>NC_133393.1:125760778-135760778 GCF_047511655.1 Castor canadensis | reverse complement strand
TTTATTTACATATGTATCAGGAACCAAAAATTAATTCTTCACATTGATTTAAAAAATTAAAATACATACACACACACACACGTAAAAGAAGAGCCAATTATGGTAGTACACACTTGTAATACCAGCATGCAGGAGGCTGAGGCAGGAGGATTTCAAGTTCTGGACCAGCTTGGGCTAGACAGTGAGTTTGTAGCCAACCTGGGCCACACAATAAGACCCTGTCTCAAAAAAAATAAAAGGCTGGGAGTGTTGTTCAAGTGGTAGAGTGCCTGGGAAGCAAGCACAAGGCCCTGAATTCAAATCCCATACTGTCATAAAATAAAAATATATAAATAAGGATCTCTGCGCAAAATATGGTAAATGGTAGCATTAGATCACTGGTCAGTGACATTAGTCATAAAGATTTTTATACATAGTCTTAAAAGTATAAGAAAAAGCCAAAAATAGATACAAATAAAATGTACTGAATTACACCAAAGGGCAATTTGTTTCCTGGTATTCACAAATAATTAAAGGTGGTGAAGGTAGCTCAAACCTGTAATCCTACCTACTCAGGGGGTGGAGGTTGGGAGGATTATGAGGCCAGCCCAGACAAAAAGTTCAGGAGACCCCATCTCAACTAATGGCTGGGCACAATGGTGTGTGCCAACCATACATGGAAGAACTGCAGTCCAGGCCAAACCAGCATAATGCAAGACCCTATCTCAAAAATATGAACACAAAAAGGATGGCAGAGTGGCTCAAGTAGAGTACCTGCTAGTAAGAGCAAGGCCTGAGTTCAAATCCCAGTACTGCAAAAAAAAAAAAAACAAAAAAAAAAACACTGTTTTTTAAAACCTAACCACTCAAAAGATATATGCACAAAATTTCCTTTAAGAGTTCTATGCACATTGATTTATTTAATTCTCACAACATCCTATCAAGCAGATAAACTGAGCTACTGAGAGGCTGAATAATTCCTCCAAGGTTACACACTTAATAAAGCAGAGCCTTGATTCTAACCTCTATCATCAATGCTCACCTTACCTGCTTCCACAAAGAAATGCTTCCACAAAGAAATTCACTGCAGCACTATTTACAATAGGAAAAAGCTGTAAACATTCCACAATGTCTGTCTTAACCTACTCTCCCACTGCAACTTTCCAAGTATGAGGTAGCCTCAAATGAGGAACAGAAGACTATTAAATATAAATGAAGTTTGGAATATGAAATAGGACTTAGCATTTTAATTTACATATATACATATATATATATATATATATTTGTTTGTTTGTTTGTTTGTTTTTGTGGCACAGGAAGTTGAACTCAGGGCCTCATGCTTGCTACACAGGCGTTCTACCACTTTGCGCCACTCCACCAGCCCAAATTTTTGAAATGAGACTTGAAGCTTGAAAGCACCTGGGACTGTGAACCTGAATAAGGTCCCCAAGAAAAGATATGAAGAGGCAATGATGGAAGAGTCAAGTTCTTTCTGATTGTACCCTACAAACCCTGATGAAATGGTTACACCTACTAAATAAACCTAGTAAAATTACCAAGGTTAATAATCATTAACTTAAACTGGAACTCAATTGGGTAATTTTCCAGAAAAGACAAAGTAAGTAAAGGTCTGGATGAAACCATGGAAAGCAAGAAGGAATACTCCATTTTCTAAAGTAAAGAAACAGACATCACCCTTGCCCAAGATAAGAAGATAACGAAAATGCCAAGAATATGGGCTAAGGGGTGACTGAATGAAGGACAATAAAATCTAGGCCCAAGTTTAAAAGGGGCTGATAGGTTAAGTAATAAGAATATTATGGAATCAACAGATGAGAAGTCCTGATAGGTCTAAGAACTATAGTGAACTTGAAGAATATAGATAGAGGTGGGCAAAGAACAGAATATTTAAAATGAAGATTCAAAAGTGGTATAGTTGTACTGATGACG
Organism: Castor canadensis; assembly: GCF_047511655.1. NCBI lineage: Eukaryota > Metazoa > Chordata > Mammalia > Rodentia > Castoridae > Castor > Castor canadensis. The sequence goes on along the minus strand of NC_133393.1, from coordinate 135,758,849 downwards.
AGAATAAGGGTCCAGCCTATGATCAGATTACTATATGGGTAGGGGAAAAAAGTTACAGGAGACAAACAAATCAAAGCAATGAGAGGTCAAAATTTTAGATGATTCATCTGTATATAGAAAGAAGGACAGAGAGAGAGAGAGAAACCACTAAGAATGCTAACAGAAGCCGGGCACTGGTTGCTCACACCTATAACTCTAGCTACTTAGGACACTGAGATCAGGAGGAGCATAGAGTTCAAAGCCAGCCCAGGCAAACAGTTCATGAGATCTCATCTCCAAAATAATCAGAACAAAATGAACAGGAGGCGTGGCTGAAGTGGTAGAACAACTGCTTTGTAAATGTGAAGCCCTGAGTTCAAACCCCAGTCCCACTAAAAAAAAAAAAAAAAACAAAAAAGAAAGAATGCCAACAGAAGTACTTACAAGAAATGAACCTCAAAGAATTTAGATGGAGGACTAGAGGTGTGGCTCAAGCAGTAGAGCACCTGCTTTGCAAGTGCAAAGCCTTTATAGTACAAACCCCAGCCCCACCAAAAAATAATAATAATAATCTGGATGGAAAAGAAAAGAATATTAATGGTCTGGATGAGGCAACTGAGGGCAAGAACAACATCCACCCATTTCCTGATGTTGCAGGAAATGAAAGAAAAAGTGCCATACCAAAAAATGTGGCTGTGTGGGTGGTATTCTCAGGAAACTGCCCAGTGTCAGATAACCAAACATTCTAAGAACAGACTGATAACAAAAAATAGCTTCCTGATTATAGAGGAGGAGGTGCAGAAGTTATGACATAAAGGCATGGAGATGGTGGAGGAACCTAGATCAATATGCTGAGTAGTAACTGCATGAGACTCTAAAAGACAATAAATAACCAGGAGACAGAGGGCTGGGAGAATGCCTCAAGCAATAGAGCACCTGCCTAGCAAGTGTGAGGCCCTGAGTTCAAACCCCAGTACCACCAAAAAAAAAAAAGAAAAAGAGAGACAGAGACAAAGAACGCTACAATAATTGAGGCAAAGACAGGGCTATGAGGGCTGGTTTAACTATTAGTGCTAGAGTCTTAGAAGAATATAGACAAAAAGTCCTAAAAGTTTCCTCAAGTTCCCTCAGACCTCCTTCAATATAGGTCAACTGTTGTGACAATGCCAGTGCTTGTAGCTTCACTGTGTTCTGAGAGTATACATATTTATAAATGCACAGAAAACGTGTTAAAAACTCAAACCAAACTATCAAGCAAGATTATCTTTGGAATAGAATTGAGAATTTAAGAGAAAGGGGAGACTGACAAGTAAAGAGAACTTTTAGGGTTGGGAGTGTAGTTCAAGTGTTAGAGCCTGCCTAGCAAGCATGAGGCCCTGAGTTCAAATCCTAGCCAAAGAGAGACACAGAGAGAGAGAAACAAACTTGTACTTTTCTTGAGACAGGGTCTCATTATAGCCCAGGCTGACCTTAAACTCTTCATTTTCCTGCCTCCAGAGTGCTGGCATTATAGGTATGCGCCACCGCACCCTGCTTACTTTCTAGTTCTTTTTTAAATGAAAATTTTACTTTTATAATATTTAAACAAAACAAAAAAATCCTAATTAATTTGTGCTTTCTATTTAGAAATTTAGAAAATCATCCCAGGATTAAAGACAAGGCAAAGAAAGAACCTTGCTGCAACCACCTAGAAAACTTCCACATTTTGTGCTTCTTCTGAGGGAGAGGGAGTGGGCTGGGACACAGTTCTATAGGTAACCCAGGCTGATCTCACACTTGCAATCCTCCAAGTGAGGTCTGCACTTATAATTCATTTAGAGAGACTTTATTCAAAGAAAACAAATTGCTCACTTTTTTTGTTTTGGTTTGGTTTAGTTTGGTTTTTGGTTTCTTGGGACAGGGTCTCACTGTGTAGCCCATGCCAGCTTGAGCTCACTATATAGCCTTGGCTTGCCTTAAACTCATGATCATCCTGCCTCAGCCTCCTGAGTGCTGGGATTATAGGTTTTCACCCTATACCTGACTCAAATTCCACTTTAAGCACCAATTACTTAGGTTAAAGACTGAAATTTAAAACCCAAAAGTTACAGCATAATAGAGAAAGGTAGATGAAATTGGGCACATTCGGTAGTATAGTCCTAGACAAAAACAAAGGTAGACAAACAGATCAAGTAATCAACTGATCTACAAATTTCCTACTATACAATATAACATTTAGTTAAATACTGAACTGCTATTTCCACATTTCAGAAACAATCTAAACACCTTGACTCTGGGCACAAGAGGGAGCAATTTAGCCTTAAATGAGGTTTGCACTTATAATTCATTCAGAGAAACTTTATTCAAAGAAAACAAACTCCATCCTATATTTACAAAAGGTTTATCCTGGTAGCAATTAGTAGTCTAATAGTGACAAGGAAATCTTGAAAAGGAAAGAAACAAACCGGAGAAAGCTATCTCCTATCTATTAGCTAGCAGATGGAAAAAGCTTCCATGTTTTCAAAACTGAGCATAAAAATACAACAGTTAAATGCTTGAAATATTTTCCCTACATATAAGAAAAACTTGAGGGTTGAACTTTCAAAAGAAAATTAGGTGCCTTAAAAATGAATAGGCATGGGCTGGGGGTGTGGCTCAAGCACTCTAAAGTGCTTACCTAGCATGCACAAGGCCCTGGGTTCAATCCCCAGTACTGCCAAGAAAATAGGTAGCAGGCTGGTGCATGCCTATAATCCCAGTACTTGGGAAGCCCAGGCAGGATTGTGAGTTTGAGGTCAGCTGAAGTCAGCTAGAGAATGTGAAGCCACCTAGGCTACATAACGAGATTCTGTCTCCGAAAATAAGTATAGGTATAAATAGCTAAGAACTTAATACTCTTTAATTTATACAAACTGACCACCCTAAAATAAGAAAATTTCTATAGGAATCAGTTTTAATCAAGTTTGTTAACCTTACATTATCTGCATTTTTAAAAGAAAAGGTTTTGTACTATAAGGGAAAAATCCAGTGTTCCTACATTTTACAATGGATGTGAACTTCAAAGATTAAAATCTATCTTCAATAAGGCACTTTTTTGGGGGGAGGGGAGGGGAGAAGAGTTTTCAGTGTTGGAGATCCAACCTAGAGCTTCTCATATGCTAGGCAAGTGCTGCACCACTGAGCTACACCCTGGCCCAGACAGCAGATACTCTTGAACTAGCAAACATAAAATGACAGATTCCAAAGAGATTTAAAAACTAAATATGGGGGCTGCAGTTGTAGCTCAGTGGTACAGCACTTGCCTAGCTTTGTGTGAGGCCTGGGGTTCAATCCCCAACACCAAAAAAAAAAAAAAAAAAAAAACCTAGTAAAACTAAAGGAGCACAAATTAGAAGGCAAAAATATTTATTAATTTGACTGCATCAGAATTAAAGTCTTCTTTAAGAACATCTTGACTGCATCAGAATTAAAGTCTTCTTTAAGAACATCCAGACCAAAGTCAATACAAAAGATAACCAAGTTATTTGCTCTAAAGCAGACACAGTCTAACATCTAGAATATACAAAAGATTTCTAAAAAGTAACAAGAAAAACATGGAAATTCCAATAGAAAAAGATAACTGTTTTTTATAAACAAATAATATGTATACACAGCTACAAGGATAAACCTTAAAAACATAGCATTGTGGGAGATAAGAAACAGAATAATAGTGTAACATTTATGCAAATTTAAAATATCTGCACATAACATACATATTTTATAAGTGTATATACATTAAACAAGCATTTACAAAATACATGTAGTAAATACATTAGCAGGATTGTATTCCTTCTAATACAAAAGAGGAACAAATGATAATGGGAATTTTGAAAAGAAAATAAATAACTACAGTAAGAAGTTAAGCCTAAAATGATAGGAGTACGAACTAAAAATATGATTAATATGCGGTGATAGGGAGAATAATGAATGCCCCCCATAAAGATGTTCACATCTTTACATTTGCCACAAAACTGGTAAATGTTACTTTATATGGCAAAAGGGACTTTGTACATTTGAATGAATTCAGGATGTTAAAATGGGACTATCCTGGATTATAAAGTAAATCCAATGTAATCATAAAAGCCCTTATAAGAGGGCTGAGTCAGAAAAGGAAATCTAAGTGGTAAAGCACCTACGTAGCAAGTCCAAGGCTCTGAGTTCAAACCCCAGCACCACACACACAAAAAAAAAAAAAGAAGAAAAGGAAATGTGAGGGGCCGGGACATAGCTCAGCGATAGAGCATGTGCCTAGCACGTGAGAAGCTCTGGGCTTAACTCCTCACTTCCTCAAAAAAAGTATAATAAAGGAAATGTGAGAGAGAAGCAAAAATCAGAGAGAGATTGAAGACACTATGCACTGCAGGTTTTCAGGAAGGGACCTTGAATCAAGGGAAAGTAGTCTCTTCCTAGAAGGTGGAAACACAAGGAAAAGAATTCTCCCAGACTAGGGGCATGGCTCAACTGGTAGTATGCTTGCCTGAGTTCAATCTTGGACCAAGTATCACAAAAGAAGAATAAAAAAATTCTCCCAGGCAGGGCATGGTGGATCACACCTATAATCCCAGCACTTGAGAAGAAGAGACAGAAGGATCATGAATTCAAGATTAGCAGGGTCTACAAAATAAGTTCAAAGTCAGCCTGCAACTCACCACAAAATGAGACCCTGTCTCAAAAAAAAAAAAAGCAAACCAAAAAGAGAGAGAGAGAGCATTCTCCCAAGAGTTTCCAAAAGGAACTTAGGCAGCCCTACTGACACTTTGGTTTTAGTCTAGTAAAATCCTCCAGGACTGTAAGATAATAACTATGTATTAAGCCACTAAATTTGTGGCAATATATTACCAGCAGCAACAGGAAACTAATACAACGCCTAAAGAATTAAATTGTCTCAGACTTAGCTAGCAACACACAGTGGTCAAAACTTACCTTCTAAGAGAGAATGATCTCGAACAGCTTCTGCAGCTAACACAGACTTCCCACAGCCTGCCATTCCATATATAGTGACCCATCCTGGTTCACCATTCAATTTGAAGAGCTTTTGTTGAATTGCATTCACCAGCTTCTTCCTAGTAACAAAAACGACTGGTCTCTGTGGTACACCACCTTCACACAGCACTGTCCTAACTGAAATCAAAAAACAGGTATGAATGAACAGAACTTTGAAATGACCATTTAGTAATACTGTAAAAGCCCAAAAGAGTAAGGCTGAGGTCTTCTCTCAAAATTTCTAAAACAAATAAGAAAATGTGGCTAGCATATTAACTTCAACTTTCTGATTTCTCAAAATACAGAGAACAAAAGTAAACCTATATCCTTCAAGAAGAACACAGATAATGGAAGTGTCATTTATATCTGCCTTACACACATTATACCCAGACTCTCCTGCCTCTATCTCATTAAAGACTGGGAAAGGACTAGAGTTGTAGCTCAGTAGCCTAGTATGCACGAGGTCCTGGGTTTAATCCCCAGCAAGGCAAAAGAAATAAATAAAAGAAAGATTGGAAAGGAGAGTGTAAAGAGAAGAATGTTTATGGAATTCCTTCCAGGAATATAGGTTTATAAAGATTCTTATTCTTTCCTATAAACTCCATAAACACACAGAAACAGAAAATAAATAAGGGCCTATACAATGGACTTATTATCTCTAAAAGTTAGGGTACACAGGCTATCACCTCAGCAATGATGAGTTCACTAGGCAAGAAAAAATTGTGAGTGTGAAGGTGGATGCAAGTAGAAAATACTTAAATTGAAAACATCACTTCAATTTTTTCACATGCATCTTTCAGTGAACTGATCACACTTTCTTGAGAATATTACATCTATTACAGACAAACCTGCAGTAACAAAGCCATTATGACAATAATGTGACAGAGGGTATCGAAGATACAAACCATATGAAGTTATTCCACCACCTGAGTCTTTGCCACTGGAAGAAGAAATAACAGGAATGCCACTATGGAGAAGGGCAGCAAGGTCTTTATATCCTTCGTGTAATAGAGCATTGTAGAACGATATGTAGGCCCGGTTATCTTTTTTAAGTATCATTTTAATGAGAATAGCTGCTCGTTGATGTTTAGTTGGCTAAAAAAATAAATAAGTACTTTAGTACATAGCAATAAATATGTTTGCAACATAAGTTAGTGGCAACCAGTATAAGTTCTGAAATTCTAAAAACTTTTAAGAACGTACAGACTGCCTCAGTCTCAGTGGGCTTTACCTCATTTTTCACTTTTTCCTCCTCTGATATTGTTAAAACTCCATCACTAATCATGTGATCCATGATATAGGATGTTTTGATGTCCTTTTCCAGAGCTTCTCTATATTGAAGCAAACAATTTCGAGCTTTTGCATCCATCTTCCCTCAAACTTTTCTCTTTCTGGGCTGTCAACCATGAGCTATAGGCAAAACAGCAGGATAAATGTCAGGACAATAAACATGTAACCTCACTGGTAAAGAAAACAAGACTCATTTTTTTTTTTTTTGCTAAAACACTTAAAAATGAACAAAACCCAATGGTTTTAAAGTGTGAGAAAATGGGTATTTTTATGCACTGTTGGGGAGAGTACAAAATTAATGCAACATTTCTGGAAGGCAGTATGGAAGTGTTTAAAATAATCATTCTCTTCAACTCAGCAATCCCATCTTTAGGAATCTACCTCAAGGAGACATGTCAAAAAAATCCACAAAATGACTTAATAGTGTTTAGTGGCTCACACCTGTAATCCTAGCTGCTTGGGAGGCTGAGATTGGGAGAACAGCAGTTGCAGACCAGCCCAGACAAATAGTTCATGGATCCCATCTCTTAAAATAACCAAAGCAAAACAGACTGAAGGTGTGGCTCAAGCAGGGCAGCACCTGCTTTGCAAGCCCAAAGTGCTGAGTTCAAACCCCAGTCCCACAAAAAAAAAAAAAAAAAAGTGTTTAGGTAAGAAACAATGAACCCAACCTAAATGTCCATAATTCTGAATATGGATTCTTTAAAATATTAAGGTATACATATAAAATGGAACATTATAGAGTCAACTTTAAATGGCCATAAAAAATTATAAGACGTATCTCTATATACTGACAGGAAAGATGTCCTTGACACAATGCTAATGGAAAAAAAGAGAAATATGGTCCCACACATAACACAAAACATGTGTTGTATCATATAGACAGATGGGCTGGTGGTGTGCACCTGCCTAACAAGTACAAACCCTGAGTTCAAACCCTAATGCTGCCCCCCCCACCAAAAAAAAAAAGAAAAAGGTTTGGGCTACTGAGCAGCAGGATTTGGAATTTTCTCCCCATTTTGTACTTCCCTATACTGTCTCATTTTTTTCCCAATATACATTATCATTTTTTGCAATAAAAATACTTCCTTTTCTTAGTTATCAGTCTGGATATTTGCAAACTTCTTGTTTTCTTTACCCAACATTAAGAACCAAAGAGAGCACTGCGGATGTTCTGGAAGTGGGTATAAGCTCTCCATCTTCATTAGTCAACACATTTCTCACAAAGCAACAGGAAATAGCCTCTGATCTCATTTCTTGGATGAAGAGGTAATAGAGAAGGAATAATATTCCTTACAAAAGAAGAAAGTTTCTACCAACTTCACCTCAAATATAATGCAAATTCTTCCAGCTTTGAATGTTTTAAAACAGTAAATTTTTTAAACTGTAACAGAACTCCATCCAATGTATTCCAGTGGATATCTAAATTCAATACACATTTGAGCCCCTGCTATGTAAAAGGTTCTCAGACTACAAAGATTAAATTATATCCCTGAAGGAATTCACAATCTGTAGAAGAGAGATAATTAGAATGTGAATGTTCTAAGTACAAACCAAAGATAAGCACAAGTAATCTATATACAGAAGAGGACAATAATCACCAAGCTTCAAAAAGACCATATTTTTGAAAAGTCACCAAATGCAGCAGATGCAAAATAGGGAAGAAGGGCATTTGCCTAAGCTTGTCGTGGTTCACAAAATGCCCAGGACTGGCAGAAAACTAACTGATTTTTTAAAAAGTTATTATCAGATACAAGACTATCATATTTTCAAAATGTTAATAACATTTTTAGGTTTTCAACATGAGCTTCCTAATAGACAGCTATGAAATTCAATTTGTCATACAACAAAAAAAAATTTTTTTAGGTTATGTACAAGACCTAAGCAAACAGACACACTCTTTGGTGATCTGAAACTAAGTTCCAGTTTTATCTAATCCTCGTAAACTTACATACGTAAGTTTTAAACATGTTTTTAAACTTAACACAAACTGAAAGATGAACAGTTTCTCTGCGTCCCACCTTTCATAACCACATCAAAACTAAAAGTCAAAAGTTTTCAGAGGTAAAATACAAAGGAAAAGTGCACCCAGGAAAACCGTGCTAGTCACTACTTCCTCGTTAGATAAGCTCTCTTCCTTCCTAGCACAGGAGCAGGACGCTTTCAAATGCTCCATACCCCCGAGGGCTCGGCTGCGATCTGCCTTCCGCACCTGCAAAGACCTGGCCGGGCAGCAAAGCCAGGACGGAAAATTACCCACACCTGGCGCGGGGGTCTCCCCGGGAGGGGCAGCCCCGCGGGGTCAGAGCGGGAGAGTCCGGGCAGGAGGATGGGGTGTAACGGGAGCGGGGTGTCATAGGCGAGGGGGGGTCCGGTACGGAACGCGGGGCTGTCCCGGCCTCTCAGCTGCCTCACCAGGGCCTCTGCGGCCAGGAACTCAGAAAACACACGAGGACCTCCGAAGGGAGGAGAGGGGGTGTCACCTCCGCGGCGGGACCCCCACAGGGCGGAACCCACCCCAGGGCACAAGAGGAGGGCCCTCAAGTTGCCGCTCCTTCCCTCGGGCGGGAGCCCAGCGCGCCGTCCAGACGCCGCCGCCGCGCCTACTTCATATCCTCGCAGATCGCTCCTCACCTGCGGGCGCCTCACCCCTCCAGCGCAGGGATAAAGCATTCGCATCCGCCGGTCACCTCCTCCTCCTCTCCGCCTCGGGCCCTCTGTGGAGTCAAAAGCCGCCGAGCCCAGCCCGGCCCAGCCCGGCCCAGCCTGCTCGGACGGCGCGCGCCCGCGCATGCAAATTCACACACCCCGAACCCCTTAGTGGAGGCCGCCCCCCTCCGCGCGCACCCGCGCCCAGAGTGTGCCCGCGCGCGTAGAAGGCGCCCTCCCATCCCACAGCGAGGGCGGGGCTAAGTCGCAGGGGCGCGCCGCGCTCCTACAAAAGGAAAAAAAAAAAAAACGAGGCGGCGGCGCGCACGACGTGACGCGCGCGCCACCGCCGGCCCCGCGCTCTCTGGTCCTGGCGGCCGGTGCGCGCCCGCGAGTTCCGAAGGCCCCACGTTTGCGGCAGTTGCGCAGAGGAAAGGGGAGGTGGGGTCGCCACCCGCCGCAAACGGAGGAACTGGAGGCGGGAGTATGGGAGACGTCGGGAAGCAGCGAGGATGGCCTGGACTGCGAAGGGGCTGGCTTCTGGGCGGTGCCAGGTCCTTAAGGGGGCGAGGCTTCCCGAGGAGGCACCGGCGGCCACGTCCCGCTGTCCCGATGTAAAGCAGCCCTAGGATTGTGGTCCTCTGGGTCTGCAGACATGTCCGACGTGAGGAACCGAAAGAAGCCGGGGCCCAAGGTATCCTCTGCGGAGCCCGTGAAGCGGAGCGAGGGTGGGAAGAGCCCTCCCGCGGCCCGTGGCGGCGGAGGCGGGGGCTGGGCGGACCCCCGGACCGGGCTGAGCCTGCTGTCGCTGGGGACGTGCCTGGGCCTGGCCTGGTAAGTGCCCGCGACCTCCCCCGGGCCCTAGATCCTCGCGTCACCGCCCTGCCCGGGCCCCACCCGGCCGGGCGTCCCGCTAACCTACCGCCCCAGACCGGTTCCCATCCCAAAGGAGCAACACAGCCCGAAAAGTTGTTCTTTCTCTTTCTTTTTTCTTTTTTTCCCTCCGTGCTGGTAGCATGCCCCTATCGCTCACCAGGAGTTGAGCACAAAGTTTGGGAACGAGTCGGCCGCGTCTTAAGCGCCCCATCCCTTCCCGTTGCTGTACCGTTACTTCGGTCCCCTCTGCTGTTGACTGGGATGTTTGCTCCACCCCACCCGCCCCAAAAATTCCTGATGGACGTGTTCGCAACCTTGAAGGGGTTCGTTATGCATGCAAAGCAGCAGACGCTAATGAAAATAGAAAAGTGTGGAGGCTTTCCTGATGAATCTATTGTGGTCTCAAGTTACAGATGACACTGTAACACTGGAGTGCTGCAAAAGTACTGCATAGCACTCGTGTTCGCTTAAGGCTGCTAAACACTGTAGTTTTTACACCAAGCGAATACATATGCTGGGGTCACTGGGGAAAGTGGGTATTAAGGATAACCTTAACACTGGCTCATTTTGTTTTACCCCTTTTTCTTTAGAAATAATCTTCCCTCCATTTTTCACCAGTTACTAAATTATTTAATAAGAGTTGTTAGGAGCCGGGCGCCTGTGGCTCACGCCTGTAATCCTAGCTGTTCAGGAGGCAGAGATCAGGAAGATGTGGTTCGAAGCCAGCCCGGGGAAATAGCTAACGAGACCCTATCTCGAAAAATCCTATCACCAAAAAAAGGGCTAGTGAGATGACTCAAGGTGTAGGCCCTGAGTTCAAACCCTAATACACACACAAAAAAAAAGTCATTAGAAGAGATCCTGGACTTCTCTGATCTAGAATATTTTTGATGCTGTACATTTCCAATTTTCGTTTACTAGTGACTCATCCTGAGTCTGGTGTTTTTTAAGTTAATGTTACAAGAAAGTGAAATGTGAATTTTTAAATGTTCTCTTCAAAAAAAATTTATCTTGCTAATGGTATTTCTTCTTGTGGAATAGTTTAATCTTAATCTGAAAAGACTAAATTACTGGATTTACTGTTTGAAATAAACTGTTCATGGGCTAGCCGATATGGCTTAGTGGTACAGTACTTGCCTAGCATGCACAAGGCCCAGGGATCCATCCTAGCACAGCACAAAAAAAAAACCTGCTCATACCTTAAAATGCATGATCTTCTTTAAGTGCACTTTTTAGGGGGCGGGAACCATATTTTGTATTGGGAAAGTTACTGAGCAGAAAGAACAGGCCAACAGTGTGTTGTTCCTGACTGGTGCTTAATGCAACTGGTGAAAAGAAAAGCATGAGGTGGGTCCTTCAGCTCCACAGTTTTCAAGGGGTCTCACAAAAAGGAGTCTCAAAGATGAACGCTTAGCAAGGACTTGTTTTAATAAAGCAGGATACAGTAAAGAGAAATAGGAATAAGGAAGAGAAACGTCTTCACTCGCGGTAGATGGGAGTGAAAAAGAGTCCAAATGGTGGTTCTTGTCTAGGGTGTACATCTGGAGCATTTCATGTTAAATTTACATCTGGGTACCTCATCATGTCACTTAACAACCCCTAATCATGTTGCTACGTTTTTTAAGCATAAAGACAATGGGTTTAGGGTAGGTCTGTTACCCAAAATACAGCTAAAATAGGTTTTGTTATCCAAAAACATGGAGACAATGATCTAGGCTTACCCAAAACACAAGAACAATAGATACAACTCTGGAGGGCATCTATTTGCAAGACCTGCCCTTTTATTTTCTGGTTCTCTACCCTTTCAAAGAGTCTGCACCATCTAAAAAGAGAAAGGTGGGCTGAGGGAGTGGCTCAAGTAGTAGAGTGCCTGCCTAGGGAGGCAATCTCAGACTCCCAAGTAGCTAAGATGACATACAGGCATGAGCCAAAAGCATCCGGCCTGCCTTAGTTTTAGTTGCTAAGTTTATTGATTTAATTATCATTACTTAGGCAAACCTTCATATTCATGTGAGATAAATTGCATCACAAAATGCTCAGTTTTTCAGTAGTTACTGAGGTGGGGAGAGCTCCAATAGGAAATGAATCTTTAAAAGAATAAAACTGCTGGGTCGAGCTGCTCTCAACTGTAATCCCATCTACTTGAGAGACAGAGATTGGGAGGCTCATGATTTGACACCAGCCCAAGCAAAAAGTTAGACCCCATCTCAGTCAGTAAGCCTAGCATGATGGTACACACTTGTGATCCCATCTGCATGCTTGTCACCTCAGCAAGGGAGGCTATCGGTAAAAAAAAAAGTGTGCGCCGGGCAAAAACATGAGACCCTAACCTAAAAAAATAGCTACAGCAAAAAAGGGAATATAGCTCAAGTGGTAGAGAGCCTGCCTAGCTGCCAAAAAAAATTAATAAAATTTGAAAAGCAGATGCTTCATCATAGGAATTTACTGTTAGGGATTTTTGCCTTTTATTGTAAAAAGACAAAAACATTACATTCATTAGAAAGATTTCATCTGAGCCATGATTTGCAAAATGATTTTTTAAAATACAGAATCAATTATTTTTAGGGCTGGAGGTGTGTAGCTCGGTGGTGGAGCACTTGCCTAGTATGCATGATGCCCTGCGTTTGATCCCTGCACTACTATCTACCTATCTATCTATCTATCTATCTATATATTATATAAATTTTTTTACTCAGCACAGCCTATAATTGTTACTAAGATAGTTGACTGTTACTCTTGGGAAATCTCTTGCCACAAAAATTGAAGTAATATATACTTCGGTTGCTGTTTATGGCAAAATATTCATGATAAATTTGGGGACAAAAAATTTATCCTAGTTAAACATTTGCAAACATTTCCCAAATAAAAAACAAGCATTTCTCATCTTTTTTTTTTTTTTTTTTTCTTTGTGGTACTGGAGTTTGAACTCAGGGTCTCACGCTTGGTATGTAGACCACTCTACCACTTGAGCCACTCCACCAGCCCCACCAGCCCTACACTTCTCATCTTTAAAAATTACTAAAAGCACACTAGAATTATTGCAAATCCATTGAGATCTTTGCCACCAGAGCAGAATCTAAAGGTGAGCCACCAATTTTTCTTTTCTTTTTCTCCTGGTGGGACTAGGATTTGAACTCAGGTCTTCACACTTGCAAAGCAAGCACTCACAATGCAGGTGCTCTACTGCTTAAGCCACACCTCCAGTCCATTTTGCTCTAGTTATTTTAGAGATGGGGTCTGGTGAACTATGTGCCCAGGCTGGCCTAGAAGTGTGATCCTTCTGTTCTCAGCTTCCCAAATAGCTAGGATTATACATGTGAGCCACCAATGCCAGCTGCAACTCTTTCTTAAATGCTTACTATACTAACACAATCCTGGATAAAGTACAACAGTGAGTGAATACCTGTATCACTCTGTTTTGGGTTTTGTTTTTTGGTGGTACTAGGGTTTGAACTCAGGTCTTACACTTGGTAGGCAGGCACTCTACTACTTGAACCACTCCACCAGTATATATCACACTTTCTGAAAAGTCTGAATTTTTCCGCTGCCCAAGGAAGATTTAAAGACATCACAATATTTGTGTCTTCAGACCTTTAGTCTTGTCTTTGGATCCTTGTTTGGAAAGTAAGCAGAAATAATGCTTAACAAACTTAAAAGTGTGTTGCTTCTCTTAACTGACTGTTAAAGTCCTGATACATCATTCTGTGTCAACTTGAAAATAAACTTAGGAGATAACAGTTGCCCAAAGACATGGCTTGAGTATCAGTTTGCATACCTCATTTCTAAACTTAAGGAAATTTTTCAGATAAAAAGATTAAATAGATCCTTCTTTCAGAACTTTAAAAAGAGAGGACATTATTAAACAAGACACAAAACCTTTCACACAAGTTTGTTTAATTACATAAAATCAACAGGAAATCCCATTGTGAAGATTTTAAGCTTCTGGAAATTGCTTTATAAAAGTTTTTCATGGTATTATAATTATGTATAAGAAGTGGAAAACTTTTTAAACAAGCAATATAATTCGGAGTTTTTCTCTGTCATCCCATTTAACTTCTCTATAAATCATTTATACTATAAAATCCTGATTAACTATAATTCTGTATAATTTTTTTTCTTTTATTCATATGTGCATACAATGTTTGGGTTATTTCTCCCCTCTTCCCCCCACCCCCTCCCTCTTCCCCCGCACCCCCTCACTACCAGGCAGAAACTATTTTGCCTTTATCTCTAATTTTGTTGAAGAGAGAGTATAACCAATAATAGGAAGGACCAAGGGTTAATTCTGTATACTTTTATAAAATCACTTATACTATAAAATTTTGGCTGTTTCTACTTATTTTTTTATTAGCAGAGTTTTATCTAAAAGACAGTGTTGTACGTTTTTTTTTTCCTTAGCTGGGGACTCAGGACTTTCTAGGCACATACTCTACCATTTGAGCAACAACCTCAGCCCCAAGGTTATATTTTAAATGCCCTGCTTTTTAACAATGGAATATGGTCAATGTTTTCCTGAATATTAGGTATTAAAGTGGAGCTGTGTGGGTGACAGTGACTCACACCAATAATCCTAGCTACTCAGAAGGCAAAGCAGGAGGATTGCGGTTAGACTCCAGCCCAGGCAAATAGTTCATGAGACCCTATCTCAAAAATACCCAACATAAAAAAGGACTGGTAGAATGGCTCAAACAGAGTCTGCCTTGCAAGCGTGAGGCCCTGAGTTCAAACCCGATACTGCAATAAAAGAAAAAAGCTATAGGTGGTATAAAACGTAGGGCTAAATGGGTGCTGACCCTAGTAAATGACCCTGAAACTTTCTTTTTTGAAGAAAGTACATAATAACAGATTACTTTTGTTATTTGCCTCGTTTCCATTATTAACTTGAAATACAGCCAGTGAAAATTCTGTATTTATAAGTCCTCAATCAGCTAGCTGTCTGTCACCACTTAAAGACCTGTACAGTGGCAGTACACACTATTCCATAACAGAACACAGAGTCCTAACTCTGAGTGAGGATCTCTGTAGACTACAATGAACACTGAAGGAATGAGGAAGATTCCTTTCTGAAGGCCTACACTAAAAGCCAATTAACCTCCTTGGTCCCTTTCAACTGCATCTAATATTTTCAAGACCTTATTACCCATGTGATAGAAGAGGCTCCCAAATGAGCTGACAGAGTGCCACTCCTTTAGTGACATGTAAGTTGTCTAATCCAACTGTTCGATACTTCATTAACTATAAACCCAGATCCAGCTTAGTATTCAGTGGTATACAGGCCTAGGGCTTCTATCAAGTACAGAAGAGAGAAGGGAGCCCTGTTGTTTATACAACCATAGGCATGTAGGAGGTAGAGAAGAGTAATGTACAAAATAGACCAAAAGGAAAGGACCTAGAGCTGAGGGATGTAGGCCAGTGGTAGAGCACTTGCCTAGCATTCGCAAGGCCCAGAGTTCAATCCCCAGCACCACAAGAAAGAAAAAGGGCCAAGGTACTTAGGATAGCTGAAGTGTTACACTGTAGGCTTGTTCTATAAGCTTTTTAAAATATGAACCTACTTAATCTCTACAACAACCTGTGAGGTAAGTATTGTCCCCATTTTACAGAGGAGAAAGCAATAGCAAAGATAAGTTACTTAAGTTGCTCAAAGTAGTTATAGTGATGGTAAATGCAAAGCCACAGAGCTATATACTGAACCAGTATGATATCAGCACCAAAACAATAGAGACCCCCTAGTCCAGAACTAACCCTTTTCTTCCTTCTACTAGAAACTATACCCCTTGACAAACACCAGTTGTTGGTCTTTCACCATCATCTAAATGGGAAGACTAGGAACTGCTTCTGTTAGAATATTCCTCTGGCTCATGAAAAAGCAGTAAAGTACCTTAGGCACAAAGCTGGATGCCAGCTTGAGAATGTGGCTTTGCAGAACTGAAGCAGCCCTCTCAGCATACTTTTTTTTCTTTTTGCTTGAACTCAGGGCCTTGCACTTGCTAGGCAGGTGCTCTATGACTTGAGCCACTCCACCAGCCCTCAGCATACTTTCTTGACTTCTAGAAAATCCAACCATCGTCTTCATTCATGTTAAGTGGGTTAATATTTATTAAGCACTTAGAATAGTGTCTAACAAATATAAGTGAAAAATAACATTAACTCATGAGCACATGTGAACCCTTCATGTTTTCTTTACTAGTACTAAGTCAATTGTGTGTGTGTGTGTGTGTGTGTGTGTGTGTTCCTTATATGCACTATCCGTATGTAGCAAGAGTGAGTCTTTCACTTATTTTGGCAAGAGACCAACCAATGAAAAAGACCTTACAAATATCACCAAGGATATTGCCACTATATTATAGTCTTCTTCAAGCTTTCACTTCATGCTTAAATTTGAAGAGAAATCCAGGGATAGACATCATTAAAAGATCTAATAAAATTGAAAGTGCTGTAGTGCATTTAGATCAGCTTTTACTAAGTCTCTTATAATGATGATTTTATTCTGAATAAACTTGTAGATCTATAGGATAAATTCATGAAGTAATGCTGTAGATAGAGTAATGGTTGATAAAATTAGTTCCTGAAATTAACTCTTGTTTCTTTGGGGGATCTCAGACAAACCTATACTCAGATGGGGAATAGGGGAGCAAAATCTCAAAACCCAAGAATGAGAAAGAATTCTGGGGCTGCGGCTGAGGCTAAAGCTCAGTGGTACAGCACATGCCTAAGATGTCCCAGGCCCAGGGCTCATTCCCTAGAAATGCACAAAAGACAAGAAAAATGTCCACCCCTCCATCTTTGGGGGTGGGGGGTTGGGTACTGGGGTTTGAACTCAGGGATTCATGCTAAGAAGACAGGCACTCTTCCGCTTGAGCCAAGCCTCCAGCCCCATCCACCTTTGAAAATAATGCTTACTAGTAACCAG
This sequence comes from Castor canadensis, assembly GCF_047511655.1. Lineage (NCBI taxonomy): Eukaryota > Metazoa > Chordata > Mammalia > Rodentia > Castoridae > Castor > Castor canadensis. The sequence continues at coordinate 135,742,141 of NC_133393.1, read as the reverse complement.
AAGTTTTGTTAAAAAGTTCATATTGGCACCCAAAAGTAAAGTCAAGCTGTGCTAACTATGTTACCTGGGATTGTAAGCATCTCACATAGACATAAACCTGCATTATGAAAATAAATTTATTTCATCTAACATTGTAAGCATTTGTTTAAAAAGCAAACTATTTTAACTTTAGACAGTTTTACAGCAACATTTAACCTACTAATGCCGCTTATGAGTTCTCAAAATAGCATCTTTGCAAGAGTACACAAAGCTCAGATAGCTACACTCAGAAAAGTCTTTTGCCTCTCCATTAAACTTCGAAATCTTTGTCTTTCACTGGAAATAAATTTACAAAATATGGCCAATTAGTTGTTCTCAGCTCGGCTATGCACTTAAATCACCTAGCAAGCTATAAAAATTTTCAATATTAATACCACATCCCAGACTAATTAAATCAAAATCTCTGTGGCTGGAACTCAGGGTAACAGGTAGTTCTAATGCAGGAAAATTTTCAAACCACTGGTCTCCTTACTGTAACTTAGACACTTCATGTGGTCTGTGTCTAAGTCACAGTACCTAGGCTAGTGGTTCTTCATTGCTTTTTTTTTTTTTTTAGTGGCACGAGTTTGACCTCTGAGTGCTTTGTACTTGCTAGGCAGGTGCTCTACCACTTGAACCACACTTCCAGCCCTTCTCCATTGCTTTTTGATGACTCAATGTACAAAGAGTTTCAACTACTTTTTCTGAGTCTTAACAATTAAATTAAAGTAGGTAGCAAAAATATATTGGTTGATTGTTTTAAAGACTGAAATATGGGGCTGGTGGAACGACTCAAGAAGTAAACTGCCTGCCTAGCAAATGTGAGACCTTGAGTTCAAACCCCAATCCTGCCAAAAAAAAAAAAAAAAAAAAAAGATTGAAATAATTTTTTATGCTTATTTACTAGATGAAGAAAACACTTCAGTTTTATTTATTTATTTATTTAAGATGCGGGGATCAAACCTAGGACCTCTCACATGCCAGGCAAGAACCCTACCACTGAGGTATACTCCCTGCCCTAATTATAGAATAACATTTATAAGTTATATTGCTGTATATAACCAGTTGTAGTTTATATACCCAGAATTGCATGACTCATATGACAATGAGTCTCTCCTGTTTTCATATCTTTTCATAACTTCCGTTATTTTGTTCCTTCTAATCACTATCACCTCTCTTCTACTGTACTGTTTTTTATTAGTCTATTCTTCTACATTTTAGCTTTAGAATACTTTTTTTTATTAATAAATCTGTGTCTCCTACATTTCTTGTTTCTCCTGTAAAAACACTTGTTTCCTAGTTATTTCTGAAATATGACCTTGAGATCAAAGGTCTCACTACTGTGCTGTCTCACTCACTGGGCTGTGAACCATGAACAAGGGCATACTATCACACAGTAGGCCATCTAATGTTGAAATCAACTGACAAGAATTGCTGTTACCATACCAGAATTTGTTTTTCTTACCACAAGTAGATTTGAAATTCAGATTTAAATGGGTATGAATTGGGTCTTTGTGACTTTTTTTTTCTTTTCCAGGTTTGTGTTTCAACAGTCAGAAAAGTTTGCAAAGGTAGAAAATCAATACCAGTTACTGAAAATAGAAAACGAGTTCCGAGGACTTCAAAGTAAAATCAGTTTAATTTCAGAAAAGGTAATTCATTAATTAACTTATTTGGGGAGACTTTCCCATTTTACTTCCCCCTCTACTGTTCCTGTGCTCCAACTCAGGATTTCTTTTCTTCCTGCCTTTTTTTACTATTTTGACTCTCACTGGTATTCCTACCTCTTTGACAGTCTCCCTCTTACCCAGTTTACACTCAGAATGCATTTTGAAAGAACAGGATTTTTTTGTGTAACAATTTCTTTTTAAATTTTTTATGTATAGCAATTTCTATTGTTGAAAAAGACTGAGATGTTTATATTGATATAATGTTAGTTTTCTACTTCAGTATCAGTTGAACATTGAAAGTATGGTTGAGTGCCTCACTACTGTAATCCTAGCTACTCCAGAGGTAGATATCAGGAGGATCTCGGTTCAAAGCCAGTCCTGGGCAAATAGTTCATGAAGACCCTATCTTAAAAAAAAATCCATCACAAAAAAGTGCTGGTGGAATGGCTCAAGTGAAAAGAGGCCTGTCTAGCAAGCATGAGGACTGAGTTCAAACTCCAGTGCCACCAAAAAAACAAAGTATGGTTGATCTCTAGGTGTAAAATTTGAATATGAATAGCACTTATTGGAAATGTGTCCAAGTTGTTTCTTGCTTTCCACCCGTGAAGCGTGTATGTATATGCATATGAATGACTAGTCTAAAAATAAGTACTCCTTCTGTAACCTAAAAATGAGAGTTGTAATGAAAATAAAAACAGAGGCTCTGAGTTCAAATCCCAATACTACAAAAAAAAATTAAAACACCATGTCTATGATACATTTCTTCAAGTTGCAAATGCTGGTTTCCACCAAATGCATTATTGCATGAGTCTTAGAAATGTGAAAGTAAAACACTTTTGAAACTCCTACATCTCTTTTTTTTTAAATATCTTTTTTTTTTTTTGTCATTAGTGGGGTTTGAACTTGTGGCCTCATGCTAGGCAGATGCTCTACCACTTGAGCCACTCTGCCAAGCCGCTCCAGCATCTCTTAAGAGAGGGTCAGCTGTGATCAACAAGGCAACATGTGGGCCATGGCTGACTACCAAGGACCAAGCTATCACTGAGAACCATTCCTTATTCATTTATTCATTACTAATTCTTCACTCATGTCATAAAGTAAACAAGAACTGTACTTGGTACCAAGGTGGATATGTCAATCAGTTTTTCATTGCTGTGACTAATACCTGAGAGAAACAATTTAAAAAGATGAAAGATTTGTTTTGGCTCATAGTTTCAGAGGTTTCAGTCCAAGGTCGGCTGGATCTGTTGCTTTGGGTCTGAGGCAAGGCAGAATATTATGGCAGTGGGAATGTGTGACAAAAGCTGCTCACCTCCTGGCAGCCAGGAAGCAGAGAGAGAGAAGAAAGGGCTGAGAACAAGGTCTGTCTTTCCAGACCATGCCCTCAGTGACCTACTTCCTCCAACTAGGCCATACCTCCCAGTAATGCCATCATATTATGAATCCATCAAGGGATTCATCCATTGATCAGATCAAAGCCCTGAGGATCCAGTCACTTCCCAAAACCTCTCAACTGACAACCAAGTCTTTAAAACATGAGCTTTTGATGGCACACTTCAGATCCAAACCATCACAGTGGTCAAAGATGTTACAGAAAGACAGACAAAATGGAGGGTGTAAGCCTCTGCAATCTCATTTACAGGAGGAGCATATAATCCCCCAAAAGAGAAAAGTCATGGATAAAAATTAAACATTCCTTACACATGCCAGAGGATTCCATGGAAGGTGAGATTAGGAACTTCTGGGAAGGAAATGCAAAGGCATTGGTATTTTGACGTAGGATTCAAGTTGGAATACATAGTGACTGGGGCATGCTAACATATTGATAGAAAAATTCTACGAGCTGAAAATTCGTTTATTTAATTCAAAGCTATTGAAAACAAAATTTGAATGCTTAGATTTCTTTTTGGTTTTTTGAGATATGGTCTTGCTTTGTAGCCTAGAACTTGCTATGTAGCTCAGGCTAGTCTCCAACTCCCAGTCTTCCTGCCTCTGCCTCCTGAGTGCTGGCATTATAGGCCTGATCTACCATACCCACCTCATTTGCCTTTTTTAAGTGAAAATATTTTAGTAATAATTAAAAGCTTTTGAAGCAGATTTTTGAAATATTATCATTGAAGCCAAGAAATATTCAGTCTTTTCATAGTTAATTATCTTCCAGAATGCCCTCAAAGTGGTGTAATAATAGGTACCTTTCACAAAACTGGCCCTAAAGGCCAGCATAATGCAGTAGGAGGGAAAGACAGCTCAAAATAGGCTCTCATCACGACTGTGTTCCCTTGGACAAATCACTTGAATTTCTCTTGGCCTCTATTTCATCATTTATTACATGAAAAATAACAAGACTTATATAAGGACCAGATAACGTATATACAAACCCTTTGACATTTTCAAGCACTAATAAATTTAAGGTATTAACTCCTTCAAAAAAAAAGAACTGGAGTGCTTGCTTCAGCAGCACATACACTAAAATTGGAATGTTACAGAGATTAGCTTGGCCCCTGCACAATGATGACATGCAAATTCATGAGGCATTCCATATTTTTAAATGTCACAAGGAAACTTCCTGTGTAAGTACTTAAACAAACAAAATGCCTTTTTTTTTTTTTATGAGAACTAAAAACAAGAGGGCACAACAGGTCCTCTCTAGGGGGTTGGTTCCAGTGGGAGGGGGGGAGGAAAGGTGTAGGAAGATGAATATGGTGCAAATATTGTGTACACAGATACATAAATAGAAAAATGAGATCTGTTGAAACTATTCCAGGAATGGAGAGAGAACGGATAAAGGAGAATGATGGAGGGGTGAATTTGACTATGATGTACTGTAAGAACTTGTGTAAATGTCACAATATACCCCCTTCAGGACAGTAAAAACAAATGGGAAAAAAACTGGACAAGTATATATTGGCAGCCCGATAAATGCTAGTTACTGTGTTGTGTATCAGTCACTAAATACTTACCAATTAAAGCTTGAGACTTTTATTATTTTGAAAACAGTGGATTTTGTATTTGGGGTATCCTACCTCCAGATGACAGTGATGCTCTGGTGAGCAGCCTAAACAAGAAATTAGCTTAGGTGAAGATACACTTGCCGCTTCAAAATACTGCTAATAGAGCATCCAAACCTAGCAGTATTGCCATGTGCAATGTTTCTCAGAACTGGTGTTTAAAGGAAAATATGCATATTTTGACTATGCTTATGTGTTAAAATGATTTCTTTCAGGTTTTTTATTAGCATATATTGTACAAAATAATGGGTTTCATTAAGACATTTTCATACATGTGTGTAATATACTTTGATCATATTTACCCTTCCATTACCTTCTCTTGTCCCCCCTGCCCTCTTCTGCTGATACATTTCCTCTTCCCAAGTAGTCCCCCTGTACTTTCATGTCTTTTTTAAAAAAATCTAGGTTCCACATATAAAAGAAAGCATGCAATATTTGTCCTTCTAAGTCTAACTTATCTTTATGATTGAATAAAACTCTATTGTTTATAGTTTTTTTTTATTAATCCATTTATCTGTTGATGAGCACTTGGCTATTGTGAATAGTGCTGCAATAAACATGGGGTGCATGTATCTCTCTTGTATACTGAGTTAGATTCCTTCACATTTATACCCAAGAATAGTATAACTGGATATCATTTGGAAGTTCTAATATTTTTTGGTGGTATTAAATTCTGAGTCTCACACTTACTAGGCAGGCACTCTACCACTTGACCCACACTTCCAGCACTTTTTTGCTTTATTTTTCAGGTAAGGGATTGCTCCTTGTTTTGCCTGGGGCTGGCCTCAGATTGTGATCTTCCTACCTACTCCTACCTACTACCACTACCTACAGCATCCTACACCTGGCTCATTGATTGAGATAAAAATCTCTCTTTTTGCCTGGGCTGGCCTCAAACTGTGATCCTCCTGATCCCCAACTCCCAAATAGCTAGAATTACAGGATCATTTCAGAGTGGTCTTAGTTATTAGTCAGTTATTAGTTGGTTATGATGAGCCCAGAGGTTTTTAATGGCCATTCTTCCTAAACATCAACAAACGTGTTCTTTGAACTCTTGAGATCTGGGGACTACCAAAAAGATATGACATAGTCACTTCCTGGAAGGAATTTAGAAGCTTTCAGGTCTTCACCTGTCTAATTCATCAGTCTTAATGAGTCAATTTTAGAGTCACTTTAAGTCTTCCCTCTTTATCTCTCCTCTAAGGTTCCATTGCTCCCTGTGTTAATTCTTCCATTACACTAATCATAGTCCATTGTGAATTTTTCTGTTAATATTTTGTCCCCTTATTTCTCTTTAGAGCAAACACTGTATGTTTTATCTTTGTTTCTCTAATACCTAGAAATGAAACTACCTTACAGACACACTCAATAGATCTTATCAGGACTACAGAATATATGATATAGAAGATCCAAAACACTATCTCCTCCATCAAATTGTGAAATTAGGGACTTTGCTATATTTATATTTTACAACCAATATCTAGTGCAAGGTCTGGAACAGAGTGAACACTCAAAATTTTTTAATTATGCATAGCAACTACATAATACAATACATGCCAGGAGATCAAATCAGACTGTCAGGGATAGGGCTATAGACTTTATTCTAGAAGTTTTAGGTATTTTAATGGTGTACTATAGCAGTTTTTAAAAGCTTGATCTGGTAGTAGTGTATGTTGATTTAGAAAGGAAGTCACTAGAAGTGGATGTTAAATACAGATTCCTCTAGAATACTTTCCTTGGATGTTGAATTCTGAGTTGGAACTTCGCCTAAGCACTTCCATAGCTCTACTTTTGTTATAGGACAGATAGATTTATTTTTCTGTTGGTTGGGGGCTTGGTTCAAGCGGTAGAGTGCTTGCCTAGCATGCGTGAGGTCCTGGTTTCAATCCCTAATACCACTGCATTTCCCTAATTAAGCTGCTTGAGGGCAGAACTGTGACTTGTCCAATGTTAGGTCTTCAACAAATGCTGAAAACATTTGGTAAATTGATGACTATTTCTAGGACTTCTCATAGTCTCTAACGCTATCATCTGTGTTTGAATGTAGACTAAAAGGTGTCCATGGCCTGGCCCACCCACATTCCATATGTGCACTGAGAGGTAGGGTTTGCTCACCATAATTTGCAGACTTAGAACACTTTACCATTGGATGTGACTTGTCTCATCTGGGTTTCTTTTTTATTTTAATCCGTATTTGCCTTTGTAAGATCTGATTCTCTTTAAGAGATTAGCTAAGCCAGCCTTAGTGGATCACATCTGTAATCCCATATACTCAGGAGGCAGTGATAGGAAGAAGTGCAGTTTGAAGCCAGCCTGGGCAAGTTAGCAAGATCCTATCTCAATAAATAACATTTAGCATGGTTGCTCACATCTGTGGTCCTAGCTATGTGAGAGGCTGTAGGGAGGAGGATTGAGGCCCAAGGCTGACCCTGGGCAAAATCATGAACCCCTATCCAAAAAATAACTAGATCAAAAAAAGGGATTGTGGGGGCATGGTTCAAGTGGTAGAGCATCTACCTAGCAAGTGCGAGGTCCAGAGTTCAAATCTTGATACCAACAAAAAAGAGGTTAGCCAAAAATCTCTTCAGTCAAAAACTCTTCCAGAATCATAGGAGTTAGGAGAGGTAACAAATTTTACTTGCAGTTTCTAAACAGGCAAATAGCCATAAAAATGACATCTAAGGTACTTGTAACCATTGGAGTAAAAAAGAGGAAAAAGTGATATGCTTTCGACTTCTTTAACATTATGTTTCTTTTGAATACACCTTCATGAAAAAGCACAAATGCATCAGGTATATATTTTTCTAACATAAGGCTAATCTTTTAAATTTGTTAAAATGGCTGCTTGACCAGTAAATGTTTTTGTTAGTATGATTCTGATTTACTTGGATATTTTAAATATCTTCAGAATTTGAACTTGGCATGTGTTATGCTCCTGATTATTTAATATAAAAATTATTAAGTAGCCTTGGAAATTGTTTTGTGTTATAAATGCAGCTTGAATCCACTGAAAGTATCCTGCAGGAAGCTACATCATCCGTGTCTTTGATGAACCAGTTTGAGCAAGATGTATTCAACCTACAAAAATTCATGCATGACATTCAAAATAATGAAGAAATGCTTACTCAAAAGATGCAAAACCTTAATGAAAAATTCCAGAATATTACAGATTTCTGGAAGAGAAGCCTAGCAGAAATGAATGATAATACAGGCATTTTCAAATCAGAAGCAAAACATATACATTCTCAAGTTACTGTCCAAATTAACTCAGCTGAGCAGGAAATAAAATTGCTTACTGAACGGCTAAAAGAGTTGGAAGATAGCACACTACGAAATATTAGGACAGTGAAAAGACAAGAGGAAGAAGATCTTGTGCGAGTTGAGGAGCAGCTTGGCTTTGATACAAAAGCAGTTGAGAAGTTAGAAGAGGAGCAGCATGTTCTCCTAGCCAGAGGGGAAGATCTGACTAGTAAACTCTCCAACTATGAGCCCAGAGTTGAAGAATGCAAGATGCATTTACCAACTATCGAAAGTGCTGTCCGCTCTGTTCTCAGAGTCTCTCAGGACCTCATAGGAACAGAAAAGAAAATGGAAGATCTCACCATGCAGATGTTTAATATGGAAGATGATATGCTGAAAGCAGTATCTGAAATAATGGAAATGCAAAAAACCCTTGAAGGAATTCAATATGATAATAGCCTGTTAAAGATGCAGAATGAACTGGGTGTTCTCAAAGGAAAAGTTCATGACTTTATAACGTATTCAAGTACAAGAGAAAAGGGAGCTGTAGAAAAATATAATTTAGAAAATGAAATTGGTGATGATTTTTAAATTCACTACATGTCTTCTGGTGAACCATACTACTATACCTAAATCAGTTAGTTCTGTGTTTTTTGGTTATTTTAATATGCCTCACTTTATTGGAAAATAAGTGAGATGTCCATATAAATGGATTATCTATGTAATCAGAATTTATCTTTTATATCTGAAACTTATTTTAACTACTTTAATTATAAAATATTTATTTCTCTCCTTTTAAGGAAATTACTTAAGTTTTTAAATGTTTGTCCAATAACTTAAATAGACATCATTATGAGTTTTACCTTTTATATTGGACCAAATATATAGTTATCTCTAGGAACCGTTGAAGAGTGTTTACTATTTCACTAAATGATCCTAGTTTGCTATTTTTCAAACCTGTGTCTGTTTCTTATACCTGTTCTATCACCTGATCTTGCTCTCAGGTCAGTTGGTACCATGTCTGTCTCAGCCAGTTCTTCACTTACGTTTGTTAATTCACTGCAGGCTAAGAAGTCAGGCAACCAAGTTCATATAAATTTTGTCTAAAATAAAAGACAGTGTGCCTGGGGGAGATACTGAGGGCTTTTCTGTAAATTAATACGCACTTTCTGAAAACTATGAGCCTTGGGAAATATTTTACTTTTTGTTAAGATTCTATACTCTGTTACAGATTCTTATAAGAGTTTTTAAGCATGAGCAAATATATTCTTATGTAAGTCCTTTCCCAGTAATTGATTTGCTTCAAAGCATGAAGTTATGGAATAAATCAACTAGTGATTGATTTATTGACTTTGTATACTTGGGCTTTTGTTTTTAAGGTTCTAACTGTGTTGGACTCTTGAGATCACTATGTACATAATCACCAGATAAATTAGACTACTTACAATAAAAACATACCAATAGGTCTATGACCTATTTTAAAGAGAAAAAAGTAACATAATGATAGTGATAATTATCATAATTAAAAGTATGTCATAAGCCAGGTGCTGGTAGCTCACACCTGAGCTCCTAGCTACCCAGGAGGCAGAGATCAGAAGTGTCTGGGTTCTAGAGCAGCCCAGCGGGGGGAAAAAAAAAGTGAGACCCTACCTCAAAACTACCCAATGTAAAAATGGGCTGGTGAAGTGGCTCAAGTAGAGTGCCTGCCTAGCAAGTGTGAAGCCTTTAGTTCAAACCCACAGTACCACCACCAAAAAAAGAAAAAAAGAAAGGTCATTATTTTAAAGATTTCCCAAACTTATGGAACGAAATTTACTTTATGTATTGATTTTATTTGACTCAAAATTATAATAGTTATTGGAGGAAATCATGTTAAGTGAAATTAGCCAGAATCAGAAACACAAAAGACATATTTTCCCTCATACAGGGAAGATAGATCCAGAGATAAATATATATACAAAAACAAGCATGATCATATACAAAGTCAAATGTAGAACATGTTCGTAACAGTGGAACCACTCTATGGAACTCAGGGAAAGAGGGAAAGGAAAAGAGAATGACGGAGCATCAGTAATATCCCATACTATAAGATGTCAAGGTAGAGGATATGAGGATATGTATTGATAACTTGAAAAATGGTGGGTGGGAAGTAAAGCACACCCACAGAGGGCATACATTGAGACACCCCTTTGAACATCAGCTTAAATATTAATAACGAAAACCAGGACTGTAAAACAGGTGCAGTGTGTGCAGAGGTGGGAAGGACTAGTGGAAGAGGGGAGGGTGAAGGAAGGAGATTAAGGTGACGGTATATGGTTGGTGGACTTCAAATACCTATATGAAACAGCACTAAATAACTTCTTGCAAATGCTTCAAGTGGGGCAGGGATGGGGGTGAGGGGAAGAGACGATGGGGTCAATGTAACTAATTGTCACTACGAATCCCTCTTGTATGAAGAATATTTCCTAATAAAAATTTATTTTAAAAAGTTATAGTAGTCAACCACACTATATACTTACATATAGAAGTTTTGTTTTTTGCCAGTAACCATCCCACTTTTGTAGTATAATTTCAATGGAAATAAACACAAAGAACTTGAAAGCAGCTAGTTACAAGAGATAGCTGTGGTCAAGTAGTTTTACTGCACAAATTTTAAAGTTTTTGGAGAAATCACAATAAAAATTCTATGTTAAAGTTAGGAAGGCCTGTGTTATATAGCAATGAGTTATAAAAATAAGCCTGGAAGAGTGCTTATTATTATTGTTACTATTATTATTATTATTACTGTTATTATTTATCACTATTAAGGGTCATAGAATTAATTTCTGGAATCACAACATTAAATTTCTTGATTTCTGGATGTCAAGTTTTTATCTGTGTGCACTGCCAAAACTGTATTTGTTTGTTTTTTATTAAATCCCAATAAAATGTATTATAAATTAATTGGAACTTTGTTGTTTCAGCCTTCATTCTGTCAAACAGATGTGATCTTTTTTTTTTGTTATGCGATTTTTTTTAATTTTATTATTCATATGTGCATACAAGGCTTGGGTCATTTCTCCCCCCTGCCCCCACCCCCTCCCTTACCACCCACTCTGCCCTCTCCCTCTCCCCCCAACCCCTCAATACCCAGCAGAAACTATTTTGCCCTTATTTCTAATTTTGTTGTAGAGAGAGTATAGGCAATAATAGGAAGGAACAAGAGTTTTTGCAGGTTGAGATAAGGATAGCTACACAGGGAGTTGACTCACATTAATTTCCTGTGCGTGGGTGTTACCTTCTAGGTTAATTCTTTTTGATCTAACCTTTTCTTTAGTTCCTGGTCCCCTTTTCCTATTGGCCACTGTTGCTTTTAAGGTATCTGCTTTAGTTTCTCTGCGTTAAGGGCAACAAATGCTAGCTAGTTTTTTAGGTGTCTTACCTATCCTCACCCCTCCCTTGTGTGCTCTCCCTTTATCTTGTGATCAAAGTCCAATCTCCTTGTTGTGTTTGCCCTTGATCTAATGTCCACATATGAGGGAGAACATACGATTTTTGGTCTTTTGGGCCAGGCTAACCTCACTCAGAATGATGTTCTCCAATTCCATCCATTTACCAGCAAATGATAGCATTTCATTCTTCTTCATGGCTGCATAAAATTCCACTGTATATAGATACCACATTTTTTTAATCCATTCATCAGTGGTGGGGCATCTTGGCTGTTTCCATAACTTGGCTATTGTGAATAGTGCCTCAATAAACATGGGTGTGCAGGTGCCTCTGGAGTAACCTGTGTCACAGTTTTTTGGGTATATCCCCAAGAATGGTATTGCTAGATCAAATGGTAGATCGATGTCTAGCTTTTTAAGTAGCCTCCAAATTTTTTTCCAGAGTGGTTGTGCTAGTTTACATTCCCACCAACAGTGTAAGAGGGTTCCTTTTTCCCCGCATCCTCGCCAACACCTGTTGTTGGTGGTGTTGCTGATGATGGCTATTCTAACAGGGGTGAGGTGGAATCTTAGTGTGGTTTTAATTTGCATTTCCTTTATTGCTAGAGTTTTTCATGTGTTTTTTGGTCATTTGAATTTCTTCTTTTGAGAAAGTTCTGTTTAGTTCACTTGCCCATTTCTTTATTGGTTCATTAGTTTTGGGAGAATTTATTTTTTTAAGTTCCCTATATATTCTGGTTATCAGTCCTTTGTCTGATGTGTAGCAGGGAAATATTTTCTCCCACTCTCTGGTGTTCTCTTCAGTTTAGAAACCATTTCTTTTGATGAACAGAACCTTTTTAGTTTTATGAGGTCCCATTTATCTATGCTATCTCTTAGTTGCTGTGCTGCTGGGGTTTCATTGAGAAAGTTCTTACCTATACCTACTAACTCCAGAGTATTTCCTACTCTTTCCTGCATCAACTTTAGAGTTTGGGGTCTGATATTAAGATCCTTGATCCATTTTGAGTTAATATTGGTATAGGGTGATATACATGGATCTAGTTTCAGTTTTTTGCAGACTGCTAACCAGTTTTCCCAGCAGTTTTTGTTGAAGAGGCTGCTATTTCTCCATCATATATTTTTAGCACCTCTGTCAAAGACAAGTTGGTTATAGTTGTGTGGCTTCATATCTGGGTCCTCTATTCTGTTCCACTGGTCTTCATGTCTGTTTTTGTGCCAGTACCATGCTGTTTTTATTGTTATTGCTTTGTAATATAGTTTGAAGTCAGGTATTGTGATACCTCCAGCATTGTTCTTTTGAATGAGTATTGCCTTGGCTATTCGTGGCCTCTTGGGTTTCCATATAAATTTAACGGTAGATTTTTCCATCTCTTTAATGAATGTCATTGGAATTTTGACGGGAATTGCATTAAACATGTAGATTACCTTTGGGAGTATCGACATTTTTACTATGTTGATTCTACCAATCCATGAGCATGGGAGATCTCTCCACTTTCTATAGTCTTCATCAGTCTCTTTCTTCAGAAGTGTATAGTTTTCCTTGTAGAGGTCATTCACATCTTTTGTTAGGTTTACACCTAGGGATTTGATTTTTTTTTTGAGGCTATTGTAAATGGAATTGTTTTCATACATTCTTTTTCAGTTTGCTCATTGTTAGTGTATAGAAATGCTAATGATTTTTCTATGTTGATTTTATATCCTGCTACCTTGCTGTAACTATTGATGGTGTCTAGGAGCTTCTGAGTAGAGTTTTTTGGGTCTTTAAGATATAGGATCATGTCGACTGCAAATAGGGATATTTTGACAGTTTCTTTACCTATTTGCATTCCTTTTATTCCTTCTTCTTGCCTAATTGCTCTGGCTAGGAATTCCAGTACTATGTTGAATAGGAGTGGAGATAGTGGGCATCCTTGTCTGGTTCCTGATTTTAGAGGGAATGGTTTCAGTTTTTCTCCGTTAAGTATAATTCTGGTTGTAGGTTTGTCATATATAGCTTTTATAGTGTTGAGGAACTTTCCTTCTATTCCTAGTTTTCTTAGAGCTTTTATCATGAAATGATGTTGGATCTTATCAAAGGCTTTTTCTGCATCTATTGAGATGATCAAGTGGTTTTTGTCTTTGCTTCTGTTAATGTGGTTTATTACGTTTATTGATTTTCGTATGTTGAACCACCACTGCATCCCTGGGATGAAGCCTACTTGGTCGTGGTGAATAATCTTTTTTGATGTGTTGTTGAATTCGGTTTGCCATTATTTTGTTGAGGATTCTTGCATCAATGTTCATTAAGGAGATTGGCCTATAGTTCTCCTCTTTGGAGGTGTCTTTGCCTGGTTTTGGGATAAGTGTAATAGTGGCTTCATAAAATGTGTTTGGCAGTTTTCCTTCCCTTTCTATTTCATGGAACAGTTTATTTATTTTTTTTTTACATTTTTCTTTTATTATTCATATGTGCATACAAGGCTTGGTTCATTTCTCCCCCCTGCCCCCACCCCCTCCCTTACCACCCACTCCGCCCCCTCCCTCTCCCCCCCTCTCAATACCCAGCAGAAACTATTTTGCCCTTATTTCTAATTTTGTTGTAGAGAGAGTATAAGCAATAATAGGAAGGAACAAGGGTTTTTGGGGGTTGAGATAAGGATAGCTATACAGGCATTGACTCACATTGATTATCTGTGCGTGGGTGTTACCTTCTAGGTTAATTCTTTTTGATCTAACCTTTTCTCTAGTTTCTGGTCCCCTTTTCCTATTGGCCTCAGTTGCTTTAAGGTATCTGCTTTAGTTTCTCTGCGTTAAGGGCAACAAATGCTAGCTAGTTTTTTAGGTGTCTTACCTATCCTCACCCCTCCCTTGTGTGCTCTCGCTTTTATCATGTGCTCAAAGTCCAATCCCCTTGTTGTGTTTGCCCTTGATCTAATGTCCACATATGAGGGAGAACATACGATTTTTGGTTTTTTGAGCCAGGCTAACCTCACTCAGAATGATGTTCTCCAATTCCATCCATTTACCAGCGAATGATAACATTTCATTCTTCTTCATGGCTGCATAAAATTCCATTGTGTATAGATACCACATTTTCTTAATCCATTCGTCAGTGGTGGGGCATCTTGGCTGTTTCCATAACTTGGCTATTGTGAATAGTGCCGCAATAAACATGGATGTGCAGGTGCCTCTGGAGTAACAGTCTTTTGGGTATATCCCCAAGAGTGGTATTGCTGGATCAAATGATAGATCGATGTCCAGCTTTTTAAGTAGCCTCCAAATTTTTTTCAAGAGTGGTTGTACTAGTCTACATTCCCACCAACAGTGTAAGAGGGTTCCTTTTTCCCCCGCATCCTCGCCAACACCTGTTGGTGGTGTTGCTAATGATGGCTATTCTGACAGGGGTGAGGTGGAATCTTAGCGTGGTTTTAATTTGCATTTCCTTTATTGCTAGAGATGATGAGCATTTTTTCATGTGTTTTCTGGCCATTTGAATTTCTTCTTTTGAGAAAGTTCTGTTTAGTTCACATGCCCATTTCTTTATTTGTTCATCGGTTTTGGGAGAATTTAGTTTTTTAAGTTCCCTGTATATTCTGGTTATCAGTCCTTTGTCTGATGTATAGTTGGCAAATATTTTCTCCCACTCTGTGGGTGTTCTCTTCAGTTTAGAGACCATTTCTTTTGATGAACAGAAGCTTTTTAGTTTTATGAGGTCCCATTTATCTATGCTGTCTCTTAGTTGCTGTGCTGCTGGGGTTTCATTGAGAAAGTTCTTACCTATACCTACTAACTCCAGAGTATTTCCTACTCTTTCCTGCATCAACTTTAGAGTTTGGGGTCTGATATTAAGATCCTTGATCCATTTTGAGTTAATATTGGTATAGGGTGATATACATGGATCTAGTTTCAGTTTTTTGCAGACTGCTAACCAGTTTTCCCAGCAGTTTTTGTTGAAGAGGCTGCTATTTCTCCATCATATATTTTTAGCACCTCTGTCAAAGACAAGTTGGTTATAGTTGTGTGGCTTCATATCTGGGTCCTCTATTCTGTTCCACTGGTCTTCATGTCTGTTTTTGTGCCAGTACCATGCTGTTTTTATTGTTATTGCTTTGTAATATAGTTTGAAGTCAGGTATTGTGATACCTCCAGCATTGTTCTTTTGAATGAGTATTGCCTTGGCTATTCGTGGCCTCTTGTGTTTCCATATAAATTTAACAGTAGATTTTTCAATCTCTTTAATGAATGTCATTGGAATTTTGACGGGAATTGCATTAAACATGTAGATTACTTTTGGGAGTATCGACATTTTTACTATGTTGATTCTACCAATCCATGAGCATGGGAGATCTCTCCACTTTCTATAGTCTTCATCAGTCTCTTTCTTCAGAAGTGTATAGTTTTCCTTGTAGAGGTCATTCACATCTTTTGTTAGGTTTACACCTAGGGATTTGATTTTTTTTTGAGGCTATTGTAAATGGAATTGTTTTCATACATTCTTTTTCAGTTTGCTCATTGTTAGTGTATAGAAATGCTAATGATTTTTCTATGTTGATTTTATATCCTGCTACCTTGCTGTAACTATTGATGGTGTCTAGGAGCTTCTGAGTAGAGTTTTTTGGGTCTTTAAGATATAGGATCATGTCGACTGCAAATAGGGATATTTTGACAGTTTCTTTACCTATTTGCATTCCTTTTATTCCTTCTTCTTGCCTAATTGCTCTGGCTAGGAATTCCAGTACTATGTTGAATAGGAGTGGAGATAGTGGGCATCCTTGTCTGGTTCCTGATTTTAGAGGGAATGGTTTCAGTTTTTCTCCGTTAAGTATAATGCTGGCTGTAGGTTTGTCATATATAGCTTTTATAATGTTGAGGAACTTTCCTTCTATTCCTAGTTTTCTTAGAGCTTTTATCATGAAATGATGTTGGATCTTATCAAAGGCTTTTTCTGCATCTATTGAGATGATCAAGTGGTTTTTGTCTTTGCTTCTGTTAATGTGGTTTATTGCGTTTATTGATTTTCGTATGTTGAACCACCCCTGCATCCCTGGGATGAAGCCTACTTGGTCATGGTGAATAATCTTTTTGATGTGTTGTTGAATTCAGTTTGCCATTATTTTGTTGAGGATTTTTGCATCAATGTTCATTAAGGAGATTGGCCTATAGTTCTCCTTTTTGGAGGTGTCTTTGCCTGGTTTTGGGATAAGTGTAATAGTGGCTTCATAAAATGTGTTTGGCAGTTTTCCTTCCCTTTCTATTTCGTGGAACAGTTTAAGGAGGTTTGGTATCAGTTCTTCTTTAAAGGTCTGATAGAATTCAGCAGAGAATCCATCAGGTCCTGGACTTTTCTTTTTGGGGAGACTCTTGATTGCTGCTTCAATATCATTTTGTGTTACAGGTCTATTCAGGTGATTAGTTTGAGATGTATCATTAGGTCATTGATTTGGGATCTTTCAGTCTCTTTAATATATGCACTCATGGCTATAAACTTTCCTCTCAGGACTGCCTTTTCTGTGTCCCATAGGTTCCAGTAGGTTGTGTTTTCATTTTTATTGACTTCCAGGAACTTTTTAATTTCCTCTTTTATTTCATCAATGATCCATTGTTCATTAAGTAATGAGTTATTTAGTTTCCAGCTGTTTGCATGTTTTTTGTCTTTACTTTTGTTGTTGAGTTCTACTTTTACTGCATTGTGATCAGATAGTATGCATGGTATAATTTCTATTTTCTTACTAAAGCAGACACCTTAAAGCAACTGAGGCCAATAGGAAAAGGGGACCAGGAACTAGAGAAAAGGTTAGATTAAAAAGAATTAACCTAGAAGGTAACACCCATGCACAGGAAATCAATGTGAGTCAATGCCCTGTATAGCTATCCTTATCTCAACCAGCAAAACCCCTTGTTCCTTCCTATTATTGCTTATACTCTCTCTACAACAAAATTAGAGATAAGGGCAAAATAGTTTCTGCTGGGTATTGAGGGGGGGAGCGGGAGGGGGTGGAGTGGGTGGTAACGGAGGGGGTGGGGGCAGGGGGGAGAAATAAACCAAGCCTTGTATGCACATATGAATAATAAAAGAAAAATGAAAAAAAAATAATAATTTCTATTTTCTTATATTTGCTGAGACTTGCTTTGTGCCCTAGGATATGATCTATTTTGGAGAAGTTTCCATGGGCTGCTGAGAAGAATGTATATTGTGTAGAAGTTGGATAAAATGTTCTGTAGACATCAACTAGGTTCATTTAATGTATTGTATATTTTAGATCTTGGATTTCTTTATTGATTTTTTGTTTGGATGACCTATCTATTGATGATAATGGGGTGTTAAAGTCTCCCACAACCACTGTGTTGGCGTTAATATATGCTTTTAGGTCTTTCAGGATATGTTTGATGAAATTGGGTGCATTGACATTGGGTGCATACAGGTTGATGATTATTATTTCCTTGTGGTCTGTTTCCCCTTTTATTAGTATGGAATGTCCTTCTTTTTCTCATTTATCAATGTAGGTTTGAAGTCTACTTTGCCAAAGATAAGTATTGCTACTCCTGCCTGTTTTGGGGGGCCATTGGCTTGGTAAATCTTCTTCCAGCCTTTCATCCTAAGCCTATGCTTATTTCTGTCAGTGAGATGGGTCTCCTGTAAGCAACAAATTGTTGGATCTTCCCTTTTAATCCATTTCATCAAGCAGTGCCTTTTGATGAGTGAATTAAGTCCATTAACATTAAGTGTTAGTACTGATAGGTATGTGGTGATTCCTGCCATTTAGTTGTCTTAGTTGTTTGAAGGTTTGATTATGTGTACCTAAGTTGAGGTTACTCTCTACTGTCTTGCTTTTTCTTTTCCTATGGTTTGGTGCTGCCTGTGTTTTCATGGTTAAGTTGGGTTTCACTTTCTGTGTGCAGAATCCCTTGCAGAATCTTTTGTAGTGGTGGCTTTGTGGTCACATATTGTTTCAGTGTCTGCTTATCATGGAAGACTTTTATTGCTCCATCTATTTTGAATGATAGTTTTGCTGGGTAGAGTATCCTGGGGTTGAAGTTATTTTCATTCAGTGCCCGGAAGATCTCACCCCACGTTCTTCTTGCTTTTAATGGTTCTGTTGAGAAGTCTGCTGTGATTTTGATGGGTTTACCTTTGTATGTTACTTGTTTTTTCTCTCTTGCAGCCTTCAATATTCTTTCCCTAGTTTCTGAACTTGTTGTTTTAATGATGATATGTCATGGGGTCGTTCTGTTTGGTGTCCTGGAGGCCTCTTGCATCTTTATGGGAATATCTTTCTCTAGATTTGGGAAATTTCCCGTTATTATTTTGTTAAATATATTACGCGTTCCCTTCGCTTGCACCTCTTCTTCTTTGATGCCCATGATTCTCAGGTTTGGTCTTTGATGGAGTTGGTGAGTTCTTGCATTTTCTTTTTACAGGTCTTGTGTTGTTTAATTAATAGTTCTTCGGTTTTTCCTTTAATTACCATTTCATCTTCAAGTTCTGAGATTCTGTCTTCTGTTTGTTCTATTCTGCTGGATTGGCCTTCCATTTTGTTTTGCAGTTCTGTTTCGTTCTTTTTTCTGAGGTTTTCCATATCCTGGGTGGTTTCCTCTTTAATGTTGTCTATTTTTGTCCTGAGTTCATTTATCTGTTATTCATCGTGTTCTCTCTTTCACTTTGGTGTTTATACAGTGCTTCTATGGTTTCCTTTATTTCTTCTTTTGCTTTTTCAAATTCTGTTTTTGTTGTCTTGGAATTTTTTGAGTGTCTCCTGTACATTTTGGTTGACCCTATCCAGTATCATCTCTATAAAATTCTCATTGAGTACCTGTAGTATGTCTTCTTTTAAATTATTCTTGTAGGCTTCATTGGGTCCTTTGGCATAGTTTATCTTCATTTTGTTGGAGTCTGGATCTGAGTATCTGTTTTCTTCATTCCCCTCTGGTTCCTGTACTAATTTTTTTGCTGTGGAGAAACTGGTTTCCCTGTTTTTTTCTGTCTTCCCATCATTGTCTTTGGTGTTGTTACTGTCCCTGTACTGTGTGCAATTAAGTATTTTCTAGCTTTTAATAATAACAATGGTAATATTTAGAATGAAAGGGTGAGCGGAGATGGAAAGCAAGAAGTTAAAGAAAAGGGAAAAACAAATAAACAGACAAGAAGGAGAAAACAGAACAAGGAATCAGACAAGAAAGTTTCAAAGGTATAAACGGAGCATTAGTGTGCTAATCGACAGTAAGCTGAACAGGCGTTAGAGAGACAGAGAGAGGATTGAAAATAAAAAAAAGAATAAAGATAAGAATAAAAATAAATAAGTAAATGAAAGAAATATCTATATATTAAAATAAAATAAAATGAAAAATAGAAAATTAAAAACCAAAAAACCTCCAAGTTCAAATGCAATGAAGTTTCAGACTTAATTTGGGGGTCCGTCTCAGTCTCCAATCCTGGAGATGGTGCCTCAGATGTTATTCTGTAGTTGTCTCATCAAAGGGGACGCATAAAGTAGAACAAAACTACACACACACACACACACACACACACACACACACACAAAAACCCCACCAAGTATCCCACGTTCAAATGCAATACAGTTTCAGTAAGTTTTTCAGCATGCAGGTGTAATTCAGTTGTTCTCTCATCAAAGGTAGGGAGAAAAAGAGAAAAAAAAAGAATCTGGAGACAGTTCTGAGAATGGTATCTGCGGCTGTGGCTTGCCTGCCCGCTGCTGTCAGCCTGCTGTTGCTGGATGCTTTAATTATGCAGATCTCTGGGGTGAGCTTAGCACTCACCTGGCCCCGCAGGCTTTGTTTACTCAGAGTTTTCCTGTGCGTGAGCCTCTGCTACAAGCTTTCCCCTTTCCAAGCACACTGGGAAAGGTGACACTGCACCCGCTTTCTCAGGCCTGCATGTTTATTTACAGTTCATGTGGGCAGTGGGTCTTCCCCCCTCTCCTGTGCAGTTTTCCTCCCACTGCCACTTTTACGAGCTTTCCTGCTCCTGATTACTGGGTGGTGCTGCTGCTCCTGCCAGCCACCATGTTTGTTTACAGTTCATGTTGGAAGTGGGTCTTCCCTCCTCTCCTGTGGAGTTTTCCTCCTCTGCCACTCTCACAAGCTTTCCCACTCCTGGTTGCTGGGTGCGTGCCCCCACTCCCACCAGAGCCTCTCCTGCCTGCCTGGCTCGTTTATTTACAGTTCCGGGAAGGATTCCCTTACCCCAATCTTCGGCGCTCAGTGTGCCCCACCCTCTTTCCCACATGTCTTTATTGTTCTTATTGCTTATGAGTCAGTTTCTCTTTTTTCCCCAGGTGGAGGTCAGTCTGTCCAGGGGGCTATGCTGCTCTGGCCCAGGGTTGTCTGTGGGAGTAACGCGGTACCACACAACTCACCTTGTCCGCGTCTTCCCAAGCTGTCTGGGCGCAGGCGACTGGCGGCCCCGGGGCCCTCCTTGTTTCTCCGTTTAACGTGAAGTGGAGATTCTCTGCCCCGGCTGGGGTGTGGAGGGGTCAAAGTTTTGCCTCTGCTCGGTGATTTTGCCTGCAAAGTGTGTCTCCAGCGTCTCTCCAAGATTTTACTATAGGAGGCTCACTTTCTGCTTCCTCCCTCTAGCCGCCATCTTGGAATCTCCCAGATGTGATCTTTTATACTCTTTTGCCTATGGCAAAATTTGATATAACTTTATTATGAGTTTTGATATAACTTTATTATGAGTTTGTTTGTATCAGCCTTAGTAATGGTTACTGAGAATAAATGAAATCAAAGTGGACATCATGTTCTATGCCAACGTAAGGGAAATAGAAACAGCACTTCTGCAAATATTACACGAGAAAACTATTGAAATAGTCCTGTATATTCCTTTACTAAGGTGCTTTCCTATTTAAAAAGTTGTCATTGGAGAGATTTAAGTATGTTTATATGTCTTTTATTTCTTTTTTGTTTGTTTTGAATTTTCTTGTTTTTCGGACAGGGTCTCACTATGTACTCCAAGCTGGCCTCAAACCCATGACCCTCCAGTTTTAACCTCCCAAGTGCTGGAATTTTCTTTTAGTTAACACAGATACATGTAGTTTTGAAAATTTCCCCATGTATTAATAATAAATTATGTTGTTTTTCTTTTTCTTTTTCTTTTGAGACAGGACTCTCTATGTAGCCTAGGCTGGCCTCAAACTTGCCATCCTCCTTCTCAGCCTCCTTTAAAGCTGGGATTACAGGTGTACCTCACAGCATGTGACTCTTTTTCTAGTGTTTAAGGAAAAAGCCAATATCCAAAGACACATTTTTGTATTGTAATTGATAATAAATTAAATAATAAACTAAAAAGCTTCTGTTCATCAAAAGAAATGGTCTCTAAACTGAAGAGAACACCCACAGAGTGGGAGAAAATATTTGCCAATTATACATCAGACAAAGGACTGATAACCAGAATATACAGGGAACTTAAAAAACTAAATTCTCCCAAAACTAATGAACCAATAAAGAAATGGGCATGTGAACTAAACAGAACTTTCTCAAAAGAAGAAATTCAAATGGCCAGAAAACACATGAAAAAATGCTCACCATCTCTAGCAATAAAGGAAATGCAAATTAAAACCACACTAAGATTCCACCTCACCCCTGTTAGAATAGCCATCATCAGCAACACCACCAACAACAGGTGTTGGCGAGGATGCGGGGAAAAAGGAACCCTCTTACACTGTTGGTGGGAATGTAGACTAGTACAACCACTCTGGAAAAAAATTTGGAGGCTACTTAAAAAGCTGGACATCGATCTACCATTTGATCCAGCAATACCACTCTTGGGGATATACCCAAAAGACTGTTACTCCAGAGGCACCTGCACATCCATGTTTATTGCGGCACTATTCACAATAGCCAAGTTATGGAAACAGCCAAGATGTCCCAGCACTGACGAATGGATTAAGAAAATGTGGTATCTATACACAATGGAATTTTATGCAGCCATGAAGAAGAACGAAATGTTATCATTCGCTGGTAAATGGATGGAATTGGAGAACATCATTCTGAGTGAGGTTAGCCTGGCTCAAAAAACCAAAAATCGTATGTTCTCCCTCATATGTGGACATTAGATCAAGGGCAAACACAACAAGGGTATTGGACTATGAGCACATGATAAAAGCGAGAGCACACAAGGGAGGGGTGAGGATAGGTAAGACACCTAAAAAACTAGCTAGCATTTGTTGCCCTTAATGCAGAGAAACTAAAGCAGACACCTTAAAGCAACTGAGGCCAATAGGAAAAGGGGACCAGGAACTAGAGAAAAGGTTAGATCAAAAAGAATTAACCTAGAAGGTAACACCCACGCACAGGAAATCAATGTGAGTCAATGCCCTGTATAGCTATCCTTATCTCAACCAGCAAAACCCCTTGTTCCTTCCTATTATTGCTTATACTCTCTCTACAACAAAATTAGAGATAAGGGCAAAATAGTTTCTGCTGGGTATTGAGGGGGGGGAGTGGGAGGGGGTGGAGTGGGTGGTAAGGGAGGGGGTGGGGGCAGGGGGGAGAAATGAACCAAGCCTTGTATGCACATATGAATAATAAAAGAAAAATGAAAAAAAAAAAAAAAAGGAAAAAGCCAATATCCAAAGACACATTTTTGTATCTTTGTAATTGATAATAAATTTTATACCAATTTATTATAGAGAGTACTGTTTTTTAAAGAGTTTTAGCACAAATAGAACAGCTTTACACAACAAGCACCTAATTAGTTTTGAACTTTTGGATGCAAAGTTTAAAAATATGTTTATAGTAATATTTCCTTAAATTTTGCCTGATGATTAGAAGCTGTTGATTAATATACTTTTCTATTTTATAATGAAAAATGTTGATTAGTCATTATGCCTCCATAGAAAACTAAACCTGAAGACACAAAGTTAATGGTATTATTTTTAATCTTTAACTGTAGCCCGTTTTATGAACCAATAACTCAAAGTTTGATGTGATGTCATTATACAATAATGATGTGTAAATTCACCACAGAAACCGTCACTGCTTTACAGACTTATTTCATATTTGCACAGTTGACAAAAGCTCTGCAAATTCATCCAGCATCTATTTGTTTCAATTCAACCATGAACTATTAATTTAATACAAATCATGATGCTCCATCCCAGCTTTCAGCAGAAAAGAACTAACATTTGTCACCTACTGTGTGCCAAACATTTCTATGAGATGCACATTAATGGTTGTCATCTTAATAGCTCCATATATTGAGTATCTACCATATGTCAGCCACACGCCAGGCACTTTACATGTGTTATCACTGTTCCTCACTCCAGCTTTTTAACTGTTAGGCCATTTTACAAATAAAGAAATTGAGGCTTAACAAAATTAGAAACCCTGCAAACACTGGTAGGTCTGTCCAACTCTGGAGACTGAGGACCTCCCACCATTTAATTCATTCTGCCACTGCTCAACCAGGGGAGGAAAAAAAAAATAACACTAGAAATCTGTCTGTAGATCTTTCCTGACAGTTGAGAAAGCAATAATTCAGTTAAATGTATTCTCTTATCATGTCACCATTAAGCAAGACTGAAATTCCTCAAAACCTGTTAACTGCTCTAAAATTGTTTGGGCTTTGGGCCTAAGAAGGAATCAACAAGTAGAGCCAAGAGCCTGACATGGTGGCCCAGGCCTGTGATCCTGGCACTGGGGCATCTTCTGCAGGAGGACTGCGAGTTTGAAGGCAGCCTGGACTACACCAGGAGCTCCAGGCCAGCCTGGGCTACATAGCAAGATCCTGTCTCAAAAACCAGAGGGGGGTCAAGGGATGTAGCTCAGTGGTAAAAGCACTTGCCCCACATATTATGCAAGGCCCTGAGCTCAATCCCCAGCACCGCAAAAAAAAAAAAAAAAAAGTGGGGGAATGGAGGATAGGGAGCTGAGGGCATAGCTCAATGGATAAGAGTGCTCGCCTAGCATTTCTGAGGCCCCAGATTCAATCTCCACCCCCTCATGCCTGTAAACCTAGCTACTCAGGAGGATCAGGAGGATCCTTTAGTAGTATTGAGAGATCCTTTAGCAAAGATTTTGGAAAGCTTATTGGACCTAGAGATCATTTCCCTGAACCATTACAGAACATTGAATTAGTACCTTGCATAGATAATTGGAATTTAGTAAATATTCAAATTACTGTTGCCATCTCTTGAGCTACTGGTAGATTCTCTAACTCATCCATCCACCCTAGAAAAATAAGCCCTAACTAATTTTTTTAAATAATTCAGTTGTATTTTAGGGCTGGGAATGTAGCTCAGCAGTAGAATACCTGTCTAACTTGTACAAGGCCCTAGATTCAATCCCCAACTCCAGAGGGGGGAAAAAGGAACTTAACAATTTCTAGACTATTACCACATTGTGTTGAGTTTCTACTTTAGAAGTTCATGATAAATTGCCTTTATAAGCTACAAGTAAAGCAAAGCAGCTTCTTAATGATCTGATCCTTTTATTAAGATAAGCCCTTTCTGAGGTGTCTTAATTGTGTGATGCGATTAAACTACATCTATTCTACCAAAATAAATACATTAATAAATGGCAATCTGGAATGAAATGGTTAAAAATAAGCCATCTATTCCTATTTTGCAAAAGATTCTCCTTAAAAATAAAACATGGTTTTGCAATTTCTACTTGATTTCCTTCCTGTTTGTGGCTACTCCTTAATATCATACTCAGAATATTTTCACAAGCTAACTGCTGTACCAAAAAACACATTTTAGGCCACCAACTATACCAGTAGTTAATGTAGTATGAAGCTATTAAGGAGAAAAATCCTAACATTTATTTTGAATGCATTTTATTTTGGGTGGGGCTGGGGTTTGAACTCGGGGTTTTGCACTTGCAAAGCAAGCACTCGACCACTTGAGCCACCCCTCCAGTCCCTAACATATATACTTTGAAACCAAACATACATGATAGGGCAAGGAAGGGGAATTGCTACCTTGAATTAATAGTTCTCCTGCCACATTTCAGCAGCCCATTATAACTCTTTTGCGACAATGTCACTGCTTTTTAGATTGGCCATCAAAATAGTATTCTGGGACTGGAGGTGTGACTCAAGCAGTAGAATGCCTGCTTTGCAAGCACAAAGCCCTGAGTTTAAGTAGGAATGATAATATTGAGCGTATTATAATTTTATTTTCACAAAATAAAATTAAGTTTATGTTAAAATAATCTCAAAAGGTTATCTGAGTAAGCCAAAGATAACCCATAAGAAACATATTGAAGAAATACACAATTATTTTGGAAAAAAATTGATGTCTTTAGATTAAACTGCTTATCTTATTTTGTGAAAATTATTCCAGCCTGCATAGTTGTTTTGTTTTGTTTTGGTTTTGGCAGTACTGGGATTTGAACTCAGGGCCTCACACTTGCTAGGCAGACACTACTCCTGAGACCCTCCACCAGTCCCTTTTTGTGTTGGGTATTTTTAAGATAAGGTCTCACTGAACTATTTGCCTGAGATTGGATTGAAACCACAATCCTCCTGATCTCTGCCTCCTGCGTAGCTAGGATTACAGGTGTGAGCCACCAGCGCCCAGATCATAGTTCCTTTTATATTCCTTTTTTTTCCAAATTTTAAATAATTCATTTGACATTCTACTTCCAAAACTAAGTTACAAGCTCCCTAAAAGCAATCTGTTCTTAGTTAAACTTGCACATACCATAGCACATTAAAGTTGTTAAATCAAACTGCCTTACTACTGGTAGTAAGTCTTCTTACTACCAGTAAGAACTACTACTGTAGTACTGTACTACTGGTACAGTCTTCTGCTTTAAAACATAATGCTTTCCTAGAAAACAAGCTGAAAGTTAAGTGTGCAAAAGTCAAATAATTGACTTAGACATTTACAAATGGGGTTCCCTTTTCAGAATAATCTAAGTATTTATCTGCCGTTGAGCATAGGCTTTGACAATGTATTTCTAGCATTTTGTATTGGTTCTTTACTTTTCTTCAAAGATAAGTACATGGTCCACAGTCTTAATCTTCTGATTGGAGCTAAACAGTCTCACCTGACCGTTCTCATTTCTGTTTCAACTTCAACTTTATATTGTTTATGAGACCTGCACAGCACTGTGATCAGCACTTTAATTTTCCCTTTTTTCATTTCATTAACCAATAATGCAATAAAATTTCAAATATTGAAAGAACAATAAAGCATTTAACTTCCCCAAAACTGCTATTAACAGAGAGAGAGAGAGAGAGAGAGAGAGAGATTGCATCAAACTAAAAACAATCTATGGAATGGGAGAAAATATTTGCAAATCATACATCTGATTAAGGGGCTAATACCCAAAATATATAAGAAACTGAAGCAGCTCAATAGCAAGAAAATGAACAACCCAATTAAAAAATGGGCAATGATAAAAAGAATGGGCAATGAACCTAAGTAGGTCTTTCTCAAAAGAAGATATATAATTGGTCAACAGGTATATGAAAAATATTCAACACTACTAATCACCAGGGAAATGAAAATTTAAAACTACAATGAGATAACACGTCATACCTATTAGAATGTCTGTTACAAAAAAGATAAAAGATAACAAATGTTAGCAAGGATGTGAGAAAAAACATCCCTGTACAAAACAACATTGTACAATGTTGGTGAGAATGTAAATTAGTACAGCCATTATGGGAAACAGTAGGGAGGTTTCTCAAAAAATTAAAAATAGAACCTTTGTGTAAGGAACAATTCCATTTTTTTTTTCTTTTTCTTTTCTACTTTTGGCTATGTAATCAAAGAAAATGAAGTCAATAGTAAAAAAGATATCTGCATTCCCATGTTCTTTCCAGCATTATTCTTCCTTTTTTTCCTTTCCTTTCCTTTTTTTTTGCAGCAGCATTCTCAATAAATTAAGTGTCCATCAATGGATGAACAGATAAGGAGAATGTGAATATATATATATATATATATATATATATATATATATATATATATATATATATATATATACATACATATATATATACACACATATATATGTATATATATTATGTATAATAAGGGAATACTGTTTGGACTTTATAAAGAAGGAATTTCTGTCATTTGGAACAACAAGAATGAACCAGGAAGGCATTATTATTAAGTAAAATAAGCTAGGCACAGAAAGACAAATACTGTGTTATCTAAAAATGTGGAATCTAAGAGCCAAACTCATAGAAACAGAGTACAATAGCGGTTACCAGAAATTAAACGGGCATGAGGCAGGGAACTAGGACAATGCTGGTCACAGAGTACCAAGTTTCAGTTAGGTAGGATGAATATCTGGAGATCTGCTGTATAACATGGTGACTATAGCTAATAATAATGCATTATATACTTGAAAATTGCCAGCAGAGCAATTCAAGACCACTGTGGGAACATAGCAAGACCTGTCTCCAAAACAAAACAAAAAAGTTGGGAAAAAAAAAAAAAGAGGGAGAGAGAGAAGTCATGTTGTCTTCTCTCAACATGACTACAACAAAGCTTATCTGGAGACTTCCTCTTCCCTTAGTACATTTTGCTTCTGTACAGAGGGCCAATGGTACAAAAATAATAACCAAAAAATGTAATTTCCAGAAACATTTTATGAAATTTCCTGAGTCTTTTCCTTCCTTATTCATTTGTAATATGCTTAAATTATTCTAAAAGCTCTTTTCTCTAATTTTTGTTTGTTTTGCAGTGCTGGATCAAACCCAGCACATGCTACCTCTGAACTACATCCCAGCCCAAGGCTCTGTTTTGTTTTGTTTTTTCTTTTGCCAGTACAAGATTTGAACTCAGGGCTTTGTGCTTGCTAGGCAGTCACTCTACCAATTCGGCCACACCTCCAGCCCTGGTTGTTACTTTTAAAGGCCATCTTTTGCCATATGTTTTCCAAAAGCAGTAAAGTTGTAGTTAAAAATAACATATAAAATTTAAATTGAGGGGTTTTTTTAACAGTACTGGGGTTTGAACTCAGGGCCTCAGACTTGCCAAGCAGGTATTCTACCACTTGAGCCACTCCACCAGCCATAAAGGAAAGGAGGGGCTTTTTTTCTGGGGGGTTACTGGAGCAACTTGAATTAATGTTAAGCTTTTGATGAACTTAATCGTTGTGGTATATTTTCTTGCAGTATCAGAAATGTGAAGCTCTCCTGGAACAACTGAAATCTTTTGAAATAATTGCTCATCTAAAGCATGTACAGGCGGAAATTTATGAGGTGAAAACTTGGTCCAACAGGATAACTGAAAAACAAAATATATTGAATGACAATTTGACAACTCTTTCTCAAGAAATTGCAAAAGTAGACCAAAGTACAACTTCCATGGCAAGAGATGTTGGTCTCAAGATTACAACTGTTAAAACAGATGTACGACGTATTTCAGGTTTAGTAACTGATGTAACATCCTTAACGGATTCTGTACAAGAGCTAGACAATAAAATAGAAGAAGTAGAAAAAAATACAGTAAAAAACATAGGTGATCTTCTCTCAAGTAGCATTGACCGAACGACAGCACTCCGAAAGACAGCATCTGAAAATTCACAAAGAATTAACTCTGTTAAGAAGACACTATCTGAGCTTGAAACCAATTTCAACAAGCATGCAGATAGATTTTTAAGGTTAGAAAGTGACAGAGCCAAAGTTCTGAAGACAGTGACTTTTGTAAATGACCTAAAGCCAAAGGTGTATAATCTGAAGAAGGACTTTTCCCGTTTGGAACCATTGATAAGTGATTTAACACTACGCATTGGAAGGCTGGGTACTGACTTACTACAAAGAGAGAAAGAAATTGCTTTCTTAAATGAAAAAATATCTAATTTAACAGTAGTTCAAGCTGAGATTAAGGATATTAAAGATGAAATGACACATATTTCAAATATGGATTAGTTGATTTTGTTTAAAGTAGGCTAAGGTAACTTCTTTTAATGAGACCTTAAAAAGGCTGATAATCAGAAATAATATTTTAGAATTAATCCATTTTGTGTTTGATTCTATTTTGTACAACAATAAAATTTTAAATAGAGTTAACATTTGGATTTCCAAAATAAATATGCTGAAACCTGTATTTGCAACTTTATACAGAAAGAACCTTCCAGCCCCCTGGCATGTGTTTCTCTTACAGAGAGAGAGAGAAGTGGGAATAACCAGAATCTGCCTGTTTAGTGCTGGTAAATTTAGATGGGGCAGGATCTGAATCTCCACTTGCTTCATATGTGTGATTGGGCTGTAACTGAAGAATTTCCACTCAGGAATTGAGACTGTAGTATTCATTAGCCAATTACAGGAAGAGAAACTGGGAAAGTCACAGCCAGGGAGTTGCAGAAAAGGAAATCAGCTAAATCTTTGATTCCTTCGTGGCCATAGTAAATAGGGAAAAGAACAGTAGTGTCTTATGTTGTTACAGCTGCGATACAATACCAAAAACAGGGTGGGATATAAACAACAGAAATTTATTCTCCATTGTTGGAGAAATGGGGAAGTCAAAATCAAGTCACTGGCAATGCAGTACCTGGTGACAGCTTTCTGGTTCATTGGTAGAGCCTTCTACCTGTGTCCACACACGGCAGCAATCGGGGGCCTCTTTTGGAAAAGCACTGATATTCATATGGACTCCTCCTTATTGAGCTAATCACCTCCCAAATGCCTTACCACCTAATATTATCGCATTGGTTATTAAGATTCAACATATGAATTTTAAGAGAGGTGCAAACATTCAGACACAGCTAGTAATAGGGAAGGTGGCGTCAAGCGTAGAGTTGGAGTGAGGGGAAGGTGAATCACAGACTTGCAGACAGAGGCTCTGCCTCGGGGTAGCACAACTTGTGTGCTGGTGATGAGAACAGAAGCAGCCAAACAACTGAAGAAGGAGGTTCTAACATTAACACAGCATTAGCAACTCCAATTATGTAGAATTCTAGAAAATGCAAACTAATCTATATAGACAGAAAGTAGATCACTCGTTGCCTGGTTTATTAGGATTTTCCAGAGAAATAGAACAAATAGGAGCCGGGTACTGGGGGCTCACACCTCTAATCCTTGATACATGGGAAGGATTGCAGTTTGAAGCCAGTCCAGGCAAATAGTTTGCAGGACCCCATCTCCAAAAGAACTGAAGCAGCCAGGTGCCAATGGCTCATGAATGTAATCTTAGCTACCCAGGAGGCAGAGATCAGGAAGATCATAGTTCGAAGCCAGCCTGGGCAAATAGTTAAAAAGACCCTATCTCAAAATTACCCAACACAAAAAAGGGCTGGGCAGGCACTCTACCACTTGAGCCATTCCTCCAGCCCAACGACTATTATTAAGTAGCAATTTTAATCTTTTTCGCCAGTTACAAAACTACTACGTGCTCTCTGTAGGAAATGTAGAAAACACAGAAACGCTTAAAGGGAAAAAAGCATAAATCCTAACCAATCAGCCCAGCCACACATGAAGTTAACTTTAAAAAACTAGACATTTGACATAAGGGTCTGAAGCCGGGCATGGTGGTGCTTATCAGTTACCATAATACCAGCTACTTCAGAGGTGGAAGCAGGAGGAGCGTGAGTTCACAGCCAGCCCAGGCAAAAGTTAGCAAGACCCAATCTCAAAAACAAAAGGGCTAAGGATGCAGCTAAAGTGGTAGTGCACGAGGCCCTGGGTTCAATCTACAATACTGCAAACAAACAAAAAACGTGCATACAAGAAAAAATTAAAGGAGTATCCTCCAGCCTGAAGCTGGATGTCTTCTTCACTGCCGTTCTTAACACTATTCAGTAAGCCTGCCTTATTCATATATTTATTATATGTAGTTTTGACCAAGCAAGGTAAAAAAAAGTAAATTAAAAATATCAAAAGGGGTCTGGCGGAGTGGGTCAAGCGGTAAGAGTGCCTACCTAACAAGCCCCTTCCCAAAAAATGTGGCCCTTCGGGGCCCATTTTTTCAAGGCTGCCTTCTCTGAGGAGGAGCTGGTGGTCTGAGTGGGCAAGAAGTGGCCACCCTGAATCCCAACACATGCTGGGAGATTTGCAACATCAGAGTAGGAGGTGAACTCTGGGAAGAAGAGAGCATGGGAGGAAGCTTGAGTTGTAAGTTTCCCCAGACCAGGGCTTCCAGGAGATGAGATAGAGGGCCCAGCTCTGAGCCGGGCTCAGTACATGTTGCTGATGGCTATGTACATGTCTTTAAGCAGGCAGCAGTGTCCTGTTAGGAGCTGTGTCTGCACATATACATCTGCTCCTCTCACATAGGGTCTACTGAGGGTCTGTGCACCCACCTGGTACAGCCTGAATCTGAAGCCAGACTAGGCCTCTCTTGAGCATGTGTCTGTGCCCAAACATGAAGCCCTGAGTTCAAACACCAGTGCTGCCAATCTCAAAAGAGATTTCAAAAACAAGTTTTTGATTCCTGTGCGTGCATTACATAGCTCAGTGGATATGGAGAAACTCTTAGCCCCATGTTGTCAGTTGTGTTTAAATAATTGTGTGATCTACTGAGTATTTCCCTGACCTTAATTTCCTACACTCCACTTAATTTTGTAAAAATATACCTCCCAAAAAAGCAGGGTAAAAATTCATGTGCTTAATTTAAGTGATCAAGTGAAAACTTTATTTTTTTACTAGCAGTGGGGTTTGAACTCAGGGCCTCACACTTACTAGGCAGGCACTCTACCACCTGAGCCATTCCACCAGCCCCAAAATTTTAGATTTGTTGAAAGATGGCATGTCTTTAGTGGAAGTTGTACAGCATTATAGGAAAAATGAATCAAGCGTCTACAGTATAATACTGAACTCTGTACATCATGAACATTCATGGTATTTCCTTAATAGTGATCTCCTTGGAACTAAATACTCATGGATACCATGGGTCTACTGTATCTATAAAATTAATATTAAATATACTAAAAATAGGGGCTGGGATGTAGCTTGGTGGTACAATGCTTGCCTAGCATGCGTGAGGCCCTGGGTTCAATCCCAGCACCAAAAAAGAAAAGACAAAAAAAAAAAAAAAAAAAAAAATATATATATATATATATATATATATACTAAAAATAAAAAGGAGGAAATAAAAATAATTACACTGGGTATGGTAGAGGCTCAGAAAGGGGGAAAATTCAAGGCCAGCCTCTGCTACATAGCAAGACCCTGTCAAAAACAAAAAAAACCTATTAAGTAGTCATTATGCTTCTCTCATATTGCACTTTGGAGACTGGTGCTCACATGCCATAGCAACATAAACTCTATGTAACAAAAAAGTTACCTAGTATAGAACTATATTTTATAGGATAAATAGCTCTTTACATCATAGGAAGAACATCACTGTGATATTTGATGTTCATAGTAACACCCAAATGAAGCAAACTATGGTCCTGGTAACACATTTAATAAGACAAATTAGAAGAAATTACATAAAAAGCCTCTAAAAAGAAATTTTCAACACTTTAAAATATAATTCAACTATCTAAAAATTCATAAATGAACCATTCACCTTCTTTAGTGCTAGTTCCACTAATCATTGAAATAATGGTTACAGTCTACACATCTATAACGTTATTTGGTACCAGACTAAGCGAGACATTTTTTGCCTGTGGTGGGGATAGAACATAGGGTCTCGTGCATGCTCAGCAAGCACACCACCACTGATCTACAACCACAGCCCAAGACTTTCTTATTCTAGAATGTCACTAGGCTAATGGGCATGATTTTGTCTTAAATTCAAATTTGGAGCAATGGTAAAATTCAGATCTTTTTCTAACGGTAGAAAATGTAAAATTAATCTCTTCAGTAATGCTGCATATATGATATTGAATGAGTCATCTTCACCTTCCTGTGGAATGCCCTTTCTTATAACATCAATTAAAGTCAAACCAACTGTGTAATCAAAAAAACAATACTAATTTATCCATGAGTAAAAGTAAAAGTTGGGTATAGTACATATTCAGATTTCAGGGGTGGCTTAAGATTTAGTCATTTAACTTTGGCTGATGTAGACCCCTGATATTGAGATTGCAGGACTTGAACTAATAATGATATTATTGCCTCTCCCATGAGTTATCCTCCACCTTCAAATCCCACAACGCACTGCATCCCACAGATGCACAAGAAACTGGCTTATTTTTGTGTGTATGGTACTAGGGTTTGAACTCAGGGCTTGCACCTTGATCCTTTCTGCCAGCCCTTTTTTTTGCAAAGGGTTTTTTGAGATAGGGTCTTGCGAACTGTTTTCCCAGGCTGGCTTTGAACCGCAGTCCTCCTGACCACTGCCTCCTGAGTAATTGGGATTACAGGCATGAGCCACCGGTGCCCAGCTAACAAACTGTCTTATGGCATCATATCATTCTTAGGGAAGGCACTTAAAATTAGTTTTTTTCTTAGCCATATAATATCTGAGGGTTTTGGGGTTTTTTTGGTTTTGTTTGTTTGTTTTTGCAGAACTAGGATTTGATCTTGAACCAGTCCACCAGCCCTTTTTTGTGATGGTGTTTTTCAAGATAGGGTCTTGCAAAGTTATTTGCCCAGGGCTGGCTTCAACCATGATCCTCCTGATCTCTACATCCTGAGCAGCTAGGATCATAGGCGTGAGCCACTAACACCTGGCTAGTATCTGAGATTTTTAACATAATTGAGATTTTTGCCTCATAAATATAAAAAATTATGTTGTTGTGGCAATATAGTCAGAGGAGAAACCAAGCGACACTCGGAGGAGTGGAGAACTCAGATTTTAATTTTAGGCCAGCAGGCCCAGACATATACCTGTGTCTGAGCCCTAAACAAAGGATTCACGGGGCGGGGGGGGGGGGTCTTCGGCATCCCGCCCCGCTGAGGGGCGCTGCTCGGGGCTTCTTTGTTTCTGCACCCCACTTTCCTTATATTTTGGGGACCGTATGCGTCTCAAGAGTGGGCTGGGAGAGGGTTCCAGAGGGCCAACCATTGGGCCCCGCGCGCAGAGAAATACGGCTACACACACCTTTCTGCAGGAGAGCTTCTTCGTGATGAAAGAAAGAACCCGGATTCACAATAAGGTGAACTCATTGAAAAGTGCATGAAAGATGGAGAGATTGTGCCAGTTGAGATAACCATCAGTTTATTAAAGAGGGAAATGGATCAGACAATGGCTGTCAATGCTCAGAAGAACAAATTTTTGATTGATGGGTTTCCGAGAAATCAAGACAACCTTCAAGGTTGGAACAAGACCATGGATGGGAAGGCAGATGTATCTTTTGTTCTGTTTTTTGACTGTAATAATGAGATCACTATTGAATGATGTCTTGAGAGGGGAAAGAGTAGTGGTAGGAGTGATGACAACAGAGAAAGCTTGGAAAAGAGAATTCAGACTTACCTTCAGTCAACCAAGCCAATTATTGACCTGTATGAAGAAATGGGGAAAGTTAAGAAAATAGATGCTTCTAAATCTGTTGATGAAGTTTTTGATGATGTTATGAAGATTTTTGACAAAGAACGTTAACCTTAAATCTGAAAGCATCCTTGAAATCACGCTTGAATATTGCTTTGATAGCTGCTATCACAACCCCCTTTTAAGGCAATTTGAATCTTTCAAAATTACATCTCAATGTTAGGAAATAGATAGTACGAAAATTTTTTATTTTTTTTTATTTTTATCACAAGAGTAGACAGTGAATTCAGGTTTAACTTCATCTTAGTTATTATGGTGCTCACAAAACAAAGAAGGGTATCAGCTAGTTCTTTGATTTATTAAAAAGACTGTCTCTTTTATAAAAAGCTTGTCCTTCTGTGAGCAAAATATGCATGTATGTCTCTTTAGTAATTGCAACATGTTAGGGTTAGGGACTCCCACTTCCTCTTTTTCTTGCAGCTTTTAAATTTATAACCCGTTAAATGAATTTGTGGACCAAATTTCAAAAAAAAAAACAAAAGGGCATCAGGTTACAAGGAATGTGCTCTCCCATAAAGTAGGGCTAGTAGTGGGTTAGAGACCTAAGGTTTAGATAAGAACAGCAGGGGAGTCCTGCTTTGGAAAGTTTATTTATAAGTGGAGACAAAGAAAGGCAGGAATGGGTGATTATCTCTGCATGGTGCCTTTCATCTCGGTCCCGAACTTTTGCATGGCTCTAATGAGCAATTCCTCACAGCTCTGTCCGAGGTTACAGCTTTTAATTGACAGTTTACCATGTTTTACAACCCTGTTTCAAGGTATCTTCCTCTTCAATGTGAACGTGATTTCATAATTTCTTATGCTAAAGAAGCAATGTATGACTCCTAAGTTAGCATCAAAACTGTCATGTGCCCAAGAGGGGGCAATAGGGCAGATTAGAAGCATCCATCGTTTTGACTCTGAATGACAAGAGTCAGGTAACATAAGAGAGACTTTATTATTAAGAGAGAAAGATAGGAAGAGCATCAGAAATCATGAAGTAAGTGCCAGACAGCAGAAAAGCATGAAGAAACTGAGGCAGCAGGTTAGAGATCCAGGCCCATCCCTGGCTCCCCAGGACAGGGTAGAGGAGGCTGAAGATGCCATCACAAGGTAAACCAGATGACTTTGCTGACAGACTGGCAATTCAAGCTCATACCTCCTGAAAACCTAAAACCCAGCATAGGGATTTTGTGAGACTGTGACTGATTGACTGTTCTTGTGTGGAAGGCTAGCTAGCCTCAGTGAAAAAAGACATTCTGTCCCTCCCCTTATCACAGAGGGCTATAGCAAGATGTCTTTTTGAGAAAGGACCTACTGTTTAAAACTGAGATACTCTGGGGGCTTGAAAACAAGGAATGATCATGACTCAGGTAGTCTTTGGACATCCTGCCACAATTTCTGGGTAGAAGATGGCCAACAAAGGTGGTTGTGGAGAGAGAACAAATCTGACAAAGTCCTTTAGAGAAGCTTGAGCAGCAGGAAATCAGGCAGAAAAGGGAGCAGCGGTTGGCAGCCCTGCCCTTCCTGGCAAGGAGCCAGTACAATTGCCTGAGGCTCACAGCAGAACCAAAGCACTGAGTCTGTGATTAGCATAGTATTCAGCCTCCTGCTCCTCACCACATGGAGGTGAACTCTGTCAGGCAGGGCTTGAAAGCACTGAGACTTGCCCCCTGAGAACTGTATTCCAGTATGTGCTCAGTACCAGGTGAAGCTGAGGCTTCAGAGCCCAAGCCTTCCAAATTATGTGATTTCCACAGCCTCTCCCACTCCAACAGGGAGGCAAACTGCTGATCAGAGTCTGAAAGCACTGAGGTCTGCCACTGGGAACTGCCATCCCAGCATAGGTTTGCTGCCAAGCAGGTTAAGGACCCCTAGCTGAATCACATTATTTCCTCAGTCTCCTCCCATTAGGAAAGTGGACTGCTGGGCAGGGTCTATAAGCATTGATATCAGCAGTCAGAGTGACTGGCAAATGGTGTTTCCAGAAGACCTTGGTCCTTGTGTTCTGGTGTGAGGATTCCAAGCAAAACACGTGAATGGGGTGAGATAGAATGGGGAGTCACCGTTCTGCCAGATGAGGAAAGAGGAAAAAAAAGGGGCTGGGTTCTTTTGGTAGGTCATTTTTATATCACCTTGAACGTAGAGGTGGAGAGAGAATATGTCATCATCTAGCTCCTCTGACCCATATGCCTGCCTAGCAAGCACAAAGCCCTGAGTTCAAACCCCAGCACCACATACACACTCACACACAAAAGATCAAAAGACTGCAGGAGATTAAAATTTCCAACCAACAACTTGGCCTTAGACATGCAATTCCAACACAGAAACACAGAAATAAAAAAAAAAAGGGAACATGATTCTTACAAAACTCAACAAGTCCACAGTAACAAACACTAATGGCAGTGAACTAAATGAAATCTCAGTTCAAAGAAATGACTATAAGAATGATCAATGAAATTAAAGAGGATATGAATAAATGCTTGACTAAATTTAAAAAAGAACTCCAAAAGCTAAATGAAATAAGACAATGCAGTACATGAAAGAGGAATTCAACAAAGATAGAAATTTTGAAAAAAAATTTAAGCCCGGGTGTTGGTAGCTCACATCTGTGCTACGCAGGAGGCAGAGATCAAGAGGATCACAGTTTGAAGCCAGCTGGATAAATAGTTCACAAGATCCTATGTTGAAAAGCCACCACAAAAAAGGGCTGGCAGAGTGGCTCAAATGATAACAGTACTTGCCTAGCAAGTGGAGGCCCTGAGTTCAAACCCTTGTGCTGCCAAAAAAAAAAAAAAAAAAAGTTAAAAAAGAATCAAGCACCACAAAACCAATAAAATGACAAGAATTACTGTTCCTTATAATAACTGCAAATATTAATAGTATTAATTTTTCTATCAAAAGACATATTTTGAATTAAAAAAAGCAAGACCAGAGGAGAAGACAAGATGGCAACTGAGTGACACCACCCAGCATTCTTCCTTTAGGGCATCCCTTACTGAATAGCAATTCTTTCACTTAATTCCCTGCAGAACTGCAAAGAATCAACACCCCAGGAACTGAAGGTAATTGTAGCAGTGAGGATCAATGGTCCACAGGCCCAGAAGCCCCAGTTTGGTGCCCAGGGCACGGATCCTGCCACAGGCCAGGCTGGCCCTGTGCAAGGACCCCACTGAGGCCCAAAAGCCCCACCCTCCAAGCCTGGTACAAAGACCCCACCTGGGACCCAGAAGTTCCCATGTGGTGCTCCCATGTGGAGCATCTGGTGCACAGAGTGTAACATGGCAGAGAAACTAGTAAGAAACAACAGGCAGCAGACCAATTCCCACTGAGACAAAAAATAGAGCCCTTATGACTGGCGGGGCAATGCTGCCAGCCCTAGCTCCACCTAAGAAATCACAGCAGAATGCATCTTTTGTCAGGAGCTGTGGTGCTGAGTTTCCTGTCCTACCACAAAGGCCTACCACTGGAGCAGACATCTGACAAAGGACTACACCGAGTTTACAGTAGACTATGAGTTGTTGGGGGGCTTGGGAGAGGATTAAGCTACAAGTTTAGGGGGACAATGTGAGGCCGGCAAGTTGAGGGCACAAACTCCACAAGCCTTCTCTGAAGGATATATTCAGATCTCCAAATCCTTCCCCTTCTCTCATCCTCCCAAGCACTGGAAAAGCACAATGTGAATAGAAACCATTTTCTAGTCAGATTTCCAACTAGACTGCCATCTAGTGGACTAAAAGACTCAGACACAGAGGGGGAAAAATACCCACTCAAGACAGCATTAGAAAATTCTGAATTTTTTAATGCTATTTTTGTTGCTGTTAAGTTTGGGATGTTTTGATTTTTTTACACGTTGGTATTTTTTTCTGTAAATTTGAGATGAGTAATTTTGTACTATTTTCTCTTTAGTTCTGCTCCCCCCTCTTTTTTTCTCTGCAATCATATGTGAACCTCAAAAGCTGCATTTCAGTATTCAATCTTAAGCCACATCTTCTCCTTTCCTTTCTTGTCATCCTCCCTTACTTATACTTCTCTCCCATCTACAATTAGAACTACTCTGTAGCTCAGATTTTCTTCTATCTCTGTCTACTCACCCATAATCCTTTGTTACCTATACTTTTAGCTGATAGATTGCCAGGTCATGGGAGGGGGATTGGTTTTATGTTTGCTCAATTTTCTCCATTTCTCTTCCTCCTCTCTTCCTCAACACAATATTAACTAGATCTCTTCTACCTATCTCACTCCACTTTCTCATTAACCCCTTCTATTAAGCATAGTCACTACCACTTTCTGCCATATAAAACCATACACCTTGTATTACTCATTAGAATTATGCCCCCTATTTCCTTCCCATTACCACTCTTGTTTCCTTGAGCCTGCCTAGATCATGAAGACTCATCTTCATTCCTATATCTCTGAAGATACTGGAGCAGTAGCAGTGATTGGTCTTTTTAGAGATTGCTGTAATCTCAAGGCCGCAGTTTACCAACGGTGACAGTTTACCAACTAACTTTCCTCTCACTGGTTGGAATAGGGAATGGCATCTAGCATCTTAAGAACTGAAGCTGAATGTTTTGACTACTGAGCCACACACCCCTGACTTTAGTGACAAGAAAATACACCATGATCCAGATACTACTCAGTCCTAAGAAATCTTTGAGAAATCCCCAACTAAAAGGATACTTGGGATTGGAACCTCCAGCCAAAAATGATCCCAGATGTGTAAATTCCAATACATAAACATAAAGCAACAAGGCCAACAGCTTTCCTTGCAAAGATAACAACTCCATAATAAAGGATGTAAACAATAATGAAGAGGAAGAAACTTTAAACAATGAATTCAAAAAAACAATGACAAGAATGATCAATGAAATCAGAGGAGATATATAAGCAGCTGTATGAATTCAAAGAGGACACAAACAAGTAACTGAAGTCAAAGAGATTTCAAGCAAACAGCTGAATAAAATAAGACAATGCAGGACATGAAAGATGAATTCAATAAAGATATAGAAATATTGGAAAAAATCAAATTGAAAACTTTACAATGAAAACCTCAATATTCCTAATAAAAACCTCAACTGAAAGTCTTGCTAACAGAGTGGGGTAGTTTGAAAACAAAGTATGAGGGATTAAAGATAAAGTAGAGGAATTAATCAATCAAAGACAATGAAAAAATACTAAGAGATCATGAAGGGAGCATGCAAGATTTCTGGGACACTATCAAAAGATAAAACCTACGAATCATATGTACAAAAGGAAAAGAGATACAAACTAAAGGCATTCAACTTATTCAATAACATAAGAAAACTTAACCAATCTTGAGAAAGGGAGGGACATGCAGTTATAAGAGATTTTCAGAACATCAAACAGACATTCAGATATATTGTAATTAAAACACTAAGTACACAAAATCTAGAAAATGTTGAAAGCTGCAAGAGAAGTAATAAGTCACATATAAAGGCAAACCCATCAGAACAATAGATTTCTCAAAACAAATTCTAAATGCAAGGAGGGCATGGGGAATGATATATTTCAAGCTCTGAAAGGAAACAACTGTCAACCTAAACTAGTCTGTCTAGCAAAACTATCCTTCAAAATTGAAGGAGAAATAAAAACCTTTCACAATAAATAAAAACTAAAGGAATTCACAACCACAAACTAGCATTGTAGAACATACTTAAAGGAATCCTACACACAGAGAAAGGAGATAGAAGCAGCCAGGAAAATACAAGAAAGAATAAACCCTCCCTGCCAAATAGATTAACAACAAATAGGGAAAAAGTAAACATCAAAAAAAAAAACAACAAAATGACTGAAAATACTACATACCTTCCAATATTAACACTGAATTAAGTGACCTCAATTTTCCAATCAAAAGACATAGAGTGGCAAGTTGGATTAAAAGGCAAGATGGGGGTGGGGAGGGAAAGCAAGACCTGACCATTCGTTGCTTATAAGAAACAGATCTTGCTGGGTACCAGTGGCTCATGCCTGTAATCCTAGCTACTCAGGAGGCAGAGATCAGGAGAATCACAGCGCAAAGTCAGCCTGGGAAAATAGTTCAGGAGACCTTATCTCAAAAAAAGAAAAAAACCACAAAAGAAAGAAAAGAAACAGATCTCACTGATAAAGATAAATATTGGCTTAGAGTAAAAGGGCAGAAAAAGATTTTCCAAACAAATGGACCCCAAAAGCAGACAGAAGTAGCTATACTCATATCTGATAAAACATATTTCAGACCAAAGTTACTGAGAAGAGACAATGAAAGTCACTTCATATTAATAAAGGGGAAAATCCACATCAGAGGGAATAACAATTCTTAAACATATATGTGCCAAATCTCAATGCATCCAACCACATTTACCAAAAAAATCCACAGTGACTTACTCCTGTAATCCTAGCTACTTGGGAGAGAGAGAATCATGGTTCAAGCCAGCTGGGGCAAATATTTCGCAAGACCCCCATGTCCAAAATAACCAGAGCAAAATAGGCTGAAAGTGTGGCTCAAGCAGTAGAGCACTTGCTTTTTAATTACAAGCACAAAGCCCTGAGCTCAAACCCTAGTCCCACACCCCCCCACACACAAAAAAACATAAAACAAAACCCACTACTGGACTTACAAGCACAGATAAAATTTCAAAACAATAATAGTGGGAGACTTCAATACTCCAGTCTAACCAGTACATCAGTCATCCAGATATTTGCAGGAAAATGGATGGAACTTGAAATCATTAAGTGAAATAAACCAGATTAAGACAAATATTGCATGTTGACTCTCATGGAGAATCTAGACCTAAATAAAAGTGAGTAACATGAATGTACAATGGGGGACCATTTATAAAGGTGGAACCAATGGGAGGGGGGAAGGCAAAGAGAGGATGAATATGATCCAAGTACTCCATATGCATATATGCAAATAGAATGAAACATGTTAAATTATTTAAAGGGGGATAAGAAAGAGGGGGTGAATTGGATAAAAGTACATTGTATCTACATATGGAAATATCACAATGAAACCCCTTCAATTACTATACACTAATACATGAGAAATTTTTTAAAAATATCATGCACCACACCACAGTACTATTGTAGAAATATTGTGAACACCTCTCTATCCCAAAAACAGTTATCAGAGAGGTGTTAATAACTCACTTTAAAACATGGTGAAACCATTTCATAAAGTTTTCACTCAGCATAGTTTGTTGACTTCTTTTTTGACTATTTTATTGCACTTGTCACATAGACATCAGCAAAATCAGGCTTTCTTGGGGTTTTAATTGCTCTGAAAGACAATTTGAATCATCTGCAATCCCTCTGGAAATTACTATGCAATACTATCTTTTCCTTGAATTACAGTATAATTCAATGAAACTACCAATCTCACAAACTCTTATTCTCCTGGGTTCTACTTTATGGAATTGACATTATTTTATTAACTGCTTAAACACACACAAACACCCCAATATGTTTGTTTTTTTTTCCCCCCTTGGCAGTACTGGGGTTTGAACTCGGGGCCTACACCCTGAGCCACTCCACCAACCCATTTTTGTGATGGGTTTTTTTCAAGATAGGGTCTCCTGAAGTATTTGCTTGGGCTGGCTTTGAACCAAGATCATCCCGATTTCTGCCTCCTGAGAAACTAGAATTGTGTGCATGACCACCAGGGCCAGCTCCCAATATGTATATTAAAATTCCCTTAGAATTTTTTAGTATTAGTAAATTTAAAAATCTGAAATCAATGGAAATTCCTTAAATTTTTTTTTTTGAGACACTCTGCATGTAGTCCAGGTTGCCCTTAGCCTCTCAAGTGCTGGGATCACAGTTACAGATGCAAACCACCATGCCTGACTGAATTCACCTAAATTTTGTTTTTTGGTGGTACTGGAGTTTGAACTCAGGGCCTCAGGCTTGCTAGGCAGGCTACTACTTGAGCCACTCCCCCAAATTTACCAAATTAAGTGGGCATTTTATTTGGATTTTGAGGATAATATGGCTTTGAAATATACCTCAACAGCACAAAGCAAATCTCCACAGTTTGAACACAGCATACTTTGTATCAACACCCACAAATAAAATGTTCTTTTTTTTTTTAAATGTTTCTTGAAAACAAGCTAGAATGCTGCAAGTTTGGCAGTGAAGTACATTCCCTGAATAGTTTTTAGATCCAGTCGACTTTTGGGTTGGACACACCAATGTAGTTCCAATCCCCTTTGCTCTTCTTATATTGTGACTGACATCCCTTCCAGCAAGAAATGGATGCTCTTCTTTACCCTGAATATGAGATTTGGTCTCTTGAGATTTGTTACTGTTGTAATTAAGAGTATGGTGGAAGTTTTGCTAGATGACTTTGACAAAGGTCAAATCCTAAAAGTCAGCTCTGCCTCCTTCCATTCAAGAACCCTGAAATCCATCCAAGTCCAGCTGCCCTAAGGCTGACATGATGCAGAATTTGTACAACGAGATGTTCAAAGGGCACTTTTCAAGGCCAGATAGTGAAAAGCTTGACTGTCACAAGAACCAGAGATAGAAGTTCAACATATGCTCCTGAGTCCCATAGAAATCTTGAGATTATATGCCATTAAACCTCAGGTGCTTGTTACACAGCAGTAACTAATATACACTGCCAATGTTGCCAAGTACCACAGCCACACTTGGTTGGACTCAAAAGACCCCCCCACTCCATGTTTAGTTCCATTTTGCACCTACAACCCTTCCTCTCTTTAGCACAGGTAAAATGTGACACAAAGATATTAACTTGCAACTAGATACACCTAGTTCACTGTTAGGATATGGATCTCCCTGGTTAGAATCCTTAAACATTTCTTACCTGATTGTCAACCCCACCTAGATACTATACCCAATGGTCTCAAGGCAATATGTAATCTGATTTGAAAAGCAGGTGATTATTGATTGGGCTTTTGTATTTACGAGTGAAACAAGGAAAACTGAAAAGAGTGGACTACTTTTTAAGATCTTTTAAAAAACATTTAGAGGTTGAATATGGTAGAAATATGTACTGATATATGAAAAATGGAAAATAAGAACTATTGAAAATATTCTAAGAAGGAAGAGGGGATAAAGGAGAATGATGGAGGGGATGAATTTTGTAAATATTGTAATGTTCCTCCAGTACAATATAAACTTAAAAATGTTTGGCATTAATGATTGTTCTTATCTTCCTTTGGTGGAGTAAGTAGGTGAGGATGGATCTGAGTGGTTTATGTAAAAAAAAAAAAAAAAAGTTTGGCCTAAAACCTACAACCAAATCTCAGGCATCTTAAGTATAATAGAACACTCCTTTCCCAACTGCATTCACCTAGTTCAGTTTTCAAGCACTACTTTCCTAAAATCCAAACTGAAAATAATTT
Source organism: Castor canadensis (assembly GCF_047511655.1). Taxonomy (NCBI): domain Eukaryota; kingdom Metazoa; phylum Chordata; class Mammalia; order Rodentia; family Castoridae; genus Castor; species Castor canadensis. The sequence goes on along the minus strand of NC_133393.1, from coordinate 135,698,091 downwards.
ACAGTGAATTTTCTGTCATTTACAAAGTCAGGTTTGTGTGAAGATAATTAGGTTACTTGAAATGGCTTTTAGCTATCAGTTGTTTTTATCATTATTCTAAGAATTAGCGTCATTTGAGTGACTTTTTACAATTAAGGACCAATAAGCACACTATAGCAATAATAGTACATGATGCAAAAACTTGATGTTGAAAATTTGTCAAACTAACTGAAAGTATTTATATATACGTATACATTTTTGTTTGTTTGTTTTGGCTGTATTGGGGTTATACTCAGGGCCTCACAATTACTTGGCAGGAGCTCTACCACTTGAGTCACTCCACCAGCCCTTTTTTGTTTTGGGTATTTTCTAGTTAGGGTCTTGAGAACTAATTGCCTGGGCTGACTTCGAATCACGATCCTCCTTATCTCTGCCTCCAGCATAGCTAGGATTACTGGTGTGAGCCACCAGCACCCAGCTAAGTATTTGTATGTAATGAATCAAATTTTTGAAAACTTAGGACATAGGACAATTTATGAGAAGGGGTTGAAATAGTCAACCACTATTGGTTAGTTTCCATTTTTTCCCTTGGGGTCTTAATTCATTACAGCTATGTTAGGGTTAAAACTGATTTTTTAAAGTAACTATAAACTCACAGACAAATCATGAACAGATTGGTTTATTTCAACAGTAAGTTTGAAACTCTTGCCTTAAGCAAGGGTACTACAGTGATTATTTCAGGAATAGACAATTTCTACACTGTCAAATATATAAAAGTTCCTTTTGCACTTTCTTCAACACTGATCAACAAGCAGATTCAGTCCATATTTGATCTATCTACTGAGTTAACCCAAGCTTCTTCTTCAGAGACTCTGGCATCTCAGGTGGAGGAGGGCGAGGGAGCCTGAAGTAAACCTTCACAGAGTCATAGATGAACCACTGTAGTGCAGTCAGAGTACCAATCATGATGATACGAGCAAAGAGTCCCTTCCACACACCTGTTTCAAATAGGAAATGTGAGTGAGAAAATGCAATACATTCAAGTGTTGTTCTTTCTTTAGATGGAAAAAAGCCCATCTCACCTTTAAAGCCAAGTCTCTGAAGGACCTGAGTGGCACTGCTACCTTTCTCTTTGTTCAGCACAGATACTACAGAATCAGCAGGATGAGAAACAATTGCACAGAACACTCCAGCTGAAAAAGTCAAGAGAAATCAATCAACACAGGGTTGGTTAAAAAAAAAATTCACATCATAGTTAATAACCCTTTTGTCAAAACTTTAATCTTTTCCTTTAGTTTCATTATTTTTAAAAATCTGATCAGCCAGGCCTAGTGGTGCATACCTGTGGTCAGAGCTACTGAGGAAGCTGAGGGAGTAGGAGTGCTTGAGCCCAAGAGAGCCCAGGAGTTTGAGGCCAACCTGGGCAACAGAGTAAGAATAGGTCTCAAAGAGGAAAAAATAGTCACTTTTCATTAAGACTGGTAGAGTAGAAAGCAATGTATCCTATGTAAAATTGGACAGCTTTAGTCAGTACTTCCTCTTCTATTAATTTTTTTGTGGTACGGGGGTTTGAACTCAGGGCCTATACCTTGAGACACTCCAACTAGCCCTTTTCTATGATGGATTGTTTTTGAGACAGGGTCATCTGAACTATTTGCCTCGGCTGGCTTCGAACAGCAATCCTAATTTCTGCCTCCTGAGTAGCTAGGATTACAGGCATGAGCCACCTGTGCCTGGCACTATTAAAATTTTGTTCTTGACAAACTAAAAAAAAAAGTGTAGCAATGAGATTCATACCCAAACTCAATAATGACATACCATAAACCAATCATACAAACTGTAAAACAATCCTTTTAGAAACTAATCAGAAAGTTATTTAAGAATCCAAAAGGACATATAAAATGTTATGGGAAGATAAAACAGCTTTATAACCTTTGCAATATCTTCCTCACAGAAAGAAGCTGAAAATGGAAATAATTATTTGTGTATAATTTGGAAGAAGCATGTTCTAAGTAATTCATACCTATGTAACCTGCCACAAATGTTACAACCAGCTGCTCTGCCTTTGAACATTCACTTCGGGGCTTTGGAACCACAAACTTGTACAATGCTTCAACAGTACGTTCAAAGCAGGCAAACTTCATCATGGTGTATGGTATCTGTCTCATCCACAGAGGAGCAACTCCTTTGTAGAATCTAGGAAAAACAGGAGACTTAATCACACAGTTGTATATATTTATCTAATGGAGATTTTCATCAATAACAGAAATGTCCGCACGCCAGTCAAGTCCTGATAGTAAGAAATAACAGCGTAACTGCATATCATTTCTATCAGAACCTTAGACTAACATGCAGGTGTATTTATCTCACATGCCAATGACTCAAGCACCTTTGACTATACAACCAAAAAAGTTGCTGGATGTTTCTTTGACTGGAACTACAAGAAACAAGAAGTTCACAAGTAGAACTCAGTTCAAGATTCATCCACAAAGGTGGATCTAAGGAAGCATGTTGTGGCCTGATTACATGCAAATTCCTAACTATGAATAGATTACTAAGAATTCTAACAAGCCCTCACCAAAAGTTAATAGTAAACGCTCAAGCCAATTATCAATTCACTTGCAGGCTGACAAAGAAAGGGATCTTATTTTAGGAAAATTCAGGGCTCAAACTACATGTTAACTTCTCTTTGCCCCTACAATTTTAGATTCCAGATACAGGTAAACAGACATGAACACATATGGTAAGAAATGGAACTCTCCCTCCTAAATGAATATTTTTTAGGAAATATTTACTTACGCTTTTAAGCCTTCTTCCTTATACATTTTGGGAGCTGCATCCCTCAAAGTGTTTGCATAACCAGGCTGGGTTTGAATTCGAACTTTAGCAGCTTCCATAGGAGCCAGGGCAATGTCAGCAAAGAATTCAGCACTAGCAGAAGCAGCCAAATATAGCGATGTGCGCCAGAGGTAGGCATTTTCCTAAAGAGCAAAATATAAGGAGGGCTGTGAACTGCTGCTGCATTAGCTGTTTCAATTTAACTTTGGTAGTTCCAGGAGACAACTAAACTTCAGCAAACTTCAGACATTCTCTCATAATCTCACAGACCAAGTACTTAACTGTAACACAATTATGAACATTTTTTGAATATCTAGGTGCCAAGTACAGCTAGCGCTGAAACTACACAAAGTGATTTGTGTTTAAAACTTCAAAATCCCACTGAGGGTATGGCGGGTATGGCTCAAGTGGTGGAGTGCTTGCCCCAAGTTCAAGCCTTAACATCACACACACACCCACACACCCACACCCACAAAAGCAACACAGTATAGTAAAAAGGACACTGAAATTCTATAAAATGCTGAGCACCAGTGGCTTGTGCTTGTAATACTAACTGCTTGGGAGGCTGAGAAAGGGAGCATCGAAGTTCAAAGCCAACTGAGTGAATAGTTCACAAGACCCCATCTCCCACTCCATCCCATTTCCCGCCCCCCACAAAAAGAAAAATAGACTGGAGATGTGGGCTCAAGTGGTACAAGTGCCTATTTTGCAAATGTGAAGCTCTGAGTTTCAAACCCCAATTCCACCAAAAAAATGAATAAATAAAAATAAAAATCTATATATACACTTTCTCATCCAATCTGCTAAAACAGCCTTTTGATTTGAGGCCTGCCTACTTTCTCTTTCTGGGACCATTTCTTCAGTTGTAAAACAGGTAAATCAAAAAGCTGAGATCCTTTTTGGTCTTAAACTTTAGTACTTTCAATTTCAAAGTTAAATCACATACCTCACCAAGCATGTTGCTATACAAGACTTTGAAGACTTCATAAAAGCCAAACTTGCAGAGTCCTTGCATAGAGTAGCCAATGAAAGTTGGAGCCCATCCTTTAGCCAAACCGCGAACACCATCCTCTTTAAGTGTAACTGAGAATCCATTAAATATGCCCTTATACTTTTGGGGGTCCACCTTTGTTTAAAAAAAAGAAAACAATAAACAAAATGCAAAGACCTAACACTATTAACAAATATTTCATTATTTTTTCCTTTTGTTTCTAAAATAATTTTTAGTAAGTAGACAAAAGTTTCTTGGCATATATCTACAATTACTTTTATAAATGGAAACATTTTGTACATTAAGGTTTAGCTTTGAGTCACACTTAAATCTAGGAGAGGTAAACAAGTAAAATTCCAAGAAAAAAATTCAACACAAAATTGATTCATAACTCCTACTACTTTTAAAAAACTAGTTTTAAACTACCATCTAAATCATGGATAGTCTATATTCCTGATATGAGTCCATTAAGTAGATTATACTATAAAGTTTTACAAACATTAGACAATCTAATTAAATATAATTTTTAAAAGCTACATCAATGCAATGAAAACCTGTCTTTTGACTTAAAACTAAATTTACTTCAAGAGACATGCAAAGCAAGTTTTAGCAAAGACATAGGTATATGTCATATCTAGTAACTAATGGGGAGAGCTTATCTCACTATTTCTGTCAGTACTAGAAGGGCTGGTATACATCACCTTCCTCTCTCCTAATATTTCACCTTCCTTTCTCTTTTAGGTAAGTAGACTTCTAATCCTGTTTGGGACAAATAAATTTTTGATGTTTGATTATTTTTGTTTCAATAACCCTAATTAAAAGATATTCAAATTAGAATAATTTCTTATGTAAATAAATATGCAAGAGGTTTTGCCCCCAAAATTTTCTTATGAAGGTACTGAAAGCATTAAGAAATGTACATGTATACTGTGCTTCGGTTTTATCAATATAGAGGGACGTGAAATTACTTCACATAACACACTAAGACTGATTACACACTCTGACATGTTAACTCTGGTTATGGAATGACTATTTGGGATATTAAGACCTAATAGGCATTGAAGAGAAACTATGGCCAGAACTGAACACCATTTACAGCGAGTCTGAAAGTAAATAATCTACTCACAGTTAAAAGAGGCATTTCTTAAATTTATAACAGTAATTAAAATAAAGACCACAAAGTTGAGTTTGGTTTCCTACTGAAGTTTCTAGAAGTTGTGGTAACTTCAAATTCTTCTCATTTGTGAAGCTCTTTAATAAGAGATCAGAATTAAATGCTCAGATGGGACCAGTGACTTTTATATGTAATCCTAGCTACTCAGGAGGCAGATATCAGGAGGACTTCAGTTTGAAGCCAGCCTGGGCAAAAAAGGAAGAATCTAGCTCAAAAAAATCCAACACAAGAAAACAGCTGGTGGAGTGCTTACTAGAGATAGAGCTCCTGCCTCGCAGTGTGAAGTGTGAAGCCTCGCAGTGTGAAGTGTGAAGCCTCGAGTTCAAACACCAACACCAACCCCCCACTCCAAAATAAAAGGAGGGAAAAGAAAAATGTACTTAATGTGGTCATCTGAATACAAACCTGCATACGGCATTTCACTAAATCCAGGGGAACGACAGCAGTATGTGTCAGCCCACAACTTAAGACCCCACCAAAGCCACACAGTGCATAAAACTTCATGGAGCCATATTCACAACTGTACTCTGTAATAAGATAAGACACACCATGCATTTTAGTATAAAACTCATGTTACTGGTCATCAACTTACCTGCTCGACAGTTAGGTTTCCACACAGCTTGTTAGTAGATGGCTACATCTTACACGTAACAGCCATGCTTCAACAATACGCTTTAGTCCAACATGCAAAACAAACCTGCATTCTGCATTTAACCAGATCTAGAGGAACCAATGCTGTATGTGTTGTGCCACAGCTAATAATCCCTCCAAGTCCACAAAGGATAAAGAATCTGCCAGATCCATAGTCACAGCTATACTGCTCTGTTTGATTGGGAAAAAAAAAAAAATCAAATAAGTATTTCCTCAGAGATGACAAAGGCCATGGGAATGAAAGAAAACTATGATTCCCTGAGGAACAGCTTCACCACCATTTACAATTAAGTGGAAAGATGACTTCCCATCTAGTGTGAGTTACAGGAAATTAATTCACTGTCAAAATAAGATCATTTTAAATTATTCTGTGAGACACTCTTACTTTGCCATATTTTTAAGAATTTTCTACAGCAATAGTTTTTTCAACTAAATTAAATTAAACAGCTGATAAGAGCATGCTTCAGAGTATAAATCAAATTTAGAAAGAGCACTCAACATGTAAAAAGCTTGCAAACCTTAAAGTTTATCCCAGCCACTAACCAAATACTATCCCCACCTAGGAGCTTCTATAAGGATATACATAATTCCTGCAGTGAAAAACATTCAAAGAAAATGACAGTAAGGACTTTCTAATCCACATTTAAAAATAACAGAAGCACAGAGGGGAAAAAAGCCTTTCCATTTTACAGGCACAATGTAGGCAACATTTTCACGACCCCTACAATTCGGTTTTCAGGTTTCTCTGAATATATGCTCCACTGGGATTTAAAACACAAACAATTAAGTTAGAGCTGGATCCAACCAACTTGAATCCCCCAAAATAAGCCCAAAGGGATGGATGCCCACTAATTATCTCCCTTCCATAGTCCATCTGGAACCACAAGTCACCTGCCCCACCAGCAGTATTAAAAACAAGAGACCCCCGTTATCTCATATACTTTTAAGTGGAAGGATGATAAATCTTACATCAGCTAATATAAAACTTAGGAGACATCAAAATGAGGGAGGAGTTAATTTTAAGAAAAAAATTAAATGCAAATCAAAGCACAGAAAATACAGTTAGAACTGGGGGTAGCCAGAGGTTGACTAACCACTTTACCCAGTGAAGTCGGCCACCCAGCAGGCCGATGGTGGGACAAGACAAGAAGTCAGTTATGGCCTCTCTGCCTCGATCCCTTGGGGACGTGGAGGTCACGGGGTGACACTGGGCCTCGGCCGTTCCACGCCCTTGAGTAAGGGCCAAGGATCCGACACCGGCCCAGGACGGCAAGGGCTGACATCCCGGGACAAGCAACCGGGCGCGCCCTTCCCTGTCCTCCAGGCCTGCCGGGCGGGGCGGCCGGCATCGGGGCTGGGTCTGCTCTCACCTTCCACCGCGGCGGCTGCCAGGTTGCGGGAGCGCCGGGGCGGGCCCGGAGGCCCAGCCGGGCCGCTGCGGGGCCCATCGTACACGAGCTGCAGCTGTGGCGCGTTGAAGGGGTTCGCCCGCGCCAGGTGCGCCACGGACGAGAACATCTTCCTAGGGGAAGAAGAGAAAACCGGGGTTAGCGCAATGGCAAAGAGCCGGTCAATGTCACCGGCGCCCCGGACCCAACAGGGGCATTCTTCCCGCCTCCGCGCCCTTGAGGAGGTCACAGCGCCTTCCCAAGGGAGGCCGTGCCCGACCCGGCCTACAGCCAAAGCAGCGGCCCCATAGGGACTCCGTTCCCCGCACCCAGCCGTGCCAAGGCCAGGCCACACTCACTGCCTAAGATGGCGAACACACAACCGCTCCCTCGGAAAGGCTGCGGCTCACAGAGGCCGAATGTCCTCCGGGCCCTCAGATCCGTGCCCTTCGCGCGTCGTCAGCGTGATGCCCTCAGAGCGTCACTGCAGCACGCGTCGCCCATTGGTAGAGAGGAGTGCGGAGGCCATAACGTCATCGCGTTCTCCTAGCAACCCTATCCCCGCCCCCGTCCGCCCCAACTCTTCCGGCCCCGCGAGGGCGCAGGAGGATTCCTATTGCGCAGACGCGCATTCCCGGCCGGGTTTTTGAGTGGTATCACATTTGGGCTTGCGACCTGCTCTCTTTGTTCTTTTCACCTTCAGGTGTCTCTCCTTGATGCTAGGGCCTCAGTTCTTTACATTTAAAGTGATTATCAATACGACGTAGCAATCACTTTAAAAAAATGCTTGATATATTATTTAGGTGTTAGGGTTAGGGACATCACTACAGTATTTTGTGTCACAACCTCTGTCATTATGGTTCCATTGACATTAAACATAGACATGTATGAATTTTCCACCAGACTACAGGAGAATATTTTAATAGAAAATATGCAGCAAGAACTCTTAAAATCTACAAGACAGCTTTTTGCTTCATCACAATAGTCTACATAACACATTAAAACATTTAATAAAATGCTTCTTAACACCTGTGGGCACAATATGTTCTAAAGTGAAAGTGACTGACAGCAGATTATATGTGCTTAATACACTTAGGAAATTTTCATTAGACTCAGTTCAACAGAATGGGGCCTAGTTTAGTTAGGAAAAGGTGGGTAGAGGGCCAAACCTATTAGAATGCTTGCTTTTACTGAGGCCAATAGGAAAAGGGGACCAGGAACTAGAGAAAAGGTTAGATCAAAAAGAATTAACCTAGAAGGTAACACCCACACACAGGAAATCAATGTGAGTCAATGCCCTGTATAGCTATCCTTATCTCAACCAGCAAAAACCCTTGTTCCTTCCTGTTATTGCTTATACTCTTTCTACAACAAAACTAGAAATAAGGGCAAAATAGTTTCTGCTGGGTATTGAGGGCTGGGGGAGAGGGAGGGGACGGAGTGGGTGGTAAGGGAGGGGATGGGGGCAGGGGGGAGAAATGAACCAAGCCTTGTATGCACATATGAATAATAAAAGAAAAAGGAAAAAATAAAAAATAAAAGTATAAAAAAAAAAAAAAGAATGCTTGCTTTTCACATTTTCCCAGTTCTTGATAATGTAACCTGGGGAAATTAGTGCATCTTTACTGAATCTGTTTCTTAAATGTAAGATGGGGGCAGAGCTGGCCTCATGGGCTCACTACCTGTACATTTATACTATAACACTAGGGCCGACACTAGGTTTGATGTTCTGCTGTGTCATTTTTTAAATTCTTAATAAATTTACCTGGCATTTTTCATTTTACACTAGTCCTAGCAGGTTCTGGATGGAAGTAATAACTACTTTGTAGAGTTTTTGAGAACTCAATGAGATAATGTCTAAAAATGTATAAAGTATGCACTATAAAAATTTAACAAGGGTACTGGCGAAATAGCTTAGTGGTATGGTAGGCCATGAGTTGGATCCCCAGCATTTGAGAGAAGATTAGCTATTATTCAGGCAAGATTTTAAAACTCTCCCATTTAACTTGCTTCCATTCTGGAAGCTACCAGCTAAAATACCGTAACTGAGAATACACGCAGGTAAAGGGTCCTTAAAATAAGGCTCAGTGGTATATACAAAGTTATAACAATGAGACAATATACTTAAAGGAGGCACATATCAAATTTTCATTTACTTATCAAGGCTCTCAAAGAACTCTTGAAAAGGTTCATTTCTTCAGTATGGCAGTCTGCTTTTCACCCATGGTCTACCACTAAATGGGTGTGTGACCTCAGTCCTTCCATATAAGTGGCAACAATCTGACCTGAGTTCTAACACACAGGTAGGATTTGGACATTTAGGAAATGTGTATGGAGGGGGCTGGCTTGAAAAAGGATGGTGTTAATTTACTGGCATGTGTTGCCCATTGGCAAAGAAAAGCTTTGAGATCATAGCATCAGAGCAGTATCCTGCAAATCCTGTCCCCGCCCTCTCCCTCCCCCATGGAACCCCATCCTTCCTGCTTGGCAAAAATCCCATAAAGAATTCAGGAATAGAGTGTAGGAAAACAATTGGTGGCAGATGAAGGTAAAAAGTGCACAATTCACCCAATAGTCCAGGGTCCAACAAACACACCAGGCTAAGGAATTTGATCTTATGTAGACAGAGGAAGTCACTGAAGTTTTATTTTTTAAGTGATTCCCGGTATATAGTAATTACTTTTATTCCTAGTCCCCTCCCCCAGCAGCAAATTTTTCTGCTGAAGCAATTTGTGCTCTTTACCTTGGTGAAACTAGTGCACCTGGCCCAGGACTCAACGAAGTTGAAGGAGGAGTGTGATTCAAATAAAATGGACATCATCCAAAGATGGATTTCTTCAGCTGAAGAAACTGCTCATGTAGTTCCTACCACATGTCAACAAGGTGACCTTCATAGTTCAAGGGCTGCCGTTTCACTTCTGCTTTCCCAATGCTACACACTAAAACCATATAGAGAAAGGAATTCTGGGAAATATAGTTCTTCTTAGCTACACTGGCAGTAAAAAAGCACCAGTCCATCCCTTGTCAACTTGGCATCAGTGCATGCCTCTTAAAATCATATTTAATTTCCAGATAAAGGCTCAGTAGTGAAACCGTCTACCTAACATGATGCAGCTATCCCTTATACAGTTGTAAACATGCTAACCTTTCCAAAAGAGGATATAAAACCCTTTTATCCATCTTTGGTTGATGTCCATTTTAGTTGAATCACACTCCTCCTTTTATAGCCTAAAACATAAAATGCAAGATGTAAGATAATAACTAATAACACATCTTATGTTCAATAGCAAGAGAATAAGAAGGGAAAAAAAGAAAAACACAACTATAAATAAATATGTATTCATGCCAAATAAGCATTGTGCCACTTTCTTGGGAGCAGGAGAAGCTAGATACAACTGGCTCCTTCAATTAGCAACTTTATCACTTGGCAGAGATGAATTGACATGCCCCAAACCACACAGAAAGGTGATCAAAGTCCTTGAGACTTTGGGGAGTTGATTAGCTCTGAGGCGAGATGGTGACGATGTATGGCTGGCATTGATAAGTGAAAGTATGCTGTTTCTGAAGGTCATTACTAACAGAAAGAAAAAGCATTCACTAGATCAATAGCTGTACACCTGGTGCCAGAGAATATACTGATTTTATTCAACAAAATGTCACATCTGGAACAGCAGCTGCAGTTGGAGTCACCACCCGGTTAAGTTTATGATAATCCACTGTTGTTCTTCAGTGTTATGCACAGGTCACACACACCAGTTGAATAAGGATGTGACCGGAATTACCATGCGTGCAAGCGTAAAGTGCTTGATGGTGGCAATAATCTCTGCAGTCTCTCCAGGCATGTGGCATTGCTTTGGTTTAATATTTTGATAGGTAAAGGCAGTTCTAGTAACTTCCTCTTGGCCTTTCATATCATAATAGCCAGCATTCTACAGACTAGGAGCCAGTGTGCAGACTCTGCCAGTTATTGACTTCATATATTCCAATTGTGCATTTCAGAACAGGGGAAAGACCACAAGGTGAGTTTGGGACCCAACTGGACCCACTATGGGACAGATTTGAGCCATACTTCATTGATTACTTGACCTCTATAAGTCTGTTTTTGATTGGTGGCCCAAAGTAGTGTTTTGGGTCTCCAGGAATTGATGTTGATTCAGACCCTTTTTGGTTTTTTTTTTTTTTTTTTGCAGTACTGGGGTTTGAACTCAGGGCTTACACCTTGAACCACTCCACCAGCCCTTTCTTGTGATGTTTTTTCAAGACAGTGTCTCACAAACTATTTGCCTGGGCTGGCTTCAAACTGCAATCCTCCTGATCTCTGCCTTCTGAGAAGCTAGGATTACAGGCATGGGCCACTGGTGCCCAGAGAGATTCAGACTCTTGAAGTCACCCATCTTTGTGCAGGAATCTGAAAGCAGAGAGTTATAATTGCACATTTAGGGACATTGCATTTTATAGGGAATAAAAGGTATATGAATCCTGTTGCCCAGTTTCTATCTACTTGATAACTTGAAATTTCCTTCTTTCTGCAATTAAAAGCATAAAACGTGGTTTGTCCCAGAACAAGAAGGCATACCTAGATAAGGACAGCTCTAAAAGTCTCCCTAAGGTACATGAATATGTGGCAACTTTAGTCACTCCCTACTTGACCATTTTTGCTTTTTTTTTTTTTTTGTGGTACTGGGGCTTGAACTCAGGGCATACACCTCAAGCCACTCCTCCAGCCCTATTTTTGTGATGGGTTTTTTTCGAGATAGGGTGTCATGAACTATTTGCCCTGGCTGGCTTCAAACCGCGATCCTCCTGATCTCTGCCTCCTGAGTAGCTAGGATTACAGGCATGAGCCACCGGTGCCCGGCAATAAATTCAACCTTTTTTTTTTTTTGTCAATGCTGGGGTTTGAACTCAGGACCTTACGCTTGCTAGCCAGGTACTTTACCACTTGAGCCATTCTGCCAGCCCTTTTGCTTCTTCTTTCTCCTCCTCCTCCTCCTCCTCCTCCTCCTCCTCCTCCTCCTCCTCCTCCTCCTCCTCCTCCTCCTTCTTCTTCTTCTACGCTTGCTAGCCAGGTACTTTACCACTTGAGCCATTCTGCCAGCCCTTTTGCTTCTTCTTTCTCCTCCTCCTCCTCCTCCTCCTCCTTCTTCTTCTTCTTCATTTTTTGGCAGTGCTGTTTGAACTCAGGGCCTACTCTTACCATTTGAGCCACTCCACCAGTCCTTGCTTTTATTTTTTGAGACATGGTCTTGCTATGTAGCCGTGATCCATCCCTTTATGCTTTAGTTATTTTTCAGATAAGGTCACATTTTTTTGCCTTGGCTAGCCTCAGACCACTATCCTTCTACCTTCACCTTCTTCATAGCTGGCATTACAGATGTGAGCCAGCATGCCTTGCTCATTCTTTGAGATAGGGTCTTGCCAACTTTTTTTTTTTTTGCTTGGGCTGGACTTGAAACTTTGTCCCCCCATCTCTATCTCCAGAGTACCTGAGATCACAGGTATGAGCCACCAAGCCCAGCACCTGACAGCTTTTATTTATTTATTTAGTACTGAGGTTTGAACTCAGGACCTTGCACTTGCTGGGAAGGCACTTTACCATGTGAGCCATGCCCCAGCACACCTGAGAGCTTTTTGTTTGGTTGTTTTTCTTTTTTGTGGTACCAAGGCTTGAACTCAAGGCCTACACCTTGAGCCACTCTGCCAGCCCTTTTTTGTGAAGGATTTTTCCAAGGTAGGGTCTTGCCTGGGGTGGCTTTGAACCAAAATACTCTTAATCTCTGCCTCCTGAGTAGCTAGGATTACAGGCGTGAGCCACCAGCTCCTGGTACCTGAGAGCTTTTAAATTAAGCCTGATCATTGCATGTACAGGTTCCCAAACCTGGTTTCTCATTCCAGCATTGGGGGCGAAGCACAGCTACTCTCAGGCCTCAAAAGATTTTACTTTCCTAAATCTTATAGGAAATTCTCAAATGTATCATTTTTTTCTGGTGGGATTGTAATTTGAACTCAGGTCTTCCTGCTTGCAAGACAGGCATGATATTGCTTGAGCCCCACCTCCAGTCCATTTTGCTCTGGTTAGTTTTGGAGATGGGGGGGTCTCACAAATTATTTTCCTGGGCTGGCCTCAAACCTCCCAACCTCAGCCTCCCAAGTAGCTAGGATTACAGGTGTGAGGCACCAGCACCCTGAGGAATGTATCATTTTAAAAAGAGTCTCAGGTACTACTTATGACTAATTGTGTTTGGGAATCAGTAACTTAAAGAATTCAAAGACAAGAGATAAAGCCTATGGACTGACCTTGATATGAACTTCCTATCTGTAAAATGAGGTAACACCCTGAATTACCTGATTGACCATAGAAAATGCTCAGCTATCAAAATCAAATCCCTACAGCTGGGAAGTAACTCAACAGGTAGAGTACTGTCTAATATGGCCAAAACCCTGGGTTTGATCCCCAGCACTGCAAGGAAAGAAGAAGGGCGGGGGAGGAATTCCTGTTTGGTCTGCTTCAGCTCACCTGTTCTCATTCTTCTTTTGTTTTTGGTGGGACTGGGGTTTGAATTTAGGGCTTCACACTTCCAAAGCAGGCACTGTACCTCTTGAGTCACACCTCCTCACCTTGTTCTTTCATCTATAACAAGGGCTATGGTGTCGACCACCAGAACACCATACAAGATGGGGCAACTTCTTGATTATGTAAGCAAGGCAGGGATTATAAACTGCTCAAAGATGGGTCATACAACCACAGGTTTGGTAACATACAGAAAATATTAGAGAGAAATATGCAGGCCTGAACAAAAGCAGCAAATGATAAATAATAAATATTAAATGAACATTAAAGTTCAGTAAGAGTAGAAGTAGTCCTTCTCATCTTTAGAGGCACAGGACTGAGTAACTCTAACATTTACATTGTTGTTTATGTGCTAGACCATCATGGGCTGAAATGTAGTTTTGCCATAACCCAGCCCCTCCCACTTGTGATACTCTTTTGCTGTAGAAACTAGTGGGTCTTCTCACAAATGGATATAATGTAGTTAAACTCAGCACTAAATTTGCAAATATAATGAAACTTCAAAAAACATCCCTTATGTCTTCTATTCTTCTATTATATCTGTAAACTTGAAAAGTAGTTAATTGGGAGGGAATAGCTCTAGAGAATCAAAATGTTCTTTAGAGCAGTAGCTTCAAATGTTGCTGGAATTAACTGAGTGACTTTATTCTTCTGGAGGAACTGAATATTGCTGACCGTTACATAATTATAATTAAGCTACAAACACTAGCAATTATTTAAAGTTTCTATAATTTGTGCTGCTTTGAAGCAGCATAGTACTTTTGTCTTTTGATTTCAAGAATTTCAAATTTAAAGAATATGTAAATCATTCCACATTTAAATTACAAAATGGGGCAATATGAAGATCCAAGTAGACTAAGTGATTGAACAGGGCAGCTTGTGAATCAATAATTTGATCTGGTTTCACAAGGATATCTGAATTAAGTGAACAAGATTACTGATTTCATTATTTAAGTAGTATGGACAAAAGTTAGGAACACATTTTCTTTCTTTCTTTCTTTCTTTCTTGGCAGTCCTGGGGCTTGAAACTTAGGGCCTCATGGTTAGCTAGGCAGGCACTCTGACTGCTTGAGCCACTCTGCCAGCCCTTTTTGTGATGGGTATTTTCAAGGTAGGGTCTTGAGAACTATTTGCCGAGATGACTTCAAACTGAGACCCTCCTGATCTCTGACTCCTGAGTAGCTAGGATTACAGGCATGAGCCACCCCAACCCCAAAATAAATCAAAAGAAATTTCAAAAACAAAGCATTTCAAATTCCGTGTGCATGATTGCAGCACGCTTGGAGAAACTCTCGGTCAGACCTGTGTTATTATCAGTTGTGTTTAACTGTGTGATCTGCTGAATGTTCCCCTGCTCTTCATTTTGTGAAAATATATCTCCCAGAAAGCAAATGGTGCCCAAAAAAGCAAGGCAAAAGTTAAGGTAATCTTCCCACAACCAAAAGGAAATGAAACGTGCGTAGTTGAAGTGATCAAGTGAACATTGTAGCTCTGTTGAAAGGAGGCATGTCTTTAGTGAAAGTTGGGAGAATTATGGGAAAAATGAATCAAACATCTGAAGTGCAGTGGTCAACTCAATGCATGGTCAACTGAGCATGTGTGGTGTTTCCTCAATGGTAGGCTCCTTGGACCCACATCCCTGGTGGATACCAAGGGTCTACTGTATGTGTGTATGCATACACAACACACACACACACACATAAATATATGTAACATATATATACCCATACATACGTGATTATATATACACATGCATATACAAATGTACATACGCACATATGGATATTTTGCCTGAACCATTTGAGTGATAAGTTTAAAAAAACAAAACAAAAACCTGAAAAGCCAGGCACCAGTGACTCACGCCTATAATCCTAGCTACTGGGAGGCTGAAACTGGGACTATTGTGGGTTGAAGCCAGGCCACACAAAAAACGTTTGTGAAACCCATCGCAACCAATAGCTGGGTGAGGTGGTACATGTCTGTCATCCCAGTAATGGCAGAAAGCTTAAAACCAGGACAGCCTAGGACAAAAGCAAGACCCTCTTTCCAAAATAACCAGAATAAAAAGGGCTGGAGGTGTGGCTCAAGTAGAGAGCTCCTGCCATGCAAGCACAAAGCTCTGTGTTCAAGTCCTAAAACAAAACAAGAAAAAACCTTAAACACTTCATTGTGTATTTCCTCAGAAAGCAAGCCCAGCCATCAAAATCAAGATAGCGACAATGACATAATACAACCATCTAATCTATAGCCCTATTCAAATCCCTCAAATAATATCCTTTGTAGCAAAAACAAATCAAATGAAAGTTATTTTTGCTTCCAGCCCAGAAACCAGTCCTGGAAAACTTGTTCATGACCCTATTGTCTTCTTAGTCTGAAGCAGTTTTTTCTTTGTCACCCATAACCTTGGCATTTTTGAAGAGTACAGGGTGGTTATTTTGGAGAATA
Organism: Castor canadensis; assembly: GCF_047511655.1. Lineage (NCBI taxonomy): Eukaryota > Metazoa > Chordata > Mammalia > Rodentia > Castoridae > Castor > Castor canadensis. The sequence continues at coordinate 135,682,054 of NC_133393.1, read as the reverse complement.
TTACTCAATTGGGTTTTCCTTGATGCTTTCTGATGATCAAATTTAGATTATGCATCAGAGAAGGAATGTCATAAAAGAGATGCTTTGTTCTTCTGGTGAATCTTATCAGGAAGCACTCTATATTCATTTGTCCCATTACTAGTGAGGTGAACTTAGATGGAGGTTATCTGCCAGGTTCCTTCATTGTAAAATTACTATTTTTCTTTGTAATGAATAAGTAATTTGTGGGGAAGATTCTCTGAGACCATGTAAGTATTCTGTTCAACAAACCTTCACCCACTAATTTTTCACACCCATCCATGTTCTTATCTAAATATTACTGTGACAATTGCTAATTGTGAACTCCATCAATCCTTCTAGATTTATTAGTTGGTATGCTACTATAAGGAAGCAGCTTCCTTCTTCCCCATTTAGTCCATCATTTGTTTTTGCCAGTATGATTAGTATATCTCTATTTTATTCAATGAGTTATTAATACTAATATCATTTATTTTCACATTCATGCCACCCCAGATTTGACCTGTGGGGATCCTTTTAATCTGATCCTTTATTCTTTGGACAAATTCTCAACAAGTTAAAGCCCTTCCTTATTTTCTGGCACAGCAAGAGATGCTCCAGGCTCACTTGACACATTTTTCTACTCCAATCTTTAGAGTCAGTCATTTCTCTAAGGAGCTGTGGTTCCTTTTAGAGAACAGCATCTAGAAACCAAAATCTAGGAGCAAAATATGCTTATTGCTCCTAGGATGTCGTTGCTGCTAGGCTGTTTCTGTGGAGTATAATGTGTGCATGTGTATATGTACATTCCTGATAGAGTGGGAGTCCCTGCCAGCTGGCTCCTGTGGCCTGTAACTTTTTGAGCATGTCATTATGACCTCATGCAACATATTCCTGGCTCACTTGTACTTTTTTGTCCTAGCTCTGGAATCAGTCACTTCTCTAAGAAACTCTGGTACCCTTTACAGGGAATGGTATTTAGAAAGTAAAACCTGGGCATGCTTTAATTCTTTCTAAAGGCATGGCATTACTGAGTCCACGCATGCATTCTGAACTGCAGAATTAGGTAGGGCTCATTTGCTCAGGCTGAGAAGGTGTTTATGTCCTTTACACTATAAGACTAAAATTCCACAGGATTGGTTTTGCACTTATAGTGCCAGCCATGTATAGAAAGTGTTCCATAAATACTTTCTGAATGATATACATGTTGCCAAGCCTATTTGTGAGAAATCTGTTTGAGATATGGTTTCAATTCCAAGTTCAAAGGTCACTACAGAGCAGTTACATTCTCTGCATTTATTTGTTAGTCACTGAATTACAGACTCATAGCTTAAAATAGACTTCTCTGCCTTACAGCTTATCTTGCCATTTTTATTGCATTAGAACCTGTAGAAGCTAACAGCTTAGTCTACAAAAATTATTTTTTTATTGCTCCCTTTTCAGGGTACTCAGTTTTCTAAATGGTTAGGAAATTTTAGTAAATTTACTTCACTGAGACTGACATTATTGACCTCTATAAGGTCTGAGTTGCTAATTAAAAATACATAGTTTAGTAGAACATTTTATGTCTATTTTCCTTGAAAAAACTGGGATTATAGTCATTCTATCAAGAAAAAAGAAACACCACTATTTATTTTAACAGAATGTTTTCTATGGGAGTTGTTTAAATAGGCATTGGAGAACAAAAAAGGCACAAAGGAAGATGGAGGTCGCAGAGACAGTAGTTACTACCCCTGGAGCCAAAGACACAGAGAAAAGAGCTTGACATTTTCAGAATTTAGGAGCAGGCAGGTAAAAATAGAAATAGACCTGTAGAAAGACTCTGGGAAGGCTCTGCCTGACTGGAGCTGGTGTCTCTGAGGAGGCTCAATGAGGCTGATGCTGGAACACTGGGAGAGCTGGAGACAGAAACCAACTGTTGACGCCAGAAAGGAAGATCTGCAGGATTCTATCAGAAACAGAGCCATGTCCCATCTCTCTCTCTCTCTTTCTCTCTCTGTTACTAGAGTTTGAACTCAGGATCTGCCATTCAAGTGCTGTACCAGTTGAACCACACACCCAGTCCTTTTGCTTTTAGTTTGCTTTTCAGGTAGGGTCTTAAGCTTTTGCCCTGGCTGGCCTTGAACTCTCCTACCTCCACTTCCTGCGTGGATGGGACCACAGGTATGCGCCACCATGCCCTGCCTGAGATTTGATTTGTAAACCATTGGAAAACTGGAAGATGAACATCAGTAGCAGGAGAGCTGTTATATATGCTACTTGAGAGATAAAAAGAGCCAAAAAAAAAAAAGAAAGATCGTAACAGGAAGAAACTTAAGCAAAATAAATACAGCTGACTTTGGTCCCACTTGGGATTAAATTTTCATGCTATAGATGCTTTTGTCTGTAACACAATGCAACCTAAAGAGGGAAAGGAGCAGAAAAAGAGAGGACGGAAATTTACCTTAGCTTTCAAGATGTATGCTGACAGTAACTACCCAAATGGCACATACAGTTTGGCCCAGTTATTTCATTTCTGGAATTTTATGCTCATAACATATGTGCAAAATGGTGTGTATACAAAACGATTTGCAGCATCACTTATAACTACAACAGCTTGAAAGAGTTACATTGCTAATGGAAAATAAATGATCTTGAACTTGTTTAATAAACCTTTCTAATCAGATTATAGCATACTTGAAATAATAAAGTAAAATTAAGGCTGCTTATCTCCTGTTTACTGATTTTCTGTTACTCTATCTTTATGCCCACTGCAGTATACTTACATGAATATAATAAAGTCTATCTATCTATATATATATGGGAGGGGAGAGGGTCTCACTCATGACCCTCCTGCTTCAGCCTCCCAAGTGCTGGGATTACAGGTGTACACCACCATGCCTAGCTTCTTCTTTTATTCCCCCTGGGCAAAACATCTGTCTCAGGATTTATTACAACACATTGTTTTCAAATACAAAAAGAACAGGAAAGTGCAGCCAGGTGGGGCAGGGGGCCAGCACCCTGGTCCTCAGGGACCAGGAGCCTACATGCCTGACTTCCAATACTAGTTTTGATACCGAATGCAGTAGGAACAAAAGTAACTGCAACTTGACACTTAATAACAAATGAGTATTGGTAAGGCTCTCCTACAGCAAGCAGAAATGTTACCAACTACAGAGTACATATACAGCGACACCTAGTGTATCCTTTTAATAAAATCCTTTAGACTTGATTTTTGTATCTTACTGGGTTTTGCATCCAAGGTGGCCTGGATCAGGTCCTGAGCCCTCCCTAGTCAGGCTCTGGTGAGCTTCACACTATGCTGTGATTTTTAAAGGACAGATATTGAGCATCTTTCCTGGTGCTTATTGGCTATTTGTGTGTTTTCTTTGTAGAACTGTTATCTTCAAGTCATTGTTTTTTTCTTTCCAAGATCAGTTCTTGCTGTATAGCCCAAGTTGGCCTTAAAGTCGCTATGTAGCTCAGGCTGGCCTTGAACTCACTATCCTCCCTGGCTCCATCTCCTGGGTGCTAGGATTACAGGTGCACTCTACCACATCTGGCAAATTCCTTTACTCTTTTTTCTTGGCAGTATAGGAGTTTGAGCTCAGGGCCTCGAACTTGCTAGATAAGTGCTGTAAGTAAGTTCTTTATACATTCTGGGTAAGATCTCCACGGCAGATTTTGCAAATATTTTGTCCTGGTCCATAGGTTGACTTTTACTCTATTGTGTCCTTTATTTAAAGCAGTGTTTTTTTTTTTTTTTTAGTACTAGTGTTTGAACTCTGGATTTCACATTTGCAAGAGACACCTCTAGCCCTGTAATTTTGTAAGTGATGTAATCCCATGTCTATTTTTGTTTTTGGTGTTATAGCAAACTAGTCGTTGCTCAATATGTCATGAAGCTTCTCCATTTTATTCTAGGAGTTTTATGTCTTCCATTTAGATCTTTAATCTATTTTGAGTTAATATTTTGAATGGTGTAACGGTTCAAATTCATTCTTTTGCATGTAAATATCCAGCTGTCTGATAGTGTCTGGAGAATATATTATCTTTCCTCATGAGTGATATTGGTATTGCCCTCGTTGAAAATCATTTGACTATGTATAAGGGTTATTTCTGGGCTCTCTAGTCTATTCCATTGGCTATTCTTAATTTAGTGGTTCTGGGAATTGCTAAGCAAGCACTCTACCACTTGAGCTATCCCTTTAGTCCTTCACTGGTCTTTATATCTGTCCTTATGCCAGACTCTCTCTGTTACACACACACACAATTGTGGTAGTAGGCACTAGGGTTTGAACTCAGCCATGCACTCCCTAGGCTAGCAATCTACCACTTGAGTCACTCCAGCTCGTCTCTTTATAGGTAACACATAAGCATCCTTAAACAATATCTTTATGTGCTTTTAGACTTTTATTCTTTGGAATGCTGGGGATCAAGTCCAGGGCCATGTATGGTAAGCAGGCACTCTGTTACCCAGTTACTACCCTGTCTCTTCAATTTTTTATTTGAATCATATAATGCATTATTTTTTAAACTTGCATCCTTTGCTCAAAATTACAAAATTCACCTAGGCCATATAGCTGTAGTTCACATAATATTCTATTGTATAAATACACAATTTGTAGACCCGTTTTACTACAGGATGGTTTTAAGTTTCCAGCTTTTGATAACTATTACAGTGCTGCCATAAACTTTCTATGCATTCTGGTACACAGGTCTAGCAGTTTCCCTAGGGCATATAGCTAGAGTGATGGGTACTCATTTGGTGGGCACACCTGTAGTCAATGTTTATGTGCTTTACCTGTGTTTTGTGTAGTGTATGATTATATAACTGGTATGTTATGAGTAACACTGCTATAGACACTTTCAAAGTCTTTTGGGGGGGCTTATGAACACATTTTCATTGGTGTATACCTATCAATGGAATTTTTTGCTTGTTTGTTTTAAAGAGATACTAGCCTCATGTGTGCTAGGCAGGGTTCTACCACTTGACCTATTCCCCCAGTGCCAAAACTGTTTTCTCTTTCTGGGCTGGGGATTGAACCTAGGGCCTTGAGCATGTAGGCAAGTGGTCTACCACTGAGATACATCCCTAGCCCTTCTTTATCCTTTCCTTTTAGCTATTCTGGTGGATGTGAGGCAATATGACATTCTGACTAATTTTTACCTCCCTGCTAACTAATGAAGATGAGCGGTTTCCACTTTTTAAGTAGACTTGGCCAGACCATTTGTGTTACCAAGACTTTTGCCTTTGTTTCAATTGGTTGTCTCTGCGGTGGTCAGGAAGCAGAGAAAGTGAATACAGGAAGGGTCCAGGGCAAGATATAGTCCCCAAGGACACCCCCAGTGACCTACTTTTTTCATCTAGGCCCCACCTCCTACTTTTCACCATCTCTCAGTAATGCTATATTATGAATTCATCAAGGGGTTAATTCATTTATTAAACCGGAGCCTTCATGATCTAATCCTCTCTGGGGGAGTCAAAGAGTCACTTCCACATTTAGGTTATATAAAAGCCGTGGCCTCAGTCTTGGAGCCACCTGGGTTACTCTGGGAGAATCCTACTCCTGTGGCATGAAGGCACTCAGGTACTATGATGCTTCCAGTAATAGCCAGCAAAGAACTAAGCCCTGCCAACTGCTCTGTAAGCTGGGAAGCAGATTCTGCCTCACCCTATCCTGCAGAAGATGGTACTGCAGCCCTGGCTGACAGTTTGAGTGTAATGTCTTCAGACTTTAAGCCAGAACCACCCACCTAATAACACTTCCTGATGTAGGAACCATAGAGGCTGCAGTCATTATTTTAGGCTGCTGGATTTTGAGGTAATTTGCTACACAGTAATACACAACTTTTTCTTTTCCCAACCATAAACTGTAGTAAATGATAACTTGTTATTAAAGTGAATAAAAAACACATACTTTATTTTTTTTCCATTTGAAATTACTCCCTGTTATAAGACAGATGTATTAAATTTTGGACAATAAAGTCAACAGTGGTCTAGTATGAAAGCATTTGGTCAGGACTGAATTTTCATAATCAACTTTGATTTATTTCAAATTAAGCTTTGACAAAATTTTGATTTTATCACAAAAAGAGCATTACTAGTATTTCTCAATATGATAAAGAATTAACAAGATCATTTAAATTGCTAATAAACCTTAATACCTATTAAGTTAATGGAATGTCCAAATGCTTTTGTAAAAAAATACTTCCCTAAGGTGGGCATGCTGGTACATGCCTGTAAGCCCAGCACTCAGAAAACTGAAGCAGGAGGATCACAAGCTCAAGGCCAGTCTGAGGTATGTGGAAAGACTATTTAAAAAAACAAAAAACATACAACACTCCCCAACTTCCCCAAAGAATGCCCCAAGTTCAAAGATTATTTCTAAAACTGTACTCATATACCACCAAACATACATTATAATTAGTACAGAGGAGACATGGAATATTTCCTGAAGGTGGCAAAATGTTGTAAGCAATAAATTTCCAAGAATTAAAAATATAGCATAAGCTGGGTACCGATGGCTCACTCCTGTAATCCTAGTTACTCAGAGGCAGAGATCAGGATTGCCGTTTAAAGCCAGCCCAGCAAGTAGATCAGAAGACTCTGTCTTGAAAAAATCCTTCACAAAAAAGGGCTGGTGGAGTTGGCTCAAAGTATAGGCCGAGTTCAAATCCCAGTACTGGGAGGTGGGGTGGGGGTAAGAAAAACCACATATATATATATCTATATATCTCCACCATCAGGAGAATATAACTGAATCACATGGAGTTCCCCTTGCACTCAAAATTCCATGTCTAGGGATGGTGATATAGTTCAGTGGTAGAGCACTTGCACAGCACATTTAAGGCCCTGGGTTTGATCCCTACCACCACAAAAATAAACAATAACAAGACAAAACAACTTCATGCCTACTCCTCTACCTCCTTCCCCAATCTCTAGTGGGAAGGATGGCCTGTGAACTCTGAAAAACTCTCAATGACTACTAATTCAATGTGGGACACTGACCACATGTGTTTGTGGCCTTTAAGACTGTATTACTAATAATTTAAAGAAAAATGTTTAGGACAATTACAAAGAGGAAGAGTGAGATAGCAAAAAAAAAAAAAAAATTTCAAAAAGCTGTTTGTAAAATGGAAAACACATAAAGAAATGAATATGAATTAGCAAAAGTAAGGAACTCTTAAATGGCTACAGAGAAAGATGAATACTAGAAGTGATAAGGAGGAAAATAAAATATTAAAAAACAAAAGAAAACAGAAGTGAGTTATTTAACCCTAAAAAACCCAGAAAGGGATTGGAATTTGAGGCACCATCAGAGTTATGGAAGGAGGAGGGCAGAACATAGGAGAACTGGTTTAAAGTACAAATATAGACTTGGTCTTTCCAGTCCCTTCTGTGGTATTATATGCAACCAGACCCATCACTTCTCAGTTGTGCACAAACTTTTGACCAAATTTCTTACCCCCTCTGAGCATCAACTTCCTTGCTTGTACTGATGGAGTAAGAAAGTATCTACCTCATAGGATTACTATAAAGATTGAGTGAATACCCATCAAGGGCATGGAACATTACCAAACACCTAGTACCTATGAAGATAGTTTATAAATGAGTACCACAGTGGTACTTTGGCTTAGTTTCAAAGCAACCTTGAATGTCACATATAAACACTAAAGACAGTAAAATGGGGTGGGGGCTGAGAAGGAAATGAAGACTGGAAAAAAAAAAGCAGTCAATGTATTGTAGACAGGAGATGTGTCATTTTACAAGAATAATGGCTACACATTGCTTATATAGGAACAATGATTAAAAGTAAAATATATAGGAATACCACATGAGAAGTGTTATTGTGTTATTTAGAAACCTTTAATTTGTGCTATCTGAAAATCATTTATTGCAACAACAAAACTAGAGGTTAATTACTTCTTTATTATTGAATTATATTGTAAAGTCTACATCTACGATTTAATCAGGAAGAAATGCTTTGCATTTACATCAAGGACACATTTACTCTAGTGAAATAAAACAGACAGACAAAAGACCAAGTACATGTTTTTTAAAAAAATGACTACATGTTTTACCTGGTCCTACTTTTGCTATTTTGGACCACACTCTTCCTGTAGAGAACTGACCTTCCATACATGTTAAGTCTGACTTATCTCTCCACATTTTTAAACATTAAATGGAGCTTCTCACAATTTCTAATTATAAACAAAAGATAGAAAATATGGGAAATAGTTGAAAACAAAGGAAGTAAGAGTAAATGGCTGTAACCTCATAGTAGAAAAGTTGAGTAGAACATGGCCCCTCCATGGCTCATTTCAAAGAGACACTTTTACTCAGAGAGGCAAGCACTTCAGATCAGGAGTTTCCCATGTGCGCTGCAGGACTAGACCTACAAGTGTTTCTGGTCTCAACTGAAAAAGTTAAGTGAAAATGTCTACAAGTTATTTAAAAGCTAAATAGCAGAACAGTGCTAATTCAAATCAAATTATGTACTGGATTAAATATATACCTTCAGCTTCCTCCTTTTTAAAAATTATCTTTTTATTCTGGATGATATTAAAAATTATTTACATTTTCAGTGTGCTTTATGGTCAATGACTGTAAAGTTGAAATTGAAATGATTAAGTTTAAAATCTGTATGTTTTACTTGATTCTACTGAAATTTCTATTACCTAAGACTTCACCTAACCAAGTCATACATGAGGTTAAGTTTCAGCTAAAAAAAAAAAATCAACTACAAAGATAAAGTTAGCCACTTTAAGAGTACACAGAATCATAATGCCCACTTCACATTTAAAGTTTACAATTTTAAGTATTAGCCTCTGCTTAAATGTAATTTAAAAGCAAATACTTTTTGCATTTTTAAATCAAATTACATCAAGAAACAGGGGAAAAAAAAGAACTTGGCAAAATTTGTTTTTGGTAGTGAAGACAATGCGACAATGAATCCAAATGAAACACAAGGCCAGTGCTTAAACTTTCTAATTTCTAAACAAACATGCTCATACACTTATTTATCTAAAAAAATATTTTGGTAGTAAATTGAATTGACAGAATAAATGTTTTGCTGTAAATAAGAAATACAAAATTCCAATTATAGCCATATAGCTAGCTAACAGCCTTTTAAAACACGTACAGCCAGCTGATGGTTCTCTAACACGTGTATATGTTGCCCTAAGGGATCCCTGCTAAAAGTCAATGGTATTTTAATGGGTCTTACTAAAGTAGGATTTCCATGATAATAGAACTTTAAGAAAGTGAGTATGATAGGGCTACAACAATACCATGACTATTAATAAAAGTTACAGAAGAGGTTATTGCTGTGCTTTACCTCATAAACACTACCATTTGTTGCAGTTTAAAAAGTTCAACCAAAGTCACCTTTTCTCTTAGTGAATTTGTTTCACAAGTCTGTAACATATTTGCTCAGCAGACAATTCTTTAAATCTGTAGGAATTCCAAGTATTTAAATGTATAGGTTCACATTATACTACCATGTTTTGCCTTTGTTTTCCAAATACACAAAAGCAATATATTTTTCCCAAAAATGAAATAAGAGGTCCACATTAAAAAAATAAAGCCTACAAAAAAGTTCCAGAGCTAAAAAAGATTATTCATATGGCACAATGTGATCTCCTACTAGTCCAAAACATTTAAATGAAGTCCATTTATATATCTTGTTTGCTTTTTAATGGAATATTAAATTTATTGAGGTGAAATCACATTATTTTTAGTTCTTCAGTCAGTAAGTATACACAAATGTTTCTCTACAGTTATTAAAAACAGGAGAACAAGTTCAATGTGCCAAAGTGATACCATTCAGATGGATGGTTTAGGGTCATCCTGAAGAAACTTAGAGAAGGGATTTCCTTGGTTGGTTTCCATAGCTTGATAGACCAAAAACAAAAAAACTGCCACAACTACCAACAGCAAAATTTTTATCCACATAGGAATTGAGCGTCGTCCCTTTTTTGTCTTTTCTAATTTGACATCTGCCAAGGGAACATACTTAGGAACATATTTAGACGAGAAAGATTCCTCCATCCTGAAATCACCAAGTTCCAATGGCCGGCCTGCAGCCCCTTTGATGGGCCTGCGGCAACTTGCACTGTTGAAAGTGAAAAAAGGAAAAGAAAAGTAATTTTAGTAAAAAAATAGATACAGATAAAATGGTAAAGTCAGTCAACCTAGTTAACATTTCAAAACATTTTTCATTTAAATAAAGTTAGGTCAAAGCCAGGTACTGATGGCTCACTCCTGTAATTATAGGAGCTGGGAGGCTGAGATTGGTAAGATTCCAGTTCCAGGCCAGCTAGGGCAAATAGTTCATGAGACTCATCTTTAAATTAACCAGAGCAAAATGAGCCACGGCAGGGCTCAGGCAATAGAGTGCCTGCTTTTTTCCAAGCGTGAAGCCCTGAGTTCAAGACCCAGTCCCATCAAAAAACAAAAGTTAGGTCTGCCTTTTATTAGAAAATACTCAGTGGCTCATGCCTATATTCCCCAGCTACTTGGGAGGCAGATATCAGCAGTTTAAAGCTAGCCCCAGCAAAAAGGTAATCTTTGTACTATCAATGTATTCTAATAAAAAAAAAAAAAAAAAGTAAAATATAAGGTAGCAAGACCCATCTCAATCAATAAGTCAGGAATGATGGCAGACGCCTATAGTCCCAGCTATGTGAGATGCCATAGGTAGTGGTCTGAGGTTGACTCTGGGCAAAAACGAGAAACCCTATCTTAAAAATAACTAAGCAAAAAAGGGCTGAGGGGTATGGCTCAAGGGGTAGAGGACCTGCCTAGCAAGCTCAATGCCCTGAGTTCAAACCCGTGTTGCCAAAAAAGAAAAACAAAACAAAACATTGGTAAGTACTCATTAAACCTGTCTTAAAGGCTTTTCAAAACTAATATATTCAGGAGGAAAGAAGAAAAACACAAGCTAGTTCTGGATGCGAACTGTTCAGTGAGGAAATAATTCACCGGACATCAAAATATATATAGTCTGGGCGTATACTTCAGCGGCAGGCACAAGCTTCACATGCAGGTGGCCAGGGCTCAATCCAGCACCATAAATAAATAAACCAATGAATAAATAAAGGACGGAAGGGAGAAATTAATAGTTTCACAAATAGTTTGTGAGATCCTATCTCAAAAATACTCAACACAAAACGGCTTATGCCGTGGCTCAAGTGGGTAGAGAGCCTGCCTAGCAAGTGTGAGGATCTGAGTTCTGGAAAAAGAAAAAAGGGAAATGATTTATTTATTTATTTATTTATTTATTTTTTGGGCGGTACTGGTGTTTGAACTCAGGGCCTACACCTTAAGCCACTCTACCAGCCTTTTTTTCGTGATGGGTATTTTTGAGATAGGGTCCCAAGAGCTATTTGCCTGGGCTGGCATTGAACCACGATCCTCCTCCTGATCTCTGCCTCCTGAGTAGCTAGGATTACAGGAGTGAGCCACCAGCACCTGGCTAAAAGATTTATTTAGAATCCTTCAGCTTGACAAGGTTAATTTTGAAAATTATTCAGCTTTCAAGGATATGAACTGGCGATTCAGGGGACTGTGATTTAAGGGAATTACTCTGCTCTCAAAAGAACTGTTTAATTCTGAAAACAGAAGTACAGTAACTTTGAGGTAAAGAATTAAAAATTCCCTAGCAGGGACTAGAGGTGTGGCTCAAGTGGTACAGTGTTTACTTTGTGAATGCCAGCTTTTCAAGCATGAAGCACCCTGAGTTCAAAACCCTGTCCCATCATGAAAAAAAATAAATAAAATCCCTAGCAGAATACTTTTGATTCAGTGTATCCAAATACCAAGTACCTAATTCCTGTAGGTGTAGATGCTTCATAAGGGAACATTTCCTTAAGGATATCCCTTTCTACTCTTCTTTCCTCTGTTTTTTCTCCCACCTAGTAAAAAACAAAAGAACACAAGTTAACGTTTAGTATAAATGTGCAATAATTAAAGCAATTTTAAATAGAAATCTAGAATAATCTAATCTATGTAGTTTTTAGGATGCTGTTTCTACATTTGTTATCATCTTTCCATGTGCTTTCAAGGCTCTTTTCAAGATTCTTCATTATAAAAATATCTTAATGTAGTTATTAAGGGGAAAATTGCCACATATTTAGAATCCAGTAGTCTAATAAAATATAGCAGTGTAAATTCTTTCACTGATTTTCCATGTTTTTCATTAATGAAACATTAAAATTGTTTCTTCCTGTTATAAATTATAATAAAATAAATGACTAAGTATGGAAGGTGCCTAATTAACATGTGTCCTTTACCAAATATTAGTATATGTTTTAAACTAACAAAAAGCTTGTTTAGCTGTGTATGCTTACATTATATCCAGATCAAAATATTTCATCTTCTTTGATAAAGACTCACTAAAATTATAAAGCACCATGCAGTTAGTAGTTTAAAGCTTAGCTATGTAGGAGTTAGCCAATTCAAGTACCATACAGTCACTTGTAAGTCCCATTATGTGATCTTTTGATAAAAGACAAGTGTAGCTTCCCTCAAAGCCCAAGAGCACTTTTAAAGTTGGATCCATGACAGATTTTATAAGCACCACACAAACGATCCTTTGAAAACTGGAACTTAAGGGAGGTACACAGCAGCCAAGAGGATAGTATTATTAGTATGTCATACTATATTAATTTCCATTTTCACTAATAAAAGTTTGTCTTTAATATATGCATATATGTATGTATACATATCTGTATCTATATCTAGATATTTATAGCTATATACACATACACACACCACCCAATAAAGGAAGCTCTGCTCCCTCCCACTCCAAAAAAAAAAAAAAATCTCTTTGAAAGATCAATGACAACATCGATCTAAATTTTGTTCATTTACTTCAGCTCTTGTCAATGGTTTCTTTGGTGTTCTTCTGGGTATGTCTGAGAATTCAGTGATTGGCAGAATAGGAGCTGCATGCTTGAAATTTCCAGTCACCCTATTGACAACCTGCCAAGATTCAAATTATTTAGACTCAGAATTATCCAAACATAACAAAGACACTTAAAAAGGAAAAAGAGATAATCTATTTCTGTAGTATGACTTTCCTTTAATAAAAATTTAGATAAGAGTCTAGAAGCAAACACATTCAGTGCGTCACATGTGAAACCTTATAATTCTTCAAATACTTAGTAAAAGCATCTTTATAATAGTTAGGATTCTTCTGTAATGAATTACATTTATTTGTATAAATTCTAAAATTTAGAACGATATGGGGGAAATCAGTTTAAAATGACAACTTGAGATTTGCCAGAATTCACCACCTCCCCATTTCCAACTAATGGGTTATTTACAAAGAATACAACTTGTATAGTTTATGAAACATATTTACTAAGGATTCGTTGCTTGAAGCCATTATAGTTTCAGCTATAGGAGTACTCTCTGAAATTACTGCACCATCTATACGAAAATGTTGTGAAGTTTCCACCTGTTAGTTTGAAAACAAAACAAAAACAATAAATGTAAAATAATCACTAAAACCCTACCAATCTGAAAACCCAAATTCTGAGCAATAAGCCTTGCATCACCCTTTTCCTTGGAGTTCGTCTCGACCCTCTTGTAGATTCCCTAGTTAATGCCTGTAGAGGTCCGCCTTTTGAAGATCCACTTGTCCATTCAGTCTCAGTTATTCCAGCTTGAGAATAGCTCTATTCAAGTATTGACACATTAAAAAAGTCATATTCTCACATCAAACATCTTAGTAATGGCTACATTAGCACACAGAAGCCAGAAAGTCTCCAAATGCCAGCATTTGCAAATAATGCTGTGTCCTCAAATTATTCCTACATGTATCAACTGGACTGACATGTAAGCATCAGAAAAGAAAGGATGGTAAAATACACTAAAAGGGTCCACCAGTAGTAGCTAACAAATTATAATAAAAGCAAGGAGAGGAGGCACACCAATTATCACTGGTTCCTTGTGACCCACTGCTTGCTATTACAGCTGCATTTCTTTGTCTAAACAAAGATTCAGACTGATCATGACTTATATAAGTCATCTATTATCACAGACAATTTCCTTTTAAATAAATAATACAAACTTTTGGTTGGGCATATAGCTCAGTGGCAGAGCACTTTCTTAGCAAGTGTGAGTTCTTGGGTTCAATCCCCAGCACCACAAAACAAAAGACAGAAACAAACTTTTATGAATGTTAGCATAAACAGTATCCTTTTTATGTGGAAGTAGCTAATTTAATTATCTGAACTCAAAAATTCCTAGATGTCAAACTCTTCTGGGAAACAGAATCAAGAGTTAGGTAGCAATAAAAATCTGATGGTCATACTTTCACGAATATGCAATGTCACTGCCAAATTGCAATGGTACCCTAGTCTCACTACAGAAAAGTAGGTACTAATGATAAATGGTTGTTGCCTTTCAGTCGCAGATTACTTTCTCCCTGAAAAAAAAAAAAAGCAACTGAATTTTCCTCATTTAAAAGCTATTTTAGGGTTGTATGCAGCTCTGTTGGAGAGTCTTGCCCAGGATGTACAAGAAGGCCCTGGGTTCCATCACCAACACAAGAACTAGTTAAAACCCATTAGACAAATGCTTCTTGAGAGCATAACATGCTTAGGTTGTACTTTTGCTTTCAAGCTAATATTTTATCTAGATAACTGATGGTTTTATATCTACCAAATTTAAAGACCTCTTTTTTACTCTCACTCTGTGACAAGAGCAATCATCTACCTAGCAATCATGTGCATTTGGTTGGAAGCACTATTACCAAAACCCACAAAGGCACAGACACAGTCTCTGAGGTTTTAAATTCTGGTGGCACAACATCACCTGGGAGTTTAAAAAAAAATACAAAATGTAGCTAGACATGGGGATACACTCCTATCTCAGGAAGCTGAGACAGTACAATCTCAAATTTAAACCTAGCCTGGGCTACATAGTGAGACCCTGTCCCAAACAAACAAACAAGACCAGGCACAGTGGATCACGCATGTAATCCAACTACTTGGGAAGCTGAGATGAAAAGAATTGAGGTTCAATTTTCTGCTCAGGCAAAAAAAAAGTTAGTGAGACCCCAATTCAATCAATAAGCTAAGATGATGGCGTTTGCCTATTAGCTCAGCTACACGCATGGGAGGATTTAGGTAGGAGGATTATAATCTGAGGCTGGCCCTGGACAAAATTGAAAGACCCTATCTGAAAAATAACCAAGGCTGGGGATGTGGCTCAAGTGATATACAGCACCCACTTAGCAAGTCTAGACCCTGACTTCAAATCCTAGAGTTAGCAGAAAAAAAAAAGCCCCCGAACACCTGGGCAGGTTTTAGGTTTAGCTCAGTGGGAGAGCAAGTGCTCAGCATCTGCAAAGTGCTGGGTTCAATCCCAGCACAAATAAATAAAAAAGGCCAGGCATAGCTAATTCTTATAGCTCCTTAGAGGATTCTAATGTGCAGCCTGGGTTGAGAATTGGTTCAAGATAATACAATACAATAGACTTATCCATCTCAAAGCCAAGTTGAAACATAAAACTACTTTGAATACTGTTTTTCTTTTTAATAAAAATCTATTGCACAATGCCAGTCAAAATGATGAGCAGTATCTAAAAAAATATTCCAGTTAGTTTATGTGATATTACCAGTGTGTACTCAGTACTTTAAAACTCTTTCAAGAGCCGGGCTCTTGAAACAGGTGGCTCACACCTGTTATCCTAGCTACTCAGGGGGCAGAAATCAGGAGGATCACAGTTTGAAGCCAGCCCGGGCAAATAGTTTGAGAGACCCTATCTGGTAAAAACCTTTCACCAAAAAGGGCTGGTAGAGTGGCTTAAGGTGTAGGCCCTGAGTTCAAATCCCAGTACTGCAAAGAGCAAGACAAAACAAAAAACTCTTCTAAGAATTAAAGAATTATATTAGTTGAAAGGGCTAATAAAGTTATCAGTTGTACAAAAGATAAAATATAAACACCAGATACTTTACCAGCATCCCAGATGAAGGGAAAGGGGGAGAGGAAGGGCAAAGATAGTCTTTTTCCAACTGTATCCTAGGATTCTCTATTTGCTATGTTTTAAATAAATAATTGAAATAATCCATCAGAATTTTAACCAAACCTCTACTGAAACAATTATGGTTAATAATGATAATTTTTTTTAAAAAGGTTTACATTTTAAAGATCCAGTTCAATTAAAGATTCCTTATTTTCTTCTGTGGAAGAAACCCCAAGAATCTCAGTGATTATCTGTGGGGACTAGCCGGGGACACTATAAATTATATATACATGGTTTCTGAGACAGGGTCTTGCTGTGCAGCCCAGGCTGGCCTTAAACTCACCACCCTCCTGCCTACCTTTTCTTCAGAACTAATAAATTCTTTAGTTGAGAACTGCCAACTAATTCTATTAGTTCTTATCATTATCTAATTTATAATGCTCTTCACAGAAATCGAATTGACAACTTGTTACACAATCACAACCCAGTGTGCGCTACTATATCAAGTGATTATAAGAAAATTAAAAATAATAAAATTATAATTCAAAGCTGTAATTATTTACAAGATGGAGCAAACAATTATCGAGAAGAAAAGATTAACTTGGATGTTCTATAGAACACACATTTGTAATTCTAGCCTTGGAAGGCTAAGGTAGAAGGATCTGGGAGTTTGAGGCCGGCCTGGAACATAGTGTATAGGGGACCCTGACCCCTTGAAAGCCCGAATTTATCATGGAGATAAGAAGAAACAACCCTTTTCACACTGCCTTCTGAGTAAACTATCAGGTTAAAAACTAACTCAGAAGACATTAAGGAGTTAAGGCCCATGACAATGTAGAAGCTAGGTTATTATAAATCCCAACCAATAAAAATATAAGCTCTAAACAAAAAATTTAAGCTAGGTTATAAAAAAGAAACAATCAAGCAGGAAATGGTGGTACATGCCTGCAATCCCAGCACTCAGGAGGTGAGGCAGGAGGATCAAGAATTTGAGGCCAGCCTGGGCTATGCAGCAAGAACCTGTCTCAAAATATCCAAAAAGAATAATCAAAATAATTAAAAGCTACATTACCCTAAAGAGCTCACTACCAGCCGAGGTAAAACATAACAAATATGATTCTTCATACTAACTTAAAAAAATCATATTCCTTCAATAGGGAACATAACTTATTATTACTGTTGTGCTGGGGGTACATTGTTACATTTACAAAAGTTCTTACAATTTGTCATAGTTGAATTCACTGCCTCCCATCATTCTCCTTTGTCGCTCTTCCCCCAGGAAACACACTTTTAAACAGTACTGCTGGCAATGCAAAATGCTTCAACTCATGGAGAGAAATGTGGTAATATCTAGAGAAAACTACCTAGCAACTTCACTTATACCCTTCCCCAAGATAAATGACAGAAATATGAAATGCTACCTACAAGCCTGTTCATCTTGGCATAATGTATAACAGCAGGCAAATGAAAACAATTAAGTAGTCAACAAAAGTAAAGTGGCTGAATGAATAATTTACCTGTAACTTTCTACACATAAAATGTAGCTGTATAAAATAATGAGGAAGATGACTACATTCTGATTTCGAATAATATCTAGGATATGTCAGGAAGGAATGTATAAAGTACATGTAGGCTGCCTTTTATGTAAGGGGAAGGAACAAATAGTTTTTTAAAAATGAAATGAAATCACTTGATGCTGGTGGCTCACACCTATAATTCTAGGCCAGCCTGGGTACATAGTACAGAGAGTCTATCTCAAAAATACCCAACACACACAAAAAAGGGCTGGCAGAGTAGCTCAAGGAGTAGAGTGCCTGCCTAACAAGCATGAGGCCCTGAGTTCAAAGCCCCCATACCACTTAAAAAAAAAAAAATCAATCCTATTTTAAAAATAAAACAACAAAAAAAACTTAATAGTAAATTAAGCTATGGTCTTAAGACACAAAGAAAAAAAATTGACATCAGGTACAGTATTTTGATTTTATGTCCTCTTTCAGGAGCAAGGAAAGACAAGGGCGAGAGAGGGAAGAAGAGGGAGGGAAACAATAGCTGGAGAGGGAAAGGGAATCTTTTTGGTTGGGGATGTAGCTCAGTGGTAGAGTACTTGTCTAGCATGCATGAGGTCCCGAGACTGCAACTGATCATAAATCTAATATATAAAAATCACAGTATTAAAAAACTTACTAATCACCTTTTGAAATGACTAGGGTGCTTTAACATGAAAATTGGCAAATCAAAGGCAAGAAGCATTTCTCTTGGCTCTCACATGAATTTATTTCAAGGTAACTGAGAAATTCACACGAGAAATTTCCATTTAAAAGAATTCCAGCTACAGATGTAAAGGAATGAGTGGATGAGAAAAATCATAATTTTATACATTCAAATAAAATAACAGATTTAGGCAACAATCAACAGCTGCACTAAATGGACGGGTGATGCAGAACTTTATTTAAGATGGACCAATCTTTCAGCACGCACGTGAATTTGCCCATCAATTTTAGCATAAAAGGAGTCATATGCCTTGTGAAATGATCAATAGGAAGACTACAACATCAATTAGCATTCCAGGTGAGACATTTTTGAGACTGGAAGAATATTAACGTAGATCATACTAGAAAAACAATTACTAGGTGGGACAGTGGCCTTGCCATTTAAATAGCTTTTATCTTTTAGAGATAAATGCCAAAATATTGAGATTGTTAACACATGAAATGACATGTCAGGCATCTGTCTTAATATACTCTAGCACAAGGGAAACCAACAAAATCAAAAGCACTTTAAAAAGCTGGAGGGTGTGGGTGTAGATGAAACTGAAGTGCTCAAACATTGACTACTAGTAAGCATCTGTGACTGAAGGACAATTAAATGCTTCCTTCCACTTTTCTTTAAACTTTCTGTAATAAAGCCATTGTCTAATTCTGCCTGTCACCTCCTAAATCTACACTCTCCTTTGACTATTTATCCTGCCTCTCAGTTTGGATTCCCCAACTTAAAGAATTACCCATTGAAACATCTTAAATACCATCCATCCTTCCTTTTAACCCATTGTTTGGTTAGTCACACACTCTTGCTAGCACTATACCATCTTGCCTTCATATTCTGAACCAAAGTTCTCTAGGCTTGTGTATTTCAATGTCCTTCAGGTTTTCCTGATTACTTTTGCTCTGTCATTTCCTTACTCTTCAGCATGCTCCTCTAGCTCTTTGCTAGCAATATTAAAGACCAATGAAGTATTTACTGTCTGGTATTTGATTTTATAGTAAACAAAACCTTCACTCAATGTCTCCTGCATTCTCCAGTCACCAAGTTCATTTCTAAAAAATAGTTCTACATCAAATGAAGAGGGACATGGCTTAAGAAATAAAAAAGTATCCTTGACGGGATTTTTAAATGACAGAGGACTGGAGATATAGCTCAGTAGTAGAGTACTTGGCTAACATGCACAAGGCCGGGTTTGATCCTTCTAACACACACACACACACACACACACACACACACGTAAGCATACACGCGAAAAAAGAAAAATGACAGAACAGAGAATAGATAAACCACCAACTAAGTAAAGTTGCTAGCTAATGAATAAGGATAAGGATCGGGAAAGACACTAGGGGCAGCTGTCTTACACTGTCAGTCGAAACAATGGTAATTTAGAGCCAATAATTTGTTCTCTGTAAACCAGTTCAGTTCAGTTCAGTTATACCCTAAGCTTATTTTCCAATTAGTTTCCTACATTTTTTTTTTTTTTGAAAAATTGAATCTTGTTTTACAATAAAAAAGGCAAATTTCCATCCAGAATAAAGAAAGAAAACAATGTAGTCTTAGGACCAGACCAGCTACAACTTGTAGGGAAAGACTACAAAGGACAAGGCAGGTAAAAAAAGTAAAAACAGAGTCTAAAATAAAATCTAGAGACAAAGATACAAAGTATAAAACTATTCCCCTGCTTTTCAAAGAAAAAAAGTGCTCAGACATTTCTGCCTTTCAAATATTTCTCTCAGAAGGCAGTATAGTGGCACAGCACTTGCCTTGCATTGAGGGACCCTGGGTTCAATCCCCTACAAGTGGGGAGAAGTAGGGTAAGAGGGTGGGGTGTGATGACTAGCATGGAACCATGCTCAGCACAGAGTCAAATACAAATGAGACATTCATCAAATACTTGATTTTGCAGTAGACACAGGCGATGCTACTGACAAATCCTATACAATTTAGATTCCTCATGCTACTTAACAATAAAACTATGTTTATTGAGTAAGCTGGAATCTGGATGTAAACTATTACCAAAGGTCAAAACACAAGACAGATGAGTGTTGGTCAGACTACTTGTTCGTGGTGATCATAAAACTAAAGATACCTGATTGTGCTCAATTCTTCTTTGCTTGAGTGTTACTGGAGTCTTTGCTCTGCCCTTTAGTGGTTCTCTCTTCTCAAGCTTGAGTTCTATTTTAGAGTCTGGAAATAACATTGGAGAAACCATTACTTTCTGAAACATATAAACTATCTTTTCCTAATATTACTTTGGAACCCTGGTTTTAGGTACATTAATACATAGAACGTATTTGTCTATTGGTAGTATCTCAATAGACCAAAATTGTTTATTATAATTCATTTCTTAAAACCTTACTTTTTTATTCTCCCACTCTTTAATCTGATTACCACTTTTTCCTATTCTTTCCTTTTTTCAAAAACTAATAAACATTAAAGTGAATTAGATCTGCTCCTATGGAGGCTTTTCACTAAAAAACAATTTCAATGTGGGAAGTTACCATTGTTTTGTCTATGTTATAACAGTGCTAGTATATAGCAAAGTTAGCTTATTAAATTAAAATTTGGTATGTGGAAGAGAAACTTACAGATTTTAAGAGTGAAAAAGCCTGTATGGTATCAAGCCTCTACAAACAATGAATGGTAACTGCCAATGATGTCACTATTAGGTGCATTATAAAAGTCCCTCCTCTACTAGGTGTGTAACCTAGTGGTAGAGTGAATATCTAGCATATGCAAGAACCTGAATTCAATTCCCAGCACCAAAAAATAAGTATGTAAATTCTTTTTTCTTTTTTTATTGTAGTTAACCAAAAGTGTGCATACAGTTGAGGTAAAGAGGAGTTTTGTTCACAGAAAAGCAAATTCATCACAGGACACTTCTTTTTCCCCTTCTTATAATAAAAAAAGAACATTTCTTTGTAAGATAAGCCAGTACTTATACTTGGCTGTCACCATGATAGTCATTAACCCAACAACATATAGACACATATTTTTTTTAAAGAGCTTTGAACATTTCAGTTCTTCCAGCCTTGATTTTATCACCATGTGAAGGCTGAGATATATAAAAACAGTGTCAACTTCCTGCTGGGTGTGGTGTCACACACCTGTAATCCCAGGACCTGGGAGGCTGATGCAGGAAGATCATGAGTTCAAGGCCAGCCTGGACTACACAGTGAGACCCTGTCTCAAAAAACAAAAAAGAAAATTAAATAATTTCCCCACCTTTGTGGCCATTTAACACAGTGTAGCAAAATTAGTATGTCAAGTGTTACTTCTAAAACTTTTACTACTAAAATTTAAGTTAGATTACTATCTTACCAAAGAAACAAAAATGGAGGGCTGGAGACAGGGCTCAAGTGGTACAGAGCTTGCTTAGCATGGTGTGAGGACCTGGGTACAATCCCCAGTACCGCAAAAAATAAAAACAAAAGTAGAATCAAGCTTAGCTTTACATGAACTCAATGTCGTGCTAAAGACTGGTTAAAGGTAGCTATGATATATATCTCTTGTCAACTTTCTAGTCTGACATTAGTTAGTTGAGAATCTACTTGCAAATTTCCCCTGAAAGTGACTTGTTACCAAATTAGTTCATGGTTCAAATTTTATTTAGGATTAAGCTACCAATTCCATCTCTCAACATGTCTATTAATGGATTTATCAACATGTCTGTTTAATATGACCCTTAGCATTATAAAATCTACCTTTATGCTTTGTTAACTCATAATCTAAGAATTATAAAGCACAAAGTAAAAAACCTATTAGCTGAGCAGAAAGGTATCTGGTTACAGATTAAATTCCTCTAACAAATTTTGATTCCAACAGCCAGTAGAAATGGTTCTCAAATGAAAGAAAAACATACAATAATAAGAATATTTTCACTTATACCACTGGAATGTCAAGTGAGTTTCAATGATGAAATGGGAAAGGAATATTTGTCCACAACTCCAAGAATAAAACACACATACAACATGTTTCTGGAGACCACACAAAGCTGTTCAAATTTAACAACTTTATTGAATTTGTAGAAGCATTCTACAGGAATACATTTTTAAAAATCACATAGCACTTAGTAGGTACATGTACACATGTACATTTCAGAAAACAAATAACAAAATTACTCCCAGAAAGCTGCAAAGATTGAATGTGCAGTCTAAGAACAGGGTAATGGCTAGGTGAGTACTCAAGGGACCATATTTTGTTATGGTTAAGGCTACCATTTTCCACAATGCCTCTATAGTCAGCTCTCCTACCTTACAATCATAGAAATAAAAACAGAGGATAATACATTGCTTTATACAGACACTGGGATAGGGTATGATTTCTTAAGGCTTTTTATAAAATAATAATTTAAATTGCTTTTATCATCTAGATTAAGCCTAATTATCCATGAAATTCAACATACCTTAAAATTCTACACAAAGCCCCATCTTTCTAGTGTCTCATACTTCTGACAAAATAAAGTAATGGTGAGTGAGCATGTATAGCAGTGTTCCTTAAAGTGTGTTCCAGACTGGTGTGATCCATGAATTGTCAGCTACCAGTCCATGAA
Organism: Castor canadensis; assembly: GCF_047511655.1. Classification (NCBI taxonomy): domain Eukaryota; kingdom Metazoa; phylum Chordata; class Mammalia; order Rodentia; family Castoridae; genus Castor; species Castor canadensis. The sequence continues at coordinate 135,659,284 of NC_133393.1, read as the reverse complement.
GAGATGAGGCACCTGCATCAGAATGCACACTTGTATATTGTTTTTGCTGTCAATAGCTTCCTACAAAAATAAATTCTATTTAAATTCTTTCAGTAAAAAGAAAGTTGTTGGGAACTGAACCCAGGGCTTCACATACACTAAGCACATGCTCTTACCATTGAGTTACAGCCCCAGTTCCAAAGATTTAAATTCTTACGCATGTGTATCCTGTTGGTGGGATGAGTAACAGTTTGTGGACTGTTTTGAACTGCAGTGATCAGGAGTATTATGAACAATGTTGCAGACATAAATAAACAACAAAAGTAAGAAAAGAACAAAAGTGTGGACAAGTTGTAGAAAGTGAAAATACATAGAAGTTATAAAAAAAAAAAAAAAAAACCCCAAAATAATTGTTTTGAATGTATAATAGTGTTTAACTCTATCCTAGGTATAAAGGAACGTGTATAGTCCTAGTAGGAATAGTAAAGCCTCTGTATTTTAGTTACTACAAGAGTTGTGTGGTATAAATAAAACAGGAAAACTGAACTAGTTATCAGACATATCTTCTATAAAGGTTAAAATTGTTTTACCAAAATATCTGTGCAAATCTGGAAAAAAAGAAAGCAACTCTAAATAGGGAACTACTTGTATATTACAATTTGATGAGTAAAGCATAACATTTTGATACTAGCCCAATCTGGAAACCAAGATCTGAAAAGAAAACTCTGTCATAAAAGACCTAAAATGCCTAGAAAGATTCCTAAGTTCTCCAATCAAATATAAGACAGATGTCTTTGTTCTGATCTTTATTAGTGCTTATTTCCACGCTTTTTAATTACTTTGTGTACTTCTCCTCCAAATAATGTTCCACCTTTAAAGGGAGCAACAGTCAGCTTATTCTTAGAAGCTGAATTAATTTTACAATCCTTCAACCAGAGAAACCGGCGACCAATAGTGGAAGATCCCATGGTATGGGCAGCCATCTTCACTTCATCAAATGCAGCTTGGCAAACAAATGAGGCTGCATCATATGTTTTGTTTAGAATCTCCAGTGCCTGGTGTGTATGGCTAGGATCTGAGCTCAGAATTTGTGCAGCCTGACTAATGTCTGCCTGCATAGCCTTAACTACAAAGGCAGTGTGGGTTGCAATCTGCAATGCTGATGCTGCAGCTTCATAAGTTCTACAGAGTGCCAAGTCCAAGTGTTTATCACAAGACTCAGTGGAGGATGCCTGAATACCTGCTGGTGGGGTGGCTTCAGAAATAAACCCTAGGATTTCATCATCTACTTTGGGAACTGATAATATCTGTGTTGCCTCTCTGGAAGAAACTGGATACTTGCATGCCAATGAAGGCAGTTGCCTGTCAATTTGCTGCCACTGCTCTTCAATTACTTTTAAAATAGATTCATGGAAGGGAAAAGATAGCTCTGGGGAATCTATTTTATCATGCTGTGATTGTTTAGATATTTCTATGCCTAAGGTAGCAAGTGCGTGAGAGACAACAGATTTGGAAAAAGAAGACATCTGCTCAGATCCAGGTATATTCTGAAATACTACAAAAGAACCTGAATCCCTTTCCTGTACTGACTTCTGACTTAGTCTAGGGACTTTCCGCGGAGGAGACAGGGATTCATTTTCTTGAAAATCAGAATGGCCAATTCTCTTACATATGCTCTCTATATCCAGTGTAGGTGTAGAGTTAGAAGTCCCAGGCAAACTACCTATCCCACCCTGGACTAACAGAGAATTGACATAATCTCTGATTGCCTGAGCAAGTGGTGGAGAAATGACTTGTGATCTCTTTGACTCTTCTAGTATTTCTCTTTCACTGGAGACAATGGATTGATCTGAAATATTAGACCTCTCAGTACATAATGACTGAATTCTACTTTTCCCTCCATGGTAAATATTTTCTACTATGTCTTTAGAGTAAGTAGTAGTGGTTTCTTTAATCAGTGAAGGAGAAGCTGCAGCAGAGACCAACATGGCAGCAAGATCGTGCTGCATCTGTCCCTTGCCAGGCAAGGTTGTGGCAATAACAGGCTCCCTAGGTGGGTCTCCCTTGGAAGTATGTACTTTCTTAGCTGCCTGTAGTTCAGTCCTGCCCAAAGGAGGACGGGTGGAGATTTCAGGAAAAGAAATGCCCTGAAAAAATCCACCAGAGGGAGTAGTTGGAAGTTCAGAAAAAGGAACAAAATCCCTAGTGGACTTCACTTTCTTGTGTTCTTTCTTCTTTCCTGTAGAGGCAAAAGAGGCAGGAAGTATTACTTGTGTTTGAGCGGATTTTATTCTGTGCCTCCTTGCTAAAATAGTGCTGTTGAAGGAAAAGACTATATTTCATATTCTCAGCAACCAATCTGGTAAGACTGTGCCTTGGAAGGCAGTGCTTACAGAGATACAGCAATTTGGGTCAAATTAAATAATCACAAATAACAAGTCATGAATTAAAAGTTTATAAATATTAAATTGAACTTACAATAATTTTCATAAGGAAATTTATTTCATGTACTATTCTTAAAAATATCTAAACTCATGTTTGAATTTTCTTAAAATAGTGTAATATATAAAAATATGGTCAAAATATTTGTTTTAAAGTTGTCATGGAATCAGATTATTTGGCAAAAATTGCAAACAATTTAAATAACTATCAACAGAGAACAGAAAATATGCCATATTCAAATGCTGCCACCATATATTCATTACAAGGAACGGATAATAGACACATAAGTAATAGTAAGGTTAGATCTAAAAAAAATACAATACGGAATTTAAAAAGCAAGCACCCCACTTGTATAGGATTTTTTAAAAGCACAAAACAATAAGATATATTAAATGAATATGTATAAAAATGAATTAGAAAGACAAGCATCAAGTTAATGGTCGCTTCTGTGGAGGTGGTGATAGGAGAAAGACAAATGAAAGAAACTTTGCCATTGCAAAAATGAGATTTGAAGCAAAAATGTAGTTAACTGGCAATTTTAGGTGACAGTAAATTAGACATTTGTATTTTGTTATTTCTGAGAATTCTCAGCAAAAAGTAATGAAATTAAATTACTTAGGAAGATTAATGTAATGATATGAACAAAAATTACATATATCTTGCCAATATTGCTTTAAAGTTTACTTTCTTCATGGTCACTGTATCCTATAACTCTGAAAAAAGGTTATATATATTTGATTAACATCATTTAAAATTTTACCTTCTTCATTGTCACTGTATCTGTCAGAGTCATTACTTCCATTTTGCCTTGTATTTTCTGCTGAAGAAGAAATTGTTGGTAGAGGGGTAGAAGATCTTGATTCCGTTCCTTGTTCCCTCAGTTTTAACAGCTTTTTCTCATATAGCTTCCTGGTTGTTCCTGTATTAAGGCAAAATTTACTCAAGTACTTGTGCAAAACTATCTAAAGCGACATTATTAGCTCACTTTCATCCTATCCTTTTTTAAACTTCAGTGTTTAAAATAATGTACTATTGGGCTTTTGTATATTTTCTTCTTGGCTACATGAAAGTATATGTCAATGTACAAAAAATTTTTATAAACCAAAAGAAAAACTGTAATTATACCCCACAACACTGAGATATAAATATGCCTATAGAGTAGCCATTCTATTATGGGGACAAAGTTCTATAAATCATATTTAAATGGCTTTTATCTTCTGCTTTATGGTAGCTGTTAAGTAAAATGACAAAGGACATCATCTTTCACAAACAACACATATCCAGCATTGTTATATAAATAGTCTTAAGATGAACAGTTGGTACACTGACATGTAATTTACTGTATACTGACAAAACATACATTTTTCAGTGTCTCCATTTTAGAATTAAAAATTTAAAGAAGGTATTAAATGTCTGTTGGTAATTATATTCATAGGCTTATTTATCTGGAAATTGTGTATAAACTAAAACATTCTGACTTTCTGTTTGCAACTGTACTTATAACAAAACCCACCAAATCACCAATGTTCAATGTCTTACGCAACTTAAAAAGAGTATCAAAATGGATATTTCTCTTGAGGTTATTGCCAAAATCTTCCAAAACAAAGGCACAATCAACCTTGCAAAATTATCGTCACCTAAAAGTAACCCAGTATTCCTAGTCTATTTAGTGAAATCCAGTGTCTTTAGTTCTAAGTTCTCTCTTTTTAGTGCGTTCTTTGTGGCATTATTCTCATACTTCAATCAAGACAGGACTTTTTAAAAGGTACTATTAATGCTAACTTGTTGTTAGGATCTGAGTATCTTGAGTTTTATTAATCCGTCTCTCTAAGTTACTGATTTGGATGAGTTGGCCATTTATGTTAGCTCAGATTTTCTTCAATTGCCATACAAGACCCATGTAGTTTCACCAGATGGGAAATGAGAACCATACATAACATTCTCAACAACAGATAATTTAGAGATTACTCAATTCAATTCTTTCATTTTATCTTCCTTAATCTGAGTAAAGGAAACTAAAGTCTTGACTGGTCATATAAATGGTTAATGGTAGACAGAAGAGGAGAAAATAATTTGGGGCCTTGCTTCATAGAAAAGATATTTGAAATTTTATCAGCTTACCCACAATAGGACCAGGATTCACTCCATATTTCACAAGCTGATCCAGAAGGTCTTCATTAGAGAGCTCTGTTACATCAAGATCATCTTTATCTTCTAGTCTGGGTTTATCAGTTTTCTTTGTAGCTTTCTGTAAACAAAGTTCAGTTATCATCTCCACACAAAGTGTTTATTTACTAAGCGGATGATACTCTGTACACAATAAACACATAAATACATCTACAAGTTGATTTATAGTTACATTATGCCAGAGCAATTTGATTAAATTAAAAGCAACTCATTATTTGAAGGCATTATTTTAAAACTGAACTGTACTTAGACTGTACAAACCTAATACCTACATAAGTAAGTTAATTGTTAAAGACATTATATACTGTTCAACAGCCAATTTTGCATTACTTCTGTATAAACAAAGTAATGGCATCAAAAAATTCAAAAGCATATAAAAACAAAGTAAAAACTAACTGACTTTTGCTGTTGGAGTGGCTCAAGAGGTAGACCACCTACCTACTAAGTGTGAGGTCCTGAGTTCAAACTCCACACTGTCAAAAAAAAAAAAAACAACAAACAACCCAAACCCGAACAAAAAACTGACTTTGGATGACATTTACATTACATATCTAACAATGGACCTTATGCTTATTTTCTTTTAAATAACCAAAATTTATACTACATTTTTAAAAACATGTAACTCCTGATGACAAAGGAGACAGATCAACAGGTAATTTGCAAACTGAAGCTAGACTGGGTTTACACATTTTCATGCCAATGATCATAAACAGTTTAAACCAATCCAGGAAAGTTTAAAGCGTTCCACAAAGGTTTTTATACTTATATATAAAAATTATTTCCCTTAACAGTATGTCAGGATTTAAGAGGCCCAAATAATTATTCTCCTTATAGTTTAGTTATTTTAGTAGCCAGCTCATGACCTATGAAAGAAGTCTCACAGATGCCACAGTTACGTATCAACTCTGACATAGTTTATTCACCAGAGGAAAACATCAAAAGAAGATTAGTATTCATCAGAAAGATGACATATGTATTTCCAATTAGCCTTACAAATGTCTCAGTAATCCCAGAAAGCAGAGCACTGAACAAAAACCAGTTGTTTAAATAATGGCCACAAACATCAATCAAAGTCCATTCAGGCCCAAATTACTATTTAAGACAGGAAAGTCAATACTGCACCCTAGAAATGCTTTTATGAAAAATGGCTAAAATTATAAATCTGTACGAATTATTTCCAATTAACTCTGGGGGAAGAAATCAGTCATTATTCGACCATAAATTAACTTCTAAGTCTTTAACAAATAAAAATTTGAAATAGGGGTTTGGGATATAGCTCAGGGGTTGAATAACTTGCAAAGCAAGACCCTGGGTTTGATCCAAAGCACAGAAAAAAAGAGGAAGGGAGAAGAGGGAAGGAAGGGTTTATGATAAAAAACCAACAGAACACCCAGAATTCCAACTTGTTTTTTTGGGGGTGTGAGGGAGGATTTGAACGCAGGGCTTCACACTTGCTAGAAGGTGCTCACCACTATGCCACTCCACTAGCCCTCTTTTGGGTTGGTCATTTTCGAGATAGGGTCTTGGAAGCTATTTGCCCAAGCTGGCTTCAAACGGAGATCCTCCTGGTCTCTGCCTCCTGAGTAGCTAGGATTACAGGCATGAGAAACCAGGCCTGGCTCAGAAATTCCAGCTTCTTGCAACACTTACCCTTTTCGGAAGTTTTCAAGAAATCTTTCTTTAGCATTCATAATATCTTACCTACTTTTTATTAATAATTTGTACACATGCTTTAGTTTCTCTAAATCAAGCCACCCACACATACCAAAGAAAAGAAAAGAAAAGAGAAGAAAAGACAGGCCTACCAAATCAAAGTAGGAAACCCTGGAAATAATGTTTAAACAGAACTTATGATCACTTCCACATACTAATCCTTTTCTGAAAACTATTACAGTAACTTTGCATTCTATTGCCCTGGCATTAAATAGGGACAAAAATTCACTTTACTTATGCATTACCCCGTAATCAATCCTCAATCTAATTAAATAATTTCTATAGTCCAGGTGAAAATGAAGACCTGAAAGGCAATCAATGTTCACTGTTCAAGGTCTTCGGAATAAGTACCAAACTTGGAATTTGAATCTACAAGTCTCTGATTCAGAAGTTGTATGCTTGTGATTTAATTAACACTTCCCATCACTAACATACTTTTTATTTTTTGTTGAAAGTCCTTAAACATTTCCCGTTAAGAATTCATAATCACAAGAAAAAAGAAGAAAAACAAAAACAAAAAACCACCACGAATTTATAATCAGGGCTGGGGTTGTAGTTCAAGGTGGAGCACTTGCCTAGCATGCACAGGACCCAAGGTTCAATATGCAAGCCCACACACAAATTCATAATCCACCTGACTAGATCATTCAAGAATGATCTATGCTTTCCTAGATGTCAAATAGCTACACCTTCCTGCTTTGCACCTTGGAACGAAAAGGAAGATTGCCAAGTCTGTAAATGTTTATTCGTGTGTCCACAATCTAGATAATTCCAACACCTAGACACTGGCATCAAGACACATAAAGTAAAAAATTTAAAAATAAGAAAACAAAACCAAAATAAAGTTTAACACACAAAATTTCCCTATACCATACCAAGCGAATCTAGTTAATATTCCTTTCTCAGGCACTAGTGGCTCTCGCCTATAATCCTAGCTACATTGGAGGCTGAGAACAAGAAGATCAAAGTTAGAGGCCAGTCTGTATAAGAAGTTTGAGAGATTTCCCCGTCCAAAAATAACCAGAACAAAATGGGCTGGAGCAGTAGAATGCATGCTTTGCAAGCATGAAGCCCTAAATTCAAACTCAGTCCCATCACCCCCCCACCCTCAACAACAGTAAAAAATATTCCTTAAGGATGAGTTGGTGGCTCACACCTCTAATCCTGCACTGGGCTGAGGTGGGAGGGTAGTAGAGTCTGAGGCTAACTTGGGCTACACAGCTAGTTCAAGGCCAGTCTGGGCCTTTGAACCAAAACAAAACAAAAGGTAGACCCCAATCAAAAACCCATGATTCAATAGAAGGTACATGCTACACTATGCAAATGTTTAATTATTTAATTTTGGCCAAATCCACATTAACATTTTACTTTTTTCAAAATGCTAAAAATTGGGCTAGAGGAGTGGCTCAAGTGGTAGAGTGCCTACTTAGCAAGCATGTGGCCCCTTAGTACTATAAAAACAAAAAGCTAAAAATTCACCTCTTAAAAATCTGCCATACCAGACAGGTACCAGCGCTCGAGCCTGTAATCCTACCTATTTGGCAGTATGAAATTGGGAGGATGGCAGTTTGAGGCCAGCTTGGGCAGACAGTTCAAGAGACACCATCTCCAAAATAATCAGAGCAAAATGGACTGGAGGTGTGCAAGCAGTTAGAGCATCTGCTTTGCAAGAGTGAAGCTGAGTTCAAACTCCAATCCCACCAAAAATAAATTTAAAAAATCTGCCATATCCCAGCATAGCAGAAATAAATAAATACATAAACAATTCTGCTATATCTGCACCTCTCAAACACAATTTGGTTTTCTCCTAAACTGTAAATACTGCTTAATAAGAATGACCTTGTATTATCATACATGGTGCATTTTAAAAATGACTAAAACATATAGTACATATGAAAGGAATGTGGCATACAGAATTACATACCAATCAATGCTCTACAGTTCTTTTCTTGTAAATTCAAGGCATCTTTTCCTATGCCTGATTTTAAGAAATGTTGATTCGGACTCCTAATTTTTAACTCACTTTTACCTTATGTACTTTAAAACAGAAAATGACACTACCAACTGACTACCAATATTAACTTTTTCAAGTCATTGAAGTCACTGAGCCCAGCGTAGGTTATATATTTTTAAGTTCTACTTAAGGTGAAGAATACAAAGATCTGTGATAATGAAATAATTTTCTATATGGGTCAAAACATTAAAGGAAGCCGATAGTGCCAGCTAAAGTGTTTGGTGTGGGTGGGTAGGGAGCAAGAGAAGAAGTGGGAGAGAGGGAGAGTCAGTAAGCTTAGCATGCCTTTGTAAGCAGTAGCTAGCAGTTGGACATAGACACTGTTGTTGCTGGTGGTGCTCAACCAGAACTGGAGCATTCTAAGCAGTGCTCTACCACTGAGCTACACTCTGACAAAATGTTAATTTCTTTCACCCAAAACTGAGTTGAGATGCGATATGAGTAAATAGCGGTTTTTTAAAATCCAAGAAATTAAGCTATTATGATAAGTGAGGTCTGCAGAAAGCAATCTTCAGTAGTTGTGAGCACACATTAGGAACTCAAAAAATGAGGGATAATCAAACTGAGATTTATTTTTTACATACAACCAAAAACTTTATACTTTAATGGATTTGGACTGAAGACCAATATGAAATTCTATAGAACTGCATTTTTAAAAGTGTACTGACTGACATGGGAAACGCTTCATCACTTCATTTTCAACCTCATCTGTACTGAAAATTTGAATACTACCTTCGTTTTTAAGAGTCTGTAGAAGAAAACTGGTATGTAATACACTTTACAGCGAAAGGACTTTTTTGTTTAAAGTGGCTTTCTGTAAACCCACACAAAGGAGAAGTCAGAAACAAAGTGTGGCCAGTCTTTTATTTACTCAACAATTATTTATTAGACCCTACTATGTGCCAGGCACAGACGTAAGACATTAATAAGGTTTTCAACTTCTCTGAAGCCCAGGCTAAGATTTTTTCAATTAAATTTACACACGTTTATTTCATTTCCAGCTGGGTACTCAGGAAAGTAAGTTAGATTTTAAAAAATTAAACAACAGAGAATGTTGTAAACTTTCAAATAAGTAGTTGGACGGGGAGATAGAACAGTGGTAGAGGGCATGCTTAGCAAAAATGAGAACTTGGGTTCAATTCCCGGCACCAAAAAAAACCCAACCCCCTCCCCCACCTTTTATACCAATAATCAGTACAGCAACTCCAATCACCACGTTCATTTTCACAAAAGCATTTTAAGTTATACCAACCAATAGTTTTAACTATATTCTAGGAAGTCTGGCAGCTAAGTACATGCAAACCAACAAAGAAGCACTTTAAATTTACAGAAAGCAAACAAAAAAACAAACTAGTATAAGTATTTGCCGGAGACAATCTGAGATTCAACCAGGATCCGACATTTCAAACACTGACACATTGTAATACTGATACATCAGAAGGTCAAAACATATTTGATGCCGAATCTTTCCCTCCTCAAGCAAAATTAGGCGAAAACAAAACACCAACCACCAACCCAAACTCTTACTAAGATTTTCAAATGCGTCTCCAAGCACTTTAAAATGTCCATTTAAACTAGGAACAAAGACGGTTCAAAAAGCCTTCCATAATGCCGAAACATGAAAAAAAAAAAAAAAGGCGGGAATTTCTTTATTTCAAAATTTGGTTAGAGAAATCACTATGTCGCAAATTGCCCTCCAGGGAGCGCTCTGAGACTCTGCTGCGAGTCGTTTCGGTTATTAAAGCGGGAAAAATGCTCCAACTTAACCTATAGCGTTTTAGGGCTGATGCTCCCGAGGCTTTTGAAAAGGCGACAAGTCTCGACGGGGACTCGGGGCGGTGCGGGGACGCGAGCCGCCCGCGCGCAAACCCGCAAAGCGCTAACCCTCGCCCGATGCCTCCCGACGCCCCACGTCCCGGGGCGCCAGTCCGCGCGTCCAACTCCCCGCACCCGGATCCCGCACCCCGGGGGGCTGGGGCGCTTCGGGACAGGGCTCAGGGACAGTCCCGCCGCCCGGAGGGGGGTGGGCAGGGGAGGGGGCGTCGGGGGCGAGCGCGCGCGACAGCCGCCAAGTGCCCGCCTTTGTGGCCCGGGCCGGGCGTCCTTACCCTGCCGACGGCGGCGCGGCCGCGGCCCGCGGCGGTCCCGGCGCCGAGCACCGGCGTGGGCTCGCGCTCCTCGTCGCTGGAGAAGTCCGGGGGCCCTTTGCTGTTGACGCCGGCGGAGAGCGACGGCCGGTTGCGCGTCGTCAGATGCTGCAGGTAGAGCTGCACGTACACGTCTTTGCGCTGCTCCCCGGCCGGGAGCGTCACATTGTTGGCGACCAACTCACTCTTCAACTTGTCTTTGGTCAGGACCGAGGGGTCTTCCAGGAACTCCGGCATCTCGGGATCGGCGACTCCGCAGCCCCGCAAAACCGTCAACAGCGCCGCCGCTCTCGTTCCCCTGGCCGGGGCCGCGCTGACGCCTCCGATCCTCAGGGGCGGCCGTCCAGGAGGAACGCCACGGGGCAGAGCTGCGAGTGGCGGACACAAAAGCCAGGCCAGACCCCGCACAAAAGCCCCGGTGGACTCAACTACCCACCAAGTGCGGCCAAGCTGGGAGCCCGCAGCAAGCCTAGCCCACACACAGGCAGCGGGCGAGCAGCCTGCTTCGCCCACGCCCCAAGAACGCGCGCCACCATTGGCGGGCGGCGGGAGGAAGCGCGCCGGTGATTGGCAGGACGGCGCGCGCGGGCTCCCCCAGCCGCGGCGCCCAGCGAGAGGTGGTAGACACGCAGTTTAAAAGCCGCTCGGGCGGGAGCGCAGGCGTCGGGCCCGTTTCTGTTTCCCTCTTCCCCACCCTTCCCTCCCGACGCCCCTAAGGGGACCGGTCGTGCTGCTTTTGTGCGCCGTTTCCGCTCCCTCCCTGTACTGGACGAGACGCTTTCCACCCTGGGGTCCGTCACCTACGAACGAACGAACCGAGTTGTGAGGACCCTTAGCTGGGCCTTCCTCCCTCGCAGGACGCGGGTCCACCGAAGAATGGCCGCAGTCCATTCCCCCGAAGACCCGAGGCCAGGCGTGCTGTAGGCGCTCGTGGATTGACTTCGGGGGAGGAGAGGGGCGCGCGAGGAGTCGACGCCCCAGTGCTCGCCAGCTCTTCTTTTGTTCCTGCAGTTCAGGAGAAGCCGGACCCCTACTCCTGAGCACTTTAAAATGCCCTTGAATCCGAGACGAAATTGCATTCTTAAAGCCCCCACTCGCTTCTTATCTTGAAGGTTGGGGCGTCTCTAAATTGTGTCAGTCAACATTTACTTGGGGGCTTAAGACAGATCCGTGCATTGCATTTTTCCGTCTCCCCCTTAAGTACCTTACCAAAACTTAATCGAACCTAGTTAGTGTAACTAAATGAAACGCGATGTTTAGGAACGCCGTAATGGTCAACTTCATGAAAGTGAGAAGGTGCATACCAGATTTTTTAATTTTAGAGGAAGCCTGGTGGCATAGAGTTAGGCCGGGAAACCCAACTCAAACTCACTATACTGATTCAAATTAGAACTCGGCGACGTCTCAGAAATGTACGATTAGAATAAATGTCTTACTGAAAATACAGTACTAATGACAAATGTCTGTCACCAATAAGAATATATACATAGATTGTGTTGGAGAATATGCGTGTATGAAAATATTACAACGAAGCCCATTACTTGGTACAATTAATGTATACTAGTAAAATCCAAACACTTATACATATGGATACATATGTTTCAAAACGCTTTCTTTCTAGAAAAGGAAGACTCAGACTGGGATTCAGAGTGTCAATCATTTCCCCAGATTCTGAGCTCCAAATTATGCTTTATAAACAGCTTTAAATTAGGGGGGGAAAAAAAAAGTTTACCTGATTGCTACTTAATTCAGTTGGAATAACTTTAAAAGAAATGCCTTCACTAAAAATGTTTCCTACAGGTTTTAAGAAATATGCTTTTAATGATAGACTTTTTTCTAGAGACTTATTGCATTAATTCCCTTCTAAAAATCTCGGTATTCACATATATTTAAGCAACATTTTTTTCTGTTCTTTTATTTTTAGGCAACATTAAGCTCAGTAATGCAAATTTAAAACTTTTAATTAGCAAGTTGTTTTGTAGTTTTATGGTGTCTTGTGAAAGTTACTTTTTTTTTTCATCACAGCTTCCTTGGGTAGTTGGACAAGTGTTTTTATCTCCTCTTCAGAAGAGGAACTAAGCTGAGAGGCATAGACTATGATTTCGCAGTGACCGCAAACCCCAGCAAATGTCATTCATGTCAGATCATGCAATGTGCCTTATTTTTCCACTATAGTGGAAAACCTGAGATTTATCTTTACAAAGCCACAGTCAGTGGGTCTACTTTGCCATCTTTGAATTAGCTAATTATCCTATTAAATAGCTAGTTGAATTTGGCTGTAGCCCCACTGTACTAAGTTTTTAAGACATGAGTTTTGCTGTTCTGACTGAAATGGTTCACAGTCACCAGACTAGATTTCGGGACTGGCAGGTTGTGTAGGCACTGACAGCTGACGTACTGTCCACGTACTGGATCTTCAGAGGAGGAGGTATCATGGGTATGTAAGGATATCATTTAGCCTAAGTTTGATGTGAGTAGAATACTATGAGAGCTTCTTGAAGATACTGCATTGGAACTCTTTTTGTTTTTATTTTGTTTTCTTTAGGTTTTTTGTTTGGTGGTGGTAGTAGGATTTGAACTCAGGACCTTGGGCTTGCTAGGGCAGGTGCTCTATGACTTGAGCTGCATCAGCCCTCTGTAAGGCTTTTGCACCAAAAATTTTTCAGGAAATGTAATCCTTAGAGACAATAACTCATCCTGTTTTTTCCCTACAATTAAAGAATCATTTTATTTTGAGGGGCTGGGGATATAGATCAGTCAATGGTTGAGCACTTACTTAGCATGTGCAAGGCTGTGGGTAGGGGTGTGTGTGTGTGTGTGAATTCACCTGTTGAGTCTGAAAATGTTTTAAATAGACATAGTAATATGCCATACAGACTAACATTCAAGACATGATTCACAAAGAACTATTCTAGATGCCTGAAATTAACATTCCATGAGCAAAAACATTTTCATTCTCTCTTTTGGGGGGAGGGGGCAGTACTGGTGTTTGAACTCAGGGCCTTGTGCTTATTAATAAGGTAAACATTCTGTCAATTTAGCCACTCCACTAGTCCTTTTTGCTTTTTAGGTCATTTTTTAGATAGGTTATCTGGTTTTTGTCTGTGCCAGCCTGTACCACCATCCAACTATGGGAGAGAGGGTTTTGCTAACTTTTTGCCAGGACTGGCTTCAAACTGCAACTACTACCCTCCCTATCGCTACCTTCCAAGTAGCTGGGGTTACAGTGGTGTGCCACCATGCCAGCCTGAATGATCTCTTTTTCTTGTCCCTGGACACTATCAACAGGAGGTGTTTTGCAGAACACAGGGTTGATGTCATATACTATCAGAAACTGAGGTTGCCTTTCTACATTTTTCTCATCAAATTATGAGTTATTAAATTCAGACTTGGAATCCTATTTTTAGTGATGAAGGTAGGTAACTTTTTCCTTTTTTGTATAAAATAACTTTCATTTATATAATCTGCTTTCTTTAGAACAAAAAAGTTTACAAATGAAAGATACTGTTTCTTTCAAAAACTTTTTCAAGCGAGATACTATATATGCTCATTTCTACTTAAAATAATGTGGAGAACAGTGCATATTAATATTTCCATCAGTGCAGTAATCATTTATCAACAATTAGACTTTTAAGCCATCTGTTGGTCACTTGCTAGACGTAAGTGTTCAGGAAGAAATGTCAAGAAAAGATAAAGACCTTTAATCACACTCTCTCTCTCTTTTTTTTTTTTTTTGGTGGTACTAGGGTTTGAACTCAGGGCCTCACACTTGCTAGGCAGGCACTCCGCTTTGCCAGTCCTAATCACATCTCTTTAAAGATTTTTTTTTAATGGTTTTTTCTTTTTGTGGTACAGGTGTTTGGACTCATGGCGTACACATTGAGCCACTCCACCAGCCCTTTTTTGTGATGGGTTTTTTTGAGATAGGGTCTCTCAAACTATTTGCCCAGGCTGGTTTTGAACCGGGATCCTCTTGATCTCTGCCTTCTGAGCAGCTAGGACTATAGGTGTGAGACACCAGCAGGCAGCTCTTTAAAGGTTTTTAAAGTAAATTCTTGGCAATATCTTTCTTACACCACTCAGACATAACATAGCTATTTCTGCCTTATAAGGGAAATGCACTGATTAAGTTTCTTTCTAAGACCAAGGATATAATAGTAGGAAAATGTGTTGACTGCCATAATTCTCTATACGGTGAATGACCCCGTATTCTTTATACAGTAAGAAATAGCTTTCAAAAAATTGGTTTACCAAAGATGAACAAGAGATATATGTTAACAAAGTTAAGAAATAAACACTATACAGGGATAAATAATGGTTTAGTCATGGCAATCTAACATAACATCCCAACTAACACTAACAGAAAGAAAACTTTCCAGAATATGATTTTTTTTCAATTACAAAAACAGGGTATTAAGTTAGTCATGTACTGGAGGCATGGCTCAAGTGGTAGAGCGCCCACCTAGTAATGTGACTTACTACCGTGATTTTTGTGACATTACTTCAAATGGAATAAACGTATACATACTTAGATAATTTTCACTCAGATGTATAGCTTTTCCTTCATAACAAAAAAATTCACCTGTAAATTTCACTGTTAGGCAATGAAGAAGAAATGCTCAAATTGCAAGTTTCAGTAAGTTAGCATCACTGTTGTACTTCACAAGCCATATCCTCTTTCACTGAGGAACTGGAAAACCGGCCACCATTTTTTTAACATACAAACACTAAAATTATCTAGAGTTTAAAATATTTTCCCAGTTGAAATACTGATCATTTCATAATGCTAATTTCTGCTTTCAGTTCAGATGTACAATTCCAAAGTAGGACCATGTTCTATGGATCTGAAGGCCAAGAGGTCAGCCTACTGAGTTTGTTCCTCATTGCCAATTCCAAATTTCTTTCTTCCTTCAAAAACATTTGAAATTCATGTCATTTGGCTAAATCACCCTCTACTATCTTTGCAGCTGTCATTTACCAACCTCCTGGGCACTGTTCTTCAGAAATTAAATGAACATTTCCTCCCTCCCCCGACTCCCTGCCCTGAAACGGGATCTTGTTATGTTGACCCAGAGTCGTCTCCAATTTGTGGGCTCAAGGGATCCTCCCCAGCTGAGTAGCTGGGGCTCCTTCAGAAATTATAGAGCTTCTTACTCTAGGTTTTCCTCACCATCCTTCTTTTTGCTGGGTTGGAACTCAGCTTTGCACCTGCTAGGCAGGGGCTCTATCACTTAAGCCACGCCTTCAGCCCTCACAATTCTTCTTGTCCACATTCTATGTGACCTCAGCATTCTTGTAGGTGATCTGAGCAACACTTAGCCTCTTAGATTCTTGACTTGTCATCAATAATCGCTTTACCTTCTAATTCTCAATTTCAAAGATCCCAATTGTCAAGTGGTAGCCTTTTTCCCCCTGGCTAATTTATTATACTTTCTCTTATCTATTTAAGACTACTACCTCAACTGGTTATGGTGATTCATGCCTGAAATCCCAGCATTCAGGAATCTGAGGCAGAATTATTGTGAGTTTAACCTCAGCCAGGACTACAAAGTGAGATCCTTCTCAAAAAAATAAAACAATGACAACAACAGTAAGGTGGGAAAGGAATAAAAGACTTGGTGTTCTATTTTTCTTTAAAATATTTAAGAAATAAGCTGAGTGTTGGTGGCTCATATCTGTAATTCTAGTTACTCAGGAGGCAGAGATCAGGAGGATCACAGTTAAAAGCCAGCCTAGGCAAATAATTTGTGAGACCCTATCTAGAAAATACACATTATACACAACACTATAAACATTTTTTTAAAATCTTTAAAATAGTCCCTCTATTAAAGTCTCAAGCCTTGAGAATCAATGGAAAGCTACTTCTATATTTATACAAAACTTTTAAAAAATACTTGTTATAATTATTTTGTCAGAAGACTTTTCCATACTTGTGGTGTTAGGCCTCAAACTAAGGCTTTGCACATTCTTGGCAAGTGCCCTGCCACTAAGCTAGATCCTTAGTCCATAATATTTTTTTTTCATCACTTGTATACCTGCCTCCATTTCTCGTGTTAGTAATATATAGTTTTATTTACTTTAGACTCTTTTGCGTGGGATTGATTGTGAACTTAAGAGTGTCATCTCAAACAGAGAGAATAAGTTACATTTATAATATGTCAAAGACTGAGAAGCCAAAAACCTTAAAAACTGCTTATTTCCCTTAAGCTGGAAACTTACTTTAAAGAAATAATTGAAATGTGAAGTTTATTTATAAGGATATTTATTGCCTTATCATTTATAATAGTAAAAAATTGAAGATCTAAATCTCTAACAACATGGAACTGGTTAAGTAACATGATATATCCATATGCTGTAGTGCTGCATGGTCACAAAAATCATGGTCTTGACATTATTTGAGAATATGAGAGGCTGAGCATGGTGGTACATGCCTTTCATCCTGGTGGAGACAACAGGAACATGAGTTTGACGCCAGACTGGGAAAAGGTAGTGAGACCCTGCTCCCAAAAACCCCAAAGGTTTGGGGATTGAGTGAGTGAGTGAGAGAGAGAGAGAGAGAGAGAGAGAGAGAGAGAGAGAGGATGGGGCCAGCCTGGGATACATAGCTGGAAAACAAACAAAAAAAACAAGCAAAAACATATGAGAAAATGTTCACAATACATTAAGCAAAAAAATAAAAATGCCGTATTAAGAGTCTCAGTTTTATAAAGAACATATATATGTTTGTGTATACATTTAACAATCTGTGCAAAGTGGAAGGTGGAGGCAGGAGAATTAAGAGTTTGAGCTCACCCAGGCAAATTTAGCTTGACCCTATATCAGAAACAACAATAACTAACAGGTTGGAGGTATAGCTCGGGGGGTGTAGCTGAAGTGGTAAAGTGTTCACCTAGCATGTGAGAGGCCCTGGGTTCAATGCTGAAAAAGAAATCTATGCAAAGGAAAAAAAAATCTGTGGTAGTCATTTTTCATAGCTCTGTCAAAGACCCTGAATAAGTCAACTTAAAGGAGGAAGGATTCACTTTGGCTCACAGTTTCAAAGGCTTCAGTCCAACCAGGCCCCCACCTCTTACTAGCTCATTTAGGATAAACTCATGGGTTAATTCATTAACAAAGGTAGTGCCCTTGTGACCCAACTGCCTATCAGTAGCATCACTACCTGGGGACCAGACTTTAATACATGAGCCTTTTTAGGCTTATATCCAAACCACAATAAATACTAAATAAATATAGATCAAAATGTTTGTACTAGTTCCCACTGGTCAATGGGGCACAAGTGATTTTTATTTGTTTTACTCAATCTTCTAAGAATTCTACAGTGAACTCAGAAGAATTTGTAATCATAAATATTTTCTTTTAAAATTAGTGTGAGACTCTTTCTGCCATCTTTCCATGCCACCATAATGGTGCACATGAATGTCCTGGCTAATGCTGTCAACAGCATTAACAATGCTGAGAAGAGGGGTAAACACCAGGTCCTTATGAGGCCATGCTCTGAAGTCACTGTCCAGTTTCTAATGTGTGATGATGAAGCATGCTTACAGTGGCAAATCTGAAATCTTTGATGATCACAGACCTGGGAAGAATATTGTGAAACTCAAAGGCAGGTTAAACAAGCGTGGAGCAATCAGCCTCAGATTTGATGTGCAGCTCAAAGATCTAGAAAAATGGCAGAATAGTCTACTCCCATTCCATCAGCTTGGTTCCATTGTAGTGAAAACCTCAGCAGTATCATGGACCAGAAAGAACCCATATGAAAACACACAGGAAGAAAAATCCTGGGATTCTTTTTCTAGGGATGTAAAACTTGCATACAAATAAAACACCTCAAGCGGGGAAAAGTGGTATGAGAGCTGATGGGTGGCTCTCAAGAGGCTGAGGCAGGAGGATGTGTTAGACAGTAGCCTGGGTTACATAGTGAGACCCTGTCTCAAAAAAAAAAAAAAGAAAAAAATTAGTATGCCATGTTTAATGCAGTATTATTCACAATAGCCAAGCTATGGAAACAGCTAACATGCACCTCTACTGATGAATGGATTAAGAAAATGTGGTATTTATATATAATGGAATTTTATTCAGCCACAAAGAAAAATGAAATTTTATTGTTTGCAGGTAAATGGATGGAACTGGAGAACATCATCTTAAGTGAAGTTAGCCAGGTTCAGCAGGCCAAAGGCCACATGTTTTCTCTCATATGTGGATTATAGACCTAAAACAAATGCAGCAATATTATGAAAAACAGGTCATGCGAAGGGGAAGCCATATATGAGAGAGGGAGGGTTAAAGAAGGAAGTCAAGAAGGTGAATCTGGCAACTAAGAGATAGCATAGATAAATGGGACTTCATAAAACTAAAAAGTTCTGCTCAACAAAAGAAATGGTCTCTAAACTGAAGAGAACACCCACAGAGTGGGAGAAAATATTTGCCAGCTACACATCAGACAAAGGACTGATAACCAGAATATATAGGGAACTTAAAAAACTAAATACTCCCAAAATTAATGAACCAATAAAGAAATGGGCAACTGAACTAAACAGAACTTTCTCAAAAGAAGAAATTCAAATGGCCAAAAATCACATGAAAAAATACTCACCATCTCTAGCAATAAAGGAAATGCAAATTAAAACCACACTAAGATTCCATCTCACCCCTGTTAGAATAGCCATCATTAGCAACACCACGAACAACAGGTGTTGGCGAGGATTCGGGGAAAAAGGAACCCTCTTACACTGCTGGTGGGAATGTAATCTAGCACAAGCACTCTAGAAAAAAATTTGGAGCTACTTAAAAAGCTAAACATTGATCTACCATTTGATCCAGCAATACCACTCTTGGGGATATACCCAAAAGACTGTGACACAGGTTACTCCAGAGGCACCTGCACACCCATGTTTATTGCAGCACTATTCACAATAGCCAAGCTATAGAAACAGCCAAGATGCCCCACCACTGACAAATGGATTAAGAAAATGTGGTATCTATACACAATGGAATTTTATGCAGCCATGAAGAAGAATGAAATGTTATCATTCGCTGGTAAATGGATGGAATTGGAGAACATCATTCTGAGTGAGGTTAGCCTGGCCCAAAAGACCAAAAATCGTATGTTCTCCCTCATATGTGGACATTAGATCAAGGGCAAACACAACAAGGGGATTGGACTTTGAGCACATGATAAAAGTGAGAGCACACAAGGGAGGGGTGAGGATAGGTAAGACACCTAAAAAACTAGCTAGCATTTGTTGCCCTTAACGCAGAGAAACTAAAGCAGATACCTTAAAAGCAACTGAGGCCAATAGGAGAAGGGGATCAGGAACTAGAGAAAAGGTTAGATCAAGAGGAATTGACCTAGGTAACACACATGCACAGGAAATCAATGGGAGTCAACTCCCTGTATAGCTTTCCTTATCTCAACCAGCAAAAACCTTTGTTCCTTCCTATTATTGCTTATACTCTCTCTACAACAAAATTAGAGATAAGGGCAAAACAGTTTCTGCTGGGTATCGAGGGGGTGGAGGGGAGAGGCAGGGGGCTGGGGGGGAAGGGAGGGGGTGGGGGAAGGGGGGAGAAATGACCCAAGCATTGTATGCACATATGAATAAAAAAACAAAAGGTGAATCTGGTTGTTGTACTTCTTATACAAGAATGAACAGAATTTTTAAACCTGTTGAAATCACCATAAGAAGGGGACTAAGGAAGAAAGAAGAAAAATAGAGGAGATGAACCAATTTGGGTTATAATACATATATACTTGGAAATATCACAATGAAACACTCTGTATAGCCATCTTAAACAAGCAAAAATGTCATGTTTTTCTTTTACAAAATCAGAGACCAGGAGGGCGGAACAGGTCGTGTGAGTGGGGGGAGGAGGTGGTACCAATTGGAGGATGGAGGAGGTGGAGAAAGGTGTAGGAGGGTGAATGTACTGCAAATACTGTGTACACATGTATGTAAATGGAAAAGTGAGAACTGTTGAAACTACTCCTGGTTTGGGGGAGGGAGAAATAAAATGATGGGATGAATTCAAGTTTGATATATTTGATATATTCATAATAACTTCTATAAATGGCACAATGTACCCTGAGCACAACAAAACAAAAAAGAGGAAAAAATTAGTGTGAGAAATTGAGGAATCACTGACTTATCAGAATTCAGTCTGTCTTTTCATTTTGTGTTCAAAGCAAATAGTTTGCGAGATCCTATCTTGAAAAAACCCTTCACCAAAAAAAAAAAAAAAAAAACTGGTGGAGTGGCTCAAGGTGTAGGCCCTGAATTCAAACTCCAGTATAGCAAAAACAAAAACAAACAAAAAACAAAAAAACTCCCAAAAAACCATTTTGATGCATTTTGTCTTATTTGATCCTCTTAAGCTGTGAGGTAAGAGGTTCTTAAACTTTATTTTGTATCAAAATCAACCATGACTCTACCAGACTTTGAGGTTTTGAAGTCCATTGGTCTGGGGTGGAACCTGAAAATTTGCATTTGTAACTTGTTCTCAAGATGCAGTCCAGGAAAAACTCTAGGACATATTTTATGTTGTGAAGCCATATCAGATCGTGTCACAGTCATAAATAATGGCTCTATATTATCCTCAGACTAACAACCTAAATTGGAGTCCTGGGTAACCTGGCTGTTGCTTATCTCTCCAGCTTTTCTCTTTTCCTCTCCATCCACTGCAGGACTAAGCAGTGTTGGTTTCTTCTGAGACCCTGGCTTGGAGATGGCTGCTTTCTTGTTCTGTCCTCACATGGCCTTTCTTCTATGTTCACACATCCTTGTTGAATAAGTGTGTCCAAATATGTGTGACAATTGTCCGTTGGATTACATCCCACTCTAAAGGCCTCATTTGTCTTAATCACCTCTTTTAAAGGCTCTGTCTCCAAAATCACATTCTGAGGTACTGCAGGTTAGGACTTCAATGTAGGAATTTTGAGGAATTAAGTCCATAACTGAAACATCCTTCTTCATACACCACTTATATCTGTAACACTACTTCTCTCATCTTACCTTGGACCAAGCATGTTACTTCATTTGTACAAAATCATTGTTTTTGTGATATAAACAGGGCTCATATGACCCAAGGCAGAGTTAATGTCCCTTTTTTATCACTCCATACCAAGGCTTATGCTATTTTCATGGCATTTATACCACATACAGCATCCAGTGGCTTAAAACATACCTGTTTTCTGCTGCTCAAAAATGGCGCATTTTTACTCAGTGTAGCCTCATCCTCAGCACTTAGTGCAGTATCATAGTTGGAGGGTCCATAAATATCCTTTGAAATGAATGATCTAATTTCAATCCAATCAAACAAGAGGGAAGAACAGACTACACAAAGGGAAAATACAATGTCTAGCTATATTGCTACATTGTTGTATCATTAGCAATTAGTATTTGTAGTTCCAAAATACTGAGTGAGCAGTAAAACTCACCGCTTGTATAGAGTATGTGCACTAAAATTAAAAGTATTTCTCACAGCCTTGCTATTTTTTTGTTTAACAAATAGTTGACACACATCTTTACAGCATTATTCAGTATTAGGAGTTCTGGAGCTTACAAAGGCGAATAAATAAGAGATTAATGGAAGTTGTAATGACTTGTCACCACGCTCATGAACTGATGAAAATATAAAAGTCCAAAGGCTCCTAGGACGGTTTTGCACGTTTGTTCCCACCTTTATCATTAAACATTAAAGAGGGGACCTTGAGGGTCCTAGTTTGGAATTTTGAGTGATCCTTGGCAAGTCACTAATACTCTGTGTGGCATCGCTTCATCTGCGCAAGTGGAATATTTGCTACATGTTGTAAGGTTGTTTCCAGTGCCTGGCACACAGTAGGGGCTTAAACATGTAAACTATTATTGTAACATAGTCAAAATGACGCATTGTATTGTACTTGTTTTCAAAAGGAAAACAGCCTATAACCGTTTTTGGAAAAACAGCCTATCTACACCTCAGGCACAAAAAAATCACTTTACAAGGCCAAACAATAAAAACATCAGGGATCTTTACTATATGGTAACCCTAATCTTTCTGTAGACTAAGAATCATTTCGATAACTTTTGAACAAAACTTTTTTCAAACTTAGAAAGCATTTTCAAAAAAATGGCGGGAACATACCAAGGTTTGTGTAGTAAAGCAGTAATTTTAAAAGAAAAACAACCCATGACCCCGACGTGATTCGAACACGCAGCCTTCTGATCTGGAGTCAGACGCGCTACCGTTGCGCCACGAGGTCCTGCTGGGCTGTGGCTCGCGCGGTTTCTTAGGACTCCGATAAGCTGGCGTTTCTTCCGGGAGCAGCCCGCCTTTTGCTCCACTCAGTATCTGCCACAGCCAGAGCCTGGTCCCTTCAGGGCCCAATTTTTCCAGTCCGCTAGTTCTCTACCTAGATTGGGACGTACTCAGCGGAGGAGGGAGAATGGCTTCCTGCCTAATCGACACCCCAGGGTTAAAGGAAACCGGGCCTTCCTGTTCTCGATCAAGCCATTTCCGTTCTCGGCCGCCCCGCCCCCTCTCTCCTCGCCCCGCCCCTCCCTTCTCTCCCCGGCCCCTCCCGTTAGGGGCGGGGATGCCGGACCCTTCCCCTCCCCCATGGGATCCGCGCGCCCAGTTCAGGACCTCGCCTTGTAATCGGGCGGGGCGCCACTGCGCACGCGCAGGCCTGTACCAGGTGGCGGCTGGGAGCAAGTGCAAGGTCTTCTTTGAGTGTTTGCATTTTCCCTTCCGCCCTGCGTTGCTAACAATAGAAACCATTTTCTCTCAGGGAAGTGGCGGGTGAGATTTTCGTTTCACAGCGATCATTTTGAGAAGATATGATTGTGCATTTATAAAAGATGTTCCAGCTTATTATATTTGACAGGAACGTCATGTAAATTAGATTACACAAAACATTATGCCCGGTCAATAAAAGTAGACTCCTCTCCCCGTCGGGGAATTGAACCCCGGTCTCCCGCGTGACAGGCGGGGATACTAACCACTATACTAACGAGGAGCTGCTGCTGATGCGATTTTTCCCAGGTGTCCCTAAAGGAGAGATAAGGTTCCGCTGGTTTCAGCTCTCTCCTGCTTGGAAATTACAAAACCTGGACCTCTTGGAATGGCTGCCGGTTTGTTATCCCATCTGAGCGCTTTGGGCTTTTTATTTTTTCACCTTTTTTTGGTATGGAAACCATTTTTTGATAAATGGTTTAGAGTAAATGAAACTAAGTACGCTTCCAAGTTTAGGAGTGAATTGTGTTAAAATAGGTTCCCAGGATTCAAGATGCTTTCCAAATGATTTAGGTTGCTGGTGTGAGGTTTTTGGTGGTGTTTGTTTGATTCAATCGTGAACTGAAGAAGAGCTTTATTCTCGCAAATTTATATTTTCACTTGGAAGCTGAACTTCAAGGATGTCGTGTGGCTGGCACATGTCTCATCAGCCAGGGCTGTCTCCCAGCCTGGTGTCTCTTCGGACAGATTCCTCAGCTTTCATGGCACAGAAAGGCTGATGCTTTTGACCTGCATCGCCAAGAGAAATTCTATCTCTCTACTCTTCCTGGGTCTCATTCTTTCTGGAGGCGGCCGCGATTTACTTAAAAATGACAGAAATGAACATGGAAGTGGTTAATTAATGCTACATTTAAATAATTCAAAGCAAGGATGTGCCCTTGATTAACATAGGGTTCCGAAAGTACACTAATAGGATCATAGTTGTCATCCTAAGCCTTTTCATAACAGGATTAAGTCAGTTTCCCAGCGGGACAAGGAAGGCCTGGCAAGCAAACTCTTGACTTTGTAGAAAAGTGTTTTATAGAACCACAGATAAACTGATGTGATTGAAAGTCTTCAATATGGAATTTAACCTAGTGAGTCTTAAGGGCTCTCTCTTGCAGTGTGCTAAGAGTTCATATATCTTTATAGATGGTAGATACGGTATTGTGCATTCGAGGAAAGGGATCATTTATTTAATTCAGATATAAACAATGGCAATTTCTGAGACATTTTTACCACTAAATGTACCAAAAGCCCCACAAACAAAACAAAAACCCCTCTGTGTCCTGGAGCCTCCTTCCACTTCTTGCCCTCCAGTAACTGTTGTGATGACTAGGGTGACGTCCTTTACCCGGTAAGATTTAAAGGACTTGCCTCAGGGTTCTTAGTTGGTAGAGTTACAAGGGTGTGGGAACACAAGTTTCCTGAATCACCTGTTTGCTCCCTGTTCTATATGGAGGAGAAGTGTAATCTTTGCTTTTCTAGATGAGACATTTTCTCCACAGAAGACCTGGCAGAGTTGTGCCAGTGGTCAGACACACATGTTGTTACTGCTTGCTTTTCCTCTCTGGGGAAACTAACAGACAGCCTGAATCAGCACAGATGAAGCGGCAGGACACTCAGCACCTGCTGTCCATCTTCCTAAAATGGAAAGGAAAAGAGAGGGGATGACCCTGACAAAGTAAGGACGCTCAGAGATTCCTCATGGTCAGCAGTGGGAGAGAGTAAAGGTTACAAATGTGACTGTCAGTGCAGAGGGCACCGAACCTTCTGGAGGGAGATAGAATGATTGCAATTGATGTTATGGAATGCTCCAAATCTTACTCTGCCCTCATAACTGTTTGGATAACTTATCGCAGCTTGCAAAATGATTTGCATTCATTTCATCCTCTCACCAGCCCTGGGAGGTCAATAGGGCAAGTGTTTTTAGTTTGCAGGTGGGTATCTTACAGGTGCCTAAGGAGAATCTTGGGCAAAGTGGCACAAGTAAGAAGTGATGAGAAGCTGGAAATCCTCCAAGCTTTTACAGCAAGTCCTCTGCAGTTTTCACCTTGCTGCATAGTTCCATTTGTATATATATATATATATACACATATATGTGTATATGTATATATATAAAATATGTTAAAAAATAATTATAGGCTATAGCAAAACTTTATAACTGTTTTAAACATATGTATCATGCTTGTTGCTACATTGCTATTGACTAATCTCCAATTATTCCATAGGCACTAACAGTTACTCATTTATTGCATCTGCAATGTGTCAGACATTGTAGTAGATGCAGGAAGAGATTTTAATGGGTAAATCTTGTTCTTGTGGAGCTTATGAGCTAGCAGAAGAAAAACAGACAATAAACAGTAAATATAATAAGTAAGTTAGACAGTAACAAGAGCAGAAATAGAAAAAGAGCAGAAATAGAAAAAAAATTTAGCAGAGTAAGGTGTTTAGAGTAGCCAGTTAAACAGGATGGTCAAGCTAGGCCTCATTAAGAAGTTGATGTTTGAGCAAACTTGTAGGAGGTAAGTGACATAGTCATGTAGCTGTCTAAAAGGCCTGCGAGCCTTGACATTCCCTTGGGCTTTTATTCTGAGGGAAATGGGGAGACCCTACAGCGCTTCAAACAGAGAAGTCTCATGGTCCGACTGATGTTGTAAAGAATCTTTGAGCTAGGTGTGGTGGTACACATGTGTAATCCCAGTCATGGGGAGGCTGAAACAGGAGAACTGTTAATTGGAAGCCAGCCTAGGTTACAAAGTGAGACTTTGGTGCAAAAACAAGCAAACAAACAAAAAACAGGCTACTGGGTCATGAGTAGATTTTACAGGGAATAACAGCAAAGCAGGGAGACTAATGACATGGATTGCAGTAATCCCTGTTGGAGATGATGGTTTCAGGCCAGAGTGGGAGTTGTGGAGAAGGTGAGAGGTGCTGATGTGTGTGTGTGTGTGTGTGTGTGTGTGTGTTTATATATATAAATATAGTAGTGGGGCTCTACCACTTAAGCCACACCCCAGCTCATTGAAGGTAGAACCAATAGAATTTCTTGATAAAATGAATGTGAGGCATGAGATTAAAAGATGCCCTCAAAATTCATGGCCTCGGCAATGGAAAGGAGGGAGTTGGCATCACTGGGGTGGAGATCAGTAACCACACCTTCAGAGTGCACCATGATTTGAAAGGGTCCCCCAAAGTTCATGTGTTGGAAACCTAACCCCCAATATAATAGTGTAGAGAGGTGAGACCTTCAGAGGTGATTAGGTCATGAGGGCTTTGGAACTTTTTTTTTCCCTGAGGATTGAACCCAGGGCCTTATACATACTAAACAAGCACTTGGGCCACCCCCCCTGGCCCTTTTGTTTCCTATTCTGTTTTGTTTTTGAGACAGGGTCTCATAGTTTCTGTTGCCCAGGCTGGTCTCAAACTGTGGTCCTCCTCTCTCTGCCTCCTGAGTAGCTGGGATTACAGGTATGCATCACTGTCCCTAGCAGCATGGAATCTTGACTGCAGTTTCTGTTACTTAGTGAGAAAGTAACACTTTTTTTTTTTTAGTGAGAAAGTAACACTGTTACACTTTTGAGAGTCATTCATGGTTTTTTGGTTCTTAGGGCTTGGATATTAAATGTCCCCCACAGCTCGTGTTGAAGGCTTGGTGCCAGCTGATGGTGCCATTGGGAGGTGGTGGAAACTTTAGGAGATGGAGCCTAGTTGGGGGAAATAGGTCATTGGGGGTGTGCCCTTAAAGGGAGTATTGGGACCCCATCCCTTCCTCCATCTCTGCCTCCTGGCTGCCATGATTTGAGCAAATTTCCTCTGCTACATGCCTCCATCAAGACCTCACCACAGAACTAAAAGCAATATAGCCAAGTGACCATGGATAGGGACACAAAGAAACATTTCCTCCTCCTAAGTGGATTATCTCAGGTATTTTATCATAGCAACAGAAGCTGACTAACACCTTCGTATCAGTAGGGTTTTGCTGTTGTTGTTTTGTTTTGAGGTAGGTCTCATTATGTAGCCCAGGCTGACTTCAAATCTACGGTCCTCCCAGCCTTCCAAGTGCTGGGACTACAAGTATGTACTACAACACCTAGCAGTATTATTTTTTACATTTTTATTAGCATATATTAGCTGTACAGGGGGGTTTCCTTGTGAGGTGTGCTTACCTTGGTTAGATTCACTCTCTCCATCATTGATCCTCATTCTCCTTCCTTTCCTTCTCAGAGCAATTTCAACAAGTTTCATTGTTCTATTTTCATAGGCGTGTACAAAGTACATCAACCATATTTGCCCTCTTTCACTCTTTCATTTACCTTCCCTCCTCCCACTGGTACTAACCTCTAGACAGTCCTGTTTTACCTTCCTGTCCTTCATTTTTTTTTCTTTTTTTTACAATTTATGTATATATTTATTTATTTAGTGGTACTGGGGCTTGAATTCAGGGCCTCATGCTTGTTACACAGGTGCTTTACCACCTGAGCCACTCTACCATCCTTATTTTTAGGTGCCCAGGCTGGCTTTGAACCATGAGCCTCTTGATCCCTGCCTCCCCAGTAGCTACGATTGCAGGCATGAGTCACCAGCACCCAGTTTCCTTTTTTTCTTTATTAATCTTAACTTCTTCAACTCAACCTTTGCACATAAAATAAGCAAGAACTTTGGGCAGCTTGCTACCCAATCTTTGTTTTTCTTCTTTTCCCTCCTCTTACCTAATTGAAAGGTCTAAATTGTTGTTGAATAGCTTTTGGGTTTTATACTTCATTCACAGAAACTATATTTACATCTGTTAAACTCCAAATTTCCCATGCATTATGTTTCTGGAGGGCTAGGAGAACATTGAAAAATGAATATTGGTCTGGGTGCTGGTGGCTCACACCTGTAATCCTAGCTACTCAGGAGGGAAAGTTCAGGAAGATTGAAGTTTAAAGCCAGCTTTTCAAGAGACCCTATCTCGAAAAAACCCACCACAAAAAAAAAAAAAAAAAAAAAAGGCTGCAGAGTGGCTCAAGGTATAGGCTCTGAGTTCAAATCCAGTAAACCCCCCCCCACACACTCACAAAAGGAAAAAACAGAAAGCAAAAAAGAAAAGAAAAATGAATATTGATGATTTGGTCCTAGAGAACGGACTTAGATGGGAACCTTAAGATTATTAAGGAGGGAATATTAACCCTAAAAACCAAAAACCATTGGGGGTGTTCATATTTCCCTTTTTATTTGAGTTATTCTAATAGTTTATAGCACGATCTCATTGTAGTTTAATAATGCCTTTCCCTGAAGATTAATGCTGTTGAGCACTGCCTACTTTATTTGAACAATAACCTAAAGTTAAAATGGAGAGGCAAAATTCTGTCTAGCCATCAGTTCAGTCAGTACATCATTCTTTTCTTTCCTTCTTCATTAAAAAACAAACAACTTTTGTATTGATTAGGCCTTTGTGCCAAGTATGGAGTTAGCACTGGGGACAAAAAAAATGAGTAAACTCACTTCCTGTCCTCAGGTCAGATTTCATGGAGAAGGTAAGCCCTTTAGCTGGTACTAAATACAATTTGTTCAGTGCTGTGGTACCTAGAAGAACTGGACAAGACCTCTGTCTCTCACCAGTTGGGATGAGGTGTCCGATGTGTCCTCTGCCCTTTCCTCACTCAGGTTCAAAGCTGTCTTCTTAGGGAGGGCTTTTCTGGGCACTCTATCTATGACTGCACACATGTACCCACTCTGTCTTCACAGCTGCCTTTCCCCCTTCAGCTGCTCTTGCCTCTGGCAATGTCAACTCTTTCTGTTGTCCATGGGGTGGCTTGACCAGTGGGATATAGACAGGAGTTGCCGGTGCCTGGCACACAGGAAGCCCTTGATCACTCTTTCTTAAGTTGAGTGATGGATGCGTGGATGGCATAGTTCATGCTTATGGAGAGTCTACTATATGCAAGGCTCTGTTTTAAGAGTTTTAATATTAACCATTTAGTCTTTATCACAGTCCTATGCGTTGGTACACTACTTCCATTTCACGACAAGTAAATGAAGGCACAGGAGGGTGAAGGCCACAAAACAAAGTGACAGTGTGTACAAAACAGTGCGAGATTACAGAAGAGGTGGTAGAAGACCTCTTTTCAGTTGGACCTCCAATGGGTGATAAAGAACTTTGCAAGGGAAGAGGAAAAGTTTTCCAGCATTCAGAGACAAGGGAGACACTAATGCAGACTCAGAGCTTGTGAGAGAGTAGGAGGGAATTTGGGAAACAGCAAGTAAAGGAGCTGCCATTTAGCAGACTGGGGTGACTGGAGGCAGGAACCTCTTCACTTTTCCTTACAATGCATGGTTGGAGATAGTTAAAAATCCCAAACTTCGAGGAGCAAGGATGGTCTTTACAAATCTTTTTGACCCTTACATATTCAGGTAGGAAACTGAGGCCCAGGCAAATCCGGCAGAGAGCCTCAATCTCCCCTCTCTCTTGCTGTCATGTAGGCGAATGTGCTCAGCTCAGCAATTAGCAATCTCTAGCCATCACATTTTGGCATGTCACTGGATAAGGAATGAGGGGGCTCCCTCAGTTTCCTAGTTTCCATGCAAAAATCACAGGTACTTGAGATCCACACAGGACATACATTTCAAAGTGTCTCACAACAAGGAATCTCACAAGATGGACGTTTTAGCAAGGATTTATTATTGTATAACAGGGTAAAGTAGGGGGAAGGAAGAAACATTTCCTGCTCTCCAGGCAGGAAATGGGAGTAAAGACTCAACATGGTGGTTCTTACCTGTGGCTTTATACTTTCTGAGCTGGGAGAATACGTGTGGTCATATTGGCTAGCAACCCCTAATCATTACGCACTGTTTCTAGGTTGCTAAACTGGGTGCAGTTTATTATTTTAAAACATGGAAGAGTGGTTGGTGTGGTTCAAGTGGTAGAGTTGCCTGCCTAACAACCCACAGCACCACCAAAAATAAATAAAAAATTAAAACACCGGAATGAGATCTAGGCTTACTCAAAAACATAGGGACAATGGCTGAGTTTTAAGACTTTCCTTTGCCAGCCTTTCTGTAGTAGGGGGTTTGAACTTAGGGCTTTGGGCTTGTTAGGCAGGTGCTCTTACTGCTTGAACCACACCTCCAGCTCCAGACATGCCTTTTTTTCTTTCTGTCTTTCTACCCACAAGGAGCCTTGCAGTTTCTTGGTATCTCTGCAGATGCAGATAGCTCCTTTCTGTCTCCCTGTTCTTCTAAGTTAACATAAAAAAGGAAGGTAGCTAACTGCTCTCATTGTTGAGTTTTTCTTCCTGGTTCCAATGTCTTAGTCTGGCCCTTTTAATAAAGATTAAAAATAGTATGATTTCCCTGTCTTCTCATCTATTTATCCTGTCTCAGCATCACCTTTCTTACGGCTATCTGCCTCTAAGCTGGACTACATTTCCTGTCCTTTAAGGAATCTCCTGCTGCTTCTTGGCCACAAGTCTCAAGATCAGTGACCTCCCTGTTTCTCTGACTCCCCCCCACCCCCCATTTTGTTGACCACCTGGTGACCTGAGTTAGCTCTGTGCTGGTCTGTCCAGCCTTAAATCAAGTCCTGGTCCCCTTGGGAAGACCAGAAAGACCCAGTAACCTATACTCAGTCTTCAGGCTGTGGGGAAGGACAAATTCATTTTTCCTGTTTGGGGAAAGATGGAATAATTTCTACTTCTTTTCTTTGGTCTGTTTTCCTCTTCTAAAGGCAAAATGTGGGGGGAAAACCCTCAAATGCCTTGCTTTTATTCCTGCTTCAAATGTGTGACTCAGATACGGTATTCAAGTTGTTGTTGTGTTAGAGAAAAAGCTCCTGTAGCAATTTTAGTGAAATTTCTTTTTCTCCTACCAGTGATGAACTCATGTGAGTAACCAAGTTTTGTTATTAGAATTTATTGATAAATTTGATGATGTAGTAAGTGAGAAATAAATACCCCAGCACAAAATAACACTCAAAGTACCAACTTTCTTATGCATTTATAAATACTGAAAAAGTCAGGAAAGAAAGAGGTGAAATTAAAAATTGTCATATCTGTGTTAGAATGTGTTGATCTCTGTTCTTTTTACTTTTCTATAGTTCCCAAATTTTCATTTGTGCGTATATATTTTTCTTGAATTCAGAAATGCAAACAATAAAAAATATGTTTTAAAAGTAAGATTAGACAAAGCAAATATCTCAAATGCACACCTGGGACGCTCTTCTCCAGCCTCATTTAGATTGTCTATTCTGCTCTGGTTTTCCTTCTTAGCTGAAGATTTCATTATTTTGCAGCTTGAATTGTTTACTTCTAGATCCCAGGGCAGGAGGAGGGGGTGGCGAAAAATTAAATTCCAGTCCAGTAAAACAGGGCGTGCAGCCGTTTTCCCTTGTCCCTTTGTCTCAGAGCCGCTGTGTTCCGGGTCTTTTGTTGTTCTCCGCACCGACTTGGATTTGAGATTTAAAGAAAAACAAGAGCCGGCCCTCCTCGCGCCCTCTGGTGTCCCGCCGAGGAATAACCACACAAAACCAACAAAGATCACAGCCATTTTCACAGTGTTCATCTATGGTGATGTATGAGAAGGGACTGTCCGGAAACTTAGAGCAAGGTATGGCAGGCTTAGTCTTTGAAACTTAATCAGAGCCGATTAGTATGGATACTGACTTTCTAAAAAATTAAAATCAGAAACTGGAGGTGTGGCTTTAGTGGCAGAGCACTTTGAAGCAAGTGCAAGGCTCTGAATTCAAACCCCAGTAACACACACACACACACACACACACACACACACACACACACACACACACTCTCTCTCTCTCTCTCTCACACACACACACACACACACACACACACACGCAAACAATTAGAATTTGTACTACACTTCTTTTTTTGTTTTTAAGTCTAGTGGCTGGGTTTGTAGCTCAATTGCATAGCTGTTGATCTAGTATGTGCAAAGCCCTGGGTTTGATTCCAGCATGGGGTGGGGGTACGAAATCAAATAGTAAATAAATCAATTCGTACACCATTTGGAACAGATTTCTGGATTCTAAAGCAAAGAAAATCAAGTTTCATTTTATAAGTAAAACATAAATCAATAGTTTGAGTTACTTGCAAGCAAATTAGGCTAAATGGGGGGAGGTGGGCTTCGCTTGATGGCTGATAATGATTTCTGTAACTTTTGAGTGTTATTAACATACTTTGCAGGAGCATATTGAAGGTCCCTTTTGCTTATAATATACTTTGTTTATTGCATTTTTCAAAACACTCTGTGTTTTTTTAAAATCATATTTTCACTGAAAAAATACAGACAAAAATATGTTGGTTTAACTGTTTGATAGGATTCCCAGTATTACAGTTTTCTTTGAATAAATGTTTCCTGCACATAGAATGAAATTCAAACAGTACCAAAAGGTATAAGACGGTCTTTCCCATTCCTAACTCACAGTCACAGTTTTCTCAAGCGATGTCAGGACTGGCCTTGTAGTTAGATAAAGTCATCAAAGGCTTTGGGTTCTTTTTGTTCTGGGCCCTTCTTCTCTGCAACCTTTAGACAGTTGACTTTCCCTTTTCACAATTGTCACTTCATGGTTGGAAGACAGCTGCTACAGGCATCGTGGCCTCTGCCATGGCTAGAGCTTGAGGGAAGAGGCAGACCCAATAAACTTTCCTTTTAAATATGTCCCTTTAACAGTAAGAAAATCTTCCCAGAATTCTGGTAGGTGTTTCCATTCATTAGCTACTCTCGGGTCGCAAGTAGGCTGGGAAAGTGATAAGCAAGCAAAAGATAGTAATTCTAATATTTTCCAAACTTAGACTTCTGTACTACCTTTAAGAACTGAAACCTATTAGTATAATACTTTATTTTTTAACCCTTGACTCAACAGTGATGTTTTAATCATTTTATGTCTGGAGTTATGCCCAGAGAATTATATACTGCATTGCAATTTCAAATCAAAGTTGTACATGGTTTGAAAGCATTCTGACCACATCCTTCTTCTCTTTCAAATCCTTCCAAGGGATTTCGTTACTGACTTCACTCCAGTTTTCCTCATTATTAAAGAGGTTGAACATCTTTTTGTGTTTATCTTAGATGCATTTTCTGCAGAGCTAGTTTAGGTCCTTTTCTTCCAGAGTCTCCTGGTTGAGTTATTTTAGAATGGGTGGGCAACTGAGGGCTCCGAATCCTAACCACTAGACCACCAGGGAGCGTCTGGATGGGCAACTGAGATGGTGTTGCTATCATCGGTATTTTAGGATTATGCAAGGTGACCATATTTCCCAATTTGCCTGGGATAATCCTAGTTTGTGCTTGCTGTGCCTGTGTATTATGGTATCGTTCCATTTACTGTCCAAAGTGTCTCTCCTTGAATGAGAAATGGTATGGTCATTTATTACTCAAAGTTTAGATCAAGATACCACTGTTGCCTTTTTTGCTCTGGTATCTTAACTGATAGGTGCCAGATTGTAATGAAGACTGGGGATTGGCTTCCTTTGCTGGTGTATTCCCAGAACCCAGAACAGGGCCTAGCACACAGCAAGTGCTTAATAAATATAAATAAATCAATACATAAATTCATTGCTTGGGACTTGGCACATTGCCACCTGAGCAACTGGATTCTGTTAGCAAGGAATACGGAGGAATGATTTTTGGGGTATACAACTTGTGGTGTCTGTCAAAACATGCATTTTAGATTTTGATAGATGTTGTCAAGTTGTTCTCCTCAGGGGCTGAGCCAGTTTACACTCCCACCAGCAATATGTGCTAGCATCTGTTTTTCTAACCTTCATTTACATGGTGTTATCAAAGTTTTTATCTGTGCCAATCTGGTAGTTTAATTTGTGTTTCCCTTATCACAGAGAAGATTGAGCATATTTTCATATGTTTAAAAGCCATTTGAATTTTTTTCCCTGAAAACTGTCTTTGTAAATCCTTTGCCCATTTTTTGAGTGAATTATTGGTCTTTTTCTTATCAATTTGTGGGAATGCAAATAGTTGTTCCTAGTTTTTCATGTCTTTTGGGTTTATTTATGGTGTCGTTACTAAGCAGAACTTGAAAAATATGCTTATATTTAACTTCTTTCCTTTTATAGCGCTTATATTTTGTATCATGCTTACAAATGCTTTCCCTGCTCCCAGATTTCAGAATAATTCTCCCATATTTTCTTGTTACTTTCAGGTTTTCAGCTTCCCCATTATAAATAGTGGCCCATCTGGAATTTATTTTGGTATAACAATTGAATATTACTTATTGACTATGCCATCTTTCTAATAGGTTCCTGATTTTCACAGACTATTTACTACAAAACTGTTAACACTCTTTTTAAGGAATGGAGTTCAAAGGCAAAGCAGCCAGGATAAAATTTTAATTTGTAGTTTCATGTCTTACATGTCCTCATTTTATAATAACATTAGCTTTCATTAAGCATTTATGAGTTAAATATAATACCCATGGAAGACTGTATAGAAAATATAGAATTTAAAGAGTAATGGTAAAATGAGCACTTGTGTAGTTGTTACCCAGATGAAGAAAATCATTGCCAGAAACTTGAAAGTTTGCCATGACTCTACTGGATTCATTTTCTTCTTCCTCAAATGGCAACCACTATCCTGGCTTCTTTTTTGTTTTGGTGATATTGGGATTTGAACTCAGACCTATACCTTGAGCTACTCTGCCAGTGATAGTTTTTTTTGAGATAGAGTCTTGAGAACTGTTTCCCCAGGATGGCTTTGAATCTCCATCCTCCTGATCTCTGCCTCCTGAGTAGCTAGCATTATAGGCGTGAGCCACAGGCACATGACATGTTTAGTTTTTTTATCCATATAATCTAGATGTAGAAAAATCAAGATTTTTTAAAATATCAAATAATCTGAAAATACTATTTATTTATTTGTCATGTTGGGGATTGAACCCAGGGCCTCATGTACACTAGGCAAGAAGTCTGCCACTGAGCTACACTCCCAACCCCTAAGATATGATTTTACTTACTGTACAATAGCATTCAATTAAACAATACGTATTGCCAATGAGATGTTTAGAGAGTGTATTTAATAGTAGAGTTATAACCCAGACGAACCTTCTTGATTAAGTTGATCAGAGGCTAATGAAGTCATTGAAGAGTAAATGCTGGTTTTGCTTAGAAGCAGTGCCTGGTTTAGGTTAGCTTAGGTCAGTGGGTTTTAACTCACATACTGGGTCATTCCTAGGTCAGAAGGATTTTAGGCGCCTTGTCTGGAGGATTGGTGTGTTCTGCGCTAAAAATTTGGATCCTAGTCCAGATTATAGATGTGGTCAGGCTCACACAGTCCCTGAGGGAGAGGAGAGCACAGCATGTTGTTTTCCTTGGCAGTGGCCTCAGCCTGGAGCTTGCTCTGGCTGCCAGGATGGTGTCCCTGTCTAGCGTAATCTACAAGGGGATGCTTGGCATTCCTGGACAAGCAGGCAGAGAGAGAAAAGATTCCTGAGGAGGTACCACTCTTCTTAAAAATAAACCAAACTGTTAAGAGAGCCCTGGGAAAGGAGAATGTGTGTGTATACTTGTGGCTTTGCTTTGGTTTTTTTAACCCATTTGAACACTCCTTTGAGTTTTCAAACAGGAAAGCTTACAGAAAGGGAGGTTCAGGAAAAGCTTCTAAACAGCTGAAATCAGCACAATACCAGGATTTAAACTGTGGAACTCATCTAGAAGAGACCTTTTCTTTCTTTTTGAGATAGGACTACCACTATGTAGCCCAGGCTGTCCTTGAACTTGGGATCCTCCTGCCTTACTCAGCCGCCTGAGTGCTGGGGTTAGTGGCATGTGCTACTATGTTTAGAAGTAAACTATTTTAGAAAGGATAAAAAGGTGATATATTTTTTTAAACAGATGTATTGATTCAGGAACTTAAGACCTGCCTGAGTAAACAAAATCTCAACAGCCAGGTGTGGTGACACTGGCCTGTCATCCCAGTACTCTGTGGACAGAGGCAGGAGGATTGAGAGTTCAAAGCCAGCCTGGGCTACATAGGTTTTATCTCAGAAAAAAAAAAAATTAGATAGCATTTTGATTTTCAAAGCTCATGTTCACTGATTGTTTCTTAAATTTCAATAATAAGGGTAAAAACATTTTCATTATCATAAAAACCAATTGCAAAAAGTTATAGTAAAATAATTTCTTACGGGGCACCAGTAGTTCACACCTGTAATCCTAGCTACTCAGAAGGCAGACATCAGGAGGATCGCAGTTCAAAGCCAGTCTGGGCAAATAGTTCTCAAGATCCTAACTCAAAAAAAAAAACCCGGCACAAAAAAGGGCCAGTGGAGTAGCTCAAGGTGTAGCCCCTGAGTTCAAATCCCAGTACTGCCAAAAAAAATTTCTTTGCAGTTTCTCACCTCAAGTTTCTAAAAATGTGAGAATATAATCTTTCAATTTTTTTTTTTTTGGCAGCTCTGAGGGTTGAACTCAGGGCTCTGTGCTGTCTAAGCAGTAGTACTACCACTTAGGCCATGCCCCCAGCCCCTTGTGCTGGGATTATTTTTGAGATAGGGAATTGCTTTATCCTGGGGCTGGCTCTGGTGGTGATCCTCCTATTTGTTCTTTCCTGGGTAGCTGACAGGTGTGTATACTACGGAGCTCAGCCATGGTTGAGATGGGTCTTGTGAACTTTTTGCCTGGGCTGAACTATTTGCCTTGAACCACCATCCTCCTGAGCTCCACCTCCTGAGTAGCTAGGATTATAAGCTTGAGCCACTGTGCCCAATCTTTCAATTTTTATTGTCTTAACAATAAAGCATTCTGAATAAACCTACTGAATTTGTATAGAGGTCTATAACTTTGATACTATAAAATGAAAAGGTCTATGATTGAAATAAATCGTTTTTCATATTTGTGCACCTTCTCGGAAATGAGCCTCGCACTGCTAGGGAAGTGCTCTACCACTGAGCTACAGCTCTAGTCCTTATGCACTGCTCGTCTTAAATGCATACCATGATTGGAAACAGAGTTGAATCAGATGATTGCTTAATGTCTGTGTTTACGGTACTGGTACCGGTCCCTGCTATAGTTTGGATCTTAGATATTGAGGCTTGGTTGCCAGCCCATGGTACCCTTGAGAGGTAGTGGAACCTTTAAGAGGTGGGGCCTGTACACAAAGGAATGTGACTAAGGTTATTCCAAAGGCACCTGTACACCCATGTTTATTGCAGCACAATAGCCAAGCTATGGAAATAGCCAAGATGCCCCACTACCGACGAATGGATTAAGAAAATGTGGTATTTATACACAATGGAATTTATACACAAAAAAGAATGAAACTTTGTCTTTCAGAAGTAAATGGATGGAACTTGAGAACATCATCTTAAGTGAAGTTAGCCAGAAGGCCAAAAATGGCATGTTCTCCCTCATATGTGGACTATAGACCCCAAACAAATGCAGTAATATTATTGGACATGGGTCACACACTAAGGGGAGAACACGCACGGGAGAAACAGGAAAGGAAACCTAAAACTTGAATGTGGTTGATGTGCTCACTGTAGAGGAGTGAATATAGTAATCTTAAACTGGCAGAGGCCACTATGGGAAGGGGACCAGGAATAGTGAAGAGGTCTGGTAGAGATGAAGCAATGGGGTTGCAACTCACAAATGCATGGAAGCAATGCTAGGAATGTCTCTGTATAGCTATCTTTATCTCAAACTAGCAAAAATGCTATGTCTTTCTTATTATTTCTTATGTTTTCTCTTAAATGAAATTGGAGAAGAGGGCAGAACAGCTTCTGCCCAGAAAGGGGGGTGGTGAGGGGTGAGGGGTGAGGTGGCTCAAACAATGTATACACATACAAGTAAATGTAAAAATGATAAAATAAAAGGAAAAAAGAAAAAAAAAAGCATACAAAAAGAGAGAGAGAGAGGCATTGTCTCATAGAAGGAAATCAGGCCACTGGGGACTTTTACTGGAAAGGATATTGGGACCCCAGCCACTTCCTCTTGCTTTCACTTCCCAGCAGCTATGAAGTAAACAAGCCTACTCTGCATGTGCTCTTACTATAATGTACCATGCCTCTACAAGTCCAAAGCAACACAGTCAAGCAACCATGGACTGAAACTTCTGAAACCATGAGCCCAAATAAATCTTTTTATTTATTTATTGTTTTGGTGACACTGGGGTTTGAATTCAGGGCCTCACACTTGATAGGCAGACACTCTTACCACTTGAGCCACCCTGCTAGCCCCTACGTAAGTATTTTCTCCTTTAAAATTGATTTTCTCAGGTATTTTGTTATAGTAATGGAAAGCTGACTAGCACAGTCCCTAATGTAAAATTTAATTGAGATTCCTTATATTTTTTCCATTTAAATTTTAGTTTTTTAAATTGATAAAAATTATATATGTATATATAGTGTACATGATATTTCCATATATGTATACATTGTGGAAGGACTAAATCAAGCTAATAAACATATACACTTTATACCTTTGTTGATTGCAGAAGAGCCCTTCTTCAGTGGAGTTGTAATAGTGGGGGAGGGGAAGAGAAATTGCTTTGACCCAATTTTTTAGCTTTGCTAACAATGGCTGTGTAAAACAAGATCCCAAGAGATTAGGGCAGCATGGCATGTGTCCCTTTAAGGTTGGAAATACAAATTAATTTCTTTCAGCAGACTACTCCCACCGCCTCCAGATGCTCGCTAACTCCAATTTCTGATCATGTCTGAGTCATTTCCTCTTTTGTGCTGGGCACTTTTCTGGGGCATAGTTTCCATTCACCTTTGTACTTAGACATGGCAATGTGATGAATTCTGCACAACTGAATGTTAGAAGAGGTGATGAATGTCATTTCAGGGGAGTCCTCAATGCTTGCTTCTCTTTCTGTATGGCAGGAATGACACAACTCTAGGGTCCACCCTTGGGTGACGTAGATGGTGAAGCCATATGAAGGAACCTGAGTTTCCAGATCACAGATGGAGAATAAATTGCCCAACTAGTTACCCTGCATGATCTATGATGAGAGTGACAAAGAAACTTTATTATAATGTGACTTGGAGAGTTTAGGGTTTATCTGTTATAGCAGCTAGTGTTTAAGTTAACTAAGCCCAGTAGTGCCCAGGCCTGCTGGGTAGTAAGTAAGCAATAAAGACAAGATAATAAATGATGAGAGATTTACTCTATGTCTCATATTAAAATACACACTTAACCACCTATGATTGGCTCTGGATTTTAATTCAAGACATTATTTATTCATTTATTTATATTTTTGAGAAAGGGTCTTGTTATGTTGCCCAGGTTGGTCTTGAACTTGTGGGCTCAAGTGATCCTCCCATCTTAGACTCCCAAGAAGTTGGAACTATAGGTGTGTGCCACTACACCTGGCCAAGCCATGGCATTGTGATTGTGAAGCTCATCCTTGCTATAAGTTCATGAACTTATCACTGGCATATAAGTATGTTGGATTTATGGACATAGGATAACCATTCACCCCTGCCTGCAAGAAAGCTGATAGGAGGGAATTGGGAGTCAAATGTAGCGTTGTGGGAGAGAGTTCACTGGAAGGACACATGCATCCCACTCCTTACTCTGTCTCTGGGTTCTCAGGAAAACATAATGACCTTCTTTGTCTCCTTATGATGTTGATCACCTTCCCTCTATCTTTCTCTCATAAACTATAAAAATCCAGGAAACTCCTAAATTCTGTATCATTCAAAAACTTATAGTAAACTGTCAGTTCTCAATATTTAAACTTGGAAAGAAATTTAGCTAGTACATTTTTATTTGTTTGAGAATAAACCACACTTTAAATAAAGAAGACCAGATATGGCCTTTTAAATTAAATAAAATTTTTATTTTTATTTATTTTTTATTATCATCTATTAATTGCCCAAGATATTTCATTGTGATATTTCCATACATACATATAATGTACTTTGATCAAATTTACTCCCTTTATTACTTTCATATCCTCCTTCCCTCTCTTTTTAAGATAATTTTTAACAGGTTTCATTATTCTTTTACCACACATATGTGCGAAGTGCTTCAATCTGATTCACTCCCTCTTAACCTTCTCCTTTTGCCTTCTCCCTTCCTGATGGTTCTTACCCCTAAGCAATCCCTCATTCTCTTTCCCCATTTTTTACTCATTTTATTATTTATTTATTTATTTCTGTCTAGATTCAGTTGTGGTCATTTTAAATGAAGCCCAAATTACAAGACATTTTATGTTGCTAAACATAAAATATACATTTTGACTATTCTTCAGGTTTTTGTCAAATTTGGGGCTCTAAGGCCACTTTTCGAAAACCAGTAGTGTATACCTACTAAGATGGTAGGGCTTAGAGACTGGAAAAGACCTTTCTAAAGTAGAAAACTATCCCC
The DNA here is from genome assembly GCF_047511655.1 of Castor canadensis. Taxonomy (NCBI): domain Eukaryota; kingdom Metazoa; phylum Chordata; class Mammalia; order Rodentia; family Castoridae; genus Castor; species Castor canadensis. The sequence continues at coordinate 135,618,734 of NC_133393.1, read as the reverse complement.
AAAGTTCTGACAGATTCTAGCATGTGGCACTTGTTGCTTAGCTCTTGTGTATTGGTCAGAAAATTAAAATTTAAATTGTTAAAGAGTTTACTGGCTTTTGTCAGAGCAAAATGTATGAGGGAGAATGTCCTTCAGGTTTGGTTCAATCTAGAAGTCCAGTGATACTACCCAGAACTTACTTCATTTTCATGTTTAATTCTGCCTTCCGTGGTGCCAGTTTCATCCAAAGGCTCTCTGCCTTCTTTGGTGCAAGATGGCTGCCAGCAGCTACTCAGGAAAAATATACTTTCTACTTCATCTGTCAAAGAAAACGCTGGGCTTCACTCTGTTAAACCAGTTTAGGTTATGTGCTCACCAATTCCTGTGACCAGAGAAATACCCCATGATAGATCACAAGGTAAAAGGTGATTGCTTCAGGCTATTCAGGGCCTGGAGCTAAAGGGCTATCAATTTCACTCACAGCTAAGCCTAGAGGAGGGACAATGCCTTTAGGGAAACTCTGAGGACCTTAGGAGAGGGAGAGAGCAGGGAATGAATTTTAGGTAGTTAACCCACAGCTGCTCATTACTCAGGCTTCTTCTCTGTCCTCTGCTAACTAACCATAGTTTCTCAGCTCTTCTTGCAGTTGGTGGCTCCTGAACTTGATTTATAATCCCCATGCTTCATCCCACTTCCCACCTACTCTTCTGATTCTATTTATTCAGTCTGTCCATATTAGAAAATGCCTCTATAGAAAGGTAGAACTTTCCCTGGAAATCAGTGAGGCTATGCCAAAAACTACTCCTAGAAGCTGGGAGCTGGTGGCTCATACCTGTAATCCTAGCTATTCAGGAGGCAGAGGTCATGGTTTGAAGCCAGCTTGGGCAAATAGCTCATGAGACCCTATCTCAAAAAACCCTTCACAAAAAAAGGCTGGTGGTCACCCCTGTTAGAATAGCCATCATTAGCAACACCACCACCAACAGGTGTTGGCGAGGATTCAGGGAAAAAGGAACCCTCTTACACTGTTGGTGGGAATGTAAACTAGTACAACCACTCTGGAAAATAATTTGGAGGCTACTTAAAAAGCTAAACATTGATCTACTATTTGATCCAGCAATACCACTCTTGGGGTTATACCCAAAAAGACTGTGACACAGGTTACTCCAGAGGCACCTGCACACCCATGTTTATTGTGGCACTATTCACAATAGCCAAGTTATGGAAACAGCCAAGATGCCCCACCACTGACGAATGGATCAAGAAAATGTAGTATCTATACACAATGGAATTTTATGCAGCCATGAAGAAGAACGAAATGTTATCATTTGCTGGTAAATGGATGGAATTGGAGAACATCATTCTGAGTGAGGTTAGCCTGGCCCAAAAGACCAAAAATCATACGTTCTCCCTCATATGTGGACATTAGATCAAGGGCAAACACAACAAGGGGATTGGACTTTGAGCACATGATAAAAGTGAGAGCACACAAGGGAGAGGTAAGGATAGGTAAGACACCTAAAAAATTAGCTAGCATTTGTTGCCCTTAATGCAGAGAAACTAAAGCAGATACCTTAAAAGCAACTGAGGCCAATAGGAAAAGGGGACCAGAAACTAGAGAAAAGGTTAGATCAAAAAGAATTAACCTAGAAGGTAACACACATGCACAGGAAATCAATGTGAGTCAATGCCCTGTATAGCTATCCTTATCTCAACCAGAAAAACCCTTGTTCCTTCCTATTATTGCTTATACTCTGTCTTCAACAAAATTAGAGATAAGGGCAAAATAGTTTCTGCCAGGTATTGAGGGGGTGGGGGGGAGAGAGAGGGGGTGGGGAGGAGAGGGAGGGGGCGGAGTGGGTGGTAAGGGAGGGGGTGGGAGCAGGGGGGGAGAAATAACCCAAGCCTTGTATGCACATATGAATAATAAAACAATAAAAAAATTAAAAAAAAAAGGGCTGGTGGAGTGGCTCAAGGTGTAGTCCCTAAGTTCAAACCCCTGTACCACAAAACAAACAAACAACCCCCCCAAACCAAAAGCTCCTCCTAGAAAGTTGAGAGCAAAGACCAGAGGAACAGTAAGATGTAAAGGACAAAGCCTCTGAGAAACATGGCACTGTCAGGATAGAGCTAGCACTGGCCTTGGAAGTCAACTGGTTGTTATAGCTCTAATTCAGATACCCAGGAAAATCAGGCTGCCAGGACTGATGACCCTGGTGTGGAGTTCAGGGTAAAGTTTCACTGATGGCGGGAGGCCTGGGACCTCTAGTCTCTGATGTGTGAGCAGGGACATGTACTTGTCTACAAAGGACATATAGTCCCCATGGCTGATAGAATAGGGAAAATCAAGGCTAGAGCAGATAAATGTAAGAGAGGGGAAAAAAATAGGGAATTCCCTGAGAGGGAAGAGGAGTATCTCTTCTTCCCACATCAGTCATTCAACACATATTCAATGAGTTCTGATTAAGACTGCGCTGACCTTGGAGATAACAGTGATGAACAAACTGTCCCTGCTCACACAGAGACTACGATAGGTGGGGGTGTGTATTAGCCCAGTTTCTTTTGGCGTTAGAAGCAAAAATGACCTTGCAAGCTTGTTGGAAGAGTACTGGAGGCTCTTAGAAGAGGTAGGAACTCGGATAGCAGGGGGCCCATAGTAGCTGCAAGTTAACGGTTTCCTCTAAGAGCGCTATTATTAGTGTGAAGGATTTCTGTTTTCAGTCTCTGTATGTCTCAGTTTCAAGTTCCTTGAGGGAGAATCTGATTGGCCCAGTTTGAATGAATCAACTCAGCTGACAACCAGACACGTTGTCACAGTCTTTCTTGTGAATGTGGTTTCCAAGGAAGGGCAGAATAGGGGGACCTGAAACCACTCTTATTCTGGACAGAGAGGTAGGTGAGCCACCAGCAATCACAGCACAGTGTTCTCAGTGTTGTGCTAGGGAGTTGTGTGGGATGACATCCGTCAAGACCCAGCTGGAGGCAAGGTTTAGAAACCCAACTCAAAAGCAATTTACACAAAAAAGGGGACTTATTAGGAGGCTCACACTGAGAAGGGTGAAGGATGGGTGGTACTGGGGTCATTGGGACAGCAACTTTAGTGGTACTCAGTTTTCTTTTCTCAGTGTCTCAACTCTGCTTCTATGTTGTCAATATCGTTCTCTTAGAGCTGTGGTCACTGACAGCTCCTGAGTCCAACATCTCCTGCTTTTACCACCAGGGAATAAATCTCTTTGTCCAGCTTTAGCTACAGAAATCGCAGGGAACAATCTTGATTGGTTGATTTTAGATCGGAGTCCTTACCGCAATCAATTAACTAGATCTAGAGCGGTAGAATGGCATAAAGAAAAATTCCTCATTAAAGATAGCTAAATGACAAAAGAAGAGATTAACATCAAGTTCTTTAGTTCCTGAACTAGTTATCCATTTATGCGTAACAAATTACCCCCAAATTTAGTGGCTTAAGCAATAATACATATTTATGATCTCATGTATTCTCTGGGGTTTGACTTAGTTGGTTCTGGCTTGAGAACTCTCATGCAGTCACAGAGAAGACATTCACCGAGACTGTAGTCATCTGAAAGCTCAACTGGGGCTGGAGGGTCTGATTTCTAGATGGCTTACTTCCATGAGTGAGCTCACTCAGTTCCTTCCTGTGTGGGACTCTCTCTATAGGCAGCTTGATTATCTTCATGACATGGTGGCTGCCTTCTCTCAGGATGAGAAATTCAAGAAATGACTTAACTGTGAAAGACACACTGTCATTTCTGCAGTAGCCTTTTCAATGTCCACGTCAACCTTACTAAATGTAGAGGGGATGATGAAAAGATGTTAATTCCCAGGATGGGACAGCCATTGGGGGCCATCTTGGAAGATGGCTACCACATGCCCCAAAATGGACTGTGTAGAAATGGGATGTTTGGTGTCATATGAAGAGGGGGCTTTGCAGTCAGGCCAGTTGAGACAAAATTTGTTAAATCAAGTTGAACAGTTTTTTCTTTTCCTGCAGTCTTTCCATAGAGTTTAGTACACTTAGGCTAACTTCGAATTGCTGAAAGAAGGGTAGACTAAATAGCAACAGCATGGCTTCCTTTTCATCTTCCCACTTTTCCATGATTGTGCCCTTCCTCCCTCTCCCATTCCCTTCCTTTTCCCCTAAAAGCTTATCAGAATGCTGCTCTTGTTAAAAATCTAAGTCTCTGGCAAAGCAACATAGGGAGTTGGTCATTCTTGACCTTCCAAAGTCTTCCTGTTCATTTGGGCAATGTACACTATGCAAATCTAGGAGTGATTAAAAAGAGAAGGAACACGTTTTGTTGTGAGGTGTGTATCTGGATCTGAGAGGAGAGAGTTCTGCAAGAAAAGTTTTATCAAGCTCTCTATGTTGGCAGTGGTGCTGGTGATGAGTCATATAGTGACACATACTGGTTGAAGCCAGCAACCATTCATACACAAAAGTTAAGGCTGATTCTTTGAGCTATCTTTGTGGTGAAAACACAAGGCAGAGGTATCGATTAGTAACAGCATCTTGTATGTCGATTTTTTTTCAACCAACAAATATTGAATTTTCCAATTTTGAGACTTTGTTAGTTTCTTCTTATCTAAGTATTTTTTGTTGTTACTGTTTAGATTATTTTTTTATGGCAATAACCCAATTTGTTTGAAGTGCTTTATTACATTTCTGAGAGCTGCTTATACCATCTTGAATTATTTAACTCAGTGTAAACACTGAGGTGGTGTGTATGTGAAGGGTCCTGCCCCATATGTGTTTATGGAAATGTGCCTATTGACAAGTCATTTCCAAGTATAGCATCTGTTCTTTTGCATTTTTGTAATATTTTGCTTGAAGCCTAGTGCCATAGTTTACCTTCATCATCTGCTGATTTTTTTCAGTTAAGATAGTTCCTTCTCTTATGCTTTTGATAAATGATAATTTTTAATATTGGGGAGTAAAAAAAATCTCAATTAAAAACAAGGAAAATCAATAAAATAAAACAATGTCCTCCCCAAGTTCTTTAATTTCCATTATACAGTGCATGCTTTTTAGAAAGAGCTGGGGGTGGTAGAGCACTTGCCTAGAATATGTGAGGCCCTGGTTTCAACCCCCAAAACTAGAAAAAAAAAAAAAAAAGAAGTGGGTGCTTTTAGAATAGTTAGGTCTACTGAATATTATCTCAAATGGAAAAACCCATGTTTACTCAACTTGGGACTCACATAGGAGGCAAGGGCTCCTACTAACTACTGAGAATAAAATCTACCCCCCCTGTCATTCTTCTCTGGACTGAAACTTTGGGTTTACTCTGAGTTCCTGTAAATGTACTCTGGGTTCCTGTTTACCATGCTCTCAGCATCCTGCAGAAAATCGAGTTTCACAATGTCCAGTGTTACCTAATGGCTTCTTTTGAATTGCAAATCCACCTTACCATCCTTTGGTTGTCTCCATGGACAGAAAACCTAATAAATCCCTGAATACAACCCTGCAGAGACCTGTGTGGACACAGCTACTGACTTCAGAAGTCAATGAGTCATGCAGTAAGCTAGTGTTCATCTTTCTTAAAATAGAACTTGAAACAATCTATTATTAATGATATTTCCTGAGTTCTCAAAACCAGAGAACTGGGTCTGTCTAGGGGAACTACTTCTTGATTTACCAAAACATACTCATTGGTTCAAATGCAATAGAAGTGCAACCATCTCGACAGTAAAATTTGCTACTTTAAAAACTAGGAGAAGGGCCCATGTGGCTCCAAAAGGTGTGTACGCCAAAGTCTGTTTCCCCAGTGTGGTTTGCAAACCCTTGGCTGGCAGGATGCAAGATGATTTTAGATGGTTTATGGGTAAGAAGGCGTGTGTGTGTGTGTGTGTGTGTGTGTGTGTGTGTGTGTGCTGAGGACTGAACCAAGGGTTTTGTGTAGTGGTAGTTTCTCTACCACTGAGCTAGACTTCCATGTCAATTTTGCAAAGTGTATGTTATTACTTATTTATCGTACTGGGTTGCAGAGTCTAACTCTCAAAACTCATGCCCATCTGGAACCTCGGAATGTGACATTATTTGGAAATAGGGTCTTTAAATCTCTAGATAAAATAATATTGGATTTAAGATGGTTTCTAAATTCAATGACTTTCTTATGGTACTGGGACTTGAACTCCAGGCCTCATGAATGACTGGTATCTTTGAATACAGAGACAACACAGAGAAAAAAAGATCATGTGAATATGGAGTTAGAGAGTGGAGTGATGTGTCTGCTAGCCATATGTCACCAAGAAGTTGGAGAGAAGCATGGGACAACTTGTCCTCTAGAACTTCCAGAATGAATCAATCCTGCCTGCACTTTGATTTTGAACTTTAGGCCTTCTGAACTGTGAAAGAATACATTCTGGTTTCTCATTCTTGGTCTTATTCTATTCCTCTCTCTCCTTCCTTTCTTTCTTTCCTCCTCCTTCTTCTCTCCTCCCCTTCCACTTCTATTGTTTTAAGCCATTCAGTTTCAAGTAATTAGTTGTGGCAGCCCTAGGAAATGAATTTACTTTCAGAATGTGTTATACAAAATATACATGGTATATAAAACCTGTAATTTCTGTAACTATTGGTGATTAGTCTCTAAATTTTAGGCAGCAAAAAAATGCATTGATTTTTCAAAAAATGGAGTAAATCATCCCACAGGAAGTGGGAAGATATTTTACAAATGCTATGGGTGGTACTTGGATAGAGGACCAGTTTGGGAAATCTTGCTGTTTGCGAGCCATAGGCTCCTTCAGGATGGAGTAGCATTGCAGGAGATCTGGGTCAACTATTACCAACGTCTCCTAATCAACTCTGTGACTTTGGGTGAAATACCAAGATGGAGCCTTTCGAGCTCCATCTTCCTCAGCAGTAAAATGGGGACAGAACTTACGAGACGACTGATCTGTTGGCTTATCTCTTTAGCCTTGCTTTGCTGAGTGTGGGGATGGGAGTTCCTGGCAACTGGGTTGATGTGCAGAAGAACATTTTGCAATCAGTGCCCTCAAATGTGAGTTGTGGGTAACAAATGAATAGGGCTGAGCCATGTGGGAAGTGAGTGTGGTAAAGCAGCAGGATCTGATGCAACAAGCCCTGGGTGAATCACAGCTGTAGTCACTTTCCTATTATTTGAGTCTCAAACATTTTAGGAGTTAGCCATGGTTTTTGTTTCTCCTTCTTTTCAATACTATCATCTCAGAGTTCAATTTTAAAATTGATTTTTGCTGATTTTAGAAATGCTTTATATGTTAATCTTGCTTCTACCTTTCTGAAAAATTTAATTAACCCATATAGATTCTTTGTGAATGCCTTGGATTTCAAGGTATAGGCCTATCATGCCAATATTAATACCTATTTATCTTTTCTGGTCTTTTTGCAATGCTAGTATTACTCTTGGACAATTTTGACTATTGACTGAAAAAGTAGGCATCATTTTATCTTGTTCCTGAATTTTATGAAGATGTGATATAATAGTTTACTCTTCAGAATTTTTGGAACTTTGGGAAAATGTTGATAATAGTTGACAAGTGATAGGTATCCAGAGTTAACTAGCCTGTTTTCTTTATGCTTGTGTATATTTAAAATTTTCCATCATGAAGAGTTAGATGAAGAAATAGAATCAAATAAAAAAAAAGAATAAGTTCTGTCTTAGGTTTTTGGTAGAAATATCTTTTAAAATTATGGAATTACTTTTATTTTAGTAGCTTATTGTAAATTATTTTATTAGGAATGGATATAGAATTGAATGTATCTTAAATTTTTTTTTAAGAGAAAAGGTGTAACAGGGTCCACCCATATCAAAAGACAAGGGGAAAAAGTATAAGTCTCAAAAAAACACTGAGAACTCATTCTCCAGTTGTTTAGATTTTCTTATTTCTCTTTGTTTTTTGACAGCTTGCCACAGTATAGAAGTGGCTCTTGGGCCTAGCACGATTCTGAATCGATGTACCACTGTTTGAGGTTTCTGAGGGGACAGAGATGTAGGTAATGGGAGCTGTGTTGCACCACCTGAACCCCCCTTCAAGACAGAGGGACTTATCCCTCTGCTTGCTGGGATTAGACTTAGTTGGCTGACACTGTCCAGCTGTCAACCTTTTCCAAGAATTGCCCATGGCTGAAGAGAACCACCTTGCTCAAAGTTGAACCCTCTTCTCAGGGACAGATGCACTCCATGTGGAGGTGTAAAGACACTTTACCCAACTGAGGACAGGTTGGAAGGGCCCTCCGTGCTCCAGAGTTCTCTGTGGGGTATCTGAGGTTACATGACTCATCTAGGCCAGTGGAATGTAAGTTGAAATGTTAGAAGTTACTTCCTGGTGGAAGCTTTTTGAGGCAATGTGTGCTTTCCTATGTTCTATGCTTCTGCCCTGGGACTTGTGGAAGTCCTGGGTTGAGATGGAACATCCACCCAAAGGGGCCCTGAGTCAGTACGACCTGCAACATGCATGTGATATGGAACAAAAACCCAATTGTTATTGTTGTCAAAACTGTTTTGGCATAATAAATCTTTTTTTCCTTTTTCTGTCTTTCCTTTCTTCTCTTTCCCTGCCTTTTTTCTTTCCGTCCTTCCTCCCTCTTTCTCTCTGCCTCCCTCCCTCTTTCTCCTTCTTTCCTTCTTTCTTTCTTTCCTTCCTTCTTTTTTCTTTCTTTGTTTCTTTGTTTCTCTCTCTCTTTCTTTCTCTCTCTCTCTCTTCTGACTGATACATTCTCTCAGGAATACTGAAATTGAGTTAATTCAACCTAAAAATATTTCGAAAGCCTTACTTTTTAAGGAGTCTAAAATATTAACAGGTTGCATAGTAATACAGTTATCAAGCAAAAACTTAACGCAGTCAAATTCCTTTCCTTTTGAGTAGTCACTATAGCCAAGATGATCTTCCAGAACCTTGAACTTGCTATGTTCCTGACCAGGCAGAGGTATCTGAAGAAAGGAAGAAGATGGTAGAAACACAAGTGCAAAGAGAAAGTTATTCCAGTCTTAGCCTCACCAGTACATCCATTAAATAAATATAAACTCAGGAGACTCATCCTCAGGAGATTGATTATGGATTCACTATGGCTCCAGGCTCCATGGTTATTGTACCTTGGGAGAAAATTCATCTATGCATAATGGCTCTTCTCTGAGAGAATGGCACTTGTAAAATTTAGAGTTTTGCACAGATGATATGCTCAGGCAATTATCTTTTTCAAGATATTCAAAACCTTTTGAGAGGCTGGGCACCGATGGCTCATGCCTGTTATTTTAGTTACTTAAGAGGCTGAGGATTAGGAGAATTAAGGTTTAAGGCCATACTGGGCAAAAAAGAGTGCGCGAGAGATCCCGTTCAATGGAAAGAAGCTGGGCATGGTGGTGTTTGCCTGTCATCCCAGCCAGAGGAAACATAAAATAGGATTGTAGTCCAGGCCAACCTGGGCAAAAAGTGAGACCCTAGCTCCAAAATAACCAAAGCAAAAAGGACTTGGAGGCTTGACTCAAGTACTAGAGTGCCTGTTTAGCAAGTGTGCAGCTCTGAGATCAAACCCCAGTACTGCCAAAAACAATCTGGCAGAGCTGAGGGTGAATAGGACACTGCTTCCTTTCACTTTTCCCAGTGAGAGCCACTTCTGGCCCTTCACTAGAATGACTGTTACTACAGCTCTTTCTTTTCAATCACCCAGGCCAACAAATCCAATCCGTTGCCAGGTTTTTTTTTTTTTTTTAGTGGTACTGGGGTTTGAACTTGGGGCTTCACACTTGCTAAGCAGATGCTGTAGCCACGCCTCCAGCCCCTATGGTCTATTTTTATGTGATTAAATATAAACGTACATTTCAATTTTACCTAAGTGGAATATCAATTATTTTAATCAATAAATGCAATTTTTTTTACATTTGTAAATGGTTAAAAAATCAAACAAATACTATTTCATGACACATAAAAGTTGTGAGATCCAATTTCAATGTCCATGAATAAAGTTTTACTGGAACACAGCCTGTCCATTCATTTCCGTGCTGCGTACAGCTTCTTTTATACTCCAAGGCAGAACTGAGTGGTGGCAATAAAGATGCTGTGCTCACAACCCTAAAATATTTACTAGCAGGCCCTTTATAGAAATAGTGCGGTGACCAATAGTGTCGACTTCTGAGTTTTTCCTCCTAGCAGATTCATAACTCAAAGTTGTTGATGTCGCTGATGTGTTACAACATAGTAAAAATGAAGTGAAAATCCACACTTCTACAGTGGGCTCTTCCTTGGATCTTGTCGGTCCCATTTTATGACATTTTCAGGCCTAATTTCTGATACTTTAGAAGAACAAAGCTGTTCTCTTCACTACCCCTTTGCTTTAGGTGATGGAATGATGCAGTGGTCTATCTTCCTCATGGTTCCTCATCCTTGAATCCTTTCAGGGAAGTCAACTGAGTTAAAAAAAAAATCCAAATGTAACCTCTTAAATTATTGCTTCCCTTTTTAAAAATACATAAACAGGGCTAATTCAGATGGGTCTGAGTGTCATTCATTTTACTTTTTTTTTTTTTTAGCAGTATTGGGGTTTGAACTCACGGCCCCATACTTGCTAGGCAGGTGCTGTACTGCTTACGCCACTCTGCCAGCCCTTTTTTTTTGTGTGCGTGTGTGTTGGGTATTTTTGAAATAGGGTCTCTTGAACTATTTGCCTGGGCTAGCCTCAAACTGTGATCCTCCTGATCTCTGCCTCCCCCGAGTAGGATTATGGGTGTGAGTCACCACCAGGTTCATTTTGCTTTTTTTTTTCCTCCCCTGGATTAGACTTCTATTTTACTAATACAGTCTCTTAGGTTTTTCTACCATGACTTTTCTTCTTTCTTCATTATTATTTTTGGCAGTACTGGGTTTTGAACTCAGGGCTTTGCACTTGCTAGGCAGACCTTCTGCTTGAGCCATACCTCCAGCCTTTTTCCCTCTGCTTATTTGGAGATAGGGTCTTACTTTTTGCCCAGACTTTTTGTCTGGATCACTGTCCTCCTATTCTATGCCTCCCACCACTGCTGGGATAACAGGCATGTACCATCACATACAGTTATTTTCTGTTGAGATGGAGTCTCATGAATTTTTTTGCCCAATTTGTCTTGGAACCATGATCCTCCCAATTTCAGCCTCCCAAGTATCTTGGATTATAAGCATGAACCTGGCTATGGCCTTTCCTCTTAGTGAGATATTTGAACTTAAGAAGATCTGGCTTTTCCTAAATCATTCATTGTTCCCATACATCTTGTCTGCCTTTATCCTCCAAAAATGTACATCCCCACCTAAGAACTAGTCTCTAATCAGACCAGTATCTCACCTAGGCCTGAACTCAATATGTCCTGCCTAACTCCCAGTTAGCTCTCTTTCTCTCTCTCTTGTATCCTAACATCCTAAATTCATAAAATCCCTAGACTTGTTTCCTTGGGACATAAGCAAACCCTGTGTCACTTTTCTCAAAATCCTGTCAGAGTGGGAGCGCTTTCCTAGCATGTGCAAGGCCCTGGATTTGGTCCCCAGCATCACAAAAACCAAAAAGACAACCCCATCATCATAAAGCTTACTCAGGAAGGTTTTAAGATTTCTTAAAATCTCAGTCTTGTTCTTCTGTCTCCAATCTGCCCATATATTCTGGTGTAATTATCTGGTGTAAAGTAACATCCCCAGTCTTCAGAGTGACTTCCCAGTCCCTCTCCGGATGGCTTTGAACAGCTTTAAGGCCTGTTTCAGAGTACTTTTGTGACCTGGGATGCCCTTGAAGGATATGTTAGCTTGCTAGGGTGCTGTGACAAAGTACCACAAACTGGGAGGTTTAAATAACAGAAGTGTATTGTTTTGTCTTCTGGAGGCTAGAAGTTGGTTTGTCAAGGTGGGTTCATGGCAAGAGCTGTGAGGCAAGGATCTATTCTAGACCTTGTCTTTAGAGAGCCGTCTTCTCCACGTGTCTTCACATCTTTTATCTACATGTTTGTACCTGTGTCCAGATTTTCCATTTTTGTAAGGACACCCTACTCCACTATGACCTCATTTTAACCAATTACAACCATATTTCCAAATTAGGTTACATTCTGGGGTAACTTCTGAGGAAGTTAGGATTTCAACAAAGAATATTTTGGGAACCCAATTCAACCCATGACAGGAGTCACTCTAACTTCTCCCTGACACCTAGGCCTCTTCTCTGGGAGATTTCTTTATATCCCAGGTACCCGCTCTTTTGTTAGCAATTCATCTCATTTTAGTATGGTGTTTATGGACAATAAGATTGTAATACATATCCCTTTTTTTGGGTTGGCTTTGAAGATTTCTTTCCTTTTCACGTGGTTTTAACTTTTTCTCTAGAGCTTCTTGCTTTCTCCTGAGTAGTTCTCTCTCTTCCTCTTGAGTGTAACCCAAGAAGGTTCTTTTATTTATTTTTGTTTCTTCCCCTCTGTTCTTACTCCTCTAACTAAAATGATAGCCTGACTTTAAAAATCAATGTATTACCTGTGCAAAGCTGATTCCCACAGACTGAGAATGTGCTGGGCAGAGGTCTTTTAACTTACTCTCTTTCTCTTTTCATGTTGAAACTTTATTTTAAAGATCTAAAACATATTGCAGTAAAATACACACAACATGAAATTTGTATCTTAACCATTTTAAGTGTACACTTCAGTAGTGTTAAGTGCATTCACATTGTGTTTAAATTATCCTTAACCTCTGCTTATAATAATGTCATTTTAGTTTATCGATAAAAATATCATTGAGTTATTTCTCTTCCTCATGCCAAGAAGATGGCATGTCTCTGATAGAATGAGTACTTATATTTTCTTTCCTGATTTTTTATTATGAAAAATTTTAGATGTAAAGAAAAGTAGAAAGAACACCGATACACTAAATGTCTACCTTCAACAGTGACATTGAGCTGTATTTGCTTTGTTTTGTCTATCTGTATATATTTTTATGTATCAATATGTGTACATCCCTTTATGTTTCTGTGTATGTTTGCAAATGCATATATGTGTATGTGTTAGTCAAACTTTTCATTGCTATGACAAACTCCTGAAAGAAACAATTTAAAGGAAGAAAGGGGCCAGCTATGTGGCTCGTGCCTGAAATACCAGTGATTTATAAGATGGAGATTGGGAGGACTGCAGTTCTGGGACAGCCTGGGCAAAAGTTAGGGAGACCCCTACCTCAACAAATAAGTGGTTCATTGTGGTAAGCACCTGGGGTTCCAGCTGTGTAGGGGCCCAGGTAGGAGGGTCATGGCCCAGGTTGGCCTGGACAAAAATTTGAAACTGTATCTGAAAAAAAAAAAAAAAAAGCAAAAAGCACTGGGGGCAACTCTCAAGTGACAGAGGGCCTGTTTAAAGTCCTGAGTTCAAATCCCAGTACCACCAATGAAATAAAATAAAATAAAGGAGGAAAGGTTTATTTTTGCTCATGGTTTCACAGGTTTTAGTTCATCATAGTTCTCTCCTTATGAGCAGAGAAGCTCACATCATAGCAGCCCGGAAGCAAAGACAGCGAAAGCCTCTACCGGGCTTCTTCTTCTTCTTCTTCCCCTTTTATTGTTTCCGGGCCTCCAGCCTATCGGGTGGGCTGGTTTTTCCCCTTAGTGAACCCTTTCTGAAAATGCCTCGAAGACACATCCATGTGCTTTACTAATCTATTTGGTGTTTCTCAATCTAATCAAGTTGACAATCAAGATTAACCATTACTAGATATAAACTTTAAAAAATATGTATACTTTTCTGTACCATCTAAAAGCAAATTACGGAAATCAGAACACCTTGCCCCTAATATTTCAGCATGTACCACATAAAAGTAAGAATATCCTCCTACACAACAACATACTATTTATCACATCAAAGAAAATGAGCACATTCCCTAATCCAGCCTAATACGCATTTAACTATATTTAAATTTCTTTAGTTGTGTCCAAATATTTTCTCTAATGTTTTTTGATTTTTGATTTCATTTTTGAACCCGGGCCAAATAAGGCTTATACATTGCATCCCAGTTCTGTTTTGTTTATTCATTGAAATACTTTTTCACTCCTTTGTGGTCAAAGTTAAAATATGGCTCTATTAAAAAAAAGCAATGGTGGACTTACATAATTAACGAAATCTGTGGACAAATCAAATGATTTCAGAAGTTGAATAATAAACTCTTTCCTAAGCCCTAAAACTGTTGCAGTCCAAAACAAGATAGAAGGAATAGAAGTTGAGTCTGCTGAATTATTGCCTCCTGCAAATACCAGATGCTCAAATGGAAAGGCCAGTCCTCTTTGGCCCATGTACACTTCACTGTCTTTTATAGTTTTAAGTACTAGCCTGCTGTCCTTTCTAAGAAATGAAGGAGAAATTATTCCACCAATGCTCAATAATCTTATAAAATGAAGTTTTATAAGTCTTCCATGGCGTGAAAATGCTTTTTTTCTGGTAATGTAAGCTTTGATTCAATTGTACCTGCTTACGTTTAAGTCTGCCAGAAATAACTTCTCACTAATGCCAGTAAAAACTAACCTTGTGTCTATAAAGATCAACCAAAATATATTGTGTTACAGTCTACAAAAATCAACACTCATGCAAATACTGAAGCCTGAGGCCACCCCTCTTTGACTTTCCATGTACTATTGGAATTGCTCATTATAGTATGATATTTGATCTCATCAGATTTCCTGATCAATATGACAATGTGTGGGGGAGACTTGAGGTGATGGTTAATCCCACTTCCTCTCTTACTCCCTGTATTCAGAAATACTGAAAAGTAGATTCAGGAGGTGGCACCAGTCTTGGAAAGTGGACTGAAGAATGTGGTTGGATCTAGCGCTGAACCTCTTCTACAAGTTCTAGACTTTAGGCTAGTCCACATGAGGGAGAATTGGAGTGTTCAGAGCAGACTCACATACCCAAAATTGCTGCCTCACACTTGTGAGCTTCCATAATGTGAGTAGAAAAAGGAAAAAAAATGGGATGCTGGTTTTAAAAAAAATTGAGATATAATTGAAATAGTAAATTTGTCGCTGTTGTGTCTTGTTGGATACATCTTGACAAATACATAGAATCACACACCACCACCAAAGTCAAGATGCAGAACATTTCCATCACCCTGGGGGATTCCCTCCAGTGCTTTTGTGGTCAATCTTTCTTCCATCCTGCCTTTACCTCCAGATCCTGGTGTCCCGGTCATATCTATGTCCCCATAGCTCTGCTTCCAGGATGTTACGTAAGTGGAATGGTGCAGTGTGTGGCATCCATGTTGTCAATAGTTGTCTTTTTTTATCGTTGAGTTGCGTTTCATTGTGTGGATGTATCCCAGTTCATTCATCTATTAGACGGTTGATGGATCTTTATGTCATTTTCAGTTTTTTGGCTATTATGAATAAAAATGCTATGAACAATTGCATACAGGAGTTTGTGTAGAATTATGCTTCCATTTCTCTGGGGTAAATTCCCAGGAGTGTGATGATTGGATCACCTGGTAAGTATATGTTTAACCTTGCAAGAAATGGTGCACTGCATTTTAAAACATTAAATCCACCCAATGAGGAACATGAACCCATAATGGATGTTATACTCTAAACACTGACAAGACAGATAAGCTTCTCACCTGGAGATGAGTAAAGGGAGCGATGATAGAAGTAGGACTTTGTTGGAGTGACTCACAAAACTGGATGAATTTGAGTTAAGCCCAGGCTGGTCTGGAACTCATGATCTTCCTGCCTGAGCCTCTTGGGTGCTGGGATTACAGGCATGTCCCACCACACCTGGCTTCTGGATGAATTTGGAATCTCATACGAAGATTTTATAAACTTTAATGATGGTTCCCCAACACCTTTTAAAATTAATAGGCTATTACTAGAATCTGGTTTTTAAAGGGCCCCAGATAATTCTAAGATACAGCAAGGATTGAGAACCATTGTTCTAGTGAGACTAATAACATTTTGGGCTCTAAATATATTTTTAAAAATGTAACATCTTAGATGAAGTTTTAAAAATGTATAGAAGTTAGAAAACTGCAATTCTGAATTATTTAGGCCACTTTAAATCTAATTCAAAATATTTTGTGTTCTCATATAAAAACCTTTGCTCTGCTACTCTTTTTTAATATTAAATATGAAAGAAGGTATACACACACATATCTATCTATCTATCTATCTATCTATCTATCTATCTATCTATCTATCTATCTATATTTTTTCCTTTTCTCTTGGTTAGCTCTGCTGAATCTCCTAAGGACATTACTTCTCCTGAGTGGCCAAATACAGTCCTTTTGGATAAAAGTAATTCTATTTTAAATGGTATAACTTCTGTGAGAAATTCTAAGCTAATATTAGGGTATGATTCACAAACTAATGTTAAGAATTTTTATTTGATTTGAAAGAAATGCCTTTTAAGGCAGTTTTATATATTGGGTCCATTTGAAGTTCAGAATGTCTTAACTCTAAAAAGCAAAGATTTATTAAAGTGTTAATAATTCAAAGAAAATACCTCTATTATTCACAGATGTTTTTCTTACTTTATCTATGAATAAATACAGATACACTACTTCAAGGTGAAAATTCCCAAAAGTAGAATGTAAGAACTTCATGGTTAATAAAGAAATGAAGTGTTACAGAAGGCTTCACAATGGCCAATCTGGAAAGTTGAAATCTGAGGGCAAATTAGTAAGTAGCGTGTTTAGAAATGTCTCTCCTTGGATCATTTGCAGTATGAACAAGAATCTTGCGGTGCTCGGGATGGGATCCAGGGTCTTTTATGTGCTCAGCACACACTACTACTGAGCTACACTGCCAACCACTCAAGCTTGCTTTGAATTGCAATGTCAAAGGGCAGAAGGAAAGAGGAAGGAAGGACGGAAGGTTCTTGATCATGGGTAACATAGTAGTTCATTGAGCAAGAAAGAAATAAACTATATAAACATGGTTATAGCAACATCAATGGAACTCTAAATAAAAGAAAAGCCATGCTTACACTCTTGCTACCCCGAAAGAATCTGGTCTCACTCTTCATTTTTTAGGGCTTTTTAAAAATTCCATTAACTAGGCAGAACATTGTATACTTAGCCATTTTCAAAACCCATGAAAATCTTCCTGCACATAGATTTTTAAAATTTTTGGATTTTTTTAGAATAATCCAAGGAAATAGAATTTTTAGACCAAAGGTTATAACTTTTTAAAATTTACATATGTGCTTAAAATATATCTTAGTTAGATCTACCCCCTTTGTCATTCTCCCTCTCCCTCCTCCTCCATCTTAGAACAATTTCAACAGGTTTCATTCTTCTATTTTCATATATGGATACAAAATACATGTACCATATTCACCTTCATTCTCCCTTTCCTTGTGCCTACTCCCCTTACAGTTATCCACCCCTGGAAAAGACTTATTCTTTTCAAAGGACATAACTTTTATAGTTCTTTTCTATGTTGACTATTCTTTTACTAAGTGCCATCATAGCCATTTATTCTCTATAAGTTCAAATAGTACTGAGTATTCTAAATATCTTCTTTTTTTTTGCAGTACTGGGGTTTGAACTCAGGGCTTTGTGCTTTATAGGCAGGCATTATACCACTTGAGCCATGCCTCCAGTCCAGCACTGAGTATTCTAATTAGAAATCAAATAGGTATAAAAGGGTGCCTTGCCAGGTGTAGTGGTTCACATCTGTAATCCCAGCACTTGGGAGGCTGAGGCAGGAAAATTGTGAGCAGTTATTACGGGTTAATTCAGGCCCAGTGGAGCATGACTGTTCAGAGATTATGGATGAGGTGTTCTCCAGGTGGCCAGGCTTGACCAACCAGCCTATTAGTCATCTGGATGGCAACAGCTTTGTATGAACAGATACACATTTTATGTATATGCAGTAGTGTCTCTGGGCACTGTCATTAAAAACATGACTACTGCCAGTTGGGACTTCTAACTGGGGAGAAAAAGTGTTAAATATGGACAAAAAGTTCTAAAATTACTAAAAGCTGTATGGGCCCCTAAGCGAGTAGCAGTCATGCATTACCAAGCGCACCAGAAGGGGGAGACAACAGCTGTTGGGGAAAATCAAAATGCTGATAGGAAAGCCAAGCGAGCAGCCCTCACAGAAGGACAAACCTCTTCCTCACTGGCAGCTGCCTTGTTCCTGTGTCCCTTATCTAAATGGTATCCATGGCATACTTCACAAGAACATGCTTGGTTTGAGACTGAAGGAGAAAATTTTCTACCAGATGAATGGTGGTAGTTTACTGATGACCACATTGCCATATCTGAGTCACTGGCTCCCACATTTGTCAAACAGTCCCATGAAAGAGCTCACTCAGGACAAATGGCTCTTGTGGCCACCTTGACCCAGCATATCTATGTCCCCAAGCTCTCCAGCATAAGTAAGACAGTATGTAAAAGGTACAGTCTGTGTGCCAGAAATGATTTCTGATGCTTGCTGGTGTTATGTACACCTTCTCAGGATGGATAAAAGCCTTCCCCACTCAGACTGAGAAAGCCCAAAAAGTGGCCAGGTACCTGTTAAAAAAAATCATCCCTCCATTCAGAATACCTGTGTCTACTGGGTCAGCAATGGGCTGGCCTTTGTGGCTGAGGTGGTACAGTTAATGGCTAACAGATTAAAAATAACTTAAAAGCTACACATGGCCTACCACCCCCAGAGTTCAGGAAAAATAAAACATATAAATAGGACTCTAAAAATTGCAATTAAAAAAACTATTCCAGGGCTGGTGGAATGGCTCAAGTGTTAAGAGCACCTGCCTAGCAAGCATGAGGCCATGAGTTCAAACCCCAGTACCACAAAACAACAACAACAACAACAACAACAACAACAACAACAAAACTATGCCAGGAGACCCACCTACTATGGGTAGCTGCCCATAGTCTTGCTCAGTATTAGGTCAAGCCCCAATAAATAGGTGGGTCTCTCCCCTTTTGAAATACTTTTTTTGGCATCCACCCTCTTTAGTCAAGGGCCTGCAAGGGACCTTAAGAAAATAGGTGACTTCACCCTGAGACAACTGACACAGGCCCTTGATTTGACTCTCTTGAAAATCAATGACTGGGTAAGAGAGACACTCCCTGTTAGCCTGACAAATCCCATGCACCCTTATAAACCAGAGGATGCTGTTTGGCTTTGTTGTTGTTTTGTCCACCCCCAGAACAGTTGAGGTGGTATCATTCCTTAGATCTACCACAGCCAAGTGAAGCCAGCTTCCCTCGAATGGGAGCGCATCCCTGACCCAGTCTCATCATACAAGACCACCTTCAAAACACTAGCACCTTCCCTGCCAGGACCCTGCTTCCCAGGAGACAACAGGAAACCAGGGAGGATGAGACATCAACCCTTCCTCTAGTCACTCCAGAAGCTGACTAGTCTCCCCATGGCGGAAGCTTGAGGAGTCACCCATCTCACCTTTGAGGATTAGTTCGTGCTGTGTATTCTTCTTGCTAATCTTGGTCAGCTCTCTACCTGGAAACCCCCAGGTTTTGGACTGTGACTCATGTATGCACACTACCCAAACAGGGAGTGCTGTTACCAAAACTCTGGTATGGAAAAACAGTATTCCTGTACAGGCACCATTGTTGGGTTGTGCATCAACGGCCATACTATCTACTCAGTGTGCTTTCATGATGGTCAGTGTATCTGTTTTAACCCCATCTATTGCCCTCAAGAACATTGGCTGAGGTCCAAATCTTCACCAGTACTGGGAAGCCCATTAACCACACCCAGGTTAATGACCCCAATAAACCTGTGTCCATATACTGTGATGTGTGTGTCTCAGTGGCTAAAAACACCGGGCCTTAGGGCAACTGGAGAGGGTGAGCCTACAGTTAGGACCTACAGGTTAAATGATAAGTATATGTGCTCAAAAGATAACAGTGGGACATCCGGTTGTGCATCCTATGAACAACTCTACTGCCCTTATTGGGGTTGTGAAAGATGGGCAACTTGGCTAAAAGGGGAGGTCTATACCTCACATGGAACTGCTGCTCTTTTACAAAAAGGGAAGCAACCCCCAACTGTACTCTTGGTGCCTGTAACCCTGTAAATTTCACTACTTTCAATCTTAATAAAACAGGCTGGGAAATTGGGAGAAAGTTTGACATTCTAATCTTAAAAAAAAAAAACCAAAAAAAACCAGACCCCGGTTACTTTGCTACATTTTCAACTCATCATGATCACTCATGAGAGCTCCTCATACCAGGTCTTTCACTCCTCTTACGTGGAGATAGTACGTGAGTTTCCCATCTTAGTTACAACCAAAAACCTTTTCCTCTGCTAGCTGATGCTGTGGAGGAATGAATACGAGAGACCATTGGCCTGGGAGGAAAAAAGAGCTAAACCCACAAGAGCCTTGTAATGAAACTACTCCCCCTGCCATGGGGAGAGCATTTGGTGCCTAAAAACCTCTATTATTGCGAATCACTGTATCTCCTGTCCAAAACGTCAATTCTCCATCCTGGTAGGGGACTTAATCTGCTTGGGACAAAAGTTTTACACTACTACTACTCAGGAGACTCAGTGGTGGGGCTCCCAATCACACGGAGTCCCAACCTCACCTGCTGTCTACAACAGCTTGGAATAATCTCAACCTGAGTAACTGCTGTTTACAGATTGATAATAAAAAAGGTAATTAAAAGATTACTGACAAGATAAAAAAAAGCTTGCCCATGTCCCTGTGCAGACTTGAAAGGGAAAAAGTCCCAATGGTCTATTGGGCGCTTGTTCTCAACCCTAGGTTGGTCCAAGACCTTAATAGGGACCACGTTCCTTGTTTTAGAGCATGCCTGATACCACCCTGCTTAATCCCCCGGTACTGTGGTCTTTATCAAGATGATGCTCTTTGACCCAGAAGTGGGTCCGAGCATCAAAGTGGGGAATGTGGCAGGAAGGCAGGGAGGGGGAAGAGAGATTAATGACAGCTACAGAGAAACAAAGGAAAACTGGAGTTGGGGGATGTTACCTGGAGAACAGAGGAGGGTCACTCGCCCCAGAGGTTAAAACAGCCAATGAAATGTCATGTAATTATGTATGGGACAAGCGTACCCCCCATTTTTGTAACCTGCTCTAAATGGTATATAAGGAAAGCCCCCTTTGTTCTCGGAGCTCAGCCTTTGGATGTGAGTCTGCTGAGTCGCTGCCGGCTTGCTTAATAAACTTGCTTCCAGAAAGCTTTGGTGCCCTCTTAGTCTCTATCTGAGCCCTCCTACAACAGTGGAAACTTAAAAAGGTGGGGTCTAGTGAGAGGGTAGGTCATTGGGGTGCACCCTTGACTGGGACTATGGATCTCTACTCTCTTTCATTTTCTGGCTGCCATGAAGTGAACAGTCCTCCTTTGCCACACACTCCAGCACAGGCCCAAAGCAACAGGGCCAAAGTGACCATGGACTAAAACCTCCCAACCAAAACAAACCTTTCCTCTTTTTTAAGTTGATTGTCTCAGGTATTTTGCTATAACAGAAGGATGGCTGACAAAGAAAACACTGGTGATAGTTAATCTTGGCTATCAAGTTGGCTGAAGAAAGGGTTGGCTATTTCTGGGTGTTTCTGTGAGGGTGTTAGGATTGGCGTGTGAATCAGTGAACCGAGCAGGGAAGACCCACCCTGAATGTGAGTGGCTCCTTCTAATAAGGCTAGGGGCCTGGGTGGAACAAGAAAGCAGCAGAAGGGGAAGCATGTGTGTGCATGCTGAAACTTTTTGGAGTGAGTGTGTGTTTTGATGATGCCATTGCCTGTGGATATCGGAGTCCAGATTCTTTAGCCTTTGAACGTGCACTTTCACTAGAGATTCTCCAGGGGGCTTCCAGGCCTTTGGTCTTGGACTAGGTCTGCATCATTGGTTCCTCTTGTTCTGGGGCTTTCAGCTTATGATTCCCCCAGCTCTCCAGCCTGGAGGCAGCTGTTGTGGCACCATTTAGTCTCTGATTGTATAAGCCAATCTAATATATATAAAATTTACCTTGGCCAACACACACACACACACACACACACACACTCAGTTGGTTCTGTTCCTCTGGAGAACACCAACTAATACAATTCCTATGAATATTTAATCCTCTATTTCTTTCAATTTTAGTTTTTTTTTATTGTAAGCTTTGAATTTTTCCATAATAAAATTATCATTCATTTCATTTATGGTACTTTCAATTGCTTCAATACTTTTATTACTCCTCCAGAGATTGGAACTAAACTCAACATCAGACCACATGGGAACCCAACTTGTAGCATGCTGGGAACTTAGTGGTAGTGGGAGTTGAGCCAGGAAATCAAGACTCACAGAGTTGAGGTTACTGGGCCTGGTCCTGCTGCAAAGTGCGCTCTCTCTCTCTTTCTGTGTCTCTCTCCCTCCTCCCCTTTCTTCTCAGTCCCAAGTGGATTTGAGGTCCACATTATTGTGCTAAAAGCCTGGCTAACTTGGGCTTTCCTGGGGTGACTATTAGTGTGTTCAGTTTCTTCTACACTGCCACTGCTTTAGTTCAGTCTCTTGTAATTTATTCCTTGGTCTTTAAAAAGACTGTTTCTTCTGTTTTGTTCTTGCACCCCGTTGGTCTTTCTCTACCAAGCAAATGTAGATATGCTATCCCTTACCTGAGAAGCTTGAAACCAGAAATATTTTGGATTTTTTTTTTCAGATCCTGGAATATTACACATACATAATGAGGTATCTTGGGTACTGGACCCAAGTACAAACATGAATTCATTTATGTTTTATATACACATATCCTGAAGGTAATTTTATAGAATATTTTTAATGTACCTGTGTTTTGACTGTGACATAACATGAGGTCAGATGTGGAGTTTTCCACTTACAGCATCAAGTCATTGCTCAAAAGTTGCAGATTTTGGAATGTTTTGAGTTTTAGATTTTTTTTTTTTGGGTCAGGGATACTTTTAACCTATATACCCAAATTCCCTTCTTTCTCCTTTTCTCCCTACCTCGTTCTCTTTCCCTCCCCCTTTTTTTGGGTAGTCTTGGGATTTGAACTCAGGGTTTTAGTACCTTCTAGGCAGGTGCTCTACCTCTTGGGCTGTGTCTCCAGCCCTATTTCTCTCTTGCTTTTTCTCATCTTTCTTTTTTTGAAAGAAAGAATCCATTTTGGTATCATTTTAAACATTTGTTTCTTGAAGAAAATTTCAAAAAATGCAAATAAGCATTGAAAAAGGAAAAAAAATAAATTTCCTTAGCTGTCAGAGATAAATAATATCTTTTATTATCCTTTCCAAAGTTTTCTTTTCTTTTTCCATTTTTAACTACTTACATTTAACAAAATTGCATAATAAGTAGTTCATAACCTGCTTTCTTTTCTGCTGAAAACTATATGGTAAACATCTGTCACATCAGTGAATCTATTCCTTCATCATTTCAGAGTGTGCTTTCTAAAATAAAAATTTGTGTGCCTTCCTCTATTTTAAAGACCAAATTTCTTTAATGGTTCTTTTAGCCTAGAGTTGTGGTTTCTAAACTTTGTAGTATATTGGAATCATCTGAGATTTAAAAAAAACAAAAAACAAAATACAAAAACAAGGCCACCTGGCTTCCCATGCCTAAAGATTATGATTAAATTTTTTTCAGTGTAATTTCAGCATGGAGAGTTTTAAAAACTCCCCAAGTGATCCAAATACATAGTAAAGTTTGGGAATTGCTTGCCTTAGAGCAAAAGTCTGCAAACTACAGCCTGTCAGCCAAATCCAGCCTGCTACCATGTGTTTTATATTTTTAATGGTTAAAAAAATCAAAATAATATTTTATAACACATGAAGATTATAGGAAACTCTAAGTGCTTATAAATAACCTATTATTGGAACACAGCCATGCCCATTCATTCATGTATTGTCTAGAAGGACTGCTTTTGTGCTACCATGGCAGAATGCAAGTTAGACAGAGACTGTATGACTGTGAAAGTCTGAAGTATTTATTGTCTGGCTCTTTGCAGAAAATCATTTCCTACTCCGGGCCTAGAGTATAAAGTCCTTTGTATCACCAATGAAGCATTTCATGATACGACTCATTCCTGTCTCTCCCAGTTAGTTTCCTACTGTATCTTTGGCTCCAGCTACAACAATGTCATCTGTAGTTCTTCTGAGCTTCCCCTTGGTGTCTTTGCATATAGTGTTTGCCTGAAAATTTCATCCTTTCCAGAAAACTTGTGCTCATCCTTCAAGAACACCTCAATCTCAAGGAACATCTTTGAGGAATTCACCTCTTCACTCCTGGTTACTCTCTCCTTTGTGTTTACCTGTGTCTGGTATGATCTCTACTAAGCTCTCCTCACAGGGTCTTGCTACTATATATTTAGACTTCTTTGGTGGTATTGGGGTTTGAACACAGGGCCTCACGCTTGCTAGACAGGTGCTCTACTACTTGAGCCACTCTGCCAGCCCATATGTAGATTTCTTTCTTGCAACAGCTTCTAGAGGACAGGGACTGCATTCCACTAACTGGTGTATCCCCAGCTCTGCGCACAGGACCTACATGTTTAAGACTTAGGTATCAAATGGTCAAACAAATAATGACCTTGTAGATATTGTTGCAGTCGCTATTGGAGATAGGATGTCATCAAGGAGAAATGTCCAACCCTATGGAAGAGAGGGCTAGTAGAAGAAAGTATAGGATCAAACTTTAATATAATAAAATGGAAAAAGTAGAATACAAAGTGATATGTGTACTATGGTTAGAACTATGTGGGTTCACCGTAAATATTTCATGATGATGGTGATTGTACTATTTTAATCAAGCATCCATCATCTATAATGGTCTGTTTCTTGTGTCAGAGATATCAGGTCACCTTGGAGTAGACTTTATGGGGTAACCCCAAGAATGGGCCGTTTTGGTTACAGTCATGAGAAGTCAGTGGGCATTGATTTATCTTGGAGAAAAAATTAATACCCTTTGCTTTAGAGAACTTGAAGATTGCTAAGAAGGATTTGGGGAAATTGGCCTAGGAGCTAAGAAGTCTTCAGGGAGGATGATAATGAAAAACAGAACCTTTCTCTTTGTGGTTCAAAGTGGAGAGATTGTTTCTTGTGGCCTTAAGAATGTGTAACCAGGACTGACCTTGGCCTGAGAAAGCACCCCAGAAGTTCTGTTCTGCTCAGAGGAGGTCATAGGTGGGATAACAGGTTGGAGTTAATTTGAATGCTAAAATAATTAAGGCCAACTCCAAGTTGCTGGTTATGTATGTAGAATTTGTATGCGTGTGAGCGCAGGAAGAATGGTGGCAGACAAAGATACACAAAAATGAAAGGAATAATACTGTTTAAGTGTTAGGATCTCAATCAGTTTTCCTTTACTGTGATTATTTGTTTAATAAAAAAGATGAAATGAATGCTCTTACATATTTGCATTACAATGAACTTTACATTAAAAACAAATCCTTAAAAATTGTTGTACTGTCAATTAGATTTTGTCATTTTAGTTATCATTCATTTTCCATATTTGAAGTTTTTTTAATATGGTCTTTTTCTATAGGATTCTTTTCTTTCCTTTTCATTCCTGTGAATATTTTTAAAGATTGCTCTTTATCCTGGCAAATGCAGCAGACTGGCACCAATTCCTGTCTTGGTATCAGCTGGAACCTTTTTTGAATGAAAGAAGATTCGTTAAAACAAAATCTAATTATTATACTTATCATTTATTTCAGAACAGGCTATTATAATCCCATAATATCTAATTGATAAGGATTCCCTGATTTTAAAATGGACTGTGTTTCAGAAGTTTATAACTCAGTTATTATGTATATATATATATATATATATATATATATATATATATATTTAATTTTTTAATTAGGATATATTCATTGTACAGGGGGATTCATGTGACAATTCCAAATAGGCTTATATAGTACATTGGTGAGATAGCCCCCCACTGTCTCTCCCCCCTTGGCTCCCTCCCTGCCCCACTTAAAGCCATTGCAAGAGGTTTGTTTGTTTTATTTCATGTAAGTATATGAAGTACACCAACCATATACCCTCACCTTAATCTCTATCACTCACCATCCCCCCTCGCACAAGTTACCCCTCACTGTACCTATTTTACAGTCCTGTCTTTTGTAATTAATATTTAAATTGATGTTCAAAGGAGTTTCTCAATGGATCCCTACTGTGAGTCTATTTTACTTTGACCTATTTAACCTCTTCCATTGTTCTCCTTACCCCTTTACCTCCCACCCCCCATTTTTCAACAGCTTTCAATATATACCCTTATATCCTCTACCTTCACCAATGTAACTCAAACACAGATGAATTTAAAATACATTTTCTTTTTTTTTTTTTTAGTGCTGAGGATGGAACCTAGCTCTACCACTGATCTACACCCACAGCCTCTGAAATACATTTTCTTAGAGAAACAGTGCTATAAAATAGTGGCAAGGTTCCTAGACCAGCCCACTGAAGTCTATAAATACAGCTGAAAACTTTCACTGTTATTAGAAATAATTAGAAACTGTTCAAATAATAGACTGAGAAAAAGGAATACTTCAAGGAGTAGAAATATAAACTGAGGAAAGAGCTAAAAGTAGGGGAGTGTTGAGGTCGTGGGTATAGCTCAGCAGTAAAGTGCTTGCCTAGTATGTGAGAGGCCCTGGCTTCTGTAAGGCACTGCCGAATAAAGACCACACCACGTGTGGAACGAAAAGATTTATGGGCTGCCCTCCACCCAGATCAGGGAGCAGTGGCTTGGCTGAAATGGGTAGTGTGCTTTATAGGAGGGTCCACGCCATGGGGGAGGGAGAGAGTTTCTGGTCTCTGATTATCTGTGATCACCAGATTAACAGGCCAACATGCCTGGTTAGTTGAGTAACTGGAAGTTTCTGAGGTGTTTTTCAAGCAGAGAAACAAACAGGGGAGTTGGGCAAGCAGTCATAAATCAGGGGATCTGGTTTCAGTGCTAGCTTTGAGACCTTCCCCCTGCCCCAAGAATGCCAGGGACCTAACAGCTTCCATCCCCAGCACTGCCAACAATTAAATGAATGTTGATTCTTGAAGAAATCAAGCATTCTAAGATGACAAGGAGGGAGATTTTTTTTTCTGAATATATTGGTCATGATTAAGGTGTTTTAATTCTTAGAGGGGGTTTCTCTCAGCTCAAAAATTGTCCGGCATGAGAAGTTGTTGAAAGGGGAGATTTTCTAGAATGATGCAAATGCCTGGAGGAAGGGAAGAGGCAAATGTGGATAAGCATGACCTTGCAATGAAGAGCTTCTGGGAGCTGAAATTAGTGAAGGAATGTGAAAGATGGAGAAAGTAGTGCTGATCGGACAGGGACTCCCTTCTGTGTCCCTTCAGCAGGGGTTGGGTTGGCTCACAGTCATTTTCTTGTGTCTTCAGGTTCCCAGGGCACTTTAGAGCTTCTGGTTTTATCAGGTGAGGAGTTAGGAATTGGTGGGAGGCAAGGCAAGAGCTCAGAGTAGTTCTTTGAGAAAATTAGGAGAATAATTGTATTGCTATATATGATAGTTGTAATGTTAAAGTGTGTGTGTGAAAGAGAGAGAGATCTTCCCACAGAAGAATTAAAAGAATTATACTGTTTTTCCTGAGAAGTGTTAATACCTTCAGAGCAGCCTCAGGTTCAAACTCCAGCACCACCACCATCATCACTAAAAAAAAGTATTACTACCCTCAGTGTTGCTGGTACCCACTGTTGGCAATAATGGCGCTGATAGGTTTCGGTTCTTACTGCACCCTTAAGCTTCTGTTTTCCAGGGTCACGGTCCTGCCTCCCAGGGTCACAGTCCTGCCTCAAGTCTAGCTTGAATCCTCCTCCTGCCCCAACCTCCAATCAGCATGAACCATAAGATCCTAACCAATCAGGTCATGCTGAGTCTCATTGAGGGGTATTTAAGCCCCTGCCCCTCTCTCCCTCTCTCTCTTGGCTCTCTGCTCTCTCCCTCTCCCACCCGGCAATAAAGAATCTCTTGGCCAGATCACTCCTCTCCACATGGTCATTTTGGGGCCTATATTTCCTTACATTTGGTGCCATGACTCGGGGTGGGTTTCCCCACTAATCCTGGTGGGACCCCGATTCCGACTCACCCCACGACCACCCTGAGGACGTGACTGGCCAGGACTCATCCTCCCGATCACCCTTGCTTGCATCCAACACTGGACATTCTTTGGTGAGTCCACCTACCCTTCTTGGGCTCCCTTTACGGCCTCTCCCTTTGGTGTCTCTGGGTTTTAGAACACTTCCCATGGTTTGGGCTATCTCTGGGCAGCTCAGATGGTAGAGGGATCCCCTTCTCCACAGGGTTTGGATTTTACAGGGTCCAGGACCCTACAAAACCTAGGACTAGGTAATCCAAGCCGCCAGCCTCTGGCCTGCAAACCACCTGAACTCAGCGACAGCTGGGTCACGTGCTCTTTGCGTTTTCTCGGATATTTGTGCTGTGTGAGGATGCTCCACAGTACATAATATCCTCCTTTCCCATACTGGGACCGGGTCCCTCATAATGGGTGCCTCTACATCTTCTCTGCTGTCTGACTCCGCATTGAGATGCCTCCTCAATAATTTAGACACCTTGGGTTTGACCCCAGATATAAAACCAAAAATTTGATCTGCTTTTGCACTCAAATCTGGCCCACTTATCCTTTAGACAACCAAAGTCACTGGCCCCTTTTCGGGTCTTTAAATCCCAACCTTTTACGGGACATATAACTACTGTGAGCAATCGGGACGATGGGAAGAGATTCCATTATGTCCAAACCTTTTCATACCTCCATCTAAATCCAGCTCTCTGACTTCAAATCCTCCCTCTGTACTTTCTGTTCCCCTGCACAGATTCTATCAGCCTGTAAACCAGTTTCTAAATCAGCCAATTCCTCTCCAAACCTCCTCCTTCCCCACGTAAACAGACCATACCTATCTCCTCCTATCCTCCTGAGAAACTTTCCCTGTCGTGGAGTTAAGCGAGCCACTCCTTGCCAATTCTGACCTCAAGGTGGTTCCAGCTCTGAGAGAGCTCATGCTTTATTCAGTGACCGGAGAATGGAGGTTTCGTTTCCTGAAAGCATGCCAGTACCAATCAATGGGAGCAACCTAGAGACACAGGTGATGGCTAATCCCTTAAGCATGTGTCATGCCTCCAGGCTCTGCCTTCCCCTCCCTACCTAAGATGTTAGCTCACCTTTTCTGCCTCCTCCATGGTCTCACCACATGTTCTTTGCCTCTGTCTGCCTTCCCCTCCCTGGGCTTACTGGGACCCTGCCTCCCATGAAAAACCTGTAGCATGGTACCCTATGACTTAAGTTATTACTACAGCTGCTTTATAAAAGCGCTTGCAAAAACCTGCAGCTGCCACGCTTACGCTCTAATTCCACCCCCACAAGGGGAGGAGGGAAAGCAAACAGGCACACCTGTGCACAGGATGCCGGCTCCTGGAACAGCAAAAACACCTGCCATAGCTAAGAAAATCCATAAAGAAGACCCAGCAGATCCTGGGCCGCCAACCACACGTGGTGATGGCTGTGGCCCGCTGCCACTTCCCCAGGAAGGAGGGAGGGGCCACAGGCCACAGGATCAGGCCTAGGCAGTCAGGGTCATTTGTCCCAGGTGTGTGTGGAGGGAGTGGCCTTGCACAAGTCTCGCTCCTAGCCCCACCTCACACCTCAGGGCATCAGACCCTTGTAAGTCAATTGTTAGCTCAAGGTTATAGTTCCAGAATTAACTAAATAGACATTACTGTGGTCTCTAAATTTCTCATTTAAAATTTTCTATACCTTTGGCCTCAGCATAAATTTTTCCCTCCAAATATTAACACTAGTTGTCCCGTATGGCACTGTTATTGGCCTGAAACGCCCTCTGAATGCCCTTCTCTAACTTTACAAATGATTTCTTTGTTAAAAAGATAGCCTTTATTAAAGAGGCTGCCTGCTGTTAGCTAAAAGACAGGATCCTAACGTTTTGTTCTTTCTAGATGGGACCTGCACCTTCCAGTCTTCTGGCTGGTAGATGTTGGAAGCTTTGATCTGAGGCCTGGCCTCAGTATGCCTTGGGTGACCAAGAGAAGTGGCCTTCACAGAGCTCCTTAAATTACAATAGACCTTTTCTATAAAAGTAAAAAAAAAAAAAAAGGTAAACTGAGGTCCCCTATACAAATTTCTCTCATTAGAAAAGCAATGGGTTCTGGTCCAGGCCACTCAGGTTGGAAATGATTATATGGCTCAAGCAGTAGAGTGCTGCTTTACAAGCATAAAGTCCTGAGTTCAAGCCCAGTACAGCCAAAGTAAGAAATAATAATAATAACATTTGGGGCTGAGGAAGTAGCTCAATGGGAGAATGTCTGCCCAGCATGTGCAAAGCCCTGGGTTCAATTCCCCAGCATTACTAAAAAAAAAAAAAAATGGTAAAGAAGATAAGTGGCATTAATGTCACTTCAGCCATCTCATAGTGGAAAAACATAGTTTAACCTAGACCAGATCCCTCATTCTTCAAGCAAGGAAACTGAGGCCCAGAACAGTTCAGAGATTTGCTCTCCAGAGTGTCAGGTGTCAATGTAAAATAACAACTTTACTTTACAGCAACAACCTATCAGAAAGCATACCACGGTGGACTCAGAGTCACAGGTGAGAGAGGTTCTCCTCAAAGATAAATTTCTAACAGTCAGTCCCAGATATTTGTTAAAAAACTCAGACTGTGGCTGAAGGGAAAAGTCTTTGAGCCAAGTAATACAGCTAGCCATGTCTGTATTTATAGCTATGTCTGTATGTCCAGGACCTTACTAACAGGAGAGAAAAAGATAAGAGACACCATGGCCTCATTGCTGCTCTCAGAGAGGGCCCCA
Organism: Castor canadensis; assembly: GCF_047511655.1. Classification (NCBI taxonomy): domain Eukaryota; kingdom Metazoa; phylum Chordata; class Mammalia; order Rodentia; family Castoridae; genus Castor; species Castor canadensis. The sequence continues at coordinate 135,588,014 of NC_133393.1, read as the reverse complement.
CCCGACTGGGGCCTGTATCCTGAACTTGCTACCATGGTGGACAGGAGGGGAACTTCTGCAGAGAATGCTTAAGGGGGGACAGCCCGGGAGACAGCCCCACCCCCAACCGGGACCCTGCCCTCTGCAAGGGTAACCACTGGAGGTCTAAGTGCCCCTGTCACCAAATGGAAGGCAAGGTGCCACCTCTTATGTATTGATGGGTCCCAGCCTCCTGTCCATACTCCACTTCTTGGCATCAATGTTGAGGAGCCATAATGGCAGAAAAACAAAAGGCCATTTTCCTCCTAGACAGTGGAGCCTGTCTCTCTGTTTTACCTTTTTCTCCTGGTCCCTGGTCCAATGACAAAAGTTATCATTCGGGGCAAATCTGGCCAGCCCCTAGAACGCTAGTTTACCTGGCCTCTGGCCTGCTCTTGGGGAGACCTCCTTTTCTGTCACTCTTTCCTCATAGTACCTAGAACTCCAGTGTCCCTGCTGGGACAGGATTTACTATCTCAATTAAAAGCTCAAATTCTCCTCCCTCCAGGCAGCTATCTCTGCTGCCCCCTCCTTCAGGAACAAAGAAGATTCCACAGTGTGGACTGATGAGATGAGTGTAGGGTGAGCCAGGACGGCCCTCCCTATTCAAATAAAACTCAAAAATCCCTCACAGTTTCCACACCTAAAACAATATCCCCTCAAGCCTGAGGGATGATAAGGCCTTATGCCTATCATAAATTCCTTAAAACAACAAGGGCTACTAATTAGTTGCTTCAGCCCCTATAATAAATCTAAAATTCTTATAAAAGTTAATTTTGAAATACAAGTTACAAAGTAAACAACTGGAAAGGATATAGATAGGTAATAAATGTATTTTTTGAAAAGTTAAAGGAAAAATAAATGTTTTTGGATGAGAAAGGATTTTGTAAAAAAGGGTTTATCCTAAAGATTGTTTCAAAAAGGAGGGATAAAAATAAGCCATCAAAGGGTTTAGTATGTTATATAAAGGTCTAAGTAAGTTTTAAAAGTGCATAATAAGAAACTTCAGTGTGTGATAAAGTTAAACTTGAATATAATCTAAGAGTTGCCTAAAAGATTTTTAGGGTCATGTCAAACTAAAATCAAATCCTCTATGTTTATGAAATAACAAGGTTATCTTAATATTGTTCTGCTCTGAGTAACATCTACAAAAAACCATTACAGTGAAAGATTTTATCAAAGAAATTATTCGTGTTTTCTGCTGATCTTGTCAAGCTTTTAAGTACTACTAAATCAGAGTTCATTTACATATTTGCTTATGTGTCTTAAATGACCACCTTGTAACAGTGTTATCTGAATATGGTACAAACATTTAAAAGGTTAAAAGTGTCAATTTATATAAAATAATGAGCTAAATCTTTCTTTAATCCAAGAGTGTTACATTTAAATCCTGACAGTTCCTGCCTCCCACGGGTCACCTACCTAGGTGTGGCCTTAAAGGGACAGACTCACTCAATGAGTCATAAATGCATCAACCCAATCTTCCATTTCCCAACCCCCATACCATAAGACAGCTTACGGCTTTCCTGGCAGTTATAGGATTTTGCAGAATTTAGATTCCTAGGTATGTAGTCCCTGAACAGACACCTTTTTATGCTCCTCCTAATATTCCTATTTGGGTCTTAGATAATGTATGGCCACCCATTTCTCTCTCTGTAGTTGGAGGACTCTTGAAATTGTCTGGGGACAACATTTCACAGTGGTTCTCCTGGCCAATGCCCGTCCTAATGCCTATGTTCTTGTTCTCCTATTCTTGAGCTTCCTCCCTTGTATCATACTGCATGTCTGCTATTGCTAATCAAAAATTTAACCAGTTGTACCTCCAGGGATACCAACGTCTCCAAAACACCAGGATAGTTGGCTGATACCCACCATGCAGAGGTTGGAGGATTGGTTTGAGACTCTTTACGACCTGTGGCTACAAGGGACCTTCATCAACTTCAGGAAAGAGGAAATCTTCATTTTTGCAGCCTGGTTGTACACCATCATGAGGGTCACCACCCCAACATTGTTTGCCAACTGACCCTCCCTTCCTCTACGCCAACCCTTGCCAGCTCGAAGAAGCCAGAGTGAACACAATGCCCCCCTTCCTTAACAAACAAAAAAGGGAGGAATGTTGGCAATAATGGCACCGATGGGTTTCGGTTCTTACTGCACCCTTAAGCTCCTGTTTTCCAGGGTCACAGTCCTGCCTCCCAGGGTCACAGTCCAGCCTCAAGTCTAGCTTGAACCCTCCTTCTGCCCAGCCTCCAATCAGCATGAACCATAAGATCCTAACCAATCAGATCATGCTGAGTCCCACTGAGGGGTATTTAAGCCCCTGCCACTCTCTCTCTTGCTCTCTCTCTTGGCTCTCTGCTCTCTCCCTCTCCCACCCGGCAATAAAGAATCTCTTGGCCAGATCACTCTTCTCCACGTGGTCATTTTGGGGCCTATATTTCCTTACACCCACGAGATCCAACTGTGCAGTGAGAATGGAATAGGGAACATGATGCATTATGGGAAATTAAACATTGAGCAAGTAGCCAAGCAGTTTAAATACACATTTAAAATAATTTTTTGGTTTCTTTTTATTTGACATGAATTAGTTGTAAGTAGAAGTCTAAATAGAACACAACTCCAGGAAAGAATAAAATCTCAAATGGTGCAAGTGTTGCTTAATAATTTCCTGTTTGCTCCCAAATTGACCCATTTCAGAAAGATTGGGGAGAGCTCATCTTACAACATACTGTAACAAGGGAGGGGTTAAGAAATCATACTTCCTTATTGCCATGTGGCTGGTGTACTTACAATAGCTAAAAGCCTTCTGGGACCCCCTCAATTGAAATACAGTTGACTCTTGTACAACGCAGGGGTTAGGGGTGCTGACAGCCTGAGCAGCAACTATGTATAAATTCTGATCCTCAAAAACTTATTAATAGCCTGCTGATGGCCACAAGCCAAACTGATAATGAGGCAGGTTAGACTTCGGGACTCTTAAAACATATATGACTTCATATTGTATTCCAGGTTGAACATTCTTCTCTTTTGTTGAGACTTCTTCTCAATTGCAAATATGTGTAAGTTGTTCACACCCTGGCCTAGGGACTACCCAGGGCACCACCCCTCCCACTCATCAATTATTGGTAGTTAGGAATTACCAGGTTCTTCCCTTCCTGTAGGTTAGCATAGGTTTGGAAAGCAGATGGAAAGAGAAAAGACTCTCTCTTTGCTTCCAGCTTCCATCTGGGCTTTTGTAACTCCTTTCCTTAATCTTTAATAAAAATCTGTTATTTCCCTCACAAAACCTGTGGGTCCTGCCTGGATGCTTCCATGTGGGACACAAAGAATTTGAAATTCTTCTGATCAGTGACTGCATCGGCCTACAGCAATAAGAAACGATTAGCACATATTTTGTATGTTACATGTTTCATATGTGCGAAAAATACAAGAGAACTGATACAGGAGTTATTGCAGTAACAACTGCTCTGGAGAGCTGATGAACAAAGCAGACACTTCTACTGCTTGAGCTCAGTGCAAGAGCAGCAGGAGTGGACACGAGCCATTACGGCATACAGTTGCATTACTGTTAATTTTATGGAATTGTGATTTAATTCTGTTTCTCCATGTTTACATTTCTCTCAACTGTGAACAGTACCATGTACAGTCTGTAAGTGTTCTTGTGTTTAGGTTTTAATAAATTTTAACATTTTATGGTAGAGTTGTGTCTTTTATTATAGCAAATGATAAAATAGGCTATTATCTGTACATATTTTATGCATTAATGGGATACCTTTTTCTTTATTATTATTTTTTGGTATTTCTGGGATATGTGTTTTTTAGCGTTTTTTTTTCCAAATTGTCACAAGTCTCCCAAAAGAAAATCTGACTATATAAGTGGACATAAGAGGACCTATACAGGTAAAACCCACGTTGTTTATAGGTCAACTGAATTCTGTTTTTTTGATCACTTACATTCCTACTGGTTGGACCACAGGTTCCAACTTCTGTTCAAAATCAGTCACCAAAGAGTTTGGCATAGATTACTAGCTAGTATTTTCAGTCCTATTCCTCTCTCCTAACACATTTTAATTTTCTGGTGGTATGGGAGTTTGAACTCAGGGCCTGCTAGGCAGGCACTCTACCACTTGAGCCATACTTCCACTATCCCCATTCCTTTTTTAATTTTAGTTATTTTTTTAAGTAGAGTCTTGCATTTTTGCCTGGAGCAGCCTGAGACCATGATCCTCCTATCTCTGCCTCCTGGGCTGCTGAGATCACAGGCATGCATTACCACATCCAGCTCCATTTTATTTTTTTTAATTAGACAAAACAATACTTTTATTGCTACTGTGGTTTGAATGCGGTTTGTCCGCGTGTGTTGGAGGCCTGTTCCGCAGTATTGAGAGCTGGTAGACCTTTAAGAGGTGAGAGGTTGTTGGATCATTGGACATGCTGCCCTCAGAAGAAATTAATTGAGTTCTCGTGGGACCCTGACTAGTGCTTGTGAGACAGTTGTTATAAAAGAGTAAGCCTTGTCCCCCCACCTCTTTTCTGGCATTCTGTCTCACCATGTGGATCTTGCCTTCTTGAATGTGCAAGAAATGATGCCACTTGCCACGAGGACCTCATCAGAGTTCATGCCATGCTGTTTAAAGTGTCAGACTCCAAAACTGAACAAAACAAACCTCTTTTCTTTAAAAGCTATCCAATCTTAGGTATTTTGTTATAGTAGTACAGATGGGACTAAGGTGTATCAATGATTGCTACAAAAACTTTACTAGTTGTCAGTCATACATTGCAGCAAGCCCAGCCTTCTTTTTCCGGTTTTAAAGACTGTCTTTCACTTATGTAACCTTCTTTCTTTTGTTTCCCAGAAACTTGTGCTTTGGTCCAGTCAAGTAGCTCTGGTCTCCTTTCCTTGCAACTCCCCTATTCATTCCCCACTTCTACCCTTGCTTTCCTTCCAACACCTAATGCTCCCCTCCTGGGACACCGTCTTTCTTCTTCTCCCTTATTAAAACCTGACTCACTTATTGAATCCCAGTTTAAGTGTGACATTAGACAAAACAGAACAGAGGACGTTTGTGGATTAGGAGATTTCCTGTTGGAGACGTCTAACGTTGCACAATTTCCTGACGTGGGTGAGGCTGTCTCTTGCTGCCCTCTTGCCATGTGCACATCCACACTCCAGAGTTCACACCAGGTGAAACTCAATAGCCTGCACCCTGGTGGGAGCCTTTGTGGGTGGGGTCCTTCTGAGAAGGCTCTTGTGGGGCTGTCCTTGGTAGCATCCATCTCATCCACAGGTAATGTGGCATTTTGTTCCACTCAACTCTGGAAGCACCTGTTTTGTCTTTGCTCTCTATCATAGCATCAGCCAACCTTTCCACTTTGGGCTTTTCTGGTGAAAATCAGACAGTAGGCTCTATACTTCCTGGACTCCAGGGACACAGGGCAAGATTTCTGTGATAGGCAGACTAAGGGCCTTCCACAGAGACCCACTCTCTCATCTCTAGAATTTTTGTGTTAGCTGTCTTTGTTTTCTGTTGCTGTAACAGAATGCTGGAGACTGGGAGATTTATAAAGGATAGAGGTTTACTTAGCTCATGGTTTTGTAGGATGGGAGTCCAAGATGGGATGATTGCATCTGGTGAGGGCCTCGTGCTGTGTTATAACATGCTGGAAAAGCAGAAGGGCAAATAGTCACACTTGGAAGGGGCAAAACAGCAGAAGTGACTTTGTTTTATAACAGCCCGCTCTCTTGGTGACTAATCCAGTCCCATAAGAGTGAAAACTCACTCCGCAAGAATTAACCCAGTCCATCAGGAAAGGCATTAAAACCTCTTAATGACCTAATCACCTCTTAAGGCTCAATCTGACAACACAGCCAACAAGGCCACAGTGGCAATTAAATTTCAACATGAGTTTCAGAAGGAACATACTGTAGCATTACCTCACCTGGAAAAGGGACTTTGTAGATGTGACTGCAGTTATGTACCTTGAGTAGGGAGACTGAATTTTCATGGATTTTTCCATGTGAGCCCCATCTAACCATCTAACCACAGGAGTCTTAACATGGAGAACATGCCTCAGCTATCGTCAGGGAGAAAGACATGACACAACAGAAGAAGGGTCAGTGACATGTGACACGAGGACATTCAACACCACTGCTGACTTGAAGATGGAGGAAAAGGGATACAAGCTAAAGAATGCAGTGAGTTACAGAGGCAGGGGATGGTCTTCAGTATAGTCAATGAGAAAATGAGGACCTCAATTCTACAACTGCAAGCAACTGAAATTTTGCCAACAACCTACTACACAGGAAACATATTATTCCCTAGAGCTTCCAGAAATGAACACGACTGCTGATATGTTCCCTCCTGGACTTATGTCCTACAGACCATAAGATATCACATTTATGCTCTTTAAGCACTGAATTTGTGGCAATTTGTTATGGCAGCAATAGAAATCTAACACATTCTTCCTTAGGTTTTCTCCCTGGGTCTACTGGTTTCTGCCTCTTAGTAAGTACTGTGGTAAGAGGGTGACAAAGTAGTCTCCTCTCCTGCCCACCCATGTTTATTGCAGCACTATTCACATTAGCCAAGTTATGGAAACAGCCAAGATGCCCCACCACTGACGAATGGATTAAGAAAATGTGGTATTTATACACAATGGAATTTTATGCATCCATGAAGAAGAATGAAATGTTATCATTCACTGGTAAATGGATGGAATTGGAGAACATTATTCTGAGTGAGGTTAGCCTGGCCCAAAAGACCAAAAATCGTATGTTCTCCCTCATATGCAGACATTAGATCAAGTGCAAACACAACAAGGGGATCGGACTTTGATCACAAGATAAAAGTGAGAGCACACAGGGAGGTATGAAGATAGGTAAGACACCTAAGAAACTAGATAGCATTTGTTGCCCTCAACTCAGAGAAACTAAAGCAGATACTTTAAAGCAACTGAGGCCAATAGGAGAAGGGGACCAGGAACTAGAGAAAAGGTTAGATCAAGAATTAACCTAGAAGGTAACACCCACGCACAGGAAATTAATGTGAGTCAATGCCCTGTATAGCTATCCTTATCTCAACTAGCAAAAACCCTTGTTCCTATTATTGCTTATACTCTCTCTACAACAAAATTAGAGATAAGGGCAAAATAGTTTCTGCTGGGTATTGAGAGGGTGGGGGGGGAGAGGAAGGGGCGGAGGAGTTAGGGAGTGGGGGAAGGGGGGAGAAATGACCCAAATGTTGTATGCACATATGAAAAATAAATAAATGATAAAAATTTTATAAAGAAAAAAAAAAAAGATGGTCTCCTCTCATCGATAGGAACTGCCTCCAATCCCAGCCACTGCTTCTCTTGCAGCATTTTCCACATGGTTAGCAAAGGCAATGGCAAAAACTTCTCCATACCATTGGAGAAGTCTTCTGCTACGTAGAAGACTGAAATGAGGCAGGAAATTCAGGGAAAGTACACAAACCGGGTGATGGGTGAACAAGTGGGCTCCTCACAGGTCATCTCATAGGGAACAGGTGACTTAGCTCCACCCAGAACTGCCCCCAAACACTCTTTTGAAACAGAATCTTCATCTGGACCCAAAGTGGGACATGAGCACAGGAGCTCCCGCGTTTTACTGAATTCACATGAGTCAATCAATCTGTCAATCACCAAAAGCCACTCCTAAGCACCACTCCATTCTCCTCCCCTTGCTCACTCCTTGTAGTGCGTTAATACTCACCTGAACCAAGGCACTGGTGCTCACGAGTCACAGGTGCTGCTCTTAAGCTGCCCCACAGAGGCCAATCTGCCTCCCCTCCTTGGGGAGTGTGCATTCCTGCTTTCACTCTCTCAGTAAAACCCCATCTGTGTGTCTCCATTCAATATTTTGTTTGGGATGCCAAGGACCTGAGATCTTCTCCACCAGGGGCTTCTGAGACCACCCACAGGTAACAGAAGTGGATTTTGGGTGTGTCCTGTGCTGTATTTAAGTACCCTGGCTTCCCCAGAAACATATACAGGTAGGAAAAGTCCCATTTAGCATATTTGGGCACTTTTAACAAATCTTTGTCCCTTGTACTGTCTTTGGGAACAAGCACATGTCAGTCATTTCTGTGCATTACTATCACTCACAAGCTATCTGAAACCCCTCTGGCTGTGAAATGAAAGTTTTGAATCCCAGGTTCAAATTCCTGGGCTTTCACATGCTGGGTCCAGCACTCACCCCGATACACCAAATAAAGAAACATGGTAAAGGGCAGAGAAAGATTTATTATTTGGCCCTGGATGTGCCCATGCGAAGAGGCAGAGTAAGCACTCAGCCCATTTTCAACCATCTTTAGGGTACAGACAAGACCTTTAATTGACATTAAATAGGCAAAGAATTAGGATAGGGGACAAAAGGAATGCATGAACAGTCCCAGTCATAGGTGTTAACTGGTTCATCATTATCTCAGTTCTGGTAGTTGTTATCCAGAGTTATTGTCACCTGGTAGACAATAACTACCAGGTGATCCATTCTGAGGAGGCTCTCTGTTCCTTATGAGTAGTTTCTACCCCTTGTCATAAAGATGTTATCAGTTCTGTCCTTCCTGGAATCCAAGACAATTGCAAAGTGACTGCAGAGAGAATGGCTTAGAGTAAAGACAGATACAAAATTGAGGTAGGGATGCCAAGGTTTTCTCCTGCTCTTAGTTAATTTGTGGGCCCAAGTAAGGAGTCAGTGCTTTTCAGCAAAAGCAGTTTAAGCACCTCTCACAGTTGGAGATGGTGTACATGATGAAAATCCTGAAATTGTCCTCTGCATTGGACACACTTCTCACGTTAAACTCCATGCACTTTTGGTACCACCTGTCTGAAATTAGTTTCTATGATCAAGTCAGGTCCTGAATTCAGTCTCTTCTGTTTTATGCACATTGCTGGCACGACAGCATGCCCAATGCCTGAGCCTTCTAGGACATAGAACACCAGCCTTGGAGTGTGGAAGGGACTCTAAAATCAGCCGTTTCACTGCTTCCCTCCTCTCATTTCCTAATCTTGAACTATCCTCCTATCATTCCATTATGGGGATTTTTTTTTTCTGAGCTTCTAATGGTAATACCAGCCCCAATGTAGGGCAGGAAGCCTGACAGGAATGAATGAATTAATATTATTTGGTTCCAAACTGGTTTCCAAAAAGTATTCCTTGGGACAATTTGGAGTAGTATAAACCTCCTCTTTACAGTATGGCCTTAACTATATAAGGCTTTCCTGTCCTAATTATCCTATCCTTTCTCATTTGCTGTATTTTCAAACCTCCAAAGGACATTCCTACAATCAATTACAGCCCTTTCTCTTTTAGTTACATAATAGCCTCTCTCCAGACATTCAGGTTTCTGGAATGCATTTAGCATTGAGGGTGGGCCGGAAGTGGTTGTGTAACTATTGTAAAAGTCTGTGGTTTGAATCTTTCCAAAGTTCTTATCTCAGCAATGCAGATGCAGGATTCTGCCAGAAGTCACAGCTTCTCTGTTTTCCATTGTGTGAGTCCTGCAGATATCCCTGATGAGGACTGCGGTTCACATGGAAGGCATCATAGTGTGTTTTAAGAGTAACAGGATATCCAATGGGACTTTTATGGTCCCTTGAAATGTCATCTGAAGCCCCAAAGCTGAGAAGAAACGGTGATAAGTATTCAGATTGTTGAATAGGGTACCAGACATATCCATGCAGAAACTGTGAAAACTCCATGGAGTACCTCCAGCTTATGCAGGAGAAGGGGGTCCTGGCGTTTCCCTTTCTCTCCCCATGGGGAAGTTCTCAAGAGAGCTGGGGGCTCCTGTAGTGTCCGGGGATTTGAGTAGAGCAGAGTAGGAGAGCTCATGGAGTAGACATGTGTCTTTTGGAGTTTAGGGCCATATATGAATGGAAGCTGGGGCTTGCTTCCTGTCTGGTGAGTCTGGGATGTGGGAGGTTGGTCAGCACTCATTTCATTATGGTGAGGTTTCTCTGGTGCCACAGGGGAAAATAGCTGGCCTTGGGCTAGGAGGGTTGCCTATGAGGTAAATGGGCCTCAGCAATAATCTGTTATATGCTGTGCTTCAGGGCAAGAGCTGAGATGATGCAAGAAACATCTGGGACAAGTGGGAGAATGCATCGCTTTGAAGAGAGTTTTTTAGCTGGTGGTCCCCACAGTGAGCCTTTGAAAGTCCTGCAAATGCATCCTACTGGAGCTAGCCAGTTTATGGGCTCTTTCTATACCAAGGCCACAAAATCTACCATATTGCAACAGCATCTACCACAAAAGGTACATTTAACCCTTTCCTTCTAATCCCCCTGCCTCCTGGCTGGACTCTGGACAAGACAGAAGGACAAGGTGAGGAGAAAAAAAGCAAGGATGTGAAGAAAGCAGATAGTGGCTTCTTTCCATGTCATAGGTCACCATGCCACGGTCAGGCTGGTGGGAATTCTGAATTGGGTATGTGATTGAAGCTTTCCAATAGGACTTTTGAGAGATTTTGAGTTCTTTTATTATTTATTTATTTATTTATTTTTGGTACTGGAGTTTGAACTCAGGGTCTACACCCTGAACCACTCCACCAGCCTTTTTTTGTGATGGGTGTTTTCAAGGCAGGAGCTTGCAAACTATTTGTCTGGGGCTGGCTTTGAACTGTGATTCTCCTGATCTCCGCCTCCTGAGTAGCTGAATTCTTGTAACTTCCAAATCTATGAGATATAGCAGAAATGTGAAAGGGTGGCAGAGGTTGTTGTGATGGAGTGATTAGAGAAACAGAAGCTGTTTCCTCTTCATACACTACTGAGTTTAGCCCATTTGATAACCTGATTAAGTAAATGATAACTGTAGGTAAATTTCAGGGAGGCCAACTGGAGGGATGTGTAGGCAATAGACTATTCTCTAGAATTTCGATATTACAGACTCTTTAAAAATAAGTTTTTGGTATCAGTTTGTTTGTTAATTAATTAATTTGCTACAGAGTCTCCCTATGGAGACCAGGCTGGCTTGGAACTCCTCTTCCTCAGCCTCCTGAGTGCTGGGGTTATAGAAGTATACCATGTCTGGCTTTCAGTGTTTAATCTTTAAAAAAGTTTTATTCTGAAACAATTTTACAAGTATAGAAGTGTTTCAAAACTAGTACAGATTTCCTGTATATCTTTCCTCCAGCTTCCCATAATATTAGCATTGTATATGGCTAGAGCGTAAATACTGAAAGCAGGAAATTTGCATTGAAATCATATTATTAACTAATTTATAGACCTCATTCAAGTTTTGGGTTTGATTGTTTTTCCCATGGATTTTTTTTATTCTGGCCAGAATCCAATCCATGACCCCACATTACACTTAGGCATCATGTCTCCATAATCCCCTCCTTAGTCTTTCTTTGTGTATTAAATTTTAAGATTGACAAGAGCAATAAAAGTCTTCTAGGTGACTCATCCTGGGGATTCTTGAAGTTCCTCTAGAAAAGTCTATTAACCTACTGTCTTGGTTGAAGATACCTGCAGTGGTTGTCTGTGCTAAATGGGGGACAGCTTTACTGGGAAGTTCACAGCTGTGACTTACTTCCTTACAGGTTCCTCCTATTGATGCTGGTTCTTACTTTATCCTTGCATTTAGAACAAGGTCAATTTTCCTTGTACATGGCAGCTGTAAAATATCTTTTATTTCCCAGGAATTGTACTTGCCATTCCTGCCACTAAATCCTGTCTTTGAGACCGGTATCTTTAGTTTTATCAACCTGTTCCTCATAGGATGTGGTTTAAAGCCTTTTACTTAAAACTTTGGCTTTAACCCACACTAGCTCCAAGCTACATAGTGTCAATTTACCCTGAATTAGGTCTAATCTAATTGGAGCTGACATATTCCAAACTAGCTCCAATTCTGTTGGTCTATCCCCCCAAATGGATCTAGTTGTATATATAGACCTATGTGGTGCCTGAACAGAGAAAAATCAGTTATCATTTTCCACATTCTATATCCTATCTGTGGAGACTAAGATTACATCAACATTTGGTTAATTTTTGTAAAGGTAGGCAGGCCTCAGTTTAGATATGCCAATTAAATAGCCATTTTCAGTGAACTTTTGTGGGTCATCTGGGCTAAGAGGAGTTTGGCATCTTTCTTAGATAAAACTTCTGGGGTAGGACGCTAGACAGGACGTGTGTGTTTTTAAAACAAGGCCGGACTGGCAAGATTCCAGCAGAAAATGATGCCTATCTAGTTGCTCTTGGGATATGTTCTCCCTACAAAGGAAAGACTATATACTTTCAAGAATTACAACAAATTTCAATGGAGTCCAGGAGGACTTCCATTTACTGAACAGTTAGTAGAAATGGATTGATAAATACAATATGACCTAAAAAAAAAAAAAACCCAAACAAGTATTTTTGTTCAAAAATACTTCTCAAAAAGCTTTAAAAAGTACATTTACTGTTTACATCCTCATTCAAGATAAGACAATGTTTTACCTTACCTTTGCTGTGTGTGTATTGCTTATTGAAGGGCTGGAGTATTCTTCTTACCATTCCATGAGCATTTCCAGAGAAGCATGAGGGCATTGGAGGTGGTGCATTTCGTCTTGGAGATAAGCCCTAGTACGAGTTTCTGCTAGAGCACACTGCAGCTGCTTGGAGTCAGGGAACCAGCAATGGAGAGAGAGAGTGATGCTAGATGAGTATCTGCTGGATGCTGGGAATCGGGCCAAGAAAACATTGACAACTGCTTTCCTTCCAGCAGAGGATTTCAGAGTGGAATTGTATTAGCAGCTAAGTGGTGAGGAAGAGAAAAGCAGTCCTTGACATCTTGGTATTGTCACAAACAGCTAAGTCTTGACATGCTCTTGGTGAACTTGAACAATTTTACAGAACACCAACATCAGTCATGGCCATTCCATGACTATGATGCTTCAGAACAAAACAAGAGCAGTCCATAGTCATACCTGGGTAAAGACAACACACGAATACTGTCTGAGCCACAGAATACTAAATGCCTTCCTCTGTCAGGTAACATGAGTGACAGCTGCTTCCCTACCCATTATAACTCTAGCCTGCTTTTCTTATAAGTAAGACTTATTAAGATACCCAATTATAAAATTACCTCTGCTTTCTGACAATGTTGAATCCAGAGAGAAAGCCTGCTTTCTTGGACCCTCCCCTAAATCACTCATGCAAAGTCCAAATCCTATATAAATCCTTTCTAATATCCTCAGGCTGGGGCATCCCCTGGTTCCCAAGGCATGCATTCTGTCTCACTGCAACTAGTAATAAACCCAATCTGTTCAATATTTTATAGGTATTTTTTGGCTTGAAGACATTGATACTGGGTAGAGAAAGGGAAAATGTGCATTTCACAGATGCTAATCAGGATTAATTTCTCTTCTTTTAAAGGTAAGGAAATAATAAAATGAAACAGAACATTGGGTCTAGGGGAAAATTATTGCTGAATAACGATAAAAGAACATGATTCCCAGACTTGGATAGGGTCTCTAACTGTACATTTTTATAGGTTCCATTTTTGTACCACTCCTCATTGAATTTCAGGGAAACCTAAATTTATTAGAAGAATTAAAATCCTAATTGGAAGTATCAAGGAGCCAAAGTGATACTATAGAAAATAAAAGCCATAATACAAAAGAAAACTTTTGAGGTTTTTCTCAGTGCAGAGAAAAATAATGGGAAAGCATATTATAGACATAAAACTACTGATGCAAAAACACAGCTTTCTCCAAAGGGAGAAAGAGTTTATTCTGAGCCAAATATGAGTTACCATAGCCCAAGAATATGGATCAGATTATGGATTCTTCCATGTTTCACTGTGGAAGAGGTTACATGAACTTTTATAGTCATGGGACAAAACAAAGTCTTACCAATGCATTTACCAAATACTCTAGTGGGACCATAAAATAGGTGAGTTACAGCAGAGCAGAAAAATCTCTTCAATAAGTTTCAAAACATCTGAAACATCTTATAACGTTCTTATTAGGGTTGGTATAAGCTAACCTTAACAGTACATTCCAAAAGTTTTACCTAACAGAAACAAAAGATTTTTAGGCCAGATACAGAGGTTAGTAGTAAGTGGCTACTAAAAGGATTAAAGCTGGTCATGGTGGTTCAGACCTGCAATTCCAGAATTTGGAGGCTGAGAGAGGAGGATTGTGAATTGGAGGCCAGCCTCCAACAGTAACACCCTCTCTCAGAACTTTAAAAAAAAAGAAAAAAAAGAGAGGGAGACTAAAGACTGCCCAAAATAATTTTGGTTGTTGAACTGCAACATTCCATCTGTTCACAATCACCAAGTTCTAGTCAATCAGTCTGTAGAATCTTCAACACACTGAGGCTTCTTCAGAGAACTGCAGTTCTTCAATGGAAGACTTATTTGTGTTTGTAACAAAGAAACAAGCACTGCTGCAAGGCAAACTGTGCTGGTTACTGTAGATTGGCTTGCTCACTATGCTTTCTAGCCCTCTAGTAGTGTACACAGGCTGGAAAGCCAAAAATCGCTCTTCCCAGAATTGCATGCAGCTATGTGTGTGATTTTAGATTCTGCCAAGGTGACACATTCACGTGACACTGGATTTAGAGGTGAGTCCTGTGGGAGAGGGGCATCCATTTTGCTGGCACTGAAAGTGGCAGAGGCAACTCTAGAGGTGGCTTTTTAACCTGGCAGTCAGCTTCCTTATGGGGCAGAGGCAGGTGATGTTGCAGTGCTGCTGTCCCAGCAGGTAGCCTCCTGCTTCTATGGTGGCAGGAATAGTGGCTTCAGCAGTTCAGTTCTCACATGTGCATTGGGGAGTGGCTTATCCAAGTTCAGTCTAGAGCAGTGCTGTCCTGTAGAAATTTAATGGGACACATGTGTAATTAAAAATATTTCTAGTAGCTTCAATTAAAGAAGTGCAAGAAATAGGTCACATTTTGGCAATATATTTTATTTAACCCAATATATAAAAAAAACATATTTTTCCATGTGCAGTCAATATAAAGTATTATTGAGATATATTATCTTCCTTTCTTGTTTGTTTTATCTTGTACTGAAACAGATCTCACTTGAGACTAGGCACAGTTCACATACTCAATAGTCATGTGTGGCTCCGTAGTGAACAGCACAGGTCTAGGGTCTTTTTAATTTTTTTTAAGTTATGGTGTTTCAGTAGGTAATTTAATACCTTGTAATGAATGTCCCTCAGTTTGAACTTAAGGGTTTTGTTTTCTTCAGGTGGACACTGGCTAATATAGAAGAATTAACAGGAAAATGTTAGTCAAATTAAACTTAGTAGATTTCATTTGGGCAAAGGATGATTCATGAACTGGGCAGCACTGAGAACCAGGACAGGTTCAGAGGGCTCTGCCCAGCAGTGTGAGCTTTTATAGGCTGACTAAACCAAGGCCAGAAATCACCTGATTGGCCACAGTCAGGTCTGCCTTCTTTGGTGTGGTGCAATGAATTGACTGCCTGTGAACAGCTGAAACTTGACTGTCTGTGATTGGCTATTACAATTCTAGGGTTTGGCTTATTTACATACTAAGTTAGGGTGTAGTTCCTTTAGTAGGAATGCAAAGTACAGTGCTAGCCTCAGGCTAATGGCTCCTGCTTATTTAGTTAAACAGAAGCATTACCAGACCAGAATTATCATGGAAAGGATTCAGTGAGTACCAGCAAAAGTTATGAAAAGAAAATCATACCATGACACATTTGCATGGCTTTTTTGAAATGAAAAGCTGAAGAACTAGGGCTGGAAGAGTGGCTCAAGTTGTACAGCACTTGCCTAGCAAGTACAAGGCTTTGGGCTCAAACCCCAGAACAAAACTCCCAAACCAAGCAAACAAAAAGCTGAAGAGTCAAAGACACAGCTTGACACATTCTCTGCTCTTCCCCCACTATAGAACAGCACACAGGCCGGCCTCAGCCTCCTTTCCTGCAATGGGAAATGGCAGAAGGAAAGGAATCATGGCTATAGATTTTGGGCCTAAAAGGTGTGACTTGAGAAGTTTTTACTCAGTCAAGTTGTTTTTTGGCTGTAAACATGGAAGAATTACAAATATGGAAACCATGTACAGAACTTTCTTAAAAAAGTGATTCAATAATATTTTCTTCTTTCATTTTTTTTGTTTGTACTGGGGGTTGAACTCAGGGCCTCAGACTTTCGAGGCAGGCACTCTACCACATAAGCCATACCTCCAGCCATTTTTTTGCTTTAGTTATTTTTCAGGTAGGGACTAGTCTCCTGTTTTTTGCTCGTGTTGGCCTCAGACAGCAAATTCTACTACCTGTGCCTCTCATGTAGCTGGAATCACAGGTGCACATCACCATGCCTGGTTTTATTGATTAAAGTGAGAGGGTCGTGCTAAGTTTTTTGCCTGGGTTGGCCTCAAATCTTGATCCATTTGATCCGTGCCTCTCCACTGGTTGAGATTTTAGGCGTGAGCCACCATGCTGGAGACGTTTTCTTTTCTTTTTGTTGACACTGGGATTTGAATGCTTGCTGGCAGGTACTCTTATGGCTTGAGCCACTCCACCAGCCTTTTTTTGTTATGGGTATTTTTTGAGGTATGGTCTCGCAAACTATTTGTCCAGGCTGTCTTCAAACGTCCATCCTTCTGAGCTCTGCTTCTTGAATAGCTAGGATTACAGGTGTGAGGAACTGGCGCTGGGCACGTTTTCTTTTTTATGTCATTATTTTCTTGTTTTACTTCTACTTATTTTTTTTCCCATGATTTCTTTTTTTTTTTTTTCCTGGCCATTTTTTATTCTTCTGTTGACAGTAGGATGATTTTTTTTTAAAAATAAATTTTGTTAAGCATAGAAAAGCATGCCTGCAACCCCAGCTACTGCGGGAGTGGAGGTAGGAGAACTGCCGGCCAGCCCTGAGTAGAAGTGGGAAACACCATCTGCAAAACAAACTCCAAAAACAAAACTCCCATGGGAGTGACTCAAGTAGTAGAGCACAAGTGCCAGATGCTGAATTTAATCTCCAGTTCACAAAGAAACCCCGAGAAAATTGGCGAGGTGTGGTGACCACATGCCCGTAATCCCAGCAAAAACAAATTTACTTTGTCCTTTTGGTTTTCTTTTTATAGTACTTTCACCTGTTGGCTGTGATAGTGCTAGTTATTTTCCTTAATATCAGTTTTCTTCTTGTCTTGTGGGATTTTAGTTTGCGGGCTCTTTGTGAGGGGAAGGTTTTATTTATCTGTTGTGCACTTTGATTCCTGGCTTCCCCCACCACTCCCAATCTGGAAGTTTTGAGGTTGTCTCCACTGAGTCCCCAGGTCATTTACTATTATTGTTATTAATGTGATAAGAACAGCATGAGAGCTACACTCTTTTTTTTCATTAAATTCTTTTTAAAAAATTGTTTATTCATTTATTCATATGTGTATACATTGTTTGGGCCACCTCTCTCCCCTGCACCCTGCCCTCCTTCCCTAACCCCCCTCACTTCCAGGCAGGACCTGTTCTGCCCTTTTCTCCAATTCTGTTGAAGAGAAGACATAAGAGATAATAAGAAAGACATGGCATTTTTCTAGTTTGGGGTAAAGATTCCTAGCCTTACTTCCATGCACAACTTGATCTGGTTCATCTCTACCAGACCTCTTCACTACTTCCTGGTCCCCTTCCCATAGTGGCCTCTGCCAATATCAGATTACTATATTTGCTCCTCTTCCATGGCACATCAACAACTTTCAAGCTTTAGGTTTCCTTCCCTTTCCCTATTCCTCCTGTATGCATTCTTCCCTTAGTGTGTGACCCATGTCCAATGACATTACTGCATTTGTTTTAGGTCTATAATCTGCTTACGAGGGAGAACATATGATTTTTGGCCTTCTAAGCCTGACTAACTTCGCTTAAGATGGTGTTCTCCAGATCCATCCATTTACTTGTGAATGACAAAATTTCATTCTTCTTTGTGGCTGAGTAAAATTCCATTGTGTGTAAATACCACATTTTAAATATCCATTTGTCAGTAGGTATTTTGGCTGTTTCCGTAACTTGGCTATTGTGAATAGCGCTGCAATAAACATGGGTGTGCAGGTGCCTCTGGAGTAACCTGAGTGGCATTCCTTTGGGTACATCCCTAGGAGTGGGATTGCTGGATCATATGGCAGATCTATGTTTAGTTTTTAGGAAGCCTCCAGATTGTTTTCCAAAGTGGTTGTACTAGCTTACATTCCCACCAGCAGTGTATGAGGGTTCCTTTTTCCCTGCATCCTTGCCAACATTTGTTGTTGGTGGTGTTTTTGATGATAGCTATTTTAACAGGAGTGAGGTGCAATCTTAGTGTGGTTTTGATTTGCATTTCCTGGGCTGCTGGAGTTCTACTGAGGAATTCTTTGCCTATGCATGTTGCTTCCAGAGTATTCCCTGCTCTTTCCTGCACTAACTTCAGAGTTTCGGGTCTGATATTAAGGTCTGTGGTCCATTTTGAGTTGATAGTAGTACAGGGTGATAAACATGGATCTACATTCAGTTTTCTGCAGGCAGATAACCACTTTTCCCAACAACATTTGTTGAAGAAGCTATTTTCCATTGTATGTTTTTGGTGCCTTTGTCAAAAATAAGGTAGGCATAGCTCTGTGGATTCATATCCGGGTCCTCTATTCTGTTCCACTGGTCTTCATATCTGTTTTTGTGCCAGTACCATGCTGTTTTTGTTGTTATGGCTCTATAAATAGTTTGAAGTTGGGTATTGTGATACCTCCAGCAGTGGTCTTTTTGCCCAGTATTGCCTTAGCTATTCATGGTCTTTTGTGTTTTCAAATGAACTTTAGGGTGGATTTTTCAATCTCTGTGATGAATGTCATTGGGATTTTGATGGGAATTGCATTGAACATGTAGATTGCTTCTGATAGTATAGCCAGTTTTACTATGTTGATTCTGCCAATCCATGAGCATGGGAGAGCTTTCCACCTTCTGTAGTCTTCTTCAGTCTCTTTCTTCAGTGGTTTGTAGTTCTCCTTGTAGAGGTCATTCACATCCTTTGTTAAGTTTACTCCTAGGTATTGATTTTTTTTTCTCAGGCCATTGTAAATGGAATTGTTTTCATATATTCTTTCTCAATATGTTCATTGTTGGTGTATAGAAAGGTTACTGATTTTTGTAAGTTGATTTTGTATCCTGCTATGTTGCTGAACCTGTTTATGGTGTCTAGGAGTTTTTGGGTAGAGTTTCTTGGGTTTTTGAGGTGTAAGATCATGTCATCTGCAAATAGGGATACTTTGACAGTTTCTTTACCTATTTGTATTCCTTTTATTACTTCTTCTTGCCTTATTGCTCTGGCTAGGAATTTCAAGACTGTGTTTAACGTGAGTGGGGCGAGTGGGCACCCTTGTCTCATTCCTGATTTTAGGGGAAATGGTTTCAGTTTTTCACCATTAAGTATTATGCTAGCTATAGGTTTGTCATATATAGTCTTTATAATGTTGAGGTACATTCCTTCTATTCCAATCTCCTTAATGAACATCAAAACAAAAATCCTCAACAAAATAATGGCAAACCGAATTCAAGAACCCACCAAAAAGATTATTCACCACGACCAACTTGGCTTCATCCCAGGGATGCAGGGGTGGTTCAACATACGAAAATCAATAAACATAATAAACCACATTAACAGAAGCAAAGACAAAAACCACTTGATCACCTCAATAGATGCAGAAAAAGCCTTTGATAAGGTCCAACACCACTTTATGATAAAAGCTCTAAGAAAACTAGGAATAGAAGGAAAGTACCTCAATATTATAAAAGCTATATATGACAAACCTACAGCCAGCATTATACTTAATGGTGAAAAACTGAAACCATTCCCTCTAAAATCAGGAACCAGACAAGGATGCCCACCATCTCCACTCCTATTCAACATAGTACTGGAATTCCTAGCCAGAGCAATTAGGCAAGAAGAAGGAATAAAAGGAATACAAATAGGTAAAGAAACTGTCAAAATATCCCTATTTGCAGACGATATGATCCTATACCTTAAAGACCCAAAAAACTCTACTCAGAAGCTCTAGACATCGTCAATAGCTACAGTAAGGTAGCAGGATATAAAATCAACATAGAAAAATCATTAGCATTTCTATACACTAATAATGAACAAACTGAAAAAGAATATATGAAAACAATTCCATTTACAATAGCTTCAAAAAAAATTAAATACCTAGGTGTAAACCTAACAAAGGATGTGAACAACCTCTACAAGGAAAGCTATAAACTTCTGAAGAAAGAGATTGAGGAAGCCAATAGAAAGTGTAAGAGATCTCCCATACTCACGGATTGGTAGAATCAACATAGTAAAAATGGCTATACTATCAGAAGCAATCTACATGTTCAATGCAATTCCCATCAAAATTCCAATGACATTCATTAAAGAGATTGAAAAATCTACTGTTAAATTTATATGGAAACACAAGAGGCCATGAATAGCCAAGGCAATACTCAGTCAAAAGAACAATGCAGGAGGTATCACAATACCTGACTTCAAACTATATTACAAAGCAATAACAATAAAAACAGCATGGTACTGGCACAAAAACAGACAGGAAGACCAGTGGAACAGAATAGAGGACCCAGATATGAAGCCACACAACTATAACCAATTTGTCTTTGACAAAGGTGCAAAAAATATACAATGGAGAAAAAGCAGCCTCTTCAACAAAAACTGCTGGGAAAACTGGTTAGCATTCTGCAAAAAACTGAAACTAGATCCATTTATATCCCCCTATACCAATATCAACTCAAAGAGGATCAAGGACCTTAATATCAGACCACAAACTCTAAAGTTGATACAGGAAAGAGTAGGAGGTACTCTGGAATAAATAGGTATAGGTAAGAACTTTCTCAACGAAACCCCAGCAGCACAGCAACTAGGAGATAGCATAGAGAAATGGGACCTCATAAAACTAAAAAGCTTCTGTTCATCAAAAGAAATGGTCTCTAAACTGAAGAGAACACCCACAGAGTGGGAGAAAATATTTGCCAGCTACACATCAGACAAAGGACTGATAACCAGAATATATAGGGAACTTAAAAAACTAAATTCTCCCAAAATTAATGAACCAATAAAGAAATGGGCAAGTGAACTAAACAGAACTTTCTCAAAAGAAGAAATTCAAATGGCCAAAAATCACATGAAAAAATGCTCACCATCTCTAACAATAAAGGAAATGCAAATTAAAACCACACTAAGATTCCACCTCACCCCTGTCAGAATAGCCATCATTAGCAACACCACCAACAACAGGTGATGGTGAGGATGTGGGGGAAAAGGAACCCTCTTACACTGCTGGTGGGAATGTAAACTAGTACAACCACTCTGGAAAATAATTTGGAGCTACTTAAAAAGCTAAACATTGATCTACCATTTGATCCAGCAATACCACTCTTGGGGATATACCAAAAAGACTGTGACACAGGTTACTCCAGAGGCACCTGCACACCCATGTTTATTGCGGCACTATTCACAATAGCCAAGTTATGGAAACAGCCAAGATGCCCCACCACTGATGAATGGATTAAGAAAATGTGGTATCTATACACAATGGAATTTTATGCAGCCATGAAGAAGAACGAAATGTTATCATTCGCTGGTAAATGGATGGAATTGGAGAACATCATTCTGAGTGAGGTTAGCCTGGTGCAAAAGACCAAAAATCATATGTTCTCCCTCATATGTGGACATTAGATCAAGGGCAAACACAACAAGGAGATTGGACTTTGAGCACATGATAAAAGCAAGAGCACACAAGGGAGGGGTGAGGATAGGTAAGACACCTAAAAAATTAGTTAGCATTTGTTGCCCTCAACGCAGAGAAACTAAAGCAGATACCTTAAAAGCAACTGAGGCCAATAGGAAAAGGGGACCAGGAACTAGAGAAAAGGTTAGATCAAGAAGAATTAATCTAGAAGGTAACACACATGCACAGGAAATCAATGTGAGTCCCCTCCCTGTATAGCTATCCTTATCTCAACCAGCAAAAACCCTTGTTCCTTCCTATTATTGCTTATACTCTCTCTACAACAAAATTAGAGATAAGGGCAAAATAGTTTCTGCCAGGTATTGAGGGAGGGGGTGGTGTGGGTGGTAAGGGAGGGAGTGGGTTCAAGGGGGAGAAATGACCCAAGCATTATATGTACATATGAATAATAAAAAAATAAAAAAATTAAAAAATAAATAAATTAAAAAAACAAGGAGATTGGCCTATAATTCTCCTTTTTGGAGGTGTCTGTCTGTTTTTGGGATGAGTGTAATACTGGCTTCATAGATTGAGTTAGGCAGTGTCCTTCCCTCTCTAGTTCATGGGAAAGTTTAAGGAGAGCTGGTATTAGTTCTTTAAAGGTCTCATAGAATTCAGCAGAGAATCCATTAGGTCCTGGACTTTTCTTTTTTGGGAGAGTCTTTATTGCTGCTTCAATTTCATTTTGTGTTATAGATCTGTTTAGGTGGATAATCTCCTCTTGGTTCAGTTTTGGATGGTCATAAGTATCTAGAAATTTGTCCATTTCTTCAAGATTTTCCAATTTATTGGAATATAGGTTCTCAAAATAGACTCTGATGATTTCCTGGGTTTCCTTGGTGTTTGTTGTTATCTCCCCTTTTTCGCTTTTGATTTTACTGATTTGGATCTTTTCCTTCCTCATTTTAGTCAGATTTGCCAGGAGTTGTTGATCTTGTTTATTTTTTCAAAGAACTAGCTTTTTGTTTTGTTGATTCTTTGTATTTTTTTTTGTCTCTATTTCATAAATTTTGGCCCTTATTTTTATTATTTCTCTCCTTCTGCTTGATTTGGGTTGTGCTTGTTCTTGTTTTTTTTTAGAATTTTGAGATGTAGCATTAGGTGATTTATTTGAGATCTTTCTGTCCTTTTATTATATGCACTCATGGCTATTAACTTTCCTCTTAGGATTGCCTTTGCTGCATTCCATAGGTTCTGGTAGTTTGTGTTTTCATTTTCATTAGCTTCCAGGATCCTTTTTATTTCCTTTTTTATTTCATCTATGACCCAGTGATCATTGAGCAATGAGCAATGTGTTATTCAGCTTCCAATTGTTTGTGTATTTTCTGCTGTTGTTTTTGTTTTTGAATTCTAGTTTTAATGCAGTGTGATCAGATAGAATGCAAGGGATTATTCCTATTTTCTTTTATTGGCTGAGCCTTGCTTTGTGCTTAAGATATGATCAATTTTGGAGAAAGTTCCATGGGCTGCTAAGAAGAATGTATATTGTGCAGATGTTGGGTGAAATATTCTGTAGATATCAGTTAAGTCCATTTGATGTATTGTGTGATTTAGTTTTAGAATTTCTTTATTGATTTTTTGTTTGGATGACCTATCTATTGGTGGTAGGGGAATATTAAAGTCTCCCACTAGCACTGTGTTAGAGTCTATATGTGCTTTTAAGTCCTTTAGAGTATGTTTGATGAAATTGGGTGCACTGATGTTGGGTGCATATAGGTTGATAATTGTTATTTACTTTTGGTGTATTTCCCTTTTATTAGTATGAAGTGTCCTTTTTTATCTTGCTTGATCAATGTAAGTTTGAAATCTTCTTTGTCAGATATAAGTATTGCTAGTCCTGCCTGTTTTTGGGGGCCGTTGGCTTGGAGATCTACCTGCTTAACAGTCTTTTTTTTTGTGGTACTGGGGCTTGAGCTTGCTTGGCAGATGCTTTACCACTTGAGCTGTACTCCCACCAACCCTCTTAATGGCTCTTTAAGTGTAAAACCCAGGTCTCGTATGGCTGCTTGGTGTTCTTGTTGCACAGTGATACTGGGACTGTCACAGGTACAATCCCAGAGCCTACCCATAGACAGCTTGCCTGGAACTCAAGGAGAGGGGCTTGCTTCCCTATGTTGGCAGCATCAGAAGCCCTGGGCCCATGCAGCAATTTGCAGTGGCTGTTTTGGTCCTCCTTTCTTGAGCTGGGCAGCCCCACTTCATTTCCTTAGTCTCAAGCCACAGGCCTGGCCTCCTGGGGGTATTGCTATTCCTGTTGCTATGGAGACAATATGCTGTGGCATGGCCCTGCTGTTTATTTACAGCCTGAGTTTGCTGTCCTTGGTGGCAACATCTATTCTCACTGGTCGGTGTCCCTGCTATGCTGGTTAGTAACATGCAGGAGCTGCATTCCTGGCCACCTCAGCCTGCTTCTGACTTGGAACTCAGTAGGCCTGTTGCCTCAACCCTGTTTACTGCTCTGTGTTCCTGTTCTAGTTCTGGGCTTGTGTTCATTTTGTTTTTTGAGCATGGTAATGACTTGAATTTTTTTCTTTTGTATTTTTATCTATCATGTATAGAAGCAGAGTTGAGGACCTCAAAATATACTTACAATGCCATTCTGAAAAGAAGTTTCTTAAGAATGTGGTCCAAAAATAGAACAATGAAACCTGTTAAAGTTCTTTGAAGAAGGTGGGGAGGGAGATTTGGGAGAATGATGGAGAGGATTAATCTAACCAAGGTACATTGTAAGCATATATGGAAATGTCACAACGAAGCCCCCTGTGCAACTAATATATTCTAATAAAAATGTAAAAAATGGTGTGGTCCAGATGACTAACACAATTATCAAAATGAAGAATTCAATATCAGGAAAGTTATAGTATTAAAGAGGAGAGTGTTATACCTTCTTAAGTAAAGTCTAACTAATTGACTTATTGTAAACAGTTGCAAAACTGAATAAATGTTAAAAGCAATTCTTAAAGTTAAAACATATAATTCTAAAAAATGATTTTTGTGATGACATGTTATTAAAATCTGTGGTATAATAACAAACACTAGAACCTGAAGATAGTGGAAGGGAAACAAATGCTACAAAATTAGTATAAACATTTTACATAAAAACTTTCATGTTTAGCCAGGCATGGTGGAGTCTGCCTAAAATCCTAGCTACTTGGGAGGCAGAGGCAGGAGACAGGAGGATGGAGAGTTGGAGGCCAGCCTGGGTAAGGTTAGTGAGACTCTATCACAAAAACAAAATGACTAGGGATGTAGCTAAAGTAGAAGAGGACCTGCTGAGCAAGACTGAGGCCCTGGGTTCAAATCTCAAGTACTGTAACCAAAAACTTTTTTGTACTTAGAAATAAGAAAAGAAACAATTTAAACATTTCATGGTTTAAAGTAGAAACTGAAGCTGCAATTATAGACCATGTGGAAAATGTGGCAAAAATTTAAATTTAAAATTTTAAAGGATGATTTTAAAGGATGAGGCAAAAGTTGTCTTCAGCAGTAAACTGATATCCTCAAGGGAATTCATTATTCAATGAGCAAGCTTTCAACTAGAAAAAAAAAAAAACAAAACAACAAATAAGGCAGCTTAAGGAAAGCAGTAGTAAAAGAGAAGTATTAAATATGCTATTAACAGAAATCTTTGAATTAGAAACAGAAAACACTGTAGAATTGATATATTAGTTCAACAGATGATTTACTGAAAGACCAATATTTTTGTCCAAGAAAATCTTTGGAAAGAAAAGAAGACAAACCAAATACTTAAAAATGAGGTAAAAATAATAGGCATAGAAAAGGTTCAACTTTTATACAAGAAAGTTATTTTCCCAGACATTGTGGTACATGGCTATAATCCCAGCTACCAGGGATACATCTGTAGGAGGATGGAGATCTGAGACTGGTCCCAGGCAAAATATGTGAAACCCTCTCTGAAAAAAACCAAACCAAACCAACAAAAAACCTAAAAGTGAAGAGGGCTGGAGGTGTGGTTCAGGTGGTACAGTGCTTGCCTAGCAAACATGAGGTCCTGAAGTTCAAACCCCAGTACTGCCAGAAAAAGTTCTTTTCTGTGAGAATTAGTGACATTTCTGTGGGCAGGATGATAGGAAGCCTAGGATTTGTTTAAAAATACAGTGCTCCACTTAAAAAAAGTGATTGGGAGCTGGGCGCCAGTGGCTCACTCCTGTAATCCTAGCTACTCAGGATGCAGAGATCAGGAGGATCACGGTTCAAAGCCAGCCTGGGCAAATAGTTCTGCAAGACCCTATCTCAAAAAAGCCTTTCACAAAAATAGGGCTGGTGGAGTGGCTCAAGGTGAAGGCCCTGAGTTCAAGCCCCAGCACTGGAAAAAAAAAAAAAAAAACCGGGTTGGGGAATAGGTGAAAAAATATTGGCGAGAATGTTGATCCCGATTGAAGTTGGGTAGTGGGTGCTTAGGGGTTCGTTATAGTATTTTACGTACTTTTATGCATGCTTAAAAATTTCCATAATTAAAAGTTAAAAAAAATTAGAAGAGAACGTTATACTTGACTCCATGCTAACACATTTGGAAATTTCCCTAATGAAATAGATGTTTTTTTGAGAAAACATATTACTACAACTTACTCAAGAAGTGAACAACCTGAAAAGAATAACAACTCTGGAAGAAATGGTAAGAGAATTACCCCCCCAAGACTATAATATCTGATTATTGTATTCATAAGTTTCTTTGAGAGACACTTGTTTGATGCTCTGTAAATTAGATGGGAATTATGTCATCAAATTTGTCTGATAAAGTTAGCACAACCTTACCACTAGAACTCACTATATAAACAACAAAAATATCAAACTATAGAACAATTTTATGTGCAAATATATATGAGAATTTCTAAGTGAAATAGCAAGGAAATTCAACTCAGTTGTATTCAATCGATCAATCTTCATTGAGCCAATTCATCATCTTCTATGTAACATGCATTGACTGATGGCCCCAGTAGGATGGGTTGCTCATAGTTAATTTGGTCTGGTGTACTGTGGCAGTTCTGCCTCTGTACAATAGCAGGTTTCCAAACCAGGTTATGTCAATTGTGTTTGTTACTATATTTATGTAATCAAATTAAATATTTATATAAACTGATGAAACATGAGTATGGAAAAAGAATTGTTCCCATGACAGTTAAATTGAATGCATTGAAAGGACACAATGCAAGTGAGGGCAATAAAAAAAATCTCAAAAGTCTGAGAGAATACAGCACTCATATTATTTTATGAGCAATTGAAATGTATATTCTGTAAAGAAAGTAAATGGCAAATAGCAATGCCTTAGGGTTTGATTTAGTTAAGGCAACACTAGTTGTTTGACTCCTTCTTCTTCTCCTTCTTTTTCCAGCACCAACTATTAAATACCCAGGGGGTTTCCCATCCAAACACTAACTGGGCCCAACTGCTAAGCTTCTGAGATCAGACCAGACTGGGCACCTACAGGGTGATATGGAGGTAGACTTGCTCATCCTTCTTGTGTGTGAAGGAAGATCTGTGGGTCCAGCATGCCCACGTTGTCTCTTCATGGACTACTTTATGGAGTGACTAGAGGCTCTTGTCAAGTTGACCTTGGCCTTGAAATTTTTTTCTTTTTCCAAGTAACCCTATTCCTTAGCCCATTTTATGTGATGTGATCTTTATCCAAACCCTAGTACACTGTGTGGGGAGACATAGAAAGGAACATTGTACACACAAGAAAAATGAAAAAGCCGATATAATTCAACGATTAGGAGCAGGTGATGTACATACATTATTATCTTGTCTGTTAGCCTGTAGCTAGTTACAGCCATTTGCAGAAGTAACTCATGATGTATGTAAAGTGTCTTCAGTATCTCAACTTTTTAAAAGTATGGGGGTACACTCATTAAATAGTTGATTGACTATTATAGCCAAAATGTCACCAAGATGCTATGAAAATTTAACGAAAGTATATAATATTGAGTAGCAAACATTTCAGCTGTAACATTAGTTAGAAAATGCATGCTATTTTATTTTTTCCTGTAACCCAAGTCTATAATGCTTTTCTGAACAGTGAGGCCATCTGGTGGCCACTTAGAAAGTTTCCAATTTTTGAAACCTTTCCTCATACCACAACCCCTGGGGCCTTGAACGTGAACCTACCCCACAGTCGTGAGGACCTCTGGAATTTCCTGAACTAAATCTTCTGGAATGAGTCCAAGATTCTATTGCCAAATCCAGATTCCATTACGTGTGGGCTGGTTAGTATTGCAGAAGGTTTGCATGCTATGTGGTCAATCTGTATGTCTGGCCTTCACCTGTTCACATACACAATGCAAAGTCTTAGAAAAGAAGCTTACAACCTGGGGTACTGTGAACAGAAGCAGGTGCAGATTGGAAGAACAGTACATAGAGAAAAACCTGTATCTGGATCTTCCTAGTCTTAGTCCTTTTATGGATCATTAATAAGCAATACAGTCAGTGCCCAGAAAAATATTGTAGTACCCCTGGATGGATGAAAGAGATGTTACTAAAAAGTGGTGAACAATAGGTGAGTCATATTTTCTAAGAATGTCTCTTTGCTTGGACAAAGCCCTATGTAAGGATAAGAATGTAATAGAGTTATGACTTGATTTACGATAAGCAAATTTATCTTTGCTTAGCAAAGGTACGCAAATCCTTGGAACATTCTTTTGATGATTTTACCACTCCATGTTGCAAATTCACAACTCCTACTTGCTCTACATTATCTATGTCATAAGTGTAACTCAAAAGTAACTTCGTAAATGTAATCTCAATCATTGTGACATGTGCGAGATATATTTTTCCTATCCAATTTTCATCTTTTATTTTTCCGTTGTTTCCCTCCTCTGACTCAATGTGTAAACTTTCCTTGTAAACAAAATACAAAAAGCATACTTTGAGCAGAACATTTTTCTCCTTTTTCCAGACAGCTAAACTTTCTTGGACTATCTTTTTGCATTGGAGTACTGCTTGTATAACTGTGTGAATTATGAAACGAACTCAGACCTGTTCTTTGGAGACTTTAAACTTGTGCAGGGAGATAGATCAAAGGAACTAAAAGAAAAACATAGACCAGAGAGATCTGGAAAGTGTAGTGAACCTGTCTGAAAAACATATCACAAACTTTAGTAACTCCCACTGTAATATTAACAGAGGATGTGTGTATAGCGATTTCTGGTTTCTAAAACACTTTTTATGTCCATTAGCTCTGGACCACCCTAAAGAAAAGGGCTGGACAGTCATTGTTTTGTTTTCACAAAGAAGTGCAGAGGAGGGACAGGCATTGTTTTGTTTTCACAAAGAAGTGCAGAGGAGTGTTAGCATGAGAACTCGAGTTTTGAGCCTGGCTATCCCGACCCCAAAACCTACCCTTTTCCTGTCTTACCACAGACTCCACCTGCTTTGATAATTCTGGAAAGATTTTCTGTGTTCACACTCCATCAGCTAGTAAGATTCAAGGCTGTTGATCTTGCATTCCTGGGCCTCTTCCAGCCCCACACCCTCCATCTGCATTCTATAAATGCTTTCTTCATGGAAGAACTCCAGACAGGAAAATATTTTGGTTCCAGTTTGAGTTAAATATCGAAGCCCTATTTATAATTTCTGCTTAGGTTATGATACCTAGGAGATTCTCATGGGCGACAAGTGTGAGTCCTTTTTAGGGAAGGGGGATGAGGAATCAAGGGAGTTAGAACTGTCCTCTCCCAACTGAGCCCAGCTGCCAGGGCTTAAGCTGAATTGATAGTGAGGAAGAACTAACAGAGACCTCTGGATCAAATTTCAGTGGTTCCACCTCAAAAGAGATTGTCTCATTGGTTTGGCAAGAGCTGGTTGGATTTAAAGTGAAATTAAACTGTGAACCCTGAGGGACTGCACAGGAAATTGCAAATGACAGCTGCTCAGCTCAATAGCACATCTGGTCCAGAGGACTCATCCTGGCCTCCTGGTATGCAAAGAATGGGGAGCCATTGGTGTCTAGTTTGATCCTTTGGAAAAAGTAGTTTTAGAACAGAGCAGACTTAGCTTGGTTTTATTTCTTTACTACCCTTGGGATGTTGAATCAGGCATACATAGCTTCTCTAGTCCTTGATTTGTTGATTCGTAAACAGGAGAGTGCTAATACTTGCCTTTCAGGTTTTATTTATTTTTCTTTTTTCTTGTGAAAAAGTCTGCTCTAGAAATGCAGACTTTGTGACAATTATCACTACTTACAGGTTTGAGTTTCCTGCTGAGAGAAAGGCGTAGAAATAAGCGAGGGCATTGAAGAGAAGAAAAAGGAATAGCAATAACATCATCAAAATAAAATTTTAAATATTTTTACACACCCAGAGCCCTGCTAAAAAGAAATTAAAACAACAATGGGCAGGGTGGCTCACACCTGTTACCCTACCTCCTTGGAAGGTGGAGAGCAGGGTGGAGATCACAGTTTGAGGCTAGTCCAGGCAAAAAGTTCATCTCAACCAATGGCTGGGCATGGTGGTGCATGCCTGCCATCCCAGTGACTCAGGGAAGGACAAATAGCAAGATGATGAGCTAGGCCAGCCAGGGCATAAAGTGAGACCCTATCTCAAAAATATCCAACATAAAAAACAGCTGGAGAGGTGGCTGGTAGGGTGCCTGCCTAGCAAGCTGGAGACCCTGAGTTCAACCCCCAGTACTGACAAAAAAAAAAAAAATGAATTCTGAGATGTCATTGTAAATCCAATGCATTTGCAGAAATGGAGCAAAGCCGATATGGAAAGGGGTAGAGATGGGAGTTGGGGGTGGAAAGAGGAGTAACAGTAATGGAGCATCTGTGACTTCCAGGCATATGCTTTTATTTCATCAACTCTTCGCATTTTACCAATGCATTTTAGAGAGGAGGAAGCTGACTGCTTAGTCAATGCTATGTCATTGGTTTTTGCAAAAAAGCAAAAGCTTTATTGTGTGGCTGGCCAGCAAGCAGTCAGGAGCTTACAGCTCAAATCTGCCATCCCCATGTGTTGGCAGTGGGGAAAATTTTCAGGAATGTAAAGGAGATCAGATGGCAAGAAGTAGGTACATGCTTCCTTTCTGGGGGAGTTATGTTCTGTGCAGGAGATTTTGAGCTTGTAGCATCATTAACCAAGTGACCTGACTTCTGTTCATGTCCACTCTTGGAAAGCTGTTTAAAACCACAAAGATCAGTAGTGAAAAGCCTGCAGAATTTTCCTGGAGGACAACTTAGGTTGTCAGGAATTTATGTCAGGGTATGTCCAGGCCTTAGCTCATTTCACTGGTATTCAGAGACATTGAGTAACTTGCTCCAGGCCACATAGCTAGTAAGTGATAAGGCTGAGGCTTGTCTACCTCCAAAGGACAACTTACATGCGGACCAATGAGTTGATGCACCACGTATAAGTTAATAATTCATAGGGAATGTTAGCAAAGGGTGAGGGCTGAGGAAGAAAAAGGCAGCATTGGCACTGGGGTGGCCAACTCAGTTCCATTTACCTATGACCCTTTCTATTTTAACGTGGAAAGTCCTGTGTCCCAGAAACCATCTTGGCCCCAGGAAAGCAGGGACAGTTGGTCACCTACAGTGATAGCTTGTAGGTGGCTTATTTGCTACCAGTTGGGTCATGCTGCTCCTTGGATGAACATAAAAAGAATATTAACATCAACTGAGGACTTTCAAGAATGTAATGAAACAAGACAAAAACAGACAACTGTATAATTATATGCCTGGACAAGGATAAAAACAGATACTGTACAGAACAAAAATGACCAAACAACTCCCTCTCCTGGCTAACAAGAGGGACTACTTCTTCTTCAATCAGCTCTAGCCCAACTTCTTTCCTCCTGCCCACTAAATATAAATGAAGGTAGTCATTAAATTTCCTATGCTCTGACAGCTCCAACCCAGCATAGTTGCACCTGAACTTCCTTGTGCCCTCCTCCAAATGAGTAACACAGCCCAACTCCTATAACCAAGCCCTTCCTAGAACCCTTTCTCTGAGATACTTCATTGTTCACCTGGTGTGAGGCATCCTCACAGCAGAGAGCCATCCTACTCCTTTGGACTGCCATCTTTCCTTCTTGAACGATGACCTTAAATTAAGCACGCTCAGTAATATACTTCTTAACTGAGCATGTTAAGGAATGTACCTGTCTCTCAGGTGTGCTTTTGAAGGATCTTTAATTCCAGAGCACTGATGGGATTTACACAGGGGAAATCTGTGAAGTGTAGCCACCTCTAACTTGCAGTGTTGTAATTCTCTATTTCTGGGCCATATCTACCACTAGACCAGATGCTTCTACAAAGCAGAATTGCTCACTAAATACAACTAGCATTTACTAAGGATTTCCCCTTGCCAGGCACTCCACAGGGCTCTCTCCATGGGTTGACCTATTTAATGCTCATCCACACTTTCTGAAATAGGCACTGTAATTCTCATTTCATAGATGCACAAGAGGAGAATGAATGAATTTATGTAAATTGATGAGTTAGTAAGTGGCAGAGCCAGGATTCAGGACAACTGAGAATGACTTTAGAGCCCTGCAGCACCCACCAGACATGCAATGATTGGGGAATAAGTCAACGAACACCTTAACTTCAAATGAGTCAGAGAAGACTATTAATAAGACTAAGGAGAGACACTCTGGGCCAGACACTACTTTGAACACTTGACATATATTAACTCACTTGAGCCTCACAGTAACTCCATGCAGTTAGTGCTAATATTACCCCCATTTTATAGATAAGGAAACTAAGAACCAAAGAGACATATAACACATTTACATAGAGCTTACAATGAATAAAATGTTTCCACATTTTCTTTTTCTTCCTCCACCACAGCCCTGTGAAGCACCATATTTCATAAAATCTAAGGCACCATTGTTAGGGGCAAATTCCTATATTACAGATCTTCAAAGTGTTCTTTGCTTTTTCTCAGCTAAAACTTTTTGAAGAAAGCTGAGCATGCCCAGAGGCAGTCTGTCCACCATCTTTGACACCCTCTGAGCATACCCAAAAGAGTTCCTGACTACTTTTTAACACTTCAAACCTGTGTTCTGTGACCTTGAAGTAAGCATGCCCTTGCAGTGTCAGCCATCTTTCCTTCTTAAACTATGACCTTAAACTGAGCATGCTCAGGAATGTGCTTGCCCCTGAAGTGTTTTTCTATCTGAATATGTACAGATTCCCCAAATAAACAACCCACGGCTTCCTTTGTTCAAGGAGAACACTGCTTTTCCCCTAGAACTATAAAAAGAGAAGCATCCCAAGACAGAAATGTGGCAGACATTCTGACCCACCATTTGGTTACTTGTCATAATCCATGTCCAGGAAAATTGACAAAACGAAGGACCTCTGCCTCTGTCCCCAACCCCAAGTTTGAGCAGAGTTTCTCCTGTCTGTGACATACAGCTCACTTCAAACTGACACTCAGAGTGGCCTGTCACCTAGACCTGCATTTGACAACTTTGGACCTTGAACAGCTCTGCACCTGCAGTTTGTAATACCTATCTGGGCCCCTACAGAGATGTTTCCTTGCAATGTATTAGCTCTCTGCCTGTGCTTCCAGCACAGCCCTCTGAATTCTGCCTTTTTGGCACTTTCTTAGCATTTTGTAACCTATATATTGTTTTTGTGTGAGGTGTAATGTGTGAACTTAGAGTTAATATTAGTAATTAAGATTAGAGTAAAAGATCCTGTTTGCCAATGGCTCACGGCTATCTACTGACATCAGTAGTACTTGGAAAATTAATGCCAATGAAACTGATGTAGCTTGTGAATTTATTTTTATTCAATAAATTCTTTATAACAAGAAGTATTTGTAGCTGAGAGTGGTGTCACATGATTTTGATCCCAGGATTTGGGAGACAAAGGCAAGAGAGTTAAGTGTTCAAAGCCAGCCTGGGATTCATAGTAAGAGTCCATCTCAGAAAACAAAAACAAAAGAAAAATTTTTATATTTTATCCAGTTTTCAGAGATACTAAAATGTGAGGAAAAATGCATTTTAGAATAGATGAAATGGAGTAGGTATTGTCTCTCTCCCCCCTCACCATTGGACAGAGAAGAACCTTAGGCTTAGAAGTGAGTACATTTCTAGACATCTCAAAAGTGACTAAAGAATGTTTGGCCTGTATCACCTCAAAATGGATCAAGGACCTAAATATCAGACCTGAAACTCTGAAGTTACTACAGGAAGGAGCAGGAAACACTCTGGAACAAATAGGTATAGGCAAAGACTTCCTCAATAGAACCCTAGCAGCCCAGCATCTAAGAGAAAGGATGAATAAATGGGACTTCATAAAATTAAAAAGCTTCTGCACAACAAAAGAAATGGTCTCTACACTGAAAAGACCACCCACAGAGTCGGAGAAAATATTTGCCAGCTATACATCAGACAAGGGACTGATAACCAGAATATACAGGGAACTTAAGGAACTAAACACTCCTAAAATCAATGAACCAATTAAGAAATGGGCAACTGAACTAAACAGATTTTTTTCAAAAGAAGAAATTCAAATGGCCAAAAAACACATGAACAAATGCTCCCCATCTCTGGCCATAAAGAAAATACAAATCAAAACCACATTAAGATTCTACCTCACCCCTGTTAGAATAGCCATCATCAAAAACACCACCAACAAAATGTGTTGGCGAGATGTGGGGAAAAAAGAACCCGCATACACTGCTGGTGGGAATGCAAGCTGGTGCAACCACTCTGGAAAAAAATCTGGAGACTTCTTAAAAATCTAAACATAGACCTGCTATATGATCAAGCAATACCACTCTTGGGGATATACCCAAAGAATGCAACACAGATTACTCCAGAGGCACCTGCACACCCATGTTTATTGCAGCACTATTCACAATAGCCAAGTTATGGAAACAGCCAAGATGCCCCACTACTGATGAATGGTTCAAGAAAGTGTGGTATTTATACAGAATGGAATTTTACTCAGCCATGAAGAAGAATGAAATCTTATCATTTGCAGGTAAATGGATGAAACTGGAAAACATCATCTGAGCAAGGTTAGCCAGACTCAGAAGACCAAAAATCGTATGTTCTCCCTCATATGTGGATGGACTTTAGATCTAGGGCAAATACAGCAATGTGTTTGTGCTTGGATCACATGACAAGGGGAGAGCACATACGGGAGATATAGGAATAGGTAGAAAACCCAAAACATGAAAGCGTTTATGTCCCCACTCCAGAGGAACTAATACAGAAACCTTAAAATGGCAGAGGTTATCATGAGCAGGGGATCAGGAACCAATGTAAAGATCAGTTAGAGATGAATCAACATGGGTCAGAACACATGGGTACACGAAAGCAATAGTAGGAATCTCTCTGTATAGCTATCCTTAACTAGCAAAAACGCTTTGTCTTCCTTATTATGCTTATGTCTTTTCTTCAACAAAATTAGTGATAAGGGCAGAACAGGACCTGCCTGGAACTGAGGAGGGGAGGGGGAAAGGGTGGGGGAGGAGGGGCAGGGTGGAGAAATGACCCAAACAATGTATGCACATGTGAATAAATGAACAACAACAACAACAAAAAGAATGTTTGGCCTGGTGATGCAGACCTATAATCCTGGCACTTGGAGGTGGAAGGAGGGTGGATCACAAGTTTGAGGCCAGTCTGGGTTATGTAGTGGGTTCTTGGTCAGCCTGGGCTGGGCTGCATAGTAAGACTCTGTCTCAAAAACAAGGGTGGGGGTGGGCAAAAAAAAAAAAAGAACTTGAGTCAAGGTTCACAAAAGATGCTCTTTCTTTAGTGCTATTCTAAATTTTATGGGGAGCTTTGATTTTTTTTTTTTTTAATTTAAAGGAAGACTTCCTATGTGTGTCTGACTCAATGACATCTTTGAGACAAGACATTTTGGGCAAGGGAATATATTTTGTGCTGCTCAAATCACATCTGTGGATGGTCAAGCACCTCTTATTCAGATAAGTTTTTTCTCTTTGATAGCCCCTGACAGCTGTGGGAAGCCTCACCCCATTCTAGTCATTAACTAACAATATAGAATCCAAGTCAGTCTCCTTCCTTGTGTTTTCAAGTTGTCTGAGGTATATTTATCAATAAAAGCTTCAGTTATGCAAATAATAAACTTTTTCATAATGCTTTGCTATGTTAAAGTCTGAGACAAGTTAAACTTTGAGCAAGAAAAAAATTTCTGTACCAGGCAGTATTCCAGACCTAAGTTGGTTCATAATGCCCCACCATGCCACATGTGCAGGTTACATGTATAGCCAGAGAAAAGGAAGTGACACGCAGAAACAACCTGATTGGCTGTAGTCAGCATTTGCTTTATGTAAGCAAGATCTGGTAAGTTGGCAGCACTTTAACTGCTATGATTGGCTGAAACTTGGTTGCTTGGTTACAATGGTATACTGTTATGTTAAGTTGTAATTAGCTTGGACATCAACCTAGCTTGCAGTTCACTGTATATGGAGGCTGCTTTGGTCCAAATTTATTTCACCCAAGTATAGAAATAGATTTTGGCTAAACTTATTAATTTAAATAGGTATGGAGGTTCTAGTATCGGTTTTTACATTTGTACCAAATTTTGAGTGGGGATTCCTTCTGCTCTTGCAGAGTGACTACAGCAGGACCCCAAGAAAAACTCAATTAAAGGGCAGATCATCTAAAAACTGCTTAAATTTTCTTTTCCATTGGTGGTAATGGAGTTTGAACTCAGGGCCTCATGCTTTCTAAGCAGGTACTCTACCACTTGAACCATGCCTCTAGTCCTTTTTCCTTCTAGTTAATTTTAGATAGTGTCTCACTTTTGCCCAGGCAGGGCCAAGGCTTGGGCTGTGATTCTCCTACTTATGCCTTCCACATAGCTGGAATCACAGGTGTGCATCCCCACACCTGACTTGTTTTGCTGAGATGGGGTCTCACTAACTTTTTATCTAAATTGGCCTTAATCTACAATCCTTTGGATTTCCACCTCTCCAGGAGCTGGGATTACAGACACATGCCACCATGCCCAGTTTTCAATTTTTTTTTAACCATAGAAAAATATTAATTCTTTTCTCCTAACTACTTTTAAAACAAAAACAGGTTGTGCTTGCTGGATTTCATGTTTAAATGAAAGTCTGTAGCATCTCTCCTTTGTAAACACCAATCTTGGGGTTTCCTCCAAGATCCAAAGGAGAGCTGGCTGTATGCAGGTCAGCCTCTGGTATAGACCGGAACATACTAGGACAAAGGCTTGCCAAGGGAACACATTCCATATTACTAATCAGAAGAGGTGAGACCAAGAGGGTCTGGATGTTTTCAAATTTTCCTCTAGAGTTGATGAGAGAGAGAAAAAAATAAATTGGAAAAAGAAAAAAAGAACAAAAGTGTAACCTTGGTAGAGGGAGATAGAAGCTGTGAAATTGGAGGAAAAACAGGGAACTTAGAAAGAAAAAGAAGAAAGAATGAAAAGCTGTAATGCATTGCCAGAGAGGCCTGGCATTAGTAGAAAAGGAAGAAATAAAAGAGGAGGACGTTTGTCTCCCAGTATCTACAGGGAATTGGTTCTAGGACTCCCTTGATACCAAAATGCAGATGCTCAATTCTCTTATATAAGGTGACATAGTCTTTGCATTGTAACCTATGCACATCCTCCAGTATACTTTAATTATTATTATTATTTTTTTGTGCACTGGGGTTTGAACTCATACTAGCTAGGCAGGCACTCTACAACTTGAGCCACTCCACCACTCCCCTCCAGAATACTTTAAATCATCTCTAGATTATTTATAATCTCTTCTACATTGTAAATGCTACGTAAATAATTGTTATACTGTATCATTTGGGAAATAACGACAAGAAGGTATGTCTGTACGTGTTCAGTACAGATGCAATTAAAAAATATTTTGATGTGAACCTGCAAATATGGAGGACCAATTTTAATTGAACAAGAAGACAGTAAGATAATAGTGTAAGGCATAATATTGCATCTTGGGGAAGTTTTTTAATCAAGAACCATAAAGTTTTTTATTCCACAAAAATTAAAATACACCCACGTCTTGGGGTGTGTGTGAATCGGATAAGCTAGCTGCTGCTTGGACATGACTCACATGGTAATTACAAGGTCTAACAGTGTGATTCCAGAGTGGATCATTAATCACCATTTCCGATGATGTTGAAACAGTAATGAGAAAACGCATACCAATACTTTTCAGGTCAATTTCAAGCTCTGTTATAAGAGGTAAGGAGAGAAATCGATGGCATATTATTTTCCTGATTCCAAGTCGATATTTCAAACAGAACAGTGTGAAAATATAAAGACAGTGACCTTTTAAAGGTCAATAGTGATTTCCATTACAATCCCTGATTTATCATTCAGCTCAGAATATTTATTCTAAGATGGGATTTAACATAAGAGTTTGTTCTACACAAGGGAAAAGCAAAACTGAAGGGAAAAAAAAAAACCCACCAAAACCTTACCTAGCAGTTTTAAGGATCTTTTCCCCCTTACTTTTTCCATTTTAAGTTTAAAAGGCAGACCGCTAAAAAGACCAAATCTTCAAACATTTGGGTTTTTCTCTCTGTTTTGTCCAAGTGACAAATTTTCTTTAACCCTTCCGTAGAAGCTGTGCTCCCAGTAGCTTGGGAAGTCTGGGGAAAATGCCTATCAGAACTTCTCCCTCTGGCATCTTGAAGAGTGTTCTTGAAGAATGTTGAGGGTCTCTTTCTTGCCCTCTGCTGCCTTCCTCTGCCTTGCTTTGCCAGCTAGAGAGTACTGTTTCTGGAGAATCCCCATCTGGGAAAGAATATTGTTAAGGAAAGGAATCTTGAATATTTCAGAAAGGGCCATTCTAAGTGGCTTTGGCTGACAAAGGCAAGCCTAAGCATGTAACCAAAGCTTGATCAATGAAAGGTGTTACAAAGTATTGCTTTGTAAGTTTTTTTTTCTTTTCTGAGTTGTACTGCAGTTTGAACTCAGGGCCTCACACTTGTTAGGCAGGCATTCTACCATTTGAGTCACGTTCCCAACCCTTTTTGCTTTAGTTATTTTTCAGGTAGGGTCTCATGGTTTTATTCAGGGAGATATTGGACCTAGATCCTCCTACCTATGCCTCCTGGGTATCTGGGATCATAGACATGCCCCACCATGCCTGGTTTATTTGTTGAAATGGGGTCTCTCCAACTTTTTGCCTAAGCTGACCTTGAAGTGAGATCCTCCCAATCTCTGCCTCTTGAGTAGCTGGAATTATGGGTGTAAGCCAGTGTTTGTGGCACCAAGTATTTTCCTTAGTTGTATTATCAGTCAGAAGTATTACAGTTCACCAAACTAATGGCACATGGCTAAATTAATGAGTCTGCTTGGGCCTCCGGTTATTTTCTTGACTTGAGAGTGATGCTATCTCTTGCAATCAATCATTAAATTGACCCAGTGGGTTTAATGAATGTTACTAAATTCACAGACTTTGCAGAGAGCATCTGAAGACAGGTGTATTTGGCACTAAGGAAAGTTGAGTGTTGGAAAGAAACTTCTTCACTCCTGCTGTTTCCCTCTATGGGAGGGGCTGGGAGCCCCAGGAGTGTTCCCGCCTCTGTTTCCTCCTTCACTCTGCCCACCAAGGTGGAATGCTGCCTCTGATGGTGAGAATCCATGAAGCTGAACGCTTGGGCCCCAAAACTTTCTGCCCTTGCTCTTAGGAGGAATTGTTCACATGGAAATCTGTTTTCTCTTCTACTGCTGCTATTTTTTTTTTTTTAAAGACTACTGAGATAAACCACGAGAAGATCATGAAAATGTGGCACAGGGAGTGATCACCTTGAGATACAAAAATTGGGGATTTTGGGAAGAGTGGGTACACGTCTGCAGGGGTCCCAAAGCAATGAGAACCATGGCTCATTTTCCCATGGAACAGGAGAGAAGTGTGCTAAGGACAGGGTGTGGCCAAGGTACCAAGGTTCTGGAAAAACTAGAGCAGTTTCAGCATTCCTGAGAAATTCAGGCCTAGTCACTTCAACTTTTATTTTGAAACATTCCTACACTTTTTATTTTATTTTTTTCATTCCTACACTTTTTAAGCTTAATTTTGATTTTCATTTTAAAGGTAAGCAAACCAAATTTCGGATGGTTTAAGTGGGCTGTCCAGGTCACATGTTGGTAAGGAGTACAAGCCAGGTTGGAATCACCATGAACAGAATGTGGATTGTCTTGGTATCAGTGTTCAAGTGTTTGGAGAGTCAAAGTTCAGATCGTTTTTTAAAAACATATGCCACAAAGCACACTTTACTGTTTTGTACAAAATTTCTGCTGGATGTGAACAAAATCCCACCAGAATTCACTCTTTTAATCTTTTTGAGGGGCGCCATACCCTTAATTCTCAGCTAAAAGCATGATAGTCAAAGTTTAAGAGTGAAAAGGAGTGAGATAGAAAAGCAAGAGAGAAAGTCAGCTTAATTAGTATTTTGTTTGGTCTGAGTGTAAACAGTTTCTTACTTAAGCTTTTGTAGGGTGGAATAAAAAGATAATTTCTAAAATATCTCAAGCAGTCTTTAGTGAATCAGTCTTGGTGTGTATTTAAGAGGGTAATTAGAGAAAAGGAGGAGTTTAAAAGTGACTTATGCACTATCTCCACTAATTATTTTTAATAAGGAGTGAGTCGTGGTACAGACTACTATTTTTTTCCCCCATTTGCACATTTGAAGCAGGAGCAGTGTTGTGTGTGCCGAGTATATCAAAGCCTGCCTGAAACTTCCTTAGCTAGTCTGGTGGTTTGATGTTAGTTCAAAGGAAACCTTCAGTCCCAAAGACTTTTAAATTTCTTTCTGCAAAATAAATTATATACGAAAAGCCAATAGAAATCTCTTTATACATCTGCGTGTGAATGATAAAACCAAGTTGTTTCTCTCCAAAGTGTCCTTTGGAAGTACATACTTTTCTTGGGCATAGCATATATTTATTGATGTTCAAAACATGATTCAATCAAGAGGGTCCAAGAGTATGGGGACTGCTGTTGAAGATGGCTCACTCACCATGACTGTGCTCAGCCCACAGCAGGGTGCTGTGAGATAGTGTTGCATGAATTTTATGTCATAATTTATTCTTCACACTGAACTTTTATGAGGGTCACTTGGAGACATGTCATCCCCTTTCTCCCACATGAGTAAAGAAAACACCCCTCATTTGACTTACGGGTCTAGAAAGGTCTGGCTCTTTGCTCCTTGCGATTTACCACTGTCCTTACTCTTGTGTTTCTTCAGCTCCTCCTACCACAAGGTCCTTGCACAATCGTCTTCCTCGTGGGACTTACTTTCCTACTCTCTTTGCATTGTTGTAACTCCCATGATCATTTAGAACTCAGTTGTCATCTCCGTTGTAAAGTCTTCTCTGATGTCCCAGTACAGCTCAGATCTTCTGTCACATGTCCCCATAGCACTGTGCATCCCCCTTTACAGTGCCCCCACTGATGTAGTTTTGCATTTATTTGCATGAGAAGTTACTTGATAGCTGTCTCTCTCACTAGACTGTAATCCTCATGAGAACAGAGACTGAGTCTCTTCTTGCTCAGTGTTACATTTCCTGTGCTAAACACAGACACTTTGCAGGTGCTCAATAGATGTTTATTGTATAAATGAGTAAATCAATAACAAAGCCAATGGGTATTAGGAAAAGTTGGGTAGAAGCAAGGTGGTTTAGTAGAAAGAGCACTGGTCTGGGGTCAGGAGTCCAGTGCTCAATACTTATTAAGCCAATGAGCCAATTATTGATGTTACCTCTTATGAGTTAAGCAAGTGAACAACCAGGTTGGTGAGTGACTAAGATGACTACTTTGCCCAGAGGACTTCAAAATCTATTTGGAGAAACAGACATGTAAATTGGTCCTTAAAATACATTGTGATAAGTACTAAGATAGAAGTATAAAAGTCCTGGTGTGTGTGTGTGTGTGTGTGCGTGGGCATCATGCAAACATACATACAATTTACAGTAGCATTAACTTTGGCTTGGGGAGTTAAGTCTGTATTATAGAGAGCACCTCTTTCACTTAGATCTTGAAAGACAATAGGAATTTGCTTTTTAACTCTGGGAAAATCATTCATCCTTGCTCGTTCCACAAATAATTTTGAGTACTGGTGAACAGGGTTTGTAATTTAATTTTCCCAGGACTCGTTTTTCTTGTATAAAAGTGGAGATGATGCAATTTTCCCTGCTTACCTTGCAGGGCTTGTGGTGTTTGGTCCATTGGAATACATCCTCATCCTTCCCGACCTCCACAGGGTACCTTTCTGAACTAAAGATGCTGGAAAGTAATACACTACATCTCCCAGACTCCCTTATAGCTAAGGGAATAGCTAAATTGCTACAAAGGCAGTTTAGGTTTCTTCAACTAGATCCAATAGCTCATGATATAGAAGATGGAAATTAGATGGAAACCATGTTCCTGATGCTTTGACTGCTTGCTGGCAAGTCTGGTCACAGAGATAGTTCCCCTGCAACAATGTTCCAGTCCTTACCATCTAGTTTTTGGGATGGTGAGAGGCAGTTTCAGTAGTGATGACTTCTCTATCCTTGTTTTGCAACCTTACTGTTGTGTCTTGGATCTCAACAGTGTCAGGGGTGGCCTCCTGACTGCCTATTGTAACAGATAGTTACTCAGTCTAGAGCTTCCTCCTCCAGTCCTCCAGCACTCTTGCAAGAGTCAAATCTCTTGGATTAAGTCCCTTTCTGATTAAAATAACTAGAGTGGTGGCTTCTGCTTCCTTCTACTAAACCCTGACTCATAAAGGGCTATTATTTTGTACCAGTGATGCAATCAGCATCATTTATTTCACACAAACTTTCTTAGAATCTACTGTGACAGACACTGAGCTGGGAACTTAAGATACAATAGTTAATAAGAGAATATGAGCCTTGTATCATGGGGCTTACACTCTAGGCAGGAGGAAAACAGAAATAAATAAATTTATATCTGGTGACAAATGTTATGAAGGAGTTATAAAAGGCTTGAGGTGGAGAATAATTAAGTTAGGAGTGGGAAGTTAGGAATTTGGAAAAGACATCTCTGAAGAAGTGACCAACAAAGAAATAGTTATATGAAGTGTGTTTGTGAGTGTGAGTGTGTGTGAACATGTGAGTGTGAGAGAGTGTGTACATGAGTGTGAGAGTGTGAGGCTCAAGGCTATGTTGTATGAGTGTAATATTTCTTTTTTTTAGCAATCAATTATTATTTTATTTACTAACTATATAAATCTTTCCCCTGTAATTCTTTTTTTTTTTTTAGTTTTCCTTATTTTAAAAATTTTTTCCAGCTTTCTGATTTTTTTTATTTCTTTTATTCATATGTGCATACAATGCTTGGGTCATTTCTTCCCCCTCCCCCCACCTCCTCCCTTACCACCCACCCCTCCCCCTCCCTCTTCCCCCACCTCCTCGATACTTGGCAGAAGCTATTTTGCCCTTATCTCTAATTTTGTTGAAGAGAGAGTATAAGCAATAATAGGAAGGACCAAGGGTTTTTGCTAGTTGAGATAAAGATAGCTATACAGGGAGTTGACTTGACTTGAGTGGGGGATAACTTCCTAAACTAGCTGGGTGAGCTCAAGGTGACAATGGAAAGCTGGTTATTTTGCTGTTAACATCTCCTTTTGGTTCTTTGGGCTCATTCTCTTACACAAACAAGTCCTTCCTCAACACTTCTGCTGCCCATTTAACTTATTCATTCAACAAACATTTGTTGAGCACTTGCCATGTCTCAGGGTGGTGACCACCCTGAGGATAAATGTGAATCTAACTAAGCTGTGGTCTGTGCCCTTGAAGAGTTCACACATTCCATCTGGGCCTCCTAAGCTCCAGACACCAGAAGCTTTACTTCTATTCTGTTCTCACTGAAATAAACAATATAGTGGTCCCACCTTCAGAACTCAGCCGATCTGGTAACAATAAAGCATGGCTAATGCTTTATTGTGTTCTGCCACTTCTTAGCATGTGGTGGTCATCAAGAGAACATGGCATGCTGAAGGACTTTTCACCACAGTCTAAGATCTCCTCAGCTTTGTAGACTCAGAAACATAACTGGCTGGGTGCACCCTGAGTGCCAGTTCATCTTTCTTAGATGGGCATTTAGGAATAGAGAGATGGCACTTATCCACAGAGAGTAATGAAGGAAACCAGAAAGGCACCTTATTAATCTCCATCAAGAACTATAAATGGCCAGTTCCCTCAGATCCTTCTTTCTGAATCATGCTCCACAGGAAGTCAAATAAGAGTTTGCTTGTTAAATGTGGAATCAATTCCAGGGCGATGAGCATTTTGTGGTATGACTTCTGCTCTGTGCTCTTCCCCACTGGAGAAATGCCTGCTCTAGGATTCCTTGGGCAGTGTTCACCTCTGCCTCATGCTTTTCCATGCTCCTGTGGCTAATTAATATCCCTTCTGCTTAATAGTTTTTTTGAATGTGTCAACACAGGGATGGCAAATAGATGCTATTCTTGCCATCTTTCCCCCTCCTGTGTGCATGCCAGACATT
This sequence comes from Castor canadensis, assembly GCF_047511655.1. Taxonomy (NCBI): domain Eukaryota; kingdom Metazoa; phylum Chordata; class Mammalia; order Rodentia; family Castoridae; genus Castor; species Castor canadensis. The sequence continues at coordinate 135,543,846 of NC_133393.1, read as the reverse complement.
ACTAATTGATCACTCTCTTTCCTGCTGGGCTTAAAAGAGGCCTCAAAAATCCTTCTCTGCATAGCACTCCAGGGAACCTGTCATTTAACTTGCATTTGCATGTAAGATGTAAATTTCTCTCCCCGGGTCATAAATTAAGTTTGGCTAGAGTCCATCCTTGCTTACTATGACTTACACATTGCTTCTCAACTTCCTTCTCAGAAGGTAGGTCCAAATTCTTGGCAGGCATAGTGGCTTCATGGCTGCCCTTTATATATGCCTAATAATGTATTCATAATTTTACTAGGACATACAATGTCTTTATCCCATAAATGTGCACTGTGCACTAGCCTGTGCCAGGCTTTGGGTCTTCCTGATGAAACCTACACCCAGGAGGCTTAGGACAGAGTGATCTAAATTTAGCAATGGCCCTAAAGGTTGGAACTTGAAGTAGAGTCACTTTGAGTCAATGCTGGAGTCCAGGTTTCCTCAGAGATTCCCATTTTCCTGCTGAGCACAGTGTGTCCTCTGGGACAATGGCACCCAAACCAATTATGGCTGAATCCCTTTCAGATTACAAATTATATTTTCTCCTTTGATTTGTGTCCTGGTAGGCTCATTTTTATTTACAAAATCATGCAGTGATGCATAAGCTTGATTCTTGGAACAAAAGTCTTTATTTTATTTTAATTTATTTTTTACTTTTTTTTAATAAGTATATACTGTTTATACAAAGGGGCATCATTATAATATCTCCATACATGTGTAAGATGTATTTTTAAAAAATTAGGACCTCTTTTACTTTTTGTTACTTTTTTTGGGTAGTAGCAGGGTTTGAACTCAGGTTCTCACACTTACTAGGCAGGTGTTCTACCACTTGAGCCATACCCTCGGATTTTGTTTTGTTTTCTTTTATTTTTGAGACAGTGTCTCACAATATATCCGAGGCAGGCCTCTAACTCGAGATCCTCCTGCCTCAACCTTGCAAGTGCTGGGATTACAGGTGTGTAACACCACACTTGGCAGAACACAAGGCTTTTAACAAATGAACAGCTATCAGTCATGTCCTCCCTCCCCTTACAAAAGCAACTGCAGAGTGAAGGTGTTTAATTAATCTCCCAAATGCTCAAGCAAAGTCTATCATAATGTACTAAGAGGTGGAGGAAATGATTCCTCCAGAAGTCAAAAAGAGGCAGGACAACAAAAAAGGAGTCCTTGAAGAGGAGGCCAATAATCCAAAAGAAGGAACCAAGCCTATGAGAAGGGGAGGACTCCCCGACAGGGTTGGAAGAAGCAGGAAGCCAGCGTGGTGTTATGCCTCCTCCTCTGGCCTCCGCCCTGTGACTGAGACACATGTTAAGGCTCAGGCAGGCAGCTTCACCTGCTGCTTGCTTGGGGCTCTCACTGTGCAGCTCCTGCTTCCAGCTCAGTCTCTAATTCTGGGGAGAGATGCAGTCTTCTGTGTCCTGTGGTGTTCTCCCTGTGACAGGAAACGTGGGCTCAGCTACTTGCAGTTGGGGACCTGTCTACCAGTTTCTCTCTCTCCACTTGCTCCTAGAAAAATTTCCCCTTGGAAAGGGTGGGAATTTACAGGTTGCCTACTCTCAAGCCATGGAAGGAAGTGAAAGAGGAGGAAGGAAAGGGAAAAGCAGAAAGAGGCATTACCACAGAATCTTAAGGACCTGGCTGCAAACTCAGACGTTGTCATTTATTGGCTTTGAGTTGCTGGACAAGCTGTCCAATCTCTCCAAGCCTCAGTTTCTTCCTCTACCAAGTGGAGATAATTATTGGGGTTGTAAGGCAAGATATATGAAGTCCTGGGTGCAGAACCCAGGAGGCAGGGAGGATTCCAACATGGCATCTGTGCCAATGATGGTGCTCAATGCTGATGCTATTGCTGAGAGTGAAGATGGGGCCAACCTCCTCTCCCTGCTTCTGTTTTGCAACCTCTGAATGACTTGAACAAGGTATCTACCAGATCCTTTCTTGTGCTGCCATTCACAATTAAGATAAAAGAGAACTACATGGTCATATATCTGAAGGGGTGTAAATTAACATACAAGAGAGATACCTGCATATCCATATTTATGACAGCTCTCTTCACAATAGTCCAAATGTGGAAGTAGCTGAGGTGCTCAACAACTGATGAGTGGATAAAGAAAAATGAAATGATGTCATTTGCAGAAAAATGGATGTAACTGGAGATCATCATGCTGAGTGAGATAAGCCAAGCTCAAAATAGTGCATGTTCTCACAAATTTGTGGGACCTGTATCTAGGTCCCTAGGGAGGGGGGAGAGGAAAAGGAGAGGATACTGAGGGGTGAAGTGGATCAAAGTATGCCATATATAATATATATCTCTCATAATGAAACCCACCACTATTTGGAAAAAGGGGGAAGAAGGGAAGGAAGAGGAATGAAAATATAGTGGAGGGATGTGTATGGAATTATAACAATGAAATCTCCTCATATTATTAATGTATGATAATTTAAAAATAAAATTCATTTATTTTTTAAAGGCTTTGCAATTTTCTTTTTTTCATTTTTATTTTTATTATTGTTGGACCGGGGATACAATGTGACATTTACGTAAGCTCTTACAATATATCATAATTGAATTCACCTCCTCCCTCATTCTCATTTATCCCACAATCCCCATTCCTGGAATAGTTTAAAAAGAGAAACAATGTCAAGGTCACAATGGTGACCTTTTGGCCTACGATGAACTGTATATGTAGTGATGGTCCCATCAGGTTGGATTAGCTAGTGATGTCATGGCCATCTTAGTTTGTGTGAAGTATGCCCTATGATGGTTGCATGATGACCAAATTACCTCATGACACAGTTCTTCGAACATTTCTCCATATTTAAGTGTTGCATAACTGCACTAGTTTTAATACCAAAACTGACCTTTGTATAGTTCATCAGGTTTGCAGGCCAATTTCAAATAAAATTTCATTAGAATTTCATAGCCATTCAGTGACTGGGGGTGATTGTCCCAGTTTGCAGATGAGGAAACAGGGTCAGAAAAGTCATCTATTCAAGGTCAGGAGGTTAGAAAATGGCACAATCTAGACTCATCTTTCCAATACCACACAGAACCAGATTTAGGGTTCTCTGAACTGCCATTCCCATTTGCACCACTGTCTCTGCTGACACCCTTTCCTCTGCCTGGAACATTTTTCTCCATCAAAACGTCTCCTGCCAGATTCTGACAGTCCCTCTTCATCTTCCTAGAGCATGTCCTCTCTGAACTGCTAGTACAGATTTATTCCCATGTGGCTGTCTTTTCTGCTGTACTGGGCGGCTCTTTAAGACAGAAGAGTTCATTGATCTTTGTATTCCGTGTTCCTGGCACATTATCCAATGTGTAGTAGGTTCTCGGTAGATTTTTAAGCCTGGGTGTCTTTGGAACATTGATTTCAGGACCTCCATGGATCACCAAAATTGTCAGATACTCACACTCCTTATATAAAATGGCATATTATTTGTATATGACCTCTGTTCATCATTCTGATACTTATTTATTTATTAATTATGCTGATGACTATTATTTTTGGTAGTATTGGGTTTGAACTCAGGACCTCACGATTTCTAGGCAAGCACTTTACCACTTGAGAACCCATGCCCTTTTGCTTTAGTTTGTTTTTCAGATAAGGTCTTGCACTTTTGCCAGGGCTATCCTGGGACTGTGATCCCTCCTCCCTCCATCTTGTGAGTAGCTAGGATTACAGGTATGAACTACTATGTCTAGCTTTTCTTTTAGAGATAGGGCTTTTTGCATATATTTATTGCCCTTGAATCTTGATCCTCCTGTCTTTGCCTCCTAAGTAGCTGGGATTATAGGCATAATCCTATTTATTAATTGTTAGTATTTTTTCATGTTTGGAATCATCTATTGCGTATTCTTAGCAAGTGCTCTGCCACTGAGCTACATCCCTGGCTCCTCCCATATATCCTAAATCATCTGGATTACTTACGATACCTAACACAATGTAAATACTGTTAAATAGTTGTTGGACAGGATTACTTAAGGAAATAAGAGCAAGGAAAAAAATTGTACATGTTTCATGCAAATTTTATGTATATGTATATCTATATGTAAATGTATATGTTCCATGCAATTTTTTTTTTAATATTTTTGACTCAGGGTTGGTAGAATCTGCAGATTCAGAACTCAGATACAGGAAGCTAGTCTGTATGGGGAAATCAGTTTGTTTTGGAATGGGCCAAGGGGGAGTTATCATTTTTAAAAATATAGCACCTCAGTCTTTGGAACTCATTTAATATTTTTTGAAACCCATTAAAAATTACCTCCACCTTCTTGGCCACTATTTCAAATTTCATTTGAAGGGCTAAATATTTTGAGTATCATTCACTTCCACGTAGGCAGCCATTGGAGACCACCACAAAATTTTATGTGTTTTCAGTGATGTCAGTATTCAATGGAGACCTTCCTTCTTTAAGGCCTGTTTTTATTTCTTTCTTATCCTGGGCTTATGGGTCATTTATTTTATCCCTGAAAAGGTTCAATCTGATGGTTGTTTTAGACTAGTTTGATAGGATTTTAAATGTCACAGCTCTGTGGAGGAGGAGGCTAATGAGAACCCAGACCACGGTGAGCATAAATCCGGCCCTCTGGATTGACAGCCTTGGGTGACAGAGGCCGAAGATCCCTGGGCGCAAATAATGGATGTTGTTTGACCTTTACCTGTGGGAGAAAATGAGCTGACTCATTGTGAGCCAGATGGAGCTCTACTGAGATTAAAGTTTCAAGAAGATTGGCTGGGGATTAAGTTGTGATGACCAGCACCAAAGAAGAGCTGGAAGGGACCTCGTGTGTGGTCTCTCATGTATATAGTGTGTTTATGTCTAGTGCATGTGTATATATGTGCATTATGTGTATATTTACATATAGCTATCTATGTATGTGTGTGCTTGTGTGAATACTCATTCCCACTTCCTATGCTTGAGACAGTGGAAAGATTTACAGAGGTACACCCCAAGGGTGCATGCGTCTAACTGTTACCATCTTTCACACACAGCCTCAGTATGGTGGAACGTTTGTTCCTCATTCCTCATTGTCTGTTGAGTAGAAGGAATTTCCATTCTTCTTCAATCCCCCAGTAATCTGGCTCACTGCCCCCAGGAGTGACATCTCTGGGTGAGGAAGAACCTGAGTGTCCTCCTCCAAGTGCCTTCTTGGTTTCTCTCCAGCCTCAGGGTGTGTGATGTGTATCACTGCCCAGAACACTGTGCTCAGACAGGCCCCAGCTTGGCTTGATGCTCTGCTGTTGCCATTTTGGAATTATTAATAACTTTCGAACAAAAGGCTCTGTATTTTCCTTTCACACTCATCTTTACAAACTAAGTAGCCAGTCCTGCCGTGAAAGCACATTCTCATCTGATTTCTAATAAGGAGAAGCTTCTGATCTTGAGGGAAGGTTGGCGGTTTGGTGTGTGTGCGTGGAGTACGTTTTAGTTTAGCAGGTCACAGAGCCAAGGTTTTCTCTCCAATCAGCTTCCTCCAGTGTTAGGTGTTTGAGAGGCAATGTTGCATGGTGGTTTTGAGTGTGCATCACTGACAAATACAAATCCTGCTTCTGCCATTTTAGTTGAATGACCTTGGCCAAATGACTGCTTTCTATCCTCTAAAGCATGGGTAATACCATGAAATAGTAATAATAAATAAAAGTATTTATGGTGCCTAGAACATATAACTGTTATTAACAATTGCTGTTATAGCTCGGCGCTGGTGGCTCATGCCTATAGTCCTAGTGTCTTTGGAGGCTGAGATTGGGAGGATCGTGGTTTGAGGCCAGCCTGGGCAAAAGTTTGTGCAACACTGTCTCACAAGAAAAAAGCTGCGCATAGTGGTGTGTGCCTGTCATATCCCGGCAATGATAGGAAGCATAAAATAGGATTGTGGCCTGGGTAAAAAGTGAGACCTTACCTCCAAAATTACCAGAGCAAAAAGAGCTGGAGGTGAGGCTCAAGTGGTAGAGCACCTGCCTAGCAAGCATGAAGCCCTGAGTTCAAATCTTAGGACTGCAGCCAAAACACCAAAACAAAAACCACCACCAACAAAAAAACCCCATCAACAACTGCTGTTAAAATTCCATATGCATGACTCTCTAATCTTATTTATTACTTAATTTGGAATTCTGAAGAGGAACACAGGGAATTATTTATTGGGTTCTCTAAAATCCCAGCAGATCCCATGTTTTGAAAAAGATTAAGAGCCACTGATAGACTTTTTAAAACAGAATGTATCCCTGTCTCCAACAAGCTTGTAAATTCACAACCTGAAAATTGATACTACAAGGTAATATGGGATGAGTGCTGTGTCAGAGTTAACAACTAAATCCTTTAGAGTTATCTGGTAACAGATGAGCCCCCCTTCTCATTTTTAAAAGAAGGCTCTTTTGTCATTGTTTTTGTAACAGTCTCCAAGGGCACATAGATGGCTATTTGCCTTCCTAGACTATAACCACGGCATGGATGTGGGAGGACGATGTATTTATAAGAGGTTTGGTTTTTGACCCAATAAATCAGGTCCAATGCAGTGTTTGGACAGAGCTGGGAGCCTGTGACTGGCTTAATAATGATCCAGAGTTCTCTGAACTCTGAAGGGGGAGATTATTCTTTCATACAGTTCCTGATCTCAGGAACCTTATGGGTTAATGAGGTAACCATAATGGAGGCAGGCAGTGATTAGGAAGGGTGTGCAAGAGGTGGTGAGAGCAGCCAGGGAGGGGGTACCTTGTGCTGCCTAAAAGACCAGCAGGGGGACTGTCACAGAGGGCTAGACCTTAAATTCACCTGAAGTAAGAGTAGAGTTCTTGTGATAGACGTGTGTGTGTGTGTGTGTGTGTGTGTGTGTGTGAATCTTTAAAAAAAAGGAAGAAAGTGGGGCATGGTGGCTCATACCTGTAATTCTAGCTACTTAGGAGGCAGAGATTTGGAGGATTATGGCTAGCCTGGGCAAAAAGTTCGCAAGACCCTATCTCAACCAATAAGCTGGGAACAGTGGCATATGCCTGCTATCCCAGCTACATGGGAAGTGTAAAATAGGAGGGTCAGGATCCAGGTTGTCCCAGGTAGAAAAAGTGAGACCCTAATTGAAAAATAACTAAAACAGAAAGGGTTGGGGGCATGACCCAAGTAGTAGAGAGCCTGCCTAGCAAGTGTGAGCCCCTGAGTTTAGGCCCCATTACCACCAAAAGAAAAAAAATGTAAGATGAATACAAAAATATTAGTATGCAGGTAACAGCCTACTGTCAGGGTGGTGACTGCTTCTATTTTCTTCTCTTTGGTGTTGTAAATAAAAACCTTAACTCAAATCCCCTTCCTAGGAAAGGCTCTTCATTTCTTCCCAGAATGCCATTTCTTTAAGACCATCCTATTTTATGATTCATAGTTGGCTTAGTAAAGGTTCTCTCTAGGAGTATCTCTGGTAAACTGTTTTCTGGAAGGGACAAAGGTCTTAGAAGCTTCAAATGGCTTTGAAGGGCTATGGAGATGGTGTGTGTGGGGGAAGAGGGAAGGAAGGAGGGGTGAGTCACCAGATGCCAAACAGGCTGTCACACTATAGGGGGCCTAGTGTGGGCTGGGGACACCACCCACAGCTCTCTGGGGGAGATTGCTCTTAGCTTCTAAGGCAAATATCTGCTTTCATGGGCAGATGTTATCAAAAGGAAAGACAAAACACCTCAAAACAAGTGTCAGATTAGGCCTCAGAACAGCATCTCAGTTGAAACCTGAAGTGAGTGAAATTCGCGAGGATGCTGTACTGAACTTCATCTATAGACACGCAGGCTGTGTGATCTAGAGAGGGTCCCTGAGCTTGTACCCCTGTGCTGCTACAGACTCTGTGTGTGACAATGGGTAGGTGCTTTGACTTCTTGAGTCTCAGTTTTTACATCTGTAAAATGGTCCCTCCCATCTCATGCTAATTCCAAATGAGGTATTTGTAAGCTGTCAAGTACTTTTGGCATTATTATACTTAATTCACATCATGAAGCATGTTTGAAGCTACCCCCCAAAATAGGAAGAAATCAGACCAAATCAAACCAAAACAAAGCAGAAGGTAAAATATAAGTCTTTCTGAAGCGAAATAAGGACACAGAGAGCTTGTAACCATCATCATTCCAGGGCCCCAAAGCCTCTGTTTAATTGGCAGAAGCAGTGTTTAGGAGGCCACAGGCCTGTGTCAAAACAGACAGAGGAAATGGTTTCTGTTGAAATTTGTGACAGTAAGAATGCTTGCTCTCTCCCTCCCTTCCTCCCACCCATTCATTATCTGTTATATGGGGGGGCACACCTGCAAGTTTACAGCCCAAAGGGTGCAAGGGCTCTATACCCACCACCACACACAATGCAGAAATAGCTGGAATGGTAGGCTGGGTGTTTGACATGCAGTTGGACACCAGAGAAGAGGCTCCTAAGACTGAAGGTAGCAGTTAGAAAACTGCTCTTCCATTTTGGCGTGTTTATTAAGACTTGAATTCATATTTTGTTTGTATGTGTTTATTTACCAAATACTTATCTTTGAGAAACAGGGTTTATTATAGGTGTACTAGACCACATCTGATCCCCATTCAGCCAAGGCATATGCTGTAGCTCGACTTTTCAAAATCTTTTTCCATGAAATTCTTTCTCCTTGATGCAAAGGACAGGGAGGATGTTTTCCTTCCATCTGAAATGTACAGTGCTTCCACAGGTCCAGGAATTGTTCATCAGACAAACCCTAGCCATTGTCGCAGTGTACCCCTGTACATTTTATGCCTATTCAATTCACTTCACTTGATTCTATCTCAATTAAATTAATTCAATTCTATTTTGTTCCAAAAATTTCTGAGCATCTGTCAAGTGCTGGGGCACCAAGGACCTGACTGTATGGTGATTCCTGGTGTTGACATTTTCCCTTGTGGCCACTGGGTGGCAGTGTGTCACTGAAAATACTCATTTTGTTGGGCTGGTTGATTGACTCCTCCTCCAGGCCTAAGGCTTAGAGATTGTTGCTCCTTACTTGGATTTGTTTAACGCACACTTCCAAATTGAACCGACAGCTGGTATTATAGCGTGCGTGTGCAGTATATGTGCTTAATTACACTGTGGAATTAAATTCAAAAGGGTGAGAATGTGGTTACGTGTGGATGTTTCCAGAGCAAGTGCAAGTTCACAGCTTTTGCCTGAGGCTCAGTCAGGGCTGAGGAAACTGCAGAGAAAGCCAAGGAGAGCCTCAAACCCAGCAGAAGGTAGCAGCAGGGGCAAAGGTGCAGATTTTGCTTCTTGGGCCACTGACAACTGCAGCTCTGAGATTCCCTGTCCCAGACACCTGCTGCCCTGGTTTGAATGCCCAGTCCCTGCTGGTTGATTAAAGAATGCTGGCCTCCAGGGTATCTAGTACCATGCCCCAGACCTTTGTCTCCTCATCTCCCAGTGCCACTGGCTTAACTTGACCCCCACAGGGCTCTGAAAACTTGTGTTTGCCATGTAGGATGTCAGTGACTTCAGAGTGGTGCCCATTAGATAGGGGGCTGTAATGTGAAGGGGTATCTCTAATGGTGAACTCTTAGGCACAGGAAAGGTGCTTGGGAATTATCACCAGCATGGACAGACCTCAAGGTTATTTCCATAGCATCCGTAGCAGTAGGTGCTCTGTTGTTAAACACCTCCAGTGATGGGGAACTCAAGCAGATCTTTTCCTTCCTGGTAGGAAGGAAGTTGGGATCATTTACAAATATCTTATTTTCTTTGAGTTGAAACATGGCCTCCTATAAGTTTCAACAGAGGTCTTTATTCTTTCCTCTAGGGCCCAATAGGCAATACTAGTGGATCTTATTAAAATGCATATTGTGATTTAGCATATTTGGGGTAGGGCCAAAGATTCCGCATCTTTAACAGATCACCAGGGAGTGCAGACTCTCTTGGGTCAGGAACTGCACTGTGAGTCGAGAAAAACCTTTGGGTTTTTGAAACTATTCCTGGGTTCAAATTCTGATATCAGCCTCTAGCTTCATGATCTTGGAAAAATTACTCAAGTTCCAATTTGTATAATGAAGATTATAGTGTCCAAACAAATAATGTCTGATTCATATATTATGACAGTTGAATGAAATGATGAGTTTATATCAGCTAGGAATGCTTTCAGCTGCAAGTAGAAGAAACTTGATAGATACTGAATTAAACAATTGGAGTTGATTTTTGTTTAACAAGAAATCTGGTGGTTAATGGCTGCTAAAATTTGTTCATCTACTCACTGATGCAATAAAAGCTCCAAGCCTTTTATATATTCTGCCCTTCATCCTCAGATTTTCAGTCTTGTTCTTGTTGCTGCATGGTTACAAAATGGCCATCACAGCTCCAAGCATTATGTTTGCATTCAGGGAAAGAATAAAGAAGGAAGTGTTAGTAATGACCAAGCCTGACTATTTTTTTTTTTTTTTTTGGTGGTGCTGGGGATTAAATCCAGAGCCTTGCGCATGCTAGGCAAGCGCTCTACCCCTGAGCTACAACCACAGCCCTAGTCTAATTCTGTTATCCAGAGAGCAAAAATACTTTCTAGGAGTTCCCTTTACCCCTCAATGGATTTTCCTTCTGTCTCATTGGCCAAAGCTGGGTTACATGACCACTCTTAATTTTGAGGGATCCTGGCATAAAAACTACTGACAAAATGGAAAATGATTGCTATGATTCATTACCATGGGCTGAGCACATTGCTGCTTTCAACAAAGTTGAAAGGAAAAAGGGGATAAGCATTGGGCAGGAAGAAATAGGGGATAAACACTGGGCAGGAAGAAATAGGGGATGAACACTGGGCAGGAAGAAATAGGGGATGAACACTGGGCAGGAAGAAATAGGGGATGAACACTGGGCAGCTAACTGTGTGACTGTTAAAGCATGTCTGTAAATTCTTCCCTGTTCCTCCTTTTAGGAGACGGGATCTATGTCTTCTCCCTTCAAATCCCATTTGTAACCAAAGGAGGATGGCAGAAGTGATGCTTTGTGACTTTGGAGTCATAATGGGTCACACATCTGCCTTGTTTCCTACAGTGCTTGCACTTAAAGGCTTCAGATGCCTTGTAAGAAGTTACACTCACCAGAGATCATCATGTTGTGAGAACCAAATCTCCCATTTGGGCTCTGCAGTTGGCAGTCTTAGTTTTCCAGTTATCCCTGCTCAGGTTCAGACATATGAGTGGAGGATCCTGCAGACAATTCTCACTGTTGAGTAGTCCCCACGTTCTGCATGAGACAAGTCATGCTTGCCATGCTTTGGTTGAATTCCTGATCTACAGAACCTGTGACAATAATTCAGTGGTTACTATTAAAATAACAATAACCATTCCTAAGTTTTAGGAACACTCGTTTTTGTAATGGTAGCTAGCATGGTGACGAATAGAATCTGCCATGGGTGCTTCCCAGAGTATTTGAACTTCTCTTGACTGTTTCCCAAACCGTTGACTTCCTTGGCACCCACGATTCAATTAAACAAGCTGTGCTAGGTATTTTAATTTCTTTTTGATATTTCTCACTTGAGTTGGTTTCATCTTTCTTCACCATCCTGCTTTCCTCTGAGGATATCCCAGGTGACATTCACATTTTTCAAGGTCTGGCTTCTAAAATTTATGGAAGAAGTTGATTTATTCAATGACTATTATGTGCTTGTACCTTTGATAAGCATGTTACCCTATAAGGTAGGTATTTATGCTCATTTAAAGTCCAGGAAACAGAGGTACAGAAGGTTTAAACACTTGCCGAAGGTGACAGAGAAAGTGGTAGCAGCTAAGCCATCTAGTCCAGGTGTTCTTTAGTATACAGCCAAACCACATGGAACAAGCCTACTATCATCAGTTCTTCATCCTGGGAAGCAATGTGTTGGCTGTGTTTAGACCATTGTAGGAGAGGTATGGGCCAGGCAATGCCTTTGAGATTCTGTGAGGTGAGTGAGAAGGGAGGAGACAAATTGTAGGTGGTTCCATGGTAGAATTAGATGTGTATTTCGACTGGGCTGTTCTTGGCCTTCTCTGCTATCATCAGTGTGTTAGCCATATCTCTCCTGTGGTCACAAGACCACTGCTGTAGGGAAATACTCAAAGGAATGTGAGTCAGTACAGCAAAGGCATCTGCACACCCATGCTTACTGCAGCACTATTCACAATAGATGACCTATGGAAGCAGCCAAGACACCCTACTACTGATGAATGGATTAAGAAAATGTGGTATTTATACACAATGGAATTTTATTCAGCCATAAAGAATGAAATTTCATTGTTTGCAGGTAGATGGATGAAATGTGAGAACATCATCTTAAGTGAAGTTAGCAAGGTTCAGAAAGCCAAAGTCTGCATGTTTTCTCTCATATGTGGAATATAGACCTAATACAAATGCAGCAATATTATGAAAAGCATGTCACACTAAAGGGAGGTCACTGACAAGAGGGGAAGTGTAAAAGGAGGTTCAGAAGGTGAATTAGGTTGATGTATGTCCAATACAAGAACGAATAGAGATTTTTTTTATTATTCATATGTGCATACAATGCATGGGTCATTTTCTCCCCTCCTCCCACCCCCTCCCTTACCACCCACTCCGCCCCCTCTTTCTCCGCCCCACCCCCTCAATACCTGGCAGAAACTATTTTGCCCTTATCTCTAATTTTGTTGAAGAGAGAGTATAAGCAATAATAGGAAGGAACAAGGGTTTTTGCTGGTTGAGATAAGGATAGCTATACAGGGCATTGACTCACATTGATTTCCTGTGCGTGGGTGTTACCTTCTAGGTTAATTCTTTTTGATCTAACCTTTTCTCTAGTTTCTGGTCCCCTTTTCCTATTGGCCTCTGTTGCTTTTAAGGTATCTGCTTTAGTTTCTCTGCGTTAAGGGCAACAAATGCTAGCTAATTTTTTAGGTGTCTTACCTATCCTCACCCTCCCTTGTGTGCTCTCGCTTTATCTTGTGATCAAAGTCCAATCCCCTTGTTGTGTTTGCCCTTGATCAAATGTCCGCATATGAGGGAGAACATATGATTTTTGGTCTTTTGGGCCAGGCTAACCTCACTCAGAATGATGTTCTCCAATTCCATCCATTTACCAGCGAATGATAACATTTTGTTCTTCTTCATGGCTGCATAAAATTCCACTGTGTATAGATACCACATTTTCTTAATCCATTTGTCAGTGGTGGGGCATCTTGGCTGTTTCCATAACTTGGCCATTGTGAATAGTGCCACAATAAACATGGGTGTGCAGGTGCCTCTGGAGTAACCTGTGTCACAGTCTTTTGGGTATATCCCCAAGAGTGGTATTGCTGGATCAAATGGTAGATCAATGTCTAGCTTTTTAAGTAGCCTCAAAATTTTTTTCCAGAGTGGTTGTACTAGTTTACATTCCCACCAGCAGTGTAAGAGGGTTCCTTTTTCCCCACATCCTCACCAACACCTGTTGTTGGTGGTGTTTCTAATGATGGCTATTCTAACAGGGGTGAGGTGGAATCTTAGTGTGGTTTTAATTTGCATTTCTTTTATTGCTAGAGATGGTGAGCATTTTTTCATGTGTTTTATGGCCATTTGAATTTCTTCTTTTGAGAAAGTTCTGTTTAGTTCACTTGCCCATTTCTTTATTGGTTCATTAATTTTGGGAGAATTTAGTTTTTTAAGTTCCCTATATATTCTGGTTATCAGTCCTTTGTCTGATGTGTAGCTGGCAAATATTTCTCCCACTCTGTGGGTGTTCTCTTCAGTTTGGAGACCATTTCTTTTGTTGAGCAGAAGGTTTTTAGTTTTATGAAGTCCCATTTATCTATGCTATCTCTTAGTTGCTGCGCTGCTGGGGTTCCATTGAGAAAGTTCTTGCCTATACCTATTAATTCCAGAGTATTTCCTACTCTTTCCTGTATCAACTTTAGAGTTTGTGGTCTGAATATTAAGATCCTTGATCCATTTTGAGTTAATATTGGTATAGGATGATATACATGGGTCTAGTTTCAGTTTTTTGCAGACTGCTAACCAGTTTTCCCAGCAGTTTTTGTTGAAGGGGCTGCTTTTTCTCCACCGTATATTTTTAATGCCTTTGTCAAAGACAAGTTGGTTATAGTTGTGTGGCTTCATATCTGGGTCCTCTATTCTGTTCCACTGGTCTTCATGTCTGTTTTTGTGCCAGTACCATGCTGTTTTTATTGTTATTGCTTTGTAATATAGTTTGAAGTCAGGTATTGTGATATCTCCAGCATTGTTCTTTCGACTGAGTATTGCTTTGGCTATTCGTGGCCTCTTGTGTTTCTATATAAATTTAACAGTAGATTTTTTGGTATCTTTAATGAATGTCATTGGAATTTTATGGGAAATTGCATTAAACATGTAGATTACTTTTGGGAGTATAGACATTTTTACTATGTTGATTCTACCAATCCATGAGCATGGGAGATCTCTCCACTTTCTATAGTCTTCCTCAATCTCTTTCTTCAGAAGTTTATAGTTTTCCTTGTAGAGGTTGTTCACATCCTTTGTTAGGTTTACACCTAGGTATTTGATTTTTTTTTGAGGCTATTGTAAATGGAATTGTTTTCATATATTCTTTTTCAGTTTGTTCATTATTAGTGTATAGAAATGCTAATGATTTTTCTATGTTGATTTTATATCCTGCTACCTTACTGTAGCTATTGACAATGTCTAGAGCTTCTGAGTAGAGTTTTTTTGGTCTTTAAGGTATAGGATCATGTCAACTGCAAATAGGGATATTTTGACAGTTTATTTACCTATTTGTATTCCTTTTATTCCTTTTTCTTGCCTAATTGCTCTGGCTAGGAATTCCAGTACTATGTTGAATAGGAGTAGAGATAGTGGGCATCCTTGTCTGGTTCCTGATTTTAGAGGGAATGGTTTCAGTTTTTCTCTGTTAAGTATAATGCTGGTTGTAGGTTTGTCATATATAGCTTTTATAATGTTGAGGTACTTTCCTTCTATTCCTAGTTTTCTTAGAGCTTTTATCATGAAATGATGTTGGATCTTATCAAAGGCTTTTTCTGCATCTATTGAGATGATCAAGTGGTTTTTGTCTTTGCTTCTGTTAATGTGGTTTATTACGTTTATTGATTTTCGTATGTTGAACCACCCCTGCATCCCTGGGATAAAGCCTACTTGGTCGTGGTGAATAATCTTTTTGATGTGTTGGTGAATTTGGTTTGCCATCATTTTGTTGAGGATTTTTGTGTCAATGTTCATTAAGGAGATTGGTCAATAGTTCTCCTTTTTGGAGGTGTCTTTGCCTAGTTTTGGGGATAGTGTAATACTGGCTTCATAAAATGTGTTTGGCAGTTTTCCTTCCCTTTCTATTTCTTGGAACAGTTTAAGGAGACCTTCTTTAAAGGTCTGATAGAATTCTGCAGAGAATCCTTCAGGTCCTGGACTTTTCTTTTTGGGGAGACTCTTGATTGCTGCTTCAATTTCATTTTGTGTTATAGGTCTATTCAGGTGATTAATTTCCTCTTGGTTCAGTTTGGATGATCATATGTATCTAGAAATCTGTCCATTTCTTTATGATTTTCAAATTTATTTGAATATAGGTTCTCAAAGTAGTCTGATAATTTCCTGGACTTCCATGGTGTTTGTTGTTATCTCCCCTTTTGCATTCCCAATTCTACTTATTTTGGTTTTTTCTCTCCTTATTTTAGTCAGGTTTGCCAGGGGTCTATTGATCTTGTTTATTTTTTCAAAGAACCAACTTTTTGTTTCATTAATTCTTTGTATGGTTTTTTTGGTTTCTATTTCATTGATTTCAGCTCTTATTTTTATTATTTCTCTTCTTCTGTTTGTTTTGGGATTTGCTTGTTCTTGTTTTTCTAGGAGTTTGAGATGTATCATTAGGTCATTGATTTGGGATCTTTCAGTCTTCTTAATATATGCACTCATGGCTATAAACTTTCCTCTCAGGACTGCCTTTGCTGTGTCCCATAGGTTCCGGTAGGTTGTGTTTTCATTTTCATTGACTTCCAGGAACTTTTTAATTTCCTCTTTTATTTTATCAATGATCCATTGTTCATTAAGTAATGAGTTATTTAGTTTCCAGCTGTTTGCATGTTTTTTTGTCTTTACTTTGTTGTTGAGTTCTAGTTTTATTGTATTGTGATCAGATAGAATGCATGGTATAATTTCTATTTTCTTGTATTTGTTGAGGCTTGCTTTGTGCCCTAGGATATGATCTATTTTGGAGAAGGTTCCATGGGCTGCTGAGAAGAATGTATATTGTGTAGAAGTTGGATGAAATGTTCTGTAGACATCAAGTATATCCATTTAATCTATGGTATATTTTAGATTTTGGATTTCTTTATGGATTTTCTGTTTGGATGACCTATCTATTGATGATAATGGGTGTTAAAGTCTCCCACAACCACCGTGTTGGAGTTAATATATGCTTTTAGGTCTTTCAGAGTATGTTTGATGAAACTGGGTGAGTTGACATTGGGTGCATATAGATTGATAATTCTTATTTCCTTTTGGTCTATTTCCCCTTTTATTAGTATGGAATGTCCTTCTTTATCTTGTTTGATCAATGTAGGTTTGAGTCTACTTTGTCATAGATAAGTATTGCTACTCCTGCCTGTTTTTGGGGGCCATTGGCTTGGTAAATCTTCTTCCTGCCTTTCATACTAAGCCTATGCTTATTTCTGTCAGTGAGATGGATCTCCTGTAAGCAACAGATCGTTGGATCTTCCTTTTTAATCCATTTTGTCAAATGGTGCCTTTTGATGGGTGAATTAAGTCTGTTAACATTAAGTGTTAGTACTGATAGGTATGTGGTGATTCCTGTCATTAGTTGTCTTAGTTGTTTGAAGGTTTGATTGTGTGTACCTAAGTTGAGGTTACTCTCTACTGTCTTGCTTTTTCTTTTCCTGTAGTTTGGTGCTGCCTGTTTTTTCATGGTTAAGTTGGGTGTCACTTTCTGTGTGCAGAATGCCTTGAAGAATCCTTTGTAGTGGTGGCTTTGTGGTCACATATTGTTTTAGTTTCTGCTTATCATGGAAGACTTTTATTGCTCCATCTATTTTGAATGATAGTTTTGCTGGGTAGAGTATCCTGGGGTTGAAGTTACTTTCTTTAGTGCCTGGAGAATCTCTCCCCAAGCTCTTCTTGCTTTTAATATTTCTGTTGAGAAGTCTGCTGTGATTTTGATGGGTTTACCTTTGTATTTTATTTGTTTTTTCTCTCTTACAGCCTTCAATATTCTTTCCCTAGTAGCTGAACTTGTTGTTTTAATGATGATATGTCGTGGGGTAGTTCTATTTTGATCTGGTCTGTTTGGTGTTCTGGAGGCCTCTTGCATCTGTATGGGAATATCTTTCTCTAGATTTGGGAAATTTTCCATTATTATTTTGTTAAATATATTACGCATTCCCTTCGCTTGCACCTCTTCTCCTTTTTCAGTGCCCGTGATTCTCAGGTTTGGTCTTTTGATGGAGTCAGTGAGTTCTTGCATTTTCTTTTCACAGATCTTGAGTTGTTTAACTAATAGTTCTTCGGTTTTTCCTTTAATTACCGTTTCATCTTCAAGTTCTGAGATTCTGTCTTCTGTTTGTTTTATTCTGCTGGATTGGCCTTCCGTTTTGTTTTGCAATTCTGTTTCGTTCTTTTTTCTGAGGTTTTCCATATCCTGGGTTATTTCCTCTTTAATGTTGTCTATTTTTGTCCTGAGTTCATTTATCTCTTTATTAATCGTGTTCTTTGTTTCCCTTTGGTGTTTATACAGTGCTTCTATGGTTTCCTTTATTTCTTCTTTTGCTTTTTCAAATTCTCTATTTTTGTTGTTTTGGAATTTCTTGAGTGTCTCCTGTACATTTTTGTTGACCATATCCAGTATCATCTCTATAAAATTCTCATTGAGTACCTGTAGTATTTCTTCTTTTAGATTATTCTTGTGGGCTTCATTGGGTTCTTTGGCATAGTTTATCTTCATTTTGTTGGAGTCTGGATCTGGGTATCTGTTTTCTTCTTTTCCCTCAGGTTCCTGTACTAATTTTTTGCTGTGGGGAAACTGGTTTCCCTGTTTTTTCTGTCTTCCCGTCATTGCCCTTAGTGTTGTTATTGTCCCTGAACTGTGTGCAATTAAGTATTTTCTAGCTTGTAATAATAGCACTGGTGATATTTAGAATGGAAGGGTGAGAGGAGATGGAAAGCAAAGAAGTTAAAGGAAAAGGGAAAAACAAATAAACAAGAAGAAAAACGAAAAAAACAAACAAAAAAGTTTCAAAGATATAAACAGGGAGAGACAGTGTACTAATCAACTGTAAGCTGAAAAGGCATTAGAAAGACAGAGAGAGAATTGAAAAAAAAATATAAAAAATCTCCAAGTTCAAATGCAATAAAGTTTCAGTCTTAATAATTTTGGTGTTCGTCCCTCAGCCTCCAATCCTGGAGATGGTGCCTCAGAAGTAGTTCTGTGGTTGTCTCATCAAAGAGGAAACAGGAAAAACCAAAATAAAACAAAACTGCACAGAACAAAAAAAAAAACCCACAATGTGTCCCAAGTTCAAATGCAATACAGTTTCAGTAAGTTTTTCAGCATGAAGGTGTAGTTTGGTTGTTTTCTCATAAAAGATACGGAGAGAGAAAAAAAAAAGAGTCTGGAGACAGCTCTGTGAATGGTATCTGTGGCTGTGGCTTGCCTGCCCACTGCTGTCAGCCTGCTGTTGCTTGAGGTGTTATTTATGCAGATCTCTAGGGTGAGCTTAGCACTCACCTGGCCCCACAGTCTTTGTTTACTTAGAGTTCTCCTGTGTGCGATGCCACTGCTACAAGCTTTCCCCTTTCCAAGCACACTGGGGGAGATGACACTGAACCTGCTTTCTCAGGACTGCATGTTTATTTACAGTTCATGTGGGCAGTGGGTCTTCCCCCCCTTTCCTGTGGAGTTTTCCTCCCACTGCCCCTTTTACAAGCTTTCCCGCTCCTGATTGCTGGGCATGTGCTGTTGCTCCTGCCTTCTCTGGCTGGCTTGTTCATTTACAGTTCTGGGAGGATTCCTCTCCCCCCCTCTTTGGTGCTTAGGGAGCTCCACCATCTTTGCTACGTGTCTTTTTCATTGTTGTTGTTTATTATTCAGTTTTTCTTTTTTCCTGGGTGGGGGTCAGTCTGTCCAGGGGGCTATGCTGATCTGGCCCAGGGTTGTCTGTGGGGATACTGCGTACCTCTTAGCTCACCTTGTGGTCCACGTCTTCCCAAGCCATCTGGGTGCTGGCGTCTGGAGGTGGTGCGGGAGCCCTGCTGTTTCTTCCCTTTAACATGAAGTGGAGATGCTATGCGCAGGCTGGAGGTGTGGAGAAGTCAAAGTTTTGCCTCTTCTCGGTGGTTTTTCCTGTAAGGTGAATCTCCAGCATCTCTCCAAGATTTTACTTTAGGAGGCTCACTTTCTGCTTCCTCCCTCTAGCCACCATCTTGGAATCTGTTGAGATTTTTTTAAACCTGTTGAAATCACCATGAGAAGGAGACTAAGGTAGAAAGAGTAAAAATAGAAGGAATAAACCAAATTTGGGTTATAATATATATATATATGCATATGTACATAAATGTATTTATATATATATATATATATATGGAAATGTCACAATGAAACACCCTTATAGCTGTATAGATGTCTTAAACAAACAAAAAATGTCTTTTCTTTTTTTTTTGATAAAAATGGAGGATAGGAAGGCAAAACAGGTCCTGTCTGGGGGGTTGGTACCAATTGGGGGAGGATATAGAGAAGAGGTGAGAATATAGTGGAAATATTATATACACATGTATGTAAATGGAAAAATGAGATCTTTTGAAACCATTCCAGGAATGGGAGGGGGTAAAGGAGAATGATGGAGGGGGTGAATTCAACTATATGTTGTAAGAACTTTTGTAAATATCACAAAATATTCCAGTACAACAATAAAAAAAATTTTAAAAGCCCTCTGCTGCAGCTCTAGGGAACATGTCTTTTACCTCATAAGCAGGAAGCAGGAAGGAAGACAGCAGATGCCAAAGCTGAGCTGCATCCTCTATTACTCTCTTACCATGGTTCAGATTATCTTAGGACCCCCTTGGAGTTTTGACCTTTTATCTCATAGACCAGAATGGGTGACATATCTATATTAGATGAATTCTTGGCAATCAGAAATGGGACTCCCAACTGGCTTTGACCGATTCCATTTCATCTCTGGTAACTGGGCAGATTGCAGCCCAAAGAAAACCCATTGGCATAGATGAAGTTGGAAATGTCTTGTGTGCAGGCATCCAGCAGTGCCTCCCTTTCCTCAAATCAAAGATGGGAATCAACCAGTCCTATTCTTTTTCTTCTAGATCCCTCCCTTTTTATTTCATTGTCTGGGTTTACAGTTCTGTGAAATGAGATACTGAGTCCTTAGTCCTCAGTACCATGGCCCTAAGGTAACTTCCTAAGAAGAAATGCATAGAAGATACACGCTCCGAACTTTGCTTGTGACAAAGTGTTGAAATTCCATCCTCATTTTTGATTCATCATTTGGTTTGTAAGGCTGCTAGGCTTCAAATAATCTTTCTGAATTTTGGAGGCAGTGCATCATTATTTTCTTATTTCCAATGTCATCTTGATTCCTGATCCTTTTATGAAAACTCTGCTTAACAGAAGTGCAGTTTCCTCTTTATCCTTGGCCTTCTGGATTCCGCACACTGCTGGGGGCATCGGGCACTCAGAGAATGCTCTCAGGTGGAGACTTCCACCCTTGAGCAGCATGCTCTTCTTTTTGGCTTTCTTTCAAAAATGCTTCTAACACTTCCCTCTTCTCCATTTTCTCTGAGTTCCTGGAACTCCTGTTGGTGGTGTGGTAGATTGTCTGAATTGAATGCTTAGCATTCTTCCAAATTTTTTTGGCCTGGTTTCCCTTTCTTCATCTCTTTGTTTTACATTCTGTGAGATTTTTTGTCTCCATTGTCCAAATGCCTAATTAAGTTTTTTTCTTTTTTTTTTTGGCTTTCATATTGTGAATAGCTAAGAATTCATTTTTGTTCCTTAATAGATGCTCATCCATGGCATCATATCTTATGTATAAAACATAACTTTGAGTATTTTTTTTTTTTTTTTTTTTTTTAGTGGCACTGGGGTTTGAACTCAACGCCTTGTGCTTGCTAGGCAGGTATCTTGAGCCATCTGCCAGCCAGTTTTGAGGATTTTCTTTTTGTTTCTTGGATTTTCTGTTGTGTCTAGGTTTCTTTTCTTCACTTTTGTTTTTAGTATGTGGTTATATCTATCACTCTTCATTGGATTATCCCCATTCATGAAGCAGGTATTGAAAAGTTACTTGAAGGGCCTGGGCTTATTGATGGGAGGGTCATATACAGGATGACTGAGGTATTGCTAACCTTCTGAGGGGAAACTCTGACATACCAACAAAGGTAGGCTTTTATTCTAGGGCCATTTCCAATTTGGTCTTTATAAGACCTAACTGTTGGTCTCTGTACAGCCTCAAGTTTCTGCAATGTTAACTTACTCATGTATCTCAAGATACCAAACTTCCTGAGGTCTCAATTTCCTTGTCTATAATCCAAAGGAATTGGGCTAGGTGACCTCAAAGGACTCTTTCCGCTCTATGGTTTTATAATAAGATTCGGGACAGAGATTAGTTAAGAGATGGAAGCATATTACAGGGAATCAACTATGCTAAAATACAAAAATCCTTTGAAGCTGTCAAGAGATAGGTTCCTAAAAATCTAATAAAAATTTTGACTCATTGGAGACATGACTCAATGGGAGATAATTAGAAATAAACTTGGAGGGAAGATCCAAGGAGGACTAATATTTGGTGGCAATGTCTTAATTAATTTTGTCTGTCCCCTTGGGAAGCTGAAGGTACTAGTTTTTGCAATCTACCTCAAGAAGCTGAATTGCACACGTAAGCTGGACATTGTTGATTGAATGGAGCATTATAGATCCAGAGAGAAAAAAGGAGTATTAGATTTTAATTTATAATAACCACCCAGACCCAGGGTCTTAGACTGACAGAGTTCCACACAAAGGTCAACATCTTGGAGGATTTCTAAGATTGAATTCTTGCTTATACCTAAAATGAAGCTGTGTTCTTCCCCTTAGGACTGTGGGAAGTTAAGGGGCTTTCAAGAGGTGGCAGGAAAAACACTACTTGGATGGAGATTTCACATTTCTGCACAAGTTCTGATGTGTGTTATGTATTGAAATGAAAACTCAGTCTTAGTTTAAACTCTTATTTGCTTACTTTGATTGTAAGTTCCTGCAAAATTGATTCCAGTGTCTCTACTTTTTAAGGTGTCATTCATCTATTGTGTGCGGTTGGTGTTTGTTACATGTTTGAGTGGATGAATATGTTGAGAGGCAAACGTGCCCTAGAAAATTTGCTCTAACCCTTGTTGAAAATCTATAGGTCACCATCCAAGTTCAGCATGTTCTAAGCAAGCTGAGGACTGAAGCAGGGCTTGTTTAAAAGATAAAGGTACACTCAGCTGCATTTGATGGCATTCCAATGTCACAAAATACCTTGAGGACTAACTTCTTGGCCAATACTGCTTACTTCAGCAGTGTGATTCGGCCTGCAGCCACCTCAATATCATATAGCTTACCTGCCATAATGGTATTTACACCGAGCCTAGAGGAGAGTGGTGATGGGGTGACATTTAGGGCCCCAGACTGAGGGAAGCACTGCACATTTGAAGAATTGACAGTAGCCATGGGGGGCCTGCAAGTCTTATTTCTTCTGATGACTGTTCTAGAACTCCTGAGAATTATATCCTTACACTCTTAAGGATATAAGGCTGTGAGTGGGTCAGTGTGGCTTTCTCTTCTAGGTTATTAAATCACGTTATTTAGGACCTGCTGTGCCCTGTGAAAGGCACTGAGAATACAGAGCGTTCTCTATGTGTTCACGGTACTTTCTCTCCTTTTTGGAAGACTTAGTCCACTTTTGGATTATTGTTTCCTTCTCTGTTCCTCATCAGAGACTGTAAGTTACATTCTAAGGACTCTTTGTCCTTTTTCCAAGAGCATCTCTAGACCCTGGAACAGAGCCTGGCACACAATAGGTGCTCAACATATGTTTGTTGAATAAATATTGTGTTTAATTAAAATAAAGCCGTTAAGAAATGGTTGTGACCTTAGAGATCTTCTGTCTGGTAACTGTTTTATATATTACTTTGCCTTATTATTTAATTGTATGCAGGGGTCTCTACCACCACACCATAAACCCCCAGAGGGCAGGACTGCTAAGTTAGGAATTATTTGTGAAGTGAACTCATACAAATGAAAGGATACAATAGAATCCATCATGATAAAATGAGGCCATTAGAAAACTGCAGGATTAATCATTTTAAGAGCTAATAATAATAGTGTTAACAGTAATAAGAAGAAAAAGGCTTAACTCAGTTCTTTCAGCACTACAGTGCCTGTCCTGTGAATTCCTGACTTTATAATATGGGGTTCCATATTTATTGGGATTTAGCCTGCCAGGAAAGCACCATCTCTATTTTAGTTTTTAACATTTGAGAAGCAGAGCAGGTAGACCCAATCTCAGGCCATTTCCCATCTCAGCTTCCTGGGTCATCACCTGAACTGTCACACAGAGAAGTGACCTGAAAGGCCCATTGTGTTATTATTATCTCTATCTATGGCTTATTGCCTCCATTAAAGCAAAATAGGTCTGAGATAGGCTCCTTCAGTCAGGGATCTAAAGAGGCAGCCTCAGCCCCCAGGGAGGGGGGGTCACTTTACACTACCGTGAGCCTGGGCAGAGAGTTCTTAGAAAATTCCGTAGCTGTGGAGTAGAATTCTATCTGGGCTTTACAGCTCTGTAATAACCCCTCCAGTGACCTCACCCAGACTCATAAGTCCATGGATGTGAGCGGCTGGCCAGCACGGCCTTCTCCTCTTTATTGTAGGCCATGACTTCAGGGAAGAGGAAAGGGCGAGGAGAGAAGAAAGGAGCCCAAAGGAGCCCATGCCAATTACTGCACCTGTCAGTGTTCAACAACAGATAAAATTAATTCGGAAACCCAAACAGTCTGCAGAAAAACCGAACACAATTATCTAAGAAATTAAGTTATACCGTTGCCATGACCTTTAATCAATCATCCGACCGTTAATGTTAATTTTGTGATCTAAAAATCATAGTTCTATTTGCATTTTAATGGCTGCTAAATGAGTGTCATCAGGAAGAAATAATGGCAGGGTGGCCTTTTGCTACAAATTCTTCCTTCCTAATGGTGATGCACAAAGCAAGGAGACAGTGTTTGGAAAAGGTTTTGTTTCGCCTTCTAGCAGATGTATGGAGCTGCCCTTCTGAAATGAAAAAACAAGCAATTCCCCACAAATACCACCACCTGTTGTTATAAATAAATCCAAGCTGTAAAATGGAACGAAAGCTTAATGGCAAAATCATTACCTGCATCCCACCCCCCTCCCGCTAGCCCTTCATAATGGCCTCTTAACAACTTGTTCCTCACTTGTGTACCTTTTTAAGCTTTCGACCAGCCATCAGGCCCCATCCCTAACCAAGAGAGATGGCCTGTGGATTCGTGGCTAAAAATAAAAAGTTATCAACCTCGGGGAGAATGATCACTCGTCCACTTGCATGGTGTAAGCGGTTAGAAACTGGCTAGGTGCCACGCCATAGTCAGGGTTCCCTTTAAATCTTAATCCAGACATCCAGTGGTGTATTTTACAGCTAATGAACGCAACCTTCAGGTGGAAGCACAAAAATCCTAATTAACTCAGGGCATCATGAAGGTATTGGCAGGCTGTTGGTAATTCGGCAGAAGGTTGCTTCCGTGAGCACTGGTAGGAAAATTGTAAAACATTAGGATTGCAATGTGGTATTCTTTAATTATCCTCTTACCCATCTCTAAACTCCTTTTGCCTACAGACTTCATCACTTCATCTATAAATACTGATTGCTTTGAAGGCCCAAGATATTATACTTACTAAAAATATTGTGTTGCTCACCTGAGAACCAGCTTCTCTCTTTAAATCTCCTGGGAGAAGGCCTATGTGAATCATTTCTTTGGATGAAAGAGGTCTTGAAATTATAAATTTGGGGAAGAAAGCTTTAAAAGTAAAGAGGTTCAGAGATTTTTGGAGTACAAGAAATTCAAATAAGGATGGGAAAAGAAAATATTAGAAATGCATGCTAACTTTTTCTCTAAAGGAAAGATGGGAATGGGGGGGGTAGAGAATGTTCCTGCAAAGATTGCAAAACTCCATTTCATAAAAGATTTATTAGCAGTGACGGGGGAGATTGCTGAGTGGGACCCTGATAAATGCCTTGCCTGTTTTTCCCTGCTTTAAAATTATGGGTTCTGTCCATAAAGTACTGATTAATTCATATTCACTCAATGACATACCTCTTTTTTTTTCTTCCCCAAGCAAAGATTGTAAGCATTTTACTTCAACAAATAAAGAACTCTGGGTGGGATGCATACTAATTCATTTAGTACTGGAACTGGCACTACAATTTATGCAGCTAATCACAGCAAAGCAGGAAAGAATCTTTTCTTTCACTGTGACAAGACCTGCCTACCTTTCAGCATTTTTTCCCCCTAAGGTATTATTAATCTCTAAGCTTCACAAAATTGAAGACTTATCTGAGACCCTTTAAAGCAGAGTGGCATCAGAGGTAGCAACTCCCCAAGAGAGAAATTTCTTTGCTTTTTCTGAAAGACTGACTGTAGCATTTGGAGTCTTTTCTTGTTTAAAGAATCCGGGTAAAGTGGTGTCTGTTCTAAATTTCCAGGGGAAAGTGGTTGGATTTGAAGCATGGTATTTATTTTGGGATATTGGGTGGTTCAGGCTGAGAGAAATGGCGCAGTCTTACAGGGAAAAGAGCAGACACTGGGCAACAGGATGAGGGCCAGCGGTGACTGAAGGCTAATGTGTTATCTAGGAGAACACAGTGGTATTGCAGTGAGATGGCCAGGACTTCCCTGCCTTCTTAGGTGGCCTAATAAATCATTCAGAGAGTCAGCAAGTATTTTTTAACTTTAATCCTTAAAATGATACAAGTGATAGATTCCTGACTAAAATATTGGGAAATGTAGAAAATTATTAGCAAAAGAATGACTTTACTAGCTGGCACTGTGCTAAGCACTGTTCTAGATTAATAAGATGTTTTCCACAAAAGAGAGTCCCTTAAATCTTGCTGGGAAAGCACTGGACTGTAACCACTCTGAGGGTAGGTGCCATGTCTGTCTTGTTCGCATGGTTCAGTGCTCAGCACATGGTAGATGCTTGGTATATATTTGATGAGGGAGTAAAGTTGTAAATAATTGTGTATGCCCAACTTTGATTTTGAATAACTTTAATTTGAGAGACTTAAAGGCATTGATATGAGGAATTAGTTAGGCTTTTGAGTAACTTTTAAGTAGTTTTGTTAACAGTCTAGTTTAAGTAGGTACAGAATGGTCAGCCATCAAGTTATGGAAGAGGGGAACATTCTAGTGAGGATTCTTTCCATCAAGAGTCAGAATGAGCTGGGTACTGGTGGCTCATGCCTGTCATCCTAGCTACTTTGGGAGGCTGAGATCTGGAGGATTGTAGTTCAAGGCCTGTCTGGTTAAATAGTTCTTAAGACCCCCATCTCCAAAATAACTAGAGCAAAATGGACTCGAGGAATGGCTTAAGTGGTGAGGAACCTGCTTTGCAAGCACAAAAACCTAAGTTCCAACCCCAGTTCCACCAAAACACCAAACCAAACCAAAATAAACAAACAAACCAAAAGAATCATTCTGACTTATTGAATGCATCTAGTGTTAGCTGTGGAGCTAAGACTAATTTATCTTTTTCGGTCCCTACTGCAATTCTGGGAAGTATTTATTTTTTCTCCCTGTTTTACAGTTTGACTCAAAAAGCACAAACAATTGCTCAAGATCATCTAGCTAGTAAGTGGCAGTCCTGGGATTTGAGCTCTACTTGGTGGGACTCTAGCCCTGGTGTTCAAACTTTACTGCCTCACTTTACTGCTGGGGGTCTAAGTGGCCAAAGAGATTAGCATACCCAGAGCTGGCACATAGGGAGGTGAGTTTAGAGGATATACGATAAGGAAAGAATCTCTGGAATGCCCAGGCCTTTTAACCTACAACCTACTTAGGATCCAAGATCTAGAAACTGTGTTGGGCTGAGACTCACATAGCTGTGAAGAGGATGAGTTTTGATCAAGTTGGCAGTGAGCATGGGGAAAGCCGTGGGCAGAATGTTGGTGACTGTCACCAAGGGACAGTCTGAACAGCCATTGAAGATTGTAGTGTAGGTCTCTGGGTTCAGCTATTGGGAAAGATGGGGCTTTCACAGTTGAAAAGTTGAGATGCAAGTTCGAGGATTCAGTTACTGGTAGAGCTGGAATAAATCATGATCAACTCCATCAGGTACCTGCTGACAAGAGGTCAACCTATTTATCTGATTTGGGGACAAAATTAGTACTGTTGGATGGAATTGAGCCAGAAGGAATGAAGTTACCTCAGTCACTAAGATTGGAAGGTGTGACTGTGCCATCTCTGATTGACCTCAGGAAATAGTCACATCTAACATAGGAGAATCAGGTTCATTTTTGCCAAAGTTAATTGATTTGTTCCCTATTTCAAGTTTTCTCCTGTAGCAATAATGACAGTTAATATTATTGTGCAGTTAATATAGGTCAGAAATAGTGCATAGCATTTTGCTGCATCCCTTTTAATTTTTGCAATAATTCTGGATCATAAGCACTGTTATTGTCATCTCTATTTTATAAGTAAGGGTTAAATAATTTATGGAAGGTCATGTATCTAGGAATGTGGAACCAGGGCTGTATGTTTTGATGAACTAGAACTGTTGGACAAGCTGTTGAAATTTTGAAAATTTCTTATTTTTGTGGGTAAGTCGTCATTACAAGCTCCTCTGAGTGTCCACATACCTGGGTGACCTATAGGCTGTCCCATGATCAACCAACTAAAGAGTGGTTAGTATAGCAGGTGACCTCCAGAACTAGCATCTGCTCTGATTGTGTGGTCCCTCTGCTG
Source organism: Castor canadensis (assembly GCF_047511655.1). Lineage (NCBI taxonomy): Eukaryota > Metazoa > Chordata > Mammalia > Rodentia > Castoridae > Castor > Castor canadensis. The sequence continues at coordinate 135,515,859 of NC_133393.1, read as the reverse complement.
AGCCATATACACATATATATATATATATATACACACACACACACATATATATATATATACACACATATATATGTAAATTCAAGCCAGGTATAGTGGTACACACCTGTAATCCCAGCACTTAGGAGGCTGAGGCAGGAGGATCATGAGTTTGAGGCTAGCCTAGGCTACGTAGCAAAACAAATTAAAAATTCCATTTTTTTAATTAAATAAAAATCATACATTTATGGCATAGAATATGATGCTTTGATATATGTTTGTGTAGAGGAATGGATAAATGAAGTTAATTTACATATGCATTACTTCATCTACTTTTTTTTTGTGATGAGAACACTTAAAATCTATCCTCTTAGCAGTTTTGAATTATGTAACATGTTGTTATTAACTGTAGTCACCTCGATGTAAATAGATCTCTTGAATTTATTTCTCCTGTCAAACTGAAATTTGTATCCCCCTCTCCCACTACCCCTCAGGTATTCATATTTTAACTTGCACCAGTTTTCATGGAATGTCTTCAGCCTGACTGGCCAATGTTCAGTTGGGCCTACACTTTCTATGGGAGCATGAATGAATCCTCCTGGGGTTGAGATGCAGAAGCTCTTGTCTGGCATTACTTCACCTTGCCTGGTGTTTCTCTAGAAAGGGCCACATTGTCTTTCATCATCCATAGCATCAACCAAACATCTTTTCTTAGACTTTTGGGTTTTGTCCTTTAGAAATGTGTTGATCCCATTAAAACCTACTTATATTTTCTGCCATGGCTTCCTCTGGGGCAGATAGTGAAATAGTGGGGGGCAGGTAATGAACTTGAATGCTCAAGTATTTTAAAGCAGTTGAATGCAAAGAGCTGGGGTCCAAAGGTACCTGATGAGTTCAACTCTTGGCTCCATCAGTTATTGTCCGTGTGACCTGGTATATCTTATGAGTCCTCTTTCACTGTCTTCATTTGTAAAACGGGGCATTTGTACCTACTTTCCTAGATTACTCCCAAGACTGAATTAATATAACAGATATGGTCTACCACACAATGAGAATGTCTAGTCCTTGGAGGGACTGAAAAATTGGCAAAACAGACTATTAATAGTCTCCAGGATAGAATCCATACCAAATGCTGTACTATCCTCTGTTCCAAAGAACAGACGTGGGTTTTCTGTCTTATTTGTTGTGATGGGTTTGTTTATTGGAGTTGTTCTTTTAGAACTGTCTAGAACTTTTCCAATTTAAGCAATTCTGAAATGACATTTCCAAAAGTAGCCGAAGACTTTTCTCTGCTGTCCCTAGCCTCACCTCACATCCTCATGAAAGCACACCCAGGCTTCATTACATTTACCAAGATAGACTCAAATAAATCCTACTGTAGATAAACAGCCTGCAAAATTAACCATGGGTGAGCAGACTGCCTCTAAATGCACTCTTTAAAGGGCATGCTCTTTAAGAGGAAAAACCAACCAGGGAATGGATTTGGAGATAATTTGTGTGTTGCAGGTGTGGCCTGATAAGGCACGACAAAGCTCAATTTACGATTGAGGAGATGCAGTATGCCTGTCATCGAGGTAGCATACAGAAGCAAAGTCATTTATTAGAGTAAGATTCATCATTCAAGTTATGTGTCAGGAGTAAAAACTAATAGGTATAAAAATCATAATATAGTAAATTTGTTAAATACTTGTCACATACACTGTCTCTTTAGTGCTACTGTGTGTGATAGATATTGCTGTTTTTCTTTTAGAAGTAAGGAAGTTAACACTACCAGGTTTATTGATTTACCTCAATTTCCATAGCTGAGAGGTAGAGTAGGGAACATTTGGCAACATTTTTGGTTGTCATAATTGGGTGGGGGAGGATTTACTAGTAGAATCTAGTGGCTAGAGGCCATGAATGACAGTATCCCATCTATCAAAGAAATACTTGATCCAAAATGTTGATAGTGCTAAAGTAGAAGAACCCTGAGTTGGGAGGAGTGACGATATACTTGGTTGTTTGATTCTTAGGCAATGTTTATTTCTCTATAGGTTTGGAAGGTCACGGTACAATAGAATTGCTGTCATTGATCATATAGTTCTCCAGGCCCATGTTGCTCTAGTGGTACCTTTTATTTTAGCTGGAGTCATTTTGGTCGTTCCTATAGGTTCCTGCAGAATAGGCTGTTGGCTGCCACATGACTCAATTTGGCAGTATGTAATCTGTAGGTGGTAGAGAAAGAATATCTTACAAAGGAGCAAAGAGGATATGTTGAGGAGAAAAATAGACTAGGGGTTTTTAAGAAAGGCTGTCCTTTTGCCTGCCTTAAAAATAATGCCATACCCTGTGTATTTGTGTATATACTGCTTTATGCTTTCTAAGCATTTTCATATTCTATCAACAGATATTATTGAGGAGCAATTAAGTGGTAGGCTCTGTTCCAGTTCTGAGCATAGAGTAGTGATAGAAGCAAAGATTCTGGCTTTGAGTTTCTGTATAAAGGACAAATGATGCAGACAGTAGAGAATGCAGTAGGTATATAATATGCCAGAGAAAGATAGGTGCTATAGAAAAAAATAAAACAGAGTAAGGATATTAGGGAGTGGGTGTTGGATGTTGCTATCTCACATGGGTAGCTAGGAAAGGTATTATTTTTATTCAGAGACATGACTGAGGGGAGGGAGTGAATTATCTGGAGATCAGGGGAAGGAGAGTTCTGAGAAGAGAGAGCAGTACAATTTCTGGGATTGGCAAGAGCTTGGCCAGTTTACGGAGCAGCAAGGAGGCCAGTGTCTCTGATGTGGAAAGGGCAAAGGGGAGGAATGGGAGGAGGTGGGATCCTGGAGATTGCAGCAGATGGAACTTGTAAGCCATGGGAGGACTTTGGATTTTACTCTGGTGGAGAAGCTGAGTAAAGGAGTTACATGATTAGATAAAAGTTTAAAAGATCAGCCTGGCAGCTATGCTGAGAATAAACTAGAAGAGGCCAGGAGATGAAGTCAGGAAACTGGTTCCAAAGCTGAAGCAATAATCCAGAGAAGAAACAATAGTAGCTGGCAGCAGAGAGCTAGCACTGGAGGTGGTAAAGTTGATATGATTCTTGGTGTATTTGAAGGATGAGTTAACAGAATTTGCATCATATGTGGTGTACAAGGAAAAAGAGATGGCTCCATGGATTTTGGTCTGAACAACTTTCTCATTTGAGATGGGAATTCTGTAGGAGAATAGGTTTGGGGTGAAATATCAGGAGTTCCACTCAAACATGTTGATGTAGGGGGCTTGCTACACATCCAAGTAGAGGCATCAAATTACAACATATCTGGTGGCATATGCTACATCCAGTGTTGTATCTTAACTTGACCAAAGGCCAGTGTTTAATTACCATAACCATTGCTGCAATGTGATGGAACTGGGAAAAAATAACTCTTTATCTGATTCTAAGACCAACATCTACTGATGGAGAGTTCTGGATATAAGTCATCATCTAGAAAGAAATCTCTGAGAGCGCCATTCCTAAAAGCTGTCATTAAACCATGCTTCTTTATAATCTTCCCTAAAAAGCAAGGGATGGTCACACAGAGGCACAGAACACATCCAGATTGGATGACTTCCTGGTGTAGCCCTTGGAATCCTTATCAAAGTCAAAATAGAGCAGAACATAGAAGTCCAAATAGCTCTGTATTGACAATATTTCAAATAGCACTTTTCTTTATGCGTCTATAGAAATAACAAAAATTAAAATCTTACGTATATATTTGTGTTATGGTTTGGATCCTAAATGTCTCCTAAAGTCCATATATGCTAAAAGCTTAGTCGCTAGCTCGTAGTGCTATTGGGAGGTGGTAGAACTTTTAGGAAATGGGGCCTAGTGAAAGAAAGTAGGTCATTTTTTGGGGGAGGGGACAGCCCTTGAAGGGGATATTGAGACCGTGGCCTCTCGTTTTTGCTTCCTGACTGCCACAAGGCAAACAGACCCCTCTGTCATGCACTCCTAACACCTTGATATACTGTGCTGCACATGCTCAAAGCAACTGAACCAAGTGACCATGAACTAACGTTTCTGAAACATGAGCCTTTCCTTCTTTAAGTTGTTTATCTCAGGTATTTTGTCACAGCAGTGGGAAACAGACTAATACAGTCTGCTTGGTTTATTTTTGGCCAATCCCTTATTTTTTCCCACTCCCATATTTTCTTTATAAAAATCACAAAAATGTAGAATTACTGAGTAAACATTCACATACCCACTTCCTGGCTTCTATAATTGATACTTTCCTGTGTTTTCTTTTTCACATATCCATCCATCCATCAATCCATCTGAACTTTTTGACACAGTTCATGACAAGTTGTAGCCATCGGTGCAGTACACTTTACTCCTAAAGACCTCAACATACATATGATTAACAAAGTTCCTTTATATTTACCCATATGGGTCTCAGCAGCTCTCTGGTAAACAGCATGCAGTTGAATTTTGAATTTGGATCTCATCAAGAACGTACATGTTTTAAAGAGACATATATGATCCAATGACATGGATTGTGATTGTAGAATGTCAGTTCTTCTGTCTTCCTATTTCATGTGCTTCTTTTTGTATGTCTCATTCACATTCTCCTTTTTTCTTTTATAATCTTTCATTCCTTATTCAAGTTTTGTTTGGCCTACTCCCTCCAGGAAGCCTATTCTATTTTTTTTCCACCTCGTAGTTGCCTTTAACTTAAGACAAATATTGAGTCTAAATTTCTTTCCTCACATTGAGAATAAGACAGCAACTATTGCCTCTAACCTTGCAAGATGAGATAATTTGAACTCCTTTACTTTCTTTGGTTGCTGAAACATTTCAAGATTTTGGTTCAAGAAGTCATAGACTCAGAGCATGCCAGGCTCTCATTTTGCAAAAAGGGGGTATGTGAGTGGCCAGAGAGGAAAAAAGATTTTCTTCTTCTAAAAAGCCCCCACTTCAGAAAGAGACAATCAGAGAACTTGTCCAGATACACGGCAGATAGTTTACCTTCACCTTGAGCTTGGATGACACTCAACAGCACTGAAAGCTTCCAGACAGATGAGAAAATATGCTAGATTGAGAGGCTTAAAGAAATGGATGTCTCAATTCATTGTAGAAGTTTAAAAGCTTTTCAGGAGAAATTCTTCCACCTCTATAATAAAAAAGTTTTTAGCCTATGTTCTATTAATCTTTATGTCCATAATTGAAAGCTTTTTCCTTAATAATATCCTTTCAAATATTGGAAGACTATTCTTAAGTCTCTACACACTCCCTTCTTTGAGAATAAATAATCTAAATTCCATTGAACTTTTCTCATAAATTCTTTTTCTCATTCCTTTGTTAATCTTTATAACTTTCCATGAGCTTTCTTCAGATTTTTCTCTCGCTTCTAAGATGTGAAGCCAGGAAAGGACAAAGTACTATGATACTGATTGTATGGTTCACCCCAAACTGTGATTTCTTTGAGGGCAGTGCCATTTCTTCTCCAACTTTGGATGTTTAGAGCATGGGCTGGCAAACTGTTTTCTTGGGGAAAGTCAAGTAATAAATATTTTAGCTTTGCAAGTCAAGGTTCAATGTCCTCTATTCTTTGAGAAACTGTTTTCTCCAAAAAGCTAATACTCTTTTTCATGTTTTCTATTTAAAAATGTATGTCATTCTTAGCTCAAGGACCATGCTAGGAGAGGCACTAGGCCTATGGGCTATATATAGTGTGTGGAGCCCTGCCTTAGAATCCAGTGTAATACTGGCACATAGCTGGCATCCAGTAAAGTTTGTTGAGTAAAAGAATGGCTACACCTATGAAGATTACTTCATTATTTCTGTCTTTTCTATTCTTGTTTAATATGTCTAGTAAATGCCTGATTCCATGAATTTGTCCTGTAAGATCTCCAGATGTTTCCCACCATGTACACTCATGGGCATCCCTTTTTGCCTGTTGTGGTACTCAGGTAGTTGTATTGTTCCTGCCTCCATCTAAGTTGTGTAGGAGCTCTCTATTAACCTTCAGTGCTGGTAGCTTTGGATCTCACCTATAATTTAGCAAGCCTGTCTTAAACCTTTGTTTTTCCAGTGTACAGCAGCTGCAGTCATCTGTGAACTCAACAAACAAACTCAAGCAACTGACAAACTGAAATACTGAACGTAGTCAAACTACTTCAACTGAAGCCCCAAGCTCTATTTTCATTCTTATGGTTCCTACTTGCCTTGTAGGGTCTGGAGAGTTCACTTCTACTTACTGCCCTGGAATAGACTGGAAAGAAGAGCAGAGGCTCATAGAGAAAACTGGAACTAATGACAAAAACAACAAAAGAATCTCCTCTTCCTTTCTTCCCCCTTTGTCTTTCCCACTTGTCTCAGCCCAGGACAGTGTGGAGTACTGTTTCTGTACTAGCTAGAAGAGTTTTCATTCCTAGATGAATTTAGATGAAGTAATTTTAATATTTTAATTTTGGTAGTACTAGGATTTGAGTTCAGGGCCTCATGCTTGCTAGGCAAGCATTCTAGGCAAGAGCTCTACCACTTGAGCCATGCCTGCTGCCTTTTGTGCTTTAGAACCTGTTTTTCAGATAGGATCTCATGCTTTTTTCCTGGGCTGGCCTTGGACCTCGATCTTCCTACCTCTACCTCCTATGTAGCTAGAATTATAGCTATGTGCCACCATGCCCAGCCTTGAATTAAACAATCTTGAGCACAAATCCAAAGCACCAAGGGGATTTACAAAATGCCTGGAGACTGATTCCTGAGGCTGAGCACATCACACCTGCCACCTTCCCTTTCTCACCCCTCAGTTTCAATTGAATGATTCCTAAGTCCACAGATCCTTTGTGTTTGAAGTCCCTTATTTATCTTCAGTGACCTCGTGTAGGTGCCTGTTGTTTCTGTCCACCAGTTTAAACTGTTAGTCGGTCAAGAAGGAGCCACATCTCCTCGGTTCTCAGAATCCTGCTTTGGTCCACAGAGGCTGATTCACCTAGATGTGATGCCAAGGCTGATGGGAAACAAGGCAGAGAGAATGCTTCTTTTCTTCAAGCTCCTGCCTATCTATTAGGTGCTTACAACGTTCAATCCCAGGGAACTGGAAAAAGCTGGTTCCCTGGGGGTGAGATACATGGCCCATAGCCCCTTACATCCAGTCCTCTCTTTCTCTCCCTGCTCCTCTGCTTTGTAGTGCAGAGATTGCTATGATCACTTCCATTTAAAAGGTCCTGAAAGCTGCATTTCTTTGCAATGGTTTCCTTCTTAACCAGCTGGGGGAAGTTGCAAAATAGCCAACCCAGTTGTGGACCAATCTTTAACATTTCTTTCAAATGTTGAAGTAAAGAAAATGATGACAATTTTAAGGCTCTATTAGGTGGAAATGATCTATGAGGGCTGGCAGACAGCTGAAGGTCACAAATCAGGCACTGCCTCTGGCTCAGTGATTCCGAAGTGTGGAAGGCAACAGAAAGTGTGCTCTTCTGAGTTTTATGAGAGTCTAAGTTTGGGGATTTATCACGGTGTGCCTGGGATTTGCTGTAATGAGCCTCTTCCTCCTTTTTAGAAAACAAACTGATGTGTGATTAAAGCTGGCTGGCCTTCCTTAAATACGGAAATTAATTCATTTTGAGTTGGGGGTGGGATAGCACATCTTTGTCTGGCTTAAGTGATAAATAGCCTCATTTGCATGTGGGGATCATGTTTATTCCCCATTTAGTAAAAGAACAATGACAATAACATTGCATTTGCATATTTCCCATCACTAATGTTTGCAGAGCTTTTTTTCAAGGTGTTTTAGGTCCTTTTCTTTTTGTCAGAGATCCTTCTTTACCCTGAGTTTGTCAGGATGGACTCAGGCATGCAGGGGTGCAGAAACCTCTTCAAAATTTCTGTGAATTAAGATCACAAAGGTTTATTTCATTATCATGTGACTAACATGATGGTCCACATGGGCTGTGCTGGTGCTCTCTCAGAGACCCCACCACCTAGAGCAGGTGATGGTAATAGGGTCAGATGGTAAATATGTTAGCTTTGCTGACCATACGGTGTTACAGCTACTCAACTGTGCCCGTGTAGCTTGGAAACAGCCACAATGCATAAAGGAATGAGCATGGCTGTGTTCCAAAAAAACTTTATAGGGACTGGCTTGCAGTTTTCCTGCTCTATGGCAGGGAGGGAAAGTAAATGTGGAGAGTCATGCAGATTCTTTAAGGCTCAACTTCCACTCACATTTCATTGGCCTTAGCAAGCTGCAAGACCACTTCTAGTTTCATGGAGATACACAAAAGTGCCATTGTCTTTTGTGCCTGGAAGGAGGACAACTACAAATATTAGTGAACAGCACCAATGGTTGACAGACCCCTTTTCTTCTTTTAGCAAATCCAATATTTCTAGACTAACACTTCTTCCAAAAATATTTATCAACTGCAGTCTGTATGTTTTCCAACTCAGTTGCTTTGATGGGAGCAAAACAAACTAAGAGATGAGGAGGATCCAATTTCCAGGAGTCCTTTTAAATATCAAGTATGTGATGCTTTTTCTTTAAGCCACCAAGGTTTTATTTGAATTCCTGCACAGATCTGGTGAGAGTAAATTCATCTATCCAACTCGTTTTCAGGTGTTTAGATTTCAGGTTAGACTTCTGAATTCAGACACTGGCAATATTTTCTCTCCCTTTTGGTATTAAAAAAATTATAGTCATAGAAGTCCTGAGTTTTTTCTCTTACCTTTCACTAGGACAGGACTGGGCCTCCATCTTGCAGACCTCTTAGGCATGGCCAGCCCTTTCTGTGTTCCCAGAACAGTGCTAGAATGTTTCTTATATAGGACTTGGGGAGACTTCCCTTGTCTTTTAGAATCCACAGTGCTCTCTCTAAGCTTTGCAAACTAGGAGATTTCCTTTCATCCAGGAGAGGGCACTATGGATCAAGTCTAGAATACTTCATCTCTTCTGCAAGAGGGACAAATTAAGGATTAATGAAACCCATATTCAAACCCTGAAACTATAGCACCTATCATAAAACACGAACCAAAATACCACACTAGGAATGTACTCGATAAAAAAGAGAAGAAATGCAATTTATTAACAACTTGTACATTCCAGAAGGTACAAACTGCTTTGTTAAATCAACCAAACATTTTTAGTGGATGCTTCTCTTTTCTTGTAAGCTCAGATTCTCTGACTCAAAACCTGCTTCAGCGCGAGTTGTTTAGGTGAGGTCCTTGAGATCTAAGGGGCCTTGGGTGAGGTCCTTATGAGGCAGTCTAGAAGTAGGAAAAGTTTGGGGCTCATGTAGTTTGCCCGGGGATGGCCCAGACCACCCTGACCTGGCTGGGAACTGCCCATGCCTCTCCCCACTCGTTCATTACTGGGTGGGAATCTCCTGGGTCAGCCCTCCCCATGGGTTAGTGTAGGTTTTAAAAGCACCTGAAAAAGAAAAGCATGCTCTCTCTGCTGGTGGACCACACCTGCTCTCTACCATGCTCCCTTTGTATTTCCTTTCCTAACTTTTAATAAACCCCATTTCTACCCATGCATTCTGCTTGGATTCGCAAGGGCCAAAATCTTCTGAAAACACCATTTTGCTGTCAACTCTCTTAAACCTTACCATAGGATTTTTCCTGGAATGGCATCCTTTGGAATTTTATCCCCTTGATCTGGTTAACTTCCTGGGTTAAGTCAGGGCAAAAAGATATGATAATGATAGCAGTAATAGCAGATAATATTGATTGGTTACTCTCCATGTTTGAGGCACTATGCCAGGCACTTTAATGGATACCACTATTTCATCCTTATCAGAATCTTTAGGTTGTATCTCACTTTTACAGATGAGGAAACTGAGGGCTAAAGAACGAAAAAAAATTTAGTGCAAGTTGCACAGCTGCAAGATGACAGGTGGAGCCGGGCATGCTTATAGTTCATTGACTTCAGTATTACATTAGATATTCTTAAAATGTGTTTTCCTGGTGAGAAACTGAGTATACAAAAGGACAAACCCAGACCACAGATAAAAATAGAACTCTGACTCACAGTCTGCAGCAACCAGCCCAGGAACTGACCCAGGAAGCCAGCCTGCCATGTCTGTCAGATTTGTAGAAAGTCAGATCTCTATCTCTAGCCTCTGGTCCAGGAAGCCAAACAATAACCACTGTAACAATTGGCTCCAAATGGACAAGACTTGGGTAATATTTGACAGCTTCCCTAATTTTTGTCCCCATTTCCAACTTAGGAACAACTAGGGAAAACCAAATATATATCCTCTAGCCAGTCACACAGGATGCTGTGCTTCTAGTTAGCTCCCTCCCAGCTTCCCCAGGCCAACAAACCTTGAATTAAGTACACTAGAGCCTTCCCTTTCCCCACTATTAGTGTCCTCTGTCTGCCTTCACATGTTCTTGCTGCTTGGTCTTCACCATGTATTGACTCTGGGCTGTGCTGAGTCTCTTTCCTGTCCCAAACCAATGTGCTTTCCATGTTTATTACATGGATTCATGTTTATCTAGTCTTTTTCTTCCCCTCAATCTTTAAGTTGACATTTCAACTACTGAGATTTCCATCTGAAATTGCTCATACTTGGATTTAAAGCACTGTGACTTCAATACTTGCTCAATTGTATTTCTATAGCTTTAGCTATTTTGGTTTCATTTCACTATCACAGTGACCTGTCCATCAGTTGTCTCAAATGTCCACCTTGGCCACTGAATATGTCTTTATATCTGGAGAGATGAATTTTAGATATTTGACAAGCGTTTTTGGGACAGAAAACAACTTTGTGGCTAGGATGTAACTACAGCACTTGCCTAGCATGCGTGAGGCTCTGGGTTCGATCTCTAGCACCAAATATGAAAAGAAAAAAAAAAAAAAGAAAACAATTCTAGTCCTGAGCACTGCAGAGCTCCCCCACTGCTCAGAAACTTTCTGTCTTTTGTCAGGTTTCTTTGTCATGTGACCAAAATCTATTCCTCTGATCTTGCCAGAAACTGCCCCAGGGGTTAAAAACAGCTCAGCTGAAGCTCACTCTGAGATTTTCATGTCCAACTAGTTCATGTGCCTTCAAATACCATGCAGTGAAAAATGAAACTAATGTAAATTTAGGCAGGTAACAGCTCAGCTAGAAAGTGTGGATTTAGCCTTAAATTGCTTTATTTGTCAGAGTACTCACTTCTCACTCTGAGTTGTACAGAGCATAGACCAGTTCAAGGACAATTACTGTGAATCAGGAATTATGTTACAAGCTAAAGAAACAATGATGTATGAGACTGTAGTCCCTAGGTAGAGACAAGTGATACGCATAAAAGATAGGAGACAACACAAGGTCTATGTTGTGAGTGTGGAATCAGCTATTTCTCTTGTTGGCACCGGTACCAATTGAGTCTTACCCACTCCCATTACTCGTCACAGTGCAGTGCAAGTGAAGGCACATTTCTGTTTATCCCACTGAACTGTGATCTCTTGAAGACTGGACTGACTGTGCTGCCAGCACCTCAGCTGGTACCTGACTCATAGCAGGCAGGTTAACAGTATGAGTTATTTGGTCAAAGAGAAGCAAGAGCAAGTGCCTACTCTGCTACATATTAAATATGAGAACCAGGGCAAGCTAGTCTTTCCAAGGTCCTGTGTTTTTATCTGTAAAATGGGGAGAATAATAATTACAGCAATTCACCTTACCTCATAGATAATTTCCACATTGTTGACACATATTAAACACTCAATGACTATCTTCTGCTATAATTATAAATTCAATTGTGTTGAAATTGCAGTGTTACAGATGATACATACTTCAGATTTGAGAGGAAGGAAGCATTTCTGGATCACATTCTGAAAGGTGGGTGTTATTATGGGGTGAAAGCCAGGGGAATCTATTCCAATGTTAGGTGGCACAAGAGCAAGAGCTAACATTCTGCAGTAGTTCTGAATAGCAAGTGGAAAAAATAAAACATCCAGCTAATGATGGGCATTCATGATAAGGACTGAAACATTTGGGAACTTCTGTACTATGCAGACAGTGTTGGCAATCACATTTCTGTAGACACATGGCAGAATCTGATTTTTTTTTCCCCCTACTGTTCTAGTAAAAAGATCTTGGTTATGGGGTCAGTTGAATAAGGGAGGTTAGTTTCTAAGGAGAAGAATTTCCTTAAGTACTTCATAGTGGAGAAACTGGAAGAGGTTCTAAGCTTAAATGCTCCCATTTCACCCATCAATGTTGTGAATCTCAATTTCCCTGAGTGCAGCAAAAGTCTTGTGAGAATTGAATGACATAACAAAAGTGAATGCATCAACACAATATTTCTTGAATACCGGAAATATTCTGATATTATTTTCTTTTTTCATTCCTTAGTGATAGAAATATAAACATTTAGAAATTGTACAGGATGCCAGAATCGTTATCCCCTGATGGGAATTAAGTGCACATCAAACATTAACATTGTTTTATTCTGGAGCAGTGCTGACTATTCTCTAAAATCTATTCTCCTGTTCTTCAGTTGTAAGAGAATTCTTCGTTTCATATGGGCCATGGTTGTTTGTAATAACAATTACATTTCCCAGGCTCCTTTGAGGTGAGGTGTGGCCATGGACACTGGGCTATAAGAGAAAGTGGAATTTGCAACCTACCTACTGGGTGTTTCCCTAAAGAGAAGTGATAGACTCTCTTGTCTTCCCTTTTCTCTTCTGTTGAATGCAATGTTGAGGTGATGGCCTGAGTGACATGGAGAAGTCACTGGGACCCCAAAGTTTAGGCTTCGTTTGAGAATTCAGATGACTATGGAACCACCACACCAGTGTGGGCTGCAGATGCTATGGAAGGACAATATCCTTCTGTCTTTCTAAAGCCACAGTTGTTTGGCCTTTCATCATTTGCAGAATAACTGAATCCTAATAATTATTTAATCATTGTTAGAGTCACTGAAAGATATAGCTTTGAAGGGAACATTTTAAGAGACAAAGTCTAGGCCCAAAAGGAGTCAAATTCCTTGCAAAAACTTATTTTAAAAAATGCCAACCCCTCAAGAGTAAGGAAGGAAGACTAGCATGTCTACTAGGTTCCAATAAGAAGGCTGGCCAAGATAAAGCTTTGATTTCAAAATCTTCACCAATTTAAAGGAATATAGTGCCAGCAGGCACAGATTTCTGTTTTCCAAACTTCTGCATTGATTCATTCATGGCATTTGGAATTGGTAAGAATCCTGAGAACAGTAATGACTGAATAATGGTACTTCTCCTTAAACTGTGTTTTGGGATACTTTGTGGTAGTATAAAAATTATATGTATATATTTGATGCTTGAACTAACACATATATTTTAAAACTCAGGACTACTCCCACAGCATAATCATACCACTTTGCATTTGCTTTTTCTTGCTGATAGTTCAGTAATTATTAATGATTTGATAAGGGAAAAAACAATTGATATAAAAACTATCCCCTTCAATGTCTGGAATAATAATTTCCTTTGTGTTTACCAAAGCACAGCTGCTGGGTTCTCTTCTAGTGTAGTGGTCCTCTTCTACTTATCTGTGCAGATATGAGGGGGCTTGCTAGCCTGGAGGCTAAAGTCAATTGGAATTATTTTGTTTCATGGTTTTCCTTTCTTGTGTGTCTGCTGACTCCCTCTTAAAAGGATATCCATTAGAAGTTGTTCAAGCTGCCAGTGGGGCTCCTTTGCTTCCCTAGTACTGCAGCAGGAAGTAGGTTTTTTGTTGTTGCTCTTGTTTGGTGGTATTGGGGTTTGAACTCAGGGTTTTGCATTTGCTATGCAAGTGCTCTACCACTTGAGCTATGCCCTCAGTCTTTTTGCTTTAGTTTGTTTTTCAGATAGGGGCTTGGATTTTTGCCTGGGCAGCTTCAGACTGATCTTCCTACTACTGTTTTCCAAGTAACTGAGAATACATGCACAGTGCCATACCTGGCCCAGGAGTGGTGTTGAATGGCTTCAACAGCCATTTAAATTGTCCTTCAGTTTATATCTTAAAAGTATGCATTCCTAACTTCCTCTTTCTTCATTGTAGCCATTTCTGTGCCTTGCATGGAGTAGGCACCTAATTAATGCTTGTTAATTTTTGACTCAGAGGTGGGGTTGGCTGAGAATGGGTGTTGGGAAAGAAAGGACTTCACTGTGGTCCTTTCCTAGCTTTATAGTGAATGTTTTAAACTTTGAGTAGTTGGCTTGTCACAAAGGTGACCTGCAAATGACTCTCCAGCTCAGTAGGCAAGGGGTCAATAACAACTCTACCAAAATATTCTAGTGATTTTTAAAAATCATTAACTGAAGAGGATTGAATTAATTATGCTTCTGAGTTTATGATAAGTGAGTATCACTGTTCTGTATAAAACTTCTCTTATTTGTCCGCTTATTATTTATCCTTTTATCCCATCTCCATTTTTATAAGCTTCTAAAAATATGTTTAACCTGTATCTTTTCTTTGCATGTGTTTATAATATGTAATAATAAATAATGCTTGTCTAGAACTTACTATACACCAGGCTCTGTTCTAAGCCCTTTATGTGTATTTATTTAATTCTTATGACAACCTTATGAGTTAGTCACTTTTATTATCCCCATTTAATAGATGAAAGAACTGAGGCATAGAAAGGTTAATAACCTGCCCAAGGTCACATAGCTATTAAGCAATGAAGGTGGGATTTGAACCCAGGTGGCTGAGCCTTAGAGCCCATGTTCCTAATCGCTTAACGCATCACCAAAATGTGTACTGTGCTTTGTGTGTGTGTGTATTTTAATTTCTGCAGATGGAATTGTGTAAAGAGCACTGTTCTATGCATCATTTTGTTTTGTACTGTTTGCTAAACACTTTGCCTTTAAGAAGCGCCCATGTTGCTCTGTCCTCTTATGATCCATTCTTCTGATTGCTGTACCCCAGGGCAAACATTTTGCCTGTCTACTCTCCCAGTGATGATACTCCAATTTCCTGCCTCCACAAATAATGCTGCAATGAGCATCTTCCCTCAGGACCTGTGAGAGAATCTCTTAGGGATATAAACTATGATTTTCCTTCATGTATTGAATGTGCCCTGTATGAAACAGGAAGTTGGTAAATTTAGAGCCCTTTTCTCAAAAAGTTACTTATATCACTGAAGTTATGTCTTAGGCACTGTTCTAGAGGCAGGATCATCTCAAGGTGGAGCAGGGATATTCACCTGTATGAAAGCAGAATCTCTTCATTTACTAAATAATCACCTGGCAAATATGCTAGGAGGTACAGGAGGGCTGTCACAGGATGGCTAACACTTCCTTGCTTCCAGCATAGTAAAGGGATTAAGGACATAGACTTGGATTTGGAGTTAGATGGATGCAGAGACCAGATCTGTTGTTTGTACCACTGTGAACCTGGACAAGTTCTAAAACCCTTTAAAACTCAGTTTTGAGAATTATTATTTATTGCTAGGATTAATAAAATGGCATATGTAAAGAGCCTAACAGATCCTGGCATGACACAATCGCTCATAGAGGTGAGAAAATCTCTGCTCTCAAAAGAGGAGACAGATACAGGTCCAAATATTCATGATGAAGTGTCTATGAATCATGACGGCAACATGGGCAAAGTGCAAAGGGTGCACAGAGGAAAGGACATTGAAGGAAAATTTATATAGTCACGTGCCGTGTAATGACACATTGATCAACAACTGACCACATAGATGAAGGAGGCCTCATAAGGTTACAACGGAAATGAAAAATTCCTATCACCTAGTGGCAGCAGAGCCAATGAAGTTTTTGCTGATAGCAACAGACTGGAGAACATAGCTTTGGACCATTGTCAAATATGTGTGTTAGCATTTCCACCAAGATTAGACCTTGGGACAATCTTCCATGGAGAGTCTGGGTTTGGGGTTTTTTTTTTGGCAGGCTTTTTTTTTTTTTAACTCAGGCTTCAAGTTTGCTAGTCAAGCACGCTACTATTTGACCCATGCTCTCTGTCCTCACCATGGAGACATACTGGGTCAGTGACTGCCTCCTGCCAACAGTAGGGTTCTGATGATGTGGACAGAGAAGGAGGCTTTTGATATAATTCATCCAGGTGATATATGTACTCATCCAATTATATGCATAGATTCTCCCAATTTGGGGAGGAGTACGCAGGAGGTGGAAGAGGTCAGAAGTTTAATTCCAGGAGAAGGGTACAGTACTATGTACAAAGGCAAGGAGAAGGAAATGGACTTCCCCTCATTTTGCTGGACATGATTGAAGAAGAGAATAGAATTGGGAATGAAATTTGTGGTCTGAGCTACTCCATAGGAGTTATTTAATGACCAAGTCTTGCCATTTTTGAGCTAAATTGCTTATCAACAATCTCAGCAGGAAATACAAAGTATTGATAACAGGTATTGGAGAAATGGCCTCATGAGGGTGTCCTGGTTAACCACTGAACTCCACATACTCTGCATACATTCTTGGTTGACCACAGCCTAGACACTTAAACCTGGTGACTGAGAGAACAAAATCTTTGGAGATGTAGACAAAATAACTTCCTTCCTTCCTTTTTCCTTCCTTCCCTCCCTCCCTGCCTTTCTTCCTTCTCTCCCACCCTCCCTCTCTGTCTCTGTCTCTCTCTTTTTCTTTCTTTCTTCATGGGAAGAAAACCTCTGTCCCTTTTTCTGTCCTCACCCCTGGCTGGGACTTAAGTCATGGAGTGTGAAAGTCCAGCCCCTCTGGGTTCCCTCTTTCCCTGTATCCTGCCCACAGTACCCATTCACTCCTTTCCTCTCCGTATCATAAACTCAGTAGGGCTGCTCTGCCCTTTAGAGCTGGGGGTAGCCTGGCTTTCTGGTTGTCTTGTCAGTTCTAGTCACAGGTCAAGCCAAGTTCTCCAAGGGAGTCTATTTGGAAATAAAGCATATCACTTCAGCTCGGAAGATGTGGGACTATCTCCTCAATAGGTTCAGAACCTTTAAGGAAGATGCATGATTAATTAGCACAACCCCTTAAATCCTAACATCATGCCAAGGCAAAAATCCTGATTTTGAAATTCTTTGGAATTTTCTTTTCTTCATTTTCCTTTTCTTTTTAAGAAACATTACCAAACTGAATGACTGTGAATTTGGCACTTAAGTTAAATGCTTTGTCTTTTTTTCTTAAGTAGCTGTGCTTGGTCCTGATACAATGTACAGGGCCACAGGCAACCCAAATAGGTACATATCTGCAGGGTACTGGTTCCAGGACAACCCCAACCCCTCCAGGACATTGAATACATGGATGTTCAAGCCCCTTATTTAAAGCAGTATAGTATTTGCATATGACCTACACACATCCTCCTGTATACTTTAATTCATCTCTAAATTATTTATAATGCCTAATGAAATGTAAATGCCATGTAAATAGTTGTTATACTGTATTGTTTAGGGAATAATGATAAGAAAACAGTCTGCTTGTATTCAGTACAGATACAATATTTAAAAAAATATTTCCCATCTGTGGTTCATCGAATCCTTAGATATGGAACATGTATATATGGAAGTCTACACACACACACACACACACACACACACACACACACATGACCATGAACACATACACCACATGCATGAATATATGCCATACATAGTCACATGCTTTACCCAGAAAACACACTACTGTACATGCACCCACCCCCATGTGCATACACAGTACAGGAACACCTACTTGAACACACCATTTACACCATTTACAAAATATCACAAACATATCTCATGTGCATCCCTAGACACCATCACATACAGACCATTCACACATAGACCCCTCTACACCATCCTACCCACATGTGCACACACATTGCAAACCCACCACATGGAACCCAGGACCCTCTGGGGAAAACTCCCTGATGAATTCTATCTCTTTTTCTCTATTAATCCTCAGATGTGATATATATGACTACCTATGACTACACCAAGGAGACCCACAGACATAGAGCATGCCTCTGCACTCATGGAAAAAAACCCCAGCAAGAACCTGGGAAGCTCGGCCTTTGTGCACTACTCCCCCGCCCCCAGGAGCACAGTCGGACAAAGAAACACCTGCACCCATGCCAGACATCTTTATTTCTTTTTGCCTTTGATTAAGCCTCACAATAAAACAGCACACCAAGGGGCACGACATTACGATGTCATTAAAGTGAACATTTTACAAGTGAGTGTTGCCTGAACGGAAATGCAGCTGAGGTTTTTATTTTCACTGAATCTTTGAGGCCAGCCGATGGAAAAAATTACTGTGGCCAGAGCTTGTGGAGGTAGCTTTGCTTGAGAGGCAGGCTGGCCAAGCTACCCTGTACTCTGACCTGATTTCCTTAAGAAAATGGAAAACAGTTAAAGGGCAGAGTCCCCCACGTATGATCAATAAACACACACACACACACACACACACACACACACACACACACACAAAAGGATATTTCTATTTCAGTTCTTTTTAAAGTCAAAATTTGTATGAACAGCAGTTTGTTCTAAAGAACTCTTTGAATGTTTATCATTTAGGAATCTGGAGCTTTCCTGCCTAACTGCGCTTGCTAAAAACGGTCAGTGCTCATAGCAAGACACATACTCCTCTTAATGTCATGAGCAAGCAGAACAGCAGTGCCTCCAAAGCTCAAAGCAGAGAAATGATACCCAGGGGAACCACAAGGTGCCAAATAAATGTGAAGTGATTGACTATTTTCATCACTACCTCCACAGCGGGTTGGAGCCCATTTGTAAGGGGCTGCCTTGGGCCCACTGGGAAGGGGACAATCAGACAGTCCTGCTGCAACATCTATTGTCCTTAAAGACACATCTTCTTCAGGAACAAAGCCTCAGGTCACACCATTTGTCCTGAAGAAACTCCTGATAAGTTTTTCTTTTAAAAAGCCTCTCTTCTTTGATTAACAGTAATAAAAGCTTTTCCTTCTAAATATCTGTCCTTACACATCAAAAGCCCAAGATGAAAAATTCATTGTCATTTGTAAAGAATAGTGTCTTTGTGACTTGTTATCTGTTGAACTGGATGTTATGAAGTGTCTTTGAGGGCTCTGACAGTGACTAGAATATTTTTCCTCTTGTGGCAAATACAATTGAAGGCATAATTGTGGGGTATGGGTTGGGGTGACCAGCACATTCTCCCACAACAACCATGGGTTTTGTGTATGCACAAAACTTCCCATCTTTTATTCTGTTTCAGTGGGGATGGGACTGACGTTAGGTGATAAACTGTAGAAACAGCTTATCGAATGGATAAAATGGATTCTAGAAACTTTTGTCCTTGTCATCTGGTCTGGATTTATAAACAACTCTATTCTGTTGTCCAACTTTCTGAAATTAAAATTGCAGTTGGGGCCATAAAAATGATAGCATAGCATTAGACAGGGGGCAGTCTCCACACACTTTGAAGTGAATAAGGGTGACTTTCTAATTAGGATGAATCACATCTTACTTGAAATTCTCAAGAGTCTTTTAAATTATGATAAATTTTGTTATAAAAAACAACTAAGTAGTTGAGATAAACAAGATTCTGGTTCAAAACCTGATTTGGTTTAAAAATTATAATTCTGAGGGGGGATGGGGAATAATTATTTAATGGGTACAGAATTTCAGCTTGGCAAGATGAAGAGCATTCTGGGACTGGATGGAGTAATGGTCACACACAACGTGGATGGACTCAGTGACACTGAACTGTACACTTAGAAATGGTTACAATGATGAATCTGATGTTATGGAGATTTCATTAAACTTCTAAATAAACAAAAATGATAATTTCTAGATAAATGCTAGTGATAGAATAAAAGCAGATTTTTTGGTATGTGCTGCAGGCATTAAAAATGTAGCCCCTTACCGTGGATACTTGGACCAGACTCTGTAAAATTGGCTTATTAATGTTGCTTGGTGGACAATGTACTGGAAATAAGCTTGTGCAAATTGCTAATGTGATCTTTTGTTTCAACCCGATGTAAACTATGGTGCTGTAACCAAATCTTTAGAGATTTAATTATGTAGGAAAATATTCTTAACCTCTCTCATTCTAAGTTAGCTAGTTTGCTATTCCATTTATCTTTAAAAATAAAACCTTTGGCTTTTATCTTTCTTTTGCTACTTTACTCAGTTATATGTCATCATACCTTCCCTCTTCAGGAACCATTTTAACCTATACCCTTTAAATGTTGACTTTTCGAAGAGAACATCTTTTCTTCCCCCGCAATGGAGAGTCTATTGGTAGTTGGCGAAAAAAACAATGGTTATGGAGCCAGGAGACCTGGATTTGAGCTCCAGCTTGCAAATTATTAGCGTATTCCTTGGAGTCTCAGTTTTCTTATCTGTAAATGGAGGCAATAATAACCTTATCTAGGGATATGTTAAGATGTTCAAAAGGGATAATATTGACTCTATTTATTGTGTGCTTACTCTTTGTTAAGCATTGTTCTAAATAATTTATGGGTATTAACTAATTCAGCCCTTCCAGTACATATGAAACTATTATTCCCATTTTCTAGATGAGGAGACTGAAGTACAGAGAGGTATAGAAACTGACCAAGACTCAAAACTGGGCAGTGACAGTTTTCAGAATTTGAGCCCAGACAATCTGATCACTAAGGTTGTTCTTAGTGACAGTATCAACAGCTGCCGTTTGATGTGGAAATGCAATGCAAACTATTTCAAGCATTGTATAAAGTGGAAGGAGTGGGCATGGCTGACTTTTTCTAAATTTACTTTCCATGTAGAATGTTCCAGATGTTGATTCTCTGTCATTAGATTGCTTTAGCAACAATGCCCTTCAACTCAGAGGCTCTGTATGTACAAGGATGTAAAATAATCAATCTGGACCATCTCCTTCATAGCACTGATCATTCTTGCTGTATAAATTATTATCTACGCAATTAAATGTCTCATACTTGTGCTTCTATACTGTAAATCCCATGAGGTCAGGCACAATGGACAGCCTGTTAGTCACAGTCTTTTCAACTAGTAGCACAGTGCCTAGCACATAATAAATGTTTAATAGAAATGAGATCTAACATTCAGTAAGAGCTCATTACTGCATGCCTGGCACACATGTGCTGACATACATCAGCTCACTTGTTATTCACAACAATCCAATGATGAGGGTATGATGATCACTAGGTCCCTCTTACAGATGAAGACACCAAGGCTCAGAGCATTTAAGTGGTGTGTCCAAGGCCAGGTAGTAGCGAATAGTGGAACCTGAGTTGTCTGCTTCCAGAAACTTTATCCCATTTCAGTTCCTGATGTAGGAGAAATCCTACTTCCTTCTAATATGGAATTGGAACTAGAATTGAAACACTGTCAAATCTCTCTCCTCCAAAATCTGTGATCTTGGCTTCCTGAACAGGTGCTGGGTGTTGGATAACAGGCAGGAAGTGATTGCAGGCTGGGAAGTTGGTGGCCCTTCTTATGATGTGGGGAAACATTTGTCAACTATTGCTTGAGACAATCTTGAGGAGAAACCCCCATGTCTCTTGGGCCTGCATCTCTAGGGGAAGTGACTGATAAAGGTCAGAATAATGATGTGTGTTGGCTGCTTCTTGACATTTCTAGCAAACTTCTGAGAGAAGGAAATCTGGCCAGTTTGTAAGTGAAGATGAAAGGCGATTGAGCTGTGCTTAGGAGGACTGCCTTCTTTATCTGTGCCCTCCAGCCCAGATTGATTGGGGATCTGAAAATGCGAGGCCTGCGGGACTGAAAGAGTCAATGGCTTCTGTGCGCCAAAGAACTGGAGGCAAAGTGTGGAGCCTGCTGGGAGTCTCGTTTTCTTTCCTGGCTCTTGGACAGGTTAGGTTTGGAATGGTTCAGACACATCATGAGGTTTGGAAACTCATAACCACAGATCCCCATGCCAGCTCCTGGCAGAAATGCCTTCCCTACTTTATCTTATGTATTCTTCACAGTTCCCTTTGGGGTACATTTTCTTAACCCCACTTTATAGATGCTGAGACTGAAGCTCGGAGAGAGTCAACACCTGTCCCATCATGCCATTTTAAATGGTGGGAGCTGGGATTTGAACCCAGGTGGGATTCATTCCCAAATCTAGGCTTTTCCCCTCTGTTGGAATTGAGATATCCTTTCCAGAGCACAGCAATGGTAGGGTGGGGACAGGTTGCCGTACAAAGCATCTTGGTGGCCGTAGCCTGAGAGGCTGTCCTCTCTGGAGACCTCTTTGCAGCATCTCTGAGGTGGGGCACGGGTGTGTGTCAGAACACTGAGCTCTGTGCCTCACTGAGGTGCATGGCCCCTTGCTGTGCTCAAGAAACACAGTAGAAGGAAAATTAGCCAGAAAGGGAGCTGGATGGGGTGGAAGAAGTCAAATGCAACAAGGGAATCAATCAGCCTTATTTCCTTGCTGTTAGGTCATAGAGGGGCAGGCGTGATTATTCCTGGGACAAATGCACACCCATGTCCAGCTAGAACTCATTATGCACTCAACCATGGGTTGAGCTCTGCTCTGGGTTGCTGTTGTGCACTCTTATTCTATTTTCACAATATTATGAAACTGGTACTATAGACACAGAGCCAAAGCACAGAGAGTTTAAGTGACTTACCCAATGCAACACAGCTAATAACTGTCAGAATATACTTATAGGCAGTACAGCTCCAGGACTTAAACTCTTGGTTGGGTCATCACTGTGACGACACTTGTTAGCTCTCACTCATCGACAGGCAGTGCTTGCACATTCATTACTATTAGATATTTTTATGCAATATCCTACACAACCTCAGTGTTATAATTTCCCATTTCAGAGATGAGAAAACTGAGGTGCAGAGCAGTTAAGGGAATCTAAATGTCAGAACATCCATCTTTCAGACTTCCTGTCTGCTTTTATCACACAGCACATGCCTCAGTTTTTCCTCTCATTCACCTGTACCTGAAAAATATTTTAGGATATTATTAATCAGTAAAATGGCACAACACTTAAATACATGCATTAATTCATATACAAAGAGCTCCTAGTTTTTTTTTTTTTTTTTTGCATTTCTGCAGAGCAAACCCAGGGCATTGCACATGCTAGGTAAGCACTCTAGCACTGAGCTATATCCCCAGCCCATGAGCTCCTAATTTAAGTTTGCTGAAGAAATTTTCTGCCTCAGAATACTTACATTTATAACTCCACTTCTCTAGAAACAATAAAATAACCTTTTGATGCAGGTAATTAACAGAATCATAAAACATTCCCACAAATGGCATCTGTAGAAACAAGGTGAAATGAAGAGTTGTCATCTGAGCCAACCCCATTTGAAACTCATTTCAAAACATTTAACCAAAGGGAGCTGAGGGAGGGATGTGTGGCTGGTGTTGCAGGCTCATTTAACTAACAGCGGTGTGCTTCCAAATTAAACCTTGCATTTAGAAGTGCTGAGTGTGTGCGTGTGTGTGTGTGTGCTCCACATGTGCGTGCACACGTCTATGCAGCTGAGTGACTCTCTGGCTAGCTGAGCAAGTTGCATAAATAATCTGGAAACAGGGTCAAAGAAGGCAGCCTGTCCTTGGGTCCTGTGGACATTGCCCATCAGGGATTTCTGCGTTTTAAAGAGTACTTACAGATGTGTGACCTCAGGCCTTCATTTCTTGGTTTGTAGAAAGGGTCCCTGCAACTTTGTGAGGGAGACACACGCACAAAAAACAAGTATGACAGTGTTCTCTTAGCTGTGTCCTCATAACACTCACTGGACTAACTAAAGTGAAACAAACATTACCAAGTGTGTGTAGGGGAACAAAGGTATTTTGGTCTGTTTGGGCTGCTGTAACACAGAACCAGTGATAGGCTGTGTTGAATGCAACAAGAATGTATTCTCAAGATTCTGGGGGCTGGAAGTCCAAGGGCAAAGTGCACGAGGCTTTAATAGCTGGTGGGGGTCCACTTCCAGGTTAATAGACAGTGTCATCTCACTGTGTCTTCGCATGGTGGAAGGAGTGGGAGAGAACTAACTTCATCCTTTATTCTTTCCCCTTTAACACATTCTTTATCTTTTGCCACAAATCCACTGGCAGAGTTTTCAGTGTGAAACACTTCCACTGATCTGTTTTTCAATTTCTATTTCATATGTGAGGACCACAGACTTAAAACCAGGGATATACATCAAGCATATGTCTATTACTCGTTCTTCATTTCAAAGCTTTCTTTCATCTGTTATTCATCCATCTCAACTTTAAAACAATCTTGTCAAGGTACATAAAAAAAAAATCCTCTTCTTCCTCAAAATTGGAATTTTGATTGGGAATTACATGAATAATAAAAATGAAATGAGTTAGGTAAAAATAGATAACTGAGCCAGGCGTGGTGACATATGCCTATAATCCCAGAATTCAGAAGGCTGAAGCTGGAGAGTTGCAAGTTTGAGGCCAGACTGGGATACCTAGATAGTGGGATCCTGTTAAAAACAAAACAAAAACAAAAACAAAAACAAAAACAAAAAAGCGATTGATACCTTGACAACAATATTTAGTTTTATTAGCTAGAAATAGGACTGGAATAGCCATTTGTCACCCCATTTAAGTGACATTTTTTTCTCTTCTGCAGGGTTATTTTGACAAGTACTCCTTTATTCTCTGGCCTATCTCACACTGACCAGTGGTCCCTGAGAACCATCTTTATACCACGGCAGAAAATCAATTAATTTTTTTGCACACTGTTGTACTCAGGAGACAAGGAAAAAAAATAAAAGAGAGGAGACAACTTTTTAAAAATATTATTTTATTTAGGATCTATTTATAGTACAAGGGGATTTCATATGGAAATTCCATATATGCATAGTGTATTTTGAGTAAATTCACCCTTCTGTTATATTCCCTTAAACACCGTTCCCCCTCCCTGTGTTTTAAAAACAATATTTGGTGGGTTTCTTTATGTTATTTCAATGCATACATAAGTAACATACCTTGATTGAGAGGGGACACCTTTTTTAATTTTTTAATTGTGCTGGGGATACATTGTGGCATTTACAAAAGTTCTTACAATATATCAAATGTATCATACTTGAATTCACCCCCTCCATTGTTCTCCTTTAACCCCCCTCCCCTGTTGGAATAGTTTCAACAGGTCTCATTTTTCCATTCACATACACATGTATACAGTATTTGCACCATATTTACCCTCCTACAGCCTTTTCCCACATTGTCCTCCCTTCCATTGGTAGCAACCCCCCATTCCCCACCCCCAGACAGGACCTTCTCTGCTCTTGAGAGGGGACATACTGGTTGGGAAGAAAAGTCTTCCCATGGAGGAATGGCTGGCCTAGGGATAAGACTGCCATCAAGACAGTGGTGGAGTATATCCTTTCTGCAGATTTCCAGGGTCAAGTGCTAAGACAGCAGGAGAATTCAAAATGGGGGAAGAGATGACTCTCTCATTAAGCCTGTACCATCTGCCTGCCTGGTTTTCTATCTCTAGATTTATTCTGTGAATTTTACCCTAAAATTTGAAGATAGGAAGTGGTACAGGAGGATAGGGGTCCAATATATCTCAGGATGTTCCTTGAGGCATGCACTTGTTGAGCCCCAGTGGATTTTCCACAGGTGAGTCTGCCCCTGTGGATCATAGCAGAGTCACTCACAGACCCAGTGATTGATCAGTGGGCAGCAAGGGGCAGGGATCACTCAGGGCTTTCAGTATAGTGGCCAGTTTCAGTGTCAAAAATTACAAACCTTCCTGTAGGAGGAGCACTGCACAATAGACAAGTGAGTCCATAGTCATGATCTCATACCATAGCCCTGTGCTCCCAACAGCTGGATTCCTAGCCAACAACAACCCCCGAAGTACAGAGAGAGAGCCAGTGCAGGCTTGCCGCCTTATTTTGCTCACAATTTAGGGAGGGTGAACAACTCGTTCCTGTTTCTGTGGGTAGTAAATGGCAGGAAAGGATTAGGACCTGGGCTGTCTGAGTCCAAAGCTCACCACCCCCTTTTTTTTCTTTAGTATATGGCATATTTGGCATAGTCTCCTAAATCAAGACTCAGACAATATTTTGCCGTGGAGAATGACATACTTGAAGCCATCATTCTTGTTTGTGTTAATAACAAAGGCAGCATTAGAGACCATTTGATATATAATCATTTTAGTTCATCATCTGAAATTAAAATTGCAAAGTAATTTCCTCTCTCAGTTTTAGGGGCAGCTTCTTGCTGTGACTAATATTAGTGGGCTCTCAATATTTTCATTGAAGTAGGGAATCTTGCAAATCAAGCGGTGACTCATTGTAAATGAGCAAGAGACTAAATAATGCTGTGATGTGTCATCATTGTCAGAGGGCTCAGGAAGTCTAGACTTCCAAAATGGGTTGTTTTCCCTGTAGACTGAGCTCATCTTCCCTGGATGATACAGCTCATGTCAGGTATCAGGAAGTCTATGGCCCCAGGGAAAGGAAGTGGCTGGCTTGCTCTGTGTCACAGCCTATTACCTTATCCTCGGGAGTAGGGGTCAGGAAACTGAAGTGCCAAACATGATCCTCCACCTGTTTTTATAAATTAGGTTTTATTAAAACATAGCTACACATTTGTTTACTATTGCCTTTGTCTGCTTGTCATACAATGGCAGGGCTCATAATTGCTACAGAGACTAGATGGCTGGCAAAAGCTCAAATTATTGATTATCTGACTCTCTACAGCAAAAGTTTGCCAAATGCTATTTAAGAGTCTTGGGCAAATGTAGTCTTTAAATCAAGCCCTTTAATAAAGGATTGGTCAAATGTCTATCAACTTTTGAGAAGAATTGGAACATAAGGAAATGATCAAAAAGGGTACAGCATAGAACATATCCAGCAGATTAAAACCTTGGTAGACTCCAGGTTTGCGTTTCCTTGTGGGAGGTTTTGTTCTTGGCAGGACTTTCTCGAAGGATCTGCCTGGACTTCAAGCTGCTCAATATGATTCCTCTCAATATGTTTGGGAACAATCCATCCTGTAGTTCGAAAAAAGGTTATTAGTAGTTTACCTTAATTACTAGAATTGTCTGCCAAGAAAGAAAATGAGTATTTGCTAGTTTCAGTTTTTATACATATGGAAGTTTCTGGATTCATTAACATTTCTCTCTTTCTTTCCTTACATAGCTGAAGTGGTTGACAGAATGTGATTTGAATTTTGTAATTGATCCTGGTCTCAGGATTAGCTGAGCACCCTTTCAAATGATGTCTGTCAAATGACTGTCTCCAGAGGTGGATAGTCCCCATCTAAAAACTGTACTATGGGAGTCTTGACATAGGCAATAACCACAGCATATTTATTTATTTTTCTGCTTTGTGAAAATGTGCTCCTCATCCAAAAAGCCTTTGGCTGCATGTATCCAAACATTTATTGCAATGAAGAAAAACTCAATAACTGAATACAGGTAGAGAATAATGGTCCCTAGACCTATACAGGGACATTGGAATTTAAATTTGAACTCTGGCATGAATGCCCTTTCCTCTAGGCAGGAGGATTATCTCTTTTTGCTTGAAGGGTAATTTAGCTGTCAGCATTTCCTTCTCACACTTCACTGTCCTTTTTCTATTTGACTTTTTAATTTTTTGCTATGAGTAAGTCATCTGATTTTTCTTCCTCCACAATTCATCTTTGTAGGGTTTAACTGTTTTGCTTTGCTTATAACTCATGAATACTTAGTTGACTTGATTACTGTTTTTCCCAAGCTCAATGAACCCACTTTAAGACAAATGTAAAAGTCAAATGAGATACTGGAATCAAAGGCAAGTTACCCCACCCTAGCCCTCTATGTCTTGTGTAGTCCATGACAAAACACTTCATAAATCTAAAGAGACCAAGAGGCAGTGGAAGCATATGGTAAATGAAATACCTCCGAGATGCAAGTACCAAATGACCAGAACACAGCAGCATAAGCCTTGAGTCCTATTTTCAAAAGCTTTGTTGAAGAAAGAAACTTAAAAACAGCAAATCCCAAACCTATGGATGAGTGATACCGCTTAATAAGCTGACAGCAGAAGTCATTTTAAAAAGGCAAGCCTGAGACCAGGGAAGAACAAGCCACTACATGGCAGCTTGGGAATGAGGGAAGGGGTGGGAGAAACAGCTAGAGAACCAAACTGTGCAAACGTTAGCTATTTGTAAAATACCCCTAGAGTGTGAGTGCATGACAAAAACACATAGAAAGAAGAATGAATTGCTAAGCAGTCTGTCTAGGTGTACACAGGGAGCCAAACCGTGCTGGGCTTACACACCCAGGTGAAGAGAGCTTGCCAGGGATACAAACTAGGGCTGGAAGGAAATTCAGAAAGAAATATTTGGGATAGGACAAGCCACCTGAGTATATGAATGCTTAAAAGGATGCCCTCTTTGGACCAGTTGTCTGCCCTGGGTAAGCCCCGGGGTGTGAATAGGTTCAGCACTGTCATCACTGCTCTGGGAATAATAGTGCAGAATTTCAAGTATCATCATGGCCCCAGCTGCTCCAACTTCTTTCATCTTTGTATCCTGGATTTTTTTAGCAATGTGCAAGGCACATATTTGATGTTTGAAACGTGTGTTGAGTGAATGACCACTTTCTTTAGGAGGAAACGTCAGGTAATAAGCACATTGGTGAAGAACACCAGATAGAGGTAATTTCAAATTCTGCTTGTGCCACTTACCAGCTGTGTGACCTTAAGCACGTTAATTATGCTCCATGACCTTCATTATTGCAAATCTGCATAATGATACCAGCCTCATAGGTTGCAAGGATTAAATTTAAGCATTTCATAGCATGCCTGATGTAGTGTGTGGGGCACAAACGCATGCAATAAACGATAGACATTGTTGGGTAATAAAGCATTTATTGAAATGAAGCAGAGCAATTTACAGGGAAATAGTTCTGCTTTGTAGTTGAATGCAGTGAGATAAGAGGAAAATGTGACAGGTCAGAAGAGAGATCGTGGAGTTGCAAACAGGGTCACAGCAAGCAGTTGGGAACCAAAACAGTGACTCCTAAGATGAGTTTGGAGACCTGCTATGATTATCTGAGCTTAAAAGAAGCCACATAAAATCAAGGAGGATGTCTCTGGCCTGGCTCCTTAAACATGAAGGGGTTAGATTGGTAGGTAGTCTCTAGAATATCATGGTTCTAGGGTAAACTTCAGTTGAGGTAGATTTTAAAGGGGTATGAAAAGACAGGAGTAGCATTGGAATTCTGTCTTCTTTATCCCCTGAGTGCAACAGCACTGGAGGCAAAGGGCATTTAATTCCTCATATAATCAATTTACACGTGTTTGAGGGAGGATGAGGAATGAGGGAGGAATCCTTTTCTCTTACCCTGTTTGCTACTTTTTAAGACATGTGTTACTGTTAGACAGATAGCAGGAATACTGCCTCTGCTTTCATGGTGTTGGGGTTCAAAAATTCAGTAGAATTTATTCTTGAGAAAGACAATGTCTGTCTCATGCTTTGTATACTATCACAACCAGGAAGAAATATAATCATTAAAAAATAATCACCTTGAATTTTTGATGGTATTCTGCTTGTTTGCAATTTTATTATTCATAGGTGTTAGCTCTGCAATTACAAACCATGTTGTTGGTGTGGATTCTGACACTAAGTTTGGTTTGCCAATAGACGGGATGAACATGTCAAAGAAATAGAGGATGATGACAACGGATAAAATCCCATTTGGTTTCTACAGGTAATAATCTTGTTCAGAGTACAAAGTATTTGAACACCAAAATACGTGTTCCACATTAAAAGCACGTTCCAGGCAATTCAAAAATTAAGTAAATAAAGCCAAGGCACACAGTTCTACTAATCCACCAGTGTCATAAATTTAATGGTTTTAGCAGCTCAACGAAAACAGAGACTTGTAAAACTTCATATCAGAATGTGTTATAGCCTCTAACAACGATTACTTGTCATTTATCTGACAGCAAAGGTGTGAACTGCACATTAGAGGAGTCAAAGGTTTTGCATAAAACAAAACAAAGCCTCTTTCCTCAAGGCTTATACTCTGAAGGTGTGCAAGAGATTCAGGAGAGTAATTAAAAAAAATCAACGAGCGGCATGAGGCTAATATACCTGCAGCTGGTTGTGGAAAGGACACTTTTCTGTTAATGGAAAGCCAGGATTGTACATGTGCAAACTACTGAAGCTTTTCTAAAATAAAGCATGTTTTAGAAAAAATCTGGAATTTTCTCTGGCCACCAGTCTTTCCTGTGCAAATGTATCCATTCCTGTACATTTCCTTCCAGCATTTACACATTTTAATTTCTGATTTATCAATGGAGGCATTAGGTTTGCAAGCATATTTTTTTGTAAGTTAATGAAAGTTTCCTGATAAGTCTTACATACACACCACTCTGGAAAAAAATTTGAAGGCTACTTAAAAAGCTAAACATTGATCTACCATTTGATCTGGCAATACCACTCTTGGGGATATATCCAAAAGACTGTGACACAGGTTACTCCAGAGGCACCTGCACAACAATGTTTATTGCAGCACTATTCACAATAGCCAAGTTATGGAAACAGCCAAGATGCCCCACCACTGACGAATGGATGAAGAAAATGTGGTATCTATACACAATGGAATTTTATGCAGCCATGAAGAAGAACGAAATGTTATCATTCGCTGGTAAATGGATGGAATTGGAGAACATCATTCTGAGTGAGGTTAGCCTTGCCCAAAAGACCAAAAATCGTATGTTTTCCCTCATATGCGAACATTAGATCAAGGGCAAACACAACAAGGGGATTGGACTTTGAGCACATGATAAAAGTGAGAGCATACAAGGGAGGGGTGAGGATAGGTAAGACACCTAAAAAATTAGCTAGCATTTGTTGCCCTTAATGCAGAGAAACTAAAGCAGATACATTAAAAGCAACTGAGGCCAATAGGAAAAGGGGACCAGGAACTAGAGAAAAGGTTAGATCAAAAAGAATTAACCTAGAAGGTAACACCTACGCACAGGAAATCAATGTGAGTCAACTCCCTGTATAGCTATCCTTATCTCAACTAGCAAAAACCCTTGTTCCTTCCTATTATTGCTTATACTCTCTCTTCAACAAAATTAGAGATAAGGGCAAAATAGTTCCTGCCCAGAATCGAGGGGGTTGGGAGGAAAGGGAGAGGGGGTGGTAAGGGAGGGGGTGGAAGGAGGGGGGAGAAATGACCCAAGCATTGTATGCACATATGAATAAAAAAAAAAGTCTTACATATCTCTGTAGGTGTAGAAGATTACGTATTTAATATCTAATGGAACTTGTTCAGTCAGTCAAATAAAGGTGAAACTTGACCAGGAGGGGTTACACTGTTTATATAGCCTGTCCTCTGGGCCCCAGAATTTTTAGAGCAACTGTCAGTTGGGTCTGATCACTCTTAATAGCACCAGAGGTAGTAGCAGCCCAATTTCTGGAATCCTTTTCTTATTTTCAGTGGTTCTTTTAATTGGGAACTCTAAATGACCATCAATAATTATGTGAGAAGGACTGAATCTATACCAAGAAAAGAATGGCATAATTAACATAGTATTAAGCTGCATTCAAATTATACTGATAAACATATCACTATTACATAGGACTAATATTTCGTACCAATCCCTCTAGACTAAAGTATGAATATAAGAGCTAAGGGAGGGTGGAGATGAAGCTCAGTGGTACAGTGCTTGCTTAACAAGCACAAGGCCCTGAATTTGATCCCTAGCACCATGAAAACAAACAAACAAACAAACAAATAAGCAAACAGACCTAAGGGAAATATCCCCAACCTGTTTGGATCCTTTTCCTCTGTTGGCATTTTGGGTCTATGTTGTCAGTTTTGATGTCCTACTCTGGCCTGTATTGTACATGTGCAAGGCTGATGTATCAAGTGTAGACCTGTGAGTCTCTCAGCCTATACATTTAAAATAATTATATATAAAGCATGAGGTCTTCAACCACTTTTTTATCCCTAGCAATATTCCTATAGCTTCTTCACCAATATATGTAATGCTGGAACTTTAGATAGGGATGCTTCTAATTCTGTAAACATGCCTGCCTCCCATGGGTGTCTGAGAATGGGAGAAAACAACTTCCATGCTGAGATCTAGCTGAGGTTTACTGGCTTGTCCAGCATGCTGAAGCCATTGATCCTGTGTGATTTATTATCAAATGTCCATCAGTGTGCATAACTATTTTTTGACTATTGAAAAAACCAGTAGGGAAGTGGCAAATGCATCAGTCAGAAGTGTTTTGAACCTGTATCTTTATTTACTGCAAACTTAAGTTTGTGGGGGATCTTTACTCAGCCTACCAGCTCAAAAGCTGACCTCTGCCAGAACCCCTCCCTCTCACAGACACACTCTGAAATGATGTTTTACCAGCGACCTGGGCATCCATTGGCTCAGTCATATTATAAAACATAAAATTAACCATAGCAGGCATATATTATTAAAAAAATGGGATTGTGATATGTACTTATTACTAAATTGTAGATTTTTTTGCAGGCCAGTGGCTTTCCTCTGGCTTCCAGAAATGCTTTTTTTTTTTTTTAGTTCTGTTTTGACCAATGCTTTTGGAAACAAGAAAGGATAATGTCAAGCCTACAACAGTAATAGGAATACAGCCAATTATGTTCAGACAAGTTAATGCTAAGTCATTAGAAGGCCTATTCAAGGCCTATTCTAGATTCAAAGATCTAGACTCAAGGGATGACTTGGATTAATCCTACAGACCACTCTGTTAATTATTTGCAAAGGGAAAGAATATTGAAAACCTCTTTTCTCCTCCTGACTCCCAGGGAAAGTTTCCTGGTTTACTCTGAAATGTACATAAAAAAACATCTCATTTCAGACCTTTAGTTGTATTGAACTATGATCTCTCATCAGCGGGTCTTTTAAACTTGGAAATACTGCTTACATTTTTCTTTCTTTCCTTTTCTTCTGCTTATTTAGCCCTTTTCATGACTGATGAACAGAAATAAAAAAGCAAGCCGACAAACAACAAATAAGGAAGAAATGGTGTCTGTTCAGTTACATTAAAGAGAATATTACTAATTTAAAAATGTCACTAGCTCCTGATAGCAAAGAGAGTTTTTTGCAACTCCACCCCCTTTTTAAATGACAATTTCAAGAATGTCTGGCATGGAGATAAAAGCAAAATCTGAAACTCAAGTGTCATTTGTGGAAGCTTCCACAGTCACTTCAGCAAAGACAGATGCATGACTGGCTTCACTTCCAAAATACAATGATTGAGAAGACTTCCATGTTTATGTGAATAAATTGTACATAAATTTACATCTCTTGCATTCTACCCACATAATATTGGAGAGATAAACTTTAGACTTGGTGTCTAACATCAAAGCAGAAGCTAGAACACAGGGAAAAATGCTGGCATTTATTTCTCAGTGATCTTGACACACTGGATTATGAGTAGACATGAAAATATTGACCCAGCCTAGACAACAACTGTCAGCAGATGTGAAACAACCTGCTAGAAGAAGTTTCATCAGTGACTTGGGAGAAAGACAGTCAAATTCTCAATAAGATTTTGGGGTAATGAAAACTGACACATATACATTCAGGTTCCCTAAAAGCTAAGTGGAAAATGAATAATTGCATATTTCTTGTCCACAGCCCATTTCAAATTTCTCCAGTCCAGTATATGGTTGGACACACAGGATAGTAGGGATGAGTTGCTAGTTGACTAGGTAAGAGCAAGAATCTGGAGCCAGAGTCCAACTGGGTTTGAATCCACCTGATTGACAGCTTTGGCAAAGTTATTTAACCTTTTTTTGTTCCTTACTTTCCTCATTTAAAAAATGGTGCTAACACCTCCTGCCACCCGAAAAAACTAGCTTAAAGCATTGTTGTGATTGTTAAATGACCCAAAATGCATGCAATAGTTATGTCAGGGTCTGGCATATAGTCGGTGCTACATAAGTGTTGGCTTTGCTACTATTGGGAGACTGTGGTTCAGGTTTTGTGCTGAAAAGCTCCAGAGAGAAAAGGTACACTTTGATTGCAATTAACAAAGACTCCCCCCCCCCCACCTATTAACCTCTACAGAGATTTATTAGCTCATGTGTTTGACAAGTTGGGAGGGACAGCGGAGGAAGACTTGGTCCAGTGTACTAGTGTTGTCCTTAAGAAATCATAGTTTTTATTTTCACCCAAGTCTTGGCTGTATGTCCCCTCTGAGGCAATGGCATCTTCATTCCAAGGCTGGTTTCCCTTGGGATTTCAGGACTGCTAGTGGCCACTTAGGCTTCCTCATTCACCTCTAGTTTGAGATTGATTGCTTCTGTCTTAGCAGTTCCAGGAGCAGTGCTGAGAGTGTCAAAGAGAAACTTGCAACAGGGTAGAGAGCTTCAACTCCACTGGAAAAAAAGTGGGAGAAGGAAAAAGGGCCATGGCTGCTGCAGAGGAACAAGAGTGGTCTACGGGAGCTCTTTGTGTGTGACTGTTGGTGGCACTTGATAAGGGTTTTGACTTGGTTCTGAAAAAGAATGTAGTATCACAGTGCTGATACAGGCAAGTGACTGGGAGACATATTTTTTCACCAACTCCTCTAAGACCTGGGCATCACTTCAGGCCAACTTCTAGGTTACACTGCTGGAAATATGTCTGTTTTTCCTGTCAACTCTGGCATTTGTTCTTTGAATGCTCTTTCAATATTGACCAAAAGAACACGTGACACAGGTAGGAAACGGGGTGGAGAGATTCTGAAGTAGAGTTCTCAGCAAAGACCCTAGGAAGGATCCAAGAGCAGCATCAGGACGTGTAAACCAACCCGGGTTGGGATCTCTGTTCTTTCATGTAGCAGTGTGATCCTGGGTAAGTTACTAACTCCTCCAGAGCCTTGTTCCTCATAAATTCTCCTTAAGAGAATTGTTGGGAAGAGATGAGATAATTGCCTTGGTGCACAGAAAAATGCTTGGTAAGTCTTTTTTATTTTCTGGTACTGGCACTTGAATTCAGGGCTTGCACTTGGTAGGCAGGCTTAATAAGTCTTTTTAATTACTACTGTTGTTACTGTTATTGACTGTCAGCAAATATAGTAGAGGCCTTGAGGTTTAAGGCCAGCAGATGTTCTGACCCTCCCAAGATGCTGAGTGAGACAGGAGATTTTGGATATGGGGTGTTAGGAATCAGAGATTATTTAGATTTCTGTATTTTTTTTTGTTGGTACTGAAAGTTGAACTCAGGGTCTTGCTAGGCAGGCACTCTATCACTTGAGCCACTCCAGCAGTCCTTTTTGTGTTGGTTATTTTTGAGAGAGGGTCTCATTTTATGCCTGGGCTGGCCTGGACTGTGATTTTCCTATTTGTGCTTCTCCACATAGCTAGGATGACAGGTGTTGCCTGCGAACTGTGTGGGTGTGCTGCATGAACCTAACTAAGAGCAGTGGGGAATGAGAAATAAGACACACACAGACATACAGACAGAAAACAGTACAGCTGGGGATGGGAGGGCTGCACATTCCTGGTGGGAAATGTGAGCGCCTACCTGAGCCAGAGTGTTTATTTTATTAGGTCAATACAAGGAAAAGACTGAGGTAAAAATCAAGCTTCAACAATTCTTTGATTTAAGGTGAAAGGAATGAGGTTTGGTGGGCTAATTTTCCTAAGGCTATAGAAGCTTAATTACAACACATCTGTTCTGGAACCATCAAGGCACGCAGGGCACCTTATCTAAGGTATTGGTTAATCTGGCATCAGAGAGTCTCCTAACAGTTCTGGTACTTTATCTAGTTTTGCATTAGGGAGCTAGTATGCAGACACAGCAGGTTGTATTCTTCATGAAGATGTGAGAACAAAGGTAAAGACACCAGGTGCTGGGAAAAATGAGAGTAGGTGAGACTGTGCAAGCTCCTATCATGGAGAGGCTGTGAAAGCTCCATTATTTCCCAGTCCAGGGTCCATGCCTGGTCTCCAACAGGGTGTGTACCACCACATGCAGCCATTGTTTGAGATGAGGTCTCATGAACTTTTTGCCAGGCTGGCCTCAAACTGCAATCCTTCCCATCTTCTCTTTCTGAGTAGCTAGTATTATAGACTTGAGCCACTATGCCAGGCCTGAATTAGAATTTTTTATGTTGTAGTCTATCAGATAAGCCTTATCTCCCGTATTTTGTGTACAGTAATTCCGTCTTGAGGAGGAAACTCTTTAGGAACTTATCCTATAAACATAATCAGAGATTCATAGAGAGTTAGTAACAAGGATATTTCATGCAACATTTTGCTTGAGAGAGAATGTAAAAAAATTGAAAAATCACTTAAAAATCCAACAGTTGAGGGTTGATTAAATCTGTGAATAAGACACTGTCTCAGTTAGCATGCTTTTGGCTGCAAGTAGTACAGTCCTTCTCTTATGCCTTTGAATCAGCTGATACATGAAGAACCTTTATCATGTAAATTGTAAGTTCAGAGGTAGAGATGGCTCCAGAGGTGTTATCTGAGGATGTCACAATTTCTCTTATTCTTCTCTTGTTTGGACTTTGATGTGTTGGCTGTGCCCTCAAGCTGGTAGCAAGATGACTCCTACATTTTCAGCATCTCAAGACATAAATCCTAGGGAAAAAAGAGCCACTTCTCTTTCTTAGAAGCTCCAAGCTGATCCTTCTTCTTGCAGATTAGAAGACTTCAAGGGGAGTTTCTATGAGTTTCTTCCCATGAAATATCTGCCAGCTTTTGTTTATTTTCTCCTTCAGATGAACTTTAGAATTAATGCATCAGTTTTCATTAAATATCTTATAAGGTTTTGATTGGATTTTTTGGAATTTATAGATTTATCTGGAGAGAAATGAGTCTAAAATTATTATAATTTAAAAAAACACAAAATTGGTAGCGTTGTTTATCTTACTGAAAAATGGCACTTTTTCTATCAACAGGAAAGTAGATGAATAAAGCATAATATAGCCATTTGATAGAATACCATATAGCAGTTAAAAGGGATAGACTGGCATCACAGAGTGGAACCAAAAGGTAAGATCCTATTGACATAAATTGCAGAAAGCACAGAGCACAATACTCTCTATTGTTCATAAATA
Source organism: Castor canadensis (assembly GCF_047511655.1). NCBI lineage: Eukaryota > Metazoa > Chordata > Mammalia > Rodentia > Castoridae > Castor > Castor canadensis. The sequence goes on along the minus strand of NC_133393.1, from coordinate 135,479,023 downwards.
CATGCATATGTATGTAAGAGACATAAAAAGACACTGGGAGTATGCATCAAATTCATGATAATGGTTGCCTCTAGGGAGCATGGAAGGAGAATGAGGAAAAGGAGCTCTTAACTATATCTGTAATGTTTTCTTTTCTTTTAAAAATATTCAAGACATAGCAGCCTCTGGGGGCAGAGAGCTGGATGCCTGGGCAGCAGTGATGGGAGATGGTTCACTATATATCTTTCATATCTGCTATGATTTGAGCCGTGCGAAACAAAAATAAAACCCTACAAAGATTCTTCAGCACCAAACAATGTATTTACAATGATCTATTCCCAATTTACTTTTGTTCTCTATATTTTTCATATTTCAAACCTTTTTCAGAATGAAAACAATAGTAACTTGCACCAAGGTAGTGGTATAGGTGATATTGGTGGTGGTGGCTGAAGGCAGTTGAGGAGGTGTAGGTGTGGGGAGTTGACAGAGGCTGTTAGTGCTACACCTCCATGGTGATATGTTCTCAAATGCTCTCTGTGTGAACTTTGTACACAAAATGAGCTTGTCTGTCAAAGGCCCCCAATCCAGAGATCTTTACAAGAGTTTTGGAACTTGAGAAGGATGGACATGTGTTAGAAAAATTCTTTGCACTCTCCTGTGTTCCTGGAGTAGTGATGCTTTGGGCTCTAATTTCATGAGTTTCCTCCCATTACACCACCAACATCTCATTGCTCCAAGAGTACTCGATCCTGCACCAGATTGTATGGTAGAATAAAAATCACAGTGTTCTTTCATCTGACATTTATCCTTAGTCCTCCTTTCTGTCCCTTTTCAAGAAAGGACCAGGAATGCTAGGTTTCTCATGAGAAAAACAGAAGCCTAGAAGAGTGACAATTTCCTAGAGGTCTAGTGGGAGAGAGGGGTGCCAACAATTTATTCCTTGAGACCTAGGAGGCACCAGGCCTTTAGCGATGGAAAGTATAAATGAGAGCAAGAAGGATCTGTAGGGGGAGAGTGAGAAGCACTCTTGGGAGTTTTAATGAGTTGCTGTGGATAACTTTTAATGTTTGAAGGAGACAAGAAAGAAGATTAAAAACTCTTGGGCTCTGCTTCTTTAAACACAAAGCTGCTCTGAAGCTGTAATGTAGGACTTTATATGCATTACAATTATAATGGGCTGACCCTACAAGGCATACACTGGTGGTGTGGAGTCTTTCTGGATTCATTTGATCATAAATGTAATTGTGGAGTTGTGGAACACCAAGGATCCTTGGGCCAGAGTTTCAGTCCCACCTCTGTATAGGTCCACAGTGTGAACTGCTGCCTCCTCCAGCCGTCTTAATCTATGAGAAGAGGCAGTCCAGTCCCTATGTATCAATTAACAATAAAAAAAATTAAAAAAATGAAGAGGCCATCCTTAGAAAACTGTGGGAGTAGAAAATGGCAAAGAAGAATCACAGAGGCAGTAGGAAGTCACGGTCCCCTGTGAAAGAAGACAGCAGATATATTAGTACAGCATGAAGAGAAAAGGGTAGGAGAAAAGCCAAATGGTTGATGTGAAAAGAGAAGTGGGTCTTTTGCTGTTCATTTTTTTTCCTGCTCTTTTTTTCAGTACCAGGAAATGTGTTTTATTGGTCCACCATAATTTAGAAGGACATTATTGCTATGTTTGAAAACCACTTGAAACAATAATTGGTGTTATTCTGTAACACTTACTAAAAATGACAAAACTATTTACATGCTGAGGATATTGTGCCAGAAAAATTATTAAATAAAACATATTTTGTCTTCCATAAAATCGGAGTTGCAAAGAGCAATCTATTAGGCATTTTCTTTGCCAAAGGACTTCAGCTATGGTTTCCTGGTTCTTTAAAATTCATATTAATGACCTTGGAAGCCAGGTTACCAGGGAAAGACTCTTTGAAGCATCTCCTGTATAGAACTTGAGTGTTTCTGTGTTGAACTTACTTAAAATTTAGTCTCTACAGTTTGATCTCAATCATGTAAAAATATGTCACAAGAAAGCCAGTGGGATAAACACTGAAATGTTTATCATTAATTTTTTCTGGGCATTGACATTCTGGGTGAAATTATTTTTTCATACTTCTTTCTATTTCCCAATTTTTTTGCAGTCTGCGTTCATAAGGTGAAAAATAAGATTGTTATCATTAGCAGTCATTCTATATAAGTTTTTTATGTTATATGATCACAAGGATGTAAAAAATTTATGAAGCAAAGAGACTGCAAGTACAAAACATCCAAATATTAATAGTGATTCTTACTGAGTTAGAATCCTTTATCTTACAATTATTCTATAATGAACATGAACTACTTTCATAATAGAAAAGAATTATTTTAAGAAAGAATTTATTAAACTTGATCCAAAGAAATGCCAGAAGGGTCACACCAACTTAGCATTTTCTCTTTCGCAATGGTATTCTAGAGTCTTTTCTGAAAGGGCATGTTTCCCCTGATACTAATCTTAGGAGAGTGAAGGACATACCGTAAAAACCTCTAGCTTCCTTTAATAACTGATTTGAATGTATTATCCTCATAAATTTAGAAATTCTCTTGAATCTTACTATGACTCAACTTGAAGGAAAAATGCATTTGTGCCTAATTTTAATAAATGTCTTATGGAAAGTACAGCTGAATCAATGCCCTATTCCCTATGGCTGGAGAGATCCAGTGGGGACACTGGTCATATGGATTTACCTTAGACTGGAACCAAGGTAGTGTGTCTCAGCTAGACTGGGGAGAGGCTCAGTTTTTTTGTGGATGTAGAGATTGGATCACCATTAGAGGAAGGAAAGAGAGAGACTGCAGAGTGTGTCTAAGAAGGGAGACAACTTGAGAGAGAGGCAGAAATCAGGGGAGGGAGACCAAAAGAATGAAGGCTGTCAGACTTCTTGGGCTCAAATTTCAGTTCCACCAGTTGTCTAGCTTTGGGAAGTTCGCTCAACCTCCTCAAGTCTCTTTCCTCATCATTAAAATAGTTGTGACCCATACATGAGCTGAGGTAATCCTATTTTTTTTTTTTACCCCAAATAAGATTGGATTCTGGGTGAAGTCCATGACCTCTCCTACAATTCAGGATTAAGACTGCGTGTGATTGATCAAGACTTAAAAATACCAGTGAAAGAGAGTTTTTTTTTCTTCCCTGTCTACCCTGGTGGCTGATGGCTCCAGCCATGTAAGATTCAGGCTGCTACTAGTTTTCCCTCCACCATTGCTAAGATATGGATCCTACCTTCACCACCCCAAGTGGAGTCCTCATCATCCCAAACTTCAAGCAGCAGAAAGGAGGAAAGGAGAAAGAAGAAAAAAAGAAAAGGTTGTGCACTGTCCATCTTTCATGGATGCATTGCCTCTAAACAAGGAAGTTCCCTCCAAAAGAGGTCCTTGGATGCCAGCTCCTTTATTCATGTATGTTGTAATAACAGTGTTTAGCATAGTGCTATGGTACTATATATTAGGGCGTGGCACAATTATACTTGATAGACAATAGAGATTTTAAAAAACAACCAGCATTAAGCATACAATTATTACATTTGCATTAATATATTAATGAGAAATCATAACTTGGTGTGAAATTCAAAATAGGCTGAGTATGGTCTCACACTGTGTGATGTGTTCTTATTGGTTGCTGGTTGTATGACATGGGCAGGGAGGTTAGTGGGACCAAAGGGGCAAGGCCAAGTCTGGCTAAAACAACTCTTACTAACATCCTGATTTCAGTAATTGTTAGTCCTTTAAAGAATTTTAAAATGTCATATCCAGACTAGGCTAAGCAATTTTTCATGTTATCTCACAGAATGCCTGTAGTCTTACAGGTTAAGCATGGCTAAACCTCTCATCCCCAAAATATGAAGGATTATTGGGCTAAACCCAATCAAGAAGAAGAAGAAGGTACAAGAAAATTCTCTGCCCACCTTTTATTTTCCTAAAGCAGGACATAGATTTACAAAGACAAAAGGTAGCCCGTTCCTGCTCTCTACCACTGAAGGCATCTTTCCCTTTATCAGCCTAGTGATGGCATCCTTGGAGTCTCCCTAACAGCTTTCTTAACTTGCCTTCATCTGCCAGTTATCTGCCTTCCTCCCAAGTTGCTGCCCCTAGAGACTCAAAGTCTTTTTCCTTTGTCTTGTCACTTCTCTAAAAATGTGCTGTGCTTTGTTGAAGATGCCGTATAAGCTGGAAATCAAAGACACCTCTTGAGAACTACTTTTCTCTCAGTGTCCCTCATGTATATAGGAAATAGATCTGATAATAAACTACTGCTACTTTGCTCTTCTTAATCCATCTTTTGTAAGAGGGGTCCACTCCAGCTAAGAAACTTTGGGGGGGGCTATTATTTTTCCCCTACATGTTCCTTCAGGTTACATATGTGGAACTGAGGGTTAGACAGAGAGGTAGTCATTTTTTTGTGGTCACTCAGATAGGAAATACAGACTGAAGCTGAATCTTCTTGCCCTTGAACTGACATTGTATGCCCTATAAGGATCCTTGCCATTGTTCTCAGCAGGGGTCATATCTGCGGGTCCAAGGACACCACCCAATGCCATTGTTTCCTGATGTGAACTTGGATTTACCTTTACATGGTCCAGCCTCTCCTGAACACGGGACTCCTCCTGAGCAAGGCAGGTTCTTGCTGCCGACACCAAGTCCTGCAAAAGCTTTAATGCTTTGCCCATTCTCCCACTCTTGCTTTTGAGTGGTGTGAAAAACTCTGTGTTTTACTTCATAGAAATTGTTATTTCCAGTTTGTCAAATAGTCTAGCATATTGTGTGCATTTAATTTCTCCTGTAATACTTCAACCAGTAACTTTCAAAAGGACATTTTGGGCATGAGAACATCTCCAATGTATTCAGCACAATGATTCTTCATAATCTCTACATTATTTTTTGAGGCCTGCCTGCTTTTTCTTCACAGCAAACCACTGATTCTTTAGCTGAAGTTATTTATTCACAATGTATAAAACTAGCAAAAAAAAAAATCATCCCAGGGTACCACTTCTACCTTGTGCTATGTGTAGTTAAGAGAATGTGTAGTTAAGAGAACATGGTGTTGCCCATAGGGCAGGATTGGGGGTGGGTCTGGAATTAAAACAAATGAAAAGATAATATGTGAAATAAAACAAGCTAATGAAAATGAGAAAATATTCAGTTTGGCTCTTAATCAGATAAATGTTAGTTTTGAAAATATGGAGGTAACTTTCTGGCTTCTTATATCAACAAAGATTATTTACAAGGATTAACATCATACCTGCATAATTGTGGTAAAAAGTATTCTTCACTGCAACAAAAATGATGGTAATTTTAGAAAACATCCCAGTAGGTACAAAGTACCGGGAATGCTCACAATTACTGATCTAATAGTACTACATCTAGAAATCTTTCACAAATAGCTAAAACAAGAGGGGAAATGTATATTCAGGGATATCTTCCTTTCAGTTTTTTTTTTTTTTTTGGTGTATTGTGGTTTGAATTTAGCAATCTGCCGCTTGCTAGGCAGATGCTCTACCACTTGAGCCACTCCACTAGCCCTTCTTTTTTATGTTAGGTATTTTCAAGATAGGACTTTGTGAATTACTTGCCTGGACTGGCCTTGAACTGCGATCCTCCTGATCTCTGCCTCCTGAGTAGCTAGAATTGCAAGTATGAGCCATTGGCTTCAGGCTTCAGTATTATTTCATTTAAAAAGCCAAGAGCTAAATATTCAACTACAATAGAATGATTAAATAAATGTGATATTTTAGTTCTGGAATGTTATATAGTCATTGTATATATATATATATATATATATGTTGTTACATGCTTATGATCAAATATTAAGTTAATGGAAATAAGCTTTCAGGAATACCACAATTATAGCTATATACAAAAATTAAGATAGATTTTTAAAGTAAATTGACTTAAAAAGAAAACATTCAATTATTTATAAAGGTGTATTACACATTCATTTCTACAAGCAGATGTTTCCTTGGGTGCTAAAAGAAGTAATTTTGTGAAATACAGCTTGTTATTTTGTTGATTGTGTCACTATTGGAATTGGAAGCAAAAACATTGTGACTATCTGCACAGAACTCTCCCCATGTCTGGAAGATATGCAGCATGACTGTGTTGAATGAAAGTGATGCTTTTCGACAACCGAAAGCCAGGCAGCACAGGTTAAACTCCACGTTAGAGCTCAGTGTAACTCTCATGGAATAACCACATGGAATTGGTTTAAAGAGGAGAATCTTGTTGCTCAAAATTTCATTACACACACACCATCTCCTTAAGTTGAGAGATCCAGGTAAGATAGCCATTGGGGCTATAGACATTTATACTTCTGGATCACACCTTTCGATCTTAATTCTTCTAATTCATGAATTTTTTGGTCACCTTTTTCCACTCAAGTCTTTGTTTCAGAGAAAACATGGACACACATGAATGACAATTATTGTCACACATTCTAGATGTTATAGTTGGCCTAAAGGAAATAAAATATGCACAAAGACACATGACCAGAAGTGTTTTGACTCAAATTGATGCCAAACATTCATTTTTAATTCACGTTTTACATTGCGAACTTAGTAACAAGAAGCCCAGCATTTCATGTAAGAAGACATTTTGGTAATGCATATACACTGGAGAAAGAAAGGAAATTGATTACACCAAATAGAACAAATGAGTTATGGTTGTAAGTTTGGGGGGTGAAACTTTATTATATATTATCTTATATTTATAAATATATTTACATACATTATTTTAGTTTCCTAAACATTTTGAACTCTATATTACTTTTGCTGAATAAAAATTTGAAATAATTCTGATTGATCCTTAAGAAATTCAAATATCTCCTAATTTCTTTTAGCTTAAAAAAATAAGATTCTGACTACATTGAGATGAATCTCAATTTAGTTTTGATTTGACTTTCCTTTATGGCTAAGGAAGTTGAGCATGTTTTTGTGCATTTATTATCCATTTGTACTTCATTTGAGAACTGTCCAATTTATTTTCTTTGTTTTATTTGTTCTTTTGGTGTTTAACTTTTTGAGTTCTTTGTATATTCTAGATATCAGTCTTCTGTCAGATGAATAGCTGGCAAAGATTTTCTCCTATTCTGTAGGCTATTTCTTCACTTTGGTGGTTGTTTCTTTGATGTGCAGAGCTTTTTAATTTGATATAATCCCATTTGTTGAATTTTGCCCTTATTTCCTGATCTAATGGAGTCCTATTCAGAAGTCATCAAGATGGCTATTATTAAGAAAACAACAAATGCTCGCAAGGATGCAGGGAAAAGGGAACCCTTATACACTGTTGATGGGAATGTGAATAGCTCAGCCTCTTTGGAAATCAGTATGGAAGTCCCTCAAAAAATGAAAAATGGAAGTATAATATAATCCAGATATATCACTCCTGGGTATATATACAAAGGAATTAAAGTCAGCATACAATAGAGGTAACTGTACATCCATGTTTATTGTGGTACAATTCACAATTGTCAAGTCCTGGGATCTGCTAAGGTGCCTATCAATGGATGAATGGGAAATAAAATGTGAGGGATGGGCATATGGCTCAAGCAGTAGAGCACTTGTATAGGAGGTGCAAGGTCCAAGTTCAAACCCTAATACTGCCAAAAAAGGAAGAAAGTGTATATATGTTATTCAGCCATGAAGGAGAATGAAATTATACCACTTTCAGAAAAATGATGGAATGGAGATTATTGTGTTAAACAAAACAAACCAGACGCAGAAAGACAAATACCATATTTTTTCTCCCATATGAGGAATCTAGATTAAAAAACAAAGACATGAAAGCAGAAGGAGGTCAGTTGGAGGAGGAAGGAAACAACAAGAGGAAAAAGGGCGGTAAGAGAGTACGATGGGGGGGAGTAAATACAATCAAAGCACATATTATATAATATATAATGGTGTGAAAGTGTCATCATATAACCCACTGTTCTGTAAAATTAACAATAATAATGAAAAAGAAAACCAAAGATTTTTCAAAGAATAAAGATTTTTTATTCAGACAATAATTCTGTGAAAGTTGTCTGAATCAAAATAGAGTCATTTGTGTCAGCCTTCACAGTCATAGGAATAAATCAAGCCGGGAGGTCATGAAGGAAGGGTTCTCATGCACAGTTGCCCCGATAGTCCACCAGATCCACAACACTGCACAGAGGCACCACAGCCTTATCCAAAAAAATGCTCCTGGAAGGGCATCTGCCAGAAACAGTGTGCTCAATCTGATGCAACTCTTGTTATTAATCTCGTGGCCAATGATGATTGTTTCAAAATATCTTATGCAATCCTGCCCATTTTCTCCTTTAGAAACTTCCCCTTGCTTCACCCTTTTTGAATCTGCTTACAGTATATGCAATGCTATTTTATTCCCAAATAAATATGTTTGTTCTTTGGAGAAGCACCTCTTTGCTTGTTATTTAGGTTGGCAATCTAAAATTTGTGCTAATGATTTAAAATGTAATTCTTAAAAGCATTTTCCAAAACTAGTTTGGAAGAAGGTAGTATCAAAAAAAGGAAACGTGTGGCTGCCAAAGGGGACAAATTGATTTGATTACATTCCGTAAAATTGTTTAAAAAGCAATTATATTTTGTATAGATGATTAGGCACAGAATTATCTAGTTTTCTACAAAATAGAAGAGTGTTTTAATCAACTGTTCTTACAACAATGCTGCAGAAATCTCAGCATACAACAGTAAGAATCTATTTAGATGATAGACGTGTAGGTTAGGTAGAGGTTGGCTCATTTCAGTTGGGCTCAGTTGGGGATCTCTGCTTCAAATTGCAGTGTCTGGAGTGGATATGTCATGTCCCTCACTAAGGTCTAGGCTTAATTGCCTTTGCTTGTCTCTCAGACTCCCCAGAGCAGCCACCTAGTATAGCAAGTTCTCATAGTGATAGCCAAGGAGTCAGAGAGCAAACAGAAATGCTCAAGTATAAGCTTTGGATGGTTGCTTCTTTCCTTTTTTCAAATCAAACCAAACTTTGAGCCCAACTTTAGGGCAGGAAATAACATTCTACCCATAATGAGGATATGGCCAGGGAGGCATGAACTAACAGTTCAATGTACCTCAAAAGGATGAAAAGATGTCATAAAGCTAGAAAATGGTCCAATAAATGAGGTACATGAATTGAAGAAGATTGTGATAGTATGATAGAATAAATATACATTTTGTCTCTGCTCTGGGTTCCTGGAACACAGCTTCTAAGACCTTGGAAACTCTTGAGTGACTTTTTTGTGCATTAATGAGAAGAGTGGTACATAGCTTCAGAATGAGCAGTGGCCACCAGAAAGACCAAGGCAGGATCTGAGGGAAGAGGAACAGAAAGGTGAGTTGATCGCCAGTGGTCACTATTGATCAAAATGGCCATATTACTAATGTGATGAAACCTCCATAAAACCCTAAAAGACAAGGTTTGGAGACTTACTGGATAACTGAACCTATGGAAGAGCCAATGCCAGAGAGAATGTGGATGCCGTGTGTGCCCCCTCCCCACATCTTCATCTGTCTTCTTCTTCTTCTTCTTCTTCTTCTTCTTCTTCTTCTTCTTCTTCTTCTTCTTCTTCTTCTTCTTCTTCTTCTCCTCCTCCTCCTCCTCCTCCTCCTCCTCCTCCTCTTCCTCTTCCTCTTCCTCTTCCTCTTCCTCTTCCTCTTCCTCTTCCTCTTCCTCTTCCTCTTCTTCTTCTTCTTCTTCTTCTTCTTCTTCTTCTTCTTCTTCTTCTTCTTCTTCTTCTTCTTCTTCTTCTTTCCTTCTTCTTCTTCTTCTTCTTCTTCTTCTTCTTCTTCTTCTTCTTCTTCTTCTTCTTCTTCTTCTTCTTCTTCTTCTTCTTCTTCCTCCTCCTCCTCCTCCTCCTCCTCCACCTCCTCCTCCTCCTCCTCCTCCTGTGTCCTTTATTTAATAAGTGGGTAAATGTGAATAAAGTGTTTCCCTGAGTTTTGTGATCACTCTGAAAATTAATAGAACCTTAGGAAGGGTTTGTGGGAACCCTGATTTATAGCCAATCCATCAGACTCAGAGGTTACAACCTGGGGTTTGAAATGAGCATTGGAAGTGGGTGTCAGTATTCTGGGATTGAGCCCTCAACCTATAGGATCTAATGCTATTACCAGGTAGAGTCAGAACTGAGTTATGGGACACACAGTTGGTGTCAGCTGGAGAAATGTTTGGTGCGAGGAGAAACCTCCCACACCCCTGGCTACAGAAATGTTCTGTGCTGTATTGAGTGTGTGAGAGTAGAAAAAACACTGGCTTTTCCTATCTCTTACAATGATGAGTTGGGAAGTGGTCATTGTACTGGCCTCTTCTGTGGTGGCTAATTGCTCTGACCCTTTGCCACTTCTTGGCCAACTTAGGAATTTTAGGGCATCAAATATAGATAATAGAATAGATACCTTACAGAGTCTTTCAGTCAATTTGACCAAAGCAATAGAAATACAAGTCTTCTGAATACTGTCCCAAGTGAAAGTTTTAGAAAGAAATGTATAGAGTTTTTTTTTTCTAGTCCAAAGTAATGCTAACCTATGTCAAGCTAAGAGTACTTGAAGGATCCTAGTTGCTCACCCCAGAAGCTCAGACACTTGCCAGCTATCAGATCAATGCTAACGAAAAGAGTATTTGTGCCCCACGGCAAGGGAATATGAACAAAAGCACTCTGTTGGCTTTCTCCATCACCTAATTTGACATTGATTTCCAATTTTTTAAAAATGGAGTCTAAGGTTAGTCCTTCTGCAGTCAAATATGAGACTAGAGCATCTTCTGCCACAGCACAGATGGCAAGTTTTTAGAGGGTTTGTGAAAGGATTAGAGGACTTTTCCTCTCCAAGTGAACACTGCTCATTTAAGATCTTTTCAGCAGTTTCTACTCAAGTCAAGAAGCTGCTGGTATGTCAATTGTTTAAAACTCCAGATTCAAAAGCAAATTAAATGAATGTCAAAAGGAAGTAAATCTCTCTAAATGCTAAGACAAATGTCCCTTTTGCAGCTATCATTGAATTGTACTCCAAGAAAACAGGATTTCACTGTCTGGTCATGGATAGCAGGGGGTTTCTGCATCCTAATCCAAAGGCCCTCTCCATGAAGGAATTTTCCTTTTCAGTGAAGATTCTCCAGACTACCCATACCATAGTGCTAGTGTACCCAGGAGGTTGGGATAATACCAGAGGTGGATAACTCAGCATGGAATTGAGGAAAGGGAGGGCAAGAGTTTTGATGGAATATTATGAGTTCATGACAGTTCATAAGGTGAAGTCTAGTAAGTTATCCTTTTCCAAAAACAAACAAACAAACAAACAAACAAACAGAGCTCTGAACTTATCTTCCCTGGACTGGACAGGACAGGACAGCAGGGTCCCTGCTCAGTCCCTGGTCTCTGGCCTCTTCCTTCTAAGCTGGTTACATCTCCATTCTGCTACTTGTGTTCACTTCTACTTCACCTTAATTGAACTTAGGTGTTCTTGGATCCTCTTAGTCACCCTTTACAGGCAATTCTTAACGTCTTTCAGTGGGTCAGTTTGATCTATGCCAAGCAGACAAATAAGTCTAGAAAAGAACTCTTCGGGTACTCACATGCTATCATCCAGATTTACCACAGATAACTTTTTGTACCTTTAACTGAGAACACTCATGGAAATAACAGAAAAAAACACAAAGTGAGTGGATATAGCTCCCACACTTGTTTTCTAATTTTTACTAAATGAGTCATATTGTTTTGTACCATTACAATTTACATAAATGGCAAACCTATATGTAGTTTGTTTCTATTCATCAACATTTTAACAAGGCTTAGTTTATTGTAATAGCATACAATATTCCATTTTATGACTAAACCACATTTTATTATCCATTCTGATGAGCACTTATTTGGTCCAAGGTAGATATTCCAGGGTGGAATTGTCAAGTTCAAAGTGGTATGCATCTGTTTTAAGTTTACTAGGCATTGTGAAATTGCTGTCCAAAGTGCTGAAATAATTTATCCTTCTACTAAGCACAGGTGAATTTCCATTTGCCACATCCTTTCCAACAATTTGTATTAGTAGTCTTATTATTTTTTAAAAGACTTTGTGAAAGATATTATGAAAAAGATATTGTGAAGAAATAGACCATACTTTCCCTACTAATCCTTCAAGGCCTGTTCTGCCATAAACTGAGTTCCAAGACATAAACCCATGTCTGCTTCTGGGCTGTCTTCTGTTTCATTTTTGTACTATCTCACTTTGCTCTATGATATGACTCTGTAATAAATCTTGATGTCTTTGAGGGTGAGTTCTCCTTCATTATTCTTTTTCAAAATTGTCATGGTTATTCTTTGCCCTTTGATGTTCTATTGGAATTGTAGCATCATCTTGACAAGGTCTATGAAAAAGCCAGGTGGATTTGACAAAATGCATAGACTTTATAGATTATTTTGGAAGGAATTTCCATCTATAGAATGCTAAACATTTCTTACCCAAGGAAATTCTGCATTTTTCCAGGTTTTAAAATTTACTTATTTCAATAAAGCTCTATAGTGTTTCTACATTAATATACGTCATTTGCCAGCTATGTTCCTACATATCTTATATTTTTGTTGCTACTTGTGGCTGAGATGACTTTTTGAATTACACTTTTTAATTGGATGTTGCTGGTTTATAGAGATGTTATTGATTTTTTTATATGATTTTATATCTACCAAGCCCTTATTGCTTTTCATAGGTTCTGTATATAGTCTCATAGATTTTCCTGTGTAAACAACACTATTGTCTGTGAATAATGGCAGTTTTGATTCTTTTTATCCAATCTTCCAATCTCTGTTTTTTTCTCCTTCTGATCTTTTTGTTTTTAGCTACACTTTCCAGGAAAATGCATAGAAATGGTGCTGAAGGATATCCTATTCCTTAAAGTGGAACCCATAAACATTTCGAATATTCAGCATGATGCTGGCAGAAGGTTGTTAATAGATACCTTTTATCAAGTAAAGAAAGTTCTCCCCTAAACTGGGTGTAGTGCATGTCTGTAATCCTGGCACTTAAGAAGCTGAAACAGGAAGATCATGAGTTCCAGGCCAGCCTGGGTTATAGCAAGATCATGCCTAAGAAAAGAAAAAAAAATGCAATATATAAATTTTTCTCTAGTCTTGGTTGCTGAGTTTTCACAGTCTGTGGAGATTTTCACAGGGGGTTTCTCCTGTTATTCAGACTGGTTTATCCACTTAATTGATTTTGTAATATTAAGTCACTTCATTCCTGAGACAGCCCTTGCTTGGTCATGAGGTATTTCTTTTGAAATACCTTACTGCACTTAGTTACTAATAAAATTATTTAAGACTCTGATATCTATGTTCATAACTAAACTTGACCTGCAATTTTCTCTTCTAACATTATCTTTCTCCAGTTCTGGATACTAAGGTTACATTGTCAAGGAGTTTTTCCTCTTTTTTATATGCTTGGTGACAGTTTGTCTAAATTAGGGAGTACTTGTTCCTTGGAGGTCTGGAATATACCTGTACAACCGTTTCAGACCTTTTGAGGCTGAGGAACGGCAAAGGTTTTAAATTACTGCTTCAATTTCTTTAATAATCATGGCTCTATTCAGGTTTTTGTATTTCTTATGGGAGAACTTTAGTCATTCAAGTTTTGTCTATTTTAAAAGGGTCTGCCTTTATAGTTTTCAAATTTATTGGCATGAGGTTTTCTTAAGATGTTTCAAATTTTAATGTGTGTATAATTGTATATCTACTTCATCTCTAATATAGATAATTTGTACCTTAGCTCATTTCCTTATTTTTTTTCTTGTCAGAGAATTGGCTTATTTTTGGTCTCTGCAAAGACATAGCTTTTGGTTCTGTTCACCTTCCTTTATTTTGCGATTTGTTACTATATGATGAATTTCTGCCTTTGTAGTTCTTACTGCCTTTCTTCTGTTTCCTTTGCATTTACAGTTTTCCTACTGTTTTTAAATTAGATGCTGAATTTCATTACATTTTGACATTTCTTCTTACCTAAGATATGCATTTAAGGCTACAATTGTTCCTGAGTACTGATTGAGTTGCAGCCATCAAAGTTGGTGTACAGTACTTTTATTGTCAGTTAGGTCTGACTAGTAATCATTTCCTTTTGGATTAATTTGTGGTCCTGTAAATTATGCCCAGGATATTTTTTTCCTCTAATATACCTGGTTTTGAAGCCTACTTTTAAAGCATTCATTTCTAGTTTTAGGGCACTTTGGTTATAAAATGTGTTCTGAATTTATTGAGTCTTTGTGAGAAGTCCTCAGTAAATTTTTGGTAAATGACTTCTTGTTCTTCAAATACAATGTACTCTTTAATTTTTGGTGTGAGATACAGGTTGTAGTCAGCTTGATGAAATTTATTACTTGTGCTGTTTCTATGTTTATGTCCTTATTAACTTTTATCCAATAGTTAATGCAAGATGTTAAAATGATCCAATGATTGTAGATTTGTTCACTTTTCTTGCATTTCTGTTTTTGTTTTATATATTTCGAGGCTGTATTTTTAAGTATGTATGAACTCAAGATTATTATAATCCTCTAACAGATTTTTTTATTATTAGATATTATTTTCTTTTTAAAAATTATTTATTTATTTTTATTCATATGTGCATACAATATTTGGGTCATTTCTCCCCTCTTCCCCCACCCTCTCTCTTACCTCCCCCCTGCCCCCTCCCTCTCCCCTCCACCCCCTCACTACCCGGCAGAAATTATTTTTCCCTTATCTCTAATTTTGTTGTAGAGAGAGTATAAGCAATAATAGGAAGGAACAAGGGTTTTTGCTAGTTGAGATAAGGATAGCTATACAGGGAGTTGACTCACATTGATTTCCTGTGCATTCGTGTTATCTTCTAGGTTAATTCTTCTTGATCTCACCTTTTCTCTAGTTCCTGGTCACCTTATATTGGCCTCAGTTGCTTTAAAGTATCTGCTTTAGTTTCTCTGCGTTGAGGGCAACAAATGCTATCTGGTTTTTCAGGTGTCTTACCTATCCTCATACCTCCCTTGTGTGCACTTGCTTTTATCATGTGCTCAAAGTCCAATCCCCTTGTTGTGTTTGCCCTTGATCTAATGTCTGCATATGAGGGAGAACATATGATTTTTGGTCTTTTGGGCCAGGCTAACCTCACTCGGAATGTTCTCCAATTCCATCCATTTACCAGTGAATGATAACATTTCGTTCTTCTTCATGGCTGCATAAACTTCCACTGTATATAAATACGACATTTTCTTAATCCCTTCATCAGTAGTGGGGCATCTTGGCTGTTTCCACAACTTGGCTATTGTGAATAGTGCTGCAATAAACATGGGTGTGCAGGTGCCTCTGGAGTAACTTGTGTCACAGTCTTTTCGGTATATCCCCAAGAGTGGTATTGCTGGATCAAATGGTAGATCAATGTCTAGCTTTTTAAGTAGTCTCCAAATTTTTTTCCAGAGTGGTTGTACTAGTTTACATTCCCACCAGCAGTGTAAGAGGGTTCCTTTTTCCCCACATCCTCGCCAACACCTGTTGTTGGTGGTGTTGCTGATGATGGCTATTCTAACAGGGGTGAGGTAGAATCTTAGTGTGGTTTTTATTTGCATTTCCTTTATTGCTAGAGATGGTGAGCATTTTTTCATGTGTTTTCTGGCCATTTGAATTTCTTCTTTTGAGAAAGTTCTGCTTAGTTCACTTGCCTATTTCTTTATTGGTTCATTAATTTTGGGAGAATTTAGTTTTTTAAGTTCCCTATATATTCTGGTTATCAGTCCTTTGTCTGATGTATAGTTGGCAAATATTTTCTTCCACTCTGTGGGTGTTCTCTTCAGTTTAGAGACCACTTCTTTTGATGAACAGAAGCTTTTTAGTTTTATGAAGTCCATTTATCTATGCTATCTCTTAGTTGCTGTGCTGCTAGGGTTCCATTGAGAAAGTTCTTACCTATACCTACTAACTCCAGAGTATTTCCTACTCTTTCCTATATCAACTTTAGAGTTTGTGGTCTGATATTAAGATCCTTGATCCATTTTGAGTTAATATTGGTATAGGGTGATATACATGGATCTAGTTTCAGTTTTTTGCAGACTGCTAACCAGTTTTCCCAGCAGTTTTTGTTGAAGAGGCTGTCTTTTCTCCATCATATATTTTTAGTGCCTTTGTCAAAGATAATATTTTCTTTACATCTATTTTTGCGTGATTTGAAATTACTATAAATTTTACTGTGGTTTGCTTTTACCCATTATATAATTTTCACCTCTTTACTTTCAACTTTTCGGACGTGGTGTTTTAGGTGTGTGTCTCATAAACAATATATAATTGGAGAGTGTGTGTGCTTTAAAGACTAGTGTAAGAATTTAGTCTGTGTGATTACTGATGTCTCTATGGATTTCTACCATTTTATTTTGAACCTTATAATTATCATACAGTTCTTTGATTTTTCCTCTCCCGTGTGTGTGTGCCTTTGTGTGCACACACACACGTGTGTGCACATGTGTTTGGCAGGGGTTTATTTCATTGAGTTTTCTTTATTACTATGTAATTTTCCACACCATATTCTACTCCAAAAGATGTACACTATTTTACTTCTTGGGTGCTATTATTCCATTTTTTGTGTGCATAAATCATTTAAGAAGTCTAAACTAAACCGTTTTCTAATCTTTTCATGAAAAAAACCCCTGGTAGTTTCTAACTTTAATGTTATTTTTGTACAGTATTTTATTTATTTGTTTATTATTTATTTATGTAGTGCTGAGGATTGAACCCTGTGGTAGGCAACTGAACTACATCCCTAGCCCCTGTCCTATAATATTTAATTCCGTTGTTTAAAAACACACATGCACAAGGTCAGTGGATACTTTTGGCAGTGTTTTGTACAGTCAGTGCTTCTTCTGTGTCTCTCATTTCTTCATTGTTGGTTTAAGTTCAGAAACATCCTGTCACGTGTTTCTAAAGGAGACTAGGAATGGTAAATTCTTTCAATATCAGTCTTTGTGAACCTGAAATATGTTTTATTATGCTCTACTATTCACAATTAAGTTAGTTATAATTAAGATACAATAAAATACACACAGTTCAGTTCAATGAACTTTGCCAAACAATCACAAAAATAAGATCTGGGACATTTCCATCATCCTAAAAATTCCCTTGTGCCTCTTTCTGTACTCCTTGTCCCTCTTTTTTGATGATCACCACTATTCTGTATTCTGTTACAATTTGATGAATGCCAATATTATATTCTCTTGTCCTTGACTTCTTTCACTCACAATGGTTTTGCAATTCACCCATGGGTTGGTGCTTAGTGCTTAATTTTTTAGTGTATGTTAATTGTACAAAGTAAGAGGTTTCATTATATTTCCATGCCTGCTTACAATTATTTTGATCATATTCACCCCATTACCCTTACTTATCCTCCTTCCTCCTTCTCTCTTCTATATCCTTAATAGTCCTCCTTTTATTTTCATGTCATCTCTCTACACCTAGCTTCTAATGTGAGAGAAAACATGCAACACTTATTTTTGTAAGACCGGCTAATTTCACTTAACGTGCAAATGATAATTTCACTCTTTTTAAGAGGCTGAGCAATATTCCTATCTATCTATCTATCTATCTATCTATCTATCTATCTATCTATCTATCTATCTCACATTCTCTTTATTCATTCATCTGTAAGAAGCTCCTAGTCTAATTCTATAACTTGGCTACTGTGAATAGCCAAGCTGACTTGATCCCTTAGGATTATAGATGGATCATATGGAAGTTCTATTTTTATATTTTTAAAGACCATCCATACTAATTTCTATAGTGGCTGGACAAATTCATATTCCCACCAATAAGGTATATGGGTTCCTCTTTCCTGCATCTGAACCAACATTTTTTAAAAATGATAGTCATTCTGACTGGAGTGAGATGGACTTTTAATGTAGTTTTGGTTTGTGTTCCTCTGATGGCTAAGGAACATTTTTTTCATGAATTTATCTGCCATTTGTACTTCTTCATTTGAAAGTGTCTGTTCAGTTCTTTCTCTTGTTTATTTATTGGCTTCTTTTAAAGTTTTCTGTTAGCATACATTATTGTATGCTAAGTAATTGTACAAAAGAATGGGTTTCACCATGGCATTTCCAAACATGTATATAATGTACTTTGACCACACTAACCTCTCATGACCTTCTCCTGCTGGTCCTCCTGCTGGTCTTTTCCTCTTATATATAGTCCCCCTTCTAATTTCATGTCTGTCTGTCCGTCTGTCTGTCTATCTATCATCGATTTATTTATTTTTTACAGGAGTTTGAACTCATCCTTGCACTTGCTGGGCAGGTAGTCTACCACTTGAACCACTCTGCAAGCTTTATTTTGCTTTAGTTATTTTTCAGGTAGGGCCTTGAGTTTTTTTTTTGCCTAGCTCTGGGGGCTGGCCTCAGACCATGATCTCTCTACCAAACCCTCCAGTGTATCTGCGATCACAGGTGAATGCCACCACACCCACCTTGTTGATTGAGGTGGGATTTCACTAATTCTTTGCCTGGGCTGGCCTTAAACCACAATCCTCTTGATCTTTTCCTCCTGAGTAGCTGGGTTTAGAGGTGTGAGCCACTGTGTCAGGTCTCATGTCTATTTTTAAAATCTAGATTCTGCATATGAGAGAGAAAACACAATATTTGTCTTTCTGAGTCTCACTTATTTCATATTTTTTGGTGGTACTAGGGTTTGAACTAAGAGCCTCATCCTTGCTAATCAGTGAGTCTGACTTTTTTCGCTTAACACGATGATCTCTAGTTCTATCCATTTTCCTGCAAAAGACACAATTTCATTTTTCTTTGTGACTGAAGAGTACTCCGTTGTGTATATATACTGCATTTTGTTTATCCATTCATCCATTGATGGGCACCTAAGCTGATTATGCAACTTGCTATTGTGAATTGTACAGTGATAAATATGGTTTTTCAATGATAAGTATGCTGCTTTGAGCCTCAGGTTAAGTTGGAACATATGATAGTTTTATTTTTAGTTTTTTGAGGATCCTCCATCTGAGTTTCCATAGTGTCTGGGCCACTTTATATTCCCACCAACAATAAGTAAGGGTTCCTTTTTTCTTGCATCCTCACCAGCATTTGTTGTTTTTTGTTTTCTTGATAGTAGTCATTCTGACTACAATGCCAATTTATTGCTTGGATTATTTGCTCTTTTGTTTAAATTTTTTAGTTCTTTTTTGTGGGGTTTGAACTAAGGGCCTCATGCTTGCTAGGCAGGCACTCTACCACTTGAGCCACACCCTCAGCCAAATTTTTTGAGTTCTTTATATAGTGTGGCTATTAATCCCCTGTCAGATGAGCAGCTGACAAAATTTTCTCCCCATTCTGGCTGGTTTTTACTCTGTTGGTTGTTTCTTTTGCTCTGTAGAAGCTTTTAAATGCAATCTAATTTTTAAATGATTGCTCTTATTTCCTGAGCTATTAGGTCCTATTCAGAAAGCCCTTGACTATGTTCATATCTTGAAGTGTTTCCCCATGTGTTCCTCCAGTAGTTTCAGAGTTTAAGGTCTTACATAAAAGTATTTGATCCATTTGAACTAATTTTTATATAGGATGAGAGATAGGTATGTAGTTTCAGTTTTCTGTACATGAATATCCAGTTTTTCCAGCATCACTTGTTGAAGAGACTGTCTTTTCTCCAATGTCTGTGTTTTGGCAACTTTGTCAAGAATCAGATGGTTGGATTTTATTCTGTTGTATTCCATTGGTCTATATGTCTGTTTTTGTGCCACTCTGGTGTTCTTATTACTATGACTCTGTGGTATAGATTAAAGTCAAATATTGTGATACCGCTAGTAGTACTTAATTCTTCATTATTGTTATTACTATGAATAACATCCATTATGTAAATATACCATCATTTATTTATTCATTCTCCTGTCAATGGATGGTACCTCTCCTGCTTGCCGACCGTATCCCCAGTAAGGTATGGGTTGTCCTGAGACCTTACACATTCATTCAGAAAGTCAAAGCACATCTGACCCCAACCTCTGACCTTTAATAATACTAGCTGTTCATTTCCTGAACTTTAATTCCTATTTTATCTTTCATATTTTTTACCTTTTCCTGAGGTAAAAATACTGGGATAAAGATGCAATCCCTCTGTTCTTTCAGATTTTTGCCCAGACTTCACAAAGAATCTCAGAATCCAGGACTCTCTGATAGTGCAACTGCTTTCCAAATCACTCAGTGAGAGCCGGGAGTGATTTATACATGGGATACCTGTCACTGGGGTCCCTAAGTACGTAACAGTCAGATATAACACTTGCAGAGCTTTTACCATGTTGTATGTAGTTAGCTATCTTATTAAAATTATTAAAAGATAATTAGATCATTTAATCTCTACCACAACCCAATGATTACTCCCACTTCACAGGTAAGGACTTAGTTAAACTTGGGAGAATTCACACATAGTGAATGGCAAATCAGGATTTGAACTCAAAGCCATTTCTGTATCTTGTGTTCTAAAAATTGTTTTGCATTTATGGATAGGCAATTCTACTTTTATTTAGCTTTGTCAGGGCACCTCCATTCATTTCACCTTGGTAATTACCCAGGAAATTGTTTCCTTTTGGGGCCAAGACACTTCCCAGCTACCTGTAAATCTTTTTTCTCTTTGTGAATTGGGAGCTGCTGTGTCTTCTCCAGTATGCATGGCTCCCTCTAGGGAGGCCTCTCTTCTGTGTGAAGCTTCTGGGTTCAGAGATCCTTTTCCTCCCCTTTCTCCTTAAAGGTATCCAGCTTTTCAAGGAACCAGATGAAATCATAGGGAGGAATTAAATCTCCCTCTACAGGCAGGGGATGGTCTGATCTCCTGGAAGACCTTTGGGTTATGGAGGGATAATTGTCACAACACAGCTGGGCATTCAGTGAGAGTCTCTTGGATTAATTAAGCAGTGGTAATTAACTTAGTATTAGATCTCAGTGGAGTGGTTGTATTTAGCTGTTTCTCAGTTGCTACAATGATTCCTTTAAATCTTTCAGAGAATCTTATGTGATTTCTTTCTTGTACCTTAGGAGTGAGTAGCAGACCTGATTTCCCAGGAAATTTGGTGCTCTGTTTGAATAAAGATAATAAGCACAGATGAGGTAAATAGGTCAATTGCTGTTTGCAATTCTAGCTTTCTTGTATTGCCCATGTACTCATGCTATAAGAGAAGAAAAACCCAGAGTAGAGTCAATGAAACTGAAATATGTTGAGGTTTGGTTTATAGAACAAATGTAAATTAAAGAAAATGCAATTGTTGGAGTAATTCAGGTCAAATACATTTTGGAGAGAAATTAAAGAAAGAAAGAGAAAATGATCAAGAGAGAATGGGGAAAGGTGGGGAACAAAGCATGTGAAAAGTTGGTTTTGACCCCTAAAGAAAAATGTTAATAAAATCCATCAGAGGGTCACCTGGAAAGGGTATTGGTCACATAAGAGTTACCTGGAAAGGATATGGCTCTGCAAACCATTTCTGTCCTGGATAGAGAGTCATGCCTATGAGTTACTAATGAAGACTGTAGAAGATGACACTAGTTTGGTTTATCTCAGGCTGTTTTGTTCAAACACCTGCTCTGTGATAATCAGATGAATGGACTTTTGCACAGTTTGGTCTTATAATTCCAATATGGCATCTCTCACCTCTTTTGAATCTTGAGGAAAAGCTCTATCTATATAAAAACTCAATCATCATGAAGTGTAGGGTAACTACATGTCCAGACCTCCATGGTCTACTGGATGACAAGTTCTCACTAATCAGAGGAACTATTTCTTCTCAGGAGCCATGACCAAGGGTAGGGGTAGGGGGAAAGAATGTGTTGCCTTGGGTTGGGAGAAGAGCCAAAGTTCCCTGGTCGCTGGGCTTGAGGCAGAATGTAGGGAGAAAGGAGTGTGCTCTTGCTACTTATTTCCTTACAAATCTTAGGGCATAGGTCAGTGTAAAAGGCCCCAAAGGCTGTTCAGAGTAGAGATCCCTCTACTGGAGGGTTTGGGATCCTGAGTGACTAGTCCACATTTTAGGCCCTATGGACTATCTCATGAGGAGGGGAACACTTTGGCTGAGGAAGTGTGTTAATCAGTGCTCCCCAGAGAAAAAGAAACAATAAGATGTGTATTATTTCCCTTTTTATCCTTCTGCATTTATCTACATATCTATCTATCTATCTTAAGGGATACTTATTTTAATAAAATGTCTCTTGCAATTGTGGGGGAAACATGTAAGACAGGCTAACAGATGGGAAATTTCAGCAAGAGTGCAATGTTGCAGTCTTTTTTTTTTTGAGGCAGCGTCTTGCTGCAGCCCAGGCTAGCTGTGAACTCACCATCCTCTTGCCTCAGCCTCCCATGTGCTGAATGTGGCAGTCTTGGGTGCAAAGGCAATGTAGTGTGGAATTCCCTACTCTGTGGGAGACCTCAGTCTTTTTCCATAAGACCGTCAAATAACTGGATGAGGACTACCCACATCATGGAGGATAGTTTGCTTTATTCATAGTGGACTGATTTAAATAGTAATCAACCTAAGTAATACCTTCATAGAAACATGTAGATTGGTGTCAGTACAAACTCCTGGGGTCCCATGACCTGGACAAGTTGACACATAAGGAAGGAGGATCTCCCTCACACACCTCCTCTTCTTCCTCCTCCTCAGCAGGGTCTGGTTGCTCAGTGGGTTTATTAGCGTTTGGGGCTGGGCACTGGTAGCTGCAATGAAGGAGAAAGCCCAGCAACTGTGGCTCTGGCCATAGCTCATGAGGAAGGAGAACCCATGAGGAAGGGGAGTGGGTCCCCTACACGTAGTTCCACCACAGAGGGGACTTGAAACCACTGTGGGGTGGGAAGGTGGAAGTAGAGCAGAATTGGAGTTTCAGAAATACAACTTGGTGGGATCAATCCTCTGAGACCATGATCTGGGCTTTGCTTTTTAACTTGGTGGACCTAGACGCAGGGGACACGGATCTTGTGGCAGGCTGCAGGATTTTTGTAAGGCTTCTTTAAAGTGCTATAATTAAAAGCTTTTGGAAGTATTCAGGGGCAATGCATTAATGCCACTCCAGCACCCTAGCCTCCTCACTCAGCTGCTATATACTGGAACAGAATTCTGAGCCATAACAATGGGATCAACTGATTTTGTTGTTAAGTAGCTTCTAAGAGCATTTTGAAGTCTCAAAAATGCCACCGAGGAAAAGCTCTTCTAATCCCCTTCTTCCCTTTCCAGACTACCCTCTCTGCTGGCTGCAGAAATAGATTAACATTTGTTATACCTCCATTGTAAGCAGTCAAGCAAGCAATCGGCATTTTATCTTTGGTATTTGATTGAAGGTAGAAGGTATTTTTCATTTATATTTTTGCCTGAAGGGAAAGAAGAAGCAGATAAAAAGAAGAAAAGGCATTGCTATGATGTACTGCTCCTGTGTATAAAAGTTGTAATCTAATGTCGTACTCTAGCTCTTTTCAATTCGATGAATATTCCTCCATTATCTGACAAAACACACAGTGCTGGGCTGTGTTTACCTGATAGGGAGGGGAAT
Organism: Castor canadensis; assembly: GCF_047511655.1. Taxonomy (NCBI): domain Eukaryota; kingdom Metazoa; phylum Chordata; class Mammalia; order Rodentia; family Castoridae; genus Castor; species Castor canadensis. Next base: position 135,455,521 of record NC_133393.1, on the reverse strand, counting down.
AATGTAGTAGTAATAAAGTTGTGTCAATACTGTAGTAGTAATAAAGTTGTGTCAATCCTGAAAATGTTCATAAATTTTTCTCCCTGCTTTACTTTTGACCTTTTCTTTTTCTTTCCCTCTCTTCCTTCCTCTCTCCCTCCCTCCCTGCCTCCCTCCCTCCCTCTCTCCTTTCCTCCCTTCCTCCCTCCCTCCCTCCCTCCCTCCCTCTCTCTCTCTTTTTTAATGACAGGTTCTTGTTATGTAGCCTAGGCTGGTCTTAAACTTACTATGTAACTTAGGCTGACCTTGGACTTGTGATCCTTCCATCTCTGCAAGCCAAATGCTGGGATTGCAGGTATGTACCACCACACTTGGCTATTTTTACCTTTCAATAGTATATTCTGATTTATGTATTTACCATTTTAGCATGCATATTGAAAAGTAACTTGGGTTGCAAGTATACAACTGAGAGAGACTGCAATGAACTTATCCCAGGTTAAAGAATTAGATGCGAATGTTTATTATCCAATACTAAAGGTAATCCGTAATAAATACATCATGCTGAAGGATGGTATTAAAGTAAATAGAAAATAGAAATGAGTGCAGAGGTAACATCTCTCACTAGAAAACTCACGTATACTAAGCACGGTATAAGTACTGCAGTATAATAATAATACCTTATATTTATTTGGAGCTTTATAAGCACACTCCCACACATTGTTCATTTATGGTATCTTTTATCAGTTGAGAAGTCCTCTCAATCCTTGGATTTTCATTGGTGGAGAAAACTTTCTTTTGTACCCTCAGAATCAAATTTCTAATCATGGAAATGAGATGGAAAATGAGGATTGACTACCATTTTTTTTTCATTATTTTCACCTCTTCAGAAAATTTAGCAGAGAGGATCAGAAAAGTATACTTGAATGATTTCCTTTTTTTGATATTAACCAGTTTCCATGGGAGGAGTTTAGAGGACACCGATAAGGTTTGCCTGAGGCACAGTGATGGACAGGCATTTGACTGGAGTAAAGGGAAATGCAGAATAATATCTAGATTCTAATTAGCTTTGCAGGTCAGTGTCAGGTAAGGTTTTTAAGATCTTAAGATGGAAGAGAAACATAGAGGAAGATTGGCATAGGGGCTGGGAGTAGCCAGAAAATTGATAATCACATGTTTCTGTTTTCTGCCTTCTGGTTCATTTTGGAGACAAAATAAGATTTTCAGGAATTATGCAAGGATTACATATATTCATGTGTTTGCATAGTCATATGTCCTTAGTGTATATATTAATGCAACATTTTTAACATAAAATTATTTTCATTATTATAAAGGCAATCCAAGTTTATTATGGAGAAATGAGAAAAATATCAATTAATAGAAAGACAATACAAATTTTCTAAGTCTATCACCTAGAAATAATTTTGTTTTTATCTACAGGATATCCATATATACTAAATGTAATAGGTGAGAATAAAAAAACTATTTTGAAGCTAGTGGCAGTATGTTTTTGAGGGAGAGGATAATCTTTGTTTAGGAAAGTTCTATGATGGATTTGCCATGTATGATGGAGGAAGTCCAAAGGTCCGACCTTGTGGAGATCATTGCAGTTTACCAATAGCCCATTTCTCCTCCTGGATCTCTTTGCAGTCAGGCAAAGTCATGTGAGTAATTCTGGTCAATGGGCTATGTGTGTGAGTGTATGTGTGCACATGCGTGCACGCATAACAAACAAACGGAGCAAGAACTCCATGTTTTTTCCTTTCAGTACTGGGCTGGAGCAGGAATGTATCTCTTCTCCCAGTTGTGAGTTCAGTGACTTCATGTTGGGAGCATTGAACTTGCCAGGATGAGACTTTCTTCTGATGACGTTTAGACATCATGATATTCATCAGAGCACAATGATCAGGCTGGTGGAGTGGCTCAAGAGAAAGGCCACCTGCCTGGCAGGCATGAGGCACTGAGTTCAAACCCCAGTGCCACCAAAACCAAAACAAAAACAAAAACCCCCCCACAATGATGTTTAATCAAATCTTTGTGCATGCCCTTATTTATTTCTTAAGGATAACTTGATATAGTTAGGAGACTTGACATAAGACATTTTAAAGTTTGTTTATGGTTTATTATATTGTTCATTAGAGTGTTTTGGTTATTTTATTTGCCCCACAGAAAAGTTCTATTTTAGATCTCAAAGTGATATTGTTAATGCTTATGTTCTATAGTTTGGAAAACGCTTACTGAAAGGTTAGTTCTGCGTAGATTCAGAATGCAGGACAGAAATTCTTTAATTTTTTTTAAACAGTTTTGGGGTTCAGAAGAGAAGACTCCAGTGCATAGTGGGTCATAACTGCCTTTCAAAAATAAATGTCCATCAAACTATATTACAAAGCAATAACAATAAAAACAGCATGGTACTTACACAAAAACAGACATGAAGACCAGTGGAACAGAATAGAGGACCCAGATATGAAGCCACACAACTATAGCCAACTTGTCTTTGACAAAGGAGCTAAAAATATACGATGGAGAAATAGCAGCCTCTTCAACAAAAACTGCTGGGAAAACTGGTTAGCAGTCTGCAAAAAACTGAAACTAGATCCATGTATATCATCCTATACCAATATTAACTCAAAATGGATCAAGGATCTTAATATCAGACCACAAACTGTAAAGTTGATATAGGAAAGAGTAGGAAATACTCTGGAATTAGTAGGTATAGGTAAGAACTTTCTCAATGGAACCCCAGCAGCACAGCAACTAAGAGATAGCATAGATAAATGGGACCTCATAAAACTAAAAAGCTTCTGTTCATCAAAAGAAATGGTCTCTAAACTGAAGAGACCACCCACAGAGTGGGAGAAAATATTTGCCAGCTACACATCAGACAAAGGACTGATAACCAGAATATATAGGGAACTTAAAAAACTAAATTCTCCCAAAACTAATGAACCAATAAAGAAATGGGCAAGTGAACTAAACAGAACTTTCTCAAAAGAAGAAATTCAAATGGCCAAAAATCACATGAAAAAATGCTCACCATCTCTAGCAATAAAGGAAATGCAAATTAAAACCACACTAAGATTCCACTTCACCCCTGTCAGAATAGCCATCATCAGCAACACCACCAACAACAGGTGTTGGCGAGGATGCGGGGAAAAAGGAACCCTCTTACACTGCTGGTGGGAATGTAAACTAGTACAACCACTCTGGAAAAAAATTTGGAGGCTACTTAAAAAGCTAGACATTGATCTACCATATGATCCAGCAATAGCACTCTTGGGGATATGCCCAAAAGACTGTGACACAGGTTACTCCAGAGGCACCTGCACACCCATGTTTATTGTGGCACTATTCACAATAGCCAAGTTATGGAAACAGCCAAGATGCCCCACTACTGATGAATGGATTAAGAAAATGTGGTATCTATACACAATGGAATTTTATGCGGCCATGAAGAAGAACGAAATGTTATCATTCCCTGGTAAATGGATGGAATTGGAGGACATCATTCTGAGTGAGGTTAGCCTGGTCCAAAAGACCATATGCAGACATTAGATCAAGGGCAAACACAACAAGGGAATTGGACTTTGAGCACATGATAAAAGCTTTAGCACACAAGGGAGGCACGTGAGGATAGGTAAGACACCTAAAAAATTAGCTAGCACTTGTTGCCCTTAATGCAGAGAAACTAAAGCAGATACCTTAAAAGCAACTGAGGCCAATAGGAGAAGGGGACAGGAACTAGAGAAAAGGTTAGATCAAAAAGAATTAACCTAGAAGGTAACACACATGCACAGGAAATTAATGTGAGTCAACTCCCTGTATAGCTATCCTTATCTCAACTAGCAAAAACCTTCCTATTATTGCTTATACTCTTTCTTCAACAAAATTAGAGATAAGGGCAAAATAGTTTCTGCTGGGTATTGAGGGGGTGGGGGCGAGAGGGAGGGGGCAGAGTGGGTGGTAAGGGAGGGGGTGGGGGCAGGGGGGAGAAATGACCCAAACATTGTATGCACATATGAATAATAAAACAATAAAAATTAATAAAAAAAATGTCCAGCTGGGTGCCAGTGGCTCATGCCTGTAATCCTAGCTGGTCAGGAGGCAGAGATCAAGAGGATCACGGGTTGAAGCCAGTCTGGGCAGATAGTCTGGGAGACCCTGTCTCTAAAAAACCTATCACCAAAAAGAGCTGGTAGAGTGGCTTAAGCTGTAGGCCCTGAGTTCAAACCCCAGTACGACAAAAAAAAGTCCTTTAAAACTTATCTCCCATTATATACTTCTCTCCTCAACCCCCATTTTCATGGGTGATTTTATATGCTGGGGATCATAATCCAGCAATAAGAGAGGAAAAAGAATAAAGAGTGGAAGTAAGAAAAAGAGTGTGAAATGTGTTTGTGTTTATATGCTAAAACCAGATTAGAAGCTGAATTATTTTGCCCAATTTAAAAGGAAAATCTCTTTGATTTCTCTTTGTCCTAGTAATGATTACACATCGAGGGCTAGGATAAGTCCAAACTCTTGGCACTGCAAAAGAAAATTTGTATTCCCAGATTGTCTAGAAAGAATGAGTTGGTATGGTGGTCAAGGGCCTCACCCCTCCCACCCTTGTTCCCAGTTGCTGTCTCATCTTTGCTCTTCCCTGCTGTAGCGTCTATACTTCAATCTTACTGAACTGTTTACAGTCCCCCAATACATCATTTTTCCCCACAGGCTTGACCTTGGCAATGTACTTTTTCCTCTACCCAGAATCTCTGTGCCCCTCTCTGTTCACAGCCTTCTTCTTACAGTTTTGACTCAGCCATTACCCACCAGAAGCTCTGTATCCTTCTTTGAGTTAGTAGTTGCTTTTCTCTGTTTTCATCATGTTTGGGGTCATCACACAGCATTTCCACTTATGGTTTATATATTTGTTTCCCTCAGTGTAGAAGACTGCGTTTGATTTATTGTAATCATTCAGCAGAGTTGCTGATGTTTGGTGGACTTCCAGCAAACTTAAATGAATGAACAATTGAAAAATAATAAGCATTAGAATCTTTGGAGGCTGGGTGTGGTGGCTAATGCCTATAATCATAGCTATTTGGGAGGCAGTGGTCAGAAGGATTGTAGTCCATGCTGGCCAGGCATAAAGAGAGACCCTAAAAACAACCAACACAAAAAAGGGCTGGTGGAGTGGCTCAAGTGGTAGAGTGCCTGCCTAGCAAGTGAGAAACCCTGAGTTCAGCACCCAGTATGGGAAAAAAAACCCCAAAAAACCTTGGGTGTTTTTCAGGTTTACTGTGTAAGTTCAAGTCATTTGAAAAACATTTTCCAAGGGCCTCCCTTGTGCCTTTGACTTTGCTAAGTGCCATGGAAAATAGAAAATGGGTAAATCTTAAGACACAAGTTTTAAGAGTTTCATCATCAGCTGAGAGACTTACAATTTGGTTTTGGTGACAATCAGTGTCCTGAACAGTTGAGCAATTGAGCAAGAGAAGCAGCACACATTTGGAGGGTTATAAATTTTCTGTAGACTCAGAAGCTAAATAAAGAACACAGGAATAGGAAAAGTTTTAATCTAAAGTTTCAGGAAAAGAAAGATTTAGCCACTTAAAAATATAATTATATTTCTAAGATTACTAACATGTAGGTAATTGTGAGATTTGTCCTTGTAAAGATATCTAGGCTTCTAAACTATCATAAAATTTCAATTTCCCTTTCCAAACAAAATATGTTATCAGTTCCTGTTACAAGTTAGTTTTCTGTATGTGCAAAATTCAATAGAAGCTGTCTTAAGTGTTTTCTTCCTTATTAAACAGCTTTCTAAAATCCATAATTCAGTGAGACAATAAGGAGTCACATTTATTTCTATACAATTCAGCTCTGCAAAGCTGACTGTGAATTCAGCAGGGCATTCTTATGCTAGCCAGTTTTTGTTATCAGCTACATAACATGAAAGGAGATTATATTTCCCTGTTAATGGAAGAATCTGAAGTTGAATAAAGACTCCAGTTATTTTAAAACACTTGTTTGAATTGCAGCTTGGACTCTAAAGGTAAAGAACAGTGCAAGTTCTAGAACAGATACATCATTTGCTTATTTGGGACAAAGGGATTTTGTTTTCCTTTTATATTAAATGAAATTACTCATTCTATTTGTGTATTGAACCCAAACATTCATATCTTAAAGAAACTTCCATTTCTCCTCAAGGTCTATTCTTTCACCTTCTCATCTCTCAAATTTTAAGTACATAAGGACACGAAGGTGAACTTTAATTTCAGCATTTCCAAAATATAAAGCTCTTTTGTTTCAGGAAAGACCTCAGGATAAAAAGAGATTTTCTATTTGAGAAGGTCTTCCAATTGCAGTGTTTTCAGTGTGGATCCTCCAAAGACATTTAGCCCAAAATGTGCAATTGGGATCTGAAGTAGAGATAAAAGGAATCACAGATACAATATGGTTGTCGGTGCTGTCTTTATGTTTTTGACATTCTTTTCATGTTAGTTTGTAAATGAAAATTTCTAACATAGGGCAGTAAAAATATCTTACAGGTGATTTTATTTCAAGAGTTCTTTTTTTCCTCCTTGTGATTTTGATTCAAAATGCCTTTCCTTTGGCAATATATATAGAAATAATGATTGGAAAAGGCCAAACAAACATAACAGAACCCTCCCAGCAAAATCTACTTTTCTCTGTTTTCATGCTTTGAAAAAGTTGGAGCAGGTCAAATCCCATTAAAGAGAACAGATATATTCAAGTTGTGATGTTATTTGTCAAAGTGGAATTTGACTCATCTCTCTGATTAACCAAGGTGCTATCAATAGAATCACTCTTTAACTCAACTGATAATGCCTGTACCACAGAGTTGTCATGACATTAGTTTTGATTACATATAGAAGACACCTAACCATGTACCACTTACTGTGTACACATGGTAAGTGATCAATAATTTTCCTTCCCCTTCCTATTTAACTGGGACCTTGGATACTTTCCAAAGTGTACAATGAAGATGCTGAGATTTGAGGGACCTTTACTGGCCTTTCTTCAAATTCTTGCTTCTTGGCATATTCTCCAAATTTTCCAATTTTAGAAGTTAATGCTTGACAGGAGAAGGAAGGCTTATATTTGGTCCTCATTCAAATATACAGGCATGTTAAGTTGTTAGCTGGCATACTCAAATGGAAATAGTCACCGTATATCCAGATTTCTGCAGAGTACTCTCAGTTTTAGTCCTGGTGTGAGTGTCAGTAGCACTCGTTTCTACTCTCAGAAGTGCTCTGATGTAGCTGATGAATTATGTGACCACTTGTGTTCCATGAGAAGAGGTCCTTTTCTTCTCACTGCTGTATTTAGTGTCTGGCATAGAGCATGACACATGGTTAGTGCTTAATATATATTTGTCCTATAAAATGATGCGTTTTCTTAATAATTAATGTAATATTTCTGATGATAAAAGTTGGACATGTTACTTATGAAAAATTTTCTTTTTCTTTTTTTGGCACCAGGGATTGAAGTCAGAGCTTCACACTTGTCAGGCAAGTGTTCTACCACTTGAGCCACACTTGCAGTCCTCTTGATTTTTAGTTTATTTTTAGGTAGGGTCCTATGCTTTCTCCTGGGCCAGACTTGGGTTGCGATCCTCCAACCTTCACCTCCCTTGTAGCTGGGGTCACAGGTGTACAACATACACCCGGCTTGTTTTTGATATAGGGTCTCACTAGCTTTTGCCTGAGCTGGCCTTCAGCTATGATCTTTCTATCTTCACCTGCCTGGAAAAATTTGAAACTTTGGAAAAGTAAGTCAAGAAAATTGAAAAATTATAACATACTTGCTAACATTACAAGGTAGATTCCTTTATCACCTAGTTGATTGTGTTTGGGAGAAACAGGAGAGTATTTTAAGGCTGTTTGTGGCAGAGAGGAGTTGTTACATGCAATATTTTGGCCAAAGTGGCATGTTCCTACCCTCTTCTAAATAGGCAGGCCTAGATTGCTGGGTTTTGTACTCTGTGACCCTGCCCTATGACTGGAGCTGGTTGTATAAGAAGTGGGCTTTGATCCAAAAATAGTCAAATCAGAGCTAGCCAACAGCCTGTTACCTGGTGCACAAGGATGAGCAGGGCTAACCATATTCCTTTTTATGAAGGTGAGCTAGAAATAGTTAGCAGTAGGATCTGAAACAGAAGGGAAGGAATCTATAATGAGAAGCAATGAGGTAAAGTGGGGCCATGACAAATCACAGTAGGCTGGGGTTTTGAAGAAGCACAAGCTATGAGGGAGCCGAATCTTTGAAGTAGAGGACTGCAGATTGGAAGGAAAGAATAAATCAGTTGGTACAGAGAGGAGGATGGAGCAGAGGCATAGAGGGGTAGAAACATCATCAGAGAGACTATGAATATTTGAGTGAAGCAAAGAGATAGAGTCTGTTTTGGTTCCCAGATTTCTCTGATTCTGGACCCAGTCCATGGCTACCAGTTCAGGATAATTCACTCTCTGTTGTAATGGCTTGAGTGAATCTCTGTTCTTTGCAACTCAAAGAATTTGTCTTGACCACCTGGCCCATTACAACAATGGTCATGCTGAATAAGGGGGACCATGGAGGATCAGAGTTTCCAGGTTAGAATCTAAGGATGCAGGGGATCTCAGAGAACCCAACTGAAGGAATGAACATGTGATGTCTTGGAAACTGGAGAGCTGTCAGATAGTTACCCCTTCCCCCCCCCATTTTCCTTTTCCTGTGAGGTCAAATGGTATCTCCTCTTTCCACAGTCTGCATATCTTCTTTGTTAGTTTCTGCACTGGCTTCCTTCATAGGCTCTTAGTTTCTGCTCTAACTCTGGATTGCATGAGATTTTGAGTTGTTGTAGCATCAACTGGTCCGTGCTCTCTGTGGCTTTAGAGGTCTAGTGTCTGGCATTATCTGACTGGCTGCAATCAATGCATCTTTTAATTTAAATTCTCAAGAAATACAGAAAGTTCAGTGGCTTTCTGGTCAAAATTGTTGTGTCAAATATTCTTCTGACCCAATGAACTGTGGTTAGGGTATGTGAGGTCACATGATTCCTCTGTTCTCTCAGTAGGGGTGACAGGCATCAGTTCTCTGATTAGCAGGGAAAGGGAGGTGCAAATTGAGCAACACCTATGCTACCCCTTGTTTTTCCCTGTCATTTAACCTCATCTGTATTCCTGGTGCAAACCTACTGTTAGACTGCTCTTCAAGTTTCTCATCCCAGCTCTGTCATGACTCCCAGTTTCTAGGGAGATTTCCTTATTTTTACCATTGCCTGGCACTTCGAGATGCCTTTCCTGTCTATTCTTGGAACTGTCCACAGCCCTAGTGCTGACAGTCATTCTTTTTCCTAGTTTTGCCCCTGGGCTCAGCCCTTGAACCCACACCTCTGGTAGGCAATCTCTGCCCTTCCTCAGAACTGGCTGTTCTGTAAGTGCTCACTCTGCAAGTGTGGAGAGAAGGCTGTGTTCCACTTAGTCTGAAATGAAGAAATAGCTGAAAAAATTACACAGTCTTGAATACTGACAGATTCAGCACTACTTGCCTGAGGGCACCAATTGTGTAAATTCTTCCCACAGCATTGTGACAATCTCTTAGCAACTCTGAGTTCCTCTGGTTTCAGTTAACAGTAACAGGGCAGCAGACCACAGGGGAACTCATTTCATTCCAGAGATTGTGCTCACCATAGCCACCTCAGCTTAGTTGTCTGTCTGAATCAGCATATCCTGATGAAGTGCAATTTGGCCTTCTTTCCAAAATGTCTCAGTAGGGATGACCAGAGATATGTGAGGACATGCAGCCTTGGGAATTCTCTGCTATGGACAGCTCAGGCACAGGGTTACATGCTGTCTATAGATGCTTGTGTCACTTGTTGCAACTCCTCCTTTTGGATCCAGCATCTTGTCTATTCCTTTTTGGAGAGGGAGAACTTCCTATTCATCACCTTTGCAAGGCTTTTCATTTGCATTCTGCAACATTTTCCTCTGACAACACAGATTTTGTGGCTGTTGTCTTCTCAAGACTGTGTGGCCAGAACAGATTATATCTGACAGGTTCAAAGCCGCATAGAGCAATCTCCACGAGGAGGAAAAGAAGGCCAAAAATTAAGGGCTTATCTTTCTCAGAGTGGTGGGACTTCTATTGCATTTGGGGAACAAAAGGAAAGGGTTGGAATTGAAAGAAAGGGAAAGATGTGGGGTGTGTATGTGAGTGTACATGCATGTGTGTCTTCATGGTTCTATCCCAAGTGGCTAGGCACTTGATCTTTAGATCAAGTTGTTGGTTTTCATACATTCTTATTCCTTAAGTAGTTATGAGGAGATAATTAGCAATAACTGAAATCTGGAATGATTTTTTAAGGCAGATCTTCTGAGTGGATAGACCATTGCATGGGAGTAAATCAGGCATTCTCTGCAGCTGTAGAACTCTTTCAGTCAACTGAGGGACCATTTAGTAAATTAGCCCTTGGAATGATACCCTCAGAAGTTGTTGGAAAGGGTGAAATGTACCCAAATCACTCTCTGGTGACCTGAACGCGATAACAAGCGCTTAAAGCATTCTTAGAGTGTTTTTTAAGTGTGAAACTAATACGACTCCCCAAATATCAATTTTATGGCATGCATTGTGTAGAGGCTTCTGATCCTGGAGCATTGTAGCAGCAACGATGACCCCAGTGATGGGATTCTGAGAAGTGTTTCTTTCCACGGAGCCTAGGGAGGAGTAACAGGAGCTAACTACAAGTCAGTCAAATGGAGGCCTGAACAGAAAAAGCTGAACTGTAACAGTAGTGGAGAAAACCTCAATAGAAAGACTGCCTTTAGAAAGAATTTCCTGGGCTGAGGGTATGGCTCAAGCAGTAAAGTGCCTGCCTTGCAAGCATGAAACCCTCAGTACTACAAAAAAAAGAATTTCTCAACACCACCACTTGGAGAACTAATGGAAGGATTTTAATTGCTAGGTTGGTGCAAACACAACTAAAAAGTCATTAGCAAGCTATGGTAATCATCTTTTTTTTGACTCCTGTATCCATTGCAGAAATTATCTATTTTGCCAAGAGATTGCTAGATAACTCCATACCCAGTACCTCCTTTTTCCTTTGTACAGTACCCTAATATTTTTGGAGAAGCATTGTGCTTAGCTGAAATACACTTGATTTCCCTTCCTACTTGGAAGATGGGAGGTATATACGATTAAACTCTAGCCAATTAAATGCAAGCAGAAGTTATCAGGAGAGTCTTTTGGTAAAGATTCTTAAAATGGTCAACAATGTGCCCTTTGTTCCTTGTCTTTTCCTTTCTTCCTATTCTAGAATAAGAAAATACTTTCTGAAGTTGCAGGGGGCACTTTGTTTATATGATGTAGCCTTGCAGAAGGAAGACACAACTCCAAAGATGGCAGGGATGAGAGACAGAATCTTGTTGATGGTGAGGCTGTGGAGCCACCATAGCCTAACTAATTTGTTTAAGCTAATTTGTCTTCAGGTTTCTGTTACTCACAGCTGAACACATTTCCTAACTGATACAATATGGAAGGCTGGAATTCTACCTTCTCTCTTAAACAGAAGTTATTCTGTTCACATGTAGGAACATCAATAGGGAATAAGATTTTAAAACCCAGCCAGCCCATCCATATGGATGGGCACCATATGGCCTCTCTTTGCTGCCAAGGCCAGTCTAACAGACTCAGGGAAGAATGTCAATAATGACATTCTAGAATGCATGAAATGGAGACAACCTAAATAACCTTGATATGGCAGAGTTATTGATTCTGAAGTATTTAAAAGAAAAATATTTTATAGTGCATACTGACAATATTTTATAAAGTCTATAAGACAACTCTCTCACCTTCAGACCATCAGATTGGTCAGCTGCTTTAATTGCCACTATCTGCATTATTCATTGAATCAACTGTGCAGGACATCACTTTGGTTACATTATATCTATTTTTATCCTTAATACATGTTGATTTTATACGTACATACTGAGATGCACAGGAACTTGAGTATATTCTCTTGTCACTTCAATTTCCCGGCATAACATCAATCCCCAAAGTGTATCCTGGTCATTTCTTCCCATATTCTATTTCTAGAAGCCACTCCTGTTATAATAATGGCCTCCATTAACTGGATTATTACAATGATTATTGTATTCTACGATATTTTTTATCCTCACTTTGATGATGAAGAAATTGGGGCTCAGATAGCTTCCAAACTTTACTAAAGATTACACAGGTGCTAATAAATAGTACAGCTAGGTTTAAAACTCAGTCTGTGGAGTCAAAACTCATTGTTTAAATCACTCTTTTTATTCATTCAACAAATGTTTGTTGAGCACTAACTATGTGCTAGACATTATTTCTAGCACATAGTTAATAATGCCTAGCACATAGCATCATTGAGGATGAAAAATTGAAGAAAAACTTCAGAAATGGCTGCCATACTAATGATTCTTTTAAAAAATTTATTAAGTCTGGAGATGTAGCTCAGTGGTAGCATGTGTGAGGCCCTGTGTTTGATCCCCAGCACTGCAAGAAAACAAAAACGTATTTATTAGAGGGGATAGACAATAAACACGATAAGTAAGTAAACTGAGTGATATAAGTAAATTATGTATGAAAAGTAAGAAAGCCATGGAGCAGGGTATGAGAAAGTAAGCACCTGGTGGGACTAGCCAGGTACAGGTTTGCAGTATTGAACATGGTGGTTAGGGAAGTATCTCTGACAAGGTGACACTTGGGAAAAAATTTGAAGGAATTGATGGTGTGAGCCCATGTAGCTGTTTGCTGAGAGGAGAGCAATCAAGGTGAAGAAACAATGGGGGCAAAGGCCCTGGGTGGGGACATGATCAGCATTTTGACAGACAGCAAAGAGGTTAAAGTGGAGGAACGGGGCAGGGATGCTTATTGGAAATGAGGTCTGAGAGGGAATGGAAGGGCAGATCATATACAGTAATGTAGACCATTATGAAGACTGTTTTTTTTTTACTTGGAGGGAAGTCAGGATGTGATCTGGCTATCTGAGTTAAGAAGTGATATGATCTGATTTATATTTTAAAGGGCCACTCTGGCTGCTGTGTTGGGATTAGACTAAGGGAAGGTATAGACACAGGAAGTCCAATTAAAAGGCTTCTGAAGCTACACTCTGTGTCACAGGTGATTAGAGACCACTGTCAGAAGAGGAATGTCTGCTCCCCTTGTCTTTCCAGTTCTTTTGAACTAAATAGAGTAAGTAACAGGAAGTTAAGAGTAATAGCAGACAATGGCCTTAGCATATGCAAATGGATGGGGTTCTCCCTCAGTTGTCTCCTCCATCCTTCTTTCCTTTCTGCACCATTGGGACAGTCATCTCCAGAAGTCCTGTAAGGGAAACTTTCCTGACCCAAAAGATTTCTTTATTCATTCCATAGATATTTGTGCAGCCATTGCGTTGCTTAAATGAGTCAGGGGAAGCAGACAAAAACATAAAAATTATGAATATTCAGATGATATCATGTGTTAGGATGTAATATGAGCTATAGAAATTCATAAGATAAGGTAGGGAGGAGTTCCAGGAGCGGGTGAGGGGTGTGTAGGGAAGGGGTAGATTGCAGTGTTAATGGAGTAATCAGGGTAGGCTTCATAGAGAAGGTATTTTGGTTTGGGGACCAACATGCATCGATAATTGCACAACACCATTAACTAGAGTCACTGCACCATCACTTTTCTTTTTTTTTAATTGTTGTGGAAAGGTTTCCCATACTCATGGATTGGTAGAGTCAACATAGTGAAAATGGCTATATTACCAAAAGTAATCTACATGTTCAATGAACTTCTCATCAAAATTCCAATAACATTCATCACAGAGATTGAAAAATCAACCACCACTTTTCTTTTATACCACAGGAAGATGAGGCACTGACATCTGTTTCTTCTCTCCAGTGGAGTGAAGACTGTGCAAATACTCAGCCTACCTTTGTGCTCTTCATTGTCCATTTCTCAATCCTGTTGACTCTTTTGCCTCTTGAAAGGAAATCGTCTCCAGATTGGCTTCTTCTCTAAAATGTGCATACCACCTGCTGTAGCTGGATTGGTTTTCTGGGAAAATGGCTACTTCTTTTAATATATATATATATTATCTTGTTTCAGTGTCATTGACAGGACTCCAGAGATTGGGTTACATTAACTGTGTGTGTATGATGCAATGGTAAAAGACAATATGGGTAATGAAAGCATTCATTGATTAATTTTTTTCTTTTCTTCTTTCTCTGTTTATAAATTCCTGACAATGGAGCAATTGATCACATTGTCAAAACAGTTCTTTAAATTTGGTCTTAAGAAGAAGAGTAAGCATATGTGGAAGGTAGATTCCAAAGATAACCAAATACACAAAGCAAGCATGATCATATACAAACTCAGGTAGAACATGTTTGTAACAGTGGAACTACTTTATGGAACTCAGGGAAGGAGGGAAAGGAAAAGAGAATGACAGAGCATCAACAATATCATAAAACATAACACCTGTGAAGATAGAGGATATAAGGATATGTATTGAAAGCTATTGAAAAATGAGGGATGGGAGGTAAAGGAGTAAGGGAGAGTAATGGATGGGACTGATTGGACCAAAATAAAGTAGAGTCACAGTGGAGACACACTGAGACACCCCTTTGAACATCAACTTAGGTATTAATAATGAAAGACAAGACTGTAAATAGGTACAGTATATGTGTGTGTGTGTGGGGTAACTTGTGGGAGAGGGGAGGGTGAATGAAGGAGATTAAGGTGAGGGAATATGGTTAATGGATTTCATATACTTACACAAAATAGAACAAAGAAATCTCTTGCAATGGTTTTAAGTGGGGCGTGGAGGGGACAGAGGGGGAGAGACAGTGGGGATGATCTCACCAATATACAATATAAGTCTATTTGGAATTGTCACAATGAATGCCCCCTAAACAATGAGTATATCCTAATAAAAAACAATGGAAAAATGAAGAGGAGTAAGGAAATCTAGTGTCGTGATTGAATCAGTGTCATGGTCATTACTGCCTAATTAGTCATTTTCTGTCTAAATGGAGTCATTTAACAATTTTGAACAGATGTTGTAACTAAAACGTCAAATCTAGATAAATATTTACAGTAATTACCTAATGTGAATATTATCTGGAAGAGTCTAATTCAGCATTTTTCAAAGTGTTTTCCATGGAACAACAGTCCTACTTGTCCTAAAAAAACTGAAAAATAGATTCAGTAATCAAACAAGTTTCGAGTGACATAGTTTGCATGTTGAAATTCTCTCTTGGAGATCTTACATGTATATTGGTCTTTTAATATCTTTGAGATTTTCTCAGTAAATAAACTTACTTTGTTTAACTTGGTGTTTTCTAAACTTTTTTGATTATCTATATGTCATATAACCATCAATTAAGTCCTATGGAACCAGTTTACAAGTTGTACTCTGAGAAAAGTGGATGAAGCTAATGATAAATTTCTTAGAATAATAAACAGATTTGCTTATTAGTGGGATTCAAGTGATGTTTAATTGAATAAATGAACACTGGGTGTCCTTTCAATGTTGAATTGAGTGCTGGGTGTTGAAATGTTCACAGGTAAGCTAAAATTTAATTCTTGATCTTTATTATGAATGCAGTGCTAAAATTTCCTGTATGTTCTTCTGATTTTGAAAATTAATAAGCCCCTTTGGGCTCATGTTTAGTTTGGAATTTGATATGCCATCATAAAATGGTTGGGGTATCAGTGGCTACCAAACTTTCAAAGTTATTTATAACAAAGCATGATTGCCATCTCAATAAACCAGGAGCATGTCTTCTAATTTGTGACTGTGCTCTAATGACCACAAGAACTGTTGTGATTAAATTTACTTCTTCAAATATAAACAAAAAAGATGAATCTCAAATGCTGACAATTTGAGAAGGGGTTTCTTACTATAGTTCCTAGCAGTAAAATACTTTAAAGACTTAAAATGAATTCTCTTAGATTTCTAAGCTCTTCCAAGATATTGAAATACAAGTCATAAGAATGCCTGAGATGGAGATTGATTTTGGCAGTATTAAATTGTCAAAATTAGTTAAAACTTCACTGCTTGAGCCTTTGCCTCAGTTATGGTTTGGATATGAAGTTTCCCCCAAAAGGCTCATATGGTAAAGGCTCACTCCCTAATCTAATATGTGCAGAGGTGGAGCTTTTGGGAAGTGATTGGATAATGAGGGATCTGACTTTATGGATGGACCAATCCTTAGTGCCCATTCATAATTTGATTGGCACTATTGGGGAGGTGGTGGAGACCTTTGGATGTGGGGATCATTGGAGGTACATTCTTGTGGGTGTATCTTGTCCCTCCTTCCTTTCTGCTACTTCTCTCTGTTTCCTGCTCTCATGAGGTGAGCAGCTGCCTCTTGCACACAATCTTTGCCATAACATTTTGCCTTGCCTTAGGCCGAAAGCAATGGATTCAGCCAACCTGGAACTGAAAACTCTGAAACAGTGAATCAAAATAAAGCATTCATCTTTTTTCAGGTATTTTATCACAGTGATGAAAAGCTACCACACAGAGCCTCTTGAGCATGTTCTCCATCTCTTACACAAAATCAAATTTAAATGTAAGTTTTTTTCACTGAAATTCCCTGGAAAAGCTCTTTCTTATGTCTGACCAAGTCTTCAAGTTCTCTATTACGGTAGACATCCTATTTATTCTCATTCTTTCTTGAGTAGGAAGTCAGGGAACAGTCGAGATTTTCTAATCTTGCATCAAAATTTGTTTTCAGCAGAGAATAATCACATTTTTCATTATTTTTCACATTGTCTAACATTTCAAGTCAGTAAGTTTTACTTATCTATACTTAAGTTTTTTTCTAAATGAGAATTACTTTTTCTCTTTCTCAAGGAAATAGGGAAAATTTTACCCGTGCAAGTCCTACATGGAAGTGATTCTTTTTCATTTTTATGAAGAGTGTTGGTGATTATTGTATGACTGCGTGCTGCATACTTTGGAGCCTCTCCTTGTGATCTCTCTCCCTGTGAGAGGATTATGTATTTCTTTCTTCTGTAGCTCAGGCCTGTTCACATGGCCAATAAAATAAGAGCAGTGGTGACATATGGCACATCTGACAGAAGCTTAGAGAGCAGTCTCACGGTTTTCTCTATGTTGCTTCTCTCCCTGCTATAGAGACTTGTATTGTCCAAGGCAGAAGTGCCCCATCACCAAGGTCTAGCGTGAAGGTGATACGAAGCAGATTCCTAGCAAACTGGTAATAGATAGATATGTTAAATAAGGAAGAAATAAGCCTGCTTATTTGTTGAGATTGGTTGCTATTGCTCATAATCCATTCTGTCTTGACTAATATATGTTTCTCATTGGATTCTTTCTGACTTTCCTCTTAAAAACAGTTGATATAAAAACAGAGAATTCAGCCGAACCACCATTGGTCACTTAATCAATATCAGATTAATAGAAGAAATTGTAGATGAGTCGATACAAAGCTAACTTTTAACACCATCATTGTAAACTGTAGAATATTTAACCTCTGCAAAATTGCTAATAACTGCTATTTAGTTTTAAGTAATGAAGCAAATAAAACATAGACCCTGCTGCAAAGCTGCTGTTTAATGGACCAGTTGCAATGATTCCCGAATAGGAACATGGCTTTAAGAATATAGACACTTTCTGTTCAGACCTTATTAATTATCTTTGTGAGTTGCAATTTTGTCTCTCCAACAAGAAAACAAGATGAAAATTTTAGCAACTCTCTTTCAAGTACAAATGATTCTTTGAGGCTGTTGTGGCTAGTTAGAGCAATAAATCACCAGAATATCATTTTACAGGTTGCATTTTTTTCTCTAGTGGGAGAAAACTTTGCAAGTAACTTCTTGGTAATTGGGCAAGCTGATACAGTGAGTTATTCAATTCATAAATAATAATTAACAATTAGTATTTCAGTAGAGTTTCCCACTCGGGATAGGTGAAAGGAGTCCTTGAGAAAAATGTTTAGGTGAATGTAAAGATGCCACTCAGGAGTTTTTTTTTTTTTTTGAAATAGGGTCTTGCTACATGGCCCAGACTGAACCTGAACTCTTTTGCTCAAGTGATCCTCCTGCCTCAGCCTTCCAAAGAGATGCCATTCTTGAGGGATTTTAGAGACTTTCAATTCTTAGGTAAAATATATTTTCTGTTTTTTTTCTTTTTTGAGATAGGGTCTTGCTGTGTAGTCCAGGCTGGCCTGGAACTTGTGAGCCTCCTGCCTTAGCCCCCTGAGTGTTGGGATATATTTTTCTTTTTAATTTGTAAAAAATTAATTATTGTTATTGAGATAACATTTATTTTGATGAGGGATTTTAGAGTTTGGGTCACTGATAAAAAACAAATATTGGGGGACAAGAGAGGGTAATGGTTGGAGAATAATTGTGTATGAAAATGTCATGTAAACCCATTATTTTGTACAATTAACATATAATAATAAAAATGAATATTAACCTCAGATGCTAAGTAGAATAATTAATTCTGTGTGAACTGGTTTACATTCACGTAAGGAGGAGACAGGTCAACTTTCCTCATTTCTGTGCATAACTATTATCTTTCAATTTCTTGAAAAATGTTAATCCATTGTGAGGAAAAAATTTGAAGAATGCTTTTAAAGTGATTGATATTAATCTTACTTGAGAGCATAATCTTATTGTCAGAAGCTTTACAGAAAAGAAATTTTATCTATATTTCCTCCATTTGTACTTTTTCTTTTGAGAACTGTCCAATTAATTTGCCCATTTATTAATTGGATTGTTTGTTCTTTTGGTATTTAATTTTTGGAGTTCTTTACATATTCTAGATATTAATCCTTTATCCAAAGGCTAACTGGTAAGCATTTTCTCCTATTCTGTAGGTTGTCTCTTGATCTTAGTAAATTGCTTCCTTTACTGTGTAGAAACTTTTTAATTTGATGTAATCCTATTTGTCAATTCTTGCTCCTATTTCCTGAGTAATTAGAGTCCTTTTCAGAAAGGCACTATCTATTCCTATAACTTAAAGTGTTTTCCTCTAGTAGTTTAAAAATTTCAGGTCTTACGTGAAGATCTTTGATCTATTTTGAATTAAATTTTATATAGGTTGAGAGAGAGGGATCTAGTTTCAGTCTTCTACATGTGGATATCCAATATTCTCCAAAGCATTTGTTGAAGAGGCTGTCTTTTTTTTTTTTTGTCTTTTACTTGTTTTTTATTAGCAAATAATAGCTGTACATAGGGATCCATGGTAATATTTACATATGTGCTTACAATATATATTAGTTAGGTTACCCCCTCCATCATTCTCCCTCTTCCCCTCCACAACTTCTTAGAACAATTTCAAAAGGCTTCCTTCTGCTATTTCATATACAAAATACATCCACTATATTCACCCTTACTGTATGCCCACCCCACTCCCATGGTACCCATCCCTGGAACAGATCTGTTTTGTGAAGAGGCTGTCTTTTCCACAAGTATGCTTTTGGCACCTTTTTGAGCTCTGATGTGTGCAGCTGTGTTGGGTATTTCTGGATCTTTTATTTTATTTCATTGGTTTATATGTCTGTTTTTGTTACTATGGCTCTGTTATATAATTTGAAGTCAGGTCTTGTAATACCTCCAGCGTTGCTCAGTAGTGATTTGGGTCTCTTGTGCTTCCATATGAATTTTAGGATTGACTTTTCTATTTCTGTGAAAATAAAATTAAAACTTTAATGGGGTCTGCATTCAATCTGTAGATTTCTTTTGGTAGCACAGTCATTTTCACAAGATTAATTCTGCTAATCCAATGACATGGGAGGTCTTTCCATCTTCTAGTGTCTTCTTCAATTTTTTTCTTCAGTGTTTTTATAGCTTTCACCTCTTAATTAGGTTTATTCCTGGTTATTTAATTTTTTTCAGGCTATTTCAAATGGGATTATTTTCCTGATTTCTTTCTCAGCGTATTTGTTATTGGTATATAGAAAAGCTACTGATTTTTGTATGTTGATTCTTTTTTTTTTTTTTTGAAGCCCCTATAGTGTCTTTTTTTTTTTTTCATTTTTCTTTTATTATTCATATGTGCATACAAGGCTTGGTTCATTTCTCCCCCCTGCCCCCACCCCCTCCCTTACCACCCACTCCACCCCCCACCGCTCCCCACCCTCAATACCCAGCAGAAACTATTTTGCCCATATCTCTAATTTTGTTGTAGAGAGAGTATAAGCAATAATAGGAAGGAACAAGGGGTTTTGCTGGTTGAGATAAGGATAGCTATACAGGGCATTGACTCACATTGATTTCCTGTGCGTGGGTGTTACCTTCTAGGTTAATTCTTTTTGATTTTTGAAAAAGCTACTGATTTTTGTATGTTGATTCTATATCCTGCTATTTTGCTGAAAGCGTTTATCAGATCTAAGAGTTTGTGTGTGTGTGTGTGTGTGTGTGTGTGTGTGTGTGTAGTCTTTAGGATCTTTTAAGTATAGGATTATATCATCTGCAAATAAAGATAACTTGACATCTTTTCTTACTTGAATCCCTTTTCTTTCTTTCTTTTGCCTATTGTTCTAGCTAAGAATTCTAGTACTCTGTTGAATAAGAGTGGGGAGAATGGACACCCTTGTCTCATTCCTGCCTTTAGAGAAAATAGTTTCAGTTTTTCCCCATTTAGTACAATGTTGGCTGTAGGCTTATCATGTATAGCATTTATTGTGTTGAGGTATGTTCCTTTTGTTCTTATTTTATTCAGGGCTTTTTATCAGGAAGGGATGTTGAATTTTGTCAATGGCTTTTTCTGTATATATTGAGATAATCATGTGATTTTTGTCATTTATTCTTGATTTGCATTTGTTACATCACTGTAAAGAAACCAGCTTGATCATGGTGTATGATCTTTTAAATGTGCTGTTGAGTTTGAGTTACAAATATTTTATTGAGAATATTTGAACCAATGTTCATCAAGGAAACTGGTGTATAATTTTCTTTTTTTGTTGTGGCCCTATCTGGTTTTGGTATCAGGGTCAAACTGGCTTCATAGAATGAGTTTGGCAATGCTCTCTCCCTTTCTTTTTACAGAATAGTTTGAGGAGCATTGGTTTGTTGAAGGTCTGGTAGAATTCAGCAATGAATTCATCCAGTTCTGAGCCTTTCTTTGTTGGGAGGCTATTACTGCTTCAATTGCGTTGCTTGTTATAGATATATTTAGGTATTTGTACCCTCTTGGTTCAATTTTGGTAAGTCAAATGCATCTAGAAATGTATCCATTCCTTCTAGATTTTTTAGCTTATGAGAAAATAAGTTTTCAAAGTATTCCCAATGATCCTCTGAATTTTATTGGTATTTGTTGTGATAATGTCTTTTATATCCCTAAATTTGTTAATTTGGATCTCCTCCCTTTTTCTTTTGGTTAGTGTGTCTGAGATTTGTCAATCTTGTTTATCTTTTCAAAGAACTATGTCTTTGGTTCATCGATCCTTTGTATGATTTCATTAATTTCTACATTGATCTTTATTATTTCTTTCCATCTACTACTTTTGAGTTTGGCTTATTATTTTTCTAAGAGCTTGAGGTGTATCATTAGTTTATTTGAGATCTCTGTGATTTTTTTTTAATGTAGACACTCATAAGTGTAAACTTTCCTCTTAGTACAGCCTGCGTTGTGCTAATGTTAAAGGAACTGTTTTAACATGACTTGTATGGCTACAAAAATTCCCATCCCACTTAAAAAATGTGAATACAAGTCCCACACCCAATACCTACAGGTCAGAAAAATGTGAAAGTAAGCCATAGCACTGCTATTGAGAGAGTTTGGCATTAATGGAAGCTTCAAAATTTCTGTCTGAAAGATGGGAAGAGCCTATTAGAGTATGTCTTAAAGTTGCACTTAAAATTTGCATAGCAAATGCAATACTTTTTACTAGATTTTCAAGTTTATTTGGAATAGTTTGGTTGTAGACTGGAAGAAATTTGATATGATTTAAAAATTGTACTAAATAGTAATACCAGAGCTTTTTAGAGTATGTATCTATTTGGAGTAGATTGGGAAGTGAGGAGAGAGATACTGGTGGGGTGAAGATTATCTCAAACTTCCCCTTGTGGTTGGAGCTAAATATACAATCTGAAATTGTATAGTTTCCTATCTCCACCACTCTGGAGAGGTGGGTGAAAAGAACATATCACAAACATATTTTTAAAAATCTATATGTTTGGATTAAACTTTAAATTTACTTTTAAGTAATGTAATTCTTGTGAATTATATGACAGCTGTCCCAATCATATATGAGGTATTTGAATTCAGAAAATAAACAATCATTTAAAATATTTGACTCCTAATTTGATATGACCTTGAGCTTTAGCCTCATATAGAATAAAAAAAAAGGAAATTTAAGTTAAAAACAAAAGGAGATGTTTATTAACATGGACTAAAAGAGCTTTGATTATGTAGTCCTTTCTCTCCAACCTGTGGGATGTCTATGGCAACTCTTAGGGACTCCAGAGATGCAACAAATTATGAGAAGGTTGCTGTTCCAATGACAGTTTCTGGAGAGTATAAAACAACACAAGGTCTAGGAGGACCTTGTCTCGATGTGTGGTCTGAAACTCAGGAGGTCAAAAATAGAGAAATGGTGGGACTTCCATATTGGTGGTCTAATAATTAGTAACAGAAGAAACCAAGCATCCTTGTTTGGGGCACAACATTTTGTTGCAGTCTGCTCAAGAACTTGCAAGTAGACAGAAGTGTGAGTGTGTGCATGTGTGTGTGTGTGTGTTTAGAATAGTAATGGAGAGCTGCGTCTGCATCTTCACTTGGTTCTATAGATGAACAAGGTCTTTGGTAGGTAAACTGCATGGTTTCCAGTTCTACTCTGTCAGTTCTTAGAGGTGGGTGATGATGGCAAGTTGTTTAAACTCTCTGTGTATCATTTTCTTTGTATGTAGAACTGGAATATTGGACTTGGGATAGGAAAAAGATAGTCTTCACTAGTGTGTTGTGCAGCTGCATAGGACTCTATGGCGTTCTTAAGAGAAACTGATGCTGAAAAACAGGTTTTAATTATGAGAGGATCTCAGGAATGCCTCCCTTACAGCTATATGATTATGTAAATTTTCCTGAATGGGCTAGGGACAGGAGTTATAACTTCCTTTGGCTTTTTAATTATTCAAAATTCCCTAAAGGCAAATAACTATTGCCCTAAAATTTCTACAAGGGGACAGGACAGTCCTGATTTGCTTTCTATATTGAAGGACTACAAGATACATTGGAGTTGTAGATGTAGTTTTCATTTCAACAAGGTGAGTATTAGAGCACACTGTAATATCAGAATAGTTCAATTCAGAGATGCATGTGCTCCTATGACAAACAGAGATCTCACCCAAAAAGGCTCAGAAATGCACACCCATTGGGACTTCCATTGGGACCACATGTGAAGTAACTTTTAGGAACATTCTAATTTCTTGGGCAGATTTGATTAGAGGTGTGGTCCTCCTAATTATGTGAATATTTACAGGTGAAACCAAAGAGGGAATGATTGGCTTTATTTCTGCTTTAATTTTGCTCTACATTCAGGTCCCTGATCAAGACATTTAATTATCCATGCCTGTAAGTCCTGAACTGGAGCATCTGACTCTTTTTTAAAAAGCCATTTTCATTAGCATATGTTAGTTATACAGGGGGGGGGGGTTCATTATGACATTTCCATATATGCTTTCATTGTGTCTTGGCTAGATTCTCTTCCTTCCCATCATTCACCCTCATCTCCTCCCCATTCTTAAAACAATTTCAGCAGGTTTCACTGTTCTATTTTCATACAAGTATATTTAGTATACAGACCATGTTTGCTCTTCTTTGCACTCTCTGTTAACCCTCCTTCTCCTACTGTAAAACAGGACCTGTTTTATGTTCCTGTCCTTCATTGTGTGTGGTGTGTATGTGTGTATTCATTGATCAAATGAGTTTCACTGTGGTATTTCACACATGAGTATATTTTACTTTAATCAGATTAACTCCCCCCATCGCTTTTTCTTTCCTTTCTCCCTCACCCTTATTTTCAACAGTGCTCAGTGTGTTTTGTTATACCATCTTCATAGGCACAGAGCATCTGACTCAACTGACTTCTTAGCTTTGTTATATCAAGACTTGTGATTTAATTTACAAGTGAAATGATTACTTAGGTTAATACTGCCCTCTTAGAATTTACTACTTGTTTTTCATTTCTTCTTTGAGAAACTCAAAATAGTGAGATATATCCTCTAGGTAATGCCAACATTTTCTACTCAAACTTGAAATGTTAGTTGAGATTTAGAGATTATTTAGAAAAAGGTGCTCATGTACCCCGGGCTCTTTGAATGGACTGAGGGATTCATGAAAAGCAAACGTGTTCACTATGGCACAGTCCATGGTACTAGTGAGGTAATTTCATTCTAGTCTTTTTAGTCAGGTGGGTTGCTGTCTAATTCTTGCCTGATGGTCTTGCATTCTGCTTCCCAATGCCTGTCACTCTCTAACTCTGCTGTTGCTTATGCTATATTGTTTTACCTTTGTGATGGTTCTTCATGTTTATTTCCATATCCTACTCATTTTCAAAGTCTCTTCATAGAAAGTCTCCAGTGACTAAATTATTTGTGCCCAGTGATCACTCCCATCTCATTGTGTGTATAGTCCTTAATCCTTCATCTTCTTCTCTCCCTCCCCCCTCCTCTCCTCTTCCTCCTCCTACTCCTCTTCCTCCTACTCCTCTTCCTCTTCCTCCCCCTCTCCTCCTATTCTTTCTCTTCATCCTCCTCTTTCTGCCCCTCCCCTCCTCCTTCTCCTCTTCCTCTTCCTTCTTCTTCTTCCTCCTCCTCTTCCTTCTTCTTCTTCCTCTTTACTAAGGTTTTGAGCTCAGGGCTTTGTTGTTGCTGGGCAAGCACTCTACTATTTGAATCATGTTTCCAGCCCTTTTTTGCTTTAGTCATTTTTCAGGTAGGGTCTTATGTTTTTGCCTGGGACTGGTCTCAGACTGTGATCCTCCTACCTATGGCCTCCTGTGTAGCTGGAATCACAGTCTTGTTTATTGAAATGGGGTTTTGCTAATTATTTTTGCCTTGCCTGGTCTTGAACCTTGATCCTCCTGATCTTTGCCTCCTAGTAACTAATATTACAGGCAGGTGCAACTGCACCCAACCCTTTGTCTTCCTCTTTGAACCCTAAGAAACTCAAGGATGAGACATACTGTTTAAATCCATTCCCCTTAGTAGGCA
Organism: Castor canadensis; assembly: GCF_047511655.1. Taxonomy (NCBI): domain Eukaryota; kingdom Metazoa; phylum Chordata; class Mammalia; order Rodentia; family Castoridae; genus Castor; species Castor canadensis. Next base: position 135,430,354 of record NC_133393.1, on the reverse strand, counting down.
AATAATGGGACCATGTTCTATGCTTCTTTTGCCATGCAGTTTGGTGTTACTGTGAGACTGACATAGACAGAAGTGATGAATACTGTTTCCATGTTGGACTTATTAAAATACCTTATACATGGTCATCCTTGCTCTTTTCTCATATGTCAGCTGAATGTAGAGGATTGAGAGGTTCTAAGAGAGGGTGGATCTTTAAAATGGAAGTAGTTTAGGTCTCTGAAGTATTATATGAAATATTCTACCAGTTAGAATATATTATACTATTAGATGAGAAGCAACCAACTTATCATGTATTAGGGCACCAAGATCTTGAGGCTTCTCTATTGTAGCAGCTAGTTTTATCCTAACAAATATAGGACTAAATCATATGATAGTTATATATGTAATTATATAATTACATATTTCTTTGTTTCCTTATAGTACCTAAAGTAATGTAAAGAGAACTTCAAGTAATGCTAACTGCTTTCCCCAAATGCTAATTTACTGACCATCACCTTCCAGATCAAGAAGAGGAAGGATGTTCTGTTCATGTCAGGAAAGTGGGATGCAGGAAAAAGAAAGGAGATGTTAGTGGTGAATGGTCCAGTCTGAACACACACAGGGCAGACAAAGCACACAGATTTTGTCAATGGCATCAAATAAATAAATAGTATTGTTATTGATTATTATATTAAGTAAATATCAGGAAGGGTATTGGTATTGATTATTATATAAATGTGCAGAGTGGTGGTGTTATTGATTTTTATATTCAACAAATATGAGGATGGACAAAACTCATACCTCAACCAATCTTCAAATGACTTAAAGTTTTGAGCAGAATTCTGGGACAGGGACTTATTTTATGATGACTCTTTTAGAAATGTGAGAACTTTCCTCATCAAGTTCCCATTAAAAATAAAAGCAATTAAGAATGAACATGCATTCCTCTGTAACCAGATTTGGAGATGGCAGCATCATTGTTAGCAATAAGGACCCATGGGAGCCATCAAATACCAAGTAGTAATCAGAGCTCCTTGAAGATATGGGACCAATTAAAGAAATCAAACTGAGTGATAGAATTTGATTGTAAGAGCAGGAAAATTTAATTATGTGTGAAATGTAAGAAAGTTTATTTATACTTGGAGGCCCATAGTTTTCTATTACTGAGCTTGAGAATGGTAGCTATAGTGGGCAGAGCAAAGCCTCATGTACACACGCTGTGGGTAAAGGGGAAAAGAATCAAAGTTGTTATTTAAGTTTGTGATTATGGAATAGCATGACATGGTTTTTATTTAAGTTTGTCTTTTTGAAAAACTTTAGAAAGTTTAAAATTCTTGATTTTAACCACTTTATTTTCCCATATTAGAATACATACTTCTAGAGAAGGAGTGAGAGACAGTCAGGAAAGGAGGAGTAGTGTTAATGGGAAGACATTTCCCTTTGGTGGGAAAGATGAAGAAAGAAGCCATGAAAGGTGGAATCCCAACACACATGCTGAGGAGAATCTGAGGAGTGTGTTCTGCAGGGAAGGAGAGACCAAAGAAAGACAGTGTCTACGCTCAGGATGGCAAGAGTTGAAGACACCATAGAGGCTTAAACACTTACAGCAACTAGGGTATGGATCACATTACGTTGTTATGTTGTGATCACTGTACCTGGGGGAGTGAGCTTTTACAAAGATGAAGTTCTTTGACCAAAGGACAAATGTGTGTAGTTGACATTTGTGGGTTTTGTCTGCTCAGCTCTTGCTTCCTGGTCTCAGATCTACATCCTGTGGGATTACCCCTCTCCCTTATCTCAGGCCACCTGGCTTGGATATCTGACCTCCTGGCTGGGAAATGATCCCATGTCTTGGTCAGCCAGAACAGCAGTTCCCAGAGTGCAGTGATGGCTCTAGGAATGAGACTGTGACTAAAGGTGTCCAGTCATCTTGAGGACATTTGTTGAATGGCTGAGAAGGGAGAATCTCTTTCATTGGTGGATTTCAAGTTAAGATGATGTAAGCCACATGGAGCCTTTCAGAGAGAGAGAGAGAGAGAGAGCAAACTGTTGCTTGAGCACTTCATTATCTTCCTTTATTTGGAGCTAGCTTACTTCTGGAGTCAATCTCAAATTTTTGAGTTGAGTTTCTACTACCAGCAACCAAAAGTATCTAAGGAATATGGATACCCTATACCTAGCATAATCCTAGAATATTCTTGTATTCTGTGTTTGTTAATCAATTGATTGAATATAAGAATAAATTTTACCTGACAAAGATCTTGCTAACTAATGGGTCCAGGATGAAAACACACAGTGGCTGTTACCTAATTTATGAGTGGTTCTGCCACTCTATCCTGTCCCTCCTCTCTTGACCCATAGAACCATGTGCACATGACTGTTTGAATATATATCATATTGCTTTTTACAATTGTTTACCTGTCTCTTCCAGTAGATTGAGCTCTTTGAGGGCAGAAAGTTTTCACCTCTGTAGTCCTGGGCCTACCAAGGATAGGTTCAATGGATGGAAGATGAATTGCCTTCTTGTTATAGCTGGAATGAACCAGTCTTAGGTCTTATTTCTACTCAGACCTTTGTACTTGTTCTTGTCCTGCTTACATTACTCTCTCTCTGTCCCCCAACTTCATTTGGTTGGCTTTTGTCATTCAGGCCTCAGTTTAATTCTTTGCTGACTACCTTCTGTAACGTTGCTCCAGCAGCCAGAATTTTCAGTCATCTTGATTTTCCTCATAGTACTTTCTGCTTTTGAGTCTTAAAAAGGATCCACGTGTTTATGCCCATCTTCCACAACAGCAGGAATCTCAAGGGAATTGCTCTCACCCCTAACTCAAACTGATGCCTCTATAGAAACCACTCAAAAAAAGTCTTAGGCACTTCAGGCTGCTGTAGCAAATTCCCAGAGACTGTGCAGCTTAAACACAATTCAGTTATTTTTCACAGTTTTGGTGACTGTGAGGTCCATGAACAAGGTAGCAACATATTTGGTGCCTGATGAGGGCCTGCTTATTCCTGGTTCATAGATGAATGCCTGCTCAACTGGCTCATAGATGACTATTTACTCATATTCTTACATAATGGAAAGAGGGTATAAGAGCTCTGGAGTATCTCAAAAGGATACTAAGCCAATTCATGAGAGCTCAACGCTCAAGACCTCACCACCTTTGAAAGACCCCATCTTCTAATGTCATTGTGTTGAGGTTAGGATTTCAAATATTTAATTTTTAGGGGAAACAAATGTTTCCTTATTACCACAAATATTTGTAGAGGTGAACCAGATATCAGTCCTTCGTAGTAGAGAAAATGCCTCTGAGTCAAAATAAGGTGCAGAAGCTTAAAAAGATACACAAAAACTTTCTGCGACTAAGGAAAGGACCCTTGGTATATATTAATTAATTATATTTGATATAATATGTCAAACGCAAGAACATTGAGAAAAGGTTAAGCTGGCAGTGTGTAATTAACAACAGCAAAGGTCTTCTGACTCAAATTCTTGGTGATTTTGTTCCCTATTTTATACATTTTTGTCTTCAATATTTGGAAAGCGTGGTATTTAGGAGGAAAGTAAGTTTCATGGACACTCAGATAAAGCCCAGTAAATCTGCTTTGGCTGTGGGAAGTCTGTCCCAAGTAAGAAGCAGGTGGTGAATTAATAGTGTGATTTGCATTTTTGAGGGTGTATGTATGCAGGATTGTGCTTATAATGGTCTAGGTTTTTTTTAATATTAAAATGTGATTATATTTAAAGAAATAAAGCCAGAAATATTGGCCTGCTTTTGTCATGGTTATAGTATAATCCACCATGAAAAATCACAACATAATTTCCTTTTCCCCTTGGTTTAATGCTGCCAGAGAGGGCATCTCTAAGCATGAGAAACAAAAGATACTTTTAAGCATACCTGCATGCAAATGGGCTGTGGAGATGGCTTGTCCTTTTACATAATAAATTAGAGTTCCCTTTTTTTTCTCCAGTGGAATAGATGTATAGATTAATAACCCAGACTAGGCGTATGGATATGTGCATCACTGTAAGTCTGGTTACAGATGACAAAGAGCTTCATGCTTGAGTGCTTTGTAGTCTAATTCAATAAAACAAAATGAAAGGCAAATGCTTGAGGAGCTGAACAGAGGATCTTTCTGCAAATATTAAAGCCTCTGTACAAAGAAAGTCGCACATCCTCCGTTGAGTGGGTTACCAACATCCCATTGTAACATAAGGGCCTCTTTGGGGGGGAAAATTAAGTTACTTTGTGATTTTTAACAAAGCAACCAAAAGGAACCATTTTGAGTATAGAAACTCACTCTTTGGTCTTTAACTGAAAAGTCAAATACTGAAATAAAACTAATTTCCCCTTCATCAATTTGCAAAACTAAAATATAAATCCAAACTGAACCAGCACTAGCGTGAAAAGCTATTTTGCGGGTTTGTGGCCATTTCTGATTCCATCAATTTGTCTTCCAGTCTGTGCTGCGCTTTGTGTTTCTCATGGATCTCCAGACACAGTTTCAGGCTGGAGAGGAGAATGTCAATAGCATGTCCTCTAGAAAGCTTCCCTGGATGGCCACGACGTTCCTGCACATTAGATCTTCCACTTTTTTTAAATGAGTGTGGTGAAACAATAAAAATTATTCATTTTGGGAAACATGAAAACCAACAAAGCAATAATGTCTGTGCAAGAGTATGATTTTGCTCCTTTTCTTGTACGGTCAACTCAAAGGCAAAAAGAATCAATCAGTGTCTTTTCTGGGATTTCATAAACCCATGATTATATAAAATGCATTTAAAAATGAAACAAATTGCTAAACAGATCTAAAGAGAACTTAGAAAATAGAGGTGGCATACTGCAGTGAAACAAGTAGTGGACTTTCTAACTGGGGCTGGATGAACTGGTGTTTGATTTGAGCGCTATCAAGTGACAGGTGGGTCACCTCCGACAAAATCCCTAATTCCTCAGCATTCTACATTTCATATCCATAAAATGGGAATAACAATATTTGCAATTCTTACCTCACAGGATTGATGAAATATAAAATGACAAGTATGCAAATGTTAAAAAATGTTAGAATAATGCATCAATATGCAAGTTGAGTGTCTCTTTTCTGAAGTGCTTGGGACCAGAAGTGTTCCAGATTTTGGATTTTTTTCAGATTTGGGGATATTTGCATATGCATAATGAGATACTTGGAGATGGTACCTAAAAGTCTAAACATAAATTCATTATATTTCATATATACCATATATATGTAGCCTGAAGTAATTTTGAACAGAATTTTTAGTGTGCCTACATTTTGATTGCTCACCACCACCTGAGGTCAGGTGTGGAATTTTCCATTTGTGGTTTCATATTGATGCTCAAAAAGTTTCAGCTTTCAGAATATTTTGGATTAGGGATGTTCAACCTCTAATATGTTACCAAAGAGTAAATACAGTTTTCTTTTAATATGCATGACATTTTCTCTTGGACTTCTGTCCAGAAAAATCCTATAATCTCTTTAAGAGAATCCCGACATTCCAGTTATTCATTTTGTAATTCTAAAATATGTATGTGAATATATATATATATATATATATATGCTTTTTTCTCTCTCCTCTCTCAGTCCCTGAAGCTCTTCCTGGCTGATTTTTGCTTATCCTTGAAAATTCAACCTCAGTGTTACCTCCTTCAAGAAACTTCCCACATCCCCAGGGCTGGGTTGGTGCCCCACTACTGGACTTTTAAAAATTCTTGGTTTTTATCGTACAGTGCAATGGCACATATCTTTATGCTTATTTTTCTTTTTCTTCTACTAGATTGTAAGCATCTTGAGTATGGTTTCTGTGTCCTAATAATTTTTGACTTCTCAAGGTCTAGCACAGTGTTTGCCACATAGGAGGCTCTCAATAAATTTTGTTGTGTTGGTAATGCCTGTTCTTATCTAATACATATGAAAGTGCAGATGCTGCTATTCTCATATGAGTTGTCTACTGCTATAACATAGTGAGTTTTTCTTAAGAAATTGTGGAAGACAGAATGGTTCCCCCAAGCTGTTCATGCCTTACTTAATATTGGCACCTGTAAATATGTTATGTAACATGGTGAAAGGAACTTTGCAGACATATTTAAGGTTAGAGACCTTGAAATAGGGGATTATTTTGGATTTTCTGTGTGGGTCCAGTCTAATCACATAAAGCCCTTAAAAAAAACACAGAGTGTTCTCTGGCTAGTAGCAGAAGACTTGCACAGAAGTCAGTGAGATTAAAAGTGTGCTTGATGGCTCTGAGTCTTTGAGATTAAATGAAAAGAATGAAGAGGAACCTGAAGAAGCTGAGAGAGGGTCCCACCTGAGCATCTGCAAGGAAGCAGAAACCTCAGTACTAATTCTACCAACAGTATTAATAAGCCTAGGAGAAGATTCTTCCCCAGATCCTCTAGAAAAGAGTCCAGGTGGGCTGACACCTTGATTTCAGCCTTAGGAGACCCAGAGCAGAGGAACTGGTCTAGTCTACCTGACCTACAGGATGGTGAGATAAGGAATTTGTGTTGTTATGTGTCTCTAGGTTTGTGGCAATTGGTTGTGGCAGCAATAGGATACAAATACTGAAATTAATTTGGTAGCTTCAGAAGACAAAATTTTGGAAACATGTCACAAAGGTGAAAAAGTCTAGAACTGCAGCAGCCCATGAAATCCCACAGAGGAACCCCTGAGAAGACACCTAGGTTGGAGTCCCTGGAATGTGACCACAGCAGTGGTAGAATTCTAGTATTGGCTGAAGCTGTCACCTACTCAAGGCCAGGTGACCAGTCTATGGGTCTTGGGGAATTTACTTAGCTTCTCTCTGATCTAAAGCAGCCTGGGAGTTAGATTTGGCAGGGCAAGGCAGACCAGAGATGCTCTCAGAATTTTGGGGCTATTTCTCTATTTACTTCTAGAGTCCCTCTCAAGAAGTTCGATGCCTTCCTGGTTCCTAATCCTTATGTAGGGTTTCTTTTTCTCTTGGGATTTTTTTTTTGATCTTATCTTTATCCTTGATATTCTGAAATTTTATAATGGGGTACCTCAGAGATGGTTCTGTCATTTATTGTGCTGGACACCCAAAAGGCCCACTGTTTTTCAGTTCTGAGCAATTTTCATGTATTAGTTCTTTGCTATTTTCCTCCTACCCCTTCTTCAGTTTTTAATTTGTGAGACTCCTATTATTAAGATGCTGGAATCTCAGACTGATTACATAATACTCGAATTTGCTGCTTTGGAGCTGTACCTGAATGTCAGCTTTCTAGAAGCTATGATTAGGGAAAGTTAGTTGCCTGCACAGACTCTACAGTCAGACTGACTGCCTGCAAATTGTGCTCTGTCTCTTGTGACATGCTGTATGACTCATTCCCTCATATGTAAAATGAGGATGCTAATAGTATCTACTTTATAGGGTGGTTGTTAGGATTCAATGAATTAATACATGGAGTATGAAACATAGTGATAGTTCAATAAATTACCTGTCATCACCATCATCTTCATCATTAATTCAGTGCAATTCCCCTACTGGACCTCAGCCCTACCTCCTCTGTCCCAGTGTGGAACTTCTCTGGTTCAGTGTTTCTAGTGTAGAAACCTCTAACATTCTGCAAATGGGGGAGTTGGAAAGGGGGCCTACAAGATTTCCCAGCTTTTTATCCTGACATTCACTAACCTTCTGGGGCTTCAAGCTCACTTCTTACCTCTTCAGAAGTCTTGGTGTCAACAGTTCCCCTGGCTTTCTGGAGTTCAGAGGTATGGCAGGCTTTCTCATTATTGGCTTTTCCTCTGCAGGTACTTCTTTTCAGCTTTCTTGGTCTGCTCATTGGGTGACCATCACTCCTCCATCTGCCTGTGGGTTCTCATCTATTTACTCCTTTCCTGTTATCCTTTACTTTGAGGGTTTGTACTTTTCCTATTCCTTTAGTGATTGTTTAGTTGCATTTGAGGAAGGGAGGAAATTAACTTGTGTATTCAATTGGCTACGTTAACTGTAAGGCCACTGGCTTCATTTCTTCATCTATGAAATAAGGGGTTACAGTGGATAAACTTTAAGGCATTTTCCTCCACTAAAAATCTTTGCTCCTTTGTAAGTTTAGATTTAATGTTATTCCCAGCTGATCACAGCTAGATTCCCTATCACTTATCTCACTCTCAGAATAGTAGTGATTATTTTTGCTTTTGTTGTTTTGAATCTTTTTGAACAAGAGACCTGCAGTGTAGCAAATTATATCTTGTGTACAAATTAGAGTAAACTAAAAAACACAGGTGACTTTTGTTCCCTTCTGCATCAAAAAGACCTTTTCAATACACCTGATTGATTGTAAAGGGAACTCCACAAGCAGATGTGAGCTACTGGGATTCTGCTGATGGTAATTTGGGTGTTATAATATTTATCATGCTGAGCATTTGGCAAGCAAGTAGGAAGCCTTTAAACTTTTTGCTCTTTTTGAAAAAGAAATCCAAAAGGAAGATGATACCAAAATTTAAATTAGAAAGAAGTTTCTTTTCTTTTTCCCCCTCTCTTTTTTTTATATTATTGTGTACTACATTGAGACATTTACACAAGTCCTTACAATATATCAGAGTTAAGTTCATCCCTTGCATCGTTCTCCTTTATCCTGCCTTTCTCCAGAGGTTTCTTTTCTATGGAGAATCATAGAGAATTTCCAAAGTCAATAAAAGTCCTGCTGTGTTTAAGAGATTTATGATGATTTGACCTTCAAAGTCCTTCAAAAGAGGACTTCTAGAAGTTTGTTGGTCAGCTTGTGGCACTATTAGTAGTGGTGGAACTTTTAAAAGTTTGGGCCTTGTGAAGGAAGTCAGGTCTTTGGAGTGTGCCCTTTAAGGGGATATTGTGACTTGCTCTCTCCCTCTGCCAGCCACTATGGAGTGAACAGACTCCCTCTGCCATGCATTTCTGCTATAATGTTCTGCCTCACTACAGGCCCAAAGCAACAGGGTCAAGTGACCATGGATGGAAACCTCTGAAACTGTGAATCAAAATAAACATTTTCCCCATTTTAGTTTTTTATCTCAGGTGTTTTGTCACAACAATGGAAAGCTGACTAACACAGTACTTTAGGTTGGATTTTTGTCATTTACATCCAGAAGTGTAGAAGTGTTTGATTCATTAATGCAGTAGAAATGGAGAAGGGATGTATTTTCTTTCTCTTTTGAGTTTTGTGACATGGCCTAACATTTTATAATTTGAGCCTCAGTATCTGACACTGTTTATTTTTGTTACTGTTGTTAATGACTAGCTCTTATGTGTTCTCTTTTGCTATCCAGGAGATAAACTTCTACAAAATTATGACTACTTTTAAGATAGTGGGTTCTAAAATATTAAAGTAAAACAAAACAAAGACAAAACAACAGCTTTTAAGAGTTTGATGTAGGCCATTGTGTGTGGTTTTTGTTTGTCTCAATGCTCATGTTTAGGGAATGATAGTAGAGTCCTCTGAAAAGTTTTCAACTAAAATAGAAATCCCTAATAATCAAAGTAAGGGACATATTGACAATCCTTATTTCTAAAACTCTTAATTACTTTGGATATAGAATATTATTAAAGGTTTGTAGAAAAAGAGATTATTGCATTAATATTAGAAAACTTTAGGTTAATCAGTGGCCTTATCTTAAAAACATTCCTTCATTTGGAATTAGTTCCCCATTCAAAATGATTCTTATCAGATTTGGAGTGGCTATTTAGAAAATGTGATTGAAATTATGGCAAATACTGTTAGTTGACTACTTAAGACATTTCTTCCTTTATTATTGCTAAATAGAACCCCAATTTTTTTCATGCAAGGAGTAGCATAGTATTCTGGGACCTTGTGCTCTTAAAGGACTTTTGGGTCCCAATTTTAGGAGCTGAATTCTGAGTAGTCTTAGGAAGATATGATGATTGGCTTAGGACTGAACATATAATATGATTTTGTCCAATGAAATGTGAAGTAAAAGTTTGTGGAATGGCTTCTGGGGAGCTTATTTTTGCCTCTGTTGCAGCATCCAGAAAAGGCTTTGTTGTGTGTGAATGTGATACCTGACACAGCTATGGTCATTTTACAGCCATGAGAGGATGTTCTTGAGGACCTCACTGAAGATGGCAGAGTAGAAGATGAAAAGAACCCGGGTACTGATAATATTGTCAAGTTGCTGAATTGTTTAACCCTGGAATATCCTTACCTTTGGACTTTATTTTCTGTGGGATAATAAATTTCCTCACTGTAAAACCATTTTGAGTGGTTGTCTAGTTACTCAGAGCTCAAGTGATCCCGATGTCATAATAGGACAGATTTAATGCTTTAGAATCTTTATTTTTACCTGACACATAAAAACATAAAAATTATACATACCTATGTGGTATATACACTGTGTAATGTTTAAATCAGTTTAGATATGTCTGTCTCCCCAAACACCATTTCTTTAGGGTGAAAACATTCAAAATCATTTCTTCTAGCTTTTTGAAATATACAGTGCATCACTGATATCTATAGTTATCCTGCTGCAATGTAGCACACTAGAACCTCTTACTCCTATGTAATTATAGCTCAGTGCCCATTCATCAACCTCTCCCCTACTCTTCCCAGACTCTCAACTTTTTTAGATTTCATATATGAATGAGATCACTTGGTACCTGTCTTTCTGTGCCTTAATGTTTTGATTTTTGACTGAAAGTTCTTCTGCACTTTCTTTAGAAATGAGAAAAATGTGGCAAAAAATTAAAAAATCAAACTTGTTAAAGGGATTGCAGGGCATTTTGTGACAAGGATGCCCTGTGGGTCTAACGCTCCACAAAAATTGAGCCAAGTTGCACAGTAAGGGACACCCAGTTTGCTGACCTGAATCTAGCCTACCAGGATCAAGTTCACACTTTTTCTCAGAAGTAGGCTGTCATGCTTCAGGGAAGAGCTTGTGAAATGGAGACATGGCAGCTCCAAAAGGCATAGAAACGAAGTAATGGTCCTCAGTCTTGGACCCCAGCTGGTTGAAGGAGAGCATGTATTTGGTGTTTGCCACATCTTTGCATCCTTCAGTGACTCGTTTGTCCATGTCATTGATGTTTTTGCCAAAGAAAGCATTTGCTGTGTGACTGGTGGGCTGAAGGCGAAGGCTGACCTAGATGAACCCCTTACCTTGTGCTACAATGTTGGTTGCCTGGGATGTGTTCCATAGGGGCAAGGAGCTGGAGCTGGGCATCACAATGCTACACATCAAATTCTAGGCCACAAGAGGACATGGGACCAAGACCTCTGGACCTGGGGCCCAGGCAACCCTTCAGAGCCCCTGTTGGCTGAGGTGTGAAGACCAGGAGGACTGAGGATATCACTCCATACCTTTCAACAGCACCTGCAGAAAGAGGGTTGCCGTGGTCACCATGTGTGAACAGGACTCCGTAAATTATTGTTTCCTGTTAATAAATTGCCTTTGTGTAAACTGAAGAATGCAAATAGTAAAGAATCACAGAATGTCAGCAATGAAAGAGATTTTAATAAATTTTTCAAAAACACTTATTTGTTTAGAAAGACATAGCAGAGAATGAGACAGACACTGTCCCTGCTCATTTTAAACTTATAGACTAGTAAATCTTGGAGAGTATTTGGTGTCATTTTCTTATTACATAGATAGGGACAACTTTTATATCTCTCTGTATTGGCATAGTACTTTTGCCACTTAATAAAGGAGGGTGGATCCTGTTTAAAGAAAGACTGTGCTTTTGAAATTGCTGTTGCTTTTGAATTTACAGCTAGCTCTTTTGTTTATCTGAGTAAAAGTTTTAGTTATTCAACGTTGGGCCTGGAATTGAGTTTGAGGTAGGGCTGATGGAGCTGAATTTCTGTGCATATGAAGGGGAGGGAATTTGGAGCAACAGTGGTCCTCCATATCCATGGATTTGTCGTCCTCAGATTCAACCAACAGTGCATCTGTACTAATCATGTACATCTTTGTTTCTTATCATTATTCTTTAAGAATATAACAACTTTATAGAACATTGACATTGTAGTAGGTATAATAGGTAATGTAGAGACACAGGAGAATGCACGTTAGGTTATGTGTAAACATTATGCTATGTTACATATAGGATTTTGCTATTCAGAGGGTATTGGTGTTTTAGAACCAATCCCCTTTGGATATTGAGAGACAACTTGGATAGTCTGTGTGAATGCATGTATATGTGTGAAATAGTGAGATGGTCAAAGATTGGTGCTAGAGAGACCAGTGAGAAATCCCCAGTGGGATCATGGCCAAAGGACTTTCAAGATGAGATATGACTGATGTGCAGTTTTAAGTAATTTGCTGTCTTATGCAGGAGTGTAACTTTTTGGCAGTGACCTAGAAAACTTCAGCAAAAGTTTTGCTACACATCACAGGTTGTTCCCTTGCTGCTTGAACAGGGAATCTGGGAGGTATAGGATTGATCTCAAGGCATGCACTGAGCAGAGAACAATAATTCAGCAGAGGCAAGAAGATGGCCCCACTCAACATCTTCCTCTCCTCAGTAAGTTAGCAGAAGTCTTGTAGAGGTGTCTGGAACTTTGCACTGGATGGGGAATGGGATTTGACCACTTCAACTGACATCTTCAGGGACACTTAGATCAGAGTTATTCCTTGCTGGTGGCTTCAGGGTTCATCATAATAGCAATCATTCAATTGTTGGGCCATTGACTTTCTTTCTAGACAGTAAACTCCTTGATGGCAGGGACCATGTCGTTTTATTGGTTGAGTTCCTATTGAGTAGTACTTAATAATAAGTGTTCAGTGAGTATTTACTGGGCAGTTCTCTCCCAACAGGGAAAGAATATCATTATTTCTCCTCTGCTTGTTGAGGAGAAGCAGCCTACTCCTCCTCTTGCCTCTCCTAGGAGAGTTGCTTTTCTGGATTGGCTCTTGGGCCTGGTATGGTAAGTTGGGAGAGGCCGCCTAGGATCATAATGGAAATATGAGAGAGCTACAAGAAAGAGAAAAATAACAGGCACAAATGCAGGGATGAGATAGAAGAAAACTTATGTGAGTTGAGTTTGAGAGAATTTGGGAGCTTGGGGAAGGAGAAGAGAGTATTTGGGAGCAGGTGCATTGCATGCACACAAATAGAATATTTATGTAGATAGAAAGTGGCGGGAAAAGCTGTTTTCAATCATTTTTCTGTGTGGGTGGGATATCTTTGGGCAAGTTTCAACAGATTTTAATAAAGATATAGTTATCTTTGACTGTATTTCTTTGAATAAGACTCCAGGCAGAGGCAGACTTCTAGGTGAGAAAAGGCCAGCCTGGTTTTACATGGGTTACATCCCTGGGTAGCAGACTGACTTTCACACTTTGGTATTCCATGCAGTGTCCCCAAACACTTAGAAGGGTTAGTAAATATTCATTTCATTACCTGAAATGCCAGAACCTGAGATTGTATACCACCCAATCTGAGAGTTTCTAACTAAGGACAGAATTAAGGCTAAAATGAAGCACATTCTTAGAATTTGTTCTTTTTGTTGTTGTGCTGTTCTTTTCTTCAGTAGAATTAAAGAATGTGCTAGAAAATGCACTGAGAAAGATCATCCCTTTTTTTTTTTTGCAAAAATATGCATGGAAATCATAAGGAAAACAGGGGTCTGGAGTTCTGAAAATAGCTTAGCCGTGAATTCAAGGAGGCTCTGCTATGTTCTTAGGGAGGCCCAGATGTTTCATTCAATGTGTTGCAAATGGTGGTACACCTGTAAGACGCCTGGTCCTATTCCTTCACAGGTAGTCCATTTCTATGTCCCTTATTCCTGCACTTGGAGAAGGTTAACATGGAACTGTGATTGTGGTCATGCTAAGGTAGAAGAGTGCATGTCTCTATTTTTGGTTTTGGAGGCATTTTTATTTTTTATTTATTCTTTTTATTGTTGTGCTGGGTAGGGATACATTGTGGCATTTACAAAGATTCTTACAATGTATCAAATATATCATACTTGAATTCACCCTTCCCACCATTCTCCTTTTTTCCCTCCCCCCATTCCTGAGATAGGTATCACTTTTCTGTTTACATACATAGGTACACAGTATTTGCACCATATTCCAGCTCCTACACCCTTTCCTACCTCCTCCCCTCTCTCCCCAGGCAGAACCTGTTCTGCCCTCCTGTTCTCAGATTTGCAGAAGAAAGAAATAGAAATGACATTTTTGCTTGTTTAAGATAGCTACACAGGGAGTTTCCTTGTGACACTTCCATGTATATATGTATTATAGCCCAATTTGGTTCATCTCCTCTATTTTTCTTCTTTCTACCTTAGTCCCTTTCTTATGGTTATTTCAACCAGTTTAAAAATTCTATGTTCATTCTTGTATAGACAATCTATCAACCATATTCACCTTTCCTTCTTTTACTCTCCCCCTCTTGTATGTGACCTCCCCTTAGCATGACTTGTTTCTCACGATATTGCTGTATTTATATTAGGTGTGTATGTCATATTATTGCCGTACTTATGTTGGGTAAGTATTTCATAATATTTCTAATTGCTATTAGGTCTATATTCTGCATTTGAGAGAAAACGTGCTGGTTTTAGCTTTCTGAACCTGGCTAACTTCACTTAAGATGATGTTCTCCTGTGCCATCCATTTACTGCAAATGACAAAATTTTAATCTTCTTTGTTGAATAAAATTCCATTGTATGTAAGTACCACATTTTCTTAATCCATTCTTCAGTAGTGGGGCATCTGGGCTGTTTCCAGAGCTTAGATATTGTGAATAATGTTGTAATAAACATGGGTGTGCAGGTGCCTTTGTTGTAACCTGACTTACATTTCTTTGGGTATATTCCTAAGAGTGGAGTTGCTGGATAATATGGCAGTTCTATTTTTAGATTTTTGAGGAGCCTCCATATTGTTTTCCATAGTGGTTGTACTAATTTACATTCCCACCAACACTGTATAAGGGTTCCTTTCCCCCCTGCATCCTCACCAACATTTGTTGTTGTTTGTGTTCTTCATGGTAGCCATTCTAACAGGAGTGAGGTGGAATCTTAATGTAGTTTTGATTTGCATTTCCTTCTGGCCGGGGATATTGAGCATTTCTTCACTTGTTTTTTAGATTTGGAGTTCTTCTTTTAAGGAAGTTCTGTTCAGTTTTTTGCCTATTTCTGCACTGAATTTTTGGGCAGTTTGGTTTTTTGAGCTCCCTGTATATTCTGGTTATCAAACCCTTGTCAGATGTATAGCCAGCAAAGATCATTTCTTTTGTTGTGCATAAGTTTTTAAATTTCATATAGTCCCATTTGTCAATCATTTCTCTTAGTTGCTGAGCCATTTGAGTTCTATCAAGGAAGTCATTACCTATGCCTATTAATTCAAGCATATTCCTTGTGCTTTCCTGCAAAGCTTCAGGTCTTATATTAAGGTCCTTAATCAACTTTGAGTTGATATTTGTACAGGGTGACAGAGATGGAAGTTTCAGTTTTCTGCATGCAGATATCCAGTTTTCCAAGCAACATTTGTTGAAGAGACTGTCTTTTCTCCATCATATGTTTTTGGCACCTTTGTCAAAAATCTTGTGGGCATAGCTGTGTGGATTCATATCTGGATCTTCTGTTCTGTTCCACTGGTCTTCATGTCTATTTTTGTGCCAGTACCATGAGTTTTTTATTGAAGGCTTTTTCTGTATCTATTGAGATAATCATGTGGGTTTTGTCTTTGCTTCTGTTAATATGCTGTATTATGTTTAGTGATTTGCATATGTTGAAACATCCCTTCATCCCTGGGATGAAACCAACTTGATCATGGTGTATGATCTTTTTGATATGCTGTAGAAATGATTTGCCAATATTTTATTGAGGATTTTTGCATCTATTTTCCTTAAAGAGATTGTTGTATAATTCTCTTTTTTTGTTGTATCCTTGTCCAGTTTTGGGGTGAGTCTAATACTGGTTTCACAGAATGAGTGAGGCAGTGTTCCTTTTCTTTCTATTCATGGAAAAGTTTTAAGAATGTTGGTATTAGTTCTTCTCTAAAGGTCTGGTAGAATTCAGCAGTGACTCCATCAGGTCTTGGACTTTTCTTTTTTGGGAGACTCTTTACTGCTGGTTCAATTTCATTGTGTGTTATAGATCTTGGGAGCATTTTTAAAACCCTAAATCTGATGCTGCCTGTCCAGAAACATCACTTATATGTGCCATTAGGAGGATGTGCAAATACTCAACAATGACCTGAAAGGAAATGAGATCTCTTTGGAAGCTTCTAGATCATGCTAGCCTCACTGAGCTAGGTGAGATGTTGAGTGTCTGGCAGATGAGTTGCAGCCTCTGGGGAATGTGTCAAGTTATTCAGAGGGGACAAAATCACAGCAAACTGGAACCCTTTTATCTAAGAAGTTTGCCGTATGTGAATCAGTCAGTTGCTGCCCTGCCATGGTTTGTCCATCTGAAAGAAGAGAAAGGAGGAGTTTGGGACTCCAAGATAATGGCCTTATATGGGAGACTGCTTAGGAATATGAGGGATAGATAGAAAAAGAGAAAAAAAATTCATGGCATGCATTTGGGGGAATGCTCAGAACACCTGGGCATGGAGAGTGTCAGCTGAAAGGCTAATGGTGTGGTTCGTGTTTGTGTTCTCTGCATGAAGCTGAGACAGGCTCAAGAGACCCATTTGTCACACACACGGTCTTCAGCCTTTGTACCTCTGGGAATATAAATGCTTGGGATTATGGTCTACTGGGAGAAGCTGGGCATGAGGCATAAGGGGATGGAATGCCCCCAAAATGCCTATTGTCAAGGAGTCAGAAGAAGTCCTTTGAAGAACCTAAAGTTGTTTCAGAAATTGCTTCCACCTAAAAGCCTTTTCTTAAACTCAAATCTATTGTGTGTACACATATATGTCCCCAGGGGCAATGCATCTTTAGCTATTTGTTTTCCTTCTACTTAAGGGTTGTGAATACCATTGAGGTGAGATGTCTAAAATGGGATTATTTTAAAATTCATTCTTCTCCCCATCCTACCAGGGACTGAGAAGGATTATGTGGAGCTTTCGTGAAATGTCTTGGGCTCCTCTCTGGGAAAGGAACTGTAAATGTCAAGCCATCAGTCTTGGTGATCAGCTTGCACAGGTACGGCCGACTTCCTAGGCAGGAGAGAAGAGCCTAGGTGGCCCATGCAGAAGCCTCACTTGAAGTTAGGAGACTGGGACCCTTGCAGTTCAAGGTGGTCAATAGAGAGAGAGGTGAAGACAACTAGAAATGAGGAAGAGGGTGTGTGTGTGTAGGGGCGGCAGAGGTGAAGACCTCCTTGCAGAGGGTGTAGGATACAGAAGCAGAAGGCATAGCAGGTGCAGACTTTGCTTCTTCAACCTAGACAACAGGTGCTTCTGTGCACGTGGTGTTAATAGAGTTCAGACTGATGTGCACCAAGCCACCTGGAGATCTTGTTAAAATGTAGTTTCAGATTCAGTAGGTCTGGGGCTAGTGCTCTACTGGTGCTGCTGCTGCTGCTGGCCTCAGCCTTAAGCTCTGATTAGCAAGATGTTAAGAAAATTTCCGATCACACACACACTCTAAGCAGCATGGTTTTAACAGGTAGGAAGAATCAAACTATGTACAAAGATATACGAACACATTCAGGTCTCACTGAACCTCACTAGCATTTAGAGGAAATTGTCCAGATAACTGCTAATTTGGGAATTTGTATTTGGAATGCTTTATATGCTTAAAATTTTTCTTTCTATATCTGAAAGCTGATGTTGTTCCATTTAGGCCTGTATTAAGATGGCTTAATAATTCCTGAGCCCACTCCCAAGTGGGAGGAGGGTTCTGAGTGTGGGAGGAGGGTGCTGAGTGTTGTGGGAGGCGAATTTGGCATGTTTGTTGGCCAAAGATCATCTATCTATACTGTCCTCAGCCCACATATTTGTGGTTGGGAGCTGGTTTTGCATTGGACACCTCTTCTGTGATCAGACGGAAGAGGATGTTAACATGGGGCTTTTAACGTCCCCCTTGTCCCTAGGATTTCCCAAAAGAAAAGAAAATTGAGGCAGTAGAAAGAATAGAAAATGATACCAAGAGAATGAAAGTAAGGAGGTTGCATTTCTATTCTTATTTTTGGGAGGGGAGAAAAATAAACATCACTGGACAAAGGGCATAGCAAGGAGAAGAACAGAGATAGAGATAGAGAGACACGCACAGAGACAGAGAGAGACAGAGAGAGAGATGAATGATGATGAGATGAAGGAAATCTCCTTGGTAGATAAAACAGATTTGCCAAATATATTACATTCATTAAGATTTTTCTCTGCCTGTAATGTGTGCTTTTCGGAGGCTTTTCTTAGTATTAACGGACGCTCTGGGAGAGGAGAAAGTTGGCAGAGAGAAGCCTAGCAAATATATAAATAAGCTTTGGAGGTTTCAGAAGTTTCATTTCCCACAATAGATCGTTCTCCAGGCTGGGTAAACTTTTTCTTACTTAAACAAATGCTTTGAAAGACAAAGATTTCATATTGTCAGTGGAACATTCAGACTAATAATTGCCTCTGTTCTTCCTGCCTTGAAGTCTCAACAGCCAGCAGATTTATGATTCACTTTTGGCAATAAGCTCTTTCAAATAAATACCACTTTCCCCGGCTGCAAATTGAGTTTTCTCAAACACACAGAGATCAACTTCACTAACAGAAACTAAGTTTTCTCAGTGTATATGGATATATGTATATATGACTGTGAAATGCCATGTTTGCCTTTTTCCCTTTTTGAGAAAATTGACTTGAAAACATTATAAAAATAGTCATTTTAATAGTCAATTTTCTATCAGGGAAACTTTGTAGAAATTTTTGAAGGGGCTCAGGAGAGAGAGTGGAAAGGGGTCAGAAGGCACTTTTTACCCTTCTGTTAGGTTTGTGGACCTCAGAAATTTTATGCAGTCTATGATTGGTGACTTGAAACCAAGTTACTTTGTAGCTGGAGAGAGATAATTTCAAACTTCTTAGAGCAAATATAATAATACAAGCAAGTGTAGATCCAAGAATTAAATGCAGCCAGTCTTTTCTTAGTGCTGTTCAACCATCAGGGCCAACTCAATAGTTGGGTTCCAGGTAGAGGGGATGCCCAAGAAATGAGACAAGGACTGATGCGCCAATAGATATTATAAAGTTGAGATCATGGTAGAGAAAACACAACGAGCTGTGGGTATACAAAGGATGCCCCATCTGGTGTACTATAGTATGTCAGGTCCCTGAAGTTCTGCCTTACTCTGGGAGGTTGCATTCACCTATAGATTCCTGTCCCCATGCACTAAGCAAGGTAGAAGGGAGTCAGGACTCTTTTAAAAGACTTGTGATATCACTTCTTTGGCCTGATTGCATTATATCGCACCAATTCTGTTTGCCTCCAAATTCTCCACTCTCTGTCCCTTCCCCAGTTCAGTCTTGGTGTGGTGACTACCTTAAGGACAAAGGACCCTTTATGGAGAACCTAATGTGTGCCAATTGTCATGCCGTCCATTATTAATGAATGATTATCCCAATATAGGTATTATTGCCATATTATGTGAGGAAACTGAGGTTTCCAAAATGTAACAAACTTTCCCAAGGTCATAAAAATTAGTAAGTGGTAGAACTTCGCTTTAAATTAAGTCTGTCTGACTCCAAAGCCAGTAATTTATGCCATTAGTAACAACAACAGCAATAGTTAACAGTTAATAAATATTAAACAACTATGTGTCAAGCACACAGATCCTATTATTGTTTAATTCATTTAACTCACACAAATCCTATGAGGATAACAGTATTGTTATTCCCATTTTTACAATTGAGGAAATTGAGGCTCAGAGATGTGACTAAGTCACATCTAAGTCCAAGGTCATACAGTAAGGGGTGAAGGCTAGATCTGAGGTCAGGTAGACTGGCTCTAGAGCCCTCACTTTTCACTCTGATGCCGCATCTGTATGATGAGACTCTGCACTGATTTGCACCCTTCTTGAGGTCTGGACACAGACTTTAGCTTCCCTGCTTGGCATTTTCAAGTTTTCTGCTTCCTTTTGGAAGCTAGATCCATTACTGGGTCCAGTGTTTTGAGTCTAAGTGTACCTTTCTGTTCTTTTACTCTTCTCCAAACATACCAAGCACCAGTGGGTCCCAGGCGTGATACTGGGCAACTGGGATGTGTAAGTTGATACTCTGAAGCATTTGTTTAGAGAAATAATGAGCCCTGCTCCGAGCCAGTCCCAGTCAAGGAAGGAAAGGGACAAGTCAACAGAGTGTTCCCACAGCAGCTTGTAATAAGCTTGCAGTGGAGTAAGTATGAAGCCTCAGGCAACCATAGAGGGGAGGATCTGGCCCTGGGGAAGTGTGACACTGTCAGAGGAGGCCTTTATGTAAAAAAGAATCTTGAAAAATCAGGAGTTCACAAGGCAAAGGCAGGAGAAGGGGCATTTCATATAGAGGGAAAAACAGATCTTTAAGTCCGAGTTTTTTCCCTTCTCACACATATGGTTGGGACAAGTTGGTGATTTATTTGTGCCTCAGGGATTGACCTTGCAATAAAGGACTACATAAAAATGATAGGTATCATTTATTAAGAACCTTCCATGAGCCAGGCAAATTTTTGAGTGTTTATGTGTGTCTAACCTTCATAGTCACACTACACCACCAATGTTACTATTATTCCCAGGTTCCACATAAGAAGCTTGTGTGGGGGTCTGAGGGAGGAGAGGCTTCCTTTTTCATGTAGTTTATTTTGCTTCCAAGATGGGGGTGGAGACATTTCTCATTCCATTCAGACCACTTCCATCTGAATCTCCAGGGGTTGTTCAAAAGACAGATGCCACACTCAGAACAGTAGGATCTGAATGGCCTCTATATTGCTCCCGTGCTGATTCTGAGCACCCCAAGCGCTGAGCTGTACCCAGCTACAGAGCAATGAGTAGTGGGACAAGTCTGTTCCCAATTTGTGAACTTCACCATCTTATTGGCTATTAACTTAAAAAAAAAAAAAAAACCCAAAAAACTGACCAGAGTCAAGAGAGGCTGGCATGTCTGTTGGAAGCAGAACATTTTTTTTCTTCTTTAGCCTTAAGTATATGCTAAAAAAAGATATTATTGTGATTTTTTGGGTAACTTTTTGTAAGATTTTGGGCCTTTGCAAGGATTTTTAGAAATGAGGCCTCCCCTTTCAACAAACTCTGAGGATGTGTTGATCTTAATAAGAGCAGGCTTGTGGAATGGTGTGTGTATGATTTTCCTCTTCAGCTCACATCTGGTGCTGGTGGTATCAAGAGGGCTTTACCCTCATGGTTGATTGGAATATTCTCCTATGGGAGGCAGACCATAGAGTAGAGACTATGGAAGAGAAGAAAATGTGACTGTCTATTGGTCAAGCCCAGTAGTGTTCCTCCCAAACATAATCTGTTTTTCCTTATTTTAGATGGCATAGAGTCTAAGGACTTTGAGATCATATAGCATCAAACACAGACTAAATAAGAGTATAGTTCAGTAGCATTATGTATACTGACAATGTCACCACATTAATGATAATAATAAAGTTAAAAAAGATAAGCTAAGTGAATCAAATCTCCATTTCCCTCTTAGTTCATGGTAGCTGAGCTCTTGACGATATCAAACTCTTACAGTTATGAATCTTCAGTCAAGTGAAGAGTTGGGATGCAATATAAAGCATAAAGATTACTAAAGGTTGTTAAATTTTCTGCATCTCTCTCTTTTCCAAAGCACCATGTGGAAACAGGTGCAGTATATGGGCTTTTTGATGACTATTTAAATGTAATTTTCACTACCGTATTCAGGTTTCCAATAACCATTTGTTAGCAGAACAGGATCTTAATTCCTAACAGGTTTGCCTGTATTCAAAGACTGGCTTTGAGTTTAATTTATATAGGCTGGAGAGATTTGGAGGAACACAGAATTTGATGCCAAATGTAAGAATAAGTTTTATTTATAAATGCTCATCCATCTGTTTGGTACTGACTATAAAACCACAACGAGATAAACAATAATAGGTGAGCAAAATAGGGCCTTGTTTCACAATCATCCTGTCTAGCGTGTGATCAAATAAGTGTAATCTACTTTGCAGGATCGTTGTCAGGTTAAAGTGTTGTGCCTACCGTGGGAGGCTTTGAAAAGTGTAGGTGAGCAGTTTGCTGTCAGGGCTGAGGAGAAATGCTGAAGAAAATGTGTTACAATGATAAGGTAATTATACAACAATCACTTAAGAGTATCTACTGTGCATTGTAAGACTGTGCTGAAACTTGAAATAATATGGTGAATATGATAGGCATTGTTTCAATTGTATTGGAATACAAAAATCTTGAGAGAGGCAATTAAGTCAAGGATTCTAATAGGGTTTGATAACTTCTACGATAGGAAAAAAATTATTGCTGTACAATAAACCATCCCCAAATTTGGTGGTTTGAAATGGCAATGATTGGCAAGTTCTGGGGTAATCTGTGGGTTGACTGGCAACCATGTGGATGTTTTCTGGATTTGCTCTGGGTCGTCTGGAGAATAGCGTCTGGTCTTGGTGGCTGTACTCTAGGTGTCTCTCATCTTCCTGGGATCATCAGGCTGGCTCAGATATATATCATGGCTATGGTAGAAGTGAAGAAGGAAAATGGAAATCCATGCGACTTCTTGATGCCCAGGCTTAGCAGTACACACTGCTACTTGTGCCTAAGACTGCACAGGTGTGAATAGTTATCTTTGGAGATTCAGGGCCATTGAGGAGTGCTGATGTTATGGTTATTGTTTGCTAGTGACCATTGGTGCCATGATCGAGGATAAAGGGAGAATGTCCTTGCTCTAGTTTGCAATTGCATAAGTAGCAAATTGTCCCTTCCTCAATACTTTGATTAGAGCTTCCATTATCTGTCCAGCGTATTTCCATTCCCTTGGGTGCCCTGATTAATATCTCTGCACAATTCCATTTTGACCTTCAGTAATTAGTGCAAATATTTTAAATTCAGCGTATTAATTCCTCTTACAGGAAGATCATTTTCTTTGAGAATTTTCATAAATCATTAAAAAAATTAATTAACCAGTGAGAGAAGAGGCCATTTTAGAGCAAATGCTGGCAGTCTATCTTGTTATAGGGGAGTGATCTGGATGTTGGGAACGCTTTCTGACCTGCTCAGACCTTTGGTCCATTCAAAGCAAAGAAATGTCTTTCTTCTGTCATTCCTCCGGGACTGGAATCCTTTAAAGTATTTTAAGGAGGTATCATGGGACAGCTGGAAGAAGCCAATTCTCCCAGTTCTACCACTGACCGCCTGGAAGACCTTGGGCGACTCATTTTTTTTCTCACTGGGCGTCAATGTTTTTGTCCAAAATTGGGGTGTAAACACACTCCCAGAATTGTTCTAGTGTCAAAATCCTCTGGTTTCTAGATTACGCTGTGTACGTAATGGCAATTCCAGGAATGAAGATGAGTAGTTTTCAGTTCCAGAAGCTGCCCCAAGTATTCGTCAGTATTGTACAAGGTTGAGAGTTGGGAAGACTCATTAAAGATGAAGCAGAAGGAAGTCAGGAAGAGGAGATTTGCATGCATGCAGGCAATAAATGAACTTGTTATGAGTGAAGAGATCTGCCAGGAGGCATTAGTGAGAACAGCACTGGCTGCTTGATCACCTGTGTGCCAGAGGAAGGGCAGGACAGGACTATTTAACATGTGGTGAGCTAGGATTAGGCTGAGGGGGTCCTCTGGTTCTTACTTACTTAGTCATTTTCTTTTTCTGTATGCATCTTTTACTTTAACTCTTGAGCTTCATGGCTATGCTATTATAGCAGAATATTTTTTGGACCCAACGAGTCTTTAAACAGTAAGGGAAGTACCCTACCTCTAGCCTGAGGGCGGCCCAGACCTGTGAGTGGGGGGATATTTGATTATCAGAAGTCAAATTCAATTTCAAAATTTAAATTTACATTGAAGCTGAACTTTCTCACTCTCCTGGATGGCAGCTAGATGACAGAGTATCCTAGCCCACTATTTGATGTGTTTGTAATTGCTGTTTACTTACCATCTCTTAGGCACAAGAATTTTCTCAGAACAGAGCATGAAAGGGAAGCAAAGCTCTACTTCACTGTTGTCTTTCCAACACTCCCCTGTATTCTGATCAGGGCATGTACAACTCAAATAGTTAGAATTTCCCAGAGCAACACAAGCCCTCAATCCCAAAGATAAATCTCTAGCATTCTAAAGGCATCCCAGCTCTTTTAAAGCCAAGTTAGTTATTTCCCAGGGAACGGTTTGGCTGGTGGTGATTATAGAAATAAATCTGCACTTCATTTTTAGCCCAGTGGCCCATTACCGCCGGCTTCACATCTAAGCTCCCAAGAATAACGAGAGTCATTTTATGGGAATGAGAGATTATAAATCACTGACTTTGTCAGTTCAGTGTTTTCCTCCAGTGTTCTCTTCTTCAAGAGTTGAGCAGACAGTGACCCTGGGGACCACCCACCTGAGAAGCCTCATCTGTTCTTTGTTTGGTTTTGACTGAAGCCTGAAGTCAGGCCTTGGCTGCTTCCCAGGGCCACCTGTTTGTCCCACATAGAGAGGTGATTGAGAACGCATTCATTTTTAATGCATATCTAGTTTCAGAAGGGTTGACTGTTGTTTCCTATTCTTACCACAAACAGAAAATTGCCTTATAAACATTGTAAAAATTATAAAATATTGCCAGGTAAACAAGAGATTAAACAAAATCCATTGCACAGTCCTCAGAACTCTGACCAAGGAGGCATGTGTCTGAGGGTCCTCCTCACAAGACATCACTATAAGGCATGCCTCCTGAAGTGGCCAACTGAATTATTCATGATCTTGGAATTGCTCATGAAAGTGAGTATCTTGTGGTCTCTAACCTGGTGCTTGTGAAAAGCAAAACAAAACTAAACAAAAAATAGAATTTGTACTCTTTCATCTTTTGATTTTTGCTTAAATGTACACGAAGTATTAAGATATTCTGTATGTATAGAATTTATTCTTATATTTGGTTTGTGCTTTAAATTTGTTTTTTTACCTGTGAAGTGTGAATGACTTATATAGAGCAATGAAAAAGAGTGACAATAATTTCAACTCATTACACCTGTTCTGTGTGTTAACATAAATTGAGATGGAAAATGCTTACTTGATTTATATTTTAGTAAATCCAGGAACTAACTTTTGGCATCTGACCAACCCTGATAAATAAATGGACCACAAGAAAAATTTGGAAACAAATTTTAGTGCTAAGTCATCTTTCCTACTGAGAACTCGTTACAAGATTCACTCTGAATGCAACTCCTCATTATAGCCATTTGTTTTATTGTTTTAGTCCTAAAGTTTGTTTAACCAGCCAAACACACTGGAAAACTTCGAGGAGTAGGAGGAAGGGTAGGCAGGGTGTGAGGGAGGGAGGTACAGAGAAGGAGGAGAGAAATGAGGGGCTGGCAAGCAGCATAGCACTCATGACTTCTCCATGCTCATGAACTCTTCACTCCCTGCCTACCTCCAGTGACCCCAGATTTCCTCTCTTTTACCAGCCCTCACTGGGCACTGGTGCTGAAGGGTTGGGAAATAGATCAAAGGTAGGTATTGCATTCTCTTGAAAAAGCCATGGGCAGGGTTAAGTTAGAAGCCACGATTAGGTCCTGAAAAAATTGAGAGTTGGCTGTAAAAAGCAAGGCAAGGATGACAATTATTAATGAATAATCACTTAATGCAAGACAGATGCTAAAGTGATAAACACATCAATTAGACTGTTTTAAAAATAGTTCACAGGCACATTCATCAACCTCAACTGTTCTCCCTAATTTGTGTGCTCTCCCCTCTGTGTTGGTCCATGTATAAATAAGGGTGACTACGATGCCCCAGGCTACCTCCCTATGAATTAACTGAAGTATAAACCAAGCAAGCACTTTCCATCTCAATTTGTCTTAGCATATCAAAGATGCATAAACAAGTCTAAGTTTTTATTATTACTTTTTTGATCCCTCTATTGTGCTGTTGATTTACAGATTGTGCTGAGTGTTGAGAGGTGAAATTAGCATTCTTCTGTGGTTACCAATAGAAGGCAAATGTTGGATCATTTTAAAGATTTGACTGGTGCTGAAATGAACTTGTATTAATATGGCGAGAATAGAGATTAAGTGTACCATACCACTGGGATGGTATGACAATTCATTTATCACCATTTATGAACTATGGGTGCATATGCTGTCACAAATGAAGATGGATGTATTATCTCTTGAGGTCCCCTGACACACAGAAGTAATGTGTGTGGGCATATGTGATTTTAATATATATTAACTTGCAAATAACTCTGTGATGCACACAAGGCATTTTATGTGACAGGAGGGGTGTACTTATTAGTCAATACACAGCTTAGATTTAAAAGACCCAGCTGGAATTATATGCTGATTGATCAAGGCTATGCTCGTCAACCTGTTACCTTAATTTAAAAAAAAATTACTTTGTCAGGGATTTCCATTCAGATAAGGAGACTAAAATAAAGAAATAGTGTGTTAAGGGAAGACAAAGCCTTGTGGTTTAGTCAACTCAGCTCTAGAAATGGCCCAATTCTTTGCATTTTAATTTTGTTTGAAGAGAAAGATGATCTTTGCTGAGGAAAATTACCAAGGAGAAGGCATTTGCTTTATTCCAACTATGCTGGCCCTAATCTATTTGTAGGCTTAGTCATTTGGACCAGAACTTATTTATCATACGGGATTTCCACTCAGAGATGAGCCTTGTTGAGACAATGTTTTTGTAAGGGAAGTAGGGTTTTATCTTAGTTTATCTCTGAGTTCAGAACTGATGACATTCTGATGGTCACTTCTTGTCCTCCTCACTAAGAGGCCAATGGTAACTATGAGCTTGTTGCTGAGGAAAAGGATCCTAGTGCTGGTCTATGAATCTTCCTCCAGGAAGTTCATGCTGTCGTTATCCCATGACGCTTATGCTGCTTAGGGGACTTGCTTCTTCACAGGGAGACAGATAAACCCTCATCAAGTCATTCATACTAGTCCCTGTTTGCATGTGTAATTTTACCAGCAATTAATAAAAAGGTCAGGGCCATACCTGTGTGTGTTTATGGGATTGTACAATCCATCTAGGCATTTCAGTGCTTTGCTTTAACTTATAAGCTACATTAACTTTTGACTAGTCCAAGTTGGTTTTAGTTTAGCTTTTTTATATAGTTGTTTATTTGAGGTGCTTTACAAGTATGTTTTGTTTAATAAGTTGTTAGTATGGAGAAGAGTTGTACATTAATGAGAGAAGAAGGTTGGTTATATGTTGGTTTGATTTTAGTTTAGGTTAGTAGATCATTTGAGTGGATTTATTATAGAATTGGTTAATTGAAATAATTTTTAAAAAAATCATGAGATACTTGTATGACATCAGTTAATTGATGGTATATAAACAATGAAAATACTAGGGAAATTGCAGTGTAAATTAAGGGATTGAGAGATGAGATAAAGTGATTAAATAATAGTTGTGCTTACTTAAGTGTAGTAAAATATGTCTCTTGTTTTCGGGGTTTGGCAAGAGATTATACATATTTTATTTGTTGGATGTTTGACTTAAGTGAGGTGATGCTTCAGGACATTTGTTATGCCATCTTGGTCTCATCTTTGTTAATATGCTTTCCTGACATGGAGTTTTTTGGTGTTACCAGACTTGTTAGCTGGAGAATGGCTGGACAGGGTTGTGTCTGTGGAATCTCTGAGGGATATGCATCTGGCTCTCATGAATTCTCTCTCTCTGGGTGTTGTCTACACCAGGGGAAACTCCCAGCTTCCTTGGCAGTCTCTTTCTGCCTAGAATCTTCACTGAAAACTGGCCTTCCCATTATTGTACACAGCCCTATCCCCTAGACTTGCCAAGGTCATGATCGGTTAATCACTCATACTCAATATCATGGTTTCACCTATAGCATAATTGTGCTTTATGGTTCTGTATTTATTAGGTAGATGCTCATCTTCTTTGTGTCTCTAAAACACAAAATGTTGTAGCTATGGAGATAATTTTACATGCAAAAAAATATGTTACCTGTGTGGGTTCAAAGTGGGACAGATTATCTGAAATTAAGTATGGTCAGGAAATCTAGGCTATGTGATCATATAAGAGAAAGGGCTCTGGATTTGGGCCGGATCAGGTTTTCAATCCCAGTCATATCACTAGCTGACCCTACGGTGGTCACTGAGTCATTTAATGTCCCTGGCCTGCATTTTTTTCCTCCTGTAAAATGAGGAGAATGCATGCTTTAAACTCTCCCCCAAGGTTGTGGGGGTGCAAATGAGAATGTATACTCAGTCATGACTTTACCAACCATTTACTGAGCATGTGTTGAGCATGGTGCTGGACTCTGGAGATAGAAAAAGGGGGAGTATATGTTCCCATTCTCTGATTTCACAGATGTCTTCAGCTCTTTCCCATAAGAAGCTTGCAGTCTTGGGCACATAAAATTTCACATTGTAGAGAAGTACTTTGTAAACTCTGAAGCTCGTGATCAAGAGGCTATGTGAAGAAAGGATTCTGTGTCTATCTTTGGAAATTCACAATGACCATTAGATAGCTAAAGCTCTGATAAGCCATGCAGTAAAAAAACATGTTGAACTTAGTTTAACCTAGTCTGATTCAGGCTTGAAGGGAACATTTTTTTTTTAATTGTGTATAACCTTCTAACACCTGGAGGAACACCTCATTTGAGAAATTCCCCTTTAAGGAATCCTAAGTGACTAGTTGTCCTCATATTACCCTGTACATATTTTCACCATTACACTCATCCATTGGATTGTTTTCTTACTTGTATGTTTATGTCTCTTAATTTGTGAGCTCTTCAAATACTGTCCATGTCTATTACATTTGCCTCCACAGTACATGGGTGGAAGGAATATCCCTGGTTCTTTCATATTAGACACTCAACGAATGCTTATTGAATGAATGTATGAAATTGTTCATCTGTGTTATTTAAATGTGAGCAATTTTCCTGAAATTTTAAGATTTTAGATGGCAGTAACTAAACTTCCTTAATCTGCTTTATATAACATCCAATTTAACTGATTTTTATGATAAAGAAGTTTAAAAACTATGTCTTAATTTGGAAATAGATTAACTTTTGATGAGAAAATAATTATTTTCCATGTTTAAAAGCTGTTTATTAAGCCCCAATGTTTTGAACAAATTTACCAAAGGAGAAAAAGAAAAACACATTATGCCTCTCAGAGTCCCAAATGGATACAGCTAAGAAGTTATATAGATTTGCCCTGGAAATAGGAGCCTAAGGTTATGGAAAAATTGTAACCAGTAGATTAAACGTTTATTGGAATGGAAGTCAGGCAAGATGGATGAGTCTTTCTGTAGCAGAATATTTCTGGTAGGGGACCATTGATAGGGAAGAAAAGGGCACAGGGGCTCCATGTTGGTTGAGTTTTAGTTTAGCCAGGGAGTAAAGATAGAGGGGTTGATACTGCTGCAACAGTTGCTAGGTAAAATGAAATGCTAAGTATAGTAACTTGAATGATAAAGGCTCTCAGTAAGTCTCCTCCCCAGGACTCTTGGTGGAGCCAGCAGGTAGAAATAGTAGGGCTGAGGCCTACTGATGTTCCATCTGTGAGGAAATAGTGTACAATAAACCCAGATTGAGTGAAGGAAAAGTTGAGCACAGTTGGAGTAGTAGAAGTTAGTGCTTAGAAAGTTCTTTCTTTTCAGTGTAAAAACGTAGTTCTTATCCTGACATGTTCATGGAAAAAAAAAAGTTAAAGAATGGTAAATACAAAGGAAAATAAAATAATTGTAGTCATGTTAATTAAAGAGAATGTAATTTCCCATTTTGGAGTAAATTGTGTTTTTGGTAAATATTTTGCATCAATTTACATAAACACAGATAATACATATTACTTTAATATTCTTACTAAGCATAACAGTAGAATGTAAGCATATTTCTGAATCATTACATGTTTGTCTAGATAGCTTTTGTTGGCAACACAGTATTTTATTTTGTTTTTATCATTTATTTAATCAGTTCCAGTCATTGAATATCTAGGTTATTTTCAGTTTTTACTATTATAAACAACACTGGAATGGACTTTGTTTTAATTAAATCTTTTTCCATGATTATTTCCTTTGGATTAATTCTAGGAAGTAGAATTGTTAGTTCAAAGATAATGATTTTGGTATCTGTTGTCAAGTTGACCTTGGAAATGATGAACCAATTTTTATAAGGCTTCTAGAAAAAAGTTAATACTATTTATCATTAAAAACATTTGTCAAGCCAGGGGCAGGTGGCTCACAACTGTAATCCTATCAACTCAGGAGGCAGAGATCAGGAGGATGGTGGTTTGAAGCCAGCGCAGGCACATAGAGTGTGGAACCCTGTCTTGAAAATACTCAATACAAATAAGGGCTGGCAGGGTGGCACAAGTGGAGGAGCACCTGCCTAGAAAGTGTGAGGCCCTGAGATCAAACCCTAGTACTACCAAAAACAACAACAAAAAAGACATTTGCCAATTTAACAGTCAAAATTTTATTTACTTGTCTTAATTTGCATTCACTAGTTATTCTCAAGGTTGATTTTTTTTTTTTAAATACTAAATAATTTAATGGGTTAAAGATGTAGCTCAGTGGTAAGACATTTACCTAACATGTATAGGGCCCCAACACTGAAAAAACAATGCAACCTTATAATTGGCCATTTATACTTCTCTCAATTTGTTTTATGTTTTTGCCCACTTTTCAATTAGGGTGTTCATCTTTTTATTGATTTTTCTGTTTTTTTCTTTTCTTTTCTTTTTTTGTTTGTGTGTGTGTGGTACTGGAGATTGAACTCAGGGCCTACACCTTGATCCACTCTACCAGTCCTTTTTTGTGATGGGTTTTTTGAGATAGGGTCTCATGAACTATTTGCCCAGGCTGGCTTTGAACTACAATCCTCCTGATTTCTGCCTCCTGAGTAAATAGAATTATAGGTGTGAGCCACTGGCACCCAGCTTGATTTTCTTTTGATTTCTAAGAGCTCTTTATGTATTATCACTGCTATGTTATAACTAAGTTAATTCTTAAAATCTCACAGTTCATGAACATTTATACTGTAATTTAAGCCTATTTTAATAGGAGGTATGGCTGGGAGTTTAGGTCTTTTTTACCTTTCTATTTCTTGGGTTGCTGATAGAAACTTGAATGCTTAGCATGGTAAATTGGATTCTTGGTAGGAGCCCAAAGTAGCAATAAGGTTAGGCTCTTTGTATGCCTTTCTGAGTTGCCAAATCACTGAACCTTATCTGAAGACAGTGGTTTTCAGCATATCAAGTTCTTCCTTTGTTCATATCTTTAGACAAAGACAAGTTTTAGAGTTCAGACTATCCTTAGAAGCTGACATTTCGGATTCTTTTAGAATAAAGGCTAGGATAAATATAAACTTTTAAATTCAGCAGTTTGGCTGATTCCATTCAACATAGAATTTTGTTGGAAGTAAAAATAGCGATAGACTGATCCTACTAGTTCACTCAATATTGAGGGTTTTAAAAATAATAGGTAATTCCAACACTGTAACTGAAATGCACATTTTCCCACAGGGTTTTTGTTTTCAGAATTTCCATAATTATAAATATTTTGCCAACCTTGTTTTATTCAATTTCACTACTTTTCTCCCTGATATTTTAAAGCAAATCTCTGACTCCATCTTATTTCATCTGTAAATACTTCAATATATATCTGTGATTAAAATAACCTTTGAAAACATAACCAATAAGTTTTATCCTATCTACACACATAATAATGACTTTATATCATGTAAATTTCAACTATATTATTTTTTGCCTGAATTTTCAAAGACTTTTTATGTTTGATTTATTTACCTCAGATTCCAAAAAAGAGCCACCCATTGTGTCTGACCATTATTCCTCTGAAGGCTCTTTTATTCCACTATTGACTTGTTTCTTTCATTCTATTGACTTATTGGAGAAACTGGATCATTTGTCTTAAAAATGTTCCAATTGCTGGATTGTGGTGGTGTTTAACTTCTTCCTCTGTTTTTCATAGTTAGAACTAGAGGATTGATTGGAGTCAGGTTCAATATTTTTAAGTGAAACTATTTCATAGGTAACGTGTGCACTTCCCAATGCATTGCTCTACAAGGCACCTCATGTCTGGTTATCTCATCTTTAATGATGTTGTGATTGATTAGTGACTTCAGAAGTTGTCAACATAATCTTTCCATCATTAAGTTCCTCACGGACACTTCACCTGATAGCTTTGGCATTCATTGATTTATGTTGTATGGAGCCATCATTTCATTAAGAGTTGCAAAATGGTGATTTTAAAATCCTATTACTTATTCTGTAATTATTATCTGAAAACAATTTTGAAGAACTTATTCTATCAACTCTTTGGTTATAAAGAAATATAATTCACATAGGAAAGAATCATATAGAATTCATTCTTTCCCATTGTCATTTTTTTGTAATAAATTGATGACTTTTGCAATGTTTAGCAGTGTGAATGAATTTTTTTTTAGTATTCCTATGCACTCATGGACTTTTATATATTTAATGTGTTTCAATCCACTGTTGTCATTACTCTTTTTGGTGTTCAAATTGTCCCATCTTAGATCAGATGGAGCTGTTCAAATTGGTTCTTGTATCTTTTTGATAAGACACCACTATTTTTTGCTGAGCTATTTATTTTAAGGTGCACCCCACCTTCCTGCCACTTCCTACCATGAGAATTGGGGTTACTGTACTTCTCTGAATCTGTACTCCCTGAAAGGCAGGCTGCGCATCACTTTCTTCAGAATCTAATTCTTCTCAGACTCAGATATTACACTGAAAAACAATTCAGATACCAAGCAGGCACTCAATCAATGTGTATTGTTGAATTAAATTCTGCTTTGTAGCACTACGGATTTCACATGCTAATGTAAACAGTAGATGGCCCTAGGATAATTTAACTCATTTCCATGAGTATTTCTAAACCCACATGTTTTGTTGTAGCTTTAGAAAAGAGCTTAAACACACACCTATCAAGCTTAGAAATATTTTTGTGCAATTGTTTCTGTCATTTGGTATATTAGCATTCTTCTCACAGTGCTTTGCTTATATAAATTTAACAAGATGAAAGGTTGATGCTAAGAGAAGTCTTTGGACAGATTCGTTACCTTAGCAACCTTGCCCCAGACTTCCACAGCCCTGACCCAGCTACAAAGTCCTTCACTGGCTAACGAGACACTCTTAATGACAGCTGGCTGAAACTCAGGTCTGCTGATAAAATGACTTCTTATCTGGACAGTAACCTTTGGAGGAATATTATCTTTATCAGATTTCCAAAAGAATCCAAACACTGAATGTGGTTCCACTAATAACTATATTCATAAGGCCATCATGCTTAAGTGCTTCTGGGAAAGCATTAGTAACAGGAAATTAAGTGTTACAGAATAATTGCTAACCTCACTGCATAAAATAGAAGCTGGCCACCCAGTGATTCTGTGTTGGTAGCAGTCATTAGATGCCACTGTCCTATATAATTGAAAAATTGTTTGTATAAAGGAAATATTGTCACTGCCTCATTACTTCTAACATTTAAGTGTATTGGGAAAATCCGAATGACCTTTTGAGGCTCAAATTGCATATCTAAATTTGTTGTGTAGGTGGTTTCAATGGTTAAAAATCAAGCTTTCCTTGAGCGAAGACTTTGTTATAGGAATATTCTTGTAGCTGGCACTTGTAGAAAACTGTGAATAAAATCACAATGTATTAATTATTAATTTATTACCTACCACTTATCAGGTGCTATGCTAGTCAGTAGAGTGATACACAATGAATAAAATTTAGTTCCTATCGGACAGCAGGGAGCGTTTAATTCAGTGCCATCCCACAAATAACTCTTGAATACTTGGCTTTTAAGTAGATTGGTAATCCACAGATATATCCCTGTCACACTCCCAGATGATCATGACACTTGTTTCTAGCTGGTATTCATTCTGATTAGTTGGCATCAATACTATGTAGTTAACAAAAGTTTGAAAATGAATGCTTTTTCACAACCTTTGGATTAGAGATTGAGCTTCATTTCTAAGACACTTAGATGGTATTGTTTGGATTCAACAAATCTTATTTTGTAAATGAACTCAAGACCCACCATTGAAAAGAACATCTAGGAGTGTAGGGAGACTTTTGAAGCCCTAGCGCAAAATAAGAAAACATTCCCACATGTGTAGAGAAGAAATTGTAGATAAAATAATATGTTTAGTGTGTGTTCAGGAAGTCATCTATTTAGAAGACCTCTGTGTTTGAAATCAGGACTTTGTGCTTGCAAAGCAGGTTCTCTATCATTTGAACCAAACCTCTAGTCCATTTTGCTCTGGATTTTTTGGAGATGGGGGTCTCATAAACTGTTTGCCTGGGCTGGCCTTGAACTGTGATCCTCCCAATCTCAGCCTCCCAAGTAGCTAGGATTTAGGCATTAGCAACCGGTACCTGGCTAATGTTTAGGCTTTATTGATAGTTCACATTCACATGTCGAAGCCCAAATCCCCAATGTGATAGTATTAGGAGGTGATGGCTTTGTGTGTAGATTAGGTGTAGATGAGGTTACAGAGGTGGACCACCATGATGGGATTAATGCTCTTATAAGAAGGAGAGACATCAGAGCTTCTCCCTTCACTATGTGCAAGAAGGCAGCCATCTACAAACCAGAAAGAGAATCCTCACCAAGAATCCACTGGCACCTTTATCTTGAACTTCCAGCTTCCAGACTGTGAGAAATAAATGTCTGTTGGTTTAAACCACTTAATCTGTGGTATTTTGTTATAGTATTCTGAGCTGAATAAGCTAGATTCTTAAAGTTTATATATCTGGAGTTTATTAGTTTAGGTTAGCACCCTGTCTCTTTCAAAAGTAATTCCACTGCACCACTTACTGTTAAGACAGACACTTATGAAGCCCTCATATGGACTACTCTGGTAGGGACTTAGACTCTGTGATAAGTCACAGGCCATATTCTTGCAGAAGAAGTAAGGGAACAAAAGAGAGGGCTTCATAAATGCAAAAATGGTTGGCAATATTAAGATCTAAGGTTTTATTACAGATTTAAACAAGAAGATGTCAGAAATCTTACCTTTATTTTATGCAAAAAAGAGAAGTGTTGCTGTCCTAAAAGAGAGCTTGTGTCTTTTGAGCAGTATCTATGGAAGAAGACAAAACATATTTAATTTTTTGTTGGTGTCTGGAAGAACTGGAATGCTTTTATTTTAAAGCTGTGAATCACAAAAATTTACTCATATTTCTCATTTCTTTTGGGTGCCAGGTAGCCAGAGATAAAATTCAAAGCTCAATCTCTAGTTAGTAGTTAGGAACTTCAATCTAAGAATTTATCTGCTACAAATGTAGAACCTATGTGTCACCTCTGGAATTGCCATTTGTTATCCTAACCCAGCCAACCACATTTCCTCTCTTCAATTCAAGTCTATATCAGGACACAGCAGACTAGGTGGTTTAAATAACAAACATTTATTTCTCACAGTTCTGGGAGTTGGAAGTCTGAGATCAGGGTACCAGCATGGTCAGGTCATTGGTGAGAACTTTTGTCTTGGTTTACAGATGGCTGCTTCCTTGCTATTCCCTTATATGTTGAAGGCATTAGTCACCCAAAAAGGGGCTTTATCCTCATACAAACCTAATACTTTCCCATTGGAAGTTAGAATTTCTACGTATGAATTTGGTTGGGGATGGGGCACGCAAGTATACCATTCATAAAACTCTTCCTCGTTCAGAAACAGGTTCAGAAATCAAGGGTCACAGATGAGTCCTTCAAAAATGATTATTAGTGCTGCTGCCTTTCTCAGTTCTTTCTTGGTTCTCAAGAAATTTCCTTAATCTGTTACCAGGCTGTAATTACCTTCTCTTCTTCCTGTTTTACTAACTGACCATACCTGTCCAGAAGGCTTAAAACATTCTGTGGCATTCTTTTAACTCTTTCTCCCCAGAGTCTCTCCATGTTTCTACAATTGATAATAGCGTTTGGGAGTCTACCTCATTCTGCACAGCTGGTTGAGTGGCTCCAAATAATTTGGCCCTAAATCCTTAATGTAGATATATTTGCACAAAAATTCCTTCATGTAGCAGGCATGAGTCCCATTCCACTATTTAAGGTGGGTAAGAAAGAGAACTGTCTTTATTTTCTTATGTCTCAATTTAATTTTAGTGTGAAGGCTTTACTGTGCCAGGGTGGTAAAAACTCACTATCAGTCAGTGTATTACCAGCTCCTAGATTCTGGGGAGCTTCCCATAACATCAAAATATTTATAGAGTATTTGGCTCTAATTTTATCTGCGCATGGGTGAGCCCATTGAGATGTTTATTGTTATGTGAGGACAGGAGATGTTTATTGTTATGTGAGGACAGGAATCCACACTTTTCCTGCTGAGTTCTCCCTTGCTCCTGCACATCTGGCTGTTTGACTGGCTACTCCATGACCTAGGACCTTGTTTTAGACACAGCCATCATTTTACTGCTCCTTTTCCATGTCTCATATGGGAATCTCTGAGCTGTTCAGCCTCTGCCTGCCTCTGTTTGCTCTGTAGTAATTTACTTCCTTTAGACAGACCTGGAAAGAAGGCGGCTCCTGGTAACATCTCCCAAGTTCTGATTCATTTCCTCCTCAAGCATTTCTTCCCTCAGGAAGTTGTTTTTCTCTAATCTAACCAACCCACTTCCTCTCTTTAATTCAGATTTGTTTACTTGTTTTTCATTTTTCCAAGAAATTGTGCAAGCATATGCCATAAATTTCTGATCAATTTTCACTGCTTTCCCCCTTATTTTTATGCTAGGAAAAGTTATTTTCCTTTAAAAAGTTTGGTAATATGCCTAAACAGTCCAACAAATGAATCCATGAATAATATGAATCCTGTTTGCAACAGTTATGCCCAGACTTAAACAGGTTCCCAATTCCAAAATCCCTTATAAGATTTGGAAATATTAATATGATTTTTTGTGGGAATTAAACAAATAAAAATGGTTTGCTTCTACTCTTCTGGAGTATTATTATAATTTTGTTTACTGGAACTGCTTAATCTTATTTGTTTTATTAGATCATTTGTTACTGCTCTTTGAGATTCCAATAAACTCTTTAATAAACATCAAAACTTGCGAACTCATCACTCCCTGTAATATCTCCATAAACACTTGTTAAACCCATCATGCCATCAGGACTTTGCAAAGAAGATTACCTAGACATTATTTTATGATTTCTTTTTATTTTTTTCAATGTAGGTAATAGACAATATTTGAGGAAACCAATTATAACGCAATTCAACACAGTACCACTGATCAAATTGCCCCTTCCAGACATCAGTTGGGAATATTTGTTATGGAAATCTCTGTTTTGAATGATTTCTTAAATCAAATTGCAGTAAGCATAAGCAAAAATTCCAAAGACTATCTCTGTTAGGATATTCTTGAGATAGGAAAAGACAATTTTCCAAATAAGGGAATTCTTGCCCTTTCTTAGGGCTAAATTATACCTTAATTGTGTGGTGTGATATTTTTCTGATCAAAAATTATGATTGCCAAATGCATCACTGTCTAAGTTAGGTGTAGTTTTGCCAGCCCCACACGTTTATAAATTCAACTTGGGAATCTACTCTAAGGCATTCCAGTTTAATACTTTCCTTTGAATTAGAAATGTATGTGGAACATGGAAACAGGCCAAAGGAAAATGTACATCTTTAATTCCTTTCTCTCCTCCTCTTCATCACCAAGTCTTGCCAGCACTACCTTCTGGATACCATTTGCTATAATCTCCACTTTTTCTTTGAGCCCAATATCAACATTTGCCTTTCTGGTTAACAATGTAGCTTTCCAGCAGGTCACCCTTCTTCAGGTTTGTCTCTCTCAATGCCTGTACCTCATTCTAGAATGATGGTAGCAACAGTATTTTGACGTCAAGTCTGAGACCCGGAGCATAAACTACAATGTCCTCAAAAAGGTGTCCCAAGCTGGGCATCTCGGTCACCCGTAATCCCAGCTCTGGCAGGGAGGGATAGGCCCCACCTATGAGACTCATGCTCATAAACAAAAGAAAGCCAAACACCCAAAATCTAAATAAACAAACAAGTAAGCAAACAAACATAGTGTCCTAGCTGAACTTTCTTGAGCTGTATCCCTGATCCAGACTTTGTGCTCTGTCAGCAGTTCCAAAAGCAAGGTGTTTCTCACTTTCACTGCTTCATCTTAACCCATAAAATGGTACTCACTTAATATATATTGAATGCTTGGAAACCCCAAACAGAGGAAAGTTAGCCCCTGTGTCTCTGGTGCTAAGCAGCATGATGGCATCGTGAATAGAGCATTGCACTTTGCTGCTGGGCTATACCTGAGTGGTCCAAATCCCATCATTCTTATTATAGCTATACAACTTTTTTTTTTATCTTGGTCAAGTATCCAAGCTTTTCCTTAGTTAAAAGGAGGGTGAAATTAAGCTTGTGTTTGGGACATAGTAAAAACTTTGGAAATGTTAGTTTCCATTCTTTTAAAAAAAATGCTATGAAGTTCCATTAAATCTAGCATTTAAGAGAGCAGGCAACTCTGCTTACACGTGCCTGAAACCATTTACAGCTGATTACTTTTCTGGTGTGGTTCCACTCCCATTCTACTGCATTAATAATAGAATACAGAAACATAAATCTTGAAGCTCACTCCACAGAGGATGAAATATTAAATTTTTATTGTCTCCAAGTAACATTTCAGTGGATTTTTCCTACCAGATTTCTCCTAGAAATGGTATAATGGGAAAAAGGACACTGGATGTGGACTTTGTGAGGGATGAGTGTTAAGGGGAAAGAAAACTGGAACATCCAGCGTGTGGGACGCCTGCAGGAAGGTGACAAAAATGAACAAGAAAGCACTGGAAGGAAGTGTGTGTGGCAGTGCTCATATATCTGACCTACTTTCCAAATTTACCCAGGGCCAGCTTTTTCAGAGAAATTCAAAAAGGATGACTAACTTTGTATTAGGGACTCAAAAATGGAAAATCAGTGGAGTCCAGCATGATGAAGTAAGTGCTGGAGCCAGGGCTTGGCCACTGTCCCTAATCTGGAGCCAGGCCTCATGATGAAAAAGCAGAGAGGAAGAGTAGCAGATGGGAGGATGACGACCAGATGCAAGTTATTTAAAAGTAATACACTAATTCAGCAGGAATGGAGTGGCAATTCAGCAACTTATTGGGTATGACATTTGGATAAATTAAACTGAATAGAACAGAACATCTAGGAAATACCAGATAGGGAAAAGGAAAGTGAGGGTGAAACTTGGCAGATGAAGGAAGGAAAAGAAACAGATTAAAAAAAAAGAAGAGTTTAGGGCCCAGGGAAAGCCATTCCCATCTCAATGTATGCTTAATATCCAGATTTTCATTTTTAAATGAAAAAATGTAGTTGTAATTATTTGCAAATAACTAGATAGCTAATGCCAGGTAGATAAACACTTATTTTCTGATTCTCCTCTTCTTTACCTTTTCATAGCACAAACACAAATACTCTCTCTCTCACACACATGCACAGACACATGCACACACATACATACAATGCTTCACTTCATGGTCTCATGTGATGAATTTTCAGATTTAGTTTGGTTTACTGCAAAAGCAACAAATACTTTATAAAATATACATGTTCCCATTCAGCAAGAGCTATTTCTTACTTTAATTGTTCATTTTTGATCTCTCAGGGTTATGGGACAGCTGGTTATCGATGGACTTAAGAGTCAGGCAATGCCTGTGGGAAGACAGACAGGTGAATGATAAATCAAACCAGGAAAGAGGGCATATAAACAGCTAGATCTGAAACACAAACATGCCTATTAAACAGAGATGGGAACAACCATTTGTCAAATTTTCTAGTATTGATCGTTGATCTTTCTGCTGCGAGTCATATTGTGGCTATTCTTACTGATTTATTGAATAGATATCTTTAAGGAGTTTGACTCTGCTTCATCTAAATCAACATTAACAAACTTCAGGCAGAATTCTGAATCTCACTTACAAGGGAGTTAGTTTCAAGATAGAGACAGAGTTAATTTGTCAAGTTTGGCCTCCAACAGGGCAGTACTCTCATTCATGCCTTCAAAGTAAATTGGGCTCAGTCTACAGGACATTGAAC
The DNA here is from genome assembly GCF_047511655.1 of Castor canadensis. Lineage (NCBI taxonomy): Eukaryota > Metazoa > Chordata > Mammalia > Rodentia > Castoridae > Castor > Castor canadensis. The sequence continues at coordinate 135,390,305 of NC_133393.1, read as the reverse complement.
AAAGATTCTAATTAAAGGAACCTGTCTTCTTGGTGTTTCTATGCTTGGCAAGTCACATTTTTATATAGGTGCCTGTGTGAATGTCATTATTTTTCATCTTCCAAAGTGTTACACCTTGTACCTTAGAGACAAAAAAAAAAAAATCCAGCTTTAGTCCAGTCTTTTTCTTTTCAAGTGTTCTCTTTTGCACCTGTCACTCCCACTGCAGTGTGACGGTGGTTCTTACTCTTTTCATTTCCTTGCTGGTAGGTCAGGTCTCAAAATAAGGACTAAGATGACAATAAAAGCTCAAATGGAAATAAAACAAAAGGGAGAAAACATGAAAAGGGCTTGAAAGTAAAAGGATACAAAAGCACAGTGCAGAAAGGCTGAGAAAGTTGAAATGATTATGGGATTAAGAAAAATGTGATAATGTAATTTAAAAAAATGTTTTAAATAAAAAGGCATAGCAAAGTGGATTTGGGGGGAGGTGGCGATAAGTTTCATCACCTAAGAGAAAAATTTTCAGGCAAATCCACTGCATTTTACTGCAGTTATGTAACAGTTTATTACTAAGCACAGGAGACTATAAAATAAATAATAGAGAAGGCAAAAATATTTCCTTTTTCTCTCCATAAAGCATGAATTTGGAGCTGGCCCCAAACTCAACTTTAGTGGATGCTATAACATTAATGGGCACCAACCATTTATTAAAATCTGTTCCACAGAACAATGCTGTCTTCCCAGAGCTATGTAAACCATCAGCCATGAACGTGAGCACCAGATGGATTAATTTCAGCAGGTTTTAAATCTATAAACTAGAGATAATGAGGTTTTCCCCACTCACCTCAAATGAACCAGTGCATGTGTGTGATAGAATGTAATAAGGATAAAGAACTATATATTTACAATATATATAAATACACTGACACTGAATAGTAGGATCTACGGGTAGGAAAATCTGATGGTGTTTGGTTCTAAGATGATAATATTGAAACTATTTGGACTGTTAGAATGTATCGGTTATTGAATACTCCACCCACCTCCCCATGAACTAGAGAACATTTATGTGGTCAAAATTCAGCTTTTATGAAAGGATCATTAGTGAAATGTTCATCAGCTGATTTGCCCCTTTTGACTGATCGCGTCAGGCAACACACTTTTTATTTATTTATTTTTTTTTTTATAAGGATATAATTCCTTTATTTTATTTTTCTGTAGTTATTTTCTTGTTTTCTCCTTTTTTTTTTTTCTTTTATTATTCATATGTGCATACAAGGCTTGGTTCATTTCTCCCCCCGCCCCCACCCCCTCCCTTACCACCCACTCCACCCCCTCCCGCTCCCCCCCCCTCAATACCCAGCAGAAACTATTTTCCCCTTATCTCTAATTTTGTTGTAGAGACAGTATAAGCATTAATAGGAAGGAACAAGGGGTTTTGCTGGTTGAGATAAGGATAGCTATACAGGGCATTGACTCACATTGATTTCCTGTGCGTGGGTGTTACCTTCTAGGTTAATTCTTTTTGATCTAACCTTTTCTCTAGTACCTGTTCCCCTTTTCCTATTGGCCTCAGTTGCTTTTAAGGTATCTGCTTTAGTTTCTCTGCATTAAGGGCAACAAATGCTAGCTAGTTTTTTAGGTGTCTTACCTATCCTCACCCCTCCCTTGTGTGCTCTCGCGTTTATCATGTGCTCATAGTCCAATCCACTTGTTGTGTTTGCCCTTGATCTAATGTCCACATATGAGGGAGAACATACGATTTTTGGTCTTTTGGGCCAGGCTAACCTCACTCAGAATGATGTTCTCCAGTTCCATCCATTTACCAGCGAATGATAACATTTCGTTCTTCTTCATGGCTGCATAGAATTCCATTGTGTATAGATACCACATTTTCTTAATCCATTCGTCAGTGCTGGGGCATCTTGGCTGTTTCCATAACTTGGCTATTGTGAATAGTGCCGCAATAAACATGGATGTGCAGGTGCCTCTGGAGTAACAGTCTTTTGGGTATATCCCCAAGAGTGGTATTACTGGATCAAATGGTAGATCGATGTCCAGCTTTTTAAGTAGCCTCCAAATTTTTTTCCAGAGTGGTTGTACTAGTTTACATTCCCACCAACAGTGTAAGAGGGTTCCTTTTTCCCCGCATCCTCGCCAACACCTGTTGTTGGCGGTGTTGCTGATGATGGCTATTCTAACAGGGGTGAGGTGGAATCTTAGTGTAGTTTTAATTTGCATTTCCTTTATTGCTAGAGATGGTGAGCATTTTTTCATGTGTTTTCTGGCCATTTGAATTTCTTGTTTTGAGAAAGTTCTGTTTAGTTCACTTGCCCATTTCTTTATTGGTTCATTAGTTTTGGGAGAATTTAGTTTTTTAAGTTCCCTGTATATTCTGGTTATCAGTCCTTTGTCTGATGTATAATTGGCAAATATTTTCTCCCACTCTGTGGGTGTTCTCTTCAGTTTAGAGACCATTTCTTTTGATGAACAGAAGCTTTTTAGTTTTATGAGGTCCCATTTATCTATGCTATCTCTTAGTTGCTGTGCTGCTGGGGTTTCATTGAGAAAGTTCTTACCTATACCTACTAACTCCAGAGTATTTCCTACTCTTTCTTGTATCAACTTAAGAGTTTGGGGTCTGATATTAAGATCCTTGATCCATTTTGAGTTAATCTTGGTATAGGGTGATATACATGGATCTAGTTTCAGTTTTTTGCAGACTGCTAACCAGTTTTCCCAGCAGTTTTTGTTGAAGAGGCTGCTATTTCTCCATTGTATATTTTTAGCTCCTTTGTCAAAGATAAGTTGCTCATAGTTGTGTGGCTTCATATCTGGATCCTCTATTCTGTTCCACTGGTCTTCATGTCTGTTTTTGTGCCAGTACCATGCTGTTTTTATTGTTATTGCTTTGTAATATAGTTTGAAGTCAGGTATTGTGATACCTCCTGCATTGTTCTTTTGACTGAGTATTGCCTTGGCTATTCGTGGCCTCTTGTGTTTCCATATAAATTTAACAGTAGATTTTTCAATCTCTTTAATGAATGTCATTGGAATTTTGATGGGAATTGCATTAAACATGTAGATTACTTTGGGGAGTATCGACATTTTTACTATGTTGATTCTACCAATCCATGAGCATGGGAGATCTCTCCACTTTCTATAGTCTTCCTCAATCTCTTTCTTCAGAAGTGTATAGTTTTCCTTGTAGAGGTCTTTCACATCTTTTGTTAGGTTTACACCTAGGTATTTGATTTTGTTTGAGGCTATTGTAAATGGAATTGTTTTCATACATTCTTTTTCCGTTTGCTCATTGTTAGTGTATAGAAATGCTAATGATTTTTCTATGTTGATTTTATATCCTGCTACCTTGCTATAGCTATTGATGATGTCTAGAAGCTTCTGAGTAGAGTTTTTTGGGTCTTTAAGGTATAGGATCATGTCGTCTGCAAATAGGGATATTTTGACAGTTTCTTTACCTATTTGTATTCCTTTTATTCCTTCTTCTTGCCTAATTGCTCTGGCTAGGAATTCCAGTACTATGTTGAATAGGAGTGGAGATAGTGGGCATCCTTGTCTGGTTCCTGATTTTAGAGGGAATGGTTTTAATTTTTCTCCGTTAAGTATAATGCTGGCTGTAGGTTTGTCATATATAGCTTTTATAATGTTGAGGAACTTTCCTTCTATTCCTAGTTTTCTTAGAGCTTTTATCATGAAATGATGTTGGATCTTATCAAAGGCTTTTTCTGCATCTATTGAGATGATCAAGTGGTTTTTGTCTTTGCTTCTGTTAATGTGGTTTATTAGCAACACACTTTTTAAATTGCATTTACTATATTTCAGGCACACTTCCTGGTGGTAGTGGCACTGCAGCCTTTGCTCTGAAGATCACTTTTTGTATACACTCACTTGCACACATGAGCATGTCCTGTAGAAATGTTATGCAATGAATATTTGTGTTCTAACCCTCATTGAGATGGTAATAGCAGGTGGGGTCTTTGGGAGGTGATTAGATCATGAGGGTGAAGTCTCATGAATGGGCTTAGTGCCCTATAAGAGGCACAAGAGCTCGGCTCCCTCTCCTGTCTGCCATGTGAGGCTACCACCAGAAGATGACCATCTGTAAACCAGGAGGGGGCCCTCTCAAGCCACAAGATCTATCTGCACCTTGATCTTGGATTTCCAGCCTCCAGAACCCTGAGAAATAAATGTGTATTATTTAAGCCAGCCAGCCTACCTATTGTTATAGGTGCCAACATTAATTTACAAATATTTAGCCAGTGCCATGTTAATGAACAGTTAGGATCTGGTAGATTTTTTTCTGTTATGCACAGTGCTGCATTAGACCCTCTTGTAACAGTTATTTAGCTCAGGGAAAGAGTACAAAGGGCATCCCTATATAGCATGTCTAATTATTTAGAAGTTATTAATCAAGCTCATAAACTATTTCTTTTTTATTTTTCCAGCACTGGGGATTGAACCCAAGGTCTTGTGCTTCCTAGGCAAGTGCTCTATCACTTGAGTCATACCCCAGCTTTTTGTTTTGTTTTTGAGATAGGGTCTTGCTAACTTTTCTCAGGTCTTGCTAGCTTTGAACTCATGATCCTCCTGACTCTGCCTTCAGAGTAGCTGGGATTACAGACTGCATCACCATGTGTAGGTCAAGATCATAAACTGTGAACTAAAACCTGTCCTACCCCTACATATCTCTATATCTTTAAATGGAAAAATATGCCTAAACCTTTGTTTTTAAATTTAAAAAATTTATTGGTGTATATTAAATTTTGCAGTAAGGAGTAAGGAGTTTCATTATGACATTTCCATACATGTTATAACATATTTTGGTTATAGTCACCAAAAGCTATATTTTTTATATAACTGAAAGTTGGCAAATATAAAAGGCCAAATTATTATTGCACATGTTTGGGTAATCTGGTAAAAGACTATTAATATTTGAGTTAACAATAAAATAAGCATATAAATCATAATTTCTTGTATATGTATTCTATAAAATTAATTTTTCTTACCTTTATTTTTAGGAAAATTGCTAATTATGTTATTATAGTCAAGATTTTCATATAATTATGCTGAATGGATAGTAATAATTTCAGGATAAAAAATATAACTGTATTTTAAGTATATAAAATGTGGCCACATTTTATTAAAATGTAAATTAAGATAAACCAAAATTAAGCTAAACCAAAAGTGATTAAAATGAATCTTTATGTTTTAAAAAGTTTTCTTTTAAAGCAAAAACCCTTGGTCCTTCCTATTATTGCTTATACTCTCTCTTCAACAAAATTAGAGATAAGGACAAAATAGTTTCTGCCAGGTATCCAGGGGGTGGGGGGGAGAGGGAGGGGCAGAGTGGGTGGTAAGGGAGGGGGTGGGGGCAGGGGGGAGAAATGACCAAAGCCTTGTATGCACATATGAATAAAAAAAAATAAACTTACCAAACATCATAGAGCATCACTAATAAAACTTACAGTTGCAGAAGTAAAAAAAATAAATAAATAAAATAACAACCTAAGTGCAAAGACAAAAGGAAAATTTTAACATTGAATACCAAAAACAAAACTTTAGCTAATTTTCTCACTTCTTTCTTTTTTTTTTTTTCACTTACTTTTTTTTTTTATTCATCTGTGCATACAATTTTTGGGTCATTTCTCCCCCCCTTCCCCCACCCCCTCCCTTACCCTTCCACCCCTTGCCTCTTCCCCTCACCCCCTCGCTACCCGGCAGAAACTATTTTGCCCTTATCTCTAATTTTGTTGAAGAAGAGTATAAGCAATAATAGGAAGGAACAAGGGTTTTTGCTGGTTGAGATAAGGATAGCTATACAGGGAGTTGACTCACATTGATTTCCTGTGCATGGGTGTTACCTTCTAGGTTAATTCTTTTTGATCTAACCTTTTCTCTAGTTCCTGGTCCCCTTTTCCTATTGGCCTCAGTTGCTTTAAGGTATCTGCTTTAGTTTCTCTGCATTAAGGGCAACAAATGCTAGGTAGTTTTTTAGGTGTCTTACCTATCCTCACCCCTCCCTTGTGTGCTCTCGCTTTTATCATGTGCTCATAGTCCAATCCCCTTGTTGTGTTTGCCCTTGATCTAATGTCCACATATGAGGGAGAACATACGATTTTTGGTCTTTTGGGCCAGGCTAACCTCACTCAGAATGATGTTCTCCAATTCCATCCATTTACCAGCGAATGATAACATTTCGTTCTTCTTCATGGCTGCATAAAATTCCATTGTGTATAGATACCACATTTTCTTAATCCATTCGTCAGTGGTGGGGCATCTTGGCTGTTTCCATAACTTGGCTATTGTGAATAGTGCCGCAATAAACATGGATGTGCAGGTGCCTCTGGAGTAACAGTCTTTTGGGTATATCCCCAAGAGTGGTATTGCTGGATCAAATGGTAGATCGATGTCCAGCTTTTTAAGTAGCCTCCAAATTTTTTTCCAGAGTGGTTGACTAGTCTACATTCCCACCAACAGTGTAAGAGGGTTCCTTTTTCCCCCGAATCCTCGCCAACACCTGTTGTTGGTGGTGTTGCTGATGATGGCTATTCTAACAGGGGTGAGGTGGAATCTTAGTGTGGTTTTAATTTGCATTTCCTTTATTGCTAGAGATGGTGAGCATTTTTTCATGTGATTTTTGGCCATTTGAATTTCTTCTTTTGAGAAAGTTCTGTTTAGTTCACATGCCCATTTCTTTATTGGTTCATTAGTTTTGGGAGAATTTAGTTTTTTAAGTTCCCTGTATATTCTGGTTATCAGTCCTTTGTCTGATGTATAATTGGCAAATATTTTCTCCCACTCTGTGGGTGTTCTCTTCAGTTTAGAGACCATTTCTTTTGATGTACAGAAGCTTTTTAGTTTTATGAGGTCCCATTTATCTCTGCTATCTCTTAGTTGCTGTGCTGCTGGGGTTTCATTGAGAAAGTTCTTACCTATACCTACTAACTCCAGAGTATTTCCTACTCTTTCTTGTATCAACTTAAGAGTTTGGGGTCTGATATTAAGATCCTTGATCCATTTTGAGTTAATCTTGGTATAGGGTGATATACATGGATCTAGTTTCAGTTTTTTGCAGACTGCTAACCAGTTTTCCCAGCAGTTTTTGTTGAAGAGGCTGCTATTTCTCCATTGTATACTTTTAGCTCCTTTGTCAAAGATAAGTTGCTCATAGTTGTGTGGCTTCATATCTGGATCCTCTATTCTGTTCCACTGGTCTTCATGTCTGTTTTTGTGCCAGTACCATGCTGTTTTTATTGTTATTGCTTTGTAATATAGTTTGAAGTCAGGTATTGTGATACCTCCTGCATTGTTCTTTTGACTGAGTATTGCCTTGGCTATTCGTGGCCTCTTGTGTTTCCATATAAATTTAACAGTAGATTTTTCAATCTCTTTAATGAATGTCATTGGAATTTTGATGGGAATTGCATTAAACATGTAGATTACTTTTGGGAGTATCGACATTTTTACTATGTTGATTCTACCAATCCATGAGCATGGGAGATCTCTCCACTTTCTATAGTCTTCCTCAATCTCTTTCTTCAGAAGTGTATAGTTTTCCTTGTAGAGGTCATTCACATCTTTTGTTAGGTTTACACCTAGGTATTTGATTTTTTTTTGAGGCTATTGTAAATGGAATTGTTTTCATACATTCTTTTTCCGTTTGCTCATTGTTAGTGTATAGAAATGCTAATGATTTTTCTATGTTGATTTTATATCCTGCTACCTTGCTATAGCTATTGATGATGTCTAGAAGCTTCTGAGTAGAGTTTTTTGGGTCTTTAAGGTATAGGATCATGTCATCTGCAAATAGGGATATTTTGACAGTTTCTTTACCTATTTGTATTCCTTTTATTCCTTCTTCTTGCCTAATTGCTCTGGCTAGGAATTCCAGTACTATGTTGAATAGGAGTGGAGATAGTGGGCATCCTTGTCTGGTTCCTGATTTTAGAGGGAATGGTTTTAATTTTTCTCCGTTAAGTATAATGCTGGCTGTAGGTTTGTCATATATAGCTTTTATAATGTTGAGGAACTTTCCTTCTATTCCTAGTTTTCTTAGAGCTTTTATCATGAAATGATGTTGGATCTTATCAAAGGCTTTTTCTGCATCTATTGAGATGATCAAGTGGTTTTTGTCTTTGCTTCTGTTAATGTGGTTTATTACGTTTATTGATTTTCGTATGTTGAACCACCCCTGCATCCCTGGGATGAAGCCTACCTGGTCGTGGTGGATAATCTTTTTGATGTGTTGCTGAATTCGATTTGCCATTATTTTGTTGAGGATTTTTGCATCAATGTTTATTAAGGAGATTGGCCTATAGTTCTCCTTTTTGGAGGTGTCTTTGCCTGGTTTTGGGATAAGTGTAATACTGGCTTCATAAAATGTGTTTGGCAGTTTTCCTTCCCTTTCTATTTCATGGAACAGTTTAAGGAGGGTTGGTATCAGTTCTTCTTTAAAGGTCTGATAGAATTCATCAGAGAATCCATCAGGTCCTGGACTTTTCTTTTTGGGGAGACTCTTGATTGCTGCTTCAATTTCATTTTGTGTTATAGGTCTATTCAGGTGATTAATTTCCTCTTGGTTCAGTTTTGGATGATCATATGTATCTAGAAATCTGTCCATTTCTTTTAGATTTTCAAATTTATTTGAATATAGGTTCTCAAAGTAGTCTCTGATGATTTCCTGGACTTCCATGGTGTTTGTTGTTATCTCCCCTTTTGCATTCCTAATTCTACTAATTTGGGTTTTTTCTCTCCTCATTTTAGTCAGGTTTGCCAGGGGTCTATCGATCTTGTTTATTTTTTCAAAGAACCAACTTTTTGTTTCATTAATTCTTTGTATGGTTTTTTTGGTTTTTATTTCGTTGATTTCAGCTCTTATTTTTATTATTTCTCTCCTTCTATTTGTTTTGGGATTTGCTTGTTCTTGTTTTTCTAGGAGTTTGAGATGTATCATTAGGTCATTGATTTGGGATCTTTCAATCTTTTTAATATATGCACTCATGGCTATAAACTTTCCTCTCAAGACTGCCTTAGCTGTGTCCCATAGGTTCCGGTAGGTTGTGTTTTCATTTTCATTGACTTCTAGGAACTTTTTAATTTCCTCTTTTATTGCATCGATGATCCATTCTTCATTAAGTAATGAGTTATTTAGTTTCCAGCTGTTTGCATGTTTTTTGTCTTTACTTTTGTTGTTGAGTTCTACTTTTACTGCATTGTGGTCAGATAGTATGCACGGTATTATTTCTATTTTCTTATATTTGCTGAGGCTTGCTTTGTGCCCTAGGATATGATCTATTTTGGAGAAGGTTCCATGGGCTGCAGAGAAGAATGTATATTGTGTAAAGGTTGGATGAAATGTTCTGTAGACATCTACTAGGTCCACTTGATCTATTGCATATTTTAGATCTTGGATTTCTTTATTGAGTTTTTGTTTGGATGACCTATCTATTGATGATAATGGAGTGTTAAAGTCTCCCACAACCACTGTGTTGGCGTTTATATATGCTTTTAGGTCTTTCAGGGTATGTTTGATGAAATTGGGTGCGTTGACATTGGGTGCGTACAGATTGATGATTATTATTTCCTTTTGGTCTATTTCCCCTTTTATTAGTATGGAATGTCCTTCTTTATCTCGTTTGATCAATGTAGGTTTGAAGTCTACTTTGTCAGAGATAAGTATTGCTACTCCTGCTTGTTTTCGGGGGCCATTGGCTTGGTAAATCTTCTTCCAGCCTTTCATCCTAAGCATATGCTTATTTCTGTCGGTGAGATGAGTCTCCTGTAAGCAACAAATTGTTGGATCTTCTTTTTTAATCCATTTTGTCAAATGGTGTCTTTTGATGGGTGAATTAAGTCCATTAACATTAAGTGTTAGTACTGATAGGTATGTGGTGATTCCTGCCATTTAGTTATCTTAGTTGTTTGAAGGTTTGATTGTGTGTACCCAAGTTGAGGTTACTCTCTACTGTCTTGCTTTTTCTTATCCTGTGGTTTGGTGCTGCCTGCCTTTTCATGGTTAAGTTGGGTGTCACTTTCTGTGTGCAGGATCCCTTGCAGAATCTTTTGTAATGGTGGCTTTGTGGTCACATATTGTTTTAGTTTCTGCTTATCATGGAAGACTTTTATTGCTCCATCTATTTTGAATGATAGCTTTGCTGGGTAGAGTATCCTGGGGTTGAAGTTATTTTCATTCAGTGCCCGGAAGATGTCATCCCACGCTCTTCTTGCTTTTAATGTTTCAGTTGAGAAGTCTGCTGTTATTTTGATGGGTTTACCTTTGTATGTTACTTGTTTTTTCTCTCTTACAGCCTTCAATATTCTTTCCTTAGTTTCTGAACTTGTTGTTTTAATGATGATATGTCGTGGAGTAGTTCTATTTTGATCTGGTCTGTTTGGTGTCCTGGAGGCCTCTTGCATCTGTATGGGAATATCTTTCTCTAGATTTGGGAAATTTTCCGTTATTATTTTGTTGAATATATTACGCATTCCCTTCGCTTGCACCTCTTCTCCTTCTTCGATGCCCATGATTCTCAAGTTTGGTCTTTTGATGGAGTCAGTGAGTTCTTGCATTTTCTTTTCACAGGTCTTGAGTTGTTTAATTAGTAGTTCTTCAGTTTTTCCTTTAATTACCATTTCATCTTCAAGTTCTGAGATTCTGTCTTCTGTTTGTTCTATTCTGCTGGATTGGCCTTCCGTTTTGTTTTGCAGTTCTGTTTCATTCTTTTTTCTGAGGTTTTCCATATCCTGGCTGTTTTCTTCTTTATTGTTGTCTATTTTTGTCCTGAGTTCATTTATCCATTTATTCATTGTGTTTTCTCTTTCACTTTCGTGTTTATACAGTGCTTCTATGGTTTCCTTTATTTCTTCTTTTGCTTTTTCAAATTCTCTATTTTTATTGTCTTGGAATTTCTTGAGTGTCTCCTGTACATTTTGGTTGACCCTATCCAGTATAATCTCTATAAAATTCTCATTGAGTACCTGTAGTATGTCTTCTTTTAAATTATTCTTGTGGGCTTCATTGGGTCCTTTGGCATAGTTTATCTTCATTTTGTTGGAGTCTGGATCTGAGTTTCTGTTCTCTTCATTCCCCTCTGGTTCCTGTACTAATTTTTTGCTGTGGGGAAACTGGTTTCCTTGTTTTTTCTGTCTTCCTGTCATTGTCCTTGGTGTTGTTACTGTCCCTGTACTGTGTGTAATTAAGTATTTTCTAGCTTGTAATAATAACAATGGTAATATTGAGAATGGAAGAGTGAGCTGAGATGATAAGCAAGAAGTTAAAGAAAAGGGGAAAACAAATATACAGACAAGAGGGAGAAAGCAGAACAAGGTATCAGACAAGAGAGTTTCAAAGGTATAAACAGGGAGTGTTAGTGTACTAATCGACAGTAAGCTGAACAGACAATAGAGAGACAGAGAGAGGATTGAAAATCAAAGATAAAAAAATAAAAAATAAGTATATGAAAGTAATATCTATATATAAAAATGAATTAAAATAAAATGGAAAATAGAAAATTAAAAAAAAAAAAACCAAAAAACTTCCAAGTTTATATGCAATGCAATTTCAGTCTTAATAATTTGGATGTCCGTCTCAATCTCCAGTCCTGGAGTTGGTGCCTCAGATGTTGTTCTGTAGTTGTCTCATCAAAGGGGATGCATAAAGTAGAACAAAACTACACTCACACACACACAGAAGAAAAAAAAAAAAAAAGCCCCACCAAGTGTCTCCAGTTCAAATGCAATACAGTTTCAGTAAGTTTTTCGGCTTGCAGGTGTAATTCGGTTGTTCTCTCATCAAAGGTAGGGAGAAAAAGAAAAAAAAGCGTCTGGAGGCAGTTCTGAGAGTGGTATCTGCAACTGTGGCTTGCCTGCCTGCTGCTCTCAGCCTGTAGCTGGCGGCGTTATTTATGCAGATCTCTGGGGTGAGCTAGCACTCACCTGGTCCTACAGGCTTTGTTTGCTCAGAGTTCTCCTGTGCGGGGGCCTCTGCTACAGGCTTTCCCCTTTCCAAGCACTGGGAAAGGTGACACTGCCCCGCGTTGTCAGGCCTGCGTGTTTATTTACAGTTCACGTGGGAAGTGGGTCTTCCCTCCTCTCACAAGCGTCCCCGCTCCTGGTTGCTGGGTGCGCCCCGCTCCCGCCAGAGCCTCTCCGGCCTGCCCGGCTCGTTTATTTACAGTCCCGGGAAGGGTTCCCTTCCCCCAATCTTCAGCGCTCAGGGCGCCCCACCCTCTTTCCAGCGTGTCTTAACTGTTCTTATTGCTTAGTACTCAGTTTCTCTTTTTTTCCCGGGTGGAGGTCAGTCTGTCCAGGGGGCTATGCTGCTCTGGCCCAGGCTTGTCTGTGGGGCTACCGCAGTACCGCGAAGCTCACCTGGTCCGCGTCTTCCCAAGCTGTATGGGCGCCGGCCACTGGCGGCCCCGGGGGCCTCCTCGGTTCTCCGTTTAACGTGAAGTGGAGATTCTCTGCGCTGGCTGGAGATGTGGAGGAGTCAAAGTTATGCCTTTTCTCGGTGATTATGCCTGCAAAGTGTGTCTCCAGCGTCTCTCCAAGATTTCACTATAGGAGGGTCGCTTTCTGCTTCCTACCTCTAGCCGCCATCTTGGAATTCTGACACTTATTTCTTTTTGAAATTTAATGAAATCTTATTTAATATTTTGATTAAAATATCAATTAAATAGTACTTTATATTACTAAATATTTTAATTCAAATGAAATAGAATTGTAGAGCTCTAAGCTTCTAGTGTTTAATACCCATGGAGTGCCAAATGGTAAGAAATCCATATCATGTTAAAATTAGAAGTAATTTAGAAGTAATATATATATATAATTAATCCTTTTTTATATGCTTAACTTTTTTACAAAATAATAGGTTTCATTGTGACATTTTCATATATGCGCATATAATGTAATTTGATTACATTCATCCTTCTTATCAACCTCCATGGTCCCCCTCCCCCATTCCCCTTCCTTCCCCCAAAATTCTCCCTTCAACTTTTAGGCCTTTTAAAAAATGTGGATTCTGCATATGACAAAAAATATGCAATATTTTTCTGAGTCTGGCTTATTTTGTTTAACATGATGATTTCTGGTTCTACCCATTTTCCTGTAAACAACATGATTTCATTCTTCTTTATGGCTGAGTAATACTCCATTGTATATATATAAATACACATTACACTTTCTAGAAGTAATATTATGTTCTTCCACTGTTACTTAGCAACTACTGTGAGTAATAATTTGAACATTTACAAATACCCACCAAAGCAAAAATATGGAAAAGTTTTATTGTAAAGAAAGAATTTAAGAATCTTTTGTGTCCCTTCTATTTGGGGAAAACTGGACAAGTTGATGCATTTGAGTCTGTTTTTACATAGAAACTTTCCTATCTTACATTTTCCCTGCTCTTCAACACTGTGGCCATTTCTGACCTGATTCTTTGTGTGACACATGAATTTTCCCAGAAGTTTTGATAGAGTTTCATTTAAAAGATATAGGGTCACAAGTGTGAAGAAGCTTTCCCCTGGACCGTAGTGTAGGCATGTGGGTAGATGCTGTAATTTGCACTATGTTGGGCTGAGTGCCACATCTTGTATGACAAAGGTGCTCTCATGCTCTTTAATAAATCCATTCAGCCATGAAGAAAATCGAAATGATGTCATTTGCAAGAAAATGGATGGAACTGGAAATCATGTTAAGTGGGAAGAGCCAGATATCTCACGTTTTCACTCATTTGTGGAAACTCCACCTAAAGTGATGATGAAATAATAATCATAATGATTAGTAATAATAATGGGGCACGAATGGGAAAGGATGATTGTCTGAGGGGATCAGTGGGAGAAGAAAGGAAAGGATACTGAAGAGCAAAGAGGATCAAAGTAGGATACATATACACAAGAAGACAGCAAAATAAAACCCACCGAACTGTTTGAAAATGGAGAAAGAGAGGGGGAAGGTATGGGAATATAACGGAGGGGATGAACTTATTCAAAGTACACTGTTTGCATCTAAGGAATCATCGCAAAAAATCCCCTACTATTATTAATGCATGCTAATTAAAAAATTTAAAAAATCCAAGTTAAAAAATTCCGTTTTATGTGACAAACAGAGCCCTTCTGAACAGTCCAAAGGGACTTCTTTTGCCCATGTCAAGGTATCTACCATAGTGAACAGCACTGAATATATGCATTTTATTTAGAGTATGCAGGATCAGTTCAGTTGCATCACGGGGTGTAGACACTGTAATTTTTTTTAAGTACTGGCATTTGAACTTAGGGTCTCATGCTTGCTGGGCAAATGCTCCACCTCTTGAGCCCCATTCCCAGTCCCAGTGAGGCCTCGCACTAACTTTGGGCTGGCTTCAAACTGCCATCCTCCTGGGACCACAGGCATATGCCATTATGCCCGGCTAGACAGTGTAATTTTTTTTAATAGATATTTCCAAATTGTTCTCCTTAGTGGTTGTGGAAATTTATAATCTCACCAGAAATGTAAGAGAAAAGTTGTTGCCTGTATCATTGCTAGCAGTCTTTTATCAGACATTTCAGATTTTTGTCAATCTGTTAGATGAAAAATAGTATCTAGTTTTGGTTGGATTTACACTTCTCTTATCATGGGTAAGGTAAACAGTTTTTCACGCATATGTATTGTTTTTATGTTTTTTTGTCTAATAAAATATTCATATCTTTTGCCCATTTTTCTATTGATTTACTAATCTTTTGCTTATTTATTCGAATTTTCCTTTTATATGAATTGTAAAAGTTTTTCCCAGGTTGTTTTCTTTCTATTTTGTTTTATGTTCTTTTTTTGGGGTGGCATTGGGTTTTGAACTCAGAGCCTCTCATTTGCTAGGCAGGCGCTCTTACTGCTTGGACTACTCTGCCAGCCCTTGTTTTATGTTTTTGGAGCTATTGTAAATATTCTAATGTAGCAAATTTACTAATCATTTACTTATGACTTCTGAGATTTTTCAGAAGTAATACGTAGAAAGGCTTTTTCCCTTTGTATATAATTAAAAATTAAAAGAAAATATTTCCCCATTGTTTCTTTTAATTTTTTAAAGGTTTTATTTTTCCCTTTTAAATACTTGATTTACTCTGGGATGCATTTTTGTGGAAATTATGAGGTAGGTACCCAATGTAGTGTTTTTCTGTGATGGAAATTCTGTTGTTCCAATAGCATTTATTGACTCTTTTGTCTTTCTCTACTGATTTGAAGTTTCATCATGCACTGGGCTTTCTGATCTGTTCATTTTATTTATCTGCATACTCATATTATGTGTTTATATCATGCTATTTAAGTTTTATACTTTTATTTTACATTTTGATATTTGGTAGGGCTAAGCTCACATTGTAATTCTTTTCTCTAGAAATTTATACTATTTTTCCTTTTCTTTCTCTTCCAAAGTTGAAGTCAGTTTAGTTCCAAAAGTTTTGGTTTGTATAAACTTTTTAATCAGTTTGATTGAGAATCAATATTTCTATGATGGCAAGACTTTCAGAATGTGATATACCTTTCTAGTAGCTTAAATAATTTCTTGTGGAACCTTTGAAAAGAACATTTTCACACTATTTTGAATAGCCTCTGCACATTTCTTATAAAGCTTATACATCGTCATTATGTGTATGTGTGTATATAGATGTATATACGTATATTTGCTTTCATAAATACAGGTCTTTCCTTTCATTCTTCTACTTTGTTTTGTACGGAGGCTACTGACTTCATATATTAATTTTTAGCACTACCTTATTGAATTCTCTTAGTGTTTATAATAATTGTTTCTTGGGGTTCTAAGCAATTATCTTATTTGCAATCATGATAATTTAATAATTTTTTAATCTCTCACTTATTTCAGTTGCCTAATTGAATTAGTTAGCTAGGTGCTTGGGGTGATACGAAATACTCTGGCACAAGTGAACTTGCTCCTGATTTTAATGGAAATCTTCTAGTATTTATCTATCAATTGTGATATTAACTTCTCGGTTAATAAATATGCTTATATTTATCATATTAATGAAGTATCTATTAATATTTTATCATATTTTCTTTAAAAATTAGGAATAGATTACATTTTATCAAATGACTTTTTAGCCTCCATGGAGATGGTAATGTGTTTCACTCTTATCTGTTTGAATAAAGTAAAATTATATAAATAGATTTCATAATATTTAACCCTAGCATTCCTTGCAACTCCAGAGTAAAGTCTATGTAGTTATGATGTTTTGTTCCTTTCTGAATTCTGTTTCTTAATGTATATAGAATTTTATACCAATATTTATAGGGAGGGTTGGTCTTTGTTTGAATTTTTAAAAATATTATGGTATTAATGTTACAGTAGCTTTTTGAAGCTCTTCTTTCTCTATGTTCTGGAAGAACTGCCTTTCTTTGCCTTCTCTAATGTTCTTTGCTCTGGGAACAAGTGGGGTTTCAGAAAAAAATTTGTATTACCTTGTTCAGTATTTTGGAGTCTGTATGTGTTTAAGTGACTGTTTTGCCAGTCAGATATTTTGAGACAAAATTTTTAACCTTCTAAAAATCCAATGCCATATCTCAGCACAGCCCTGCTCATCTCAGCCCCTCCCCCATGCTAAGATGGAGTATGTACTGAGAAATCCTGTTCTCTGAGGTTCTTTCAGATGATGCCTTCCCAGTCCCTCCAACTCCAAGATGATCTCTTTCTTTGAGGATAACTTGATGTTTATCTTTACAATTTCCTTATGAGAATCCCATTTTCTGACTAAGTCAATAGATCCATTTGACATTTGTTGATGTTAGACAAAATGCTTCTATGATG
Organism: Castor canadensis; assembly: GCF_047511655.1. Taxonomy (NCBI): domain Eukaryota; kingdom Metazoa; phylum Chordata; class Mammalia; order Rodentia; family Castoridae; genus Castor; species Castor canadensis. The sequence goes on along the minus strand of NC_133393.1, from coordinate 135,373,516 downwards.
TTATGTCATTTGAACTTTACCATAGCCCTATAATTTGAATGCCTTACAGATTAAAAAAAATTTGTTAACCTAGAAAGAGTGAAGAATTTGTTTTAGGTCACGCACTAGTAGGTTGCAAGATAGGAATGGAGCCCAAAGCCCTGTGATTTCAAATCAAACATTCCACAAGAACATACTGATAAAATAGCAGACCACCTTTACAATTATTTTGTACCTGTCTTCCTTTCTTTTGTGAGATTCTGAGCCCCTATAGCATCTGGCCTGTGTCTTATTTCTCTTGGAATTTATTACATCTTCTTGCACCTAAGAGGAACAAAACACAGGCTGATGAGGTCCGCAGAAGTAAACAGAGCAAATATCTCAAATTTGATTCCAATAAAACTTCAAAATGAATTACGGGTTTTTATTCAAGCATTTAATCCCTATTTGTAGTCCATTAATCCACACACTTGTAAATTCTTGGCAAAGGCTGTATAGATGGCTTTCTGAAGCTATGGAATATGAGAATTGCTTTCTTGGCCATCAGCTATGGAATATTTTGGTGGACCTTCCCTGGGACTAGGTCAGTGGGCAGAAAGTCCAGTGTTAATTGCCTGAAGCGTATCTTGATGCTGGAAAACTGTGGAGTGTTGCTTATCCCTCACCTGGGTGCTTGATTGCTTTCAAGGAAAGCCAGAACTTCATCATAGTTTCATCTAGAAATGATAAGTTTCCTCATTTTAATCCTCATGGAACTCTATCTGTATCTCTCCCTGATCACCTCTCTCTTCCTCCCTGGTATTACTATGATTTATGTGCATGTCTTATTTTCGTTATTACATAGTAAACATCCTAAGGTCTGGGACCTTGATTCATCCTAATATTCCCAACTGCGCTCACATTGTGTCTGGCACATAGTAGGAGCTCAATATATTTTAAAAAGTAATTAAAATAGGTTCTAAATTCAGCAAATTGTTCCTCCTATTTTACAAGTACAATTTCAGCAGTTTTTGCTGCTGTCCACTATTCATGTGGTAGTATGAGCTGAAATTGCTGAAGAGGGATGTAATTTCCCTTGTTAATATAATTACTGCTATATATTATCACAGCACTAAAGTCATAACATCCTCATTTTCAGTGGCCTATACACATCATGAAAATTATCTCTGGAGGAGAAATTTATCATGCTTGCTTTCCATCTCAGAGTGAAATGCTGCCATGCTTGGAATACATGGTCAATCCCCTTTGAGTGACAAGTGTGTGAGTAAATGGTGACGTTTCACCTATTATGAAAAAAAGATGTGGAGCTTTATTTGCATAATTTATTAACTGCTTAGATTCCCAATTCAAGGTAGGGGGTGAGTTGTGAAGCTGCTTTTCTCTTTCATAGTTTGGGAAAATAATAAGCGAGGCACTAAAAAATCTGGAGAAGGAGCAGGGGAGGGAATACCTGAATCCTATTTGTCACAAGGGCAGCAGATCCATCTTGGGCAGGCAAATGGTGCTATCACTGAAATTGGGGGGGGAGGGGGCAAGGAGCAGATTTGCGATTGTGAGTAGGTAATCAGTCTGCAGTAGTCATCAACCCAGTCTGATAGGTGGTTAGTTTTTATTTTGGAAAGAGATCCTGCCCCTGTTGCTGGGAGTCTTGGTTCTGCACAGGGTTTAAAGGGGGTTTTATTTGAATGAAGACCAAGGGACACCTATTTTGCACACTAGGACTGATGCTGGAGGGTTAACAATAGGGAAGAAGGAGTGGCAGCAGAGGACTGTCACAGTGTCTAACTAAAGACAGCACCAGAGATAGGGATATGTCCCAGTAGGTAACCAGGGCCTCACATCAGGAATTCTGTGGTTTGACCACTTTGGGAAGAATGAAGCTCAGAGGCCAGGGGCTAGAATAAAGAGGTTTCTAAAAAGAGGGAGAAGCTAAAATGAAGGATCCTAAAGAAGAGAATCCAAACTTGGAATGTCACTTGGGCAGTGGAACTTTTAGCTTCTCTACTTAAACATCCATTTCCTAGCTAATCACCTCCAAAAAGTTCTTGGCCTTGGCCTTTTCTGGACATTATTCATCTGCAATGGCTTTGAACCCTGCTGTACATTAGTCACCTGAAAGTTTAGAATACCAGCCTTCTGCATACATGTATTTATCTATATATTTATAAATATAAATACACACTTGTATGTGTCTATTCCTGGAGATTTGATTGAAAACTGCTGTAAAGTACATGTTGTCAGGCAGGAAGTAGAGACTCGAGTGACCCCTAGGGGCCAACAGAAACATCAGTAGATTAGAAGCTGCACATAGCAAGTTTATAGCTGGAAGTAACCTTTTATGGAATACTTACTCTGCTCTAACCACTTTCTTTCATTAATTCATCTGATCCTCACACAAACTCTATGGAATAGGTTTTATTAACTCTATTTCAGAGATGAGGACACTAAAGATTCCACACTTGAACCGGACTTTGAGCCCAGATTAAGATGGGACCATTGCTTTTAGGGTCAGCTAATGGGGCTATTGTGAAGCTTTCAACTTGAGTTACAGGGCATTACAGTATTGACTTTAAGAGTGTGGGCTCTGGAATCAGACTTAACACATTCAAATCTTGATCCTGCAATTTGAAGCTAGGTGACTGGGATAAGCTACTTAATTTCTCTGGCTCTTAGTTTCCTCATCTGCACAATGAGGAAAGAGTGGTTGTGAGACTTAATTAAGATGATTCTTGTAAAGCTTTTAGATACTGGCTGGTCCAAGCTAAATACCCTGGGGTTGCCCACTGTTACTAGAACTGGCTCAGGAAGCAGAGGCAGGATAGAAAGTGCAGGTATCAAGCCTAGAAACCCAGCTAGGAGGAACTGTAAAGGGATGCTGATGCAGGCTTTCTGAGCCATTCTCAATAGGTTAAGACATGGGAAAAATGAGGATTTAGCAAATACAGTGAATCAGAGATGCTCTTAGGTGCCTCTTTCCCTCTCTCCGTTCCCCCATTGCTCCTCCATGTTTCTGTTTAGTGAGCTTTCTGCAAGCTGTGATCTAATGCTTGGGTCCAATCTCAGGTGATAATGGCTTAAGAAGGTACTCATCACAGGAGTATTTGACCTTTGCTAAAAGATTCAATTAACCTTCAGGACCTGAAGGAATTAATCTGTCATGGTGTAATTTAAGGCCCTGTGAGGGGTAATGGGGATATGATGTTGGAAAGGGGCTGTTCCTTTGGTCATCCAAGATAGATTGCCCAAGGGACTGTCACCAGCTGGTCATCTGGATGGCAGGGACCCACCTCCAGTTTAAACCTAATATCCTTTGAAGTCTTATGCTTGACTATGGTGACACAGTAAATTTTCCAAAGCCTCTTATTGAATGGAATTTAAAAGTCATATTTGTCATCTTAATGCTGCTTTTGCCTAGGTATTCATGAATGCTTAATGACCTTTAATGCATCAAATTTCTACTTTATTGAAAAGCAGAAATTATTACTGAGGTAACTGATTATATTTTGTATCATTAATTTCATTTTTAACTTTCAAAATTAATTTATTCATTTGGCACATGTCACTCTGGGCCTGTTGGTGGTGGGAACTGTTTGGATTGAGGACATTTTTTCTAGACTCCCTGGAGTTTCTCCCTTTATAATCTATTTGAAGTTGGTCCAACTCTCTTTTAGGTATTTTCTTGGCCAAGAGAATGACTGATCCTTTGGATCTAGCTCTTCAGGAGTTCCAGACTCTTTCAACTTACATTCTAAGTGTGCCTTGGATGGCTGTTTTAAATTCCATGTGTTCAAAAATGGTAGTCAATTAAAAAATAAAATAATCCATTATCCCCAATTAATAGTCCATTCTAATGGAGCTTTCACCCAATGAATTATGAAGTATATCACTTACTTTTATTGCTAAGAACCTAGTTTTGTGACTTTTGAAGTTAAAGCTCTGATGCTAATATTAACTTATTCTCAGTTTCTTAGTTGTCTTCCCAAGAGAGACCGTGTGGAGAACTTCCCTGCCAATTGTGTTAGTGTGTGTTGAGGCTAGCAGTACATTTAGAGTAAAGACAAAAAATGTTAGTCATAGAATCTTAAATGACAACAGACCCAAGAATGTATTTTTTCATTTTTGACTCTTTTCAAATGTGGAATTTTCACTTTTGGTTTGCATTCATTTTTGCTTATTGTTTCAATTTTGCATCTTGGACATTTTTTGACAGTTTGAGAAGGCAGTGACTCGGGGGGGACTGGCTATGTGAGCTTTAAAGTATGAAAAGGGGAAGGAATGATAACGTGATGACAGAGAGTGGAAGAAAGCAGGGGGCCAAAGTGGGATGGTGGAGAAGGAGTCAGAAAGGCAGAGGAGAGGAGAGCACAGGGAAAGATGCCAAGCGTGAAAACAGATGCTACTTTTTCTGGGGTCCTGCTGAGCCTTGCAGGAGATTCTGTTATGGCCTTTCTTTCTGCAGGACCAATGCTTATTCAACATTTATTTATGGTGGTTGAGCTTAAGTAGCTCTGCTCACACTCCCTAGAGAAGCAGAGCACTTGGAAGGTAGACTGGGGAGAATGTACAAAAAGCAGCTTCTTTTCTTGGCTATTGCCCTTGTCCTTGTTCCTTAGATTGCTTTGTGAAGCAAGATAGCAAGTATAGTCTTTTTGTGGCAAGCACTGGTAAGTAGAACAGGAGAGGCACAGACTTGAAGCCCTCCAGAACAGGTTTGAGTCCTGATTTCCCACTCACTTACCTATGTGGCTTAAGCCACGTATCTTCATCTTACTGTTTCTGTAAAATGGATACAATAATAATATACACTTTTTAGGGTTATTGGTGATGGTTAGCACTGACCTACCTAAAATACTTTTGATGATTAATATTATGTGTCAACTCAACTAGACCATGGGGTACTCAGATATTTGCTTACACAACATTTCTGCATGTTTCACCTGTGAGGGTGTTTCCAGATGAGATAAGCATTTGAATCAGTGGACTGAGTAAAGTAGATTATCCTCCCCAGTGTGGGTGGGCATCATCCAGTCTGTTGGGGTCCTCAATAGAACACACAGGTGGAGGAAGGGAAGACTTACACTCTTGCTCTGTTTTGACTGCTACAGCTGAAAAGTTAGTCTTCTGCCCTCAGACTGGGACTTTTGCCATTGGTGCTCCTGGTTCTTACACCTATATACCTGAACTGAAATTTCCACTATTGGTTCTCCTGGTTCTGAAGCCTTTATACCCAGATTGAACTACACCCCTGGTTTTCCTTCATCTCCAGGTAGTATAGATTGCTGGATTTCTCAGTCTCCATAATTGTGCCAATCAATTCCTTATAACAAATCTCTTTCTAGCTTATAAACATAGGTCGTATTAGTTCTGTTCCCCTGGAGAAACCTGACTAATACACTTGCTAATCTATATAAAGGGTAAATGATCAATAAACAGTAGTCATTTTTTTTTTGGATAAGAAACCCACAGAACAGAAGCAGATATTACTTTGTTACATGAACTGACTCCAATTAGGAGCGCATATAAGTTGACAAAATTTGTGGTGGTGCATTTTGAGGATAAATTTCATTCAACAAAGGTTTATTGAGTTCCTACAATGTTAGAAGCACAGTACAAATAAAGATGGGTAAAACACATATATTCTAATCATTACAAATAAGCAAAGGAGAAAGATCTGCATGAAACCAACTGACTGATCAACTAACTAACTAACTAACTAACTAACAGATGGTGGATATGGACAAAAGGCTAGGAGAGTTTGACAACAGGGGATATTAACTTTGTCCATGGATTTTGGGAGGGATGAAAAGTAAAGTCTTACTGGAATTAAAGAGGGGTGGGTTATGTAGCTAGACATGACAGCTACAGTGCAGACTTGGAGGAGTGGCTGGACACAGTGTACTTGGGGAAGTGACTGTAGACTGCTGTGGTAGGATTGCTGGGCACTGGGAAAGAGGAGTGGAAGTAAAGCTATAGAGACAAGTTGGGGACAGACTATGAAGAGGAAGATGATGGATTTCAAAGGTGAATGAGTGCAAAATTGGAAAATATCCCCAAAAGGACAAGACTGCCAGAGAGAGCTAAAGGGAGATTTAATAGCAATCAAGTTCACGACACTAGATGTTCTTCAATTTTGGCAAAGGACAAAGAAGAGAAGCCCAGACTGAGAAAATATATGACACTGAGTTACATCCTGACTGTGAGCCTGAGCATGTCACTGTTTTCAGGGGAATGAGTGAAGAGCAGGCCTTTGAAACACAAGGGCCTTCGGTTTCCCAGATACTCTGCCCTTCCTGAAGCACCTTGGGAGGTTTAATAGCACCTGTCTGGCTGGGACTTTGGTGGCATTGGCTGGAGGGGGAAAGGAAGCAGCTGTACTCAGTGCGACCCCTATCATTAGCTAGTCTGGGCTCATGAGCTGGGCCATCATGAAAGCATTAGAGGAAGGATGCTCTTCTCTTCCAGAGAGCACCCACAGTTCATTCCAGGTCCAACCGCCCTGGAACTGAAGGCAGCTCATCGAACTCCAGACATCACCTGCCTGGGGAGAGAACATTCCTAATGTTTTCCATCCTTTGGTCTGGAATGATCAGAACTGGGTTAGTATGAGCCATTCTTTTGGGCAGACAGTCAGCAGGTGTCTCCTTTCCCCTTTATGAAATGCCTGTAGAATAGGAACGGTATTATGGAAATTAGCAGCTGCTGTACACGAATGTTTAGAAAATTAATATTACTCACATTATACAGTACAGAAGCAGAATTTTAATGAGGAACCGAAACTACAGGCACATTGACCCCTTCCCCTTATCAGAGAGATCTCAGAATACATAACTTTCCCTGAGAAAACTTCTCATTTCCACTAGGCTTCTATAGGCCTATTAGTGACGAAAATAGCATATTCACAACCCAATGGAACAAATATTTCAGAATGTATTGTACTAAAATATGACACTGTCAGCTAAACCATTATCTATACTTATTTCTCATTATTAATTCTTAACAATTAGCTGTTCTTTGTTGCATGGTAATGGGATTTACCATACTATAAAAAATGCTTTAAAGTCATAAGTGTCAGACTTTGCTCATGCTGATTCTGTTGGAGATGATTGTTATTTGCACTACGGACAGAGGGGGATGTGCCGGGCATTGAGCAAAAAAAAAAAATAGGGGTAAAGGGGATAGGGTGAGAGGTGGAGAGGGGAGGGAAGGAGGAAATGAAAAAGAAAAGCCAGTCCTTGCAAGTTGGAGGACCACTTATTAAAGTCAATGCAAGGGCTTCAGACAGTTCTGGAAGACAGGAGGATTGAGATGATAAAATGAGGGATGTAAATTAGGGGCATGAGGTTCCAGAGAGAACACAGAGGGAATTTAGGTGAAGAAGGCAGAAAGCAGTCAGGCCAGGCTCCAAAGGTGAGAGAATATTTCAATCAACAAAAGGCTCAAGGAGGAAGAGAAAAGGCTTGCTTCTCAGATGTCTTTTATGTGATTTATAACCTCAATCCAGGCAAAATATGGTGTCCTCTGGTATCAGGGCACAAGAAGAGTGGACTTGCCTAAGAAAAGCATGGGTAACAGTACAGAAGTGGTGAGAGAAAAAAAAAAAAAAAGAACATTGGGCCAAAAGCTGGCAATTATATGAAGAGGTATGTCTACTTTTGGTGGGGCAAGTTTGCCTTACCTAAACATATTACAGTAGTGTATTACTCCCATGGACTCCTGGGAATTAAGCATGTGTGCATTGCACAGAATTTTGATGCCGTGTGTGTGTGCGTGTGTGTGTGTGTGCGTGTGTGTGTGTGTGTGTGTGTGCGTGTGAAGACCTTTGTCTTTGCTACCACTACCACCCACATTGACTGAGCATTCTGTGGGTGCAGAGACTAGGTGCTGATCCCAACTCTGGTGCTGGTGAGGTCCAATGACACTCGTTATCCACAGTGAGCACTAACAAATCTGTGATGGTGTGCTAGCTCTGCCTTTCAAAGCTCCAGGGACTGGCAACCTGGCAGTAGATGGAAGCTTGAATCTGGTGTGTTCATGCCACGGAAACTGGCAAATGTTGCAAACCAGGGCTTTCTCCCTCTGCATCACCAGCAAAAAGCTGGTTGGTAAGCGTTTGCCAGTACATCACTGGATCTTTGCCTTTTAAATGCAGAGGATATAGCAAAGGGACTCAGTTCCCTTCAGAAAAGGGAAGGAAGCTTGTCTGCTCTTCCACATTAATCTGTTGGCCAAGAGTGGCAGTTGTGTGGATAGAGAAAAGAATATAAGCACTTGCCAGGTGTGGTGGCACCTGCCTGTAATGCCTGGGCTACATATTGAGACCCTGTGTCAAAAAAAAAAAAAGGAATATGAGCACTATCATAGAACAAACCTTGATTGAAATTCCCACTCAGACATGTTTGTGTTACTGCCTTAACTGAGTTATTCAACCTGAGTCTCAGTTTATTCATCTGTACAATGGAGACATGGCATCTGCTTTACAGTATTTGTCAGGTTAGAAACAATATCTCAACAAAGGCTGCATTTGTTAGAGGTCTGAAATTTACTTTAAAGTATATTGAAAAGTATAGATGGACAGAGGGATAGATAGAGGATAAATGTGTGAAAACGGAAATTTTAATGGAAGCCAGATGGAGAATATACACATACTCATTGTAAAAACCTTTTAAACATCTCTATAATTTTCATTCTAAAATGTCGAAACAAAAGAAGCACAATAAATAGTAGCACCACCAAAAATAGCAACAGGAAATGATAAAAAAAACAGGAATGATTCATCTTCTATCATCTTCCCCCTCCTTCACTGTGCTGTAGTCCCAGTGGGAACATTTCACAACTGAGCCTAGACTAACACTCTTACCTGGTTGCTCACCACTCCTTTTTTAAAATTTCTACATTTATTTAATACCAAAAAGTTACATGCAACAAATAAACATTCTCACATATTTGCATGCTTTTATTTGCCAGTTTGCAAAACAGTATCCTAATTCTCTGATGAAAAATACTTCTATCTATCTTAAAGGGGAAATGTGCGCAGACTCACCACCTTCAGGCCTTTGTTTACATTTTGCCAGGTGTCACGACTACCTCTTACAGCCTGACACTTGTCAGCCACTGACAGCCTTATCTTGCTTCTTATATCTGATTTCCTCCACTTAGCAAAGTTTGCATTATAATATATTTTACATGAGCAGAGAATTTTATTTGGTCACTGTTGGGTTCCAAATGACAAGAACTATATCGGGAACACAATAGGTACTCAATAACTATTTGCTAAAGAAGAAATGAAAAATAGTAACAATCTGGCTTTGACCTCCCAATGAAGGCAACTGTCTGTTTGGGTTCCCTCAGAAAGAGGCAGATCCTGATAAAAGAATTCAAATGTGTAGGGGAAGAAAAATAACTTTTTCTTCAACTTCCATAATTTTTTAGTTGGACCAGAATCAGATAACAAAAGACAGACTAAGAAGAGAAAACCCCAGAAGTTAATTAACTTAAATATACCATCTACACATATGGAAGTAATCCAGGAATGGATAGTTCTCAAAAAGGTGGTTTTATGAATTCCAGTTTATACGACATTTTTGACAAAGAATAGTGAATTTTTAGAGAAGACATAAGACAAAGGGGAAAAAAATCGAGTCTCTGGGGGGTGGCAATTTAGGGAAAGGGGGTAACTGACATATAAAGGCTAGTTGATAAACTTGTTATTGTAGATTCTTTGGGTACCATCTCCAGGCTGATGGGGTCTAAGGCTGTCTTCACAGAGGGAGGACAGAAAGCTCTCCTGCACCTGCTTCTTAATTATCTTCAGCTCAATCCTCATTCCAGAAAAGGCATAAATCATTCCCCACTGATTAGGGAGTGGGGAATGAATCTAGGAAAGGAAGGCAGCTAATAAAAGACATTTAGTGCCATGGGAAACTGGCATTCAGGGGGCCACAGTGGGAGCCAGTGTAAGACTAGATGCCTAGAGCCATCCATGAAGTAAGGGAGCTGGGGTATGTATACACCAATTTCTGTCAGTCCTTCCTTGAGAGCTGCTTCCATGGGGATGGATTTCCTGATACTTCTGGCTTGATTGCTTTGCAGAAAAGCCTCAGAAGGCCAAGGAAAATTCTCTGTAAAGGAATGCAGAGGCTGGGCACTAAAAATCAAGCTGGGGCTTAAGGAGTGGTGTGGCTCAAAGCACACGACATAGTTCTTGTCATTCCCCCGTGAGAGAATGCAGTGAGGTGGCTGCATTAGTACTGCTAGGTGTGAGTTTATCCTTACTGACCCTAGAAAAGTTCTAAGGAATCTGTAAGGGTGTTTCTTCTTTAAAGCATTTGAATTTAATTTTATCACCTAGATTCTAGACCCTTTACCAGTTTAACAAAAACATCAGAGTTTGTTTAGTTTTGGAGGCAAAATAATTTTTTTTACTTTATACTAAATTTAAGAGAGTCTATTCTTTTCAACAATGCCCTAACTAATATTAATCTCACACATAAAATAGGAGCCCCCAGAAGAAAATAATGTTCACAGATTCCAAAGTAAATGTGCTGACATTAAAAATTTTCCAAAATACCAAAGAGTTCAAAACTAGAATTAATTATCTCATAAAAACTCTCATGTTTCACTGATTGCTGTTTATGACTAAAGCTGATAAGTTGGCCCAAAGGGAGAGATGCAGTCCCTTGCAGCAAAAAGAAACAAACCAAGACACCACTCCCAGAAGCAAAAGGTTATATGGAACTTAATAAAGTTAGAAAGCTTGAAGGAAACTTGAAGACTTATGCCCCCATTTGTCATTTTACCCCAGACCACACTGAATTTTTATGTATGTAGAGTTAAAGCATTGCCCAATTTAGTGACCTTCATCTAAACAAATGGGTATTATGGAAATTCAAAAAAAGATGGAGTGGGAGATTAAGTGGATTTGTGGGTTTGAATGGGTTGGGTTGCAGTAGGGCAAAGGTCCCCCACCATTCATTCTGCTAGAATGTGCCCTTGGCGAGTTATTAAACCTGCTGGTTCTTGGTTCTCTTCTGATTTTCTGTTTTCTTCAGGTAGGGAATGCGAATTAAAATATCTCCCTTCACTGCCTTGGCACTTGCTTTTCCTGCTCGTCTTACCTTGATGTAAGAATTAAATGAGATAACTTATGCAAAGTGCTTAGGTCAGTGTTTGATAATAAGCACTTAAATGATAACTCATTTATTGTATTCATTTATTGGTTCAGATAATATCCATTGAGCATTTACCATGTGCCAGACACTATTCAATGTTTGTGGGATACATCAGTGAACAAAACAGACAAAAATTCCTGCCATTAAAGTGTTACTATTCTAGTGGGAATTTAGACAACAAGCAGGTGTGTAGTGGATAAGTAAATTATGCTACTGATTCAAGATAATAAGTACTTAGGAAGAAGAAAAATGGGATAGGGGAGCCAGGAAGATGACACTGTGTGATTTTTAAATAAGGTAGTCAAGGTGGGCCTTATGGAGAAGGGACAATTGAGCAAAGATCTGAAGTTGGTGAGAGAATGGACTGTGGGTATGTGGGGAAGAGTGTCCTAGGCAGAAGGAACAATCAGTGCAAAGGTCCTGAGGAATCTGCATGACTAAGGCATAGTAAGAAAGTCAGTTGGGCTAAAATAGAGTGAGAGAGGGTTAGGGGCACGGGTAAAGGAATATGAAGTCAAAGAGGTAATTCCTAGGATGAGGGAAATGAATTAATCATGTAGAGCCTTGTGTGTTGTGAGGATTTTGGGATTTTGTTTTTTGGCTGAGTAAAATAGGAATTCATGCTAAGGTCTTGCTATCAAGAAGAGACTTGATTGAACTACATTTGAAAAGATTATTTTAGCTGCTGCCTTGAGAATAGACTTTTTAGAGAAAAAGTATTAGCTGGAGACACCTAGTAGTAGGAGATTGCAGTCACAAAGGCAAGGGATGGTGGTGGCTTGAATCGTGGTGGTAGTGTGGGAATGCTGAGTTGTTGGATTCTGCTCATTTTCTTCTGGTGGTACTTGGATTTGAACTTAGGGTCTCATGCTTACTAGGCAAACACAGCCACACCCCAATCCCATTGTTTTTTTCTTACTTTGTTTTTCAGATATGGTCTTGAGCTAACTTTGCCTGGGCTGACCTGAGATCATGATTCTCCTACCTCTGCCTCCCAATAGCTGGGATTATCAGCATGTGTCACTATCCCTGGCAGATTTGGGTCATATTTTGAAAGGAGTCTAGAAAGGTTTCCTGGTAGGTCAGATGTTTAATGTTAAAGAAGAAGAGGCAACATAGACAACTCTAAGCTAGGGTTTTGACTTGAATTGGAAGTACAGAATTGCTATCAAACAACAAAAGATGAGCTGGGGTGAAGTAGCATTTGGGGGAATGGCTGGACACATTGAGACAGATGTGCGCTAGATATCCAAGGGAACTGAGAATCTGAGTCAGGAGTTTAGGGAAACAGCCTGCTATGGAAGTAGATGTTTGGGAGCTGTGGGCATATTATGTATTTCAATATTTTGAGACAGTCCTTGGGATCACCCAAGGACTAAGTTCCACGGCACCCCAACATTGAAGTCAGAGAGAAGAGGGGGAACATGCAAAGCAAACAGGAACAAGCAGTGAGGTAGGACGGTAGTCCGGGAAGTGTGGGCTGTGGATGCCAAGTCGTACATAGAGGAGAAAGGGTGAGTGCTGTGTGGACTCTGGACAGGTCAAGTGAAGTGAGAGTAGAGATCTAACTCACAGACCAATGGAGGCATCCAGAGGAGCAGAGGTAGGAGAGTATGAGCTGAAATCTGAACCAGAATAAGTTTTAGAGAGGAATCATAGTCAGTGTGTATAGCCAAAGGGGTTCAAGGAGCTTGCTTCTAAAAGAAGGAAAGGGGTACGGAGGTGATATGAAGTGGGGAGGTAAGGTTAAAAGAATTTCAGCGTTCTTTTCTCCCTCCCTGCCTTCTCTCCTTCCCTTCTCTCCCTCCCTTTTTCCCTTCTTCCCTCCCCTCCCCTTCCCCTTCCTCCTCCTCCTCCTCCTCTTCTTCTTTCTTCCTCTTCCCTCTCTCCCTCCTTCCCTCCCTCCCTCCCTCCCTTCTCTCTCTCTCTCTCTCTCTCTCTTCTGTCTCTCTGTCTCTCTCCATGAACTCATTTAAACCTTTAACACTTCTATGAGGCTGGAGCTATTCCGACCATCTCCATTTAACAGATTAAAATCTGAGTGTGGTTCCACAGCATGGCCTGCTGTCTTCAGTTTGCGGTACAGCACAAAGGATCACTATTTCAGTACATCTGACAGTTCATCAGATGCATCAACTTATTTAGTCATTCTTCTTTTAATGGAAATTAAGGTCATGCACAATTTTTGATATGTTTAATAATACAAGCAATGCTGCAGTGAATAGTCTTTTGTGCCCATGTACAAATATTTACATAGGATTCTAGATGTAGAATAGCTGAGTAGAAAGAGAAATGCACTTAAAATCTTGATGATTTGGCTAATTGGTACCAAAATAGCTGTCCATGAAGAGGATAAAGTGGTGAACAGATGTCGCTGTGGACACAAAGTATATTATGGTTCTACAAGTTTTTGACTCTACCTAATCTTTCTCACATGGAAAATTACAATATGGTTATTTAAAAAATTGCTACTGGCAAATGTCTGGCACATCTGGGTCTTTTGTACCCCTCTGGGTTTGCTACCAGATGCTAAACATTTGCAAAGTTTGGAGACAGTTCTAAAATGAAGTATTGAGGTATCATTTCTCTTAGAGAGAAGGCTGATGACATTCTAGTGACAAAGCTGTGGCATGTTAACAGTGTTACTTAAAGGTCACCAGATGTGGGATTCAATTGTCACTAATCTATTTTTTATGCCAATGTGAAACTGATAATTCAAGGGAACCAGGTTTCTTTATTGGTTAATGTCACAGTGTTCAATAAGTATTGTATTTGTTATTTCCCCATCCAAAATTAAAATCCTGATTGGAGAAGAAGCAGTTTATGAGTCTGGGGAGATCTTCTGACATTTAATATAATCTCCCAATAAGTCAGATGGGTAGTTGTTTTGATGAAAGCTGTGGACAAAGTGCTATTAAACCAAATGCAAGGAAGACATTATTTTGTAAATAACTGGTGATTAAAGCTTTGTTTCACATCATTAAAAATGTGTTGCTCGATCTAGCATTACTTCTCACTAACAGGATTCAGCAGGAGATGACTCAGTTCAAAGAAACAAAGAGAAAGGAGATACATTTAGGGGAAAGTTTAAGTAGAACAGGGTATCTGGTAACAGAGAAGGCTGAGCTGACTCTGCTTGGAGGTCCTCAAGGATTGCAATTGTGTCCTTAGCAATCACAGGCCTCTGGAACTTTCTAACGAAATCTGCTCTATGGGCTGAAGATTTATGTACATGCCATTTTAGCATCACTCCTACCCTTGTACCAGTCCGGTCTTATTGACTAAGTGAGAAGTTTAAAAACTCAGTGCTGTCTCATTTAGGCAACATTCAACTTCTGCCAAGCCTCCAGCCCCCTATTGTGTCAGCATTATTGCTCACACAATTAGAGATGGCTGCCTGGGAGAGGCTCCCTGCAGCAGCCAAGCTCCCAGGTTCACGCATTTCCCCTTGAACAGCGTGCTGGCACCTGGTTCATTTCAGCTTTCATTAACCTCTGCAGCTCCTGGGCATGAAGGTGCAGCTCACCTAATCCAGCCGTTCTGGAGCACAAAATAAAACACCCTTGTACTTGGGCTCCCACTCTCACCACTCAAGTATTTAACTGGAGGCTGAAAACCTTGGCTTCCATATGCAGGTCAGTCCCATCAGGAAGAATCATCAGAAACCTGAGGTTCTCCATGCTGTAGTTTCTCTCTGTGAAAAGGGACAGAACCTGTCCTACTCACATACTTCAGGATAATTCAGGAAGACAAGGACAGCAGCCTGTTTGGGGGCAATTTGGACTGATCATGTGGGTGCATACCTTGCTGATCTGATTGGGAGAGTCTGGGGGAAACTGGTTTAAGCTAAGTCAATAGGCTAGTATGGAATTCTCTACTCTGTACTTGGTTTAAATTGTTGCTTCAGTGACTATTGTGGATAAGTGACTCATATATCCTATACTGGCTTAAGTAGAAATGGTTTTTATCAAAGTCTAGCTTCTGGCACAGATGGCTCTAGAAGTACATACAAGGTGTTCAGGAATCTTCCTTTTCCAGCTCCAAGTCTGGTTTCCAGGCAAGGCCATTCTGCATGATGACAAGGCACTGCTTAGTAACTCCCAGCTCACAGTCATCCTGGGCAGTAAAACAATATCCTCCTGTAATTCCAGCTACTGCACTAACAATGCACACTGTCATTCTGGTTTCAGCTGCATGCCTGCCTTGGCCAGGAAGATAGGAAGGATAGAAGATCATTCTCATTGGCAGACCAAGAAAGGAACAGTACCCATCCAGGGCACAGGAACTGAGAGAGGTGGCTTCCCAAGGAGAATTGGGGCATTGTTTCCAGAAATGAGGGAAGAGGTCCTGGAAAGTTAGAATAACAGATATCCATTTCCAAAGTATAATGAAACCAGACCTTAGTCTCCACAGAGCATCAGTAACCAGGGGAATACTGCAAGGAATACCTTCAAATGTAAAGAAAGTAGTGTGAAAGCCTGTCCAGTTCACACAGCACATTTTATAGGAGAGAAAACGGAGTTAATGTTATCCAGAAAGCTGGATAAAATGAAATAAAGTTTGGCACATAATAAATGTCCAACAAATTGTTGAGACTTGTGTTAGCCTTTGTGTTCCTATGACAAAATACCTGAGATAAACAACTCGAGGAGGTTTTAGTCCAGAGTCTGGCTCTGTTGATTCTAGGTCATGGTGCTGCAGAACATCATGGTGGCAGGAACATATGGCAGAGGCTGCTCACCTCGTAAAGCACAGGAAGCAGGGAAAGAGAATACAGGAAGGGACCAAAGCAAGACATAACCCCTAAGGACATTCCCCCAGTGAGTTACTTCCTCCCCTTAGACGGCATCTCCTACTTTTCACCACCTTCAATAATGCCATTGTATTTTGATGGCATAATTATGAATATTATGAATCCATCAAGGAATTCAACCACTTCCCAAAACCCTGTCAGTTGCTAAGGAAGCCCCCAATATGGGAGCCTATGGGGACATTTCATTTTTTAAGCATAAACAGATTTTTGTGGTCTAGGCACTTTTTCATTTATGCATGTTTTATCACATCCATTGTGCTTATGATAAAATATTTAAAAAATCTTAGAGTGTAACCCTTCTCCATAAACAAATTTCATAGTTGCAGCTTGGTATCCAAGTATGGATACATCCACTCAAATGGGAAACGGGAGGGAAGGACCAGAGGCCTTATGAACCCAAGGGAAGAAGTTATTGGAGTTGAAGGAAGAGGCTAGAATTAAATGAAGCATTACAGACAAAGAGAAATATACATATATATTTCCTACAGAAAGGTGTCTGTTGTTCAGGAATGGTCTTGGGAGGCAAAGTGAAATCCCACAGGAACACAGGCTTGATTGACTCTTCCCGGAAATCCTTACAAGGGAGCAGTAAGGTTTGTAATTTAGTAAACAGAAGCCAGGCCCTAGGATCTGTCTTTTGGTTCTCTGGTTGGCCTTTTACTTAAGGGTGGTAGATGTTTCTGGTTGAATTTGAATTTTGCAATTAATTCTGAAGACTAATAACTCTACGAAGTTCAGAGGAGAATTCTTTATAGGTGAGATAAACCTACGACTGCTGTTTAGATTTTTAAAAAATAGCTATTTTTTTTTGGTACTGATTGTTGGTAAAATGGATTCCTAAAATATTTCTGGTTTCAAAATCTTCCTTTTTCCATACAGGTACAGGCCAGCAAAGGCAGCAGTACTGTTGTGGGGCTTGATAAAGAGAACAGTTGGATTCTTGCCTTCATTCACTCACTTACTTATGTCATCTTTTTGTTTGTTTGTTTGAGACAGGGTATTGCTACATAGTCAGGTTGGCCTCAAACTCAGGATATTCTTGCCTCAGCCTCCCGAGTGCTGGGATTACAGGTGTGCATTGCCACTCTGGGTTTCTACTTATGTCATCTGGATGAAGCATAAAAGTATAGAGTTGGTGCCAGAGAATAACTGCCTCCACTTTGTACCCAGGGAGCCTTAGTCATCTTATCCTAGTTCTGAGCTGCTTTATGGACCCCGTTCTAAGAAGGTGTCAGAGATCCAAAGAGAAATGATCTCTGATTCCAGTGTGTGTCTTTCCCAGGAGGTCCATGGATGTAAGGCTAAGGACTGAGATGTTTAGGTTCACCTAAAACTCACATGGAAGGATATCAAAGGGAAACTTAAGTTTCAGATAACGTCTGAAGTTGGTAGAGAGGAGTGCAGATGTCTAAAATGCCCCAAGAGTCACTTTCTGGACAGTTATTTTAAAGCAAAAATTGGGCCTGGAGGTGTAGGTTAGTGATAAAACATGTGCTTAGCTCACGCAAGTCCCTGGGTCTATCCTCAGTACACACACACAAACACAAACACACACACACACACACACACACACACAGAGTAAAAAGTTAGGTACCATGGCCCAATAATAATAATAATAATAGTACTGATATTATTATCTAACACAACAAAGCATCTCACAATAATGGTAAGAATAAGCATATAAAAATCCTGATGATTTTAGCTGAAGTCTGCTGAATATGTAGGTACATTATTCTATTTAGTCTTCACAGCAATGCTTTGAATTAGACAGAATTATTAATTCTGTTTTGCAGAAGAGGATATTGAAGTTTAGAGGTATTGAGCTGTTTGCCTCAGGTCGGAAGGCACCAAGTACAGAAGTCAGGATTTAGACCCATGTCTGTCCAGACTGCCTTGAGAGAGTCAATCCAGGTCAGCAGTCCTGGGAGTTTAACTGGTAATTTCTCAAAACATCTAACCCTGAATGAACTTAAAAAATTGCTTATTTTCAAAAGCAATCTAAAGGCAAACAAAACTAAATTTCTTTAAGAAGCATTTCAACTTTCTGAGGTGAAGACTGAGTACAGAAGGGCAGCTATCTGCACTGCAACTGCCCAGCCCCTTTCCCCACAGCCCACTCTCACCCTTTCTCTCTCCTCTGCTGCTGCATAGCATGGATCCACCTGGGAGAGAAAATAGAAAGTCAGTAGAAATCACTGTCACCTCCCACAACTCTCAGGGATCAGGAAGGTGGTTATGCCCTGCTGGGTCAGCCAGACAGGCTCTGAATTTCTGTTCTTCTATGTTAATTAGAAAGTAGAATCTTAAGAGCCAATTTTGACTAAGAACTCTGTGTCCAATTTTCTCCTGGCCCCGATTGTGAGCTGCCTGATCAATATTAAATCTAATTTACAACGATGGCCCCTGTGAAGCTGGCAAATGTTATGTCAACATCCCATAATGACTTGGGCTTCCTGAGCACACTTGTTAGCTGTGGCCACATCTGCCACCAGCACTCTCAACCACTCCCGCCTCTCAAGTTTTGCATCTGTGACGCCTCCACCACTTCTCCTGCCTTCCTTTCATCCACAGAGCCCCCCCATCCTGTCAATCCTTGTTGCCTCACTGCTGTCTGACAAACTCCAAAAAAGAAGAACACAATTAATTTTTTTCTCCCACAACTGATGAACCAAAGAAAGAAATAATTGCTACTCAGTTTTAATAATGGCAAATTTTATGAAATTTCCATAAAGACAATTCTGAAAGGAGTTTGGGGAGTACACCTCCACAGGGGGCCCAACTGGTTTGCATTGTTTCATAATTGTTTATGTTATTACAGTTTCATGTTGTTTGCATTTGCATCCTCTTGTCTCCAGGGCAAGTTCTTGCGACTCATTTGTGAGGCAATGAATAAAAGAGTTGTAATGGAACGAGGCTTTTATTCTGGAGACTTACCTCATCTGGGATGCAGCTCTGTTGAAGACAGACTTGAAAGTTCCAGAGAGGTTTCTGAAAGCCAGGAGGCAGATATCATTCGTGTTATTCTCCTGCTTCAAACACTTCCTTGGTTCCCACTGTTTGTGAGAAAAAGTCAAAACTACTTGGTTCTTACTTGGTGGCCCCTTCGGACTGCATGTTCCCTCTGTTTGCTCCAGACAAAGGCCTCCTTCAGTCTCTCCTTTGCCACAATGGTTTGATGTATGCTGTCCACTCAGTTTGAAAGACTGTTCCTTCTCCTTACCCTTCAAAAAGTCCTCCTCAGGTCTTTTTCTGAAGGCTCGCCATTGTGGGTTCTTATTGTGTGTTAGTCAGACTTTCTTTCACTGTGACAAATACCTGAGAGAAATCATTTAGAGGAGGAAAGGTTTATTTTGGCTCACAGTTTCAGTTCAAAGTTGGCTACACAACCCATTTCTCTGCCTGAGGTGAGGCAGATCATCATGGTGGTAGGGTTATGTGGTGGAGCAAAGCAGCTCACCTCATGGTGGACAGGAAGTAGAAAGAGGGAGCAGGAAGGATCCAGGGCCAAGATATATCCTTAAAAGCATGCCTCCAGAGACCCACTTTCCCCAGCAAGGCCCACATTTCACAGTTCCACCACCTCTCAACGGTCCATTCAAAATTTGAATTCATCAATGGACAGATTAAACTACTGATAAGGCTGGAGCTCTTATGACCCCAATGTCTCTGGAAACACCCTCACAGACACACCCAGAGGTGTGCTTTACTAATTTCCTAGGTGTCTCTCAATATAATCATGTTGACAATCAAGATAAACCATCACACATTGCCACCTCCCCTTCATTTCACACACTACTTGGTATTTGTTGGTTCAGTCATGTGATGAAGTTGTCTTCTTTGCTGCAAAGGCAGGGACCATATCTATCTTAATTCACCTGTTTACTCCCTTTCTGTAGAGCACAACCTGGAAGTTGACCATGATGTCATCTGTTAGAGGTAGCAGTTAGCCATGAGTGTTGAATGAGGCAGGATAGCTAGATGGAGAGACAAAAAATTGTATTATTTTAATACAGTTTTAATATTTAAAGGACCAGACTCAGACATTAAAACAAGGAAAATGAAATTAAAAAGCCAGAGCAACTAGACATCAGTGATGGTTGCAAGACAAAGAAAAAAAAAATCAGTGTAATTAAACTTCCCAACTCCATAGATGACTAGTCTCTATTAAAATCAAGTAGCCAGAGGCCAGGGGATATCACAAGATGCTTTGAAGTCAGCCACTCACCTAAAGCTTTCCTTTCTTTATTCAAAAGTAATCCATACCCTAAACATCAGCTAGGCCTGGTGCTGGGAGTTTACACAGGTAAGTGCTTTAATTTAAGACAGACCCAGATCCAAGAGTTGCACACTAGGCATCTAATAGAGCAAAAACTAGAAATTCCATACAGGAATTTTCTAATGGTTAGAGCAGGAACTGATAGTTTACACAGGTAATCTCTCTAATTTAATAACACTAATATGTAAGCCCAGGAATCCATTCCAGGGACCAAATGAAACCCTAAAGCTAAGAGTTCCTCAATAAATATTCTATCTCCAAAACCTGACGTCCTTGTTCTCACTCTAGTGGTGACCTGCTTTCAGTCTATTGAAAATGTATTCCTTTTCTAATGAACTTTACTATTACTTTTACTATATCTTTCCATCTTGCTTAAATTCTTTTCCTACTGGACACAAGAACCAAGGTATTTATTAGTGCTATTTTTCCAGTAACAATGTCGCTTCTGTTGAAAGAGAAAATAACTATATTTTCATTAGTAAGGAACTGGATTTGCTGCGGCAATAAAGGTGAATGCAGTAGTGAGCTTAAAACAGTGGTTTACTTCTCTCTGAGATAAAGGCTGCCTGACAAGTTCAGGGACCCGAGCTCCTTATATCCCTTTCCTTCATTCAATACATATTTATTAGGCACCAGTTGTATTCTAGGCATTGTTCCAGGCCTTAAGGACATAATGTGGATGAAACAGAAGAAATTCCTGCCTTCCTGGAATTAATATTCTAGAGGCAATAAAATACGATAAAAAGGCATATTGTTATAGGGAAAAATAAAACAAGGACGAGCAAGGAAGAGTTGGGGAAGTGTATTTTGTTGAAATTTTAGAATACATGGTTGGAAATGTGGATTTGGGATGGTGATACACTCACCCATTGTTTAATAATGGGGAAATGTTTGGAGAAATGCATTGTAGGTAGTTGTGTTGTTATGTGAACATCACAAAGTGTCACACAAACCTAGATGCTGTCGTTCAATGACTTGTTGTCTCTTCTGGCAATTAAGAGGCCAGGTAAAGACAAGGTGCACGGAGCTCCTGCTTGTGTAACATGGCATCCTGTTTTGCATAGCAGTTTTTGAAAGAATAAGCAGAAGTATATTACAAAACAATAAAAACTATAGTATAGAAAAAAAAAGAAGTAACATAGCCATTTATTATCAAGTATTATATACTACATGTAATTACATGTAGTACTTTTATACTACTGGCAGTGCAATAGGCTTGTTCACACTGGCGTCACCAAACACATGTGTAATGTGTTGAGCTGTGATGTGGCCATATGATAGGAATGTTTCAGCTCTATTACGTCTTAAAGGACCACCATTGTATATGTGGTCTGTTGACCAAAATGTTGTGCAGAACATGACTGTATTTGAGTAAAGACCTGGGGAGAATGAAGGAGTGAGCCATGTGGCTGCTGTGAAGAAAGAGTATTTGGCAACTACAAAGGCTCTGTGGTCAGTGTGTGGCTGTCTTGTCTGGAACAGCAAAGAGGTCAGTGTGCCTGCAGCAGAGTCATCAATGAGAGAATAATCAGAGCTGAGGTGAAAGAGTTTATGCAAGGTCAGATCAAGTGGGATCTCCCAGGTCATTGTAGGGACTTTGGTTTTTTGACTTTCCTCACTCATTACTTGCATCTTAGAGTCTAAGATGGCTGCCCTAGCTCCTGGCATTCTAACTAGTTAGTGGCCAAAGGAGAAGGGGAAAGCATGGTGTGAATTATTCCTTCAAGGCACATCTGTCATTGAACACATCATTTCCTCTCACATCCCATCGCAGAGAAATAAGTTGCATAAGAAGGCTAGGCAACGAGTCTCATTTCCTGGTGGCCAAGGAGGTAGAAAAAGCCTAGAGATTTTGGTATTTTTTAAAGAAAGGGAGAAGCATCTATCTTAGAGGACAATAATAGCCTTTCCCACAAATTCATTCTTTGACAGAGAAAACCATGAAATTAGGAATCTGATAATTCCTTTAATAATGGGGTCAGCTTTTAATGAAGAGAAACTACGATGCAAATCTTTTAGTTATAAAAGTAATTTATTTTTGGAAATTGTAAAATCTTTTCTTGTTCTCTTGTGGAAGTGAACTAAACAAAAAGCCTTGTCAGCTGATTAATTAACTAAGGAGAAAGACCCAGGTAGGATGAAGTTTAACTACTTCATACTATTCTCCTTTGTTGTAACTGGCAATTTTCTTTATTATATTTCTTGTTGTACAATTCCTTGTTAAGCTGTTCTACTAGTCTGTCTTTATCCATCTAAAGAATTTGTATAGTCATCCAGTTTTGTGAAGCATATCTGATCAGGATAATAATGGTTAAGTCTTAAAACAAGGCTAGCACAGAAAATAGTTCTAGTTGTTAAATTAAACTTACTGTCAATCACTTTAGAAATAAATGAATAATGAACTTACTAAGTTTGTAGTTCTTTGGCCATCTAGACGAAAGCCCTGTTACTCTCTAGCAATATACAAATCATAGTTTGCTTTCTGGTGTTTTGGACAGAAACCATCTGCAGTTGTTTAAATAAAAGCCTTTTGACTGCCACTTGGAGTCATGTATTCTTTGATAGTTAAATGTTGAATGAATGGATGAACTATGAGAGGCTGCCTATTTCTTAAATGTTAGACTCTCAGTGTTAGAAAGAAACTTGATGATCAAGCAATCAGTTCTTAATTCTTCCACAGTATCTAGTCAGTTTAGCTTGAACACCTTGAGTGTCGGATGATGGTATTAGTTTATTTTCTGTTGCTAAAACATAATACCACGGACTGGGTAGTTTAGAAGAAAAGAGATATATTTTGCCTCATGGTCAGGTCCAAGGTCAATGGGCCACGACTGGTGATGGCTTCCTTGATGGTAGTGTCCCAAGGCAGTGCAGGGTATCACATGGTAAAGCTACCAGTATTCAGCGATGAGATTTCCACCCTGATGACCTTATCTAATCCTAACCATCTCCTAAAGGTCCCACCTCTAACCACCACAATCAAATTAAGTTTCTACCCTCTTGATACCTCACAGTGGAGATTAAGATCCAATGTGAGTTTTGGAGGGGACAAATCGTAATCAAATCATAACAGGGACGCATCACCTTCCACCATAGTCTGTTTCTTCATCTTACAGCACAGATAATTAGAGTTTTCTTATTTTCTTGATCCATACTGTAGTTAGGATGTTGAATGTTTCCCAGAGACCCATGTGTTCAAGGCTTGGCACTAGTGGGAGGCAGTAGAACCTTTTGAGAGGTGGGGCTTAGTGGAAAGGCATAGTGATCAGAGAGTTTTAAGATTGAGAGCTTCCTGTTGTTTTGGGCAACAGATCAGCAATACTCAGTCAACTCTGGAAATGAAGCAAGGCAAGTTAGTGGCTCAGAATTTTAAAAATATGCTATATATATTTACATGCAAATATACATTTCCTTTTAAAATTTTCCTATGATGCTAATGATAGGTGCCACTGTTATCCTCATTTTACAGATCAAATTAAAGTTCAGCATTTTTAGTGGCCTACCCAAGGAAAATTCTATCCCTGTGGCATTATGTCTGTACTTTTGAACTCTACATTGAGATGCCTCTCTCAGTTTACTCATGAAACTACAGACAAGCCTGGCCAATGTGAGAAGTCATGGGTCTGTGAATCCAATGGGGCAAAGCAAAGGATGGGGCTATGTTCATAGAGGGCAGGAGGAGACAGCCCAAGCAGGAGGTCAGGGGGGCTATGTGGCCGAGATGTAGATAATGGTGCGTACCCTAGGAGACCAGTGGCTAGGAATGTCACAAAGGTCTGGCAATAGGGAAAGAAAGGAGGTAAGACTTGCGTTTCTTAAGAGGTCATAGGTGCTGAAGAGATTACAATATGCTCATCATATCAATTTAAAAATAAGAGAAATATAAAAAATAAGCATAAAGAAGTTCAGTGAAGTTCTCTTTTGTTTATGCTTGAAAATGCGTGTGTCATTTGCTAGATATTCAGCAGAGATGAAGGGCATTTACTGACTTGAAGGAACCACAGACAAGTAGGTGGTGATGGAAGAACATTATCAAAACAAACAAGACAAGAGGAGCTCAGTTACCATTGCTGGTGTGCAAGATGGCTTGTATTTGCTGAGATTTGGGGGGATGGAAAGAGCTGACAGGGCACAGAGTCCAAAAGTAATGCTGAATTTATAGAGTAGTTGAGTGACTTCCTTACAGGACTGTAGACAGAATAAAAATCCCAGAGATGAACAGATCATTGGATGTTGATCCAGATGGCTCTGAAGTTAGCCAAAAGATCTAATTTCAGTGATTTTTACGATGACATAGATTATTAGACCCTTCTTAATTTAATAGCTACATTTTAGAAAATGAAGAAACACTAAATTCAAGAATTCAGAAATGCCTCAACAAAAATGTAGTCGATACTATAGTAAATACAGCCAATAGACCCTTATCCTAGCTGTACTGTGAATGATTTAAGATCAGAAATAAACTGGGGTGGGAAGAAGAACCTTCATTAAGTATCACAGAAAAACGAAGCAGACAGCATCAACTCAACCTTTATAATGGTTCCACTTCTGTTTCCAGCCAGGATACTCTTCTTCTTGGGGCAGACATATCTCATGGGAGAATGGTAGAATTTCCTCTTGAGCATTTAGGCTAATAGCTGAGGGTTTGGGGTGGACTGTGAGACATCATGAAGCTAACGGATGTGTCCAGTTCAGAAGTCATACAGAGAAGGTCAGATCCTTTCCCCAATTCTGGGCTTTCTTTACAAGTGGATTATCTCCTTAGTCCCTCTCAAGAAACTGGAGGGCCTAATCATTGTAGGCCCAATCTTTTTAGTTTGCCTGTGGTGACAAAACCAAGCTCAGAGTTGGAGGGCATATGAATTTTCAAACCACTGTAGTAAGTCTGAGACTCTGCTAAAGGTGATGGTTTACCAAGTGAGAACCATTGACATGGATTCTCCATTTCTGAAGGCTCCAAATGGAAGAGGGAGAGAAAAGAAAAAAGATCCAAGAGGAGAAAGTCAAGATTTCCCAAGAGGGCACAGCCATTACCATCACTTCCTTGATCCTAAGATAAACATTCTAGTCAAATGGAAAGTTTGTCAGTGGAAATGCCACTCTTTGACACTATGCTGTTGTTAAGGTAACTTCAGAGATAGAAAAATTTCAGCAAATTATTGGTTGTATATACCCCTGGGGAACATAAACTACAGAAAGAAAACTGAGCCACTAGGATAGTACTGTATTACATTTTCATTTCATACAGTTCAATTTTCTTAATAATTAATAGCATAAATTTCAATTATCGTGGAAGTAGGGTTTATGTGGGCAGGAGACACATTTCTTTGCAAGAAAATGTTGATGCGAAACTTGTTAACACAAGAGAGGTTTCAAGTTCCTCTGTGTAGTTCCAAGTGCCTTCCCTCCAGTAATATAAATCAATACTGATTTCCTTATTAAACCTTATTATAATAGGGAAACTAAACTTGGGTTTATGTCATGGTTGAGACACTGGGCATGTTCGAGAGGCATCTGCCTGCGTTTTTCCTGTAGAGAAGTCAGAGACTTGCTTGATGGAGGTGAGTGTTCTAGCTTATTCTTTGTGTTTTACTGAACATTCTTACCAGAAGGGTCACTGAGTGTCTGAGCAGTTTAACTCAAAACCAAGACTCTGAGGTACAACATAGGATGAGAGGGTTCATTGACAAAGTCCTGGCATTGTAACGGTGACAAAAGAATAGTGAGAGTTTCCATAACAAACCAAATAACCTTTCGGTACTTTGAACTTTTTAATTAAGATAAAGAGAAAAAAGAAGAAAAGAGGGGGAGAAGGAAGAAAGAATGGAAAGAGTAGAGAACATAGGAAAAGTTGAATACAGGACAAAGAACAGTTACTAGGTTTTTCTACCTTGAAATTAGAAGCAAAATCCTATGAAACCACAATATTGCTTTTTCTCATTCTCTTTGAAAGTGCAATCAGATGTCTGTTTCCACTGATTAACACCACAAACATCTTATGTTTCACAAAGTCCATAAAAGTCTTCCTTAATTTAGAGAAAGACTCCAGAGACACATAGGTACTGTCGACAGAGATCCAGAGAACCCGTGCACTCATTCAAAACACAATGAGCTTAGGCAGAATGCGGGTCTACAATATCAATTATCCTTGCTGAATAGCATTTCTGCCCCCTTTTTTTGTGTCTTTTTGGAATAAGAATATCTGTCGCCCTTATTAATCCTGCAGAATTACTTTTTTCCTGGTCCTTAGGAAATCTAGCAAATGCAGACAGTTTCAGTGAGTTAACAAAAAAAAAAAAATCTAATTTTCATTTGAGCAGCTCTGAGGTTAGGTCAGCAGAAAAAAAAAAAAAAAAGAAAAGAAAAGCCACAGAAGCTTGTGTTGATGAATATTTTATAAGCACCACCATCTAATAAAAGATGTATTTAAAAATGGACAGTATTCTGGTTAAGAAAATGTCCTACTATTTAATTATGATGTAGATAAAAGTTGAGTTTTAGGCATAATGAAAGTATTGAGCCCACAGACAAGCTTGGTGTTGGGTCTTTAGACTGACTTTGTCCTGTTCACATAGATCTTCCTTCATGGTTCCAGCTGCTGACTTATACAATCAATGAGGCAATGGGGTGATTACAGAGCTTGACCCACGTGAAGATTATTTAGTGGCCTCGATGGATGAGAGAAATCTTTAAAAAGCTTCTAATTAGCACAACCAGTCAATGAAATTGCAAACCTCATTATTTGAGTCAGGGCCAGAAAAGTATAGGCCAATAGAACCCCCAAATGATATGTTGGCAATATGTGGAGCTTGTTACCCACTGAGTTCAGAATTGCACTCACTGTGATCTGTAATAATAATGGTGATGATGATGTCAACAACAGCCCTACGAATCGCAGACATCATGTGTTGAGCACTTGCTATGTGCCAGGCATGGTGCTAAGTGCTTTATATGCATCATTGCTTCCAGTCCTCACAGTAACTCCATAGGTACCCCTCCTCCCTTTCTAATAGCTAAGGAAAGTGAAGCCCCAGGTTTCCTAGCTAGCAAGTAATTGAGTCCATTCCAAGACTCTCTTATTCCAAAGCCAACAGGTTTTTCTGGAATAGAGGTCCCAAATCTTTCCACTTTTGTTTCCAACAAAACCATAGTTTTCTTTTGGCGGGGGGCATGGGGTGGTTTGGAGTACTGGGACTGAACTGAGGGTCTTATGCTTGCTAGGCAGGTGCTCTACTACTCGAGTCATACCCCTGCCCTTTTTGCTTCTTGTTTGTTTTTCAGATAGGGTCTCAGTTTAACTTTGTAGGTCATGATACTTCTGTGTCAGCCTCCCAAGTAGCTGAGATTATAGATATGTACCACCATGCCTGGCCAAAATCATAGTTGTTTGATGTGTCAGTGGAAAGATGACTAATGCTCATAAAAGATTAAAATATTAATTTTGCCATCAACTCCCAGCCCTTAGGTCGAAGAGGAGCCACACCCTGACCTTTCTAGCTGCCATTATGGAGGTATAGTAGAAAGAATATCTGATAAGGAGTTAGGCATACTGATCCTAGCTCCAGCTTCAGCCGTAACAAGCTGGGTGACCTTGTCAAATCACTTCACCTCTCAGTCTTAGGGGCTTATTCTTGAAAGTGATGATTGTAATACTTGTTCTCTCTCCTTGCAGGGTTGTGTTGAAGAACGAGAACATGATAATGCACCTGAAAGCTTTTGGAAGAGCTTCAAGTGTTATGTAAATGAAAGGTGGTAATTAAAAACCTCCAGAGAAGGACAGCCTATCTCAGTCATCAATTATCATGTTTTCTTTCTTGTCAGGAAACCTATATTTTTCGTGCTTCTTGGGGGTATAGATAGCTCTGTACAAGATTTTTGTCTGGGAAATGTGTGAAAAAAAGGATCATCCTGACAGCTGAAAACCTATTTATGATAAGAAATAACCACTATAAACTGAGGAAACCAAAGGCAGATGCATTCTCATGTGAAATTGTGAAAATTCATACCTGCATTTATTGGTTTTTATATTGAGTTATAAGAAGATGGAATATTTAACTAGCATAACACACACCAAGCCCAACTCTTTAAATAAGAAAGTGCTCTAGAAATTGACTTACTATCTAGAGAAACAGAAGACTACTGGGGGAAAATACATGAAAAATATGAATACTACAAAGCTTGGTGTTTGGAAACTTGGGTGTAGGGACACAGCTGGCAAATGTGAACCCATTCTTTGCTCACATTTTATTTTTGATGAAATTCAGTTATATTTGTGAATGAAAGACTCAACTGAATTGGAAAGGAGCATTACTTCCAAGATGGCAGAATGGCACAGTGGAGTGTCTTAGGCATTAGTTTCCTAAAGATCTCTGCTGCTTACAGGCTTCTGTTTTGACATAGCCCCTGCATGTAAACCACCCAAAGTCCTAGGTATTGAGTTATTGAGTCAACCAACAATATATTCTAAGTAATAAAGACTAGCCAATCTAACACTCATGTCTAACTGGCATGGAGTTTCAGAGCAGGTAAAAAGGGACATGCACTACACTGGGCTTAATGTCATCACAGTTTTTCTTGCTTTTTCTTGCCAGAGGCGCTCAGGCAAAGCAAATTGGACTGATCGGGTTGTTGAAACGTTGAGGTTGAATAAAGGTGAGACAGCACCTGGATAAGCAAGTTTATTCAGGGAAGGAAATCCAGAATTCACAGTTTTCAGCATGTTGAGGAATACTGAATTACAGTCTAAAATGACCGCGAAGGTTAGATCTGCCTGAGACAGCAGGGCACTGATGTTAAAGCATGTGAATGTCCTTAATTAGCCATAAGAAATCCATGTGTGTTGGGAAGGTGTCAGAGAGGATAACCTTTGGCTTACAGCTGTCCAGAACTTACCAAAGGCTTGACTTAAGAAATAAGTCTTTATAAATTCTACAATTTATTCTCAGCTTTAAGCTGTGCCATCAGAGAGCATTAACTTAGACTAGTTGGCCTCTTCTTTAAGTTTGTTTTTGTGATCTAGGTTAAGCGTGTTGCCATCAGCCTCTACTGAGCAATGCTAAGAGACATGACCCCATGGAGTGCACAGTTATATTTGGGGTAGGGACTCTGTCCTTCCCAGAAGTCTCCCCAACTGAATTCTTGCAGCTCTGTAATCTTTTCACCATACTGTGAGCAGAGAAATTTTCCTAACACAGTCTAGTGTTGCTTAAGGATGAGAGTATTTTCTGAGACATGCATTGTTAGGCATTTTGTTGTTATGTGAATATAACAGAGTATACTTACACAAACCTAGATTGAACAAAACAATAGGCACCTGATATGTATATAGTACAGCCTATAGTTTCTAGGCTTACAGTGAATCAAGCAGGAGAGAAAATACTCAACTCAAGAGGCACAGTAAACAGGAGATATATGAGGTTTATGCCAGTGTAACACAACATGCAGTTTTACATAAGACTTGTTTTTAATTAGTAGAAAGAGTACACTCTAAAGTTATGATAAATTTACACACATAAACCAATCCATGGTGATTTATTCATTTTTTGCCATGAGCACTTGTGAACACCTGTCATCCCAGCTACTCAGGAGGCTGATGCAGTTCAGCCCAGGAGTTTGAGATCAGCCTGGGCAAATAGAAGGAGACTTTGTCTCAAAAAATAGAACAAAATAAAACTTAGCCATTTATTTTTATTATCAAGTATCATGTATCAAGTATCAAAATTCTATATGCTATACTTTCTTTACACTGGCATTGTTACAAGTATGTGAGTAATGTGCTGTGTTCCCATGACCAAGATACTGTGAGATGGCATCACTAGCTGACAGGAGTTTTGGGCTTTATTCTAATCTCATCGCACCACCATCGTCTATGTGGTATGTCATTGACCAAAATGTCTTTATGTGTTATATGACTGTAATTGGGCATAATAGTGCTGTTCTCTGACACATTCATGTTAACTGGCTCTGAGTTAAATATAGAACCAACTCTAAGGTCTAAGTTTCTTTTCAAAATGCTCCAAGTCCTCATCTTCCCCAACCCCCTTGTTTTTTTGGTGGTGCTGGGAATTGAACTCAGGACTTCATACATGCTAGGCACATGTTATACCATTTGAGCCATGTACCTTGCCCTTTGTTTTTATTTTATTTTTGAGATAGAGTCTCTATAACTTTTCTCTGGCTGGTCTCAAATCACAGTGTCCTATCTCTGCTTCCTGAGTAGCTGAGATTTCAAAGGTGTGCTCCAGATCTGGCCTCTAGTCCTTCTTGAAGCAGCCTCATGGTATCTGCCTGGCCTCCCCTCTTCCCTTTAGACTCCTGGACTTCTGCTCCTGCAATACTAAATACACAGATGCCGTTCCCTCAGCTTGTGGTGTCCATATCATACTTGTCTTTTTGAATCACTCCTTATTGAAGTTTCATCTCAAATGTTTATCCTCTCTAAGATTTTCACTCTCCAAAACTGACTTTAGAGCTTCTTGCTTACTTAAGTCCTAATTCAAACAACACTTCTACTGTTTTATAAATCTTTTTTAACTTCAGCTCATTTTGTTCACCTGTCACCTCCCTAAACTGCAAGCCCTGGTAGTGGGTTTCCCATTACATCCATAACTTTAGGATCCCTGTGGTGCTGGACCATTGCTACTGCTCCTTTCATTTGTTGCATGTTGTCACCCCTCCCTCTTTCTTTTTCTTCTTGTCCTCATCTTAAAAATGGCTGGCTAAGAATTTGAGTAAAGTGCTAGGAAGGTGGGGGGAAGATCAGCTTTGACACATTCTAAATCATTTTTTTTAGAAGAGGGTGCCATCCTGTGATGGAAGTGCTTGTCCAAAAATTCACCTCTGTTCTGATTTTATGTGACATTTCTCATCATGTAGAACATGATTAGTTGTCTTTTCAAGTGCTTCTTTAGGCCAAGTCTACTAATGAGATTTTGTTTAGTCCGGCGTGAGTCAGAGCCAAGCGTGTTTGTTCCCAGATGTGCATTAGAGGAACAGGGCTTGACTGGTAAGTAGCAGTCCCATCTTAAGGGCCGAGGTAATTTTCCAAAGCTGATTTTCTTAGTGTTCAGCAAAGTGGAATGTAATTTTAATTTGCAAGAAGAACTTTGGCTTCCATGAAACATCAGCTTTTTTTCTCAAAGCATTTCTTCACAATAATGCCAGAGAGGTCAGAATGGAAGAGCTATTAGAGCTACAAACACATTTACTAAAACAGAGACTCAAAACAAATTAAAAAGTCTGTTCTGGAATTTTATTTTACAAGGTAGGGGTGTGGTGTGGCAAAAGAGTTCAGTTAATTGCTTTCAATTAATGATGTCCAAATACACACTTAGTATAACACAAGAGCAAAACATCCCAGGAATGTATATTTAAGGATATTACAAAGCCAATTTGAGTAAAGTTTTAGCTCACCAAGCATTCAGAGGCATCAGAGACATTTATCTCTTTGCAGAGGATACTTTATGCAGAGGATTCAAATTGGCAAAACTTTTTAATTGGTTCATTTCTACAGTGTAACACATAAAAAGTTTATGGTGGCAACAATTCATTACACACTGCAGCATCAGACTAGAGCATCAACTATTTATAACTCAGCCTGCCATTCAGACCTACAGCCACATCAGAAGGAGATATGAAAATTCACCAAGCACCAGGTTTGGTTGACTATTTATTTCCTTTTGTGCAGTTCAGAGCCGTAACCATAACTGTTTCACCTTAGCCTTGCTAAATGAAATAATAAGTATCCGTGAGTACACTGCTCAGGTACCCAAGGTCATAGAAAGAGGATTGACTCCAGTGCAAAACAATGAACCACAAAATAAGTTGATGGATGATATGTCATCATTCCCTGTCCTTTCTCCTTCCTTCGACCAAGGTCCCTCTGAAATGTTAGGAGTCCGGTTCACACAGGGTTGGAGGATGGCACATTGTTCTCATTTGGGGTTCTTTTCTGACACATTTATTTGTGCAGACGTGGGAGGAACAGTTTAAAGAGACTTAGCTACCTGTATAGTAGAAGCTAGGGCCTTATCTCCCTATGGTCTATGGAAACTAGGGCTTTCTTGACACTGCAGATGGGAACACATCTAGATACAGGGAGACATTGTTTCACTGATGAGTAAACTTGGGAGTATGAGTTTATTTGCTTTTTCTACTATTTTTTTCGTAACTGAGAGGGAAAACAAAGATCAGAATATGAAAAGCTAAGCACTATTAAAAACAGCAACAGACATTTACTAGTATTCCTTTAACAATTAGGTCTATCTGGTATCAGCCACTCTTTTGTGTTTTTTTGCCTTATAGAAACAATAGTCTAGGGATTGGAACCAATGTGATTAGTGTGATTAGGGCTGGTGGTTCAAGAGGATTGGATGGGTAAAGGCAAGAGAGGATCTCAGTTTTAAGGTTAAGTAAAATCAGTCAGCATCTCCCTTGGATATAACATAGGTATCCATGGCTCTTGACTTTTTTCTTTTGATTATGTCAAGGGATTCTGATGAGAAGAGAGAGGGAGGGAGGCAGGGAGAGAGAGAGGGAGAGAGAGAGAGGGAGAAAGAGAGGGAGAGAGAGAGAGAGAGAGAGAGGGAGAGAGAGAGGGAGAGAGAGAGAGGGAGAGAGAGAGGGAGAGAGAGAGAGAGAGAGAATGAGAATGAATTGGATCTCTGTTGCAAACCCTAGCCATCACCAGGGGTTTCTCAGAGCATTACTTACCCCTGTGTACCACACAGTCATGAAATGTGCCTTGTTCAAGAACTGTGCTAAGAAATGATGCAGTGGGGTGGAAAAGTCCTGTTGCTTCATGTCCTGGACCACCATTGTGGTGGAACCTGGCAAACCATGTCTCATTCTGTGAGGAGATGCAGCAGTGTGGAGGGCATTTGTTGTGCAATATAAAGATTATAAAATATGCAGGATAGAAATAACTCAACACTTACTCTGTGCTGAGACCTAAGCAAGAAGTTTACACACATTGTACATTATTACTGATTATTTTCACCCCAAGAGTTCAGCATTGCAAACTTCATTTGACAGAAGAGAAAAATCAAGACTTGGAGATCCCGAGAACCTTGTCTAAGTCACACAGTGATTAGTCAGGAAGTCAGAATTCGAACCAAGTCTGCCATCATCTAGACCCACAGATCTCTAGCATTTGGGAGACAATCTCCAAACATGTTCCCCTGGTCTTCTTGGAGGTCTTAGCAGAGAAGTTCCTTTTTTGTCTTTCTGCCCTAGGGTGTTCAGTGGTGGGTGATGGTTGAAGTGTGTTCAGTTACAACTCAAGGAAAGTGCTTAGAAATGAATATGTCATTTCTTTGCCCTTCAGCAGTTCTGAGGTATAGCCCACACAGACTCTTGGACGGTTCCCCCGTGGCAGAGTTACAGTTGTCCACAGCAGAATACCCCACTAGTCCACCCTTCTCTAGTCTTCCTTCTTCCCTCTCTCACTGTCTCTCTCTTCTCATTCGTTCTTGGTGTTTCCTGGGCTCACCTCCCAAATACAGCCTTCACCCAAGACCTTGTCTTAGGATCTGCTTTTGTTGAACCCAAACCAAGACAATTACTTATGGAAGGTCTTCCTTCTATTGGCTGGTGACAGAAATATATAGTTTTTTTTTTTTTTCTGGTGGTACTGGAGTTTGAACTCAAGGCCTCATGAGCTGTGGCCCCAGTCCTTTGGCTTTAGTTCATTTTTCAGATGGGTCTCATGCTTTTGCCCAGTTGGCTTTGGACCATGATCTTCCTACCTATACCTTCTAAGTAGCAGGGACTACTAGTGTGCATCACTATGCCTGGCTTATTTTTGAGATATTCTCTAACTTTTTTGTCCATGGCTTGAACCATGATCCTCTTCTAGCACCCTCCAAAGTAGTTGAGATTATAGGTGTCGGAGACAAGGCTCCCTTTGTGAGCCATTCTGTCTTGACCTTGCCCTGGAACATTTTGCGGTTGTTTGTCCCAACTTCTCCATCTCCAGCACAAGATGGCGCCGTCCCTGCTTCTCTTCCGGGAGTTTACCTTGCCGAAGGCGCGAACGTGCACCCTATCAGAAGTCCTATAGCAGAACCAGCCAACCAGCCTGCACCTCGTCATACCCCTCACTCCCTCAGCACATAAATACCCCTGTGTGAACAATAAAATTTTGCAGCTTGATCAGAACTCCTGTCTTGCTGTCTCCTTCGTGTCTCTTGTCCCTTCATTCTTCCCCTTCTAGGTTTGCTACCCACGCTGAAATGTCCTGCAGGACGGGACATCTGGCGCCCAACGTGGCTGTAGCTATTCCTTTGATTGCGGGGAGAACACCGTCCTCCGGGAAGGCTTGGGCCCAAGCAGAGTTCATGATCGCCTTGGCAAACGCAACCGAGAGACAGATCCAGGAGGAGAGTGAGGACGGCGAACGGTGAGTGACCCACCCTGGGACAAGCAGTGTCGTCACATGATTTGTTTCTTTCAGGCCTCAAGGAGGCCCTCAAGACACGAGGGGCGCGTGTTAAGAAAAAAGACTTGAGGTCATTATTTTGTTACATAGGAGATTTATGTCCTTGGTTTCCTCTCGAAGGAACCATTGATGGTAAAAGATGGCTCCGGGTCGGAGACTGTTTAAAAGACTATTATGAATCTTTTGGCCCTGAAAAGGTCCCTGTGACCGCCTTTTCTTATTGGAACTTGATTAATGACATTCTCAAAAGTGCACCCTTTGATAATGGTACTTTAAAACTTGTTAAAATTGGGCAAAATGCTATGCAGACGGCTTCCCGCCCTCCTACAGGGGTCTCTGATGGTGGAGGACCCACGGATGCTGTCAAACATCTTCAAATAATCGAGCTTTTGAAACCCCAAATCCCCGAACTCACATATCACCCCTTAATGTTGCCTAAATCTCAGATTCCAGATTTAGATCCCAATACATTAGATATTTTGGGAAGTACCTTCTCCTTGCTTAACACTTCCAACCCCACCCTTGCTAAGGATTGCTGGCTTTGCATGACCACAGGAGCAGTAATGCCCATGGCAATACCTGTCAACTCCACCATAAATAATCAGGATACCTGCCAATCTGGACTTCCCTTTAAAGTACAGCCTATGGATGCACCTACAGTATGCCTTCAAGGCAGGATGCAAAATAATTCTTATGATATTGACGTTGGGGTTAGTTCTTTTGGAAATTGCTCATCAGTTCTAAATTATTCCTCACCTACCCCAGCTCTTTGTACCCCCAACGGTACAGTTTTTTTGTGTGGAGGAAACTCAGCCTTCCCCAGGCTTCCAGCAAATTGGACTGGTGGCTGTGTTGTTGCCTTATTACTCCCAGATATTACTGTTGTCTCAGGAGATGAACCTCTGCCCATTCCTAGCTTAGACACCTAAATTAAAAGACATAAACGGGCAATACAAGCCTTACCGCTCCTTGCCAGCCTTGGAATAACAGCAGCTATAGGCACAGGTACAGCTGGCTTAGGCACGGCTATACACTCTTACCGTCGCCTATCTCAACAACTTATAGATGATGTACAAACTCTATCTGGAACCATTAAGGATTTACAGGACCAAATAGACTCCCTGGCAGAAGTGGTCCTTCAGA
This sequence comes from Castor canadensis, assembly GCF_047511655.1. Taxonomy (NCBI): domain Eukaryota; kingdom Metazoa; phylum Chordata; class Mammalia; order Rodentia; family Castoridae; genus Castor; species Castor canadensis. The sequence goes on along the minus strand of NC_133393.1, from coordinate 135,337,700 downwards.
ACAGGCGAGGCTTAGATCTGCTAACAGCCAACCAGGGAGGTATCTGCTTGGCCTTAGGGGGAAGATGCTGCTTTTATGCCAATAAATCAGGCATAGTACGCACCAAAATTAAACAGCTTCAAGAAGATTTAGAAAAGAGACGAAGGGAGCTATTTGAAAACCCCCTCTGGACTGGGCTTAATGGAATTCTACCCTACCTTCTTCCACTATTAGGCCCCTTGCTAGGTCTACTTTTAATTGTGATCATAGGGCCCTGCATTATAAACAGGCTGATACAATTCATTAAAGAACAAATTAACACCTTAGCCTCTAAGCCTATACAGGTCCATTATCATCACCTGGATATGGAAGACCGTGCTCCTGAGACCTTCCTTTCAATAGAAACTCGCTAAATGCTCCATCTGGGTTTCCAAATTTTCTCTCTGCCACCCCCTCTTATATAACATTCTTGACCACTCATCGCCCATTGGGCCCTCCTCCACTGGGCCCCTCTGCTTGGGGGAGGCAGCACCCAGGGAGAGTGATCATAAAGGCTTTTCTAAACGAGGGTGCAGGTAAGACTGCAGGAGGGTGGATCGTAGGATCCCCAGACCCAAGACCTCTGTATGACATGCCCTGGTGCATGGCGGTTGGCATGCTCCTAAAAAATCCGCCTCCTCAAAAAACATGCCGAGGAGATTCTCTTGAGAACTTAGCAAGGACGCTTGCTTACAAAGCAAAAATGATCTCCACCCTGAGGAACTGGGCCTCTGTCATCCCCTCTCAATAAGCCGACATATTCTGGTCATGTTTGTATAAGAATAAGGGGGAAATGTCGGAGACAAGGCTCCCTTTGTGAGCCATTCTGTCTTGACCTTGCCCTGGAACATTTTGCGGTTGTTTGTCCCAACTTCTCCATCTCCAGCACAAGATGGCGCCGCCCCTGCTTCTCTTCCAGGAGTTTACCTTGCCGCGGGTGCGAACGTGCACCCTATCAGAAGTCCTATAGCAGAACCAGCCAACCAGCCTGCACCTCGTCGTACCCCTCACTCCCTCAGCACATAAATACCCCTGTGTGAACAATAAAATTTTGCAGCTTGATCAGAGCTCCTGTCTTGCTGTCTCCTTCGTGTCTCTTGTCCCTTCATTCTTCCCCTTCTAGGTTCGCTACCCACGCTGATGTGTCCTGCAGGACGGGACAATAGGGAGTGGCCACCATGCCTGGCAGAAGTATGAAGTATTTAAAATTATAAATTGAGACAATCAAGAAAGAATCATTGTTTATGCCTTAAACATTGTTTATGCTGGGAGCTTTGATGCTCATGTGTTGTTTTTGTGCAGACAGAACGGGTTTGAGAATGGCACAGAGATTTTTTTCCCCTTTCAGTGCAATGGCTATGTGGGAACACATATCTCTTAAGCCAACTGACTTCAGAATTAGGCCTTCAAATTGAATAATAATATGGGAATAGCTTAGGAGTAATAAAATAAAGTTTAAACATGACCACATGCTGCATAAAAGCTGCCCCAAACCAATGAGACTGAGAAATGATATAAAGAAAAATGAGCTTGTTCCATCCCAGTAGAGAAGTACTGCTAGATTTGCATTTTGTTATAATCCTCAGTTGCTGCCACATTCTAGCTGAGTCATGACTCCAACCTCCATTAACAAAATGCAGTTGGGTAAACAGACATCTAGAATACCAGGCTAGCATTAAGGTGCATCTCTAAACATTGCAAGAGATCAGCTAGGTCTCACCTATGAAACTAAGTACTTGTGAGCATTCCATTTCCTTCTAATTCTTTGAATTTGTTGTTATTAAATAGAGTAAATTCAAGTGGTATTTCATTAGTTGGGATAATGGCTATATCTGTAGGGAAGAAAAAATGGTTAAAAGAAAATAGGACACAGGTATATAGAAATGACACCAGGGTCCTGCTGATAATGAAAAAAGAAATAACTTCTTCTGTGACTCCTACTTTCCTATCATTATCAAAGAAGGGATATTGCCAGCTTTCAGTATCATATTCAGTCTTCCAAATAGGACTTATCCTAAACTGATGAGATAATAGTTTATCTATACCCAAGATTATAAACACAATTCAGAATCATTTCTCCTTTCAGTTGACTTCCCTCTTCCAATATTATCAGAGTCACAGTTAGTTAGAAAGGAGATTTATAGTTCCAAAATATCATCTTATTTTCTTCTTTTCTACTAATGAGTTGTATAAAATAAGTATGATTTTCCTAATATTCATTTTGAATGTCAGAAATATAGAATTTAGCAAGGAGCATCAAAGTACTATTAGTGCTGCAATTTAGTGACAAAACACATCTCAGTTTTCAAGTGCCTCTTGCTATATTTCTTCATTTCAAAGGATTTATTGTATTATTTCCTTGGCTGTAATGGTTGGGTTCTAGTGTAATAGGCTTATTTTGATATTTTCTCCACAGTTGAAGTTATTTCAATAATGGCTAACTCTACCTTTGAGTGATGCTCAGCAAACAGGAAAACAGTGGGGGGCCTATTTTACCTTTTCCTTCTCAGCACCTTAAGGGATCATTTCATCATTGACAAGTGTGCTTGGGGTCTGAATAATGACTTGGACCAGAGCCCTTTTTCTCTATCTAAGGAAAGCTGTGCCTCCCCGGTCATCCACTCCAGGTTTTAAATGTTTTTCAAATATGTGCTACCACGAAAGTATGAACTTCTAGGATGTAAATGTCAGCAATGACATAGATCTGAACAAGTTGTGGACAAAGATGCCTGCCCTTTAGGATTAGGCAAGGGCTTGAAGTATTGTGGTTTCTAAGTATGGGTTAAATGGAGCTTAGGTCTAAGTGAAGAATAAACACCATTTGGTAGAATTCTTACTTGCTCATAGATTTCCAAATAAGCTATTCTTGGCCCTGTGAATTGCTGAGGATTTTACTGATATGGGGTAATAATGGTAGGCAGAGACACAATAAACTTGATTCGGCCATCTGTAACCAGCAATTGATACAGTGTGTCCAGGCAGGAACACCCTTTCTGGGGGGGGTTTCTTGGGTGGGACACAGAGCTATGTTAATGTTAAGAAGCCTTAATGATGATATTTCCTTCTACCTAGCATTATGGGACTCATGCTTATGGTCCCTGGTGGAGGTGAACCATGCATGTCTAGCTCAAGTAGGTTAAGGGGAAGTCATTTGGCCACTGTTGCAGTAGATAGTCTCCTAAGGGTCATTTATATTTTCATGCATCTAAAATTTTGAGAAGTCACAGTCACATAGACAATAAAAGAGGGTATTAAAGTGCCTTTTAAATAAATTGGTCCTCTGAAATTTCATTTTATTGCAAATATAATGGTAAGACCATATGTAAGGAAGTTTGAACAAGGACCAAAAAATTTGAGTACTTTGATATGTGTCATTTCTCCATATTCAATTTGTTTTTGAAATCGGTCATTGATCAGAAACAATAATATTCTCAGAACCAACAGTAATCCCTTTGCCTTGCCTAGTGGCTCAGAATCAGCCTTTTTTGAGGACCTCATGCTCCCTAGGCAAGTACTCTTTAACACTTGAGCCACACCCCAGTCCTTTTGATTTTTAAAATTTTGTTTTTTCAGGTAAGGTTGCATGCTTTTGCCCAGGCAAAATCTGGGCTGGCCTCAGATTGTGACCCTCCTCCCTCTTCCTCCTCATTACAGGAATATTCTATGATGCCTGGCTCAAAGAACCAAGCATCATTGAGCTATAGAAGGAAAGTCTCCAACTCAAGAATTCACTCTTTAAGGTCAGTGGCAATAGCCTTCTGTTCACCCTACTTTCATCATTGACCCCTGCTCTATTCTCAACACATTGGCCAGTGATCTTCCTAACAAGATCAGGTCATGTCACTCTGCTACTCAAAGCTTCCAATGGTAGCTTATTTCATTTGGGGTAAAAGTCAATAGTGAGCTTAGAAATAAGCTTCCAAGTTATTGCAGGGATAATTTTTACCAAATTTTTTTCGCTACAGATCATATAACTTGCAGCTTTCCACCTTAATTCTCTACTTTTCTTCTACCTGAAACTCAACTGTCCATCAATGACACATGCTTTACATTTTCATACAATAGCATTCAACTCCTATATTATATAAGTTAATATAAAACCATTGCTCTAAGAGAAAAACATAAAATCTCCGTGGCTTAAAGCAATACAAGTTTATTTCATGCTGCCACAATCTTTTGAGTCGGTTCCTAGTTGGGACAGCTACTATGTGGTTGGTCAATCAGGAACCCAAGCTCTTTCACTCTTTTTTTTTTTGGCAGTACTGGGATTAAACTCAGGGCCTCATGCTTGCTAGGCAGGTTCTTACCAGTTGAGCATGCCACCAGCCCTTTTTCTTTTGGTGTGTATGTGTTGGGTATTTTCAAGACAGGATCTCATGGACTATTTGTCCAGACTGGATACGAACCACAATCCTCCTGATCTCTGCCTCCTGAGTAGCTAGGATTACAAGTGTGAGCCACCTGCACCTGGTTTTCCTTCTCTCTTGTGATCCTCCCTCATCCCCATTCAGCCAAGGAATGGAAGAAAGAAAGATGGAGTTTTGTGTCCCAAGACTTTCTTCCCACATATCACTGGACAAAACACAATCACACCTAATTGATCATATCTAATTACAAGGGATGCTGGGAAATACAGTCTATATGCCAAGGAGGAAGAGGAAATTGGTTTGTTGATAAGCTAGTAGGCTCTGCCATACCTGCCTGCCATTTTCCCCTTGATGATTACACCATATGTCCTATTACCTTATTTCTCATTTCCCATGTGTTTAGGACTTATTTCTCATCCATTAAGGTTGGGTGTTATGATCCATTGTTTTTGTATAAAAGAGAAAGAGCGAGTCTCTTGGAGTGAGATGCAGCTAGATTTACATCATAATTGGGGCACTAACTAGTATGCCGTAAGTTATTTAACCTCTCTTACCATCAGTGTCTTCATCTGTCAAGATAGATATAAAATACTTTCCTTATGAGATGATTTAATAAGAATTGCACCAGAGAGCAGTATAGTAGAGGTTAAGAGCACAAATACTAGAGTCAGACTGAGTTTGAATTCTGGGTGTGTCTCTCATTTGCTACTTATATTACATGAACTTCAGTTTTCCCATCTGTGAAATGGGGATAAAATATTGTCTACTTCACAGAGGTTGGGGTAGGGGACTTAAATGAGCCAGTGTATGCAAGACATTTACACTAGTGCCTAAAACATAGGGTCAGAGGTGTTAGAAGTGTTAGCCTTGATTCCAGAGTATCTAGTGCACATTATAGGTTCTTGGTAAGTGATATCCTGTCTAGGTTGTTGTTTGCTATGGTTTATTCTTTCCAGCAACTTTTAAAAACTGAAAACACCCAAAGATTCTCCCAAAGGACTCTTCAAGGATGGGATTTCAAGCATCTTAATGGGATGTCAAGGAGCTGTTTGTGTAGAGAGTCCTGCCAAATGACCACTTGCTTTGATTACTTCAATGTTTGTTCTGGGTCCTGGAGGTAATTACCCAAGAGAGAAAATTTACCCAGGGCTCTTTGAAGTGATTTTTTAATAAATGTGTGATGTGAGGTTAAATAACACATGACTCATTACAATTTAGGGTGCACAATGGAGAGGGGAGGTTATTCAGTATATCAGGCTTGTCTTAGTAGAAGATTACAGTCTGAAAAATTGTTTAAAGAGAAATATAATTAGAATAATGGGAAATCAACGCTGTTAGTGTAACTGCTAATTACTGCATTAGAACATTTATCCAAATCTCTTTTCCTTAAAACTAAAAACATGAAATTAAGTCACCACAGTAGACAATTCATGTGGAGGGACTCAGGGATGTTAGATTACTCTGGAAAATCTGCCCCAGATAATTTGCTGTTATGGCACTCTTTGAGCTGAAGCCTCTTGATTTCATGGAGAGAGTGCAAAATGGAGGACTTATGTTTTCACTCCGTTCATTATTGGTCATTTTAGGTCCCATGGGTTCTAGGCATTAAGAGTGTCCCAATGTTGTTTGAAATGATGCATTTGCTTCTGCCCTTGGAAATGCTGACTTGATGAATGTGGGTCTTTTTTTTGAAAATGCCACAAAGCTAGGATTCTGAGTATCATGAATACCCTTTGGAAGGTAAGGGTTAAAAACCTTGGACCAATTTGGGATTGTTTGGGGTGAAGTGACACTGCAGCATTACAGGCAGATAGACTATGGTCCCACAATGAGAAGAAGGGAATGTGACAACCTAAGTGTGCTGAGGACAAATCAAAGGCCAAAATGTTTGGGTACAGTAAAGACTCTGGTCTCTTGGTTGTCAGTGTGAGTTTAGGTTGGAGTACCATATTGGGGTGATGCGAGGAGCCAAGAAGGAAGGTGTAAACCAGGAACTAAGAACAGGAAGCACAGAACCCCTGGCTGCATGCCAGGGATGAAGTTTTTTTGTTTGTTTCTTTGTTTTTTTTAATCATGGAAAAATGTATGCAACATAAAAGTTGCCATTTTAATAATTTTAAGTGTACAATTTAGTGACATAAATTATATTCACAGTGTTATGCAATTACCACCATTATCTATTTCTAAAACTTTTCTGTCACCCCAGACAGACATTCTGTAACTATCAAGAAATAACTTCATTTTCTCTTTTCCCACAGCCCTTGGTGATCTTGAATATATACTTTCTGTTCCTATGAGTTTGCTATTTGAGTGATTTTGTAGAAGTGGAATTATACACTATTTGTCCTCCTGTTTTTTTTAAGGTTTATCAATGATACAGAATATATCAGAACTTTTTTAATTTTAAAGGCTAAATAATATTCTGTATATATGTTTGTATGTGTATATCTATGCCTTTGGTTTACCCATTCGTCAATGGACATTTGGGTTGTTTCTATCTTTTGGATATTCTAAATAATGTTGCGATGAACATCAATGTACAAATATCTGAGTCTCTGTTTTCAATTCTTTAGTGTATATACCTAGGAGTGGAATTGCTGAGCCTTATAGTAGTTATGTTTTGCTTTGTAAGGAACAGCAAAACTGTTTTCCTGGAATTGTTCTTGACACTTGTGACTGTCTGAAGACCTGTCAGGTTTGCAGTAGTGGGGATGAAGACTGACATAGGAAGTGGAGTGAAGGAGAGGGAATGGGACCGCAGCAACAGAGAAGACACTCCAATGAGTATCCCAGCCAGATGCAGAGGAACTATAATAGAGTGTAATGTGATATTTAATGAGCACCCAGAGCACCTGAAGATTTCTGGGCATGAGACATAGGCTGGGAAACCAGAAATGTTTAGAGATAGAGTCCAGCTCCAGAAAATATGGGCTAAGGCAGTAAGGGGAAAATGACCACTATGTTAAGTTGGGTTCCAAGAAAACTGGGAGAATCTGGAGTGAGGTTCCATTTGAGAAATCTGAGGTGCAGACCCAGGTAGTTGTGGATCAGTTCTATGTTTGGATGGCGTGAAAGTTAAAGTTACTCTAGATACACATATTAAATATGGGGTAGCTATTTCTAGATGCTCCATAGTACTCAAGATAGGTAGGTTTCATTAACATCTCTTCCCACACCCCCTGACAAAGGCAACCCAATGTTCAGTCTTTCCCACCGCCATGGTAGAGCTGGCTGGACACTTAGATATGGAGTTTGAGGGGACAACTGGAATTGTCTAAGGTGACTGACTGTCTCTTCTTTTCTGTGATTCCTTTATTAGCATCTTCAAAATCATCAGGAAATGCTTTAGATCAATAGTTCTCTTTTCAGAAGAAATGTTGTTTTCTTTCAATATAAAAATCACACATAATAAATATAGAAGATGTGGAAATGTATGAGTGAAATTAATCCTATTACCCAAAGATAACTGCTACTAATATTTGCCATATATAATTGATAGAGTATCCATTTGTGAATATGGAGAAAGGGAAAATAGGAAGAAAGAAAAAGAGGCAATGCCTCCTCCAGGCTTTTAACATAAAATATTATGAAGCTACTTTCACAATAAATATTTTGATGATCACATAGTATAAAAAACAATTTTCTACTACTAAACCTATAGACTTTTTAAAATTTATTTTTTCTTATTGTTGTACTGGGAGTTCTTACAATATATCATCAATATATCCCCTTTCCCTTCACTCCTGGAACAATTTCAACAGGTCTCACACATGAGTACATAATATTTTCATCATGTTCACCCTCCTGCCACTGGTGCCAACCCCCAGACAGGACCTCTTTTACCTACCTGTTCTTCATTTTAAATCAGTGGTTCTCAAACTTGAAATTATATTAGAATCACATTTAGGACTTGTTAGCATAAAGATTGTTGCTCTCTGCCCCTAGATTTTAGAATTCAATGGTAGATCTAGGTAACACCCCAGAATTTGCATTTCTAACATGTCCTCAGGTGTGGTCTGCATTTGGCTTCCCCTGGGTGTGGGTAACAACTACACCTTCTCAGGGCTAGTCCTGGAGGCACCTGCTTGTGCTACTGTGACTTAACATCCATGGATTGTCACCTGGGATCTAGGTAACATGCAGATTCAGAATGGAGAGTCAGCATTTCTTTCATATTCCCAGGGGACACAGAACTTCCTGGGCCCTGGACCCACACTTTGAAGATGGAGTCACAAAGCTTTCTGCATATTGGAGTCACTTGAGAAGCGTTTCAAATGTCTGAGTGTCTGAGTCTCACCACAGAGTTTCTTATGTAGTTGGTCTGGGATTCAGTATTTTAATAAAATTATTTACGAGATTCTAACAAACCGCGGTTGGGGCCTTCAATACTTCTGCTTAAAATTGAGTCCTGACTGGTTTATCTTTCTGGCTCTTACTTGTTATTCAAATTGCCTCCAGATTTATCTTTCTAAAACCACTTCTTGAATAGACTGCTCTCTTGTAAAAATCATCGGTGACTCCTGATGCTTTCCGGGAGTGAAAATCACCTTGCATTTACCTACTCTTTGGTATTGCTCCAGTCTTCTCTTCTAGCCACATCTCCCTCTGGACTGTGTGCTATATCTTTAGGAAAATTAACTGAATTTCTGTCCTTTGAAAATATCATGAGTTTTCCTATCTCTGTCTTTTGCTTGGGTTGATTTTTTTTCTATGTACAGGCATCTGTGAAAGACCTTTCCTACTTTTATGTCCTGCATGGGAGCCTTCTCTGATATCTCTGTATCTGTTTCTGTTTAGTGCTTTGTTTTTGCATTTTTAAACATATACTTTTCCCCCCTTATATTTCTGGAATTTTCCTTCTTCTCTTACTGTCTGTTCTGGATTATAAACTCTCTTTGGGGACCAGACTCTCTTATGGCTCATCTTTGTGTCCCCTGAAGGGTCAATATTCTGCCCGGCACATAGTAGGTCCAAAAATATTTGTTAACTTTTATGCAATTACAATTTGCCTACATGTTATTAATCCTATTTTGACCTCTCTGCCATATGCTGACATTTTAATCTCACTGCCTGACATTTAGTAAATCCTTAGAATTTTTGTCTAAATAAATGCTTTTCAGAAAGTTCCGTACACACACAGTGTAGCTTTCAGTGTCTTCAAAAGTTCTCAATGTTTTAATTGTTCACTTTTTGTACTAGTTTGTTAGCATTTTTGGCTTCCTTTGTCCTGAGACAGTGTAGGAATCAAGGGAAGTCAGAGGCCACATTCATTTCACTTTCAAAAACTCATTATGTTTAAAACTTTGGAGTGCAGTGGTAATGAGCCAGGATTCTAGGAAGTCGATCCAGCTCCAGCCCTCCTCTCTGTCTGGGTGAGAACCTCTATGGTAGTTAAGTGGGTGGTGGGACTTGGGAGATTATGACGTTTCTGGCAATTAAATCGTGTCCATGGCAGCCGTGTGCAATCCTGTAGGAACAATTAAAAGAATCCCCTCATTTGGCACAATGAGATATGAGCAGGCTAATTAGTGTAGTTATCATTTTTTAGCCAAAAATGTCAATGTGTAGGATTTAATTAGTCTACCCTAGGATTATAAGATAACTTCTTAGTTCAGTCAGTCTGTCAGCATTTTCAGTATTTGAAAAGATGCCAGGCACTCTCACCTACACACTTGCATAAACTTTTCAGCAATTCTAGAAAAATCACTGCGTGGGGCAAGTAAAGTATTCAGAAATAAAATCTCAGCTAGATGGGTGAGGAGTTGTGAACAAAGCAATATGCAGTTAGCAGAAAGAGGAAAAAAAATCTGGCCTTGACGTTCTGTTGTTCTATTTCTACTTTCAGGACTTAGTTGGCCTCTGATTCAGACTTCTTTGTTTACTAGTAGTAGCATCTGCTTCCAACTGGTTACGTAACATGACAATTTATTTGTAGGATACTTGGTAAAGCTCAGAATTGAAGGAGACTTTTAATAGTTTGGCCATACAAAATGGAGTTCAGAGAAGTATCTGAGATATAGATAATAGCAACCAGTGGATGGTCTCTTTGGGATTTTACTGGTGGAATGAATGTGTTACAGTTTCAGTTCTTTTGGTTTGCTAGGGAGAGGGTTGGGATGTCCTATCTTGGGTCCTGAAATGGGTTGAAAAGTGTTCCTCCATCCCCAAATTCATGTCTACTTGGAACCTCAGAAAGTGATCTAATTTGGAATAAGAGTCTTTGCAGATATAACTAAGGATTGAGATGAAAATATACTGGATTAGTTGGATCCTACATCTGTTGAGAGTACTCTTACATGAGAAAAAAAAAGAGAGGGTTAAGAGATACAGAGAAGACAATGTGAAATGGAGGCAGATATTGAAGTATTGTCTACTGACCAAGGAACACTATGGATTGTCAGCGATCACCATAAATTGCAAGCTAGATGTAGGATGGTTTCTCATCAGAGCCTTCAGAAAAGATCAATCCTGTTAACAGCTTGATTTTGAACTTGTGTCCTCCTAAACTGTGAAAAAATCAGTTTTTGTTGTTTTAAGTCACTGCCTGTGTGGTCATTTGTTTCATTACCCTTAGGAAACTAAAATAGGTCATATGTCTAGTCTTTGTCCAGGGGAAGTACATTACTTTAATTGATAGTCTCACTGTAATTGAATGCCAGAGATAGAGGAACTTCCCTAAAGAAAACACAATGGTTGTCATCAAAGAGGAGAGCCTGGATGGTGGGTAGGGGCTACAGGAATGCCTGCTTCCTGTGATAAATCACAAAAGAATTTCCACTGTGTTTGTATTTTTATTGGGGTGCTAGGGAGTAAGGATAGGAAATAGACTGCCTTGCACTGTACCTGCCTCAAATGAAATTTGAAGTTAAGCTACACCAAGTAATGTTGGGGGAGAATTGGTGGTTGGGTGGGTGGCAAAAGATACTGGAAAGCAATGTGTAAGACAAAGGCCTCATTTATATGGGTCAGGAAGGAAGATTAAAGTTTACTATTGTACTAATTGAAAGCAGCTTAAAATAATGATCCCAACCTCATACCTGACTGGGAAATTGAGAAAAATGTAGGTTGAACATAATCAAAAGAACAGGAGCTATCCCAGATGCAGAGAAATCATGGTGGGTTAAATGGAAATTGTTGACATCATTTGGGTGATTCTGTGTTTCATTCCTCTTAAGTTATCAGATATTTAGGAAAGGTATATTTGCATTTATTTCCTTTTCAACTCTAATAACAACAACTCTTATTTATTGGAGACTTCCTGTGATACAACAGCCGTCCTGTGTTCCACATACGTCATTTTATTTAATCCTCAAACAGCTCCATGTTGAGATTGTTAGTGGCTTGGATTTGGGGGCTTAGACAGGTTAAGTAACTTGTCTAGGGTCACATAAATGGTAGGCAGTGGTGTCAGCATTTGAACCTCAGAGTCTTCACTTTAGAATCTAAGTTTCTTTTTTCTTTTTGAGACAAGGCCTCATTATGTAACTCAGGCTGTCCTTGAACTCTCCTCAATCCTCCTGCCTTAGCCTCCTGAATCCTGGAAGGATAGACGTGCTCCAACATGCCTGATTCTAAATTCTTGAGTAATTGTTTAGCTTTTATATGTACCTTTATTGTGAATATGTGTGGCATTTCATTAAAGAATTGTCATCTTTCATTTTATTGTTATAATTTTTCCTTCCAAAGTTCATGTGGAATATTCTTTGGAAACTTTCAGTGCCTTGAAGTGTAGTGTCTGCTAAGCTATTCTCTTTCCTACTGGGGAATATCTATAACAGGAACTGGTTTAGCTAGACTGAAAATCAATCACCAAGACCACAGAAGATGGTGAAAAAAAAAAATCAAAAGCAGTTAGCATACAAATGAAAGTGGTTCCCTATAACTCTATGTGGGACAAATTTCCTGAACCACACCAATAAATCAAGACTGTTGAGGCTCAGTTATAAAGGAAGATAGATTGAACAATTTTCCTGTTACAAACAAGCTGTTTTGCAGTATGTATCTATCAGCCAGTTATTCAGGTCTAATTTAAGAATGTGCAAGTAAACACGGCCAAATGTATTTAAATATACTAGCATTAGAAGTTGCCAAGTAATGTTCTATGTCAACACAACCAGATTAATTCTGGAATCTTTAAAATACCTTTTGCATAACTGTAATTAGAAATTCTTTGCTATAAAAACATAATCTGCAAGATGACTTCTCATCTATTTATTTCCCCTCCATTCTTGGAGGTTAAATTTTGGTTGTTTTTTGTTAATGGAAGGTGTTTTGAATTCACAGGTTCCAATGTTGGAGTATACCCTCTCCACTGTGCTGAGTGATTTCCCTGCTGGGATTTTAGAGGTACAGATGAAACCAGACAGATACAACTGGTCTGACTTCCATTATCCCAAGAAGTTGGCTGACTGCAGGGTGTGGGGACTCTGTCAAGTGCTTAGGTAGTTTATATCAGGACTTGGGGGTTGTAAGTCAATAGGGAGGATGCTTTTCTTGATTGGCCCTAGGTGCTTTCTTCTAACTTGGACCAAGACATCCAAATGTTCTGGAAAACTAATAATGTGCTCTGGGCAGAGAACTTGGGGGCATAACTTCACACTGGTTATATCAATTAAAATTGAGAGCCATGGGAATGTTAGAAATGGAGGACCACTGGTGGCAGTTCTGAGTCTCTCCTCTGTTGTTCTAAGAGCTCTAATTCTGGCCTCAAACATATTTGCCACACTTTCCATTGGATGTCACTGTGGGTTAGGTCTAAGAGCATGGGTTCTGAAATCAAAATGTGTGCCTTCAGATCTCAGCTTTTTTCTCATACTGGTTTGTGACCTTGGGAAAGTTAACTCCTCCCTCCCTCCCTCTCTCTCTCCCTCCTTCCTTTGCTTTGTTTTGGTGGTGGTACTAGAATTTGAACTCAGTGCCTTGTGTTTACTAGTCAGGTGCTCTACTATTTGAACCACACCTTAGCCCTTTTTACTTTGTTTACTTTTGAGATAGGACCTTCCATTTATACCTAGGCAGGCCTGGACCACAATCCTCTTGACCTCTGCCTTCTGAGTAGCTAGGATTATAGTCTTGAGTGACCACAAAGAAAGATAATTTCTATTGAAAGAGAGATAAAACTTTATCCATCCTTTTCAGGCCTCTGACAGAGCCTCAGTGTTAACTTAATATAAAATAGATCAACAAAAGAAAATCATGCAGATTTTTATGTGTATATGGGAGCCCTCATGACACAAAGACCCATGTCAGTGGGGACAAATGGCAAGCTCTTGGTTTTGCTGAACAAAGATTTTGGTATGTTTGGGGGGGCGGGGCACACAGAGGAGTTTTAACACAGCAAGGTTTATTTAAGCAAGCACAAAAGCAAAAGCACACCCCAAAGGAAATTGAGGATAGGCAGCTTCAGAAGCAGTTAAGTGCTCCAAAGCAAAAGTGTACCCTTCAGATAGGAGGAAGGCAGTCAACTTGACCCAGCAGCTGAGAACACCGAGTTCCCAGTCTTAGGTGCTTTTATGGATAGGATGTAATGATTATGCAAAGAATATGTACACGATCGTGAAGATTTTTGAGAAATGTGAGGGCATTTCCAATAATTCAGGGATGGGAATGTTTTACCTAATAACATGTCCTCAAAGGCAAGATGGTGAATTGAGAGAAGATACATGCAGGAAACCACAGCTATAATAAGATGTAGATGAGGTCTCTGGCTAACCTTTAGGGTTGGGAAGTTCCTGTTTCGGTCCATTACTGGGGATTGGTGGCTGCTGTACCAAGAATTTGAGTAATTGTGGTCAACCATAACTCAAGGACAATGGTAGAGCAAGATGTTTGGTAAATTGTGTCTAGAAACAGTGCTGCACCTGTTCTCTGGATCCTTTGTGCTATTGTTCTTTTTATGCCTGCCTACTCTCATCTCATAAGGAGTGGCAAAATCTAGATGCTTATATAGTAGGTTGAACAAAGAGCGGCAAGTGCAGAAAAATAGGTTTAATACATGTGAGGCTAAAGGAACATGAGAGCTATTTGAACAAGTTCTATTTGTACAGATTTTTGTTAGCCTCTACTTCCCATATCTGGTGGCAAGAATGTTCTTTACTCCTTGTCCAGAGAGGACAGAATGTTACTTTTGTATCTGCTGTTTTTCAAGTGCCTTTAGTTAAAAATAGTCTTGATGTCAAACTAGCATATTTTGGCCTGTTCTGCCATCCTTCACTATGTATCTCATCACCTTAATTATAATACATATAATAGTATCTAACTTAAAGGATTGTTTTGAGGTTTAAGTGGGGTAACCCATATAGTTTAAGTGGGATAAATTATTAAGATGGTTCCCAGCACATAGGTAACTACAAAAAATGTTATCTAATATTGCTGAGCCAAACAAAAGCCCCAGAATTAGCAGATATTCATTGATTTTACTTGCCCAGCATAATTCTCCTTCTTAGAAATTTATGTCTTTCTTTTCCTCTGGAAAGTCACCCCTTGTCCAAGCTCAGTGCATGTGGTTTGAGTGGATGAATCTTCCTCTCCCGTGCAAATCCAGAAGATGCCTTGAGAGTTGGGTTTGATCAATTAGTCCATTGCATTCTTTCATGACCATAGTGACCGGATCAAGAATGGGCTTGTGGCCCAAGCTGGACCAATGAAACTCTGTCTTGTGGGAAGACAGAAGAAGAAGCAAAGGTTGCTAGTGTGCCTAGAGGTGACAGGAGCTGCCATTTGGGTGGGCTCTTCCTGAGAGAGAAGCTAGGATAGGGAGAGCAGAGCAGAACAATGGAGTCAGAGACTGAATCTTGGAGATATAACTGGGTCCCTGCATCCTCAAAGCCAGACCTACAACTAGACTTTTCAAACATTAGTACCCACCATAAATGCTCTTTTGCTTGAACTAGTTTGATTTGACTTCTAACTGAAAACTAGGGTAAGCATGTCTTTGTTTGTTCCCAATAGTCCTAGTTTATATCTGTTATCCCAACATAATTATTAATAGTGTTTTATTTTAGTCTCAGAAATATTTGACTGAGAAGAGAGATTCTATGGCCACCTTATTTAAACCAGAGTCCAGACTGTTACAGCAACGCCCCTGTGGATTCACAGTTCCCAACAGCTTCTCAAGTTGTTCATCACATATTGTACTGTGCTTTCACTGGGAGAGTTCTGGAAAACTCACTCTCCACCTTTTTCTGTATCTAGTGATGATTTAAGACCCTTTTTAGATTGGCAGCTGTCAGAAGATATCTTTATTTCAGTTATGACTAGAACTTAACAGTGATTAGCGTCCTTTCTTATCGTGATAAGGAAAAACTGGACATTTCCAGTTAAGCAATTAGAGGTTAACCAAGCCTTCCCCCACATTACTTTCCCATGTGAATAGGAGATTTTTTCTCTAGGTTCTGGACTTCACACACGTGCACTCACACACACACACACACACACACACACGTATGTATATATTTCTCCCTTGGGGTGGAAGTAGGAACTATAATTACTTATATGTAAAAATATGCTTGTTTAGGCAACATAGGTTAGTAATAATATCATAGCTATTTGTTCAATAGTTTCATTTGCCAGGTCTAGGGCTACTTACTTTATGGGCATTATATCACACAGTCCTTAGAGTGACAGGTTGAAGTATGTATTGACTTACACATTTTTCAGATAAAGAAATTAAAGCAAATAATGGATAGAATTGGGATTCAAACTCAGTTCTGTACATGGGAAGAATGATTTGCCTGAAGCCATGAGTTCTGGTTTCCATCTCCCCATCTTCCTTAATCAGCTGGATGACCTTGGGTAGGTCAATTTACTAAATGAGCCTTTATTTTCTTATCAGACAAGTGAGGGACTGAATTAATAGCTCTGCAGGTCTCTCAGAGCCCAAGGATTTTTTGATTCTTGGTATTTGAATTTGGGGTCAGGAGTTCAGTTTTTCTTTAATATCTGAATGTTTAAATCTTCCCTTTGGGGCTGTGCATGCTATCCTGAACACCAATCCTCAAGGCTCCCAACCTCAAATCAAGAATAAAAGAGAGGGGGTGGCTTATGGGGGTGATAAAGGAGAAGAATTTCCTCCTGCTAGATATTGAGAAAATGGTAAATTTGCCTTGAAAGTATATTATTATTAGTAGGAAATAATGATTAATGTCATTTCATGTTCCTTTCACAAGTCATGATAGATAATGAACAATGATAACACTGTGTGATTGCTGATCCTTGTGACATTCAAAACACATTCAAAATTGTTATTCCATATACAGGACTCAGTTAGGGCACTATATTAAATTCAAACTTAGGGATCAGATTTAAAATTCAAATGCAGATCCTTTTTGCATATCTATTTTGACACAGCATTACAAATTACTCACTGTAATATGAATTAAAGATGGACTTTTGCACAATGGGGGAAAACATGAAAAGAAATCCTATTTAAATTTTAATCCTTTTTTTTCTTTTTCAGATTTCCCTCATATTTCTCCCTGATATATCTGCTAATTATCAAAAGTATTGCTGTTTAAAACAGTGATTTGTTCACTCACATTTTATTATTTTCTGCTGATAGCAACTGCTATGAATTAATGTGAATATATTGAAATGCGATTATTTCATTGTGATGTTCTTAAGTGAAAGAACTTTCAAAGTACTCTGTATTTTCTAGGTTTAAGCATTTACCTAATGTTCACACCATAGGAGGGGGTGATATTGGAGAGGATGGAGTGGCAAATGTGCTTCAAAGTACAATAGAGCCGTTGAAATGCACAGAATGACAAATTAAATTTAATGTTCAGGTGCCTTGTCAATTTGTTTTGGGGTGGGGAGTAAAAAGCAGCACCCTATGCTAACCCGATAAGAATTAATCAGATTTTAATTACTTGAAGTGCAGCTTTGACTCTTAAGCACATTTATGCCAGTAATCACTGTGGCATCTGATCTAAATAGCTGAAAATTTCCATTTTCTAAACTGTCATATGGTTCTCTGTTAATCAGATTTGGACCTTCTAATTTTTTTTGCATCCTCATTTCTTCTATGTCATCAATAATTTCCTTTTTTTTTCAACAGAAAAGGGAATTTTGCTATTTTGTATAAATGAAGGTGAAGCCAATTTCAGTTGCTCAGACACTGAAATTGTTTATCCAGTATTGTGATGTGGAGTTGTGTGAATTCAACTATCCTCCCTGCTTTCATCAACCAGGGAAGCTCCCTGAGGTTAAGGGCACAGTTTGTCACTACAGAGATGGAGCCTGACATTTTGGCCTCATTAACGTAGTGCTATAACAAAGCGAGTGAACCTCAAAACCTAATTTAGCAAAACAACCAAATCCATAATAAAAGGGCAGGAAGAGAAAATCTGAGGTGCTTTCAATAAACTTTTATTATTGAAGTTAAAAATCTTTTTCAAAACTTGCCAGAAGCTTCCCATCTTTGTGTTGGTGCTTAGGAAATTCCACTCACAAATCTTTGCAAAGTTACCATACAAGGTCAGCAGAGATAGTGAAATTCAGAATTGTATTCATTTTTGTGCTTTTTAAATTCCTGAAGGCCCTTGTTTAGCCTTCAGTGAAATCAACCCTGGACTAATCAATGAGAGATTGCAGAGAATCTGAATCTTTCAAAATCAATAGATTGTACAATAATTACACGAGCATATTAGGGAATCATGGTGGTATATAATGAAACAAATGCCAGCAACATGCTCCCGAAATCTTCAGCACTCCTCAGCCTGACATAGCCTGCTTTAGGATAATCCTGGAGTTCCAGACAAAGGCTACTATAATTGTATTGTAATACTAATTGATGAGTATTCAAAATAAAAATGAATGCAGGTGCTGTCTTTAAAAGCCAAGTTGTTAGTAAGTGTAAAAGCGTGAATTTCGAAGAAGAGACCCTTTGATCCTAGATGCAGAGTTCATTCATGTTACTGAAATACCAAGTCTATTCTCTTTCTTGACATAGTCCATCTGTACAAACCTAGCAGCAGTTAATCAAGGCTTCATTTCGTGTCTGCCACAAAAAGACTTCTCCTTCTATCAGTCCTGGTCACTAGTCTCATGGTGTTCCTTTAGCTCAAGACTGTGGTATGTATTTGTTTATTATTTACTTATGGTGCTGATGATTCAACCCAGGGCCTTGTGCATTGTGCATGCACTCTACCACTGAACTAACTGCCCTAGTCCTGGAATCATGAGTTGGAACCCCAGTATGCTATGAGACTGCAGTTCTACTCCTGAATATATTAAAACACTTTTCAATCTCAGCCTCAGTCCTTATCTCTAAAGTGGGTATCTTATCCCATTGATGCTGCTATAACAAAATACTTGACACTGGGTAATTTATATGAGCAACGAAAATTCATTTCTCATTGTTCTGGAGGCTGGGAAGTCCAAGATCAAGGTGCTGTGTCTGATGAGGGCCTCGCTGGCTGTGTTCGAGATAGTGCTTCAAATGCTGCGTCTTCACCTGGTAGAAGGGATGACCGGGCAAAAAGAGCCAAAGTTAGCTCCCTCCAGTCCTTTTATTAGACACTATTTTATTCATAAGGGCATGGCCCTCGTTGATTAATTATTCCCCCAAAGGCCCACCTCTTAATGCCACCCTCCTGGGGATTAAGTTTCAGCATGAGTTTTGAAGGGGACACCATCGTTTACACCAAAGCATAGGAGTTACAATAATGCTGAGTATCTAAGGTGAAATGTCAGTGAACGTGCTTTCTGAGTTGTTTCCCTTTCAGAGTCCCTGGACAGTTTAGTGACTGAAGTAGCTTTATCTCAGAGAATCAGGGTCACAGTGGGGACCCAAGGACTTTGTGGATGTGTTCTATGAAGGAGGAGATCTGGAGAACATGCTGAGGATTCAGGGTTGAAGTCACTCAGTTCACAAACATTTCCTGAGTGCTTACTGTGTATCAGGCACTGTACTCGTACTGGGGATACAATGGTGAGAAAAGCCAAACACAGAGCTTGCAATTCAGCAAAAAAAAAGACTATTGTACAGCCAGAAACAGAGGTAAAATCGAACTGTGATAAATGTAACAGGGGAGGAATATGGTGCTATGAAGACATATAATGCATCATTAGAGAATACTCCCATGTGCGCTTCGGAAGAAACTCAGCTACTGAGGACCTATGAGGTCCTTTCTTGTCTTTTAATTTGAGAGTGGATAATGTAAACTTGACTGTTTATTCAGAATAGCACTTTCAGGTCTTACTGTTTCTATAGCTTCAGAATATTCCTTGACGTTCAATAGCACATGGTACTCAAATGGAATGAGTTAGAAAAAAATATCATAAAAATATTTTAATGCATAAAAATTCAATAGTAAAGTAAAATTTATAATTGTCAGGAGGAAGTATGCTTTATAAAGGCAAGCAGCATCTACTGTGGTCAGACCCACCCAGTGTTTCAGGTCTTCTTTGACTAATAAATGAATTTGGTATTTGCCTTAAGATATTTGTAAGATTGAAATCAAATTTTCATAATTTTAGGTGCACTAGACACTGTATATTTCCAATTATGTATGAGATTTAAAGACCTTTGTAGATAGGTTTTATTTGGGGGGAGTAGGTAGGAAATGAGAGAAAAAATTTTTAATGATAAATTTTATTTGTAGGGGCAGAGAGAGATTTCCTTTTTGTGTTTTGAGACAGGGCTTACTACGTAGGCCTGGTTGGCCTTGACCTCAAGATCTTCTTGACTGTACCTTAGGAAAGCTGAGATTATAGGCTTGTACCATCATGCCCAGTGAGGAGAGAGATTTCTAAAACAAACGTAGTAGGAAGACAGGAGAGAATTGTTCTTCCCCCAACTTGCTGAAGACATGTGACATGAGGGAGGTTGTATTTCTCATTGCAGTTCCCTTAAAAAAGGTAGCACTTCTACTTTCAAATAACTGGATTTCATAGTTACAGCAGGGTGTATCTGCTTACTTATACTGCCATGGATATCACAGAGATTCCAAACATTTAAATCTGTACAGTAATTTATACTTTACAAAGAGAAGCTTTGTTCTAGATCTTAAAGTATTGAGAAATGACTCTGAAGAAAAGTTTAAATATCCTGAAGTTATTCTGTTATTACCATCTATTATTAAAAAAGGTAACATTAGTTACTAGGACAATAAAGAAAAGTTTAAATAGTTAAAAAAAAATTTAATTGGGGCTTTTAGTGGGGCTAGAAATAGAAAGGTGTCCAAAAATGTATTCAACTGTTAAAACTTGTTTAATTCATTTGGTAAATTCTGGGCTTTCTCTCAAAAAATGTTTCTCGCTGGTGGCTCATGCCTGTGATCCTAGCTACTCAGGATCAAGAGATCAAGATGATTGAGGTTCAAAGCCAGCCTGAGCAAATAGTTTGTGAGACCCTATCTAAAAAAAAACCATCACAAAAAAGGGCTGGTGGAGTGGCTCAGTGTAGCCCCTGAGTTCAAGCCAAAGCACTGTCGGGGGGATGGGATGGGGGGGGCAGAGAACAAAAGAGGTTCTGCACCTTCTGCTGTCTTTTCTTCTTGTGGGTCTTAAATCATATGTTTGAAAGATTATTTGACATTGCTCTATAGCTGAGTTGCTTTTACACACTCTTTCCCTAATCCCTGTCCTTCAGATTTGATAAATTTCATTGATATTTCTTCGAGTTCACTGTTTCTTCTGCCATCTCCAATTTCCTCTTAAGCCTATCCAGTGAAATTTTCATTTTGATATTGTATGTTTTCACTTCTATAATTTCTGTTTTTCCTATGGTTTGCATTTCTCTATCAAGACTCTTCATCTTCTCACTCATTATAACCACGTTTTCCTGTAAGTCCTTAAATATATTTAATAATGGCTGCTTTAAAATTCTTGTGTGCTTATATCTAGGACAACATTGGCCTATTTCTAGTAATTGCACTTTTTCCCTGATTATGGGCAACATTGTCCTGCTTAATCAGATATTTAGTTAGGCTTGATTTTATACAAGGTATTAAAGTCAATACATTTTAGGGGGTCTTGGTTGTAATGGTGTTAAGTAGGTGTAAAGTTTTGTTTTGGCAGGTAGTTAAATTACTGGCTAATCCTTTTGGTTCCACTGAAAGGATGTTCTTTATTAGGTTAAAGCTATTTTGGTTTGAACTTAGTCCTAAGATATGGTCCTTATTCTATGTTTACTCACATCATGACCTTCCTAGAATTTGAACGGAGAGCCCAAGGTACTAAGCAAACTATTTGATTCTGGCTGCACTAGCATTGCATGCCCTATGTTATCTCCATTCAGACATCTCCTTAAAACTCTCCCTAAAAACATCGCCTTAAAAATCATAGCTCAGGCAGACACTGGTGGCTCACACCTGTAATCCTAGCTATCCAGGAGGCGGAGATGAGGATGATCAAATTTCAAAGCCAGCCCCAAGCAAATAGTTCAGAAGATCCTATCTCAAAAATACCCAATACAAAAAAGGGCTGGAGGAGTGGCTTAAGTGGTAGAGCACCTGACTAGCAAGCATGAGGTCCTGAGTTCAAACCCCAGTACCACCCTCTCCCCACAAAAAAACCCCCACAGCTCAGCCCCTGAGTAGGCATTCTCTTCTACGCTTCATCAGTTTTTACCCTTCACAACCTAAACCTTGACCAAGAACCCACCATGAGTCGCCATCTTACTTCTGAGCCTCATGTATCCGTGCAGCTCCCTCTTTCCAATACCCAATCCCAATTACTTTAGCCCCCTGCAACTCCAGCATCACCTCCTCAGCTCAGTAAGACTCCCAATGTCCACCTGGCCTCACTTCATGAGATTGTTTCTTTCAAAGAAAATAGCTCTGTGTTCTGTGCTATTCAGTGCTTTAAATAGTTGCCATATATCCTTTGTCCAGTTTTAGAGTTGCCTTTAGCAGAAGGCATATTTGGTACCAATTTTTTCTCTAATGGGTGGAAACATAGCCAGTCTATCTAGATTGATTTGCTATAAATCATATACAGATTATGAATTCCTTATCATTTTCATAAACTGAGACTTCATCTGTATGGCTTCTGACAAAAAGTGAATGAGATTTGAAAAATAAGTCTCAGGAAAATGAAAGATGCAGATTTCAAGTTGTAAGGTTTGACTACGTAAAATAAGCCTGCCTAATCTGAGCACAAAGAGAAGACCATAAAACAGCATTTCTAACTCAACAGGATTTTCAGGAACAATTAAATTAACCAAATGCTTTCAAGGTTTTAAATTAAATTCTCTAGATTTAATGATGACCTTATACATGTGACAATAACTATGTGATTCCACATAATAAACTTTTATTTCAAAAATAAATATTGAGTAGTGAAAGAGCAGAACATTTGCTCTCTTTCGGTTTTCCTTTGGCAGTCCTGGGGTTTGAATTAGTGATAGCTAAGCAGGTACTTTACTGCTTGGGCCACAATTCCAGATCTTTTTGCTCCGGTTATTTTGAGATAGGATCTCACTCTTTGGCCAGGTCGGACCTCGATCCTCCTATTTTATACTTACTGCCATAGCTGGGATGACAGACACACATCACCATGCACAGCCTTTTTGGCTGAGATGGAGTTTGTGAACTCCATTTTGCCTGGGTTGACCTAGACCTGTGATCTTTCCAATATTATCCTTCCTGAGTAGCTAACCCAGGTTGGCCTGAAACTCATCATTCACCTAGCTCAGCTTCCTGAGTACTGGATTACAGTCATGCAATATCATGCCCAGCTACTCTCTTTTCTATGTATGTATTTGTGATGTATGTATGTAATGTATGTATATAGCGATCTATCTATCTATCTATCTACTCTCTCTCTCTCCTCCTACCTACCTACCTGCTACCAACTCTCTCTCCTTGTCTCTGTAACATTTATTGAGCCATTACTATATGTTTTGAATAACTTCCCAATATCACCTAGCAATACTCTTGGCTAAGCCAAGGACCATACCAAATAGTCAGGCTTCACGATACTATTACTGTAAATTATCCATGTATAGAGAAGAGGGGGCTATTTTTTATAGAAAGATATTGAATCCCGAAAAAGAACCCTCAGTTTTGCATACTACATTGTTAATGTTTCCTTCTGTCCCTGCAACAAGTTGTGACTTATGCATCTGTTAGTAGCTATGTCCCCAATAGACTCCACTAAGTTTACCCTCATATTGTACAAAAATGACTCAATAGTCTGGCTAGGTGGGAAGAACCCTGTTGCCACAACACAATTTATTGTTTCCTTGAGATTATAACACCCCTCTCCCAACATGTCTTATCTCCTATGAGAATCTTTCGTGAAGTAACACCTTGTAAGAACACACTAACTCAAATGCAAACATCTGTCATTAAACATCATGGCTTGCTTATTTTTCTTCTTTTCTTATGTTTTCTCATTATAACTTGTCCCACAGTCATGTAGCATGGTTCAACCTAATAATCTAAAATATCACTTACTTTCGTGCAAAACAAATAAGCAAACGACACAACATAACACATGTGTACCAAAAAGCCATTGCACAATAACTTTTTGTTTTCCCATCATACTAGTCAAAAAAGATTGGAGCATTAATTTATTTATGAAGTTTTGTGCCAGTATTTTTCTGAAAAGAGGATCAATTCCCAAGTATGGGTGTATACCATGGCAAAACAAAAACAAAAACAAAAATAAAAACAAAAAAACAACATCCCACTGCCTGTGTCATATGACTAAACGGAACCTAAGTGATTGGGTTCATTTCTGAGGAGTCTCTCATAGTTTCAGCTTCTGATCTTCCTTTGTGTTTTCAGATTATTTGCATCCTTCAATATTTCTAAAATACAGTGGTAGAGAGAAAATAATGTTCGACAATACCAGAAAAGCAAGCTAAGTAAGTAACAAGTAAAAATGAAAACAAGAATAAAAAATATAAAGAGAGAAGCTCCTTTCATTGCTGCTTTACATCCGCAAAGGAGAGTTCTTGGAACAATTTGCTGGTGAATTTAGTAAGTCCTATGCAGTGTATAAAAACACAAACTGTGTGATTGTTATGGTTTGGATGTTTGTCTTCAGAGATTTATATACCACAGGCTTGGTCCCCAGTGTGGTACTGAGATGGTGGGTCTGTAAGAGATGGGGCTAGTGGAAGGTGATTGGGTGAAGGGACTGTACTCTTGTGAATGGATTGATGCTGCATCTCAGGAGTGGATCAGCTGTGGCAGTAAAGAATTAGTTCCCACAGGAGTGGCCTCAGTGTCTTGCTTCCCTGCTCAAACCCATGTCCCCTCTGCACACAGCTGTTTTCCATTCTGCTTTACTGCTACGTTGTGACACAACCAGGGGAACCTTGGCCAGGACACCAGCACCATACTATTTTGGACATTCTAGATATTGTAATCATGTACCAAATAAGCCTCTTATGTATTATTTAGCATCAAATATTTTTGTTATAGCAGCACAAAAGAGACCAAGGCAATGATGTATCTTTTTCCTTAAATTAGTTAATGGAGCTATTTTTGTTTGGTAGGAAGTTGGGGGTTGAAATCATGTTCATTGTGACTGTATGCTTTTTCTTAAGTTTGTCTTTTAATTTAATTTTTTTATTATCACATTATTGTTGTACTGGGGGTATATTGTGACATTTACAAAAGTTCTTACAACATAGCATAGTTAAATTCCCCCCCTCCATCGTTCTCCTTTATCCACTCCCCCCATTTCTGGCATAGTTTCAACATATCTCATTTTTCCATTTTCATGCACAAGTATATACTATTTCTACCACATTCACCTTCTATACCTTTTCCTTGTATCCTCCCCCCTGCCACTGGTACCAATCCCTAGACAGGACCTGTTTTATCTTCCTGTTCTTCGTTTTTTAAAAAAGGCATTTTTGTTTGTTTAAGATAGGTATACAGGGAGTTTCATTGTGACATTTCCATGATATATGTATTATAACCCAAATTGGTTCATGGCTCTCTGACACTTAATTAACACTTTCCACTAAAAGTCAAATATATTATCTCATGAAGAGGCTAATGGAAAAGAATTCTGTCATGAGAGACCCTAAGAAGCAGAGGGTAGGATTTAGCCTTCCAAATGAACCTCTTTTAGTCCTCTGTTTTCTGTTGCTTTTCTTACTTTCCCATAGTACAGGATCAGCTGTACTCAACTGATACTTTATAACTATCTGTCTATTGACAGACTTTCAGACTTAGAAATGTAGAATACCATGAGGTCAAGAAGGGATTCTGCACTATGGAAGGAAGTGTTCAAAAAAAGATATCTTTCCCTTGTTCAGTTTAATACCTTTTATTTTTTAGTAAGTTCTTTGTTTCAGAGGAGACTATTGTAACTTTTGTAATCAATCTAGTTTAATATGCACTTTGAAGAGATGTCTTACATGTATGGTAAAAGTATAGATTTCAAATAGTAAATTTCTTTAGTCTTTTCCTCTTAAATAATTTCCTGCTTGTCCTCAGCATGTGAAGCTATCTGAATGCATTTAGATGCTAGCCAAAATCATTTTATCTTGGTGAATGAGATGCTTCTTAGATATGTACGGTTAAAAGTAAGACGGACATCTCTTATATTGAGAGAATCTCTATTTAAAACTGAATTTCTGCAAAGATGTTTCCTCATATTTTCAGTGAGACCTGAGTATTTGTTTGCATATGTATTTTTAATATTCCTGTGGGGACCTTAATGTAGTAGGACAAGTTGAATTTTTTTTCTTTCAAGGGACAGTGAATCACACACACACACAAATCAATTGAGGGTCACATCATTAAAAGTCAACTCAGTATTATACTCATTAGCTCCATAAAAACTAAAAATTATAAAACTATTAATAAGAATAAAACCACTTATTTTACATTGTCAGTAAAGACAGAGAAGTGGATGTAGGGAGAAGAAGGATATGAAGGCTTTGGGTCCCTCTCAGTGTTTTTCAAAAATTTCTAAGTAGTCCCAGCAGAAGACAAAGTGGATGATGGTCTTCCATACTAACTTGAATCTTGTATTGTAGACTAAATCCTCTTTATTTTATGGTACTGGGCTTTGAACTCATGGATGCTTGCTAGTCAGGCACTTTACCACTTGAACTACACCTCCAGCCCAATACTCTTCACTAGCTAAATAACCCAATTCTAGTCCCTGAGTTTTCTAGAGTACTTAAGGTTGGAGGATAATAAATGCTGTTAGCGTGTGAATTTCAGTGTTCTTTCGCATCATTTTTACACTCTTGTACAATAGTACTCCAGTTTGAAAACTTTGTGCTGTAATACCTTATGTAAATATTATTGCAGAGAATTTTAATAATCTGTTTTCACATTGTCTCCTCTGTTACACACCAACCTCTTTGAGGTCAGGGACTGTGGCTTATTTTTCTCTGTTATCAGAGGCTGTTTTAGAGGCAAATAGGAGTGTTTGTTATTTGTTTGCTAAGTGGGAATAAATCTATGCACATCTTACATTTGGGCTATGAAAGATTCACTCAGGCTGGGAGCATCTTTGAGGAAAATGACTGCTGTAGTTTTGATCTTGAATGTTTCCCAAGGCCCATGTATTAAAGGCTTAGTTCTCAGGGTAGCATTTATTGGGAGGTGGCAGGTCCTAGTGGGAGGACTTTGGGTCATCGGGGGTTTGCCCTGGAAAGGAACTGTGGACTCTAGACCTTTTTTCTCCTTCCCTTTTGCTTTCTGGACATGTAGTGAGTGGTTTTATTCTGCTACATGTTCCTGACATGATATGCTGCCTTGCCACAAACAACTGGCCAACTGATCGTGGACTGGAACCTTTAAAACTATGATCTAAAAATAAGCCTTTTCTCTTTATAAGTTGATCATATCAAGTATTTTTGTTATAGTGATGAGGAATACAATGACTTTTGTGATAATTGTTCAACAATCTATCTGATTTGTTTTATAAGAGGTGCTGAGGTTTAAATGGAAGCAAGATTGGAACTGTTTCCACAAGAAGTTAGCTTGACTGAACATGCTTTCTCAGAGCAGTTCACAAGGAATGGTGGGCTGGAGGGGGCACAATATGATTAAAAGAAGCTTGTCTTCTCTTTAGTTTTTATTAAAAATGACACTCAAGTCCTTCAATTCATAAAACATATCCACGTCTGTGGATGCCATAAAAAACCTCAGACTGAATGTCTTAAACAGTAGGATTGATTGTCTCATATTCTAGAGGCTGGGAGTCTAAGATGAAGGTGTTGGATGTTTGTGGAATGTCTAAGATGAAGAGTTCATTTCTTACCTGGCAGATGGCTTTCTTCTTGTTCTGTCCTCACATAGCCTTTCCTCTGCATTCCTGGTGTATCTTCCTCTTCTTGTAAGGACACCTACTGGATTAGGACCTTACCCATATGAACTCATTTAACTCTTAGTTATGTTCATACAGGCCCTATTTCCAAATATAGTCATATTGGGGTTAGGTTTTCAACATAGGAATTTTAGGGAGATGCAGTCCAGTCCATAACAAAGAGTTAACTAAGAGTTACTTACAAATGAACTATCAGTTGAGTTGGTTAAAGTTAATAGTTCACTTGAGGTTCCTACAGTCATTTGTGTTCTACCATGAAGCCTTGGCAGCATGTATATCTGTGTACCTATGGCATCTGTGTTTCTGCCCATACCACATCAATTACCCCTTCTTCTTGGTAACACTGTTAGTCTTGGAGCCTTGCCCTTCCCTGGCCATGGGGTAAACTTGTGACCTGTGCTAGGCTATTGTGATATTGTGATACAATAAGAAATATATATTTGGTTGTCCCCACTTACTGGCATGAGAGCTTCTGAAATTCTTGGAATTTCCTGAGTGATAGTTTGAGAGGAGCATCTTTTGGTATCTATATGACTCTTCAGTAGTACCTGAGCATATGCTAATAAGGGGACTCTTGGTGTGACTCTAGATAGATTCAGGATGGGGGTTGGATGCCAGAGGAACTACCATGTGATTGCAGGTCGACCTTTTAGGCTCACCTCCTGAAGTCTGGGGAGTGGGCAAGAGATATAATTAATCAGCAGTGGCCAATGATTTAGTCAGTCTGAACACATAATGGAGCCTCCTTCCCCCCACCCCCACACCTAGAGCTTCTGAGTTGGTATACCTGTCAAGGTGCTGGGAAGGTGGTAGCCCAAAGAATCATGGAAGCTCTGTGTCTTCCCTACCTCCCCATTCCTGTCCTATGCTTCTCTTCCATTTGATTCTTGAGTTGTATCCTTTCTAATAAATTTGTAATCATAGATAAAATGCTGTCCTGAGTTCTGTGAGCCATTCTAGCAAATTATCAAACCTGAGGAGGAGAGCTGACTTCACAGTGATAAGTTGGAAGCACAAGTGCCCCAGGCATGTGATTGCATCTGAAGTGGGAGCAGGCTTGTGGGACTGAGTCCTTAACTGATGAGTTTCTATGCCAGCTCTGAGTAGTTGGAGTTAAAGTTGAATTACAGGACACTTAGTTAACGTCTGAAGTGTAGAATTGTTTGGTGTGAGGAAAACTCCCATGCACTTGGTGCCAGAAGTGTGTCGTGAACACAGCTCAGGTTTGGTTACACAATGTCTTCTGGAAGGTTTGCTGTGCTAGTGTGGTGGGCCAAAATGAAAGGGCTGTGTGTTAGTCTCCTGAATGGTAGTTCTCTACACAGCTTGCCCTTCCTTCCTATTGCTTATTTCCCAGGTTGCCTGCTTCCTGTTCTTTCCAAAACACATTGGCTTCTCCTTCATTCCCCTTTCAATAAGTTCCCTTTCTCTGGATAATTATATTTAAAGTTATCCGGAATTTGTTTCTGTTACTTAAAATAACAATGAAGATAATAATAATAGTCCCTTGTTATATGATGTTGCCATTGTCACTAATCATTTACATGCAAAAGCAATTGGGTGGAATTTCTGAAATTAAGAATTTGCTCAGCCAAATTCTTGTTTTCTAATAAAAGTGAATGATACTGTGGAAAAAAAAAAAAGAACAAAATGCTTTGTTCACAGTGGTGACACTATGGTCTTGGATGAATCATGGTGTTCAGCTATTGCAGTTATATAAAGGAAGAAATAGGTAGATTTTTTTTCTAAGATTTAACTTTACTGGTCATTTTGGAAAATTCCTGTACTGTTAATATTTTAATGTATTTGATTCCACTCTAATTCTTAATTTTTATTTTTATTTTTGTGAACATGGTAGAGATAGGAAGGTCATGGGGTCTTTTCCTCTGCAAAGTAGGATCTGGATCAAAAAACTCAGTACACAGTCCTGGAGGGATGGTCTAGTATGTTCTATCCTTTAAAAATTGACAATGAATATATTTAGGTAGCTAAGAAGTATACCCTTTGTATACAAATTCAAGCAAGAAACCCAGTGACGGGTGTAAAACCAATGTTCTGCTTAATGAGTAACCAATCCTTCTGGGGACAATAAATAGCCAAGGCACTAAGAAGAGGAGCTGCACAGATGTACTTTTCTTTATTTTGACTTAGGAAAAGGCAGGGAGAGCATAAAAGCCCCATGGAGGCTTTGCTTCTCTAGCTGTGGCAATGGCCACAGACTTAGCCAGTTGGGGCCAAATACCCTCTGAAAAGAGAAAAGATTTTTGAACTTTCTGGAAGCAGAGGACTGACATAGGTGTTTGTAATGGTAGAGAATGCCAGCGTGGGCAAGGGTTTCAAAGTGAATTGGAAACTAA
This sequence comes from Castor canadensis, assembly GCF_047511655.1. Taxonomy (NCBI): domain Eukaryota; kingdom Metazoa; phylum Chordata; class Mammalia; order Rodentia; family Castoridae; genus Castor; species Castor canadensis. The sequence continues at coordinate 135,307,705 of NC_133393.1, read as the reverse complement.
CTGCACTTTTTACAAAATAAAAATAGAGGAGCAGAACAGGTTTCAGTGCTAAGATGCATGTAGACTCTAAACTGTGTTTTATTTATCATAGTGAAAGTTTTTCCCTTTCAGATTTAAAATTTTTTAAAGCAATAGAGAGATTCTGCATAAATTGCCATATGAAATGGTTTTGTCAAAAACTTGTATGTGAGAGATAAACCACAGATCTAGTGTAATTAATAATGAGTCATGTTGCTACTGCGGTTCTCAAGCAGGTGTCAGATTCCTGGGGCTTAGAAAGGATGTGTGTGTGTGTGTGTGTGTGTGTGTGTAGCTCCAAATTACCTTAATCTATAAAAAATGGTAACAAAAGACACAGGTTGGTATTAATGGCTATGCTATCTTTGACCTTTGGAAGGTTTCTTCTGCTGAAAACAGTCCTCTCAATGCTGAATATTACCTTTTCTTCTTCTATTTTTAAATTCCAAGTGACACTAGCTATCCTTATCTCAACTAGCAAAAACCCTTGGTCCTCCCTATTATTGCTTATACACTCTCTTCAACACAATTAGAGATAAAGGCAAAATAGTTTCTGCTGGGTATTGAGGGGGTTGGGGGGAGAGGGAGGGGGTGGAGTGGGTGGTAAGGGAGGGGGTGGGGGCAGGGGGGAGAAATGACCTAAGCCTTGTATGCACATATGAATAATAAAACAAAAAAAATAAATTCCAAGTGACATTATCACTGAAAATATTTTCCATGGGACTGAAAAGACTTTGCTCATGTACCAAGAAAGGCTTAAGTTTTAAAAAATTTGCTTTTTAAGCCAGAATTCCTTAGATAGGTAAACATCTTTTGAATAGACCTTGTGATAGGCAATTTTTGTTCCTTGAGAAACTCAGGGCTAGTTCATTTAGTCTATCTCTGAAAATTAATTTCAAAACCTAAGCCTTTCTCTTCCTTCAAATAGTTTTCTTTGGTGTTCCACTTGAGCTTATTGCTTGCCATTCTCAAGCCCTTCTAATAATTTTGGAGACACCTAATTCCCTGAATTAAAATATAATCTATCTGAGATACCTGGAGTGGTTTCCATTTTCCTGTACAAACCTTGACTGGTATAGTGATAATATGACCATCACATAGCAAGGTAAAGAAGGAGGAGGCTGTGTATCTAAGACAGACTTGTGTTAAGTTTAAATTGTGCCTAAGGCTACTATGTTTACTTTTAACTAGATGAGACAAGTTAAACGATGTGTGTAAAATGTTTGAGTTGGGCATGCACACATATACTTGACCCAGAACCCAGTCTTATTTGTACCATTGCAATTTTATATCTATAGACCCAGGTATCATAGCCTTTAGTGTTTGCCTGCAGAATAATTGAAATTAAATTTTGTTCCATAGGCTTGTATGAGAAAGTAGAAACATTTAGATATTTCCAGGCTGTTTTAATAGTTCCATTGTTGGAGCTGGGGAACTGGGATGAACATCTGTTAATTAAAATAATAGAATGCAAGATGACTTACTAGGCTTGAGTACACAGAATGGGTTGGTCAGTTGCCTACTGTTATCATATCATGTTCATTCTTGCAGAAGTTAGTTGTTCATTTAGTGAAAGAAGGTGACCTCCATTGGTATAAATTAGGACTTATTTTTGATAAAGTGTAGACTAGTAACCATGATCTCTTGCCAGAATAAGTGATTTATTCATTTACATTTCCTTCCCATCATTATACAATTATAATTTTTTTTCTTGTGGTGCTGGGATCCAACCTAGGGCAGGTTAAGCAAGTGTTCTACCATGGAGCTATATCCCCAGTCCTTTATAATTGTAAACTTTTTGATATCAGGCACTGTAGCTGTTTGTTCACTGCTGTATTTTGGTTAATAATATACCTTTATTTATAATAATGTAGATAATAGTAATATATCTTATCAAATCATTCAACAACTAAATATTGAATGCACTGGGCTAGGCCCAAAGGGGATAGTAATGAAAAGACTGGGCTTCATAAGTTTACTGTAACAATATGGGAAAAAAGTCATTTTTCACAAGACATCTATTTTGGAATTGGGCTTTGTGTATAACGTGTAATAACCCGGTTGGAGACTGATAGGGTGCCAGATCCAGCTTTTATTTTACCTGTTAAAGGAGATTTATAGAAATCTCAGAGGGGCTCAACAGATAAACATTTTTGCTTTTATTCTAATTGGAAAAGAGAATTTAATTTTCCTGACAGTTATAAGGGAATAAAGTATGCACTTAAGTTGAAATTAAAAAGGTAAAATAGTAAACACCAGTTTAGTTCATTGGATATTGTAGTTTCTCTGTGAGACTTTGCATTATGTGATCCTGTTGCTAATCTTGTTGATGGCAGTAAATTCTATGGTTTATTGGAACAAGAATAGTATACTATGTAACAGATAGATGGGTGTAAAAGAAAAATACCATTTCTTTCTATGTGAAAAGATTGAGCTCTTTACCTTGAGAAGAATTTAAAAATTGGGTCACCTTATTCATTTTTTTTCATATTGATGGAATACAGGTCATGGAGCCTAGCTTTGTTTAGCTCTTCTTGCTTCATTTTGACAAAGTGATAAAGAACTTAATTACTAAACTGCTCAGCTCACAAAAATGGGGGAATCACCTTCTCAAAAATGGAAAAGCACCTTTTCATCTGTATTGAAACCCATCAATTTCTGGACTTGAAATTTCTCCCACTTAGAGCCTAGATGAGGAGGTACGTGCTGGGCTCCTGATTAGCCCCAGTGCGGGTGTTGGAGGGTAAAAGAAAAAAATAAAAATCTGTGCTTGGCATCGTGTTTCTTAGGAAAACACTCCATAAGAGCAGGGGTAGTATCTCTGAAAAACTCCATATGTATTTATTGTATCCATGAGTGAAAGCTTACAGCATTGGATATCCTGACCTTATTTTATTTCTGCTTATGCTAAATTTCAAGTGTGCTCTAAATGTACGATTATAGGCAACTTATCTCCATTCAGCCTTACTTTCCCAATCTGTGAAATGGAGGTTCCTTATGTTATCGCCTTCGCAGAACTGGAATGACTAGGATTACTATAAGCTAACCCAGGAAAAGGATTTAGCACAGGACATAGCACAGGGTGAATATTCACTGAGTATTACTAAGATTGGAATACAACTGCCATCGTGCTCTGACATCCACAGGGACCAAGTGACTTTACAGTGACTGTATAGAACTAGAACTAGGGTCCACTTCTTGTGAACCCAGTTCATGTTCCCTAATGGTGATGCCAATAGTTCTGCAGGTGTTTTCTAGAAGTTCTAGAAATTATATTATCCCAGCATCCAAACCATGGACCCCAGAACTCCTTTGCCTACAAGGAATACAAATTCTTTGCCAGAATGGCTAACATTTCTGGCTCTGTAAATACGGTTAATTCACTAATAACTAGCTTCACTCCAGTGAATGCTGAATATCTCTTAATTCCTAGAAGAGAATTTCTTTGTCATCCATTTTATGTTCCTCTTGTTGTCCCTGTGGATTTCCATATTGGCCATCTTTCTCAGGGTTCCTTCCTTCTCTGATTCTTCAGAAGTTGGTATCCTTCACATTTCTCTTCTTTTCTTTGTGGCTGATCTCATGCATTCTTATAGGTTTAAGTAGCTGACCATGTCCAAATCTATATCTCCAGGTTCAATTCATGCCCCCTCACTCTGAATTGAAACCTGATACATCAGCTAGCCACTGGCTGTTTTCACTTGGACATCTGTGGCAGAGGGATGCTGGTTACTTACCTAACCCTTTCCTTCTTTTCCGGCACAGAGCAAGGCTATTTTCTGGCCTCTCCCCCATTCAGTTAGGTAGCAAATGAATGATCAAATCAAATGGATTGATTTGAGTCAGAATGGGGTACACTGATTCTACACACCTCTCTCCCCCAGGCTCAGGCTAGACGCAAAGCCAAAATGGCAGACTCATGATACAGAGGGAGCCTGGATTCCTGAGTTACTCTTTGAAGAAGTGTTTCCTAGGAGAGCTGTCCAAACTGTACTAGACTGCAACAGGAGCAAGGAGTCAAAGTTTAACTCACTGAGATTTTGGGGCAATTTGTCACCACTGCAGAGCATGATCTTTCATTACTAGTGTCCCTCAGAGACCTGGAGCTCTCCATGTGGTCTACTGTCCACCTCAGTGGGTAGTACTAGTGTCTTTTCAATTGCCAGATTCACAATTCCTGGTCCCTATCCAAATCAAATGAATAACCAAACTCCATGAATTTTTAACTTCCATGTATTTTTCTTGAAATTTTCTTTTTTTAAATAACCTTTGCCTTGATTCAGGTGCTTGCTATTTCTTACCTGCTTGTTGACTTGGATTAATTTCAAACAAACCAGGGAATCATCTTATTAGGATAGCTGGTCATTATTAAAATAATTCCCTGCTGGAAATAAAAGAGGATATGGCCACAATATAACAATATAGCTGATGTTTGGAAGTAAGTACATCTCCAGATCACTGATGAAGGAAGTGGGGGGCTCCCTGGCCTGTGCTCTGTGCCTATGAGGCTTATTTACAAAGAACAAAAGGACCCCACCTACAAGGCACAGATGGACCAGTGAGGCTTAATGCAATTAACCATGGGCACCTGGATACTTCTCAACTACTGTCTTCTACTTTATCTTTTCATCCACTCACAGATGCTTTTGATAAAGGGTCACGAGGCCAGCTGCTTACTGAGTGCAGATCAAAGCTGGAGCCATAGTCTGGCAGGGGTCTTCTTGCTAAGCTTAACCTTACCTGGGAGAGTCAGTTAGCTCAAAACATTTCTAATCACCTGTGATCCTTCCTTCCGTCTCCTGCGGAGTGTGGGACTGTAGTTGACAGCTCCCACTCTCCCTGTTCCATTTAGTGATGCTCCCTTTAGAAAAGCAGCTCTCATTTTTACCAACTTCTATTTTCCTCTCCCACAAAAAGCAAGCCCCTCCTTGGCCACACCACTCTTGTTCAGAAACCCCTCTTGTGCTGGCAACAGGCAGGGGTCCTTCAATTTCACCATTGCTGTGGCAGCTTTCCCTCCCTCCTCCGAACCTCAGCATGCATTGCCTTTTGTCAGCCTAAATAACAATCAAAAAGAGGTAGTTATTTGGGAAGAGCAGAGCATTGCAATGGGAATACGAATGCCATAGTAAACTCTGAGCATGTTTGAAGAGGTTGAGGCAAGGGGAAGTATTTGGAGGCAAAACGAGGAAGATTACATGAGATATTGTGAAGCAGTAATCCTTGGCTATAATGATTAATAACAAGGGTGGCACCAGTCCAAGTTTTGGCAGGTGTCTTTGCAGAGGTTTTTTTTTTTTTTTCTTTTGTGTGTGTGTGTGTGTGTATAGGGGAGAGAGAGCGAGTGAGCGAGCGAGAGAGAGATTGTGGTGGCTTTTGTGCAGGGTTGTGGTTCTAGCAGTGTTTTGTGAATAGTTCTTGCTATCAGGCTTGTATGTGGAAGGTCTCCTAGTTTATCTATTCATCTATCTAGCTAAACTAGGATTTAGATAGAAGTGGCTCCAGTTTAATTCTGGCAACTTTCACACTTTGGATTTTAAAAAAATGAAATAAGCTAATGTTTAAAAATGGGTTTTTCTTTTGGATAATTTCTCAGTAGTCATAGCTTTGTTTCTTCTTCTTTTTTTTTTTTTGCAGTACTGGGTCTTGAACTCAGGGTCTTCACCTTGAGCCACTCCACCAGTCCAATTTTTTGTGATAGGGTTTTTCTAAGATAGTGTTTTAAACTATTTGCCTGGGCTGGCTTCAAACTGCGGTTCTCCTAATCTCTGCCTCTTGAGTAGCTAGGATTACAGGCGTGAGCCACCAGCTGCCCAGCTGCTTTGTTTCTTCTTGAAGGCTAAAAAGATCCTATTAAAACCTGGAATTGGAAGCTAGGGGCATGGCTCAAGTAGAGTATTTGCTGAACAAACATGAGGCCCTGAGTTTAAACCCCAGTACTGCCCCCGCAAAAAGTCGAAAAAACCAACCTTGGATGGCAGCAAGGAACATAGAAACATTTTTGAGGTTGCTGGATGTCTTTGTGGCAGGTTTTATGGGGAAGCTTTGTACTATTAGAGAGCTATACCAAAATTCAGTAACTGATTTTGCCTTGATCCTAGTCAGGTTTTGGGCGACCATCTCTGAGTCTAGAACTGTTTCCCATAGAAGTATAAGGTCAGTGGCACAAGTCATTTTTATCAAGAGTCTCCTTCTGGACCTTTTTCTCCCTGCTTGCTTTCTAACTGAAAGCTGGACCTTAACTTTGACCCTGTTTGAGGCCTCAAGTGTCATTATGGGTATCCTTCCTTCTTCAACTTAACTGGCCAGGCACGGGGGGACAGGCAGACAGTGATGTCATTTACACTTCCATGAGCATGGGAGTCATTCTGTGGCCTCTTCTGAGAGTATTGCCTTAAAAACACTATTACAAGTTGTAAAATGAGAGAGTTTTCTCCTATTAGAGAAATTTAAGGCCAGCTGAGTATAGGGATGTGAAGATTTTTTTTTTTTTTTTTTTGTGGTACGGGGGTTTGAACTCAGGGCCTTGAGCTTGCTAGGCAGGTGCTCTGCCACTTGAGCCATACTCCCAGCCCCCAAAAGATTTTTAAAAGAAGAATGTTCTCCCTGAAATTCTTCCATAACCCATAACCCCATGCAGGTGGAGAGTACGTAGAGTGAAGATGGCTCTATGAAGCATTGCTTTATCTGTCTCAGGGAAACAGATACGAAGCTATCTTTCATCTCCCCAGTATTTCCCATATGCAGAAAGAGCAAGGACTTAAAAACTGAGGACATGAATGGCAAAGCATTTCTCTGTTTTTTTCTTTTCTACAAGGTATACAGTTAGGTACTTCTTCTGTCTCAACATCTTTGGACATACCAGGAATATCTCTTTTCCTACCCTTCCATCCATCTTTCAAGTGCCGCACCCCTTCTTCCCCCCCCCCCCCGCATGAGGCTCTTCCTCCTCTTTCCAGCTGCATTGACTTCTTTTCTTTCTTTGTATTGTGACTATAACACTTAGCAACACTGCATTTTTGTAATCTATAGCACATTCAGGAATAACAAAGGCCTGGCAGTTTGCCGAATTCAGTGAAGTGGGCTGCTTGTGTCATTTTACAAGCTCTCTTGGGTCACTGTGGTCTGATGGGGTCCCCCAGTTTAGATTTCTGTGTATATGATGATATCTAAAAGGGGATCTTTATCTTGGGACTTTATGAAGATAATAAAAATGTTAGCTGCTAAACTTCTTTTAGGAGCAATATGAGGTATAAATAAGTAAATAATAATTGAGCCCATGCTGTGAAATGAGTATTGTGTGGAGTTAGAAGGCAAAATTGTTTATAAATAAGAATTATACATTAGACATAAGGGATTGTGATGGTGCCCGATTTTTTTTCCTCACTAAGAAATTGATAGAATGCTTAGGAGTGTGGTCAACAGAATGTTTCTGTCTGTACTGGGTGTTTTCCTCCTCTTTGTATCATCCAAGTTCTACTGGCTTTTGGATTCTTTTTGCATGTACCTTGTGGAATTGGTCTCACATCTGCACTATGATGTGCTTTCTTCTCCCAAAGTTCTTAGTGCTATTTGCAGAAAAATCCCTAGTCCTTGATTTTTGTGTTCTTGAAGAGAAAAGAAGTCCCTTGTTCATGTCCTTATATGTAACTCTTGATTGGTAGTTGAAACCTGATTCTCCTTGGGAGACAGATGTGGTAGTCAGGACACCCCCACTTCTTATCCTTCCTCAGGAAATATGGAGGTACAGTTGCCAGGGGTGCTACTTCTGAGCCACACTACACCCAACCTCCAGTGAGGTCTACCCCGTGGTGGCATTTGTCTGTGCCCTATCTCCTCTTCTAGACTGTAACCTCTTGCAAATGTCATCAGTTTCTCAATTTGTCCCCTCCAGGGCTCCTAGAAGTCTTGCATAGAGTAGATACTCATGAAATGCTTAATGGGTTGGATTGCATTAGCTATTACTCCGAGTGCACAAAAAGGGGTGCTGGCACTCTGAAGAGCTGTAGTTCACCTCCTGGGGCTACCCAGAGATACTGTCAGTTAGTTTATACACCAAGGCTCTCTATGGGTAAAGTCAATGCCAATTAATGCCGAACTGCTGCAGTGGAGAGAAAACACATTTTCACCTGAAGGCTGATCAGTTCGTCTTCTGCTGTATATCTAAGTGATCATAAAGCAAGAAGACCCCTGGGATTCTATTCTATTTAGGCAAAGGCAGGTGTGCTGGGGAGCTTTGTATTTGTACATAAACACAGAAAGCAAAGCTTATTTTTGCAATTACTTACGAAGGCTGCCCATGTTTTCCAGCATGTAAATTAGGACTTGAAGGAAAACATTTAATTGCATTTCGCTCCAACTAATTGCCAACTCAAAATTTTAGATTAGTGTGCACGCCATACTTAATTTTTTTTGTTGTTATTAATAACACACTTAGCTCAGTAAGAAGAGAAATGATGAGCTGGAATTAAAGATTGGAGGGCCGCCCCACTAAGAAAATTCTTTGGGTAATGTGTCGAGGAACTGATGAGAAATGTGTCAAAGCCATGGCTGAAATTCCAGACAAAGATTGCCTGGGTATTGTGCTCCTATGTGGGTTTGCTGGTGAAGACTTGAGAGGAAATAATAGATGGTGTTTGGAGTCATTGCTTGTGTTCTGCCACAAGGAGGGGCCATGGTTACAACCATGGATGTGTCCTTGACTTGTATTATGCCAGTAGCCTTTCCTGTATGAAAAACGAAAACCTACTTAAAAGGTTTTTTTTTTTTTTAAATGTGTCTGAATGTGTCTCACATTCAGAGACAATGGTATGGTCTTTTGTGAGTAATATAAACATCCTGTGAAATCCTTATGTTATTAAATGAGCATTACAAAGCATGACAGAATCATAGTCACACAGACAAAATAAGGACATGCTACAATGTTGACTAGATATGAAAAGAGAGAAGATTTTTCACATGTTGTCATGAAAAGGTAACTGGCAGCTTCAGAATTCTCCTGTTTTCTCAGCAAGAGTTATTCTCCAAAGGACACAGTGAACTTTTTGTCCTTCTAAACACAGAAGTCAAAAATATATTCTTGGAGCTCAATTTAGCAATAGCAGATTTGCAAAGCTATTTACCATCATGAAGACTGTTCAAAGATGGTTTAGTTCTGGGTTACTAAATGAAGGGGCAGAAGACTGGCTAGACTTTGGAAAAGCATATGAATAAATAATATGTTCTTATCCTTCCAACCCTCTGCCATCACCCTCTGCCATTCTTCAGTGGGTAAATATCTGTGCCAGGCCTAGTGCTATATTGCAAACACTACCCCAGCCATGATGCTCAGCAAAGGTTTCTATCATACTGACTTTCCAGACAGATGGAGAGCAGATGTTAAAAAATAGATATGAGTAAATATATACCTCTAAATTGTGTTAAGTACCTTGAGAGAAAAGTACAGGGAGTGAGTAAAACCACAAAAGTTGCATCTAATTGAAATGAGGAAGGCTTAAGAAAGTCTCTCCCAAGAAATGGTATTTGAGCTGAAACCTGTAGGATGAATAGTATTTAGTAAAAGCAAGGGGAATAGATCTTCCCAGACAGATGGAAGGACAGGTGTGAAGGCCCTGCAGTTGACACATTGAAGGAAGTGGAAGACAGCTCTTGGGGATGGAGCTTGGTAACTGAGGGGTAGAATGATTTCAAATGAGCTGGGAAGACTGGCAGAGGCAAGACCACGCAGTGCTCTGAAGGCCATGGTAGGGAAGTTTGATTTTTATCCACCAAGCAATAGAGAACTGCTGAAGGGTGGAAAGAGGGAAGTGATAGAATCAATTTAAAGAGAACTTAAGGCAACATACAGAAAAGATGGCAGGAATAAAAGCCAGGTGGCTATTGGAAGGAAACTTCCATGGGGTTAGTGAATGTGCTGGTTATTTACCTACTCCTACTCAAATCTATCCTCTACCTTTCTCATGCAAAACAAAATATCTTTCTCCTACTGCCTGGTCTGATTGCTTCTGTGTGGGTTGAACCAGTGGAAGGGTATGGAGGGAGACGGGAAGGGTAGAGGAAAGAAGCAGCACGGTATTTCCCTTTATCTCTGCTTGGGAGGGCAATGGGACTTGGGACTAGTAATGCTTGGACTAGCAATGTTGTCAGCTTCTCTGGACAAACCCACTGCATAACCCCATTGTCTATGGTCCCAGGTCCTGCAAGCACTCTTTTTCCTGGTGCCCATTTCTACCTGACTTCCTCAGTCCCTAAACTCTAGCACTACCTCCTCCTTCCTGAAGTGACAGTGCCACCCTGCTGGTGCTAATCTCTGGGTTGCATTGTCATGCTGGATGGCTTTTCAACTCTTACAACACCTTTGTGATTGTCTCTTTTTATTAAAATTCCTTCTATACAAAGTTTTTGCTTTATCAGAATGGATACAGTGAGTAATAATGGTAGTTTAAATCCTGAATAATAACAGCATTGAAAATAAAGTGTGTGGATTTAGGATAATTTTTAGAATTTTGTGTGAACTGAGTGAAGACTGGAGAAATGTGACAGCTGTATAAACTATATGTAGAGTTTCCCAGCACCCTGAGAAAGATTAATTAATCTCTGGTCAAATTTAGCTGATATAGACTTGATTTAGGAAAATAAATGACCATTGGATCAACACCTATTTAAAAGGCTGTTCCTTGAAGCCCTCATTAGTGGTCATGAAGTGGCCAATGATTGGAGTTAAGCTGACATCACTCTACCCACAGGGTCCCAAACTGAGGTCTAGATAATTTTCCTGGGACTACAGAACAAAATTTCAATAAAAACACATGCAAGAGTATGTCCTTAACAGAAGAAAAGGTTGATTTTTCTTTGTTAAGAAATGGTGTTTCTTCCAATTCTTTTCTTTTTTTTTTTTAAAGATCAATAGCCTTTCTTATTTCTTTTGCCTTTAAAAAAAAAAAAAAAAAAAAGACTGGTTTAGCAGTTACCACTTGTTCTCCTGACCTTGGTTCCTTCTTGTACCTCTCCTTCATCACCCCATGACTGGACCTCTTGTCTGTGTGGATACACTGCTCCATCCTCCTTTTCATTTTAGTCTGTTTGAAACACCACAGGACTCAGGAATCTGTGAAGCCACAGGGTGTGTGGGGAACAGAGTGGGACAGAGCAAAGCATCAGAACCTTCCTGCTGTGGCCAACAGCAGGCTGGTAACAAGAGATGCTGTGTATGTGGGCCTTTCTTTGGATATCCCAGGAAAGGTTTTTAGGAAGATTCTGGGTTTCTTTTATACCATATTTATGCATCCCCAGAGTGTGGAAATAACTGCCAAGAGATTAATATGAGTGGATGGTGTTGCACTATTGTAATGATTTCAAGAACTGTGGGTCTGTGAAGATTTCCTTCCTTCCTTCCTGCCTTCCTTCCTCCTTCCTTCTTCCTTCCTTTCTTCCTTCTTTCCATCTTGTATCCATTCATCCAAAAGAATTTTGAGCACCTATTACATGATTATTAGGAACAAATGATGCCAGGCACTTTCATATACCATGAAAGAAGTACAGTCAGAGATTTAATTTCAAACATTGGATGCCATGTAGACACATAGACACATAGATATACAGACACATAGATACCCACATCTGAAAACTGGAATAGCAATATTAGAATGAGGAATGAGGAGATCGGTCTTTTAATCTTTTGATGCCCTTCATTAACTGTGATTTTGAGCAAGACAGTCACCCACAAGTCTCAATTCATCTGCAAGATGAAGGGGATTGAATGAAACATTCTCCTAAACCCCACTGTTCTAGTATTAGTGGGCACAGTTATAAGTGATCTAGAGCACTGATTCATGAACATTTCATTCCCAGGATCCCTTAATATTTTCTGATAAAATTATCAAGAACCACAAAGTTTTGGTTTATGTGGGTTGTATCTTTTGACATTTACTATATAAAATTTAAACCTGAGACATTTAAAAAATATTTATTAGTCTACTTCAAAATTACAGTGACAAACTCATTACATTTAAATGTAAAAGTGATTTTTATGGAAGAAATTATAGTTTTTGACTAAGTGCTCACAATTTCCTATTTCTTATCTATTGAACTTTGGCTTGATCAAATTTTAATCAGGCTTCTCTCCTCTTCATGGACCCCTTTAGCTTGCCTCCAAGTTTGAGCAGGCACTGGAACACTAAGGTATTGATCAAGCCCCTTTAATGGCTCGTTCCAAGAATTGCTAAACCATAAAAAGAAACAGTTCACATTTAAGTAGCCTGGTTTTGCCCCCTGCCCCTCTCACCTGCTGGCCCTCCTTTCCTAAGTGAATCCTGTTTGTCCTACTCAGGACTCTCTGTTACAATAGCACCCCATTATCTGAAGTTTTACTTTCTGCAACACAGGGTCTAACACAATCCAAAAATATCAAATGGAAAATTCCAGAAATAAACAATTTATAGGTTTGAAATTGCAAGCTGTTTTGATTGGCATGATAAAATCTCTCACCATTTTGCTTTGTCTGCACAGCAGGTGAGTCATCCCTTTCCTCACTGTATCCACAATAAACTTTCCACTGTCAGTCACTTAGTGGCCATCTCAGTTGTCAGATGGGCTGTCATGGCATCACAGTGCTGGTGTTCGAGTACTCTTTGTTTTATTGAATAATGCTCCAATACACAAGAGTAGTGATGCTGGCAATTTTATTATAGCATGTCATTATAGTCATTTTATTTTATTATTTGTTATTACTGTGTCTAACTTAGAAACGAGAATTTATCATAGGTACGTGTGAATAGGAACAAACGCTGTGGTGTTTGGTATTATCTACAGTTTCAGACAGCCACTGGGAGCCTCAGAACATAGCACTCACAGAAAGTGAGAGAGATTCGCTTTTCTGGTTGATTTTAGGACACTTGCGGGTCCTCGGGTCAATGTATTTTCTTTATTGCAACAGTTTGTTTTTGGAACAGTCATTCTTTATCTAAGTCCAGTTTCATTTTTATTTGGCATCTTCAAAACAAAACAAAGCATTGAGTGAAAAGAGTGGCATTGTTTTACATTGTGCTGAGTCTCCTTGATGCCTGGCTTCTGCATTCCATCTGCTGTCACAGGCTGAGGTCGCTGAAGTATGTGGACAAACTCTGACATCACACAGTTATGTAGCTGGAAAGGAAGATCTTTCAGATTCCCCCAAAAGGGCGTCAGAACGCTCAGCACCACACTCCGAGGTCTTCTTGAAAGATGGGGAAGCAGGAAACAGCTTGATGTTGAATGGATTCGATAGAGTAGATTTTAGACTTGTGGAGAAGGGGCACACCATGCAAAGAGAACAGGATGAGAAAAGGCAAGGGGAAAGAGCACAAGCTGTGTTTGGTAGGAAGAAAAGAAAGTGTGTAGGCAGAAGGTCTGGCAGGACATCAAGTTTAAGTTATGAAGAGGCTGAGGGCCTTGAATTCCTGCTTCCCCTTTGAAGACTTCGTACTTCCTGCTCTGAGTCATAGAAATCCACTGGACAGAGATAAACATGGAGTTAGCATTGTGAATGTGAATAATAATAACTGTCATGCATGAGGGGCAGGAAGGGAGAGAAAATGGATGGACCAGTTAAGATGCTACAACAGGTGGAGAAGGTCTGTAGCAGTGTCATCATGCTAGGACCGTAAAAGGAAGAGGAGATAAAGGACTTCTGAGGAAATAATTGACGCACTGATTGATTATCAAGAGGAAAGGGGCATAAGAAGTCAAACCCCCACCGCAAACAAAATGGAGGTAGTATCTGTTTTGGCAGGTGTGAGGAATTTAGCAAAAAGAGTTTAGGGGAGATGATACTTAACTTTAATATAATTTAGGAACTAAAATTCAAAATCTTCCCATAGTTTATAAGGTCCTTCATGGGCTGAACTTCCAAGACTTCCTTGCTCCTCTCTGCATCATTTACTGTACTATGGTCACTGTTATGGCTTTATTACTCCACTGTCAAGTTCACAGCAGCCTTCTGTCACCTCTACCAAAAACGCCTCCCCATGCCTGCCTTCTTCTCTCCACTTGATCTCCCCACACCCGGCCCCTTCTCAGTTTGTAGATATTTCTTCAAATATCAACTACTCTAAGAAACCGCTGACCCACCTAAAATATCTCCTCTCCCCTCTCTGTTGCTTTCTCTTTTGATCTGGTTTTATTTTCCTTCTAGCGCCTGCCATTATTTAAATTGATCTTTTGTGATTTTTGCTGCTGTTTATGTGATTATTTTTTATATCTTCCCTGTAGAATGTGAGTTTCAGACCAGGATCTTATCTGATTGTTCACCTTCATGTTCCCAGCAGGCGCATCATAGGTGCTCAATGAACATTTGTAGAATATGGAAATATACAGTATTCTATTTATAGAAGGTTCAGGGTATCTCTCAAGAGTGATGTCTGGACACAATGATTTTAAAAGTCATGTCAGAAAGGCAAGACTTGAAATGTGGTGAGGCTAGAAAAACAGAGGGCATCTGCTCCTTCTAACATAGAGGGTGGGTGAGTGTGACAGGCAGGATGTCCAGGACCTGTGGAGTTCCTGTTGCCAGTGTAGGAGAGCAGGGACATGGCCCCGTCCCCCCCTCCCCCCACCCGGTTCTCTGAGGTTCCCTGGAATGAACTGACAACAGACAGATTAAATAAGAGAAAAGGCATGCAAATTTATTATTCTATAAAAAGGAAACAATTACAGCATGCAAGAAATCACAGGTGTGGGATTACCCACTAGCCCAACATGATTCAGAAACTTAAATATAGATCCATTTTTCTACAGGCAGTGGGGAGAATGAAGAATGCCAGGGGATTTTAAGGAAACTCCATGGACTCAAAGAACACACACAGTCTGTTAGGCTGCAAAGCAGACAATGAGCTGGAAATGATTTTCTATGGGACCAAAGTAGAGGACAATGGTGTGCCACACGTCTGTCCAGGTATGTTGACAGAATTCAGTGTTTCTTCTGATGAGTTTAGTCTCCTCTGGTTAATAAAATCTCCCCCCCACTCCCCACCGAAGTACTGGGATTTTAAACTAGATGCTTGGGGGATAAAGGAGAATGATGGAGGGGGCGAATTCAACTATGATATATTGTAAGAATTTTTGTAAATGTCACAATGTATCCTCAGTACAACAATAATACAGAAAATTTAAAAAAGGAAATAAAAAAAATAAACTAGACGTTTGCTAGGCAGGCACTCTACTCCCAACCCTTTTTGCTTTAGTTATTTTTCAGATAGGATCGCATGTGTTTTGTCTGGGCTGGTCTTAGACCATGCTTCTTCTACCTATGTCTCCCTCATTAGCTGGGATAACAGATATATTCCACCATGATATGCTAGTTTGTTTATATACGGTTTTGCTAACATTTTGCTGGCCTCCTGATTTCTGCCTCCCAAGTAGCTGAGATTATAGGTGTGAGCTACCATGCCCAACAAGTTAATGAAATCTGAGTAAGAAGATGAGAAATAATTATGTTCTTCTTTTGATCTGGTGAGGTAGATAAGGGAAATTTGTAGAAAAGCACTCCTGTGCTGGAAGGAGGAGAAGCAAGGGGGAAGTCAGAAAGACTTTGGTTCTGAGGTAAGTTCTAAGGCCTCTCAGTATGTCAGAGTCCCAGTTCATTGGGATATAGTTCTCTGAGCCCCAATACCAGGATACGGAGCGATTTGAGGAATTCTGCCATCAACACTGCCCACTAGGAAGAGGTCACATGATTGAGGTGAAAGGTTATTATTCATCTCATAGGCGCCTGCCATGCTTCAGAAACTCAGTTTCAATCTTGATATTTTTGATGAAAAGTTTGAGGAAAAGTTGGTCAGCTCAGCTAGGCACATCTCCTGGCTCTGTACTTCACACATCCTGTCTTAGGTCACCTTCCTGAAATACTTTTCTGGACCCTCTAGTTCATCTCTTGTTACCTTTACGTTAACTCATGGCTTCTTAGAATTCTCAAAGCACTCCTTGGTGAATTAAGGACATCTAAATGTTTGCTGCTCAGGTCCCCCTAATCCAGCCCTGTCGTGTTAGGAGGGATCGCCCCCTTTCACAGGGAGATGTTTTCTTATGCCTCACTGAAGGACAAATGGAGTTAGAAAGCAGAAACTTTTAGAAAAGAATCCAGGAGGGAAGAAGTTGGATTTCAAAGGACAGTTTCTGACAAAAGGCAATATAGAAGATGTTGAGATGGACAGAGAGACAGCCTTGTGGGGTAATGGAGAAGCTGACCTTTGCAAGTGAGTCTTCTGTGACAGATTCTTTTTCCAGCTGATGTATTGACTTTGTTTTTAAGTTTCAATCATCATGCTTTTGACAGTTATAGAGTAGATTGTGGAGAATGACATGGCAAGAGATTGTGATAACATGAAGTCTTTACTCAAGGATCAAGATTCAGTGATGTTCCATGACAGGTGTAATAAAATGAGCCCCAGTTACACTTGCCCTTCTGTAGTTCTCTCCTATTGAGTGTGGGTGGAACCTGTGACTATGATGGGATGGCAACCCTGTGGTTATGTAATGTCATATGGCAAAAGAGCTTTGCATATATAATCAAAGTCCCTAATTAGCTGAGCTAATCAAAAAGGATATTATTGGGTGGGCCTGATCTAATTTGGTGATCCTTTAAAAGAAGAATTGCAGATGGCTTCTAGGACATGAAAGTGGCTCTTAAGCTGGCACCCACTAAAAGATCAGAAGCCTCAGTCATGTGATTGCCAGGCACTGAATTCTGCCAATAACCATGTGACTTTTAATCCCAAGCTCTAGAAAGGAACCCAGACCAGGTGCCACCTTTCATGCCTATGAAACTGCGAGCAAAGCACCCAGCTGAGCCACACCTGAATTTCTGATCTACAGAAGTGGGGAGATAATAAACGGATATTGTTTTAAGCCACTAATTTTGTGGTAATTTGTTACCCAGCAATAGGAATCTAATACCGCTTCCAATAAGCATTTGTATATTTAATTGGCTATCTTAACTGAACCTTGGAACCTTCCTGGATTTCCTCAATGCTATGAATCACAATGATAATACAACAAAGCAGGCTAATGAGCAAAACGATTCTGCAGCATTGCCATACAGGGACCCACACAGGTTTTCCTCTCAAGTGACTTAGTGATGTTGTTTTAAAAAATCATTTTAAAGAGCCATTACTACAATTTGCCTTCGTAATAATCAAACATTTTTATTCCTTTTCTTCAAGTATTAAACTCTTCTATATGTTTTCCTCTATGTAACACTTCTACCACCTTGGCCTAAGTCAATGTTCTCTGGGTTTGGAACACCTGGCCTCTTGGCTCATCTTTTTCTTTATAAGCCACCCTTCACGAAGTAGTCATAGTGACCTTGAACAAATGGAATCAGCTGAGTAGGTGATGTCACTTCTGTGTTGTAAGCCTTTTATGGACTGGATGTCTGTGTCCTCCTAAAATTTACATGTTGAAGCTATAACCCCCAACGTGACTGTATTTGGAAATAGGATCATTAGGGAAGTGATTAGGTTAAATGAGATACCCTTCTAAGAAACTTGAACCAGAGCACGCTCTCTCTCTTTCTCTGTCTCTCTTTCTCTCTTTCTCTCTCTCTCTCTCTCTCTCTCTCTCTCCCCGCGTGTGTACACCAAGGAAAGGCCATGTGAATTTTCCACAAGGCAGGAAGAGACAGGGCCTTCACTGGTAACTGAAGTGGTAGGAACTTTGATGTTGGACTTCCCAGCCTCCAGAACTGTGAGACATGAATGTGTGTTGTTTAAGTCACAGGGTGTATGGTATTTTATGGCAGCTTGAGTTGAGAAACATAAAGTCTTTCAGTAGCTTTCTATCACTCCCAGAATAAAATCGAGGCTCTCCATCACGCCACCCACCCCCGACTCCCAGTCTCATCTCCCTTTCTGCTTCAGTCACGTTTTAGGTTTTCAAACACTGACAAGTTATTTTCCGCACTCCAGCCATCACTTTCAGTGAGTGACCTCCTCTTGGGATATGCATTCCTTTAAGAACTTAGCTCAAATGTTAGTTCCTCACATAGCCCCTAGCACCCTTTCTTAGAATTCTGCCTCCTCTTCACTTTAAATGAAATATTCACTTGATTGTTTCCCTTTCATCTGATTCCTACACTAGACAGAACTCCCGATAGCAGAAACATATCTCTCTCTACACCACTGTACCCCAGGGCAGGGCTTACCTCACTCCCTGGTGCATAGCAGGTGCCCAAGAAATGTTTGTGGAATGAACAAAGAACTGATGTCTGAGGAGCACTGGTGTTTGCTGTGTACCACACAGGACCAGGAGACCAGAGCTCCCCATTCTGTACACAACTCTTCCCTTTGGCTGCCGAGTGCTTCAGGCATGACTACTGCCATCCACAAGGGTTCCCACTTCTAGGAAGACAGCGAAGAAGGAAGCGTGTGCTTTTCTCACAATATACTCATTTTGAAGGCAATGGATGGCACAGTTGGTTTTCAAATAGTTCAGTCACCTCCCTAGTGATGCTTAGGGTATAATCCAACTAGCCAACATTTACAGTGGGCAGCTTCCTGCTCCATGGTGATCTCTTTGAAAATAACTCTAATAATATGGCATGAGAGGGTTGTATTAAAGGGTTTTTGTTCACCCTGAACTTTCTCTTTAGTTTCCCAAAGCCTGTTCTCATGGCCCTGGGAAATACTCTGTTTAAAAAACCTTCATTTTCATGATTCCTAATTAATGTTCCTTAGGGCTTTAAAAAGTTCTCCTGAAGATGCCTTTCTCTTTGAAAGCATTTTGACTTTTAAAAACCAGACCACAAGCATAGTGTTTCCTCAATGTGAGAAAGAAAAAAAAAATCACAGTTATTATAAGATAAGTTTTCTAAATTTGGGTGCATGAGGAATTGTATTTAAGTATTTTACTTAAATTGCTTAAAAGCTGAGTCTGAATACAGAAATAGCCCTTTGTACATGGGTAAAGCCCACTATATCAGTGAGATGCAATAACTGTTGTATGTCTTGTGTTCTCTCTCTGATCAGCAAACTGGGGTATCTTGGCTTTAGGGAAAGAAGCCCTTTCTTTCCTAAATCAGTTTGAGACCTGCCTCATATACTTTTCCAGTTACTCAGTATTCCTCTTAGCAAGCCTCCTATCTTATTAGAAATTTCTTCACTAGAAAGAGGCATGCTTCCAGAGCACTTGTTGAAGCCCAGGTGACTGATTAGGGCTCACCCTTCAGTGGCATCATGCCTGCTGACATAGGGGACATGGCTACTGCCACCAAAATCCCAGAGAAGTCCTGCTGAAGATGCTGTCCTATTTAGCCTTCACAGCTCAGTCCCAATGCCACTTTTCCACAAAGCCTTTTCCGTAGGCCCTCATCCTTTTTTGTGCATCAAACCCTACGCCTACATGTGTCAGAGGGAAACATGGTTTTGTGATTTGGACAGATATGAGACAGTGGAGAGTGAGGGTCCTGTCCACAGAGTGTGCTTTATTCACTCAATATTCAATTACTTAAAAAAAAACAAAACCAAAAACCCTCCATTGTCTGGAGTGGTAGATGATGACTTCTATTCTATAGTAATTACTAGACTTAACACATTGGTCACTTAGGATTCATTCTGGTGCCTGAAATTTCTGGGCCCTATGTGTAGACTACACAAATCATCCCAAGGAAAAGGATTTTGCCTCTCATGTTTGTTGCACTGGTACAGTGCTACCAGAGGTCTGCCGGCAGCAGATGCTTGCTGATTTTATGCTGATTGACAGCCCGACTGACATATTGGTACCTATGTGTGAGTGTTGCACTATGGCTGCCTCCAGTTGCAGTACAACTTTCCCTGAGTGTGTTTTGCTTAATGAGGAACTATTGGATAAAGAGTTCCATGGCCAAATAATTTTGAGAAAAGCTGAGTTTAGCAAGGTTGAAGCTTAATAGTACCCTTTAGTGCAAGACTCTTTTTAATAGGCTGCACATGTTATTGAGCACTGCACATTTTAACAGTGGGATGGCAGAGGTGATGATTGGCACGCTCAGCCCCATTGTACCTGAAAACAATAATTTCTCAGACTCCCTTACAAATAGGGTTCTGGATGAGAATTCTGTTCTTCCAATTACATGCATTCACATGAAATTTGGAAGTGAGATGCAAGCAATTTTCCCTCTGTTGTGGATGCTGAGAAGCGATGCCATTGTTTGTGGGTAGTTTTGGCCTCACCATGTGACAGTGGCAACTGCCAGACTTCTGTATGCAACTATAGTGAGGGGCCCTGGAGCGAAATAGCCTGGGGCAGCCTCTGACTTCTGCTTCTCCTGCTCTTCTAAAAATTTTGTAATCACCAACTTTTCTGTATTAAAGTCCTTTTTTATTTGAAACCCTTGGGAATGGTTTCTGTCTCCTGCACTGAAGCTAGATGGATACTAGGGACACATAAATGTGAAATGATTTTTGTTTTCATGGCATAACTCTCAAGATCATGGTTCTTCAAAACAAATTTTGGGGAAGTTGCCCTGTGGATAGAACAGTAAAATCAATATCAGAAGATCTGTGTTGGAGTCATCAGTTCACCACTTACTAGATTGGGGAGGTGACATCCCCTCTGCACCTTGAGTTTCTTTTCCTTATTTGAAATGTAAGGACAGTAATTCCTACCCTGCAGACCTCACAGGGCTGTCATGAGAATCAAATGAGATGATGAATGCGAAAGTGTTCTGGAAACTGTAAATTGTTAGAGAAATGCAAGGTATCATCATTACTCATGCTGCCAGCTATGAAAATGAATGTTACATTCATAATGCAGGAACATCATTCTCCTAGGATTGCCTGAGTAGACTACGGTTCCTTGAAAACATTGGTGGGATGATAGATTAAGCAGTAGGGAATGAAAATACCACTAGTCTTGCCACATAGACAATAAACCAAAGGGAACATTCCCCAGTTCCCAAAGTGACCTCTTTAACAATGGATGAACATAGACTTCTCTCTTCTCCCCAGCTCTTCCAGATTCAAGCCTTTGGGGAGAAAATTCTTAATGGAATCCCTTACATCTTCAAAACAGACCAAGGAAATGCAGCTAAAATATTTCCTTCATTTGATTTCTGTTGATGAGATGGGTCCTTTCATTAGCAGATTGAGTTCAAACAGCCCCCACAGTCTGCTCCAGTAATTTCCAAAACACGATTTACATAAATTTAACTTTGTAATCTTGTGTTTATATTACTGCAATAAAATGACAAATAATGTGACATGCAATGCAGTTTCACATGTTGATATGGTAGCTGACTGTTTACCAACAGCTGCCCAAGTGGAGGTACCTCTCACTTATCAGCCTTTTCTTTCTGGGACTTGAATATTCAGTAAGTACCCCAAATCTGCTGGGTCCAGGATTTGAGAAAAGAAAGAAGAGTCATTTATTTAAAAAAACTCCTTTTGTTGTTTTTTTCTTATCACAGTCTAAAATAGTATCCAGTTATGTATCTCCCCTGAAATAAATGGAAAAGAAATAACACAACCAGACCATAGGTTTCTTGAGACTGGAATGATATCTATCTTCCCATTTCAATACCTTGCATGTAGTAGACACTTAATAAATATGTTTTGTAAATAAATGAACTGAACTTTTTAAATAACTTTGCAGTTTTTATCCGTATCATCAATAATCTTCAAGTATTCAGTAAAAGGTAAATGATTTACGTGAAAGAAGAGAAGCCTCAGTATGTAGATGAGGTATTTAGACTTATAATTATACCCCTTTACTTTTCTCTTTTCCTTTCCTTCTTTTCTGTTTTTTCTCCCTCTTTTCCTTCCTTTTTCCCTTCTTCCTTTGAGATAGGGAGTACCTACTCTGTCCTGGGGTATGCTGAAGCCACAAGGAAGATAGAGAACATAATACAGTCTCATAGCACCCTGTCCTTACCCCCTCACCACATTTGATATTTTATGTTTAATTGTTTTAGAAAATTATTTATTTATCTATTTATTTTTTGGCAGTACAGGGGTTTGAACTCAGGGCTTTGCACTTTCTAGGCAGGCACTCTATGGCTTGAGCCATGTCTCCAGTCACATGTTTAATATGTGTCTGGACTATAAACTCTGTGAGCTCTGAAACCTGGTCTACTTTGTTCACTGCTGCATTGTTCATAAGTATAAGGCAGTACTCTGAGCATAGTATTTACTCAATAAATATTTAGTGAATGACTTGGCCCTTTTAAGGTTGTAAATTCCATATTTGTCATCTGTATCTTCTGTCCTATTTGGCTCCTGCTGCTTCTACCCCTCCTGTCAGTTATTCTCACAAGGTCAGCAACCACCTTCACAGAGTCAATTTCAGCTATTTCTAATGCACCCAAGATCACTCTATACAAGAATCCTACAACATAAGCTAGGGAGTCTTCTAGATATTGGAGAATTAAGCCCTTTGTGGACTTATAGCTGATTTACAGGAACATGTACCTGACTAGATGGGTAATTATACAAGTTGGGAAAATTTAAGACCCATATAAATGCTATAGAAGTTCTAGAAAGGAGGTGATTTCTGAGAACCAAGGTACTTGGGGGAAAAGCAAGAGGAAATGGAACTTGTACTAGGTCTAAGAAATGGCTAGAACATAAACAAGCAGAGAGAGAAAATAAGGAAGTAGGAAAGGAAAGGCTTCCGGCATTGTTTTGAGTAGGCCTTGTTGAAGACCTTAAGGAGAATGTTTCAATGGAAGGCTGAGTATGAAATTTTTACCTGATCCCAGTAAAGGATTATTGAAGGTCTGAGAAACAAAGGGGTGAAGATCACACAACTATGTGTTTTGATAGAACACAGTAGCAGGGATGGGAAGTTTATCCACTGTTAATAAACTTTCTCCCTTCTCTAATTCCTGGATTTTTAATTTCTCATACAATGCTGGTTTTCTCCCTTGAATAAATAGCCCCAAATTTCTCCCATCCTAAAAGCTACCACTCCACAATTCAACCAACGAAATCAACCAATTCCCCCTCACCCATCCCTTTCAAAAGAATGGTCCATGTTCTCTATATCCATTTCCCTACTTTTTATTCACCCCTTAATCAGTCAGTCTAGCTTCTGTTCTAACCACTGCCATGCCTCTTGTCAAGATCACTAAAAACCTTCTAGCCATTAATTTAAAGAGATAATATTCAACCTATATTTCACTTGATCCTGCTGAAACAGGTAGTCTTTTTGTACTCTCTTTTCTTTAAAAAACATTTCTCTTGATTTTGCTGCTAGGACACCACTCACTCTTGGTTTACAATATGTATCTCTGACTTTTCTCAGGGTTCTTCTTCCTCCATACATCATTTAGATATTGTTATTCATTAGGGCTCTCTTCCTGGTTACTTTTTCCTTTCTTTTGCTTCATGCAACTGTGGGACAGTCCAGTGGAGATAGGGGTCTGGACTTATAGACTTAGGGATCCACAGCCAAAGGCAAGTGAAGGTATAGGGTTAGGGAACAAGTGAAGAGGAAGAATGAAAACAAGCAAATGATAGTTAAAGGTAGGGGAAAGAAGAGCTGGGTATGGAGGAGACTTAAATGGATCACTCACAGAAGTTGAGGGAAGACTGGGGGAGACTGGTGAAATGGAACTCGAAGCAAAGAATGCTACAGGCAAATTAAATAAGGGAATGGCTGGAAAGGATCTTGGAAAAATCTTGTTAGTGAGGAAGTGTCCATGTGATAGAGACAGAAACCAGGTTTTCATGGATTGTGTGTGAATGGGTGGATACAGTGAGAAAATAGAAATGGCTGGTATAGATAGCCCTGCCTAGAATTGTGGCTGCCAGGAGAGAGAGAGAGGAATTGGGTGGTAGAAAATGAAGGATGTTGAACTTCAGCTGGGAGAAAACTTGCTTTATCAAGTTCTTTAGGCAAAGCAAAAGGTAAAAAGCTATTAATTTTATATGTCACCAAGTTCACAAGTAGTCAATAGAAACAGACAGGAAAGCACAGAGTTCTATATTAAGGAAAGCAGAGTATGTGAGATTCCAAATTTTCTTGTGTTGTGGGTTCATTTCTATTCTTTAAGTTTAATATAGGTGTGCTGTTTCATTTCATCTTTTCACAGCAGTATATCATAATTTAATTTTCCTTGATGTAGGTATAAATGTAGATGCTAAGGCATATTTATGCACACAGGGTCATTTCTAGGTGCATGCACTAAATATTAATTTTCCAATATCCTCTTCCCAGCTCATGAGCCAAGCAAGAAATGCATTTTTCATAGCAATGAGTTTTTTTTTTCTGAAGCACAGGCTGAGTGGGCTCTCTGTGTTCACAAGAAAACAGTATGGTTACTACTACAATTTTCTGCAGAAGAAACATTTTTTAGAAAACATGGTTAGCTCAAGACCTATGTTCAATATTCTATTTGTGATCTATTCAGAGATGTAATAACCTATCCAATAGATGCAGATGTAACAAATACTAATTGGATTATATTATTATATAATTTAGTTTGCATTTGCCATCTCTATTCTTGCTTCTCACAGAGACATTCTGAGTTTCTCCTGGGACATCTCTGTCTCTGCTTCATATGTAGAGATCTTTATCAGTCTTTGCATCTTTGGATCGAAAGGAAGGCTTATGACCCAAACCAGAAAATCAAAATACTGAATTTGTTTGTCCACAATGGCTCGGAGGCAGCCCTGAGACTATAAGCCAAGAAAGCCCCTGGTAGGGCTTTGATGTGAATTTTGGTGCTAGAACTCTGCAACTGTGAGGACTTGAGTTTGGAGCTTCCAGCCACCATTTTGTTTCTTCAGGGGAAGCTCTAACCTGAGGAGAAAGTTTATTGCAGATGAGAGCACAGTTAGAGCCTGGCTCCTGGGGACATAATGGAGTTTTTGCCTGTAGACATACCTAAAGCATTGACCCTGCATTTTTTATTCATTCAAGCCAGTAAATAACCTTTTGAGTTGATTTCTGCTCCCTGAAGTCACAAGAGTCCTGACAAAATCACCCATTTGATTGCCACCACATTCACTTGTGTGACCTTATGCAATTCCAACCCTGCTGGGTAAGGATTATTAACTTCATTTTATAGATAAAGGTCACAAAACTGCTAAATGACAGAGTCAGGATTGGAAACCATTAAGTCTTGTGCTTGATCCATTACACTCTAGTTCCTTCCTGTGACATGACTCTTGAAGGTTATTTAGGAGGAATGTCTGCTTTCCAGGAATGAATGCTATTGTTTGACTTCACCCTGCTGACCTTACCACTAAGGTAATGAAGATGTAACACTTAATTCTTCCCTTGGTTTCAAATGTAGTTTTATGCTTTCTATCTTCTTTAGTTCTCCCTGCCTTCTGCACCATGTATTAGTTACTTTTTTTTCCTAGGCTCCTATTAAAGTTAATAGATCTGAGATAATTATTAATATGATATGCTGCTGTAAACTTAAAACACTTATTCCTCAGCTTGTCTTGTGTATTGATTTGACTCTAATGTATCTTATTTGCAGTGCAAGTCAATGATGACTCTTAACACCTAGCACATAATAGACATTCTGTAAGCATTTGTGAACTGACTGCTTGAGCATCCATAGTTTGCACTAAAATGACTTTCTATACTTCTTGCCCTCATGAAGTTCTTTTGCCAATTTTCCTGAGCCATACCTCTCCTCCACCTACTCTATTATTTATACCTTTAGTTTTTCTTTTGAGTGTCAAACAATGAGAGTGACATTGTGTACAAACTGTCCATGCAAGTTGGTTTCAGAGAAACTGAGTGCAAGATTCCTGTTCTCTAAATTTATTTAGCAGCTATTTTATCTTAGTCAAGTTGTGTAATTTTCTGAGGCTTTTCTTCAAGTAAGTTTGTTTTGAGGATTAAAAGAAATAATGGAAATGAAGCCTCCATTCAAATGTTAATTATTATTGGGACATTGTGTGAGGTGAGGGAGAAAGGAAGAGGATTTGTCTTATCCCAGTAACAGATCAAGCAGAATAGCTGGGAAGTACAAAGAAAAAGAAAAGGAACAGAGGAAAGGAAAGTTTTGGTTCAACCCCCTTGCACTTTCTCATCTCCTTCACCTGTTTTATTTTTTTCCTAAAGCAGTCTTTGCCTTCCAACATATTTTTTTTGCATTTATTTATGTTAATGATTTATTCTTCCCCATTTGAATTTAGGGCCCATGGGGGCAGGGATTGCATAAGTAGGCACTGAAAGCTATTTATCAAATTAATGGGAAATTGAAGGGGGATCCTCTCCTTCCTCCTCAGGATTAGGACCCTGAAAAGGAAGGAGAAGAGCAAAACTGTAGAATGTAGGGCATGAACATTACTGAGTAGAAGAGTGGGGACTCTAAAAAGGAACATCGTTAAGAATATCCATGGTTAATGTCCTCTATGGATTCAACCAAATTCCTCTTTGGATGTGGAGGAGATGGACAGTGCCAAGCTCTCTTCTTCTGCAGCATCTGTCACTTCTGCTGCTTTACCCATCCTGGCATGGTGGCCGTCTTGGACCAGCCTGGGATGCAGGATGCTGTCTGCTCACAGTCCAGTGGAGTCTGTGCCTGTGCTAACCATGGCCCTGCCTGCCTCCTCAGCCCCCAATACTGTTTGGCCCTGCTACCCATCACCATGGCCAAGGTTGTCAGGAATCACTGCATAATATTCCCTTACATGGATATAACACATTTTGATGGATTTTTTTTACTTTTACCTTTTTCACTACAATAAAAGTTACTTCTACCTTTTTCACTACAATAAAAGTTGCTACAATGAACAACAAAAAAGAATATCCATGGTTTGGAGTGGAGAACATCATTCCCATATTTATTTCC
This sequence comes from Castor canadensis, assembly GCF_047511655.1. NCBI lineage: Eukaryota > Metazoa > Chordata > Mammalia > Rodentia > Castoridae > Castor > Castor canadensis. Next base: position 135,280,923 of record NC_133393.1, on the reverse strand, counting down.
CAAGTAAAAAATTATTATTTTTGTTCTCAACAAGCCTTATTAAAAAGCCATGTTAAGTAAGCTTTATGATTCAACATTCCTCTCCAGTAACAAGGCATTCCTAGAACAAAATGATGGAGTTAGGCTGCTTCAACTTGTGTGATTCTTCTAGTGCTCTAGTGCTCCTTTCACACTGAGCACATGTGACACCTCTGTCATGTCAGCTCATTGTGTCCTTTTTCATTCTTTCTTTTCTTAAAAAACATTCCTGCTAGCCCAAATAGGGTAAAAGTTTAGTAGTTTAAATAGCTTTTTGCTAGCAAGTAAATAGATACTCCAAGTACATAACAGATGCACAAGTCCACTTTGGGAGAGATGCATTATGGGCCCCGGCAGATCCTGAGAGTTCTTGTAATCACACTTGCTCATCTGTTCATGTGGTGTACACCTGTACGAATTTGGCACAGACTTTGGGTACAGTGTGGGAGAGTCCAGGTTCAAAGCAAACCTCCAATCTTTATTCAGTTCTGGGAGTGCTGCAGATTCTTTTCCTTTCTACCCATAAAAAGAAAAGACTCTTAACATATCTAGGAGCTCCCTTTGCCTTTGGTGAAAGTATTAGATACCAAGCTGGGCACTGGTGATTCACAACTGTAATCCTTGCTACTTAGGAGACTGAGATCAGCAGGATCATTTTTTGAGGCCAGCCTGGGCAAAAAAAGTGTTGTAAGACCCTTTCTCAACCAATAGCTGGGTATGGTGGCCCATCTCAATCAATAGCTGAGTGTGCTGGTATGTGCTTGTCACCCTAAGCTACATGGGAGGCTGAGACTGGAAGTACTGCAGTTGCAGGTCAGTATGGGCAAAAATGTTTGTAGACTTCATCTTAATGGAAAAAAAACTGGGTGTGGTGGTGTGCCTGTTATGCCAGTGAGGTTGGGAAGCATAAATAGGAGGATCACAGTTAAGGCAGGCCTAGGGGGAAAAGCAAGACCCTATTTCCAAAATAATGAGAGTGAAAAGAGCTGTATGTGTGACTCAAGCAGTGGAGTACATCCTTGCAAGCACAAAGCCTAAGTTCAAAGCCCAGTACCATCAAAAACAAAACAAAACAAAACAAAAATGCAGACACCAAGAAATCAACCAGGATCAAAGAGCACAGATCTAATTTGAAAATACTGTAAAGCAGGCAACAAAAACACAGCTAAAGATCTTTAGACTTTTCTTTAAAAAAAAACAAACAGATTTCACAGACAGGATATAATCTGAGGGACAGACCCTGTGTAGGTATTGTATTAGTCTCTTTTTAGGAGAATTGTGGCAAGATGCTTTGGCTTGCATTTGAGTACTCCCAAAAGTTCCACATGGTATTTCTGTATGTTTTAAACAAATATCCAATAACCAAGTCCATGGAAAAATGAAAGAAAATATAAAAAGCTAAAGACTGTTTTAAGGCTAAAGATTGTTTCTTGACTTGTTTTGCAGAAAGTTAATTAGGCTAGATAATATTCAACCACTTGGGTTTTCATTCTTGTTTTTTTAAAGCATGTACCTTTGGTCTTTTGTCATAATATGTGGTATTGCAAAGTATTCTACTAGATTAGACACAAAATGGAGAACTCAAAGACATGCATGGTTGGACTTATTTCAGTTTTGGTCTTCACTGTAAGAATGAGGATATGGGGAGAAGAGCTCTTTGTGGAAAGACAAACATGGTCGTCCAATGGCTTGCTCTCTTCTGCACTGTAAAGATTAGACTTAGCAGGCCTAGGATGTTCAAAGAATATCCCAAGAAAAGTCTGGCCCTTGTCTGGTTCTTGGCCTCTAAGGCCTTGGAATACCCTCCTTGACAAAGAGTATCTTTGCTTATCTGTGACCTTGAACCATAGCAGGTGGTGGTTTATATTACTAATGTGATTTATGGTGGGGATGGAAAGGAGGCCGTGGGTCACATGGTATCAATTTGACCTCTGGAGGTGCTGGAGGCTGAGTCTCTTACATCAGCCACATGAGTGCTCCATGCTGCATGACTGATCCCCTCCCCCCAGCAAAATTCTGAATGTGAAGGCTTGGTGAGCTCTGGCTGGCAAGACTGCATGTGTGTTTTTACATATTGTTTTTGGGAAGAACTAAGGGCTATCCATATGCCTCCAGGGGAGAGGACTCCCGAACTCTGTCCTTGTGCCTTTTACCTCTACGGGATTTAATCTGCATCTTTTAGTACAAGTAACCAGAGCAGTGAGCATAATAGCTTCTCTGAGTTCTGTGAATCCTTTTAGCAAATCATTGAACTTGAAGTTGGTCTTTGGGATACTTAACAACACCCTCCTCCCCCTGGGAGTGAGTGTCCTTTGCAGCGTGTTTCCAGAAACTCCAAAGAACAGCTGGCTGTTACCTACACGCAGACAGCTTGGCTGTTTGCCCTGCTTACAAGGCCATCCTCATGACCGTGCCTTTAAAAGGGAGAACAGGAGCCTAAAGTCCCTTTTCTGGAACATGGCCCCATAGCAAATATAACTGAGTCACAGTCTAAGCACCTCTCTGTGCAAGATGCTGAAATGTTGGGAAAGAATCATTAACTTTTATTTTTGTGTGCTATCTGGTTATGATACTTGCAGCCTCTTGAAGGTGGCAGCTTTCAAAAAGTCATTAATCTGCCACCTGGAGGAGAAATGCATGCCCTTTTTGTGACCTGCGTATGGTGTTTCTGTAGGAAGATGTCAATCATTATTGGACTCATTAAAATCACCCTCAAAACAAATGTCGATTTTCCTCACCATCGTCTCCACAGACATGCATTAGACTTAGACTCTGACGCTGAGGAATTTAATATATCTGTCCTCTCTCTGTTGGAGGAGGAGGACAGATATATTAAAAACAAACAATGACACTGACAAAACTTCCCAGGTGACATTCATGCACAGCCAGTGTTGAGATCCAAATTCTCAGTCCTCCTCCCACAGTCTTGGGCTCATGATTATCCTTGTGGTGAGGTATGGTGGGCTGGTGGAATAATGAGCCAGGCCTATGTGGCTGGAGTAAGGGGAGGAGGCTGGAGAGGCAAGGGGCAGATTGAGGAATATAAAGACTGAGCTAATGAGACTGATGTTCAAGGGTCAGGTTAGGGAGCTTTCAGTGGTCTCAGAATTCTGCTTTCACCCAACTCTTAATTATAGTTGAAAATATCTGATGCTCTCAGATACTTACCATCTCCTCATCAGTTCTTCTGCAATGCCTTTTCTCTCTCTCACTCAACCCACATCTCTCTGTTTCTTCAAACCCAACTCAATTTCAGACTCACCCAGCAACATGACTGGCCTGCCTACACTTGGTTATTCCAAAGACTCCTTATTAATTCTGCATTCTCTTTGCCCCAAAGTAGCCTACATTTTTGTTGTAGATGTGTTCCCTAAGATGCTCTGTCTCTGCAGTCAACATTTGTTATACTGACCTTCTGCTTTCCCATATACTTTCAACATAAAATTGTACATGTGTGTTTCTTTAGAAAACTTTTACACATCCAAATCCAATCAAATCACATTTACTCAGTAACCTTTTGGAAATCATACCTAAAAGTTATTTGAGTCAAGTTTTTCCTAGCGAAATAATTCTTAATACAAATGCAAAATAGTTGAGGTTATTTAAATTACAGTAACTTAAGGGTTTAAAGAAAAAAATTACAGCAGCAGCAGTAGCTCATTTGAACAGAACTCGATATATATTAAAAACTATACCCAATGGTTTATGAAAACTGTAAATGAAATGTGTGTTCCTCCGGACACACAGATCTCCCTTCTACCTCTGAGAATTTTGTAGGCACAGCTGGTTTTTTAAAATGAACAAGGTGATGTGGGCTGAGAGTAGGTACTGTATTAAAGTAAGAGCAAAAAGGAGAATTTGAAGCCCTCAGCAAATGAACAATTGGTAACCCCCTGTGTTGCCATATTTCCTCCTTTGCTTTATCCTCATATTTCCACACAGTTAATAAGGGGACGAGCTGAGGCTCCAGCAGTTCTAGCTCCATATTCATGGATCCTTCCAATTTACCACAACTGCCCTCAGCAGTGTTCATTAGTCTTTGAAATTTTTCTTCTTTATACGGCAGGCTATTAGACCTCACTGCTAAACCATCATGTCAAAATCACAACTTGTTCCTTCTCTTTACCCCCAAATTTGCCTCTCTCTCATGACCTGGTTACTAGCACTATGATCAACACAGACACTCAACACACACACTTCAGGTGACACGTGACTCTTCTCTTTCCCACTAGGACATCCATTCACTCTTATAGATTCTGCTGTATGGATGTCTCTCAGTTCCTCCCTTTCTTGCATTAGCTGCTGCTTTAGCTCAAGTCCTCATTCCTTCCTTGTGCAATGCAGTCATTCTGAGCAGCTCTCTCATTTTCTCTCTCAGTAGTACTAAGGCTTGAATTCAGGGTCTTGCACTTGCTAGGTAAGCTCTCTACCACTGAGCTACACTTCCAGTCCTTTTTGATTTTAGTTATTTTTCGGAGAAGTGCTTATACTTTTTGTCAGGGCCAGTCTTGGATTGCAGTATTTCTACCTATCCAGGTTGGGATTGCAGGTGTGTACCGCATGCCTTGTCTCTTCCAATCTATTCTCCTCCCCCAACTTCCTCCTTCCCTCCCTCCCTTTTTTCCTTCCTTCCCTCCCTTCTTTGGTACATGTTTACTTAATAAATAAATAAGGAATGTGGAAGGACAGCAACCGACCCCTTTCCAATCTATAATAACTGAGTCAAAATGGTTTTACTTTTTTATTTTGCCAGTCTTACATGCTCAGCAAGAGTACCTGTTTCAGTCAAGACTGTGTGCCTAATTGCAAAGGAAAAGACTTATTCTACAAATGTTTAAAAATCTGAGTTTATTCTGAAAAGTTTCTTTCTGTCAGGCCTTGTGTTGGAGCTAAAGTACCTTTGGCTAGGAGAAGAGATAGCCAGTCGCTTCAGGTGTGGTTCACGGCCTTGTGACTTCCCAAGAGACCTGTGCTGGGTCTCAAATTTTGAGATGATATCTTCCTTCCTGGGAAGACAGTGTAGGGTTTGAGAGAAAGAAGGTGGGAGATGAGCACGTTGAGGGGTAGCTGCAAACCTTCTTTTCTCCTTCCTCTGTAGACAATGGTAAAATCTGTATGGCATTTTAATTTAACCATTTTTTTCCCTTTGGGGAAAGGCAAATTGAGTTTTATAGAGCAACAGTGGCTGTTGTTTCTATGCAGAGAAGTGAAAATGGTTAACTATTTTTTATTTCTTTTCAGAATGTAGGTACATGTATTTGACAGTCTATAGATCTTTTATTTCTTTATTTTGACAGTGCTGGGTTTTGAACTCAGGGCCCTGTGCTAACTAGGCAGGTGCTCTACTACTTGAGCCACACCCATGTCCCTTTTTGCTTTAGTTATTTTTAAGTTAGGGTCTTCCAGTTTTTTCTTTTTTGTTTTGCTGGAGGAAGGCCTTAGACCAGGATCCTACTATCTGTGTCAACCACATAGCTGGGATTACAATCTGCACCACTGTGGTTGGCTTGTTTTTTGAAATGGGGGTCTAACTTTTTGCCTTTGCTGGCCTCAAACCATGATCCTCCCAATCTCTGCCTCCCAAGTAGTTGGGATTATAGATATGTACCACCACACCTGGCTGCAGGGAGGATGATGGAAGGGATGAACCAAACTGGGATACATTGTGTATATACACAGAAACATCACAACAAAAACCCCTTGACAACAATTACATACTAATAAAAACATTTAAAAACGAAGAAACTCTTTAAGTAATACAATGTCTTAGTCTATTTTGTGTTGCTGTAATATAATGCCATGGACAGGGTAATTTATAAAGAAGACACCTTTATTTCTTACAGTTCTAGAGGCTGGGAAGTCAAAGGCTGAGAAGTGGCTCTGGCGAAGGCCTTCCTGCAGATTCAAATGGTGTGAGAGAGGACGTGTGCCAATTCATATTTCTCCTCCTCTTCTTATAAAGCCATTAAGTCCATTACCAGGGCCACCCCCTCACGACCCCATCTAATCCCAATGACCACTCACAGGCCCCACCTCCAAATATCATCAACGTATGAATTTGGGCAGTCACTTTCCAACACATGACATTTGGGAGCGGTGCATTCAAACCACAGCACAGAGTGAATTTGTTTTTCCTATTTATCAAACATTAAGTAGCACCAGTACCTTATTGATTCATGGCTTGCCTGGTAGAACATGGTGTGCAGTAGACATTTGGTAAGCTTATTTACCATTTCTCAGTCAGCTCTGTTTTTTTCCCCTTTGAGTTTTCTAAAATCTCAGGCATTCCTAACTCCAATCTCCTTGGTACTGGAATGGACACAATATTTGCTACGTCTGGACATGTGGGCCCTGAGTAATGGCACCGTTGGGGGAAGAACAAGTCTGTTCATGAACTTTGTTTCTTTCTAGCCTCCCATTGCCAAGGCTAATTACTTGTTTAAGTAAATGCATCGGACTTGAATAACAATTGACGATGTTGGGACAGTTGAGTATTGAATTTCACATGCAGTGACCAAAGGAAATAAATTCAGGTTAATGTCCTGAAAACTTTTAATCAATGCAGAGGCCTTTCCTTACAGAAACAAATGAGCCTTGACAATAGACAGACAAAATCAAGGGTCAGAAACTCACAGGAGCCAGATAAGTAACAGAAATGAGTTGAACTGGTAGGAATTGTGGTAAATTGGTTGACCACTGGGGGAGTCCCTTCTTCCTCAAGTCATCAAATTTTTTAAAGAAAAACAGGAAATGCAGATTATTTAAAATTGAAATTTGTTTAATTACCGACAATTAAACAAATATGGATTATTCTTACGGCTATTGGTTTACTTTTTCTAAGCAAAATAGAAACAGTTTATGGATTTTCCAATTGTTCTTTCCTCACTATACGAATTAACCATTATTCTGTTTTGACCTGTGACAGCAACATAACATCAGAGGGAGGAATGAGAAATTACCTAGGGGACACCTGAAGCTAAGTTCCAAGCGAGTACTGTCTATTGAGCAGAAAATCTGCTCACATGAATGTCTTCGAGTACATTAGTGTCATATAAAAATAGTGCAGCTTATAAAAATGATGACTTGGGTTAGGAATGGCTAGGAAAACACTACCTTTTATGAACAGGGGGCTTGGAGTATAACTATCTAGAAACGCAGGAACTCTGACTCTGAAAGATTCTCTTCAGATGGGTGGCTAAGGTCCAGGTAGAACAATGCACAGCTCAGTGGCTTAAAGAACCTTGGGGAGCTGTAGGGAGGGTTATCTGAGGGAATTCACATCTTATCCTGAAGAAAATAATCTTCCCATATTCTTCCTGGTAAATCGGGCCTAGAGATTGTTACATTGAAGGTAAATTTTGAAGTATGAATGTGTACAGCATTGTCTTCTCATGGGTCACACTGAAGTAATTGATCTGTTGGTACATGACCATGGTTACACCCCACACAGTGCCCTCTTGTTAGCTTGGCCATTGTGTTCCCTCCTCTGGATTCCTCAGGCTTCCCCCAAGTCCAAGTGCTAAAGAGTTAAAGCCAGTCCTTTATCCTTTTAAGGGCAGAGTCCTTTCTCATTGGCCAGTGCCCAATCCATACTAAATTTAAATAATTTATGCAATAATAATTATTTTGGAACACATGAACCCAAATGTCAGGATTCCAAGAAAAGCAACATGGTTCAGATATTAGAATACTTCTTTTCTTTTGGTGGCGAGTGACTGAGGGAAAGGCTGAGGTGAATAGAAACAACCAGCTCAAGAAACACAACATAAAAAAACAAGAGATCCTTTGTTCCAGTCTTAAGATACAGGAGATACCCTAAACTATATTTCATGGGTTTTCTATTATTGCAAAATTTTGATCAGCTAATTTTATCGCACAGATTTTTTTCTTGCAAATATGTAGGCTCTATACGAATTACCCTGTGGTAGCTATGAAACAATTGGAGAATACCCCATGTTTAGTGACCTCAAAGTCACACTTCAAACAATGCAATGGTCTCTTGCTAGTATAATAAAACATATGAGTCGTGACTGGTGCAGAGTCAGGAGCAGGTATTTTAGTGTTTTAATAATCTGGCTGTATTAATTTTGGTGCTGCACATGTTTCTATTTTTGTTTCCAGTTAGAACCACCAAGAAACCAGCTTTCTGCAGATGCTTTAGTGAAAATGTCATTTGCAAAATCAAATGTTTGAGAAAGTGATTACACTTGACAGTTACACATGTCATCTTGTGCCTCCCCTTAATGACCTCTGGAGAGCCTGAGCAAGGAGCACGGATCAAGCAGGAAGTAAGGAGAAAGTAATGAGGACACAGAGCTTGGATTTCACAAACAAGTCTTTGCTGTAATTGCTCCCTCCTGTCGCAGCAGCCACAGCAGCAGCGGCAACCTCTGACCTTAGCTGCTGTGGTCTACCCTGGTAACGAGAAGTCACACATCAGCAGAGAGAGACCAACAGGAACACAGCAAACTCACCTCGTTCTGATAAACACCCAAATCCATAGTTGGGAGATTGTTAGGAGTTGAGTTGTGTTCCCACCAAAAGATTTGTTGATGTCCTAATCCCCAGTACTTGAGAAGGTGACCTTATTTGGAGGTAGAGTCACTGCAGATGTGATTAGCAAAGTGAAGATGAGTTTGTGCTGGAGCATAGTGGGCCCTTGGTCCAATATGACTGGTGTTCTCCTAAGACGAAGAGACAGAGATACACGCGTAGGAAAGCCATGTGACTATAGATGGAGGCAAAGGTGAGAGTGATGTGTCTACAAGCCAAGGGCTGTCAAAGAGCACAGCAGACCACCAGAAGCTAAGAGTCAATGAAGGATCTGCCCCTGTAGGTTTCAGAAAGAAAGTGGCCCAGCTAACACCTTGATTTTGCACTTCATGCCTCCAGAACTGTGATGCAATAAGTTTCTGTTGTTTTAAGCCTCCCAGATTGTGGTACTTTGGTGTGGCAGCCCTGGGACACTAAGACAGAGAGACTGTGCTTCGACTGATGAACATAAGGTAAAGTTTTGAATTTAAGGATCTATTACATTTTAGATCAAGTAAAGTATCAAGTAAAATACAAGTTCCAAATATCTGAACTTGGGGTTTAAAACCTGCTGGCTCACTCAGATATGAATATTCTCCCTGCCCTCACCCCAGAATTTACATCAGAGGAGCATGAGAACTTTCAGATTGAGAGCATAAACTTTGGAGTTACGATCAGGATCAATGGCACAGGGGATGTTTGATCTTGGGAATGTCACTTAATCTCTTCATTTTTCAAGCTTCCTCATCTGTAAAATGGAAATAATAATAGCAGTTCCTTCATAGAGTGGTTGTCAGGAGTGAGTGAGGCAAAGCATTAATTCGTGATCACTCAACTACTCTTCATTGAGGCATGGTATCTGCTGCACTTATAGTCAAGTAGGGGAAAATAAACAAGTAAAAAGACAAGATAATTAGAACTCTGAAAAAAATTTAGGAAGAGACCAACAGGGTCTTGAAAGAGAGATCTAAATGGTGGGTATTTTAGATAAGAAATTCAATCACTGCATTGATTAAGAGATAGAATTGAGCTGACACTAAAAGGATGAAGAGGTGTTAACAGGATGAAGAAATTGAGAGTTTTCATAGGCAGTGGGAGCAGCGTGGGCAAAGGTCCTAAAGGCAGAAAGAACATGGTGTGTTCCAAAGCCTGTTTTGGTAAGGAGTAGTTGACTGTAGTGCTTCTCTATTACTGCCATGACAAATTGCCATAAGACTTAGTTGCCTAAAACAGTACCCATTTATTACTTCACTGTGTCTGTGGGTCACAAGTCTGGCTGGGCACAGGTAGGTTCTCTGTTTAGGGGCTCTCGAGCCCATAGTCAAGATGTCATCAGGCTACATTCATATCTGGGGCTAGGGTTTTCCATGGTTCTCCCATTTGTAGAATTCATTTTTTTTCACACTGTCCATGGGGCTTCTTCCATCATCAAGCCAGCAACAGCATATTAACTCACTCTCAGGTTTCGAGTCTCTCTACCTCTGATTTTAAAAGCTCATGTGAATCTGTAGGACCCAGCTGGGCAGTCCAGGATGGTATCTTTACTTTAAAGCTAATTGACAAGTTCCTTAAACATATTGACTGCAATATGTTCACGGGTATACGATCTCATCAGATTTACAGTCTCAGGAAGGGGGTGTGTGGAATCTCCCTCACTGCCATGATTCTGCCTAATGCATGCTAATGATGACTGTGGAGAGGGATCTGATGATGTGAGGTCTATGGGTCAGAGTAAAGATTTTGGAATTTAATTTAATGGTGATAATTATAGTAATTACTATTACCCTGTAACTACTATGTATAACATTTATTTATTAGCACTAAGCACTCTCTCAATATTATAAACATAATCTTATTTGATCCACTTAATAGCCCTTGCAGGCAAGTACCTCAATACTCGGTTCGCAGATGGGGAAATTGAGGCTGGAGAGTTTAAGTGACTTATCCAAGATCATGGAACTCAGGAGCTCCCATATTTAAACCCAGATCTGCCTGGTTACAAATACTATTAGCATTGTTATTCTGAATCCTTCTTATTTAGAAATGCTTTCAAGATACGTAGTTTTAAAGGTCTTAATAGGAACTTTTTTGTCCTTGTGGAAAAAGCATAATTGCATATAAGTAGATAATTTTCTACTTAATTTTTAACTATGTCTAGGGGAAACTTAGTAATTCCAACTAATAAAATTATTAGGTCATAGCCCAGGTCTAAGGCAGATATGACACCTTGTATATGAGACAGTTTTTAAGAATCTTTGGAGCACAAGGGAAAGAATCAAAGCTTGCTCGCCTTTTGAAATAATTTTCTCAATATTTAGTTGGTGACCTTCTAATCTGCATGTATGTTTCTGAATACTATCTCCTGGCAGGCCTTTGGTTGTACCTTGATTTTTGTTGAGGGCTTGAACTTTGAAGTGTTTCAATGCAGGTAGGAACTGTGCACCATCGAGGCTGTGTTTACGAATGTGCGTATGGCATCCACACTCATCTTCTGTAATGATCTCGTTACCTGCATGTTCATGATGGCAACTTAGCCACTTCTAAGAATTCTCATAACAGCTGGGTAGAAACTTCTTGTCCAGGTGACCATGGAGGAGCCCATTTGTACTTGAGGCTAGAGAAAAACTACCACCTGCTCTTATCCTATTGGCCAACTCATTTGCCTCCTGGTCTATCCTGCCAAGGATAAAGTTCTCAAAATCTGGCTCATGTGAGTCTTACTCCCCATAAGCTGTCTATAGCTGGTCTCTGTGCTTAAGGATCTTGTAGGCTGAAGATGCAGAAGCCAGATTCCAGACAGTAGGCCAACCTTTTCCAAGGGCCTGGGGGAAGATGGACTGTGCTCTTCTCTAGGCAAGCAGATGTAAGCATTGTAGGGACAGAGTGAGTAGGGGAACTTCATACCCCACTGACTGGAACTGCCTGTGTCCTGGGAGATTGCCCAGTATATGTTTCAGAAATGGTCAAGCTGTGGTCCCCAGGCACCTGCTGATTCAGGGTAACTCATCATTAGTTTATATTTCTGTGTCCACTGGGTGCTGCTTCTCTGTGCTCTCTTAGCCAGAAACACTTGCTTGGGGACATGCTGCTAGAACCTGGGGCTCCGGGAGAGAATAAGAAGTGCATATATTTGCATTGCCAAACCCATTTCTTTGCAGCTGCAGTACAGAAACAGAAATCAACACATTTAAGCCATGCAGGAGGGAAAAGAATTCCATCTAGAATGAAACTTTGTTTGCCAAGTTTCTTGCTAGTCTTTCCTATACAGGGGGTAGGAAGCATTCCCAGAAAGAGAATGCCAAATGCAGTTACAACAAACTAAAAAAGGCAACTCGCGAGGGAGCGAGATCTTCAACAAATGAAAAAGTTAAATGGTGATATTCCAGCAAATTAGCTTCTAGAGAAGCCCTCAGGCAGAACTGTAAGCCATTACAATTAAGGATTTGGAAAATATCAGTATTTAATTAGAGCTTCTTTTCTTGGTAAAATGCTGTTGTTTTGGAAAAATGCTATAACTTCAGGTGTAAACAACTAAACATACCCATTTCAAAAATGTGTTTTGTTGTAAGCCTAGAATCAGTGCTAATGTTAATTTGCTTATTGTGCTTTCTTGCATATTTTGTTTGTTTCTGATCAGAGCTAAATTTTAAGGGCAATTTATCTTCGGTTCCCAAATACATCCATCTGGGCTGTTACAGTTACTTATCCACAAACACTGGGGAACATCTCAGTAATTCAGTCCAACTCCATAAACCTACCAACTCACCCATAATCTAATAAACACAGTTCCTTTTATATTTAGTGCATATTCTTGGGGGGGTTGCTATAGACAGGGAGTTTTCAAATCCATTTGTAATGTGATCAAATATCTTGACAACAGGAAAATGTTTCAGCTTTATTCCTTAACAAACATTTTAGAAATTAGTTTGTGCCACCTGAAATGCTGATTAAAAAAACAAAACAAAAACAATGACAACAAGAATCACACAGGGAATGTGTAGTGCTTGTCTTAGTGCCCGCATTTTGCACCTGTGATTCCTGACAAGAGATAAACCTTTATTCCTTTGCCTATACAGGGATGTGTGTAACTCAAAATGTTTTCCTACCGTGATGGGGAAGATGAGGCATCATCCAGACTAACACTACAATTTAACGCTTCAGAGAAGCAGTGTATATCATTACTCCCTCAGTAGCCTAGTGCACTAATTAATATTTATTGCACCTGTCAAGCCAGTAGCCATGGCCAATCCATTCCTGTGGCACTTCAATGGGAGACTGGACACTATATTTCTCCTTGGCAGACATGTTTGGGTCATCAGCAAAGACAGAAGCCCCTTTTCCCAGTGAGACGTCGTAAAGTCTCCTTTCTCTTGTGAAATTAAACCATTAATTCTATTGGTGTTAATTTTCATCCTTGCTGGGAATTGCTGTAAAAATAAGCAGGGGTGGTGGTGGGTGGAGAAAGAATGAGAAACAGCTGCATGTTCCGGGTCAACTGTCTAACATATTTATTAGAATGAGGACTTTTGGACCCCACGACTTTTGCTTTTTATCAGACACCCCTTAAAGGTTACAGACATGTGGGGGAAAAGATGGTTATAAATCCTCGTAAAATGTAATCAAAAGTGACAGACCCATCTAAGAGCAAACATGTTATTAAAACTGTTTGGCTTAAAACTTCGCTCAGCATTGTCAACAGAACTCCATCACCAACAGGTAGCTGGCAATGGAATTAATTAAGGGAGAGTAAAATAATAAATGAATTCTGGTATTGCACCTAGTGAAAGGAATTTGGCACTCGGAGCGGAGAAGTTTCTATCGATGCTGTGAATCATTCTATAGTGCATCTGAGTGAGCCCAGCACGGCTGTAGAACTGAGTTTACTAAAAAATTTAATTAGGAGAACATGTAAACTGTACTTGAGAAAAGTAGGGCACCAAATGCTGCTTTATTTGTTTTATTCTACTATTTTTTTTTTTTTTGCTAATTCTATCAGGAGCACCTGTGTCATTAAAAACTGCTTGACCCAAACTGCCAAGCTTTTGATTAATAGGAGGAAAACTCATGAACTTTTCACTGAAGATTATCTAGACCATTGCATTTTTCCTTTTAGATAATTGCTCCTCCCTTGAGGATGATAATATTAATGATGATAATAAGGAAGCAACAATAGCAATAATAACAAAAGAGGCAGCATATTCTGAGCTTGTACATGCTTTATATACATTATCTCACTTAATTCTTGCAACCCTTTGAGGTAGGAATTATGAATTCCACTAAACAGATGAAGAATTGAGATATAGAGAGGTTTTATTAACCAATGTTACTCGTGCAGAGTCTATGAAACTCTAAGCTTTGGAATCTTCCCAACTTCCTTTCAGTGGGATGAAGACTTCTTTGGAGGGCAATGTAGGGTAGGTGGGAAGAATCCATTTATATGAGCTATTGGCTCCTCCGCAATCTCCTATGGCTTTTCCCTACTGGCTCCTGCTTGGATCATTGTTTCACCTTGACACTGTTCTTTCTATCCTGAGCTCTTATAATCAATTTTAACTCATTTCTATCTTTATTTCCCCAATCTTCTCTTCAGGTCTTTGTTGGTTCCCATGTTATCTTCATCATTATTCATTCATGGTGAAACCTACACTGCTCTGGTCAGCTCTGAGTCCTTCATATAACATTGGTGGAGAGTTCCATTTTCTTGTTCCATTCTTCTCTCACTTATTAATAGGCTTGGTACATCCATCCAATCGATACCTACAACATCTTTAACTCTGCTTTACAGTGCATTATTGCAGCAAGTTCAGCCAGAACCACCTTATGGTATGTTTGTGGGTTTATCACTACTAGAGAGTCTGGGAGTCGGGTTAGTGATTTTTAATCAGGAAAGGGGATGCATATCAATGGTAACTTATTTGGACTTGATAGTGCCCTAGTTTGAAGGTAGATGTTTTTCTCAAAAAATGGAGTGTTTATTCATTAAATTCATTTGTCTTTCATTTATTAAGTATAATTTAAATTATTTTATGAGCTTTAAAGTATATTGACTACTAGGTTCTATTTATTAGTGAAATGTGTTAACTATTTTTTAACATTTGATATCTTCACAATTTATGAATTCTTTTCCTGTGAATGCAAACATTACTCATGCATCCTGAAGGTGGGTTCTTAAAACTGGGTCCAATGCAGAAGAGTTTCTATAGCATTTCTATCAAGATCACTGAACCTTACATAGAACTTTCCATTACCAGGCTGACCAGATAACTAACACCTCAGCCTTAGTTTCTATTGTAAGATGGGAATGTTTATTCCTCCCTTACAATGTTATAAAGGTTGAATGTAAAACCGTTAACACAGGTGGCAAACACTTGGTAAGCAATCATTAGCAGTTTTAGAGGTTTTTAAAGGGTGGTTTTCTGAGCAGCAGCCCCTGGGAATACCATATAAATGCAAATTCCTGGGCCTACCCCCACCTACTGAATCAGAAATTCTGGGGTGGGTCTCATCACCTGCATTTTAATAAGTTCTTGGGTGACTGATGTTCTAATGTTTGGGAACCCCTATTCTACATACCAAGATCTCACATGGTCATGAGAGGTACATGTTGACTGCTGCACATGTACATTCCCTTCCTCTTCCTCCTTCTGGGTAATGACTATGGTAGCTTGCCAACTGTCTTTCCTTCGCACTCCATGTCTGCAGTTGAGAATTTAGCTGGCTTTCTGCTTCAAAGTGAAATTTCTTCTGAGAAGCTCTAATCCAGTACTGGCTCACTTGTTTTTGTAAGGTCTCCTCCTTCCCCATGCTGCTCTAGTGGAAATAGTAGGATCCTCTGGGTAGGGGCTAATTCTATGCTTTGTGGATTGTCTGCCTTATTTTTTACTCCTAACGATTACTCCTAATAATAATAATTACTGAAAGCTTTACTTGACTTGATTACTGCTTCATGCTGAAGAAAAAAAGAAATCCCTTCTATTTTTCTTTCCTTTTCTGTGGTCTGACAAACAACTATTACCATGTTAAATCATTCACCTGTGTAAAGAAAAGATTCTTATTTATGTCTTGGACGTTTCTTCTTTAATATCTTTAGAAAGACATAAAATTGGTATTAAATTCTACATGGGGACTCTAAGCAAGAATCAGTGGCATTTTCCTTTTACTCACTTGCCATATTTAATTCAACCCTGGAAAACTGATGCATGCATCATTTCCTCCTTAGCTCTGTTTCACTGTTGAGTGAAGTGTTTTGAATTAATTTTGCTAAATTATTAATAGCTCATGATTAGAAAACATTGCAGCCTTGGAGTTTATGTTTCATCATGTGCTGAGCAGTCATATGGCAGGCCTTATGCACGTGAATGAATCTACTTCTAATGGTTAGGTAAAATGCTGGCTATGACCATTCCACAATGAATTCTTGAGAAGAACAAATTTAGCAATGGAATAGATATTTGAGTTTTAATGAAATCAGGATGGTTTCCTGGAAAACCAATGATTAGACTTAGAGCATTCGGTGGTTATCATTTATTCAACAGAAAGAATGTAGACACTCCGAGGCACAAGGAATATGACAAGGGGTAAAAGGAGATACAGGCTTTACCTGGAGCCTATAGTCTAGTGGGCAAAGAATCAAAGGATCAGCAAGATATATGTCAAATGACACTGTGCTAATTCTTACAAAAGAAAGGACACATATTGAGTGTGAATGTACAACAGGGAGACTAATGTAGTCTTTCCTGGGAAGAGGTGTTTGCCTGGAGCTAAGAAGGAATATGATTTAACTCAGGCAAAGGGTGGGATGGATGGGAAAGGGCATTTTGGGCAGAAGAACCAACATGTGCAAATGGCCTGCAACAGGAGGGAGCAAGGTATCTAAGAGAAGGCAGAGAAAAGATCAGTGGGCTGGAGATCAGGGAACAATGAGGGGCCATTGAGGAACTTAACGCAGGGGAAAATGTGAATTGGTTAGATTTTGGTGAAATCACTTTTATTGCAGTATGGAATGTGTATTGTCAGGAGACCCAGATGGATGTGGGTAGACAATCTAACATGTTATTTCAGAAAACGATAGTACAGAAGGGCTGGGTTAGGGCTAGGCTGGGTTAGGGCAGAAGTCATGGAGATGGATGGGTGGATGAATGTAAAGATAGTTATGACATAAAAATTGCAAGATGGTGATAGGTAAAGGGCGAATAGGTGATCCTCAGATGAGGGTTCATGTAGCTGAGGGATCCCTTGGATAGAATCAGATGGACTGGGGAAGCTCATGTCTATTGAATGAGATAAGCCAAGGAAGAGCTCAGAGGAAAGTCTTTAATGGCATATGTTCATTTGAGATTTATCTGAATATATGTGGCAAGATAGCCACAGACATGGATGAGAAGTTGAGGACCTAGAATCTGACTTTAAGAGACATTTGAAGTATAAGTAGAGAAACCCAAGAAGGAATGGCCAGAAAGGAAAAAAGAAAACCATGACAATGAGAGAAAAGGTTGGACCCATCTTCCAAATAGTAGTCACTATTCTGTTCATTATAGAGCTAGGATTATTAACATCCCCCAAATGTCATCTCCAGACTGCTATATGTGACTACCTGATAATTTTCTATCATGAAGACAATATTTACAGGAGGACTTTGTTTTGTAAGTCATTCTGAACTACAGTATAGCATTTTTTAAATTGATTTGAAATCTATTGCCATATCAAGTTGTATTACAGAGTGACTACAAAATGCCAGGATTTCTGCAGATTACAGATGTCTTTAAGAAGTTCTGTTCCAATGTGCTAAAGTCATTCTGTCAATGAAGTCAGTGAAGGCCTGGAGAATGAACCACCCAGCTCTGTGCACACCATAGCTTGTAGGAAAACATTTAACATCTTGTGTGAGTCTTTCCATGTGTAAAACAGGCTCAACAAGTGGTCTTCCTGATAGGGATTGCTTTGGTTTAGATAAATGTCCTCCCAAAGGCCCATGTTTTAAAGGCTTGGTCCTAGCTTTGGTGCTATTAAGAGACTCCTTTAAGAGGTGGGGCCTAGTTGGAAGTCTTCTGGTCATTTGAATGAGTCCTTGAAGGAGATTTTGGAACTCTGGCTAAGATAACCCCCCCCCCCCTCTTTTTTTTTGTGCTGGTACTGTGGTTTCAACTCAGGGCTTTGCACTTAAGTGCGCTACTGCTTAAACCACACTTCCCCTCATCCCTCTTACTCTGGTTATGTTGGAGATGGGCATTTCACCTTTTCTTTTTCTCCCCCACCCTGGGCTGACCTTGAGCCACAATCCTTCTTATCTCAGCTTCCCAATTAGCTAGGATTATAAGAATGAGCCACTGGCATCCAGCAAATTTGATTATATCAGGTATACTTTAATGACAAGCTGACTAACACAGGGATATTGTAGAGTTATAAGAGAATGTGTAAAATTGTTTTGAGTTTTAGAAAAAATATAAGCAGCCTTGGAGAGTAGAGACAAGGTTTATATCAATTATTCTTTTAAGAAAACACTTAGAGTCAGTCAGAAGGGTAGGCCTGATTCCTTCATGGGCTTTGTATTATATTCATTAGCTAAGTCAAGTAGAAAGTTAATATAGTAGATCTAAAACAGCTAGGATTCTCTTTACCACTATGCTAATATGTGTAAGTTAGAGATCATTACTTAAAGCCAATTATTTGTCTCAGGGTGAGTTGGTTGAATGGCTGGTATTTAATAAAAACAATAAAGGCAAAAATTAAGAACTTACTGGAAATTTCCATCTGGCACAACTGTAAAGAGATATGGAATTTGGAATAAAGAGCACACCATATTGTTTCTTTAAGGAAGGATATAATTTAAAAGAAAGTGTGCTGATGCTTGATGAGACTTTTGGGAAAATATTTAGATCATTTCCATGGAGCCCCTGACATTCCAAAGGGCTGTTAATCCCTCTGAAACTTTTAATGCCTTAATATGTTCTGCAAATACTTTCTGAGTAAACACTAGGAACAAATAAATTGAATTTTAAAGTGAATTCTTCATTTTATTCACAGTTGTCATGCATCCTATTTCAAATACCACTCTGGCAGAAAAAGGTCTAATTTGGGAGAAATACCAGATAGTTCCACCTAATATAATGAAATCAGCAGGACTCGAGGCTCTCCACAGTCTCCTCATTTGCTCTGCTAACAAAGGCTTTGCTTCTGCTCAGGAAGCACTCACATTCCCCAGAATGTGTCAGGTCCTTTGCCAGGCATGAGGGACACAAAGGTTCCCTGCCTTGGAGGTGCTCACAGTCTACAGCAGCTGAGAGATTTATCTGATGTCCTAATTCTGGGTTTAGAATGAATTTGAGGCTAAATTAACCAGAAGCATTCTATGAATAATTACTTGCCTTTGATTATCTATTTCTTGAATCTTTCTCTTTCTTGATGATATAGTTTATGAATCCCATAGATTTTCATGTAACTCATTCAAATACAGAAACAATACTTCAACGTCCAAAGAAGGGATCTTCCTTTATTAATGTTGCCAGGGTACTACTCTGCATCTTGGGCATATTTAATTAATTTCCTCTCTCCTAGTTTTTCCCTCTACACTTAAGAACATTTTTAGCTGCTAAGGACTGAATTGTGTCACCCACAGATTCATTGGTTGAAGTCCCACCCCTTGGGTCTTCAGAATATGACTGTGTTTGGACAAAGAGTATTTAAAGAGGTAATTAAGGTTGGAGATTTCTGGACAAATCAGACTTGCCAAAACCTTCATCTTGGATTTCCATTCCCCAGAACCATAAGAAAATAAATTCCTGTTGTTTAAGCCACCCAGCCTGTGGTATTTTGTCTCAGCAGCCTGAAAAGACTGATACAACAACAGAGCAGATGTTCTGATGCAGCTTTGTTTTTGGTAAAGTTGCCAAATTGAGCAGTTATTCCCAAATTCTTCTCTAGATTCTGTACATGGCATCTCCTAGGCCCCAAACTTTGTTTCAAGTCTCTGTGATCAAAATTCTTGAACTTTTTTCCAGAGACTTGCCATAAGATTTCAAAAATTTCCAGGCCAAAGAAGAAGAGAAAATCCATTTTTCTATTTGGACTTTGCAAGTGACAACTGTAAGAAAAGGTTTGATTGTAACAAGAATGGAGAGCTTGGCTGAGATGTAATGTTGAGTTCCCACAGTGAGGTTCAACATTCAAAGTACCAAAAAAAGTACACCAGTAGGATCTAGTGGCCTATTCCTGTCCATCTGCATTGGGGTATTATCGAGTTAATTTCTTGAAATCCCAACCATTGGAAATATATCTGCAGGAACTTCCTAAGGACAGGTATATGCTAAGGTAACAACACTAATAGGAGTTCAAATTAAAGAAATGGCATAAAATTGCATTTCTTAAGGAAGGAAATGACACTAGGGAACATTAAATGATTTAATTATGCCTGAAACAGTTTCTTAAGCTAAGAATGCCATAAAAGCAAAGCACATTGGAATGTAAGTTTGAGAAAGCAGTCATAAGAAAAATCCTGAAACCAAAGTATGCAACATGTCATCACCCACAGCCATGCCAAAGGCAGTGAGGACCCTCCATTAATTCCCATTTTGCTTTTTCTAGGACAAGGAGCTGGAAGAACAGAACAGTCATTTTGCTTATTATTGAGGCTCAACAGACTCTGGTGGAAAGAAACACCTTCTGGGTGTTAAGATTATTTCACTTAACAATTCTCAAATATACAAATGTATATTTTTCTCAAATATACAAATGTATATCTAAACATATAATGTTAAAATTAATGGTCAGTCTAGTTTTCTTAAACTCATACATATAAAAAAATACTCACTATAAGGGCCAAAACATTGTTGATATGGCAGCAAATACAGAAATGTTTTCTGTCATTAATGATTATGCACATATACTTGTCCCTCTGAATCCCTGGGGATTAGTTACACGGCCTATGTCTGCAAAACTTGTGGGTGCTCAACTTCCTTATATATGCATAAGCATCTATTCCTTATATATACAAATGATGCATTTGCATATAACCTACTCATAGTCTCTTGTGTGTATTAAATCATCTTTAGATTGCTTATAACACCTAATACAATATAAATTCTACTAGATCATTATTACACTATCTTGTTTAAGGAAAAATAACAAAAATCTATGTACATGTTTAGTATAGGTGCAGAATTTTTCAGAGTATCTTCTATCCTCAGCTGGTTGAATCTGTCAAGGCAGATCCCATGAACATGAAGGGCTGACAGTACAGTTAAACACAAATTAGGACTGGGCATGGTGGTTCACTCCTAAATCCCAGCTATAAGGAAGGTAGAGCTGAGAAGATTGTAGTCCAAAGCTCACTCTTGGCAAAAAGATGAGACTCTACCTGAAAAATAAACTAAAGCAAAAAGGACTGGGGTATGGCTCAAGTAGCAGAGAGTGCTTGTCTAGAAAGTATGAGGCCCTGAGTTCAAACCCCAGTACCATCAAAAAAAAAAAAAGAAAATGAAAAAAGAAATTATATATATAATATATATACATGTAACTATGTGTATGAATTGAGACATTCCATATATGTCAGTTACTTACTATATTCTGATTTATTTGAATAAGGGTCACATGCCTCTTTACCGCCAAATGTTTTTCTAGTTAAACTAGCATTATGAATAGACTCTGATTTAAATGGATTCCTCAACTACCTCTATTTCGTCAGGTTCAGTTGTAAACTTTAAACAGAATACAGAATGGTCCATGTGGACAGAGTTACAAAGTCCCCCTGCCTGAATAGTTCCTGGGATGGTGCGGACTTTCTTTTATGGTGCCAATTAGTGTAGGACTTGTCTTTTTGCCATGTGATGAATTAAAAATGCATGATTGAGATGCTGGAAAGCTAACTGGGTTGTGGATGGAATCCCCTGGACACTGTCATTCTTCCAGTTGATCTTTCTGCCCTCCCTGTATTGGCAAGTACCGACTCTCTCACCCACTGCTCACATCTTTTCCTGACAGATGGTTCTTTTTGCTAGTCAAGATCCAATCTGGTGATTTACTTTAATAGACTTTGGCTTAAAGAATACCCATGATAGACAGCTAGCACATCCTCCTAAAGCAAAATTTTGCAAAGAAAAAGTTAAGTAGACACATGCTATGGAAGCTGTGTTCCATTTTGTGCACCCCATAAATCAGAATATTTGTCAACAACAATTAAAATGTAGTTTTCCTGGTAATACACATTACAGCGAGGAACAAATCAAGTTTCATTTATTCTGTCAGAAACCGAGGGCGAATGCTTCATATTATTTTGTGGGTAATCTCTGAGGAGTAAACTAAGCACAATTACATTCTTGATTTTAATTAAAACTCTGGGTACCTTTCAAGTTCTGTTAGGGAGATGTCCTGGGTCTGCTTAGCTGAGGTCTGAGCCGTGAAGCTAATTTGACACATAACATGTTTTTCATGAGGTAACCATTACAGGAAGCCATTGGTAGGAACGGCCTCTCTGCTGCCTGTGGGGCCCACGAAAGGTAATGACTTCTTCTGAAGCAGCAACTTCGCCAGGAAGTACATCTGCATAATGGTCCCTGAAGCCCTCCCGATAATGTCATTAAGCTGGAAAAATCAAAGGAAAAGGTGCCCAAAAGATGCCTTTAAAAATGTTTCATTACTCACCATACACAGAACAACAATACAATTGAGCCATGAAATCATTTCGAATGACAATAACAGCAAAATCACCTCCAAACACCTGAAAGGTGATGGAGGCAGAGATTTTGAGCTGTGTGTGAGTGCCGTGGCCCAGGGGAGGGCCTTGTGAGAGGGCCTGTGTCCTTGTCGTTGCTTCTGTGCATCTGTCTGAGAGGGCCTTGCTTTGCAGGAGGGAGCCAGAGACTCCATTCTCAGCCATTTTTAAAAAAGTGCTACTTGACCAAGGGTTGGCTTATAATCTGCTGATTTCTACTTGGCCTGTATTTTTTTCTGCATCTTACGTACAAATGAGGCCAGAATTTGATCACCCCATTCAATTTACAAGTGATGTGTTGTCCTGCTTTTCTGTAAAGTCACAGAACTTTGCATATTGGCTGAAAGGCACCTCAACTTATTTCATCAACGTAATGTGCAGAACTGTTTGAGCCACACTGGGGGAGGGTGTTGGATGATTGAAGGAACGAGTCTGTGATCCCCACACAAGCCTCCTTCCATCATTCTGATCAGGATTTCTCCACAGGTGAGTGCGAAAATAAATGGTCTTCCAGGGATTTCTTAAAATCACGAGAAACATGGGCTGCTGGTGTCCTTTGGAGACCGTCTCCTCCAGCTGGCCTGTTAATTCATTGGTGATGGAGAGAAAACACAGAGAGAGAAATAAATGAGGTTTTCTAGGTCTTTCCAGCAATGCACAACCACTGCCAACTTTCACTCCTAAAGGCACTTTTTAAACTTCCATATTGAAACTTCTCAATTCTATTCCATGCAACAGGAATTTGAAAATTTGAAAGGGCTGCCATTGATGAAACATATACTCTGAGCAGGATGCTAAGTGATAAGCATTTTGCATGATGTCACTTTGTCCTCATGGTACTCCTAGGAAACAAGGTCTATTATTAGCCTTAACAGTTGAAGAAATGGAGGCAGAGAGCAGTTCTACAATGCATTCAACGTCCCCCAGCTTGTGAGTGGAAGGGCAGGAATAGAAGTCCAGACAGTTTGACCTTGAGCCCAGAGCCTGCAGCCACCTAGCATGTCACCATTTGTGTAACAAGCTGCTTTTGCACAGTGCTGAGCTTGAGCTTGGGCGGAAGCAGGAGCGTGGAGATGGATACCGCCTGTACCCTTCAAATAAACTCCCAGATCTTTAAGGTGCACTGAGCATTTCTTGCAATACATTTTAGTGGTTTTGCTACTGCTAATAGCCTGACTACAGTGGATAAATTGGTAAGTGTAACCATGTATTAACTGGATGTCCTACACTGCCCTTCGTTCTTGATGTAAACCATTGTAATCTTCTGAACAAGTGAGTGTTATATAAATCTCACTTTTCAGAGGAGAAAACTGAAATTCAATGAGCTCAGGCAGTTGTCCAAAGTAATACAACTTCTTTGGATAACAAACTCAGTGCTCTATCCCAGCCACGATAAAATCAATGCCATGTACTGAACTGTATTATGGGCTCAGGTTGTATGGTTAAATCTGAGAGAAGAATTGAGAAATAGTGGCTAGCACCAGGTGGTGAACTAGAAGATTAAGATTTTAATAGTTATGTGGCAGCAGAGAGACTGAGGCAGTGTTTTATTTATCCCTCTGTTCTCAGTGCGCTCCTAGCACAAGGTTCCAGAGATCAGGAGGTCAATTCTCATGTGTTTGATGAATAAAGAAACTGAGTAGTAAACTAGTCCAGAGCTAATTCAAATACCCCAAAGCTTGCTTGGCCTCTGATTCCTGACCTTCTTTCTTGGCTGCTTACCTTCCAATGAGGACATTGTAGCCACCAATAAAACGTCTTTCTTGCCTAACATTTCCAAGTTCCTTCCTGTTAATTTATATGGTTATGCATTCATGACTTATTTCAAAAGTATGGAAATTCACACTAAAGCTAATACTTAGTCTTGGAGTTGGTGCTGAGCAGGGTAAGGAAGACAACCACCCACAAAAATGTCTGTTAGACCGGATCCTATTTGGGTTATACACAAGAATCATTGTCACACATCTGAGGTATTTACCTGAGTAACTTCTTGAGGGGAGATTTTTGCCTTTGGAGAACATGGGACCAGGTATTGAGATAGGTAAGTGATGTCATGGGTATTAGCAGCATTTCCTTTAACTTGCTATAGCCTCAAATTAACCCAGGTGTAGTGAGTAGCAGAAGCTGCCTATGGCCAGTGTCAAGATGGTTTTACAGAACACCATCTACGCTGGAATTCTAGGGTATTCAGAAATTCTAGCACTGATGCAAAGGTCTTCATTCTTTTTTGGAGGCCCTCCTTTTCCCAGGATAATTGAATGGCTTGTAAAAGTTAATGTGATTCCCCTCACTCTTTCTCTGAGGCTCAGTTTCCACATTTATAAAATAGGTGTCAAAAAGCCTATTTTCAATGCTGTGAGAATGAAATGCAATACTCATAAATATTTGTAGCTCACTTTGCTATTCTAAGTTACACTTATGTCTCTATCTATCATCTGGTACCCATCTATCTATCCATCCTTCCATCCATCCACCTATCTATCCATCCATCCAATTGTTTAATCGTCACAATACCTGTGAGGTAGAAACCATCTTTCCCCCTTAATGGGAGAATTAACAGAAGATCACATGCTAAGTCAGATCTGTGAACCTCCCTAGCCATCTGCCATAGGAGCTTTTAAGATGTCTCTAGGCCCAGGACTATGCAGAGTGTCACTGGCGAATGTTTCCAGACTCTGAATCTGGATGTTTTTCTCCACAAGGTTGGACCTCAAAAAATCGAAAAGTACAAGAAGAGCATGCAACCAGTAGTGTCATGTCATGGCTTTATGTCCCCAGCTTGGTTGTGTTATCCAGTGACAGTGACAAAAGCATCCACAGGGAACAGATCTACTCCCTGCTGAGCCTCTGCTGGCATTGGATGGCTTCTTGCCTGCTGAATTACTCTCCCATCCTGGCATGTGGAGAAAGCCAGCGTGGCTGTTAAGGCAGAGGTTGTAAAATAAAGAAAAACATTCTGGGGCAGACATGGTATACCAGATAGCCATTACGGATGATATCATTGTCCTCAATACAATACGTGGTTGGACTTGAAAAATTCCCTAGTTTCTTGCTACATGCATTTCAGGCCTGCCATTTAACCTCTGCAATGTTAATCTGTTTAGCCACGGGTTATCTTCAGACACAAGAGTATAAATGTCTGGTCTAGAAGGTCAAAACGACAGCACCATCACTTCAGATTCCTCTTCTCACATCCCTTCCCTTCCCCACTGGCTCCTTGGTTCCCATCACTTCAAATCCCCTGAAGAAATGGAACATATAGTCATTAAAAAGAAAAAAAGTATCACTGCAAAGGTCAAAGCAGTAAATTCCAGTTCAGCAGAATCTAAGAAGGATTACAATTCTGATCCCCTGGTCTGGTGACAAATATCATCTTTGGAGGGAAAAAAGCAGAGTGCCATCAACCCACTCTGGTTGAGAGGGCAGGAGGAGTTGTGAACTTAACTCTTCTGGTCCGAGGAGGACCTGGGAAATCTCCTAAGGACTTGCTGTAAGCAGCTGAGGCAGAACCCCTGGCAAAGTTTTGTGCCTCAGCCCAGTGTTAGCACAGAGCCTGGTGGTAGCTAACGAGCTTCTTTTAAATGACTTCTTTGCATTTTGTAAAGATGTTCAAAGGGATGGAATGCCACTTCATTGTTGAATAAAGATGAAAAATTACCACTGCACAACAGTGAGTTGTAAAAAACAGGAGAGCTAACATTAAGCAGAGAGTCTATTGCCTTCAGTGGTATGGACTGAAATTTATAAATAATTAAATGAACCACATGACTCTGTTGTGGGGTGCATTGTCTGCTTCTGCATTTTAGTTTTTTGTCAATACAGGAAATAACATCTTATGTATATCTGAGGGTGCTCCTTATCCGTATTAGAAATGAAGGGAACTTTATTAGGAAGGAATCATGAAAAGAACAAAGTATTTCATGAGGAATTGAGAGTTCGAATTAAAGTTGAGGTGTGAGGCAAATGAGAATCATGCTACATTAGGTTCATACCTCATGCAGAATGAGGGTGGGATGTGAAACTCAGAAACGAAAAATGTGGAGATGATAGATTGAGGAGAAAATTCTTTGTATCTGCTAATTTTCACAGTCTGAAGTCTGAAAGAAAATTGGGGTGTGTGAGGAATGTGTCAAAAAGTTTTAGCAAAAAGGAGCAGGCTCTAAGCCGACTGGTTTATAATGCTTTGGATGGATCAGAACTCATTAATCAGGGTCTTGCTACTCAAATTGAGGTCCTTGGCCCAGTGGCAACTCCACATGAAGCCTGTTAGAAACACAAACGCTCAAGCCTGCTCTGCAGAATCAGAATCTGCATTTTGAACAAAATCTCTAGATGACTTTATGCATTTTAAGGTCTGAAAAATGCTAATAGGGCTTAAGGCGTTGTCTTTGGAGGTGTTAATTTTTTCACCCTTTCCTTCTTTACTTATTTACTGAAAGCAGTACAGTGAAATTGCAAAGAGAGCTAAGGCCCATATTATCTGGCAAATATTTCTCTTTAAAAGAAGGAAGACAAAAGCTTAGGTTATCTAATGACACTTTCTCTTGGCCTCTCCCCTAAGATTTCACCCCGTGCATTAGTAAGGCT
Source organism: Castor canadensis (assembly GCF_047511655.1). Classification (NCBI taxonomy): domain Eukaryota; kingdom Metazoa; phylum Chordata; class Mammalia; order Rodentia; family Castoridae; genus Castor; species Castor canadensis. The sequence continues at coordinate 135,254,081 of NC_133393.1, read as the reverse complement.
AGGATAAGTAGAAGTTGCGTTGTCAAACCACAGAGGCCATGCCAACTAGCGTGGTGGTATCCACTGAACTCTGTTAATTGCACAAAAGACTAGTTGACTTTCTTATGACTGGAAGGCCGGTTAATAGCTATGTGGAAAGAACGTGCCTTGGGAATGTGTATCTTTCCAAATGACAAAATATAATTAAAGTTTGAACTATTAAATGAACTGTCAAGAATATAATTATTCCTCTTTCTCTCTTTTTAATGCAGTGGGCTATGTTCAAGGCCAAATTCAGATATCAGGTCTATATGGTATTTCTAACTTCAATAAAGGAGTTTTACAAATAAGTTGCTGCCTCCTATACAAGCAGTGTTTCTAACCTGAGATTGCTATAACCATACAGAGAATGTGGCTTGAATATGGTGAATGACTGAGAGCAAAAATTTAAGAGCCTCCCATTTGCTTATCAGCTGATTTTTTAAAAAATATGTCAGTCTGGGCTATCTACTTCAAATGATAGGAGCTATGAGAAAATATTGCATGCTGCTACCAGCATAGTATTCAAGTAAATCTTTTTGGTCTCATGGATATTCTTGTTGCTAAAATTTGTACACTAGAAAGGGTTCATGTATTTGGTGTGAAATCTGGCCATGGACTAAGAAGAAAAAAGAGGGGGAGAGAGAGGGAGAGAGGGAGGGAGAGAGAGAGAGAGAGAGAGAGAGAGAGAGAGAGAGAGAGAGAGAGAGAGAGAGAGAGAGAGGAGATCGAAGGGAGAAAGATTTTAATAGAATTATAGAATTATTCAGGAAAATAAATGAAGGAATGATAAGGAAAAGATGGAGAAAGATAATGAGAGAGAGAAGGAGAGAATGGACTTGTGTTTAAATTTTCATGGTTTGTTCTATTTTGTGAAGATTTGCAAGAATAAGTTCCCCCCCTGGCATAACGCATAACTGCTAACTGTGAAGAGCATTATCAGAAGGATGGGAATATCCTGAAACATCTCCCATCCATAGCCTGTAGCTTCTGGGCAATAGCTCACCTGTGAGAGACTTAAAAAACAGAATCATTTTCAAGACTTTTCAGCCAGTAAATAACATTTCATACAGAGAGATTTCAATCGCCCAAAGATATCTGTCTTGATGACTCTATTTGTGGATAGTAAAATTATCAATGTTTATCAGGGGTGAAATATTGGCAAGTCCATTCTGTATCTTATTATCTGAAAAAATTCTATTTTCCAAGCAAAGATATCTGACAAGCAAACCGTATATAATGACATATATCAGTATCTCACTGCACAATCTCTGTTTCTAGGCAATTTAAATCAGATTTGAGCAGGGAGAACTAGATGCTGATGAGAAGGTTTGTCAGTGTTTTTAAACAATGAGCTGGAATTCATCTCTGCAAAGATGCTAGTTCAATAGCACAATTAGCCAGGGACATGGCCCAAAGTTAATATGCTGCTTTATGTGTGCTCACCTATGGATATCACACTGTTGAAAAGACTCATCTACTTGGCCCAGATATCATCTCTTAGTATGCTGGCATTCTTCTTTCTCTTTGTCTTGTCCTCCATGCAAATGATCTCATGTTCCTTATTAAGTAATTAGATGCCTTAGTTGGAGAATATCATGCCTGAGGTTGAATGTGTGACCACTTTCTGTTTTTCCTCTCTCCTACTGACTTCTTTAGTTCCTGATGTTGCTTGTTCCTTTGCAAGGGCTAAACATTATAACCTAATTACTCATTTTAGTTCTTAGAAAGGCAACTTTGGGTACCTTAGAAATACTGATAGCTTCTCTTGGTAGAATTATGTGGGAATAGTAGCCTTAATGATCAGGAAAAAAGCATCAAGTGATCTTTTTAGTTTTGAGCTTCAAGGTGGCAACTTTATCCTTTTGGAGGTGTAGGGATGGTTTTAGAGGTAGTGATAGTTTCAGGCCTCATTCCTTTAAGGGGAAGGAGTGGATTTAAATGTTCTCGTGCCAACTTGTGCCCTAGGAAATGGGAATTATGTGAACTGAAAAACTTGTTTATTAGAGTTATAACTATGGAGCACTGAGGGGATGGGACCATGGGAACTGGACATGGCCTCATGGAGAATGGACGTGAGCTGATAGATTATGGAGCTGTGAAGGAAGGGCATTAACATCCATACTGGGTGGTGAGGAAAAGCAGTGAATTGGGCTGTGGGCAGCTTTCTGTGCGCACTTGGAAAAGGAGGAGAAGTAATTTGCCATTGGAAGCCCTTGAGAGTTCCCAGACAATAGGCAAGGACACCATGACAGGACAATATTGACTGTTTTACCTATATGGCAGGAGATATCTCAAATCATTTGCAATAATGAAAGATGTGATTTTTACCTGCACTATTATTTTGTGAAACCTTTCTTTACCAGTGACATTTAACATTTAAAAGTTATATTTTAAGTTATAACTTACATGTTCTTTCAGGCAGGTGGAAACTTTTCATATCTTTGTAACAATTACACTGTAATTTACATACATTTCAGGTATTTCATAAAAAATAATGTGTTGCCTACTTTACAGTGATTAAGCTATGATTATATAGTCAGTTTAAAGTTGAGTTCTATCTTTTTGCTAGTCTTCCTGGTTACTAACACAATACTGACAAGTGAAGGAACTCAGCTATGGTCAGATTGAGGCCTATGCAGGCACTGTATTCTTACCAATATTTTATCATTTCATTGGCTGAGTAATTTATTCATTCATTGAGTAAATATTTATTGAACACCTAAAATATATCAAGCACTGCATAGGGTGGTGGGAGTTTCAAACATAAAGATGATGTGATACTTTTCCTTAGGAATTTATAATTATTATGATCGAGAGTCATATAAATAGAAAAATCATTACCTTTGTGGTCAGTGCTTCAGTAAAAGTGTGTTCAATGTGCCACAAGCTTAAGAGACACACTGACTGTGGTAAGAAAGGTTTGAAAGGAGAGGTGAAATTTCAGCATATTTTTTTCTCAGATGAGGAGTCACTTATTAGATAGATGAAGAAAAGGACAAGTCATACTGAGGCAAAATCCTAGGTTATGACAGCCAGTAGCTGCAGAGACTGTGTCTGTGGAAGCAATGGTTGGACAACATTCCAAAACAGTGTTCAGCTCAGAAGGGTCTATGACATAGAGCATGTGGGCAACAAAACTTCTAACTCAAGAGGTAGTAGAGATGGTTTCCCTGCTGTTACAGCAGGCATAGTATCCCAAGTGGGAAGACAAGGAAAGATATATTCCTGGATGTTCCCAAATGTGCACTGATCTGTAGAGACATTAATTACAAAAGATGTGGATACAGTTAGTTCAATAAATAGTACTTATAGGTGCTGTTGAAGAGAGCTACCTGAACTGGAAGAATACCACTAATGATGGAATCAAGATTGTGATGTCTGTAGTGGATAGACCTGGTGAGTGACATACATATATTATGGTACCTAAAGTTACACTGGGAATATTTAAGCATTTTGGTCTCATGAAGAGTTGGAAACAAGGGAGCTGTATGAAGAACAGTGTGTTGCATGCCATGCTTAGAAATCTAAGTTTTATTTTTTATTTCATTATTTCCCAATCTGTGCTCAGTGCCTGTGAGAAGTTTGTACCCATTAGGATTGCATTCAACTGTAAGTAGCAGGAAATCCTAAAACGCAGGAACTTAAGTGACAAAGGAGTTCAATTTTCTTGTGGGAAGTTCTGATTCATGGGTCAATGGATAACATATTCAGGAAGCAGGCTCCTCCTGTGTTCCTGCTCCTCCCTCCTGAGCGCAGGGTAGGATGACTGCTATACCTCCAGTATTTCATCTTTATTCTCTGCAGGAAAAGGAAGAAGCAAAAAGGCTGAAATGATAGTGTTCTCCAAGACTCCCGTCTACCTCTTATTGACTAGAATTGTCACTTAAGCACACCTGACAGACAAGAAGGCTTGGAAATAAATATTTTTTATTTTTCTACCTTCTATATTAGAGAAAAGCAGAAATGGCAGTTAGCATGGATAAGTGAGGGAACCCACAATATCAGACTTGTTTCCTCATGATGAATAGTCTGGAATCAAATATTTTGGGAAATGCTTGCTTCTTCTTGGAGATACACCACACAGAGTAGGGTGTCAAAGTTTCTTAGAAGTCTTGCAGCAAATAAATGTTTAAATGTGTGTAAGCCAACATTGCCTCCAAATTATTTAAGCATAGGAGCTTCTCTCAAGGAAACACTTTCTAGAAATATAATTTGGGAGTCATGGAAGATTTTTATAAGATTGTTGTCCTAAAATAGATGTTTTGAAAGATAGCATCAGGTGAAATTAATGATGGCAAAGAATGTTGGCAGGGAGATTATTGAATGCTACTTCAGTAGTTCAAGCAAGAGATAATTTAGGCTTCCTAAGTTAGCAGCAATGGAGACAGAGGAGGAGGAAGATTAAGGTGATGAATTAATATTTGTGAGAAAGAACAAAAAAAAAAATTGGTGGGTACTAGAGAGAAAAAAAAGAGCTTAATGAACTAGAAAGGACTGAAGTTTCTAGCTTGTGTTACCAAAAAGATGTCAGTGCCATAAGATGATACAAGGAAACCATCAGGAGAAACCAAATTGGAAAATAAAAACAGTTTTGGAAATAAAGGAAGTGGTTTAGTTTTGACTCTGTTGAGTCTGGCTATGAAATGTAACTGACACCAATATTACTATTGAGAAAGAAGATTGACACTTCTTCTTCTTCTTCTTTTTTTTTTTGTGGTACTGGGGCTTGAACTCAGGGCATTCACCTTGAGCCACTCCACTAGCCCTATTTTTGTGAAGGGTTTTCGAGTTAGGGTCTCATGGACTATTTGCCTGGGCTGGCTTTGAGCTGCAATGCTGATCTCTGCCTCCTGAGTAGCTAGGATTACAGTGGTGAGTGCCTGGCTAGATTGACACTTCTAAGGTATAAACAATTTTATTTAAGAACTGGAAGAATATTAATCTAATGTAGTTTTCCTTTTGGAAAGGAACAACTATATACTTAACCATTTTGATATTTGTTTATTCTTGTATTTCCATCTGCTTCATTGAAGGAGAATATATTGAGGTTGTATTACATACTAGGTGTTATGTTAGGAGATAAATGAGACAAGATTTGTAATCTACATTGGTCTTTAAACATGAACACAACATAAGGTTTAAAGAGCTCTGAGTAGGATATAAAGAGGGGTAAAGGAGGGAAAATTGCCAAGTTGGTCTTTGAATTAAGTACTGATAAAAAGGCAGTATTTCAACAGATTAAAATGGAGGATGAAGAGCACTCAGAGGCACCTTTTTCCTAAATTTTCAACTCTCATTAAATGTTTAATGCTTTACTTAATTTTCCTAATGTTTTATTTAATCTTCCTAAAGGTTAGTAGTTAATGCCATTCCATAGAATGTTAAGTACATCCTTAGATGTTAAGTTCTGGTATGATGGGCATATTATCTGTTTTGTTCACTGATGCATCCCTGTAACCTCAAAAATGCCTAACAGAGTAGATGTTCAAGGAAATTTTATTGTTGAAAGAAGGAATTAATAAATAGACACAATGCCTGCCTTTGGTCTCTTTTTACCATACTTTGTCACATTCCATGATTTCCATTTTGGAATACATGTTGATAGATTATGAAGAATCAAAAAACATGTGCTATGAAGTTTTATAAGTCTTTGTCAATATGCTTCCAGGAAAAATTCAGTTTTTATTTTTCCTTTGTATTTTTATATAAAGTATAGGGAAGCCCCCTATCTGCCTTGGTCACCTCTATATTACCTATTCCAACCAGTTTTGACCTACAAATAACTGTGGAATGAAGGAATAAATGAGCGAGTGAATAAAATAATAAACCAACAAATAGAAAAGGGTCACTTTTTAAAAAATTGTCTTGCTGACCAATTCAGGGTCCTTAATTCTCCCTAACATTATGTTAGAATAGCTATGGAAAGTGATTTTTTTTTAATTTCCAAAAGTTGAAAGAACTCATTAGAAACCTGTCATAAGCACTATCTTTTGTCACATTTGATATGTGGGAAGCAGCTGCAGAACTCTAATATTCTTATAATATATGTTAATATATTTTGTTTTCTTAAAGGAGGCAAGTTCATTCAAACAACTGAACCTAATATCTAACTTCTTTTTATTGCTGTCTTAAAAAAACTGGGACAGTATATCCCACAGTGGGGTCTTTGTTCCACTCAAGAAAGAATCACATACTAAATTTTATAATCTTTTTTCTATTCTTTTATGCATATCATAGCCTGTAGCTGTCAGACATGTTTGTGTGTGTGTGTGTGTGTGTGTGTGTGTGCATACACACATTTGTGTGTGTGTGTTCCTTGAAAAGTCTAAGAATTAGTCCTTGAATTAAGGACAAGAAAATTAACTGTGCCATAGTTATATCTTCCTTGTGACAAATATATTACAGAGAAGGCTAAGGCTATTACTAGATTTTTATCAGTGAAACTAGATTGTTTGTGTTTCATTCAAAATAAAAATAGCTTTTTAATTTTAATGTTAAACACAGTTTACATTTATTGTACAAAATTTGAGCAGTACAGTAAAGCTGTACAGTGAGAGAAGAAGTAAGTTAGCTTACACCTAATACTCAGGCCAAAAGAATATGCTAGTGTCAATTTCCCTGTATACTTTTGTCCACACAGAGTACTAGTGTTAAACTTAAGTCATTGATTGTGTGATAGGCTAGGCTAAATCATTCTTGAAAGCAAAAGAGAGCTATTGACTACAAAAATCTTAATGCCATATCTGAAAAGCATATAATTTGGTGTAGCTTATATTTTCTTAGGTTTTCTGGAACAAGCTTGACTTCTATATTCTCTCCTATTGAATTCATAAATAATAGTGGCTAATATTTATTGAGCATTCATTATCTATTTCTAAGCATTTGGGAAATAATAAATCAGTGTTATACTATATACTTTTACAGATAAGGAAATTGAGATATGGAAATGCTAATATGCCTAAAGTCACATAAGTAGGAAGCTCACATACATTTTTCATTTCAGTGCCCTGTTTTCCATTAAAAACACGCTTATCATGTTTCATATAGGAGATGGAGGTATGCCTTTGTGTATTAGGAAAGAGAGAAATATAGTTATATAACTGTGTTTGAAAAATAAAAGGGCCTTGACTCACTGAGTGAGTAACTGAGAAAGGCTACCTATCCTAAAACATAGTAGTACAAGATATTTTAGTTTTCTATTGCTACTGTAACAAAATATCACAAAGTTAGTGGCTTAAAGCAACACAAAATTTTATACTGACAGTACTGAAGGTTAAGTCCCACATGTATTGTGTAGAAGTAAGTTGTCGGTAGGTCTATGCTCCCTTCTGGAGACTCTATGGAAGAATCTACTTCCCTGTCTTTTATAGCCTTTTGAGGCCACTGACATTCCTTGGCCCCTGACCCCTTTGTCCACCTTCAAAGTGGGCAGTGATTGTTCAAATCCTTCTCCCCACTCTGTTCACATCACTTGGACCTTCTTTTCTGTTTCTCTCTTCCACTTTTAAGTGCTTTGTGAATATGTTAGGCTCTCAGTTTTAAGGCTTATTTATAATCTTAATTATAATCTTAATTTCAACTAATAGATTTATAGGATCCATGGAATAGGATGTAGTGTTTACTACAATATGTTCCAGTTCTTTCTTCCCTTCCTTCCTTCCTTCCTCTCTCTCTCCATCAGTTACATAGACACTTATGAGGGCCTCTATAGTAAAGAATGTTTCTAGGTTCTGAGGAAATAGTAGAGAACTTAGCCAACTCCCTGTTTTCATGGACCTTATGTTCCAGTGGAGATGAACAATAAACCCCAAAATACATCTGTGACAAAATACCAGATTGCAGAAAGTACCCTGAAGGTAAGGAAAGGGAAGAGAGCCAAGGCTCATGGCAGTCAGTTCGTGGTATGGCAAGTTTTGATAGTGGTTAGGGGATGCCACTCTCAGAAGATGACTGTTGACCAAAATACGATTTGAAGTGAAAGATCTCAGCAATGAGCATTCTGGGTAGAAGGAATGGCAAGTGCAGAGAACATGGTGTGAGAAATGCTGGCATTTTGGGGAAATAGCAGTAAGGTCAGCATGTCAGGATTCAAGTGTGTGAAGCAGAAATTGGTGAGAGATGAGGACAGCAATGCAGGGCAGCCAGGTCCACTAGGGTCTGTAGGTCACATAATTCATTTTGTGTGATATGGAAGTTTTGATTTGGACTGGACATATGGCTCAAGTAGTAGAGCACTTGTCTAGCAAATACAAGGTTCCAAGTTCAAACTCTAGCACTACCAAAAAAAGATTTAGGTTTAAAGGAATGGTTGATCTAATTTTGAAAAGATTATTCTGCCTAGTATATAGTTAAATACCATTGAGGACAGAAGAATGGAAGCAGGAGGACTAGTCAAAAGACTTCTTCATTAATCTAAACAACAGGTAATGAGTCCTTAGACTACAGTGACAAGTCATGGAGGTCTGGTGAGCTATCAGACTCAAGACAAGACTTGCCATGAGTTCCAGAGAGGTACAGAAGGAAGAGGGATTAAGAATGTGTGTTTTATTTTTCAGCTTAAGCAACTAAGTAAATGCTTCTGCATTCCAACATGGAGATGCTAAGTACTAGATAGGAGTAAATTCTGAGGAGTGGTAAAATTGAGAAATTTTGGACATGTTGGATTTGTTACAAATCCAAGTGGGAACGTTTTGAAGGCAGTTGTTTATCTAAGAATAGAACTTTATGAAGAGGTCAGTCTTAGAGATATAACCTTGGAAGTGATCAGCTTATGCAAGTTTATGCATAGAGGGTGGGAGTGAAGATTAGAGAATGGGGCAGTGAATTGCTTGCTGTATGGTGCCCAAGAACTTCTGAGTTGGTGCTCAATTAAGATAACACAGGGGAGAACACTGGAGTGTTTTCCTCTAGCCATATGCATTGTGCACACATTGGGCAGTGAGTAAGGAGGTTAAGATGATTGAAACAAGGATCCAGGTGCTCTGGATTAGCATTCCAGTTCTTCACTTCCATACTGTATGTAGCCTTTGTCAACTCTCCCTCTTATCAGTGGGAATAATTGCAGTGCCTGTTTCTAAGGACTGTTGTGGGGATAAAAGAATGCAAAGGGCTTAGCTCAGCATCTTGAGTAGGAGAAGAGCTCAGTGGTTGGCAGCTAGGATCACACTTACAGTATTCATATCATCATTATCATCCCCCCATGGATTTCTTGCTCTGAAACACTTTTATTTTTGAATATCCAACTCTCACAGAAGACATCTTCTAGAAATGAGAGGACCGAGGGTTCATTTGGTAAAGATGCTGGTATTAGAGTATCAACAGGAAATAGATGATACACTCAAGGAGGATGTTTAATTTTTAGAAAAGGGTGGGGAGAGGGTGGGAACCACAGAGATGATGTAGTAATCAGGGCTATTAACTACGACTCTGGTGAGACATGATTTGAAGGTTTGGTTTGAAGAGATCAAGAGAAAGGGCAATTGTTAGTTTTAGCTCAACAAGACCCCATATTCAAGGAACCAGGGAAATAATTAGGTGACCTCACTCTCCTCCCACATTTCCTGTGAGGACACCCCATTGCTTGACTCAGCTGGAAGTCAGAAGCTACATGATGTTATCCACGTGGGGTATGGCACTCTCCCAGACAAGGAACAGGGTGGGAGAGGATGCAGAGCATATTTGAAGGGACTTTAGTAGCTCAGTAAAAATATTTGGCATAATGACTGTTTGGGGGTTACTTTCCTAAACGCCTGCTCTCACTGCAAATATCTCCTGAAGATATTTCACTCTTTCCATCTTCTTATCCACCTACCTGAAACACCTGGACTACTGTCACTGTGTAACATTGGCCTTTAGCCTTCTCCTCATTTATCTTTTCTCCTCCCACTTCCATCTCTCCTTAAAATGGATTTCTTTAATTAGACTCAAAATGAAAATCCTTTACTGAGTGTCTCCATTCAAGTAGCTAAATAAATAAAAAGAACTGTAAGAACTGAGTACATTTAACTCACCACATCTCCTTCCCACTTGATAGGCTTTCTGTTTGAATTATACCTTGTGCTTATTACTTTGAGAGTTCCTGGGCCAGGTACAGTACTATCTGAGACTATATTCAGGAGTTAGTGTTCCATAGAAGGTAATGAGAAACAAATGAGTCTTAAAAGTATGTCATAAAAAGCCATTTAAAAATGTGAGCTTCTAGTGCCCTTCTAATGCTAGTTACTTAAGAAGACAAGTTTTTAAGAGAAACTGTAAGTTTGTGCAGACTACCAATAGTCTATAGATTTTTAAATTGCCTTGGCCCTACAGTTGTTAGCAATGTCTCTGATATAGGAACACATTTAAGAAACTGCAAACATATGCAATAGCTATGATGTCCTAAAAACATTTCTAGCCTTATCTCTCCAGTACTGGGGACTCTAAATAAAACAATGTTTTTTGGGTTTTTTTTTTTTTGGGAGGGACCCTTTAAGTTCCCAGACTGATAAAAAGCAGGCACTGCAATTCTACCTCCAAGAGAAACCAGGAATATTTCTAGGGCTTTTCTAGATGGACACCAAGCAAAAAGAATATAGTTCTGAGGCTGAATTTTCTTTGGAGAATGCTACCTTGAACAACTGTATGAAGAGGAGACAGGGATTACACAAGGGCAGAAATAACAAATAGGTTGTACTGGGAATGGAGTCAGCTTTGTGGTCAGACAGAAGATGACAGTGAGCGTGGTGCTCAAGAGGAGAACGATGATCCATGTGGCCAGCTCTTTGACTTCTAACTCCCGCCATTCAGGCTGGGGTTGCGGGGAGCATGGCCTTGGAAGCAGGTGGACTGCCATTCTTGATTCTCTTTTCTAATTACATGAAGTGTAGGAAAGGATATTGGAAATAAAGACCCAGCTGTGCTCAGTGACAGTTCACACACAATGCGGACAAAGAACTCCAGACGCAAAAGGGAAGCTGTTTTAATCTCAGGTGTCTGCACTCTTCTTTCCTCATATAAAAGAGAGCCAGAAGCAATAATGGAAGAGAAATAATAAAATGAATGGGTCCCCTTCTTGTAGTTCCTTCTGGTACCAAACCCTGAATCAATCAGTCAAGAAAAGAAAGCCCACAAGACAAAGTGAGGAAGATGGAGTAGGCAGCTTGCTAGGTGTAGAATTTAGAGGGTGTAGACGAAACAAATTAGAGTAAGGCCTTTTCCTCACATGATAGCATGAGAGTGATTTAAAGGGAGATGCTATCTCACCAGGGGAAATGAAACCAGAAGGGAGTATAGTGTTTACCTCAAGACAAGGTAAGCACTTACCTCTTTTCCCTTCCCTCCTTTCCTTCCCTCCTTTCCTCTGTCTTTTCCTCTCTCTCTTTCACACAGTGTTAAAAATAACTTGGGAACTTGATCAGCTTGTGAGCTGTCCATGAAAGTGTTTGAGGAGCTGGAATCTCAGGGCAATAAAAATAATTCACAGACTATTCATGTGTCATAGACACAGCTTGAAGGACAGAACAAACTTCACGCAGTAATGTAGATCCATGTTGTCTAGTTACTTTAGTAGTTAAAGTTTTGCTGATTACATCATGTACTATTTTTAGTGAGACTTCAGTGTAACCATGGAAACTGCTTTTGCTGAAAACTCTCTCACTATTTCTTTTGGAATTAGCCATAGAGAAGAAAACCTTTGCAGAAAACTAATAAGGAACAAATGAGTTAGCTATAGGAGGAAAACAGCTAACTTAGTAACTCATAAAAACATTTCTATGTATGTAGACACCTATACATGTGTTCAGGCACATCCACAGACCTGTATCTGTATTTAAAATCATGTGAATTTTTACTTTCTTTTTTTGACTGACACCAGTCTGAACACATGCCACAATGACATTGATTACAATGGCACAACACTGCACATAAATCTGAGGGAAAGCCTATCCCTGAGAAAATGGGAAACACTGTCTATTAGTAAGGAGACATATTAGAAAGTTTCAAAAGACACTCTTCTAACCAATGTGGAACTCGCTGGGTATGAGCAGTGGGTGTGAAAAGGACAAATCTCTACACCATACTTGAGATTACTGATCTTGTCCCTCCAAACAAAGATGGCTAGTCAGGTGGATGTTCATGACAGTTCTTTAAGGCAATTTTGTGGTTCTATCATTTGGTAGGCAGAATGGACACCTTCAAAGAGTGCACTATGTTACATAGCTAGAAGGAACTTTGCATATATAATCAAGGTTATGGACTTTAAAATAGGGACGTTATTTTGGATTCTTTACATGGGTCCGCTTAATCACATGAGCCCTTTAAAGCAGAAAACTTTCTTGGTTGGAGTCCAAGAGATGGACATCAGAGACATTCCAAGCGTGAAAAGGACTTGATCCATTACTGTTGGCTTGAAAATGACGGGGGAGTCACATAGGAACTGTGCGATGGAATTGAATGAGTCTGGAACTAGCCTGGAATTCTCTAGAGCTTCCAGATAAAAGCCCAATCCTACTGACACTTGGATTTTGGCCTTGTGAGACAGAGAAAACAGCAGAATTTTCTACCAAACTTGCTGGACCTAGAGAACTGTGAGATAATGAATGAGTACTCTAAACTGCTAGCTTTGTGGTAACTTGTTTTTATAGCAATAGAAAACTAATACATACTTCAAAACCTATTAGGTTAGAAATGTGCCTTACTAGTGAATCTTCCTTGCTACTGGTGTAAAAAGGGTAAAAAGACAACTTTTACAAATCCCATTGTAATTAGCAAAAACCTGAAAAACCTTATACATTCTGACAAGCAATTACACTTCTAGGTGTATAGTTTATGGGTGAAAAGTTATGTAAAAGTTAATAATGTTTATAATATTATACCCACCAGCACAAAATTGGAAATGATCTAAAATATTGGTAATAGGGTTCTGGATAAACAACTTATAGAACATTGGTTTAATAGGATATCATCCTGCATTAAAATTGTGCTGCATTACAATAGTGGTTGACCTGGAAAAATTTCACATTATAGGCAATTAAAAGGTAGGGGAAGAGTAACTGAAAATGCGTATCTGTACTAAAAAGATGGAAGCATGCTGCCATGTTAAATACTGTTTCTTTTTGGGTGGTGGGAGCATATGTTTTTCAAATTTTTCAATGGTGAAAATATGGGATTTTTTTTAAATTTAAGAAAATCCTAATAAATGGCATTAAAATCATAAAAAAATAAATAGAAGAGTTTGATAATGAGCAGAATTGGTGGGTGACTAGAGCTTGAGGCCATGCATCAAATAAAGCTTCCAAGATTTACCATAGGGCTGGCTTGGAAACTGAACTCCATGAATTGTGCTTCCTACTACCTTTTTTTCTTCTAAGAGACATGATCTTGTTATGTAATCCAGGCTGATTTTAAGCTTGTGATTCTCCTGCCTCATCCTCCAGAGTGCTGGAATCATAGGTGTGTATTTACCATACCAACCTTCTTCCCACTTCTTAATTATTTTTTACAAGGCTGGTTTATCTCGAGCATGCTCTCTTTGCATTAGGGATTTGTGCAATTATAAATAACAGAAACCCCATTCAAAGTAGCCACACCTCAAGTAATGTAAAGTATAGGGATCTATCCAGGCAAGACTGGATCCAAGTCCTCCAACAATGTCTTCATGACACCATATTTCTCCTTGCTTTGTGAACAAACTGTTTCTCTAGCCCAGAAGAAAGTAAGGTTTGATAGAAAAGTCTATTGAGGACTATGCTTTGCCTGGCCATGCGGATCAGAGAAATAGTTATTTTGAACAATTAGACCTGTGTCAGGGATAACCTTGCTAGAGTCAGAGAGGATAGCTTTTCTAGAAGAAATGAGGGTTCTGTGCGAAAATGAGAGATGATATAGTGTACAAGAACTCCCCCTCAGATGATCTTGCAAGATCAGGATGGGGACAAGGAGATAACCAGCACCTTTATTGATAAGGACTCAAGAGTGTTCATCCCTATAATTTCCAGGCTCTGTTCTTCCAAGGGAGGCTCATACACCTAAAGGATGCTGGACTCTTCCTCATCTCCAGGCACTATGTGGACCATTGGCACTGTCTATTCCATAGCCTCTGTCATGGCCCATGTATTTTACAACTTCTGAAATTTGAGAAAAATTCTTTCCACCTTTGAGGAACATCATGAAGTGTCATATTAAAAAAATTCATAACTACAGTAAGGGCTGATATTTTTTGGCTTCTTTCTAGTCCAAAATGAGTTCCTTGATTTTCTATCCCAGTGTCTGCCTCATGGTAAGAAGTCAGTAAATATTTGTTGGGTGGTTGGTGGTTTCTGACTTTTGAAGTTGGGATAAATATTTGTCTTTCTTCTTTGTTCAGGTCTTAACTTCATAGGATCTTTAATGTCAACCCCAGCATCTTCTTCAATGAAGCTCCCATGAAATTGAGGCCTCTTTTGATTTCATGAAACTTCAGTGTTCTTAGGTGATTATTCAAATTGTGTTGTCCACTCACACCTTATAATAATCAAGGCAGCCATTATTAAGCATTGTCCAATTTTTCTGCAATGTTTACATGTTCCTCTCCATATAATCTTCACCTATTAAATATGGTTGTGGAATCTTGAGGAAAACATTTTAAACTTATAAGTTCTTATAGTCTTTAGGGGCTTAGGCAGAGTCCCTGAGATAGGAAAGTGGAGAGGCTGAGGATATGTTTTAAATATCCTGATTTTCTACCCTTATTTATGTTCCCTTATAAGTGCTTTGACATTTCTCGATATTCTTTACTAAATTGTGTAATAGGGGCCCTAATATTTAAGGTGGTAAACAAGATGCAGAGGACTTGATCTATGGTGTCTGTGTTGGCTAATGACCTGTACTGTATAGGCAGCAGGGCTGGGTGACCTCTGGTCTCTCCCACTTAGAATTCTGTTTCTGAGGCTCAGCAAGGATCTTTGCACAAAATCATCTCAGACTGGCAGCAATTGTCTTGCACTTTCTCAAAAACTCTTGAAAAATACTCTTGAGTATATGAAAAGGCCCAGAAATCAGAGGCAGTGTGTACTTTCAGATTATTACAATTCCTTGAATTCTCTTTAGAGGATACTTACTGGATAATTACCAGAACAAATCAGTGAGTGACTGGAGGCCCCACAAGGCAAATGCTGTCCCTGGGCAGAACAGCAATGTAGGCAAAGTTTGTTGAATTCATTTTGCCCTGCCCTTCTCCCTTGTCCTACCTCTACTTTTCCCATAGTTTCATGCCATCTCTCCCCTCCCCCAGGTCTCTGAGACCACCAGCTACATAACCCACTAAAGCACAAGCAGTTTCATGTGACATTCCTGTTCCTCAGGCACCCTCATCAAATGATAGCTCTTTTTGAGTGACAATTAGCTCATCCTGCCAATGTATCTATGCTATTTAGTGTTTCTCATATCATTTGCAGGTTAGCAGGAGCTCTTTGGAGACAGCATGTTAACATGCTGAAGCCTGATCCAAGTCTGGAGGACTTTTTATTCATACTGCTTTATTTTGTATTACATCTTACACACTACTCTCTTTTACCAAAAATAATCCAGAAGGAGTAGACTACATCTGATATATCTACTTCCTTTCGTATTCCTTATAACTTGTATTTCTGTTCTATTTGATGGCTACTAGATTCTCAAAAGTCACCAGCAACCACCTAATCACCAAGGTGTCTTTGACCAATCCTGACCGTAAGGTGCTGGCTCCTACTCAAATCTCTGGCCTCCTTTGTTTTTTCATGTGTTCATTTTTCTTTCTGTGGTGGATTAATGGTCTTGTTCACTGGCTCCTCTTTCTTTGTTTAAAAGCTCAATACTGCAGCTTCCATAAGAATCATTTGGAATTCTCTCCAGCTTTCTACATCACCCAGTTAATCACAAAAGCCTCTGCTTAACACCTGCCAAGTCTCAATCCTGTTGTCATTGCTTTGATTTCATTCCTTGTTACTTTTTGTTGAGCTTGTTCAGTAGTTTTCTGTCTCTAGTCTTTTCTCCTGAAAATCCATCTCAACACAACTTGAGTTTTACCCAGATTTAATTCTTCTATATTTTAAATGTTCTTGTATTTCTCCATTCCCATCTAAAGAGCTTGCTTCACTGCTTGCACCTGTCTTTGAATGTCATACATTTAAAGAAATCTTTTCCTTTTCTTCCCTCACTCTCTACCCATCCAATGCCAGGTGGGCCCCTCATAGCTATTCTTGAAAACACCTCCTGTATTTGTTTCTAGGGTTGCTGCAACAAATTATCACAAACTGGGTCATAAAACAACAGAGACTTATTCCCTCACAGTTCTGAAGGTTGCAAGTCCCAAATCGAGCTGTTGGCAGTGCCACACTCCCTTTGAAGGCCCTGGTGGAGAATTCTGCCTCACCTCTTCCTCGTTTCTGGTGTTTCTTGGCTTATGGTACCATTGCCCCAGCCTCTGCCTCCATCTTCACATGGCCTTTTCCTTATGTCTTTTCTCTTCTTTTTTCTCTTTAAAGATACTTGTCACTGAATTTAGGGTCTGCCCTAAATCCAGGAAGACCTTTTTTAAAAGCTTCAACTTAATTATATCTGTAAGGACCCTATTTCCTAAGGTGATATTCAGAGGTACCAGAGTTTAAGAGTTAGGTGCATCTTCTTTTGGTGTGGGGGTGGCACTATTCAATCCTCTTCTGAGTCTGTCCTTTTAGAATCTCAGCTTCTAGTCTCAATCCCAGCTTCTAAATGGGGCTTTTCTGGAGTCAGAATTTTTGTCTTTTTCAAACGCCCTGTGTACTTTATACTGCTCCACTAGAATTTACCTTAATATGCTTTTTTGTTGTTGTTTTGAGACAAATTTTCACTATGTAGCCCAGACTAGCCTTGAACTTTCAATCCTTCTACCTCTGCTACCCAAGTTCTGGGATTTCAGGCATGCGTCACAACACTTGGCTTTACCTTAATATGCTTTGAGGCAGAGTATTTATGAACCTACCTTTCTTGTCCGTGAGACTTTTGGTTTCTAAGTTCAAGACCACCTTTGTGGCCTCCACCAAAGACTTCCAAGTTGGAGCCATTTGTGCATTAGCTGAATTAAATGGATTGTAAAAGCATAGCCCTATTGTGGGGGGATTTCTTGTCCCTCCGGTGGGAAATGGGCGTCTCTCTGGGCTAAGAGAAGCACAAGTTAGATAAGGTAAAACAGTTCAGCAACCACCATTAAATCTTGAAGCCAAAAGTAAAATAAGGTAAACGTCAACACGAAAATGCTTTTGAAACATCTGTACCTAATTCCAGGCTTTTAAAAAACAAAACAAAACCAAGCAGTCTCGTAATTCATAGACCTCTAGGCATGAATGGAGCTCTGTGGTCTTTCAGTCCAGTTATAAACATGCAAGTATGATTTGCCCAAAGCCAGACAGCTGGTCCATGGCAGAGCCAGGACTGAAGAGTCCAAGTCTCCTCATCCAAAACCTAAATAAGTAGCCTCTTCTAGTATTTTCCTGTTAAGACACAGTCGATTCGATCTCCTGTGAATCTCTCCACACTAATTAATGGTAAGGATGACAAAATTTACTTTGTTTTAAAGGATCATTGGATTTTTGAATGCCTTTGGCATGAATTGCCTAAATTAGAAAATAAACAAGTATAAATAACACTGGGATGTATTTCTCATATTCTTAGTACATAAAATAGCCTATTTGTTTTCCACCATCTTTTCATATTCTTTCTAATAAGCAGAAGTCAGTAAGTAGATCATGTGTCCATTGGGTCTTGTGGTCATTAGTGTGAGTCAGAAAGGTTGTGCTCTAATTGCTTACACTCTGCATCAAGCACTGCTTTGACCAAGGTGCAAACCACTTTCCTTAGCGACAAAGTGAATCTCTAGGTCAAAAGCCTTCACCACATTTTTTTGTAATTCTTAGATGTGTTGTTACTAACATGGGAATCATTAGAACCTATTCTTTTAAAATTACACATACTCATAATCATTTTCAAAATGAAAAGTCAGGACCGAAAGATTTATGCTTGATTTGTCAAATTACATATTTGGAAATCTTGCAGTGATATAAAATTAAATCCAATTTAGTTAACACATTTAGCAAATCAAGGCCTTTCATAAAGAAAGAATAGAATTGAGTTATCCAAGAAAATCAAGAATCTGTGGTCACTGAGCTATGCTTTATCAACATAATTAAAAGTCATATGTAAACAATATGTGTTCACATACTCAATAATCTAAAAATGAGGACTAAATCATAGAATTAAAAGAGATCATGGAGTGATGGAGGAGAAATGGATTTGAAAATAATACTCAGAATAGAGGGATTATATTGTTTATTATGATCCTCACAATCTCATGATATTAAACCACTGGAAATAACAGTATAATAATGTTAACTAAAATTATAGCACTCTTAACTACATTTCAATCTGTACTATTAGATTGGTAGAATCTATTTATTTACCTAGTCTTCAAAATCAACCTATGACATACATACTACTAATAAAGTAGATATTTGTATTATCCTGATTTACCACTTTACAGATGAAGAAACTGAGGCACGGAGAAATTAAGTAGCATCCCTAAAGAGGCACAGTGAAGATGGGCTGGAATTCAGGCTGCTCCTACCCCTGTTCTCTTAACATTTATGTCATCATCAAAAGTTATTTACACATCCCATACATTTGGATAAATAGAATAAAATGAAATTGAAGGAAGGCTGGGAGGACTGGTCAGACTTGTTCTGAAATAGTGTGTGGGGGTGACTTGGGTATGTGTTTTGCTTGCTTATTAGGGATTATTGGGAAAAGCATACAAGGGGGAAATGCTTTTGTTTCCAACTCTGTCTCTCTTGACAGCCAAGCATGCAAGCACAACATGAAAAGTTCAGGCAGCCACTCAAGCCCCTGGCACCATGTGGATAGAACATACTGATGACCAAACTGTTCTACTGTGTAGCCAGGTGCTCTGGCACCTGTGCAGGTGCAATAAGACGGTGGGCCCTAGCTTCCTGACTCCACTCAGATTTCTTCCTCTTGTGCTCCTCTTATCTTCCCAAATCCCTGTGTTTCACCATGTGCCCAGAGCTACCCCATCATGGGACTAAGAGGAGATGCCAGGTGGGTTAGTGTTCAAATGTGAAGCGACAGTTGCTTTGGAATGGTCCACTTCTAGAAGAAAACTCTTCTTATTTATCCTCTTCTTATAGTTAGATTTCTGGAAACAAGATTTGTGACATTGCTCAGTTCATACATCCCTTTCTTAGCGTAGGGCATATTGATATTTGTTTTACATAGGATAAGCTTTGGTTACATACTAGAGCTGGATGAGCATTTACTTTTTTAAGGTTTAGTTATCAGCAAGTCATCATTTAGAGTTATGTGGGCAGCTATGGTGAAGCAATCTGTGCACAAGGCCAGCATGTCTCTCTCATCCCTATCCTTTAGTAATTCTTTCCTTTTGTCCCCTCAGGCAGTGGACAGGGGAAAGGAGGACTGACGTTTTTCTGGAGCTATTATGTGCCATGTGGACTACATAAATTATATCCTATAACAACTCTGCAAGGCAGACATTATCACCCCATTTTACAGATGCAGAAATAGAGGTTTAGAAAGATAAGTTCAAAGAGCCAAAGAGGTAAAATTGGGATTTGGCTCTCAATTGAGATGACTCCAAAGTTGCCGAACATATTAGCAAGGGAATTTTATGCAATTTAATTGAGAACAGAGTTTTAAACAGAAAGAACTTAGTCTTTCCCTAGAGTTTTGGGCACAATTTAATGCTACCTTTCAGGAATCATCATCCTAAAATTATGACCTGGAGGTCATGATTTAGTATTTCTCTGTAAATAACCTCTACTGATAGTACTGTACAATAACTAGTTCCATATTACACAGACGAGAAAAAGGTCCCTCCCAGGAATTACAAGATTGTACATTTCATACAAGCTGTAACTCTTACTGGCAGGGATGACCTATCAAATAAGGTCATTTCTTGTCCAGGCAGTTGATTGCAATTGACGACAGAAATACAAAAAGGGCTCTTGCTAATGAATTTGTTAATAGATGCTTCCAGTTGACTCATGTTTTTTCAAGTTCAGTCATTAATATTACGCTTGACATTTTAAGTGACATTCCAGAGGTACTGCTAGACAAACACCATACCTGGGCATTCTCCTAATTGGAGGTGGCTATCAACTTGATAGACCTGCTCCCTCCTCAAGTTTTCATCCTCTCTCCAATGGAGAACTCATTCAAATTCTGTCGCTTCATTACCCACTATATGCAAACAATTTCCAAATTGGCCTACCCACACTCTGCTTCTACAAATAGCTCTTTGCCTGCTGGATATTTCCAACTGGGCATCTCACAATCACTTCAAACCCAGAATTTCTAATTTCTTTTTTTTTAATTTGTGTAAATTACTTTATTTTATTTTATTTTATTCATGTGTGCATACAATGTTTGGGTCATTTCTCCCCTTTCCCCCATCCCCTCCCTTGACCCCCCCACCCCCTCCCTCTCCCCAAACCCAGAATTTCTAACACCAAATTAATTGTCTCCCTCTAAAGCAAACTCTTTCTCCCCAAACTGTCCACTTGCTGGTAACTCAACAATGTCAGTCATCTTTGCTTTGAAGTCCTTTTTCACCTATCTCTTTTCTTCATCCTTTTTAAGTTTGGCCATTATTTATTCTCTAAATAAAATTTCTAGGATGCACTTTCTCATCCTTATACCTGTGGATGCCCTCAATGGCTTGTCTGGCTCTTACCCTTATAGATCCCAATTCTCTTGTACCTGCAGATTGACTCTATCTTCAAGTACTGAAATTCATTTAATTTCTAGTCAAGGGAAAATTAAAGAACACTAGCCTAATTGTTTTCTTCCCCCTCAGGAAAAAGCACCATAGTTTTAATCATGCATTTAAAAATTTTAAACTAATATTCATTAGCTAAGTAAGAATTAACACATTACTGTTCAAGTTAAAGTCCCAATTGGCTGTCTGTACCTGCACCCAGTGTATTTTTACATTGTATTCTTCCAAATCTTTTCCTTAGTTTTAACATACAAGCATGTATTCATAGGAAACACATGCTATTATTTTTCTTTTTTAAAATATAAATTATCACAAATAAATGTATTGAACTGCTTATATTCTGCAACATGCTTTTTAATTCACCTTCTATGTATTCAATAAATATTTATTGAGGGGCTATTTGGTGTTAGGCACTGGTCCAATACAACCAACAGAAAGAATTAAAAAATCCTTGAATTTATGGAGTTTACATGGGCAACTTATTCATGTGGTACAAATATATTTGTCTCTTGCTTATCAATGATCATGTAGTGTCTTAGAGTAGGGGTATGTCAGAATTGATTTGATGGACATTTAGATCCTTCCAGTGTTTTGCTGTGATAAGTGATCATACTACCATAAGCACCTTGGACACGTGTGTGTAAATGTGTAGGGTGGGTGATAAGAGGTGGAACTACTGGACAAAGTGCCTTTCAAGGAGGTTCTAGTACATCCAACAGCATGGACAAGAGCACTAACTGCAGTGATCCTTGCCAGTCCTTAATAAAGTCAAATTTTATACACCTCATCCATCTTTTGAATGAAAAATGATATTTTGCTATTATTTAATGTCAATCAGATTTTATAAAATGTCCCTCTACACACTGAAGTGAATGGAATGTATAGACCAAGTTAAATCACTGCAACTCATTAATGTTAACATAACTACTATTTGTTCAACTCATTCACTGTTTGTCTAATTGTGAACTATTGCAAATGTGTAGCAGTGATCTGAGATACTCCCTCACCCACACATCATACTCCCTTTCTTGTCTTCCCTTGAGAAGGAAGCCTGAGGCAGGACCTCCTCCAAATACTGGCCAGTGGACAAGGAGAATGGGGGACTGTACAGAGAGATGGCAAAGGGTGGGGAGCAGGCCATTGTGCAAAGCTGGATTCCTGAGACAGACAAGTACACACACACACACACACACACACACACACACACACAAACACACATCAATTTGTACCTTCTCCCTACCAGTTGTGAAAACATCAGAGGAAATCCAGACAGGTATCCAGGAGACCTTTCAGGCCTTCCTATCATGAAGCATCTGCTGTGCTGAGAGGGCTGGGCCAAAGTCCCTGAACTCTGCCCTGAACCAAAGTGGCTTTGATGATAGATCGTTGCTTCAGAAACTTGCTCTTACTGTTCACATAGCCTCTCTTTTTGTAGTGCAACCAACTACCAATTTGAAGAAACTGGTGGCCTGTTGAGTTGTTTTACAACACATGTTCAGGTACCTGAATTATTGTCTGACTTCTTGAGCTAAAAATATATACATGGGTTGTTATTCTCAATCATCACAACACATGGCTTGTATTCTGAGAGATGCGATTGGGAATCACAATATCCCTCCAATGCAGATGCCAGGACCAGACCTCTGACTTGTCAGGTTCTGCATGAGACTGGTTAACCCTTTAATTTTTTTATTAATTAAGATGTTAATAAAAACTTAAATTCTCCAAACTTTTGGTGCAACAAAGACTATTATGGTCTGAGCTATTGTCTCTTCAGTTATTTATTTCCTTGTTAATATATAACTAATCCTTTATTTTTATGTTTGTTATCTCAAACATTGATGAAAGACAATGCAGGCAGAAAACTAACATCAAGGGACCACTTTAAATACACAAAGCAACTGTTTATAATTCAGGTAAAAACCCAGTAATTGGAAGTGTTTAGAATGCAAAGAATCAGTGACAAGAGGAAGAGATTAGGCATTGCGAGATAACTGGGATTCCAGGCAAGGAATGGGTGGTAGGTTATTAAAAATATTATAGAGGAGGATGCTTTTTAAGAAGCAGCTCCACTTTTGATGGTCTCACAACAAAGCCTAAATGGCCATTGTAAACCATCCAGCTTTCAACCTTAAGACACATGAGCTTCCTGTGGGCTTTTCTTGTGCAGCTATACCAGTAGGTCTTGTTTGAACTTATCTTTCATCATGTGGATGCTATAGGTAATCCTTAATGACGAATATGGTGGACTCTCAAAACTGGAACTCAGGTTGTTTGAGAGTTTTATCAACCCAAGCTTTTACACCACAGTCTGTACCCTGATGCTTAACAGGTGCACTGTGAAGAAAGATGCCTGGATTTCAAAGCTTGATGCAAACCCTATAAAATGGGAACAACAGTAGCAATTCTTACCTTGTGGCTTGTGGGAATGAAGGGAGCCAAGAGAAGTGCTTTCTGCCTGGCACTGAGGTCAGTTCCTTTGGGTGATCTGCATCCCTTTGCTGCATATTATCAACTTCCCCTGGCCTTCTATTTGAATGGCTATTACACATGGGACCTTTGCATTTGTAGGCATCATTTCTAGAATGTGTCTTTTCCAGGGGACAAGACCATTGAGAACCTTGCTGGAAGTTATAAAATAGTATGCAGCCTGAGTTTTCTTTCCATTTACCCAGAATAGTTAGATTGAGCCTTGATTTAAAAAAATCCCTTGTACCTGGCTAGGTTGTGGCCCTTCCATAGAACCAGTTCTGAAAGTCAGTGAGGCATGGGCTGCTGTGTCTCTCTCATAACATTGGATGTCCACTTTATCATCTGCCCCATCTCCTTCCTAGAGAGCCCAATGACATTATGGGGGATGTTTGCTTATATCAGGAATACCCAAAAGACCAAAAATCGCATGTTCTCCCTCATATGCGGACATTAGATCAAGGGCAAACACAACAAGGGGATTGAACTTTGATCACAAGATAAAAGCGAGAGCCCACAGAGAGATAGGAGGATGGGTAAGACACCTAAAAAATTAGCTAGCATTTGTTGCACTCAACGCAGAGAAACTAAAGCAGATACCTTAAAAGCAACTGAGGCCAATAGGAGAAGGGGACCAGGAACTAGAGAAAAGGTTAGATCAAAAAGAATTAACCTAGAAGGTAACACACACGCACAGGAAATCAATGCGAGTCAACTCCCTGTATAGCTATCCTTATCTCAACTAGCAAAAACCCTTGTTCCTTCCTATTGTTGCTTATACTCTCTCTTCAACAAAATTAGAGATAAGGGCAAAATAGTTTCTGCCAGGTATCGAGGGGGTGGGGGCAAAGGGAGGGGGTGGGGTGGGTGGTAAGGGAGGGGGTGGGGGCAGGGGGGAGAAATGACCCAAGCATTGTATGCACATATGAATAATAAAAATAAATAAATAAATAAATAAAAGAAAGGAGGTGAGCCATACTGTACATTCGCATTTCCCAATTATGGAAAACTAGGTTGCCTCCGAGCTAGAAGGAATATCTATCCAGAGTTTTGGGGGAGGGGTTGAGGTTCTTTTCCAAATGCTTCTTCTACAAAGTTTTCCAATTTCTCACACCCAGGGTGATTTCTTTTCTTTCCCAAAGAGATAGACTAACAGTATCTATAACCTTATTGAACGTTGTTGCTTTAATTCATTTTCAGGAACTATTGACCCAATAGGATTTAAGGACGCTTTGGAGTTGAAGCCTTTTGTGTAAATCCTTCATTCCTTACAGATTAACAGCCAGATGGGATCTGGAAGGACTCCAAAGTCCAAATGCTAAAATCTATACCAGATTTTCAGCTGAAAGAAAGTTACTGTTCCTGGTTTTGTTTTTACCGGAACAACAACCATAATAACAATGACAATAACAAAATTCATCTGATGACCCCTTCTTAAAATGAACATTTCTGTTTTGTTTTTAAAGCTAACAGACTCTGAGCAACTGGCTGAAAATCTGAAACACAATCTCATAGTTTGCTCTCAATTGTTCTTTATTCATGCACTGGAAAACCTGATTTCTAACATTGGATTAATTAGGTGTACATAGAACAGTCATAGCCACGGTCACTAAAAGCAGATTTTATTTTAATTTAATCCATGAAAAATGGGGAGCAATGTATTGCTAGGTTCTATATTAAAAAGTCATGCCTCTACTGCTGCATCCTGAAGTGAAGTTTTAATTTGCCTATTTTGGTAGAGGCCCCATCCACCCCCCCAAAAAGTAGCATTGCATCTAGCATTTGTTTGCCTTTAGTTAGGTCTGATGAAAGAATGAGATGAGTAATTAAGAGGCTGGTTCCTATGAGAAAAACAGATACTGGGAGATGGAAGAAGGGGTATGGGCCTAATGTGAGAACCTAGCTCCCCTTAAAATGAGCCCAAGCATAAAACCTGAGCCCTGTCTGACATGCACAGCTTGAGCTGGTGCTGTTATTACCCAATCAAGGTATCTCCCATTTCTAATCCTTCAATGTAGAAGAGACAATTCCACCACCCTACATAATATGTACCAGCTGAATGGATCCCAATTTATCAGGAAAACTATAAATTGCAGAACACCAGGCTGCAACTAAAGTAATAAACCCTGTGATCTCTGTACCATACATTTTAGGTTGTTATTTAAGGTCTCCAAGGAGATTGGTGCCATAAAAACCATTTCTCAGGAATTCTGCCAGCTATAGAAGCACACTGCTCTTGCTAATATATTACAACTTGTTTATCACAGTCCAGAAGCAGCGTTACCAAGGAAGGGGAAATGATGCGTCTATCCTCTTGGTAGGCAGCCGATTGTTGTTTTCTATGTGTACATAAAGAAGCATGCTTTCCTTTCTTGTGTCCTCTGTCTACTCTGTACCTTCTCCCCAGAAATAGCTTGCAAGCTCAAAGGAGACTGAATAAGCTTCTGATAATCTTCATATTTCTTATCACTTTCAGTAAAAAGATACTAGGCAGATTCCAGAAAAGACTACGCAAAATTTGGGGGAATTATATGAACTTGACAGCTACCATGTGGCTTCTGGTGGGCCATTTAACTGCTTTGAGCCATAGGTTCCTCATTTGTGTTTTAGACTTTTTTTTTTTCTTTTAAGGAACAGTGTGTCTTGTGAGGATTAAGTGAGATAACAGATGTGCCTGGTATACATCAGGGTCTCAGGAAATTTTAGTTTCTTTCACCTAATTAGTCGATGAAGTGAATAAAATATGTGATACTGATTTGCTACTTTTATAGAAGATCTAAGTGTATTGGAAGCAAATCTTACTATATTCATTCAAGCCATTCACCTAGTAGAGACATCTTTACTGCAATTCCTAGTTCGATGGAATGAAGAACCTCCTGTTTTAGTTGCTAGAGCTGCAAAACGAAGTACCATGCACTGGGGGTTACATACAGAATTTTATTTTCTCACAGGCTGGAGGCTACAAGTCCAAGATCAAGGTGTTGGTAAGGTTGCTTTGTTTTGAGGCCTTTCTTGTTGGCTTTCAGAGGACCTTTCTCTGCCTGCCTTGGATCTTCCCATGGTCATTCCTCTGTGGGTGTCCATGTCCTCATCTTTTCTGCCATAGTTTGGATCTTAAATGTCTCCCACCAGCTCCTGTGTTAAAGGCTTGATCCTCGGCTGCTGAAGGAAGGTGATGGAAACCTTTAAGGGGTAAGGCTTAGTGGGAGGTTTTTGAGGGTGAGCCCTTGAATGGAGAGAGTAGGACCCTGGCCCCCCTTCCTCATTCTTTGTTTTTCACTTTCTGGCCACTAGCTGCTCTCCTCTGACATCATGTGACTGCCTTACCACCGACCAAAAAGCTGGATCGATCATGTATTGAAACTCCAAAACTGAGAGCCAGAAAAAACTTTTTATCTTTATAAGCTGATTATCTCAGGTATTTGGTAGAGCCTGAAAGACTGACAAACACATCTTTTTTATAATACCAGTTATATTGAATTAGGACCCATCCCAATGACCTCATTTTAACTTAACTGTCTTTCTTTTTGGCAGTACTTGGGTTTGAACTCAGGTCCTTGTGCTTGCTAGGCAAGTACTTCACCACTTGAATTATGACTCCAGCAAACTTAATCGTCTCTTTAAAAACCCTGTCTCCAATTACAGTTAAATTCTAAGGTATTGGGGGTAGGACTTCATAAATGAATTTCACAATTCATCCAAGAACACCCCCCCCTACTTTTCTACTCCTGTTTTAGAAATGGAAGAGTGGGGGGAGAAGGGCCTGATTCCACTGGGAGAGCTATTATGAGCTCATTTTTATCTTTAAAAACAGGAAGCGAATTTGGAAACTGACTCATTAAACTGTTTAACACATGAAATAATTCCAGCAGACACAGAAATTGCAATAAAAATATTATTGTCTGATGATATCCTCTGCCTAATTGGCTACCCAGTGAAGGATTTAAGAAAAAAATGTCAAGCCTTCCTAGTAATGGATTAGTAATCTGACGACTGTGAAACCCCTTAGGTTGACGAGAGAAGTCATTTCCCAGCTTAATAGAGCTGGTAGTTATCTAGAGCACTGTCATGGTTGGTTTTCTCCATGATGGATAATGGGTGGATTATAGAGTTGGACAGCTGTGTTGTAAAGAGGCTTGCACATCGGTATAGGGACTTGCTTCTTAGCTCTAGGAAATCTGTCTGGAGATCTTAGAGAGGTGTCTCTGTGACCAGTGCAGTAAGCCAAGGCAGTGGAATTCCACCAGTTCATCCATGGGGCCTGATTCTGGAAAGGAGTATTAGTTTCTGCTTGCTGCTATAACAAAGTACCAACCATTTACTGGCTTAAAATTATGGAAATTTATCAATTTATATTTCTGGAAGTCAGAAGTATTAAATCAGTCTCATGGGATTAAAATCAAGCTGTCAGTAAGTCTTGTTCCTTTTGGAGGCTCTAGGGGACAATCTGTTTCCATATCTTTTCTACCTTTTACAGGTGTCTGAGTTCCTTGGCTAGTGGCTGCTTCTCCACCTATGAAGCCAGCAGCATAGCATCATCCAATGTCTTTTTATTTCTCTGATCTTGGCTTCCATCATCACAGCTTCACTCTCAATCTGATCTTTCTGATTCCCATTTT
The DNA here is from genome assembly GCF_047511655.1 of Castor canadensis. NCBI lineage: Eukaryota > Metazoa > Chordata > Mammalia > Rodentia > Castoridae > Castor > Castor canadensis. The sequence goes on along the minus strand of NC_133393.1, from coordinate 135,226,193 downwards.
TTCTTATAAAAACCCTTGCAATGGCATTGACCCTGCATAGATAATCTAGGAAATTCTCATCTTAAAATCCTTAGCACATCTTAAAATTCTTCCACTTAAGCCATACCTCCAGCCCAACATCTTAAAATTCTTTTTTGTGTAAAGTGACATATTCACAGGTCCTGGGGATTAGGATGTGGACATCTTTGAAGGAGCCATTTTGCTTCCTTCCAAGAGAGAAGGCTTGGCTGGTGGACTCTAGGGCAGGAAGTAGGAGGCTGTCAGCAGCTCCAAATCCCAAGCCAAGGGTAAGCATGTGTGTCGGTGAGAGGTGCAGGTTGTAGAATGATAGGGTTCAGGAAGCCCATGAACAGTCTTTCATTCGTTCATTCATTCGTATGAATGTGTCTCCTTCTTTAGAACATAAACATTTCTCTACTACTAGGTTATAACCTGAGCTTCGGGCCAGAAAAAGAGAAATAGCAGCTGAGCCTCAAGGATTTCAGAGCTCCGTCAAAGGCTGTGAACCACTGACTGCTTATCATGACAAGTATTATCTCCTCCTCCTCCTCTTCGTCTTCTTCCTCCCGTTCCTCTTCCTCCTTCCCTTTTCCTTTCTCTTTTTTCCTTTTTTTCCCCTCCTGGCTAATATTTATTGAGTACTTACTATAAGGACATAGAGTGCTTCATGCTTTATCTGTTATTTGTAATTGTTCATCTTATAATTGTTATCTTATAATCTGTGAGCTGAGACCTGCCACAACAAATAAACCACAGATTTTCAGTGGTTTGACCCCTTCTAGGCTTATTTCTTGTTCATATGACCTTCTAATGCTGGACCTGTGATCCCAAGATGGCTTCCCTCCACAACACTACCCAGGCCCTGCTCACGGTGCTGTTCCACCATCCCCAGAGAACCTCAAAGTCCTGTGTCCATAGCCAGCTGCTTGAAAATAAGTGAGTAGAAAATGTTCATCTGCTTCTTAAAAATCCTACCTTGAAGAAACATGTGTCATTTCTGCTCATATTCTATTGTCTAAAACATGGCCATACCTGTCTGCTAGACTGACTGGAAAATGCAGGACTTGGCTGGGCACATTCCTCTCAGTAACAAGTCATGCTAGGCAATCTTGGCAGAGTATGATTTTTTGGTGGACACTGCTATCTTGTCCTTTCTCCAAATAACTATTTGGTTAGATTATTATTATCTGTTTATTGATGAGTACATAAAGATCCAGAATATTCTAATAATATGACCCAGTTAGTAGGTGGCATAATCAGAATTCCTGAATAGGTCTGTCTGAAATCTCTGCCTGCAAATCCTATCTTTGCAGCCAGTACCTCATCTTGTCACTCTTCCTGATGCAATGCTTATCGACCTGTTTGCATCTCATAGTCCTCACACAACCACCAAAACCACAGATTATCAAATCTGCCTACCTATTCTGACCTTCACTTGTTAAATTCTCAGACCTCATCCAAGCACTTGTGGCTCATGTCTGTAATCCTAGCTATTTGGGAGCCTGAGATCGGGAGGATCACAGTTCCAGGTCAGCCTAGGCAAAAAAACGTTTGTGAGACCCAACTCAATGGATAAAAGCTGGGCATGATGTCATATGCTTGTCATCCCAGGTATGGTGGGAACTGTAATAGGAGGACCATGGTCCAGGCTGGTCTGGGCACAAAGTGAGATCCTATCTCCAAAATAACCAGAGTGAAAAGGAGGCATATTAGATGCATGGTTAAAGTGGTAGAGTGCCTGTCTAGCAAGTGGAAAGCCCTGAGTTCAAACCCCAGTATCACCAAAAAAGAAAATAAAAATCTTTAATTTCCTTTTTCCCTCAGTCAACACATGGATCCCTGATGATCTGCTTTCTCAAACCTGTTCCAAAGATGTTCACAGACATTAGCTCCAAACATCAGGCAGCTTTAATTCCTCCCAGTCCCATATCCATGCACTTACTACACTCTGACATTTATCCTGTGCTCATTCTGTACCAAGCACTGTGAAATCCCTTAAACACAGACTTGGGCTAAAAGTGCTCATGTTTCAACTTCAGGACCCAACGGTTTCTTATTTGTCCTGCTCTGTTCCATTGTTAGGGGTTCTAGCTCATGCCTATCCCTCTCAGAGAGCTCAGTAATTTCCTTGATGATGTCCTACCATATTTATCTGTAATTCACTTGCTCCATGCATTGTTTCCAAGTTACTCTTTATGAACCAGAATCCTGATTACATTAACATCCACCTCTAAATCTTCCATGGCTCCCTAGTGACTGTAGAAGAAGGTCCTACAAAATCTTCCATGATCTGATCCCACTTGATTTTTCTGGTTATCTATTCCATTTCTCGTTTTAACTGTATTGCTTATAAATCTCTACACATATTCCTTCACTCACATCCCACATACATCCTGTTCTTGCCCACCTTAAAGACTTTGGTCCAGCAGTTTTTAGTATGAATGAAAACATTTGTACTCCCTAAATACATAGTGAATGAATGGCCAAGTTCCAGCTGGTAATACCCTTTCTGCTCTTTAGCTCATCTAAATCCCAAACACACTTTGTGCTTTTATCATGGCCATAAATTCAGTGTACACTATATTATGTTTGTTTAATGTATGCGTCTTATTGTTCTTATTAGATGGTGCTCAGAGCTATACATGATTTACCTTATCTACTGCTCACCAAATCATCCTTCACCTGCTTAGCAGCTGAGCGCAATGCTCTGTTCACAGTACAAAAATATGTGTGTGTGTGTGTGTGTGTGTGTGTGTGTGTGTTGAATGGTTAGATGCTGGCGGAATGTTTTGAGGATTAAGGAGTCTAAATAATGCACCCAGTGGGCATCTCATCTAGAAACATGCCCTGCTAAGGTGTATTATCTGGTGATTATACTGAGTCATTTTTAAAGGGACATTTAATAAAGAATTTACAAGAATAATTTTACTTTTGGAATTTTAGAGTTCTTGAAAACAGGCTGGAAAGGTGTTTGGGGTCAGGAATTCTATGATCATCCCACATAGGCAATGGGAGCCTCAGAGCAGGGGAAGCCTGAGTCTCATGACTCCAGAAACTGTCCATACCTATTGAAATGAACACTGCTGAATAAATTGCTCTAGTGACTAATGAAGCCTGGGTACCAAAGTAGGGCAACTGGGAAGAATACTGGTTGAATGAATAACTGAAGGCATCATAGGTAGGGTATAAATGGATCTCTGGCATAGGGCTCTTTGCAATAGCTGCTTCTCTGAGTATTTCTTTGTGAAAAGGTGGGGTGGGGATGCAGTACCTAGGGTCCTGAGGATAGGAAGTTTCATTCTTGCTTTGCTTAGTGAGCAGACAGCTCTCTAACTGCACCTGCTGATAACCATGATGGTTTCTATCTTCTTCCTTTGGTGCCCGTCGTGGGGAGCATCCACACAGGCTGGGAGTTACGTTTTTATTAAAGACATTAGCTGCCAGGGGAGCCTGTTCAGGGTTTCACATGGTTCACTGCTGAGCAGGAGGCCAGCAAAGTCACAAGGCACCACATGATTTAATTAGAGACAAAATCTCAGGCTTTGTTTGTGTTCCCAGGACTTGGCATGATGGTAGAGCTGGGACCAGGGCATCTTGGCTTCCTCTGCTTAGGTAATTGGTACAGCAGGGACAACTTTATCAGACCAATGGTAAGTTTTTTCTACCAAAGGTTTTCAATACCCCAAACACATTCCACTGATTTTTAATAGTCACTGAATACAGTCCATCCAAGGAAAGAAGAATCTTGGAAACTCTTGCTTACATTCTTCTGTAAGACCTGGGAAAGGCAGGATTTGAGACCCAAGATACCTAACTCTTACATTAGAGAGAGAAAGCCAACTCTCTCTCTCTCTCTTTTAATCAGTCTTCTCTATAGCTTATTGTCTTTGTACATTTCAGAATGTTGTCAGTCCAAACAAGCAGCATGCATTAGAACCCTCATATTATCAAGCCCCTCACCATTGTGCTTCTCTTTCTATTTTCCGATACAACTCTTTCTCTGCTGCTCAGCATTGCCTATCCAGGTGATCTGGTGTTGATCCAAGTGGAGATGACACATGCCATGTCACTGATCTTTCCTGTACCCCTGGCAAGCAGTACCAATCGATCACAGCATGCTTTCTTAATGAGCTGCGTCTTGTATGTGGAGTTCTACTCAGGAGAGTCCCAGGCAGCTACTTAGGATCAGGAAAGGTGGGCACAGGGGATAAAACCTATTTTTGCCAATTTAGCAGTTTCAGTTGACTCCTAGAAATGAAAAATAAGGATTTAGTTCACTTACACTAGCCCCTCTCTGACTCTTCTCTCAGGTCTTCTTGTTTTTTAACTTATCGTCTTTGGAACTTTAAATTCAATAGTTAAAATCATCTTTTTTGTTCAGTCACATTTTAGCACTATTGATTTCCCACTTTGTAAGAAGAGAGTGTGAGCTTTCTTATACTTTCCTTTATCTCTTCTCCTATTTTGCTTTCCTTGTCCTGTGACTTTCGTTCTGTCATGATGTTAACATTTACATCCTCTTTTTGCTTTTTTCTTTTTGAGACAGTGTTGCACTATATAGCCCAGGCTGGCCTTGGACTCATGATCCTCTTACCTCAGCCTCCTGAGTGCTGGAATTATAGATGTGCACCACCATGCCTGATTTACATCCTTTTATTACATAGTGTTCTTATCACTCTTGATGACAGTTAACTCCTGCCTTAACCTCTTTACTCTGCTTTATGTTCCTTTGTAGAACTTTTCACTACTTGAAAACATCATACAATTATTCATTGTCATCCTCAATTACAATTTGAATCTCATAAAAGGAAGGAATTTGTATGCTTTGTTTTGTGCTATATCTCTAGTAGCTAGAATACTGCCAGCAAAGCAAATGAAAGGCTTCATAAGTACTTGCATAAGTAATAAATGACTTGTAGCCATGCCCCAGGTCCCAGCTAGCTTTTATTGGCAGAAACAGCCCTTTGTGTATGAGCAAGCATCTAACTCTGTGATCCAAAAGGACCATATCACCTTCTGGTCCATTGGAGTATTGAGAACTTCACTCTCCAAACTAGGATCCCATTAAAAGAAATTGGCTTAAATGATTATCTAGTTTCACCTAATAAAACATATTAGCTTACTATAGGAATGGAACCAAGAAAAGGCAAATTTTAATGGGAAGAAAGGACAAAGAAAAGAAAGGTTCAGAACATGGTGTTGCTTAGTGAGGTCAAAGTTTGGAAGATGTGGGAATATCCACCTCAAAATATAAGCCAAAAGGAAAGATTGAAAGGGAATATCACTACTTAAACTATTTCCCATCAGACTGTCTAACAACTACTGTGTGTAGTTCAGTGTGCTGAAGAGAATCGCCTAGGAGACAGGTTGGCCTGGGTTTCTAATTCTTTTCTGCAACTTTTGGCTGTGTAGCATTGGATGAATTACTTAGCTTCTCTGAAAATGAATTAGTGTCGTTCATAAAATTGACCTCATGTTGAATAACATCTGCATAGGACTGTTCAGTGCAAGCACAAAATTACAAGAGTCCCTTGAAGTGTTAGAAAAGAAAAGGAAACAGGTTATATTTATTTATTCAGTTACAAATAATAATGTTAATGAACAAGGTCAGAGTCTGTTTGACTTTTTTCCCTTACAATTTGAGATGTCTATGGGCAGTCTGAAGGATACCCTTGCAGGACAGAAAGGACTGAGAGTGAAAACATTTTTTCATCATATTCTTCTTTCTTTAATCATGGAATTCTTTCCCAGATGCCTCCATCCAGCAACTTTCAGTTATGTTTAACCACAAGAAATCATGGGAAATGAGGATATGGCATTTCAAGTCCCCATCATGGAGGCAAGCTTTGACTACAGGAAGCAGGGGTTCAATGGTTGATTGGTAGACAACTGAACAATACCTACCTGGAGATCCAATGGCTGAAGAAATATGTTGCAGGAATGTGTGTTTTCATTCTAGCAACGTGAATGTGGGGTTGATTAGTAGACAACACAGAAAGAACTTCTTTATGAAATTCTGAAGAGTAAACTCTAAAGCCAGAGTACCAAAGAAAAGTTACCATATCCTACTATGTACCACACACATCACAAACATAAACTTATTTACACTATTTGAACATCTCATAAAGTAGGAAGCTTTATTCTATTACTTAGGTCCAGAGTACATAGGAAGTTTCCCAAAACCCCTACCTATAAAGGCCTGGCTAGGAACTGAGGCTATTTTTTTGGTTCCTGTTCTTATACTCTTCCCCTAATATCTACCTACCCCAGCTAGGAAAGATAGCCTTCTCAGATGCAGTAAAAAAGCCAAATTACTGCCTCTGAGGCTCTATCCCCCACAGTCATGTATGAAGTGAGCTTTCTTTGATGGCTTTAAAGATCTTTTAGTTATTTTTATTGTTCTCCCATTGACCTGAAACTATATATATATAAGGTGTGCTTAGGTATGATCCAATGATTCCAAATGCTACTTTTTTATTTCTCCCATGTTTAATTTTTCTCTCTGACTGCTCCACTCTTGTTTGCAGCTCCCGTGGCTGGAGAAAGCCAGGGCAAGTTTTTGGATGTCAATCATTTTGAAGGGCGACTTTCTTGCATGACTTGGTAAGATCTGAAAGGGGGATAACCGCAATGGAGAGGCTGTGGTGAAGCGTTCCCAGGCAGCTGGCAGTCTTGAGCACCCAAATGTAACTGCTCTATTTTCTTCACCATAGCCTGCCTGCTGTGTTCATCAGACTGCCCAGTGGAACAGAAGGTAATCAGGACTGAGACGGTCTCAGAAAGTCAGGCACATACAACCAAAGTTAAAAATATGTAAAAAATTACTCGGATGTGATTTGCTCTCATGGAACTCCATTTCTGGATAAGAACAAGAGGAAACAGTGCAAAACCAGGGCACTAGAAATTATCCTCACTGAAGAAAATGCAGAGGGAGAGCTGTGAACATTTAATGACTTTAGTGTCCAGCTACACATAGTAAGTGCTGGCTTAATGCATAGACAAGACGGGGAGATTCAGAGAACAGGCAACTCAAGGCATTTCCATTTTATTTAAGGAACTCTTTGATCTGTTTTGAAATTTAGGATTCTGTTTTTGACTTTGCTAGATAAAGTTGGAGTAGAAATGAATTATTCATATGAAATATTGCCTCAATAACACTGCATCAAATAAACATAATGAAAAGCTGCCCATGTTATATAAGGGAAGCTAAGTCACAACTCTTTTGAATTGCAAAGTTCGGCACTTGGGGCTAGAATCTTCTTTCACGTTACTCTATGGAAGAATTTGCTTAGGAGGATGCAACACTCAGATCCTTTTTATTTCTGGCCAGACATGCATTTGTGGTTTATGAGTTTAAACTACAGTTGTAGCCATGGTGTTATTAAATCTCACAGTCCTCGTCCTGGTTCCATCCAAGTCATTGGAGGCCAGAGAACATTTTCCAAGATATTGTATCCAATATCACTCCAGCATTTTATGTTCACCATAAAAATATGATAACCTATTTTCCCCTCTACTTATTATGATATTTTTAGTAACCACTAAAGAATATACATATGTATGTCATGGAGGGAAAATATAAGGCAAATAGCACTCTTACTTATCAGGGGTGTGTGTCTGTGTATGTGTGTGTGTGTGTGTGTGTGTGTGTGTGTGTCTGTGTAACAATGCTTCAGCTAATAGATTAAAAGAGAAAGAAGGATAACCTAAACCTAAATAAACAATGTATGCCAGGGGAATTGAGCTCTGTTGAAATTCAATAGGTAACACTTGAATTCTTGCTGACAATTCAACTTTAAGGAATTGTAGTTCAATAAAGGTACGAGAAGTAGCTGAGTCAGCCCTTGGGGAGAATGGTGGGGAAGGCAGAGTCTGTCTTCAGCATTGTCCTTGCCCCAGTCCTCTGTCCTTCAGACACTTGAAGCCTTATAGGAGCAGGCTACAACCTTGATGCTGGACTTCTCAGCCCCAAGAACTGTGAGAAAGAAATGTCTTCTGCTTAAGGCATGCTATCTAAGATGCTTTTTGTCATGGCAGCCTCAGCTATGACAGTTATGAACAGCTCTGCCTCAGTTTCTGCATCTGTGCAATGGGAATAGCAGTGTCTCTCTCACAAGGTGGTTGTGGAGACTCAGTGAGGGATTTGTTTATCAAGGTGAGATCCACGTATCAGCTGTATCACGGGCTGGAGAGGAAGGCGCATCGGATGCTTAGAGCCGTAGGCTGCTCAAGTTGAGTGTAGGTTTCTCCATTTATAAGAATGGTAACACATGCTAATTGTGTTGAGACCCCCCTACAGCAAAAAAGAAAAGAAAGAAAGAAAGAAAAGGAAGGAAGGAAGACAATAAATAAGATTGTAAATTATTCAAATTATGCTTCACATTTGTAAAAAGGCAATATAAAAGTAGGTGACTCCAAAGCCACCTGCCCATAGTCACATAGCCCAAAGTTAAGTCAGTCATGTTTCCCCTGAACACTAGGTTGATCACAAGTAAAACATGAAACCTAAGTTCTTCATCCTTGTCAGTGTGATTCCAAGAAATTAAGCCATTTGGCTATTGGAGAAGCAGCTTAAAAACCCTTGCCTCCCTTAAAAAGAGTGTCAGTGTATAACAATTAATCAGAAAAAGTCAAGTTGGGCACATGGCAGCCACTTGTTATCCCAGTGCCTGGAAACTGAGGCAGGAGGATCAAAAGTTTGAGGCCAACCAGGGCAACATAGTAAGACCCTGTTAAAGAAAGAAAAAGAAAGAAAGAAAGAAAGAAAGAAAGAAAGAGGTCAAAATATTTCCTTCTTTAGACTATGCTTTCATTTTTGAAATCTGGATTCTTTTTCTCCCTCCCCTGGTGCGGGGGATTGAACCCAGGGCCTTGTATGTGCCAGGCAAATTCTCTGCCACTGTGCCACAGTCAGACCAGAGCTGAGGATCTTAATACTTCTGATTTAGAGTCTCACTGCTCTTGAGCTCTTCTTTTATAAGCACAATAAAGTTTAAAAAATTTAACCTGGTCTTATTTTATTTTTGAGATATTAAACAAGTAAATATATAAATATATTTATGATAGCGTAATATTAAAATAAATTATATTGTATACATTATTATAAATATACATAAGGAAATAATATTTAAATACAATACATAAATAAAATAATAATAATGGGAGATATAATTTATGTGGCAGGTGCTGTGTTCAACATTTTAAAACTGTGATTCTGATTCTCAGAAGAAAACTCCTGCTGCTCACTGAGGGCTCTTACTAACTTGGTGTTGTCTGAGTACAGTACTCAGGGATTTGAACTCAGGGCCCTGCATTTATGAGGCAAGCCCTCTACCACTTTTGGTATCCTCCACCCTCAGCCCTTTTTTTGCTATTAGCTATTTTTTAGATAAAGTCTTTCACTTTTGCCTGTGGTGGGCCTCAAACATGATTCTGCTATATATGTCTCTAGAGTAGCTGGGATTACAGATGTGAATCACCATGCCTGTCTTGTCTGTTGAAATGGGTTCTTCCTAACTTTTTTTTTCCTGGGCTGGCCTTGAACCACAATTCTCCTAGTCTACCTTTCTGAGTAGCTGGAATTATAGACATATGCTACCATGCCTGACCATGATGTGTTTTTTAAGCACTAAAAAAATTAAATGAGGCAGGCATTCTGAGTGCATACATAATGAATTACTTTTATCATCACAACTACTGTTATCATTGCCTTTTTACAGATGAGAAAAGTGAGGTCTAGAAAGGTTAAGACCCAATGTCATATGTTAAATGCTAAAGTATGATTTGGACTTACCTATTCTGGCTCTGGGATCAGTTCTAAAGCACAATTCTAAGCTGTCTTTATGACATGAAAATTTTTATAACATAATGCCTAATAAATATCTGTATGAAAATGACTAAACCTTCCTTTGAACTTTGTGTTTTCTGGAGACAGCACTAGCAGACCCCGAGGGGGAACTGCCCGGCTTACTTCTCCCTTTTCCCGGCAGATCCCATCTGGGCTAATGTGCTTAGTTCTGAGAGATGTTTTAAATGACCTCTGACACTTTCCTGTCCCTTTCTCCTCCCCCTACCCCTTTCTTTCTCAAAGGTATTCATCAAGAATCTGCCACGTGTCAGGCATCAGGCTAAATTCTAAGCGTTCAATGGTAAGCAACATGACATGGCCTTAGGGAGTTAATGTTCTAGCAAGGAGGAGTGGCAATGTAATTGACACGTGTGGTCCCCCTGTACTGGAGGATTTGTCTCAAAGTAGCCTGCAGATATCAAAATTCACAGATGAGCCAGTCTCTTTATAAAATGATGTAGTATTTGCAAGTAACCTATGCATATCTGCTTGTAGACTTTAAATCATCTCTAGATCCCTTTTACAATACATAAAACAACCTGAATGCTATGCAAATAGTTGTTGTCCTGACTGTTAAGGGAATAAGAACAAGGAAAAAGGTCTGTATATGGTCATTAGTTCTTTAAAAAATTTCCCTCCATAGTTAGTTGAATCTATAGATGCAGAGCCCATGGATACACAGGGCCAATGCCAGATGTCAAGTGCATATGGAATTACTAAATGTATGTGGGAGCACCGGGCCTGAGGAAATGCAAGGGCACCATAGAGGCGTGCATGGCCGAGTGTCCTCAGAGTCAGGGACAATGTCCTTGAGGAAATGTCATCTAAGCAAACCCTAGAAACTCTGGTTAGCCAAATGGAGCTATGGGTGAAGACCTGGACAGTGTTTTAGACAGTTTGGACAAAGGCCTGGAGGCATGATTCAACATGGCTTGTTGTAGAAATTGAGACTTCCATACCAGGGGCTAATATTCCCAAAGGGAAGATTGGAGAACGATGACAGGGAAGAAGTTGAGATGAGATCAGATTAGAAAGTTATGATGGATATGACAAAGGGTTGACTTCCATGCTCACAGCAGTGGGGGCTATTGCAGGTTTTCAGCAGGGATGTGGCATGGTGGGAAAGATGGCTGTGGTGACAGTCTACAAGAGAGCAAGTCTACAAGGATGGACACAGGGAGAAGCTTGAGGGAGCCTCTGTGGCAGCCAATGACAGGGGACAGTGTTCTGTAACAGGGCAGGGCTCAGGGATGAAGAAACATTGAGGAAGAATCAGCAGGACCTGGTGACTGAATGGATGTGAGTGGTGAGTGGGATACTTTAGGAAGCTCTCTTATGAGGAAATAGAAGAGAATTAAGCATGTTTAGTCAGGAGAGGCACAGTGAAGAGGAGGCCTGAGAGGTGATCTCAAATATTCAGTACAGCTCTCATTAATTGTTTGGTCTCTCTCTAATAGAGTGACCAACCAAGAGTGCATCTATTAAAGCACCATGTTGACACAACAAAATAAGCTAAAGTTGTTCTACAAATATATGCATCACATCATAGAGCTGGGAGAAGACTGAGAGTGTTTCCCAGCTCAAATAATCTCCACCACAAGCCCAGGGGAGAGGAGGAGGAGTTGGGAGTGCTGAAGAAAAGAGCAACCAAGTTCCAGATGGCTGGTGCTGCTGTCAGGCACAGGTGGGGGCAGAATATATGCGTCTTGAGCTGAATGGAACGCTTGGGGTTCCAGAGGGCAGGACTAAAGTTATAAGTGGGTGGATAGCAGCAAGTGCACAAAGAACAATGTGATGACAGTCTTGCCATGGCTTCAATGTGGTGAGGGCTCCATTCCTGGACACACTCAAACAGTTTGGTTCTGCATCTTTCATGGTGGGGTTTCCTGCTGAGGGTGGCATCTGTTATCTCTAGGGCTCCCTATGACTGCCAGTAAACACAGTATGTAAGTGATACTAAGGAATGACATTCCCTGTTCCCCAAGATAAGTCAGTGTCTCACTCATGGCTCTGTCATTATAAGAGGTATACTTAAACTGGGCCCACAATTAACTAAAAGTAGGAGAAACATAAGTATCTCTGCATTTTTGTATTTGTCTTTGCTCTAAGCCATTCTCTTTGCAGCCACTTACAATCATCTTGGATTTCAGGGAGGACAGAACAGAACTGATACCATCTTTATGACAAGGGCTGGTAGAAACTACCCTAACAGTAGAGCCTCCTCAGGATGGACCACTTGCCAAGACAATGACTCTGGATAATAACTTCTCTGAATCTCTGAGGAATAAGGACTGAGATAATGATCAACCAGACCACACCTGCGACCGCTCTTACCCTGCATCCAGTTCTTTGTCTACTTAAACCTCTAGCTCATGTTTGTACCCTGAAGATGGCTGAAGAAGGGCTGGGTACTTATTCTGCCTCTTCCCAAGGTGTGTCCTGGACTGTGTAAAAAATCTGCTTTTTTTGCCCCTCACCATGTCTCTTTATTTGGTTTATAGGGATGAGTGACCAGACCTGACATATGGAAGCCCAGGAGTTTAGACTTTGGGTCCAAAACTCTGATTTCAACATCACCAGGGAGTTTGAGGAGTCCAGGATTATCATTACAGAATCTTAGAGTCTTTCCTAACAGTATCATTGCTTCTGTCATTCTAGAACCTTCCATCTCATTGCTGTCTTACATTACAGTCTTCAGATAGTGTCTTTGCAACTCTAAACAAAATTGGAATGGGAGTTCACATCTTATCTAAGCAAAAGCTATCTCACTGAATTGTTTTTCAGAGAATTTTATTTTATACTTCAATGCATGGATTCAATTTGGGAAAAATAATAAAAAATCCAGAGGAAAATATATCAATTTGGCCTATAGTTTGACTACCCAACAATAAAGAGGCAGAGGATCAATCTGATCCTCTGATAGGGCTCAGAGAGTACATGAGTTATGCATGTTGGTTACAGTTCCTTTTGAGAACCCTTGTGTGCTCTTTGTACCAAGAACAAATGGCTACTTAGGACCCTCCCAAAGCTGTCAAATTCATTTTACTTATGTCCAAGTTTTTACTGAAGGTTGCTAAGTAAATAAAAGCCTACTGCCCCACATGTCATCTCTCTTCCTCAGGGTTATGCTTTTAAAAGCATTCTCAACAGGAAATACGTTTCATTAGTGCTTGGAAAATAAATTGGTGAGGTGACAGACTTCTGTGATTTGATGGAAGTTCAATTATAATTGTATAACATAATATAGCAAGTGCAGATGAAATCCTATTAAGGTCTGGAAATCCAATATCTCATCTCTACGACTTTTAATTGATCTTTACACATATTGTCATTGCAGTCAAATATTTGAGCTGATTCCAGTACACATAAACAAATGTAAGCACATTAGCTCTGTTAATAATTTTAACAAGTAATCTGTATTTCCCATTAGACTGTCTCTAGTTTTGTCTTGGCATAATTAAAGATATCATCGGTGATACGCCTAATGCGTTATTTAAAGGATGAGTGTATTGAAGTCTTGCTTTTATCATTAAGCACATCGCAGTGCAATCTGCAGAGCCACCATTAAAACATTAGACTATCTCTTTCTCATAAGTAATTGTGGATGGTGGTGGGGAGAAAGAGGGCTGGTGGAGTCATATAGAAACTGCCTATGAAGACTTGGAAGTCTGAGTTCTAATTTTCATTTGACAACTCAGGTGGCCATATGACACCTTTAACCTTTCCTATTTTACCACCTTCTAGTAGAGCTAACATTCTGATTTCTGTGACCCAATTGCTAACTCCCTGCTTTACTAATAATTGAAGATTGCTTTGTTTATAAGAACTATTGCATTTTGGTTCATTTTTGCTCAAGTTTCAGAACTGACAATGAAAGCTCAGATGTGTGTGGAGGGAGTGGATGGCACATGTTCTTCTCTCGTTCATTATTTTTGCAATATCGAGCCCAGTGCCTGGCATGTGCTTAAATAATGTTTATTGAATGAGTGAGCAAATGAACAAATGAACAATAAATGAACAATTTCTAGTCATTTTGCTGTCTTAAGGAAATGGATTGAAGAGATCGGCTGGCTTCTCTACTACCCCTGTGTTTTATTTCTCAGGTAGATGAAAACCTCGCTAAGCGACATCTGGAAGTACAGCTGTAATGAACTGACACCAAATGCCTTCTCAAATTCTTAATGAAACGGAAGTGAGTCAATGCACGCTGTCTCCAGGACCGTCCTCCACTCTTGCCCATTAGGCAAAGCACAGTGTGGAGACGCTTCCGTGAGTCAAAAGGCAGGCAGAGACTTAATTTGTTGTGGGACTATTTGCAAGTCATTCAAATATGACATTTGAGAATGTTCTTTGAGTACTCAGATAACCTAAAACCTAAACTATGCTGTAAACAAAAACAACTTTTAATTCCAGCTCTGACTAATCCAGTGCTTTTTGTTCATTAGGTAGAACAAACATTCTGATTTACAATCAAACATCTAAAATTACCATCAAAGTCTGAAAAAATCCTCCCTGGCATGCGATCTTATCTCGGCACACAGAACAGATAAGATTTTTTCCTTGATAGACAGCCTCCATGCACAGGTGATCTTAGTAAACAGTCTTTACAGAGTGACTTTTAGCAAATGAGTGGCTTATTCTGGGGGTTTGTCTGTTTAAATTCATCACTTTTTGAAATCGTCTTTGCATATATTAGCATATTCTTGGTTTATTCTCATTGCACTCATTCTTTGTTTCTTTGCAGGGGGAAATACTCATTTCATCTGATTTGCATTTGAAGGGAGAAGCCCTTTTCTTCTTTAGATGTTCCTTGAAAACAAATAGAATTTCCTTTACATTAAAAAGCCTAGCAGAGCTCAGATAGCAAACCTTTGCTAAGGGCAAGAGCCCCATGGAAAAATTATTAGTGTTCTTTGTCCTCTTTCAATAAAAATGCCTAAGAAGAGAGGGAAAGAAGCTATTTGAGAATATTAGGGCTTCCTGAAGTGAATGAAATCAACTTCAAGGTGACACCAACCTCTCAGGGATTAGTGACCTTTTGCTTGGTTTTTCTTGTTTGCACAAGCACAGGCTTTTGACATATTCTCCGAGACCCGTAATTCCTCTCTGTTTGGCACATCACCAGCAACATAAAAAAGAGAGAAAGAGAGAAGCTCTCATTTTATCTTTGAGCTGCTTAAATATTTATGTTCTGATTTGTTATTGACTACATGAGAAGTTTTATCAAAATATAGATGGAAAAGTTTAAAGATGGCTCCTGGGAGAGCACTTAATCCATTTAAAAATAAATTTCTAATGGCCAGATTTTCTGGGCTTAAAACATGAAGCGATGAAAGAAAGCAAAACCAAACAGGCCCAGTTGATGTACTGACATTTGTAGATGAGGATAAAGAAAATTTGGTAATGAAAATGCTAATCAAATATCATTGTGAATGCTCATTTTTTCATTTTAAAAAATATTTGATGGAAGCTCTTTACTAGACTTCTGGTTTAATTACTTTTCATTGGCAAAAATGAAAATTAAGGGAACAAAAACCCTAGGGCAAACACATGGGAGTGGGTCTTTGCATTTTACCTTCCATTTTGATTTCATTCTTAGTTTACTCATGCTTCTTTAGACATTTAATGTGTTAGTCTTTCTGGAAATAGTAGTGTGTTAAATACAGGGAATGTATTTAACAAAGAACTGAATGTCTAATGGTAAAATTTCAGAGAACAAAGGAAAGACAAATTTAGGAAGGTCACATATATACATATTCTTTCCAGCCCAGCCATATGGGTACTACTTCCTTGATCTGTGCTTGAAGGTACATAGAATGTCTGTGATACACCCTGTCACAGCTGCCTTTGTAACATACTTGACATCCTTCTATCAGGAAAGCCTCCCGACTTCATGTGTTTTGACTGGAGTTCTTACAGCAATGAGTTATATCTTGTAAAGAAGAGCCTTATCTCACTGGGGAGAGAGTTAACTATCTTCAAAATTTTAATCTCTGAGAAAATGCATATATTTTAATTATTTTATAAAGATGAATCACTGCTTTGTGTATTTTGATTGCTAGAAGCTTTTCTTGCTTGTTTAGATGAGAGTTTCCATATTTTGGCTTCAGATCAGGTCCATATCACACAAAATTTTTATGGGTACTTAATTAAAAATAAATTTGAAAGAAATAAGAAGGAAGAGAGAAGAGAAGAGAGTTGGGAGGAAGAGAGGAAGGGAAGGAGAGAGGGAAGGAGGAAAAGGGGGAAGGAGAGAAGCAAAGCAAAGAAAAGGAAGCAGCTGTGTGTAACCCAGATTCTTGCCCTGCCTCACAGAAGTGGGCATAGTTTCTTAGGGAGCATGTAAGGTCTTTGCTAAAGAGACAGAGGCAGAAAATAAATCATCATGAATTCCATCCAGAAGCTGTGTCCACTCCTTT
The DNA here is from genome assembly GCF_047511655.1 of Castor canadensis. Lineage (NCBI taxonomy): Eukaryota > Metazoa > Chordata > Mammalia > Rodentia > Castoridae > Castor > Castor canadensis. The sequence goes on along the minus strand of NC_133393.1, from coordinate 135,209,927 downwards.
GTTTCCTCCAGGCCCTGGCTCAGGGCTAGTTCTGCTTCTACCAGGACATGGCTCCTGTCCTTGGTGTCCCAATTTTGATACATTCCTTCTACAATTTCTGCCTCCCTGTGCTAAGTGTGAATTGCTGGGCTTACAATAAAGAATAAGAGGTGGCTTCCAGTTTGGGGACTGTTGACTGAGCAGATCTTCTAGAGCCCCCTAGCTCCTCTAAGGCTCTCATGAGAGAGTGTATGCTATGAGGAGTGTTTGCCTGTTGTGAGGAGAGGCTACTGGGCATTGGAGAGTCCTAAGAAGGACCTTCCCAAGCCCCTCGCACCACCTGCTTGTCACTCAAATCTAGTATCAAGTTTCAGTATGGCATGTTACTAGTGCACCGTGGCCAGGTTTACTATTCATTGCAGGCATCAGGCATGCACAGTGTATTAGCCAGGGTTCTTCACAGCAGCAGAACCACAGCTAAGAATATATATGGGGGTTGCTGGAGAAAACTCAGGGCCCCACACATGTAAGACAGGTGCTATACCACTAAGCTATACCCCCAATCCTACATGTATACATACATTCCTTATCAGGATTGGCTTATGTAATTACAGAGACTGAGATGTCCCATTGTACATGAAGACCTGAGAACTGTAGTCAATGGTGTTGATTCCAGTGTGAGTTTGAAGGTCTGAGAACTAGGAGTGCCAATGGCAGGAGGAGATCAATGTTGCAGGTCAGTCAGGCAAAAGAGGAGAGGAGACGAGAGAGAATGAACCCAAGTTTCTTCCACTATTTGTTCTTTTCAGGTTATCAATGGCTTGGATGGCTGTTTGCTTTACTCAGTCCACCAGTGACAAATGCTAATCTCCTCTGGAAACATCTTCACAGACATAACCAGAAATCATGTTTAACCTGTTACCTGGACATCCCTTGGTCTAGTCAAGTTCACATATTGAGTTGGCTTCCATATCCAGTCCCTCTGAAGCTTCATTGTGGCCCTGGAGAGACTGAGTGTGGCAGGTCTGAATCAGGCCACTGCAGCTCTCAGAAGTCTTATAGTCTCAGGGGAAGTCAGGGATACCATGGTTTATCACTTTAAACCTTTTGTTCCTATTTGATTTTTAAAGATCAGGTGTGTGTGTGTGTGTGTACATATGTGTGTCTAACAATACAGTAGACATGCATGTATGCATATATGTGTGTATATGCATGTATATGTATATATGTGAATAAACACACATGTGCACACATATACTTTTAAAGAATGAGAGAAGATGACCCCAGGAGCAGTGTAAGTCAGCTCTGCAGAAGGAAGAACAGTTAGTAGGTAGCCTCGGCAAAGATGAGCTGCAATGGTCCCTCTGCACACTGGTGGCCTTGGCCATGCTTCCCTTTAGCAGGTAGAGGGGTGAGTTGGGGTAGGAAGAAAAGAGGAGGGGGTAAGTAGTAGAAGTTATTGGGAAGGAGCCAAGGCCCACAGACCATAATCCTGGAATTGGTATCTCCTTCTCCTCCTTCTGTGGATGCAAAGTATCTTCCATGTCCTGGGGCAGAGATTTACAATTCGCAAGTATCTTTACCAAATCTCTTCTGTACCCCTTTCCCAAATGTATACATGCACACAAGGTTTGGGGTGTATATGTTGGTTCTCCTTAACATCCCTCCACTTTTATTACCTTTATATTACTAATGCAATATCTATTTGGTGAGTATATGTGCATTTGTGTGGCGAGGTATGTGGGGAGAGTAAGGGTGGTTTAGCGAGGCCCAACTTGGTAATAAAAAATGTTTTACTCTACTTAATAAAGAATATATTTTATTTATATAAACATATTATCTATCTATCTATCTATCTATCCTCCCACTCATCTAAGTTTTCCATCAAGATACTATTTCTATTACTGATTTGACATTATAGTTTCTTTGGGGAACTCTAACTCTGAGAAAGGTCCACTAGAAATTGTGAAAGTCTGACCCTCTACCACTTTCTAGTGGGGACAAGAATTAGTTCTGATGACCTCATTCCTCTGTCAAATACTAACTGAAATGTGTGAGTTGGATAGTTGTTCACTGTCTCAGCATCCATTCCAGCTGCTTTTCCCTTGCTTCCTTTCATAGAAGTTACAAAGCCCTTATTTTGCAGATGCCAAGAAGTTATACTGGCCGTGTAGTATTGTTCTGACAAAAGAAAAAGAAGTAGGAAATCTTGTTTTAGATACCTGGGAAAGCTTTTGCTTTTGTGATACAATAGATAGCACCATCTGCTTTTACTCTGTTCTTTTGGAATAAAGATGTGGTGACTAGACCTTTGGAAGCCAGTCCATGATCACGAAGTAGTCAAGGGAATTAGAGATTTATAGCCCTAAAAACCTTTACCAGGTGAATTGACCATGCCAGCTACCTCTTAAACTTTGTGTTAGGGTGACAGCTAAGTTTCTAAGACTCACAACTGAATGCAGCCCCTGACTGTGGAGGCAGGCCCTGGGAGAGCAGTCCAAACAGAACAGGAGGGCATCTCTGGGCCATGGTGCTGTGGGTGGAGCAATTCTTCAGGACTTTCTCTTATGTCCTCCCCATATGTGCCTTGGACATTCGGTGCCTAAGAACCTTGGAACACAGAAACTTATGAAACATGTCTGGCTGGGAATAAAGAATCAATGGCAACTCTAGTGTTAATTCTGCAGGCTGAAGACAAATGATGCTCTGCCCCCACCAGACCAAATCTTTACTAAAACTGCATTAATACCTATTTATATTTTTCTATCAATATTTCATAAATCTGAAGAGAAACAGCTTGAAAGAATTCAGATGATTTTTCTCTGTGTGTGTTTCAGAGGCATCAATTATTGCTGTGGGGTTCCTTCAGTATGGCCTAAAGCTGCAATAAATTCCCCAGTTTTAATGTAGATTTTATAAATGCTAATACTGGTCTGTGTATGAATTATTACTCCTGCTCTAACATAGTGATATTCCCCTGAAGAGGAAACAGAGTCCTCATTGGAGTCAACAGTGAAGAACTTTTCTTGGCTTGGGGGAGGGGGCACATAAGGGCCTGGGTAGACCTTTTTGTTGTTTTAAATTTAATTTCTCACTGAGTGAAACACATGAATGGGTGAAAGAAGAGCTTTAGTAAGTCTTCATGTTTTTTTTTTCTAACTATTTCACATTTTCTAACTTACCTGATTCTTGCAAAAAATATTATTAAGTGAATTAATTACAATCATTCCCATTTTGCAGATGTGCAAGCTATGGCATGAAGTGTATCATTCTTCATGGGCTTGGTTGAAGCTCTTCAGTGTTCTAGCAAGATGGACCTCATCACTGAGAATGGAGGTAAAATGGAGACCCATTGGTCATGCCTGCTATCTCGCCATCCTTTGAGTTTGACAATTAAAAAAAAATAACTTGGTCAACTACCCTTCGTGTCACTCTTAAAAATCACAACAACAAAAACAATAATCACCAAGCAGAGAAATATTTGAGACTCTATTATTATTTCATACAAATTGGATCAACAAGGGGAAGGAAGGGAATGAAGAATGTAGGAAGTGTTGAGTTGCTGTTGAGTGCTGAAAAGGCATGGGATTCTGTGCAACTGTGTGGGAGAACTTTGTGAGAGGTACATTGTTTATACGTGGAGTGGGGAGAGAGGTTCAGAGTGATTTAAATTACTTGCTGAGGTTATACAGCTAGTATATCAAGGAAGAGCAGTCACCTGTTCTAAGCGCCCATGGTCATGCCAATATAGGATAACCAAGACAAGAGTTTGGTCTAAGCAATACTGTAGAAAGGATGGGAATTGGACTTGATTGAAAACTCAGGTGTTTGCCTTCTTAGGAGCACCAAAAGGCTTAGATTAGTTGGATTTTGCTCAACCTACAATAAATACATGGGGTATCATAGTTTGAAAATTCAAATTTCTTTTATTTTCTTACCTTCTTTCATATCATTTTATCATGATTATTCATGCAATCTTGCAAGCAACTCTAAATTCTTTCTAGGAAGATGAGAAGATAAAGGAATGACTTCTGTTTCTTAAATCCATAAGACAGATTCTTTGGTAATGAATGGGTCCCTTTGTGGGAAGATATAGAATTACTACGCATAGTTTACTAAGATGGTGGCTACCACTGGTTGCATGGCTGTGGAGGAAGCTCAGATGAGTGAGTCTCAGGTGTTAATTCACTGTTGTTCCATGTGATGAAATCGAGAAGTCTCTGCTACTCCGATGCCTCCCTAACGTTGTCCAGATTCAGTTTTTTTAAACAATTCCCTTGCCTACTGACCCTTTTTTATGCCTTGTGTTTCTCTAATGTTTAATTTTTTGTTATGACTTTTATATCTGTAACTTGACTATTGAGGAGACTCATTTTGGCAGGGCATAAACATAAAAGAGCTTTTAGTTTTTCTCAGTCATAGCCCCAAATACACTATAATTGAAGCTTGTTTTTTACTTCCTTGAAATTAATATTTATTGAACTATTCTAATAGCTTTTTCCTATATTAATGTTTTTAACCATCACATAAACTTTATGAAATAAATGCTCATTTGATAGAGGAAGACACTGAGGCACTAGTTGTTTCCTTAGCCTGCGAGGGGAGATATTGGAGTTTTGACCCAGGGGATGCACCTGTGTTAGTCACTTTCCATCACTATGACAAAAATATCTGAGAAAGTCAACTTTAAAGAAGGAAAGATTAATTTTGGTTCATGTTTTTAGAAGTTTCTGTCCATGGTCTTTTGGCCTTGCTGCTTTAGGCCTGTGGCAAGGTAGAGCATCATGGCAGAAACACGTCCTGGAGGAGGCATATCTACTTCATGGTGACTGGAAGCAAGGGAGAGAGGAAGAAGCCAGGGTCCCATTAACCCCTTTGAGGGTGTTCCCCCAATTATCTAACATTCTTACACTTGGCCCCACCTCCTAAGGGTTCCACCACCTCCCAATAATGCCACAGACTGGGGTCTAAGCCTCTAACACAGATCCAAACTATAGCATAAATAAAAGAATGCCTTTTATTTTTGTAACAATGTCTCCACATATTCTATCACCTTTAGGCATTTTCAGTTGTTTTAACTGAAAGGAAAGAGGGAGGATGTTTGGCTTAAAACTCTAATCTCACAATTGGCCTTTTAAACAAGTTTATTGAGATATAGCTCATATGACATACAACTCACAATTTGCTTCCAACAATTTTTAGTATATTCATGTGATTCTGTCACCATCACCACAATTTAGTTTTAGAACATTTCATCATCCCAGAAACTCTGAACCCACTAGCAGTCACTCCTTGTTCTCCTCAATCCCTAAGCAACCACTAATCTGCTTTCTGTCTACTTAGATTGGATTATTCTGGACATTTCATATAATAGGAATCATAAAATATATGTTTTTCATGGCCTCCTTAGCTAAACATTGTAAGATTTATTCACATTACATCTTGTGTCAGTACTTCTTTCTTTCTCATGGTCAAATAAAAATCCACTGCATGGATTTACTACACTGTATAACTCTATTCCTCAGCCATGGAGATGTGTGTATTCATTTTTTTCAAAGCATTTTATTAGCATATGTTAGTTGTACAGGGGGATTTACTGTGACATATCTGAATATGCCTACATTGTATATTGGTTAGTTTTACCCCCACCATCTCTCTCTGTCATGCCCCTTCCCCACTACTTCAAAGGATTGCAAAAGGTTTCTTTTCTTTTCATACATGAAACTTCTATTTCATATTTTATATATATATATATATATATATATATATATAAATAAAGTGCATCATGAGTTTTCATTTTTTGAGTAGTTATGGGTAATGATTCCATGAACCTTTGTGAGCAAGTTTCTGTGTGGTTGTATATTTTCATTTCTCTTGGTGATGTGTCTAATAGCCAAATGGTAATTTGACTGTATTTTAGTTAAATGCTGTATTTAACTTGTTGATAAACTGCCAAACTATATTCCAAAATGACTGTACCCTTTTCAGCAGCAAGATATGAAGGTTTTAATTTCTCCACATCTTTGCCAACATTTGATGTTACTTGTTTTCTTGTTTATAGCCTTCCTAGTAGGTGTGAAGTGGTATGACATTTGTGGTTTTGACTTACATTTCTCTAATGAGTAATGATGGCAAGCATTTTTCATGTGTTTATTTATGATTTGTAAATCTTAGGAAAAATTTCTTTGAGATACTTTATGGTTTTAAATTTATTTGTCTTTTATTATTGAGTTTTAAGTGTCATTTATATATTTTTGGATATAAATATCTTACCAGGAATATGATTCACAAATATTATCTCCCATTCTGAGGGTTGACCTTTCATTTTCTTGAATTTCTTCTTCAATTTTGATGAAGAGCAATTTATTTATTTTTAATTTTATGGGGGCTTTTGAGAGAGGGATATTAAGCACTGAACCCAAGTCTTTTTGCATGTGTGAAGCATGTACTCTGTCACTGAGCTACACCCAAGTGGATAGCCAGCTGTTCTAGTGACAATTATTGAGAAGACTTCTTTTTTACTGAGTTACCTTGGCTGCTTGACCATAAATCAGTTGACTATATACTTATACTAGTGTCACACTGTCTTGCTTGCTGTAGCTTTGGAGTAGATTTTATGAGCAGTTTGTTTAAGCAATGCTTTGTAGTTTTCAGAATATATTTTATATTTTATATTTCTTTTATTGAATTTATTACTAATTTTTTCCCTTCAATGGTATGGTAAATGGAATTGTTTTTCAAATTAATTTTCAGATTGACTATTGTTTATTTTATATAATTGATTTTAGATATTGATTTTGTAACATAAAACCTTACTGGGACAAGTTAGTGATTCTAACTGTTTTTCAGTGGATTTATTAGGAATTTCTACATGATCTTTTGAGATCATGTCATCTGCAAATAGAGATAGCTTTCCTTTTTCCTTCCTCATTTTGATACTTTTTATTTCTTTTTCTTGTCTAATTGCTTTGGCTAGAATTTCCAATACAGTGTTGAATAGAAGTGGTATGAGCAGACATCCTTGATTTGATTCTGATCTTAGGAGAAAGGCATTCAGTTTTTTTTTTTTATTCATATGTGCATACAAAGCTTGGGTCATTTCTCCCCCTCTGAGATTCTGTCTTCTGTTTGTTCTATTCTGCTGGATTGGCCTTCCATTTTGTTTTGCAGTTCTGTTTCGTTCTTTTTTCTGAGGTTTTCCATATCCTGGGTGGTTTCCTCTTTAATGTTGTCTATTTTTGTCCTGAGTTCATTTATCCATTTATTCATCGTGTTCTCTGTTTCACTTTGGTGTTTATACAGTGCTTCTATGGTTTCCTTTATTTCTTCTTTTGCTTTTTCAAATTCTCTATTTTTGTTGTCTTGGAGTTTCTTGAGTGTCTCCTGTACAATTTGGTTGATGCTATCCAGTATCATCTCTATAAAATTCTCATTGAGTACCTGTAGTATGTCTTCTTTTAAATTATTCTTGTGGGCTTCATTGGGTCCTTTGGCATTGTATATCTTCATTTTGTTGGAGTCTGGATCTGAGTTTCTGTTTTCTTCATTCCCCTCTGGTTCCTGTACTAATTTTTTGCTGTGGGGAAACTGGTTTCCCATTTTTTCTGTCTTCCCGTCATTATCTTTGGTGTTGTTACTGTCCCTGTACTGTGTGCAGTTAAGTATTTTCTAGCTTGTAATAATAACAATGGTAATATTTAGAATGGAAGGGTGAGCTGAGATGGAAAGCAAGAAGTTAAAGAAAAGGGGAAAACAAATACACAGACAAGCGGGAGAAAGCAGAACAAGGTTTCAGACAAGAAAGTTTCAAAGGTATAAACAGGGACCATTAGTGTACTAATTAACAGTAAGCTGAACAGACATTAGACAGAGAGAGGATTGAAAATAAAAAATAAAAAAAAAGACAATAAAAATAAGAAATAAGTAAATGAAAGAAATATCTATACATAAAAATGTATTAAAATAAAATGGAAAATAGAAAATTTAAAAAAATAAATAAAAAACCCAAAAAATCTCCAAGTTCACATGCAATGAAGTTTCAGTCTTAATAATTTGGGTGTTCGTCTCAGTCTCCAATCCTGGAGATGGTGCCTCAGATGTTGTTCTGTAGTTGTCTCATCAAAGGGGACGCATAAAGTAGAACAAAACTACACACACACACACATACACACACACACACACAAAACCCCACCAAGTGTCCCAAGTTCAAATGCAATACAATTTCAGTAAGTTTTTCCACATGCAGGTGTAATTCGGTTGTTCTCTCATCAAATGTAGGGAGATAAAGAAAAAAAGAGTCTAGAGATAGTTCTAAGAATGGTATCTGCAGCTGTGGCTTGCCTGCCCGCTGCTGTCAGCCTGCTGTTGCTGGCGGCGTTATTTATGCAGATGTCTGGGGTGAGCTTAGCACTCACCTGGCCCCACAGGCTTTGTTTGTTCAGATTTCTCCTGTGCGGGAGCCTCTGCTACAAGCTTTCCCCTTTCCAAGCACTGGGAAAGGTGACACTGCACCCACGTTGTCAGGCCTGCGTGTTTATTTACAGTTCATGTGGGAGGTGGGTCTTCCCCCTCCCTCCTGTGGAGTTTTCCTCCCACCGCCAGTTTCACAAGCTTTCCTGCTCCTGCTTACTGGGTGGTGCTGCTGCTCCTGCCAGCCGCCATGTTTGTTTACAGTTCACGTGGGAAGTGGGTCTTCCCTCCTTTCCTGTGGAGTTTTCCTCCCTCCACCACTCTCACCAGCTTTCCCGCTCCTGGTTGCTGGGCTCTCTGGCCTGCCCGGCTTGTTTATTTACAGTCCCGGAAGGATTCCCTTCCCCCAATCTTCAGCGCTCAGGGCCCCCCCACCCTCTTTCCAGCATGTCTTAACTGTTCTTATTGCTTATTACTCAGTTTCTCTTTTTTTTTTTTTTTTTTCCCCTTGGATGGAGGTCAGTCTGTCCAGGGGGCTATGCTGCTCTGGCCCAGGCTTGTCTGTGGGAGTACCGCAGTACTGCGAAGCTCACCTGGTCCGTGTCTTCCTAGGCCATCTGGGCGCGGGTGACTGGTGGCCCGGGGGCCCTCCTGGTTTCTCCGTTTAACGTGAAGTGGAGATTCTCTGCACCGGCTGGAGGTGTGGAGGGGTCAAAGTTACTCCTTTTCTCAGTGATTATGCCTGCAAAGTGTGTCTCCAGTGTCTCTCCAAGATTTCACTATAGGAGGCTCACTTTCTGCTTCCTCCCTCTAGCTGCCATCTTGGAATCTCAGGCATTCAGTTTTACACTAAGGATGATACAGTCTGTCTTCTACATTAAGCATAATAGGATCTGCGGGTGTTTTGTAGGTACTCTTTATCAGGTCAAGAAAGGTTCCTCTTGGTCCTAGTGTCTTCTTTTCTTAAATCAAGAAAATGTGTCAAATTTTGTTAACATGTTTTCCATATATTTATTGAGATGATTGTGTGACTTCTTTTTTCATTTTATCAGTAAAATGAATTACTTTTATTGATTTTCTGATGTTAAACCATCCTTGCATTGCCCCCAAATAAATCACACTTAACCATGGTGAATAACTCTTTTTATATGTCTAGATTTGGTTTGCTAGTATTTTGTTGAGGATTTTTGCTTCTATATTATAAAAAATGTTTGAAGTTTTCTTTTCTTGTGATGTCTGTGTCTGATTTTGAAAACAGGATAATAGTGATCCCAGAGAATGAGTTCAGAAATGTTCTTTCCTTTCTGTTTTTTGCAAGTATTCATGAAGAATTGGTATTGTTCCTTATTTAAATGTTAACTGCAATTTATCAGTTATCTGGTCCCACGCTTCTCTTTGTGGGAAATTGTAAAATTAATAATACAATGTATTAAAGTACATCCTGATTTTTTATTTCATTTTGAGTGGATTTAAGTAGTTTTTACCTCTCTGAGCATTAATTTAACTTGAGTTATCTAGCTTATTGCATACAATTATTATATTATTCCTTTATAATCTGCCTTATTTCTATAAGGATGATAGTAATGCCCCTTCTTTTATTTATGATTCTAGCAATTTGAGTCTTTCTCTTGTTTACTCTAAGTGTTAATTTTGCTGATTTTTTCTAAGAACTAAGTTTTATTTTTTTGACTTTCACTATTGCTTTTCTATTCTCCATTTAATTTATTTCTACTATAATCTTCTTTATTTCCCTTTTGTGCTTGCTGTAGGTTTAGTTTGCTTTTCTTTTTCCAGTGTCCTAAGGAGAAGGTTAAAAAATAGGGCTTTATTGTAATTATCATCCAAGAATTGCTTTACTATATCTTTTCCCCAAGTGCTGCTTTACCTGCACCTCATACATTTTTCTATGTTCTGTTTTGGTCTTCATTATCTCAGCAATTTTTCAAATTCTCTTTTGATTTCTCCTTTGATCTACTAGTAATTCAAAAGTACATTGTTTAATTTTCAAATATTTGTGAATTTCCTAAATTCCTTTCTGTTGTGGGGTTTTAACTTCATTCCATTGTGGTTGAAGAACACTGTTTGTCTTCTTCTAACCTTTTTATTTTTATTGAAGTTTTCATAATTGTCCATTTTATGATCTTTTCTCAAAGGATGATTCATGTATGGTCAAGAAGAATGTGTTTTGTGCTTGGCTAGGTAGATTGCTCCATAAATGTCTGTTGGTGTAGTTAGTTAATAATGCCATTTAAATCTTCTACGTTCTTACTGATCTTCTGCCTGATTGTTTCACATATTATTGAAATTGGATCCTTGTTACCACTATTAACATATTTTGATATTTAGTCAATCCTGTTTTTTATTAGTATAGCACCACTTTATATTCCTTACTGTTGCTGTTTGCATGATATCTTTTTCCAGATATTTTATTTTAAGCCTATTTGTATCTTTGAACCCAAAGTATGTCTCCCATAGAGAAACAACCTAAAACCAGGTATTGTTTTTTCTTTCAGGACTGGGGTTCAAGGTAACTAAACAATGAAGAACAGGAACATAGAAATGGTCATGTTAAGGGGAGGTGGTTTGGGGGGGTAAGTGAAGAAAGTAAAAAGGGTGAATATGGTTGATATACTTTTTTATACAAGTATGTATATGGGACACTGAAACCTAAAGCCACCACAAGAAGGGGAATGGGATAGAAAGGAGAGTAATGGAGAGGATGAACCAATTTGAATATAATACTTTTATATATGGGAATGTCACAATTAACCCCCCTGTATAACTATTATAAGCTAACAAAAATGTTCCTTCTTAATAAATGAAGGACTGGAAGGTAAAACGGGTCCTGTCTGGGGTGAGAACCAGTGGTAGCAGGCAGGGCATAAGGAAAATGTGAAGGAAGGTGAATAAGGTGGAAGTATTTTGTATTCATGTATGAAGATGGAACAATGAAACCTGTTGAAATTATTCTAAGGAGGGGAGAAGGGGAGATAAAGGAGAAAGAAGGAAGAGGTGAATCTAATTAAGATATATTTTAAATATATAATGTAAATGTCATAATGTACCCCCTGTACAACTATAGTATGCTAATAATTAAAAAAACTAGGATTCAAACCCAGAATCTGTACTACTGAGATACATTTTTGTTTCTACATTTGGTTTTTAAACTCCATCTGCCAGCCTCTGCCCATTGATTGGACTGTTTAACTTATTCATATTTAACATTACTATCAATTTGTTTGGATTTATGCCATTTTATTTTTTGGTTTCTATAGACCTACTGTATATTTTGTCTTGGTTCATCCTTTACTGTTTTATTTTGCATTAGATACTTTCTAATGGATTATTTTAATTTTTTCATGATTTTAACTTTATTTGTCCCATACCCAAGGATCTATATTATCTTAGTACTCCATTTTGGTGGGTCCTCACTTTTGGGTATTTGATAGGGTTTCCAACAGTTTTTTGGAGAACTTGGTTTTAGTTTAGAACCAGACTCTGTAAGCTTTTAATGGTGCAGAATTAAATCAAGTCTAATTCTTAAAAATCAATGACATAGGAAGGGTAGGTACATTACCATATACTGAATTTCAAGATTAAGATCAAATTGAATAAAGTTATATTTCAGATATTAAAATGTTACTTAACCATTCAAGTATAATGCTCAAATTCATTATATTATATAAATCCTCAATTAACATAGAAACTAAAGCAGTGAATGCTTATTAATTAAGAATTTACCACAAAATGTTATTACAGGGCAAACTCTTTTCTATACATGTTACATATTTGTTAAAGAATTTTAGATAATGTTGTAGACTGCATTGTGTTCCAATCTGAACTCATATGTTGAAGTTCTACACCCCACTACCTCAGAATGTGGCTATGATTGGAGGTAAGGTCTTCAAAGTGGTAATTCAGGTTAATGGGGTTGTAAGGTTGGACCTTAATCCAGTGTGACCTATGTCTTTGAAGGAAAGAAGGTCAGGCAGAGAAAGATGAAGTGGAAAAGACCACGTGAAGACACAGAGAAAAGGCAGTCTATAAGCTAAGGAGAGAGATCTTAGAAGAAACAAACCCTGCCAAATCCTTGATCTCAGATTTCTAGTGTGCAGGTTTGTGAGAAAATAAATTTCTGTAGCTTAAGCCACCCAGTTTATGGTACTTTGTTTTGGCAACCCTAATGAATGAACATCAGTGGTTTTCAAATAACAATTTTACTGGGCAAAATGGAGTATGCACTCCCAGAGTCTCTCCTTTCTTGTCAGTCTTCCTGATAAGAATACCCCTGCCCAGAGTGGATCTTCTTTTGAGATTTGGGGTGAAGTAGTAGGCCATGGTTCAAACACTGGATTTTCACTGGTTTTTTAAAATCAAGATTTATTGGATTTTCTTGAATAAGTATTTTGCCTTATGTTATATTTCATTAGGATAGTTTTCAGAGATTTAAAATTTTTTAAACTCATTGGACAAATGAGTCCATTCTTCCTTCTTCAATTCTTTCCTTCCTCCCTTCTTGCCTGAGTTCCTCATTTGCTTCCTTCATTCTTTCTTTCTCTATTTTCTTCTTTCCTTCCTCCCATTATTCTTCCATCCTTCCCTTCCCCTCCCTTCCTTCCTCCCTCTCTCCATTCCTCCAATACATGTTTATTAGGGCCTTGAGTCTCACCACAGTCACACCGTGAGGAAAATAATTTATCCAACAATCCTTGTTTTTCAAACTTTTTGGGGAAGTAGCTTGCAAAATTTAGAGATCCAGGAAGCTTGAATGTGGAAATTGGATTGTTGGCCATTAGTGTAAAATGTGTCCTGAAAAAGAAGTTTATAATGGTAAGACTCAAAAAATGACTTTTTGTAGAGGAATATTTAACTTCAAAATCTTCTCTATTCTGTGCCTTAGTGGAAATTATGCATTTATTGGTTTCAGTGTTCCACAATCCAGTGTGTGGCCCCAATTTCAAGATTTTAATTCTTTTAAATTAATAAACATGATGTACGTTATTGCCTTTTCTTTTAATGAATTTAAATATTGGTCTAAAGCACTGTTCAAATGACATGGTTATTACCTTTTGCCAAGTGTGGGGTTTTGTTATTTATCATAACTTTATTGAGTATTTTCTATGCCTAGATGTTGTGAAATTTTATTTTATAGGTATTATGCATTGCATATCTTAAAGTAATAGTTTGTTTACATTTTCTCCCAAATTATTTGTGCTACTGTATCAGGAAATTGCATAATGATTTTCTAATTTTCTTTATTAAAAATAGCTGAAGCAGTTGTTTTGAAACTAGTAGGAGACGAACCATTTCCAATTTAACATGTTAATCATGGATGCTTGGGGGAAATATTTCGTAATTGAAATATGAAGAAAAATTATCTTCTCAAACAATAGATACTAATTTTTTATTGTGTATGTTTTTGTTCAACTCAAAAATTGGAGATTAACGGCACCGATGTCCAAGAACCTATGCTAGGGAGACAAAAGACCTTCATCAGCTTTCAGTCTACTTGGAGGGAGGGTGACTTTTAACTCATAGTAGTCTGAGAAACTACCTTCAGAGAAGATTAAACCAACACCAGAAAGGCAGTAAAGGCAATTTGTTTGAGGATCCAGGATACATACAAAGGAAGTGATACTGAAATTAATAACACAGACGCTTTGGATAGTTGGAATAGTTGGTTCTATTTCTTTTTCTTTGAACTTTCATTATATTGTCTGGCTCATTCAGTCTTAGCATATTTCACTATTTTCATTTGCCTATCTGACTAGTTTTAAAGCTTCTTGAGGACAAGGATCTTTTTGTAATCATATTTGCTCTAAATATCTTATATCTTTTGCATCCTTTGCACTTGATACATATATTTGTATATGAGACTTTAAAGCTGTTATATGTCATGCACTTTCTACATTTTATGAGGTAGATTTTATCATTAACTACAATTTAAGATATGAAAATAAAGAAAATGGAGGCTTAGGGAAATTAAGTAACTTGTCCAAAGTCAATTGTCAGAAACCAGTGGAGAGAGATTGGAGCTTAGTTCTTTCTAGCTCTGAAATCCAGGCTTTTAAATCTCACCATAGCATATTTCTAAATATTTAATAAAGATTCAAAGTAATATTTGAGTTTTTACAACTTGATCATATTAAAATATTCTATTATTATTTTAAAAACTGTTGCTTTTTATTTATCCTAAAATATTCTATCATTACAAGATAATGTTATATGATCACCCAAACCCCAAACCCCCCCAGCACCAGCACAACATTTATTTAGCATACAAATAATCAGAAACACAGCTAAAGAAAAGAGTTGTCATGCAGAGGCCAGTTTGAGTTTGAGGCCAGCCTGAGCTGCATAGTGAGACCCTGTTAAAAAAAAAAAAAAAAAGAAGGAAAGAAGGAAGGAAGGAAAGAAGGTAGAAAGGAAGAAAGATGGAGGAAGGGAAGGAGAGAGGGAGGGAAGGAGGGAGGAAGAAAGAAGGAAGGGAGGAAGGAAGGGAAGCAGAAAGAAGGAAAGAAAGGGGTTCTAATCAGTCAAACAAAAGGCATAGCTTTGCCTCTGCTTAAGCACTGTACTCAGGGTGGGGTGCAGTATCTCAGCCCCTCACTCAAGTGTTAATGAATCTACATTTTGACAAAATTCTAATAATACCTGTAATGTAGTCTCCCAGCCCAAGGCAGACATGACAGAAAGAAGTGAGGATGATGAAGACATATAGCTGCAAGAAATAATTACTGCTGTGTTTCAATGTGGGAAAGGATGGGAAAACTATAAGAGTAGGCAAAGGCACTAACAAACAATTTCAAAGACCATTTATTGTCAAACACTAGATATACCTGCCTCTATCAGGTATTGTTGTATGATAATTGCCTCTTTACAACCATTTTCAAAGGAGTTAGTGCATAGGGATGTACATAATGATGACTTTGGGGACCAAGTAAAAGATTAAAATGTATTTTTGTCTTTTCTTTTAGAAGGCAGAGAAGTGTGTACTACATATGAGAGTGCAGAATCCAAAATGGTTTTAGAGTTTTAAGGAGTAAACTTGTATTGTCTGAAAATTATACTTATTTAGAATATGCATCCTGGTGGTTCTTCTAACTGACTCATTGACCTTGAGAATGTTACCAATGTCTCTGAGATGGTTCTCTTTGTAAAATGAAGCTAATAATAATAATAATAATAATAATAATAATAATAATAATGGTTGATTGTGAATATTAAATTAGATCAAGGGCTGACACAGCTTTCAGCATATAGTAAGTCCTGAAGAAAGAGTTTGCTGTTGTCTTTCAGGCTCTACCTTTTGCATTTTGCACCCATTTTTACTTGCTCTGTGGATTTAAGTTTTTGCATTTTATAGTTTAGGAAAATTATTGCAGAAATGTGCTTATTAGAGCATGAGCTTTCAGTGTCTTGAGACCCATCCTCGCTTGAGTTCATCATTACCTCTGACAAGTACAGGAGACTGAACTACATTCTTCATTTCTTTTTCTCACCCAGTCACTCCCTAGCAACAACAGGACAGCCATGATATATCTACTTTAAAGAGCACTAAGCCATCCTCAGGAGCCCCAGGTATCACTTTGTTTGCTGGTAACTCTCTGTGTGGAGGGCAGGTAGCTTAAATTCTTTGGGTTTTGACCTGGGTTCCTCTATAATCTATCTTCCTCCCTCCCTCCCTTCTTCCCTCTCTTCCCTCCTTCCTTCCTTCCTTCCATTTTCGTTTTTGAGACAGGGTGTATGTAGCCCAGAGTAGCTTTGAAATCACCTCAGCTTTTTGAGTACTGGAATTACAGGCATGCCCCCTGCCCTGTCTTAATATTTCTATTATTTGCATTTCTTCTCTCTCATTTTTAATTTAATTTAATTTCTTTAGTACTACTGGTGATTGAACTCAGGACCTCCTGCTTGCTAGATAAGCATTTGTTAGGTAACTACTTGAGCCACATCCCAAGTCCTTTTGTCTTTAGTTTGTTTTTCAGATAATTGGTGTTAACTGCCTGGGCAAGCCTCATACCAAGAGCCTCCTGCCTCCACTTTCCAAGTAGTTGGGATTATAGACATACATCACCATACTCAGGCCTTTTATATCTTTTTTTAAACCTGTCTTTGGTACTATCTAAATGCTTTTGTTTGCATAAATTTAAATATATACTTGGTGTGCTGTTTAATAATATGAACTCTGGAGTCAGACTGATTTGCTCTAACTCTTGCCAATTGTGTGACTCTAGACAAATTACCTAGGTTGCCTGTAGTTGGTTTATTTATTTGTAAAACAGTGATCAAAGTATTTACTCCCTAAAGTTATTTTGAGAATTAGTAAAATTACTAACATACCTGCAGCATTTGAAATAATGCTTAATACACAGAACAAGTTCCTTAAAGGAGACAGACATGAATATTTTGTTAAAGAAGTGGAAATTTAGTAAATAAAAATATATGTTCAGAACAGATAGATTATAATGTGTTCAAAGGAGAAAAGTTATAAATCCATGTGGAACATGTGGAACATGGAGGAAATGAGTCAGGAAGAATAGTTAGGGGACCTTAAAGTAGTCTGAGTGAATTATAGTAATATTTTAAACTGGTGGAGTAATTGTCTAGGTGGAGAGAAGTTCTCAGAATTGAAAACAGGGGAAACAGATGCTGTCATGAGCTCTATTGCCTGCCCAGTGCAGCTTCTGTCTCTGCCATGGCCCTTTTGTTGCCCTTCCTAGGTTCCACAGTCCTCTCCTTGGGATCCACCTGACTCTGTAACCCAGATGTATCTAAGTGTGGAGGAGTTAAACGGCAAGCCATCAATGAATTTCCAAGCCAACAGCTTTTATTCCCATTGGCTCCAGGTGGGGGATATGTTAGAAGCAGAAGAAAATCACATAACAAGTAGCTTTTGTTTAATGAGGGAAAAACTTCCAAGCAATAATTAATTTGAAAGACTTCCTTTTCTTACAGGAAACAAACAGATTGGGAGGTGCATCCAACCTCTTCATTATACATCTGCAGTGGGTATTGTGTGGCAAGAATTTTGCGGGGAGCATTTTGTAATGCACCATCTGTGGTACAGAGAGCACTGTATTTCATCCTTGCCTGGGTTTTGTAACAGCAAATAGGAAGGGGACCATCTAGACAAATAGAAATAGCTATTATAGACAGCATCTATGCCTTTCAAGGCAGAATTATCTTTACTTGAAAAGGCAAATTTTAAGCTCTTGCAAGTCAGGAAAATTCTTTTTAATTAGCTATACCTGGTATGGCAAAAGAAAGTGATGTTCATGAATCCATGTGAAATACAAACTTAAAACCAATCAGTGAACACTGGTGCAACAGAGTATCCTGTGGTGAAGATCAGAACCAGGTAGGAACACAAAGTTAACAATTTTAGAGTGGCAGTGATGTCCTGATGAGAAGAGACTGTTAATGAAGCCCCAGACCACACCATAGCAATTATTCTTCAATGATGTAGATGACTATGTGTGTATATGTACATCTATACATGTATGCATATATGTGTTTACATAATATAACACATGTACGTATGTTAGTGAAGAATAATTCATTCCAGAGGTGTTTATTGAACACTTACTATGTGCCAGGCACGGTCCTAAGTACTGGGGATAAAATAACAAAGCAAAAACAGACTAATTCCTAAAGGGCTGACATTCTAGTAGAAGAGACAGACAATAAATATCTGTTAAATCAAACAATGATAAGTGATCACAATCTAATTATACAGCATGGAGGACAGAAAGGAAGGAGGAAGGAGGATTGTGTTGCATACAGTATGTTTAGGGAGGGCCTCTTTATAAGGTGATAGCTAAGCTAAGACTCAGAAGGCTTCCAGAGATCTGCAAGGAAAATAACCCAGCTAGAGGGCATAGCACATGTTCATCACTGAAGTGGATGTCCTGGTGTTATTGAGAAACAGTAACAAGGCAGGATGCAGAGAGAAGGAGAAGGAAATGGTGGGAAGAACAAGTCAGAGGAATGTCTAGGTCTTGCAGGCCATGGGAGTATGATTAAGGTCTTGGATTTCTTTCTGATGAGAAGTCTCTAGAAGCATATTATTAATATGTTTATGCTAACATGTACAGTTAACTTTACAACTTGCATCTAATTGTTACTGACACTATTTTTCCATTTATATGAAATGAGACACAGTCCCAACCCAACTCTTTCCTGTCTCATTTGCCTTCTGCACATCACAGACCCCAACACAGCAGAGGCAGCTAAGATCTTGTCCTTGGTCCCAGCCCTGTGTCCTTGGATACAGTAAAGCGCTATTCTTAGTGTTTTTACTCAACAGTGGAAATACTCTCCCCAAACTTACTTTATAAATGATTTAGTAAGAAAAAGAAAATTAAAAACCCCACAACTTCCAAATACATGAGTATATTCTTTGTCTTTACAGAATTGCTGCAGGCTTAGCATATCATAGGTACCCAGTAAGTCTTATGGAATTGCATTAGAAAGCTGAGGGTGGTGATGTGTAAAATGTTCTTTAGGGACAATGTAATTTTATTCACTCAGTTCAACAGATCTTCTTTTGGGGTAGTATGACCCTTGTTATCTAGGAAGAGTTATTTTTGTCTACATAATCACTCTTGTGATTTTTTTTTTAAAAAATTCATTTATTATATTTATTAAATTAAACAATGAAATGGTTCCCTCTATTTAAATTGATATCTTTTCTGATTCTACAGATAATATACATTTAATTATTCCTTTCAAAATAATTTTAAGCAATTATAGAACATGTCTTCTCTTATAAACCTTTGCAGAATGTTTTCTAATACTTTTCTTTGATGCTTTGTTTTTGTGGTGCTGGGGATCAAACCCAGGGCCTCATTTATGTTAGGCAATCACTATCACTGAGCAATGCCCCAAGACGTCTGATATTTTTTTGCACACTATGATTCTAGTTTTCATGGTAGATTGTTTGCAAAAATGGTCATAAATTCTTCCTTTTAATATTTGCGTACTCATTGGTGATGTGACTTTATAGCCTAATAGTAAATCCCATTAAGAAGTGGTATCTGTTTCTTTACCCACTGAATTTGGACTTGATCATGTGCCTTGTTTTGACCAACTGGGCATTAGTACATGTAATGCAAATAGAGTCTTGAAAAGTACTTATGCTCAGAACTTCACCCACCCTGATCTTGGTAATCTGATCACACCACATGAATAAGCTTGGGTTCACCTGATGAATGATGAGTAATAATACATGGCCAGTTATTGTTACCCCTGTCAATAGTTGGCCAACCACAAAACAGGTAAATGAGGCAATTATCACCTAGCTGGTCACAAATGCAAGATTGAACCTGGATAACATCATGCAGGCCAGAGGTGAGCCATTCCAGCTAAGCCTACCCCAAACTGTTAATCCATAGGATGTTTTAAGAGTTAAGCTCAGGACAGTAAAACTGAATTGTTTTTATTTTGTGAAGTTCTATATGGTATCTTCTTTTTACTTTTCCTTCCTCCAAAACACACATTGAAGTGGAGACAACTAGTTCTTCAATATTCCTTTTTTTTCTTCTTCAGAATAGACCTATTAATTAATAGACCTCCCCCATCTTTGAACTTTTAGTTTAGCCTGGGAATATGGCTATCTAGCTTGAGGCTGAATTTCCCAGCTTCTCTTGCAGCTAAGGTGTGGAATGTGTGCTATGAAAGTAGCTCTCTGCTCTCTTTTCCCTCACTCTCCATTTTCTGGGAAATGGAACCATCTTTGACCCAGAGATATAGGCCATATGTTGAAGATAGTAGAGATAATCTGCCAGCTCTGTTTCTAGAATAACTTCAGAGACAAAACCCACTTACCCATCCTGACCATTTACCTATCACTGGTCTGTTATATGAGAGAAAAATAAAGTTATATCTTAAGTATGCCACCATATTTCCAAGTTCCTTTGGAAACTTGACTTTTATGCTAATGTAGACTGAATAAATACATAGCAGACACAAGCATAAAAACACACACTGCATAAATAGCACTTAGATTCCAGAAGCTCAATAAAGATTAGATTCATGGACGTATCATTCAGTAACAGTTACTGAGTACCTACTGAGTGTCAGGAACAGAGTTGTATAAATAATTACAGTTTTTTCTCTGTTTTGTTCAGGAACTGACAAACTAGCATGGAAATTTAGGGAAAAAAATCAATAAAAAAGTGAAATTAAAGGTAAAGAGACCTGGAACAGACTCTGTCAGGGGTGGTAGCCAGAGAAAATGAAAGGATTTGGATATCCCTTAAAAGTTTGCTGCAGTGGATGAAACACAAACCTTGAAAGGAAGCATGCATTCAGTGTACCTGTACAATTACTTTCACAGAATTCGGACGACTCCCTTCACTTGTTTCTGGGTCACTAACCTTGAGCTGGGGTGGGGGTAGGGGGTAGCCACTGTCTTACTGTTTTCTTACTTCAGACTTCCAATGCTAGTTTTTCAAAGGTTTTGTGTGTTGGGTATAGGGGCGTCAGAAGGGATGGAGGTTAGGTTAAAAGGATTACTGACAATCCTGTAATAACTTTTGAAATAGCTTTTCAGATCAATTCCCATTCATTTCCCACTTTACAGAGAAGAGAGGACCAAGAAAGGATCAACAGTTATGAGAAAAACTATGAGGAAAAATCTTCACTCACCACACCTGGAAATGGAAGCTCCCTCTTTGTTCTCATGTCCCATTTTCTTTCCCCCACCATCTCCTGTGGTTTGTTTGTGTTTTCTCCTGCCATCCACATTGACTTTTATTTTATATAGAGAATATCCTCAGAAGCTTCTAAGTGAGAAGTCATTGCAAAAGTTCAAGAAAACATAGACCACCCTGGGTCATAACTTAGAGATGCTAAGCATGAAAAAGAATCTTACCAAATTGGGCAGACATTTCATCTAATTATACCACATCTCCCATCAGGCTCATTTGCAGTAGTGATAATTTCACTCTGAGTTATATGTCTTGCTCTTTGTGATATTTTGATCCTAGGTGCTTAAACTTTCAGAATTCCCTTCATTTTCAGGTTATAGGGTATATGCCATCAAACCTATCATCCTCTGAGGGCCTCAGTTTCCTCATCTGTAAAATGACTAGGTAAACTTTGAAATCTGCTTTGGATATCACATTCCACAAATTGTATTCTCTAGACATATTGATTAAAGTATGGTGACAACTGTAGCTATAATGACAACAGAATCATGAAACATTAACATTAGTGTTAATGCAATAATCAGCTGTGTTTTGTTCCATATGGCAATTTATTTCAACAATTAAATTCAACTCCATCTGTTTTGGCATCAACAATATTCAGATGGGTTCCTAAACCACATCTTTGGAAATCATTTTATGTGTTTCAAATATTGCTATCATCAATAAATGTGCAGAATCCTTCTGATTAAAAAAAAAAATCAGTAAGGCTAAAGCCCAACTTATTTGAAAAAGGAATTGTTTTGCTATTCGACCTGACAGATACCTTGCATGGTCTAATTGATAGTCACAGAAAAGGCAAATAAATTTCAGTGTCCACATGGAGGGAACACATGAGGGGCACTAGTTTGGGGAACAGGCAAAGCCAGCCTCAATGTGTCAGCAGCGTATTTCTATTTTTCTGACCTGAGGATCCTGATGGGACAGGATGTGCTTCCATTGCAATGGAGACTAGACAAATGGTATATTCCTCACATCCAGCAGGAGTGTCTTTCTTTGGCTTGGGTTGAGCTGCATTGACAGAATAGCAATAGGGAACATTTGTCTTGATCTTTATAATACCTGACAAGAGGCATGATTACTGCTGTAAGGATATCAAGATAAAGAAAAAAATGGCTTGTCTAAGAGCTCTGCTATTTATCACATTCAGAAACACTAACCCAGACTAGCAGGGTAGAAATTCCTTGTCAAATTGCCTCTAAAAATCATTATTTTCCTCCCTGAGACAATATGTGAAGCCATGGATCTCACCTCTGCTGTTTTCTCCCCCTGGTTTGCAAGTTGGGGGCAGTCTTCTCTTGAGATCAGGCAGTAGCTCCATAGGCTAAGAGTGGTTTCCATGTGGTCCTTTGCATGTACCTGCCTGACAATACACGTTACTCCCTTCTTGTGTAGGAAATACAGAAAATCACTAGCTGGAAGCTTATTAACAAATATTGAATGTATATAGCAAAAATTCGATTTATTTTGTAACACGTGTTAGGATGTCTCTAGGCAAATTACAGCTGGAGCTGACTTTGTTCAACCCCTTTATTTATTTTCCTGTTCCTTGTTTTCTAATTAGGCAGGCTTTCTTCTGCTTTCCAAACACCCTCTCTATCGAAAATACTGCAGGTCTATTGAATCCTGTGTGAAATAGCTCTATATCACTCATATTAAAACTTATTAATACCGTATTAGAGAGTCACGACCCACCCTTTACATACAGGCTCCCAACTTCTGCAAGAGTGATACTAAATGTCTCTATGATACAGAATACATGCTCCTGCTCTGATGTGAGGGACCTGCACATACTGTGGCCAATGATTTTCCCAAAGAAATTGTGAACAGTAGATAGGTCAAAGTAGTGTTTGCTTTGAAAGGCCACATCCTTCAGTGTATAGCACCAAAGTAGGCTTTTTCCCCCCTTTGCTTCAAAGTGTTCTCTCTTGGCAGACCTTTGCAAAAGAGGGCACTTGCATGGTTCCTCATGAGGAGCAATTCAAGAATTAAATCAATGGTTATGTCTTAAAGCTTGTTCAGAATTCAACATTTTACTTGGACTTGACATTCTTTTGTATGGTTTAGAGCAGTGACTCTCAACCTTGGATTCCCATTAGAATCATCAGGAGACCTTAAAAAATATTGATGTCTGAGCCCCTTCCCAGACTAATTAAATCAGAATCTCAGGGGAGGGACCAGGACATTGGCATTTCAAAAAAGCTCTCCAGATGATTCTTTTAGGCAGAAAAGGTTATAGATTTTCTATCATCAGAATATAACCAAAGAGAGCTCTTTCATTTACTCATTAAGTAAATACTTGAGTTATTGCTCCCTATCAGAAAAGGAACTATGTTCCGTAGGGCACCCAAAGGTATATAAAGGAATTTCTATATTCTCAAAGTAGCTGGTAAGTTCATAGAGGCTACAGATTTCATTCATGTCACATGAATTTTTGAGCCCTACTATGTATTGTGAGCATTGAAGAGTCAGCCATGAGCAAGACAAACAAGGCCTCTGTCATCAATTGAGGTTATGCCCAAGGAAACAAACTTAAAAAAAAAAGACACTTATGGTGAGAACCAGCAAGAAATAAAAGCAGAAATGTGATAGAATGTGGCTGAGACTG
Source organism: Castor canadensis (assembly GCF_047511655.1). Taxonomy (NCBI): domain Eukaryota; kingdom Metazoa; phylum Chordata; class Mammalia; order Rodentia; family Castoridae; genus Castor; species Castor canadensis. Next base: position 135,186,221 of record NC_133393.1, on the reverse strand, counting down.
AGCAGGAGTGCTCATATGCTTCTCTGAGCCCTGGATCTAAATGATGGGAATGGAATAGTTAAGTGAAGATCCAGAGGGAGAGAACAAGTCCCAGGCCAAAGAAGAGTGAACAAACTTCAGAGAAGGTAGGGAGTCAGAAAGGTAGATGGGTTAAAAATTCTCCATATAGGTTACCTTGACAGACAGAAGAAAACAGGTGGAAGATGGAGATGCAGATTAATGGTTGTGAGCACTGGAAAGCACCAAGATATTGCTTTGATTGGGGCATATAATTTTCATGGAAATGGTGACTTTAATTGTAAGTTTGTAGACAATAGCTGAGCAGCTGGAGGGGAAGAACAGTTTAAGTAGTGAGATCATTTTCTGAAAAAAAAAATGTCCCTAGTGCCTAGCACAGTGCCTGACACCCAGAAAGTGCTCAATAATGTTTGGTGAATTAATAAATGGAAGTCCTATTTGAGTTGCTAATAGCTATCTATTATAGAGGTTTATGCAAGATGTAGATGACTCCTTTCTTGATGGAGTTTAGGAATGTTCCAGAAAGTATAGCCTTATAGGTTGACTTTGAAGGATGCATAGTGTTTCTTTAGGAGGAGAAGATGGAAGACATTTTAAGGTCAGAACCCAGCAAGAGGAGCAGGAAGACCAGGCGAATGCAGGTCATGGAAGGCTAGAGGGATTAAAGGAATGGCCAGTGCCATCAAATGTACATGAGAACTTGAGGGAGCTGAGTGTGAGTAATGTTTGAGAGACATTTTTAGGTGTTGGTACTGATGCAAAATGGATCAAAGGATGCAAAAGTATGTGGAGAGACAGTGTGGAGACCAACTAGTAGTCACTATAGAATTTGGCATATGATGAGTGGATGGAAATGAGTTGACAACTTTAATGGAGGCTGGCCTTAACTCTTAATAAGGTCAGATCATAGGCTGGGGGAAAAGAGCCAACAGAAGAGGCAAGAATAGTATAAAAGAGGGCACAGCTGATGCAATGTGGACCTGCAAGAGACAGAAAGGGACAGAACTCAGAGGACAGAGAAAAGGACAATTTGCCCTGAGGATACCTCATTCTTACTCAGAGCCTAGAGATAAACAGAAAGGGATGGGCATCTCACTGCTCATAAACTAATACATCAACAATGCCATCATAGAAGACAACATTTTCAGGTTGTCCCCTAGGCTTTTCCAAACAATTCCTCAAATTCAAAGTATTTAGTGAGTTGAGGACCCTAAAGACATAGTTTTTGCTTATTTTTGACTTTGTATTTCATCTGAAAATTAACTTTCTAGAATTAGAAAATTGATTATAATAATCAGTGAGTTTTACAGATCAAATGTATGCTTATAAATGTTGTATTGAGTAGGTATACTTTTTATTCTGTCATGAGCCAAAGAAGTAGGTTGTCTCTGAATATAAGTATTATATTATCATCTGTAATAGTTTCTTCCTCAAGGGCAATTTCTCAAACACATGATTTTAAAATCAATAAACACCCTGTAGCCTTCTGCTTCAGAATTTACTTATTCATGAGATGCTTATCTTTCTGTAAATTCCCAGGAAGAATTCTTATTGCTTAATCCTACCATATTGGATTGAATGCTTATCAGTTCAAAATTAGTTCTTATTAAATTTTCTTGGCAACTTTGTAACTGTCTCTGGGGTTTCTCCCCTAGAGAGTTATTTTCACTTTCAAATCTTAACATGAGTAGAAACCCATTTCAACTTCCTAAAAAAATCATTAAACATGGGCCTGCCCATGTTGCATTTCAGCATTTATTGAGGCAAAGGTCATATGCCCACAAATAGTGCTTTTTAAAGAGACTATTTTGTAAGGCTGCATGTTTTCATTATTAGACACTAACAGTCTCCATCACTGACAGGTAATGACAAATTGAAAGCTAGCACACAGTAGAAACTTGTGTAGGTGCCTTCTCATTTTTCACCTTGAAGGCTGCTTCTGATGGCTTTTTGTTTTGTCATAGGATCATTAGTAGCTTCTCTGCTGATCTAGGATGTGATCTGGTGTCTATGGAATTATTTTTCCCATACATGGCCAGGACTAAGGAGTGGAGGTCTGTTCTTACTGACTGATTGTAAGAGAAGATGCCTGTTCAAGATGCCCAAGTCTCAGAAATAATGCTCTGCTATGGACTCATTTGAATAATCTCTGCACTCATTAAACACAGCTGCAAGGCAAGAGGCAGCAAAGTTCAAAAGGCAAGCCAAGGGAATATATTAGTAATAGAATTATAGTTTAAGCCTTTAGGCATATTTCCTCAATATTTTTGTACTTCATTAATTACAACAAGAACATTTTTGTCACTTAAAAAAAAGAAGGGTAGAGGAATATTTTGACTAAGAAACGTAAGTAAAATGTATATATTTTATAAAAGTGTTAGGTGTACTGCAATTAAATGTTAAGAAAAACTCTGGAAGTTATCCAACAAGTTATTTTCTCATTGTACAATTTAAATTCCTGGTGAGCTGGGATTAGAAGCCATTGGCACAATTTAGCTTCATGAGTCAGTCAACTCTTGGTGTGGATGTGGATGTCTTTACAGTCCCTGGGCTATGTGTTTGTGTGCACACACATATCTGTGCATGTGCACTCTGTTGGATGCTTTCTAGTCTAAATCCCAGAATATCTCTTACCCACACCCTCTCAGAGTAACAAATTTATTATAAGACCAGAAAATAATTAACGAGAAAGAGAAAACAGTGGAAATAAAAGGTGGAAAAAACAACAGTAACATAAGGCAAAGGTTTCTTGCTGATGCCCTCACTATGGCCTTTTCTCTCTTTTCTGTCTTTGAGGGTTCAGGGTCACTTTGGGTTTCTCTGGAGCTGCAGATTCTGAGGTCATGGTTTTATTCCTGATCTATCTTTACCTCTTGATCTTGTCCACCACATCATCTTGTGTGGATGACTCACCAACATGACATTTTAAGATATTAAAATGTATTTAAATTTGGAATGGTTTAACTCTGAATCCAATTCTATGTCCTTTCTTGGACTGTGGATTGAATTGAGTTGAGTTTTATTACCCCAGAGATTCATGTCCTCTTCCAATACAGAAGCAAATGACATTCACTTTGTCACATCCTTTCTATGGGGAATTTAAGGATATACTGAAGACCAAGGTTGAACAAATCCATTGTTTGTCTTCTTTTCACACCCTGCCTAAATTGACAGAAAGTGAGGGTGAATGTATCACAGTGAAGGTTGTAGTGGGATTTCTGTTCTTCTCATCCTTGTTTCCATGTTAAATTCTTTCTAAAGCCTGGTGCAAAAAGGTGTGGGGGGGGCTACTGAAGAGTTATTTTGTCAAATTTAAAAATATCTTCTATATCCAGAATTGTATGAGTAGAGCTCCTCTCAAATGATTTTCCCAGATAACTGAATATTACCACTTGCATGGCAAAGTTTGAAGATGAGAGCAATATTTTGTTATATAGTTTGGGGTTTGAGCTCCGTCTTTATGTGAGTTTTATGTGTTAGTTGATAGGTAAGAGGTGAGTACAGGAGGCTGTAAAATAGGCACTCAAAAGATCTTCACATCCAAAAAAATCACTGTGGATGTGATTAATACTTTTGAGATGGGGAAATACCTTGGATTAGCCTGTTGTGCACTATGAAGCCAAGCAATTGCATGTATCTTTATAAGGAGAAGGAAAGGGGAGATTTGATACACAATGGAGAGTTGATATGAAGATGGAACAGAGAAAGATTTCAAGACCCTGGCCTTAAAGAGTGGACACAAGGCAAGGAATGCTGGAAGTCACCAGAATCTGGACAAGGCAAAGAATGAATTTGCCCCTAAACCTTATGGAGGAAGTGTGGCCCTGATGGCACCTTGAGTTTGGGCTTCTGACTTCCAGAACTGTGAAAGAATATGTTTTTATTGTAAGCCACTACGAATGTAGTAATTTGTTACAGTGGCAATTGGAAAGGAATATAATAGGGCACACTGATAACATCCAAACATTGGGGCCCACCAATCAGGCAAATGAACCTACACAATATTTAAAAATCCTATTTCTGTGAATGATCCTCTTTCTAAGTTAGTTGGAATGTAGCCAAGCTACCCTATTTCAATTCAGTATGGATAAACAAAAACATTTAACAAAAGGAAAAGAAACCTACTGATTTAATGAATATAGATAAAAAATATAGACATAATGCTTACTAATTCATTGTTCCCTCTTACTTCTGACCTAAAAGAACTGGTTCTTATAACCTGGATGTTCCTCAAGAAGGAAGTAAGTGTTGAATGCAACATGAATGACTCTTCTTGGAGCAGGGTATGGCAGCTGCTGTTTTTCCATTTCAGTTACTTGCGACATTCTTACAGGGGAAGACATGAGCAGTAAAGTTGGGTTTCAGAGTTTCATGTGAACCCAGCAAGATGTCCACCACGCATTTATCTCCTTGACTGGGGCTCTGATCTCTGATCTTTGGTGACCTGGGAATAAAAACAGCCCTGATTTTAAAAATTTTATTACTAATAAATTAATTTCCAAGCTTTATTGTGGTATAATGATAAGTTAAAAATTATACATATCAGAGGTGTACATGTTTTGTATATGTACACGTAGAGAAATAACTCTTATCAAATTAATTAACATATCAAAGACCACAACTATTATTTTCTTCTTTTTTGCATTGAGAGCATTTAAGATATACTCTCTTAGCAAATTTAAAGTGTAAAATAGAATATTATTAACTAATCACCACACTATATATTAGATTTCCAGAGCTTATGCATTCTGTGTAGCTGAAACTTCGTACGTTTTGACCAACATTCCCCAATATCTGGTAACCACCATTCCACTCCCTGCTTCTATGAGTTCAATTTTTTAGATTCCATAATAAGTGAGATAATGTAGAATTTGTGTTTCTATGCTTGGCTTACTTCACCTACTATAATGTCCTCCTGGTTTGTTTATATGTTTTTGCAAATGATAAGATTTCTTTCTTTAAGACTGAATTGGGCATATATAACAATTGTTCTCTATCCAATCATTTGTTGATGGACTTTTAGGTTGTGTGCATGTCTTAACTATTATGAATAATATTACAGTAAACATGGGAATTCAGGTACATTTTCAGCCATAAAGAAAAATGAAATTTTGTCATTTGCAGGTAAAATAGATGGCACTGGAGAGCATTATGTTAAGTAAAGTAAACTAGGTTCAGAAAGACAAAGGTTGCATATTTTCTCTCATAATAAGTGGAAGATAGACCCAAATAAGAGAATTCTAGAGAGAGAATAATATTGAAAAATATCACCTCTGTGTAGGAACAAGACACAATGAAATGACTGAAAACTATCAAACAATAAAGTGTAGGGGGAAAAGGCTAGAGTGATTAAAGAACAATACATTTATAGCTAAAATACAGAGGCAAAACCTCACTGAACAATGAACAGACACCTAAACAATAAAGGTCAGGAATAGAAAATGGGTCAAGACAATGGGAGGGCAGTAGTGGGATAGAGAGTATAAATGAAGAGGGTAAAGGAGGTTGAATATGGTTGATATATTTTCTATACATCTATGACTATGGAACACTGAAACCTGTCAAAGTCATTTTAAGAAGGGAGGGAAGGAAGAGGGACAATACAAGAAAGGATGAACCAAACTGTGATTTATTGTATACATATATGGAAATGTTACAATGAATCACCCTGTACAACTAATATATACTAACAAAAACATTTTAAAATGGTAGGAAATGATTTCATTTCCTTTGGATATATATACCCAGTAGTGGATCACTTGTTAGTTCTATTTTTAAGTTTTTGAGAAAACTTCCATATTTTTTTCCTTAATATCTACACCAATTTACAGCCTTACAAAAACTATATAAAGGCTTCTTTTCTCCACATTTTCATTAATACTTGTTATTTTTTGGCATTTTTGATAATAGTCAAAATAGGCATAAGGTGATGTATCATTGTGATTTTAATTTGCATTTCCCTGATGATTAGTGTTAAGCCCTTTTTATGACACCTGTTGGTCATTTTTACATCTTCTTTGGAAAAATGTATTTTCAGGTCAATTTAGCCATTTTTAAATTGGATTGTTTATTTTTCTGCTACTGAAATTCTTATACTCTGATAGTGTATAGAAACATAACTGATTTTTGTATGTTGATTTTGAATACTGTGACTTAATTGAATTAGTTTATTAGTTGTAAAACTTTTTTTTTAATGTGTGTCTGTGAAGTCTTTAGGTTTTGCTATGGTTCAGATCATGTCTGCTACCAAAAGAGGTAATTTTACTTTTTCTTTTTGATTTGGATGACTTTTATTTCTCCTCTTGCCTAATTGCTTTGGCTAGGAAACCAGGATATTTTTTTCTAGACAGCCTCTATAGCAGGGATAGCACATGTTTTACATCTTCTTCTTCAAGCTTGGAAATCACAAATAGAACTTGAAGAAATATTCCAGCTATTGTCTAAACACAATTATTACACAAGCAAAAAAAAGAACTTAACTGACACATGAGAGTGGTGGAGGATAGTGATGACTGAGAATCTGGTTGTGAAAATATTTTAAAGAACACTTTGATATCAACTAGAACAGAAGCTAGACCCTAAGATACAAATGAATATTAGCCAGTAGACCAGAGCAAGATGAATAAATTTAAACATTTTTCCACAATGGACTGAAAAGAGACAGTCATTTAACATGCAAGATCTTATTAGTCCCCTTCAGTTGTCTACTTTGTGGAGAGTAACATTCAAGAAGTCCTTCATTTTAAGAGTCCTTGATTCAATGTAGCTGTTAACATTAGATTAGGTTCCCTCACCAGTGAAAACCTAAAAGGTTGTACAGGATTATATTATTTTGACTTCCAGTCATAGAGAAGATTGGACAAATACCATATTTGATAATTAAAATCTGTCCTCCCAGGTAGAACTGAACTTACTATTATCTTGTTTCTTTGGAATGCCTGACTATTCACCACCTTTGCAGCTTCAACCCTCCACAATTTTTCTTCTTTTTCCCTGACTCAAAATACTTCCTGGAAAGAGGAGAAAGCGGTGATGGAGTTGTTAAGCCCACTGGACTCTTTTTAATCCTTATTCTATTGATTTCCTTGAGGAAGTATGTGATCTGGTCTCTACAGTGAACCCAAGGACACAGCTTGCCATCTGCACTGAGAAGAATTCTATTGCACTGGAGTGATTATGGCTCAAAGGCTGTCTACACCCTGGCCGTTGACTCACGCTGCCAACTTCTCATTGCCCTCTTGGTAGTCTCTGGCAGGCCTAGTGCTCTGGATTAGAGTAAAACAGAACAATCTAATATCTGATTCCAGGGTAACCTGTCTAAAGTCTGATCCTAAGCCAAACTCACCATTCCTTTCCAGGCCCACAGGTATAAGAGTGAAATGACATCATTTCACAGATTCTAGAGCACAGTTTACTCATATTTTAGCCTCTTTTACTATTCATCACCTTTCAAATCACTGTTAGCCTGATTGACATCAACTTCTTCACTGAAAGATTTGAGTTTCTTTCTGCCAGTCACCTGGGCCCCCAAACCTGAAAACACTTAAAAGTAACATCTCTTCTTGAGGGTTTGAATGATGGAATGAATTCAGACCTGAGCCTGTATTGTAGAAATTTTTTCATCTCCTCATCTAGTGCCAAGGTTTAGGCATCTTTTCTTCACAGTCCTGTCTGGTGTGATGGGTTTATTTCCTGTTTACCATTAGGCAGCAGGTATCCCCCACCTTTATGGGGTTGCTTCTCATCTTTAAATAGGACATCAAGAAATGGTTCATGGTTTATTCAGATAACGAGAGAGCAAGTTAGTGTTGCATTTGAAGTTTCTCCAGCAGTCAGCTCAGTTTCATTCCTTTAGAGAGAGAGCTTCTTTTTCCCCCTTCACAATGGCACCTTGTATTTATAGCAGCTCTTCTCCCTACCACATATCTCCCTAGACTTTGCCTTAAGATAGAACATGCTTGACTGAAGGTGGTTCCGTGTTACTGTTTGCTTCTCACAATACCATCAGCAAGGGGTGCAGCCCCCACCATGACTTGGTCAACTACAAGTGAGTTTGGTCTTTATTAAGCTTTATTCAAGCATGTGGTTTAGTGTTTATTGAAATTAACCTTAACTTTACCTGATCACATGCACGCAGTGTTCTTGGCTTGCCTCCTTGATGGGCTGGCAAAAATGCACAGGAGCAGTTCATATCACCGTCATTCTCTTTTGTCTCTTCTCCTCTTCGTCAGTGTACATCTCTAAGTTTACTAATTTAACTTCTGCTGTACCAAGTTGCTAACTTCAGAACTTTTCTCTTTTGCTGTAAAAGAAGTCAACAGATTGACTTTCTGAATTTCCTATTCCATCAACATATCTCACGTAGCTCATGATGCAGACACTTTGTACATATTGGAATATTCTCTTTTCTTACCATAGTTGCTGCAAGATTCTTTAACAAAATATTATATGAAGTAGCTTATAGATAAAAGAAATTAATTTTTTGTAGTTCTTGAGGAAGGGGGGTTCAAGATCAAGGCACTAGCAGATTCAATATCTGGTGACCTGCTTTCTCGTAAATGGTGCTTTCTCACAGGGTTCTCACTTGCTGCAAAGGGTAAGAATAGCTTCTTGGAGCTTCTTTTATAGGGGAACTAATCTTTTGTATGATGGCTACACCCTCATGATCTAATCACTTTATCTCCTAATACCATCCCTCTGTGGGGGTTAGGATTTTAACACATGTATTTTTGGAGGGATACAAACATTTAGACTAGCATTCTACAATGCTCCTGCCCAATTCATGTGCTTTTTACACTCAAAATGAATTCATTACATTCCAATAGCCTCAAAGTCTTGTTCTAGTATTAACTCAAAAGTCTAAAACCCAGAGTCTCATCTAAATATCATCTAAATTGTGTATGGCAGAGTCTAAAGGTATGATTCATTCTTAGGCAAATTGCTCTCTATCTCTGAACTTAAGAAATCAAACGTATTATGAGTTTCCAAAATACAATAGAGGGACAGGCAAGGATAGACATTCCAATTGCAAAAGAGAGAAATAAGAAAGAAGGGGTGACACGTTCCATGCAAGTAAGACAAGCAACATATTAAACCTCCAGAAAAATGCTTTTGATTGGACAACTCACCTGCTGACCACACTGGTATGGATGTTGAGCTTCTGAGGCTTCAGGTTCCCATGGTCTTAGCTCTCACAGGTTGATGCTTCATGTCTGAGGCTCACCTAGGTTAGAATGACAGACTGGTAATGTACTGTTCTAAGGTCACAGCGGTAGTCCACCCTCATAGCTCTGCTAGGTATTTTTCTAGTGATGACTTTCAGGTGGACTTAGCATTGAGGGAACCCTCTGTCTTGGCTGCATTTCTTAGGTTCTGGGTGGCTCCATCCTTCATAATGTAGGTAGAGGTAGCCATGGCACGCGATTTGTACATTCTGCAGGCCAGTGAAGATGACACTACATGATTGCCACCAAGGTTTACCATTTGTTCCTTCCAGAGGGGTTGCCTCCTTGGTCCATGTTTCCCCTGGAACTGCTTCCAAGGATTACTATGTCAGAATAGGGGGAATGGAGCCTTGATATCATTTTGTTCCCAAAGCCCTGGCTGTTTGGGTCTGGGATGGGAAGATAATCCCTTAAGATCTCTAAGATGTTTTGTGGGTCATTCTTCCATTGTTTTGATGAATAGCACTTGGCTTCTAATCTTGCCATCAAAAGGTTGCTTACCTACATCCATGGGTTTTTCTCCCATATGCATTTTCTCATTCCTTAAAATATGGCCAGGCTGAGAATTTTCTGAATCTTTAAGTTCTGTTTCCTTTTGATTAAAAGTTCCATCCTTAAATCACTTCTCTCTTTTCTCATCTTACTATAAGCATTCAAGAGAATCCAAGCAGCTCCTTCAACACTTAGATGTATCCTCAGTCAAATATCCAATTTCATAACTCATAAGTTCTATCTTCCACAAAACATTAAGATATGAACACAATTCAGTCAAGTTCTTTGCCACTTTATAGCAAGAATTGCCTTTCTTCCAATTTCCAATAATATGTTTCTCACTTCTGTCTGAGACCTCATCAGAATGCCCTTCCTAGTCCATATTCCTACCATCATTCACTTCACATCCACCTGGGTATTTGATAAGAAGAGTGAAGCCTTCTTAATAGCTCTTCTATTCTTCTGAGCCCTCATTGGAATTATCCTTAACAGTCTATTTATAGTAATGTAAATATCATATCAAGTATTTCTAGCATTCATTTAAAAACTCTTCCAAACTCTACCCATTATCTAGTTCCAAATCCACTTCCACATTTTTTGGTATTAATGTGGCAACACCTCCACTTCTTGGTACCAATTTTATGTCTTAGTCCATTTGAACTGCTGTAACAAAATATCCAAACTGGGTAGTTTATAAATAACAGGACTTTATTTCCCATAGTTCACAAGTCCAAGATCAAACCAGCAAATTCACTGTCTGGTGAGGGTTCATTTTCTCATGGATGATGCCTACTCACTATGTTTTCATATGCTAAAAGAGGCAAGGTAGCACTCAGGGACATTAAAAAAGGGTGTGTGTGATTAATCCTATTCATGAGGGCTCTCCCCTCATGTCCCATCTCTTTCTAAAGGCTTCATCTCTTAACATTATCTGCTTGCAGGATAAGATTTCAACATATGGATTTTGGGGGCCACAAACATTCAGACCACAGCACTTGTCTTCTTTGAGACCGTGCTCTCTTTGTCTTTCTCCTAGCGTTCTGAACAGATCTGATCCTTAAGTGTTGGTTTTTCAGGCTTTTTCCCTAGGTCCCTTTCTGGTGTCACTCTGTACACCTTCTCTACAACATCTTATTTGTTGTAGTTTCAGTTGTCATTATTAGGCTGATAAGTCCCCAGTCCTTATCTCCAGTCCAATTCTTCCTCTGAGCATTGAACATATCTATCCATTTGCCTTCAAACCTCATACTTTAGGCACCTAAGACTCAGGAAGACTAAAAATGAAGTCAGCATATTTCCTACAAATGTGTACTCCTTTTATATTTCCAGTCTTTTTTGGGACACCGTGATTCATCCTTTGACCCCTCCTCCAAACCTGGACATCATCTTTAATGTACCAGCTACTAATTTTATAAGCTATTTATTTTTCTCTATATATGTAATTTTCCTCATTTATAAAATTGGAATGATAATGCCTATTTCAAACACTTGTGAAGAATATATATGTATATATATATATATATATATATATATATGCAGATGTAGCAGTTAATATAGTGAGGGATATTAATAAACACCCAATTTTTATTACACACAATTCCTTCTTTTCCAACAACCTCATACTCCATATCTAGTTGGCCACTGAATCTTTTTGTGTCTATCTCTTGATCCATGTCTACCATGAGTGCCTTTCTAATTTATCCACTTTTTAGATTTTTAGTTCCTTTAGTGTTCTCATAGGTAAATTATCTCAACTGTTTTCCTTGCATCTCACCTTTTTAACTGTTAATCCATTTCCCACTATTTACTCAAAATAATCCTAAATGCTGCATCTGGTTATATAATACCTCTGTCTACAAACTTTCCCAAAATTCCATCATCTTAAATAGGGTATCTAAATGTCTTTATAGAGTTGTCATGATCTGGCATCTGCTGATCTTTCTTGCCTTATCACCCCATGCCCCTTTATTTTGAGAACAAATCATAGGCCTGTGTCAATCTCTCTCTCCTTGTGGACTTTACACTTGTGTCTCCTTTTGGTATCTTTCTCTCTCTCTCTCTCTGGTTACCTTTGATTCATCTCTTAGATTATGGTTCCCAAGACTGGATTATCTGAACCTATTTATGTACTCTTTTCCCTCCAAGTGTTTTTTTTTTGGCGGGGAGGAGGGTATAATTGACAAATACAAAGAGTATGTATTCAAGGTATGCAGTGTGATGATTTGATCTATATTATATTATATAATGATTACCATAATCAAATTGACCAACACATTCCTTACTACACATAGTTGTCCTTGTGTCTCTGTGTATATATGTGGATGAATGTGATGAGGATAGTGACGGTCTGCTGTCGTAGCAAATTTTAAGAATGCAATATAGTATTATTGACTATAGTCACCATGCTGTGCATTAGATCCTTGGAAGTTACTCACCTTGTATCTGAAAATTTGTGCCCTGCCTTAAAGGTCCATTTTCTGTAGCAATAACACAGCACCCTCATTTGTAAAGAAAAGATGTTTATTTTATATTATATTACTGAAGGCTGGAAAACTGAAAATGGAATGGCCACATTTGGTACTGGCCACCAGCTGCATTGACTAATGGCAGGAAGTAAAAGGATAAGCAGGTGCATGAAAAAGAGAAGCAAGAAAAATCCAAGATAGATGAACTTTTATTATATTAACCTGTAATTGAGGTAATTCATCCATAACAACCTGCTCTTGAAGTTTCATCTAGTCCTAGGAATATGAGAATTCACTCACTGGAGAAGGGAAGGTATCCTTTCCTGATGACTCCAATCCCATGATCCAAATACTTTCCAGTAAGCCCAATGGCCCAACATCCAACACTGAGGAATTAAGGCTCAATTTGAGTTTTTGTGGGAACAACTCATAGTTAAATCATAGTGTACCTTTACACCAATATCTTTCCATTTCCCCTACCTCTGACAACTACTAATTTTCTGCTTCTTTGAGTTTGAGTTCCTGAGATTTCATACAGAAGGGACATTAGTATAATGTCCTCTAGGTTCATCCATGTTTTTGCAAGATTATGGCAAGATTATCTTCTTTATGATTGAATGATGCTCAGTTGCATGTATATTCAACACTTAGGTTGTTTCTATATTTTGGCTATTGTGAATAGTGCTGCAATGAATATGCAATAAATTTTTATATATGATACCAAAAGCACAGACAACAAAAGCAAACATAAACAAGCAGAGCTATATCAAACTAAAAAGGTTCTGCATCAACAAAATGAAAAGACAACCTACAGAATAGAAAATATATCTGCAGTTTTATAGTTGATACAAGGTTAATGTCCAAAGTATGTAAGAAACTCATACAATTCAACAGCAAACAAAAAATCCCTAAAACAAATCAGCTGATTAAAATGGGCAAAGGACCTGAATAGATATCCTGCCAAAGAAAACACATGAAAGACCAACAGTTACATGAAAAAAGTGTTCAGCATTATGAATCACCAGAAAAAAGCAAATTAAAACTACAATGAGGTATTTTATCATATTTGTTAGAATGACTCTTTAGTGTTTTTGAGAACATGGCAGAAAGGGAGCCCTGGTACACTGCTGGTGGGAATGTAAAAATGACATATTTATGGAAAATAATGCATGGGTTACTCAAAAAAATTGAAAATAGAACTGCTATATGCATCAGCAAACCCTACTCTGGGTACATATCCAAAGATGATGAAATCAGTATCTTGAAGGGATATTCTATGTACTTCTTTAGCACTCAGATCCACATTCATCACTTCATACCATATTGACATTGTCCATTTACCTTCTACTAGAGTTTCTAGATTTAATAAATGCAGGACACCCAGTTAATTTGAATTTCAGATAAACTATGAGTAATTTTCAGTGTAAGCATGCTCACCGAGGGCAGGGATCCCATGTTTCCCAAGGCCTAACATGTTGCCTAACTCATGGCATGTACTTCCCTCATTGTTGGGTAAATGAACACACCATGCAATCAAATCCCTATGTGTATTCAGTGTATGATATGTGCTGACATGTTTCTGGTCTGTCATCTTGATACTGTTCTGATATGAAACGTGTCCTTTTTTGTTTCTTTGACTGTCTCTCATGGATGTTTTAAAGCAAGCAGAGATCATAGAAATTGACCACTTCCACTACACCATCTTTTCCTAATTTTTTAAAATGCCATGTTTGGAATTTTCACTGTATCTAAATAAAGTAGAAACTTCAATCACAATTTTCATTGTAATACAAAACAGTCACACAAATATAATTTGCACAATTCAACTTCCTTTTTCCTTTTTTGATCTGTTTTGAAGGACTTTTGTTTTAATACAAGTGTTTTCTGCAAAGACATAATCTAATCCCAAAGGGTTATTTGCCAAAGAATCATTAAATGTGGGAAAAAGCAAGCATTTGAATTTTTATTAATTTGAGATGCATGTGTACCTGAGAATTAACGAGTGGATGTTATCTCATAGGAACCTCTTCAAAATAAAAGTACAACTAAGGCAGAGTTCACAGACATTTTCCAATCAGTGAAACTTCAAGGTTCAGTTGGCCAAATGGAGGTGTTTCTTTGTGCAAACTGTGAATGGAATAGAAGTAAACAAGTTTCAAGATAAATTCACCATTCTTTGAAGCACTGAATGCCTTCAGCTTTCTTACAAAGTTTGAGAAAAGGAAAATGCATACCACCTGATCTCTCCATTCTGTACAGTGACTGGTCAGCTACTTTTTCCTTTAATTGTGCTTGTTCTGTGATCTAGTTTTACAAATAAAATGCTGCATTGCTTTAAAGTTGGTACAAAATACTATGTTTTTCAATATATTGTTTTCCAGGCAAGAAACCATAGGGACCAGGACCTACACTCATTTAGCAAATGAGATTGAAAAAAAAGAGAAAGAAATGTTTGTCTCTCTCTCTCTCTGCTATCTTGTACAATTTTGAGTTGACAATAGTAGTAACGGCTTTTACTCTTTTGGGTGGTTGTATGATTTATGAGTCTGAGACAAAAAAAAAAAATCTGCAGTAAAGAAGAATATACACTGTCATGTTTCCCAGGGGATTAAACACATTAAAATCAAGAGGCACTCTCATTGTAGGATTTAATTGAACTATTTCTCAGTAGCTGGTATTTAGTTTGCTTTATTTATATTTAATGTAGCTGTAAGTAGGAAGACTGTGAATTGGGTCTCTGGGCTAATCATGCTGATGTGTTTAGGAGGAAACTCTGGGGCTTTGCAGAGAAGAGCTCTGTGCTCGGGTCAGCTCAGGGTTATTGAGTTTCTAAGGCTGAGGCTGGGGCTGTTAGTTCACACTCTTCCAGATAAGGAAAAGAAAATTGCACCTGGAGGCAACAAGAAGAGTCAAGAGTAATTTGCAGTGAGTGAGCAAAATGAAATCCTGCAGAAGGTCAAGTTTGCTTTGGCCAGGAGGTGTCAGTATTGTCAACACACATTACCTGAGATGGAGGGAAGATAAGAGGCAGTGGCTAGTGCTGTTTGACAATACCAGGAGATATTTTTTTTTTAGCTCCTACCCCTCCTTCTCACCCTCCTTTCTTTCTCACCCTTCTTTCCTTCTTTCCTTCCTTCCTTCTTTCCTTCCTTCCTTCCTTCCTTCCTTCCTTCCTTCCTTCCTTCCTTCCTTCCTTCCTTCCTTCCTTCTTTCCTTCCTGTTGTGATTTACATGGCCTATTTCTGTTAAATGAAATAGATGTGTTAAAACACTATTTTTGATACAAGGGAGACAAATTCAGTGATGGGGGAAGAATGCAGAACAATTTATGTAGTTTTAGGGTCAACCTAGATACCCTTGAATAACAGAACTCAGTTTTTTCCCCTTTTTGATTCATTTTAAACTAATGAAATTTAATACCACAAAATTGTGACAACTAACACCTTTGCATAGCTATTACTGCTCAGTAAAATTCCTTGAGATTCTACACAATAGACACAGTGGATGAACTTTGGAGTTCATATGCTGTGCTATTTTATTTAAAATTTTTAAGAACAGCATTGGAAACCTCTGAGTCATTCTTATAGTTACTCAGACTCCAAAGACAGAGAATATGGGCTGAGACTCTTGGCTCTATGAAATCCAGCTATGTAATCATCTTTGGCAAATTGTTTATTCTGGCAAAGTCCTGGTTTCTTCATGTAAGATGGTGATAATAATAATACCTATTTTTACAGAAGTGTTGAGGAAATTAAGAAGAATAAGTGAGATGTACATGCAAACATGTAACACAGTGCTTAGTATATCACCAGAGCCCACTAACGATTAACTTCACTGCTGGCTATTAATATTGATAGCTCCACAGTAGAGAAACCAGAGCAGGGTTTGAGAGTCACATTGTCCTTCAAGCTTTCTAACCTGTCTGTCACAGTCCCTTTGGGACTTGGGATAAGACCTCATGCCTTCATTTTTCTTTACATTCTCATATCTGGCCTGTTCTCCAATTGAGTTGGTACTTTGAAAAATATATTGATGATGCTTCCTCAGAAGTTTTCCTTGTCAGAAGATAGTGTTTTTAATTTATTTTTCTTTTCTCTCTGCATGTCCAAATACTTTGCTTCCTTCAAGCTTCACATCAATGTCTACCTTCCCTCTGCAGCCTTTATCATCTTTCTTTGACCATATTTCTGTAGCACTTAGAGATGGTATTTCACAAACTTGATTGCTATTATTACCATTTTTTTTCTCCTCTAGTAGTATTAAGTATGTAAGCACTATTTCTTCAAATTGAATTTTTGTTTCTTAAGGGTCAGAAAGACATTTCTATCTTCTTTTACTCTCTGTAGCACCCAGCTTAGTTTTGAGAATGCAGGAAAGACTGACACATTTTTGTCACTGGTTGATTTATTGAGAGTTGAGTGTCAGAGAAATGTGTTGAGATAAATACAAGCAAGTAATTTTGAAGCTAAGGAAGATGAAGGAATTCAGCAGGGACTCAGGGTTGAAGGTGGATAAGGAAGACTTTGAGAGAAGTCAAAGGAAACAGGCCTGGCAGTTTAAAACTGATGGACAAAGGCAGCCCCATGTGGAAGAGACAGCGGGTTCACCAAGAAACATTCAAGAGCTCTAGATCTGAGTCATGGTTTTATCATGAGCTGGTTGTTAGCTCTTACAAGAAACACGTCACCTCTTTGGACCTATGCTTCTTGTAAAATGAGAAGCTTGGGTTAGATAATATCTAATGTCCCAACTCATTCTAAAACTGTGTGTTTCTAAGATGGGAGAAAAAAAATCAATTTTAGATACCACATGGTACCAGATGTTCCTTTCTTCTTCCCTAAAGTGTAGAGAAAGTAGAGCATTGACACAGCTCTGTCATTGGTACACCAGTTGTCTCTCATTTATTCATCCAGCATGTGTTGTTGATGGAGCCCTATTTTGTGGCAGGCATTGGGTTAGTGCTGGCAACAACAAAATGGTGGGGTCCCTGCCTCTTGGAATGTATAATCTTTTGGGGGTGGTGGATACAGGAATAGAATTTTGAAGCTGTAACTATGATGAATGCTAAAAAAAACATGGAAATGATGGGCGAGAGGGATCTAACTTGGACAGGAATCTGGGTAGCTTTCTGAGTGGAAATTATATAGGAGAAGGGCAGGTAGAAGAAAAGAACATATGTGTAAAGATCTTTTAGTGGGAGAGAGAATGGCAAATTTGGAAAATAAGGCAGTACATCTGGTTCTTAGAGAACCACAGAAGAGTGTGATTTTAAGTAATGTGTGTAGGGGGGATAGGGACCAGATTATGGGGGCTTTGTAAGACCTGGTAAGAATGTATTCTTTTATTTAAAGAACACTAAGCAGCCCTGTGTGGGGAAGTGTGTGGGGGGATCATCAGCTGTTTTGGTAGAAAGCACATCTGAGGGGAGGAGGTGGAGTGGAAGCAAGTCAGTCAGTCAGGAGGCACATGAGAGATCATGAGATGATATGGCTGTAGTGGTGTGGGGAGGTAAAGGTGGAAATAGTGAGGTACCTTGTAGGGTCTCAGTTTCCTCATCTACAAAGAGAAGGGCTGGACTAAACCCTAGCATCCTTTCTGGCCATGTCTGTGCATGACATTATTTTGGGAATTGGTATGCTGCTGTGTGACCATGTGGCTGGCATTTGCTACTCAAGTGTGTGCAGGCCAGATTCTGACATGCTGCCTTTTACAGGGAGCAGGGGTGGAGGGTATTATCTGGACTTGTTGGGTTCTATTGGAATTGCTCACATAGGACATTCATGACACTAGACTTTGAAGTGGAGGTCAAACTTATCTACAGAAGTTCTGTTCACTGTTCTTAAAAATTTTTATTTGATTCAAGTTAGAACATAGGATGTGAGATTATTAAAGTTTTCTTTTGGTTGAAAACCCTGCTTTTTTGTTTTTGTTTCACACACAACAAAATAAACAGCTTCATCTGCTAATTTCAATGCTGGTTCCACTGGAAGAAATGATGGGAAGATTTTAGAAACATTTTCCTGTAGGAAACATAAATCCCATGAAAATCTCAACAATTTCATACCAGGATTTTGGTTTCCTCATATAACAAGAAGAGGGGCCATCTATTACCAAGTTTACTGCTTTTCCTCTGACTATAAAAATATATGCTCATTGCAGAAAGTTTGAAAAATGTAGAAAACTATAAAAAAGAAGATTGAGATTACTCATAATTCCATTCTCTAGGGATAAGTAGAGTTTAGCATTTTCATTTATTTATGAGTACATTTTTCCTACCAACATAAATAAATATGGGAGCATATTTCAATATGTAGGTGTTAGATCCCTTACTTTTGTTCCTGCAAGGAAGATTAATGATTTAGGAGCATTCACTCAATAGACTGCTTGGTTCAAGTTTACTAGCTGTTAGGTTAAATTCAAGAAACCTTTATTTTCCCAAGCCTCAGTGTTTTCACCTATAAAATGGATCTTATAATAATGCAAATCTCTAGGACACAGTAAGAACTAAATAAAGTAAAGTATGTAAGTAGATGCTAGCACCAATACTTTAATTTTTATAAATAAGTATAAGATATTTTTGTTAAACTAGTGTGCTAGTTTCTGTGGTCTTGGGTTTCTCTTTCTTTCCCTTTGTTCTCTGTCATGTTTAGTTTCTTTTCTGATTTGGAGGGTATCCATCCTATTTTTATTTCTCATGACTGTCTTTGAGTTTTATTTTAAAACTTTGCTTAGTCTGTATTACTCTAATTATCAAGTCAAGAATGGTATTCTCCCACCATGAAAAAGGTGGGAAAAGAATAAAGAATGGGTCTCTTTAGGATAACTTGTTCAACCTGTGAATACATTTTCTTAGTTTTCAAACAGGTAGATTATCCATCCCATTACAAAATGAGGAAATCGACTCACAGAGGTTAAGCAGTTTACCTCTGATCACATCATTTTAAGGCATGAAGCTAGGTTTGGAATGCAATTATTTCTGACTCCAAACCTTCCTAGCTCATTTCCTCAAGACTGAGTAGCCCTTGAGTTTCTCTTTGGACACTTCTGGGGACTAAAGACACCATTTTCTGTATCAGTCTCATCCATCTTGGGCAGCTCTATAAGAAAGTCTTCCTTATATCAATTTGTCCTTCCAACTATCTCCTCTGGGTTCCACTCCCCACTTCCTAGAAGATAATACTGGTCCGATTTGAAGAGCCAACCAAACATTTCCTGATTCTTATTATGTGCTTGGATTCAAAGCAAGTGCCATGGGGGTATAAAACATGACCTTTGCCCTCAAGAAGTCTTCTTGATGAAGTAACATCAAATATATAAAAAGCAATTAGAGAACAATCTGAAGCTGTAATGAATTTGGGTGAAAGTATATTGAGCAGATTATCAATTTAGGAAAGTTCAATACTAGGAGAAGAAAACATGGGGGCACAATTTCTAGTGAAGGTTTATCTCTACCCCATCGCTTGTTCCATCTGAAATGTTATAATGGAGAATTGGGGATTCAAAGTACATTATTAGAGCTAACTGGTAATGCAATAGCAAAAGAAACTTCTGCAGGGGTCCTTGGATGTTTGATGTAAATGTAAAACAGATTCTACTAAAATAATAAATGTCAAATATAAAATCCATTGTTTCCAATTACTGCCACTTCACAGACTTTAACTACCTAATTTAGCTAAAACATGAGGGGAAAATATTTTGCGTTTGAAATGTAAATTAAAACACTTTCCAATGCAGCCACAATGCTGTATTATTGAGCTTGGCAGACCCCCGCTCCATTGCCTATGGTCCATTACCCTGGCCCAGTGCCTTGGAGCTTATCGGGGTTGTAAGACATTCTTTGCTTCAGACTCTGCTTCTTTGATAAGTGTTATCACTTTGCTAGATGGAGGAAGCTCAGATGTGCCAACCTGGGGCTTTCACCAGAAATTCATGAAGAGAGAAGGGGCATGCTCATGGGGGTTTTTCAGAGTCTCATTTTTTCCCTCTTTATTGATAAAATTTGGATACATGATTCCATGAAGCCTTGTAGACTTCCTGGCAGTAAAAACACAATTCTTTTGCTTGTTCAGCGTCTTTCTTTTACTAGAGAACGGACAGGTTGGGCCATCCTATTGGGAGTTTATTGTAAGGAGCTTGGCTGAGGGACAGCATGCTCCGTGTGTCTCTTTCATGTGTTAGGGGTTCTGTGTGACTGATGGTTTCTTCCTGCCCATGCCCCACTCTTCCTTCATTATTGTCCTTTCTTTCATTTGTTTCTTCTTTCTCATAGTGGGCCCTTGCTGTGGGCTTGCCTTGATCTTGGAGCCTTGGAGCTATGCAATATGATAGGCTTCATGTGCCTGACTTGTATGAGTTTTAAGTTGTTGAGAAGAACAACTTAAAGGAGAAATAGTTTCTGTAGCTCATGGTTTCAGAGGTTTCAGTCCATGGTTAGCTGGTTCCGCTGCTGAGGGCCTGGGACAAGTCTGAACATCATGGTAAGGAGCAGTGTTGGAGCAAAGCAGCTCATCTCAGGAGGAGAGAGATAGAGATAGATGTGATAGATAGATGGATAGATAGATATTGGAAGAGGGGGGATTATGGCAATTATGCGTTTTCAGAGTGTGCCCCCAGTGACCCACTTCCCCAAGTAGGATCCACCTGTCACAGTTCCACCAGCTCCCAAGAATATTCAAATTTTCAAACCATCATTGGATGAATTTTTTGATGAAGGCAAAGCCCTCATGATCCAATCACAAAAGCCCTGCCTCTGAATACAGCTTGCATTGTGGAACAAGCCTTCAATATGAGTCATTTTTGGGGACACTTTATATTTAAACCATAACACTTGTGCTTGACATATAAGTATCTATTATCATGAATTATTATTATAATTTCACTCTTTCATCATCTAGGTTTTTGGGAAAGCAATTTCAAAGTATTTTCTAATTTGGGCTCCTTTTTGGCAAGTTATTATTTTTTTCCCTCTTTGAAAAATAAAATTTCTTCTTACTGGAAATCTGGCTGATATGGTCTCCTGGCTGGAGAGAGGTTTGTCTTTAGAGCCAGGTAATGAAATGACTCATGAAAACAATAATTTCAATTGTCACCATGGGATTAATACAGAACAACTTCTTGAGCATGCTTATATGTACACCTACATGCTCCTCTGCATGTGTACAGTTGAGAGAAGATTTTTTTTTTGTTGTTATTTGTTTTTGCTTTTTTCTTGCAATACGAAGGATTGAACTCAGGATCTTACACTTGTTAGACAAGTGCTTTACCACTTGAGTCACTCATCA
Source organism: Castor canadensis (assembly GCF_047511655.1). Taxonomy (NCBI): domain Eukaryota; kingdom Metazoa; phylum Chordata; class Mammalia; order Rodentia; family Castoridae; genus Castor; species Castor canadensis. Next base: position 135,164,741 of record NC_133393.1, on the reverse strand, counting down.
GTCTTTTTGCTTTTTGTTTGCCTTTCGAATAGGATCTCCTGCTTTTACCCTGGCCAGTCTTGGATCAGGATACCTCCTGATCGTGTTTGTGGTCATGTTTCCTGGGAGGGGGAGGTCATGTTTCCTGGGAGGGAGAGGAAGATTGAGAGACTTCAGCATATGCAGAGAGAAGCAAACATAAGAGATTAACAAAAAGGAGACTTGGCACCTTAAAAGGCCTGATTCTACTCTCTGAAGCTACATGCTCTAAGACCTTCCTGTCATCAAATAGGTTGACAGGTACCACTCTGCTTAAAGCTAGTTCAAATTAGAATTGTGTTTCTTGCAGCCTAGATTACTATCTACTGCTTTATAGTAAATCACCACAAAACATGGTGGCTTAAAACAACAATGCACATTTCTTATTTGTTAGTTTCTGTGGATTAGGAGGTCAGGAATGGCTTAACTAGGTGGTCTTTACTTGGGATTTCTTATGATATTTATTCAGATGTTGGAGGGAGCTGAAGCCACCTGAAGGCTTGACTGAGGCTGGAGGTTCTGATTCCAAGGGAGTTTAGTAACATGGTGGTTAGTTGGGACTGGTTATTGGTGAGAGACTTCAGTTCCTCCACATAGAGACCTCTCCATAGAGCTGTTCTCATAACATGGAGAATGGCTTCCATTGATCCAGGAGACCAAGGTGGAAGATGCAAATGTCTCTTATGATCTAGCTTTGGGAGCATCATACCATCATATCTTCAACATTTTTTTGTTCTTCAGCTGGAGGTTCTCTCTTTTTGCCTGGCTTGGCCTGGACTGTGACTCTCTTATTTTAGGCTTCCCACCTTAGCTAGGGTGACAGGTATGTCCCACCATACCCAGTTTTTTATCCATTGAGATGGGGTCTTACAAACTTTTTGTTGCCAGGGATGGCCTTGAACCACTATCCTCCTGATCTCAGACTCCTAGTTAGCTAGGATTACAGGAATGAGCTGCCAGCACCTGGTTTGACTTAACAATTTTTTGGATTTTATAATGATATGAAAGCAATACTCTTTTGATAGAAACTATACTTCAATTTTGAATTTCGATCTTTTCCTGGTCTAGTCATATGCACTACAATGCTCTTGTGGTGTTGATCAGCAACAGTGAGCCACAGCTCTTAGTCAACCTCATGATCACAAGAGCAAACAATTTTGTGCCATGCTACTAAACTATGATGTTTAGTGGTTGGGCTATGTTAAATTAATTTTTGACTTGAGATATTTTAGAGGATATAACCCATTGTGGGTTGAGGAGCATTTGTACAAGGTACCATTTGTTGGTTCTGAAAGGTATAATGGTATAAGTGTGGAATCAGAAAGTATACTTGGGTTCTAGCTTTGGCACCTGCAGACTTATGCTGTTTCAAGTGGTATTTTATAAATTTCCTTTCAGCATCAGTCTCCTCCTTCATAACAATGGTTTAATAATTCAAATTTCATGTAGCTATAGAGTTTAGATGAAATACCCTCTGAATGTACAAACCAATGGATGGGAAAGAAATTGCCAAGTACTAGGATAGTGTAGGTAGACAAGAAGAGCTATAGGAGCATCTAGAAATAACTCAGTCTTTAGGGTCATGGCAAGCGAAGATCTTAAAGTGAGACCAGAAAATTGAATGGGAGTTAGGTTGAATCGAGAAAGAGTGTGGGGAAGGAGTGTCCCAGGTGGTGACAAGTAAGAGAATGCATAGAACACTCCAAAATTATCCAGTGTGCCAGTAGCCAAGAGACAGAGGCACAGGGTGAGACATGAACTAGTGAGTTGAAATGATGCTCAATCCTAAAGAACATTCTCATAAGCAGGAAAGATTTTGCCCTGTATTGTATCTTGAAGGCAATGAGGATTTACTGAAGGATTGTAAAACAAGAAAGAGGTACAATTGGATTTGCATTTAGAAAGATTACCCACTCAGTATTTCTCAGTGGCGCAGCTATTGGCAATTGGGGTAGAATAATTTTTTATTATATTTTAATTAATTAATTTGGTGGTACTGGGGTTGAAACTCAGGGTTTTGTGCTTTCCAGGGCAGGCATTCTACCACTTGAGCCATGCCACAGCAAGAATAATTCTTGATTGTGGAGACTGACCATTTTAGGTATAGTTGGCAAATTTATTTCCTGCCCTAACCTCCAAAGATGTCCATGTCATAATTTCTGGAAACTGTGAACATGTTATGTGACAGAAGGAACTTTGCCCACAGAATTAAACTTCTTGACCTTAAATTAGGGAGATGATACTGGATTACCTAGATGGAGTGGACCCTTAAAAGTGGAAGAAGAATGCAGAAGAGCCAGAAGAAGATTTGGCAGAAGAGCAGGCAGGAGACACAAGGCATGAGAAGGATTCAATCCATCATTACTACCTTGGAAGGTAAGAAGCTAGGAGCCAAGAAATGTAGGCAGTCCCTACAGGCTGAGCATGATCCCTACTGACAGCCAGTGAGGTTGCTGAAACCTCACTTCTACAACCCCAGGGGACTAAAGTCTGCTAATGGCCTGTTGTTACTTAGAAGGGGATTCTCCCCCAGGGCTTCCAGTTAAGGAAAATAATTCTTCTGGAACTTTGACCCAGTTAGACCAGTGTCAGACTCTGATCTACAGAACTATGATAATAAATGAATCTTGTTTTAAATCCCTAAATTTGTGGTACCTTGTTAGTATAGCAATATGGAATGAATATACTAGGCATTTCAGTATCCTTGTTTCCTGCTGCTGAATACCAGCATCTTCTAGCCCTACCCCCGTTATTATGACAACCTCCAGACACTCTCAAATATTTCCAAGTATCTGTTGGTGAGGACAGGGAGGGATGAGGGATGCAATTGAGGCAGTGTGCCCCTGGGTGAGAACTGAACTGCTGTGGAGAATTACGAACAACAAGAGGGCTGCGTGGAAGGCAGAGAAGACAGTTAGGAGATTGGTGGATATTTAAGCTGAGAGATAAAATGGCCTGGAGGAGAACAGTGGCCATGGGAATAGAGAAAGGATGAATTTGAGACATAATTATAAGGCAGAATCCTGCTGATGTGAGGACATGCTAGGGTTAGAGGTGAGCAATCTCCTCTCTCCCTATTGTCCCCTGCTGCCACCATTCTCCTCTTCTACAATAACTACATATACATAAGAGCAAATGGATATTTTGTAAGAAACTGATTTTCCCCCAGTGAGTAAGAGGACCATAGTCTTAAAGCTATTAGTAGTTTGCACCAGAGTCAGCCAAAGAAGGGTAATGACAGCAGAGCTACTGCAAACCCAAAAGGCTCTTATGGCCAAAGGCACCCAGTTGGGGAAACACAGTAATTGCTCCAACAACTTTCAGCCACTCTACACTACAATTGATGACAGGAAATGAGTAGAAATTTTATACTTCCTAACCTAAGTATGTTGGAAGATCCAAATGGCTGAAATGAAATTTGAACCAGGGTATTTGGCTGAACCTACCAAACTCCTGTGTGCAACTGGAGAACATTTTACCTCAGAGAGTTTTATACAGTCATGCACCAAATAATGACATGGACCATATGTGTGTGTGTGTGTGTGTGTGTGTGTGTGTGTGTGTATGATGGTGGCCCATAAGCTTATAGTGGAGCTGAAAAATTCCTATCACCTACTGACATCATCACCCTAGTAACATTTTAGTACAATGCATTACTCATGTGTTTACTGTGCTGCATGTTAAACAAACCTATGTGTTGCCAGTCATATAAAAGCTTAGCACATGAAATTATGTACTATACATAATATTTGATAAGGATAATAAATGACTATGTCATGGCTTGTGGTGGTTTTAATTGTTATTTTAGAATGTATTCCTTCTACTTATTAAAAATGTTTACTGGGAAACATATGCTTTGTTATGCCAGCAGCAGTCTCATTTACTGTGTCTCTTGATTACATCAAGAGGCCAAGTCAATTGATTGACCTATACTTTCTGAGTTCATGTAAGTGTACTCTATCATGCTCACATATCAACAAAATGGCCTAATGACACATTTTACATTAACTGATGCAGGGATATTCTTTAACCACAAGGGCCTATGCTCCTGTTTACGCTCATGTTCTAAACCCTTCTGTCTGAAATGCTTAGTGTATTTCAGTCAAAGAAAATGGAAGATTTTCCATTTTCTTTGACTGAACTCTGGAGGAGGTAGGGCACACCACAGCAGGCTGATTTCAAACAGAGTTTGTTTTTGCTGGACACATGACAGCCCACTCACCTCTAGCCTTATGTCTGCCTATGTTGAGTTCCCTTGCTTAGTAAGTGGGAGGACCAACCCTAAATAATTAAACTCCTAATCTTGAGAAGACGCACACAACACCAGGACATGCAACCAGTTACCCAAGGTATAACCCTGAAAAGTGTCATGGGAACCTTTTAAAATTGGTTCTAGATGGGAAATTAAAATTGCTCTTGTATTTGCATTTTCCCTACATTCTTGAAAACAAGCTATGGTGACATGAATGAAACATTCAGCCAAAAATAATAATTCAACAGAACTCATAGGTCATGGTAGAAATCCGAGTTTTGCTATGCTATGTCATGTGTAAGGACTGATGAATCCTACAGGTTTTGTTGTCTTTGGTACTTCAGGTGAAATATTCAGTGTGCAATATTAAGGCTAACTGGAAAACTTGTAGTTCATATGAGCGTTCTGCCTATTTAAGTCTGATTAAAGTTTCCACACTCCCCGAGTCCCAATATAATTGAGACAAGTTGTGGCATGGGATATTTTGCTTAGGGTGTGATGAAGCAAATCACACCCTCTGCCCCTGACCCACACCTTTCTGCTCTTGAATAAAGTCCATTTTCAGTTCTCTTTACAGACCAGTGACCAGGGCTGATGTTTCTGGTGTGCTTTCTAGTAAACTTCCTTAGGAGTTCTTTTCATTTTCAAGAGACCCTTTCTGTTCTCTGTGTAGGCTCCAAGAAAGAGCCAAGGCCACATGCACAAAACCACAGGCCTCACTGCCAAACTTTCTTGGTGTCATTTTCCTGATCCTGAGTATGTCTCAGGGCTTGCCTGGTTTGTGGGTAAATCAGTTTGGGAACTAAAGGGATGTGGTACATCAGGACACTCTTTGGCTGGCAAGTATCTTTTGAATATTTAGGAATACTGACAGGTACCTCTCATTCTTGAATATATTCTGCCATTTTCAGAGCTTCAGCCACAGAAAGGGAGGTAGAAGGGCCCTACACCAGATGAGATAGCTAATAAAATCATAGAATTGGGATATTTTTCTATAAAAGAAAATCCTGGTGAGATCATAAAAATGATCTCATCAGATCATTTTTCCCCCCAATGTCTTGTGTGGTATATGTGCATGGTACATGCACAGACTAAGTTTACAGATTCTGTAAAGCAATGCATTTTGCTGAATCTAATACCTGTAATTTTTCAAGGAAGTCAGCAAAATGTGGCCCAAGAAAGAAAATATTTCTATTACATTTTTAAAACCCTCTATTGTTTTTATTCAATCTGCTACAGAACTGTGACTAAATCATTTAGTCTTTACACTTAATTTTTCATTTTGTGGTATTTTTCCTTAAAAATGAGGTTGAGTCAGAAATCCTCATACCCTAACATCCCAATTTACAGTCATATAAGGAGTTTGTTTCAGTAAAAATGATTGCTAGTATCTATAATAGAATTGTAATAACTCAATACTGTTTTATAAATTTTTGATTCACTCTGCATTTTTTATTTGACAGCTTGCCAAGTTCCAGTTTTCATCTGATCATCTTTGCATCAATAATACATGAGGCTGAGATCTTCTGAAAAGAGGATACTTTTTTCCCTCACTGAATGCTTTGCTTTTGCCAGCAAAAATATTGATTTGGATTTAATAATCTGTAGTCCATTTGGTTTGATCACACTTAGCAGGAAACCCTAATAAGAGCCATGGCCACATATCTGCCAACATGGAATCAATTGCTCCTCGCTAATAAATGCAATCATTGAACACCTGATCCATACTATTGCTTGTTATGTGTAATTGATTAAAGGTTTCACACAGTTGAGACTTGAATGGCCCCAGGTTTCCCTATTCAGAACCTCTCAACCAAGAAATGATAATTAAAAGAACCCATGGCATAGAAAGATGATGTTTTTGGTTGTAATTTCTCATCACCTCCATCAACATACATTTTGTCAACATTGTGCTGTTACAAGATTGTAACGGTGCTGCTGATCTCAGTTTGTTCTTGCTCCCAGCTGTTTCTGTTAAAGACGGCTGTCTGAGTAACGGGCCTACCCTATCACCTGCCTCCAGCATTGTTATAAATAATCAGCATCAGGAAAATGAACTGACTAGAAACTGGGAGGGCCCTCTGACAATCCATCTTCATCCATTGTCTTATTTTCCACTTGCATGGAATGTAACCAAGTATATCTTAAAATTCAGCATTCCCATCTGAAATAAGTGGCAAGATGCTGTTAAGTAAGAGAATTGCTACAATTGTGAAACTATTAAGTTATGATCTAAGTACATTATATACATGAAAATGTCATAATGAAAACTGTTATTTTGTAAAATAAAAAATCTATTAAAAAAGAATCACTTGTGGTATGATGCAGTTATTGGGACATTTTGAAATCTCCCCAGGTCATTTCAATGTGCAAATCAGCACCCTAAACTGAAACCTGTTACTCTCAGCGTAGCTGGGCACCAGCACTATGGGCTTGCTAGAAATGAGGAACCCTCAGGACCCCATGCAGGTCTACTGAATCAGAATGTGCATTTCAGCAGCCCCTACGCAGATGATTAAAAGGCACGTTACAATTTGAGCATCACTGATATAAACTACAATTATAAGAAATACTGTCAAGTTTGGCGAGCCAATCATTAATAGATTGGCAGCTTCCAGTGTTTCTTGAAGAATTAGGATGTAGCAGTGGGCTTTGTTGTTGGTAAGTTCTGGGTTTGTGCCCTGGCTACCTCAGCTGCCAGCTGTGCAACTTTGAGTTGGTCTTTTGCTATGGTTTGAATGTTATTTGTTCCCCAAAAGGTTCATGTGTTCGAGGCTTGAGTCTTAGTATGGCAGTTGGAAGTGGTGGGCCTGTAAGAGGTAGAGCCTAGTGGGAGGTGCTTAGGTCACTGGGGGTCTGCTCTTAGAAAGGATTGCAGGACCCCAGCCTCTCTCTTTTACTGCCTTACCTATTTTTATGTTCATGAACATATGCCTTACTCTATTTTTATGTTCATGAACCCCCAGCACAAGGAGATACAACCAAGAAAGTCCTCACAGTGCTGAGCTGACACCAGCACCATGCCCTTGAGCCTCCAAAACTGTGAGCTAAATAAACCTCTTTTCTTTATAAAGTTTGCCTGTACCTTATTATAATAACAAAAATGAACTAATGAATGTTTGTAAACTTCAGTTTACTTACCTGTGTAATGATACTTATAGCACCAACCTAGAAGATTGTGAAAAATAAAAGATCGCAGATAAAGTGCTTAAGAAAAATTCCAGATGCATTGCAAAGAATATGTCTTAGTAGTTAATGCTAATATTAATGTCAGAGACCTCTGTGATTGGTCAGATGTCTAAATTCAAATAATGGTTCTTCTGTTTTGGTGGGACTGGTGTTTGAAATCAGTGCTTTATGCTTTCAAAACAGGCACTTACAGCTTGAGCCACACAATCCAGTTCATTTTTGCCCTGGTTATTTTGGGGATGGGTTCTTGTGAGTTATTTTTGCATAGGATTATAGGTCTATGCAAATTATACGAGCCACCGGCATTCATATAATTCATATAAAAATGTATCTATTTATCCTTAAAACTCATTTACCCTCCTATTGAAGTCAATCCTAATGTCTATCCTTTTATGTTGTTTTTGAGACAGGGTCTCCCTGTGTAGCCCAGGCTATACTAGAACAATTCTCCTGCCTTAGCTTCATGAGTGTTAGGATTATAGGCGTGCACTACTATGCCTGGCTTCCTAATGTCTATCTTGTACTTTCAGCTCACACTTGATCCCATTCATCATTTACAGGAGGGACAACATGAAGGTTAATGGATGCCTAGAAACAGTGCAGCCATGATCTCAGTCACAGTGCTTCCCTAGCTTCCCAGTCTGGGTGACTTCTGCTTAATTTTCTTTGGAAGCCACTTGTCATTTGTGTATAAAAGGACGCACAAAGCTGGATTCCATGTGGGGCTAATGCTGTTCACCTAAATTTGGCCTGATTTGGAAAGCTTTGTTGGCTCTTTCCCACCACATCCAAATAAGGATGGGAGGTTTTATTAAAATGATTTGGGCCCAGCCTGCTCTGTATTCTGAACCATTGATAAGAGCCAAAAATGTCCCTTGGTGTCCATAGAAACATTGTTCTTATTTTTCAAAATTAATCCAGCTGAATTTGCAAGGCTGCATCACCTCCATCAGAGCTGTGGACAGCCAGGACAAAGAGCTGTTTTGATGTTCCCAGCTGGGAACCCTGCCCTTAGCAAATACAGTTGATATAAATAAATGGTCTCTTGCCTGCCTACATTCATGCCCATCTGTTTGGAGGGCACAGTGCCCAATCAAAAGTTGCCTAGATGCTTGCCACAGGCACCAGTGCCAAGGAACGAAGATTCCATGGCAGTCTGCCTAAGGCTGTGAGTGCCATCTTTTCAGTAGTGGGATCTCAGCCTGGACCAGAATGGAGCCCTGGCACTGCATGCTTCTTTACTGTTGATCACACCTGTTGACAAGGATGTGCCAAACTAGAAGAAGAGAGAGAAAGAAAACTGCTGTGCAGGAGCATCTTTGGGCTCCCTGGGCCTAATGAGCTCATGAAGACAAATCCTAATTAAGTAGCAGAAATCTCTGACTGTGGATGAACTGATGAGGCACAAGATTGGTGGGCCAAACTTATTCAGCTTTATTGCAGGGGTGGAGGGCAAGTTGGTCCCAGCTGGCAGCTCTGCCCCTGTCTACAATAAGAAATATAATAGAACTCTGACTTTTGATAACATCTGGAGCCAAATAAACCAAGGGGAATGAATCATGTTCAGCCCAATGAAGTATCCCCTGGCTCCCAATTTTCACCCACCTACTGGCAACAATAAGGCCTGATGTGTGCAAGTCACAGGTTATAAAATCCAGGAGCTGATTGTACTTTGCATCGGCTGAACCTGAAAAAGGAAATTAAGCCAGTCAGGAGAAAGTATGAGGTGAGACATTTTTATGCTGATAAAAGTGACTAAGTTCCCCCAGAGTTTGTTAAGCACAATCAGAAATAAATCCATGTACTCAGATCACTATGGGACCAGGAGAGCATCCTCACAGCAAAGATACTAAATGACTAATCCCTGGATAGTCTGTGGACCCCTAGAGGACTAAAAACAGTGGTCTCAGCAATGAAACACCATGGAGACAGGTAGTGAGCAATCTTTATTGATAAGAAATTCAGAAATTCAGGCATGCTACCTGTGAAGGAAAAATAGGTTGAAAAATTGCTGGTGGAAAGCACCGAAATAACATGTCTTATTTATACTTAAAAGGGAATTTTGTTAGTTCCACATGTTGGTTTTTATTCTAAATTTGCATTTTTCATTTAACTTGGAATATTCTATCGACTAGAGTTGTGGCTAACTCCCTGCAGAAGGATGGACAATGGTTCCCAAGATGTCTAAATGCTAATCTCTGGCACCTGGAAATATGTGCGGATACCTTATATGGCAAAATGGACTCTACGGCTGAGATTAAGTTAAGGATTTTGACAGGCAGAGATTAGAGCTGAGGCTGGGGCTCAAGTGGTACAGAGACTGTCTTTAAGGGTGGAGCTGTGAGTTCAAACTCCAGTACTGATAAGAGAGAGAGAAAGGAAGAGGAAGAGGGAGAGGGAAAGAGAGGGAGGGAGGGAGAGAGAGAGAGAGAGAAAGAAGAGAAGACAAGAGAAAAGAAGAGAAGAGAAGAGATTATCTTGTGGGTTTTGTGTAACCACAAGGGGCCTTGTCAGAGCAAAAAGCAATGCAATGAAGGAAGTAGAGTGGGATGTGTTCTGAGGATGGAAGACGGGGCCAAAGGCAAAGAATACAAGTCACCATTAGAAGCTTAAAAGTCAAGAAAATGGATTCTTTCCTCAGAACTTGTAGAGGAACTAGTCCTGCTACATGGTGATATTAGCCAAATGAGTCTGATTTTTGAGTTCTTACAGTTCTTCCAGAATTTGAGTGAACAAACATATTTTAAGCCTCTAACATTACAGATTTGTTACAGCAGCAATAGGAAACTAATAAAATCTTTATTGTTATGAAGTAGATATAGGGTGGCCAAGATAGAAGAGTCCTGAGGTTGCACAAAGTTTGGAACATGTTCCATTGGCTGCTCTGATAAAATCAACTTAAGTTGACTCTTGGACAATGCACTAATGTTCTCATCTCCTGCAGTTGAAAAATCTGAGTATGACTTTTGATTCTCCCCCAAACTTAATTACAGATAAATAGCCTGTGGTTGACCAGAAGCCTTACCAATACACACAGTCAATTAACCCATATTTTGTATGTTATATATTACATGTATTATATATAGTAAAAATATTCATGAACCTTAAGATTTCACTTTGAATTGCCATATGTAATTTTCTGAGAGTTGAATTGGGCACATGGAGATGATTAGTGTCACACAACATCTTAAGCAGATATTCAAAACACTTGAGCTCACAGCAATAGCAATAGGAGGTGGCTACACCATTATTACAGCAGTAAGTTAATTCTATGCAGTTACAATATAATAATGTATCTTTACATTTGTTTCTATTTCTCTCAGCTGCAAATAGTGCCTTTATGGTCTGAGTTTGTGTTTGTTTACATAAGCATGAATAAATTTTTAACTTTTTATGGTATACTTGTGTATAATTTTGGGGAGCAAAGGATACAATAGTTTATTATCTAATAAGTTTTATGCATTCCTGACACATCTAACTTTTTCTTAATTTTTCTGTATTTCTGGACTACACAGTTCATCTGCAGCTTCACTCAAACTGTCTCAAGTCTTAAGGAGAATCCATGAGTGGACCATGAAGTTTAATCCCATGTTATTCAAAGGTCAACTATAATTCAGTTAGTTGTCCCTCCAATTTGATGGTCTATTTCTTCCTTCCTCTCTCTCTCTCTCTCTCTCATTCTCTCTCTCTCTCTCTCTCTCTCTCTCTCCTATTCTTCTCCTTTTCCCATCTCTTTCCTTTCCTTTTCTTTTGGCTTGAGTCAAAAAGACCGTATTATGGTTGACGTACTTTTTATACAAGAATGAATATAGATTTTTTAAACCTATTGAAACCACCATAAGAAGGGGACTAAGGTAAAAAGAAGAAAAAAAGAGGAAATGAACCAATTCAGTTATAATACATATATACATGGAAATGTCACAAGGAAACTCCCTGTGGAGCTACCTTAAACAAACAAAGAAAGCACTTTTTTCTTTCACAAAACTTGGAGAGCAGGAGGGCAGAATAGGTCATGCCTGGAGGGGTTGGTACCAGTGGGAGGGGGACAATGTGGGGAAAGGGTGTAGGAGAGTGAGTATGGTGCAAATACTGTGTACATATGTATGTAAATGCAAAAAATGATATCTATTGAAACTGTTCCAGGAATGGAGGCGAGGGAAGGATAAAGAAGAACGGTGGAGGGGATGAATTCAAGTATGATGTATTTGATATATTATAAGACCTTTTGTAAATGCCACAAAGTACCCCTACCCAGCACAACAATTTAAAAAAAAGAAGCATTATTCTATAAATGTTAGCTAGAAAAATCGATTACCAGGACTTAAACAAAAGACCATAATAAGATCTAATGCTTTTAAAAAAATTTTTCCTTATTGCATTTTGCAATCATAGGATTTTAGAAAAAAGTTCCTTACCAGGTCTCATCTTTAAACTTGCAAAGTTTAGACCATCAGGTCAGAATGCTATTTGAATTAGTGTAAATGGAACTGATACCAGTTCTAATGGCACGCACTCAGTTTTCAAGACAGGAATATAGGTTAGAGCAGTCATTCATATTGATGTTCAACTAACATTAATGTATCCCTACTATGTGCTGGGCATCAGATGTTTGACATTTGGAATAGCCCTCAAGAACCCAGCAGATAGACTGAGAAGTTGTGGGACACACATGGCAATGAGAAACAGTTATTGTTAGAAGTCGATATTTACCTCATTCCTCTCAGGAACTAAACTAACTCAGCAGGGCTTACCCTGCGTGTGCCTGTCCATACAGCTGTCTATCATCCCATCTCAGCAGCTGGGCTGTTCATCATTTGCCTGCTTGCAGCATCCCTCACCTGCAGAAAGCAGACACTCGGGACAAAATCATACTTTACCTGTGGTTAAATTATGCATTGATCAGGTTTAATTTTTTTTTAACTTACAGTATACCTCTTCTGCTTTTATTTCTTCATTGATGCAAACATACACACAGTAAGTGTGCAAAATGAGGATAAATAATCAATTTAAAATTTCCTATGCACTCCAAAGTGGCAAGAACCTTACAAAGGGAAGAACTAGTTAACTATTTAATTTTTCTGTCAAGGAAATCAAATATTTAAAGAATTATCACAAAGTTTGAGAAACTGATAATTTACTAGTTTCTTATATTGTTTATTTCTGTTGAATAAAGTTAAATGACATCTTTTACAAATTAGCTGATTTTTATTCATATTCCCTATAGACTGAAATCAGTTGATTTATTTGAACCTGTATTTCTAGTACTTGTCATACTGAGAAAAAAAAATCACCCATCATTTTTTCATCTAACGGTTGGACCTTATTTTATCAAAGCTTTCTTTTAATAATAAAAGAAAATAAAAATATTTTTATTGGTAAGCCATTTTCTCAAAGCTATTTTCATTTTTTGCTTGCAATTTGAGTTAGTGATAATTCAATCTTCCATTATGAGAAGAGTCTCAATATTTGAGAAGCCTATCCAAGTGAAATGAAAGCATTTCTGTAGAATTCAATAGACCAGAGAAGAAAATAATCAAAATACTATTCATTCATTCACTTATCAAGTAACATTCATTGAGCATTTACTTGCTCTGCTAGCTTACCATTTTTTTCAATTCTCCCCCTTCCTCTGTCCTCCCAAATTGCCACCAAATTTAAGAAATGGAGACTTCAAAGATGTCTAAAATACAGCCCCATTCTTAGGGAGTTAGAACTTAAAAAACAGGAACAATGCCTTTTGTTATGTAAGGGTGCAGGAACAACAGGGCATCAGGAAGCAGAGTCAACCTGTGCATGGTCACATCAGGGTAGACTTCATAGAGGAGGAGGAACTGAAACAGAAGGCTCACTGGGAGTTCACCAAAACACTACGGTGTGACTATGTACTCCAAAAGTTCACACTGAAATTTGACTGACATTGTGGAGTTGTTGTGAGATGGACATCTTTAAAAGGAGCTAGGATGTTAAAGATTAATGCCTTTCTCTCAAGAATGGGTTTGTTCTCATGAGAATGGACTTTGAGAAACCAAGTTGAATCTGTCCCTAGTGCTGTTCCTCTTTTGCATGTGCCTGCTTGCACTCTGCTTTTCCATCATGGTATGATGTTTCACAAGGCCTTCATCAGATGCAGCTGCCTGATTTTGAATTATGTTCCAAAATAAATTTATTTCCTTTATAAATTACCCAATCTCAGGGATTCTATTACAGCAATGGAAATGGACTAAGACACTTAAGTGAACAGGATTGGGGATAGATTAGTTTTCTTCCTCTGTATAACAAATTACCATGATATTTAGTGGCTTTCCATAAACATTTATTATCTCCCAGTTTGTATGAGTCATGTATTTGGGCATGGATTAGCTGGTTCTTTGACTAAGATCACACCAGGGTATACTCAGCATGTCTAGGGGGTTGCATTCTTATGTGGAGGCATGGCTGGAGAGAATGTATTTCCAAGCACATTCAGATTTTTGGCAACTTTTTCCTTGTGATTGTATGACTGAAGGTCCCAAACTTTTTCTGGATATTAATAAGAAGCCACTCTCAGGTCCTAAAAGCTGCCCACAGTACTTTGTTGTGTGGTCTTTTCCTATATGGCCTCTGACTTTATGGAACCAGCAAGGAGAGTCTTCAGAGTCTTACACAGTGTAACAAAGTCATGGAAGAATCATCCATTGCCTTCAGCATGTCCTATTGATCAAAAGTAAGTAATGGGTCTTACCTGTATAGCCAAGAGGAGAGAATTACACAAAGAATAAGCACCAGAACAAAGAAACTATTGGGTTTCATCCTAAGGTCTGTTTACCACCTAAGATGTTAAAAATAGGAATGATAGATAAAGATAGCATTTAGGGAATGACCAATGGCTCCATGTAGCTGAAGTGAGGTGGGGGAGTTAAGGAAGACTTAAGAGTGGGAAGGTAATAAACTTTGCTAATATTTACAAAATGCTAACTCAATGCCAGAGTACTCTCTCTGCATTAAATCACCTAATCCTTCCAAAACACGTATGAAGTGGGAATTACTAACAAAGTTAGGTAACTTGACCAAGATTCAGCACATGTGAATAATGGAGTAGGATTCAAATTATCTGGCTTTTGAGTCTGTCTCAAAGCATCAGGAAACACTGTCCATGGAGCAGAGGAGCAGGTGATACAGGGTCTTGCTAAAGAATTCGGACTAGGATCCAGTGAGGACGCCTGGAGAGGTTGGAATCAGGGGCATGGGCATTCAGACTGACACACTGCCAGTGGCATGGAAGGATCACGGACCTAAGGACAGTGGTGTAGGTGAGGGAAATGCAGGGGATGTGTGGCTAGGGAGAGGGGTACAGACAAGATATATATATTTATAAGTATATATAATCTGACTTTGTGACTGTGAGGGCTGAGAGTGCAATGGTGGAATAATGCAGAGTATGCCTAGGAGAACTTCCAGGTTCTGCTCGTAGCTACAAAAGCAAACACTAGAACTTGTTTCTCCTGTCTACTTGGGATGTTTTACTCATTGACTAATATCTCTCCATCTTCCTCTCTGCAGACTCTTCTCCAGTCTCCAGTAACCACTAATCTGATGCTGTGCTCTCATGTATGCTGTGGTGAGTGAGGGGAACTTTGTCTCTTGTGATTGAAGAATGAAAGTCAAGGTCAATGGGGGTGAGCAAAAGAGCAGGATTTTTATTTAAGCAGAGAGGAAAAGCAGAGCTTTAGTTAAGCAGAGAGAAAAAGAGTTGAAAAGCTCCCGCATGGGAAGGGTCTCAGAGTGAGTCTCTTTGTCTAGGGTTTTTTGGTTTTTTTAAATAAAGATTTGTACTTCTTGGTTGAAGCTGACTGTGTCTCTGTGTTATTGGTCCATTCATGGGATGAACTCCTTTGCCAGCCAGTAGGCATCATGGTAGGGGAGAGGAGGCTGTGTATGCTCCTTTTCCTTTCCCAGTTGGCTCTGAGGTCTGGTGCAGTGGCCAAGCATTCTATCAGGGCATGCCTCTCACCTTCACAGCAGTTTCTATGCCTAGGCAAGCAGTTTCAAGACTCTCCACACCTGTTTATTTCAACTCTCAGCCCTGCAAGTTTCAAGGTGCTAGTAAACAGTTTCAAGATCTCCTAAATTCTGTTGATCTCAAGGCCTCCCAGCCCCTTCACTGAGGGCCCCCACCCTAATCTTCCTGACCAGTCTCTACCTCCTAGCTTCCAGTCTCATTTCTACCCCCACTTTGTATAAGGCTAACTGCTTTAGAGTCCACACATCAGTGAAACCACACAGTGTTTGGTTAACTGTAGTTAGCAATAATTTAGTGTATATTTCGAAATTAGAGCAGTGGTTTTAGAATGCTCTTCCCACAAAGAAAGAATAAAGATATGCGGTGTCCTATATGCTAATTACCTTGATTCAATCATTGCGCAATGTACATATGTATTGCAACATCACGTTGTACCCCATAAATATGTGTCAAGTAAAAATTAAAATGAGAAAGAAAGCAAATGCTTGTACTTTTGCTTACTACATGTTAAGCACTGTTCAAAGAACTTTATGTAATTTGTTTAATCCTTGTTGCATTCCTGTGAGCTAGGTATTGCTGTCTGTATTTTACAAAAGGAGAAACTGAGACACATCATGATTAACTTGCCCAATCTTACACAGCTGATAGTAAAGTCAGGATTTGAACTCAATGGGGCTCTATCCAGAGTTCATGTCCTTAACCACCACACTGTAGCACGTAGAAAAAAGACAGCAAATAATACGTTTAAATGCTGTCGTGTGACTTCACTAAAACAGGATGGTTATTTTTGACATAATGTGATCAACTTATGAATAGAAATATCTGTATCATATTTATGAAAACTGTATTTTAAAGAGGCACCTTCCCCGCCACGGCCATTGAGCTACTCAAGCGTAAGGATCCCATTCTGGTCTCGACACTTTCTCTATGACTTGTGCAGTGCACTCAATGGTCAAGTGTGGAATGAATTGCTTTCTTGTATGTTATACGTAAAATTTATACATTTCATACTTCTTTACTACACCATCTCCTTTGATAAGGACATCAACTGGAAAAGAGAGAAGTGGTGGGACCTGTTATTCAGATTTTATAACTGGGAACAAAGAGGCAGAGGAAAGTGACCAAAGTGAATCCGAAAGTTCAGTTGAGAGACTTATTGTCATTCTTGCTCATTATAATAACTTCAAATATGTTCAGACTATTTGCTTGCTTGTCTGGAGTAAGGGGGACTAGGGAAAAGGACAGATTATAGGTTGAAATAGTATAATGACAGGGGTTCTTTGCAATCATTATTGTTATTTTTTACAGTCAAATCAGGGAAAGAACAAGGAATGAAAGCATATGGCACATCACAAAGCAAAAAGGACAGAAACACATAAAAGTTGACATTAAGTGATAACTTAACTAATTAAATGGCCACCACATACTGTAGTGTAAAGGAGAGATCTATTTGTTAAATAAATAAGTGAAGAATAAAAAGCCAGGAGAACAAACTGTGTCTGCCATGAGGGCATCAGCCCTCATCACATAAGCACTGTCTACCTCTGTTACTCCGACCTTTCATCTACTCACCAATTCAGAGTAAATTTAGGAAAATAATGCTAATCTGCAGCATAGCTCTCAAACCACTCCACATCAAGGCTAACCATCTGTTTTCCCTTCAAAATTCGCCTCTATTCTTCCCTTACCTTTATCAATTGTTTCATTTCCTCCCATTATTTGAAGACCATCTTCCCCACGCCCATTCTTTCCCTAAGCAATAGCATACCTTAAGTAGTGAGACTGAGTTATCTCATTTGTCTTTTTTCCTTGCTTCTTGTTTTCTTGCCCTGTTTTCTCTATGACCGTCTTAATTTTCTTTTTACTGATGTGACCTTCTCCTTTAAGAATCAGCTCAGGATTCCTTTGGAGGGGGAGATGGATAAGCTGACTTCTAAAATGACTCCTAATGGTCCCTATTTCCTTTTGTTCTAATGTCTAATACCATCTCTTTCAGAGTGGGCTAAACCTAATGATTTGCCCTGCATTGGCAAATGTGGAAGAGATGTCACTTTCACGGTAAGGTTGTGTGTGAACCGTTGTGATGACTGGTCTTGTGAGCAAGCTATCTCTTTTGCTTCTCAATCTGAGTGCTTTGATGAAACAAGCTGCCTTATTGAAGTCCACGTAGTAAGGAACTGAGGGTAGCCTCCAGTTGACAGTGATGAATTGAGAACTCAGCTCAACAATAGGCCAAGAGTGAGTTTTGCCAACAACTACCAGAGTTTGAATGTAAATATGTTCCCAGGAGAACCTTCAAATGAGATCACATACCTAGGCTAAACCCCTGGTTCCAGAATTGCAAGAAAGATGAAACAGAGGCCCAGCAGAGGCCCAGTTGAGCCATTTGTGCGGATTTTGACCCATAGAACAATGTGATCATATATGTGTGCAGTTTTGGGGGTAATTTGTTATACAAAATTACCTCCCTTCAAGCAGCTTCTCCACGCTCTAGGCTCCTCTTCTTTAGGCAGTCATCTGTATAGCTCTATTTTTGGAATGAGAACACAGGATTCTAATTATTTTTGTCTTTGTTTGCTGCTTTTTACTAAGCTCCTTGAGGGCAGTGAGCTGATATATCTCCTAGCACAGCACCTGGCTCAGTGATGATTGTGTGTTAAGTAATGAACTTGTGTTCAGTTGCCCTCTCTACCTCTACTGCTTTGCCATCTATTACCTATAATTGGCATCTTATGAGCAACAAAAGATGGCTTGTTGCCAATCGTCTTGGGTAATGGCTCTAATTCTTCTTGTGCCCCTGCTTTTTCCACCCCTTAGAATGACATGTGTATGGCAAAAATAAGAAGAACAAATTCAGACACATCTTTGATCTTGCCTAACAATTTTAAAAACCAGGGATCAGGATCTAATGTTTACATAAGGAAATTTGCATCTTGGGCAGAGTTGCAGAGCTGGTAAACAGCAGAGCCAAAATTGGCATCTAAATATGTCTGATTTCTAACTCTGCGTGAATATTCCCAGTTATGCCCTGCTGTGTGATCTTGGACAAAGTTTCCTACATACTAGGATAAACTGTCAAAATGTGAACAGTAACTAAAGTATTGCTCATTGAAAATACTTGAGTCCTTATTTTATGAGAGGCATCATTCTAAGCCCTTTACATATATTTATCCATTAAATTCTCATAAAAATCACAAGAAGCAGGTATTATCATTGTTATTTCCACTTTACAGATAAGAAAACTGAGTCAAAGAAATTTTAACAATTTTTCTAAAGTCAATATACCTAAAAAGTGGCAGAGTAGGGGATTCAATTCAGGTGGACTCAGATTAAAAAGCAGCCTGGTCACCTGCAGCACTATTCACAACAGCCAAGTTATGGAAACAGCCAAGATGCCCCACCACTGACGAATGGATTAAGAAAATGTGGTATCTATACACAATGGAATTTTATGCAGCCATGAAGAAGAACGAAATGTTATCATTCGCTGGTAAATGGATGGAATTGGAGAACATCATTCTGAGTGAGGTTAGCCTGGCCCAAAAGACCAAAAATCGTATGTTCTCCCTCATATGTGGACATTAGATCAAGGGCAAACACAACAAGGGGATTGGACTTTGAGCACATGATAAAAGCGAGAGCACACAAGGGAGGGTGAGGATAGGTAACACACCTAAAAACTTAGCTAGCATTTGTTGCCCTTAACGCAGAGAAACTAAAGCAGATACCTTAAAAGCAACTGAGGCCAATAGGAAAAGGGGACCAGGAACTAGAGAAAAGGTTAGATCAAGAAGAATTTACCTAGAAGGTAACACCCATGCACAGGAAATCAATGTGAGTCAACTCGCTGTATAGCTATCCTTATCTCAACCAGCAAAAACCCTTGTTCCTTCCTATTATTGCTTATACTCTCTCTTCAACAAAATTAGAGATAAGGGCAAAATAGTTTCTGCTGGGTATTGAGGGTGTGGGGGGAGAGGGAGGGGGCGGAGTGGGTGGTAAGGGAGGGAGTGGGGCAGAGGAGAGAAATGACCCAAGCCTTGTATGCACATATGAATAATAAAGCAATAAAAAAAAAAGAAAAAAAAAGCAGCCTGGTTTTAGGGGAAGTGATTCATGTGGGTCCTTTTTTATTTTTATTTTTTGCTTCTATAGGAGAATTGAATGGCAGCTCACTGCTCAAATGCATTTGAATTTGAGTTTCTAAAATAAAATTAATCCATTTTTCCTTTGTTAATGAGCATCAGTTTTTCTCTAGAGAGAGGCCCCCTCCTGTTACGGATCCCCACTGCAATGTAGGAGCTCTAATTAAATCTATGCAAAATACTTTAAAAAAGGAAATAATGAGAATCTGGAATCAGAAAGACATGACTCTGATGGCAACCTTGGACACAATTTGGCCAGATTTTGTCCCTTCCTTTTAGCATGCTATAGCTCTGAGCAATGGGAAGGAGAAGCAAAATATAAATTAATTTTGGGGAGAAGAAAGCTTAATTGGAAGACTTTCTCAAGCAGGGGCACAGGGCATTATGCTAGTCTCCAATTCATTTGTTCAGAAGAATTCAGAAATTTAATTTTATCTTTTTCATCAGTTGTAATTGCCACATAAAAAAATTAATAGCTTCCCAAGCTTTATGAAAAAGAAAAGCTCCCTGCCTTGTCCCCTATCATGCATGCTCCCTAGAAATTCCCACTTTAAAGCTTTTCAGCTATTTCCCTTGATATGTACACATATATTTCCAAATATTTTGCTCATGTTACTACCTTCTGATTCTTTCTGTATTAGACATCATTCTTCAGGATTTGCCACTGGTATTTTGCATGTCAAGTTAACATTTCCTTTTCAGGTATTTATTTCCTCAGGAATAAAGAAAATAAGGCAAAGAGTTAATCCATTTAAAGATTACACTCATATTTCCACAAGCACCTTGAGATAGATGGGCTAGGGACAGAGGACAGCTCGATGAGACAACGTAAGGGTGGTAATCAAGTGGGTGGGTGTGGGGTGACTATTCATTGCTACTTTGGGTAAAAATTGTAAACCAAAGCAAACTTGAGATGTCATTTAATATTTAATAAATTGGCAAAAAGAAATTTTAATGAAACATCTAGTGTTGGTGTAATTGTTGTAAGTTGAAACATGCATATTCTTCCAGCGGAATATTTTAAAAACCAATATGGCAATATATACCAAGTGCCATGAAAATGATCATACATTTTCTCTCAGTAATCTACTCTTGGAAATGTATCCTAAGGAAGAAGTACAACAGAATCATATATATACATATATATATATATATATATATATAATATATATATTATATTTATGTATAAACTGTATGAGAAAGAATGAGAATATGAGCAATTATTTAAATACAGTGTTTCATATATATATATATAAAATATATATATTATATTTATGTATAAACTGTATGAGAAAGAATGAGAATATGAGCAATTATTTAAATACAGTGTTTCATAAGTTAATATAAATCATTAGTTTATTATTCAATTATTAAAAGCAATAAGCCTAAAGACTATAGGAAAACATGAAAAATATGATTTACTGTTAATTGAAGAAAGTTAAGCACAATGTAGTTTATATTCTTGATGTTAACCATAAGCAATGAGTGTGTGCACATGGGAGAAGTGGATGCCAGGAACATGGATCCTGGGACAGGATGAACTGATTTATATCTGGGTCTTTCATTTACAAGCTGTATGTTCTTTGACTATCAAAGTAATACTTCTTTGAGTCTTATTTGTTGCATCAGTAAAACTGAAAGAAAATACTTTTAGTGTTAATGTAAACATTCATGAAATGTATAATCAGTAGCTAATACAGTCCCCATCATATCATAGAAAAAGACTCAGGTTACAGCATTGCTAATATATAGAACAAAATCAGAAGGTAATTTTCAGGGATGGGGGGAGCAATGTTAGGGGAATGGAATTATGGGTGCTGCTTTTCCTCTTTAAAAATTGCATTTATATAAATTATAATATAAACATATATATTTTTATTATATATATATATATATCTTAAGGGAAGAAACAGAACCTATAATTTCAACTACCTAATATAGCTTCCCCTGCTACCTATATATAGAATATATATATAGGAGTATATGATAATTATATGATATGTATATTTTTTTTAATTCAGTAGAATCACACGAAGTATCTTTGTCAGTAAGGCCCATGTGTTTGAAGGGGCCATAAAGAAATAAGCCTTGGAGTGAAGAGGAACAAGGTTGAGCGCCTTGGTCAGTTTCACTTCTGTTCTCTTTTTATTGCCCTTGGCTCTCCCAGCTCTTTGTTCTCCTGTGGACATTGCTGCTGGTGCATTCCTGCTAAATGGCATTTTAACCCCAGTATTCCCACAACTTTATGCTATTTCCTTAACAGACATTTGTGTGGCAGATGGAGCAAATGGCCTAGCAAATATATACTGGGTCAATGTTAAAAAACTGCCAGATTGATGGCTTTGTTGGCTGTGTGCCTCCAAGCAGACACATGACTGGAAATTGTACAGATGCTCAATTTTCCAGACCAACTTGTAGTCTTTCTGTTCCTCCCTTGCTATGGGTGATCAGCAGGACAGGTGAAGATGGGGCTAGTGTATTTGGTTTCACTTTTAAACAGACATTGATGTGTGCAGATGGGTTGGCACACAAATGTGCTGAATTGGGAGCTAAAGCTTTCTACTCCTAATCCTGTCTGCATCAGATTTGCTCAGTGATGGAAACCAAAATCTTAACTTGCTCATTTCTTGAGTGTTCCACAAGATAGGACTAACCTTCTTTCAAGGAGTGTCATTAAGGCTGATTTAGAAAGGCAGCAGAGCACTTTACCTAAGTGATTTAAAAAGATTTGCTTACTTAACACTTCTTAGTGCTTAACTACTTCTGGGGAGCATCTAACCATTGATTTGACTTTTACCTCTTCTTTGTCCCTTAGGACTTGGATCTCTGTAGAACAATTATTTTTCTGTCTGTGGTCTTCACAATTGGACTGTAAGCTCCTTGAAGATAGAGAACAAACCTATAGATGTCTGTCTTCCTTGTGACACTTAATAGGATCCTTTCCCTATGCTACTTGTCACTACCTAGTGAAGTTTTGTAAAACAGGTACAGCTGAACTGGTTCATCAATGCTATGACAACAGCTTCTCCTCTCCTGAGAAGGGCTCTTATCCTGGTCCTCTTGTATACAAAGCCTATTAGAGTGAAGAGTCCCAAGCTTTACTAACTCAATAGATGACTCTGAATGTGATATGACAAAAAGCAAAGAATCTTTCTGAACATTTCCCTTCTCTGTACCTTCTAGATCATATTCCTCATGTCTGTGACTGGAATTTCCCAACCTGAGTCCACTTACAAATCCTGAATGGGACTCCTCCAAGGGAAGGTCCTCTTTCTTTTTCTCCCAAGGGAAGACTGTACTTCTAGAGTTTGCAACCTTAGGCTTGGAGGGCGGCCAACTGGCAGTTGTTAGTAGAAAAGGGAGAGAAAAGTTAGAGCTAAAGCTTGCAAATATGAGCCAGGAGATGCGTGCTGAGTCCTTGCAGCACAGGATGGGGCTGGGTGGGAAGGGAAGGTGGGTGTGGCAGAGGCTGTGTGGTGATCCACCCTGTGCAGGGGTTCTAAATTTAACCTCATGTTCAATTTTCTAGTCCAAGACAGGGCTATACAACAAAATATAGTTTTCAAGGTAGACATAACTTTTTAAAATATGGACATATAGTAGCTGGGCTTTCATTTGAAGTCTCTTTCCTGAACCCTGAAAATTTTAAGGAAGGCTATTACCAATGAGTTCAACTTGTGTTCGAAATTGTGTTGAAAAGGTGATATTGATCCCTACATTTCATTGACTTATTTAACCATCCTATGATAGATACCTTTAAATGTGGTAAATGCCAGAAAAGAAAGGCAGAAAACCAATGTATGCATGACACAGTAGGGATACTTTTCTTATATAAACCAGAAACTACATCAAGTCAGTCCTCATTCTTTCAGTATTGGGAAGTGCTTGCCAACTTAGGGAAGAACCTGAATTACAGAATAGTTTGAAAACCAAAAAAATTTCATTATATGTAATCACCAAAACTGATGATCAATTAAGTATTGTGACGTTTTGGTCCTGTGAGCCTCCTTCAGTAAAAAGATAATTAGCTCATTAATGGGTCTGAGTGAAATGAAACCAAATGCTCTAAAAATAGTTGAAAATAATATTTTCTAAAAGAGCCTAACATTTCATTTGTATTCTTATATACAGCTAATTTACTAAGGTCATTTAACCTGAGCTTTGAATATGATCTTTAGTCTGGTGTTAAGTCTAGGTAAGAATGATCACCAGTTCCACAGTGAGCAGGACCCAATCAGTAAGTGATGTTAGCTTTTCTTTGGGAACATGACAGGATAGGTGAGAGTTCAGATCCAATGTCAATGCGTCCAATCTCTCCTCCAAGATACCCTTAGAAGAGGATGATCATCAAGATAATGACTTTTACAATTTATAGAACCATTTTATTGTTCCTTTTCAAATGATTTTTTTAATCCCAGTATAAGCAGGAAGAAATTAAATTCAGAGGGAAAACAAGAGCTTTATAGGCCATCTGCTCAGATTTTCAAATTTAAATTTTATACATAAGAGCACATTAGCTGTGGGGAAAAAATGTGATCACATTTTGTAGCTGTCTGAGCAATGAAGAAATTTCCCTCTTTGGGCTTTCTGCATGGAAGTAAGAGGAGCCGTTTTGCTGAAGAAAATGAAATGGCTTCGGTATGGGGGAAATTTGCTATTCACCATCTTGTATTTACGGAGCTCTGAACTTACACAGCTCTTTATAAAATATGAAATAACAGCCCATGCTTCAGGAGTTCACAGGGGATGTTAGACAAACAGTATTCCTGGGCACCTCACAAAGAAAGAGCTGAGATGGTGATAGCCTGTTGGGGCAGTGGATTCCAAGGGTGACAGAGAGTCCACCGGTGGGAGGAAGCACCCCAAACACATGGGGTGAGGGGAGTCTCCTCTGTATCCTTTATGCTGAATCTGGCCCCAAAGACAGTCTGGTCTTAGCATACTGTGCCTTTAGGAATCTGCTTTCTCAGATGAAGACAGAGAAGAGTGGAATAGTGTGAAAAGCGGGAAAGAGTCAAAGATCACCTGCAGCTGAGAGAAAGGGGTGACAGCCACACTGCTCACACTGGCCACTAACCCCTACCAGCTGCAGCTGGTGACTTTCCTTGGAATGTTCAGGACAGCATTTGATTAGGTCAGACTGCTCCTGCTGGCTCAAACCTACCTGTCTGACGCTCATGACAGGAGGCAAGAAAGGTCACAACAAACACCAAGACAATTAATGTCTGTGCCCTTGCTTTTCTCCGTGGCCTGCCTCTCTCCCAGGCTGCAACACCAGAGAAACCTCCATCTTCATTTAGTCAGATGAAGCTGGGCAGAAAAACCCAGCCTCTTGCTCTTCCTTTGTTTGGCTGTGAAAAGATAAAGGAGGCACTGTGAATGCCCAAACTGATAGAATGAATGCTGACACCAGTAGATAACTGTGTTTTACACATACCCTAAGAGCTCATGCCTAGTGAGCTGAGCAACTAGTTCAGAGAGGAACAGGAAACAAGTTTAAAAGATCAAATTGAGGGAAGCCAGTTAAAGGGGAATTTGTGAACCCAAGTTTATGAAAACCTGCTATTGTAGAAAAGCTTCAATTTCCCTGATAATAAATAAATGATGGGGAACACAAAAGCTAACAAGAATGATACGTACTGAAAATCAAACTTCATCCAATCATAAGACCTTAACAGCAAAACTGCATAGTGGCTCAGGCTAGTAGTCAGACCACTTGTATTTGAAGCTTAGGTCTTTCCTTTTCTAACTGTGTGACCTTGGATAAGTTAATTGCTTTCTCTGTGCTTCCATTCTTTCATGTGTAAAATGGGGCTAATAATAGTACTTTCTGATGGTTTGGGGGAGGACTAAATGAGATAAAAACATAAAAAGTGTTTAGCAATGTCTGAGATTTTGAAAGTGTTCAATGAATATTAGTCTAGTAATTTTAAAACTATGCTTCGATGAGTCCTAGGTTTCATTATGGAATATCTGTAAATTTAGGGTAAGGATAAGCATGGAACAGTTGGTCTCTAGCTGCAACTATCATAGCTGCTCAGCTTCCAGATATTTTTGTTTTATTTCAATTTAAAATTTATTGGAGTAAAGTCCTCTAAGCTTAAAAAAAAGCCATTATAAGGTATCTGATCCAACATGTTTTCCCAGCTAAGGTTATGTGTGGGGGATCTTGTCCATGTTAGTTGATCATTCTGCCCTGTCTTGAATCTTTTCAGATACTGGATGCTCACTCATCCAGTTATAATCAGAGTATAAGAAAGTCTTTTTGATGTTGACCAAAACTCTGATTTTCTCCCTTGTTTTTTAGCTTTGCTCTCCAAATATAACCAAATTCTGTTTAACAAAAGATACCTTCTGAAATTATAAAAAGTCATGGTGTCATTTGAGATCTTTGGATGCAAGAAACAGAATCTAACTCCGCAGAACCTAAGAGGAAAAGAATTTCTTGGTGAGATATGAGGCTGCTTTTGGAATTGAAATGAAGTGTGAAGAACAAGACTCAGAAGAAAAGAACAGTATCACGGTTATTCTGGGGATCTCGGCAGCATAATCTGTTTAGGTCTTCTAAACAGGTTATCTCAGCTCTTCTAAACAGGTTAGATCTGTTTAGAAGATCTAACAGGTTAGACCTGTTTAGATCTTCTAAACAGGTTTTCTCAGCACTTCCTTCTAAGACGTAGTTCTGTTTTCACTGTTCACATCGGAGAGTGGTAGTTTCTTCAGGACATTCTCTACTGAGCTCAGTGTACCCCAGGATCTTTTTCTTTCCCCGAGTCCCCATCCTTCCATTCATAAACTGAAAGATTGATTCATTTTCAGGACAACCACATTTTAAGGCCAATTTTAAGCTTTCAGCCAACTAGAACCTCAAGGGTAGGGCTGCCAGATTTATTAACAAAATATAGGGCGCCCAGTTAATTTAAAGTTCAGATAAGGAAGAAATAGTTAGCATGTTCCATGTATTTTATCTGACAATCCTACTTAAGGTTTTTTAAAAATAGAATTTGCCATTAAACTATCACTTGTTCATCTATAATTCATTTGAAGGAAGGTTTAGGAATTTTTCTAAATTAAATTTCATACCATTAGCTTTATGTATTCCTTCTAACTTGTCAGAAATTTCAAACTCTTGATTTTATGAAGTTGGTGGATTCACTCTATTTCTCCAGCTTGTATTCAAACATTGATATTATGACCAACTAGGGAAGGAGAGCAGAGGCAAATGGAGGAAAAGGCAAGGAGAAAGATGAAGTGTAAAAATGAGAGTGGGAGTGGGAGGGGGAGGAGACTGCCAACCAGAAAGAACTGGGAATAGAAAAAGGAAAAGTTTGGGAAATTGGCAAAAGCCAAAGAAAAATGTAGGAAGGAAAAGGAAAGGTATCTGTTAGGGTTCCTAGTTTTAGGAAAACTGACTGTTCAACTTAAGAAAAAATATAGATCAATTTTATGAAGAAGTGGAGGCTCACAAATTCAACAGGAGGTTCAGTTAATGGATAGGAACCAACAGCTGGGTTTCAGGAACTCCAGAAAAGGCTCTGAGGTAGAAACAGGCTGGACTCAGGACCAACGAGGCTGCTGCTGGGCTGATTACTGATCTGCTCTTGGCCACATCCCCAAGCTCAGGTCACAGGTGAGCTCTGGCAAACAGCATCCCAGCGGCTGAGCTGTGGGGTTGAGCCGAAGGGAAACTTGGTCAAGGCCTTTGGTCTCCACAGTTCTCAAAAACAGATCCAGTGTAATTAGGGAGGAGTATCTATTCTGGACTGCCAAAAATAAATAAGTCAATAAATAACTGTTACCCTTGGCCACATTAAAAGAATAGAGTTACTTGCAGGTGAATCATTGTGTCCTATCTCCAGTCCAGGCCTCTCTGGATCCTGATCAGTTTAGTCAATTGCCTGCTTAGTATATCTAACAGTATGTGTCAAAGCAATGGCAGCAAAATATATCTGAACTCAAACTCATGTTCTACCCCCACCTCACTCCTACCTGTTTTTCCCTCCAGGACTGCTCATTTCTGTGAACATCACATGTTCCAAGCCTACAGTCATTCTGGCACTTCCTACTCCTTCATTCTTTTTACACCACCAGCTGCTGATAAGTTTTCTTCTTAATATCACTTTAATTTCTTTGCTTCTTGGTACCCCCACTGCCTCCATTGCCCTAGTCTGTGGAAATCCTCCCACTTACCTTTAGTACTCTAATAACCAGTATCTTTGCATCCATGCTGGACCCTCTACTAACAATTCTCCAACCAGCAACCAGAGCAAGATTTCTGAAACAGGAGTTTGAACATGACATTAAACATTCTCTCCCACAGCTCTCAGCTTTAAATATTTCAATCGTTTTCCATTGCTCTTAGATAAAGACCAAAATGTTTAAACTAGGCTACAATATCTTAAATCCTCTGGCTTCCAGATAGCCATTTTAAACTTTTTGCCTAAGGTTGGCAGAGGTTATGAGGTGGTAACAGAAAGGTGGTGGTGGGAGTGGTCTCTACTAGCAATGAAGATTCAATTTCTAGGATAGAGGTTGTTAGTCTGTTTTCTGTCACTATAACAATATACCAGAGACTAAGATAATTGATAAAGAGTAGAGGTTTATTTAGATCATGATTCTTGGAGGCTGGGAAGTTTAACAGCATAGTTTCAGAATTTATTAAGTGTCTTATTGCTGCATCATTGCATAGTAAAGGGCAATACATGGCAAGGAAGATTAAGCATTAGCTTAGATATCTCTCTTCTTACAAAGCCTTTAATACTATCATGGGGGGTCCTACCCTCATGACCTAATCTACTCCTAACTCTTTCCCAAAAACCCCACCTCCAAATACCATTAACATAACTTTGGATGAAGTTTTCAACACATGAACTTTTCGAGAACATATTCAAACCATAGTAGAGGTAATTCCAGCTTTTATGGGGTGTGTGTATTGTGTAGAGGCAAGCATCTGGATCAGATGAGGCTCATATTCCTTTCCAGTTCAGTTAGTCTGTGATGTTGTGACTGGCTACCTGGCAGCATTCAGGCCATTAGAAGGCCTCAGGATTTTTTTTTAATCCCCCTTGAAAGACACTCAAATGGACAGGAGCCATAAAACTTCACTGAGTCCTATCACTTTGGGGTTGTGTGACCTGTGCAAGTATTTTGAATATTTTGTTGAAAATACTTTTATTATTATTTTTTATTTTATTCATATGTGCATACAATGTTTGGGTCATTTCTCCACCCTTCTCCTCACCCCCCCGCGCCCCTTCCCTTACTCTCCCGCCCCCTCCCTTACCCCATCAACCCCTCGCTACCAGGCAGAAACTATTTTGCCATTATCTCTAATTTTGTTGAAGAGAGACTATAAGCAGTAATAGGGAAAATACTTTTATTATCATTGAGCAGTTTTATATTTAACAGAATTAACAATAAAATTGTAATTACTAACTTACTGGGGAAGCAGGCAGTCTGGAGCTCTCATGTCCTCAGCAATATAGGCTCCTCTCATGGCCTCCTTTTGCACTTGGCAGAAGAAAAGTGATGATTGTAGATTACTATGTTTTCCTGAAACACCCCATCTCAACCCTCAGTGCTCACATTCCCACCATCACTATCTGCCAAAGAGATCATCAGAATCAACTCTATCATAATCTTTAGTCAAAAGTGAAGGATAGATCCTGGTTTAGTTAATATTGACATCCCTTTGAACCCTTCAAAGTGCTCCAGTTTGGATGCTCATTTGTATGACTTACATCAGAAATTAAAAGAAGTCTAAGACACCCCAGTTACCCATCTCTCATCATTAAGGATTTTCAAAACTAGAAACTGGCTTCTACTGAGTAGAGGCCAGGGACTGCTGCTAAACATCCTACAATGTACACATAGTCCTTCCCCACAATAAACAATTATTTGGTCCAAAATATCAGGAGTACCAGGGTTGGTTGGGAAACCTTGTTCTAGAGCCCCCCTACTCAAAGTGTGGTTCATAGACCAACAGCATTTGGATTATCTGGGATCTTACTGAAATGTAGACTCTCAAGCCCCACCCCAGACTTTATGAATCAGAATCTGAATTTTAGCAAAATATTAGGTAATTTGTTTGCAAATTAAAAAACCCCTTTTTTACTGCCTCTCCCTCTCTTATACTTAACAATATCCCCTCCCTTTCTTTATTCTCTCCTGAGCCTGACTTGTCTTTGCACTAAGACAGAAATGTTCAGAAAATACTTTGCACATGCACTCACTATCAAAGTTTTCCTCTAACTACGACTACATCCAGACACTCTTTTCCTTCTGGGCATCACCTTTGGATGATTTGTGCTCCATCTATATCCAGCCTCTCCTTCTATGCACAAAATCACACCGTCTTCTTCTTCCTAAAGGTCATTGCTCTAGCCAGAACCAGGTTCCTCTCAGCGTCACCATTTCCACATTTCTTTTAGATAATTTCTACCAGCATACAAAAGATATGCTTTATTTTACCACTAAAAGAAGAAAGCCAAAGAAAACAAAACTAAACTAAACTCTCCCTTGAGTCTGCTTGCCCTCCAGCTATCACTATTTTCAGTTCCCTTTTCCACTATGATTTCTTGGAAAAATTAATTAGATTCTTTTTTCCAATTTCTGTCTTTATAGTCCCTTTTGAATCTAATCATACCAGACTTTGCTTTTACCAATCCACTATAACTACTTTCTTCAGAATCACTGGTGGCCACTATTTTTCTGAGTCTAGTAGTTATGTCTCAGATCACATCTTAGTTGACCACTGAAGTCATTTGACAAGCGTGAAGAAATGTTTCCTTCATTTAGGCTTTAGGACCTCACTCTCCTACTTCGCATGTCTTACTGACCATCTCTCTTCAGTCTCCTTTTCTGCCTCCCTCATTTTTGTAGCCTCTTAACAGTGGAGCATATTTTTAGCTCAGTCCTTGGATGTCTGTTCCATTGCCTACCTTCTTGCCATTCCAAGTGCAGTCTGTGGAACCAGCAGTACAAGTATCAGTTAGGAGCCTTTTGTAGATATAGGGTCTCAGGTCCCACTCCAAACTTTCTGAATCAGAATCTGAATTTTAACAAGTTCTGTCCCCCCAGGTGACTCATATGTATTTTAACTAAACTGTGCCATTAATTCCTAACCTTAGCTGTATATCAGAATCACCTGGGCAGCTTTTAAAACTCATGATATCCAGGCTTCATCCGAAGCCAATTAAATAAGAATCCCCAGGGAGTAGAATCTAGCTATCAGGATGTTTTAAAACTCCCCAGGTGATTCCAAGATGGAACTTTGACATACTATGGGGTAGTCCCCATGATCTCTACCTCCTAGCATCTACATCCTTATATTATATCCTCTCCCCAAACATGGCAGGTACCTGTGACATATTTCTAATCCATAGGCAAAGGTGGTAAGGTATTCCCAAGGTTAGGTTGCATTATATGGTAAAAGTGACTGACTGGATGTCCTTCCTGTGATTACATTATGTTGTATATGATACTTTCTTAGCAAACTAGAACAAAAGACTCTTTCTTGGTCTGATGAAATAAGTGACCATGTTCAGGGAACCCAATGAACTTGAGGTAGTATTATGGTTTAGATCTTAAATGTCCCCCAAAGGGCCATATGCTAAAAGTTTGGTCACCAGCCTGTGGCAATACTGGGAAGTGGTAGAACCTTTAGGAGGTGGGACCTAATGCAAAGAATTTAGGTTGTTGGAGTGTGTCAAGGAAGAAAATATTGGAATCCCAGTCCCTTTCTCTCTCTGCTTACTGGCTTCCATGAGGTAAGCAGTTTTGTTCTACCAGTTTTCTCCACCATGATGTTCTGTTCATCCACAGGCCCCAAAGCAATGGAGCCAAGCAATGACAGATTTCAATGTCTGCAACCATGAGTTTATGAAACCTTTAAGTTGTTTATCTTAGGTACTTGTCAGTGATGGAAAGTTCATTACCACAGGGGGCCTTTGTAAGTGTGGATGGTTCCTAGAAGCTACAGGCAACCTTGAAGATCAGAGGGCAGCTTTCAGGAGACAGACAGCAAAAGATCAAGGCCTACTGCCATGAAGCTACTCAATGAGTTCTAAAAATAGTTAGATAAACTTGAAAATAGATTCTTTCCCAATTGAGCCTCCAGATGAACACAACCCTGCTGAAACCTTGATTATAGCTTAATAAGATTCTGAGAAGAGAACCTAGTTAACGATGCCTAGACATCTGACTCACAAAAACTGTGAGCTAAGTATGTGTTGTTTTTAAACTGACAAATTTTTGGAATTTGTTACACAGCAATAAAAAACTAATATACTACCCAAGAAGGAGTACCACTTATTAGACCTAAGACTTTAAATACATGAGGTATCAGTTTTCTATTGCTTATAATAAACCATTCCTTTAATGTTTGGCCTAAAATGACTATCATGCTATTTAGTTTATGATTTATGGGTTTCTAATAGGGTTGAACTCAGTTAGATGGTGTTTTTGGTCTGTCTAAGGTCTCAGCTGGGCTTGCTCACATGTCCTGAGCCCCAGCTTGGAGGCTGGATGGCTGTGGTCCTCATTTCCTAATTTCTCATCCCCCAGCAGGCTATCCCAGACTTGTTCACATGGTGCTAGGAGAATTCCCACCTCAGGAATAGAAATAGAAAGGCTGCTTTTATTTTTTTCATCTAAGTTGGTTTTTTAAAAAAATTTATTGTTGTGCTGGGGGTACATTATGGCATTTACAAAAGTTCTTACAGTATATCAAATACATCATATTGAATTCACCCCCTGTATCATTCTCCTCCCCCTATTACAAGAATAGTTTCAACAGGTCTCATTTTCTATTTACAACATGTGCACACAGTATTTGTACCATATTCACCCTCCTTCACCCTTTCCCCACATCCTCCCCCCTCCCACTGGTACCAACTCCCCAGCCCTCCTGGTCTCCGATTTTGTAAAAACAAAAATTGACATTTATGTTTGTTTAAGATAGCTACACAGGAAGTTTCCTTGTGACATTTCCTTATATATATAGGAAATATATATATATATATTATAACCTGAATTGGTTCATTTCTTCTACTTTTTTCCTTTCAAATTGAGTCCCCTTCTTATAGTGATTTCAACAGGTTTAAAGATTCCATATTCATTCTTGTATAGGAAGTACATCAACCATATTCACCTCCTTAACTTCCTTCTTTTTAACCCTCCTTCTCTTGTATGTGACCTCCCCATAGCATGACCTGTTTTTTTATAATATTGCTTGTAATTGTGTTAGGTCTATTTCCACATATGAGAGAAATCATGCGGCCTTTGGCTTTCTGAATCTAGTTAGTTTCACTTAAGATGATGTTCTTGAAGCTTGGACTTAGGACTTGCTTAGACTTCCATTCCATTCTATTGCATTCTATTGTTCAGAGTAAGTCATAGTTCCAGCTCAGATTAAAAGTGAAGGGAAATGACTCCACCTATTAATGAGAGAAAATGTGAAGAACATGTGGCCAATTTTTGTAATCATCATTTTCTGATCACTTCCAAAATTATATTTCTAGCCAGACTTTCTCCTGAATTGCAGACTCCTTGTAGGTACTACTTATATAATATCTTCTACTGATTGCCTAATAGCTATCTCAAATTTAACATGTCCAAAACTGAATCCCTGTTTCTTTTTTTTTATTTTTTGTTTTTCTTTTATTCATATGTGCATACAATGTTTGGGTCATTTCTTCCACCTTCACCATGCCCCCTCCCTTTCCTCAGAACCCCCCCTCCCTCTCCCCCCAACCCCCTTGCTACCAGGCAGAAACTATTTTGCCCATATCTCTAATTTTGTTGAAGAGAGTACAAGCAATAATAGGAAGGACCAAGGGATTTTCCTAGTTGAGATAAGGAAAGCTATACAGGGAGTTGACTTGCATTTCTTTCCTGTACATGTGTGTTATCTTCTGAATTAATTCTTCTTGAACTAACCTTTTCTGTAGTTCCTGGTCCCCTTCTCCTATTGGCCTCTGTTGCTTTAAAATATCTGCATTAGTATCTCTGCATTGAGGGCAACAAATGCTACCTAGTTTTTTGGGTGTCTTACCTATCCTCATACCTCCCTTGTGTGCTCTCGCTTTACCATGTGCTCATAGTCCAATTCCCTTGTTGTGTTTGCCCTTGATCTAATGTCCACATATGAGGGAGAACATACGATTTTTGGTCTTTTGGGCCAGGCTAACCTCACTCAGAATAATGTTCTCCAGTTCCATTCATTTACTTGCAAATGATAAGATTTCATTCTTCTTTGTGGCTGCATAAAATTCCATTGTGTGTAAATACCACATTTTCTTAATCCATTTGTCAGTAGTGGGACATCTTGGCTGTTTCCATAACTTGGCTATTGTGAATAGTGCTGCAATAAACATGGGTGTGCAGGTGCCTCTGGAGTAACCTGAGTCACATCTTTTGGGTATATCCCCAAGAGTGGTATAGCTGGATCATATGGTAGATCTGTGTTTAGATTTTTAAGAAGACTCCAAATTTTTTTCCAGAGTGGTTATACTAGTTTACACTCCCACCAACAGTGTAAAAGGGTTCCTTTTTCCCCGCATCCTCGCCAACACCTGTTGTTATTGGTGTTGCAAATGATGGCTATTCTAACAGGGTGAGGTGGAATCGGTGAGGTGGAATCTTAGTGTGGTTTTAATTTGCATTTCCTTTATGGCTAGAGATGGTGGGCATTTTTTCATGTGTTTTTTGGCCATTTGAATTTCTTCTTTTGAGAAAGTTATGTTTAGTTCACTTGCCCATTTCTTTATTGGTTCATTAGTTTTGGGAGAATTTAATTTTTTGAGTTCCCTATATATTCTGGTTATCAGTCCTTTGATGTGTAGCTGGTGAATATTTTCTCCCACTCTGTGGGTGATCTCTTCAGTTTAGAGACCATTTCTTTTGTTGAGCAGAAGCTTTTTAGTTTTATGAGGTCCCATTTATCTATGCTATCTCTTAGTTGCTGAGCTTCTGGGGTTCCTTTGAGAAAGTCCTTGCCTATACATATTAGTTCCAAAGTATTTCCTACTCTTTCCTGTACCAACTTTGGAGTTTGAAGTCTGATGTTAAGATCCTTGATCCATTTTGAGTTAATACTGGTATAGGGTGATAAACATGGATCTAGTTTCAGTTTTTTGCAGACTGCTAACCAGTTTTCCCAGCAGTATTTGTTGAAGAGGCTGTCTTTTCTCCATTGTATATTTTTAGCGCTTTTGTAAAAGATAAGTCAGTTATAGTTGTGTGGCTTCATATCTGGATCCTCTATTCTGTTCCACTGGTCTTCATGTCTGTTTTTGTGCCAGTACCATGCTGTTTTTATTGTTATTGCTTTGTAATATAGTTTGAAGTCAGGTATTGTGATACCTCCAGCATTGTTCTTTTGATTGAGTATTGCCTTGGCTATTCATGGCCTCTTGTGTTTCAATATAAATTTAACGGTAGATTTTTCAATCTCTTTGATGAATGTCATTGGGATTTTGATGGGAATTGCATTAAACATGTAGATTGCTTTTGGGAGTGTAGACATTTTTACTATGTTGATTCTACCAATCCATGAGCATGGAGATCACTCCACTTTCTATAGTCTTCCTCAATCTCTTTCTTCAGAAGTTTATAGTTTTCCTTGTAGAGGTCATTCACATCCATTGTTAACTTTACACCTAGGTATTTGATTTTTTTTGAGGCTATTGTAAATGGAATTGTTTTCATACATTCTTTTTCAGTTTGCTCATTGTTAGTGTATAGAAATGGTAATGATTTTTCTATGTTGATTTTATATCCTGCTATCTTGCTGTAGCTATTGATGATGTCTAGGAGCTTTTGAGTAGAGTTTTTTTGGGTCTTTAAGGTATAGGATCATATCATCTGCAAATATTTTGCCAGTTTCTTTACCTATTTGTATTCCTTTTATTCCTTCTTCTTGCCTAATTGCTCTGGCTAGGAATTCCAGTACTATGTTGAATAGGAGTGGAGATAGTGGGCATCCTTGTCTGGTTCCTGATTTTAGAGGGAATGGTTTCAGTTTTTCTCTGTTAAGTATAATGCTGGCTGTAGGTTTGTCATCTATAGCTTTTGTAGTGTTGAGGTACTTTCCTTCTTTTCCTAGTTTTCTTAGAGCTTTTATCATTAACTGGTGTTGGATCTTATCAAAGTCTTCTTCTGCATCTATTGAGATGATCAAGTGGTTTTTGTCTTTGCTTCTGTTAATATGGTTTATTACATTTATTGATTTTCATATGTTGAACCACCCCTGCATTCCTGGGATGAAGCCTACTTGGTTGTGGTGAATGATCTTTTTGATGTGTTGTTGAATTCGGTTTGCCATTATTTTGTTGAGGATTTTTGCATCAATGTTCATTGAGGAGATTGGCCTATAGTTCTCCTTTTTGGAGTGTCTATGCCTGGTTTT
This sequence comes from Castor canadensis, assembly GCF_047511655.1. Taxonomy (NCBI): domain Eukaryota; kingdom Metazoa; phylum Chordata; class Mammalia; order Rodentia; family Castoridae; genus Castor; species Castor canadensis. The sequence continues at coordinate 135,128,730 of NC_133393.1, read as the reverse complement.
GAGATAAGTGTAATACAGGCTTCATAAAATGTGTTAGGCAGTTTTCCTTCCCTTTCTATTTCATGGAACAGTTTAAGGAGGGTTGGTATCAGTTCTTCTTTAAAGGTCTGATAGAATTCAACAGAGAGTCCATCAGGTCCTTGACTTTTCTTTTTGGGGAGACTCTTAATTCTTCAATTTCATTTTGTGTTATAGATCTATTCAGGTGATTAATGTCCTCTTGGTTCAGTTTTGGATGATCATAGTATCTAGAAATCTGTCCATTTCTTCAAGATTTTCTTTTTTTTTTCATTTTTCTTTTATTATTCATATGTGCATACAAGGCTTGGTTCATTTCTCCCCCCTGCCCCCACCCCCTCCCTTACCACCCACTCTGCCCCTCCCTCTCCCCCCCAATACCCAGCAGAAACTATTTTGCCCTCATTTCTAATTTTGTTGTAGAGAGAGTATAAGCAATAATAGGAAGGAACAAGGGTTTTTGCTGGTTGAGATAAGGATAGCTATACAGGGCATTGACTCACATTGATTTCCTGTGCGTGGGTGTTATCTTCTAGGTTAATTCTTTTTGATCTAACCTTTTCTCTAGTACCTGTTTCCCTTTTCCTATTGGCTTCAGTTGCTTTAAGGTATCTGCTTTAGTTTCTCTGCGTTAAGGGCAACAAATGCTAGCTAGTTTTTTAGGTGTCTTACCTATCCTCACCCCTCCCTTGTGTGCTCTCGCTTTTATCATGTGCTCATAGTCCAATCCCCTTGTTGTGTTTGCCCTTGATCTAATGTCCACCTATGAGGGAGAACATACGATTTTTGGTTTTTTGAGCCAGGCTAACCTCACTCAGAATGATGTTCTCCAATTCCATCCATTTACCAGTGAATGATAACATTTCGTTCTTCTTCATGGCTGCATAAAATTCCATTGTGTATAGATACCACATTTTCTTAATCCATTCATCAGTGTTGGGGCATCTTGGCTGTTTCCATAACTTGGCTATTGTGAATAGTGCCGCAATAAACATGGATGTGCAGGTGCCTCTGGAGTAACAGTCTTTTGGGTATATCCCCAAGAGTGGTATTGCTGGATCAAATGGTAGATCAATGTCTAGCTTTTTAAGTAGCCTCCAAATTTTTTTCCAGAGTGGTTGTACTAGTCTACATTCCCACCAACAGTGTAAGAGGGTTCCTTTTTCCCCGCATCCTCGCCAACACCTGTTGTTGGTGGTGTTGCTGATGATGGCTATTCTAACAGGGGTGAGGTAGAATCTTAGTGTGGTTTTAATTTGCATTTCCTTTATTGCTAGAGATGGTGAACATTTTTTCATGTGTTTTCTGGCCATTTGAATTTCTTCTTTTGAGAAAGTTATGTTTAGTTCACGTGCCCATTTCTTTATTGGTTCATTAGTTTTGGGAGAATTTAGTTTTTTAAGTTCCCTGTATATTCTGGTTATCAGTCCTTTGCCTGATGTATAGTTGGCAAATATTTTCTCCCACTCTGTGGGTGTTCTCTTCAGTTTAGAGACCATTTCTTTTGATGAACAGAAGCTTTTTAGTTTTATGAGTTCCCATTTATCTATGCTATCTCTTAGTTGCTGTGCTGCTGGGGTTTCGTTGAGAAAGTTCTTACCTATACCTACTAACTCCAGAGTATTTCCTACTCTTTCCTGTATCAACTTTAGAGTTTGGGGTCTGATATTAAGATCCTTGATCCATTCTGAGTTAATCTTGGTATAGGGTGATATACATGGATCTAGTTTCAGTTTTTTGCAGACTGCTAACCAGTTTTCCCAGCAGTTTTTGTTGAAGAGGCTGCTATTTCTCCATCGTATATTTTTAGCTCCTTTGTCAAAGATAAGTTGCTTATAGTTGTGTGGCTTCATATCTGGATTCTCTATTCTGTTCCACTGGTCTTCCTGTCTGTTTTTGTGCCAGTACAATGCTGTTTTTATTGTTATTGCTTTGTAATATAGTTTGAAGTCAGGTATTGTGATACCTCCTGCATTGTTCTTTTGACTGAGTATTGCCTTGGCTATTCGTGGCCTCTTGTGTTTCCATATAAATTTCACAGTAGATTTTTCAATCTCTTTAATGAATGTCATTGGAATTTTGATGGGAATTGCATTAAACATGTAGATTACTTTAGGGAGTATCGACATTTTTACTATGTTGATTCTATCAATCCATGAACATGGGAGATCTACTTTGTGAATATAGGTTCACAAAGTAGTCTCTGATGATTTGCTTGACATCCATGGTGTTTGTTGTTATCTCCCCTTTTGCATTTCTGATTTTGCTGATTTGGGTTTTTTCTCTACTACTTTTAGTCAGGTTTGCCAGGGGTCTATCAATCTTGTTTATTTTTTCAAAGAACCAACTTTTTGTTTCTTTAATCCTTTGTATGGTTTTTCTGGTTTCTATTTCATTGATTTCAGCTCTTATTTTTATTATTTCTCTCCTTCTGTTTGTTTTGGGATATGCTTGTTCTTGTTTTTCTAGGAGTTTGAGATGTATCATTAGGTCATTGATTTGAGGTCTTTCAGTCTTTTTAATATATGCACTCATGGCTATAAACTTTCCTCTCAGGACTGCCTTTGCTGTGTCCCATAGGTTCTGGTAGGTTGTGTTTTCATTTTCATTGACTTCCAAGAACTTTTAAATTTCCTCTTTCATTTCATCAATGACCCATTGTTCATTAAGCAATGAGTTAGTCAGTTTCCAGCTCTTTGAATGTTTTTGTCTTTATTTTGGTTGTTGAGTTCTAGTTTTATTGCATTGTGATCAGATAGAAAGCTTGGTATAATTTCTATTTTCTTACATTTGCTGAGGCTTGCTTTGTGCCCTAGGATATGATCTATTTTCGAGAAGGTTCCGTGGACTACTGAGAAGAATGTATATTGTGTAGAAGTTGGGTAAAATGTTCTGTAGACATCAACTAGGTCCATTTGATCTATGATATATTTTAGATCTAGGATTTCTTTATTGATTTTTGTTTGGATGACTTATCTATTGATGATAATGGGGTGTTAAAGTCTCCCATGACCAATGTGTTGGAGTATCTATATACTTTTAGGTCCTTCAGGGTATGTTTGATGAAATTGGATGTGTTGACATTGGGTGCACATAGGTTGATAATTGTTATTTCCTTTTGGTACATTTTCCCTTTTATTAGTGTGGAATGTCCTTCTTTATCTTGTTTGATCAATGTAGCTTTGAAGTCTACTTTGTCCGAGATAATTATTGCTACTCCTGGCTTGGTAAATTTTCTTTCAGCCTTTCATCCTAATCCTATGCTTATTTCTGTCAGTGAGATGGGTCTCCTGTAAGCAACAAATTGTTGGATCTTCCTTTTTAATCCAGTTTGCCAAATGATGCTTTTGAAGGAGGAATTAAGTCTGTTAACACTAAGTGTTAGTATGGATAGGTATGTGGTGATTCCTGTCATTTACTTGTCTTAGTTGTTTCAGGATTTGATTGTATGTAGCTAAATCGATGTTACTCTCCACTTTCTTGCTTTTTCTTTTCCTGTAGTATGGGACTGCCTGCCCTTTCATGGTTATGTTGGGTTTCACTTTCTGTGTGTAGAATCCCTTGAAGAATCTTTTGTAGTGGTGGCTTTGTGGTCATATATTGTTTCAGTTTCTGCTTATCATGGAAGACTTTTATTGCTCTATTTTGAATGATAGTTTTGCTGGGTAGAGTATCCTAGGGTTGAAGTTATTTTCATTCGATGCCCAGAAGACCTCACCCCAAGCTCTTCTTGCTTTTAATGTTTCTGTTGAGAAGTGTCCTGTGATTTTGATGGGTTTACCTTTGTATGTTATTTGTTTTTTCTCTCTTACAGCCTTCAATATTCTTTCTCGAGTCTCTGTACTTGTTGTTTTAATGATAATAAGCCATGGGGTGGTTCTATTTTGGTCAGGTCTGTTTGGTGTTCTGGAGGTCTCTTGCACCAGTATGGGCATAGATTTCTCAAGATTTGGGAAATTTTCTGTAATTATTTTGTTGAATATATTACGCATTCCCTTTGCCTGTGCCTCTTCTCCTTCTTCAATGTCCATGATTCTCAGGTTTGGTCTTTAGATGGAGTCAGTGAGTTCTTGCATTTTCTTTTCACAGGTCTTGAGTTCTTTATCTAATAGTTCTTTGGTCTTTCCTTTAATTACCGTTTCATCTTTGAGTTCTGAGATTCTGTCTTCTGCTTATTCTAGTCTGCTGCATTGGCCTACCATTTTGTTTTGCAATTCTGTTTCATTCTTTTTTCTGAGGTTTTCCATATCCTGAGTCCCTTCCTCTTTAATATTGTCTATTTTCATCCTGAGTTCATTTATCTCTTTATTTATCATGTTCTGTGTTTCACTTTGGTGTTTATACAGTGCTTCTATAGTTTCTTTTATTTGTTCTTGTGCTTCCTCAAATTCTCTGTTTTTGTTGTCTAGGAATTTCCTGAGTGTCTCCTGTACATTTTGGTTGACCATATCCAGCATCATCTCTATAAAATTCTCATTGATTACTTGCAGGATTTCTTCTCTCAAGCTGTTCTTGTGGGCTTCATTGGATTCTTTGGCATAGTTTATCTTCATTTTCTTGGCGTCTGGATCTGAGTATCTGTTTTATTCATTTCCCTCTGGTTCCTGTACCAATTTATTACTGGGTGGAAACTGGTTCCCTCTTTTTTCCATCTTCTCATCATTGCCCTTGCTATTGTTACTGTCCCTGTACTGTGTGCAATTAAGTATTTTCTAGCTTGTAATAGTAACAATCGGATATCTAGAATAGGAGGGTGAGAGGAGAGGGAAAGCAACAAAGGTAAAGATAAAGGCAGAAACAAACAAACAAACAACTAAAAAAACTCCAAAACAAACAAACAAATGAACAAAAAGAATCAAAGAAATAAACAGGGAGAGATAGTGTACTAATCAACTGTAAGCTAAGCAGGCATTAGAGAGACAGAGAGAGGATAATAATAATAAAAAAAAAAATCCCCAAGTTCAAATGCAATAACTTCTGAGTCTTAATAATTTTGGTGTTAGTCCCTGAACCTCCAAACTTGGGGATGGTGTCTCAGAAGTAGTTCTGTCATTGTCTTATTAAAGGGGGAAAAAAAAACCCAAAACCAAAACAAAACAAAATATCCCAAGTTCAAATGCAATACAGTTTCAGTTAGACATTCAGCATATAGGTCTAGTTCAGTCATTGTCTCATCAAAGGAAGAGAAAAAAAAAGGGTCTGGAGAGAGTTCTGTGAATGTGTATCTGAGGCTGTGGCTCACCTGCCCACTACTGTCAGTCAGCTGTTGCTGAGGCTTTATTGATTGTAGATCTCAGGAGTGACCTTAACACTCATCTAGCCCTGCATGCTTTGTTTATTTAGAGTTCTCCTGGGGCGACAGCCACTTTTACAAGCCTTCCCTTCTCTAAGCACACTGGGGGAGGTGGCGCTATACCCGCCTTCTCCAGCTGGATTGTTTATTTACAGTCACGTGGGAAGTGTCCCTTCCCCCCTCTCCAGTGGAACTTTCCTCACACAGCCACTTTTACAAGCTTTCCTGCTCCAAGGTTGCTGGGCAGGGGCTGCCACTCTTGCCTTCTCCGGCAGGCTTGTTTATTTATGGTTCCGTGAGGGATTGCTCCAACCCCCTCTTTGGCTCTCAGGGCACCCACCCTCTTTGCTATGTGTCTTTTGTTGTTGTTGTTATGTATTATTCAGTTTGGTTTTTTTCTCTTTTTTCTTTGGGTGGGGGGTCAGTCTGCCCAGGGGGCTATGCTGATCTGGCCAGGGTTGTTTGTGGGAGTACCATGTGCCACTTAGCTCACCTGGTGCTCTGCTTCTCTCAAGCTGGTAGGAGCTGGCATCTGGGGGTGCAGGAGCCTTCCTGGTTTCTCCATTTAATGTGGAGTGGGGATACTATGTGTGGGCTGGGGTGTGGACGAGTCAGAGTTTTGCCTCTTCTCGGTGGTTTTTCCTGCTAAGTATTTCTTCAGCATCTCTCTAAGATTTTACTTTAGGAAGCATGCTTTCTGCTTCCTCCCTCTAGTTGCCATCTTGGAATCTCCCGATCCAGTGTATTGATGATGCTTTCAACAGAGGACTTTTTATTATTGTTGTTTGACTTACTGAGTTTTCAATTCCAAAATTTCAATTTGGTTTTTTTCAGGACTTCTATTTATTTATTGAACTCTTTCATAATCTATATTTCTTTCTTTATTTCATTTCACTGCTTATTGGTATTCTGTTGGAATTCATTCAGTTATTTATTCATATCTTCTTTACCTGTTTTGATAATTCTTATAAGAATTCTTTTGAATTCTTTGAGATGTCAGTCACTTCAGTATCACTAGAGTCCATTATTGTGGAGTTGCTTTTTGTTGCCTTGTTTTTTCATATTTCTTATTTTTCTCTTGTTGGGATTTGCTCATCTGAGTCCAAGTTATTGTTTGGAGGTTTTGATCACCTTTAGTCTTTCCATTGAAGTCTTATCAATTTTCAAGCAGGACTAGGTAGTATGGGGGTTGATGTGTACTTTCTCATCATTTGACTGAAGGACACAGGTGCTGTACTTGCTGGTCTCAGTGCTTTCAAACCCTGCTCAGCAGTTATACACTCTGTGGGAGAGAAGAGGTGTGTGATCTGTGGGACCTGGGGTCAGAGCATTCAGTCTCATCCAGTAACAACCCCACAAACAGCTGGGAGATAGATACCTAGAACTCCACCAGCCATGGGCTCAGAGTTGTTTCTGCAGTGATCTTCAAGGAATACATCTTGCTCCTCACCACAGAGGGCAATGCCATTGACCCCCACACTCATCACTACTCAAGCTCCCTGCTGCTTAAACTTTTCAGCAGGTCCATGTCAGACACTCCCTGCTCTGCACAATCCTCTTGTGGCCATTTGTCAACCAGACAGTGTGGCAGGGTTTCCCCAGGATCCCTGAGTCACATTTGTTTCTTGTTTTCTTGTCCCCAGAGTAGCTCAATCTCAAACAATAGGTGAGTTTTCCAGATGCCACCTGGCTATAGCACTTTGAGATATGGGGAGTGGCAAAATGCCTTTCTTCTCCAGTGCTAGTTGATCATGCAGGATTAGTAACTGTCACACCAAATCCTTGCAGTGGTTTTAAGGCTTATGGAAAGAATAGCTATCCTATAACTAGATCTCCATGGCCACTTGCTTACCTAGTGGTTTTGTGTCTGGCTTCCTCTCAGTCCCCATCCCCTCCCCCAGAGAGCTGGAGATGAAGCTGCAGACTGTTCCCTATTTTCTGTGTCAAATTTCTGTTTCTCCATGCTTTTCCATTGTCTTCTTTTTCATGATTTCTAATGCTCTTTCTCTGTCACTGTCATCAGAAAAGTCTCTGCTTTGTTACCCTGACTCTGCTCATTCATGTAGCCAGAGGAAGCTTCTAATCAGCCAGCTTGCCCTACCTTTCCAAGAGTTTCTCTGGTTTTTATTTTTTTAAAGAAGAGAAAAATCACAGTCTCTTTTCACGATGATTAGAATAATCTTATAAAGCATGAGAAATCTACCAATTTGGAGAGAAACAGAAATTTCTGGAATGTTTTCCTTGAGTAAAGAGAGACTATGGCAACTGACAGGTTTGACTTTTTTATGTCAGTGCAGAGTATGTGTATTCTATTTCCAGTCCCCAATTTTTTTCTAAATAAGTCACCAAGTCCCTCTTTCTGTGTTTTCATTATTCTTTAGTGTCATATATGTTGCTGCAATCTATAAAAAAACTCAAAGTTTATCCCCTGCCCTCTCACCCCTTCCTCCTGTCCATGTAATCAGATTGACCGGTTTTGGATATGTTTTTATATGTTCATATTTATTGAACATCTTTGTTGTTTCAGGACTAGCCTAAGCAGAAAAAGCCCCTATACTCTGTCAACCTAAGGAATATTTTAAGAGAGATTCTCCAAAGGGATAGTGATATTTATTTGTAAACAATAGACTTATACACCAATACATAGGCCAACAAAAGGGTATTATTGAAGGGTGTCGAGTCAAGAGGAAATTTTTATTAGTAAAAAGGGGGAATTTATGCAGGCTGATTGGATACAAAATTCTTTGGGTTTGGAGATCAAAGACAGGAGTTGTTATGAGCTCATTAGTAGAAGTATTGTTGCTGAACAAGTGGTCTGTCCAAAGCATCTTGTCTGAATTATTGCCATCTTAAAGAATGTTAAAAATAAACTGTGTTATGAAATCTGTGCATACATGTGAGGTGTGCAAAGCATGAGGTGCACATGGAAAGAGAAGAACTGATGGGGTTTTAGAAAGTCCTTGAAACAGTATTTATCTCAGAGATGCAGGCATGAATTCTCCTCCTTCATAATTTTTCAGCTCTAATTTTGCTTACATCTGACAAAAATGATTTCATCTTAATATCAGCAACTTTCACAACTCAGAGCTTGCAACTAACATTAGGGGGAGATAGCCAAAGTGCCAGTACATATGCACATGGAGAAGGTGATTTCAGATGGTGATAAATGCAGTGACAGAACTGCCATGATGCAAAAGTGTCGGGGTTAATTACAGTGAGCCAAGGATCGAGGAAAGCCTTAAACACTTAAACTGAAACCTGACTTTTTCCCTGTGCTGGGATGAAACCCTGGGCCTTGAGCATGCCAGACAAGTGCTCTACCACTGCAGTCCCTGCAACCTGCCCAGTGTGGGTAGGAGACAAAGGTAGGGGATGGTGGAAAATGGGGGAAAAACAAAGAGTAATCCAGTATGAATGGAATGCAGTGAGCAAGCAAGAAGCAGGGCTAGGCAAGGTCTTTTTTCCATGGAAGAGGAAAAGGATTCAATGCTGAACTGGTAAGTTATGGTGAGCTATACACCGGACCTCTGTTTACACTTTAAAGTGTTTATTCTGGCCACTGTATGGAGAAAGGATCACACAAATAAAAGAGTGAAAGCAAGAGAAACAAATAAAAGGTTTCTGCAGTAGTGACCTGATTCACTAGGTCACGTGACTTTTATAAAGATGGAATAACAACACCTGGGATGTTAGCTTGAGGGAACAGTAATCTGCAACTCCATTTTGAACTTAATTTGGAAATAACTGTCAAATACTCCAGTGTAAAGAGTTACTGGTAATTAACGGTCATAAATAACACAGCTGGCACTTGTATGGCATTCATCAGGAACTAAGCATGGTTCTAAGCACCTTATATCACTGGAGATTACATTTAAATAGTCAGGAATGTGTGGGCTCACCTATAGAAAAAAGAGAAGGAAGTTCAGAAATAAGTCTAGAACACACCAGCATCTAGACATTAGTTCCATACTCTTCCTCCCCAGATCCCTAGGTAAAAGTCCCTTATTATGGGCTTTTTCCTACTAGATCAGAATTCCAAATCCTATTTGTGGATAACATCTGTGCAGACAGCTGCTTACCTCCTATCTCTTGGTTTGTCTTCCAAAGTCCCAGGCCTCATGAGAAGAATTCATGTAAATACCGGCTGTATACATAAGCCTGTTTTCTATTTAAGAGATGGTTGTCTCTAAGGGTGTTTCCTAAGTCTTTGGTTGCTGCTTATTTCTACTTGAGCCACCACCAAAACTCTACTTTCTAGTAACTAACCTGCTCAACTGAGTACTAGCAATGACATATAAATAATTCATGTTTACTTCATTTGAGAAGTAAAAGGAGGAAGTTGTGAGTTCTCCTGAGAGGAGAATCTAACCAACACCATCAGTCCTGAGTGACACCTAGATAGTGTTAGTGGCAAGTTCGGGGCATCCCATCACTGCTCCTGGGAAACAACAACAACGTGTTTCCTTATTACTGATGGATCAGCAGTTGCATCAGTATAGGAAAACATACCCTACTTTACAAGTTCTAGTTCATTTCATCCCTGTTCTAATATAGTAGTACTTAGCCAAGCCATTCTTAATGATGTGGTTCAAGAACTTAAATGGTAGGATGTGTTATCTTCTTCCCACTATTTTATTGCTTGGAGATACCAGACTTGAAGTCTATGGCCAGAGACTTACATGGGGCTTTGATTCCCAAGTATACACATAAATTGTGGGTTTTTTCCTTTTAGGAATAATAAAAGGCCAATATTTTTCTTTTATATTTCAACACAAAACAGAAGTCTGAAATTTCTTAAATAGCAATTTTTATTAATTACAAGTGAAGGCTTAAGGAGGGTTTAAATATGAGAACCAAAATTATCATGTTGGTGTCAGAACTCAATGTATTATTTCTTATAGCATATTATGCTTCCTTGTGTTGTATATGAAATCTCTCTCTCTCTCTCTCTCTCTCTCTCATTGTTTCCAATTTTGATTCCTTGTCCCCTGACATTTCTCTCTCTGATAGCATCATTTCTGACCTCTTCCCTGGGATTGTCCTGCCAGCTTCTCACCATGGTGTCCAGTATGAATCCAGTGGGGAAATCATACTGAAAATGAATCTGTAAGCAAGCCTTTAGTTCATCAAGGAGATAATACAAGTCAGAAAATGTCTCATCTAATTCTCTGGATTCTGCCTTATAATCTGCTGTGAAATATTGAATCCCTGATTTTAAATCAGAACCTGAAATGAATCCAAGATGTAGATATTTAAATGGAACTCTCTAAGGGATTTCCCCTCCAATATAAAATTAATATCTTGATTTTATGCCAGTCTGGTATACGGATTTCAGATATGCTGGTGAATTGATTTAAAAAAGAAAAAGAAAGTACTACAGAAATAAACTACTATGGTATGTTTTTATTTGAGGAAACAGCATCTAATTAGAAATCTGCTTCATTATTATTTATAACATGTTGTAAATTAGTTTTTTTCTATAGTCTCTTACTCTAGATACTTTGAAAACCCTTCTCTATATTTTAGATGGAAATATAATATTCAGGATATTTTTACAAAAAAAAGCAACCATTTCCCCCTAGATTAAGTATGTTAAGTAAATGTAAATTTTTAAAACAATTTTAGGAGGATATGCTGGCAGTTGTATGTTGGTAGAAAGCCCTGAAGAATGCAAAGCTTCTATTTTGAAGAAACTATCTAAAATTTGGGAATAGCTAGAGGCCAAAGGCCTGATAGATGAACATGGAAAATGTTTACACCAGTCTTAAAACCAGGACAGCTGCAGAGCAGATGAGGTGTGATATTACATGAATGGAAGAAGGATCTGCATTTCTGACCAAGAAGGAAACTCTTGTAGAGAGAACTGAGAAACTGTCATCTTTTCATATTTAACCTGTTTCATCAATTCTGTTTTCCTAATGGTCAGTCATAGGGCTTTGGAAATCTATGAGTTGTTTTGTTTCTTTTTAAAAATAGGACAACTACATAAAAATAGTTTTGATAAGCTGTTCTGAATCTCATAAGAAAAATTCTGGCATTCACCCCATGCAGACTTACAAGGAAGAGGAAAGAATGATTTTGATCTGAGAGGTCTTCCTGCTCCCCAAACTCCTGCACAGGTAGAGCTCCTTGTTAGCATTCCCCATATACAACTTCCCCTATGTCATATTCCTAGTTAATCACCATTTGGCACTTTCTGTTCATTGGTTATCTTCTCTACTGAACTGTTCCAGGAATTAAGGGACCATGTCTGTCTTTTCACTTCTCTTATGTGGAAACACTGCCTGGCATTTAGACAGTTTCCAGAAGCACTTGTGGAATGAGAAAAGGGAATATGTTGGGGAATATCCCAAAGAAGTTGAGAATACAGCCACATGAGAAAGGCAATACAATAGCATCATCACCAACAACATCTGGAAATTTCCATCACTCCCAACATTATTTCCTAACAATGAAGAACATAGACTTTGCAGGTTATCTGCCTGTGTTTGAAACCTGTTGCTATCATCTTCTCACTATGTAATATTTAATGTTTTTAAACTCTGTGCATATGTGCTAATTTCCCTGTGTATGAAACTAGAATTCTAACTAGAATTCTAATGTGAGCTCCTCGCAGGAATTCTGTAGTGCAGCCGTCACTATCCCCACTTTGCAAAGCCTGGCCTCTTGAAGCTCAGCAGATCCAGTCTCTTGTCCTAGGTCATTCAGGGATAAGCCACGTGCTATAGTTTGGATATGGTTTGAGTGTGTTACCCAAGGATTCATATTATGGGAATTTAGCTTATATTGTGGTGTAGAGGCAGTATGGAACCTTTAAGAGTCAGGGTTTAGTGGCAGGTCCTTAGGTTATTTAGGGAGTGACTAAAGTGGTCCTCATAGGACCCATAAGTTGGTTCTCCCAAAAGGTTGTCAGAACAGAACAAGGCCTCTCCCAAACATCTTTGGCTTCCTGTCACATGATGTGATCTCTCCCTTTGCACATGTTCCTGCTATTGTAATTTCACTGGACATGAAGTAATGCAACCAATAAGGCCATCTCCAGGATCAGCATTATGTTGTTTGGACTTTGAGCCTCCAAAACTATAGCTAAACAAAACTGTTTTCTCTGTAAGCACCCACCCTAAAACATTCTAATACTTTATGGATTATAGCAGGGTGTGCCTGTCTCTCAGAGTCTTTGTACTATGCTTCAGGGTACTCACCAACTAATAACTACTACCCTATTTAAGCCCTTTGAAGAACCAGAACAACTCTTCCAGAAGATGAGAGTGAGGCATGGACACAAGTGAGAACTGACCCCAATATTGAAAGTCAAAGTCTGGCATAGAGCTTTAGCTTGCTGGCATGCAAGGAGCAAAATGCTGTAGGCCCCTATTTGCTGCTGAGGTGGTCAATATCCCCACCCAATGGGGGATGTGCTTCCAAAATATTTCGCACAGTTCTCACCAGCTTCTAGAATTAGCTAGGGATCACTTAATTGCACTACAAACAAGGTATCAATTAACTAATAAACAAATAAGTGATTTAAGGAATCAATAACCTTTTGTTAGATTAATTAAAGCAAGAACAGAAAAGTATGAAAAGCAGTTATTTCCCACTCAATTAGGGAAAAGACAAGTGAATTAGTGAAGTTTCAGATATATAGAATTTACATTTAAATGCAGTTGAATCATTAAGCAGGATGTCTCATAGTTCAAACTAAGCTAGAACATGCATGTTTCTGTCCCACTATGGTCAGTGTGACATTTCCCCTCCACTTGAGGCACTTGCTTTTCAAATGCTATTATGCTAAGTGAAGGTACAAGTCTTTTAATAACTTCTAATATGCAGAGCCATTCTGTGTCCAGTAGAATGAAAGTGGAGTTTTTTCTGAAAAATGTAAGAATTATGAAGATAAGCATCCAGGAATGAGCTCATGTTCTGACTACATATTGACTAACTTGTAAAGAGTCCTCAATCTCTTTGAGTCTCAATTCCCCAAATAATCAAGATGAGACTTCAGAGTGACATGATGGAGATTAAATTAGATGATGCATGTAATACTTAATACAAAGAAACAAGCTTCCCCTGACAAGGTACCTAGCATTTTCTGGCATGTTATCTACCAGTAATCATTACAGTGAACATCTATGGAACAGATGAACAACTCCATTTACAAATGTGAAAAATTAATTTCAGACAGGTATGCAAATTACCAGGATTCAACCCCCTCCCCCAGTGAAAGGAGGAGTCAGGATTTGGACTCAGGGCTTTCTGACTCCACAATACTCTCAAGTCAGTGGCACTAGGATCAAGGCAGATAAAATTCTTTCACAACATAAACACAGGAGCTAACTAAATGCTTATCACATAAAGCCTCTCTGTTCCTGTGTCCTTTCAACCTGGGTCTCTTTGAGCCTTTGTGTCCAATCTTCCTTTCTTTGAAGAGCAGCTGGGGCTGGTCCCACTGGCACTGCCAACACATGAACAGCATCACTCAGTCAGGAAGCATACTCATGTTGAGTGAATCCTTCTTTCCCTCAACAAGCCTTGGCTAAGGATTTACTCTATTTCTGTCTCTGTTCTAACTAGAAAGAGAGCAATGAGCAAACAAATTCCCTGCCTCATGATGTTATTGAGTAGAACATGAAAACAAAAAATAAAAACAAAACCCATAAGTTTATGGTGTGTCCATCAGTCAGGATCAGGTGGGAACAAATGGCACATTCGAGAGGCTTAACTATAGAGAATTTATGCAAGGACCATTGACAAAAGAAACAACAAAAGATGACAAAGCACTCAGGGACTTGCTATGACAAGAAGTCATTACCAAGACCACCAACTTGGTCTTGAAGGCACAGGAAGAGGAAATAGTGATAACAAAATCCAAAAGACATAGAAGAATGAACACCCAACAGAAGCTGGCTTCCAGCCATTGAGAAATCCACAGCAATGAAATGAGAGATGCAAGGGGGAAAATATCTGGGCCCTTCTAATGTCCGTCCCCTAAACTTGTCGTTCCCTCCAGTTGACCAAATCCAACCAGAAGCAAAAGGTCAAGGAAACCTGGATGATGCAACCTATAGAGCTTTTAACTTGTAGGTTAAAAATGGATCCAATACTGAGATGAGACTCAGAGAATAATCAGCAGTTTTGGTGATACACATTAGAAGAAAACAAAACAGATACCTAGAAGAAGAATTCTAATGTCAGGGGAAGGATGAAAACTACAATTTTTAATGAGATGAAAAGATGGGGCCTTGAATGCTAATATAATATTGGAGCAGACACCTGATAAAATGGAGCAAGTCAGACTAGAAGATTCTTCAGGCCCAAGAACATTTGACATGTCTGCTCAACAGCAAGAAATCTAGTGAGGTAGAAGCAGGGTGCACAGAAGATATCAGAGAAAAACTAGGTGACCAGAGCTTCAAGGAACTTATAAGATATAATAAATTTCCTCGGGAAACACTTCCTCTAATTTAGTTGAGAAGTTGTAGGATAGGTTTGAACAGAGGAGTAACATAATATCCTTGCATTTTAAGAGGACCACTATTACTATTTTAATTCTAGACTGTAGGGAAATAGGACAGATGCAAGAAGACCAGGCAGGAAGATAAGCAATAATCTAGGTGAGAAATAATGGTGGTACTAATCAGGAGAGTAGTGATGAATCTGAAAAGTCTAGAACATGGGATATATTTGAAACTGAGTTGACAAGGTTTGGGAGAATTGGCTGTAGAGTGATCCAGAAAAAAAGCAAAGGATGAGTCTGAGATTTTTGACAAAGCATTGGAAGAATGGCATTACTGTATTAGGGAGTGGTGATCAAGAAGCAGAGATTCAAGAGATTCCAAGATGGTGACTAGAGGGAGGAAGCAGAAAGCATGCTTCCTAAAGTAAAATCTTGGAGAGACACCGGAGATACACCTGGCAGGAAAAACCACCAGGAAGAGGCAAAACTCTGACACCTCTACACCCCGAGCCCACGCATAGCATCCCTCCACCATGTTAAATGGAGAAACCAGGAGGGCTCCTGCACCACCAGATGCCAGCTCCCAGACTGCTTGGGAGAAGCAGACCACTCCCACAAACAACCCTGGGCCAGATCAGCATAGCCCCCTGGAGAGACTGACCCCCACCCAGGAAAAAAAAGAGAAGAAAAACACTGAATAATAAATAAGCAGCTGAAAAAAAAAAAAAGAAACGTAGCAAAGAGGGTGGGGTGCCCTGAGCTCCAGAGAGTGGGGGAGGGGCACTCCCACATGGAACTGTAAATAAACAAGCCGTCTGGAGAAGGTGGGTGTGGCACAAGCTCCCCCAGTGTGCCTGGAGAGGGGAAAGCTTGTAACAGCAGCAGAAGTGTGGCATGCTCCATGAGAGAGTGGGGGAGAGGCACCTCCCCACGTGAACTCTAAATAAAAAAAAAAAGATGGCAATTGCAAAAGCAGGTATGGCTATATACTGAAGAAAACAAAAGGGACATGAGTCCAGGAGAACCTTAGTAAACAAAGCCTGAAGCAGCAGCTGGCTGACAGTAGGAGGCAGGTGAGCCGCAGCCTCAGATACACATTCACAAAGCTGCCTCCAGACTCCCTTTTTTTTTTTCCTCTTTCTTTGATGAGACAATGACTGAACTAGTACTGGATGCTGAAGAACTAACTGAAACTGTACTGCATTTGAACTTCGGATTTTTTTGGTGTTTTTTTTTGTATTTTGTTTTTTGTTTTTTTCCCTTTGATGAGAAAATGACAGAAGTAATTCTCAGACACTGAAAAGTCTTCAGGACTGGAGGCTGAAGGACTAACATCAAAATTATTAAGACTCAAACTTTATTGCATTTGAACTTGGGGATTTTTTTTTTAATTATTATTATCCTCTCTCTGTCTCTCTAATGCCTGCTTGGCTTATGGTTGATTAGTACACTATCTCTCCCTGTTTATTTCTTTGACTCTTTTTGTTTGTTTGTTTTGTTTTTTTTTAGTTGTTTGTTTGTTTCTGCCTTTATCTTTACCTTTGTTGCTTTCCCTCTCCTCTCACCCTCCCATTCTAGATATCATGATTGTTACTATTACAAGCTAGAAAATACTTAATTGCACACAGTACAGGGACAGTAACAATAGCAAGGGCAATGATGAGAAGATGGAAAAAAGAGGGAACCAGTTTCCACCCAGTAATAAATTGGTACAGGAACCAGAGGGAAATGAATAAAACAGATACTCAGATCCAGACGCCAAGAAAATGAAGATAAACTATGCCAAAGAATCCAATGAAGCCCACAAGAACAGCTTGAAAGAAGAAATCCTGCAAGTAATCAATGAGAATTTTATAGAGATGATACTGGATATGGTCAACCAAAATGTACAGGAGACACTCAAGAAATTCCTAGACAACAAAAACAGAGAATTTGAGGAAGCACAAGAACAAATAAAAGAAACTATAGAAGCACTGTATAAACACCAAAGTGAAACACAGAACATGATAAATAAAGAGATAAATGAACTCAGGATGAAAATAGACAATATTAAAGAGGAAGGGACTCAGGATATGGAAAACCTCAGAAAAAAGAATGAAACAGAATTGCAAAACAAAATGGTAGGCCAATGCAGCAGACTAGAACAAGCAGAAGACAGAATCTCAGAACTCAAAGATGAAATGGTAATTAAAGGAAAGACCAAAGAACTATTAGATAAAGAACTCAAGACCTGTGAAAAGAAAATGCAAGAACTCACTGACTCCATCTAAAGACCAAACCTGAGAATCATGGACATTGAAGAAGGAGAAGAGGTGCAAGCAAAGGGAATGTGTAATATATTCAACAAAATAATTACAGAAAATTTCCCAAATCTTGAGAAATCTATGCCCATACTGGTGCAAGAGACCTCCAGAACACCAAACAGACCTGACCAAAATAGAACCACCCCATGGCTTATTATCATTAAAACAACAAGTACAGAGACTCGAGAAAGAATATTGAAGGCTGTAAGAGAGAAAAAACAAATAACATACAAAGGTAAACCCATCAAAATCACAGGACACTTCTCAACAGAAACATTAAAAGCAAGAAGAGCTTGGGGTGAGGTCTTCTGGGCATCAAATGAAAATAACTTCAACCCTAGGATACTCTACCCAGCAAAACTATCATTCAAAATAGAGCAATAAAAGTCTTCCATGATAAGCAGAAACTGAAACAATATGTGACCACAAAGCCACCACTACAAAAGATTCTTCAAGGGATTCTACACACAGAAAGTGAAACCCAACATAACCATGAAAGGGCAGGCAGTCCCATACTACAGGAAAAGAAAAAGCAAGAAAGTGGAGAGTAACATCGATTTAGCTACATACAATCAAATCCTGAAACAACTAAGACAAGTAAATGACAGGAATCACCACATACCTATCCATACTAACACTTAGTGTTAACAGACTTAATTCCTCCTTCAAAAGCATCATTTGGCAAACTGGATTAAAAAGGAAGATCCAACAATTTGTTGCTTACAGGAGACCCATCTCACTGACAGAAATAAGCATAGGATTAGGATGAAAGGCTGGAAGAAAATTTACCAAGCCAGGAGTAGCAATACTTATCTCGGACAAAGTAGACTTCAAAGCTACATTGATCAAACAAGATAAAGAAGGACATTCCACACTAATAAAAGGGAAAATGTACCAAAAGGAAATAACAATTATCAACCTATGTGCACCCAATGTCAACACATCCAATTTCATCAAACATACCCTGAAGGACCTAAAAGTATATAGATACTCCAACACAGTGGTCATGGGAGACTTTAACACCCCATTATCATCAATAGATAGGTCATCCAAACAAAAATCAATAAAGAAATCCTAGATCTAAAATATATCATAGATCAAATGGACCTAGTTGATGTCTACAGAACATTTCATCCAACTTCTACACAACATGCATTCTTCTCAGCAGCCCATGAAACCTTATTGAAAATAGATCATATCCTAGGGCACAAAGCAAGCCTCAGCAAATGTAAGAAAATAGAAATTATACCAAGCTTTCTATCTGATCACAATGCAATAAAACTAGAACTCAACAACCAAAATAAAGACAAAAAACATTCAAAGAACTGGAAGCTGACTAACTCATTGCTTAATGAACAATGGGTCATTGATGAAATGAAAGAGGAAATTTAAAAGTTCCTGGAAGTCAATGAAAATGAAAACACAACCTACCAGAACCTATGGGACACAGCAAAGGCAGTCCTGAGAGGAAAGTTTATAGCTATGATTGCATATATTAAAAAGACTGAAAGACCTCAAATCAATGACCTAATGATACATCTCAAACTCCTAGAAAAACAAGAACAAGCAAATCCCAAAACAAACAGAAGGAGAGAAATAATAAAAATAAGAGCTGAAATCAATGAAATAGAAGCTAGAAAAACCATACAAAAGATTAAAGAAACAAAAAGTTGGTTCTTTGAAAAAATAAACAAGATTGATAGACCCCTGGCAAACCTGACTAAAATGAGGAGAGAAAAAACCCAAATCAGCAAAATCAGAAATGCAAAAGGGGAGATAACAACAAACACCATGGATGTCAAGCAAATCACCAGAGACTACTTTGTGAACCTATATTCAAATAAATTTGAAAATCTTGAAGAAATGGACAGATTTCTAGATACTTATGATCATCCTCTTGGTTCCAAGAGGACATTAATCACCTGAATAGATCTATAACACAAAATGAAATTGAAGCAGCAATCATGAGTCTCCCCAAAAAGAAAAATGCAGGACCTGATGGATTCTCTGCTGAATTCTATCAGACCTTTAAAGAAGAACTGATACCAACCCTCCTTAAACTGTTCCATGAAATAGAAAGGGAAGGAAAACTGCCAAACACATTTTATGAAGCCCGTGTTACACTTATCCCAAAACTAGGCAAAGACACCTCCAAAAAGGAGAACTATAGGCCAGTCTCCTTAAAGAACATTGATGCAAAAATCCTCAATAAAATAATGGCAAACCGAATTCAACAATACATCAAAAAGATCATTCACCACAACCAAGTAGGCTTCATCCCAGGAATGCAGGGGTGGTTCAACATATGAAAATCAATAAACATAATAAACCACATTAACAGAAGCAAAGACAAAAACCACTTGATCATCTCAATAGATGCAGAAAAAGACTTTGATAAGATCCAACACAATTTCATGATAAAAGCTCTAAGAAAACTAGAAATAGAAGGAAAGTACCTCAACATTATAAAAGCTATATATGACAAATCTACAGCCAGTGTTATACTTAATGGAAAAAAACTGAAACCATTCCCTCTAAAATCAGGAACTAGATAAGGATGCCTACTATCTCCACTCCTATTCAACATAGTACTGGAATCCCGAGCCAGAGCAATTAGGCAAGAAGAAGGAATAAAAGGAATACAAATAGGTAAAGAAACTGTCAAAATATCTCTATTTGCAGATGACATGATCCTATATCTTAAAGACCCTCTTTTACTTTTATTCAATATATAGTGCTTGAATTCTTAGCCAGAACAATTAAGTAGAGAAAGAAATAAAGGGGATACAATAGGAAAGGAAGAAGTCAAATTATCCCTAATTGCAGATGATAAGATCCTACACTTAAAAGACAGTAAAGACTCTAACAAATAACTCTTAGATCTGATAAATAGTTTTGACAAAATGGCAGGATACAAAACCAACATACTGAATAAGTAGCTTTCCATATGCCAATAATGATCATACTGAGAAAGAAATCAGGAAAACAATCCCATTCATAGTAGCCTCAAAAAAAAGAAAAAAAAATCACTTAAGAAGAAACTCAACTATAAGAGAGTGAAACACCTCTTCAACGAAAACATAAGACACTGAATAAAGAAATTGAAGAAGACACTAGAAGATGGAAAAACCTCCCATTTTTAGTAAAACCAGAAGTCCCCATAATGAACATTAAAAACTTTATTTCTCAATAGATGGTAAGGTTTTTGAGAATTTTATTCAGTGCCTACCATGGCACCTAGCAGGAAAAATTTGCTAAATCCACAAATTAAAAAAACAAGACTCCTAGGCAGGGAGACAAAGTAGTAATATATGTCAGCAATATTATAAATTTGCTCCGACAGTCCTAGTGAGGTAAAGTCTGTGTAGAACTTCCTGGTAACTGACCCTTTTCTTTTTCAGTCTTTTGCTGTTTACCCTCGGTCTTCAGCTCCTAGCTCTCTTGCCCCCTTTCATTCCACACCAGTCACACATGCCAGGAACCTTGTTGTCTTGGGACTTTGCTACTTGTTCTTACCCCAAATATCTGCATAGATTCCCCACTCACTTCCTTCAATATTTTGCTTCCATGAGTCATTTTTCTCAGCAAGTTCTTTCCTGAACTTCCTTTTTAAAGTTTTTTCTTCTTCCCTAAATTATCACTCTCTACACAGTAGATAACTATATGACACTCTATTTGATTACATGTAAAGTCCTTGAGGGATTTTTGTCTGTTCAGTTCTCTACTGAATCAGCACCATTTCCCTCAATGCCTGGCAAATAGGAGGCTCTCAGGACATTTGTATTGAACAGATGAATGAGGTAATGAGCAAATGCATTCTGACTGGAAAGAACTGAACCCCAGTTGGATAAGAGTTTGAAATCAGACATCTCAGGAACTGTAAATGACTCTTTCTTTGGCACATCAATGTGGATTATTTCCCATGGTTATTGAGAATTTGTAAGTCAGGTCACTGAACTGTTATTGATTATTGTTAAGAATCAAAGAGAAGCATTTTCAGGACAGAATAAAGCATAGATTCAGAAAACCTCAAATTGGTACACCTGCTTCTAAACAGGATTTTAGAATTGATCATAATCTGTGCCTGCTTAATAGGGGAAGTTTATCACCAAGATCAAATGTAAACACAGGTTTCCTCCATGTATGATGGCTTATGTCTCAATAAGTCCATTGTAAGTTGAAAATGTAAGTCAAAATGCACTTACTGCACCCAGTCTATACCTCATCTTAGTCTAGGCTACCTCAAACATGATAATAACAATTATGTCAACCTATAGTTGGGCAAGGTCATCCAAAACAAAACCTAGTTTTTATAATAGGTTATAATCTTATCAGTAGATAAGATTTTCACTGAAAGTGAAAAGTAGAATTGTTGTGTGGGTATTCTTTTTGTGCTACCATAATGTAGAAAAATCATTAATTTGAACCATTGTAAGATGAGGGTTGTCAGTATACTAAGAACAAGTTGCATTGGACTAAATCAATTTCTTTATTTGCCTTGTTGAAAGCTAGAATGCCAGAAAAATGTGAGCGACAAAGTATATTTGCATTTTAGCAATTCACTGATGAAAAATCTCCCATTATTTTCTCATGGATAAAATGAGGAAAAATAAGCTAGATCTCACATAATTAGATGGATTAATGGTTTGCTTGATAATTAAAGTGATAGGCTACCAGCCTAGATAGAAATTCCACTCACAGATTCTTAACCAGTTCTCCATGTTTGATACGTTTTGTCCATTCTTTCCTTTTCTTCTGGAAGTAGTGATCACCAGTACTTTAGGACTAGTGGCTTTCTCCCTAGTCCTAATTGATCTATTCAAAACATTAAACTTTATCAATACTAAAATTTCAAAGGACACTTGGTTGGGAGGAAAGGCATTGGAAGACAGAATTCGAATCAAATACCAACTAGTTTGGTTTGGATGACAAGCTGCTCCTGACAAGACTAAGCATTCAGGGTCCTGCCAAGTTTAAATAGCTGTTTGCGCTCATGTTAGAGGAATTTCAGACATAGCTCAGTAGCAGTCAACATGCAAACTCTTAGAGGTTTGATTAAGGAAGTGGAGGTGAAGTTGCTATGAAAGTATACTCCATAGATGGGTGAATTTAATCAAAGCACATTGTATACATGTCATAAATATCACAATGAACCTTATTTGCATAATTAATTTATGCTAATAATTTTTTAAAATGTAGAATCCATAGTTTTTATTTGAGACTAGTGGGGGAGTTATGTCCAATGTGCCTTTGCTTGGCTACACTCTAGGATATTACACTTCTCTACCTGGTCAAAATTACCCAGTTTTATGCCAATGTCCCAGAGTATGTGAAGAAGAATGTCCAGGTAAAGCAATTTCCTTTCATAAAATTATTTGAAATTTCCTACAGTAAAAGTCATTTTGGGGTGGGGTTGAATGTACAGCCTTATGATTTTTAACAGATGCATGAGTGTTTATAATCATCACATTTATTTCTCTGGCCAGAGAACATGGGCTTCTTTTTGAACTTCCTTTGTGCAGTTCCATTTTGGACCTGTCCCAGAGCCCAACTTGATATATCAGAGGCACTGACCAACCAACAAATAACAATGCTGATGAATTGCTTTCAAGTCCTGAATCCCCTACCCATCCTCCTGCACTTACTCATTTTTTCAAAGTCCTCTGATAGTTGCATTATGTGTTATTCCTAGTATTTTGAGTTGTAATAATTGGGAAGATAGAATGGGATGTGCTTATTCTATCTTAACCGAATTGAACCTCGAGATTTCATGTGAAATTCATGGAGTGATATTCTTTAATTTTTCTCACTTATATTGGTAAGAACTTAAT
Source organism: Castor canadensis (assembly GCF_047511655.1). Lineage (NCBI taxonomy): Eukaryota > Metazoa > Chordata > Mammalia > Rodentia > Castoridae > Castor > Castor canadensis. Next base: position 135,105,831 of record NC_133393.1, on the reverse strand, counting down.
AATAAGATCACACTCAACAGCAAGGTAGCTGCAAAATGCATCCTTTAGTTGAAGGTAATGGGACCAGCTAAAACTCTTTTATTAAGAAGGAAGGACAGAGTTGAGAGAACACTCGTGGTCTGCTGCAGAGGTGTTAGTGAAGAATATCTTAAACTTGGCTTGAAAGAATAAGATGCATAACAACGACCTCAGTCCATGTGTCTCTAAGTCTGAAATGGTGGACTTGAAAGCACTCATCCTGCTTCAGCTTCATCTTGGACTCCAATATAACAGATATTAAAGACTAAAGTGAGAATTTGACAAACCGCTGTATGTAGAACTGTGAAGGAGACAGCTACACACTTGATCAGAATGAAGAGAGGAGGCAAATTTGGGCAGAACCTTCACTTCTAGCCTGCTAAGGAGCTTCCATGAAGCCTTATCTCATCATGGAGATCTTCAGTATGTGTTCATTACACCTGAGTCAGGGGAGATGGTTTCTAATTCACATCTGAAGTTAGGGGTAGCTGAATAAGACCATCTGATACACCCAAAATTATTGAGACAATGATGGGCCATGCAGAAGAGAGACAAATGGGAAGCAAGCTATCTTGATTCTATTTATCTGGAAGAGAAGAAGGACCTCAGAAGCAAGAACATAGAAGAAAATGTTGAATTCTAAGGGTTTAAGAAGGGTCTCAAACAACAATTGGGATATTAAGTTGAAGTGGGGGTATATGGTAGGGCCAAGAAATTTTTCAGGAAAGAAGTTTCCAGGGCTGGAATTGTCAACAAAAACCAGTAAGCCCACAAAAGAAAAAAAAAAGGCATTAACCATTTTCCAGTCCCAGATGTAGCAGTCAGGTTATAATTAAAGATGTTTTCCAACTCTAAAATGGTAAAAAATTGGTTAGGAAGCAGAGGAGCAGATAAGAAACCAACTATGACAATGACCACCACCACCATTACCCTCATACATGCTGGCTTCTAGCCTGAAGCTGACCCAAGCTGAGGAAGAGGACAAGATAAAATGTTTGATAAAATTGGAAGTTTTTATTAATATCTTGGATTGGGCCTTTAAATTACTGAATAGAGTCTATTTTTTATGACTTAAACATGACGTTCAGAATGACTATTATCTAAGAGTGAGAAAAATGTCATATTTTTTGAGTAGAGAGAGAAAGTTTACCCCCTCCTATCACATTTTAAAGGGAAGATAGGAGACAAAATAGAGTTGTATTTTAATTGTGCCACAAATCATACTTCATCAATATAATAAATACAAGTATGCAATGTTTCAAAGGCAAGAAAAGAAAATTTGTTTTTATCTGCTTATGTAAGATATTTGGCCATTTGTGGGCAGTGTACATTAAGAATACAGAAAAGATCCATTTACATCCATGTGGCCATAAACCAATTCAAAAGGATCGTGTTATCATTTCCCAAAGTGAAGGATTGTAAAAAGGAAGAAATATTAAACTTGCTCAAGTACACAGGAGCTTCTTTAATAATTATGGGGTTCCACAAATAGAACATGCTGGCAGGGAAGGTGTACATGTCATCATGGGAGATACTCCACTTTCATTGAGTGATATGGTAAGGTTATTTGCAAGGGGAATCCAAACTCTGGAAAGGTGGTTGGAGTTGATGATCATAAAGGCCCTTCTAACTTTAAGATTATATGGTTCTATAATCTATGTCCAACTACACTTATACTTTGCAGAAACTGTAGTATCAAGTTTGAAACACTCTGAGTTAAATTTAAAAGTGCATATATTCTCTTATGTAATAAGAATCTATCTGATCACTTCTATTTGAATCTAATAAGAAATTGGCTAATTGGAAAGAAACTGCAGCATGTTTTAAAAATCCATGGAATTTATAACTTTAAAAATCCTTTGAATAATGACGGGTTGGCTAAGTTTAAAAGATAATTAAATCCATGACTTGTTTATACCACAAAATAAACTTGCCAGCTTTCTCTATCTTCCATTCTTTTCCATTGCTACTCTCTGTCAATCAACCTCCCTCAGTTACCCACTAGTACTTCACAGCTCAATCCACACAGAGAAGGCAAATCTTTGCTTCAATGTGTCCAGGTCATTGTCTGGACATCTTTCTGGAATGCAGTGGCAGAAGCACAGCAGCTCTTGGCTAAGGGTTCCATGTGCACATCTGCTCTTTTAAAGAGTTGTTTATGCCAATGGCTCTTGCATTTTTTTCTCAGATTCTATAATAGCAGGGAGCACATGGTGGGTATTCAATAGAGAAACAATTATGGCCTCTTCTTTTCATCTTCACTTTGGGGAGCTACCGAGAGATAACCAGATTGGCCTTACAAAGAAAATCACAGAGCTTTTAAGAGTGCTGGGAATTGCTTTCATCTGCTCAGATTTACTGACCATGTGGAATATAAAGACAAAGCACACAGGATCCCTGTCATTAATGTGGCAGTAGTCTTGTTGGGGAGATAAATATGGGAGAATAGCCAAAATAAGAGAAACTATATGAGTGTGATAAATGTTATGGGTGGAAGATTAGGATCTCAGCATTGGGAGGGACCTTTAAGATTAGAGAGGTCATATACTTTCTTTTTACACTTGGGTAAACTGCAGCCTTTCTAAGACTTCTGCTGTCTTGAGTACTTCCATTTCCAAATCAGTTGAAGCTCTATCCCTCCATGTAACTGACACTGCTGCTTACCTTTCTGCACCATTGTCTTATCCTTGTTTGTGCAACAATAAGTCCAGACCAAGGGATGAATCCTGATTGGTTTAAATGTGATTATTCCAATTGTTTATGTGAATGATTGATGTAGAGAAGAGAGTGGGCCAATTAAATTTTACAGTAAATCAGTAGAAGTCTTCTGAGAAAGTTTTCCTTCCTGATTTAAAAAAAATAAACATAGACAAGTGAGGAGGAGGTTCTCTTGCTCTCTTTACCTTATTTCAAAGGTAGATGCTGATGTATGAGGAGGTTACATTTGAAGCTGAGACAGACATACTTGTACCATATGGGGAGACATTGCTGTTAGATAGTAGATGACAGATTGGTAGAATCAAAGTGTCAGGGGAGATGGATGACAGGTCCTTAGTCTCATCAAAGAAAGAATTCAAGGGCAGACACACAGAGGAATTTCAGTGGAGATTTATTTAAGCAAAGTTAGATTTTATTGAGGCCAAAGTGATTGCAAAGTGATCATACACTTCCAAAAGAAACTTGAGGGCGGGTAGCTTGATTAAACAATCAAGTGCCCTGAACCCCCAGGTTTTAGGCAATTTTATGGGTAGAGTTTAGTGATTATGCTAAGGATATACATGTAGTTGTGGACTTATCTGAGAAACAGGAGGGCATTTCTAGGGAATGGGGAGTATTTTACTTCATTGGTAGCCTCAGAGCTGAGATTTGACAGAAAGTACATGCATGAAACCACAACTATAATGAGATGTAGAGGAGGCCTTTAGCTAACCTCTAGCATTGGGAAAATCCCTGCTGAGGTCTGAGCCTTGACTGCTGTATCAAGTATTTGGTCAACCATGACCAGCCATAACTCCAGGACAATGATGGAGCAGGATGTACTTGGATATCACACTGTACCTGCTCTCTGACTCCTTTGTCTTATTGTTTCCTTTTTACCTGTCTACTCCATATCATTAGGAAACTAGGACCAACTTCTTGTTGGTCTATCCTTGTCTAGATTTCTTGTTAGATAACAATACATTTGGGGGTGGTTAATTCTATATATTTTTTTAATTGCATCCATAAACATGGCTAATTTTTATCTTCTGAAACTTCCTTCTATTGCTGTCTTTCCTCTCTTTTGACTTTACAAGAATATCTGGAAACCAGATTCCATTGTAAGTCTAATGTCATCAAACACATTCTTATCCTTTTACCTTACCTAAACCCTTGCTCAACTCTTAGGGCATTGATTCTGTGGCAGTCCTTTCAGTGAATTGTGTCATTCTCCACTCTCCAAAAGTCACAGGGACAAAAGGTGAGTATGGCATTTTTCTAGATGCCTGTTGCCTAGGAAGGCCATTAATTCTCTCTTATTATGAGGAGAAAAATCATCCTCCTCCTTTGCGAAAGCCAAAGGAAACAGATTGTGATTATACCTGATTATGCCTAATAATAACTACCATCTGGTCGAGACATCCTTTATCCTTGCGTGTTGTTGCCCTGCTCTTCCCCCTCTTGGGTAACTTCTTCACATCCTCTTTCTGAAGCCTTTAGCAACTGGTTGGCACACTCTTTTTTTCTCCAAATACTTCCATAACCATGGGTGACTTCAGCATCCATGGAGACGACCTTTTTAAAACCTGAATTCCAGGAATAGTTGTTCAGCCTTTTACTGAAATAGTCCTTTCACTATGGACAGACTGGTTACCAAGCCATGTTGGACACCAGGGCATACTTTCAGATGATTACATCCCACAGTCATTGAGTGACCCCCACAACTTTTGGATTTTTCCAGCTCAGGCCCCACCAGTATCAACAGAGACAAACCATGCCCATTATGTTCTGTCTGAATTACTGGCACAGAATTTGTGAGCATAAGAAGATGGTTATTTTTAGCTACTAAGTCTTGGGGTAATTTGTTATTCAGTAGCAGCAACCAGAGCTATTGCCATGGCTGTCAGAGGAGTACAGTTCATTCTGTGATCACCAAAGTCCTCAAGATAAGACCTTCCAAAGCAAGAATAGGAAGAACACAACAGACTGTGATTATACCTGTTTAGACTTCATAATAACTACTAGCTTTTGAATACTGTAATTGTTCTAGACACTGCACTTAGGTTAAGAAAATAGACTTTAGTGTCAAACAAACATGGGTTCAAATTCCTGCCTTGCCACTTATAAGTTGTGATTTTGCCAAAATCATCTCAACACTTGTGGGCCTCTGTTTCCTCATATATAAAATGAGGGAAATAACACTGATCTTACAGAATAGCTTTGAAGAATAAATAAGATTCAGTATATAACCTGAGTGCTATTGTCACTTAACAAGTGGTAGTTATTTTTGATAACTCAATAATACAGTTTCTGGAAGGAACAGGGAAGAGATGAAGTCATAATGGAAGGAACAAATGAGGTTTACACATGGGGAAAAGGACTTTGGAAATGGGGAAAACTATTACTTTTTTTAAAATTCAAATACATTGTTTTTTGTTAATTTAAAAATTATGTGAGTGGCTATAGTTTCACTATAATATTTATCAGCTAAAATATATAGTGAAGAAGTATTTCAAGTATAAAGTGTAGGAAAAATAATATATTAGTCTTCAAGTACTGCCCTCATTTCCCAAGATGCTAATATTTAACCACCACTATGTTTTTGAAGGTAAACTTGGTAGGGTGGTACAAAGTGAATTGTAAGATGGAACTCCAGAGCAGGGGAGCCACTTGGAACCTGTTAATTATGGCATTACTGGGAGGTAAAAAAGGCTATAATTCAAGGGTAGGCAAGGGGTTGTATGGGAGGGCTATGAGAGGCCCTCTTCAGGGAAGACTTGATAGACCTTGGCTTTCTGGGAGACTTGTGGTCAAATTCTCCTCTCCAGCCCCCAACATTTTTACCACTAATTATTTCTCCTTTCACTTGGGCTAAAAATAAAATTAACAAAGTGTGACTACTAAACAAGTTAGACTAAGATGTGTGAGCAATTTTGTCAGAAATATAAATTATACATATTGCAGTAAAGGAAACATGGAATGTTTGCCAAGTTCTTGTGAGAAATCTCTGTCTAAAAATTGTGCCAGCTTGCTAAATATAGAGTTGCTATGAAGAAAGGAGACAACCTCCCTGTCAAATCCACCTCAAGTGAGATAATAGGGTTATACTGCATCTTACCCCCATCAACTTCTACCCTGAAGGAATTAGGAAGGGGGTTAGGGTACCTTTCTTCCCTTGAGCCACAGTCTGTAGCATCTCTTGCTGCCCCACCTTATAAACAGTGCTGGAAGGAACCATATGGCCTCCCACACCTGAGAAAAGAAGAACTCTCATAGGCAGATGGCTGAAAGAAGGGACACACTGTCTATTGTTTAATATGTTTATGATTAAAGAATTCAGAAAGGGCAGTAGAATACTCTGAATGCTTTCATACTGTTCCTAGGCTTCTGTCCCATCACTTCTTTTTAAAGAACAAAAATTAAGTCTGGTTCCAAGGAAGGAGCCAATTCTAACATCAGAAGGCACCTAAAAATGTGACTGTTTGACTATAAAGAAACTAAAATGTCCAAGGGGTGGTGTCTATAATAGAGACAGGGAAAACAGGCGTGTGTGTGGTTTGAGAATATCATTGAGATAAACATGTAAACTGCTGTTTGAGAAAGTAACCTGTGTCCCTGGGCAAACCTGGATCTATAAAATCTAGCATTAGATGTGAAAGAGGGCATGCTTGTAGACAAAGGTGCTAGAAAAGTCATTGTGGTGGGTTAAATTATATATCTTCAAAGGCATGTCTAAATTCTAACCCCTGCTTCCTGTGAATGTGAACTTATTTGGAAATACAGTCTTTGCAGATGTAATTAAGGTATGGCTCTCAAGATGAGATTACTGTGGATGGAGGGTAGAACCTAACTCTAAGACTAGTATCCTTATAAGAGAAAAGAGAGACTTGAGATTCAAACAGAAAAACAAGAGTAGTAGGAAATGGGAAGACAGAAGCAAAGATTGGAGTGATGGATCCACAAGCCAAACACCACCAAAGATTTCTGGCAAACATCAGAAGCAGAGAGACAGATGTGGGATGGTTTCTCCCTCAGAGTCTGCAGAAGAAACTGGCCCTGATGATTTGATTTTTGGATTTCTTACTTCTACAAGTACGAGAGAATGCACTTCTGTTGTTTTATACTTCTTAGTTTTGGTAATTTGTTATGGAAGGCTCAGCTAATAACAGCCACCCACAAAAACTCTGTGTGTGTGCACAAAGAGGAGACAAAGGACAAAGAGAGGGGACCATGGAGGCCTTGAATATTGTAGCATCAACCACATATGGTTGTTCAATAAACTGATTAGTATTAAATAAAATTTTAAAAATTCAGTCCTTCAATTGCACTAGCCACAACTTAAGTGCTCAGGAATCACCTGTAATAGTTACCAAGTGGGACAGCTCAGATAGAGAACATTTCCATCATTATAGAAAATTCTAACAGACGGCACTGCTCTAGTCAGTAATTGCTGTAAGAGGTACAAATCATGGCTCCATCTTTATGAGCAGACAGTGTATGGGGAGACCATTGGCTTCAAATCTGTCTGTCCACTCACACCTGCACCAGAAGATAGCGGTTATTGCTGGTAGTGTCACTGTTGATTATGAAGGAACAAACACAGCAAGGTGTAAATATAGTGCAACCACCTGTCTCAGGTTTCCTCACAAAACAGCACCCTCTTCCAAAATAGCAAACATATTAAATGATAATATTGATAGGCAATTCTCTCCCAAGCCAACATCCCAAATCACCAGGATAGAAAGCTGTCAAACATATTGCTCTTATCTATAAATCCTATGTGAGTCATAACCAGATGGACATATTTACTCAATTCCCCTTCTTATATATTTCTAGCTCCTCTTAAAATTTAAAGAGGGATTTTCTTCCTTTGTAGCAATTTTCCCTCTGTTAGCCTCTGTGGTTATTGAGAACAGCAGGAGCTCCTTGATGGGCTTGGAAAACTAAGGAAAGATTTTTTAACAGGAGATTGATGTGATATATAGTTGATTTTCCCCAAACGATGAATCTGGCAATGATTTGAAGGGATAAAGATGGGAGGCTGGGTGGTCTTGATGAAAATGGGAAAGAAATTATACTCTGAATTGCAAAAGCTGCTGTCACTGTGATCCACCTGTTCAGAGCTATCTTTAGCAGCATTTGGGAACAATTTACCCGTATAACCTCACTTCTCTTCCCTTCAGGTACAGAGGAGAAGGAATTTGCAATCTGAAGATGGGAAACAGCATTACAGGACTGTGTGTATAAGTGTGTGTGTGTGTGTGTGTGTGTGTGTGTGTGAGTGTCAGAGAGAGAGAGAGACAGAGACAGAGACAGAAACAGACAGAGTGACAGAGACAGGCAGAGAATGATGGAATGTGGTGTGTGTGTGTGTTTGATTTTTTGGCTACAGATAATATGAATAGAATGATGCTCAATGGTCCTTTACAATCTGACCACAAATGCATCACTTCTTCTACCCTAAAGGCCTCTCTCTTAGAACCACTAGCTGTCCCCTGCATATGTTATGCACCACTGTGCTGCCACACTTTGTCCATAGTCTTTACTTTGGAATATTATAATTTATCTTCTCCTTGTGGTGAATTCCTACTCATTTTCAAAGTTAGCACATATGTCACTGTGTATAGAAAGATTTTCCCCGCCATTCTCCTCTCCTTTCAGGAAGTATTGCTGCCTCCTCTGTTTTTTCCTCACTGTGGTCAAACATGTTCTTCTCCCATGCAGAATTTGAGTTTGTTGAATTGTTATTATTTTCTTTATACCGTATTAGTGGAACGGATTCTGACATTGCCCTCTGTAGAAACTCAGGGAAAGTATGCTGAATTGAGGTGTTGAGATGTGTGGGATTGGCTTGGAAACCACATGAGAAGTTAATGTCACAAGGGAATCCTTTAGCCACATTCTTCTCATTATTTGACACATGCTTCTATGACTTGTTTTCATTCAACAGAGTTCATGTGTCTATCACTTAGAGGTGACATGTCTTCTTACATCCAAATAAATTAATCATCATAAATAATAGGTCTCTGTTCTCCTCACCCCTCATCATGTACTTCCCCCACTCATTCCATCTTTCCCGTCCCTATTGCATTCCATATTAGTAAATAGCCCCCCCTTCCACTTAATTGTTTAAGCCAGAAATCTGGGCCACATCCTTGATTTTGATCCTTTTTCTTTACATTCCTCTTCTCATATCCAATCCATAAGTATAAACTGTCAATTCTATGCTCAAATACTTTTTCTCTTTCTATCTTACCTTCTCCACAACCATCATTCTGGCCTACCCACCAGTATCTTTTACTTTGGTTAGAGCTATAACCTGGTCTTCCTATATCTTCTCTCCTCAGAGTGGTCAGAATGACAGTTTAGAATTATAAGTTGGAGAATTTCCCAGTGTTCTTTGAATGAAAATCAAATTTCTGAATGTGGCCTGTGAGGCCCGTTAGATTTTTCCCAATTGCCTCCAAGCTCCTGTTCGTCTTCTCTCCCACTTACTCATTCTCCAAACTCCCTTGTGCTGAGTTTCTTTCATTACCCCAGAGATTTCTTTGCACAGATTCATCTGATTCAGATGATCTTCCCTCTACTCTTGGAGGGTTGGCTGTGTCTGAGATATAGGACTTAGTTTTTGTGAACTTCTTCAACAAGGCCTCCCCTGACCCTCATTTAGTAGGGTTCTTTTTCCTCAACTTGTTTTGTTATCTTACATAAGACTCACAACACTTGTCCTGAATTCTGTGATTGCTGTGTTTGGCTGTTGACTATTTTCCCAGTGGACCTTAAACTCTATGTATACTGTTCACTCAGTCATCAGCACCATGCCTGGTACAAACTATGTGCTTCATAACATATAGACTGAATAAGTGGACAAAGGAATAAATGAATTCCTCTTACTGTCTGCCCCTAGGGAAAATAGTACAGAGGCTCTTCAAAAAAACTAAAAATAGAACCAGTATGTGATCCAGCAACTCCAACCCTGAATATACATCCAAAAGATCTGAAATCAAGATCTTGAAAGGATGGCTACACTTCTGTATTCGTTACAACATTAGTCATAATAGTCAAGATAATGAAACAATGCAGATGTCCATCAATAGATGAATAGATAAAGAAAGCATGTATACATATAGTGGAATATTACTCAACCTTAAAAAGGTTGTGACAACATGAATAATCCTTGAGGACATTATGCCAAGTGAAGCAAGTCATTGATAGAAAGACAACTACCATTCCACTTAAATGTGGTATCTAAAATAGTCAAACTTATACAAGCAGAAAATGGTGGTTGCTAGGGGATGGATATTGGGGGGATGGAAACTGTTTGTTCCATGGGTATAAAGTTATAGTTATATAAAATGAGTAAATTTTTCTGTGATCTCTGGGAAAAGCAGGGTACCAAATGCAGTGTCCCTGAAATGTTCCTTTCTGTTCCCAAGTAGAAGACATAAGCTAAAACACTTGTTCTTTGGAATGTTGGTCACACAGTGGAACAAAACCAGCTAATGTCAATGCAAGGGACCGAGTACAGATGACAGGTAATGGAGAAGGCAAGTGCTGTTTGTCCAGCTGGTTGCCATTGAACCTTCCGAATAGCACTGTGAGACCCATAAGTGTTTCCTTGTGGACCATCCCTGTTAGTAAGTTTTAATAAACTTTATCTTTTACATGCAGTCTCCAGGTATTATCTTTGGTTGCTACAGTTCTAGGGACTTACTTACAGCAGAGTGTCTGTAGTGAATATGTTGTTATGTTCTTAAAAATTCATAGGGTAGATATTATGTTAAATGTTTCTAACACATACACACACACACACACACACACACACACACACAGACAGGCACACATGTTAAGGGACATAAGGACACTTATGGAGGTGACAGACATGTTTATTACCCTGACAGTGCTGTGGGTATATGCATATGTTCAAACTCATCAAATTGTATTAACTAAATATGTATATTTAAAAATATCAATTGTATCTCAATAAAGTTATAAAATGCTAATGAATTAAAGGAATATTAATGTCAAAAAAGAAAAACAGTACCCATAGGACACCTCTTAGGTATAATTGGTAGGGGTTCCTCTTGGCTGCCCTTGAATGTTTTGTCTTCTTTTCTATCCCATGGCTTCTCTGCCTGAGTCACACCGAATGCCACAGGAGTCATTATTCTCAAACATTGCAATCCCGGAAGTGTCACGGTGTTTCCATCTGACAGGACAACTTTTGATCAAGAGAGGCAGGATCCCAGGGGAAAGTACTCCCCTCATCAGAGTCTCAGACATAATTCTGGGGCATTTTCTTCACGTCTCTCCTGAGCAGTCCTCATCAGTTAGAACCCTTGTTGACACTGATTAAATCAGCTGGATTGTACATTCTTGGGGTGGCTATCCACCCTGAGTCACAGTTCCCAGTCTTTATTTTCCTTAAGATTATTTGGTTTGTTCTGAAGATAAACATTTAAATGTTTAACTGCTTAGTCTAGTACCTGGCACATAGAAAGCACTCAATAAATGTTAGCTGGTTTCTCTGTCAGAGATGGAATGTTCTGGAAGACAAATTTGAAATGTGGTCTCATCAATCTTTCTTGCTAAGTGTTGAGTGTAGGCAGATGAGTAAAAGTCATTTGAGGTTTTTCAGCTTCAGCTCCCATCTTCATTAACACAAGTGGGGCTGTAATGGTAGAAAAAAGATATCAAATTTCACTCCCTCTTATGACACCCACTCAAAGCTCTGAACCCAAGAACTAAGAGCAAAATAAAACTATTTACCAGCCAGAGGGAAAAGGGAATAACAGCATGTGGCTTGTAAACTTAGCAAATGTAATCACAGTAATTGAGCAGCCCAGGAAATAATTTGGCCAGCATAATTATATTACAAATTGCATATTGCACAATTAAACAATTGCATTTTGGCCACAAATGAAAGTCCAAATATACAGTTTATGGTAAAGTGGAAAGGTAATTTAAAATGAGAAAAGCAAAGACCCAGAAATGCATATATTTATATCAATATTGGAGAGTGTATGCAAACTAATAAAGGAGGTGGCCAATGATTGGAAGATAAAAATATAATTGAAATGAATGAATTTTGCTGAGTACTTTGAGATACTTTACCACTGTTTAACTTTCCTACTTATTTGAATCCCTGAAGTCTTGTGCCTTCTTAAGTAAAAATCTCCATATTAAGGGTTCTTGAGTTTCCCTCTTAAACTGGATTAATAAAATTCTAACTTTGGTGGGAAATTCCAATATCCAAATCCATATTAGAGAAGTCATATCATTTTTTTTTGTAAAATGTGTATCTTTATATATGTATATACACATACACATACATATCTATATCTGTCCATTATCTACCTACCTTTCTACTATCTAGCTAGCTAGCTAGCTATGCACACACATTTATTCTTGAAACATACCAGCTTGCATATGCACGACAAAACTGTATTTATTTTTTCACTCTGCTTTTCAAATTCCTTGGGGATTTGGACATTTTATCTTACTCTTACCAAGTATTTACTATGGGCAATCAACATTTCAGGTTCTGTCCTTAGGGGTACAGTGTGCATGTGGGGGGCTTAGTAGACATGGCCCTATCATAAAAAGGCTTTTAGATTAGAGAAAATGGGCAATAAGAAAATTATTACAGAGTCCCCAGTGTTTTGCTTATCCTGGCATCCCTGCAGCCAGCCCGCCTTGATGGCCGCTAGAGGGAGAAAGCAGAAAGCATGCCTCCTAAAGTGAAATCTTGGAGAGATGCTGGAGCCACACCTTGTAGGCAAGGCCACCGAGAAGAGGCAAAACTTTGACCCCTCCACACCTCCAGCCTGTGCAGAACATTTCCACTTCACGTAGAACGGAGAAACCAGGAGGGCCCCCAGGCCACCAGATGCCCACACCCAGATGACTTGGGAAGACACGGAGCACAAGGTGAGCTAAGTGGTACGCAGCACTTCCACAGACATCCCTGGACCAGACCAGCATAGCCCCCTGGACAGATCGATCCCCACCCGGGGAAAAAAAGGAAACTGAGTAATAAGCAATAAGAACAATAAAGACACATTGCAAAGAGGGTGGGGCACCCTCAGTGCCGGAGAGGGGTGGAAGGGAATCCTTCCTGGAACTGTAAATAAACAAGCCGTGCCTGGCCGGAGAGGGCAGGAGCAGGGGCGCGCGCCCAGCAACCAGGAGTGGGAAAGCTTGTGAGAGTGGCAGAGGGAGGAAAATCCACAGGAGAGGGGGAAGTCCCACTTCCCACATGAGCTGTAAATAAACATGCCAGCCTGAGAAAGCGGGTACAGTGTCACCTCCCCCAGTGTGCTTGGAAAGGGGAAAGCTTGTAGCAGAGGCGCACAGGAGAACTCTGAGTAAACAAAGCCTGCAGGGCCAGGTGAGTGCTAAGCTCACCCCAGAGCAGGCAAGCCACAGCCGCAGATAGCCATTCACAGAACTGTCTCCAGACTCTTTTCTTTTCTCTCTCCCTACTTTTGATGAGAAAACAACCGAACTACACCTGCATGCTGAAAAATGTACTGAAACTGTATTGCATTTGAACTTGGGACACTTTGTGGTTTTTTTAATTTTCTTGTTTTGTTCTATTTCATGTTATCCCATTGATGAGACAACTACAGAACAACATCTGAGGCACCATCTCCAGGATTGGAGGCTGAGGGACAAAATTATTAACACTGAAACTTCATTGCATTTGAACATGGAGGTTTTTATTTTTATTTATTTATTTATGTATATATTTTCTTTCATTTACTTATTTTTTATTTTTATTCTTATCTTTATTCTTTTTATTTTTTATTTTCAATCCTCTCTCTGTATTGCTAATGCCTTTTCAGCTTATGGTTGATTAGTACACTGTCTCTCCCTGTTTATATCTTTGAAACTTTTTTTGTTTCTTTGTTTTGTTTTGTTTTTTTCTTCTTGATTATTTGTTTTTCCCTTTTCCTTTAACTTCTTTCCTTTCCATCCCCTCTAACCCTTCTATTCTAAATATCACTAGTGCTGTTATTACAGCCAGAAAATACTTAATTGCACACAGTACAGGGACAATAACAACACCAAGGACAATGACGGGAAGACAGAAAAAAAGGGAAATCAGTTTCCCCACAGCAAAAAATTAGTACAGGAACCAGAGGGAAATGAAAACAGATACTCAGATCCAGACTCCAACAAAATGAGATAAACTATGCCAAAGAACCCAATGAAGCCCACAAGAATAATTTAAAAGAAGACATACTACAGGTACTCAATGAGAATTTTATAGAGATGATACTGGATATGGTCAACTAAAATGTACAGGACACACAAGAAATTCAAAGACAACAAAAATAGAGAATTTGAAAAAGCAAAAGAAGAAATAAAGGAAACCATAGAAGCACTGTATAAACACAAAAGTAAAACAGAGAACATGATGAATAAAGAGATAAATGAACTCAGGACAAAAATAGACAACATTAAAGAGGAAATGACCCAGGTTATGGAAAACCTCAGAAAAAAGAATGAAACAGAACTGCAAAACAAAACGGAAGGCCAATCCAGAAGAATAGAGCATACAGAAGACAGAATCTCAGAGCTTGAAGATGAAATGATAATTAAAGGAAAAACCAAAGAACTATTAATTAAACAACTTAAGACCTGTGAAAAGAAAATGCAAGAACTCACCAACTCCATCAAAACACCAAACTTGAGAAAATGGGCATCAAAGAAGGAGAAGAGATGCAAGCGAAGGGAATGCATAATATATTCAACAAAATAATAACAGAAAATTTCCCAAATTTAGAGAAAGATATTCCCATACAGATGCAAGAGGCCTCCAGAACACCAAACAGACCAGATCAAAATAGAACTACCACACAACATATTATCATTAAAACAACAAGTTCAGAAACTAGGGAAAGAATATTGAAGGCTGTAAGAGAGAAAAAACAATAACATACAAGGTAAACCCATCAAAATAACAGCAGACTTCTCAACAGAAACATTAAAAGCAAGAAGAGTGTGGGGTGAGATCTTCCGAGCACTGAATGAAAATAACTTCAACCCCAGGATACTCTACCCAGCAAAGCTATCATTCAAAATAGATGGAGCAATAAAAGTCTTCCATGATAAGCAGAAACTAAAACAATATGTGACCACAAAGCAACCACTACAAAAGATTCTTCAAGGGATACTGCACACAGAAAGTGAAACCCAACATAACCATGAGAGGACAGGCAGTCCCAAACTACAGGAAAAGAAAAGGCAAGAAAGTAGAGAGTAACCTCAACTTAGGTACACACAGTCAAACCTTCAAACAACTAAGAGAACTAAATGACAGGAATCACCACATACCTGTGAATACTAACACTTAATGTTAACGGACTTAATTCACCCATCAAAAGGCACCGCTTGATGAAATGGATTAAAAAGGAAGATCCAACAATTTGTTGCTTGCAGGAGACCCATCTCATCGATAGAAATAAGCATAGGCTTAGGATGAAAGGTTGGAAGAAGATTTACCAAGCCAATGGCCCCTGAAAACAGGTAGTAGTAGCAATACTTATCTCTGGCAAAGTAGACTTCAAGCCTACATTGCTCAAAAAGATAAAGAAGGACATTCCATACTAATAAAAGAGGAAATAGACCAAAAGGAAATAATAATTATTAACCTATATGCACCCAATGTCAACGCACCCAATTTCATCAAACATACTCTGAAAGACCTAAAAACATATATTAATTCCAACACAGTGGTTGTGGGAGATTTTAACACCCCATTATCATCAATAGATAGGTCATCCAAACAAAAAAATCAATAAAGAAATACAAGATCTAAAATATACAATAGATCAAATGGACCTACTTGATGTCTACAGAACATTTCATCCAACTTCTACATAACACACATTCTTCTCAGCAGCCCATGGAACCTTCTCAAAAATAGATCATATCCTAGGGCACAAAGCAAGTCTCAGCAAATATAAGAAAATAGAAATTATACCATGCATACTATCTGATCACAATACAATAAAACTAGAACTCAACAACAAAAGTAAAGACAAAAAACATGCAAACAGCTGGAAACTGAATAACTCATTACTTAATGAACAATGGGTCATTGATGAAATAAAGAGGAAATTAAAAAGTTCCTGGAAGTCAATGAAAATGAAAACACAACCTATTGGAAAGTATGGGACACAGCAAAGGCAGTCCTGACAGGAAAGTTTATAGCCAAGAGTGCATATATTAAAAAGACTGAAAGATCCCAAATCAATGACCTAATGATACATCTCAAACTCCTAGAAAAACAAGAACAAGCAAATCCCCAAACAAATAGAAGGGGAGAAATAATAAAAATAAGAGCTGAAATCAATGAAATAGAAACCAAAAAAACCATACATAGAATTAATGAAACAAAAAGTTGGTTCTTTGAAAAAATAAACAAGATCGATAGACCCCTGGCAAACCAGACTAAAATGAGGAAAGAAAAAACCCAACTTAGTAGAATCAGGAATGCAAAAGGGGAGATAACAACAAACACCATGGAAGTCCAGGAAATCATCAGAGACTACTTCAAGAACCTATATTCAAATAAATTTGAAAATCTTAAAGAAATGGACAGATTTCTAGATACATATGATCATCCAAAACTGAACCAAGAGGAAATTAATCACCTGAATAGATATATAACACAAAGTGAAATTGAAGCAGCAAACAAGAGTCTCCCAAAAAGAAAAGTCCAGGACCTGATGGATTTTCTGCTGAATTCTATCAGACCTTTAAAGAAGAACTGATACCAACCCTCCTTAAACTGCTCCATGAAATAGAAAGGGAAGGAAAACTGCCAAACACATTTTATGAAGCCAGTATTACACTTATCCCAAAACCAGGCAAAGACACCTCCAAAAAGGAGAGCTATAGGCCAATCTCCTTAATGAACATTGAAGCAAAAATCCTCAACAAAATAATGGCAAACTGAATTCAACAACATATCAAAAAGATTATTCACCATGACCAAGTAGGCTTCATCCCAGGAATGCAGGGGTGGTTCAACATACGAAAATCAACAAACATAATAAACCTCATTAACAGAAGCAAAGACAAAAACCACTCGATCATCTCAATAGATGCAGAAAAAGCCTTTGATAAGATCCAACATCATTTCATGATAAAAGTTTAAGAAAACTAGGAATAGAAGGAAATTACCTCAACATTATAAAAGCTATATACAGCTGGCATTATACTTAACGGATTAAAACTGAAACCATTCCCTCTAAAATCAGGAACCAGACAAGGATGCCCACTATCTCCACTCCTATTCAACATAGTACTGGAATTCCTAGCCAGAGCAATTAGGCAAGAAGAAGGAATAAAAGGAATACAAATAGGTAAAGAAACTGTCAAAATATCCCTATTTGCAGATGACATGATCCTATACCTTAAAGACCCAAAAAACTCTACTCAGAAGCTTCTAGACATCATCAATAGCTATAGCAAGGTAGCAGGATATAAAATCAACATAGAAAAATCATTAGCATTTCTATACACGAATAATGAACAAACTGAAAAAGAATATATGAAAACAATTCCATTTACAGTAGCCTCAAAAAAAATCAAATACCTAGGTGTAAACCTAACAAAAGATGTGAAAGACCTGTACAAGGAAAACTATACACTTCTGAAGAAAGAGATTGAGGAAGACTATAGAAAGTGGAGAGATCTCCCATGCTCATGGATTGGTAGAATCAACATAGTAAAAATGTCGATACTCCCCAAAGTAATCTACATGTTTAATGCAATTCCTATCAAAATTCCAATGACTTTCATTAAAGAGATTGAAAAATCTACTGTGAAATTTATATGGAAACACAAGAGGCCACGAATAGCTAAGGCAATACTCAGTCAAAAGAACAATGCTGGAGGTATCATGATACCTGACTTCAAACTATATTACAAAGCAATAACGATAAAAACAGCATGGTACTGGCACAAAAACAGACATGAAGACCAGTGGAACAGAATAGAGGACCCAGATATGAAGCCACACAACTATAACCAACTTGTCTTTGACAAAGGTGCTAAAAATATACGATGGAGAAATAGCAGCCTCTTCAAAAAAAACTGCTGGGAAAACTGGTTAGCAGTCTGCAAAAAACTGAAACTAGATCCATGTATATCACCCTATACCAAGATTAACTCAAAATGGATCAAGGATCTTAATATCAGACCACAAACTTTAAAGTTGATACAAGAAAGAGTAGGAAATACTCTGGAGTTAGTAGGTATAGGTCAGTGGAACCCCAGCAGCACAGCAACTAAGAGATAGCATAGATAAATGGGACTTCATAAACCTAAAAAGCTTCTGCTCAACAAAAGAAATTGTCTCTAAACTGAAGAGAACACCCACAGAGAGGGAGAAAATATTTGCCAGCTACACATCAGACAAAGGACTGATAACCAGAATATATAGGGAACTTAAAACACTAAATTCTACCAAAACTAATGAACCAATAAAGAAATGGGCAAGTGAACTAAACAGAACTTTCTCAAAAGAAGAAATTCAAATGGCCAAAAAACACATGAAAAAATGCTCACCATCTGTAGCAATAAAGGAAATGCAAATTAAAACCACACTAAGATTCTACCTCACCCCTGTTAGAATAGCCATCATCAGCAACACCACCAACAACAGGTGTTGGCGAGGATGCGGGGAAAAAGGAACCCTCTTACACTGTTGGTGGGAATGTAAACTAGTACAACCACTCTGGAAAAAAATTTGGAGGCTACTTAAAAACCTAAACATTGATCTACCATTTGATCCAGCAATACCACTCTTGGGGATATACCCAAAAGACTGTGACACAGGTTACTCCAGAGGCACCTGCACACCCATGTTTACTGCAACACTATTCACAATAGCCAAGTTATGGAAGCAGCCAATGTGCCCCACTTCTTACCAATGGATTAAGAAAATGTGGTATCTATACACAATGGAATGTTATGCGGCCATGAAGAAGAACGAGATGCTATCATTCGCAGGTAAATGTATGGAATTGGAGAACATCATTCTGAGTTAGGTTAGCCTAGCCCAAAAGACCAAAAATTATATGTTCTCCCTCATATGCGGACATTAGATCAAGGGCAAACACAACAAGGGGATTGAACTTTGATTACAAGATAAAAGCTAGTGCACACAAGGGAGATATGAGGATAGGTAAGACACCTAAAAAATTAGCTAGCATTTGTTGTCCTCAACGCAGAGAAACTAAAGCAGATACCTTAAAAGCAACTGAGGCCAATAGGAAAAGGGGACCAGGAACTAGAGAAAAGGTTAGATCAAAAAGAATCAATCTAGAAGGTAACACACATGCACAGGAAATCAATGTGAGTCAACCTCCTGTATAGCTATCCTATCTCAACTAGCAAAAACCCTTGTTCCTTCCTATTATTGCTTATACTCTCTCTTCAACAAAATTAGAGATAAGGGCAAAATAGTTTCTGCAGGGTATCGAGGGGGTGGGGTGGTAAGGGAGGGGGCAGAGTGGGTGGTAAGGGAGAGGGTGGGGGCAGGGGGGAGAAATGACCCAAGCATTGTATGCACATATGAGTAATAAGAAAATAAAAATTTAAAAAAAAGAAAATTGTTACAAATAGTTTATGAAATAATTACATGAAAAGATTATAGTTGTGTAAAATATTAAGTAGTAAGAGTACAAATTACCACACAGGCATGTAGCCTGGGGGAAGAAGGAAAGGAGGGTCTTACCAGAGAGAGAAACCCTGAAGGAGTATATTTACATTAAGAATCAAGGATGTCCAAGAAATATAGGCTTCTTCTCAGAGACCTACTTAACTTGACTAAATATTTTGCAATTACTAATGAGTAAGGAAACCTTTCTGGAATTTTTCCTGGGAATCTCAAATTCTAACTCCTGCTGTGGATGGGAGCCATCTAAAGGCAAAAGCAGTCAGAGAAAATACTCCCCAGTCGAAAGAAATCTTTTGAAAAAATTTAAAAACTTCAGTGATTTCAGGACAAGTCCTATAAATAATTATAGTTTTATGTCCTAGAAGACTGGCAATTTAGTATGTTTGCCCATTGGATTGATAAATGCTTTTTAAAACTCTCAGACTCTTTTTGCTCAACACTTGTAGTTTAGGGCTTTCTTTTCTTCCTTTTTTTTTTTTTTTTTTGAAAATTGACAAAATACACATTGTGCTCATCATTTATTGAGCGCTTTACTGTGTACCAGTTCTCTGTTGAGAGCTTCAATAGGTGTTGTCCAGCTTAATCCTCACAACAGTTTATGTTCTTAAACTATTTTAAAAATGGGACTATTGAGGTTTAGATAGAATAAGTAAATTATTTCAGGACCTCAGTTATGAAATATTTGGTACTGAACCTGATGCCTTTCTGACCAAATAAATGTCTATTCTCTAGCATTTTGCTATAAAGCCTTTCAAGTGTTTTTAAAAAGAAAGAAAAGGGAAAAGGAAGGAAGGAAGGAAGGAAAGAAAGAAGGAAGGAAGGAAGACAGGAAAGAAAGTAGATCTTCATTATGAGGTTAGTTAGTTCTCAAGGTTGCTATTTTCCAGGCCTGATTCTCACCTGGGAACTTAGTAGAAATGCTTGAGCAACTGACTCTGCCATTCCTGGGGTAGGACTCAGAAATCTGAGTTTGAACAAGCCCTTGGGTGATTTTGAGTTTTGTTAGTTTTGAATCATATCATCTGCCTTTTAAAACAGATTACCTCATTAAGAAACTTTCTTTACTTCTCTTCAGGTACTGGCTTTGTTTATATTCAAGTGTGTGTATCTTAATTGGAAAATGTGTCAGATTCACCATTAAAATGTGAAAACTGGATGGGATCCTGGGAAGGGTAGACTTTCCATGTGAACTTACTGAAAGGATTTTTTACACAAGGTAGAAAGAGACCAACACTATAGGGAAGATATTAGTAATAAAAACAAAGGAAGTAAAATGACCTGATGATAAAGGAAATTACTAGATATGTGGAGTTAGGTCTTTCTCATGAAAAGGAAAACAACATCTCAGTGACACAGGAAGTTGCTGAATGGGTGACATGTCTTGAGTTGTTTTTCTAATGGTTACTGTTTTTCTCTTTCAGGTAATACTGCCCTGAGACTCAGCTTTACAAGACTCATGGTTCACATCAAAGAGAAAGGATGGCCTGAGATGAATTCTATGGGTTATCTAGCTTGAGACAAACTTTGCAAGACAGTCATCAAATAAATTTCGGATATGCTGCATACTTTCTCTTCCTCTTGGGGGTTTCAGGGCACATTAAACATTCAGGGAAGTCACTGAGCACATAAACTCTGTTTTAGTGTTTTTCAATCTTACATGATTTTAAAACCATTTTATAACAATATCTCTTTATATCCTGGGAGCATGCTGCTCTGAAACATTTGGCACTTGATTTCCTAATGTTCTTGGTACACTGAGGCCAGTGTTGTTGAGTTTAAAGCAGTTTAAAGCAATCTTTGATATCAATCTCATAAATTGATACTTGGTGTTTAGTGACATTCTGTCTCATTGTCTGAAATGAAATGGGTTTTGAGCTGTTGTATATAAAATATGAACTGGGTTCCTTGGGCAGAGCCACCAAGGCAAAGAAACTGAATAAATTAATGATTAAAAGCTTTTCTTATACTTTTTTGCTAGGTTGAAAATCTATCCACTGGATACTTCTGTTGGATGAATGTTGGCATGTGTAGTTTTTTGGTCCATGCTGGAACGTATTTTATGACTGTCACCTTGTGCTGGATGTCTTCTTTTGCAATGCCTAATTTGGAGATGAAGGTAATGAGAAGTTTATGGAAACAACATTCCTGGAGGCAGTAAACAGGACTAGGAGAACAGTGAGGTTGACCTGAATCTACTCTACTCTTTTATTTCTGGGCTCTAAGATCTTCAATGACAACCTTAATCTTGTTCTTTCAGTTAATCTTGCTAAATGCTTCTTAATCTGACCTGTGAGATCCTGTTCAGCCAGGCCCCTGTTACTGTTCTGTCTCACTTCTTCCCAGACACTATATGCCATCCACGTAACATTTCTAGTTCCTTAAATACACAGCCCTCTCCTTCTCTCTCCATTGGACAATATTGTTCTGCTCCATTGTCCTTTTTTGTTTCCCTAACTAAACTCCACTCCTCAAAACATCAATTTGATATTATTTCTTCTGGAAAGCCTTTTGTATTTGTTGGGGCTGTTTAGTTATGAATGGTAGAAACTAACTCTGCCTTATTAAACAGAAAATGGATATTGCTCATGAAATTTTGGAATATGCTGGCTAATCAAGCTCAAGCATCACTTCCAAAGACTGTGTCTCCACTGATGTCACCTAGCCTCTGGTGCTGGCTGTGGACCCCAGTCTGGAACTTGACTTGACTTGAACTGTGATTGCCGCCAACATCAAAACAAAGCCTGAGCCAAGAACATGCACTTCTATTCAATGTGGCGATGAAAACTGGGTGCCCTGAATACCAAATTGTTCCATATGGGGCCTTTAGATTTAACTCTGTTAGTTCAAAGTCTCTCATAAGTGAGTCTTATTGGTGTAGTTTTAGGAAGACATCTGTGTCCTAGCTATAAAGGAAGCTAGGGAGGCAAGTTTTCTGGGTTCTATACTGGGGAGGTGGGAATGTGTAAGTCTGAAAATTCCCCATCGACTCTAATCAATCAGAGCTCAAAATTTCTGGGCTGCCAGAGAGCATGACAAATGTTCATTATCCTAGCATTTTTATAATTCTGGTTTAGGTGTTCTTTCAACCCACTAGTCTTCCCATCTTCGTATCTTTTCCCATTCCCATGTTATAATCAGCTGTTTACTCTTGTAACTTTCCCCAGAGCGCCTGTGTGAAAAAAGGACTGTGAGATATGAATTTTTTTATACACAATTACATTCTTAGTCCCCAGCTTAGTATTTCTTTGTACACAGTAAGTGCCCAATAAAGATATTTGGAGGGAATACGTTTGGCTCAGTTAATGTAGACTTCATAAAGCTGGCATGGCATCTAAGGAGCCTTCATCTCATACCTCCTGCATTTGTCCTATTATGACTTAAACCTCTCCTTATCCTAAATTCTATCAACTTTCACTAAGTACTATCATTAAAGCAAGGAAAATTACCTTGGGTTTTACCCTTTTACTGTGCATTCTTGGATGCTTTGCATTTGTACACTTGAACATGGAATGAGATCTATTTCCAGCTGGAGGGATAATTCATAAAGAAGCAATGCATTCCCACATGCTTAATTTTGGCATTGTTCTACCTCCTGACCCTTGCTCCCACTCCACTCATTTCTTTTATATATGTCATCCCAATACTGGCCTGCCTTACACATTTGAATAGGATTGACAATTGGGGGTTAGCTTCTATAACTTCCTGCCAGCCCAGCATAGAGTTCAAATCAGAATTAGATGCATGGAAGAATAAAACATTTCATTTTGGCCTCACTGAATTTGAATTGTGGGTGGAATATCCTAGTGAAAATGCCAAGCATTCAGCCATTGAGAACTTGGATCTTTAACTAATGCGTGAATTCACAGTCAGAAGTGAAAAGTTTAGTCCCTAGCAAAGTAGGATGAGAAGAGCAACAAGGACCAAACTCTATAAGCCAAGAGGATGAGCTCGTTCAAACGAAGAAATCAAGGGTATGAAATACAAAAAAATAAATGCTTGAGAAAAGTTGTTTGGGGAGGTAGAAGAATATAAGGTAATGGATGCCACTGAAGTTTTTTTTCCTTAGAATGAAGGGGAATATCTTCTTGGAGTGAGAAGGTAAATAAACAAAAAATGAAACTCAGAGAGATAACAAAGTTGGTGACAGTATTCTAGGGAGTTCCATGACTGGTAGCTTTCATTTTTTTTTAGATCTTTTGCTCATAGTTATGGTTCTGAGAAATACTTGAGTTCTTGAAAAGCATGGAGAAGATTTGAAGTTGTTGCTACAAGGAATGGAGAAAGGGTATTTAGGGATGGAGAAAAGCATCAAGCTCTAAAGGAAGTAGAATGTGAATTTGTAGTTATGTGAGATAATAGCAAATTATTTAAATTTATTTTTTTTCTGAAATAAATAATATTTTGAGATATGGGTGCAGTTTAAAAATAGAAAAAATGCCACACTTGATAAGATCCCAGATTAATTTCCAGGGATTCACATTCCAAATTTCCTCAGGAAAAGCTTAAGTGTGCTATTTGTCAAAATAGTTGAGCTGAAGGAAATAATACCAACTGAATGTCTATGGAGCACCTGACACAGGGCCAGGTGATTTACATATGTCATCTTACTGAGCCTCCACAAAATCGCTGTGAGGAAGCAACTAATATCTCCATTATAAAACTTCAGAAAATAAGATTTACAAAAGTAATTTATTCAAGGTCACTTACTATCAAGTGGAAGAGAGGAGATTTGAATTTAAGCTGTTGACGATTACTAGACTCTTTTCCCTTCTTAATGCTATGTTTCAATAACACCTGAAAATGATATTTATAGTTTTAGACTTTTGGTACATCTATATTTCCATCCAAGCAATCCCTGCTTTGGGGAAAGAGAAAAGTTAAAGATACGGTTAAATCTGCAAACCCTCAGAATTTAGGCATAAGAGACAATTCAGGGGAAATAATGGTGAAAGAGAATTTTGGAATCATTTCCAGATGTGCCATTTGAAAATTCTTACTTTCTTCTGGACACTGCCAGGTTTCTAGCCTTGGTGTGGTTCACAATGAGAAACAAGAACGATAAACAAGAAAAAGAAATTTCAACCTGGGTAGCCTTTTGCCTATTCCGTGTCTCAGTCCTGTGTGGTTGTTAAAACTACTTCCTCACATTATTCCAAATGGAGTAGAGATTAAGTAGTAGAGGCAATGTTAAATTAAGGTAAAAACTTGTTTTACTAAAGGTTAAAAACAAATATGCTCAGGAAGTCCAAAGATTTTTCACCAGAGCTAGTGAATTTAGCAATGTCACTGGATATAAGATCAACATACAAAAACCACTGCATTTCTATTTTAGAGCAATAAGTACATTAAAAATAATTTACATTATTTAAATGTAGATTTTAAAAGTATCAACTGAATAAGGATTCTTTTACCAAAAGTAGCAGAAAACTTCGACAATGAAAAATTTAAAACTACCACACAGATGAGAGAAATTAACGATGCCTTAAATAAATGGGAAGATCTTTATAAATCGTAATGTTTTTAAAGTGTCAACTATCCTCAAATTGATCTGTAAGTTCAATGGATTCCCAATTAAAACCCAGTAACTTTTAAAAATAGAAATTAGCAAGCTGATAGCAAAATTTAGATATAAATGCAAAGAGCACAGGACAATCATGAACAAAGTTGAAACTCGAGTGGTGGCATATCCTTGTAATCCCAGTATTTGGGAGGCAGAGGCAGAAAGGATCACAAGTTTGAGATCAGTCTGAGCTTCCTAGTGAGACCCTGTATCAAGAAACCAAAGCAAAAACAAACAAATAAATGAAGTTTGAATTGTATACGACAAAAAACAAGACTCAAAACTTCTTATAAAATTATAGTAATCCAGACAGTTGTACTGGCATATTAGCATAAGGCTTGATAAAGAAATGAATAGAACTGAAAACAATCTAGAAATAGAGCCACCGTCTTACAATCAATTAATTTTTTGACAAGTTCTAATTCAATTCAGTAAGAAAAGAATGTTTTTCAACAAGTGTTATTTGGATAGCCAGAGAGTTCTATGTAAAAGATAAATCTTCTCTCTGAAGTACCACACACACAAATTTATTAGAGATAGATCCAGACACTTATTCATGACCAGCCTTTTCACTCCAACTTGTGTATATGTCTACAAAAAACTTCTCTAAACTTATTGTTTTAGAATATTTATAGCAGTTTTATTCATAATAACAAAGATTAACCTCCTACCTTATGTCACATACAAAAATGAACTCAAAACATATCCAAGACGTAAACATTATGCTAAAAGTATAAAATTCAGAAGAAAATATACATGCTAGTCTTCATGATCATGAGTTAGACAATGATTTCCTAGGTTTGACAACAAAAACATAAGTAGCAGTAGAGAAATAAACTTAATAAAAGCTAAAAACCTTTTTGTGCTACCAAGAAGATGATAAGAAAATCTGCAGAACAGGATAAAATGTTAGTGAATCATGTATCTTATCTGATAAGGGCCTAGTATCCATAACACATAAAGAACTCTTAGAATTTTTTTCCCTTTTTCTTTTATTATTCATATGTGTATACAAGACTTGGTTCATTTCTCCCCCCTGCCCCCACCCCCTCCCTTACCACCCACTCCGCCCCCTCCCTCTCCCCCCCACCAATACCCAGCAGAAGCTATTTTGCCCTTATTTCTAATTTTGTTGTAGAGAGAGTATAAGCAATAATAGGAAGGAAGAAGGGTTTTTGCTGGTTGAGATAAGGATAGCTATACAGGGCATTGACTCACATTGATTTCCTGTGCGTGGGTGTTACCTTCTAGGTTAATTCTTCTTGAACTAACCTTTTCTCTAGTACCTGTTCCCCTTTTCTTATTGGCCTCAGTTGCTTTTAAGGTACCTGCTTTAGTTTCTCTGCGTTGAGGGCAACAAATGCTAGCTAGTTTTTTAGGTGTCTTACCTATCCTCACCCCTCCCTTGTGTGCTCTCGCTTTTATCATGTGCTCATAGTCCAATCCCCTTGTTGTGTTTGCCCTTGATCTAATGTCCACATATGAGGGAGAACATATGATTTTTGGTCTTTTGGGCCAGGCTAACCTCACTCAGAATGATGTTCTCCAATTCCATCCATTTACCAGCGAATGATAACATTTCGTTCTTCTTCATGGCTGCATAAAGTTCCATTGTGTATAGATACCACATTTTCTTAATCCATTCATCAGTGGTGGGGCATCTTGGCTGTTTCCATAACTTGGCTATTGTGAATAGTGCTGCAATAAACATGGATGTGCAGGTGCCTCTGGAGTAACAGTCTTTTGGGTATATCCCCAAGAGTGGTATTGCTGGATCAAATGGTAGATCAATGTCCAGCTTTTTAAGTAGCCTCCGAGTGGTTGTACTAGTCTACATTCCCACCAACAGTGTAAGAGGGTTCCTTTTTCCCCGCATCCTCGCCAAGAACTCTTAGAATTGAACAGTACAAAGACAACCCATTGCCATTTAAAATGGGCAAACAATTTGAATATATTTCACTACAGAGGATGGAAAAATGGTCAATGTGCATGTGAAATTATGCACAAAATTATCAGTGATTGGGAAAATGAAAATGAAAATGATAAGATGTTACTTCATACCTACTAGGAGTATAATATTCAAAAGAGAGATAAAATGAATGTTGACAAGGACATGGACAAATTGGAACCCTCATACTTTGTGGGAATGTAAAATGGTGGTCACTTGGGAAAGTAGTTTGATAGTTACTCAAAATGCTAAACATAGAATTGCTATAAAACCTAGTAATTCCTTTCTTAGGCATATTCTCAAGAGAAATGAAAATATATAGTCATACAAAAACACCAATGTTCATAACAGCATTATTCATAATAACCTAAAGGGGAAAAATCCAAATGTCCATCAACTGACAAATGTAGAAACACATGAGGCATATTCATAAGTGGAATATTATTTAGCTACTAAAAGGAAAGAAGTCTTGATACGTGCTACAATAAGCATAAAACTTGAAAACATGATAAATGAAGGATGTGAGGCACAAAAAAATTTGTATCACTATACTTCATGAACTATCTAGAAAAGTCATCTCTACAGAGATGAAAAGTAGCTAGTTGCTAGTGTCTGGGAAGTGAACCAACTTGCCAATGACTGTTAATGGTAAGTGGTTTATTTTTTGGAGTAATAAAAATGTTCTGGAATTAAATTTTAGAAATAATTGTGCAACTTTGTGAGCACACTGAAAACCATTGAATAATACACTTTAAAAGAATACATTTTATGTCATAATGAATTACATAAAAGAAAAAACATTATTATTATGGTTTGGATATGAAATGTCCCCCCTCAAAAGTTTCATGCTTTGAAGGCTTGGTTCCCATCTGGTAGTGCTTTTGAGAGGTGATTGGCTCACAGGTGTACTCAGCTCATCAGGCTATTAGTTGGGGCTTAGTTATAGGCAGTAGGTCACTAGGCAAGTGTCTTTCCAGGATATGTCTTCTCCTTGGACCTTCCCACCTCCTTTGCGTCACTATTCCCTTTCTGTGAAGATGTTCTGCCTTACCACAGGCCCACAGCAATGGCGATAAGGGACCATGGATACCTTGAGCCACAGTAAATCCTACCTCCCTTAAATTGTTTATTTCAGGTGGTTTGTCACAGTGACAAAACACTGACACAATTATATTGACTGAAAACATGTGAGGTACATGTCTTAGTCATATGATGTCATTTATCTGTAGTTCAAGAAGATGCAAAACTAATTTATGTTGATAAAAGTCAGGATATCTCAGGGTGTGGGTCTTAACTAAAAGAACATAGGAGAACTTTCTGGGCTGATGAAAATGCTGTCTATTTTTATCAGAATAGTGGTTGTATGGGTATATATTTATCTAAAACTTCATCAAGCTTTTCACTTGAGATATGTGTTCAAGAGTCTATAAAAAAAGAATAAAGAAATATAAATTCATTAATTTGTCCAAATAAAAATATTCATGGAGAACTTAGCACGTTAATTACTGTTCTAATGTTGCAGACGCCATAGTGAATAAAACAGATGAAATGCCTGAGGGTAAGGATAGTGGTGATAGAGACAACTTATTTTAAAAAGTAAAACACAAGTCTATGTGATGGTAACTTTTGCTACTCACAAAATTACATATAAAAGGGATGGACAGTACTCTAATAGGAGAGGAGGAGACAATTTTAAATGGAATTGTTAGAAACATCTCCAGTGAGAAGAAAGCATTTGAACAAGAACTTAATACTCATTCCAAGATGACAAGAGAGTGAGCGGGGTAGGTATATGGGAAAGAGCATTGTGGGTAGAGAGAACCCATCACACAGGACTTCAACTGCACACATCTGGATGGTTTGAGAAATGATAAAAGAGGCCAGTGTGGCAGGAGTAGAGTGTGAGATCAGAATATTAACAGGAAAACAGATCAAAGAGAGCATGAGCCTTGGGGAAGACATTAGCCTTTGCTTTAGAGAGATGGGTTTTGGCAGAGGTGTATCATAACCTGGTCATCACCTATCCACTGAGGACTCCACTGTTGACAACTGCTTAGCATCAAGCAGTGGAATCCCAGCCCTGGAGTTTGTTGTTACATGAGTCACCTCCTTGGGCCACCTAAGAGGAAAGCACATTCTAGGATCTGGATCACTGGGGCAAAGGCCATGAGGGCACTGTGGACAAGTGAGATGGGTAGAGTGGAGCAAGAGAATTTTCTGCATTGTGTATAAGTACCCACAAAATATCCTTGGTCTTGTCTATTTGCCCACAAAGTCTATAATACTTACTACTCAATCCAAACTGAAATCTACACAACTCACCAGGGACTATGATTTTTTAAAACAGTATTAGAGTGATAGCAAGATAGGTCAGAAAATCTTTAATAATTAGAAAAAGTAGATTAAAGGGCAAGTCCTTAACAGCAGTAGGGAAAGTAGTGGATGGAACAGTCTATGACACAAGATTAAAATTCAGTTCTGGGTCTTTCCACCCAACTACCACACTTTTTAAAGTTTTTAGAAATTCTGGAGAGAGAATGGCCTAGGAGTGGCAAAGGTTATTGCCAGAAATAAAAATAGAGTTTCAAATGAGCTTTTAAAAATTATTGTCTTACCATTATCATTATGAAGATATAAATGGTTATTGTATTGAAGTAGAATTTAATAGATGCTTGAAAAGTATAAAAAGATTAAGTACATAATCAATAGCATGCCATCCATGTTGAATTTTTAGCAAGTTTTAATGCAATTCTGAGACCAATTTTTCATATGCAATGATTCTAAGTGTCCTTGGTTTCAACTCTAATGTCTCCCTCAGAAGTAAACTTTCCATGCAAATTATTCATTGCCTGAAGAAACTGGGTCCACAGAAAGCTAAAATTAGAACCACCATTGGAGGAATTGTTACTGAATATTTCAAACAACTGATGCTTACCTCCATCACCATCATGACAAGGAACAAGAGAGGACAGTGAAATAATTTTAATGGATGGATATTTTTCCAAGCTACTTTTTTAAAAAAAGAAATTATCTTGAAAGACTGATCAAGCCAGTGGAAGGTAGCATGAAATGGGAAGGAGCTTTGAATTTCAGTTAAAATCCCCAGTCAATCATTTCCCTGAAGTGTGATATGAGGTAAGTTACTATTTCTCTTTGAACCAATATTTCCCAACCCATAAAATGCACTGGGTTATTACAAAGAGTTAAAAAGCACACGTGTCAAAGTTCTGAGCACCGTGTCTGGCATGTGTTGGGTGACATGCTCCAGGAAGTGAGCCTCAGTCTAATCCAAGATGGTTCATTGATCCTCAGACAACATTTTTCCAGGGCTCTGTCTTTTTAAAAATCAATTTATAAATTCATAAAAAGAGGTATTTTGTTAAAATATTTCAAATGGTTATTATGTTATTATTTAAGCCATAAGGTCTCAAAATTAACTGGCCTCTATAGGAAGAATTCAAAATGTTACATACAGAAACTTGATTCCTAGCACTCATTTATTCTTTATAGCTCAGTGAGCCAAAATTCTAATGAAGAGTGCCAGTAACTGATGTGTATTGGAGAATCCATGTTCCATTTAATGGTATTCAAATGCTTTTTAACAGTCCTCCCCCTTGTCCCCCAAATTAACAGATAGAGCTCATGTGCCATTATTTGTGTCTATAAATCCTTGATTTTGTTGAGAAATGTCCAGCTCTTTATAAGTACTTTCTTAATTCTGCAGAGATTCAACTTCCTAGGCAGCTGTGTTGCTGAAAGCTAACAGCCTTGTTAACTTTCACTAAAATTTGATCTGTCACTGTATGGCCATTTGTCATAAAGAAACAAGGCTTTTATTATCTCATGGAAAATCTGCACACCTCAATAATAAGCTGAGAGAGGAGCAAACACCCATTGATATATGACTTCCGGGTTGGGATGACATCCTTGTCTGAGTGGTTTGTTCTCAAAAGCTGGCTTCATAATCACCTGAGACTCAAATTTCTGCTTCAGCAAAATAAAGGTTTACTGCTGTATGGCTGACAGTTTGGGATTCCTGGCTGCAGTTACAAGATCTGGTCCAGATCCTAGCTTTTTTGCATTATTGGCTGTGTAATATTGGAAGATTATTTTAACTTCTCCAAGCCTTGTTTATTCTGAGTTTCAGCATAACCAAGCTAATGATTAGTGGTAATGATTAGAGGAGGTGACAGACTAGGATGGGTGGTAAGCCTTTTCTAGGAGAAACTAAGTTCAAACCAAGAAAAAAACAGCACTGTTGATGCAAAAAAGCAAGAACAAAGTTGAAAGGTGCTGCCACCAAGATTGAGAGACAGGTTAAAGCAGAATTGGGACGGGACCCAATGGTGAGGTGTGGGGGGGGTAGTGGGCAAAGAAAAGCTGGCAGTGTCAGACGCTTTCCAGGAAGTAGGGTCTGGTACCTAATGCTTGGTTTTATTGGATGCTCGATGCTTTCTTAGTTGAGCCTTGGTTGCCATGGTTTAAAGCTGAAATTGCAAACAGAAGGCCCACAGTCAAAGTAAGTCCAGAAGGCAGAGGTAATAATAAAAGGAACAGTAACAACTAACATTTATTGAACATGTACTACATGTGAGGCATGGGCTGAATATTTTACAAATATTAGTTCACTGACATCACTCAGCAATCCTTTGATTGCTACTCCTATCCTCAGTTTACAAATGGAAGCCAGGCTAACAGCTGGCCAATTAATTTGCATTGTCAGGTTTCAAACCTAAGTAGACTGGCTCCGGAGTTCACACAATCGCCACCAGTGTAGAAAAGGGACCATATGTTAATAGAAACAGGGAGGACTCTCTCAGGGTGGGGTGGCGCAGTGAGCTCAGATGGTCTGAAGGCACCAACTCATAGAACAAGTCTACCTTTGACTACCTTGCTTGTGTATCTCCTGGTCTTGTCACAGTTTCTTTAAGCATTCTTTCATTGCTGTCTTAACTTCCATGAACATATACCTTAATAGATTACTTTAAGGTAATAGGTCCAAATGTTAACCTTCATATTTCTTTGAAGAAGCTCTACTTTCTTGGCAAACATATATTTTGTGCACTCAGTGTTTTAAAAACACTGGAAAGAGTTGCCAGTATTTTAAATTTGGGAGATTTCATGTACAAATCCTGATTTCTGTCTTTTATTGAGAAATTAGAGGACCTGGGTGGTGCTTCTGCTGACTACAATCAAGGCAACATAACCAGCAGTTACTAAGCTCCACAGACCTCTAAACACCACCCTATCCCATTACATTGCTCATTTATATACTGAACAATTTACATACTCTGACCTTCATTTTAATGTCCTACGTGAGCTAGTGGCATCAAGTAGAGCAAAGTTGTGTCAGGATCATACAAAGGGATGTACAGAAAATAATTTGAATTTAAAAAGTAAAACAGTATTTAAGCAATCAAAACTAAACTACCTGTATATACATGCCTATTTGTAAGCTCATAGAGCCTCTGATTTTAGAAATAATAGATAACATCCCTTAATGCTATGCAGCTCACCAAACGAATTCACTTTTTGTCAACATATGCAATGAAAGCCATACTGGCTCTTCCTGTTGCATCCAGGTGGGGTCCTGTGATTGGTTCTGGGGAGAAGTGATGTATGTGATTACTAGGTCTTCTTTATAAGAAAATCTTTCGGATATAATTCTTCTCTTTCCCCGTCCATGGAACATTGGATACTATATATCAAAGATGACAACACTACAAGATAGAAAGAGCTAAGTGCCTGAGTCATTGCTGGGAGAACAGTCACCTGGTAAGGACCATCTGTACTAGAGAAACCTTTCATTTTTTTAAGCCACTGAGATTGTGGATGGTTCATTATAGCAGTTGGTGCTAATGACTAATATTCTTGATACTACTCTTTTGTAAGCACTTTATACAAGGAAGCTCATTTAATCCTTATACATTCTCTGTTATCACATTTTATAAATAAGGAAACTGAGTCATTGAGAGGTTAGTAAGTTGCCAAGGTTACAGGTCTAGTCAATGGCAGAGACAGGAGTTGAAGACAGGCCTACTGGCTTCAAATTTTTTATCATTGTCCATACTGGGTCTCTACAAATTTCCCCCAAGCATGTATGAAGGTCCTTGCATGAAGCCAGGCTCAAAGGATGAAGGCAATAAACATAAGCAGTTCTTATCCTTAAGGAGCTCACAACACAAGAGTGGAAACAGCCTCATAAATGAATTCAGTAATTCAGTATACTCTTGGGTGCATACTGTGTGTCAGATACTTTGGTAGAGGGAGAATTTCACCCATTGTGAAAGGCAGTATGGGATAAGTCAGGCAATAGGCATACAAGAGGGAGGAAACCACTTCATGCAAGGAGGGCAAGGATACTTCTTAAGGGGGGCAGCAGTCCATGGTTTTGAAGGACTACTTAGGCTTTTGCCAGCATTAGAACAATTATAGAACTTGTTAGGCACTCCCTATTTCTCCTCAGTGTGCAACCTGAGGCCCTTTACCCTCTGACTTGAGCCTTTTTGTTTTCCATGGAAATGATCATCACTGCTTAGTTATTTCAAGAGCAGGGAAAGAAAACAATTTTAAAAACCATCAATTACTATAAATAAGTTTGACAGTCAATATCTGTTATGATACCATAAAACCCATGAAACTATTGACTCACTAACAGGTGAATAATTCTTGAGGATCAATGATGACAATAATGCTTTGCTAAATTTAGAACCATCAAAATAAACATACAAGTACATAGGGTCAAATCTATTCCTCATATCCACAAGGGAAATTTTCATCAAGTTAATGTGCCATGATAAAGCAAAAACAAGTGGGAAAAAATACACTTCTCCTTGAAATGCACCTTTCTTTCCCCTGTAGAGAATTCTAGAATTATTTTCTTTGTTCCTCAACTTTATGATATTCTGTGCAACAATGATATTAGTGGAGAAAAATGATGACTACTCAGCATTAATACAGAGTCACCCCTTTAAAGATGTTTGGGAAGGAGTTCAATAATCTTTAGCATTGGCCTGACCTCGGCTTGGTTATTGCAGCAATTATTTCTATTCTTCAGGTTTTGGTGTTTTCCTCATGTTGTAGTTCAGGCTTGCATTTTGGATATTCTACCCCTGAAACATCTTTTTTTTTCCACAGTGGGACTTACAGTATGCTGAAATTTTGTATGACCTTATATAGCCACATGTATACTTAGTATTCTGAAAAAGCAGCTGGCCAGAGACTCACTATATTTATACAACTTCGTAGATGCTGTATAAACATGCAGATGTTCAGGTAGAACACAGATAGATATTTTACTTTCTAATGGTATCGAGTTTCTTAAAGTCAATCAAGAGTGAAGAATGACTCTAGTGGGGTAACACATGAGAACGATGCCATTACAAAATCTAATTATGACAGAAGGTATGGAACTGAATCGATTACAAACTCCATCCAGCAAAACATTGCAATTTGGCCAGAAAGTGTAGTAAGCAAAAAATAAGAAAGAAACATCAGCCAAGGATGGATTTTCCATGGCCTTTTCCACTTTGGTGAGAGCAGGGACTTATCCTTGAAAAGTCCTACTAACCAACATCGTTTTCGTCTCAGCCTGAGTAACCCATCAGCTTTGCTAAGCTTTCTCTCTCTTGACCTTCTTTTGAAGAACTCCTAGGGTTAAATCAACTGTCTCTTCTTCCTGTACTCAGCAAACATAGTTCTCCATGATCTTTTAAGAAAGCAAGTCTATCTACCATTCAAAGCAACTGCTGCCTAATCCCATTACATTACTGGTGTCAGTCAGGCTGTTTAGCAGCTACAGACAGAGGTACTTTAAGTCCCTTTAACATCCTTTTGGTTCAGTTCAAATGACCTGTGAAATGTACTGACCAATCTTTAATGGAATAGTCAATTCGCCTTTTCATTCCGACACCTAAAAAGTTTTCCATTTTGGTATTTATAAAAATTACAGTGATAAATCATGTTGAGTCCCAGTTCCATTTCACTTCCTATTAGATGCCATGCCAAACCTTGTTGGGCCTGCATTCAATCTGTTTTCACCTAATAGAAATCGTGTCCATCTGAGGAAGGAAAATGGCCTTTATTTTTCCGGTGGGGAAAAAAACAAGAATTGCTCTTTCTTCCCCGTGCATCAGAGGAAGCAGCTTGCCTTCCAAATTGTGCAAATCCTCTGGTTTATATCCCTGCTGATAAGTGGCAAAACAAAAGAGTTACAGTAACTGTGGTATTAGGAAGTCACAGCACAATTATTTTGAATATTTATTTTTAGGTGGTTAAAATGTGTGTTTGTGGTTTTTTTTTTTTTCCAAAATTATAGACCAGAATATATCAGTACTAAGTCCAGACCAGGGACAGGTAATATGCTCAATACTTGTGAGATTTATCTGATTTAATCATCCCAACTTTATATGGTATTGTTATAAGTATTAAGCAACTTTTCCAAATCCATACATTTTTCAAGTAGTAATAAGTCCAGGTCTAGTAGAGTTCAAAATCCAAATTATTTTTACTCAACTCTGCCAATTCCCTCTAATTATAAAAATTGTAAGTAGAATTGGCTTTGCATTAGAGATTTCTACATCTATCCCATTTTTTTCCTATGTGGCTTTTCTATATTTTTTTATTATAAAATGCCTTGGTAATTTACACTGAATTGGAAATAACATAAACCTGACTTTTAAATTTAAGCTCTGAGACATGATAAATTTGTCTCCTCAACCAAACATCTTAGATACTCAAATCCTCAGTTTCCTTATCTGTGAAATGGGGATAATAGTAGCAAGTTTATAAATAATAGATGCGGCTCATCCAGAAGAATGTCTGCTGAATTGTTCAACAGAAGGAAGTATTTTTGTTGTTATACTGAGTGGAGTTTTACTTGGTGACATCGAAAACAGTTATGCCAATTGATGCTAATGTTTTGAACCAGAAAATTAGAATGTCTCCTTCAAAAAAGATCAGGAAGAAGAAACGAATGAGAAATGGTTTCTTTGTACACATAACTAGTAACAATTTTGTAGATGTTGAGGAATTACTAATGCAACCTGCAAAGCAAAATAGATCTGTGAAAGGTCAAAATAACAAATCTGTTCCCTTTCTTTCTTGAGCATAAAATAGTGAGGGTGAAATGCTTAGGGTGAAAATAAATTTGGAGTTTTCCACTGAACCTTTTTATTCATTATTTTTTTAAAGGCATGCCATAAATTTAACCAGTGCTAAACGATAAATTGAAGTAATTTTTAAAGTGGTAGACCAAATTATGTGCATGCCACCTAGAAGCATTTTTTTCTGAAAAACACTAATATTACTTTAAGTAGTGTCAAAATGGGCAATTTCTGAAAAAGCAGAAAAGCAATGTCGTGAGCATTTTATTATAGCATTAATGGTCCTCTAGCTTAAGAGTCTTGAGTTGGGATTATTCTGGATAATAAGAATCAATGTAAGCAAACAAACATCACCTTGTACATGGCTGCTTTCTTCTTACTCCTTAGCAGCTGCTAATAAGCAGAAGTTTCTGAAAATTTCAACTGTAGGCTTTCATTGAGGTGTAAATCTTGAGAGACTGTGCTTAATAAAAATCATTACACCATCCATCTACTGGAAATCAAAAAGATCAAACAATCTGACCTTGAATTTTAAATCTCTTGTGACTCTCACAAGATGTGTGTCTCCCTACACTGTTCTGTAACTGCACTGTGGGGGCAGGATGGGAAGTGGAGAGAGGTGAGCAGCTCCCAGTGAGCTTTGCCACTGCAAGTCTAGCCCAATAGTCCAGAGTGGGTATTCGTGCTTTAATCATTGTCCTCTTAAAGTTTTCATAGGCAACATGTATTTGGTGTTTTAATGCATGACACTTTCTATCTCTTTCTCTCTCTCCTCGCTGGCAAAAATTACTTAAATCTCTGAGTGGAATGAATTTAACATATGAACTTGAGGCTTTAACAACGGGGGCGAACAAAAGGAAGATACATACTGAGTCCTTAAGGAGGTACCAGCAGCGAAAAGGATAAGACAGAACGAGTCCATTTTTGTCTCTGCTTAGCCTGAGAAGCTTGGGCTCTGGACAAATGAGATTCAAGGTATATTGTCTGTGGAGGCAAGCTATATAGGGTGGCACCTTCAAGTGAGCAGATTTCTTTACCTGTGCCTTGGTGAGGCTCAAGACACCCCACGGGATACAGTTGCTCCTTGAGTGTTTTTCACGTGTGAAAAGTCACAGGACTTTTAGGAGGATTAGTCAACCCATATAAAGTGCTTAGAACAAGACTTTGCATGGTAAGACCTTACTAAATTAGGTGTAATAATCATTACTTTATCATCGAAGTTCTCTTCCTTCCCATGGTGAGTGCACATACATTGCTACAGATTCGTAAGGTATTTTAACAAACACATAGTGCTTAATATGTGTTTCACAAATAGAAACTAACTTCTTAAAAAGAAGTAGTATTAACATTCTCACTTTCAGAGAGGTTACAAAACTTGTCTAGTCACAACAGTTGGTATCAGAACAAAGATTTGATGTCCAGAAAAGCCAAAAGTCATGCCATTACCTTATGCTGTCTCTCAAATGAGAGAAGGAACCAAAATATAATCCCTCCACCTAGAGATTAAAATTGTTTCTATGCTCATTTACTTTCTTCTGTCCAATGTGGCTATTTGTTTATTTCTATTTGATTGTTTTGGATTTGATTCCAGTAGGGCATGCACAAAGATGTCAAGCAAGCATCTTACTACATCTTAAATGTTGTGCAATGTTCTGCATGTGTGTTCTAGTTTGACCTTCATAGTTGCCCCAACAAGTGTCTTCTTTTCTCCATGTGAAACATGAAAGAAAAAGGAAATTTTCTTCAAAATATACTATTATGATAAGCTTGTCATTCAAAATTAACTATGCAGAAGAGCAATTTAGAAGCAATAAGGAACCTTAGGGTGGCCTTGGCTGATTTTAAAAATGAGAAAACAAACACAGAGATAATGTAGGTGACTTTTGCAGTGTCATGAATCAGGGTAGAGACAGAGAGATTAGACCCCCAGATCTCCTAATTCTAAGGCCAGCCCATATCACACCCTCCCTCCTTTTCTACACACTTGCATAGTGTTACAAAATAGAACTTTGTCTTATTATTCTTTTTTTTTCTATCTATCTCCACATAGCAGTAGAAGTGACAAAGTGTCAGTGTCTCTGAATTGATTTGCTCTTTAACATGGTGCCTTGCAATGCATGCAACTATCTATTTGTCTGGAAGAGATTTCGTAGTACAGTTGATCCTCATGACTGCCATTATCCCCACAAATCATTCAAGATTTCAACACATCTCTCTGGTGGGACTCACTTTACTATGCAGAGGGAAGTTAACTTTGGGCTGAACAAATTGGATTTGGGAGGACATATCTAATCCATTTTAAGATAATGAAGATTTGAACAAAATAAAAAAAATACAGTGTGCTTGAGCACAGATAACATAGAAGTTTGTCACATATAATACAGATACAACAGAAAATTAGACTATGACAGCTGACTGAAAGGAAAGAAAATATATTTTTTAAGTAATGTGGATATGGACATTGAAAACTGGCATGAATAAAGATGCAATAACAATAACAATAAATCTCATTTTTATGAAGGTCTCATTTGTGCTAGGTAGGCCCAGGGATAAAACACTGTAGCTATATTATCACTTTTTTCCTTTATGACCACTCTCTATGTAATCATATCCCAAATGTGGAAGATAGGAGTTTATGTAATTTACAACTTTTAGTAATCTACAAGTTCTTACAACTTGAGAGAGATGCAAGGTGGTTAATGGGCACATTTTATTTTTCTCTAGAATACAAACTCCATGAGGGTAGAGATTTTAACTTTTTTCTGTTTTATTGACCAGTGTGGCTTAGAGCGTGGGGCCTGCATGAGTTTCCAGTTATGAAGACCTCAGAATCCAGGTTGTCTCACTCAACAAACTTAACTGGAGTAGGGCATATTCTTTTTGTTTGTTCTGTAGTTGAAGGATGGTGTGGTTGCCAGGCTTTTAAATCAAAATGATCAAGTACTCTCACTGGTAGCAACAAGTTGAGGGAACAGATGAAACTCTTAGCTAGGATGAGTTATCCAGACAGATCCAAACCACCAGGAGAGGCTGTGAGTTTATCTTTTGAAGCCTGTGTTAGTGAGGAGGACAGACTATGGTAGAGGGAGGTCAGTTTCAGCAGAGGTCAGCTTGTAACAGAGGATATCAGCAGCTAGATGTATTTGCATTGCATAGTTCTATGAAATGGCAATCCTGCATAAATTGCTTCTATGGAGATAATAAGGATAATGGGAGAAGCATCTATTTTACTCGCTCTCTATTTCTAGAATTTAAGTTAATAGTAATTGCATGTGAACCATTTTGGAGGCTACTTATTGTCATTCTGCCAAATAGGATGCTCCACTCTCTGATGCCTGTGGTGCATCTAAAAGGGACCAGATCATGGCCTGTGGTAGAAACTGTGTTGAATGTTTTATGAATCAGCCCATGCTTTTGGACCTTCAACTTATACAGACAGCTCTTTGGACTTTTCCTACAGAAGCTGAAGCTAGTATAAGAGCTGAAGCTAGTATTGGTATGGTAGTCGGTAGGATTTTGAGTCCACATAAGGAAAAGGTGTACACAATACATAGTACAGACTAAGGCATAAGCTTGTCTCAGATTTCTGAGATTCCATAAACTTGTTTTGTAGCTACTGATTTCCACTGAATCTTACAGTGAGGTGAATTTGGAATTTGTATGTAAATTTCTACAGTATACTATATGAGACATATCCTAGCTATAAGATTAATTGATAGCCAGAAGGTCCACTTAGGCATCTCACAGGGCCTTAGCATCTGCAGTCACTTGGCAAGATGATGCTACCTTGCCTGGAGACTTACAGGAGACAAGGCTACTTCAACAAACACAACTTTCATAAACTTGAAAACAAAAGTTTTTGCAAGAATAGATTCAATCTCCTTTGTGAAAGAAATCCTGGTGATGGACCTGGACATGAGACAGGTATAAGAATGGTGGAATGGTCCCCTAAACTCTGAGAAAGTCTCTGTACATACCTCTCCTGGTCAGCATCATCTGAGTCCTTGACTATATCTGACCCATGACAGAAGGACAGTGTTCCTGCTGTCCTTCTGTCCTTCTTGTAAGACCACTACTAGAGAAAATTGTCTGAGCGTCATTTTATTTTTTTTCTTTTTATAATTTTTTTTATTATTGTTGTACTGAGAGTACAAATTGTGACATTTACAAAATTTCTTACAATATATTGTTGAATTCACTTCCTCTATCATTCTCCTTTATCCCCCTCCACCCATTCCTGGAATAGTTTCAACAAGTCTCATTTTTCTATTTACATACATATGTATATAATATTTCTACCATATTCACCCTCCAACCCCCTTTCCTTTTTGTTTAAGATAGCTATACAGGGTGTCTCATTGTGACATTTCCATGTATATATGTATTATCACTTGGATTGTTTTATCCCCTCTGTTTTTCTTTCTTTTTTTTTTTCCTTGTGGGTTTTTTCCCTTTATTGTTGTGCTGGGTGGGGGTACACTGTAGCCTTTACAAAGGTTCTTACATACAATGTATCAAATATATCATATTTGAATTCATCTCCTTCACTACTCTCCTTCATCCCCCCTCCCCCAATTTTTGGAACAATTTCAACAGGTATCATTTTTGCATTTACATACATGTGTATACATTATCGACATTGTATTCATCCTCCTACCCCCTTTCCCCAACCCCTCCCCCTCCTACTGGTGCCAACCCCCACCCCCGAACCTGTTCTGCCCTCCTGTTCTCAGATTTTGTAGAAGAAAAAAGATAAAAGATAAAAGGAAAAACCTGACGTTTTTGCTAGTTTGAGATAAACTGGCTACACAGGGAGTGTCCTTGTGTGGTTTCCATGTATATCTGTATTACAACCTTAACTGGTTCATCTCCTCTAGTCCTCTTCTCTCCTCCCTAGTCCCCTTCCCCTGGTGGTCCTGACCAGTTTAAGATTTCTGCAGTCATTCCTTATCAGACAGCACACCAACCACATTCAGCATCATTTTTGACATCAATTGAATCTAAGTGGACAAGTGACCCTAAGGAAGCTGGTTACTAGTAACACCAGAATTTCCTGAACCTATTAGCCTAAAATTAGAGTAGCAACAAAAAACGATATTGGCACTTTGAACTTTTCTTCATTTAAAGAAAGGCTAGTAAGTCATGGGTTTTGGAGGCAAATAGACCTGGGGATGAATATAGATCTTGAATTCACTTCCTGTGTAAACCTCAGCCAGTAACTTCAGTTAGTTCAGTTTCCTCAACTATCATTTAAAAAGCTCTGCTACAGTATATGTCATTTATCTGGCATATACTGACGGCATTTGAATTAATGAATGTGTTCTTTGGGGTGTTTGAAGGATTAAGGAAATATATGTAAAGCGCACAATATTTTTTTAACCTACTCTCTCTCACATTATATATCTATTACATAATTTATATATATAATATATAATAATTTTATATATAAGTTTCTCACATAGCATATGTATATAAAACATTAAGGGCAATAATATATCCTTTCCATAAAAAACAAATTAATTAAATTATTCAAGACTTAAAATAAGAAAATTCTTGAAATTTATGTGTTTAAAATTGAACATTGGAAAAGGCTATTAACAAACAAGTAATAAAAGAAAAACTATAAGTGGGCAATACACTTATGAAAAAACCCTTCAACTTTGCTTGTCTAGGAGATGCAAAATTAAAAAATAAAATACTGTTTATCATGAAACATAAAAGAAAAATAGAAAAACTAGGTAACATCTTATGATAAAGATAATATGGGAATATAGAAGCATATAAATTGTATGTTTTTATGGAAAGTAATTAGGCAGTATCTATTAAAAATGGACATATTCTTTAGCACAACAATCTCACTTTGGGGAACAATTCTATAAAACAAAAACAGTAGTAGAATATCATATTCTGGACCATAAAACAGCTCTATAGTCAATTTAAAAGGCTTAAAATATTCTGTGGCAAAAATCAACAGAAGAAATTTATCAGAAACATAACTAAATATTTAAAAATTAAATGACAACACTTCTAAATAGGTGATCAAAAATAAAATCACAAGTGAGATAAGGAAGTATTCTGAACTGAGTAAAAATGAAAATGCAAAATACAAAAATTTATGGAATGTTGCTATCAAAGTATGTGTGAAATTCATGACATTAACATTTTAAAAGATCGAAAATGATATACACTTCTAAATAAGACTTAAAAACCCTAAGGTAAGCAGAATTAAGGAGATACTACAGACAGAGTGAAAATAAACTAGACATTAGGCAAATGGTAGGGTAGGCAAGTAAAATAAAAGTTTACAGAAAAAATTTAATTCAGTTTATAAAATTTTAGTCAGATTAATCCAGAAGGAAAAAAGAGAAGGCATGTATTACTGACATTAAGAACTAAAGAAGGGATGTTGCTGTGAATTTTGTAAACATTAAAGAATAATAAGTGAAAATGATAAAAAAAAAAAACCTTTAAGCCAATAAATTTGAGAGCTTTCATAAGATAAGCAAATAGATGTGAATACCGTATATTTATTTAAAATTATATTTATATTTAAAAACTCTCCACAAAGCAAACTTCAGGTGTGGATATCTTCACTGGTGAACTCTGTCAAGCATCCAAGGAAGAAACAATACCAATTTTGTATACTCTTTTAGAAAGTAGAAGAGATGGAAGAATGTCCCAATTGAGTTTATGAGGCTAGTAGTACAACCCAGTATAAAACTAGACCAAGGTGATTATAAGATAATG
The DNA here is from genome assembly GCF_047511655.1 of Castor canadensis. NCBI lineage: Eukaryota > Metazoa > Chordata > Mammalia > Rodentia > Castoridae > Castor > Castor canadensis. The sequence goes on along the minus strand of NC_133393.1, from coordinate 135,063,058 downwards.
ATATAGACCAAGATAATTGATTCCAGTAACATTTAAAATATGTAAAATCATGCATCATGAGCAACTGAAGTTGAAATCAATCTATAATATTTACCAAATTAACTGACTAAAAAACCAAAAAGAAATGTTAATCTCAACAGATAAGCAAATGTATTTGACAAAATTCAACACCCATTCATGATTTTTTAAAAGATGACAACAAATAGAAATTATAACCTAATTTCTGAACCTAATAAAAGATATCCATGAAAAATACTTAAATAGCATCACATTTACTGGAAAAACTGCTTTCTTTGTAAGATCAAGTAGATGACAAATATATCCATACTCACTAATTCTGTTCCACACTGTAGAAGTCTTAGTCAGTAAAATAATTGAAGAAAAAAATTTACATAGGTTAGAAAGGACAAAATAACACTTTTTTTAGATATTCAAATATTTGTATACAGAAAATCTTAAAGAATCTAAAAGAAAAACCTAATTGAGGTTATCATAGTTGTAGGACACAAGGTCAATATACAAAAATCAGTTATATTTCTACATATAAGCAACAAGTAACTGGAAATTAATATTTAAACATATTTACAGTAATAGAGCATAAAACTGTCCAGATAAATTTAACAAAATATGTGCCAGACCTGTACAATGAAAATTGTAAAACCTTGCTGAAAGAATTTAAAGCTCTAAATAAGCAGAAGGATATACTGTGATTTAGAAGACTCAATGTAGCAAAGTTGGGCCTCTTTTACCACCTAAATTCAAGGCAGTGACACAATAATCAAGACATTGTAGCATGGGCATAAGAACAACCCAGAAATAAAAATATAAATATTCAATTGATTTTTGACAAAAAACAAGAAATAGAAATTAGACAGTGAGTCAAAATATCCCTATTTGCAGATGATATGATCCTATACCTTAAAGACCCAAAAAACTCTACTCAGAAGCTCCTAGACACTATCAACAGCTATAGCAAGGTAGCAGGATATAAAATCAACATAAATCATTAGCATTTCTATACACTAATAATGAATAAACTGAGAGAGAATATATGAAAACAATTCCATTTACAATAGCCTCAAAAAAAATCAAATACCTAGGTATAAACCTAACAAAGGATGTGAACAACCTCTACAAGGAAAACTATAAACTTCTGAAGAAAGAGATTGAGGAAGACTATAGAAAGTGGAGAGATCTCCCATGCTCATGGATTGGTAGAATCAACATAGTAAAAATGTCTATTCCCAAAAGTAATCTACATGTTTAATGCAATTCCCATAAAATTCCAATAACATTCATTAAAGAGATTGAAAAATCAACTGTTAAATTTATATGGAAACACAAGAGGCCATGAATAGCCAAGGCAATACTCAGTCAAAAGAACATGCTGGAGGTATCACGATACCTGATTTCAAACTATATTACCAAGCAATAACAATAAAAACAGCATGATACTGGCACAAAAACATACATGAAGACCAGTGGAACAGAATAGAGGACCAGATATAAAACCACACAACTACAACCAACTTATCTTTGACAAAGGTGCTAAAAATATATGATGGAGAAAAGACAGCCTCTTCAACAAAAACTGCTTGGAAAACTGGTTAGCAGTCTGCAAAAAACTGAAACTAGATCCATGTTTATCACCCTATACCAATATTAACTCAAAATGGATCAAGGATCTTAATATCAGACCACAAACTCTAAAGTTCATACAGGAAAGAGTAGGAAATACTCTGGAGTTAGTAGGTATACGCAAAAACTTTCTCAATGGAACCACAGCAGCTCAGCAACTAAGAGATAGCATAGATAAATGGGACCTCATAAAACTAAAAAGCTTCTGCTCAATGAAAAAAATGGTCTCTAAACTGAAGAGACCACCCACAGAGAGGGAGAAAATATTTGCCAGCTACACATCAGACAAAGGACTGAAAACCAGAATATATAGGGAACTCAAAAAACTAAATTCTCCCAAAATCAATGAACCAATAAAGAAATGGGCAACTGAACTAAACAGAACTTTCTCAAAAGAAATTCAAATGACCAAAAAACACATGAAAAAATGCTTACCATCTCTAGCCATAAAGGAAATGCAAATTAAAACCACACTAAGATTCCACCTCACCCCTGTTAGAATAGCCGTCATCAAAAACACCGACAACAACAGGTGTTGGCAAGGATGGGGGGGCGGGGAAGGGAACCCTTTTACACTGCTGGTGGGAATACAAGCTAGTACAACCACTCTGGAAAAAAATTTGGAGGCTTCTTAAAAATCTAAACGTAGATCTACCATATGATCCAGCAATACCACTCTTGGGGATATACCCAAAAGACTGTGACACAGGTTACTCCAGAGGCACCTGCACACCCATGTTTATTGCAGCACTATTCACAATAGCCAAGTTATGGAAACAGCCAAGATGCCCCACCACTGATGAATGGATTAAGAAAATGTGGTATTTATACACAATGGAATTTTATGCAGCCATGAAGAAAAATGAAATGTTATCATTTGCAGGTAAATGGATGGAATTGGAGAACATCATTCTGAGTGAGGTTAGCCTGGCCCAAAAGACCAAAAATCATATGTTGCCCCTCATATGCGGACCTTAGATCAAGGGCAAACACAACAAGGGGATTGGACTTTGATTACATGATAAAGCGAGAGCACACAAGGGAGGTATGGGGATAGGTAAGACACCCAAAAAACTAGACAGCATTTATTGCCCTCAATGCAGAGAAACTAAATCAGATACTTTAAAGGGAGGGGGGGAGGGGAGGGAGGAAGGGAGGAGAAATGACCCAAACATTGTATGCATATATGAATAAAAGAAAAAAAAAGAAAGAAATTAGACAGTGACACTTTGATAACTTGTATTTCATCAAAATTATAAATCTCTGCTGTTCAAAAGACATTGTTAAAAAGAATGGAAAGCCAAGCCACAGATTAGGAGACTTTTGAAAATATCCAGCTTGTGAGTTTTTAAAGTTAAATGTAGGAAATCATAGACAAAAACTCTGCTTTCATTCATTTGAAATTTTAGCAATGGCACAGACTGTAGTCATAAAGGCAGACTGGTGGTGGCCACAGGATTGGGGGCAAGGGCCACAGGGACCTGGCCTATCCAAGTGGGGAATATGATCTCTATTTTAATTGTGGTAGTACTTAACATAACTATGTATATTTTGTAACCATTATTGTTACAACATATTAAGCTGAGAACTTAAAATGTGTGATTTTCAGAGGATATAAACCATGTCTCAGTAATCTGATTAATACAAACAAACAAAAAAGCATTTTTATCTAAGAATAGATATATTTGGATTTTTTTTTTTTTTTTGGTGCTGAGGATTGAACCCTGGCCTCATGCAAGTTAAGCAAGCACTCTAATACCTTAACTACTACCCAGTCCTTACATTCAGATATTTTGAAAGCAAAAATAAAACTAAAAGCAGAAATCACACCAGGGCTATTACCTGATTGACTCTATAATAGATCGTTGTACAGAACATTCAACAACTATAATATTATGCAGTTTTTTTAAGGGTTGTATCCATTTTAATGGCTTGAAGATACATTTATGATGTTCTGTAGAATGCCAAAGTGATTATATAAACAATATATTTTTAATAAATGCTATACATATTTATAGTGCTTATGTATCTGCATTGTTCCCTAAATCTATCACACTTTATTATTTTAGTTGTTAGTCTGCATGACTGACTCTTAATATAATATAAACCACTGGAAGGCAGGGTAGATCATTGTCATCTTTGATGCTCTGGAATCATTCATTAATCAGTATTTTGTTGAGTACCTACCAAACACTAGTCACTGGCCAAGCTGTGGACATATTTTCCAGTATGTACTGGAGCCTCAGTGTGTCCTGATTGCTAGTTGAATTCAGATTCATTATTCCATGGAGGCAGAGGAAGGAAGACATTGAACGAATATACCACTTTCCCCTGTAACAAATGTTAAAAAACTGAAAAAGTAAGCCATAATATCTGTCCACTCATAATCTGGTTTAAGTAGAATTTGGCTTTCAATTTGAGTGGAAAAGAGCTTTGAGAATTGCAAAATTACATAAAAAGTCCAATTTAAATTGTTTTCAAAAGAAGCCATATGCTCTAAATCTGATATACACTGCTTCCTCCCACATCCTTAAGACTAGAATTTAGTAAAAAATCTAGTAAAAATTAGGACTATCTACTTTCAGTACACTTCACATTTTGGCAAAGTTTAAATATATAAACCTATGAGTTACCAGATAGGCAGGTCTAATCCTTATACAGCAGTGAGCAAGAATTAAGTTTAACCCTTGAAATGGAATTTGAAAAAGTTTAGATTACCCTCACGAGGTCCAAATCCCATATACAGTCAGTCTGTGCCTCCAACCTCAGCATTATAAATGGCATGCAGTCACAAAGTGAAAAAAAAATCAATACCTCCCACACCCCCAAATAAACACTAGCATAAGCCATTAAAGAATAGATTCCAAGAGCCTGCTTGGTTTTATAGTCGAATCCCCTCCATTTGCTGTCTCTGTTTGCTTGAGTTAATTTAACCTCTATGTTTGTTTCCATATCTGTAAATTGAGAATCATAAAATCATATAAACACTACCTTGCAGGGTTATATTAGGGTTAATGAATCAACAGTTGTAAATTTCCTTAAACTGTCCTTGGTTGTAGAAATAATTGACCACGAAAAACCACCACCACCACCACCAACAAAAAACTACAGTGCCTGGAAAGCCAGCTGTGCTTGTTTTTCCATCTCTGCTAAGTGAGCATCTCACCAAGGCTGGCACGAGGGAGGGGCTTGAAGTCAGTAACACTTCTGCCCAACCTTTGTCTTGATATTTGTACTTCTTCATTTGTAGCCAGGGGTGCCTAGACCAGAAACAGGAACCAGAGAAACTTCTAAATGAAAATGTTCGGAAGAAAATGTAAATGCATCTACCTCATGCCAAATTTCTTCACTCTAGGATTCTGGGGCTGGGACTTTGTCACAAATTTGAGCAATGGTGTTATAAAACAGACTGACAGGCTGTGAATTGCAACACTACATCAAGCTGGAGTCCTAAGCTGCTATAGTTTTTTTTGCTTTGGGCTTTTACCCCATATGCTTAGCATTTCTGCAGACATACTTTTATGCAGAAAGTATGATATTTCTATTTCCTGGGCAGCAGAGAGGGGGACTACTGGGGTTTAAATCAGTGAGGAAGTTGCTTTCTTAGGGCAAGGGAATTGGGACATTTGGGAATTAGTGTGAAGAGAGCCCTGAGAGGACAATGTATTTCTCTCTCTCTGCTCCATTCCCTTTCTGGTATCTGCCTGTCATGTCATTATTCAAGCCTGTTTCGGATTTTCCATTATGTTATGAGAGCCTTCTGAGATAAGAACTATGTCTTACTTATTTTTCAACTGGTAATCATAATAATGGCAGCAGGCAATGTTTACTACATGCAAGATACTAGGCTAAGTCCTTTATGTGTTGCCATATACTCACAATATACTTGCTGTTACTTTTTTTTTTCTTTTCATTTTAACAAGTGGGGAAGCTGAGGCTGAAAATGGAAAATTAGTTAGTTCAAGGAGAGTCACATAGCTAAGTGGTACAGTCAGTGGGACCAGGATTTGTCTGGCTTCAAAGTCCATGCCCTTAGTTGGTAGTTACTCTGTGATTTTCCCATGAGATTTGGATTAGTGCCAGAAACCTAGGTGATCAACAATGAATGGTCCCTCCTTGGAAGTATCGAAATCTTGAAAGGGCATTATTGAAAAAAGTATGTGGTAGGAGCTCTGCAGTTTAGTTTGTGTTCTTCACTCTTTAAAAAATGTATGGTATGAATATTTTTATACCTCATTACAATTTATTAATTTTTATGTTGAAGAAGCATTTCAGAACAATGGGATAACAAAAAGTTTACTGAATCACAATTTTACAGATTGTGGAGAAAACATTTTCTGATAAGAACAGATACTACACTTGATCTTAGCCAAAAGGCTGAGAAGCTATGAGAAAACATTTTCAAACTCCATGGTGCTCCGTACTGTTCTGTGGTGAGTCACTGTGATGTCATGGGCAGATGGGACCCATAGTCCAAAGGACTTGGGTTGATCATCCATGTGATGTTTTGTTTCATGACCCTCTGGCAAGGGGGTCAACCTCTTTGATCTAATTTCCTCATCTGTTAAATTAAAGTAATAATAGTTGCCTATAAAAGTGAGGATTACATCAATTGGTATTTATGGTGGCATTGTTAAGTCATAAAGGACACACAAACAACAATCATATTCTTTTCTCCCCAGTTCCCAAGGCATTGGGAGCAGTGTAGATTCTTGTCCTTGAGCCACGGACAGCAGACAAGAGGCATACAAGGGAGATGTACAAGAAGAACAAGAATGATGCAAAATGCAACACGATCAGTGCTTGGACACCCCTACCCCCGCCCCCACTGTACCTTTTCTGATCTGTCCAGGTGAGAGCTGGCAATCTGACGGAGCAAAACAGAAAGAGAACAAGAGTCACTTAGAGTGGTGCTGATGTGACTGAGAGGAAACAGGAGATTCTGCCCAGGGATAAAGGAGGTGAATTTCCTAAAAGTCTAAAAATACAATAGGAAGATTTCCCCAGGCATAGCTTTCATTGAGTGTGATGCACACTTTAAACTCTAGTTTTTCTGTCTGTTATGGACTGAATGTTGTGTCCCTCAGAATTCGTATGCCGAAGTTCTCACCTTCAATGTGATGGTATTTGGAGATGGAGCCTTTGAGAGTTTATTGGGTTGGAAGAAGTGATGAGGATTGTGCCTTTGTGATGGGATTAATGGCTTTATAAGAAAAGACATCATACTGGGAGAGTGGCTCAAGAGTGGCTAGAGCACCTGCCTAGCAAACACAAAGCCCTGAGTTCAAACCCTAGTACCACCAAAACAAAGAACAAGAAGAGATACCAGAGAGCTTGCTCTCTCTTTGCCATTTGAGAACTCAGCAAGAATGCAGCAATCTACAAGCTAGGAAGAGAGACATTACTAGAACCTAACCTTGATCTTGGGCTTTTAGTCTCTAGAACTATAAGGAATGTCTACTGTTTCAACCAACCAATGTATGTGTATGATATTTCACTATGGAAGATGGAGAGGCCTAAGACACTGTCAAAAAGTTGGATAAATTTTGGAGAATATCTGAATTAACTCACAGTATTTGTTCATAAATGTGGCAGACACTCAGTGGAAGATAGCCACTTGTATGAAAACTTGACAAACAAGAATTTTTTTTCTTTTGTACTTAGAATTGTTTCTTAAATGGAATCTTTACCACCATGCAACCCTTTTCTCTGTCTTCTTCACTACTAATATAATTCACTGAACATGTTTCAGATTTGCTAATTTTGAATTTTCAGTAAGAAAGAATATTTTAGACACTTGGCTGGCCATATCTAAATACCTAACAGCCTCACAAGCTGTCATAAAGTCACAAGTGACTTTGCTGAATACCTAGGAGGAATTAGGCATTTTTTTGGATGAGTTTCATTTTAAAATAAAAATGATAAAACTAGAACTAGCTAGTGACATTTCACCACTGGAGTTAATAAAGAAAGAGTCTTTGTCTACCTTGAAATGGGTTTATCTCTCAAAAAAAAATGTCATTAGTGATTTACATATTTCAATGACCCTTACTGATAGCTTCACACCAATTATGTTTTCAAAGGGATGTGAGGCAGTGCTAGTAAGGTGTATCAGAAATCAACAATGATAGTAATGAAGAGGGCATTTCATTGTCTGGAGTTCGTAAATTTGCTTCTACTGTATCTTTCTTCCAATGAATTAAAACACAATGAAGTGACTAGATGTCAGAATCTCAAGAGTGGGGAAAAAAGAAGGCTTCAACTAAAATGCCTAGCATCTCTACTGTGATAAGTTACTTCTGGCAGATTGACATCACTGATTGATCATGGCTTCAGAACCACCTTCTTCTTGCCTGCAAACTTAACCTTCAGATTTTGGTAACAATGAAGATTGACTTTGTGCTTCCCATAGCACACAGAGTAATTCAAAGAGGAGAATTACAGATCTCATCCCATTGTGCTAGGGAGGAAACTGATTTAGAAACCTGTTTGCAGAGAGCCATTTAAAACATATTATGGTTCAAAATTGGACACTCTTTTTGAGACAGGATGAAATTTGATCCCTTTGCCAACGATAGTAGAAAGTTCATTGCTCACAAAATAGAAGCTTGTATGTGATAGGTGATTCCTCAAAATTTCTCAGCAGTTATAAAGCAAACAAAATCAACTCCAGGGTAATGTGATTGTGTGGAAACTCAAGAGTATGTGCAGTTCACACTTCTGCCTTTAGCAAAGAGCCTGAGTTGACCATCACAGAAATATACCTTTCCTCCAGTGTTTCTGATAAGATAGCTTCCCATATTGTGCAGGCAGGTCAAGTCCATTCTGGATAGTTGGGCTACACCAAGCCTTCAGAGGCTGTACTTGACTACACTAACTCTCAGGGGTTACCACCAATTTATCTTGCTACTGTTTAAACTCAATTTCTTTTTTATGTATCCTTAATGTAGATGACAAATAACTTTTTCTCTACTAAAAATCCCCCTGACCAGAAGGCAATTCTGCAATTAGCTTCATTGTTTTTACTTTTTATTTTCCAGGATAAGCAATCCTAAATTCTGTAGGCTTTCTTCTCATGGGTCCTGCTTTGTGTCTGTCTCATAATTCATTCTGATTAGCTATGACTTTCTAAGATCTTTCTACAGTTTGGGTTGGGCCAAACCAAAGACAACCACGATGAATATGTCTCTACAATGAACGCAAGCATTGCTTGCTCAGAAGTCTATCTATCTAGATTGCTTAGGCCTAAACTCCACAAATCATTAAACTTACTCATTACTCCTGTCTCCAAAAGTATCCCCTGCCGAAATGCATAAGGTAACTGGAAAGAAAGGAGTATTGTTCATGAGGATATATGTTGAAGATGAATTTTTTATTTCAACTGGCTAGCAGCATGGCATAGGAGGAGAGAGCATGGTGCTCTGAATCAGAAAGTAGGGTGGCATTTTTCACTTTTGCTGCTCATTTGGGTGATCTAGAGCATGTGTCTCAGTATTGAGTTTCTTTCCTGTATCAAGAAGATAATGGAGATGGTATTTATAGTCCTACCATGCTCTGAAATTTTAAATTTCATAATAACATGAATCAGGGATCTAAGATGACATAATATAAATTATGTTTTCCAAGGAAAAAGTTTGGTTAAGGCCACAAGAGAAGGCACTTTGTGTTTAGGAGATGCTGCAATAGGGAAAAGCTTTGAATATTGGGGTATAGAATGGAGATTTTGGGTGCTTGAAAGTTGAGAAGGTAAGGGGAGAAGTATCTTCCCATTTGGTTTGGGGCTTCAACTGCTGTTGAAGATAATGTCTGAACTTTTATGCATTTCCTTACATAAGCCCAGCTGTGCTGAGATAGATTTCAATGATACTGGGGACATTTAGTGTTTACCTAACATATACCTTTGAGGAAAATCTTATTTGTCATAGGAAAAATCATCTCCTCCTCTAGAGGTGCCAAGATGACAAATTTCCTGTCTGAGAAGTTGATGACTCTCTATAAAGTTCTATAGTAAACCTGAGACAACAAGGATTTATCTTTTCTTTAATTTCAAAACAACTAACTCAAAAAGAGCTCAGCAACCATGGAGCTTTTGACTTTTGTCCTTTGTCAGTGGTATCAAGAAATGATAGAGGAATTGCTAATGAAAAAAGCAAAACAAAAAATGTCCTTGAACCTTTGACTCAACGAAATTTGCTCTTTTAACAGTTAAAGTCACTATAACCTAGGGTTATGAGTACACATTGTGGACCCCTCCAAGTCTATATCAGAGCTCTGACTCCCCCATTTATTAGGACTGTGAACTTGGGCAAGGTGGAGGCTTCCCGGTTTCTGGCTCTCCACATCTGTTAAGTGGAAGTAATAATAAAAGCTATCTCAGAGGGCTGCTGTAGAGATTAAATAATAAAATGTTCTTAGTCCAATGCATAAATGATGATGATGGTGGTGATCTTAGAGCATGCAAAAACTCCTCTAAGAAAAGATGCAGTATTACAACATGCCTCCCAAGTCTGACTGCTAGACATAGCCCTTGAAAATAAGCAGGAAGGTGGTAAATGTGAATTTCACAGAAATAGGTAGAGAACTGCTAGGAGCTAGGTTCTCAAGCCAGGCCCATGTCTGATATTAAACCTTCCCTGCAGTCATATTGAAGTATTATTACTATACATTGCTTTGAAAACAAAAGCTGAGACCAGTGTCCTCAAAGTGCCCTTTGGTTACACTGATTGGTCCAACAAATCTCATTTTTCTGATGGAATCAATGTTTTGATTATCATGAGGCAAAAGGCTGAGAATAGATAAATGACCAATTAGTCTGTTTATCAGTGCTCTGGATTGTTTTCATTTTTGTAAGCACCAATGAAAAAATTTTTAAAAAATACAAATTTACTGTGGTTATGAATCTAGTCCTCTGTAGATCCAGCTCCTCTATACATGAAGTCTTTGTAATTATAAGGGTCTACAAGAATTGTAAATAAGATTATATTTGATGCCAACACATCAAATAATTACAGTATCTTTTGTTGTGAAGATGAGTGATAAGTTGGAATATTGTATTGTTGAGTTAAAAATGAATGGGTAAAAATAGAAAATGGGCTTTTCATTCTTATGTTTTTTCTGTCAATTCAAAATTCATATTTATATTTTTTATTTTTAAATTTTGTGTAAACAAGTTCAAGCTGTGAAAATGGCATCTGTGTTTATACAAGACAACAGACATCATTTGAATTTATTAATACAAAGCATTTTATACCTACAAGAGATTTAAGTAACCAGTGCAGTAAGCAGATGGGAAAATATAATAAATAATCTGTCTTTCAATGACATTTATATCTTTTTCTCATTCAGCAGTGGCAAACTAAATAGGCAAATGGACTTTTTTATAGTTATAGGAAGGCTTCTTAGAAGCTGTTTTACAGAGGCTCTTTTTAAATATATTGTATCGAATATCATCTAATAAAGTGATCTGCACTTCTGATGCAAAAGTTTTAAGCCATTTTAGAGAAAAAATATTTAATTTACAAGGGTGTTCAAATATAAATAAAAACCCAAAGTGTTTTTCTGAAATGGAGAACATTTTAGGAAAACTACTCCAACTTAAGGCATTTAAGTCTAAATTTTGCTTTCAGATACACTTATTCTAATACACAAAGAAAAAACTTAAGAGTAGAAAACTAAAAGAGCTAGAAGTTTTTAGCTTAGAGAAAACATCACAGACAATTTTGATTAAAAAAAGCTTCCATTTTAGAATTTTTATTTCTTTTTTCTTTTAAAAGAAATTAGAGCCTTGACCGACAGCTTGGAGACACATTGTTCTTTTGTCTTCATTTACTTCACAATTTGAAAATTTAAGAACAGTGAATCCGTGAAATTACCGTATTGGGGGAGCAATTTATTATTGGTGAGAGTTTTTAACATGGGTTAGAGTCTGAGGAATTTTAAATATTTTGTGAAATCTTTTAAAATATGACAGTTTCTTTTTTTATGTATGATACCCGCTTTCTTTAAACTCTTTCAGTTCAATTTGCTATTTTGTACCTGAATTTTACCAAAGAGTGGTGTCAGCTGTGTGTGTAGGGGAGGATTAGCTATAGCGTAATTCTTATTAATTTATATGTCTTCAGTAGCAAGAGAAAATGTTGCCCATATCTTTCAAATCCCCTTGCAATCTGTCACAAAATCTGCTTTTCAGGACACCCCTCAGTTGTAGTTTTTCAGGATATGTCTCCTGGTAGCAGGTCTTTCATTGCTCATGATTTTAATTTGTCCCCCAGTCCAGATACACCAGGATAAAAATCATCAACCAGGGACTAAGGAGCATCATGCAGATTTGGTGACACTGAGCACAGATAAAATGACTCACTCAAAATAGTGGACAATCCAGATCTAACTCCAGTGTTCTTTCACTCAGCTCCCAATGTAAACAATTTTATGTAGTGTTTCAAAATGTTGCTTACTTCAAAATAGAAGGTAGCATAAGTCTGAAGAGGCTTCTTTTACAGAAGGACAATGTGGTCACTAAATACCAAACTCACATGCCCAACCTTTGTCTTATCTGTTCTGTAATTCCGTGTACTTTTGGATGGTTGTCCTTGCGCATAGATATGAAAGGAGGCAATATGGATGACAAGAAGAAACTGAACTATTTTCATCACAGAGTTATGAGTAAGTAAAATGATTTTCAGAAACGGTACCCAGGACAGTGGGGGAAATTGACAGGAAGTGGGCTCAGGGTCTAATGAGAACCACCATAAACTTCATAAAATCATAGATTGGTTACTGAAAAGACAAAAGGCACTTTATCAGGCATATTTTTGCAATCAAGCTAAACAGATTTACAAGTACTTCTAAAACTTGTAGAGGGAATAAGGACTTTGGAGTTTGAAATAAGGCTTTACCATTTGCTAAGCAAGTAATTTAACTTATCAATGCTTAGTTTCTTTAAGAGTAAATTGAAGACCATGATAATATTTGTGCATTGGATTGATAGGAAGATTAAATACTGTAATGTACATAAATACCCAAAATGGCACAATGAGCATAGTAAAGCCATTACTGTACTAGAAAGCATATAGTGATGATGGAATTGTAGATACAAACTAAAAGTGGAGTGTCTGGGTAAAACATGATAGTTTCTTTATAAAGTGTGTTAGTTTTTATTTTAGTGAAGATGAAAATATTCATAGGCTAAATATTTATGAAATATTTTACAAGTTTACATAAGGCCACTCCTGACATTTCCCCATTAGCACTATATTTATAGAACTATATCATCATAATTTATATATTTACAGAAGTACAGTGTTTCAATTTCTCAACTGTCCTCTTGCTTATCACTTAGAATTTCAGGAGTTTTACCCTCATAATTGAAATGGGAATTCACACATTTGAAGAACTTAACAGTATTCTATTGCAAATGCCACCTTCTGGACTGGAGATGTAGCTCATTGGTAGAGCACTTGCTTGGCATGGGCAAGGCTCTGGGTTCAATCCCTAGCACCATAAAAATGTCAAATGCCACCTTATAAAAAGGACTTCTAGTATACTAAGAAATAAAGAAATGACACATCTCCAGTCTACTCATAAAGTGTTTGTGTGTATTTGAGGGATTATGAAAGTATTGAGAAGAATTGGTTTATGGGGGGGATTTAGAGCAGATGTGCTAAATAGGTTACTACTTCTTCATCACAGCAATTTTTTGGTGAAATGTAATTAAAAGCTATTCTACACACTTAATTAACTAATAGAGGATTTCATTTTGAATTTGGCTTCAGCATCAACTAAAAATATATTGAATTGCAAGTCAAGTCCAAATTCCAACCAAGCTTCTTTACGAATATAAATCATTTCCTAATTTCTATGCCAACTAATTTATGCTTTTTTGAATTTCCTTGAAAGGGCACTGACCCAAATCAACACCGTCTTTAATAACAATAATTTAAGCTATTCAGACTCCTTTATATAGTTTGAGAATTAAACTATCTTTAAAAATTAAAACAATAATTCATTAACTAAGGTCATTAATTATGAAAGTAGAAATCTCAAAGGACAGATATCCCAATTTTGTGGGATTTTATTTAAGGCATTTTTTTTTTTTTTTTGCAATTTGTTTATTTTATTTCTATCCTGATTCAACCAACCAACAGGAAAAAGACATTTTTGAAAGCAATTGGGGTACATTGCACATGGACTGGGTAATTTTGCTGGATATCCTGGTATTATAATAATTTGTTAAAAAGTCCTACTTCTCTTGGGAGGTGGAGATTGGAAGGATTGCAGTTCAAGGAAAGCCAGGGGCAAAAGTTAGGAAGACCCCTACCTAAAGCAATATGCTGGGCGGGCATGGTACGTGTACCTGTGATACCAGATACAAGGGAAATCATAACTAGGAGGACAGTCTGAGGTTGGCCTTGGTCAAACAGTTGAGACCCTACTTAAGAAAAGAAAAAACAAACAAACAAAAAACTAAAGCAGAAGTGGATGTGACTTGAGTGGTAAAGCACTTGCTTAGCAAGAGAGGCCTGAATCCAAACCCCATTACTGCCAAAAAAAAAAGTTCTTTTTCTTTTTCTTTATTTATAAAGCAAAATTTTTTATTGTTGTACAACATACAATCCATATCATTTGCCATTTTAAACCTTTATTTTTTTTTTGCAGTGTTGGAATTGAACTCAGGGCCTTGCACACATTAGGCAAGTTAAATACTCTATCACTCAGAAACATCCCCAGACCATACTTTTGTTTTTGGCAGTACTAGAGTTTGAACTCAGGACCTCACGCTTGCCAGGCAGATACTCTATGCTTGAGCCACTCCCCCAGACCTTTTTGCTTTTGTTAGTTTTCCAATAGCGTCTCTCATTCATGCCCAGGCTGGCCTGGACCATGATCTGTCTATTTACTCTTCCAGAGTAGCTGGGATGACAGGCGTGCACCAGCATGTCCAGCTGTTTCATTGACTAAGATGGAGGTCACAAATGTTTTTGCCTTGCTGACCTCAAAGCACAATCCTCCCTATTTTGCCTCCCAAGTAGTTAGGATTACAGGCATGAGTCACTGCTCCTGACCTCTCAGGGCAGAATTTTTAACAGCAATCTAAGGTAAAACTTTCATCTCTTATTATTATTGTTTTATATTAAATACTTTTTTTATTTGTATATATTCATCGTACGGGGGATTCATTGTGACAATTCTGAATAGGCTTACATTGTACATTGGTTAGATCACCCCTGTTTTATATTAAATTCTTAAGTATCTATTGCTTATCTGAAATTCCATCTTAATTGGGCTTGTTATTTGCCAAATCTGGCAACCCCACATTAAGTGCATGGGGCCTCCACTTGTGAAACTAAGGACTTTCGACTTTTGGGTCTTTCATGGAAGACAGTTGAGGTTTCCTTTTTTTTTTTCTGTTTTTTAAAAAATTTTAATTATTTTATTATTCATATGTGCATACAATGCATGGGTCATTTCTCCCCCCTGCCCCCACTCCCTCCTTTACCACCCAACCCACCCTTTCCCTCTGCCCCCTACCCCCTTGATACCCAGCAAAAACTATTTTTCCCTTATCTCTAATTTTGTTGAAGAGAGAGTATAAACAATAATAGGAAGGAACAAGGGTTTTTGCTAGTTAAGATAAGGATCGCTATACAGGGAGTTGACTCACATTGATTTCCTGTGCATGTGTGTTACCTTCTAGGTTAATTCTTTTTGATCTCACCTTTTCTCTAGTTCCTGATCCCCTTTTCCTATTGGCCTCAGTTGCTTTTAAGGTATCTGCTTTAGTTTCTCTGAGTTGAGGACAACAAATGCTAGCTAATTTTTTAGGTGTCTTACCTATCCTCATATCTCCCTTGTGTGCACTCGCTTTTATCTTGTGATCAAAGTCCAATCCCCTTGTTGTGTTTGCCCTTGATCTAATGTCCACATATGAGGGAGAACATACGATTTTTGGTCTTTTGGGCCAGGCTAACCTCACTCAGAATGATGTTCTCCAATTCCATACATTTACCCGTGAATGATAACATTTCGTTCTTCTTCATGGCTGCATAAAATTCCATTGTGTATAGATACCACATTTTCTTGATCCATTCGTCAGTAGTGGGGCATCTTGGCTGTTTCCATAATTTGGTTATTGTGAATAGTGCCGCAATAAACATGGGTGTGCAGATGCCGCTGGAGTAACCTGTGTCACAGTCTTTTGGGTATATCCCCAAGAGTGGTATTGCTGGATCAAATGGTAGATCGATGTTTAGCTTTTTAAGTAGCCTCCAAATTTTTTTCCAGAGGGTTGTACTAGTTTACATTCCCACCAACAGTGTAAGAGGGTTCCTTTTTCCCCAAATCCTCGCCAACACCTGTTGTTGGTGGTGTTGCTGATGATGGCTATTCTAACAGGGGTGAAGTGGAATCTTAGTGTGGTTTTAATTTGCATTTCCTTTATTGCTAGAGATGGTGAGCATTTTTTCATGTGTTTTTTGGCCATTTGAATTTCTTCTTTTGAGAAAGTTCTGTTTAGTTCACTTGCCCATTTCTTTATTGGTTCATTAGTTTTGGGAGAATTTAGTTTTTTGAGTTCCCTATATATTCTGGTTATCAGTCCTTTGTCTGATGTATAGTTGGCAAATATTTTCTCCCACTCTGTGGGTGTTCTCTTCAGTTTAGAGACCATTTCTTTTGATGAACAGAAGCTTTTTAGCTTTATGAGGTCCCATTTATCTATGCTATCTCTTAGTTGCTGTGTTGCTGGGGTTTCATTGAGAAAGTTCTTACCTATACCTACTAACTCCAGAGTATTTCCTACTCTTTCCTGTATCAACTTTAGAGTTTGTGGTCTGATATTAAGATCCTTGATCCATTTTGAGTTAATATTGGTATAGGGTGACATACATGGATCTAGTTTCAGTTTTTTGCAGACTGCTAACCAGTTTTCCCAGCAGTTTTTGTTGAAGAGGCTGCTATTTCTCCATCATATATTTTTAACACCTTTGTCAAAGGCAAGTTGGTTATAGTTGTGTGGCTTCCTATCTGGGTCCTCTATTCTGTTCCACTGGTCTTCATGTCTGTTTTTGTGCCAGTACCATGCTGTTTTTATTGTTATTGCTTTGTAATATAGTTTGAAGTCAGGTATTGTGATACCTCCAGCATTGTTCTTTTGACTGAGTATTTTTAAGGAGTTTTGTATGTGCTAATTCGTTCCTTCTTTAATCATGACCTCTCCATGCATCCATTCACTAACCTCACATCTTCCCTTTAAGATGTGATAGCTGAATTGATTCAATCCCATAATGTTTATTGAGTGTTTATTATGCACCAGGCTGTATGAAAGTTTTGAAGATGTGTAAATGAAAACACAGAAACAGTTTTGGCCATCATAGAGCACTTAGTAGTTAGGTGAGGACTAAAAAGGGAGAAATTATAGTGTGATGAGGTAAGGGCTCTGTTACGGACAATACTGTGCCATGCAGTGACATTCAAGCCCCTGATGAGGTGGGATCAGATACTGGGTAGGAAGAACTTTCTCTTTCCTTGTTACTTTAGACACTACAGCATGAGGACACACACAGCTATAGCACTCTATTCTCTCTTACCAGTCAACTTCAGGACCAAGGTGATAATCTTAAGTGTGGCTGTTTACTGGGGAATGGAAAGTAGGGGGGATTGGACTGTCACAGGAAGCCATCTTGCTTTATAAAATAATAATGGTCTCATATGTCAAACAGATTGCCAAGGAAAGGACCACTTTTTTTTAAAATCCTGCTTGTCAGCACTTCTTTAAACATGACATGTGAAGAAGAGAAAACTGAGTTTGGCTCAGCTTCATACATTATCAACAAAGTTATCAACATCCTGTAACACTCAGATACTATGAGGAGAACTGAGGAAAAATGAAAAGTTAATTTCTTCCCCCACCCTTTTTTTCTGCTTTAATAGGTTTCTAGCAAAGTAGAGGGTAATCAGCAGACAGAAATAAGCCTGAAAATTTACCTATGAGTCCAATTGAGAAGGTTCCATATGGGGGTGTGAACATAGTTCAGTGAACTATGCTTAGCATGTGCAAGGCCCTGGGCTCAATCCTCAGCACTGCAAAAGAAAAGAAAAAAATCCATGGAAGTGCATCTATGCAGTAGTCAGTAAGTAAATAACACAGCACATACCCTATTGGACTAACAGAAGGATGTGTAGAAATAGTCAGACTCTAAGAATCAGTAATGGAATATTTTAAAGTCCTTTGGCCAAAAACACATCAATTTCTCAGGCTTCTTTTCTCCTTTTTGGATAGTGCTGTTTGAACTCAGGACCTCAGACTTGCAAACAGGTGCTTTACCATTTGATCCACTCCACCAGGCCTTTTTTGTATTGGGTATTTTTGAGACAGGGTCTCACAAGCTGTTTGCCTGGGCTGGCCTTAAACCGTGATCCTCCTGATCTCTGCCTCCCAAATAGCTAGGATTACAGGCATGAGCCACTGGTGCTCAGCTGTCCTGGACTTCTTAATCTTTATCTTTGTCTGAAGTATACAGAATTTCCTAACCACTTATATGTTCATCATTTTCTTCCTGCATATCTCTGTCTATGGAAAAACAATAGCAGGAACCCAACAGTATGACAGAGTGTTTCGTGATAAACCTGATAGAACACAAAACCAAAAGGTTCGGCCTTCATTTTGACACTTTTTGGACTCTGTATCCCTTGTTGAGTGTCAGTTGCTCAAATGCATTGTAAAATCTCATGATATGTGTGCTTTTTTTCTTCCAGGGCTCTCTGTCACCAAAGTTCTTAAGTCACATATTTTCCATGCTGTTTTTCAGACCACCTGTCTTCATAGTTTTATCTTAGAGAAGGTAAATATTTTATAAGGCTGACATAGGATCACTTAGCAGGTGCCCGTGACAGAGAAGCTGCTGATTGTCTTACAGTAGCTCTACTTCCTTCTACCCACGGTTTAGCCAGGCACAAGATTTCTTGACATAAAGACATCATCCTCAGCTTCCCCTGTAGATCTGTCTGTAAGTCCTTCACTATACAAATAGTTATTGAGCATCCCTTATGCTCTGGACTCTAGGTGAATAAAATGAACAAAAGTTCTAATAATTTATAGACAAGTTGAAAATATATTATTTCAGGTGGTCAAAAGTGCTAAGGAGGAAAAGGAAACAAGGTAGGGGCATAGAAAGTCACCAAGATAATGGCTGCTGTCTCACTTTGCAATGCTGTACAAGATTGAGTCCTGGAGGTAAAGAGTGGCTTGGGGTTCAGGAATTCTGTGGCAACTGGTGAAAGCAGAGATAAAGGGCTCACTGGAATAATAGCGGGGTGATGGTGGTAGTAAGGCTGTGAACAGTGATCTCCCCCCTCTTTACTTCTAGCACTAGTGGTATGAAAATGGACGCAGGATTAGGGTCATCTGGAGCACACAAAGATATTACAACCATCCTGAGCAATAGGGGAAGGTAAGCATTCATGGCCATTGAAAATTGGTAGGTCTCATGAAGCAATTTCCACAAACTTCCCTTAAGCCACATCTGGTGGGATCTCTTTGTCTTTATCCTGTCTTCCACCCTTAAGACTGAATCAGATCTGATAGGAGGATTTCCAGCAGCCACCTTGAATTCCTGAGGACAGAACCATAATCTAGGGAGTAGGAGGGGTTTTGTTCCTTAGGACTTTAGAGAACATGAGGTAAGTACCTCATTGACTTGACAGTAGAAATAAACTTCCTTCTTGTTTAAGGCACTATTGTTTAAAATTTTTGCTACTTTTCAGCAAACCTGATCTTATCAAATACTGTACTGCATGCACATACAAGACTCCTTATTTATCCCTGGAATGTTTTATTTTGGGTCGATAATATACTATGTTGAACAAAGAAGTGACTTTGCAAAACACCTGGCTTTATGCTTTGAAGTACATTTTGACCTCATTTTCCTATTAACTTGCCCTCAACATATCAAACAGAGGAAAGAGTAAGAAGCAAGACCCAGAGGTGAGAGCATGCCCAGTTTGAGGAGTTGAAAGTAGTTCTCTGTATGCATGGGGATAGACAGTGAGTAAGGAAGAATGTACTAACGATCCTGCTTGAGTGGACATCACTTGCAGTATCCGTGCGTAGTGGTTCTGACTGGCCTCTGGTCCTTCCTCTAGCCATCTCTCCATCATCCTTACAAATATAAACTTAGCTATAGGAATATACAAACAATAAGAAATAAAGAAAACTTAGTCTTGTTGCTTAAAACCCTGCAATATTTTCCTAAGAGCTCAAAAAGTAATTCTCAATCTTTTTTTTTTTTTAAGATGATAGAATTTTGAGTATTAGAATTTGGGTATCAACTTGACAGGATCAAATAATTCAAAGCTTACTTAAATAAATCTATTCAAGAATAATGACAAGATACCTGCTAGCCAATTAAACAATATCACATAGTACATTAAAAATTCTGAATGTTTTCCTTTCAGTACCATGATGCTCTCCTTATAGAGTTGTTCTCTGCCCTCACCACATACCCTTATTACATATCATTGGTTCTAGTACATACACAATAATTTTTTGTGTCCAGCAGCATATCACAACATTTTATTATGCCTCCTATGTCAGGGAGAGTTTTACATCACTCTCTGTCATGTCATATACTCCATCTAGTTCAATCTTTTAGCAGATGCGCATCTCAGCACTCAGTATATTTGACCTACGTGGTCTACAATTTGACTTACTACACTGACAACACACCAATGTGCCATTGCAAGGCTAGCCAAGAGCTGTTGACCAATAAGATAGAACTCATGATCCATGGCATAGCACATGAGTCCTCCATGACTTACTCTCTCCTCAATTTTCCGTTTTCTCTTTCCTGCCCTTCTTCACTCCATATTTATCCTCCATATATACTGATCTGGCTTTATGCTCAGTCACTATACCTTAACACTTGTTGCCTAGAATGGCAACCCTCTGCCCCAACTTTGCCTGTATAACTCCTACATTTTCTATACATCATTTCAAATGCAACTCAAATGTGGCCTCTTAGAGATAAGTTTATCTGGTCATATCTTTATCATTTATTCATATTACCTGTAGTGGGTTGAATAACTGCCCTGAAATCTATGGCCATGTCCTAGAACTTGTGAGTGTCATCTTATATGGAAAGAGACTTAAGATGCAATTAATTTATGAGATAATTTTGGATTGTCTGGGTGGGCACTAAGTCCCACTCATGCCTCCCATGGAGAAGAGGAAAAGGACCTTTGAAGGAGGAGGCAGAGACTAGAGTGATGTGGACACAGTCAAGAAATCCCTAGAGCCACCATATGCTGGAAGACAGAAGGAAGGATTCTCTCCTAGAGCTTTGGGGGAAAAAAAAAGCATTCCAGCTAATATCTCTATTTCATACTTCTAATCTCCAGAACTGAAAGAAAATAAGTTTATGGGTTGTTTTGTTTTTGTTTGTCAGTTTAGTTTTTTGCGGGGGATAGTACTTGGAGTTGAACTAAGGGCCCTTTCTTGTTAGATAGGCACTCTATCACTTGAGCCATGCCCCCAACCATTCTTGCTTTCGTTATTTTTGAGATAGAATCTCACTTTATGCCTGGCCAACCAGGACCTAGGTCTTCCTATTTGTGCTTCCCCATGTAGTTGGAACACAGTCGTGCACCACTCCACCCAGTCCTTGGTTGAGACAACTAAACTTTTATCCTGGCTGGTCTCCAACTGTGATCTTCCTGATCACTGACTTTCAAGTTGCTGGGATTCATAGATGTCACCCACCATGCCTGGCCAATCTATGTTGTTTTAAGACAGCAAATTTGTGGTCATGTGTTTAGGAACTCTGGAAAGCTAGGCTTTTAGAATCACATAAGAAACATTGTCTTGCAATTCAATTATTTGTTTATAACTGTTTTAGTCCATTCAATTCAAGCTGTGTGGCTTGTTACAACAACAGAAATTTCTCACAGTTCTGGGAGGTCAGAAAATCCAAGATCAAAGTACTGACAGATTCAGGGTCTAGGGAGGGCTCTTTGGTTTGTAGATAGTCTTTTTTTATATGGTAGAAGGGACACGGCAGCTGTCTGAGGGCTCTTTTATAAGGGAACAGATCCCATTCATGAAGACTTCACTTTCATGGTCTAATCACCTCCTGAAAAGCTCCATCTTCAATACAATAACTCTGGAGGGTAAGATTTCAGTATAAGAATTTGGGGAAGACATAAACATTCAGCCCCTTGCTCTGTCTCCTCCATGTAATAGGGTGAGCTCCTATGGATATGTCTTGGTTTTGTTTTATATCCTGTATCTAGCCCAGCACACCAGTATGTGGCTTGTGTTTGTTAAAATATATGAAAGAATGGATAAATAAAAAAGAATTAAGCATGTCAATGTCTTGACTACAAAGTGTTAAATGAAACAGATTTACAAATGCTAGCTTTGCACGCCCCCACCCCCTTGCTGTCAGTGTTGTCCTGAGTATTCTAGTTCTTGCTGAGTTTTATTTAGCATCATACCAAATCAAAGGAAATTAGATGTTCATGCCTTTCCTTGATTCCTGGGGTTTAACCTTCCTTTTGCATGAGTCCTTCCTGGCTCTCACAGCAAGGCAGTGCCTGTGTGCACCCTAAAAGTGCTGTATTCTCACTGTGGGAGACCAAGGTTTACATAGTTATTCTCGACCCCTCCCTCTCTCCCCATTTTTCTTTGCCTTTTATTTAATTTTTTTTTTAAAGCTGAATGCAAACGTTCAACTCTGGCAGTAATTCAGCACGGAGATGGATGTACACTCACTCTACTGTGTTTTTCCACCTGTGTGACATTTTTCACTGCATGATGAAAGGGACCTTGAACTCACACCCTGAGAGCCCAGCCATGAGGCTTGGTAATTAGGTTCCCCACCTGTCGACTCTAATTGGCTCAGACTGACTCACTGACTATGCTATTTGCTTAGGGTTGATGTTCTCTGAAGCCTCATTTTCACCCATTTGAAAGGCTAGATACAAAGATGAGGGTACAAGTGAGCACCCTTCCAATGTAAAGAAAGAGGTTCAATCAGGAGGAGAGTTGCTTAGGAGCAGGGAGAGGTGGGGCAAGCCAACACTCTCTGTCAGTGCTGCCTGTGGCTTGCCATATCACTGTGGGCTGTGCTTAGATTGCCTCTTGGCTTTGCAGATCGTCCACAAAACTCATTTGTCAACTATTGACTGAGCATTTACTAGATGACTGGGCACTAGACTGAATGCTGAGATTATAGCAGTGAGCAAAACAAGCAATTTCTGCTCTTACAGAGTTTGCTTCTAGTGGGAGGAGTTGGCAAAGGACTCGATTACCATGGTGGATATGAGGCCATACACCTGTTCTCCCAGTAGCTGTAAGGCTCTGCTATAAGATGATGTATATGAAAGCACTTTGTAAATTGTAAAAATATTTAAAGAGAAAACTGAACTAATAACTGTTTTTCCATGCCCTATTCAGGTAGGCTATCTGTATAGCCTATTAACGCTCTGTTTTTGTTACTGAAATGTCTTCTTCAAAGGACAGGAAAGAAGCCCAAAACAAACACCTGCATTTCCCCTTTTTAACAATTTGACTTGGGTTTTGTGGACGTGCTGCTTCTAATAGCAGGGTGTATTTGGCAGCTGTAGTTTTCAGTGTTGAGTGCCTGTAATAAGGACCAGAGTCATTGGCTCCTGTTTTACAGCTGAACCAGAGCATGCCACAATTCAAAAAACAGGATTAGAAGAGAGGCTGGGAGGTTTGCTGTTTGTTTGTTTGTTTTGTACTGCCTACTAAACTTAGCTAAAAATTAGTAGGCATATTTCTGAGAGCTACCTATTTATTGGTGATAGGAAAATGGATAAAAGATATAGGTTAAATTCTTCCATTTGCAACATCAAAAGGAAAAAATTTTGATCGAAGATCAACTTGGAGATTTGTATTTGAGGGAACACTCAACCATACATACATGAAACAATCATAAAGGTCAAGAAAAAGTAGAGTAGGGAGTATAATACATCAAAAGCAAAACAAAAGAACACAACAACAACAACAAAAACCCCAATCACCGAACTGGAAACAATGCATGTGAGTTTATGGTAATTTATACCTGAAATGGGAGGCAGCTTGCTAGCGTGGAGACAGTTTGCTGGTGAAATCAGACAACAGTAGCATTGTAATTTCCTCATCTAAAAAGCAGGAATAGTTAGTGTGTACTCAACAACACACTCAGCATTTCACATCCATTCTCCTGGCTTAAACTTACATCTTTTGTATGAAGGTAGGTACAATTGCAAAGCATAAAATGAATTCTGTGATGAAATGAGAAAAGATATACAAAGCTTCTATGAAGGCACATCATAGTTTTGTTAAAATATTATCATTTTTAAAACAGAACTCTTCTTAAACCTAGTCTTGCTGCTTCTGAGCTACATGACTTGGGGGACCATATGCTACAATTTTTGTACACCTCAGTTACATCTCCTTCACAGAGTGGCCATGACTATTACACAGTAGCATAGAATAATTTCTGGAGTTTGGAAGTGATTAACTGAAGTTAGTCCTTTCAACATCAAAATGCACATGATAGACTAAAGAAGCATTTATTTTTTCATATTCTCAACCTTGCTGTAGAGAATATCTGTCCAACAGAGATTTAATATGCATCATACATACATATAATTTAAATATTTTAGTGGCCACATTAACAAAGTAAAAGTAAATAGGTATAATTTATTTGAATAATATATTTTAACCCAATTTGTCCAAAATATTATTTCGCTAGCAAATCAACATAAAATCATCAATGAAATATTTTTATTGCTAAGTTTTTTAATGTGAAATGTATTCTACAGTTAAAGCACATCTCAGTTTGGACAGTAGATTATCATCAGAACTATTTAATTGGTGTTTAACATTCATAAAACTAAAAGTTGACAATGAAAAGTCACATACCAAAGTTATTCTTAAAAGCTTTCCTATAACCAAATTGTGTTAAATTTTTAAATTGATCTGATTTTTTAATGAAAATAAAAATACCAGGTCCCCAGTTACACTATCCATATTTCAAGTATGTGATAACATAGAGACTAGTGGCAACCCTGTAAGATTGGGATTGGGGTTCTGCACCTCCCTACATAATCAGCCAAGGTAGGAACACAGCAGGAATTCCTTCTCTGTTCTCTCCGACATCAAGGAGTCTCTGGACCCACCCTCTGAGTTTTGGCGACTAGAACTGTGAAAGATGGAAGATGAAAATCTTACCAACTGTTTTATGAGGTTCGTGAGACTACAGCTGATGTTGGAAATATTCCTTCATCCCACTGGTAAGAACGGTAAAAAGAATGCTCAGGCTGGGTGAGACCTGATGAGAACGCAAGAGATTCCATTGGAAACAGATGGACTCAGTCATTAAGCCAGCTGAATGGCTATTTAGAAGGCTAAAGTCCATTTGCCGGACTGTTTCCCAAATATTTGGTTGGTGAGAAATAAGGGAATGGCCATAGTCCTAAAATAGACAATAAAAAGAGGAAATAAACTATGAGGGATTTTTGTTAAATCTTTTTCTCAGATAGAAAAATAAAACCTAGAGAGCTTGGGAGACATATGGGGAAGCCTGTAATTCAGGAAAAGCAGCAAGAGTTGTTCTCTGTGGGTAGTGGTAAGATGTTACTTGAAATACTAATCTTTCTTTATCCCTTCTTATACTAACTGGGGGGTGGAATATCAAAGAGAAAGACTGTTAAGAGGAAGCATTTCTAGCTGGGATAAGTGAAGACTTGCAACTTGGAAGAAAGAAGTCATTAATACCAGGCAAATTTGTAATGACTAATCATAGTGCAGCAATGTAAAATATGTGACCTAAAAGAGGCACTGCGGTTTAGAGTAATAATATTTGGTGTTCTAGTTTGACGTAATAAAAGGCATAGTATTAACAAACCCTTGCAATGAGTAATGAAGCTTAATGGACAAAAGGAAACAATGGTTATCCCACTTTTTGATCCCTTAAAATTAAAATGATAGATAGCATGTCTATATGTTGCAGGGTACAGAATATAGTCCAGTGCATATAAGCAACATTCTGGAGATCAGATTAGAATTCTTTTACATATTTTTTTTATTGTTTTAAGACAGAGTCTCCCTATGTAGTCCACCTTGGCCTTGAATTTGTGATTTTTCTGACTTAGTCTCCAATGTGGTAGAATTGCAGGCATGTGCCACTATGGCCAGTTGCTTTTGACATTTTTATCACAACTTAAGAGAACAGATAAACATGTATAAATAATTTTTTTCCTTATTAATTATATAGTATTATGACATTTCATACTACTATAATTTTAGATAGACCTTTTACACAATGCCAAAGTCACCCTGAGCTCAATGCCTGGTTGAAACGCATACAGAACTCAATGATTTTCCTAAGACAAAAATGGCAAAGCTGACACAAGAACTCAGATCTTCAGAGTCTCTCATTATCTCATGCTTCTCTCAATAAAGAATGTTTGTGCTTTCTACACTTAAATGTGTATACATTGAAAGATAGGTCAAAATGCAAAATTACTACAAGAACAGATTTGAAATTCATCTGGTGTTTACAGAAAATTACCTGTGAATGTATACTCCCAAGTTATTCTTAACATGCATTCTAGAAAAGTGATTTTAATTTAAAAACCATCATCCATTACCATTAATATGTAATGACTTTATAATCTGTATTAATTAGGGTAGCATGGTGTAGTGAAAAGAGATTATACTATTCTAGTTAGTAATTGGGCAACCTCTCTAAAAACTTTTCTTCACCTTTCACATTTATTCTTCCAAAATGATTTTAGTTCTTATCAATTTCTGGTGTAGTATGTAATTTACCTACTTATTATGTTTATTGTTTATTATCTGTCTCTCTTGACTAAAATTTAAACTCTATGAGAACAGTTATTTTGAGTGCTTGTGTTAAGCACTGTTCATGTGGAACACCTGATCTGTATTCAGATTTCATAAAACTAATGACTGTAAAGCTAGATTCATATGCACAAGTTGTTCCAAACATACTCAGAAAATATTTGCCCAATTTAATGAGAGAGTGAGATTTCCTTTTAGGAATGTAATTAGAGTTGAAGAACAACTCCATCCTTCCAGAGTTCCCTAGCATTGTGTGGAAGAAGTAGGAGGTAGTAGGAACACTGGGAGTGTAGACAACCTCCTGTCTCAGTCGGGGCTATTCTTATAGGAAAAGCAGTGAGTAAAAGACATAGAAGTACATGGGAAGTAACAGGAAGTAAGGTTGGACAGATGGAAGTGAGATCATGGGAGACTTTGTATTTATATTGAGAAGTTTACCTTTTATCCTGAAGGCAATATGAAAGCATGTAAGATTCTTAGCAGAGACCGGATTTGTGTCCTTGAAAAGACTGTACTGCCAGTGATGGTAAGTTAGATAGGAAATTGTCTATGAGACCAGGAGACCTGAGTAAGAAGATAACATTGGTAATCCATCTTGGTCAAAAATAAATACTTATAAGTGATGTTGAGGAAATAACAAACAAACAAAAAGAATTAGTAAGTGATTATATTCTGGAAATCAAAGGACAGGTGCAGATACCTTGACTTATTTCCATGTTTCTTGATTTGGAAATTTGTGTAGTGTTTCAATTGTTTTCCTAACAAAGTACCATACTATGAGGCTTAAAACAAGAATTTTTTTCCCTCACATTTCTGAAGGTTAGAGGTTCAAAACCAAATTGTCACGAGAGGCATGATCTCATAGAGGAGAATCCTTTGTTACATCTTCCTAGTTTCTCATGGTAGCTGTCATTTCTTAGTGTGGCTTGCATTGGGATCACTCCAATCTCTGCCTCTGTTGTCACATGGCATTTTCACGTTGTATCTGTGTCTTCACATAGGCTGTCTCCTCTCTGTATCATTTTCCTCTTTTTATAACACCAATCATACAGGAATAAGTTCATCCTTCTCCAAACTATGATAGAGAGGTGGAGGCAGGTGTCAAACAGCACCAGGTTAAGATGTTAGTTAATATTGGTGGAAAGATGTCAATATAGTTAGTGTGTATGCTAACCTGACTGTGAATGAGAAGAGAGATAGATAATTCTAGGGAGATTCAGCAACCAAATAGGTTGTTATTTATATATTGAAATCGTGGAAGAGATTAGAATTTGTTTATGTGCTGACATATAAAGCCAACAGAGGCACTTGCTTATGAAATGGAGGAAAGAATGGTGGTGGTGAGAATGTTTATGGTAGGTTCAATAGCCTTTTCCAAAGATATGCCTCTTGTGATCCCTGGAACCTGTATTTTACCTGATGTGGTGAAAGAGTCTTTGCAGACATGATCAAGATATGGAGCTTGTGGTGGGGAGATTACCCTGAGGGTGTCTTATATAATCATAAGGGTTATTATCAGAGGAAGGCTGGAGCTCAGAGGGGAAATAAGATGCTACACTGCTGTCTTTGACAAGGAAGGAACTATGGCACTAAAATGCATATGGTCTCTGGAAGCTAGAAGAAGCAGGAGAAGGTGTTCTCCTTGAGTCTACAAAGAGTCTTCAAATGGTTTCCAGAACTGTAAGATAATGAATTTGTGTTGTTTTAAACTACTAAGGTTATGATAATTTGTTATAGCAGTCTTAAGAAATTAATACATCCTTAGAAATGAATTTCTGAAATTTACACCTTTGGCATATACATCATAAATATAATGGTATTTTCTTTTGCTGAAAAACCAGGAAGGTCTACACATGTTTGTTAGGGATATATAAGGCAAACATATATATTGCATAATTAAATATAAATACGCATGTAACAGTGTACTCAAATATACAAGCCTGTGATTCACTAAAGGATTTACAAGTTTTATTCTTTTTAATCTTCTCAATTTAAATGAAATTCCCGTACCCTGCTAGAACATTATAAAACTGAGCAGACTTCTGTATTTTTATGCATAGACTCTCTAAGATAGTTAGATATTTATGAAGTGAAAAATGAAATCAGCTTGATGATGTAAGCAGGGTTCCCATGTTTAAAATTATGTATAAGATCATCAAACTGCAGAGAAAGTTGATTGTTTTAATCTTTTCTTATTACTGGTAACTGTAGAGGTGTTTCTATGGCAAGAACATCCTTTTATGAGGCAGAAACAAGATTGTCTTGTTGCCTCTTTTAATCTCAGAGCTTAGATTGTCCTGTATCATTTTCATATTTTGAGGGTCATTTTCTCAGCATAAGAACACTTCTATATGAAAGCTCTCCTTCTTTGAGATAGAAAAATAACACAACTTCCTATTATATTTTAATTTCATCATAGGACAATTTTCGGCTGACCCAGCCTGTGTGATTCACTAATGTCTAGTCATCATATGCCATGGAGATAGAAGTACTAAAAGCCAGCCTTTCCTTCAACAGGAAAATTTACAGACAAATATTTATTTTATGAGAATGCTTCCTCTTCCCCATTTGCTTCTAGCATATAACTAATGCTGGTTGAATTGCAGCACTAAAGGCAATATCCCAAAATGACTTACATTTCCTGGTCTTATTATTGTCTGTAGGTGCATGCCCCACATTATTTCCTTGCACCCACATTTCATAGTTAATTGCAGCATTGTAAATTCCTAAGCCATCAAATAGCCATACATTTAAATTGTGCCCCGCCCCCACCATAGAAAAGAGTCCATCTTCAGAGCCAGTCAACTCAAGAATAGCCTGGAAATTCTCTTTTGCAAGTATCTCTGATCCAGGTGAGAAGCTACTACAATAACACCATTATTACTTCTGTAACGCACACGATTTTTCCTGCTCTGGAGGCTCTCAGAGATTTTACTGCCTGGTTTTGCAATTTTTGTTTAGAAGTCATTCTTTTTCTAAACTCATAAACTGTCTAGCTTAGTGATTATGTTTGAAGATTTTCTTCCACATAATAATGATTGACATTATCACTAATGTATAATAATAATGGTTTCCATGTGTTGAATGCTTGCTACGTGCCAACCTTGATATACATGCTTTCTCTTTGTTGTATCACTGCAATAAGGTGAGGTAGACACTACCCATCTTTGAGATGATGAAATGGAGACTCTTGGAAAGTCAGTATCTTGATGAAGGGCATAAAGCTGATAAATTCAGGAATTAGGATTGAAATAAGTCAGTCAGAACTCTTTTTCTTGTCTCTACATTGTCTTTCATAGTATCAATAGTACAGAATTAATAATAAATGGGCAGATTGCTTCTTAAAATTCTCCTGTACAATTTTTTAAATGTAATAAATGTTGCATATAAAAAATACAAGAATGATTTGATGTTGGAGCACTTTCATTAATATTTCCTTAACCTGTAAAAATTTAGGCAATCCAAAGCTAAGGGTTGTCTTGTTGAAGACCAATTCAAACTTTGCTTAATTTTCACAGGAGTCTTATGTAATGTCTTTTCTGGAGAAAAGGGTTGAGAAAAGCTGAACAAGAGTATGCAGCAAGGTTCCAGTTTGCTGTCAATGGTTTGGTCCCTTACTAAGCATCTTAAATTGGGGATTTTTAGGTCTGCCTCTGCAGTCAGTGATCCATCTGAAGCAAAGGCATGGACAATTTCAAGGATATGTGGCCAGTGTTGTCACGTAGAATCCCACACTCAGATGGGAGCATTCAATGTTCTGTGATCACCATCTTGAATTTCTTAATAATTTTATTTTTGAATTTCTGTTTTATACGTGAGATCCAAGGACAATGAAAAATGTAGTGGGAACTTGCAAACTTCTGACTCACAACAGGCTTTCCTGTCCTAGATAAGGTCTTAGCCACAGGCTCTTCTACTCTGGGAATGGTTGGGGAAGCTCTGGTACAAACATAGGGAGAATCTGAATCCACAGTACACTTTTCATACTGAATTATGGGCTGACCCAGGGTGTCTGTGTATGTGTACATTTTCCTCATGACTACCCCCATTACCAAAGGAATGTGAGATTAACTAGCAAATGAAGAAAGGACCCTGAAGATGGAGACTACAAAAAGAAGACAAAAATGTTTTACCAGATTTTTGTTCAAGGGGACTCATCTTTTCACTTTGTATTGGACCCAAAAAATTATGTAGCTTTCTCTGAGCACAATTAAGATCCTTTGGAAGAAAAATATAGCTACCAAAGTTGGATGAATGGCTCAGCATTAAACTTGTCAGTCCATATTTTCATCAGAATTGGCTACATGCCCATCAATTTTTCATTTCATTACTGAGAACTTTTGCAAATGTTTCTGTATTTCCTAACCTTTCTTACAGTTATATCTGGCCAATAATTTGTGGGTTCAAGTGTAGCCTGGTCAAGAGAAGTCTCACATGATCTTCCTCAATCTCTTTTTCTATTCAAGGACTGGCTGGGCACAAAAGATCCAGTGAAGGGCTCCAAGGAACTCTAGAATATGTAATTACCATAAGATAGAAGGAGACAGAGCCCCCAAACCATCACTTGCTGTGTGTAAGTGATACACATTAATTGTGCTAAGTCTCTGAGAATTTGGGGTTGTTACAGAAATAGTGCTAATTAACCCAAGTCATATTTTTAACAGTAAGGCATCTTTCTTATATAAGGTTTGCAAACCACAACTCTCTAAGTAAATTTGTTGAAAACCTGTTTTTGGAAATAAATTTTTATTTGGAAAATAGCTATATACATTTGTTTACAAATTGCCAATGGATGCTCTCACACTACAATGTCAGAGCTGAGTAGCAACAGAGACATTGTCTCTCACAAATCTTTTCTATCTGTCCCTTTACAAAATTTCTGTGTAATGCATGACAGATGAGGTAGTTGCATTGAATTTCATCAAACGTTCCCATGTGAAGATGTAAATGAGAGTTTTTAAGATAAGCAGTAATATATTCTGGGCAATATGCTTTTAATTCTTAATCTTTCCCCATTTCTATAGCTACAGCAAGTTGTTTTACAGAGATCTAAGACTAAATCCATAACAATTCCCATTTTTATATAGTTAATAATGACAGTAATGATGGTGACAATTATGATAGTAACTGCTGCAATGTTTATTGATCTATACGTAGTCAGTGTGTTAAATATATTATGTATGCATTATCTGATTTGATGCTCACAGCACTCTATAAGGTAGGACTCATCATTCTTTTTTTAAAGGCATATAAATTTATTAATGTACAAAAGGGGACGATCCAAAGAGTTTGATTATCACTGGCCCAGCAGAATCCAGGAATTTATATACCTGTTCTTCTAC
Source organism: Castor canadensis (assembly GCF_047511655.1). Taxonomy (NCBI): domain Eukaryota; kingdom Metazoa; phylum Chordata; class Mammalia; order Rodentia; family Castoridae; genus Castor; species Castor canadensis. The sequence continues at coordinate 135,031,210 of NC_133393.1, read as the reverse complement.
AGAGTAAGACAGAATAGCAACTGCAGGCCTACAGTAAATTTTTTCTGTGAGCTCAGTGGACTTGGAGAACATACAATGTTGGGAACAAAGTGTGGTTCACAGAACAGATGTTTTGTGAATGATTCTCTCTGAGACCAAAGTAGACAATAGCATATGACCATCCGCCCAGGTGTGCGTACAGACTTCAGTCTTTTTTTCCATGGTGGGAGTTTAGGTGCAGCTCAGAAGGGACCAGAGGTAATTGTTTCTTTTTTTGGTGAGCAGAAAAAGGAACTTTGCGTCTTTTTCTGTCCTGGAAGGGAGAAAGACAAGGGAAGGTCCAAGGGAGCTGAGAACTGAGACAGTTGTAAGGCTTTCAATTTTTCTTCGGATAAATTGCTCAGTGTGGGGGCAGGGAATTGTAGTTAAGTGGTAGAAGGCTGGCCTAGCATGCATGAGGTCCCGAGCTTGATTCCTGCTGCTGCATAAGCAAGAAAAGAAGGAAAAACAAACCATGTTTGGCCAGGGGTATGATATGTTTAGCACGTGCAAAGGACCTGAGTTCAATCTCTAGCACCAAAAAAGGAAGAAAGGCTGGGGATGCTGCTCAGTGGTAGAACATCTGCTTAGCATGGCTTGGTCAAAGTACTTTCTATGCATGTAGTGAAATGACACAATGATGTCATTTCATAGATGTACAATTAATCTATGCTGAAGATAAAAATTGCTTGACATCCCAGAAAATGCCACACTTTGGGGCTATTTGTTCACTAACAATAACCCAACAGTAGTCATTCCTGTTTTTCTTTCACTCGATCTATTTTTGAAATCCACCCATGTTTCTGTGTTTGGTTTGGTTTGGTTTGGTTTTTTGGTGGCACTGGAGTTTGAACTCAGGGTCTTACACTCTCTAGGCAGATTCTCTACCTCCTGAGCACTCTACCAGCTCATGTTGCTGTGTTTATCTCTACTTTGTGTCTTATTGATTAAAGTATTTTCTTGTATGAGAATCATTAAAATGTGTTAAAACTGAGCATGGCAATGCACACCTGGAATCCCAGTAACTGGGGAGACTGAGGCAGGAGGATCCAGAGTTTCAAGGCTTGAGCTGCATAGCAAGACCCTGTCTCAAGAACAAAAACAAAACTAAACAACTCAACAACATGCACGACACTGTGGACTTAGCTCCTCTCTCTCTGAACAGGAAAGGACTCAGAAGAGAAGTCGAGTCCTGGGAAGTGATTTAGGGAATCCGAGAGGGGATAGAGGTCAGATCGGGGCAGCACCCAAAATGGACTATTTTGTGCCACCAGGGTGGTCTGTTGGGAGCTTAATAGTGGGGCATATGCTGAGTTGGAAAGAGGTGGTATAAATGTGGGCTACAGGGCAGGGGCTGAGAGGGACCTGGGCAGCGTGTCCATGTCTGTCTGGAAAGGACTGGACTTGGTCACAACCTCAGCTAACTGCGCAGGCTGAGCTACTTGGGTTTGCTGGATATGACATTTTGCTTTCTTGACTTTTGCTCTGTAGTTCTTGAACCACACCTGCAGGACCATTGGATTGATGCTCATTTTTGAGGCCATCTCTTTCTTCAGGTTGGGGTCCGGTCCGGGTTCTTGTTGAACATGAGGTTCACAGGTTCCAGTTGTTTCTCAGTGAACATGGTTCATTTCCCCTGCGAAAGCTTCTGGGGCTGGCCTTCTGGAAGGGCCTGAGATTCTGACATCTTGAACTCGAATTTCCTATGCTCCCACATTTTGGATTCAGATGTGTTCCTTAGCTCCAGCAGGAGGCAGATTCATCATTCTTAAATTGTTTAAAAAAAGTTGAAGCTGAGAGAGATGAATAAATCTTAATTTTACTTAGGCAAATGAAGGGGTTGGATTGGTTCATTCCTATAAGTCTGGAAGAGCAGTGTGACTTCCTTATTCCAGTGGTAGGAAAGGACACATGTATTTTATGTTCATGTATGAAAATAAAACAATAAAACCTGTTGGGGAAGGAGGATGTGGGAGAATGATGGAGAAGGTGAATCTAATTAAGATATATTGTAAGCACATATGTAAATGTCACTGTGTATCCCCCTTGTACAACTTACATGCAAATTAAAATATTTTAAGTAATAAAAGTTAAAAATAAAAAAAAATATGTATCTCTTTTATTGGTAACAGACATTTGGGTTGCTTTCAGTGTGGTTTGTTGTAAGTAACACTTTTATAAGATTGCTTTTACTATTATTTTGGCATACACACGGATGCCTTTGTGTTGGCATGTACCTATCAGTGGGATTGCTAAGTACATATATGATCAGTTTTCCAAAGTGGTTGTACCGATTTTGTTTCCATGAATGGTATGCTCACTCTTTCACTCCAATCTCACCAACACTTGGAATAGCCATTTTTGAAGTTTGTTTTATCTCTATCCAAATGTATACCACTTATTGAATATCATTGAAGTTTTAATTTGTTTTTCCCTGATGCCTAAAGAAGATGATAACCTTTCCATGTATTAATTGACCATTTTGATATACTCTTCTGAGGTTTTTTGCTCAAGGACCTATGGACATTTTAACTTCATTTATTCCCCTTCCAACTTTTTTGTTGGGGAGGGCAGTACTGGGGTTTGAATTCAGGGCTTCCCTATTGCTAAGCAGGTGCTCTACCACTTGAGCTACTTTGCCAGCCCCCTTTCCAACTTTTGTGCTAAGATATATTTGAATCTACATATATTTGAGTCTTTGAATCCTTAATAGCTTTTATTTTACACATTCATTATCTATTTAAATTTTTCAACATACTCATTTTTATTGCTCTTCATACTTACATGCATTTCCCTCACTCCGTGTATAGAATTTCCCTTCTGCTAATGCGTCTTTTCATTTCAGACTGCTTACAATGAACCCTGTCAGCTTAATTGACTTAAACATCTTTCTCTTGTTTTATATGTGAAACAATTTTTTCCTTTCCTGGAGAGAGAATACTTGATTGGCAGACATTTTATTTTCTTCTAGCATTTCAAAAATGGTGTTTTACTCTTTTGGTATGCATGAGTTCTCTAACTCATCCAGTTATCATTATTTTGCTGCTCTTTTGAAGGTAATATAGTCCCCTCCCTCTCTGCTTTCAAGACTTTTATTTCAGAATTTCTTTCACAGATGTAGTGTCATCTGTGATTTCCTTCTTCTTGAGGTACATTATACATTTGAATCTCAGAAGTTTCAAATCATTTTGAAACCTTCAAATCATTATGTCACTCAGAAGTTTTATTTATTTTGGGAAATTTCTAGCCTATATCTCTTTAAATGTTAGCTCTGTACAACTTTCTGTTTCCTTTTCCTGATGGAACCCCAATGACACAAATATGAGCTTCAGTCATACTTATGTTACATCTAACTGTATAGCATTTGTCTTTTATGCTTGTTTCTGTCTTTTTAATGGTTTTTTCTTTCCATTCTTATCCTTTTTAAGTTATTCCAAATATTTTCTATAGATTTATCTTTCAGTTGAGTAATTCTGTCATCTTATGTGTCTTCTGTTTTAAAACATGTGGTGAGTTCTTACTTGTCATTATTATAAGTATCTTAGTTCATAGTTTATGCAATTTTTTTAAATAGGTAGAAGATGTCTGGTGAAATTTTTCTCTTCAGGCTCATGAACCAGGAGGATAGATGAAGATGGATGTCTTAGTTCAAAAAATTTTTTTAAAGAAAGAAGGGAAAGAATTCACCCTTTGTCTGCATTTTCATGTTAGCCCTTGATAGATTGAATGATACCCACCTATGTTAGTGAGGGCAGATCTTCTTTATTCAGTCTACTGATTAAAATCCTAATCCCAATCTTCTCTAAAAATACCTTCACAGACACACCAATGAGTGTTTTATCAGTTTTCCAGGCATCTCATACCCCAGTTGAGTTGATCATAAAATTAATCACCACAAAGTTCTCCTGGCTATGTAGGAAAGAAATCACTGGGCTGGTTAGTGAAGGGAATGAATCTGGGGGATTTAAGTAATTCTTTTGCAGCCACTTCTAGCATTTTTCAGTTCCATCTTTAACTCCACATTTAGAGGTAATTCATAGCTCCAAATCCTAAAACCTTTGGGAATTAGTGACATTAGTAGGTCTCTTTTTTGACTTTCTCCTCTGACAGGTTCTGTTTCCTCATACTATTAAATCAGTATCCACTTTTCCATTTGCTTTTTTGTCTTACAGAATTGTTTACATTCTCAAATGGTGTTGTCTTGCCTATTGTTCTATGTCTTTGGGGTTTAAAATCTTTTTTCTATTCACTTAAAAATCTAAAAATCCAGCCTCTACTGGCTTAAGAAGAGAAAGTCGTGTGTCCTTTCCTACACAGTGCACTGCATTATATCATCTTCAAACACAAGTGCAACGTTTCAATATTTTTCACTCTGTAACATTCTTTTTGGGGCTTGGCTCAAGTGGTACAGCACTTGTCTAGTGTACTAAAAATGAAAATATTTGAGTAAGATTTAACAAAAATAAATCTGAGAGAGAGAGAGAGAGAGAGAGAGAGAGAGAGAGAGAGAGAGAGAGAGAATGAGTGTATTAGTATGCCTGTCTACAGGGAGGTGGAAGAAGGAAAGAGACTGTTATAGAGATACATATTTTTTAAAGTGGTAAAACCATACAGTAACTTACAGAGTCAGTTTTCTCAACCTTCTCCTAAGCTCATCTGTGTACTTTCTTGATTATACTTGCTATCTTATCAGGTTCCTCATCCTACACCATCTCCCAGGGATGTCTGATCACCTTGGCCTGTCCTTAGTAAGGATGCTGTTAGATCAGTTTAGCCAGAACTCTCCTTTCCCCTGTTGTTTTATTAGTAATTTTCCATCCACTGACCTGCACCATTTTCCTTGGCTTTTAATCTCCACCTCCCTTGCTGTATTCATAGTTAAGCCCAATCTCTTGCCCAACTGCAAAAATCTCATTGCAGTGGTCCCTATATCTATCTGTCTGACCTGACTAAAGTCTTCCTTATTATGCTTTCATAAGTATTGAATAATTGTTTCTTTAACAGAATAGAGCAATATAACAATGAAATAAAAAAAAGAAAATGAACAGATTCTAGCTCTGTACAACAATGTGGATGAATCTGCTAAATGGAAAAACAAATACAAAAGAACACTTACTGTATGAGTTTATACATGGAAAATTCAAAAACAGGCAAAATTAATGTACAGTAACACAAGTGAGAACAATGGGTACTTTTGGTGTGTGATGATTGATGGGTACTCAAGGGAGATTCCTGGCAGGACAGTAGGAGTGGAGGTGGCTAGTAATGTTCTGCTTTTGACTTTGGTAATAGTTACATAGGTTTGTTAAAATTTTTATCATTTATGATTTGCATAGTTTTCTCAGCATAGGTAAACTTTACAACTGAAAAGTTTACTTTGAAAAAGAAAGAACATAAAAGCATGTTGACAGACTGATTCTAATTTTATTGAAAAATATTATAGATGATTAAGGAAAACAATGCAAGGATATAAGAGACTATTGTTTATCATTCTGGTATAGAATTATTTAATAAGTTCTGTTTTTTGTGAATTTGCATACTTTTCTTAATTCTTTATAATGTATATTAATATTTTTAACCAAGAAAAAAGAAAACTTAAAAATGACAATATTGAATTAGTATTTTAACCTTGCTTATCATATTGTCAAGGCTTAAAAAATACAAGAGCATGAAGGACACTTCATACTCTGTTGGTAGAAGTTACAAGTTGAGACACACATGATTTGTTAAAATGTGTTTAACTTTATGCTCAAACAATTCTACTGCTAAGAATTAAGCAGTGAACAGGTAGGAAATGGATAGGTATCTAAAGATCATTGTACAACATTGCTAATTTTAACTTTGTTTTAATGGTTTAAATGGATGCAATTGAAATGTCCATTCAAAGGCAAATACATTATGATATACACTACATAATCATTAAAAATGATCACTTGGATCTATAGTTATTAACATGGGATGCACATGCATTAAAGAAGATCATGTATAGTATGACCATATTTAGTTATTATAATAAATGTCTGTATATTATATACTTGTGTTGAGATAGATCAGTAATATTTGACTCTGGATGGCAAGAATATGTGACTATTTTCAATTCATTCTTTTTAATATATCTGATTTTTGTTTTGTAGCAGCCTGCATAACTTTTGTAATGAAAAAAATGACTAAGCTATTTTCACTTTGGGGGAAATAAAACTAATGAAGGGTAGTGAGGCATGTGTGCTGGAGGATAGCCATATTTTATTTTAATTTTCTTTTCCATCTGAGTATTTGTTAAGGTGTTCTTAAATATTTGTCATATGGTAATAATATGAGAAAAAAAGAACTTTCTTAAAGAAAATCTTTTATTTTTTAGCTATTTTAAGTGCCATCTAATACTTTGGCCTTGTATGAGTGAGTCACAGCTTGGCCACTCATCAGTTATGTCATGATGTTAGACTAACCACACAGTTTCTCTGGGTCTGAATTCCTTCAATCTATAAAATGTGGATAATAGCACCTTTCCTACTTCTATTCCTAAGTAGTTGAGAAAATGTAAGTTGTGTGCAATCAGGACTTGTCAGCCTTATTCACTGCTAAATCTACCTCCTTACTCTCCCAGTCTAAAGTAGTTCCTGGTACAAAATATAAGCTCAATAGATATTTGTTGATTGAATGAATGGCTGATCAAGTGCAATTGCTTTGCAAACTCTAAAAAGCCAAAAGTTCAGGTGTTGATTACATAGCCATAATGTAGGTGTTGATTATGTTGTTATAAAATGATCATTCAGATAACATGGAACCAATTTTGGTTATAGAATACTTAGTATGCCATATGAGCATGGACACTTATTGTAGTTTATGTATGTTATTATAATACTCAAAATTGTACTTGAAATGCTGGGTTAAAGTTCAGGGTTCTATGGAATGCTTTTAGTAAAGTTATCATCTTGCAAAAATTTTAACTCATTTTACCTTGGTTTTTTTACTGTGTAAATGTAAAAACAACATTTTCTCCAAAAGCAACTCATCCTCAAAAAAAATAGTATGGTAGGTTATAAAATAATTTTATGGATACCAGTAAATCTTTGTGGAATAAGATTTTAATCTTTTTATGAAAACATGGGACATGCTTCTAGTTGCTGATTAACTCTATGCAGAAACTACAGAGAATGGTAAGTATTCTAGTCATCTATTCTAATTAAAATTTAAATTGAAATCTGGGTTCTAATGAAGAGCAGCTTAGTGCTAGTCCTATGGGGACTCTTCAGAAGGTAAGAGGAGAAATGCACAAAGGCAAAAAGAGGTTTTACACAGACATTTTCTTCCCTTGCGTTTTACTTAAGCATAATATGTATATTTTATATAGAAACTAGCCTTTCCTTGATGACAGCCAATCACTATCCTTCTTACATAGATAGTCTCAAAAAAATATATCATATCCCAATGGAGCAGATCAACTATGTCATTGTGGACATGCTGACAGTATGTCTAGGGGAAGTGAAGTGACAGCTCAGTTCCACCCGAGGATGGTTGTATTAGTACCAGTCTTGAACACACAATCTCACTCAGACAGCACTCAATGTCAAAGGCTACCTGTGTTGGAGAAAAAATGTTGGGTTGCTGAGGTATAATAAAGGAAAAATAGCACTTAAACGTCTCTAGAAAACTGATTAGAAAATGTTAAAAATTAACTCTGGATGCCCAATTACTTTATATATGATGTTACTTTCAGAGCTATTTGCACATATGTACTCACTCAAAAAATACATCTAGAGATTACTTATTCAAAGCATTGACAAGCAATGAAATGTATGAAATAAAAACACTTCAAAGGGAAGTTGTCAAATGGTGTTTTCTTTTCTTCTTTTTTTTTTTTTTTTACTAAATGTGGTTTTGTCATAAACATAACATAAATGCAGGAATTGGAAAAAATGAAAAGCCCCATACAGTATTTTTTTAAAGATTTACATTCACACCACATCAAAAAAGACATAATTTCAAGAACACATTTGAATCCAAATTCAACTGTTTTTCTTAAACCATGAACTGCATTGATTTCTGAAACATGACACTATAAGTATGTCATCTTTTTATCTTATATATATTTCCTGCTATAATTCTCTATATCTACTTTCTTGATTTAATTGGGGAAGTAAAATTAATTTGCTGTTCAAGATGCCTTCTCAGTCAAGAACAAAGGCATTTCATCTGTAGGAAAATATTTGAAGACAGAAGCGGTTCTAGAAAGGTAATAAACACTGCAATAGGGCATCTTTCCCTGGCTGTGAGCATTCACAGATGAAAGTTAGCAACTGTCTGTTGAATACTGTGAGTGGCAGGTTGCATGCTAGAGAGAGAGCTCACAGCTAATCTATCCTGAACACTGTGCAGCCGCCCCTCCTGAACATCCCTAGGTTACTATGCAGAGAGAGGGCTGGGAGGAACATTTCCCAAGCAACACTCAAAGGAGAAGCAAGTTGAAAAAAAAAATAGCAGGCAAAATAACAAGGGCAGATCTGACACAGACTACCAGCGGAGTTTGATTAAAATGTACCAAAATTGTAATTTTTTCTTCCCTATTTAACTGTAAGACAGTCAATGTTGCTTAATGTCAATGCTGTTAATGAAGTTGTCAGGCTTGTCACTTTGAATACCAACTTTACTAAGAACTGGTACAACAATTACCTCCAGCTCTATACTATTAAGTTCATCAAAGCATGCCCAGGCTTCAGACTGCCAGATCTTTAAAGAGTGTCCCTATGGCTTTGGAGTCTACCCCATCAGAACAAACTCTACGCACTTGGCGAAAGAACAGAAGTTCCAAACAACCAGTGGAAAAAAAATTTATTTAGGACTTTCTCCTTCTAAGTAGGCCAATTGGAAATTGAAAATTCTAATTCCTGTAAGAAGAATCTGCCTCATTCATAGGATTTGTGACACTTTTTGAGACACTACAGGACTCCTAACACGAATACTTGTCTTCCCGTATTAACGACAGGTAGAGTAAGATTCTACCATCATTTCTTTGTTCATTCATTCATTCCTTTACTTTCTCATTCAAGACATAATTATCTATCTTAATATTGGACTAAGTATTATAGGTGGCAAAAGAATAAATCTTCAAGATTGGAAATTCTGACAAGATTGATACGTGCACAGATAGCTAACATCAAGATATAAGGTGGAATATGAAGTGGGAAGTGCTGTAATGAAGACCAGGTGTTATGAGCTGAATACAGGTGGGAAGATGAGAGGAGGTTTTGAGGGGTTTGGATGCTGCAGGTGCCTCTGAACTAGACTTTCAGGAGTAAATAGTTTTTGAATATTAGATACTTGCTGAATGCTCTGTCTGGCTCTCTGATCTTCACAAGACTGGGTCCTTCTTGATTTTTAGTTTGATATCAACCATCATCTCAGAAATATCTTTCCTGCATGCACCATGAAATGGCATTTACACTTTCTACTGCATTACCCTGTTTTATTGTCTGAAATTCTTGTGACTATTTACTTACTGTTTACACTCATTAGAATAAAAACTGTACTAGAGTAAGTACATTGTTCCTCTTGATTCATGTGCATTTCAGGGCTGAGAATACTAATTCACCTGCAGTAAATGCAGAAAATATGTAGATGCATAAATTGAATGAAAGAGACGAAGGGGAAAGGTTTCCATGTACATGCAAGACCACATGAAGTGGTAAAGCGGTTTGATGCCATGGATGTGGGAAGAAAACAGTATAACAGATACAAGGTCATGGTGGGAAATGTACACCAAAGGGTGAAATGAGGCAGATTTTGAGGGTCTCAAATGCCAGTTTAAGGAATTTGGACCTTTTTATAAGCATGCAGCCTGAAATTTTGAAATAGAGACTCACTCAAAAGCAGCTTTAGAAAATCTTAACCTTTCAGCTGTGTCTAAGGGTAAGAAGGAAAATTCTGAAAATTTTAGCTTGAAAATTCTGAATTTTACCTTGAGAACTATTTAATTGTATAGGTGGGAAGAAGTGAGATGCGTTTCTTTGTGGAAAGACCACAGAAGGACAAACAATCCTCGACATCTATGTGAGTAGTGTCTTTGACCTCTCTTATAGGAGTTGATTAGGTAAAAACTTTTCAAGTAGTATCCAGTAACAAAAAGACATGTGGTGGGGAAACGCATAAAAGAAAGAAGGATGATTCTAAGATCTTTATGTTTAAGGATGGCAGACCTAGTTAGAAAGGCTTTGCTTAGGCTGAAAATCCAAGCCCTGGATACTTCATGGAGGAGTTGATGAACTTGAACTTGAAAATATTCTAAATCTGGCCTTATCTTTAAGCTGAGAAAACCAAACTGGATTCTGAGATAATTTTCCATCTCTTATTCATTCTTCACTTTATCTTAGCCAGAAGGCAGAAAAGTGATCTGTTCCTTGTTTAAGGCAAAGAAAGTGTCATTCCACAGAATAGCAGATTCTTATATCTACTATTAAACTATACAGTCTAAAACTTGGTTCTTTCATTCTGGTGGCTCCTAAAGAATATTTTGGTAATAGGTTGCAGACTGTGGGACCTGTATCTATACTGACTGGGTTCAAATCCTGACTTCTCCCAGTTGTCTGCTCTTGAGCAAGTTTTTTAGATGCTCTGTGCCTCAATTTCCTTGTTTTTAAAATTTTGAAGGTAACAGAAATACAAATAAGAATGAACTGGGAATGAATGAGCTAAAACATATAAAGAAATCTCTCAGGAAATCTTAGCTTTACTGTGAATGTTACCGTTACTGCTGTTCCTTATTGTACCCCTAGCATCTAGCATAGCACTTAACATATGCTACTTCCCATTAATATTAATGAATAAAGTATAGCTTTTACTTCTATGTTGGGGTTATAAAAAAAATACCTTAGTAAGGTCATGTATTTTTCAACCCCCAAAATGTTAGCAATGTGTTTTGGTAGGGGAATATCTTCAACAATTTTCCTACCAGGTTAGCAGTTCATTTTTTCCCCCACGAGTGAGAAGAGTTCACTAAGCCATGTGCACATAATCATCTCATTATCGTCATGTATGGAAAACACTTTGTGTACTGGACATTTCTGTATGTATGACTTCAATGGTTAATAAATACCTGTTGTGTGCCAGACACGTTCTAGGGCCTAGGGATGAAACAGATTCCTTACACTTAAGAAGATACAGGTTGAGTGTCCCTTATCTGAAATGCTTTGAACCAGAAGTGTTTTGAATTTGGGATTTTGGAATATTTGTACATTCTTAATGAGATGTCTTAGGGATAGAACATAAATCTTAATTGGAAATGTTTCATGTAAACTGTGTATACATACCCTGAAAGTAATTTTATTCAATATTTTAGGTGTACCTACATTTTGACAGCAACCTGCCACATGAGGTCAGATGCTGAATTTTCCACTTGTGATGTTATGTCAGCACTTAAAATGTTTTGGATTTTGGAGCATTTTTTATTGAATTTTTTTGGTTAGGGATATATTCACCTAGTACAAGTATGATTTCAATTAATATCAGGCATGGTTAATATCTCATTTAATGCTCATGAAAGTGAGGAAGCACTATCACTTTTGTTTTACTCTTGAGAAGTCTGAGGTATTGTATAGATATTAATTTATGGAAAATCATGTAACTCTTAGATGTTGATGTGACATCTTTTTTTTTTTTCTGAGTCAAGACACTTGGTTTTATTTTTTATTTATTTTTTTTTCATTGCTGAATTTACCAGGGCTTTATTTTTTTTTTTTTCTTTTCTTTTTTTTTCTTTTATTATTCATATGTGCATACAAGGCTTAGGTCATTTCTCCCCCCTGCCCCCACCCCCTCCCTTACCACCCACTCTGCCCCTCCCTCTCCCCCCACCCACTCAATACCCAGCAGAAACTATTTTGCCCTTATTTCTAATTTTGTTGTAGAGAGAGTATAAGCAATAATAGGAAGGAACAAGGGTTTTTGCTAGTTAAGATAAGGATCGCTATACAGGGAGTTGACTCACATTAATTTTCTGTGCGTGTGTGTTACCTTCTAGGTTAATTCTTTTTGATCTCAAATTTCTCTAGTTCCTGGTCCCCTTTTTCTATTGGCCTCAGTTGCTTTTAAAGTATCTGCTTTAGTTTCTCTGCATTAAGGGCAACAAATGCTAGCTAATTTTTTAGGTGTCTAACCTTACTCACCCCTCCCTTGTGTGCTAAAGCTTTTATCATGTGATCAAAGTCCAATCCTGTTGTTGTGTTTGCCCTTGATCTAATGTCTGCAAATGAGGGAGAACATACAATTTTTGGTCTTTTGGGCCGGACTAACCTCACTCAGAATGATGTTCTCCAATTCCATCCATTTACCAGTGAATGATAACATTTCGTTCTTCATGGCTGCATAGAATTCCATTGTGTATAGATACCACATTTTCTTAATCCATTCGTCAGTGGTGGGGCATCTTGGCTGTTTCCATAACTTGGCTATTGTGAATAGTGCTGCAATAAACATGGGTGTGCAGGTGCCTCTGGAGTAACCTGTGTCACAGTCTTTTGGGTATATCCCCAAGAGTGGTATTGCTGGATCATATGGTAGATCAATGTCTAGCTTTTTAAGTAGCCTCCAAATTTTTTTCCAGAGTAGTTGTACTAGTTTACATTCCCACCAACAGTGTAAGAGGGTTCCTTTTTCCCCGAATCCTCGCCAACACCTGTTGGTGGTGGTGTTGCTGATGCTGGCTATTCTAACAGGGGTGAGGTGGAATCTTAGTGTGGTTTTAATTTGCATTTCCTTTATTGCTAGAGATGGAGAGCATTTTTTCATGTGTTTTTTGGCCATTTGAATTTCTTCTTTTGAGAAAGTTCTGTTTAGTTCACTTGCCCATTTCTTTATTGGTTCATTAGTTTTGGGAGAATTTAGTTTTTTGAGTTCCCTATATATTCTGGTTATCAGTCCTTTGTCTGATGTGCAGCTGGCAAATATTTTCTCCCACTCTGTGGGTGTTCTCTTCAGTTTAGAGACCATTTCTTTTGATGAACAGAAGCTTTTTAGCTTTATGAGGTCCCATTTATCTATGCTATCTCTTACTTGCTGTGCTGCTGGGGTCTCGTTGAGAAAGTTCTTACCTATACCTACTAACTCCAGAGTAGTTCCTACTCTTTCCTGTATCAACTTTAGATTTTGGGGTCTGATATTAAGATCCTTGATCCATTTTGAGTTACTCTTGGTATAGGGTGATATACATGGATCTAGTTTCAGTTTTTTGCAGACTGCTAACCAGTTTTCCCAGCAGTTTTTGTTAAAGAGGCTGCTATTTCTCCATCGCATATTTTTAGCTCCTTTGTTAAAGACAAGTTAGTTATAGTTGTGTGGCTTCATATCTGGGTCCTCTATTATGTTCCACTGGTCTTCATGTCTGTTTTTATGCCAGTACCATGCTGTTTTTATAGTTATTGCTTTGTAATATAGTTTGAAGTCAGGTATTGTGATACCTCTTGCATTGTACTTTTGACTGAGTAATGCCTTGGCTATTGGTGGCCTCTTGTGTTTCCATATAAATTTCATGGTAGATTTTTCAATCTCTTTAATGAATGTCATTGGAATTTTGATGGGAATTGCATTAAACATGTAGGTTACTTTTGGGAGTATCGACATTTTTACTATGTTGATTCTACCAATCCATGAGCATGGGAGATCTCTCCACTTTCTATAGTCTTCCTCAATCTCTTTCTTCAGAAGTGTATAGTTTTTCTTGTAGAGGTCATTCACATCTTTTGTTAGGTTTACACCTAGGTATTTGATGTTTTTTGAGGCTATTGTAAATGGAATTGTTTTCATACATTCTTTTTCAGTTTGCTCATTGTTAGCGTATAGAAATGCTAATGATTTTTCTATGTTGATTTTATATCCTGCTACCTTGCTATAGCTATTGATGATGTCTAGAAGCTTCTGAGTAGAGTTTTTTGGGTCTTTAAGGTATAGGATCATGTCATCTGCAAATAGGGATATTTTGACAGTTTCTTTACCTATTTGTATTCCTTTTATTCCTTCTTCTTGCCTAATTACTCTGGCTAGGAATTCCAGTACTATGTTGAATAGGAGTGGGGATAGTGGGCATCCTTGTCTGGTTCCTGATTTTAGAGGGAATGGTTTCAATTTTTTTCCATTAAGTATAATGCTGGCTGTAGGTTTGTCATATATAGCTTTTATAATGTTGAGGTACTTTCCTTCTATTCCTAGTTTTCTTAGAGCTTTTATCATGAAATCTTGTTGGATCTTATCAAAGGCTTTTTCTGCATCTATTGAGATGATCAAGTGGTTTTTGTCTTTGCTTCTGTTAATGTGATTTATTACGTTTATTGATTTTCATATGTTGAACCACCCCTGCATTCCTGGGATGAAGCCTACTTGGTCATGGTGAATAATCTTTTTGATGTGTTGTTGAATTCAGTTTGCCATTATTTTGTGAGGATTTTTGCTTCAATGTTCATTAAGGAGATTGGCCTATAGTTCTCCTTTTTGGAGGTGTCATTGCCTGGTTTTGGGATAAGTGTAATAATGGCTTCATAAAATGTGTTTGGCAGTTTTCCTTCCCTTTCTATTTCATGGAACAGTTTAAGGAGGGTTGGTATCAATTCTTCTTTAAAGGTCTGATAGAATTCAGCAGAGAATCCATCAGGTCCTGGACTTTTCTTTTTGGGGAGACTCTTGATTGCTGTTTCAATTTCATTTTGTGTTATAGATCTATTCAGGTGATTAATTTCTTCTTGGCTCAGTTTTGGATGATCATATGTATCTAGAAATCTATCCATTTCTTTAAGATTTTCAAATTTATTTGAATATAGGTTCTCAAAGTAGTCTCTGATGATTTCCTGGACTTCCATGGTGTTTGTTGTTATCTCCCCTTTTGCATTCCTGATTCTACTAATTTGGGTTTTTTCTCTCCTCATTTTAGTCAGGTTGCCAGGGGTCAATTGATCTTGTTTATTTTTTCAAAGAACCAACTTTTTGTTTCATTAATTCCTTGTATGGTTTTTTTGGTTTCTATTTCGTTGATTTCAACTCTTATTTTTATTATTTCTCTCCTTCTATTTGTTTTGGGATTTTCTTGTTCTTGTTTTTCTAGGAGTTTGAGATGTATTATTAGGTCATTGATTTGGGATCTTTCAGTCTTTTTAATATATGCATCATGGCTATAAACTTTCCTCTCAGGACTGCCTTTGCTGTATCCCATAGGTTCTGGTAGGTTGTGTTTTCATTTTGATTGACTTCCAGGAACTTTTTAATTTCCTCTTTTATTTCATCGATGATCCATTCTTCATTAAGTAATGAGTTATTCAGTTTCCAGCTGTTTGCATGTTTTTTGTCTTTACTTTTGTTGTTGAGTTCTACTTTTACTGCATTGTGATCAGATAGTATGCACGGTATAATTTCTATTTTCTTATATTTGCTGAGATTTGCTTTGTGCCCTAGGATATGATCTATTTTGGAGAAGGTTCCATGGGCTGCTGAGAAGAATGTATATTGTGTAGAAGTTGGATGAAATGTTCTGTAGACATCAACTAGGTCCATTTGATCTATTGCATATTTTAGATCTTGGATTTCTTTATTGATTTTTGTTTGGATGACCTATCTATTGATGATAATGGGGTGTTAAAGTCTCCCACAACCACTGTGTTGGCGTTTATATATGATTTTAGGTCTTTCAGGGTATGTTTGATGAAATCGGGTGCGTTGACATTGGGTGCTTACAGATTGATGATTATTATTTCCTTTTGGTCTATTTCCCCTTTTATTATTATCAAATGTCCTTCTTTATCTCATTTGATCAATGTAGGTTTGAAGTCTACTTTGTCAGAGATAAGTATTGCTACTCCTGCCTGTTTTCAGGGGCCATTGACTTGATAAATCTTCTTCCAGCCTTTCTTCCTAAGCCTATGGGTCTCCTGTAAGCAACAAATTGTTGGATCTTCCTTTTTAATCCATTTCTTCAAGCAGTGACTTTTGATGGGTGAATTAAGTCCGTTAACATTAAGCGTTAGTACTGATAGGTATGTGGTGATTCCTGTCATTTAGTTGTCTTAGTTGTTTGAAGGTTTGATTGTGTGTACCTAAGTTGAGGTTACTCTCTACTGTCTTGTTTTTTCTTTTCCTGTGGTTTGGTGCAGCCTGTCTTTTCATGGTTAAGTTGGGTTTCACTTTCTGTGTGCAGAATCCCTTGCAGAATCTTTTGTAATGGTGGCTTTGTGGTCACATATTGTTTTAGTTTCTGCTTATCATGGAAGACTTTTATTGCTCCATCTATTTTGAATGATAGTTTTGCTGGGTAGAGCATTCTAGGGTTAAAGTTATTTACATTCAGTGCTCGGAAGATCTCACCCCAGGCTCTTGTTGCTTTTAATGTTTCTGTTGAGAAGTCTGCTGTGATTTTGATGGGTTTACCTTTGTATGTTACTTGTTTTTTCTCTCTTACAGCCTTCAATATTCTTTCCTTAGTTTCTGAACTTGTTGTTTTAATGATGATATGTCGTGGGGTAGTTCTATTTTGATCTGGTCTGTTTGGTGTTCTAGAGGCCTCTTGCATCTGTATGGGAATATCTTTCTCTGGATTTGGGAAATTTTCCATTATTATTTTGTTGAATATATTATGCATTCCCTTTGCTTGCACCTCTTCTCCTTCTTCAATGCCCATTATTCTCAAGTTTGGTGTTTTGATGGAGTCGGTGAATTCTTGCATTTTCTTTTCACAGGTCTTGAGTTGTTTAATTAATAGTTCTTTGGTTTTTCCTTTAATTACCATTTCAACTTCCAGTTCTGAGATTCTGTCTTCTGTTTGTTCTATTCTGCTGGATTGGCCTTCCATTTTGTTTTGCAATTCTGTTTCATTCTTTTTTCTGAGGTTTTCCATATCCTGGGTGGTTTCCTCTTTAATGTTGTCTATTTTTGTCCTGAGTTCATTTATCTGTTTATTCATTGTGTTCTCTGTTTCACTTTGGTGTTTATACAGTGCTTCTATGGTTTCCTTTATTTCTTCTTTTGCTTTTTCAAATTCTCTGCTTTTGTTGTCTTGGAATTTCTTGAGTGTCTCCTGTACATTTTGGTTGACCCTATCCAGTATCATCTCTATAAAATTCTCATTGAGTACCTGTAGTATGTCTTCTTTTAAATTATTCTTGTGGGCTTCATTGGGTCCTTTGGCATAGTTTATCTTCATTTTGTTGGCGTCTGAATCTGAGTATCTGTTTTCTTCATTCCCCTCTGGTTCCTGTACTAATTTTTTGCTGTGGGTAACTGGTTTCCCTGTTTTTTCTGTCTTCCTGTCATTGTCTTTGGTGTTGTTACTATCCCTGTACTGTGTGCAATTAAGTATTTTCTAGCTTGTAATAAGAACAATGGTAATATTTAGAATGGAAGGGTGAGCTGAGATGGAAAGCAAGAAGTTAAAGAAAAGGAGAAAACAAATACACAGACAAGAAGGAGTAAACAGAACAGGGTATCAGACAAGAAAGTTTCAAAGGTATAAATAGGGAGTGTTAGTGTACTAAATGACAGTAAGCTGTACAGACACTAGAGAGACAGAGAGAGGATTAAAAATCAAAAATAAAAGATAAGAATAAAAGTAAAAAATAAGTAAATGAAAGAAATATCTATATATAAAAATGAATTAAAATAAAATGAAAAATGGAAAATTAAAAAAAAAAACCAAGAAACCAAAAAACCTCCAAGTTCAAATGCAATGAAGTTTCAGTCTTAATAATTTGGGTGTCTGTCTCAGTCTCCAATCCTAGAGATGGTGCCTCAGATGTTGTTCTGTAGTTGTCTCATCGAAGGGGATGCATAAAGTAGAACAAAACTACACACACACACACACACACACACACACACACAAAACCCCACCAAGTTTCCCAGGTTCAAATGCAATACAGTTTCAGTAAGTTTTTCAGCATGCAGTTGTAATTCAGTTGTTCTCTCATCAAAGGTAGGGAGAAGAAGAAAAAAAAAGAGTCTGGAGTCAGTACTGAGAATGGTATCTGTGGCTGTGGCTTGCCTGTGTGCTGCTGTCAGCCTGCTGTTTCTGGCGGCGTTATTTATGCAGATCTCTGGGGTGAGCTTAGCACTCACCTGGCCCCGCAGGCTTTGTTTGCTCAGAGTTCTCCTGTGTGGGAGCCTCTGCTACAAGCTTTCCCCCTTCCAAGCACACTGGGAAAGGTGACACTGCACCTGTGTTCTCAGGCCTGCGTGTTTATTTACAGTTCATGTGGGAAGTGGGTCTTCCCCCCTCTCCTGTGGAGTTTTCCTCCCACAACCACTTTCACAAGCTTTCCTGCTCCTGATTACTGGGCAGTGCTGCTGCTCCTGACAGCCACCATGTTTGTTTATAGTTCATGTGAGAAGTGGGTCTTCCCTCCTCTCCTGTGGAGTTGTCCTCCCTCCACCACTCTCACAAGCTTTCCCACTCCTGGTTGCTGGGCTCTCCGGCCCGCCCGGCTTGTTTATTTACAGTCCTGGGAAGGATTCCCTTCCCCCAATCTTTGGTGCTCAGTGTGCCCCACTCTCTTTCCTGTGTGTCTTTATTGTTCTTATTGCTTATTAGTCAGTTTCTCTTTTTTCCTGGGTGGAGGTCAGTCTGTCCAGGGGGCTATGCTGCTCTGGCCCAGGCTTGTCTGTGGGAGTACCATGGTACCGCGAAGCTCACCTGGTCTGCGTCTTCCCAAGCCATCTGGGCGCGGGCGACTGGCGGCCCGGGGGCCCTCCTGGTTTCTCCATTTAATGTGAAGTGAAGATTCTCTGCGCTGGCTGGAAGTGTGGAGGGGTCAAAGTTATGTCTCTTCTCAGTGATTATGCCTGCAAAGTGTGTCTCCAGCGTCTCTCCAAGATTTCACTATAGGAGCCTCACTTTCTGCTTCCTCCCTCTAGCCGCCATCTTGGAATCCTTGATGTGACATCTTACTCCATGACTAAATTCTCAGTGTGGATTCTTTCTCACACTGTTTCTTCACTACACTGTTTCTTCAATGTATTGAGTGTAAAGTAACAAGTGTTCCTTTGTGAAGCCTATAACTTATGTTGGATAAAACTCTTGTTATTTGAAATTCTGTCAAATTGACATCTCTGAGAAAGATATGATATGAAACTGGAATAAAGGGCTGATTTTGTTGCAATTCCAATAAAATTTTCTAGATATTTCTGGGAAATATTTATTAGCAATATGTAAGTATTTAGGTATTAATAAATGCAAAATTGATGGGCAATGTATTTGTATTGTGGTTGAAAGCTAATGCAAAGAAGCTATAGTCCAAAGAAACCATATGGGAGATTGATGGATTCAACCAAAGGGGGATTGATGGATTCAAGTGTGTCTGAATCCAGGCACTCAAAGAATAACAGGACTTTGTTTTGTCATCTCTATTTCTCTGCTTTGCTTTCCTCACCATTTGCTTCAATCTTAGCCAGGAAATTTTTCTTGCAGTTGACTTGTTCTTTCCAGTCATAATTCCATAGAAATGAAAGCCTCTTTTCCTATGTGCCTGGTAAAACTTCTGAGGGAGAATGATTGCAGCAGCTTGGGTCATATAAAGCACTGTGATTCTAGGTCATGTGCGTATCTGAACTTGAAGGGCTGAGCTGGTTTCTCTCTCCCCCCACCCCCCAAAAAAAGGGGATTCTCGGGCAGTATAGATTCAGGACACTTAGAAAAGTTCTAAGCTGCACAAGATAGCTAAAAAGATCAACAGTCCAATGAAGCTCATTGAAAGAAAGTCACTTAAAGTTAATCGCTGGAATAAACGATTAATGTGGACACTCAGATAATTTCAGTATTTTACCATTTTGCTACAGGATTTAAATTAATTAGCTGAAACTTAAAACTGAAAAATTTATCTGAGATTCACATTACATTAGAATGATAAATAAAGCTGGAAATAACCCTTTGAATGTAACATATGCTTTCTCTAGGTTAGGCCATAATAACAATTGCACCAAGAGAACATTTTTCTCTGCTAGTTGCTAAAAACTTGCACCCTTGTAAATTTTCAATCTTTCTCAAAGCAAAACTTGTTCTTATATAAATTTATGATCAAGCTAAAGGAAGCATCTAAATGATAAAGTGTATGTGTCCCCTGGGCTCATGCTTTTCTTTGTCATTTCTCTATTTTTCCATATTCCTTCTTTGCTTGACCCAGTTTTTTTCCCTTTTTCTCTCTTGAGTTATGTCAAGGCACCTGTCATTGTCATTTTATCTGCATAAGCTTCTGCCATCATGCAGGTAGATGTTGGGTAGGAAAGAACTAAAGAGTTAGCCTGGGAAGACATAAAAGGCTACATCAAAATATGATTTTACTGAATAATTGGTATTGTTCTGATTACAAAGTTTGCTAACACATGGAGGAGAAAAGAAAAAAGAAAGCAATGATTACTGAGCATTTCTTATGTGTTAAACCTATTTCTGGCATGAAGTAGATTTGATACATTCTCTTACTGTGAAGCCTTTCTTTGGCTGTGTTAGCCTAGTCAGGCTGTCTGTTAACAACCTACTACACAAGGGTAGCTTTGAAAAAGGTTAAAGTAATTCTTTTCTCATGGTTCTTGGGACTGGGAAGTCCAAGATCAAAGTGCCCACAGAGGGCCCATTGCTAATTCATAGATGGTGGCTTTTCCCCTCTAACTACATGTGGCCTGCACATGGCTGAAGGCACAAGAGATCTCTTTTGGGTCTCTTTTATAAGGGAACTGATTATATTCATGAAGGCACAATTCCCATGACCTCATCATCTCACAAAGGCCCTGCTTCCTAATGTCATGACATTGGAGGTTAGACATTTGAACCAAAGCACAAGCTTCTGTGAGTCAGCTACAATCACCATTTTATGGATAAGCAAACTGATCTTGAAAGGGCTAAATACATCATCATGGCATAGTAACTTCAACATCACATGTTGCTCTGGACACAGACCATAGGTCCAAGGAGGGTAGATATCATGGAAGTCTTACCTTCCAATGACTTCCTAATTCTCACTGTAGTATTTGAATATATTAAGCACTCATCATGTATTTGTTGAATGTTAAATAAATTCAAGGTATGCTCCTTGCCTGTGAGTCCCCCTGTGTAGATGGGACGTGTATATGTATGTACATATGCAACAATTATGTAAAGACTACATTATCAGATAGTATACACTGTGATCTACTCACAAAATGTTAAATAAATAATGGAAGAATAAATGAACAATTACTTATTCATTCTCCTAGTAAAAAAAAAAGACTTGTCTGGATTTATGACATATATAGTATGTTCAGGATCCAACAATCTGCTTAAGGATGAGACACACACACACACACACACACACAGTTAAGCAATATGGGAGGCACTATGATAAAAATAGCCTTAGAAGCCCCAAGATGATGAGATCAATATTGCCTGGGATGTCAATGGGATCTGGATGAGAAAGATGGCTCTTGATGAGTAGTTAGGACTAGAAAATCAGAAGGCAGAGGGAGAGGCATTCTGCATGAAGAAAGAGAACAATCAATGATAGCATCAGGTAAGGGATGATGAGTTGGTGGGAAGGAAGCATTTATATAGAGAAGCTATAGGGAGGATTGGACAAATTGAAGGGGATTTGATTTTTTTTGGAGTCCTTAAGTCAAACAGAGATTTACATATAAAATAAATCTATAAAAGGAAGTTAGAAATTTTCTTGCTATAAATGTGACATAAAATATTATCTTAGAAAAATGTGAATTTACCTGAGCTTTCAAAAAAGGCCTAGATGCTCCTGTTTTGTGTGCCTATAATAATTTGTATATCCTTCAAATAGCAAATAATGATCATTTTACAAGTGTTGGGCTTATATTCTTACTTTCTGCTTGAGTGAAAATATAAACCTTCCTTAAGTAAGGAAAGACAATTTCATTTCACATCTTCAGTGTCTGGCACATAGAAGGCATGCAATAAATATCTGTTGCATGATTGATTGATGAAATAAATGAATGAATGAACCAACAATCACTTGAGAAAAAAGAGGTGATATGATTAAGAAAGACAGGAGGTCAGATAACTATTGACAACAGACTAGGCATGTAGGGTATATGCTTGGAGTAGCCGTAGGAACTGATCCCAGAGGTGTTTAGAAGCACTGAAAGGACCATGCTTAGTAACAAATAGACTATGGATTATAGGACTAGGTTAAGAATAAAAGCAGATGGAAGATGATAAGAACCTGCTGTGGATGGGAAGGAGAAATTGAATGGTGTATCAAACTTAATGGTGTATTTCAGGTGTGTCAAATTTATGGTGGCCCTAAATGAAGATTCTCCAAGGTTGCTGGGGAAACTAGCAATATTTTCATTGAGAAATCAGGGTTAGAGTTAATCATTCAAATAAATTTTTGAAGAAAATAAAAAATAATTTGTAATAACATTTGTATGAACCCTTATCAAAATTTTACAGTAAAACAGCCAAAGCAATATTACATAATCATTGTTAGAGAAGAGGATATATCTTAAAAAATATTCATGCCAAAATGCTAAATAAAATCTACTGAGAGGTCAAATCCCAAATAGTGATATTTTCCCCTATGGTCATTGGAATTACAGAATATTTTGGCTTTGATTTTCTTGTCTGATTTTTTAAAGTTCCCCAAAATATAATAAAACAGGTCTCAAGTAGTAATAACGAGTCCTGATTCTACTATAAAATTTTTAAAGGAATAAATGTTCTACATTTTCTGAATTTGCCTTATCTTTTAAGGCAAGAGTACATTTTAGAGCTACATATATACACAAGAGAATAGAACCATCTATCTGTGAAGTGGATGATAAAAAACTGGCCAAACTATCCATCCTTTATGACTATTGAGCTCCTTTACTTTACAATATTATTTTGAATTACATCCTCAAGTGACACTTTTATTTTATAATTCAAAACAGCATGCTGGATAATATATATACCTGGGAGTCGCTTAACTACATCGTAGTCAAAGAAAATAAATCCTGCCCCTTTCCAGGCTAGTGTACTTATCTTGCAAATCTCTGTTAACTACACTGAGGCATTAGGCTTATGAGAAGCAGCATTTGTTTTTTTATTACCACTTGGTTGGAGCTCACTCAGTCCTGCCCTGCTGCGTACTGGTTCCAGCACACAATATGTAAAATGGAATCCTTCCAAATCACATCCTCTCTCTGCTTAAGTGTGGGTTTGCCTGTTGCTTACCCTGCAATTTCTCCTTGGTTTCCAAATACCCACCCACAGGCCTTGGATAGAGCAGCTCCAGAAGAAGGGTTGGGCTCTCACCAGCTTAGTAAACAGCTGGATTCCTCCACAGACCTTTTGGTTGGTGAGCAACTGTGCGGACTGCAGTGGCTCACATACTCAGAACTATGTGCTCACAGGGGCTCCACATCTTGCCTTTGTTTTTGCACCTCCTGTAGAGTTTATGTCAGAATGAGAGGACTTTTCCCCATTTTCTAAACCCAAAACAACCTGCTTGGTTCCAGCTTTTGTGAGTCCTTTTGCAGTTCTCTGTTTTCCTTGTTCCTGTGGATCCCTCTGGCTTTCCACCAAGGTTTAACTATAAGACTCCCATCAGAGTCCTTAAAGAAGAAAGGTTTCCAGCATGAGTAAACTATATTAATAAATGAAATCCAACCTTTTAAAAATTACACTGTCAGAAAAACCCATTAGGCTATAAAAGAGTTGAAGTAAACATTAGATTTTAATATCTGCTGCTGCTTAGATTTTTCTGAACTGAAAAATCCCCAGTGAGCACTTAAAACTTCATTACTCCATTGAAAGGTTGTGAAAGGCTATTTAAAGGTTTTCAATTTTGTTGAAGTCTAGAGGTTATTACAGCTGGAAAGAATACAAACCCTAATATTACAAGGAATGAAAGGAATGAAATTTATGTTCTCATCTTCTCTGCAGTTTAATCCAGGTCTATTAGATTCATTGGTAAAAATTAGGGCAGGTTGAAAACTTTTCTACAGGTTTGATGAAAAAAAAAATATTTGGCCACTATGAAAAGCACTGCTCTCTGTTTAAGACTCAAAGAAATACTTTATCCTTCAGTTCTCTGGTCTAAAGTTATTTCAAGATTAACCTCTGTTCAAAACTCCGTAAAGGGTTTTAAAGTCCAAACAAAATTTTAGTTGCAAAAGATGGAGTGCCTACTCAAAAAACCAGCCTTTAAAACTGGACCTTCAATTAAAATTCACCAATAGGGAAACCGTAGTACGTGGTGACGGCCTATTTCAATGATGTTTTAATCATAGCTGTTTGTTTTTTTTTTTAACAAAGAGTATTGTATTTTAATTTCTTTTTTATTTTTCCAAACTTGGTATTGATATAGTTGAAATACTTTTCACATCTTTCATTCTTATTTCAAAGACCTCTTGATTTGTTCTCCAGCCAGTCTTTGACTGTTGAATGACTTTGAGCTACTTCATATAATACTATTATCCATATGTTCTCCCATCCATTCGTGTCCCACTTCCCTATCCCTCCTACCTATTCTAAATCTATCTATCTATCTATCTATCTATCTATCTATCTATCTGTCTATCTCTATCATCTGTCAAACATGCCTATCTGTGCTACATGCTAAGGAATCATGAAAATGGTGGATAACTTAACAAATTGTAGTATAGGATGGAGTGAAGAATGCTATCCTAGAGATGCATCCAAGGAGCAATGAGCTCTCAAGGGAAGAATCTTACTTTCTTGACTACTAAGAAAGTTTCTTTTGGGGGGGATATTATTTAAACTGGATTTCAAAGAATGGGTCAAGAAGAGAATAGGACAAAGGAAATCACACCAGAGAAATTTTGTACTTATAAATGCACTTCAGTAAAAAAGAGCACAGCATATAATTCAGAATGGGTTGGTGTGGCGGTTTGAAATGAGATGATTTTAGAAAGTAGTTTGAGAGGAAGGGTGAAAGACAGTATTGAGGAGTATATTTGGTTTGGTTAGGGAATTTTATGGTTTTTTTTAATACTGTAAAAGTAAGTGTGGCAGTGGCTCACACTTGTAATCTTACCTACTCAGGAGGCAGAGATCACAATCCCAGTTTGAACCAGTCCAGGTTAATAGCTCTCAAAAACTTATACTGAAAATAACTAACACAAAAAAAGACTGGTGAGAGGCTCAAGTGGTAGAGTGCTGCTAGCAAGTGTGATGCCTTGAGTTCAATCCTCAGTACTGCCCCCCCAAAGTAATAATTCAAACCTATTGTAAAACATTGAAAATTTAACTAAGATAAGGAAAAACATTTTATAATCTTCATAATCCCACCAAACACTGCTAATATTTGGGTATGTTTCTTTCCAATTTTCTTCTATGCTTTTTTTTTTTATAGTTGCAAATCATAGACTCAATTCTGGATGTTGTTACTTTTCAAATAACATTTTAACTAACCCATGATTATTTCTTCATAATCATAATTTCAGTGATTGTATCATAATCAATTTCAAGAAATGCAGACATTCCTTAATTGATGGATTTTACATTTTTAAAAAACTTTTTGACATAGAAAAAAGTTGGGATGCATATTTTCTATAATATATTACCAATTGTTATTGTTAGACTTGGAAACAATGGGGAAAAAAGTAAGAATAACTTTGAGTTCCTGATGCATATTATTAATTTTTGTTTTATTTATTTATTTGAACCCAGGGCCTCGGACTTGGTCGGCAAGCATTCTATCACTTAAGCTAAGCCCCCAGGCCTTTTGTTTTGATTTTGTTTTTGACATATGATCTTGCTAACTTTGCTTGGTCTAGCCTTGAACTCGAGATCCTCTTGCCTCCACCTCCCAAGTAGCTGGAATTACAACAGTTGTTGCCGTAACACCAACTTCATACTGTTATTTTTTTTCCAGAATTCTTTTACTGATTTATACTTCTGTGAAAGATAACATTAGAACCCTTTTTGTTGAATCATCACCAACAGCTTTACTAATTTGATAATGAAACATAGCATGCCATTATTATAATTTATTTTCTTTGAGTATAAGTCATGGCAAATATGAATTAATATTTATTGACTTTTTGCTTTTCCTTTTCTGACTTCATGTTCTTCAAACATTGTGTATAAAGGATTCTGAGAACCCTATCAGAGAACTGGAATTTTATCCAGTTGACAATGAAGATAGTCACTGAGGCTTTTAAGGTTTGCAATTGCACAAAAATGAGTATCTCAGTAAATCATTCATTGCTCTCTGATTATGAAATCCATAATAATAGTGCTCCCATACGGTTTTAAGAGGATGGAGATAATAATTATAACATGATAAAATAATAATGGCAGCTATTTATTTAATGCTTTTTATGTATCAGTGTTATAAAAGCAGCTTCAGGATTATTTTAATTAATCTTCCCAACACTGTAAGACAGGTATTATAATCTCCGTAGTATAACTTGAAGTTTGAGAGGGTTAATTACTCATCTTTCCTCCCTCCTGATTCTATCCATTAGAGAGCAAACATAAAGAACACCACTAACCTGTAATAAGATTTCCAGACAACCCAAAGCCACATGTGGTATTTAACATGTGACTTTCTTAGATGCTTAACTCTAATGTGCTTAAAATGTAAACAATTTGCTTTCTATTTATGCATAGTTACACTAATTGATTTTAAGAAATATTATTATTAATTATTATTGTTATGAAACTTGTCTTATAAAGAGAGATGATTTAATGGATGACCTCTTTGGGAAATCTCTCTAAGTAACATCATTAGGTAATTAAGGTGTGTAGGTGTGGGAAGCCCTTGTCATCTCACTAGGAAATTTTCCCTCAGTGTTAAGAAAGATTTTATGGTATTTTCCAAGACAAGAAAGGCTGGAAATCATGTAAACAAAAAATGCAAAAAATAAATAAATAAAAAATGGATTCCAGATGTTGGCTTTGAATTGTGGGTCACTTTTTAGTATCTAATCATTTTTCCATTCAAAAACATATATTGGTTCTCCCTGGAGTTACAAATTAGATTTATTGAAACTTGGTGGAAAGAAGTACAAATAAACCAGCAAGTTTCTTTCAAATTTTAAATTATAATGAGTGCTTTCTCAGAAACTGTAGGAAACTCAAATGAACAACAGAGAGGACCACTCTGATGAAGTATTGTTTATCCTAAGATGTGAAGACAAGCCAGAAATGGTCTGGCCTATATTGGGGAGTGGTCCTGGAATAGGCTCAAAGCAGGAAAAAATGTGGATGGTTTGAAGAATTAAAAGGGTCAGTGCACTTGGGATCCAGGTGAGTTGGGAGTAAAATGGAGTGATAAAAAGGAAACAGAGCATGTAAGACTAAAGGACATTAACATTTTAAAAAAAATATCCTAAGTATAATAAAAGCTTCATGCTTTCTTTAATGGAGGATTGACAAAATCCTGTTTACATTTAGGAAGCTTTATTTGGCTACTATAAAGAGAAGGGCCAGACTGGGAGGAAAAAAGACGGAGAGGGGCCAGTTAGGAGATAGGAAGTAATTTAGTATGCTATAATGATGTCTTAGACTAAGATCATAGCAAAAGAGATGGGAAGAATGTACATATTGTTTCAGATATATATTAGAAGTAAAAAAATGTAATGACTTGATAAATGATATGAAGTGAAACAGTTTCAGCAATGGAGATTTTTTTATGTCACGAGAATTGAGAGGGGTAAAATACTATTTAACAAGATTGTAGGTTGAAAGGGGAGGAGTTTGGGGATTGGGATTATTCATGATTTGAAAGAAGACCTTTCCATGCAAAGAATAGAAAGGAACTCTTAAATCTGAAAAAAATCAGAGCAGAAATAAACAAAATAGAGATAAAAATATAAAAGGTCAACAAAACAAAGACTATTTTTTCTAAAAAGAAAAGATAAAGTCACCAATATTTTATGTAAGAAAAAAGAGAGAGGGCTCAAATAAATGAAATGAAAGGTAAAAATGGAGAAGGAAGGAAGGAAAGAAGGAAAGGAAGAGAATGAAGGAAAGAAGGGAGGAAGAAAGAGTAAAAGAAAAGAAAAGAAAACTTCAGGCCATTGTCACTGATAAACAGACATAAAATCTCAACAAAATACGTATTCCAAGCATACTTAATTCAAAAGCACATTTAAAAAATCATTCATAATGATCAAGTGGGATTAATCCCAAAGATGGAAAAGCAGCTCAACATATGCAAATCAATAAATGGGCTACATTACATTAACAGATCAAAGACCAAAAACCCCAATGATCATTGCAAAAATGCAGAAAAAATGTTTGATAAAATATAACATTCCCTTGATGATAAAAACTAAACCTGTAACAAATTGAGTATAGAAGAAATGTACCTCAGCATCATAAAGGACACACATGACAAACCCACATATAACATCAGGCTGAATGGGGAAAAGTTGAAAGCTTCTCCTCTAAGGTCCAGAACAAAACAAGGATATATATTTTCACACCACTTTAATTGAACCTAGTACTATAAGTCCTAGTTGGAACAATTAGGCAAGAGAAAGAAGTAAAGGACTTTTCCGTATTGAAAAGAAGGAAGTCAAACTCTCCTTATTTTCAGACAAATGATATTGTATGTGGAAAACTCTAAACAGTCCATGAAAAAACTGTTGGAACTAATAAACAAATGCAGTAAGTTTGCAGGATACAAAATAAACACACAAAAGTCAGTAGCATATCTACAAGCTAATAGTAAAAGCCACAAAAATTACCTAGGAACAAATTTAGTTTAGGAGGAAAGATCTCTACAAGAAAGAAATTGAAGTGATACAAAGACATGGAAAGATATTCTATATCCATGGGTTAGAAAGAACTATTGTCAGCGTACACAATACCCAAAGGTATCTATGGATCCAATGAAGTCCCTATCAAAATATTAATACTATTATTTGTAGATATAGAAAAAACAGACATGAAATTTATAAGGCACCACAAAAGACTTTGAAAAACCAAATCAATCTTGAACAAAAACAAGAAAACTGAAGGCACCACACTACCTGACTTCAAAATAGTAACCAATAGTAACTAAAGTAACTAAAAGAGCATGGTATTAAAATAACAATAGATACACAAACCAGTGGATAACACAAGTCAGTCATAAAAACCTGAAAAAATGGAAATTTATGCTATACTCATAGATGAGATTTCCTAAATTTATATGGATGTATATTGTTCTCAATTAGTATATAAACCAAAAGCAATTTCAATTAAAATTGTACTAGGTTTCTTCTCTTAGAAATACACTGATTTTAAAACACATGTGAAAAATAGTATTTAGATAAATAATGATGGTCAGTTGGTATTAGTAGTTAATGTGGTATTTGTGCGGTAATAGACAAATATACCAATAAAGTTGAACCCCAGAAACCGATTTACTCACAGTGCAGAAGAGTGAGAGTAATACAAATCAGATGGGGAAAGAAAGACTAGTCAGTAAAAGAATTGGAATAATTGACTTTCAAGTGGAAAAATTAAATTGTATCTCTACTTCACAGCTATAGCAATAATTTCTAGAAGGGTATATTAGTTTTTTATTGCTGTGACAAAAATATCTGAGGTAAAGAATTCATTTTTGCTCATAATTTCAGATGTTTTAGTCCATGGTTGTTTGACCTTGTTGCTTTGGTCCTGGGGTGAGGCTGAATATCATGACAGGGAGTGTGCTATGGTAGAAGCTGCTCATGGTGGCTGGAGAATAAAAGAGCAAAAAAAGTGGCTAGAATTCAAATATGTTCTTCAAGGGCACATCCCCACGTGACTTCTTCCAACTGGGCCTCATCTCCTAAATTTCTACCACTCCCAATAGCACATTAACTGGGAACCAAGTCGTCAACACATGAACTTTTGGGAGACATTTAAGATCCAAACTGTAATAAAAGATTCAAGATTTGAATGTAAAAAACAAAATTCAAACTTTGTAGAAAAATACAGGTGAAAATCATCAAGTTACATGGATAACAGAGTAATATATACTTTAAAAAATGATAAATCAATACAAAAGCCTTAATAATTCTAACTATATTAAAATGACAGTCATTCATATAACAAAAGAACTGTAAATAATGCTGATCATTAACAGATTATCAGATGATTATTAAAATGGATTAGAACTAGGTAGAAAGAGTTGCATCATGGTCAGCAAACCAAAGCCCACTGGCCACATTTGTTTTTGTAAATAAAGTTTTATCAGAACATAATCACTCTATGGTGCTTTTGCTCTAAAACAGCAGTTTAGTTCTTGTAACAGACCTATGGCCCACAAAGCCTGGATTATTTACTAGCTTTTTAGCAAAAAAAAATTGTCAGCTCTATTTAGAACAATTCAGAATATATTTCTGAAATTAATTATCAATGTTAGATTTTATATATTACTGGCAGTTAAGAATTTTGTTCCTCTAATCTCTTTATATTCTCATTTATCATTATTATTTAATGTTAATTTGACAATTGTTTATTCAGTACCTATTATATGTACTTTACTAAGTGTAAAGTGTGTAAAATTGTTCATTGTTCTGTAGCTGGTCACATTAGCTTATGTAACCATTCTATATATTATCAGCTCAAAATGTAATTCACTATTTTATAAATAGCAGAGCTGGGAATTCAGCCAAAGTCTTCAAGTTCAGTGCTATGTTATTGTATCACACTCACTTTTTTTTCTGTGTTGTAATTCTTAGGGAGCTAGCAAGCCAGAACAGGAAACAGATACGTAAAAATTCACGCTGTGTGATAAATACTTCCAAAGAGATAGTACTGAAATACATTGAAAGTATAGAAGTAGGAGGAAATTGTACTATCTTGAGAGGTCTTACATGGAAGGTAGTATTTGAGCTGAGCTCTACAAAGTGAGTAATAGCTTGCTCCATGAGATAAAAACAAGGCTCATTGCACAAGAAGGAACAGAATGTATAAAACAGCATGGCTTATACAAGAAAGAATGAAAGCTGACTATGACCTCACCATTAGATATATGTATGAGTGAAGGAAATGAAAGAAGAATCAATGTCAAAGACACTTTTGGAGGAAACTTTTACACATTCAAAAAATAATGGGGACTTGTAGTTTAAGATAGGGTATATATATTTTTTTCCTGCTGCAGGAATGAGAACCCAACTGGGAGATATTGACATTTCTGGGAAACCATAATAATGTATAGGATAGAAAATAAGGTTATATTTAAAATGGGAGTATTGGGAAAATATGTCTATGATAGCTTTATTTTAGCAGGACAGAGGGTCTGGGTTTGATCTGCTGAGCACAGCAAAGCACTGGATGTTGTAAGCACCAAACTGACATAATCTGACGTATTACAGCAAGGTGACAGGAGGCAATGAGGGAGCCATGCTTCAGAGCACTGAGCCTGTGGTTTGGAGGTTACTTTAGGTATCCTGTGAGAGATGATGAAATCTAAACCAAGATACTGAGTACACTTTCATTTGCATATTTCTGGATGCTGTGTATTCTGCTCACATGTGGTCATGAATATCTGAGAAAATGTTGCATTTCTGAGGGCTAGGGCACATGCTCTACAAAGACCTCAAATGTTTCTTTTGTGAGAAGCTAAGTGACATCTGGATTACTCCTGTTAATCAATTTTTATTCTATTTACCAGTTGTATCAACAAATAGCAACCAAGCACAAACTATATATGTGAATTGATACTGGAATCATAACTGTTTATCTGAAAAAACACATAGAAGAAATTCTTCTATCAATCCCATGTTCAAAACCAAACTCAAAGTTCTCATAAGCAATAGCTTCTCTTAGACAGCCAGAAATTCTTAGATTTTGACAAGGTAGAATTGATCCAAAGGTGTATGGACAAGATAGACTTGGTCAAGCACAAGTGTAAATGATCAAGCACCGCTGTTGAGTGGGAGAAGGAACATATCTTTCACAAGAAGAGCAACATGTCTGAAATCCTTAGTGTCTCCTTCATTTCTGTCCTCTAGGAATTTCCTTTCCTCTGCGATCCATGTAGATTAAGAACACATCTGATCGGGGAAAATTGCTGGTTTGAATCCCCAGCACATAAAGTGAATGAGTTAATAAAATTGCTTTTTTTGTTCTTGCTTTAGAGACACTGATTACTGTACCCATGTTGATATGGGGGTAGGAGAAAGGGAAAAGAGGCAACAGGTCAGTGAGATAAAAATAACCTATGTTGAATCAGGAAGATGTAGAGATTTTGAAAAGATGTCAGCTTACCTATAATTTTGAGTAGGTCTGGTCCTATCAACTAAGTGAATCAGTATTGTACACGTTATAGTTCAGACCATCTGAGATTTAAAACTTATATTAAATATTATGTTGTCCAACTCCCATCTATGACATGGATATTCCTTATAACATGGTAGTAAGTGACCATGTGTATTTATTTACCTGGAACACTTCCAGTGACATACATCTTTTGATGCCTGAAGGCAACCTGTTATCATTGAGGCCAGGATGGGACTGTTTTAACTTGCTCCTCATGTGGAGCCCAAGCCTGTGCTCTTGAAACTGCTTTTACATCCAGACCTACATTTTTCATTTATTTGTTTTCATATTTTCTTCTTTCCTCCCTCCCTCTGTTTTTCCTTTCTGCCATTTTTCTTCAAACAAGAACCAAACTTCAAGCACATAATGTGTGCTTGAAGTACAGACAGTTCAAGTATTGGAGGCCTGACACCATGACTCCTCCAGGACTTCTTAAGAATTAAACTCAGTTTTGCTTAAATGTTTTTTGTTTTCAATCACAATCAAATTCCTTTTCAATTCATATTATAAATGCAATCTACTGTGCCTACATTTCACACTAGGTAAGGCAGAGTCTAAAGTATTCAGTGTGAGGACATTCATTTCAACTCAAACAAGCTATGATGTAGGCTCCTGTGAATTTCCTTTGCCGCCAAGTATTTGGTTTTACTCCACATGCGATAAGAAACTCCTTGTTTTGACAGCTCTTTACAGAAAATGACTATATCTCAGGTGTCAGCTCTTGAAATTCCAATTATAAATTGTTCTTTTAATAACACTACACTTTTATCTTACTCAGAATACTTTTTATCTGGTTCTCAGGGATATTACTATAATAAAACAAGTAACTATGTTGTTATTATATGGATTTTCTACTATAAGATTGATAACCATAAAAGTACTGATCAAATTAATATTTTTATGTGTAGGATACTCCCTCCTTTTACTGATTGCCACATGAACTGCCCTCCTTTCAAAGTTTCTCACCCAAAAGTGTACACACACTCAAACTTTCTCTCTAGAAGCCTAAACAAAGCAAATGCTTGAGTTTCCTTCTACACTGTCAGATGCTTGACTCTGAGGTCTGGGTCCACTTGATCTAGCATATGTAGAAATCTTACTACCAGCAAATGTGTCCTTACTTTGAAATTAAATGCTAATCACATATAAAGTTAAGTTCCAATTCTCTTTAACTTCCTGACTATTGGTCTCCTCACTCGTCTCTCATTACATATAACTCTTCCTAAATTTATAACTTGTCTAGATTGTGCATATTCTCATAGCCCCTTTTGTCTCCCTCCAGCTTCAGGTTTTCTTCCCACTGGGAGCCAATTTACTCAATAACATCTCTTTCCTCTTTCAAAATTCACTTCATCCTATAACTTTTCTATGGAACCTGACTCTATCCAAAAAATGGTGCATTAAGGGCTGTTGCTAGAGTAAAACCAAAAAAATAGTGAAATAATAATAATCCAAGCATCACAATAAATACCATGACTATATGAACACTATATCATTTCCCTTTAGGGTGGCCATGTGGATCAGTCTTGGTCGGTGAGACACAAAGAGAAATTTGCTGGGAGCTGTCTGAGAGCACTTATGCTCCTGCAAAAGACTGGAGCAGTAAAGGAAGCTAGTAGATTTAGTTGGTCTGATTCATGTACATGTGGTCAGCATGTACATATAGGCTGCCCATCTTTACTGCACATGACCTTTCACCCTTGAATAAGTTACTGTGGGCTTATTCACAGAATGGTTAGATAGGATGCAAGAATAAAAGTAGAAGTGTTCAAAGTCTCTGGAAGATTAGGATCCAAATTTATCCAACATTGCTTCTGCTGCATCCTATTAATTCAGGCAAAATGCAAAGCAGTCCAGATCCAACTGAAAGAAAATAGACTTGACCTCTTGATGAGAGGTATTACAAAGAGATGTGGCCATTTTCTCCAGCTACCACAAGGACTACCCATCTTTGGACTTCTTCAACGTAACTGATAAATATCTTTATAACTTACATCATCATGGGGCGCTTTTTCTGTTATTTTTGGCCAACACTTGCTAATGGATCCAGTCTTCTCACTAGCATTCCAGCAGTTGACCCTTAAGCTAAAGAAGTAGCCTTCACTGTAGAAAAAAATTCCAAGTTAAATTGTTACATTTTCAGAACAAAATCACTGTGCATGCTACTTAGGGTGCTGGTTTTCTCGGCACCACTAAAAATCTGCATTTCTGGGGCTTGTAAATAATTTCCACTTTTAATTGTCTGCCATACAGCTCCTGGCAAAGAAGAACTGGGACAACTGCCCTCGCACAGGGATTATCTGTTAAATCTCCTTCATCTAGATTCTCTAGCTTCAATTTATTATGCTTAACTTCCAAGCATCCATTTGCATATTGTCATCCCCCATTAGAAAGCAAGACTCAGAATGACCCAAACTGTATTTTATTCATTTTCCTTCCACTGCTCCTTCTGGAACAGCATCTTTCTTCATCGCCAGCATCTACCACTCATCACAGTGTGTAACGGGTATTCAGAGTTTTGCTAATTCAGCCAATGCCCACACAAAGCCCAAAGTGAGGAAATATCAAAGTTTTTCTTTTTTTCTCAGAAAGAAAATGGAAAGGTTTAAGGAAAATGGAATTTCTGGACTATTGTAAGAAGAAGGGGAATCAATATTTGTCAGCAAAACCAGGAACTGGATAAAGAACTCTAAGGTTTCGAAGTGAGGGAGCAGATTCATAAGAGAGGAACAAAAGGGAAGAGCGGGGATGAAAGGCAATTCTGATTAAAATACTTGTTAAATATGTGAATAGCATTGGGAGAAAGTTTTTTTTTTTCATTTATCTATCTTGACTTTTGAAAACTCTTCTAGGTAGTTTTCACATGCAGCCATGATTGAAAGCCACTGTGTGAGTTTTTCTATTCAAAGTGGAGTCCTTGAAACCACAGCATAGTACACACCACCTGGAGACGTGACATACCAGAGCCATCTTGTAGTGGCGTGAATGAGCAAATTGTGTACATCTCTTGCCAATGTCTATTGATATTATGTTGGTAGGTTGAAATAGGAGGGAGTATTCACAATGTGAAATTGGTAAATTCCCTTTGGACCCCTGGCCCTAGAATTAGTCATTAAATATTTAGCAGTGCATCACTAATTAGAGACAATTCAGAAATGTAGCATCTCAGGCTACCCCCAATCCTAGATCAAACTCAACACTAAAATGATTCCCAGGTGGCTGATACGTATATTAATGTTAGAGAAGCACTGATAATATCCAACACTTTTGATGTGCATTTAAGGCCCTTTAAAAAACTATCTTCATAGTGTAGTCCCCTCTTAGCCATGGCAGATACATTCCAAGACCCCCAGTGAATGCCTGAAACCATGAATTACCAGATCTACATACTATGGTGTTTCCTTACATACATACATGTGTACATACATACATACATAAACTTGATGCCTTTTCCATTTTAGCTAATGAACTGTGACCATAACTTTTGCAGTTTGAGGTGTGACAGAAAAAGTAGCAAAAATTTCATTTTCCTTCTCCATAATATCATAGAAAGTAGATTTGTTCTTGTCACAGATCTTAACAGCCTCACCATACTTTTTTTCTTTGTTAACAACCTTCACCACTTTTTAATTAAAGAAAGCAATTTATGGCTTCTTTTTAGCATATCCAAATTGCCAGCTCTGTTACTCTTACAAATTGAGACCATTATTATGTAACGTAAGGGTTATTTGAACATAAGCATTGAGATGCCATGACAGTCCATCTCATGATGGCTTCTAAGGGACTAATGGGCCCTTAGCAGATACGGTGTGGACATACTGGACAAAGACATGACTCATGTCCTGAAATACTCAGAATGGTGCACAATTTAAAATTTGTAAGTCATTTGTTTCTGGAATTTTCTATTTAATGTCTTAGGATTGCAGTTGACCTTGGGTAATTGAAACAGCAGAAAGCAAAACCATAGATAAAGGGAGACTACTATATACTCTATTACCCGTCGCTGATCACAGTTAGTCCCTTCCAAGGAATCTGGATCAGCACACCTAGCTTGGAAGTCTATGATTTATTTATTTATTTATCCTTTTACTGCTAGAATCGAATATCATCCTTATATTCTGCAGATAAAAATTGTTATTCTGCTTGTTTTGCTCCCTAATTTGTTACTTAGCATTTTCTTGGAGTAGTTCTTTATGCAACTTTTTTTATTCCTTTGTTAATCCATTTTGTGCTGAAGTGACAGAATACCATAGGTAGAAAGCTTATGAAGAATATAAGTGGATTTGGCTCATTATTCTGAGGCCAGGAATTCCAAGAACATGGTGTCAGCCTCTGTTGAGAGCCTTGATGCTTCATCATCCCATGGCAGACACTAGAAGGGTGAAAGAATACAAGAGTCAGAGAACAAGAAAAGGACAAACTTACTTTTATTACAATTCCACTCTGGAAATAAACCCTCTCCTGATATGATGAAATTAATCTTTTCATGATTAATTCTTTCAATGTTTAGGTTATGCCCACATGACCCAATCATTTCTTTTTTGGGCTTTACCTCCCAATGCTGTTGCACTGAGGGTTACATTTCCAACACATAAATTTTGGGGGATGAATTCAAACCTTAGCAATTATCAAGGTCATATCCCACTTATAAATTGATCTCTGAGCCCTGCAAGATCCCTCAAAGTCAGGTACCATAAATTCATCTGTGAATGAATTTCACAGATGGTACCCACACATAGTAGGTGCTTAGCAGATATTCATTAAATCTGTAAATTACTTCATTGAGGAGATTTAATCAAAACATTCTAAAATCTGATGAGTTCTAATAACATATGCACCTGGGACAAATGTGAAAGAAAACCTCAGAAATAGGTATAAATGACAAAAAAAAGAGTGCTTTTCTGGCTGTGATCTGTGCCCAAGTACTTAGGAATAACTGAAAATTAAAGGCTATTGCTTCTTGTTTTGTTGAATAATACATTTGCAAACTAGAAAACTGCATGTCTATTTTATTTACCAGCACAAATGCCCATTTACTCACAGACATAGCTGTTTGCAAGCAAATTTTGTTTCCATGCAAAACAAATGTAAATTTGGCATTAAACAAGTGCCAATTATTTCCTGAATGTGGAAAGGAGAGGAAGGGTGATTTAACAGATAGAGGCTCTGGACAGGGAAGCAGAGAAGGCGGCCTAGCTCAGCTGCATGGGGCTTTTTCATCACAAGAAGTGAATGTTTAATCTGCTTAATTGGGTGGGCATTCACTGTCGATGAGCAGAGACCCAGTGTTCCATGTCATTTTCTTTCCCTAGGAGATGGCTGTTGTGACCTTCCACAGTCTCCTCCACTGGAAAATAGGAAGCTAATTTGGGCTTGTACTCATGTTTCTTTCATGCAGTGGAGAGAATTCGTTTGATAAGCCCTATGTCAGTTTTTATTGTGAGTCCTGATTACTATGATTAATTTTAATACTACTAGTTACCATTTATTAAGGGTCCACGAGGTACCAGGCATTCTACTGCAGAGCTGCAGGCTCTGTCTCTGGTGGAAGTTTTAACCCTCACCACAACCTTGTGAGAAGGCAGCATTGGCCCTTTTTTGCAGGTCAGGAAACAGAGGCACAGCTTCAAGTCACATATTTGTGGGTGGTGCAGACAGAATCGCAAATCAGGTCTGTTTGCTCTAGCTCCACCTCCACCTCCACTCTCCCCACCTCCCTCCTGTGCAGAAGTCTCTCAAATAAATCTAAGCTGCCTAGTTGGTCCCATTCACACTTTTACCTTGCCTGTTCTCCTGGAGAGCACTCTGTTCCTTTCTTACAGCTGCCTTAGAGAAAAATTGCAGTCCCTTTTGCTGGCATGTCACCTCCTTCCTCGCTTCTGAGTTCCCACTGTGATTTCCAATGCAAACCTGCAGTCTCCTCTGTTCTGGACATGTGTCGGCTCCTTTTGTGCCTCCAGCTTCACCCCACACTTCGATAATGCACTTTCCCTTCTTCCCATCCTTACTACACACACACACACACACACACACACACACACACACACACACACACACACAAACTTATTTGTCTCGTACCACTGAGCAAATCAGGCAACAGTAGCAAATATGCTGAACTATTTCTTACTCAGGTCCTAATGGGTTTCAAAAGACTTACTTTTAGTTCTGATAATAGTCATTCATTCAACAAAAATAAGAGTCCTAATTGTATGCCTGGTATTGCTACACGCTCTGGATATTTAGCAATCAATAAAGAGTCATTCCCTATCCTCATGAGGCTTACCTGTGTACCTATTGTATACCTGGCACTGTTCTGGGATCTGAAGATATAGATACAGCCAAGATTTACTATCTGCCCTGGAAGCTCCTGATTAATCTCCACAAATAGGAAATAAGAATAGTATTTACTGAGCATTTATGATATGTAAGGCACCTATTTTAGCCCTTTGTAGATATTGACAGAACTAAAGTTTACTAGCATTACCACAGTTTTGTAAAGGAGGTAACCAGCAAGAGAAGTCACTTGCCCATGGCTCTCACAGCAGCTAGGGAATGACAGAGCTAAGATGTGAAAACAGGAAGTGAATGTAGAGTTAAAGTTCTTTGTTCTACCAGGGACAACAGCAACAATGAAAAACTCAATGTGGAAAAGACTTCATGAGTAGATGATCTCTGAACATGTATTTGTAGAAGCAGGAAGTTGAATATCACCAAAATGTCTAACCATAGGCGGACGTTGAGTAAATGTGAGGGCATTAGAATCTTAACCACTCTCAATTATCATCTGGAAGTGAAACAAGTACCTCAGTTTCCCCCCATGGCAGCATGGGTGGGTGTCTGGCT
This sequence comes from Castor canadensis, assembly GCF_047511655.1. NCBI lineage: Eukaryota > Metazoa > Chordata > Mammalia > Rodentia > Castoridae > Castor > Castor canadensis. Next base: position 134,992,146 of record NC_133393.1, on the reverse strand, counting down.
ACATGTTCTTAAGGCAGAGTAGCCCTGGTGAGACACACAGGTATAGTGTCTTTCTGCTCTTACTCTTGTTCTTTCTGTAGTCTCAACTCTCTTTCCATTCCTATTTTTGTGATGCTCAAATTGCAAAGATGAACATATTGATGACATCATAAATTTGGGAATCACAAAGAGCCAACCTAGGTGCCAGAATAAGATCGTTCCTTTCTTCCATCTGATTACAAGTACCCATGGTAATAGAAAGGTGAAGGGGCAGGGCTGAGAGACTACAGAACTCTCCTGAACTGGACATTACCTTGCTACCAATGGCCTACGGTTATTCAGTCAAACAGTCTCTTTTACACGACCCCATAAGTAGAGAACTAGAAAAAAGGAAAAATAACAGAAAGTTAAGGTATGTCACTGCTTTGCCATAAACCAGAACATGGGCTCTTTTAACATAGTTTTCCTATGAAGGCAATACAATAAAATGCTAACGTTTATGACAAATTAAAGTGTATAAAGGCAAAATTAAAATCGTATGCAGACTAGAATAAACTCAAGGCCAAATTTGTGTTTGATCTCTAACAAGTCTATCAGGTTTTATGACACACATTTTGTATCTCATTCTGATTGATAAAACTCAATCCAGGTTTTCTCCCCTGGAGTTCTTTGCCTGTTTTTCCTGACTTGATATATGTTTTTGTGTCTGAAAATGATCTTAAGTCTACTTTAAAGAAAAATGAGGCAAAATAATTAAAGTATTATTTTTATATTTCTTACTTTCTCTCATAATTCTTTTATCTAGCCTGTCAGTTCTGTCTGCTCAGACAGGATCTGGATTCTGAAATCTGAAGATTATTTTTCTTGACAGGCAGTAAACAATTAGGTGGCGGGGTTGGGGGGAAAGGTTTAAGTTACCTTTTGTTGGTGTTGATTTCCAGTTGAAATCTAAGTTGGGGAAGGAGCAATGTAGGAAAGCTGAAGGCCCCAAAAGGGCAAACACTAGAGAGAGCAAGCCAGCCCCTGAGTTCTTAGAGCAAGTGCCAGTTAGCCAGAAATTAACTGGGGGGCTAGATCACGGGTCAAGATAAGAATTGCAAAACTGAGAGTAGGCAGCCAAATCAGGTAGATTTGTTTTGTTTTGTTTTTTAAAGATTCTAAAAACAATAAGCTGAGTCAGAGAGAAGTACTAGAAAGGCAAATGTAATATTTTTCTGGGGTCCGTGTCAAGGTGCCTTTATTTGGCTTACAATTGCACTTCATCATAGAAGTCCCTCTTTCTGTACTTGTTGGGGCTTCTTGTGCAGTTGCTGACATCACGCACTTGTGATGTCCACAATTCCTCCTTCTTTTGCTATTTGCAGGCTTTGCAGGAAGGAAGTGGTCTCCTCAGGCATTTAGTTCCCCAGTGAAAAAAGCCAGAGCGCCCAATAATAGATTGGGTTTTCCGAGTGGAGCCCAGGTTTTCTGTCTCTCCCTTGCTCCTCTGGATGACACTTGAAAGCACACAGTGAAAAAAGAGCACTTTTCATCCCCAATCTGGCCCCAAGCAATTTCTGTGAAATGATTGTCATTTTACAACAAATGGGCTCAGCATCCCTCGTAACATTAATAAAATTATTATGCAAAGGAGTTGCTTTTCAAGTCCCTAATAATTTTCTCTTTTCTTTTTAACATCAAAAAGAACTAGTTCTTTCTACTGACTTTAAAACATGTCACCTACCAGGTCTTCCTTAGAAGTTCTAACAGCTTTATGATTTAGTTCCTGATGGAAGCATCTTGCATCGTTATTTATTTATTCATTAGTTCATTCATTCATCCATTGATTCGTTCATTCATAGGCCCAAGAGAAGCATTTAGTGAGAACCATGATGTGATGGGCTTTGTATCAGTTCCTTTACAATTCCTTAAAAATTTAAGTGAGGCACCAGTGGCTCATGCCTATAATCCTAGTTACTTGGGAGGCTAAGATAGGGAAGATCACAGTTCCAAGTCAGTTCAGGCAAAAAGTTTCTGAGACCCATCTCAATCTATAAAAGCTGAGCATGCATGGCAGTATGCACCTAACATTCCAGCGTGTAAGAAGTATGAATAAAAGGATCATTGTCGGTCCAGGCTGGCCTAGGCAAAAGGCTAGACATGTGGTTCAAGCAATAGAGCACCTGCTAGCAAGGACAAAGTTTAATCCCCAGTACTGCCAAAATAAATAAATAAATAAATAAGAAACTATTACATATCAGTTGTCATTCTAGATTTGAGTATCAAAGATCACCCTATAGAAGTAAGAGGGGAAAAATAAACAAGTTGAATAAATGATACAGTAGAAACTAGGTATGGAAGTGGACAGTGATTCCTGGGGTGTGGAAAGATACAAGTGTGTGTTTTGAAAGGTAAGTGTTGACTTCACTTCTGATGTCTAAGAAAAACTAATATTTTGAACTTTAGTTGGGGGGCACAAGGCAGAAGCTAAGAGAACAAACAAGCTATGATTCCAAAAGAAAATTGAAGGCATTTGCACTTTAGCAGAAGTGCAGTAAGACAAAAGGTAGAAAGAGCGGTGCAATGTAGAGACGAAATCTATCCCCTGATATGGTTAAAGAAGCAAATTTTTTGAGAAGCGACCCCAGTTACTTGGAGAGGAGTGACTGACTGTGACTGTCTCTGTGATGACTAATCTTGATTGTCAATTTGACTGGACTGAGAAGCGACTAGGACGTTCGTAACGTGCATCTCTGGTGATGTACGTGAGGGCATTTCCAGAAAATTTGACCATGAAGGCTGTGACAAATAAACATTAATTTTTTGATAGATTCATAATATGATGACATTATTGGGAATTGGTGAAAAGTAGGAGGTCAGGCCTTTGGAGGGAGCAAATTGCTGCAGGCATATCCTGAGGAGCTAAATCTTGCCTGAGCCTCTTCCTATATGGACTTTCCTCTGTTTCCTGGCCACTGTGGTATGAGTTACTCTGATCCACCTTACCCTTCCTGCCATAATGGACTGAAACCACAAGCAAAATAAATAATTCCTTCCTTTAAATTGTCCTGTCTGATATCTTGCTTATGTGACACAAAAGTGATTAGGTTGGTCCCCTTATAGTAGGGAAGCATTGACAACACATTGTCTTATCTGAGGTAGCAAATAGATTAACACAATTACCAATGGTCTCTGATCTCTAGTGATCTTTCTAACACCAGATCATTTGTATCACAATACAGCTTCTGAGGCAGATTCTACCATTCAACACCATTCAATTTCTGTAGGTGAAAAAAATCTAACTTCTCCTTCCATCGGTGGGAAGTTTGGCCATCTGTCTCCATGATGACATGTTCTTGATATCTGATGACATCAAAATTGTAACAGAGTACGTTGGTGTTTTTAGGCCAGATATAATAATTATGTTTTGATGTTAGTGAGATATGTCTTTATCATTTTTTTTTCTAATGCATCTCCAAAAGCCCTTAGCAGTACCTGGCTCTGTATGGACACTCAAAAAATAATTGTGAAGTTGCATTAAAGTGAAAGATACGCATATGAGCAGATTCACTGTGTCTGAAGTTAGACTGAGTCTGAATATGAGAATTGTGAAGATTAGATGATTAGAATACAATGAAGCTTGTAAATTAAAAGCTGGTCCATAGCAATGTTGTACCTGTTGTGTATTTGCTATAATTAATATTGTGCGTGCCTCTTAGACAGTGGCAAATCTTGAGCTTGTGTTTCTGGGACTCAACTTTTATATATGCCATCTTTCCAGAAGATGTAGAGGCTCAAAAGAATCCCAGGGAAACTTTGCTTCTGAAGAACTTTTACAAATACACTAGTGCACTGCCATTTATCCAAGCCAGTGAAATTGTGTGTCCTCTCTATCAATTTTCCAACACTGTTGTTACTGAAGTTATTACTATTTGCAAAATCCAAGTCTTCTCTCAAACTTTATCCAGCTTGATTCTTCTGGAATATTTCAAACTTTCCACCATATTCTCCTTCAAATTCTTTTTCTTTGGAAGAATATTTCTTTGTCATTGGAAGAATATTCCTTCCTGGCTGCCTTCCTAATTCATAGATGTCTCTTTCTTGATCACCTTTGCCAATTCTTCCCTCTGCATTACTCCTATGAAAATAACCAATTAGGGGTAGAGACTACCATTACTTCCATTTTACATCTGAGGAAATTGAGGCTTATTAGAAAGGTATTTTGCAGCTAGTGCTTGCATTGAATCTCAGTTGATCAGTCCTATGTCTGCACTGATGTACTCTCCTGCTTCTTCAATGAAATTGAATCAGATCATAAAAGATTTGGAGATCTGATTTAATTGAAATAATTAATATTTATGTAGTCTTTATTTCATGTGTGACTTAGTTCTCAAACTTCAAATATTTTAAACTCTTTAATTTTCAAAGAATTCTATGAGGTAGGTATTATTACTTTGTTTTGCAAATGAGAAAACCAGGGTACAACTTGTTAAGAATGCTAAGCAATTGGTTGTTATTTTAATGGTAATTAGAAACTCAAAACTGTTCCTAAGAAAGAGGGTGACACAACTTTGTTAATTACTATAGTAATGTAAATACCAGGTGAGGAGGCTGGATGGAAGGGATTGTAGTAGTGCATGAACACATACAGTAGGCTATTAAGGATGGTATCGATTCAAATGGCCAAGGACCAGATAAAGGCTGAGGCAAAGAATAATGAAAAGAGAGAATATCTTTAGACATATATTAGATGATCATCATCAAGATTTAGTGGCTAGCTGAATGTAGATGCTGAGAAGAAAAGGAAGGGTGTTTTTGAGGTTCTTTGCAAGGGAGACTTCATAAACAGTGTATTCATTTAGCTACATTCTAAAATGTGGGTATTTAGCCTCTCACACTGGCCTTGTGCCCTGTCATTGTTAATTAACAGGGTTCTCCTGGGTAAGCATTCCCCCTGCCAGGGGCTCTCTTGCCCTCTGCTGCTTTCTCCAGTTGATGCCTGCTGTGCTGCCATCTTTTCCTTGCAGCCACGTTCTGGCCCAGGGAAAAGTGTTTAGGCTGCTGGCTCAGTGGCCACTCCACAATTGCTGTTCAGTGACAGGGCAACACCATTTCCCTTCTGCCAGGCACCAGCTGCTTCTTGCTGAGAAAATAAGAACTTAAAACTGTTCTTGGCTGAGTCTTTCAGCTCCTTGGCAGCATTGAACTCAAAGATTTTGATATCCAACCTTACTCTACCCACCCAACCTGAACTTCCTTGACTGATACTAAAAGGTTGCAACCAGTATTAGTTCTGGCAAATGAAATTTTTCCAGTGACTTTTCTTTTTCTTACCTTTTGCAATGGACATCCTATTTGGAAGTTAACAAATATTTATTGGGTGTCCACTAGAACAGTTCCAGGCTTATGTGAGAAGCTGTTCCATAAAGATTAATAACTTAAGGAACTCTTGAGCCTTTGAAGGAATAGAAGAATGAAGTAGTAATAAAGATAGAGAAAAATATGCACAACAATGGGAAGCACAGAGTGTGATATGTTAGAAATAAGACCCCTGAAGACCACCAGGATCACAATTAAAGACAGGGAAACAGAGAATTGTATCAGCAAGGCAAAATTTACTTTTGCAGAAGGGTGTGGGGGCACGTGGGGACAGCATGCAGAAAGGGGCAGGCAGTCTGTCCCTCCTCATATTCCTGACATGATTTACCCTGCCTCTTGAGTTGGATTGGTTCAGGTCAAAAGATCACAATTTTCTCAATTGGCTGAAGTTCTATACTAACTCTGGGGAGGGCTTAAAATACACAGCATGGAGGGCAATTTTCATGGGCAAAGGGGCTTAGCAAGAATCCGGAAGAAGAACCCGGAACTACAGCCAATGCAGGTAATTAAAATGGCGACATACACTTTGGTAGAAAGGACTGCTTTCTCACAATGACAACAGAGTGGAGGAAGGCACTGCAAATAGCCAATATTGGCCAAAAAAAGCTTCCCAGAGCACTGTGGCATCCATGATGGGTTCTCAAAGGCAAGAAAGGGTTGCTTCAGTAAGAGCAAAAGCGGAATTGTAGGGCAAGGCCAACAGGGTAGAAGAACTTTGGTTCAGATGGCAACACAGTGCTGCCAGTTTGGAGATCAAGTGGTCTCATATGTCTGTAACACAGAAGTATAGATCTTAGGGATAGGGGAAGGAAGATTTGGGAGCATGTTGAGAGATGATGCTGGAAGGGAGCAAAGAGATAAACCATTGCTAGCCTTGAATATCATAAATCAAGATTTTGGAATTATCTACAAGGTAATAGAACTTTTAACAGGTTTAAGAAGGAGTACTATGTGTAAGATTTTCTCCTTAGAAATGACGCTGATGCAATTTGAAATTAGTTTGGAAGAGTCAAAGCAGATACATGGGATCCTACTAGGAGGCTATTGCAGCCAAGTAGGCAAGGGCTATGGACAATGCACAAATGTAACAGCATTGGGAAGAGTGGAGAATGAATAGTTAAGGGATTTATAAGAAGGTGGATTTGATGAGCTTTGATGGTTGACTGAATTGGAGGGGAAAAAAAAGACAAACACAGTATATTTAGGTTATTTCTTGAGCAATAGAAAATTTGACCCTCTCTTTGAAAATAAGTTCCACAAAATATACTCAATCACATTGTCACATTATCTCCCAAGACACTAAATTTAATTTCTCTCAAATTCCTAGTCTTGCAGTCTTGAAGTTTCTTTTGGACTAATGTTCTCTAATAATATTAAGTAAACCCTTGAGTCCTGGAGGAAGTTCTATCATTGTCAGAAATCAAGCATCTTGGAGAGTGTTTATAGAATATTCGTGGTCACAGGAGCTCTTCTTCTTTCCCAATTCAGGAATCTCTTCAATGCACAGTGTTTTGAAAAGCATGGCTGTTCTCCCTTGGAGTAGATAATGTTGCTTTTGACATATCTTTATAGTGAGAAGAAATAATTCTGAAAGTCTACTGTATCTTCTCTGCAGCAAAACACCTACCAGCTAAATGAATAATCAGTCAGTGTCCTTCTTTTTTCTCTATTGAAATGTCACCTAATCTTTAGGTGACATCTATGAAACCATACCCAGTACTCCCAGAAGTATTTGTTTTTTCTTCATTTCCCTTAGAGATAGTCAGCCCATCCATTTTTCCCATTAATTTCTAAGAATTTATTGAGTCCTTACCCTGTTCCAGGCACTGGTATAGTTCCTGGGTATATAACAGGAGCTACACTCCTGGAACTTGTATTTGGTGAGAGAAAGAAAACAATGAGCAAGTAAATTTTACAGACTAAAATGTCACAAACAAAATAAAAAGAGTATGTGTAATTGGGACTGGAGAGGGCTTGGGAATCTATACTGGTCAACAGGGAAGGCCTAATAGAGTCACGAAGAATCAGACATGAACACCATCCATGTATTAGTTCAGAGGTAGTATTTCTGGGCAGATGTCTTAAAGAAGGGTAAGTGTGGCTTATCCAATATAGATTAATGCTCCACTGTGTCTGTAGCATAGTTTATATCCACTTGACTTATTTTGTCCCCTACCTTTCATATTTGAACTCTGTGGGTTTCCAGGCTAATTGGATTATTTGCATACATATGGTTTCTTACTAAAATTCTGCACTCCTCGAGGGCAAGGGTATATAATATACTTCATCTGTTTTTCCCACAACTTCTAGCACAATGTTAGAAACATTACTAGGTGCTCAATAAATTCTTGCTAAATTCAATTGAATTTGCAGTAATAGGATTGTTTTTCATAATGTAAAGAGTAAACAAAGAAATATGTACTAAACAACACAGTGATGTTATTTTAAAAAGATTCAAAAACAGATAAGTGGCTGCACAAAGACTTGAAAGGTACACTTTCATTTTAATGATTGTCATCCTCAAAGTTGTTAAAGAGTTATCTGAGTTTTGGAAGTCATTTTCCATGACAGCTGTCTACAGTTTTGAAAAAGAGGAATTTTCCAGGGTATGGCTTTGGTGATTATAAACAAAGCTGTTTGCTGATGAAAAACAAGAACAGGAAAGAAAATAATATTTTTTGTATACATCAGCCAGAGAGAGAAGGTCAGGGAGATGGGCCCCAAGGGAGGGAAGGTGACAAGTCCCAGAATCCTGACCAAGAAGGACATGTTTAGACAAGGTGAATCTCAACAATGAATAGGAGAGGAAACACAGGTGAAGGAATGGACCCAACGTGAGAGGAGTTGATTAACAAAGGTAGTCAAGCCAGAGGAATAATGGAACTTAGCAGGAGAGTGACAGGATGAGGAGTATGGTTAGACTCAAAGTGTGAAGGCCTGAGGAGTAGAGGATCATCTTGGATGATATCAGTGGGATACCTCATTAAAGCCACAGTACTATTTTTACCTGTATCCTTTAGCAGGATCATAGATGCACATTCTTCCCAGAACATCTCATAGTGTGATGCTTTATTTTGTGTCCTCTCTTGGACTGTTTTTCTCTGTTATAAAGATCTTGTTGGTAGGACCTCTGCTGCCACAGTAACACCTAAAAGGACATCACCATTTCAAAGTGCTCCATCTCCACAGTCATGACCTTAGATGTTTCTTTTTTGTTCCTGGTACTTCTTTAGCCCAGAACTTCACTCTTATTATCCAGTTTTTCCATTCATTTAAGAAATATTTAAAGAGTCTATCATAGATCAGCCAGTGTCTGTCCTATGTGCTAAGAACATAATAGTGAAACAGAAAGTCTTTTTCCCCCAAAGAACCTATAGTTTATAGAAGAGATAAATGCATTTAAATATATAAAAATTCTTTACATAAAACAGCGCATAATCAAAGAAGTATAAATGAAACATTACACTGAGACATCACTTTTTTACCTTTTAGGTTGGCAAAAATCCATAGAGAAACAGTAAGTTTTACACATGAGTGGTAGGAGCATAAATTGCTACAATCCCTTTGGAGGCAATTTGGCATTATTTTCTAAAATTATAAATGTATGTAGCCTTTTACTCACTTCAGGGAATTTATTCTACTGCTATATTTGTACACAGGAAATAGGTAGCTAATTATTTATTGAATTAATAGAGAAAAATTAGAAAATACCCAAATGTCTTAGAATGAGGGTTCAGTTAAACCAACCGCAGTATATAATGAAACATTGTGTGGGTATAAATCAAACAATCCAAAAGTCTCCTAATTCACAAAACAAAAAAATTAAAATGAGGATTCTCTCTATGTGCTGTTGGGGGCAGGGAGAGTAGCAGTATGAAAAGAGCCAGGAGTCTAGCAGCATTTTTAATATGGAGTGTATCTTATAAAAACAAAGGATGTTACTAGGATCATATCTTTATGTTGGTTTAGATTTGCATGTGGCGGTGGGGGGGGTGGTGTACCTGGAAACATGCATAAACATTTGATGAATGTGGCTATCTTCTAGGGAAGGGAAGCTGAATGGCTAGAGAATGCCAAGATTTTCCCCTGTGCATTAAAATTGTTTAGCTTTTGAAACATAGGTAGGAAATTATTTAATCCAATGCACTTAGTCTAGGGAAAGAAAATATAGAGATAATAGGGTGCACCGTAGTGTCTAATAGTGATGTCTACTAAGAATGCCTAATAATGTTGATTGAGCAAGGGGTGGGATAGTAAAACAGAAGCCCTATTTCAGGAAAGGTCAGGAGGAGGGCCACTCTGAGGAGACAATACAGAAAGAGAAAATTAATGCAGTCAGAGAGGCCAAGTAGTTGTCTTGCAGGAGGATAATCTGGACAGAGGGAGCAACAGAAGCGAACACCACGCATCAGGAACATACTTATCACACTTATCAAGGAGTAGTCAGGGACTCTGCAGATGTGGCCAGAGGCAAGTGTGTGTGGCCCTGATGAAAGCTTCAGGTTTTGTTTTTTATGTGGCTGGGAGACAATAGAAAGCCAATGCGTGGCCACTTCTGGTCCTGTATCTGCTCTGCTTTTTCTTGTCACCTACTCAGTCAAAATGCTATGACCAATGGTAAAAATGCTTCCTCCTTTGTTCTCTGGCTTCTTCTTTTTGCTTATCTCCATTGTTGAACAAATTTGACTATGTATACCTCCTTTTCTCTGTTGGTTGTTACTGAAGACGGACACAAGAACCCAGTGTTAGGTTCTACTAGAAATTCACACTCTCCAATCATTCTTTGGACTCAGTACATAGCCATAACCCAATTCAGGTTTGATTAATTTCCTTTTGTACCCATCACAGGGACAGCTCCAGACCTCTTCTATTCTCAGCAACACCTCCCATACCATTACCTCACGTTAGCTGATGACCTCAGCTCCTGCTTTAACAAGAACTAAATCCACCAAAATTCCCTTAGTTGAACCCCATCTTCTCTTCTTTCCAAACCCACCTCTCCACAATATTGCAATTTCCCATATTCCTGGAGTCTCTTTATCTCTTTCTGGCTTAGAAGACCTAAGCTACAATGTTGAGGATTGCCATATAGTAAGGAACTCACAAAATTCTCCCATTGTCACCTGGGAAGAAACTGAGGTCATAACTACAGCAGCCTACCCATAATTTAGTGCTGTCAACAGCCATGGGAACTTGGAAGAGGATGCTTCTTCAGTCAAGTCTCAGATGAGACCACAGACCAGCCAGAACCTTGACTGCAGCCTTGTAAGACTCTAGAGAGGACCTAGCTGAGCTGTGCCTTAAAACCTGACTCATAGGAACTGGAAGATATATTCATTATGCAAGAATAAATGTCTAGGATATTACCTGTCTGTGCTCTCTAACACTCCAGCAGGGCTTGATTACAGTACTTATCCCTTGCTATTGGAAATCTTTGTTTGCCTTGTGTTTCTCATCTGGACTTGGAGACAAGGGAGGGAGATGACCGACTTCATCTTTCTTCTTATCCCAAGAACCTTGCTCAACACTGAGAACCTCATTAGTGTTTAATATGTGTTAAGTAACTAATATTCTCTAAACACTTGATGCAAAGTGATTAGATTCTTGATTGGATATAACTTGTTTTACAAATGTATAAAATTGGAATAGATCACAGGGGGGTAAAAAAGTGATGACTGCATGGTGATGTGTATCTAAAGTCAACTTTTCATGGAATCATCTTGATTAATGAGGTCCTTCATCTACACAGTCACTAGGGAAAATTTTAAAAAGATCTATTTTCTCTTATGGTCTTCTTTCAAAAGCACTGCCTTCTCATTATGAATAATCAAACTCCACTCAGAAGAAAGGGCAAATTTGAAATAACTGACTTTTAGCTTTTAAGGCTTCTTATTCAAGTGAAAAGTAAAATAATCCTTTTGTGAAACTGATGCTGTGATTTTACTCAGATAATTTAATTCTTTGAAAACTGGCAGTACTCTTGTTCCAACTTCTGGTTAACCAATCTGTTTGAGGAGTGTCCTTGCTGAGAGCATTCTAATGATTATTTCCAATTTCTTTGTGAAGTTTATGAGACCAAGTATTATATTATTGTCTTTACTTTTTTTAATAAATGTGTTTCCTGTAAGATTATAATATAAATTTCAGACAAACCACATGTGGTTTAGTATAATGTTTATTTCTACCACTAAGTAATCAATAAATGTTTATTGAAGTTAACTAGAGTTTATTATAAGTACAGTGCATCTGCCCAGTGATCAGGTAAGATATTGTAGTTAAATAATGCAGGTTTTATCACAGTTCCAAACACTTCAAGCTATATAACCTCAAAGAAAATACAAATGATAAAGAAAACTGGGTGCATCCCTCCCCTTCACTTGCACCTCAAGCTTAGGGAATGGGTTTTCATAGCACTGGAAGGGCCTGGTGTGAGACCACTGTCACTGCTAGTATTTCAGATAGTACTGGAGGTCCTGGCCAATGTTGTGAGGAAAGAATTGAGAAATAGGGAAGCAAGAATGAAGATTGGAAGGAAAGACAAAAAACCAAAATAGCACAGTTTGGTGAGAAGGCTAAATACGAAATCAAAATATAAAAATTGATTGCCGTTTCTACAAAAGCAATCATCAACCACAAAATTTAATAAAAAGTAAAATAGCACCATCAACATAAGTATAAAGAATCTTAAGCAGTAATGGACAAGACTATGTGAAAAAATTCTTGAAACTTGAATAAAAGAGAGAGCATATACTGAATAAATGAAGACACCTTTTATGCTCTCAGATACAATGTGAATTCTTCCCTAAATTTACTCACACATGTGCAGTCTTAATAAAGTCTTAGTTTAATTTTTAGAAACTCAGTACACAGTCTAAAGTTTTATGGAAAAATAAATGTCCTCAAATAATCTAGACATGATAAAACCATAGTGAAGAAAGGGAGACTTACCTTATTGGTTTTGAGATATCATAAAAGTACAGTGAAGATGTCAGTGTTCTTTGACTTAATCTATGGAGTTAAGGTCATCACAACACTGGCAGAATGTTTTATTTATGCTGAGTGTGCATGTGTGTAGGGAGGGGTGTGCATATGACCTGTGACAGATTGGTTCTAAAATCTGGAAGGAAGATCAAAGAGCCAAGAAGAGCCAAAATATTCTTGAAGGAGAAAATCAATTTGGGAGAATGTTATAAAAAATGCCAAAAGGGGATTCCAAGATGGTGACTAGAGGGAGGAAGCAGAAAGCGTGCTTCCTAAAATAAAATCTTGGAGGGACACTGGAAATACATCTTACAGAAAAAACCACCAAGAAGAGGCAAAACTTTGACTCTTCCACACCTCCAGCCTGCGCATAGCATCCCCACTACATGTTAAATGGAGAAACCAGGAGGGCCCCTGCACCGCCAGACACCAGCTCCCAGATGCTTGGGAAGATGCGGACCACAAGGTGAGCTAAGCAGCATGTGGTACTCCCACAGACAACCCTGGGCCAGATCAGCATAGCCCCCTGGACAGACTGACCCCCATCCAGGGAAAACAGAGAAAAACACCCTGAATAAACAACAACAACAACAAAAAAGACACTTAGCAAAGAGGGCAGGGTGCCCTGAGTGCCGAAGAGTGGGGGGAGAGGAAATCCCTCACAGAACTGTGAATAAACAAGCCGTCCAGAGAAGGCAGGAGTGGCGGCACCTGCCCAGCAACCAGGAGTGGGAAAGTTTGCAAAAGTGGTGGTGGGAGGAAAACTCCACAGGAGAAGGGGGGAAGGGCCACTTCCCATGTGAACTGTAAATAAACAGGCCAGCTGGAGAAGGTGGGTGAAGCATCACCTCCCCTAGTGTGTTTGGAAAGGGGAAAGCTTGTAACAATGGTGGTCACTCCCAAGAGAACTCTAAATAAGAAAAGCCTGCGGGGCTAGGTGAGTGTTCAGTTCACTCCAGAGATCTGCATAAATAAAGCCTCCAGCAACAGCTGGCTGACAATAGAGGGCAGGTGAGGTGCAGCCACAGATAGACATTCACAGAACTGTCTGCAGACCCTTTTATTTTTTTTCTATCTTCCTTTGATGAGACAACTGAACTAGACCTGCATGTTAAAAAACTTACTGAAACTGAATTGCATTTGAACTTGGGACACTTTGTGGTGTTTTTTTTGTTTTGTTTTGTTTTCCCCTTTGATGAGACAACGACAGAACTACTTCTGAGACACCATCTCCAGGATTAGAGGCTGAGGGACTAACACCAAAATGATTAAGACTGAAACTTTATTGCATTTGAACCTAGATTTTTTTTTCAATCCTCTGTCTGTCTCTCTAATGCCTGCTTAGCTTACCATTGATTAGTACACTATCTCTCCCTGTTTATATCTTTGACATTTTTGTTTGTTTGTTTTGGTTTTTTTAATTGTTTGTTTATTTGTTTTCCCCTTTTTCTTTACCTTCTTTGCTTTCCATCTCCTCTCACCCTTCCATTCAAAATATTACCATTGTTATTATTACAAGCTAGAAATTACTTAATTGCACACAGTACAGGGACAATAACAATACCAAGGGCAATGGTGGGAAGACAGAAAAACTAGGGAAACCAGTTTCCCCACAGCAAAAAATTAGTACAGGAACCAGAGGGAAATAAATAAAACAGATACTCAGATCCAGACTCCAACAAAACAAAGATAAACTATGCCAAAGAAACCAATGAAGCCCACAAGAATAATCTGAAAGAAGAAATCCTACAAGTAATCAATGAGAATTTCATAGAGATGATAGTGGATAGGGTCAACCAAAATGTACAAGAGACACTCAAGAAATTCCAAGACAACAAAAATAGAGATTTTGAGAAAGCACAAGAAGAAATAAAAGAAACCATAGAGGCACTGTATAAACACCAAAGTGAAATGAAGAACATGATTAATACAGAGATAAATGAACTCAGGACAAAAATAGACAACATTAAAGACGAAGTGACTCAGGATATGGAAAACCTCAGAAAAAAGAACGAAACAAAAATGCAAAACAAAAACAGAAGGCCAATCCAGCAGAATAGAACAAACAGAAGACAGAATCTCAGAAATCGAGGATGAAATGGTAATTAAAGGAAAAACCAAAGAACTATTAGTTAAACAATTCAAGACCTCTGAAAAGAAAATCCAAGAACTCACCGACTCCATCAAAAGACCAAACCTGAGATTCATGGACATTGAAGAAGGAGAAGAGGTGCAAGCAAAGGGAATGCGTAGTATATTCAACAAAATAATAACGGAAAATTTCCCAAATTTAGAGAAAGATATTCCCATACAGATGCAAGAGGCCTCCAGAACACCAAACAGACCAGATCAAAATAGAACTACCACACAACATATTATTATTAAAACAACAAGTTCAGAAACTAGGGAAAGAATATTGAAGGCTGTAAGAGAGAAAAAACAAATAACATACAAAGGTAACCCATCAAAATCATAGCAGACTTCTCAACAGAAACATTAAAAGCAAGAAGAGCTTGGGGTGAGGTCTTCTGGGCACTGAATGAAAATAACTTCAACCCCAGGATACTCTACCCAGCAAAACTATCATTCAAAATAGATGGAGCAATAAAAGTCTTCCGTGATAAGCAGAAAGTAAAACAATATATAACCACAAAGCCACCACTACAAAAGATTCTTCAAGGGATTCTGCACACAGAAAGTGAAACTCAACATAACCATGAAAGGACAGGCAGCACCAAACTACAGGAAAAGAAAAAGCAAGAAAGGAGAGAGTAACCTAAACTTAGGTACACACAATCAAACCTTCAAACAACTAAGACAACTAAATGACAGGAATCACCACATACCTATTAACTAACGCTTAATGTTAACAGACTTAATTCACCCATCAAAAGGCACCGTTTGACAAAATGGATTAAAAAAGAAGATCCAACAATTTGTTGCTTACAGGAGACCCATCTCAACGACAGAAATAAGCATAGGCTTAGGATGAAAGGCTGGAAGAAGATTTACCAAGCCAAAAGCCCCCCAAAACAGGTAGGAATAGCAATACTTATCTCTGACAGAGTAGACTTCAAACCTACATTGATCAAACAAGACAAAGAAGGACATCCCATACTAATAAAAGGGGAAATAGACCAAAAGGAAATAATAATTATCAACCTATATGCACCCAATGTCAATGCACCCAATTTCATCAAATATACCCTGAAGGACCTAAAAGCATATATTAACTCCAACACAGTGGTTGTGGGAGATTTTAACATCCCATTATCATCAATAGACAGTCATCCAAACAAAAAATCGATAAAGAAATCCTAGATCTAAAATATACAATAGATCAAATGGACCTAGTTGATGTCTACAGAACATTTCATCCAACTTCTACACAATATACATTCTTCTCAGCAGCCCATAGAACCTTCTCCAAAATAGATCATATCCTAGGGCACAAAGCAAGCCTCAGCAAATATAAGAAAATAGAAATTATACCATGCATACTATCTGATCACAATGCAATAAAACTAGAACTCAACAACAAAAATAAAGACAAAAAACATACAAGCAGCTGGAAACTGAATAACTCACTCCTTAATGAACAATGGGTCATTGATGAAATAAAAGAGGAAATTAAAAAGTTCCTGGAAGTCAATGAAAATGAAAACACAACCTACCGGAACCTATGGGACACAGCAAAGGCAGTCCTGAGAGGAAAGTTTATAGCCATGATGCATATATTAAAAAGACTGAAAGATCCCAAATCAATGACCTAATAATACATCTCAAACTCCTAGAAAACAAGAACAAGAAAATCCCAAAACAAATAGAAGGAGAGAAATAATAAAAATAAGAGCTGAAATCAATGAAATAGAAACCAAAAAAGCCATACAAAGAATTAATGAAACAAAAGGTTGGTTCTTTGAAAAAATAAAAAGATCGACAGACCCCTGGCAAACCTGACTAAAATGAGGAGAGAAAGAACCCAAATTAGTAGAATCAGGAATGCAAAGGGGAGATAACAACAAACACCATGGAAGTCCAGGAAATCATCAGAGACTACTTTGAGAACCTATATTCAAATAAATTTGAAAATCTTAAAGAAATGGACAGATTTCTAGATACATCTGATCATCCAAAACTGAACCAAGAGGATATTAATCACCTGAATAGATACATAACACAAAATGAAATTGAAGTGGCAATCAAGAGTCTCCCCAAAAAGAAAAGTCCAGGACCTGATGGATTCTATGCTGAATTCTATCAGACTTCTAAAGAAGAACTGATACCAACCCTCCTTAAACTGTTCCATGAAATAGAAAGGGAAGGAAAACTGCTGAACACATTTTATGAGGCCAATATTACATTTATCCCAAAACCAGGCAAAGAAACCTCCAAAAAGGAGAACTATAGGCCAATCTCCTTAAGGAACATTGATGCCAAAATCCTCAATAAAATAATGGCAAACCGAATTCAACAACAATCCAAAGATCATTCACCACAATCAAGTCGGCTTCATTCCAGGAATGCAGGGTTGGTTCAACATATGAAAATCAATAAACATTATAAACCACATTAACAGAAACAAAGACAAAAATGACTTGATCTTCTCAATAGATGTAGAAAAAGCCTTTGATAAGATCCAACACCATTTCATGATAAAAGTTCTAAGAAAACTAGGAATAGAAGGAAAGTTCCTCAACATTATAAAAGCTATATATGACAAACCTACAGCCAGCATTATACTTAACAGAGAAAAACTGAACCATTCCCTCTAAAATCAGGAACTAGACAAAGTTGCCCACTATCTTTACTCCTATTCAACATAGTACTAGAATTCCTAGCCAGAGCAATTAGGCAAGAAGAAGGAATAAAAGGAATACAAATAGGTAAAGATACTGTCAAAATATCCCTATTTGCAGATGATATGATCCTATACTTAAAGACCCAAAAAACTCTACTCAGAAGCACCTAGACACCATCAATAGCTATAGCAAGGTAGCAGGATATAAAATCAACATAGAAAAATCATTAGCATTTCTATACACTAATAATGAACAAACTGAAAAAGAATATATGAAAACAATTCCATTTACAATAGCCTCAAAAAAAAATCAAATACCTAGGTGTAAACTTAACAAAGGATGTGAACAACCTCTACAAGGAAAACTATACACTTCTGAAGAAAGAGATTGAGGAAGACTATAGAAAGTGGAGAGATCTCCCATGCTCATGGATTGGTAGAATCAACATAGTAAAAATGTCTATTCCCAAAAGTAATCTACATGTTTAATGCAATTCCCATAAAATCCCAATAATATTCATTAAAGAGATTGAAAAATCTACCGTTAAATTTATATGGAAACACAAGAGACCACAAATAGCCAAGGCAATACTCAGTCAAAAGAACAATGCTGGACGTATCACGATACCGGACTTCAAACTATATTACAAAGCAGTAGCAATAAAAACAGCACGGTACTGGCACAAAAACATACATGAAGACCAGTGGAACATAATAGAGGACCCAGATATGAAGCCACAAAACTATAACCAACTTGTCTTTGACAAAGGCGCTAAAAATATACAATGGAGAAAAGACAGCCTCTTCAACAAAAACTGCTTGGAAAACTGGTTAGCAGTCTGCAAAAAACTGAAACTAGATCCATGTATATCACCCTATACCAATATTAACTCAAAATGGATCAAGGATCTTAATATCAGACCCCAAACTCTAAAGTTGGTACAGGAAAGAGTAGGAAATACTCTGGAATTAATAGGTATAGGTAAGAAATTTCTCAATGGAGCCCCAACAGCTCAGAAACTAAGAGACAGCATAGATAAATGGGACTTCATAAAACTAAAAAGCTTCTGCTCAACAAAAGAAATAGTCTCTAAACTGAAGAGAACACCCACAGAGTAGGAGAAAATATTCACCAGCTACACATCAGACAAAGGACTGATAACCAGAATATATATGGAACTCAAAAAACTAAATTCTCCCAAAATAAATGAACCAATAAAGAAATGGGCAAGTGAACTAAACAAATCTTTCTCAAAAGAAGAAATTCAAATGGCCAAAAAACACATGAAAAAATGCTCACCATCCCTAGCAATAAAGGAAATGTAAATTAAAACCACACTAAGATTCCACTTCACCCTATTAGAATAGCCATCATTAGCAACACCACTAACAACAGGTGTTGGCGAGGATGCAGGGTAAAAGGAATCCTCTTACACTGCAGGTGGGAATGTAATTAATTCAACCACTCTGGAAAAAAATTTGGAGTCTTCTTAAAAATCTAAACATTGATCTACCATTTGATCCAGCAATACCACTCTTGGGGATATACCCAAAAGACTCTGGCACAGGTTACTCCAGAGGCACCTGCACACCCATGTTTACTGCGGCACTATTCACAATAGCCAAGTTATGAAAACAGCCAAGATGCCCCACCACTGACGAATGGATTAAGAAAATGTGGTATCTGTACACAATGGAATTTTATGCAGCCATGAAGAAGAATGAAATGTTATCATTTGCAGGCAAATGGATGGAACTGAAGAACATCATTCTGAGTGAGGTTAGCCTGGCCCAAAAGACCAAAAATCATATGTTCTCCCTCATATGCAGACACTAGATCAAGGGCAAACACAACAAGGGGATTGGACTTTTATCACATGATAAAGCGAGAGCACACAAAGGAGGTGTGAAGATAGGTAAGACATCCAAAAAACTAGATAGCATTTGTTGCCCTCAATGAAGAGAAAGTAATGCAGATACTTTAAAGCAACAGAGGCCAATAGGAGAAGGGGACCAGGAACTAGAGAAAAGATTAGTTTGAAAATTAATTCAGAAGGTAACACATGTAGAGGAAAGCAATGCAAGTCAACTCCCTGTATAGCTATCCTTATCTCAACTAGCAAAAACCCTTGGTCCTTCCTATTATTGCTTATACTCTATCTTCAACAAAATTACAGATAAGGGCAGAATATTTTTTGCCGGGTAGCGAGGGGTAAGGAGGGGTAAGGGAGGGAGCAGGGGGAAGGTGGGAGAAATGACCCAAACATTGTATGCACATATGAATAAAATAAAAATTTTTTTAAATGCCAAAACTTTTTATGAAGCTATAGTAATTAAGGTTTGTGTCATTATTGCCAGGATAGACAAATTGGTCAATGGAGCAGAATATAGAAGTCCCTAAGCTGACTCACAGATATATGGAAAGCTAATGACAGAGCTGGCATTACAGGGCAGTGAAGAAAGGATAGATTTTGTCATAAACAGTATTAGGAGAGTCATCTGGATGATAAAAATGACACTGAGTTTTTATATCATACCACACACAAAAATCAATTTCAGTTGGATTATAGGACTTAAATGTGAAAGGCTATACTATAAAACTTTTTAAAAAGACAATATAAGAAAATATACGTACAATCTTGGGAAGAAAAAAATCTTTAAACAAACTTCAAATACAGAAAGCATAAAGGAAATTACTGACACATTAGATTGTATTAGGTTTAAGAATTTCTCTTCATAAAAAATGCCCATAGTATAAAGCAAATGAAAAGATGAATTATGCACTGGCAGATAGTATTAACAGCTACCGATGGATTAGGAACTAGGATAGCTATCTATCTATCTATCTATCTATCATCTCTCTATCTATCCATCTAGAAAACTAAAAATCAACCTGATAGAAAAATACACAAAAGACAAAGAGGAAATAAGAATGAACAATAAATGTATGAAGTCGTGCTCTCAACAATAATCATGGAAATGCAACTTAAAGCACAATGTGTATTAAGAGTAGAATAGATAGACAAATTATAGTTACTTCATACAATAAAATATTGAGGACTAATGAATGAAATACAGCTACCAAGCATAAAAATGTGTTGACATAATGGGATTGGGAAGGACAAAGTTTCTATTCCTTATGTATATTATATAAGTAAGAGTTTGTTCTGCTGTTATTCTTTAGACCTTATACATATCTTATAAATATACTTTGTATCTAACAAATATTGGATCTAACTTAAAATAAGTTAGGAGTATTTTCAGGCATGACAATATGATGGTATTCTTAGATCCTGCCCTGCAAGCTTGTAAATGGCAAGTAGACCTGAGCAGAAATTCTACATGTGAACCATCGGGTTCTTCTGGCTTAAGAAAGAAAGTAGCTTCTACCTTAAATGTCTCTTTTAAATACTAAATGGGTAACAAAAATGTGGTTACATTTTCTAGTTTTTAGTAACTGTGTGAGTTTTGTTTTCATAACAGAAGTAAGGGAAATCATAGGACCCAATTATTTCTCCATGAGGAGAGGAAATTTTTCTCACTGTATGCTATGATTTGAATGTTTGTATTCAAAATTTAGGTTGAAATTTAATCCCCAATGCAGCGATGTTAAGAGGTGAGGCCTTTAGGAGGTGATTAGGCTGTAAGAATGGAGAGGATGAGATTATTTTTGATAATAAGAACCAGCTAGGTCTTTTTGCCCTTCCATCCTTCCACCAGGTGAGGGCATGGTGTTTCTCTCCTCTAGAGGATGTAGCTAAAGTAGTCTTGAAAACAGATAGCAGCCCAATCAGACACCAAATCTGCCTGTACCTTGCTCAGCCTCCAGAGCTCTGAAAAATAAATTTCTGTTATTTATAAATTACTTAATCCCGGGTGTTTTGTTATATCACACAAATAGACTAAGACCCTACACAACTTTTAAAGAAACACTGAGAGACAAACAAAGATGCTCATGATTACACACCATAAGTTCTGCTCTTTCAACCTGCTCCATAAGGTACTTAAAAAAATCAAATGAGATAATGAATATAAAATGCCCTGATGCATGGTAAGTACAAAATATTAGCTCATATAGTTATCATTACCTTATTATAGTGTGGAATTACAAAATGATTTATTATTTCCTATGCACTATTATTATGGGAATTTGCACATATATAGACCTACAAAAATGTAATCATTGAATTTAGGAGAATTAATTTTACCAGATTTATGAGCCATGAAAAATTGTGGGTACTGAAGTTTTTAATATTTGTAGTGTTCAGGTAATTTGCTTAATTCAGAACAGTCATCAAAGTCATAAATTTCCCCCAGAAGGGAGCTGTGGAGACAATAGTCACTGCAGAAGATGTCTCACTACAAATTGATCACTGACCTTTATTCTTAAATGCAGTCATCATTCCATTTTAACCATTTTTTTCACTAGTTTATGTCTCCACTTACTTACTTATTTACATTTTTAAAGGGACAAAGGGATACTTGTGAAGCTAATAATATGAAACTTTTTCCTGTTTCATCTTTTGTTTTGCTAAATTTGGTTGACTATAGCACATAAAAGCAAGACAGAAACTGGGCGCAAAAGCTGAGCCCCCAGTATGAACCCAATACTGATGGTAAGTGTGTCGCTGAGCAGCCCTGGGAATAATGAGAAATGTTAAGTATGAGTAGTAGAAACATTAATTTGAAATAAAAATTTGGGACGTTAAAATGTACCTGTACTCTATAGTCACTTTTGGATCATTTGATGAAGCAATGAAAAGATCTAGAATGATTTCTGTAATAAGTAATTTCAAAAGAGAAAATCGGGCAGCCTTTCACAATGTAATAAAAGGAGAGGTGTGTTTGTGTGGTCTTCTCCCACATTCTTATTTGTATCTCAATATATTTAGAGGAAAAACAATTCATGATAGCTACATATCAGAAACTAAGTATGGCTAAAACATGCATTTTTATGTTACCTTCTTGCCTTCTCCCTTTTACCCTTACTTTTATGTGAGATACTCCACAATTACATTCACTTCAAATCTTTACAGCATTGATACAGAATGAAAAAAGACAAAACTATATGTCTGTTGATGACCTGATTCCAAGATGAGAAGGAAAAATATTTCTCTATGTTTTATGTATTTCCTATGACCAAAAATATGATTTTCCAGCTGTTATTGTCTTGCAAAAGTACATATTCCCTATGGAGCAAATATGCTTCCATTCTGTTCCCATTGAGATGATTTGCTGATTCTGATCAACTCCAGGTCCGGAGTCTGGCAGAGAATTATTCAGATGACTGCCTTGATTCGAGGCTGTGCTTAGCTTAGGAATACTCAACTCTAAGCTATCTCCCTGCAAATCACAAAGAACCTCTGACTAATTCACCAGCTCAGTGGTCCCTAATCTACTATTTCTTTGTCATTGCATAATCAAAGTCTATTCTTCTCCATTGCTGTCATAGAACGTCAATGTTGTAATCTGTTTGTTATTAGGACCACTCAAAAAAAATCCATCTTTTCTTTATCCTCTTCCTCCATGAACTTCCTAGAAGAATGAACACACCAGTATTATTCTTTCCCACAAACAGAAATCAATCTATACCAAAATACCTGGTATAATGTGTATTATTAGCTTGTCACTGAAGACAAAATTTATATTTACTTAAACAGGTGTCACTTTACACAAAGCTTCTCAGACCTGCATTAAATAAAAAATGCATGCCTATTTAGACATTTAAAGAAAAGAATCATTTTGAGAAATACAGTCTAATCAGACAATGAAAAGTCATGGAATGAATGTACCATATGCCGATAGTAATGTGCTTCACAGAATAATGACTTCCATTTTGGTGAGCTTGCTTTAGAGTTCATTGACATTACAGCCAATGTATTTTCTGTTGGTCTATGAATAGTGCTGTAAGAGAAATACGTGACAGAAAGATGTAGTGAGGGAATTTTGTTTGTTTGTTTTGTTTTTTAATTGTGGTTAGCTGCCTGGCTACTTTTGTTTCTTCTTTATATTTATTTTGGAGCAATTTGGCTTAAAAATTTTCATAAGTAAAATGTTATTTTAATAATTAATCCTGACTTAACAGCTTCAAAGCAAGTCAGTCCATTTCTTTACCTTTGTTTTCAATTCAGATTAGAAAAGCCCTTAAGATGGGTTATCGTTTTGAACATGCCTATTAAAAATAGCAGAATATTACAAATATTATTTCCCCATGGCCATTTGTATCAGTTTTTGCTCTGCTAGAATTGTGCATACAGTAGGAGCAGGATAAGTGTGTGCTGCTGAGAGTAAAGTATTAAATTTACAACATTCTATTTTCTCTATTAAAAAGTTTATAAAGTTTGGTAACTAGATTTTAATTTTTAAATCATAGTTTGAAACCACCCAAAGCAAGGACAATCAGCACAAGGTCACACAGATCCACATGCAAATCTACAGTTGTATACAAGAGATATTGGAGATGTGTTGTCTACCCAAGCACTGTGAAATGTAATTAACTCTTCTCTTCAGGAGAAAAACAAAGCAGTAGCAAACAAAAAAACAAAACTAATTAGAAAAACTGAAAGATCTCCTAACCACAGGCTTCAAGAAACTAATTATCAAAAGAAAAGAAAACATTATATGAATGTTAACAATATTCATTTAAGCAAGGTATCTTTTTAAAGTGACACCCACTACAATTATACCAATTAAAACCAATGTCAGATTTCCTTCTAAATTAGATTAACTGAAATTTTGCTTGTCTTTGAATATTTCATAAGCCAATTTTTGTAAGTCTGGTCTTAGAGGAGAATAGAATACTGTTCTTTCTCAAGGTTTGCTTTCTGTATTACCGTAACTCACAAGAGAAGTTAGATATTTGAAAGAGTGGACATCTAAAGTTTTCCATACATTCCAAATCATGTGGTATGTTTAGATGCTGAACAAATGCATTCATTCAATTTTTTTTTTTTTTTTTTTTTTTTTGCTACTGGGGTTAGAACTCAGGGCTTCATGCTTGCTAAGCAGGTACTCTACCAGTTAACCAATTGAGACATGCCAATAGCCGTATTGCTCTGGTTATTTTTGAGGTAGGGTCTCAATTTTTGCCCAGACTGACCTGGCCTGTGATCTTCCTATTTTACCCTTTCTGCTATAGTTGAGATGACAGGCATGTGACACTGCACCTAGCTATTGGTTGAGATGGAGTCTTGAAAAACTTTTACTCTGTCTGGCCTAGAACTAGGATCCTTTGCCTCCGAAGTAAATAGGATTACAGGCCAAAACCACTGGTGCTTCAAGTTATGTGCTGGAATAGGGTTTACCTTGACTAATGAGACATGCAATGCTCCTACTGTTACTGAGCTTAAATTCTAGTGGTGGAAGATAGACAGCTAATGAGAAAATAAATATATAAAAGTATTACTGGTTGTTTTCTTTTTGAGAAAGGAAACAATGGGATTCTTTTGTAAGAAAAAAAAGAAAAAGAAAGAACAGGCCAGAAAGTACTTTGACTGAGTGCTGAAGGAACCTTTTTAAAGAAAGACAGTTAAAATGAGACTTGAAATATGAGAAGCTGGTTGGTGAAGAGTGATCCAGATGAAGGGAACATCATGTAAAATGATCCTGAGGAAGTAGAACTTTGGGTGTTCTGGGCATCAGCAGAAGATGGTGGCCAGAGAGTGAAGGACGAGGGGCCAATTCATAAGTGGAGGTTTAAAAGCTAACACAAGACCAGGCTAGAAGCCTAGTCATGCAGGGATGTGAAAACAGAGTAGAATTTGGTTCTGACTGTTTTATTTTAAGAGCACTAGGATGCCACTGAGGTCATTCTGGATACGTAGGAAATGATATCAGCTGATTGTACTTGACACAATTACTCTGGCTACATTTTTTGTTTATTTTTTGACAGTAATGGTGTTGAATTCGGGGCCTCTCACTTGCTAGGCAGGCACTCTACTACTTGAGCTATTCCTTGGGCTACTTTTCAGATGGCATGCTGAGTGTCAATGGTAAAAGGCAGACCTCAGTGATGTTTAGTGGTCCAAGTTGGGGGACTTGGGTTAAACTTGGGAGCAATTGAGATAGGGAGAAAGAAATTGATGGAAGTGAGGTACCATTAAAGAAAGGCTGAAAGCACTGACTAAAGTCTTAACTGTGAACAGTGCCAACAAGGAAGGCATCAAAGGAAGTCTCCAGATTTTGGGTAGCCATTTTCCTCACTTTCCAAGGAGAGAGACAAACTTTACCCTTCCCATGGGTTGACATTAATGTGACATTTGAGTTAGGTGAATGCCAATGTTTGGAATTGCAGAAATAAGTAACGATTGATAATTTAAGAAGAAATAGTGACAAATGAAGAGGAAGTATCACAGACCCTTGTGCATTAGCTATGGAGAACAAAAGTACTATGCATGATAATTAGCAGAGCATTGGGTCTAAATGCTCAATTCTGCTACTTTGTTACTTGAAGAGTTATTTAATATTCTTTCACTAAAATTTCTTTTTCTGTAATATTGTGATAATGTCACACAGAACAATCTAATGTGAAATTCCCACAGTAGTATATGTGAAAGTGTAATGGGGAGTAATAACAGAAATAAACTCTATGACAATGTTTCAAATGTACTTCAATCGTGACCATTCTAATATGTCAACAAAGGAAATTTTTTTGTATCAATGACCAACAAGGACCTTTCCACCTTTTTCTAGCAAGAGATGGTCTCTTAATGTCCTGTATTATGAAATAAAGCATTCATTAAGACCTCAAATAATAGTAATTAGTATCATTCTTTTTGATAGCGTGAAAATATTTTGATATAGCCTTGGTAAGATATCATAATATAATATAACATAACTATGTGAATAAAACATTTATGTTAGAATGTGTAAAGGTACATTTCTTTTCACTTATCAAAATTCTAAGCCACATCTGGCTTGCAGTCTTTTGACATTTTTCTGCTATGAGGTAAAAATAAAAATTAATATGGAAAACACTGTCTCAAAGTCAAAACTTATGATCATCTCCTGAATGAAAAAGGGTGTGTGTGTGTATGTGTGTGTGTGTGTGTTGTGCGCATGCATGTTTGATCCAGACACAACACAGTGGATTTTCAACTGGAAGAGGTCTTAAAAGGAACATAATTCTATGTTGGACCAAGTCTTTATGAATACAACCCCATTAATTAATTACACTGTGTGCTGAAACACATAACTGAAATCTATTATGTGAAATAAAACTTAGTATTGAAACATTATTTTCACATGCTGGGAGAGTTAATTATTAAATATATTATTCATTGCACAAAAAACAGTGTGGATAATGATGTTTTTGTTGGGTCCAAGTGTGACTGACAGGAAATGAATGTCATCACCAGTCTATTTCACTCTGATAAAAATTACTTTATTAGATTTATTTTACTGGCATACTTTTTTGTACACATTCTCATTGTGTGAAATTGAAAAGTACAAGAAATTATTGCCAGGAATCCCCGTCCTTCTCTACTTTCTTACTCATGTTAAAAATTTGGAGTGTTTTTTCCAAATATTTTATATAAATTTCCTTATATTTCTAAGTTATGAAATGTGATGTGATCTAATTCTGTACCCTACTTCCCTCACATTACATTATATTGAGAAATGTTTCCTACATAATATAATGCTCTGTTATAATTTTATTTGTACATAATTTCCTTACAAGTTCTGTTGGAGATTCATTAAACATATTGATCTATTCATATAAAATTAACATCTTCATAAAAAACATTATTCTCATGCAGGCAGACTTTTCTTCATTTATTTCAATCTTCTTTCCCCTCAGTAGCATTCTGTTCTTTGTGCTTCAAACGCCATAAGCATCGCTTATTCAGTTTGTTGTTAGGGTTTTCCTCTGCTCTACAAGTAAGAACTCACATCATTTTCTAATTTCTAGCTAGCTATTATAGAGAAAACACTATTGACTTGTCTGTTTATTTTATTAGCAATCACTTCACTTGCTAGTTGATTTCCTTGAGTTTTCAAGGTAGAAATGTATCACAAACAAATACTGAATTATTTCACTTTTTTTGGCTATTTTTATCTTAAATGCCATTCTTGACTTATTGCATTAACAGCAGATCTTAGAATAATATTAAATTATAGCTATGATAACAAGTGTTCTTGGTATTGGGATTGAAGATGATCTTGCTAATGCCTCATTGTCGGATATGATACTCCTTCCTTTCTCTATACAGCATTACAGCTTTTTTTTTTTTTTGTGGCTGCACTGGGGTTTGAACTCAGGACCATGTGCTTGCTAGGCAGGCACTCTACTACATGAGCCACACCCCCAGTTACGAGTTTTTAAGTGATAAACCTGGTATTTGAATCCAAGCGGTGGAAAAAGAAAGGAAGAGTTGCCCAATAATGACACTTATGGGAAGTGTTGGAAACACTGAGATGATGGGTCCTAGTGGAAGGAAATTAGTTCAGTGGGAGCACGCCTTTAACGGGGGTATTGGGACCTTGCCTGTCTCATTCCCAGCTTCCAGTGAGATGAGCAGTTTCTCCACTGCACACTCCCCCATGATATACTGCCTTGCTACAGGCCTAAAAGCAACTGAGTCAACTAGCAACAGACTAAAACTTCTGAAATTACAAGTCAAATAAACTTTCTTCCTTAAGTTTATTTACCTTGGGTGTATGTTATAGTAATGAAAGCTGACTGACACATTAACTCTTTGCCTTTCCATACAAATTTTAGGATCAGCTTATCAACTTTCACAAACATATAAGCACCATTTTGCATTGTGCTTAAGATTAAATTAATTTTTACAGATCTGAGGGGAATTGATGCTTTTACAATATTGAGTCTTCCAATTTAGGGTAAATGTTCCCTCCATTTTCTAGGTTTTTCAAATTTTCTCTCAACTTTGTTTTGTCGTTTTTCAGGATAAGGGTCTTTTATATTTTTCATACTAAACTGATATTGTTTCAAAGACCTTGCTAAAGTTACCTTTTAAATTCCAGTGGCTTATTTATATGTTATTAAGGTCTTTTTCATATATAGTTATTTCACTTATAGATAGTGTTTTCTTTGTCTTTTTCTTGTCTTATTGTTCCACTTAGGACATCCAATGTAATTTTTAAAAATAAATTATATTCCTGTCTATTTTCAGTTATCAAGGAAAAACTTTCAATAATTCACTATTTAAGTATTTGGTTTATTGATAATGTGTTGTAAATACTGCTATCCAACCTAGGTCATTCTCTTCTGTTCTTAAGCATTGATTAACATTGAATCACATGAAATGCTTTGTTTTTATCAACTGAAATGATGATAAATGATTTTTTGTCCTTTTTTGGGGTCAATTATACTAACTAATTCTTTCAAAACTCTTAGATTTTTTTTTTCCTTGCAGCACTGGGGCTTGAACTCAGGGTCCCATGCTTACTAGGCAGGTGTTCTACCAGTTGACCCACTCCACAGCCTATCTTTCACAGTTCTTGAATACCTGACATAAGCTCCACTTAGTCTTGATGCATCATCCATTCTATACCTTGCTGGATTCCATTTGTAAATGTCTGTCTTCCATTTTCATCAGTGTTCATTGGCATATTGGACTGGTGTTAACCACTCTTTTGTGTATCAAGTTTATGCTGGCTTCATGAAATCATTTAGAAAGCTTATGCTCTTTTATATTCTCTGAATAAAGGACATTTAAGTACAATTGGGGTTGTTTTTCCTTAAAAGTTTGAAATAATTAATTGGTGAAGCCACCTGGACTAGTTACTTGGATTATTTATTGTTTCTGTGTAAAACCCTTTGATGATGTATTCAATTTATTCAATAGAACCAAACTATTTAAAATTTCCTTTCTTTTATCAATTTTGAAAAGTTGTATTTTCTAAGGGATTTGTACATTTTGTCTAAATTTTTAAATTTATTATTTTAAATATATTTATAATATTCTTTTATTTACTTTTTTAACAGTGTGAATGCAGACAGATGTCTATTTTATTTTTGATAGTTTATGCTTTTAAGGTATTTTACCCTGTAAGTAGTCATGCTGGGAGTTATCAATTTCATTAATATCTTTAAGAATCCAAATTTTGATTTATTGTATGATTGACTTTATCATATGGTTCTGTTAAAAAATTGTTATTTTTTGTGGACTTATTTAGTAATATAATTACCACAAATGTATGAAGATCATCATGTTGAGCAGGATAAGCCAAACTCAAAAGCCAAATATTTCATGCTTTTTCTCATATTCAGAGTCTAGACCAGAAATAATGATGGTGATGGTGATGATGATAATGGTCCCCACCTTTTTCATGAGTGTAAAAGAAAGACTGCCTGGGGGGAATCGGTGGGAGTAGGGAGGGTGTACTGGGCAGTGAGGAAGATCAAAGTACACTGTATATACATGATGACAGCATAATGAAACCCACCAAATTATGTTTGAAAGGGAGGCGGAAGAGACAGGGGTGTTCAGGGAACATAATAGAAGGGGTAAACTTGTTCACAGTATACTCGACACATGTATGGAATTATCATAATGAACCTCCCTTGTACTATTAGCATATATTAATAAAAATGATAACGTCCTTTAAAATTGCCACTTTTTGTTTGCTTATTTTTAAGGTAGTATCACAAATTCTTGCCCAAAGCTCTCTAATAATAAATGCAAAACTCTCTTCAATATGGCAAAGCTTCTCAGCAATTTCTTAGTTTCATTTTTTCCTTTGGAATTCTCTTGGACCAAAGTTCCAATGGATCAGCTGATGGTTAAAGTCGCCGTCTCACTCTTATTCTCGTGATCCCAGGAGTGCTCATTATACCTCTTGTATGTCGAGTTCATCTTAGCTTGGATCCCACATGTGTTCCTTTATTGGTTTACTTACTCATCTCTATAGAACATTTTCTCATAGCTTCTTAAAAATAACTAATTAGAAGTAGAAATGTTTAGTGAGAGTTCATGTCTGAAAGTGTTTATTCTATCTTCAGACCTAAAATGATGAATATGTTTATCAGTAGCCTAGAGGGAAAGAAAAACTCTGAGACAAGCTTTATGTTCCAGTGACTTTGAGCAAGTACACTTTGCATGGCTTAATTTAATGAAGTTAAATATAATTATCCTGTTAGAAAATATTTACAAAATATTTACTAGGAGAGGTGTTTTATCTGCATATTTAAACAACTAAATACCAATAAGAAAAAGACAAACTAAAAGGAAAGAGGAAAGAGGAAGAAAACAGAAAAGAATATCTGCTTTTGGTTAAGAAACATTTGCAAATTACTTAATATCTGTAATAGGAGAAGAAATACAAGTGAAGCAAAAGATGTTTCATTCTTATCAAACTAGGAGAATATTTAAAAATTGATACCAGTATTTGTAAGGGCATATAAAAAGAGGCAGATATTTTAGAAAGTAAATTAGAATTTCTATTAATTTTTTTCAAATCAGGATGGTTTTTGAATTTTTTCCTACAGAAACATTCTCACATTTCACATAGAAGTGAATACATAAATATTCACTATGGTTTTGTTTGTATTCACCCCAAAATGGTAATAATCTTTTTCATTAGGAAAAAGATTAAGAAATATGAACTCATTCTTACAATGAAGTACTCTGCAGCAATAAAATAGGAGGGGGAAAAGAGAGAAGGCAAAAAATAAAACTAAAAGAAATATTACTGATGTGGAAAGATATTTAAGACAAGTGATATGTCTAAAAATCAAGTTGTAGAACAGCTGTATATCATCTCATTCTAAAAATTATGAATTAAATTATGCAGAGAAAGGATCAAAAGGTACATCCAGGTTTTGAGAGCAGTTTTCTTTGATTATGATATTCAATTTTATGATATTGGTCCCATCATGTTTGAATTTGATATAACTCTGCACTATAGTTGTGATTTGTGGAAAGTGTGTGTTGGTATCAAAAACAACAACGAAAATGAGTTTGGGGTCTTCCTTGATTATTAGCATGTCAGTCATTTTTGATATCTCTTTTCTTTTCACTGCCTTATCTCAGGGAGCAGATGCATGCTCTTATTGTTTTATTGTGGGATTGAGATGAGAACAATTGGTTTTGTCTTCATTAGACATTTGAAGGACAATTATATCATAACTTCTTCAACCTTTCCTGTTGAATAGTTAGTATTTCATGAATTCAAAGAAACGTGGCAAGACACTTATTTTAAATAACTGTGAGGTTCAGCTAATTAACTTTATTTTAGATATTAAATTGTCTTTTACTCTCAAGCATAGCTCAGAATAGAAAATACTTTAATCTGTAGTCTAACTTTCCCCATTAATTAGTTTTGCTTTTGGAGCAATGCAGGTCCAAACCTAGCAGTAAGTGGGAACTACGCAGAAAAATCTCTTCCTCAGGGAAGAACACATTTAACTCTTTGAGGACAAGGATTCAAATATGTGCCCAGAAATGTGTACCTTATAGGTATTTCTAAAAATAATCAATACAAATAAAAGGAATTTATATTATGAACCATGCTTACCATTTGTGATGGTTAATTTTGATTGTCAAATTGATTGGATTGAGAAATGCCTAAGAGATTAGTAAAGCACATTTCTAGGTATATCTGTGAGGGTGTTTCCAGAGAGGATTAACTAAGGGAAGAAAACCTGCCCTAAATGTGGGTGGTGCTATTCTATAGGCTTGGGGCCCAGATGGCATAAAAGGGGATAATTGAGAAAGCCAGGTAGCACAGGCATTGTCTCTGCTTCCTGGCTGCCATGAGGTGAGCTGCTTTGCTCTGCCATGCCCTTCCTACCATCATGGACTGAAACTTCTGAAACTGTGAGAAAAATAAATCTTTCTTCCCTTAAGTTGCTTTTCTCAGGTATGGTCTCAGTGATGAAAAGAATGACTATTACCACATATCCCCGTGTACAAATGTAGCACTGTACAGCATGTGTGTACTTCCTAAAGATATTCACTTGGTTGTGCCATTTTGGTGAGGTTAATATGTTTTAGTACTTGCCAGGGGGCTAAGAAATCCTGTGGTGTTGCCAATTCACAGGGTTTCTTTTGTTTCTTTTGTTTCCCCATTGCAAGAATCTGGTCATGCTTGTTCAGATATAACTGCTGCTAGAATTCAAATTTAAATATTTATGAGGGCAAAAATTCAAACTGTGTCCTGTTGTAGAAGGAAGCATGCTCTCTTGCTTGATTTTCCCCTGGGATCTAGGAAGCACTTTTCTCCCTTGTTTTCTCATATAATTTGTACAGATACAAATTTCATTAATATTTAAAACTAAATATGAAAAGAAACAAAATTTCAAACACAAAGCCTTTGATGTGGGGTTTTTCTTTGTAGATCTGAGCTCATTGTATAAAAAGAAGGAGGAATACTTTATAAAACTATCAATACTGATCAAAAATCTTCAACTGAAATTCAACATAGGCCACTGTGGGATTGTGTGACACAAACACAGTTTAACAATTGGAAATCTAGCCATTCAAGTGAGATATTTGTGAGTAGTTTGAGTCCAAATTGGGAACATAAGCATGCATCAGGCATGTCTTGAGCAAGGCATCATTAGGAAACTTTATTGTTGTGTGAACATCTTAGAAGGCACACACACAAAAAAACAGCTGTGACGTCACTAGGTGATTATATCTACAGTCCACCATTGATTAACATATTGTTACTCAAAGTATATCTGTAGTTTAGATTCCAAGTGCCCCATATAAGTGAAAAGAGCAAATTAGGATGAACCCAACATGTAGTCTCCCTAGAAGCAGGTTCTAGATAGCAAGAAGACAGTGGACCAAGTGCAGAGAACAGGCTGAGAGTAATGTCCCAGAGCCAGTGAAAATGGGCAAGTTCAAAGGATCTCCTCTATTGCTTTCATCCAATGGGAATGCTGCTTCAGCTGAGAGCTAACAAAAATAGGAAACAGAAGACATGGCAGGCTCTGTCTTTGGAGGCTCATGTGCACTAGCAGGAAAAATGGGTACCAAACAGATAATTCTAAGGTATTATGATTTCACAAACCAAAGAAAGTATAGCACGCGCCAGGCCACAGCCGCCCAGGGACTTTGAATATGTGGGGATCGCCCTCACCAGACTCGTCCAGGAGAGAAAGGCTTAGAGAAAAGACCACCCGTTTGGCTTTGTGGCTGTCCCAACAAAGAATCCCGACGGCACGATGAACCTGATGAACTCAGAGTGTGCCGTCCCTGGAAAGAAGGGGACTCCATGGGAAGGAGGCTTGTTCAAATTGCGGATGCTTTCTCATGGAAATGTAAATTTGAGCCACCACTATTTCACCCAAATGTATACCCTTCGGGTACAGTGTGCCTGTCCATCCTGGAGGAAGACAAAGACAAAAAAAAAAAAAAAAGAAAAGAAAAAAAAAGTATATGATGCAGAGTCACAGAATGTGTTTCTGAAAAAAACATTTTTTAAACTGAGATTTAGAGCATGGCTGAGCATCAGCTAGTTTCGGGAAGAAGGGAACAAATATTACAGAAAAAGTATGCTCCTGTGTGTATAGGCACAGAGTTGGCACAAAGTCTCACAGATTGTGTACATTCCACTGGTTTTGGTTATATTGTGCTTTGATGTGTCATCCTTGACAAACAGTGAATTCAAAAGTATCTTAGTGTAGCACCTCCATCACCTAAAGCATTGTCTGCAAGCACTTCACCACATGTTTGCTGATTAAATATATGAAATGCTCTTCTTCACTGTGATGGTTATAAGAATGTTAATTATCTCTCTAGTGCTATTTCTAAATTTTGATTAAGTGTCCATCAAGTAGACAACAGTGCCTCAGTTCTGTTCTCGTGATCCTTATTGCTGGGTGTCTCAAAAGTGTGGCTAATATTGAAGACACATTAGTTAGTATAATTTTCTATCCATTTATCATCTTTCCATTACAAATTAGACCTTACTAGAGT
Organism: Castor canadensis; assembly: GCF_047511655.1. Lineage (NCBI taxonomy): Eukaryota > Metazoa > Chordata > Mammalia > Rodentia > Castoridae > Castor > Castor canadensis. The sequence continues at coordinate 134,958,135 of NC_133393.1, read as the reverse complement.
ATCTGTGAATAAAATATATTAATTTAAATTAATTAATATTTTGAAGTGTTATACACTTTTCAGAGAAACATTTTAAAATATAAAACAATACAAAGCCTCTTTGAAAATAGTTACTGGTTTCAGTGATCATTCTTAACATTAATTTAATTTATGCCTAAAGAGTCATATAAAGCAATCTGTGAATTAATGATAAAAGTCCTTGGGAAGTACACACACACACCGTGCAAACATATATACATGTATATATGTATACTTATAGTAATTTGGGGTTTCAGTGCCTTAAGAAATAAAAATTTCTAAAGAAAATCTCTAGCAACAGAAATCCTACTTATATATTTATCAGTGTCTTACTAATATATCTTTTGAATACTTGACATTTCCTTTCTTCTCAGAGAAATAGGGAAATGACAACATATACAGTGTGAATTGCTCACCAAATATAAACCTGATGATGGTCTCTGTTTTTTCAACATAGTTTTCTTGACAGCTTTTAAAAACAACAAACAAAAATGCAATTTCCGATGTCCTCCAACTTTCTCCCATTTTTAGCTTAAGTCAAAAATATATTTAAGCAAAATATAGTCAGATTTTGCATGGACTTTTGGTTTCTTCCTCAGAAACCATCTTTGCCTTTTTATTTAGAAATCTGCCTCCCAACAGATTCTACTTGCAATTCCACAAGAAAGGGGTGGGGTTTCTTAGTCTATAGAAAAACTCTGCAGGTTAAACTAAACCAGAGTTTAAAACAGTTTCTAATTCCATTTGTCTCAATCCTAACTGATTTGCATGAGGTGTTGACTTGGTCTTAGGCATTTTTGAGTTCCCAGTGCTGAGCACTGTATATAGTACATAGTAGATGTTTGATAAATGCTTGTTAAATAAATAAAAGTATAGACTGTGGACACAAAAATCCTTTAAAATACTTGCATATTAGAATTTTATATGGGTCAATTATAATGCAATTTGGGATTCTCAGATAAGTGGTTCTATAAAGCTGTATAATCAATAACAGTAATAAGCCTTATTATTTGGGAGTGACAAGATATCTGCTGTTCTTTTAATGACTCATATGCCACAGTACGTAATGTTTCTGTTTGATAATGAAACATTGCATCTTCTAGACAGTATGCCAGACATGATGATTTAAGTGGCTGAGTTTAAAAATAACTTCCAAGCAGCCTCACTAAATGAACATGCAGTAAAATGAAGACTGAGTGAAACGTTTAGCTTGCCATGTGAAATTATTGGTAGCAATTCTAACCTATTTTTATTGTGTGTAAAGAATTTATACACCTATAATTTCACTTACTGATTTGAAGCAAAAGTTTTATTAGCATAAAATGAAATAGGATAAATGGCTGTTCCTTATTTGTTTTCTTTTAAAAACATATGATATTTAACTCTGCAGATAGAATGGATAAAATATCTCTACCTTGGGTAAGCAATAAATTGGACTTAAGGAGAAACACCAAATACTACCATCTTTAAGTAATGTTTACTCATTAAGTAGCACATAAGATATTTATATTATTTATATATATGTATATATAGAGAGAGATACAGATATAGATATTCTATAACTATAGACATTGATATATCACACAACAGGACATAAGTGTATTGTCAACCAAAGAGGGGAAGGAAAAGATATTTGTACTTTCTGAATATTCCCTATATGCTGATTTTATCTCATAAAAATCCTCATTAGTACAAAGTGGATATATAAAGAAAGTTTGGTGGATACAGAAAACTAAAGTTATGAGAATTTAAGTGACCTGTCCATGCTTACCCAGCTGGAAAGCAGAGAAACAAAAATTTAACCCTGAGGACAGCTCTGTTGGTCCACTCCAGAATCCTGTCAAGCTACTAATCGTTACTGATGAGACTTGCTCCATTCATTACACAGCAGTTGTATCAAAAGAAGGAGGAATACTGCTATATTTAATGACATATCAAAATGGACTGAAAAATCTTACAAACTTTAGAGGATACCTCATTGGTCTGTGGAATATTGAGAAAGAAGATGGGGCCAAGAGTTTATTTTTTTCCAAGATAACTGGGCCTTCCCACTTTTGGGAAGAGGAACACAAGATGATCGCTGATGAGTTGTCTAGATTCCAGAACTAGATCACAAACATGAAATAATTCTCCAAACAGCTGCATACAAGTATTGTCACCATGTATATAGATAACAGTTCATAAATGTACTTTCTCAGATGTGATGTCATGGGAGGGCTGTCACAAATAAACTCAAGCTCTACTAAAAGGTAAATAAGAAAGAATGATCCAAATCAAATGGAAAATGAGCTTTCACTGCACACTGACTGGAAGAAGACCTATTCTGCTCTATGCTTATGTTTGAAAGCTTAATTGCCCACAGATAATGTATCCAAATGACAAAGTGTGTGCAAACACCCACCTTTTTACATCAAAACATCTGCATTGTGTTTGGATAGCTCTTCTTCAATAACAGATTATGGTTGGTTATATAATTGGTATAGTTTGAGATATAGTGTAGTGCGGTGTGAAAGCTATGTTGTGAAGCACTTGAGTCTCTTTCTCACCTTACCTGACCTCTTCTTACACAAAATAACCAATGTGGAATTTTTCTCACATTCCAAATAACTTCTGAGAACTGTGAAAAAATTAAACCACTGGGCTGAGATAGAGGTAAATAAAAGTTATTCCCTGCATCAAAGGCATATTCCAAATAGTATCTTCGTAGAACAAAGGGTGAAGGGAGCTACCTAACCACAATCCTAATGCAAAACTAAACATGACAGTGTAGGTTTTTCTTCCTTCACTTTCTAAAGTTACTTCCCCATTCTCCCTCTACTTCATAACTGTATCATATACACAGCAGGTTTTGTAATTCATGATTCAAAGAAAAGCCAAGATTCCCTAGGCATATTGATATTGGGGCAATAAAAGCTTAATGATACGGGAATGATGACATTAGGCATAAAAGTGTTTACTTTTGCTTTTTTTGGAAAATTTGGGACTATGTTGAGCAGTGGAATTTCCATGGTGGTGAGCAATGAGACTTTGTCTCCATCTTGGACCCCAACTAGGAGAAAAATTATGTCTGCTTACCACATAGCACATCAGAGAGCACATAAAACGAGGTAGGGGGCAGGGAGGTTAGACACGCCAGTCTAAAACAACAACAACAAAAAAAACATGGCACCTTGGGAGGCCTGTTTTAGGTCATCAAATTCCTCCTCCACTGACAAGGGCCACTTAGAGTAACCTTTTTATCAAAGCATTTGCAGAGACTGAGAACTGTCTGCAAAAAGAAATAAGAACTAATAGAAAGATACTACCTTAGCACAGATTATGAGAACCATATACATAAATCCAAGAGAATCTGAATAAAGAACCCATGATAGATGAGAAGACTTTTATTTTGGCCCCTTTGCTTAAGGGTTGTCATTAATTTCTAAGTGAGGATAATTGGTAGTTTATCTCACAGAACCTAATGTGCATAGAATTCATCTTTTTTGTATGTATAATAATGGTCTCATTTGCTTGTTCTATATGTTCCTGTTACTTCTTCTATATTCATGAAGACTCAAGTTAAAACCACTCCTGATGGAATTAGTTACTGATATATCTACAGTGTAACTTCAAAGCCTATTTCAGTTGAACTTCAGGGGATCCAGAGTAGGTGAAAGGGACAAGCAGGTGGCAGCACAATGCTGCCTTAGCAGGGCTTAATCTTATGGGCATGCAACCTGCTACCTCAAAGCATTGAGTAATTTAAACGTTTTATGAATCTCTGTTGTTTAGTGTAAAAAGAGCACATAATTGTAGAAATTTTCATCCTATTTTCTTCTGGTTTTTCAATAATCTAGCCTCTTTAACTGCTTCCAGAAGGCAAAGGAATTATCTCACACATTTTCGAGAAGAGTAAACAGGCAGATAGAAGTAAAATGACTTGCTTAGAGGCACAGTGCATTCTGTGGAAAATGAAAAACTGATCTCGGAAGTCCTTCCCCTTCAGGGCTAATCCTCTATTGCACTCCCTTCCTGAGCAAATATCCCTGAATCAAATCACCTCTCCTCCTTGTCTTAACAATATCTACTTATGTAAGCTCTGCAAATTCAGAATCCCAACAAGAAAAAGGACAGAGCATTTATAGTTGTGACCCACACGATTTAAAGTTAGCTGGAAGGCTGGCAACACACAGTGTCATGCTGGAGTTATTTCCAGAACAGCAGGCATCTCTTCGAGCAAACCAGCTCAAAGGATATCAAACTTGCCAACCTAAGTTCTCTAACACAGTTCTTTTAAGACTGAGTGGAGGATAAGAACTTTTGTAAGTGCTTCAATGTATCTCCAGCTAGCACAAAAATTAAAAATAAAAATAAATAACTAGACGATTGAGTGGAGGATGATGGGAAAAATTTATCTTTTTATACATTGAAATTAATTAACCAGGAAGTGTGTACTACTTACCATGACTCAAACTATAGAACAGAACGTGTTTATCAGTAGCATGGGATCTGGAGTTGGACTTCATCAGTCGTAGAAAGTTACTTAATCTTCCTTTGACTCAGTCTCCTCATCAGCAAAATGTTGATACGATAGTGCTTGTATCATAGGGCTATAATGAGAATTAAAAGAGTTAATTCACTGCAAGGGCTTAATGAGGTGTGTGGCTTATAGGAAGGGTTCATAAATACTAGCAGTTATCACATCCGCAGCACCTACTCTGAAGCCTGGCACATTGTTAATGTGAGCAGTAACCTCAGGATCTCAACACGCTTTTATTCCAGACAAAAGATATGAAAGACACATAAGACACGAGTAACCAGATTTCATGGAAAACACACACATAAGGGTATATTTGTTATACAAGAGTGGATCACATGAGGGAAAATGTCATTGATAGCAATGTAAATCTACACGGTTCCATGGGAGCAGCAGGTGCTCTTGGGGTAGCCAAAGAGTCCATGTGAGGATTGTTCATTCAACAGATGTTTGTGGCACCCTTACAACATTCTAGACATTGTATTTAAAAGTTTTGTCCTTTGACATCAGAATTCTGTTACAAACTTCAGTGGAAAAAATGGAGAAAAGTCATAAGACATCAGTTTCAAATTGCAGGAAAGAAAATCTGTTTGGCCTTCTTGAACCATTCTCCTATGTTTAGATTGGAGAAAAGTTTGTAAGAATCTCCTATAGGAGGAAGATTAATGATAGAGGGAAACTGTGAATAATGGAATTCCATTATTTAAAAATTGAAATTAATTTTTTTAAAAAGATATGAGTATGGATTTAAAGTATATCTAGTCCTTAGAATAATGATGTACAAATAGTGGGTGCTCAATATGTTTTTGTTGCATGAATGAAAGAGTAAGTCAAATTATCTTTAAATGAATTAGAAGAAACATAGTTGCAAAATCACTTTATCTATAATATCAAGCAAATAACATTCTCAAAGAAAAAAAAGGTTAACTTGGATGAGTAATAAGGTTAAAAATTCACTAATGTGAGAACCTCTGATATATATTCTGGAAAGTTCTGCAGGAAGAGGCAGCCATTGTCTTCCTTTTTTCAGAGAGGTCTAGAAAGGAAGACAGCAGGGGTGTGTATGTGTGTAAAAATTACTAGTGAGTAGAGAAGGGTGTTTAAGAGAAATCATTCCAAACTTTTTAAAGATAGCAAGGAAGATTTCATTTAAAACTGTTGTAGTAAGGATCAGGACTGTTTTGATAAGGGAAAGGGATTAAATTCAGTTCCAAATACAGTAAAGGCATTTGGAGATTTATAGTCAGAGTGAAGGGTCAGGAGATGAAAAATTACTCAGAGGAGATATCAGGGGTAGGATGATTACTGCTAAAAAACTAACCTAGCAGGATTTTTGTTAAAGGCAAATCAAAAGACATAGATATCAAGGGTAACAGGTGAGGAATTTGACCAGGTATCAAAGGTGGGTGATTCTTGCTAAAATAACTTAAGATGTTTGTTAAAGGCAGGCCCAGGTCCAGCCTGGTTGAAAAGAGATCTTAGAGAAGTCTGACAAAATTAGTCAAAGAAGGAATCTTTACCAGGGACATTTCCAAGGAGTGTGTTTGGGAATCTGGCTATGTAAAATACATTTATAAAGTTCTGTGTCATTATCTTTTGTAGTCATCTCCTGGGTACCTTCTTTAAAGATGATTCTTCTGAGAAAGCTATAACATTGTGTTAGTTTATTAGGCAAACTTTGAGGTCTCTTACATTCCACCTTCCTCTTTTGGAGAAATAACCCTACAGCCCACATCTTTGGGTCCTGACAACCATTTCCCTATTGTTCTTCCTGTAGCATCATCTAGAATGTCAGCCAAAGATCTCTATATTAGTGAACATTTGTGCCTGTTTCTCCTTCAAGCCTATTTTGTTTTCTCTGAGATGACTGCTTCATTAATATTTTGAGGAGAATTTGAAGTAATATTTTTCAAATTTGTTTAGAGAATATATGGTTCATTCATTCAACAACAATATATTGAGTGCCCATCATTTGCCTATCCTCCTACTAAGGAATAAGCCATACAAGAATCTTTCCTGGCCAGGTACTGGTCATATCAGGGCATGGAACTGGAAACACTCCTAATGTTGAGCACAGATAATTGGTTTAACTCTATGGGGACATGGGCAGAGTAACATCATATTGGGACAAGAGTGACACAGTTTGCAGAAATAATATCTTTCAGCCTTGACAGTTTATGTTTGCAGAGGCACTCAGCATAAAGCTTGACTGAACCTCCTACAGATGGGTCCTGGGAGCTCCTTCTGTATTTTTAGAGAATTAAGAAGGTTTTTGGTTGGAGGTACTACTTTGGACAGTAAGGTTATTTACATTTTTTATATTCTGGGAGGGTCACAGACACTTAAAAAATAACATTAATGAAGACTAGAAGACAATGCACAAAGATAAGGTATAAATCAATGTATTTGAGCCCCTTTCATTTGCACTTTCATTTGTGGCCTCAACTCATAAGAACTTGTCCAGGGAGAAAAAGAATTGCTCGGAATAGTCAGTAGCACCATTCAAAATGAAGGGCCCTAGGAATACTAGAGACGATCTCATCCTCTTTACAGCTAAGTCACAAACACAACCAGACTTACGCTAGTCCAAGAAAAATGAATCTGAAATGATACAAGTTCAGATTAGTGTCTATAATCACTGGCGGACCCACCATCTGATATGCAGGTTTGTACCAAAGACACTAGACAGCAAGGCTTCCTTCTTTTCTCTTTCCTTAAGAGGTGTTACTCCACAGGCCAAATTTAACATTTGCCATATGCCAAAATCCTAAGAATTCTTGATGTATATGCTATCTACAAAACAGCTTTTTGCTTTAGGGAATGGGGGGAAAATCCACTGATTTTAAAGATATGATACACTCACAATAGCCCTGATTTTGAACTTTTGCAGAGTAGGGGAAATAAATTTAGAGTCTTAAAATAGGAGTCGACAATGGTAGTTCACTGTAAAAATCATGTCTGATGATTATCAAGTGTATGATTTCACTGCACTAAAAGCCTGCTGAATTGGGTCCATTTCTGAATAAAGATTGCAACTACTCTCTCAAACACCTCTGCTCTGCTGGAGACCAAGTCCTCAAGTATACTTTCTAGTCCTTTTTAGATTCCTATTGCATTTGCTTCTGAAATGCCTTTTCTTTCATGAAAGCCCAGGTGATAAAGGGTAGCAAATATAACCACAGGTTTCTGCTATGAAAATGCAAGCAGGAGAACAGATTTGAACAGGACAGCATCAGCATCCTTTCTATGTGAAGACATTTCCTACTGAGATACTAATGAGAAGGTAACACCAGCCAAAGGGAAAGATGGGAAGGAATAGGAATAAATGGAAAAAGGAGAAAGATACCAGTAGCATTAAAATTTCTGAGGGATAGGGTATTTCCTGATAACAAAACTGTCCTCCTTTGAGCTGTTATTCCATTAGTTTTCTTAGCTGAATTTGTATGTGGATAAGCAGATTGTGGCTGGCTTTACTGGAGCTGTAAAGAGGAGGCCTAATACAATGAACCAGATATTTCACACAGTGAGCTTGTGTACAGGGGGAGCATTCCTTCAGGCAAGAAATGGAAATACCAATAGTGATAATGGCTAATTCTGCAGTACAGCAATCAACATTTATAAGAACCCAACCTGGGATTATCAAAGTCCAGATATACCTGATATTGTTTATTCTAGGTCCCTACATAGACCCTGGAGGATGGTAGGGGTTGAAAACAAACAACAATAAAAGAATTTATATTGATCAATTTCTAAGAAAAATGCTTAGTTAACTAAAGTTAGTGCTGTACTTCGTTAAAATTCTAATGTGTGGAATGGAATGAGGATGGAATCAACTAGGATGTTAAAATCAGACATGTTTTGAGTTGGACTAAAGTCAAAAAGTGAATTTGAGAAGCAGGCAAAGCTAGAAGTATAAAGTCAGTAACAAATAAAGAAGTGGTCAGATCTCTGGAGTCTTGTTGGCCAGCTTTTCCTGAAAGCACTCCTGAAGAGATGTAACCTGTTTCTTCTTACCCAGAACAAGGTCTAATATTTACTGACAAAGCCAGGCATGTGTCACCAGGGAACAATTTCAGGTGATGTCAAATGGTTAGTCATTAGGTACCAATTCAAGAAACAAGATGCCATTGCTCTCAGGAGTCAGGGCTCCAGAGAAGAGACAAAAATGAAGCACGTTAGTGCAGGATACCTGACATAATCAACTTATAAGGAGGAAATAATTCTTATAGATCATGGCTTCAGAGGTTTTAGTCCATGGTCAGTTAGTCATATTACTTCTGAGCCTGCAGTGAGACAGTCCATCCATGGTGGGACCCACATGGCCAAGGAAACTGCTCAACTCATGGTGTCCAGGAAGCAAAAGAATAGATGGGAGTCTCAATATCCCCTTCAAGGATACACCTTTGATGATCTAACTTCCTTCCACTATGGGTTCCATCATTTCCCAACAGTGCCAAAGGCTGATAACACATGAGTCTTACGGAGACATTTAACAACCAAACTACAACATGAAAGAACAATGTTATAAAGTCAGTCATTACAGAGGGGCTCAAAGTCCAAACCAAAGATATATTGAGGAAAATACATAAGGTTCAGAGACAGCTACTAGACTTAAAATGCTCTGTTCCCAAGTTTGAATTGATTCTGAGGGCAAGGTTTTCTCTCTCTACGTGTGAGAAGAGGGACCAAAAGTGAAGAAAGCAAGAAGTGTCTGACATTCTGAGCAATTCTCTGTGCTGCTTTGTCAAAGTATAGGACACTAGGTATTCAGAGAAAGTCTTTCTGGACTGAAAAGGGAGAATGAGAGCCAGTTTGCTCACTTGACTTTCATGTGGTCTGCTGGAGGATGGTCATCAGGGAGGTATTCAGCACAAGATGGTTCTTTTTCAGGCCAAATTAAATCAATACTTTTCCTTGACTAATAAACTCAGAAATATATGAACTAGAATATTATAATCCCAAAAGGATCATGTGCCAAAAAATTCAAAAACCATCATGCAATATGACAAATGGTATGAAAAACCTGGATTCTGGGTAATTTTGAGGAGTGAGTGCAGATAAATGCAGGGTATAATAAATAACTTCCTGTTGGCTGATTTATGCTAAAGAACATCTGAAAAGCAAAACTTGAGGACTTAAGTTCTAAGCAACAACTACCCAAAAGGCTAAAAATTATTTTCCTAATGGTCACATGATGATGACTACAAACATTTCAATGCCATAATTCCTCATTTCTTCCACCCATACAAGGTAAAAATCCTTCGGAGAAGAGACATTTTGAGCTGAAAGGAAACTTGGACCTGAAAGCATTCCTTTATTTCCAGAAATATAATGGCTTATCTAAAGATGAACAGTTAATCAGTTTTCAATTGTACCACCAGAATCTTACAATTTCTGAAATTTCTACTCTCCCCAACTGGAGCTTTGACGTCCAAATTGAGTCATAAAGTCCCCTATTACTAAGGAAGTCCTTTTCTTTCTTTCCTGCAGATGCTTAATAGACAGTTTTAGAAAATGTTAACTCATCCTTTATACACTGTGAAGGAGGTGGGGACTAAAGGCTAGACCCTCCTAACCTCTCCCTGTGCAAAGCAATAAGAGGCTCTGCTTTACACTCTCTGCTGGGCTTCCAAATGGATCCTTGGGGTCCCATAAGAGTTCATGTTCTCAACTTGCTACCAGGAAGTAATTTAGCACTAGGAAGTTCTGTATTATCATCTATGGAATGAACATAACCCTTGCTTTTGATGAGTTACTTCCAGAATTTAAGAGACATGAGGGGAAAAACACCCAACACAGGAAGAACTATTTTGATTACCATTAAAATTAAACCTTCTCTAGAATTGTTTTATGTTCAAACAACTCCAATCCTTTTGGAACTCTAATGACCCCCATATTTCATTCAGCTTCACCTCTTCTAACATTTGATACAATTAAAAATGAAAAGTAACTTTGCTGTCCAAGTTTGTGATCGCTAATTTATGGTAAGTGTTTCTCACCAGAGAAGGCTGGCTAATTGTGATTGAACCACCTCCTCACTGTCCTATTCTTATCAGGCATTGCAGTCAGCGTCTTTGACCTATATTTGATTCCCTTTTGCAATATGTGCTTTTGATCATGCATCTGCTGGGAAAAGGCTCCTTCAAAACCAGAAAACAAGGTAAGCAGTTTCTTATTTGTTTGAATATACAGGAAACTGGTGACAACCCAATTTTCTCCTTCTACATCTAAGCAATCGAAAGGTCAGGTGTTAGGAGGGATTATGGAGAGTTTATGAGGCAAACAGCCCGCCTTGCTGCAAACCTTATCAGGAACAAGCCCAGCTTCCCTTCCTAAGCCTCTGGTGGGCGGCTTGGGCTCAGGGCTGGCAGTCTGGGGTGCACATTGCACAGTTTATCATCAAGCAGCATCTTTGAAATGCCAAACTTTATTTATTGATCTTACAATTCTATGTTATCTCCAACAAGCCACAGGAAAACTAATACATTTTGTATGGATTAATCCTTGTAATTCTATACAACATACACCCAGAGATAACTCAAGCTTGCTTTGTCTTCTCATTATCTAAACAGACATGTCTTTCTTTAAGTCATCAACAGAGGTCATCTCTCAAATGCCCTTGTGGAATATTCATTAATCAAATAACTAATTTGAAATGGACCTTCAAAGCATTATTCATTTCCCCATCATTCTCCCAACATCAGTTTAAATGCTTTGTGGGTATAATGATTAGGCTGATGTTTAATTAATTGTGAAATTGTGAATTAAGTCTAAGTTAAAAGATAAATCATTTTTTAGTGCATGAGAGAGAAAAGAAAGAACTAGAAAGAGCGAACTCGATTGGTGGTTTTAGCTGAAGATTCTATTCATAGCCACATGACAGCATGAGATTTTTTAAGGTTAAGCTTTGTGAAGAAAATCTTATTTGTCCATTTGTTCTTGGTGGATTTCACATTCATCACCACATCAATGAGAAGCGAAAAGATGCAGATCTAAGTCTGACCTGCTGTTCTTCACAAGTTTTATCATGGAAAAAGTAAAAGAAAACAATGACTGGAAGCTCAGGTATAGAAACTGCAACTGAAATTTTATTTACTGCAAGTGATGATTAGAGTTCTATATTTTTAACTCTAGGGAGTCAAGCTTTGATTGTCAACCAAGGTCTTCCTTGACCACTCCTGTCTTTATGGCACCATTGTGTAACAGGGACTTAGAGGCAGTTTTGGTTGAAAATACTTTCTTTTCACTTAGTCCGGCAGATATCTGACAGGCAACTACACCAGGCTAAAAGCTTGGTATCTCTACCTTCACATTGTATCTGTTGTCTTTGGCTGACTTAAACTTTGGGTCAGATTGCCACTCAACTCTGCACATAAACAGGTTAATCATATACGGAGCGTTCACCTCAAAACTGATAATGCAGGTTTGATTAGTCCTAAATTTACCTAATCTCTCTCCTCTCCATTCAAGACTAACTACACTAACATAAGATTAAATAACATATTTTCAAGATTTACAGATTATCAACAGATTTTTAGCTAATAGCTTTCACAACATCCAGCTCCAGACCAAGGAAACAGAATGTAGAAGTCTCCAGTCACTGCCTTAAGCCTGAAAGAGGATCTAGTCATTGAGTAAAGTAACTCCATCTTGCCTTTCAGACATATTCTTTTTTTTTTTTTTCTTGGATTTTTGAGACAGGATCTTCCTATGAAGCCCAGTGCTGGGATTTCAGCCTGGGATTACAACGCCTGACTCTGACTTACTTTTTCTCTGAGTCACTCTCTCTTCTAGTCACCTGGGATTCCAGGAATAATAAGTCAAGGAGAAACCACCCCTCAAGCAGCAGCAAATTCCTTGCCATGGCAAGACTCTGTACAACCAGTCCCAAGATATGACCAACAAGATCATATCCTGATCAAGATTGTTTAACTATGCAGGGCTATTGGTCTTCCACTTTTATTCCTTCCTTGTAGAACTCTGAAGCTCTTTTTAGTTCCTCAGTGACTGGGTTTAAGATGTTGGTCCTCTGTTCTTCTGTAGCATGGCCATACCAAATTCTCTTCATGCCTTCACCACCACTGCTCTTCTGTTTCTTCAATTGAAGGTGAATGACTGAACCTGGTCCCTTAGAGACAGGCATTTGGCCTGGGACTGTGGAAACAACTATACCCTGAAGTTTTTTGTAAGGTGTATCACAAAATCAGTCAATCTAGATTGTTTACATTTCTAAACATGCTCATTCTCCCTATGTGATGATTAACTCCTTTAGTAGGTCTAAATAGTACTCATTTTTATATATACAACATATATTTAACACTTGTGTCTTCTAATGAAACAGAACCTGAGTTTGTGTTTGTTCGTATATTTTCCTAGAACATTCTCCATTCATGTCCACAACTCATTCATTTCACCCAGATACCTACTCTGATGTTCGTGATCAACTTATCCAAAACCACACCTTCATCACTACCACTTTGATTTGATTTTTCTTTTTAGAACTTATCATTACTTAATATTAGATATATATTTGCTGTTTATTTTTTGACTATTTTTTCCTTACCAGATGTAACCTCCATGAGGAAAGAAACCTATCTATTCTTTTCAGTGTTATATTCCCTATGATGGTACATGGTAGGTAATAAATATTTGTTGAATTAATTAGATAATAAACTATTGGGGACAAGCAGCTTTCTTTCTATTGTATTTGCTAAGCCTCTTCCTTTCCACTGTATTTGCTAAGCTTCCACAGGCTACTAGATGAAGAAAGACTGATTCAGAATTAAGTCAACAAAGCAAAGCATATCAACAAGATAGATTTTTTTATTTGATCAGCAGGATCCAGCTATGCCTGAAACTAACATATCCATGAGCATAACAGTTTCAGAAGGCAGTATATTTCCTTGCTTATCTTAGATGGTTTATATTTTGTTTCTTTCATTTTCAACCAAATTAAAACTTGGCAAATACATAGTCACTTGTAGGTCATTCATACGTTAATTTTGTTATCATCCACCTACTTAGAGTACTACTTAGTTCCTTCTTTTGTCATCTGTCAATATGCTTACATTTCTCACCCCAAAGGCACATCAGCATCTCCTCAGGATCATTTTTTTTTATCCTTATATCTAGCTTCCAGGGTTTATCTCTCTCAGCGGTCTTATCTCTCAGATTATTTGATGTTCACCTTCATTTAAGACATTTTTGGATGGTGAAACCTGACCTGAAATGCCTTCTTTTCCCCATCTAGTCACCAGAAATCAGACAAAGTTTTTTTGTTCACTCTGGTGCCCGCAAGGTCATGGTCCTGACACAGTAATCTCCAGGTGCAGGACACTGTAGTGCAAAGGGTCTGATGTCAGCTACCTGAATGTGAATATTAGCTCCACTGTCTTCTAGCCATATAACCTCATGCAAATCACTTAACCACTTTGTGGTTTTCTCATCTGCAAATCCAAAATAGTAGCATAGCCTGTCTCACAGGGTTTTAAACAAGAAAGCATATTCTGAGCACTTAGAATAGCATCTGGCTCATAGTAAGCATGCAATATTTGCAGCTATTATTATTGTCATTGTGATAGAATCAGCCCTCCAATGAGATGCCAGAAGAATGAAAAGGTTTTATATCACTTTATGTGCCTCATAAAGGTTATTGAAGGCATTGCTCTGTCTTCATTTTCTTTGCCAATCTTCCTCCCTGACTAGACAATGAGCAACTATAGATAGGCTAAGAGCTATGATTTTCCTTTTATGTAGTGCCAGCCTAGTGATGGTCATAAGAGTAGACATTAGACCTGTGCTTGATTGGTTATTAATAACCAATAATCAATAATTATTACTACTATAATAGATGTTATCTTTGTTAATGGTGATTAGTGGCTGACCCTTTTCCCATTGAGCTTTCTCTAGGTTTCAGGTGACACAGTCACTCTTCCTGGAAAGACTTATTCCCTAAATCCTTGTCTGTTTTCCTTCCCTGAGGGACTGGACCTGAGAAGAAACAGTCATGTTGTGTTTATTTCTTCTTTTCAAAATATTAAGCCTGGAGGAAGCCATCATTAGCAAGTTGGACTATTTTTCTCCTCTGAAATAGAAGGCTGGAACTTGCTCAACTCTTTTGAGGCCAACAAAAAGACACCCAAGGGCCCTCAGGACACTGACAATCTCCTTAACAGTAGGCTAAAATAAGTTTTCTATAAGCTTCTTTCTTTTGAGTTCCTTTTGAGTTATGTTCCAGGGTCCTAAGACAAGAACAACTTACATAGAACTTAGCTCCAATAAAGAAATTGGAAATGGGTAGAGGATATTTACTACCTACTTTATTCTAAAGTGTGGAGAGTAAAGGCATTGATCTACTACTAACTTACCCTCATAACTTTTCTTTACTGGATTTTAAACATTTTTAATCTCTTTTATTCTTCAGCAACTGACCAAAACCTGAAGAGTCTGAGGGAATGTGGAAATAGTGACTTTAACAGTATCAGTTAAAATAAACATCCATTAGGACACTTCTGGCTATCCGATATGCGTCTCTTAGGTGTTATTGCTTCCTGCTTAGGCACAGATAAATTGCTCAAAGTCCAAGGAAAGGCTTTTTCTGTCTGATTTTCCTTAAGTAAGCTTTTACCACAGCATCCCTGCCTGCCTCCAAACAATTGTTCTAACCAGAGTGGCTTAGAAGGAGGGGGTCATCAGCTTTTGGAGTGTGATACATGGTGTATAGCTCAGATGTCACTGACCATGAGTTTGGCTGATGCATTGCTTACAGCTAATTTGGTGTAATAGCTGCTGTGGATAAACAAATCAAACTCAAATCTGCAGGTCAATTACTCTGAAGAATGCCCAGCTAATTTTTCTGCATAAAAATACACTGTAAAGCTTTTCAAATGAATTAGAGGCTTTCAACGAGATCGACTGCTTTGACTAACAAGTGCGTCTTATGTTTTTGAACACTTGGGATAATAGTGGTAAGGTCCCTAAGCCACAGGTGTTAAGGGGAAACCACATGGATGTTTCACTTCAGAATGACCTGCCCCTTAGCAACCAAACCAACTCCATCTCGTCGTCAGCAAGGCAAAGTTTTCTTAAAACACATCAAACACAGTGAAAGTCTATTCAAAATCAAGGCCACTTTCCTCTTAAGAAAACGAGTGTTCAGAGAAGTCCCTTGTGATTCCTCATTGAGGTTGCTCACTTGTGTGACTACATAATGAGATGTAACATTTAGTTGACATTAGGGATCACAGACCTTTGGATGTTATGAATCAGTAACATACCTTTCTTATCCAAAAATATGGAAAACCAATGTGGGACTGCCAACATTTTTAGTTGCCAAACACAGGCCAAAAAACTAAATGAAACAAAATAAAATTACTTGCTATTGTGACGGCAATTTAATAAAATAATAGCTTAACAAATGCCAAAGTAGTAGAAAGGATACAGTTTCAGAGAAGTGAATTGGGCTTATTAAAAAGTTCTATGTTACTCTCATTTTTCTATTTTGTAGAAGATGGTTGCAAACCCAACCCCACATAGGTCTTCAGGGAAACTTCTGATAACCAGTGGTATAGCTTTTAGCTGTATAGGTATAAACTAAGGTATAGATAGGGAATTAATGTGGAATATGTCTTAATGACTCATCCATCTCTCTTGTAATGAGCCTTTCTCTATCTGTTGTCTCCAGCTCTCTAAATACCTCCTGCCTTCTAAGAAGTACAAACAGAATGCTCCTCACTGACTGTCAGAGGACCTTACTCACTTCTCCCTGTGCTTCTGGTTTCTGATCTATATTCATGTCCCCTTGGAACCCCATAATAAGAGATTCTGGTATAAAATCTTTGCTAATATCATTGAGTTAAGGATCTCAAGAAAGATCATCCTATATTTAAGATATGCCTATCTCCCATGGAGTGTCCTTATTATAGAAAAGAGAGGGTGATTTTAGACTTTTAGATGTAGAAACACAGAGAAGATAATGAAAAGATGGAGGCATAGATTGAAATGCAAATGAATACAAAGGATTGTCAAAGATTCCAGAAAATACTAGACTCTAGGAGAGAATCATGCAATGGACTTTATCTTGGAGCCCCCAGAAAAAACCAACCCAGGTTACACCTTGATTTCAGACTTCTGGCCTTCTGAATTGTGACAGAATAAATTTCTGTTTTTAAGTCACCCTGTTTGTGGTCATCTGTGATAGCAGCCCAGGAAACTAATATATGGGGTTTGCTGAGAGCCACCTGGCTCACCAGAGGGAATCCACCCCAAAAATGGAGAGAGTAAGTGTGAGCTTTGATCATAGCATTGTGTTCCTGAATCCAGCTAGGCTTGGAGTTGTCTATCCCTCTGGACTTCCCAGTTGTGAGCCAATAAATGCCCCCTTTTTGTTTAAGATCATTTGAGTTAAGTTTCTGTAATAGATAGCTGAAAGACTTCTGATAAAGACACAGTGCTGCACTGAGAAAATCTTATTCATCTTTCAAGGCCCAGCCATTATGGCATTTTCTCCACAATGCCTTCCCTGGGCTCCCCAGCCTGAAAGGCTCGGTTCTTCCTTTGGCTTTCTATTGCTCTGTTCTTCTACACACGATTCCATTAAACTCATCTTATCTCCCCTATGAGACCTTTAGCATTTTGAAAAGAAGAAGAACCCTGTCCTTATCTCCTTTTCTTTAGTGCACAAGCTCTATTCCATTTTCATAGCAGGTGCTCAGTGTATATTTGATGAGTGGATACATTTCAAAAACTGAGGGAATAAAGACTGGGGATTCAGTGTTTATGGCAGAGAGTAGAAAAAATAGTTTTGTTTTAAGGGCTCTTTTTCTATTCCTAATCGTACCAAACACACAAATCCTCAACCCACTTGCCCATATATTGTCCAACTAGAGAAACCAGCCAAAGCCCAAGACTGCTGTAAGCCAGCTTTGGGTTGGGTCCTTTGCCACCATAATAATTGCTAGGCTTTTGTACAGGGCAGTTGCTACTTTAAATCTGAAGTATCTATAATATCACTCTTTCCTGTTTAAAACCTTTCAATAACTTCCCACAGCTCTCAGGGAAAATGTCCAAACTTGTGCTCATGACTTACCAGGTCCTTTGAGACCTGACTCCTCTTCACTCCTCTTATCTCATCTCTCAAAACTTCCCTACCTGGAATCTCTGCTCTGGATTCCCACAACTCCCTGAACAAGCCAAAAGGTTCACCTACTCTCTCTTTGCTTTCTCTGCCTCCCTCTTCACCTGACTTTTCCTCTAGGCTTTTTTTTTTTATTCTGGAACAATCTCTGTTCTCCAGTTCTTTTCATCTATCTTACTCTACTGCATGTTGCTTGAATATTATTTCTTCCAGGTGCCTTTCCTTATCCAAGAGTCTCCCTAGCAATGTGCTTCCAGAGATCTCTGTGCTTCTAACACAGATTTTACCACATTATAATTGCTCATTTTCATGGCAATCTTCCTCATTATACTACTTGAACTATGCCTAGCCTACTTTATCGACATTGTATTTCTAGCACACATCACACAGTAAGGATGCTCAGTACATATATAAATAAACAATGGAGAATTTCATGGTAATTCTTATAGACTAGCTTGGTCTTAGCTCTGTCCTTTGCTCATTTCTTCACTCTCAAGAAATGACCAGGCATTTCTACCTGCAGCACAGGAGAAGTGAGGGAAGTAAGAAATATACTGTCTTTAGAGAGAGTGACATGGTTCATTTTTAACACAAAGTCCTTGTTCCCTTAATTGGTGGTGCAAAAGAAATAGGAGTCATCTAGGTATGTTTACTATTTTAAAGACCTTGGAGAAGTCATACAAAAGGCCATAACAAGACTTCATAAGCTAATGAAACAAGAAAAGGCGAGGGGTAGAAGGCAAAGTCCAAGTATGATAGACAAGAGAATGTTCTGCTTCTGCTTCTTGCCCTGGCAGAACTTTAAGGGTTACACTTTTATTTGAGGGTATATATAAGCATGCAGACAGAAAAGCTTCTTTTTCTGACAGAGGCCTTTAATTGTTTATATTGTACTTCCCACAGTGGTTTTCCCTTGTTTGAGTAAATATAGACACCTGAGCCACCATGGAGGTATAATGTGCACCTCACAGAGTGAGAGAAAGAAATAAATTTTTGTTGGGATAAGCTATTGAGATGAGTTTGATCTCATTTGTCATAGTAGCAAAGCTGGGTCCACTCTGACTCATGTATTGCACTATTTTTCTTTTAACCTCTAAGACCTGGTATGAGATTTGGCACAGATGAGATATGTAATAAGTATTTGTTGAACAAAATGAATGAACAGAAAGCCATTAACTGTGAATACATGTTTCTGTGGACCATTGCAAATCAGAAAACCAACATTGAGGATAAAAAAAAGTCAGATAAAAGATGTCTTTGGGGCTGGGGATATAGCTCAGTGCACAAAGCCCTCATTTTGATCCACAGCACTGCAAAAAAATTGTTGAATAGATGTGTCTCCAGGCATTGTCAACACAGAGTTTTCTTATTGTCTGCATTAGAAGTAACTTGGGCAATACAAGTCAGTTAAAACACAAGTATTTTATAAGAATCATCACTTACAAAAATCTAAGTGCCTTGATTTTTTTCAATCTTGAACGACTTTCTCCAAAATATCAGGGTTGTAGGATTCATTGATATTGGTCTTATCTGCTCCGTGGGATCTGTAACTCAATAATGAATCAAGGAAGTGGGTTTGCAATTTACTTGATCAAACAAAAGCCTCCAATAAGCAGTATTAAATAATGTGGAGAGCAGTCTTCAGAATCTTCTTTGGTAGAATTCTGTGACTGTGTGATGATAGTCACCTGGCTGGAAATAATAGCCTAGCATATGCTATTATATGTCCTTGTCCCTGAGTTTATAGAGACTCACAGCTGTCATGATGTCAATACTGAAGACAGGGGCCTTCTTTTCTAGTACACTGATTTTAAATTAAATTACTTTGATTTTTAGGTCATTTCCTAGATTAATGCCTCATTGATAATGAAAACAGTGGGAGTAAATATATTGAAGCAGGTCGAGCAATTTAAATGCTTTGAAATGCAACTAATACAAAGCAAGGGTATTACAAGGTAACTAATTAAGGGTTGTTGCCAGACATGCTTATGACAAAAAACCTTGTGCAGATGATTCTTGGAAAGTAGTTTGGGTCTTCTGATGATAGGTACCTTTGCATTCTTTGACTGTGTTCTCACGAATCTCATTTTGCACTTCAATCGCAATGGTTGCATCTACTTTCACAATATTCTCCACTTGCAGAAAGGTGTATTGGTTTCATATTGCTGTATAACAAATTATCCCAAAACTTGGTGGCCTGAAACAATGATATTTATTTCTTGTAGTTTCTATAGGTCAGGTCTCTGGGCACTACTTAGTTAGGTATTCTGGTGTAGGGTTTTTCACAGGCTGTTATTAAGGTGCCACAGGAGCTGCAGTTATCTGAAGGCTTAAAAAGAAAGATTTTTCTTTCAAGCTCAATCATGTGATTACTGGCAGGATTCATCTTCTTACAGGCTGTTGAACTGAGAGACCTCAATACTTCAAAGTTGCCCTCAGCTCCTTGAAACAGGGACTTATTCATAGAGAAGCTCAGAACGTGACAAGTTGCTTCATTCATCCAAGCATGCATGCAAAAAGAGTCAAATGGAGAAAGACAGACAAGAGTAGAAGTGAGAGAACCAGCAAGATGGAAGTCACAGAATTTTATAACCTAATTTTAGAAGTGCCCTTCCACTGTTTGTACTCATTCATTAGAAGTGAGTCAAGAGATCCAGTCTACATTGTGAGTGTAGAGGATTTCGTAGAGCATGAATACAGGTAGCTGGGGATCATTGGTAGATATCTAAGAAGTCTGCTTGTCATGAAGAGAGAATGCACAGTAGTAGGAAGTGCTCATTAGACATTTTTCTCCACTCTATTCCTTTAGCAGAGGTAAATGAAAGGATATTTGTGATTGAGTCAGTTTTCTGTAAGTGAAAAAATTTTCTGCTATTGATTCTGGTTTGGTTGATGTTTGTCTGAAAGGCTTGGTTTCCACTGCGGTGGTGTTGAGGAATGGTGTAGATTTTTAAGAGGTGGGTCCTTTCCTCAGAAGCAATATAGGTATCTCGTGTGGAATGTTGTTTATTTCCTACAAGAAGATTGTTATAAAAGCCTGAGCCTGCTCCCTCTTAGTGTCGCTCTGCTTCCTTCTTGGCAGAGAATCAGAGAGAGACTTCAGGAGCTACTGTCATTGTTATTTGTCATGATGTGGTACAGCCAAGAGATCCCTCACCAGAGGTGAGCCAATGCAGGAACCATGCCCTTGAATTGCTAGAATTGTGAGCTAAATACACCTCTTTTCTTTATAACATTAGCCTGACTCAGCTATTTCACTGTAGACTAATACAATATGTTTCAACTTAAAAATTGAAGGAAATTTGAGTGTATGCCTAAAAGAGGGATTGCTCATATGGTAAATAAGGTCATTAGGTGGGTCCAAATCCATATGTCATACAGTAACTCTACTTAAAACTTTTTGAGGAAATTCCATCTCATTTTCCATAATGGCTGTACCAGTGTGGGTTTCTACCAACAGCATGCAAGGGTCCCATTTCCTCCACACACTTGATAGCATGCTTGTGGTTTGGGTAATAGCGATCTTAATTGGTAGAAAGTAGTATCTTATTTGGGTTTAATTTGTATTTCTCTAATGAGTAGTGATGCTGAACATCTTTTCCTACACACTTGTTGATTGGGCATTGTTATCCCACAATGAACTTGAATGCACACAGATATCTGTCCATGGTGCTGATTTCATTTCCTTTAGGTATATACCCATAAGAGGAATTGCTAATAATAAAATAGACACCCAGAAATAAGTCCAAGTATATACAGTCAACTAATTTTCAATAAGAACACTAAGAAGACATCTGGTATTGTGAAATCTGGATATATATACATATATATATGCAAAAGAATGAAATTGGATCCTTATACTTTACACACACACACATACACACACACACACACACATGCAGACAAAAACACAATTTAAAATAGATCAAACACATTAAATGCAAGCCATGAAACCATAAAACTAGAATAAAACATAGTTCCAAATTATATTAGTTCACACAACTCAGTGGTGGAAAAACAAATAACCTGATTAAAAATGGACAGGTATCTATGATCCCATGTTCATTACAGCAGTATTCATAGCAGTGTCTATTGACAGATGAATGGATAAAGAACTTGTATCTATGTGTATATTTACATACACATACATATATACACACATACATTATACAACCTTAAAAAAGGGATCCTTCCTTTTGTGCACCATGGGTGAACTTGGAGGACATTATATTAAGTAAAATAAGCCACATAGAAAAAGAAAAATACTTCATGTTCTCATTTTTATATGGAACCTTAAAAGAAAAGAGTAGAATACATGGAAACATAGACTTAAACCGTGGTTGCCAGGGAGGGTGGTGACGGGGAAATTGAATGGAGAGATGTAGATCCAAGGGTGAAAAGTTGCAGTTATGTAGGATGAAAAATTCTAGTGACTTAACAAATACACAGGACTATAGTTAACAATATTGTATGGCACACTGGAAATTTGCTTAGAGAATAGATTTTAGATGTATTTATCATAAAAAGGCAATTATGTGAGATGATGGATATGTTAATTAGCTTGATTGTAGCAATTATTCCATTATGTATATCAAAGCATCATGCTGTATACCTTAAATATATGCAATAAAAATGGAAGAAAGTTTTCATTTTACTTGATTTTGCCTATAATTTAATGAGTTAATGGTTAGTGCCTATACTGTATTTATTACATACCTATTACTATTCTAAGTGCTTAATATGTGTTAACTCATTTAATGCTTATCCCCTCCCAAAAAGAACTTTATAAAAGACTCTTATCTCTATTTGAAAGATTAGGAGACTTAGTACAGACAGGTTAAATAACTTGCCCTGGTAAACTCAGATAGTTAACAAAATAATCAAAATTCCACCAAGGCAATCAAAGTTCAGAACCCAAATTATTATGTAATATATTTTACTTCCTTTCTCAGATGATTCAAATTACCTGATGTTATGGGCTGAATTGTGTTCCCTGAGATTCATATGTAGAAGTCATATCCCACAGCAACTTAGAATATGACTATATTTGAAGAAACGTCTCTAAGGAGATAATACATTTAAAGAAGTCATTGATTGGAGTTGAGTCCAAATCCAATATTATTGGTGTCCTTACAAGAAGAAGACATTAAGGTACACACAAAAGAAGAAGGCACTGAAAGAAAAATGGCCATTTACAAGCCAAGGAGAAAGCATCTCAAAACAAACCAATTCTGTCAACACCTTGATCTTGGACTGCTAGCCTCCCAAATTGTGAGGAAATAAATTTCTATTGTTTAATCCACCCAGTCAGTGGTATTTGTTATGGCTGCCCTAGAAAAAATAGTAAAACTGCCACAAGAAATATTAATGTCCCAGAGTAATGTACCATGTTTTATCTGTGGTTTCCAGTTTTCCCTGACATGCTCTAGATATACTGGCTTAAGGTGTTGTCCCTTTTTCACTCTCTTCTGTCCATATAGTTCTGGAGAGAGATAAAAAGAACACTTTCAGTTTTTCTTCAATGTAGATTTTCTCTAAATTGGTTTATTGCAATTACACTTCACATTGGTTCACATCCTTACTGCCAGTGTCATGTAAATGTAAAAACTCAAGAGAGCTCCAAAATGGCTGTTTCCAGTCCTCTAATGAATGCTTTAGATTAGAGATGATACAGAAAAATATAAGGCTTATTATAAAAAATACTCCATCAGTGGTCTCTAATTTAATGAAGTCAATACTCACTGAGTAGCTAAGGTGCCAGGCAGTTAGCTACTTACCTGTGAACTGCCATCCAATCAGTGGCTGACCTAATGAATGTAATCTCAGCCTGCATCAAAGTTAGGATAATTACAAGAACAGAAAAAGCATCAATTCCTTTGCATTTCATTTTAGTATAACACATTTAGAACACTGTTTGTAATTGTAGAAACCCTTTTTAATACAGAATTTAATGAAGAATATAATATTCATTAAGTGATAAGAAGTCTAGGTGACAGTATTTTTAAAGAAACAGGGACATTTAGCATAAAGACAGAAAGACATTGAGAGGACCCTTTAAGTTTTTTTAATTCTTCAAAACTTATCATATCATCTCTGTTCCTCCTGGTAACATAACAGCCACACAGAGTGAGGCAGAATTCAGCTCAGTAAAACTGAAAAGTTCTGCTATGGACTGAATTGTGTCTCTTTCAAAACTATATGCAGAAACTTTAACCCTCAGCATGACTGTGTTGGGAGATAGGGCTTTAAGAAGTAATTAAATTTAAATGCGGGTATAGAAGTGAGGTTATAATCTGACAGAATTGGTAGCAATAGAGATCCAACTTGACCTGACTTCAGCCATCTTGAGTTGCAGCCCCCATAGATCACTGCCGAGAAGCCTTTTTTTGTTTACTCATAGTTTCTCAGCATACCATAAGCAGACAAAACCATGAGAGTGTTCTGTGTAGTAGCTTTACCACCCAGACCTTGGCACCATCAGCACCAGAAACATGCCTGACATCCTTGATGTCACCTTGAGATAAATCATACATTCTGGCCTGGATAAGAGTTATGTTTTTCCTGACTACTGTAAAAGCCAAGGCCCTCTGATCCAAGTGGTAGAGATTCACTTATCTTGCTTCTGTCCTTGACTGCATGTCTGTCTGTTAAGTTCTCCATAAACTGTACTTGCAATCCTGCATCCTTCTGCCTCTTTCTTCAGGCCCAAGATACTATGTAGCTAGTTCTCATTAACTGGAGCTGACTAGGTTTCTTCCTTATAAAGAGAGGAAGAAATCTCTTTTTACTCCTTTCCCCCCCTCCTCTCTCTCTCTCTTTCTCTCTCTCTCTCTCTTTCTCATAAACACATACCAAGGTAAGGCCATTTCAAGGACATCATGAGATGATGACCATTTGCAAGCCAGGAAGAGGGCCCTCTTGATCTACTCCATCTTGATCTTAGACTTGTCAGTCTCTAGAACTATAAGAAAATACATTTGTGTTGTTTAAGCCACTGAGTCTTTGGTATTTTATTATGGAAATCTGAACTAAGACAATATCTAAAAGCTAAAATTGAGTTGGGCTGGGGATGCAGCTCAGTGGTAGAGCACTTGGCTAAAATGTATAACGCCTGGGGTTCAATCCCAGCAACACAAAAAAAATCCCTAAATTGAATAATCCGATAAACATTGGGTACCAAGCTGCATAAGTGTGAGAGCACACCATAGAAGACATTTGTGGAATAGGTTAGAAGTTGGAGTGGCTTATTTTCATTGCTTCTTTCTCTTCTAAGATTCTTGAAATTTCACAATTATTTAAAGCCGTATGGCTATAAAAACACTGGTCCTTCTGTTTGCAATACTATCTTCTCACTTTATTTAAGGATGGAGACTAGACAAATTGTTTTCATCTTCTGCATCAGCTCTGATTAATTGGCAGTGGCTACCTGAAATACTGTCTTGAGAAGTATTTTTGAAGCTATAGGGGAAAAAAAAATCATGAGTTAAAACTTACTGTGCACTTGTCCCTCTTCCAGCATAGCATTTGTATTGATTCACTTTATACTTGTAATAACTCTAAGAGTTAGATCAACATTTTTTATAAGACTGCCAAAAAACAGACAAGCAACTTATTCAAAGGCCACACGGATAATAAATGACAACGTGAGACTGGAAACCAATAGTTTGGCTTGAAGTTATGCCAGTAACTATTAAGTTACAATATCTCTCCACCAATCCATTTGTGGCAGTTATCATGATCGGTAGGGGTTGAAGAGGTCCATGCTTGGAAGGCAGTCAGGATCTGCTTGTAGAGAAACTCAAACAAAGACAGGCAGGCATCAAATATTCTTATTTGAATGTCATACTTTTTCAAACCCAAATCAGAAAATTTTGAACAATCATATCAGTGCTCAGTGACTAGACACTATAAATTATAGGAAACTAGTGTGTGGGATTCCATTATTTCGCCAAAATTCTTTCAGGGACCATGTCATACCAGTTCATGCTACAGTGGATGGTAGAAATAGGTAACATCACATGTTAAACCATGTTTCTCTGGGTTTGCAGCCATTGATGATTTCAAGAACTCTAACTCCCTTCTTAATGAAACTCTTGCCCCCAGATATCTATTTAAGTAAGTATTCTGGGAATAACGTATATTCAGTACTTGCCCTAGACACTAAATTCCTATATTAGCTCTCTGTCTCTTGCTCTAGCTCCCTGTGACAACTGTTTCTGCTTAGATTTTCTCATATAGCTCAGGATGCTCATAGCTGAAAAGCTGTTTCCTGACCTGTCTTGTCACCCAACTGTGCCTGCTGACGATAATGTCATTGTCTTCTGTGGTTTGGGTTTGGTTGATCTGCTCAGGTAACTGTGTCTGTGGAGAACTCCATCAACAGCCCCAACAATCTGACACAGAACAGTAGGCTTTTCTCCCCTAGACAAACACAACCCTCTCTCCAATTAACTCTAAAAGACAATTCCCAATATCCCATGCCCCTCAGTATCTGACAGATTTATGAGAGATGGGCAAATGAGAGGCACTGGCTTATAAAATGTTTCTAAGTCAAGTATTCATTTTGAATATATCTGCTTTTTTTACACTACTTGAAGACAATTCCATGTCTTTCATTGCACAAATCTCAATGTGTCTTATTTTAGAACTTATTTAAAATAATTCGTTCTACCAAATTGGCCTCAAGAGGCCTGTACCATTTCTCTTTCCAAAATTTCTTTGTGTTCTTTTATTGCAGGGAAGGCTAAGAAGAAATGATAAAAATCTACAATCCTTGATCCTGCATTTTAAAATGCAAGATGTGAAAATCAAATAAAGTAGGTCAAGTCTTCCCTGTATTTAGCAGAGACTAGTCCTTTTTCTTACCAGCAAATATTAAAGTTGATCAGCAATCAAAAGTGCTATATCTTCCTGTAGTATAAGAAAATGTTATCAAGAGGTTAGCATTCTATTTTTATCTTAGCCAAAGAAACAGAACAAATGCAACCATACAACTTTATTACTTATAATTTTATAGATGGCTATTTGTACATTTAAATTGTGGTACTTTATTTTGCATTTATTTAAACAATGAATAATAGTTAGGCACATTCAACTCGTTAACTATGAGTGAGGTCTGTTTAAATGCAGCATGTGGTTCAGCTTATAAAACCTTCAGGGATTTGAAGCAATATTTAAAGTTGAAGATCTGATAGAGCAAAATGGAGGATTGTGCAAGGAGTAATAATACTTGAATTCAGGTCTAGAGGTACCTGAGGGAAAACTTTAAGTCTTTGGTTTATTTTGAGATTCAAGAAGGTTATGAATATCCTCCATTATTCTGGGAGATAATAGCACTCAGTTGGACAAATATAATAAAATGTGTAAGTAAAATTAAATGATGGTGCTATTATTCTTCCTAATAATAGCAACTCCAATATCTAGGATGCATGCTATGTTCATTTAATGAAAAAGAAAAATGTAAAATCCTCTAAAGCAGGCCAACACCATCAATATAATGAACTATATTTTTAAAAATCCACCCCACTATTAATGAATGCTTTAAATAACAACTGGTAAGATAGAGATGTTGCTATTAGTTAATGGAAAGAGGCATTGAGTTGAAGGATGTCATTATAGGAAGGATAGTAAGTTAAATCCTCTACTCATTCATCTTGCAAGTATGACAACTGCTTTGTTAAAGTATGTGAAATAGACTCATTGTTATACCTGTATGAAATTGGAACCATTGCTTGATGAGGATGTCATCCATATCAAATCTTGGAAACATCTAAGATCCTGAACCCCTGGAGTGCATGCTGCTTGTACCTCATGAGAAGATCCTCCCTGTTATGTCCAGACAACAGCCAAGTCCAATCCTTCAGAGTAGGGAACGTTAGATTTGAAGCAGTTCTGCCAAGTCTAGGGTGCTGACTAGTAATCTTGCCTTAGAAGACTTCCATGGTCCCTAAACTCCTGACTTTGGGTTTGTATCCCTGCTATTGCATCCATTTCAGGTTTTGATGTAAGGCTTATATTAAAATATAATGTCTGAGAGCATTTCTTCTGAGCTCTTTCTTCATCCCCTGTAATTTCTGATTTATACTCTAGTTGTGTCTCTAGAGAGCCCTAGCTCTGTCCTTAGGCTTACTGGAATTTTATGTCTATCTAAATTCTCCCCTGATAAAAGGACTTCCTCACATCTATTACCAATCACTGCCAATTTGACTTCAATATTTTTTCAACTTTAATCAGAAATTCTACACCTGCTATTTACCCTGTTTGAGCCTGTTGTACCACAGGAAGAGCAGCTCTATCTGAAATGCAGGTTGAGCTCTTACGAACTGGAAGTCCTTTGCTTTGTGCATTTATGTTCTTTACCTATTTCTCTTTCACAAAATGAAAACTAAATTTATAAGCTTACTAAAGGCAGAAACAGGAAGGAGAAGAAGCAAAAGGAGGAAGAGGAGGAAAAGAAGGAAGAAAAGAAAAGTGAGAAGAGGTGAAGGAAGAGGAAATGACAACATTATGTCAGAGATTGCTTTGAGTGTCATTAATATAATCATTAATATGAAGTAAGTGAACACTCAAACCTTTTGCTAAAAACAAAACTAATGGAGGAGACAAATGGCCTTTTATGATTTCAGACACCTGCCATACCTGACTATTCCAGTAGAAAATGCTTTAAAATGTTTGTCTTCAAATTATCATGAAGTCTTATTTAAGAATATTGATAGATATGTAGATATAGATATATATGTAAATACAGATGTATTTGTAGGTGATATTGAAAAAATACAAGCACAGGTAAAATGCATTAAACTCTGTATGAGTGTGTGTGAGAGAAAGAGGGAAGGAGAGAGGAAAAGAAGAAGAAAGGAAGGGAAAGAGAGAGGAAGGGAGAGAGAGAATGGCAGACACTACTATCTAGATGGATTTAAATTTCTAGGAGCCTGAAACTTTTGCAATTTAGGGAACCTCTAAGAAAAAGAACATGGTTGCAACCATGTTTTTCCTTCAAGACTCAGATGCTTCCTATGACACAGGGCATGCTCACATCATGGTGATATGACTTTTAGCCCTTTTTTTTGGTACCTTGATGTCACGAAGCTAAGTAAGTTAGTATAATGAATGTAAGGACCATGCCTGGAAGCCATTTGATTATCAGGAAGACCAGCAATGTCTGGTCTTCCAGCAGAGACTATAAATCACATAAACACATCTCACTAAACAAAAATCAGTATACGACTAATTGGAGTTTCTTCAAAATGACTAAGGCCACATATATACTACCCAACATAAAAGGAAACATGATATAATGGAGACTAGAGTGGAAAGAAAGAACTGTAAATATTGGTGATTTGATCATCTTATTTTTGTGAAAGTTTTTCACATTTATGGAATCTCAAAGATTTCCAAAACTTTACTTCATCAGGGTCAAAATAATCCAACTCCTGTACCAATGTTTTCCTTACTGCCTTGAATAGAAAACAAGCTAAGTTTGTCCATAAAAATTAATAATGATGACTTAGTATTGGGGGATTATCTTTTGAGAAAGTGTATTTTTAAAAACTAGACTTACTAATTACAGTACTAAAGCAAGGGAGACATATTTCTCTGAAATAATGAGAATAGCATAGAATGGACTATAAGAAAAAAAATCCAAGTGAGTTTTAAAGTATCCCCATAGATCTTCTGGCTCCTTTTACTGTCAAACACAAAACATTTTTTCATAATTTGTTGGATACTATGACATAAAGAATATACAGTTGGTCTCTGTACCTGGCTCCTGACACAAAGCACTTAAATTCCTTATAATTTTCTGAGTAATGGGAATAATACAAGCATTTTACACAGAGTCCCTAAATTCCTGGCAATTTCAACTCTTAGTGGATGGCTAGATAGCTTCAGGATGAGCACAGCTCACCAAAAAGGCCAGGCCATGGTTTAGAGTGTGGAATGTTCAGCTCCCTTCCTTATCCTTGAGGAGGAGAAAGGAATTAGAGATTGAATTGACAATCATCCTATCTGTAAAATGAACCTCTATAAAAATCCCCAGACTACTTGGACAGCTTGTGAGTTGGTGAATGCAGGAAGGGTGGTCCACCCTAACTTCCTGAGATGGAGAGGGGAGGTGTGAAGCTACTATGCTGGGAAGCTCCTATGTTCAGGACCCTTCTGGACCTTACCCAACATACCTCTTCCTCTGACTATTATTTTGTATCTGCATAATGTATCTTCACAATACTGAAAATGTAAGTCAAATGTTTACCTGATTTCTGGAAGTTATTATGATAAGTCATTAAACTTGAAGAAAGGGTTATAGAAACCCTTGATTTGCAGTCAAGTCAGACAGAAATGAAAATATTCTGGACACCCAGTTCTTATGACTGGCATCTGAAGTCATGATAAGCTTGTGGGATTGAGCCCTTAACCTATGAAATCTGTACTGATTGTAATGGTTAGTTTTGATTATAAACTTAATTGAATTGACAAGTTCCTAGGACACTAGTAAAACACACTTCTGGTTGTGTCAGGAAGGGTGTTTCTAGATTGGGTTAACTGAGGTGGAAAGACCTTCCCTGAATGTGGGCAGCACCATCCCATAGGCTAGGGCCTGGATGGAATAAAAGGAGAAAAAAGGAGAAAGCCAAGTAGCACAGTTATTCTTTCTTTCTACTTCCTGGCCACCATGAGGTGAACAGTCTTGTTTTGTGTCACTACAAGCCCAGAAACACAGAACCTGGTGACCATGGATTGAAACCCTCTGAAACCCTGAGCCATATCTCTCCTCCATGTTAGTTGTTTCTGTTAGGCATTCTATCAGAGTTACTAGAAAGCTAACTAACATAGTAAATTGGTACCATAAATAAGGTCATTACTGTGACTGACCATGTAGTTCTTAAACTTTTGAAACTGGTTTGCAGGGAGAATTTGGAAAAGTTTGGAGAGTTGAGCTGGACAAACACTAAACACTATATGCAAGCTTAAGAAAAGACTCTGGTGAGAGATCAAAAGACCAGAATGCCAAAAGCAATGCAGACAGTAAAGATGGTATTCATGAGGTTTCAGATGGGAACAGGGACTCTGTTAGGAATTGGACTAGAGGTATGCATGTTACCATGTGGTGAAAAAACAAAACAAAACAAAAAAACCCACTTTGTCTACATCTTGTCCCTGTCCTAAGACTTTGTGTGAGACTGAATTAAAAAGTGACATAGTTAAAATGGCCCAGGAATTTTCAAGGCATCCCAACATTCATACTGTTGCATGGTTATTGCTAGTTTCATTTTACCAAGTTTATAGTGAGAAAATCAGGAGGAAAAGGCAGGGAAGAAAGATTTGGAAACAGGCATTTGGGCCAGAAAAAGAGCTCCATTAAAGTTGTGGTCAAAGAGGGCATGGTTGTTGAAGAGATTAGGGCCATTGAAGCCAACTACTTTGCACAGAGACAATAGAAAAGATCCTTTGAGGGCATTTCAGGAATTGGCATCTCTAACTTTCTGGGGTCTTCATTGCAACTTTGGCTTTACCCTTACAGCCTTTAGCATTTCCTTCTCAGGGGCTTTTTGCAGGGAATCAGATCCTATCACACACTGGCTGACCTCATTGGCCTTTCTTTGAAATCTAGGTGGAAACCTCCATGACTATATAACCCTTGCATTCTACATGTCAACAAAACCACCAACATGTGGACAATGCCAGTTTGAGCAGTAGCCCAACCCCCTTAGACTGTGGTTGTTAGGGCCTCTGAGTGCCTGGGTGCTTGTCCATGGAGAAAGAATTCCGTAGATAGCCTTGTGTAAGTACGGCAGCTCTCTTCTAAAAGTAAAATCTTTCAAATGAGTTAAAAATATTTGCATATGTAGGGTCTGGCTATTTCCTAAAATGGCCTTAAAGCATCACTCAACAGGCTGAGGGCCCAGATGGAGCAAAAGGGAAAGAAGGAGGAAGCCAGAAGCACAGGCATGCTTATTCTCTCTGCTTCCTGGCTTCCATGAGGTGAAGAACTTTGTTCTTCCATGGTGTTCTGCCTTACTACAGCCCAGAAACAATGGAGCCAACTGACTATGGACTTAAACCTAGGAAACTATAGCTAAAATAAGTCTTTCCTCATTTTTAAGTTATTTCTCTCAGGTATTGTGTCACAGAGATGAAAAATATCTAACACAATCACTTTTTTATTATGAGGGAGATAAATAGAAACACTCTGAGTCACTGGAGGAAAAGAAGATCCCATTATTAATTAAACAAATGTGAGATGTAAAAATCATGACTCGAGACCTATACTCTGGGTACATAAAAATAGAAGCATAAATTACTAGAAATGGTAGTCTAGCACATGTCTCTTTGCTTCTCAAATGCCTACCCCAAGTTATTAAAGGAGTCAGGCTAGCCTTATATATTTATCTACTTCTTATGCGTTTAATCCGGAATTTGTTGAAGAAATGTAGTACTGAGAAATACAGAGAATAAATTAACTAATTTATTTTTCTTTGGGATAAAAACAAACTAGATCCTAGATGGAAAAAGTATTTGCTTTTCTGCACTATTTCTAGAAAGGGACATTTAATTCATGGC
This sequence comes from Castor canadensis, assembly GCF_047511655.1. NCBI lineage: Eukaryota > Metazoa > Chordata > Mammalia > Rodentia > Castoridae > Castor > Castor canadensis. The sequence goes on along the minus strand of NC_133393.1, from coordinate 134,925,907 downwards.
TTGGAGAGAATTCTAATGTTTAAAGTTTTTCATAAAAATACATTCATCCATCCAACCATATTACAGGGTAATTTTGTGTCTTATTTTGTTCTTTTTATAAAAATTAAAGATCATCTTGATCATAATCCTCTGCACACTAACCCTTCACATAATTTTGCTAAACTCTGTCTTTCCAAGCTCTGCATTTTTTTTCTGATCAGAAAAATTCTATTTGTTTTGATGTTTCTTCACATAACTTTTAATCCCCTTTATAACTTTTCTTTCACTTTAATCCCTCTTTAGCTTTGCAGCTCAGTTTATCTCCTATAAAATGTATTATTTTATAAGTCAGAAATGTATTTGACTGTATAACCACAACCCCAGAAAGCCTCAATAAATGGTATCTTAAATTAAAAAAGGGTTTGTTTCTCTCTTGCAAATAAAAGAGTAGTGGCAGACAGTAAAGAACATATTTAGTGGCTCAATAGTGTCATTAATGCCCCCATTTTCCCTCCACAAACACCAATCTTTCCTCTCTGCTATCTTTAGCATGAGGTCTTCTTCAAACTGCCTGTAATATCATGGTCACAAGAAAACTGATACACATCCAAGTTCATGTTCATGTTGCCTACAGAAAGCTACAGAAAAGGACTAGAATCCTTTTATCAAATGGAGAAATATTTCCTCATTGTTGAATCTGAGTTGGCCTTATAGGTTGTCATGACCAAACAACTGTGAAGGAGTTAAAGAGAGTCCAGCTTCAAGAAGCCCTTCATGCTTTGGAATCTTGCTTTGATGCCACCCAAACAACCTGATAGAGGATGAGAGACCATGTGGAAAAGAGACTACCTGTAGATCAGTGAGCCTCAACTGACTGACCCATATCTAACCACAGAGGCGTGGGAGACTGCAAGGAGTGTTCAAGTGAGCTCCATCTAATCAGTATCCCAAACAGTCATGAATTAAATAGATATTTGTTTTAAGGTACTAAGTTTTGGGGTGTGTTTTATGTAGCCAAAGATTACCAATACATATGAATTCTTCAGAATTGCACTGCTCCCATTTTGTTTCCATCAGGCAGTTCCTTAATTTCCATTATGTCTGAATGCTTACAAATCTCATTCTTCTTCAGGAAGAATTAAATAGTGCCATTAGCCTTTTTCTATTAAAGCCCTTATAACTTTGGGCAAGATGACAGTGAGTGACCCAAGTGACGTTCTCTTGTGGAGGTCCCACATGTGGCCCCACCTTTTTTTTGCTCTAGTTATTTCTGGGAGGACTGGCTGCCTGCTGTTAGATGTCACCGAGTGTGAAAAATCCCAATAAAACATATCCCACAAACTTCAGAGCATCATCAAGACCTCTGAAGCATCATAAATTCCCTCTTTGCTGGCAGGAGCCAGCAAAGGCTCCCTCCTTCACCTTAGTGAGTGAGAGTGTGTGGAACTCACAGCACACCAATTATCTCCACAAGACTCTCCATAACCTCCATCCAGTTCTTGGCACCTTCCTGAGGTGTGGGCTAAGAATATTTAACTAATTTGTTTTTATATCCCTTGCAGAACTCAGCATCATGGTTTCTCACCTCCTGCAGGAATGTGACATCTATTTCTGTGTTATACTATGTTCCCTGCACACTAAGATAAAGTAATCCCCACATGCAGATTTGTAAGTTTATCAGCAAATTCGAGAGTCATTTAGGTAGAGGGGAGGTACAAAGGGAGAAGAAACTAGGCTTTCCAGAACTCAGAACTTACCAGAAAGTATGCCATACCATAACTTAAAATTTTAATCACAAAACTTTAATTCACTTGAACACCATTCTTATCACTTGGGATTCAAAGCTACCTGAAGGAATAGGAACATCGTGTAGTGAATGTCAGCGAGGAGGTATCTTAAGCGTCGAGAGGACTCCTGGTGGGTGCTGCGGAAATCAGCTGCCCTACAATGTCTGTTCTTATTTAATATCTTCATTCATGAGGCAGAATAGGGAGCAGACAGCGCACTGATGAAATTCACAGATGGTACTCATTTGGGAGATATTATGAATACCAGGGATATCAGGAAAATGATACAAAAGGACCTAGAGAAGGAATAACAATGAGACTTGACTTTGAAAATGCAAAGCAGTGTGTCTGAGTACAAAAAAAGAAGTCTTCAACATTTAAATAGAAACTGGAAGAAACTGGAAGTCAATGTTGAAAGTGACATCAAGTTGGATAATGGAGTTAGATTTTAAAGTAGGCATTTTGAAATAAAGCATGAATTTAGTAGTAGATTTCCTAATTTTCACTGCTCTCAGAAGGCTTAATTCGATGTCCTTCCTATGTGCTCCCTTGTCCTTAACTTATCACCTTGTTTTTGTAAATTACTATTGAATTTTTTTATCCTTCACCATCAGCTTCTGTACCACAGGTATTAGGATACATTCATTACTGCAAACCTTGAGTCTGGCTGAGTGCCTGGTACAAATAGGCACTGAGTTAATATTTTTGAAGGTAAAAATGAAGTATTTTAATGGCATTTCCTTGTATAAGATATGATGATGAAAATTTATCAGGTAACACTGATTTCAGGTGTCTATGAATATATGTGTAATATATACATATATTCGCATGAGAGAGAGAGAGAGAAAGAGAGAGAGAGAAACTGGTGTTGTAGTTAGGATCTTAATGCCTCCTAAGGCCCATGTGTTTAAAAGCTTGGTCCCCCCCAAGGTGGTGCTGTCGGAAGGTAGTGGAACATTTGAGAGATGTGACCAAGTGGGAGGAGGTCATTAGGTCATTGGGAGCATGCCTTTGAACAATATTGTGGAACTCAGGTCCTCTCTGCACTTTTTTTTTTTTTCCCAGTTATGAAGTAAATGATTTTGTTTTGCTATTAACTACCACCATCATGTGCCGCCTCACCAAAGCAACAGAACCAATTGATCATGGACTGGAATCTCTGTAATTATGAGCAAATAAAACTTTTCTCTCCGTAACTTAATTAACTCAGTGTATTTTGCTACACAGATGGAAAGATGACTAACATAGCTGGCAATACCAATAATATCACCATTTACTTAGCTAGTTTTTAAAAATTACTACTTGAAGAGGACAATGTAAAGTCTTTAATTCTCATATTCAAAAGGGACAGAGAGCATGAATTCTTCACTGTAGAGATAAAGTCTTCGAGAATTACAAAAGGTCTATATGATCTGTAGACAATATTTATGTCAGTTGGTCATGCCATTAGACATTTAAGGTGTGTTAGCATAGCATGGAGTAGAGTAGAGCAGAATTTAAAAGCTCACAATAACTGTTCTCTGGTTTGGGAACTCCACCTGTACCCACAACTCTTTTAGGAGGTACACACGGTCGAAAGCATTTTCATAATTATAGCAAGATGTTATTTGCCTCTGTTACTCCCGTTTTCTCTAATGTATACCATGGAACTTTCCAGAGGCTAAATAACATGTGATAATATCACCTACTGACTAATGCAATGTTTGCTTCTGTGATCTCATGTTTTAAATGCTTCACAACTTAAATTTCTACAGTAAATATTGATAGCAGTAGCACACAGATGGAAAAGTTTTTAGAAGTTCCTACTAATTTTGTAAGAATGTAAATCAATTCTGAGATCAGAGAAGTAAAAATAAAACTTGAGAACTCTTGGCAATTTGTTCTTTGGAGTCAAACAGACATAAACTAAAACCCTCATTTCACCAATCTCTCAGTTATTTACTTTTTCTAAGTCTTTATGTGCTGGTCATAAGAGTGGTATTTACCTCACAAAGTTGTTGTGAGAATTAACTAAGAAAACACAAACCAATAACAGAGCTTGGTGCCAAAGACATAGCCAGCTCTTAGTGAGTGCAAGGGACGGATGGCGCATGGTGACTTCCAAGAGCATTCTTATGACCCTTTGGAAACAGTCTTTCTTTGTACACCCCCCATCCATCCTCCAAGGAGAGCAAAGATAAGGAGGAGAGAGGACAAAGCTTCTCCCTCTTTGAAATCAATGAGAAATTGATGATTCTGCTACTTCTGGCTTCTGGAGGGTGTAGGTTCATTAATTTTAAGCTTACGGTTAGTAGCTCCTGTGTGTAGATCGGAACATAACACCGATGATGTCTCCCCTCTGGTGGTTAGAGCAGGAAAGGTCATCAATTTCAAGAAGGAGCAACAAAGGGGCTCTATGCCTCTTAGCAGTGGCTTTTATGGAGACAAATCCCTGCTTTCTACACAGTTCCAGGTGGAGGATGTCAGGAGCACACTCTTTCTTTTTGTTAGGAAAAAAGAGTTCACTTTCTGCTGTCCCACTTACCCACAGTCAACTACAGTCTGAAAAACCTGAGTGGAAAATTCCAGAAATGAACAATTTATGTTTTAAATTATGCACTGCTCTGAATAGCATAATGAAATCTCATGCTGTCCTGTTCTGCTGGGCCTGGTGCTTGAATTGTCTCTTTGTCCAGTGTGATATATGCTACCTGTCTGTTAGTCATTTAATAGACATCTCAGTTATCAGGTTGACTGTTGTGGTTTCACAATGCTTGTATATAGGATTCAGTAGCATCTGAGGTTTTAGGCATCCAACGTAGGTCTTGGAATGTATCCCTTCGGGAATAAGGGAAGGGGACTTACTGCACTAAGAAAAAAATATTACAAAGCATAAGAGTAATTGATTTACATTTTTTAAACACTTCTATATGTACAGATCCCTAACATTTAAGCTAGAAGGATCTTGGCAATTACCTGGATCAAACCATTAGAAGTAGAGATGACATGGGGCTAAGTATAGTGACTCATGTCTGTTATTCTAGCTATATAAGAGGCATAGGTAGGAAGATCATGGTCCCAGGCCAGCCCTGGACAAAAAGTGCAAGACCCTATCTGAGAAATAACTAAAGTAAAGGGGCAGGAGCTGTGGCTTAAGTGGTAAATGTCTGACTAACAAGCGCAAGGCCCTGAGTTCAAGCCTAGTATTAGGGAGAGAGAGAGAGAGAGAGAGAAATAAACAAGAGGCTGGAGATGTACCTCAGTGGTTAAGTGTTTGCCTAGCATGTACAAGGCCCTGGGTTTGATCCCTAATACCTCAAAAAAGGGGGGACTTAAAAAAATTCAAGTAAAATTTAGGTGACTTTCTTGAGATTATGCAAATAGTGGGAATAAAAACATGCTTGTATTAAAATTCACAATGACTTGATTAAATGTGCAGAGTGGATACTGTGGATTACACCCCATTTTCAGATGAAAGAACTGAGACTTAGCTTAAATTTTCTACGAGTTTCCTGTTGAGCAAGCAGCATAGCCAGGATTCAAGTCCGGTCATCTGTGGGGACTTCACTACTTTATCTATAGAATAACTCATATTTTCAGGGACCGCTACTTCCCAGAAAAAACACCTATGAGGAGCAAAGATTCAGGGACTACTGTTAGTGGCACAATCATTACTATCCTTGTCCTTCCCCACCAAACACTTCAGTCTTCCTGTACCTGTACAAAGTCCTTTGTTCTCAAGAGTTCCTAGTGGATCCCTGAGTAGTACCCATGTCCTGGGTGAATGGCTGTATGCCACTGGTGCTGTTCAAGAATTGTCTCCCTCGTGCAGAGCTGGTGACTATAAAGCAAGACGCATCAAATACCTCTTGTTTCTGAGTTATTCTTCTATCACTTTGGTGCTGTCATGCAAATCCTCCCGAAAGTCATTCCTTTGCATTGCACTTTGAAGAGCTTAAAATAGAAATGTCAGTTAAACAGAGTGCAGCACTAGCTTTATTAAACATCATGAACCGGGTTGCATATAAATGTAGATTAGTTCCATATTGAGGTCAGGAAGGAATAGGTAACTATGATAAAAGCTATAATGGGGGCAACTGGGATGCATGTAGGGCCATCAAATGGGATCTTTTGTAGGCATAGTATTCTTTGATTCCCAAGGCTATCAAAGCTGGCTTCTTTGTGCCCATCTCCACAGAGCCTTTGATATAGCTCTATCACAGACTTTTTTTTTGTCATCCATCCTTCTGTCTTGTTTATTCCAATTCATTAGTCAACCAGGCAGCCCATTTGTACTGTCCAAAAGTCAATCCATATCCCTACCATATATACTTCTCCATATCAAGTGTGTATCCAACTGCCACTGTGCCCACTGGGAAGGCTCCAGGTCCACCTCTGGCATGGCTGTCATACAGTCACAATCCATTTATGGCACACAACAATATGTCCTCATGACCAAGTGTGAACTGTGTCTTAAGACCCAAGCATTAAGGTGATGACACCTTGCTGGAACCAAATACGTGCCAAGCCAGCTGGTAAACTGTTGACAAGTAGTGGTAGCTACACCCATAAGACAGCACTGGCAGCTGCAATGCAAGTGGAGGTAAGTGAATCTGAATGAGTACTTAAACTAGGTCATCTACAAATAGAGGAGTGTTTTACAAAATTATGTGACCACAGAGCAAGTCTTACTAATATCTTGAGGATCCAGACCTCTGTGGTATATATAAGTATATTTCTATTTTCTGAGTACTGAACAAGTTTGAACTCCATAGATGAATTAGTAAATGTCTTCCTAATATTGTAAAAGATCTTTTTTGTTTTTATGAGCAGCCCATAATCATGATACTTAGAGCAGAAGAGAAGTGTTTGTGGATGTGGGGCTTTGGCTCAATGCATTTCTCTGAACCTTACAAACTCTATTACCTTGAGTGGGTTACTTAACCTATTGAGTTTCAGCTTCCTGGTCTTTGACCTGCAGATGATAATAGCTGCCTCATAGGATCTTTATTATCAATTTAATGTATGGCAACTCTTATCATTCTGATTAGTCATTCTAGTTAGGTAGTCAACTATCCCATTAGTCAAGATACTCTAGGTTTTGCTGCAATAACAAATTAATCTCAAGATCCCATGACTCAACATAACAAAGATTGGTTTTCCATTTATGCAATATGTTCATTGTTGGCTAGTGAAGGCCACACTAATAACACTAATAACCCAGACTAAGTCTTCCTTGGATTACAACCTAACCATCTGAAAGATGTGGCCTCAGTCATGTTGGCTGTGGAAGAGAGTTCCAGAGAATCTTGTACCAGCAATTAAAATATTTGGCCTAGAAATGACATATATCACTTCATTTCACAGTTGGGTGACAGAGTTGTCCTTATGCACTCATCTAGCTACACAGTGCCTAGATGGAGTGGAAGCCTAATAAAATAATAATAATAATAATAATAATTCATGCAGCCTGTTTGCTGAATGAATAATGAAAGGAATAATCGATAAACAAAAATAGTAATTTATACTAGCATTGTTTCTATGTGCTTCAAACCATGAGTTACCCACATTTTTCCTGTTTAATGACTAAATGGACACAAGTAGGTATACAATGGCCATGAGCACACATTTCTAATATTTGATTGTAGTCAAATTTTAAATCATTCACTTCTTTTGCAGTATTTGTTAGCAAGGAAAACTCAGAAGCCCTGAAGTCCTGCATTCAGTTTGCCTCATTTAAAACTATTCAAAGGAATTTGACAACGACATTAGGTGGCTCCATCATGACTTCACGGATCAGTTAATGTGAGCTCACTTTCAAGTCCAAACCTAAAAGTCCAGGTGCATTTTAGCTCTGAGCCTTTTGAAGTTTACCCATCCTCATTTAATGTGATAATGTGATCTATATGTTCAGAAACCATTTGCAGGCAACACAGGGAAAATGGCACGCAGAAGGAAAAATGAACTGCTCTCTGGGGTAAAATATATCTCACATGCGCATTTATCTTGGGTAGACACTGTTGTTTAAACTAAAAATAATCCCAGCCAGTTCTGTGACATTAACCTGCTTAGTTGCTCCTGCATAAAACCAGGAATGAAAATGAGGGCAAAGGCCGGCAGTGACTATGAGGATTATTTTATTTCTATGCTAACACCGTTTCATTCTGCCTGTAGGAAAATGGTACCTATGTATTAGAAGAGCGTGTTGATTTCTCAAGTTATAATTAATATACTCAGGCTGTTGTTACATAGAAAAGATTAGAATGCTGAATAGTTCTCTTATTTCCACAATGCAGCCAGATTACCACTTAAAGCTCAGAAAAGACTGCCATTACGGTAAGCTCCATGGCTATATTCAGAAGGCCCCCACTTGCTCTTTTTATTTTCCTTGTCCTTCACCATGTTCTAAATAGGTAAAAAGGTAAACATATTAATGGGCTTAATATATTCTCCTCCACCCCCCAAATGAATGTAAACAATAACACCTATCCTGGAAAAAAGACAAAATAGAAGAAAAGTCATTCAGAAAAAAAAAAAAAAAAAGGAAAGGAGTAAGCTATGAGGCAGGAGAAGAAAAAAGAAGCCAAAAATAGAATTTACATAATTGTACAAAGGAAAAAGGTTAAAACCTTTCATTTTTAAGCTGGCTGTCCTTAAGAAAGCCTCAAGGATTAGAACAGACATTAGTCATATTGATACCAAATATAAGGCAAAGCAGCCTTAGGACATTCTTTCTTTTTATTTCTCAAGAAACAAGCAAGTATTTCTTATCTACAGGAGAAATCATTAGAGGTGGGGAGGATGGGGGAAACACACAATAAAAATAATTAAAAATAAAAATTCCTCCCCCCCAAAAAAATCCTAAGGAAGTTATAACTTTCACTTCAAACATTGAGAATGGCTTTGCTTGTTCTGAGGCAATCCTGCCAGGTAGTCTTAAAATCTTTGGAATTTTTACCTTAGTCCTCCACTTCAAGTAAGAAACAGTAGCCTATACAAAATCACAGTTTTCAAAAGTTAAACAAAATGGAAGTTGTTTGCACAACAGCTGATCTGTTCAGGAAAACAGCAACAGGCAAAATGCAGCTAAGAATCTCAAATAGTTACCTTTTGTAAGGTGAATAGCTCAAGTGTTTCCCTATCCTCTCACAGTAGTATATATATTGCCACTGTGGAGTTAATACTGGGTCAGGAACATGTTTCTTAGCTTCTCTGGTGGACTCAAATAATCACTTTTGTGTTCTCATGGTAGCATGCACAGTTCCTTTATAACACTAACCACCAATGAAATTTTATACTTGCTCATATGATTATTTTAGCAATGTTTGTCTTCTCTACTCATTTGGTTCTCTGAGGAGATGGGACATGTCACTTTTTGGATCACCATTTTGCCTTCGTTTCCTATCAAATGTCCTGGTATGCAACAGACATGCAAGCAATACCTGTAGGATGACTGGATTAATGGCGGTATATAAAACCATTAATTATACCATCTTAAGTCTGAGCCCCTGACTACCCATGTCCCTTATTCAACTCCATTGTTTTTGTTCATCATACCCACATCCTTTGAAATCTTTACCCAGGTATTTTGTCTTCAGCAACTTTTTGTTATGTAGGTACATTTTGTCTTTAGACTTAACAGAAAAAAATTATGTTTGTTACAATTAATGAATCAATATTGGCCTATTATTATTAACTTCAGTCTGTGTTTCATATTTCATTAGTTTTTATCTAATGTCATTTTTCTGCTTCAGGGTTCCATTTAAGATACCAAATCACATTTAGTAATTACAACTCCTTAGACTCTTCTTAGTTACAATAATTTCTCAGATCATCTTTGATTTGATGACTGTGAGAGTATTGAAAAGTTTTGGTCAGATATTTCATAGAATATCCTTGTGTTGGGTTTTCTCAAGCATTTTCATGATTAGACTGGGGTTATAGATTTTGGAGAGGAAAATAACATATGAGAAATTCCATTTTCATTACATTGTATCATGGGGTGTGCACTATCATGAGGTCACTATTGTTGACCTTCACCACCTGGCTCAGTTAGTGCTTGGTTTCTTCATTTGTGCAGCAACACTTGAGAGGTAGTTAAGTCACTAGGACTCCAACTTCATAAATAGCTACAGGTTGCTGGAAATACTTTTTTCCCCTTCTTCCTTCTGCCATGTGAGAACACAAGATGCCATCTTGGAATCAGAGATCAGCTCTTATAAGACACAATACTGGCACCTTGGTGTTGGACTTCCCAACATCTAGAATTGTAAAGGAATATTTCTGTTGTTAATATGTGACTCAGTTTAAGGTATCTTCTTATTGTAGCACAAGTTAATTAAAGCAGTGTCCTTGTTCCTTTTATTGGAGAATGATATGAAAAACCAAGATTTGGACAGTAGGTGTGCTCATGTTATTGGAGTGTTTTTTCCTTTATGCATGCTCAGCAAATATAATGTGTACTGATAAACACATATCTATAGGTTTTCCTTTGTGTAAATGTTTGCACACACATATGTATATACAACTAAATACGAGCTCATTCTGATGTCTCCAATTCTGATCTGTTTTACAACATTAATCATTCTAGCCTCTTTCCTCTGCTTTTATGTAAACTTCCTCTCCAACAGTGAGAAATGTGGCTCCCACCATCTGCCATCACTTACTTAATTGTTCAGTTTCAGCTCACATGAAAAACAATATCTGAATTTTTACCAACATCTCTGTAGGATACAACTTTATCAACCATAATACACAGTTATGAGCAGTTTTTTTTTTGCCTCTAGTTTTATAAACTCCACTCATTTTCAAAGTTATTTAGGCCAGTGCCTTTCCTCACATGCCTTTCAGTGAGGCTGTTTTCTGCATTTGTAATATAGATTGTTTTGTCACATTCTGTACTCCATCCTAGGATTCTAAGACCTCCTAAGTGATTGTTTTTCAATTTTCATACATTTAAGTTCACTCTTTGTGCTGTAAAAGTCAGTGGATTTTGATAATCCATAGTGCCTTCCATCTACAACCATGCTACCAGACGGAATAGTGATACCACCTGAAAAATCCCCTGGATTTCACTTTATTCACTTCTTTGTTCTCTTTTTTCCAAATCCCTGTCAAACACTGATTTTTTAGAGTTTATTTTTTAGACTTTAACTTTTCCATATAATTGGAATCATCCAATATACAGTCTTCTTAGATAGGCTTCTGTCACTTAGCAAAATGCATTTAAGATTTACCCATGTCTTTTCATGGTTCTTTAGCTCATTTCATTACTGGATAATATTTCATTGTATGGATGTACCACAATTTGTTTATCTATGTATTTATTGAAAGATATTCTTATTCCTTAAAGTTCTGGGCAATTATGAATAAAGTTAGTATAAACATTCTTGTGCAAGTTTTTATATGGGCATGAGTTTTCAAATCAATTGTGTAGATACTTAGGAGGATGATCTCCAGTAACATTGAATAACTCCCAACAAAATCTCACTGAGGTGTTAGCTGATAAATATTTTTAAACCAAAATTTACTGAATACTGACTAGGTCTTGGCACTTTTACTTCATTTATTTGTTTATTTATTCTGAGACTATCTAGTAAAGTTCTATTGATATGGCCCACCAACTAGTCTAGGAACTGGGAACATAGCCATAAACAAAAACATTAAAAACTCCTTGCTTTAAAGAGCTTTTATTTTAGTGAGGATAAACAGATTATAAATAAAAGAATAAGTAAATATATAAAATATCAAGTAAAGATGAATACTTATTTAAAAAAAAAACAACACGGCAGGGTAAGATGGATTGAGAATATCAAGATGGGTATATTTATATCAGATGAATTAGATTTGCAGAGGTGAAATTTGCCCAGATACTTAACTGACGTGAGAAGGTAGATCAGAATAGTTAACCATATATGCAAAGGCCCAAGGCAGTGATGTACCTAGCATGTTTATAAACTAAAAAAAGCAAGGAGGCCAAAAGGAAAAAAGTCAATGAGAGACGGAGTAGAATGTGAGGCAATGAGAAAAGGAACTGGAGTGGGGGGGCAGATTATGCAGGATCTTACACTACGGTGTAAACTCTGCATTTATTCTGAGTAAGATAGGAAAACCACTAGAGTGTTTGAGCCAAAGAGAGATATGACCTACCTAATGCCTCCAATGTCTCTTCCTTTTCAATCAGTAAAAGCCAAGAACTCACTGGTAAATGTGTTCTAGCATAGTCTGCTGGAAAAAAAGCCAAGTATAGTGTGACTCCAGCAATGTCTCTTGTGCCAAACATTTTTAATCACTACATGTACATAATTTAACCCATTTAGTCTTCCTCCAAACTCTTTCAGTTGTGCCATTTTACACAGGAGGAGACTGAGGTATAGGTAGATAATACATCCTGTTCAAAATAATGAAGATAATAAAATGGAAGAACAAGAATTCATCCACTCTGTCTGGGACAAGAACTCTAATTCTTAAGACACTTGAAAAGTCACAAAGCTTATAGATTCTTCAGTTCCTCACCTTCCCCCAAGAACAACTATTTGGTTCACTCACATTAGTCCCACACACTTTCCTTGGGAGATTATCTCCACTTTTCTGTTCATGTTGATTGGGTTAAATGTCTCTACTTCTTATTCCAGGAGTGAGTATGTGACCCTGTTCTGGCCAGCTATGTTGCTTAGAGTGATTGGATCAGGTATGGACAACATATGCCCCAAGTTACTATAGCAGACTGAATTGTGGAATTTCTATGGGAAGAGAGGATCTTTGTTTCCATTATGAAGCTATTTGTGGGAAAAATGCTGGCAGCTATATTGTATCAAATGGAGGAGAAGGGGATCTGACTGTAATGGAGATAGTCAAGTGAGAGGTGCAGCATATCTAAGAACTATTGAATTTGCTTGGGTCTCTAAATCCTCTACCTAAAATCAACTTTTCTTGAACTTTCCTCCTAGTCAAGCCAACAAATTCTCCTTTTTGCATAAACTGGTACAATTTGGACTTTTCTTACTGGTGTCTAAAGAACTCTGACTAATCTAACAAATTACTGAGGATAGCACAGTTTCATAGTTTCATAGTTACAGATAAGGCATGGGATTTTATATCTTAAGTATAAACATCCTAACCTGGTTGGTACATGTGGTTGAGGATACATTGCGGGGAGAGGAATTAGAGGACTTGGATCCAATTCCAGCCCTGACAGAGTTGTTAGGTAGTCTCTGAGCAGGTTTTCTATTCCCTGAGTTTCATTTTGTCATACTTCAAGATGGAATTATGTGAGCTACTTTGAATGTTGTAAGAAATAAATGGGATGACATGTGAGAGCATTTATCAGAATATTGATAAACAATAATAATAATAAACATTTGCTGCATGTCAGGCTGCACTCTGTGCCACAGATAGCATATTGACTGAATGGTTTGATTTTCTGAGTTGTAAGACCAATAGTTTCTGTATTTTTTAATTATGCAAATACTATATGTTAGACCTTGTATCAGGGACTTACATGGTGTGAGTATATTTCTATTTTATCCATGAAGGGAAAACGTGGTACAAAGAGCTAAAGACACTTAATTTATAGGCAATCAGTTTGTAAGTGGCAGAACCAGGACTTAAATCAGGATCTTGTAATAACTGAAGCTCACATTGACATTGTGACCTCTGCCTTGAGGTTTCTCTACAAATAATATGGTTCCCATTTTTTTATTTCAGAGAAGATTCTAGAAAATCTATACCATGGAGGTCCAAACACTAATTCACAAAAGTAAAGAAAATGTTTCCCCCCACACATAGTTCCTACAAGAAGGAAAACATCCAAGTCTGTTTATCAGACCCTCCTTTTATCCTCAATTAATCTTAATGTTTAAAAGGATCCTCTCAATAATTAAAGTAGTTATTGTAGAAAGAGGAATTATGATACAAAGGTATGTATTTATCATGGTTCTCAAACTTAGGAGATTGGAAGGGTTTCATGAAGGAAATGGTACCATATTTCTAAATAGTTCATTTATGTTGTTTGTTCATTAATAATAGATACTTTCACTTAGGAAGGCAAAGTGACCCATACATTATTTTCTTAGTGTGGTTTTGTAGTCCAAAACACCATTCTAAAAGACAACTGCATTCGTCTGTCCCCTCAGATGTCACCTCACACCCAAGTCTTGTTTTAGCTGGTATGCTCTCTTAACTTGAACTGCGATTGAATGCAATTTCTCGTCCATTTCACTGATTGAAACTATTTAGTACAGTCTCAAAGAAAGATGATTACAGCTTGCTGGTTCTTAATGCTTAATTTATTTACATGCATGCCTGCTACAGAGTTATTTTATTCATCTCCCCAATGATGGCATAAAATCATTGAAAAATGATGGGCAATAAACATGGCTATTTTGCACAGTCCTCAGTGGAAAATAACACCCACTGTTACTCCTAACATTGGTTGACCTGTGTTCCATTGCTGTTAAACCCAGCCATAATGAAAGCAGTGCAGGCATAAAATTCCTTTATTGCTACTTTGTTCAGACAATACTTGCACAATAACAGATTTTTTTTAGTTAAAATAAAACCCATACCAAATTGTTATTTTTGTGTGGGTATCTGAAGCAAAACCACATAAATTCTTTTCCCTTTCTTTCCTTTTATTTTCTTCTTTCTTTTTTAAGAATGTCACATTAGGTGGAAGAAAGGGTGAATTTTTGGAACTATTACTGCATTCTAATTGTTTCTTCTGTTGTTGCCTGGGCAAGGCTATTCACATTAAGCTGAACAAATGCCACATTTGCATTTCTGATAAGTGCTACATTTTCTGCATTTCTTTGGCAATTCTCATTTCATGAGAACACCTGAAAAGTTACCTAAATTAGTCTATCAAGACTGCTCATCATCTCCTCTAAACTGGGAGGTCAAAAAAAAAAATGGGATTTTTCTCCAAATTGTAAAAAGTCTTTATTCAGCAGAAAGAACTTTGTCTTTTTCATTTGGGGATTGGAATAAGAATGTGACAATAAGGTTAAAATGAACAGAATGGGTGTTTTCTTTATTTTTCCCCCTAACAAAACAACGTAGGAGAATCATGCCAGCAGGCAGGGGATATTAGCCCACATCCCAGAAGGCGAGATGAATTAATGAATTTACTCTTCCTACTACTTCTTAGCTAAGTAGCATCCAACAGTCTTCCCGTCCCTTCATTTAAAAAAATGAAAAAAAAAATAGCATCTTTTCTTTTTCTCTTTTAAACCAAAAGAAAATCCACAGTTGTGCTGCCTCTTTCAAAATCACATTATTATGTCATTATAAATAAGGACTAGACATTTCCCTTCCAGGAGGTTGCTGAAGGACTGCGACAAAAGTACTGTTTGTACTGCAATCATTGAACCTTATGACGATACTTGATTCCCAAAAGATGGCAGAGAGGAAAAATCAAAAGGTAACTAGACATTCTATCCTCAACCTCATGACCTTCTTACAGAACATAATCATTACTGATAGATTTTCAAACTTAATTCTGTTAAGAGCTAAAATACAGTGACTTTTAAAAATTAAACAGCAAACAGAGGCATGAAGGTGCCCTTATTTCATGAAAATTACACATTTCATTTCTTTCCTTTTTCAGCTTTTAAAAAATTCAAACTTAGAAGCTATGGTTTCATTAAGATATAGGGACACTTCTGGCTTCCTACTCTCAACTAGTCCAAAAAAGGAGTAGACTTTGCTGTATCATAATTATGAATGTCTCAAACAACCAAAAAAATATATCAAAAACCTTTCTCTGGTTTGGCCTAAAAGTCTGTCCCAAGTGAAGGGAATGATTGTCTTTGGAACAATATGAACTGACCAAGACTCTACATACTTAGTCTAAGGTAAAAAACTTCACCAAAGAAAAAATAAAGGAAAAAAAAAAAAGGAAAGGAAAGCATGCATATTACAGATTCACATGTAGAGTGAATAATGACTGAAGGAGGAAGTAGTGAAGGTCATTGAACAGAGGGATATTAGCTACCATGTAAATGTTTTACATCTCCTCTACCTCACTTGTCTGGCATTTCCTCATTATCTACTCATTACCTTTTCTCTTTCAGCTGGTCAAGAAATGCCCCAAAACAATCTTTCTCACCAGGCAAAAGAAGAGGTCAATTCCCACAAAAGCCTGGGCACAAATGTGTCAGGCCCACAGACAATTATGTACATATTACTTAGGAAGTAGCTGCAAATCAAAATTACCTGGCATTTTGGATTGAATTGTGGTTTCCTCAAAAGATAGGTCCATGTCCTCATTCCTGGAACCTGTTACCTTATTTGGAAAAAAGTTCTTTGCAGATGTCATTAAGGTCTTAAGATAAGATCATCCTGGATCCTCCCAGTAGGCCGTACCTCTGGCAACAAGTATTTTTATAAAAAACACATAGAGGAGACCAGACACACAGAGAGGAAGGTGACATGGTGATGGAGGCAGAGATCGGAATGATGTGACCACAGGTACACCAAGGAGTGTTAACAGGTACTAGAACATGGAAGAGGAAAGGATTCTCCTGTAGAGCCTGCAAAAAGGTTATAGCCCTGTCCACAACTTACCTTCAGATTTCTGATTTCCAGAACTGTGAAGAAATAAGTTTCTGTTGTTTTAAGTCACCCATTTATGACAATTTATGGCAGAATCTAATACATAAGTGGAGATGGCAAAGCTCCATATCTCTGCCTCACTCCAGCACAAGTAGGTGACACTTTCTGCAGGTAGAACCTGGGCATCAATAATTTTTACAACTCTCCCAGGTGACTCAATGATCATAAAGACTGAGAACCACTGATTTGGGAGTTTGTGCTATTGCAAATGCTTATTAGTTAAAATTGCTCCCACCTGACTCTAAGTCAACTCTGATGTAGGAAAATTCTTCCCTTGTGAGACTGTCAGTAAGGCTTTTTTGATAGAAGAATGGCTAGGTATATGGGCTCACCATAATGGCCCACTTAATATTATCATACTGTAATGAAAATAACAGTAAGAGCTACTATTTGGTAACTGCATACTATATATATATAGCTTCTGGATAAAAAGTGATAATAGTTCTTCTGCTTATAGAACTTATAGTCTACAAATACATAAGTAGATAATCATAGTACAGAGTGATGAGATGATAGTGGAGAAAGCATAGGATATGTTTAATGATCGTGGGGAGGGAGCATATGATCCAGAGTGGGTATAAGAGAAGAGTCTTGGAAGAAGTATCACCTAAACTATGACAGGAAAAATAAGTCTGTTTAAAAGGGCTTTTCCATGTGAAGGACAGGAGGAAGGTGTTTCAGCAGAGGGAGAAGTCAGCATGGATAAAAGCACAGAGTAGGAGAGTGTCAGCTAAGGCCAAGTTGAATCTGCATTCCCACCCATTGTCCCCAACCTCCCATTTGCTACTTTTTTTTTGACACACAGACATGCCATTCATTGATGTGTTGTCTATGGTTGCTTTGGCACTACGAGGCCAAAGGGAGAAGTTGCAGCAGAGAGTATTTGTCCTATAAAGCCTAAAAAGTATTTACCATTTGGCCATTTGTAGCAAAGTGTGGTGGCATCTTGTTTAGAGTCAAGGGAATGAGCTTACCATAGTAAGAGAGAGACAATAGGGCTAGAGGTCTGTGTGCAAATGGGACAGTGTATAGGGGCTCTAAGAAAAGCTAAGACATGGAACCTGCAGATCCTGTAAGCCAGAATGCAAGGGCTTTTCTTCATGTTAGTCAAAGTTCCCCAGAGAAACCGAGCCAACAGGAAATATACACATATTGATATCATATACACGCCATATACCAATATCATCTATATCTATCTTTCTATGTGTGTATTTATCTATCTATCAATATGTGTGTATAGATTTATGATAAGGAATTAGCTTATGTGATTATGGAGACTGAGGTATCTCAAGATCAGCAGCTGGCAAGCTAGAGACCCCAGAGAGAGATGATCAATTCAAGGTCCAGTCTGAAGATGGAGAAGCAAGAGAGCTGATAACATCAGTTCCAGTCCAAGTCTGAGTCTGAAGGTAGGAGAAGACTGATGTCCTTGTTCAGGATAGTCAAGAAGAGAGAGAAAACTGCCTTACTCTGCATTTGTTGTTGTGTTCAGGCCTTCAATGAATTGGATGATGGCCAACAACTTTGGGGAAGGTAATCTGCTTTACTCAGTCTACCTATTCAAATGCTAACCTAATCTAGAAACAATAATGTGTAATCAAATATCTGGGCACACCAGGGCTCAGTCAAGTCAACCATATTTGCCTATATGCAAAAAGCAATAGGGAGCCATTGAGGGGTTTTTGGATAGGCATCTTGGAAATAAAACTTTAACTGTAGTGTGTGCCATAGAACTGATAAAATTCAGAGCTAAAATTTGAATTCGGACCTCTCTGGAGCTAAAGCCCGAGCTGCTCCAGGCTGATGCCTGTAGGTCAGGCACAGTGACAGCTGTGTTCTTCCTGTGAAGGCAGCCTGGTGAAGTGAGGAAAGCCCAAGGTCTGAGTGGGAACTGAGTTCTTTCTCCCCAATCTGACAAATAGTCTTAGCAGGAAGGAATTGTAGGGTCAATGAATTAAAGGCCACTGAGAGGGAAGTAAATGCCCAGAGAACTGCAGGGTGGAACTGGCTAGGTAGAGGCTGAAAAGCATGATTTGTATTTGTTCTTACCCGCAGCATTCATTTTCTTCCAGGGTGAAGTAGGGATGGGAGATAGAAAGGTGGGGGATGAGCCTCTTGGCTTTAGTCAAGCACACATTTAGGAAAGGATGTAGACAGGGGAGAGAGGGGTGCTGAGATGTTAGGTAGTATTTTCTTAAGTGAACTTTTATTGAGAGTTCACCAAATTAGACATTTATTCTGGCATTGATCAAAGAACTCCAGCTCAGTGACCTCCCTACCACAATTTTAATAGTGTGACTGAAGTAGATAGTCAGAAGGCTGACATACCTTTTGCAACTCCTCTCTCCCTCCCTCCCTCCCTGCCTCCTTTCTCTCTCTTTCTTCCCCTCTTTTTCCCTCTCTCTCTCCCTCCCTCCCTCCTTGAAATACAAATGTGCAGATCTCTGCATCTATTTAAATTGGATTTCAACCAACTGGAGATTTGTCAGTAAGTGGGGTCATAATAAATAAAGTACTCCAGACTTTCTTGGAGTTGAAGTTGCAGTTTCATCATCATTTTTTTATCAGAGGCAGACTTCTGTAAGCCTTTTTGATGAGTTTTGTGAAAACAAAATCCATGTGGACTGGAATTTTTCAAACTTAGTTTCAGGTTAAAATTAAAGATAAACATTTACTGGGAGTTGATGTCTTGCAAAAGGAAAGTTTTTAAGAAAAATCCTTTCAAAATCTTCCATAACTTGAGAAAATTGGCATGCTTTTCTTAAATTTGAACTTTTAAACAATCCTCTTCCAATGATGTGACATACCTGAATCAAAATTAACTTAAGAGTAAAATTCAAACAATCAAATAGGTTAACCTTTTCAACATCAGCAAATCAGGTTGGCAAATCCTATAGCAGGTGTCACATGTAAGAGTTGAGGTATCCAAATGCAACATGAGTTAATGGTCATTTCTGTCGCTGGCACATCACTCCAGTGTAGAGGAGCAAGGGTCATTACTTTTATAGCTCTACAGACACAGTCCACTGAGCTTAAGTCCACCATGCTGATTGCATTTAAAAAAAAAACAGTTATAGGTCATTGTCCTTTTTACTCTAGAGATACTGCTTCCAGTCTACTGAAAGTGTGCTCCTTTTCTAATAAACTTACTATCACTTTCACTACAAAAAAAAGAGTTATAACTTATTTTATCTAAATAATTCACCAATGTACATAGTGAAAAACAAATTAAGCTAGGATAAGTCTACTATTGTATAAAAGACCTTGTGGGGTTCAGAAACTAGAATAATATATTATTGAAAGGGAGACCAAAATATGCATAGAAAAACCTAAGTAATATAGATGAGCCACAGGGGGAACAAGATGGTTTTAAAAATTCACCTCCTGGGTGATGCCAAGTGATGTGCTTGCTTCCTTGTTCATATCCCCAGGGTTGAAGGCCATTTAAAATTTTTTGTTGTCCAATCAATTAATAGGAGAAATTATTTCTCATCTTTTCTGATATGAGAAACTGTAATGATGTGCACTAACATGTTAATAGAAAATTGTGTGCTTATTATTTGAGGTCAGACATGAGCTAGAAAACCAAAACCACCTCCTATTATGGTCTTTTTGTTACTGGTGCAAACTTATTCTAAATCACTGTATTATGCAATCCCAAGGGTTGCAAAAATACAAAACAAAAAAGTATATGAACTGAGTTCCTTAGCATAAATTACAACAAAATACTTCAAGGACCTAATCTGAAATGTGAAATAAGAAAATGAAGGGAATGTCTCCCTTGGACTCTGCACCATTTTGAATTTTTTCTCTGGCTTCTCCACTTTTAACAATGGGGAAGAATAACTGGATGTGTTCATTGTGATTCCCTTATTCCTCTGCAGGAAGCTGCCTGCAAGGAATACACCTTTACTTTGGCTTCTCCCTTGACCCTGTAGGAATGTGTATTCAGGTGAGAAGCTGACGTCACCCAGCACCAGTGTGACCCTGTAGATATGTCTGCCTAATTCTGGAATTCACTAATCCTAAATCCATTTGACTTTTAGACCTGACTAGTTACAACCAGTATTGTAATTCTCACTCTCTTATGTTTTCTCAAACTATCCAGAACTTGAACAGAAAAGAAACTCTAACATTATCTGAATTAGTGTTGGCAAAGGTGGTATCAGAAACTAAATGGCTTCTGAGAGGAATTTTAGCTTTGTGAAATTCCTGTGTACAAAATTCTAGTTCATCCTAAAGTCATGATCCACAAACTTGAACATGGTTAGCAAAACATGTTCCCATAAGAGCCTAATTTTGGCACTCTGTATTTGACATGTATGTTATTTGTCTCTCTGCACTGGCTTCTTTCTCAGAGAGGGACTTCTGAGGTCTTACCTTCTAGCAATGTTTATAAAACTGAATGGTGGCTACTCTAGTCACTGGTCTTATTTGAGTACTTTACTTTTGCTTTTCCAACAAGTATATAGAACTTCTTAATACCCATCTCCTCTTTCGGTCTTGTGTTCCTAGGCTTTGGGGCCTGCTTTCATGCAGGGTGAAAATAATAATAATAATAAAAATAATATTTTGGCCACCATGATACTACATAATCTTGAAAACACCCATTTCCTTCCTCCCTCCCTTTCTTCCTCTTTCTTTCATTTCTTTCTTTCCTACTTTGCCCATTACTGCCATGGACTGTCTTAGACCTAAGAGAACTTCCTCCCAATAATGTTTTTACTGTTTATATAATTTTTAAATCCAAAGTTAACTTGAAATCCTGTGAGGGAAGCATCTTTTGAACTAAAAAGCAGTCACACAAATTTGAGGTTAGTACCCTTTCTTAGCCCTGAAGGCAGTGCAAGACACTAAAAAAGAGAAACAGAATTTGACCCAGAGTTCTTCCCAAATTGACCAATTAGATAAATCCTTTCACTTCCACAGAGGCAAAGCAAGTAAAGGGAGTCTTTGGAAAAAGTGCATCCTTACCCACCCATGGAAATAGAAGAAGGGATGTGGATCTCAGAAACACAGTTCACCTTGCTTCTTAGCAAAATTCAATTTGTTTCCTCAAAGGTAACAAACAGAAAGGAGTTGCCACAGGTAAAACATTTGGTAAAATGTCTTCTTGTCTTTTAGCAGAAGCTGGGGAAAGTGTTTGCACAGAAGCAGTGTAAATAATTAATAATAGCATTTTGGGCAACTTCCAAATTTCTATTTTCTTCTCTAAAAAAAAGTAAAAATAAAAACAAAACCAAAAAGCAACCCATGGAGATCAACTAAATGTGTGAAACTCACCTTCCCTAAGAAAAATAAAAAACAATTGTCATCCCAGCTTGGGCGAAGATGGGATGTGTGCTGGCATGTGGACTGGGAAATACATTTTGCAAAGGGTGAAAAGCTAGAGTCTAAGCCTGTTATTTCAGTATTTACCTGAACTATGAAGAGTTGAAGGAAGAAAGAAGCTGGGAAAGGTGTAACTGATTTCTGCACCTGTGCCTGGCTTATCTTTGAGCCACTGATGAGTGGGAATTTTCAAGTGGCAGTACCACCTAGGGGAGCAGAAGTACCTATGAAGTTGACCTATGAGACAGGCAGTGCATACAACGGATCTAGTCAGGTTGGGTCAAATTCTAGACCTTCTACTTCTTAGTACTTTAACCTTGGGCAAATTGTGCTTCAATTTCTTCACATGCAAACTGGTGATAATAATGTAACTTGCCTCACTGAGTTGTTAAAAGTAAATGAAGTACTCTGTAAGGCACTTAGAACTGTGCTACCCATCTGATAAATACATACAACTGTTATGATCAGGTCTTCAGAATCTACATATGCCTGGAGCAGGGTGGAAAGAGGTCAGAAGGCACATATTCAAGACCTGATGGGCCTGCATTGCATTACTTCTGCTAGTCCCAGCTACTACCTACTACATGTCCTTTAATGTCTCTGGGCCCCAGGTTTCCTCTTTTATAAAATGTGGAAAAAGCAGCCTACCTCATAGCATTGTCTAGAAGGGTAAGTGAATGAAAAAGTTATTAAAGTTTTGCAAAGTCCTATCCTGAATTCAATCCTCAATAAATATTTATATTCCTTTTTTCCTTCTTTGTTACTCCAACTCCCAATATTCTTTATGCTTTCTTACAATTAAAGTCTACCCCAAACTGTAATATATTGCTTAATTTACCAAGAGGCTGTGCTTGATGTGGAATCAATGATATTTGTGAGCTAACAAAGAGATGGGATGGGAAGCAAGGCCAGACTTTCAAAGTTCCTGAAGTCCTAGCCTGAAAATCAGTCTACCTAGCCTGCATTGAAACACACATGTTTATTTGTGCTAAAACAATGCTAGCAGTCACAGACATACAATGATAAAAACAACCATTCTCTGACTACCAGAGACCTTATAATATAGGATAAGAGAGAAGAAAAGCTCATGAGGACTATGATCCCTATGCTGACATATGTACAAACTAAATGTTAGAGGGGTCCCTGGTAATGAGCTGGTTGATCAAGTTTGTGGTGGATACAGAGAAACCTCAAGACTGAGGTAAGAGCCGTTCTGGTCTTTGAGGCTGGGTAGAGTTTGGATTGGTTATAATGTAGAACAAAGGCACACCAAGGTAATGGTCATTTTTATGGGTTGGATTATATTCCCTTAAAATGTCATGGGTGGTAATCCTATCCCACAATATGTGACTACATTTAGAAACAGAATCTTTAAAGAGATAATTGAGAAAACTAAGGTCATTAGCATAGACTAATCCAATAGGATTGGTATCCCGATAAAAATTAGGATGCAGAGACACACAGAAGGAAGACTATGTGAAGATACAAAGTGAAGACAACCATCTACAATTTGAGGAGAAAAACACAGAAGAAACCAGACCTGTCAATATCTTCATCACACCCTCCAGAATTATGAAAAAATAGATTTCTATTGCTTAAGCCACTCAGCCTATGGCATTTTGTTATGCCAGCCTGAGCAGACTAATACATGCATCAAGAGCAAAGGTTAGAAATATAGTGGGAATCACCAATTTCTCCTGAGAAGATTCAGGTAGAGAAGTAGCTGGAGATTACAGCAAAAGTGGAGACTAATGCAAAAGAATGGAGAGCATATCCTGACCTAAACTAGGAAGCTGGATTCCACTGAATAGATGAACAGCCAGACATGAACAATGGAGAGAGAGGGACATGGTGAGAGCTGTTCTGAGGACAATGATGCCAGTTGGGGTGTTCAGAAGAGGAGAGACTGAGAGTAAAGGTATGGGAGTTGTAAGGTTGAGAGGAAGGAGTTGGTGGCAGTGAGAACAGAAAAGAGATAGCACATATGAGAGATGGGATTGACTTGGTGTAATGATGGGAGGAAGCCATGTGACTAGGAGAATATCTGACAAGGAGTTTAGAAGTGATTTGGGGCAAAGTTGATGAATTCAAATTTATATGGTGAAGTATAAAATAGACAGGAGACTTCCTATGCTACAGGAAAGTATTTAAGCCTAGAGCTCAGGGTCAAAATCTAGACTTAAAAGATCTAGAAGCCCTCTGGCAGGGCAAAGTGATTGCCGCCGGGGCGGTGATGGTATTGGTAGAAAACCAAAGCACCACAATTGGAGACCCATTGCCATAAAACATTCCAAACTGAGAATGAGAGACACCACTGCTCAGAATCTGTAGAGATGGTAAAGAGGTACACATCCAATTCTTTTTGGTGAGCATCAAAGGAATGATGAGAGTGGAAGTCACCACGAAGGATGGAATAGAATCAGTAAGGAATGTTGTTAGGCAGGTGACCTAATAATCAGTGTTGAGCAAGACACAGAGAGGGAGGGAATGCCTCCTTAAATGTTGACCTCTACTTGCCTCACTTGGGTCATCTTAATCCTGACCTTGTCATTGAATGAAGTGGGATTGACACCTGGCAATAGGAAGATATTCTGACTGAAGTTAAATGAAGGAAGAATGGCAAATTCAACTGATTTTTTTTTATTTTGGGTGGTACAGAAGTTCGAACTCAGGACTTCACACTTGTTGGACAGGGACTCTACCACTTGAACCATGCCCCAGCCATTTTTGCTTTAGTCCTTTTGTGATAGTCTCACATTTTTGGACCCTGATGCTCTTGCCTGTGCCTCCCATGTGAATAGGATTATAGATGTGTAACCATGAAGCCTGGCTTATTTGTTGAGATGGGATCTCTCCTGCTTTTTGTTTGCACTGACCTTAAACTGTGAACCTTCTGATCTACTTCTCTCAAGTAACTGGTATTAAAGGCAGGCACCACCTTGCTTAGCCTCTCAAGTGACTTTTTAATCTACTGTATTGTGGTACCATTTACAGAAGATAAGATGTTTTAATGATATATTTCCATGAGTTTTGATAAGTATTTGTATTGTAACCTCTGACAAAGTGAAAATAAAGAACATCTTTATCACCCCCAAGATTTAATTATCTATTTTCCCACTCAATATCCACACCCAAGCCCCAGGCTCAGGAAATCATTGGTTTGCTTTCTTTCATTATGTATTAGGTTCATCTTCTCTAGATGATCTCTAGAGTTTGAGATAAATTATACCAAATATCATAGGCTTATATGCTTAGTTTCTTTCTTTTAACATACATGTATTTGAGATTCATCTATTTTGGAAATTACTTTTTCTGTTGAGTGATCTTTCACTGTATATACATACATTATATTTTTTTAATGCAGTCACCTACTCATGGACACAAGGCTTGTTTCCCATTGTGAATAAAACTGCTAGGAACCTTCAGTTTGATATTTTAAATGATGTAGTATTTTTAAATTTAATCTTCCAATTTTTTATTGCTAATTCTTTTAAGATGGTCTCTGTTTTCAGCAATTCATTTATAATGATTCTTAGTGGATTTTCCCTTCCCTCACTCCTCCCTTCCTTCCCTCCCTGCTTCCCTCCCTCCTTTCTTTCTCTTCTCTATCCTTCTTGCTTGCCTTTTCTCTTGCTTATAATTTCTTGAGTTCCTTGCAGTTGCAGGTTTATAATTTTTTTTTATCAAATTTGGAAATGTTCTGATAATTATTTCTTTAATATTTCTTATCCTACAAAACCTTTCACTCAGATTCCAATTATGTACATGTTAGATCTTGTTCATCTTTGGTATTAGTTTCTGGGCTTCTTTACTCAATGTACTTAAATTTTGGAGATTATCATGTCTTCAAGTTTATTGCTCATTTTGTCTTGTCTAGTTGCTGGAAATCCTATCCAGTAAAATTTAAAGTTTATGTTATATTTTTCATTTCTACAAATTTCATTTGGTTCTTTTTGTATATTTTGCTCCTAACCTAGTTACATTAATATTATGAATACTTTGTCTTCAAATTCTTAAACATATTTAACATCCTCATCTGCCAATCTCTTGCCTCCCCCATGCATGCGTCTGGTTACATTGACTGTTTGTTTGTTTGTTTTTTCATGTTTGTTTTTTAAACTTCTTTGCAAGTGTAGCAATTTTTGTTTTGAGGGGGGAGATACTGGAGTTTGAACTCAGAGCCTTCACTTTGAGTCACTCCACTAGCCCTTTTTTTTCGAGGTAGGGTATCTCAAACTATTTGCCCAGGCTGGCTTCAAACTGAGATCCTCCTGATCTCTGTCTCCTGAGTAACTAGAATTATAGGTGTGAGCCATCAGTATCCTGCTCTAGCAATGTTTTTTATTGAAGAACAGACTATAAAATTTTACATTGGTGAATTTTGTTTGTTTCTATTTTTTTCCCTACCCCTTTAACAGGTATTGGCAGGCTTTCAGGCAGTTAAGTTGCTTGTGGGTCACTTTGATCCTTTTAAGACTTGGTTTTCAGGGTCTTTGTAATGCTAAGTGTATTAGTAACAGTAAGTTGTGCCTGTTCTGAGGTCTCTACTAAGCACCATGTTTTCAATACGAGCATTCCACTCTGGCTCTGGAAACATGACTTGTTCCCAGCACCATGTGAACTTTGGCAACCTTAGCTTAAAACTCTCCAGAACTGTTCTTTCTCTGAAGGGTTTTCTTTGCTTGATTTCATGGAATTTCATCTTGCTTGGAATTTTACTGAATACTAAGTTGATCTCTGTTGATTTTAAAACATCTTTCATTTGTGGTTCCATGTTTTCTGTCTCCGCCTCCACAAACATTGAGCTCTGTTGCTTCAACTCTGAGACCTTTGTGAGGCTCTCTTTCTCCTCTGTGCTTTTATCCAGAAGTTGCATTTAGAGGAAAACCCAGAGCAATTTTAGGGCTCACCTTTATTGGTTTTCTTCCTTAAGGATGAATTCCAATGTCTATGCTACTTGTATTCCAATGTCTGAAAGCAGTTGTTTATATATTTTGTCCACTTGTAACTTTTTTCACGGAGGGAGGATGAATCTGAATCCTGTTACTCTCTCATGACCAGACACCAAAATTGTTAGACTTATTTTTTCAATGCCAAGAAAACTAACCAAATAAAATAGGGCATTAGTCTGTAGGAAAACAGTAGAGTGGAATTCTTTTGCGTCTTAATAATAGCTACCTTTTCTAGAGAACCTGTCAGTATGAGGCACAGGGTTAGAGGATTTCTTTTATGTCTTTTCTAATTTTGTTCTCATAAAGAATTATCTTTCCCACTTAACAAATAAGGAAGTGGTAGTTATAAATAGTAGTTAAAACTGGAGTTAACATTCAGCACTTGGGCAGTTTGTTTAGCCTGGTCCATTCTGCTGAGTTCTTCCCCTCTACCTGAATTTTATGGAAGAAAGACAGATGAGGTGGGAAAATGTGAGGAAGAAGCAGAGTGGAAAGAAGATTTTAAGGTTAAAGCAGCAACTACATAGAAAAGAGCATGGCCTGGCAAAGTCCTAGGTATGGGTGACTCATAGTTCCCCTGTCTTAATCTAAAATGGTGTCGTTGTCTCTCATTTTATCCCTCAGTTCTCAGGGCTGGAGATATAGCTCAAATGGGAGGGTGCTTGCCTAGTGTGGGCAAGGCTTTAGGTTCAATCTCCAGTACTGAAAACAAAAAAGAAAAGAAATGTTCATTGGAAAAGCTCAGTTCAAATATGCTTGCCCTAATTTTCGCTGGTTCTTTGCACCATTCCTGACTTGCTGAAAGTTTGCAATTTTTCTCATGCCACTTGGAGGCTTTGGATGTGAGGGCCATTCCTGGGATCTTATTAATTTCCTCTGACTTCTTGTCACTCAGCTATGCCCCTGCAGATTTTCTCTTTGGGATTTTTCCCTCTCTTTCTATTGCTATTATGACATAGACCTTTGGTGTCTGGAATTCTTTACATAGGGATTTTAGCACAGTTTTGTGGTTCCTATTATTAAAAAGTCCTTCCTAGATCATCAACTTGTATTCCTCACACAATCTGCCTTTGCTGCAGAACATACAATTGCAGTCCTACTCCTGCCTGGACTACTGAGCGAGCTACAGCACCCAAACAGAGTACAGAAGTCTACTTGAAAACTTTTTACTACTCAAATCAAATGGCTTTTCATCAGCCTTGCTTTTATTTAATTTAGTTTCTGATATGGGGAGTCAATTGGTCATTAAAACCCTTTATCTTCTGTAGTTATCCTCTTTCCTTTTTCCTTTATGTCTCACTGTGTACCCTGACTGGACTTTGTACAATTGGGCATTACTTCATCTTCTGATTCTGTCAGGGTACTAAAGTTAGTTTAGAAATTAGGATCTTTCTGGCATCCAAACCTGGTATCTATAGGATTTAACTTATCTCAGAGCTTTTGATATCATTTGTTATTATAATAAAAATTAAATTCAGGGTGCCTGATAGATTGCATCATGCATGCCAACTCTAGTTGACGCTAACTGGCTACCAGGGTGCCAAGTTAATAAAGACTTGTTAGGCTTACAAGGAAAAATGGGACTGTCAAGTAGTCATGGTTACCATTGCTAATGGGAGGGGAGAATGGTAACACAGTTATCAAGTGTTTACCAATCATGCAAACTTCTTCTCTCAAGACAAATTATCTTCTCAAGTTCTGACCAGTTGATTTCCCATTATATTTTACCACAGATGCATTGTCTCTGTTTTCCGTGATTTTCTGCTTAAATGAGGTTATAACTTTTTCCCCTTCTTTCATTTATTCTGACCTTTAGGGAATTGTGCTACTGTGATAACATCTAACTAGATGCTGTCATTTTTTTTTCCTCTGTGTGTGTGTGTATGTGTGTGTGTGTGTGTGTGTGTGTGTGTGTCTATTATCTCCCTGCTCCCTACATATTCCCAGACTAGAATGTTTTCCTTCTTATACTAAATTCTGATTTCTACTCCTACATAACATTGATATTCTGGTTCTTGATTGAGGAAAAGAAACTCAACATGTGCCTTTAAAGTTGGAATTCAAATTAGATTTTTACAGAGTTTCTTTTTCCTGGTATATTGTTCTTTGTCTGGTTGTTAATCAGATGCCAATGCTATGCTCCAGACTGGCTGCCATCTTTCAAATGGAAAGGCACTGTTTAAAGAAGTTTTGTGCTATGCCTGGTCAAACTAAAAGACATTTGTGCTTGTTAACATACTGTTATTATTTTGGTGCCTACTTTATGATGCTATCATGCATTTTAATTCATGATAATAATGTTTATTGGGTCACTTCATGATAACCACAGTAGAGGCTCAGGATTCCAGCAGCTTATCAAACCAGCTCATTATAAACCAACTTCCCTTTTCTCTTTAAGTACAAACAGCCAGGCTGGAAGCCTGCTGCCTTACCACCTTGCTGTTAGCCTGTGTGTTCATATAGGGCTCAATTTGCAGCCCTCTTCACACACCCCTGGCGTTCATTTACACACCCTTACAAGCTATCTCTGCTTGAGAACTCCATGTCTCAGAAAAAGTGCACACAAAACTGCTAGAAAGGTATCAAGAGATTGGAACAGCAGAAAGAAATTGAGCCAATAATAATAACAATAACAGTAATATATATGTATATATACATGTATGTGTATATGTGTGTACATGTCAAAATATTTCAGTTTTTTTCAGGAGAATTGATTCTTTAGAATGCCTTTCATGGAAATGTCACTCTAAATGCTTCCTAGAAAAAAACCAAAAAGCAAAGGAGTGGGAGGAGAGCAAGACACACATTGGCAAAGGTGAATCAGGTTTCTGAGATTTGTGAAATGACCTAAAGAGAGGAAGAACACTACAGAGAAAGAATTGTCCATTCTGGTTGACATTTCTCAAAATGCATTTTCTGGAATATTCTAGTGGTTAATAGGCATTAACATAGAACAAAGTAGTCAATGCTCAGATGAGTTTTTTAAAGCCTGGGTTAACCAAGTTAAATTAGGTTCTTTTGGCAGGACTTTTCGTGTCTTTTAATATGGAAATGAGTACTTAGAGTCTAAGAGTGGAGAAAAGGATAGGACATTTCTCAATTTTCTTCATGACAGAATGCCTCTTTCTAGAGGCAGCACAAGGCTGGTTTTGCAGGAACAACTGATTAAGATCCTTTTCTTCTGAGTTGTAAAACACAGATATTTGTAACATAAACAAGCACATATAGTTTTGGAGGAAGGTTTGTCAAAATAAAAGGTCTGGGACAGCATGGTTGTTACCATGTAAGAAGTAGTTCTTTGTGAAGTATTTTGCAATAGTTCCTAGAAATTGGAAATTAAGGCACATAGAAAATCTAGGTGCTTTTAGAAGACATTTGATTTAATGTTTGTAATGAAGGAAACCTGGGTTTTATCATTATTACTGTTGGGGTTTTGCTTGTTTTGTTTTGTTTTGTGGTTCTGAGCCCTAATCCTTCAGGCATAGGTTGTTTAGAAGAGAGATCTTTTGTATTATATAGAATTTATGAGGAAGAAGCTAACAAATTGGTTTATTTAAAAGTGTCTTCCCACATTCACAAGGCTGGCAGAAGACAAGGAGCCCTGCTCCATCACATTCCTTCTTAAATCAGGAAAATGAGCTCACTCCCAACTGTCCCTCCTTTCCATGCCTCACATTCTCAGCAATAGCCTTCATGCACTCCACTCTCTAGACCCTTGCCATTTAAATTACCCACTCTTTGAATACATCACTTTTCAGTGTTTCCTTCTTTCCTTCTTACTTTCTAATTTGTGTCAATATCTCTCAGCATTGTGAAATAAACCTCACTGTTTACCTCCCTCTCTTTTCTACTTAATCTCTTAAAGAACAGAGTCTGTTTTCTGCTCCTGTTGCTTGCTGTGCCTCATTTCAGAACCTAAGACTTCTTCAAATAGAAATCATTTGCAAATCATATTTCTGTCAGGAGTTGCATGTCCAGAACATATAAAGAATTAAGACCCAACAATAAGAAGATAAAACAAACAACTAAAATGTGTAAATGACTTTGCTATGGTTCAAGATATGGTATGAGTATGTGGAAACTTAATCTACTATGATATTAAGAGGTGAGGCCTTTGTTTAGGTGATTAGGATTGGATAAGATCATCTTGGTGGAGCTCCCATGGTTGAATCCTGGTAGCTTTATAAGAAGAGGGGGAGAAACCAGTAGACACACACACATGTGCTCTGTTTCTGCCATGTGATGACCTGCGCCATGTAAAGACTCTGGCATTAAGAAGGCTATCACTAGACGCAGCCCCTCAACCTTGTACCTCCATAGCTATTAGCCCAAACAAACCTCTTTTCTTTATAAAGTAGTTTGCCTCAGGTATTTTATTAAAGTAATTAAAAATGGACTAATTGGTGATGAGGGTTAAATTGTTACTATAACTTACTCAGTCTGTAGTCCTATGTGGCTAGCAACAGAAAATGGAGTAACAAAGACTTGAGTGGACATTTCTCAGGAGAGGCCAGAAAAATGGTCAATAAGCATGTGAAAATGTGCTCAACATTTTTAGTTATTGAGAAAATATAAACCAAAATCACAATAAAATACCATTTTTTTACCTATGAGGATAGCACTATAAAATATACCAAGTGTTGGTGAGGAAAGAGAAAAGTTGGAGACTTTATAAATTGCTACATTCCACATAGGAATGTACAAGGGTACAGGAACTCTGGAAAATACTTGGTGGTTCCTCAAAAAAACTAAACATAAAATTATCTTATAATCCAACAACTCTGCTCTTAGTTAGATGACCAAAAGAATTGAAAGCTGCAATTTGAACAGTTTCTTATGTTGCAGTGCTCATTACAATGTCATTCATAATAGTTAAAAAGTGGGATATCTCACATATGAGCGACAGAAGAATGCACAGACAAAATGTGATGCAATGCAGTATGACGGTACAGAGCATTATTGTATAGAATATAATGCTACTCACCCTCAAAATAGAAATGAGGCACTGACACATGCTACCACACGGATGAACCTTGAAAATAATATACAAAGTGAAATAAAGGTAACAGAAACAAAAAGACAAACATTGTAAGACCCCACTTACATACAAACTCTATAGGCAAATTCAAAGAGCTAGAAAGTAGATTACAGTATGTTAGGGACTGGGGAGAAAGAGGAATGGAGAGTTGCTTTATTGTTTTAGAGTTTCTGATGAAAAAGTTTTGAGAAGATAGAATGTAATGGGAACTATTTGGGAATTCTCAATTGTGAGTGTAGTTAATACCATTGAATTGTGTGCTTAGAAATAAGTTAAATGATAAATTTGGGGTTATATATATTTTACCACCCAAACCCCACAAAAACAAAAAAGAATTGTCCAAACCCAAAACGTCTCTCAAGAAAATTCTTCCAGGCTGACGTGCTGTGTAGACTCTTGAAAGCCTATCTGTTCCACTGAACATTTGCCAGTCGCTCAGAAGCTACCTTCTCAGGGAGACCTTTCCCGACCCACTTCATTTAAAATTGCCACTCTTACCCACCTTAGAGGTCCCTATGCCCCTTCTTGCTTCATTTTCTTTCTTTTTTTTGGGGGGTGGGGGTGTTACTTGAGGTTGAACAAAGAGCTTTGTGCTTGCTAGGCAGGTGCTCTACTATTTGAGCCACTCTGCCAGCCATTTTTGCATTGGTTATTAGGTCTTATCTAATGCTTGGGCCATACCAGATCATGATTCTTCTGTTTGCACTTTCCAGCATAGCTGGGATGACTGATTTGTGTCACCATGCCCAGTCATTGGTCAAGATGGGGGTCTCATAAACTTTTTACCCTGGCTGGCCTTGTACAGCAATCCTCTCAATATCCACCTCCCAGCTAGTTAGGATTACAGGCATGAGCCACAATGCCTGACTTCATTTTCTTTCATAGTACTTACCTGGCTGATATATTACATACAGTCATTTGTCACTTACCAATGGAAGCAAGCTCTGAGAGATGTGTGATTAGGTGATTTCATTACACAAACCAAGATGGCTGCCATGTCTTTAGCTGGTATCATTGTATGTTGTGCAGTGCCTGGCTATATTTAGCTCATTATCTGTGTGTACTATTTGTCTTCTAACTGGAATGTAAGTTCTTTGAGGAAAGGAAGTTTTCCCTAAATTTCTCTTCCTTCTGCTCTGTCCCCAGAGCCTGAACACAATGTAGATTCTCAATAAATATTATTGGAATAATGCGTGAATGAGTACATACCTAGAAGAAGCTTGAACCATCCTTGAGTGTAGTATTTCATAGTCTTTCTTCCTTGGCTGCCTTTCTAATGAGACAAGGGTTCAGTCCTACATCTTACAAGAAAGTCAACCAAGGACTGAGAAGAATGGGGAACCATGTGAGGTGATAGCATTGCTGATGATAAAATATATTCAAAGATGGGGATAAACATGAAATCAGTTCTAAGGGTCTTCTTTGAGCACGATTCTCTACCTCCCTGCTATGACTAATGTTTAACCAAATACCTAAGCACCTCATAACCCAATCAAGCTGACATGTAAAATTAGCCATTACAGTCCCCCAAATGTTTTAAACAGAAGAGGAAGCTTGAAGCTCTAAGGAACTTGTTCAATTTCATCCACTGATTGAAAATGAGATGTAATAATCAAGAAGTAGTGTTTGCATTGCAAAAGCCTAGGCTTTTTTTTGTTCCCTCCATACTTGTTGGATATGGTTTGAATTTGACCTCCAAACATTCATGCATTGATGTGCTAGAAACTTGGGCTTCAGTGTAGCGATGTGAGAGTGGTGGGAACTTTAAGAGGTGGAGCCTAGTAGAAGGCAATTAGGTCATTGAGGGTGCTGTCCTTAGAAGGAATCACTATCCTTGTGGGACTCAGGTTAGTTCTTGCAAGAGGGTTGTTATAAAAGAATGACAACAGTAATGGTTTCTTGTCTAGCCATGTGATCTCTCTCTCACACAGGTGTTCTCACCACAATGTCATCTACCATATTATCATGTACCCAGGAGGGCCCTCACCTTAAAGTTCTTGAACTTTAAGCCTCCAAAACTGTCAGCAAAACAAATCTGTTTCCTTTATACATTACACAACCTCAGAAGTTATGTTGCAGCAATATCAAACAGACTAATACACCTCTAGACATATAACTACTTCTACCATCTTCATCCTTTTGCTAAAATCAATGATATTTATCCAGGGAACATAAATTTCTTAAAATCCATCACAAAATTGTTTGTGTATGTGCCTCTGCCTATGTGTGAGTGTATACACATGTACATGTGTGTCTGTGTGTACATATAAGTGAGCATATGTTCATTGTGTGGAGAGAGGGTCCAAAGCAGTTATGAGGATCACCTCCCCTAAAAACCCTCCAAGAAGTTAAGAACAATATATCTAGATGTTTTATTTTATTATAATATATGAGATGAATTTATTATTTATTAAATAAATATAAAGACATGAAAAAGGATGGAAACCATTTTAAATGTTTGCATAGCCTTCACAGCACTCATCAACCCATCGGTGAGGCAAAAAGGGAACTTTTATAATCAACAGTGGAATAGTGTCCTGAGCTAGCCTTTGTTGTATCAGAATATCAAATCCACATGCTGTACAACTGCACAGAACTATGGTAATCTGTGTCCTACATCTCAGGAAATGTGTAATACTCAGAACAAGATGACAGATTCAGGATTTTATCCAGAACAAATTATCATTGTTTGTCACTGCCTTGTTGAACTTAAGTTTCTTGGGTTATATGGCCTTGAAAGGCAATGCCTATTTGGACATAGTCTGGTTGCCTCAGACTAATGAAGACATTTGGTAGGTGTGTGACCAACACACATAATAATGTAAAGGTTGAATTTAAATTTATATTATTAATACCATCTTCTAATACAACTATATGCTCTATTAGTGTGTTAATAATATTCCATATATCAACCCTGATGCAATGAAGGGTAGCTCAAATCACTACTCCAGTGTTGATTACAAGAGTCTCCTTGATGCCCTACATATGCAAAAATGAGTGCTTTGAAGATGATGGAAATACTTTAAATGGTTCTTTTTCATGTCTTTGTACCTATTTTATGAAAAATAAATTTATATTTTATAACACAGTGTAATTCAACTTTTTTCTCAGTGCCAATCTGAGAAATCATTTGGAGCAATTATGAATAATGATCTTGAATGCCTGGTAGTTAATGATTTATGCTGCCACTGGCACCTTATTCTATAGGGACTTGCACGTACCATCCCACAATTTCACTCTCACCCCCAGCATGCTGGTCATTAGTAATGCAGAGTTTTAAATAAAAGAGGTCCAAGACATAAGATCACAGGCTTTCTTTAGGGGATAACCTTATTTCAGTAGGTAGCAGAGGAAAGATAGGAACTGTTCATGCCAAATGAAGGCTCCCTTCGCTCATTAAGTGTATGCAGTTAAAGTGTATGTAGGAAAGTGTACACTCACTTTCAAGCAATACCAGGGACATCCTTCTTTATTCTACAATATAGGGAGATGGCTCTTGGCCACAATAATATTGATAAAGTGGGAGGTTCTAGGGTGAACTGACAGGGGGCTTGGGTTGGGGCCCCATCACAACTAACCAATGCAGTCATCTTTAATAATTATTTATTTTCTCACCATAATACTTCCATATATTGAATAAGAGATTATCTATCTTATATCTTATCCTCAAAAGAGGATTTTGATATAAGTATATTGATTCTATTCTGTAGTAGAAGAAACTGAAATAACTTGAAGTAAGATAATTGGTTTAAAAATCATACAACAAATATAGTTATTTTATCTAACCTCAAAGTTCATTCTCTAATCTAAGACCTTCTACTTCTTCTTGCCAAAGGATAATCAACAAGCATTTATACCCCTGAATTTTTTGTGTTTTTTTCCAAGCAGATGGAAATACATATCTGTGTGTGTATTTATAACTGATGTACTGTACTAAATAATACTTTTTCTGAGAAGCCCCAAATGAGGAAAGTATTACCCTATATTAGTCAGGTTCACCAAAAAAATCCCATAATCTAATAGAAAATATGTAGATATAGAAATTGATGTAGACATAAATATAAATATTTATCAAAAGAATTGACACAAATGATTTTGGAAGCTAAGTTATAAGGTCTATTGTTGACAAGCTGGAGAGGTTCTGATCTAAGAGCAAGTTCAAAATCAAAAGATCAATGTTGAGCTTGACAAAAATCAAGCAGAGAAAGAAGAAATTCTCCCTTGCTCATCCTTTTTGTTTTATCCAGGCCTTTAACAGACTGGATGAGGCTCACCCACACTGGGCATATATGATATCCAAAAATTGGTCTTTAATTGCAAAACCTAGTCTTTTCCTTCCTTCTATCCATACTTGCTTGAATAAATTTTATCCTTCTTAATTGGGACAAGAAATAGGTAGAATAATTTGGAAAGGCAGTTGTAATGACTTTTAGTAATCCAAGTAAAATTTCAAATCCATGGAATATGAATTATGAGTTCTGTCATTTAATTGCTGGAGTTTCCTTCCTTGAGCAGATAATGGCACTGAAGATTCACCAACATATCTATTCAATGATATCAGAAAGAGATGGACCAGGTGAGTAGTAACCAGCTCACATTTATTTATAACCCAATCCCATCTCCTCATGGTCTCATCCTTTGTCTACTTTACATATATTTCAACTCTGCAAATCCCATTCCATTACTTCTTCCAAGATGGAAGTAACTAGGCCATGTGCATGCTAGCCACTGTTCCATTGCTTTGATGAAATACCTGACGCAAGGAGGAAACATGTATTTTGACTCATGGTTTCCTAGGTTCGAGTCCAGTTTGGCTGGCTCCATTGTTTCTGGGCCTATGGTAGAAGAGTGTGGTAGAGAGTGTGGCTTACCCAGGACTGATGTCAGCAGATCTTTAACCCAGTTCAAGGTGTTGGTACGGAACAATGTTCTTGGCTGACACTTGTGGTCATAAAAGTTTAAACACTCCATGGTATTTTTTTATACTTGTAGGTTTCTACCAATATTTCCCACTAATTTCCTAATAACTCCTTTTGCTTTTACCAACTCAACCTAATATATTTACCTTATTCAATACAATAGCAATTCCTCTGTGCTGTTCAGCTTCAGGGTTTGACCTTTGGCCTCTTCATCTGGAAAATCAGGATAGTAACACCTGCCACACAGACTCAGTGGATTCATGAAACATGCATGCAATACTTTGAGTTCCTTTACTAGTTTTTTCTTAATTTAATTATGATTTTATCCAAATAATACATATAATGTTTTTCAAGGTCAAATTATTACTGTAATACTTATAAACTATACATCACACTTGTGATTTTCACTCCTTTTAGGCAATCACTTTTTTTTTTTTTTTTTAGAATTTCCTTCATTATTTACTTCCATATTTCCAGAAAGCATCTGTTTCAGGAGTTAGGCTAAGTAAAGTCTTTATTGGGCCTGTGTTGAATTTTCAGGCTTGCATGCAGTTCCTATATTTTGTGCCAGATTTTTCCCACAATCACTCCCCAGTGAAACTATAGACTCTTTATTTCAGTCTTTCCAGAGAGTAAACTTTTTGCCTTTTCCTGAAATGCTGCATTCCAAAGAAAAGTCCTCATGGTTCAATCAGAGGCCAGTGAACTATGGCCTGTGGGCCTAATCCAATCTACCTCTTACTTTATAAAGTTTTAGTGCAGCACAGTTATGCCCATTGATTTAAGTATTGCCTAAGGCTGCTTTTATACAACAATAGCAAGAGTTGAATTGTGACAGAGATGGTATGATGCACAATGCCTAAAATAGCTATAGTCTGGCCTCCTATGGTCTGAATGCTTGTGCTCCCCAAAATTCATACATTGAAAACCGAATCACCAAAGTGATAGTATTAGGAGGTGAGACCTTTGGGAGATGATTATATCATGATGGCAGAGTCCCTGTTGAGAGAGTTTGATGTCTTTGGTGAGAAGCCCCAGAGAGTGCCTTACCCATTTTCCAGGTTACACTGGCCAATCATCAGATACTGAATCTGGTAGCACATTGATCTTAAGCTTTTCTATCTCTGGAAATGTGAGAAATAGATTTCTCTTTGTCATTTATAAGCCATCCAGTGTATATATTTTGTTATAGTTGCCTGAACAGACTAGGACATGGCCCTTTAAAGAAAAAGATGGCTGTCCCTTGATTATCCTTATACATTTTCAATCCACTCACCTATTTCTCATCATTCTGCACTGCCAAGTTCAAAATTACCCAGACTCTTCTATTCTTTGCACCTTCCAGGAATCTGCAGTACAGTATGAGTCACTTACTTCTTATCAGTGCTTCACCACTCCATGCAGTTGAGTTTCAATTTTCTACTCTCTGATATGTCAATTTCCCAATGACTCATTTGAATTATATCTACTAAAAAATGTTGAACTTTCTGCTGTTGTTTCAACTCACATTCTTATCCTTAAAGATTTATGCCTCTCTTGTCATTTTAGTGGGGTTGGAGAGTTTATCAGTCAGTTCTTTTCAGAGAATGGTATGCCACTCAAGGTATTTCAAGCAGGAAATAATTTAATTTAGGGATTGTAAATATTTAGGATCCTGCAGAGCTAAAGTTTCAAAGACACCTACTTGTATTCTTAGGTTCACCACTAACATTTATAGGTTAGATGGTTGCAGGAACCACACAAAACCACCAGCAATGATCAATGACTCTTAGGGCCCTGAGGTAGGTATAAATCTATAAACTACCTGGTAGCAGCTGCAAATGTCAAATTCACTGATGTTGTATCTTCTGCACATCCTTACCAAAGGAGCAATAAAATCACACCTGCCTGTCTTCTACCATCTACTTGGAAATATTCAGGAACCTAGAACCACTCTGGCAAGGGATTCTGGGAAATGAGCTCTTAGGCTTCTAGCCCAGGGAACACAGGGAAGGGGAGAAGGTGTGTTGCCAGCAGGTTAGCACAAGGAACAAGGAGATATAAACAAGAGAGTTTAATCTACCATATTTAACTTTTCAACCTACTTTTTTCCTCTGTATCATCAAGGGTTCTGTGAGGTCACTGCTGCAACCAAATGGAACATTGTACAGATGTGGGTTAGACACGTATTATAGTGTGACCTTGGGTAAATCATTTGACTTTGTTGTCCTCGAGTCACATGGAGAAAAAAAATGAAACCTACTTTATGGATGGTATGCAGAGACTAAGAGAATGCATGTTAAATGTTTAATAAAATATAAGATGTCACATAAATAGAAAGTGTAACTATATAGATGAATTAATTCTGACCTATGCTTCTGATTCCATGGAATATCAGTGTCTGTCTCCAGGGAACACATCTACCTGTCAATCTCTTAGATTCCTTTTATCTGTCCTTTTCTATTAAAAAAATAAAAGTCTATTTCAAAGTCTAATTGTAGCAAAATGTCACCATGTACTACATTTATTTTACCCTTCGTCAGCTTATGGAAGATGTTCTGACAGATAAGGAAAACCCTGGGTAGCCATAAGACTTGAGGAAGCATGGCTTGGAGTCTACTTTCCATTATACAGCGTCATTTTCAAGCAAAGACCTCAAGGTTGCAAGATGTCATTTTTATTTTTACAAACTCCAACTAAGATTTCTTACTGGAAATATCAGTTTCAAATATTAACTATATGCTATAACCAAAAATGAAATCTGTGAGTATCTGTGGTAAAATAACAACACCCACTAATTTGAAATAGGTTCCTTTCTTTTTCTTTAGTCTCCTGTCTTGATTACAACTATTCAGAAATTAAAATGTATTGAAATGTGTAGTGGGTTATGACCCAATGGGGATTCAATTATGTGCTGTGTTCACTCCTCTGTAGAAGGAGGGAACCAGAATATCATGTCAAAATCATAAAAAGTGGGTTTTCTTAGAAGGTTGAAGATAGAGGTCGCTCAAGTCACTGAAAGCAAATTTATGTAGATATATAGGTTTAGTATTCCATAGCCAAAAAGAAGATGTATTCAGTTTGTGAGCTTTGTGAATATAAAAGAAAAAACTTCCGAAATCCCAGGAAGACACTTAGAGAAGAAAAATTGAGTATGCTAATTCTAGTTCACAAGAAGACAAATGTTGGAACCAGTCTGACACAGAGATAGCCTCTGAGAAGAGTTATACCCCAGGACAAGTTTTCTCCATGTGTGATTCATAAACCCATGGGCATAGTAAGTACATGAGGTCAAAATTATCTTAATCATATAGGAAGGCATTATTTGCCTTTCTTTTAAAAGTGTGCTGACAATTGTCCCATTAGTGACATTTGACCCAATGGTGGGTCAAACCTAGCATGAATCAAAGCAGAGGCACCAAACTATGGTATTTAGGTTATTTCCTACAACCATATTGTTACATTTAAAAAACAAAAAAGAAAAGAAAAAAAGTTGTATTTAAGAAGGTTTTTGATGAAACAGTAAAAATTACCTTTATTAAACATCACCCTTGAGTAAAGTGTTTTTTCTGTGTAACTAAATGGTAAATCCCCACAAAGGGTAACTGTCTTGTGACAAAGAAGGACAGTTAGCTAAGGGAAAAGCATGCTTGATGCTTTGAGTTGCCAGCTGAGCGAGATTCTTATGTCATGGAACACCAATGACTGACTGACAAGCTACAGGTACTCTGACTTTGGTACTAAGATATTTTCTCATAAATGAAAGACTAAGGACTTTTCCTGGTCTTAGCTCTGAAACGCTAGTGGTTTCCCAGTAGCCCCTCAGTCTAGGGAAAACTGGAAAGGTTAGTCACCCTAAGTGAGCCTGTCATTTAAAAGGAAATGCTGACAGTGTTTGTGGTCAATGATAGTAGTTGAGCTTTCAAGCAAAAATTAGAATTTTGGGAAACTTATATTGGCCAGCATGAAACTGACAACATCCCAAATCTTGAAAATCTGAAAACGTCATTAAATGTTTGTCCTTTGCAAACATGTATCTGGGTGAGGCAAGATTTTCTTCAACTAAAACAACACATTATAATGAAGTGAATTCAGAAAAGATATGAGAACCCAAAAGATATTTACAAAAATACAAAGAAACAAATGATAATCTTCTCATTCAATTTTATTTAACTTTGGAAAATATATGTATATTTTACAAAAGCGTTTTATCTTTGTTAATAGGCATTGATTTATCATTTATATTTTTCAATAAATATTAATTAGAGAAATATAATACAGGGAAATGTTTATTTCTTATAACATCTCTTCTTTCATTCTTTCTGACATTTATTTTCAAAAATCAGCTATCTTATCACTTCTATTTAAAAATTTATAGTCCTGGTCAGGCATGGTGACTCACATTTGTAATCCAATCCTAGCTACTTGGGAGGTAGCAATCAGGAGGATCAGGTTTGAGGCTATCATAGGCAAAAAGTTAGCAAGACCTCCATCTCAACCAACAAGATGGGCA
This sequence comes from Castor canadensis, assembly GCF_047511655.1. Taxonomy (NCBI): domain Eukaryota; kingdom Metazoa; phylum Chordata; class Mammalia; order Rodentia; family Castoridae; genus Castor; species Castor canadensis. Next base: position 134,884,817 of record NC_133393.1, on the reverse strand, counting down.
AGGAGGGGCACAGCTATAGTCCTAGCCATGTAGGAGGCCATAGGGAAGAGGATCATGGCCTAAAACCAACCACAGGGAAAAACACGAGACCCTACCTAAAAAATAAGAAAAAAAAAAAGGGCTGGTGGAGTGGCTCAAGTGGTAGAGAGTCTGTCTAGCAAGCATGTGTGAGTTTAAAACCAGTACTGCTGAGAAAGAGAGAGAGAGAGAATTTATAGACCTAATATTTAACATTGCATAGTGGTGAAACACATGGATTATAGAAATAAGCATCCTAGGATGGGATCCTGTTTCATTCACTTACTGGATGTGTGAGTTGGGACTTCTCCCGATGATAATATCTCATCTTAAAATAGGGGCAGTAATTGTACTTATTTATACACTAAAGATTAAGTGAAAGAAACTATTAGCTATTATAATGAACTATTTGATACAATTAACTTTTGGAGAAGCTATGGTCTGGATACAGTTCGAGTACGTTCCCCTAGAAGCTTGGTCCAGTATGGTGATGTTGAAGTGGAAAGGTGCTGCCTAACATTTGTAGGCCCTGGGTTCAATCTCTAGCATTGCAGGAAAATAAAATGAGAAAAAAAAAATGCTTAATGGATAATTCTACCTAATGCTGTATAGGATACATTTGCCTATATTAGCTCATCAGATTATTTCAAAACCTTATTAGAGAGCCAGGGCAGGAATTTAAAATCTCTCTTGCTTCTCAAAGATGAGAGAGAAAATAAATAAAATATAGAAAAATGAAATTTCCCCAAGATTGCACAGGTTAATCAGTGTTAAAATTTGAACAATTACCTGACATCCTATCTAGTATTGCCTGAAAAAAAATATAGACAGTATTGAGACATTCTAATTTTTGACAAAACAACGCTCTGCCTACAAGAAAATTATTTCAAGGGGAAAAACAATCTGACTCTTAATTTTTTAAATGTGTATTGTTTTCCCAAGATAGAAGAGCCATCTAGAATCAGAATTATCTTAAACAATAAGAACAAACAATTTCAAGATGGTGTTTGCTTCAGAACAAAGAATGACAATTTGAGTTTCATTTGTCATGCAAGGCAGAAAGGCATAAAAGATGAATTACAGTCTTATTCTCTGAGTATAAATGGAATCTCCAAAATCAAACTGTTCTTTTGAATTCTATTAAGAAATTTAGAAACAAATTAACCATGTAGAATATCAATAAATGCATTTCTGGTAAGGAGGCTGAACTCCAGGGTTGAGGTAAATGGAGACATATAGAAAATAACTGCGGATTATAGGATGGGCTGGTTGTCCATTCATTTTGCAGTGAGGTAGTGTCCAGCCTATATCCCTCCCTATCTGTCCCTGAAGACAGCTCAATGTAATTGGCCTGGCCATATACTGTTTTGCTTTGAACCGAGTTAGTCCTTTCTCCTTCTTTCCAGCTCTTTATGTGTTCATCTTGAGATTCCCCTGGGATCTATGCTCATCCATCTTTTCTTGGTTGTGTTAACTCTGACTGAAGAGTTCTACCAAAGGTCTGAGGAAGAGGCTGTCTGGGTCATTCTGTTGGATCCTGATTCTGGACTCTTATGTTCATTCTGGCTTTTCTTCTTCACAAGACAACATAGAGACCATATTCCCACAAAGCTTAAAGTATTTTATATCTGGTTCTGTTTTTTTTTTTTTTCTTCTTCTTCTTTTGGCAGTACGAGGGTATGAAGTCAGGGTCTAGTACTTGCTAGGTGGGCGTTCTACCACTTGAGCCATGACCCTAGTCCTTTTTGTGTTGGTCTTTCTTTATTCTTGGGTCAGCCTGACCATGATCCTCCTGTGTAGCTAGCAATGACAGGCATGTGCCACTGCGCCCAGCCTTTGTTTAAGATGGAGTCTCATGAACTTTTTTACCCAGGGCTGGCCTCAAACTGTGATCCTCCTTACCTCTACCTTTCAAGTAGGTAGGATTACAAGCGTGAGCCACCACATCTGGATAGCATCTCATCCTTTAAAGAAAAAAGTTACTGAGCACTTTTCTATACTTACAGAAGTCTCAGATGAAGTATTTTACTTATACTTGCTATTCTCTCAGTAGTGACTTTCCAGCCAGGCTTAGTGCCATTCCTAACTCTCCTGGTATGCTCTTCCCTAAGATGACCATTACTGATTCTAGGTAGCACAGGCCAAGTAGCAACATCTATGTTGGCTTTTCTTTCAAGACTGTGATACTAAGATGAGCTACATCTTAGCTGTTGCTTTCTTTGTGTTTCTCTGCTTTGGATTTTTTGAAAACTTTGGTTTATCTCCAAATTCCATTTTCCTTTAACTTTCTTATCCACCTCTATCTGATAATTTGTATTTAAGGAGATACTGAGTTTTGCATAGTAGTTTTTCTTTCAGGAAGAAAATCCTGGATGACATAGACACATGTAGCAACAGTCTCCTTTTTCAATCTGGACAATAATCCAGTTTGCTGATATACAAAAAAACCAAGACTATTGCTTCTTTCCCTTTAGATACTAGAATATTAATTTGAGTCTTTGAGCCATCCTACAAGTGATGCACGATGAGACAGATATTTCAGTTCTCCACTGTACTCATCTATAAGTGTGTGAAGAAGTGTGGCTTTGAACCACAATGTGTCTGTGAGTCAGGAGTCCAGGTGTGGCTTAGCTCAGTTCTCTGGCTCAGGATTACTCACAGGCAGCAATCAAAGTGTCAGTCTGAGTTGTAGTCAGCTCTCTACTGGGGAAAGATCCACTTCCAAGCTCATGTATGTGGGTGTTGGCAGGACTCAGTTCCTCCTCTGCTGTTGGCTGGAGGCCACCCTCAGTTCTTTGCCACTTAAGCCTTTCCACAGGCAGCTCCCAACATGGCAGCTGGCTTCATCAAAGCAAGCAAGCAGGAAATATCAGAGAGTGCAAACACGACAGAGAAGTTATCACTTCTTTGTAAACTAATCTTGGAAGTAACATCTTGTTCTTTCTGCCAATATTCTGTTCACTAGAATTGAGTCACTGTACTCAAGGAAACCATTTCAGAAACTGCCCACCATAGCCACCTTCCAGTATAAATCTGTGCCTATAGGCTTTAGTTGACCTCCAGTCTCCAATCCCTTTCTTTGCTCTTCATATGCTATGCAGGGCAAAGATCAAATGACTGGCATCTTTAACACCCATGCTGGAGCCTTTTCCACGTCCACAACTGTAGTCAGGCTAATATTTCATTCTTTCAAGTGAACTATTATGCCAAGAGTTTGTTGTGCATTATTTTCCCTTGGATTTTGGCGATGGTTATCATTGTGGCTTCAGCTAAAAGCACATTCATCATTCCCACTGGAAAACAGAGTAATGAATACTGGTAAAATCCATGGTCTCATTAGGCTTTTGTTCCTGAGTAAGGGTAGGTCTGTTATGTGTATCTTTTTTACATTTTTTGGTTACATATATTGGATTGTTACTGACCTACAGTGAAACTAAAAGATCTCTCTTGTGGAAATATGTCTCCACAAATTTAAAGGTTTTATTTGAAAATAATATTACATAGAAAGTAATGCTTCTGGTAGAGGCACTTACGTTTGTTGGCTGTCTTCAGCATGATGAAGTAAAGATTTTTTTTCTGTAGCCTAAGCCAAAAGTAATACCAATGTTCCTTGCATGCATCCATAGAGCCACGCAATAAGCACCCCCAATCCACACGCCCTCCGCGCTATCTCATACCAACTTTAAGGGGCAGTCTGAGCTCATATTAATGCCAGCCTCTCCAATTCCTAGGCCACTTCTAATGATATATTAGTCCTTAAGCTGCATCCCAAAGAGCAAGGACATAAAGGAAGTCAGTTCAGAGATGTAAGAAAAAGCTTCCAAAATTCCTTGACCCACCTAATGAAAGATTTTTAAATAAATAAATAAAAGTATTACAATAAGTTTGTTTCCTTCTTCACAGATTAGGTCCCTGTACTCTCCAAAACTAATTATAGTAATTTGTGTTTAAGGAGATATTGATTTGGCATAATGGTTTTCTCTTGTATTACACACATGACAACATTCTCCTTACTTAACCTGAACAACAGTCTGGTTGACTGATGTGCAAAATCTCTTGTTCAGAAGTCTTCCCTGGCATCGATGTCTCAAGGAGAGATAAGTTCAAATGGCTACTGATTGTGTTATTGAATATATAAATAAACCAAGAAAATAGCAGAGGGCCAGAAAAGGAGGGGTTGCATTGGTCTGACCTTGTTAGAAGTGTGATGCTGTGGGAGTCTGCTTCAGAAATTTGAGTTTCGTTGGTTTTCTCTCGTGGCCTAGGCCCCGTGTGCTCTCTGAATGATAACTCTGGCCCATCCCAGGGTCAGGTAGAATTGAACAGTCTTTTTTATTTCCATAGGCTTAAGCCAAACCCCTCCGAACAAGCTATTCCAGAGCTGAGCTGGAGCCTGGCTAATCCCGCGGTTGGCAGGCCATGCGGGGCCTCCTCCTTGGCGAGCCCAGCGCCGCTCTTATCCACTTCAGCTGTCTTTTAAAAGCCTCCTTCTCACAAAAGACAGAGCTGCTCTCAAGGGCCTGGGAAAATAGAAAATTTTCACACTGTGATGGGAAACACTGTCAAGAACCTAACTGCTATAGTGAAGCACCAGACACCAGTGTGCACTTGCAGATATGGTGAGGAGATGAGGCTGGGCGGGAGAAATAACACAAAAATTAAAAGAGAGAGGTAAACTGGGATTATATTTAAGAAGCAACCAAGCCCAATTTGCTCATCAAAGAGTGCACAGCCAACTGTCTTGTCATTTGTTAACTCTGGTGTGTATTTCTTCCCCTTCGTGCCCTTGAATGTAGTCTTAGGACAAGTGTGCCTGCTTTAGGCTGCATAGGTCTTTAACGTTTTTATTTGGAGACAAAAAGTGGGTTGACTTCCCATTTGGAAGATAGATAATAGACATTGGAGTTCTTCTATTGCTCCTGGTGTTTGGTTTTCTGGTTTTGGTGGGTGATCTAAGAGAGGATGACATGTTTAATCATTGCACCGTATTTGCTTTGTTTAGTACTTTCCAATTTATATGCCTTAAGAGATTGACAGTTCACATTTATCCAGCTGTGTATTTATGCAGTTCCTATCACCAAGGTGTCTTGAAACTCAACAGATAAGGGCAATGTCCTTTACGCCCACACCAGGTGAGGAGGCTGAGTTGCCCCAGCTGATGGAGATAAAAGTCAAAAGCTATTCTTCTTTTTTGATGGATACTCTTTAATTGATACTAACTTATATTTTAAAAAAACACAGTAGGTATCAAAAGAGTATTACCATACATGACAGTGTACCACACAGCAAAGAGAGTTTTTGAGCTTTCAAATATTCTGGGACTTCATCTTCCAACAGAAATTGCAATTTCATTAGCATTTATGACTAGCTTTCCAGGGATGTTTGCCAAAGGGATAAAAGCAGAAACAAAACAAAACAAAACAAACACCACAGCACCCTTCCACAGCCCACACAAAGGTGCTAATTAGTAATGGTTTTCCTCTGTGGGCAATGGCTCAGGGTGCTAAGAGTTGTGACCAGAGAGTTATTTCCATTATGCCTATGAAAACAACAAACATGCTAAATGAAATGAAAATTTTACTTTCTAAAGTTTTAGGTCAACTAATGGTTTCCAAGCATATGAGGAAGGAGGAAGGAGGTGGAGGATTATGGGAAGGTATGTTCTCATAATAGAGGTAATTATTGATTTTCCAATAATGAGACTACTTAAATATAAAATAGATGTTACAGAGGGAGCCAGGGAGCAACACTCTTGTGATAAATTTTTAAAAATTTGTTTCCTCTTAAATGAAGCCTTGTTAATTTTTACTCAAAACTTCCACTGTCTTAGGGTAGAATGTTCAATGAATCAATGAATTCTAGCAGTGGATCCTTACTGAATGGTCATCATTTTGCTGCCACATTCTGTATCTTCTGATCTCCTTTCCTTCTCATGATGAGTCTATTTGGAAGGCATCGTAATCCTCGTTTTTCAAATGGGGAAGATAGGGGTCACTTCCCTAAAGTTATGTAGGTAAAATGTGATCATGCCAGGATTTTAACCAAAGACTTTGAGTCATCTGAACCAAGTTCTTTATCCATTTGCAAGAGGCATGAAGATAACACTAGGGCCCTAGACCTCGTCTTGGAGCTTAGACCAATTTCCTATTGTTTGAAGAAATAAAACCCTATTCAGTACTGTTGAGCAATATATAAATAGGCTAATTTGGTAACTTAATCCTCCATTCTACGTGATATTGCAAGAACACAGTTCCAAGGAATATTTGAAGTAGAATTAATTACTCAATAAATATTTATTAGATGCCTGCTATGTATCAAATACTGTACTAGTTGCTGTTATTTTGGAAAAGGAGATTATAAGTCTCTTTCCCTAGGCAGAGCTTCTGGGAAGAGAGAGGAATGACATAATCCATGTTTATAGGTGAAAAAGGTAGGAAGAAATTTCCAAATTCCAAATTTGGAAAGGAGAACTGCGTTTTGAAGAAGAAAGAAGTGGGACACCCATGTTCACTGAAACTTTATTCACAATAAACCCTATCTTAGGTTAATGGATAAAGAAAATGGATAAATAGGAGAGTGATCCTGTCATTTATAATAACATGGACAGACTTGGAAGGCATTATGTCAAGTTATGTAAGCCAGGCACAGAAAGACAAGTGCTGCATGATCCCATTACATGTGAAATCTAAAATGTTTGAACTCACAGAAGGAGGTAGAATGGGGGTTGATAGGGCAGGGAGAGATTAGGGAACTCTTGGTCAAAAGATACAAACTTTCAGTAAAACAAGAGACATAAATTCAAGACATCTATTGTATAACAAGGTGACTATAGTATTATATTCTTAGAAATTGCTGATACAGTATATTTTTCTATCATCTCACCATAAAACAAGATATGTGAGTTAATACATATGCTAATTAGCTTGATTTAGACATTCCACAAAGTATACGTATATCAAAATATCAGGTCACATACCATAAATATATACAATTTTTGTCAGTTTAAAAACATAAATAATTAAGTGAGTTATATTTTTAAAAGGAAGTGTGGTTAGACCTTTGAAAAAATATATATGCAATTAACTATTCCTTGAATTTTGAAAAGGGCAAATTTAGAAAAGGGCACAAGGCTTGTTGTACACTGGACTGGGGACACAGTCTGTTCTAAGCTATGATTTATGACGGAGTAGTAAAGCACAGTCCTACAAGTTCAGATTGCAGTGGGAATGGCAGCACTGTAAATGGTTACTGAGGCAAGTCCATAAGTTTCTTTTGAAGCAGCCACTAAGAATGAGAGCCACACACATCTCCTAGGACCCAAGTCTGATATAGAGCCCTTGGCTAGTCAGCACAGTCTGTCTGAGCCTGTGGGATAAGACTTGGTTTGCAAATTGCTGTTATATTCATGAGAAGAAGGTACACAGACTATCAATATAGATCCCACAGTCAGCTTATTTGGAGGTGACTCCTAAGATTGGTCTAAGTGTAAGAAGCTAGAAAAGGGATATGGTTGGTGGGGGATGAGATATGGAAGAGGATGCTTAGGAAGGGGCCTGAAATGTGCTGTGGAGGAAGTCCACTGATTTTGGTGATACATGTGAACAGTTATAGAAATGCTTTAGGACCTGACCTATTTGTTAGGGTCCTGAGTGGGTTATAGAGTTCCAAACAGAAAACTGCAGTCCCAACAAAGTTTCCACATATATTCTTATCTCTCAAAAACAATAAAGCAGACAAGTATATATGATACATAGAAACTTTTATTAGCAACCCTAGTAATTAAGTACTTTTCCAATACCTTGCAATTTTCAGGAATTTCCCACCCATTTCCTATCACACCATTTCATCTTTCCTGATACCTTCATCCCTTGCTGTAAGGCAAATATAAAACAAGAACTCACTCCCCAGACATCATACATGACCCCATAACCCAACTTATCACTTGTGAGGTATTTACTTTGATAGGCTTGTTTTGCTGCCATAAGCCACCTCTTGGATTAGCTATTTCATGGTCTGCCTTACTCTTGAAATTTTTCATTGTAGAAACCTAAGGAACCATTATTAGAACACGGGAAAGGGAAAAACTGATCCATAAGCCCAGATCTGCCATTGGGGAAAAAGTGGCAACAAGCCAGTCCAGAAACATCCATAAATTAATAATTTTGTCCCTTTATACTATCGTGCAAGCTGAAGACCCAAGGAGAAATACTTGAGTCTACCCTTCTAGATTGATCCCAGTGAATCCTTGGGGAGTGCAGCCTGTTAGCTATGTGAGGAACTTTCTGTGGAACCACTGGATCATATGATTTCCACCTCTATTTCTTCTGGTTGGTCAGTGACATCATCACAGTGATCACAGTTGAATATGGGGCATTGCCAAGGAACAGTATTCTATTTTTCAGGAAAATTGCTTCCCAGTTAAATGTTTATGGTTCCCTGACAATAATCTAGAAGCACAGCAATTTAAATGAATCCCACTCTCATCATTGGCAAGAAAGGAAGAACTCAGTGTTCACCAAGCAACTGAAAAGGCAGACATTGGAATGGCTGAAAAGTCAATCACACATTTGCTCATCCAACAAATATTTCATAGTGCCTGCTGTAAATATTATACCCTAGGCTCAAGCAAATGAGTCAGAATAATGAGCAGATGTGTTTGCCCTCATCAAGCATAGAGTTTGCCCAGGAATTTATAAAAATGAGTAATTACAAATGCTCTGATTATCACCATGTGGAGGTCAAAAGGTCAGGAGCTATCAAGTTTGTTTGGGGTTCACAAAGCCTCCCACTTCCCTCTATAGAGAGACCCATTTAAGTTGAGCTTTAAATGGAGACTGTGAAGTATGAGCAAGAGAGTTCCAGACAGAGGGTCCAGCATGCTGCCTTTTTGTGAGGATTTTGTTTTCTGTAATGCTTCCTCACCAGTAACACAGAAGGTTCATTTGCAAGGGGAGATGGAAAATTCTTTCTCAAGGCAGTACAATACAAAATTCAAATGAAGTCCCAGTCAATAACTCTCCTGCTTTTCACTTTAATTAATGTGTGTCAAATAATTTTCTGTCTTCTGCTGAGGTAAGTGTCCATGTTCAACATTTCTGGGCTTCTTCCAAAATGATGATAGGCAGATTTCCAGCCAAAATAGTCATTTTATTGTTGTTTCTTTTTTTCTACTTTCTTCCATTAGCCATGGCCTCTTGCCATGTAGAGTCTCACAAATGGACACAAACCAATCAATCACCCTTATAAAAATGTCAAAATTCATCCTTCCCTACTGTGAAATGAATACACTGACCTTAACACAAATGTAGAAATAAATAAAAAAAATCTATCACCACCATGGACCCCTGACTGCCACACTTACATTTCCACACTTTTCAGTTTGACAAGGCTGACATTGCCAAGAAAATGATTTTTTCTTCCTTTAAGGAAAAAAAAAAAGCTGGAAGCAGATAAATATTATTGCTCACAATTCACTAATAAGAATTTGTTTATATATAGGCCCTGCCTGTCAGAAAGTATAGATAAGAAGAACCATTCTGCGTTCAGAAGGAAGAAATGGGAGATGGAGTTAAGCTGATGAATGGAGAGAATCATTCCCTTTGTCTTGTCTTTTAAAACAAACAAAAATGAGTTTTCTCAATCTAGAAACTTCTCCTGCTTAACCAGGGGCTCACTTCATTCAGTGTCAAGTTCTAGTTTATACAGCACAGCACTGGAGACATGTGGATGCCCCAAATTGGCAGATGTCAGCTCAGGTCCTGGCTCTGCCATTTGCCAGCTCTGTGACCTTGAGCAGGTCACTCAGTCTCTTCAATTTTCCATTGGTTCATCTGTAAAACAAAGACATAATATTCATCTCCTACAGTGCTGGTGTGGGCATCTCTTGTTTTCACAAGGCTGTTGGTTATATAAGTGAATTGTCTTTGAGGAAACACAGTTTCCACTCTTAAGACATGAGGTGGAGGGATAGCCCCACCTCTTGCTTTTGGAAGAGATATAGGATCTTCACCTCGACCATCAGAACAACACACCCCTTCGTCATAGGAGCTGCTTCAAGGTCGTGCATGTAACATAGACTGGGGCAAGATTCATACTAATGAATGAGTTACTAGAAAAGCTGATCTATACATGCATGAGTTACTGGGCTGACAGGAACTAAGCCTAAGGAAACCAGGGAGAAAGCTTGCCCAATCATGAACCTAATAGAGAAGAACAGAGAAGGGAATTTGAGTCCCTGAATCCTGCTCCAAATTTGGACTTTTTTTTGGTTCCATGAGTTAATAAATTCTCCTTTATGTATTAGGGTATCCAAATTAATTTTTGAAATTTTTAATTGAAATAACCAATGCAGGAGTTCTGAGAATTCAAGTATAACATACATAGAGTACTTAGTTCCCAGTGTGTAATAAGACCCCTGATATAGATACTTCTGGATTGAAGATAGAGTTATATCCTTATTAACTGATTGTAAGGTGAAAATACTATAAGTTAAAACTTAACATTTAACACAACTTAACCTACTGAGCACCAAAGCTTTGCAATACAGCACTGCAGAGCATTGACTGTTTATCTTCGTGATTCAGTGGCAGACTGGGAGCTAAGGCTCGCTGCTACTCCCCAACCTCTCAAGAGAGTATTGTACTGCATGTCACCAGCCCCAGAAAAAGATTCAAATTCAAAATTCAACATATAGTTTCTGTGGAATGTGCATCATTTTTGCACCATTGTAAAGTTGAAAACTTGTAAGCTGAGCCATTAGGGACCATCTGTAAATGGAATTGCATTTGTGGGTGTGTTTGTGTGTCTTCCTTTAGCACTTAGAAAGGAAATAGCCATAATTACAAGGCATGGTTCTATCCACAGCCACCATACCCAGTAACCCCAAGACAACTTTGCCTCTGAGTTTGATGAACAGGGCACTCTTTTGGACTTATCACTTATTTCATTATATAATAGAATCACCATCATTTGCCACATTAAAATTTAAAGAGAGGAAGAGAGGAAAGAAAGAAGAAAGGAGAGGCACATGTGTTCCTGTTTTACTTCCCTTGTTTTCCCTTTCTACTTCTCTGCCATGTTATAGCATAACACAAGGCCCCCTTCAGAAACCAAACAGAAAAATTACCTGATCTTAGACTTTCCTGACTCTTGAACTGTGAGCTAGGAAAGTGTGTTTTCCTTATAACTTACCCAGTCTCAGGTATTTTGTTATAACAACATAAAATAGATTAAGACATGCTTCTTATAAAATCCTTATAATTACTGTGTGAGGTAGATGTTATTACACCTATCTGATAGATGGAGAAACGGGCTCCTAGAAGTTCAAAACTTTTCTAAAGTCACATAGAACTCAAAAGAAATGAAGCTAGAATGGAACCCAAATTTAACTGCCTCAAAGCCCACATTGGTTAAGATTCTACCTGATGACCCTGCAGCTGTGACTGTCACTAAGTGAACATCACTCTGACTCTGGCCATGGAGGTAAGAGATACAAATCAGAGAGCATTGACCCAATATCACAATGACTGAGAGACAGAACAGAAGGCAACAGAGTGACAAAGTAGATTTTATTTGAGGGGAAAAATTTTAAATTCAATAATGGGAACCACCACAGAGCTTAAAAAATAAAAACAAAAAACCAAAACCTTCAGCTAAACTGATTTTCAAAAGTGCATACCAGCACCTAATCAGTTTGGTTTCTCTCTTTTCTCTTTCCCTTTAATTTTATTTTAGCCTCTAGCCTTATGTGGTTGGCTATGTCGGGAGGAAAGTGGAATTCTCTGTACTCTGCAGACTCTTTTCTGCCATTCTCTGCTTTCTCTGTAGTTTTAATTTGATCAGCAGTTATGAAAAGGAAACATTAATCCTGGAGAAAAGGACATTGTCCATGGCCAGACAGTTTTAGTATTGCTTCTAACATGAAGTGTTTTGTGTCAGATATGAGCTTTGCCCTTTGGGACTCTGCAACAGCTTGATGTAAGAATAGAAAGGAGGACAAAGTTGCTTAAAATTGGACAGATGACACCTGGAACTGGGAAGTTCTGTAAGGAATCGTAGCAAATTCTATACCCCAACTAAGTTCCTGGACAAGAGGTTACCAGAAGATGCTGCTGCATACTTATGTGATTCTGAGGAAGGTAAAGGGGGGAAGTGAGAAGGGGTGACAGGAAAGAGGAAACAAGAGGATGAGTTCTTCCCCATTCATTGTGACAGGCCAGGCTCCTAGGCCTGGTTGTGCAAACCTAATTCATTCATTATGGTCACAGATATCATTTATATAGCACTTACTAGATCTGGGTACCTTGCCATGTACTTTATGTGAGTATCTCATTTTTATCCTTAATCACAAGTAGATACTATTTTAACAGGTGAAGAAAATGAGGCATAAGGCTTAAGCAGCTTGTGCAAGTCTTTGCTATGTTCTTAATCACCACACAATTCTGTCTCCTGAATAACTAGTGTGTACCAGGCTCTGGACTAAACCCCAAGGACATAGACATGAATTTAAAAAATCTAACAGAGCTACTAATTTAGTAGAGGAAGTCAGTGTCTGAGCCAGTTGCTATACCTTCAGCACTTAGTACAGCGTCTAGACACTGAGGGACATTTGATTGAACAACGGATGGAGGAATAGATGGATAGGCCGATGGATGGAGTATAATGTAGTATTGTAGTTACACTACTAGAGGTGAGCATGGGCATTGTGAGGCAGAGGAGAGAGAAGAGGGAATCAAATCCTTATAAAATAGGTGGTTCTTGAGCTGAGTTTGAAGTAGGGGTGGAAGTTCAACAGCTATTGGTGATCATCAAATCAGCTTGACTCCATATTTTAATTTCACCATTACTCTGCTTTAGCAAAGCAGCTCTGTGATTTCCCAGTCATCTTGAGAGCCAGAGACTGTAGAGCAAAAACCAGGTCCTAAATTGCTCAGTCTCAATTTGCTGTCTTCCCTAGGATGCTACTAAGCCTTTCTTTGGCACTGATTTTCTTCTTGCTCTCCAACATGGGTGGATCAGTCCCCAGACAGATATGTTTTGCCTAGTATCTGCAGTCTTAAACTAAGGTCATTAACATCTTAAAAGCAGAATGTTAAAGTTTCAGGTCCCTATAAATAATAGTTACAAGAATCATAACAGTAATTAACAAAGCAGCAGCAGCAACAAAAATGTCTTGCTTATATTATATAGTGCTGTATGATGTGTAATGGTCTTTTAATGTACATTATAGCCCTGTCGTAGAGACAAAGGAAATAATTCTCCCATTTGATGTACGTAGAATTAATGCTCACAAAAGATGAGATAAAGTGTCAGATGGTCACATCTAGCTGGCTGAATACTGATGATTAGGCACTTACTCATTGGGCTCAAGGGAGCCTGACAAAGTAGGTGCTTATGTTTCCGTAAACATAAGCACCTGGGTAAACTGAGGCCCAGTAAGTGGCTTATCCAGGGGCACCCAGATAGTAATAGGCTGTGACTTAAAGCCCAGTTTTTTGCAGTACTCTTTACTTTTTAATACCTTGCTTCCTCATTCCTCAAGAGGTTCAGAGAAAGAGAACTAGTGGCCAAGCAGCCCACCTTCTTAGAGGCATTTTATATGGACTATTACAAATGTTAGGACTACTGACAACCATTGACCCACACATCACCAAAACCCAACCCAATCTGGCTATAGAACACCTTAAAAAAACATGAAGTATGTGAAGTTTCAAAGTTTGTCTTGGCCTTGTCTATTGCCACTCAAGACCTCTGTCTTTCTCCTCCTCTTCCTCCTTTTCTTCCTTATTCTTTTAGCAATCTCTTACTTCATTTCATGCTCTCTTACTGTCTATTTGGTCCCGGGTGTTTAAAATAATATTTTTGTTCTTAGAAGGAGAGGGGTGTGTGTGTGTGTGTGTGTGTGTGTGTGTGTGTGTGTGTGTGTGTTGGTAGGAGACTTATTACTGCTTCTTAGAATCTTACAGCATGTGAAAGTAGCATGCACTGTCACTTGCTAATTATAAGTACCATCTCACTCTTGGGACAAAAGCACCATGCATGATGAAAACCGTTACAAGTATACCAATCAAATTCTTTGGCTGTATACTAGAACTGCTACTCCCAAAAGCTGTGGCAAAAGGAAGAAGAGAAAGAAATCTAGGCTTAGAAATGCCCTTATAATGGGTACTTGAAAGCTGCTTTTGCTGAAGAGTACTGACTCCTTACGTGGGCCCATGATTTACCTGAAGGTAGGATAAAATATAGGCATCCATTTTGTACCTGTGTCCTTTGCTTTGAGTCATTCTCTTTAGAAGTCTTGAAATCCAAGAAGGACTTACTAGGAGACAAAGACTACCTGCCAGGCAGCAATGACTCCTATTGTAACAAGGCCCCACCTGATCAGACCACCTGTGGCCTCCAGCCACTTATGACCACCAGAACACACCTGTGAGTGGAACAGTTTGAAAACTATGCATATCTCTCCAATTCTCCAATTCTGTCTTCAATTCTTCCTCCTGTTTAAACCAAAAGCAAATGTCTGTTCAGGGAAGAAGGGTTGAAATGCATACCTTTCTTCTTACCTTTTTCTATCCTTTAGCATTACTTGTTTATTTGGTATGCTGGGGTGAGTGATCAGATCTGACCTGTGAACCCAGGAGTTTAGGGCTGTGGCCTAAATCTCCTATAACACCCTGTTGGAGTGTCTGGCCTGCCACCTCAGTGAAAGTGGTGCTGTCTACTTCCAAAGACAATGGGAACCAATGCATCTGTCAATCTAGGGAAAGAAGAATAAGGAGTGAAAGCAGGGGGAAAGGTGTGATAAGTAGACTTGGTGAAATTAGGATTGTGCAGGCAAAAGAAAGACACTGTGGGGCTGGAGTGGGGAAGAAACATGATCAGAGATGAAGTCAAAGTGGAGAGGACCAAAGGAGAATGCAAGCACAATAGGAGCTGACTGCTAACAGCAGTCCAGATGAAAGATGGTGATGGGTAACATGAACCAAGGCAATTGCAAGGGAGACTGACTGGGAGAATAGGAGCCTTAGAGACAGCAGGGGGAGGCCCTCGTAGTAGCAAGATTGAATGAGGGTCATTAACTGCAGAGAAACAACGGCAGAAGTCATCCTCTGTTGAGAGGATAGTCCCCATGGCAGACTTGGCTGACTTCACCAGTGTTTTCTGCTATCCTGTCCTGCTGACATTAGGGTTAACACCTCTGATCTCATAGGACAACTAAGGGCATTTTCATTGCCATGGCTGGTCAGAGCTTCTGATTTATATCCTGTCAGAAAGATCCATTTCCCCAGTAATAGTCATGTTTCCACTTGTGATTTCCTTCCCTTAGGGACCTGAGATTGCAACTAGCTGTGTAGCCTCCTGAGGCATATCACCTAAATGTTCCCCTTGGAAATTGCTCCTGCAAATATTCTCAATCAAAACCCAATAAAATGTCTGAAAGCTTGTACTACCCTAGAGGCTGGGAATGGCACACTAATATCATATCCCAGTATATTAAACAAAAGGCCAATTCCAGCAACTTTCCAATAGTATGGATTTTTTTTTAATTACAGTTGGACCTTAATCATCCAAAGGCTGACTTTGTTATTGAATTAAGAATATCTACCTATAATCTTCAGACATTTAGGCATGCAAGCATACAGCAGACACATTAAAACAACACTGAGAACAAGGATTGAGGGGTAGTTTGTAAAAAATTACCATGTAGAGAATTTCTTCCTTGACTAGAAGCTTGAAAAAAATCCCACATTATGCTTTCTATAACAGACGTCACAAAAGCAGGTATTCATAAAAACTAATCCTCCAAAAGCAGTGATTTTTTTTTTCGTTCCAAGAAAGTGATGGTCTAGTGGCATATTAATTAGAGAACAGCTTGCACTGCTGTGACAAAGAGTAACAAATGGCTGTTCAAACAAGGTAAAAGCTTCTTTCTTTCTTGGTTTTAAGTCCAAACTGGTAGCTTGGTACAGGTATCATTCTGAGAAGGGATTTCTTCTGTTTTGTTGATCTTATTTTTCCCTGACGCTGTTCATCAGCATGGTTGGAATTGGGTCCCAGTACCATTTTTGTGTTTCTGTTCATGAGAGGGGAGAAAGAGGAGTGGGGCCAGCAGTTTTCTCTTGAGGCCAAGACCTACTCACAATGCTATTCAGAACTTAGTTATATGACAGGAACTGGTTGGATGGCCATTGTCATCCGTCCCCGCCATTAGCTCGGGGACATTGGAGAACAATTAGGTATCTCTGTCAAAGTGCTTTATTCCTAATCTTCATCTTGACAGGTTTTTTTCTGTGTGCTCTGGCCACATGGAACTTCTCAAGATTCTGGACTTTTTCATGTCTCATGTCTCTGCACGTGGCTATGCTGTTCTCTCTTCCTGGAATGCCTTTCTTCTTCTTCTTGGCCAGATTGATTCTTGCTCATCCTCTAGGATTGGTTTTAGATGCCACATCCTGCAGAAGAGCTTCCTGTGTGCACTACCACTTCTCTCACTGAGAGGAAAGTATTTCTCTAAGAGAAACCACATTTGACACCATGGTGTACTGTATTGCAATATTGCATCTTCTGCTAGACTGGAAGTCTCTCAAGCCAGGCTGTATTTTAGAATGAAGCCTTTTATGGGTTTTGTTTGTTCATTTGCAGTGTTGGAGTTTGAACTCTGGGCCTCACACTTGTTAGATGAGTGTTCTTAAGCCAAGTCCTCAACCCCTTTTACTTTTTTGTTTGTTTGTTTCTCAAATAGGGTCTCCCACTTTTGTCCAGAGCACCTCAGATGGCCATACTGTGACTTGTGTCTCTTGCATAGCTGGGATTACAGAATTATAATTGTCTGTTGAGATAGGGTCTTGCTAACTTTTTATATAGGGTTGGCCTTGAATTGCAATCTTTCTATCTCTGCCGCCTGAGTAGCTGAAATTAGAGATGTGTACCACATCTCAACATAGCCCAGCTATGGTTGTGATGTGGCTTTTCTCCCAAGGGTTCTTGTGTTGGAAGCTTGTTCCCCAGCATGGCAAAGTGAAGTGGTGGGGCCTAGTGTGAGTTGTTTACGTCATTGAGGGCTCTACCCTTGGAAGGAATTGATGCAGTTCTCATGGGACCCTGGTTAATGCACAAGAGAGCATGGTCTCCTCCAGTGTCTCTGGTTTCTTGTCTTACCATGTGATTTCTCCCTTTCACACATGCTCCTGACATGATACCTTCTGCCATGAGGCCTTGACTAGAGCCAACCGTAGCTGGCATTATGCCGCTGAACCTCCCAAACTAAATAAACCTCCTTTCTTTATAAATCACCCAGCTTTAGGTATTATATTATGGCAACAGAAAATGGATCAGTGCACAGCCTTATTGCAAACCAATTTAATTACAATCTCTGGGGCCAAGGCCTAGGCATCAAAATTTTAAAATGTTTCCTCAGTTGATTTAATGTGCAGCTGGGATTAGGAGCTACAGAACTAGCTTAAGGGCAGAATTTTTATCTCTGGACCATTAACACTTGTATCTGACATTCTGTTGACATTCAATAAATTCTTAGTGAATGGACAAATGAATGGATGAAAAACGACTTCCTATGTATTAGTTAAACTAGACCCCAAACATGAATTAACAATTCATATCATTTTTTTGAACACAGGATATTAGCACCAGAAGGGACCTTCAACATGAGAGAGATTTATCATGTCTGACAGATGAAGAAACTGTAGTCCAAAAAGGGATCATGGTGAGTTTAAAGCAGAGAATAAGCTCATGGATGCTGTGTTTGCAGGATGTCACACTAGAAGGCACCTTGGTTTTATGTATCTATCCACAATTTTAAACAAAGAGGCATTCCCTTTGCTTCACTTTTCAAAGCAAGGATGAGCTCTAGCTACCAACCCCACTGAATTGAAATGGAAATGTTTCCCCGTTCTCTAGGCTTGTATTCATTTCAGGGCATTTATTCGTTGTTTGGAACCTGCTCATTATACCGTTTTACTACATAATGAAGACAAATGCCCACAGTTTAGCTACAGATTTGGTTAATGACAAGATGTATAATAATACAAGATAATAGGGCCAGGCCATTGCATTCTAATTAAATATTTTTTGTCAGATTCTTTCCCTCATTAATCTTCTTTTATTTGCCATGCTTTATAGCTTGTTTCACTTCCCACCTTCAGTATATGTATGCATGCAATTTTAAGAACGGAAATAGTTTCAAGGTTTTATGGGAATTGGGCTTTCTCCTCTCTGTATGTGTTTATCTGCAGACAAACCATTGAGTATAGAAGGGAATACATCACACGTAACCCAGACAAGGCCTCTAATTGGTATGCTAGCCCACGCAAAGCTATCTGATTGCATTCAGTAACTGCCAGGGACAGAAAGCATTTCCAAGGGAAATAATATCTTGCTGTGAATCTGGGAATATCTGTGTAAGAACTGAACAGTAAACACCAGCCTTAATTTCAATGTCTCACATTATGCAAAATTTTCAAAAGACAAGGTCTCTGATATTCAAGCCCACTCCTTGGGACAATGATGCTATCATAAGACTGTTATGGTAGTCAATGTCAAATTTCCAACTGCTCAGAGACACGGTCAGAGTTTTAGAGCATCAACATTTCCAGATCATCATTTTCTCTCATAAGCAAAAGTATTTACCTATTAAGAACTGTCAAAGGCTGAGATTCCACAAGCTCTCTGGCTGACGGCAATAACCCCTTTTAGGTTGAGCTTTGATGGGGCAGTATTTAGGTTCTAATGGCCCTTAAAAGCTGCAAGGTGCAAATGTGAAACGATGAAATCCAGACTGCAATGGCCATTTGCAGAATGATCCTTGCAAAGCTGTAGAAAGACTTGGCAGTTGATGAGGCATCTCCATCAAAATGTGCTCCCAGAAAGGCGTTCTCCATGATACCTGCTTCATTTAATGGTGCTCATTCTCACCCTCCACCTCCCTTCCCACAACTAAAGAGGATTACTCTGACAGCAAGCTGTATCTCACCCATCATTTTCTGTCAATTTTCTTGCCTCTGGAACGCATTCTGTTTGGGTTCTTAGATTAATTCTCTAGGCAAAACACTCGCCTCCTATTCTTGCTATTTCTGTTCAAAATGGATATCCTGGGAGAGTTAACTGAGCAAACAAAACTTAGACTATGATTTAAACACAACACACCAATTACAGGTTTTAAGGGGGAGTAGGAAAGGATTCAAGGATATTTTTCCTATTGAAACAAACAATTGACATGAAGCATTGCATGAATTTAGCAATACACATCTGGTGGCGAAGCAGCAGGATTGCCTCTCAACCTTCCATCCAATAATCTAGATTGATCTCCCATCAGCATCTGCAGTACACGATGTGCATATCTTGTGGACATGTAAGCCCAAGAGGAAAAATAATAATAATAGTCACAGCAGCCACATAAGCACTAACAAGCAATTTTCACTAACCAGTTCGTGGTCTCCCTTCCTTCCCTAAGGGAAACACTAAAATGAGCTCCTGTATGGCATTCAAAGTATTTCTAAGGACTAAATTCCTGGAGTTAAATTATTTCACAGATCTTTCTCTAAAGACATTTCTTTTCTCTCTAACATTGAACACATTCAACATCTATAAAGATGATGAATCCTTAGTACCCAAGATTTCATTCTTTCTCAAGAGCTGGGGGAACATCTGACTTACACAAAACCTAATGAATGATGCAGGCAGATGTGACATTTAAGGGGATGGTGGAGAGGGCCAAAGGCAAAGGAGATGGTATCCAACCTCATTTGAAAAAGGAAAATGGTTTCATTTGTAAAGCTTTCACGTCTTAAATCAGTGGGGCTCTTAGGAAGGTACCCATTTTTCATTCCTGTTTCCTCCAAGGCAGTCAATTACTTGGGGAATGTCCAGCTCTAGAAAAGTCCAGGCACTAAAAAGAAGACTTATGTTGGTGGTGATAGACCACAATGCTTTGATTTAGACATAGAGTTGAAATTTATTCATAAATTAGGAGCTTACTTTAGTAAGGAAAAGACTCAGTGTGGATAGTATGTAGACATGGCTGGGTTAAACTTGTCAAAGTGGAAAGCAGGAGTTGTGTTAGACATCAAGGCCCAGTCTCAAATGTCCAGTCTGATCCTGGAGGGAGAGTTGAAGACTACATATATTACTGAAATCTAGGTCCTGGAGCAGCAGAAAGATGAAAGATCCATTCTTCAGTTCCGTGACTGTTCTATGACCAATGGGAAACATCTCTCCAGGGGCCCAAAAGTAGATAGGGTAAAATTTCATCTCATTAGTATATTTGACTCCTGAGTCCTCCTGAAATAAGAGATAATAACCTTGATAAAAGACGTTATGAATCTCTCTGCCTGTATGTCTCTCTCTGTCTTATCTTTCTCACTCTCTCTGTCTCTCTCACACACATACACATACACCATTTCCTGGAAAAAATCATTTTAGTGGAAGGCTACATTCTTTATTCTTCTACTCCTCTTTTAAATATTCACTCAATAACACTTAAAAAGACTCCAAAAAATTCTGCATGAAGAAACTTACACAACCCACATAGACCTACCTGACCATAGATCTTTCTTTTTTCTGCAAAGCACCCATAACCACCCTGTTGATTTTGTGTCCTGGTGAAAATAATCTTTGGGAAATGTGTTTATCGTCTCTGTCAATCATTATTTTTCTCTAAGGATCTTGATGTCTTATGCTTTTCCAGTGTATTGTTGTATTGGCTGTCTTTCATACTTCTTTTCTACCACATTCTTTTTTTTCACCTCATTTTTTATCTTTATCTTTCTGTTTTGAAAAACTACACCAGAGACTATTTTTTATCTCCTTCTACATTGTGTTTCTGGCTTTAAAAAAAATTTGCAGTACAATATTGTATATGTGTAAGTAAATTATAGTAATAAAGCCTTCCACGTATTCACTTGTGATATTTGATTTAGTCTGTTTCACATAAAAAACCCTACCTATATTTCTCTAATACTTTTTAATGAAATTGAAAATGGTTTTTCATATTTCTTTGTATTCATGTAAATTATTTGGGGCTTTCTAAACTGTAAGATCTTTATTGTTATGCCCAAGTGCTCTCAATAAAAAATAAAACCAAAAAAACTCAGTACATTTTGCTTTCTTTCCAAAGTCAATATCATACAATAATATATGCCTAGTTTCTGGTTGCTGAAGTTCTTAGCAATGGTTGTAAGAGTCATTCCTTATGCTTGTGTGTTCTATATACATGCACTTGGTATTCACTTTTCATTCAACAGTATGAGGGATACTAGAGAAGATATATGGTCCCTGACTTATGATGGTTTGACTTACGCTTTTTTTGACTTTATGATTATGTGAAAGCAATATGCATGCAATAAAAACCACATTAGAATTTTGAATTAGGGTCCTCTGCTGGGCTAGAGATATACAGTATGATGTCCACTCTCTTGTGATGCTGGACAGTGGCTCCTGTCAGCTCTGTGATCACAAAGGGAAATACCTAACACTCTACCATGTAATGTATTGCTAAGCTATGATGTTCAATACCTAAAGTGTATTAAATGCATTTTAGACTTAAATTATTTCCCATTTCTGATGGGTTCACTAGGACATAAACCCCCCACTGTAAGTTGAGGAGTATCTTTAATGTAATAGCTGCCACTTATGGAGCATTTGCTATGCATTACCAAAACCAATCCATTTTACATACTTATCTCATTTATTTCTATAACAACCTAGCAGTATGGACATTTCTATCCCCATTTTACAATTAAAAGAGTTGAGTTTTATGGAATTAAAGCAATATGCCTATGATTATATAGTTTCTGAGTAGTCAAAGTGGGATTGAACCTAGCTTTATACAGTTCTAAAGACTTAACTATTAAGCCATGTCTCTATATCTTAAATCTGGAAACCGTCAGTTTTTTTTTTCCAGTAATATGTATTAAAACAGCAACCTCAGGACCCAGTTATTATTGGTGAAGCAAAGACTCATAGATTATACATAGCCATCAGCCTGGGTCAGACACTGGTCATAAGACTTGTCTTAATTCTGTAGTGGGAGCAAGTTAGGTTAGAACCTTAAAGCATAGCACTCAACAATCACAAGGATTGGTTTTATGGAAATTAAAGCTGGTGGTCAGATCACACATACACATACCCCTCACACAGGAAGAGGCTGGGTTTATTGGACTATGCAACTGAAGTCATTGCTCCAAGCAAAGTGTGTTGTTGTCAAGAATGACTCCTCTCTTTTAGTTTCTCTCTTTCTCTGTTTCTCTCTCTCTCTCTCTCTCTCTCTCTCTCTCTCTCTCTCTCTCTCAGCACAGTGCTTCTTACTTTGGCTTTGTCTTCAGGCAGAATACTCTCTTATAATAGCAAAATGGCCACTAGTAGTTATGGGCTCACACTGAACTAGTTAGTGTCTCTAGTGGAAAAAAGAGCTTCTTTTTTCCTTGTTGGTTCAACTAAGTCCTATAATTGAATGGAATAGTATGGGTAATGTGTTAGTCCACAAGATAAGCAATTACTTTGGCCAGGGCAGAGAGTATACTTCATCTCCAGACCCTAGGCTCACTCCTAGAGCTGGAAGAAAGAAAGAGGCATCAGCTCCCATGGAACAACATGGACTACAAACTCAGATGTTTGTGAAAGAGACAAAAAGAATTTGGGGTGTCCATTGACAACAATGTCCACTACTGTTTTATCAATAGGAAGACACAGACCCACAACAACTGAGAAATGTGAGCCCCAAGGTTGACTCAACACTTGAGCAGTTGAACTAGGTTTCTTAGACTCCCAGTGACAAAGGTTGAAATTAGTCATTTAGTTCTACTGGGAAATTATTTAGCTCTACCAGGGAGGAAAAGAAAACTATAAAGGCAAGGAGTCCAGGATTTGTTTATTCTGCAAACACATGTCCTTTAATTCTGCCACTGGACAGTGCTGAGCACTGTGATAGTTGCTAAGGATGGAGATAAGATCCAGTATTTTCCTTAAAGAATTTACAACCTACAAAGGAGAGAGCAAAGTTTCAATTGACAGCTACAATACAAAGAAGTAACTATAATATTCTATTTTCTCCTAAGTTGTTTCTGGTAGCGATTTCCTTAGTCCGAAAGCATTTTCTAAAGTAAAGTCAAGCACAGCTCATATATTAGAAGACCATCATAATCAATCATGTACCTGCGTCACTTGTTAGGAGTCTCTGGGAGTCTAACAAGATTCCTCCTTCTTTAGGGATTCTAAATCTAACAATAGCTAACACTCCTTAAACTGAAATAGAAACAGTGCACAAATAACCCCCAAATAATTTCAACTTGATTTTGTAAATGAATAGAAAAACAAAATGTGGCCTAGGTCCAAACAAATACTTGTTATGAGGAAGGGGATAAATCATTTAGCATCTCTGGGCCCTTTTACAATGCATCTGTAAAGTGGGTAGGGTAAGACCGCTTAGGACTATTTTGGGAATTAAATATTATATATGAAACTCTTAGCAAAACACACACAGTTAATATCAGTTACAATAGAATTATATCTATGTTGTTACTATTATGATTAAATTATTGATGCCTTAAAGATCAGACCTCACCAGTAACTTGCCTTAACTTTCTCTAGATTGTCAGAGCTCAGACTCAATTTTCTGATTGTTATTTGAGGGTTCTTAGCCTGACATCACTGTGCCTCACCATCACGTGATTTACCAATTACCGAGCTTTGCTCAGCCTGGTCCTGAAGTCATTTGTATTCCCTCAGCATATACCTGCTAGGAAAGCAAGTGTGGCATTGACAAGAATAATCACACCTGGCATTTGTAGAATATTTTATACATTTCAAAGCCCTTTTGCATATGTTACTCATGTGGGATTAAGCGTTTGCTATGGATACTACACCCATGGATAATCAAAGTTGGAAGTGTATGCCGATTATTAGATTTGACTTAGACTTGCTTTCTGAGAGACCCACAAATCAGTTTACTTAGTACAAGCATATTCATCATCACCAGTTTTCAGGGAATTTAGGTCAACCAAAATTGGGAATTTAGTTTGCATGTCTTAGGGAAAAGTGATAGTTCCAGGAGTTTGCTTTGTAGAGATTGGTGGTAGGGTGGTGACAGACACGGTGATAGGGCTGTGATGTAGAATTTAAGCTCTTGTCAGGGTCCTGATACACACTTTCAAGCAGGGGAGATGCCTTCCCAGGAGACTGATATCTGAAACAGAGCCAGCAGGATACACCAGCCAGCCATGTGCCACTTCAGAAGGATGGGTGCTTGGTACAGTATCCACTATCTGCCCTTTTTTTAATGCAAAGGAACTATAAAATATTAGCTATCACCTAACAAATGTCAATTTGAGGATAAAGTAGTAGTTTTAAAGTCAGACAACTTTGAGTTCAAATGCTTAGCAAACAGTAACCTCGTGCAAGTCTCTTGGCTTTTCTAATTCTTCACTCCTCATGAATGTTGGACAATTACCTCACAAAATTATGGTAAGGTTAAAATATATCAACACACTACCTATATGTGGGAAGTGTGTATAAATGGTGACTTTTGTTAATATTACTTTATCATTAGTAGCAGCAGTAGTCACTATTTTGGCAGCTCTGAACACTGAGGTGGCCTTGGGAGGTCTTTCTCATCACTGCCATTAGAGGATACTGCACAAACCTGACTGGAAGCAGCTTTCTGGGATGAGACTTGGGGTAGGCTCTATGCCTCCAGAAAACTGGAGAGATTCATAGATTGTGAGAATGGTTCATGCCCTCTACTATGAGAAGTCAGTAGCCATAGTCACTGAAGGATGCTCTAAGAGGAGTCCTACACTAAATTAAAGCTCCCCAAGAGAAGGCATTGTATCAGTACCTGAGACATCCTGCACACAGTAAGTTTATGTACAAAGAGCAGCTCTTGGAAGCTGCCACACAGTAGCTGTTAAGAGAGCTACCTGGAGCTGGGCTTATTTAGAATTTCCTTTACCAGAAACAATTGCAAAAAAATTGATACCAGGATTTACCAAATTCTAGATCTGGGTACTTAGGAGCTCCAGCCCACTCAACTCTCCCAAAGATACCTTCACTGGGTGGGTGTGCATGTATTTTTGGGGTATGAGTTGGTAGGGATCTGATCAGAGAGGAGGTAATTTTGATGTTTCCATGCTCCCTCCCCACAGGGAGGCCTGATAGGGCCAGAAGACCCAAATTTGGATGGGACCCTGAGATAGCCAAGAATATCCTAAATGATAACCTGACTCTAGGTTTGACAAATGGCCTGAGAAGGGAGGATCACATTAACACATGAAATGAGAGAGCATGCATTCTATTTGGTGGCAAGTGACATTCATATTCTGCAGGGAGATTTCAGAAAGAACTTAGCTCTGAACTGAATTATCCTGCTGCAGGGGAGGGCTAAACTAATGGACCACCTGAGCTGGGTAGTATAATCTTTGCCAGTTCTGAAACAATACACCCCCACAAACTTTTCAGTGTTGTCTCACTTTTAAGTTGGTAAAGAGCCTTTGCCTCTTCACCCCTCTACCTTGCTATGGATTGAGACTTCCAAGTCAGTGCCTTCCATGACCTTGGAGCAGCTCATTATTTCTCTGATCTTGATTTTCCATTGGAGAACCTGCCTATTTCAAACTGTCCATTGTGAACATTAAATAGAAAAAATGCAGATAAAGCACTTTGTACATGCTTGGCAGCAATGATCATAGCAATCAGAAATGATAATATTATTTATTAAATACTTAATATGCCCTATATAATGGGATTGCTGTTTACTCTCACAGCAATCTTCAGATTAGGCTCTTTTGTTATTATTCTTAGTAGTAGTAGTTAGCATCATAATTTGACAGTTGAAGACAGTGACACTTTGTATGATCCTTTGAATGACATTGCTAAAGTATCACAGTTAATATATGGCAGAGCCAAGCTTCAGACTCAGGTATTCAGATGTCAAAGAAAATGCTCTCATGAAAGTTGTCACAATCACATTAGATCCAGGGCAAATGCAGCAATGTGGTTGGACTTGGATCACATGACAAGGGGAGAGCACATATGGGAGATATAGGAATAGGTAGAAAACCCAACACATGAAAGCATTTGATGTCCCCACTCCAGAGGAACTAATACAGAAACCTTAAAGTGACAGAGGTAAACATGAGAAGGGGATCACGAATCAGTGTAAAGATCAGTTAGAGTTGAATCAACATGGGTACATGAAAGCAAGGTTAGGAATCTGTCTGTATAGCTATCCTTAACTCAACTAGCAAAAACGCTTTGCCTTTCTTATTATGCTTATGTCTTTTCTTCAACAAAATTAGTGATAAGGGAAGAACAGGACCTGCCTGGAACTGAGGGGGGTAAGAGGGGCAGGGTGGAGAAATGAGCCAAACAATGTATGCACATGAGAATAAATGAATTAAAAAAAAAAACAAAGTTGTCACAATCAAAATGGAGTCACTTATGTCCCACCCTACTAAAATGCAGTCTGGACCCCCATAAAGGAGGGGATGTCACACACGTGTCTGTGATAAAAACTATTTATTTATTTCAAGGACTTTGAAAAACTACCACCTTTCACAAATGTGACCACAACCTTTCATAAAGCATATTTCCATGAGGACTCCTGTCCTACAACTGTCTATTCAACATTAAATGGATGCCACCCTTGTTCCTTTTGGCCAAGGAAATTTGTTTCAAAACAACTTATGTATCATTCTTCATTTTACCATTAAAAAAATCCTTGTTTTCCAGGTACGGTTGCATACTTCTATAATCCCAGCATTTGGGAGGTGGAGGATAGGTAGTTTGAGACCAGCCTGAGATACATAGTGAGAATCTGTTTCAAAAAACACAAAAGCAAACCAAGCTAAACCAAGCCAAACCAAACCAAACCAAACCAAAACAAGACTAAACCCCTTATCTTTCTTTGTGATCTATCCTCAAAATGTGCAATTCCAGATTGCAATCTTCTTTTCATTCCTCAATAAATTCTTGTTGTTTTGACTAGCCACTCTGTTGTTATTTAGGTTGATATACTTAACTGCTTTGCTATAATCCCTTAAATTTTTAACAAGTTCTTTCTCGTAGTATTTATTGTGCACCTATCATGTGCAAGTAGTCATAAAAGGTCAACTAGAACCTCCTGAAATGACTGCTTTCAAATGGCAAATTATTAATTTAGAATGCAATACAGTACTCATATAGCAGACGCCAAAGAAACATGAGTTAACTCCTGTCTGCTATTTTCAGAACTGAAAATTAGAAAGCAAAGTCAAGAAAGAGGGAGCAAATGAAACCCTGTGGAGGAAGTGCACGGAAGCCACAATGAGTATCAGTTTTACTATGAGTTTTAGCTCAGTCTGCTTTTTACTCTCTGATACTGCGTATGTATGTCATCTCCTTGAAGCAATTTTGGAAAATAAAAATCAGTTCTATTTTTCCTCTGGGCCCAGTTCACTGGCAGGCCTTCAGAGAGCCTGCAGGTATTTGCTGTGTCAAGCTGAACTGTGACTGCACAGTCACAGGTTGCACCTTCCCCAGGGTCTAGGCTTTCAAGAAACCAGGGAAAGAACTTGGTTATGGATCACTGTTTCCCAAATTAGGTACTGCACTTTGGCAGTAAGAAAGTCTAGTGCCCAGATCCTTCTTCAGTGGGTAACTATGTCTTTGGTACAATGGAGTCCTACACACACACACACACACACACACACACACACACACACACAATCCTCAAGCCACATGCACTGTGGTCTGTCACATCCAAGGTTCAGGCAAGATGGAACCCCAGTTTGAGAGAGAGACCCAAGAAACTCTTTAGTAGAAACACTGGTTTAGTCAGGAAGCTTGCCTCCCAAGGAACCGAGGTTCAAGGACAAACTGCCACCTCTTCTCCTAATCCAAAATCCCAGTGAACTCTGTCAAGCAGACACCAACTCATCACTATCTGAGCAGAAGGATGAGTTGAAGCAGCCTTGCTGTGCCCAAGACTGGGGTCTTGTTCCCACCATTTAAAACAAGAATCCATATACTTTTAGTTCGTACCTTCCAACGATACCAAAAACAGGATGAATCCTTTCTGTTTTACTATTTTAAGGAGAAAATCATTTACAAATATAGGGGGAAATTCCCACTTTCCTGGTGTGTGTGACACAATAATACATAGTCTTGGAACACATGAACTAGGCCCTAGTAACATTATGGCAAAGGAAAGAGGCTTGCCTGTGTCTGCTGGACAGCTAAACTTCCCCCTTTCACTTTGGGATCTCTGTTTGCTGACCTGCTCTGTAGTACCTGGGCACAACCACAGTAGCCATATTAAAAACCCGGTGAATTAGCGCCACCATCTTGGATGTTACATAGTCAATCTTAAGGACAACCTAGACTAAGCTAACAGGACATCAACTTGAAGGGGAGATGTTATTAGTTCTCAGACAACTAATAAACACTAGCAGGAAGTTTATTAACTGTTAATGGTAGTAAGCTACTATCTGGAAATAATAATTCATAGATATTTCAGAGCATTCTTGATGAGGCAAAGGAAGGTGAAAAAATGTCCTGGCTTACAATGTTATTAACTGGAGCTGTTCCAGCACAGGCTCTCCCCGTTGTCTTTCCCCAGGAGTTACTTTCCTTCACTAGATTCATCTCAGGCAGGACTCTCCCTTGAGCCAATATGTGAGGTCAAAGCTCAGACAAAACTTTCTCCAAGCCACTAATCTGCCAACCTCTGTGTGTCCTTGCACTTGGGGTTGTGAGGGAGATCTAAGAGGTTGAGTGACAGACCATATTCAATATCTTGTCTGCTAGCCAGGATTTGTAGGACCTTGAACCAACTTATTTAGGTTTTCTGAGCTTTGTTTTTCTGATCTATAAATTGAAAGTTATACCACTTACCAGAAAGAGTAACCAAAAAGACTAAATGAGGTAACTTATATGAATTGCCCAGCAAAGGATCTGACCTATGATGAGCACTCAGAAGTTCTCTGATAAAAATGGTAGAAGTGATGTCCTACACCAGAACACTGCAAAAGACAAAGCAGCGTGAATCCAAGATGGATGCCTTCAGTGACTCCTGAGAGACAGACACCAAGGCCTTTCAGCATTCCAAGGAAATAAGAAATATTCTCTTCTGATTAGCATATTTTGGAAAACGCATCAAAAAAATAGGTAGCATGTGACATGGAACTGACAGTTGTATAGGTTTTTCCATGCATAGATGAAGGGAAGACATCAGAGGCCATGGAAAATGTGAGCAAAATTAAGGAGGTGGGAATGTATCATCATGGAGGTAATAGAACAGTCTAGAAAAAATATCTTTTGAATGGAAGAAGATAGGTAAGACTGAAAGAATAGGCTGATATCCAATTGTGAAAGGTCTTAAATGTTGGATTAATAACTCTGAGCATTATTCAGAAGTCAACTAGGAGCTGTTCTTAGTCGTTCATAGTTTAATAAAGAAGTGACGCCCTCACAGACATATATGCCATAGCAATAGACACTTACTTTCAAACTAGGCATATAGCAAGAATTTCTCCAGTTTAGGATAGACATTTATAGGTCATTTAGGACAGGAATGTCAAGAAACACCAGAACCAATACAGTGAATATTGTATTGATTAATAGTTATTAATAAAATCAACATAGAAAAATCATTAGCATTTCTATACACTAACAATGAGCAAACTGAAAAAGAATGTGTGAAAACAATTCCATTTACAATAGCCTCAAAAAAAATCAAATACCTAGGTGTAAACCTAACAAAAGATGTGAAAGACCTCTACAAGGAAAACTATACACTTCTGAAGAAAGAGATTGTGGAAGACTATAGAAAGTGGAGAGATCTCCCATGCTCATGGATTGGTAGAATCAACATAGTAAAAATGTCTACACTCCCAAAAGTAATCTACATGTTTAATGCAATTCCCATCAAAATTCCAATGACATTCATTAAAGAGATTGAAAAATCTACTGTTAAATTTATATGGAAACACAAGAGGCCATGAATAGCCAAGGCAATACTCAGTCAAAAGAACAATGCAGGAGGTATCACAATACCTGACTTCAAACTATATTACAAAGCAATAACAATAAAAACAGCATGGTACTGGCAGAAAAACAGACATGAAGACCAGTGGAACAGAATAGAGGACGCAGATATGAAGCCACACAACTATAACCAACTTATCTTTGACAAAGGAGCTAAAAATATACAATGGAGAAATAGCAGCCTCTTCAACAAAAACTGCTGGGAAAACTGGTTAGCAGTCTGCAAAAAACTGAAACTAGTTCCATGTATATCACCCTATACCAATATTAGCTCAAAATGGATCAAGGATCTTAATATCAGACCACAAACTCTAAAGTTCATACAGGAAAGAGTAGGAAATACTCTGGAGTTAGTAGGTATAGGTAAGAACTTTCTCAACGAAACCCCAGCAGCACAGCAACTAAGAGATAGCATAGATAAATGGGACCTCATAAAACTAAAAAGCTTCTGTTCATCAAAAGAAATGGTCTCTAAACTGAAGAGAACACCCACAGAGTGGGAGAAAATATTTGCCAGCTACACATCAGACAAAAGACTGATAAACAGAATATATAGGGAACTTAAAAAACTAAATTCTCCCAAAACTAATAAACCAATAAAGAAATGGGCAAGTGAACTAAACAGAACTTTCTCAAAAGAAGAAATTCAAATGGCCAAGAAACACATGAAAAAATGCTCACCATCTCTAGCAATAAAGGAAATGCAAATTAAAACCACACTAAGATTC
The DNA here is from genome assembly GCF_047511655.1 of Castor canadensis. Classification (NCBI taxonomy): domain Eukaryota; kingdom Metazoa; phylum Chordata; class Mammalia; order Rodentia; family Castoridae; genus Castor; species Castor canadensis. The sequence continues at coordinate 134,854,041 of NC_133393.1, read as the reverse complement.
CACCTCACCCCTGTTAGAATAGCCATCATTAGCAACACCACCAACAGGTGTTGGCGAGGATGCGAGGAAAAAGGAACCCTCTTACACTGTTGGTGGGAATGTAAACTAGTACAACCACTCTGGAAAAAAATTTGGAGGCTACTTAAAAAGCTAAACATTGATCTACCATTTGATCCAGCAATACCACTCTTGGGAATATACCAAAAAGACTGTGACACAGGTTACTCCAGAGGCACCTGCACACCCATGTTTATTGCAGTACTATTCACAATAGCCAAGTTATGGAAACAGCCAAGATGCCCCACCACCGACGAATGGATTAAGAAAATGTGGTATCTATACACAATGGAATTTTATGCAGCCATGAAGAAGAACGAAATGTTATCATTTGCTGGTAAATGAATAGAATTGAAGAACATCATTCTGAGTGAGGTTAGCCTGGGCCAAAAGACCAAAAATCGTATGTTTTCCCTCATATGTGGACACCAGATCAAGGGCAAACACAACAAGGGGATTTGACTTTGAGCACATGATAAAAGCGAGAGCACACAAGGGAGGTGTGAGGATAGGTAAGACACCTAAAACATTAGCTAGCATTTGTTGCCCTTAACGCAGAGAAACTAAAGCAGATACCTTAAAAGCAACTTAGGCCAATAGGAAAAGGGGACCAGGAACTAGAGCAGGTTAAATCAAAAAGAATTAACCTAGAAGGTAACACACACACACAGGAAGTTAATGTAGTCAACTCCCTGTATAGCTATCCTTATTTCAACCAGCAAAAACACTTGTTCCTTCCTGTTATTGCTTATACTCTCTCTTCAACAAAATTAGAGATAATGACAAAATAGTTTCTGCTGGGTATTGAGGGGGTGGAGAGGAGAGGGAGGGGGCGGAGTGGGTGGTAAGGGAGGTGGTGGGGGCAGGGGGGAGAAATGACCCAAGCCTTGTATGCACATATGAATAATAAAGCAATAAAAAAATAGCTGTAATATAATAAACCATCTCCAAATTCAACAGCTTGAAACATAACCATTTACTTAGCTCTAGGAATCAGTAACCTGGTCTTCACCATGTCTACAGTCAGCAGCCAGGTCAACTGGGTTTATTTAGATCAAGGGACTGTGACTCTCCTCTAAGTAGCCTCTCATCTTCCATCAGCCTAAGCTGGGCTTGCTCAGCTGGAGGAAGCAGTATTCTAAGAGAGTAGGTGGTAGTGTGCAACATAACTTCTAGAAGTCTGGGGATGAGACTAGTGCATCAAATTCTGCTGCATGTTATTGGTCAAAGCACATTTTAGAGTTGGGGAAAGACCAGTTTTAACAACCTGCAAAGTCACATTGCAAAACTTCCTGGATAAAGAAAGAATATTATTAATATGTGGCCATTTTTATAACCTATAAGAAGACTACTGTGAACTAACAAATAAAGCCACACCTTATATACTTATACCTCTTCCTGGTTACATATTCAAGAAAACAACAATAAATCCCAACAGACCTTTCTATAATGGTGAAATGTGGCTCTGAATATGGAAAAGCTCCATAAAGAGTGGTTTTAGATATCATAATGTGAGTCTCTTGAAGTAAGTTCCAAAAAGGAGTAAAGGGCTTACGGCCCGCTGACCAAATGTAACCAAATGTGTTTGTGACTTTTTTCTCAGGACAAAAAAAGCAAAACTTAATGGGCTATGAGGGAAGAATTGATCCATGAAGCAATTTAGTAGCAATTGCCAACAGCTTACCGAGAATTAAAGTAATAACAGAAAACTGTCTGAAACGGTTCAAGAGAATAACCTCCAACATTGAAAGCGAGATCATTTAGCAAGGAATAAAGAGAAAGATCTAGCACAGTATTGCTGAGACTGAAAATTTAAAAGGAAATTTTAGGGAATTTCAATTCCCATCCTTTTCTTTCTATTTCTTCTTTTTCTAATGCATGAGGAAAATGAGGCACAGCATCACTAAACACAGAATGCAATTAAAAGGGCAGTGAGGACCAGCCATAATTTTACTAAATTGATTTTTCTCAATGATGTTTGCAAGCTCTGCCTTCTGAAGTTTGGAAGTGCAAAGTATGCCTAGCTTATGCATCGCTTTTTCCTCACAAGTATGTGCACATTGAGATGGCTATTATTGGCTTGCTCATGAATGCTAAGTGCCAGACATTGATTTCCGTTTTGGGGAGGTGGTGGGAGAAAGCAGCTCATTCAGTGAGTTGGTGGTCTCCATCCAGTTCCTAGTATACTGGTACCCATAGCTGTACTGTGCTGTGACAATGGGACCCTTTGTGGATAGTCTTGGCACATCCTCTAAGGATTAACTGGGCACTGTGCCTCAGCGACTCTCAGCTGCAGCTCTGCTCAGTTCACAATACAGCTAAAGTACAGGGGCCAGCCTGAGAAGGCTTTATTTGTCACTGTCTATGTCTCACCAATGCTGGGGACAATCTGTTGTTTGAAAGTTGTACACTGGGTTTTTAAATTTCAGACATAAGCTACTCATGGCTCTTCTCCCTTGTGGTGAAGGGAGCTAGTTCCATTATTTTCTTGCCAAGAGCTATTTCCAGTCCAGGGCCTATACAGGAACACTTTGTTGAGTGACCCACAACGTAAAAGTTAGTTGCTTTATGTCTAGGTGTTTTACTGTAAAACATGCAGGATGGAAACTTAAAGCCAGGTTTTGAAGGATGACAGCAAGGACATAAATTATTACAGAGCAAAATTTAGGAATATTTTTGACTGAATTCACCAATCTGAAATACAAACATTTGTAAATATAGACTTGAAAGATAATTTAAAGGTAAAGTAGACATTTGTGTGAGTGTGTGTGTGTGTGTATGTGTTGCCATTGTTGTTCACTTGGCCTAACTAAAATATTTTCCTTCTTTTCTAATCTCCCTCTGCTCCCAAGATATATTGAGTAATTCTCCGTTACTATCACTTCTTCACGCCAGTCATTTAATTGAAGTGAGGTCAACCCAATTCCCCCAACTCCAATATCGGGCATATTATTCAGGAATGACCAATCAGACTATTTGAACTAGTTTGTCTCAGTGATTATTTCTTAAATGAGCCCTTGACATCAACCAAGACAGTCAGAGCCAATTGTAGGGTTTTGTGGGTACTCGTGAGAATGCGGCATTATCAGTTCACTATATTTGCTGAACAAGTAGAATACCCATTGGAAGGTGCTGCTTGAAGAAATTTAATCAACAAAAGGAAAAACAGATGGAGGGGAGATAAATTAATTCAAGGTGACATATTTTGTATCTTTTGATCCAGCCCTGCCTAAAGCTAAATCTTTTATTCCTTGACTTTTAACAGGGCAAGACACGTATCTGCTACTGAAACTGAAGGTGCCCTTACTAATTCCTTAGGTCTTTATTTTGTCATTAATCTTTGGGCAGGTTAATATAGAAGCCACTGGAGGTGATGGGTTTTCTTGTAAGCTTCCAGAGATAGAGAGAACATATTAAATAGAGCATTCTTATATTTCCCCCTTAAAAGAAAGGATGTCTTAAGATTCAGATAAATGTTCTCCAGTATAAATTAAGCTTATTCTGATTTACTCTCAGAAATCCATAGAGAAATTTCATACCCTCCTTCCTCAAATCTTCACATGGGGAAGATAAAACTTAGGTTATCCGCCCCCAATCTTCTGTTGAGATTGGCCTCTTTCCTTTGATCACTTTGTTTCTCTTTGCTCTACTGCATTAGGAATTATATTTGTTAGTGTTTTGAAATAGGATGACAGTAATCTGATCAGGTAACTTCCCCACTTAAATCTCCCTCACTAGTTCCTGATTGATGTTAATATAAAATCCACTTTTTTTCTATGGTGTCTTAGCCTATTCTCTTTTGCTATAATAAAATACTTGAGATGTAATTGCTATAAATGTGGATAATCTGATATAATAATAAATTAAGAAAAAATTAGTGTTTGATGTAAGGAAAGGAGAGAAAGGGCAGACTTTTCTTTCTTTTTTAATGACAAGGAGTTGATCGATGATGTTTAAAGTTGAAACTTATCATTGAAAACAAACCAAATATTCCAACTGCATACTATTATTCCTTATTCTGCTTTTCTTAATTTTTGAGCTTTTAAAAAATAGATTGTGTGTGTGTGTGTGTGTGTGTGTGTGTATGTAAATACTTATGACAAAGTTCACCAAATCTTTTGTATAACTTCAGACTTTTCTTCCATTTAATATGGTGGAGTAAATTTTAAAAATCTTTCTTTTCTAGAAATTCATGAATATAATAATAAAAGAAAAAGGTATTAACCCATGACTATAAGAAAAAACAGATATGGAAATCATAAGCAGATGATAGGCTTCAACAATTTTGCAAAGAGAAAAAGAAGGATGCTGATTAAGAAAAGCTTAAAAGACCACAGCCTAAATGCACTAGTCTGATGGGCAGGGGAGTAGGGATGCAGTAGGGTGTCCTAGAGAGTTCTGGCCCAATCCTAGAGAGTTCCTCACTTAGACATCATAGGGCAAGTAAAGAGCAAGTGTAAGAAGTAGGATTGAACACAGGCAATAATTTAAGATATAGATACAGGACAGATGATATCATCATCCCTCAGCTCCAATCAAAAGAAAAGGGGACCTAGTATTTAACTCTTTGCAATGTTATATTGTTACTTGAGATATTTCTGTCCCTTCTTGGTTGTCCTCCTCAGTGGTGCCCAAGCCTACTCAAGAGTTATGTAGTCCTATTGTCCTTGCTAAAAGTCATGTGATTTTTTTATGGCAATTAAAGTTGGCAGAAGGGAAGTGAAATGCTTCCAGAGGAGATTTAAGGACCAACCCATGGTTCACCATGTCCTTGTTCCATTTGCCACAATCTAGCCAATGTCCCTGAGAGGAACAGTTCTTCCAGCATAGGTCAGGCAATAAAATGACATAGAACAGAACAAATCAATGCACTGCGGACTGTGAGAATCTTTGCTATGTATGTTATTGTGTGGCTCCAGACTTTGTGAGCTACCATTCACTGTCACAGAGCACACATGGTGCTGACTATGAAAAAGCCCTACAACCATGGGGCATTCAGAAGTCATAATGTGAGTCTATGGCAGTAATGTCCCCTGTAGTATCATTTAGTGAAATAAAGAGTGGGCACTGAGTGTTCCTATAGCCTGAACTGACTAATACAAACTCCAATACAAAGCAAGTAAACAACACACACACACACACACACACACACACAAACACACAAAGATTATCTTTTAAAGAACTAAATAAATAGAGTAAAAATAGCCATTATGGATGTGGTTACTCTAGAATAAAACTCTCATCATCCTCATCATTCTTAAATTTGGGAGGCCTCTACACTCTACACAGTGTGAGTGCTTTGTACACTCACATTGAGGAAAGCTTTGCCAATATTCTAGCCACGTACACACTCATCCCAGTCAGCATTCATCTTTCTTCATTTTTAACCCTGTGGACAAACAAACAAGGTTCACTATGCATTTACAGAAAGCCCCCATATGAAGTGAGAGAACAATATAGTCCAAAAAACATGATTTCAGGGAAACAGAGGATATGTAGGAAAGCTATAAAAAGCAGAAAGAGGAAGGGAGAAGAAGAAAAAGAGCAGGAAGAAGAAGAGAAGCAGGAAGAGGAGGAGGGAGAAAGAGAAGGAAAGAGAGAAAGAAGCAAAAATGAATATTCTAGTTATTTTCCAAGAAAGTTGAGAAGCTATTTTATCAATAATACAAATACAGAATGGTGTAATGTATCTCTAGTTTTCTTCTCTAAATTCTTTCCACATTTTTTCCTGATACCATGTTCCAAAAAGGTAGTTGTGGCATGTGATGAAAATCTATTCTTTTTAATGTGAAAAGAAGCAATGTATGCAACTATTGTCCTGGACTCTCTTCTTTCCTCCCCATGTGGATGTGGCTGTGACCCATTCAGATGAGAACAACACCTAATGGATATCACACAGGCAAGATGGAGAGATTTGGGTTCCTGAGGATTCATTCATCTCACCTTTGTCACATGAAAATGAAGTAAAGTTGGATAATTTTTAAATCACCATATTTAGGGTCTGCTGTGAAACTATCCTAGATTTATATCAATAACATGGATGATATAAAATATAACATGACAGTGGATATTGCTCAGTGGTATAGTGCTTGCCTAGCATGTGTGGGACTCTGGTTTCCATCCCCAGTACTGAAAAACAAAACGAAACAAAAAAATCTACACTCTACCCAAAACAGACCAAACAAAAAAGCCCAGAGGACAAAAATGTACATAGAATTTTAAAAACAAAATGACCCAAAAAATGAAATATTAAAAGATGATGTGAGGATATATAGCACTACAAAAAGCTACAAAAGATAGAGGACAGATAATAAAGTATCAATCTAGAAGGCCCATGAGCTAGAAGTTTGAGAGAAAGTCTGAAAAATGTGAATAAGCTAGCAAGGAAATAGTATGTTGACTCCATTTACATAAAAGACAAATGCAGAAAAATAAATCTTCCTGTTAGACACTAGGCTGGTGGTCACTGTCAGGGTAACTAGAAGAAAGCATGAGGAAAGCTTCTGGGGAGCTGGAATCATTTCACTCTCTGTTTTTAGTGTTAGTTACAGAGAGTTTCATTTATAAAGAAATATGAATAAAAATTTCCAACCTGAAGGAGGATGACTCTTTCTTAAAGAGCTTTTCAGGTACCCCCAAAAAAGCTTTACAACAAGAAATATCATTCTGAAATTTCTAATGTTACCTAATACCAAAGACAAAGAGTTCTTAAAAGTTGCCAAAAGAAAAGAAGTCATATACAGAAGAATAAAAGTATGCCATTATCAAATATCTCCACAGTAATATGAATGCTAGAAAATAATAAAATAGAGCCCTTAAAACTATAAAAAAAATTATGTTGTACCCTAAAATTCTATAACTAATCAAACTAATAAGCAAATTTGAGTAGTCTCTTTGATATGTGAGAACATTGAATATTTCGAATTAGTTTTGTGTGTTTATATTCCAGCAACAGAGGTTAAGACTAGAAAAATGAAGGTATAGGATAAAGAAATGGGGGAACTGAACAAACTCCAATGGAAAAGAATGACCAGGATTAACACTGTGAAACAGGCCAAAAAAAAAAAAAATCTACCTAAACGCATTTAGCTTCATGTTCTCTAGAACATTGCCATACAATTAGAATGTCTTCAGGAAGAAGACAATGGATTACAGGGTCCTTCAATGACTAAGAGAAGGCCAATATCAGTTATATTCTCCTTCTCCCAAAGCAAAAGACTATTAAAATCTCTAGAAAGCAAATATGAATATTATGTCTGAAAAGTAAAACAAATTAGAGTTTGGTGAAGTACTAAAATAAACATCCTTTGATCCTATGTTCCAGAAATATTCTATTTTTGAGTAGCACAGGAAAACATTAAGAGATGAGATTAGGGTACCACACTGGCTCTGCAGGAAATTGTATTTGCATAGTTATAATAATGTCAGCACTTTAAAATTAGACACATTTAGACAAATTCGTAAAGATTTTATTTCAGTTACAGAACAAATGTAAATGTTGTCAACCTTGATAAAATAAAAAGTAAAAGTATTTTTCTATCTACAAAATTGAGAAGGGGAAAAAGGAGATGGCCAAAAGTAACATTGCTAATGACTTCACTTAGAAACTCCATAGCTATGAGAATTTTTAAAGTTTGTGGTAAGAAGAGATACATAAATTTATAGTGAAGAGACCTCAGAAATTAGAATAGAGACTAAAAGCACATTTCTTTTCTTTTCATGAGTCAAATGCATAACTTCAAGTATGTTATGAATGAAAGCATTTGTTTGACAATGTCATTCAACACAATAATCAAAGGAAATCTCTGAACATTCAAACAGGAAGTATATGTTTCTAGCAGACTGCCTGGCAAATGGTAGGAAACACAAAATAAACATTTGTTATGAGAATTAATACTTTTCTATTTTGTTCCTTCTTTTCCCATATTGGGTTTTGCTATTTTTTCCCAAAGAGGTTTTTTTTCACACTGTTAATGTTTAGTTGGATTTTCAGATTCATCTTGACAGTACTGAGTAACACCTAATACAAAGGTCTTATCGAGGAACCCATGAGACATATGGAAATCACTAATGAATGGTTACCATAAAAATCAAAGCCTTGGTTGTGCACTGTCCAATTCCTTGATTTGACTTGTGACTTCTGCTTAAGAAAAAAAAGAAAATCCAGTGAAGAAGAAACCCCTTGTAATCCCATATCTTTCTTCAGTCTGATCAGTTAGTCAGACAGCATATCCAAGCACATAGGTGTTTAATTCTTACTCAGTTCTCTCAGACAAATCCATTTCCTTGGATAAAGTTTCTGTCCCTCTTTCTATCAGGTATGGCTATAAAGTATGATTATCCAACAATAAATTCTGGTTTTGTTCCCTCCTATCTTAACTCAACATTCCAAAGCTTTTTGTTAACTTAATACTTACAACTAACTTTCTCTCTGTCCTCTGAGAATACTTTACATAAGCTCCCATACATTTCTGTGAATATTACAATATTCTCTATGTAACATTTTCTCTTTGAGGGATCTTCTATCTTCATATATGACAAGAGCCATTTTCCCAGAGTCTCGTTATAGACCCCTTTCTCCGTGTAATGGGCTATTATCAACCTGATTTTAAAGGGTAAATTCTTCCAAGATATGACCTTTTCTTTGAAATGACACCTTTTAAAACATGAAATAAGAGAGCAACCGATTCAAAACAATTAAGGAGTTGGGTTTTCTTCACGATGACAATGTCATCAATGACAGAATTAGCTGACTGTTATTTCTTTGCTTTCAATTAGATACTGAACTACTTCAGTCAGAACCCCTGGGATTCTATTCCTATTAGCTGGCTGGGGTTAGGGAAACTGGTGTAGTCTCTCACTGTGTAAATTCTTTGTATTTTATGGCTATTGCCTTGAATAATATTCATTAATCAAAGAGAGTGGAGTTAAACAGACATTTGTGTGCTCCCATCCTTTTGCCATTTGGAGTCCAGGGTCCAGGCTCTGGCAAGCTGCTAAAGTTGCCATTTTTTTAGGGATTTGTTTGCAGAGTGGCCAATTTACCTCAGGGCCTATGTGGCTAACATTGAGTGAAATAAATGACGGCCATGTCATAGCCTGTCAGCTGCTGCAATTAAGTAATGTTAACTGCCACGACTGCAGAAAGGGGTGGTTCAGAATCATAAAATGTTAGAGTTGCCTTGCACCCTCAAACACCATGATTTTCCCTGGGAGAAAATTGAGTTCAGAGATTAACGGGTTTGTTCAAGGTCACACAGGTACTTTACCAGGGCCTTATGGTATTGTAATTTCTTTATACCCCACCTGCTAACCACACTCAGCTGCTAGAATGATCCTCTGCCAACCCGCTTTGTTACATTACTCCCCTGCTTGGAAACCTTTTGTGGCCCCCATTGTGTCTAGTGTCAGTGCTGTGAGTGGTGAGCAGCTGGCAGAAGTCCTGTGCTCTGTCAGGGACCAGACACCTGCAATGAGAAATAAATGGTCAGCTCTTGCAGCAGCTGTAGAAGTCACATGATGGAGAGGCAGATAATTTGAGTTCAACTCCCAACTGCATCACTATAACAAGCTGTCTTGATTTCGGACAATCCCCCACCCCCCAACAGTCTGGATCTTGATTTTTATCATCTGTAAAATGAGAAAGTTGGATCTAATTGATGTCAATGGTCCCCTTCATCTTGAAGAGTCCATGACCCAAAGCTTTCTTCAAAGTTTCCCAGTTGAGATTTAACACATACACAATGCTTTTCCTTTAAATACTTTCTAGTCTTTCCTTTCTTCCAGATACAGAATGAAGAGGTTGTACTTTTCCCATTCAAATCCTGTAATTTTCTACTTCTGAAGGACAGAAAAATAAGAGGAGTAATTGAAATCCAATATTATCTTCTGGATGAACTTATTTCTTCCAATACTTGTCTATGCTATTCTGAACAAGCCTTGCATTTCAGTTTGATTCCTCCTAGTCTCTTCCTCTCTTCTATAGTTCTCTTCCTTCTCATAGATTGATCCTTTACTGCTTCCATCTGTCCATTTCTCTTCACTGCCTTTCCCACTTCCCCTTCTACCTTCTTTATTTCTCTTCTTTCAGTTTTCCTATTGTAGTAACAAACATCACCTGTCTGTTACCACCATGGAAGACAGGATTATTTTGCATGCTAGGAAGGCAGTCAGTCAATCAGAAGTGTTTTTGCATCAAGTTTGAACCAATCTAGACTGATGGGAAACAGAATAAGGATTCCTAAGGGAATAGAGAAAGGCAATTTTTCCCAGAACAGAGAAATAAAATTGCTGGCAGAAAATGACCCTGACCTTTAGCCTCTAACTTAACAGAATCCTTAACCAAACTGTTTTATTCATCCGGAGGGAATGACCAGTGTAACTTGGCAGCAAAATATTCAACTGAAATACTCAGTGCACTTGCAAGAAATCCCACTCTTCTGGTTCCTCAGGAGTTGGTGTCTAACAAAGGAAAGAAATCACCAGCCTTATTCCTTGTCAAGAAAAGTTAGCAATGGAGGCTTGAGGCAGGTCTGAATGATCTGGACTCCACATAGATTATCAATCATCTAAAGGCTTCAGGTTTCCCAAACCTCTCCTGCCACCACCCTTTGACCCCTAGCAAGAAGCTATTCACTTCAGTGAGAGATGAAGAAAGGAGGGTGGAGGAACAGAATACAAAGGGAATAGAGGGGCAAAAAAATAAAAATAAAAACAGTTGGCAAGATTAGAAGGTGGCAAAAAGTGAAGAGCTTTCACCAGGGAGGAATTCGACTGGCTTTCAAAAGGTGTTCTCAACATATGCATGCTGAAAACACAGGATTTATTGCATGGCAGCCCCAGCAATCCCCCAGGCTCTGCTTTCATTAAATGCAATTTCTCTTCCTCGGGCCTTGCATTAGTGGTGGCACTGGTTATGGTTTGGGATATTTCATCCATTTGTGACCTTTCTCTCCTGACACCCTGCTTACAGGCAAGCGTTCATGCCGGTTAACCTGCTCTGTTTTCCCTGGGTGACCTTATGAATTTCCAACAGGAAAAATACAAAATCACCAATTTGTTTTTTCATTACCCAGAGGATAAACACAAAGTGAGGAAGCCTTTTATCTTGCTGCACCGGCAAACCTCCTCATTACTCTGCATCGAACAAACATTTGCTAAGAGTTAATAAATCCAGTGCGTAGCTAGCTTTCTTTATGCAGGGGAATGTCCTACCATCCAGGGCAATCTCTCATTAAGGAAAAAGAAACAGAACGTACTCATATTTTATTCATGGCTTCAGAATCCCAGAAAAAAAAAAATCCAAAAATTGATAGACACAGAGAAACCCAAAACAAAAAGACTCCTACTTTCTTATTTCAAATGCCATCTTCTGACTCATGGCCTCATTGAGGACACGTGGGTCCTCACACGCAAAGGTCCCACACCACTGCCAGTTGGCCAGTCTGATGCTAACATTGAGCCCAGCGACCTTTCACCATGTCCTACAGTTAGTTAAAAGGGACAGAAGTCTTTTTCAAAGCGAGCCCTGAATATGTCCAAAGGGCAATACACTTTGTTGTCATCAATTACAGATACCCTCTCATGACTACTTACACTTCTTTCCCTTCTGTCCTCTGCAGAAGCATCAGCATAGCTACTCCAGCAAGTTTTAATTTACCAATGATTTCTATTTCTGCTAGCCAAGAAAGGCTTTGGTGATTTATTGGACCTGAGCACAACTCTCATCCATTACAGTTTGTCTTAACTTAATCAAAGGTATCTTCTCCCTTTGGAGCACCTCACCTACAAACTCTGCGGTCACCATGATAAATGTGCCCACTTGGCTTCTTTTTCTGATTACAGTGAATGAAGCATCATGAGCAACTTGGTCCATTCTATTAGTGCTATGGCTTTGGGGCAGTTCGGGCTGGGGTGGTGTTGTGCAGCGCTGGCTATGTGGGGAGCTGGAAGGTGATTGCATTTGGGGTTTTGATTGAGTGGTATAATTGATGATTGGAAACGGAACAGAATTCACAGGGATTTCTCAGTTGTTCAAAAAGATCAAGAAAGCTAAGCAGTTTCCTTGTTTGTAAAGGGAGACCTTTGCCACTCTACCATCAGCAGTATGCATTCCCACCCCTACCTCCACCCCTGTGCATCCGACACCCCCCCACACACACAGATGCACATGCACACATCACAGATGTACCTGCACACATCGCAGAAAGCCACACTCTGCAGAAAGCACAGTGGTTGATAGAAAGAGAGCAAGGATATAGCTGGAGGAAATAATAAATGTCTAAAAATTTTTTGTAACTAATAAATTATAGTTGAAAGAAAACAAAGCTGTGAGATAACCAAATATTTCTCTATTATGGCAGAGGTCTTGCTTTTGTTTTTTAAATGGCTTATGATAACTATTCAAGATTAATCTCTAGACTTTGCCTATGAATTTCACTTAATAAACAATGGCTTGAAAGTGGTGATCGTGAACTTAAATTGTCATTCTTTGATGAACTCACCTAAATTCTCTTCTTTGTAAATTCTGAAGCCTTAAATGGAAGTGAATGTTTTATCTGTTTGCAATCTGCTGTGGTTTGGGTGTCTCCCAAGGACCTGTATGCTAAAGTCTTGGTTGTCAGCCTATAGCACACTTGGAAGGAGATGGAACTTTTAGGTGTTGGGCTTAGAGGAAGAAAGTTGGGCATCGGTGCTGTGCCCTTGAGGTGGGTATTAGGACCCTGGCCTATTTTCTTCCTCTCTCTTTGCTTCCTACTGCCATGAGCTGAAGAGACCTCTTCTTGCCCATGTTCCCAACATGATGTCATGTGCTCCTTCAGGTCCAAAGTAATGGAGCCAAGCAGCTACATGGACTGAAACATCTGAAATCATGAGCTAAAGCTAATCTTCCTTCTTTATAAGTTGACTTGCTCAGGCATGTTGTCACAATGAGAAGAAAAGATGATGAAAAACAGCACAGAAAAGCAGAGTTGGGGCTGTGACTATCCCTGATAATGGTTCAGAAGTCATTGGAATTCATGTGTCGGAGGAATTTGGAAAAACAGGCTAGAGAAAGCCTAGAGTGTTATAAGAGGGCTTACAGACAATTCTGCTGAGAACTCAGAAGACCAAAATGCTAATAGAAATGAGACATTACTGGTCATGCCCATGAATTTTCAGGTGCCAATAATGACTCTATTGGGAAATGGACAAGAGGCCACCCACATAACATCATTTCGGAGAATTTGGCTTCCTCTTGTCCATTCCCTGAGACTGTGCAGGAGACTGAGTTTGAAGGTGACCAACTAGTTTATCTTGCAGAAGAAGGTTTCAAGGCTGCAAAGCTGCCAGGCATCAACATAGATATTAATTATTTATTTCAACTAGATTTGCAGTGTGAAGTGGGAGCCAAAAAAATAGCAGGAAGATTTGAAAATTTTACAACTTGGTGAGAAGAGGAGTGTGTTTAAAATTGCAGCCAAGGGAAGGTGAAGAAATTACTCACATTCAAAAGAAACCAGGGGCTTTGCACTTGGATAATAGGAAAGATGCTATAAGGGCATCTGGAAATAAGCAAGACCCCACCCATCATGGTTTAAAGGTATAAGAGTATGAATAAACTCATTTCAAAGACTTTCATTTGAGAAAGGAGAATAGGGGCACCTTGCTTTCCCAGGGATACTAGGGAGTTATTTCTCCAGAATTTCTTTCCCTACATTCAGCCACCTAGGTTCTGAGAGATCACTGCAGCTATAGTTCAGACCACCTCGTTTCAGCTTACAATGGCAGCAGACCTTGGCAACATCCATGTGATGATTGCTTTGTGGGCTTACAGAATGCAAGAATTATGGAGTCAGAGAGAATTCCACGACAATTTCAAAGGAAAGCCTGAAAGGCCAGTCAGTGTGTGGCAGGGTAAGAATCCTTTCAAGCAACCCCTGACATGGTGGTGTGTGAAGCTGTGAGAGTGGAACCAAAGCTCTAATGGAGATTCTGGGAAATAAGAGATGCCAAGGATACCTGCTGAGAGAAGCTGCAGGGAGCAAGAAGTGAATGCCATATGGGCCACAGCCAGCAAGGCCATAGGGACAGGGCTGCCCAGGCCCTTAGAAGGCCACATTCTGCTATAATGTGCTCTGGATGCAAGACATGGAACCTTAGGAGTTAATGATTTTCTCTGCTATGTTTTGTTTGGTCATGATTTGGTCTAATTCTTTCTTTTTGTGTCCCTATCCCTCCCTTTTGGTGTAGTAATGATTGCCTTGTGCTGTTGTATCTTAGAATTATGTAATTTCTTCTTTTGATTTTTATAAAGGTTCACAGCTGAGTTTTCATTGAGTCTTTGAGGAAACTTTGAAATTTGGACTTGGACTTTTGAGTAATGTGGAACAATTAAGGTTTTGGGTAGTCCTGGAGAAAGACTAAATGTATTTTCAGTTATAAGGTGGACATGAGCTTTTGGGGACCAGTGGCAGAGCAGCATTGTTTATATAAGTGGTCCCCAAAGGCCCATGTGTTAAAATTTTTGGTCACCAGCCTGTGATGCTGTTGAGAGGATAAGAAACCTTTAGGGGGTATAAGTAAGGTTGGTTTTTGGAGTTACTCCCATGAAAGGAATATTGAGACCCTGGTTTCTTCTCTCTCTTACTCTGTCTGACTCTCTCTCTCTCTCTCTCTCTCTCTTTCTTCTGAGCTGTCATGAGGGGAGCAACTTCCCTTGTCACATGTTCCCACTATGATGTACTGCTGTACCATAGGCCCCAAAACAATGGGGCAAATAACCATGAACTGAAACTATCAAAATTATAAACTCAAATAAATTTTTTCTCCTTATAAGAGGTTTACAGAAAGCTGACTAGCACAGAACCCTAGCAATTAAACCAGTGTTTGATTAGCTCAGGATATTCATAAAACGTAGATATTAAACTGAAGTGTTCATATGTAGGAGGGGGATTCTATTGGTTTATACGGTGTAACATATATGAACATATTTCCAACGATAAACATAAGCCAATAAGGCCTCCAGATGACTGCTGAACTTTTAAACCACAGCCCTGTGAAAGAGGAAATGTTTCTGAATCATACTGGCCAACATCTGCTCCTTCCCCCCACCTATAGTATTTGGGACAGTCAAGAAAAGACTATGTATTCCTCTGCAATTGCTTCTTGTGATTATACTGTATTCTGCTAAATGCACCATAACTGGCTATTTCTGTAATACAGTATTTAGAAGAAATTCTGCAAAATAGAAAAGGGCAAGTTGAGAGTTTAGATTAGGGGTCAGCAAGAGCTATCTCAGGCAAATCCAGTCCATTGTCTATTCCTATGTAGCACATGACCTGTACTACATAGGAATGATGGTTCTGACTTTTGTGTGTGGGGGCGGGGGGGTAACTGGGGCTTGAACTCAAGGCCTATACCTCAAGCCACTCCACCAGCCCTTTTTAGTGATGGGTTTTTTTTTTTGAGATAGGGTCTCACAAACTATTTGCCCGGGCTGGCTTCAAACAGCAATCCTTCTGATCTCTGCCTCCTGAGTAGCTAGGATTACAGATGTGAAACACTGGCACCCGGCTCTGTTCTGACTTTTTTAAAGGCATGTTAAAAGCACTAAAGGATAATATGCAACACAAACCATATGTAGTCCTAAAAAATTTATAGAATATTTAAAATAGGAGAAAAAAATTTCTGACTCCTGATGATATTGAACAGTGAAACTTTGAGAATTTTTAAGTAAAAAGCAGTGTGAATGAGGCTTTTTTTGTTTTGTTTTGGTTTTCTTCAGTGCTTGGGGTCAAACCCAGGGCTTTATACCTGCTAGGCAAGTGCTCTACCACTGAGCTATAGTCTCAGCCCAAGGGTGATTTTTTTTTTTATGTCCATCAGGGGAAAAAATGAACAAAGAACTGCACTAAGAGACCAAATATAAGATCATAAGTTAATGAAAAGAAGTGAAAAAATGATTGCATCACCTTTTCTAGCAGTATATAATTTCTTAGATGTAAAAATACATTTACAAGATTCTTGATGCTACTGTAGACAAGCTTGATTTCACATAATTTTTGTTAGTTCCTCAACAAGTATCTATTCTGGTTTTTTTCTTGCAGAATTCAGTAGTGTTTAGGATCTTACCCTGACTGAAGATGTTATTCCTCTGTATTTATAATGTCTACTATTACATGTACATTTACAGTCACTCTGACCCATTCTTATGAAGATTAATGCTTTTTTTACCTTTTTCTTTATCTTTTTTTATACTTTATGTTCTGCAATTTCATGAAGATATACATGGAAGATTTATTTTTATTTTTGCAGCATTTTTTAATGAGTACTTCTTTAATCTATGGGTTTATGTGTTTTTCCCATAATCAAGAAAACTTCCAGCTATTATTTATTTGAAATCATATTCTCACTGCCCTTACTCCATTAGAATCCAATTAGAAGTATTACTGGAATGCTCATTCTGGCTTTCATATTTATTAAATGTTCTTTTAAGCTTTCTACCTCTTTATGTTTGTGTTTTGCGTTCTGGATTTCCCCTAGATCAGTCTTCCAGTTTACAAATTCTCTGGTCAGTTATATTTGGTGTTTGCTTTTATCTGTTCACTTAGTTTTTTTTTTAATTTTAAGAATTCTGTTTGATTCTTTTTCAAATCTTCCTCATTATTTTTCATAAAGTCTTGTTTTTCCATTCTTTTATCACTTCAGGTAATTTAAGCATGTTACTTTATTGTCTCTGATTGTACTCTTTTATGTATAGTGGTCTCCTGGAACTTTCTGTGTGGAAAGTTACAATGCTTACTGAAAAAAGAATCAGGGGGTCAAAGAAGAACATGGTGTGCAGCTTGGCATCAACTTGCCATTCATGGAATAAATCATGATTAAAGCAAAAGGATAAAAAATGAGAAAGAAAAGTTCGAACACACTGAAAGAAGAATATGTTCTTGCATTTAAAAATATTGCATTTTATAATGTGTGGAATGTTATGCAGGAGGTGATCTAGTAAAAAGACTGCTTTAGGAATCAGTGAATATCAGAAAATTTTTAATTTTTTCTAACACAGATGCTTTAATTACAAGGGAAGAAATAGAATTTGTGAGATAGGTTATTTTGCTCAAGAATATAAGCTGAGGGAAAAGTATTATATAGAAGCACGAAGGTAAATAAAATTGAAAGGCATGTGAAGACTGATTGGGAAGCTGTAGAAATTCAGATATGTAATGAAGAGATCTTGTACTAAGCTAATAGTATTTGGAGAATAAAGGAATGATCTATAAGACTCTTGAATGAATTTTTGCAGATGTACAGGACAGTGCATAATGAAAAGATAATTCCATATTAAAAGCTAAGAAAATCATGGGCCCACTAACACTGTAATAGACATAAAAAATGTTAAGGAAGTGTTATGATTTTTCAGTACAGAATGATGGCAGGTGGCAGAGAAGCCATGTGACACACAGGAGGTATTCAACACATGTGTGCCCTGTGTTAATTTTACTATCATCATTTTGCATGGGGAAGAAGTGTAGTCTAGAGAAAAGAACTTAAGTTCTTTTGCAACCTTTATATCTTAGGTTCCTAACTCCACTTTACTAGAAAATTGCGTGGTAACTTTGGAAACTGTAAACCATTGTCATTTAAGTTGGAGTCAGCAGTTTTCTTGGCCATAGTTGTAGTCTTTTTAGCATAGATTTGGAGTAAGAAGCAAGGTTCAAAACTCAGCATAGCTGCTGTGAACACTGTGAAATTGAATTTTTTTTTCTCCTGTATCTAAGATTGTTAGTCTATAAAAGATGAAAATTAAGTATGGATAGGGCTGTGGCTGGATGATATTGGGACAATGAGTAAAGTCCATGACAGACATTCAGTTGTCGTATTGTTATATGTATATGAAAGAACATAGATGGATTGTTTGGGTGCAACTATGTAGTACTTGTGACTATGAAAGCAAAATTCTTCCTGAATTCCAAAGTTGAAGTTAAAGGATCATTTGATGGAAGCAGAAGAAAATGATCATGCTTCTTAACCCATACACATATGAAGTGATAAAAAGAGCATTACTGTTTGCTCAACCGGCAGGCTGTCTTTTCTTTTCTTTTCTATACTCTTACACTGAACATATATCACATCACTTAGAAGATTCTTTACAAAGTGAAATTCTGTGTCAGATTCTGCCTGTTCTATGACCAACATGCAGTTCTCGTACTGACTTTTTCCCACATCTGAAACTTATGATAAGATATTGAAATGCACTCCTGTGAATACTGGTGTAGGTGAGTATAGATTTCAGAAATTCCTTGTAACTTGAGACCAATGAAACTATTAATTTCAAAGACTCTATATTAATCTGGCAACTGAACGTACCAGGTGTTGGCCAGGAAGCTATTTCCTCAGAATTAATGAGATGACATTATTGTAGCAATTTTTCTAAGTCTCTAGAGTGTCTGTAATTAAGAAGTTTAACTATACTTAAAATGATATAAAGTGTCATTAGTCCTGTGCTAAATCATTTCAGATTACTGATTTATTTGCCAGTGAAATTATCCACATAATTTTCTCAGCCTGACTAATGTAAGGTTTCACACATGAGTACTCCTACTGGATAAAGCTTTGGGTTTTCTTTGCAGGAAAAAAAAATGTTTCACACCTCCGTAATATTGTCATAAGAAACTTTGCTCTTCATTTTCTTCCATATTAGCCAACTTCTTCATTGAGAAAGTTGGACAAGACCATTGGCTCCCAACCTACATGTTATCAAAGGAATCCTTCTTTCAAATTCAGTCATAACTGAACACCCAAGATTTATCTGGTGGAAAGAAGAAGTTGAAAGATCCCTATCAATCTTCAATCCAACCCTCTCAACCTTCTGCCCAACCTCCAGAACTCCTTAGACTGAATAACTTTTAGGCCCTTCTAATTTCATTAGTTGAATTCTGAGTAAGATTTTCCATTTTAAGTGTTTGGTTTACTATTATATATTTATTTTCTATATCTATGCCCTAAAAAAGTTAAAAGAACTGGAGCACTTTTGCTTCATAAAGAAAAGAGAACTAGAATGCAAACTTCTCTTAAGCATATGGTCTGATCTAACATCTTAAAAACAAAATAGGCATAAGTAAGACGTTTACAATTACTGTATTATTTTTATGCAGTTTCCAGTATATTACAAAGGGAACAGAATCAAGTTATAACACAAATAATAACTTGTTTTCATTCTTCATCATGTTATGTTTAGTTTTCTTAACTGTAGCTTTTCTAGTAAGGTCAGTGACTTAAGCTTAAGGAGTAATTGTTAACTAGTATACCACTGTGCATAGATTTAACCAGTTTTATTGCTATGGTAAGAGTACAGTGCTATAATTCTAGTAGACCAGGAACTAGCACTGGATATATGAAGGGAAATAGAAGGATTTCTTTGAATCCAGAAAACTGGCATTTGTAGCATCATAACTATCACCAAGACATTAAATTGTTTTATATGGATTGTTCACATTTTCCCCCTTCTTATGATATTCATCCCACTGGCACTTTGGTACTTTTACCTGAGATGAGAGTAATTTGTCTATATCCTTCAATAAAAATGCTTCTGCCTAAAACATTTAATTATTATTTCTATGTTTGAAAATCTGCTGTCTTTATTTTTGTGCATAAGCATTAGTTTGCACTCATTTTAAATGGATGTCATCAGGTATAGAATTCCAGGTTGGAAGTTACTTTGTTTCAACTTTTGAATGATGCTCCAATGTCTTTCTGTTCCCATCATTTCCATTTAGAAGTTAGCCATAGTCCTACTATTGCTTCTTTAAATGTAATGTTTTAACATCTTTCTTTTTTTTTCTTTTTTACCTTCCGTAGTCTTTCCCTAATGGGCTCAAGTGTAGTTTTCTTTCATTTACCTTTCTTGAAATGTTTAGAATTTGTTGAATTTTGTTTAAAGCCTTTCATGGGACAGATCTACATTGTCCAACACAATAGATCTGAAAACTTATGTCTTGAATGCTTATTTGCACTCCATTCTAGCATTTCAATTATATATTTTTTTCTAGGCTTTTGCACTGTGTTTTATATATCTGCTTTTTCTATAATTTTTGTTCTTTTTCTATACTTCAACTTGGACATCGTTTTTCTTTTTCTTTGATGGAATTAGGGTTTTAACTCAGGGCTTCACCAGATATTTTCTATTGGCCTCACTTTGAGCTCAGTAACACTCTCATCTTTGTTTTTTTATTTATAATCATATCCATCTATTGTGAGTTTCTAATTTTTCTTCTTTTTGCTGAAAGGAGGGGGGTATTTATCTGTACTGTGGTTTGAACTCAGGTCCTCCTCCTTGCTGGGCAGCCCTTTACTACTTGAGCCATACCCCAAGTGCTTTTTTTTTTTTTTGCTTTAATAGGATCCCATGTTTTTACTTGGAGCCAGCCTCAGACTGTAATCCTCCTATCTCTGCCTCCTGGGTAGCTGAGATCACAGACATATACCATCACACCCACATTTTTTGTTGAGATGGGTTTTACTAATTTTTTGCCCTGAGTGGCCTTGAACCGCAATCCTCCTGATCTCTGTCTCCCAAGTAACTGGGATTAAAGGTATAAGAAACTAAACCTGGAGCCTGCACTTCGTAAACTGTCTGTTTTAGAATTTCTGCTCATTCCTAATTTTTTTAGGACCAACTTTATCTTGAAATTCTCCATTTTTCATTAAGTTTTTGAACAAATTAATCATAGTCCTCTCCATTTGGTTTTCTTAATTTTTTGCTCATATCTTTTGGTCATTAAGTTCTATGTTCTGACATGCCTGTGAGTTTGTATTAAAAGTAGACAATGATGGATGAAAATTTATGGAGATAATCTGAGACTCTGATTGATGTTTCCTTCCTCTAAATCTATACTGTCCAATATGATAGCAACTAAGCATACGTGGCTATCTAAA
This sequence comes from Castor canadensis, assembly GCF_047511655.1. Lineage (NCBI taxonomy): Eukaryota > Metazoa > Chordata > Mammalia > Rodentia > Castoridae > Castor > Castor canadensis. The sequence continues at coordinate 134,833,071 of NC_133393.1, read as the reverse complement.
CACGTATGTTTAGACACGTATCTAAAATTATTTCCTTAGTCATAGTAATCATATTTCAAATGCTCAATAGCCACATGTGGCCAGTGATTACCTCATTATACAGCACAGTTGTAGAACATGTCTACCACACAGAAAGTCCATTTGTACATCTTTATGGCAAACAAATTATTTTTGCTTCTTCAAGACAGTCACTTCTGTTAGTGATAGAGATAAGTAGAAGCTGGGTTTTACTCTTTGGGAAGGTGGGTCTGTTTCTGGTAGTGATTATTCATCAGGTGGAGCCCTTCATGGGTTCCTGTGTTATTGACTACTCCCTTCTTCTTCTGTATAATATTTTTGCCTCTGTAGCTACATTAGACTGTCCATAAGTATAATCACTTTCTTAATCCCTTGACTATTCCTTTCTTCTTGTCCTTCCAGTTTCTATTTCAGGTAGCACTTACAAATAAGCATTTATGAAAAAGAGTCGCAAATGTTAATCTTCCCTCAACACTTCCTTTCTCTCTGGATTTTGGCTAATTAATACTGTCAGTCTTAGTGTCATGCATATATATCCTTAATTAGATTTTTTTTTTTAATTCCAGCCTTTTTAGTTGGCTCAGCGTTTGGTTTGATACACACTATATCATCATTGCCAGAAGCAGAGTCTTCCATTCTCTCTATAACTCCCTGCTGTCATGTTTTGATTCTTTCATGAAATATGGAAATATTGAACTATTCTTTTGTTAAGGTCACTAATGACCTCTCTGTCATCAAGTTCAATGGTTAATTCTCAATTCTCATCTCATATGGACTCACAGCAACATTTAAACTCCAAATGCATATATTCAACTTCCAACTTGACTTTTCCAATTAAAATTTTAATAGGCATCTAAAATTTAATGCATCTGGTAATAAATTCTTAAACTTGTCATTCTGCTCCTCTCTCAGTCTTTCTCACTTCCAAAAATGACAACTATACAGAAATTCAAGAGCAGTGGCAAAATACTTTGCAATGATCTCTGACTCCTCCAGTGGCTTTCCATTTCACTCAGAAAGCCATTCAACCTTCATACTGCAAATTCTAGGTCATAAGTAATCTGTCTTCCTTCTACCTTTGTACTTCATTTGCTCCTATCCTTCTTCTCTTTCACTCTATTCCACTAATACTGATCCCCTTCTTGTTCCTTAATCTTTAAAGGCAGATTCCCTCATGGCAGTCTGATACTAGCTATTCTGTCAGTTTGGGTATACTTTGCTCAGATATGTATATGAGATCTTTGCTGAAACAATACCCCTCAAAAAAGCTTTCCATGACTATGCCATAAAAATTACACTCTTTCCATCATTCTCTATCCCTTTACTTTGTTCTCCTTTCCTTTCCTTTTATCCTTACTTGGCAAACTATACATTTAGTTGTTTTCATCTTTTTTTATTAGAGAGAAGGCTTATAACACAGAGAGACACAATCTATTGTGTTTCTGCTGTATCCCTAGTGATAGTCACATAAATATAAAAAAAAACCCTCATTTGCATTTTACAGATTAAGGGGGGCGGGGAAGGTTAAGCAATTTAATCCAGGATACAAAGGTAGGGAGTGGTAGAGCTAGGACCGAATCTGGCACCTTGACGCCAGAGTCAACACTCTTATCTACTTCATTGCACTTTTTCCTAATGGGAGAGGCTCTAATTAGAAGTCTGGCCTACATGGATACACAAAATTTTCTTTTGTCTACAGGAATTAGTCAAAAAAAAAAAAAGTGTCATCTGTCATGCCCAAACCTTTTAAAATCCTCATGTTTTCTGAAAAGATGAGTGTGGAAGAGAAAAATCCTTATCTCTAATGGCAAAATGTATAAAGGAAGTCTTAAACACTCCTTAGAAGCCAAAACACAGTCTCTTAATAGTTCCTGTTGGCAGGATAGAAAGAAGAAAACCAAGGGAAGATAGAGTCTTGGTTAGAGAACAGAGAATCATGTGACAAAAAAATCTGTCTCCCAAAAAGACTCAGATAACAAATAGAGGAAAGATTAATCCAGAGAAGCTAATGGAACCTGTTTGTCAATTGTTAAGCTACCAAAAATGGATATGAAACCCAGAAAGTTATGGAGTTTAATAGAGGCTAGCATTCTGTTCAGGTTTATGCTGAAATTAAATTTTTAAAAATAATGCTGAAATTAAACTTTTAGAAATAATGCAGAAAGTCATCTGATCCATATTTTACATTCATTTTAATTTCTAAATGTTTGTTATAAAAGAGGATCAAGGGATTTACTGCTTTTCAAGGCTGCCAACTCTATGTATGGACAATTATCCACATATTAAATAACTCGTTAAACATGAAGCTAAACTCTGCTTCTCTACAGTTTTCCCAGCCGGTGCCACTTTGGACTTAAAGAGCTGCAGTGGGGTAAACTGTGCCTACTTTTCAAATGTCAGTGTTCTTCAGGTATTTAACGTATTCCTCTACAGATCTTTGGTATGTTCTCTACTCTCTCTTTTTAACTCTTACTCTAGGAAAACTCCAAGTTCACATTCTAAGCCATGGCTAGACATTTGGATAGCGAAGTCAGCTTGCTTAGATCTCAAATTCAGTATGTCTAAAATGAATATAATAACTCCCAGATATCATAAGACCAACCCTTTATCCTTATTTTCTCAATTGCCCAGGAGTCTTCTTTGACTTCTCTACTTCTCTACTGCAATCCCAAATTGAGTAATTCCACCATATCTTCGTAAATGTTACCCCACTTATTGTTTCCTTCCCATTTCTTCTGCCTTGGCTGAAATCCATTCCATAATTACCTCTCCCTTAGATTTCTAATTGCTCTTCTCACCTCCAATATTCTTTCTTACTCAAAATTGTCAATTTTCTCATGTCCACTTAGTGAAATACAAATGCCCTAAGCCAATATTCAAGGTAGTCCACACTGTGGTCTGACTCCATAGGTTTTTGTCTTATGCTAGATATCCATATCAACAATGACAGTAGTTAAAATATGTTGACTGCTTCTGAATCTCTGCTATTTTCTTGTATAAATCATATCTTCCAGAACTATAGTGTTCAATATAGTAGCCATTATCCTCGCCTGGCTACTGTGCTATCGAAATGTGACTGGTCCAAATTAAAATGAACTATAAATGTAAAATACACACCAAATCTTGAGGAATTACTATGTACTATATCTTGTTAGTTTTATGCTGATTTCATGTTGAAATGATAATATTGGGATATATTAGGTTGAGTAAAAAAATAAATTACTTTTGACTGTACTTTAAAATTTTATATTGTAGATCTTGGGAAATTTAAATTACATGTGTGGCTTGAATTTGTGGCTCACATTAGATTTCTATTAAGTAGTTCTGTTTAGTATGGCAAATAAAACATACTTATAAGTATACAAAAATAAATGCAGTGTTTAAAAAAGAATGATAGAATTGGGAGGGAGCAGTTTTTTTCAAAATTGTCTTTACTATTTTGACTGTTCATAATGAAAAGAATGGTGGTTAATTGCATTTAAATTTATCATACCCCTTCAAGATAATTTTCTATAAGAAGCTTTCTTCAGAAATCTCAGCTGGAAACAGTTTCTTCCTCACTAGATTTCTTACATTTGTAGTTCTAAAAACTGCTCCATACAAAGCCACTCAGAGTATAGTTTAAGAGTTACTAGATGTCCAGGTCAAATGAATAAAAATTTCTGGGAGTGGGGTCCAGTATCAATAAAGCCACGTTGAAAAATTGCAATGGATTGCTCCTGGGACATGGGTAGATGTTTCCTTTTAGTATGGAAATTTGCCTATCTATTCTCTTATCTCCAGTTATGGTTTTAACAGGCTCATGTGCTGAAGGCTTGGTCCCCAGCTGGTGATGGGATCATAAGGTACTAACTTCATCAATGGATTATCCCATTGGTAAGTTCATAGCTGAATGGGCTATTAAGAGGTGGGGACAAGTTAGAGGAAGTTGGTCACTGGAGGTATGTTTTAAAAGGATATATCTTGTTCCTTCACCTTCCTCTCCCTCACTGTCTCTGCTTCCCAGCTGCTGTGAGGTAAGCTGCTTTGCTCTGCCATGTCCTCTCCTCCATGGTGTTCTGCCTGGTCACAGTGATGAGGCCAAATAACCATGGACTGAAACCTCTGAGCCAAAACAAATTTTTCCTCCTTTAAGTTGTTTTCTCCCAGGTATTGCATCATGATGACTAAAAACTAACTAACGCATCTTTATTAGACTTGAGATACGCATGTTTTCATCTTCCATGCTTCAATGTGCTATTTAATAAATTCTGAAAAGTTGAAAAACATTTCCACAAATAGAATCATTGTAGGTAAATTTACTGAGTTCCGTGTTTCAATTACCAAGTAAGGTTCTTGCTAGCTCAGTTATTTTCACTGCAATCTTATGATGTGGGTTCTATCATTATCCTCATTTTGATGAGAAAACAGAGGCTCTGAAAATGAATAAAGTTCATATGCCATTCTCTTCATCAGTGGGATTCAAATCCTGCCTAACCTGGCTAGTGGAGTGGCTCAAGTGGTAGAGCACCTGCCTAGCAAGTGTGAGGCCAAGTTCAAATCGTAGTACCACCAAAAAAAAAGACAAAATTAAATTTTTCCTATCTGCCATTGCATTCCATCTGTGTTCAAGTCCAGCATGGGTGGTATTTTGTTCCCTGAGATAATACATGCTGTCTATTAGCAGTGCTAATTAAAAATAGCTGGGTCATCCACACAGAATTTAAATACAAATTTAATTGTTTGCAAAACACTAATGGTTAGTAACTATTATCCTAGAAAGCAGTAGACATTATTGCTTTGAATATTGGATACTATCAAAATACAGCCCAACCAGATTGGCAAAAGAAACAGGAAAAATTGTGTCTCTTCATGATAGTAGTTCATTAGTGGCCCTGAGTAAAATTAAAAGCTTAGAGTGGACTGGATGCAGGAGTACACTTGAATGTGTCAAGTAAACTTACAGTCTGAGATTTCCTCACATTGCAGTGAAAATCTTTGAATAGTAGCCAACTAAATCATATGCTGGACTGAATTCAATTCATCAAATACTCATTGAGGATCTCCTATGTGCTAAGCTCCATGCGATGACCTGAGCACACAATAAATTGGTGTGTGATGTGGCAGACACTAGGAATGTTGCATACATGGTTGAGTTCATGAATGTCTGCTTTAAAGGAACTCACTGTCTGGTGGGGAAAACCATTAAGTAAAGAGACAATTATAGCACAGTCTTATCTGTGTTATAGCACAGCTAAGTTCAGAGGGGAGGGTGAACATAAGAACATAAAGACCACCTAAACTGAAGACTCTTTATGGAGGAGAAAGGCATCGACTCTAATCTCTTCATAGAGAGGACAATTTCCAGCTAAGGAATGCTATGGATCCCCTTTACTTAAATTGTCCAGGATCCAGGAGTGTGCCCAGCTATTTTTAATTAGCACTACCAATAGGAAGCGTGTGTTATCTCATGAAATGTAATGTCATCCACATGGGAACCCAACGAAGCCTAAGTGTTACCCTCAACCCTACCTCCTCCTTCCCTGCCTGTGTTCAATCAGCTGCAAACTCCTGCCTAATATTTCTAAAAAGCTTTCTAATCTGTCCCCTGTTGTCTCCACCTCCATTACAACCACTGTAGTTTGGGTTCTGATAAATTCCTCTCTGAATTACTATGTCAGCCTCCTAATGGGTCTCCCTACCCTCACCTTATCTTTTGCTTCCACCCTGCAGCTGGAGAGAACTTCCTGAGGAGCAAAGCTGATCAGTTCTCCATGTTTCTGAAGCTTAAGTGGCTCTCTATTGCCCATAAGATACAATATAACTCCTTCTTTGACACACATTCAGATCTCTATTTGAACTTCTTTCATAGCCTGTGCCCCCGATAGACTGAACTGATTATCTTGAATCCTGTCATGGTAGATGATGTTTTCAAGCTTACCATACTGCTGCTTCATGCTTAATATCCTACACTCCCTTTTCAACCTTTTCACTGGGTTTCCTTCTACTTATCATTCAAATCTCAGCTGAGGTGTAACTTCCTTGACAACTCTTTCCCTGCTTGTAAAGGTTGGGTTAAATCTTCTAATATCACAGTTATTATATACTGTTTCATAATTATTTTCACTGGTGTCTGAGCATACTGTGGTAGACAAAAGTCAGAATCTCTTCAGTGTCTATTCCTGTTGTCTAGAGCATCTTCATCACATAGTAGAAATCATTGAATGTTTTCTAGGGTAGTGTTTATATTCAATAAGCCCTATAAAAAAATACCTTTTCTTTTTTATAGGCATGACAATCTGACTAGAAGCTGCCTTAAGGAACTTTATGCAAGTTGGAGGTTGGATAAAGGGTGTACACAGAGATCAGTGGGTGTTATTGCTGGAAAGAAAGGGCAACTCTGCAATATTTATATAATCAGCACTAACTGAATAGACTAGGGAAAATGAGCTTGGAACCCAAAAGCTCTCCCCTGGCCAGTCCAGTCATTGTAAACATTGTCCAAGTCATCATTTAACTGGCCACCTGGAAATACCGTATCTCCCAAAGGATACACTGGCAGCCAAACTGAAGATATTTTCCATCAGCAATGAGGTTTTTCTTTGTTTTAATCCTCTGTTCCAATGACAAGAACATAAAACTATGCAATTCTCTATACAAATGACAAGAATATAAAATCTGAATGTGATATGGAGTTCATTTCTCATTATGCACTACATTTTAATTAGAGAAGATGATACAGAAGTTAATAATGTGAAATTTGTGTAGGAACTGCTGCTATTATCAGCAAAAATACAAAACTGAAATAAAATCATGGAAAAGGAAATACCACACCTTTATTTCTAAAGAATTTGCATTGAACTCAAAGAGAGCAAATAATGAGGAATGAAAGGAGTCTTTGTTATTTAGTGATTTCTATGATCTGCCAAAATGTCAAATAATCTATTTAATCAATCAATTAAAGAATGTGGCAAGCCTCAAAGAAGCTTAAGATTGCAGCTGTGCAAAGTATTTCAACTATAGCATGAAGCTATGTCACAATAGCAATTACCTAATGACTCACTTTTCTTTAACTTTATTGATGCAAGAATAAAATATGTCTCAAATTGCAATTCACTTTTGTTTGAATCTTGTACACTGTGTTTAAAGATGTTTACACAAATTCTTTCAACTTAAACTTTAATGAATCTCACTTTTATAGGAGGACCATACCTACTAGGAATGAGTTCTTGCTATGTTTTAGTAAAAAATTCAATTATAATCCCTAAATCTATTTCTTGGAATGATTTAAGCTTTGAAGATGATTTGAGATTTTTAAAAAGATAAATGAAATATTCTGAAAACTCACCCTAGGATGGAGAAATTATTCATTTCTCCATAAATAATAATATTATTAATATTAATATTATTAATAAATTAAATGAATAATTAAATTATTCATTTCTCCATAAATAATAATATTATTAATATTAATAATATTAATATTAATAATATTATTATTTATAATAAATATTGATTCTTCTATGTAAGTACTGGAGAAAACCAGAAACAGTCCCTGCTTTTGTGGAGGATAAGGTATAACTGAGAAGAAGACCATTAATTAATCACACAAATGAGTAATAAATTAGAAACGGAGTCAAATGTCCTGCAAGAATGAAATGTACTGTGGGAAGGATCTGAGGCAGATGAATTTGATCTGGACTGGAAAGCTGGGGAGGTGGCATATGGAAAGAGGAAGGCTTGAAGCTTGAATAGACGCTAACTAGACAGAGGGAGGAGAAGTGGTAGGTTTGGAGAGGTTTCCAGATGGAGGAAATCACGCATGTAGAGATAGAAATGTACAAACATATTTGAGGAACCAGGGAGCACTAAAGTGAAATCCAAAAGCAATAGAGATAAGGCTACAGAAGATGCTAGGGTAGAGATCACACAGTGCCTTGTAGGGCATGGTGGTCGTTTGGGCCTTTTTTGGAAAACCATTAAAATGTTTTAAGATGGAGAAGACATTGGCATGTCAGAATTAAATATGAAGAGCTATGTCTAACAGCACACTGAGGCTGTAGGCATGAGGAGGATGCAGTAGAGTTCACTTTTAGGCTAGAGTAGTAGTTATGCCGTATTGATATGGGTAGTGGCAATAGGTACAGAGAAATAAGTGGATTTAATTGATTCATGAGATAAAAATCACTGTAACTTGGTATTATATTAGAAATGGATTAAAAAGTATATCAAAGATTATTCCTAAGCTTCTACTTTATACAAATGATACAACTTGCTGAGATAGGAAACCATGCGGGAAGCCAAGGTTTGAGATTGACTTTCAAATTTATTTTGAAAGTGTTACAAGAAATATACCTTTGAAACACTAGTGAGATTGTCTAAAAGGCAGTTGTATGTGTGGAGATGGAATTAAGAAGAGAGACTGAGGAAGAAGTTACTGAAGCCACGAGCCTGAAGAATTTATAGGAAGAAAAGAAAACAAGATTCAGGCTGAGAGAAAGACCCAGAATCATGAAACTTTAGATAAAAAAATAGTAATAGAGCCATAGCCAGATAGATAAAGAAAAATAAAAGTTCATTATGTCATAGAGGCTAGAATGACACAGAAGAGAGTATACACTTTTTAAGTCACTGATCATTAGGATAGATTGTTAGAGAGAAGTCAGTAAAATGAGCACTTAAATAGTTCATTAGAATTAGGTACATGGAGGGTTTTAGTGACCTTAGCAAGAGCTATTTACAGATATGAGTCATACATTATGGGCAAATTGGAGTGAACTGAGAGCAAGTAGGAGGTATGAAAATGGAAATGATGGTTTTAATCATAATAATATTAGCTTACACTTATATAATATGTATTATGTTCCAGGCACTATTTTGAGTCAAACCTCATTTAATCTTTTTTTTTTTTTTCATTTTTCTTTTATTATTCATATGTCCATACAAGGCTTGGTTCATTTCTCCCCCTTGCCCCCACCCCCTCCCTCATTTAATCTTTATAACAGTCCTCTAAGAAACATCTTGTGGCTTTACTATTCTACCAGAGAGAGGTTAAATTATTTGTCCAAAGTCATACACAATGACAATGCTCTGAAGAAATTTAGTATGTGAGGAAGAGGAGAGATTTTATTATGGAAAGTAGCTGAGAGATTTGGGGGAGGATTTGTCTTAACCTTTATAGGGAAGCCCTTGGCTTTCATTATGTAAAGATAGGAAATACATTTTTATACCCTCTAGGAAGTAGAGATATGATTCCCATTTTGGAGTTGGATCTCTCAATCATGCTTGAGGAGATAATGAACCCTCCTCAGCTAGCTGAGGAGGATCGGGATGGAAAGTCCTTTCTATAAAAGTTATCACCCTCAGCCTAAGAGTTCCTTTTAATTTTATTTTTATACCTGTATGTCAGAAGAAGAAACTAGCGTGAATCCTTATATAAGGTATGGAAATTAGAGAGTAGTAGAATAGTAGCTCTGTGTGTTCTAGTTTTGACAGTGAGAAGTTGTGACCTTCGACCTTTGAAACCAGGGTGCTATAGGTTAGATCTTAAATATCCTGCAAAAGCTCATATGTGTTGAGGACTTGGTCCCCAATGTATTAATATTCAGAGGTGGGACCTTTGGGAGGTGATCACAAGGGCTCTAACCTCATAAATGGATTAATCTACTTATGGATTCATAGGTTATAGGCTATTTGGAGGTGGTAGAAACATTAGAAGGGAGGGCAAATTTAGGGGAAGTAGGTCATTGGGAGCATGCTCTTGAAGGGTGTATTTTGTCTCTAGCCCCTTCTGTTTCCAGCAGTGAGCATCTCTGTTCTGTCATGTGCTCCCCACCATAGTGTTCTGTCTCACCACAGGCTCATAGAAATGTGGACAAGTGACCATGGAACTGAAACTATGATACAAAATAAGTCTTTCCTCCTTTTAAATTGTTTTTTTCAGGTATTTTGTCCCATGGATGGAAAGCTGTCTATTGCACAGGGTAGGATGTAACTTTTCCAGGGCATCTCTTCTCAGATCCCCAAAAGAATCCCTTTATATCACCATGTTGTTTTCACAACCCTCACCCCACTTTCACATTCTCTCTCACCATGTCATTAGTCCCCATTGAGGACTGTGCCTGCTTTGTTTTTGGCTAATCTTCCATCCCCTGACACAGGACTCGGCTCATGAAGTAGTGAGTGGAACTTCAAATCTCCACATCAAATTTTATGTGAAATGACATATTTGCTTTTTGGTATCAATTTCTACCACAATTCTGTAGGGATTATATTCCCACTGTGCTGTTGTAGTTTACCAAAGCAGTTATTCTTATGACTGTCTGAGTTTATCCTCATAACCAACTGAAATGAGAAAGATGGAAATTATCCCTGGATTACAGATTGAGTAAATTGGGCTTTGTGGGGATATGAGACCTTCTCATGGCCACATATCCAGCCAGGAACAGAGTTGGACCTTCTTGCAGTAATTCCACTATCCTGATCTCTGGTTGACATTGCATACTGTGCTCTTTGTTCCATCATTGAAAGCTTCTATAGACTGCAAAGGGATGGCTGAGTTTCTTTAAAATATTTATGTCTTCCTTCCCCTGTGTTCTTGATGTCATATGGCCTAGTAGAATTAGGATACAAGCCCTTCTCAATGGCATTGTCTATACAAGGAAGTAGAGAAAATCTTAAAGTCCTCCCCAATGGAACCTCGTGACCCTTGACACTGCTGCCCTTATGGAAGGCTTCTCAGGTAGTCAGGGGGCTTTTTGCTCTAATAGTGCCCTCCCTATATATTTTTTTAGGATCCTCTGATCTTTAGCAAGAATTGTGGAAAGTGGTTGACAGACAACACAGGCAGAAAGAAGAAGTGAAGTTGAGGGGAGTTTCAATCCCTCCCTTTTTTGGACAGGGTTAACACTGGAGGACACAAGGAAATGGACATGTACGTAGACAGGTAAAGTGGGTCAGCACTTTTTGATCACAAGCCTCTGAGAAGTAGAAGAAGGGATCTTATTGTATAAGCAAAAGCAAAACATAGAAGGTAGGATTGGAGCTGAGAGATAATATCTTAATAACTGGCACACCCAGTATGAGCCATGTTTTAGATTAGAGGATTGACATCAGGACTCTCATAGAATACTGAGAAAAGAAGCCCAGTCAATCACACGCAAACCCTCAGTGCCTCAGTTTCTAAATATCTTTTTTAAATGGTGGACATTAACTTCTTAGCTAATGAGAGGATTAATCAAAATAATGTATTAAAATACATGACTTCTATGAACTTCTAGCAAAATAGTATTTTCTTTGTTCCAATGCATAATGAAGAGGAAGACTGCAGAAAGAGAGTGAGAAGTGGTGATGCCATGAATATCTTACAAACAAGCTATTTTCTACACTTGAGAGGCTATAACTGCTAACAAATGTCAGGTGGTCTAACTGCTCTAAAGACTTGGATTTGATAAAACTTAGAAAATAGGTGCTGAAATCACTTTCTATATTCTCAGTAAGAAAAATCCATAAGCAGGAAACATATATTTAAAGCAAAAGCAAAATTTCCATTATTGTCTTCAGTATATTTCCAAATCCAGGTTTCTCTCAAGTGAGCTTTGGGCTTTTCTGCCCTTGAGTTTAAAATGACTTTGAATCCCTGAAACAAATGGATGTACCTACACATACACAGCTACCTGTATGACCACAGCGGTAACTACTAAATCTTTCCTGATGGATCCCTTTGGAGCTCTCCTATCAACTTGAGTCATTTCTTTGTTTTATCTGGGCTTAGACTCTTACATTTTCTTCAGAGACATTAATGTCTATTGGTAAATAATATTGTATTCCTGATAGATAGTTTGACCAACTGTATTTAGAGTAGACATCCAGGTTAAGACATGGGTTTATATACTAATCACTCTTACCAGAACACAGTGTCCTATTTAAGCTATTAACTGATTCATTCCTCAAAAATCTGTCTGGAAATAAACTGAGCTCTGTTAATTGTTCATGTTTACCAAGGATATTAACCACCATTTGACCTTCAGATATGGTATTCTTATAATAATTCAATTCAATTCATAAATAAGATAAGAAAACCCCATTTGCAAAGAAATGATATGAAGGCATATACAAGTGAAAAAATGTAGGACCAGTTTTGAAGATTTCAAAAGAAAGGCAAATTATATTTTCAAAATTTTTTATTAATGTATATTCTCTAAATAGAAATGGGAGATTATATGTGCTTATCTGTGAAGGTGGATGTTGATATGTCTTCAAAGGTGTATATAAATGTATACACTAACTCAAATAGTTTTTTCCACCAAGTCTTCTATTTTGTGTGGGCTCCAAAAAAGCACAAGACTTTTTTCTTTGGTAAGAAGACTGTATATCTAATTACTTCATTTGTATTCAAAGGAATACAATAAACACTACTAGTTTCTTGGTTATCTTATAATTTTATGAAACTCAGAAAGAAAATAAATGTGAAGGAGCCAGATTGTATAAGAGACTCAGATAAACAAAGGATTCTAGAACAAGTTAACACAGCAAGTAGAACAGGTAGTACAACTTGAAAGTTACATCCTACACACTATAAATATGTCTAATCTCTCCACATCAAGAGATAATTCTGTGGACATTTTGACATTCATTTTAATGAGGAACAGGTAAACACTGATATCTAAGCGACAGCATGGTGTGCTCTGATTCCTATTAGCTGACTCAAGAGTGTTCACATATTTTCAGGAGCTGACTTGAGTCAGAAATCCTGAGTCCTCCTGGCCCTGCTAGTGACCACTAGAGTGGTTACTTACTACATTTCTCCAAATGGAGAACAGGGAAATTGGAAAACAATTTATGGCTTCCTTCTAATTCTAAAATAATTTCTTCCATTCTAAAATTTAAAAAGTATATGAAAACACCATAATTTGACAGATCTCTGAGAAGGAATAAAACAAAGAATGGAGACAGTAAGAAAATCTGGTTAACTGTAGAAATCAGTGTAACATTGATTTTAAAAAAAGTCAAACAAAAATCCTCTGATATTTACCTTCTGTTAGGAGTACAGATTGCTATGTCGTGTCTATGGCTATTTGGTAATAAATATAAAGAACCACAAAAATGCCCATTAAATCTTTTTTTTTTTTTTTGAGATAGGATCTCACTATATAGCTCAGGATTGTCTTGAACTTGCTTTGTAGCCCAGCATGTTGGGAGTCTGGAGGAAGGGAAATTTAGGATTTTATGGAATGGTCAGGGGAGGTCTCACTGATAAAGAGATTTTGAACTGAGATAAGAGATGGTGAGTGAGTGAGGCAGGTGGGTAGCTGGGAATACTTCTCAGGAAGAGAACAGTAATTGCAAAGGCTTTGAAGTAGAAGCATATTTGGTATATTCCCATAATAACCCAAAGTCAGCGAGGCTGGGGTGGATGAGCTTGGGGAGAGTTGTGGATGAGTTCAGAAAAATGGACTGAATGCAGGCCATGTGAGCCTTGTGAGGCACTGAAAGGACTTTGAACTTAAATAAGCAATTAAATCATCAACATTTATCAAGTTCTCATTGTTTACCCAAAATTTTGGACTACCAAAAAGTTGCTTATTCTCTGCTAAAACATACTCCCAGAATATTTTTTGTCTCTTAGAAAGTGTTTTGTAGTGCCCAATTATACATATGAAAGGGAAGAAAGCTAATGGAATGAAACAGTGAATGAACTATGAGGGCTAATATTATTATCTTAAACCAACCAATTTGTTTTGTATTCTTTGTAAAAATGGATTAATGGTGAAGAGAAAGGTAAGCAGGCCTGGCATCCCTGACTTCTGTCTCTGGATTGTCACAGGTCTAGGAATCCCTTTCACAGAGGATTATGAGAAGGGCCATCCAGTAAAATGATGAAAGATGTTCTCAAATTTCATCCCACTCCACCCTCTGGCCATCAGAATTTTGATTCCAAGGATAGTCTGACTTATAACAAGAAGGTCTGTTGATAACCCTCTTTAGAGTGGTTATCCTTAGAAGATCTGATTCCAAGAATTGTTTTAGAGATAGAAAACCCAAAGATCATGACCAATGGTCATGATATTTGTTACACAGAGAATTTCTGGGTTGTGCTTTCCTGTGTGTACCTCACTTTGGTTCAAAGTAATCTGGGGAATTTTCTGGTTGAATCCTCCCAGCCCCCACCATTCCTCACATGCAAATTTAGGTGACTTTGGTGATAATGGTAAACAAGAGAGAGAGTGTGGGTCAGCATAAGCCCATTCCCACTTGTGCAAAGATAGTTCAGAGTACATTATCTAAAGTGAGGAAGCCCACATGGCAAGTAAACAGATCAGCTTTTCTTATTTGAACCATGGATTCAGAATGTAAGGTACCACCCAAAGAATGAGAAAATTCTGAATGCTTTATTGCATCTTCTTAGAAGGCCTCACAACCTTATGGCATCATTTTTGGATTTGAATGCAGTGGTCAATGTGTGGTTTTTCTTAAGCTGTCCAAACCCAGAACCCTTGGATATTATTCTCCACTGAATATCACAATATGGTGGCTGAACATGTGAAGAAGAGAAACTTATGAGGGGGTGAACTAAAACACCTCACTCTTCCCTGATGCTTGCAACTCCTGCTTATGCCAAGACCCTGGCAAAATGGAAAGACTTATACATCTGATGAGTGAGATCACTTTTCATTGCAGCATTCTGCTCTACCAGCCAACACGTTTATATTCACTTTACACAGGAATACCCTGTGAGATTTATTGCCAGCGCATGACACTGAGAAGGCCAGCATATAAAGACTATCACTTTCACAAAAGTTACCTCAGAATTATACCAAGAACTGGAACTTAAATATAGCCACACAGGAAGTGTATAGGTGGCAGGGGGCAAATCCATGGCTATCCTTGAAATCACGGACATGCTGGCAGCTTAGGTTCATCCTGTCACACCTGGGTAATAGTTAAGTGCACTGAGACTCAGCAGTAATTAATTAATCTGAGTGTGTCCATTAAAATCTGCTGTCTGCTTCTAAAGGTACTTGTGAAGATATTTAGAAGTAAATATACTCTCCAGGGTAGAACACTTTGTGTGTTGGAAAAATTTCCAAGAACCACTCACTGAAGCTTTTCATGAATTTCTTGACAAATTAATTTTCAGATCTTTAACTCTTGCCAATGGAAATTTGGCTCATGTTGTATACCATGATATGGATTGCTCCCCAATCTTAGGGACCTTTCCTTTCTCTGGATCCTTCAGTAATTCTGTCTATGCTATTCATACTACATTTTATCTTGAGTAGCCTAGTACTCTCTACCATATTGCAAACTTAAATTCTCCCCGTTCTACAGTGTGGATGTGTTTGAGCACCACTTCCCTAAACATAAAATATGCCTCCCATGGTGACATAGCCTTTTAGGCCCCTAATTGTCCCCTTCCTGTCTCCCTCTGCCTTTCTTCCTCCTCTTTTCTTTTCCCATTCATTTCTTCACAAATATTTGAATACTTCCTAAGTATCAGCAACATTAACTAGAAACTGGTAATAACTCTATGACTTAAAGGACAAAATCAATTATAATAAAGGAACTCTGTATGCAAATGTGGTGTCATCAATTTTCACTATGTTCTAATACTATTATATTATTCTGTAATTTTAAATGAGTTTTGGCATTTATGTACTTGTAAAGTCCTTTCCCTAATTCACAATTATACTGTGGACTATAGTGATAGTCAAATTCTAAATTTTAAATATATTTAAAAGAAAATCATGCCAAAGTTACAAATAAATTGGCAATATTCCCCAACACACTGATGATAGGTAAACCAAATGTGGGAAGAGGGATGTATATAGTTCTCTTGTCACTGTGCATGAGTCATTTCTAAGGAAAAAGTAACTTTTGTCCTTATGGGCAATCTAGATGTTTTCCAAGCACAAGCTAAAGTCTCATTGTGTAGAGGAAATGGAAAGACAAAAGATAACATAAATCATTTTTATTAGAATTCTCATTTAAAATATTTTAAAATACAAAAAACAGGTATAGGTCAAGAGTTAACATTAAAACATTTCAGGTAAAGATAAACATACAGAAAGCCATAAAAATAGGTAAATAGTCAACATTAAACAGTTCAAGTAAAAAAGAAATTAAACTACTGATCCAATTTAGGCATTTAAGGCCCGAATGGAAAGGATGTATATCAAGACATTCTTGAAGAAGTCCTTTCTTTCTCAAAGGTGCTGGTTAGATCCAAAGGTGCTGTTTTAAACTAACATCTGAAGGAAAGGGAAGGCAAGGGAGGGAGAGAAAAGGAAACAGAAAGGGAAGAAAGGAAGGAAGGAAGGAAGAAAAACTAGTATTTCATGAGTTTTTTTTTTTTTTAAGTAATGTTAACTACTTTGTTAGGCACTCTATGTATTATTTCATTTAATTCTTACAACAGTTTTGCAGGACTAATATTACACCTCCCCATTTTTAAGATAAGGAATGAGGCTCAGACATTTACATTATTTTCCCCAGGTTATATAGTAGAAATAATGGAGGATGAGAACCCAACTCCACTCTGAAGTCCTCCTTCTTTCCTCTCACTTCAAATGTCTTTCCACTATACCATATGCTTAAGTAGAAAGTGAACTTTGGTGGATTTATGGATATCCAGAAGTATTGAACTAGCTCATGCAATGTACCTTTTTTGGAGCTTGGGAGTAGAGAAATCTGGACCACATTTTCAAGAAGACAAGTCTGGTTTGTCTATTTCTTCTTTGTTTCAGAAGAAAGACCTCAACAGTTGACAGGAAAAGACATGGAAGAACTGAATGCTACCTACCAGACTGGTGGGCTATTAAAGTTCCCCTAGAGTACATTCGTTAGTAGAAAACGGAGAAAAATGTATGATAAACAGAAATGTGCAAACTTGAATGTGCATGTTAATAAATGATTACGAAGATGAATCAACTCTTGTAACCTAGATTGCTTAGCTGTCAAAATCTAAGGATAAGGAAACTCAAAGGAACACCAAGCAGGTAGCAGAGCTATACACTGTCATTTCTCCATCACGTTCACAGCTCCACAGGCTAATGTCCTCTATACTGATGGCCCCTTCTTAGTTGATGATATTTCACAATGTATTTCATGGCTTCCATCCCTACATGAGACTTTATTACTATCACATAGGAATAAAAAGCCATAAAGCACTAGAGTGAATTTATCTTGGTCGGATGCAAAACTTATTTTCTTCACATGACTTCACAACCATTTCAAAGCTAACCAATCATTTCATGCTACATTAAGGAATGTTTTAAACTACATATAAGTGACAGGAAGCACACTTAAATTGTGACATCACAAATTAACAAGATTTTATCCTTCAACAACATTCTTAGCTACAAGGACCATGAAACAAGACCAGGAGACACTCAGCAACATTCAACCATTGAATTCACCAAAAACAAAGGACGCTGGGGAGAATCCTGGAGAAAACTTCACTTTGACATTGAACTTGGAAACATATAAGGAAAGACAGAAGACAGACAAATCACTGGTACAAACTGAAGCCAGGGGAATTATTTCAAGCCCCTTGCTTCTACTTCTTTCCAAGGAAACTTTCTTGCCTACTTACTGCTGGTTTTGAGATTTTTCATTTTGGGGCAGGTGGGGAGGGAGTGCTTAGCACCTGCTTGCACTATGTAAACATTAAGCTTTCTACACCTTAATAGCAAAAGGAAGAAAAAAAGATGAAGCCTACAGTGTAGTAAGAAACCACAAGTGACAACTGCTCATCTATGGCCTTTCATGGAGGTTGACACCATTCCCCACCCCCATCGACTGAAGCAAGGATGACAGAAACAGAAAGTGTACTGAAATCTTGCAGTGAGCTAGATAACCCAGGTCCAGACTCCAAGAACATTCTTTAATGCTGCATTTAAGTGTCATTGCTCCTGATATTAGTAAGACACTTGTAAATGGCCACACTAAAACCCAGTTCTCTGGGACCATTGAAAACTCAATATCTTATGTTCCCATGGCTTTTCTGGCCTCTCAAAAATAAACCTGAGGTGCCTTATTACCAACTTCTGAAACAGCATTCCAGATTATTAAGCACTGCTTTCGTCTTTAAAAAAAAAAAATCTTGTATTATTCAAATCCAAAATTTCAAAAACCCCAAAACTTGAGTTTCTCCTTAGGAGTAAAAGCTAGGCAAGCTATTTCCATCTAGAGGTTACTATAATGAAAACTTGGTTTATGTGAATCACAAGGAGATTGGAAATAGTTAAATGAAAGGAAGTGCATACATAAATTCAATTATCATGCATGAAACATGCAAATGATTTAAGCTCTGCATCTGAAACTCTAGTTTATATTCATTAATCTCAGGTTGCACTTTTGAAGGAGAAAGACATACTAATTGGGTCCAGATTAATGCACTCCCAAACCTCTCCAATTTGTTTTCAGGTGAGGGTTAAATGATATGTATTAAAATAAACACAGCTGCTCATCTGCCTCCTCATTTTTACCTCCCCGACTCCAACTCTACCTTTACCCCCAGCTGGCTACTTCCCCTGCCTCACTGCATCCCCAGATGGCTCACCTCTCCCAGCCCTCCCGCATCTGGCTCACCTCCCCTACCACCACTCTCCTTCCCTTTGAGAAAGTATTAAAGAGACCTAACGTTGTCCTTTTGAACATACACTCGAAGAATAACCCTTTTTCTTAGCCATTCCAATACTTTCCCTTCCTCCACAGCCACCACACTCCAGAGCGAGAATCAATCACACCTCAAATCTCAGTGATGTCTGACAGAGGAGGCATCACAATGTGTACAAATGGGAAAGCATTTTCTCAAACAGTGCATTCTTTCTACAAGTTTGGGCCTTAGTTCTTTGGATCCGTGCTGAAGGGTAGTTTGAAAGAGTCCAGGCACAGACTTGCTTGCAGCCAAAATTGCTCGAGGTTGGCATGGCGATCCAGTGACTCAGTTATGTGGGAAACTAGAGACTCAGGAGAAAACTTGGGGGTTTTGTTGCATTCTTCCTCTGTGACTCACAAAAGCCCTTGCCTTCCCTCTCCCTCCTCCCTGGCAAAATTAGCCTTCAAAGAAGAAAGTTATTTGCTTATTTATTTATTTATTTACTTATTTTATTGAGACATTACTTTGGGACATAAAGAACATGTTTGGGGAAGATTCTTATCTTGTGAGTAATGAAGCTTTTGAATTAGTAAAATAGTGTTTTCTTGGATCTGACCTTTAGAAAAATAAAACAAAGAAAGGACTTATGGGTACTGGGGATGACCTCAAACACAAAGATAGGATGGCACAAAGCAGCTATCAGAGGAGTTTAAAAAAAAAAGCCTTCAAACTAATTTCACACTGAAAGTGATGTTTAATTTGAATCATGCTTGTCCCAAAAGGAACATGTTGGTCTTGTCACTTGACTCATACCCCTCCTTCCATATGAATTGAAAATTCAGATTGACCATTAATCATGATGTGACACATTCAATTATTTTTTTCCTGTTTCAAAAATCAAATGAAAGCTTTGGATCATATCTGAGTACCGACTGGTTAGCTAATTCTCCCAACCGACATTCACAACGGAGAGAAGACAAGAACGAACGAGGGCACAGACATACACAGAGACATAAATGACTGGACGTGCACACACAGCACTGCACACAAATACGGATAGCTCATAACAGTCACGGGCTCAGAGAGCCTTTCCACTTAAACTGATTTCTGCATATTTGCAAATGTAAAATTAGTCATTGTAAATAACAACAAGGGCGAGACTGATATTAAATCTGTCAACATCCTGACAAATGCCCTGTGCACTCTTTGGTTAGGAGATACACTTACGATAGTCATCGTTCCTAAAAGAGAAAATGATTATACGCTAACCAAACCCTAAGTACAAGCTAAATATTCACCTCGTGAAGCCATTCCTCAACTAGCCCCTTGGCACTCGCTGGAATTATTCGCAGCACGAGCTCTACTTTCTCATTTTCTGCTGTCTCCATGTGGGTAATTTCTTTCTCATGATTAAAAGTGAGCTTGGCAGATCCTTCAAAGCGTGGTTTTAGGTGTAGTGAGGCTCGCAGTGCATCCTTTGTCTAAGGCAGGTTTCAGAGAATTCGTCATTGGACCTTTGGGTGGGCTGATCGTGGCAATAGTCACACACCTAAAATGATTTTTTTAAACAGCAAACTTTATAGATCTCTTTACATAAACATATTTTTGTGCTAAAATATGCCACTGACAGATGAACTGTTTACCTTGGAAGGAATAAGCAGACTTTTCTCTTCCAAATAATCACTTCAGCCTTTCTTATTGTCTCCAGAAGTGATTCTGCCTCCTTCGACTTATCCAACATCTGAGGTTGTGAGATAACCCTTGTAGCATTGGCCTCCTTCCCCGGCCCCTTCATTATTAGCCTCCTGGTGGGTGAGATAGAATACAGTGAATGTAATAACCCTACTTCACACAACAGGCTCACTCTCTCTTTTAAATTGAAAATCCCCTTATTACAAAACAAGGGGTGTTCTTTTTCTTTTACCTTTAAGTAGGACTGCCACATTCATTGCATTTTACAAAAACGCAGCTGCTTTTTAAGCTACAGATAAATAGAATCTGCTAGGCAGTAATTCGACTCAGTCTGAATGCATTATTTTCTTAGACACTTTGGCGAGGGGCTTTTTTATTATAAACTGGAAAGAACAAGGAAAGTCCTTTTCTCTTCTAATTATGAATGTGTTTTGTTCCCTGCTATTAACCTTCAATGTCAGCTTGATCTTCATTTACTGCAGCCAGTTCAATAAATCAACTTTTTTCCCCCTGGAAAATTAAAGGGCTAATGATTAAGTCTTCATGAACTTTAATAACATAAAAATAGCACAAGGGAAAAACAAATGCAAATCCTGAAATCATAAACAAAGACCATGTATTGGCCACTGACATACTAGGAAAGGATCTTGTTTTGACACTCAAAGGTAAGATAAACAGGATTTACTTGCTAGTTTTAATTAATTTAATTTTAATAAAATCAAAGATTTCCAGGCATCTTATTATATCTGCTCTATTAGAAAGGAGAAAACATATATAAGTATAAAAGAGTAACTCTTCTATAGAGTGCGCAGCCCCCTGTGCCCACTGTTTACTTGATCATTATGGTAACAGTTGGTAATTTTATCATTCTTGTACATCTTGAAGCAATGAAATGAGGAAGAAACAGTGTGACAAAGCAATATGCAAGTTGAGCTTCTGCTGATTTTCAGTGCTATAAACACTGAAAAAAGTGAGTTATTAGTAACATCAAAAGGCTGTCCAGAAACTCCATTAGCCTAGGTGTTGGTTTAATTTTGATCCCGAAGCTGATATTTCGGGCTATAGTATTACAACAAACCATAGTGTTTATGCTCTCAGTCTATATGGAGATATTACTTTGCCAAGAGCAGAAATCCCACAGGGTGTCAGTGGGGTTCCAATTAAGAAAAAATAAATTCTGCTGCAGCACTGACAGTAAGTGGGGATGACCTGAGTATCACCACTCACAGGCAGGTGCTCCATGACTGAAGTTACAGATGGACAGAAAGCCTGTGCTGTCCTTTCTCTTCTTGTAGCAGTAACAGAGGGCATGATGCTTACGTCAAATCGTGGCAGTTAACTTCAGAATGATTTATTCTTCCTTGCTT
The DNA here is from genome assembly GCF_047511655.1 of Castor canadensis. Classification (NCBI taxonomy): domain Eukaryota; kingdom Metazoa; phylum Chordata; class Mammalia; order Rodentia; family Castoridae; genus Castor; species Castor canadensis. The sequence goes on along the minus strand of NC_133393.1, from coordinate 134,811,414 downwards.
ATATAATGTTGAGTTTGTTTCCAATAAGGGTGATAGTGACAATCAAAGGGACCCTGTGTAAAACACAAACTCTTTCCTGAACCCTGAACTGAGCTGGCCTGCTGGCATGCACACCCAAGAGACCTCAGACCCAAGGTATATTAGAGGAGGAGGATAGCAAAACCTTGAAGACATAGCTGTGTCTAAAACCATGCTGTCTTTTCCTGTGCGGTTCTGTCTGAAATTTCTTAAAGGAAGATATTTGTCACAAGTGAGATGTCAACTGAGTTTTCTGAGCACGCACTCTAGGAGGAGTGTGTGTGCAGTGAATGGCAGTGACAGCTTTCAAGATTCTACTACTCTGCTTAGATTTGAATCAACTTCCTGTCTGCTGATATGCCTGGAAACAAATGATGCACCAGTCAGGTTACTGGCCTTGATTCGGAAGACTAAGTGACACTGTGGCAGCACAAGAACCCAGTTTCCTCTGAATAAATAACAGAGCCCCTTCTTTGAGACACAAATTGAAGTATATTCAGTATCACTGTAAGAGTGAAATTGAATCCCTTCCCATAAACATCTCCATTGTAGGGACACCACAGTAACAAACCTGTTTTGGCAATCAAAAATGTTTATTTTTGTTATAAAAGTAGGTGAGGCAAATAGAAGAAAAAATATTTTGATTGTATATTTGAGGGAATTTACTTTCTTAGATACCTTGAGATAGAAACACATTTTTTTTTTAGAGAACGGGCTTTCCTAGGTTGCCCACAAATAAACCTCAGCACCTGCTTTCCTCAATCTATCCTCCATCCCCCTTTGATCTTGGGCATTTATTAATACAAACCAGAGACTGATAAGCAAGGCTGAATGTGACCTTGTGAGGATGGCATATAATTGCCACCTTCTACCACCTGTATGACTTTAAGGTAACAGGAAAGTATGTGATGGTAATAAGAAGCCACCACTCAGGACCCTTGGTCTTCATTAAACTTTCAAAACAATTAAAATAGTAGCTCTACTGAAAGCAACCCTATAACAAAGGAGAGGATAAGGGCTGTACTGCTGAAAGAGGTTCAATAGAACAGTGCTTAACAATCTAGCCCCATTTCATTCTCTCTGGGAAAAAGAGAAGGAGAGAGAGAAACAAAGTAAGGAGAAGGACAAGGTAATGAAGGAAGAGGAGGAAGAGAAAGAAGAGGAGGAAAAACTACAATGCCCTGGAGTACTACAAACAAATTATTTTATTCTTTTCCATGTAAAAAATAATTCTCTTCATATCATCCTGCTGCCACTAGTTATAGCCAAGTTTCCAGTGTACTAAGAGAAAGTAGAAACCATCTGGCTTTGGACTTGTTGCCTCCCAATCCCAAATCCAAGTTAAAAGCACACGACTCCTACATGATTGTATATACACATGCAGACAGATACCTGCAGGAACAACCTCTCAGGTGCACAGTGGCTCCACTAAGAAACAAACCTGCTTTAATTACCACACCTGAAAGTCTTCCCCAGATAGTGATAAAAACGCTAAGCTTATTACAAATATTGGGTCAATGTGAATTTGCACAACTGCCAAAATGCTTCATCACTAGTAAATAAAATGCCAGCTAATCAAACCCAGGTTACAAAAGGACAGCATCAGGACTGTGACTTGGTTATTAAAATGGGTTAAATTCCAAATGAAAAAATAGTAGCTTACTCTTAAACATTCTTTGTAGATTTCATTTTAACTCTAATTGAAAATTATAAACACTGTTTTAAATGGAAAAGATAAGCTAGATGATAGAAGTGAACTTTGACTTAAGTGTATCCATTTTTTTTTAAAGAATAAAACACAGATGTGTATAAAAAACAATTTTTCTTATCCCGTCTTCCTCAAGGCTACTTTCTTATTGGGGTTGCTTGAAATAATCTCATTTTTATAAAGCCAAATATCTTATGATGATCAAACTTGACAAATCAGTGTACAAGAAAATCCAGTCTCTTAGAAGGGCAACTTCAAAAACACATTCTCCCCCTGACGACTGTTTGCCCATGAACATGCCTTCCATGCCACAATGAGGCTCTAAGCTCCACTGACCACAGGAAATTCCAGCCAAGATTCTAATCTCTGCAGAAGGCAGTACAGGGGCAATCCATGGAGCCAACAAAACAGAGTGCTATTGCATTTAGTGTGTCCTACAAATGAGGAAACACCAAAAGTTGCATCCAGCATGGAGATGCACAGAATATGAAAAGTAACACAAGCTTTTCAACTCCTTGTCAAGGCTTCCTGACACCCAATGCTTTCATGAGGTCAGGAAACATGTCACTGGCTTCTGTTTTCTGTTCTCCTTCAGGGAACACAGTGAAGAATGAGGCCACTCAGCTGCCTTTTAGCATGTCACACTTGGCTGATTCTCTTCCCTACCAGGAAGCATGTCCATAGCATTTGAACTCACAGAAGAAAAACCAAAACCAATTTAAAACAAAAGAAATTCACATAGTTTGGCCCTATTATATTGTGAGTACCCATGGTATAGTTAAGTTGAAAATATTTTATAGAAAGAAGATCTCTCTTAGGTAAAAACTAAGAGAGAACTGAGGATGAAATGGGAAGCTGATTAAATTCAACAAGGACTTCTCAAAGGACAACATGCCAACTAATCTTCCTGTGCTAATCTTGGAAAGGGGGCAATAAGTGGAAAGTCGTCATGGTTGTAAATTCCAGTGTGATCCTTTCGTAAAAACCTGAGAAGGGGAGAAAAGATGAGATGCATGAATTTCTGGGCTGAATGGATGCCCGGGCTAAGATGCAAAGAATAGATAAGTTAGAACTCTGAACGAACTAAATTTGAAGCCAGACAGTAAAACGGATTGAACCTTATTACATCGAGTCCCTGAGAAATTCCCGAGACAGTTGGATGCAATTTGAAAAGGTCAGAAAAATATTTCCTGCACAGCATTACTGCTTCATGGTTTAAGGGTGTACATTTGTGAGATGTCAACTCTAATCATTTTTATTGACTTTGCTTTCCAGAGACAGACAGACAGTCTGGGAGACAAGACCAGGAGATAAGAGAAAGGCAACCTTATAAATGAAAATCTCTCTTATTTTGTTCTCTCACTTGTGACTGTGAACAATTCTGAATCTCACCCATTTGAAGAGAAATTACACCAACTTCTCATTGAAGACTGATGGAATGGAAATGAAATCTAGGAAAATATCGCTATAATTCTAGCAAGATTGTTTCCTTTTTACTAGCTATTTATTTCACTTCTACTATATGCTACATACTAAGACTTGGGAAAAGTAAATGAAGTTACACTTTAATCCAAATGTGAATATTTAAATTAAATACCATAAAGCACACCCGGGTATGGATATTTATTTATTGTCTACATTTCTTTTGAAAGATGGCTTTGTGAAAGTAGAAAGGGTGAAAATCAAATGGAAAATACAAATACCACTCAAGAGATCATTTTATTGAAAACTCTATTGTTATTTAAGACCTTTCAAATACAAAAGAAACAAGATCTCTCCCTTTACTTTGAATGGGAGTTGTATAAGAACCTTTGTCAGCAAATATATTTGTGGTTCTTTTTCCATTTTTCTCTCTCTTCTATTTTTGGCAGGCAATTGGAAGTCAAAGCTGATTTTTAGTACAGAATGGCATGGTCCATTCCAACCCTACAAAGTTTTTATTAACATCTGAGTTTTCTATTAGGAGCTGGGTGTTTCAGAAGCAAACACAAGCCTGCTTACTCTTCTCTTGTGTAGCAGGAAAACTAAAACTTGATAATGGCCTTAACATCTGCCTGCTTGCTTTTGTGTGGTGTCCCAGATTCATAAGGATGTCCTAACAGCTCACAAGAGTTGGCTTTTCAACCACAAACATGTCTTTTCCTGTGGACAACCCTTCATTCTGACCAACTCTATAACCAGCAATACTCAATATTTGGGGATTTCAGATTGTAACCTGTAATCCACTAGACTGTCACCACTAACAACACAATAAACCAGTCATAAGAAGACCTGTCATAGTGTCAGGTACCTAAAAAACCACGTGAGAAAGCAGGCTCATTAGCTATACTTTTAGTGTCTTTCTAACTCACTTGAATATGTGGCATTGATTAAACATAAGCAAAATTGGGTGAATTTAATTCTTTTTCACCTTATGCGGCAGCTTAGAATTTTTTTTTCAAAAGCAAAGAATCTAGTGAAACTTTGTGATAAGGTCTAGGCCCCAGTGAAACACATTTAAAACTTGAGGTTTCCCAACCTCAAGGTTTTATTCTTGTAGTTTCTGTTTTACTAGCAGAAAGAGTGTTTAAGGCTCATAGCTTCGAATCCTACTATTTAAGTTCCCCATGAGGAAAAGTTCAGAATCTTTTGGCTGACTATTAACATCATTAATAATGATGATACTAACAATCCTAAAAGTACCATTACTATTAAAACAAACAATTATAATAGAAGTTAATGGAGCACTTACTATGTGTAGACACCATGTAAACACATCATTCCATTCAACCCACACAACCAACCTAAGTAAAGTAAAATGTGTGTGTATGTGTGTGTGTGTGTGTGTGTGTGTGTGTGTGTGTGTGTGTGTGCTTCTCCCAATATCACCCATGTAGAGAATGAGGCTCAGGGAGGTCAAGAGGTTTGTCTAGGTTTGAAATTTTGTAGGTACTGATACTGGTACTCAGACCCAGACTTATTTAATTCTACTCTCTATTTGTTTCAAAGCTCTGAAATTTTAACCATTCTCCATAAGCGTTACAGAACCAGGAAGGCCAATCCTCAAAATTACACAGCACTGGTGGAGGAGTGTTGAACCAAATTTCACTGCTCATATATACTGAGAGATGACTACCAGACGTTTGCTAAAAGTCTGCACAATATAGCCAAATGAAGTTCTAGAGCTCTGAACTAATAGTTGTTTTTAGGAATCTTTTCCATCTTCATGGGACTTAGTTCACAAAGACTATAATACTCTAACAACAGCCTCCTTAATCAGGTTGAGGTGTTCACCAACACCTAGTAAATTCTGGAGCCTAATGACACACAAATTGCTTTTCTATTTATATTATCTTCGAATTATGCCCAGAGAAGAGCAAGAAGAGAAAATTTCTTTTTAGGTGGGGCTATATTAAGGCTAAATGTGTTGGCTCAGTAAATCATTCTTCAAATACAACTTTAAAAGGGAAAGTATGTAGCTATTCTGTTATTATCATAGGCAAATAAGTAGAATAAAAAGAAAATAATGCTTGGTCACAAAGGTTTAGCACATAAAACATTGCAGGTCTTTGATTATAACAAAATGTGCCAAACATTGCCTGGTTTCAACACAATGATATTTTATCATTATTTGACAATCATTTATTTCAAGCAATTTACTAACTGTATCCCCCGCAGTGTTTCATCTTATTTACAGAGACAGTATGGCTGTGTGAAAATGTTGGTTGCAACATTGCCCGGGAAACTGTCTTCATCTGCATTTGTAGGTTCCCTCTGATCCCTTTCTGTCTGGTGAGTGCCAAGTTTTCTTGTCAGGCCCCTTTGCAGAAGGAAACCTTTTTCTAACCCTTAAGGGAAATTCTCCTACTGACAAAAGTGTCTTGGAACTTGAGAAGCATTACAATGAGTCACTAGGAGAAACACCAGTAGTGGGGCTATGCTTCTTGCAGAATGAGGTCACTGATGAGATGCACACGTGAAAGCATTGAAAAAATGGGGAGGAAATCAGATGCAGCTACTGAAACGTGGAGAAAGGCATTGGCAAAGAGGAGGCCTGTCACAGAATGAGCTGAAATCTGCAGTAGGAATCGCCCCAGTATTTCTGGCTTCTTGCTTTTCTTAAGCACAGGACGAGAACAATACAGAGGCATATAATATAGACTTGGTGCCCCTAAAGTGCTTGGGAACAAAAGGAGTCCAATTTCTAGTCAAGCCAGAGTATAGAATGCCCTCCAAGGTCATCTAGGTTTTAATATCTCATGTGAAGGAATTAGATTCTAAGCCCTATTTATCTTCTAAGGAAGATACTTGAAAAATATTTTAAGGCAGGTTATAATTGGCTTACTTCTATATTTTTCAAATAGCAATCTGCTCTCAAAACAAATTACAACTTCATAAAAAAACTCTAATAAAAGAAAACATCAAGCTAGCTTATTATATGAGATTTCTATTTTACCTGGTTCTTCCAGTAAGCACAAACTCAGCTTCAGGCATTAATATCATTAGAGTTAACTTTCTAGAAATGATGCTAAGAAATGATGACATACAATTAAAACATGGAGTTTATAGCAGTAGAAGCAGTTAACACATCTCAGATGTGGAGAATGAAAACAGCCTTTACTTTCTCCTCCTTGGATGAAACATAATAATTTAGCAATTTCTAAAAGCCTATTATTAAATTTTTATTTAGTCATTCTTCCAACATTTCAATGTCACAACATTAAATGCTTTGTGTACCTGGCTGTACTTCTCAAGAGAATTTTGGTAGTATGAGAACCCAAATGTTATCCTAGCCCATTTTCTGTGAATTAGAGAATTCTTCAGAGCATATTATTTCCTATGTTGGGAGAGAGTGTGGTTTAAATTTTTCTGAATAAATTTTCAAAATCAAATTTGAAAGTTTTCATGAGAGATGATCCTCCCTGGTGGATGACATGAAGCATGACCTGAGGGGCAAACATGAAAATAATTAGCATAAAATGTATTAGCATATAGATGCCTTTGAAATAATAAACAGCAGAAAACCAAAATGCTTATCCCCAAAAGGAAGTTATGAGAAAATATGAAATTAGAGTACACTTCTCACAGACTGAAACCCCAGACTGAAAGCGAAACAGAAAACTCCCTCAGTGAAGGGTGCGATAGCCAGAGAGATGCAGAAGGGTTCCCAACCCCTGCTACCTTTCTACTTTTCCTGATATCATCACTACATGAATATATTCTATTCACCCTTTTACCTTCTAAACAGAAAAGAGAAAACTAAGTATCTTCTTTTTACTTCCTCCAAGAGCCACCACAAGGTACTCAATGCAAAATTCTTTTTTTCCTTCTTTTATCTACCTTTCTATATTTTTCAAGATGACATACCAAATACTGGGCCTGGCAATTCAATTATTAAGAGGACTGAGGAGCCTCCTTTGAAAAATGGGGACAGTACTCAGTGTTTTTTAATAATGAGCCATGAAGTCTGTAATTCTCTTTATATTTTAAATGGGGACTGCCTCTCAAGATAGTAAAATAGTATATTATAACATGAATGGAAACATATGGTTTCTGGAATAAGTTCTCATTTTAAAATCTGACTTGGATAACCTTTGAAAAGCCAATTTAAACAATTATTTTCAGTTTTTTCTTCAACAAAACAGAGATAGTGTGGTCTATGGTCTCTGTTGTGTGACAATTTGAAGGTACATATGCAAGCTACCTGCAACAATAAAAGAAGCTGTGTTCATCTTCCTCCTAGGCACTAATGAAGACTCCATAACTTTGTGACTATAGGATGTAGTAAGCCAAATACCATTCCACCTCCACTTTGCATGTGTGTGGATGAAGGTGTGGCCCAAAAAACACCAGTTATTAAAGAAGGATATAATGTTTTGCTCAGGATCAATAGCAGCATGGGATTATGAAGTAATAAGAACTGCACTAGAAACAATGTGGTCAATAGAATTGAGGACCTAAAAATATAATACATTTCATGGAGATAAGAATGGGGTTTTAAATTTAACTTTAAAACTATTCCCAGGAAACTAGAAATATCTTATATGGCTCAAAGGGAGTAAAGATTTGCTAATCACACCTTAAATGACCTGGCACAGATGAATTCCATCAGCAAGCTCCATGTTAGACAGTTGAAACAAAGTATGTCCAGGCATAGGCACCATATTCAATATTTGGTCCTTTTAACTTTAGTCATTTTTAGTGGCTGTCAATATAGCCACTAAAACACTAAGAAAGGATGAGTCTCCAAGAATACTATTTGATTTTCTCAATTTACTTTGAACTTTGAAGTCTCAACTGTTGATAATTACTTAGCAAATCTGTGTTTTGGTCCCTCGGCAGATAAAATAGGAAAGGAAACATTCATGACAAAATAGTAAATTTTGTAGGAATTTGAAAGTCAATCTTGGTTTATGTTCTGATAACTGCAGCACAGGTCTTGAACCTACCACTCATTATCTAATATTTGCTTACATGTCAACAGCTCCATTTCTATCATAATCTACTCAGAACTTTCTTGAATGCTTATGTTGCTTCATCAATACCAAACACATAGTACTGAGAGTGGGACAGGGGAAAAGCCAAGAAAACAAAGCCTTCATTGGTATGTTTCCTGAACAAATATATTGCTTGGTTGAGTTGAATTTATGATAATCATGTTGCTGATTGCTCTGCATTAACACAGAGTAATAGTTCTATGTTTACCTCTTCCTGTTTAAACTTAGTTCATTGAGCCTACGTTATGAGGCAGGCACCATGCAGAGGCATTCCTGTTGAACGCCATTTAATCCTCATCATTCTTATGAAATGGGGTTTAAAAGAGACCTAGTTTATTGCCTTTTGAACAACTTTTAAGAATAAAGTGTTTAGAAAGGCACACTTTGGTTAATAAATCAAACTGTAGTGTTTCTTCGGCTTTCAGAATTTGCAAAATTTTTGATTGCCTGCATCCTTTTGAGCATGGCTCCTCTGGCTATGAGGGAAAGGATCTATTTCATTAAATACATACATATATATATATATATATATATATATATATATATATATAAATATTTATATATATTTATATATTTATTATATATATATAAATATTTATATATATATAAATATTTTTATATATATATATATTTATATATATATATATATATATATATATATATATATATATATATATATATATATATATAAATGGTATTCTCCATGCTCTGCCAATCAAATGATAAGGCAAAACATGTTCACGTTTGCAATCCAAAAAGGATTTGTGGTTCTATCAATTTGCTTCCTTAAGGATATTTCAGTGTCTTACAGGGCTTTGTTTTAAAGCTAATGATGTGCAGATATATTTGTTCTATAGTGGGTTTCAGACTTTAAAACCATACAAAAAGAATAAAACAAAATAAATCCTTTCAAGTTGATTTCTATTAATTATTTTAAAAATTTTTAGTGTGCTTAAATGTGTTTTTTTGCATTCATATTTGAAAGGACGAAGTTAAAATGTCTACCTACTATATGACCTTATATATAGAAAACCCTGAAGATTCCACCCAACACCTCTTAGAATTAATAAACAAGATAGAAAATCAATATGTAAAAATCAGTAGCATTTCTGACCACTAACAAACTATCTGAAAAAGAAATCAAGAAAATAATCTCATTTATAATAGATACAAGAAACAAAATAAAACACTTGTGAATAAATTTAACCAAATGAGTGAAAGACCTGTGTATTGAAAATGATAAAACAACGATGAGAGAAATAGAAGATGACACAAATAAGGGGAAAGATAGCCCATGTTCATGGATAAGACAGTATATGAGTTCATGTTAGAATCCATATGCTGTTCAAAGAAATCTGCAGGTTTGATACAACCCCTATCAAAATCATAATGACATTTTTCATAGAAATAGAAAAAAATCCTAAAATTCATATAGGACCAAAAAAGAACATGAATAGACAAAATAATCTTGGATAAAAACAACCAAGCTGGAAGCATCACAATACCTGATTTCAAGATACACTACAAAGCTGGAATAATCAAAACAGACATATAGACGAATGAAACACACTAGAGAGACCAGAAACAAACCAACCCACTAACAGTTTATTTTTGAAAAAAGTGCCAAAAATACACAATAGGGAAAGGACAGTCTCTTTAATATATGGTGCTGGGAAAACTGGACATCCCTATGCAGAAGAATTAAACTAAATTTTGTCTCACATCATATACAAAATTCAACTCAAAATGGATTAAAAACCTAAATGTAAGATGGGAAACTATAAAACTACTAAAAGAAAACATAGAGGAAAATCTCCCTGATATTGGTCTGGGCAATGATTTTTCAACCCTGTAAATCACAGGCAATAAAAGTAAAAGGAAACAAACAGAACATGAATTACATTAAACTAAAAGATTCTGTACAGCAAAGGAAAAAAATCAACAGAAAGGACAACCTGTGGAAGGAGATAAAATATTTGTAATCCACGTATCTGATAAGTGGTTAATATTCAAAACATATAAAAAACTCAACTGCAAGAAAACAAACAACCCAATTAAGCAATGGGCAAAGGACCTCAATAGAGATTTCTCTAAAGAAGATATACAAATGACCAATAGGTATACACAAAAATGCTCACCATAGCTAATTATCAGAGAAATGCAAATTAAAATGAGATGTAACAATCAGAATGGCTATTATCAAAAAAGATGAATGAGAAAATGTTGACAAGGATGTAGAGAAATGTCAACCCATGTACAACCAGGATGGAAATATAAAGTAGGATAGCCATTATGGAAACCACTTTGAATGTTTGTCTGAATATTAAAAATAAAGCTATCATATGATCCAGCAATCCCATACTAGGTATAAATCCAACTTAAGTGAAATTAATATGCTGAAGAAGTGTCTGCACTCCTGATTCACTGCTACATTATTCACAACAGGCAAGATAAGGAATTAACCTAAGAATTGATCAACAGATGCCCTATAAAAAAAATTGGTATATATCCACAATAGATTGCTACTCAACCTGTAAAAAAGAAGAAAATCAGTCATTTGCAACAACATAGATTAAGCCAGAAGCAGGAAATACACCAGGCACAGAAAGACTTTGCTTATATGTGGAATCTAAAACGTTGAACTCAAAGAAAGTAGGTAAAATGGTTACCAAAGGCTGGAGGCAGAAGGGGGTAGTGGAAGTAGGTAATTGAGGCAATGTGCTTAAAGGATGCAAAATTTCAGTTTGGACAAATAAATACAAGAGTTCTATTGTACAGCAATGTGACTGTTGTTCATAAGGATGTACTGTATTCTTTTAAATCACTAAGAGTGTTCTCAACACACAAAAATATGATAAGTACTTGGGGTAGTACATATGCTAATTAGCTCAACTGAACCATTCCAGAATGTATGCATATTTTAAAGCATCATGTTATGGGGTAAATATATAGAATTTTTATGCTAATTAAAAATGTTTTTTCAAGGCAGGTATGGTGTCACATGCTGTAATCATGGACTCGGCACTCAGGAGGATAAGGCAAGGGGATCACTTGAGTTTGAGGCTTTGAGGCTTTTTTTTTCTTAACTTCTACCACTACTAAATAGACACAAAAATGAGTATTTTTCAGATGCAAGAAAATTGATTTGGGCCTCAGGACTGATTGGAGGAGGTGGTAAGAGAATGAATTGGTGAAATAATACCTGGAAAGGTTTCAAGGGGAAATGTACAGATAATGAGAATTATGAATTTACTAGCATTCTAGTGAAGATATTGTGTCTCTGGCTATGGAGTCTTGTTCATCCAGTATACAAATGTATCCCTGAAACCTGGACCATTCTTCTGGAGTTTTATCAGGTGTTACATTCTACATATTGTTCACTTTATGTGTCTAGAGGTCATTTTCATGAATTTTTAGGGAATTTAAAATTGGATTTTGGCTTCTTCATTTTTTTCCAGGCACTCACCTGGGACAAAGCTTTACTTCATCACATATGTTTTATGTTGGGGTATACCAAATAAATCTTTAATATAAACCTAACTGAATTCAACTGGGAAGACACATTTGTTGTTAAAAGTACAGTAAAATGTTTAACTTCAATGCCAAATTTCATTATTCTGTTATAATTTCTGTAAAATGAACTTGAGTAATCACAAACAAGCCAAGATAAAACCCCCAATACCGATTTTTCCATTTAACTTGGCAATGTGCTTTGGGCTTGTTAACACAATATTTTAACTAGCACAGAAACCCTGTTTATTTATAGCATTAATCTTCTTGTGCCCTTTGTTTTTCCTTTTCCACTGAAGGGAAGTAGGTAGGCAAATCAATGTCGAGAGCAATACAAAATAGGAGAAGCAATTGCCTCTACACATTCCTTCACCTTTGGGTAAAATAGAAGTAATTCTCCTTGCACCACTGGGTTGAACTGAATAGCATATTTAAGAATAGTACAGAACTAATAGATCACGGTTATGTGATGGCTTCTGCTAATTGAAAAAGTGGATAAATTCCTGAGATGACTTATATTCAAACCCCAGAAGCCACATTTCAACAATATGCGATGTAGAAGATCAGGCTGGTGAGTATGAATCCTGGCTCTGTCAAATAGTGCATGTGCTTCAATTTCCCCAATCATAAAACTGGAAGAACAAGAGCCCCCTCTCCTCAAAGGGTTTCTTTGTCCCATTAGATGTAAAGTGTTGAGACTTGTGCTTGCCACATAGTAAACATTATGTAAAGGCATTGTCACCATTATTTACAATCACATGCTCATCATTTAACAGACAAAAGAAATTTCTGTGTTATACTGGCTTTTGCACAAGGGAGAAGTAAATACCATCTAATTATCTCAGTGATTGCCAATGTCTTCATTATCACATATAGAGTGCTTACTGTATGCCAAACATTGTAGTATCAACCAGGGCAGAAAAATGTCCTGTTCTTACAGAGTTTCTATTATAGGAGAATGACAGACAATAAATACATTTGTAATATGATGTCATCTAACGGAGAGTGCTATGGAGAAAAACTAAAGAAAAAAATGCAGTGACCTTTCTTCTGTCCCTATATTCAGACCTGTTTGACAAATTGGCTCAGTTTCTCCAGCGAGAGGAATTCTCAAGCTGACATTCTAGGTAACTGTTTCACTGAAATTCCAACCATTTGGAAGACACAAAAATAATCCAACATATGAGCACATCCAGACAGACATATGTACACTGGTTTTCTAAAATGTAGTGTGTATGTAATTTCCTGAATGGTTGGTTGTCACATCCATCTGGTCTTATTTCCATAGCACTTGAATGCGCCACGAGGATATAAACCCTAAAAGCTAGAAAACAGAATTTAAATCCCCAAACACATACGAGGTGTGTTTTCCAAAGCAGCTCATTTCCTCCAACGAGCACTGGGGTAACTTCATTAACTCCTCAGCTACAGTTGAGCATAGCTGAGATAGCATAAAGGCCACAGAACATGAAAGACATTCCATGGCAGAGCTCATTAAGTGAGCTTAAGATAAGCTTGACAAGCTAATGGCAAAAATCTAATTTGAACTTTCTGGATGTAAAAACTCTGATTAAGTCCAAATACACCAAAACTCTACCATGCATGCTATCAAAAAAAAAAAAAAGGCAGCAACTCAGTGTCAATTAGGCCCTTGGAGTTCACGAATCAAAGGCCAGGGAAGTATGTGGTCCTATTCAATCACATTGAATAGGAAATTGTGTTCTATGTGCTTTGGGGTTTGGGCTGTGGTCCTATTTAAATTGCACAGATGTCATAGATCCCTAAATTAACAGTGGTCTCCTGGGAAATGTTCACCAGAGTGCATATATAGGACAAAAGCATGGTTAGATGTGGACATCAGACTGTACAGAACGCATTTCCTGTTGTTTGCCCTTTTTCTAAGAGCCCTTTCCTATTTCTACATTCTGTCAGCCCCTAAGAATCTGGGCCATGTTAGCTGGTACTTCAATGCCATATTAAAACTAACTGGTAGCTCTAGTATATGTATTTCCCCTCTGCAACTACTTTTATATCCCTGAGTGGAAAAACACTTTTTTGAAATAATAATGGCACTGTGTATGCCATGCACAATGGGAAATATTACAAATATTATTAATCCCCATGTCAATCTTATTATAATCAACCCAATTTCATAGACAAGGAAGCTAAAGATTCACATGATTTCCCCCACCTCCAATTAATGGAGAACCAAGGCTATACCCCAGGTTATCTGGCTCCAAAGTTCTCACTCGTACTTCACTACCTAGTAAAAGGAGGAATTAACATCTGTTAAGTGAATATACAAATGAATGGACACATTTTGTAATGTCCCTAGAATTAAGAAAAGAAGAATTTACCACTTTTTGCTTCTGTTGCAACAATAGTCTATATTATCACATACCAGCGATTTAGAATTCTTGAAGACGCTATGCCTTGGCTCTACAGTGCCATTTTAAATATCTTACTAATAGGCGTTTTTGGAACCTTTTTCCTTTCCTGTAATTAATTCCTTATAAGAGGGAAGGATAATTTTTTTTTTGCTTGAATATGGCTTTACATGCTAATTTCTTTGTTGTTGTTTTTGTTTTTGAGATATCTCTTCATGCAGCTCAGGCGGTGTAGAACTTGCAATCTTCCTGCCTCAGCCTCCTGAGTGCTGGGATTATAGATATGCACCATCACGTTCGGGCATGTGCTAGTATCTTAAATTTTTTTTCTCATGTTTAGAATCCTGAGCCTTTATCCAGGCCTGCACCTAAGTTCCTGTCCCAGCTTTTCCAACTATGGCCTACTCCATTTCTATCCCAGCCCTAGTAATAACGGTGGAGGTAATATATGTTTAACTATTATAAACAATGTAATGAATCAGAATACTTTTTATAAATGTGTATTGAGGAGAAACTAAATTTTCACCTATCAAAACTTGAATAATGTCCTGAATTTCCTAATATACTCAATTCCTAGGACCTATATTCAGATGCAATATTGTTTGCATGGGACATTACTCTGTTAATATAACTTTCACTTCCTTCTTGCAAACAATTCAAAAAAGATCCCAAAAATATTCGCCTACCTTCATTCTTCCTTACTGCAATAACAGACTTTAGCTAATTCTCTATGTTCCCCATTTATAAATAAGATTACAATGCTACTCATTGCCACATTGCTGTGAAATCACATCGGATAATGTGTGCAGATTTATTTTTGAGCTATGAAATATTAGAGATCTATTAAACAATATTAGAACAAAAGGAAGGCCAGAAATTCATATATATATACTTTAAGGAAACCAGGTATTTGATTTTGCCCTTTGATGTGTGTATTTACACACATCTGAGACAAAAATAGGCATACATATGTACATATATACATGTATGTATATGTGTGTGAATGTGAAACTTCAGTGCATAAAAGTAAGTTAATGAGTGCTCCATTGAAATTTTTTTCTCCAATTGCCTCTGTTGGTTTCTAACACAGAGCTACTGTATTTTACATAGTGATAATAGCTACCACTTCTTTCAATTGGTTGGTAGGTATTGGGT
This sequence comes from Castor canadensis, assembly GCF_047511655.1. NCBI lineage: Eukaryota > Metazoa > Chordata > Mammalia > Rodentia > Castoridae > Castor > Castor canadensis. Next base: position 134,796,160 of record NC_133393.1, on the reverse strand, counting down.
AAAAGTAATAGAATTATAGAATTTGGTCATCATATCATCACCATAAAGAGTTATTATTATCTCATTTTTGCTGATGGGTAAACTGAAGCCCAGAAGAGTTAAGAAAAAAGTCCCAAGCTTACATTACTAGCAAATGACAGAAGCAAAGTCTGAATTGAGGTCTACCTTGCTATGAAGCTTTGCTTACAAATTCAAATCCCATTCATTTGAAACGTACATTTAGCCAAGCACAGCAGGTGCTATAGTTTTCAGGGAACAAGTTCAAATGAATCTCATCCTTTGTGAAATATAAGAATTCCTCTGATCAGAATACAAACTAATCAAAAATTTTCAGCTTTCTCAAAAATAACCAGGAGTTTTAAAAGTTTTTAAACGTCCTCAGAGGGTTTATGGTCTCTAGGTTAGCTAATACAGAACATCCTGTAAAATACAGACACTGAGAACTACAAATGGGATTAGCAGCCATAGTTTTTAATTCATTGGCAACCACCCTTCATTCTAGGAGCACTTTGAGTTCCTACTGTGTGCATACCACTACTCAGGAATAAAGCTGTATGGAAGGAGAAGGGAAGGCTTAACAAAGCAGATTTCCCTCAGGGAGCCGACAATCTATCCTTTGGAAAGGACACCAGAATACATGAATCAGTAAGAGTCAAATTAATCTTAGAATACATTAGCAATACTTAGAAGTAGTAAAACTAAATAAAAATTTCTTCAAAGGATTAAGTCCTTCAGCCTTTAACTCAGTCAGACCTGCCTCCCCCCACATGCCAATTAGAGTTCAAAGAAAAGATTCATACACCTCATTTGCAGATCAGTAGAACCTTCAGTGCAACTGATAAATCCTTAATAAGCCAGAAAGATAGCTATATTTATTCTTAAAATTAACTAATTTGCACACTGAGGTTAAGTGATTTGCCTCAAGACAATTCATTGGAATATCTGATAAAACTCCATGGTTCCATTTCTGATTTGACATCCTTGACCTGCTTTCCCATTTAAAAGTTACCCTGTAGAAAACACTCATAGGTGTTAACAGAGTCCAACACAAAACAAGTTCATGTCTACACATGGAGACCAAACAACAACAAAACAACTTACACTAAAATATTTAGTGAATCACACAATGAACAAGGCAATCTTCATGTATTGTATGAGGCACAGAGCTGTGATTTTTAGGGAGAATTTTGCCTCCTTTGTCTATGACCTAAAAGCAGACTTAGCTTTTTCAGTAGTTTCTTTAGAGAAGTCAGCAGTACAGAAAGTAAATATTCTAGCAATTGAACTGGTCAGTTGCCTTTGGTGTCTAAATTGAACTCTTTGCTTAGGGGATATGTAGACACAGGCACACACACAGACTTTGGATGTATAATACTAAACTTTCTTGGATCATCCCTAGACTATTCAGCAAGGTACTATTAGCCATTGGGAAGTGCAAACTTTCGAGTTTTCACCTCTAAGAATGTAGAAAATAACATTAGGCACCTTTGGAAGGAGTAAAGTGATAACCAAAGGCAACACAATTCTGATGGTGACTTAAACACATTTTTTTTCTGAAAGTGGATAATCATCACTGAATTCAGAAAGCAGTAATAGTATGTCACCATTGGTTTTGATACAGAAAATGGAATAAAAATGATCCAAGTATTATTATACATAATGACCACTCCCTTCACACACACACTTTTTTACTTAAGCTATTTCAAGCACTTCATATTTTCCTGGGCCAGCTAACAGGACTTTAACATTTTTATAGCAAAAATAGTACAGTCGTTGTCTCAAATTCCTTATTTTTCCTATTAGACTCCATTATAATTTTGCTAGATCTCAAACTATCTTAGAGAACCCAAATTACACAAAACTTTGGGGATAGAAATTAGCATAATTGAAATAATTAAATTTTTGGCAATTATAATTCTCACTTAAAACTAAATTAAATATGCCAAACTATAATTATGTTCAAATTTGCATCATGAAAATTATCCCCATTTTGCTCATGGCATCTTAAAATATCTAAGAGAGGATCTTAAGCCCTTCAGGTTGAGTCAAGAGGCCTTATCTTCACAGCCTTTAGGAAGAAGAGAGTTATTATGCACTAAGCACAGTTACTTAGCCTCTTGGGAAAGGAAAGGTAGTCCATTATTTTTTCCCTCTGTGGTGTGCAGGATTTGTACTATAATCTTCAGATACCTCTAAGTTACAGTGCCATTAGTGAGTGCTGAGTGCCATGTTAGAAGCTAAAAGATTAATGCTTTCTTTGGAGAGAAACTTTAAGCAAAGCAGGTCATGCTTTAGGACAAAGATAATGAGAAACAAAGACACAAAAAAGGCTACAATATTTCAAACCAGACACTTGAAAATAGCACTGCTTTGTGATGCATTTAAAAATGATTAAGGAGTTAAAGCAATCAGAGCGCAATGAGCACTCACCTTTCACCCCATGAGATGCTCAATGATTTTTAAGAATCCTAGGATCAAATCTCTGTTATGATGATAATTTGTTTGGGATACAAAAAGAAAGCACTAAAATAAAACATTACTTAGTATAAGATGTCTGTATAGCTAACCCTTCTGCTGGCAGATTAAATTAGTCAGTTGATGTGATTAAACTTGCAATATAGTTTATTTATCTTCATCTTTGGGACAGTGGGTGAATATAACCTGTGAATGTATTGGTCAAGAAATAGATGAATCTGCACAGGACCAGCACTCTGTCAAAGTACACAATGAGTTTTTTACAAAAAAAAACCCAAAACATATGAATATATCTCCAGTTTAGTAAAATATTCACATTAATAACAGAATAAGACAAAAGAACCCTGGCTGACATCCCATCTGCTCTTATGAATTAAATTTAGAAGTCATATGTAATATAGACATTTCTGTCTGAATATCATAAACCCTGACACATCCAGGCTTTCATTAGAAAGCTCCACAATGTGACTTGAATAACAATCTGTCTTAGCTAATTAGTATTTTCAGTTTAGCATATTCACTTCCAGACATATTGCTGTTTGCACATGGTAATTTAGGTAAACAGATACCAACCACAGCTGCATCAATTAACACTGCTAATCAAAACTGAATTCAGGTAATTAGGCACATTTATGCAAAAAATGTGTAATTTTGGGAAAAAAAAGCGAGACTCTTCAGTAATATGTCAATAAGTAAAAATCTCATTTTGCTTATGAAGTTGAAGAATGAGGGGAGAGAAATCATCATTAATATATACATCATACAGACAGAATAAAATTCCTAAATTAAATCTCAATCTTTAATTGGCCTGTATTTTCAGAAATTGGATCATAATTTTTCATAAATGTTTTCCTCAGTGTTTCCATATAGTAAAGTTGACTCACATCTGCTTAAGGAGTTAATCACTATCAAGCAAGACTCAAATGGTTAATGCATTCTCAAGTATTTATATCATTAGAAGGGATGCTGGTCAAACAGTCTTCTATCTTCTCTAGCATCTCTCAGGCAAGACTGTATTTGTATATCTCTCATTTTATTACATACTTAAATCTTCTCCCCTCTAAGGTACTTTCTTTTGCAGTTAGAATCACAATAGCATTTTCTTACTTTCCTGACAGAACTTTTTGACCTTCCTAATACTATACAATGCCCTTTAGTTGCTTTGTACATTTTTTTCCAAAATGTATACTTGATTTATTTCTTCTGTCCCTTTACAAACATAAACTAAACTAATTTTGGTTAAATATTCTGATCAGTTCAGAAAACTAGTCTCACTGTTGGTAAGTATTAAGTGGCTAAGTAGTGACTAACAAGTTCAAGGTGAGGGGCCATTCATGGGTATGAAGTTCAGGCTAACATGAAAGAAAAAACGGGACCATCTTTAAAAGCATTCTGGTGGGAAAAATTTAGAATGAATCTCTCTTTCTCTTTCTCTATGCCTCTCTCTTTCTCTGTGTATCTCTCTCTCCATCTTCAGACTCTATAGTTGAGATTTATTTCTTAATTGTAAACAATGTAACAATATAACAAAGTATTGAGTTCAATGCCCTTAGTTTTATTTTAATGGTAATAGTCACTTTCAGCCCAATTTTACAAACATTTCCTTAGCACCTACCATGTATCAGGAACCTTCTAAGAGCCCTGTGGGTTGATGCAGAGATGGCTTTAGACTGCTTACACTCTCTGAGCCAACGTAAGAAAGTTAATAAACCAACAGAAGCAACTCTCAAAAGGTGGATAAAACCACCATGTGAAAATTTACCTGTCAATTCCCAACTTTGGGGTTTCCTGGGCTAATTTTCCAGATGATTACTTTTTGCCTAACTCATGATAATTCTCTTGTTACCATAAGAAATCAGGAAATAAGAGCAAAAATTATCTTGCCAAGTAACATGATATCATTTTCTTAAATTGTAGTAATTCAATATGTGTGTTTCTTTTCTAATATTTATCCAAAAAAAGATGTTTTTCCATATGTCCTTCAAATGTAACTGGAGGATTGCCTATGACATAGAAATCTAAGAGTCTGTGCTTGAAACCCGATTTCCAGAGCAGGAATCTTAAAATATGAGGACACATTTCTCAGTGGGTTGTCAAACGACACCAATGGAGATTGCTCAAAGTGAGACAAGATGCTTCCGATTTTTAAATGTCTGTTAGGCAGAATTATTTATGAATTTTAAATGAATGAGAAGTAAGCACAAACATTGTAAAGATGATTTTTTAAAAAGTGCTTAGTGAGTGGTTTATAAAACCAGTGATTAAAATTTGAGGAGGAGAATTTCTGGCCTCCATGAAATGATCCAGCTAAGTGAAGTTTATTCCATCAGTGCACTAGTGAACAATCCAAGGCAACTTAACATCTCTTGCTCCAGAGTGAATCAAGAGAGAGCTAATTCTTTCACTGCTCTTCCTGGCCAGTCAATAAATTCCTGAAGGGAACAGGGATAAAATTCATCCTCTAAGAATGTTGTTCTCACAGTCATGTTGTAGCAAGCGGGGTAATGCTTTGGCTATCACAAGGATAACTGGTGAAGGAAGGGCTTGAAATTCAATCAGCTCCTAACTCACGCTGGGCCACTATCTAGCCTTGCAACTTTAAGAATAGCATTCTCCACTTAGTTTCAGTTTCTGATGCCTAAAACATGGCTCTTAGACCACCTTGCTGGGTCAGAGTGTACATGAAACAAGAAAGACTTGTTGAGACTGAATATAGGTCAGTCAGTGATGACTCCAGAAATGCCAGGACTGAAGGCACTTTAGTTAAAGCAAGTTTCCAGACTGTAAAGTATAGTTAGCCTTCTAGATGCAGGTTGTTGCTCGCATGGATTCAACCAACCAGGGAGTGAAAGTATCAAAAATAAACAAATAAGTAGCTTCAATTACTATGGTAGTACTAAGAAGGCTGTGGAAGGAGGACTACAAGTGTGAGGCCAGCCTGAGTCACATAGCGAGACTGTTCCAACCCCTGCCAAATTTCATCTGTATAACACCTGAACAGACTTTTTTCATGTCATTGTTCCCTAAAAAATATAGTACAGCCGTTCACATAGCATTTACATTGTAATAGGTATTATAAGTAATGTAAGATGGTTAAAAACATACAGGAGGATATGTGGATATGAATAGGTTTTATACACCTATGGCATTTTTAGATTAGGAACTTGAGCATCCATGGTTTTTGGTATCCTGAGGGGTCCTGGAACCAAATCCCCAAGGATACCACAAGGCTATTGCAATTCGTAGAGCTGAAGAGGTAATTTTAGTATAAATTGCACAGAATATATCAGCGAGGTCACACCCTATTCTATATTAGGTCACCTTTGAACTCATTCAAAAACTAGTAGAAGGGAATGAACTTTTCTCATTAAGCGGGGGCAATTTACCATTTCCGAAGTATCTTTGTAATTTTTTCAGACAAATTACTAGAAATAACTCACTTGACTAATACTAACCAATAATTTTATTCTGATATTTTTGTCTGTTAAAGAGAATAAACATCAGGAAAATTCCTAAATGACTACTTTTAGATTGTGAAAAAATTCCAAAAATCTTGAAGTCTGCCACTTGCTATCTTTCCTTTGTCCAGCAAAATAAAATTGCTCATGATACACCTACTCTAAATTTTTGTGAAATTAAGTAGCTGATTCATACCATGCAATGAATAAAACAATATACAAAGAAAAAAACAACATTGTTGGTCGTTTGTTAAAGTCTACTTTTTAAAAAGGAGTCTAGCTAAAATATGTGGTCCATGAAAATATCAAATGGATTAATCTTGGCTTATTAATGGCAAAGAATGTTATTTATCCACTATAAGGGAAAATGTCAGGGCTAGTACTGGGTGGATTAGAGGCAAACTGACTGCCAGAAAACAAAGACAACACAAAGAAATGAAATGTCTTCAAAGCACACTGAAGCAAAACAAATGACTGGATTTGGGAGTTAACAAAAATATGATCTTATTTGCCTTTTCTGCTTCACCAACATTTTCTCTATACTAAGACAACATGAATTTCAACTTCCTGAGTCATACTTCCCTTTTTGAAAAAGACTTCTGATAATTAAAAACAGCGTAGAGAAAAATACTATCCACAGTTTGGCGTATAAGCTTTCTATCCTTAGAGAATGTTGGGTTTGCAACAAATGTGAATAATGAAAATTATTTTCATTTGTTCTCCTAAAAGGTCAAATAAAATTATTCTAAATTAGAAAAGACTTTTCAATAATATTTGAAGAATTAATAGTGAATATTTAAGGGATTTAATATAGCATTCATGTTTAGTTTTTAGTAAGAATTATCTTTTATAAGAAAACAAGTATTATCATAGAACAGTTGAATTTTTTTCAAGCTTGACAAGTCAATGTACCAAAGCCAAAGCTGATAATCTATACTTTATCAGAAAAGGTAAACATATTTGTTTACAATTTATGATGAATATTTATTTCACAATTAAGAATTAGGGAATTATCCTTACAGCAAACAGATCTTAGTTAAACATATTATTAATTTATGCTTCAAGGTATTATCTAACCCTCTGGAGGATGTCAGAGTCACTTTGCCAATGGAATAATCTCCGTCTCTCTCTCTCACACATGTATTTCATCTTTGACTTTCTTCACAGGCTTATACAGGAGAAATCTATCTTTCATAAGGGTGTTAAAAGCATACATGAAAAGCTTATGCAAAAATAAACTATAGCACCTCAGGCTTCTTAATTTTTACACTATAATGCCTTGGACTTTTCTACCTTGACACATTCAGAGTGAATTCTTTGATGAAAAGAGAGAAATAAATTACATGTGGAATGAAGAGAACCTTTATTTCCATTTTAATAGTTCACAGACACATAAAAGAAAGACACATTCACTGTGAGGTAGGACTTAAAACTCAAAAGATTCACTGACTTAGTAATAAAAAAATTGATATGATATGAAAAATGGAAACAGTGTTTGAAGCAATCTGAATACAAACTTTTCACAGAGCTTCAAGAAAATTTAATGAAGACAAAAAAACTAAACCACTAAATAGCATTGCAACTAATTACTTTGCTTCTCCTGCAACATTTTTGAACTTAATGAACATATTGAATATTTCCAGACTACCAGAGGTCATGGGGAATGAAATTCAAGACATCAGAAATAATCATCTTTCATAAGCCACTGTACTACAAAGCGTGCTTTTCTAGGAACCATTGCACAGATTTAACATGGGTATAAATAATATTCAGTCTAGGACTTTGGCATTGGATTAGAATAGAGATGTCACTGTTATTCAGGACATCCTTGATGGTTTTTCTACGCATTTTCACCTGTGCAGAGGTGGACTTCATGCTGCTCACCTTTGTCAGGGTGGTGTTTTGATGTTTTGTAGCAGGAAGAGTGGTTCTTGGGACTTTTTCCTCCACGTGCTCTAAATTATGTATATATTATTTCTAGCTTATTTTTTTGTTAGGGGGATGCTCCTGTCAGAGCTGTGGTCCTTCTCAAGCGGCATCTTATTTAAACGTGCAAAAATGAAAATTAAAATAGAAGGCTTTTTATTGTTATTATTTGAATGACATAGGACCTCCTGGATGTTTGCATTTAAATTGTACAGACTAATTCAGATCTGGTTTTTAATTTCAGAAAGGTTAATCACCCTAACAAAGGTCAATCAAACTTTAATCTTCAATAAAATTGCTACAGCCCCAATCACCTGCTGGACATTTATTATATCTCTATTTCCATGCAAAAGAATGCATTTTATTCATTATGCATCACTAATCTTCTAACTCTTTACATTAGCACATCTTACAAAAAAACATTAATTCCTTTGAAACTCAGACAAGAGTTCATTTCTACACATCTCAAGAGATAATCCTGTTCAAAAAAAAACAGGATATCAGTTTGTGAATGACTTTCCTGACCCTTGCAAATCCACCTAGACCTTTGATACTCCAACAGAATTTTTTCACTACCAAGTCTCAATTACACAAAATATTCCAGAGGTTTAGGTTAAAACAACAGTATATTATTTCAAGAACTTAATCCTCCATACATAGTGTCTGTGATTATACCATTCATCTACTTGTTTCTATTCATTTGTTTATTATATACAAAAGATATTGATTTGGAGAAAGTAAATGTTAACCTTATTTGAGTAAAAGTAGAAACACTTATATTCATCTATTCATTCATTCAGTGAATATATATTGAGTGACAGTTATGGGCCAGATACTAGATGGAAAGGAATCAAAATTAAAGATTAAAATGAATCTCTATTATGAGAATAATATTCTCCCATGAAAATGATTTTTCAGAATATAATAAAATAATGATTGAAATCTCCACTTTCAGCTTTTCTGATCAGCATCACTAAATTTTACTGAAGACTGGAGACAAATGAATTCAAATTATACCAAAATTTTGATAAACAGTATTTAAAATTATCTGGACACCTAAAGACGTCAAAATTCATAATTCCAGAAAATGATTCATATTTTTGAGAGTATGAAATTTGATTATCAAAATTCTAGATCGTTATATTGAGAAGATCAAGGCTCCTATGGTTAGGAATAAAACCATGAGAAAATGTAAATGGACTTATTTGAAATATACATGTTATGTGTTCACTTGTTTCAACATGTTATTATATAAGGTTTAAAAATTGCTATCACCTCAGAAGACAATAGTAATGGGAAAAAAGACAAATTATTGCATTTTGTCATGATATACTGACCTGGATGAATAGAGGAAAAGTAAAAAATCTTTACTTAACGTTTGTCCCCAATTATAGTGCAAACTGGCCACCATGACAATGCTGCAGTGGTGTGAAAACGGCATACGTAACCCAAGCTTGCCTTCTGCGTAGTTTTGATTCCCCCTCCTGTCTCTTTACACTCAGATAAAGGACCAGGCATAGACACAGAGGCACATGTCTCTCCTCATCAATATTCACATTCATTAATTAGCAATGTGTGAAGGCCATAATTCAGGAAACACCCCAGAGCTTGAATATTCAATCAAGTAAAGCAAATCACAGCACAAAGAAAATACAGGTATGGCAGTCAATAGACAGAGTAACATTAAAGAATATCACGTAACTTCAAGAAATATTCATCATTACAAATGTAAAAAAGAAGCTCCAGTTATTTTGTGTGACTTAAGTCAAGAACTCAGCTCCCTCCCTCACATTGAGCACTTCTTGAAACTAAAATGAAACCTTGACACATCCTACAATTGCACTTGCTTTCTTCTCTCTTTTCTATAAGTAGGTTGACACATAAAATAAAGTAAAACAAAGGCCTTTACATTATTAAGCAAAATAAATCCAATACTACACACGATAAGTGTCCAATTGATATCTGTTACCAAACAGTCTGAAAATTGATAAGGATTAGCTAGATACAACAACAGAGAAAAGATTGTTCTGTGTTCCATTCTCAGTACCCAGAAGTTAATTAATTATATTTCCGAATTTCCAAATTTGGGGAGGAAAAAGAAACATCCAAGCTTTCAGAGAACACGTTTTAAAACTCAAAAAAGATATGGATATTTTAATGAATCATTTCAGTGGTAAAACATAAAAGAACCCACCAACCATCAAACAAAAACCTTAATAAGAAAACCCAGGATGTAGAAACATACCTTACATTGAGCAAGTTCACAATTTCTCGTCTTGCCTTCACAGCTCTGCCGTTCCACCTTGAGCAAAAGTCGACTCTGTGTCCTTTGTGATCTTTGTGGCAATGTCATCATATTGGTGGTAAGTTTTTTGATTAAACTTTGCAGATGTAGTAGCAACTTTGTTAATTATGATATTAGCCAGCTGGCAGGTGAGATCAGTCACCAACTGGAAGGAAGCAGACGAGGAGACGTCTAATCATTGCAAGCAGAGCAGATAAATTTTGTTCCTTTCTTGTATGTGTCACAGATTCTATCCCTTCTGACCCTATCCTCAGCCATCCACTGTCAAATTTAGATTCTGAGAGCTCCCAGCTTCCCTTTATCCCTGCCTCAGATCTGAAACTCCTGGTTATCAGGAAGACACGCGTCACTAGCTGTCTCGGAGCAGGAAAGCAATCAGGTGAATACTACTTATTATCTTGCATTGCTTTCCGAGGAGTGACAAGATTGATTTGGGACCAAGAACACATTCTGATTGCAGACATCCAGTTCCTAGGGTCTTGAGTTCAGACAGGAGGGTATGTACAAAGTTGCAATAGGGACTTCGACCCCAAGGTTAAAGCTATTGTATGTTAGAAATTTAAGAAGAGGTTAAAAAAAAATCTATCAGAGTTCTTTTTCATAGAACCTTCTGTTTTCTTTTCTTTTCTTTTTTTTTTTTTTACCTCTCTGCTGCCATTGTAATGTCTACGAGTACTCTGTTTCCTGGAGAACCCAGTGTCACAGTTAGGTAGCCCTAAGTCAACCATGGAAGCAGTATTCTGACATCCCACCGCCTTATCGCAAGAAGACATTTCTGCAGCAGAGGGTCCAAAGTCCCCACACTTGGTTTATTTAGCCTAAGTGCCTAAGAAGGTAAATGCATGAAAGTGTTTTGATACCATGCAAGCTTACACAATGGGAATAAGATGATACTTTCATTCTGGGAGGAAAAACAGGTTTCTAAAATCCCAGCAGAATTGGATGGGAGGGGAAAACACAGTTTCAGGAATTGTTAGAAATTAAGTATCTGTCAGTATATTGATTTAGGTATCTTTTGAAGACTGGTATTTAAAAATAAGTCAGATTCCATAAAAGCAAAAGAAGTTGGAAAAGTCAAAGGATGTGTGTTTATTGTAGTGCAATGTCAAGGACACAGTCTTTGATTATCACCACGAGTAATGCTTTGTTTGAAAATGAGCTGCTTCTGTCATAGCTTTCGCAACTGCCATTGGGCCTGGCACATAGTAGTCACTAAAGAAATACATGTTGATGACGAATAAATACTTATGCTGCACATATCACCCTCCTCAAAGCCCAGTTTACCTACTTCAAAATTAAGTAATGCAAAAATTCACTCATTAGGCCTTGTATTGATTACCATATATTAATTAGTCATATACTTATTCAAAATTATATCTTTCAAATGCTGAAAAGACTTCATTCTTAAAAAGAGCCAAAATAGACATTTCTCTTAAGAACCCAAAATAAGTGTTTCAATAATGCTCTTATGAAAATGTTTCTAAAGTCAGGAAGTTAGAATGAGTCAGAAGAGCTTTACTCTGAGAAAGGAATTTTCTCCCAGAGAATTCAAAGAGAATAAATTTTGCTACATATACAAGGTTTGTCACTGCAGTAAATCAGTCTATAAGAGAACAACTGAATGTCTCCAAAGAACTAAATTAATAAATAAATTTTCATAACTACTCATCTGTGGTCATCATTTAATAAGGAAGTTTCAAAAAGCCAACTTCTTATGACTGATGGTGGGGTACATTTGAGCAAATCTGGAAGAGAAATGTCAAAATAGAAAACATAGTCATCCCTCAGTATTCCTGGGGAATCGATTCCAAGACCCCTCTGGATACCCAACGGGGAGGATACTCATGTCCCTTGTATAAAACGACATAGTATTTGCATGTAACCTGTGCAGCTTTCCTATATGCTTTAAATCATACCTAGATGACCTGTCCTTAATAATGAATATAATGCAAATACTAGTAAATAGCTGTTACACTGTATTATTTTGGAACAGTGATGGGGGTAAAGCCTGCCCATGTTCAGTCCTGATGTAATTTTTGCCTGAGTATTTTCAATCTGCCGTTGATTGAATTCAAAGATGCAGAACCTGTGGATGCAGAGGGCCAATTATATTAAAAAATATTTTCTTCTTTTTACTATTATAACACTACTGCAATTCTTATAATCTTCATTAGAGATGAGAATAATAATAATAATGCCCATTGTTTAATGATCTGATAGGAGTTTGGTATTAAGACAATTAGTTCATATAAAATCCTTTGCTTATTTCTTGACCTACACTAAATGTTCATTATATAGCTCATTATTTTTTTCATAATCACCATATAAAGAATTCTACATCTTTTTTTTTTTTTGGCACTATTGGGGACTGAGCCAAGGGCTCCACACTTGTTATGCAAACCCTGTGCTACTTGAGCTACCCCCTCATTCCCAGGTCTTGTTAAATTCTGCTTTGCTTTATTTTTGAGATAAAGTATCACTAACTTTACTCAGGCTAGTTTCGAACTTGTGATTCTCTTACCTCTGCCTCTCGGGTAGCTGGGATTATAGACATACACCATTATGACTGGCCATAATGAATTTTGAAATACTACCAAAAATTCAGCAAATTAAATTAGATATTCTAAACAATATCTAAACTCCATATTTTAAACCCCAAAGATCACACATGGCCTAGATGGTAAAATGGATTTATAAAATGATAATAGCAACAAAAATGACCATAAAATACATGAGACCAGTTACAAATTATAAAAGTATATATAAATACATATATGATAAACATAGTGAGAGAGAGAACAGTTTGTATTAGTGGGTCTGAGTTGACCTGCAAGACTTCCATAATGAGGGTTCTCATTTTGACTTCTCTGGATGCTTCACGTGCTTGTAAAGATGCAGAAGTGCCAGGCACAGGGGGATTAAATTAGGAGAAACAGACCAAGAGAAGTTGGCATGTCCTTAAGAAATCTCACTGCTTACTCATTTCTTAGCACCTTTCTCTTATTTCCCAATGTGGCATTTGCTGATTTCTCCTCCCTGTGGCCACAAAGTCCAACTCAGAGCAGAGTCATCCAGTGCCACACATCACAATGGGCTGTTGATTACATAAATACAATGCATAGGTGTGGAATTTTTTAAAGGTTGAAGCAGTCAGTGAGGACAAGACAATCTAAATTTGGGAGTATCATCCCTGGGAGAGATTTATTTGGGATCCACACAGACCATTAAACCCGACTCTCTGCTATAGACACTTCTGTTGGTGTGCCATGAACTTTGTTCCACTGGCATTTGTAACAGCCTTTTCACTGTATCCCACTGATCACTTGAATATGTTGAGTCTCATATGTATATTAATTTCTTTTCTATCTCCAGTCTGCAGCATGTAGAAGCAAAGCCTGAAATTCCCTTCTCTGTTGAGCCTTTGTTGCAGGACTCAGACATCCTGCCTCCATTTCATTCTTAGCTGCTAACTTATTAGCTCTGAGATTTTGGGCAAGATATTAAACCTCATTAGGACTGTTAAACAGCAATAACATCTTATAATACTATTATGAAGACTGCAAATAATCTACGCCAGCAGCTAAGCACATAGTAGGTTATCCAATAAATATTCTGTTACAATCAAAGCAATGGTCGGGAAGCAATATAGGAGCAAGGAGGAGAAAGGGATACAAAGTCAAGCTTTTTGGGTGGATTCAATCTTGTCTTTCTCAATCATGACAACAATAACAGTAATAATATCTTCCTAATAGAAGTACAAGAATTGTCTATTTGTGAAGTACTTACCACATAGAAAATAACATTTCCAGCCATTATTGCTCTCCCTTCTATGCTAATTGGTTATTTTTCACCATCGTTTTAACTGTTTTCAGTAAAAAATAAATCATAAGTTTGAATGTGAAGACCTATAATATACATATATTATAATATGTTCCCCCGTTCTTGATAATATATCGACAAGGACTCTAGTTTTACCACTATTTATGATAGTGAAAAACTGAGAATAATCTAAAAACTACCAGAGGAAACTGGTTAAATAAGGTATATTATATCCACACTGTGATATGGCATGCACCCATTAAAATAAATGAAGAAGTACCATTACAAAGTTATTTCTGTGGTACATTTTAAGGAAAAGAAGAATGGCAATGAGCCATATGTATTGTATAGTACCTTTTTGCTTAAAAAGGGTTTTGTAATGTACAAAATGTACAGCACTTATGTGTTTGGAGAATATCTCTAAAAATACATGAGGAATTGCTCCAATAATCACTTCAATAGAGAAACAGGCGATAGGAACAGGAAAGAACAGAGAACTACTCTTCATAGTACAGCCTCTGCAGTTGTAAAATTTATGTTATATATATGTAGTTCTACTAAAACATTAACACATTTAGCAATTTTTTTTTAAATCAGTATCTACACTCAAATTGGCAGACTATTTCAGTTTCTTTCAAAAAGATCTAGACACCCTCCACGTTCCCATGCTGGTGGACAAAGTCCACAGCTTGTGTCTGCCCAGGTGATAGAAATACACACAACACTGTCTGCTGTTGCCGTGACGCGATGTCACTAGCTTTGGTTTCCAATTCTCATTTAAATGTTACTTTCATTACCATTTGGTGTATACATTAACTTCCCTCCTCCAATAAAGGTCAGAATATTGACATGCCTGCAGAATCTCCTTTCTCTAAGGATGTCCTTCTTCAAAACAATTTAATGCAGCTTGGTAGAGACCAGCTGCTTTTACATTCTATACAATTCTAGAGTCATGGTCAAGTTAGAGTCCTTTCTTCATGTTATAAATGTACAAATGTTTGTTCTCAAAGCAAGACAGAAAAGTCCCCTATTATTTTTTGGCAATAGTGAGGTATGCGCTTAGAGTCTTGCACTTGCTATGTGGGCACTGTACCACTTGAACTACATCCTCAACCTAGTTAAGTCCTCTAAATGCTAGTAGGATGATCAGAGCTAAGGGTTTCTAATGGGGCAAAAGGTGTCACAAGGCACAAGCTCCTAGTACAGAATGCATCATGAACTGATAACCTGAAAGTTTCATGTGGGTTTAGAACTTAAGACATTTCTCATCTTTTGCAATATGCAAATTTGACATATTACAATATTTTGTAGACAAACGTCAATTGATAACTTCATAGAAATCTTTTAAGGGTCACATTTTCTCTCTATTTAAACAAATGGGTTTTCTTAATTTTAAAAGCTGCAATTACCAGTCACAGTTGCCTTTGGACGTACCTGCTGGTAGTAATCAACTGTCTGGATTGACAAGGGGGTCAAGATGGTAGGCAACCTGTTGCCTTGTCTGTAAAACAGCATAAAACTCATAGAAGATGATGGCTAAATATTTGATGAACTAGAGACAAAATGGTCAATGCTTGCAAACAGTTGATAACTAATGGTGTTCTCAGTAGCAGCAGTGTCATCCTTACCGTTAACTCTACACACCATAAGGTGGTCACTCACAACTTTAAGTCAAAAACCTGCTGGTTCCACATATTAATTTCCTTTTCAGAGGAAATGTTATCCATGAAAGTGTACAGCAATTGGTAATACTTATCCTAAATTGGAGCACTTTTCAAACTTTAATAATCATGTAAAATACCAGGGGACCTTGTTAAAATGCAGATTTTGATTCAGGAGTTCTGGGTGAAGCTCAAAGTTCCTATTTGTGCCAAGTTCTCAGGTGGTGCTGCTACTGGTGGTCATGGAGAACCACAGTTAGATCCTACATGGACATTATAGAGAGTATGACAGGGCTGGTAATGAACACAATGAATATTAAACCATATATCTATGCAAGGCCATTTTCTCTCTCTCTCTCTCTCTCTCTCTCTCTCTCTTTTACCTTGCTGAATAGGACTTAAATATTCTCAGTTCTGAGATAATGTAAGTGTGAAGTAAACAACACAGTTTCTTCCCTGTATTAAGTCCTGTTAGACACAAAAGACAAAAAAAAATTATGTCATTTTTAATGAAAAGAAGGGTAACATTTACAAAACTTTTTAAAAGTAAAAACAACTGATTTAAACTTGGAGGTATTTTAAAGGAGGTGATAACTGTTATTTTCTTTCTTGTCGTAACACAAGTCTACAAGTCATAGTTTATATTCACTCTGTTTGGACCAAGAACAAAATAAGGTATTAACAAAATCCTTTTTCTGAACTGTACGCTTCTCTTGTGCAACTAAATATTCATGTCTTTAGCTTATACAAGTACCTAAAGCTAAATGGTTTAATCAATAAGAACACTTCTGTAAGCTGATACAGCCTAGCTTGTAAGAATTCTAGAAACATTTGCTAAGCCTCCATGGTTATTTTCTATTGCCATGAGCTAAATCTCTTGATTTGCTTAAGGATAATTGTTGCAAAAAAGTAGAATACGAATACAGGAAAATAATACTCTAAATTGGAAAGCCTAGCACCTAGGCAAAAGCTTACTAGAAGCTATATGGTATAGTTCAATGTTTTGGTTTGGGTTTTGATGATACTCGGGATTGAAACCAGGGCCTTGCGCATGTTAGGCAAGGGCTATACCACTGAGCCACATCTCCAGCCCTTTTGTTTTGGGTTTTATGATCCCCCCGCACTGTCTATGTAAGAAAATATTCACAGCACAACCAACTACTGCAAGTGTTCACAATATATTTGCAAAAGGGTATTCATGAAACAATATTTAGCCTCACTTTGTGCAATAGTTCTGATGTACTTAATCTTTTCCTTATTTTTAGGTGCTGCAAATAATATATCTACTGAGTTGCTTTCAAACCTACTAATGGTCATTCAAACTTCTGGTCTTAAAAACTCACATATGCACATGCAAATTCTAGGACCTGATGCTGGTTCTCTGAAAGTTTATGAAGTAAACCATGTTCAAGAAGTGAGGCCATTATGTGACAGCCATGGACCAAAGCCATGATCAAAGAGCCTATGCAGGGACATTTTAATGGCAGTGAATAGTGAAAAACTGTATCTCCACCAATATACCAATAGAAATGTTTACTCCTGTACCTTTTCTGGAGATAAATGTAAGATAATCACCTTTCACATTTAAGTAGAATAATGGAGGTAAATTTAATCACCAATTTACTACTAGGAAGTAATCAGAAAGCAAGATAAGAATGGATATAGGTCAGAATTGATAAACACAAGAAAATACACAGGGAGTAACTTATCATCTTTTAAATAAACCCTAATGTAGCAAGCTGCATCTACCTGAGAATTACATAAATGAAGAATTACATAAAATGGCTTTTATTCTAAGGAGACTGGAACTTTTAATGATGTGTACATCATCAAAAATGAAGGAAACAAAATCAAGATTCTAGTTTGTGTTGATCTGTTTCATGTGAAAAAGGCAAATCAGACCTTTGAGAAGTTCGTGTAGCAGAATCTTTAGAGGCTAAGAGCATTGGCATATTTGTTTCACTTTTGGAGAAGAAACACAGCAATCAAGTGTCAGATTAGAAACTAAAGCAAATAAGGTCAGAGAAACTAAATTAAGTACATTGGAACTGCCTATCTTTGCTTGGATGGGTGCTGCCACTTTCCTTTCAAGTTGAAGCATTAATTGGCAAAATGAATAAAACTATACCCCTGTTGGTAGGGAGATGGATAAAGTAGATACATGATAGTAAATCTATATTTAGTGTGTCTAGAGTGGCTCTGCCTGAAGAAGGGCTGGCTAACCTTTCACAATTCCTTCCTGCACAGTTATTCGCAGATCCATATGAGAGCTACAAAAATAGTGATGAAAATCTCCTTAGTTCACAGTTGGGTATCACAAGGGGGCCAGAGAGATAAGGTTTAAGTGGAAGAAAGTTAGCTGAATACCCTAAAAACAACAACGTTATAGTTATGACGAGGAATAAAATTCTTTATATATTTTACTTTACCTCTAAATATGTCTAAGGAAAATGTGTATTGTGACAATCCACTAACAGTTATTACTATATTTAGTACACATATGTTGGGACAAAGTATGTGTTAAACAGACCAGACGGTCACATCACAATCCTCCCCTTCTCAGAGAGACACTTTTGAATACCTCTCTCAAGGGCTTCAGGCTTGTAGAAAACATCAGTTTCTTGCTCAGCTGAAATTATTCTGACAGCTTTGACGTTACATTAAAATCACAAGATCATGGTATCCTTAAAGACAAAGGAGTAGAGAATTAAAATTAAAAATAAATAATACAAGTCTCCAAAAGAGTGGATTAGAATATCAAAGGTTATTCAGATAAAATTTTGACATTTTCTGGTTCAATGAATTATAACTCTGTGTGCATTTATGTGGGTAAGTAAATAATCCATATTATTCTATCAATATTTCTCCAATCCCACTTCATACCAGAACATACATACTTCATTTTAGAGATTTGTTTTGGAAAAAGATGATATTTTACCATCCTGTGACCCAGACTGATTTTTTCCATATGATTTGTTCTAATTCTAACTATTTTCTCTGCAACACAGCCTTCCTCATGCCTATCAAAAAAGAGGTGTATTGGATTAGCAGAATCTTAATATTTCACTGGTAGATTTTCTAAGTAGGTTTTATGCCTTTTGCTGCAATGTGGTATATTAATAAGTTATTATACTATTATATAATTTAGTAAATTGCAAAGATTGACTGTTATCATTGCCTTTGCATTTCTAACCCTATCCTATGAAATATACACACACACATACAGACTCATAGGCACATAAATACCCTCTCAAGTTTAATGATCTTTTCCAGAGCAATGTAATTAAGTTGCTTTGGGAATTTTTCAAGAAATTTTACCATGCCAAAAAAAATATATATATATATATTTTTTAATATATATATATACATATACATATTCAAAATGATGTGTACTTAAGTTTTAAATGGCAATTTTTGCTTGTATAATTATGAATATTTTCAGGAGCGCCAGGCAGAACTAGAGTTTGGAAGACTATGCATTCAGAAGAAAGATGAGACACATGCAATACATAGTTAAGATCAAAGAGTCCCATCAATTCACTCGGAGAGTCAAAATCCAGCTGAGCCTCAGAGCCTGTCTGCATAATAAGAAAGGTTGACTAAAACATAAGGATTAAACAGATGAGCTGTCTCCTGCAGAGCCATGGGAAGGAAACCCCACTGAGACACTTGTAAAGACACTTTGGAAGCTCACACCTGCTCCTCCACAGCCAAACTTACCCGAGACCAACATGGTCAAAGAAGATCAGCTAAAGTATGAAATTGCTGCTTTAAAAGAAAGGAATAAATATCTGGTGGACATCTTTTTATTTGTCAAGATGTTTTCAGCCCAGGAAAATGACAAATTAATAAACTGCTTCTATTTCTCCAAGGTGACCTACCAAGTGCCTGACTTTCAAAATAAGACAAAAAAGAAAACCAGGTAGTGAAAAATTTTCCTATGCCATGAGACAGTCTTGGGAAGATGTCTACTTCATGATCATTTTTTTTCCCCAAATGAATAAGACCGTTCTAAAGGCCATTTTTAGACACACAGGTAACTAAGAGTTCCATTTTGCATTCTCAGAAAATTGTTATTTTTATAGCATGATGTGTAGCCCCATTTTTATTAATATAGTGCTAGGTTATACTCGTATATACTAAATCATATAATCTAGTTCTAAGAATGTAGCACAGACACCAAATATACTTAAGAGCCTGGGCCTGTGACAAATATGACATTTATGCTAATGATCTCAGCACAGTGTTGTTACTGATAAATTATTCTAAACATCAAAACAGTTTTCTTTTAAGATAGCTAAACAACTTTTACAAAGTTAAGCACGATGGGCCATTAGCAACAAAGACCTACTAGCGGAACACATGTATGGGGGTTATAACATTAGATTGTGGATAAAATCTAAAAATTCTAACTTTAGTATGGATTAACTTTCTCAGCCATCATACTAAATAGACTAAAATAAATAGTAAACATTAGCTTTTGTTTTGTTCACCAAAATAAGGAATATCCAATTTAAAGTGAGAGAAACTAAATCTGTCTGGAGTAGAAACTATCACAAAATATCAAGAAGTGACTTAATGGGGTTGAAGTGCAGACTTTAGCCTGATCTTGACATTGTATAATGACATTACATCCTTGACCAACACATTTTTCCAGTGTTGAATTTGTATAAGGCACAATGAGGGATATGGAGAAGAATTACAGATGAACCATAAGCGGTACCACTAAACCCTGAGTGTCAAAGGTGAGAAGATACATGCTGTCAAAGTGGTCATTGTGGGATGAACAAAGAAAAGTATTCATTTAAGAGGTGGGCTTTGGTTTGGGGGTGCGGCTAAAGTGATAGGTGAGGTACAGAGTTCAACCCCCGTTGATAGAGGGAGAGTGAGGGGGGAGAGAGGGAGGGAGGAGTGGACTTTCCCGTGGGATCAGAACAAAGACAGAATAGGCTAGAATCCAGTGTGTCTGATTCCATTTGGCTAGAGGACAAGGAGAGAGATGTATGTTGAAAGGGTAACAAGATAACTATGAAGAGTCTTTGCTACTACACAGGTAGTAGTAAAGGACTTTTTTCTTCCAGTCTTTCTCAAAATGTAGTCTTAAGAATCACCTAATTTTGTTTGAAAACTCAACTTTTCAGATACTCTCCAGACACTCCAGATGCTTATAATGAGTCATCAGGGATGAGAGCTGGAGGCTGAAGTTTTGAAGGAACACACACACACACACACACACACACACACACACACACACAGCCATGTTTGAACTCAGGGCCTCACACTGGTTAGGCAGGTGCTCTACCACTTGAGCCACTCCATCAGCCCGATATTTTTAATCTCTATGAGGCAGCAGGAAATCTTAAAAGTATTTCAGGAGAAAAGGACTAGAGGATATATTAGTGCTTTGGGAAGGGAAGGTTGTAAAACAACAGAAATCAATTTTTTGTTTTTACCCAGGTGTGTAGTAACAAAAAGTGTCTTTGCTTCAAATAAACATCTTACGTTAAGTTCTCTCAAAAACAGAAGCTCTGGATCCAAAAAAACCTCATCAGATTTTCCTATATATTAATATTTCAGTTAATAAAAATAATGACTCTGAAATTCAACTGATGTCAGTAGAACATTTTTATTACCTCAAAAAGAAAGAAAAATGAAAACTTTTAAAAGAGCTCTACTCTGCCTCTGGTAATTCTAATTCAAGTGCCATTTTCAGAAGGTCTCACACAATTCTAACCACTCAAATGGATAAAAGTCAGATTGGGATAATCATTAGAAAAATGAGCAAACCATCCACAATGCTTTCACATTAGCCATAAATTAAGAAAGTAAGTAATATTTGGTGCTGGTGAAGATTCTGCGAGTTTAAATTGATACACTGCTCCATAGTTCAACTGAGACTAGCTTGCCAAATTTGTAATGCACACACTCTTTAACAACAAAAAAAGTGAGTACAGTTTAACTTAAAAAGTGACTACAGTAGCCATAATGATGGACAGAGACAGATAGATAGACACACAGACAGTAGATAGGATGCACACACTCATATAATAGTTAATTTACAGAAAAACTGGGAGACAATTTATAAGAACATCGATGAGGGAAAAGTTACAGGAAGGTACACATGTACTATGTAGTTACCTCAAATTCTGAAAAAATTATATTATGTTGGAATCATGTTCAAGGTGAATAATCTATTTGAAAAAGCAAATCATATTGAAATATATTCAAAGTAATCTTATTTTTCATCATAAAAGTGCTGTGTTCATGTATGTGTTTGTGTACGTTTCTCTGTTCATAGGAAGAACTGGGTTAAGAGTGCATGCGGAGAACAGAGCACAGTGCAGGGAGGACTCTCCCTTTTCATTTTAGACACGTCTGTATCACTTAGGTTTCTTAATAATGAGCAAAAACCCTTGCATTAAAAAAAAGAAACTTAGGGCTAGTGGTGTGGCTGAAGCAATGACTGCTTAACGAGTGTGAAGACCTGAATTCAAACCTCAGTACTACTGAAGCCACTGAACTCAAACCCAGTATAGTAAAATAAACCTTTAATTAGCTTAAGAAATGATATGCTATTTTAAAAATGCACTAAATGTTTGCTAAGGACTTTTCAAAACTTCAGAAAATAGTACCAGTTTAAGATAGCGTGGAAGGGATCCAGCATCCTGTTCTTTTGCTTAATTTACTCTCAAATCTTTTTTATTCATTTATTTATTTATTTATTTTCTTATCTTACCTCACGTTTCCCCATTCACAATGCAGACCAGGCGTACGGCCTGGGCTGAGGTGCATATGGGGTAGGTTTACTTTGCCTCCTCTTTCTATACAGTCAGTGTAGGAACACAGCTGTGGTAAGCACCAGGAGGCCTACTCTCAAATCTTAAGGAAATTACAGCCTTTAAAATTATTCAGGACAGTCAATGATGTACATATTGACTTCTATAATGCAAAAAGCTTCTATATTAATTAATCAATTTATTCATCTGATAGAGAAGTCTTTATTTTGTCTTTCGAGAGCTGGGTCTGATATAAATACATAATCTAATACTAGAGTTCTTAAGCTAAATTACATAATTATGCTACATGATCATGTGTTAGATGAATAAGACCACCCCACTCGTTCTTTGCTTTAATATTACAAAGTATTTGGTTTCCATAAACTATTGTAATTCAAATAGAAAGCAGTTTAGTAGCAATTCATTTTCAAAATGATGCAGGCTCTTTCTATACACAGCATGAGTAATTAACACAAAACTAATTTTTGAATTTTTTTAGAAGTTGGAAATTTTCTTTGAGCATTAAAATATTATAGAAAAAAACATAATTTGGCTGAGTGTGGTGGAGCACACTTGTAATCCTAGCTACATGGAAGGCATAAATTAGAAGATCATGGTTCAGCCTCAGACAAGAATGTGAGCTCCTACCCAAAAACATAACTAAAGCATAAAGGGGCTGGAGGTGTGGCTTAAGTGGTAGACTACCTGCCTTGCAAGTGTGAAAGCTCTGAGTTCAAACCCCAGTGCCATTAAAAAAAAAAAACAACTCTATTAGTTACATAGATTTGTGCATTTTTGCTTCTTTCAATTTTTGAGCAGTCAGTATTAATCAGACTTTAACTTCACTCCAATTTTAAGAAACATGAGGAGAAAAGTGAATTATCAAATAGTTATGACATAAATTAAATCAAGGTTTCAAATATTCTTAGTAGCACCACTGCTACCCGAATATCTGCTGTGGGCTGTATACGTTACAAGGAGGGGAGCCACTTTTCCAAGCCTGGTTATAGGAAACACCCATGAGAAAATGATCATGGTAGCGAGAGAGAGAGGGATGGCAATTAGCACTTCTACACCGTTATTGATTTAAGTTGCTTTTACAGTCATGTTTTACACCATGGGAACACTTGAGCAGGTAGGCTTCATTCTTTAAGTTCTTAAAAGTATTCTTTCCATAAAAATAAAGTTAGAAAGTTGGAGAAAATGAAAACACGGTAGCAAGGTTTTCTCCAGATCTATTGTAAAAGGAAAGTCAACTATTGGAAGAGTCTCTTCATCATATTCACCGTAAATCTGTAAAAGTTGAAGAATCACCTCTCTGCTGTATGAATGATCTAGGACTTTCAGAAACACTTTGAATCCAGAGAGAAAAATGTTGATATTATATTTTCATTTTCCTGAACTTTCCAAATATGTTTAACTAGTGTTCGGTTTCATTGATACTCCCATTTCTCCCTACAAGCCCATCTCTGAGACTTAACACAATCAAAAATTGTACAAATCACATCAGAAACATAGACTGCTCCCCTTAGACGAGTATTTCAAATTTAGTTTCCATTGATCATGATTTACTTTTGTCCTAACTTAATTGAAAAATGTCTTTTAATATAATTACTGTCACACAGAGTGCTCAGGTATGCTGGGGGTCAATGTCATAACTGTAGCATTGAAAATAATGACTGTCAACTTTTTAAAAAGGTTCCACAGAACCAGCGTCTCCCAAAGTATTCAAATTTGCCTTAATTTTGCTTGTTTGTTTCAGTGATGGGCTGGGAATTGAACTCACAACCTCCTGCTTGCTAGGCAAGTGATCTAACACTTGACCTTTTTGCTTTAGTTATTTTTCAGGTCAGTTCTTATGGGGATTTTTTGTCTGGCCCAGCCAGGACTGTGATGCTACTTATGCCTCTTGCATACCTGGGATTATAGATACATACCACTATGCCTAGTTTTTTTCTTACAATGGGAGTCTTACTAACTTTTTGCTTGGGTTGACTTCAAACTGCAATTCTCTCAAATCTCCACCTTACAAACAGTCAGGATTACAGTGTCTTAACTTTTTCACAGCATTTATACAGCTGTAGAAGTTTTCAATTTTTTCTCTAAATACTTCTGCTTCATCAGCAACAGATGAATTCATTAACTTCATTATTAGTTCAAATAATGTTTTTCCTTTTTTGTAAGTCCCAAGTTTATCTCACTAAGATCTGCTCTCTCACTGTGTGTGTTCCATAAAATATAACCAATCTCTATTATAGTCATGAAAATGGTGTTTTTCACTTGCTGAGGAAAAAAATCAATACATTTTCCAAGACTGAACAGGCATTTAATGGAATGAATTGAAGACTGTTAGATAAATTTAGCTTGCCAAGAGTTTAGGACAAACTAATCGAAATCCAGAAAATTCACATAGGGGTTGGCTGATGAAATATATAGATATACCATAGAAATTAATAATAGGGCATTAGAATAACCTGTCATTTTAAATCCTGACAAGAAAATAGATTTAGACAGGCAAATCCTCAAGGGGCCACCATTTCAAAAACCAAAAGTATAATCTATGCACCAAGAAACTATTTCCTGACCATGGCTGATAAATAAGAAAAGCCTCATTCTCTTTTTTCTGTAATATTTACTAGGTAGAAAGGTAAGAGTTTAGCAACATGTAGAGATATTTCCATATAAAAATATATTGGTACTGAGGGTTTTTTTTAGACTAATCCAAAGGACATCTTCCTTTCCCCAACTTAGACGGGTCCCTTGATCCTGTGGTCTGGCTTCTATTGAGTTATCTACTTTCAGCAAAGAGGAAGCCGGTGACTTTTTGCCTCTTGACAACTGTTTGTTTATGGAATAACTCTTCTAGTAAGCTAAAATCCACCTTTAAAAAACCTTCTACTCTGGTTGTAATCTTACATTGGAACAATGTAAAGTCCACTCATTGCCTTTCTTTGAATCAGCCCTTCAAATGCTACAGGTCAACTATCATTTCTCCTGACACTTTTGTTTTCTGGACACAACCTGTGAAGTTTCTTCACCTACTTATAGCAAAACAGAGCAGGTGACTGTCAGGAAATTCATGGCATTGTCTTCCCCAGACCCTCCAATTTATCAGTCTCCCTTTTTGAATTGCATCACCAAAAATAAACATTAGAAAACAAGCATGTTCAATAAGAATGAAAACCACTGAAGCCCTGACTTCCTGCAGTTGGAAAATGTATGTATATGGTAATTCTCTCTTTTTTTCTTTTAAAAGCAGCTTCATTAATCTTACTTGGGTCACTGAGTTTATGATCAACTAGAAAAGAAGCTGTATGAAGGCAGAAATTCTTGTCTGTTGTGCTTCCTCTTCGTTTTCAGCACTGAGCACATAGTAAGTACTCAAGAACTATTTGGTGAAGGAATGTAGAAATGAATCCATCAGTTGAGGCTGGGGAAATCGTTGCTTATTTGTACTATTGACAAATCATGTTCCTTACATTCTCTATTCATGAAATTATCTTTTGTTTAATCTAAATATAGAACTTTGGATGTGTGGAATATTGCCATAATGGTTTACACTATTTCCAATAGCTAAAACTACACCAAAGTGCAGGACACAGGTGACTCACACCTGTAATCCTAGCTACTTGGGAGGCTGAGACTGGAAGACTCATGATTGAGGCCAGCCAAAGGTTCATGAGACACCCCCCCCCCCGCCATCGCCAAAATAACCAGAATGGAAAATGGACTGGAGCTCAAGCAGTAGAGTGCCTGCTTTGCAAGTGAGAAGCCCTGGGTTCAAATCCCAGTCCCACCAAAAAAACTACACCAAAGTGAATACACCAGTGAATGGCCCTGCTTAACCTCTGAGAGTTAATGGATTCCATTATTTTGTCATTGTCACACTCCATAGTTTTCAACTGCAAAATAAATACCTCACTATAGGTTAGTTTACTCCACTTTTAATATTGATGTAATTAGTTATTTCATTTCTTCTTCAAAGTAACACTCATTTCCTTCATGAGACAACTGAAGCTCAGTAAGATTAAGAACTTGCCCTGGATTACAGGATTACACCAGTAGAAAATCCCAAAATCAGGATTCCAGATCAGGAATCTTGGAAACCAAATCCTAGATTCATTTCATCATTCTACTCAGTCCTTTTTAAAGAGTTGAAAGAAGGCTAAAAGGGGAGTGGGAAGAAAAAGCAAAGAATTTCTGAAGACAGACCCTCTGGAATAATTTGCATTTGCCATCATGAAGAAGAAGACAACGTCCCAAGGTTCAAACTAAAAAAAGAAAGACAGGGGTGGTGAGGGGGTCAGAGAAACAGAGAGAGAGAGAGAGGAAGGAAGGAAAGAAAGAGGGAGAGAGAGAAAGAAAAAAGAAAGAAAGAAAGAAAGAAAGAAAGAAAGAAAGAAAGAAAGAAAGAGGTGCCATACACTTGATTGATGGAAATGAACCAAATTGATTAGTGAGTTAACTTTTTAAACATATTCGGCCATTTTGGTGAGTCACATAGAGTAAGCAGTCCTGACAAATGCTCATTTCACCTACTGGATTTCAGGAAGTAATTTATTATGTGATAAAAGTTTAAAGCTATTTTGGCCGATGAATTCAAGCAACTACCAATTTAGTGAAAAATATCCCTTTCAAGGAGGATAACTAACAGTCTATTTAAAAAAAGACATTTCTTTGAATAATGACATTGTGAGCATACAATGTACTAATCTTTTCAGCCATCTTGAAAATTCATTTTTTATTAACAGTACGTGATGGGCCGTGTTTATTTGTAGCAATGCTGTGGACACTGAGTTCATTTCATAACTTGCAAGTTACAAATAAATAAGTGACTCATGGAAATCACTTATTAGATGACAACAATGAAAGCTGAAGTCTTTATTTTCTCTGTAAGTTGATCTACCTTTCTCTGCTGTCATGAAGGGAATTTCTTTCATGCCATCTATTGTTGGCATTCTCACAAAATGTCTCTCCTAAGACTTTAATTATAACATCAAAATAGCAAAGTTGCTTTAATTTATGAAGATACAAAACAAATCATGTATCCCCCCATACATGTTTCCTCTGTCTTAGAGTGTAAAAGAGTGTACATGAATATTAGTCAATCCATTAGCTTATACTTAACTTGTCTAATAAGTCTTTATTGCCCATAGTGTCAGACACTGTGCTGGGGAAGGGTGTTTGAAGAAATGAATTACAATCCTCTTCCTCAGGTAGCTGCAGTATAGTAAGTCAGAAACATGAACAAAAAGTTCCAATACTATGGGGTAGGAATAGAATTAAAGAATCACTTAAGTTCACAGAACGTCCCCAGCACCTAGAAAGGTGTCTACAACATAGTAGTCACTCAATAAATATTTATTGACTTGCTGAACAAAGGAATGAATCACCACTGTGTTAGAAACACAAAGCAAAGACCCTGCATGGAGCCTGGAGAAGGAGGTGATCCTTGACCTTATTCAGTATGAAAAGGGTAAGGGACAGAAGGAAAGGAAAGGAGAGAAAAATAAGAAGGGAGGATGGAAGGGTGAAGGAGAAGAAGAGAGAGAGAAGGTAGAACCCTCTAAGTTCTCTAACTAAGAGAACTTTATTCTTTTTGGTGTGTGGAGGAGGAGATTGGGTTTTGAACTCAGGGCTTAATGCTTGCAAAGCAGGCAACTCTACTGCTTGAGCCACACCTCCAGACTGGGAACTTTACTGTAAGGTATTGTTTCCTATAAGGCAAGCGCTAGGAAACTTGGAGGAAACCATAGGTATTTTTATACAGATGACAATGAGGCTCTGAGAGGCAAATGGCATATTTGAATTTAAGTGGTTAAGGGCAGAATCAAAGCAGCAAGTTCAGCATTTAATCCACTATGTCACACCCTATAATGAAAAACCTTTTTTTATACTTGAGGGCAGACTTCAACAAATTTCAATGCAGTCAATTAAAGGTTTGACTTTAGATGCCAAGAGCACAGAGGAACTAAACTATCAGTGGAACTCCTACAATGGAACCTTCTAAATGAATTTGTAATGATCCCTTCCAAAAGGTCAATCTTTATTATTCTATACTAACTAGAATGCAAGGGAGAATTCAAACAATTACAAAGATAGCTGTTGGGATAAAGGAATGGTAGTTAAAATCCTATTCAAAGGATGAACTTTGTGAGAACTCATTTTACTACAAAAGCTCAAGAAAATTAAGCCAACAAGTCTAGCTTTGCTCATTTTATGTTGCCTTACATAATGATGAATCTAGTGAAGAGGAGTTGATTCCTGTCTAAATATTTGTCTTTTTTTAAGCTGCCTTAAAATAAATTAAGTCTTTCTGCCTTCACCTCTGAGACTGCAGGGAGAGCAAAGGCAACATAAGCCATGTCTAGGTCGTCTCTGCCACACTCCATATTCACATTGCTACTTTTGGGCACTGATATTTTACTCTACTGTCCTTCTGTCATACCTTTGTATCAATCTCCTTTTCTGGGTAAATTCATCAATGGCTCTTCTCTAGTTCTGGTCCCATGCTGTTTTCAATGATGCAGGAAAACATGGTATACTACTGGGAAGATGGCCTCTAGCCTTAATGTGACATCTCACTGCTTCTCAGAAATTCCTTCATTTGCAGTCACTCAGCTCCCTATGCCAGTTGTCAAAGCAGCTGTTACAAACCTCTACCATCTCCCTGTCAGCTCTCAGTGCTGACCACCTTGCTTCCGAATGTCTGCCCTAGAGGAAATTGCTTCATTTTTCCAGTCATCAATCTTAGCTTCTCTCCTTCCATCTTGGAGGAAAGGCACATACTTATTTCCCTTCAAGCTTCCTCTTACTGGACACTGGATTAAATCCTTTTCCACTTTGCCCAGGAGTGGCTTCAGTTCATGTGCTTCTCTTTTGCTTCTCTGTCTTATGAATATCTTCCCCTACAACTCTCTCACTTTCTTAAATGCCTTCCTTGGAATTTACCACTCCTTTTATTCACCATTCTATTTCCCTTCTTTTCTTTAATACCAAATTGGTGGAAAACGTAGGCTGCCTACCATTGCTGATTCTTAACCCCCTCAAGTCATATTCATGATTCCACCCCTAACAACATAGCTTACCTTCCCATTAACTCACTCTTCCTGAAGTGATCATAAATTTCACTTCCCACTAAAGGCTGATGCTACTTCACCCTGTCTTCACACTACTTGCAACTGAAGGAAATTTGACATCAATAAGACTCAAAAATCCACTTTCAAGCAGAAAAGAGTTCATAGTATTACTCTGGTCTAAATGTCACCTTCCACAGACTTTTCCATTCTACTGATGCTTTAAAGGTGAGTAAGTGTGCCAACTGTGCTTTTGTTCATTCTCCTAGACCAGGGGTTGAGGGCAAAGATGTCCACTGCCATTCGAATAGTGCCTCTCCCATTCAACATCTTTGAAAAACAGCAATAACAAAACATTTCAAGTCACAGGTCTGTTTAAAAATAAAACAAGCAAAAATGAAAAAAAAAAAAAACTTTATCATGTCACTTGGTTAGCTGTTTTCTAAAAGATTAAAAAATCTACATTCCTTTGCTTCTGAACAGTGACTAAGATAGCTTGACAGGTAACAAATAACTTTTCATTATATTACAATATGAAATCTAATGTGAGCACATGCTTATATTTCTCAGTCTGATTTGTATATTAAGAATATGATGCATTATTAAATGCCCTTAACAATGGCTATAATGGCCACTTCTGTTAAAATACATGTTTTAAAAGATGTTTAACTGATTCCATATATACTGAAAACAGTAAATATTTTAAATGGCTCATATTTGCATATATTACATTTATTATATGTTTATCTTCTTGGTAATGTATGAGAAAATAAACTACTTTTTCAGGTACCAAGATCTGACTGCAGGTTTTTTTTCCCCTACTCTATCTGAAAACGCACACATGAAATTTTTTATTTTTTTGCAATAAGAACTTTACAAATAGAAGTTATCTTAAATTCATACTTAACACTCTGTCATAGTAATAACACCAAAACTTAAATCCAGGTCTGGAAATTTTCTTTGGATTCTATCACAAACTCCAGAAGAACAAAAGCTCTCAACAAGCAGAAGTCATTGGTGCATTATCATCCAACACGCAACAGCAACTATGTACATTTTCTTAGTTATAGATGCAAACGACAGTAGTCAGTTATACATGGCATTGTCACCTTTGTATTTATGGCTGACATGAATGAAATCATTTGTAATTTAAAATGACAAACCTGAATCTTAGTTTCTGCAGAAGACAAATGTGACTCTGTTTTCCCTGTAAGCCTTATCAGTATTTGCTGTCAGGCCCAAGCTTCTGCCCCAGTACTACTGTGAAAACAGATCTAAACACAGCCCTATACAGCCATCAAGTTTTGTTTAAGCTTTTGTCAAAACTCAGATTCATTACAAGAAGCCATTCATCTGAGATTCGTAATCATTGATTACCAAGAGATTCTTAAATCACAACTGTGTTTACATTCATTTGTCATTCTGTTAGAGTAGTAATAGTTAAATAATCTTAACACTCCTCTACTTTCTTTGTGAGTGCCTTAAGAGAAATAATTACATTGATTTTGCCTTACACACCTCTATCATTTGGACATATCCGACAACTAAATTTCCACCTATTTCGAAGTATGAATCCCAGAGAGAAAATGAGAACAAAGTAAGTACTCTCCCATTATCCATGGTTCTACTTTCTATGGCTTCAGTTACTTACGGTCAAGAGTAACTGAAAATATTAAATAGAAAATCCAGAAATAAGCTGAAACCCAAAAATACAGCTAAAATGCTTTAAATACAACGGAAAATTTTCAAATAACATTTATTAGTGTATTGTTGCAATTGTTCTATTTATTATTGTTGTTACTCTATTATTAGTTTTGTTGTTAATCTTCTACTGTTCCTAACTGTTAAATTAAACTTTCTTATAGGTATAGATATATACGAAAAAATGTAGCATACACAGGGCTGCTTACTACCTGAAGTTTCAGGCATCTGCAGAAGATCTTGGAACATATCCCCTTGCAGCTAAGTGGAGACTATGTATTTTCCAATTATAATCTAACATAAGCCATGATTAGTCAAGCAAAATAAAAGTGAACATAACAAGAAGATTAAAATGAGAGGCTCTCCAACAGGGGAAGAGTGACCAACATTTCCAGGAAGGTAATCCTTCTTGTATTACTTCCTTTACCATTTCCTTCTCTAATCATTGAGAGTTAGTCCTAGAGTCCGTTTCCATGCATCCAAAGGATAAAACTTGGTATAACAATAAGTGAAAAGAAATCACTCATTTTTCGTCTCCTAACATCCTGGGCATAAATCAAATTGAAGTCTGAAATCATATGTATTATGATATCTAAGAGAGGGTGGAAATAAACATAAAAATAAATGTGTTCCCTTTTAGAAAAAGTAATGTTTTTCCCTAGGAATTTTTTTCCCTAATGTTAGAAAGAGAAATGACATACCAAGAATCCTTCTTTATAGATAATAGGAAGCTAAAAATAAAAGGGGAGAGTTTATGACATCACACCCATCACCCTTGCAAGTTACTGAGCTAATAATACTTTTAGGGTAGTATTTTAATAAGATGATGTGAGTGCTAACATAATATAAGCATAATTTAAGAAATCTACTCTTTAAATTTAGATTAAACCTAATCATTAAAATGTGTCTGTGCATTCATAATCAGGTATTTACATCTACTTGCAGTTGGCTTATGATTTAATATAGCTTAATAAGATAGAGGCATAATTATAAATAATTAAGTTCACATTTCTTGCTCAGGTTTAAGAAATTTTCTGGGAGTCCATTAAAAATAACCACACACTCTGCAATTACATATTTGTGGTTTGAAAGAATGCTGAGAACTGAGAGTTTAAAAAAAAAATGAGTTTCAAAAGGGAAAGTCCACAGCTGTATCTAGTAAGATACAGAGAATAAAGAGGAGAAGAGATACAAGAGATATGTTGGGAAGAGTGAGGAAGAAGAAAAAGCAAAAGGAAGTGTGCTGAGGTTCAGATTTGGGGTTTGATGCAATGGAGTTATCTGAAAATTTTGAATAAGGGAGGAATACATGCAATATAAAAGTCAGCAAATCAGTCTCTGAGGGCTGCATTAAGTTTTATATAAGAGGAAGAAAGATGAAAGAGTTAAGTGAAATGTCTTAGTTGTCTAGTGACAAGGAACACAAAGACTGCCATTTACAGCATTCAGTATTTTAGACCAATATTCCATCTTTGTGCACTAAAGACTGTCATTTATATGACATTGACATTAATTTCAAATGATTGGGCAGATAGACTTACTCTCCTTTACAACCGAGATCACAGTCCACTGGTCAGACTTCACAGATTTGCTTTTATATATGTTTGAGGGTAAGTGCAAGTGTGGTGTGGGGCATTGGGTGGGTGTTTTACATTGACTCACCTGTGTCACTGCAGAATATTTGAACTTGTCACCAAGTAGGTTCACATAAATATCTGAATTTTTAGATTTAAATTGAGATCATTAAAAGTTTATTAGTTAAAATTAGATCCAGAATTGCTGTATCTATACTCTCATAAGAAAACTTGTGTCTGATTTTCAGGCAGGGAAAGCCTTCTCCAGTTTGCCACAGTCCTTACTATTTCATATCATTGGCCCAATTGCCTCTTGGCTCATTTGAGTTGATCTTTCACCTAGACTTTCCAGGAATGATTAATATTTTGAGATAATTTTCCCAAATGAGTTTTCCTTGCCATGTAAAGCACTAATAAACAAAATCTATCTTGATATATGTATCATTGCTCACAAAGTACTTGCACATATTAATATGATCTGCAGTCACCCTATGAGTTAGGCAAATAGTATATCACTTCCATTTTATAGATGAGGGAAAAGAGAAATCAAGAAACACATTCAAGCTGTCCCTTGTAAGTGTCTGAGTTGACTTTAGGTCTCAGGTCTCTTGTCTCTTGGTAACTCATCTTCCTAAACACCTCCAAATTCCCAGGGCTACACCTGGATTCTTCTGGGATTCAGCCAGTAAGTCTACCAATTTTGATATCCAATCCTAGGTCTCACATTCGCTTAGCATTTTCTACCACTCTATCCTGTTCCTGGTCTCCATATTTTGTCCAACCTCATCCTTTATTGACTTCTGCCTAACTTCTACTGATCCTTAGCTTCCATCTGGAACCTCATTTCCTAAGGAAATGTGCTGACATATGCCCCAACACTTGATAGATTTGTTAGTTCCACCATAGTACAGTTCATGTAATTGTTGCACATGTTTAACACTAGATATTCAGACCATGTGTAAGGTTAGATGCTTGGACCAGAAGCACTGCAGAATAGGGAATAACTTCTCTTACTCACAGCAGTTGTCTCCAATCTCTGCAATAATAGCGTCTGACCCATGGTAGACATAGTGCCAGGTTTTTTGAAAATGTGTTTTAATTGTATCCATCGAATTCAACAAATGAAAACCAACTGACATTTACAAAGCACTGTCTGTCAACATCTTCAGATGTACAGTCTGGCCTTGTCAGACGTGCATGATTTTGGATTGGAACAGAGTACATGTCTACACAAAACCAAACTCTTGACAATCACTCACATCGTTTTCTTGATATATACATGGTTTTGTGACCTTCACACATAGCCTGACATTCCCTGGTGTTGGCAATTATTAACGACTCATAATTTTGTGTGGCTCCAACAGGGTCTGATTTACAGCCATGCATTGTGAAGTGGTAGAGATGGGCAAGCTTTCCTGTTGTTAAATATTACCATTTTTCATCGTGGATTCTGTCTGGTTTGCAGTTAGCAAATGCACAGTTACGGTCTTTTGTTCCTCAAAGGGCTTATTCACCCACTCTTTGTTTGGCATGGTGCTGGGATTGAAGCCCAGACCATGCACAAGTGATAGGCAAGTGCTCTATCACTGAGCCACACTCCAGCCCCTCTGAAGTTTTTTTTTAAAAAGAAGGTGAGGAAGGATTTAAAATATCTTCTTATTTCCCTACATGCTGCTAACTCTTTTTTTTTTTTTTAACAAAAGCCTCCATTTTGTCAAGGTTTCCATAACTAAAATGAATGCATATAAGCTATTTCTCTCTTTTTTTTTTTAATTAAATGCTGTTTAGATATCCCTTGTTTTACAAACCATTATGGCAAGGCTAAAATTTTACTCTGTAGTTAGGAACTCATTAACTACTGATGAATTTTGTCAAAAGGGAAAAGAGAAATAAAAATTATCAGCAGATGTTAAGTTTTTCCAACTAGAAGGAAGCTGTTGGCAATCAACGTGGCAAAAACAGCAGCAGAGATATATGGATATCATAAATGAAAATTTGCTCTTAACCAGCTAACACTTAGCTATTATGAAGACAAAAAGAATGTGACATGAAGAGGCAGGAAAAAAACATGAAAGATTCCACAAAAAGTCACTCCACTGATAGACAATCTCAGGAAAATAGGTCAGGAATGAAAAGCAACCATGGGAAGTGATATGCATTTTGAGGTTTTTCATATCTTGGCTAAATATCCATTATCTTGTGAAGCACTTTTTGACTCCAACTACCCAAATTTATAACTTCTACCACTGGATAGTCAAGGTCTTTTTGTTTATTATAGCAAGTGATACAATGTTCCAAATCTACTTTTGTATCTGCAAGCCTCCCCTACCCATCTGGAAATTTCTCCACCGTGGAACCAAGTTTTCACTATTGTATCTCCGAAATCTAACAACCTCCAACACAACCTGGCACATGTGGGTTCTCCAAAAATGAATGACCAAGTATCAATGATTATATTAAATTTGAATAATGGATCAGATCCCAAGACAGAGCATTTTTTAAGAACAAGAATGGAGCTTCATTTGAATTTCATGGTCCTAGGTGACCAATGTAATCAGCTAAGACTTTGTGTCTTTTGCTGACATTTCTACCTCCTCTGAATGCAGGAGAAAAAAATTGACAGGGCAGTAATACATGTAATAGAATGACTGATTCAATCAGGTCTTCTGATTTAGTACCACTTTCTTGAGGTTAGAGCCCCTTTAAGATTAATCATAACCGGCACTAATACAAAGTTAATGCAGTGCCCCAACATTCAGTGATGTGCTTGGAAGGGAAAGTCAGAAATCAAAACAGAATAGGTTTGTCCTGAAATCTGGGATATGAGACTATTTGATAACATGAAAAATAGTGACTCTTACATTTTCTACTTACTAAGACTTTTTCTCCCATCATTTTTCTGCAGATATTTGTAGAGATGGATGTAGAGGTTCATACCTGCTATAGTCCCTTCTGTCCCCAGGTAAACATAGGTTTACTACTTATTCATGGTGACTCTCTGTTTTAAGATTTGTTTTCAGAAATGCTGGAAAAGGAAGTGACACAATGTTAACTTGCTCTGTCTGAAAAAATAGAAGGAGAATTTCTCTTGTCACTGATGGAACTAACCAGCAGTATTTGCTTTACTTTCTTTGTTACCATGCTTCATTTAATTTCTTGAGCCTGCTTGAATACAGTGGAAAAGAACATTAATTACTCAACACAACAACGAGTCTGTCCTCTGGAGAGAAAAGCAATATACCTGCAATAGAGTAGACTCTCTGTTATTTCAAATGAGCTAATTTACAGTGACCTTCATTTCTTGGTTATTTAAGTTATGAGATAATAGTTTATCAAGTAATAGATACACACTACACAAAAATTAGTTTAATTCCTGTGAATATATTGTTAGACATTCTACTTAACTTGGGTTAGATAAGAAACACAGAAAGTAGAGACCATGGTTTTTAACTTCTAACTGTATTTTAATGTATTTCCTACTTGAGTATCATCCAAGGCCTTAATGGTAAATATTGAAATTAAATTCATGCTACAAGATTTCTGCTAATTAGTGAAGAAATTGCACTATCTTTAGCTAGGTTATATTCCAGAGCCTACAGCAGAACTCCTCAAAACCTTGTCCAGGATGGGTGCTAAGTCAAGTGGTTATGGCAGTAGACCATCACACAGTCAGCATGGAAACTGTGAGCAGGCGTTTAGAAATGCCTACAACAACGGGATGGGTTCATTTGGTGAACTTAACAACAAAAGGCTGAGTTTGTCTTTTCATGTCTGTTTTTTAATTTTATTTTTCTAATAATTCAACTTATTCTATTTTATGAGAGTATCAATCTATAATAGATTATAAATTAAAAGAAGAAAATGAGAGCAAAGTCCTTCCCAAGAAATCACTCAGAAAGGCAGTATGGTACAGTGTGCAAGAACAGGCTGACCTCATGGTATTTCAGCTCTTGCACATAGAACCATGTGGACAAGTTACTTAAACACTCTGTGTCCCAATGTCCCCAGATGCACAACACACATAATGACGTTGGTATCTTGAGATCCTCTGGAATAATCCAATAAGCATCAGCTTTGGCATCAGAGAGCTCTCAGTTTCCTCAACTGTAGAACAGACAGAGTAATATCAATGTCACTGGGCGAAATAAGGATTACACGATGAGTAAAGTCTGTAGTAGGGCCCAGCAGCGTCAGTTAACCTCAAAGTTCACATTATTAGTATTATTTAAAGTATCTTACACATAATAGGTACTCAATAAATATTAGCTTTCATCTTTTCTCACTTGTGAAGAGTATACTGAAAATACTGTGCCTCATATCCCGAATCCACGTTCTGATGACCTGGGTGCTTCTCAGCTTGACCATGCCATAGACAAATGTTCTAAAGAATGATCTGGACCCTGGTGTAGCCTATCAGTACAGCGCATTCTGTTTACCAGTGAACAACTCTCCTGTTATAATTAAATTTAAGAATATTCTCCTCCGGGCTACAATGCTGGGGGTACCCATTGGCAATCATGTATTATAAACAGAAAAAGTTATTTCAGGAAATGGGGGAACAGGTGAAGAAAAAGATAATCCTACTTCTTTGAGAAATTACTAAAATAATATGTATCTTCATCCACTCTCTTTGAAAAAAAATTACTTGAGGGAGAAGTTGGTTTTTTTCAAAAAAAGGACTGAAAAAAGCTTCACAACTGTTGTGTTTACAAAATTCAGTAATCGTATTCAATTCTTCCAAACTATGGGCAAACCTTTTTACCCCCATCTTACTGATAAATGAGGCTGAGTAATTAAGTGGTTGTCCAAGCATAAAATGCTACCAAAGGCATACCTTAAACTTGAACTCAGTCCCTCAAATCCTAATGTCTCTCCACAAACATGACAGGTGAAGCAAGTTACATAAAAGAAAAGAAGAATATTTCAGGAGAATGTCTCAGAAAAAATAGTTTGATGTATGAAAAACTTTAAATCATGAATATAAACCTTTGTGAAAGACGTACAATGGAAAACTAAGAATGAATATGTGGATGGGATATGAATAGAAAAACATTGATATATATATCCAAAAATAAAGAAGAATTTTAAGGAAAAATGTTCAAAAGACTGCAGCTTGTGTCTAAGGCATAACAAGATTCAAAACCCACAGACAAAAAATGAAAAAGGAAAAAAATGGGAAGCTGACAGACATCCCTAAATGGCCTCAGGCTTAGAGAAAGGAAGCCTTTGAGGATGTCAGACAAACCCCACAGAGAGCCCCAGCAGGCACCTTTAGCAGCTGAACTAACCTTACCCCTTGGCCCGGTTAACCATTTCTACTCTGGGGATATCTCAAGAGAGCAAGGGGAAGATCTCACTGTCAGTTGAATTTCTCCAGCTGCTAACAAATGGCTGCAATTCATCAGCTCCCTATCTGATCCTTGATAAGAGGTCAATGACCTTTCCAAGGGCAGTACCTCAAATGATCTCAGTCATCTAGACCTCTGTGTGGATGAAATGCAGCTCCTGACTTGAAAGGAGGTTTTACAAGCAAAGCAAAGGACAGAGACAGGGCCCTGGGCACTCAAGGGGAGTAAGAAAAGGATGCACCTGCTCACTGAAAGTTGCCAATGCTGAAGGCAGATAGTGGCTTTTCACGATTTCCCTAAGATTAGCCAACATTGTGTGAATAATAATGCATCATATTGAAATGTGTAGATGGGTTATGTATGTGCATGCAGACACAATAAATAACAGCAATGCTAAACACTGTTCCTGATGTTCATTGACCTTTTACCATATGCCAAACACTGGGCTGCAGGTTCACTATGCCATTTGACCTTTGAATCCATCCTATAGGGAGGGGAGTGATTACTTTTCTCATTTGATACATGAAGAAGTAGGTTTAAAAATTCTATAGCCAATAAGCAGTAAGGCAGGAATTCAAACTAGTTTAACCACTGTATTTGTGCACTAAATGTAAGCTGCAACCTTTTCTTTATATTTATACCTTACACACATGCACTCACACACGCACACACACAACAGCATTCTATACCCCAAAACAAGGAAGTCAGAGACCACTATCATCTGAGTTTTTGATCTCCTGGTTTAATTACACACCAAATCCATGAAAGTTGGATTCAGAAGGAAAAATGTAGTGGTTTGTCTTCAGAGAAGATGAGATCCAGTAAAATGTGAAAAAGAAATCAAATCTTAGTAAGGAACATTTGTCAAAGGCAGAAATGGAAAACAAAGGACCATCTTCCATATCATTTAAAAGCAGACAATGAAAATGTGACCTTCTTAAGCCCGAAAGAATTGCTCTAGGGCTAGGGGCATGGCTCAAGAGGTAGGGCTTCAGCTTAGCAAGCATGAGGCTCCGAGTTCAAAACATCAGTATTGTTCCCAAGAAGAAGAAGAAGAAGAAGAAGAAGAAGAAGAAGAAAAATTGTTCTCAGTTCAAATTTAGAAATTATGTTGGCATTTTCTTCCAAATCCTAAGGATGGTGTCTAAACTCTGAGTAGAAAAATGTGCTCAATATCAAGTAAGTATGGTAACTTACAACTCATTCATCTATTGCCAATTCATATCTCAAAACCCTGCAGCATTTATTCTCTGCTTTTCAAACTTGAATAGGAGTGTTTGAGACAAGTGAGTTTGTTTAGTGAAAAGGGATTGAAAAGTGTCTGATATACAGAAGTAGCTCAACAAATGTTCTCCCAGAGTCATAAAAGGGCAAACACAGCATATGCATCTCAAATATCATCTTTACTCAAAGATAAGCAAACTAAATCACTTTTAATAATAAAGCCATCATGATATAGATTAGAATAGAATGCAAAATGGAAGTGAACTTCTAAAGTAAAACCCAAAGATTCAAATTAAAAATGGTCTTGCTTTCCTATCTCTTCAGAGCAATACTCCTAAACCCTGAGGAATCCTTGTTCTCTCCTTTCCACCATTTTTATTACTTGGCTGAAAAATTTGGAGAAGGATGCACAAATTAATTTGTACACACAAGTATTTGACCTGGATCATGGACCATTGGCTCTGTATTTAAAAATGAACCTGCTCAAGGTGACTCGTTATCTTTATACCAAGTTAGAGAGAAATAGTGCATCTTCTTTTTTAGCTGCAAGCTTATTAAAAGTCCATTCACCTGTGGGCCCCTAAGAGCCATAATAGCTGGAGGATGACTGCCTGCTTCCCTTACTCCTCATCGTGATAATTATGATGTAATTCGCATCTGATACAACTATTTGATCAAAAAATAAAAGAATGACATTTTATTCTCCTAATTCAATAAATTAGGAAAAGAAACAAACAAAACTCATCCTTATGCCCTACCCCCTTCAAACTTCATTATCATCTATGAACTATCCTGGGAAAGGGTTTTGGAAACCAAACATACTAATTCAATAAATGTGAGGCCTTGTGTTGTTAGACAATGAGGAGAGCATTTAGTATACTGAAGTGTAGAGGAGGTGGCCCTGTCCAGTGACTGAACTAACTGGTTAGTCCATGGCAGTGTTGCTATTGTCAAGGAGAGAAGCAACTTTGACATATTTTGCATTATTGCTCTTGACCCTTTCTTTAGAAAATAAATGAGTATCTCAGCTCCCAAGGAACATTTATAAATTGAATCTTTGTCAACGTAAACAAATTGGCTAATGAATTTATCTAGCTGCTAAAACAGAAGGGACCACACGCCCTTGAGATTCCAAATATAGTGGTGGCATGAGTATCCTCTGTCCTTTAAGCATTCATATTTTGTTTGCTAAAACTTCAAAAAATAAATTCTTTTACTTTTCTATCAAGCCCTCTGTTAATGTTTGATTCAACCTGATAAGCAATATCCACAGGATCGTCATAGACTATAAAACAAGTACAGCAGTGACAACTCCACAGTAATGTAGCCCACATAGTGGTTTTAACTCCAAAGAAAGAAGAGGCTTTGTAAAATTTATTTCAATAGATGAGCATGTGGACACCAGCTGAGAAACATTTTGATTAATTCATAAATTGAGCTATGGTCTTATCATGGTAACCTGACACATCTAAGAACTTTACTCTTCCCATGGTAAATGTAACTATATTGTATTCATCCATCCTAGATGAGTCTTGCATAGATGAGTCCTGGATGGGGAGCTTCCTTAAACATGCATTCAGTATGATTGCAAACTGATATTATGCATCTTAATGTCACCATTCGCAAGGAAAATATCCCTCTGGTGAGGCATTCCACAGCCCACTACTGCTTGGGAGGAAGAGGTAATGTCTTTCCTCACTAGGTCACCTCCCAGGCTCTCATCCACACAAACTCAAAGGCATCCAATATGGCAGAGTGGGAGGTCAAAAGGTCAAAGATCAACATATGATGTGCTTTATGATATTTGCTTGCTTAAGTGAACCTCATTTAATATATAGGAAAGTTTATACTTACCATTTAGCAAATAGTGATGAAATTAATAGAAAATAGTGAAATTAACTCCCAATTCCTTGTTCAAGTAAGAGCAAATGAGCACATACAAAATGTACCATTTGAGGAAATTCACAGATACATCTATCTAATGGGAATTTTCACCTGCATGTATAGTTTCTAATAACCCAGGAGTTATTGCTAAAATGATTTGGAATTCTTCCACTCCATTCTACTTAGACAGTAGTAGGAACTAGTCCAATAACATGCCGGGTGGAAGGAGACACACATCTGAGTTGACAAAATCCACCACAGTAATCCTCAAAAGTGAAATGTCTGCATTCTATAATCAGGAGTTGCTGGGTATTTGATTAAATACCCCAGGTATTTGATCCCAAACCTACTTTCATTTCTTCCCCCCAACTGGCAAACAAGAAAAATTAGACCAAGAACCCCAAGAAACAAAGTGTGTATTTTAATACAGAAATGCTTTTACCTGCTGTCCTGCTGGGAATGAAATGGGCTGGGCTTGCGAAATGTTAGTCAGCTTAACTCTCAGTTGGTGGCACTGGGAAAATGTAGCCAGGCAGTCTTATGGCTGTTTCTGTTCTTTAACTGCCAACTGGAATACAGCAGAGGAGTCAAAGGGAAACAGAAGAGAGATGGATCCAGAAAGAACCAGGATGATAACAACAAAGCAAACAACAGTGAAGTTGACATTCAAACTATTCTCATATTGAAGATAATTATACCTCAACTAATTGCCACTCACAGAAATTCATATTTTATAAGTCACAAGTTATTTCCTAAATAATCATCTTTGCAACATTTTAGGAAAACTATGAAATATGCTCAACTTAAAAGGAAAATGGCTACCTTACATTGTTCAGATGTGGACAACATATATTTAGCATATTATGTGAATTTGTAGTTTGAACATACAGGACAGCAATGTTAAAAAGACTAATATTTTTGAACTAGAAAGAGAGTATCTCTATTTTGATCAAAATAGTATATATACCAAGTAAAGATGGCTAGATTTTGGAGAACCCCATAGTAGATCCACCATCACCTGAAACTTTACTTATGTCCAGCTTCTCCTTCATCCTCCCATTGGTCTTGTATTTCTGTTTTCTTTTCATGCACACATTATGTTATTTGTAACAGTAAACACAAGGCTGCACTTACCACAATTCTTTATTCTTCCTTTTAACTTTAGAACATTCAAAAGTATGCTATTTTCTTTGGCTTGTTCACATTTAAGAATTCACAATCAGAAATTAAACCTCATCGAAGATTAAAAATAAGCATGCTTTTCCCCCATAATAATTATAATTTATATTTTATTTAAATACATTGCATAATATATTGAGTTATAGTAAGCTGCAAAGGATAGAAAACGGTAAAAAATAATTTCATTTGTACAGGAACAAAGTCACTAAATAGCCCAGTTTTAAGCATATCAAATTGGTCACAGTTTAGAGAATGTACATGAAGTATTCTATTACAGGCTTCTGTTTCAAATTGATAAATGTCAACTTTCTTGGCAATAGGATCATGGTAAAGTCAAACATAATCTCCAGGGATATGATAAAATCTTACCTCAGCCAATGGGAAATCCAAAATCATGTACGTTTCATTTTTTTTAATACTGTAGTAAAATCTTTACAAATAGTCTTCTTATCTTTGGGTGCAATCAGTAAGGGTATTAACTAGGTGGTTCAAAGTTGAAGTACAATTTGTAACCAGATTTTGTTGTTTCAGCCAGTCTGAAAGTTGAAGTTAAGAAGAAAAGAATGAGAATTTTCCATTGGCCAATATAAAAAAATCAATATTAAGATCACTGCATTCGTTCCCATGAACTTTCTAGCATTTTATATTTTGCCTTTCTGATAATCAATTTCTGACTGCACAAATTACTATAGCTCAAATTATATCTATCTCTAGGCAAAGCAAGGTAGTAGTTTGGCAATTTTCTACTTTAAGGCCTGAATTATCTTCCTTAATCATCTACTTTGCTGAAATTCATTATAAAAATGACCAATTTACCACCTCGCTTCACATAAGGAAGACAATACTATGGAATGTGGGTCCCACGATAGAACAATCAAATGCTACCTGGGGACAGATGAGCATGCCATAGCGTGTGTGAGTAACTGAAATTGCTCCTATTATTCCTTTGTTTATAAAACAATTTCTATACTCTCCATTACAGTTTGCAAAAATATACGTGTTGAAGCAAAATCCATTAGCGCACAACATTTTCTACTTAGGGAAGTCAACTCACAATAAATCTCTTACCTTGTAGAGAGATGAAAGGGCACAGGGCTCATAATAGGATGAGTGATGCATAAAATGTTCTTCGGCTGACTTCCCATGAGATTTATATTTCCCAATCTAGGGACTTGGCTGCTTGCATGGATGGCATGCTAAGCAATGCAGTATAACAACCAACGTGCTATGTACTGCTTTTCAACTCGAGAAATCAAGAAGAACTGTAAAATAAGTAAACAAACAAAGCAAGTATGTGTCTAAAAACAACAGTACAAATTAACTGGAAAAATACAGTTTAAATAAACTGTATGAATTATGCTTTTTTTCTTAGAAATTAATGGGTTACTAAGAGACTATTTTATACTACATGACACAAATATTGCACAAGACAATCACTTTTAATTTGAATTACAGACAAAATGTCAAAATGTCAGTCACTTTTTTTCCAAAAATATGCAGGGGAAACA
This sequence comes from Castor canadensis, assembly GCF_047511655.1. NCBI lineage: Eukaryota > Metazoa > Chordata > Mammalia > Rodentia > Castoridae > Castor > Castor canadensis. Next base: position 134,752,246 of record NC_133393.1, on the reverse strand, counting down.
ATTTTATAGAAACAAATCCAAGAGAAATCAATGAGATAGCTTTATATGCTCAAATACTAATTACATTTCCTTGTTTATTTGTTTGAAAAAAATATTAATAACTTTTTCAGAGTATTGTTTCATATCACACTTATTTCCAATATAAATATAGCCTCTGTTCCTTGTGTCATATTTCTTCAGGCATGAGAAAGAAAATCAATGCCCCTATTCACCTTTGGAAGAATTTCACTGCCAAGTCTCCATGGTTCTGTGGGATCCAATAATCCGTGGCTCAGTATTGATTTTTCTATGACACCTGTAGAAACAGCCTCTCCTTCCTTTCTAACAAAATACAGCAACAAAAAGTGTGTAGTTTCTGAATGAATTAAGCATAGGCTATTAAACACAACTTCGTCCTGTAAGGAAACTGGTTTATAATTTCTAACGATGTCAATATTGCTTTGCTTGTCTGAGTCACCTAACAACTTTTTAAAGATAATGTGAACATCTATATTTAAAGATATTTGGACATAATTTCCTCAGGATTCTTATGTCTAACTCATCTACCACAAATAGCATTTCTTTTTCTGAAGAAATAGACAATGGGAAGACCTATCAAAGTTCAAATCCCAACTTAAAAATATCCCCAAATAAAAAGCATTTTTGAGTATGAAGAATCATAATAATGCTTTTAAAACCAAAAGCTTGGTAACATAGAGGACCTTGTAGGGACTAGATTATAGTACATCAAATCCTATGAAAGGGTGGGTTAGATTTTGGGTTGTATTATACAGCATTAAAAGTGTTGAAAGAATAGACATGAACCATCAACTTTTCTGCTTCCCTTGAAAAACATAAATGTCAAAAAGAAAGAAAGGAAAAAAAACGCAAGAAGTCAAGTTTCCAGCATTCTTCACACACCTGATGTAAACCTCAAGGTATTTTATTCAGGGACAGACTTCTTTGGTAAGTCTGAATATATTCCCTGTAGCCATTCTGAGCTGAGTGGAGTAGCTATAGTTGGTAAATCACTTCATCACTTACTCCATCAACCTGGGAATCTGCAAAACAAAAATGCAGTGTTAAAGAAAAATTCATTTTATATTTGCTTTTCCCAGTAAAAATCCCAGGGAGGAAAACACAAGACAGATTTGTTTCCACGACATATGTGACACTTGGTTAAAAGTGACAAGACCATGCTGCACTCTGACAGGTTTAGCGTGAAGATCTGACAGATATAAACCTGCAAGAACAACCTCTCTGCCACAGATATTTAAGCTCACATTAAAACTTTGATTTAATTCCCTGATTAGCTTTCACAACAGTGAGTGCTACCTCTTTTCAAGTTCATTATAAATTACGCTATTCTTCACATTACTGTCAATTTAGGTCCCATTTTACTAGAATGCAGGCATTTTTACCATTCATCAAACTGTAGACATTTTTTTAGTTAAAGAATTAGATCAATCCAAACTCCAGTTCTCAAGGGAGAAGTTCCATTGTTTATCAGGCCATGTCTACACTGGCTGAGCAAAGCGCTCTGTTCAGAAGGAGAAGCGCCTTTGGCAGCTAGAGTACACATAGCTGACCCATGGATGCGTGGGTAGAGCTTCTTCACCTAATTCCTCAATGCAGTGAAATCACAAAGCATTGGATGAAAATGACACATGATAACAAAAAAGCATGATATGATTGTTCATGGCTCTCATTTAGAATGTAATTCAAAGGAGCTATAAGAAGAAATATGTGTACACTTTGCATGGATGGATAGGGATATGGGTGTCATGATAATTGGTGACTCAACATTCCGTTTAACCTCAGATGTTCTTCCCAAATCGGGAAGTGGTGACAGTTTTAAAATGCAATGCTTTTTCCTAACTGTCTAGATTAACCTTACAACTTTGATCTTTATAAGGATGGAGAAATATCGTCAGAGTTCAAATAATTGAAAAGATGATTTCAATGTCAAAAAAAGTTAAAAGGTAATCAATATTTGGGGGGCAATATTTATACTCTCTGGCTTGCACTGTCAAGATTTAGTACTATGGGTGGATTCTATTCTGGGGCTCCCGAATCATCCTTAATGCTGAGATTCTTTTAAAATAAAAAGAGGGTTAGCAGAAATGTTCTACTAATAGCTATGAAATTATAGGCTTTTCCTCCCATCTACCCAAACATACTCCAGTCTGATACAACACTAATCACCTTTGGAATTTTGCCAGCCTTCCCCATCAGTGAGCTGCAGAGTGGGACCCAATCGCCTTGAAGGAATAAAGCCTGTCTCACCACCAGTGAATGCCTTCAAAGGGCTTCCAGGTAATCCAATATGATTCTTTGGAAAAAGCAGGAGTGAAGACTTAAATGTATGGGATTCTATCAGAACTGTAATCTGTGTGGTAGGTACACTACCAGTATCACGCCACAAGAAATTGGCAAAGTCACTTTCTATGCCCTTAGCTTCCCTCATCAACTTGGCCTTCGCAGACAGGCATAGCTCACATTTTCTGACATCGTGAGCTTCAGATTTTTCAAGCTAAGGTTTGTCTCTCTGTGTCAATTTGATAATCATTCAATCTATATGTTAACCACCACCCCCGTTTGCTGGGTGCAAAATTTCAATTTCAGACTGTGTCACAGCAACACATCAGTTGGTGAGTTTTTAAATTCCCACTGAAATTGTAAATCTAAAAGACTTCTAGGTGATTTAAGACCCACCTTATTTAGCAAATTTACCTAAGGTGAGTTGCATGTTGTATCTTCTTTTCCTACGTGAAAGCCCTGAGATACACAAAACCATTGTCAATGACTTTGTCACACAATTTTTAAGCACCCTATGATGATGGTGATGAGGATGATCAAATACCCTTTATAGTACTTATCTATGTGCCAGGCGCTATTCCAAATCTCTGTATATTTGAACTCATTTAATCCTACAAAACCCTATAAATTAGGTACTATTACCCTCATTTTACATATGAGGAAACAGAATCACAGATATAGCAAATAATTTGCACTGGATCACATGACTAGAAAGTTGTAGAGCTGAGGTTTGAATGCAGGCAGCCTGGCTCACTCCAGTGTCTCTGTTCTTATGTTGCATGGTGATGTGTTTGTCTAAACCATGGGTGACCAAGCCAGTATGTTATGAATCGTGGAGATTTAAGTGAAAAGGTGGCCTTTTTACATTGGCTCTTTCCTTCCTATATGAGTGAAATCAATACACCTGGAACTAAACTTTATGAATTATTCTGGCCACCAGGCTCATTTATCTGTTCTCACTCACAAGCATTTTCTTCCATATTTGAACCAATGTCTCTTTTTTTTCATTTGGAAGCAGAATTTATTCCCCTGATCATCATCTCAAGGTACCACTTATACCATTAAAACCTAAATTTTAAGATGTTCATGAATGTGGAGAATATCAAATAAGAAAGGAACTATAAGAATAAAAATTATTAAATAAGACACCTGAGAAGAGCTTGTGCCTAGATGCAGCCTTATGGAATCAGATCTCCTGAGGTCAAATCCTGATGTAGCCTTTGCAAGGTGGACAAGCTATTTTCATTTCCTATGACTTAGCTTCCTCATCTATAAAATGAGAATGAAAACAGATCTACTGCTTAGGGTTGTGAAGACTAAATAAGTTAATCCACACAAAACGCTTAACCCATTGCATGGCACAGAGCAAGCACTTGGTAAACACAAGCTGTTGTTATTATTATCACATTTAGTTATGTATGCTTGCCTCCAGCTGTAACTAATCACTAGCAATTAAATGCTATCATTTTCATTTGAAAAAATACAGTTTTTAGAAAAGTCAATTGTGACAGGAAATCCTTTCAGCACAGGGACAACTTGGCTTTAAGAATTTATCATCACACATCTTCACACATAATTTTGTTCCTCTTTATTTTGCAAGAGCACAGATAAATCAGGGAATATGACCGAATCACCTAAAAAGATAGCTTTTTTTTTCTATATGGTAAAAAAAGTAGCTTTATTCTATATGGTAAGAGTCTCACAAATAGAATGCTGTCCTAATTGTTTTTTATATCATAATCATGCAAATTCAATTGACCTGAATAGCAGTGTGGATTTTAACAACTGTATGATTCAGCAGTCAGAAAACTGAACATTCTATACATCTTTTTCTCACTTTGCCCTCTTCCCTTCAAGATCCTAAATGTTTATCCTCATGCTTACATCTCTACTCTTTAAGGCCACATAGATGACTTAGAAATGGCTGCTTAGGAACCTAAAATAGTGATGTGCATCACAAAGGTAGAATAAAACAAGTTCTAGGAGAAAATGACTGGCTGGATGCCCACCTGCATGGAGCTGGGTAAGTCTTATACAAAGGAAATGGGCTGGATTGAAACTTTTTCCCCTTAGTTCTAAAATGGACATCATTACCAAAGATGGTGAAAAGCCCCAAAGGTCCAGCAAAGCTTTTCTAGGACAATCCCCCAGGATGTACTGAAGTGCCTTTTTATGGACCGGGTGCCATAGGACTGGAGAACTATTTCCTGGTCCCCAAGGGGATGGCAGTGAGAGGACCCTCTACTTTGTTTCCTAGCATACTGTGCATACTCTGGCACTCCTGAGGAGAAGGAAGTCCTGCTTATAAAGTAGAACCTTGGTTCATAACTACAGTGTTGAATAAAGGGGTCAGTGTGTACCCTTGTTTGAAATAGAGACTAGGAAAAGGAATGGTGAGTAAAGCACACAAGGTCTCGATTTCCATCCTGCGACTGTCTGCACAAACTCATCTCTGTCACATCCAGGCCTCTCCTCTGACTGAAGGGACTCATGAATTCATCAAACAGAAGACTCATTCTGAAATGAGGTCTTAGCAGTAGAGTCCTCTGGGACTCTAGATGAAGATGTGTTCTGGGGAAAAGCCAGTCACTGAAAGTCTCATCAAGTGAGGTTCTAAGATTAGAACCCATGGAAAGTAGAAAGTGGCTGAAGTGTTAAAAAAAAAAAGAAAAAAAGAAAAAAATTTCCTGATAGCAATTCAAAACTAGAAAGAAAATGGAAAGGTCAGGAAAGACAAAAATACCTTCAACTAGCAAGAGATGGCACATCCTGAACCAGGAATATCCACAGAGACAATAGAGGCTGGTAAAGAAGATTTTATACCAGGCATTGGGCAGCCAAATGTACATGGAACAGGGTCTGTAAGGAGCTGAATAATGAAGGCTGGCTTCTTTCTTCAGCAAGTAAGTGGTTGGGAGCAAAGAAGTGGACCGACCATTCAATGGCTGAGTGGGAAAGTTAACTAATGCTCAAGATTCCTATCTCTAAGTCAGTTGAGTACCAGGCCAAGCACAGTATACCTTCATTATCATCTTCAACACACATTAGCATCTGCAGCTACTTCGTGACTCCTTTCTTCCTGGATCCTGTCCCCCTCCCTTACCTTCTCTAGACCATCAACTGTGTTTGTCAGATGTTCTCACTGTATACACAATTCTTACTTTCTTGTGATGGTTTCATTTTTTTCTTAATGACACATTTTGGGTTTCACTGAAACCCATTTAAATCCTTTAACCCAAATTATTTTAAAATGGATTCTACTTATTTCAAATCATATACAGATTCCAAGAAAAAAATCTCTAAAACACCAAATGGAAAGTTTTTTAGAAAGGGAAGAAAGGGAAAAGAAGAACTGGTCCACTCAGTGGACCTCACTGGACCTCCATAACCCGCTGTCATTTCTCATTATCCCTTTCTTATGATTCCGCAAGCAAACGCAACCCAGGTGATTTGGTTCTTGACAAAATGAATGTGAATTAATTCTGATCATAAATTTTAATGAGACAACACTTCAGAGGCTCTCAGATATTCCAAATGTAAAACTTATCTTTTTCTATGGTGAAACTGGAAATTCTTTTCTTAGAAAACCTTGATTGTTTCACCTCTGCTATTTTTTACATAATGAAACCATTTGCATATCAGCAAAGTCAGAGGAAAAACGGACTGGAGGCTCAGGCTTCCCACTGTCCTACCTCCAAAGCCACCACTACGCATTTCTCATCCCTTTTTGTTCACAAGTTTCATAATTTCACAGAATTACAAGTCATATAGCATGACATCAAGCTTGAGCTTGCCATTATACTTGAGTGTTCAAAATTACACTCATCCCAGGATGTTGACAGAATTCCTTTCAATATTTTCTCGTTGCTTTATTAAGTGATAGTGTCACACTTAAAGAAAGATCATTTCAGGGACCATTCATTCAATTCTCTGATGACTGACATCACATTAAAATTCCTTCTCCCAATCTCCCATTCTCTCTATTCCCAGTACACTCGACATGTCAGAAATAATTATAAGTGACTTAGTAAATACAGGAGACATTTCTCTTTAATATTCCAGAATAGAGAAGCACAGGATTGCTTTGTTAGTAGTTTTGGAAATTTGCATTTAGCATCAGCAATATCTCAGGAAAAATGGAGGCCTGTTCCAATGTTTTAGACTTCCTTAGCTGAGCACAGCCTTTTTGACATCCATCCTTTCTCATCTCTTCAGAGATGTACCCAAACTTCTCATGCCACTTTTCATATGAGCACATTCAAGGCAGTGACTTTGCTGTATCATTTGTTAATATCTGGACAGCTTGTTGAAAAACAAGCTTCTGATTAGAATGAAAACAAAACAAAACAAAAAAGCAGGAGGTAATCCTAAAGCCACATGTTCAGAGTTACCTCTTATTTTACATTCTCTCAGAAGAATGGGTACTGCCTGTTCTTTTCATCAGACAAAGGTAGAAAATCTACTTTGTATCCAAGGTAAATGGAGAATGCCTGCCCTTATATTTCCTTTCAAAACTTACTATTTTCACATATGGTAAAAGCTATTACAAACCATCTACTGGATCGTGGTCTTGGCTGTTTTGTAGCATAATAAATCCATCTCTCTACAAAATGATGCAATCTATGGGCCTCTCTCCAGGTGGATGGAAAGTAAGGCAATCTTGAGGATAACATCTCTTTTTGCTGATGATCCAGATTGTAAGGTCTCTGAATCTTCGATTTGTTGGTTAATGTTAACTCCTCTGACAAGCTTTAGGGAAAAAACTGCTACACAAGCCCACAAGTGAAGAGGCCCTAGGCTGGCTGAAACCCCCTGACACAAATTCCCAGAGACGAGTTTCTGAAATGACTATGTCTTGATGGAAAAGTTCTTGACTTGAGCAGATGGAATTCTTTCTTCTCTGCTACTTATTAGCTAGGTGACTATGAGTAAACCACTTATGCTCCCTGAGGCTTATTTCATAAAATGCTGGTAATAATCTTTGTGGAGCTTATATAATAAATCAGGGAATGTACATGACACAGAAAGCACTAGTCCTTTCTGTACTATAAAGCATCATACAGATGTTCAGCATTGCTTTTCTTAAATAAGGACCTATAGCTAATGAGTAAGTCAGTCAAAACCATAGACATCAAACAGAAATCTTGGAGGAAATTCATATGGAATATAACCATATTTTTTCAACACTAGGAACAGGACTTTCTTCTAAAGAAATAAGACCATGAGTAAAATTTAATCTTATGTATGTATCATTAATGCAGGTGACTACTTTTCAAGGAACGGCAGTGCAGTAAAACGCTAAACGCTACATACTAAATAGACATAAATGAACACCTCTTAATAATTAGGAGGAACTTAATTGTCTTACAACATCTAAGGGTCAGGACTGTGACTATCAGGGGCTAATTTATTAGAGAAATGGATGGAATCCAAGTGGCTATGATATAATGGAGAATAATTTTTTGGAATTAATCCATGTGCTCCATTTTTAATATTATCATATGTCTCTATTTAAAAAAAATAGCATGACCTCAATAATTTTAAGCTATTTGACCTGAGCTTTTTTAGTGGTTTATATTCTCTCTAAATGGATGTTAACCACAGCACAAGCTTCCACATTGTAACATATCACTAAGCACGAAACTCAAACATAAGGCCTTTGGGGAGGTATTCAAGGCTGCAGTTCTTCTGTATCTCTGACCTGATGCATCAGGTTTGGAAAGAACAGCAGGAACTAACCACAGGAATGGGACACAGGGAGGAAATAATAAGCTCTGTGCTGACTAACGGATAGGCTGTCAAAAGGATGAAATGAACTAACAGCTGAGGAAGACTTTGTAAGCTATATGACGTTAGACCCATGTAGGGTGTTATTATTACTACTATTAATAATCTCACTCATTTTACAGTGGATAAGTTATATATAGCTGAAAAGAGTTCTTTTTCAAATGATGATACATTTACTGTTCTGTCCCCTGATTCTTGCTCTTTCAGCTTATATCTCAGCTGGCATGAGTGACACAAATAGTCTATCCTTATTTTCCTCTGTTTTTGTCATAGTTTGACACAGTTGAGCTGGATGGGAAGATCTTGCAGAGAATAAGGCTGCGAGTCAATTCTAAAATTTAAAAAATAGATGTCTGAATAGTTAGGAAGGTTCAGATGTTCTTTGTGAATATGGCTAAATGCACTGTAGCAATTATTGTAAGGATGGTAGAATATTCTAGGAGCTCAACATCTGTACACTTGGTCTGCTAGGATGTCATTGTCACAAAAGGCAGATATATATCTCCTCTTCTGAGCTTGGCCATCTGACTTGTTTCCTTGAAATGAATAAATCTGTACATGTGTGTAAGTGTGTGTGTATGTGTGTGTGTGTAGGCATGGACCCTTATAGTTGTATGTTTATAGACACACACAGTGATATAAAAATATCTTACCATGAGAAGGGCACATTTAGTAGAGTGTTGTAAAGCTCTACAATGTCATGAATAATAATTTGCAAACCACTTAAAAGTAAAAATAGATTAATAAAAGTAGATGTTCATGTCCCTACCATGGGAAGAAGGACTATTTTTATCTCCTTAATTAGCTAATGTAGACATGTTTATATATAGAGCACAGTACAGTATATAGAGCTGAAGTGAAGAAGGGGAGGGAAAAACTATAAAGTGGTTATAAGGGCAGTATGTTCATAAGTAGAATGAAAGAAGGTTATACCCACTAGCCTAGAATGATTACATTTCATATATTAAGTGAGAAAGCAGCATAGAGAATGGTAAGCATATTATTTTTGGTTCTCTTAATGTCCTACACATATGCACAGACAAATACATGTATGAGAAACATGGAAAAGGCTTAAAATCAATTTGTTAATAGTTGTTCTATCTAGGAAGGGAAGTAGAGCTAGGAAGGGATGGGCAGGAGGCAGAGGGCATTTCTTTTTACTCTTCACATTTCATTATGTTTGCTATTATTTTTATAATTAATTTTTAAAGAAATAAAAGAGATGGAAGTCATAGCACCTGCACTCATGGAACACTGGGTGCAACACAGTCTTTTGTAAGCAAGCCTGCTATTATCCAGGTTGGTCATACAGCTCTGTAAAGTAAATCTTTCTTAACTGATGGAAACAGCACCTTTTCTGGCACGTGTTCACTTAACCTTCACAAGTACTTCCAAAGCTTTAGCCAGAACACCATGCTCATATAAAACTCAAAACTAAGGAACAGAAAATACTAGTAAATCTATCTTGCTCTGAGTCTACATTTACAACAAACACATTTCCCCTTTTTGTTTTTACCTGGACAGACTAAAACAGTAGAGATAAAAACTGTACCCCACTTATTAAAATCTTATCCAAATGAACTTCAAATACAGAAAAAAAAATCTTACAATTTTTAACAACCTTTTTGTCTCCTATTCCATAAGTAATTCCAGTATAACCTAACACTCTACTCAGATAGAAGTGTTTGTCTTTATTTTCATGGCTTTAAAACAAAACCAAAGACAAAAGCATTAGTAATGACCACTGTACAACTATTAAATGTAATAAAAAGCAGAATTACTAATGAAAATGATGAGTTAAATGAGGGTTGGCAAACTGCAACCAGGGAGCCAAACCCACACTGCTGCCTGTCTACGTAAATAAAGTTTTATTTGTACACAGTCATACTCAATTGTTTATGTGTTGTCCCTGGTTGCTTTTAGACTACAACAGCAGGGGTGAGTATTTACAACAGAGACCATAGTCCCCACAAAAGCTAAAGTATTCACTAACTGGCTCAGTACAAAAAAAGCTTGCCAAACTCCAACATGCTAATAAAAATTGGGCTGGGTACTCACAAAGTGGAATATACCTATGTATCTACTTCCATTTTGTTGTATTTCTTTCTGGGAATCTTGTTTCAAGAGGCAATTCTAAACATATGTGTATGTATATGTTCCCTCTGTGACACTAGGAAAAACAAAAAGAGGCAGTGAATAAATTGTATTGTACAACATGTGCAGAGAAAATATAAGTTAGATTGGTTTTACAAAGAATGTTTTTCCATCTGAACTCTGTCATTTCATTTATATCCATGCTGATCAAAGAATGAAGTCTTGGGTTGGGTGTGCAAAGAAAGGCCTAAGGTGATTGATTACCATCATATTGGTCATATTTAAAGTCTTTGGAAGTGTTTAGACTATTATGAGCACTTCCCTAATTCCTAAGTGTCCCAACTTTATCCTGAAAAGAAACTGGCCAAAAACTTAAAATTGCTTAAGCTAAATTTTTGCAAAACATTTGCATGGATGGAGCAACACAGCCTACTGCCAATGGTGCTCCAATTTAATTCTGCCTGGCAAGTTGGCTGGGCTTGTTTGGCATTTCATTAACAAAAAATAAACCTCACTTTTCTTCCTGAGAAAACAGCATGTGTAGTATTTTGGGGACAGCAACATTCAGTGTGCTACTTCTTGGTATGAAAAAAAAAAAAAACATATTTCTGAAATGTGGATAAATAGAGCTTTAAAAAGCTTTTCCTGGCATGGTAACTGGCCATCCTGGGAAATCCATGTCTTAGGTATGTGACTAAGTAAAAGTGTCACAAAATATACCTTTAAATGTTTAAAAATCACAGAGAAACAATGTCATAAAATAGTGAGCTGGTTGCTATGGAGATTGAGAAAATAGATTCTTGTGACACTTTTACACTATGATGCTCTGTGGAAATCAATAAATTAATTGTTTTTAATTTTGACATCTTTGGGGGGTAAAAGAATAGGTAAAGTATAAATGCTTGGAAAGTAGGTAAAATAAAGATTTTTTTGTAACATGTAACTTTGTTACTATTCCTTAGAATAAACAAAACATTAAAGATAAATGTGTGTGTGTGTGTCCTTAAAAGAAAAACTTCATGAGTCAATTATTAGCAGTGGAACAGGCAAAGATTTTCCCAGTTCTGTGCCAAATTATTATTCAAAAAGTCTGAATTTAGTGAAAAGAAATAAGTTGCTCACAATTAGCAATAGACTGCATAGCTTACATGAACACAAATTGGAAAAATCACAGTTAATGGAATGTCTGGCATATGCGTAGAGTATTGATAAAGGTAAAGATAGTTGGGATGGGGTGGGGACAAGGCACACAGAAAAGGTCCTTGGAGAAGGTGTCACACTTGTGTTAACTAAAGAAGGACCAGGAAAGAAGAGTGAGAAGTGACCTGGAGGCTAAGTAGACAAAACAAATGCCAAGAAATTATATGGTTTGTATGTAGACCTCTAAGCTGTTGCACACTAGTGGAGCACAAAACTGAAGACAGGAAGTAAGAGATCAGAGACAAAACTACAGACAGGAAGGAAGTAGTAGATTTAAGTTGGGACTATCATTATCTGGCAAGAATAAATGCTAGAGTATTTCAACCTTGCAAGTAGCACATCTACTTGGAGTTGTATGTTGTTGGGTAGATTCAATAGTGATGTGATTGATAGAAGACAGGCTATTTAAATGGTGCAGATACCCAAGCAGAACTGACAGTAATTCTGAACTACAACTGTGGTGATGATGAAGACTTTATAGATGGATTCAAGAAATATTTAGGAGAGAAAATTATCAGGTCCTAGTGATTGGCTTGATGTGGAAAACAACAAAAATGGATAAAGAAGAGTCAAAGGACTCCTGGGTTTCTAGATTTGATGAACATTTAAACAGTGCTGTCACAAAATGAGATGGAAAGCACTAAATAAGAAACCAGGGGAAAATGATTAATTTTCACTGTTGGATTGGAGGTTGGGTTGTGCATGCCTGATGGAGAGGGGGCAAGCAGTTGGATATTTAAGTCTGAATTGAGGAAAGAGACTTGAGTTACATTTTATGAGTAGTTGCAAATATGACAGTGGGTGAGAGCACTGAAGGAGAGTGTGTGGGTTAAGAAGAATAAAAAGCTAAGGATAAACTCAAAGAAAGAGGAAGAGGAGAAGTCTATCATGGGGACACAGAAGAAACGATTAGGGCTCTTTGGAGGGTCTAGTGCCATGGAAGCCAGGTGTGAAGAACTTTCAGGAGGCAATGATTGGTGGGATCAAACACCTAAAGAGATCTAGGAAGGAACTAAGAACTCACTTGCATTTTGCAACTGAAAAACCATTAGTTTAGTGGTGAAGTTAGAGCAAGCATGAGATGCTAGTAATTGTAAAGGAAAGACAAAGAAACACTCAAGCCCACATATACTAAGTTTTCAAGAGGTGTAAATGAGACAATGATGGGAAGACCAGCATGAAGATGGAGAGAGACCAAGCACAGGGAGGACATCCAGGATAGGAGAAATGTAGGCATGCCCTTGAACCAGTGGCTATCTGTGCCTGAGTGCCATCCCACCTGCATCATAGGCTGATCCACTCTCCTCCATTCTTCTTCTCTTTGTAGTTTCTGTTCCCTGCCTCATTTACATCTAAGACACTTCACTGGAAATCTGCCCTTTCCTGGGAAGCCAGCCTCTTTAGCAAGTAAAGCATGAAATAAGATGGAGTCAGATTATTTTATTATTTAAACTCCTAAGGAAATCAGAGAAAAGGTGGTTTATTTCTTAAATCCTTGCTATCTTTTAAAAAAATCTCTTCATTCATTCTTATTTAAGCCCTGCCCACCTTTATCAGAACACTTATACTTTCTAATAATGCTTTGCAATAGACATGCAAGTACATGATGAGATGCTCAGCACAGACCTGAGTTACTGGTGAACGGCAATCACAGTCACCTGTATTTTTCTGCATTGGGAAAGGACAGTGCAGCACAGTTAAAAGAGCCTCATTTGAGTATGAATAGATTGAGTTTTCCTGGCTTGTCACTACTTAGCCATGTAACCTTAAACCTGTCTCTTTTCCAAGTTCAGTCTTTATTGTAACTACGAAATTAGGTGTGTCATCATTTCACATAATGGTTTCCTCTTCCAGAATTTCCAGGTAAGCAAAACTATGATAAATAACCAAGCTATACATTCTAAGATTTAGGAAATTAAAACAAATATGTTTTGCAGAAAAAGAGGCAAATGTTGAGAAATTCTGGGGTCATAAAATTATAGTATAAATCTTAGCAGAGAAATAGCAACTAATGATAATAGGAATAGATAACTCTACACATAGCCTTTTCTTTTGCAAATGAAAAGCTCATTTGAATCACATAATATTTTTCTTTCCTTTCAAAGTTCAATACCAAGGGTTTGATGACAAATCAAAGCAGAATTGTTCTAGCCTCAGTACACATGCCAGCATCTCCAAAAGCAACGTCAGAATGAAAATTTCTAGAGACAAATGATTCATTTCTGTTTCTGCTCTATTCACTGCAAGAATATAACCACAGTTGAGATTCAATCCGAGATTCAGTAAAACAAAATCCATGCACTTGGTTGCCACACAGACACCAGTTCTTCTCTGTAGTGTCTCCTCAGACAATGCTGAATAAAATGACCTAAAAAAACTCTAGAGCATTGGGGCATGGAAATTAAGAAGTACTTTTAGCTTTATGTAAATTTAAGTCACACATACTTGTGATCCTGGAGATAAAATGGCATAAATTAAATTATAAAGAAATATCCTCACTCCCTTTCTTTTTCATTCCAGAGAAAGAGAAAAATCATGAGAGTATATTTTGGTCCCCTTTCTAAAACTTACTGGGATCCTATTTAGTCTTGTTCTTGTGCAGCTTCTTCATCAGAGAAGCAAAACCTTCAAACAATTTTTAATTCCTTTCTATCCTTTACTGTTTTTGAACCCACCTTCTATGGTATAGAATTTTGATATCGTTGGATTTTGTTTTGTATGGTATCTTTTCTTCATTACTACTAAATTTACCACTTACTTTAATTTTACATGGTATTTTCAATCTCATCCAGAACTTGTTGAACTCTCACCTAGATTCTTGTGGTCTCTGATTTATGAAAGTTAAGACCCTTGCTTGCCTTTCTAAGACTTCTAGTCTTCATAAATAACCCTATTACCAATATTCAGCAGAATTACTAAGGCTGTATCCATGGACCTCATCGCTTCTACTTCTTTCTTTGTTGATATTTTATACTGCTAGCTTCCTTAACTTCACAGTGTACATGGGCACTTCACTCCAGCTGGTCTGCTTTGTCTGTTTTGTCTCTTAGGTCACTTACCCCTCTCAGCATCTAGGGAGATTTTACTTTTTTTTTTTTTTTTTTTAGGAAGGGTCTTATTATATAGCCCAGGCTGGCCTGGAACTCACAATTTTCTTACCTCAGCCTCCTGAGTGCTAGTATTATGGGCATGTGCCACCCTGCCCAGTTTTCCTCTTACCCTTCTCCAATCTGATGTATTTTTCTTAGGCAAGTCATCTCAATGCTCATGTCATCCAATCATTCCTCTTTCATTTCTAAACCTTCTCCCAATGTGCACCCTAAGTTTGTAATAGAGTCTTCAGCTAACTCAATCTCCTCCCTTCCTTCCTTCAGCCATGCCTGTTTCTAGTTTTCTGTAAGAGCTCTATGCTTGCTGGAAATATCTGGAAAGCAAACACATCTTAGTTGTAATTTCTTGACCACTCTTTATCCCTTTTTTTAATACTTAAAATTAATCTATGATATGAATTTTTCATGCATTCATGACTTTAGTAGTATTTTCTCACTCCAAATTTATGATGTTTATATCTTCTTTATTCAATTTTAAATTCCTTGAGTGCAAGAATTATAGCTATAAATCAAGCTAAAGGGGAAGTGTCCAGTCATAACTTTTAAAATGTAGAAAATCTAATGGTGACAAAAATAAAAAGCATTAAGCAAATTTACCTGTTCTTCCATGAGGCCATAAGTGAACAAATCATCTTGGTAGCCACATAGCTTGGTTCTATCAGCTTTCCAGTGGGCTTCGAAAATACTAAGCCTGTTTCTTACCTTGCTCTCTGTCCTGTGGAGCTAATCCAACCATAGACCTGCCTTTGAAGTCAACTGGAACATCATGCATGGGTGAGCTCCAGAGAGCACACAAAAGCAAGAAAAGAAAACTGACATGTTATTCTTAACCAAAGAGACTGTGCTGTTGCTGAGTTTCTATGCACACCTGGGCATCCCACAGACTTCAAGAGCCTACAGATGAAGTAAGAGAAGAAGGTGAAGTTAGCAAAGTCTCGAGAATGGACAGCAGACAAAGTCACAATAGAATGAAAGTTTTAAATTTGAGTAAATCATTCCTGTGCACTTTTTCCCGTTTATCAAGTCATACAAATCACAAATAGACAATTCTTTACGGCTACAAAACCTACTCCCTGAGAATGTCAAGCTCTTCTGCAAATGGCATCCACTCCTCATCTTAGATAGAAAAATTGCCTTGTATACTAGCATTCAATTCCAAGCAACCAGACATTTAACTGGAGTCTTTACTGAAAAGGAGTTGCGCCCATCAAGTTGAGAACACCGTCAACATCTTCAGAAAGAAAAGCATAAAGCAGCTCTCACATTACATAGCTCTCCATGGCTACTTTCAAAACACTCTCAAATAGCTTCAGCATGTAATACAGAAACATGGGTGAAATATAAATTACACATTTATAATATAGTATTAACACGGCAGCGTTGCTCTAATCCAATACTCAAAGGCTTAAGCTAAATGACATTTGGAAATTAAATTTATGTACATATCTTTTGACCCCTTAAGTTCTTTTCCAAAAGCAAATTCTACTGAAAGAAAAGAACCAGCGAACAACAGGACCCACTGCTTAACAAGTACTTCACAAGTATTTGAGCATTGGTTTTCTTCACTGCTCCAAACCTTTATGAAGTAATTGATAAATGGTGGATAATAATAATATTTGCCTAATAGCCCACGTGAGTATGATGTCTGACATGTGAAAAGAGGTCAAGAAACATTAGTAAGATAGATAATAGAACCTTTATTTTATAGACAAAGAAACTGTTTCAAAGATACTGAGCAATTGATCCAAGGTAATAGCAAATCTGGAATTTTGATTTAATTTAATTTGATTCCAGAGTCAATACCCTTCCTGCTGTAAAGGTTGCTGCTTCTCTTTGAGGCCTGAAATGATCAAGAAAAAGACTCATAAGCTGAGAAGATCCCCAAACACCACCACCCAAGGATGCTTGCATTCTAATAACCCTCTCTTCAAAGTGTGGACTTAAATTTTAGAATATTAGACTTTCAAAAAAACTAAAGGCCCTCAACTCACAGGGTGTTAAACTACAATGCAAAAAATGGCTAAAATTAGCACCAGTTAATTGAGCCTAGAAAAATGAACATGCATCTGAGAATAAGAAACTCATTGATTATTAAAAGAAATGAATTCACTAGAGATGAAAGAAAATTGCTCTGTGCTCCTGGACATTCATGTAGTGCTATAAACTGGATTCCATATTTAAATATTTCAAGATGAAGCCTAGCAAGTTGTACTTGCCATTAAAAGCACCATTATTCAAAATATGTTGCCTACACACATTATTGGGTAAAGACCTAGAATATCACAAGCAACTTAAGCCAAAGTTAAATTATTATGAATAAGCACATTGAAGACATACCACAGAGCTGTCCCACCTTCTGAGAGTAAAGGGACAGGAGGATGCCTTCTCTAAAACTCATTTATTTTAGAAGTCTGGCAGTCAAGTTAAACGTGAAGACATTGGGCATTATTGTCTAGCAAGTCAACATAAAACTGAGAATAGATGAATTTATAATTCATCAGAACTTGATTTTTTTCCCAAATATTTTCTTTGATTGCCTCTGATTCACAAATTTAACCACGTACCATCTGCCCCAATGTATAAATCTTTTTAGGCCTTGTCAAGTTTTTTCTGCTGTTGTTTTTCTTTTCTTCACACAGTGTGAAGTATTTTTAGAGATAGGTCAGAAATAATGTCCCATAATTCCTGATCATCAAGTTCTATGTCCCTTGGGTAGAGGAGAAGTAGGGGGAAGAAATTCCACTAAAAAATTTCTCAATCATCTTTTATATCATACGCAGTTCAAGCGACCTTCTGCAAATGGCCACCAAAATGAGAAACAATTCAGAGAGGGCAATTCACAGTCACAAGGAGAAGGTAAGCGCCCGTCCTCGTTAGTATAGTGGTGAGTATCCCCGCCTGTCACAAGGAGAAGGTATGTCCTGTCTTTGCTGTCATTATGTATTTAGACAGATAGACTTGCCTTCCAAAGACACTGAATCAAGAGCTGGCGCACCCTAGAGGTTCTGCTACCTGTTCTCCAAGTAGGTCTCATTAAGCATCCTTCTGTCTGATTCTTCCTATAATGGACCTGGTAAAAGTCTCTTCACATAATGCAATTCTCAGGAATTAGTTCTTTGCCTCACCCTCTCCCCACTCCCAATAAAAGGAAATGTGTCTTCCTCTGCTAAGAGAATGCCATACATCAGCCATCAGGGATGGCTCGTAGGAATGGGTATGCCCTTTTCTATTCAATTCTTCCCTTCCCTGAGCAGGGCAGGCAAAAATAGCCAAGGCTTTTCTTTCTACATCTGCAAAAAACAGACTCCACAAGATAAAAAAGAATAGCTCATTATTGGGCTTTTACTTTTCAACACACATAGGTAAGCAAGGACAAAACTCTAAGCCTTTTTAAGTGAAATTAAAATTTTTTGGCTGGCTAAGCATTGGCTTTCCTGAAAGTGACAATCAACATTCATTCAAAATTATTGCTTTTCTTAAAATCCCAAACTCATATTCAAGGCAGAAAATGGGAATTGAACCAATCCTAAATCTCTTTTCGTGAGGTTAGGTTTTCTTTGGAATATTGTCTTATGTAAGTGGGAAAATAGAGGAATATTTGTGCCAGAGAATGAACCTCTGGCAGGGCTTTACACATCCATGGATGTTAAAGAGGACTTCAAAAACTTTTCTAACACATGCAGTGTGTTAGCTTGTCTTCTCAAGACAGCAAGGAAGTCGAAGTATTTCAAATGATAAACACAGCAGCAATGATGTAAACTAGTTTTTAAACATTTACTTTCATGTCCAAATTTTGGAAGAATATAATTTAATATAACTAGGGCAACAATAAATTTCACTAATGCCTCAATCTCCAACACACATATACACACACACACACACACAAACACACTTTTATTACTAATCTCCAACAAAGTAAGACATTTATTTGTTTTGAGCAATTTAATTAATTACTATCACAGTTAATGTTTTTAAATTTCTCATGAAATAAAGAAATTTTGCTGATGAAATCAACTGAAAATTCTAAAATCCATTTTTGAGAACTAGATTTTATTCTGAATATTCTTATTATTGTTTGCCCAACAAATAATCTGAAGCCTAAAATATTCTGAGCCTAAAAAGCTACATTTGATTGTTAATATTGCTTTCTACCTAGGAGGAAATAGCTTTTCCCTTCACAGTATTAAGTATGATTGCTAAGACTAATTTCATTATATTATCCAATTAGTTCTTTAAAGTTCTTTTTCTCTCTCCAATTATATTATAGTGGATGAGAGAAATATCACATTTTCTCTTTTTATAAAATCCTTCAGAGGGCCTTAGCAACACTAGTCAGATGAATAACTGAGGGGAAAAAGCCCAAGAGAATGACTGAGTGAATGAATGACTATGTTTTCCTAAACTTGTGACAATAATCACATTCATTCAGTCAAACATATAACATTTTATTTACAAAGGTCAAACAATATACCAACTTTTACCTCACTTGGAATGGAAAAAATAAAATTCTCAAACACATAGAAATTCTGAATTTTTAAAAAATATTTTATGTTGTGGAAAAGAACTGAAAAATTCTTTGCCATATCTTATTGTATTTATCCAACCCAAAAGTAAAATAAAACTATCAAAGAGATAATTGACTGGAAAGATTTTTAAGATGCTCATAAATATTAGAGACCCAATGAGTAGCTGGGTAAACTGAAGTAGATTGGATATTG
The DNA here is from genome assembly GCF_047511655.1 of Castor canadensis. NCBI lineage: Eukaryota > Metazoa > Chordata > Mammalia > Rodentia > Castoridae > Castor > Castor canadensis. Next base: position 134,733,039 of record NC_133393.1, on the reverse strand, counting down.
TTGCACTAAATTAGCAGAATCAAGGCGAATCTAGATTCAAATTATACTAGTGCTTTGAAAGCACCAGGCTTTAAAAAAAAAAAAGTCAGTCTTTAAGATGATATAACTACTTGTACAGATAACTCTATTCTATATCACTTTCCTACTTGTGAAAACTATTGCCTTGAACTGAATATTGGGCCCAAGAACTGATGAGGTTTCTGCCTGTCTCATGTTTCCATGACAAAAATGTGGACCTTCTTTGTGATTTCTTTGCCACTTTAAAGTTACACCATTCTCGATAATTTTTTAAATTAAAATTAAAAGCTGCTAACATGAGACTATTTTTGTAAATGTCACCAAATGGAATTTCTTTTAAATATCAACAGCATCTTCATACAACATGACTAAAGATGAAATGGTATTATTCATGCGTCACTTACAGTCCCCTCCTTTTTTTACATATTAAGTCCACTGCCAACCAACAAAACAGAGGACTCAAGAAAGTTTTTTCTTTGTAATCTTTTGACCCAAATGAGTTATTAGCTTAGCAAATTTACAAGTGGTTTCCTTTTGTCTGTACATCCAAATTAAAATGCAATGTCCCCAATTTGTATATGAATTCAAGAGAGAGCCAAAAGATTTATCTTCACAAACAGAAAACAGCCAGTTTTGGGAAAAAACCCAAAACTTTAACTAACTTAACTGGAACTGCACGGAGAAAACTGGCTGATTAAATATTTCCCTTTCCAACTGCATGTGGTGTGTTCTTATGGCAAGTCATAAGGGCTAAATATTGTTCTCCATTTGCTACTCTTGATTGTGCACCCAGGTGGCAGCGAGATACCAACAATTACACACTGTAGCTAAGTGCCAAGGTTCATGCCTGAAATTAGTGCCAAAATGAAAGAACCACAGAAAGTTAGGGTTAAAGGAGAGCCAGGCTCATCTTTTGCATTTTATTGACATCAACACAGCGTGTGACAAACATTTGGAGTATAGTTCAATTTTGGAACTCTCATGGACTATTCAGTTACTGCTGTTATAATGCACTCTGCAGAAATACTCCTTGTTCCTTAAAAGCAGGAAAACTCAAAGCCTCAAGCCTCAAGCTTTATCTTTACTTATTGCAAATAGCAAACAGGAATCCGCAAAGACTGGGGCAGATTACATCCCAGAAGTTAGAAGCTACACATAACCTATTACATTCACTGGATTAAGAAACAACTGTTTCAGTTCACTTTACCCAGGAAAACTAGTATGTGCTCTGTGTATCTTAAGTAATCATAATGCCTCCTTAAAGAAAGCCCTATATTTATATCTACATATACAATTCTGACTTTTACAGGCAGTGAAACAGCTATGTTACAGAAGTCAGATATAATAGTTGCTTTAAGAAATACCTACCTGAATTTCCATAAGAAGCAAAATTCCTACCTTGATAAGTTGGAATGAGAGCCCATAAAAATACAGACATATGTATCTCCCCTGAAATATCAAGGCTACACTTTTCAATACAATTGAACAAAGACATTAACCTCAAGAGGTGCTAATTAATAGAGATTTGCCTTAGACCCTTGAATGTTGAATTTGACTTTTATTGAAAGTAAAAATTCAACATGAAGTATTAAGTAGTAAAACTTTATAATGGTTAAGTAGATGGCTGTTTTTGAGGGAGAGGTGACTAGTAACTTTTATGACATTGGAATATATCTCAGAGAATATAAAAATAATCATATACATAGAAAATATATGCATATGTATATAATATATATGTATATATTTCTTAACAAGATCTCTAACCATAATATAAATACCTAAAGATCTTTAGAGGCCTTGTGTTATGAATTTAGAAGGATTATTTTCTCATTCCATGCCAGCTTTCCCATAGCAGTCAGGCTCTCCTTCCTTCTCTTCCATCTTACCTCCTCCCAGCCTCAAGTGGGAATTAACTGCACACCCTATACCATGCACTATGCCAGACAATGAGGCTCTTACTCCCAAGTCATCTAGTCCTACCTTTTTACTTTCTTCCCTGAACTCTTTGCCAGTCCGTCAGTTGGGCACATCGACAACCACAGGCACAAGGAAAGCATGAGGCCTTTTCTAGCCTCAAATCACCTCAGTTGAAGCAAATGTCATGGGTCAAATGGTGGAGGCAGATGAGAATTTTTGGATTTAGTTGCTAAGACGGTCTTCCTGGGCTTTCACCCAAACATTGGAGGACAGAAGTCTTTGAAATAACAGTGGCAAAATTATTTCAGGTTCAGGAATGATCAAAGAAAATACAAGACAAACTTTGTAGGGGCAGGGAGAATTTCAGTCTTCCAGTGAGGAATTGCTATGTAGAAATAGGCAATGGTGCAATTGGAAAGAAACACTGGTAAGAGATGTGAAAAGGTTTGGCATTTTATGATCATCTCTGACAGGCTCTAGGGAATTCCTGGATCCAGAAGGAATAACAATGAAATGATCAAGGTAGTTAGAAGTACCTTTATTCTGAAGGCAAGGACTTGGGCAGTGAGCTCTAAGGGCTTTCAAACCTGTAATATCCACTGCTTTACTCTGAGCATCTTGAACAAATGTAGGACGTTATAGAAGATTATTAGTATTTGCTGAATGACTGGAAAAGTTAATGCAATCTTTGAAGGAACTAGGCTTTAAGTCATCACAGCTGCTTGCAAGCTTTGTGACCTTGAAGAAATGATTTTACTTCTCAAAGACTGACTTTCCTCATCCACAAACAGAGATGGTGAGGATACCTTTCTCAGAAGGTGACTGAGAAGATTAGAAAATGAAGATTAAGGGCTTAGCACATTGTCCAAAATATAGTAAATAAAGTTATTCATGAATAATTAGAATTAAAAATTCCTCAAAACAGTAATTAAGAACTTGAAATCCCTTAAAACAGTGCAAGAAGGATAGGATGGAAATGTAAAAACAAAAACACCTATTTAGTGTCTGCTGCGTCATGGACCTGAAGGGGGGCCTGTGGGGAGGAGTGGACGGATGCTTTTATGCATTTAGACATGTTTAAAAACATATCAATAAAATAACCTCTTAAAGCATATTCTGACTCTGTACTTTTCTAAATTGGTATACATAGAAAACATATTTTAAACCATTTAGAGAATAGCCAAGAGAAATACAAGTTCCAAAATGACATGGATTGTGTGATGCGATTAGCTGATGATATATGTACAAGTGGTAAGATTCCTATACTCTGCAAAATCAGATGAATAATATTGAATACTGAATTAATGGTAACTATTAAATCAAAAGCCACAAGAATATTTTCTAGCACATGGTAGACTCTGAATAAATGTTTCTTAACTGAATGAGCATTTTTCTGAATCCATATGGCAGGATTTTTAAAAATAATTTACTTGATTTCTACATTGCAAATCTGTAGCAAATAGAATTCTTCAAATACTTCCTGGAAATTCAATATTTCAAAAAATGTCTGCAGTAAACTATGTTACAACCCTTAAGATTGTGATAATTAACTATATGCCATATGTTCCTGACCACTGTGTACAACCTTATCTTCCTGTCTCTAAGGAAACAGACTAGCAGTATATTTCAGTATTTGCATTTGATCTGTGAACTCAGTTGTCAGAAAAATACAGGAAATTCAAGGATCTATACATCACAACTACACTGTGGCTAAATAATGTCAAGAAACATTAAGGACATAAATGTGTGACTTAGACATATTAAGGATACAAAAAGGTTCTGTACAGTATATGGTGTGGTATTAGAGAATCAGAAAGTCTTGGACCTTTGGAAGGGCTCAAGGTCACTACAAGTGCATAGAGGACATCTCTTGAAAAAGGACATCTCTTAAAATGATAAACATCAATGACATAATTTTTGCATTTAAAATCTAAATGAGTTATTGAATGGTGGAGGGTATAATTAAACTTTTTAGTATAACTTATTTTCTTAAATCATTCTGATACCATTTAAACAAAAGCTGCCCAATGGATGATAAAACAAATTAAAATCTGCTGTTGAGTAATAAACAAACTACAAATCCATAGGTAAAACTTTACCAGGTAGTCTGGCCAACCTTTTAGCACAGCTACTTGGGGTGATGTTTTCACTAGTTATCTAAGAAGGCCAGTTAACTCTCTATAATAAATTTGCTAGATGACGCTGTTTTGTGGAAAATAAACTTAAATAGCTGAAGGAAAGGTCTTATTGAATTACACAAGGAACTTGCTACTATTGGGAAAATCCTCATGCTAATAACCCTGTGAACAACATCCCAAACCCAATTTAAATCTTTTAGCATTTCAGATACAATTTTTAATGAAACAAATTTTGGGCTATTTCTCATCTCAAACTCAGACAAATAGGGCAGATAAATAACTTCAAAATGAATACAGTTTTCCAGGTGACAAGTAAGAGTAATGGTACACCAAAAGAACAAAAACCAAAATTATAGTAGACAGAAAGAAACTACAAGTAATCAGTTGCTCTGTAACAGTGGTATTTTGAAAGGAAGATTATTTACAAAAATAAAGAAAACTTCAGGATATTTTCAAATATAGCAGGAAAAGTGAATAATTTAATTAGCTATGAGAGCTTAATTTTGCTTTTATAAAATTTGCACTAATGGTATGTTAATTCAGCAGTATTATATTCTGACTTTAAACAGTCACTCTAATCAAGTTAAGTTGTATAAAATATTTTCTAATTAACATTTATAACAATACAGTTTAGAAGCTATTAGCTTTGTGTTACTTGCACAGAAAAATTGATATAAGGATTTTATTTTGACTTACATGAAAATTGATCTAATATGTCTCAACTTCAGTTCCCAAAGGATTTTATTCTTTAAAAACTATGTGGTTAACTCTACTTATGTATAAATCTCCCCAAAGAATTGTGATGCCAGGATGTTCCTGGTAACATTAGCTGCAATCTTCCTAAGTTTATGTATCTGCACTTACCTATTCAATAAAAATGGATATAACACCTGCATGTTTATATACATATTTTTGTTTCTTAGTCTAATTTTAAATTTTATAAGACACATGGCATCTGGAAAGCAATGCAAAGTCAATTTTGTGAGAGAGCTGAGTGTTTATTACTTTTGCCTTATCAGCTTTCTAACTTGTGTGCCATTTTGTGTCTCCTCTTTAAACCGCAAGATATCATATCAAATATTCTTTTCTTTAAGAATCAAATAATTATCCTTAGGAAATGCCAAATTAAAGAAGAAGCAATCCAGAAATACACACTGCTTTCTCTCAAGAGTTAAATGCAATTGTTTGAGCTGAGATTAACGCATTAAGACTTTTCTGAAATAACTTTTACATAAGGATAAAATTGTTTCTGTATGTGAAACAATTACCAGCCAACATTATTAGCACCAGAAAATTGTAAGCTAGAATGAGCAATAAAAATATTGTATTTGAAATGAGATATTAGAGAGTAGCTATTATAATATTTTACTCAATTTCTATTACACCTTAAAATGAAAGTCATCAAAATGTCATTACAGGCCTTTTCCCCAGATTCTTCAGACAGTGAATTTAATCATTTCAGGAAATTGAGCGCTATCTAACACTCACTTCAAACCCTTTGAAATAACAGCAAAGCAAAACATGATGTGAAATTTATAAGACATTTTATATTAAAATATGCTCAGATACATACAGAGATACATACCAGGAAGTATTTGTCTTTGGACACCTAGAATTAAATACTTCTTGCGAAATTAACTACTCACATAAATAAAATATTACCTTTCAGCAGTCCTGAATCCTAGGAAAGAAGCCACAAGTTGCATTCTGCAAAACCCAGGTTCACAAAGTATGACCATAGTAGTTTAAAAAAGAAAACCTTTACAAAATCAATTATTTGGAAATTAATTTCAGCTACAATTACTGCTTGTACCAGGGAGCACAGAACTTCTAACTGTTGCTCCACAGAAAAAAGCTAAATGTTAGTTGAATAAGTGCAATTATAACAATAAAAGCATCCTTATGCATTCTTTCAGAAAACTAGTACTGTTAGGAATTTTCAAGATGGGAAGAGACCTTTGACATCACCTAATCCTGGCTTGCAATTTACTGGTTCTAGTAATAAAATCTACATAAAATAAAGATCATTTTTATTGAACCCCCCCCCATGACCATTTCCTCTAAAGAAATAAAAATCTGCTTGTTTTCAAAGCTAAAAAGAAACCTGGAAAGCACTTGATTGTATTTTGTTAACAAAAGCTAGGCAAGCCGTACAAAGCCACTAGCAATACAATTCTCTAAGTTGTTCTCTCTAAACCTTTTATATTGAAAAAAGAATTCAAATTTGAAATAGTCACACTTTAGACAGCAGTTTGCTCACACTACCTGCAAGAAGTACACGAAATGATTTGAAAACTGCGCTTTAAAAAACGTAGGATTTTTACCTTTCTGTTGGAGGAGGGTGTCACTTCTTATAGATTCCATTTTCTTGAAGCTACTCAGCGCTGGCCGTTGTAGAATAAAAACCATTAGCGTATTACTTTAAAGAGATCCTACCCTACAAAGGCGCAATCTTTGTCTGGGAAGGATGCTGGCGGTGTTTATGAGCAATAAATGCCTTTTCTGGTATCTATTTCGTCATCATCATCTTATCAGCAGAGTGTGCGGTCCCTGCAGCATCCATCAATTAGCAGTTTTGAAGGGAATGGGGATGGATTGGGGCTCATCTGCTGAACACGCTGCGTCCTCCAGCCTCTCTGTCCCTGCGGCTCCTTCCTAACACTGGTCTGCGATACAAGGGAGCCCGGGGACCGTTAAGTAGCAAGCAAGCAGAACATCCCTGGAAGTCACAAATATTAGACAGAACTTTCCCTCCTGGAGCCAGCCTGTCACTGGAGACAGTCGCCTACAGCCGAGCTAGGACTCATCACCCATTTGTGAGCAGAAAGCTAACACCATCAGAGAAACTACCTGGCACTTCTAAGTCCCTCCAGCCGCATCCAGGCACTGGAGAGGCAGCCCCCGGCTAAAGGGAAGGGAAGAGAGCAAGGCTTAGCCTTCATCCTCAGTCCACCTAGCTCAGCACCCTCCTCTCAGAGAATCACAAATAAAATGCTAATAGACAAGGAAATGAATGCCAATTTCCTCCTCCTTGCTCCAAGTTCCAGCGGCCCTCTCCACAATAAAAGATAGCTGTTTGTGGAGAATGCCTTGTTCCATACCATTAACTCAGAACAAAACATATTTTTAGTGGGACAGCAGTATTTACTTGTAAGAACTGATGAATTGTTCCCCAACATTTATCACTTGCAGACTTGCAGACAAAGACATTCAGCCACAGTTTTGGACATAAATCAAGGTACATACTCCTCAAAAAAAAAAAAAAAAAGAGAGAGAGAGAGCCAGCAGAGAGACTGCTTAAGTCCCCAAATCCACAGAGATTGAGGTCACACTGGCCATAGCAACAACCACCAACAGAACTTGGGCCTCCAGAAAGACCTAGCAACCGATAAATGAGTTCTGGTCTCTTTTCATCTTCACTGGTGTGAAAGCCAAAATTAAAAAGATTAGATCACCCTGCACCCATTACAAAAGGTACCACAATGAAAAAGTCATTTCCAGCCTTCGAATCACATCAAATAAATAACATTCATCCCTGCTATAATGAACAACTTTCAAAGTAAATTGAATCTCCATAGCACTGCTTTCCCTGGCTGCCCAGTATTTACATGACAATATATCACAGGAAGCCCCGACTGGATCTTGTAAATGGGGAGTTCGAGGATAAAAACCATCTTTAGCCCAGATTCCTGTACATTCAGATGCCTTGCAGTCACCCTCATTTAAACAATGTGATGCCTCAGGAACATAAACAATGTTTTTACATTGTGGGAAATGAAAGTTTTCAGTAGATTTTTAAACGCCTGGACTCATCCCAGTCCACTCCCTTTGTGGGACACTGAGTATGGAAAAATCACTTCACATCCTAAGTCCATGCCCTGGACTCATTTTTGTGACAAAGAATTCTCATCTATGTGTACACTTGCTTCTTTGTTCGTGCCAGCAATTTTTTTACCCGAAATATCTGTTGAGATTGTATATATTACTTAAAATGAAAACACATTTGTAGATTTTTCTAGCATGTGACTCATTCATTATTTGTCATTTCCTCGAAAGTACAAGATATTCTCCATTGTCATAACAACAATGTCTATGAAGTTTCAGTAATCCCTGCATACATGATGCTTATCTAATTTTGATTCAATGTCTCCTGGTCATTAAAAAATAAGTTAATGACTGATCTCCCCCCCCAAATCACATAGGCTCCCGTAAACTATTGTCCATTTCATATTTCAAATGGAGTACGTTCAAAATAAGACATCTAAATCTATGATAAAAATATACCAGCAGAATCTTATCTTCTTTTCTGGCAGTCAATGTAGATATTACTATTTGAACTCCACAGGGAATCTCATTAATTTTTAAAACTCTCTGACCTCAGTACAGTTGAGGGTAAAAATAATTACAAATTAAGAATAAAAGAGCATCACTCGTGTTCTGCATGCCTATATGCTCTGCGTTCTACAAAACATTTCTAAGTATCATCAAACAGAATTTTTTCCAGATATAAATTTAAACAGCATGATAAATGTCACTACACAGACATAAAAATCAGCTCACCCTTCCACCAACCCCATTCACACCTCACCTCCAATGATGCTAGTAACACAAAGCCCCAAGAACACAGGTTCCCAGGCAAGTGACAGCACGGAGGATGCCCTCTCAAAAACATTTCCCCATGGAGACTCCTTTTATATCACAATGCCTCAGTCACAGGATGCCGAAATATAAGAATCACAGTGGGTAGAAATATTTTCTTACCTAAAACTTGTCAGAAGGATGGTCTTGCCATTGTTGTCACCTCCTGTGCCCCCTCTCGCCATGGTGAAAATTGCCTCCACTATGTTTATTGCTCTGTGCCTCAGTTACAGCTGTGACACCCCTCTGGCTGCATTGAACCTAAGAGGAGGAAATGAGAGAGGGAGGTAGAAAGAAAAAGAATAAGACAGAGAGGAAGTGTGTGTGTGTGTGTGTGTGTGTGTGTGGGTGTGTGTGTGTGTGTGTAAGAGAGAGAGCAGAGAGAGACTAACAGAAAGAGAGAGAGACTGCTGAGTTGAGACTAAGAACCTAAAATCCCCAGCCAAGTCAAGCCTGAACAAAAATGATCAAAGCTCTGTCCTTCATCAAGAGAGTAGACAGCTAGTTTTTTTCTTTTTTTTTCTTCTCCACTGAAAAGTAGGACTGTCATTGGGGATTCTCACCAGGAAAGCGCAGACAGAGGCAGACCTTCTCCAGAGTGCTAGCGCTGCCCAGCCGTCCGTGCAGAATACAGGTACCTATTGTTCCAGAGACAGATATGTAGCCAGCCAGTCAGCCTCTGACAGATCTCAGCAAACCAGTGAGCCTGCCTTCATTTTAACTCCTTATTTACTAGTGCTTTTTGGTGAGATCCAAAGGTCTTCTCATCATCCAGGAGAAATACATGGAGATTGTGCAGATGATCTCAGCAAGAACTAAGCCTGGATCTTTTACAAAGAGGGACTTTCACTACTATTACTGAAATGTTGAATTTGATGCAAATATCTTATTTTTTCTGGGAAGAAATGAAGAGTTAGATTATGCGGGGAAGACTTAGTGAGTAAAAGAAAACCTTGACATCCAACATGAACAGTGCAGCCAAATTTAATGAGGATGAGAGAAATCAGGGTTACAATACATTGAGTGTAAATACATATACTCCAACTCAGATGGGGGTAACCTAAACCAAAGGGGTCCTAACCCTTTGCGTAGGGGTGTGGCTCATTGAAAACATTCTGCATAAAAAGCTACCCCAATAGACCTGTTCCCAGAGAGGCTGAAGTCTTTCTGGTCCCCCTTTTTCCAGACTTCACTGCTTTCTCAAGCACCCCCAAAACACTCCCAACTCTAGTGCCTCACCTGTGTCTAAATCATGCAAAATTAAGGAAGCTCAGAGAAAAATGACTTATTGTACTTTCTCCTTGTTGGATCCTGAGATCCAGAGGGTGCATTTGATTATTTAAATTCTTGGAACTTAATAGATTACTGTGGGTGTCTACCTTTCATCTTTGTGTATTAATTGCATGATTTTCTTTTAAGGAGTGAAAAAAGGCAAAATGCCTTGCATTTTCCTATTTAACAATAGTGGAAGACAGGAAATAGAGTAACAAAAAGTAGCTTGTAATTGAGTTAAGACAAGAGGTGAGGTACACCTACCTCATATATAGACTTAATATGTAAGCACTTTATATTATTTTCTGGAATGAACAGCAGTTCTCATTAATTGTTACCATTCACCCAAGAAACCTTGTGCATATCCTGATGTAGTAGGTGTGCTGTATAGTGTAGAAAATGGTTATGAAATTCCCTTGTAAAATCCACACTAAGGCATCACTTTACAAAACCAGAGGGTAAATACTCCATGCGATTGGGGGAGGTTTAACCATGCATGGCTGTTAATGGTAATGAGACATGTAGACCATATCTGTATACTGCCGAACAGCTTCTCCTAAGTATCTAGAGTTTGCTTTATTTTAAAAAGCAAACTAATAAGAAATCATATTATAGTGTTTCAAAACTCCATAAAGGCAAAAAAAAAAAAAAGAAGAAATATAGTAACTTTCTTTCACAATCTCATCCTAAATCTTAGCATTTTTGAAACCATCTCAAGACATACTAATTTAACCAGGACTCTGAGCAATTAATATAAGCTTTAGAAACTCTTTCAGAACTTAAAATTGCTTAACTTGGTGACATTTGAAAGGCTGCCTTGTGGTCTCTACTCGGAAGGAGCTTCTATTATTCTCAGGATGACAAATGACTTTACCTGAACCAGGAGAAGAGTATAGAGCTTTTCTTACCAAATTCATTTTAACCTATAAACCAAGAATAAAAGAGAATTTCATAGCCTGTTTCTTTTACATGCAGAAGGTGATTTTTTTCAAACCCATTTTAAAGACTATGTATATCTTTGTAAGTTCAAGGGACAACTTCATTTATCATGACTGTCTTAATAGCAAAATAACAGCCCATTCAATGAAAGAAAAGGATGAGTTATAGGTACACATATACAACTGGACTGGATCACCACAGAGGGGACAGCTTCCATACGCAGCTTCTGTGACTGCCACTAAGGCTGCAGTTTAGAGAGGACATGGAAGTTTTCACTCCTGGGCATGTGATAAGACAGGAATAAGAACATTTCATTAGAACATTACCTAGGTCCTATCCAGTTGTTAGTATCTTTTATGTTTTTTTTTCCTTTTGATCTTTCTGTTCTACTTCTGTTGTCTTCAGAAAACCAAGCTCGGTGTACCAAACAGATTTTAAATATTCAGCTCTTAACATGTTTGAATACAGACAGTTCTCACAGTCGGGGTCCATTATTTTCTCGAGGCATGTACAGAGGGTTATCAACATTAATGAGAGTCATGTGCACATGCAAATAAAAAGCGATATACCATGGAGAGTCTATCTGTCTCAGTATAAATGGGTATCAGTATTTATGCAAGGTACATATTTTTGTATGCCTCATGAGAATGGGAAAAGATCATTTTTTTCTCCATAAGTTTTTTTCGAGAAGTTCCTGGTAGGGTGTCTCTGTCCCTAGAACTCTCCTGAGATCCGCCACATAGCTTTAAACTTATAATTCACATGTTAGTTCCCAATCTGTCAAATAATTCATGTCTAGCAAGAGTCCAACATGAAGTGCCCACTGTTTCTTGAATGAAAACTCAAACTGTTTCATGTGCTGGGTTTTTAAGACATAAACACAGGAGTGTTAGGGACACAACTCATTCACACAATCAAGAATAGAGTCATTCCTCTGATGTTCCACTGGGTGTTTGTTCCTTTTTGTGCACATAGTTTGTTCTGAGAGACCAGAAATGAGGATCCCCATAAGAGATGTAAAAGAAAAAGTGAACGTCTTCTTTATATTCCAGAATATTTAAATTTTTATTTTCCTCCAGTACTTGCATTCAGCTATTCACTCACACAACTGGCTTAACTTCTGAGGGAAATATTGAAAATAACTCAACTCCAGCAAAGTTAAAAATAGTCTCTCCACCAAATTAAACATTATCTAAGTTCTCCACACAGTTATTAAATACATAGAAGAACACCTATGTGCATAATCTACAAATGGCTTAGATTACATATTAAAATTCCAATTAAAAGTCTTCGTCTTATCTCTGTTGGCTGATTTGAGATTACAGAATAAATTTGGTTTGGAGTGAAGCGACTGAGGCATCAAGATTTCTGACAGTGGCAAGTTGGAAGTTAACAGTAGAATTACCAACTATTTTTTAAAAAAAGGACATTATACAAAACTATGAACAACTTCTGAGACCTTCTTTAAACCATGAGTATTTAGTACAAGTCCCTTGTGACCTGTACTTTGCAAAACTTTACTTTCTTGAAAGTTAGAGAAAGGCAGATAGGAAAGCTAAAATTTCTGCAGTGTGAGATGAGAGTGTTACCATGATGGCACTCAAAGTTGAAATCTTGAAAAACCTGATCATGCAATTTAGCTGACTAGAAAACACACTATAAAATATAAACTAAGACTTTCCAATTTCTAAGATCAAGAATACAACAAATATTACTTACATTTCCATTTAATTCAAAACTAAGTGAAAATACTGTTCCTGAGAGTGTTTCTCTAAAAAGTAATGGAAAACCTGCAATATTTCTAATAGTAGGAAAAGTACACATTTCCCCTAATAATCCTCTCACTACAACACAGTAACATATATTTTAGAGTCTGCCTGATCAATTTCCGGACATGTAGTTTAAGTTAGATACCTATTTGGTTTTTAGAAAAGCTCAATAGACTATTTTTGTTCATCAATTAGTAAGCAATAAAATATTTTGAAGTAATGGTAGAGTATCTTGCCTTCCTTATGCTAAATAGCTATTGGAAGTGAACTCAGAAAAATTCTCTGTATGTGTACACATATAAAGAACAGAATGTTGACATCTTGAATGATAACAAAGAGAAAGTATTTGCAATGTTGTATTTGTAAATGAAACAATATGTTTTCCATGTTTCTGTAAATGATCTCTTAAGTAATCTCAGACTTATAGCACAATGAATAAAAATATTAACATGTAGCAGATTGATGAGAGTTGATTGATATTCAACACAAAAGCATTTCAGAGAAGTTGGAAAACACCCACAAGGAGATTAGGCAGAAAAAAAAATTGTTAAGGATTTTTCACTATTTACTTTTCACAGTTTTTATTTAAAAAAAAAAAACCCACAGAATATTCTGGAACATACGTATTTCAAGAATTGCAATTTTGGAATTTTTTTCTTAATAGGCCGATATCATTCTGTACCCTGTTCTTTGAGGAAATAGCACTTACCTGGCATCTCCAACAGTAGTCTTTCAGAACTTCGCAGAAATTGGTAGAGTATCGTGATACGGACAAAGCTTCAGGGATAGCGCTTGACTTCTGTCCTTCTGTAATGTGCAGTCTCCCCTATCCAAATTTTTTGATAAAAGTCTGGATGTAAAGCATGATTTATTAATATGGCAGAGCCATTACAATCCTGAACTAAAATGTTATTGGACCTTTCCCTAGCTACTGCTGTTTAAAGAAGTCTTTAAAAACCAATTTAATTTCCTTCCACCCAGTCAAGTTTTCTGCACAGATAATTGGCTTTCATTATATGCACAAAAAGCATTAGTGAAGTCAGTAGGTATGAGGCATTTAAATATTTTCAAATGAAAATATGCCTGTATTTATGTTTGAGTGCCCAAACATTCACCTTCACTTGATTCCATGTAACTGATCATTAATACTCTTATAATCTAAGACAAGAGCAAGCACTGTGGAAATTGTATAGACTTACATAAGCATCCAAGTTAGTCATCAGAAGTAGGAGATGTGCAATAAAGTCAGTATTGCAGGTGTCCTATTCTTTTATTTTAAGTGTCTTAGAAAGCAATGATAATTGTGCTGAATTCTTGTGTATTTGAATATTTCTGCTTCATTTTCTGACATTTTGTTTTTCCTAAGCATCATTGGCACAACATCTCTTTTAGAATTTAGAACTTATCTCAAAATATTATTGTCATCAAAAGTGTGTTTGAGATGCTTCTGCATGATCGCTAATTGTTCATAAGTACCTTGAAACATTAGATTAGCAGTGTTTCTAATTGTCTGAATACAGCATGACAATATGAAATCAATTACCACGCACACCAATCTTTGATATTTCAATGCATTACTACTGTAGTTTAGTTGCCATAAACTCTTTTTAGAGCCATGATTTCTATTGCCTGATATTTAACTAATGAAATCATATCCAATTATAAACATCAGAGAAATAAGTACAGTAGCATATGCAATGCTGAAATGAGTCTACTTACTTGGTTATTCATTTTCCTCTGAATTAAGAATATATTCTTGAAGAATTTCACATTTGAGAACTTTTCAGTGTCCTCTTGATCCCATAGTCTCTCTTCCACTGGTAAACTATTGTCAAATAAAAACAGCTCTATTTAAATAACAATATAACTATTTTATAAAAGTTACTTAACTTCCAAGAACTGACTGATATTCGGAAACTCCTAGACACAGGTGCTTGTTGCTGTCCAGTGTCCAATTAAAGTCACCAGAGCAGGGAAGTCTGGAACTCCTTCATTTTTTTCCTCCTGTGGCCCCCCAGGTGGTGAAGTGGGAGTACCTTCTCCTTGGTATTTACTTGATTTTTGATGGGAAGGAGAGGGTTAGCATTTTTCAATTCAAGATAAAGACAGACTTGTTACTGCTGAAACATAGTTGTCTGAGTTTATTTTGGATCTGAGACTTGCTGTATTTCTCAATGAAGAATATACCAAAACAAAACACAGAGCAGAACAAACTCCATGTGCTTGACTCCATCCTGTTACTGCGAAGCAAAAGAGAAAGAAAAATCACAGAAGAAAAGAAAGGAAACAAATATTCTAAGCAAATGAGTTTCTTCTCTCAGTCCCACACCCTGCCCTTGGCCCCCAGACCTCTCTGCAGAGCACAGTGGGTCTTCCCCCCGTTGAACAGCAAGAACCCCTGAAAACACAGCACTTAATGAAGCTGAGGTCAGGCGACACGGAGTTGCCATTTGCAGTGATAACAAATCAGAAATGATAGCCTTGTAGAGATTTATGAATTTTTTACCCCTATAGTCACAAACATCAGACATTTACTTTATAAAGAGAGCTTTTAGATCCTTCCTGCAGTTTCCATAGTGATTTCATTTTTTCCCTTTTATCACAGATTGGCTGAAGCGCTGCTACCCTTTGTGCGTTAAAAGGCTTGTGCTACCAACTGTCGATATAAAAGGTAGCTGAAGCACAGACGCAATACATACTGCCAAAAATAATTGAAACAGAGACACATTGGTGAAAGGTTCCAGAAGAATTTTTTTCCTGTATCAGTGTGCTAGTACAGGAGAAAAATAATTTTGCCTGAATTCTCATAATTACTTTGAGTTAAATGTAGTTATATTTTACGCAGTGTACCATACTTATATTAAAACACTCATCATACAAAACATAATCCTTTCATAAAAGGCTTTAATATAGCTTACATTGTTCCAAGTGTCTGGGCTTGTTAAACATAAAAGTTCATTATGAAAACATTTTCACTTCAGTTACTTTAGTTTCAACTGCAATGTTTATTCCAATACTTAGTCTTCTGTTTTATCTCCTAGTTTACTCAATTTTCTTTATATTTTTTTCTATTTAAAAAAGTACACTGCATTTTCAGTTTAATCCAGTGTATCCAGAGCAAAATAGTAAAAACCTGTGGAAGAAATGTATGCATCTCTCTCTAGCAGCTACTAAAGTAGGGGCTCACATCTTAATTTAGTTCTGTCTTGTTTTATGTGGTTCTTCTTTCTATTAAAAATCAAGCATTTAAATGAGCTTTAAATGTTATAGTGATTTTTCTCTCAATCCTTATATATTAAATAATGTTGGCACCTGAATAATCCTAGACATAGGTTGCTATAATCCTAAGAGAAATGTCTATTTTCTAACTACTTATTAAATATATTGAATTCTTGTCACAATGCTGTAGACATATAATAAATAAACTTTTAGCTCCAAATGCACTTCTTTTCAGACTGTCAGAAAACTAATACCATTATCAATGGTATTACTACAGTTCATATTTTATTTCCATGTATTAAATTATTGAAATGACAATAAATATAAGAGTAATTTCCACTTTAGAAAAAGGAAAATTTCTATGAAAGTTAAAAATGTAATGTATTTGTATATATTTCATATGCAAATGTCCAATTTGGACATCTATGAGCTTTCACTATGGCAATTACAATGTATGCTTTATTCCATCTCATATTTTCTTTTGTTAAAATTTCCAAAGAACATACAACCAAAATTAGCTAGTTAATTTCTGAATTTTTACTCAGAAATTATGCATCATGGTAAGACTTTCCCTTCTCTTTTGCATCCTACTTTCATCAAGGAAAATAAGCTTGTAAAACAGATTTTTGAAAGAAAATATATGTATTGACATATAGAGTGAGAATTCCAAGAGATACTGGGACAGATAGACATGGTATAAGGACACTATTATAGCAAAGGTATTTGAAGGTCAAGAAGTAGAAATGTCTTATACCTTGGTGAGAGACTGCCTGCATGTAAGAAAACATAAAGTAATAATTAACCTGGAGATCTCACTCCAATATACAGGATAATCTTCTGAATTTTATAGTCTAAAAGAAATGCTAGCACTTATATTACCTAGAATTTATGATCCAGCTATTGAATAAATTCTTCTTTTTTTGGTAGTACTGAGGTTTGAACTCAGGGCCTCATGCTTTCTAGTAAGCACTCTATCACTTGAGCCACATTCTCTACATGTTTTACTTTAGTTGGTTTTTCAGATAGGGTCTCATGCTTTTGCCCAGGACAGTCTCAGACTGGGATCCTATGTCTACCTCTCACGTAGATGGGATTACAGGCATCAATCACCTCACCCAGCTGAACAAATTCTTCTTAAACACATCACATGCCAGATAATTTGGTAGATGTTGGGTGTTTTTCCATTTTGTGAACAAAAGACATCATCCTTAATTTAATGGAACTTCTTGTCTGGAGAGGTGGTAGGGGAAAAAAGTAGCAGGCAAATTAAATATGTACTGAGACTAGAAGGTGTAATCTGAGACTTGAAGAATCATATCAAACATAGGCTGTGTGTGAGGAGTATTCAGGCACAGCATGATCATTCTATGTTTGAAGAATTAAAACCAGGCCAGTGCAGACACAGCAAGGTAAGTGAGGATGATGATAGAGAAGGCATAAACTGGAGTTGCAGGTCAGTTTCATTCCAACCATAGGGGATATCCTTGAAGAGTTTTAAACAGAAGAGTGACATAATCAAATTTTATTTTTAAAGATCAATCTGCATGCCCTGTGTAAAATAGATTAGAATAAGGTGAATGTAGAACCAAAGAGATAAGTTAGACTATTACTCTAGAGAGACAGTAAAGAGGTATTGCTTGATGACTTGAGCAGGGGAATTCAGTCAAGAGGAAATGATGAAGACCAATTTGAGTACAGGATGGAGGTAGAAATGTTAGCAAATGAAGAAGGTTAGGTTTTGGCTGGACTATCCAGTCATATCCAGGTTGTTTTGAATGAGGTTGGGAGGCTGTGGGTAGAGGAATTCATAGGATGAAAAATGCTAGAGAGGGTAGGAAGAGCAGAATTTTAGTTCTAGACAGATTCAATTTTAGACATGTATGAATGTCTCAGAGACATGATCTGGGTTGAAGATGTAAATTTGTGAGGTTACAGCATATAAATAGTACTTAAAGATACTTTCTTCTTTGTCAGAAAAAGATTCACCTATAAAAAATCCTTATAGAAAATGAGTTCTAAGCTGGAGATCTGAGAAATATCAACATTTAAAGTTCTGATAAAAAGAGAGAAATAGCCAAAGAGGTAGAGAAGGAACAGAGACTGTGGTGATTTGGAAGCTCAAGAAAGAGGCCATTTCAGAAGGGAGGAAGTGGTTCACTGTGCAGCTCATCACTAAGAGGTCAAGGAAGACAAGAATAGAAGAGTCCTCTGGATTAATTTACACAGAGTTCACAGGTGGTCTCAAAATGCCTGAGGAAGAAAAGCTCCACTAGAATGGGTTGGGAGAGAAAATTAGGAAGTAAGGAAGTAGATTGTTATGTTGCACAAATCTTTGAGATATTTGATCATGAAAGGAAGCCAGTAGTTCAGTGGCTGTGGGGGAGAAGATGGACTTAAGGGTGGTTTTTCTCTCTTTCTCTCTCTCCTTTCTACCTTCTCTCCCTCCCACTCTGTCTGTATCTCCCCTTCCTTCCCTCTCTCTTAATCACTATCAACAGTGATTAATCTAATTCATCCATGAGAAAGAGTTTAATGGTTGAGGAGAAAGAGGGGATGAGTGAACAATAAAGTCCTTAGGCAGGAAGCAATGGAACTCAGAGCAGGAAGTCGAAGGATGGATTTGTGCTAGGAAAAGGGTAAGTGAGTAAAGGTGGTGTAGAGAAGGGAAATGAGTTCTTGACTGACCAAAAGCTTCTATTTTCTCCCAACCAAGTACTAGCCAGGCTCCCCCCTGCTTAGCTTCTGAGATCAGAGGAGATAAGGCATGTTTGGGGTGTTATAGCTGTAGACCAAAAGCTTCTATTTTCTAAACGAAGTTTGAGCCAAAGTGATCAGCTAAGAGCATAGTGAGAGAAAACAGTATATAACAGTGTGAAGATAGAAAGCATGAAATATGTCCACATGCATTAAAGGAAAATTATTCCTGACCCTTGTTAAGGACTTTATTCAAGAAAGACTATTGTAGTGGGGTTTTATAGTAGGGGAAGGGTATCAGCTCTGCTCTGAATGCTACAGGAACAACTGGGATTTATAGCCAAGTAGTAGTTAGTGGATGGAAAATTACTAAGAAACATTAGAGTAAGGGGGATTAGGGCTAAATGGATTTGATGGGATTCTTGCTGAAGTCATGCCAGAGTGATGAGGATAATAAGATATGATAAAATATGAAGGGTGGGAATGAGGAACTTGACCAGATTTTGAGAGTGACCAAATAACAAGGGTGTGTGCTAAACTGGCCCAGGAAGGAGCCCAAGTTTGGGACCTAGTTTTAAAAAGCTTGTAGGAGATTGTGCAGAGTTTAGTCAAAAAGGGACTTTGTCAGTTGTGAGATAGAAATAGGAGCTTCTTAGATAAATGCAGAAGGGCTGTCAAGTAGGTTTGAGGGTTCATTTTAGGCTTATGATCATGAATTCAAAATGAAACACAATTTTGGAAGCATGTTTGACTTTTTTCCCCCAGTGAAATTCAGCCACTTGATATGAGAAGGTACCAGACTAGGGGGCTTTGTCAAGGATAGCAAGGTTATCTTAATTCATAAAATGAATTAAGAGTATTTATTAGACCATAGCTATATTTATGGCTTATGGAATCCTGCCTTGGGGAAGAACAGAAGAGAAGACTTTCCTCTCTTTTCAGGAATGAGAATATTTAGGGTCCATGGATTTTAGGTCTTGGTTGAAGATTGTACAAACAAAGAATAGATATGGGAGGGAAGGAGATGAAACTTTGAATGTTGAAATTGAGATATCACAAGTAGTATAGTTTCCTTCAAGGCCAACAGTAGTGGCAATAACAACCCTATTTCTTATGATTTGCAGTAGCCACAAGAGGGAAATATATACTCTATGTCTGCAGATTTCACAAAGTTCCAAGGAAACATAGACAGCAGTCTATGTGTTCTAGGGGGAATATCAAAAGGGAAAATGTCTGAAGGACAATGATAACTTGCTGGAACTTCAATTCCAGAAAGAAAAAAAGAAAAAGCCACCAAAGATTAAGGAAAAAGTCAAGTCAAACTTGAAAAAAGCAGCACTGTTTGACAGGATGCACTTTAAATGAAGTTGATTGGATAATGGCATATAGAAACAATAGGAAGAAAGGCACCTCTCAGGCAAGGTGCATAGCTCAAGTAATAGAGTGCTTGCTTAGCAAGTATGAGGCCTTAAGTTCAAACCCCAGTGCCACCACCCTAAGGAAGAAAGAAAGGCGGGGGGGGGGAAGGGGGAGAAAGAGAGAGAGAGAGAGAGAGAAAGGAAGGAAGGGAGGGAGAGAAGAAGGAAGGGAGGGAGGAAGGAAGTCACATCTCCAAGGATGGAAAGAATAGAATGGCAAAGCCTATCAGAAAAATAAGACTAGAATGAATTAAGTTATATGAAAACATAACAAATGAAAAAGTCTTGTCATCCTATATTCTGAGGATGAACAAGGAAAGGATCAACTAACTACTTGGGGCAAATGAGGTCATTCATTAATTCATGTAGTCATCCAAAGTGCTTTTACAGAGTCCCCACTTTGTGTTTGGTGTTGAACAGCATAAGGTTGGAAAGCATGAAAATCACCCACAAATAAAAGCAACACCCCAAATTTTAAAAGCAGTAGTTACTCATAAATAAATGAGTAACTATATGAGATAAGCATCATTTAAACCATTTTCATATATTATCTACTAAATCTTAGAATCAACTCCATAGGAAAGTACTATTTCTATTTACAGATGAGAGAGCTGAGGCATAGGTAAGTCAACGTAATTGTTTAATATCATACTATTTATACAGAAGAGTCTGGGTTTGAACTTAAACTATTAGACTACAAAATTCAAATCTCTTTTCAGAGACTCTTAGAGCCAAATATGCTTTAGAATTCAGAAAAGTTTTGGACTTCAGCAATTTAAGAGAGTGCATATACTTTTAATGCATAATGTCATCCAGTAGAGTCTGAAACACTGGCTATTATGAACTTGTTAATATTTTTATAGGGAAATATATTTGTTTGATCCAAAATGGGATCATAAAGTTTGTAAACTTCATACCTAAGTTCAAATTATGTTTTGTGGTCAAATACATTTTAGTATCAAGAAGGAAGGAAGGAAGGAAAGGAGGGAGGGAAGGAGGAAAAGAGGAAACCTTGATTTTTAGCTTCTTTTTAGTTTTGGAATTGTGGGTAAAGGATTGTGAACCTATATTCTATAGAGATCACAGCAGGAATAAGAGTGGTGTGAAATTCAAAATATTTAACAACAGTATAGGTGGAGGCACGAGCCAAGTACAGGGAGAGACTAAAAGTCAGCATTAAAGGGATGGGGGGTTCGAAAGGTTCCTTCCCTGTTAAGAATTAACCTCCTAGTTGCTATACTTTAAAAAAAAAAAAAAACCAAGACAAAGCAAAACAAAACAAAAAAAAAGGATACCAGAGAGGTGATTTGGGGCTGCCAGCAAGACGTGAGTGGAAATACTGGGTAGAAAGACAACCCGAGGCAATAGCTTTTAAAAACAAGCATAGGAAATATTCCAATACATTATCAACCAGTACCTTAGAGAGAGACTACTACGTCATAATATTACAGTGCTGTTATAATAGACATACAGAGGGATATAGCAAAAAGGAAAATCTAATACATGGGAGTAGATGATGGGGTCAGGGAGGAAGGGGTCAAATTTTTTTTATTACACTTATACTTTATTAATAATAAAAATGATGACAACTGCTTATTGAGTTCTTATATGTACCAGTTGCTACTCTAAATACTCTATGTTTTAAATACTTTATACTTTAAAAATACTCAATTAATCCTTTCAAAACTCTATGAGAGTGTACTAACTACTATTCCCAGTTCACAGATGAGGACACTGAGGCACAAAACAGAACACTTATTGCAAGCTAATTAGTCACTGAGTGATAGAGGCACTATTTGAACCCACGCAGTCTGACTTCCAAGTTCACACACAAAACAACCACACTTCACATGCACTATAAGTGTAGCTTTCTGTGTCAATCCCTCACACTACACCAAAGATCTGACCCCAAGCTCTGATCTCGCTCATTTCCACATTCCCGGCACAGGGCCCACATTGTAGAGTGTGCATGATAAATGGCTGTTGCTATTGTTGCTATGATGTGAGGTAGCACTGGAAAGACATCGTACAGTTAGAAAGAGAGCTGCAGAAAGGGATACAAGACAGAGTGCACAGTGTGGGCAAAGATATGGAAAACTTGTGGCAGTAACTCCTATCATGATTCCATTTTCACTACCAAGGGAAAAAAATCTTCAAATTGAAAGGGACAGAACCAACAGTGGTTGCAAACTCAAAAACACATCATGAAGCAGTCCAGTAGCATACATGTGTGAAAATACTAGAGGAAGAAAATACAAAGTTTAGTGAGCACCAGTGGGACTGCAGAGTGAATATCCTGCCCACTTGTCTAAACCACTAGTTTTGCTTCCTTTGGCTTAAAGGAATTTAGAAGAGAGGTGATATTTTTTAAGAGCATTTGGGGACTTTGAAAAAAATTTAAGTCTCAGAGAAAATGATCAACCAAATAAGTTCATTTTTAGTATTCGTTCTATAAATAGATGAATGGAGAAAAAAATCCAGAATATGGGACACGGGTAAATGATGTACACATATTAAGAAAACAGAATGAGTAGACTCCTGGACCTACAAATCAATGAGTACAGTGCTAATTTCTGAGGAAAATTCTAGTAGATATGATTGAATAGGTAGGATATGAACAACTAACAAAGAAAGTAGAAATAATTAAAAGATCCCTTGAATTCTTAAAAAAATCACTTATCCTAAAATGAGTTTATTTCCATCTTTGATAGGAGCTTTCCAGGCTAGCAGGTAATTGTTTGAAGACCTCTTTTTGACAAGACAGGGAACCCTGGATGGATCTGTCACTATGAAACCTCCATCTTCTGTGTTGGTGAAATTCTTCAAAGCACTATGTTGAAATTCAAAAATTCAGGCTCAAGGAGTCCACAAGCAGTGACAGTGCCCCAGAGCATGTGACCAGGTCAGGAAACGAAGATACAACTACCTCATTATGTAGGATAATAAAGAAACTGAGCTTAGCGATAGACCAGGATAGGGGGAGGTAGAAAGAGAGCTATATGTAAATGCTTTCGAGTATGTTGTGTGGAGAAAGAATAAGGTATATACAACATTTTCATAGACTACTTTGTGAAACAATGTGATTCCAGGTATTAGACTCCCCTAGCTGTTGAGAAAATGTCTTTCTAGTAAGTGCGATAGACTCAGATTGTTGGTCCTTTAGAAAACGTCTCATCCAGTTCTGTAATTTTATGAATATGGGAACTGAAGACTACAGGAGAAAGATGGTTTTATCCATTGCAATAGAGTGCTAGGAGAATCTTGGTGATTCTGAGTTTCTAGTTCTTTCAACAACCTTATGGCATCTGAAAGCTAATTTGATTTCTTCATAGTGTAGGGACATAAAGGGAATAGCATTAATTATCCTACTAAACTCTCCAAAGCTGTAGAGTTTCAATTGGGAAAAGTAGAATCTGCAGTTTTGAAACAATATTTCAGCTCACACTGGTACAGTCTTCAAGTGTCACAGAGCAATTGCTTCCTTCCAAAGAAGTTAATCTGCTTCATGAGGCAGACTGAATTTGACTTGCTGACCTGTACTAAAAATCTGTTATTTCTGTTGATAGTCAAGTCTATTAAACTGACAGAACTTTAAACTAAGTATGCAAATACTCCTTCCGTCAACACATTCACAAAAGTTTGGTGTGCCAGTTAGTAGCAATTTTCCATCACAAGAACACGTATGTTTTCCTGTCACTTATAGTAGCAACCACCATAGGGGTCATTTTTATAAACCACTTAAATACTTAGTACAAAAAAATACACAGTATATGCTTCCTGTCAGGTAACTATGACATGAAATATTTGCAATGGTGCCTTTCCTAAGAGCCCTACCTCTATAGGATGAAAAGCAAAATGTCCACCAGCTTTAGGAGAGGAAGGAAAGTTAGAATTAAGGACTTTCTTTTTATATGGCATGCACTGTCACAGCATTTATTACTCAGCAATTTGTGAATTATTTTGTTTATTAAATACATATTTACTTGAATATTGATTTATGAAAAATGTGAGGCTGTCAATGGACCAGGCACTAATATTCTGATTTGCCAATAAAGAAACCAAGTTCTGAGTGTAGTTAGTTTGCCCAGGTGTCAACTAATAAACGAAAGAGCCCAGAATTCCACAGAGATTTGCTTATGTCCAGTCTCTGCGTGTTCTTTCTGCCATGTAGACACCACATGGATCAAAAATGGCACCTTCTAGATGGCATAAAAAACCAAGTTTAAGGAAAATGGATTTGAAAATTCATATTCTTTTATGGCCTTATTTTGGTATTTATATAAAAATCCATGCATTTTCAATGTGTCCTTTTCCATCATTCTATCTTCAAGTCAAGTCAATGAGGAAGCTAGTTTTCGCACACTAATAAGGTGTGGCACTGGGTCTAACCCTTGTCTTTTTCCATGTGGTTAGGTGCTTCCCACTGTTCCAACACACATACTGTGTGCATACCAGTCAGCGAACAGATTATTTCCACAGCGTTCCATCTCTGACCTTACTTTCTTTATGTTCTTCTCTCAAAAACTCAAAGTAGCCCCATATGGAGGCACATTCAGCAAGCACTAAAACATGGAATAAACATGAGATATTAAAAATCTGAACCTGAAGCAAACTTATTTGGTTCCAGAAGACAAAGTCCTAGATTACAATACATTAAAAAATATATTTTTTCCCTTTGCTACCTTGGGCCTCCTGATTTAGTAGAGGATCAAGGGTAGAAATTAGAAATGTGTGGGAAAATTTTATCTGCCTCTTGTAATTCTAATCCAATTATAAGCAGAAAATGGCAAATATATCTTCCAAAATCCCATCATTAAATTCCTTGCTCATTTTTATGAGCTTAAGAGTTTAGATAGTTTTGATGCAAATTCTAGACTCCTGGGTACCTTTCATGTTCAACCAACATGAGAGGTAAATATGCAAAACTTTACAAGATCAAAAATTTTTCCTCAAGGACACTTATTAGACTCATTTCTTTTCTTTCCTTTTTTTTCCCCCTTTACTTTGCTTCATTTTTTTTTGAAGGGAAAAATCTGCTTTTGTGGTAAAATAAGACACATGCCTAATACAAGTTAGCGTGCAATGGTAAATACTAAGTATTATAATCAATTCTTTTACTCACTTATTCATTCAACAAATATTTATAAAGTACCTACTATGTGCTGGGTACTGTGATAAGTACTGGGAATAAAATACTGTGCATAAGTAGACCGGTCACAGAGCTTATAGCTAAGAGAGGAGACAGGAATATTGCAAAGGAAAAGTACAGATTCTATGAGAAGGTATAGAGCAGCTAGTCAAGAAAGCCAGAGAAGGATCCTTGAAGAAACAACACTTCAGCTGAGATCTGAAGGACAATATTATTTAAATAGGCAGAAGTGTGGGGGAAATTTCTGCAGGCAGAAGAAAATGTATGTGTAAGGCATTGAGGTGGAAGAGCACATGTGAGTATGAAGAAGCAAGGAAGATTTTTAACTTCAGAAAAAGCGAGATAGAGGCATGGTGTGAAATGTAACTGGAGAGGCAGGAAAGAGCCAAAACGCAGAAAGCTGGGCCGGCTATGTTAATAGCTTTGATTTTTATCCTAAGAGGAATTAGGGTGGGTGGGAGATGGAGTGTTATAAGCTGTACATTCTGAGATTATTACTATAATTTTGATACTATTTCTGAGAATTCGTTAGTACTGATTCATATAATTTAGGGCAGATCTATCAGAAACTTTCTAATTAGACACTGCTCTCCAAGTAAAGTGAAGCATGCTAGTGGATTTGGATTTAAGTTCATTCACTGCTGATCCTGATCAAATTATGTGATCAAATTAGGTAACGGAAACACTTTTTGACTAACACTCTCAGAAAACAAGTAGGGTTCTCAGGCCTAAGGTACTATATTTCTTATTATTTTATTACTGTTACTAAGAAAAAAAGACACACTTAAAACTTAGGTAGATCTGTTGGTTCTTATTTTTCCTTCAAAACAAAGGTTAAGATGTATATTTCAAGGTAAAATATGCTTTTATTTATTTATTCATTATTGAAAAGTATCACAAATAAAATATTGACTATTCCAGGATTGGGGGGAGAGGGGGATAAAGGAGGATGATGGAGGTGGTAAATTCAAGTATGATATATTTGACATATTGTCAGAAATTTTGCAAATGCAGCAATGTACCCCCACATGGCACAACAATAAAAGAAATTAAAAATTAAAAAAATTAAGTTCATATCATCAGCTGTTTAAAAAAAAACAAATAGAGTATTGATAATTAAAAATTGGTTGAAAGAAAAATGACCAGAATAACTGGCAATAAAACATTTCTATAAGCTCTGGTCATGTGACACGTGGTTATTTCTGATCAAACCTAAAAGGCACTACTAAAATGCCTTTAAAAAGTACTCAAATTAAATTACCATAAAAATAGAAGCACTTTGGTACTAATAGGATGAAATATTCTTCCACAAATGTAAGGCAAAGACCTAAATAGTTGGCCTACCACCACAGGAAGGACAGGGAGATAGGCATCAGTTGAAGACAGGAGCTCCTGAATTTTTTTCTTTTCTTGAGACAGAAACTATGTGGCCCCAGACTATCTTTGAACTCATGACCCTTCTACCTTAGCCTTCTGAGTGCTGGGATTACCATCTTGCCTAGAAAGTCCTTGGATTTGATTTGGCTCTGAAAAGCAAAGACTCTAGCTAACAAAGAACAACACAAAAGCCAAATTTTATAGGCAGCAGCATGTGACAGTGAGGAGAATCAACATTCACACCACAGTTGGCTCTATCTATTAATGGAGGAAAGATTTAGAGGCTAAACCAAGTCCCACACGATACCCTGAATCAAGAAGATCAACTACTGCATGGTGATCAGTCTCCTCACAGAACGTTCCTACAAACAGTGAGTACAGAAAAAGAAATTTTCTATCAAGACAGAACAGGTAAGAATACTGTCTAGACAAAATACAATAAAGAAAATAAGAAAAGAAATTGCAAGTATAGTAATAGATGAAGAATATTCATGGGATATTTTCCTTCCTTCCTCCTTCCCTCCCTCCCTTCTTTAGCCTTTCCTTTCCTCTTTCTTTCTTCCTTCCTTTCTTTCTCTATTCCTTCCTCTCTCTCACTTCCTTCCTTCCTCTCTTTTGTTCCATCTTCCTTCCCTCCATCTTTCTTTCCTTCCATCTTTCCTCCCTCCTTCTCTCCCTTCCCTTCCTCCCTCCCTCCCTTTCTTTCTTTCTTTCTTTCTTTCTTTCTTTCTTTCTTTCTTTCTTCCTTCCTTTCCTTCCTTCCTTCCTTCCTTCCTTCCTTCCTTCCTTCCTTCCTTTCTTCCTTCCTTCCTTTCTTCTTCTCTTTTTCTCTTTCTTCTACTGGGGATTGAATCCGGAGTCTGTAAATGCTAGACAAGCCACTCTACCACTGAGCTGCCCTCTCAACCCCAGAAAAAATATTGAGTTTTAATAGGGTAGATGAAAAAATAGAATAAATTTAACTGTGAAATAAATAATAACACAACAACTGTCTCTGTGAAATAAGAACACAATGTAGAATCCTGAACCCCATGAATAAGATGGATAGGAAACCATACAACATAAAATGTGAGCTTCCAGAGGTCTGGGGGAAAAAAATGAAAGAAAAATAAAATCAAGAAATGAAGATGAATTAGAAGAAGCATAAGGGAGAATAGATACTGCTGAAATCACAGAAAGAGACAAAGAACAGAAAAAAGAAAAGTGTGCAAAATCAAATGGAAGGGAATTAAAGAAGAAAGGAAGAGAGTCTGGAGAACAGAAGAGAAAACAAGGGAAAGGGAAAGAAGGATAGAAAAAATAGTACTTATGGACAGGCATGAGGTATACAACATATGCATAAGTAGCGTCTCAGAAAGGGAAAACCAAATTAATGAAATAGAACAAATATTAAAATATATAAAGAAAACTCTTCTAAATGTAGCAAAATATTTTAATCACCTTGTTGGAAAGGTCCACCCTTCATAAGGGGGGTGGCTGAAAAATGACTCCAAATGTTCAATCCTAAGAAGTTGCTAGAGTATAATGACAAAAAACATCTTATGTTTCCAGGCAAGGGGTCAAAGTAAGTTATAATTACTGAAATGAAAAATATTACGTTGACTTGAATTTCTCAAAAGCAACAGACAACCTACAAAATCCTCATGGATAGATGACATCACCTTAGAAGGTAAAACTAACCAAATTTCTATTCAAGTCCTAGGAAAATCATCCACTAAACAAGTCAGAGAACATTTACGTGAGCACTTCATGAAGAATCTACTAAAAAATAAACCTATGCCAATAAGAAATAACTGAAAAATTATGACAAAAGACCAGTGGTAAACATTAAATCTGTTTTACTGTAGGGTTCACATCAAAGCAAGTACAGGGCTGGTGTTATTATAGAAAAGACTATAACCATAGAAACAAAGGAAATTAGAAGTGTTGTAGCTAGCCAAATCTTGGGAAGTTAAGATGGAAGATGAGATGTTTGCTGTGAGTTTCTCATTCTTCAGAGATACAAACCAAAGAAAATCAGTTAAAGCTGACACATCATGGAAAAGAAATAAAAAGTAAAAAATTTATTCAATGTTACAAAAGTAGTCATAAAAAGATAAAATGCTCATCTAAAATTAGGTAGTGAGAGAGGAGGAGGAAGCAGGAAGTAGAAGAAATTTTACATAGCTTATTGTTACTCATGGTACAGAATTAGCAGATAATGCCAAATGAAATAAAGGATAAAAGATATAATGAAAAGTTGTTATAGTGATAAGTAAGTACAAAAAAGTATAAATCTTCAAACTTATCAGAAGAAACACATATACATAGAAAGCAATAAAACAGAAGCCAAACATAACAACCCTAGGACCAAACAAATCTATGATATCATTAAATGCAAATGATCTAATCTCACCTATTAAATGGAAAATGTTTGTAGATAGTATTGCAGAGATAATTCCATTCTGTACTGCATAAAAGGCAGGGGCAAAGTAAAGAGACTAAGGATGGTTGACAATAAAAAGATGAGCAAATACAGAGCAAGCAAGTATAAACAAAAACAGGCATTGTGATCTTAATCTCAAGCAAAAGTTAGTTCAGTACATGAAGTATTAACTAAGACAAATGAAGGCACTTTATACCACTAAAGGGTACAATCCACAAAGAAGTTCACAGTATCTGTTTGCTAAAGAATATACAAACATTCCTGGGGCAAAAACTATAAGTGATATAATAAGAAATGGAGCCACTTAAAAATATAAATACACACACACACACACACACACACATATATATATATATATATATCTCCTATATGAATATAGGAAGCTTAAAAGATATAAAATAAACAGTAGCTCTAATGAATATATATCAAATTCCATATCCTGAAAAGAGAATTTCTCCATTTTCAGATATCTAATTAATAATCATAAAAAGGAGACCTATTTTAGACTATCAGGAAAACACTAAAAATCTTCAAAAGTAAAAGTAGTGATGAAAACATTACCTGGTCCCAATGCAACAAACAAAACCAAAAAATAAATCACCCACTACCTGGAAATTTAAAAGCTCTCTCTTTTTTTTTTTTTAAGTTGCAGATAATCTTTATTTATTTATTTATTTATTTTTCTTTTATACATATATGCATGCAATGTTTGGGTCATTTAAAAAGGAGATATTCATAAATCAAAATTGCAGAGTATCTAAAAATTGGCAGTTAAAACTGCTTATAAGAACCAATGTGATTCAATTAAAGCAGCAACCTTCAGTGAAGTCACCATTAAATACTTATATTACTAAACAAGAAGAAATTTAAATAAATGCATTGCATATCTAACTCATGAGATTAGAAACAGATCAATAATATTAATGTAAGAAATCAGATGAGTAAATATTGAAGTTAAAGTTGGTAAATTAGAATGGAACATATGCCTTGCTCCTACAATATATTTGTAGAACAAATGTGTGAATGGAGAAATTAATGGTAAATTATGCAACAGTGTGAACATATCTTTCATATATAGCTATGAATAAATTTCTCAGATAAATTTGTAGGTGAGAAAAGTAATATGTACCACAGTGTATAAATATGCTATTGTTATATGTAGAATGAGATAGAGGAGGTAGGGAGGAGAAAAGAGCAGAAAAATGAGTAAAGGAGGAAAAACATACATATTGTGTGAGTTTAAACTATTTCTGAAGTGTATAGAAGAAACTACAAGACTTTGGGTAGGGCAACCGTAAACTCAGAATACAACCTTCCATTTCTTTTGAATGTAAAGTGTGAGGTTATTTTAAAAATAGCTTTTCCAAAAATAAAAAATTAAATATCCAAACAAAAATTTATACAAATAATTTAATATCAATTAAACACACACATACAACATACAAAAACATATTCAAGTTAATACCTTTTCCAAAGTCTAGGATAGGAGAAAACTACTCCAGAAGATGCCTGTGTGTTATATAACTTAATACAACTTTCAAGTTAGCTTTAGTAGACATAGGAGTATTGTATTATTTTGGTTTCTATTCTGTTATGCTTCATCTTGTGTGTTTCTACTCAGCATCCCACTCCATTCTTATAGCATACCCTTGATTTTGACCTTAAGGAACCACCTTTCCCAACTTTTTCACCAGGTGCTCCAGGCTACACAAATTATTGCATCCAATACCATCACCTCAGTTACTGCTTCAGATATGGACCCAACCAATAGGAATAATCAGTGGCAAGAAGAAACTGTTGGGCTTTGAGGAAGCAGACACTTACTCAGGACAGGTATTGCATATAAGTCCATCATAGACCTGGGAATATACTCCATCAGTTAAGCAAAGCAAGAAATGTTTTTTTGTTGTTGTTGTTATTTTTAATTTTTGGGTGGTTCTAGGCCTTGAGCTCAGGGCTTCACACTTGCTAGGCAGGAGCCAACTGCTTGAGCCATGTTTCCAGTCCTTGCATGAGGCATCTTTATGGCAATATTTGAGCCCTAGATCAAACCATTTAGAGCTGCCTAAAAGTAGTCAGCTCTACCCATGGATTTGTAACTCAAAAATTTTTTCCTTATGCCTTTCCTTGAGGAAAGTTATATATTGCTCACAGCTGAAGAGATTTGCCAGAGATAGTAGCCATTGTCCTCTGTACCATAAATTCTTCTGAAATACTGAGGAGTTAGAGAATTCTTCCAAACCATGCACTGATGGCTCATGCCTATAATCCCAGCTACTCAGAAGGCAGAGATCAGGAGGTTCAGCCCAGGCAAAATAGTTCGCAAGACCCTATCTTGAAAAAAACCCAGCACAAGAAAGGACTGGTGGAATGGCTCAAGGTGTAGGCCCTGAGTTCAATCTCCAGTACTGCAGAAAGGAAGGAAGGAAGGAAGGAAGAAAGGAAGGAAGGAAGGAAGGAAGAAGGAAAGGAAAGAAAAGTCTTCCAATGTGATAATGGTAGACTTGTTGAACCAGGGTTTGAGTTTAGGATTATCTGGCTCTAAAGCCAGTTTTCTTCCTATAATATCTTAAGGTCAAGATCTCAGTAAAGAGAAAGGATGTGGGGGGAAAGTGTACACTTACACTTATACTGTTAGACAACATCACATATGGGAAAAGATTAATAACTAAAGGGGAAAAAATGCCTGAACAAAACTAATACAGCCATTAAATGGAATCGTCACACAGTGTTAAAGACCCAAAGGTTATTTCACGCACTCAGCAGTACTGGACTGCTGAATGTATTTAAGCCATCTTTTAGGTTTTCTCTTTCAGACTGTGACCAAAGACTTTTGACTATCAGGGAAAGGGTGAGATCACATTGACTGTTTCCTTCATGCTTTTTCCTGAGCCCCTGAAGAACAGGGACATAAGAGATAAGCTAATGAAATATACTTAATAATTTAAGTTATGACTTATTCTTTACAGGCAGTATTTCTTTTGACATTTTCTAAAAAGGAAAAAAATAAAAAAGTGAACAAAAAACTTGCCCCAGGATTCCAAACTACAGGTGGCATCAAAGGAACGAAAACCAAGAGGAAAGTTCCATTCATCAGCTCCCCGCTGGCCAACAATTTCTCATGATAAGAGCCTGTGGAAGATCCTTGTAAGACACGGTCATCCACTTTTTCATACTGTTTTCCCTGGTGGCAATGGAATTGATTTTCTAAAACATATTCTGAGGGTTTTGTACACTATGAAGTGCTAAGCAAACGAAAGATGTAATACTAATCATTTCTCTATTATTAGAAAAATGTGATTTAGAACAATGATTTCTAACTAAGGATGACTTTGGCTTCCAAGAGACACTGGCAATGTCTGGAGACCTTTTTGGTTGTCCCATCTGGGGGTGGGGGTGAGTCTGGCATCTGGTGGAATAAAGACCAAGGATGTTATCTGGGGACACTGTCCTAGAATTGTTTAAACCAAGCTTTGAATTTAGGATTATTTAGCCTCCAAAGTCTTCAGCCTTCCTATGATACTTTGATATTGAGGTCTCAAATGACAGATGAGAGAGAGAGAAAGAGAGAGAAAGAAACCATATTTTTGAACCACAACATCACAAATGAGACCAATAACTACAGGAGCAAATTTCAAACAAAGCTGAAATGTACCAGACAACCTTCCACAACAAAATCATTCTGGTCCAAAATGTTAGTAGTGACAAAATGGGGAAATAACCTGGTTTCAAGTGAGTACAGCATTTGTTTTGTGTTTTCGCAGTGATATGTCGCATACGACGTGGGGAGAAGAGACTTACAGACTTAATACATTCTCTTCCATCACTCGGGCGTCTACTGGGCACCCAGGATCCTGAGGCTGAACTCATCAGTGTGCCAGAGATTACACTTTTCCAACCAAGTCATCATCACCCAATGGTAATTTCAGATTGCCCTAATGGAAGGAAACCCAGATGTTTATGTTGACAAGATGGTTTCAACAGCATACACATAATCAGGCTCCAGTATGAGTCACTGAAGGATCTCCAGGTGGGCTTTTTGGTTGCTGAAGTTTGGGGCAATCTCTTCTCATCATTTTGGAAATATCATCACGTCTCTGAGATCTGTTTTTGTCTTATCTCCAGTGTTAGCACCTGTTTATCTGACAAGGATAACTAATTTCCTAAGTCTTTCTGTCTCCCCCATACATAATGTCTCCTCTCATCACCATTAATAGCTAAGCAATCTGCCAAACCACCTGTGGCCACACTTCAACACACCTTGAGAGGCTCTTAGCAAATGCATTGCAAATAAACTCATTAGCAAAATGTATATAATCAAATAACATGATTAAAGGAAATCAAAAAGGAAAAAATAGAGTGGGTCCACTAGCAAAACTCTCACCATCTCTCCCAAACTTGAAAGTTCCTTCCTACAGAATTGGAAGGTCATGGCAGTGAAGTTTCTCACTGATGCTCATCCCCACGGATGCTGCATTGAGGGAAATGATCATTGCTTGATAAATTAGTGAACGTTATTAATTCTTTCCTAGCCAAGACTAAGTATTTTGGTATAGTTCTATATTTAAGTGATAAATGTGACTTAGACTACTATTTTTAAAAATTATTCAAAAGATAGAGTTAAAAAAATAAAATAAAAACTATACCTACGTCCTATAGTTTCTATATTCTTTGGAAGAAATCACTGTTAATAGCTTACTGTGACTCCTTCCACATCCAGATCAATTTTATATTTCTTCACTTGGCAAATGTTTATTGAATATCTATTCTATGTTTGGCTACTGGAGTTATAATAGTGACCAGAACAGACATAGTTCTTGCCTTTAGGTACCTTACATTTCACTGAAAGAAAAAAATAGAGAACAATGATTTCAATATAGAAATAAGAGAATTATGATTTGTGATCAGTCCAAGGAAGGAAACAAATGCAGATTTGGAATAGGAAATGCTAAGGGGTCTCCACTAGCTGAAGAGACCAAAAAATGGTCTTAAAAGAAGCTAAACCCTCAAGGATAGGAAAAGACAAGCAGAACTATGGAGGATAGTTCTGCAATTTGTTTTCTTCACTTAATATGTAATGAGTATCTGTTCATTAACTCATAAAGACTTATTGTTCATGGGTTAAGTTTTAATTTTTGGAGCTCTTCATATAGTCTGGATATTAATCAGTTACCCCACGAATAGCTTACAAAGGTCTCTCCCATTCTGTGAGTTGTCTCTTGATTCTGATAATTGTTTCCTTTGCTGTACTAAACCAAACCCCATTTGTCAGTTCTTGCTCTTATTTCCTGAACAGTTGAAATCCTATTCGAAAGTTGTTACCTGTGCTTATATCTTCAAGTGTTTTCCCATGTAGTTTCAAAGTTTGGGGTCTCACATTAGATCTTTTACCCATTTTGAATAGATCTTTGTACAGGGTGAGAGAGAAAAGGAGGGAAGAAGACATGAAAGAGCAAAGGGGAGATGAATTTTATTAAAGCACATTATTTGATTGCATGGAAATACAACACCTTCGTACAAATAACATACACTAACAAAAGATTTATTCTATCTTTTAATTAATAATCACTAACTGCTGGTCTATGTGCTAACCCTATGGCCTGAGGATGGATTGTGGGCAGTATCTCTACCTTCACTGGGCTTACAATCTAATGGGAGACTTTAGATACACGTGATTGATTTTAGTGGCTACATAATACTACACAGTTTAAAAATTTACTAATATAATTTAGTCATACCCATATGAGTGGACATTTTGATGGGTTCTAGTTTTTCACTACCATGATCAGTGCTCTGGAACCATCTTTGTTTATCTGTGATGATGCACAGTTTGGTAGATACTAACATTAAATGTTTATTATGTGACTTCACAATTATTAATATTATTCATAGAATTCTCACAGTCATACTTGATATTGCATAACACTTTTAATCTAAATTTTATGGAGGTAGGGACCATAACACAGGTATGTTTAGAAGCTTATCCATGGCTACAAGACTGTAAATGGCAGCTGGTAAATGTCTGGACATAAAAACATATAGTCCCATGCCAGAATCTGCTATCCCGCCTTCTCAAGAGACTGAGTCCTAGACTTCCTTTTCTGGTTATTTAACAAATATGTTTACTATTAAGAATTTAAAGAAAATTTAAAACATTTTTGCTTTTAAGAGAAACTAAAGCAGATACCTTAAAAGCAACTGAGGCCAATAGGAAAAGGGGAACAGGTACTAGAGAAAAGGTTAGATCAAAAAGAATTAACCTAGAAGGTAACACCCACGCACAGGAAATCAATGTGAGTCAATGCCCTGTATAGCTATCCTTATCTCAACCAGCAAAAAGCCTTGTTCCTTCCTATTATTGCTTATACTCTCTCTACAACAAAATTAGAAATAAGGGCAAAATAGTTTCTGCTGGGTATTGAGAGGGGGGAGAGGGAGGAGACGGAGTGGGTGGTAAGGGAGGGGGTGGGTGCAGGGGGGAGAAATGAACCAAGCCTTGTATGCACATATGAATAATAAAAAAAAAGGAAAAAAAAACATTTTTGCTTTTAAGCAGTAATTTGCAATAAAAAATACATTTTGTCACTTGCTCCATTCATGAACTGAAAAAAACAACTAAAAGCAATATTATCGTTATGACAATCTGATTAGTGTGTTTTACAAAAAAAAGGTCCATGAAACGTTCCTGTCTTCCATTGTCTTGACTGTCCTCTGGGAAGAGTCTGGTAGACCAGTTGTATCTGTAACTCCACAAACTCCTAGCAATAAGTGGACGTTTAGGGTTCTAGGATCTTTGCCCTCTCTATAATAGTTTTTCAGCTGCTCCTCTTAGAGACTATAAGCTTGTTTTCAATATTCTTCAGTAGTACAATAAATAATGAATAAAGAAAATTATCACATAATGACATCTTCTAGTATTATTAATGTATGATAAATCTAAAATTTTTAAAAGTAGCAGGCATTTTGATTTTTAGTCTATCTTGATAATTTTTGTTAACTAGAATATTCATTCTGACCATTTATATTTATTATGAATACAGATGGGGATTTATTTTTGCCATCTTCTTACATATCTTTTGCTTTGTGTTCATTTTTCTGCTTCTTTTAGGTTTTTTACCAATCTTTTGGATTACAGTATTATTTCCTTGTTAAATTTTCCTATTATTTTGGAAATTATACACTTCAGAGCTCAACCCATTTATATTTATTATAATGACTGATGTGTTTGGATTTATTTAAAATAAATAATTATTATCCATTAAAAAAAAAAGCAGCACAATAAGCCATACAGTGGCTCAGAGGATCCTTTCAAGATGTAGATCAATGTTCCATGTCCTCAGATTACAGACTCCCCTGGGATTAAGGATGCAGGCTCTAGAACATGAAGCCGAGGGCCACAAACGTAAGACCGCGTACAAATGACTTCATCTTCCTGTGAGTTGGTTTCCTCATGAGTTCTACCACTTGAGCCTCACCTCATAGGCTCTTGCACTTTCGCCTGAGCTGGACTTGGCCTGGGATCCTCCCTACCTCCACCTGTAATCCCAGGTGTGAGCTGTCATGCCCAGCCCATTTGATATCTTTAAAACACTTAAGACAATTATCAGTAGTTGTATTATAGAGCCACCTTTAGGTCTTTCTAAGGTTTCTTTGATTTCAGGAAAAACACTAGAAGATACTACTACAGAATTAAACAAAAGTGAATATAGAAAAAAAAAAAAAGGCCTCCATGGGCCAATTACCACTGTTTTTTATAACAAGTAGAATTTGAGTGATGTTTTTCTTCTTCCTTTTGTTTTCTTGTGTTTTCTAAGTTGTCTTTACTGAATATGTATTGCTTCTTAAAATTCATAATAAAAGCAATTTATTTTTAAATGATTTTTACCAATTCAGCTAGATGAGAAAAAATGGAGTGAACCCCAGATTCCAAAAACAGATTTTATGAATATTATTTATAGTAACTGAATTCTCAGTTGTTTAACCTCCCTTGCCTGTTAGGTGTCACCATCGTGATTGAGAACATTATCACTATTGTCCTTGTCAAAAATGCTTTTATTCATGATAATATCTTAGGTGGGCAGGGCAAATCTGATATTAATCACATTGTTATGACATTCAATTCTCTCATCTGTTATAGGGGATCAACTACAGCTGCTCTACCAATACCAACACTTCTTAAGAGAATAAAATAATACAAAGTATTATAATGACAGCTACATGGAAGGCAGAGATGGGAGAATCATGATCCCAAGTCAGTTCAGGCAAAAGGCACAAGATACAATCTAAAAAATAAACTAAAGCAAAAAGAGCTGAAGGTATGGCTCAAATGGCAGAGCTCTTGTCTAATAAGCATAAGACTGATTTCAAATCCCAGTAATAAGAGAGAGGGAGAGAAAGAGAGAGAGAGAGAGAGAGAGAGAGAGAAATACTACCATGAAATAATAAGATTTACACCATAGAGGTATATACTAGGAAAATATTCAGTTGTGACTTTCATTAGTACCTTCTATATTATTTTATTCTGAAAAAGTAAAAAAGAGGTTTTGCCCTTCTTGAGGAGTAAGGAAATTGAAGAACAGAGCATTTACAACAGTTTTTCAGCTTACACATTGCACAGTGGTAAAGTCTAAATTAAAATTCAGTTAATTGATGTCCAGTCACTTCTCAGTGTTCTCTTAGCTCAGCATCCAAAGAAACCCTCCTCCAGCAACTGTTGGTATACTTCTACTGATTGCTGTCCTATCTCGCAGCAAGTCTTGGAACCCTGGGGAATTTTTAGAACCATTTAGAGATGAGGTAAAGTGTCAATGACCTTTTCAGTCCAACAACGCTAAAAGACAAGTTGAAAAGGTTTTGAAAGCTTGGTGAGAAACAAAGCATTGTCTACAACTGTTTATTGTCTCTTCAGTAATCCACCCCTAGTCTCTCTTTGAAAAATCAAGGTTCTAAATGTTATGGAGAAAGACATCCAGAAGTGTTAGGTTCAAATGCAAAATAAGATATAAAACTGAAAATAGATATATAAATAGATAAATGGATTGACAGAGAAGATAAGGATATACTAAAATCTTAATATATAGATAACATATAATATCTTAAATGAAGATACAACAAATGTTCATGATTAGTTAACATTTTGGTAGTCATAATTTCCAGAATGAGAGATTTAAGATTTCTCTTTTCATGAAGATGGTAAGATATTTAGATAGAAAGCATAGCACTACTGATGTCTTCTGCCAAGGTGGGAGAAATTGACCTCAGAATAAAACTGATGACACGGAAAGATGGGAAACAAATGAGGACCTTTATGGCATGGGTAAGCAGCTGAATCAAACCAACCCTGAAATCTGACAGGACTTTAGTCTTTCTAATTACAGTAGTCAATCTTCTTCATTGTTGAAACCAGTTTACATTCTTTGTTACTTACTGAGTCAGATATATATATATATATATAACATGTGGTTATAACATACATAGGAGCATATAGAGGCTTCCTCCTATTGGCATCTCAAATTTATAAGTAAATTTTTTATTTTTTGAGAATAACTTCCTGAGCCGGCATGGTGACACACACCTATAATCCTCATACTCAGGAGACTGAGCAGGAGGACTGTGATTTCTAGGCCAGCTTGGGCTACATAATGATACTCTGTCTAGAAAAAAAAAAAAAAGTAACTTCTCAATTGAATTTTTCTCCATTATTTTCTTTTGAGAAAATAAATAGGGTTTGCATGAAATAATCTCTATAACTATATCCCATATCTAAAAAAAAACCTTACACTTATTTAAAATTCAAGCTATAATTACATGAGATTTTTGAATTTTAGATATTTCAAACTTAAGCTTCATGTGCTTTGTGAAGCTACCTGCTTTATGACAAATTCCCTCAATTTAGAGAAAATTCTGCCAGTTGTGAGTTTTATACATATTTGCAGCCTTTGAAAGTGGAGAGAATAAACTATAATTCTAGCAACAGGGATGGAAAATGTAGACAAAGCTCATTAGCCTTGTCAGATATTTGATAAATAATTATAAGCCAACTGCACTAAGATGTGTTTATAAACCCCAACTTGGATCCCTTTGGAAAACAACTGTTCTTATAACAATTTAAAACTCTAATCATACTTAATGTATCTTCAAGTATGGAATTGCATGAACAATTGCAATTCTTTGATGCCTGAATCTGCATTATTTTCTACATATCTATTAATTAAGAAGTGGATTCTACCATATATCACATTTGAATAATGGGCTAAATAGTTAGCAAATAAGTTGGAGACTAATAAACAAAATGTTTGTCATACACTGAATGTAATCTTTCTGACATTAACTCTGTTGGTTAGACTGTGGAAAGATTAAGTACCACAAAGAAATATACTCATTAGCTTTTAATGATTGTAACAGACAGATACCATAGCTTTAAATTGCTTTTCAAAGTCTGGATTCTATTTTTGTAATCAATGTTCTAACTAAACATTCATCATTATGAAGACAAATCTTGTAAGTCATACACATATTTCTGTCTCCCTATGACAGACATTGATTTAGAAAGGGAGGACTAGATCCAACATCCAGGAAACAGCTGGTCTCCTTAGATAAGGAAATCATTGAACTGGCTTTTAATATAGTAAGAAAAAAGGAGAGAGAAAGGGAAAAAAAGGGAGATTTACTGTAGAAACAGACAACAAAAATCTGAACTATCTACATAAGACATTACAATTTATAATTCACAGACCATAACTTAATTATCACATTTTCTTGATAACTGGCTTTTAACTACAGGCTATATTTTCTCCCAGATCAAAACTGCCTGCCTTGCCATTGGTAGCAAAATAAGACATTCTGAAAAAAATCAGGTGTCATGAAAGGGTTAAAAGTGAACCTCTAAAAGCACAGGTAACATTAAAAATCTTGAAAAGAGCTAACAGAAAAATGGCACAATGATTAAATATATACAGATGCTGGAGGCTATCAGAATTGACACAAATTTCCCAAGGTAACTAGTGATGTAGCACTGTTTGCCCAAACTTCAAAGTTTTAGAAATGAAGTTTCTTTTTTTCCCCCCATTTTGTTGCCAGGAATATTCCTCATCTAAGAAATTTAAATCAGAATCTCCTTAGAAAAAGTCTCTACTGGAACCTGCATAATGTCAAGATTAAAGGGAAAAAATCGCATCATTTCTTCTATATTTGGACTAAAAGTTGCCTTAAAAATTAAAATATGCATTAATGAAAGATCCATTCAAGTTGCTTAGCTCTGTTTTCACAACAGATTTCCTTGGTCAACAATTTTAAGAACTGGAGTACTCAGAAGTGACTTTTATTTACTAAAGCCATAAAATACCTTGAGGCTCTGAGACAGGGAGTATCCACTGAGTAAAGGAAAGGAGATGCTATGAACTTTGTGTGTGTGTGTGTGTGTGTGTGTGTGTGTGTGTGTGTGTGCATGCTAGGCAATTGCTTTGCCACTGAGCTATATTCTGAGCCATTGGTTTCAGGAGACAGGGTTTGACTCACTACCTAACCCAGACTGGCCTCAAACTCACAATCCTCCACTTCAGCCTCCTGAATGCTGGGATTACGAGCCTATACTATCACACTGAGTGAGAAATTTTTAATTAGTACAGGGATGAATCCTCACTCAACACAAACTACCAGATCTCAGCAAGAAAGAGTACAAGTACTTGTATTGTATGTGTGCTTTTCATTCTCAGTATAAACTTAGGGTTTTTTTGGTAACTAAGGTGGTTTTAGGCAATGTGCTCCTAAGGATTACATGACCCAATTACTAATTTTCAATTAGCACAACTCCTGACTGGAGGAATTCACCAGTATGGATAATATAAACCTGAAGACAATCCCCAAATCCTTGTTTGAAGGGATTAAAGTGTATTATACTATTTTAAAAAATAGGTTTTACTTTCTAATTATATTTACCCTTCCCTAATACTACAACAGATTTGCTTTACCAGTCTACATATCAATGGTAACCTCTGAACATTTCAATGTCATGGGAAACCTCCCTGGTATTAAAAACTAATAATAAATGTTATGAATAGACACAAAATGGTTAATACTAATTTTAGAGAGAATTATACATGTGTAATCTCCCATTATGTTTTATTGAAAATAAATAACATTAGAATGCATTATTAGTGATAGAGTAGTCATGAAATTATCCATAATTCTACCATGCAAATACAATTACTATATTTGCATTCAAAATTGCAGATCACCATCTGTGTGCATTCTTAATTCTTATATTTGTTTCTTTTTTATTTTTTTAAGGGAAACTCATAGACAGAGCTTGAATGGGAACTAGAGTAGATAATAAGGAGAAGAAAAAATAGAAAAGGTGCCACAAGTGAAGAAAGAGGTAAATAGAAAAGGAAAGAGGTAAATAGAAAAGGAAAGGGATTGGGGAAAGAAAAGTTAAGAGACTTTGTAGAAAGACAAGCTTGGAGAATGATGGTACAGACTGACTTAGAGGAAAAATTAATGAAACAAAGATCAAAAGTCAAGTGAAATCCACCCCCCCACCAAAGAAGTTGACTAAAAAAAAAATCTTTGAAATGAAAAAAAAGTCTGAAGGTAGACAGAGTTTGTATGGGGACTTTCAGCTCCATACTCCACCCTTCTAGCACATGGCTTCAACCTCAAGGTCACGTCATGTGATTGTACCAACAACCAATGCAAGTTGTAAGCCTGGAAAAGGAAAAAGAAAAGCAGAAAAACAAAGAAGAGGTGGCTCCCAGTTGGAACAGGTTCTTTTATATTGTCTTCCTGAATTCCCACAGACTTCTTGTTGTATCCCATTGGTCAGCACAGGATCAACAGCACAAGGCTCTGCAAAGTAAGCTGGGGAATGTAGTCAAAATAAGCAGCCAACTGTGGGTTACTGCTAGTACACAGCAGGGGGAGAACTGAATAACAACTTCTGTTCCACTGCAAATTCTTTAGTGAGCAGCAGTGTCTCCTGCACTACAAAACAGCAATCTGGACCCAGATTGTTTCTGATAAAAAGCCTGGCTCAGACCCTGACAAGCCTGTGACGTCATAGAAGATTCTGTGTTCAGCAGTTATGAGGACTGAATGAATTGATACACGAGAAGCACTTGACACAGTGCTTGGCACACAGTAAATGAAGTCCTAAAGATAGGCTAGTTAGTAAGTTCATTTCAACTGTTAGTTTACTCTAAAAATAATGGCATATTGCTTCTTAGAATTCTGCACATCTTAAATAGGTATGGAGAAACAACTTAGACTTTATAACTCTTCTTTAGGATCTTAGTTGTATTGGTCTATTTGGTAAGAATCCTCTAAAAGTTTCTTTACAATCAAAATTTTAAATTCCAGTCAGTGCTAACATTATATGACTCAATATTAAAGATTATCTAACTTTTGAAAATTGCATTTATTTCATGTTGAGGATACATTTTAAAATGCCAAATTCACTTTTTTTTTGTAATTGAGTTTGGCTCACGGAAGGGTAAGAAAAAGCCAGGAGTGGTGGTGCATTTCTATAACCCCAGCACTTGGGAGGCTGAAGCAGGAAGATCGTGTGTTGAAGGTCAGCATGAGTCACATAGTGAAACCCTGTCTTGAAAAAAAAAATTCACAGGTAGGAGGACAGACAGAAATTCCTTATCTAGAAATGACAAGGTTAACCACTGTGAACAATTCCTGAACTATTAAACTGTAAGCCACAGACGAATAGTCCTGCTAGGGTCCTCTGCCTTTTTCTAGTCAGACCCATTCCCCATCTAAGATAGCATGATAATGTCAGGGATGTGCTTAACAAATTTAATTTCTTCAAAAAGACAGCTTGGTGAGGTCTTGCATTATTCCTACTTCAACCATAAGAAAATGTCAAGTTCAGGAAGAAGCGACAACTAGTCTGAAATTTCAAAATAGTGAGTGGGCTAAATCCAGACACAAATTCCATATGGCCTCTTCAAATCTATCCCACCTTATTTAGAACTTTATTGATCCCATTAAACTCCTCCAGATGAGTTTGACCAGGATTGAGCAGCCTTAGTGAGGCTTGCAGCCAGCGGAGAGCAACCTTATCTCTGACGGAAGGATGTCAGCTTGGTCTTTTCTGATGGCCTAGAGGGAACATGTTATTTGTGTCAGGTTGTGAGGGGACAGATTAATCTTCCTGTTTGCAGGACTGGTTTGACAACAGTTCCAGTGGACATGGGCTATCATGTGTTGTTGTGCATAGGGGATTGGAGGGCTGGTTTGGGAGAGGGATGGGAGAAATGGGAATTGTTTGTTTTGGATCAGGAACAGGATATCACTGTTGTGAGGTTTTGTGTGTGTGTGTGTGTGTGTGTGTGTGTGTGTGTGTGTGTGTGTTTATTTTCAAGGTACC
Source organism: Castor canadensis (assembly GCF_047511655.1). NCBI lineage: Eukaryota > Metazoa > Chordata > Mammalia > Rodentia > Castoridae > Castor > Castor canadensis. Next base: position 134,689,689 of record NC_133393.1, on the reverse strand, counting down.
CAGGAGAGAGATACTAAACAGATGGCAGACAGGTTGGCAGGACATCTAAGGCACAGAAGTTGAAGGAGCACTTTTAAGTCTTGCTCACAGAAGGTGGGATCAGGCCTGGAAACAGAACAGCCAGGTTCCTGATGGACAGTAAGAGTAAAGGCAGCAGCGATGTAGCTTTCAGAAAATACAGACCAAGCCTCCTTTTCAAATCAAATCTCCAGGGAAAAGGATTCCATTGATCAGGAAGTGTGGCTGCATCATAGCCTCACATATTCCACACATTTGTACTGAGGACCCACGAAATTACCCCAAATTGTGAAATGTTGCGGCCTGGGTTAGCACCAGTTTTTTTTAAAAAGCTAGACTTGGGAATATCAAAGTTCTGAGCCTCGCTGTTCCTGAACTCCAGTTGTTTAAAATTAAAACAACATTAACAATATGCATTCATTTTTCTATAAAAATACAGGCCTGGGTGTGGTGATGCACACCTGCAATCCCAGCAGAGATAGGAGGATCATGGTCCAAGATGGGTCCAGGCAAAAATGTAAGACTGTATCTGAAAAACAAACTAAAAGCAAAAAAGAACCAGGGATGTGGTGCAAGTGGTAGAAGGATTGCTCAGCAAGTGCAAGGACCCAAGTTTCATCCCAACTCCTGTGTGTGTGTGTGTGTGTGTGTGTGTGTGTGTGTGTGTGTGTGGATTTCCATAAGTAACATGCAGATATGTACTGAGCTACAGTGATTACTGTCACCAACTGTAATTGCTCCAAACAAGTGGCCATAGGGGCAGGGAAGATGAAAGGGTTAACGAGAATAATCTGTCAGCGAAGATACCCTGCCTTGTGAAATAGCAGCAAAAAATAACAACAGTAATTTTACCAATCAATCTTTTATGAGCACATATAGTGCTTTGTGTGTCTTCACCATTTAATTCTACCACATTCCTTTGAATGATAAACTGGTGAGCACCTACCATCTAAAACCCTCCTGCACAGGTGAGAACACTGTGGCACAGAGCAGCAAGTAACTTGCCCTAAGTCGCACAACCACTAAGGACAGAACTGGGATTTGAATCAACCACAAATAAAATTGGGTTAAATCACATGTCACCTGGTGGCAAGAGAGCCTCATTCCTATAAATCTCCCAAGAAATTTGGGCACAGAGTGGCAATTTATATTTTTCTTTATCTCCATCAATTTTATGTTTTTGCTTAACAACTTTAATTTGCAGATTGCTTCCTATCCCCAATATATTGTCTTCATTCTGTATTACAATATATATATATTTTTTCACATGTGATATTTATATGAGTCCCAGAAATGACAAGGCAGTTTTTGAGAAATCACCAAAAATTAACAAACAAAATGATCTTTTTAACCCCATTATGCTGAAGATTAGGAGTCACGAACAGCAGTCCTAATCTCGTAATAAAGATGCATTCCATGTGGCCAGCATGGCTATTTGAAATGGGAACTTGAATTCAGATGTGCAAGCACTTTTCCAGTTTACCCCAGACCCTGTCCCTTCTACCATTTCAGGCAAACCAGCCTCATTCGTTTGCATGGCCCTCCTGGACTGTGAAAGCATTTCTGTTTGCCTCCCTAATAACAACTTAACATTCATTCAGCCAACTTGATGCAGGGCTGTCAGGTTTCAGAGTCCAGGGTTGAAAACTAGGGAGGAGGATATGAGATTTGAGATTTTGAGAACCTAGTCAATTTTACTCATTCTTCTAGAGCTGGAAAAAATAAGACTGCTCAAGTGAGGGGAAATAATAATGTTAAAAAATGAAAACAGAAAAGAAAATTCTATCCCTAAATAAGTTAGCAGAATCTGCAAATCCATAAGCTTTTTCTTCAAAAAACAAAACAATATACAATTTAGCCCATGTACCTGGATTAAGGAGAGGGGGCCATGAATTTATACAGGTTAAAGGCTACTGGAAAAGAGAAAATTTAGGAAAGGACTGCTAGAACTTTAAAATGTAACTAGAACCTTTAGATGATGCTAGCTAGCAGATTTAAATAAGGTCACATGAGGCAGGCTAGCAAGCCTCCTCTAGACTTCCCACAATCTCCCCAAAAGTCTTTCATGATGGTATCTTTCCTTGTATCATTTGTTTGTTCATTCAAAAATATTTGGCCAGGCATAGAGGTACACATCTGTAATCTCAGCTATTCAGAAGGTGGAGACAGAAAAATTGCAGTTGGAGGCCAGCATGCATAAAATAGCAAGACCCTATCTCAAAAACAATCTGGGTATGGTGGTACATACCTGTAGTCCCAGCAACTGGGGAGGTGTAAATAGGAGAATCATAGTTCAAGGCAACCCAGGCAAAAGCCTGAGATCCTACCTAAAAAAAAAAAAAAAGTGAAAGTGAAAGGGCTGAGGGCATGGCTCAAGTGGTAGACTGCTTACATAGCAAGCTCAAGGCCTGGGGGTCTTAAATATATATCAGCATTCATCTGAGTCATGCACTACTCTGTGTCTTTGGACTACATCACAAAATAAAATGGTCAAACCCCCTCATCCAGTAGGAAAAAGCCAGACCATAAACAAAGATACAAATCATATAATAGCTTGAGGTGATAAGTATTCTAAAAAGAGGGGAATGTAGGAGTGTGGGAGTCACTTTGGACTTTACTAAAGATTTGAGAGACAGTGAGGGAGCTTCTATTACAGAAAAACACTCAAAATTCAATTATTTGGCTTCCTGTTCTTAAAACAACCATCATTTGTGCTGTTCAGAACCCAACCACTCACCAGTGATGGGCATCTTAGCCTTCCTTTTCGTCTATTCTCTTCCCCCTCAACTGTTCCCTCCCAGACAGCCCCTCCCTATTTACCACGTATTTAAATTAAGTTAGTTCTCTTTTGTTTTCACACCAGCTAACTGAGGCTCTCAGGTTTCATCATTCCACCCTCCTGGTATTCATCTAGTCATTTTCCTTGATCAAGGAAATGTGTTGCAAATGAGCAAACCATCCTGAATCTGGACTCTGTTTCTATTCTCTTCCTCGCTTTCCTGGGTCCAACTTGATTTTTAGTGTCTGTGCTAAACCATTGTATTGTAACTGAAAAGAAGCTGGAAACAGGCCATTATCTCTGTGGTCTCCTGATTGTCCTGTGACTTCTTTCATTCAAGCAATAAGAACTTTGCCTGACGATTTTTTATACAAAATGTGAGAAAGATTCCCACATCCAATTTTTGCTAAGGGCATAATACGTATCTTAGAACAAACTGCATGCACAGTTATCTGAGGAAAAATGAATTTCCTTCTACGAAAAAAGTTTCATTTCAGGCAGAACTACTAGCAAACACAACTGTTCTGTTAAGAGTTTTAACAAGAACTTTAGTTGAGCGCTAAGGATAATGAACCACTTTCCTTTTGCTTATCACTGGAAATGGCCAAATCATTCTGAATCTCAGTAGTAACTAATGGTCCAAGACAACAGGGTTTAGCAAATGAGCATTTTATAGCTCAGTGACTCTTGGAATGTAAGCTAGACTATTCAGGTATTTAAGTGTTATCCAAAGCTTCTTCAATTGAACAAATGGGTCTATAATAATTAAAATACAGTAAACATGGTGACACAGTTCCCGAGTTTTCAGAGCTCCTCCTTATTCCTGTGGGAAGGAAATGAAGTGTTGCCTTGTTAGGAATGCACTGTTTACATCTAGAAGCATCCTGACAAGCTAGTGGAAGAGCCTCATTTGTGAGCACATGGCGCTGGCTGCCCTTCTCTGCCCTCCTCTGCAGTTCCCCTAAGCATCTGTGAAGGGGGCAGAGCAGGTGACAGCAGCTGGATCTCTCTAACACTCTTTCTGGGGCTTTCCATCTCAATATGAATAGCCTGCTAACTTTCTGAGTCACACATCACCAACATGTCACCCTCTCCATAAGAACTCAACACATTGGGAAATAAAGAGTAGTTTCTATTTTTAAAATGATTGGAGACATTTATTCCACATGCAGACATGCATTCTTTCTACCCACTTTTTTTGGTGGATATTCCATTTTCACAAGAAAAATTGTTATTACAATCTCTTCTGGAGACAGTGAATATCAAATGAAGCAATCTTGATCTGTCACTATCTTAACTCTATTGCTTCAAAAGAAAGTTAAAGAACAAAAGTTTTATTATTAATTACAGCTCTGAAATATTTTTGTTGACCTTCTGCTAAGGGTATATGAGAACACTGAACCAAAGTATAACAAAATGGCACTGAAAGGAGGTCAGCACTGAGGCCAGGTAGTAGCTTGTTGAAGTTTAATTAGTTGTAGCTTTGAGATCTGAGAGAAACTACCTGAGTAACCACAATAAATTGGCTTGCAGGAAACAGTAAAAAAAAAAAAAAAAAATCCTTCCAGCGACTCTTTCAAGAAGATATGACCTAAAAAAGAATGCATTTGATTTTTGATTGACTGTTTGGGGAATGTCATCTCCTAAGGGACAGGGTTTGCATCTTTTTTCATTAATTCCAGAGTTCAACTAGCCTAGGGCATTTACCTGATAAAGATTTAAACCATTCATAGAATCAGAGTGAAGGGTGCTCAGGAGCCTGCAAATCCCTTGCCTATAGGAAGGACCTGATTCACAAAACTGTATTTTTTGAAAGACAGATTCTTATCTCTTATTTCCTCAGAAGAATTCAGAACATGATATTCCAAAAATTTTCTTAAAGGCAAGAAGTTCTTCCTAATATTTCGTTAGAATTCCTCTTTACCTGTCAGATGGAGGAGCAGTGAACAGCTGCTTAAAATCACTCAAGTGGCTTCACTTGGTTCCCACGAACACTGTGATTAAGGTCTTTCTCTCCCCAGGGTGCTCAGCCTGGGAGAAAAACCTCAGTCCTTAACATTCTTTCACAAAACTGTTCTCCAAACCATTAATAACATTTTAAAAAATGTTGCCTTAGAGGCTTCCTCCATGTTCTCCTCCACACCCTTCCATTGTCAGATTTATGCTTCTTAAAACAGTGGCTTTTAAATAACCTTACCCTCTTCTTTTTTAGCAGAATCTTTCCTTCTAGAGGACAATTCTTCTTGTCTATGCCAGAGTGACCAACTGTCCCAGTTTGCCAGGGATTGAAGGAGTTCCCAGGACACAGGATTTTCAGTGTTAAAACCAGGAAAGTCCCAAGCTAACTGGAACAGTCGTTAACCCTACAAATCAGAATCCCAGCCTGCTCTGGCTTGTGGGCAGTCTATCACTCTCCCCCAAACCTTGCCACCTAGACTGCTTTCTGAACAACTTCAAAGAGCTCTGAAGGGTCCAAAGAGCTCTGGCTGAAATCATGCTCCAAGGAATATTTGGAAGAGCGCTAAGTATGGGGCAGAGTTTTTCAGCAGCAACAGTATTGCCATTTGGGGCAGGATAGCTTTCTGTTGTGTGGAGTCACCCTATGTATTATAGGATGTTTTGCCATAGGCCTGGCCTATGGTGGGTACCAGATGCCAGCAGTACCCTCCCAACTGTGACATCCTTCAAACATTTCTGGACACTGTCAAATCTCCCCATCCTCTGTGCTTTAAGAACCACTGGTACAGAGTGATAATCCACATCCAGGGTGCAAACCATTTAGGTAGTTCATAAAATCAATGTAATGGAGCATGCCAGCATTGGAAGAAAGAAAAAGAGGGCAAAAAAATGGAGTAGAGTAGGATAAGAGAGAATGAAATGGAATGGGATTGAGATGGTAAGGGATGAGATAAAGAGGAGGGGAGAAGGGGGAGTGAAGAGAAGCCTCACATGTAATAAGGGTAAGTATTATTTTGTCACACTTCTACTTCAGACATATGTTTAAATATGTGAGTGTCACATATGTTCTTGGTCACCAAGTAAAAATATTCATATTATGGATCATGGTCAAAAGGTTTGCTACTCCCTGTCCATCTTCCTTGTGCTCATTAATCCATGTTAGGATACCTTTAGTTCATGTAAGGACACCTTCCTGCTCCACTGCCTCCTGCCCACCTCACCCAGCCTCTGATACAGTCATCACTCTTGCCGACTCACTCCCATCAGAGACTTATGTATACAAAGTATGAAGGTTCTACAGGAATTACGTGTTTGTATCACTTTCCCTAATTTTCAACATCACCTTGAACTTGATGTAAGTACAAGAAAGCAGCTGTTGTTGACAAATTTAGTATAAGTACACTTTATTCCATCACTTGAGTTTATTGTAATTGTGTAGGCTCTTGGCAAAATCCTTTCAGGGTGGAAGTTTCTCCACTTGCCAACACCATGCTATGTCCCCTCAAGTTCTGTGAATATGGGAGATGCTCGTGTCCGAGCCATTCCTCACTATGAACTTCATTTCACTGCTCTTCTCTGAGCCAGTTGCTATTGTGGTGAGTTAGTGCATCCACGGTGTTTTGCTTTAAATGAATGTTGTTCAGTATGTAGCTGACATTTTTGGATTATGCACAGACCACACCTCACGGACACAGTGATCATAAATCAGGCCCCAGGGGACCCTGACAAAGTGCCTAGTGAGGAAAATGGCTGACATTTTAGCCTCCTGAAGCTGTGAGAACTGCAGGCCTGGTGGATTTGTAGACCTTGCTCAGAAATCAGTTGAGCCATTAGAAAGAAATTATGGTGGGTTTGGTTTTTAGTGGATATAAACCTTGCCAGTAGTCCATCAAAGATATTTGTCTTGGTCCTCCATTCACTTATGGTCAGGAGGTAAAAGTCAGCAAAGTAGTAAGATTTGTGTTTTTCCAATGATGCTGGGCATAATGAGCCAGGCTGATGTGACCTCAAGGCCAGAGAATAGGAATTTGTAGGAGCTATTTCTCCACAGTGGTTCTCATCAATTCCCAGGCAAACATGGGATGACAGCCAGAGAGAGACAAGGCCCATGCTCCTCTTCTCATTTGTAGCCTCATGGTGGGTATCCAGGTTGAATTGTAGGGTCCCCTATTCAAATGTTGACATTCTACACCATAGTACTTCAGAATGTGATCGTTAGGAGACAGTTTTTAGAAGGGTAATCAGGTTAAAATGAAGTAATTAATTCCATATGGCTGGAGTCTTTTTAAAAGGGGGACTTTGGAGACATGGAGGTACATAGGAAGAATGCTGGGTCAAGACTACGCTATGCTACCACAGCCAAGGAGCAACCAGAAGTGATAGTCTGGCACAGATCTTTCTCTAGCATCTTCAGAGGGAGCTGGGCCCTACAGACACCTTAGTTTTAGACATCTACCCTCCAAAACTATAAGAGAATACATTTCTGCTTTGTTTAAGCCACTCAGGGAGTGGTCCTTTGTTACAACAGTGGTAGCAAACTAATTCAGTGGGAACTAGAATCATTCCTTTCCCATCACCATGCACAAATATACACATACACAAACACATACTACATACACAGTGCTCACTTACCAAACACACACACACTGTGCATATACCACAGGCATTTACGTACATAACCTGACATTTGCATTTCTCTTAGTCAACTTTCTAGTTACCATTATTGCTTAAAAATCTCATCAGCAGAATTTATCTCAGACCTACTGAGATCAGAATTTCCAGATATCGGGCCCAGTTTAAAAAAAAAAAATTTAAAGAAAGATCCCTCAATATCTAGATTAACACTGAGGTGTGGGAACCACTGCTCCACCTTTCACTGATTTTTGATTGGATTTCTACAGGATGGGGACTAGGAGGAAAGAAAGAAGTTCCAGAATTAAGCAGCCCAGACTAAGACAGCATGGCGACAGGCCACAGTAGGATTCCTGACCTGCCTCAGTGTGAGAGTCAATAGCAATAAGAGCAAACTAGGGGAAGCACTTTGAACTTCGTTTTGGAGAGGAGGGTAGAAATAGAAATGAATAAAAGAAGAAAAAGGAGGAGACACTAAATCCAGTTAGAAATCTAGTATGTCACTGACACACAGCCCACTTTCAGTTTCTAGGGGCACAACCAAGATCACCAATAGAGTGAGATTTCCACTCAGTGTTGAGAATTGGAGGAACTCAAAAAAGATAACACAATTCTCACACCAGGACCAGGAGATTGCACAGATGTAGGCATCCCAGGACCTGGGCAAATTTCCACACCAACATTGGGAATGTGACCACAGCAACAAGAGCTTCATATCAGATCTAATGCCAGTTCCTGGATTAAGGATAAACAAGGCAATGTTTGCCTGTATGAAATTCTTAACCATACTTAAATCTCTTACCCATATAGCTGAGCTGTGAGAAGTTACTGTTTATGCCTGGGGTGCTATTCAAAGTTATGTGCCCTGTGGATGCCAGATAAATACTGGTTGACTCTCTGATTTAACCCCACCATGAAAGCTGAGCTCTTCTGTATTTTCTGTAATCATGTCAGATACATAGGAACCAAAGAAGCGCGAGAGTGGGGGATTTCTCCCACCTCTCTTTCTCTGCAAGAACTCCCTGGGCTGCTTATAAATATGCTGATGAAACCCTCATCAAAGAGAAATGCATTTCCATATTCTCAGTTTCCTTTATGATCAGAGAACGGATCAAAGAGAAAACACATTTCCCCATTCCTGTTTTTCTTTTCATTCCTGATTTAGAGGTCAGAAAATTCTTGCATGTGGGAAGAGAACAAACGATGCAAAGTCCACTTAGGGTCAGCATCCCACATAAGCTTGAGGTACAAGTACTTTCCAACTCTTTCCCTATCTGTACTCAGAGAGCTAGAACTATGTCTTAATTCTTTCACCTAATACATTCTATTTTACTCAAAGGTGAAATAACATTTTTAGAGTTTGATATTTGAAATAAAATTTGCTGTAAGTCTTAATATAGTACATGTGGTCTATTAAATTTTAATCATAATGCCTAATTTAAAAATAGTATTTAGTATTTTAATTGCACTTATATATAAGTAAGAGATAAAAATGAATTTGCCCCCTTTTAACTGAAAATACTCTAAGAGCTATCTCAAAACTGACTCACTTCCTTGATGGTTTAATTGATGGTAACAGGTTAAAAGTATGAAGATTTTTTAACTGTTGACTTTACTCTCAATATTTTTGTGTTATTTCTTTCTGTTTTAGTTTCACAGACCTAGAAGTCAGAACCCATACTGTGAACATGAGTAATTTTCCTAACAACATGGTGTGAATTAAAGAAATTAAAGTGTGCCGCTGTATTTGTTTGAACAGCATACCTAAGATTATAATATTAATGATTCTGCCTGCCTTCTGTGAAGGTGCTATTGACCTTAAAACAATCTTAACAGACATTCTTAAGAAAATGCCTATACAGAAAATGAGTAAGCTGTTTTACTTCACAGTTCCAATTAGATAAAGGACTTAGAATAAATCTCAACATATTAAACAATTAGATTCCAGTAACAATTTTTTGACTGTAGTAAATGAAATAGTTTCTTAATACATAAAAAAAATATTTGTCCTGTGATTGGAGGGATTACTAAATATATCTTCCCAGAAAGGATAGAAGGAAGGAAGGAAGGAAGGAAGGAAGGAGGAAGGAAGGAAGGAAGGAAGGAAGGAAGGAAGGAAGGAAGGAAGGAAGGAAGGAAGGAAGGAAGGAAGGAAGGAAGGAAGGAAGGACTACTGAGGTATAAATTCTCTTTAACTTTATAGAAATTGCCTGTGTTACTATAGCCACACCATGACTTACTAAAGCTTAGCTTCTAACAAAATGAGGTTACTGAATCAGATGGCATCTGAGATCTTTTTCAGTTCTGCTGTTCTCTGATTTTTGTGCAATAAAACAAGCCTCAAAGTGTTCATAAATATTTCCTTACACATTTTTTGTACTGGGGATTTTATGTTTGAAGGCCAGGGTTTCTAGAGCTCTCCCACATTGCTTTGTGGGGCTAAAACTTATCTCCAACTTTCATGAGGAGGTTTTACAACTCTCTCATGGGCTCAAGAGAAGAAAGTTCCACAATCTGCAGCACTATTGATTGTTCTTTTGACTTTGGAAAGATGTCTCTTGCTTGGAGTTGAGTCCCACTTCCCCTGTGGAGACTCAGTAGTGCCTGACCCCAGTGAAGCTCCTGAGCCTCCCTCCCTTACTCCACAGACCAACAGGCATCACTTCCCTACTTCCTCAGTGCAGGCAGCAGCAGCCTTCTGGTCTCTCAGGTTCAAGTTCTCTGTGCCACTCATCAATGACAAGTGCTCTGCAGCTGTCCATATCATCATCTAATTACTGCCAAGTAAGTTTCCTTAGGGACACACACACAACCATATACTTAGTTTTATTTTTTTTATTGAAGTATAGCTTTCATATGGTAAAGTACCCAGCATGATGAATTTTAAGCGACATATTGTAAAGTCCACAGATTCATGAATTAACATATGTCAATGTAGCCACCAGCCAGATCAAGACAGAGAGAGTTTCCAGTATCCCAGAAATCAACCTAACAGTCCTTGTGACTCAATATTCCCAATTTCCAACATCCACACACACTGGAAGAAAAACTCTTTTCCACCCAACATTTGGCTGTATTGTAGCCTTCTACAATTTTCTTGGTATTCCTCACCTCCTTCATGTTATTCCTTTCCTGATGGCTTGGTGATTGGAGCCCTCCTCCAATCCTCTCATTTCTTTCTGTGCAGAGCAGACCCAATGCTTAAGCAGGATAAGAATAGCAGACATCATACCACTGGATATCAAATCTTTATCTTCTCAAAACCTACTTCTCCAGAAAGTCTTTCCAATAATTCCAATATCTGTTACTTATTGAGCACCTGCTATATGCCATCCCACAGGAGCACCTGTAGAAGAATGGGTACAATAACTAGTCTTATCTCTGCAATTTGAGAAATGCTAGCACATAGAACAATTCAAGATAGCAATGATGAGGCTTATTCTTCGTTTTGTAGGCAAGGCACATAGAGAGTCAATGATGTGCCTAAGAAGTATGGGAAGTGTACAGGAAGTATGAGGCAGCAACAGGGCTTTTACCTCCAAAGCTTATGCACTTCCCACTTCAATGCAATGTTTCTACTTACTTATTTACCAGTATTTATTGAGGTCCTACGATGTGTTAGATGTTATTCTATGTGCTGGGGGGTATAGCAGTGAAAAAAAGACAAAATCTCTGTTCTCAGGGAATTTATGTTCTAGTAAAAGAAATAGCAAAAATGCAAGATAAATAAGTAAAATATATAGAAAAATAAGAGAAAGGGAGTATGAGCAGCAACTTTGGCAGCCATTACAGATGTAAATAAAGTGGCCAAAATATGGTCACCTGGAAAGTGAGAGAGTTGGTTTTTCTTTGAGGTAGGGGAATACTGGGGTTTTGAACTTAGTGCCTTACACTTGCTAGGCAGGTGTTCTACCACGTGAGCCATGCTCTCAGTCCTTCTTTTGCTTTTAGTTATTTTTCAGTTAGGATCTCACATTTTGCCCTGTACTGGCCTCGAACTGTGATCTTCCTATTTATAGTCTCCCATACAGCTGGGTTGACAGGCACATGCCACCACACCCACCTTTTTGTTAAGGTGGGGTCTTGCTAACATTTTGCCCAAGCTGGCCTCAAACCATGATCCTCCTAATTGACTTCTGTCTCCCAAGTAACTCGGACTGCAAGAGTAAATCAAAATGTTTGGCCCTAGAGTCAAATGTCGAATGACACAGCATTATTCTAGGGAACAGCATTGGCAGGGGAAGAAACTGACAAGTGCAAAGCCCCTGAGGGAGAAAGTGAACTAACCAGCATGGCTAGAATGGGGCAAGTACAGGAAAGAGGGAAAGAACAATAGCAGGTGAAGTCAGCAAAGCAACAGGGTTGGTGTCCAGGTTATGCAGTGCTTATAGATCATAGAGACAGGCTTGTGTTTGCCTTACAATTACAAATACAGAAGAGTGTGTTCTCTGTGTGTATTTCTGTTACTATATTGCTAGAAAGCCAGATTTGATGTTTGTATGGACCACTTCTCAACTAGATTATAAGGTTCTTGAGCACAGGGAATGTTTCCTATATTTCTTTGCTATTTCTCTGGGATTCTAAAATATTATACTAAAGAAAACTAATATACTGTCACTTTCTACCTCTTATGCCTATTGGGTCCCTGGCACTAATCCTTCTGCCAAATACTAACATGTTCTCAGAATCCTAAAGAACTAATTATACTTCAAAGAATTTCTACATATCTATTACCATTTTTTTCAGCAGCATTCACAGTGGTAATCATTCAATCATACATCAAAAACTGCTAAAGCTTAGCATTCTTCTCTATAGAAAATTTCTGGCTACATTACATCAACAACTGTGTGTTTTATATTATGAGCAACACACATCAGCAAGGAGGGTGATATTGCAATTGTGAGATGCGATTTATGAAAAAGACTACCAAAAATAAGTGAATGATATAATGTTTCATTTGTCAACAGCCATTAATGACATGACTATAGATGTGGGAAATCACACTAATTGACAACACACTGTGCCCATGAAAACAAGAAATAAAATACATCCTGGAGGAAAGCATCTAAGTCAGAAATTCTTAAGCATAATCTAAGAAATGCAGCCATTCATTCATTTACTTCATAAACATTGATTGACACTATACTATGTATCAAAATCAGAAATACAATGGTGAGAAAAAATAGACATAGTGCCATGACAGAGCTTCCATTATTCAAATTGTCATATAGGTTCCACCATAACAAGTATTATGAACAGAAGGTACATAAGTGATGAGTAGGGGAATGTGGCCAGTTGGGTGAAGAGTTACTTGAGAAAGTAAAACTGGTCTGCAATCTGCAGGATAAATGGGTAATTAATGGGGAAAAAAATGGGTGGGAACGCAGACAGAGAGAACAGCCTACACAAAGGTCTGTGGTAAGAGGGGTATGGTATAGGCATTTAGGTGACTTGTCATGCCATATTCTTCTGATGGAAAATGAATATGGATAGAGTATAGAGTAAAGGAAGAGAAATGTGAAGACATCCAAGGGGGCTCCAGAAAGTAGCTACTGGAGAAAGGTTTGGTGGAATGAGGAGCAGAAATGGCTTCTCTACAATGTTACCTCTTTCACCCTTTCCCAGGCTGGACCTTCCACATCTGCAGCCCAAAAGGGTGAATTTTATTTAACCCTAGGTATGTTAGAGTAGCTGCCTCATTTCTTCAGAGATTGATGTGCTAAGGTTCAAGAAATGAACAAACTACAAAATGCATCTAAGGGAATATTTGAGCTCCTGGAATGAGGGGTGAGAGGAGAGGAGGGGTATGAAAAGTAGACCCTCCAACAGCAGGAAGGGGCTGTAAGAAAGACCTCCTTCCCAATACTGCATTTTAACATCAAGATACTACAGTGTCTACTGTGCTCTTAAGAGTTGGCAAAATATTATTTCCTTTGAAAAGCATATAATCAGGTCTATTATTATGACTATTCCTTACAGCTAAAATTAATATTTTGAGGAAAATGGCAGTGATTTAAAAGAAAAGGCTATACTGAGGGAGTTTTTATGTACCTTATGGAATCCTGGATTATTTGAATATTACTGCTTTTTTTTGCTAATGGACAATCACTCTGATTTAGCTTACAAAATATCCAGCAATCAGTGTGAAAACTACTTAGTTATCTCAGTCTTGAAGTTTTCCTGTGTGATGAATCTGAGACCCTGATGATATTTATTCATTACATTTTTAATGATATATCAGGTTACCATAGCAATTCTTGTTCCCTGGAAACTTCTTTCTTGCAATACACATTTATTGTGTACTGCATTAACAGCCTGATCCTATTGTTTGAGCTGTCTCATTAGCTGGAGTAATCTGAAGCTATTTCAAAATGTTAAGCAGTAACAGTGTATTAAGAAATACTTACTTAAGAGTAATATTTATTTAAGGAAATTACCCACCTTCAAATTCAAATCACCCTTCATCCATGGGCCTTTCATTGATCCTTTAAAACATGATATTTATTAAGTGTAAGCATAGCAAGGGGTTATGTCATTCCATGTAATGGTTAAATGTATACTTTTATATTGTTCATCAATTATTCTTTTATGGATATCGTATCTCCAGATAGATTATGGTTTCTATAACTTAGAAGCTATTATAGTTGAACTAAGTTCCCCACAAACATAGTGAAATCTTAACCTAACTACATGTGAGTATGACCTTATATGGAAATAAGGTCATTGTAAATACAGGATCAAGTTAAGATGAGGTCATTAGAGTGGGTCCCAGCCAATATAGCTGTGTTCTTATAAAAAGTGGGAAATTTGGGCCCAATATACAGGCATATATAGAGGGAAGATGATGCTGAAACACAGATAAGATCATGTAATAATGAAGGCAGAGATTAGGCAATGCTTCTATAAGGCAAGGAACACAGAGATTGGCAACCAAGTACCATCTGGCACAGACTGTCTTATACTGCTTTTAGAAACAACCAACTCTGCCCATACCTTGATTTCAGACTTCCACATCCATAGCTGTGAGACAATAAATTTCTGCTGGTTAAGCCACCCAGTTTCCTATGGCTGCAGTTCTTACACTAATAAAGAAGACAAAACTAACAATTTGTATCTTCAATTTTTGGTGCAAAGACTTTTATTTTTATTAAGAAGTCAAATAATTCCTTAACACAAAGTGTCTTTCAGTCATTAATTTTTTCATCTGCTCATTTATCTATTCAACAAATATTAGCCATCAAGTCTATTAGGCAAGGCACTGAGCATGAAAGGGAAGCTAGGGATGGAAGACAAATGGTGGGCTTTTGCCACCAATTTCCACTAATTACTTATAGTTTCTGGCTGCTGTCCAAGAAAATTTATGTTGTGCTTTGCATGAATTTTCTCATGTACTCCTCAATACAAATTAGTAAAAGTAGGTATTGTTCCTAATTTTCAGTAAAAGACCAAGTCATCAAGGCTCAAAAGTTTGAGTTAATTGCTAAAGATCACAAAAGCGGTAAGCCCTAGAGTTGATGGCATTTGAAGTCAAACCTGTCTGACTTTGTGGGACATTTTGCTTCTATTACATTCTGCTTCTTGTAAGGTCCTGAAGATACATAAATATGAGTAATGCAGACATTACACAAGGAACTGTGCACTTTAGAATTACAGTCCCTGTTATAATTTCAATCAGAAATGTCCTGAAGAAGCTCATGTGTTGAAGGCATGGTCCCCAGTGCAACAGTGTTTTGAGGTGGGACTTTTGTGAAGTGATTGGAACATGAGGGCTCTGACCTCATATTTTGATGGGTTATTGGGAGGTGATGGAAACTTAGGAGGCAGGACCTAGTTGGAGGGAATGGGTCCTTAGGGGCATTCCCTTGGTAACTATATCTTGTCCCTGGTCCCTTCTTTTCTCCTTCTTTCCCTCTTTTTCTCCTTCTTTCCTCCCACCCTGCCTCTTTCTCCCACCTCACAATCTTCCTCTCCTTCTTGGCCATGTGAGGTAAGCAGCTTTGCTCTACCACATCCTTCTGCCAAGATATTCTGTCTTATCAGAGGCCCAGAAACAATACAGCTGGCCAAACATGAACTGAAACCTCTGAAACTGTGAACTGAAAATAAGTCTTTCCTCCTTTAAAAATACTTTTAAAAGACATATGAGTTTTAAACATAAGATAGTCACATGGGAAGAACAGAAAGAAGAAAGATGCAAAACGTTCTTGATGTTCTTGGTTGAATGAATCAGAAAAAAACTGAATGGATGGGGTCACATGATGGATAGAATTTTCAAAGGCAGAAAGGAGAAAAAGAAAAGATTTCAGATTCTGAAATCATTCTCTTATTACAGATTGTTGGTTCTAGAACATGAAATAAGTACAATGGTATTCAAAAAAAGTCTAGTACAGTATGAGAAGACCAGATATCAAAGGTTTGGATGCAATGTGCTCAGATTATATTTGGCAGGAATCTGGGTGCCAGTAAAATAATTTAAACAGGGAAGTTCTTTAGAAGATTAATTAGGATGTATATTAAATTTAAAAGCCATTCAGGGGATCATCATAATAGTCAAGAGGTAATGAGATTGAACAAGATGACAGACTTAAAAATGCAGCATAGAAGCTAAAAAAAAAGTTGATTGTGGAGGAATATGGATAGAACTTGGTAAGTGAGGGAACATGTTACTCTGTCGTGATTATAATGATATTGATGTTATAAACAGAAGCAAGGAAATTAGGAAGACAGACTGGCTTTTGAAAAATTCCAAAGTCTGACATATTGACAAGGCAGTTGGAGAAGTAGAATTTGGAGACAAAGCAGGTAAGAATTAATGATGTTAATCATGTAGTAAAATGCATTAATGTGATTGCTGAAGTCATTCATATGACTAAAACCATCATGGATAAGATTAGAGGGAGGCAAAGAGTGAAGAAGAAAACACTATTCAAAACCTTATTAATTCACACAATTCTTGGAATGCAGAAAAACATCAAGAAATATTTGAAAGTAATAAGGAGAAGAGGGGTAAGAGAAGACTGATGGATTATTGAAGGGGCAGGAAAGGAGAAGGGCATAGATGTGCCAAGCAAGAGAGAATTTTGCAACTTGAGCAATAGTGTCAAATTCCATGAAGAAGTCAAGGTACCTGAGGGCAAAAAAAGGCCTAAGTGACGAGTGATTGGGGAGTGTGAGAGTGAGCAAGAGAGAGATAATGAAAGTTGAGACATGGACTAAGAATGCAATAGAAAATGCTATCATAGCTAGGTTGGTCATCAGAGTTGAAAACAATCCAAGCTGGGATGTTAGAAGCCATTGACAGAGATGTCATTACTGTGACAGATCACTCTTCCATAATGGGTCTGAAATTAGAGCACATTTAATTTCAACACATCTAAAAATTGGTAACTGAGATTGGAACTCCATTCACTGTTGAAGTTTTTCAAGTTATATTAATACATTTTTAATTGGTACGTAGTACTTGTGCATACTTATGGGATACCACTTGCCATTTAAATACATGTATACAATGTCTAGCAATCATATCAGGATAACTGACTTATTTATCACCTCAGACATTCATCCTTTCCTTGTCTTGGAAAGACAAGGAAATCCTCTCTGAGCTATTTTAAAATATTAATTTAATGACTGTCAAGTATTTTCATCTTACTATGCTGAAGAATTTGGAAATTATCATCTTATGCAACTGCACCCCTTAACCAATTAACTACCCTCTCTTTATCTCTCCCCCCCTACTCAGTTTCAGGCATTGGTAACCACAATTGTCTTCTCAGTTTCTTTAAGATCAACTTTCACTGTTGAAGTGTTGAAACAACCAAGAGAGCCGAGTACAACAAATGGGGAAGAAAGCGTCAGCTTTATTAGCTTTAGAAGACATAGTTTAGCAACAATGCGCTTCCTAATCCTGAAGCCAAGATTACAAAAGATCTACTCAGTGCCATAGCACAAGGAGAAGCAGAGCAGAACGGGTACTTCTCGATTCAGAATGGGAAGGGAGAAAGAAGGCACTCAGCTCCATGTCCTGTTTCCACTTCCACATTTTCACTCAGATAAATCATTCTTCCATCTCTGGGAAGAAATGAGTGAAGGGGCAAAAAGAAGATGGTGTTTCTGGAACTGGGAGAAAGAAGCTTGCTACCTGAACTGCCCAGCACTGAACTCTGCATGTAATCTAGAGAGTCCCAAAGTAGATCCAAAGAGGCCCTGAACACTTACTATTTTGGAGGTGACCAAAATTCAAGAAACAATGAGAACCAACTTCCTGGGGCAGAAAGGGAAGTAAGATAAGAAGAGCAGGATCATTTCTGAAGAGCTGGCTAAAAAGTATTGTTAGACATTTTCTACCCAGTATCTATAATTGAATTGGATGTGTTCTGGTGTGGATCTTGAATGTCTCCCCAAAGGCTCATGTGTTAACTTAGTCACCAGGATGGTGTTATTAGAAGATGCTAGAATCTTTGAGAGATGAGGTTTAATGGGGATGTGTCCTTGAAGGGACTTGGAGAACCTTTTGCTCTCCTTTCTCTTTTGCTTCCTGGTAATGAGGTGAATGGTTTCACTCTGCCATATACTTCCACCATGATGTGCAGCCTTACCACAGACCCAAGATCAACTGGTCATGGACTAAAATCATCAAAACTCTACACCAAAATAAACCTTTCTCTTTATAAGTTGACTACCTCAGGTTTATTGGAAAGCTAGCACAAGATGCAAGATTTTAGAACCAGGATATTCACTTAAATTTTTGTGTTACTGTTCTTGCAACAGTGGGTAGTATGGTATCCCTGAGCCTGTATTCTAACAAAACAACCTCAGCAGGATAAATTATTATTACTCTTTCATCCAACTTCTAACTTGCTTTCCTGATTCATTTCCATGCTCAGCTGCCCTTTGAGGAAATTTGAGATAGTAACTCCTCTCCAAGGAATAGATTGCTTGCTTTACCATTGAACTCCCACAGGAAGGTGTGAAACAAGAAAGCTCAAGATGAAATGAATCAAGATGGGAAGAGGACTGGAGATGAAATGAATCAAGATGGGAAGAGGACTGGAGATGCTGTGTAAGCAGTAGAGTGCCTGCTTTGCAAACACAACATCCTGAATTCAAAACCCCAGTCCCATTTAGAAAAAAAAAAAAAAAAAGGTGGGAAAAGGAGTGAAAGAAGAATTTCCAATATGCAAATTAAAGACTGGCACATGGAGAGGAACAGGGAAAAAGTAGTAATGGAAAGGAAGAGGCCGATGGCAACTGAACAGTCAGGAACTTCATTCTGGAATGAGAAAATCAAGGATGTAGTGCTGCTAGATAAGTGACAAAAGGTACCCAGAAAGAGTAAAGCTGAAAAAAAAAAAAAAAACCACTATGTTCAGCCAAGAAAAATATTACTTTGAGAATCACTAACCTTGCCAGTATCTCTGTGCAAAAGATAATGTTCTGTATAACCGATAGCAGTTTAAAAGTATCACTGTGATTGAAGACAATTCAGATGGACAAAGTGCAAGGCAAGGAAAGAAGGAAGTTTGGAATCACAGAAATTCACCTCAAATTTGAGACAGATGTGGGTAGCCATGTGCTCCTACTAACTAACTATTTTCTCTGTAGTGAGAAACTGAGCCAATATGAATAAATTAAATACACAAAACATCCTCAAATCTAGCTCCCTGATTCAATTGTAGCTCATATGTTTTTAGGCAGGAAAATGTCACTGTACAGCTCTTACATCTCTGAAACTTGGTCAAAATGATCATGCTCAGAAAACTCTCTGCCCAGGAACTTGGACTTGCACTTCAGCTAATTTCCACCAGATGGTGGTGGGTTTGTACAGCAGTCCTCACAGTTAGCTGCAAATCTGGGAGATGGGACATGGGAATAAGAGTTTAAAAGATACTCTGGGTCTCACCTGAAAATATTCTGATTCCATAGTTCTAACTAGGTTGGACTTGAAACCCAATATTCTTATGTTTTTAAAAACTTCCCAAGGGATTCTGACCTGTCCCTGATAAGGGGGATGGATAGTTGGGATTGACTGCTAACAGTTTTACAAATCTGGTTTCCTCAGAAAATGTTAGTAACTTCTATGATAAAGATAAACACATGAAATACATTTTAAAAAGAAAACTAAATAATACAATTATATTATTTCAAATATGAATCCAAACTAGGCCCTGTGCAAAACGTGTGGGAATCAGTAGCCACACACAGCAAAACCACAACAAAATGAAAGCTTTCTAATCACTTTAAGTTGCTTTCAAACCAACTTCCTTTAATGGATCTCTCACCTAAATACCTGAAATGAATTTCTCAGCTCTCAAGGTTTGTATTGGCTTCATATGAAGGATGGGACCTTTTTAACTATTTTTTTTTTCCTTGATAGGCTCTTACTATGTAGCCCAGTCTGATCTTAAGCTTGTGATCCTCCTGCCTCAGCCTCCAGAGTGCTGAGATTAGAAGTAGGTAGTCACCACACCCGGCTTGTGAAATAAATTCTTGAATTTAGACATGTATTTAGCAAATTGTTCACGGTGAGCTTATCTACTAATTAGGTAGGCATTTAAGTTCTCTGAGCCCTGATAAGCCAAATCAGACAGTAATAGGGTCTGATTCAGTTCCCTACATAATAGCAACATAAATATGGAGGTATGTATAAACTACATATAGTTAAATATATTTTCATAAAAATCATCAAAACAACCTATGAACTAGATTCTATTATTATTGAATCTTATTTTATTGATGATGAGAAATCAAGATACAAAAAAATGAGGTGACTAACCCAGGAGGTGAGTGACATTTGCCCAAGCAAAAAATAAACAAAAGAATAGCCTTTCAATCACAAATGTTTGGCTATACTGTCTTTCTTAGAACTAATGACTATATTTTTCTTTACTGGCTTGACTGAACCTGGAATTAGTTTATAAACTCTGCCACATAAAATATATAAAGATAAGTCTTTATTCCTTCTAATGTCCAGAGATACCAGTTTATATTATTAGATGTTTAGAATCTAGCTGCTAGCTACACACAGTTGGGAGAAGCCATTATCTAAAATAGAACTTACATGTGGATTGCCAGACTAAATAAAATAACCATCATTACAGAGCATGCCACAACCTATTTTGATAAACAGAGCATTTTCATGTGCCAGCCTCTAAACTAGGGATGGGAATACAGGGATGGGTCAGACAGAGGCTTGAACTCAAAGGTCCCACATCCGAGGGGAGAGATTGGCACTATATTTACTGATATCTAAATCATGTAAATGTATAAGGTGTATGTTCATTTTAGAAAGGAACTTCTGAGGGCAAAGATGTATGTATTTTCATCACATTTTGACCATGATTTTTAGGTAGTTCTGTGTGGATTTTGAACTAATGAAGAATAATAAATACTAAAATTTAGTAAGAAAAATTAAGGACTATCTATAGTCTACTAAAGGAAAAAAACATAACTAGAATAGAAAAATATTGAGATCAGTAAACACTAACATCTATCAGGGTTGTAATGAAAATTAAATCTCAGATGATAGAAGAATGACAGAAAATTTTATGAACTTTGTCAACTGTGCATTATTAAATTTGTTAAGAAAATTACCAGCAGCACATGAAATCTCAGTCTTTTTTTTCTTTTTTATTGTAAGCCGGACAGCACTAGGGATTGAACCTTGAACTCTGAGCATGCTAAGCAAGCACTTTACACTTGAGTTTTGTTTTTATTTTGTTTTGAGATAGGATCTCATCCCTTCCTTTGCATAGGCTGCCTTGAATTCTTGATCCTCCTGCCCCCACCTCAAGAGTAGCTGCATTACAGGCCTGTACCACCATGCCCAGTTTAAAACATTAGGTTTTATTAGCTGTTTGGTTTGGTTCACTTCCCCACAGTGTGCCTTCTCTAGGTTTAATGCATACTCGTGGCTAATCTGATATTGGGAAACTCTTTTTTGGAGGTGCGGAAAGATATTTACGTACATCAGCAAATGTGGTATTAGATTATTGCAATATAGTTGAGAAGTATCATAATTTATAAGACAAGGGCTTTGCAAAACCAGATAAAAGATATATAATTGTCAGAAAGAAATGTAGAGAGATGCTGGGACAGAAAATACAGATTTGGGGATTAGCATATGGGGAAAAAGTAGAAGTGGAAGGGATTGCCCAGACAGTAAACATGGAATGAGAATTAAAATTCAGGAGAGAGCACTTAGAGTCCCTCTTCTTCTTTCTCTTTTGTCAGAATTTAGTATAAGCCTGATGGTGGTATTCTTGGCCTGGAAGCTTGGCTACATTCTAGAAGAATCTGAATTTAAGCCAATGGTCTTGCAGAGCTGCAAAGTCTCTAATAAAGCCTTCAGCAATGCAGGAGGACTCAGAGTTAGGGTAGAGCCAAGACGAAGGTCCCAACACACAACACACAACTTAGAAACTCAATTGAAAAAGCCAAGCTGTACAAGGAATCATAAACGTGATAAGTATTTAACTGCAATGCATTTTTTAAAAACCAAACTTGTGTAAAGTCAAAGCTTTTCCTCTGAGCATGGTTTGTGGAGTTTCTCCCATTATTTCTAAGAGCAATGTTTTAGTGATTCACCTTTATTTAGCCTTTCTAATGCAACTTAATTTCTCTAGAAATAACAACTTCTGTTTCCTTTCTCTCTCATATTCCATCAGTTTTACATAACATTTTGTTAAAGTACACCCAACCAAGTAACAAAAACACATACTCCTGATATGCATACAAAGCAGCCAGTGAGAGTAGACATGCCCAAGCAAATTGACTTGTATTGGCTAGAACTGCCAACTTACATCAGATATTTGAAACACATTTAAATAGAAAAGGGAACTAGGAAGTGATTTTACTCCAAATTGGAAATTTCACTGAAAGATAACAGACAGAAGGTGCCCAATATTCCACTGAAATTCTCAGCCACTGGGAAAGTCAATCTAAGATGTCAGCCTCTCTCCAGGCTCTTCCTAAGGCTCTGGGTTGACAGTGCTCTTCCTTCAGACCCCCTGAGCTATGCAGTTAGACCAGTTAGACCTGACTTATGGTACGCATCTCATTCTCCTTTACCATGCATACATTCATGACCCAATCTTATCTCCCTTCATGGGTATAAACTGCTGGAAAAGGGGACTATGTCTCCCTCACTTAAGCAGATAAGTACTTTGCTTATAGTGAGCCTTCATATATGCTAACCGTACTGTGTGTGTGTGTGTGTGTGTGTGTGTGTGTGTGTGTGTGTAGGCAGGAGAAATGGGAGGCCAACAATCTATGTCATATCTCATTCTTACATGTCTGTCCTCCCATGAAATAAACACATGTTCCAGAAGTTCTAACTCACTTCTATTCATATTCTTATAGATGTTGATATATTAGAGTGTTTACCTGACTGCTTCTCTCAGTAGACAGCAAAGCAGTTGGGACAATATTTTATTTATCTTTCTAACCAGTGTCTCTCATAGAGATTGTCATTTAGCATGTGCCGAGTAAATAATGACTGAGTGAGTGAATGAATGAGTGAATGAATGAACTAGAAAGTTTCCCAAAGATTCAAGGAAAGTATGGAAGGAAGAGGGGGAAAGTGAAGAGGATGGCAGTACACTACATATATACATATGAACACTGCATAATGAAACCCATCAAACACTATTTAAAAGAAGTAGGAAGAGGAAAGGGAGGAGTGAACTTGTTCAAGGTACACTGTACACATGTATAGAATTATCACTATAAAATCCTCTCATATTATTAATGCATGATAAACTAAAAATAAAAATTTTAAAAGTTTAAAAGAAAGTGAGTTTGACCCTGTGTTGACTCTAGAGGTATATTCAACTGTCTAATACATTTTTTCCCACAAGGTGTATTGACTGCTATTAAATTTTAGAGCCAGCACAGTTTTTAGAGATTCTCTAGCCAGCTTCATTTTAAAGATGAATTAATAGAGTTGCCCAATGTCACACAGCTCATCACTCAAATAAAACCAAGACAGCAGCAAGTCATATTGGCTATATCAACACCAACTGCCTTTTGAAAAAGGTGCATCCTACAAATAAAAAGTCTTTGGCAAAGAGTCACTGATGTGAGCTGGACTACACCATGCAGCAGAAAAGAGAAAAGGAACAATGACAAAAGCGGGTTCCAATGAACTTGACCTTTGTGCTGCCTTGATCTCAGAGATAGCTATCTCGCTAGAAAGTGACTCACCCCAGGGTGGAGAAATGACCCAAGCATTGTATGCACATATGAATAATAAAACAATAAAAATTAAAAAAAAAAAAGAAAAGAAAAGAAAGTGACTCATCCCAGAAAGTTAGGACTCCAACCCTGGCCTCCAACTTCTAGACCAGAGTTCTGGTATGAAAACAAAAAGACACTTGTTGATAAATATATATTTAGACTGTTCTAGAAAGCAATTAAATTAAAAAAATAAAAATAAACCTTCAACAGAATAGCCCACATCACTTTCATTTTCTCAATAAATCTTCCTGCAACAAAATTGTAAAACTGAATGTCTCATAAAAGATTAAATATTGTTTAAAGGAATAAGAAATGAGCAATTTGAATGAGTCAAGCCTTTCCCCAAAGCCCAGAAATCTAAACATTTAAAAAATTTAGAATCATCCTTTGGAACTGAGAAAAATAATCTCTCTGGGGAGGGTTGTTGAAATCATAATGTTTTGGTTTAATTTTCAACACCAAAAAAAGCCATTTTGAAATGGGAGAATATTATCACCCCCTGAATAAAAGAATTTTAAGCAACTTTTGTGATATTTTTCAGCCTGAAGGTGTGGTTCAAGTAGGAGAGCACCTGCCCAGCAAGCAATAGGCCCTGAATTCAAACTGCAGTACTACCAAGAAAATTGTAGTATTTTTCTACTATGCAGATACTAGCTTACCTGGTCACCTACTTCTAAAAAGCTCACTAGTTTCTAGCCCGCTGTGTGTGAAAGTTCTACCACACAATAAGCGTAGAAAGTATCACCTTCCAAAAAAACACTGTGATTGAATAGTTTGCTGCTGTTCTTATAAAGGAAGGTCACGAGCTCTGAGATCCTTCTCTGACTGGATATTTACAGTCGATGCTGGAGGCTCAACTCTTAAAACAGGCTGATCATCTGACACACTTTCTATCTCCAGCCCCACACTAACATTCATATTCTAAGGCAAATGCAAGCACAGAGCTGAAGGGAAGCTCAAAGGCCCACTGTAGAAGCAGAAGAAAAAAAGTAAGAAAGCCCTGTGGGTGGAGAGAAAGGGAAGTAAAACTGAGTTCAGTTCTACAACCACTCTTTGGTCTAGATGCCAGACATACTGTGCATGGGAAAAAGTAAGAATTTGAGTGTCTCAGAACTGAAAGAGTCTACAGCTTAGAGAGAGATGAAATCTCATACCCTGACTTAAAATTACAGGTGCTATGATGGAGATATATCTAGATTAATGAGGACTGAAAACAGAGGAATTTAGGCAAGTCCAAGAAAATAGAATGGAAGCCACATAAAAATGTATGCAAACATTAAAGCAAAAGGCAATGTCTTGGAGGGTAGCAATAATTTAACATTTTTAAAATTTAAATTAAGAGACTGTCTCACTATGTTGCCCAGGCTGGCCTTGAACTCCTGGGCTCAAATAATTCTCCAGCCTTGAACTCCTGGGCTCAAATAATTCTCCAGTCTTAGCCTTTCAAGTAGGTGGAGCTACAGTTGTGCACCACCATGCCCAGCTTAAATGTTTGTAGACTAAAGACTACTCGCAGACTAGTGTTTGCTATGTATAGTTAAATATCTCTAGCCAAATATAGTGTGGAATTCTATAATTATAGTAGACCTATTTCCTGAAAAATGTAGATCTTGCACGAGGAAAGATTAAGTATGCTGACCTCACAGATTTTCTGAAATCTGAACCTCTTTCTCTAGAGGAACCCATTCTACTGCGTTCACTTAAAATTATTTTCTATAGTTCTGTAATCTGAAAGTATTTCAAGTCATTCATCTGTTCAGCAAACATTTACTGGAGAAAAACAAAGAAGGTAAGTTGAAGTTGTGCTTAAACTAGGGAGTCTAAAGTGGTAAAATGCAGGATCCCTACTAATAGTCACAAGAGCTGTGAATGCTGGGTTGCCACAGAAACTGATGCAGTCCCTGAGCTGCCTGGGAGTAGGGATCCCCAGAGTTAGGCCAGATCTTGGAACTGAGCACATAGAAGTTGGCTCTACTTTTCTCTTCTTTCCAGTCCTCTTCTGTTTGGGAAGAAGGAAAAGTTGAAGGTTAGTTCTTTGGCAGACTGGAAAGCAGTCCCACAGGAAGGTGTTTGCTAGGTGTCAGGGTAAGCAATTAACTGAAGGTTTGATGCTGGAGGGGACCAGTAGCAACAGAGTTTTTCAGGGCTGAAGCCACAAGCCCAGAGGTGCCTAGCTTCAGAGGCTCAGAGCGCTCCGACTGCTTGGGGCCATTTAGAGTCAAAGCTGCTAGTGGCTGCAGGGCTGTTTGAATTCTGGACTCCTGGAGTGAATGCAATGCCAGAGGCACCAGACACTGAAGGAAGAGAACTGAGCCACATCCTAACAAGGCTGGAGTTTTTGAGGCTGAAGGGGCTGTTTGAATCCTAGGGTAAGTAGAGTCCCAAATCTTCAACTCTGAAGTGAAAAGAAAAGTGGGCAAGCCAGTGATAAGGCTCATCCGCTAGAGGCTTCCTTCAAAGGTGAAGCTACACAAGTGAGCTGTTCCTTTGACCTTTATACTCACATTCAACAAGCAATTACTGAGCATCTACAATTCCGTGGGGCTGTATTACGGGCTTCCCATACCAACCTCTGGCTGCTCTTCTATTGGTGCTCCAAATTGAATATTCTTCCTAAGTTATAATGACAATGTATATGTACGTTATCAAGTTATATTTCACCAATAAAACTTTTAATTTGCTTAAGGAGGGAGCTTCTACTGAGGAGTTCTCCAGAGACCCATTCACTAGAAGAGAAACAGGCTGTACTGGGTTAGGCTTCCTCGTGTGCCAGAAGCCATCTTGTGCTAATGTGACCAAACTGTAACACTTAACCACACAAGATGAGAAGAGAGCAGGCTGGGGGAGATAGACACCTGCTGTATAGTTCTTACAGAGGAAAATAAGCCTGAAAGTGGAAGGGAACTTAAAACCATCCTGTTTATCTCACTTATTCTATACAAGAAGGTTTGTAAACCTGAAGACACTAGGTAATTACTCCAAATTATATTCCTAAATATTGCTTTCTTAGCAAATGTTGGCATTCCATATTTAGGGCTATTTTCCCAACATAGTGCCATATGAAAGCATATACCTTTATTACCAACTAATAACCACTTTTTCAAAATAACAAAGTAATAAAATCTCCCTCCCTAAAGCTGCCCCAGCAGTAAAGCTCAGTCTCATCCATGGAAGGGAATTATCTCCATCATTGTCAGCTTGGATGCTGTGTCAGTCAGCTTTCCATTGATCATACCCAAGATGATCAACTTACAATGAGAAAAGGCTCACAGCTTTGGAGGTTCCAATCCATGTTTGGTTGGCCCCATTGCTTATGGTAAACCATATACTGGTGACATAGTGCATTGCATGGGAGTATGTGATGGAGCAAAAAATACTTACTTCATGGCCAGGAAGCAAAAAACAAGGAAGGGGCTAGGATCCTACT
Source organism: Castor canadensis (assembly GCF_047511655.1). Taxonomy (NCBI): domain Eukaryota; kingdom Metazoa; phylum Chordata; class Mammalia; order Rodentia; family Castoridae; genus Castor; species Castor canadensis. The sequence goes on along the minus strand of NC_133393.1, from coordinate 134,662,642 downwards.
GTACCCTTCCAGGGGATACCCCCATGACATAAACACTTCCCACTAGGCCTCATCTCTTAAAAGTTCCTCCACCTCCCAATAGCGTTATAGGCTGGAAACGAAGCCCTTTACACATGGACTTTTGGGAGACACTGATCTAAACAGCCTGATAGATCAAGTCTCCTTCTGGTAAAGTCATAGACGTAGACTCTGGCCAAAGAGCATATCACCTCTGTGGTAGGCAGAAAAGTAACCCCCTAAAAGATGTATCCACATCCTAATTACCATAATCTATAGATGTGACCTTATTTGGGATAAGGATCTTTACAGATATTACTAAATTAAGGATCTTGAGGTAAGAAAACCATCCTGGAAGGGCTGGCAGAGTGGCTCAAGGGCCTAACAAGCATGAGGCCCTGAGTTCAAACCTCAGTACTGTCAAAAAAAAGAAAGAAAGAAAGAAAGAAAGAAAAGAAAACATTTCTGGAATATCTGGGTGGTTCCTAAATCCAATGGCAAGTGTCCTTTTAAAAGACATACAGAGGAGAAGGTACAAATGGGAAGGCAATGTATAGACAGGGACAAAGAGTGAAGTTACACTACCATCAATCAAAGAATGTCATCAGCCACTAGAAGCTGAAAGAGGAAAGGAGTGGTTCTCCTCCAGCCTCAGCTTGATTTCAGACTTCCAGTCTCCAGAACTATTTGTTGTTCTAAACCACCAGTTTGTAGTAATTGTTGTAACGGCCACAGGAAACTAATACAGCCTCCAATTGTACATCCTGATCTTCACTTGTAGCTACTTCTCCTTCCCAGAAATAGCCATGAATCTGAAGTGAAACTCAGACACCATGGAACTCAGTAACAATACTTTTAATATAAATACTTTTAATCAAATGAAGCACATTAAGATAAGGATAGATGCCCTGGACTTGTAAGAAAAGAAAAACTAAAACAAGTTCTTTAACATTAAATTTAGAGTCCCTTCCATTTTACCAACTTCTTCCCTTATTCACTATCCTGCAAAATTCAACACAGGACTATATATGAGGAGGCAGAAAATTAGCCCAGTGTAGCTCCTTGTGACATAAAGCAGCTGCCAAGCCCAGGCCTTCATTATTTTTGCCTCGATTACAGATACAGACTGTCTTGCTATCTCTACTTGCAAACTCTAATCCAGCACTTCTTAAATGGTTTTGAAACTTTTTGTTCATGGCACTGTAAGAAGTACATCATGTAGCAATGCACAAAATAAGAAACAGAGCAATGTACGCTGATGCTTCTTCTCTCCCCGCCCGCCTCCCTCTCAAAATGTGAGCCATGACCCAAACTACTGTAATCTACACCTAAAGCTGTAAAGCTGCACCCCATACTGCTGCCAGAGTCACTTTCCTGAAATACAAATGCCATTATTTCACTACCTTAATTAAAATCCCCCATAGGCCCTGATCTCCTTCATTCATTCACAACTTGTGAGGGTCACTCCAGGAAAACTAAGAATTAAAATGATAAAAATATATAGTCCATGCCCTGACAGAACATTTCATTATATATATATATATATATATATATGTATATATAAAAATGAATATATATATAAATGTACATATACAAACTCAGCATATATAAATTATGAAAGTTTTCAAACTGTATTTTCTGCATTACTCACTTTTTTTAAAGACAAGGTCTCATTATATAGCTCGGCCTGTCCTTGAACTTGATTCTCTTGTCCCAACCTCCCAAATGCTGGAGGTACAAGCCTGTGCCACCATGTCCAGCTCCTGCATTACCCTTCTTAAGCACCCGAACTCTCATCCTCTTTATCTTTCTAATGAACTCAGCTATTTACTCACTTATCCTCTAAGATCTGAATTGTTTCAATTCTTCCTTCTTTCTCCTCTCCTGTCCCTCATCTATCCAAACATCCATTATCACTAAATGCTTAAGCTCCTTCACCATCTAAGTAAGAATGGTTACTCTTTGCTAGAAATATCAGGAGCCCTTGTAGAGCTTATGGTCTAAATAAGAAGCCCTTTCCAGACCCTCTTGGCTGTCTTCTCCCATAGGCCAGGAAGAATATCTTGAATGACAGTACACTTGTCACCATATCACAATGGATGGAGCATATCCTTGACCGTGAGTCCTGATATTGCTATCTCCTCTGTCACCTTCTGATAGAAGTGTGCCAATGTCTCTACCTACAGGCAGATTTGCCTTTTTCTCCTTGCAATTCCATCACCTTTTTGCTTAGAATCCTTATCACCAACACAGTGCCTGACTTGTAGCAAAACATGAGAAATAAAGGAAATGTGGAAGAAAAAGAAGAAGAGAGATCTGAATATGGTCACAGGGCTGGCTTCTAGTATAATATGAAATAAAAAATTAGAAGGAAGTTTGTAATGTCAGTGGAGACAGATTAAGAAGAACAGCAAGAGGAAGAGGAGGGAAGAAGGAGGAAGAAGAGGAGGAGGAAGATGCCGAGGAGGAGAAGGAGGAGGAGGAGAAGGAGGAGGATGAGGAGGAGAAAGATGACAATAGAGGGTGAAACAAATATCCCAGCCTTTTCAAACCTAGACTAAAGGTAAATCTAGAAAGAATTTCAATTTATATGAAGCAATAGACCACTCAAATCCCTACCCCACAATTCGAAGTCTTAACCAGGCACCATGAAATGTGTTTTCTTTTCCCTGGAAGTCATGCTTATAAATTCACCCCTTCTCAGTTGCTTTCCAATGAAACAATTGCTACCCCAGCCTGATGAAATCAAGGGCCTGGATCATGTTGGAAATCAGCTGAAAGTAATTTTTAGAGTTTTAAAGTGCATAAAACCATTTTCAGTTCCCTGCGCCATGCTCTGATTCCAGGAAGTGCCACATTAGCACTTCAGCAGAGAAAAGATCCACGCTCTGCTTAAATCTTGCTGGTGTCATAAAGAATGCTTAATGCCCTGTAATACAGACTTCTGTTTCACAGAAAAAGTTCTCATTTGTTTTGCACTGGAAAACCACAAATGGATACCCTTAATCACACAGTTGGGGGGAATCACTTCAGAGCAAAAAGAAGGCTTTATTGAGACCTAATTTAAGGGAGCTAATTCAAGTGGTCATTTGATGAAAAGTAATAGAAATGTCTGCATTCTGCCAACAGATCTATTAGTGAACTGAAGGCAGAAAAGTTCGTGAAACAGTACCTGATAGACTCAGCAAAATTACCTGAATGCATCTTCATAAAGTATAACTTCTCTTTTAGTAAGTTAGTAAGTCACCAGCAATTTTGTGCCTTTTAGCTGTGATTCTCGTTGAAGAGCAAATCATAGTTCACATAAAAAAAACAAGCATGTCAGTGAACTTTCCATCTGATAGGTATACCAGATGAACATCTCCAGCAATGGGATTTTCTAATGCTTTCAAAAATGCTCAGGAGAAAGTTCAGTCAAATTCAAGAGCAGAATCAGGGGCCTCAGAACATTCATCTTGGTGAGGTACAAACTACTTCATAGTTATCAGAGCAAGAAGACAACCCTTTTTAGAAAAACTTTGTAATGGATTTGCCTGCCCAAGAAGAAGATAAACATCCATTTGTGTTAAGTGTGTGGAGAGTCCTTGTCAGGTGAAATGATGCTGGAGTTAACTTTCCATTTTCATCTTGAAACATCTTTGCTCCATCATGTTCATTGTGACCTCCCTGCGGTCAGACATTTGCTTGAATTGGCTCTGATAGCTTAATATTTTTCCAGCCTTCTAGCTAGATTACTTACTTCTGAATATAACTTTTGTTTTAAATTGTACTCTCATGCTCCTAAAATATGATTATTTGCATACCTAATTGTTTTGTGGAGCAGTCAAAAAGCACTAGGAGCTTTCCCTCTGGTAGGAAAGAAGGCAAGGGAAATAAAGATCCCACTCTTTGCTCTTGAAAAACAGTGGAAAAGGCATGAAACTCACATGCATGACAACAGCAGGAAAAAGCTTTTCCAAGATGTAGAGATGATTTCAAATTAAGAAGGTCCTACAAATTGTACCACTTCAAGGAGTTCAAATAAAATAATAAATGGGGGTGGTTATGTGAGAATTTTCAACCACTGCTTCCTGGGAGCAGCAAGAATTAGTTTTATTTAGGTTTGTTTTTTATTTGGAGAGGTCATCATTTCATCGCTCTTCAATACTAGTTTCCTTTTATTTGCCAAAGGCACATTTATATTATTTATCTTGACATCCCCCTAATTTGCAATCAGAACTCTTAATCCTAAAAAAGAAATTAAAAATGCCTTATTTTCTATGTGCTCTATCTTTTTTTATTTCCTATTCTATTCATATCATTTCTTAACTATTTAATCTGATGATCTTGTATTCCTGCTGAATATTCATATTTTAGTTTCAATATGTTATTCATTACTGCTCAAATCCACTTTCATCTCTTAGAATTCATGCTTTTTCTTTTCTTCATCCACACTCTCAAGTTTATTCATTACCTTGTAATTCACCCATGTTGGTCTTCTGACATTCTGTCTCAAAACACTATTGAAACCCTATTTAAAACCTTGAATCTCAAATAATTTATTCTCCCACTCCATCAACTCCACTGATTACCAGCTCATCTCTGCCTCACATTTAAATGGCTGACTCTCATTTCCCCCAAGCACTTTATAAACCTTTAACTAACATTATCTATTTCTTCCACAAAATTACATGTATTTTCATCTCTTTGTGAAGCCTGTTTTCTAATTGGTTTCATTTATTTAGCTTATCTCTCCAATTTTCTTCTTTTATAGTCATTTTTCATAAGTCTCCTTATTGTGCTACTTTTAATCACAGAAATGCACCTTGGTTTAAATGGCCTGAAGATAAATATTGAAAATGCATATGTGAATAGTCTAAACTTGATTACCTAATGGTTTGGGTGAGGATAAAAGGAACATGAAGATAAATTATCACCAGCCAGATTTAAATACACAACAGGCTTTAATATTTTACTTCCATATCCAAGGACTCCTAGTGCCCCTCATGGCTGATCTTTCTCAAGGCCAGAAACAGACAAGTACTCTGAGATGCATCTTTCTCCCTGGTCCAAATGTCACTTTTCATGGTAGAAGCCAGTCTCTCCAAGTATGGAACATAATACCATTTATAAATCAAAAGTTGAGTTTTGAGCCAAGACAAAGGAAGTTTAAGAACCACTTCACAGTTCCACCAACACCTTGTCATGTTGTACCATTTTCAAATCACTTCCATGGCTACTTATTTAATCCACTGATGCTCAATACAAGATGCAATATAACAATGAGGTCAAAAGCAAAAAAATAACCTGGTGGTTAATGAAACTGAGAACATGATGTGTTAACATCACTTCTTAAAACCCTCAACAACATTTTTCTACAGTTGAGCAGTTCAGTAATTTGAAGCATAATTCTGTCCAGAAAATGGTGCCATGATTAAAGTTAAAATCTTCTAAATTCAAGATCTGGTTTATACCAGAGCAGGCAAAATGAAAGTACATTTTTCTTCGATTAAATGATTGGCAGATCTTCTTCTTGTTTCTTTGGAGAAAAAGATTCTCAGAAGCAGATTATATCATATTCACAGAAAACATGTATCTTTCTATCTGGTTCTGAGTTGTTTGTAAATTAGTGAGTAAGTACCTCAGTGCATCTAAACCAAAGATATTCCATTTGAGCCCTTTGGACCTTCCTCTTCACATGAGTCCCTATTAATGCTTACACCATTGCCCTTTCAAGGTTCAGAGAATGGAAACTCCATGCAAGGCTCAATTCCACATGCATTCTCTATCTAAGGGCATCACTAGGATTTGGCCAGTGGCCATTACCATGTGTATGAAATAGGAGGATTGTTGAGAATGTACATAAACTGTATGAAAACTTGCATGCATTTGCCTACATTACGACATTGAATGCAATGCAGTTTTAGAACTGGAATTAAATTCTGGTTATATTCTGGGAAGTTATCTTCCTAAAAGAGGTTATCAACTTTAATCACTGGAGAGGGGTTACAGACAGATAACATAAAGAAGTGGAGCAGGTTAGGATGGAAGTATAAAAAAATGACATAGGTGGCTGTTTGGGTGGATGAAGGGTAAAACAAACAATAATCATGGAGTCAAAGAAATTGTATCTCTGAATCACAGGCAGCTAGAGGGTACAGGTCTTATCACAATCCGAGCAGAAATTGCCCCCAAATGTCTCCCACTAGCACAACAGTCCATTTATACAGGTTGTTTTTTCTTCACCAGTACCCACACCTCCCCTTGTGCTCAGTCACCAGTATCTATGACAATTGCCTAAGGCACTTAGATTTCAATCAGTCTGGAGAAGCAAGTAGCTTTGCCACCCATTTGGGTGAGAGGCAGAACTGAGTGGAAAGTTAAAAAGAAGAACTTGCTACATAGACCCTTTTCTTTAGGATCCCAAAGTGACCAATATTTATGCAAAGAATTCTTTCTTCCATAGCAACCATGTCTCCCAGAGAGAGGGTTGTAATATAAAGCACACGACACCCAGTTACATTTCATACCAGATAAGCAATAAATAATTTTTAGTTTAAGTATATTTCAAATATTCCACAGGCCACACTATTATTGTTTATCTGAAATTCAAATATAAGTGCATATGCTGTCTGGACCCTGCTCAGGTCCAGCACTTCTTCTGAGGGTGGTAACTTCAGTTCTACATCTTCTTGTCTCAGTACTGAATAGAAATTATTGGCTGGACAGGGCGGTCACTGGCAGAGTAGTGAAAGAGGGTAGTACTCGGACACTAGAATCAACTGAACTCTTTGGGCTCAAATCCCAACTCAACATTCTCAGAGAAATGTGTGGTGTCTGTACCGGTGCATTAATTTCCCAATCTGTAAAAAAAGGATTGTGATAAATACCCTATCTTATCAGTTACTGTTATGAAGAAATGAGGTGATCCATAGAACAATTGGCACACCATAGGCACTTAATAAATGCTAAGCTATAGAATCCCCACAGGTTTCCATGACTGGTACAGAAGACAACCTACCTTTAACTAGAGCTGCTTTCTAATGAATGTTTAAAATTGTTTTACTGATTTAACACTTATTTAGCACATCTCATATGACCCCTGCATATTGGCAGGGTGGGGGGATATGATTTAAATTTAAACTTTGAAAAACGTGACTTTAAATTTAAATACCGAGTTCTAGAATATTCTTAAGGGAGGTTGCATTAAGCTCACAGGATAGATTGTCAATTCTTTATTCCCCAGTTCTATTAATCTCTTTGGTCTTTCCATATTATCTATCAGAAGGCAAGTATGAGAGCAACAAATGGTCACTTGTTTTATCCACTAGACAGAGCAGGATGCTTTTGCCATGGCAAATGATTTACTTACCCTCCAGACACCTCCCCACCCCCCCACCCCCACCCCGGCCCAGCAACACACATATTCACCTGTCTCACCTCCCCCTCCCAGGAACTCTGTGTCTTGAGGCATTATTGTTCTCCTCTTAACTTAATAAGCTGGAAATGCAGACAGAGCAGTAAAGAACCTGCTCAAGGGGGCACACAGGGAGCCAGTTGCCAGACTGAAATGAGTGTCCCAGTTCTTGGCTCCCACCCAGTGCTCTGTCCAACAGACCATAGTGGAAACCAAGGTCTGTTGAATAGGGGCCCCATGGTTGCTAGGGCACAGGATAAAGCCAGAGTTGGAAGACTCTTCTGATGCTCCCCACGGCGATTAATCTGTTTGAAGGTCTGGGCTCTGAACCTTGGATTCCAGATCCTCATTCCTTCATAAAACCTCATGTTTTGAAAGCCACAGGCAATGACCCTGTAGATTTAACTAGATGCATTCTTACAAAGCAGAGTCATAAAGGAAAGTTCCTAAGTGATTGGAATCTGCCAACATGCTGTCTTGTGCCCCAGCTCCCAGTATGGGGGCCCAGGAGAGGAGAATCCCACGCCAAGTCAATTTTCACTGCTTGGGCTACCAGTGTGAAATGCTGGGCTTCCTCAGAGGCATGGCTGTCATTTTGGATGTTCTTCTTAATGAAGGCTTAGACAGTAATCTGAAAGGTCAGTGCTTGCTCACACCACAGCACTGGTAGCCACGCATAAATCACATAGCCACAGTTGGCAAGGTAGGGTCTGTTTCAGGCATGAGGAAACTTGCATCTCTGTAATCTGATATAATGAAATCTATATGCACTTTGCTTTTAAAAGCTTCAAAGTCTTTATCCACTTCAGTGACTAAGCTAAAAGAAAGATAAAGTGAAGTACCGTAGCCTCAACAAAAGAAAATGGTGACCTTTCTCTCCCTCTCTCTCTCTCTCTCTCTCTCTCTCTCTCTCTCTGTGTGTGTGTGTGTGTGTGTGTGTGTGTGTGTGTGTGTGATTAACTGTTTAGGAGAAAGACAAGAAAAAATAATTAAATGATCCTAATTTAGAAAAGATGTCTATCTCATTCAACAAATGAGAAGGTATCTCCCAAGAAAGTTTGTTACACCTATCCTAATTAAATAAGTTCCATTTGGCTGTTCAACCTTATTTACTGATCTGCCTCATACCAGCTATATGCCTAGAGCTGAGGTAGCACCACTACCTAAGAGACATTAGATGCTGAGCTGTGTGAGTGAGATGCGGCCTACCTCTTTTAGGTATCTATGCTTAATCGTGCATGCAGTAACTTGGAACTCGATGAGAAAAAGCCCAGCCAGTATACTTGTGGTATTCACCTGCCTCTTCGGCATTGCACTGTGCTATAGTTCAGATCCTGAATGCTCCCCAAAGGGCCAAGTGTTACCTTGGTCCCCAGGATGGTGCTATTGGGAAGTGGTGGAACCTTTGAGGGGTAGGGCTTAGTGGGAGGGTCTTAGGTCACTGGTGGTGTGTCCCCAAAGGGATTAATTTCTCCCACAGTGGGACATGTAATCTAGACTGACGCAATCAGCATTTTCCTTCTTTCCTGCCAGAGTAATTGGGTCTAGACCATGCATAAGATCCAGTTTAATCCAACTGGAACCAGCCCTGAGACTCTGCTAAAACTGAGGGGAACAAGTCACTCTCTTCTCACTGGGCTTTCAAGGCTGACAGATCATATCTATTTCTCCCCAAAGGGAAAGTGAGTGAGAGTGAAGAACAGCTGAGAGAAGCAGGGCTGAGTGATGCTGACACTGCACACACCATTACAGCCTCACAACAAATTAGCGATACCCCTGGTGTTGTCAGTTTTAGAGTCAAATCATCCTGCCTTTTGCATCAGCCAATTTGGATTGGGTTTCCATCTGTTGCATCTGTTGCAGTTGAAAGTTCATTGATATTGGTGCAAAAAATTGTTTTCTTGAGAATGCCTAGGTTCAAACTCTACTCCAAGATGTATAGGTACCAAGAACTATAGGTGCAAGAACTGTAAGTACAAGAACTATAGGTGCTATACATGTGTGTAAGCAACTACAAAGGAAGAACATGGATTCTCTTATTAATCTTTGCTTTCCTCTCACCAACATTTAGGAACATGGTACATTCATTTCCAATTCCTTAACAAAACAACTGAGCAAATATTTCTTAGTCACTTGGTACCCTCTTTACAGTCTTTTATATGGTCATTGTCCCAGTTGACTTCTAGGTATCTGAAATATTTTTAAAATTTGTATGCTCATTTTGGAAGATTGGGTTGGTTGATTTTGTTGGAGTTTTTGCTTTAGGTTTTCTTCTTGTTGTTGTTTTGGCTTATTTTTTATTTAAATAAGGAATTAGAAAACTATGGCCTGCAGACCAAATCCAGCCCATAGCTGATTATAAATAAAACTTTATTGGAACACCACCATATTCATCTACATATCATCTATATTTGCTTTAGCACTACCAGTGCAGAGTTGAGTAGCTGCAAATAAGACCAGATAGCCCACAAAGTCTAAAATATTTATAGAAAAATTTCTTGACTGCTAGTCTTTATTATTAACCTGGGACTAAGTGAAGACCCTAATGTATCTGTGTTTTGTTTGCAATGACTTTGGTAGATTTATTCTTTCTACAGTCAATATTCTTCTTGCAGGTTATGGTGATAAAAAGAGGATAACTTCCTTTGATAAAAGAAGTCACTGCCTATCTAGAATGGAAATGGAAGCCCCCACTAAAAGGATTTTCCTTTCCTTTCTCCCATCACAGTAAAGAAACTGTGGCAGGGCATAGTGGTACATACTTTTAATCCCAACTACTTGGGAAGCTGAGGCTGGGGGATTTTGAGTTCAGTGCCATCTCAGGCAGAGCTAGGGAGACCCTATCTCAAAAAACAAAGTACAAACAAAAGCACTAGGGTTGTGGCTCAAAGGGTAGTGTGCTTACCTAACATTAATGAGGCCCTGAGTTCAATTCCCAGTGTCATCAAAAAAAAAAAAAAGAAGAAAAGAAAAAGAAACATGAATATGATCTGTGATAGATGGTTTATTGATGGTTAGGCACCAGTCTGTCCTCCATACTACCTCCAAGCTAAAAGACTGGGAACCATATTTCCCAGAATTCCTTGCCACAGCTTTCCAGTCTGTATTACACCAATACAAAGAACTTCCATGATCCACAGAAGACGGGGAAAAGTAGAGTGGTGTTAATGCTCTTCCAGCAGAGGTGAGTGAATGAATGGGCTTCAGGTGAAGTCACCACACTTCCTGTTCCAGGGAGTGACAGCCATTCTGTGGGTCATCCAACTTCCACAGGAACCTTAATGCCAGCAGAATATTTGCCTGACTTTTCAGGGTCTAAGGCTTCATCTGCATCATCCTCTATTTTAGTACCTTTCTTGTTTGAAATACCTAGCGTGGTCTGTTTTTTCAGCCTAAGCCTTAACCATCAGATCATGCTATTCCCTGTTCTACACAATTAAACATGCCCTTCAGCCCCAGAAGCAGTGGATGACCATGCTACAGTTTCAGAGTAGCTCCTTGGTAAGTTAGTGCGCCAGTGTTTAAAGTCACTTGGTGATTGATCTTAATGACTTACCCACTGATCATTCATTGTTGGTGAGGCGTTGTATGTAACCAGTTAATGCCAGAAATGCCAGGCTGTTCAAATAGAAGGTGTGGCAACACAAGGATGCAAAAGTGGGACTAGATGTTTCCAAGGGACAGAGAGTCGATCAGGGTCACTGAAGCATACACCCTGGAGGATTGTGGAGAACCTTTTATAGTAAGCCAAGGTATTTAGAATCAATATGCCTGCCGGTTTCCTCAATCTCATGGAAAGGCATAAGAAAAGCAAATTAATGCACAAGCCAACTGGCATTTGTCTGATCGCATTTTCAGGAAAGCTCAAAGTGACATCAAAGCAGAGATAATGGGGACAGTGAGCTGTGTGCAGAGCTGTGCATACAGCAGTGACAGAGGCACAAGGTCTGAACTGATTTTAGGAACCGTGGATTCCAGTGCAGCTGCAGCCACAGCTGGTTGAATGACCTTGGCTGAGTCATCCCTCACAAGGCTTTAGTTCTTTTCTCTACAAAATGAACTAGCCAACCTCAAAGACTTTTCTGAAGCTGTGATTCTATTATCTGTGGCTTAGAGGGAATTGAGTCAATGGAGGGCCTCAGAAGCCAAGAGCCGATTAAGGCGACAGAAGCAGAAATCTCATCCAAAGTACAAAGTTCTTTCTACCCTTGATAAGTTATCACAGAATCAATCTCGCTCAATGGACACCTGCAAAAAAGCCAGGGGGCCACCAAGATGTCTCTCTTTCCTTCTTTTATTCCTGCTGTTCCACCTACCACTAATCCTTTACTTTCTTTGCCGTATCTCTATTGTCCCTTCTTCCTCACCTCTCACCTTCCTTCCTTCTTATACACAGGAAGACCTGACTTCAGGTAGAGGAGGGGAGAAAGCCGGGGGTTTGGAAGAATTACTGAAGAGACCCCATCCGATTAACAGCACCCGGTTTTCTTTCTGCCAAGTACGCACAGGCACCACTGTAACTCTCAAGCCTGCTTTTCTGTAAAGAAGAGGAAGAAGAGGGACAATAAGAAAGGCATCAAGGATGTTGACATGCTATTAGGATAAAAAAGTCAAGTGAATCTGGAAAAATATTAGAATGGAAGTCTTAGACTGGAAATTTTATCAAAAATCAAGTCATATTTTATATTTTCCAACCATTTACAATTAATTTATGCTAAGCGTTATCTCTTTTTTGGAGGGAGATATCAAACAAAAACCATGATCTATTTTGGATTTTAAGTGAAATTATTAGAAGAGATCTGATGCCTCATTCCAAGTACTTCCTCAGAAAAAGCAAACTATGCTTTGGTGTTTAAAGTCAGCCAAGTCCTTTTAATTAAGGGAAAAAGACTCTTGTAAATCCACTCTCAATCCTGGGTTTCTTCATACTTGTTAATTCATTTACAAACATTATTTGTGACCATGTGTTCTGCTCTGTTTAGGAAGGTTGCTCAGTTGTCATCTGTTTAGTGTCTCTCCAGAACTCACTGTTTTGACAAAACAGGACGTTCCACATTTATGAGCATCAAAAGGGACTTCAGCATGGACTTAAAATTAGACTTGCCAGCTGTGTGCTTCAGGCAATGTGAACTCATGGGCCCATCTCACTGTCCCCCGACTCTGACTGTCCTTGCCTAATTCAAACAAAGAATTTTAATATATGAGTCTCTCTCTCTCTCTCTCTCTCTCTCAACATTTGGAAGACAGTCCTGTGATCATTCAGATCAGCCAATATTTCTAAATGGAATCCATAGTTAAGACAAGTGAAGGAAGAATATTTGGAATCTATCTTCCATGTATGAGAGAAAACATGCAGCCTTTGTCTTTCTGAGCCTGGCTAACTTCACTTAACATGATGTCCTCTAATTGCATTCATTTACCTTCAAACCACATGTCATTATTTCTTACAGCTGAGTAAAACTCCATTGCGTATATATACCACATTTTCTTGATCCATTCATCAGTCATAGGTCACCTGAGTTGTTTTAGATCCAAAAGATAAACATGTAACAAAAACAAGCATGGCCATATACAAACTCAGATGTAGAACATGTTTGTAATAGTGGAACTGCTCTATGGAACTCGGAGAAAGATGGGAAGGAAAAGAGAATGATAGAGCATCAGCAATATTGTAAAACATTAGATCTGTGAAGGTAGAGGATGTGAGGATATGTATTGAAAGCTGTTGAAAAACGGGGGTGGGAGGTAAAGGGATAAGGGAAAATAATGGAAGGGATTAAATGTACCAAAGTAAAGTATACCAACACTGGGGATACATTGAAAAACTCTTTTGAACATCAACTTAAATATCAATAGTGAAAGACAGCACTGTAAAATAGGTACAGTGTATGTGGAGGTACTAGTGGAGGGGTGCTGAAAGAGATTAAGGTGAGGGTATATGGTTGATGGACTTCATATACTTATATGAAATAGAACAAAAAAGTTCTTATAATTGCTTTAAGTGAGGTGGTGAGGGGGTTGAGGGGGAGTAATATAACCAATATACAATATAAGCCTAATCAGAATTGTCACTATGAGTCCCCCATATAAAGATATATCCTAATAAAAAAATTAACAAAAAAAAAAAAGAGAAATGTGCCTAAATGTTATTTCTACAGGGAACACCACATTGCGATGGAAATAGACAATATCATCATTCCATACCATTTCTCACATAGCTACTCTGTGTCAGGCACCAGGCTAGCAAGAGCACATGTTAACTCATCTGATCTAAGCCTTACAACCAGATAAATGCACCCATTTTACATATAAGGAAACTTGGCTTCATGGAAATGAATGACAGCCCCTGGACATAGCTACTAAGAAGCTGTGTCAGAATTAGAAGACACATACAAAGCCATGATTTTGATATATAAGCATAATGGGATGTTTTCCCATCAGTAAAGAAGAATGAAATCATATAACTTGCAGTAAAATGGAAGGAACTGGAGGACATTATAGTAAGGGAAACAAGCCAGATAAGGACTGAGTGTTCTCTCACATGTAGAAGCTGAACAAAGTTGGCCTGAATATAGAACAGTAATTACTAGAAGTTGGGAAAATTGGGAAGAACGTGGTCAGGGAGGCTGGATAAAAGCAGGTATCCCTTTATCAGCTCATACTGTCCACATGTGTTGAAATATTGCTCTGATCCCACTAATATGCACAATTAATACATATTAATGAAAAATGAAATAATCTTTTAAAAAGACCATAACTTACCCATCCTTAGGCTTTGTGTAAACTAAAAAGGGTGCACACAAGGGTAGATGATGTGGTGAACAGTTATGAGCAGTTAAATGACAGAATGAGTTCTGAGAAATATGTGATCAGGTGATCTCATCATTGCACAAACATCATAGAGTGTATTTACACAAACCTCCATTGCATAGCCTCAGACACAGCTAGGCTAGATGACGTATGTATATATGGTATAGCCTCTTGCTCCTAAGGCCACAAGATTAAAGTTACACAGCAAGAGACATGGTAAACACAAGATGTATGAGGTTGCTATCATATTATTTTAAATTTTTTTCACAAGTAGGAGGATACTCTAAAATGATGTTTTAAAGCATAATATAGTGCAGTTACAAGCCAGCAGCAAAGTGGCTTATACTGTACACAATTGTGTATGCTCTACTGTTATATCACTGGCATAGCAGTAGGTGTGCTTACACCGACATCACTGACATATGAGTAACGTGGTGCTGTGACATTATGATGGTCTGAAGTCTCCAGAGCATAGGAATTTTTCAGCTCTATTATTATCTTTTGGGACCACCATTGATAGATAGCCCATTGTTGACCAAAACATCATTTTCCAGCCCATGATGAATAGTGTGCATTTTCTGTAAGTAGAAGCAGCGCTAGTCCTGGGTACCTGGCTTGGTGAGTAGCACACTCACCCCTTCCCTCAGCACAGTGCCTTTGTGAAGGGCATGGCCTGTACAATTCTGCATGGCTTCTTTCATGCTATCTAAATATGCCTAACCTCAGTGTAATGGTTAATTTTAAGTAAAAACTTGGCTGGGCCACTTTTCATCAGCTCAGCCTGACACAACAACAAAATTTTGCAAATTGGGTAGCTTAAACAACAAAAATTTATTTTTCACAATTATGGAGGCTGGAAAGTCCAAGATCAGAGTGACAGAATGTTTAGGTCTTAGAAAAGCCCTCTCTTTGACTTGCAGACAGCTGCCTTCTCATTATCTCCTCATATGGTAGAGAGAGAGAGAAGAGTGAACACTGGTGTCTTCCTCTTTTTATAAGGGCACTAATCCCATGATGGGGTCCCTCTTCATGACCTCATCAAAACCTAATTACCAGGCTGGGCACGGTAGCTTACACCTATAATTGCTACTCCAGAGGTAGAGAGTGCAATTTGAGGCCAGCCTGGCCAAAAAGTTAGTGAGAACACATCTCAACCAACTAGCCTGGCATTGTAACACACTCCTGTGATCCCAGCTATGTAGGAGGCCATAGGTAGGAGGATTATAGTCTAAGCCTGGCCCCGGGTAAAAATGTGAGACCTTACCTGAAAAATAACCAAAGACAAAGGGCTGGAGCTGTGGCTCAAGTGATAAAGTGCCTCCCTAGTAATTGTGAGGCTTGGATTCAAATCCCAGTACCACCAAAAAAAAAAAATGTTTAATTTCCTCTCAAGGTCCCATGTCAAATACATTGGGGGTTAAGATTTCAGCACATGAATTTTGAGGGAGGACATAAACATGCAGTTTATAACAGCCATGGTGTTTAAATACTTGGTCAAACACTATTCTGGATGATTCTGTGAAAGCATTTTTTTGGATGGAATTAACATCTCTTAAATCAGTGGACATTAGTGAAACAGATCACCTTCCATAATGTCAGGGAAGGAGGGTCATCCAGTGAGCTGAAGACCAGAGTAGAACAAAGACTGTGCTCTCCTGAGAAAGAAGGATTTCTGCCAGCAGGTTGCCTCTTGACTCAAACTGCCACTCTTTCTGGGTCTCCAGTCTTTCCTTTCATCCCAGATTTTGTTACCAAGCCTCCAGAATCATATGAGTCAATTCCTTAAAAGTTGATCTCTCTGCAGATACAGACACAGATATAGATATAAATATAGATCTATACATACAGATGTAGATACAGATGTAGCAGCATCTTCTTGTTTCTGTTTCTTTGGAAAAGTCAAAATACGCATCCAAAATCTAGGCTCACAACTCCAAAGTTTTTCTTGACATCCATGTGAGAAGATGGAAGATCGCCAGAGTGCAAACAAGAACATTCTTACAGGCTGAAACACTACCAAAAGAGTTCCAACTAATGAAATGAAACTATGTCAACGTAGGAGGCAGTCTTTACAACATGCTTCAGGGATCCACACTTGTTTTTGTCCTATTCAACACTCTGTCAGTGACTTATGATGTAGGATCATGCAAACACAATCTGGAGAAGAAATGAAGCCAGGAAGGACAAGTAACATGACAGATGACAGGATCAAGATTTTGACAGGTTGGGTTACTGTACTGAAACTAATAAGCAGAATAATGGTAAAACCCTACAGTTCAGTTTAAAAAAAAACAATATTTATAGTACAGATTTAGGTTTAGATACAGAAAGTATATTTTAACCAGTAGAGTTGAACTTTGTTCTTCAGTTTAAAATGAGTCAAAAATATCATACAATTCCTTCAAAGTGTCCTTAGTATTGAAATAAAAAAAATAAAAATAGTAGAGCATCCTAGGTATCAGTTCTGTAATCTGCACAGGTCTGAAAACATAAGAAATATCACAACCAATTCTAAGAGGTTCCACATGACCGAATAAAGTCCTAAAGAGAAGACACTGGAGAGGTTGGGAAGTTATTTTAAGCAATGTAGGAACTGAAGACCAATATCACAGAGGAGGAAGTATCTGAAGTAAGACAGAGAGGGATCTTCAAGAAGGAAAAGAAGGAGAACCAGTTTTCTTTGAGTGAAATTCCAAACAACAGAATGAAATGCAAATATAGTAATTTTAGGTCAATGCAAGGAAAAGCTTTTCAAAAATTGGACATAGGTGTTAAGAAATCTAGGATACTCTGTCAAACGGGAAGTCCCCCAGCTGAAAGTGTCCTCCTTTTCTTAGATGGGCAGACACGCCAATACAATGCCCCTATTTTCTGTCTTATAGAACCATTAAAGTGGCCAGGAAGTTAGTTTGACATGATCTATTCTTGGTGATCCATTGCCTATACTTAGGAACCACCTACCTCTCTACATGCTTACAATTTGGTTAATAACTTTTCTAGGGATTTATCTCAATCATACCAATTATAAATTTGAAATTCAGTGTGTTTTTAAACACCGCTATTTTTACTACCACTTCTTTTACTGTGCCTGTCACTACAATGTTTCAAATACTTAATCTCAATTAAACCTTCAACAACTGAACCTTGGCAACCTCAGAACTCTAGCTTGGACACCAGTTTGCAAACAGTGAAGTTCGTATTCCAACCCAAATCCATGTGAGTTCAGTCCCTGCTCTAGACTGCGGTACTCTGCCTGCCAATCTCCATAAATGTTCTATAAGTCCCTGTTCTCTACCGAGATTTCTTTACATTGTCATCTTTCTGCCTCTCCTCCGTGCTCCCAGCAAGATCCAGCCCTTCTCTGCTTACTCTGATTTTCCCAGCCTGTATTGACCTTTCCATTCTACATTAGAACAAGTAAAAGAATCTCAAATTGAGCAAGCTATGCAAAGACAATTAATTGGATCACAGACCTTTAAAAAACAGAAAAGAAAACTGTAGATGGAAACCAAAAGAACAAGAGACCAGAACTTGTAAATGTCCCATCTTCTCATCCATCATCACTCTTTCTGTGTACAACAGCTTCCTACTCTTAGTCTGGCTTTTACCACTAGGCTGAAACCAACATCCCAGGCAGTTCATATTCTTAGTTTCAATTCCAATGCACAGTTTTTTAACTATCTATATTGAAATATACTTTATATATAATAAATATAACCATTTTAAACATACATTCCAATGAGTACTGATGAATTTACACATCTGTACATCACCACCACTGCAACCTTAATATGGAATGTTTATATCACCCCAGTTCAAGTTTTAAAAACCATGGGACAGGTTCTGGTCAGCTTTAAGCCAGTACCTGCTCTACAAACCAATCAGCAGGATGTTAAGATCTAAGGTGGACAGCCCCCAATAAAATCAAATGTTTGGAGAGCAGAAAGAGCAGATGAGCATAGTCTGTAGGTACCTGGGGAAGTCATCATGTGATTGGGGGAAAGGCAGCATGCTTTATCAGTCTTAGTTCAGTCAAGAGACCAAAAATGCACAGAAGTTTAAACAGGAAAAAAATTAACATGGAGAAGTTTTAACTATAGCAAGGGATTGAGTGACAAGGGACTGACAGGAAAGTAGTGAGAACCCTAAAGATTATCAACAGAGTCACTATAAGGAATAGCCACTGCCCCTGGGGCTGAGCTACAGATCTTGGAGAGTAGCTATGGATCACTGAATGGCAAGGAGATATTATGTCGATGGAACTGCTTAGAAATCCTCCCTTGGAAGTTTCTAGAAATCCATTGTCTCGGGTCCTAGGGAAAGATGTTCACCATGAGTGTGTCATGGAGGCCATCTGTCATAACACTGCCTGAGGCAGGAGCCAGGGGAAGTTGCTGGCCCATGGGTGCTGCTATCTTCTGTGCACAGTGGAGGTGGAAATCAGAGAAGTCATGCATACAATGGGAGCAGGCTGTGGAGAAGCAGCTGAGGAAGCCCACCAAACCATCACGACAGACCTAGGAAGCAAAACTCTTTCTTCTACAATCTCAAAGCTCAATGTAATTCCAGCTGACTGAAGGGAAAATATTTAAAAATATTTAAAGGTCCCAGATCCATTGTTAACAGCTCAGGCTAAGAGGATGTACTTAGAACTGGGGAGCAATACATCAGTGATCAGCATGCACTCTAATTTGTTTCTACTAGCCATCCTCTGATTTCCTATGGTACCTTCCTGACCAAATATCTATTACATTCTTCCCTAATTTCCTCTCATTCTTTTTCTTTCTAACTGAGTAGAAACTGTCTGGAAACAAGGAAACACAGTCTAAATTACTGTGCGTTACCCATTTCCACACAGTTTAATACAACGATAGACTCACAGCAGTTCCTTAATGAAAAGGATTGCAAAACAACATCAAATCTCCGTACCAGAGTTGTGAAGAGAAAGCCTCAGGCCAAATCCACCCCATAGACATGTTTGTTCATTAAAAAATTTTACCTGCACAAGGTTCGTCAATCTCATTTTTTGAAATGTTGAATTAGTGGATAAAACACAAAATTGGAGATTTCACACAGAAATCAAATGCTCTGTAAAGGTGGAACTTGATGCAACATGGGGCCTATGGAAACTGGCTGGAATAGGCAGCACCCTCTCCCTCTCACCTGTGTACACATACACTCTACTTTGCCATCCTCTGCATCAAAGTTTGGATTCTTATTGATAATTTGAGTTCTCTACCCCTGTTCTATAGTTAGAGCCATGTAACTTCTTCCATAAGACCAAAAATATGGAAAGGTACAAATTCTGACCATTTCTTAGTCATATAATATACAAATATCATATGGTGATATACAACATATATCAGAATTATTGCCTTTAAAATGAAAGGGCCAGTGGAGTTCATAAGAAAATGAACACAAGTTATGAACTTAACATCATCGATAATGCATTGGAAGAAAAACTGAACAAAGTCTAGTTCAAGAACCATCACTACTATTACCTAATCAGCAACTGGGAACAGTCTTGTAGCTACTCTCCCCGCTCCCAATTTCCTGATCTGAAAGCACAAGACTAGTTCAGACACTTCTAACAGGACCCTGAGAGGTTGTCACAGACAGAAGCTCTGTCCACTATGAACAACATGAGGACCTTGTGCCTGAAGAGGATTATTCATTGAGCAAGAGTTTAAATGACTACATTTTAATTTTTTTTTCTGATTTAAGAAATCCATTCATAGCTGAGCATGATGGCTCCTCAACTACTTGGAGGCAGAGGTAGAAGGATTGAGGTCTGAGGTCCAGGAAAAAGCTTGAGACCCTATCTGAAAAATTAAAGTGAAAGGGCTAGGAATATAGCTCACATGGTAGAGCCCTTGCCAGCAAGTGTGAGGCCCTGCGATCAATCTCCAGTACCACATAAAAAAAAAAAAGGAAGAAAACGAAAAAGAAAAAATCCATTCATTATTATCTGGTTCTTTTGTTGTTTGACCGTGCTGTTACAGCTCTTACAGTGTCAGGCAAACAACCAGAGCACCCTTTAAGAAAAACATCCATAACCTGAGTCCATCCAGAGAGTAGGCATCTTAAGGAAGACAAAAAAACTACAACTGAATTTATCCAATTAATAATATTTATTGAATGCCCAGCACTATCCCACATGCTGGTATATATTGTAAATATATTCAAGCCATCTCTTCATTATGACAAACTGTGCACTGCATTAACCATCAGTAGGCACATGAAACTTGCCTCTGTATGGTTAATTATATTTTTAAAAATGAAAATTGTATTTTAGTCAAGTGCATTAAAAACAGGCCCTTCAGAGTGTGACTATTTATTAATGAGTTGAGGTCACTTAATTACTTATCACACATTCATTTGTGTAAAGAAAACGCAGTTTCATTTACTCATGTATCTATTTGGTAAATCAATCAAACATCCTCCCCTCTCTCCCAAGCTTCTAATCTGACAGGTAAAGTTAATCCAACGAAATGATTTAAGCAGCCTCTCAATGAACACTGTGTCTTAACATTTTGGTGCCTCAGCCTTGTCATGCTCCTCCACAGGTGTGACTTGGTCTGTGGATCTCTCAAGGATGCATGCAGCATCCTCTGGGTCCCAGCTGGTCTGTTACAGAGTTGCTAGAGAAGGCTGCCCTCTGCTCCCTAGTCTATCAACAGCATTTGACACACTGGTTACTCTCTCCTTCCTCAAGCACTTTTCTTTATTTGGCTCTGGCTATCCTCTCTTGGTCCTTTTTACTAGCCTTCCCTTCTTGGTCTCTTTAGTGAGTTGCTCCTGATCTCTCTCCCTCTCAGCATGATAGTTCTCAGGTTTCAGCCCTTGGTCTTTTTCTTTTTAACATTTACACTGTCTCACTAGGTGATCTTTACAG
Source organism: Castor canadensis (assembly GCF_047511655.1). Lineage (NCBI taxonomy): Eukaryota > Metazoa > Chordata > Mammalia > Rodentia > Castoridae > Castor > Castor canadensis. The sequence goes on along the minus strand of NC_133393.1, from coordinate 134,641,544 downwards.
CTTCCTGGTTTTAAATAATATCTATATGCACTACCCTCAAATTTATATCAAAGATCATAACTCTCCTCTGAATTCCAAGATGCATTTGTCCAGCTTCCTACCTGACAATTTCAATTTGATGAGTCAGGACATGTCCAATCCTGAATTCCTGATGAGCCCCCCAGATGAGTCCCTCTCATACTTTTTGTTTTGGTGGCATGATAGACATCGTTCCAGGTTCTAGACTATAAATCTTGGAGTCATTCTCAATCCTTTCTGTCTCTCTGATCCTACATCCATCTGTAAGTAAATCCTACTGGCTCATCTTCCAAATATACCCAGAATCTGGGCAGTTCTTACCTGTCCTTCCTTCCAGCCCAAGCCACCATTATTCCTTACCCAGATTAGAGGCCCATATTTGGACTTCCTGCTTCTACCCATGTAGAAGTGTGATTCTTAAAATTTTTAAATGTTATACCTGATGTCCATGCCTTTGCTCGAAACCCTCCAATGCCTTTTCATTTTACTCAAAGTAAAAGCCTAGGTCTTTAACTTCTCTGATATTTCACAACCAGTCCATCCTCAGCCCCTTCTATTTTATTCCTTGCTGCTTCAAGTCAAATTGGCCTCCTCATCTCCTACAAAAATGTCAAGAAAGCTTCTACCTCAGGGCCTTTGCATTTGCTGCTCTCTTAATCTATAATACTCCCTTAAGTCCCTGCTTAAATATCAAGTCTATGAGACCTTCCCAGATGACCCTAATAAAATATAAATCCTTCTATTTTTATACTTCTTCTCACCTTCTTTTGCTTAATTTTTCCCCATTGCTTCTATCACCATCTAACATATTCCCTATTGATTTGTTTTGTGTCTTTCCCCCCTCCCCACCAGTATATAAGCGTTTTAACCAGAGGACCCGTATTTTGTTGCATACTGCATCTTCAGAACTTAGGTCACTGTCCAGTATATAGTGGTGGCTCAATATATAGGTGTTGAATGAAAGAATGGAAAAATGAACAGATGGCCTTGGAATCTGTCTAATCCTTATCCATTGACCATAATACCAACATCCACTTCTCAGGCTTTATGCCCAAATCACGGCCTTTTGCCAGTCATAACAACCTCTGACTTTGACCTCAGATCTTCGTCATTCACAGGCACCTTCAGCACCTCCACATGGCCATGCTGGGGCACCTGAAACCTTCTGTATAAGATGCGCCTCGCAAAAAGAGCAGGAGGCTCCAGGAGCACTGTCTTAAGCACTCCTTTCTCCTGCCATCCCCATGCTGCATGTCCTCAATCCATGTCATGCTGGAACAACTGTGTCAGCAGCTTCTTCCCCAGCAGCCAAAGGAAGCATACATCTAGACCAAGTGCTCTGTAGCTTCCCATCCCTAACTGGGTATTTTCAAAGAATTGTTCCATGAAAACTCTAAAGATACAGCAAAGTTGAAAGACTTGTACAGCAAATATTCATACACCTACCATGCAGTTACTACCATTAACATTTAACAGGTTTTGTAATGGGACAAAACTGACACAAAATAATAAAACATGTATTGAGAGTTATTGCCAACAATGTATGATAATATACTGATAATATATCATAGTAGTATACTAAGATAAACAGCTTAATTATTAGGAAAAAGCCTTTGCTTATGCTGAGGAACAGGTAGGTTTGTCCCTTAGAGATTACTTGTGGAGTTGGTACTGTTTTCCTTCTCGCTGAGACATCAAGAAAGGCAGAGCTCATTTGGCTCTTCTTTTGTTTCAAATTCTTATCTAAGTTTTAACTTTTTATTCCTATGCTTTCCTGTTCCTGATTCATAACTCATTTGTAATTTGCTTGTTTTGGTTTATGTATTCACATAAGCTATTTCTGATGATTTTTTTGGAATGAGATTAGCTATAAGAATATAAAAATAATACAGCCATTTGTGAACATAATGCTCAAACCATAAAATCTATAGCATTTTCTTTTGTATTATTACACTACAGCTATTTGCTTCACTGTATGAAGCTCACTTTTGCAAAAGTGAGTTAGATGATAACGATCTTGACCTAAAAAAGTGAACTAAAAAACTTTCATTTTTGTCAAATTTCAAATTTTTATAAAATTGAGAAGTATATCTCTTGGTTATGTAATTGGAATAAATTAAAATATAAATCCAAAATAAAATTCATTTCATTAAGTCTTTAGACATAAGATAAAATAACACTCTAGTTTTTAAAGCTTTTTCAACATTTTTCATATTGCCATTAACCTGAGCTTGGAAGAACTCAGTAACTTCTGTTTTTTTAATGTATAATTTTTAACTAGACATTTGGATAATGTTAAACTATTTTGCTGTGTTGATCATTCCCCTTCTAACCAAATTGTTCCTGAAAAAAATATGATAAAGTTAATAGACCAAAACAAGTTACAGATCTTGAAATAACCAGAAGTGATCTTTTAAAAATGACAAGATTGCTCTTTTATTACAATAAATGTGGATCTACTATTTGATAGTGGTCTAGAGTCTCAGATTGGGAGGGGGAGGCCAGTCATCTGTGAAATAGGTTGTCAAAAATATAAGTCTAAAATATGACTCAACCACACCAAAAAAAAAACCCCAATTGTGTAGGAAAGTCTAGGATATTCATTTGCTTAGCAGAGAATCAGCTGAGCCTCCCTGTAGATGAAGTTGGAATTTCACAAATGAAAAAATTTGCTGCAGTGACAAATCTTCCTGTAATTGGAATACTTCAAAATATTAAACATGTAATCCAAGAGTAATTGGAAGGCAGCACACGTTTCCATAATTAGTTCATCACTTTTATTTACCTCATGTATAATACATGACAGCCCACATAGTAAAATAAATTAATAGCTAAATGTCAAATCTCCCTTCTTATTTAGGCCATCTGCCTAGGTGTTCAGATCAACACCCACAGGTATGAGAAATTATGGAGACCAGGGAAATCTGACTACTAGAGAAGAGCCCAATGGATTAAACATTAGGACTTGTTCTTGCTGACTTATTCCTTCTCCAACAGTTTCCAAAGTCTAAATGCATTATGATCTAAATTACTATTTTTTCGTATCTTGACCACATTTCAGGACACAGGAAAGTGAATCAGATCATTTTCCTACAAGAATATGATCCTAAATTACCTTCAATTATGTCGTTGAAGAGAGAAATCCTGTGGGTTCAAAGCCCATCGCTGCTGAGTTCCACCCATGAACTTCCAGGGAAGGAGAATTTGGGGAACCCTAAACAAGTTCTCTTTCTTTATAATAACTAGTTTTACTACATTGTCTCTTTTTTGAAGTCAATATTGGAGACTCTGATTGAACCCCAAGATTGGAGGGAAGATAAGTAATGCCTTTGTTCAGAGCAAAATGTAGAGCTAATACTTCTAGGTTCTGCACTTCTTGCCTTCCCTCTCCACTCTAGGAGCTCTCATGGCTTAGCTCATGAAGGTCAAGCCAACCAGTTTGACTGTTTCTACTTTCCCATTCACCCAAGCAAGGATGATACCATTGTTTTACCAATTAGAAAGACTCTTAGATTTCAAAAATAATTCACAATCCCACCACATTTGGCCCCATGCAGTGTTGCCTCCTACTGCCACCTATTCTTCCCTCTCATAAGCTTGCAAGTCATTCTGAAATGTTTGCAAACTTCTCATCAGATCCCTTTCAATAAGTGCCATCATTCAAAAAGAAAAGATGAGGCAAAAGTGGCTCAAGTGCCAATAATGCTGTTCCCTTCACAGGGTAGAAGGGGAAGCCAGTTAGTCAGTCTCTCTCCCATAGCATTATTTATGCAAGTAAGCTCTATCCAAACAGGTAAGAAGGCTTATGATGCAACTAACTTTATCAGGCTAGACCTGAATTTCAACTATAATACAATGCCTTTTGTGGTTTGGGACAAATTACATAACCTTGTCTTCCTCCTCCAAAGAATAATAAAAAATAATTTATTGTACTTGTAACACACCTTTCATTGCCATAGCTCAAATGCTTAGATTAGCTCCCTACCTACCTATCATGCTGTGATGTGAAAATTAATTAGCTAATGTCTGTAAAGTGTTTTCAAGATGAAAAGTGCCATATGAGTGCTAAGTGCCACCTATGAGTACCAATAAAGACAATCTCATAGAGAACATAATAGAGTGGCAGGGGACTGAGTGAATAGCCAGCTTGAAAGAACAAGGGGACAAAAAATAAACAAATACACTAACTATACAGAATAGACTTTCCAAAAAGAAACAGGCACACCAGTATGGAAACACTCTTTGGGATCAGGACTAGGTAGGGCCAGTGGTATAGTCACTGGAGTCTCATCAAACACACAGTGCATTCTTGTATGATGTTACTATAATTGATGTTCTCAAAAGAGGTGCAATTCAGTAGGATCTGATGTACTATTTGCCCTCCTAGCTACTAGCCCCACTTAGCAAACAAGATAAATGAGTGCCTTATTATCAATTCATATCAGTTTATAATTTTCAAAGACCTTTCTTCCTAAACTATCTCTCTTCACTTGAATAATAACTCTTTTAAGTGGACAGAGTGAATATTGTTATTCCCATTTTACAGATGAGGCCATCAAGGGTCAGGGAGATTAGTTTGATCAAAAGGATAGAGCTAGAAAAAGAGAAGCTCCAAACTGTCCTTTTACTCTAAACCCTATATTCTTTACATGATCCCATATTAGTTAATGGGTATTGCACACTTAGAAGGCATTGCTAATATATTCCAAAAGATTTTAACACACACACACACACACACACACACACAAATATATACTTTGTCCAAGCAGTTTTCCTTCTAGAAACTTAACCTAAGTAATTAAGAATATACTCAAAGATCTAGCTACTCAGATGTTTGCTGAAGAATTCTTATAAAAGTAGAAAACAGAAAACACCTAAATGTTCATGAGAAATTAATGAATAAATACTGAAATACTCACACGAGTATTAGAAGGAAACCATTTAAAATATTGTCATATATATATATATATATCTTTACTGGCATGAAAGGTTTTCACTATAAATTGTTAAAATAGTTTTTGAAAATTAATTTATGCACACATAATAGAATAATTCCTAGAAGGATATGAAAGTCAATATAAAGTGGTTTCTGGGTGATAGGACGGTAGTGATTTTCATTTTCATCTGCTGGATGATACATACTTTCAGATTTTGTTACATTTATTTGTATAATAAAAGTCATGATTAAAATAATTATCATAACCACTTGAAATCACTGCAAAGTTGCTGGCTGAGGAAAGATCAACCTTATGCAAAATGCCTCCTTACAACCATGCTACACAGGACAAAGGCCGCAGTAGGAAGTGAAGGCAGATGGCTCCATCCCTCTGCCTTTGGTCTGCTGTTCACTGGTAAGTGTCATGGATATTGCCACTGCTCCTTCTTGGACAGTGGTCTCTCTGAGCACCTGCCAAGGATAGTCAGCCCCCTCTGTCTACATCACTGAGAAAGTGCTAGCTCTCACTGGGATGAACAACAGGCTCTAGAAATGTGCCACTGTCTCCTGGCACTGAGAAGTGTACTAAGGTGAAGCTTGAGAAGAATACAGGCAGAAGTGAAGGCAATGAGTTTTAAACTGCAGTAAGAAAAACTAACATGAGATACCAGGAAAGCTTTGCCAGATGGAAGACAGAGAAGCAGAGAACTTTGTAGAAAGGAATTCTCTGTAGACTTAGAAGATGTGGAGTCAAAGATCTTTAGAGTTAGTGTGGTAGACAGATCTGAAGATGACTCTCTAAGATACTCCTAACTCTTTAATGGTGACTATGTGTGATATCGTCACCTGGACTATGTGATTCTACATGGCAATAGGTATTTTGCATTTGTCATCAAATTTACTAATCAATTGACTTTGAGTTAATCAAAAGGGAAATTATTTAATGGACTCACTCATATCATATGTTTCCTTTAAAAACAGAGAGTTTTCTCAAGCTGGTAACAGAAAGAGAAGGTAGAAAGGTTGAAGTATGAAAAGGATATGACTTGCCTTTGCAGGCTTAAAGACAGAGGGGCCCATGGATGGAGTATGTGGTGGCCTCTAGAACCTAAGAGTAATCTCCAAAACAGCCCAGGGACCTTAATCTTATAACCATAAGGAACTTAGTCCTGACAACAACCCATATTAAGTCAGAAGTATTAAGTCTCTGGAGTCTTCAGTCGGCCCAGACCAACTGGTAACTTGACCTTAAAATTGACGGATCATAAGCAAAAAACCCAACTGACCTCACACAAGACTTCAGACCAACAGATATGTGAGATAGTAAGTCTGTTGTCTTACTTGAGTTTGTACTTAACTGGTATGCAACAATGGTTAACAAATGCCACAGAAAATATTTTGCCTATTTCCCTCATTTAACCAAAAGGATCCTGAGATCTAGGAATGTTGAGAGATTTGGGAGGAAATTATGGCAAAGCTAGGACTAGAGTACGGATCTCATAGGTACATAACCAGTGCTCTGTCCTCCATCCCACTTCACTGCTCACAGTGAGCTCTCCAGCATCACTTTTATCCAGCATGGCTTATAGTTGAAGAGGAAAAAAATGTCATTTAGGTCCCTGCTAGCACCACAATTCCAATGTATTTCTTGATTTCTAAAAAATGAGCTAAAATTTATATTGAATGCACAGACACTTCTCCAATTTAGAAACAATCAATAATATTATAACTTTCACCCAAGATTTAATATGCTACACAATCTACTTCATTCTCCAATAAGTGACAATTTCAGTTTGCAATTCGGTGAAGTTCAGCAAAATTTACTACATTTAAATTCCCAGGGAGGTTACACGTGGAGGACTCTTTCAAGGCCAGGAATATACAATTTTCCCTACTTTCAGATTCAAATTGTTTAAAAAAAATAAGAAATTGAGAGGAACTTGTATGGAGAAAAATCATCCTCAAAAACCACCTATATTTTCACACTGTCCTTGTGACAGAATGTCAACATACTATCATATATATTAAGCTCCGATTCCTTACTCTGAAGACAATATCATCATTCCTAACAATTACCAAGACCAAGACAGACATTAGCTCTTAGCTTTCTTGGGATTAATTGAGTATCATTAATATATGTAAAAATTCATGATAATGTCATATATAACTGTAACTTACACATAAAAATGAGTAACCAGGAACAAGTGTGCTCATTTTCTAAACACGATTAAATTCAGAGGTATTAAAGAGACCACCAAATCACATTGGGTTTGAAAAGGTCACTTTTTGAAGGTAACACTTATGATTCCAGAATCTTTCTGCCACTAACTCACATTTCCCTTGGATGTTTTTGGTTTTGTTTTTGTTTTTCCTCCCATCACAGCTCCTTAGGACCTCTGGCCTCCCCTGGGAAATGCAGAGCAATGCTGAGTGGTAATTGACGATCCTCCTAGTTAACCTGCCCATTTCTACTAACTGTGGAGTTGCTCAAGAGAAACCAAGGTCTTTAAATGCATCTATAGGGTATAATTTGTTCTTTTTTAATTCCATGCTAATTGTTTTCTACAAACAGCTGTGGTGGTTACTTGATTGCACAGGTTTTTTGTTTGTTTGTTTGTTTGTTTTATTGTGTTTGTATTTTGCAGGGTTTGACCTAGAGCAGTACTACCCAGTACACCTCTTTCTCATGGAAATATTCTCCATTGTATGATATGGTAGCCACTAGCCACATGTAGCTGCTGAGCACTTTGAACTGTGGCTAGTGTGGTAGAAAAACTGAATTTTTAATTTTATTGCATTTCAATTAATTTGCATTTTAATAACACACATGGCTAGTTGCTGCTGCATTGGGTAGTGTAGCCCCAGAGAATTAGGTCAGGATTGGTATAAGTTACTTAAGAGCTAAGTCAAGCAAACTCTGGAAAGAGTGCATTGCTTGAGTGTGGGTTCCTTCTGGAATGCTCATGTATGCTGGTGATTTTACTCTGACCTATGTTATCTGGCCATTCGCTGGATAGATGTGTGCTTTATTAATGTATTCCTTTCTGACTTACAGTAATAATAACAGCAATAACAATGACTATAGCATGCCTGGAGTGGTCCAGGTATTATGCCAGACACAATTGCCTGGACTCTTCTGAGGAAGGGTTTCTGAATGCATTGCTTCATTCATTTAACAAGTTTTACAATTGAAGCTAAATAAATGAATCCAATGTGGTTTAGCTGTGCTATTATTTGCAGCATTTGACATTTCCCTTATATCCAAATATTGTATTATATCCCACAATATACCCTAATAATCAAAGTACCAGTAAATTAATAGCATTACATTTCCTTCCATAAAGGCAAAACATGTAAGTTACATTTTATCATATAAAAGATATCCACAGCTTTTCTGCCAAGATTCACCTCTATAACTCTGTCCACATCTCCTGGTTTCCTTAGAGCAAAGAACTAAACTGTGAGTACAAGAAAGGAAAAAAAAAATTTTTGAAAGAGCGTTGGTACCAAATAAATGCCCTTAGACATTTTACCCCAACGTACATTCAGAAACAAACTTCTGATAGCTATGACAGAGAATAAATTTCCTTGGCAGAAGGGAGCAGGCCCAGAGTGTTAGAATACCAGATGATACAGTGGCTTGTTCTGGAAAAGCAAGAGTTATAGGCTGGAAAAGCCACCCAAGTTCTACATGCAAATTCTTCTGAAAGCTAGGTTGCTTCACTGAGAGAGAACTTTTAGATGAGAATTCTGACATCAACACCATTTTTCCCTACGAGGATGACAAGTAAGAGTCAACTATCAGCAATCTACCAATACTTATAGCAAAGATATTGTTTTCCTCTTTTATTCTGAACCTTTTATACCCAGTAAAACATTAAGGTATTTATGATCAAGTGTAATTCAACCAAGTTGGTAAAGTACTATCTGAGAAATGAAGACTTAATAACAACTCGGTTCAGAGGCTGGCTGTCACCAGCAAGCAGAGAGCTACCGCACACAAAACACCAGTTTGTGTGATAAAGCCTTGACAGTCTTGCCTACACACAAACCAAAGAAAATAACATGCCCATGACAGCTACAACAGCAGCAATTTTAAACTTCTCACTGATGAAATGCACTTTGCAGTCATAACTCTTGCATAAATCTGGATGTCACTTTTTCATGTTATAATTTTGCAATCTAGGGGATCATTGTGTTAAGATCCTATACCTGCAAATGAGCTCGATAATACAGGATGTGCACAAATCATTGAGCTATCCATGACGTCAGGGGCTTGGCTGCTGGGGTTATTAACAGATATTTTTTCACCTAGAAGCACAAACTAAAATCAATCATTCTGATAACTAGGCATGGCATAAGCTGTCTGCACTTTCATTTCAATTTGATTAATCACATATATACAGACCTTTACCTTAAAGGAGCAATTGTTCACATTTAATCACAAATAAACATTCATGCATAACATTAGACATTACTGAATTTAACCACAATTTATGCTTCCTGTTTTAGCAAATATATTTATGGTAATATGGCCTTCTGCATAGAAATATGTTGTTTCATTCATCTGATAGACATTAACATCAAAGCTAAGTAAAATAATCCACTGTTTTACATCATTTATCATCTATTTGTCACTTGTGAAGTTTCCATTATTTCTGAATATTTTATTGCACAATTTATTCTGATAATTGAAGTACAGTTAAATTATTAGCAATAGTTTTTATTCTGAAAAGTAGGACATGCTAGATATCAGATTTCATCAAGTTTCATGTCCTACTTCTTGCCAAGATTTGGTCTATCACCCTGTCAATTTCTTCTGGTTTCTATAAGACAAGAAAACAAATATAGTCATGGGTATAGGATTTTTTTAAAATTTGAAATGAAGTTGGGATCAAGTAAATATTCCTATGATCCTCCCAACAGTGTTCCCAGGAAATGTAACATTCCAGAAGGCACATCTGCCGTTACTATAACAACAGAAAGGCAAAGTCTAAAGAGAACCATCTGTACTACAGGGCAGACTGTAAGCCAGGAGGATTTCTAGGCTCCCCTTCAAAAAGGCAAGGGTGAATTTTTGTGAAAAGAAGTAAAACTTGAAGAGGTTTTTTGATGTCTGAATGGGGCATAGGGTAGTTAGAATTTAGGGAAGGTAGGAAGGCTGCTCAAGGTTTATAAACTGCTTCTAGAGTAAAGGTATAAAAGTGCCACCAGGGAAGTCAGCTAGCAGGGCAGTAGGAAGACACCCCATTGCTGGGATGTGTGCAGAGCTGAGAACTGGTTTGGGCAAGGGTAATACCAAAAAGAAGAAAGAAATCACTCTCCAACTGTCTGACCCAAGGAAAACAGTGCTGCCTTCATAAGGAGATGAAGTCACTGGCCCAGAGGCCTAAGACACACTTTGATCGTCTAGGTTTTTAGAGATGCTTGGAATGTTTTTGGGCTTGGTTATCCAGGAAAGTTCTACTATGCTCTTTGAACAGCTAGACGTGGACATGAGTCTTGATCTATCTATTGGAGACTCTGTCTCTTTCCCTGCCTTAGCTTCAGTTTCTCTGGCTTCTTCTCAGGTCCTTGACCTTCTTGATCTTCTTTGTCCAACTCTCCATTCTAGATTCTTCTATCCTAGCTGTCCAGCCACCCCAAAGAAACCCTGTCCAGGTCACTAGTCACACTCTGCTTTGCTAGTCTCTTGGCCTTAATGTCTCTGTTAATCCTCGCACAGCCTCAACAGGAAGTTTTCAGACTACCCCTGGATTGAATTTTGCCCCTTTTTAAGGGCTAAAATGGAAGTTAAATTACAGTCTAGTGACAGAGACCAGCAGAAAATAGATAAGGCAAAATATAAATAAAATAAATAGTAATCTTTGTACATGATTTGAAGGGAAAATGAAGTGGAATGAAGTGACTACCTTTGTGGGTGGTCAGGGAAGACATCTCTAAAAAGGTGCTATTTAAAGTTGAGCTCCACATGATAAAAGCGAGAGTACACAAGGAAGGGGTGAGGATAGGTAAGACACCTAAAAAAATTAGCTAGCATTTGTTGCCCTTAATGCAGAGAAACTAAAGCAGATACCTTAAAAGCAACTGAGGCCAATAGGAATAGGGGACCAGGAACTAGAGAAAAGGTGAGATCAAAAAGAATTAACCTAAAGGTAACACACATGCACAGGAAATTAATGTGAGTCAACTCCCTGTATAGCTATCTTTATCTCAACCAGCAAAAACACTTGTTCCTTCCTATTATTGCTTATACTCTCTCTTCAACAAAATTAGAGATAAGGGCAAAATAGTTTCTGCTGGGTATTGAGGGGGTGGGGTGGAGAGGGAGGGGGCGGAGTGGGTGATAAGGGAGGGGGTGAGGGCAGGGGGGAGAAATGACCCAAGCCTTGTATGCACATATGTATAATAAAACAATAAAAACAATAAAAAGAAATAAAATAAAGTTGAGCTCCAGAAAGGCAGTACATGACCTTAAGAATGACAAGAGCAGAGCCCTATGGCATGAACCAGCTTATGGTAGAAAGACTAAATGAGGCATCTCAGTGTAAGTCAGAGATAGAGGGTCATGAGATAAAAGAGACAAGTAGCAAGAGACCAGATCCTAGGGAGATTTTAAGTTATGGTTAAAGATTTTGGATTCCATTCCAAGTTTCTTACATGGCATATTGTCATAAGGCCAGAAGAGACCTTTGGGACTCATCCCATCTGTCAGGTAGGAGGTAATTCTTTTGCTTTTTATCCATGCACCAACTTTTGTAAGTAAACTTGACTAATGTTTGTTTATAATCAGTGAGTAAGTTGCTGCTTTAATACTGCTAACCGTGGAAGAGGCCCCTTCAAGGCATGTTAAATTAACTGATGTGAATAAAAACAATGAATAAAAATACCTCTCTCTTTTAATGAGAACAGCAACTTCTGTTTCCCTGGGCTTTTCCGGTCCCATAAGACCTTTTAAAGTGGAGTGAGTGTGTTCTGGTTCAAATGCTTAAAACATAATCTTGTCTCTCTCTTGTTGGGTTATGTTTTGAGAAGCCATTTTAGATCAATCTTTCTGAGCACAGCAGCTCCTCATCAGCCGTGGCTAAAACATTTCTGGCACCACAGCCAGCTTGGCCATTTTTCCTGCAACATGCTCACCCAGAACCAAAAGGGCTTGTAATACTTCATCTGGCACACAGACCCTCCAGCTCAGGGACTAATGATAAAAGAAGCCCCAAAGTTTGTGTTCTACAAGGGGCAAATGCTTAAATAGAACTCTGTTGCTTCTCTAATTTGCCATTTCTACAAAGGCTTATAAGAAGCTTACATGAGTACTTTCTGAATCTGTTCATATGGTCTGCACGTGCCATTTCTTAGATACTGGATGCCATATGTATCATACTCATTCCACAAAGAAGCAAAGCTGTGTAATGAAAATTGGACTTTATTCCAGTTCTGAAACTAATTTGTTTTATGATCAAGTAAAAAAGTGTTACCTGTCTAAGTGTTATTTTTATTCACAAGATGACCTCTAGGGCCTCTTCCAGCTGTATTAGTCTATGAATCTCTACCAATATAGACTCAATAACAATGCTGGTGTTAGTTGTGGTAGGCTAAACTGCCATTACAAATAGACCTAAAACCAAATATAAATCTATTTCTCTCACAGGTCCAGGACAGGTGTTCTAGGTCAACTAGGAGCTCTACACCCTAATTTTATTCAGGGAAATGGTCTAAAGATACTACGTCCAAACTCATTCTGCTAATGAACCTTTCTGATCCATCAGAAAGGGGGCAAGTTGATGCCCAGGGCCAGGGATATCCTGCAAAGTAAATAAAGCAAAGATAATACACACTTTCCCATCTTTAATTCCTCTGGAAAGAGCCTTAACACATGGTACCTAGGTATAACAATCCCAGAGTGGGATCCATTCATTACTCCATTACTGGGGAAGAAAAGGAGACAGGATTTGGGTGAAAAAAAAGCAATCTTTGCTGTATCCATAATGCCTATATGACATTTCAAAGACTGCTAAGCTTTTCAAATACTGAATTTTCACCACAGTTCTATAAAACAGCTAGTAGGATGCCTATTCTATAGGTGTAAAACCTCGTCTCTGAGAGTTTAAGCCAAACACATGAAGTCTCACAGTTGAGAACTGATCTGAGCTTCAATTTCAGGTCTGCTGGTTATTGTATACTTTATAAATGCTAAATGGAAATATTTGCATAGTGAATGGTCATTAGCATAAATCTGCATATGATGGAATTTAAAGAACAAAGAAACATCATTGTGAAAGAGGAAATGCTAAAGCTTGCCACAGGCTCAGGACTGCTACTTAAATATTAAGTGGTCTCTAGATAACCTGGAGAGAATTTAAGAAATGAAATGAAAAAGATGGGGCAGAATTGAGGAAGAGTTTAGAGTTAAGGCATTTACTCATTTTGGTGTCACTTTCAATTGGTTTACAAAGCACATGTAAGGACAGAGAGATTGCAAGAAATATTTTGATTAGAGGGAAAAGTGAATCAATAAAAAGCCCAGAGTCTGAAACTACTAAAAACAAAGTTATATTTGGCTGTCCCACACACAGAGAAGTGGTTTTGCACAGGCAGGTGTGTTGGCAGACTGCTAAGAATGACATATCCCACCCTATTCTGAGCCATCAGGCACACTCACAAATCACTTGCTCCTTCAACTATTTTATACTCGCTATGAAAATCCATCCATAAACTGCCAATAAACCAACCTCATGCCTTTTGGAGGAATTGGCAAGCAATCTCTAAGTACAACTTTGAAAATTCCTACCTGGTTTAAACAAAGTTTCTAGGAAAATAAAAGAATCCCTAAAGAATGTAGGTATAATTATTCTTAGTTCTAACCATCAAAAAAGATTGAAATCGTAATATTTCAGAATGGTTTCTCTTCCAACTTCCTCCCTAGGCGCATTCATATAATTTCACAGACTGAAAGGTCCCCTTTCTCACAAATCTTTTTGAAATTGGTCATTTTTTAAAACAACAGTAGTTTTATTGGTTACCAGCTCTATGTAAGGAATGTTGTGAGGAGTCCCAGAGCTCAGCTGTCATTCATAAAGCTTTCAGGGAAGGGACATTGGTAAAGCCCAACAAGTCGGTTATAATGTGCCAGATGGGACAGGTAATTTATTATTTTACACCACAAGTTAATACAGGACTACCTGTGCCCTTTCTGAGAAGGGTAGAATCACATCCTTATCCATGGATGTGATTCTTCATGAAGAATTTTTAGAATTTTGCCACTGATATCCTGTCATAATAAAGTTTCTGCTAAGTCCCCTGAACCTTTTCTCCTGACTCATTTTTATTCTAGACATTCAGAGGCATTACAGAGACAGGGCTCAGTACCTTTTGTCATCATTTAAGAGAAACTGGGGATTCTTCCAAATTTTGCCACCATGACCTTATAAAAATCTAACTATAACCAACTTACTTGAGCAATTGCTTTTACATCCAAGTCTGTCACTATCTGGATATATTTATTGAACACTTTTGTGTTTTCAGCATTGAATTCAACAGATAACAGAGCAGAAAGGAGATAGAAGTACAGAATTTTTGCAATCTAAGGAGTCTAAATTTACCTCAAAAGTTGATGATGTTTTATAAATACAGTTCATCCTGATGTTAATTTCTCTGGTCTTTTGTTTACACAAGAAAGCTCTAGGCTGGGTTAGGATACACTGAATAGTGTATAAACAAATGCTATTATGCCCAAATTCAACACCCAAATGAACCAAAATATGGATTATGGTATCTCTTTATGTTGCAATTTCTACTTAAAAATAGAGGCAAGTGTAACACTCAGAAAATACAAAAGAAAACCAACTTGGTGTTCTCATGATTCCCATTTTGACCTTTTCATCAGTGTCTGAGCGCTGTACAAAGGAAAAAAACAATTGTAGTCACTAAGTGACCCAAAGTGGAGAAAGCCCTAGCGTGGTGTTAAGGTACTATTTCCCCGAAGAACTCCCTCCCAGAATCTAGACCTCTCACCAGCCCCTCAAAACTCTGTGGGTTTGCACATGTTCCCCAGCTTAGAAAATGTCCCTTGTTTACCATATCAGCCACTATTTTTTACAACTTCCTTTCTTTCTCCCAAGGACATGAGAGCAAACGCTTATCTCCTGTTTCAGGACAAACTGGGTTCTGAGGCAACTCCCTCAGGAAGCAATAGCAGCCATATTTATTGCATGGATTCATTTTAAAAGTCCTGGTCTGAAAAAGTGAAGCCTCTAAAAACTTGGAAGACCAGGGTGTGACTTTTCCCACTGGGGTAATCAAGTCAGATGTGTAAGAAATGTGTCATACTTACCTGGCAGGGGAGATACCATGATCACGAAGGTGGTTTTCCCAGGGCGAGGCTTATCCATTGCACTCCGGATGTGCTGACCCCTGCGATTTCCCCAAATGTGGGAAATTCGACTGCATAATTTGTGGTAGTGGGGGACTGCGTTCGTGCTCTCCCCTGAAAACAAAAAAAAACAGAAATGTGTCTATAGAACCTTCAATTATATCCACCCTTTCAAACATGGATGCCACAGGTGTTGGTGAATATAAAAGCTGTACCTTTTGAAGTGAAAAAAAACAAAGAATCTGCTTCTATACAACTCTGCCATAGGTCTCTTTTTCTTAATGTATCTATGCATTTGAATTGTGTCTATTCTTATCTAAATGATATTACCCTTGTCATTAGCTGTTAGAGTTCGAGAAGTTCTCTGACTTCTCCAATAGTCAGTCACAAAGTCAATTATATGAGGATTCCAAGATGGCAGCTAGAGGTAGGAAGCAGAAAGCGAGCCTCCTATAGTGAAATCTTGGAGAGATGCTGGAGACACACTTTGCAGGCATAATCACTGAGAAAAGGCATAACTTTGACCCCTCCACACCTCCAGCTGGTGCAGAGAATCTCCACTTCACATTAAACGGAGAACCGAGGAGGGTCCCCAGGCCGCCAGTGGCCGGCACCCACTGGGAAGACGTGGACCAGGTGAGTGTCGCGGTACCACGGTTCTCCCACAGACAAGCCTGGGCCAGAGCAGCATAGCCCCCTGGACAGACTGACCTCCATCCAGGGAAAAAAAAAAAAAAGAGAGAGAGAGAAACTGAGTAATAAGCAATAAGAACAGTTAAGACACGCTGGAAAGAGGGTGAGGCGCCCTGAGCGCTGAAGATTGGGGGAATGGAATCCTTCCCGGGACTGTAAATAAACAAGCTGGGCAGGCTGGAGAGGCTCTGGCAGGAGCGGGGCATGTGCCCAGCAACCAGGAGCGGGAAAGCTTGTGAGAGTGGCATAGGGAGAAAAACTCCACAGGAGAGGAGGGAAGACCCACTTCCCACATGAACTGTAAACAAACATGGCGGCCGGCAGGAGCAGCAGCACCGCCCAGTAATCAGGAGCAGGAAAGCTTGTGAAAGTGTCAGTGGGAGGAAAACTGCACAGGAGAGGGGGGAAGACCCACCTCCCACATGAACTGTAAATAAACATGCAGGCCTGACAACGCG
This sequence comes from Castor canadensis, assembly GCF_047511655.1. Classification (NCBI taxonomy): domain Eukaryota; kingdom Metazoa; phylum Chordata; class Mammalia; order Rodentia; family Castoridae; genus Castor; species Castor canadensis. The sequence goes on along the minus strand of NC_133393.1, from coordinate 134,625,067 downwards.
GGGGCAGTGTCACCTTTCCCAGTACTTGGAAAGGGAAAAGCCTGTAGCAGAGGCTCCTGCACAGGAGAACTCTGAACAAACAAAGCCTGTGGGACCAGGTGAGTGCTAAGTTCACCCCAGAGATCTGCATAAATAACGCCACCAGCTACAGCAGGCTGAGAGCAGCAGGCAGGCAAGCCACAGTTGCAGATACCACTCTCAGAACAGTCTCCAGACTCTTTTTTTTTTCTTTTTCTCCCTACCTTTGATGAGAGAACAACAGAATTACACTTGCAAACCAAAAAACTTACTGAAACTGTATTGCATTTGAACTTGGGACACTTGGTGGGGCTTTTCTTTGTGTGTGTGTGTGTGTGTGTGTGTGTGTGTGTGTGAGTGTGTGTGTAGTTTTGTTCTACTTTATGCATCCCCTTTGATGAGACAACTACAGAACAACATCTGAGGCACCAACAACAGGAATGGAGATTGAGATGGACACCCAAATTATTAAGACTGAAACTGCATTGCATATAAACTTGGAAGTTTTTTGTTTTTTGTTTTTTGGGTTTTTTTTTAATTTCTATTTTCCATTTTATTTTAATTCATTTTTATGTATAGATATTTCTTTCATTTACTTTTTTTTATTTTTTTATCTTTGATTTTCAATCCTCTCTCTGTCTCTCTAATGTCTGTTCAGCTTACTGTCGATTAGTACACTAACACTCCCTGTTTATACCTTTGAAACTCTCTTGTCTGATACCTTGTTCTGCTTTCTCCCTCTTGTCTGTATATTTGTTTTCCCCTTTTCTTTAACTTCTTGCTTTCCATCTCAGCTCACTCTTCCATTCTAAATATTATCATTGTTATTATTACAAGCTAGAAAATACTTAATTACACACAGTACAGGGACAGTAACAATACCAAGGACAATGATGGGAAGACAGAAAAAACAGGGAAACCAGTTTCCCCACAGCAAAAAATTAGTACAGGAACCAGAGGGGAATGAAGAGAACAGAAACTCAGATCCAGACTTCAACAAAATGAAGATAAACTATGCCAAAGGACCCAATGAAGCCCACAAGAATAATTTAAAAGAAGACATACTACAAGTACTCAATGAGAATTTTATAGAGATGATACTGGATAGGGTCAACCAAAATGTACAGGAGACACTCAAGAAATTCCAAGACAACAAAAATAGAGAATTTGAAAAAGCAAAAGAAGAAATAAAGGAAACCATAGAAGCACTGTATAAACACCAAAGTGAAAGAACACAATGAATAAATGGATAAATGAACTCAGGACAAAAATACACAATATTAAAGAGGAAAACTGCAAGGATATGGAAAACCTCAGAAAAAAGAATGAAACAGAACTGCAAAACAAAATGGAAGGCCAATCCAGCAGAATAGAACAAACAAGACAGAATCTCAGAACTTGAAGATGAAATGGTAATTAAAGGAAAAACCGAAGAACTGTTAATTAAACAACTCAAGACCTGTGAAAAGAAAATGCAAGAACTCAATGACTCCATCAAAAGACCAAACTTGAGAATCATGGGCATTGAAGAAGGAGAAGAGGTGCAAGCGAAGGAAATGCATAATATATTCAACAAAATAATAACGGAAAATTTCCCAAATCTAGAGAAAGATATTCCCATACAGATGCAAGAGGCCTCCAGGACACCAAACAGACCAGATCAAAGTAGAACTACTCCATGACATATCATCATTAAAACAACAAGTTCAGAAACTAAGGAAAGAATATTGAAGGCTGTAAGAGAGAAAAAACAAGTAACATACAAAGGTAAACCCATCAAAATCACAGCAGACTTCTCAACAGAAACATTAAAAGCAAGAAGAGCATGGGGTGAGATCTTCCGGGCACTGAATGAAAATAACTTCAACCCCAGGATACTCTACCCAGCAAAGCTATCATTCAAAACAGACGGAGCAATAAAAGTCTTCCATGATAAGCAGAAACTAAAACAATATGTGACCACAAAGCCACCATTACAAAAGATTCTGCAAGGGATCCTGCACACAGAAAGTGAAACCCAACTTAACCATGAAAAGGCAGGCAGCACCAAACCACAGGAAAAGAAAAAGCAAGACAGTAGAGAGTAACCTCAACTTAGGTACACACAATCAAACCTTCAAACAACTAAGACAACTAAATGGCAGGAATCACCACATACCTATCAGTACTAACGCTTAATGTTAATGGACTTAATTCACCCATCAAAAGACACCGTTTGACAAAATGGATTAAAAAAGAAGATCCAACAATTTGTTGCTTACAGGAGACTCATCTCACTGACAGAAATAAGCATATGCTTAGGATGAAAGGCTGGAAGAAGATTTACCAAGCCAATGGCCCCCGAAAACAGGCAGGAGTAGCAATACTTATCTCTGACAAAGTAGACTTCAAACCTACATTGATCAAACGAGATAAAGAAGGACATTCCATACTAATAAAAGGGGAAATAGACCAAAAGGAAATAATAATCATCAATCTGTACGCACCCAATGTCAACGCACCCAATTTCATCAAACATACCCTGAAAGACCTAAAAGCATATATAAACGCCAACACAGTGGTTGTGGGAGACTTTAACACCCCATTGTCATCAATAGATAGGTCATCCAAACAAAAACTCAATAAAGAAATCCAAGATCTAAAATATGCAATAGATCAAATGGACCTAGTTGATGTCCACAGAACATTTCATCCAACCTCTACACAATATACATTCTTCTCAGCAGCCCATGGAACCTTCTCCAAAATAGATCATATCCTAGGGCACAAAGCAAGCCTCAGCAAATATAAGAAAATAGAAATAATACCGTGCATACTATCTGACCACAATGCAGTAAAAGTAGAACTCAACAACAAAAGTAAAGACAAAAAACATGCAAACAGCTGGAAACTAAATAACTCATTACTTAATGAAGAATAGATCATCAATGAAATAAAAGACGAAATTAAAAAGTTCCTGGAAGTCAATGAAAATGAAAACACAACCTACCGGAACCTATGAGACACAGCTAAGGCAGTCTTGAGAGGAAAGTTTATAGCCATGAGTGCATATATTAAAAAGATTGAAAGAACCCAAATCAATGACCTAATGATACATCTCAAACTCCTAGAAAAACAAGAACAAGCAAATCCCAAAACAAATAGAAGGAGAGAAATAATAAAAATAAGAGCTGAAATCAACGAAATAGAAACCAAAAAAACCATACAAAGAATTAATGAAACAAAAAGTTGGTTCTTTGAAAAAATAAACAAGATCGATAGACCCCTGGCAAACCTTACTAAAATGAGGAGAGAAAAAACCCAAATTAGTAGAATTAGGAATGCAAAAGGGGAGATAACAACAAACACCATGGAAGTCCAGGAAATCATCAGAGACTACTTTGAGAACCTATATTCAAATAAATTTGAAAATCTAAAAGAAATGCACAGATTTCTAGATACATATGATCATCCAAAACTGAACCAAGAGGAAATTAATCACCTGAATAGACCTATAACACAAAATGAAATTGAAGCAGCAATCAAGAGTCTCCCCAAAAAGAAAAGTCCAGGACCTGATGGATTCTCTGCTGAATTCTATCAGACCTTTAAAGAAGAACTGATACCAACCCTCCTTAAACTGTTCCATGAAATAGAAAGGGAAGGAAAACTGCCAAACACATTTTATGAAGCCAGTATAACACTTATCCCAAAACCAGGCAAAGACACCTCCAAAAAGGAGAACTATAGGCCAATCTCCTTAATGAACATTGATGCAAAAATCCTCAACAAAATAATGGCAAACTGAATTCAGCAACACATCAAAAAGATTATTCACCATGACCAAGTAGGCTTCATCCCAGGGATGCAAGGGTGGTTCAACATACAAAAATCAATAAACGTAATAAACCACATTAACAGAAGCAAAGACAAAAACCACTTGATCATCTCAATAGATGCAGAAAAAGCCTTTGATAAGATCCAACATCATTTCATGATAAAAGCTCTAAGAAAACTAGGAATAGAAGGAAAGTTCCTCAACATTATAAAAGCTATATATGACAAACCTACAGCCAGCATTATACTTAACGGAGAAAAACTGAAACCATTCCCTCTAAAATCAGGAACCAGACAAGGATGCCCACTATCTCCACTCCTATTCAACATAGTACTGGAATTCCTAGCCCGAGCAATTAGGCAAGAAGAAGGAATAAAAGGAATACAAATAGGTAAAGAAACTGTCAAAATATCCCTATTTGCAGACGACATGATCCTATACCTTAAAGACCCAAAAAACTCTACTCAGAAGCTTCTAGACATCATCAATAGCTATAGCAAGGTAGCAGGATATAAAATCAACATAGAAAAATCATTAGCATTTCTATACACTAACAATGAGCAAACTGAAAAAGAATGTGTGAAAACAATTCCATTTACAATAGCCTCAAAAAAAAAATCAAATACCTAGGTGTAAACCTAACAAAAGATGTGAAAGACCTCTACAAGGAAAACTATACACTTCTGAAGAAAGAGATTGAGGAAGACTATAGAAAGTGGAGAGATCTCCCATGCTCATGTATTGGTAGAATCAACATAGTAAAAATGTCGGTTCTCCCAAAAGTAATCTACATGTTTAATGCAATTCCCATCAAAATTTCAAGGACATTCATTAAAGAGATTGAAAAATCTACTGTTAAATTTATATGTAAACACAAGAGGCCACGAATAGCCAAGGCAATACTCAGTCAAAAGTACAATGCAGGAGGTATCACAATACCTGACTTCAAACTATATTACAAAGCAATAACAATAAAAACAGCATGGTACTGGCACAAAAACAGACATGAAGACCAGTGGAACAGAATAGAGGACCCAGATATGAAGCCACACAACTATAAGCAACTTATCTTTGACAAAGGAGCTAAAAATATACAATGGAGAAATAGCAGCCTCTTCAACAAAAACTGCTGGGAAAACTGGTTAGCAGTCTGCAAAAAACTGAAACTAGATCCATGTATATCACCCTATACCAAGATTAACTCAAAATGGATCAAGGATCTTAATATCAGACCCCAAACTCTTAAGTTGATACAAGAAAGAGTAGGAAATACTCTGGAGTTAGTAGGTATAGGTAAGAACTTTCTCAACAAAACCCCAGCAGCACAGCAACTAAGAGATAGCATAGATAAATGGGACCTCATAAAGCTAAAAAGCTTCTGTTCATCAAAAGAAATGGTCTCTAAACTGAAGAGAACACCCACAGAGTGGGAGAAAATATTTGCCAACTATACATCAGACAAAGGACTGATAACCAGAATATATAGGGAACCTAAAAAACTAAATTCTCCCAAAACTAATGAACCAATAAAGAAATGGGCACGTGAACTAAACAGAACTTTCTCAAAAGAAGAAATTCAAATGGCCAGAAAACACATGAAAAAATGCTCACCATCTCTAGCAATAAAGGAAATGCAAATTAAAACCACGCTAAGATTCCACCTCACCCCTGTTAGAATAGCCATCATCAGCAACACCACCAACAACAGGTGTTGGCGAGGATGCGGGGAAAAAGGAACCCTTTTACACTGTTGGTGGGAATGTAGACTAGTACAACCACTCTGGAAAAAAATTTGGAGGCTACTTAAAAAGATGGACATCGATCTACCATTTGATCCAGCAATACCACTCTTGGGGATATACCCAAAAGACTGTTACTCCAGAGGCACCTGCACATCCATGTTTATTGCGGCACTATTCACAATAGCCAAGTTATGGAAACAGCCAAGATGTCCCAGCACTGACGAATGGATTAAGAAAATGTGGTATCTATACACAATGGAATTTTATGCAGCCATGAAGAAGAACGAAATGTTATCATTCGCTGGTAAATGGATGGAATTGGAGAACATCATTCTGAGTGAGGTTAGCCTGGCTCAAAAGACCAAAAATCGTATGTTCTCCCTCATATGTGGACATTAGATCAAGGGCAAACACAACAAGGGGATTGGACTATGAGCACATGATAAAAGCGAGAGCACACAAGGGAGGGGTGAGGATAGGTAAGACACCTAAAAAACTAGCTAGCATTTGTTGCCCTTAACGCAGAGAAACTAAAGCAGATACCTTAAAGCAACTGAGGCCAATAGGAAAAGGGGACCAGGAACTAGAGAAAAGGTTAGATCAAAAAGAATTAACCTAGAAGGTAACACCCACACACAGGAAATCAATGTGAGTCAATGCCCTGTATAGCTATCCTTATCTCAACCAGCAAAACCCCTTGTTCCTTCCTATTATTGCTTATACTCTCTCTACAACAAAATTAGAGATAAGGGCAAAATAGTTTCTGCTGGGTATTGAGGGGGGGAGCGGGAGGGGGTGGAGTGGGTGGTAAGGGAGGGGGTGGGGGCAGGGGGGAGAAATGAACCAAGCCTTGTATGCACATATGAATAATAAAAGAAAAATGAAAAAAAAAAAAAAAAAAAAAAATCAATCATACATCCATCCACTTATTCACTATTTATTAGATAGATAAATAGATAAAAACAGATAAGCATACAGGTAGGCAGTCAGGCAGAGAGAAAAACAGATAATCTTGGGATTTGAGGATTCCCAATACATAGGTACTGCTCATTCTCATCCAAATTCTGACTCACTTGAGAAATAAGACAAATGAAATTTACATTATCACTTTTTCTGTTAAAAGTGCTAAAGGAGGCTGGGCATAATGGTGTATGTCTATAATCCCAGCACTCGAAAAGCTGAAGCAGGAGGATGATGGGTTCAAGGCCAGCACACCAAACTTCTTAATGTTTAGCAAACAATTTAAGGAGAGCTATCACCCAGCCACAGTGGCTCTGAAGCACCACTGTCCTCCCCTAGGAGCTGCAAAGTTTACCACATGGCCAACGACAATCCAGAGCACAAACAAGCAAACCAGAGTCTAAGAGAAAACAATGACCAGGACAGAACTACGCACACATGTCCAGGTTCTTACGCCCAAATCTGCAATCACTCTCGTGGACCTTTTCTCTTCCTCAGTCTTCTCTGAATTCTCAACAATGTTGATTACTTCTCCAAACTTTTGAACTTGTATTTAAAGGAGTAGGAAAGAATAAATATATTTTATTTGGTGACAGGCCTTTCTAGGGAGAGAGAAAGGGGTATAGCTATACAGGCCCAGTGCCTTCCTCCAAATTTTCTCCATTATCCCACTCATCACTTACTTCTAACTTCATCCCAAGAGGGAGAAACACTACAGAATTACTCCACTGATTGATTTCCCACAACATGAAAGGAAACATGAGCCAAGAGGATGAATTTCCCCCACCAAAAACCTTGTTTGTAGTCTAGAGAATTTATGGTGTAGAGAAATAGAAACCTACATTATTAATAGAAAAGTGTTATGTAATAATAATGGTCCAAAGATTTGGAGAACATAAATGAGGAAGTAATACATTCTATTTAGTTCATATAAATCTGTCAGTATGTTATAAACTCAGGCTAGTTTTTTAAACATTAAATGCATAGTCACTAAAATATATATTTGTCCTAGAATAACTCCATTTTGTAGAGTTCTTTATCCATTGTCAAAGTTCTTACATATCTTTCTATTAAATCTTCACCTCTCCCACTGCCACACAGGCACGTGCGTGGACACATATACACATGCACACATGTACACAAAGAGAACTGAACTATCTTCCAATAATCTTTTTTTTGCTTGCTTTATAAAGTCCTAGCCATCAACACATTATCCTGGTACATGGTTGCCCAGAGTAAGGACTATATTTCTAGACTTTCCTTCCATATAGATGTGGTTCTAGAATATAAATGGAATATATCAGATGTACAGGGAAGAGTGACCTCCGTCCTATGTTCCTTCCTGTTTAAGGCAGTGTGGACTTGGTAGCTGGAGTTGGAGCAGCCTTCATGGACCTTACTGTAACTTAGAGAATGAGTCCCATGGAGCAAACAAAGTAGAAGGAAATCATGTCTCTGGCATTACAAAGTGCTGTATAGCCGCAGGCCTAACTTTCAACTTTTACATGAGAAAGAAATGAACCTCCATCTTGTTTTAGCCTCCACTATATGTTTTTGGTTATTCATATCTCAAACTATCTCTCTCTCTCTCTCTCTCTCTCTCTCTCTCTGTCTCTGTCTCTCTCTATCTCATATCTCCTCTCTCTCTCTCTCTCTCTCTCTCTCTCTCTCCCTCTCTCCTATACTGTTCTCATTGTAGACTCTGTGTGCTTCCCTTGCTTTTGGCTGATGTACGGAGGATATCTTTCTCCCACTTCTTTAGTTTCCTCGCAGTTACCTCTAACCTCTCTTATCCTTACTTCAAATAATTGCCTCAAATGTCACTTGATATCAGAACTTTCTTATTCTCATCTCTGGTTACGTCCTCTAACCTCCAAGTGTAACCTCTGCCAACTTCAACAACCACAATATAATCCTTTCTTGACATACCTTCTCAACAAAACCTTTAACCTCTTAAGGGCAGGAATCAAAACCATTTTACTTAATATCCTTATAGTCTAGCAAAGTGCCCGATGCAAAGACACAGCCTTTAGCACATATTGGATGAGGTCAAGATGAGGAAACTAGGGTTATATGAGATTACATAAACTAATATTCATTCAAACTATATTTTCTTACTTTACCAGGATTCATTTGACTCACAAAATAACTATGATTTCATGCACTTGGATACATCTTCTATTCCAGGCCGTTTATTGTTCACAAATAGATCTAGGCTTGAAGGACTACATATGGAAACCTCCTTCACTACTTAATATTGAGCCCAAACACATTCCTCAATCCTATAGAGCAACTACACTGAGGTAAGGAGAGGTCAATCTCAGTCCCTTTAATGTTAAACCACATTCAGCTTTCTTCCATTACGTTCATTTCTCTGTCTCTTAGTTAATTTTGACAGATGTTGTAGGAGGCAATTGGTAACTCTTATGCAACCAGTAGCACTTCAGTACACAGACCATCTGCCTCAGTGTGTTAGAGCCCAGTGATCCAAATTGTAAACATACTTCAATGACTTGTAAATGGTTCATTACCCGATGAACTAAAAAATTTGATAACCTAACAGCAAGTTCAAGAAGGATTCCTGAAATATATGGAAATTAGAAGAAAATTATAGTACCTATACCTTATCTGTAATTTCACTTTCCATGGTTTTACTTACTCTATTCATAGTCAATGGCAGTAGAAAATATTAAATGGAAAATTCCAGAAATAAACAATTCATAAATTTAATGTGTTATCAGAGGGTCAACAGTTGCCTCACTCTGAGTCACAGCATCTATGTCATTCATCCATCATATCATCTACAGCATCACAAGAAGGGTGAGTATAGTACAATAAGATATTTTGTGAGACTACATACATGTAATTTTTCATACATTATACTGTTATAGTTACTTTATTATTAGTAAGTGTTGCTAATTTCTTACTGTGCTTAATTTATAAATTAAACCTTTTCACAGGTATGGATGTGTAAGGAAAAAAGACTCAGTATTTATAGGGCTATGTACTATTCCTAGCTTCAAGCATCCATGGGGAAGAGTCTCAGAACACATCCGCTGTAAAGATTGGGGCACTACTGTATAAACTCCACAGTCCACAACACTTGGAAAGGTCATTAGCAGGTTTCTCAGAAAAAGTTACATCTGTCTATTTCTGCTCCTCTGATTCTGAGAAGAACCTGGATATGTGGCCATCTAAACTTCTAGAACAGAGAGGATTCTTTAGGATTTACTGAGCTACTGTCTTACTCTTCCATTCATCCACTCATTCCTTCATTCCCCTAAAAGGGGATGCTTCACAAAATCACAGCATGAGCTTTTTCAAGAAGTTCAGACTTGCATTTCATTGTTCAAAGCCCTCCAGTGTCTCCCCATTTCACCTGAGATCTGAAGTCCTTCCTGTCGCCTGCATGCCCATGGCTCTGCCCAGTCTGGTCCCTAACCAACCCTATCCTATTCTGCCTACAAAGCCCTTGACCCATTCTACCCCAGCTTCACTACTCTTCAAACACATTGGCTAGACACCTTCCTTGGGGCCCTTGCATTTGCCATTCCTTATGCCAGGAATATTCTTCCCTAGGTATGTCATGTCTCTCTCCCTCAATTCACTTAGGTCATTTATCAAGAACCATGTCTCAAGAGGTTGTTGTCCCTGACCACTTGCCTAAGATAGTAGCCTGTAGCGCTCTCTCTGAACTGGCTCTGCTTTATTACTCTTCACAGAAATCATCACCATGTGCCATTAAAATATACACCTATTGATCTTCTAGCTATCATCTATCTATCTATCTATCATCTATCTATCTATCTATCTATCTATCTATCTATCTATCTATCTATCTATCTATATATATATATATATATATATCTGTGTCTGTTTATCACCTGTCTGTCTATACGTCATTTGCTTATTTATTTTCTGTCTTCTTCACTGGAAGGTAACCCTCATGAAGGTTATTACCATGAACTCTGTGCCTGTCATTTAGTAGTCCCCTAATAAATATTCGTTCAACAGATATCTATTATATCCTTGAGTATGGGGTAACACACTGACCTTATGATGTTGATGGTTCAGCTGGGAAAGAAGTGGGTACTATTTTTTTAAGTGTTCTGAAGGTAAAAATCATTCTGTCTCTGGTCTTAAGCCTATTAATTTTAGGCAATTTGCACAATAGTGTTTAACTTGGTCTTGGGTATAGAAGTTTGAAAAAGTAAAACCACACCCTGTAGGACACTGTTTTCAGCTTTCCATTGATTCTGTGCCCTTTCATCTAAAAGGTTATTAGGTAAGCAGAAACCACAAAGTTGTTGGGTGGTTTCTCCCCCAGTTGATATAAGAGAATTTGATTAATTTTTAACTTCTACTTTTTGAGTTATTTTGGCTGATAAAGTAATACTATCAACTAAATAACTGAATGGTTTAAAAGGTGCAAAAGACATAAAACAATATAAACAGCAAGGAAGATTCAAGAAGTCTATAATAGATATAATAAAATGAACATTTATTGAGTAACTTATATTTTCAAAACTATAACAAAAGTACATTTAATATGTCACGATTATCTTAGGAACTTACTATCTCTTTGCAGAGGAAGACACTGAGGCATGGAAGGATTAAAACCTTGCCTGATGTCACACAGTTATTTAAATATACAGACAGGAATGGAGTCATTGTATGACTCTACTCTTCTACTTCTTAAGGTTAATGTGCTTTGCAGCATCCTGTCTGACTTGGTTTCCTCACCTAGGGGCACAGTCTCATCTTAAGGCAGTCTTTATTTTTCCTACTTCTTCAAGAATCTCTGATCTTTGAGGCTTTTCTGCAGTTCTGAGCTCTGCAAGTACACTGCTATCTAAATGGTCTCCTTTGGTGGCTGCTTTGGGCTCTTAGACTCCATGTGATGTTACCTTTCTTCCCTGATTACACTGAAAGAGAAAGGAATCTCTCTGTGGGTCTGTTCCAACCTGATTCCAACCCCACTTTGAAACAGACATGAAAATAAGAACTTTACAGCTGTGCGATCTCTCAGTTACAGCAACCAAATTTTGTCTGTTGGTGAGAATTGGCAGGTGATGTAAATGTGGGACTTTCTACAGTGTGCCTCCTCCCATCCTCATTCCATGCCCTAGTTCTAATGTTGCATCTTCAGGATATGGATCAACCCACAGTTGTCTCTGGGCTGTTCAGCACATCACACGCAGAGAAATCTGTACTCTCACTGTGTTTGGAGGGGATATAGAGTGGCTGAAAATCTTGATTGCTTTGACTAAAAATTGTTTCACTGGAATAACTGAGTACATTTTAAAGGTCAACATAACAAGGTATTAAATTGTTGTATGTGGCCATGCTGCTTCTCCTCACTTGGTAAAGACCCTCATAGAAGGAAAAAGCAGATATTTTACATCTCCCTCACATCTTGTCATTGGTTAGGGAAACAAGGCTAATTTATTTCTGAAGTACGTGGGTTAGTCACCAAAGCAAAACCATAAAGTTTTTTTCCCTCTCTTTATTTTACATACAACGTAGATAAAAACACATTTGAGCAACAATTAAATGTACTAGAAGTGAATATTTGCAGACAAAGTATGGATATATTCACAGAGAAAAAAAATTATAGTACAATACAAAATACTAGAAAAGAAATCAATATTGTGATTAATATTGGTTATTATTCAAAGAATCTCATATGTACAGTTCCCAAAAAATGAAATTCTTCAGTTTCATACAGCTATTTATTTATATTTGAATTGTGCTATCAAGAATTCAGTAGCTCACATTCAGAGTTGTGACTGGTTTTATCCATTTGAATCTACCTTAGAATCTTCTAGAAGAAAGAACTCATGAGAGGTTGCCTAATCCAAGCCCTCTGACTCTGACATAAGGAATAATTAAACCACTCATCCAATACATGATACTATATTGCTTATCTTATTTTAAGGTACTCCAATAATTTTTTATACCTGCTCAAATCCTTATTAACACTTCAGTTGCTGGATGATTCTATAGCTGTAGAGACGTCTCTTTTCATTTTCTTTTATTTTTATTTTATGTATTTATTTACCTTTTGATGAGACTGGGCTTTGAAGTCAGGCCTTCATATTTGCAAATCAGGCTCTCTACTGCTTGAGTCACACCTCCAGTCTATTTTGCTGTGGTTATTTTAAAGATGAAATCTCACAAACTAATTTCTGGCCTCAAACTGTGATCCTCCTGATCTCAGCCTCCCAAGAAGCTAGAATTAGGCATGAGCCACCAGCACCAACTAAAGTGCTATGTTAAACAGGAAGGAAAGAAGATTTGGGGATTGCTGACATGTGTAACAATGGCACAATGAAAGTGACAGTACAATGAGATTGAAGAAAAAGGAGGTATGATAGGACTAAAGAAGCTTGAAAATTTTAAAGAATCAGATGGAAATAAAGATCATTATCTGAGGAAAGAGCAGAAAAATATTTTTGATCAGGATTAGGAAAAAGGGGTCAGCTGAAATAAATTAATCTCATACTTTAAGGAAGCAGAGTAAATATCCTTCTACATGTGACTGATCTGGTAGGGTACTGAGCAATCAAATGGAAATGGAGAAGAATCTGGGTCCCAGTTACATACTGATGTGTGTCAAACAATTGCAAAATGCAGTAGCTTAAAATAACTCTTCCTTCTTACTGCACAAATTTATAGGATAAGAAGTTAGGCAGGGCTCAGCTGGATGATTCTTCTGGTCCATGTATTATCAACAGGGGTCACTAGGTAGTATTCAGCTGGCAGATAAAGTGTTCTGGAGAGTTAGAGAAGGACTCATTTATCTGTTGCCCCTTGGCAGGATGGTTGGAAGGGCAAGGCTGAACTGGCCTTAACACCCATATATGTAGGCTGTCTATCATAAGGGTCTCAAGGCAATTGGACTGGTTACATGACAACTTAGAGTCCTTAAGGTGTTCCTGAGGGAAGCAGAAGGAAGCTGTAAGGTGTGATCTAGCCTCAGAATTCCCAGAATGTCACTTCTACCATCTTGGTCAAAAAGAACACAAGACCAATCTGAGGTCAAGAGGAGAAGAATTAGATTCTTCCTCTCAATAGGAAGAGTGTTAAAGAATCTAGGACATTTTTCAGTCACCAAAGTTTATAATAATCTTTCCAGGCAAGTTTTCTGGGGAATAATTTGATAAAAGCAATGACGGATATACACAATTAGGATCTAGAGTAGATATGGCTGCTTATGTTCAAGCAGAATTACAAATAAGCTAATGTATTTGTGTTAGAAATGTTTGATCCTCTGTGGGCCTGGGGCTCACCCACTATAAGAAGCAAAATGAGCCAAGGATGAATGAAAGAAATAACTTTAGCTCTTTCTGTGCAATTAGATCAAATTATTGAGTGCCTCTTTGTGCTTATCCATAGGATGGATCAGCAAAATGGTCCCTGTCCCTAAGAAGCTTATACTCCACGAGAGTACACCAAATAATAAAACAGGAAATTTTAGAAATTCAGGAGGCTTACTGATATGAGAGTGATTAATTTGGCCAACTCAAGTTCAGAGGAAACTTCATAAAGAGACATTTAATGAAAGTTTCCATGAAAGTGGAACAGAAGTTTTGTCATGTGGACTGGAGAAGAGCCTGCAGAACTATGGTGTGTATCTACGTCTGTGTGTGTGTGTGTGTGTGTGTGTGTGTTTACAGTTTAATGCACTGAGAAAGGAGTGAGAAAATAAGATTAAAGTTGAAGGCAGGGGGATAACATGTAAAAAAGAAAAAAAATCCATGTAGTTGATTATGAAAGTTAGAAGATGCTATTGTTTGATTGTAAGCACAAGAAGCACACATCCAGTATGTTTTAGGGACATGGGACATAGGACATGGGACCTGATAGAGAATTTGAGAGCCTGACTTGACCAGGCCACTTTCCATTCTAAGTAGCTAGCAAGTTTAACCATTATCTAGAAATCCTTTCTTACAACAAACTGGAATAACTCTTGCTTTAAATCAAGTTCATTCCTTCTTGTTAGACTCTTAGAATTCTTGCTGTTGAGACATTACAGTGTGCTTATAGTTTTTCTTTTTTCCTCTCTGAATTGAGAAACCATATGATGGCAGATGCTGTCATTACAGCTTTAAGACACTCTGTCCTTGCCCAGTGAATTCTGAGAGATCATAACAGAGATGCTCTGGTATCAAATGCTTGCTTTTTTATTATACAATTTATTTCAGTTTGACATTATTTACATTGCTGTTGTCTTCTACCATTTTATAAATTGTTCCTGAGCTAGAAACCACTTTCAACTCCTTCAATAGCTAAGCTGCTCAGAAGCAAGCCTATCAAATCAGGCCATCAGAGGCCAGCTTCAGACTTGAGGCATCTTCTTTGTATTAGAACAATAATATTTTTCAGGATGAAGACTCTGTGCATATGCAGATTAAGTATCCCTTGTCCAAAATGCCATGGACCAGAGTGTTTTGAACTATGGAATATTTTCATATACATAACGTGGTATCTTGAAGATAGGACCCAAGTGTAAGCACAAATTTGTTTTACATACCACCTCATAAAAATTGCCTAAAGGTAATTTTTTATAAAAGATTTTTAGTGCACCTCCATTTTGACTGTGACATGTCATGTGAGGTCAGGTGAAAATTTTCCACTTGTAGTGTTATGTCAAAAATTTGAATTTTGAAGCATTTCATATTTTGGATGTTCTGATTAGGAATGCTCCACTTGTTCATGATCTGAAAGAGTATTCAAACTAACATATGAATGAAGTAAGGAAATCAATTCAAGATCTAGATCAGATAACAATGTGAATGAAAAATTCAGTGAGAAAACAATTCTGGAAAAAAAATATATAAATGATGGAAATTTAAAACTCAATAAATCAAATAAAAACACATTGGAAGATATCATCGATGGACTAAATCAAACAAAAGAAAGAATACCAATATCAGAGATTGAGGATAAGATCATGGAGACATAATTAGAAAACAATAAAGAAAAATTTCAAAAAGCAAGCATAACATTCATTTCAGAACTCTGGGACATGACCACATAAGAATCCATGGGATTTGTTTAAGGTAAAACAAACTAGAATTAGGAAAAATAAAGCATGTTCAACTTAGTAAACCACCAAACTGGTCACTACATGTGAATAAAGGGAACAATCCATCAAGAATATAAATCAAATACAAATATGCATGCATCAAAAGTGGGTGCACTCAATTTCATGAAATAAATAACACTGGACTTAAAGGGACAGGTAGGTCAAGATAAAATAACAGTGAGTGACTTCAATACCCCAGTCTCACCAATAAGTAGATAATTCGGATTTAAAAAATCAACAAAAACTTCAGTTAAGCAGCATCATCCATCAAATGGACTTAATAGATATCTACAGCATATTACATCTGACAGCTACAGGGTATATATTCTTCTCAACAGTCCATGAAACTTTTTCCAAAAGTGATCCTATTTGAAGCCATAAAGAAAGCCTTGTCAGGTACTAATAAATATTAAAATATTTTCTTGTATTTTATCAGGTCATAATGGAATAAAATTGGAAATCAATAGCAAGAGAAACTACAAAAGCTATACAAATATATGGAGATTGAATGATACAATTTTGAATAATCATAGGCCATTGAAGAAGTCCATAAAGAAATAAAACAAATTCTACAAGCAAATACAAATGAAAATACAACTTATAAGAACCTTTAGAATATAGCAAAGGAAGCTCATAGCTAAAAGTGCTTACATTTTAAAAATTAGAAAGATCTCAAATAAATAACCTAATGAAGCATAAGAACAAGCCAAACTCAAAAGAAGTAGAAGGAAAAAATAATAAAGATCTGGGTGGTAGTTAATGAAATGGAGATTAAAAGAACACAAAAAACTATAAATAGACAAATAAGATTGATAAGACTTTAGTCAAACTAATCAAAGAAAAAGAGAAAAGACCCAACTTAGTAAAATCAGAGAGGAAAAAGGGGATACCACAACAGACATCAATGAAATTCAGAGAGTCATTAGGGAATATTGTGAAGTTATAGGCTAATAAATTGGAAAATCTAGAAGAAATGGATACATTTCTAAATACATATGATCTACCAAAATTGAACCAAGAGGATATAAAGAACCTGAACAGACTTAGAAGAAGCAATGAGATTGAAGCAACAATAAAAAAAAAAAGAAAAAAAACCTCCCAATAAAGAAAGCCCAGAACCAGACAGATTCACTGCTGAAGTCTACCAGCCCTTTAAAGAAGACCTGACTCCAATACTCTAGGTAAGGACACAACAAAAAAAGAGAAAACTATAGACCAATTTCCTTGATCAACAAAAACACAGAAATCCTCAATGAAATACTAGCAAACTGAATTCAGCAATACATTAAAAGAGATCATATGCCATAATCAAGTAGGTTAAATTCCAAGAATGCAAGTATTGTCCAACATATGCAAATCAGTAAACATGATCAGCACATAAATAGAACCAAGCAAAAATCACATAGTCATGCCAATAGAAGCAGAAAAGCCTTTGACAAAATTCAATATTCTTGGATCTGATGGGGAGAGATGATGGGGGCAATGTAACCAATGTACAATATAAATCTAACCAGAATTGTCACTATGAACTCGTATCATGAATATATCCTAATAAAAATTTATTTTAAAAAAATTCAATGGTCTTCATGATAAAAGCCATGAAAAAACTAGGAATAAAAGAATCAAACCTGAACATAATAAAGGCTATACACAACAAATCTATTGCAAACTAAGTGGGAAAAAAACTGAAGCATTTCTTCTAAAATCAAGAATGGGATAAGGCTGTACACTCACTCCACTCTTATTCAATATAGTGCTTAAATACATAGAGCAATAAGGCAAGAGAGAGAAAAAAGGGATATAAATAGGAAAGTGAGAAGTCAAATGTTCCATAGTTTCGGATGATAAGGTTCCATATTTATAAGACCGTAAGAAATCTCTTAGGTCTGATAAGTGCTTTAAGCAAAGTAGTGAGATACAAAATCAGCATACAAAGATCAGAAGTTTTTCTATATACCGATACCAAACATGCTGAGGAAGAAATAAGAAAAACAATCCCATTTACAATAGCCTCAAAAAATATACAGGAATAAAGACCTCCTATGTTTATGGATCAGCAGAATTAGGATTATGAAGATGGCCATATTTCCAAAAGTGATTTGCAGATTCAATTCAATACCCATCAAAATTCCGATGGCATTCTTCACAGAAGTAGAAAAAAAAAATCCGAAAATTCATATGAAAGTCCCCAAATAGCCAAAGTAATCCTGAGCAAAAAGAGCAATGTTGGGGACTGGATGCATGATTCAAGTGGTAGAGTGCCTCCCTAGCAAGTGCAAGGCCTGAGTTCAAACTCCAGTACCACCAAAAACAAAATGTAAGAAAAAAGAGACAGCAATGTTAGAAGTATTACAACACCTTCACAAAACGGGATGGTGGTGGTATAAAAACAGATATATAGACCAATGGAACAGAATAGAGGACCCAGAAACAAAAGCTGCACATTTGGTTCTCAACAATGGTACCAAAAACATATGTTGGAGAAAAGACAGCCTCTTCAACAAATAGTGCTGGGAAAATTGTATATCCACGTGTAGAAGTCTGAAACTAGATTCCTATCTCATCCTGTACAAAAGCCAACTCAAAATGGATCAAAGACCATAATGCAAAACCTGAAATTTTAAAACTACTAGGGAAAAACACTTCAAGATATGGGTATAGGCAAATATTTTCTGAATAGAACTGCAGTAGCTCAGGAAATAAGAGTACAAATTGACAAATAGGATTGCATCAAATTGAAAACCCCCACACAGCAAAGGAAACAATTATCAGAATAAAGAGAAAATCCATAGAATGGATGAAAGCATTTGCCAGCTATCTGACAAGGGACTGATATTCAGAATATATAAAGAACTCCAAAACACCAAAGGAAAAAATAACCCAGTCAATAAATGGGAAATGAATTGAACAGACACTTCTCAAAAGAAGAAATACAAATGGCCAACAAATACATGAAAAAAATTTCAATATCCTTAGTCATTAAGGAAATCAAAACTACACTGAGATTCCATCTCAACCCAGTCAGAATGGCTACCATTAAAAAGACAACAACAAATACTGGTGAGGATATGAGGAAAAGGACCCCAATACACTATTGATGGGAACGTAAATTTGGCCAGTCACTATAAAAAACAGTATGGAGAGTCCTCAAAAACACAGAAATAGAACTGCCATATGATCCTGCTATAATGCTTCTGGGTGTATACCCAAGGGTATCAAAAGTCAGTATACAATAGACATACCTGCATAGTCACATTTATTGCAACACTCTTCACAACAGTCAAGTTATGGAATCAGTCTAGTACCCATTAATGGATAAAGATAATATGTTATATATACACAATGGAGTGTTTTTTAGTCTAAAGAACAAAATTCATGTCATTTGCAGGAAAATGGATGGAACTAGAGATCATCACATTAAGCAAAATAAGCCAGACTCCAAAAGAAAAATATCATGTTTTCTCTCATATGCATAATCTAGGCTTCAAAAATAAATAAAGCACATGAGAGTAGAAGGGAGATCATTTGGGAAGAGGAAGGGGAGCAGTGGGATGAGGGAGGGGGACAAAAAAGAGTAATGAGTGTAAATATGATCAAAGTACGTAATATACAAGTATGAAAATAAAGAAACCCATTATTGTGTATAATTAATATATGCTAATAAAGTACTTTTATTGATAAACATAAAAAGTTTGACATCACCAACAACAGGTATTGGAGAGGATGTGGGGGAAAAGGAACCTTCGTACGATGCGGGTGGAATGTAAGTAAGCTAGTGCAACCACTTTGGAAAACAATATCTAGGCTTCTTAAAAAACTAAACTTAGATCTGCCATATGATCCAGCAATCCCACTTCTAGGGATATACCCAAAGGTATGCAACTCAGGGTATTACAAAGGCACCTGCACACCCATGTTTATTGCAGCACTATTCACAGTAGCCAAGTTATGGAAACAGCCAAGATGCCCCACTACTGATGAATGGATTAAGAAAATGTGGTATTTATACACAATGGAATTTTACTCAGCCATGAAGAAGAATGAAATCTTATCATTCGCAAGTAAATGGATGGAACTGGAGAACATCATTCTGAGTGAGGTTAGCCTGGTTCAGAAGATCAAAAATCATATGTTCTCCCTCATATGCGGACTTTAGACCTAGGGCAAATGCAGTAATGTTGTCGGATTTGGGTCACACACTAAGGGGAGAGCACATACGGGAGGAATGGGGATAGGTAGGAAACCCAAAACTTGAAAGAGTTTGATGTCCTCACTGCAGAGGAGCTAATATTGTAACCTTAAAACAACAGAGGTCAATATGGGAAGGTGACCCCGAAGTAGTGAAGAGGTCAGGTAGAGATGAATCAATTTGGGTTGTAATATACTTGTGCATGGAAGCAATGCTAGGAATTCCTCTGTATAGCTGTCCTTATCTCAACTAGCAAAAACGCTCTGTCTTTCTTGTTATTGCTCATGCCTACTCTTAAAACAAAATTGGAGAAAAAGGCAGAACAGGTTCTGCCTGAAAGCAAGGGGGTGGATGTCAGGGGGCAGAAATGGCCCAAACAATGTATGCACCTATGAATAAATGAATAAAGGAAAAAATTAAAATTAAAAAAAAATAAAAGGTTTGAGTGTGAAGAAAAGGCTTGTGGGATTTTCTTACTCTAAAGGAATAAAACATCTCTGAAAAGATTGAATTAAGTCTATATTCAGTCAAAAAATAACTTTTAGCATTAAAAATTTTATTCAAGAAAATTCTCTTACTCTAATTTTCTTCCATCATTGTAAAAATATACTGTGTTTATCCTCAAAATTAGTCATTTGAGGAGATATGAGCAATACACTCAGCGTGGACAGATTGAACAAGCAGATATTAATTGTTTGCAATGCATGATCCATTCAAATGGATGAGAGAGCTGCAGCTGGGAAACTGCTCTGCCTAACTCTCTAGGTTACCTGAGTCACAGTGAGAAAGCATGGGTGTTTGACAAGCAGGAATGGATTTATTATGTTGGACACTCCTGTTTGAAATAGCCTTTGTGGCTGACCCCTTTACAACACCTTTTATTATATGAAAAAAATTTCATTTGCCTTCAAGTACAACAGAGGATGCTTGGTAGGAAATTAATTTTATTTTTAATTAGGAACCATTCACATCACCTGGTTCCTATCTTGTCCTGTCAGCACACCATAGCACTGCATTCTACAGCTGCAGAAATTTTTACCAGGATAGTTCCTTTCCAGCAAAGATATAGTTTAAATAATGCCTATTGTGCTTTGCATAGATAGCATATTTCCTGAATCTCCTATCTTTATATTTCATTCGAAAGAGTCTGGGAAAAACTAGAATAATATTTTGACATTTAAGCCAAAAGTAAAAGAATTTCATCCATTAGAACAGTGGGTATCATTTTCTGGCTGAATATTAGAATCACCTGGAGAGCTTTTAAAAAATACCATTGCACATTTCACACCCATTGTTATTTTTCTAAAAGTATTCCAGGAGAATCTAGCATGCAGCCAGGCTTGAAAAACACAGTGCCAGAACATTCTTTTGAGATATATGAGCTATATAGAGAGAAGTTTGAATAATGATATTTGAGAAATATTTTATTCATGGCTTATTTTATTTGAGGCTCTTAAATAACATGTATAGTACTATATAAAATATTCCCAAAGAAAATTAACTGAAAGTTAAGCAAATTTTAACAATAAGTAAGGGCTCATTGTAAGCATAACCAACTAGGTGCTGTAAGTTTATATGGAGAAGAGCTTACCTGAAGCACATTAGGATTTACCAGAAAGCTGTTAAGTTAAACTCCAGGGCCTTCATTTACAGAGACAGTAGCGAGGCCCTACAATGTGTTGATACATTCATGTATTTTTATAAAATCTACAAAAATCAGTTTATCCACTGCTGCCTCTGTTCCCCCTCTAATTATTCCCATTATACTTTTCCTTGTGTCTGTTGGTATCTAAGTAGCAAGGTATATTTCTGGGCTCCAGCAAAACGGGAGCTTTAGTTTAGGAGAATATGTGCATGTGACTGACAATTGTTTCTGTGTGTACTTCAGTGATCATTAGTTGTTCTGAAATAAGAATGGCTTGCAGAAGTTCCTATTGCCCACTGCACTGACTCACTCAGATTAGTGATGTGAAATTTCAGGGCTGACTGAAAACTCGTAATGATGCTGATGAAGAACTGGTTAATGAATGTTGTCAATTCAAAGAGAATTTGTGATTAGTTATTGCATGTGAAAATTTGAAACAACTTGAAGTCTCATCTATGAAAGACAGAAACTTCATAGAAGCTTTCTCTAATTCAACAATAATTCCAATAATATACATGTCATTATAAAGACTGTCATAATGGAAGTCTCTTAAGATAAGAAAACCTTTCCAAACCTTTTAATTATGAACATAACCAACGATGCTGGAAGAAAGATGGAATTATCCTTTCATTGCCTCCATAGACAATAATTTTCCAAATTTGTTATCAGGTGAAGAGTTACAGAATGCAGCCAAAATATGTGTAGGGAAAAGTATTCTAGATGTGTGTCAGGAAGTTATTTTTGAAAATTAAATTTTTTCCTTTTCTAGGTCTTATGTTTGTGTGACCTTGGAAGATTGTTTTTAAAACTTTGATTTGATTTCTTTTCTCATTCTAAATAAATATTCACTTTTAGATATATTTCATATGTGTAATTTTTTATTCTTTCTCTCAAAGATAGCTTCTCAAAATTGAATAAGCTTTAGCTATCACCTGGATCCACTCTTGTCTCAGGAAATTTACAAGCATTGACCCATATTGACCCAGAACTCAGTAAAGGTAGATAGATCAGTGGGAACAGATACAAAGACAGGGTCTCACTGATCTGCAATGATGAGGACTACACCGTTAAAACAATGTTTATCATATATGGACAGTGGTATAAATTTCCAATTTAAAAAAATCTCATTGTAACTGCACCTTAAATGCATTGAATCCGTAGTAGAATCAATCATAGCACTTAGATAAAACAAATTACGAACAAGGAAATTAGCAATTGACCTAGTACAAGTGCTTCTGACCCTCATTCCAGTCTAGGAGCATGAATCAGTGTGATGTAGGATAGCCAGGTCTGCTGGCCTGTAGTTGCTATTTCTCTAAGGCCTCAGATAATCTTCCTAAGCAAGTATGAGTCTAGTGTTTAAAGATACATACTTTTTAATGGAACATGGAGCATAGATAGTAATCAACTTCCTCCTTTGGCAACACCTGAGATTAACTGTTCATGCTCAAATTTGCCTTTTGTGAAACTTTTCAAACAGATTTTCAATTACATAAAAGCATTGAAAAAAATGAAAACCCATTTACCAAGTATGTCTAGAAAGTGTTCATATGTAGTAGTGCTTCGTCTACTATATACCCATATTTCTATTAAATTATTACAAAGTTACAGCTATCACACCATTTCATCTCTAATAGTCCAGAATGAAGCTCCTAAAAGAAGGACATACCCGTGTACAACCAGAATGGCATCATCATGCCTTATACAGGTAACAGTAATGTCCTTATGTGATCAACATAATCCACATTCAAATTTCTCCAAGGGTCCCTGGCATAACTTTTAGAATTTTTTTTTTCCAAACCAAGATCTGATCAAATTTTGTACCCTGTATTTAGTTGAAGTCTTTTTACTCTTTTTTTACATCATGATAATAGCTGTTTAGGAGACCAAACTTAGTATCTTATACAATATTTCACATTCTGAATTTATTAATTTGTTCTATTGTTCCCTCACTTTCTTATAACCAAGAGATTCAATCTGTATGCTTGGTTAAGTGCAAAACTACTTCATAAGCCATTTTAAGTATTCTCTTTGAAATGTAATATTCTAATCAGTTGCATCTTTACTATACTGTCTTAATTCATTTTCAGTTGAACTCTGATATTTCTATCCAGGAACTTCTGTGTTTGGATACTAAGACTAGGGGGACTAAATGGTTTACCTAAGGTCACAGAATGAAACAATTGAAGATCACAAAAAGTTGGCAAAGCAGGGCTCATGTCTTGTGTTAACTTGTCTTAAACAATCAAAATGGGTACATTCCTGATGCTTGAGAGATAATATGCTAGAAGATACAGAGATAACTATTTTAAGATATAATAATTCAGATGGAAAGTTCACTTGAATCAAGAAATAGATTCATAAGCAAGCTTTACAGAATAAGAATACTGCATTATGCTTGGCCAGTAGAATGTCAAGTACCATGAGGGTCAGCTGAACCCAGCAGAATCAGAGCCCCAACAGTCATCCATGACAGTTCCCTTCTCTTTTAGGCCACATCCAAGGCTGGCTGACTCTATCTCCAAAACCAAATCTGATATAAATCCTCTCTTTTCCACAATCTCTGCAAACCCGCATTTAACCAAACATATAAATTGAATCTCCTGGTTATAAGAAAGTGAGGGAACAATAGAACAAATTAATAAATTCAGAATGTGAAATATTGTATAAGATACTAAGTTTGGTCTCCTAAACAGCTATTATCATGATGTAAAAAAGAGTAAAAAGACTTCAACTAAATACAGGGTACAAAATTTGATCAGATCTTGGTTTGGAAAAAAAAAAAATTCTAAAAGTTATGCCAGGGACCCTTGGAGAAATTTGAATGTGGATTATGTTGATCACATAAGGACATTACCGTTACCTGTATAAGGCATGATGATGCCATTCTGGTTGTACACGGGTATGTCCTTCTTTTAGGAGCTTCATTCTGGACTATTAGAGATGAAATGGTGTGATAGCTGTAACTTTGTAATAATTTAATAGAAATATGGGTATATAGTAGACGAAGCACTACTACATATGAACACTTTCTAGACATACTTGGTAAATGGGTTTTCATTTTTTTCAATGCTTTTATGTAATTGAAAATCTGTTTGAAAAGTTTCACAAAAGGCAACTTACACTGGTTTAAGTTACAACTTTGAACTTGATGATAGTGTAAAAACAATACACATTCTGTAGAAATTGTGCTTTGAATTTTATCTTTTCCCAGGCTAGCAATATGCAATACAATCTTCTCTCTCAATACTGGGAAGTAGCAGCAAGCTGGAGCTCCTAGCTAACCACACTTTGATGGGGGAAACAACTGGTTCTCTATAGTGTACTCAGTCCCTCAGCTAGAATGATTTGTAGGTTTGGTATATACTAAGTGCATTTTCAACGTACAATATTTTCAGTTTACAATGGGTTCATCAAGACCTAACCCCATCATAAGTGAGGTACATCTGCATTTTTTGAGTGTTCACTGCATACTGTGTGCCCATAGGTAATATTTATGGATGACCTCATTTAACCATCATGGCTCTATGAAGACATAATTGCCTCCATTTTATCTGTAAGGAAGTCAAGGCTCAGAGAAGTGAAGGGACGGGCTAAGGTCACCCAAACAGTAAGTGGCAGAGAAGAATTTGAATCCAACCCTATCTTTTTTAAGCACCCTAGAGCATTCCATTCTATTCTACTGCCACCTAATTATAAATCGAAACCTCAAGTCTCGCTTTCTACATGGTGCCCACTTTCCTCCTTTACTGTGTTTCCACATGGTCTCACAGCACACAAGTCTTTGTGAGTTTGGAAGACGTGCTACCTTTCCATCTTATTTGTGTCAAGGATGAGCATGTGATATGCACAACAGAAAGTGCATCTCCCAAGGTAAATATTGGAAGCTCACTGATCTGCCCAGGTTGCTGAGGTCACCTCTGAGTCACCCCAACAAACAGAGCCAGTTCATGCTATTTTTTTTTTCCAGGTATCTGCAAGGTCATTCTGGGTAAGCTGGAGTAAGTTAGTGAGAGAATGACACTGAAGTAGGGCCCCACACTCTTGAGAGAAAGCACACAACATTTCCATTTTAAGAATTCCATCCAGGACCTTCTACTTTTTAAAATTAATATTGATGATTTCTAATTTGAAAATTAGTGAGCTGAGAAGCAAAGGGCAAGAGGAAAGCTATATTGTGCTTACTTCAAGAGCCCTTGCATGCTCAAGAGAGAATTTTGTGTTTTGTTTTTGTGCCTTTAGGTTTATTACTTTTTCAATGTAATCCAAGCTCACATACTTACCCTTTTTAATGACATCCCTATTTATCTCATGTTCCAAAATGAATTAACAACTTTATTACGTCAGATATGTCTTAGCATCACCTTCATTTCTAAACAGACATGTTGCAAGGGGAAAATGTCTAAAACATTCCAGGCATTTCTGTCCCATAGATCTTACATTCTACTGCCTTCTGGATCTAAGATTCCACTGAAGTACAGAGATAAAAATAAGGAGACAAAATTAAATGGCAATTATAAATACTGTGAAAGAAAAAAGTGATCGAGATGGAGAGATAATTTCTCTAGGTCAGAAAATGAACCGTTGGTGTTTAAGGCTTGTCCTAAATCTCACACTGCAAAGCAATGCTAAGTTTGGGAATGAAAACCTATTCCCTCCCGAACTCAGGGACCTTGACCTCTTGATGCTCTGTTTCTTGAATTTTCAATCTTTCTTCTGGGGTTTCTTGACAGATAATCTTCTTATCTTAAAAATAAGCAAAAAAACCCTCAATCTATTTTTGATATTGAGCTGTCACACACTCCCTTTCCCACTTCAACCAAACATCAGTGCTTCCTCTTGTCTCTTTTCTTACCTCTCATTCAATCTCAACACACTATAACTGGCTACTTAGATACAATAGACCCTTGGTATCCACTGGCATATGGTTCCAAGGTGACCTCTGTTGAGGAGAAACTGAGGATGTCCAGGATATATAGCGTTCAGTACTCTAAAATTACTCAGGTTTGCCTCTACCATATGCACAGTAGGTCTGAGCATCATGGGGTAGGCTACATTATTATCGCAAAATTACTATTGTGCACAATGATACTGCTTACTGAAAACTAGATTTTATATCATACCCTGTATCTCACATTCTGTGGGTGCTTAATTCATTTTTCCTATAACCCTGCTCAACTTCCACTAAAGACATGCCCCTTTCAACAAATCTAAAATTTCCACTCTATCACTTAAATTAAGCACATTAATTTTTACCTCACTTTGTGGGCATCATTTGTTTTTGGGGAGGCATACTTTCACAAAATTAAGGACAGGGAAACACTCAACAGATCAAACGATTTAAACACAAGTGACAATAACGTGGGACTGACTGAGAGCCTCTCTGCATACACTGATCTGTGTAATTCACATGAAAGAATTAAACATTTTTGCTTGTTTAAGTTTCTTTTAATTTATTTGATTGACCACATATGTCAAAACTGAGTGTAATAAGTCCATGAATAAAGTGAGCTTATTGGAGTCCCTCTAAGGTCATCAGATACCCCCTAATTCTCATGTTGCCAAGTCCTTAAGACATTGTCCACTGAGACACTTTTCCTACCATTCCTTATAGAATCAGACCTTCTCTATCACTCCTGTCCTTCCAACACTGTCCTCCTGGGGCTTGGTATACCACACTGTTCCTTTTCCCCTCTACCTGTCCTCTTCTTCTCAGTCTTTTCAGGACTATCTTCCTCTTCCTAGATCTTAAATACTAACATTTTCTAAGATTCTTTCCCAGGCTCCTTTCTTTTCTCAGGCTACATAATTTACCTGATGGCCTCTATTCCAGAGGCTTTGATTTTCTTGTAAATGTTGATTGTTCAGTCTGCATCTCTGAATCCTGCTTTTTGAGTCAGAGTCTTGGATTGAGTTTTGGTTCTGCTATTTATTCATTGTCTGGCTTGAACATGGCACAAAGTCCTAGTGCCCAATGAAATTCCATCATTTTTCTGTCGTTTTAAAAGTAGACATCATCTATCTATCCTTTTAAGACTAGAGGTAATAATCAAACCTCACCAGTAAGGTGGTTGTGAGACCTATTAGAGTTGGTGTAGCCCCCCTTTTGCGGCTGCCACACCTGCTCAAGAGAAGGTTATCATGCCATCAGCCCAGATCCTTCTCCACTTTAGATTCAATAACTCAGTGATGAAAGCAGAAGGAAAAACACAGACTTATAACAATGTCTTTGCTGTATTACTCAAGGGATCATTTCAAAAAGAGGCAAATGTCAAAAATAAATCTTGTCTAAGCCTGGAAAGAGAAAGAATTTTACATCTCACTGATTGGGAGAGGGTCAGATGGATCCATGAACTATGGTCATACCATCACAATAGTATGCATGGTGCAAACCACTGTAAATGCCAGTGCTTCTCAAGTGCTTCTAGAAAAGAAAGGGTCAGCATTTCCTTTAAAAGAGTGGTGCTCATACACAAAAGGATGATGAAAAAGCAAACATAGTTTGTATTAACTCTTTGGATTCAAGTTGGCCATATTCTATTATACAGAAATCCTCTGATCTCCAAATCCCCCCTAGAATCCTCATTGAAAATGTTTCTATCTAATCTGTCCAAAGGGTATTTCAGCATTTATTTATCTAGAAGCTTCCAGCGATTCTTTGTTGAGTGATATAGGCTGTATCCTAGGCACTATGCTAAGCACTTGGGATAAAATGGTAAACAGGATAGTCACGGTCCCTATTCTGCAGAAGTTTCATTCTGGTGGGGAAAGACACAACACTGACAAGCAAGACCCAAATGTTGAGAAGTAAGCTAGAAAAGGCATATTCCAGACACAGCCCAAGGAAGCTGCAGAAGGCAATGTTCCTGGAGTAGACCAAGGGAAGCAGAGTGGAACAGAAAGACATAGATATTGGGATTTACTTGGTCACCTACTACTATGTAAGCCACTCTTCAAGGAGCAATGAATTTGTGCTACTTTGATCACTTTTTTTTTTTTTTTTTTGCAGTACAAAGAGAAATCGGTTGAGGGATCATCATCAGCACTGTTTAATGACATAAGAGAAGACATTAGAATAGAAAATACACTGCGCAGAGTAAGGTTAAGGTTAAGAGTAAGGTAATATTGGCGAAACCTCCACTTCACTTACACGTGCATGCGTGTATATATATACAGTCTAGTTCAGGGGCTCTCAACCCCAGCACTATTGACATGCTGGACCTGAAGATTCTTGGGTGTAGGTTGTTCTGTGCAGTACAGTTTGTTCAGCAGCATTCCTGACCCCTGCCAAGTGTGGATAGCACATTCTCCCACCTCTAGTTGGGACATTTGACAGTGTCTGGAGATACTGCCTAAAACCTGGTGAACAAAATCTCCCCCAGCTGAGAACCATCATACAAGTTACAAAATATTTCTGAAAAATGGATCATGATCTCACAGTTTTACAAGCCATGTAATTATGGGGCGAGGTTTTATGGTCTCTCATGACCCTTCTCCACTGTGATTCTTCATTCTCTACCTCTAGAAATGATTTATTTCCCCCTCCCATCTCCTACACAGTGTCCTCATCTCCCCACCACCTTTTCCCTACCTTTTATCCTTTCTCCCTCAACTCCATTCTCCCAAACATCAAAAGCAAGCCAGCTCTAAATAGCATTTTGGAAATCTGCGGATCGTTACCTTTGTAGACAAGGCCCCGTGGGAAAGCAAGGAAGCATCTTGCTTAGGCAGCATGCGCCTCCCAACACACTGTGCTTGCTTAATTACTGCCAAACAGGTGTGTATTTCTGGATTCAGGACTACACACACACACTCTCTCTCTCTTTTTCTCCTGATCTTTCTTTTGTATTCTGTATATATATATTCAGAAACTGGAGGCTGTAGAAAAAACAAAACCTCACCCTCTGGCAAAGCACAGATATTCTCCTCCATTTGGAGGAGGAATAGGTAAGTTATTCAGGACACATTTAAAAATATATACCAGACCAAAAAAAAACTCAGAGGGACTAGCAGTGGTGGGGAATCAGGGGATGACCTACCAGGTTTTTTCCTTCCCTAATTTCTTTGCTTCACATGATCTGTGATGCCTCTCTGCTCCCTGCTGTGTGCATCTGCTGTCTGTCTCACACTCACACACCCCTTCCCCATACAGGGGACTTTCTTGGTTACAGACTTCTGCTCTCCCCCAAGAGGCTGTGAGGCCTCCTGCTGTGTGCATCCACCCTGCCTTTCTCTTTCCTCTCCTGCTGCGCATGTGTCCACCATCCCTTGCTCTTCCTCTGAGTCCTCAACATAGCTCCTTTTCTACAAGTTCAGGCTTTTTCAGTTTCCTTAGTCTCCATGCACATTCTTCACTGCCCTCTTCCCCTTCCTGCTGTCCACAGTCTACAGTCAGGATGCTCCCCTTCTTTCTCTCTAAAATAAGTCTATTCCTTCCTTTATTCCCCACAAACACACTTAAACACATGGGTACAAATACTTCCTTACCCTCAATATTCTATAAACATGCTACTGGGAAATAGACTGAAATGAATAGTTATTCTACATCTCAAAGCTTTTTAAAAATACATGTCTTCAAAATTGATCACTCTCTCTTTACTTGTTGATTTTAGCTCTAGCAGAGCTAAAAAGAGAGGATAACAGGTCACACCTCCTAGTCCTGGATGCTCATTGCAGCCAGTTAATATTTTTTAAAAGGAAATACCAGCAGTGTTAGAAGCAGGTTGTGTCTAAGCTTCTCGAGGGAGTTCATACTGCCCTGTTTCTTCTCTATGTTCCACTGCCCCAACAGAGTTATCCAGTCTTCATTGTGTTTCTCTTGTTCGTTTGCCTGTGGGAGAATGGGAAGTCTTTCAAATGGGCCATACTTCTAGGCATTGTGGTTCCACATTTGTCCTCCTGGCCCCATTAGATGACAATAAAACCACCATGTATTTGTTCAGATTTTTCAGAACATTTGCACCTGTTATTTCCTTACCAGATTGTAACAAGCCCAAGAGGAAGGAAAAGAAGGCAGGAGGGGAAAAAATCCTCAGGACTTTATGTGACTAACTACTACGAGCTAGGCACCCTTTAGAGTTGTTATAAACACGATTTCATTTAATCTTCATGGCAGCCATGTAGACTTCCTATGCGTATCCACACTGATAAAGATAAAGAAAATGAGACTTATCCAGCTGATGAATGGTGGAGACAGGTGGAGACTGGCCTTGCACACACACACACACCAGCTTACCGATAACCAGACCCTTTGTTGTCCAGTTTCCTTCCTCTATGGTCCATCAAACCAAGCATTGGCATGTATATGTTTCCCTTCCTCTTTGAGCCCTCATTTCCTTATGAAGGCTCCATGTCACATAAAACTTAGTAAATAAATGTGTATATGTTTCTCCTGTTAATCTAGCTATATAACTTTTATTTTCAGTCCCCACCAAAGACCTTAAAACAGTTGAGAGAAACCTTATCTCCCCTTCAGTTTCTGGTGACCATGAAGAGATGGCTGAGATAACTCACTGCTCAGAAGCCTGCAGATAAAATCCTGGAATAACTGACAAAAGTTGGTGAAATGTAAGAATTCCTACCAAGGTCTGTTCTCAAATCTCTGTCTGTAGGCCTTGCTCTACCAGAGCAAGGAAGGCAAAGATTTCTCTCCTTGTTCCTTCCTTTCCATATTTGTGTTACCAAGAGAAAAACATTTATTCAGATCCTGACTTCGAAGGCTCCCATGCCACATTAAATTTTTATTAAATGAATTTTTATGTTTTTCTCTTGTTAATCCATCTGTTGTTACAGAGGCCTCAGCCATGAACCTACTGATGAGTTAGAAAAAGATATTTCTTTTCCCTCTTACACATTTCAGTAGCTATTTATTTGGAAGTTTGGTTATGAGCCAGGTGATTCTGTATGTTTTGAATTCCACAGGGTCTTGGTGCTATAGGGTCAGAAACAACACCATTTAGAGCAAAAGGTTGTTTACAAATACACACAATGCTCATTACCAGCAGTGACCAGAGGAGAAAACACTAAGTTCACACCCTCTGCAGTATGCAACGAGTGTACGCACGTAGTGACTACAGAGAATAAAGAAGTATGTACCATGATTACCATGGGTTCTGCCAGAAGTCCTTGTTATGAACTTTCTGACTTCTGTGCCAGGTAAAACCTCCTTCGTGAAAGAATAGCTCTCTAAGGTGCTGCTGAATAAGTATCATAGAAGAGCTGTCTGAGGATGATAATGAAGCACATTGCCTGACACTTTCTTGGTCCAATGGGTTTCTTATCCACATGCTCTTGAGGTCATCCTGAGCTGCATTTGCCCCCTAGGGCTATCCGTTACCTATAATAACTTTTCCTGTTTGGACAAACACAGCCCTGCTGACTGCTCCCATTCCAGTGTGCTCCCCTTTGTCTTCTGGCCTAGGGGAGAAAAGACTGGAATCATAGCCTTCCTATTATGAGGAAGGAAATGTCCCTCAAGCTGAGAAGAGAGAAGGGAGTGGAGTGCTCCATTTTAACTACTTTGGATACGTGGAGAAGCTGTGCTCCTGCATATTCTTGTTCTGGGTCCTCACAAGCAGAAGTACCGCCAAAGGGAGCTTGCAGTGTGCAGATCCTATAAAGAGGCACTTGTAACTGCTAATGTGCAGAAAGATAATGAAGGGAGGCCAGGAAGATTTCGGCAAAGAGATAATAGGAAAATTATGACATCTGTGGTCTGCTTTGGTCTCTAGTCAATAAAGCACACAGTCCAAATAACTCTCCCATTTCCAAATAACTGTTGGAAATGGGGCTGGTCCCACTCATAGGAAAGGCCTGGAAAAGTAAGATATATAAGAGTTTATGCTGAAGCCCACACTCAAGGTCACCTGCCATTAGTTTCCCGGACCCTAAATACAATCACAGGCCACCATTTCCAGGGCTCATGAACTTTATATTCATCTCCTTTTGTAGTTCTTTTACAGCCATATCTGTATGCATTGCAGGATATTTTTCCCCCTGTAAGATCTCACTTTAAAGGAAAAGGCTTCTCACTTTAAAATCACACTGCAAATGCTCGTCTCAGCTTTTTCAAGAGGCTGATGCTTCTCTTTCCCCTTTCTGACCTCCTCCAAGAAGATGGCTCTTTTCCTCTATTGGGAGAGGAGAGGATCTTCATAGCTTGGGATGAGTGAACTAAACACAAACAAGGCAATATCATCTTTGCAGAGCACTAAGAGAAGGCCTTACATGCTGTACACAGTCTTATTTTTCACTTTCACGGAACTGAAATGAAAGCTTCAAAAAAATAAAAGATCATATTTCAAATACAAAGACTTGGGATGGGGGAGTGAATGAGCCAATCATTTTAGCATGTACATGTGGAACCAACTCTTTGTTAACAAAGATCAAAACACGAGTAACACAGAATAGTCAACCACCATCCCTTCAAATGTATTCTGGGAACAGGTACTGCATTAATCAGAATCAGAATCGTTGTCATATAACTTCTAATTTTGGTCTTGTCTAAATATGTAACTATCGAGCTAACAAAATCGTATTTCTTCAACTACAATCTGAGTTTTATTTCAATCAGCCATTGAAGAAGGGAGAAGAACCCTATGTTGTTAATGTGACTTTAAAAAAAAACTCACATACTGAATAGTTTATTCTACAAATCAACATGAGCCTTTATTTGAAGAGTGACATAAGCTTTGGAACACAAGTATGATCACTATCAAACTCATTATAAAATGTAATTCACAGAAACACACTCCATAAAACTTATAATGGGACACCTAGGAGTAGGATACACACACACACACACACATACACACTCATACCACCTTCACTTACAAACTATTCTATCACAGATGCTGAAATATTTTTTTTCACTTAACCAAGCCAAATAAAGACTGTTTGGAGAAAGGATTTATTGAACAGAATAAATAAAAAGGTTATAGCACCAATCAAAAAAAAAGGACACAAATGCATATAACTCACACACCTGAGAAGCCAAAAGAACAGGAGAGAAATCATAAAGAACAGAGGATACAGTATGAAATGTCTGAGTGGCCTGAATAACAACAGGTACTTTATCTAAAGTGGAACAACTCTTGGGACCAATTCCATAATGGATGAACATTTTACTGGCATCCTTTTGCCCTGCAAAAAACTACCTAGCTTTACTGAGAAAAGCACCCCAATGGTGACATGTACTTTCCCATTTCAGCTGTTTATTAAAAGTAATGATAACTGTCATCTCTGAATGCTCAGCCTTCAGAGAATGATAACTGTCATCCTCCTCTGAATGGGGAGATGGACATTAAGAACTGGATACGGAAGACAAATACTGTATTAGTGTAAGCATTAGGGATTTAATAATTGGTGACAGTCCTTGGATTAGGAAATAAAGAGAAAATCCCCAGTGCAGTGGGAGTGTCAGAATAATAGGAGTGAACATAGACTAGCTATAAGGTGATAATTTCCTAAGAGAAAGAACGGTGAACTGTCAATCTAGATTCCAGCATGGTATGTAGACAGTATAAGAAGAATATGCAAGGGCAAATGTAAGTCCATTTTGGTAGCCCGATAGCTGAATACAATCTTCCAAAATGTTTTGTTTGGTCTGAATAATTTATTTACTTGAAAATCTTCAAACTGACAATTTTGGCTGGCTTCAGCTGGGTGGCCCTTCTAGTCTGGGCTGGGCTTCTTTCTAACCAGCAGTCTTCTGCAGGATATGTAGGTGGCTTTGCGATTCTTGCCTGGACTGACTCAACTCTGGTGAATAAGTTTTCTCATCTCCTAGTAGGCTAACCTGGGCTCGTTCCTGTGGCAGCTGGGTAGGATTCCAGTACAGTTAAGAGAAAGCACACAAGAACTGGCACCTTGTCACTTCCATTGCAATGCTCTTTTAAGGAAATTCACAAGGTGGGTCTGGGTTTAAAGGATGGAGAAACAGATATCACCTCTTGATAGGAGGAGCTGCAAAAAATCCCATTGCAATGGTAAGTGGATATTGGGAGGCATAAACAACTACATTATTTCTGTAAACACTCTCCCACAACTGGCAACGAAGCCTGCATTCCTGAGAGGTAAAAACCATCTGGCCCCCTTACAACTACCCTCTAGACAACTATGCCTACCAAGATCACAGCACTCCTTATTATCTCCTTCATATTACAACCAGGCACTGCCATGCACTTACAGATTGTCCTCTATGATTGTCTTATTTTAGTGGTCATTAGAACAATAGAGAGGGAAGAAAGTAGGCTCATAAATACTGCCCAGTCTATTCAGAACTATATCCTTTCAATGTACCTCTTGTTTTCCTTCTTCCCAAATCAGAAAATTATTCACAATCATTTCTTTTTATTTGTTTTGGGTTTTGATTTTGGGGTTTTTGAGGCAGAGTCTTGCTATAGGGCCCAGGTTAGTCTTGAACTTGAGTTACTCCTTTTTCTGCCTCCTGAGTGCTGGGTGTTACCACGTGCAACCCACAATCATCTCTTTTGAACACACTCCAATATCATCTATAAATGCTGACATCTAATAAAGACAGATAGCTAGATATGGCACATAAGGATCCCAAAGTTCAAAAAGGTATAGCTTATTTGTTCCATAATAGTGTATATCTATCTACCAATATGGAGAAGAAAGGCTAAGTTTATTTCAAAATGCTTTTCAAAATCCCTAGAGTAGGAAAAGAAATTATTCAGAGCATAAATTTCCTTCTTTGGCTATCTGTTTCACCAGTGATTTCAGGCAGAGGGAATCACTCTTGCTGGTATTGCCATGGACTCCCTTCCCCAATTCAAGTTCTTTTTCCTCTGCTTCTCTTACCACTAAGTGTAGAAATCTAATCATCTCTCAGATTAAGCAACAAAGCCATCTGGACCTCCCAAGTTTGCCCTTTCTTATACCTTGTGCCTCATTTTGCCTCATGCTCTCACAAAACATTGTCATTCAGTTTAATTTTATACTTACGATGTACCCATCCCCTCTCTCTGCACATACCACCCCATAAATTGCAACTGGAATTGTGCCCTTCTAAGATAATGTTTACATTTTAGACATAAAAGACTTGTCACAGGAATAACTAAATACATGATTTCAATTGTGGTTAAACTGCAAGGAATATTTCCAACAATACATCATGGTACTTTTCTCTGTTTCAAAACATTCAGGACAGGTATTAGCTCATTTTATTCCCCCCAGCAACCATAAAGCATCAGTAAAACAATTATGACACCATTGACTGATTAGGCAATGGAAGGTCAAAGTAGTTAGATTTGTCTGTTACCCACATAGTAATTGTGTAGGCTAGGATAAGAATCTGATCTTTTGCCTTTTAGTTCAATGCTCCTTTTTCTTCTTGTGGACACCATGCTAGTTTTAAAATTAAATATAAATTATACAGCATTTGGGGAAGCAACTTCCCCAAAGTCAAAGGTCATTAGAAGCCCTCTATGCCTCAAATATGGGAAATTCCATGGGTTGGCTGCTATAGGTGTCCACACTAGCTAGCAGTGAACATGCTCAAAGATCCCTTCCGCATAGAGATGTCCACTGATAATTAAGCTTTTGTGGACCGGAAATGAAAAGTTGCCAGTTTCCAACCTAGTTTCCTTC
This sequence comes from Castor canadensis, assembly GCF_047511655.1. Lineage (NCBI taxonomy): Eukaryota > Metazoa > Chordata > Mammalia > Rodentia > Castoridae > Castor > Castor canadensis. The sequence continues at coordinate 134,588,995 of NC_133393.1, read as the reverse complement.
TGGTCTCCATTAGCCTAATGATTTTTCCTAGCTAAAATAGGCACTAAAACTGAAACTTGTATATATCCTTTTCCCATACTTGAATTTGAAGAGAGTCTCAGAACAATCCTGGGGGATTTTATAAATCAATAAGTTATAAGGGAAAAGAAAGACTTTTGTTACTCTGTTTTAAAGACTGAGATCCCTTTAACAAAAGTCAGATTAACAAGAGAAAAGCATACAAATTTATCTAATAAGTTTTACCTGACACAGGAACCTGAAGACTGAAGGAAACAGGGAAACCTGGGTATTTTTATGCCAAGTTTATGAAGAAATGGACAGCTATGCAGGAGTATGACTGGACAACAGGAATAAGATCCCATGGTAATATACTGGGGAGAACTTAGCAAGGCCATTTATTAAGACACTTTTTTGTGTCCCTATGTCTTCACAGATAAGGATGTCCTTTCTTCTGGGTGTAGGGACACTCTAGAACTAGAGTCTCATAACCTGCTTCAGGGTGGAGGGCTGGGAGGTCAGACCTTCCTGCTTCTGCTTAGCATTCTTCAAATGCTAAGGTGCCATATTTTAGGACAGTCCTCAGTTCCATCAAAGTCCAATCTCAAGATATTAAAGGACTTGGCCCAAAGCCACATAACTAGAGAACAGCAGAGTCAGAACATGAGCACAAATGTCCCTGCAAATTCAGTGCATTGGCTATAGAAGGCTTCTAGTACTCTCTATAAACAGCTCGAGGCAATTCTAGAACATTCTTCAGGAAATGAGCACACTGCTCTCTGCTCTTTCTCCCCTCACTGTCTCTTCCACAGTCACTAGTGGCTTGATGCCAACAACTTAACTTCTTTGGCCAAACAATGTAATAGCATCCACCATCTGACAGTAGATTGGGACAGTTAGGAGTACTGTCTGGGGAGTCAGGTTTGGGGATTTGGACTGTGACCTGACATTCCTCTACTCACTGTGGAACTGGGGACCAGTTACACCAGGCTTCATCTGTGAGTTGGGACTGACAAGGGTAAGTGCTTGCTGGGGTTGTTATGGGGATTAAGTGGGGCAATTTGCATAAAGAACCTGGCACATAATAACAATGGGGTACTTGAGAGGTATCCCAAAATATGGCACTTGGCATACTGAGCAATTTCTGCCATAGGAAACTGAGAAAACCACAAAAGCAGAAGGATCCTGGCCTGACTTTCTCCTGCCTTTCTCCCCCGAAACACAGCCACAGGGAAACTCTGACTCACCTTCCCCGAAAGTAGGTCATAAGATCCTCATATGACAATGTCACACCCTCTACCCAGAGGAAAGGTGGAAAGACATAGGGAAACCAAGAAGGATCTGTACAAGAGTTTCCCCCAATTACCATCAGGCCATATTCTAGTCCTCCAGTCACACTGTCTATAAATAGTTTTCCCTGAGTTTTCAGGTTTTTATTTCTGAAAGCTCCCACATCAAATTTTGATTAAATGAATTTGTTCTACTTTTTTCTGGTTAGCTTGTCTTTTTTATAGGAGTGTCAGCCTTGAACCTGGTGATGACTGAGGAAAAAAATTATACTTTTTCTTTCCTTTAGTAAGTTCTCAAAAGTATTGATAATGATACTGACAATGATAGCGGTTGTAATGATGATGATACTGTTAGTGCTCATAAGAAGTTACTAACAAGATTGAATACTGATTGACCTAGAATAAAAGCATTTCTGTGAAAAATAGTATTTATCCCATTTGTTTGGTAAAATCTGTGATTATAAAATGAATGTCTGACTCATAAAAAGATTATTTCAAGTAGATTGAGAGATTAATGGTATGTGAACATTTGTCATAGATATATACGCATATATGTAGGTAGGTATATAGATACACATGCATATATTAAATCATTTACTACACAGCAACCCTCTGGAGTAGGCCTATGTTATCCCCATTTTACAGAGGTAGAAACTGAGACAGATTAAGGAACTTGCTTGACATCTACAGCTAGTCAATAACAAACTGAGACACATAGGGAGCCTGATTGAGGAGGCAGAACCCTCTAACTGGGACTCTTACAGGACTCAATTAATATAACTGTGAGGAAAACAGTCTTTTCTATCAAAGTGGTTCTTACTCACTGAGCTTCATTTTCACACGGAAATTACTACCTACCTCACCCTGAATTCCAAGTGTAGCATTAGCCAATCATGAGCAGATTGTACTGACCCATCTGAGTAAAGGGGCAGGGCCCCACCATCAGGGATAAAAATGCAGACCTATGGTCTACTCTGTGTGCATGCTGTGCCCAGGTTCCTGTAGACCCTTCTGCAGAAGTAAATTTTGCCTTGCTGAGACAATTTTCTGTTTCTGTGTCTTTAATTGTGACCCCAGTGGTCTTCGGGAGTCTTATCTCTAACAATTTGGAGACTCATCTGGGATAATTCCATCCAGGAGAGGTGCTTGGAAGTCCCTTCCCCAGAGAGAGACATGTCCCTCCACCTCATTGTGGTGGCCCCAAGGTATCTGGTGACCAGCGCTCTTGGGCTGGAAATTCATTCCTTGCCTGAATTATCTCTGCAACACAGGGAGAAAGGGCCTTAGTAAGCACGCAGCAACCAAGACGCTCTGTGCACAGACCAAGGAAGGTAAGAAATGCCATCACTTGCAAAGTGTTCCATGGTGGTCGGGAGGATCCCGGAGGTTGCATGAGAGTGAATGAATTGTGTCTGAGACACAGGTGAATGTAGAGTCTCAATCCACAGCTCCATAGCTATCCAGGTGACAGCATACAGCCTGATGACAGTCCATAGGGAGCTAGTCGGGGGCTTATACAGAGCTGCTTGTTGCCAAGTAGTGCCACCAACTGGACATTGTCCTGTGAGGGAATCGGTCACAGATGGACAAAGCACATGGGGTAGTGTGCAGACACCTCCAGGAAGTTAGGGAGGCTGAGCAGCTGGCGGGCATTCTCACCAACCAGATAGACCAGTATGGGGAACCATTGTAAGTAAAAAGAGCTCTGAGGAAGGTGAAACTAATCTAATGGCTAAGGTTTGAAGCTGCTTCTTTCCTGGATTATTTTCCACCTAATTCTAAGTCTCTGAATCTGTCTAAACTCTCTACTAATCATTAACGCCTTTAAGTCTTGCTTTCAAGATGGGACACTTGTCCCCATCACAAACATGTCAAGACCAGGAAGGGGAACAGGTCATGTGCAGATCACTGCAGAAGGCAACCATGGGTTGGCCCATTTCCTCTCCTGGCCAAGACACCATGCAGTCAGGATTATGGACCCATGCCCTCTGCCTCATGTGCACACAGGCTGGAAGGACCAGAGAGGGAATTTCAGTTTCCTGCCTAAGCTTTTCTTTAGCTCCTACAAATGCCCATGTGCTTAAAATTGGGACCTTAGTATTCCAGGTTGTTACATTCACTAAAAGGCAATAGGACAGTCCCCTTCTTGGGTTCTGTTATGGATCAATAAGGCATTTGTTTTTGTTTTTTTTTTTTAATGATTATAAGGGACTCTCCCTGAAATTAACTCTTGATGGGCTAATTCATTCTACCTCTTCCATGCTTATAAGATAACCAGATATCACCACTTTCATTGGAAATGTAATCCCTTTTTCCTTGCCTGACATTCAGATTCTGATTTAAAACAAACTAATTCTGTCTATATGGGGGCACTAACACTGCCTCCTTAATCTTGTAAGAGGTCTACAAGCTTTGCTAAATCTTACTCTAAAGGTACAATTTTAAATTAACAGCCCTAGTAAGAAAAAAACAACACAGCCTACTGTTTCCTACAGGGAAGCAAATGTAACTTATTTTAGGGTAAAAAGCATTCAAGGCTATGGAGGCATTCCTCTTCCCCCTAAAGGCCTATAGTTGATCCCAGCTGTAAGAAAAAGTATTAAAAGAGCCATAGTTCAAAAGACATATTTGCTTACAATAAAGGTGGAAGTTTCTTTATATTTGATTGAGAGACTAGTACCATAATTTTTTGGAATATAACCTTACAGTTTCTCTGAAATTATGAGCTTAGTTTCTCTTCAGATCTATCATCCCTTAGGCAACCGGGACTTCTGGCCCAGACTCTACCACGTGAATTTCCAGTGAATTCACACTGGGAGATTACATCAGGATCCAGATTTGGAGTGGAGAGAATCTTGATCCATTCTGGGAGGGACCTTACCAGGTGTTACTCACTACCGAAACTGCAGTATGTACTGATGAGAAGGGATGGACCCCACTGTACCTGAATAAAACAAGCTACAAGGAAGAGTAATAGACTGTGTCTTCAGAGCCTAGCAACACCAAAGTAACTTTAAAAAGACTATAGTGGGACTAGGAAAAAAAAAAGAACATGCATAAGACTATAGTGGGACTATTTTCTCTTTTTCAATTGGGAAACTGTGCATTTACCATTATTGTCACCCAAATTTCTTCTCCTTTGACTATTAAGTTTGATACATGCCTTGTATTCCCCTTGGTGATCTCTAGGGGCAACATCAGCTCCAGGCTAAGACTATATGTATGTGCTCATACCTTGGCTCCGGAGAGGACTATCATGATGATTTTGATAAAAACTTAGATTGGCCATGTGGGGGCTGGTCAGACGTGGGGTGGATTACACAGTATAAGGGTTGGACCTCATCAGCCTATGGGAAGGAAGTGAAAACAATTACAAAGATCCAAATTAGTAGTGCTCTCTCTCCCCAATTGCCAGCTCTACCAATTCAACACCCTTTTGTTGGTCATAGACAACCCGTATACCATGACCGCAGAGCCTTCCATCTTGAGGCAGTATAGATTGGGAGATGACATCTCTGAAAGAGACTCTGTGGGTACATTCCTTTGGAGATTAATTAAAAATACTACAATTATATCTTAGGGGCCTGACAACAGGCCCTTATCTCTCAAACCTAATAGTGACCAAGCAAAAGTAATTGTAGTGGAGGTTAAAGATTTTAAAAGCTGACCATTGCTATTAAAACTGGTTATGGGGAAACTAATGCCTAGTTGAAATGGGTTAATATTCTGTCTGCATCTTAAACAAAAGTGAAGTTACATGTGTGTGACAGGAAGGCCAGAGCCTCAAGTTGTCCCTTTCCCTTTGGGATGGACCTCAAACTGTTAAAATAAAATATATAGTAACACTCTTCCAAAAGAGGATGGCCTGGGGCAATGAGTCTTGTACAACCTTGTCACTACTGTTTCCTGTGGTCAAAGATTCTGGGGGGCAAAAGCCACCGTGGTCAATTACACCCCCATCCTAAAACTCTAACTATACCTCGTGCCTCTCAGGGTTCAGGGAGGAATTAGAGTTCCTGGGAAATGCATCCGATACAGTGAAGGCCGATCCTTTGAAGAGATGAGCAATACGTCTGCTCTAACTGTGCCTGGGCAGATGTTTGGTGGTATTGCAGTGGACCTTTACTTGAGACTCTTCTGGTCAAATGGAGTGGGACTTGCACTCTAGTTCAACTGGCTATCCCTTTCACCCCAGAATTCCAGAAACACAAACTTTCCCTAACCAAGGAAAGACAGAAATGAAATCTTGTTTCCCCGGGTGGTCATTTGACTCCCATGTCTACATGGATGCCATCGGGGTCCCACAGGAGTCCCTGATGAATTCAAAGCAAGGAACCAGATAGCAGAGGATTCGAATCAGCACTCTTCTAGTGGTCCACTATTAATAAAAAAGTGGACTGGATTAACTGTATTTATTATAACCAGCAGAGGTTTGTCAACTATACTAGGAATGCAGTGAGGGGAACTGCAGAACAACTAGGGCCCACCAGTAAGATGGCATGGGAAAATCAAATGACTCTAGACATGATTCTGGCAGAAAAGTGGGGGTTATGTGTCCTGATTGGGGGGCAAATGCTATACATTTATCCCCAACAACACAGCTCCAGATGGGACCATCACCAAGGCTCTCCAAGGCCTGACAGCCCTGTCAAATGAAGTGGCTAAGAACTCAGTGATAAAAAAACACCCTTACTAACTGGCTAGAGCAATGGTTTGGGAAATGGAAGGGAGTGATGACCTCAATCTTAAAATCCCTCCTTGTTGTTTGGGGCAATAGCTCCAATTGGGTGTTGTGTTATACCATGTATATGGGGACTAACTCTTAGACTCATAGAAACTACCCTAACTAAACTAAACTCCCATATCATACCAATTATTGTTGAGTACAGCTGAAATAGAGAGTCAGATAATGTTAAATGAGTTTGAAGAAAAGAATGGAAAATAAAAAGGGGGGAAGTGTGAGGAAAACAGTCTTTTCTATCAAAGGGTATTGCCATCTTAGCTGCTTGCAGCTTCAGGTTCTTGTTCACTGAGCTCCGTTTTCACACCAAAATTATTATCTGTTAGGTCCCTGGCATCCTTGGGGTGGGCAGAAGGTCCCAAGGCTAGCACAGAAGCCAGACCCCCTGATTTATGACTGCTAGCTAAACTCCCCTGATTGTTTCCCTGCTTGTTTCTCTGCTTACAAAACTCAGGAACTTCCAGTTACTCAACTAGCCAGGCATGTCGACCTGTTCCATCTGGTGATCGCAGATAATCAGAGACCAGAGACTCTCTCCCTCCCCCATGGCTTGGCCCCTCCTATAAAGCCCACTACTCATTTCAGACAAGCCGCTGCACTCTGAATCCAAGAGTGATAGCCCTGAGGTCTGGTTCCTAATAAATCTTTCTTTTTCACCCATGGTGTGGTCTTTATTTGTCAATTCCTTATATTACCTACCCCATCCCAAAATTCCAAGTGTAGTGTTAACTACACTTGTTACTAACAAGTGCGATTGTTACTAACAATCGCAAGCAGATTGTGCACATGAACTCGACCAATCCAAGTAAAGGGAGCAGGGCTTCACTGCATCAGGGATAAAAATGCAGACTTATGGTCTGTTCTTCATGCATGCTGTGCCCTTGTGCCTGTTCACTCTTTTTAGAAGTAAGTTTTGCTTTGCTGAGACAATTCTCTGTTTCTGCATCTTCCATTGTGACCCTGGTGGTCTTCAGGGTCTTATTTCTAACATCTTGAAAAAAAAATGAAGGTGAGCAGAAGTGTTCTTCATATGTGGGAGGTGGTAGTCAGTAAGGATCATCTCTAGGTCTCGGGGTGGGGGAGGCAGATAAGCTGACACAACACATAGCACAGAAGGCTTCACAGAGAGACCTTAAGGATATTCCAGGTGATTAGGAGACCAAGGGCACTTCAAGGGAGTCATCTGCAAAGACTGGAAGTTCTTGTGGAAAAATACATCCAGGATTTCAACTTGTGAGACCCGCAGGGTTTCCCTTTATATAAAATGCAATCAGGGACTCCCTTGAACAAAATGGAAACAGGGCCAGACCCTCCATCTGCCTCACTCACTGTAGCTAAGAGTGTATGTAAGAGGTGCTTAAATTGCTTTTGCTGAAAAGCACTGATTCCTTACTTGGGCTCATGAATTAACTAAAAGCAGGAGAAAAGGTTGGCATTCCTGCCTTCATTTTGTGTTTGTCTTTGCTCTAAGCCATTCTCCTTGCAGTCACTTTGTTGTAGGCACCATCAATCCCTGATCAGAAGATTCCCAAATTCTTTGTGTTCTGCATGGAGGAATTCAGGCATAACTTGTGGATGTATTAAGTGAGTTTATTGAAGGTAAGGGAAATGCATTACAAAAAACAATGTTGGTCCTATCTGCCTAGGTGGGCCAGGTGGGAGAAGAAGAAGGAAAAAGTCTTTGTGTTTCATGGCATTTTAAAAAACAGATAACCTGTGAGTGAGGAAAGATTTGGGCAGTTCCAGTGGGTGGGGCAAAGGTGAATACTTATGCTAATTCTCAAGTACCCTAACTTCAAGTGGATGGAAGTTTCCATAGGTTTTTTTGTTTTGGTTTGGTTTGGTTTTGCCTAGCCTTACAGCTAGCAAAAGGTTTGCAATTGGAAAGAGCTCTGCTACTAGGAAAGGGCACATGGGACCTGAAACCTAATGATTTTCCTATTTTCTAACCTTCCTCAACTTTGCAATCACTTTGGAGTCCAGTAAGGACAAAACTGATAAAATCTTCATGATAAGACACAGAAACTCCCCCTAACAGGAGAGCCTCCTCAGGATAACCACCTGCCAGGGGACAATGACTGAATAACAACTTCTCCAGAACCTCTCCCAAAACAAGACTGAGATAATGACCAACCAGATCACCCCAGTGATGGGAACTATTTAACTATGCATACATCTCCCCTGCTGCTCCCAGTTTTGTTTATTTATGTCCTAGAAGATGGCTGAAGATGGGCTGAGCGCTTACTCTGCCTCTTCCCGCAGCCTGTCCTAGGCCTTGCAATAAATCTCCATTCTCTGCCTTTCACCATGTCTCCTTATTTGGCATAGAAGGCAAGTGGCAGACCTGACATGTAGAAGCCCAGGAGTTTAGGGCTTGGGGTCCAAAACTCAGATTTCAAGAGAACGTCCTAGAGCCCTGCGTCACACAGGCCCTGTGCTCAATGTGTGCTACTGTGCATGGGATGAAAAAGAATAATGCCCCTCTCTTACCTGCACAAGGACTAGAAAGGAAGGGGGAGCAGACTTCTGAAGTTAGCTTGGATAGACACTTTGGAGACAGGGGTTGGGGAAAGAATGATTCAGAGGAAGAAAATGAAATGCTAATACCCAGAATCCCCTTTATTCAAACTGCTATTGGAAGAAATTCTTCCTCCTAAAATTGCTTCTGGCCCCAGGGCAAGCTGACTTGCTTTACTTTCCCGATTGCCCTCCACTTGGCTTCTAATAGATTTTTTATTTTAATCTTTTACACTGAAGGTCAGGAAAAGTGGGGGAGGGGTAAGGAAAAGAAAGAAAGAAATGAAAAGGGAAAGCTCTGCTTCCACCAAAAGACCAGGCACCCCCCTCCTAAGCCATTTGCTCCGCCCCAGGTAGAGCCTTCACTTTTAAATGCAGAAAAGAAAAACAAAGCCACAAAGCCACTGGGAGATGCTGATCAGAAGTTTGAGCTCTCAGAGGACTGCTGAAAGACACATCTACATTTCAAAGCAAAACCAGCTTCAGACTCCCTGAATCTTTGTAGGGAAACCTGAGTTAAGAACTCCAGGACAGAATCTGCATGAATGAGAGAAAAAGAGTTTGCAGAAAGAATGGTAGGTGGACACCTGGTCAAAGAAAACCTTCAGAAATCTTGAAATCACCCACCAGCCTCTGAGAAGACCTTTGTGGGCCCCTAGTAGTTGAGGAAACCAGCTTTCTAGATGCATATCCTAGCTCATAAAGCATAACGTCACCAACTGGAAATTCAACCCTTTGGAGATGTGGTAGAGCGCTTGCCTAGCATGCTGGAACCCCTGAATTTGGCTTCAAGTATCACAAGAAAAAAAGAAAAGGATGAAGAAGAAACCAACCCTCTCTTCTCCCATTGGTACTTTGGCTCTCTTTTGGCTCTTCTGACCTTAGTGAGTACACCAACAACTAAAATGCTGACAGCCATGGCTTCACAGGTGTCTGTCCCAAGACAACCTTGGGGTGTCTTTATTGTCAGGGTTTGAGCTTCTGCTGTCTGGCAGACAGGCATCCCAAAGAAATTACGTTTAGTTCTATAACAACAGACAAAGCTTCTTGGGCAATCTAAGCCAAGATTCATACCGTTAGCCTCTAAGCAAGGTTGGCACTTTTAGGTCAGACCCTTACACTTCCAAGGGAGAAAGATGCTGCCCCTTTAAAAGACTGTTAATACCCTTTTAGAATTGTTCTTTCTTTTTTTTTGTTTCAGCTAAAAACCTGTGGAGAAACTTACAAGGAACCAGCCAAGGTCACTGACTCTCTCCGACTCATCCTTTTAGGTGACCAACAATAAACTTTGTTTGTTTGTAATATTAAATCCTCATCCAGAAGCCTTGTGTTTACCGCGGTCTCCTTTAGAACAAGTGAGCTATGACCTTAAACTGAGCATGCCCAGCAATACAGTGTCTACCAGCTTTCCTTAGGGTTTTTTTGGTGATACTGGGGTTTGAACTCAGGATTCTGCACATGTTAGGCAAATGCTCTATCACTTGAGCCACACTCCCAGCCCTTTTTGCTTTAGTTACTTTTCAGATACTTGTATTTTTTTTGCCCCAGCCAGCGTGGTCTGTAATCTACCTACCAATGCCTCTTCCATAGCTGAATTTACAAAAATGCAACACCATGCCTGGCTTATTTGTTGATATGGGAGGGAGGGGTCTCACTAACTTTTTTTCTGTGCTGGCCTTAAACCAACTACAATCTTCCTGATCTCTGCCTCCCAAGTAGCTGAGATTATAGGCACAAGCCACATTGCCAGGCCCATTTTTTCTTTTTGAACATGTGATCTATGACCTTAAACAGAACATCCTCAGGAATGTGCCTGCTCCCATGTATGCTTTCTTATGTAAATATTATTAGAAGGGTTGATCTAATTAAAGTACGATATATACATTTGTGAAATACCATGGCAAAACCCCTTTAACAATCAATATATGCATTTTAAAAAATGAAGGCCAGGAAGGTAAAATAGGTCCTGTCCAGAGGTGGGTACCAGAGGGAGGTGAAACAGAATGAAACAGTAAATATGGTGGTGTACTTTGTATACATGAAAACAAAACAATGAAACCTGTTGAAATTGCTCTAAGAAGGAGGGGGTGGGAAATGAGAGAGAATGATGGAGGAGGTGAATCTAATTAAGATACATTGCAAGCACATATGTAAATGTACATGAGACCCTCCCCCCCATTCCTCTTGGTGTAGGAGAGCCCACTCTGCAAATGAACTCCAGTGCTCTCCTTTCTTGCTGCAACTCTTTTATCTCCTTGGTGTGCTTTTTGGCTTTGCACTCATCAAGATGTGAACTTACTGCATTTAGATCCAAAACTTCTTAACTGTCCCATCATCCTGAATCTGTTTGACAACAGAATTTACTCTACTTCAACTATAATGTCATGTCTGTCACCAAGTATTTCACTTCTGAAATGTTTGGAGACATCATAGCCTCTCCATTCTCTCTGCCATACTATCTTGCCCCTAAAAATCCATGTCATCAAAGATATTTATTTATAATGTGGGCTCCTGAGCAGCAAAAATCAGCCTCATAAGATTCAAGTCCATGCAGTCCTCAACAACTTCGTCAACCCCTGATGTCTCTGTCCTCTGAATTCTGCCTTCAGAGTGGCTACATCACAGCCCTGTCTTTGGGCACTCATTCTTTCATTAGTTCTTAGATGTGTAAGGGCAGAAAGAAATCTTTCTTCTTTTATTACTTGCTTCTTGACTGAGGCCACTATAACAAAAGGCATATTAACAAGAGAAAAGCTCACAAATTTATTTAATATAAGTTTTACATGACACAGGAGCCTTTAGAAATAAAGACACAAAGAAACAGGGAAACCTGTACACATTTATGCTTAGGTTCCATGAAGGGTGGAGAGTTATGGGGAAGTATGACTGGGCAAAGGGGGTGTGCTCTGATGGTAACAACCTGGGAGAGCTTAGCAAAGCTCATTTGTTGAAGTTCTTATTGTCTCCATGTGGCTAGAATTTTCCCTTCCCCTGGGTCTGGAATGAAGTTGTTATGATCTGCTTCAGGAGAGATGAGGGTAAACTTCCTACTTCTGTTATTTCATCAAATGCCAATTGTTAGGGTAAACAAAAAGAACCCATGTTAAGATCGGACCCCTCCACCCTTTCAGGCAGCTTACTGACACCCCCCCACCCACTGGAAGGACCACATCTACCCTCAAGGAAATGACAAGCCACCACCTCACCAGGAAGTCGGGAGCTAAGCAACCTATATCTACCTAATTACCACTTATCTCCTCTAGCTTCCCCTAGCTAGCGATGATTGACTCAACTCATGAGAATTTTCCCACTCAGAAGGTTTCCCCCTCTAGATTGCTCCCCTATATCTCCTCCAAGTCTGTAAGCACCAGTGGGCTTCTGGCTTTGGCTGAATACTCCTTCTGTACCAAGGTCCTATATTTGGAGGTAGTATGTCCTGAACTCCAGCCAGTGATCATTTTGCTTTCCTAGTTAAGAGTTTTACTTTCACAAGAATAAGAACCATGTGCAAACTCAAGAAACTTAGGAAAATGAGAAATTATATGTAAGACACTGAGCTAGGTTTCTTACATGTTCTCATTCAATTCTGACATCAACCCTTCAAGGTAGTATACCAGCATACAATTTGTAAAGTGTTAAAAACACAATTCTTATAGAAACATATAATGTTCATGTGTCAGATTTTATGTAGTCCATTACTAAAGAAGTTAGCAGGATGGCAGAGCTGATTCAAGTTATAAGAAACAAGAATGACAGTCAGGGTAAAGAAAGAAAGCATTGCTAAGTTATTGGCAAAACTAGTCAATGTCTTATAAGATTATAAAGCCATAATTATAAGAACTGTCTTCTCTGCTGGACAGAAATATACATTGCCACATTGTATTAGTTTTACAGAATTCTAATTATCTAGAAGCTAATCAATTAGACAAATTTATATTTTCCTAAATATGATGTTGAGCTGCTTTTAGAAAATGCTGCCAGTATGGCTTTAAAAGTTCACTTTGATCTTCTTTCCATCTTCTTTCCTGCTTTGGAAGTTCTTCTTCATAGCCCCATTTTGAAAATGTAAAAGCTGAGGCTCAGAGGAGTAAAGTTCCATGTCTATGACTGTAAGTACATTGGAAGACTCACATATCATTGCTAATGTTTTATTCCAAAGGACACATTTCTTCTACTTTACTAAAAGAATAGCTAAGCACATGTGAGGTAGTCAATAAATATTTCTAAACTGGTCAACACAGGAAGAGCATTCAAGGGCTTAGTTCATAAAATTTTAGCCCAGTAACAAAGCACAGTTGATATGTGTCCCTAAAGTGCTTAAATACTCACTGGCAAATCTCACACACAGAGAAAAAAAGAAAATACCATTATTTGAATGATGGTCCTTCAGTTCTCCATCAGATCATACATATTAGAGAGGAACGCAATATAATGCAAGGCAAGCAGCAACCTTGTCTCAGATGCTGCCAACATAGCATCTTGAATGGGTAACACTTGTCATAGACAATCAGTAGACAACTACTTTTGATGATCCTCTTGATAACAGGAATCCTAGACCCACTAGTACAACCATTCATGGCATATAAAAATGATTATTTTATTTTAAAGTGTATAAGATTAGTTTATTTTGTTTTACATTATTTTAAGAGTTATAAGGTTGTATTTCAGTTGGTCAAGACCAATTACTGATAGGTAATGATGTCAAAAGACTTCAAATAATCTTGAACTTTAGGAGATTAAGTGGATTTCCTAATACTAAGACTTCCTTATCCTCTTGAGGGAGCATTATCAAAAGTTACATTCAGTAACTTAGCAAAGGAAGAGAGCAATAGAGAAACAATATAATTTTTCTTCAGGACAGATAAGACAACACAACACTACATTTCATCCAGAAATAGACAGATAATTTTGAAGAAAGCCAGACTGTTTTCTCTTTCTACGTAATTTCAGCAAGTCATTCCTTCTTATGGAACAATGTCTAATTCCTTTGCTGCTTTGTGTGGTTGCAGTTCTGCTTCTAAACCACAGAGGTCACTATTAACAGGTGCACTTTTATTACCAAATTTTAATAAATGCAAGAGTTAAGAGAGGAAGTGGGTTTCACTCAAATTTTCTGCTCTAAACACACACACACACACACAGAGACAGAGAGAGAGAGAGAGAGAAATTTCTCAGAAAGTCAGTTTTTACTGGTATTCCACTTGCATCTTATAGAAAGAAAACAAAAAAAGGAAACTGGTATCTCCTAAAGAAGAGTCTATCAGTTTAGTCTAGTTTGAGGAAACAATGGAAAATCCCTTTAACAATCGGGGCAAAAGTCATCATTACCTTCTCCAATGATAATAAAACGTAGCCATCACAACCAGAATGAGATCATGTAATAGCTTCCTGGCTATGGATTTAGAAGTCACCCATTACCCTGATAGTACAGCTCAAAGAACATTGGTGTTTGAGGATGTCCTCCTTTGGTTTGACCAACTTTGGCAACTAAACATTTAAATCGTAAGTAAGAGCTTGAGTTAAGGGCACTGGTTTTTAAGTGGCTCTCAACACTAAAAGGTGCCTTGGCTGCCTTGGCCTTTGGCCCATGGTTCTCAAGCTTTACTGATGCAGTAGCTCTGGAAAGTTTGTAGAACAGACTGCAGAGCCCAACCTCCTGTATCTGATGCAGTAGGTCTGGAGTAGGGCCCAGTCATTCACAGTTCTAACTGGTTTTCAGGTGGCACTGCTGTCACTGATCCAGGGAGCATACTATGAGAAGCATTGCCCTCAGCCCAAATTGCACAACCCTACACTGCAACACCATGGCCAGAGAGAAAAAGCCTCACCCTAGAGCTCAGTGAACCACATTCTGGTTGGCTACAACTCAAACTAATAACGTTATTATGTTGCTATTCTAATCAAGTCCTGTGTCGTTCCATTATTTTTCTTCTGCCCTTATCTCAATGTTATTAAATGTTTTACTGGGTATGTCACCACTTCCTGTCAACCTATCCAGCACCCCACTGTTTGTACTGAATTCATTATCTCAGGTTAAGTAGCTTTATAACAGAGCTAATTTTTTAACATTAAATTTATAACACTGGACAAAAAATGATAAAAAGAAAGAGTTACTAAAGCAGTGATCAAATGAGAAAAGTTGTGCAGAAAACAGCCAGAAAAGACCTGCTGCCCAGGCTGAGTCTGGACTTTCTAAAAATAGAACTGGGTTCCCTTCCTTTAGCCTGTTGTTTAGCCCAAGATGAGGAAGGCGAGATCTTGACAAGGCATTAAGCAGAATACTGTAACAGCATATCCACTTCCATGCTAACAGAAGGAACTTTCAGCAGTAAAAATATGGAGAATGAAAAAAATGAAAAAGCCACAGCCAGCTATCACTGACTCATGAATTCATGTCTCCATCTCCCAGAAAGGCATATTAGTGGCTTTATAGTTACGTTCACTGGGTCAGACGGAGCCAGGTGGGTAGCCAGGGTACTAAAGGGTCCTTTAGTGCCCTCATGAACAAACTCACCTCATTTCTCAAGGCTGTGAGTGAATGAAAATAAGAAATTACAATGGAAATCACACTGCAATCTTCACCCTGGGCTAGATTACAATGGCGACGATAATAATACATAATAAACATCCTGAAAACCATGCCTGTTAAAGGAAATGCTCCCATTGCCGGCATAAGATCCAAATCCATCATCACAGGTGCAATAGGCTAACTGCTCTGCGGTGCAGGCAGACGCCACCAGCTAGTAATTACAGGCACAAGAGTTTCTGTTGTCAGAGAAGGAAGTAGTGCCTTTCACAAAACAGGTCCCTCACACTTGCTCTGTATGAAAAAAAGTCCTGTTTTAGCACAATCATGCTTGCCTTTGAGATGAAGACTTATAAAGAAGCTTCTGGAACAATCAGTTCATTTCGGACTGAGGCTGCAATCAAGTAGGTTAGGTTTAAAGACTTTAGAAGGAGGTTAGAATCTAGAGTGTGATGGTGGGAGCAAGGCAAAATGGATTCTAAGTTCAACACAGTCATTCAAAAATAATACTTTATTAATTCAGTCCACATACAGGCTTCTTCAGGCAGAGAAAATTTGCATCTTAACTAGTTCACTTCACTTTGTGATTAATATCAAAAATGGAGGAGTGTGCTCCATTAGCAATTAAAAAGCCTGGAGAAATTTCTGTCCAGTGGATTTGAGGTGGTGCTGTATCCTAGGTCTGAAATTGTTCTGTGCTGTCAGATGCTAGCTACGGAACACAATGCATGTGACCTCCTCCAAGGACTCGCTAACTTTTATTTATTTATTTATTACCATGTGACTCAGTTGCCCTAACTCCTCTGTGGGTAATTCAAACAGCTGATTCCAGCCAACTTGAAGGGGGAAATCTCTTTTGTCTTACTTTGTGTCACACTGACTGGTGTAGGGTTGCAGCATTTTTTTCTGTGTTTAATTGAATAGTACATTGCTAAATAGCATTAGTGCCCCTGATATAGCAAATAGAACAATGTATTCTGTCTACAGAGCATCCCAGAGTGAAACAGGTGAAGAAATATTTTTATGTAACCAAAAGCTAACTTTTACTGGGTGGCACATGAAATGAAGACAAATTACAGATGTGTTTTTATTTCACTAATACTGACAGACTTTGGCAACATCGTTGATTGAAGATCAATACTGTTCAGAGGAAGACAGAAAAAAGGCTTAAACAGTTTTAGTTTTAGTCAAAAATCTTACAATCCAATTTACAGAGTAATATTTTCCTTCAATCTATTTTTTGTTTTGTTTTGATCAGAACAGGAGGCTGTCTTCTGTAATTTCACTAACTATGACACTCTGGACACTTAACATAGAGCAAGGTCATGAATATCAGACTTGTCTGAGTTCTTATCTTTCATGGTTCACAGATCTCATTTCTTCTTTGATCATCAGGGTAGCTCCCAAATTGAATCTGTTTTTCTTTCCCTTCTCCCTCTACAGCCAACTATTTCATTCTGGACCAAGAGATTAATGAAATCATGGCTGGAGTGAAAAAGAACCTAGTGAACCAAAGAATGATAAATGAGTAAATAAATTTCAAAGAGAAAAATACGTCTAAGAAGGAAGGCAAACAGAAATATAGATCTGGCAATCAAACTTGAGCATCATATACATTTATGGAATATAAAATAAAAAACAAAAACAGAAAAAGCTATCAGAAGAAATAGTTTAACCCCAAAGGGAACATTTCAACAGAAAGATGTTTTCACAGCATTTTAATGACATGATTTTCAAGTTTCACATTTAATTGCAATTAAAATGCTAAAATAGATTCTAGGCTGTATACAAATACAAGCCTGAGTTGAATTAGGCAAAAACAATGGAGTTCAGAAATGAATGACAGCTCTCTTTCTGAACAATGGCTGCAGTTCCATTCAAATGTCTTAATCAAATAAAAAAATAAAGGATGTGAGATAGCGTGATATCAAAGAGAAAACCATAATTATCCAGCTGCCTCAAAAAGGCATGCTGGCCAAATGTTTTCCTTTTTCCAGTGACTCAGATTTCCTAGCATCAACAGTCAGGGACCTTGTTTACCAACATGATTTCTCATGGTTTTATGACACCCCCCCTCCTACTATGTAGCCACCCTGATTCAATCAAAGGGCAAAACTACAACAAGGATGGGTCTGTGTCCTGTTTTTCTGTCTTGGCTGACACTGGGCTTCTAGCACCTGTACCCCAGCTTAGGTCTCTTCTCACAGCTCTTTTCAGAAAATCAGGGGAAGCATTTGCTCTACACGAGAAGCGAAGGGAAATTTTTAAGAGAAAGGATGGCAAGGTAGCGGGGTGAAATTTTAATGACTAAGTGGAAAGGAAGGCAAAAGACAGAAAGAAAATAAGAAAGGCAAGGATGGTAAGGATATGCCTAGCTATAGAACAATTAGGAAAGAGTCACTAGAGCCAGGGAAAAAATTAACCAAGTTTCCTGAATTTTAGAACAAAATGAAGCCACAAGTTGCTGAGATTGTCATAGGATTTTGGTAGGGTCAGGGCCAAGGTTTTGAGGCATCTCACCTGGGTTCAGAGACCTCAGCCTGAACAGCATCAGAAGCATCTGCCACAGAATTAAATAAAGCCCATGCCCAAAGGACTCCATTTATGTGCCAATATGTGCAGTTTATGAGAGGTGATAAGGGTGGTCTCTGCTCAAATACTCTAGCTTGTTGTATCGTATCTTCAATACTTAACAGAAGCATTGGACTGAAACAGGGTGTTTTAAAAAGCTGAACAAGTGCAAGGTATTACTATCATAATATTTAAGGAGAACATGACTGTCATTTTATTTAACTGTCATTTTCCTCAATTTGATTTATTAAGAAATATGCAATCAATAGTTGAAAGCAGCTGTCACTAAAAAATCTGCCTCCAAGGAAAAGTGTAATCTTTGCAAAATACAAATGGTATTAAAATCTATTTCCTCCCACCTCCCTGCCACTGGTACTTTCCTGCTCAGTGTTCTTCTATTGTTCCTAAAAAAAAAGGAAAACTACTTGAAGGCTTTCAGCCAGACTACTGTCTCCATCTCATAACACTTGTCTGGCCTCAAGCCACTCTGCCCTGTCATTTCCTGTGCGCACCAGGCTCACTTTGCTCCAGGGTCACCTACGGACTTCTCCTTCATCATGGGACACTCTTGCCTTAACTCTTTGCCAAACTATCACAAACCTTTCTCTCTGTTCTTCATTCCAGAGACACTTCCTTAGAGCAGACTTCCCTGATCTCTCTGATAAGCTAATTCCACTGGAACAGGTTCTCAGTACTTCATGTTACTCTCTTTCCTACAATTAATGTGATACACTTGACATTGGCATGATGCCTGTCTCCCTCCAAAGACAAAATCTCCATGGGAGTAGGAGCCACGTCTATTTTTCTCTCCCTAATTTCAAAGTCAAAGATAGTGCCTGGCACATAGTAAATGCTCAATAAAAAACCATTTAATGATTCAATAATGAATGGAAAGAATGCATCTGTCATTAGGTAGTTATCCAGTATGGTTCATTTAAAAAGCAATAACAACAACAACAAAAAAAAACTCCAAGTGTTTGAATTATAGTTCCTTGCCAAATATCAACTCACTAATTAATTTACTCAATAAGTATTGCTTCCCAACAAGTTAATATAAAAATAAAGCCAATTCTTGTCTTCTTTGTACTTATACTCTAAATACTCTGTCATGTAGTATAAAAGAAGCCACAAATGAATGAACATGGCTGTAGTCTAATGAAACTATGTTTTCAAAAACAGATATTATATGGTGGTTGGTTGTTGATTGGCTGTAGTTGTCACCCCCTTCTTAAGAAGGAGCTACCAGATATAGATGTAGACATATAAACCCCTTCAATTCACATTAAAAATTCGATTCACCTGCTATATGTTAGGTCCCTACTATGGCCCATGTGTTGGGCTATGCTTTGGGGCCACACAAGAACTCCAGACTTGTCTTAGTGGTAGCTTGCCACCCAAGGGAAGAGACTCACATGCCCCTTCATTTTTGTAAAACAGGTTGAAAACAATGTATGACAAAAGTCTGCCTGTTATACAGTAAAAATAAAGTATTCTGAAAGCCCAGAGGAAGAAAGGATCCAAGCATTTGGACTCCTGAAAGATTCATTGCTGGTAAGTGGCACATAGAAAGTCATGCTTTAGAAAGAGAATCTGAACACCTTGGGTTGGATAATTACAAGGGGAAGAGGCAGAGGCCAGAGAGCCATGTAAGAGCTGGTGAGCACAGCCAGTTAGAAGAATCTGAATGAATGTGGCAGCTGTTGAAAGGAAGATGGGAGAACAGATCCCAGGGACATTGCAGAGGTTCCATCTGTGAGACTAATGCTAATTGCTTTATACTGCAGTGATAGAGCAGAGCTGTCTTTTAACTTACAGAGATAACACCATGGATATGAGCTCTGAATTTTTTTTATCTACCAGTGGTAACAACAGAGGTCTGAGTCATCAAGACTCCATTTACCAAGGCACCAATGACCCACACATATTTATAAATAAAATAAGTGACTAAGGTTGCAAGCAGTGGGAACAGATATAAAACAGTTCTTCTGCATCGTGTCTCTTAGGTAACTCGGCCCAACCAGCATTACTTAATGGATAATGCCTCTATGTTCCATCCTACTTTTGATTCTAAGCCTAAAGAGACTACTTCTTGGCCACTGACTTTCAAAACCTGGTCTTCTGCAGGGGGGGATCCCAAAAGAAAATCACAGTCTGATTTGCAGCTCACTTTTCTCAGGGTCTGGAGAGCTATTCTTGGGATGTGAGATTACTGACTTGAGGCCTGAGGAAGACCTCTTAGGCATCCCAAAGTGTGTACAGTGAATCAACTACTCCAATGTTCATTTCCTCTACACCCTCTGTTAGAAGTGATAATGAGCAATGAAACCTCAGCAGGGAAGGCAGGCCCAGAGAGAGATAAGCACCAAGGGGATAGAAAACAACAGTGACTAACCTCTGACTGAGTCACTAACCACGGACTCATGCATACCTCCCAGACCATCATTCACATTCAAATTGTTTTATCCAACTCTGTGGGATTCTTCGGCTAGGCTCCTCTGTTCACAGTCCACTTCCTACTCTCCAGTGAACAGCTTCTCCATGGCTGGAGAGCCTGGGACTCTGACTCCAACTCCAACTCTACAGACAAACTTAATGACAGGTTGTTTTCTCTTTCAGAATGTCCCCTTCACCTTCAAAGTCTCACAGATAGGCTAGTGCCATTCATCACCCTGATTGCACCATCTCTGTCTAACTTTAAATCATATATGTAACTGGAAGAGTGTGATTTCCTATAGCAGGGAACAAGCAAGGGGCATGGAGACAGAACTCTAAAGTTCAAATCTCACCCACTCACCCCAGCTACTGGTCTGATATTGGGTAAGTCACCCATGCTATATAAGCATTGGGATGTTTCTTCTAAGAAAGGAATGGTAGATGGATATGGGAAAGTGCTTGAGAATTTTTTTTTAATGGCTCTTTTATTTGTTTATTTACTTATTTACTTATTTATTTATTGGCTCTTACATGAAGAGTCATGAGTACGGAAAAACGTATAGAATTTGGAGTGACATTCAAATCCATGCTCCAACCCTGCTGTGAAACACATGACATCACAGAACTCTTATTTCTTTTTCTGTGGAATTGATAGGACACCTCAATGGGCTAGTACAAGGATGCAGTGACACAATGTGTCTGCAGTATCTGGTAAATTGTAAAGCACCAGAAAGATGTGAGATGCTGTTGTTCCCATACAGTATCTGATAAATCACTACCAAGGTCCAAATCCTTCTGTGTTCTGAGGGAAATACAGAAAGGAAATAAAAAGATAGATGAAGACAACAGCCCTGGACACTGGGGAGATAATGAAGATTATATTTCTCTAAGTCAGTAAATTAATTCTTAATAGACAACTCCAGAGGAGAGAAACTGCTAAAGCTGAGAGGCCAACATAGCACTTTCTAGAAAGAAAGTCATTTTCCTCGGATCAAATCTGAACTTTCCCAGTTGTGGTTCATTGGTTATTTGAAAATCAAAGAAGCTCCAGTCCCATTGGAAGGTTGAAATTTGTCTAAAATACGTCAACTTTTATCTGTCAGCAACAAAAGTACTTTAAAGCTGCAAGAATTACAATTATTTTTATATATGAGTCTGCAAAGCCTTGAACTAAACCAGATGATGAGGAAAGACTGAAATTGTTGGAGTTAGATCAACTTTAATTCTAATTCACTGAGGCACTGTTCAACCACAGCTCAAATGAAGACTGTGATAAGTTCGCAGTGAGGGTCATCACATGAGTCAAAGAGTCCCCAAATGTTGAATGGAATTATGGAACTTTAAATAACAAGTATTATTAGTGGTTTCTAAGTGAATAAGAGAATCAGTGTGGATTTTGCAAAGGCCATAAATATGAACAAGATTCAGCTGAGTTTGCCTTGGTTTTACTAATTGATTCCCCTAGTGATAGACACCTCATAGACTGACCCAGGGCTTGCTACTCCACAAGCAGCATTGCAATGAATATCTTCATGAATGTCTCCCTATGAACTTGAACCAGCATATCAGAGGTCTGCTCTCAGGACTTGGATTTTTAGGTTATGTGATCTGCACACATTTAATTGTATCTCATACAGCCATGTTCTCTCCAGAATGGCTAAACCAATTATGCTTCACTCTGCTGTGATGGAGGGTCCTGTATCCTCACTTCTTTGCCAATGCTTGATAGGATTAGACTTTCTAATTTTTGCCTATCTGTTGGTGTGCAATTACGGTTAATCATTGCTTTAATTTGTATGCCCCTGATTTCTAGGAGGTTGAATATTTTGTCATTTATTTATTAGACAACCAGATTTAATCTCTTAGAAATTTGCTTTTTATCCCTATCTCCCATTTTTCTATTGTTTTTATTTATGATTTAAAATAATTTCTTGTTTAATTCTAAATCATAACCTCTTATTGATTGTAGACATACAGATTTCTTTTTCTCCTATCAATACTGTCTGTATATTGGGTCTGTGATTAGGGGTTTTATTTAAGAATGCTTTGCCTATCCTGAGATCACAAACATATTCATTTATTTCATCCTGAGTCCATAACCAAAAGACACCTGCTACGCCAGGCTCTAGCCTCCCTGTCCTCTTCCTGTCTTTTTTTATTTCCTGTGGTATGATTACTGCCTGTGCCCCTGGTTATTAGGCATTAGCATGTGTTTTCTCTTTTACAATATCAAAACCTGTCCTCAATTGTTTTCAGAAAGTATGGCTAAACACATATTTCTGTACTTTCAGCTAATAAATGCATAGCTCTTCTCCAGGGCATCTTCAATTTTGACAAAGTACATTTAATATACTCCCAGTACACTACCACTGGAGTAGGTAGTACTGTGAACAAAGAACAGAAGCTTTGAGTTTGGACAGACTCAAGCTTGAATCCTGGCTTTGCCAATCAATTTGTAATGCTAACAATGTCACTTAGCTTCTCTATGTGGTATTTGGAAATAGTAATACCTCATATAGAATATACTGATTATAAATAATAATGGAAATGAAAATAATAAATACTACTATATAGAAGATATTGGCTGAAAAGGCTAGATCATACTAAAGCTACAAATGAATGCTAAATCTCAAAGACCAAACAAAACAAAGGCTATTTCTCATATTCACAGCGGAATATGTCCAACATTAAGTAAGCCACATATGGTCACTATAGGACCCAGGGTAATAGAAACTGTACATACAGACTGTCACTGGTCACACAGCTGTGTATAGGGCATGCTGTGGTTCACATCCCACATTCCTCATTCAGGACCAAAGTGTTAGTCCCCCAGAAGCCAGGAGTGGTGACTGCTGACCACTTATAGCTGAAACCCTTCATTGCCCTCAGCCATGGCTCTTGGGAGGTGCCATTTCCAAGGTTTAACCCCTTCCCCACTGCAGCCCACATCTAATACCTCGTGGATGTGAGCTGTAAAGACCCAGGCCTTTCACCTCAATGAGGACAACCCTGAAGGGCCATGCCAATGCCAGCATTCCATAATGGAGGGGGCAAGGCTTCTGTTGTGATATAACTTCAACTCAGCTCATCTTCCTTCCTTCCCTAATCCTGTTTCTCTCACTCCTCTCTAGGTGCTCCTTCTGAGAACACTCACCAATAAAATGCTTGCACACAAATCTGCCTCAGTGTCTGTTTCCTGGAGATTTGGGTTTAAGAGAGTTAGTCCCAGAAATCACCCTAGGAAGTCAACTCCAAAATCAAATCCTGGAGATGGATCACCTAGGTACCAACCCTTCAAAGGAACATCATCACTCCTGTCAGGTGCAACAGGGACACTCCCTGGCACACTGCAGTGGTACAATTTTTTAAAACTTTCATTAATATTGGTGCAAATCTACTAGCAGACACAACATTTAAGGAGTTTGGGGGAAAATGATAATTAGAAGAACTGTTGAACTGATTGACTCTTATTGGGTGATATTGATGCAATGGGGCAAGGCAAAGAACATTTGAACAAGTCTGAGGATGGTTTATCTCCAAGTTAAGGTGAATTGTAAAAGCCAGAGAGCCTCCTGGCAGTACACGAATAGACCCTTACCTCCTGCAGCCAGAGGGAAGGAAAAGTTGAGGACCATGCCAGGACTTAATTATAAGGATATAAGAGCTTGAGTGAAGGTTGAATTCTCAATCCCAGCAAATCTGCTATGCTAAGGTCAGAGTCTTCTAATTGGGAAGGAATGGGACCTAAAATGGGAGATGGGACATCTGGCTCAATACATGTGAAAACCCTGAGTCCCCAGTTTCCCCTGGACCCTATGAAGCTGCAAAAGAGTCCTTAAGGATTGGTTCTGCTAGAGTAAATCCACACAGCTTCAGGCATACTCTAATCCAATCCCATCAGAAAGGCAGTCTGAATTCATACAGGACAAAAGTCAATATATATATTTAGGATCTTATCTCAGGGCTGTGTAAATTCCCCAGTCCTCCATTATAATATCATCTGAAGAGACTGAGACCATCTGGACATTTTTCAGAACATTGCATTGGTCTGCTACATCAATGACATTATGCTAATTGAATAATGATAAACAAGATCTGGCAGGTTTGATTGGAAGCATTAGAGAATCTATAAGAATTCAAGGACCCCTGACTTAGTGAAGATTTTAGGGACCCAGTGCCTTGTACATAGCAAGATACTCCACTCCAAAATAAAGAGAAAATAGATGAGGGTGTTGCTCAAGTGGTAGAGAGCCTGTCTGGCAAAAATAAAGGATGAATTATGGCATCTCATGCCTCTAGCCTTAAGAAGGAAGTAAAACATCTCATATATCTCCTTGGGTTCGAGAGCAAGTATAGTCAACATTTGGATATTCTGCTGTCACCCATTCACTAGTGACACAGAAAGCTACCAGAGAAGGTCCAGGCAGCAGCACAAGCAGACCTACTTCTTAGGCCATGTAACCTGCTAGTTGCTGTGGTGACAGATATTTGTGATAGAAAAAAACTATGTATAGCATGGAACAAAGAATTTAATCTTGTCTTTGTCCCTGGCCCTGAAAGGTAATCTGTTTGTTAGGGAACCTTAGCCTAGCTCATAATAATGTGATTCAGACAGAGCTGGCCACACCTTAGCTTAAAGGCTATCTATGCCAGAAAGACCAACAATGTGATTTAGAGGGGGAGTGTGTGGTGTCAGTTGACATGGAGACTGAGATCAAGTGTGTGGGCAATCAGTCATCACATGCTTATAATGACACCCAATAAAAACCCTGAACAGCAAGATTTGGGGAAGTTCCTTAGCTGGCATCACTCTGTGGATATTGTTACACATTGATACTGGAAAAACAATGCATCTTAAGTCCACAGGATGAAACTAACAAGAGCCCCACACCTGGTATTTCCCCCAGATTCTACCCCACATATGTCTTTCCTTGGCTGATTTTCACCAGGATCCCTTCCCTGTAATAATTGCATAATTGTTTTCAGTATGTCTGTGAGTCCTACTGAATTATCAAGACTGAGAGAGTAGTTTTAGAAACCCCTAAGGATGTAGTTGGTATGAAGTGAGGAGAGTCTTCTGGAGACTATTCCCTCTAACTTCTTAGTTGCCTTAAACTCCTCACATGAGGCTATTGGATAAGGCCCAACAGGAGAACTACGATGTAGACCCCTTAGGATTCTGAAGTAAAACCAAGCCCGCAGCATTGGAGAGTTCCAAAAAATAGTTCCTGGGTAAACTTTAGGTGTCTGAACATGGGAATCACATGACTATATAAATGAACCTCCCTATCTTGAGTCAGTCATGGAATATATTCCAAATTATAAAGTTGGACAGGCCAAATAGCAATCCATCATATGATGATGGTGTGAGGCACAAGCAGGGTCCGAATATAAGTGAGCTGCCCAGGCTCCATCTCCCCCTCAGCTCACACCTATGGTCCTAGCATGGAATCCTGGTAACCAACTGATAGGGAAAAAAAGACCAAATGAGCTGGCTCAGGGTACAAATGCAAACAATAAAAGGACTTGTGCTGTCCTCAAAGATAGCAGTGAGGGAAAATCTTCCCAAAGGACAAAGCATTGAGTTTTGGTATATCAGATCATCTGCTTTATGTAGATGATAGAGAGGTTCAAGTTAAGAATATAAAGACTCTTGGATAGTTGTGAATGATTTGGTTGGTTAATCAGGGGCCTGAAAATAAAAAGATTAGAAGATCAGGGACAAGAACATCTTGGAAAAGTCACTTTCAGAACACCCATGTAAAGCTTCCTCCAGAAGCTTCCAATCTGATAAGACTATAGAAAGACCTATAGAAGGCACATCTGAGAAAACAGCTTAGAATGATATCCTGCAAGAATATGGGCTAGCCTCCAGGATATGAACTATATCTCTTGTAGGCAGAATAATAAACCCCTCACACATGGATGTCTATATTCTAATCCCTGGAACCTGTGAATATTTTACTTACATGGTAAAATGAACTTTGAGAAAAGGAGAATACTCTGAACTATCCAAGTGGGCTCAACGTAATCAGAAGAATCCTTATAAGTGGAAGAGGGAGACATAGGAGATGCAGAGAAGCAGATGTGCTGAGAAAGAAAAAGTGAGGAAGAGATTGAAGATGCCACACTGCTAGTTGTGAGGATGGAGAAAAGCACTATTAACCAAGGCATGCAGGTTCCTCTAGACACTGAAAAATCAGATCTTCCCTAGTGCCTTCATAGGGAATTAAATCCTTCAGATTCCTTTTTTTTTTTATCCCAGTGAGACTCACTTCAAACTTCTCACTTCCAACATCACAAGATATAATAAATATGTCCTGCTTTGAGCTACTGAGTTTGTGCTAACTTTGCACTGCATCGATAGGAAACTAACACAATATTCTAAGTCACTGACCATTATATGGTTCTGTGTCCTTAACAGGTGGAATACATAAGGTCAGGAATCAAGCAATGAAAGTAGGTGCTCCCCACTTGTAGATTCAACACCTATCAGAAAACATGAGTCACATTCATAGTCAATTTCCTAATTACTCTGAGATTCTATTTTCTTTTCTATAAATGGGGATATATATGTGTATTTATATATTTATATCTATCTATGTATCATCTACCTATATCTATTGTTGTGAGACTAAGTTAATGATAAACAGAGCCTGACACAACTTTCACCTTTAAGTAAATTGTGAGTCCCTTTACTCCCTCACCTGCCCATCATCAACTGAGCCTAATTTTTTTCATCTCAAATTAGTTTCAAGTTCATTCTCTAATTCCAGCCCTCATCAGCTCATGCCTACAAGAATTTAATAGTCTCCTAGGTGGTCTCCCTACTCACATGCATTCCCTTTCTTTAATTTCTCCTCTTTCACATAGCCTGAATTGACTTTTCTAAAAAATGTAAACTTCAAAATTCTCCAAGATACCAAGTTTTCATATTTTAAAATCCTCTCCAATTAAAACCCTCAATGGCTCCTCATTGCTCTTAGCACAAAGTTTAAAATTCTCCACATTGAATACAAGGTGCTTCATCATTTTGCCCAAACTACTTGTCCAGTTTCTCCTCTAAGAAGATGGGGTTGTCAGGCTACTGAAAAGGTAGAGGGAGAGAGGGAAGGAAGGAGAGAGAGAGAGAGACAGAGAGAGAGAGAGAAGGAGAGAGACAGAGACAGAGAAGCACCAGGGAAACCTGAGTGTTTCTCTGCTTTCTTTCATGAGTGTGTGGTTTTATAGATAATGTGCGACTTCTTCAAGTACCAGGAAAAGTTCATGTGCGCAGTTTTTTAAAGGAAGTGATAGTTTACTACTGTGACTTGTTCTAGAATGGTGATTTACGCCTCAAGAACACGTCCATACCCTACAAACTGTGTTACTGGCGGGAACGCACACTACAGTGGACAAAGGGATGACTAAAACCCATTCAATATATACTGCATCGGCTTCTGGTAAGTTCTCTATCCTTGGCTGATGCTGACTCAACTGGGAACCTTAGTGCATTTCTGTAAGCACATCTGCTTGTATGCAAGTGTGTAAATACATGTATCTGCATGTATGTGCAGGTGTCCATGTGTGCATGCAAATTGTGTGTGTGTGTGTGCAATTTCTGCTATTCCAGGGGTGATTTTGGCATCTGGAGAAGAGTGGGGCTTGGCTGTGTGGAAATCCCAAACCTTTTGCAGTGTGTTTTGCATGCCTAGTAATCAGATACTAAATGCCTTAGAGTGCTTCCCAGTTATCCTCACAATCAATCTCACATTTCCAATACGTGCTCAGAATAACTGCTTGATAGAAAGTTCCATGAGGGCAAGGGTCTGTATATTTACCTGCATCACCAACACCTGTTATAAGGCTTTTCCAAAATAAGCACTCAATAAATATCTATGGATAAGTGAATGAATCCCTAAATTAAGCCTTCACGTTCGTGATTCTCCGGCATTGTAAATTATTCACATGCTCTTTTCTCTCTTTAGGATGACCTTTCTCCATCCTGGTAAGTCTCAAAAAGTTCTACCCATCCAAAATAATGTCTACTGCAAACCTATCCTGACTCCTCAACACAGTTAGCCTTCAAGGGTGTTCTCTCCACTGTTTGTACACACTTCTGCCATAGCATTTACTGTAGTCAGGTGGATTTGGTTTTATGTCCATATACCCCACAAGACTGTGAATACCATGGAGGATGTGGGTGATGAATTATTCATCCATTTATCTATCCTCTTGAGTCTTAGCAACATCCCCAACATATAATAACTTGCTGAGCATTTGTTGAATGAATAAGTGAATAAAGGATGAGGAAAGATTTCAAGTCTATGCAGAATGATTTCAAAACCCAGGGAAAGAATCTGTGGAAACCAGATAAAAAAGGGATTTTCTGTGACAGAGAGAGCCTGGGACAAGAGCTGGATTTCTGGGTGGCAGCCAGAGAAGAAGTTAGGTAGGCATCTTTGAGGCTGCTGTGAAACAGACTAAAACACAGAAGAGGAATACCTAAGGATAGAAATGTCAACCTTAACCCAAGTTCACTTTTAGAACATAAGACTCACAAAAGAACCACAAATTTCACAAATCTGGAGAAGCACCTGGCTTCTCTTGGCCTTAATCCTCCATGAGCAACATCTTAGCAGTGTGCATTCTAAAAGACAGGCTCTGAAATTTAGCTGCCTGGCTTCAAGTCTCAGCTTTGCCACCTACTAGCTGTGTGACCTTGGGATCAGTGTGGAAATAATTTCAACAGGGATATTTGCTCATATTCATCATGGAGAGGTGAAGTGGATCAAGCCCAAAGGAGAACGGTTCAAATGCATCACATAAGACACCAATTTACATCTATACCTCAATTTTTTCAGCTCTAAAATGGGGACAATCATAGTACACACATCTAGGGCTAGTTTTTGAGGTTTAAATGAGATGATACTGTAACACGTTTAGGATGTTGCTTGGCACATTATAAGCATACAAACAGGATTAGTTGTTTGTATGAAGAGCTTGGACTATCACTTAGAGTCATCCTAGAAAGCTTTCCAGGTACAACTAAAACAGACTTCTGAGTACTACAGACTTCTAGGAAAAGGAGACAGAAGCTTGACCCTGGAATTTTCACAAAACTTTACTACTCCCCCGGTGCTTAAAATTTTTACTAACCTTTTTCTATGACCTCACAGAGGTCAGCAGTAAAATCTCTAACTATAAGTCTCTATGATTTGTGCTGGTGGATTAGCTCAAGTAGTAGAGTGCAAGCATGAGACCCTGAGTTCAAACCCCAGTACCTCCAAAATAAAGAGTCTCTATGAGTTTATTGGAGGGGGGGAGGGGGCATTAATGAGGAGGAAGACAAAAAAGAATCATCAGCTACCGATTTGTTTTGGGAAAGGAGTAATATGCTAATATCAAGCAGATGCTGGCCCATGAAAGAAGGAAAGTAAATCAGATCCCCAGGATATGGGCCTAGATGCAGAAGGAACAAGGAACTTCCCAGGATGGAGACATGTCACTTAACTTAAAGACCCGTTGTCCTCTGAAACCTCCCAGAACTGATGTTCTCACCGCTGCCTCTGAGTGCCAAATTATCTAACAGGGGACTGTTCTTTAAGTTAGTCTCACTTGCAGTTGTTTCTGTTTTTTTTCCTTCTCCTCTGTTTTTCATGTCAAACTTGTCAACAAACTATCTATTTTGTCCTATCATTTCCCCCATTTCATTACTAAAATATAAAATGTGTAAATGTAGGAGCCCAATCTAATGAATAACAATAAATAAGAATCATAGTGCTCCCACTTCAGGATTAGGGGCTTCTGAAGTCCCTAATGGGTTTCTCCTTGACCATCTGACCTTTCTTATTTCACTACTTCCCTTCTATTTGTCTTTGCCACTCTGATTCCATTGTTGTTACCAGCCTGTCATAACCCTATGCCAAAATCAAAGCTGTAGCTGTGTAATTCATTCATTCAAAATAGTATCAACAGCTCCTCTGAGAGGAGCAATGTGTTGACTGACTAACATCAAGGTGAATCCCTGCCCTCCAGGAGCTCAGTCAAGGGCATAGACAGACCAAAGACGGGCAAGTCCAACAAGTACAATCCACACATGACAGAGGGAGCACAGGGGCTTTGGTGGCTGAGGGAGTTCTCTGGCTGCTCTCCAATCTCTTTAACCATCTGCTACTCCATTTTCATCATATTTTACCCCTCTTCTTTGAGGAACAATAATCCCGCTCTGCTTCCTGTCATACCCTACCCCAACCTGGTACCATGAACCCTCTACTAGATGCAACTCTCCCCCTTCGATATTGTGTCTTCTTAGGAAGCCTACTTAACCTCTCTGAGTTTTAGGATCCTTTCCTAATCAGTACAATCAGTGAGAGCTATAATATCATCTCCTACTGGGATTAATCTAATGATGAATGTGCAAGTACTTTGCCAATAAAAATATACAAGACAAGTGTTGCATGAGTTCTTTCTTTCTTTTCTTTCTTAAAGAGTGCATGAATGTCTCATGCACTCTTTAAGATTCCATAGCTATGTCTCCGGCAGGCTGTCCTTCTTCCAGTTCCAATTGCTATTTTTGTCAACACCACCAATTTAGTGATGAGATTACTTCATAAAAGTGAAATTTAGTTTCTCAAATCAGACCCCGGGCACTTTGAAGGTGGGATCATATCTCATATTTCCCTAGTGTCCTCACAGAAACTACAAGTTTGCTTGACGTCATTAGAACATTCTTTCTCACATACTCACTGCTGATTGGGCAGAGGGCGCCTCATTCAGTGTGAGGATTCAATTAGAGAAACACTACCTTAATGATACTTCTGTATATTTCAGCCAGAAATTTGTTTGGACATTAAATAGTTTCAATGAAGAAAATACTAGCAAAACCTGAAAAGCTAATGTATTATTAAATTGGCATATGAGGAATTAGAAGTTCTAGGTTCTGGATTATGTTCCCATCATTGATTGCATTTCTGATGCAGGTCTTTTAATGTGGCCAAATACCTCATTCTTGCCATCTGTAAAATAATACCTATCAACTGTGAATTAAGTGTCAACAAATTCTATAGATAAGCATTTAGAATGCCATCATGTGTGTGTTTAAGACACACCATTATTGCTATTTCTGCAGTAATAGATATCATAGATATCCACCAACCCCATGGACAGGTGAGTGCCTGAGTCTGTCTTACCTAGTCCAATTTAGTAAAAACAAAAAAAGTGAACAAGTTTGGGATTTCATGCATAGTGGAATTGAGGAGGCTAGGAGGGGATGCTGGTGGCAGAAATTGGGTTCTAAATTTCACAGAAAAAGCCTCATTCTCCCTAGTCCTAATTCTTTCTCATGCCAATAGTCAAGCTTTAACATGAGGTGGAGCAAATTATCGAAATGCTAGGAAAATTATTTCTGTGGTTTGGATGTAAAATGTCCCCTCAAATTCTCATAAGTTAAAAGCTTGGCTCTAGCTGATGGTACCACTGAAAGGTGATTGGGGCACAACTTCATGACTAAAACTGGTCATGTGGTACTTCATCTGTGAATTAATCCATTGATGAGTTCATAGCTGAATGAACTATAAGGAGGTAGGACCTGGTTGGAGGAATTGATCTACTTTCTTTGAAAGGTGCATCTCTTCTTCTCTCTCTGCTTCCTGGCTGGCATGAGACAAGCTCTTTCCTCTGCCCTGCCCTTCGCTTCCACCATGATGCTCTACTCCCACAAGCCCACAGCAATGGAGTCAAGTGAATATGGACTAAAACCCCTGCAACAAAATCTCTCCTCTTTTAAATAGTTTTTGTCACAGCAACATAAAGCTGACAATGACAATTCCTTTCTCATCAATTTCCTTTGACTTTAAGGCTAGCAGTTGATAGTCTAAATAGCCTATAAATCATAGCTGGAATACTGACTTTTAATTTTTCTAAATTGTTTGCTTTCAGTACCCAGGTTTGCTTACATTTTAGCCAATTCACATTGATTATTATTGCAGCTGCAAACATGCACCATTAGTTGGCATGAATAAATAAAATACTACCATTAATTAATGTAACTTAACCATTGCTTAAGAGAAAGCAAAGAGTGAAGCCAAAAGAGGACAAGATTTAGAGCCAGAAAGACCCAAGTTTAAGCCCAGTCACTCACCATATCATTGTGACCATGATCTACCTGCTTTGAGATTCCATTTTCTCATCTATAAAGTGGAGAATAGAATTTACCTTGCAAGACTGATGTAAGACTTACAGTGAAAGTATGTAAAATACCCATCACATTATTTGCTCTGAGAAGTTACACAATAGTTGTGTAACTAGAATGAATGTTGGCATTTCCACTAAATCATGTTTAATCCAGTTCTCTAGCACTCTACTTTCACTGGCCTTGACTCAAAATGAGTGATTGGAGAATGGAGGATGGAGAGAAGTGGTCAGAATGTCCTGGGAAGGAAAGAAGGAGACAGGATGGAGGGAGGGAGCAATGTTTGGGAAAAGCACATTCAACATCACCATTATTATGGATTGAATGATTTGGGGTACAGGGATGTGATTTCTAAGTTCTCTACAGAAGCAATGGGTCTCTTTCTGATAGCTTAGGTTTTGTTTCAAGTAGGTTGTGGTTTTTGTTGTTTCTGTGGCTGCTGTTTTAATGAATGCCAGCATTGATCATTGTCACCCTAGAACAACTTCCAAGCAGATACACTTTTAACAACTAGCATTAACAGCAGCTATGGATTTCCTGGTTGTGTCTGTGTTACTACTGCTTGTAACACTGGGGTTCATGAAGGTGAAGAGTCTGACAGCATACTTCTGGCATTTGAAGATTTCATTTGACAGTATCGATTGCAGTGAACTGAACACCCACCAAACAACATTGATAAGAGTATCTCTTGCAGTTTTGAGAGGCAGCTTGATACAATGAAAAGAGATGTGGACTCAGAATTCACAACAGCTGGTCCCACCCCCAATTCTACATTGGATTTGCTCTGTGACCTTGAGCATTTTATTACAGCTCTCTGGCACTCAGCAGCATCTGTAAAATCGGGGCAGTGTCATTGTAATACAGCTTCAACTCACAGTTTGGTGGCATGGTGTTTCTATTATAATCTAGCAAGCACCAACAATGAGATGAACGGTATAGAATATGGAATAAATCTTTAGCTGACAAACTCAGCTGCAAAGGTAGGACATGAACCCAGAAAAAAAGACAGGGAAATAAACTCAGTGGAGCTACCATGGACTACAAAGAATTTTACAAATACAATTTTAGAAAGACTAGTATAATGATAATAATTAAGAGGCAGGAGGATGCTGTGCCGATATTGGAATGGAAGGATGGGAGATTGGATACTGGAGCTCGCCTCCACGTCAACATTCAAAGCTACAATTATGGTGCTTGTGCTGGACATCACAGAGAGATCATTTGTATTCTCCTGGCTGATTGGATGAATGCAAGCTTTGACAAATGGCTTTTGGCTGTACTGGTAGGCACAATCCATGTTATCAAGACAAGTCACATATGCAAATAACCCTTACTTCTAGCTTTTATCCACTCCAAATGTGGGGAGGGGACAGTGGAATAGGGGAGGACGAGAGGTTCTGTGTTTTTTTATGAATTTAGTGGCCTATAGCCCAGGGAAATATGAAGATACTTTCTTGCCATAGCCACTTCCTCTTGATAAATGGAAAAGGGACTGTGGGCATGAGAAAGGCATCCTAGTCTAGGGTGGAGTCAAGGAAAGGATGCTGAGTAGGAGTAGGTGCCGGATGGTGAAGGCACGTACAGAACCAGAGGTGGCTAAGAATCCTGCTACTGTGTCATATAGAGCTAAATGATCTCCAAATGCAAGCAAGGTGCAATGAGAGGAGTAGATCTGAGAATCAGGGTGTAGAACACAGTACAATCCCTGGCATTGGTGAAATAGCCCAGATGAGAGCTGTTCAAAGTGTGGTCTACATACTCTTTTACCTATAGCAACGGAAGGTCAGCAATCGAGGGTAAACAACATGTTTTGTGGCATTTTGATAGAGTAATCCTATGTCTGCTTCATCTAGTAATAAAAATAAATAGCTGATATTGTCAAATCTTTGGGGAAGGTAGGGTGTCACCATGCAGCCCAGACTGGCTTTGAACTCATGATCCTTCTGCCTCAGCCTCCTGAGTGCTGGGATTACAGGTATGCATCATTTTGCCGAGTTTTTAAAGATGTTTTTAAATTTTCATTTTTCCAGCACTTCATTTTTATTATGCTTCACAAAATATAGGCTTATAGCAGATATAGAAATTAAATTTTTTAAAAGACCCTTTACCATGTACAGCATGGCGAGAAGCAACAGCCTTGTTCACATTATCTCCTCAAGTTAAGTTTTGAAAACACACATTCATCCAGGCTATATATGGTCTCAAGCCATGTATGTATCTCTTCCCAATAACATGTTGGTAGGAAAGGAAGCAAATATTTCGTATGTAGATCCAAAGAAAATAAAATTACTAGAATGTCTAACTTACCAAGAGGTAGGCTTAGACTCAAAGTACGTATTAGTCTAGGTTAAATCAGGAGACAAATCACATGGCAATTTAAACAAGGGAAGTTTAATATAAAGGATTATTAAACTGTTATAGGAGAGGAAATACAAAGATATAAAGAGGCACTAAGGTGTGCCCTTTGGCTGTGGGGGAGAGAGAGTAGCCACAGCTGAAGATCAGATATCACTGGAGAAAATAGAAAGCTGAGTTGGCCCCTGAGCAAGCAGGAAACAAGTTTCCAGGGAGCTGGTGAGTCAGTGCTGGGGTGGAGCACAGATAGGTAGGTGGGGCACAGCTGCAGACATGAGGCTCAGGTGAATGGTGTTAAGTTGAAAGGATCATGACAAAATGGTCACCAGGACAAGTTAAGACTAGGAGGTCCCCAGTAGACTGCACACTTTGGGCACATGGCTGGGACAGAGCTACCAGCTCTCTCTGACCCTCATCCCCACTCCTACCTCACTCACCTTTAACAGGCCATCCATCAGTAGCAAGAAGGAAAAGGTGGTTCACTAGAGCCAAGAGAAATGCTCTCGCTTGCCCTCCCCTGGCAAAGGTTAAATCACACCATCTCTATAAGACAGATGCCCAATTCATTATTGCAGAGCAGGAAATGAGGGCTGAACTTAATAACTGGCACAAGGTTACAGAGAACAATATTACAACTGGACCTGAGGAAAATGGCCCAAGAGACCATGCATCCTCCAAAACACAGGTATCATTCAGAGACTTTAACTTTTAATTAAGTACTTACCAGGTATAGGGCATTCAGCGAAGCTCTAGGACTTCAAACTGGAACACATGGCATTTGCAAGCTTGCCTCCTGATCAAACATTGATTGTCTTTCTAGAATCTATGCACAGGCAAACTTCCCATTTTAAAAATTCACATCAACATGTGAAACTGACAACACGGTATAGTGGCTTTGGAGTCAGCAGATGGATTGGATTCAGGCTCTGCTATTTTCAAATGATGTAATTTGGGGTAACTTAACCTGTCGGATTCTCACTTTTCCCAAGTGGAAATAGGATTAATAGATAGAATAATACCAACCTCGAAGGCTAGTTGTAAGGTTTAGAAGCAATCTATAAAACACTAGGTACAGTATCTGAAAATTAGTAGGTGTTCAATAAATGGTAGCCATCATGTATAGCTGTCAGTTCTAACAAATGGAGAGATGAATTATTTGTCCTCGACACTCTAAGATGCTGCTGTGTTCTACAAGAAACATGGACGCAGATAAAATACTAAGAGAAAGTGAGCTGATGTTCTCAGGTATATTCTATTTGGAAAATGTACTCTTCATCAGGAGCAGGTACCTGGTATGGCAGGATGCACAAATGGTTCCAGTTCTTCAGCTCACATTAAATTTATCATTCTTGCCCTGGCATTGTAGTTAGACAACATCTTGAATTTGGGCCTAGCCCTGTGACTTTCTTTGGGCAATCAGAAGTTAGTGCACATAATGTGCCTTCTAGATGTGCTTGAAGCATGCTTGCATGGCTGGCTGTGCCATCATGTATTTCTGGCATCTCTTTGTGAAGCACATGCCTTGATTAACCCAGAGATCCCAAGAGGAAGATAAGAGATGTGAAGCAAGAGACACCTGGTCATACTGAAAACTCAGGCATGAGAATAAATTATTGCTGTTTTAAATCACAGAGTTTTGGGGAAATTTGCTACATGACAATAGCAAATTAATATACCTATCAAGTGGTAAGAACTGCTGGAAGAAGTATCGCTTTGGGTAGAAAAATTGAGCACATGGCTTCAAGTTCATTTCCAACTATGAGATTCTATAATTTTCCTTGACATTCAACCTTCTTAGGTGCCTGAAGGAACATAAACAGGCTCTCTCACATCTCTACCTGGGAAAGTTTATACTCTAATAATACAGACCAGGGATCAGCAAAGTTTTTTGGTGAAGAACCACATAGAAAAATTTTAGGATGCATCTGTCACAACTGCTCCACCTACATGGAAACACAAAAGTAGCCATAGACAATGTATAAGCAAATGGACACATCTCTGTTCTGATAAAACTTTATTAATAAAAAACAGGCAGATAGGTAAATTTGTCCTGAGGACGATGGTATATAGGTCACTTGTACAGATAAAACTAATAAAGGAAGCATATAGAGAGCAACGCATGACAGAATAATTAGCTACATTTTATTCATTTTAACACAAGGTACTATTTGTCAGGCACTGTGCTAGGACTTAAAATAGTAGCTCGCTTTGTCAGTAGGTCTTACTATCTGCACTGTACTGAAAAGAAAACTAAGTCACCGAGAGGCTAAGTAAGTCAAAAAATCACAAATTGCATAGCTAGACGTTGTGGGGGGAGCTGGGATTTTAACCCTGGAAACCAGGTTCTGGAGTCCTTTCTTAACTACTACGTGATGATGGCTGTGATTGAAGAATATAACCAGTAAGAGCTCACAGTGACTGAAACTTACTCTACATCAATCATCTTGCCGAATGCTTTATGTACCTAATCTCTTTTAATCTTCATCACATGCCCATGAAATAAATATATGGTATCTTCTCTCTTCTGGAGATGAGGAAATTGAACTTAGAAAGTCGAATCACCTTGTCCAAGTTTGCACAGCTGGTAAGATGGCTTTACCTCCTGGAGCTTGGCTTCCTGGCCTTGTGCTCTTTCTTTATACAGAAGGAGTTAGGCAGAGAAGAGCTCAGTGGTCAGAAAAACAAAGTAGGCTTCAGGAGAGAGGAAAAGACTAAGCTAGGCTCTAAGGATCAGCTGGATTTGAATAAGCAAAAGGGAGAGCAGAATTTGTCTTATTTGGTACACAAAGATGCTTTCAAGTTTTTTGTTTGTTTTTTGGCCTTCATTTATTTCCACAGTTTTAAAAATCTAGAGATTATTTTTATATAAAGTCTGGATTTCTAGCTTCTGAAAATGCAGAAGATATGTTAAAACAAAGGACAGTGTGGTATGGTGGTATCCATTCACAAGAGGCCTTGTAGTGACTGTGCCTGTTAGATTTGGTGTGCCTTCTCAAGTTGGTCATTCCCCCCACTACTCACTTTTGTCTTACACCCATCCAACTACGGAGGAAGAGATTCTCATCTCTGTGGGGGGGGTAGACAAAGCAAGAGGAAAGGGCTTGAGAGCAGTTGTGGGTGTCCAGAGGAGAGCAGAGGGCTTGGTGGGAGCTCATCAATGTCACAAAGGAAGTCAGTGAAGATTTCAGCAGGAAAGACTGAAGGAATGACTCCCTTCCAGAACTGTGGTCCTGGGGCATGGCATTTTCAAAGCCGAGTTGGAAAAAAGAGATGACACAAAAGGAGAAAGACAAAGGGAGAAGAACTGAGAGGATATTGTGACGACCCATGCGGGAAGCAATAGGAGCCTTTGGCAAGCACTGTTCCTGCCTGTTCAGGTGAGAACCATTTAGCACCTTGTCTGGACTTATTGAAGTCCTCTCTGGAATAGTAAACAGAGTGGTAAAAGTGATGTTTATGTTAGAGGGTAATGTGGCAAAGAGATAGTCTTCCCCATTTCACAGCTGGGGGACATTAAACAGAAGAATTGGAGCAAATAGAGAAATGTCACAAGAGTTTGTAATAATGGCCTCAAGCCACCAAATGTCTCTTTTCTTTCCTTCAGGGTCTGCATATATCCAGCCACTCCTTGTCAATTCCTACACATTTAATAAAATAGTATGTGTGAAAGCAGTTTGCATAGCACTGGGCACATAACAGGTGCTCAGTAAATATTACTCTGAATTTGAGTCTGAATCAAGATAGACATTTCTGTTTGCCAATCTGTATATCTGTCAGGTCTGCAGGATGAACTTCAGCTGTAATGGATTCAGTACTTTGAGGGTATTACTGCAGCTCAAGAGGAAGGAGACCACTAATGAGGAAGAGCTGTGGCAAGAAGAAGAGGATGAAAGAGCAGCTCATACTTTTATTCGTACAGAAACTAATTGCCTAGAAATCCCATAGACTTTCCCAAGTTGAAAAAGAATACTGTACGACTTTAAATTCCCTCTAACACACATGATCTGTGACCACATTTTTACCCTGAGCTGAGCCATTTGGCACTGTAAATGTAATTACAACCAAAGTCAATAGACTTTTTCTGCTGCATATTTTCTTTCATCAGTGAGTTTCAAAGGGTTGATATCACTGTGGGCTTGAAATACCTCTGCCCAAAGCATCTTAAACTATGGGGATGGGAAGAATTTCTTCTTCGATGTTAATTTTTTTTTTATGGGTACAGTGCTACAAGTAGAAAGCATATTAAAGTGTCAAGGATTCTAATACTAACCCTACCATATATTGAGGCTTTGGGCAAGCT
Source organism: Castor canadensis (assembly GCF_047511655.1). Classification (NCBI taxonomy): domain Eukaryota; kingdom Metazoa; phylum Chordata; class Mammalia; order Rodentia; family Castoridae; genus Castor; species Castor canadensis. The sequence goes on along the minus strand of NC_133393.1, from coordinate 134,550,094 downwards.
ATTACTTTATTTACCAGGCCTCAGCTTCCTCCTCTAAGAGAAGAGTGGATGAGTTCAGTGGCTTCCAAATCTAGCTGGATATCAGAATCACCTGGGGGAACTTTTAGACCCACAGATACCTGGGCCCCCAAGCCTATTACTCAGAATATTGAGAGATGGAGCCAAAATCAGCCCCTTAACAAAGAACCACAACATACTCTATAAAGTATTGAGGTCACAAACCTGTGGACTTGCTGGGCATCAGCTGACCCTTGGCTGTTCTCAATCATATCTGTGACTGGCTAGGGGTTTCCAGGGGCAGTTCAGCTCTAACCCATAAGCATCACATCCTACTCCAGAAACCAGCATACTGGACTGAGTAAAACTTCCCAGGGGAGCCCTAGAGGCGCCAGAGAGCCAGCTTTACATCACAAGCTCACTTCATGACTCTAACACATCACAGCTGTTAACATCCAATTGGCCAAGACCAAGTCTTCTCTAATATTGGTGGGAGGGTGTATGTTCTGCCTTGGAAGTTAGTAGAAAGAAGTGAATATTTCTGAAGAATATCCTCCAATCTACCCCAGGATGCCAGGAAACTGTGTGTGAGCACACCCACTTGTGTGTATGACTTGGGTACACAGCCAAGCTATTTTCTAATTCTAACATGTTAAGATGGTTTAAATTGATAAAGAGAAAAGCCAGGTTGAGGAAAAGGTAATTTGGGTGAAATCAATGATAACCATTAGACCAAAATCACTACCGATGGAACAGAGAGATGACAGGTCAAAGAGTAAAGAAAACGTGAGACTAACCTTTCATGAATTTTCAAGGACTTCATATGAACTTTTTTGTTTTATGCCTGCTAGGTGTGATTACCTTCATGCATTTCCTCTTTGAGATGAAGAAATGCCACAGGAGACTGAATTTTCTTGCTTAAGACTGCATAGCTCCCACAGAGCAGTGCTGGGATTCTAACCCTAGCCTGGTTCCAGAGTCTACTCCTATCTCTGCATCTATAACTGCCTTCATATGAGTTCTGTTGGGACCCAAGCCAACATGAGAATCTACCACTCCTATCAGAATGCCAGGAGGCTGCAAAAACTTCTTAGAAATCCTGAAGTGCCTGTCCCTCCTGTTGAAGGTTTTGCATCTCTTGTGACATGCATTTGGTATTATGACATGGTCACGTCTACCTGAGAGTATCTGAGCAAGTTACATAATCTCTCTTTGCCTTAGTTTTCTCATCTCTAAAGAAGGGATAATAGACCTGCCTCATAAGCTTGCTTTCTATAAGCAGTAAGTGAATCAATATTGTACTATCATGTGTTGTGCCTGGCCTTAGGGAGGTGTTTGTTAAACAAATATTGATCTCATTTGCACACTATCTGGTTCATAGAATAGAGAAATGGTTCTCAAAGTATGCTCCACAGACAATATTCTATATCAGGTAAATCAGAAACCATGGAGATGAGTCCCAGACATCTGTTTTAACAAGTCTTCCAGGTGTTTCTGATGCATGCTCACATCTCAAGAGTCTTTCTCTTTTATTCCCAATTTACAGATGAGGAAACTGAAGCACAAGATAACAACTAGTAATGGCAGATCTGACATTTGAATCCATTCTCTGCCACCCATACTCTGCAAGCTCACATGACATGGCTTAGCAATGAATAAAGAACAGCTATTACCACAAAGTCTGGCTTCAAACCCAAACCTGCCATCCATGATATCCACCCTCCACAGAGAAGCTAACAAAGGGAGAGACCAATTGCTCTTTTCTGGAAATAGAAATCACTACAGTGACTCTTGTCTGCTGGGGCCACAGTTTCTCAGACTCTGACGTGCTGGTTTCTGTACTCAACCTGCAAGACCTTCTCGGCTTTTCTTGATCCTTCCCCCTGGGACTGCCTCCCTAGACTCAGTCTTTGCTTTTAGGCCTCTGATGTTCTGGATTCACCCAGACTTGTTGGTTTCTTTGATCTTCTATTAGCCCTGAGTTTCCTGCCAAGCCCATCTCTTACCTCTGATTTCTCGTTGGGTCAGTTCTGCATAGGCCCAAATGAGCCCACAGTGTTTCTTACTTCTCAGAAACACAGCCTACTCCCAAATTTATTAGGAGTTTTGTAAGAAACTCATAGGGCTGGCTCCTTTGACTAAGTTTGACTCTATTTGTGCCTGGCCTTAAAACATAGGAAATGAATTACCCCGGTTTATACCCCAGGGTCCATCTCCAGGGCAGTGGTGGAATCCCTCAATGTGTGTTTCTTCAGGAACACTTATATGAGTTTGACCTCCATCCATTCCCTGCCATTTGCATCTGAGCTAGCTCAGCTTGGCCTGAACTCTGAGCCTTTTAATGTTAGCAACAATGCATATGGTCATTTGTAAAACACCATCACCAAATCCAGGTGCAGGATGGGGAGTACTAAAAGCAACGTTAATCTTACCTGGGATAGAGGTCAGCTACACTAACAAAAGAAACAGAAAAGAAAAGAGCTAGCTCCAAAGGGGCAGTGCCTGCCTTCCCCAGCCCTCAGAGAGAAAGACAGACAGAGAATGCCTGTGCACATATGCTGCTAAGAGGGGCCCGTGGATTCCGAGGAAACCCCAGAGGAGAGAGCAGCTGCTTTTGTTTCCTTGGAGGCAGAGCCCAGTGGGGAGTGTAGAAGACAGGAGCCAGCACGACAATTGCTAGAAAGGCATTCCCTGGTGTTCTAATGAGGCAATTAGAACTGCTGAGTTTGAGACTAGCAGAGCAGGAGGGGGCTCCAGAGACCCCATTACCCAGCCCCCTCATTTTACAGAAGAGGTAACCAAGGTCCCAAGGGGGAGAGTCACTTGCCCAGAGTCACAGTGTACATTAAGGCTTGCACTAGAAACCAGATCTTTGACACCATAAAGCTCTGCCTCTTCCAAAGTCAAAATCCCTGCCAGCAGAGGATCTGAGGCTGAGGTCAGGTGAAGAAGAAGCAGCAAAGCTCATGACAGGGGCCCACAGCTGAAAGAGAAGTCCGGGTGGGGCTGGGAGAGGGCTCTCTTGACCACCAGGTGGCTATGACTTTTACCTACATGTGTAATACCTTATGTCATTTTCCTACCACCTTGAGCAAAGATGATTTTCATCTCTGCATTTCTAAGGAGCCAATCCTCAAGATTCTCAGGGGATCCTGAGATGGGAAGAGCCCCAGGATGCCTAGAGCTTGGCATTCTGGAAGGTCCCCCCCTCACCCCAGAGGCCACCAAGCCCCACAGTGTTTCCTTAGTACTTAAAAAGCCCAATAAATCTTCTAACAAAGGATGGAGAAAAGACCTGAAGAATGTGCCCTGCTTTCCTGCCCCTCCTGCAGAACAAATGTCCCAAAGTCACAGCAGCCTCCACAAGTCCCCTCCCCCCCAACACACATACACACACACACACACACACACACACACACACACACATACACACACACAACACCACCCTCCCTCCCTCCCCGCACTTGTCAGTCCTAATTGCCTCTTTGTCTGCTGGAGCAGGCTGGGCAATTTGCATCTTTGCTGTTCTCCTTTAACAAATGACAGAACACTCAGCGGAGTGGAGCCTGCCCAAGGGGAGGAGCTTCTGCCCACACAAGCTGACATTTTGCCAATTTCGACCCCCCCTTCTTCCTACACCTCTCCCTCCCCCTCCCATACCTGCTCATACATCACAAAGTAGGTTGTAAGTAAGTGAGGTTCTGAGAAAGGGAGCAGGAAGGCACTGGAGGAGAAAAGTCGTGGATCTTACAGTGTACAATTTAGCAAATGTTTCTGTGCAAAGATCCCTGTGTGGGAGTAGAGCAGGTCAAGGACACGCCCTCTATGTGGGTTTGCTTTCCCTCTTTTTGCTAACCTTTAAAGGGAGAAGGAGGAAGGAAAGTGTAGTTCTTAGGAATCACACACTTTATCTCAATTTTTCAACAACCTAACGCTCTAATGTGATATATAGGGCTGCTGTGCATCAGAGAGGTGAAACATCTCAACCAAGGACACGGGCTAGGTATAGAAGTTCAACACGTTTTCTTCCTGATACCTAGAAGCCTCATGGATCTTTAAAGGTGCTATATTTAGGGAGATGCAGCAAATTTCCTTCTAATTAAAATGATATACAAAAGGACCTCTTCTGTTTATCTTTTTATATAACACACCCTCCAGCAGTTTCTTCTGTTGTTTTCATGGTTCACTTTCCATTCACAGAGAGAACAGAATTCATCAAAAGGGAGAACCTCTCCACACCTTTTTATAAGAAGCCCTATGGTGGGGTGGAGACCTTCATCCGTATCAATGAGACAAGCATGGAAGTGACATAAACATTTTGGCTGAAAGGAATGTGATTCCTAACTTGGAGCTGATGTAAATAAAATGTGGGCAGTCTGTGGGTCCCAGAATACATTTGATATGTTTTTAAGAGCATCCTTTCTTCTCTAGGGTTTTCAAGTGTCAACAAAACCATCTTACCAAATATAAAATGGATAACCCAGGCTTCACTAGGGTTGAGATGGAATCAGGATCCCTCCTGAATACAAATAGTGGTGAGTCCCACCGCCCGCTCCATCGACAGAGGGCATTGTCTCCATCAAACTCCTTCTGTGAAGTGCATCCACATTTATGCTTGGGAGCAAGATCCCAGGGCATTAGGGTGACCGGGACCTCCTTGTGTTGAAAGAATGAAATGGCTAACAGCCAGAGACTGGGGCTTCCATTTTGATAACACCTGGCTTGTTTCTCACACTCTGTGGGAGGTGGTGGAAGCTTCCAAAAAAATTCATCACAGCTGCTTTTTGATCCTGTTGCATGGGAGATAGCAGTTCACAGACTAGGCCAGGGCAAACTCTGATAGAACTTCGCACCTTTAAGATGCAAAATAGTTCATCTTCAAGCTAACTGATGTGGGTCAGAGAAGTGGACCTCCCATATACTGCCATATCTCAGGGGGAGCTTCCACCCCTAGGCAGTGCCCCTGGGACAAATTTTCTTCAGACACAGATTACTGCCCAGAACAATGCCCAGAGCTTAAAGGGAGAAAAATCTCTTCCTAAAATCTTAGAGTCTTTGATGGAGCAAACAAGGAAAACCTACATTTCAAAACTTCCTTTGCTTTTCAGAGGCGGGGGCTATTTCTAAGATGTTTTCATGAATGGGGGGAAGGGGGGCAGGTACCAAGCTGTTTTAAAGTGCTGGTGACAATGGGAGCCATCAAACTGAGAAGATGGCATTCCTACCTTTGTGTGAACTGCAGCTCCACTGTCCTACTGGAGAAGAAGATGTGGCATTTGTTTGGTTGGTTGGTTTTGTAGTACTGGAGATTGAAGTCAGGGCTTGCCTAACAGTTGCTCTAACACTTAAGCCACATCCCCAGTTCTTTTGCCTTTGAGTTTCATTTTCAGATAGAGTCTGGAACTTACTTTGCCCAGGCTGGCCTCAGTCAAAGGTCCTCCTAACTCTGCTTCCTGAGTAGCTGGAAAGCGAACCACAGGTATGCACCACCACATTCAGTTTCTCCATGAATATGTACTCTAAGAATGAGTGGTTGGGATTACACACACATGCACACACACACACACATTTTCCCCAGGTTTAAAGAGTATGCCCAAGCTCTCCAACTTAAAAAAAAAGTCGGTGGGAATTGGTGGTGCATGTCCATAATCCCAGCAACTCAGGAGTCAGGTGGAAGAGGATCTCACGTCTCAAGTTCAAGACCAGCCTGGCAAAGTTTGCAAGTTAGCAAGACCTTATCTCAAAAGCGAAATAAAAACAAAGGACTTGGAGTGTAGCTCAAGTGGTAGAGCATTTGAACTCTACCCCAGTACCATGCATACACACAAAAAGTACAAGCCCAACTTTGCCAAAAATATACTTAAAATCCATCAATATAGCCACTTTCTTCAAGATTACTAAGGGTTCAGAATATCAAATTCAAAAATTTAAAAATATCAAAACCATTAAATTATTTCAAATTATACGTAGCTCCAAATGTGAAGAATGAACAAGAACAAAGATGCTAAAACATCAAACCTGAAAGCAAAAAGAAAAAAAATATAATAAACTAAAAGAAAAAAGAAAGTGAGAGCAAAAAGTAACTTTCAATCACTCTATAAATTATTTTCTTTCATCTCTAGACTGATAGGAACTTCTTTAAAAAGCCAAGAACCAGAATACTACCCGAAGACATCTGTTCCTCTCATCCTTTCCCAAGTACAGATGGAGACTCCTACATGGTCTTGGGAAGAGGAATTGGTCATGCTCATTAGACTGGGCAGATTTAGGTTTCAAATAATAAGCTAAATCGAGAACTACCAAGAGACCAACTCTTGCAAAAACTGCACTGTAGCCTGAAGAGGGACATGCCAATTTTAGATTAATTAAAAAGGTTATTAAATTGTTCAGATGGCATGTTAATGAGCAATCTGCAGGGGCCTCAGTCAACAGCCACGCCTCCCAACCTTAATTACAGGACCCCTTATTGCAAAGAATCTGGGCAAAATCACAGAAGAAATGGAGGCGAATCCCTCTTGAATATAATCCGAACATGGTAAAGCACAAGACAGATCCCATGGGAAGGATGGTAGCTATGCTTGGAATATAAATTCTTTCATAAGAAAGATGATGCCGATTCTAGTCAGCTTAGAAACACTAAGATATGAGAATTAATTAGAGGCACAACAGACAATGTTCCTCTATAAAATATATGGGATCCGTAGGCTCAAGTGCTTTGATATACTTTATCAACTCTCATTTTTTCCCAATGCCAATGATAAAATTAGGAACCTTAAGTTATTTCTATTTTAGAAGATTTGCCTAAATTTATAGAATATCTTCAGCCTACTTCCACATTGAAATGCCAGAAAAAAACAATAACTCTTCTTAGGTCAGTAATTCTCCATGGGGTCACCTAAGGACCCTCAGTTGTCTATAATTGCAGCTTCTGTTTTAATCCTTATGTGTGAATTCTCTATAATTCCATAGGCTTTAGTTTATATGAACAACTAAGGTGTATTTTCTAGAAAATTTCTAAAGAAATTGTAAATGGTTTGTGAAATTTGGCATTCATAAACGAAATCTAGTCATCGCCTAGAATTTATTGGGGAATATAATTCAATATTCTACTACACAGCAGTTGGCAGGGATGATAAGTCCTATTGCTTGCAGAGCCCTGGAAACCCCACAGCATTCAGGAAGGGTCATTTGTTTTCTCTGTATCAGACATTTTTTTGAATCCATCATGGTTTGAATAGCTACCACTACTTTTTAATTAGCAGTACCAAGATAGTTCTTTGTGAGTTGTTTGGCTAATCCCACAGCACTCTTCCTATGCACTGAGATACCATTATCACCCTGAGACAGGCTCTCACTATGTAGCCCAGGCTGATCTCAGCCTCCTGGAGCACTGAGATTACAGGCATGTGTCACCATGCCTGGTTGTTTTACTGTCTTTTCATAGATAATAAAAATAAATGGAACTAAAGAAGTCTGAAGTTTTTGTACTGTTTAATAGGGTACAGTAAAAACTGGTAGAGAACCATTAGTCTATGCAAATAATATTTCATGGCAGTTGAAATAAAGCTTTAACCCTTTTACGAATATTTTTAAACCTAACACATGAGGAAAAAATGAATTCAGAAGTCAAAGCAATTTAAAGTTATACCTTTAGAATAAATGAACTGATTGAATGAATAAACATTTATTATGGGCTAGTACCATGCTGTGGATTTTTTCAGCCCTTGTTACTTCAGTACATTCACTCAAACTAGAGTTATCAGGTTTAGCAAATGACTACTTAAACATGAGTTTCAACTAGACAACCAATAGTAATTTGCTTTAAATATGTCCCAAATGTGACATGAGACATACTTACACTAAAAGAACTGTTTATTTGAAATTCAAATTAAAGTGGGTATCCTGAATTTTATCTGCAACCTCACCCTGAACAATTTTATATTTTATGAAGAAAAGCAAAAGAATTTAGTAAAATAGTTTGTATTACATGCCAAATCAGGTTGATTAGTATTGGCCATTGGAACTGCTCTGAGACTGTCAAATCTGGGTTCAGTTCAGACGGTGTGAAGTTCCTCTGATTGATTAGTGCTATGCTATCTGTCTATTATGGATTAAAGCACAAGACTTCCTGATAAGAGTGCTGAAGTTCTGTTGTCATTGCCTGAGTGGCTAAACTAGAACTTTGATCTTGTAAAGCCCTACTCCAAGTTCTCTGTTGATTGTGGCACTCCCCAGCTTGAAACTTTAAATTCCTCCATTGCTCTTAGGACAAAGGCCAAAGAGAGATCTTTGTGTGGCTTATAAGGTGTTGCTCCTGCTGACTTCAGCTTGGTCTTCTGACCCCCGTCTTTCTATGCTCCTGTTCCTCTGGTCTTACTGTAATCTTCAGGCAGGTTCTGCCTCTTCTTTGCTCAAGTAACTTCTGCTCATTCTTTAGCTCCAGGTCAAACACCATTGCTCAATATAGACTCATTGCAACTAGCACCATTTGTGAAAATGAACTGAGTCACTGTTTGATCAAAATGTTTTTTTCCTGAGTAGACCATAAAATTTGTGGAGATAGGGTCATTCTTTGTTTTATTTGACACTTTATTCCCAGAATCTAGTACAGTGTCTGCCATGTACTCTCTTTTAATTATAAATGTATTGAATGAATCTATTGTCTTAATGAGTTCAATATTATGAAAAACTCTTACTTGTCCATTTAAAATATGAGAAATTAACCCTACTCTTTTTTCATTCTCAGGCAATAATCAAAAATTACTTAAAATGACTTTAGGACTTTCCAAACAACATCAATAAAACAAGCATTATTTTTCCTAATTCAAATCAGATAACTCTTTAATTTACACATTTGCTGCTATAGCTTGGATCCTGAGTGACCATCTCCTCCATGTGTTAAAGGCTTGATACCAAACCTGAGGTGCTGTTGGAAGATGGTGGAACCTGTAAGAGGTGGGGCCTAGTAGGAGGAAGGTAGATCATTGAGGTTGTTTCCTTGAAAGGGATTCCAGCCTTCCCCACACTCCTTGCTTCCCTCCAGCCATAAAGTGAACAAGCCTCGTCCACCATGCCAGACAGAATAGTGCCACCACAGTTTCAAAGCAACAAAGCCAAGCAACCGTAAAACTGAAACCTCTGAAACTGTGAGCCAAAATAAGCCCTTCTTGTTTAAGTTTTTTAATCTCAAGTATTTTGTCAGAGTGACAGAAAGTTGACTAACACACTTTCTGCCACTACCTTTAAAATTATGAAAACACTTTGGTGGAGAATATAATATACTGAAAGCTCTTGGGTATGTATGTATTTCCCATTTCCAATTAGTTAAATATTAAAAATCTTGCTCAAATGCATTCTAAGCATGCAACTTTAGTAAACATTTCATTCAACTTACCCATCTGCAATTTTTTTTTTCCTGTGTTAACTCAGTAAAGCAGGACTGATTCTTCTTCATACAAGAAAAAATTCTAATCCTGGTCAGCAACGTCAGCCCCTGCCTGTAAGCTAGCTTCCCTTACAGCCCCAAAGATTTCAGACTTGCTTAGCCAGCACCAAATTCTCTTGGTATTTACAGTTGGTTGTGTCAAGAATGTGAAAAAAACAAATAGATACCTCAGTGGATAGGATGGAGCTAACAGCATCATCACAGAACTTCTGTAGTTCAGGCTCCTCCACACTTGTGCCATACTCAAAACCAATCACAAATGTACCCAAATCTAGGAAAAATATTTACTATACCTTTTAAACTCAATTAATACAAACTCATTTTTAAAATATAAGAAATAACATTATGGGGAAAATGCAACTGCTGGCCCTAGAATTCATTCTAAGAAAAGCTTTATCTTTGTTGGGAAGAGACTTTGATAAGCTACCTTAGAGTAGACATTGAGTAGACATTGAGCTCTGAATGTGGATAGAGAGTTTCTTCTCTCTCTCTCTCTCTCTCTCAGCATATACTAATTATACAAAGGTGTTTCATAGTGACATTTCCATACATGCATATAATGTACTCTGATCAAATTCACTCTATTACTCTTTTGTATATACCCTCCCCCTTTTTGAAAATAATTTTTAATGGTTTTCATTGTTTTGTTTCCAGATAGAGAGTCTCTTTAGCAAGAAAGTAAAAAACTTGCTTATACTAGAGGATATAATGGAGGAAGATAACTGGCAGAGAGAAGGCGGACATTCATATCCAGTTATGATCTGAACGTTTTGTGAGCCCCCAAAATTCATGTTTAAATACTAACTTCCATGATTATGGTATTAGGAGATGGTGACTTTGGGAGATGATGAAGTCACGAGAGGAGAGCCCTCATAAATGGCATTAGTACCCTTATAAAAGAAACCTTAGAAAGCCGCCATGAAGACACCATTTGAATCAAGAAGGGGGCACTTGCCAGACAGTGAATCTGTCAGCACTTTAAGAAACTGGGCTTCATGTAGATTGACATGACAGCATGAGTGGTGTGGGGATGAAGAAAGAAAGAATTCGGCCCACCTCCTTCATCCCCTCCCCTTCCCACTCTTACCATTATCACCAGCAGCAACATGGGGAGGGCTATGAATGTTCACTGGGGCATGGAATTGTGGTTTTTGCTAAGTGTATCCAGATTTCCTAACTGGGAGCGAGGAGGGAATTAGTTAATATCTAGTTATTCTCCCATCATAGACTTAGGCATTTCTAGGAAGCTAAAGGTTTTTACCTAATTGGCCTAGTGTTAAATTGTTAATAGGTCATTGTAAATTCCCCCAAGGCAGCAGCCAAATATCAAATTGGCTAATTAGCAACAGAATCTTTCAAATATTGCTAACATTCCTAACAGGTTGTCAGAAGGGCAAGTTCTGCATTTCCCCAGCACACACATGCAGATTCAACTTCTGTCTTCACATGCTTAAAAAATAAATATTTACAAGCCACTAAATATAGTTTAAATATCCCACCTTTGTGTGAGTCCTTTGAAACTGTTGCCCGCTCAGGTTTTCTGGCAAATATTTATCAAAAGCAGAAAGAAAAAGGGCCTCCTCATTGCTACAACTCACTAGAATTTCCCAAAACAGTTTTCACTTAAGCTGGTCCCCCCTACATATGCAGATGGTGTCCTGGGAACAGAGTAAAGGCTGACCAGAAACACCCTTCCATCTGTGATCCCTGGCCGTGTTATTTTATGTCCCTGTTGAGCTCAATTCAACTAATATTTATGAGCCAGACACTGTGCTAGGTGATAGTAACGTAGAGATGATTAATACATAGCTCTTGTGTTCTGTGAGTTCAATGTCTACACAATGAAATGCCAGTCCTATGATAGGAGGGTAACAGAGGCAGGGAACCGTGGGGAGGGTGGATGGCTCCGTGTGGGGGGTGGATGGGAGGTCAGGGAAGACTTCCCAAAAGCAGTGTCACAAGACGACAGAATTTGAATGCCATAAATTAGAAATGACAAAGTTAAGGTGCATTTTACTAGTACTAAAAGGCTAGGAATGGGAAGTGTAAGAAAAACCTTAGACTGGAGAATATTCATGGGCAACTAGTTCTGCTAATTGGCACAAAAACAGTCATGAGGAACTGAGAGAAGAAAGGGCAGCTTGAACAAAGAAGAAATGGATAAAGTACACTAGAACTTTCAGTGGTTGATAATTAAGGAACATCTACCAAGGCAAGGCACGGCCCTACAGAATTAGCCCTAAATCCTAGTGACAGCTAGAAGCCTCAAATGTCACTTTAAAGGTGAGTATTTGTGTCTTGGAAGGAATAGCATCCCTGTCTTGTTCTCAGATCTAAATGAATATTGTATTTGGTACCTTTGTTTCCAACTGCATTCTCACCACCTTAAACACAGAATGTGCGCAATAAAAAGTAATGATAAGAGCTATCATTTATTGAGCTTGGCTTTCCACATATCAGTCAGGATGGCTCTCTCATGAGCATTAACGAATCTGACTAGGAGTCTTGTAGAAGACTTACAGTCTTAGAATTCACAGTCAACAAGGAAGTACACACTCTCCATGGGCAACTTCATCTCCTGCCAGGATTCTAACGCCAATGTATATGTAAATAACCTCCAGATGCTTCTATCCCAAGCAGAACTATTATAGGAACACCACTTATGGGCTCTGTTGTTCAAAGATTTCTGGAACATCTGAATGGTAAAAGTAAATTTATTCTAGTAACTATGATATCCCCACTATGTAGGCTTTGCAGGGAGAATTTTGTAGGTCTTATTTGACAGCATTATTTGTTTAAGACTCAGAAATTAGAATATGGTAGAGGGAGTGAATTCAAGTATGATATATTGTAAGAACTTTTGTAAATGCCACAATGCACCCCCACTCAGCACAACAATAAAAAAAATTGATGATGATAAATAAGCATGACAATATTTCCTTTATGTAGAGGTTTTTATTATCTGTATCCCCAACTATTTAAAAGAGCTTAGTAAAATAATAATATGATCATTGCTAAAAAAAGAAATTAGAACCAGCAATGTTTCAGGTATCCTACCAGTAACACACTCTCTCTCTTTCTCTCTCTCTTTTTCTTTCTCCCTCCTTTCTCTATTCATGTATAACTACAAATATACAAAAAGTTAAATGACCTAAATCATGTTAAAAACCTTGCAAACGAAGCACATCCATGGACATGACATGCATATATAAAGTATTTTCTACTATGACACTGTCTTGCAAAACAAAACAGCACATTTCGAATAACAAAAACATATGAGAATATGTTTAATAAAGTAGGTTAATGGACTACCTCAAGCTAATACCAGTCTATTTATTAATTGCCACCTCTTATAATTGTGCCTGAGTAGTCTAGGACCAATAATCTGGGATCTAAATTTAATGATACTATAAATAATTCATTTTTTTAAAAAAGTGCATTCCAAAATGTGATTACTAGGGTATTTGCTCTTACTACAGAACCTCTCTCCTAAAAGTTTCTAAAACATTGTTAAAAGTTTCAAGTAGAATAAAAATCAATGGGGAGGGGAAAAAGAGAGCTGAGAGGTAAAGTAACTTGTCGAAGTTGCACAGCTGGAGAATGATCACAGTAGTATTTAAACTCCTCTGCCCATGGGTAGGGAGAGAAAGCAAAGAGTCTGATACTCCTAGCAAGTAGCATCTGTACATTGAGTAATTTCCCTTTCCAAGCTTTTCTCTCAAGACAGTTACAAGAAACATTAAGCAAAAGAGTTGCTTTGCTTCTCTCTCTCTCTCTTTTTTTTTTTCTTACCCAATTTCTGGGCACAGGTACTGTTTGGGAAAAAAATAGCTTTAAAATATATTTATATAAGCTATCAAAGGAAGTTATGACAAGAAGAAACCTGACAATCCACAAACCAAAAAATTTGTTCCTGAAAATCTGCTGACCTTGTTTAAAACTTTGTAACAATCTGACATTCGCCAGAGCACTCATCCTAAACATGATGTGCACACACACACACACACATGGTTCCATCTCCAAAGAAGTTTGGGAAATGCTTTTTGACTACAGTTCTTCCCATTTTTTTCCCGTGTTCCTCTTGGTGGTTCATTAACATTGGAACTTTTGAGTTTTCTTAAAGTTTAACCCAGACTTACCAGAACTTACTTGACCTTGGCTCCTTCTATGATTTTGTTTTCTTTTTATTTCCAGAAAACCTATTAAATATTATAGAACTATTGTTTTGGAGTGCGCCTTGCAAAGCACTGTTACAGCCTGCATGTGATTACATATATGGTTGATGTGAAGGATATGTTAAAGTCCCTCCTCACCTCTGTTATAATACCTAAAATAGCAATAGCTCTTAGAGGCTTTTGGACTTTTGAGGTCTTTATTAATAAATAAATATTCCAGGAATCGAGCACTGAAAGCCAAGAGACACCAACCCTTGAGTGCAGCCCACTGATTGATCAATGGGCCTAACAGCCCTTGGCCACCTCACTGCCATTCATGTCAGATGGAGGTGAGGCTGCTAAGGGCAGGGATGAGCACATACTCTGCTGCTACCAGTATATCCAGCCAGTCTCTCCTGACTCTTGATTCTTCATCATAAATATTTCTCCAATGTGTCATTTCTACTATTTCCAGCCAGACCCAGATTTTTTCTCAGTCCAAGCCATTCTCTTCCAGGCCCTCTTTTTATTATGCACCATGCACATTATACTTGCCAGACAGCTCCCCTGAAATACCATGCATATCCTCTACTGAAGAATAGAGAAAAGATCCTCCATTGCCCCACAAGTTTTTATCTTTGCTCTTCAAAAACCACATTCTGCTAACTTTTTTATTGCTCCCATTCACCTCACTAAAGTAGCTTCTCCAGTCTTCTCTATGTGTTCTAGCTTCTTCCCGCCTTCCTTTATTCTCTCTATACTTTTTCTCACTTTTCATCCAAATCTGATACATCTTTGAAGTTCTGCTTCTCCTGAAAAGGCTTTTAGTAATCTCACTCAACTTTAATCTCTCCTGTATCAGAGTTGAGGGTGTTGTGAAGTATATTTAGCACTTGATTATATAACTTTATTTTCTTACTACTATTGTGTATGTTTTGTTCCTATCTCATCATCCCACAACTCTAAATATAAGTGTCTTAAGAGAACAAACTTTGTCCTGATCTTAATTTGTATTCTCTACCACATTAATCATGCACATAAGAAATACTGCCTCAATTTTTGACTGGAATGAAAACAAAATGATAATTATAAATGGATATCATATAACTACTAAAGAAAGCCAAATAGGACTTTCCTTGATAATATTTATTAATTTTAAGATATTCTCTACTATGAGCAGTATAATTCTGTCTTTATTTTCTAATTCAGACCTTTCATCATTTCAGACCACCTTCCCCCAGATGAACTCAAAAATATGTTCTTTAAGAAGGGATGGAAGTGAAGAAATAAACATGGCTCTTAGGTTCCTATCTCCAAAGTCCAGAGGTATGTTGTCCAGACTCTAAAGAGATCCCTGACTATCGCTGCCTCTTGATATTCATGCCTTTGTGCCATTCTCTCTCCTTGAATGTAGGCAGGACCCGAAATTTGATTCCAACAAGTAGAGTGGCACGGGAGGGGTGCCACTTCCACGAAAGTGTTACATTTGATTGCAACTTCTGTCTTGCTAGCTAACTCTCTATTGCCTTCTCAGTTTGTCTGCTTTGAAGAAATCAGTAGTCATCCAGGAGATGCTCATACAGCAAAGAACTGGGGATGGCCTTCAGCCAACAATAAGGGAGGAACTGAGGCCCTCTGTCAGACTGCTCAGCAGAAATGGAATTCTGTGACGGACCCTTCCCTGTAATCCCAGCACTTGGGAAGCTGAGGTAAGAGGATCATGAGTTCAAGGCCAGCCTAGGATATATAGTGAGACCCCGTCCCCAAAACAAAACACAATGAAACAAAAACAAATATCCAGGGTAGTGTTTCTCACACCATAAAAACTCATGCAATAATGCTCAAGAAATTGTGATTGACTTGTATAATACCTGGTAGAAGCTTGAAAGTATAGACAATCATCATTAAGAAATCACATTATAACTTTATTTAAAACCTTGGCCCTAGTATTCAACGAGTGGAAATTTAAAACAGGCTGAATCTGGCCATTTTTAGAGTCTATGTCAGATGTCTCTGTCAAAGTTCGCACATCTTAAACATTGCTGAAACTACATATAACATGTAGTTATAATGAGCAGCTCATGACTAAGAATGAAAACTGTATTTGATATACATTAATAGGTAAATTTGACAACATTGGATACTAACCAGGAGTTAGTTTCTCAGGACTGAGAAACTAGTGAGTGCAAAATAGATAATTAAGAAAAAACTGACTCCTTTTTTTTTACAGGTTATATCTCATATTGCTGCCTAAGGGCTCTTTGTTTTTTGTTTTTATTTGGCAGTCAGAAAAGCCCATGGACATTTTTAATCTCTTCAGAATTTGTGATCCATTTCGTGAAACAGTGGCTCCCAGACTTCTGAATTTCTGGAACCAAGAAAAAGAAAAACTTAAGAATAAAAATAGGTAATTAGTGGATTATTTATATTGCCACATACAGTAAGCTTCATTTTCCAAGTTAGGACACTAGACAAAAATTTCTATATGCTATCATCATTCCATAGGGAAAAAAACAACTCAATCTCAAATATAAAAGTCATAACCTCAAAATAAAAAGGCTGAACCTTAAAGAATAATCTACTATTTTTTTCTATATTTTTTTTTATTCTTGTAGCTCATCATAGCATTTGGGAATCAAGATCTAAATGGATGTCCTAATAGAACAAGGGCTAAGAAAGTTTTAGCATAAGATTGCTTTAGATATCCTAAAGAAGTTCTATCTTGTTTAGGAAATTCAGGGTGAACTTATTCTTCATAAAGCCTAAATACATAAGTAACAACAGCTCAAGTTAAGTTTATCAAGTAAGTTTCTTTCAGTCTACAGTTAAGTATACAGACTTTGAAACTGTAAGGATTGTCAGGTTCAGCCACTTTAACCAAATTCTTTCCCATTCTTACAGAAGACAGAAGTGTTACTGATCACTGATTCAGGTCTCTTCTTCTATGACAACAGATTACTGGAACCTGGAGGTGGCATTCCAACTACCACAACCTTGAGGCAGCTACCATCTTGGATCAAGGCATAGAGTCTTTGAGCAAATAACCAACCTACAGAAACTTCCAAACCCAAGTCTAAAATGTGAAGTAATAGCAAACATCACCTCCACATTTTACATCTCTCTCTAGTAAGCAAAACTAAGTTCTCACAGGATTTTCAGGTTCCCAAAGATCAACAGACTCTTTGGTGAACTCTGAGAGCAGAAATTCATTATGGCTGGATAGGTATCTTAACATTTAATGTATCAGTGAACCTCTGAATTGTTCAGCCACCATTGTTTATATTACTTGGAAATTTATCACAGAACTTAATTGGAAAAAGCTCAACCATTCCACGGACTGAGTTCCCCTCTATTTCTTTGAAGGCGACCTCTCATGATGTCTGTGCACTCTTTCAGAAATTTCAGGAACTGTAACTGAAGAAAGTGTGCAGGCATCTGTTGTGGAAAAGAACAGTCCCTGAGACAAATGTCAAGACTAGAATTAAGCTGATTGGCACACATTAAAATGCAACATAATAGTGTATTTGTCGCAGTAGTCCTCTCCTGCAGTTGGCTTATGAGGAATAATGATGGCTTACTGACTGAGAAGCAGGAACTCAGCTGCTTGATAACATTGTTGTGCTGATGGTTTGAAGTGGCCCCACCATTGCCTGCATTTGGCTAGAAACAGCAGCCATTCACTCATTCAGGCAGGGAGCTGAAAATAGACCCGGAGTCCTGCACGACAATGTCCATATTGAAAAGCTTAAATAAAGCATTCTCTGCCATAATTTCTATTGTCATTTTTCTCCCACTGTTTATAGAATATGGCCAGGAGTAGGACTGTAAACTAATATTACATTCAAGAGCCTCAAACAACAAACACCAGGGCTGTGTTTTCTGGGGAGAGGATTACCAAGCTTCCTACAGAGGCAGGCACGCCATGGCACACACAGCCACCTGCCTTATTAAAGCAGTCCTTTCCGGGGAAAAGAACATTGCCACAGAAATAATGAATTAATTTGACATTTCCTTCGGTCTCACTCAGCACGCACTGTGCTTCCCTAAGCATGAAAACAGCACAACTTCACAGAAACATTTCCAAAATGATGTGCCTACTCATAGTAAAGATCAATTTGAATAGATTCAAACCCCAAGAGGACAACTCAAGATGGAAAGTTTTCCCAAAGTCAAGACAAATTATCCAAATAGCTTGCAAGTCCAGCACACACCATTATCTTTGTGCATATGTCAGTTTATAAGCCCTCTCACTCTTGCCCTCTTTCATTAGGTATAGACATACACAAGCACACACCTTTATTTGCTTCTCTTTCTATACTGAGAGCAAAGTTCTTGCCATGTTAACTAAAGACCAGTACTGTTGAGGTGAGAAAAAAGTGTTCTCTAATAAAGGGAATAGAAATATAAAGTTATTGAATGTGACTTTTGCCTGAGAGGCTGTATTTGGGTTGCTGAACAAAAAAAGAGAGATGAAATGGGATTACAGAGGTGTGGGAATGAAAAGACCACATTGGGCGCGTTCAGGGTGGTATGGCCACAGATGTGGGAATGAAAAGAAAGAGAGAAACTGGTTGATTAAAATGCTAATTGGTGGGTCCTGAGTTGAAGACACAGATTTGAGAGGTGAACATCCAGACTTAGTGCAGAACAACCAAAATGAAATCAGCTTAAAAACACAGTTAGCAGATGAGGGTTACAAGCTATGCATTGAAACAAGGCAGTGATAATTTTAAACAGCTAAGGAGAGGATAGAAATCCAAAGATGAAAATGTCAGACTTCTGAGAAGGGAGGATGGAACTTGAATCAAGTACAAGAGCACAAAATAGACATTCCACCAACCTAGCACATATTAAGTGCAAAATCAGATAAGACAACTATACAACTGTGTTTTTCTTCTTCTTTTCTTCCTCCTCCTCTTCGTCCTTTTCTTCCTCCTCCTTTTTCTTTCATTCTTTGATCCAGTGTTGCTGCCACTGAATTTCCCAGGTTAGTTTTGCCTGACATCCACCACAGAAACTTTCAAATCCTTTGAAACCATATTCCAGTATTCTCTGCATTTTCTATGCCAATAACTTTTAATATCACTTATTATTGTCATTCTCCTTATAGCCCCCGAGAAAAGTTTGCCCCAAATAATTTTGATACTTACAAAATCAGGAGACATAGCTCATTAGCATGATAGGTAAGAATGCAATACCTGTAAGCAAAGGGTATGAAGCCGTGGATTCCCAAAGTGGCTTTCCATTAGAAGCATCTGGTTGAGTTTCTAAAACTCTCCATTCCAAGAATGCATTCCAGGAAAATTAAATGAAAACTTCTGGAGGTGGGATAGAAGTTTTCTGATTGAGAACCACCAGCATTGAGAAATCCCAGTTTTCGGTTGATTTTGGTTGTTCTACACTTAGATATCACCTCCAACCTCATCCTGTCCAGTCCCTTACATATTCCAGTAGACCTAAGGAAGCTCCAGTGTTAATTTCAAATTATCTTCTCACCTAGCAGAGTCACTGTTAAGTATTCAGAGAGTCAAAACCTTGGTGATGAAAAAAGATAATGGAGGTAACCTCAGAAAGCAAAACTCAGATTCAAGTTTGCAAAAGAAACTTCACCTCTGAAATAAACATGAACTTTTATGCCCGCTTCTCAACTTTATGGGATGTCAAGCAGAAAATAGAACACTACTGGTTTTCTGCCCTTTAGAATTTTTGCTGTAGGTTTTAATATTCTTCCCTAATGAGAAGTAACCTGATAACATTCAGGAGTGGCTTTGACCCCACAGGCTTCTTTTTTATTCTGAGGGACCCAAATGAGAATGTCTTAGTCTTACACTCATTATCCTTCATAGCCACACTCAAGCACGCTATTAACTCTGGATAGAAAATAATTCCCAAAATTCTCTGCTTGATTTTCTTTTTCCCATATCAACCAAAGCCATAAAGGCTTTTTTGTTAATCCAATTACACAAAATGATACTATATATGAAATGATTTCTATATTGTTATGTATTTGTTACATGATGTACTGTAGCACCTTTTACTATAGTAAATTTTTATACCTCCATTCTTTATTAGGGCAATTTTATTAGTCCCTGACTTTAAACTCAATGTCTGAGCTATAACATCATAACCTCATAAAGCTCTTTAACACAATTCTCTCTACACTACTCTTCTGATTTCTTAATTCTTGTAATTTTCCTGAATTATTTCAGCATTTGTGTATGTTACCTCTGTTTAAAAGAAACAAGAAAAACTTTCAACTGTTCCCCAGTGCATAGTGAATGAAGTTCAAACTCCACAGGCTGCCTTTTAAAATATTATATAATCAGATTCCAAGATTCTTACTCTCTGAGATAAGTATCTCTCGTGCCCCTGGAGCCTACCATGCACATCCCATTGGTATACTTGTGTGTGTACAATTCCCTTTATGGTGAGGGTTATCTCCCCTCTTCTCTACACTGGACTGGTTAGACAAAAAAGGCTCCCTTGACTTCATCCTTGGCCATGAGTTCTTAACCTAAAGTCGATACACTTCTTATGTTGGGTGGGTTTTTTTTTTTAAATGTTTAGACAAAATTATGTGTCCATGGTAGATTCTAACTTTGGGTGCTTGTGATGAGCGAGGTCTCCTGATATTCCTGCCCTATTTAGCTTCCTTTCCATGATCCTGAATTCAAAAGGAAGTAAATCTGTGCCAGTTCTGGCTCAAGCTTTAAGATTTTATGCTCCAAAGGAAGCCAGCTGCCATGTAAAAATTCCAACTACTCTGAGACCTCCAGACTGTCAGGAAGTCCAAGCAAACACATGGAAAAGCAGATGAGGAAGATAACTGAAGACTTTGGCAAAAAGCCAGCAGTCAACACCAACCGCCAAACATGTGAGGGAGGCCATTTTGGAATTCCCAGCTGCCCCAGCGTCCCAGTTGAAACCAGATGAAGTAAAAGAATCATCTGACATCCCACACCAACATAAGAAATTTAAAAAAAAAGCCAAAAAGCTAGCAACAGTGACAAAAAAAAAAGAAACTTGTTTAAATCACATATATTGCATATAAGCACACGCATCCTATTCGTTCTGTTTCTCTGGGGACCCCTGACTGATGTGTTTCTTACTTCTGATTTTCTCATGATGGGCCCCAAAGGCCTAAAATAATTGATATTTATTTCATGAAGACCTAGCAGGTAGCAATATGTAATATACCCTTGGCCATACAATTCTTTTTTGGCTGTGAGTTTATGAAAATGTTCCTTAGGAAAGCATTTGAAGATTAAGGAAGGCATTACACCACACCTGATGCTCCTTGAGCTTGTGGAGTTTAATCTTCTACTCCATATTTTGCCTATCAGATCATGGGATGCCTCACCTATAGAACAATCATCTCAGGTTCTTGTAATATCTACATTTTGCCCCAGGATTTTTGTGTGTATAGCAAAATCTGCTATCTCAGAGATAATGTGTACATCACCCTTATCTGAGGGTCTTTGGGTTCTATGATTCCTAACATTCCTCCCATATTTCAGTAATAGAACTCTCCATATTATTGTCACAAAGGCTCTGTCTTACATATTCAGGAAACATTTGCCTGGAAGACAAATGCAATGAACAGTATTCTGTGGGTAGAAGTGGTTCCTATCTATTCTTCTTGTTCCATTTCAGATAATAATGACTTTCTGTCTACACTTTAAATGAGTATTTCTGGATTGCTGGGTCGTTAAAAAAAAAAATCACTAAAACCCAAACTTATTATTCATCTAATTCTAATTTCACATCTTGCCTTGGTATAATGACAGACTTCTTTCTCACTGCATTGCTTGTTATTTTTCACTTTCTTCTGTCCTTTCCTGTCTATTTATTCCCTGTTATTTTTCTTCTTGAGGTTTTATTCTAAAGCTTGCTAACCTACTCCTTCCTTCTCTCAGACCTCTTTACTACTGGTCTGCAGAAAGCATTCCATTGTTTTTACTTTGACTTTTGTCCATCGAAGCTCTTGTATGTTTGTTGTGAAAATACATCCTTTCTGAATTTATTCTTTCCTTCTACCAAGACCTGTATTTCTTATTCGCCACCCTTAAAACAACTGTTGTCCTGTTATCACCTTTATTCAAAGCTTTTTGCTCAATAGCTGAGAAACTAGAAAAATTAAGCCAAACAATGACTGTGCCTAGCAGTTCATTACCATTACTTCACATTACGAGTCACAGGAGTGGTGAATACTGAATAATACGCCACATTTCTAGCTGTAGGATCTTCAAGTCTTAAGTCTAATGTCTCCGGCTTCAGTCTGTTCTATAAAGGAAGCTTTATAACAATAATAATGTGCCTCAGAGGACTGGTGCTAAGATTACATAAGATTAGCATATTAAAGCACGTTATAAACTATGAAAGTGAAACTATGAAGGTTTGTACCCAGTCATCCAGGTGTGTCTTCACCAGAAGACTTCTTGTGGATTAAAAATTAAATTAAAAACTCTGCCATAACAAGTAAATAAAGAAACTAAACAGCACACAATTACCAAACTTGGTCTCTATTGTGCTACATTCTTTCTGTCACCTAGAAACTAATTAGTACGACATAATCACACACTTCCTGCCCAGTAAACATACAAGTCCCAGAGGAACAAATGATTTGTATCATGAATCACTGGCCACCGCTTACTGGTAATTATCATATAAATGAGGTACTTCAAGTTGACCTCGGATTCCCTAGTCCTTTTCTGAGACAGTAAAGATACACCAGTTATGCAAAAACTGGATAAAATTTAAATTGCTTTTCTGGCTTAGCCTTCTGGATATTCTGTGTTTGAGGAGGGGAAAAAGTGGGCTACAACAACAATAAAACAAACTTATCAAAACATACTAAAATATTAGTATACAGTGATATGTTTAGAAATGCTTCCCAAAAATGAAAAAGAAAATTCGAGAACAATTTGTAATTAGAAAAGTAAGCATTCACTTTAGCTAGATGGAAATTGTCTGTTCAAGCTCCTCTTGAGGAGATGACATGCCAAAGTCAGAAGTCACTAGACTAATTAGCTTATGTGGATTTTATCAGCCATCTCCTTATCTCACCCATAATTCCTTCTTTATACAACTAAACAGATAGATGGGTGATTTTAGGATTCTTTTATTGTTTATTGTCCTAACATTCCTGATTTTGAATCTCAAAGATTTATTTCCGACAATATACCCTAAATATCATTTAAATCATTGTCAGCATTAATTGTACTTTGAAAACATCTGGGAGCTTTAAAAAATTAACAGCGCTGGGCCTCCACACCTAGGGATCTGAATTAGTTGGTCTGGGGGTAGCCTGGTCATCAAGGATTTCAAAAGCTCCCTGGGAGAGGTTAACGTGCAGCCAAGAGCAAAAACCCCTTGTTAATTACTGCGTAACTCATTGGCTGTGGGTAGTTCCTCTTCTTTTCCTTCCTCATTCACAGAAGCTAAATCACCTCTCTGAAGATGTCTTCTCATTAAAACATGGAGAATCTAACATACTGTGCCTCAGTGTGGAAACCCTGAGATGTCACCAGGAAAGGCACCTGGTGGGTACTAACATGAAGGAGTGACATGATGAAGCATCCTTTGCTTCTTTCCCACCTCTTCCCAGGCTTCTAAGGTCTGCACAAACCTCCACTACTTAGCAAATGTTAGTATATCACCAAAAGAACCTAAATAAATTTTCTGAAGTAGAATTTTCCAAAGTGCTCTATCAACTCAGTGAAAATACAATGAGGGCAGAGAACCCATCACCATTTCTCCAATACTTAAATATTTATTCGGTGAAGAGACAAATTAATCAATTTTCTGTAGGTCTTTGATTTGTGCCCCTCCTTTTCCAACAAATACACACACACACATACACACACACACTTTACCATCTCTTTGTGAATTCTGCTTCTAACCAATATAAAGGATTTGCATTTCATGAGACATATCTTTTTATTTTCCGTCATTATACTGTCACCATCATTTATCACTAGAGACAGTAGTGTATAGATTAGGTCATATAAATACTGTCATATAGAAAGTCTTAATAAAACACTGGCTGGACTCCCATTTCCTTATATGTGAGTTTGAAATATGATAAAGAAATCCCAAAAATTTATCAAATTAGGGAAGCCATATCTAAAAAGCTGACTTTGTGGGTGTGCAAAGCAACCTGAGGTTTGGATTTGTAGCCCTGGTGAGCACCTCCAGTAAGCACTAGGAGAGCTTCCAAGTCAATGAAAAGATGAAAGCAAAATCTTTTATCACACAGAGCCTTCACTAGAGGAGTCTCTGCTTAGAGAGTTTGCCAGCCTAGTCCTTGGTTTCAGTGATCATTGTGATAGACAAGCAGGGCTAGAAATAGAAAAGAAGAACAATATTCTATCAGCCAATGTTCCCAGTCAATCAGAATAATTCATGTGTTTTCTCTTTCATGAGGGAATTCTGGAATAGAATATGGTTGAAACCTGAAGTTTTCAGTGAACAGGAAAAAAAAAAAGACAAATGGAAATTGTTCTAGTCTTTCCATCCATCAGCTCCAGTATAATAATTGTCTACTTCATCAAAATGCTCACAGTCAAATATTCACAGAAGATTTGACCAGGCATCTTCAAGCACCCACCTGATTACTGAACAAGTGAAGCTGTCTGGCATTATGTCCCATGTCCTCACTGATGACTGGAGATCAGGAGCTTATAAAATACTTACCAGTGGGTAGGACTGTTGAACTGTCTGGCATTCTACTTTTCGTGCCTTTATAACCCCATACAGCACAAAATAGTTTCTATCCTTACTAATCATATCTGAAAATTACAAAGTGGATAATCAGTCATGATTATGGAGACATTAAGGTGGGGGGGCTCATCTTAATACTGCATTGTGTGGGCCTTTTCCTAGCCTCCCCATCCGTACCCTCCTCGTCCCCCCTCATAACTCTAGAATGAACTAGAAGAAACCATTCAGAACACACCACAGGCTTGGGAGAAGCAAAAGTTTTGAAAGACTGGAAAAATAGGTCACTATTCTTCCCAAGGAAACCAAACTACCTTGGGCACCCCTAGTCAAGAACCAAGGTGGACAAAAAGAAAAGCCCCTCCCCAGGGGTGATCTGTCCACCTCTGGGAGGGCTGTGTGTGTGCTTGTTTAGGAATGCAGTTGATGAACTTGAACAGCAATCTTCCAAATGAATGGCAATTTTCCTTAATTAATTGTCCTCCAAACTCCTTGCGAGGATAATTATAGGTAATTTCAGAGGCAATACCAAGGTCTAAGGGGCCAGAAATGACTTGTTCACAGTCACACAAACAAACCTTAGACTCACATATGCTTCTGCCACCTGACTGTACCAGTAACAATACACAGGAGATGAAGAACTGGGGCTTACGCACCAACAGTCATCAGAGCAACAGCACGTGCTTCCTTCCAGAATTTCCAAGTAAACTCCTTGCTCTTTAACAGGAATCTGGCTGAAATGCTTAGTCACATTTTCTTTCTGCCCTTTATCTACTGTCTGTTGGTTATTCACAAATAATGAATGATCAAAAGAAGCAGTACTTTTTAACTTCTTAGAATCAGAAGCTAAATGGCTAAATTAATCGTATTCTACTCAAAAGGTAATTTCCTGAATACGTAGATTTCAAAGGAATCTCAGAAAGTTCTCTTTTTTTTTTTTATTTTGGGGTGGCCCCCTATATATTTTTTAAATAGCATACTGGTTAAAAAAATAGTGGTAAGAGTTTCACTGACCATATTTTGCTTGTTTTTCTGTGAGTAGGATTAGATTTTCCTACCTGTTCCCTCCTTTTACATTCTCTTTTGTAACACCTTTAAAGATTATGGAAATGCTGGGAATTGGTATTAAACATTCTCTCATAAGCATGGAAAGTAGAATTTTGCAGGAGAAAGTAGACAGGCTTGAGGATTACAAAGTGCTAGGTTCAAATCCCAGCTCCACCATTAGCACTTGATTAGATCATTTTACAACACAGCACTGCAGTTTCTTCGTCCCTTCTTACAACAGGGCCTGTGACATCTAACTCACATGCTACTTTAGAATAACGTCCCACACAGTGCCTGACTCATGGAAGTTTCCTAAGTCATGAGCCCTCTTTTCCCCTCAAAATTTTACAAATCTCAAGTCTCAATTGGTTTAAATTTTGTGGAGACTTAGAAAACTTAGCTAACCATAGAACAAAAGCATTGTGAACCATAATATCAAACAAGGAAAGAATCACATGGTGGTTGGGGATGAGGATAGGGAGGGGTAATTGTCCTCACCCTGACACTTACACCAAACCTTAGGCATATTATGCTCTAGGTCAGTTTCTTCATCTGTAAAAACTAGCAAAAATATTACTTGTTACTGTGACTTCACACATTTGGCAGGGTGAATAAAATGATGTGCTTAGTGATAAAAGTGTAAAGTATAATTCTTAGCCATATTAAAACAGCAAGAGCGTGGGTAATTTTTTTCTCCTTTTTCTCAATTTCATGCCAGCCTAACTTGCTTCTCTATACAAGAATGTTCTACTCCTGCTATATTCTTGAGCAACATAAGCATGATGGCTTTCTTTTAACTTTTATCTACCAAAAATTGTGTATGTGGGTGTGTATGCATGTATATGTGCAAAGACATGAAAGGATAAAAGATGTTTTGGAAACAAGAAGATTTAAATTTTTCTTATTTATTACAGTGCTAGGGATTGAACCCACAGACATGCATGCTAAGCAAGGCTTCCCAGCACCGACAATTTTATTTTCTGTGGTTTTCAAGGCTGGCAACCACTGAAGAAGGAGAAACTCAAAAGGTCCCTTGACAATCTCGAAAACTGGATGAAAATCAATTACTCACAGAACATTATTAATGACAGCTAATGCTTATTGAGCAATAAATATCATGTACCAGGCATTGTTTTAAATTTCTGGTTCTTTTACTTCTTACGTTCTCAGGATGATCCTCCATTATAGCAGGTACCCAAATTCCACTTCACAGGTAAGGAAACTGAGGCTCAGAGAGGCAAAATAATATGCCTATAGATGTAGAGTCAAGAAGTGAAGAGAATTTGAGTTCAGGCTATCTTGAGTTTTCCAGAGTTTTCCCTCTTCACTACTGCATACTTTTATTTACATCTGCTATTTCAGGTGATCAATCTTGATAATGAGCTCAAAACTTCACCAGGCATGGACGGAAAGAAGAATACAAAGTAAATACAAGATAAAGCTGTCCACCTCAAGGATATCTCAGTAAGTCCATGAAAATCAAAATAATTGATAAAACAACATACATGTACATCTCAATGCGGTACCAATTTCATATAAAGTATTCAGGGAAAAAGAGGAATTGTAGAAAGTAATACTGCTATGAGAGGTAATTTGTGGAAAAGGCCAGAGAATGGGTTTTTAGAGGGGAAGACATGAGCACGGTGGAAGAGAGGCAGGATGAGTATTTTCAAGAGAGACTATAACATCCCTAAGTGTGTCTCCAACTCCCTTGAGAACAGTTGTGTACTTGAAAGAAGAAAAGAAAATTTATAGATGAAATAAGCAGATGGCAGTTGGCAAAATCCCTGTTTTTCTTGACTAACTCAAATGCAAACTGCAAAATAAACACAAAGAAATGGTCACATATGGGGCAAGTATCCTTCATCAAGAGCTGTCAACAACCAACCTCCATGTGGTCTCTGTTGCACCAGCCATGGAGAGGAGGAAAAGGAACTTATGTCCTCCTGAGGGGAAGTCTCACCATCTAAGAAGGTTTACAAGTATGGATAGAGTACATGAAGTGGCTGAAGAACTCTGGGGACCAATGTTACTAGCAAGACAAACAAAATACATCTCTACGCTATTTAAGACGGAAAGAATTAGTCTACCCATGTTCTTTATTTAGACTAGAATTGTGGCTTCAGGTATAGGTTTGTGGAGGGGCCAAATTATTGGTTCTGGGATCTACTTGTATTTGTTACTGGGTTCTGCTCTGCACTCCTATGTGTATAGACTTCATTCTGGGGTAGGTCACATGATTCAAGAAAACAGAAAAGATTAACGTTCTCCTTACCTAAAAACACAGGTTTCATTTGCTCTCATTGACTTGTCTCTTTTATATGTTTATCCATGAATCACTCGCTGGAAAGTTTAACTACTGTCCTATGTGTTCTATTTCTGGAATTATTATGTGAGACTCAGTCTCACATGAGCTGATAGTGAGGCAGGTTTTCATTATCCCATGTAAAATTAGGATATGGCTGCTCTAAGAGGAACAGGGCTGCCAAGTGGGAAAATAAGACCTGGCTACTTCAGTCAGCCCAGCAACATGTCCACATGTCGTTGGCCCTATGGTATCTATTACTAGTACTCATAAAAGTAACATGGCTCATACTCAATGGGGTTTTGAAGGTTTTGCTGTACAAAACATTTTCCATGCATCAGCAGCATTGCCTGAGAACTTGTCAGAAATGTGGAATCCTAGGCCCATACAAGGAACTAAATTAATCAGAATCTGTATTTTTTAACAAGATTCCCTGGTGACTGCATGCACATCAAAGTTAGAGAAGCAGTGTCTTAAAGTACCTTCTCAAACTAGATCAATGGCATTCTGGCCCTGGTTCTTTTCTACCAACAATTTTTTTTCAATTCTAAAAAGTACGAATGCTAATGTCAGCTAGTTAATTCCCTATATATTGATACTAACTTTGAACATTTTGTAATGTCCATTTTAGATGACTTTTTTTTTTTTTTTTTGGGCAGTCACTGGGGTTTGAACCCAGGGCCTCATGCTTGCTAGGCCGGAGCTCTACCACTTGAGCTACTCTGCCAGCCCAATCATGTCCATTTTAAAGAAGCACATTAGCATACTGACAAAGATGCTGGACTTAAAACAGATCCTATTCCTGTACTGATCACCAGGCCCGCCCACATCTCAGTTTCATCAGCTACCTTCTAGCACTGTGGTGAGGATTAAATAAGACCTTCAGTGTAACTGCTTCAACACAGCTCCCATGATACGCTGAAAGATGGTTACTCTCAGTGCTGCTCTGGCTCAGTTGTTTAATGCAAACTGTTAATCTACTCTTTCCAATTCTAGGTCTCAGTTCTAGAACCCATGAAGTAATCATGCCCACTGGAGAAGATCCAAATGGCTCGAGGACCGTGTTGACAGCTTGCATTTCTTTTACATTTTGGAGTTTCAGGCAAGGTTTTTTAAAAATGAATTTTCTGTAAAGAAAAGTTTGCTCTAAAGAAACCACACTACAGAGATCCTCTAAGTTCTCACTTTGGCTCTTGTCACTTTTCTTGCAGTAAGTTAGAAGGTTAGAGAAAATCTGAACTAATAAAGGGCTGTAAGCTTGGGCTCTGTGTGGCCACCAGTTAGCTTCATGGTTTGCTAAAGCCACAGACCTAACCTTGGTTTGCCATCTTGAAATTCAAAATAGGCAAATAAAACCAAAGGAGAGACAGACTGGGTCAACCCAAATGTCATTTTGCTTTTGCAAAAGTACTGTGAGGAACAGAGCTTTCTAAGATGTGCTAGAACGCCACCATTATATATACACACAACATATACACAAAGAAATGCATACACACATATGCACTTCATATGTATAACACATACATATATATTATATATATATATATATATATATATATATATACACAGAGACACTTACACATCTATTTCTTATTGTTCAGCCGATTCCAGATCACTTCCATCTGTTAGAGCCTATGAAGTTTTGAAGCTAAGTTTTGAGTATAACACTTTATAATGAGAAAGAATAAACATTATGGATTTCATTGTTTACTTCTAAACTAGCATGGGGTTAATTGGTCATTGCAATAAATTAAAGTATTTGACAAATTTGATGATTTCATTAAATGGCACAGACTTAATGAACTTAAGATTCCTTTCCTTATCAACAAAAGACAAAATAAAATGACCCTTGGGTGAAATAGAAAAATCATTCATTGGAAATTAGATTTGATTTCATTAATTTCCTAGGGCTGCTGTATCAAAGTATCACAGACTTTGGTGGCGTAAGGCAACAGTTTATTCTCTTCCAGTTCTGGAGTTTAGAAGTCCAACATGAAAGTGCAGTTGGATTGATTCCTTCTTTGGCTGTCCTCCATATGCCTGGGCTTATAGGCACTTGTCTCCAGTCTCTGTCTCCTTCATTCCACAGCTGTTTTCCCTCTGCATGTCTGTGTCTTCAGGAGGCACTCTCCTATCTAAGTGTTTCTCTGTGTCTCTCTCTTCTTATAAAGATACCAAACTGGACCAAGGGCCCACTCTACTCCAGGACCTATTTCCAAACAGGATCATATTCACAGGGGTTAGGACTTCAACTGATTCTTTTTTAGGGACACAATTAAACCCTCAAGAGTTTCTCACCAATAGCCTGAAGGCAGGGTACTGAACTAAGACTCTTGATGCAAAAGAGTGACAGTCACTTTCAAGATGGTTTATTTTCAAGTCTTAGCTTTGTTCTTTCATTAGCTGCACATGGTGTATAGAATTATTTTCATAATTCTGTGCTCAAGGCCCTCAACATTATGGTCATCCTGCCTTTCCAATCTCTTTTCACTTTATGTGTACAAACATACTCAATGTTCCAGCTGTAGTAAACTCTTCATTGTTACCAGTATTTGCCCTGTTTTTCCACTCCTGTGCCCTTCCTCTAATATTCAGCCTGGAATGCTATGCCCCTTTGTGATAATTTAGATTACTGTTCAGCATCTATTTATTATAATCCCCTGCTACTGTGGGCAGAGGATCCACTTCCATGTATTCATGTTGAGTTTGAACACATAACTTCTCTTGCTAATAGAAATTAATGGCCCACCTGTGTTATAAAAAAGGCTTGAGATTGTTCCCCCAAACACCAGCTCATGTGGTTCCCACTCTCCCAACAAGCCATTCTCTTGACATTAGTATATTCATCTGCATATTCACTCCCTAGAACAACTAGAAATGACCTATCATCCTTCAGCTCACATTTTTATAAGGAATAAAGTTCAGTACTTAAGATATTGGGCTCCAGGGGCAGGGGATATAGCTCCATGGTAGAGCACACAGGCCCTGTGTTCAATTCCCAGCACCAATAGAACAAAAATCAAAAAGGGGAGAAAAAGGTTGGTCTCTGAAATCAGACTGTGTGGACTTGACCTTCGACAAGTTACTTATTATAGGCAAGTTTCTTCTACCTCAAATTTTTTTTGTAAATTGGAAATAATAATAAAGTATCTCATAGCATGATAATTTAATATGTAAATAGTAATTAGAATGATGCCAGGCACACAGTAAACACCCTATACACACTCATCTGTATTATTGTTGTTTCACAGTTGTAGCCTAATAACTAGGAAACTACCTGTGACACAATTAATACTTAATCAATATTTGTTAAGTAGCTGATTGAATAAATAAATAAAGGAAGTAGTTGTCCATCAGATCCAGTAATCTCATTTCAAAATAAAAATATTAGTCTAATTCCGTTTCCCATGACTGAGGTCAACTGTCTTAATGACTTGGAACCAGTGAGAAATCATTATATCTGCAAATTATATCAAGAGAACAAGTCTTATAATTTCCTAAAACTTGTTCAGCAAGCCAAAATTTGCCACAAACTGAAAACTCCAAGGAAGCCAATTTTAGACTATGAAGGAAAAGCTTCAGAACTTTTCATTCCCAGGAGTTAATGGTACAGCCCTTAGTACAGTGGGGTCCAGGACCAGCCCAGCTCTGCAGAATTTTGGCCCATGTGCTGGTTTGTGTTTATCACAATGGGTGGAGGGGAGAGGGATGAATAATCTGTCCTAGGCAGGTCCAGGCTTACTTTTCCTTGAACTCCTGGAGCCTCCGCATTGACATTTGTCCTCTCAGACCATTTACAACTTTAAACATATTCTCATTAATAACAGACACAAAAACAATCTGTTAACTTTCTGTTGCTGTGACAAAATGTGTAAGAAAATCAACTTAAATGAAGAAAGATGAATTTTGGCTCACGGTTTCAGAAGTTTCAGTTCATGGTCACTTGATTCCATTATTTCTGGGCCTGTAGAAAGGCAGAACATTATGGTAGAAAGCATGTAGTAAAACAGAGCTGTGTACCTCATGGCAGCCAGGAATCAGAGAGATGAGCGAGAGAGAGATTGAGTGAGAAGGAGAGAAAGAAAGAAAAACAAGACGGAGGGGAAGGAACCAGGAACAAAGTGTACTCTTCCAGGGCTCATCTCCAATGACCTACTTTCTCCAACTAGGCCCCACCTCCTAAAGTTTCTTCCCAATCACTCATTGAGCCACAAATCCATAGATGGATTAATCCATTCATGAGGTCAGACCCCTCATGATTCAATGGTCCTCTCTCTGAATATTGCTGCATTGGGGACAAAGCCTTCAGCACATGAGCTTTGAGAGGACATTTAATATCCAAACCCTATGATAACACAACCATAAATATACATCAAAATGATTCAACAACTTCTCAAAGTTTATTTTTTTATTATCATAATTTTGCTGTACTGGGGTTACACTGTGACATTTACAAAAGTGCTTACAATATATCCTAGTGAAATTCATCCATTCCATCGTTCTCCTTTATCCTCTCCCCATTCTTAGAACAGTATTAGCAGGATCATTTTTTTGCATTTACATATGTGAGTATGTAATATTTCCACCATATTCACTCTTTCCTTATCCTTCTTAAAGTTTAAATTCTGACTGATCCATACTTGTAACTTATAGAGGCAAAAAAATGTATATTTTATAAATAGCATTTCGTATTATCTCCCTCGACATTATGCACTCCCTCTACTTTTTTTTTTCCTTAGTAAAAGAGTCACAAACTGAATTCTATTTCAAATGGCCTGGACTGGGGGCAACAATAAAATGAAAACAGCCTCATATTTGTGCTGTTTTGAAGCTCAGCTACCACAGATGTCTCAAGGTATATTTTAAACCCATACTCACTTTTTATTTGGAACTTTTTACTTTTTAAAAATTGCTAATGCTGACAATCAGGAACCTTGTAACAATTCACCTCTACTAGAAATAGCACTGAGTACAGTCTGGCCTCTCAATTACTCAGCATTATAGCACTGTTAACAAAGGCTAGAATCCTTTGCTAAGCAGGATGACTGCATTTCCAGGACATAACAATGACGGTTGGGGAAAGGACAGCATGGTACCCACACATGCCCACTGCACGATTACAAGCTCACTGTCACCTCTGCAGTTTCACTATTTGGACTGAGGAGAAAGACTCAAGAGCAACATGACCCAGCTGAGCTGAGCCTAGAAAATCATGGAGTCTTGTCACTTTTCCATGGTGACAAGTTTCATGACCACAAACAAATCACTCACTTCCACCTGCTCCCACTCCAATTTGTCCTCATTGCTAAGAGAGCAATATATTGCCAACTATGATCTTAAATCTTTACTGATTTTAATGCTCTCTATATGCCATAATTAACAGAAAAAAATGATGCATCATTTTGTAGATTCCTCTTTGTACATATTTCAGAATTTTATAGAAGGATGGTCACTTTTCTAATCCTAAATCTGCCATTAACTAGTCGTTACAAACTCAGGCAAGTATCTTAAGCCATCTGAGACTTTGTTAGTTCCTCTCTAAAATTTCTTTTCTGAATGTCTTCCCTTTCTTCCAGGGCTTTTGTAATAATCATAGGAAGTTGTACATATGAAAGTAACTTGAAAAATATAAAGGAATACGAAAATGTACAAGCAATAACAAGTACCCAGCCAAAATTCCAGAATGCACCTTAACCTCCCCCTTGATTGAGAAGCTACAAGAACTGAGCACGTCTTTCCTAAATCACAAAATAACAGCACATGAAGAAGTTTTCTGCAGTTAAGAAACTGCTCTTTCTGCAGAACTGTAAACAAGAATGTGTGTTTTCTTTTGCCTCCCACAAAATGAATAATAAAAATAGTTCAGCCTCTGGAGAATATGCAGTTATCAAAAATCAAAATGAAAACTCAAAGGAAAATGAAAGAAAGAGCAACACTTTCCATTGGCAGGTAAATAAGTCCTTGAAAGATCAGAAGTGGAAACAACTGTCTGAGGAGAAACATTCTGGAAGGCATTGTTCTCAGTAAATAAGAAGGAAAGCAGGTGCCACCCCATATTTTGTGAAATATTTATGACTCCACCACACATCCTTTTGGGGGAGCAAATTGATGACTCCTCCATCTGACACAATCACCTGGGGTGTGCCAGGCACAGCCTCAATCAATCACACTGACATGATTTGTTTCACTTTATTCAGAGGCTGCCTCCCCTTCAATCCAGTGTCCAAGATGGAGAGGATGGAACAGACAGAGTAGACAAGGTTTCCGTAATCAGTTTTTGGGGTCTTTTTCATACCAAGAGTTATAGTGTTTGGATGGTATTGCTGTTAGATATGGAAGTGTTTTGTCTCCTTCAAAATGACCAAACAAATGGGGGACCGTGTTAGTCCCATTTCACTCCAGTGCCACTCATTCTATATTTACAACTATGGGCGTACTGATGGGTCACAAAGCAATGTTTCATTTTGCATGAGATTTAAAAATCAGAATATATGCTGTACCAAACTGGATTGATGATGGAAATTCATATCAACAATGGATGGAAGTTCCTACTCCTAAAACAAACTTAAGCATACAACCAGACTTAAATTAACTTTACTCTTCAGGTTACAGAGAATTGGTCATTTATTCAGAAGCATACATAGAGAATTTATTGAATGCTGGTAAAGTGTCAGGCAAAGATATTTGTTCTCCTAGAGTAGCTCTCAGACTCAAGTAAGCAAATGATTGAAATGTATCAAGTGCTAAAATAGAGACATAGGGAGAGAATTTAGATCATAGAGGTCAGAAAGACTCCTCAGTGAAAGAAGCTGTCTGTTTGGAGGTGAAGGTCAAGCTTTAGGCTAAACTTTGAGGTTGTCTTCAGACACATGACATTGACCAAACTCAAGAGTGTTCTTTGTGGGAAGAACAAATGTTGAATGGGGAAGAGTGTCAATTAGACTGGATTACAGTTCAGGGTCAAATAAAGAGCCTTGTGAACTATACTAGGAAATTTAACCTTTTTCTTCTGGGCTAGTGATCAGCAAACCATGGCATATGGCTGAAATCTGTTTCATTTGTTTATGGCTTCTCTGCTTTTCTATAGGAAAAGTTTACCAACATTTGTTCCAGGATATAAGAAACCACTAGATTCCAATGTGGGGACTCTATCAGCAGTGTGGAGGAATGAGCCCATTCACGCTATCTAAACACTTGCCACTCAAAGGACGGTCCTTGAGCCAGTAGCATTAATACTACCTGGGATCTTGTTAAAACTATAGACTTGGGATGAGAGTATAACTCAATGATAGCAGAGGTAGAGCATATGCTTAGCATGTGTGAGACCCTGGGTTCGTTCCTCAATACTGAAAGAAAAGGGAAGAAGGAAAACAACATAGACCCTCAGGTCCCCATCCTCGACCTATAAAATCATGATATACATTTTAACAACCTGCCTAGATGACTGATCCCTATGCATATTTAAGTCTGAGCAGTCCTGTTCTCTGCTATAGGCATAGTTATGGGGACAGGGAGGAAGGAGAGGTATCAGAGATGTTTAGGCGGTATATTTGAGGACCGATGATTAATTAGATGGAGATGTCTAATTGTGGATGGGACCAAAATTAAGGGTGATTTCTAATATTTAACTTTGGACAACTTGGTAAATAGACGATGCCACTAATATAGGTGACAAAAGAAGAACAGGTACTGCAGAAAAGATAAGGATTAGATATGGGACAGATTTAGTTATAGATGCTAGAAAGTTATCTATGCAGAATTGGAAATACAGGTTTGGGGCTTTTGAAAAGCAAGATAGTTAGAAAGGTTTTTGTTGTTAATACTTTTGCAAGCATCTTCATATTGTTGCGGCTGAAACCATGTTGGTATATTCATTTACTCAGAGAAAATAAAGAGTGAGAAGGGGGCTGAGGGCAGAACCTCGGAAATAAACATTAAGATATCAGTGAGGAAGGGAAGTTCATGAAGGAGGATGAGCTGAAAAGACCACAGACAAGGGATTCATTCAGAGCAATGACAGTTGCTATATTCCAAAATGAACAGACTAGATCCCGATGTCCTACTCAAGAGAGCAACTGAAATTATATTTTAAAGCATAGTACAATTATGTCACTTCCTGAAAAATCTTCAGCAGCTCCATGTTATCTACAAAATGGGACAGGAAATCCTCTGAACAGATCCCAATTTTATCTCTCACCCCAGCCTCTCCATTGTCCTCTATGAAAGACATTACTTGGCACAATTTACATTCTCTTGCCTTTGTTCCATCCACATTAACTTTCTCTTTCTTTTTGTCAAAATCTTAACATTTCTTCAGAGCTCTGCTCATCTACTGCTTCCTTAAAATCTTTCTAGATTTCCCATCCCCAGTATCTTCTCCTTTCCTGTTTTTCATCTCACATAACCCATATACCTCATAATAGTCCTTACTTCAGTGTGACCTTTCTACGTCAGGACTGGAGATGCTTATCTCCACAATAGACTGATCGAGTCCCTGGAGGGCAGAGACCGGGTCTGATTCAGCTTTGTTCACCCTCTTTAAAAGACTATGCCTTGTAGCTTAAAGTTAGTACACTAGTTCAACAGACTATATTATTACCAAAATTCTCACTTTCATTTAGAGAGAACCCTACGATATATTAATTAATATAGTTGTGTCTATTCTTTCTCAAGCTAGTTACATTATTTGGTTTTATTTCCAGAAAAGCACTAAGTAGAACTAGTAGATTCTACATGGTGGCTGGTGCCATTGATGAAGAATTATCCCCTAGGGATCTAACCTTAGAGTTGCCTGTCCTATCACAGTCACCTCCAGAAGTGAGAAACTCCACCACCACTCTTCCCCTACATCTGCAACTCTCTCATTTGTTCCCAGCTCAGATAACCTCAGCTGTCAGAATCTTCTTGCTCAAAGATCTTCACACTTAGATATTTTACCACCTTGTCAGTACAAATGTTTGTTCGTCAAAACCAGTGGATAAGATGTTAAAATTTTTCATGTCTTGAGTTTTCTCTTCCTTGGGGCAGAAGAGCAAGGACAGTCAGCCTCATAAAAATGGACTAAACCTAGCATTTTCACTTTAGGATGTGTGCTTTTATGTGCTATGTGAAAAATCTATGCAATAAAAGAAAAGAAAAGAAAAAAAAAACTCACCAGTAATGGTAGCAAGAAAACTTAGATAAAAAGTCTGCCCCCAGAGCCAGTCATCTAGGGGTAGAATTATGACTGAAGAATGGTATGGGAATATGGAAATTATAATGGGTGAAAAATATAGAGATTGAGGACAGCAATTGCAAAGGCTGGAAGAACCACCAAATATGTCCTCAATATGACACTCCCAGCAGAGAGAATTAAACCTCAAATGTGAGAAAGCACTCTCCAACTATTTATTTTTATTCATCTAAAAACTTATGTTCTATGATGCACTGATATCACAGTTCAGCCTTAGAAGATGCTAAATGGCAATAGAACTATCGGCACAAGTTCACCACGTTGGTAAAGCTGAACTATGATCCAAATGGTTGAACCTCACAATATTTTTATTTACAGGGTGTGTTGTCTACAAAGTAATCTCCAATTCAGTTACATGAATATATGCACATGTACATAGCTCATTTTAAAGAAGAGGAGAAACTAAAGAAAATGTATTTACATTTATTCATTGGGCCAAAATAAATACCATAGCTGTTCCTATCTAAACATCAAATGTTGATATCACAAAGCAATATATAAGGGTCTTCTTTACCAAATTGACCTATTACTAAAGCTAAGAATTTGTTGAATTAGAAAGTGCTGATTTTTTTGAATCACATGGAAGAAAATTAAGACCCTTCAGTTTCCATAGTCTTGAATTTCTATTATACTTGTACAGTCTCTATAGTCATTCTTCCTTGGCTGGAATTCTGGCTGTCACATGGTAGTTACATGACTTTGAGCAAGCTGTTTAACCTCTCTGTTTCTATTTTTACACACTTGAGGATACAAATAGTAAACACCTCACTGTATCATCATGAAAATTTTACTACTTAATATATATCAACTAAATAGAGTAAGGTCAGAGAACTAATACACACTTTGTAATGCTGGACTTTGTGGGAGATGTTGGGGACAGGGTAACAGGATTGGCTAAGGATATAATTGTTTGCACCAAAGTGCTCATATGGAATTTCAGGAACAGATATAATTTTATTACTATTTTCAAAATGTGAAATAAATTTGGTCAGGCCTTCAACAACTTTTATGTTACTAAGACACTAAAACCACCCAAAAAGTAGAAATAAAAGATTCAGGACAGGTTCTTGACCTTTCAAGTGGACATCAAAGAAAACAACAATGCCCTTTCCACAACAGGTCCCTGGGCAGCCTTCAGTAGACAGCTAGGTGTTCATGCTGCAGGGGGGTTTCCTGATGGCTCTTCTGCACTATTCGACATTATTACCTGCAGTGTTCAGGTTTTATTAATGCAGCTCACTTTTATCTTGCTCAAAAACAACAACAAAACATTTGCCAAGTATACAAAAAGAGACACGCACAATGATGCTCATTTTATAATACTTTCAATTTCAGCATTATACACTAACAAAAAGAAAACCAAAACCTAACTACCTACACTTCTCATAATTACACTAACTGTGGTGGAAACTTCCATGAGTTCACAAGACAATAACACCAAACATAAAACAGCTGCTGAAGAGTGATGGGAACTTTTATTAATTTTTTTTGTTTCATTGTTTATTCATTATGAAAAGAATATATTCTTACCATAAAAACTAAAATTGAAAGTGGAAAATGAAATAGGAAAAAGTTAAATTAACTGCTAGCTGTCTTCATACTTATCTTCTTCGATGAGGTAACCAAATTAAACATCTGCTAAATGGTCTTCCACAGACTCATGAAAAATGTAATAGTATCTTCACATACATATAAAAGGTATTTGCTGTTTGTTTTACAAAAATGAGCTGCAAATATGCATGTCATGTGACACACCTTTCTCATCTAATAAATAATTGGTATCTTTCATGTGATTAGATATAGATCTAACTAATCTAAGTTAGATGAACAAAATATTTAATGTCATTAATTAAAACTTAATAACTGCAAAATAATCTGTATTATAGATGTCCCACAAATTAATCTCAAATTTATTCAAATTCAGATTTTTCTCCAATATTTTTTAACTGCAATAAAAATCTGGATATACTGATACTTTAAAATGTGGAATTATTGAACAAAAGTTATATTTTACTTGGTATTACCATATTACTTCCACCAATGAGCATGCCTCCTTCCTACCATCTTTGCCAGAAGTGGATGTTACCACTTCCTGTAATTTTTGCTATTCTAATGGAAGAAAATAAGATCTCATTCTCATTTTGTCTTTCTCAGTGTATAGTTTTAGTGTTGAGTCCTAATTACCATTGGACAATATTTTAGCATGTTTCTCTAAATTAAGGTTTCTCAACCTCTGTACTATTAATATTAGAGGGCAGACTATTCTTTTTTGGTGGTGTATATCTTGCACAGTGTGAGATATTTGGTAGCACCCCTGTTCTCTACCAGTAGTGACAACCAAAATGTCCACACACATTGCCAGTCTCGTCCCCAGCTGGAAACTTCTACTCTAATCACTTAAATTTGAAAGTCCCATTTATTTTTTCAGGATTGATAGACTTCAAAATTTGATCAATAATCTAAAAGATGTGAGTGTACATATATGGCATCAACATAGCAAGAACGCCTCCATAGATTAAAATTAGTTTAAGCCCAGAAACACTGAGAGCAAAGACTTCTGACAGTCAGAGGGAAGTTATTCAAAACCTAAGCATAAAACCTACTTTAATTTCAAAGTCAATAGGCAGCTTTTTCATTTCATTCCAACTCCCTGTTTATAACTTGTGAACAGGTAAAGATAAAAGAGTTGTTAAATATTTAAATATCTATTCACTGGCCAAAATCTCAAATGAGGCTGTTTCTTTGATTTTCTTTTGATTATTGCAGTATTTTGATTTACTTTGAGTTTTCTAATCCAAAATAGACAAATGCTTTTCCTAGAATTGCCTGTTACTGATAACAAAAGACTTTGTCTTTTGTTGAGAAAGAAGATTCTAAGTATTCTTACTATTTTAATTTTCTTAGACCAATAAATATACAAATTACTTTTCTTAAGGAAAAAAAATGGTGTATTCTGATTGTTTTAATATGAGCAGTTTTTCCCAGACTCAGAAGAGAAAAATACCAAGAATAGAAAAAGCAATAGAAAAGTTTAATTGAAATTCAATACCAAAAGCAAGAACTAATATAACAATTAGTTATCTTCACCTATTCTTACATACAGGTTGATTGCTGCCTTATTTATAATTGTGATAACACATGACACATAGAGAAGTTCTTAGCAAAGAAACTGACCTTTATCAATTTATTCCAGGAGTAATTTTCTGTCTTTAATTGGAAGTCAATATTTCTTTCTGATGAATTCATAAATAATAATTAAAAAGCTACCAGCCATTCCTAGCTGGCTTCAGGGCTTCAATTCTCTGTAACAGCAAAGGGGATGGTTTTAAAAAGGCAAAATGCCAGTCATGAGATCTAGCTGACTATTGATAAAATACTGACAACAGCATTACAGAGAATCAATCAACAATGCAAAAAGCTGACCAAAAGACAGCCATGGAAACCTGCTCTCCTTTGCAGGGCATGGGCTTTTGTGATAAAATCACAAGGCCTGACAAATTCTCTCTGCATTGTCACAGTCCAGGCTTCCAGCACATACCAGCCTGATTGAAGTCACTTGAAATTTTATTTTGAGCTTAAAACGGTCCACAGTTTATGTTGGAAGAGAAAATTTAAGTTTCTTACCTATGCCTGTGACTACTCTTACGCTTCATCCCCCTAAAAAGAATTTTTTTTTCCAAATCCCTAAATATAAGTTAACTGAACAGTTAGCTTCCTAGGAGTTGGTAAGTCAATTAATAGTTTATGCTTTCATCTAGTTTTAATCTCATTACCTGCTATTTCAGGTAGCTTTGTTTCATTATTTGACTACAAAAATGAGTTTAGAAATAAATCTCCCAACTAATGCTAATTAGTTTCCTTTTATGCATCTGCAAAAATCCATATAAATCACTGGATTCAATAACAAGCAATTGGTGGTGTTCTTCCAATTAAAGCACCTTTAGCAAAAACTCTACAGAAACAAGTTGAATTTGGGTTAATTTATTAATGCATTTGGTACAGCATAAAATGAGGTTATAGCTATTGAAACCACTTAAATTCATTTAAGTAATCCAAGCTCAGACACTTTTTTAAATGAAACTAACTTTTAGCCTTAAAAATAAAACTTTCAAAATCAAAAATGTGAAGGAAGTAATCAGACAAGTTGTGGCTGGGCAGCCTACAGTACTCCAATCACAGGGCTTTGGGAAATGAACTATCCCACCACAGCTCCCTCCTGTCATCTACGTTTAGGAGTGCTATCTCTGCCCAGCACAGTTGGAGATCTGATGCAATCATCCTTAAGTGGAGGACCAAAAGGAACAAGTCAGGAAGGCGCCTAGAGATTTCAACACTTTCTTAAGCAGGGGGAACTGACTTTTTGTGGCCGACTCTGCTTCTTTCAATATCTATAACTTAGCCCTAAAGCAAATATAAAGTGCCTTTTCCCTGATGAAATAGAGTATTAAGCAGGCTTATATTATTTGTTTCTAAAAAGGCTGTTGATATTGGCATATCCAATCCAAACTATTTCTGAACATTAAGTAGCTCCTTCGTATATTTTATTCATAGAGAAAAATAGCAAGACATCAAAAATTATATGTAAGT
The DNA here is from genome assembly GCF_047511655.1 of Castor canadensis. Lineage (NCBI taxonomy): Eukaryota > Metazoa > Chordata > Mammalia > Rodentia > Castoridae > Castor > Castor canadensis. The sequence goes on along the minus strand of NC_133393.1, from coordinate 134,508,608 downwards.
GTGCAAGAAGTAAAGTCATGGAGAAAGAGGAATATTTAAGCTATTTTTCTTTTATATCAGTGCCAGGTTTAAATATGTAACTAGGACTTAAAACCTGATTTTAATCCCAAGAATGTCATTCTGATTCTCATCCCCCTATGGATTGTCCCTCTTAGGGTACATACAATTATAGGATTTATGCAATTGCAGTAATTGTGTAATTATTTCTCAGTTTCTGTATACCTCTAAGAACATGTAAGCTCCCTGAGGTCACAGATTGTCTGTATCTTATTTATGGCTTTACTGCCAGGGTAAAGGCCATGCAGGACACATAGTAGGAATTTAGTGAATATCTTTAACGTTTTCTCTGTGATACACACATGCACACAAAGGATATAAAACATAGAGCTTTACAGCAATGATATGCCACCCCCATTCAAGAAGAGAACATTACCACTGCTCCCAGAGGACTTTCTGGTGTGTGTTACCCACCACATGCCTTCCTGCCCCACAGAGTAACCATCTTCCTGCCTTTTCCTCATGGTTTTACCTCCATATGTACATCTCTAGGCAACATTGATTAAACAAGCAAACAAAAAAAAAGTATTAGGAATTATTCATCACCACATTTGTGTGTGGATTAATTCATATAATCATTTAAAATATTAAAAATTATTTAAATTTATCATGGCTATTGTTATCCAGTAAGCCCTTCTCTGTGCCATACAACATACTAGGTATTTGTTTAATTCAATATTCAAAATAACCCTGATATATAGGTGACATTATGTCCTTTCTATATCTATAGTAATTGAGACACAAAGAAAAATTAAGCTGTTATTTGACCCATTTAGCTAGAGGGGTTGGCAGGGATAGCAGCCCTCCATCACCAAATGATAGCGGTATCACAGATTGAACTTGGGGCAGACATGGGGATGCATGCCTGTGATCCTAGAACTAGGTAGGCAAAGGCAAGAGGCTAGACTAAGTTATATAGTGAGACTGTCTCGAAATAAACCAAAGGTTGCGGATATGGTCACCACTTATGTGACACTACCTGTTCTCTCCCAGCCTAAAGCTGTGACCTCTTGAGGAGTTCCTTATGACCAGTTGGCAGAAGAAGAGAAAACTTAGGTCTGGCTTGCTGATAGTTGTGCCAACACTGCATGTGCAGGCACAATGTAAAAGTGGACAGTTAACCTCACTAAAGCCATTTTGTGGGACATCCCCAAGGACGGTGGTAAAGGGAAATTTTCTCAGAGGGCAGCACTTTGAACAGTGTGTCTGGTTATTTTGCATGGAAGGATTTACCATTATATACAAATTCATAGCCCATGGTTTGACTGGATGGTCAGGGTCTTGGAAGGAACATGATTGCAAAACAGATGACAAGAAATATAAGAAAGAGGTGTATGGATACATCTCACTGAATGCACCAGAGAAAGTGGTGATATTTGTATCCTGTGTGAATAGTCATCATAGGATGCTCTTAGCAGGGATTAAAGGAGGACTTTAATAATAATTTAATAATTAAGTGGTTAGAATGACTTGTTCTACGCATACTAATCGGCCTCTTTCCCAAGTCACTCCTATCACTACCAATGGACTCCTGAACAGATTCATGGGTTAAAAGGTAAAAGACCCAGTAATAGAGCCCAGGTTTCTAGTTTTAAGGCCATACTCATAACCATTACCTAGGGTTACCAAATAGAATACAGATGCTCAGTTAAAGCTGAATTTCAGATAAATAAAGAACGGACTTTAGTCTAATTATGTCCCAAATATTGCACAGGACATACTTATACTAAAAATGTATGCTCTATTTTTGCCATTCAAATTGAGCTTAGACCCCTGTTTTTGCCTATCTTGCTGTTTGGTTGGTTGTGGTGCTGAGGACTGACTCAGGGCCTTACATGCTGTAACACTGCATTTGTTCTACACCTGCGATCCAGAGCTCCTATGTTTTTATTTGCTCACTCTAACACCCACTACCACTACCATGTACTACCTGCCCATCCACGAATGAGCTGTAATGCCTCAAAGTTTCCTATCCAACTGTCACAACAACTCATGCTTCTCTTTTGTGTAAGTTATCAAATTATAATGAATTAGTTATCAACTAAATTACTTAATCATATTTTTACTTCCTCAGCTAACAATGAAAGCTCATAGGTCAGGCAACCCATTGGTTTCTGTTCACCAAAAAATATACCGCCTAGCACAAGTTAGGTCTATAGTTTATATACCACAGTCACACTAGATCAAAAGTTGTGAATTGCAACAGCCTAGACAGCTGCCATCATGAAATTATCTGTCATCTATGAAATTATTCATAGCCATCTTTTTCATGCGATACCCACTTACTTTCTCCTTTGTTTCCCAGAATGTATTTTATTGCTTTTGCAAATATTTTATCATGTATTACTAAAATAAGGCTATTATATAGAGGCTTCTTATAAAACTAAACATAGATCTGCCATATGATTCAGCAATACCACTCCTAGGGATATCCTGTCGAAATGTGACTCGGGTTACTACAAAGACACCTGCACACCCATGTTTGTTGCAGCACTATTTGTGATAGCCAAGCTATGGAAACAAGATATCCCACTACCAATGAATGTATTAAGAAAATGTGGTATTTATACACAAGTGGAATTTTATTCAGCCACAAAGAAGAATGAAATTTTATCATTCACAACTAAATGGATGGAACTGGAGAACATCATCTTAAGCAAAGTTAGCCAGGTTCAGAAGGCCAAAAATCATGTTCTCTGTCATATGCAGATTATAGACCTAAAACAAATGCAGTAATATTATTGGACAAGGGTCACACTAAAGGGAGACCAAACACAGGAGGGATAGGGAAAGGGAAGAAAACCAAAAATTTGAATGTGGTTGATGTACTTACTGTATAGGAATGAATATATTAATCTTAAACTGGCCAAGGCCACTATGGGAAGAGGACTAGGGAGTAGTGAAGAGGTCTGGCAGAGATGAACCACTGTGGGTTGTAATACACATGTCCAGGGAAACAACACAAGGAATCTCCCTATATAGCTATCTTTATCTCAAACTAGCAAAAACGCCATATTTTTCATTTTACCTTTGTGTTTTTTCTTCTACAAATTTGGAGAACAAGAGGATAGAATAAGTTCTGCCTGGAGGTGTTGGGGGGGAGTTCCAAATAGTGTATACATGTGTAAGTAAATGCAAAAATGATAAAAAAGCACATATGCCTAAAAATTAACAATGATTCCTTAATAGCATTAAATATCTACTAAGTGTTCAGTGTTTCCTGATTACTCATTATATTTTTTACAGTTTATTTGATAAATATTTTGAACACACAGATTTATTGAGGAACAATAAAATACCTGAACAAAATGGCTAGATCCTCACATTTTAAAAGATTTAACATATCATTCATTTACAATTTAAGGGACTAGTTAAAGCAAACATCAATCCGATTCCATTTATCATTATTATTAAAAGATTAAAGCAAATATAAGGATGAAAATAGAAGGTATTTGGGGGATATGATTTTTTTAATGAAAAAGATTTTAGATGCTAATGTAGAGAGTCCTTATAGTCTCTGTGGTACTTTAGATGGCTTACTACAGTCCAGTTAAATGCTTTGGAGATGCCACTTTCATTCAGAATAACTGGTTCCAACTAGAACTCCTGTAATAAACAACTATAATACTAGAGTATGACATATACTGTATGTTTATACATACTCTATGTGAATGCATGTATACTCGATGTATAAATATATATTTATTCCATGTGTATATACACACACATATATATATATATATATACCAGGTATATATAAATATATGGGTGTGTACGATGTACATACATAAAAGTCATTTTCAGACATTCAATATTAAGCCTGTGATCCTGGGGAGAAGGGAAATAAAAAAGTGAAGAAGATAAGCCCCACAGGAACCCTAGCTGGAGGTACTTTCCACTCTGTGGTACAGGGGGAGGAGCTCAAATAAAGGTACAAGTCTTGCTCAGCTGAAGAAATAGGAATCTAAGTCCAGAGCAACTAAGACAGCTGGATTTGCCAGGCAAGTTAGTGGAGAGGATGGTGAAGAAGTTCTAGAAGTTGGCATTGTGATGCCCATGAGTCTTTGGCTGAACACCAAGCTGTGTTATCCTGGGAGAATCTGGAAGGCTGGCCAAAGGGCATCTATCTACTGCAGAATATACAAGCATCTCACAGCCCTATGTCATTGCAACACACTGAATTTGTAATTAAAAATCTTTCTTCAAAGTAAGATCTAATCCAGATGGATTCAGTGGCTGAATTCTATGAATTTGATATTTTAAGGAAAAAATAATGCCAATTTCACAAAAATTGTTCAGAAGACAGAGGACAAAGGACCCCCATCCCAACTCGTTTTGAGGTCAGCATTCCCTGATTCTAAAATCAAAGACATTCTAAGAAAAGAATATAACAAATCAATTTCCCTGTTGAATACAGAAGCAAAAGCCATTAATAAAATACTATCAATTTGAATCCAGAAATAAATTTAAGTAAAAAGACAATTAATTGAAATAAATTAATAAATTAATAAATAAGTACAAAAGATTTTATTCAACGATCTAAGGGAATTGTCACTGGAAAGCAAAATTGGTGTAGATTTAAAAATCATCCATACAAGTCACCATACTAACAGAATAAAAGGAAAAAATTATACAATCACCTAGTCAAAGTAGGAATACTATTGGATGAAATTGGGCATCACCCTAGAAATAGGAAAAAAACTTAAAAACTTTCTCATTCCAATAAAGATGATCAACAGAGCTCTACAGCTACAGTCATACTGTATGGAGAGAGACTGGATGATTTTAATGTATTATTCAGAACAAAGTGAAGTCCAAGATTTTTATTCAATTTTATACCAGTAATAAGAACAAAAAACTACAAATCATTTCTACTGAAAAGGAAAGAAATCTTTGTTTTATTTTTGTAGTTGGCATGTAGCAAATTCTAAGAAATCTACAAAAAATACACTATTACATTTGCTAACTGAATTTAGCAAAGTTTCATGGCACAAGTTCAGTAAAAATGGAATTTTTGAAACATAAAATTTTTCAAATTTTATGTTTCAAATTTATAAATTTTATAGTAGCATCAAAAACATAAACCATTATGATATTTTTAACAAATTTAAACAGAATTAGTGTAAGATATCACAAAGCAGTGCTAAGAAAAATTAAAGAAGGCTGAAATAAAAGGAAGATTTACCATATTCATGATTAGAGGACAGTTACTACTGGGGGCGTGGCTCAAGTGGTAAAGCCAAGGGAGAGGCACTGAATTCAAATGCCAGACCATTCCTCCCCCAAAATAGAAGATGCTTACTTAAATGACACTTACTTAATTCAATACAATATCCATTGAAATTCTAGGAGACTTTTCTTTAGATATTGACAACTAATTCTAGAAATGCAAAGGACCTAGAATAGCAAAACAATCTTTACAAGGAACAAAATTGGAAAACCATCCTGATTTTAAGAGTAACTACAAGGCTGTGATCCTGCAAACAATGTGATTTCAGTGCACAGATGGAAAACTAGATAGACACAAGAGAAAACAGAATCCAGAAGTAGATCTACATCACATGTTCAACTGATTTTCAATCAGCTCAATAAAACAATGTAATGGAAAATGAATCTTTTCAACAAATGGTGCTGTTAAACCAGCCATCTATACAGAAAAAAAAAATCCTGAACCATACTTCATACTACCTAACCATATACATTTGAATGAATATAAAGGCTAAAATTATAAAGTTTATAAAAGCAGAGATAGGGAAATAATTTTGTGAAATTGACATAGGCAAAGATTTCTTAGAAATAAGAAAACACGGATCAGGAAAACATTTACATTCGAGTATATAATTGATATTACCAAAATTAAAACCTTCTACTCAACAAAGTAAAAATAAACAAATTAGAGGCTAGAATTATCCTGATACCAAAACTAGACAAAGACATTATAAGAAAAGAGGACCACAAACCAATTTCCCTCATAATTACAGAAGCAAAAATTGTTAATAATTAATAGCAAAATAACCCAATAAAGTGGGCAAACATCTTAAACAAGAACACTTTATGCATGAGAAACTAGCACATAAAAAAGCACTCAACATCAATAGCCATTGGAAAAATACAAACTTAAATCACAATGAAATACCATTACACGTTCACTAAAATGTCAGCATTGAAAACATTGGCAAAGTAGTAAAGCAACGGATGCACTCACATGTTTCTGGTGGTGTGAAATACCACAGCCACTTTGAAAACTTTTCTGGTAGTTTCATAAAACGCATATAGACCTACTCTATCACCCATTCCACTCCCAAGTCTTAATCAAGAAAAATAAAAATTACATGTACACAAGAAAAGTTGCACATACTAGTTTTATCCAAAATAGTGCTAAATTGAAATAATACAGAGTTCAACAACCTAAGAGTAAGCAAACTATAATATATTCAAAGGAACAAAATACCCATACTATAAAATTGATGAGCCTCTGAGTTATGATAAAAGAAGACAGACATAAAGGATGTATGTTATATAATTTAATTTATATGAGTTTCTACAACAGGGAAAACTAATCTATGGGTGAATAGATCAGAATGTACTTGTCTTCTGGTGAGGCAAGGCATTGATTATGAAGGTACACAAAGGATCTTTCTGTGGTGGCAGACATGCTTATCTTGATCTGGTGTGGGTTCCACAGGTATATGAATTTTTCAAAACTTATCTAATTATATTTGTTAGATCTGAAAATTTCACTGTACATAAGTTACAAGTCAATTTATAAAAGTAGTCTTGAAATTCTGTCCATTGAATTCTATTGCAACTTAAGAATTAATCTAAAACATTTTACAACAATACCAGCACTGGTGATTAGACTTAGAATGCTCTGTTCGTCTTTGTCCACTTAGGACAGGCTTATTCATCTTCAAAATTTAACATTGAGACTTACTTTCTTTAGTAAGCTGCTGCCCAGGATTCCTCAGAGTTGGACTTCCTCGATCTCCACACCTAAGACAAATATTTATCTTTAGAATTTGCATCTTCAGTGGGGTCATGTACATGATATACATGGTATTTGGTACATCAATGTTTATTTCACATTTTCCAAGAGAATCTGCCATTTTTTACACTGCATTGAGGATATATGTGACTTTCTGCTCGTGTTATATTAACTGGCTTGATGTATCATATGCAAGCTCATTCCTTCTTACTTGGCAAACCCATATGGGGGGTGTCTAAATGGCACCTCAAGTTTAATAGATCACAGAGGACCAATTTCCAATCTCCTCTTCTTTAATCTCTTCCTCCTAAAGTTCTCTCTAATTTGGTTAGAATCTGAAGTTCCCTCAGTTGCTCGTGTCAAAAATGTAGAAGTCACTCTTGATTCCACTCTGTTCTTCAACCTTTCCTCACAGCCAATCCATTAGCAAGTCCTGCTGGTTCTACCTCCAAAATATATCCCAGTTTCCCTAGGATCCTTCTCTGGATCCTAGTCCAAGCCAGCATCTTCTCTTGTGGGAATTACTGCTACATACTTCTAGTCGAATGTCTTGAACTTTAATCCAATAATGTGAGCCAAATCAGGTTTCTTACTCTACTCAAAACTCTTCAATGCTTCCCCATGACACCTAGAATAAAATACAAATTCCTTCACAGTGCCTACATGGTATCACATAAAATGTCCCGTTTGTTCTTTCACATGTCACAAGTCTTCCCCATCCCCTAGGCCACTCCTACTTTATGTTTTAGCCATCCTCATTTTCTGTGCCTTGTTCCTGACACAAGTATTTGTTTTCTTCCAGGCCCTTGCCCTTGAGATTTCTCTTTCCAGTGCACTCTTAGCTCTTGTTCTTCCAGTTATCCTTCAAGTTTCAACTCCAATGTCAGCTCCCAACTTATTTTAGAGATTCTTGATGATTCACCCCCTTTTTCTACCTCCTCCACAGGAACACAGCTCCGTGAGTTAAGGGCTTGATTAGCTTGTTCACGTTGATCATCTCAACACACAGTACCAAGCCAAGCACGTAGAAGGCTCTCAATAAGTAACTGTTGACTGAATAAATCAACAAACATCAGTGTCCAGGTCTTCCAGACATTTAAACTTCACTTGGCTAGAATTTTTAGCACGTATTTTTCTGGTTGCATTATTTCTGATTTCTTCATGTTTTTAACTTCTCTAAGTGCTTTTAGGCCACAGCAATACTGTCACTGATGTGTTCAATACCTCTTAAAATCGTCTGCAAATTTCATTAATGTATTGTTTACTGTGTATTGAAAGTCATTAACAAGCTGTTAAATGAGAAGAAAGCAGCATCAGTATCTAGTCTACTGTAGTAAAACTACTAATCACTTAGCAAGGGCTGAAGAAGACTTTTTAAAAGTCTTCTTTCATATATACAACCTATACTGAAAATCTTCAGTTAAATTTATTTAGTCATACAAACATCCAGAACCTTCATTTAAGCTGTAAGGTCATGGAGGTAGAGAGAAATAGGCAAATTAACTAGTTCACAAGGAAATAGGTGTCCAGTATATTGACTTTTGTAGGAGATACACTTAAATCCTCTTTATTTGATAATTCTATATATGTGGCTTCCTCTACTTGATGGAATTTATCTGTAACCCCAAAACTAGCACTCACAGTGCTCTTGTGGTCATTTATGTTATGTGCAGAACAGTGGAAACTGGTAGGCACATCTCCAGCCGAGTTAGAGCAAGGTGATGCTTCTCCTTTTTGTTTCATCTCTCGTGCTGCAAATACATGTCCTTTTTGTGGTTTATTTAGTGCCATATTTTTCCACTTTGAGGCTTTTGTTGTTAATTGATTCATAAAATGGCCCCCAAATGCAATGCTAAAGTACTCTGTAGTGTTCTTCAGCCCAGAAAGTTGTGATGAGGTTTACAAAGAAAATATATATGCTAGATAGCTTCCTCCAAGCTTGAATTATAGTGCTGGCAGTTGTGGGTTTAAGGCTAATAAATCAACAATGTTTATTAAATAAGGTTTCTTTAGACAAAAATACATATACAACAGGCTTCTATGTTGATCGGTTCACAGAAATGATGTGAACAGAGGCTCACGGGAACCTAATAGTGCGTTCAATAGAACTCAATTCAGTATTCAACAATCAGTACTTCCGATGACTTTATGGATCATAACTACTGTGAATTACAAGAAAAGACTCCATGTGTAATGTGATCTTGCAGTGAGCACTAAATCAAAAACGGTCTCATAAAGGAAGAAATGCTTAAGTAAACATTTGAAAAATCAGAAGTTCAGAATGGGACTGGGGTACAGATAATGAGGAGAGAAGGGCATTGAGGCAGAGAGAATGACAAATATCAAAGCTTAAAGCAGAAGGATCAGCAAACTATAGTCCTGGATTCAGGACTGGATTCAGGTTAAATCCAGCCCTTGCATTTTAGTAAATAAAGTTTTATTGGAACACAGCCCCATCCATTTGTTTGCTCGTTGTCTGTGGTCATTTCTAACTCCTGGCATAGAGGCACCAATGGCCTACTGTATTTGCAGAATGAGAAGTTTATAGTCAACTGTTCATGTGAGAAAGGCACATTGAAGACAATTAGTTGGCAGAAGTCAGTTAATAAAGGATCCTATATTCTGGTTAATGGGAGTGCATGGCAGAGGACAGAGGTGAAGTAGAGAGACCCTAGAGGCTGGAAGGATAGTCCAGGTAAGAAAAGATAGGCTTTTTTTTTTTTTTCCTTGAGGTCATTCAAGGGGGTAGGGAGACAATTTGAACATAAGTCATTATAACTTCGTGAACATTTCAGTTCTGAAGAATATGAAGGAGAAAAAACAAATCACAGCTCCCAGGGCTCTGAATCTAGTGATGCCATCCTTCAAAACTAGATTCTACAAGGAGAGTTTTAAAAGCAGGAAAGAATATGATTTTTTGGTCTTAGACATTTTGAACTTGAGATGATACTGAAATACCCAAATGGGAAGGTCCTGTGAGCACTTGGGAATATAGAGGTACAGAAATAGCAGAGGCATCTAGTTTGAACAAGTAGATTTGGAAGTTATCAGATGATAACCAAAACCCTGACTGTGGTTGACTTGCTTAAGAAAAGCACAACTTTTGAGAGACATAGAGAAGAGAGCAGCCAGTGGAAGAAGAGATGAAAGAGTTGACTGACTCCAGGAGAGCAAGCAGGCCTTGGTACTATAAGAAAATCTGGCCAAGAATTTGCAATAATGGTAGACATGGAAAGAGCAACTGATATCTGAGGTATCACATGAATTTGAATTCTTACCTGACACAGGTGAGTCAAACACTACGTTTATATCTTCTGAGGACTCCTTAATTAGAAGAACTAGGCTCATTTTACAACTTCAAACCAGAATTAAGATAGCTCTGAACATTCATACTCTGGGCACAAGCCCACTTCAAGGGTCAGTTGAAATTTCATGGAGTAGCTTTCTGTTTACCAAACTTGTGTCTTGTGTTTGACCTGAATGTGAAAGAAGACTGTATTTCTCACTCTCCCTTGTGGTTAGGTGTGATGGAATTAATATATCTACATTTGAACCTGGACCATAAAACCCTATCATGAGTAACTCTCTCTCTTCTCATTTATAGCTTAAGTCAAAACCTGGAGCTGTCTTGGAGACCCTATATTGATGGATGCAGAGACCTTGTCTGCTGGGGTTTCTGAATGATCATCTGGAGAGAGGCCTCTCTTCCAACCCCCAGTATTGGTGTGAACTAACTTTATATGAGAAATAAGCTGTTTTCCTATAGCACTAAAATTCAGGATTATTTGCTACTCTATTACTGATAATATCTAAATGAATATGTTTTCCTTTCAATCTAAATAGCACTGTATATACCATTTTTACATAAAAGCCTCCATGTAAGTGTGTATTTAAAGAAAGGCTTTTTCTATTAACAATGTTAGAAGATTATTGATCTAGCTTAACCTTTCCATTTCAAAAAATGTAAGCTCAGACACAAACATTTTGCTAAGGCTACTGACTACATGACTAAATGGTTATACTGATTTAGGGAGAAGTTCACCCATGAAATCGATAGTAGCTATGAAGTCACGAGATCTGAACACCAAGAGAGACTAAACTGAAGTGAAATATGATTGTTTAATTGATCTATCTATCCCTTCTAGAAACAGAAGCAAGAAAAAAACCAAACCGATCAGAAATGTTCCAGTCTTTTTCTTTTAACTTAACATTTTCTAGATATCTAAGATTTTCCTAGCTTCTTTTTTTGAGTTTCATCACATACTCTAAAGAAAGATTTTTGTCTTTAGCACTTTATTTCAAAAATTTAGGCAGTTATTTGAAAGTAATTGAATTTGTTTAATATTCAAGAAATACCCAATCAAATACCAAGTAAACGTGGATAGCACTGTATGACACCCTGTGAATGTAATGATAAATGGTTCTTGCCCTCAAAGAAGAGGTCAAAGAGATATACAATGAAAAAATGCAAAATAGTGAGATAAATGTTAACAGATGTATGAAAAATTATAGGAGTACCAATGATAGAGACACAGCTATTTGATAGTCTATAGTTTTTATATGACTTGATATCCTTCAGGATCTCATAGAATAATCTTAAGGACTATTCATCAGCTAAGAATAAAACCAAGAAGGATGGTTGTGAGTCTGTTATATACACTCACCAGTCAAAACTTCATCTTCATACTGATGATAACCACTAATAATGATGAACATTCATTTTGGGATGATAAAAAAATGAACAATTTATGAGGTGTTTCACAAGTAAAATACAATAGGAGACCCAAACTTTGGGGTTAAAATACTTGTGGATTCTACCGTTCTCTATTATACAAGAGAGAACTGATGGATTTCTGTACTTTGTCTATTGTCGGGATGGAAAAAACAATAGAATCTTAGAGATGGAAAGGACCTTAGAGATCATGTAATCCAACAAGATGAATAAACTTTTCTTTTCCAGTGCCAATAAACTGGTGAAAATGTGATCAACACAACTCTTTTGAGTTATAGGTGGTCTGATGAATTGAGACGGCCCCAGTTCAGCCTAAGACACTAGAGTTTCTCCATACTAGAAAAATAAACTTTTTCACATACAAAGTCAATTTAAGTTAGGTGGCTTTCATCACTTCTATGAATATAAAATAAATGTGAGAACCAAAAAATGTACCTTGAAAGAAACAGATGAACTTTTTCTGGGCTTCCCTTTGAGACTTTAACAGGTAGCAAATGTTACAATTCCTTCTTACTTTTTTTAAAAAGAAATTATTTTTGAAGATGACTGTGTCATATTTTTAAGAAGTAGCTATGAAATGTATTTAAGAAGCAAGAATTTCTCAATAATTTATATACATTAATAATCATCAGACACACTAATCAGATTAAAAAAATTTTTAAACATATAGGTCAGAAGGCAAGTAATTACATAGAAGCTGAGTGGAGTTCATTAGATGTTCTCAAACCTGACCAACATCACATGCACTAAAGGGGCTATTGAAAAAGACAGATTACCACTTCTCTACCCAACCACTGATTAAGTGGACCCTGTAGGAAACCTGGAAACATGAAGGTTTTTTGACCTTTAAACTTCTTAGATGAACCCCATATGCAATTGGATTTAGGGACTTGACATTGCAAGTTATCAAATCTTTTAATAACAAAAAAAAAAAAGAAAATACAAAAAAATTACATTCATGATGATATAATTTATGAAAGAAAAATACTCTTGCTTTATTTTGTTAAAAATAATTTAAGAGGGTGCAGTTCCCAACTGTCTGCTAAGAAAAGGAATCTCTATGAAACATACTACAAAATCAAATACTTTGTTACTCCAAAATACTTTCTGCTATTATTGCTATAATTTGGTAGTTGACTATATTCTGCAAAGCTAAGAGTTGAAAGAATTCATCTACATCATATTTTGGTTATATTAGTAATAATTTTCTTTTTCTTTTTAATGCTACAGACTAGAGGGTGGCCATTAGCCTCCCATGGGAGGCATGGTGGTTTGCTTTCAATCTTTTCTGGGGATACTACTGCTTATTTTATTTTTGGTAGATTGCACAATTTTTCTGGCCCCAGGCACAATCACAAATCACCCTATGAATTGCTTTTATAACTAGAGCTCTGAGGGGAATCAACAAGGTTTTCTGTACATAATTACTCAACTGGAAGTTAGACAGATTCTCAGGACTAACCTTATACTTGTGAACAAGACTATCTGATTGTTAATAATCACACCCACTCAGCACCCTGACATTTAGAAGTCCTTTTAGAAAGAGACTTAATGCTCCATGAGAAAAATGTGGCTGATCGTAAGAGAAGCGGTATTTCCAGGGAACCAACTATGGGGGGAGGTCCCACGAGCTGACAATATATTCAAAGTCATCTGTTTTTGTATCCAAGGTGTTGAATAATTGAATGCAGGAACAGATGTGTATTTCTTTGAATTATCTCCAAATTCATTTTTCCGAGAAATTCCACACCTTTCACATGGCTTTATTTTTACCTGTTAGGTATGTCATCTTTCTTCCTTTTCAATGACAACGTTGTTAACAACATCACTATCTGTGAACATGAGAATGGCCCAGGATGTCAGAATGTAATCTAATGATTTTTTCACATTGAATGCATTTGATTAGTTGCAAGGGGCATCTATTGACACTGCCTGCAGTCACTTGCCACTCTTTTTTGTTGTTGTTGTTTTATTCACAAATGATTCTCTCCTTTTGCCCACCGCTCTGGTCATGTTATTTAGAACTGGGCTTTAGTGAGATCTGGTTTAGTTTCTTCGTTGCACATCTGTATTTGACTGGTTTTCCGTATCATTTTTAAGGCATGGTACTATCAAAATCCTTACCCCTCTCTTCTAATTAAAACCAAAGGAACTTCAGTAGAACTCTTCTCATTGATGCTCCAAATGTGTTCTGATCATCCATCATCTGATGGGTCCTCTTTCCTCCTCTCTCTTTATCTAGAAGCTTCCCAGGAGAGCTGGGCAGTTTATAAATCAGAACTATAGAGTCCTATTCACAAGGTTCAAATCCTGTCTTAGCCACTTACAAGCTGTGTGACCTTTGCCAACTTGCTTATCTTCTCTGCACTTCTCCTGTCCTATCTGAAACATGAGGATACTCTTAGGAACTTAAGTTGTAGGGAAGATTAAGTGAGTTCGTAATGCTGTACACTCTATCACTATTCTCCAAGTGCCTCCTGTTCTGGTGAGGACTTCTACTATTTCAGCCCATGTGGACTTCAACCAAGCCCATTCTATATTATTTAATGATTAAATATACCTTTACACTTAATGTGCATATGTGCATAGCTATGTATGTGTGTATCCATATGAATGTGATATATATCAGTGTATGTTGCCATACATACAATATTGTAACAGCTCCCTCAGTTCTTAGGTTTCTGTACTAGTCATTATGCTTAACACATAGCACATATAGCAAGCATTTTTGGTTAATGATGCTGAGATTATAAAATCCTGAAAAAGACATTACTCAAGAAAAGTAGGAAGTTCTCAAAAAATAAAATTCTGACTTACAATTGCAAATAAATCCCATCAGGAAGAAACAAAGAGCCTAAAGAAGCCAATTCTCTGAGAAGCTCAGGTTTTTTAAATGGTAATATTCAAAAGATGGTGAGAAGGGCTCTTAACTAGACAAAAGAGATATGAGCTGATAAGAACTGTGTCAGAAAGAAAGCCCCAAGCGAACTGATGAAACACTTTGAGGGACCTTGGACAAGATTTACTCTTTCTGGTTTATTCAGAACATGAAGTTGACAGAAATAAGCTACTTTCTGCCTCAGGCTGCTAGTTCTAATTCAGTGAATAAGAGGAAGAACATAGCTGTGTAAAAGTGGGTGATTTCCAAACCAAAAGGGGCAGAGTGTAGATCGGTAAGAAGAAACAGGAGCCTGAGGGACCTTACCAGCTAGGACCAAAGGCAAAGAATGGAGGCATAGCCTAGTGGTGAGAGGATAAGAGTCATGGGTTTGAACTTGGTTCTGCTAATCAATCAAGAGCTGTGTGATCTTGGGCAAGTCACTGAACTCTTACTGCTACAGTTTCTATAAAACAGAGATAAAATGCTTTCTTTATAGAAATTTGGAGGGTTTTTTAAAATAATACTTGTTCAACATTTAGTCCAGTGGAGTTGATGAATAGATTTTAGTAGTGGTTGTTGGCATTAAAGATAATAATACTTATAATAGTACTATAGTAAAGAATGTCAGGTTCTCTCAAGGAATTCAAGGCAAAGATTGATGGCACTTGCCAAATGTTGGTGCACATCTGTAATCCCAGTTACTCAGGAAAAGAGATTAGGAGAAGCAAGGTTCAAGGCCAGCCTAGACAAAAAGTTAGCAAGACCCTATCTTAACAAAGAAGCCAGGTATGGTGGTTCATTTCAGCCATGTAGGATGCATTAGGTAGGAGGATTGCAGTCCAGGCTGGTCCTGAACAAAAAAGCATGAGACCCTAATCTGTAAAGTGAAAAAAAAAAAAATGGTAGAGCACCTTCCTAGCAATCACAAGGCCCTGAGTCCAAATCCCAGAACTTCCCAAAACAAAAGAACTGATGAACTTGAGAGCTGATAATGGAGGTAGTGAGAAATAATCAGCTTCCAGAAATGTCTAAAGGTGAAACTGGCAGGAATTATGAAAGATGGGTCAAAGTTGAACTCAAGATCATATGGGACTGCTGTTTACTGAGATGGGAAGAAAACTAATTAGTGGTACAATAAGAGGAACTTGAACTAAGTCCCTTGCCCACTGGTCAGTCCATTCATTCTAGAATAGGACCAAGTCAGAGCTGTTCTAGCATTCAATCCAAAATCCCCAACCCAAAAACCTTTCACAAGATCAAAGACGGTCTAGAGCTCCCTATAGTGCAGGCCTAGGAAAAGGAGCAGCCTAGTCCCCAGAAATGGCTGAGTGAGGACATGTGAGTTCCATGGACCAAGGGCATGGTCCAGAAGACTGTCAGATCATCTCTAGCCTGTGGGATGAGCACCAACTTTGCAAGCCAGTGCTCCACACCTGGTACACCCAGCTGCAGATGAGGCCCTCTGGAGACCTAGCTCTGAGCTTCAGCTCAGGAAATTCACACCATTCACTTCTAAGCAGCTGCAACTGACAACCACTCATTCATTCAGCATGGATATCCTGCTTGCTCCCAAGTTTCAGGCTATGTGCTTGGCTCTGGACATTCCTCAGTGGATAACCCTGCCCTTGAGAGATAATTAATGATAGAAAACACACTACAAACACACAAATACATTAGCAAAGGACAAAAACAAGAAAGCCTTCATAAGAAGAAGGTGGGAGGAAATGACTTAGCAGAGAGATGATTTAGTGATTACAACTCTTTTTTTTCCTTTTTTTGTGGTACTGGGGTTTGAACTCAGGGCCTTCACCTTGAGCCACTCCACCAGCCCTATTTTTGTGATGAGTTTTTTTGAGATAGGGCGTCATGAACTGTTTGCCCGGGGTTGGCTTCGAACTGTGATCCTCTTGATCTCTGCTTCCTGAGTAGCTAGAATTATAGGTGTGAACAGCAGTGAGTGTCTTGATTACAACTCTTAAAAGTTGAGGTCAAGCCCAGATCCATTCTCCCTGGGATGACAAAACAGTCTTTGACATAAGTAGGTTAAACTAGAGTTCAGAATGACATAAGCAGCATATTGAGTTCAGAGCATTATACTTTTAGAACAAAAAACACAGCCATAAGAGAACAATTCAAGGACAGGAGCCAGAACAGAAGTGTATTTCAAGACTGGGAGATAGAACACGACAGGTTTGGGGAAAGGTAAAAGAGAGACAGTGTGAGGACAAGGTTCTGTGAAATGAAGGTCAGTGATATCTACTTCCAAAGCCACTGGTAGGATTAAATGGGACGGTGTATGTGAAAGTAGTTTGCCAAATGGCAAACACCTACAAGTGGTGGGCATCACTACTAAAACTGAAGTCCTGACCCCTACAAGAGGCTTCAGATGTGTTCTGTGTAGCTGTATGAGATTGAGGGAGGAATGAGAATTTAGAAAGATTTTTGTTCAGACTCAAGACAGACCCAAGGGGCTGTTTTGGTTGACTCCTCCAATTTAGAGTTGAAAGGCTGGCCTGCGGAAGGTACAATGGTTATGTTAAAAGGAAATTCTCACACTTAATAATCTGTTACTTGGATTTGTTTTTTAACAACTAGTAGTCCTCTGACTTTTTTCTTACTCGTTCTACATCAGATCCTTAGTCACATCTATCCTACAAAAAGATAATTCAATTCCCCCAATTAATCAGAAAAGCTACAGGTGACCTTCCTACAGGATCCCAGCTATAATTATGTCACTTAAACTAATCTCTTGATAGAACATACTAAAGAGGAGTTTAGATAAGTTTATACTCTAACTCATCAAACACCTACAATCAAACAAAAGTTATAATAATAATAATAATTATATATCACACCAAACCACAGTTGTGTGTTGAAACCAATGAAGCTTTTCCTTTAAAAAAGTGAAAATGACATAAATTATTATTAGATAACTGATAAACACTACAATGATGAAATAGTCTTGCTAGGGTAAAATAATTGAGATGATAATTAGGCATAATTAGCATTATTATGAGTCAATCATATTTCAGTGAAAAGAAAACATATTTAGCTAAAAAGATATAATTTTGTTGTTGGTACTGTACAAATTCTTTCTGGTTCAGTAGGGTCACCCATTGTATTTGCCAATCAATTATTTTAGAGATGACTGGAGAATTCCATTTTAACAAAAGCCTATTTTAGCAAACAGCAAAGCTTTTAGAAGCCTCTCTCCTTGATGTGTCCAAAATCTTTTCACTGGCTCTTATCACTCTCTCTCTCTAATCCACGTATCTCATGACTATTTGCCAATGTCACAGTCAAGCCCACAACCTAAAATGGCAACAACAAGATGACAGAATTTAGAAGAAAGGATTACTTTACTCTCTCTGTTTTAAAATACCACTCTCATATTTCAATAGAGGAGGGCTGGGTGATGGCATTTTCTCACATTATCCATTATTTTTAAGGTTGCATTTATTTATTAGATCAAACTCTTGTCTACACTAAGAAGATTTTGTTATCCCCTCCACCCCCCCCCCACATCTTTTAAAAAAGAATTCTTAAGATCTTAGTAGAAAAAGAAGAGAAAAATCCTTACAAGTAAGAGAAGGAAGATCAGTAGTAAAAGAAGACATGAAGATACACTATTGGATACACCTGTTTGTGGTTTAAGTCCCGATGACCTCGAAGATTACTGTGATAAAAGCCAAATAGAGGCCGAGTGTGATGTGTTTAAAATGTAAAATAAAATGGGGTTTCTACAGAAAAATGTGTGGCTCTTCAAAAATATTTTCAAATATGCTTAAGACTAAAAGAAGACCCTAGAAGAGAGATTGCTAGCAATAGTCACAATTATAACAGTAATTATTATATATATAATATATCTATATATCTAATACATAGATAGGCATAATATTATATATATATATATGATATAAAGTACAGAATAACAATAATCCCAGGATTTCAGCAACTATAATGGGAAATTACGTTTTTAGGTCTTTCAATAAGATCCTTATCCTGGAATAAGGAGCAGGATTTCCTGAAAAGGTTATGACATAGAAAACAATTATTTCCATCAATTGAAAAGTGCTGAATTCCTCCTTGATAATCAATACTTTCAGTAAAATCCTTGAGAACCCAAAAATTCCCTCTGACATAAATTCTAATGAAGAAAGACATGAAGAATTTTTAATTTAAATGATCTAAAGAAATACAAAAATAGTTGGCATAAAAAATGAACTATAGGATACGTAAAGTTAGATAATAGCAGTTACATAGCTCTTTACAACTCTTAATGCACTTATCAATATTTTATTAGGAAAATGTCAAAATGTCCTTGTCAGGAAGGTAACACTGGACAATGGCATTCGTTTTTAAAAACAGTTCATGCAAGAGGCTGTAAAACGATAGTCAGGTGTTCGTGGCACACTTCCAATTCTGGCATCTAGCCACACACTTAAATGTTATGGAACATAAATCGAGGTACAGCTAGAAATACACAGCCTGCCACACTGCAGTGCAGATGAGGCTTGATCTTGTAATTGCCATATCTTATCCTTGTTCTGTGGCTCAGGACTGTAAGAAATATTTTGAACCTCTTATCTTGCTATCAAATTCCCCAACTGGCCACCATATTATCTCATGAGCTCAATAAAGATGATATCTTTACTTCTATCATCTCTTGTTCTGTCAGTTGTCATCTTTCCACCTTAAGGAACTATGACCATGTAACTTCAATGGAATGAAAGTCACTTTTACAAGCTCACTGGAAGGTATAGCTGAATGCGTGATATCTTCTTCAAAAGAATCGCAAAAATGTGTGAGCCCAAGTTACAAAATGTTTGAAGGACAACATTCAGTTGGAAGTATAATTTGTGGTATGGATATGAAAACATAGTGTTTTTACTACTTGCTTTGCCTTCTTTCCAATAATCAGTATTATGACTACCGTTACTAATTTTGGCAAGAATATTACTGTTTCTATTGACATAAGCCTACTGAGTAAACAATGACTCCTTGAGATCAGAGAGTTAATATACCTTATAAAAACTGGATTTTTACTATCTTTATATTCATCCATCCACTTTTCCATCCACCTGTCCATCCGTTCATCCATACACCTTTGCATTACTATTATTTACCAGCCACCTGATGTTAGCCACT
Organism: Castor canadensis; assembly: GCF_047511655.1. Taxonomy (NCBI): domain Eukaryota; kingdom Metazoa; phylum Chordata; class Mammalia; order Rodentia; family Castoridae; genus Castor; species Castor canadensis. The sequence continues at coordinate 134,488,805 of NC_133393.1, read as the reverse complement.
GGTGGAGTGTTAATAAGAAATACACAACCTTCAAGAAACTTATAATCGAATGGTGGTGTTTGGTTCCAGGCCTAACTCATCAACATTCATGAAAATATGGTATTAAAGAAATGAAGCCAAATCTATTGTATTATAGTCGCATTAATCATTGAACTTAACATTAAAGGGACCCAAAAAACATAATGTGTTTTTTCTAAGCCATCTCTAAGTTCCCCTCCAGCTCTGTGATTTGAGACTTGTAAAGCAATCTGGTACTGAATAAATATGAGATCCAATTAAGTTCTTGCCACACACACTAATGGAGATGCTATTAAGAGTATAAATAACAAAAATAAAAGTTGAGGAATGAAATACTGCAGAGGTTCAAGGGAGAGACTTTCTGGAATCCAGAAAGTGTCTTAGAGGAAGGAGCAACCTGACGATACTACATATTTTAGAAGAGTTAACTACAGTTAAAGATTTGATTTTTTAATGAATAATTAATTGGGTTAAAGAATTCTCACTTCTAGGCCAACCAGTGTATTTTCTTATGTGAAATAGAAAAAGAAGAAACACTGTACTTTATCACTCTATATTCCTGGAGCTAATACCATAGAAGTATTTCAATTCTGTAGTTTTACAGGGAGAAAAAAATGCATTCACCCACAAGAAGAGCACAGGAAGTAAGAGTCAGTGTTAAGTACAATGGGGTGTAGCCCAGTTAGAGTATATGCTTATCATACATGTAAACCTGTGTTCAACCCCCAACACCTCTCCCAAACTAAGCACATGTCAAGGTAGCATGAAAAACAAGAACCTAAGTGAACTGGAGATTTAGAATAATTACTTTAGAGTGGTAAAATGCATTTCTGTGCCTAATTTGTATTTATAACCTTCATTGCTCTTCCTGTAAGTGTCCCGGTGTGATTGGTGAAAATGGCTTACATTTCACTTCACCAGAAAACCCCACAAAATCATGCAAATCAAACTTTCATGTTCACTTTAACAAAACTGCTATGGTTCAAACCTTAAATGTCCCCCAGTGGCTCATGTATTGAAAGGGTTGGTCCTCAGCTGATGGTTGGAAGGTGGCAGAAACTTTATGTGTTAGGACCTAATGGAAGGTCCTTTAAGTTAATTTATCTCTGATATTTTGTCATAGCAGCAGAAAAGAGACTAACACAAAAATCTGTGACACTGCCCGGGCCATCAAGAGTGTGAATATTTGAAAAGCAACCAAATATCTTCAAGATGTCACTTAAAAGAAGCAACATGTGAGCTGTGCAGTGGTTCACATCTGTACTGTACCCCCAGCTATTGGGAGGCAGAGATTAGGAGGATTGAATTTCAAGTACAACCTGAGCAAAGAGTTAGCAAGACGCCCATTTCAACAACAAGCCAGCAATGGTGACACATGCATTGTGATACCAGTTACCCAGTACAGGTCTGAAGTCAGCCCCAAGCAAAAATGGACCCTATCTAAAAAATGACCTAAAGCAAAAAGGGCCAGAGGTGTGGCTCAAGTGGCAAGCATGAGTCCCTGAGTTCAAATCCCAAGTACCACCACCAAAAAACAAACAATCCACTATTGTGATGGTGAGGTTGGTAGTATCCAGACCAAACAGTGGAGCTGGACACAGTGTCAGCAGCCCAAAAAGAAGTGTCGAATTTTTGTTGATTTGCTTAAACATGCAGAGAGTAATGCTGAACTTAAGGGTTTAGATGTAGTTTTCTGGTCATCAAGCATCTCCAGGTGAACAAAACACCCATGGTGTAGTGGCATATCCACAGAGCTCATGTTAACCTGTAAATGAACTTCCCTTGTCACATTGAGATGGTCCTTGCTGAAAGGAACAAATTGTTTATAAACAGAAGAGGAAGTTGCACAGAAGAAATAGATATCCCAGAAGAAATTGAGAAATAAAAACTTATAGCATGGGTCTAAATTCAGCATAAGATAAATGCAAAGAAAAATATAAAAAACCTTCATTGACAACTCAGAGAAACTAAAGCAGATACCTTAAAAACAACTGAGACCAATAGGAAAAGGGGACCAGGAACTAGAGAAAAGGTTAGATCAAAAAGAATTAACCTAGAAGGTAACACCCACACACAGGAAATCAATGTGAGTCAATGCCCTGTATAGCTATCCTTATCTCAACTAGCAAAAACCCTTGTTCCTTCCTATTATTGCTTATACTCTCTCTTCAACAAAATTAGAGATAAGGGCAAAATAGTTTCTGCCGGGTATCGAGGGGGTGGGGGGAAGAGGGAGGGGGCGGAGTGGGTGGTAAGAAAGGGGGTGGGGGCAGGGGGGAGAAATGACCCAAGCATTGTATGCACATATGAATAATAAAAAAAAATAAAAAATAAAATTCATGAATAAACTGAAAAAAAAAAACCTTCATTGAATACTTACCATGTACCAAGTACTGTGCTATGGTCATTGGACATAAAATGCAATAAAACCATCTCTAATTAGCCTCAAGAAATTCACACGCTAGAGAAACAATGTGGGTAAAAATGTAATAGTGTGGTATGATACCATAGAGATGGAGTTCGTTAAAATACATATTTTAACATATAAGATCATGAAATCTGAAACCAAACTATGTTGCAGTCCCAGATCTGCTAGGATTTGACTTCCTACATCAGTTTCCTTGTCTATGTAATAGCAATGATAATAGTGCCTAGTATAGTCATTGTGAGATTGAGAACACTGATGTACATTCCTACAGTACTTAGCCCAGACTACTCACTATACATGCATTAGCTATCATCATTGTCATTAATTGAATTACACTTATAATCTCAATAGAATATCCAGCTTATCCTGAATGAGAGGATGAACAGTTCCTGTTTCTCTTCCTAGTAAAATAAATTAAACATGTTCATACATAATGGGGCACTGTTAGCTTCATAAATATACACAAGCACCATTTTTACAAAGAAATGATTGGCTTTCACAATCATTAAATGAATACTACATGCAGGGAAGATAAATATTTTAAATCTAATGTCTGATTAATTCATACCTAAACAGAGATCAGCTTATACAGAAACCAAAGCATAATTCAAAGTCATATTTTGCTTCTTCACTTAAAAATATATCAACATGGTGTGTGTATGGACTAGCTAACCTCAGCTAAAATTTCCAAGTAGTTTGGCAACTCAGTTATCTACTTCTCTTGAATAATGGAGGTGAGAGTACATATCGGTGCTTGGATTATGTATTAGTTAGTGTGTCAGGTTGCATTATTGGTCCAATATTTCACCACTCCATCTTTCCCTTCCTCCTCAAGAGGTCAAATGGACCTCTTGGTCCACTTTGGTCCAAACTTTGGGTTTGGCCAGTTAATTTTCTTCAGCCAATAGAATGAAGCAGAAATGATGGATCAGTAATGAGCTTAGGTTTCAAGAAGTCATGAATGTTTCTTCTTTCTCTCTTGTGTCTTTACAGTATCATGAAAAGACTTATGTCTCTGCTTACCTGATAGTCTCGAGGGAACTAGAGGCATGGGGAATGGAATTGACCCAAGTAAGCTGCTCCCACGCAACTGAGATTCAAGCACAGGTCCAGATTTCTGCAGAACGAACAAGCTTGGTGACCCACAGCTGGCTCTTAAACAAGCCTAGAGAGAGGAGCAGGGCAACCCAGCAAAGCTCAGCCTAGATCTACTGCCTCTTGGGGAGTTGTGCTATATGAATAAAGTATTTCATTTAGTATTTAATAAGCCATTGAATTTGGGAGTATTGTGTTATGCAATAACAGCTAACTCATACAGTTACAATATTTTCAGTTTTAAGTAACATAAAATCTAACCTCATCTGATTCAACCATTGAAAACATGTATTGCTTCACCAAGCTGAAGGTCAGTGAAAGTTCCTGTTTCAGGGATAGCTTGATTTGGAGATTCAACATGTCCTCGGAATAGCTATTGATTCTCTGCCTGTCTCTGGCCTTTGAACTCTTCCATATGTCAGCTTTGTTCTTGGTTAAAGCCACCCATGGCACAAAAACGGCTGCAGAAGTTTTGGGCCTGCATATTTCCCATTGAAAAAGCGAGGGTTGTTATCCCAGCACTTCGAACAAGAGTCCTGAGATCGACTCTGATGCTAGATCCCGGTGTGCCCATGAACCAATCAATGAACCCAAGAGAAGATAAACTCTCATTAACTCATTCTAACTCATAGCTTCCCAGCCTGAAGTTAGAAAGGTGGAAATCAAATTCCATGAATTCTTTCCAACATCAAGGGCTGCTGGGAAGGGGAACAAGGAGAAGCAGTTCACACAACACACTGCCTTCTTTATACAGCATCATCACATCTTTCTCACATTTGAATGTCACAGACATTCAAAGTCTCAGATGGTTACCTCTGCCAAATACTCTTTTATTAACATCCATAAATGCTACTTATTTGAATTAACTGCATTCACTCCAAGGTATAAAGATTTTTTTTTTAGATAAATAAAAGTGTAAAGAGACAAGAAAACAAAAGAAGCTATAATGCTCCCATTTTTCCTGCAGTAACTAGAAGCAGCTTCTATTTGAAATCTCAGTACCACCTGCTTTGCATCTGCTCGACCAACTGAGAAATGCAGGTCTGGCAAAGAGAAAAAAATCCATTTTAAGTAGATCTGTGACAATACAGGGCAAGAAGGTCTTGAAATCCACCAAGGGTTTTAATCAATAAGACTGACAGCACAGAGCATGCCAGAAGCCAGGAAAAGAAGATTTTGTTAAAAAAAAAAAAAAAGCATTCAAGAAACAGCCTGAGTGGTAAGGTTGTGGTAACCAACTCAGGCCAAATAGGCTGAGGCACTAACCGCCATTTCTTCTCTGTTCTAAGAAGGGTGAGAGAGGGAAGGGCTGATTAGCTCGGGGAGGGCTTTTGTTTGGCTCTTTGAGATTCCAACTTTTTGAATCAGGGGAGAATTCTAAAACCCATTGTCTAATTTCAAAAGTTGGGTTTGAAAAACATGACAAGCCTTTTCTTTTTGTTACCTAATTCTCAGCTGCAAACTGAAGCTTCTTGAGTGTGCCTGCCTCATAAAAGGCAAAGGGACTTAATTAAATTTTGCATGCAGCTTCTAAGTGGATTGCGGGGGTAATACTAGGATTAATTAGTTTCATGTTGTTAATTCAATTCAAAGGTTGCTGATAAACTTAGACCATCAAACTCCATTAGGAGAAACAAAAACTTCTTAATTATGACAGCATCTTTGGGGTTGTGGATATATTCTTGAGTGTGTTCAAGTTATATCCTGGTTTTCAAGAACTTGAGATGAATCCCCTGTCGTGGATCAGAGAGACTTCAGTGATTCAAGCAGTTAAAAAATTTTAACTTTGCAAATTTATCATTAAAAAAAAAAGACTCCTTCTTTTCAGTAGCTCTTTCTGTCCTTTTGAGTGTGAAATTCTTCCTGTCAAAACTAACCTCTAGGAGAATGACTTCAGGCACACACAATGTCGAAGGTCAAAGAGTTTGGTTCTACCCCCAGCCTTTTATTGTACTGTCACAATACAGTACTGTGCCCCTGTATGTGTGAGGGAAAAAAAAAAAACTTTTATCACCGAAATATGTCCTGTTGTGCTCTCCCTTGATGAAACTCCACCTTTCAATAAAAATACACCGTGAGTACACAGTATGTGTGCACACACACACTTCCTGGCTCACTACTTGGCTTGGATGCACGTTTACTGTAATTCCAGCCCTAGCCGGCCATCTTTGCAGCTTTCCATATTGGGTCCCTTTGATGTCTTTTTTTTCTAGTCAGTACTAGGCACTCTGCATCTGATCTGTCCCTCCAGAATGTGCATGTGTACACACAAATACACAGAGATATATGCATACACATGTGCACCAGGGACATCAGGGCTAGGTTGGCTGTCACTCCTAGGAGCTAACTCATTACCACTTTTAGCACTAGGGTAGCAATTGAAATAGTGCAATAGCCTGTAAATCGTCAGAAGCTTTCACTAGAAATTAAGTTTCTGAATGAGGGGAATGCATCTTATTCATGGTTGCATCACTCAACAGTATGGTACTTGCACACAGAAGGATACCTGTAAGTATTTTTTTTTTTTAATAAATGAATGAAGGCAGGAAGAATTGCAAAATTAGCTAGGGGACCTCTGCCTTTGTGTGTTGTTCCATCCTAGGCCATTTCATAAAAGAAGTCTTGTTCTTCCCCCACCCACCAGCCTCTGTGAATAGATTAATGTCTAGCATCTCCTCTGGCAGATGTTTAGTTGTCTCCAAATCTTCATTCTTTCCTTTTCCTTGCAACTCAGAATACTGAGTGGTATTTGGGGAACATTTCTCAAACTCTCACTAAACTAGCCATTGAATTAGTTATGGGCCTTAAACGTGAATGTAAATGCTATATGGGATTTTGACAAATATTAGTAAAAGACTTTCTCTTTAATCCTTCTTTCCTCATGCTCCTTAAGATGTGCAAGTAAGGCTCTTGAGCCACCTTGATCAGAGCCTATTTCCCCTCCCTTCCTTGGGAGAAGTGTGCTTTCTGTTTTCACTCACTCTCTCTCACTCTCAATAAAACTCTTTTTTAAAAAAATGTGGAAGTAATGGCTGGTTTTCTAATAGCTATATTGGACCATGAGGCAGTAAGCTAGGGATGAAAGGCATCTGCGCCCCGTCGGTCTTCTGGAATGACTACACTAGCCACTTCCCACCACAGCTTACTGCCAAACTTCTTTTATGTCACAGAAAATAAATAGATCTCAGTAAAGTCCCTGTTATTTCTGGCATTTTAAAATTAGAGCAGCACAAGCTAATCTGAATATCATACCTTGTATAGCCAGAGACTTTCTGTATCCTATGCAAAAGTCCTATTGGTCATTTCTGGTCATTTCCTGGGTAAGCCATGGAACAGGAGAGAAATCAATGTCTGCTCTGGTTATAAATTTATTCCACTTTTTTTTTTATTTATAATGTTTTTCCTTGGGAGTAGACTCACCTCTCCAGCAGTCTCTTGTCAGTTTCAACTAATCTTGATGTTCTGGAAGCCCCTGGAACCTTTATTTCATTATGAAGTATATTACAGTTATTTGTATATATATCCTAGACATCAAACTCCTTGAGGGCAGGAAATAAGGTTTTATGATGCATCTGACATGTGTGCATGTGTTCCTCTCAGCATCTACTTGATAGCATTATCAAATGACTTAATCATTGCTGTATGTTCGATATATATTTTTTGTTGACATTATTACATATATTCTGAACACTAAACAGGAAATGAGGATATGTTTGTTTCATTTTTTTAAACTTTATAACACAAAAAATTTCAAAATAAGAAGACTAATTCTCTCCACTCCCAGAGATTATTATTTTATGAATTACCTTAAAATAGCTCTCCTTTTCCTTTATTCTCTGCCCTGTTAGCCTGCTGTATTTTTCTTTTCTTCTATTTCTTCTTTTTTTTTTTTTCTTAGCAGTACTGGGGTTTGAACTCAGGGTCCCACACTTTCTAGGCAGATACTTTGCCACTTGAGCCATGCTACAGTCCTTTGGTTTGCTTCAGTTATTTTTTGAATAGAGTCTTGCATTTTTATGTGGGACTGACCTTGAATCACAATACTGGTACCCACACTTCCTGTATAGCTAGGATTATATAAGCATACCACCACACCTGATCTTATTTGTTCAGATGAAGTCTCATCAACTTTTTGTCTAGACTGGCCTCAAACCAAGATCCTCCCAATATTCACCTCCTGAGTAGTTGGGTTATAGGCATGAGTCACTGAGCCATGCCCCTGATGTATTTTTCTTTGTAGCACTTCCCACTACCTGCCATTTCATTTATGTATGATATTATTTATTTATCACTTGTCTTCTGGCTCTAGAATATAAGCTTCATGAGAGTTTGAACTTCATGAAGTCATTTTTCTCTGAGCATCAATGTATGGTCAAGTCAGGAACACATGATCAAGGTGAACACATGTTCAACTGCATATGAACAATTACCTTGTGGGATGGTAAAAAGTCGGTCTGGTTGGTTTTGTCTTTGTCTTGAATATCATAAAAGACTAGTTTACATCAGAGTTTTTCTGGCTTAATTTTTAGCAACACAGCCTCCTTTAAAAATAAAATGTTAAACAAAACTATGACCACCCTATTGTGGCACTGCATCTGCCCAGAGGAAGGATGACTTTGTCTAACCTTCACAAAGGCTAACTGTGGCCCTAAGTGGGACACCACTGGTAAACATGTGAACTGTACTGTTCTGCTGAAGGAAGGACCAGAAGTCTATTGTCTGTGCTCTCACCTATAATTCCCAAGTGATGCCTCAGTCACCTTTCAGGGAACAGGGCTTTATGAAAAATACTTTGAAAACCCCATTATTCCATGCCTTTGGGGTGACGCCCAGCTCTGAGCACCATTTATCAGGTAGCACTTCCTGTCTAAAATAACTGAGGCCTAAGGAGGTGTGAAGTTTTGATCAAAGTTGATATAGTACTGATTTCATAGAGAAGCAAGACGGGGAGTCTGACAGGAAGCATCTGTAAGCATTTAGATTATAATGGAACCAGGGGCAATAAGCAGCCTGGATTTTGAGATTGAATCAAGCTGAGAAAACCTAATTGCTTTTTTCTTTTTTTTTTTAAGGAAGTGGGAATTGCATGATTAATAAAAAGAGAGAAAGAAAATGAAGATGTAACACAACCTAATTTTGGTAAAGTACTTAATACAGTATCTAATAAAGTCTTACTTGCAAAATGAATTCAAATTGGATTGGATTTGGACTCCAGCATTCTAAACCAGCTGAAAGCTAAGGCTGGTGACATAGAAGCCAAGGATAGATGTGATGTGTCACATTAGAGAGGTGTCTGGTAGCCCTGCCCCAGGAATCAATGAAGCTTTACTGTTAGTTAACAGCTTCATTAATGATCTACAGGATGAGACAAAAGACTATCTTAATGAATGTTATTGAAGAAACTGTGTGGAGATGCTGAAAATTTTACTCTCAACTGAGAAAGTAAATATGGAGAAACAACTGGGAAGAAACATCTAAGTGCTGATATTTTGAGGGGAAATGTTTGCAACAGCTTGAGAAATACATTTTGTAAGTCTTGTAAAATAGCATTCTTGAAGATTTGAGTAAAACAAGCATTTAACCCAACCATGAAATTAAAGGCCAGACTACATGCCCAAGACAATTCTTTCTCTGGACAAAACAAATACATAGTCGATGGCTAAAAGTCAAATCTTTCCTTCTCTACATTTTTATCTTGGATTATTACTTACTTTTTAATACCTGTGGCCAAAGTATGTCAGAACAACTTAAAGGAGGAAAAATTTATTTTTTCATAATTTCAGAGCCAAGTATATTGTTATGTGGCCCCACATGCTTGGATAAAACATCCTGGTGTTGGGAACATGGTGGACAAGAAAGTTCATGGTGGACAGGAAGCAGAGAAAGAGAACAAAGAGAGACCCAGGCCCAGATACAGCCCCAAAGACATGATCCCAATTACTTATTTCCTCTAGCTAAGTCCTGCCTCCTAAAGTTCCCAGAACCTCCCAAAACACTGTCACCAGCTGGGCACTAACCCTTCATTACTTGGGCATGTTGGGTGAACATTTCATATGCATACCACAGCATTTCATGCCTGGCCCCCAAAAGGCTCATGTTCATCTCATAATCCAAAGTGCATTCAGTCCATCACCATGAGTCCCATAGTCTTAACAGTCCCAAGATTGTTCAAAATCCAAAGTTTAAAGTTTTCCTCTGAGATTCAAGACAAACTCTTTGCTCTGAGCTCTTGTAAATATCACAAACAAGTTACAAAATTCCTACATACAATGGCACAAGGGAAGAATAGTAGAACAGCAAAGAAGAACTGGATGAAAGCAAGACCAAAACCCAAAAAAACAAACATTAAACCCTGTAGCTCCATGTCCAGCACCTGGGACATGTAGTGTCATTATGTGAGTGTTATTGTGCTTGGGAAACCTGCCCCTATGGCCTTGCCATTTGCAGGCCACATAGCTTGGCTCTACCTGTTGCCATTGCATTTCCTCAGGAATGTTCCACATTCCTGGCATTTCCAACATCTTGGGGTCTCCATAGAAATTCAGATTTCACCTCCACAGCTTCATTCATTGACCTCTCCAGGGCTGCCTAAAGGGACTCTGAGACAGACAGCCACACACCACCTAGCCTCCCAGGCTTTCCTTTGAAATCTGGGTGGAAGCCTCCTTGACCCCATAACTTTTCACTCTGTATTGCTGCAGAACCAGCATCATGTGAATGACACCAAGGTCTGCTGCAAGTTCCAGCTGTTGCCAGACCACTTAGAACAGGGCTGCAGCAACCTCTGACTGCCTGGATGACTGAACCCAGGGAAACACTTTGGTAGGTAAGCCTGTTCTTTTGAATGAGTTAAAACCTTTATGCTCTTTATCCTGTAATGTGTGAAGTCCAGCCAATTCCTGGGATGCACTGAAAGTATCTTTCCTATTGTCCTAGTGCAAAGTATTCATTTCTTTCTAATGGCACTACATGAAAAATTAATGCATGGCTCTCACACATTCACTGGAGCAGAACCTTGGTGTCAAGTTCACATCAAGAACCCGTGAACAAGTTGTGAAATTAAATTCTGATCTGCTTTATTTGTGAGATAGATTTTCATAGATTGTTTCCCTCTCTCATGGGAATCCCTAAACCAAATCACTCTAGTAATAAACCCATTAAAAAAAAAAAAAGAAAGAAAGAAAAGAAAAGGTTGACGCATTTCTTCAAAGCCTAACACAGAGCATCAGGGCTCAAACAGTTTCAACAGCTGCTATTTTTAGGAATATACTTCTTCAAAAGTCCAAGAGGAGATAAAGAACATTGTCTCACACTTAACCAGTGATGAAGTGAGGGCTAGATGGCCTTCTGGACTCAGAGATGCAAGTCAAACAGAATAACACAATGAAAACCAGTGTTACTAAATAGCAGATTCCCTCGGCTCGCCATACCCAGTCATTGCTACAAAAACACAGAAATAAAAATGTCTACATAATTAGTTATATAGAAATCTGTATTGTTTTATATCATCAGTGTGATTTATACCCAACTAAAATCTAACAGAAGAACTTGTCAACAATATGGACATTTCATAGCTACTGAAATCACTGTAAACAGCTAGTGAGAATTCCTATTTTTTCCAACTTTGCACTATAAAATTGTCAAACATGCAGAATAATTGAAAGAATTATATGCAATGAAATCAATTCATCCATCACCTAGAGTCAATAATTAATATTCTTCCATGTTTGCTTTATTTATATATGTGTATATACATATGTGTATATACATATGTGTCACAAACCCCTAAAAAGTTTCTTTTTGCCCAATTTTTAAGTTGCAGATGACATAACATTGGTCTCTAAATACTTCGGCATGCATCTCCTAAAAATAAAGACATTCTCTTACAATTCCATATCATTGCATAATCACATTCAGGAAATTAACAATGATATCATTATATCTATAATTCAGTGCATATATAACTGCTCTATCAGACGCAGTATCTTTTAAAGATTTTTTTAAATAAGCAAACAAACAAGGATATAATCACATTGTACGTGTCTATCCTTCCAGGCTCTATTCTGGAATAATTCTCCAATCTATGTGCTTCTCATGACACTGACCATTCGAAGTGGTCTGGCCATTTCTCTGGTAGACTGTTTCACATGTTAGGCTTCACTTCTTTTCTCCTTGTAGTGTTCACTTATCTCCATTCCTTTCATTTACTACAAACTAGAATTTAGTTCCAAATGCTTGATAATATTCAGGTTAAATGTTTTGTGAAATATTTCAGGAAACACTGGATCTTCATATTGTATCACCATGGAGACACATCGTGTCTGGCTGTCCCAATATTAATGACACTGTGTTTATCACCCTAGTGTATCTACCACTTACAAAAGTATGTCCTCCCTTTGTGATTAGCAATTAGCTGTGGGTTGATCCTTCGACTCTACTTGAGTATCTCATGCCCCAGGAACCTCTCACCTAAAGATTTTCAAGTCCATTTATGATCCTTGTCTAAGTCAAGAGTTTCATTAGATGCTTCAGATAATGACTTTTTCATTCTCATCGTCTTTCATTTAGCTGTAGAATTTTGGGGGATGTGTAAGGGAGAGCTTTCCCTTACCAACAGGGATGAACTGTAATTCCTCCCCTAAACATCAAGTGAATCCTTTATTTTAGTTGCTTTGCTTCACTTTTAATTACTACATTTCAGACTAAAGAGTTAATTTAATAATAACCTCCAGTATAGTCAAGTGACTTGCCCGCTCTCTGAATGGATTGATTTAGTCAATGTTTTAGACTCAAGTATAGTTATTTTTTTGATGCTCAAATTGCCACAGACATGTGCCAGTGGGGGTCTCGGTGAGTCCTCCTGATGTGACCCAGCTCGTCTTTGGGTGCTTCTTTGTCCCTGAGTACTACACATCTTTCAAACATATTGTCCCTGACCCAACATTCTAATGAGCTCTGTTTTTATTCTTTAGTTATTTTTCACAAAGGGTGTTTGTTTTTTTCTTTTTTGCCTGGGGCCAACCTCAGACCACCATCCTCCTACCTCTGCCTCCCATGTAGTTGGGATTACAGATGAATTCCACCATACCCAGATTATTTGTTGAGATGGAGTCTCACTAACTTTTTGCCATGGTGGGCCTTGACCACAATCCTCCTGATCTCTACCTCCCAAGTAGCTGGAATTACAGGCATGTACCACCATGCCTGGCAAGTCTGGTTTCTTTGAGTCAGGGATGATGTTGAGAAAACAAGATCCAGTGTTAGATGTTGTGTTAGTCAGACTTTTCATTACTCTGGCAAAATACCTGACAGAACAACTTAAAAGAAGGAAAGGTTTATTTTAGCTCATAGTTTCAGTCCATCATGGTAGAAAGGGTGGAGTAGCTCATATCATGGCAGGCAAGAAGGAGAAAGAGAGGAGAATGAATGCCTGTGCTAGTGGGCTTTCTCCCTTTTCCATGTTTATTCCATCTGGGCCCCAGCCTAGGGCATCGTGCTGTCCACACACAGGACAGGTCTTTCCCTTAACTAATCCTCTCTCACAGACAAACCCAGAGATCTATTTGTGCCTTCCTAATCTCCTAGGAGCTCCTCAATCCAATCAAGTTGACAGTCAAGTACAGTAACCATCATGGATGTGCTCACTGGCCGTGCTCACTGGCTCTGGAACGTCATGTTTTCAAACTCTTTCATTGTTTAGAAGTCATAAACTCATGTTGATATTTTTTCAAATTTAAATTACATGATTTTTAACTAATGTCTTTAATTTTGTAATATCTTGACATTCAGTAGCATTAACATTTTTGTTTTATACAATATACATAAATATACTGCAAACATACATCACTGAAGAAGTTTAAGATTTCTTTATGGTTATCTTTAATTTCCCCCTAATAAACAGTCATAGCATGCAACTCAAAAGTCACATGGTGGAGCCAGGCTTGGTGGTAATCCCAGCACTGGGGAGGCCGGGCAAGAGAATCTCAGGTTTGAGGTCAACATGGGCTACATAACAAGTTCCTGGCCAGATCAGGATATATGGTAAGATGCCACCCCAAACAACAGCAACAACAACAAAAGAGTCACTTGGGATGTCTTTTTCTATATGATTATATTATAATTCTGATTTAAAATCACATTGATCGGGGCCAGGAGTATAGCTATGGCAGATCACATGCTTAGCATATGCCAAACTCTGGGTTCAATCCTAACCACCCTTCCCCTAAAGTGGAGGGATTGTCTTTTTTTAAAACTCTTTTGATTTAATGTTGTCTTTAAATAGTAAAACATTGATACGGTCAAAAATTTAAAACTATACAAAATGTATACTCAAAGAAGTCAGGGTTCCACCTTTCCTTCCCATAAAGACCTGCACTTTTATTAAAACTGACTACTGTTGATAGTATTTCTTACCTTACAAATAAGCAAATAGTCACATACATTTTATTTAACCCCCTTTGTTACCTTAGGTAATACTACATAGTAGTATTCAGATCTCCAGTGTTGTGCTTTTTTATTTGTTTTGTTTAATTTATTTTTATTTTAAATAAATTAAAATCTGGCATTCTTTCTCCTTTTTCACAGCTGCCTAGCACTCCCTTGTATGTTCATCATATAGTTTATTCAGACATTCCTGCAGTAACAGTTTCTATGACTCAAGCATGGAAAAATATGACCCTATGCTAAAATATAAAACACATGCCAATAAGTAATCTTTTGACATGATCTATAATATTGTATATGCTCATGTTTATATTTTTGTAGACAAATAGATAAATAGTAGTCTCTAAGATTTTCTTATGTCTCCTGGTCTGGCAGCTTTGCATATCTGATAAATAAGTCATATTTATTGACTAGTTACTATGTTTTAGGGCTTATTTATACATATCATGTATATTAATTCATTTAATTCTCCCAACAACCCTAGGATGTGAACACTGGTACTATCTCTATATTATAGAGGAGGTGAAGTGTGGGCTGCTCATGTGACACAACTTACAATAGTGGCAGAGCCAGGCAGCCAGACTCATGAGCTCAACACTAAGAGCCCATGGCTATGTTAGACATTCCCTTCCCCTAAGGCCCTCTGGGCTTCATGCCCAGTGCTTATATGGTTGATTTCAACTCTCATAGTAAACATGGCTGAATTAGGGTCAGAGAGCCTAGAACCCTACGCTCCTGGTCTTCTCCTGACTCTCACTCTAGTTCCACACTATCCAGTTTCCTCTTTTCTCATTCTTCCAGGTAAACTGTCAACAGTCAAGGTTAATCAGCTTATGACCACTTGTGTCCCACTCCAACTTCTGGAGGATAATAAGCAGCCCCTGGTCCTTGTTTGCCTTAATCACATATGCCCCACCACAACAATGGAGCAACAATTTGGTTTAATTTCAACTTCTTTCCTAACTACCAAATGGTCCTCACTTGATGATAACAGATATTATTTCTACAATGAGGTTCAAATGAAGCAGGCCCTTATCCAATGAGGTATCAGGGAAAAATGGTTGCTTTCTGGAAGTAAATAGGTAAAATAAACGTAGAAGAAATAAGTGAAGTTACTTAAAAGTATTCCCTACTTAAAAATTAAAAATTAAAAAACAGACTAGTCGATCAAAGGAAAAGGAGTAGTTCATAGCAACGTCCACTCAGGAGAGAGATCAGACCTGAGGACTCCTCCACCTGGACAAGACTGTAGATCTACACCTGCAGAGGGGGTAAATGTATAGACAGTCATGTTCAAAGTTTGACCAACTCAATATTTATTTTAGTGTACTCTTCATTATTCATATAATGTTTCAATTACCTACTTCTCATGCCCCATCACTTCATCCATCATCTTTAAAAAGTGGAACACACATGAGTTCACTTCATTTTTTATTCAAAAAATATTGCTTACTATGTGCTAATGTGGGAAGAGCCTTGGACTCTGATTCAGTCTCAATTTGTGTCCTGACTCTACTGATTGTCAGCATTGTGGTTCTGAACAAATCATTTGATTTTCATGGTCCTCATTTTCTTTAGACAGAAGTACTATGTACTACACACCTTGCTGTGGGAACCAAATTCAAAACAAATGAAGTATCAAGTTCCAGAGCAATAGAAGAAACAGTCACCACGGCCACTTTTTTATCACCCATTCTGCTCTGCCACCTCTGTGGCACCGTCTTCCAATCATATGCATTCTCTACCCCATGTATACGCTGTTGTTCCACACTAAGAGTATCCTGACTCAACTGTAGGATGCTCAGTTTGCTCAAGCCATGAATCATCTCTGTGTGTGCAGGTTGCTCCTGGTTGATGGCAGCTGTGTGCATTGCTAAAGGCCTTCCCAGCATCAGAACTTGAACTATGCTACTGCAGCAACTAATTGCATTAATCAAAGTCTTCAAATAAATTTCCCATGTTTGGTTGAATAGTAAAATTGTATGTGCATGCTGTGCCCACATGAGAGTTCACAGAAGAGGGATTCTTCAGCTGCTACTATAGAATTCAGCTTCTAAAGATCCTCTCATTTCTAGAAGACTAATTTTGCATTGGATATTATCCACATACAGCTTACTTAATAAAAGGGAATATGGTGCACAGACACTTGCAAATTGACCTATACTTGAATGGGCTATATAACTGTTGTGCCATTCAATTCCATAGGGCTCTCTAAGTGTGAAAATATGAGCCAATCATGGACAGGCAGGATTTTTTTTTTTTCATTACTGGAGATTGAACCCCAGCCTTCATACTTGCTAAGCAAGCACTCTACCATTTTAGTCATACTCCTTTTGTATTTTTGCTTTTGAGATAGTGTCTTACTAACTTTGCCTGGGTTGGCCTTGAACTTGTGATCCTCCTATTTCAGCCTCCCAAGTAGCTGGGATTATAGATGTGTGCCATCATACCTGGTTAAACAGGTGGAATTTTAAATGAATAATTCACAGCCTTGAATTTGAGGTAATGCCATGGACAGTGGCTTGGATCCCAGGGAAGTGAAGCCACTGTCATCCTGAAGGTATGAATGGTGCCTTTCCAGAGTTCCATGGGTTCATAAGAGGGCATTCCAGAAATCATTGCCCTGTGGCCACATGAGTCCTTCCTTGAACCCTCAGAAGAAAGAAGATATCAAAATATACCTCACCAAAGCAGAACAGACTTGGAAATCTATGAAAGAGGACCTTGAGAACTTGAGAAGACTCCTGACAAGAAGTTGGGTTTCCCTGATGTCAAATTTAATCTCAGCTCTTTTTTTACTATCCAACTCTGTGTTAGTTGCTTTTCTATGACTATGATAAACACCTGAGATAATCAGCTTATAAAGAGGAAAAAGTGTTGGAGGTTTCAACTGATCTTGGGAGTCCAAGGTCAGTTGACCCTTTCACTTAGGGACTTCTAGTGAGGCAATGCATCATTGTGAGAGTGTGGGATGGAGGAAGCCTGTTTACCTCATGGCCAGCAATGAAAAAGAGAGGGAGAAGGAGACAGAGAGACAGAGAGAGCTCAGGGTCACACTGTTCCCCTCGAGGGCACACCCACAAAGACCTAACTTTCTCCCACTAGGTTCCATCTCTTAAAGGTTCCACCACCTCTCAATAATTCTAGGCTGGGCACGAAGCCTTTAACACCATGAGCCTTTGGGAGATAATCAAAATCCAAGCTATAGCAAAAGAGAGAAAAGGGAGACTGAAAATTGCTCAGTGTGTGATGACTTGTTCTCTGTATGCTGGAATATTAGAATAATGAGAAGGAAATCCTGCAGCAATCAAATACTAAGAGGTCCACTACATGGAGGGCGGCAGTATTCATTGAGGAACACAGTGGGTGAGATGCAGGGGAAGAGGGACTTAGCCAAGCTTGACGAAATTCCTCTTCTCAAGGCGCCTCTGCCTTTTTGTCATGAGTTCTATAGTTATCGGTAGTCAACTCAGGTTATTGCTTTAAAATTTCACCCTGTGTTTTTTTCTAAAATAATAAGAACTTACATTTTAATGAAAGGTTCATTATCATATTCAAGCATACTCCTTCCCACAGGACTTTATTCTTTGCATATTTATGATTCTGCTGGCCTAAAGCTGAAAGAAATTTCCAAATGAACAAAGGAAAGGAAGACACTGACTTCTGAGAAGACTGTGGTAAAATGCCATTTGTGGAAATGATTTGTTGCTTGTACTGTCTATATCAACTCAACCTTCTTCATGTAGATGCACCTTTGCTCTACCAAGCTCTACCTCCTCACTCTCAGTGCTTCTGGTAGAATTGATCATGTTCTGGATCTAAGGGAAGACAAGTGATTTAGACTTCTCTAAGGAAAACATCACGCCTGCCATGGTGATTAGTTTGGAAATGGGCAGGTGGCCAATCTGAATCAGTAAGTGCAAGTTCAAACTGCTAGAGAAGAGAGGATCTGAACCTGGAAGTATTTGATCCTAGCACAGTACAGTCATCAAGGAAGCCATGATGCAGTAGATCACTGTCCAAAAGCTGAGAGAGACCTGGGTCTGGAGTAAGCTCTAGACTCTAGACTTTGCAGTTGCATGAGCCACCATGTCCTGTTCTGTCACTTAAGCCCATTTCAGATGGATTTTTTGTGCATCCCAACCTGAATACACCATTCCAAAGAGCATAAAAATTGTGTTGTATATTTTACTCTTCAAAGAAGGTAATACCACATGTTAGTCTGTTCAGGCCGCTAAAATACCATAGATTGGGTGACTTAAACAACAGAAATTTATTTCTCACAGTTCTAGAATCAGGGAGGTGTAAGGTCAATGCAACAGCAGGTGTGGTATCTGGTGACGGCCCACTTTCATAGACAGCACCTTCTAGTTGTGTCATCATATGGTAAAAAGGGAAACCTGTTTTTCTTGGTCCTCTTGGATAAAGGCACTAATCCCATTCACAAGGGCTCTACCTTCATGACCTAATCACCTCTTTAAACCACTATATTAGAGGTTGGGATTCTAACATGAAAATTGAGGGGACACAATCATTCAATCTATCATAACCCTTTCTATGCCAACCTACCACGTAAAGTCGAAGTAACAGAAAAGGGTCCAGTCAAAAGTGGGAAGACCCATTTTCTGGTTGTACAAGTGTCCTTGCCTACCTGTGATATTATGGGCAAGTCACTGGGTCAGGGTCAGAGCCCAAGAATTCTCATCTAGGAAATAACAGGTCTGAAATGAAAGGTTTCTAAGGGTTCCCCAGCTATACAATTCCACTCTGATACTTGCTCAACAACCCTGACAGGAAGGATTTTGAAAAAGAATCAGAAAGAAAAATGTTTTCCACTCTATAGAATACTTACTCACATGGACAGATTTTTTGTGTGTGTGTGTGTTCGTTAATCATCTCTGTCAGAGACCTTAAGCCTGATGGCAAAGGGCATGGTTTAAAAATAAATAAATCAAAGAAACACACACCTTAATACACGTACTTCTTCACCTGCTAGAGAGGCCTACAATGTGAACCAGATTAAGCTATTTTCTAATTTCCAAACCAGGCCAGCTGGGCAAAGCTACATGGTCTTTGATAAATGAGAAGGAAAGCCTCATTAAAGAGCCCCTCCATATTTTTTTTTCCCTTTTCTTTTCTTTCTGCCCCATCAAGAATTTCTGCAAGCTGCAGTTAACAATTGGAACAGTTTGCAGTTAACAACCCATGTGGTGTTTGTGTCTCTGCTCAACTTGTTTATTTGCATTTAAAAGGGATTTGGGCTAGATGTAAACACTTTGATGGGATTTATGGCAGAGACAAAGGACGGTTAACATTTTGATCCAGTGGACAGGAAACTGAAAAGCCATCATTAAATTGGTAACCAATGGTATTAAAGTTACCTTTTGAAATCCCTGATTGGATGTTTGGAGCAGCATGAAGGATTAAAACAGAAGATAGAACTGAAAGGAAGAAAGAAGGTGGATACACTGACCTAGTTTGGGAGATTTAAATACTTTTATTTTATATTCTTAAAATGAGATCAAAAAGCACTTTATTGATCCACCAATCAACATATACATGAAGGTAAAAAAACTGGACTAAAGGTAGGCATGGTGGCACAAGCTTATAGTCCCAGCTACTTGGGAGGCTGAGGTGGGATTACTTGAGCCCAGAAGTTCAAGACCAGCCTTTGAAACACAGTGAAACCCTGGAGTGGGGGGGATAAAGGAGAATGGCAGAGCAGGAGACTTCAAGTATGATATATTTGCTACATTGTAAGAACCTGTGTAAATGCCACAATGTACCCCCACCCAGCACAACAATAAAACAATTGCAACAGTATTGACCATTAAGCAGACAATTGAAATAGAGTTACAGTCATACACCACTCAGTGTTTTGGTTAATAATGATCATATGTGCGACAGTGGTACCATAATATCATAATGAAGTTGAAAAATTCCTATTGCCTAGTGATATTGAGGCATCCTAAGATCATAGAGCAATGCACTGTTCACATGTTTCTGGTGATGCTGTGTAAACACCCACTGCACTGCGAACTCTTGGTTGTGCAAAAGTCCAGCACATACTACTCTGTGTGGCACACAATACCTGATAATGACAATACATGACTATGTGACTGCTGTATGTAATACTAAAATAATATACTTTTTTATTACTATTTTAGAGTGTAATCCTTTTATTTGTTAAAAAAAAAAGGTTTACTGATAAACAAAATGCCGCATTTTTCCCACAGCAGCCTATGAATCTGTGTTCACTGTGTCTCTTGATTGCATCATTTTTCTCTTGGGTCATTTGGTTCATTGTGGCCCTAGGATCAACCTGCTTACATATATATAACATATATTATGCTTATATGTATGTCACATATGTACCTACACATACACAATACAGCTTAGATCTATAGCAGACCATACTATTTAGGTTCATGTAAATATACTTTATGATGTTCGCACAATGACAAAACAGCCTACTGATTCATTTCTCAGTACCCATTCCTGTGCTTTACACAATGCCTGTCTATCAGACTCTCTACCTTCAGGATAAGCATCTAAGAATAAAGAAGAATAAGTTTGGAAACCTTCATTCAACTTCCAGACAATGCAATGTAAAACCTCGTCCATCTCGAATGATTCCAGTGCTCTCACAGCTCCCAGTCACTTCCCTAGAAAACACAGACCTGGTCTAAGAGTCTCTGAACCTCACTTGACTTATCTATACAAACGCACAGAATGGTACTTACCTTGTAGAGTTTCTGCAAAGATTTTACACTTTCTCCAAGAACCTTTCTCTGATTCCACCATGCTGGACTCAATGCCTCTTCTTTATGCTTGCTAAAACTGTATATATAGTCCTTGTACAGCACACATCAAAAGTCATTAATGTCACCTGCATGTTTTTCTCTCTCTGCCAGGACACTGCAGGCTCATTAGGGACATATCTCTAGCCATTGATTGCTATTGATTGTATATCATTATGTGACAGGCAGCCTCTTGGCTACTAAGAATCATCAGAAAGGCATACAGTGGTGTTCAAGGACTTGAAGACAGAGGAGGTTTAACCAGAAAACAATTACAACACAATGAGAATTTTGTAGGACAGGAAAAATGGCACTTTTAGAAACAGAAGGTATCCTAAATCCTTAATGATTTGTTGAAAAAAGTAGAAGTGGAGGAATAAATCACTCTTTATTCCATTCTACTTAGCAGCCCCAAGAGCTTCTTAATGGTATACAAGTGGAAATGGAGAATAAGGGTGGTGAAATAGCGGTCACAGTCTCATATTGGGTTGATGATTGCTTTTTATATTTTCTACCACTTTGTTCGAAATCATAAGAATGTCCCTATTTAAAATTCAGTCTCAGTGTTGAGAGAAATCTCCATGTTTCAGCTTTACTGGAGGAAAGGGGATGAACATGGAACCCTTGATCTATAAAACAATGTTCCTACTGGGAATCAGACAGCATTCAGGATAGGATGTCTGCTGCATGATGTTAGTTTCTTCTTTTGATTTTTATTTAAACTTTCTTCAAAGCTTCAAATTCTTCAGTAACTTCTAGGAGTGATAATTGTATCTCTCAGGCGGTATGTCTAATGTTTAAAAAGGATTGTTGACTTCTAAGACAATGAAGGAGCTATTTACACTTGCCCCAGCAGCCAAACCTATTTATCAATAGTCTGTCTCTCCTAAATGAGTTAATAGAACTACTCATAGAGCCAAAGCTACTGATGTTTAGTATATTTCGGACCTTTTGAATTAATTTTCCCACTGCTGAGTGGCAATGAAAGACAATGAGAGACTTTGTCTTCTTTTTATACCAGTACTGGAGATGGAATCTAGGGTTTTGCACATCTAGGTAAGTGCTCTACCACTGAGCTACTCATCCCCAGCTCTAAGACTTTCATCTTTTAATAGTGGAGTAAGTAGAGTCATAATGGAAAGTACATTGGTCTAGCCAGGGTGTCCAAAAATCAGATCAACTCTCCCAACTATATTTTAAATTTCTTCTATCACAAATCATTTAACCTCTCTGTGCTCCAGTTTTCTCATTTGTAAAATGAGACAATAAAACTAGAAAATCATTAAAAGTCTTGGGCTGCTCTGATATCCAAGGGTTCTAATATTTCCATTTAATCACTATGAGAAGTGCAAAGTCCAGGTCTTCAGGCTCTGAGCCTGGTTTTTCTAGGGGTGAAAGGTAGTCAAATTCCTAATGGGTACACCAAGGCCTGGCATGGAAAGGTACTGAATGCCTTCTTCCAAAATCTCCACCAGCTATCCAGGATAGAAAACCTCATAAAAGGAGTATACTTGTTATGGAAATACAACTTCATGATAAAAAGAAAGAAAAGAAACCTCTTGGCATGCAAGAGTGTTTATACAGAAGTCCATTCTCCCCATATACATAAAACTACACAAACCTAAGCAGACTTTTATTCCTTAACCTCACTCACACAAATACCTTAACTCTACACATAAAGTAAACAAAGAGAAAAAATAAGAAAACAGATTCATGTGGTATACAGGTGAAAAATACTTTTGATACAATCTAGTCGAATCACATAAAGTTTTAAAATAAATTTCAGAATTCTTGCTTTTTCCTTTCAAAACCACATAGTAAATAAAAGAGAAGTTAAAAAAATAGTCATATATGGATCAAAAATACATTTTCTTTGGGTTCCTGAACTCACAAATGCAAGTACACAATGTCCAGATGTAAGGCAAGGATGAAAAGGAACTTTTCTTGAAGTAAAAAAATGTATGTAGCATTAATTCAGTTTTGGCTGCTCTAAGCACACAGTCCTGGGAAGGTTTTGTTTGGGAAGATTTATAATATTATTGTAATAAATGATGTTGAAGATGAGACACGGTGTTACAGGTTGGACTACATGCCCTTCTCGTTCTCTTTCAAAGGATCTTTTGCTACATGTGAACACTATAAAAATGCTTAAGCAGAAAAAGAAAAGCAGGTAAACAGGTTATACCATTAAGAGACATCAAAAGACAGTTAAAAACCAATCTGAGGTCATGTGAAATTTCAAAGTAAAGAATAATAGCACTCAGTAACAGAACTCTTCAACCAAATTGACACAGATAGTTGACTGTCATACAATTTTGATAAGAGATTGTTGAAAATTGGTTTCCTTATTACACAGTCCTCCCTAGGACCACTCCAGACTTTCATCTGCATTGGTCCTGCTACTAAGAAAAGTTCTGTTGTCCTTAACTGCTGTGTAGCTACTGTCATCACCACCAAGAAGACCCAAAGGACACTCCCTAACAGGTCTCAATCCTTCACTCATCCTCACATTTGCATTGAATTCCTAATAAAAGGAAACACTGGATTAGATGCTAAAGGTGCTGTAGGGAAAATATCAGATGAGGCCATTGCCTTCAACAATTTTGCAACCTGGTTGGTGGGTGGAAGATGGGGACTCACAATCATTACCAACCACTCAGGCTGTCATCACCCTCCAGAAGGGATTAGGGCAGTGGTGCAACATGTTAACTCAAAATATGGCAGCATGGCATTTGAGAAAACCACAGTAGCATGAAGGTCACTTTCACTTTCCCCTTGTTCTTCTCTGAAGCCTGTCATAAAACTGTCATTAGGAAGGTACGCTCCCTATATTCAGATGAAAACATCTTTATCTTTGAAGACGCAGGAACACAGACAATAATTTGAACAAACAGACCTTGCTAAATTTCCCCCAGTTTATTACCATTGGATCATACTCCCTTTATCAGATCATAATTCTCCATAACCATCATTTCTTCATCAAACCTACTATAAAAAAAATGGCCATTCCCACTTCCTTAGTTCTTCATTTCTGAATGTTCACATGTTGTATAAAACTTATGTTAAATACATTTATATACTTTTCTCTTGCAAATGTATCTTTTGTTTGGATCTGAAATGTCCCTAAAAGGTCATTGTTAAAGTCTTGATCATCAGCCTGTGGTCCTACCGGGAAATGGTGCAACCTTTAGGAAATGGGCCTACTGGAAGGACTGAGGCCACTGGCAGCATGCCCTTGAAGGGGATATTGGGACACTGGTCCGTTTTCTGTCTTTCCTGCCCCACCACCAGGAGGTGAACAGCTATTCTCCCCCATACACTCCCTGTTCTGCCTTGCCACAGGCCTAGAGCAATGGGGCTAAGACTGAAACCTCTAAAATTATAAATAAAAAAAACGTTTTCTTCTTTTTGATTACTTGGGTATTTTGTCACAGCAACAAAAAGCTGACTAATGGGCTCAATCACAAACCTAGTGATGGGTGAGAAAAGAAGTTTTTCCACTTCTACAGAAGCAGAGATCGTTACCATAAAATAGTTATGATATGCATGAATGTGGGGATGTCCGTGGAGAAAAAATTGAAGGAGCCATGTGAATGAACCATCTAGAAAACAGATTTTCTAGCCACAGTCAAGCTTTCAAGTGACTGAAATCAAGTCAACATCTTGCTAAAATTTGTGAAAGACCTCTGTTATGGGTTGAGTTATGCCCCAAATGTACTAAAGTACAAATACCCATAAATGTGACCTCATTTAGGTAGAGTCTTTGCTGATGTAATAAGGTTAAGATAAAGTCCTTAGGGTGGGTCCTATTTCAATTTGATTAATGTCATTATAAAAGGGAGAAATTTGGATTCAGAAACTGACCCAGAGAGAGGGAGGACAATGTAGAGACATATAAGGAAAAGACAGCCATGAGACAATGGAGGCTGAGACTGGAGGAATGAATCTTGGAATACCAAAGATGGACAGCCAACACCAATAACTAGAAGAGGCAAGAAAGGATTCTTCCTATAGTTTTTGTTCTTGTTTGATTATCTTGTTTTGTCTCATTGCTTTGTTGAGACAGGGTCTCACTATGCAGCCCAGGCTGGCCTCAAATTTGCAATCTTCTGGCCTCAGCCAAAGAGATGAGAGTCCCCTATAGTTTTTAGAGGGACATATGGCCTTGCCAACACCTTAAGTTTAGGATTCTAGCCTCCAGAACTGCAAGACAATAAACTTCTGTTGCTTTAACTCACTCAGTTTACCTACTTTATTATACCATCCTTAGCAAATCAGAACCATCCAGAGAAACCATCCTTGAAATTCTGATGTTCAGAGACTATGTAAGATGATTTGTTTTATTATTTCAAGCCACTAAGTTTTGGTGTAATAGATCAGACAACATTATTTGGCCAATTCTCAGAGTTAGATTAGAACCAACACTCCAAGTTCAGCAATATTTCTACACGTCCAGTTGCTTCTCATTGTATTTGAAGATGAAAGAAAGGCCACAGATCTTTCCCTTAGATTGCTAATAATGTTTTTGGAGACACGATAGGACTTTCTACCTTGAGGCAGCAAAAGTATGGGAGATAGAAACCATCCAATAGTGAAGCTAATCTCACCCAAGTTTGTAGTTGTCTGTTTGAGTTCTTCTACATCCCTATAGAAGAGGCATTAATGATAAAAAAGCAAGATTTTATGCTACAAAGAGAATTATTTGTAACTGTTCAATTACTCTCCAGATATAGATGATAGATAGGTAGGTAGGTGGCTCGATAGACAGACAGATAGGTAGAGAATAGATACATAGGTAGATACATACATAGATAGACACATATATGATTGTGTAGATTAATAGGTACGTAGAAGGAAAAAGGGAAGTGAGGGAGAGGCATTGGGTGAACATACAGAGAGTCACTAGAACTCTATTCTATTTGAATTCCATGTGCCAAAGATTGAATTATGACTCATCTAAATGTATTTTTTGATAATTTTTTTCTCTAGCATATAAATAAATCCCTGTTTTATCCCTCTCCCTAAATTAAAAAAAAATTAATGCATCATTTTTCTATTTTCTGATGGAGGGAATAAGAGTATGCATTTTTAAAAAAGTTTTTTTGGTGCTGGAGGTTGAACCCAGAGTGTCGTGTATGCTAAGGACAAAGTATCTTCTATGCAGCTGCATTCCCCACCCCTGTAATCGAATCTTAATTAATGACTTGCTAAATCCAAACTTTATAATTATACAGGTCTTATTTTTAATGTCATTCATTTATTGATTACGACTTGATATAGGTGAGATAACTTTACAATATTTGAAGTTTGAGAAGAAAAGAAAAACAGATGTGAAGTGCCTTGGAATATAGCTTCTTTCTTAGACAGCAACTGTGCAGAGTCCAGTGTAAGAGTAACTGGCATTAGTTGTTATTCAGGCAATTGCAGGGACTTTCCTTCTTATAAAGCTATTTGAAGTTTCAAATCCTACACTCTCCATCCCTATCACCATCTGATTACATGTATTATTTCCCATTTTTGTTAGTATGACAAACGCCAACTTCCTCCAGGAAATTTTCTTCCTTTTCAAATAATAATAACTAGAAAATTTTAACCCTTCCTTTAACACAAAACACTGAGTGAGTACAGATGCTATTTCAATTTTGTTCCCTGAGTCACAGTTACCTTCCAAGAAGTGACACATAAACAGAGCATGACAAGTTTATGTATTCATGCGATCAACATATTCACAGGCACAATTTCATCAACTCATTCTATTCCAATACAGTCGAAGTTAATATTTTTCTTACAGGTTTGTTTGCTTTTTTAATCAAAGCACAACAGCAAATGGAAACAATAATTTTCTTTGAACCCATTCTCTCAATCTATCATCTATCTATCTATGTTTTTTAAAGCAACTATTGTCTGTGATTAAGTGAAGACAAAACTACATGCTGGGGTAGTTGAAATACTTCTGGAATTTATTAACTTAAGCATATATGCTAAGGCTAAATCAGCTTCTTTAATTTCCATAATGAAATTGTTTTTGTAAAGTTAAAAATACTGTAATGAGGCCAAAACGGTGTGCTTTCAGGGGGCTCCTGCCGTGAAACAAATGAGATTTCAGCTTCTCTAATTGGGCATACTGCAAGCTGGCTTGATGCTGTCCTCAACACAGGATGTTTGTTATCCTAACAAAAAAGGGGTCTACAGCTGTCAGTAAAATGTTACATGGCTTTTCTGAAGCCAGACTATCAGGAGGAAGACTGCAGCTCTTTGACTGGGACCACCCAAAGGGCAAGATCAAGTACAGAACAGTGCTTCTCCCTTCTCTTCCTTGATTAAGAAGTTATTTGTAAGGTAATTTGTTTACAGCTATCAAAAGAAAGCTTTGGAAGCAACTGGGGAGAACTCCCAGAATTCTCTGAAAGAATTTTATTTGATTAAGCAATGAATATGGATATTCTCTTTCTCTCTTCTCCCCCCCTCCCCCCCTTTATGAATTAAATCTCATTACCTGTCAACACAGGCAGGCCTTTGGAGTCTTACTGTTCTTGTAGAAAACAAAAGTTAGGCCCATTTTGTTGAGGCAGCTTTGCCAAACTCAGCTGGTGAACAGCCACAGTGGGCACCATGGTAACAGATTATAACCCTCTTTGAGCTTTGGAATGGTTTTGATGTAATATTGTCTTCATTTATTTTTAACCATTACTTTCAACTACAAAGGGAAATAAAATAGAAGGTTACAGTCAAATTAATTTTTAGCCACCAGAAAGAAGTCAGTAGCTGAAGTTTCCCAGTTTGTAATAGGTATTTTATTTTGAGTGTAAATATTCAACAGGACCCAGAAAGATGAGCAATTTTGCAGTAAACTTGTACACTATTCACTTACATTTACTTGATGGTAGACAAATAAGCGATCGGTATACTATTGAAATACGTGAAAAATTAATAGCATATTCACCAAATGAATTCAAATCTCCTAAATCCAATTATTCAAAGGGATAAATATTTAAAGGATAATATAAGCTACAATAGCAGGCTATAATTATACATTACAGTAGTAAAATGTGCATTTCCAACAGCGTAGTTCCAAATGCTCTCTTTGTATTGTTCTAGAGGACATTATAAATTATCACACAGGAATTAATGAAATACATTGTATTACAGTAAAACTTTCCCTCCTTGCCTCTAATTAATAGCTTCTACTTTACATTAATTTATTGTTGTTTCTAATTTGTCAAAACATAAAACAATCCCACTTTAATAAAATAAAAGCATATCACTATTCTCTCTTTTCATTGGTTCTTACTTTTCATTTCTTTCTTTTTATTTTTTCAAATGCCAGTTATTTCCAGGACTCTAACCAATCCTATACATTCAAAATGAATTGAAATATAAAAGAGACTGGAGGTGAGAATCTGTTATTTTATATTTTATAAACAGAGAATTTAAGTTAAAGTGAACCAATTACTTATGTTCATATATTTTGCTAGTAAAACTGACAAAATAAAGTTGTAGCTCCAGAATGACCACAGCACTGCAAATCAGACAGGACCTACTGTACATGATATATAGACCCCAAATTCTAAACTTTCCAAGACAATAGCAAAGCTTAGTTGTTAACAGCATAGACGCTGGACTCCAAGAGGTCTGGGCTGTAATCTCAAGAAATTCCCAATTGTGTGGCCTTGCATACTTTAGCCTTGAAAGCGCAGTTTCCTCATCTGTAAAGTGAGAATCACAGACGTCTCTACCACACTGAGCTGTTGTGTCAAATGTGACCGTGCACACTGACACTGCACCTGAGTGTTATAAATCATTTAGTTAATCTATGTGACATAAACAAAGTGATGAACATGATAGTGAGTGATGTCAACGCTGATGATTCATGTACCACAAAATCCTGGTATTTTCTTCCTGCCTACAAGCTGTAGTTTAAGATGATTAGAAGCTCACAAGCACATGCAAAATGTATTTTGTTGTTATATTGCTTGACACAAAATACCACATTTTAGGTGGAAGGAATGTCAAATGCCTCAATGCTCCAGAAAGGGGTGGACTGGTAAAAGTGGGTGGGGAATTTATTTCACTGGAAAAAGACAAAGAGACATGGGCAATGGCAGAGCACATTCACCTTAGACTGGTGACATCAGAAGGATTTCTGATGTCAAACAAAGACTAGAAGCAGAACCCAGCTATCAAACAACAGTAATCATTTAACAGAGAACTTCAAAGAACAGAGACTAGATTCATATCATTTCAG
Organism: Castor canadensis; assembly: GCF_047511655.1. Classification (NCBI taxonomy): domain Eukaryota; kingdom Metazoa; phylum Chordata; class Mammalia; order Rodentia; family Castoridae; genus Castor; species Castor canadensis. Next base: position 134,459,776 of record NC_133393.1, on the reverse strand, counting down.
CTGTCCAAACTGGAACCGTATGCGGTTATATTTCTTGGAGAAAACTGAGCAGCAAGAAAGAGGGTTGTAGTATGAGTTGTTAGTGGAAGTCTACTAAAGTGAGAGTTTTCCCACCAAGCATGCCAAGAAAAGTACAGCTTTCCAAGCTTTATGAGGTTCTGTGATTCCCAGCCATAGAAGTTCCCTTTCTCTCTGGGTTAGTCAGCTTTCCATCACTATAACAAAGTATTTCAGATGACTAACTTATAAAGAGAAAGGGGTAATTTTAGCTCTGATGTTCTAGTCCATGATAGGTGAACCCATGGCTTTTAGGCCTTGGTAGAGGTGTCAGAAGGCAAAGGCAGGGAATAACCAGCAAAGTAAACTGCTTACTTTATGTCCAGGAAGCAAAAGAGAAAGAAGGGCCAGGGTCTCACAATCCCCTTCGTCCCTCAATGTCCTAAGAACCTGTCCGTAGGCCCTACCTGCCAAAGGTTTCACTGCCTCCTAGCAGTGCTGTAACAGGGGTTCATTTGAAATTGTCCCTTGTTTCCCCTCCCATCATTTTGCTTTCCACCTCCCTGAATCCTTTTTGCCGAAGAGAAGCATTTCTCAGGTTCTGGGTAACTAGTTGCAGGTGATGGTGATCCAAGTCCACCACGAGGTTCTCAGAAAAAAGCAAAGCAGACACCTCTGCATGAAGATGCTACCCTGTGCATGGACTCCCAGCCCATTATCTCTCTGGATTCCCTTCTTTTTTTTTTTTTCCTCCCACAAAAGCTCTTTGAATCCTCAAACCTCTGGAGATAGAAATAAGAGATAGTCTTCTCTGTATTCTTTAAGACCAACTTTAAATAAACCTGTTTCCTTCTACCAACTCTGTCTCCTGGGTTTTCAGGTGAGCCATGAGCGGTACAGACCTCAGATTCTGCTAACAGTGCCAGCCTGGGGACCATGTCTTTAATAGCTTAGTCTCTGGTGACATTCAACATCCAAACTATAGCATTCTCCTATACCTAAAGTGTTTGCTCTCTGGATCTTCTGCTTTTCATAGTTAGCTAAGCACTTCTTTTATGACAAACATCTTACATAAATCATAAAAAAACTGTTATACATGAAGACAAAAACAAGAAAAATGTGGCCAGATTTTCATATATTACAAGGATCCATGAACAATACTCTTTAATAACATTGACCTACACAGTGCCTAGCATTAAAAGTCACTATTTGGCATTAGATCAGAATATCTACTTTACAGCCACTGAAATAGTTTTCTAAACTGCTTACATCAATAGGTAATTTATAGTCTTAAATCCCTCATGGTATATGGGCATCTCAACTTACTAACAGCCTGTTTTCTTTTTAAATACAAAATATATGAGTATGTGTATATGAAATATACATACTCTCAAAAAAGAGCTTTTACCCATTTGTGCTTTCAGAATGAATTTTCAATTGTGCAAAGCCTTTTGCAACATCTCCACTCATCTCAGACATGAATACTGTAACATGCATGGGCATAGCTGAGGCAAATTTATCATGACAGCAACCAAATAATAAATCTGTATCTCTATAACCAGTTCTATTTCCGAATAATTTCTCTGTCGCACATTATTTTAGTCTGGCAGATTGCTCCATTCTTTTTCTTTTTTTGCTTCCCTTTACTTTGGGGTTAAACTGCACTTTCAAATTCACATTATTTTGCAGATAGCATGTCACCTTCACTTAAGTTGCTGGAGCTGGCATTTCTGTTCTATCAGCCGAAGCAATTAATTTACTTGCATTGACCAGCCAACAGTGTAATCTACCACCTGATAATTGGGTTCTTCTTGGGCCACCAAAAGTCTTAAAAGACAAAGAAGAAGACTTAATTTTTGCAATCCTACAGTTTGAATTCTTATTATTTGATCTTAAATTCTTTGACTTGCTGAGGGACTCCATGAGTGGGCAGGGAGGTGGTTTTAAAAAAAAGTTTTTAGACAAAGCACATTTATCCATCTGTGTTGTGTTTCATATCAGAAGACAGACCATATTGTAACTGATGGAGGCACACGGAAATTTCAACACAGTGAAATATAAGGCTTATTTGCATTTAAGGCTTATTTGATAAATTGTTTGTTCACATGCAGGTTATTTCACATTAAATAATTATTCTTACTGACATTAGTAAAGGGAGCAGAGTAACAATTTTATGTAATACCCAAACAGATACAGTTTAAAATCTCCACATGCCAGCAACTTAATATTGTAAAACTAAAATGGAGGTTTCTTCCTGTTAAGAAATACTTTAACTTTTTTTGATTTATCATACATTAATAATATGAGGGGATTTCATTTTAATAATTAGAATGGAAATATTTTTAAACACACTAATTCATACTAAAAGTAAATATTTCCGTTAATCCAAAAATGTGAGACCATTAAAACCTGCTAAAGCTGAATTTCACAGCTATGTTAGTCTTCTGTAAATAATTGCTATTTCCACTTTTCTCTAGACAATTTTAATACCAGAAAATGCTAGTTCATACTTATCAAAAAAAATAATAATAATAAAGCTAGCAACAAGAAACATGCCCTGTTCAGTCTGTTACTTTATTTTGGGCTAAGAGACTGCAGTTTTGACAGTGGGGCCATCTGCTACTCACTTGTTCCTCATCATCATACCAGCCCAGTCAAAAGCAATTAAACCTGTTTTGCCATTATAATATGTAGATAATGATGATAAATTATAGCTTTAAAATGAGTCTCAAATTATGCATATGCTAGGTATTTTCCTTACAGCTACTGATATAAGAGATATTCCTGTACTTGTGAAATTTTTTCAGCTATTTTATTAATGATGTTAGCTCTATAATGAGCTACCTACCAGGATATTTTGCAGGCACCGAGCCTGGCAGTCATTATAAATCTATTTATATCCCAGCAAGATGTTTCAAGTGGTGAACAGAGCCCGAACATTCTACATTTGCTGTTAAACAAAATATATAGCACATACGGCTCCAACTTGCTATGTTTTATTATGTCACATAATCAATAAAACACATAAATACAACCAATAAAAAGTAGCAGGAAAAAAACTCTATGGCTCTGTCACAACATGGGGTTATATAGCACCGAGAAGATGAGGCTTAATGATTTCCAGGGACAGATACAAACCAATCCTTCTTGAGGCGAGCTATACATTATCTCTGATTCTCATCAAAATGCGTGGACTTCTTTCAGTGTAGAAACTCTGAATAAGCCAATATTCCAAAATAATAACTAGTACATCTTTTTTAAAAGGGATGCCAATGGGGTCACCATATTGGACATTGTTTGGTTCAGCCTTTCAAATTTGCAGCTAAGGATATGATTTTTTTTTCAGAAGATTTGGTACAATTTTATTTCCACCTTTTAATTATGTCAAAGAAAGATAGAAACATAGCAAGTGCCTTTACTGTCCACCTCCCCATTAAAGCTACTTAAGATACCACTTCTCTATAGCAGGTAACTGATCTGTCTTTGCTAATTGAGAGTCACACAATTGAAGCCCCCTTGTACTGCTTCCTGCAATTATTTTCTCTCACAAGAAACCATTTGGCACAGTAAACATGTATTAATTATGGATATCCAACTTTCTAATTCTGTTTTATCATCAAACACAGACTAATGATTATGAGGAGAAAGAAAGCAACAATTTTGTCAGAAAGAAAAGAAACTCTTAGCAACACTGGAAAATGTTCTGCCTCACAGTAGTTCATTACAGCCTATCTTTTTCATTACTATGTAACACTCATAAATAAGTCAGGGGGTGGAGGAACATGGAAAAATGAGACACTCACCAATTATATTCACCACACGGCTATATAAATGGATGCAGTCTATTGATATTTTAATGGGTCTTCTTCCAAACTATATTGGAAACAGGAACCTCAATTGCAGCTAATCATCTGTTTGCAGACAAGGCATTATTCATCATGACTTACACAAGGATCCACCTCAATTTCACACTATTCTTCATATCATCGTTTTAGGTCATGTCCTTAGTATCCACGTTTCCCCCCAGACAAATGCTAATAAGACACTGACCCAGGGTGGAAAAATTGCCAATTCTGTAAACCGACTGCATGTTTTCTTTTCTTTTACTTTTTCAACCTGATTTATAGTGAGGAGCTTTTTGACAATGGTAGAGTTTGATAGTACAGAAGGCATATGGTCATATTCTTACATTGGGGAGATATTTCAAATCTTAGAAAAACAATGGGATTGCTTACTATCGTTTTCCCATGTGCTTAATGAAATATGTGTTTTGAGTTGAATGTATGAAAACATTGGTTTTACACAAACCTATGTTTTATATATGGAAACAGCTTTTGCAATGGACAACTTAAACATTTTAATATTGGTTTTAGCAGGGAAAGTGAGAAGAGCAGGAATGTAATAAGATAAGAAAATAAAATAGAAGGGAAGAGGGACTATCAAGGAAGAAAAAGGAGAGAACTGCCAATAATATGAAGAACAGAGAGCAGCACACTTTTTCTACAGCTCTGACAGGCAACTACGAGTACAGGAAGCCATGAACTACAAAGCTTCTCTTTCAAGCCAGGTCTGAAGAAAAGAAATGACTATGATGGTGACAGTTTTGAAATCACTCAGCCTTAGGGTGATTCTCACCCCACCAATTGTGTAATCCTACTCATTTCTCCCACTATTTTCCCTCTATTCCTTCATCTTGTCAAGGGAATAATTCCAGTTACCTCATAGGATCACTTTGAAGATTGAAAAAAACATTACAGAAAAGTATCTACTTTGTCCCTTTCACAAGGTTAGATGTTAATAAATGGTAGAGTGGACCCTTGCTGTCCACAGGTACATGGTTCCAAGGCGACCACCACAGAGAAGAAAACATGAATGCTTAGCATGCATAGAGTTCAGAATCTAAAATTACTCAAATTGACCTATACCGAATGTACAGTAGGTCTAAGCATCCATAACTTGTAACCACATGGAATTGGCTACACATGAATACTGCTCACCAAAAAGCCAGCTCTTATTCCACGCTCTTTATCTCAGATATTGTGGATTCATTTTTCTCATTGCGCTGCCCAACCTCCACTAAAGACATTCAGCTTTTCAACAAACCTAATATTTTCACTTGATCATTTAAATTCAATATGTTAACTTTTATCTTGCTTTTTTAGGCACCAGTTTGCTTTGGGGGAGGCATATTTTCACAAAATAATGGTCAGGGAAACACTGAGCAAATCACACAATGATTTAAACAATAACACAGGACTGACTGACAGCTTCACATCCACTGACCTGCAAAATATGCAAGAGGAATTTAAAATTTGTTTTTGAAATTTCTTTGGATTTAAAAAAATTTTTTTTTCACTGTATTTGATCAACACCATGTGTAATAAATCGACAAATAAAGCCAGCTCACTGTATTGGTCATGATTACCTCTTATGCCCAGCATTTATTTCAGTTAATATTTTCCTGACTGTAACATTTATACATTATCATCAAAGGAAATATTTCTTTCTTGCTCCCTCCATCATAAAATATGCTTTGTCTGTGACATTTGTGAATTCTCTGTACAATAAAGACCTGCAACTCCCTTGCTTCTTTTGAGCAGCCCAGAGTTCAGCATCTTCAAGTTTGTGCTTCTAAACCTTTGGTGCATAGTACAACCACCTGGGCACTTTTTAAAGAAAAGAATGCTGGAGCCCCTGATTAATTTATCTTTGAGACTAGACTTCAAGTTTTCAGAGTGCTACATAAGAGGTTTGAGCCCAGGGCTTCATCCTTTATGTAGGTGGAGCTGGGCTAGTGAGCAGAGGTGGGGTGAGTCAGACTTCAGTCTAAGTTGCTGGTGAGCACAAATTGCTTTATTTTAATCCCTATTTTTAAAGACTATCATAAGGAATGAAAACATTTTCTACTCTATCTAGAAGTAAGTGGAATTTGGTACACAGTATCTTTTTAAAACAGTCCAAAAACCAGCTAACTAAATATAATAGATTCCATTTTTTTTTCCATTTGGACCCTTCATTCTCATTATCAGTTGCCATATTTTTATGTCCCTTGTCAAAGAAGGCAAATTGCAACCTAAAGATCGTGTGCCCATCAATAGGATGGCTAAGGTGGTATGCAGGCCTGCAGCAACCTTCCCCTTATCCTCCTATGGCCACCCAAAGACAGTTTTTGGGTCACTTATCTATCCCTATGTTTGACTTCTTATACTTTGACAGCAGGCTGCCTTTGTCTTTCCATTATTAATTCCTTTTTTCCCCAAAATACTGGGAGTGTAATACACTCCTTTTAGTATTTAGTTGCAAATGTGTACTACTTCATTGTAACTGAATTTTTAAAAATGACTCTGTAACAAATCTTTGAATGAAATCCTTTCCTAGAAGTCAAAGAGTGATTTGACTGAAATTAGAACCAAGCCTGACTTACCTGAAAGTGATACTGTATTCCAGAAAGTCCATTAATTCTAACACCCCATTTGATGGGGGAAGAGGCCTAACCACCTACCTACTCCTCATCAAGTGATGAAAACACCACATTGTGCCCCTCCACAGGACTCTGCAGTTAACTGATCCATCCACCAGCTTTGTCGACATTAGTCAATTATGCTAGTGCCAAAAAAGAAATGGTGACCAACAGAAGCAAGCTGTATGTATTGCTATTGTATCCAAATAATCATATTGATTTCAACTCTATGTTAAAAAGAAAAGCAGGAAAGGGTTTTTTGAGCAGAAAACAAGCGAGAAAGAAGCAAAGAATGACTTCCTGGTTCTTTTTCCTTTTTAAATTTTTGCCTTGAAGCATACTAATTTAGAACTCATGGTTAGATCTTACCCTCTTCTCATCACAGTTTAAATAAAAATGAAGAACCAATTTAAACAGGTTAGGAAGGCTGTTGGTCTGTTACTGTGGCAACAGTCATCCCCAAGACACAGCATAACTAATAAGCCAACTAGATGTACCTTGTCCCGGCCATCCAGCCTAAGCCATAAAACTAAACTGCTGTGCATCCCTGGCAACTTTGCAGAGGGAGAATGGTGCACACTGGTCCACCAGGGAAGCCGATAATCCAATTTACAAGTGCAGATTCTCATTTCAGTTTCATTGGCATGTTCATTTTGAACTAAAGGGATCTGAGCAGTAATTCTATAAACAACCAGCATTTAGAAATCAGAGGCAACAAGATCCTCTAGAGATATAATTGCTTTTAAACCAGGCAACCTGAAATTATGTCTGCCTGGTATAACAGGAAAGGGGTACATAATCTTAGCTGGGAAAATGAGGAGCTGGCCAAAGCCAGGCATGGTTTGGGTCTCTCAATCTACCTGACAACAGAATTCAATTCAATAGAATTCAATAAGGATTTTCTCAGTTCTTAAAATGGTACTAGGGCCCAATATATTTTACATAAACTAAATTTTGTAATTCAAACCGTAGTTTGTAATATCAGAAGGACTAATTAAATAAATGAGTAAGAGACAGACCTGGTTCAAATCACAATTCTGCCATCTTACCATCTGTGGCAGTGAAACTTTGGGGGTAACATAACTTCTCTAATCCTATTTGCATCGTCTCTAAAATGTTGGCAACAGCTGTATCTGCTTCATAGGTTACCAGTATGGAGAGGAATAATTCTCAATAAATGTTAACCCCTAATATTAGCAATCATTAGTTTACCCTTTTTGTTCATATTTTGAATATCAATGAAAGATTCTATTTTCAACAATATATACAGACTTTATCACCAAAAGGAAAATACTCCAACAAAAAAGGAAAAAGAAAGATACTTAAAGATTATTTTTAGATAGAGAGCTATGAGCAATTAGCAGCATTTGAATACCTGAATACCTAAACAGTACTGAAAATTTTAAAAATCCATATGAGCTAACGTGATTTAATCACTTTAGTCAGATCTTTGTCCCTTGATTCCTCCACCTGGTCAAGGGTGCTGCTCTCCCTGCCCTTGGCTTCCAGGGCCCAACATTCTCCTAGTTTCCTTCCTATGTCATGTCTTAGTTTTTTTCTTGTCTCCTCTCTACCCTTAAATTTTAACATGCCTCATAGCTCAGTCCGTGGGCCTCTTCTTCAGCTCCTCTCATTCCCTTGGTGATCTTATCCATTCATGAATTTAAATATCATAAATATTCTGACATCCTTCCCACTTATAGCTCCAGCCTGGACCTCCTTGAACAGCATTGACTGCTCAATCCTTCTACTTTTGGCACCTAAAAGAGACATGTAAAATTCAACATGGCTAAGCAAAAGTGAACCTTTAGAAGGCTCACCTGTCTTCCCCAATACAGCTCTTGGAAATTTCATATCTACATCACAGACAGCCTTCATTCCTCTTTCTTTCACATTCTTTTCAATCTTTTCAAACTCCTGTTGGCTCTGCATCCAAAAGATATTCAGAACCTAATCACTGCTACCACCACGGTGAGCCCCATGACCTCTTGCCTGGATAATTGCACCAGCCTCCTAGTAGGTCTCTCTGCTTATACCCCTGGTCCTCTGCAGTCTTTTTCTAACACAACAGATCACAATAGATCAGAGTGATCTATCCTCAAATGCAGAGACAGTTTCTGACTAATGCAAGCCAATCAGAGCAAGATGTTAAACTGAACTGGTGACAATCTCTGGTCCTAGGTTGGCAAACTGAAGGGAAGGACTTTCACTCCACTTGGAAGATGACAGTCTTTCTTAATTGAACAAGAAAGTATGAAGCTCAGATTGCCACTGGCAGCCATCTTGCAGCCACAAAGACAAACACCTTTTTAGGCAGCCAATGCTAAGGACCAGATCAGAGAGACAGAAAGAACCTAGATCCTCAGGGATGTCTTTGGGCCCAGATCATATCATGACCTAATCTAGCCTGTCTTAGTCCACTCAGACAGCTCTAACAAAATACCATAGACTAGGTTGCTTATAAACAACCTAAATTTATTTCTCACAGTTCTGTAGGAGCCAGCAGATTTGTTATCTAGTGAGACTTGCTCTTTGGCTCATAGATAGGAACTTCTAACTATGTCCTTACATGGCAAAAGGTTTCTCTTAGTTTACTTTTAATAGAGCATTAATCCTATCCATGAGGACTCTGCCCTATGACCTAATCCACTTCCTAAAACCATCACCTTTGGGGTGAAGATTTCAGTACATGCATTTGAGGTTCTGAGACAAAACATCTAGACCATAGGACAGTCCTGCCTCTGAACTTACAGTTTTATAATGTAAGAAATGCCTTTAATATTTAAGCTAGCTTGAATTGTATTTATATTGCTTTTTTTAAATTCAGAGGTTAATAAAATAAAGATGTCACACTTGTGCCAGGTATTATAGTGCATGCCTATAGTCCTAGCACTAGGGATGCTAAGGCAGAAGGATCTTGACCAACTTCGGCAACATAGTAGGTTGGAGGCTAGCTTGTGCTATGTGGCAAGACCATGCCTCAAAACAAAACAAATAAAAAGATGTCACACATGAAAAATAAGAAGTAGAATTAAATCAAGTATGTATGCCAAAATTTGCTAACTTGGACCTTGATCCCTGGCATGATTTGATATCTGTACAATGAAACTATTAATTCACATGCCCTATAGTAGCTCAACAATTAAAAGAAATTTTGTTAACCACAAAACACTGCCTAAGCATCAATTACTTTAGATCTTCAAGTCATTTATCCTAAAGCACCAAATACTTTAAAAAATTAAGTTAAAAGACCTACAGGAACTACTATAGGTACTCCTTTCTTCTTTCCTTCACATTTCATATCTAGTGCATCTGAAAATCCTGCAGTTTTGTCTTGGATGTTAATAAAGATTATGACTCATTCTACCCACCCCACTCTCACCATCATAAGTCTCACCTAAACCACCACCATATTTCAGTAGGAATACTGCAACAGCTTCCCATCACATCTCCTTGCTCTTATCCTTACCTTCTACAATCTGTTTTCCTCACAAAAACCAGACAGGTCCTTTGAAAACTTAATTTTAATAATACCACTCCTCAACGCCTTCCAAAGTCAATCACATTTTCTGGAGTAACTGTTTTATGTTTATTGTCTTCCTCTTCCAGGTAGAGTGGAGGCTCTAAAACACTGCTTCACTCTCAGGCATAGCATACACTCAAGCTATTGAAGAAGAAGAAATGAACCTAATAGTGGCGTACAGCTTGGTAGTATTGTTTTACATGTGCTTGTTTGCATAACCAGACTTACGGGTTCTCAAAAGAAAGAGCCCCATCTTTGGTGTGCAGTAAAAGGATAACTCAGCAAGTTTGCATTGTTCAACCCTACATATGCCAAAGAATGGACTGGCCCTGGACGATCCCCTGAGAGATAAGCCCTTGGAATATCTTGCTTGTGCACCTGGAGCCTTAGGCCATGACAGATAGCTAATACTATCAAAGTGATATATGGTGAGTGACAGCTACTGTTGGCCTGAGCCCTGGCCCACACTACATCAATTCGACCTCTGAGGGGTGGGGCCAGAGGCTGAGGTGCTCCACACCTATATGCCTGACCCCCAATAAAAGCTCTGAACATCAACTTAGTGAGCCTCCCTGGTTGGAAATGCTTCATGCATGTTGCCATACATCATTGCTAAGGGATCAAGCACTGACTTTGTGATTCCACTGACAGAGAACAACTGTGGGCTTGAACTGGTCTTTCCTTGACTCTGTCCTATGCATCTTTGACCTGTGTTGATTTTAATCTTAACCCTTTTATTATAATAAACCATAATCATAAATATAATAGCTTTTCTGAGTCCTTGTAGTAAGTCATTTAATCTGTCGGTAGTCTTGAGGACCACCAACACACCAGCATTTAGCATAGTATCTACCACATAATCAGAGTGTAATTAAGGTTGAATGGGTGAATGAATAAATGAGACAATGGATTAACACCATGTTAACTAGTCATCTGAATTCTTTTCTCTTTTCTCTCTCTCTTTCTCTCTCTCTCCTCTCTTTCTCATCCTTGTTTGCATTTTTCACCCATTCTAATTTCAAATACCATATCTGACCACTGTCTAGTAAAACAGCAGCCCTTAAAATTGTCACCAAACATAGGAAAGGTTGACAGGGAGGTAAGATTTAGGGATCAAGGCCATTTGGGTAAACAGGGCTTTGTCTCTGCAGATCACCTTTTGGGCCAGCATTCTGCCTAGGATAATTTGCTTTGCTGCCTGACTCCTGCCCTTTCATCTGGCTTGAACCCAACTCAGGAATGCATCCACCTAAATCAGGCTCCAGCTTTTCCTCACTGCTCCTCATCGCATCAATAATAATGGAGTCTTCCTTGTTTGCTTGAGATTTGACAGCCTAGTGACAGGACAGGAAACCGGCCGGGGCCTTAGTTTGGCAACACTGAGCTCATGTATAATGACATGTGCATGTGTGAGATTTAACGATGGCTGGTAGCATTCAAGGTCTTGAGTGGGCTTCCCCTAGCCCACTGCACTGACATCTATCATCTTAATAGCCACCAAGGAAGAAAAAATATGGTTCTCATTAATACCCTGAATTTGACCTTCCACTTGTCTTGAATTGAAATTCAGTTATAGCCTGGAATGCAACTGTGCCTATTAAAAGGGTGAAGGAGCCTTCTTTCCAGGTATTCACTTTTCCCATGTAGTAGAAAGAAGCAGAAAGGAAGAAAGTCAGGGCTGAGATGTACAAGGTTATGGTAGGGGACACATTTCCCTTGGAGGCACTCAAATAAAGGAAACTATGAAATATCTTTCTCAACTAGAAATTAAGGTAACTTATAAAATCTTGTAAAATCACTTAGCTATGGAGAAAAAAACCACAAAATAATATATAATCAGAATAAGAATATCAAATTTATTGATTCTATGAGCTATCTAACAATCTACTAAAATTGAGCATAGTTAGTTTCTGTTCTTCAAATCAGAGACTCCTAACTAATATAAATAGATATCATATACCATTTTGTTTAAGATGGGTTCACCCTATATTCTATCACAGGATCATTCAATAGTTACAAAAATCTTCAGTGCACTAGTAACAACCATAGTGGAGAACCACACTTCAGTGATATTTACCTTTGTGCTATATGTGGATAGAAGGTAGGACAATTTATTCATTGATAAATAAATGAACAGTGCAAATGAAGGTGAAATTTCATCTTAAAAGTTTGCCAAAAACTTTTAAGCACCCATAAAACAATTCTTTTTAGTGTGAGAGAGCTGATTTAAAAAGTAATTGTTGTACTTGAATATAACATAAATTTCCATATAAACCTATAATTCTGCTTTTATGTTCTTAAAAATTGGATCAGACTTTTTCTCAATTGGAGACAATAATACCAGTTTAATGATACTTAGAATCAATTCAGATTTAAGTACATATAAAGCATATCTTTGGTTTTAGATGATATCTTTGTTATTCTTTTCCAAAAGGCATTGACTTTGATGCAATTATTCAGCCACAATTAAATGACACTTATTAAACATATACTCTAGGCACAGCATAGTATGGCATATTATGAGTCATACACTCTGTACCCTAATGAGTTTCCATCTTAATTAAAACATTGATAGCCCCATGAAAAATTAAGTTTAAAGAGCAAAATGGAGGAGAAGGAGGGAAAGGGGGCAGGGTGGAGAAATTACCCAAACAATGTATGCACATGTGAATAAATGAAAAAATAAATAAATAAAGTGCAAAATAGGAATAAGACCCAAGAAGAGATTCAAACCTTGCCTTTGAGTGTCTCATAACATAGTTGGAGGAACAATTAAAAATAGCTTTGTATGGGAACAGAGCTCATGCTATATCAATGTTAATAGAAAAGCCATGTGGGAAGACAGAGGAGAGAGCCATTAATTCTGTCTCCTACATCTGGTGAAGGCTTCAGAAAGGAGGTTACAACTAATATGAAATTTGTAGGACAAGCATGACTTAATATAGCAGGGATGAGAGGGAAAACATTCTAGCTTATGAAATCATAAGAACAAAAATAAAGACCAACCCATGTACCTAAGAGAGTGACCAATGGGCACTCCCCTTTACCACTGGAATGTAAGGCACACGGAGGATGGACAGTGAGGTAAGGCCATCTTAGTGGGCTTATTCAGGTGAGTGCCCCTCAACTAAAATGTCTGGGACAGATATTTTCAGACTTTGGGATATTTGCACATACATAATGAGATATCTTAGATATAAAACCCAAGGTGAAACGTGAAATTCACTTATACTTCATATACACATTATACATAGAGCCTGACATAATTTTGCACAGTATTTTTAATAGGACAGATGTGATCTCCAACTATGTTGGACATAGCTGTATTTTGTTAGCTCATCTTAATATGACCCAAACTTTAAAAATAAAGAAATTTCCTACAAGAATCTAGATTTCTACCTTCTTTGAAAAATTAGATCTGGCAAAACTGGTCCCACATTCCAGCTGGTGTTGAGTAGATAAAGCTCTGAGTAAGAGGCCTCAATAACCAATTTCCATAGTCTCTACCATTTCTACTGTGTCCCCAATGTTAAACCCATGTGCTGGTGATCACGGGGTGCTATATTGCTTAGCTTACTTACAGTAGAGAACATTGTCTTTGTACCTAGGTACTTACTGAAAATGAGAAAGTAAGAGATAGATTGGGAGAACAGCTCATTTCAAGAAAAATAAGAAGAGTGTATTTCTTTGTGGAAATGATTAACATCTCCATGTTTTTAGAGAAAATATACTGTCTTTGTTGGAAGAATACAGCTTAAGATGCTCTTTTGCTCATATAGCCCCACCACACTCATTTATGTTATTCATTGTGTATAAGAATTTCCAACCTCAAGGGAAAGAAGTTTGGAGTAGGCCTTCCTGAGAAAGTGGCATGTGAGTTGTGACAGAAAGTACAAATAGAAACTAACATTATAAAACCTTCTATACTACTTGGAATAGTTTCACTAAATATTCATCAAATTTTCTGAGTCAATTTATGTTCTGTCCCTTAAGTTGATTCTAGTATGCTAAGGATTTGGGGCTGCTGAGAAAATGGGACCTGACAGAAGTCTCACATTAATTCAACAAATATTTGTTAATCATTTGCCAGGTTCTTGGTGTTCTGCTAAGTTAGGGAGGCATAGTAGTGACCAGCATAGGTATATACTAGAGTTTCTGCAATAGCCTAGGAAAGTGATAATTCAATGATAAATTATAGCAAAATATGAATAGTATAAGAGGAGAAGTTAATTACAGATTAGAAGACATGAATGCCACTATGTCAATTAGGAATGTCAATGCAAATAAGAGAAAGTCTGAATGATTGTGGTTTGAACAAATAAGGATTATTTTTCTCAAATAGCTAGAAATCAGGAAGGAGGCAGCAACTGGTATTTTTGTGATGGTTCTAACACACAGGGGATGTTCCTGTGATTTTCTAGGTCCCTCCTTCATGGTCACATGAGGCATTTAGGATATATTATGTGTAGGAATTGGTTTTGGATATGGGTGAAAAGGGGAGCAAAAACTGATAGAGATAACTGGTTTAGACAGCTGCATGGAAATGGAGATTTCCTGGGAGAATGGCCATAGAGGAAGAGCAGGAGGAGGGAAGCTGAGTCTGAGAGGTATCAAGAAGGTGGCAGAGCAGACTGAGAAAGACAAATATTGCATGTTCTCTCTCATATGCAAAGTCTAGACCTAAAATTAAAAAAAAAAAGAATAACACAAGTGTTAAATGGAGTGGGAACTGTCAGGGGGTGGAAACCAATGGGATGGGGGAGGGAGAAAAGAGAGGGTAAAGGGTAATGAAAATTATTGAAGTACTTCAAACACATGTATGAAAAGAGAATAATAAAACTTGTTAAAATTTATTCAGGAAATGGGGGAAAGGGATGAAAAAAGTGTAACAGAGGAGGTGAAGTACACTGTATGCTTGTATTGCAATTCAAAATGAAACTTCTTTGTATAATTAATATACTCTAATTTTAAAAAAAGAAAGAAAGTGCCTGGGAAAGAGATCTAAAATGAAATCTGAGATTTGTGGTGATTTGAACATAAATGGCCTTACCCACCCAATATGTCCTTTCCTCTTTGGGGGTAACAGAACCCACTTTCCTACAGAGAATCTAATTTATATAGTTTAAATAAGGCTGCTTAATATGCCCTTTCTCCTGCTGCTACAGATGTGGATATGTGACCTGGACATGGCCAATCAGAACCCTTACCACTAACCACAGTGATTGGTTTAATAGTGAACCAATCAGAGTCCTTCCTGGGGCTGGGGAAGAAAACTCATATTGCTAAGTGACTATGAAGATGCTGTGCCCCAGAGGTAGAGAGAAAAGTCGGACCTTGAATGCTATGATTTGAGCACACAAGAAGCCAGACCTGACACAGGTCAAGTCCCACATATACTTCCAGTATAAAAACCAAGAGATTCTCTTCTTTTATAAGTGAGTCATTTTGTGTTGAACTTCTGTCTTTTGAAACTCAAAGAATATTGACTAATGCAGGATCATCTGTATTAAGATGATGATTAAGACAGTAGGAATAGATAAGATCATCCAGGAAAATAGTACACAGTGAGAAGGAAAGCAGACCTAGGAGAGTCTTGAGGCTCCCAGACATTGCAAATCCTCAAAAGGGACTGTGAGGGGAAGCTAGAAAGATAAGGGAGAACACAGAGAAATGGCAAAAATGTGGAGAAGGATAGAATGGTCCTCAAGGTCAAGTACTTCAGGAAGAGTATATAAATGTGGTAGCCTCAGGACCTACTGATAAGAAAAGTTTGGGATCTTTCCAAAGACAATGTCAGTTGGGAGAAAGAGTGAAATGGACAGAAGTCAGACTACTGTGGGTTGTATAAATTGAGAATAAGTCACTGTGTTAAGAATTTTGACTACTGGCCAGGTGTGGTGGTACATGTCTGCAATCCCAGCACTCAGGAGGTTGAGGCAGGAGAATTGAAAGTTTGAGGCCAGCCTGAGCTACATAGTGAAACCCTGAATCAAAAGGGGAAAAAAAGGAATTTGGGCTATAAAGGAGAAGAGGAAAAAGGACAGCAGCTGAAGTTAAGACACAAAATCAAGGAAGGATTTTTTTTACCAGCATTGAGCATATCTAGTCCGGTAGACTCTGTATTGGTCAGAACTCTCTGATTTGTAGATGACAGGAACCTTATTGAAACCCAGTAAAGGAAAGCCTCTACTGGCTCAGTCACTCCAGAGGTCAACACAGCAGGGTCCAGGAACCTCACCATGTATCCAGGAGCTCTTCTTCACCCACTCAGCTCTGCTTTCAGACAGGTTTTCATCAAATGCTGGGAAAAAATGGCCCAAAGCAGCTCCAGCTTGGCGCCCCTGCAGAGGGAGAATGTTTCTCGCTCAGAGGTCCTGTGGAGTGCGTGGACTGACGACAACCTGGCCTGGGACTGAGAGGCAAGTAAGATCAACACCATCTGAACCACACACACATGGACTGAGAGCAGTCTGGCCCCCACCAGCAGAGTCGGTGCTGGTATCAGATGTGAACCCAAGAAAGAGAAGGGGAGCCGAGCTTTAAAACATTATGGCCATGGGGTTGGCAGAACTTTTGCCATCGAATTTATGGCTCTTTAAAGGACTGATAAAAGAGAATAAAAGAAGTCTAAGAGGACTTTGAACTTTATAGGTTGACCAAATGAGTGATGGTGCAGTCATATGCCAAGAAGCTGGAAGAAGGAAGAAAGTGAATGCTAATAGCTTAAAAATTCTATGATTCAATACCCTTTTAGGTCACTTCCAATTTAACATTCTACAGTACTAAGAAGAAATTAGTGGAGCCCTGAAGAACAAATAGGAATGGGACAGCACTCAAGTAGGTGGCCATAAAAACCAAGGAGCAGAAATAAGGTTGAAATACTGGGGGTGCCAATAACAGCCAGAGAACTTTGCTAGAGTTAAATTTGAATATTCATGACATATACCTTCTATTTAATCAGTCACTGAACCCTTAAATGTTTCAAGACTGAAAGGCATGTCTGAACCATAGCTCATCAGTAGAGCATTTTATGAAATGAACATTAGAAGTTGGATCTTGTTCAGTAATTGAGAGCGCCATGGTCCTCATGAGTTTGGAAAACTGGGTGATGAGGGTCCAAGGCTAATATATTGCAAGGTCCACTCTTAGATGACCTTTGGTCTCCATTCACATTAATTCCATGTTATTCTACAAATGATTTAATTTGAGAATTCACCAATAAGAATGGGGATGGGCACTGTAGAAGGCCTAATACCAAGTGTATTAAAAATGTATGACACGCTATATATTGTCACAAGAGCTCTCCAGCACATCTACAGTGGTTAAAAAGACATAAAATTGTGATTAGTAATATTGTAAATTCTGTCAATTGGAAAACTCAGGGACATATGACAGATTGACCTGACTCTTTGATTTAAGCCAATATCACTGAAATAACCTTTCAGATCTTGAACAAGAATAATGTCTTGCCCGCAGGACAGAACACAACATGAGAAAATGCGGTTGTCTTCCAAGGTTTGTTTTCATGCAGTAAATGCCCTCAAAACATTTTGTATTTGAATCTTTATGTCTTGGTACTTGAGTCCTAATCAAAAATTGCCACTATTTCATTAACCCTTCCAAGCTACTCATAATATTTGATGCAAAATAAAAGAAGAAAGGAAATATGCCCAGATGCTATCAGTGAAAATCTTTAGGTTATGAGTTTGGGCCATTTCTCTCTATGGCATTTTCCAAATGTTTTTACAAAGACATATGACTGGGGAGAGAAAAAGAAAATATTTATATTGAAAAATAAAGAAATGTAAGACAAAAAGCATTTTGCAAGTTCAAAAGTTATAAGTGCCTTCCATCAGGTCTAGACAAAAATGCAACTAAGATGTAAGTGAATCTAATGAACAACCAATGCACCATAGGGTAGTGTTCTTTATTTCGTTTCCTATACAGTCCAAGAAGGAAGGTTCATCTGGAAATCTGGACTATATGCTCTCTTTTAGTTAGATTTCTCTACCTTTAGAATTGACACTTCATTTTTCTGCTCTCTTAACACTCCCCTGAGGAACCAATCCTTTCCCCAATCACAGATTATGAGTTTATGGTTCCACACATGGGCATGTGACTCTGTCCTAAGTAACTTAAAGATCATATTTTCTGGCTACAGCAATTAATTCAAGACTGGGCATGTAACTAATTGAAGCAATACAGCAAGACTGAGAAAGAAGCATATGTTCTTTTCTGATAGACTTGAATTTGGATAAGTGCATTCCTAGAGCTGTTTATGGGGTTTTTGTCTCCCAGGCATGTAAGACCAGAAAATGAAATATGGAGAAAGATTAGGCTGTCTTTACAATCTTTGAGATCCTGGATCAAGCTAATCCTGAAGCTTTCCCTGCTCCTGAACTTTTCTATTATAAAAGCCAATAAATTCTTTATATGCTTAAACCTGCTTAATGTGAGTTTTGACACTTTAACAACTAAAACAGTTCCAACTGAGAGGACCTTTTCTCTACTTAATATCCTATTTAAGGGCATTGTTTCCAGAGGATTTAATCCTTGTACCTGAGTAGGACCAATAGAGATGCAATGGAAGACTCCAAAAGGAAGACTCCTGAAACATTACTCCTCTCAATGCATCAACTTTGGATATATGTGTGTAGCACTCTGTCTTTTAGAGCCTAGCCTGTGTGCCAAAGTCTGCCCATGGCACATACAAGCACAACGATGAATGCTTTCATTATAAATAAATGAATTCTAAAGTTAAGTAAGGTATACAAGCATTAATACACATGAATGCATTAAACAAGTCGAGGATTCCAGCAGTTGAACATAACACTTCCTATGTTTTGACAAATATACCAAACAGAAAACTCAAGCAAAGCTTCTCAGTCCTACTGAGTTTTCCTGTCATTCAAAATCCAAACAAGTTGAAAGTCAAGGACTTCGTGTCTGAAGGTACAAAAATTCTGCCTTGTTTAAGTTCAGACACACGCTACTGAACAGCACCCTGATAGAAGCTGGGACTATGGAGAGCCTTATGTTAGTTCACAGAAAATGACAATAAGGCCACCTATTAATTTTGAAAGGACCCTGGGAAAAGAAGAAAGTTCGGGAAGAGAAGTTATGCTATCCTGTTTTCCTCTATCTCCCACAGGAAAGGGATTCAGTGATGTATGACAAGACCATGACAGCGAATGGCTGTCGCAGAGGAGCAGAGAACGGCCTTTATCATTGCTGGAGATAACTTCTGACAGCCAGCTATGCTTCCATCTGTTATAAATGTTCATAACATAATTATTTTATCTGAACAGGACACTTTTTTTTAACTTCTGGGCAAAGATAATGATAAATGTACCAACTTACTATGTCTATATGAACATACACTTAGATGGGATACTGTTATTCAATGTACATCCTATGTAAGTGTACATGGCAACCTTGTGAGCAAAGATTATGGGAAAAAATACCTATACAACTGCCATACCCATACACAGCAGCCTACTTTGAAACAGTTCAAATCTTTTCTGAAGATTGTCAGTGTTAGGCATGTTAGATGTGCCAAACCTCCCCTAGATAACATGTCACAAGAATGCCAATGCCAAGCGTAGAAAAAAAACCATTCTGAACACTTGTCATATGCTAAGAAATATACACATATTTTACTTTCAAAACTATCACTTTCTTAATTTTTGCTTTACTTTTATTAAAAAGTTTTAAAAAGTTAAAAACTCAAGCAAAACGGTAAGGCATAAGGTTAAAAGAGAGTTTTCCTTCTAATTACCATTCTCCCTCCTCAAAGATAAATAACAGAAATAATTTCTTGGGTGTTCTTCCTGGTTTTTATATACATGTGTATCATCAACAAACAGGTAAACAAACAATAATGTGTCTGTGTATAAGAAAGAACAAATATTCAGATAAATATGGGTTCTTAGTAAGGCAGGAATAAGTACCAGTTCTCTGAAGCTGTCATCTGTTCGTCTGAAAAGAAAGATCCAGAAAGTCCTCTGGAAGGAGAGAGCTTCCTTCTGCAAAAGAAAAAAGAAAAAAGTAGCTGCTCATTAACTATGCGAATACAAGGTCAGTTATGCAAATGCAGGGACAGTCCTGGGATGAGGCAGAGGAACAATCTGCCTGGGCACATTAGCAAAAGCCACTTGTATCCTATCTTCAGTTTAGAAAGGGACCCTGTCCCCATTGTCTTCTGAACAGCCCATTCTCGCCCTGAGTTTAGGGAAACTTCAGCGTTGGGTGGCTGGGAGGTCCATCAGGAAAGGCTACTAGGGTCTTACCAGGAGGGCAAAAGAGCAACAGCTCACTACCAAGGCCCAGGGAACATGACAAAAGTCAGACTCGTGATTTGGACAATAATGGCTGATCATGAGTTTACACTAAAACTAGCTGTACAAACATGGGCCAGCACAGCTTTCCAGGATCCTGGAGGAGTGACACATTCCAGCAGACATGGACAAGTGTCACATACCTATGGTGCAAGGATCACTCAGTACAACACAGACTGGAAGCAAGAAGCAACCCCAGAGCAGCACTGAGCAGACTACTGTGATGGCGCCCTCTGGTGCTGAGATCTGCATGGACAATTTTGAACTGCATAAAAAAACTTGGGGCCCTTAGACAATTCCTAAGGACAGGTGGATGCTTGAGCAATTAATAAGGAAAATACAAGGGATATAATCTAGTTTATACACAAATTAGAAAATCATATCAATCTGGTTACACACAAGATACTACACAGTTGATATTTTTATAAATGCTATTTATTGTATAGGTGTATGCACTTATGCCTTGATACCCATAGGAAATTAGTTCTAGGACTCTCTGAAGATACCAAAATCATTGGATGCTCATGTCCCTTATATAAAATGGTGTTATATTTGCACATAACCTATACACATTCTCCTGTATACCCTAACTTATCTTTAGTTATAATGCCTAACACAATGTAAGTACTGTGTAAGTACTAGTGTCACTGTACAGTTTAGGGAATAATAATCATACTTGTTCAGGAGAGAAACATTTTCCCCAAACATTTTCAATTTGAACATATGTGTGTGTCTATATGATCCCTATCATATAGTATTCTTCAATTAGCTATTTAATATAATAATATAGGAGAAGGGGACCAGGAACTAGAGAAAAGGTTAGATCAAGAAGAATTAACTTAGAAGGTAACACACATGCCCAGGAAATTAATGTGAGTCGACTCCCTGTATAGCTATCCTTATCTCAACTAGCAAAAACCCTTGTTCCTTCCTATTATTGCTTATACTCTCTCTTCAACAAAATTAGAGATAAGGGCAAAATAGTTTCTGCCGGGTATTGAGGGGGTGGGGGGGACAGGGAGGGAGTGGGGTGGGTGGCAAGGGAAGGGGTGGGGGAAGGGGGGAGAAATGACCCAAGCATTGTATGCACATATGAATAATTTTAAAAATAATATTAATAATATAATAATATACCTTGGACTTTCCCCATATTTGTATATCTATATCATTCTTTTAAATTAGCATATATAACTTCATTGTATAGATTTAGTATCATTTATTTAACTAGGTCCAATGAAAGAAATCTGTTATTCATAGTTATTTACTATCACAAACAATGCTGCAATAAACACCCTTGCAAATACATTAATTATCAATGAGATAAACTCCTAAAAGTAAAATTGTTGGTCAAAGGTATGTGTATTTAAAAAATTAATAAATACTGCTAGCAAACTTCAAAATGATCACATCAATTTTTACTCCTATGTATAAGGTATGGGTCATTTTCTTCCAATGCACATTGTACTAAATGTATAATTCCTTTGCACTTTAATGGCAAAAAATGTCATTTCATTTGCCATTGCAAAAAAAAATTCTAGTAAATAAAAATTATTCTTCCAATTTTTCCAATAAGGAAACCAATGCTGAGGGAAGATTATATAACCTATCATATTTCAGAATAAGTGGAAGAACAAAGATCATCGCCTGATATGTTTGATTTTAAACTCATTCATTCATTCATTCACTTAATAGAGCATTGCCTGTCTCAGGCACTGTTCCACACATGCTATAAATGTTTACTTTGTCTTTATATTAAGGCATATACAATTAACATCTAACTTTGCAAATGAGAAGAAATGAATCTGCTTGTATGAAGTCCTGTAATCAGTAAGTGACAAAGGGCTTTTTAGCTTTCATTTGTTTTTTAACTAAACAGCAATGTCTTCAAACTATTGTCATTTAGCAAAGAGTAAAATTTGCCTCTGCAGAGGCACTAGCTCTACACATCAATGTTTATTAGAAGCATGACAAGGAAATGCAAGTGGACTGAAGAAAGACTTTCCAATGAGCTTGCAATGGCTACCTGTGTTGCTAGCCATTCGTTACATCATCCCCTTTCCTTCTCAGACTCTAAGTGTGATTCCAATGCTCAGGATTTGCAGTGCTCTTTTCTACGCACGGCTCCATTGCTGTCACACATTTTGTGATATAAATCTAACCACTTAGGTGGAGGGGATCAGATCTGTGATAGCCATTGGACCCTGAGCTACTCTAATCATTATGAACTTGATTAGTATTGGCTAGGGATGATTTCGATGGAAAACTTAGAAAAAGTATTCTTCTGATGTCTGTTTTTAATGAATCCATTTTATTGGTATTCTAAAAATTTAGTGTTATTTTAACTTAAAAAGGAAAGTGGTACACTGTCATGGTATAAACTGTATGAATTAATATTTTTATGAAGGAAATCAAAATGAACTTCCAAAAATATTGTATATCTAAATAATAATTTTACAATTTAAATAAGATAAAAATATCTATTTCTCAGCAGATTGTAGATTACCTAATAATATTTCTGCCTCAAAAAACAAATGCATTTATATGACATTTTAGCTAAAAGGCAATCAATTCACATGAGTAATTAATTCTACTAAGGCATTTTCAGCTTGAAAACTCAGGTGGTTTTGAAGTTCTTGGGGCAAGCACTTTTTCCTTTTTGCCGGGCTGGGAGTTGAGCCCAGCCTCTTCTCATGTATGTCAGGCAAGTGCTCTATCACTGAGCAATGTCCCAGCTCAAGCATTGCCTCTTCCTATTTCTTACATCTCACTATTCTCTGCATTTTCCATTGTCACAAAGCCAAAGACCATGCCAACGAGATGTCTCATTAATACTAAACTAGGATGCCATTAATTAGGCTTCTTAATAGATGCAGGATGCACTCAGGGACTTTCAAGAGCAGCCTACTCTTTAACGTTAACGGGACTACTTTTCTTTGCTAACTATCGTTTATGAGAATATCATCATAGCTTTCTCTGGTCAGCCAATAATGCCAACAAATGTTCAGGAAAGACTGTGTTTATCCCTTTCACAATAATCCCATTTTTGATGTGATGATTAAATTAGTATCTTCCAGGGCTTACACATTGTAAAAATTTTCAAAAATTGAAGTGTCCCTCAGATTTAATAAGCGATCAATTATAACTGGTTTACCCCACCTGTGGGAGTATTATCATAACCATATTTTCAACCACTTTCCTGACATCTTGCATCTTTTTCTCTCTGATACCCAGACAATGCGAATGTCCTCTAGATTTTCACATATGGAGATTCTGAGTACAATAATTTCCACAAGACAATTTGATAAAGAAGCATGCAATTCTACATCAGTAAGTCTGATTCCCGTGAAACCTAACATAATTACACTGAGAACTAGAATTATTTGAGGAGTTCAGGCCTGTTGCCATTTTGTCATGTACTTTTAAATGTATATTAAATCACACTATTAGGTAATATTACAGAAATTCAGCAGTCCAGTTGGTTTGTTTGAGTCAACTGTCTGTTTCAGGGATACAGCAGAGAACAGGCCAAATGAACCCCTTAGCAGCAGGGAGTTCACTTTCTAGTGGGAAAGACCTACAAGTAATATATAAGAAGGATGCAGTATGTCACATGGTGATAAATGCTGTAATAAATAAATAAAACAGAGACAGGAGTGTCAGGAGAAAACCTTTGTAAAGATACCAGTCAGAGAAGGACTTACCGAGAAGGTAAGAAAGTGGCATTTGAGTAAACACTTTCAGGAGGAAAGGGAGGCAGGCATGGAGATCTGCAGAAGGTAACTCAGGTGGAAAGAATGGTGAGCACAGAGGTGGGAAAGCTGTTCACGGACCAGAGCAGGGTGGGTGGAGGGTTGGTGGAAATAGGGAAAGAGTGTAGGTGCAAGCCAAGGTCCCAGAGGAAGCAAACCAGGTCCAAACCAGCTCTTACGCTGGCTGAGATGAAGAACTGTGAATGTTTTGGGTAGAACAGTTTCATGACTGACTTAAAAAGGTCTTAAGGATCCACTCTGCTGGCTCTGCTAGGTAAAGACTAAATGGGACCTGTTAGAAGGCCATTATGATTATCTAGATGAGAGGGCAGCAGTTTGAACCCTACAGTAGCCCTGAGATGGTGAGAGAAGGCTGTATCTTAGAAATTTCGAAGGTAGAGACAAAAGGAGGGGTATCCTCATTGGGTGTAGGAGTGAGAGGAAACAAAGAAGTATAGGAGACTCCAAGGTCTTTGGTTTAAGAAGCTGGAAGGGTAGGAGAACTGTTAAACATGAGGAAAGACAGGGAAAAGAAATGAGACATTAAACAGTACTGAAAATGGAAACTGACCAAGTCCAGACAGGAAATGGTACCCACTGCTTATCATCACCCACAGGAAGCAGAGAATGAATAGATGGTTCCCTAATTGGGAAGCATAGCTCTCCCTGATGTAAGTGCTTATTAGTACAGATTATAAATATCTTTTGCTTCTAAAATGCAGAAGCAATCTTTATTTTAAAAGGTGATTCTAGAAACTTGAGTTTTGCTACTAATTTTAGTTATTGATACTTTGACCCTTAAACGAAATTGTTCAATTGGAAGAAAAATATGTAGTTGGAATCTAATATGGGCCGGGCAAAGAGCTGGGCAACTCAGATAAGAACATTGCACAGCAGGGAAATAATTATGAGTAGCACACACCTCCTTTCCTTGCTTTTTCATCTTTTCCTAGCCTTTTGATACAATGTGTCTCCCTGTTATAAATAGGCTATTAGGATGTAAACAGTACTGTGCCATTACCAACATGGAAGCTGATTTAGCTAGAAATGACTAGAAGGAATCCTGATGTGAAAGCGCCAAGTGCAGAGAAAGGAAAGGAAGGCTGGCACATGAAATTGATGCTAAATATGAAGTGTGACCTAGGAGAGAGCGGGGCCATTTGTATTTACTATGTAAAATGTTTTCCATTACAGACACACTTCAGCTCTGCCTTCTTCTATATTAGGAAAATCAGAGGCACCACCTTAGGGATTTCTCTGGGGCTGTGAGGCTCGGGAGCTCAGGGCAACTGTACATCAAAGTGATATGGCTATGCTAACTTAAGACAGGAGGAGGAGGAAAACACAGGAGATGGATTTAAAATGTCACCAAATCAAAATGACTCTGGCAGTATACTAAATTGGCAGAATTAATCAAAGGGCTAACTTTGAGGGAGTTCACAGAGGTGAAGAGAGAGCATCTTACTGTCAGGGGGACTCCCAGAGATATGGAAGCCACACTTAACACACCTCACCCACTTGACACATAACTGTCAGCAGCCACCAGTAGACACAGGGCAGTATTTCCTGGCATTCCCAATTTCATTCAATTTTCTTTAATCTATCCAACTGAGTCCTGGTCTTTTCCTCTTTTTTTAATTTTAATTCTGATTTCTTTTTCCTTTCCAATATGTAGATTTTATTGTAAGAACCTAAAGTGATATTGGAGCACCAACTCACCCTTCCTCTGCATTAGAAAACACTTGTGTCTGGATCAATCATGGCATATTACTGGAAACACTTCTCATCTTGTTTGTATAGTGTTAGTCACAGTAATAAGTTCTACAGTATTCAAGTTAAAATAATATTAAAAATAATCTATTTTTCTCAGTTCTTTTGGAACTACCTCACATGTTTACTTTTTTCCATTAGTAGTGATTCTGAAGAATTTTTCTTTTCTTGCTTTCTTTTTCTCTTTTGACATTCATTTCCTTCATTTCTATAGATGAGGTCCTGAGTCTCAGAGGTAAAGTCCCAGGAAGTCACCCAGAGCTGGAAATTAAACCTTAATGCCTTTCTCTGGCCCCTCCTGACCTTTCAGATCAATGGAATTTTACTTTTGAATGCTTTAAAGCTTCAGAGGCAAATCCAATAAGGGCACTGGAATGCACCCTACCACTTCAGTACATGTGGGGCTGGAGAGACAAAGAAGTTGGCCTCTCTGTGTGCATTCTAATCAAATCTCTCACGAGTCTCCCAGCTAAGTACAGGAAATCTCAAATTTTCAGCCAGTCTTCAATTTCCTAATCACAGCCTTCAATTCCCTTCAGCCTTTCTCTTGAACTAGCCGTCTCTGCTAGCAGGCTCTTCCCCTGGGCTGGACTGGCAGCATTCTGTGCTAGTGTCCACACTGTTGAGCCAGGGCTGCAGGGCCATGCTGTCTTGCCCTTAAAAAACATTTCTCTTCCCAACCTTCATTCCCATTCTGTTTGCTGAAGCCACATCTTTCTCTCTCGGTATTTCTTTCACCCTTCCTTGGTCATGACTTTTTAATCCATAAACTGATAAGTTTGGGGAAAGTTCTTTTAAGCAGACCTAAGATGAGTCTCACTGATTGACTTAAAAACAATTTCCATTTGATTTTCACATCAGCCACAACATAAAAGTGATTTGTTGGGTGTCACTAATGACCTTTCTCTGGAAAGCCTGAATCAGATTCCTGACGACAGTAAACAACATCTATCAAAATCTTCCTGCAGCACCTGGAAGGCAATAGCTCTCTCTTCTTGGTCCTTCTAAATTAACCGCATCCTGTGTGCACACACATGCATGTAAACATGTCTCAGAGCTTCACATGTATCTTTTTGGTATATCTACTTGATGTTGACAAAAACTTGGGGCATTCTACAGATAGACAAAACGTATGCCTCTGTAAGAATCACTGACCCTCAGCTTTTCCTTTGGTTCCTATATTCACAGTGCAAGATGAACAACAAAAAGATTCCATCTGCTGGTCCTAAGAAAGAACAAGCCATCACACTACATTTTCCCTAAAACTACAAGAGGTAAATACGGTTGTGGTCAGAAAATATTGGAAAAGAGTCTTTTTATTATGAACAGAAGTGAAACAGTCTTAACCACCATCTTATAGAGAGTGATTTGTTACTGAAAATAAATCTATCTGTACGGCTTCTATGGTAATTACATATCAGACCTAAAAAATGTTATTACAGTCAATTTCAATAAGGAAAAAAAGTTTTTGTTTCCAGCTTCTAAAACTTACAGGTATTTATGTTAAAAACATTAAATCCCACTGAAATGGGTTCATTTACTGCAGTGGTTAACTTTCATTATCATAACATGACCCAACAACATGTTTTCCCTTCACTAACTATTCTACAGAACAATTGTTTGCTTTCTTTTAGGTATTTTTTGGAGTTCTTTTCTATTTTAGAATGAGGTAGTAAGGCAATGCTCACAAAAAGATAAACAGTGACACTCTTTTGTGATTCAACTTTTAAGTGCAGAAAGAAAAAGGATTGTGGTAATGATAAAATAAAACAATGAAAACAATACAGATAATCTTACACTGAATGAATAAGTGAATAACAGGAGGGTGTGGCAAAAACAGAATGACCAGCAGCACTGAAAGGAGACAGTCAAATAACTCAAAACAAAGAGACACTGGGAAAATGACCATGTGGTGCTCTCTCTCAAGGCACTAAGAGGCTCATAAGGTACAAAATCCAAATTGGCACTTCTAAGTATGAGGCAGAATAAACTTCCAGAGGCAAAATGCTAAGGCAATGTAGTCAATGAAACTTCAGTAAAGTCAGGTTCTTAACTCCAAATACATTGGCAAATATTAATGCCAAAATAGAAAGAAAGGAAGGAGGGGAAAATAACAAGTCAGAGTTCGGGTGCCTCCTTACTCAAGCACCTCAACTAAACCCCGGGTATAGATAAGATTATAATACAAATTGAGGGGGTTCCTGGAATTTCCTGATGCTTAGTGACCTTTGGGGCTGGAAGTCATTGACCCCTCTGAAATATATGACTAGAGCTATTGGTTCTCTCCCAACAAAAACACACTCATACACAAACTTTAACTCCTAATTTCCAGTGTTTGGGAATTCCCTAAAATTCATCCTTCATTGGAGAATTTCATTAAAGCATACTTGTTCTCAAAATACAGAAACTGTAAATTCCAAGCTTTCTTCTTTCTGTTGGATCAATATTGTCTTTTCAGTGGCTCATTATTTGTGAAAAAAGAAGAAAACCACAAATGAGCAGAGATGGCAGTGAGACTCCTGGAAGGGCAACTGAATTGATGACTATGAGCAGTTGATTATCTTTTTGGACATGCTCTTTTAATACTTTCTACCAAAACTTAAATTCAGACTACTTCCTGGGAATGAATTAAGCTTATTAGCCAGTTACAGTAAGTCATAGTTCTCCAGGCTATTTGATAAAGTAATTATAGGTTTGCCTCAATTTTATGCAATAGCTATGTGTCCTGAAATTCTGTGC
Source organism: Castor canadensis (assembly GCF_047511655.1). Taxonomy (NCBI): domain Eukaryota; kingdom Metazoa; phylum Chordata; class Mammalia; order Rodentia; family Castoridae; genus Castor; species Castor canadensis. The sequence continues at coordinate 134,431,201 of NC_133393.1, read as the reverse complement.
AAACAAAATGATTCTGTGAATCAAACCAATTTTAACTCTATTGCATCTTAGTATAAATTTTATGGTGAGTTTTGGTAGAACTAATCATGACCTAAAATATTTTACATGTCCTGTTTTACATATATCAGCTTTGCTGAGAATGGGAAGTTCCTGAGCTAATTTACACATAGTAACTAGAACAGATTCATAAATTCAAAACAGAATTCTGATCTGAGTATAAAAGGATTGGTCAATTTTAGACCTATGTTGATTCAGGATTATAACTGGTCATTTGATTATGCCTTCTGGACACAGGTGGAAAAATTAAGATTTTTTTACTCCAGAATTTAACAGTACTGAAGAGGGTTTTTTTTTTTTTTTTTTCTGTTGTGTTTTGTATTGATCATGACTCCTAGGTTAGCTTTTCAGTGGCAAAGTCCTTTGCTTTTGTTCCATTTTTACCTTCCGTGGTGCCTAACAAAAGAAGGAGTCATAACTTTGAGAGTGGTCAGAGAAAGTGCTAAAGATAAGGTGTAAAAATGGGAAGGATTTGGACAAATGAACAAGAAAGAGGAAGGCCATCCAGAGAAGAGGAAATATAAGAAGCAAAGACTCAGAGGTAGGAATACTAGTCTAGAGTTGGGGAGTAAATCTGATGTCAGAGGCAGAAGACCCAAGGAAGAGGAATGGGCAATGAGATGGCATAGATGGGCCAAAGATAGCACCTGGCATGCAAAAGAGTTAGTAAACATTTGTTTTTGGTGGTAATATTAACAACTCTTCTTAAACCAGATATCATTTTAATTATTTAGCTACTCTGTGTGTGTGTGTGTGTGTGTGTGTGTGTGTATGTATAAGATAGGAGATTCCTAGTAATTCTTTTGGGGGGGGGCACTTTTCCTATCAAGCTAAACAGTGGAACTTCAAACCCAGAAAGGATTGACAGAACAAAAAATTAAGAGCAATACCCTTTTTTTGAAGTTCAAACCTTGGCCTTTTAGGTTTAGAAACTCAGACCCAGAGGGGATACAAGCAAGAAAGCTTGATGAGATAAAGGAAGGCTTCCTACCCCTCTCTACCCAAGAGCACAGAGAATTTCCTGGGTTTAAGGATTATGGATGGGCAGTGAGTGGTTTGAAGATGTAGGGAAAGTTGGCAGGGAAGAGGTCAGTTCATCCACTGGAGGCAAGGGCCAGAAAGATGGAGGGGACAAGAACAGGGTTGACATGTCTAGCAGTGATCATCACTAATGGTAGTCATAAGGCTATCTGCAAAAATATGTCAAGCTTAATAAATGCTTGTTAAAGCACATTACCTGTATTAAATTTCATCCTCACAATAACACGAAAGGTGTATGTTACATATCAGTTCCATTTTGTCTGAGTCTCACAGAGACTAACTAACTGTGGAAGAACATACAATAAGTGTTGAATAAGAATTAATGATTTGTCAAGCTGCTAATTTAGAAAAATTCTGACTGGAGCATGCAGAGTAGAATCACAGCAAGGAATGAGAAGCAATTGCAACAGCCAGGAAATGGTATATTCTGAAAGTCAGGAACCTGGAGTGCCAAAGATGACACCAAAGTTTCCAGTCTAAATATCTGGGAGAAGTTCAGAAATCCAAAGAAAAAGCCTATTGGAGATGGGGGGAATAATTTCAGAAGCAAGTTCGGATTTAATTCGATCTTAAAGTCAATGCAAAGACCCACAGCACAGCAAAGACAATCTTGTCACAGTATACATAATCAATAAGTAATTCAACAGCAATTTCTCATCTCTTGAAGTAGTTGGTTGATAATCAATACCTGTGTCTATTTGCTGAAATTGCAAAATTGAGAATATTATGACATAGTACTGAATTAAGACCAGTGATGACTTCAAAAATTTTTAAATATCTTAAGATATTTGAAAAATGGGTAACAATGCCTGGAATGAACAAAATCAAAATTTGAAAGACTTGTGATAGGCAAAATAATGGTCATTCAAAGATGTCTTGCCAGGCACAGTGGCACATAGCTGTAATTCTATCTTTGTGGGAGGTGTATGTAGAAGGATCACAGACTAAGGCTGGCTGAGGCAAAAAGCTGGAGACCTATCTGAAAAATAACCAAAAATTTAAAAAGACTGGAGGTGTGGTTCAAGTGGTAGAATGCTGACCCTGAGTTCCAACCTCAATACTGCAAAAAAGAAAAAAAAAAAGATGTCTTAGTTCAGGCTGCTATAACAAATTATCATAAACTGGGTGGCTTAAATAACACACTTTATTTCTGATAGACCTAGAGGCTTGTGAATCCAAGATCTACCAACAGATTTGGTATGTGGTAAGGGCTTACTTCCTGGCTTATACACAACCATCTTCTCCCTGTCCTCAGGTGGTAGAGATGGAGAAAGAGAACTCTCTGAGGTCCTTTTTATAAGCGCACTAATTCTATTCATGAGGGCTCTTCCTCATGAATTAATCACCTCCCACAGATCCACCTCCCAATACCATCATATTAGGCATTAAAGTTTCAGTCTTTGAATTTGGGGTGACACAAATATTCATTCCATTACAGATGCCCACATCCTAATCTCTAGAACCTGTGAATAGTTTAAATTATTTGGCAAACAGAAATTAAGGTTGCAGATGAAATTATGATTGTTAATCAACCTTGAGTCTGTCTTTAATTAGGGAAGTTGCCTTAGTTTATCCAAGGGGGCCCAATGTCATCACAAAGGTATTTTAAAAGGAAAGAGGGAAACAGAAGAAAATCAGAGAGATAGTAGCAAGAAAGAGAAAGATATACAACACTGTTGGCTATAAAGATGGAAGAAGGAGCGATGAACCAAGGAGCGTTGGTGTTTTCTAGAAGCGGGACAAAGTTGGGAACCAGGTTCCAGAAATGAATGCACTCTGCCAACATTTTGACTTTAGTCCAGTGAGACCCATTTTAGACTTTTGACATTGACTGTCACATAATACATTTCTGTTGTTTTAAGTCACTAAATTTACAGTAATTTGTTACAGCTGTCACAGGGAACTAATACAGTAGGTTAGAAAATAAATTATTTTTCCAGGTAGTTCAAATTTTTATTTTATCAACATGCCTGTGGACTGACACTTGCCTGTGTGAAACGAACAAATACTAACAAAGAAGCAAATTTCCATTTGTATTCCTAACAATGTAGACAGTCAACTACGAATTGAGCATAAAAATTTCTAACTGGATCACCTTGTAGTCCCCATTTACATTGAGAAACCATGCTGGCAGCAGTGTTTAGCAGATCCTGCAAGGTAACTGTTTCCTTTTTCCTGGGTGCATCCCTAATTTAAAAGCAAAGGTGGTTAAAATGTAGTAATCTGTCTGAAAACATAGGAAACTTTCCTTTGTTTTAGAAGCATAATCAAGGGAAAAATGCCTTGCTCAAGGAAGAGGCTCTTGAACTATATTAATAATTAGTTGGCATAAAAAGAATGGCTGGGGTTGTCACCCTGATTTCTTCCTGTCAGTTTCCTCTCTTCCATCTCTCAGCCAAAAGGCATAGCTCTTCCTGTCAAGGCTTTGGATTATTCTCAGCAGGTTGCTGGTTTTGGGGTCATGTGGTTCCTTTAAGATCAATGCAGTCCTTAATCCCATTAAGTAATAAGACAAGAGAATTCTGGGCAGTATGGGAATCTATAGTCCAATAAGCCTTCCTTTAACCAAGTCCTGAGTGTGATAACACAAGTGATGTCGACTTGGAATGTAAAATGAACTTGCCCTACTCAGAGGTCAGAAAGTAGGGGAGAGCTTAAGTTGGTTAGAATAGCCCTTTAGCTAATTTTGGACAAGATGCTGCCCAAGGGTCTCTAGGATGGCCCAGCATTATGCTAGCTCAGCACTGTCACCTGCATAAGAAACTGCATCCCTCACCTGCTTAACTCGAGTCGACTACAAAACATAGCACCTCTGACTTCAGTTTAATACTTTGAATTTCATGGGTGAACATAGATTCTCTAATAGAATAAATTGACTTCTGACCACATCACAAACCAGCCTCAAAAACTTAAGTTTCTTCCGTAGTGGAAAATGGAAAAAAGTTGGAGTCAGCCTCAGAGAATTCCTTCTGCCAACAAGTCCTTAAACCTAGGATTTCGTCTTCTGTCCAGATGGTCAGATAATTAATAATCAACCAAGAGTTACTGAGAGTTCAACCAAGCATGGAGAAAGGACCAAGTATGAGACATGCCTAGTGCCTTCAAGAAATTTGTAATTAAGTTAGGGAAATCAACCAGGCAAGGTTACAATGAGTAATTACATGCTTCTTTGTGTATTTATTGGTTCTGCTTTTATGCCATAGACAGAGGGACTACATGTATCTTGTACTGCTATATACACAGTAAGAAGCATAAGATGTATACGCAAAACTATGCATGTACTGTTTAATGAAAAACGTGAAACTCTAAATATGTGAGCAGTAGTTCCAGAGTTCCTATGTCAGTGTGGTTTAGGGGGCACAATCTTCTTATAAGTGAAGTAGTGAAGTTAAAAAGCCATATTTGTCTAGCTGTATTCGTAGATGAAGAATATACCAATTGTACATAACAAAGAGATATGTGTCTATGTGTGTACATGTGTATGTGTGCATGAATGTGTGTGCACACACATGTATGAAAGTTAGAAGGGCCAATAAACTTATAGGATTACAGAATTATGAAAAAGTTAATCTCTCATCAATTCCTCTGTGTTGTAATGTAATGTAATGAGGATTCAAGTCAAAGAGAGATCAATTTTAGCTAGTTAAGAAACTTCATGGAATATAATGTTTTGCTCATTTCCCAAAAAGGAATAAAAGGGCACATTCCTCTGAACAATTCTTTACACTTTATCCTGGCAAGAAAAGTACAAAGAAATCCCCCCTGTATAGAGACAAGAGGAGGGGCTCTAGGAAACTCATGGAGCAAGGCAATTGACCACTCTTTTCTCCCCACACAATATAATGTAGCCTTTTGAATCCTGTCTGGATTTGCAGCTCAAGCCGTGGGACCTGGGGAAAACTACCTAATTTCTCTGTCTCAAAGTTCTTTATGTGTAGAATTAGGAGAGTAATAATTGCATATGGGCTTAGATGGAACAATATAGACAATGCCTGGCAAAGAGTCTGTGTTTCCTTTCACTCCTCCATTCTCCTGAAGCTTAAGAATCATGTGAGTAGTTCTGATCAACAGACTATGAGCAAAAGTGATAGGAATTACTTCGGGGCTACCAAAGAGATTGCAGATAGCTGTGTGTGTTCTCCCCTCCTGTCCCATTGCGAATGCTGGTGATTCAGGTGTAAAGCCTCCATCTTCTTGAATAGCTGAGTGACCGTATGGAGCAGGGCACCCCTACTGCTATACACATTAGACATGTTGCATGAAGAATCTCTGCTGAAATTTTAAGATGAATTTATTATTATAGCCTAACCTAGCTTGGCCTGGCTAATATAGTTAGCACTGTGCTTGAAAAATAAAACTGAGAAAAATGCAATCTCCCAAAGAATAACTCAAGAATATAGGGCTAAATGCTACAAATTGAGTAAACTAACACCTGACAAATGCATAGGTCATGACCTCTAGGTTCAAGGTGAAATTTCTTTAAAATAATCCTCTTATCCCACTGAAGAAAATTTCTACAGCCAGAGAAACTCCAAAATTCTCCTTCAGATTTCTGATTGCCAGGGGCTTAAAAGTTTGAGGGGTTTTCTGCCCTCTGACACCCATATATATTAACTTGCTTTTGTCCTATGAATAACTGGACATTGTTCTCAAGCCAGTCTCAGTTTACTTCAAAAAATATAATCATACCAAAATAAGTAGTGTTCTAAGATGTATGTAGTGTTCAAAGATTTAGAATACCACAAACATTATTGCCTCTCCTCCTCCAGGCCCTCCCTTCTCTGCTGTCCATAGGAGATCCTAATCATTCTTTCTTTCTCTTATTCAGAGTAGCTGCTCTGATTTCTAAAGACAGGGACCTATGTTAGTGCTAACAGCTGCAGTAGCAACTATCAAAAACTGGGTGGAAGAGTCATAGAGGGGGTTAGATAAAATACCAAGGAAACCCCACTGACCATGAACAGACACTAAAACAATGGACAGGAATATAAAGCAGGTCATGTTATGAGAAGGGTAATAGTGGGAGGGAAGGGTAAGTAACAGGGTAAAGGAGGGTGAATATGGTTGAGGTACTTTCTACACATGTATGAATATGGAATGCTGATACATGTCAAAGTCATTTGAAGAAGGGGAATGGGAGAAGAGGGAGAACAATGGAGGGGATGAACCAAATATCTGTATATATGGAAATGTCACAATGAAACCCCCTGCACAACTGTCATATACTAATTTAAAACATTTTTTAAAAACTGAATGGCTTTAAGCAACAGAAGCTTATTGTCTCCCAATTTTGAAGTCTAAAAGTCCCAAATCTGGTATAGTTTCATCCCTGAAACCAGTATGAGAGAGTACTTCTTTACCTGTTTCTAGATTCTGTAGGTAGCTGTCAATCCTTGGCATTTGTGGGCTTGAAGGTACATCGCTCCAATTTGACTCCATCTTCTATGACATTCTCCTTGTGTCTTGTTATCTTCACATAGCCATGTTCTTATGAGAACAGTAGTCATATTAGATTAGGAGTCCACCCTACTTCAGAATGACCTCATCTTAACTAATTATACCTGCAATAACCCAGTTTCCAAATAAGATCATATTCTGAGGTGCTAGAGATTAAACCTTAGAGTATCCTCTGAGGGGAAAGGACACAATTCAACTTGCCACTGAACCACATTTCTGTAGAAACAAAATCTATACCAAGAGTTTATCAGTTCTATTTGCATTCCTCATAATTCAAACAGTACCTGGTGCACCTCAGATGCTATTGCAAATAGTTCCATATTGCAGAAGATATCCAGTATGATGGCAAGCCAAAATTTCCACCAAGAAGAACTTAAAATTCAGGACTTAAAAAGCTTGTTTAAGGCATCAGCAGGTGCTGAGCCAACTAAAACTAGAGGGAATAATGTTCTAGAAAGGGGAGACTTTCTAGTGACTTTGTACACCTATTTTGATGATTCTGTATTTAAAGCAAGAAAAGACAAATCTGATAGGGACAGATAAAAGTAGAATTTCTGCTACATTTTAGGCAACAAGACACACAATTTTAGGCTTAACAAGCCAAGATTCTGGCAACAAGGGAGCCATAGACAACTAAGCTTGACTAGACAATCATTTTTTTCCCTTAAGGCATATACCAAATTCTGAAGCTAAGCCAGGTAGCTAAAAAGTTAAGCAGATAAACTGAAAAGAAGAGAAGGTTTTAGGATTTTCACTGTCAAGGAGAAAAGGATAAGAGTTTGGACCTACCAGGGTGAGGAGTCCAAAAAACTCCTCAAGCTCTCCAGAAGGTTAGGCCCTGATAGTGGAAGTGAACCAGGGATAGACTGACACTTGTCAGAATTGAAGTCAAACCTTTACTGGGATTAGAAACAGCTCCAACTCTATCTGCATAGCAGAATAAAGGGTAAACATTGGATAGAGAAACATAACACTATTTAGAGTCACTATAATTTTTTATATATATGAAAAATAATAAAATAGTAGTAGTCAGGCCAAGAAACAGAACATATTCAAATACCCAAAGAAAATCTAGATATAGAAATAGATAGAAATAGTTCTATAGATCCAGATATTAGAGAATTAGTAGAAAAATCACCTTAAAATAACTATGAGTTATAGGTTCAAGAAAATAAAGGGGAAGAATTTTCACATAGATGAAGAATTCCAACAAAGAATTGAAATACACAGAAAGAATCTAATGAAAATTCTAGATCTGAAAAATACAATGGCTGAAATCAAGAACAAATTGATAGATTTAACACTACGGAAGACAAAGTGATAAACTGGAAGACAAGTCAATAAAAACATCCAAACTGAAGAATAAAGAGAAAAAAAAGTATAAAGAATACAGAAAGAGAATACATCTATCTACGTGGAACCAAAACAAAAATCTAACATATGTAATTAGCATCACAGAAGAAGGGAAGAAATAGAACAGAGAACCAACACTTGAAAAGATAAAAACAAAAAAATTTCCAAAACTCACGAAGACAATAACCCAAAATCTGAAGAACTCTGAACAAAGTTAATACAAAAAAAACAAAACTGTATCTAGCCCAGAGGGTGAGGGAGGAGGCCCAAATAATGTGTACACATATAAGTCAATGTAAAAAAGATAAAATAAAATAAAAATTAATTAATTAATTAATTAATTAAAGCTCAACAAGAAGGAAAAAAATAAAGTTTTAGTACGAGGCTAAAAACAACTGTTATCTAGCCACATCATGTCAAACTGCTAAAAACCAGAGATTGCATAAGAATCTCAACGGTAAGCAGAGTGAAAAAAGGTGTCATATTTTAAAAGCAACAGCAGGAGATGATAATAACTAGAAGACAATGGAATGACACTTCTTAAGTGTCAAATTGACAAACAAGATTTCTATACTAAGAGGACCATGCTGGTGGCGCATGCCTGTAATCTTGGCAACACAGAGATGTAAGGTAGGATTAAGGTCCCCAGTCAAAAACATAAGCCCTTCTTGGAAAAATACATAAAGCATAAAGGGCTAGGAGCTGGCTTAAGTGGTGCAGCACCTGCCTACTACGCACAAGGCCCTAAGTTTAAACCCACTGTGGCAAAAGAAAAGAAATCTTTACTCAAGAATGAAAGGAAAACTAAGATTTTTTTTTTTAATCCCACAAATGGGAAGAATACTTGTTAGCATACCTGAACTAAAAAATTAAATTACTAACAGGATTTATTCTTTCAGTACAGAAAGAAAACAATCCCAAATAACAACACAGAAATGCAGGAAATAAAGAGAAGCCAAAATTTTCAAAAATCTGGCAGCAATCTGCATCTCAGCAAAAAGTTCCTTGACTTCCCAGCTCCTACAGGCTGGTGATCTCCCAGTGCATGCTTCACTGTTAAAATAATGCTACCTTCCCCTTGCTCCAAAATGAACACATTCCTCACTCCCACCTCACATTACTTACAAATTTTTATAGCCTTAAAATATCAAGCAAAAGAAAGGAAAGGATCAATCCAAATGTACATTCTGAGATCAACAGATGATTCTGTCTTATTACATCCCTCCCCACCCCCTAAATCTTATGGAGCTGGGTGCCCCAAATTTTCCTTCCACTTAGTGTTCTTTCTTCTTCTAAAGAGAGATTACTTTAAGTAATCTTGAATATCCTTAGGAAAGGAGCCTCGCGGGTAAGCTGATCTTTTCACTCACCTCTAGTAACAATCCTAAACCTTTTTGCCATACTCTATTTAGTCTCATCTGCACCATGGGAAGCGGCAGGAAAGATGGCATGGAAGACTCCTTAGATACCTTCCATTACTTAGTAGTCACCAAAGATACCCCATAAAGACTAAAGCTGTGCTGCAAGGTTTAATAAACAACGTATCTCTCCCCAACTCCTTTAAAGAATGTCTGCCATCAGATGACAGGGAGAGGAAACACTGGCTTTAACCTGTAAGACAATGCTGTCTGCTTACCTTTTTTATTCTGGACGCTTAGAGGCTTTCTTGGCCTCTAAGCTTTTGTGCACAGAGCACATTGTGTGGCTTTCTTCATGGCACAGAAGCTCCCTGCAGTGAAAGCCTCCTCCTGAATGGGGTTTCTGAGCACAGACACTCTCTTGTGTCTTATTTGCAGCTTTCTACAATAAGCCCTCTCTCACACAAATACATATTTTCATTATCTTATTTTTAGAAATGCAATTTGAAGAAGGAAGTGTGACTTGACATTCTAATTGTAGTAGATTCTTCCATCTGAGTCTCTCTAGGATCTGGCTGCAAATATAATAATTTCAACACTAGATTTTAGCACACCAGGCACCAGGCCCATTTATTCAGATTACAAACCATGTGCACTGCAGTAACAAAAACGCCTTCCCAAAAACGCCTGCTCCATTGTGGCATTAAGTGTCTGGTATGGAATGTGAACGTAGGAAATGAGTTTGGGGTTCTGTAGTCGAATGAGTTAAATTCTCAGATTATTCCCATCTTAAATTAGCTTCTGTTCCTTCAAGCCACAAACATCCTATTCAATGCATTGCATCAATACTAACAGGACTTTCAAAATAATTAATATAAGAGCTACTACCCGATTCTAACAGATTCCAAGAGAGGATGGGAGGCTGACCTAAAATTACAGATTTTTTTTCTTAGACAACCCTACTTCTTTTTCCCTCTTTCATTCCTTCCTTTTCTCTATCTTCCTGCCTTCCTCTTTCTTTCTCTCCTTGCAGCCATTCTTTCCTTTGTGAACAATTATCATCTAAGATGCTTGGGCACTATTTGAGGCACTGAAAAGGCAAAGATAAATAATTCAGTTCCCAATCCTTCTTAAGGAGACTGAGCAATGGAAAAAAAATAATTAAAATGCAAAGTGAGGCAGATGAAGTGGACACTGATGGGCCTAGATGTGTAAGAAGGAAGCAGGTAGGGGTGAATCTTAGCCAGAGAGAAAGGAGTCCACAGCTCTGCTCCCTTGATTACAGCCTAAAGTGGTATGACTTAAACTAAGAAGGCTGGTGGTTGGCAGGTCTGCTGTGAGATGATTTGCATTTGAATAGTTAGATCTAGAGAAAACTGTTAGGAAATGGGCCAATAGTAATGGGTCTGTCTCAATGTGTCAATCAGAAAACATCTAGTACCTACTACATTACATGACAGGTACTCTACTAGGAACTAGGGTTCTTTTGCTCATGGGTGAGCAAAGCAGGTGTGGTCTCAGTCCTCTATGCAGCTGTAAGCAAGAATATTGACCCTCTACCATACAGCACCTGTAAATAGTATGGACTGGTAAGTGACAAGTAGAAGCTATGGAAGATGTGTTCACACAAGTTTCAGGGAGACAGAGAGATAGGGAGGCATGGACAGGGTCACTGTCACCTGAGTGACAAACTGTACAGTACAGGTGAAGAAAAGAGACACCCCCTGCTCCCTGAAGAAATAGCCATTGGAACTTCAAGAACTGGGATATTCTCTACTCAGAATATCCTTAGTAGAACATGGGAATCTGACAGGGTTCTCCAAGGACACAGAAGCAATAGGCTATTAATATGTAGAGAGAGAGATTATTTTAAGAAACTGGCTAACAGGACTGTCAGTGACTGGTCAATCTGAAATCATAGGGGAGGACAACGAGCTGGAAATTCAGGAAACTCCAGATGTCCACATTACAGTTTTGAGGCAAAATTCCTTCTTCCCTGGGAAACCTGCTTTTGCTCTGAAGGTCTTCAACCAATTGGATGAGAGAGACCCTTCCACATCACAGAGGGTAATTTGCCTAGCTTGAAGTCAAGTAATTGTGTCACTCAGTTACAAAATCCCTACAAAATCCACAGTTACAGCGACTGGATTGTGTTTGACCAAGCAACTGGGAACCATAACAGAGTCAAGTTGACACCTAAAATTAACCATCGCAGTATCAATTAGAGAATTATTACAGGGCCCATAGTACAGACATACATAGCCCCACCAAAGGCTGAAGATGCCATTAGGGGCAGTAGTGGTGGCTGATTGTGGTGATGAGACAGAACAAAAGAATACAAAGACTCCTATGAGTACCTGTGAGATATACTCTGGGCACTCCCAGAATTATATGCCTGAAGAGGGTTATGCCGCTGAACATTGAACCATTGAATTGTTTCATTTTAATCTCTGAGACTAAAGAATGAGTTTTGGAAATGGTAGAATGCTTGTTGTGCAAGCAGCCCAAGGGCAGCAAGAGCCCAGGATGTGAGGTCTTTTCATTATGGAAGAGCTATGAGGGCAGAAGGAGGGATAAGGAGAAATGGGTGGACTCCAGAGTCCAGGAAACTCGGTATTATGGGGTTGGGAGAACACAAGTTCCTGACTGGGGCAAAATGGGTGTGACCCTCCCCTAGAGATCCAGTTGTCAGGGACAACTTGGTTATTGTACCATAGTCCACCCTCTAAGAGGGCAGTAGCAAAAATTTTGTTTTGGTCCCCCAGTTTCTAAGGCTTAAGCCTCAAGCTGATAGAATAGTCCAGTATTTAAATACAGACAGCCTCTGTGGATATACTTACACATAATCTTTTTCTCCAAACATGCTCTCCTACAGACTTTTTCTTTGCATTCAAAGCCACCATTTAGCCACCTACCCAGCCTAAAAGAAGTCATTACTACTTGCACTCAACTTCTGTCACTCACCAAACTCTATAGATTTTGCCTCCCAAAATATCTCATAAGTCCTACCTCCTCCTCTTCATCCTGCTACTTCTCTTTTAACCGGGTGTTCCTGCCTCTGACTCTCAGTCACCTCCAACCCAACTTTCACATTGCCACATGTGAGCTTTCACACTGGTTCTAAAATGGAACCCCAGCATCATCACGTTCCCTCCTCCAGAGCCTTCAGGATAAAAAAAAAAATCCCTTATTTGGGAAAACAAAGACTTTATAATCTTACTTCTCCCTCCTTACCCACACTTAGCTGCATCAACCACTCAAATTCTCTTTGTTTTCAAATCTCTTCTCATTTCTCTTTGGAATTTTAACCTTCTTTCTCTGCTAAACTAGTTCCTACTCCCTGCTTTGACTTAGATTAAAGGTCATTTCCTCCAACTAAACACAGTCAGTGTTGGTTGTTTCTCTCCCAGCATAGGAGAAAAACAAGGCACCTGCCTAGAGATTTGCGTTTTCTTTTACCTCATGCAGTGGTAAGAATGAGTTCACCTTACATCTTCCCCATTTTGCCAGCTTGGCTCTGAACTCTACCTAAATTCTTACTGTAGCACAGAAGTCATGTCAACTCTACCCATAGGACAGAGGATCTTCTGTAAGCAGAACTCAGGGTATGCCCAGTTCTTTCTGCCCCAGGCACAAGTGTAGCAGAATCCAGTGTTTATCAGAGTCATTTGTGGGTTGGGATTATAGGTTAGTGATAGAATGTTTACCTACTAGCATATCCACAAGGCCTTAGGTTCAATCCCCAGCACTACAAGAAAACAAAAAACAGACCCATTTGTTTTGTCATAGCACAATTTAAACTGAGGGCAAAACTTTATAAAGAGATACAGTAACTAGTCACTTTTCAGATCCCTTCATTTAAAAGACACAGCAGTATCTTTGTAGCATCCCCAGCAGGGTTACTTTCAGTCCGTGACTCACCCAGGTATTGGTTTATTGGCATTCTTTCTCCATCACTTAACAATAAATAGTTCTTCCAAAAATAGGTAAATAAATACAAATAAAAAGAGCAATAATTTCTATTATTTTCCAGCAAAGCAGGAGAACAGGAAATAGGACAGGTCTTCATGTTTGTGACATCTTCCTTGGAATTCAGTTTCCTAAAATTAAGTCCAAAACAAAGTTCACAGTCTCTGCTGACAATATATGTGAATAGCAGACAAGGTCACTCACCTGCCAGACAACATTTGGTGTTATCAAGACAGCCACTTACAGAACCACAATGGATTAAAGAAATCCTTCGAAAAAGAAAGGCATCTGACAGCACAAGGACAATTGAGGAATTAACTTCAGGAAGAATCATATCCAACCTAGAAAAGGCAAGTGCAGGAAGTAGAATCAGGAAAACAACAAGAAGAAAACAGCCCTGATGTCGCTCTTGGTCATTGCTGCATTTTCTTGAAGCATTGTCTACACTGCTTGAAGAAATCATTATTCTTCTGAAGATAAGAAAATTTCAATTGTTTGAAGTAATAAAATCATGAGGAACTACACTAACCAAACACCTAGATAAACCACATAAACCACATATTGAATTTGTTGAGTTTGTTGAGCACAGTGTCTTGTTTTGTTTATGCTGTTTTTTGGTGAGACTTTGGTTTAAACTCAGGGCTTCGTGCTTGCAAAACAGGCACTTTACTGCTTGAGCCACTCCTCCAGTTCATTTTGCTCTGGTTATATTTGGAGATGGGTTCTCAAACTATTTGCTTGGACTGCCCTCAGTGATCCTCCAGATCTCAGCCTCTCAGGTAGGTAGGATTATAGGAGTGAACCACCATGTTGGAGGATTTTTGTTATAGCTAAAATGTCATCATAATTATGTCTTATATAGAATTAAAAATAAATTCTAGTACATATGATTCAGAGATGGTGGTGGGAGGCATGCCAAAACAAACAAACAACAACAACAAAACCAGGTGCAGAACCCTTCATTCATTCCTGAAGCAACCACATGTAGGCACTATAACAAGAAGCAACTTGAAGTTAAAAAATGAAGATACATTGCCCAAGTTTGACTCCTGCCAAATTATTAATTATGATACCATGGACAAGTTCGTAAGTATCTGTACACCTCAGTTCCTTCATTTTTAAAATGTGGATAGTCAGAACACCTTGACATCATAAGATTGCTGCAAGGTCTAAATAAGTTTGCAAGTATATAGTACTTAATTTAATTGCAATATCTGCCAGGCCACAGAATAATAAAAATAAATAACCATCACACCACAATTAAAACTTTCAACCAATCTTCAATTACTGAATTGCTCCACGGCATGGGCTAGACACACTAAACATTTACTGAATATCAGTTGTTAATATTACGTGGATCCTTACTTTTGTGTTTTATTTTAAGAACCATAACACATGCTGATTTCTACAGTTGCCATTACAGCTGAATTGTCTCCACCACATACTCAACAGGAAATTAGAGACAACAAACTGAAGTCCACCAGAGGTCCAGCCTAACAGTCTCCTAACTATATCTGAGTCTAGAATACAAGCCCAAGAGATCAGAAAGTAGTTTTAAGAATATATTTTTTCCCACTATCTAGCATATTCTACATGCCTAATAAAGCCTGGCCAACTCTAAGTAAAGAATCTGTCTTGTTGATTCTTGTTTGTCAAAGCAAAGCAAGAATATAGGCCTATGCCAGAACCATGATTGAGAAAAACAGTAATAATACTTGTAAGGTTTTGAATTGGGCAGACATGAGATTAGGGTTAGAAAAGTCAACTAAAGCCAAGAGGATGAAGGTGATTCTGTAAGTCCAGATACACGAAAAGGAAGGTGGCCTTCAGGAGCCAGGCCAAGAAACTGACACACAATAAGAAAAGATTCAGTAGGGAGATCAGAAAATCCAGTCATTGGTAGCCAACACAAGGAGTTTGTCTAAGGACATGTGATGGTCTCATCTTCTTTTCACTGGCTTGGGAAATTGCAGACACTCAGTGTTGGCCTGGTTGATGCTGCTTTTACTCTATGGAACTATTCACACATTGCTTGATACAATCATGTTTACATCCACCTGTCTCTTCCTTTTATGAGATTATAAGCACCCAAAAAGCATCAACTACTTCCTCAACTTGGCACTCCCAGAGAAAATCCCATATTACAGATATTCAATAAACATTTTCTGAATGAATGAATACCTACCATGAGAAAATTAGCAGATTCCCAGGGAGTCTGATCTTGAGCCAAATACCTTCTGAGAGAAATGTTCTTTACATCCTCCCCATCCAGAACAAAATGGTTTCAGGGTATAAGGACATCTGTTGGCGTTGTCTGCCAAGAATCAACAGTGCCATCTTCTGAGAAGAACACATCGATGTTCCTTTGGGGAATTACCCTACCCTACCCTCCCCTGGCCCAGGGTGCACTAAAAGCTTAACCAACCCTCTCATTATCCTTGAAATTTGAACTTTAAGCAGAACTTCAAGGATAGAAAATGGTTGGAACTGATTCATCCAGCAGCGATAGACAGAGTTTTGCCCATTAGTCCATGCTACGGTTAATTGCCATAGTGGTCTTGGTTTCTGTCTTCTCAAGGCCTGGTAATTTATTTCTTCCTTTAAACCAATAAGCTCCCCTTTATCTTGTCAATAAATTTCTCTTGTACATAAAGTAGCAAAGGTCAATTTCAGTAGCTCTAAGCTAAGAGTCCTATTGATACACCATGGCACCCTCTTTCTAGAACAGTTCTCAATTTCAGCTCACATTTGAACCACGAGGGAGATTTAAAAATCTCAGTACTCAGGCCACACTCCAAACCAATTGGAGCTCCCTGTTTTACCAGTACTTTTTAAAGCTCCCCTGGTAATTTTAATGTGCAGCCAAGGCTGAGAATCACTGCTCTGGAGATACAAATAAATACACAAACCTGCCTACTCCATGGCAATAAAGAAGTGAGGGGAATTTTACAAGGAGCACGTTTTTAAAGACAATTTAACCCCAGAAAAAGAATTAAACTCCCACTCAGAATCTGTGCTTTCCCTATGAATTCAAGAACTAGAAGTAGGTTTTCATCTTTAATTGCTATTTTTACCACCAAGTAAATTCAAAGAACTTCACAACTGTAAGCACTTTCTAATTTTATTAACAACACAAGTAAAGCACAGCACCAGGGAAGAAAATAGCCCTGTTCACTTGCATTAACAGAGCACAATAATCTCTTCTAAGCTTGGAAATACTTCTACTGAAGAAAACCTAGACTGGTACTTAAAGTGAGACTGTCTTTAATGACATCTGTTGACTAGAAGGTGGTCCTGAGAGGGAAGGAAACTGACACCTTTCACTTCCTCTGCTCTTTCTGCATTGGGAGAAGCCATATTTTAAAAGCTATGAAATGCGATGAGGAGAAAGCTAGCTAAGCAATAAAGCAATTAAATTCCACAGAAAACAATAAATGTGTCTATAACCAGAAAGATATGTTGAAATAGTTGACATTTCATTTCCTAGAGCAAGGACTAGCCTTGTCATAAGAATGGTTTCTATAGAGAGACTAAAACAATACAGTGACATTCTACAAGAAATTCCAGCTACATGCTTGCACCACACAGGGAAGCAAGTAAGTCACACCAGGGCTCAGAAGGAGATGCCCCAGTGGCGGCACATCCCCATCACTTCTCCAGCTACCCAGGGACAGCATGAGTCACTCACATCGTTATCTCTTAACCATGACTCATCCGAAATACTTGGAGACTTGAGACATGTAATGTACTATTTTGAGCTCTGCGAGATCTCACAGAGCAATGCTGTACCTGTAGACTCAGCTCTGCTTCCCATAGCTCTTGGGTGAGACCTGATGTCCTTAGAAATTAATCAAGACCATCTTCTTCTATGTGATACACCAGGTGGTTTTCTCCCCTAATTTTGTTTTTAGCCCTGGAGAAATTGAGTCCACTCAGTATAGGTCCATGCAAAGTGAAGTTCATTATACAAGCTTGACAGCAGAGCTTGGGCACTTTACTGAATTTCCTGTGAGTGAACACAGAAAAAGAGGAACATGATGTTGATGCATCTTGAACATACCCAGGAATAGGGTTGCTTTTGGGTTACTTCATTTAAATGTTAAAATCAAACATTAGGTCAGAATATATTTTAAAGCATGAAAAGATAAAACTCAGTCAAATGAATCTGAAATAGGTGGTACTCATTCATTGTCTTTATTACCACTACTAAAGTGAGGAAATAACTCTTAAGCATAGACCAATCACTAACAAACAGTTCAGAAACATGTTTGACTATAGGTCAAATATTTTTGTTATAAAGACGAATTGAATTCAAAATACATTTGAGACTCTAGTACATACGAAGTACACATGGTCGAACAACGAAGTTCCAACCTTCATGACTATAAAACATCACCCCTTAGGCTATGCTGTCAGTTCTCTAAGTCATCATCCCAACACCCAACATTATTTCTAAGCAACTAAATGGCACAATCTTTGGCAAGACATTATCTTTTGTAAAGTGAAAGGATGATACTAATTCATTTTTCTTCCAGAGGGTAGATAAGAATGGCCCACTTTGAGCAGATAAACAGTAAGTATGCAACTGAATTGTTCCCCATGTGCTATGGATTGACCACAGGGCAGCATAGCTCATAAAAGAGAACTACAGGATAGTGAAAGAAAAAGAGGGATGTAGTTGGGCCCAAGTTCAGATTCTGACCTCTCAAGTCACATGCTCTGAAACCACACACTGATCATTTCTGGTCAGTTTCCTCCACTGTAAAAAGAAGATGGAAATTATAACTGCCTCTCCAAATGTTAATGAAGACAAATCAGTAACATATGTTCAAACAACAAACTTAATCAGTTGTATTCAAATTTTTTCTGAACTTGAACCTCAATCTCTTCAGCTTGAAGCAATGAACATCTGAATTGGCTACCTCATACGGGTGCCTTTTTACTTTATCATGCATAGTCAAGAATGATCATGAAGGAGTAGCTGTGATTTTTTTAACCTTGTCCTATAAACATTTTTTTTTTGCATTTTCCAATTTTTCTGTAGGGATCATGTGCAACTTGTATTAATCAATGTCTCCTTGATATAATGAAATACCTGTGGCTGGATAATTATATTTATCTCAGAGTTCTGAGGTTCCAGGGCATGAAATTAGCATTGGCTCAGCTCTGAGGAAGATCTCATGGCAAATGGCAAATGGCACCACAGGAGTCCAGAGTGACCTAACCACAGTCATCCTGAGTCATAATTATCATAATTGTCCCTGAGTAACCCTGGTCTGTTTTCCCTGCACAATTAGTTTCACAGCATACTATAAATGGACAAAACCTTTAGAGTAGTGTGTGGAACTTTGCTACTATACCCTGATGCTGTCAACACCAGAATGTGCCTGACATCCTTGATGCCAGCTTCAGATAAACTGGGCCCATTCCGGCTTGGATGAGAGTCACTTTTGTCCTGACCACTGTATAAAACCCCTACATCTGATCCAAGTCATAGGGACCCAGTGCTCTTGCTACCACCCTTCACCAAACTTTTGTAGGTCCCCAGTGAACTGCACTCATGCCATCTTAGCCTCTTCCCTTCAGTCTCACAGCCCCTTGCAGCTGGTTCTCATACACTGGGACTGAATTTTTCTGAATCAGCATTACAATGGCAGGAGCAACAAACCGCACCACAAAACAGGAAGCCAGAGAGAGATTCAGGGAAGCCCGGGTTTGTTCTTTTAACAACTTGCTCTTTTGAGTGCTAACTAAGGGTCCCAAGAGAATTACATTAATTCCTTCCAAGGACAGTTCTCTCATTAGGCTCTACCTCTTAAAGGTTCTACCACCCCAACACTATCACACTGAGGACCAAGCCTCTAACACATGAACACTTGGGCTTCCACACCATTGGATTTGTGCAACTAGAGAACATGTTTTATGCATAAAAAGACACGGGAGTATTTTAGAAATACTGGAGTCAATGAATATACACGTGGGCTAATCACTTTTTCACGTTGGTATGAACTGAGCAAAGTGAAGAATTTCAGCACACCAGAGCACTGTACTGAAATTATTGATGTGAGAAGTTTTTTCATGCTTATTATTTCTCTATGCTTTTAAACATCAGAAAAACTTTTTAAAATGTGGCCAATGTATATTTATGTAGTGAAAAATGCTTATTTAGTGTCTGTTCATAACTCAACAGTACTTATTCAGTACTTATGTGGGAGGTGTTTTACAAACACTACCAAAAGTACTATTAGAAATGTACTTTTGTCCTGTTTTTATCTACAGGAAAAGCTAAAGCAGTCACCAGGGAGTGTCATGGTGGATATTGGTACTAATCCACTCTAGTCTCTCCTATTGCACCTTCCTATTCTGCAGATGTGAGACAGCTACAGTTTTCAGACTCCTTTGCTGTGCCACTCCACATGTGGTCTTGGTTCTGCCAAGCAGATAAACCACCCAAGGCTCAGAGCAGCAAGTGAAAATGAAGGATTCTTTGGCAAGCATGGGGTTGAGTCTTTGGTTCTTTAAAGGCAGTAGCAGGGGAAGTTGTGAGTTTGTAGGAGTAGTGAACAACAGAAAACTCCCTTACTATTTTGGAGTGTTTGTCCTGGGTTATTTCTGTCTCTATAGCATGCACACTTGGTTCCCAGGCTTGGAAAGTCTGGAAATAACCCAATACTTTGTAACAAAGCCATTTTTATTTAAACTACCTGGAATGAATTTTGTTATCAACTGAAGATCTGGGGCTGCAACAAAGGATATTTTCAGCTCCAAGCCTTGTACCCCATCCATGATGTCCTCACCATTGCAAACTACAATTTTGATAGAAATTAACTAGGAGAAAAAACACCTGGATTCAGACCCCCTAAAACCAAAGAAATGACTTTATGGCAACATAGCTATGACTGAAAAGGAAAAAGAACCAAACAGGCTAAGTAAAATAACTTTCCTAGGGTATGAACTCTGAAAAGGATTAAATCAACAGGTATCTGAAAAATCAGCAGATAGTGCAACCTATATTTCAAAAAGTGTGAGAGAGAAACTGAAAAAATCCAGACACATATTTGGTTTGGGTCAGGGGTGACCTTGTTGTAGACAAAACAAAGCATTTTCTTTTTTTTTTTTCTTTAAGAGAACTATCACTTGTTTATTTAGTTGATGCTGGTAGAACACCTGATAACTCCAAGCATTGATCCAGGCCCTGTGGAACACACTTTACAACCTCTCCTGGACTAGATCAGGGTGAATAGCACCAGTGCCGCTTGCCTGTACCCTGTTCTCCACCCTTTCCACTCAAGAATTGTGAGAGGCAAATTGCAGTTCAATGGGGTCACATGAGTGATTTGGAGCCAGACTCATGTAATTCACTTCTGGGTGGGACCACACAGTTACTAGAGTGACACTCTGCAGTGTGTCCTTCTCCATGCTGCAGTTATCTTGGACAAGCCCAGGCACTATCAAGCCTCCATCAGCCTAGGTCTACAAGGCACAGGGCCCACACCTGTCCCAAATTAATCAGTTAAAACAAAGCATTTTCACATGGACTTTATATGGAAATTACACTAGAAATCTCTCCTCACTGGCTCAAAGAGTGCAGACTCAAAGAAGCAGATAGTCTAGGTAAACTGTGGGCCACAAACAAAATCAAGTTTTATTGAAACACAGCCACACCCGTCATTTGCATATCGCCCACAGCTGCTTTTACAACCACAGAGAACATTCAGCCTACACAGCATGAAATGTTTACTGTCTGTCCCTTTCCAGAAAAATTTGCCAAGCCTTGATTTAGGTGATTGACAGGACAAAGCCATTTGGAATTGATAAGTTCATTTTATGTATCTGTCAGCAAAGGAGGAGAATATGTGAGTAGACAAAAGTTCCCAGGTTGCCACCTAATGGGAAGAAAAGTTTTGACCCCTGTGGTGGAAGCAATATCCAAGAGCACTTAGTCTGCAGCTGTGTGTGTGTGTGTGTGTGTGTGTGTGTGTGTGCACACTAGGGGTAAGGAACATGATGAGGGCTAAAGAGAGTGGGTATTCGTGGAGGCTGCAAGAGATGAAACAGTAAGCCAGAGGGCACAGATGACAAATCAAGAGAGAAATAACCCAAAAGAGAAGGAAAGTTTAGAAACTCGGGCTGATGCTCGCTCAGCAAGGCATTTAAGAGAGAAAAGGGAAGAACAAAGAGTTACCAGAAAAATGACAGGCAGCCAATGCCTCTGAGGCCCAAATCAGAGTGGGCTATCTCTCTGCAAGCTCCTATTATGTACCAGGCATTGTGCTGTGTCCTAAAGTGTTTGGGGGCTAGTGAAGGATAAGGGGCAGGTCACAGCCCCAGGAGCAGCACCGTGCTTGAGAGCACTGACTTCGGATCTGACAGGGAGGGAGGCTGCAGCAATCATGGTACAGGGGGTGGCTCTGTGTAATCGAGAGAAGTAAGTGCTGTTCTGAAAGGGGGCTCTGGGAATTTCAAATAGTGAGATGGAATAGTGCTCCAGAAGTGATTAAGATGAAAGGAAGGAGATGAAACGGTAGCTGGAAGGCGTAAATGGGTCTCATGTTGCTTTCTGAAAGATGGGGGCTATGGCCTGAACCCCTTTTCATCATACAGAGATGGTGGTGGCAGCGGCATTGTTTGTAATAGGATTTGACCTGTGGGTGAGCAGCTTCCATTCTGTCTGATGACCAGAAGATTTTTCTTAGCTGTGTTTTGGAAAAACAGAAAGGAATACCAAGTTTACTGAAAACCACTCTCAATGCTACCCACACCATGCCTGGAGCTACTTTATCTCAGGGTAATGAGAGGGTGACCAGAATGAAAATACTTGATGACTTTCTTGGCAGGGAGTGGGCGTTGTGATTGAGTAAGCAGAGAAGAAAGATTTGAGCCCATCCTGAGTGGAAAGTACATAGCAAAAAGTCATTATTACCTGAATGCACCCACTTGGGATACAAGGCCACCTGGAGCTAAGCCTGCACTGGTGGCCATCCCAAGAGGACAGCCCAGGGACTTGCAGGGTGTTGCAGAATCCAAGGAAGCAGGGTGCAAACTTACGGGACTTTGAAGGAAAGTTGAGTTCTATATCTCCTCGCCATCTTTTCTGTCACCTCTGAAGACTTGGCATTCTCAATCTTGGGGAAGTCGCTTAACCTTCTCAGGTCCCTCTTTCCAACCACAACAATGGGACTGATTAAAAAAAAAAATTGTGTTGCTCCTCAGAGAGTGTGAGCCACTGCCATAAAAATGTTTTAGAAAGAAAGTTATTGTGGAAACACAAGTGCTGAGTTGTGGCAGTTTTGCCTCTGTTTTCTGGAGAGCACTTTGGAAACCACTGAATGGAGAAATTTGGGAGCTGGGTCTGGTTTCCGGAAGAGCCTCCATGTGAAGTCACATCTCTAGAGAATCAGTCACTAAATGGGGCACTTCTGAGTAAAGTAAGACATATGTGTGAAGGGCTGATGGGGAAAATCATAGTTACAGAATACCAGTTTTCAGCATGGATTCTAGAGTCAGACCACCTGGACTGGAATCCCGGCTCTTAAACCTTTTTATTGTACAACTCTGAACAAATCTTTCACCCTTTCTAAACTTTGGTTTCCTCACCTGTAACTTGTGGATGATACACATCCACACCTCAATCTGTCATATTAAAGACTAAAAGTGATAATGAATGTGAAGTACTTGACACAGTGCCTGGTATACAGGAAGCAACACAAGGCATTAGCTGTCAATGACCTCTTTTTATATTAAGAAAGGTTCATGAGTCTGCCATGGGAAAGAGGCAAAGAAAGTCTAACTTCACTTGAAATCAGGGAGTCAAGAAAAATATGTCTGGAAAGTTGCCAAAGAATTCCAGCAACTGTTAATTGTCTGTTGTTGCCAGGAAGCAGTCACAACATAAAAAACAGAAGCCCTTAGACCACTGCTTAATTCTATTTCACCTGACATGTCAGCCTCTCATTCCTACCTCAAGAATTCTTGTTAAGAAATATGAACAGGCAGCTCTGTGCCTTTCCCTTTTGGACTAATCTTCCTCCAGAGCCAAGAAGCAAAATGGAGATGGGAAATATAACATGCCAATGGTCTTGGGAGTGGCATACATGTACCCCAGGGTGGGAAGTAGGAAGTGATGATGTCAGATGGAGAAACCCACTATGCATGGAAAAATCTGGGCTCAGATAGCATAGGATAGGAAACCTGGGGTGAATAGAAGGAGCCACGAGACATGAGGTGCTCAGCAGGAGGATAACTCAGGTGGACAAACAGCAGGAGGCAGCTCTGGGTTGAGGACCAAAGTTCCTGAGCCATTGGAGTCTTAAACATTACAGAAAGTCATTTAGTTTCATTGCTAAACATATTAGGAAAGAGTAGGAAAGGTGAGAAGAAAGGAAAGATACACACTACAGAAGCTCACCCTCAAAAGCATGCCTTGGACAGCTTAGAGATAAACTCAAGGGATTCTGTTCTTGTTTGAGCTGTTGCTGTTGTTTTTTGCACCGAGGACTGAACCAGGATCTCACACATGCTAGGCACAGCACTCTGCACTGAGCTACATCTCCAGCCTCTCTAGGGACTCTGTTCTAATCCTTTGGCTACAAAATGCTACTAAGAAGCAAATCAGTCATGAAACCAGTAAAAGTCCCTGCTCACATTGTTTGGTGACACTTCCCGAGTGCTACAGAAATACAACCTTTGTTTTCTCTTTGCAGTTATTTGACAAAGTCAAATATTTTCAAGACAATGAAAAAATAAAAACAATATTAGAAACTCTCCCCAAACTAAATTATATGGCCCACTCTCTAGATTTAGCAAACATCTTTCTTCCCATCGTGTTGTCCTTTATTAAAATCTAATACTAATGTGGGGTTAATGTGACAGCCCTGAGTACACAGACGAAGTTATAAAGGAAATAAGCTTTTATTACTTTTCCAAAGACAAAGCAATAACTTAGAATAACAGAATGATGTTAAACTTTCTGCCACGTCTCACCCTCAAATCTCCTGTTTTCCTTTCTCCATGTCTCAGGGATATTTTCTTTTAAAAAAATTAAAGTTCCATTTACAAGTAACAATAAAGTGTAAAGTTCCATTTACAATAGATCAATAAGCAAGAATAATAGCATATACTTGTGACATCTTCCAGAGATAGGAACTTTGTCTTTGGACTTTACCCCAAAATTTATCCTATATATTTTTCATTACCAGGTGCATTGCTCTAATAAATTGATTGTTCCATGGGACCTCCCTCTTTCACTCATTTCCCACATCTAATTAGGCAACAAATTCTTTCTGAAAAACTTCCTGAATAGCTCTCCACCGCATCGTCTTCCTTGAGCCCTCCTCATATTTTCAGATGTTGTTAACCTTCTCAAATACACCCTCCTCATCATCCCAATTCAAGGATCAAAGGCATTTCCATTCAGGGATCTTTGCAGACTGCATATTTCATCTCCCCGCTTCTCATCACTTACCAAATGATATCTCCACTTGTCTACTACCTATACCCCCTAACACATATACCCCTAACATCGCCACCAGCATTTCAACTCCTACAATTCTAAAAAGCCTGCGGTTCTCTAATCCTACCATGCTGTGCTAATCTCTGTGCTTTTCACACCCAGTGTCTCATATATCCTCCCTTTTTGTTTATTGTATTTCATAAGTAGTAATATAGCTCTTACTATGTGTCAGGCTTACTTATTCATTGTGTCTTATGAACATTAACTCATTGAATCATGACAACAAGCTTGTAAGGCAGGTACCATTTTCACCTTGTTTTATAGATCAGGAAGTCTTGGCATGAATCAGTTACAAAACTTGCCCAAAGTCACATGGTGGCCAGTAAGTTGGTGGGGGAAGGAAGGAAGCAAGATTCAAAGCCAGACAATGGAGCACCAGGGTCTGAGCCCTTACCCATACATTGCACTTCGTCTTACTGCTTCTCTTTTGCACAGTCCTCTCCAACCACCAAACTCAATTGCTAATCAACCTCTCCTAGGTACCTCATGGAGAATCTTATTGTATGATAACTATCACAATTCTTTTTCTTCTCATTTTAGACCATAAGTTACTAGAAGGCAGACACCGTAATTCATCATGATATCACTAGCAAGGGTACTCAATACTTATTTGATGAATAACCCAATAAGAGTGATAGCTAGCCTTATTAGCTGTTCCACAGTTGGCATAAGGAAAAATCCAAAGAAAGTGAAATCTAAGGATTGTTTGGTTCTTTCAGCATTTCATGTTTCTAGCCAACATTATATCTGAGCCATAAATTGCAAGTGAACTTGGCATGCCCCCACTACTACACTACCCAAGCCTTACTCTCAGTAGCATTGTTACATAGACCAGTACTGTACTAGATTGTTTTGAGAGCCTAGAAATTCCCTGTATCCACACTGTCCAGAAGGGTAGCCAATAGCCACATGTGGCTAGTGAGCTCCTAGCTGGAGACCAAGGAACTGAGTCTTCCATCTTATTTAATTTTAATTATTTTAAATTTAAGTAGACACATGTAGCTAATGGCCATTATACTGCCCAGTCATGGCTGAGCTATTTGCAAATGATAAAGTGGCAGAGAACAGAGTGGTGATGGAAAATAGCTGGAAAACAGAAAGGAACATGCCAAGAGCTCTAGGTGCTAAGGAACTAACCTGCTCAGTTATCCCAGGACTCAAGAATTGCCTGGGACTTTCACTGCTAAAAATGTGACAGTTCCAGGCAAACTGGGACAGTTTATCATCTTACTCAGTGCCTAGATATCTCAGAGTAAGTTCTGCATAAGAATTAAAGTGTAGAAAACACTGGGACAGGGTGAAGACAAAAACCCATGGCGGGGGAGGGACAGTTGTCTCAGAAACCCATATTCTTGATATTTCCATGTATTTACATGTTATTACATCCAGTTCCTAGTGTAGCAGTTTCAAACAAATGTGTGTGACTTGCTTTGATGCCTGCTGTTTTTTCAAATACGTGCATTTTATTTTACTCATCTGTCTCTTCGCTGGAGAAGTCAAGACGACAGCCTACTCAACTCTCTTTGATCTGCCATTTAAATTTCCATTCTCATCCCATAATCTGTTAATCTTTCCAGTATCTCAGTGCAAGGTTGAATTAAATTCCCATATTGAAGCCCAACATGAAAGGCATTTCTTTGTGAGCAGCTCAATATAATGTTCTTCTAAATGACATTTAAAATGTTCAGCTCCATAATGGAATGATAAAGCAGGGCACCTGGTGTTAGTACACACTGGTAAAAAGAACATTTTTTTCATTAGTCAGAAACTAAAAAAGATAGAACAAGATAATTAAAAAAAAGTTTATTCCTGCTAGACTGTCACAGTGGTATTATGATTCAAAATATAATAGTCACTGAATTCCTGTAGGACTCTAACTTCTTAAAAAGACATCAGACATCAAAGTGTGAGTCATGCCACATTAACCACCAATGGCCAGAGAAGTTTGAACGCCACTGGAAAAGTTAAATATTAGATTTTCCCTGAAACATTTAAACGCAAAGAAGTAGGTATTGCGGTTGTCATACCGACTTGTGTGCATTCTTTATAAGCCTCCAGACTGATCGTTGCACCCTCCTCCTGTTGCTATGGTGACCCAAATAAATTCTCTCCTGAGATCCATTTCTCTCAGATGCCAATGCATCAGGTCAAGCAGGCAGGCAGGCTAGCAAATAACGCACTGGCCCTAAACAGTCTCATTCTCCAGGCAACTACAAAGAACCATTCCTCCTCACATCACACCCAATTTCAACATTTCCAAGAGTATAATTCCATTAGACTGAGCAAAAAATGAAAAATAAATTACTCCAACCTTTGGTGTTTCTTTTATTTGTTTAACCAACAAAATGCATCCTTGCAAAAGGCAGAGAGGAAGACAAAGTGGAAAGTAAGAAATTCTCCTAACATCTACTTCATCACCCTTATGTTCACCAATCAGACCTGAGTGAGAGTTCTCAGTGGATTACACATAAAACCAAGGACTCTTGCTGTCTGCCCTCCATATAGCACTTTTAAATATGATCTTCAATACTTAGAAGTAGGGACTAGGGAGAGATGCTTATGAAGGTGACTGAGATATTAACACCCAAATCATGAAGGAAAACGTAAAAAACTATGCGCAGACATTTCTAGAGGGAAGCACTTTCAAGGTTTTTGTTGCTAGAGAGATACTATCATTTAAAGCTTCTAGTGTTTGGGACCCTCCCCCCATATGTGTTAAAAATATATTACATATCAGACAAGCGTTTGTCAAAACAGAGCACCCAAACAAGCAGCATTTTTCAGTAACACTATGTTACCAGAAGCAAATAGATCCTATCTACATGCTGAGTTTATTAAGTTTATTCCAAGTTTATTAAATTTACCCAAAGATGTCTAACGTTTTGATGGCAAAATGAATGCAAAAGGTGCTTAATAAGGAAGAGTGAACTGTGCATCCTACCCTGGGACTTTTGGTAATAACAGCCCACATGTAGCAACATTTGCCTCTGCTCCTGAGAAATTAACAGTCTCTTAATGGTTGTTACTTCCATTTCCAGTTGCTGAAACTGAGGCACACAGGAATGTGTGCCAAAGGTCACTCAGCTAAGAAGTGGTAGGGAGATTTGTATCCTAGCTCAATAATCTGGGCTCACAGCCCATACACAGTATCCCTGATGGTCCACAATACATTTGGATGAGCCCAACGCTGCCCAGGGCCTTTCTATTTTCCAACCTTCATATTTCTTTATAATCCTCCCACCTTTCAAAGCATATTCTCTCATTCTCTCTCTCTCTCTCTCTCTCTCTCTCTCTCTCTCTCTCTCTCTCTCTCCCCCTCCCCCTCCCTTCCTCCCTCCCTCTGTCCTCTCATCTTTCCTCCCAATGCCCTCTACACCACAGCATCAATGATCAAATATATTCTGAGAAATTTAGTAACTGGACAAAGACACTATTTCTCTACCAAGTTTTAGGTCCAGGACAAAGTAGAAATGCTCAGAAGCCAGCGGCCATAGAACAGAGAACATTTTCATTGAACCCAGAGGCTGCCATAGTTCTGGAGTGATGACTTGGGAAAGGATGACAAGCCCAGGAAGACAAAAAGCAAAAGCAACTTGTCTTGACCCTCCTATCCATTGCTCTGCCTTAGTTGCCACAGACACAGGAAAAAGGAGCAGTTTCATTCTTCTTGGGAACACAGGTACCCAGCAACTCCAGCTGGACTGTAAGGCAGGGTGATTCGACCCAGGACTTGGATGGACCAGAATGGAAAGCTTTGAGCAAACAACAAATGGAATGAGGTTAGAGATTCAAAGAGAGATGAGAAGAGTGAGCAAAAGAAGGCAAGCGAGGTGATGCATAGCTACTTCATGGTGCTGCTCGGGGAGGGGCGACGCAAGCTCTGCAAGGGTTCTGCAGCCTTCCTTGCCCATTCCAGACCCTCCGAAGTTGATCCTCTTTTTTCTTTAGGATAAGTTTACACAGGATTTGGTATTTAGGGGGTCAGAATGGATACTTTTCAGTAATTTTGGAATACTATTAACTTTTTCCTATAAATCTGTATCTTTTCCTTATAATGATTTCAAAAATATATGTGCTTGAGAGTCCTCAATCTTAAAATACCAGTTAGATTGCTTAATGGCTTTCAGGGCAAATGGGACCAAAGAGACGAAATTTGCCTTAAAGGCAACTAACTTTTGGAGAGGAATATATCTTCTCTCTATATCAAGGGATACCTGTTCTAGACATCAAAGGAGTTACGAGCATTCATATTCCTCCCCAAAGGACAACTGAGAATCTTATAAGCAAAGAGTCCTAGCATGACTTACTTGTTAATGTTTCCTGCCTAGGGCACAAAATGTCTCATCAACAAGACATGGGGTTTTTGGTAACTGCCTCTTAAGTGGATTCAGCTTTTAACCTGGATTTCCTATTTTCCTCCTTGGTTTCAAATGATTTAATTTCTCAAGAATTAAATTTTTTTTTAAGAGTTCCTCTAAATTAAATGAAGAGTAAATAAAAAGGCCTTAGACAAAAACTGGATAATTTTATTAGGAACATGATAAATGTGATAGGTTGCAGTAGCCTGAAAATCCCATTATATGCAATTAAGGAACTACATTAATATAATTGTAGACTTCCTAGCATTTTAGCCAAGCACATACAGTATTTACAGATAATTGCATAGTAAGGGGGAAAATGCAAGCTGTGAGGCTGGCATGCACGTGACCAACGTTGTCAAATTAAAACCTGGCTGGGTTTCTCCTTGAGTTATTAGCTTTAAAAAGCCTAATTTTTATCTTTTCAAGATGGGAAAATGCACTAGCACGCAAAACAAAATGTTTCCTGTTAGAAAAAAAAAATACAAAGCACAATGAAATAATAGGCACCATTAAAATATAGTAATAGTCATTTGGATTACACTAATTCCAAATTTGTACCTCTTTGACCCAAACATTGCTAAATGATGAATTCTGGAGCAAATCAATGTTACAAAGAATTTTGTGATGAGGATGAATAATGTATTTTTACATTTGCGAGGCCCTTGATATAAATATTGTTTACATGACACAAATGTGAAAATTAAACAAAATAAAGATATAGAAAAAGTACTCAGTGAGGCTGGAAGAAATCAGATTATTCTCCACTCTGTAGGTAATAAATTACACAATCTTAAAATTAAAGTCTCTAGATTATGAATTCTCAATTATAGAACTCAATGGTTGAATGAGATCAACCCCAGTCTCTTCCAGTTCTAGAAATTCATAAGGTGTTAGCTAATCGTTCAAGCGGGCCTCAAAGGACAAATACTTTTTAACCATCAAGTTGCATTATTAATCTGAAGTTGGAAATAATTCTACAGTATTTATTTTTTGATAAATTTCATTGGGAGGGAGCAATTTTAGGTTCACAGCAAAACTGAGCAGAAGGTATAGGGATTTCCCATCTATCTCTTGCTTCCCCCACTATCAATATTCCTAACCAGTGGTATCTTTTTCACCACTGATGCCCATACTGATGCATCATTACCTGAGGTCCATAGTTTACATTGGGGTTCATTTTTGGTATTATACATCTAATTGGCTTGGACAACTAGACTATAAATGTGATTGCATTATGGTATCACAGAGTAGTTTCACTGTCCTAAAAATCCTCTATTCTTTGTCTCTTTATCTCTGTCCCCTTTCCTAACTCCTAGAAAACACTGATTTTGTACTGTCTCCAATAGTTTTATCTTTTCTAGAATGTCATATAGTTGGAACCACACAGTATGTAGCCTTTTCAAATTGGCTTTTTTTCACTTAGCAATATGCATTCAAAGTTCCTTTATGTCTTTTCGTGTCTTGATAACTCATTTCTTTTTAGCACTGAATTGTATTCCATTGTCTGGAATTTATCCATTCACCTACGGAAGGACATCTTGGTGGCTTCCAAGCCTGGGCAATTATGAATAAAGCTGCTATCAATATCCTTGTGCGTGCTTTTGTGGACCTAAGTTTTTAACTACTTTGGACAAATAGCAAGGAGCATGACTGAAGGATTTTATGGTAAGAACACATTTTTTTTCTTTTCTTTTGGAGAGTAGGGGTGGTGCTAGGGATGGAACCCAGGGCCTCAAAACTATCAGGCAAGCACTCTACCACTGAGATAGCCAGCCCAGCATGTTTATTTTCACAAGAAATGGTTAACAGTCTTCCAAAGTGGCAATACCACTTTGTAGCCTCACTAGCAATGTATGAGAGCTCCTGTTTTAATATCCTCACCAGCATTTGGAGTCAACGCCCTCCTTTTGGACTATTCTAATAGGCATATAATAGCACCTCATAGTTTTAGTTTGCATTTCCCTAATAGTCTATAATATGGAGCATCTTTTCATATGCTTATTTGTAATCTGTACATCTTCTTCAGTGAGGTGTCTGCTGAGGTCTTTGAACTATTTTTTTAATCAGGGTTTGTTTTCTTACCGTTCACTTTTAGTTCTTTTTAAATTTCAGATAACTGGCCATTATCAGATATGTCCTTTGCAAATATTTACTCACAATGGTGGCTTATCTTTTTATTCTCTTAAAAGTGTTTTTCACAAAACATAATTATTTAATGAAGTTCAGCTGATCAATTCTTTCTGTTATAGATTGTGCCTTTTGTGTTACAACTAAAAAGTATTGCCAAATTCAGAGTCATCTAGATTTTCTCATATTTTATCTTCTAGGAGGTTTATTGTTTTTTGTTTGCACTGAGATCTCTGACCCTCTTCGAGTTAATTGTTGTGAAGGGTGTCAGGTCTGTGTCTAGAACCATTTTTTTTGCATGTGGATGACCAATTTTCCCAACACCATTCTTGAAAAGACTATCTTTTCTCAACTGCCTTGTCTCTACATTTATTTTTAAATAGCTAAACTTTTCATTAATTTAGATTTGCTTACTTTCAGATACAGCAGGTACTACAGCTTCCCCCCAAAATTAATATGTTGAAATCATGACCATCCCTCCCCAGGTGATAGCATGAGGAAGTGAGGCATTTAGGAGGTCATTATCTAATGAATGTGATTACTGTCCTTATTAAAAAGACACTGCAAAGCTCCTTCACTATTTGTGCCAGAAGGGTGCCCTCAGCAGACACAGGTAGGATCTGCTGGCACTTTGATCTTGGACCTCCCAGGCTCCAGTGCTGTAAACAACAGGTTTCTGCTGTTTATCAGTCATTCAGTCTATGACATTGTTCCGTAGCCCAAATGGACTATGAGAGTGAGGAAATGATATGAATGGAACACTTTCTGTGTATGGAGAACTGTATTAGCCCCTTTCACATATGCTGAACATGTGACAGTGTGGGATACTCTATGGGGAGTGGCAGAAATTACCAAATGCATTTTATGTCATGCCAATTTTACGTTAACATAAGTTATAATCATCTTGAAGTTGTTTAATTTAAATATGCATCTAAGATCTGGATGACCTCAGTGGTCAACTTGTCTGTCTTTGTTGTGTACTGAGTACTAAATTTTGAGTGCATTAAGGTTTTTTGGTTTTGTTTTTTGCTAATACTAGAGTTTGAACTCAGGGCCCTGTGAGATATATACCTCCAGTCCTTTTGCTTCAGGTTATGCTTCAGATTGAGTCTTACATTTTTGCCCTGCCAGGCCTTGGACCTTGATCCTCCTACCTATGCTTCCAATGTAGCCAGCATTGCAGACTCCAACCACCATGCCAAGATTGTGTGTTAAGATGGGATGTCCCTAGCTTTTTCCTCAATCCTCCCAATCTGTGTCTCTTGAGTAGCTAGGATTACAGGAGTAAACCAGGATGCCTAGCCTGCATTAGGTTTTTAATCCTCCCAAGAAGCCTCTAAAGAAGGTGCTATTATCATTCCCATTTTACAGATGCATAAAGCAAGCCTTGAAGAAGTCTGGCAAATTGCCTAAGGCCACCTCATCAGCATATGCAGGAATACGGACTGGAACTAGGTCAGACTTAAAATCTAAAGTAATGTGAAAACCAGTTCACATGTGGACTCAGAAAGAAGTTATTCCCTTCCTACTGCTCTTTGATCATTAAAGAGGTCAGGGGAAAGTGGATATATAATAAACACTCTCTAATTTCTACTGCTGAATTTGTGAAGAGTAAGTGACTGATGCAGACATCTTCCCTGCTCCTGCCCCCAATGATGGAGAACAAATGTTCCTGCTAACAGGCTTGGATGGCAGCTATCAACAGGAAGGAAATCTCAAGTGATAGCTGACCAAAAACAATGGCGATACATTAGCACTCATACGGTTTATGGAACATTCGTTCATTTTCCTCAACACCAAGTTTAACTTTGCGGGAGGCAAGTTGTGTTATAAAACTGAAAAAAAAAAGGTGGGGGGGGGCAGTTTGAAAATGTTGATATGATTGTCTATCTAACAGAAGGGAGACAATTTGCAGCGAAATAATTGGTACATTTCCCACTGCATTATGTTTCTCAAAACATGTTACTGTGGGTGGAGATTAGCTCTCCCTTTCTTCGGGAGGAAAATGACTTGTCTCCCATAGTGAATAGAACTGTCATTCTGAGAGCTGACAAATGCTAACAACCTTTGGAGGTGCACTGTGTAAGCATCTAAAAAGCAAATAAAATAAAACAAAGAATCCGGTAACTAAAGAAAGAAAGGTCATGAAAGGAAATAGTGGAGAAAATTCCTTCACAGTGAAAAAAAGAAGAAAAAGAAAGGAAAAAATCGGAAGTCTGCATAATGTCAGAAATAACAGTCACATACTGCAATGAAAGAAAACAAAAATAAATCATTCTAAATTAAAGTTACTCCCATTAGTTTCCTTTTAATGCTGGGCTCTATAACATCAAATTATACATGATGGGTTTATTTTATTTTGCTAAAAATGCAGTTACACTAGGAAGACAACTAATAGAGCTGACCACTTATTAAAGCCACACATGTTCAACGTCACCGTGTTCTGTGCCAGAGGTAGGCTCATTGGCTGAGGTAACACCCACTCCACCAGGTACCTTGGTCCCCATGGTGGGATTAGAATAGGATTTATGACCAAAAATAATGGACAGTCATAGAATGCTGTTGGGTGAGGAAGGGGTCCTGGGAGGGAGTTATAACAAAAATGATGAAAGTTTCAGCAGTTGCTAGCAGTCAAGAAAAGATTCATGTCAACGAGAGTCTCCCCTTTTCCTGTCAGAAAAAGCTCTCGAACAATGTCATGTTTTTATGGAAGCATTTTCTTTTTGCTATTTTTTTCACCAAATACAAATCTGCAACTGATAAAACTCGCATTTTGTCTGCCAAGAATAAAGCAGCTAAATTCTTATTACCCTCAGTATATTCCCAGCTACTTGTTATCATAAAATTGGGGAGGGAAGGTGCTAAAACCCAAAGTGGTTGTTGTGTCTTAGAAAGGGGTCTTTAAACAAAAACAAGGGCTGTTCTACATCTCATGGACATGAAGATGTCAGAGATGGAAGGTTCTTTAACAAATGTCCTGAAGGTCTGTGTGATTCTTCACAAATAACAACCCTAAGAATACTATATGATTAATGTCTGTTGAGTGCTTACTTACAAAGCCATTGATTATGCCAAGGACTTGACATATATAAAGTTATTTGCTCTTCATAATTCAATGAAATGTACTATTATCATCTTCATTTTGAAGATTTAAAAACAGAATTACAGAGTCTAGATCCTTACTGGAGATGCAGCTGGTAAGTGGTCAAGTTTAGATTTGGCAATTTTTTTAATTGGAAGCCTTCCCTGTGAATAAGTTGTTGAGCATTGGATATTTTTGTATTCTTTTCTTGAGTTTTTTTCTGGAATTTAGTTAAGATCCTTGGGAATACTTTGATTCTTTCAGATCTTGCTGTTACACTTTGCTGGCCAAGATCATCAGAACTCCCTCCTAGGACCCCTTCTTCCCCCAGCAGCACTCTGTGACTCTGTCCATTATTTTTGGTCATAATTAGTATTTCCAACAGCTAATTATTCTCTAATACTGAGGCAAAATTCCTCAGATTGCATTGTTAACATTGTATGAATTATGAGATTTTCTACACTGGCTGATGGGAAGAAGCGCTGGTTCAAGCCCTGTACGAGTTCCTGTTTTGTTCCTCTAATCCTTTCAAGTGGTTCTTTCCTCATCCTATGTAGTTTCCCCACATAAATAATCTGATCAACCCTCAGCTTGAAGATTCAATATCTCCAGAGTCTTTTCCCCATGTAGCTCTCTTTTCTCCAATACACCATCCTGTAAACTCTAACCTTTGCTTATTTGTACCTGGCTCTGTCTTCTCAATCCAAGTTGACTACCTTGTTTTGTCTGGGTTCCCTTTCTGGCATCTCAGCCTGGAAATTTGCTCCAGGCAGGGACAATGACAGAGCTTACCTCTTTGCTTCCCATCAGGAATCACTGTCTTTCATGGTCTGATGTCCAGTGTCTATCAAACTGTCCAATATCAAATATGTTGTCCAGTTTTCTAGTTGTTTCAGAAAGGAAAGTAAATCTAGTCCCTGTCACTCCATCTTGGCCAGGAGCAAATGTTCTCAAGCTCAAATCTGAAGCTAAGAGTTAGGTTTCAGAACCTGAGCCTATAACCACTATCGTACATTTTATGAAGTAGCTGGAACTAGAAAGATTTTGAACGAATTCAACTATGATATATTGTAAGAACTTTTGTAAATGTTGCAATATGCCCCCAGTATAACAATAATAAAAAAAAACCTAAAAAACAAATAAAAAATAAATGACCTACTAAAGCATATACCACAAGATACCACATCTCTTTCCTTGTAATACATGTTCTCTCCAATACCATTACTTGCACAGTGATATTTGTAGAAGGTAGGAGAAATAGATTCAGATCCAATGTTTGCTTCTCTGTTAAATTTCCACCTCTATTTTTCACTAGGCTCAACTACTAGATTTTCCTCTGAGGCAATGCTCACATTTTCAAGTCCTAGGAAATCATCCAGAGGCATTTTGGCAGAAGAGTATGAAGTACTGTTCGTGTTCAAGTACAGACATTATGACCAACAACAGAGTGTGACTGGAGCAGGGCTCACGGTGTCTAACTATATGAAAAAAAAATCTAAGACTGAACTTTATGCAGTGGATCGTTTCCTAAATTTGCTTGAATCAAATTTGAATTAACTGAATGATGTTAAATTCACCAATGAAGCATCTGTTAAAAAGTAATGTTTTGTGCAGCACTTTAGTTTAAGGGAATAGGTTCTGGAAACTGAGAGGCTAGGGTTCAAATCCCATTTTACCAGCATGTCTTCTTGGTCAAACCACTTAACTCATCAAAGCCCTAGATTTCAAAAAATGAGGATGACAACAATATCTACCTCTTGGGTTGTGGGTAGGATTTAGAGAGCTAATCCTGGGAAAAGTACATCATACCTTAGGAGAGCTTAGCACTAAATAAAAGTTAACTATTATTAGTTCAGTTATATAGAAAAATATAAGAGATTCACAAAGAGAGGAAATGAAATATAAGACACTGTCATCTCTGGTTAAAAGTTCTTTCAAGCAAATGCCGGGTTTTAATCTAATTCTAGATATATTAAAAGTTAGACTGCCCAACATTCTCTTACAGGAGTTTTATAATTAATATAATTCACCCTTGGTACCATGCTCTTTAAATTTTCATTTACTTAATGTCATTCACTAATACTTATGTACCATGGTAACTAATTCTGAAATTAGTTATATCCTTTGATTAGTTCATATCCTTTGAATATTAGATAACTATCTCAATACTTAGCACTCTTGTTATCATTTCAATCAACTATACTTTATTTTTTTCATATGAACCAAACCCTTAAGATGTAAACACTTATTATTATTGCTATATTTAAAATACAGCAAGTCAGGTAATGCTAAAATTTTGCTAAAATGCAAAATCATAGGAAAAGGAAATTTCTAATGTTCAAACTGCTGTTTTTTATTTACATATTTGAATGGCCATATCATGTCTTAGACCAGCCATTTATATCAATCCAATGAGAGCAGGTTAGATCCAGAAGAACTTACCTAGCAAGCCCAGAAGAGTAACTACAATTATTGACATATGGTTTGCTTAAAATCTCCTAATGTGTCTACGTTTGAAAATGAATTCTAAGTATATCTCAAATTGCCTGTATTTTGTTTTGTTTGTTTGGGGGCTCTTGGGTTTTTTTGTAGTGTTGTTGATGCTATTGTTTTTGAGATAGGATCTTACTGTGTAGCCCGGACTGGCCTTAAACTCACGCTCCTGTCTTTCCCTGCCCAGTGCTGAGATGGGTGAACCACCACGCCATTTGCCTATTTTTAATTGATAAATCTGGCAATCTTAAGTGTGTTTGAAACAGGCATAGGCATATATATTCACAAAGTCTAGAAAAGGCTATATGTGAACATAACTGTGCAACTTAGTAGACTATTTAAAAACGTGAAGGTTTTCAATGAATAGTGACATAAATATTCAATGAATATTCATAATATTCATGATGTTTCATGATATCTGAAACATCTTTATAGATTTCTCTTTCCCTGATTCCAACATGTTTTAATGCAACACAAATATAAAATATCAACTTATTTAAAAACAGCTTCCAAATCAAACACTAAGATGGTAAACAAAGGCAAACTTGGTCCTCACTTAGAATCAGCTTGTCATCAGATGAATCATTATTTTATGTTAGTATCTTTCTAGCATCTAGCAGACAATGAAAGACTCATACCAAAGCCAATTTCAATTAATCCAAGAAAGAAAATTTCATGTGACACTATCAGACACTTTTCCAAAATTGAGATAAATTGTACCTACAATTTCACATTGCTTTTTATCTACTGATCTTGTAGTGCTATCAAAAAAAGCAATCAAGTTTGCCTGGTATGATTTGCTCCTTTTAAATTTCTATTTCATAATGCCCAATGTCATTATCTTCATATGTTCCATCAATTCTCGCAGATTTTCTATTAACATTCATTCTATTCTTTTAATATAGATTTACCTTGCTTTTGCTAGATAATTGTTTCAGTGTTGTTCATTTTTTTAGAACAACAATAATCATTATCATTAGGATAATGCTCCACCAATTATTTCTCATATTTGGGTTGATAAAGGGACTCAGATCAATTCTAAAGTACTTATTGCACATTTACTAATTGCTTATTACTCTCACAAGCATTATGAAGAAGACAAATGGAAAGAAAGAAACGTTCCTCTGGAAGCCAATGAACTCACACATTCAAGGGAATTCTGCATTCATTGGTACCCAGTATTCTGTAAACTCTAGTAAGCAACATATATATACATATATATAATTAAAATTCAAGTTTTCATGTCCTATTTTTAGAGGTTCTGGTCCAGTATTTTCATTTTTAACAATCACCTTCAGGTGATTTCACCACTAACATTTCTTAAACCACATTTGAAAACAAACCAACCAGGATAGTCAAGTATCATAGGATCAGAACAGAGTTCAGCAATTATAGGTTCACATCATACAAAAGATTTCCTAGAAGAAGAGGACTTTAAGGATAACAGATGAACAGAGTTCTTAGTGTTGAATTCCTTTGAAGAATACTTAATTCACAAAAGAAGTCACTTTCATGCACCATGATTATCTGCCCTTTGGTCAAATCAATTAGGCAATAAAAGATTAATATGGTTATTAAATAAATTTAATAAAGGATTAATAATAATAGTAATAACTTACCCACTGAAAAATAAACATGTATCCCTGTCAAAAGAGTTAAAACAAATTTAAGACTGAGAAGTATGAATCTCAATTGTTTCATATTATATACAATTGATATATTCTAGGGCTCCCAAATTCATTGACTTTTTAGTGGCAATCCAGAAAGCAATACTTAGAGACAATTTCAGAGTCACAAAGAGATTTTTATCCTATAAATAAAAACCTGCATTACTCCTGTGAAAGCCTGTAGTGTTAAATATGATTACTCTAGATTCATAGGGTATCAAATGAAAATTATTTGAATGCATATAACTGCCTTTTTCCAAATATCTCAGAGTGTTTACTGTATTAATTCATTCCTTGTATTATCCAAGTAAAACCAGCCTATTAGTTAAGGTCCAGGTAAGAAAACAAAAGAGATTTAATAGTGGGGGAATTTATTACACAAGTGATGGAAGAGAAAAAAAAACCAAAGGAGATAATGAACTCAACAGAGAATTGAACACAGGAGCTTGGTCTCTAAATGGAAGAAATGATGGAGAAAGTGATGGCTCTAGAGACCAGGGGTGGATCACCTGATTGAAGTCAAAACAATGGGGATTATCTGGAGTAACAGAATAATAGAGGAAAGCACTGGGAGAGAAGGGAAGAAATCCCTGGATTCTCCCTTCCTCCCTTCCTCCATTCTGTTGCAAGTGCCTCTGAACCCTACAAAAATCTCAGCTGACACTGACCCTAGAAATGAAGCATACAGAGGTCAATGAAAAGTAAAGGGTGTCAGAGCAAATCGAGGACTGTCAAGGATTGTCTAAGAAAGATGGCAGTGGTGAGAAGATTATTATTATTTTTACAGTGTTCCCTTTAATGAAGAGATTTAGTTTGCACAAGGATTTTGAAATTTTTATAAATTGTCCACCCAGTGCTTCAACTGTTCAGAAATTCATCACATATCCATTTTATCCTCTAAATGCACTACATTTTATTCTCTTGTTGTTTACCACACTCATTTCATATGAACTAAAATTCAATACTTGAATATACTTCATTATTATTATTTTTTTTGATGGCACTGGAGTTTGAACTCAGGACCTCACACTTGCTAGGCAGATGCTCTTACCACTTGAGCCTCTCCACCAGCCTTTTATTATATTTTTTAATGCAAAATGCAAATCTTTTGTCCCATTCATCTCTCTTACCTATATGTCAGAAGTCATTTTATACCTTTCCTGGTATCTTTTTAAGTGTCCAAATATCTTTACTTCATCTACTTCTTAAATGTGCATTTTTAAAGAAGAATATGGTTTTTAAACCATATTCATCTCTCTTACCCATTCATCTCTCTTACCTATATGTCAGAGTCATTTTATACCTTTCCTGGTATCTTTTTAAGTGTCCAAATATCTTTACTTCATCTACTTCTTAAATGTGCATTTTTAAAGAAGAATATGGTTTTTAAACCATTTAGTTTTTAAACCATTTAGATGGGAGTTGTTTTACTCCCATCTGTACTCATGAGTGGAATTTTTTGTAGGTAGTAATTTCTATTCCCCTTGTATATGACCACATACTAGCTCCTTTAGCCCATTTATCTTGTAGGAAGATGTGCTTAGAAACAAAATTTGGTATTTTTTTCCAGAAAAATCTATCATATTAATTAAGCACTGCAATGGAGCTCTATGTTTAGCAAACTGCTTTGCATAGTGTGTGTGTGTGTGTGTATGTGTGTGTGTGTGTGTGTGTGTGTGTGTGTGTGTGTGTGTGTTAACAGAAATGGTTTCAAGAATGAGAAACAAAATAATGCACTTGAAGGACCTGGCATTTCCATCCATGTATTTCTGCATAAATACATAAATGCAACAAATAATGATTTAACAATTATATAAACATATTCTCAGAACATGTAATTCCCTTTTGCCACAAACAGTTACTGAAGCTCCATAGATTATATTTCAGTTGATATGATCCCCTTCTTAATAGCAAATTTCCAGTCTCATGAGGTCATTCTCCTCACTGACCACTCAACACCTTCATGCATGATTTGGGCTCTGTCATTTTCCTAGTCTGCTTTTCCCTCCATTCTACTATCCACAACCTTTCCATTCCTCAATTCCCTAAGTCTGTCTCCATGGTATAATTTACTATGACCAATGAGTCCAGAGGGATCCCTCTCTTTCTGAACTCCTGACAGACTTCATGTCTGGCTTAATTTACTATTCATTATTTCACGTACATCTATTCTCAAAAGTCCTTAAATTATCAAAGAACAGGGTCTAAAATTTACATTCTACAAATTTGTAGAAACGATAAGTAAAGAACAAGAACCCAAAACATTCACTGGATGCCAATGAAGTTTCATAATCAGTCCTAAAGAGGTGTTTTCAAAGTCAACAAGAGTAATGTGGAAAGGTAAAAAGGAAGAATGCTACAGTGCAAATCGAGAAGAACAATGAGAAATCTATGACCAGGAAGAAAGAAGAAATACACAGATTTCAAATACGCAAGTGGAGATCTCTGTTTTAAAAATTTCTCATTCATTTTGAAGAAGTTTCCAACACATTTTTCCCCCTTCAGAAAAAAATCATATTTTTATCTTCACTGATTAAATTTATTTTGTTTTAGCCAGCAATATATTTTCACTGCCTCTTATATCTTGAAAAATA
The DNA here is from genome assembly GCF_047511655.1 of Castor canadensis. Taxonomy (NCBI): domain Eukaryota; kingdom Metazoa; phylum Chordata; class Mammalia; order Rodentia; family Castoridae; genus Castor; species Castor canadensis. Next base: position 134,390,130 of record NC_133393.1, on the reverse strand, counting down.
ACTCTGAGGAATTTCATCTCATAGTCACTCTTTATTATCTTTCTACCCTGTCTTAATTCAGTTTCATCAGGAGGATCAAATGTAAAGCCCACCTGTAGCTCTGATTAGGTGTTCACTAAATGTGATTTTAAAACTGAAGTCTCCTGATATCATCATTCTCAGAACCTCCTGAAGGTCAAGCGGATTACACCAGAGACAATTAAACAGCATGGCTTCCCCTGGGGGCCTCCCCTCCCCCACCACCTGGATCCTATCATTCTGGCCTATTTCCTCATTTAAACCTCTCAGCACCAATATGTCTTCAACTTAAAAATCAATTTTCTCCCTGTTTAAGTTTCTTTTTCACAGTTGCTTCTTCATTTAATCTTCAGGGTCATCTCAATCCCCATAAATCTAAACATAGCAATCAAATGTCTCGTTTCTTTCAAATGTCTTGCACAAATCCCCCTCTTGATTGATTGGGCAATTTAAAAGAAAGATAGCAAACAGAGGAAATTATATTTCCAGAGAAATGCCACTTCATCGAAAACATGGGGATAGAGGGGTAGCTTTTTGGTTTTGTTATTGAAAGTATTTATATTTTTTAATATAAATACTTCCAGGTGATAATATAATATATTGCTTTTAGAATATTTTTTCTTGAAAGAAAACCTTTCCATTTATGAATGAGAAAAGTTTGGAAGCCCTTTGCAAGTATTTAGTTTACTAACATGAGAAGATTCCCACTAAAGCTGAAGTGGATTGTCTTTTTCTCCCTATATTACCACTTAAGATGTCTGCAGAAGGCTTCAGAATGGAGTTCTCTGTTTCTGTGCAAATTTCCTTTTCCTAAACAAATACTTAGTGAGCATGTATGATTATCAAGGCATTGAACTGGGTGCCTGTCTTAGTGCATTTGGGCAGCTATAACAAAATACCTTAGGCTGGGTAATTTTAAAACAACAGAAATTTACTGCTCACAGTTCTGGAACTTGGAAAGTCCAGGATTGAGGTACCAGCTGATTTGGTGAAGGCTCATTCTCTGCTTCAAAGATGATAGTTTCTTGCCACATCCTCATATGGCAGAAGGGGCATGGGCGTTCCCTCAAGTTTTAATCCTATTCGTGAAGGTGGAGTCATTATGATTTAATCCCTTCCCCAAATCCCAACCTCTTAATACTATCACCTTAAATTTACAGGTCCCAACATATGAATTTGGAGGAACATCATGATGCAAATCATAACAATGCCATAAAACCACTTGGTATTAACAGGACATAGTCTCTGTTCTCAGTGGCATAGATAGGATAGGCACAGGTACAAATAGTTCTAAGGAAAAGCAGTATATGACAAGTAGTGTGCCTCATTTATTAACTCAATGAGTATGTTGAGTGCTTCTTATATGACCAACACTCTACAAGGCACTGAGGATACAACAAAGAGAAATCGGTACCATTCCTCTTCTCATGGAGCATACAGTCTTGAGAGTAGCGGACAGACATTAATGGAATGATCACACTAGAGAATCGTGAGTATTCTCAAAGCAGCATGTACCAAAGGGGACTTGCATAGACCCAGCAGTCAGGGGTTTGATTTGGAGCTGGAACTTTAAGGATAAATTGAAATTCAAGGTGAGACCCTGGGGAAGACCATTACAGACATAGCAAAGAATGAAACATTACTGTAGGAACTTTCAGAGGGAAAACTCCTTTTGGAGGTAAGAGGTAGTAAAAGGTGGGAGGAGAACATCCCTGAGAGGCTAGAGCACTAGCTCTGGCCTTCACTAAGGGTAGGACTTCATTAAGCAGAGATGGAGGGAAGGAGAATATAAGCCAGAGACTTACTTGGGTGGATGCGGGGAGCTTGTGAAGAGTCTGGAAAGAGAGGGAGACCCAAATAAGGGGTGCCACCTATCTAGAATAAGATTTAGTATTTTTCTATGCATGCAATGGAAAATTCCTGACAGCTTTACAGCAGGGCTATTTTACACTTAGAATTGTGTTTTAAGGATATCAATCTGAATTTAGGAAGTAGAAATAGATATGGAAAGGCAGATACAGAAGCAAGAGATAGTCACAGAAGTAGATCAACAAGTTGAGTCTTTGAGGTTTTAGGTAGTCAGGAACTGTAAGGAAATTTTATTTTGTTCTCAAAATAAAGAAAAAGAAAGAAACATATATTCAGACATATTCACTAGACCTTCTGTTAAGGCCTTCTTGTGAACTATTTTATTTAATCCCCAGGAATCCTTGAAAAGAATTCATATCTTTTTAATTCTTATATGTCCTTAATATAAGTGTCCTTATACATAAGTGAGAAACTGAGGCTCAGAGGAACTAAATAACCTGCCAAAGAGCAAGGTGATAAGGTATAAAACCAGGATCTGATTATAAGCTTGTTTTACTTCAAGACAAAAATAGTACTCCAAGGTCTTTCTTCTTTCTTAGTTTCCAATTCTTACTCCTCTCACCATTCCTCAAATTCCATTGATATTCAAAAAGGATTCTTAGTGCTCTGCAAACCTCTGATTGAATATGAGAAATTCCCACAGGGTGCACCAAGCCAATGTCACACATATTTATCTATGGGATAAGAGAGAGATTTGTGATAAAACATGCAATTGGAAGAGTAGGGGAAATAGAATTCATTTCTGAGGTCTGTCTCTCCCTGAAATTGCAATGGCAAGACATTTGCAGGACTCAAAAAACCAGTTAGTGGATTCAGTATATTAACTTTCACTTTGTTGTTTTTATTGTCCCTATAGGGATCAAAAGATGAAGAACTCGTGTCAAAGCTTGTAACTCCCTAATTAGTTGATTATTAACAGTGAAAATCTGATTTTCAAAGTTATTTAATGGTCATGCAATAAACCAACGTGAGATAACCATCAATGCTGTAGCTCAGGTCTCCACAGAGTTGAGTGATGTTGTAGCTACTGTTATTTCCAGAAAGGAAATATGAACGTTACATCCACATTACTGCCTGAGATTTCCAATCACCCACTGAACAGGTAAAATGCCTTTTCAACTCAGATAGGTCAAGGAGGGATTGTTACATAACACTTTTCCCCCTAGCCCATCTTTATCATAGCAGGTAAAAATAAAGTTGATTATTAGGCAGGAAAAAAAAACACAAAGCAATTATTAAGCATATTATATTATGCTTAGAGTTGTTTTCTGGATCTTGTTATCACCCTGGGCTGTGAATTTCAGAATTAATTATGTAAGTGAATCAAAAGTGTACTGATACTATAATTTGAAACCATTATACCAACTATCTCCACTCCAGCTCATCATGCCTGGCAACAAACAAGAAGGTGAAAAGCAAAGTAGTCATAAAAACAGAGAGGGAACAAATGAATAATAAATAGGAAATCTTATATTAGTCATGGGAACAATAGCAACCCATCCACAAATAAGCAACAATGACCACAATTCTCTGTAGGCTCATCTATACAGTACTGACACCATTAAAAACAGGAGGTCCAGAAGATGGGCTGTGTTGTGCCTGAAAGGAAGGATTTCAAGGACATAGCCTGATATAACATGTTAGAGTAGTTCTTACTGAGGAAGGGTGGCTTTTAGGTATTTTCTCAGTTGAATGTCTTAAGTGGATGGTAGTACTATTGACTGAGGTGGTCAAAAGATGGAGAATCTATAAATCAGTTTTTAATGTGTACAGTTTGAAATTTGCCAAGCAGACAAATTGGGGTCATAATCTAGAATGTTAAGGAAAAATCAAGGGCTCAGATAAAACTTGTGAGACAGCAGCATCCAGTCAATAAAATCACCTAGAAAAACAATGTAGACATGACACTGAGAGAGAAAGAATCCCAGGATCAACCCTAGTGAAGTCCATCATGGTGGGTTAAAGGAGATGGAAGGTATAGATCAAAAAGAGGAAAACTAGACAAAGGCAAGAGCTATGTAAATGGGGAAAAAAGCCAAGAAAAAATGAGGTCACAAAAGTCAAATCAACAACCAGAACATTGTCAAATAAATAGAGAACAGGAAAGTGCCAGTAGACTTAGCACCAGTAAGTGACAACGACTATGACAGAGACTATGTTAGAGGAATGATGAGATCACAACCAAAAATCATATAGCTCCAATTTCTAAATGTTTCCCAAATATGCTCAATTCATTCCAGCCTAATTCAAGTTTGGACCACTATCATTCACTCACATATATTGCTCTTGTATCTCCTTCAATTTATTTGCCTTCTCCCATCCAAACAATCTTGCCAAAAAATAATTCTGACCACGTTACTCCCCTGTCTCACTTAGGATGAAGTCCTAAATTTTTATGATACCCTCAACAACCCCCACCACCAGGCCCCTACCTGCTACTTCATTCTCAGTTCATTCTACTTTTCTCTTCAAGGTCAGAGCATCAGCCATATTGAACATCTCAGATTTCAGGTATACCTATTGTTAGGGACATTCCAGGATTGATGCTGAGCCAGCAAAGGAGTAAAATGAGAAAAGGACATTTATATAGCTTGAAGGAAGAGTGCAACGGAGGTAAGTGTTGTATAGCTAAACTGACTCTTATTTCTTACTTTTGTCTTTTTCTTTAACCTGGGTCATGATCTCCCTTTCAGAACGATACTCTCATGAATGTTGACATTGTGCATATGATTAGGAAGGCACCCCAATGCCTTTTGTTTCATGCAGACCTTACTATACTAGGTCTTTTCCTTAAGAGAATATCCCTTGTGTTCCCAACATAGAGAATTGCTAACTCCCTAAAATCAGGAAACATCGAGATGCCATATGTATGGGCATCTGTGTTTGAATTGTGGTTTCTGGAGTCCTTGGGAAATGTTTTTGGGCTTTTTGTTTTGTTTTGCTTTTTGTTTATGCCTGGATTTCAGTTTCTTCATCAGTAGAATTGTCATAATTCTAGGTACCAAATTCTTAGGATCGTTTTGAAGGCATTAAACATTAAGTGCTTATTCCAATACCTGGCACAGACCAAACACTCACTAAATATCATCATTATTTTGACTGCTATTATCTTGAAGAATCTATAATACTTTCCCACGTACTGGACAAAGTCAGTTCTTAACAAACACTGCTTGGCTACATGATAAACACTATTCAGCGACCGTTTCCCATGTCTGCTATGGCATATTATTCAAAGACAAGAGTGAAGTGAAGTGCTGTCCTTATGATTAATTTCTTCTTCCTTTTTCATGTTGAGTTATGTAAATCAAGTTTGCACATTTCACCCTTCCAACAGAAGTGGAGTGGTTCTAATTTGATCTAACCTAAGGTGGGGAGGAGAGTGACTGAAATTCAGAAGTCTGTAAAAGTTAAAACTTTCTGGTATAAAAGAAACAGCAGGCTGCCTTCTGTTTTCAACATTAGCATTTAAGTTCACTGCAGCTGAACTCAATTCATATCAGTGGAGATTTATATCACACAGTGGGAAGGCAAGTCTATCCTACTGCTGTCTTGCAGAATTATCATCAGGAATGTAGCCAATTTTAGCACAAATAAATGGTAGTTAGGGAAGTAACTTGTATGATCAAGTCCTATAATGGTCATTCTTTGATTTAGAAATATGTTCTAAACCTGTCACTTTGCATGAGCTTGATTTAAAAAAAAAAAAAAAAGAAAGGGGTAAAAAGCACTCTGCTTTCTCCAGTGGGAATAGCACAATATACAATAACAAAACAGAGAGTTAAAGAACATTCTGTTCACCGTTTTATCATTTTAAGTGTATAGAAAATAACTTTAAGTGGCTGACGCATGCTTAAGGATTAAATTATATACAACACAGCTCACTATCATTACTGTTACATATCTCTAAACTGAGACACTCCTAAAATTGACATCTTGTCGGTAGTTAAAAGACAGATGAAATACTGGTTTGAATTGTATCTTTTATCTCCTTTATGAAGTAGAAGAAGTGCTTTGTAAGATTCACATATGCAGAATGGAAAAACAAACTGGTTCAGTGAATTAAATGAAGGTATGGTTAGAGCAAGAAGGCACCTCAAAGACCATCATTTCTAGTCCCTTGGTTAACCAACAGGGGAACAAAGACTCAATGAATTCAGACAGTCAACCCAGCAGCATGTGTGTGGGATCCACTGCCAAAGATTCTCTTTCTACAAGCCTGTGTGCCTGGAAACACATGTTTAGTCCCAGGTGACCAGTGTTCAGCCATGTTTGGGTATGATTTAGTGTTGGCAAGAGAAGAGACATAGATGTATTCCTGTTTATGTGTCCATGATTAATCCACACTCAACATGTTCCAAGACAAAGTCATCATTTTCTCCCAAATCTGCACCTTCTCTGGCTTCACATACTGAATAATCTCCCCAGTCACCCAAAGCAAAAAATCTGGGACTCACCTACATTTTCCGAAATGTATTGAAGTTGTAATTGCAAGTCAAAGAAAACCAACTGGCACTGGCTTGACTAGAAAACACAATTTATTGAATTATTTCATTGTGAAGTCTATAAGGAGATTGTACCTCTAAGTAAGACTGGACTAGACTAAGCAATTTTATAAAATTATGCTTCTGTTCTCTCTCTCTTCTCAGCACTTCTTCATTGTTTTCTCCTTTGTAGAGTGGATATGACAAGCTTATATCCTTCCAGCTTAATTCCAATGGAAGGCTGAGGGGAAGACCAGTGCTAGCTACATTTTGGATCTGGAGTGTCCCAAAAGACCCATGTAGTAAAGGCTTGGCCACCAGCCTGTAATACTATTGGGAGGTGGTGGAACCTCTGGGGGTGGGACCTAATAGAAGGAAGTTAGGTCATTACACCATTATACTCTATCATTACCTCTCTTTCTCTTTATCTCTCTCTCTCTCTCTCTCTCTCTCTCTCTCTTCCTCTTTCTTTTTGGCCACCAGAGGGGAATAGGCTTCTCCTGCTAGGTGCTCCTGCCATTATATACTGCCTCACCACAGACCCAAAGCAACAGGCCCATCAGACCATGGACTAAATCAAAATTGTGACCCAAAATAAACCTTTCCTCATTTAAGCTTATTCATATCAGGTATTTGTTACAGTGATGGAAGGGTGACTAATATAATCAGTATGCAGGTAGAAACATCAGAAACAGTAGGCCTACCTTATATATAGATTTATTACATGTGGTTTTGACCAAGTACGGTCAAAATAAACAAAACTCAAAAGAAAATTTAAAAACAAAAATTTTAATTCCTACACACATCCCACAGCTCAGTTGGCACCCAGAAGCTCTCAGTCAGTCCTGTATTATCCTCAGTTGTTTAAATTATTACATGATCTGCTGTTTCCCTGCCCTTAGTTTTGTGAAAACGTGTCTCTCAGAAAAGCAAATGGTGCCCAAAATCAAGGTGAATGTGCTTAGTTGAAGTGAACAAGTGAAAATTTGAGATTTGTTGAAAGGCAGCATGTCTTTAACAGAAGTTAGGCAGCATTTTGGGAAAAGTGAGTCAAGCATCCACAGTACAGTGCTGAACTCAATGCATCTTGAGCATGTGTGGTATTTCTTCAATGGTCGTCTTCTTGGAACCATATACCTATGGATGCCAAAGATCTACTGTATCTTCTGTATCATCCTGGACTCCTCATCTCCCTTAACCTCGAGAATTACATAGTTTCCATGATTCTCTATTGTTGATGTGTCTTTGATTATCTGCTTCTCTCAGGTTCCACAGTTATGACACTCCAGGCTCTTACTTTGTCCCTTCTGGAGTTACAATGTTCCTACTTATAGTCCTGCATCCATACTGCAGTTCAAAGCTAATTATGGCATTTTCTCACTTAAAAATCTATCAAGGTTTGACTACATATAATATGAGGATTAGGCTGCTTAAAAGGATATTTAAGGCTCTCTAAGGCTTGTCCTGATTTGTCTCTCAACATTCCCATTACATATCTTAAGATGGCTGATAATCATACTAACACTAATAAAGTAATACTTCTTGAGTTCTTTCAGGCATCAGGCTCTAGACAAAGAATTCTCTGTGCCTTCATGACAACCTTATTACAATCTTCATTTTATAGATAACAAAACCCAGCCTTGAAAAGGTTAAGCAAATTATCCAAAGTTACACAGCAAATAAATGCTAAAACCAATATTAGAACTCAGGGTAAGTCTGAAAACAAAGTCTGAGCTCTTAAAATTTATATTGTATTGCCACATTAATCAACTTTTAGTTCTCCATACATGCCATTTTTTTGTTTGTTTGTTTGTTTGTTTTTCTGTCTCCTAGATATACTCTCTTCCATGTCCAACTGGTCAACCCTTAGTAACATCAAGATCTATCCCACTCCTCCTCTTCAATAAAGCCTACCCTGACACATGCAAACAGAGTTTGTTACCCTCTCCTTTATTAATGATGAGTAACAACTAGGGAACATTGGAAATCTAAAGATTACAGTTAATGAAGTGGTTAAATAAATGTTTATGATAGAATATTAATATCAAAAAGCATGTTTCAGAAAAATACTAGTGATCTGAAACACTGCTCTCAACAGAAGGTGATTGGGGAGGGAAGAACAGAGTACACAATGCTCAATAATGCATGTATGCTTCAACCTTCATAAGATAATCTGTGTCTAAAAATGTGACATCTTCAAAATACAGAGTAGTGATTAGGAAAATAGAGTATAGTGTCAGACAAAATTGGATCTGAGCTCCATCTTTGCTACTAGCTGGAAGACCTTGGGGAAATTACATAACTTCATTGAGCTTCTAAATATCTGTATGTGAACACATGCATACATGTATATCACATCTACACTTAAATTTCTACTTAAAGAGAAAAAAATAAGAATGAGAATAAAAGACTAGAAGGAAATAAAAAGCCCAAGGTAAAAAACAATTTGTTGTTGATTGATGCTGACTCTCTTCTTTATATTTTTCTGTATTGTGTAAGTATTCTACAATGCATATGTGTTTCCTTATCTACATTCTCATCTGTTCTCTGCACTAATATACTGTGTCTACCAGGCCTGGAGCAGAAGCCTAATCTAAGTATTTAATTATGCATCCCATACCACACCTCTCATGGCATCAATGCTCAATGACTGGAGGCTTGACAGGTCACCACCATGGCAGATCTATCTAGCATACTTAAGGTGGTGTTCTTTTGAAATATAGTCAATTTTTGATAATTGAAGGGCTGGTTATCTAGTCTTAAATTATCTATATCCTTATATTCTCTCCTGGTGACCAAATCTGAGAATTTCCTGGCTTTTTAATATCTCCGCCATGACAAAGAGAGAAAAAGAAAACATGATATTGCAATCAAATTGCCTACTCTATGGAAAAATTAATCATTGTATGCACTCTAGAAGCTCCAATGTGAAATTTTTTTTTTAAATGTAATGACTGGGGAAAGAAAGTTTTTCTATCCAAAGAAAATACTCTATTTGGGTTTTTTTTTTTTAACAAAACCATGTAGCTTTATTTCACCTATGTCTTGGATATTAGAAGGCTTACCTTCGTTACCTTGTTTTTGTCCTTTGCTTAAACTTGACTTTCTAATTACTCTCTCCCTCTGTTTCTCTCTTCTTCTCTCACTTTTTGTTGGTACTCAAAATTGAACTCAGAGCTCTGCCACTAAAACCACACTCCCAGTCCTTTTACATTTAGTTTTGTTTGTTTGTTTGTTTTGCTTTCAGATAAGGTTTTGCCTGAACTGGCCTCAGACCATTATCCTCCTACCTTCACCTCCCAAGCAGCTGGGATTACAAGTGTGTACCACCATACCCAATCCTATCCCCTTCCTTTGTAGCTAGTTTCTAATTATTTTTTGAAAGAGTTGGGGTAGAAATAAATTTACCATATAAATATAAATGAAGAAATTCTTGGTTTTAGTGCTAAGGATCAAAACCAGGGCCTCCCACATGCTAGGCAAGTATTCTATCACTAAGCTGCACCTCTAACATCTCAATTTTAGAATTTTGTGCTAATAAAATATTAATAACTTCTGTTCTGTTTTGCCTTTTTTTTAAAACAGGTTCACATTCATAACCTCACCTATCCCTCCTTTCCCTGTAAATATGGCAGCCATTATTACCATTTTATAGATGGAAAAACTGACAACAAGCCTGTGGGAGATGAAGAAGGAAAGACCGCAGCTCTGGAGCCAGGGCTTGATGTTATGGTTCCATCCGGAGACTTTGGAAAAGTTGCTCAATCTCTCTGCCCTCGGTGTCTTTAACTGTCAAATAGGTAGCATGCTAATGATCATAGCTACTATAGAGGAAAACTGTGAGGCTTGGTAAATTAGGTGGTACACTTGAGGGACACAGATATAGGATCTACTAATGGGCATTCAGAGGGAAAAAAAACTACTCTAGGATTTTTTACTGAATCACTAAGAGCATACAAATTTCATCATACAGCTCCATGGTTAACAGAGGCTCGAGTACCAGACAGTTATGGATACGAACCACCCTTGTAACTTGGTAGCTGTGAAGCCTGAGGTAGGCGCCATAATGTCTACAGCCATATTGTCCTTGATTATAAAATGGAGATAATAATGGCTCTTTCTTGGTGTGGTTATGATGCAAAGCACACAGCCTTGTGCCAGGACCACCATAGGCAGTCAATAAATATTACAGTATCTCAGCTGTGTAGTTGTTATCATTATATAGTAGGCCAAGTATACCAAAGCAATCAAATTCAATTCATTTTATAATATTTTACAATTCAGAGTTTAAAAGATAATTTAGCACTTGTTGGAGTGAATTAAAAGTACAGAGGATTTACTGTAGTTGGAAAGAAAAAATATTCTGCTCCTTCCTATATACAAGGTTTTGTTGATAATTTGTCCTTCCAGGTTTCTGGATGACTCTAGTGCTTGCTACATCAATACTTTTTAACAAAGTAATTTAATGTAGAATTAATCCCTTTTGTTATACAGAATCTCTGAATTATATGATTGGTATCAACCTTAAACACTATTTAGACTTTCATCCTGATCCTGATAGAAATATTGGTAAAATCTGAGGTTTAGATTTTTATAGTTGTATGTGTTTTCTTTTATGTTGGGAATGGGGAAGAGGTTCTGTGTTGAACATCGGGAGAGATTAAGTCAAGTCATCTGTGGTAACTAAAATCTACAATGTGAAAATAGTAATTGGCAACCCATTTTCTTGAAGAACAGTATCCACTGCATACTCAGAACTTCACAAGAACTTAGGTAGGATTTTCCTGAACAAAATCCAAAATGCAAACCACTAACACTGCAAAATGGAGAGAGGATAGCTATTTGCTTTTCAAAAGATTCTGTTTCATGAAAACAGAGCTTCCTTCTAAAATTCAAGCTTCATGTGTATTTTCTGTGATTCAATGTTAAGAAATCTGATTTGCACAAACCACAAATATTGAATAATCTGTGAAATTATGCTTGTGTCTACAGTGAATAAAAAACCCATCTTTTCACTTCCCTATAATAGAAAAATGACAATCAGTTTGCATGTATTGCCCTTTATCATTTAAAGTGGGTCTGACGATCCTGTACCTCACCACAACTGATGTGAAAAATACAGGCCCTGACAGCTAGCATTAAGCACCACACAGAAAAGGCATAATTAGCATTTCTGTGCTAATTAAAAGTGGTGCTGGGTTAGTTCCAATATCATGCTTTTAAATGGCTGACGTCTCAAGAGAACAAAGTTGGAAAAAAAAAATGCATTTCAAATGGAAAAAGCCCCGTGCAAACTTTCTTAAAGAATCAGGATTTGTTGCTGTTGTTATTTACATCTCATTATAACAGTGGACTTCAAGATGACTTCTTTTAATCAGTTTACCATTTTCACTTTCTCCACTTTGCAAGCAGTAGGGAATTCAAGATGTTTTTCTGCTTCCTTGAATCCTCTGACCGTCTGCTTTCACACAAAATTAATTAAGGATTTTCTAAATAGAGAACAAGCCGTGAAAGAAAGAAGCAGATCAGGATTTTCGGTTTTCCTTTTATACGGTGCAAAGTACACAGTGCGCTGAGCCACTTCAGTCTTTCCTAGAAGAGAAAAATTTAAAGACAAATACCACCTCCTTGAAACCAACAGTTTTTCAAATAAACAGATGACTGCCACTGATTAAATACTTTTTCCAAACATAGTCCAATTATTCAAACTCACAAAGGTTCTACATGGTGTTAAATCTGATTTTCTTTCCAAACGAATGTCTTAGGATCACCAAGCGGTGGAGAGAGAGGGAAGCTATTGTTCTACCACATTCCATTCCTGTTAAATCAACTTGATATACACGATAAATTAAGTCTGCACTGCAGGTCAGTGAATTTCTATTAACTACTGATTATGGAAGAAAGGAAAGCAGCCCAGTCAAGAACTCTTACACATCAGCCACAGTGAGCTGTCACTCTGTTTAACTTTTACAATAAATGTTCCTCAGTCTCACACATGTGAAAGAAAAAAAAACATGATTTGGCATTTAAGCGCTCATTGCCAACGTGCATTAAATCAAAGAACAATCCTTGCTTAGACTGATTACTGCTTCTGATTTAAAAGGATAGGAAACTCTGGATTTTGCTAAGACTTTGCTAATTTATTCTTCAACCATTTTTAAGCAGGCCTCTAGGGGGTTCAGAAAATATGGCTGCCTTCCTGGGGTTCCTTACAAACATGCTTCCAACTCTAGTCAGTCTGTTTCAGTTGAGCCCAGTGGCTGCTGAGTAGAAGTGATGTCTTGCCTCTGAAGAGGAAATGGGTCAAGTTTTCTCCATGGGGGCAAAAGGAGCAAGAGACTACAGGAGACCAAGCTCAAAGAGAATCTCAGCATGAGGATTATAACTCTTGAGATGCTGGAAAGATCTCAGGATAGCATGGGTCTAAGCCCCATGACCTGGTTGCACTCCTTAGAAAGAAGTTGTAGATGTGTAGATAAAGACTATCAATGGGCCTTCTCTCCCCTGTCCCTAGTCCCATAGAATATACAAAACACTGGGCCAGGAAGCTTCTTTCCCAGCAAGAATTCTTCCTGGAAGACTGGCAGTATGTGTGTGTCTAAGGCACAGTCTACAATGCAGACTCCATATCACCTCTATCATTTCCTGACTTCTACCATTCAGATCTCCAACCATACCTGAGCCCCAGTAAGAATGCTCTTCAAATAAGGGAATGAATAAGTGAATGGTTGATTTTAAAAAAACAAAAAACTATAACAAAACCAGGGAGAGTAACAGCATTCAGAACAGAGACAGAGGTTTAAGAAATAGAATTGTTCGAGAAAGCAAGTAATGATTATGTCAAAAATAAATACTACAATAATGAGTACAATAAAAGAACCAAAATCACCTTAGGGAGGAAGCAAAGACCATAATTTCTCAAGTAAAAACATTAGAGCCAGGTAGTAGCCTAAGCTTGTAATCCTAGCTACTTGAGAGATGGGATACAGGAGGATCACAGTTCAAGACCAGACTGGGCAAAAAGTTCACAAGACCCTATCTCAACCAATAGCTGGGCATGGTGGTACACGCTGTCATCCTGCTATGCAAGGAAGCACAAACAGGAGGATCATGGTCCAGTCAACCCAGGCATAAGCAAGACCCTATCTAAAAAATAACTAACACTAAAAAAAAGGCTGGGGAATTGGTTCAAGCAGGTATTCAACATACCTACCTACCAAGACCAAGGCTCTGGGTTCAACCCCAGTAACACCAAAAAAAAAAAAAAAGAAAGAAAAGAAAAGAAATTAGTAGATTAATCTAAAGAGTTTACTGTTAAGCTCAAAATTACTGACTTGGAAAATCAAATATAAGAAACGCCCCAAAATCCAAGTTTAAAGTATAAAGAGATGAAGGGCTGGGCATGGTGGTGTATGGTTGTAATCCCAGCTACATGGGAGACATTGGTCGAAGGATCACAATCTGAGGTCAGCTCCAGACAAAAGCAGGAGGCCCCATCAGAAAAATAACTAAAGCAAAAAAGGGCTGAAGTGTGCCTCAAGTGGCAGAGTGCCTGCCTTCAAGTGCAGGATCCTGAGTTTAAACCCCAGAACCACCAAAAAGAGAGTGAGAGATGCAACACATACAGTCACAGGCTGTGTAACATCATTTCAGTCAACAGTGATCACATATGTGACAGTGGTTCCATAACATTATAATAGAGCTGAAAAACGAATCCCACTGCCTAGTTATAACATAGCCCTTGTGAAATACAAAAGCATCGCTCACATGTTTGTGGCGATCCTGGCACAAAACATATCATGCTGCCAGTTTTGTAAAAAGCACAGCACACACAACTATGTACAGTACAGAGCACCTGCTAATGTTAAGAAACAACAGTGCTGCTGGCTTATATCTGCTATATTACACTTTTGTCATTATTTTAAAGTGTACCCCTTCTTCTTATTATTACTCAGCCACAAGAGAAATGAAATTATGTTTTTACAGGAAAATGGGTGGAAATCATAATGTTAACTAAAATAAGACACACATAGAAAGACAAATATCATGTGTTTTCCCTAAAATATGGAATCTAGATCTAAAAGGAAAAAAGGACATGAATGTAAGAAGGGGACTATTTAGAGTCAACCAACAGGGGAAGTGGGGAGAAGGAAAAAGGAGAGGTGATGGGGGATGAATGTGATCAAAGTAATTATATACGTGTATGGAAACAGAATAATAAAATCCACTGAAATTGAAAAAGGGGAGAATGTAAAGGGAAATAAGAGAGCAATAGAGGAGGTGAATATGGCCAAAGTACATTCTATGCATGTACAGAAACAGCACAATGAAATCCCTTTCTACAGTTAATATATGCTATCAAAAGACGTTTAAAAATGCTTACTTTTAAAACATTTGTCACATTACAGCAGCAGCATCGTACAACTCCTGTTGGCCTTGTTTCCCAGCTGCATCATTTCCCCTTGTGCTTGAGTCAATCTCATGTTGTTTTATTTATTGTGGCCTTAGGAGCAGTAGTCTATACATATGCCTACAGACCATGTAGCCTAGGTGTATAGTAATCTATACCACTTAGATGTATGCAAATAAACACTATAATGCTCACACAAAGACAAAAAATCACCTAACGATACATTTCCTAGAATTATCCCCAGCATTAAATGACACATAACTTTATTAATAGGAAAAAAAAAATTTGAATGGCAAAGTCAAGAATTTAGTTTCCCTCAAAAAAAAAAAAAACACACAACTGGAAGAGATGACAGAGGTACAATATTTAAACAAACAGCAGAGAAAAAATTTCCCTAAAAAAAGCCTATAGTCTACAGAATGAATGGACACAGTTCAAGTAGAGACTAATAAGAAAAGACAGAGATGTAAGACTATCCTAACAAAATTCACGAACTCTAAAAATAAAGGAAAAATCAACAAGTTTTCAGAGGGAAACAATATAAATTACCAAGGAAGAGAAATCAGACTTCTACAGCACTTGGTCCTAGAAGATGAAATAACATGTACAGGACCGACCAATGAATGGAAAGGACTGCAGACTCTTGATGGGGGATGGGTAAGAGAGGGTAACTAAGGAGTCAATAGTGTTCTAAGATCACTTTATTATATTGGGGCAAATGGAAGCAAACAGTGTCTCTTGGTAAGAAAATAACTACTAATTATAAAGGAACATGTGTAATATTATAAGCACAAGGAAGGGAAAGATAACCATAAAAAAGAAGACTAAAATAGTACAGTAGGTCTTCCAAATAAATAAGAGGGAGAATGGAATTATCAAAACCAATTAAAATTCGGAAAAGAGAAAAGCAGAACAAAAATATAAACCAAAAAGTATGAAGAGAAGAATAAAATCAAGTCATTATACTAACAACAAATACACTAAGTTCTAACATTGTATGAATGAGCATGTGAAACTGATCCAAAGGAGAAAATTTTGTTTCATGCTATTTAAAAAAAAATAATAATATGGGCCAGGTATGGCAGCACATTTCTGTAATCCCACCTACTCATGATCACACCTGCAATCCCAGCTACTCAGAGAGTTGGAGGTAGAAGAATCTCAGTTCCAGGCCAATCCCAGCCAAAGACATGACACCCTATAATGAAAAACAAATTAAAGCAAAATGGGCTGGGAGGCATGACCCAAGAGTGCTGGCTTAAGGATGTGTGAGGACCTGAGTTCAAACTCCAATACACCAAAAAATGCACAAGCAAACAAAAAACTTGTCCAACAAAGTGATTATGAAAAGTTGAAAACAAATATATGGCAAACACAAAAGAAAGGTTATGTTAATATTTGAGGAGGTAGAATTTTTTTCTGGTTTTTTAACTAGCATACAGTAATAATACAAGGAGGTTTCATTGTGAGATTTCCACAGATGTGTACAGAGTACTTTGAACAAGTTCACCCCCTCTTATTATGTTCCCTCAAGACCCTTGATGGGGTGGAATTTAATATTAAAGATACTAAGGAAAGGAAACTCATTAGGTTTTGATAAAAAGCACAAATTAAAAAGATATTATATAGATCTAAGATATTATATATATATATATGTATATCTTATATAGTGTTGTATAACAGCGAAGTATAAGAAGCCAAAACTAGGAATGTGAAATTTGATAAAAATACAATTTTAGTTTGAAGCATAAATATATGTTTTTGAGCATTATATAATTTTAGTTTATAAAAAAAAGTAAGGACAGAGAAATATTGCATAGTGTGATTTATAATTTTCCTTAATAATCTGTGTTATGGGCTGAATGTTCCCCCAAATCCTCAGTACTTCAGAATATGACTATATTTGGAGATATTTCTCTTAAAGAGCTAATTAAGTTAATATGAGGTGGGTCCTAACCCAATCTGACCAGTGTCCTTGTAAGAAGAGGAAATGTGGACACAAAAGAGATATTAATGATACCCAAGTGTAGAGGAAAGGCCACGTGAAGACACCTCAAGAATGCAGCCATCTGTAGGCCAAGGGGAGAAAACCCCAACCTGCTGATACCTTGAGCTGGACCTTCTGGCCTCCATAACTGTGAGCAAACCAATTGCTGTTGCTTAAATCCAAGTCTGTGGTATTTTGTTATGGCAGCTCTGTCAAACTAATAGAATCTTTATTGAACCTTTTAATTCTTACAGAGAGATTATATTCCTCTGCTGTGTGTATGTGTGTGTGTATCTGTGTATGCATATGTTCAGAGCAAGAGAAACAATCCATAAATTATATATAAAACTAATCATATATTTAACCACAAAGAGAATCTATAGTATATTCCTAGAAATACATGCAGGAAAGCTGAGGATGTAGCTTAATGGTAGAGTGCTTGCCTAGCATACACAAGGTCCCAGGTTTGTCCCTAGCACTGAAAAAATAAAAAACTAGATTCTCCAATTATAAACTGATACAATTAGAGATAAACAAGTCATTTCCTCCCTCCTGAAAGTGTAAGTAATAGGAAACTAAGGCACTTTAAAAAAATTATTAGACCAAAATAGAAATCAAAAGAGAAAAGACAAATTATTTTGAAAGCAATGGAAGGAATAGTTTTAAACAGAAGGGAAAGAAATCCACAAATGCAGAAGTTTGAAAGGTTAAAACAACAGAAACAAAAATAAAGACAGCATTAAAAAAACATTGAGATCTGATGGGTACTCAGCAGTCTTCAAACCCTGTCTTTCATCTGAGGCACTACTGCTAGTTTTGAGAGGACGATAATCGGTGGTACAGGCCTGTCTTGTACATTGCTGAATGCTACACCATCTCTAGCTCCCAGGTACAAAATGATATTAGCCTCACACCAGTTCATGGTAACTAAAACCCAGCATACTTAAAAATGTTAGGAAGAACACATCACTCCCATACTGTTCTAAGCCAGAGAAAATGAAGAATATGTTATTAACTGAATCTAGTTTACTAGTATATTAAATCATGATAAGATTATAGAAAAAGAAAATGTGGATACAATCTTAGTTAAAAGACTAAATACCATGAAACTATTGATATTTATTTCTATGTCTATAGTTTTAATTCAACTTTAGTTTCAATATAACATAGTTTTAAAAAAATGAACTATAATGATAGTATTGTATGTAGGAGAGATAAATACCTAAAACAGTAGAGAAAAGGATAAAAAAAAGAGATTTTTTAAAAAGAGACTTGCTTTAGCAGATATCAGAACATATTGTTTTTTTTCTTTTTCTTTTATTATTCAAATGTGCATACAAGGCTTGGTTCATTTCTCCACCCTGCCCCCACCCCCTCCCTTACCACCCACTCCGCCCTCTCCCTCTCCCCCCCACCCCCTCAATACCCAGCAGAAACTATTTTGCCCTTATTTCTAATTTTGTTGTAGAGAGAGTATAAGCAATAACAGGAAGGAACAAGGGTTTTTGCTGGTTGAGATAAGGATAGCTATACAGGGAGTTGACTCACATTGATTTCCTGTGCGTGGGTGTTACCTTCTAGGTTAATTCTTTTTGATCTAACCTTTTCTCTAGTACCTGTTCCCCTTTTCCTATTGGCCTCAGTTGCTTTTAAGGTATCTGCTTTAGTTTCTCTGTGTTAAGGGCAACAAATGCTAGCTAATTTTTTAGGTGTCTTACCTATCCTCACCCCTCCCTTGTGTGCTCTCGCTTTTATCATGTGCTCATAGTCTAATCCCATTGTTGTGTTTGCCCTTGATCTAATGTCCACATATGAGGGAGAACATACGATTTTTGGTCTTTAGGGCCAGGCTAACCTCACTCAGAATGATGTTCTCCAATTCCATCCATTTACCAGCGAATGATAACATTTCGTTTTCTTCATGGCTGCATAAAATTCCATTGTGTATAGATACCACATTTTCTTGATCCATTCATCAGTGGTGGGGCATCTTGGCTTTTTCCATAACTTGGCTATTGTGAATAGTGCCGCAATAAACATGGGTGTGCAGGTGCCTCTGGAGTAACCTGTGTCACAGGCTTTTAGGTATATCCCCAAGAATGGTATTGCTGGATCAAATGGTAGATCGATGTCTAGCTTTTTAAGTAGCCTCCAAATTTTTTTCCAGAGTGGTTGTACTAGTCTACATTCCCACCAACAGTGTAAGAGGGTTCCTTTTTCCCCGCATCCTCACCAACACCTGTTGATGGTGGTGTTGCTGATGATGGCTATTCTAACAGGGGTGAGGTGGAATCTTAGCGTGGTTTTAATTTGCATTTCCTTTATTGCTAGAGATGGTGAGCATTTTTTCATGTGTTTTTTGGCCATTTGAATTTCTTCTTTTGAGAAAGTTCTGTTTAGTTCACTTGCCCATTTCTTTATTGGTTCATTAGTTTTGGGAGAATTTAGTTTTTTAAGTTCCCTATATATATTCTGGTTATTAGTCCTTTGTCTGATGTATAGTTGGCAAATATTTTCTCCCACTCTGTGGGTGTTCTCTTCAGTTTAGAGACCATTTCTTTTGATGAACAGAAGCTTTTTAGCTTTATGAGGTCCCATTTATCTATGCTATCTCTTAGTTGCTGTGCTGCTGGGGTTTCATTGAGAAAGTTCTTACCTATACCTACTAAATCCAGAGTATTTCCTACTCTTTCCTGTATCAACTTAAGAGTTTGGGGTCTATCAGAACATATTGTAAAGCGAATATTAACTTAGAAACTTAGAAACTTAGATCACTGGAACATAATAGAAAACCATGCCTAAGATGCTAACATACAAGGATTTAATATATAAAAAGGCAGCATTTTATTTTGCTGGGTAAAAAAAGTGGGTATTTAATAAGTTATACCCTAACTCATCTGAAAAAACATTTGCTTAGATTATCATGTTTCACTATATAACAAAACAGACTTAGTATACATTAAAGTTTTAAACATAAAAATACAATGTTCATCAATCAAAAATATTTAAAAGAAAATCTAAGTCACTACATGTATTATTGAAGAGGAATGGAGACCATCCTTATCCATACTGGTAGGTCACATCTTATGAAAGATAAGATAGACATATTTAGGTGAGTTAAAATTACACTTTTGAGGGAAAAGTTACCCTAAACAAAGGCAGTAAACAATACATTTGAAAAAAATGCAAAACTCAGGAAAAGCAGTTAAGACATGCTGTGTACAGTAGACCCTTGGTATCTATGGGTACATGGTTCCAATGAGACAGCTATTGAGGAACCCCACAAATGCTCAGGATATAGAGTTCAGCACCATACTGTGGATGTTTGATTCATTTTTCCCATATGCTGCCCAAATTCTGATAAAGACGTGCCTTTCGACAAATTACCTAGCACTTAAATTAGCACATTAAGTGCCATTTTTGGCTTGGGAGGATTGCCATAACTTTAATCTTGCTTTTTGGAAACCTTGTACTTTTTTAGTCTTATTATTGATGATACTGGGTTTGAACTCAGGGCTTCATCCTTGAGCCATGCCTCCAGCCCTTTTTGCTCTGATTATTTTGGAAATAGGGTCCTGCTATCTACCTGGGCTGGCATGGACCATGATCTTCTAACTTATGCTTCCCCACATAGTTGGGGTGACAGGCACATGCTACCACATCCAACTATAGGTTGAAATGAGGTCTTACAAACGTTTTTCCCTGGCTGGCCTTGAACAGCAATCCTCCAGATCTGTGCTTCCCAAGTAGCTAAGTGCATAAGCATGAGCCACCAGGCATTCAGCACCATATGCTTTTTAGAAGGCAGATTTTCACAAAGCTAAGGGCAGGAAAATACTCAGCAGATGACACAACAATTTAAACACGACTGACAGTAACACAGGCTTGACTGAGAACTTCTCCACACCCACTGAGCTACAGAACACAGGCCGGGATTTAATATTTTTGCTTTTGAAAATTGTTTTGAGTTTTTAAAAAAATGTGTTCTTGTTTTTTTGACCATGCTTGGTTAAAACCTCATGTAATAAATCCTTATATACTTACTGTATACAAGAAGTTCCAACACATTAAGAAAAAGACAAAAAATTTCCCCATAGGAAAAGAATAGGAAGAATCACATAGAAAAGTAGATGTAAATGACCAGAAAACATTCAAAGATGTTCAATTTTATGAGTGGTGCTAAAAATATACCAGTAAAAATGAGTTATCCTTTATTCCCATTAAAGTGACAAGGTATAGCAGAGCAATCATTAGTATTGGTGTTAGCATGCCCCTTTCCAATTCGTAAAGAGAATTAAAATGTATGCAGGATAAAGATGTATTTAAAAGGAAATGCAAATCAATAACCTGTCCATACTCATCAAGAAATTAAAATACACATGGTGATACAAAACTGTAATCCCAGCACTTAAGAGGCTAAGGCAGGAGAACTGGGAGTTTGAGATCAGCCTGAGCTACAGAGTAAGATCAGTCTCAAAAAACAAAAAAAAGACCCTATATATAATCCCTGAACCCTCCTGGGAATCTAGCCAAAGACATATAAGCTGAAATATCTAAAAACATGGTACAGAATATTTACTGCTTATAAAATGCCGAGAATAACAAAACAGAAATAAAGTGAACACTCATCAACTGGATAGATCAAAGAATATTATACAACCTTCAAAAGGGAAAAAATTAGAGCTCTGCCAATTGGGATAACGGGAGTTTCTGCAAGATATTTTGAATGCTTTTCCAAGTATCAAAATATGCTCTAAAGAGAAAATGGTATTAATGTTTACAAAAAAAATACATTGTTATAAAACCACATAGGTTTCCACATGATTACGTGATCATGAGGGAAGGAATGCTACCAAACTCATTTTACAAAGACAGTATTATCCTAATACCAAAACCAGGAAAAGACACCAAAAAACAAAGTTATAGACCAATATCCCTAATGAACATAGACACAAAAATCCTCAATAAAATACTAACTAAATTCAACAACACATCAAAAATATCATACACTATTATCAAATAGGTTTCATTTCAGGGGTGCAAGGATGGTGCAACATAATGCAAGCCAATAACCATAACACAACACATAAACAGAATCAAGGACACACAATCATCTCAACAGATGCAGGAAAAGCCTTCATCAAAATCCAACATCCTTTCATGATGAGAGCTCTGAAGAAACTAGGAACAGAAGGAATGTACCTCAACATAATGAAGCTACATATGACAAACCTGTAGCCAACATCATACTAAATGGGGAAAAATTGAAACCATTTCCCCAAAAGTCAGGAAAGAGACAAGGGGGTTCGCTGCCCCCACTCTTATTCGAAATACTACTGGAATTCATAGTTGGCACAATAAAACGGGAGATAGAAATGAAAGGGATTCAAGTAGGGAAGGAAGAAGTCAAATTACCCCTATTTGCAGATGACATGATCTTCTACCTAAAAGACCCTACATACTCCAACAAAAAACTCTTAGGTCTCATAAATATGCTTTAGCAAAGCATCAGGATACGAAATCAAACCACGAAAATTCGTAGCATTTATATGCACCAACAATGAACAGTCTGAGAAACAAATCAGGAAAACAATCCCATTCACCAAAACAAAAAATTAAACTGTCTAGGAATAAATTTAATGAAGGAAGTGAAGGACCTCTACAAGAAAACTATAAATCATTGATGAAAGACATGAAAAAGAGCACTAGGAGGTGGAAAGACATCCCATGCTCATGGATTAACAGAATCAATATTGTGAAAATGGTGATCTTGCCAAAGCAATCTACGTGTTCTATGAAATCCTCATCAAAATTCCAATGATAGTCTTCACAGAGATAGAAAAAGCAATCCTAAAGTTCATATGAAAGCACAAAAGACCTGAAATAGCCAAGGCAGGACTGAGCAAAAAGAGCAACCCTGGAGGTATCACAACACCTTGCTTCAAACTGCACTACAGAACCATAGCAATAAAAACAGCATGGTACTGGCATAAAAATAAGCAAGAGAACCAAAGAAACAGAATAGAAGACCCAGGCACAAACCCACATAGTGACAGCTATTTGTTTTTTGATAAAGGAGCCCAAAAAATGAGTTGGACAAAAGATAGCTTCTTAAACAAATGGTGTAGGGAAAACTGGATTTCCATTTGCAAAAGACTGAAAGTAGAACCCAGTCTCGCACCTTGTACTAGCATCAATTCAAAGCGGATCAAAGGTCTTAGTGTAAGATCTGAAACTCTGAAGCAGGAAAAAATAGGGAAAATACTGGAACATATAGGCATAGGTAATAACTTCCTGAATAGAAATCCAATAGCTCAGCAATTAAGAGAAAGGATTGACAAATGGGACTTCATGAAACTAAAACTCTTCTTCATAGCAAAGGAAACAGTTACAAGACTGAAGAGACAGCCCGAGAATGTGAAAAAATCTTTGCCAGCTATATATCTGACAAGGAATTAATAACCAGAATATACAGAGAGCTCAAAAAACAAACCCCATGAAGAATCAACAACCCATTTAATAAATGGGCAAAAAAACTGAACAGACAATTCTCAAATGAAGAACAAAAAATAGCCAATAAATACATGAAGAAATGCTCACCATCCCTGGTTATAAAGGAAATGCAAATCAAAATGACATTGAGATTTCACTTCACTCCAATCAAAACTGCTACCATCAATAACACAAACAACAACAAATACTGATGAGGACACTGGGAAAAAAGAGCCCTTATCCACTGTTGGTGGGAATGTAAATTAATACAATCACCATGGAAAACAGTAAGGAGGCTCCTCAAAAAACTAGAAATAGACCTACCATATGACCCAGCGATAACACTCCTGGACATATATTGGAAGGAATGTGCTCCAGGATACAATACAGCCACCCACACACCTATGTTTATTGCAGCACCATTCACAATAGCCAAACTTTGGATATAATCCCAATGCCCTACAACTGATAAATGGATTAAGAAATTGTGGTATATATACACAATGGAGTATTATTCAGCCATAAAGAAGAATGAAATTACATTGTTTGCAAGTACATGGATGGAACTAGAAATGTTAAGCAGAGTAAACCAGGCTCAGAAGGACAAATGGCGCATGTTTTCCCTCATATGTGGAAGCTAATTTGTAAGTTAAATGTGCACACAAATACATATATGATCATATATGTACATACACAGAGAGGGAAAACATGACTGTAATAGTGAGGCTGCAGGGAGGCAGGAGAGGAAAAGAGAAGGATAGAGAGTAGATAATGTGAAATCCATTGCATCTGTTTAAGAAGGTAATATAATGAAATGCAGCAGGGTGACCGAGAAAGAGTATCAGAGCGGGTTAATGTGATTAAAGTACAATACATGCATTTGTGAAATACCAAGGTGACACCCCTTGAACAATGAATATATACTTAAAAAATAAAGAATAGGAAAATAAAACAAGTTTTGTCAGGGGTGAGTACCAATGGGAGGAGGGAAGGTAAACAGAGAGGGCAAAATATGGTCCATGTACTATGCATGAAAATGGAATAATGAAACTTGTTGAAATTGTTCTAAGAAGTGAGGGAGGAAGGAGAAAGGAGAATGACATATGGGGAGAATCTACTTAAGATTTATTATAAGCATATATGTAAAGGTCACAAGGAAACAATCCCCCACTAATAATATATGCTAATAAATAAGAGAAAGTGGTATTGTTTCCAAAAAACACATTGTTATAAAACAATGACAAAAATTCTTCTTAAAATTTTAGATTATAGTGTATAGGCTTGCATATGATCATGGAAACAAATATGAATATCTATAATAAACACTTTACATATTATGTTAAATACAAGTTTATCATATGACATATTCAATTTATTATATGAGAGATACTCAATAGCAATGGTGGCAGGGAAAAACAAAGAAAGAATAGAGTGTGCTAAAATTTTGTAAAATTATATGAATATGTAGTGCCTAATATGAATATGCATGCCTTACTTTATTATTTTTGCATATACTTTTTGCTTTGTAATGTCTCTGAAGTCAGAACGAATCTTATATCTGATGGGATCTTGTGCGTCACAATTAAACAGTGGGGATTCTTCCTTTCACATAAAATAATGGGGCCTTGAGTGAGCTACACTACTGCACTTCCATCAAAGCCCCTGAAAAGTGCTTTGAACCCAAGTCTATAATGGTACATCCAATTGAATGGGAGAGAGGAGCTTTAAAAAGCAGTCCTTTTCATATTTCTTTAAAGTGATTTTATAAAAGGGTATGGAAGAACAAGAAAGGATCCATTAGGACAGAGTCATCTAGTGACTAAATAATCAATGTGTTTTATAGTCTTCTGTGTAGATTAAGGAAGGAGAGATCATGGATTAAAATCCACATAGGAGGACAGTTCAGACTAGAGTACAGGACTTCATTGTCTCTTTGGCAACCCTCAAGCAACCAGAGCAAGACAACAAAGGGTGCTTCTAGCCTTAATGGCTGCTGGCTAGAACCTAAAGCCCACCCCAAGTCTTCCTTCTTGAGCTCCTCAAGGGACCAGCAGGAAGGTAGTGTTGCTCCAGGCTGTGGAGGAAATGGATACCCAGAGGAAACTGAAATGTGGCCACAGGGCTCACTAAAGAACAGCCCTTAGTTTGAATCCCAGTGCATCCATTTAAAATACTAGGACTATCTGATTTCACTTGAGATTTTCCAAAAGTCAGCATTTAGGGACATGAAATGTTATATGCACAAATTTTCCATTTGCTTTAAAAAAATAGTTCCTTACATTAATTTGCAGAGAACAGAATGAATTTATTTAAAATCTTCCAATGTCCAAAATACTTCCACTCTTTTACAATTTGAATATTCAGTTTAGTCTCACAATCTAAAGCCAGTTTTTATGGGTATGACTCCTGAAGTCATTTTTCCTTCTCTTAAATCCTCTGTCACACTAGTCAAGATATCTTAATCTAGCGAGGAAAGAGGCGAGACATAGAAGAGATATAGGCTAACATTTTGGTTCCCACTGCCATTAGTTAGAAATCAGTCTGATTTCATTCCAAATTTTAATGATCTTATCTTAGTCAGTTTGGGCTGCCACAAGTTACCTTAGAGTTGATAGCTAAACAACAAATTTATTTCTCACAGTTCTGAAGTCAGGAATTCAAGATCTGGATGCCGGCATAGTCCCTGTGAAGACCATCTTTCATGCTGGAGACTGCCAGCTTTTCCTTGTATCCACACATGGTATGGAAAGAAGAGCTAGCCATTTCTCTGGTCTCTTATAAAGGCACTAATCCCATTAATGTTGGCTTTCCTTTATGATGCATTTACCTCCCAAAGTCCCCACCTCCAAATATCATCATCCTGGTATTAGGGTTCAACATATAAACTGGGGGAGACACAGTCAGTCCACTGTACTCTTATCACAAGTCTGGTGTTACTTAGAGAGTGAAATATACTTTAAAAAAAAGTGTCTGGCTTAACTTCAGATCTTGGATGACTTATAATCAGGAAATAAACTAGGGAACAATTCATAACTATTAATCTCTTAGTGGATGCACTAAGTGAAAATTTGCCATTTATATGAATGAGTACCCTTTCTATTCCTAAATGTTCCCTTTCCTTCTCCCTCTCACCTCCTGCCTATCATACAGTATCCAAACTGCCTTGGGTACTAGGTAAGAGCTAGTGGCTGGGATAGGATGCTGTTCTGTCCCAAATTCTCTTCCTCCCCATCACAGCTCACAGCTCCTCCTCAGTGGGATAGCGTGAACAGGCTATCCTAACTTCTTCTATTTAAAGCCCAATTAATTTTATCTCAGCAACTATTGCCCACTCCCTTTCTTCTAATCCCAATTGCATCAGGAAAGATCTAAGGAAAATGATAAACACTTGAAATTTGGACATTTTTAGGAAAAAGGATGGTTAGCACTTTGAAAATACTTGCCCACCAAAATAGATGCAAAATAAACTAGTTGTTAAAATTGGATCTTCTAAAAACAATACCTATTCTGCTTGTTGCCTGGCATATACTCCAGGAATAGATAGGGTGCAAAGAGGATCAAATAGACCAGAGAATATTCAGTGACAGACAATGTGCAAAGTGCTTTTTTTTAAATGACCAACAAAAGAAAGTCAGGGGTAACATAAACCACATGATAAAAACTACTTTTTAATTAAATGGAGCCAATCACAAGGAAAAAGAGTAAAAGCTATATGAGAAAATTCATTTTCTTTTGAGTTTTAAGAAATGGTGGAGAAAACATGGGTGCCTAGGATTTTTCTAATCTCAGGCTTCTATGTGTGATTGTGAGAGTTATAAACTTCACAAAAACTCTCAGTTAGGTAGCTGAGTGGGGCTGAGGCCAATCTCTGTTCCCTGGTGTATGGCTACATTTGTTGAAAGAAACAGGTAGCATTTCCTTACTTGAAGGGATGTGTCTACCTGGACAGGTCATGTATTTCTAATGAGCATGTGACAATTTAAAAACTGGTTCCCAAGGTCTTCACTACTGCTGCTCCCAAGAAGTGGAGCACACAGTTCAACCACTTTGAATCTGAGCTTTTCACTGATTTATCAGTAGACTATTGTGATGATAGCCAAGCTGGAGCTTCTTCTTCTTGTCCTTTGGGGCTTTCACTTTTGAAACGTAACCGCCCTGCTGTGAGGAAGCCTGAGAGGCTCTACTCAGAGGTTTTGCCTGACAGTCCCAGCTGAGGTCCTGGCCAACAGCTAGCACCAACAGATGATCCTCAGCTGTCTGTTGAGTCTCCTCCAGCTTTCTAGTCTCTCCACAAGATGTCCCAGACATTATGGAACAGAGATAAGCCATCCTGCTGGGATGAATTCTGTCTGAATTCCTGATCCACAGAGACCACGAACATTAAAAAAAAGAATGCAGCTGCCTTCTGTCTGCCCCTATGCTTTAGAGTGGTTGGTCGTGTAGCAATAGGTATCTGGAACATTATCCACCCAGGAGTTTCTAGCTCCAAACAGACTGGCAGCAGCCCTGACTTAATGCTGTGCCAGGCTACACTTAAACCAGCTTGCATCCTCAGGCACGCACTATCATTTTTCCCAATGCATGGTACCAGCTGTCCTTAATTGCTGAACTCAAAGTCCAAATTCCTTATCTTGGCAAAAAAAGCCCTTGGTTCATTTCTCCTGTCTGTCTCATCTCCTTCTTCACCAGTTACACACCTTGAGAACAAGGTGTGGGTCTTAGCTCTGGGTCTTTGCATCTGCCTAAGCTACCTTCCCATCTTCACCACCATTGATTATTCTCCCCTCTTAATTTGGAGCTCTAATATTATCAGTAATACCTGGGAGTTTTGTGTGCTTCCATCCTGAAATGGCTATAACATTGGAATTTCCTTCTACAACACATCATTCCCAGTGGGTTCCCTTAAAGCTTCCTGACACACTTCCCTTTCCATGAAAAGTACCCTGCATTGATAGTAAGGGAAGAAACACATCCACAAGCCACATTCCAGAATCAACCACTTCAATGTATGCTATCATGTAGTGGACTCAGATGCAAAGTGTGGGGACCCCATTCCCTCAAAGGAATGATGTAAATGCAAGATGTCAAGTGGATTCTACCGTGTCGAAGCAAGGACCTGCATCCAAAGGGCTGTGATCCTTGCTGCCTAGAACCCTAGAGTCAGCAAAAGTGGAAAAGAGCCTAGAAATCATATTTAGCCTTCCTTTCCTTTGGCTGCAGAGCAGCTGAGTGAACAGTGCCATAACACCCCATAGTCAGAGTTGACCACACTGGGCATTTCAGATGATGGAGCTCAGAATCAAGCTTCTGTAGGTTTAGTGGGAAACGTTTAAGAACTGTGAGCAAGGAGCAACTCATTTCTTCCCTAAGAGTTCCTGACTCTTTCTTTCCTTTTCTTCTATGTACTAATCCCCACCATGAGACAATTAGAACAAAACCAGAAAGGATTGTATTTGAGACAATGATAGATTGAGTTTGGGGAAAAAATGTACACATAGTGAAATAAATGCTAGTCTCAAATATAATCTTTCAGGTATTAGGAAGCGAGACAGCCCTAATCTCTCAAATAACAAAGATTAGGTAAAAGTGATAGAATGTGAATATCAAAGAGACTCACAGGAATATTGGAAAATTGATAAATGCCTGGGAGTTTCTGAAATGCTTTTTAAAACCCAGATGCATTCTTTGACACAATATAGAATCTATAGGCATTTCATGGGAAAACAAATGTTTATTTCAAATATAAACTTTGAAATTTGTAAGTAAAAGCAAACAGACTCTTTTCCCCAATGTTGAAGGCACAAGCATGTAAATAAGCATTTCAGTAAAAAAATAAAAGCTTATCTCTCTGAACTAAAGAAAGTGCTATCTGTTTCTCAGTCTTCCCTATTACCTGCCTTTCCTTTTGTTCTGTCATCTCTATTTTCTCTGTCTATCCCATTTCTTCTCCCCACAAGTTTCATTTTCTATCTTGCTATAACTCCCTTTTCAATCAAATAACCTATTTACTGTGGCCCTACTTTGTGCAAGTCAACTTGTTGGGCCTTAGGAGAACGTGAATAATGTGGAGCTTGTGTCAGATAGGAAAAGCATTTGAGTTGAAGAGATGAGATAAGAAGCAACGCCCCCCTCCAAGCTGCAATCCAAAGCAGTATCTGGCCATCAATGCTGAAGTGTTTCAGAGGATGTGGAAATGATTATTGGCTGTTGGGATCAAAAGACACAGCATCAGAGCTGGGTCTAGGAAGATGAACAGACTCTGGTAGGAGAGAAGAATATTCTGGAAAGGGATATTGGGATCAAAGACTTAGGCTCAGACAGCACAATATTTGCTACCTCAGTCCAGCCAGGAGACTGTTTTGTCTTTGCTGCAGGGTTCACACAGGGAGGCAGTGAGAGATAAGATTACAAAAGCAGACAGAATTCAAATTGCAGATGACTTTGAACACCAAGCAAAGGGATTTCAACTCTCCTATTCACTATGGAGAGTCAGTAATGTTTTTTGATGGGATTTTAGAGATTTGTTTTTGAGATTCCTCCCCTCACCCCCTCCCATTCTGCCTAGCTCTTCTCTTGTTATCTGTCACATTTGTAAAATAAAATGTTGTCTTCTTTATTATGTCCTCTGATAATAAAAGTAGGTAAAGTAAAGGTGTTAGTTATATTTATCTCTAAGTCACATACATTGCTCATTTAAATGTAAATGAGCAACCAATGTTTCTGACCCAAGCTGACAATAAAACTCAGTTCTGGTTATTTAGAAATACAAGATTTTCAAAATTAAATTTTAATGAAAAGAAAGACAAGATAAACCCATGTCCACTATAAATTCCCAGAAATAAGTAATTTAGATATAAAACCTGTCCCATAGAGATCTTTAATAATCATAGCTAAATACTTATGATTTAAATGAAGTCTGGCTGGCAGTTATTGACTGACTTTTCCTAATTCATAACCAATATACCTTTGAACTCATAGAAAATTATAAAACCCATGCCACCATCAATGAAAAGTAAAGGTTAGGAACAACTTATCACTAGACTCTGAGAAGTAATTCAACTAAACATATGGCTCGTAAGCATAGATTTGAACTTTCATAAACTGAGCACAGTAGTACATGTTTATAATCCTGGTATGCAGAAAGATTACAAATTCAAGGTCAGCCTGGGCTAGATAGTGGTTTCAAGGCTGTACTGGGTGACATAAGGAGGCCCTATATCACAAAAAACTATGCTGGTAGGGCTTTTTGAAGGATCACATCGCATAAACTGAGGCTGTAAAACATACTCTTCTTACTCTCCTGAACCTTCTCTCACCCAACCATCTTTCCCATTTCTTCAAATTGAAACTCACAGAAAATAGAAAGGCAAGACTTGGGCAGTCATAGGGCTCAGAAAACAATACTCCAAAATATAACATTTTGTCCTGTTGTTTTAAAAATTTGATCTAAAGAAGGCTGGAATGCCTAGAAGCAGCCTCAGAAGTAAAGTCATCTCTGACCTCTTGTACCCCAGCCTGCTTTCTCCATTGAAGGAAGTCACAGAAACAAGAATTCCTTCATCCCAAGTCAAGTCACAGAAACGAAAACTCTTCTCCTTGAAAGCAAACCAGAAAACCTAGAACTATCATTTCAACTTTGCCCTAGCTTTCTGTTTGAAGGAGATGGCCTAAAGAAATTCTCTTACCTACCTTGCCCAATAGTAGGTCATAAGACCTACTATTAGGTAGGTCTCAATCCAGAGAGTTCTGCCCCATACCAAGGAGGAAGGCCAGAATCCAAAAAGAATCTGGACAGATAGATCTTACTCATCATTCCTATCTAGCGCCATTAGGAAAGACCCTTTAATCCAGCCCCATTTCTGCACAGCTGTTCATAAAAACTGAGCATAAAATATAGACAGTTTTCCCTGGATCTTTAGGTCTTCATTGAAGGCTACAATGTCATATAAAAGTTGGATTAAATAAGTTTGCTATGTCTTTCTCTGTGGACCTGTCTTGTTATAGGAGTATCAACCATAATCTTATGATGGGTGAAGGAAGCTACCACAACATTCTACTCCTTCATTAGTCAATGCTACATTACTTCCTGCTCTGCTGCTGGACACTATGGGAAAACCCCTCCTCCTCCATGGGAAGGTCCTTTACTTAGAGGAATCAGAAGAAATTCTAAAAATTTGTTTGGCAAGCTCAATGGAATGCTATACAAGAAGATGTCTCATCTCTTGTACTCAAAGAGGAAGCCATTAGAGAAGAATGAATCAGGGAAAAAACTACAACAGGATGGGTTCTGAAAACAGTAAAATGAGTACAAAAGAAGGTGAGCGAAACAAAGCATTTCAAGAAAACTAACATTGCCATAACAGAAATAAAACTCCATTGAAGATCATAAGGATTAGAATTCACATTGTAAATATTGAATCAGCAATAGGAATAGAGGAGACATGAGTACCAAGTTCTTTGTGAAAGCCAAGGGAGAAAGCAGGACAATAACAGAATGTGACCTGCAGGACTCTGGTTGTGAAACAGTTGCACAAAGGCACAGGAGATGAGAAAATTCAGCTATATGAAGGGAGACTCTTCAAGTGCACAAAGACCCTGCAAATGGGTCAAGGGTTCAACCCAGAAGCAAAGAGGATAGGAAGGAAGTTAGCTGCAACCCTGGTAGGAGAATTGCAAATTGAAAGCATAACTAGAGCCTAAGAGAGATCACTTCTCTCTAAAGGTTTGGCCTCTTTGGTCCCTTTTGATCTTATCTACAATAGAGAAATACGATTTCATAGTGAGTGAGCACAAAGGCAATGAGAAAGTTGCAATCCTTGACATGGTGACACTGTTATGTCACCATGGTCAAGTTACTTTATTTCTTTTGGCCTAAAATTTAGAATTATAATAAAGTTATAAAATGGGAATAACTACAATTCCTTCCTTAGAGGATTTTGGGGAGGATTAAGAATTGTGTTATGCAAAGCACTTAATCTGGTACATAGCAAATGCTCAGTAAATTCAGTTGTCTGTTACTATCCTTGTTGTTATTTAAACCAGAGGGTGAATCATGCACATTGCCCTAAAGATGAAGAGAAATACGTTAAAATAACTTAGAAGATGTACAGACTCCAAACAACCAGTTTGGGAATTAGTTGTAATATTTAGCGGGCCGAATCCTAGCTACTCAAATCAAAAGGAAGAACTGCATAATTTAAACCAAAAGCCACCATCTCATCCACAGGGCATGGGGTGGGAGATCCCTGTTGTCATACAATACTATGTTACTACCTAGACCCTACACATCCTGGTCAAAACTCTCTTGCCAATATGCATTCTCAATTGATGAGACACCCCTTTCTCCCTGAATGGTAACTCCATTCAGCAAATGGTAACACCAACTGGTTTAGAATGGCAACTTAATTTATTTTAGACAATAAAACCTAGCAAGTATGTGACTTTACACTCCAGGAATGTTTACATTAAGTACAGAAATAACAAATCACCCTAAACAATTGATACTTTTTTTTTTAGGGCTAGAAATAAGTTTCTAGTCATGGGGCAATATCTATGTGTGTAATATATAGAGAGGTTGTATGCTTAAGAGCATACAGCCTATTCGTGAATATGACAGATTAGTTTTTAGATTTCAATTTAAAGGTATGAGTTGAGTAATGGATTTTAGATTTTTACCTTTTAAGTGGAAAGATTTGGAAAATCTTATCAAGTTAAAAGTATTGGAATGGTCAAGAGAACATGTGAGTCATTATTTATTAGATTTACTGGAGTTGGTAAAGTTTGGCCAATACTTCTGGCATTTGAAAATCTTTAAAAAAAGAAAACTGAATGCATTAAATTTATACATGGAGTTTAAATACTTAAGGGGATTTTATTAACTAAGTTGTAAAGGGACCTACTTGGGAGTTGAATGTGTTGAATTTAAAAGGATCAAACATTATTCAAAGGCTCCCTTGAAAGTAATTGTTAAAATTTACTAGATGCATAAATCAAATAATAAAATGTGTAAGGTGAGCTTAAAGTTTTGAGAAAAGCTGGTATTTTTTAAACTGTACCTTTAATAAAGTGAATATTAAATTAAAACCTTGAGTAACAGTATAGACTTTTTCTCTGAACAAAAGCAGCCCTCAGACATGAAAAAATACATGTCACAATTAACACGGAGAGCTCAGCGAAGAATTATTAATGTTTCTGAAAAAGAAATCTGTACAAGCGAGACTGAAGCAACAAGATTGAAAATCACTTTCCAAAGCTAGAAAAAAAAAAAAAAAGACGAGTATGGAGACTAGATTAGTTTGCTATTTTCTAGGCAAAATTAAGAGCAAAGATTACAGGCTAGGGTAAAAAACTGAATTGCAAGATAAAGGGCCAAGCATCACATTAGACGCCAGACTTTAAAAAAAATATGATCCACAAGGTAAAAATAATCAGGCTGGCCTCAGACTTCTCTTCATTAAAGGTCAGAGAACAGCATCAGCTGCAGAGTTTGAAGTGAATAGGTTGCCTCTCTAAATATTTTAAGCTGCACAATTTGTTATTCACGTATGAAACAAAGACAAAGAATTTTCATTCTCAGAGATGAAGGGCTGGGGTGTAGCTCAGTGGTGGAATGCTTGCCTAGCACGTACAAAACCCTAGGTTCAATCCCAAGCACAAGGGGAAAAAAGACATTTGCAGATATAAAATGGATCTAAAAATAAATTTGAGGACACATTCCCATCACAAGGATGAATTATAAGTAGAAAGAAATTTCCTATTTATGTGTAATCAAGCAGTTACACCTAAGAAATTGATGGTTAACATTAAAGGAGTGAAAGAGTTAAGTCTAACTCCTTCCTTGCCACTTCTCCAATGAAAATAGAAGAAATCTTCTATTGAATGCCCTGGAAGACAAGGATAATATTTATATATGAAAACTTAAAAAAAAAACTTCTCATCACTGAAGATAAATCCAGATTGAGATTAAAAGATCTACAATGTGTTCAACTCACACAGCTCCCCTTATGAAAAGAGGTACAAAACTGAAGGAAGCCCTGGATGCACTTTACTGATAGGACCAAACTGGACAATGAGACTGTGCTTAGCACAACTGGGACCACCTGCTCTCCATTTCAACAAAGATGGTCATTAATATTGGAAAGAAGACAGCCCTAGGATCCATTTGGCAGCCACTGTAGACAGAAAGCTGGCACATGTTGAGATTAGCTGGATTGCAGAAGGAGACTGTAGAGTAGATAGAAGTATCAAGCCCCAGCTTGATCCAGATGTGTTCATACAGAATACCAATATATGCATCAAAAGTTTCACCAAACCCTGATTGGGTGGGGGAAGAAGTCCTCTGCTGTTATTTACCTAGTTATTCACTCAACAACCAAGTAATAAATGAAACAGGCATGATCTTTATGCTCTGCCCCTTACAATCTGTGGGGAACATGACACAAATAAATAGGTAATAGCAACAATAGGTGCAATGATAGATAATACACAAGGAAATAACATATCATCCATGAAGCTTCCAGCTCAGACGTGAGCACTTGGGAAAGACTTGCTAAAGAAAATTCTCTTTGCATGTAAAACACAATTTGAAGTTAAGTAAAAGGTCCGGAGTACCCAAGGCAACTAGATAAGTACATGAGAGAGTACTTTAGGAAGGAAGAGCATCAAGAGTTAAACCAAGAGTCAAGCGGGCTGAAGGTGTGGTATATAGCACCTGCCTAGCAAGCATGAGGCCCTGAATTCAAACCCCACTATGAGTTAAGAGAATATGATGAACTTAGGACCTAAAATAGAGGCAAGTAAGGGCGACCCTACAGAGAAGCTTGTGAGTTATGTTGAAAATTCTAGACTTTGCCCCCCAGTACAATGCTGAAGAGTTGTAAGCATTGGAATATGAAGAAGAAACGGAAGTTACAGGTAACAAGGCAAACAGAAGAGTGATGGATTAGAAGGTAACTGTAACATTTCAGGGGATGCATGATCATTCTGTCACAGATGACTGGTGTGGACAAGGAAAGTACATCAAATTTGAGAAATATCAAGGAAACTGAATTAACAAGACTTGGTGATTAATTACACATGCTATTTATTGCTGCATAACCCATCACCACTAACTTTGCACAAACACATTACTGTGGATCAAGAGCCTGGGCCTGGGCATGGCTTAGCTTGGGTCCTCTGCTTCATGGATTTACACAAGGTTTCAATCCAATTGGCCAGAGATGGGGTCCCACATGAAGGCTCAACTAGCACAAGGTATGTTTTATAGCTCACATGGTTTTTGACAGGACTCAGCTCCTTTCAGTAGTTGGAACTGAGGGCTTCAACAAAGCCAGTGAAGGAAGAATCTGCTCACAAGGGTGAAGATACCATCTTATGTTGCCTACTTATGGAAGTGACAAGCCCATGCCATCTATTGGTTACAAGAAAGTTGCTAAGCCAGATTATATTCAATGGGAAGGAACGGTATAGGACATTAATGTCAGAGGTGGGGAACATTGGCAGCCATCTTGGAATCTGCCTGGCTATGTAAATAAGAAAGGGGATAGATGATCATTCTACTGGGAACACTGCAGTATTGGTCAGTTTTTGCCAAAAATAACCAGATGAGTTTTGGATCTATTGAGTTTGGGAATCCTATAGCATAACCAGGTAGAGTTTCAGAATACTTGCTGGATGTAACATTATAACACTTAGTAAGGCAATTTGGGCTAACACGGGAATCACCAGCCTCTCATAGGTCATTGAAGTTTTGGCAATAGATAAGACAACCAGGGAGGGCAGGTCAATAAGCAAAACCCTAAAATACATGGAGTGCAGCAACATTAAATACAACGGAAGAAACTTTTAAGGACCTACTGAAAAAAATGAAACTCCAGAGGTGAGGGCTGCTTATCTGTATGTTTTTAAGCAACGCAGGTGTGTATGATATGCAGCCATGCTTGAAAACTGCAGAAATGTACTCTAAAAAAAAAAAGCTACAAATACACCTAAGGTTTCATGATGGTTATCTCCAGGAGGTAAGAGTGCAGGTAATCTTTGCAGCACTGGGACTTGAATTTAGGGCCTCATGATTGCTAGGCAGGCGCTCTTACCATTTGAGCCACTCCACCAGCCCCTTTTATGTGATAGATTTTTTTTTTCAAGGTAGGATCTCTGTTCACCTGGGGCTGACTTGGAACCATGATCCTCCTGATCTCTGCCTCCTGAGTAGCTAGGATTACAGGCATGAGCCACTGGCTCCTGGCCCACAGGTAATCCTTATTTTCTCC
The DNA here is from genome assembly GCF_047511655.1 of Castor canadensis. Taxonomy (NCBI): domain Eukaryota; kingdom Metazoa; phylum Chordata; class Mammalia; order Rodentia; family Castoridae; genus Castor; species Castor canadensis. The sequence goes on along the minus strand of NC_133393.1, from coordinate 134,353,605 downwards.
TTCCTTCTTGCTTGTAAATTTCTGCCTTAAATACATTTCTTTTATTAAAAGGAAATCAACTTGTTCTTTTTAAAAATAATTGTAGCACAAATAGAGTTCATCTAAGGAATTCAATAAAATAATTTTTAATATATCATATTAATAGACCAAAAACCATATAGAAAACTCAAAGTATAAGAATTTTTCATCTGAGCTAAGATTTCATATTAGTGATAAAACTTAAGGATAATCATGCTGCCACTGAGACAGGAACTATTATACCCCATGGGATGAAGGACAAATTATCACACCCTTACTGGAAAGCCAGTTAAGAGTGGGTATCAAGACCCACAAAATTACGTATACTCTTAGATTTAATTTCACTTCCAGGAATTTATCCAAAGCGAATAATCAGAAACATGAACATAGATTTATCTACAGTAAAGTCATAGTCACATTATTAATTAGAAAGAGCTGTCAGTTAACTAGAAATGGTTATATACATGCACCCTAACGTCCTAGACATATATACAAATGTGTCACATTTCCTATAATACTATAAACATTTACTAAGACACTCCATACTTTAATACTATATACTATAATGCAATATACTTTATATATATTATCACATGCTTAATATAATATTAATTTACAAGGTCCCACTGGCTTGATTATCAGTAAGTCTAGCATTTCCAATTTCTCCCCTGGTGATCTGTTTGATTCTGGGGTGGGTGGAAGAGAAGGTCAGGAAGGAAGATGGCCATGGGGTTCTGCCCTGAGCCTTTCTTCTCTTTACCTTGACTTCCTTATTTCCATCCATACTCCTCACTAGCTGCCATCACCTCCTAAAGGCTTTCCCACAACAGAGTTTGTGTGTCTCCAGAGACAGGACTCTTCCCTAGACACCAGAGCATACAAGGCCTTGAGAGTATTAGGATAGGGACTGATCAAGGAACTGCACAGTGACTTGCTTTCTCTGAGCAGTGGTTTCATCCAGCCCACTTGGGTTGACCTTCATATTTATTTCTCACCTTTTTTTTGGAGGTACTGTGGTTTGAACTCAGGGCTTTATATTTGTTAGGTAGGCTATCACTGGAGCTACCCCATCAGCCCTATTATTTTGGTGGGACTGGGGTTTAAACTCAGAGTCAAACATCAGCACTCCTACCACTTGAGCCAAGCCCAGCCCCTCGCCTCCCCTTTCTGAATCAGACTTTCAAAGTTGTTTTTATTTTGTATACCATTATACATGTATATAACATTCACATCTGTATTATACATCTCTATCTTATCAAAAATTGATTATAAATAGATTCTCTAGGATATATTATAACCAAACCTCTATAAAACTCCTTTAAAAACAAATGGAGCCAAGAAAACATTTATTCATCTATTTAACAAGTATTATTTTTGACTTATAGGGCAGACATTGTAAGAGCCATTAAAATGAATGAAAGGTTAGTCACTGTCCCAAGTCCAGAAGAAAGAGATAAATAAAATGATTGAGACACAAAATGATACGTATTAAGTGTACAATAATGGAATATGATTGTTCTCTGAAGGAAAAAAAGAATCTCAAAAAGCAATCATCCAAAAAAGCTTCATAGGAGGTGCAGCATTAAAATAAATACAAGCAATGACACTTCAAGGGTAAGGTTTTAATTTTTTGCTGTTTTTAAAGCAACCTAAAGATTTATGCACTATATTTTGCAAAACTTTTGTTCTGGGTTTTATTAGATGGGACGCTTAGTTGTAAATCTTAGAGATTTAACTTGAGTTTTTTGACTTGGAGAAAAAAAGAAATCTTATGAGTTGATAGGGGTGAGGAGCGAGCACTAGGACATCTCAAGAAGAGTAAAGGACAAAACTACTTTATGATTGGTCCAGCTTGTATCAAGAAATCATCCTGGGCCAATTTACTAAAGCTGTGAGTATGGACATGTTTTATAAAAATGGCAGCTCCTAAGAACCCACAACATTGAAATAAAGGAAATATGGTTAGAGAGGGCAAGGGCCATGGAATTGATACACCATAAAGACTGTGTGTAAAATATTAGTCCTTTATCCTATAAGAAAGACTCTTCTGTGAAAATTATTAAACATCACATAAAAATGACTGGGTAGCCATCTTTCTATTACTGTTCAAGGTTTACATACTTTGCAAAAATCAAAGAACATGTACTTTTGGAGCAGGGGGTTCCAGAATACCTCAGCATATTTATGATAATCTTCACACCAAAAGTACAGAGAAATGCCAAGTACAAATTTCTCATTTTCTTGGGGATCAAAGAAAACACAGACTTGCTGTGATTTATTTCGTGCAGCAATATTTAAAACAAAGTGATACTCACACCCTCTTTAATTTGTCCAGTTCTGTAACCAGATCCTGAAAAATGCAAGTTTCACCAGGGTTTCTATCATACTGGCTATCTGAAGAAGCTAAACAAAATTTTATTTAACATCCGTTTCACCCGGTTAAATCTAAAGATAACTGACCTAGCTCCTAGTACTTCATTGTTTCCAGGCGACAACCTCGTGTAAACTAAGGTGCTCAGTGAGAAACACTGATTAGAGGGGATCTTTAGGCCCGTACAAAACTCCAAGCCTATTGAGATTCACTGTTACACAGTAAGAGGGCCGTTAGAAGGTGTGCCTATTAGGCAACAGCAGGCTCTGCACTGATGACCATCAGTGCGCTGTGCAGGAAGAGTCATAAGTCATGACATGCACCCTCCCGAGTCTTCCCAAAATAACAGAGGTCCAGGGGCTTAGCACACAATCTGCAAACAACTCTCAGGTTGTTCCTGAGCCATCCAGTTAAACCTGAATTTCAGATAAACATTACTTCAGTAGAAGTGTGTACCACACAATATTTGAGATATACTTTACTTAAAAATTAGCTGTTATCTGAAATTCAACTTGGGCTGAGCAACCTGTACTTTATCTGGAAATCCTACCCGCCTATCTTCCTACTGCCTTTAATTCTCTTCCCTAACGTTTTCCATTTAAACAGCTCCCAAGAATGAAATTTCACCAAGCATTTTATTCCAATCATACATATAAACTTTTAGCTTCCTCCATTTTGTGGTTATTCATTATTATTATTATTTGTGGTTATTTGCGGCTCCATTTTGTGGAGATTCTGGATTCAGAGAAGAGCCACGGAATGGTAGAAAAGAGAGAAAACAGAAAACAAATGCTTACAGTCATTTTCTCTTTTAAATAATTCCTTTTTCCTCCATATCACTCCAACCCCAGAATAAAATACTAACCAGGTTGCCAGTGCTTCCTTGGGTTAAGCCTATTATAAATTCACGCTATTGTTACTGCAATCTTCTGGCGACCCAGGAGATGTACTTGCCAGGACACATGAGGGCCAGAGCAGAGAAATGCTATTGCGACGCCTGCTCCCTGTCCAAACATCATAAGCATATGCACATCCTTGCAACAGAACTGCCACAAGGGAAGGAGGAAGCCATACATCACTGCTCAACCTCTAGAATTTATATTTAAACCTACCCTTGCAATGTCAGGTCTGGGAGGTCCTTGTATTAAACACAAATCATAAAATACTTGAAGAATGAACACGAAAACCGTAACTCTTCCTTCCACTCAATGCCTTTACTGTCACTTCTATTTGAGAATTTGTACTAGTTTTTGTTGGAAGCAGGGAGTAGACAGGGAAGTAAGAGGGTTACATTAAGGGAGAAAAGTGATACAGTTTCAGAATTGGAAGGGGGGGGTTACCAATAATTTTTAAATATTTTTAAAGCAACTTCCAAGTCACATTCATTAGGAACTCCACCAAGGACTTATGTGACTGATAAATAAAGAAAATGAATCAGGCATTTATCCCACCCTTCCTGTACCTTAGGGGGATATTTTCTGTGTTTCAAGTTAGTCAAATAAGGGATTTTTTTTTTTTCAGTACTGGGGCTTAAACTCAGGGCCTTCACCTTGAACCACCCCACCAACTCTATTTTTGTGAAGTGTTTTTCAAGACAGGATCTCAGAAACTATTTGCCTAGGCTGGCTTGGAACCTCAATCCTCCTGAGCTCTGCCTCCTGAGTAGCTAGGATTACAGGTGTGAGCCACCAGTGCCTGGTGGGAAATGTTTTCTTTACAGGGAAATTTCCACTAAAAAATGCAGAAGGAGTGATAGAACTAGAAAATTATCTTTTGTAAGCTCCTAAGTGAAATCGTGGATCTAGAAAGCAATCATCAAAGGAATGGACTTTATAATGGAGAGATGAGGCTGACACACCTGAGCTCACTCATCCATCTTAGCATCACCCACAATGGGACAATTAGACCTATGACCTCATAGGATGGAGCAACAGAGAGTGTGCAGAGCACGCCCACAGAAGATCTTTGCTTAAACAATTGAACTTGAGTCTCGTTGAACCTCTAGCTAATTACATCATCATCTCCACTTTTGTCTATGTTTGATATTTTCACTTGAAACAGTTGTTCAGAATCAACAGGTGTTCAGAATGTTCTTGAACTTTTTACTTCAACACATACATTATAAATTCCCTTCCCAAAGTAAGCACACTCACCCTCCTAAACATAGCTGAGTCTTTCTTTGATGGCTGAGGTCATGGTTTCAAGCTTATTATACTAAACTTCAAATAGGAGTTTCCCTAGCTACTCATTTAAACCCCATAAGGGAGATTGAACTCTACACTTATGCAAGAATACTAACTCATTGATCACAAGTGGTTTTCAGGATCTTTCATGTCCTAAATGTTCCCACCATCTGTTTTCTTTTTCCTTTTTTTTTTGGTTTATTTATTCATTTATTCATATGTGCATACATTGTTTGGGCCATCTCTCCTCCCTGCCCCCACTCCCTTCCTTTCTCTACCACTCCCCTCACTTCCAAGAAGAAACTGTTCTGCCCTCTTCTCCAATTTTGTTGAAGAGGAGACATAAGCAACAATAAGAAAGACAAAGCGTTTTTGCTAGTTTGAAATAAGGATAGCTATACAGAGAAATTCCTAGCATTGCTTCCATGCACAAGTGTATTACAACCTGAATTGGTTCATCTCTACCAGACCTCGTCACTACTTCCCAGTCACCTTCCCATAGTGACCACTGTCAATTTAAGATTCTGATATTAGCTCCTCTACAGTGGGCACATCAAACACTTTCAAGTTTGGGGTTTCCTACCTTTCCCTATTCCTCATGCATGTGTTCTTCCCTTAGCGTGTGACCCATGTCCAATAATATTTCTGAATTTGTTTTAGGTCTAAGGTCCACATATGAGGGAGAACATACGATTTTTGGCCTTCTGAGCTTGGCTAACCTCACTCAGGATGATGTTCTCCAGTTCCATCCATTTACTTGTGAATGACAAGATTTCATTCTTCTTCAAGGCTGAGTAAAATTCCATTTTCTTAATCCATTCATCAGTAGTGGGGCATCTTGGCTGTTCCCATAACTTGGCTGTTGTGAATAGTGCCGCAATAAACATGGGTGTGCAGGTGCCTATGGAATAATCATTCCTTTGGGTACATCCCCAGGAGTGGGATTGCTGGATCATATGGCAGATCTATGTTTAGTTTTTAAGAAGCCTCCAGATTGTTTTCCAAAGTGGTTGTACTAGCTTACATTCCCACCAGCAGTGAATGAGGGTTCCTTTTTCCCCGCATGCTCACCAACATTTGTTACTGGTGGTGGTTTTCATGATAGCTATTCTAACAGGGGTGAGGTAGAATCTTAGTGTGGTTTTGATTTGCATTTCCTTTATGGCCACAGATGGCAAGCATTTTTTCATGTGTTTTTTGGCCATTTGGATTTCTTCCTTTGAAAAAGTTCTGTTTAGTTAGTTACCCATTTTTTTATTGGTTCATTGATTTTGGGGAGTTTAGTTTTTTGAGCTCCCTATATATTCTGGTTATCAGTCCTTTGTCTGAAGTATAGCCAGCAAAGATTTTTTTCTCCCACTCTGTGGGTGGTCTCTTCAGTTTAGAGACCATTTCTTTTGATGTACAGAAGCTTTTTAATTTCATGTAGTCCCATTTCTCTTAGTTGCTGGGCTGCTGGGATTCTATTGAGGAAGTCCTTACCTATACCTATTGCTTCCAGAGTATTCCCTGCTCTTTTCTGTACTAGCTTCAGAGTTTCAGGTCTGATATTAAGGTCCATGGTCCATTTTGAGTTGATACTAGTACAGGATGATAGACATTGATCTAGTTTCAGTTTTCTGCAGGCAGATAACCACTTTTCCCAGCAACATTTGTTGAAGAAGCTGTCTATTTTCCATTGTATGTTTTTGGCACCTTTGTTAAAAATAAGGTGGGCATAGCTGTGTGGATTCATATCTGGGTCCTCTATTCTGTTCCACTGGTCTTGATACCTGTTTTTGTGCTAGTACCATGATGCTTTTATTGCTACTGCTTTGTAATATAGTTTGAAGTCAGGTATTGTGATACCTCCAGCATTGCTCTTTTTGCTGAGTATTGCCTTGGCTATTAGCAGTCTCTTGTGTTTCCAAATAAACTTTAGGGTAGATCTTTCAATCTCTGTGATGAATGTCATTGGGGTTTTGATGGGAATTGCATTGAACATGTAGATTGCTTTTGGTAGTATAGCCATTTTTACTATGTTGAGTCTACCAATCCATGAGCACAGGAGATCTTTCCACCTTCTGTAGTCTTCCTCAATCACTTTCTTCAGAGGTTTGTAGTTCTCCTTGCAGAGTCATTCACATCCTTTGTTAAGTTCACTCCTAGCTGTTCGATTATTTTTGAGGCTATTGTAAATGGAATTGTTTTCATATATTCTTTCTCAATTTGTTCATTGTTGGTATACAGAAAAGCTAATGATTTTTGTAAGTTGATTTTATATCCTGCTATATTACTGAAGCTATTTATGGTGTCTAGTTTTTGGGTAGAGATTGGGTCTTTGAGGTATAGGATCATGTCATCTGCAAATAGAGATATTTTGACAGTTTCTTTACCTATTTTTAAGCTTTTTATTTCTTCTTCTTGCTTTATTACTCTGGCTAGGAATTCCAGGACTATGTTGAACAGGAGTGGGGAGAGTGGGCATCCTTGTCTCATTCCTGACTTTAGGGGAAATGGCTTCAGTTTTTCTCCATTAAGTATAATGTTGGCTATAGGTTTGTCATATATAGCCTTTATAATGTTGAGGTACATTCCTTCTATTCCTAGTTTTCTTAGAGCTTTTATCATGAAGTGGTGTTGAATCTTATCAAAGGTTTTTTCTGCATCATTGAGATGATCAAATGGTTTTTGTCTTTGTTTCTATTAATGTGCTGCATTACATTTATAGATTTTTGAGGGTTGAAACACCCTTGCATCCCTGGGATGAAGCCAACTTGGTCGTGATGAATGACCTTTCTGATATGTTGTTGAATTTGGTTTGCCATTATTTTATTGAGGATTTTTGCATCAATGTTCATTAAGGAGATTGGCCTATAGTTCTCCTTTTTGGAGGTGTCTTTGCCTGGTTTTGGGATGAATATAATACTGGCTTCATAAAATGAGTTAGGCAGTGTTCCTTCTTTTTCTGTTTTGTGGAACAGCTTAAGGAGGGTTGGTATCAGTTCTTCTTTAAAGGTCTGATAGAATTCAGCAGAGAATCCATCAGGTCCTGGACTTTTCTTTTTTGGGGAGATTCTTTATTGCTGCTTCAATTTCATTTTGTGTTATAGAGCTATTTAGGTGGTTAATATCCTCTTGGTTCAGTTCTGAATGGTCATAAGTATCTAGAAATTTGTCCATTTCTTCAATATTTTCAAATTTATTGGAATACAGGTTCTCAAAGTAGTCTCTGATGAGTCCCTGGATTTCCCTGGTGTTTGTTGTTATCTCCCCTTTTACATTTCTGATTTTACTGATTTGGGTTTTTTCCCTCCTCATTTTAGTCAGATTTGCCAGGAGTCTATCGATGTTGTTTATTTTTTCAAAGAAGCAACTTTTTGCTCTGTTGATTCTTTGTATGGGTTTTTTTTTTTTTTTTTTTTGGTCTCTATTTCATTAACTTCAGCCCTTATTTTTATTATTTCTCTCCTTCTGCTTGTTTTGGGTTTTGCTTGTTCTTGTTTTTCGAGGAGTTTGAGATTTAGCCCTAGTTCGTTTATTTGAGATCTTTCTGTTCTTTTAATATATGCACTCATGGCTATAAACTTTCTTGTTAGGACTGCCTTTTCTGTGTCCCATAGGTTCTGGTAGGTCATGTTTTCATATTCATTAACTTCCAGTAACTTTTTAATTTCCTCTTTTATTTCATTGATGACCCCACTGATCATTGAGCAATGTGTTGTTCAGTTTCTAATTGTTTGCATATTTTCTGCTGTTGTTTTTGTTGTTGAGTTCTAGTTTTAATGCATTGTGATCAGATAGAGTGCAGGGAATTATTTCTATTTTCTTATATTTGCTGAAGCTTGCTTTGTGCCTTAAGATATGATTAATTTTAGTGAAAGTTCCATGGGCTGCTGAGAAAAAGGTATATTGTGTAGATGTTGGATGAAATATTCTGTAGACATCAGCAAGGTCCATTTGATCTCTGGTGTGATTTAGTTCTAGAATTTATTTATTGATTTTTTTTGTTTGGATGACCTATCTATTGGTGACCCAGAGGTATGAAAATCTCCCACTACCACTGTATTGGAGTCTATATGTGCTGTAAGTCCTTTGAAGTATGTTTGATGAAATTGGGTGCACTGAGATTGGGTGCATATAGGTTGATAATTGTTATTTCCTTTTGGTGTATTTCCCCTTTTATCAGTATGAAGTGTCCTTCTTTATCACATTTGATCAATGTAAGTTTGAAGTCTACTTTGTCTGAGATAAGTATTACTACTCCTGCCTGTTTTCGGGGGCCATTGTGTGGTAAATCTTCTTTCAGCCTTTTACCCTAGGCCAGTGTTTGTTTCTGTCAATGAGATGGGTCTCCTTAAACAACAGATTGGTGAATCTTCCTTTTTATTCCAGTTTGCTAAACAGAGTGTTTTGATGGGGGAGTTGAGTCTGTTGACATTCAGTGTTAATACTGATAAGTATGTGGTGATTTCTGTCATTTAGTTGTTTTTGTTGTTTAAGGGTTTGATTGTATGTAGCTGAATCAGTGTTACTCTCTGATTTCTTGCCTTTTCTTCTTCTGTGGTCTGGTCCTGTCTGTCCTCTCATGGTTTTGTTTGCTTTCATTTTCTGTGTGCAGAATTCCTTGGAGAATCTTTTGTAGTGGTGGCTTGGTGGTCATATATTGTTTTAGTTTCTGCTTATCATGGAAGATTTTTATTGCTCCATCTATTTTTAATGTTAGTTTTGCTGAGTAGAGTATACTAGGGTTGAAGTTATTTTCATTCAGTGCCTGGAGTACCTCACTCCATGTCCTTCTTGCCTTTAAGATTTCCATTGAGAAATCTGCTGTGATTTTGATGGGTTTACTTTTATATGCTATTTGTTTTTTTCTTTCTTACAGCCTTCAACAGTCTTTCTCTATTCTCTATGTTTGTTATTTTAATGATAATATGTCCTGGGGTAGTTCTATTTTGGTCAAGTCTGTTTTGTGTTCTGGAGGCACCCTGTACCTGAATGGGCATAGCTTTCTCTAGATTTGGGAAATTTTCTGTTATTATTTTGTTGAATAATATATTACAAATCCCTTTTGCTTGCACCTCTTCCCCTTCTTCAATGCCCATGATTCTCAGGTTTGGTCTTTTGATGGAGTCGGTGAGTTCTTGTATGTTCCTTTCATAGGTGTTGAGTTGTTTGACTAACAATTCTTCAGTTTTTCCTTTAATTTCTGTTTTATCTTCAAGTTCTAAGATTCTGTCTTCTGCTTGTTCTAGTCTCCTGGAGTGGCCTTCCACTATGTTTTGTGTTTCTGTTTGATTCTTTTTTCTGAGACTTTCCATATCATGGGTCACTTCCTCTTTAATATTTTCTATTTTCATCTTTTATTCATCTCTCTATTTATAGTGTTCTCTGTTTCACCTTATTGTTTATTTAGGGCTCCTATGAGTTCATTTATTTGTTTCTATGTCTTCTCATATTCTTTATTTTTGGTGTCTTGAAATTTCGTGAGTGCATTTTGTACATTTTGGTTAACTACTTCTAGTATCTATGAAATTCTCGGTGATTGTGTGCAGGATTTCTTCTTTGAGGTTGTTTTTGTGGGCATCGCTGGGTTCCTTGCTGTCATTTATCTTTGTTTTGTTGGAGTTAGGAACTGGGTATCCATTTTCTTCATTTCCTTCTGAATCCTGTATTAAATTATTTTTGGAGGGAGAGTAGTTTCCATCCCTTTTTCTTCTTCCCATTGCTCCACTTGGTACTATGCAACTACGTTCTTGATAGTCACCTGTTTTCTTTCCCTTGATTTATTATTTTTTTGTGTGGCTGTCGTGGGTTTTTAGCTAGGTTGGTGTGCTATTTCTGTCCCTGGTGTGGGTGTAATTTAGTAATAACTAATTCACAGCTTTAATACCCAACCAGTAGTTTATATGTTATATAGAGGACCCCTTGGTGGTAATATCTATAAGCAGTGGGATTGGGGGAGGTTAACACTTGTAAGGCTAGCTATAGAAATTTGGGGAGTTGGATAGGGTGGCACTAAAGGGGGTGGCAGGAAGTAGAGTGGGTGAGTGGGGGAAGCAGTGGTACTTGTGTGTGTTTGGGTGTATTTCTATTATTGTGCAGGATGCTTGTATCAGGGATTGCAGGGGTTTGGTGTTGTGTAAAGTTGGTATAGTAGGTTGGTCAGTGGGTGATGAGTGTGTAGGTGGGAGGGGTAGTCTGGTGACAGGTTGGGAGAGAGTAGGAGGGGAAGGTGAGGGCAGGGGGGGAGAGTGGGTTAGAAGGGGCAGAACAAGTTGTTGGGGAGGACAGCAATGGATTTTAGCACAGGAGAAGGAGGGAGAGTGAAGGGGTTGAGACTAGGGATGAGAAGATGATGATGGTAAAGTTGATAGTATAGAAAGAAAAAAGATAATAGGAATAAACATAAAAATACAAAACCCACAATAACAAAACAAACAAAAAAATCAACAGGAAAAAATGAACAAACAAAAAAAGGAAAAAAAAGAAAAACACCAGGTTCAAGAACAATAGAATTTTAGTCTTAGTTTAAGTTCTGGAGTTACTCCTCTGGCATCCAGTCCTGGTATTGGCCTATAAGCAGAAGCTGTGACTGTCTCACCAGGTTACTGGCTTGTGAGTAGTGTTTTGTTCTTCTACCAGTTAAATTGAAATTGTGAGGTGAGGTAGCTTTGCCAGATCAAGCAGAGTGGTCAGAGCTATTGATTTCCTCAGCTGATAGCTGTGTTACCCTTCAGCTGCAGGTGCTTGGTCAGCTCCTCCCCCAGTGAGGTGGGGCAGTTCAGGTTTGAATGCTGCCCTCTGGTTCAGATCAGCTCTGTAGTTCACTAGCTGCTTTGGAGGTAGCTTTTCACTGTGCTTGTTTATTGGGATTTCTGCACTGGGGTTTTATTTCTTTGCCCCATTCCCTTCCTCTGGGGCAGGTTCAGTGTTCCATCAGCCCCCTCTGCTGTCAGTGTGTTATGATGGTTCGCTGTTTTTCAGTTGTTTCTCAGTTTTGTGGGGCAGTTTAGCTTTAGGTGTTGCTTACGGGCTTAGGAGATGATTTCTGTGATCCTCTACCTGCCCTGCTTTGGGGATTGGCTTATTGCCTACCAGCTCCCCACCTTTCTGCCTTTCCAGTGTTTCTTTACTGATAGTTCTGCTGAGATTAGCTTTTTACCCCTCCCCCTTTCTCTGGTGCACTTTCAGTGTTCCCACCCCTTCTGCTGTTGTGCTAGATTATAGTTCCCTGTTTGTTATTCAGTTTTTTTTTGGGGGGGGTCAGTCTTCCCAGGGGCTGTGCTGGTTTGTCCCAGGGGTGGCTGGGGAAATTCTGCATGATACGTGGCACTCACCTGTTTGTGCTGTCAAATGTCTCGCAGGCAGGTTTGGAGCCAATGGTGGCAGCTGTGGTGGTAGTGGTGATGGCAGCCTTGCCCTGCTGGCTGTACAGCAGATCACAGCTGTTAGGTGCAATTAAAGGATGACTTTTGGGTCAGTCTTTGATTTTTTCCCACACCTAGTGTGTTGGTGGTTATTATTTTGGCTACAAAGGCAGTCAGAGTTACTCAGGTGTGGCTCCAACTTCTCAAATTGGTTTTGGAGTCATGGAGGTTAGTCTTTCTGCTTCCACACTCTAGTTACCATCTTGGATCCCATCTGTTTTCTTGATGCTTGGACATTTTCTAATGAAATTTTACAAAATATACAAGATTGCAATAAGTGAGGTAAAAAGTGGGCCTAAGACATCCAAGTTAATTGGGCTTAGATTATAGATGTTGACCTTTTCAAACAAAAAAGTTATGGCAGAGGATAGGTGCACATGGCTATGACAGTATTCTGTACAAGGTGCTGCTCATCCAGTCTTCCATTCCAGTGGCCAGACTCTTGGCTGAAATAGGACTGGCTGTAAGTATGCCAGAAACCAAATGAGGTCAACTTGAGAGCTCATGAAGAAAAAGCATAAGAATGGCTGAACTTTATTTGCATACAAATATGAAGGCAAAAGAGTGAGATTCTAAAAGAAATAGTTTATTCCTTCCTTGTGCAATAATTGACAAAAACTCTTAGCCACTGAAGGTAAGGAGTTGTGTTTCTGACAGAATCTTATTGCTATTTTCCTACATCTTTGCCTTGTAGTCTTCTTTTTTTTTCTTTTGGTGGTACTGAGATTTGAACTCAGGGCCTCATGCTTGCTAGGCAGGTGCTTTACCACTTGAGCCACTCCACGAGTCCTTTTTTGTGTTGAGTATTTTTAAGATAGGGTCTTTCTTTTTTCTCAGGCTGGCCTCAAACTATGATCCTTCTGATCTGTCCCTCCAGAGCTGGTAGGATAACAGGCATGAGCCACTGGAGTCCAGCTTCCCCATCCTATTCTTACTCTTGGCCTAGCATAGAGTAGCTGCATTTCTAATCAGTGCCTTTTAAGTAAATTTTTGATAATGCACTTTAGAGTTACTTCCTGTATCCTCATTATCAATCATATCACTGGGGTTACTTCCAATATTCTTCCAATATCCTCTTTAACATGCTGGATGCCTATGCTGTGTGTAAACTCCTGTAATATATTGTTTGTCTCTCAATTTGTGATGCTTTGTGACTCATTGCCTGTCCTCTCTCTGAGCTCTTTGTAAACTGTTCTGTGTTTTCTGTCTGCCTCTTTTGTTTGTTTATTGTTATTTTATATCTGCAGGAAGGGTAACTTCCTGTTTGGAGTCCTTGCTGAAAATTGGCCTTGTGCTGCCTTAGTTTCTGATCCAAAGCTATTATTCTTGAATACACCTACATTCCCCCCCTACCACCCACTCCCGAAGCCTGTGACAGGAGGTAAACATTCCTTGTGCCATGCCAATACTAAAGAGGCTCTAATAGCAACTTTGCTCATGGATAGAAATAGAGATCAGGGGTATAAGCAAGAAAAGAAAATTCTACAAAACTAGTAACTAAATTTCATAGAAAAGATTCCCTTACCCTATGATTCTTGCCGTTTTCTTATAAGAGTAAAATGAAGGTTTCTTACTTTTTTTCTTTCTTAAATATTCCCTTTCTCCCCATAAAACCTGATTTCCTAAACACACATACAAAAATAATTGAAGATTAAGACCACCAAACATCTTCTGCTAGAAACATGATAGGTAGAAGTCTCAAGTTAAAGGTCTGAAGAAATGCCTTCTTAAAAGGATATGGGAAATGCAGAGAAAAGAGATGTGCTAATGGCCACCTATAGAGAAGTGAGGCAAAGAACAGGAGTCCAAGTGAATCACTGAAGATTTGAGAACAAAGAAAATAATTGTAGTATAGACAGAGGAAGACCAGGATGGATAGTAAAATGAAAGAGCCAGGGAATAAAGGAAAAGGTCGAAAAGTTGTACCCACCAATAGGCTACTGACTGAATTGAATGAAGTGGAAGCTGGACAAGTGAATAGAAAGTAGTCCTAGCACAGACCCAGAGATAGTTCCTTCCCTGTAATGGTCCATGGCTTAGGACAGGGGAAGACAGGGCACTCCGAGGAAATTAGGTAGACATTCTCTTCAGATGACCAAAAGGGAAACTAGAGAGAGAAAACAGCTCATGCTGGGATTTAAGGGTGGAAGCAGGTTGAACTGACCAGCATTCATAATTGAAGGGAACAGAACCTAGAAAAGAGGCTGCAGACAGACCAAAGAAGAGATTAATCTATGCCATTACCAGTACAGCAGGGATGGGATTTAATGTTCCAAACTTGAGTGGAGTGAACTGATTTAAGGCAATTGTTTCTGCAAGAGGCATCCAGGCCTCACTCCAGGATCCCTCAACTCTATAACCAGGCTGTCAGGATTTGATGAGCAGTCACGGAAGAAGTAGCAAATGTGAGTTACCACTAGGGTGAAGGGATACAAAATAAGAAAGAGGTGGCTCAGGGAGATCAATTTTGGGATTTTTGTAATAGAAAAAAATACTTTTTCTTGCCTTCTTTTAAAGAGAACTCAGGCTGGGAGTGTGGCTCAAGTGGTAGATCACCTGCCTAAGTGAGTGCAAGGCCCTGAGTTCAAAACCCAGTACCAACAAAAATAGAAAAGAGACAGAGACAGAGAAGAACTCGAAGATTAGCCTTATGGCAAACATCCCTTGAACAAACAGTGATGCACCTACTACTTTCAATGCACATTAAACAAAACAAGGACAAAAAGACAATAATGGAGAAGGTGATATTGAAGGGAACAGACCAAAAAAGGAGTTCATTTCCAAATTGGAATATTGGTAGCATGGATTATAAGCAATATTGGAATACTGACTATCATCTGATCTAAATACAAACTCTATTCATCCATGCATCTACCCAAGCATCCAACATTCAAGCATGCCAAACATTTACTCAGTACCAAGATTTGTACCAGATGGTGGGAAAAGCAAGATGCCAGACATAATGCTTGACCATGAGTAGCTCTGCTTAGAAGGGAAGAGGGGAGAAAACCAAAAACAAAACTACAGTGCAACACAAATCACAAAGATGCCCAAGGTACTATGAGAGCCCAGGATGGTAACATTTTACTCCAAACGATAAAAGTGGAGGGAGACATTCCAGAGAGAGGGAAGCACATGTAGCCATAAGCTTATGTAGACACAGGGTGAGCATGTTCATGAAGGACAGACAGATAGCTCCCTGTGACTGGAACCCAGATGGCACTGAAGCAATAAGCAGATTTGATAGGAGTAGGATTTCTTAGCCTCAGTATTATTGGCAGTTGGGGCTGTATAATTCTTTGTTGAGTGGCTGTCCTGTGTGTTATGGGAAGTAGAGCAGCATCCTTGTCCTCTACCAACTAGGTTTAAGCAACACACACACAATGGTGATAATAAAAAAAAAAATCTACAGACATTGTCAAGTGTCCCCTAACAGGCAAAACTGACCTTAGTTGAAAATCACTAGATTAGAGAGGTAGGAATGGGAGGAATGGGTCAATATATGAATGGCTTTGCAAAGGAAATCATGGGAAAAACTGATGTGATC
Organism: Castor canadensis; assembly: GCF_047511655.1. Lineage (NCBI taxonomy): Eukaryota > Metazoa > Chordata > Mammalia > Rodentia > Castoridae > Castor > Castor canadensis. The sequence goes on along the minus strand of NC_133393.1, from coordinate 134,338,077 downwards.
AGTCAGGTCCTTTAGATACATTGCCTTTTTATGTGGGTGGTGCAGAAGAACAAAGCTGGAGTGAGGAGTGCAGTTAGGAGGAAGCCACTGCAACAGTTCAGGCAAGGAAGGATGCAGGCCTGAACTGGAGCAATGGCATTGGGAGAAGAGCAGGGAGGAGAGAGGCGACAAAATGGTATCACTTCTCTCCTCCTTGCCCTCTTGGTCAAAATAATAACCAGAGAGCAAACAAACTAAACCTTAAAATGATTACACCTGGCAAACAGACTTACAATGTGGTGATAGAAAAATGAATACTTCATGAAGCTTTCCTAAGGAAACAGTCTGCATTTTCAAAAAAAAAATCATTTCACATTAAAATTAATATATCCATTTATTTAACAACAACACTATTAACTTCTAGAGATATCAGAAAATAGGAGAAACTACGTGTAAACATATGTAGGATTATGTGCATAAAATGAAACCATGAGACTTGCTGGGTTGGTGGCCTGTAAAATCAGAAGAGAACTCAATCTCTCTCTTACTCTTGCTTCAGAAACTCATCCCATCCCAAGAATGAGAAAAAAAATCAATAAATAAAACTTCAGGTAAGTAATGCTGTCCTTTTCCAGGAGATGCTTCTTCCTGCACACACATATTTCTTGAACTTATCCAGCACCATCTGTCCAGTGATCTCAAAGTGTCAAGGCCTCTCAGTAGCCAATTAATTGTGTCTCCTTCAATAGCATCCTTATGTGAGAAAATTAAAATGCTCTTGCTGGGAAAACTGTCAGATTGTGACACACAGGTACAGCACTTACCATTACCTCCATCCCCACCAGGTCTGCAAGAGCAAAGGCAGAATGAGCCCAGTTCATGCTAACCGCACCATATCCTACACTGGGCTGCTCAATCAGTAAGCACCATTGGTTGTCCTCACAGCATTTCCAGCCCTCCCCCAGCCCCAAACCTGAATCTCACGTTTACCTTTTGCATCTCAGCTCTGCATGACCAAAACACAAACCCCTATGGTTGTGGGTTTGACAACACAAATTGAAATTAGACTAAAACCACAAACAGGAAGTTGCCCAGCCTTCAAAATCACTCTGGTAGGAGAAGCACTGAATTGGCTAAATTAACATCTTTCTCTTTCAAAGTCTTTTTTGATTCCCCTATATTTTCTATTTCATTTTCAACACTCAGGGAACTGACTTATTAACCAATCTCTCTGGAGACTGCTGGTTTTTCTAAGGAGACTATTACAGGAAAAGCTTATTCCACGCAAACTTACTATTACTGAAACACCTCAGGAGACCTAACATTTATAAACTTCCTGTCACCCAATGTGCTGTTCAGAGACCATTCATTGTAACTTAATTTGCAGGACTGAAAGTCTCAAGCTCACTTACTATATAAAAAGTGACTTTTTTAGCTATTACCCATTATCATTTTGCCTCCTGTCAATGGTACAAAGTTTCAGAACCTCACAGAGCTGGAAACCTTTTGTTTGTAGTTAAACAATGAATTCCAAAACAGTTTACACCTGGAAGGTAACCTCCCCCACCTAAAATTTAATAATAGCAAAGTATAGTATGCTATGACTACAGTGCTCTGCTGTACTACATTAGACTCAGTGGGAATCTTTTAAAAATGTGATTTAAGAATTAGTTTTCCTGTTACCTGGTCTTCTTCTTCTAACATGTATGAATTTGTGTTTATTTGTGAAGAAAACTCCAGTGCTTACCCCCAGAAAATTCTCCAACTGTTTATATAAGAAATTATGAGTTAGGTACAGTGGTTCATCCCTGTAATCCTAGCTACTCAGGAAGCAGAGAATGGGAGGGTTGAGATTTAAAGCCAGGCAAAAAGTTAGTGAGACCCCCATCTCAGCTAATAGCTGGCATGGGCGTGTGCCTGTCATCCCAGCACAACTAGGAGGATCATGGTCCAGGCTGTCCCAGGCATAAACCCAAGACCTTATCTCAAATATAACTAAAGTAAAAAGGGCAGGGGGCATGGCCCAAGTGGTAAAGCACCTGCCTAACAAGCACAAAGCCCTGAGTTCAACCCCCAGTACCACCAAAAAGAAAATTATGTACCATATTGGATAAACTAATCAAATATTTCAAATGTCTTTCCCCTACTAGAGATTGCCAGTTTAACTACAGTACTACTATTAAGATCCATAAGGTATGCACCTTAGATTCCTGAAAAATAAATCAATAATCTGGATATATTTGACTCAGCTCATTTTTGACCTGAGGTTACAGCCTTCCACCTGGAACCAGAAGTGTCAATCAATACATTTTGACCAAAATATTAAGACAGTAAAGTTCTTATCCTTTGCACTATGGTTGCTTTAGGATCATATAGAGATGAGCCACAGGGTTTCTTTCCACTAACTTTAAGCCATTGAGCCAATCACCCTAAGCTAGTCAAGTAGAATCACACCATTTGAATAGTGATATTGTATTCACTCTATTATTCCCCTGAAACTATTTTGGCAAGATCACCAATGCCCTCATTTTTGCTAAATCTATTTTCTGGACACTTTTAAGTCTTTATCTTAATTGACCTCTACCTTTATCTCTACTTATCCTGTCTTGTTGAGTTCCTTTGGGGAGATAGCCTCAACTTTTTCTCCCAGTTATTTCAAAGGATGTTTTATTTCAGCCATCATCCCTCTAATTTCCAAGTGCTCTTCCCTGTTCTTTGTATTTTTTCAATTTTATAGCATCATGTTCTCTTTTGGAGGCAACAGTTTCCCATACCTTCTCAGCTTTCTCTGAGAGTGGTAGAGTTGTGATTGTTAGAGAATTTTCTTCAGCTTCAGCTCTCTGAATTCTGTTTCTTCAGGGGTCAGTTTTTTGTGATTATCTTTTACTTATCTTCTATGTTGTAAACTTTCTCAAATATAAGGTTGACTAGGAGCAGAATCCATCAACTTAACATGCTTTTCCCTTTAGGGTGACAGGGTGAGGAGGTATAACCCAGCTTTATTATGGCTATCTAAGTTACAGAATGTGAAGGGCTTTACTCCAAGGCAATAACGTTCACACTAACAGCCCAACTTCTCCCCAAGTACTAATTCAATTTCTTTAGAAAGGAACATTCTGGATTTTTGTTTTCTTGCTGTTGTTTCTCTTGCCTGGAGCAAACTCCTTAGTTGCTAGGATTAGTTGCTCCTTTCTGAAGGAGAAAGTAGACTATGTGTGTTACATAAACAGGTCTTTAAATATAACCTTCAGTTCTGAGGTTCTGTTGCACAGTATGGTGACTGTAGGTAACAGTAATGTACTATACAGTTCAAAAAGCTACAAGAAATTATTTTGAAAGTTTTCACCACAAAGAAATGATAAACGTTTGATGAGATAAATAGGTGTAACCTGATCTAAGCATTATGCAGTGTATGCGTGTGTTAAACATTATGTGGTACCCATTAATGTATGTATAATTTTATTGTTCTATGTATTAGTTAAAAAGTTTTAGATAGATGATTGATAGCAGCCTTCTCAACCTTCAAACTGTCTTCTAGAAGTAGAAACAGTCCACTTCTCATCTTCCCTTATGTAACTTGAGGACATCAGCATTGCTCTCCCCTACTTGTCTGTCTTTGTTAACCCAACAGGAAATTTGAATCCATGTAGTTACCATCAATTTTCATAATATGTATTTTCTCATTCCAGAAGCCATCATCAGACATGTATTTAATAATTCTCCAGGATTCTTGCATAGATGCCAGTCTCTCTGAACCTTGGTAGATATGAGAAAATTTGAATGAATACTTTGGCCAAAACCTTTTCCTCTCACACCCTAAGCTCACCTGGTGCTTCATGTTACAGTGTGCTATCGTCACATGGTATATAATGCAGAGATGCAGTCTGAGTTTCACCTGAGTTTTGAGGGACTCAGGATTTTGCATTAATGCTTTTATTTCTCTCTAAAGGTTCAAAAAGATTTTTTTAACCAGGATGTGTCTGAAAGCACTTAATTCTGTTTATTTTCCCTGGGAACTATTAGGTGCCCTCAGGTGCTGACTCAATCTTTCTTTTATTTGGGAAAGTTTCCTTCTTTATATCTTTTATTATTACTCTGATGCCATTTGTGCTGACCTTGTCTTCTGAAAGTGCTGACACACATGATTTCACATCTATTTTGTGGCTTCCATATTGATCACCCACACTATTTCACACTCATCTCTTTGACCACTTCTGCATTCTGGAGAAGTCCCCTCATGTTCTCTTGGAGGTAATTGATGCTGTTTTATGCAGTTTCTGTTATGTTTTCATCCTTCCAGAGAATATTTCAGTAACATTCTTCTGACTGCTTTAGTCGGTCACTTTTAAAATTCATTCCAAGCATATGTTTAAAGCTTCCTTTCCACTTACAGAATCATTCTAACGGCCTCATGTTGATTTTATTTGTTTGTACTTCCTTTAATGAAAAAGAGTCTTGTTCGACTCCTTGATTCTCATGCCTAAGTTATGAATACTGCTCTTAATTCTTTTCCATCCTTCCATCTCCCCTCAAACCACATTCTGTGTTCCCTATCACCTGGATGCCAAAACAATCCCCCTCTCAGATGTTAACGAAGAAAAAAGAGGTTGTAATTTAGACATATGTACATCGATATCTTTATGATAGTGTTTCATTTTCCAAGATGCCCTCTCACATGTTCCTCTGCAGTCTACCTTCCACTGCCCCAGTAAGAGGCAGTCTCTCTTGAATATAGGCTGGCCTTGGCAATTCGATTATGCCAAAAGGATGAAGCGAAAGTGACCACTTCATAATATCAGAAACTAAACTATGTGGAAAAAAAAATGGCCATGCTGCTTCCATCTGCTACATCTCTAGAGTCTCCCTTTTGGAACCCAGCCACTGTGCTGAGAAGAATCCATGCCACATGGAGAGGCCGTGTGTAGGTGCTCTGGCTGACATTTCCAGTGAAGCCCAGCCTTCAAGTCACCCCAGTCCAGGTGCCAAACGTGTGAATGAAGAATCTTCCACAGAATTTTAGCCCTCTGCCATTTGGAGGCCCCATTTATTGTAGGGGAGAGATTAACCAGCCAAGTTACTGACTCACTGAATTCATTAGCATAATTCACTGCTGTTGCCTTTAGTCACTAAGTTTTGGAGTTGCTTGTTACATGGAAATAAACAAAACAAGCTTTTAATCAAATTTCTCATCCTTTATACAGTACAAAACTGATAAGCTGAGAAGAAATCAACTCCTCATCCAGCTGTTTGGTATACTACCATTTGAGCAATTTATTTCTGGATATATTTCACTGGAACCTGAGAAAGAATGTAAGGAATACTAACCCCCCTGCTTTTATGTTCCTTCTTATCTGTACCTCCTGATACGGCAGACTTCACATCCCAGAAAACAAGGTTCTATGACTGTCTAGTTCAACTGTCAGCCCTTTGTATAACTACCGAGGGATCAGTAGTTGGAAAGGCCATTTCTACCCCAGAAAGGGATACCTATGTGTGACAGGGAGTATTCAGAGGGCTTTCTCACTAGTATGGAAGTCTTTTCCTTTCTTTTCTCTCTCTGGCCCTGCTAGTCTCTTTAAGGGTGACGTAATCCGACCTCCATTACAGTTGTTTCGATCCCACCCTAAATTCATTACGTCAATGAAAGCTCCACCAACTGGCAGTCTGTGGGGGTTCTGGAAGGGCTGGAGAGTTTTCTTAGAGCAAGACAACCCTTACAGAGTGAGAGAATTTTGTTGATTATTTACAAGTTTTAGGACTGAGTAAAGTGTTTCCCCCTTAAGGACATAAATTTTGTTGTATTAGATCATCTTCAGAGTAAACATAGCTTAGCATTCTGTCTCTGACAGGGTACCAACCCAAACACAAAATGCCAGAGAGGTACCACAGGACAGTATTATTCACTCTCTAAACACCACTGTGTCTCTACCACTCATAAATATATTATACCTTCTTTGAACTTTTATTACTTTTAACTCAGACCATATCTTGGGAGTAACTTGTTCCAAAAGTTTATGACTCAACTGTGTAGACTAATGTTTCTTTCTATTTTTCCTAAATTTCTCCTCCCTGCCCAGTCTTGCACTTTGGAATTTGGTGAATGCTAACATTGATGCCCTCTATGGCTTTGTTGTCTTTGATCATCTCCCCATGCAGCCTTCATCTCAGTGGGCTGAAACTCTTAATCTTCTTAGTTTGACCTCATGTTTTATCCCACACATTTCCTCAATTCTTTCCTCTGCCCTTCACTGGCCTTTCTAAGAAGCATATCTCTGTTAAGAGGTAGTAACTGCGCACATGATTTCAAGAACAGGTGTTCTCGACCTTATCTTCCATTCTCTCCAGTGGGCTGTTTAATCAAGCGTGCTTATATGTTTTCAGGGGTGGGGGCAAACAGGAAGGGAGAAATATTTCAAAGTCAATGTAAGAGCACACTTTGGAAATATTTTGCCACCCAAACAACACAAAAGGAAATTACTCCCTGGACTCCTTTAGTATCTATTCAAACTCAAATAGCATGATTTCCAAAGCATGTGGGAGCTACAGCAGTAGGCCGTGTAGAAAAACAAAAAGGCCTATTTTTATACAAATGTTCAGAGGGGAGGGAGAAACAAAAACCAGGGGGGGAAAAAAAACCCTATATTTTGTACATTGGGAAAAATTAAAATAGGATGGCAGCTTCGTTTTGATATTTTGGTTCTTAGAAGCTGTTGTTTTTGTAGAAATGGGGAAAAAATAAACAAGTGGAACAGAAGGTGTTATACACAGGAGGAATATAAACACAGACTCGTGGTATGTTAGTGCTTAGAGGAATGCCAAAGTTCCTTCTCAGTAGGGGTTTCCAAAAAACCAGCCTGTGGACCAGAGATGGGCTGCCTCTGTGGGATCCACAGGGGGAGTTTGTCACAAAAGCCCCAGAGACACTAATTTCTGGAAATACTAATTCAATAAATCAAGACTAAGGTCTAGGCTAGTATCTAGGAATTCTGGGTTTTGGGTTTTTTGTTTTGCTTTCTTTTTAATTGTTCAGGATAATTGTATATACAAGTAGGGTCATGAAAGACTAATCTGGATCAGTAGTTGTTTTTCATTGCTTTTTGTTTTAGCAGTAGAACCCTCCTCTGAAATGAAATCAATTTACATAACCTACACCTAGAACATGTGTAAGAGTAGCTACCCTGATTAAACTGGGGCCCCAAGGCTGAGACCTCCTTTTCAACAGCACCCCTCCCTCCCAAGTAATCCAATGGAAATGGCTGGGAGATTTTAAAGGTGACACTGCCACAGGCTATAGATGACTGCTCCTATCTCATCCCTTAATTTTATAATGAGGGGACTGAAGCCCAGAGAGATGAGGTGCTACCAAGATCACACAGTAACTTAATGGACACGTCAAGGCTAGAATCCACACACAGGGTGCAGATGCTGTCAAGACAAAAGGTTAGCACGAGTCTGTGGTCATCCAGCTCTCCAACAGTGGACTAGGGGCACCTTCCTGGAGGCCTAGGTTGTTCTCCTTCCTAGAGGTGGGGCTGGTCTCTTCCTACCCTGCCCAATAAGTCCAAGGAGCCTATGCACACTGTCTTCTTACAAAGGTCACCTCAGTAATGACTCACAGGGAGTCCTACAGCCTCCAAAGAAGGAGCTTCTGCTAAGCCTAGGGAAAGGAAAGGCCACACATTGAATCTCTGGTGTGCTATCTTTCTGTTTCCTTTCACTCAACCTATCAACCATCAGTTCTTTTTTTTAAAACAATATTTGGATAGCCAATGAATATATGTACTATAAATGTAAGTTATAAAGCATAATAAAAACAAATTCCTCTTAATCTTTCCAACTGAAGAAATATAACATTGCCAAAAGAAATTCCTATGTGCCCCTCCCCAAAGCCATTCATGGTCCTGCTCCTCTACCATTACAACCATCATCCTGAATCTTGGTTCTTTATCCTTCTCTTGTATTTATGTTTCACTGCATGTGACTATATACCAGGAGAATGTGTATTTGGATTTGCTTGATTTTGAACTTTGAAAAATGTCATCATACCACAGTTGTTATGCTTCACCTGCTCACTCATGTTTCTGACATTCACCTATGTTGACACATGTAACTGAAAGCCATTCATTATTCACTGCTGTCAGGCATGTCATATAACAGGATTATACGTTCTAGGCATTGTTTTAGGTGCTGGGATGCGGTTGTGAGCAAAACAGACACCACCTCTCTCAACACAGTGTTGCAATTCCAGTGGGGAGTACACACTACACAATGTTTTATCCTGTCTCCTGTCAAAGCACATTTGGGCTTGGGGAATTTTTCCTGCAGAAATTTTTGGTATTATAAACAGTGGTGCTATGGGTATCTTGTAGTTGTTCATGCTCATGTGTCAGAGCTTTTCTAGGGCAGTAGACCTCCATACTAAGAAAGATCAGAACCACCTAAGGAGGTAGTTACACAGATATTAATGATAATGGAACTTAGATAACATCTCAGAACCCTCAAGATGCAACTCATAGTTGCCAGGTTCACTGGAGGCTAATAACTTTTCAGGACTTCAGAAAGCTAATTATTGGTCATTCTCCTCCCAAGAAAATGAAAGGCAGCCTGGTAGCCTGGTATGGTATAGTAAAATGATGATGGGCCCAGAAATTGGAAAACTCATTTAGCTTCCTAACACAACACAGATAAATAAATTATGCTTTCTGGGCCTCACTTTGCAAGTCTATGAGATAAGAACATTTATAACTCCCAGGTTAGTGGTTTATGGTAGGATGGGAGAACATCTTGTGGGGATAGCTCCTGTTCACTGGGTTTCCCGCACGCTGGGCTCTATGCTGCCACCACACTGACACTTGTGTGGTGTCACATCCGTGGTAGACCAGTTAGCTAACATGCTGGAGTTCCCACACTGGACTTATCTAGATTTTTAACCAGTGTATGTCTGATTTCAAAGTTTTTGTTTTACTAATTTACCTGAAATGTGACTTTTCTAAGCATGAATTTTCTCCCCTGTAAAACCCACCTAAGAGTAGTAACCACCACATTACATTTTCGGAAATTTTGAATGGGGTAAACCCATTTAGAGCATTTGGCACACAGTCTGGAATTTAGAGCTCAAAAACCCTCCATACCTCTTGCTACTACGACCGCCACTTCCTTTGTTTTGTTTTGTTTTGAAATTCCCTCTCATGAAGAGCATCACATCCGCCCAGTTGTCCAAGCCAAAAGCACACAAATAATTCTTGATAATGTACCCTCCTTAATTCTCCACATCCCTTCACCAAGGCCAGTAAGTTTTGACTGCCTCTCCACTTCTATGGATAAGACCACTATCATCTCTCACCTGTGTTGTGGCCACAGTCTCCACACTGATCTCCCTGCCTGTGGCCTCTAGCCTTCCCACACTACAGCCAGAGTGACTTTCAAGACAAAAATGGTTACCAAAGTCTCCTGCCCAAATTTCTTGATGACTGCACACATCGTTCAGAGTAAAGTCTAAACTCAGCACACAAGGTATGCTGGCCTGATTCCTCTCTCCAGTCTCTCTAGTCCCACCTCTCACCATTTTGGCAGACTTAGAAACTAAAAGAAAGAGCCATGTTGTTTTTCAGGGGCATGTTGTGGTATGCCCTTTCCTAGTTAAATGCCATTGCATTAGCACCTAAGAGGAAGGAGAGGGGCCTCTACAGGCTCACCAGAGGTGTGCCATGCTGACCACTGGGAGTTCTGACTGCTAGTAAACATTTTTTAGGGGCCCCTCTTCCCCTCACATTCCCTTTAACCCTTAATTGGTCCACTAGGATATTATTCTTTTTTTAGCCTAACACATACAATTGTAAATAATATTTTAATATACTAATTTGTCATGGCTTTAATATTTATTATTTATGAGTCAGAAGAAGTATTTTAAAAGTTTTAGAAATGGGTATGATAACTTGAAACATTTATGACAATTGAAAGTATGTTTTCCTTTGAAGAGCATCTTTTTTCCTCTCTAGCTATAAGAAAAATAATTAACTCTTATTAAGTGTTATAATTGTGAACTTTTACAAAAGAGCTACATGCTTTTGAGGATACCAAAAGATTGCCTTCCCTGAAGGAATACACTAAATGTCACAGAGATTAGATCCAAGAAGACAGTTTGTAATTAGGGATTTATGCAATGAAGTAAAATTTTGGAAGAATTTTTCCAAAGATGTCTTCACTCTTGGAAATAGGTTTTATTCAAAGCTTTTAAGTATAGCCATTTTTATACTTTTTAAGAATCATAGCACTTTATTTTTGAAGTCAAACAAACCCTATAAACTTAAGGAAGCTGTATAGTAAGACATAGAAATATTGAAAACCAAAGATTGAGCTCAGTATACAGAGAAACATTTTCTTTTGCACTAAAAATTTTAGTATTTCGTTAATGTTATTTTTTGGGGGAGGGATATTAAATGATTTGTCACACTTCCTTTCACATGTCTAGCATCTGCTGTCCCAATGTGTGGTCCAGGGACAGCTCCTTCAACGTCACTTGAGAGTTTGTTAGATATGCAGATGTTTACGCCCCATTTTGACAAGATACCTAGCTGATTTGTTTGCACAGCAAAGTTTGAGAAACACTGACTGACCTAGTAATCGGTATTTGTATTGTCTATGGAATATGATCTCAGGGAAATTAAATCTGTATCTGTTCAACTAAAAAAAAAAAAAAGAAACTAAAAGAAGGACCAGGCATGGTGGTACATGCCTGTAGTGCCAGCTACTCAAGAGGTAGAGACAGGGGGGCTGCAACTTGGGGCCAACCTAGGCAAAAAAAAAAAAAAATGGTAGCCAGACTGTATCTCACAAACAAGCTGATCATGGTGGTACATGCCTGCAGACCCAGTTGTTCAGGAGGTGGAGACAGGAAGATCACTGCCTGAGGCTAGCCCCTGGCAAAAGAACATTTTGTTGACAATAATTGGTTAAAAAAAAATTGCACTAGAAAAATTGTATTGCCTCTCAAAGGAAACAATGCTGACTTCTAGCAAAGCTGAGAAATTATCCTTCTCACATGACATATCTGAAACTACCTAATATACCTTTTCTTTCTGAGCTCCGTGCTCCTGGATGGGCTCTGTCTGGTATCACTGCCTCCACTTCCCCTCCACCTCCCCAGGTCAGGCATCTCTGTCCCAGGTCAGGAGGCTGCTCTGAAATTATGAGAGCTGCTTTTTGGGGGAACTTCCTCTTCAGTTTCATATTTATTTCAGATGCAGAATCATACTCAGAAGACCCTGAACTGAACTTGCTGAGGTTTGAGCTCTGGCAGCCTAGTGTCAACCAATAACTTTGCCACAGGCTCTCCAAGACTATCTTTTCTAAGCTTTTGAGTATGCTAGGCAAGGTAGCAGTTCCATATAAAATGTCATGTATAGCAGGAAGGCATGTCTCTATACGGCCGCTTTAGCCCATCCAAAAAGGCCAAATGGGGTTCAAAAGCTTTAATTTCTTAAATTGACCTTTTTGTTCCTAAAAATAAGGCTAATTTTGCCTTCTAAAACTGAGTGCCTCTTTTTCCTTGTACTGTCCCTTTGGTTTCTGGCCAAGGCGTCTGTTTTTCTAACATGTTCTTCTAATGAGTCCTGTGGGGGTCTCCCACGGTGAGAGAGAGCCCTCAAGTCCATGAGTTCTGAGTCTGCCAGGAGACTTCTTTGTTCAAATAAATTCTGCCTATCTTTCCTGTCTTTTTTTCCCATAATGGCGTAATTCCAACCTGGATGTATGTTCCAACCAGACTAACATCTAGGCCAGACTTAGTTTTAATCTGCTAGCATCCAAGCTGAGTCCATTAGTGTTTCCTCTTTCATGTGCTGTCCTTAAAGCTAATCTTATTTACTTCTTGGGAATATGATCCCACTACCATCAGGCTGTGGTTTGAATCTATGTGTCCCTCCAAAATTATGTTGCAACTTAAACCCCAATGTCATAGCATTAAAAGGTGGGCCTTCAGGAGGTGATAAAGTGTTGAAGGCAGAACCCTCGTGAATGGGATTAGAAGTCTTATGAAAGAGCAAGAAGGAACCAGACAAGACTCTTTCCCCTTCCATCTCCTGTCATGTAAGGGAAGAACATTCATCAACTCCAGAGGTTGTAGCAATAAGGTGCCATCTTGAAAGAAAGTTGACCCTGACCAGACACTGAACCTGCAGGCACCATGATCTTAGATTTTTCAACCTCCAGAACTATGAGAGATAAGTTTCTGTTTTTCTATTACCCAGCCCCTGATATTTTGTTAATAGCAGCACAAACAAACTAAGACATACCACGTCACCTTGAAATTCACTCTTCAAGTAATCTCTTGAGTATTTTACCCTTATTTTTCTGGTCTTTCCTCAGATATGTTTAGAGTATCTTTAATTAGTCAGTATAAACTGCCAAAATTCTTAGGGAAGAGTTGAGAAGTAGATTCCTCAATTGCTTTTAGAGTAGACACTGTAAATTTAAAAGAATACTACTTAATGCTTTTCTGGATTTTGGGTTTGTTGGATACAATTATTCTAGTTAATTCTAAGATTTCATTTTTCTCTAGATTTTCATGACCTACCTTTTCTTGATCTAAAATAACTCTTAAATTCCATCCTTCCTTCCAGCTGTCAAGCTGAAATATTTAGTGCCATCCTTGACTCTTCTTTTCCTTTCCCACCTGACAACCAATCTGTCAGCTCAGGCTACTGGCCATACCTTTAAGTACATCCAGAAACTGACCAATCTCCATAGCCACCACCTTGTCCAAGCTACCGTCACCCTGAAATTCTACAGCAACCTCCAGACTCCCTGCTTCCTCTCGTAGCCAGTCTATGCCCTACTCAGCCACTGGAGAACTCTTGTTAAAACACGAGTCAGGTGATAGCACTCTGCTCAATACCCTTCACTAGTGTTTCATTTCACTCAGAATAAAAGTCAGAGTCCTACAATGACCTTGAAGTGCCTACACAATATAGCTCATGTTATCCCTCTCAAGTCATCTCCCATTACTGTCCCTTTGCTTCCTCTGCTCCCATTTTACTGGCCTCCTGCTCCTCATCAAACACACTGGACACTGCTGTCCCATGGTGTTTGACTGACCCTTCTACAGGGTCACTATAACATATGGCTTACTCCCTCACTTTCTTCAAGTCTTATTCAAATATCACCTTCTCAATAAAGCTCACTTTGACCAACCCCCTTCTTTCCTTGCAGGAACTCCTTTCCCTAGAAATGTTATTTCCTGTAGCACATTATATAATTTATTTTTAAATTTTTTTTTTTTTTTGCTAAGTCCACAAAGATAGAATTTTTCTCCTCTTTTTCTCATGATATATTTCTATTTACCCAAGATCAGTGCCTGGTACGTAGGGAGCACTCAAACATCTGTTGAATGGTTATTGAATGAATGTCTTCCTTTTTTAATACTTTGTTTAGGAATAGGTAGATCTGAATGAAATTCATTTTAGCTCTCTGTCTTTTCCTAACCTTGATTATGTATTGTTCTCATGTGTATCTGTTTGTCCAAGAATATCTTAGCTCTTCACTGAAGGGATCTCTTTTTTCCTCTCGTTACTCAGTCTGTCTTTCTTGATTTTCATTCCTCTGCAGTTCTAACTCTTATGCAACACTGAAGTGTGTTTTCCAGATCACTCAGGCTGTGCTTGACTTCCTGAGCAAACTGATTCCTAGGGATAGAGCACTCAGCAATAGTTCTCTTGAGCTGCCTTCTTGGTCTTTCAATCTGAATAAACTTCCATTGATTTATTTCCCTAGTACAATGAAAGAATACAGCACATTCTATATACATTATGAATTCCTTGCTTTTGTTTGGTTTTTAATAAAAATCTAAGACCTTTTCATGGTAAAGCCACCACCATGTAAGTCCTGAAAATCTAAGTCCACCACCAGCACTTATAAAATCAACAATCCAAAGTCAAACTGAGACTAAGTAGCAGACATGATCCTTAGGAGCCCATGGACAAAAAAGAAAAACTCAAGAGATTAACATCTCTATGGCTTCCCCTCTTGGCCTGAAGATTCCCACTACAAGGGTCATTATCTCTTCTAGCAGAAATAGATGGGCTATGCCAGTCCTTTTCTACCTGGCACAAATCACTGAAAACCAGTGCTTGAGAGGCACAGGGAACTCAACCACTTATCAGCAGTTTGAAGTCAGTCCTAAATTGCTGGCTGAGATGCAGGGCAGATCCACACCAGGAAGGGGCAAAGGTTAAGCCGGGTGTGCCCAGGTCCTCTCTCAACTCATCACCAGGTGAGCCACCCACCTCTTCTGTGAGGAGGAGCAAGTAAGGGAGGATGGAGGCCAAGTAGAATGTCTAGTGGCTGTCCCTCCACCCAGAGGAAACATGAGGAATGTTGAGACGGAGTTCTCACCTGGACCATATGGACACAAAGGAATAAAGCAGAGTTGATTAATTGAGGTCCACAATTCTGACTGCTGTGTATCACTATAGTGCTCTGTGTTTTCTCTTTCACTCTTCACACATGTATTTATATGTTTAGCACTTTCATTTACACAAAATCATTAACATCAGAGCAGAACCTTGTCCGTTTCAGTCACCTCTGTAATTCCAGAGCTGAGCACAGTGCCTGACACATAAAGTCCGCTTCATTAACATTTGTTAAAGGAACAGTTCAGATCAAATACATTTCATTCCAACCAAACAAAACTGTGTTTACATGGCATATCCAGATGACTGAGGCTGCTGTACACAGTCTGATTGTTATTTTATTATTTGGGGGCTTAAATTAGCCCAATGCTTGTTGTGGAACCCCCTTTACTTTATGTCTGGAGACAGCAGCCTGGACTGTGAAATGGCAGGTAATAAAGTTAATAAAGAAACTGCTGGGTGCAATGAGGCATCTGAGTTGTCTTTCTGATAATTGTATGATTCCAGAATCTTCCTAACTAACCAGCTAAGACTCAGTCACGCAAGGAAAACTATATTTACAATTATCCCAAATACACCTCCTGCAAAGCTCGCTCCTTCTCCAAAGTAAAAGCTCGCTCCCATTTTTCCATGAAGCAAGCACTCACCTAAATCATAAAAATGAATTTTGTCACTGTTCAGCACTTGACTGATAGTTTCAGATTTCTGAGTTGTGCTGTGGGATAAAATGTGTACTTTAATATGAAATTTAAATGAGTGTTTCAAAAAGAGTTTATGAAACGAAGTACACATTGCAGTACAATCACATGGAGCCAAGGGAGAGCTACTTAATACGTTGAATAAAACATTTTGTAGAAGATACAAGGGTCAAACTTTGATGAAAACAAAATGAAACTGTCAATTACATATAGGAGTTCTTCACTTAACATCTTAGTCATGTCATATTATGCAAATTTTTTCAGATAGTTGCATTGGTAATTTAAGACCTGCTGTAGAGAGAATTCTAGAACTACTGGACACTTCCCACCTTCTAAGTATACAATAGAGAAGTCCTTGAATACTCTCTGTCTACTGGCATCTCCTCATGACTGGGCGGGGATTCATCCGAGGCCTGGCACTGCCTCTCTAGCTACCTCTCTAACTTCTTTTCTTTGTACCTAAATTTCTTCCAAGCGTGCTCTACTCACCATTCTCCATACCCAAGCTTTCCGTGTTCCCTTGACTTGCTAAAAGCCAATGTCTTTTCTTGCCAGGCTACTGAAGTGTACAACAAATATCTTCTTCAGTTCTTAAAATCTCTGAATTTAATCATGGCACCCTAGGAACAACTTCCTTTACTCTCTGCCTGAGCAACTCGCCTCTCTGTGGCATTTCTGTGAGTCTGACCTTTCTTCCCAATAATCCCCACCAACGCCATGGCATTTCTAGGCTCCTGGCAATGGCATTTTTTTCTTCTCACTTTATTACTTTGCCTTAAGTGACTCTAATCCCTCCTTGGCCACCTCCATCCCTCCCACTCCCAGACCTCCACCTCAGCCCAGGTTTGACAGCTCCACTTGGACACAGGCATCTCAAGTTTAATTGGAGCCAAATTGAACTCACTGTCCCTGCTAAACCTGTTCTTTCTCCTGAGTCCCCCAAATCCAAAACCAGAAGCTTTACTTCCCTGTCTGCAATCTCAAATCCAGTCATCCACCTCGGTTTCCAATCACTGACTCTTCTTTCTTCCTGCTGTCCATATCTTAACATTGGCCCTACTCTTCTTTGCAGAAGTTTGCAAGAGCCTTTTAGCTGATTGCTTTTTCTCTCTGAGCTGACAATGTTACCTCTATGCTGCTGCTGTCAACAAAATTATTAAAGATCTAAATCAGATTATGTAGCCTCTGCTTAAAAATCCTTCTCTGGCTCCTCAGCATCAGTAAAATAAAAGCCAAGGTCATTAGAAGGGCACTTAAGATCCATCTTGACTTGATCCCTGCTCACCTTTCACCATTACTTACCACCTATCCCCACCTCTGAATCTATCTTCCAGCAACTTACAGCTGCTTATAGTTCCCTAAGCACACATAACCAGAAAGAATGTGCTTCACAATACACTTGAGAAGCATCACATTTCTTTATTTTTCTAGTTCAAATTAAAACTGCTTTAGTGTTTCTTTGCCAGGATTGGTTAAAAAAAAAAATTCAATCCCAGAGATTGGAGTCCTGGCTGTTGGTTACCTTCCTTCACTGAGTTCTGTCAGAATCACAGGGCTCACACAGGGAAAAGTACCCATCCCTGTTCACAGGGTTATCTCTACTGTGACTCTTCCTTCTTACATAATTCCTCTGTCAAGGTTCTCCACAGGACATGGAAGCAGCAATAGTAATGGCAAGCCACTTCTCTAAGTTTTTGCTTACATATTCCTCATAGCAAAATTATGAGGTAGGCACCTGAAGGGTAGCAGAATGTTCCTCCCAACACATGCCACTTTGGCATCTAGGTTATTTTGAGTTGAAAATAGGTACGAAGAGGCAGATATAAGGAAACCTCTCTCCTGTCCCCCTTTTTTCCTGAAAGCAGAACATAAGTTTATACAAGTATCTCTCCCCACATCTCTATCAGGAAGGACAAAAGTTGATCAGCAGATGGAGATGGTTTATCAGCCTAGAGGTAACAGCAAGAGAAGCTACATGACAAACTCCACTAACCAGCCTTGATCTACCATTAGTTTTCCATGTATTTGCCTGGCCACAATTTGACATCCCTACAAACTTAAAGTCCCTTTCCTTTGTCTTCTCACTTCTCTAAAAATGTGTTGTTCTGGGTCAGGCATAGTGGCACACACCTGTAATTCTAGTTATGGGGGGAAGTAATGTAGGAATATCTCTAGTCTGAAGGCAGCTTGAACTATATGGTGAGTTCAAGGCTACCCTGATACCTAGCAATCTCAAATTTAAAAAAGAAAAAAAAAAAAGAAAGAAAACTAAAGTAAAAGGCAAATGTTCTGTTCCAAGTTGAAGATGCTATATAAACCAGAGTTCTAAATCGCCTCTTAGTGACTCATTTCTGGGTACTCCCATGTGTTACACATGCAAGGCATATGTTCATAAATTTGTTTGTTTTACTCTTGTTAATATCTTTTTTTTAAAAAACAGGGGGCCCAACCAACAACTTAGAAGAGTAGAAGGAAACTTATATTTGTTCCCTACATGTGATTCCTACCAGCCCCATTTTGAAAGTAGGGAAGCCAAGGCACAGAGCAGCTTGCCCAGAGTGAGTGGCAAGGTTGGGCTTTGACAACCCAGCAACATGAGTGCAGAGGCCCTGCTCCTAACCACTGCGCTGCACGGTCTCCCACTGTCTGCAGGACTGACCACAGAGGAACGTGGCTACAGCTCCCAAGACTTCTGGGCTTACTGACACCACCATATAAGCATCTGAGTTCCCTTCCACTCCATGATACCGCCATGCCCTGTAGCTAAGAAAGCCCCCAATCCCTCCTTCTCTCCATGGCTATGAGGCATCTGGCTCTTTGTTGCCTGTTTTCCTTGTACTTAGGGTTGTTTCACATTTTAGGGTCTTCAGTCTGTCAGGAGCTCCTCTCCAAAGACAGACCTTATACCACCAGGCCTGTCAGGCTGTGCCTGGGGCAAAGGGAGGGAAGTGGGGTGGGGAGGAGGTTCCTGTTCTTATACCTTGAATCTACAGCATCACCAAGAATAAAACAAACGAGCAACTCAGTAGTTTATACTGCTCCATAAATCTTGCTGTTCCCTCCACCTGGGAGGGAAACTATATAAAGTTCACGCTTCTTTTTCAAAATACATCTCCTCAAAGATGCTTTCCTTCCTACCTGCCATTCCTTCCCCAGCTCTGCCCCTGTACCTTGAACAGATTTCTATTGCTTGCGGTCTACAACATATTGTAACTTTCTTGATAATTGTTATACTTGTGTTTCCTATAAGATTGAGCTCTCTAGAGTAGGAACTGGTTCTGATATAACTCTGTATCCTCAGTCCCTAGCAAGGTACCCAGAAAATAATAAGTACCTTTTGATAATAGACGTGAACAGAACCAAAGTCTATGTTGAATGCAACATTATCGCATGTCTCTATCTTTATTCCATATCTCTGGCTCGAAGCCACCACTCTGTTCCCAGGCTAGGACCATGGCCTCCCTGGTACTCACAGTGTTTCTACCTGTCTCCTTACAGTTTGTATCCAGTAGCCAGATAATCCTCTTAAAATATTAAATAGATAACATCTTTCAAAACCTTCCATTGGTTCCCACCTCAACAAAAAGTCCTACGATGGCCTACAAGGATCAATAGGATCTGCTCCTCCATACTGATCTCATCTCATCTGCCTCCTACTGTTCACTCATCTCTGATCTGAGCTGCAGTAGCCTCCAGGTGTTCCTCAAACACACCAGGTGTACCCCCACCCAAGGCCTTTTGCACTTCCTGTTCCCTCAGCCCGGTATGTTCTCCCGCATTTGTTCCCACGGCTCACTCAGTCACTTCTTCTTTGTTCAGATTCCATCTTCTCTCTGAGGCCTTCACTAATCACACTTGCTTATTTTTCACATTAGTATTAGTATTAGTATTAGTATTTTTCACATTCTGGTGATACGATAGATATAATGTCTACAGAGTACTCAGCATAATTCACTCACTTATCCTATTTGTTTTCTGTCTCTTCCACAAAGAATGCAAGCTCCATGAGGCCCTCAATAAACTTGTATCAAGGGATTAATTCTTAGACCACAGAATCGCATATCTATCCTCATTCCTGCCTCTAAGAGAATAAGTCATTCAAAATAACTGCCCTCAGCTTCTTCTACTCTAAATAAGTTTGCCCATGAAGATTCCTTGATAAGAGGATTATAATAGGATAAGAACAGGAAATGTTTTTTTTTTTCCCTACCCACTTTCTGTCTTTTGTGCTCTTTGAGGAAAATGTGGCAATCAGGACCATAATCTGGAAACATCTATTGATCCTTATATATAAGAATCAGCATCTGAAAGAAATCCAGTCCTTGGTTCCGATAGTGGCCTAATGTTTGATGAGGAGCCACACATACACAAACACACCTAAAATACACCACGCACACCAAGTGAGAAAGTATCTCAATATTCTACTAGAATTCCTATCTCAAGACTTTGGAGTCTTTCTCAAGTTTCTGCAAATGTATCTAAGGAATTGCAGCATGTCCAGAAGTCTCCTGGTTCGATTCCAACCCCTTCCTGTGTTTCCTAGGAAGGGCTCCAGGTCACTGCTTCCACTTGCCACTCAGTCCCAGGTGCCCCGGAAAGGCACACTTACTAAGCTGGTACCCCAAGCCCTTTGCTGATTCTTTACACTGGACAGTGACAAAGCTCCTTCAATTATGCACATTTCCTCCTGGGGACACCAATATCTGTCCCTTTATATATGCAGGGGCTCGGCTAGACCCTGGGTGAGATATAATGATGGATGAGATATATCCTTGCCCTCCAGGTGCTTACAGGCTAATAATACCGATAGAACTAATTAACTTCTAAGGGGAAAAGAGAGGTCTCCAGTTGTCCCATTTTTACTCACATTCAGGTTAGACAAAGCCACACCATTACTTATTGGTCTTTGTAAATGAATACCAAGGAGGAAGCTCTGCCAAATCAATACATTTTAATTGGAAGTGCTTATGAAACCCAGGAGAGTTTCCTAAATGTATTAATTGCTTCCCAAGGAAATATAAAATTCACAGTTACTAAAGCCATGAAAATTAATACAATGACAGCTCTAAAAGATTCCTTTGTAAACTGTTGCTAAATACATGAAAATAAACCAATTGACCTTTTAAAAAGTTAAAGAAAAAAACTGAGTGATCAGCATGCAGGTATTGCTTGCCTTGAGACTAACTTACTTAAGTAAGTATTGCAATTGATTTCAAAGAGATTTCATCAACTGTATTATTAGTTTTAGTTATTTCAACAAAGGAAGTGGCTTAAAGTTTAGATGATGTGAATTATCTTCCCTTTCCTCCTACACCCAAAATATATTAGCACAGGTAAAAAAAAATCTCTATTAGTTCTGAATTTAGAATTTAAAAAGTAGTTTGAAGTGAAGATAGCATTTATCTGTACGCTAAGTTTAACGTGAAGATAGCATTTATCTGTACGCTAAGATTCTTTTTTAAAGTTTCCACTGAATTGCATCAGACAATAGGTCGAAGGACTGGTCCTCCAGAAAACACCACATATGTGCAGTTTTTAAAGACCTGAAATTTTTTGGACATAGTGGCTCATGTCTGTAATTCCAGCACTTGGGAGACTGAAGCAAGAAAATCATGACTATGAGGCCACTCTGGGCTACATAGCAAGACCCTGTCTCAATAATGATAATAAATATTTTTTTAAGCCTGAAATCTTCCCCAGGAAAGAGCCTTCTCATTTGCACGGTCATTCATTCAACATTTCTTTCTAGACAGCTTCCATATAGCTATTACTGTTTGGGGCACTAATAAATAAAGACAGATCCAGCCCCAGCGTCAGAAAGTACATAAGCTAAGGAGAATGGGGGTATTTGATTTACTAATGGCATGAACACTTAAGACTGACCACCGAGAATAAAGCACTTCAGCTGAGTATTAAAGGACGAGTAAATCTTTGCCAGGCAATCAAGACAGGCATGAGCATTCCAACAGGACTATCATGGGCAATGAATACAAAGATCTGGAAAAAAAAGTGCTAGGGTCAGAAACAACAAGTAGCTAATGGCAGACCCTACAGAACAGGGATCAATGGGTCTTGGACCTGGGTATGGAAGCAGAAATCATGCTTAATAATCATGATTAATTACTAAGCACTTATAGGTCCCAGACACAGAGATGGATATTTTACGTGGATCATTTTATTAATCCCTCCAACAACCTTTGAAGTAAGTACAGTTATCATCCCTATTTCATAGGTGAGGAGAGTGAAGTTTAAAGAAGTTAAGTTACTAGCTCAAGCTGACAGCCACACAGTGGCTTTGAAACCAACATTCTTTCTCTGGAGTCCAAAAGTTTAACCCCTTCTCAAATTATGACAGATCTTGTACTCTAACCACAGGAGTTGAGAAAGTATCTTTAGGCTATCGGAAGCCACTGATGGATACCAAGCCTGGGAGTGACAATGTCAGATGTGTACAATACAATGATAGCTTTGGTGATCTGCAAAATAGATTTCTCGGTTTTGCATGTTAGTGGGTTAGTGTGTGGAGGAAATAGAAGGAAGGCAGTGCACAAAAGCCAGTTCCCCAGGAATGAAGAAAATGCACTTCTTAGGAAATGAGAAAACAAAGCCCAACTTGAGATTGTGGAGATAGAGCAAAAGAGGTAGATATTTAGAAGGTGGAGTAAGAGAAGACTGGCCAATATTGATGGATATTGGGTGCAAGACAGGTGTGGAAGAGTAAAACAAGTATTAGGAAAAGAACATCTTTCCCATCCATTATGTGTCCTTAAAGATGAAAAGACATCAATTAATGTAAAACCCCTGGCCTCTTTCTGCCTCTCACATCCATCCTCTTTGAACCCAAGCATTTTATCTGATGATGAATTAGGTACAGAAAAGGACATTCTTCTTTCCTCACCCTTAGGAATCACACTTTGTCCTCTGCATTTCTATAGAGAAGTAGCCTAACAATTTTAGAAAACAACCTCAACAGCCCCTATCAACTGATTCATGATCAGGAACATTGAGAAAGAAGACAAAATGGTGGATATTGAAGATGCAGAAGTCACAGGTCTTGGGTGGCATCCATGGTTTAAGGTCATTTGGTGGTGTAAAGCAGCTTTGATGGTCCAATGGCCAGTTTTGACTGTTATATGGTTGGCTTTTAACAACTAGTCCTGGACAAGAGGCCTTGTGTGGTTTACCCCTTGGATAATCTTGGCTTATGATGGCTCTGTCCCCAAGCACATACAGATCTCTACCAAGGGATCTCATCCTGACCAAAGGAAAGAGATAATTATTGGAGGCAAAGTACAGAAGATTGGATAACCCAAAAAAATTGCTCTTTTTAACTGCAAAGCAACTGAACTCCACACATACAGCAGAGCCCTCATAGAAGTCTGAGTTTAAACTGTTAGTGCTCAATAGGTGGGCAATACAAAAGAGGCAAAGAGATGGGCACCAGTAGCTCATGCCTATAATATTAGCTACTTGGGAGGCTGAAATCAGGAGGATCAAATTTCAAGCAAATTGTTCATATGTAAAATGGACTGGAGGTGTGGCTCAAGCAATGGAGTGCCCGCTTTGCAAGCACAAAGCTCAGAGTTCAAACTCCAGTCCCACCAAAAAAGAGAGAGTAGCAGGGGGCGGAACAGGGATGTTTCCAGTGCATTGGATAAGCAAAGAGAACAAATACAGCTCTAATAAGATCCAATAATATTAGCTGTCTCCTTTGCAAATTTCTATTCTTTGTCAGAAGGTACCAATGCCTCAAGGAATGTGTCAAAGGGAGTTGACAGGTGAATAGAGCAGTTTTCCTCCACATATGCCACGTTGATGGTGCCCAACCTCCTGCTGGGATATTTCTCCTACTACAATTGTGTTTGAGGTCACAGGTCATGTGTTTCAAACACTCTTTCTCTTTGGAGCCTCCTCCCAGATACCGTTACATTGGTGCTCCAGCCTGTGACAATTCTAAGCACTGTATTCTGGGAACACAATTTTGCCAGCAATTGGGAACAAAACCTTAAAGGTTAGGGGTTGGCTTATTTTATAACCAATGATTTTGAATGTCCTTTAAACCTTAAGATGCTATATGAGAGATGCTTACAGAGACTTGGTATTGCATCAAGACAACTTCTGAGTAATAGAAGAACTTCTAATTCTGCCTAGAATCTACTTGGGCTACAGTTCTTGGAAAAATCCCCAAATCTATCTAGAAACAAGCATATCCCTCAGTAAGGTGGATCAAAATAACAAATTGAAGAAGATGGATTATTGATTTTACTTTCCTTGGACTTCTAAATCACCAAAGCAAGAAAATATGGTTTGGGACTTGACTTCTCCTGGATTTTATTGCCTGTAGATTTTAGTTTCTCCCTAGACAATTTATAGGGATTGGCATTCAGTTTGGCTGCATCTTTATAACATTGGTGTTTTGGTTTTGAAGTATCATAATTCTGTCACACTAACCTTATGGCAAGATATGGGCAATGTGACATCATGATATGCAATGGAAAATAGAGTAAAGACCAAAGGCTGACATTGGGAACTGAGTGGCCTTGGAATGAATTTAGTTAAGAGATTTGTGTGATCCACTTTAGCACCTTCTCAGCAAAGTCTTCACTGCCCACCTGTGGCTCCAGGATAATTTCCAAAGAAGCAATGGAAGCAGGGAAGTGGGAGGATGCTGATCCAAAAGCTGCTCCCCTCTTCTTGCAGGACATCCCCGCTTCAGGTAAGCAAGAGATTACAGCTAATAGTGGACCAAAAAATGGTAACTCATAGAAAGGAAATGTGTCTTTTTCACTCCTGATGCTTCTAGTAAGGGAAGGGTCATAAATCAGTCAAGAGTAACAGGTCTGGCATTGCTTTAGCTCTTAACCTTTTTGGCCTGAATCCTACCCTATAGCAAGCACCCAGAACTTTATGGCGGTGGGGCCCAAGCATCAGTATGTTTTGAAAGTACTCCTTCTAACACTTAAAATAAGAAATCTGGAATCTTACCAACAGCTTGAAGAAATGACTTTAGGCTCTTGGGACATCCTTTTTAGTAGCCCTGAAACTCAAATACCTAGAGTGAAATCAGTCATCTAATGGGAAAAAAAATACATGAACTTTATGTGTTGGTCCCAAAGCTTGCCTCTTAGGGCTCCCCTACAGAGTCACTGCAACACAATCAATGGTGGAACTGTTCTTTACTGTAACTTGAGGAAGAAATAATCAGGAACAATCCAGCTACACCACAGCCTAATCACAATGACTGATATTTCTGGGGCTGTGTTAATCAAGTCTTTGTGTAGACAGACCCTTAAGGTCAGACCCATTCTAGAATGATTCTGCCTCCTCAGTTGGAATCTTTTATAAACGGAAATTCTCCATTCAGCCTTCCCTCTTACCTAAGTGCAAATCCCTCCTAATGGTAGCATCTGTTGTCTGCAGCAAACAGAGTTGATTACAGATGCTCTGAAAGGAATTTAGGTCCTTTCTCATGCTTACTGGGGAGGTGATGGTGTGTCAATAAGCAGTAACTCTTTTGATTAAAAAAACCTCTGGCTAAACAGTGAGTGCAATAATAAGGTAAAAGATATATTGTTGTATAAAATATTAATATTTGTTGGATTTTTATCTCTTTCTTCAGTACTAAATACAGCCAATAAACATACATGTACTGTCTCTTATAGTTACAGAGCAGGTGTGCAGGTAACTGGTTACCAAGCAACGGATTGGCTAGGGATTAGAGCACACACTTGCATGGGCATAACTCTGAATAATGCAAACCTTGTTAAGTGATACATTTTTCATTATCCTAGTATCACATCAACTTCTATACCACCTTTTTTTCTTCTTCTTTAATCTAGGGAACATATTCCTATTAAGAACCTTGAAGAAATCTTACGATCAGATATTTCTTTATTAAAAACAATGAAAAGAACAGATTCATTATATCTTATCCATCAAACTTCTTATCTGCCTAAACATCTGTTCAGCTTTTGTTGTCATGTTTAGAAAGAATAATTATCCAACAAACCTTATAAGAAATGAATTTCAACATGTGTGTGAACTTTACTAATGACTTGTAGTTACAGCTCCTCTAGGAAAAAGTTACCTATTCTCATAATCCTGTTTATTCTTTCAAAATTAAAAGGTCTTTAGTGGTTATTTTAGATCTTAAAGGGCTTTTAAAAACTAGCTCTCAAATGCCTTCTGATCCCTAATAAATATGATCAAAATATATTTAAAATGCTTGGTGCTCCTGAGTCCTTGAGTATAGATGTTTCTGTTCTTCACCTTTACTCTAATTTAAATATTACCCTGCATTAAGAACTCCAAGTGGCAATGAGGAAATTCTTTAATAGGAAAATACTCTTACTGATGATGGCATCGGTTTTCCTTTTCTTTTAAAATTATAATGAAATGAATCTATGTGGGGGAGAACTAGCAGTGGAAGGAGGGAGGGAGGGAAGGAAGAAATGAAGGAAGGAAGGAAGGAAGGAAGGAAGGAAGGAAGGAAGGAAGGAAGGAAGGAAGGAAGGGAGGGAGGAAGGAAGGGAGGGAGGAAGGAAGGGAGGAAGGGAGGAAGGGAGGAAGGAAAAGGGAGGAAGGGAGAGAAGGAGGGAGGGAGGGAATGAGGGACTCGAGGCATTGCTTCCCCCTTTCTTTGGAAACACTAAACAAGTAGGAGCTCAGTTTACATTACCTTTCTATATATTCCACGAGGGCTCAGTATTTTAATACCTACCTTGAAGTTGTTTAAATGATTTCCCTACCCTGGAGAAAATACTTTCAGGTTGCAATGATATGTAAAATGATTTTTGGTCGAAGGGAACAAAGTAAAGACTCTCATCCTTAGTTTTAAGGTTATGTATCCATGACATTAATTTTCTCACAAAAATTACCAAGTATGTTTTTCTAAACCTGAGAAGAAGCCAATGGGGTTTTGCCCTAACTATGAGTAGTAAGAAAAAAAGATTTTCCCTGAGTGTTAGGTGGTAAGGTCTCAGTTCTGAATGTACAGAAGGACTGTACCTCCCACGGTTCTGGAGTTCACATGAGGCTGTAGACAACTGCATGCCTCAGAGAATGGAGCAGTGGGGACTTGCTTCCAACCTGGTGGTTTATTGAAGCTCAAACTGCCAATTTTATAAAATCTCCAACAGCTTTGTGTAACAGTGTCTATTATTTATGATTCAGCATCTTCAAATTCATCTACAGTACACTTAACTCCAGCAGAACACTAAAAAATGGCAAAGCTGGCAACTTCAGACTTCTTAGGAACAGAACTGTGAAAGTTATTCCTCCTTCTAACTGCTCCTTTTCTTGGAAAGAAATACAGTGTTCTCCATTCTGATGGCAAGGTAGAAGTCCACACAGAATTTCTTGAAATGAAATGGACATTACCTTTTCTTAGATAAAATGGACATGTTTGATATAAGAACTTGTATCTAAAATAACCATCTGGACTCAGTACCTCTCCAAAAAAAAAAAAAAAAGGTGAAATAACTGCATTTAGTTTTCAACATGCTGCCATAAGATATATATGGTTGTTTTCTCCAGCACTATTATTGCCCCCTCCCCGAGTCTACCCTGATCTTTCCTAGTAGGATTGTTGCTATGTTGTCCTGATGTATAAAAGTCTTCTGACTGATAAGTCAGCAGATAAGCTACCAAATCTGTTTAGTTTTAATTCTGTTCTAAGACTTTTCTATTTAAATGAAAAAAGATATTCTTGTCACCCTGTTCTTACTGTCTCAGACATTTCAAACAGCATATCTATGTAGAGTCTTCTTATAACTTTAAGCTATGTTATATCAAAACAGTAATTTCCTCAACAGTATCATTTCAAGTAAAACCACACTTGAAAGATACTCATTACAGGGAATTGGAACCTCTTATCACAGAAATTTGGGTTGACCCAAAACACAGATGGATTTGTGCACATACATTCTTGCCCCTACCCCCCCAAAAAAATTAATAATCTACTCATATAATCATTTAACAATTATTCAATAAAGATATAACACAATCTGGGCAGAATTTTAAAACTGAAAGTTTCAAAAAGCATTCATTGTCTAGTATGGTTTGATTAGTTATATTCTTTTATTCTAACAAGGCTTTTTTTTCTAAAATTGTTTACCTAAAATTGTCTTCATTTCTCAGAATCCGGTTATAAATGAAAAGGAGAATGGGTGGTTTATAAATTTGCTTACCTTTGTAATCATTCCTGGGTTCAATCTTTACACTTATAAATTAGCAAATATTGCCTAGCCTGTTTTTGCTCTTAAAATGTGCTATATATAATTGAGGTTTTTCCTTTAAAATGAAGACATTAGAATTTTAGATTTGCAAGATGCAAAAATAGGTAATAAATTCATACTTTATATTAATTTCAAAATAAGGAAAAAATTAACAATGTTTATAGGAATCAAAGTGAATGAATGGTACCCTCTGTTTTAATCTATTTCATCTTAAGAATGGAACTTCCTCCTTTTCCAGTGCCCCGGGAGGCTGCCCAAGAGCCACGGCCATATTAGAAAATGCTCAGTTGTTCCTTTAAGTCTGAATTTATTCAAAGGTATAGAACCTTCTACTCTAAACATTGTGATCAACTCTTTTCCCCCTGCCCCAAATTTAAATACAATCCGAACATCATTCTCTGAGTGAACATCTAAATAATTACCTTTCAGTTTATTGTACTTTCATATGCAGCTGAATCTTTTCAGAAATGGGGCAAGCCAAGGATTATTATTGAGAGAACATTTATTAAAATGTCTGCCATGCCCACATTTAGAATGTCAGCCTCATGATTCATTACCTTTTGTCAATTCTCCTATGCACTTGAATACAGTAATTAGCAGTCTTTCCCAACAAAATTTTCCAGGGTCTTGAGGGGCAGAGTTGTAGGGATTAGGAGATATATAGGATACAGTTAGGCCAGATTAGGAATCAGCAGGAGATGCCTAGATCAGCCCGTAAGATTGAAGAACCTATGATGTAGACTCTCAATTCTCACCACACTCACCCCAAATTGTCTAGAAGGACCCAAGTGCTTGCTTCCTCCTGGATTACTGAGGAAGGAAAATTGATCCCCTGAAAAACAGACAAAGGCTATCAGCATCCTGAATTGCATCCCCACACTGCCAATGTTATTTCACCATCTACTCAGAAATTCTCTGGATTATTAGAATGTCCTTTCTATTACCAGCTATAAGTTTAGTTTCATACATGGGTACTCATGGATATGCATAAGAGGGAATCAATGTTTTCCAAGCACATTCTTGTACCTGGTGTCTTCTGTGCATTTCCTTATTTAATCTTCTCTGCACATGAGAAACACAAAATTCAAAAAGGTCAAGTCATATCCTTGGATATGAATGCATTTGTGAAAAATTGGTCTGGGATTCAAATTCAGATCTCATTGCAAGGCCTTATCTTTCTACAGTATCATGGAGGCTGATGAGAGATGGATTTCCTCATAAGCTGAGGAAATTGAATTTGGCATTGAATAGCATCATCCAACTTTTACCTCTGAAAATAGTTTTGGCAGCTCCTCAAGTAAATGATTTGTATTTTGTTGCCTAACATTTATTTCTGTTTGATAACATTTCCTATATTTAAGCACACTGAAAATTGTGTTGATCTGCTGACATTTAAATTAGTTTTTGCATGTCTTTGCTTCCAACAATTTTAGGTCATTGAATTTCATAATGGAGTCATGATTATAAAGAGGCGTTTTCCCCATATGTAAAAAGATTATCATTTTCTACACAAAGAAGAGGCCAAGAATGAATGTTCCAAACTACATACTTCTCAAAGAGAGGTTCAACTGATTCTTGAATCAGCATCACCTTGGAAATTTGTTCAAGTGCAGAATTTTGAACCCCATCCCAGAGATACTAGTCTTGGATATTGAACCATGTTCCCTACATTTTAACACAAAAGTTTAGGGCTTACCACTATAGACAAGCAATATGAAAGAAGTTTTATTGTAAAGTCCCAAAGTGTGGAAGTTTTCATGACTGAAGAGTTCCAGAGAGTTACTGATATCTTGATTTGAAGAAAACATACATAAAATTAACTAGACTTTCTTTGTGCAAATATACTAATTATTTTATGGGAAGAACAGCCTCAGGTATGTCATTATTGATATAGAGTATGGTAAATCAGATTAAGCCACCCATATCTTTATACCAAATCAACAAACTATCATGCATACAAACCCTAAGATGGCCCCTGAGTGGAAGGCAATGACTCACTGTTCTACTTGTTTTCTTTCTGCTATGGCCCTATTCCACCTGCTTTCTTCCTATCTTCTCATGTTTCATAATGATTATACTCAAAACATAATATGCCAGTGTAAAATAATTTTGACTTCATGTATGTGACATGAGCCCTGTCAACTCTGCACCTACTACCACTCCTCACCTCTCATTTTACCTCAATTCCCTGACCACCTAATCCTTCCCTTTTGGTAAAATGACCTTGAGCTCATCCCCATCCTTACAGAAGTGGTATCAACTTATCTCTCAAAGAAATCCTTTGTGCAATTAATTTATGCTAATAAAAAACAATTTTTGGAGGAGACGGGAGGCTGGTTAAAAAAGGGTAATACAGATGGGGTGAATTTGATCAGAGTACATTATGCATGTTGTAAATATCACAATGAAACCCTTTATACAATTAATTTATGCTAATAAAAAATTTTTTAAAAATCAATTTAAAAAATTTTTTTAAAAAGCTCAAAGGAAAAAAAGAATGTTCATAGTAGTATTGTTTATTTTTTTTAAAAAAAGATTATTTTGAAACTCTTTCTTGATGCTCTGCAGTCCCACTGTGGGTAAAGTGGGGTATTCTTATTTCTGACTGTGCATCAGAATCATTTCATTAACTTTTGATGTGAATACATTGTCTCCAGCTCTCTTATGGTTACTGTTTGCATGGTATATCTTAGCCATACTTCTACTTCTAATCTCTTTGTGGTTTAGAATTGAAAGTATGTTTATTGAAGACAGCATATGGTGAAGTCATGCTGTTTTATCAGTCTAATCATGTTTGTCTTTTATTTTTGCTCCATTTACATTAAATGGAATTATTGTTATGGGTAGTTTTGTTTACCCATTTAAAGTGATGGCTATATTTGCTTTTAGATTTCATATTTTGAACTTTGTTATCACTATTAATACAGGTAAATTTATTTGTTTTCAATATCTTTCATCCTTTTTTCTTCCTATTTTCTTCATCTACTGCCTTATTCTATGTCAGGTATTTAGTGGAACATTAAAATTCCTCTGTTTGATTTTTAGGCATATTTTTTAGTTATTTCCTTAGTGGTTCTTCTGCAGTTTTTAATATACATTTCTAACTTGCCACCCCCTACTTCATGTTAGTACTGGCTCAGTTTCAGTAACATACATCA
The DNA here is from genome assembly GCF_047511655.1 of Castor canadensis. Lineage (NCBI taxonomy): Eukaryota > Metazoa > Chordata > Mammalia > Rodentia > Castoridae > Castor > Castor canadensis. Next base: position 134,307,598 of record NC_133393.1, on the reverse strand, counting down.
ACTTAGCTTCAATACAGTTTCATTTCTTCTTTTTTTCCCCCCCTTTATTGTTGTGATGGGGGGTACATTGTAGCATTTACAAAAGTTCTTATAATGTATCAAATATATCATACCTGAAATTACCCCCTCCACCATTCTCCTTCACTACTCCTCTCATTTCTTCCTTGCTACTTTGTCATTGTCAGATATATTTTGTACTGGATTCTAAGTTTTAGCCTAGATGCTAACAAAGCTAAATCATAACATCTCAATGACTCAGACAAAATAGACAAAATACAGAGCATAGATAATGTCTTCCAATCCTTTCATGCAAACAGCAGCCACTTATTGCTTTGATTGGATAACAAAGTGTGGGTGGGATTAGATGAGTAGCAATAGTAAGACAAAGGGAGAGAAAGAAAACCCAGGACAAATCAGAATTTACCCTTCCACACTCCAAAAAAAAAAAGCCCATTTTTTTCTATCTTGACTCCACTGATTTCTAAATTCCTTTCTAAAGAAATCAAACATAATAGATGAGATAAGTACATACATAAACATAATCAATGTAGTAAGTGCAAAACCATGCCATGAGCTAAGACAGTCAAAGGAAGAAGAGATAGCTTTTGAAGATGAAGATAAGAGTTGAGAACAGGGTGTCATGGAACTTAGTGACAGAAAACTAAATAATATAATGAAGGTGTTGGAATTAGATTTTTTTTTTTTTTTGGCAGTACTGGGGTTTGAACTCAGAGGTCCATAATTGGTCAGCAGGTGTTCTACCATGCCTCCAGCCTAAGGTATTTGAATTAGAAATAACCCTTTGTAGTAAGGTAAAATTAGATACTATAACAAATAAATGTGATGGTTTGGGAAAATAATACAATGGAAATATAAATTCCATTCATGTGAAAAACCAATCAGATGATGGAAGAGGGACAAGAAGGGTTGGGTGGACTCTGCTCCACACAATCATTAACGTTCAAGCATCTAAGCCAATGGTGGCTTCACCATTACCAGTTCATGCTTCCAAGACTGCTCTGGGAATCAGTATTTAGCCAGCAGGTGGAAAAAGAGTGTAGGGAAAGCATTCATGGGACAGACTTCTACTCTTATCTCATTGTGAAATATGAGTCACCTAGCTCCTCATAGAAATGGGGGATGGAGAAAGAAGTCCTACTAAATTTAGTCTTTAGTGAAGCTGCTGCTTTTCAACCACAATTCTTTGCTACAAGATAGGAGTGCAGATCATGTGGGCAGCTAACCTTTCCTGTCAGTTTTAAACAAATAGACTTAGATGATCAAGGATGGGAGATGGCAAGAAGATGATGTGGTTTTTAATCTACATTTAATTTTGACTTTCCTTTGTGGAAATATCCTTCACTCTTCTAGTCAATGTAATTTGACATGACTGAAATCAAGATATGGGAACCAGGCTTGGCCAATCAGTATATTCCACCTCCAACCACTTTGCTTGATGTAGTGGTGGGTAAAGAACCCAAGGCCAAAGAAATGTACATCTTATGACTTTTGCAGAAGATACCTCTTTTTAAATCAGTGTTGCTCCCAGCAGCTCAGCAACTAAGAGAAAGTATAGACAAATGAGACTCCACAAAACTAAAAAGCTTCTGCACAACAAAAGAAATGGTCTCTAAACTGAGGAGACCACCCACAGAGTGGAGAAAATATTTGCCAGATACACATCAGACAAAGGACTGATAACCAGAATATATAGGGAACTTAAAAAACTAAATCCTCCCAAAATTAATGAACCAATAAAGAAATGGGCAAGTGAACAAAACAGAACTTTCTCAAAAGAAGAAATTCAAATGGCCAAAAAACACATGGAAAAAATGCTCACTATCTCTAGCCATAAAGGAAATGCAAATCAAAACTACACTAAGATTCCACCTCACCTGTTAGAATAGCCACCACTAGAAACACCACCAACAACAGGTGTTGGTGAGGATGTGGGGAAGAAGGAACCCTCTTACACTGCTGGTGGGAATGTAGACTAGTAAAACCACTCTGGAAAAAATTTGGAGGCTTCTTAAAAATCTAAACATGGATCTGCCATATAATCCAGCAATCCCATTCCTGGGGATATACCCAAAGGAATGTGGTAGTTACACCAGAGGCACCTGCACATCCATGTTTATTGCAGCACTATTCACAATAGCCAAGTTATGGAAACAGCCAAGATGCCCCACTGCTGATGAATGGATTAAGAAAATGTGGTATTTAAACACAATGGAATTCTACTCAGCCATGAAGAAGAATGAAATCTTATCATTCACAAGTAAATGGATGGAACTGGAGAACATCATCCTGAGTGAGGTTAGCTCGTATGTTTTCCCTCCTATGTGGACTTTAGATCAAGGGCAAATACAGCAAGGGGATTGGACTTTGGTCACATGATAAGGCGAGAGCACACAAGGGAGGGGTGAGGATAGGCAAGAAACCCACAAAACATGATAGCATTTGATGTCCTCAATGCAAAGGAACTAATGCAGAAACTTTAAAGCAACAGAGGTCAATAGGACAAGGGGATCAGGAACTAGAGAAAAGGTTAGTTCGAGAAGAATCAATTTAGAATATAACACATATGTACATGGAAGCAATGCTAGGAATCTCCCCGTATAGCTATCCTTATCTCAACTAGCAAAAATGCTTTGTTCTTATTATTGCTTATACTCTCTCTTCAACAAAATCAGAGATAAGGGCAGAATAGTTTCTGCCTGGAATCAAGGGGGTAGGAGGGGAGAGGAAGAGGGTGGGTGAGAAAGGGAGGGGGTGGGGGATAGAGGGGAGAAATGACTCAATGTATGCACATATGAATAAACAAAAATAAATAAATACATAAATAAATTAAATCAGTGTTGATAAGCTGTAGGGTAGGTTTGCAGCTCTTGGTGACTACATATCACCTTTCATGGAGGAATCTTGCAGGGAATAACAGCCACACAAAGAAAATTTAAAAAAACAAAAAAGAGATGGAATCAAAAGGCTTCATGGGTTCAACTATGTCTGATACGACAGACAAAAATTGCCTTTTTTCTTAGGTAAATTTGAGCTGGATTTTCTTTAACTAAGAATTGAGAATCTTTATTAATATAATTGGAAAATATGAGTCATTTTCACAGAACAGTCAAAATGTGTGGAGTTAGGAGTTATGGAAGAAAGTAGTAAGTGCTAAGGCTAAAAAGTCTACTGCATAGAATTCTTTAAAATTTAGGCTAAGAACTTTGGATCTAATGACAGCCTACTAAGCTCAAGCACAGAGAGGAAAAATTACTTGCCTAAGGTCACTAAGCTAGAAGGTAATGAAACTCAAATTCAATGCCAGGCCTCTGATTTTAGAGGTGGATTATTTAATATGATAGCAAGTAGTCACAAGCGGCTAATTAACTTTAATTTAAATTAATTCAGTTCCTTAGTTAAGATAGATCAATTTCAAGTACTCAGATGCTACTGGGTACAGTGTTAGACACTGAGGATAGAAAGTCATTCCATTACCAAAGACATTCTACTGGACAGCCCCTTTCTGGAAGATTTTTCTTTTCTTTTCTTCTTTTATTTTTTTGCTATTGCTTATTTTTGTTGACAATAAAAGAAGCCCAGATTCTTCTTTTTCTTTTACTTTTTTGTTGTTTTTGTTGAAAATAAAAGGAGTCCAGATTACTATACAAGTGAGTTATTGAGATGTATTTGGGGTGGAATCCTTGAAGCCTAATTTTTAATTTGTACATATGAAAAAAGAAACCGCAATAAAACCTACTCTATGACCTAACACTTGCACTCGGGAAAGCCTGATGTATACGCCTCCAAAGAATATCTAATAATTGTTACAAAAAGAAACGTGATTGCCCTCACAAAAAGGAAATGTAGCAAAATTTTTTAAGATTTTTTTAAAACTCCTCCTAGTCTAACAATTATAGAATGACCTCATCACTTCATAATCAGTGATAACAGAGATTTTCCTTTTTCTGACCATTTTCTTGGTAAAGATGACCTATACTTTGCTCTGTGCCTCTTGCCTTCTAATTCTGCTCTGAAGGTGGATCTATTTTTCCCCAAATTTCCTCTTTAGGTATTTCCAAAGAAACTGTCCTGGATCTCCATTTACTTTCAGGAAGCAATGAGATTATTCATGCAAATGAATCAATGCACAAAACAAAGAGCCTCCCAATACCATTAGTTACATACCAAGAAAATTAAGGCAATTGCAGAGGAAGTGCATACATGCTGGAACGTATTGTTTACCATGAAGACTGGCTCATTCTTTAATGATAATTTCCTGCCAACTGTTATTAAGCTATTTAGATTTCTGGAATAATCACGTATTCTTATCTCTGATCTTTGCCCAGCTCAGCAGAGTTATCTGCACCCTCTCCAGAGCCTACCTTGCATACTTTCATGGAAAACCCATAAATCTAAATGTGCAAAATGCACATTTAAATTGAGGCCCAAAATTTGGAAAGAGCAGTGTAATGCTCATTCTGCCTTCACCTCCAAAAGAAAAAAACGAGCAAGATTTACATAGTGTTTGACCACATTGCAAAGAATTTTTATACAACAATGCAGTTTTACTTAGCTCCAAGCCTTAACAAGGTCAGATTCTCAAATAATTGGCTGTAAAGTTATGTAAGACATAACATGTTTGGTTTTATTCCCTGAACTCCTGCCCCATAATCAGGGCAGATAATTGTACATGTTATCACACCCCAGGTAAATAGGCTTGCAGCTGGTAGGTTCCCAGGATTTCTTTTTCTCTCTTCACCCCAATGTAGGTTTTAAGAGACTAGAAATCAAAATTGCTTCATTTGATTTAACGATTGCATAGTTGATTTAATTATTGTCTTAATCACAAAGTGGATTGGAAGGTGAATTTTTGGAGTGGGAGAAAAAGGAATCACTGAGAGAATATTACTGGGCACCTATTGTTCTTACCTCCATAAACAACTCTTTGGCCCAGAAGAACTTTCTAATCTACAGGGCAGCCTCTCCAGACTCCCCTTACTGTAACAGTTAATGAGCCTCATCTCCAGAGGACAAACGCAGCAGGCTGTTCCAGACTAAAGAAGATGTTCTTACCCTGAGGAAAAAGTAGAGCAACATAACTTTCATGAAAACTGACCCTAGAGAAAAGAACTCACCAACAAACAGTCATGTGATGCTTAGCAATCTACAACCAATGAAGAGGGAAGCCTACCACAGATGGTGCCTGCTACTCCTCAACGGTCAGGGTCCATACTCAAAGTGATCTTTGCCACTTTACTTGCCCATCCTCAATTATATCCCCACTTTTTTGTGTTGGCAGCCACCTACTCACGCTGGCTGTCCAGGAGCCCCATCTGGTACCCATGCTTTCCCATTTCTCCCTCTGCAGTAAGAAATTATCTGTCCTTCTCATCCCATCCAGGGCCTGAATGACAGGTTCACTCACTCAGCCAGAATACTGATGGCTGACAATTGCTAAATGCAGTCCCCCTTCCTAAATCAAAGAGGCATCTAATACCTTTTCCAAAGAAATAAGTAATGTAGAAATTCCAGATGACCTAGCATGATACTCTTGACAGGGGAGGAGGAAGAATGTCCCTCAAATCATAACCTGAGGTCCCAAATCATCCTTTATATGCTCGTGCTGTGTAAGGGATGCCCAGACAGTGCACATTGCTGTCTTTTTTCTTTCTTTCTTTTTTTTTTGTGGGAGGATGGGGAAGTGTGGTACTGGGATTTGAACTCAGAGCTTTGCACTTACAAAGCAGGTACTCTACCACTTGTGCCACACCTCCAGTCCATTCTTCTTTGGTCATTTTGGAGATGAGGTCTCATGAACTATTTACCTGAGCTGGCCTCAAACAATGATCTCCCAATCTTAGCTTCCCAAATAGCTAGGATTATAGGCATGAGCCACCCACTGGTGCCCAGCTTGCTTTCTTTGTCATGTGAACTAAGACCCTGCCCATTTACTTACCCACTGTTGCGACTCCCTGAGGCTAAGGGCTTAAAGGAAGGCAAATGTGAACAAACAAAATTGGGTGATGACTACCAACATGGGCCTCCTTATGTTCAATGACATAAATTTTACCACACTTTCTTAGAAATTGTCTTACAGCACAAATAGCACATGCACTCTCATATAGCAGAAAACCCTGCCAACTGCTACCCACGAGCGCAGCTATGTAAATACCAAGTCTAACCTCAAGTTGCCTGTACATGAACTAGAGATAACAATGTTCACCCTCCATGGCTGTTGTGAGGATTAAGTGTGATGGTGTCAGTGGATGCAGCAAGTCCAAGGCCTGCCTCAGTTCAGCTTTTTTTCTTTTTTTTAAACCGTATAACAGTTGTACAGGTAGGATACATTGGGACACTTACGTATGTGCTTACAATGTCTTTTTTTCTTTATTCATTTATTCATATGTGCATACATTGTTTGGGCCATATCTCCCTCTGCTCCCCCAACCCCCTCCCTCTCCTCCCATCCCCCTCACTTCCAGGCAGAACCTGTCCTGTCCTTTTCTCCAATTTTGTTGAAGAGTAGACATAAGCAATAATGAGAAAGACAAAGCGTTTTTGCTAGTTGAGATAAGGATAGCTATACAGAGGGATTCCTAGCACTGCTCCCATGCACAAGTGTATTACAACCCGAATTGATTCATCTCTACCTGACCTCTTCTCTACTTCCTGGTCACCTTCCCAACAAGATGTCTTAATTAGATTCACTCCCTCCATCATTCTCCCCATCCTCCTTCTCTCTTCTTGCAACAATTTCAACAGTTTTCATTATTCTATTTTCATAGAATACATGGAATACATGTATTTTCATATACATGTACAAAGTACATCCACCTATTTCCTCCCCCTCCCTCTCTCCATTTACTCTCCCCTCACCACTGGTTTCACCTTGGTATTTCACACATGTATATATCATACTTTAATCAGATTAACCCCCTCAATTACTCTTTCCCTATATCCCTACTACCTCATTACCCAACAGCTTTCAGTGCAATATGTTGTACTATCTTCATGCACAGATGCATTGTGTTTCCATGTTATTTATCCCCAACTTTGGGATTTGTTTCTTATTTAAAGCCCTTTGTATGTGAACTTGAACACCCATGAAAGGTCATATTTTTCTATTTTCCATAACCACTCACACTCCTCCTTGCACTATTTGGCCTGCCATTTTATTTCAATTTAATTTAATTTTCAAAACAGGACTCACTATGTAGCCCAAGTTGGCCTCAAACTTGAGATTCTTCTGCCTCAGCTTCCTGAGTGCAGAGATTACAGGTGTGAACTACCGCCCCTGGCTTTGGCTTGCCTCTTAAGAAGACCAATTCAGTGTACTTCCCGGAGTTCTTTTCATGCTGACCATGGCAGTAAATGTGAAAGTCCTCATGTGAACTCACAACTTGATCAACAAGAATCTTCTGAGAACAGACTTAAAGCTTTGCATAAAGCACTGTGATGATGGCTGTACCAGAGTAAGGTCAAGGACGTGATCTACCCAAAGCTCCTAGCCCAGTTGAGAGAGCAGGCCACACATAGGAAACTACTATAAGACATCATGAGACCATATAGGTTAGTGTGTGCTATGTATTATAGAATATAAGTAATAGTAATAATAATAGCTAAGTTCAATGAGCACCTACAATGAACCAGACACTGTTCTATATACTAGATAAATAGATAAGGTACCATTGTTATTAGCTTTTCACAGATAAAGAATTTGAGGCAGACAAAAGTCAGGGTTTTGCCCATGATGGTGCAATGGAGGAAGCATGTCCATTATTCAATTCAATAGAAACATACAAAACATTGTGTTGAGCCAAGGCTGAATGTGGTGGACTGGTATGAGATCTTTCAGAGCAGGAATTACAATTTCCTGATCTTTATTTCCATGATAGTCCATAAGTATGTGTTAATCTACTAAACAAATGAGAGAACACTTGTTGGAAGATCTGGAGCTTGGTAGGTAGACTAGAGAACAGCACAGTCAAAGCCACTCATGGCAAGTGGAGCAGAAATCCACATGCCCAGAGGCTAGAAGAAAGTTGAACTTCATGAAGTCCAATTTTAGGTTTGAGAATAATGATGGATATGGATGGAGGTAATAGGATGACCTTAAAAACTAGGAAGAAAAGTGTCAAACTGACATCATGGGTGAACATGAAAAAACTCATAAACAATTTGAGAAAAGTGGTATTTTAGAAAGACTGGTCTAGCAGAATGAAACACTGGAAGAAAGTAGAATAACCTATGTGTGAGGTTGGGAAGGGGTGAATCTGAGTTTGCCAAATGGCTGAGTTGGAAGGAAGAACTCCAAGAGTCAAAGTAGAAAGAAATAATAATCTACAATTACTGAGTGTCTTTTATGTGCCTAGAAAGATGTAAATGGCTGAGGATGAAAGAACAAATAAGATATAATCCTTGGTGACTAAGCACAAAGGAGATGAAAGACACTTGAGAGATTTCTGCCAAGGTGGTGTTCAAGCATTAGACTAGAAGTTGTACCATCCCAGACCTAAAATCAGAAGGATGAGATTCTAATCTAGACATGAAAATTAATGGAAGATTAACTCACATTCTTCTCTGGTCCCTTCATAAGTATTTATACTTATTGAGATTTTAAGTTTCTTTACCAAAGGAGTCACATCATTCTTATCTTTCAAGATACCTAGGAACTAAATCATATGATGAAAATCAATTAACTAAATATCATTAAATCCAAAAAGAAATTTCTTGTTAAAATTATTATGATACATATATTCTCTCTCAATTCCCTCATCATTTTACAGTCCCTCTCACCTTTTCTCCAATTCTTGACAATTACCTCTCTACTCCTGACGTGATCATATTTCCTGCTGTTCCTACCATCTGGCTCATTGTTTTTGAGTCTCAGAGACTCTATCAATTCAGAAATGTTTTTGGTATACTTTCAAAAATTAACATAAAGAACTGTATAATAAAGCTGACAACAGGTTCAGGAAACATTGTATGATAGATGTTAGGAAGGTTTATTATCTTCGTATCAAAGCTGGGGAAGTCTATGGGTTCATGTTCAGTTGCTGACTTTCTATCTTACATCAATACATTTATGGTCGTTCTTGGTTCTATCTATAAGTGGAAAATACTCTAGTATGATAAACTCTCACAAAGAAGCAATCCTGTATCCAGCACAGCCCTCAGTACAGTATTAGATTAATGGGGAAAAAAAACCCAAAATGGATAGGAAGTAACTCTCCAGCCACAACTGCAAAGGTGGTTATAAGTTTGACACAGGAAAGACAGGTGCTGTTAAAACAATGTACTATCTACTCAGTAATAACATAAAGCTATGTGTGGGAGATAAGATACCAATTAATAGGCTAAAATCACTCACAGCATCATTGCCCACTGCAATGCTCCCAGAAAACAAAAGAAATGGGGGTTCAAACAACTCCTGGAAGGATGAAATTTGGGTTTCAGTTCTTGTATGAATTCTAATTGATTGACACTACCTCCTTAGTACTAAGGATATAAGGCAGCAACCTGGGTTTATTAGAAAAGCAGTGCTGTAACTGACAGGTGATACCCACACCCACCATAAGGAAGGGAGAGGTGATGGTGAGATACATGAAATGAGGTTGTCTGGTTATGTACAATCCCCTTCATAATCATCATGCATAATGTGTAAAGAATTGAGTCAAATTCAGCTGTACTTCTTCTAGAGGATGCCAGTGGATCCAATCTATAAAAAGCTCCTTAGTCACTACTAAGTACAGGGTGTCATTCAATTACAAAGTAACCCATGTGTTGGAAGAGAAAGAACAGAAGAGACAACCAAAAAACCTGTAAGTCTACATGGCAAAACAATACAAAATTCAATGTTTTGTTGTTTTTGCTCTTGTTTTTATTTAATTTGTAACATATACTATTTCTTCACATGCATACCCAAAAAAGTGAATCATTTAACCACATGGGTGATTTTGAGATAGTCTATATTGAACATGAAAGAAGATGAAAGTGGGAGTGACCACAGTTTAACCACACATTTGGACATTCCTAGATTTTAACTTTTGTATCTTTTCCCTTCATATAAATCATGCTATATTCATCACCTCTCACATCTTTCACATGCCAGACTTGAGAAATATAAGTAATGCTGGCAGTAGCTGGTGAGTGATTGACTACTGGGTAGGGGTGGGGGGTAGTGACAGAGAAAGAGATTAACCTTGGTTCTCAGATTTCAAGTTTCACAGATGAGAAAGTGGGAAAGAGGAGAATGAACTTGAGGAGGAAAGAGTCCTTTTACTTTCAGCTATTTTGATCTTGAGATGCTCATGGAGTAGCTGAATAAAGCTGTCCAGCTCCAGCTACACGTCTGATTTGAGAGAAAAATCTGGGCCAGAGATCAGATTCAGGAGTTATTGCACAGGCAAGATAACTGGTGTCCTGAGAATGGATGGGCAGCAGTCGAGAGAGTGAACAGAATAAGACAAATAGTTTGCTTAGGATGACAAGAACACCTGAATTTAACTGGTAAACAGAAGGAGGCCCCTATGGAAGACCAAGAAGGAATAGTCTGTGAGGTGTCAATCCAGACAACCAGTGCTAAGGATGCCAACAAGACAGAGATCTTGATGAGGTAGTGACAAACAGCAAAAAAAAATTCCAGAAAGGAGTAAAAAGAAACATCTAGTGTATTTGGTGATTAAAAAAAAAAAACATGGGAGCTGTTAGAATTATTTCAGCAGAATAGAGGAAGTGGGCGCACGCTGAAGTGAAGAAAGTAGTATTTTATTTTTACTCGGAGAAGCATGAGGATTGTGTGGATAGAGGCCGACAAAGAAAAGCTAATAGTTAAGTGTGATAAATTCTAAGTACTTGCTCTTTTCCATTGACTGCAACTGGATAGAGGTGGGCAATTTTTTATTTACTGGCATGAGTCTATCAAAGGTTGATTTCAACCAGCTCATTGCTGGGAGAACTGACAGATCACACTAAGAAGAAAATAACTCGGCATCTCAGAAAGGGGAGGGGGAGGACTTCTAAGCCCCTTTTCCTTGTCTGCAGTGTTACATCTGTCAGCTTTTAAAACAGTCATTCAGCCTCTTTGTTGATCCATTTCCTTAGCTGAGGAATGGGAAAATAATTCCATTTTAATTGGATCCTGAAGCGCTAAGAGCCTTTCAGACTGCCCAGTACCCTGCAGTGTTTCCAGACAATCTCTTAGCTCAGAAGTTTCCCAACTACTCTGTCCTATTATGGAGAAAGCCACTTCTCTCTTCCCGAGCTCTCAAGATGTAAATTTCTTTTTGTAAGTTTATTGCACCCTGGACCCTGAACTACTTCCTTGTGTCTCCCATATGCAAAGCAAAGTGGAGAAGTGAGGGAATGATCCAGAGAGCTCAGCTTTGGTTCAACACTTGCCTCAGTCTATTCATTTGTTCAACCAGAAAACTTTCTAACACTAAATTCCTACCACATAGGTTAGAGCCTTCTGTTTATTGGGTCTCCGCAGGTTCAATTTGAATTCTGTTTCTTTCTTTCCTCTTAAATTTCAGCTTCTACCAATTTGGTGTCCCCCAGGAGCTGTCGTTAGCAGCTATACATCCTCTCTTGAAAACAAACGCCAACTGTCTGTAGGAAATTTCCACTTGGATATTCAGTCAGCTCACCAGTGCATCACACCCACAGTTTAACTCATCAATCTCTTCTCCCAAAATGGCTCCTTCCCAAACTCTTCTATTTCTGTCAATTGACATCATTCTTCCTATCACCCTGTCTCAGATCCTCAGCCACCTCTGTCCCCTCATTTTCCTTTGTCGTCTGTATCCATTCCCCAAGTCTTAACATTTCTCCATTGAAATGTTTAATTTGTGTCTTCCAGCTTCCAGTTTTTGCATACTTCCCATGTGCTGAGAGCTTCAGGAGCCTCACCTCACTTACTTCTCCTGGCAACCCCTTGAAGAGGCCAGTGGAATTTCTCCTCATCCTGAAGATGAGAAAATTGTACTGGAGGTGACTGTAAAAGCCTATTTGTGCCCACCCCCATGCAATTTATATATTGAAACCCTTAGCCCCTAATGTGACTATATTGGGAAACAGGCCTGTGAGGAGATGATAAAGGTTAAATGAGGTCATCAGGGTGGGACCCTAATCCAATGGGGCTGGTGTCCTTATAAGAATAGGAAGAGACACCAAGGTTCATTCTCTTTCTACCTTGTAAGAACATGGAAAGAAGATGACCATCTGTAAGCCAGAAGAGGCCCCTCACTGAACCAAATCAGCCAGCACCTTGATATTAGGCTTCCCAGCCTCTAGAAATGTGGAGAAATAAATTTCTGTTGTTGAAGCTACCCAGATTATGGTATTTTGTTTTGGCAGCCCAAGCAGCCACTGCCTAATCCACCACTAGGACACCTCTCTTCTGAAGGCATGTCCCAAGCCACTGTGCACTATGGCCTCCTGGGCCAGCTCTCTCATAAGGCCCTCATTGCCTCACAGAAGAAACTTAGTAACAGAATGTTACTGACCACCTTGCTTCAAGTCTTCCTTCACCTTCCACAGTTAACCTGCACATGTCAGATCTGTTTTCTTCAAAATCCGTTCAAGTTACATCTGTACTCCAATGGAAGCTTTTGGTGGTTCCCCAGTGGCAATAAGATCAGATTCAATCTCTTTAAGTAGGTGTCCAAGTTCGTTTTAGTCAGTCCCCAACCTTCTCATCTAGCCCCAGCTTCCCTCACTGCCTATCCCAAAGACATAATACTCAACTTATCTGCTCTTCTACAAGCTATTTGTGAGTTCCAATAAGGACAGAGCAGGGTTGTGTCAGTCCCATCTTTGCATAGCCAGTGCCTGGCACACAAACAGTGCTCAATCAGTAGTTGTTGAAAGACTGACTGAGGGAATGAGTACCTACTCTTCACCTGGCTTGGATACACCACTAATTCATCCTCCCTTCTATAATTCACTCACACATCAGGATGAATGTCAGATCCACCCCAACTGTGGGGATTTCTCCAGCCAACTCATCCTCTGTGACTTTAACCTTCTACAGGCTCCTCCTCAAGGACTTTCTATCCCTGTAACTTACTTGATGCATGTTATTTACCTGCATGAACCAGCACAGTTATCCATATTCAGGATGTCCATTTTGCATTGTCTATAATAGCAGAACAACTGGTGACCATCTACAGCAGAGACTGCCAGCTGCCTCCCCAGATCTCCTCGATCCTTTCATATTTTTAATTTTTCAGTGCTGGGGATCAAACCCAGGGCTTTGCACATGCTAGGCAAGTACTGTACCACAGAGATGTAACCTAAGCCCTCTTCCTCGTTATAAAAACTCTGATCCTTAGTTGAGTGCACTACTGCTCAGCTAAAACAACAACAAAAAAATACTTGTCCCAACATCCCTTGCAGTTAACTATGGCCAGAGGTCTAAGCTTTGGTCAGTGGAATGAAGTGTAAGCAAAATTGCAAGTCCAACTCTTGGGAAGTGTCCTTAGAGGGATAGCTTTTTCCTCCACATTGCCTGGAATTCAGATGTGATTCTGCAACTAGCAACCACACTGAATCATGAGGATAAGGACATTACAGGGCCGTGAGCTGGAAAGAGACTGAGGATCTGCCAGCATTGTGGCACTGCCATCACATCCCTATGCTGCCTGCCTCTGGACTTCTTCAGGAAGAAACCACTGCCTCATTTGAACCACTATTACTTAGTTTCTCTATTTAATGCAGCCAAGCTCGCACAAACTGTATATCCCTGTCAATAGAGAAGTATATAAGTAATATAAAATATACAGTTATGGGGGTAGTTAAAAATAGTGAGCTAGAAAAATGGTACCTGTTGAAACTACTCCAGGAATTGGGGGAGGGGAGAGTTGAAGGAGAATGGTTGAGGAAGTGAATTCACGTATGATATGTTTGATACATTGTAAGAACCTGTGTAAATGCCACAATGTACCCCATCCATCACAATAATAAAGGGAAAAAAAGTGAGCTGGATCTACCTACCCACCTACCTGTCTATTTATTTAATTGAAAGAAAAATAATCCCTGTATGCATTATATTTTTATTTTTTATTAGGATATGTTCTTTATACTGGGGGGGGGGAGGATTCACTCTGACAATTCCAAATAGATTTCTATTATGTATTGATTAGATCACCTCCATTATCTCTCTCCCTCAACCCCCTCCACATCCCATTTAAAACAATTGCAAGAGGTTTCGTTCTTCTAGTTTATTTAAGTATAGGAAGTCCAGCACTATGTTGTTTTTAAGTAGAAGAGATTCATGTACTACTTGTATAAGAACAAGTGACAAAATTTTTAATCATAACAATTATTAATTATTTCTTTGCCATACATGCCTTGCCTCAGAAAACCTTTTGATCTTCCCAGAGACAGAGATAAGAACTTTTATTTGTGTGTCTGTCTGTCTGTCTGTCTGCCTCCTTCCCTTCCTAGGATATAATAGGTTATAATACTTGATTGGCTAAAAACTATGAGAATTGTTCAACCACTGACTGAGTACAGAATTATTAGTCATAAGTAGTGAAGAGGGTTGTGGGCTTAAAAAATAAGACCCTTCTTCCTCATTAACTTTACATTTTTTTAAATTTTTATCATTTTATTATTCACATGTGCATACAATGCTTGGGTCATTTCTTCCCCCTGCCCCCACCCCCTCCCTTACCACCCACTCCATCCCCTCCCTCTCCCCCCCACCCCCTCGATACCCGGCAGAAACTATTTTGTGCTATCTCTAATTTTTTTGAAGAGAGAGTATAAGCAATAATAGGAAGGAACAAGTGTTTTTGCTAGCTGAGATAAGGATAGCTACACAGGGAATTGACTCACATTAATATCCTGTGCATGTGTGTTACCTTCTAGGTTAATTCTTTTTGATCTCACCTTTTCTATAGTTCCTGGTCCCCTTCTCCTATTGGCCTCAGTTGCTTTTAAGGTATCTGCTTTAGTTTCTCTGCATTGAGGGCAACAAATGCTAGCTAATTTTTTAGGTGTCTTACCTATCCTCACGCCTCCCTTGTGTGCTCTCGCTTTTATCATGTGCTCAAAGTCCAATTCCCTTGTTGTGTTTGCCCTTGATCTAATGTCCGCATATGAGGAAGAACATACGATTTTTGGTCTTTTGGGCCAGGCTAACCTCACTCAGAATGATGTTCTCCAATTCCATCCATTTACCAGCGAATGATAACATTTCATTTTTCTTCATGGCTGCATAAAATTCCATTGTGTATAGATACCACATTTTCTTGATCCATTCATCAATAATGGGGCATCTTGGCTGTTTCCATAACTTGGCTTTTGTGAATAAAAGTGCTGCAATAAACATGGGTGTGCAGGTGCCTCTGGAGTAACCTGTGTCACAGTCTTTTGGGTATATCCCCAAGAGTGGTATTGCTGGATCAAATGGTAGATTAATGTTTAGCTTTTTAAGTAGCCTCCAAATTTTTTTCCAGAGTGGTTGTACTAGTTCACATTCCCACCAACAGTGTAAGAGGGTTCCTTTTTCCCTGCATCCTCACCAACACCTGTTGGTGGTGGTGTTGCTAACGATCGCTATTCTAACAGGGGTGAGGTGGAATCTTAGCGTGGTTTTAATTTGCATTTCCTTTATTGCTAGAGATGGTGAGCATTTTTTCATGATTACAATACATTATAATCTAAGAGCTTGTCCTCATTCTATTATTGGCCCTCCTACAGGAAAAGATTTTATACTCAATTAAATATTAATATTTTTACTTGTCTTGCAGCCCCCTACTCCTTACCCCCAGCCAAATTTAACATACTTTTCAGCTTAAAAAAACAACTATTTTTAAATTCTAAAATGTTGATGATGAAACTCAACAGTAATAGAGGCAGAAGAAAGCAAAATAAAGATATCACAAGGAGTAAAGTGGTATTTCTTTATAATATATGGTCTGAGAGCTAAAATGAATACTCATTCACAGATTCACCAAGTTCAAACTTACCCCTAGCCTATGCATTTAGTACTTAGGTCCAGAAGACAAGATGAAAATCCACCCATAGCTCTTGCTCTTCACTGGAACACTTTGTTTGGAGCCTATTAAGAAGTGTTATGGCAAACCACAGAAATTTACTGGAAAGACCAGCTCTTGTTTATTTCATAATTATGTACTTGACATTTGGAAACTCCTGCTTGTTACTAATCGCTTAATTAGGCACCCCAAAGTTCATAAAAAATCATAGGTTTAACTTCAACTTAAAAGATCCTTTAACACCTCTTGCTCTGAAATTCGATCTCCCCCACTGTACATTGCAATTACAGCCCTGACAATGATTGTTGATGATAATAGACCTCATTTAAAGGAGAGGAATCTAAACATGCAATGACCCAATTTTTTAAAATTTGTGTAACAACAGAAAGGTGTGGAACAAATAAATCAATAACAGAAAAAAAAAAACTTAATCATTGACTTTACATTCAGCAAATCGTTAAATAAAGCTTGCATTATGGAGATTTACATAAGTAGTCTGAATCGCCACTCAGATGACCTTCAGGAAAATTGCTACCAAGACAAAGGCTTTTGCATATTCTCCAAAGATGGTTGACAAAGGAATGACTCAACTTTATGTCTTCATTACTGTAAGCATCATTGAGATCACCAGGAATTTATCTGAACCATACATATCTCTTAGCTAAAGCTAACAATATATTTGATGAATTTTAGCAATTTACAAACACAAATACACACAACACCCAAAACAATTATGTCTCAGAGTGAAAACTAGAAAACTGTTTTTTTTCGTCTTCTCCTCAGCAGTCAGAGAAAAAAATGAGGGTGGCTTCAATTGTGAAAACACCTTGGATAATAGGCACTGTAGAAAGTGAGAACATTACTACAAATTAACATGATTTTAAATGAGTTTAAAACCCTGGTTCATCAACATGCTTTGTTTTAAAAATAAGAGTTTTGTGGTCAAAGGAATCATGAAATATGATGCTTACCACCTCCTCTCAAAGTCTTTCACATTAGCATGGAAGGCCCTGAAAAGCCTGGTATTAAAAGCAGCCTATGTAAATGTAACCAGATATGCTTTTCCCAAAGTAACTTTCCACTTCAGGAAATCTTGCTCTTAATCCTCCCCTGAATACTACTTATTGTAAGGTCATTGGCTGAATTTTGGTTATGGTCAAAGCACTATGGCAAGTGCAAGTATAGGGAGCAAGAGCTGAATCAAGTAGGATCTCCGTTCTCCAGGAGCTTACACTGAAAATAGAAAGTTGAACATGCATACCCCAAACTAGAGTGTATCATGCAAGTACTGTGTATAGACAATTGCCACAGTTAAGTTGAACAGGGAAAGTTTCAGAATCTGTGGAATTTCAAACTGAATCTTAAAGAATATAATGGAAGTACTTCTTATGTGTGTATGCAAATAGAATAATGAAACCTGCTAATATTGTTTAAAAGGGGGGAGAGGGATAAAAAAGAGTAATAGAGGGAATGAATTTGATCAAAATACATTATACACAGGTATGGAAATATCACAATGAAACCCCTTTGTACAATTAAAATACACAAATCAAAAAGAGAGAGAAAGAATGAGTTGGAACTCACCCGAGAAGAGATGGATTTGGAAATCCAAAGCTCAATGACGAAGGAGCAGAAAACTCAAGATGTTCTGGTGGATAATTAATCTACTAAATGGTTAGGGTAGAGATTTGGGGTAAGTGGCCTATAGGCTAAATGCTGGAAAGCTCATGAGCAGTTTCAAAGCAGAGGTCAAATTCTGGTGATACTTGAACATAAGACTAAGAAAGGAGCCACTGCTAGGTGGGCAATGTAGAATGACAATTCTGAGGGGATATGATTAAAGCTCAGTGCAGAGTGGTTTGCTGCCCTTGGTAGAGAAGTGCAGTCACCAGCTGTTTTTCATCCTCTGCTTGGATCACAGAAATATATAATTTAAGATCTTAAACAAATTCATGATATGAAGGTTCAGAGAGCTGCACATTTTATCAGAAATGTTCACAAGCAACCAAGAGACTAGAAAATGATGGTTTTGCTATAATAGAGAAAGGTGATAAATTTCTGCTGCCTTTCATAAATCCAAGATGATAGCAACACAACAAGTAAACCTGAAATTGCACCTGAGCACTCCCACTCTCACTTGGGGTGGTAACCATGGAATGGCCTGCAAAACCAATGACACTAATGTCACCAGGGCAACTTTTATTGATGATAAGAGGTTACTTTTACCTCCCAAAGCCACACACTATTAAAACTCTACATGGAGCAGTAGTATTCCATAAAGGGAACATAAGGATGAAAAACAAACAAATTGGCCATAGTTTGATTTTTAAAACTTAATGACTTAATGACATTTGCTGAATATAACAGTGTTACCACCACAATTTTTTTTTTTTTGCCTCAACTGGGATCGTTTAGTTTACTAGCAATCTATAATCGTGCTTAATAGGCGGTGCAAAAGGTTGAACCACAATGTAAAGAATTTTTAAATAATTATAATAAAATGTAAGTAGTCAGTGTCCACAATATCAAATGGCTTTCCTTGTACATAGGAAATGAGCAGTTTTACCTATGAAAAGACTTTCAAAACAATGAACCACAGAATATGTTCAACTTCTTCATGTATTATACTGGTTATATAATCAGAGACTTGGATTGATTTACTTTATTAAGCAAGGATCATTCTCTACAGTGTTTTTTGCTAAAAAAAAAAAACTTCCTGCAATGAGTTAATCCATATGCCTACCTTATCAAGTGCATTGTCTAGATCAGTGATTTCCAAACAGGAAACTGGTCCTGGACTGGCCATATCCGGATCATGTGGACAGCTTCTGAGAAACACAATTCCTGGTCTGCTACTACCCCCATTTTCATTCCCATTCTAATTCTGTGTGGGTCTAGGTGAAGTGGCAGAAAGTTTTTGTTTTAATTGTCCACATCTTAGAAACCATTAATCTAGATGATAATCAGACGTTTCTTAGGTGGTTCATAATATTGGAAGAGCTGTAGAAATCTTAGGAAGAAATAAAGCAAAAGTGCTATGACAGAGTTAGGGCTCAGCAGAAACCCAACCCTTTTCTTTTTCTTCCTGAGCAGAGTTGTACACTTCCCAGCCTCCTTTGCAACTAAATAGGGCCATGTAACAGGGTCCAGACCCTGGAATGTGGACAGAAGAGCTTCCAGTCTGGTCCCAAAACCTTCACAGAGAATCGTCCAGATTGGCTCCTTCCTATGTTTACAGTCAGATTTCTTAAACTGAGTGGAGAACCATGAGATCCTAGAGAATCAGAACCAAGGAACAGAAAGAATCTACATACCTGAGTAAGTGTGTGGAGCACAGCAGCCACAACCCTTGACCTCCACTGGTTTGTGCAGTGGACAAAAGAAGTCAGCTTTTATTGTGTTGAGGTACAGAGATTCAGGAATTTTTTGTCAGTCATGAACTTACCCTGACTGATGCAACTGCCCTAGCATTTTAGTGGGCTTTGCAGTTATGTATTTTAAAAATCATAAAGAATAATAGTCATAATTTAACATCTAACTAAAAGGTATAAGACCATAGGCCATACTTAACCTTTAAGAGAAATTCTGATATCTGATTATTTTTCAGTGGTTTTCTTCTTCTAAAAGTGGAGTAGAGGGAGGGCAAATCTGGCTAATTGAGAGTTCAAGGTAATAAGATTTCAATTTAATAAGTTTTTATAACAGTTACAGAAATAAAAATGAAATATAACAGCTAATAAACCTGCATTTTCAAAGTCCAAGTGAATACAAAAATAAAAGGCTGTGAAATTTTAAGACTTAATAGAATCACACAACCCGAAGAGTATTTGAAAGGTCATGATATTTATTTACTTTTGAGAAAACCTGTAGGAAGAAATTCTACCACTGAGCTCATCATTGTCATTACCTTGGAGCAGATTTTGCAGGGTAATGTAAAGAGGACAAGGTTGGGAGGCAGACAGAGCTGGGTCTAAATTCCAACTCTTTCTGCTTCCTAGTTGGGAAACCCTGAATAAACTAAGGTTCACTTTCCCTGTCTGCACAATGGCAATGATATCACCAACTCTACTGGATTGATATGAGGTTTCAGTGGCCTCTAAGACAGTATGGGGTACATTTTAAATATTTAGTATTTGCTTAGGTTAAAAGTAACACAGAAGTTAGTTGTATCATGTCTTCTTTTTTTTTTTTTTTTTTTTTAGGATGACCAGTTACTGTCTACATCTACAGGGAAGATTTGAGAATTTAGGAGCCATAACTAGCCAATGTTTATCCCTAAAGAAGGATAAGCTTGTGGGTGGTGGCCGAGCCTGAAATTCTGTATAGGTCAACACTTGTAAAGCAACTAATAATGTTTATGAATCTTAATCCTATTTCTGCCAACTATGAAGATCCTTGATCTGGGGCAAGGATCACTGGTGCTTAAAGCTGGCCGAGTTCTTGCTGAGAATTGCTAGGCTACCTGTCACCATCCTCCCAGCTCAACAAGCTCAAGCTGCTGGAGCCCTTCATAGCATCACCCATCTCAGAAGTGCATCATGGACCAGAGGGAACAGAGGTAACCTGACGAGTGCATCCACCTCCTTCCACCTGGCTGGCCAGAGGCAGCAGTAGGAGCCTGCCACCTCCTTTCTTTTGATAAGCTACTGAGCAGACACAATGTCTTCTGCAGTTTTCTAAGTTTTCGTTTGAAAATTGAATTCAGGAACTTGTCAACTCTGACAGCTGAGCCTTAAAATTCAGTTCAAAGACAATTTGCTTGTACTTTACAAAATCCGTCTTCTGACTGCAGAGCAATAGGGTTTTTTAAAATCTTCACTATTGAGGGAATGAAAAACTTTTAGTTTTCTTTCTTTCCAATTAAACTTGGATTCTTTATTTAAAAAAAAAATACAGCTTTTTTCTTTTCCTACAGCAATTCTTCTCCCTCCCCTAAACTGCCTCTTTCAGAAAACAGATCTTTGTCCTTCATTTCAAAAAGTAAAGCCTGAGACTTTTGTGTAACATGGTCCCTTCTCATCAGCAAACTCTAAGAACAAAAATAGATACACATGGGATTAATCACAAACCAACACTGTTCAAGTGACAGGATTCATGACACTTGAGTTCTTAAAAAATAATAATAAGCAATGCCTATGAAAGAAATCACTGCATTTCCTAAAGTTATAAGTCACTCCTGCAGCAGAGCCATCCATCGGAGGCTATATTGAGAGGTAAAATTGCCAGGACTCAAAGGGATAGGTCAAAACCCTAAACATGGCAGGAAACCAAAGGTAAAACCACCATCCAATGACAGATGGCAAAGGCCTGTCAATGCCAGGGAAATTACACAGTGAAATTCATTTCTGACATTTCTTTCACACAAGAATAACAGGACCCTGAAGTTAAACAATGACATTCTGAAAGGAACACCTCCAAGGATGACACTTCTTGCATAGTTCAGCCTCCAGGGCATACACCCAATCCAGAATTTCATATTGCTCAGGTGTGTGTAGGAGAAGGTGGGAGGGGGAAGGACAGAGAGAAGGAGGAAGGAGGGAGAGAGAGAGGAAAAAGCGAGCATGAACGGGAGAGAGCTGATAGCTAAGGATGGAGACGTGGGTAAGGGTGACAGTTAGTTCATTTCTGCTTCTTCCCAAAGGACTTGAGCTTTCACTTCATAGATTTTTTTTCAAAGTGACATTTGAAATGTGCTACAATCATCCATTCATTTGGGTTCTGTTTGGCCTTTAAATGTAATATTTCAGCTGAGAGTTCAAGCTAGTCAGGGGGTTGAGATGTTTTCATGAAAATAACCAAGCCAGACAGTTCTTATTGCCAAGAAGACCCTGTTGAAGACAGGAAACACTAAAATGAACCACTCTACAATCAGGCTCAGGGGTACAAGCCCAACTGTGGTCTTCCAGTTTGTTCCATTCTTCTGAGCAGGAAGGTATCAAAGGGAAGCAATACTGTGATTCCAAAAAAAACAAAAAAACCTCCAGTGTGAGGGGTGGAGGAGGGTGGTTATTTCCATTCTACCAACATTGGAAATGAAGGAAAAAGGTTTTTAGTGATTGAGAACTCAAGAAAAACAGAGCCCTGTTAATTTCCACAGGCAAGCTCTAAATCTTAGTTGCTAATTTGCCTTCATTTCATGACGATCACTAAGTATTATCTTTATTAAGACTAATCTTAGATTTGTTTCAAGGTGGCTTCAACAATGGATTTCAACAGAGTATCACCAACATATATTATTAGAAAATCAATTTCTAAACTCTAAAAAACAACAAAATAGATTTCTTACAGGCATAACCACATACAGCACACACAAACACACACACACACACCACACACACACACACTTCGTGCCTCTAAAAACTTCTGTTTTCTTCTTTAGATGATGCACACTTGCTTTCAATTCCAGGTGATTCTGAGTGGCCCAGCACCCCCCCACACAGCACATCCTATTTCAAAAAAGTGATTAAAAACAGTATCTTATTTGCTGATGCTCCATACCACCCTCCACCCAAAACATCAGACTAAAGACACTGCATTTCCCCTGGTGAGTTTCAGAAACACAAAACAGGATATTTAATTTGTTTAAGTTGCCAGAGCAATTTACAGGAGACAAAAATAAAATACCATTTTACTGGCATCTTTAAAAAAAGAATCCCTCTCTTGGAAGTACAATGAACCTCATGAGATCTCAAACACGAACCCTCTATTTGTGTGCTCACATATTTTTACGATTTTGCTCACTGAAGAACAGTTTAACATATTCCAACCCATGCACTTTGGGAAGGAGATGCTTCCAACAAAACAGGTCTTTTTATAAGGCAGCCCCTAAGGTCTCCAACAGTTAAACAGACTCACACAACCACCCACAGTCCCTATTCTAGCCTCAGTAATCAAACAACTTTGTTCACTGAATCATTTTAATTTGAGAAAAGTTTCTCCTGTTTAATGGCGTCAGCCCCAAGTTTAAAAATCTTTAAAGCAAACTTCTATGCCTGTGTGTAAGGTAGTACCATTTATGCTTTCATTATTTGAAAATGAAGCATGAAATGAGAAGAATGATGTTTTTAAGGAAAAGAAAATTATTTATCTGCAGCTCCTGGCTTAAACATTTGTGCATAATGGTCTGAGGAGGTCAAAAGCAAGCATGGCTTAAAAGGCCACTTATGTTTTTCTTTTTAAATCCCATACTTGAGGGTTTGCACTGATCCACTGCCACTGGTCTCCAATTAGCCTGATAAACTTTTTGTTTCCCTTCTTTGGAGGGGGAACTCAGGCAATTTGTGGGCCTATGGGTTCTCCTTTGCAATGGTGGCCTGACTAGAGTCCATGGTGGTCAGGATGAGAAATCTCATCCTGATGTATAGAGTTCTCTTTCCTATAGTTTTTTGCTTGTTCCAGCCTCCCTCTCCACCAGTAGCTAGCTACTTAATAACCATAGATAAGATTCATAAGGCACTATCTACTTATAAGGTACCATTTGACACATATATGTTAACTGTCAACTAGTCCACATAAGTTTAGAGTGCTTTGCAAGCATCAGAAAATTACATTTCCTATTTTAGGCAGCAAAAGGTTTTCTCAAAAGGGTGCAGTAGACCTCACAGAAGAGATCAAAAGCACAGAAAGTGGTGGGAACCAAAAAAGGTGTGAGGAGATCAAGTTAGCAGGAACTACTTGAGTGTTATAAATAGGCCTTGCTACTGGAATGAATGAGTTTCCGTCATTTTTGAAGTTTGTGTTTTGTATTATGTCATTGACATTTCAGTCTCAGAATAGACAGTCTAGCTGGCATACATCAGGATTTCTCAACCTCAGCAAAAGTGACTTGACATTTGGGGACAGGGAGCTGTTCTGTGCCCTGCGATATGGTTTAGCAGTACCCCTGACCTCTACACACTAGCACCAATAGCACCCTCTCTAGTGAAAACAAAATGTCTCCAAACATTGCCTCTGGTAAACAAAATCACTCCTCAACGGAGAAGCACTGGTTTACACTGAATCATCAAACTGCCACGTCTCAGCTTAGGAAAGGCCTGGTAACTTGATGCACAATCCTATAAGACAAAGAGAAGGCAGGTAAGTTTCCAAAAAGGAAGCTGGACTACTATTTGCAAAATCAATGCCTGCTGATCTGTTCAACATGGGTAAGCAGAAAACCAAAGAAGAATGTTTTCCAGCCCACGTATTTAGGAATCAAGGAAAAAAAAGAAAAAGGAATTTAGGACATTTTTGAAAACAGATTGTGGAAAAAGTAATCCATCAAAATGCTGTAGTAATACTTCCCAAATGGAGCATTAGTGTGCAGCACAGTACTGGTAAAGTGGGTGTTCTCTTCTATTTTTATTCAATTTCCCCATGTTTCCCTATCTGTTTTTAAATCCTGCCAGATCTTTTTCCAACTCTTAGTATCTATGGGCTTGTGGTAATTGACATGGCTAATTTAAGGGAAACTGATTCCAAATCCCAGAGAACACCCAATGCATTGCTGTATTAATTAGTCAGCTAACTGTTGGTTCCAACATGGTGCTAATGAGACCAAAGACATGAATCCAATCCTCATGCCATATGGGCTTGTTCAACAGTCAGTCTGGAGCCTCACCCCAACCAGCCAATTGGTAAATGTATATGGCTACCAGTGGGAGGGGCAGGAGAGGATGGATGCATCTAGACCAGTCCACCCCAGGCCACACCTTTTCCAGGAAAAAGGGCTCTTCCTTTATTCCCATAACATACAGAGCACAACACATGCCCATCAAGGTACCTCTGTCCCAACTCTCTGACATGAGATGCTATGTCTTTTCTCCCTCCCTCCAGAGCCTACCTCCCCATTAGCCTCCTTCTTTGCTTCCTTTTCCTTCTGTTCATTAACATTTCTTAAAAATTGGAGTTCAGAAATTCATCTTCAATCGGCACTAACTCTAAAATCCCTGATCCTACCATCAGCAGCAAGATGGGGCCTGTCTCTTCTTCTATGATTATTTCTGACAGCCCCAAAGAAACACTTAATATTCATTTCAGCCTCCTTTTTCAGACAGTCTTAAAAATCAATTTCAAAATTTTTCTTCTTGATCCTGTCATTTAGCGCTGAAAATGGCCCAAACTGATTACTTGGGACATTAGCGTTACTCCCTTCTCCCTCCAGGATGTCAGCTCCACTTTGTGAATCTGTTCTGGTCTGATTTAAGCTGGCTTTCATTTCAGGGTTGTTGTTTTTCACTAAGAAACATGAGTTTTTTAAGCTATATTTATAGAACAACTTTCAATTATCCTTAAAAAAAAAACAGAGATTAAAAAAAAAAAGCACAAAACACTTTAGTTAAGAGAAAAATCAGATTTGATGAGAGAAAAAAGAAAAAGACTTAAACTAACAATTGCTTTAAAATCTTCAAGAGTTCCACTTTAAAGCCTCTAATTCAAAAGGAAATTAGCAACAATAATATCATATTATTTATTAATAAAAAGGAAAAGTTAAAATAGCCATTCATAAGAGGCTGAAAGCAGCAAGGAAGCCGGGAACAGGAAAGGAAAGGTCTGAAAGCAAAGAAAAGGTGAGGACAGCTTTGTACAAAGAAGAAAAAAGTTCTTTGTCTTTGCTGCCATTCTGTGAACAGTCTAGAGAGTTCGGTTTGGTGTTATTGTCACTTCCCTTCTTCTTTGGTGTTGTTTTTCTTTTCAGGGTGTTTTTAATTCTCCAAGCAACATTATTAAGAACAGGAGAGGGTGAAAACCACCAGGAGGACCTAGGGGTAAGGGGAGACCTAACTAATGAAACATGTCCAGACCACTTTTTTCCACAGCCTGCGTTTTCTCCTCTTAGAAAGCAGGGGAAGATTTTAAAAGTAAAGAATGCTACAGACATGATATTAAAAGAGTTCTGGTCCACGCAGAGCAGTCCTCCAGCTTTTCCTTTAAGAACTACTTCATTACATTTGTGATTCCACCAGCTTGTTATTTATGATTACAATGTCCTAATGGACCTTCCCCCATCATGACTGGCTTCTTTGAGGAAAAAGAAAATACCTGCTAAAATGATAAGGGAGCACAAGCCATCAGCATGAACTGAAAGATAAAAAAACAACTGAATTTTTCTTATAGGATCAAAACATCAAAAATCATTCTTTCTGGGACCATGGGACATCAAACATTGGGACTTAAAAGTGTCACCTCAGGAATTAACACATACCAGAGTGTGAGCCCAGACCCAAACCACTTTCTGAAAATGAAGATAAATTGTAGAAACCTGTCCACATCACAGCAAATGTAATCAAACAGACTTTGAAAAGCCACAATGTGACTTGGAGATAGTGTCCTGTCTCTTTTCTGCCTGCCAAATTTGTGGCCTTTCTGTGCAGAACAAGTGTCCTTCTAGTGCCACCAGGAGACCACTTACATTAAACACAACAGTATATCCTATCAAATAGTATAGTCCCAACTTTTAGGCTCTGATTACATGTAGTTGACCCACAATGGGAAAGAGATATTGCTGACTATATTGGTGACTAATGTATGATCATTTATTGAATATCAATAATGCATTACACTCTGTCTGCAACACAGATTTAGACAGTGGTCCTCACAGGATTCATTAGTCTACACGGATATACAGGCACCAGAGGATGCTGTGACAAGAAAGGGAAAACAACCTTTGTAATAAATGAAACATCTATTGAGTCTGTGGTGGTAGATGAAAGAAAAACAAAAAACCTTTTAGATTCCAAGAAAAGTCAGTGAGAACACATGAGTCCTACATTTATACCACAATTCTCCAGAAATTTCTGCCAGACTTCAAGCAAAGCCAACAGAAGAACATCCAGACTTTTTATAAAATTAGGTTATGATTCACTTTACCAAAGTTCCATTTATTTTACTCAGGAATTTATTTATGAATTCTTACAAATAACATTAGCTCTTTGAATGCATCCCTAATTGGGTTAGAATTATAAACATTGTAAACCAGACTTAAGTGCCAGAGACAGAAAAATCTGAGCTACCCATGTAATTAACATATGTCCCTGGAAGAGCAGGCAGCCTAACCAAGAAATAGGATGACCCACCCTAAATCTAATGGTGCCAGGCTTTCAGTTCATGGTCTTCAACTGGACATTTCTTTATGATGCTTCAACACTGGTAAAACTTGTCTTTAATTCCAATAAAATCAGTTCAATGAGAGATCAAAGCAGAATTGCATAGCATTCTCACAAGCAGGTGACTTCAGAGGGCACCTCATAAAAGTTGGGAGGTACCACGGACACCGCTCAGATAACCTCTGCGCATTCTTGGATCTCAGGACTCTGTGTGTTGTTCAAGTTCAGTGGCACAGGGTCTCCAGCAGTTGACATTCACCTCCAGATGAGTGAGTGAGGTTCTACTACCATATATCAACAGGTGCAGGAGCAAAGAGGAGGGCCTATGTTAACTTTAGTCATCTCTGTTCTACTGAAACATTTGGTATCCTGAGCCTTCTATTTCAAATATTCTGTATAGTTTTAACCTCTTTTGAATCCTTTCTACTACAAATGTATTCTCTAATTCATAAGAACGATGGCACCAAAAATCCAAAATATGTATGACAAACTCCTTGCAAATCACCTATCAAATAATAATGGCACATCTATTCACCTAAAGAAATGTGTGTCATGAGCCTCCCACCATGGAGACACAGTGGGAGAAAGCAATTTGGACAGCACGAATGCCTTCAGACTTCAAGAGTCTGGCATTTTGTTACTGGTCAACAATTCCAAAGGTGAATAACTCATCAACAACTATTTGTGGACAGTCTTTTTGGTTTTAATACAAGACTGGTTACTATAATGGAATGATCTTTACCATCAAAGATCTTTCACTGTCTACTTGGAGACAAGACTAATACACATGACCAAACAATAAATAATTAAGCTAGCATTTAGCATTTAAAATCAAAATAGAAGAAAGATAAATTGGGGGATTTGCTAATTATGCTTCTGATCCTGACCCGTTAGCCGTGAATGGCTCATCCACGGCTGAACTTGACTTCAAGGCTATTTCTTCCAGTTCAGATTGTAATACGTATATACATGGAAATGTCACAATGAAACTCTTCACACAGCTTTTTTTTTTTTTTAAACAAAAATGCCTTTTACAAAAACAGAGAACGGAAAGGTAAAACAGGTCCTGTCTGGGGGCTGGCACCAGTAGGAGGAGGGAGGATATAAGAAAAGGGTGTAGGAGGGTGGATGTAGGGAAATATTATATAGTCATGTGTGAAAATGGAAAAATGTTGAAACTGTTCCAGGGATGCAGGGAAGAGGGGGATAAAGGAGAATGATGGAGGGGGTGAATTCAACTATGATATATTGTAAGCACATTTGTAAATGTCACAATGTACTCCCAGTACAACAATAATATGACAATAAAAAAAGAAGAAAAAAAAGGATATTGCTTTGAGCCTTCTCCTGGTTCTTGTACACTTTAACTAACATCATTTTGTTTTGGTGGCAGCTGTATTTCTTTTCCATTTTATATGACAGAAACGTGAAAGTTACACTTTTAACACCTACCCTATATTAGTTTCCAAAAATTTTCATGCCAATGTAGAAATAAGATTCCAAACCCTATGTGTGTCTGTGTGTATGTATATGTATATGTGTATGTATAAAGCAGTTCTAAATACTTACAAACAATTCCTTTAAGACCTTTTTGCCAGTTTGTATGCAATTTTAGCTAGAAAATAAACAATAGAAAAGGAAAAATAACCCAAAGTGAGCAGTAAGTAAAAGCCTGAAAGAAATATATGTAAATTGTTTGCCCGAATTCTTATTTCTCCCTCTTCTTAGATTTTAGCCTAACACAATTCAATTTCACACTAAACACAGCAGAGATAGCTGAGACAAAGGAGGAAGAGAATGAATTGTTTCATGTACATTCCAGAAGAAAATAACGCTATTCTTTTCTGAGCAAATTCATGTCAACTTCCCCTCCTCTGCAAATAAATAAAAGCATTTTTAAATAAATAATCACCATAAATTTTGATGTTGCAAAAATAAATTCTCTCAGATGTTTTGTGTAGCTTCAAGAGTAAAAACCTTCTAAGGCATTTATTCTGAACCTAATACTACACTCCATAAGAATGCACTAAATCCAAAATAGTGTTCCATTTTGATATAGCATAGAGACCAGACACCTTGAAAGCAATGTCTTGGGGATACACAGGAAATAAACTTTTAGATACATTTTTTTTTAAATTAAAGGGTGCTGCTTTATTATACTCTCTCTCTCTACAACAAAATTAGAAATAAGGGCAAAATAGTTTCTGCTGGGTATTGAGGGGGTGGGGGGTAGAGGGAGGGGGTGGAGTGGGTGGTAAGGGAGGGGGTGGGGGCAGGAGGGAGAAATGACCCAAGCCTTGTATGCACATATGAATAATAAATAAATAAATAAATAAATAAATAAATAAAGGGTGCTGCTTTAATTTCACTCCAAACTATGTTTGGAGTTATTACTTAGAACTGGAATGAGTTGAAGAAATTTCTAAGTCAGGAACAAATTAACAATTGGGTTTAAATTCTTGTTATTTAGAAAGTAAAAATATTATAAATATTAACTACCCACCAAAACAGTGAACTATCATAACACCAGATGAACATCAAAGTATGTTGCATAAAAACACTTCAAGTTCAGGTCCCAGGAATTACAATCATAAACTATGGAGGTGGGGCAAACCTGAAGGAACTTAAATAAATAAATAAGTAAATAAAAATCAACAAAAAATTTTTTGAGACAGCTGTGCCCTCTGGAGGTGGCATTTAGGAACTGATTAAATCAATGACTCCCAAAGAATTGAACATGCACTTGGAAATGCAAAGAAGGCTTAGAAGGTTTCTTTCATGTTCCTTTCTTTGTGTCAAACAGTTTTCGATGAATACTAATTTAGAATTTCAATTTAGAAATGTTCAAATGGGTGCAAAACATTTTTTGGTAGATGGGAATAAAGGCTTGTGTTCAAAATCTAGCATGCAATGATTAGGAACTTGCTGCATATTATGAGAAGAAAGAAGGGTGGTTCCAAATCAAACGCCCTCCAACCCCCTTTTGGTGACTGCACGGGACTTCCCGGCACTCTCCAACAGAACTAAACCATCCATGGTAATAGGACAAACGCATTTGTCCTAGCTTTTCAGAAAAATTCATCGTTTCTCTCTTTATTTTTCAATCTATCTTTGTGTACTTGATTCCAAATAAATGGAGCTGAATTTCCCCCATCAAGGAATTGTATTATTCCAAAGAGAAAAGTATGAGGTAGTATGTTTTTATTGGAATTTAGAAATAGAAAGTAATAAAGTTGGCTTTGGAATTTCAATAATATAAATGAAGGACAGCCTCACTGGACGAGGATCAGTTCAAACAATTCGAAAAGTTGTCCTTACTTGATGTTAAAACCCAGTTCTCTCTTGAAGAGAGAACGAAGACATCTTAATTGTGTTTGCCCTGGATGTGGGTGAATGTTTGTGTCTTTTTGAAACAAAGTGGGGAAGGAACTAAAAGAATTAAGAAATGCTACTGCACCGGGAGGGAGTATAATTAGGATCCCTCAGAGCGGAGGGGAATAAACTCAACTATCAGTGGGACGTTCCTCTTCCGCAAACAGCTTCCCTGATGCGTCAGGAAGCCTTTCCAGGCAAAGACTGGAACAAAGGAGGTTCTGAAAGAAGCTAGCAATTAATTTGGGCTGCACCTGCATTCCCAACCCCATTGCCTCCCTTCTCCCCAGAGCAGACTGAGGCCCAGAGCTACCAGCTCCCCACTGCCTGTGGTTCCAACCAGAGCCAGGGGTGTTAATTCGTAAGTTCTCTTGTACCTTGGTCCTTTCCTCCAAAGTGCATCCCACTCACCCTCAAGCTTCTTCAACACCCGCAGAGGCCTCCCGAGAGACAAGAAACCTCAAGGATACTCCCCAGGAACCCTGAAATTCACACGCGACATCCACGTCCCACTGAGGGTACGTGCCCAAATATAAAAGCAAACCCTTAAAGCCGGGCGGGTGGTGAGGACGTCCACGCGACAGACTGCGTCCAGCTGCCCCTCCCCCAGAGCCACGCACCTGTGCTCCGCGCCGCCTGGGTTCCCTCACCTGCACATCGTTCGCGGGCCGCTGCGCTTCCGCCCTACCGCCGACAGAGGGCGCGCGCGGTCAGCCTCACCGCCCGCAGCCAGGCATCACTGGGCCCGGGACACAACAGCTTAGAGGAGCCATCTGGTCCACCTCCCAGTGCGCGACAGAGCCAAGGAAATGGCAGCGTGAGCTAATGGCTAGCAAGATCTGGGTCTCCGTCATAGGGAACGAGTTACTGCTCTTCATTTAAGGAAATGGTGATAACACTGATAGCAAAGCCACAGCTGTCAGTTACAACCTTATAGTCACAGATTTATTTATTCACTCATTCATTTACAACAAATGTGCCTTAAGGTGTTTGCATGCTCCAAGCTCTGTGGAGCCACTGTAAGTCCCCTGACCAAGTAGTCCACCTGCTGCCCTGTTGGGATGCACCTTGAAATGAATCCACCTAGTAGCCTTAAGGAGGCCATGATGTAGACCTCTCAACCCATTCTCCTTTGGAAAATGCTGGCGCTTTTTAATTGTCAATGTCTATCTACATCACTCTATTCTCTTCCTGGAGACAGGGATTGTTTCATTCCTGGTTCCCCTAGAGCCCAATACAGCCCTCTTTATATTACTAGCACAATGAGAGTTTGATAAATGACATGATTAAATGAATGCATGTCCTGGATCCCTAAAGGAGAGTGGAAGTAAAGGAAGGGGCAAAACCATGCCACTAGTGAGGCCAGTTCCATTGGAGCCGATTTCCTGCCCTCTGCAAACACTGAGGGTAACTTCAAGGCAACCTTCCTTTTGGAAAGGGCCTTTCATATTTGAGGCACAGACCACTTTCTCAAGAAAAAGGGAGTCTCTTCCACCTAAAAGAGGTAGGAGCCTGCTCAAGGATCTCCCTCTAGCCCAGCTCTTCCTCATTTAAAGGTCCCAATGGAATCCTGGGATTTAGCTGCTCTTACCCTTTTCTAGGTATGTTTAGAGGTTCCCTAAAACCTTTCTCTCAGAGTTCTCCCTCAAAGGAGCTGATCAAAGATGATCTTTTACACTATTGATTTGTACAAACAAGTCCTGGACACATGGAAATCCTCTACTCACTAACTATGTAAGTACTTCAAGGTTTTATCTCCTTAGAAAGTATCTGAACAGGGACAAAGTTGGTTTCCTTTATCTACTGAGTTGAGCCGAGACTGATTTATTTTCTTCTTTAGAACTAATTTGAGAAAGATGCCTTAGTCTTCCCTTGCTATGGAACAAAGTACCACAAAGTTAGCAGTTTAAAGCAACCAGCATTTATCACCTCACTGGGTTTGTGGATCGGGAGTCAGACACTGGCCTCTGTTCAAAGTCTCACAGGTGGCACTAAAGGTGCTGGTTAGCTTCGTCCTCCACTGGAGGCTCCTCTAGGGAAAGGTGCACTCCCAGGCTCTCTGGGGCTATGGACAGAATTCACTTCCTTGTGGGTGTATGACGGAGGTCCTGTTGTGCTAGTTGCTGACCAAAGATCACTCTCAGCTCCTAGAAACCACTCTGATCCACCGTATGGCACCTTCCATAGCTCTTCTCACACTTCCAATCTCTCTTTCAAAATTCATCAGATTAGATCAGGCCTACCCATATAAGCTCCCTAATGAACAACTCAAAGTGCATTGGCTGGGAACCTAATCATGGGAGTGGTATCTCATTGTATACATCAGGGAGGGGACTGTACAGGTGTCTTAGTATGACCTATTATTGTAAATACCATAAGCTGGGTGATTTAAACAAAAAATAATTATTTCTTACAACTAGAGGCTGGAAGTCTAAGATCAAGGTGGCAGCTATTTCAGTTCCTACTCCTGGTTTACGGATGGACACTTTCTTATCATATCCTCATACAGTGAAGGAAAAGATCATCTCTCTTATGTCTCTTCTTATAAGGGCACTAATCCCATTCATGAGGGTTCTACCCTCATGAAATAGTCACCTCCCAAAGGCTCCATCCCTAATATCATCACATCACAGATGTGGGCTTCAACATACAAATTTTTGGGAAACACATTCCGTCTGTAGCACTAGGACATGAATGTAAAGAGAATGGAAATCTTGCAAATCAACTAGAATTCTGGAGGAAAATAAACCAAGAACATGTAAAGCTATCAGAATGTGTTTACTTACAGACATCAGATTGTAACTAACACAACTAATATCTAAAGGCCAGGTGCTTCCAGGACCTAAAGGACCCCTCTTCCTACATGATCTTGAAGCCTTGACCTTCTCCAGCCTTTTCACTCCCCTCCTCGCCTCTGCAAAAATGGGAGTAAAAGCCATCACTGAACTTAGAGAATAAAAGGCATTTACTGAGCACCCAAGGGAAGAAAGGCCACCCTCAATACCCTGCATGTCTCCAACGTGGTGGCAAGGCAACAACTAAAGTGAAGTGTTCAGAAGAGCTTACCCAGGCCAGGGCTCAGCTCTGCCACTTACCTTGTAACTTCATCAGGGTCTACCTTCTGAATGCCCCTTTCCGCATCTATAAAATGAAGAAAAGATATTCCCCAGGGTTACAGTGAGCATTGAGAGATATGACACATCAAACTTAACACAGCACCTGTATTATAAGAGGAAATAGTTGGGAAAAAAAATAAAAACCACCCAGGAAGCAGCTTAGAGAAGAACTTACTGTTTCTCATAGCTTCTACTGGGTGCCCAGAACAATGTGGGGAAGCATGGGGCTTACAGATGTCCATGGAACATGGAGTCTGACCTTGAGACGTAGACCATATAGTTGGAAAGGCAAAGTCACTCACCCAGTGAGCAGCTCAGCTCTCAAAGAAAAGGATTCTAAGTGCAAGAGTTCTCATGAGAACAGACTTTTCACCCAGTGCCTGTGAACCTGTGGCCTCACCAAGTATGACAACCATGAATTTGGAATGCTGCCTCAGCTCAGCAGCTTATCTTGCCATATCCAGAGCCTGCATGGTGACCTCAGCCTAAAGTGTCACACAGCAAGAGCTGACTGAAGGACCCTTATTTAATGATGCCCAGCACGCCAGAAATGCTCTGACAGTAGTCAGGGATGACTCCATTCACTTCTGCTGGGAAAGAGGATCCCTGACAGTAATCAGGGATGACTCCATTCACTTCTGCTGCCTTAGATAACCTGGTGGGACCAGAGATAGGTAATGGCACAGTTGTCTTCCTACTGCTCCTGTGATGGATTGCCACAAAGCTAGAGGCTGGAAGCCACACAAACCCGGTGTCTTACCGTTCTGCAGAGCAGAAGACTAAATCTGCTTCCCTGGGCTTGAATCAAGGTGTCATCAAGGCCACATTCCTCCTGTTCTCTGGAGGAATCAGTTTCTGTGTCTTTTCCAGTGTCTAAAGGCTGCCTGTGTGGCTTTTCTCACAGACTCACAGCAGCCCAACCTCTTCTTCCTTCACACCTCTTTCTCTGCCTCCCTGCTTCCCTCTTAAAAAGACTCTTGTGATTACACTGGGCCCACCTGCTTAATCTCAGATACTCTTCTTAATTCAAGATCCCTAACTTAATCACATCTGCATAGTCCTTGTTGCCAGTAAAATAATCTAGTTATCACTGTTTTAGGGATTAGGATATCGACATTTAAGGGAGCCATTATTTTGCTTACAGGTGCCTACTTCGGTGAGTCAAACATGGTAAGCATATCCTCCTCTCCCTCGAAAAAAAGAGTCAAAAAGAAAAATCTACTCATCTCTACCAGTTTCCCTGATTCACCTTCTAAACAACTTGGAGATTAAAGACATTTTCATAGACAGACTTTTGCTGAACTTTTCATAAGAGAAGGAACTGAGCTCTAGACATAGAGAATAATTAATCATTAAAACCAGCTTCTAAATGCAACTGGGATGACACCATTTAAGAGGATTTGAAAACAGAACCTATATTTTAATAGTATTCTAGCTTTCTTTTCTTGAATGTTGGCAAACAACTCTGATCATCGCCAATACCCATGTTCCCCTACCCTCCTTTCTAACTATTCTCTAAATTGACTTGATACTGAGTTTTTGACAGTTCAGTGACAGGCACAAATTACTCCACTGTTACCATGGTAACCAAGGCATCTCAAAACAGAGGGTGGGAAAAATAAGATTAAAATGAGAGGAGTAGGGAATCGTCCATATTGGCATTAATGAGTAATTGTCCAAATGAAAACAGGGTCTAACTGGCCAGGTTTTGGGAGTATTTCATTTAGGACCCCTCAGTCAGTCAGCAGGGAAGCCACCCATGTGATTGAGAATGCTTGTCTCCCGCAACAAGCAATGGTTCAAAGTTTATAGAACCTTCCATTCTCTCTTCCTTATGCATCTCTCTTATTTGGATTGTCCTTTGTTTTTCATCTCCTCCTGCTTTTCCCCTTCTGAACACATTAGTTACTATGGAAACATTGGTGTGAATGTCAGAAGGCTCAGCTCAGAAATGCTTCATAAAGTCAATTTATAGAATGGTCTGACATTTATCTCAGGTTTGGGAAATTTAAAGAATGTGTGGTATTCATGACCACGGACAGGGGTGGGTGGTAAACACTATACTATATATGGATTTTAAAATTTGTTTTATATACACTGAGAAAACATTAGGTTTTGGTTTTTTAGGGGAATAATAGCAACAAAAACAGGAGTCTGGTTTGGGATTTGAAATTGGATTCATTTTGCCTCAGTTCAGGAAGGATTTCCATCTCCTGACTTTATAAAGCTGACTTGCATCTCTTGTGTCAAAATAAATGCTTTTTGAAAAAAATTATGGCTGGCTTATTTTTTTAACTTTAACCTGACAAAGAGACAAATGGTGTTATGCATAATAATATACACAGGACAGCAGGACACAGAAACATTAATGCTGTAAAAATTCCTAGTTTACCAAGATGAATTTCTGACTTAGTTTTACCCTACAGGATAAAAACAATAGCTAATGATTCAAAGCATTTACTATGTGTCAGGCCCCTTCCTGAGTACGTGGTATGTGTGAATTTATGTGATCCTTATGACAGACAGGTGAGGTAAGTGCTATCATTATGTTCTTTGACACATGGGGAAACTGAGGCACAGAGCGGTTAAATAACTTGTTCAAGTAGGTGGCAGAAGCAAGATTCAAACCAAAGCGGTCAAGCTCCAGAGCCTATGCCATTAATCATCATGTACAATTACTTCTCTACAAGAAAGTAAAATAATATTAACAACATCCAGAAGAGAGCTTGGACTTAATTACCAGTTCTGGACTAAAGACAATCTAGACATGAATGTTTGTACTTCCTCTCAGAAGACATTACCCAAAGCTTTGCCACCTCATAGCTGAGGACCCTGTCAGTTCCCAGTAATACATTAATAATGAGTGAAGTTCAAAGTTAAATTTGGCTTTTGACTTTCAGGCTCTTGCATATTTTATTACCTATAACAGAAATAAAAATGTTTTGCTACGTGATCAGCTGGAAAACTAGAAATAGCTGGAGAGATCTTGAAATTAACACCACTCTACTTTATCAGAATTTTAATTACAAAGAAAATCCAGGGTCAGTCTGTAAGGCAACATTTATTCTTTAGCACTCAGTGTTTCCCACTTCCTCAGACTTTGTTTGTTTGTTTGTTTGTTTTCAGAAAGCTCAGTTCATGTGCTCCACTCACCTGATCCTAGGATCAATGAGATGTCCCTAGGCCAAAGACAATCAGCACATCTCATCCCTCTAACTTCATTTACTTATTAACCTCAGTCAAAGCCAACAAAATACCACACGATTGTTGCTGGGAATGTGCAAACAGGTAGAAAGTGGAAAACCTGAAAGTGGGCTAAGCTGCTCTAGTCATCTTTGCCACCACAAGGAGATGGCCTAGAACTTACAAAGACCACTAGGCAGAGGCTGGGACCTTGGGAACAAACTACATGTAAAAGATTAAGAGAAATCCAGCTAGATGGCATCACTGAAGACCTGAATACAAGTGCCCAAAATCTGTTAAACTTTGCAGTTATTAAGCAGTATGTCACTCTCTATTCTTCCTCTTTATTCCTCCTTCCTCTCTTCCTTCTTCCTTTTATTCTAATCTAAACATATTTGAGCTGGCTTACAAAAAAAGAACAAGTAGATACAACATGAAGCAATATGAGTATTTTGAAAACAGACACTGCATCCTGTTCTTCTCCTTGTTTCTAAATAAGCAAACATGCCCTTATCTGAGGTTCCAAAAATCCATACTCTTCTGAAAATGAAAAATCTCTTCGTAACTCATTTGGTAACAAACAAGACCTGACCTGCATAGACACTAGACTACACTACTGTTCACTTATGCAACTTAATGTCAATATTTTTATGTTTTACTGAAAAGCAATCAATATTTTGATTGGATGCTACACAGACTCTATCGAAAGTGCCATTCTGCAAAAGGTACATAAACTATTACTAAACCTAAAAAAATACATAAACTCTAAAACCCCACCCAAAGGTTTTAGATAAAAGACCAAGGACTTCTAGTCACATTATAAACTGAATGAATAAATTGATTTAATATATAAGTGCTTAATCTCTCAGTAGGCTGGGACCTGAGTTAGCTAATGCCATTGTTGTGAACTACAAGATGAAAGCATCCATCATCCTAAAAATTGTATTGAAAGTAAGATTATGTTTGCATGACAGACAACAGACATGCATCAGATCAAATATCAGCTTGATAAACACCTAAAGTGAAAATTCATAAATTCGGGACAAAAGCAAAAGGAATCCAGAGTGTCAGTGAACAGCAGCAATAAAGAGCTTTGAGAACAGAGAGTGTGGAAGCAGAGAACCCACTGCCTGACTCTATGTGAAGTCATACCACATTCTGCCAACTCTCAGCACTGACTCTCAGATGAGGAAGAATTGTGGTGCCGAGTGCCTGAGTTATGACATTGAGTGTGCCTTGAAATCCATCTTCCATGTCCACTGGGGATTTATTCTAAGCCCTCCTCCCTAGTTTTCATATTATCTATATATTTTTGTTTACTTTTTAGTTAGCTCTGCAACCAGTACTTTTTTCTAATATGCTACACATTATCAGAAAGAGTACTGGAAACTAATTAAACATTATCCAAAAGTAGTAAACTTTGGGGTCATAACTCATCTATTTTCTTCTATCTATCTCTCACCTAAATCAAAGGCTTGTACACAGCATGTATTTCATATGTACTCCATCAATGAGTGAAATAAATGTACTAGGTTCTGATACCTCTGCCATTTGACAACTGACAGAGAAGCAAAACTAAAGAAACTAAAAACTCAGGGGTCGTTGGCTCCACTGATGCAGAAAGGTCCCCCACAGACCTCCCATCAGCTGTAGAAAAAACAAATTTATATCACTTATCCCTGAGAGAGCTGGGGGACGTGGGTCGAGTACAATAGAGCATTTGCCTAGCAAGCATGAAGTCCTGACTTCAAAGCCCCAATACTTCCAAAAAAAATTATCCCTGAGATATCTTTTAGCTCTATGGTTCCATGATGTTTTGCATGCAAAGAAAAAAAAAACACCAAAAAGGGTGCAGAGAGTGTATATAAATTACTTAAAACATGGCTAAGAGAGCATGGCATAATTCCTAAGCTTGAAGAAGGTTCTCCTGAAATTTGAAAGAGAAATACATGTATTATATATGATAGACCTCTCTTTCATATATATGAAAAAATATGCATCAAGTATCATACTATAGCTAAGAAATGGTACAAACCTGAAAAACTGTCCAGCTTAAAATAACCCACATTCAAATCTGAGAACTATTCAGTCCTGTCTTCCCATTAATAAAACTTCCAACGTCCAAACCAGTGGGAAGAGCCCAGCTGGACCTCAGATCTCTCTCCCTGGCCAAATCCAGCATCCAGTCAACTTTTTCTACCTCGGTGACATTGCTCACATCCCACCTACCTTTTTCACAAGAATAGTTCTTACCTGCCTCTCCTCCAGTCTTCTCTGCATGTAATTGCCAGGTTAATGCTCCCAAGGGAAAGCTTTGCTCCCACGGCTCTGTTTCAAACCTTTAATATCTCCCATTACCCCTCAGCAGCATTTTGCAAACATAATTGCAGTGATACCTCATTTTGCTGTTTTCAAGCTACCTCCTTCACTTTTTTTTTTTAATAGTACTGGGGATTCCCCATCACACTCTGCTTATTTATAGAGATGGAGTTCTAGCTAACTTTTTTTTTCCTGGGCTGGCCTTGAATTTTGGATTTCCTAACTCAACCATCCTAGTAGCTAGAATCATAGGCATGAACCCCATGCCTATAAAGGAGCCCAGTCACATGGCTCCTTTTCAATGTCCATTATAGATGCACTATTATCTACCTGTCCTTTAAAATATTAGAATCCCTTAAGCCTTGGTCAAGGTCCCCCTTCTTTTTCTACCATACCCTTAGAAGAAAGTGTTCATTAACACCTGGAAGTCAATGAATATCACTCTCTTTTTTCTTTTTAAGATTGTGGTAAATACACATAAGACAAAATTTACCATTATAAAACATACAGTTCAACAGCATTGAATGTATTCATGAGGTTGTACAACTATCGTCATCTAATCCCAGCACTTCATCATCACCCCTAATGAAAACCATACCAATTAAGCAGCCACTCTCTTTCTCC
Organism: Castor canadensis; assembly: GCF_047511655.1. Classification (NCBI taxonomy): domain Eukaryota; kingdom Metazoa; phylum Chordata; class Mammalia; order Rodentia; family Castoridae; genus Castor; species Castor canadensis. The sequence goes on along the minus strand of NC_133393.1, from coordinate 134,267,896 downwards.
TCCATACCATGGCATCTGCTAACTACTAATCTGCTTTCTTCTCTGTGGATTTGCCTATCCTGGATATTTCATATAAACAAAATCTTACACTATGGAATCATTTGAGTCTGCCATCTTTCACTTAGCAAAATGTTTTTAAGGTGTAACCATGTTGGGGCATGATCAGGACTTCTTTCCTTTGTATCACTGGATACTATTCCATTATATGGATATTTTATATTTTGTTTATATTTTGCATTCATCTGTTGGCAGACCCTTGAGTCATTTTCACCTTTTAACTATTGTGAATGATGCTGCTATGAATATTAGTGTATAAATTTTTGCCTGAACACAAGTTTTTAATTCTTTGGGGTACATATCCAGAGTTGCATTGGTGGGTCACAATGGCATTTCTGTTTAAATTATTGAGAAATTGACAAATTGTACTCTACAGTGTTTGCACCATTTTACATTCCTACCAGAATATATGAGAGGTACAACTTCTTTGCATCCTTGGTATTTTCTGCTTTGTAAATTATAACTCCCATGTTTTGGAAATGAAGTGTTCCCCCACCCCAAAAGGCTCATGTGTTGAAGATTTCATCCCCAGTCAGTGGTACTGAGAGATGTTGGATCATGAAGGGCTAACTTCACCAGTGGGTTAACCATTATTGAGTTCATAGAGCAGTGTACTATTAGGAGGTGGGTCTAGCTGGAGAAAGTAGGTCGCTGGGGACATGACTTTGAAGGGTGTTGTCTTGTTCCCAGATGCTTCTTCTCACTCTGCTTCCTAGCCAACATGAGGTAAGTAGCTTTCTTCCACCATGCCTTTTGGTCATGATAGTTCTGCCTTGCCACAGGTGGAGCCAGATGGCCATCAACTGAAACCTCTGAGAGCATGTGCCAAAATAAATCTCCCCTCTTTTAAAGTTTTTTTCTCAGGTATTCCATCACAGTGACAAAGAGTGCACAGCACAATAGCCATCCAAGTGTGTGTATAGTGGTATTTCATTGTGGTTTTGATTTTCATTTGCCTAATGACAAATAATGTAGACCATCTTTGCATGTACTTACAGCCATGAGTATGTCTTCTATGGAAAAATTCCTTTTTCAGTCCTTTTCCCATTTTTAAATTATCTTGTTTGTCTTTTTGTTGTTGAGTTGCAAGAGTTGTTTATATATTCTGGATATGAGTCCCTTATCAAATATATTATTTGCAAATATTTTCTCCCTTTCTGCAGGCTGCCTTTTCCCCATTTTGATAGTGACCTTTGATACACAAGATTTTAGCTTGACAAAGTCCAAATTATCCAATGCTTTTTGGGACATTGATAAACCCAAGATTAGGAAGATTTGTTCTTGAGTTTTCTTCTAGAAGTGGAAAAGCTTTAGCTCTTAAATTTAGAGTTTCTGAGTTCCTATTTTGAGTTCATTTTTTTGCAGGACATAAGGCCAGAGTCAAACTTCATTTCTTTGCATGTGGATTTCTACTTGTTCCATCACCAGACAAAGACCGTTAGATGATCCTGTGACACGTGTCACAAATCAGTTTGCCAGAGATGTACAGGAAATGTCATTATGTCTTCCATAGCCTTCTCCTGTGAGCCTAAGACCAAATATGTACCCAGAAAGCCATTCAAGCTCCCCACCCCCACCTCAACACTCTGAAAACAGACCTCCAGGTCTCTAATCTCTCCAAACATGCTCATATCTCATTGTTCTTTCTGAGCACAACCATTCTCCTAGTTATGGATGCAAGACACATCTCCTCTCCCACACTCTCCTTATCCAATTCCTGTCAACTGAGTCTCTATAAAAAATATCTTGAATCTAATTCTGTCAAGTTCCTCTGCCATTCATAGATCGAATCCTTGTTTTCAACTCCCTATACCACTGAAATGCTCTTCCTATGTCAATTCTTGAACTCTTTTACTCTATTCTTCAGGGACTTCATTTGAAAATGACAAATCAGATTGTTCCTGTCTTCTCCACCCCCAATCCCTTCCTCAAGCTCTTGTTTAAAATTCTTCAAGCTGCATGATGGTAATGGTGGTGTGCAAATCTATATAGAACCCGATTCCTTCCTTCTCTGTAGCTCCATCACACACTGCTTTTTACCCTTCACCCAGGTTAACTACTACTAAACCTTCTCTGTAGCTCCATCACACACTGCTTTTTATCCTTCACCCAGGCAACTACTACTAAACCTTCAAGTATTGCCTCAAATGTCAGTGAGTCAACTGATCCCAAATAGTCTCCTTGCTAATTATTATTACTGTACATGGTACATTTCCTTTATAGGGCTCTCCACAATTTGAAATTATATATCTGTAGGATTGTTCTATGTGTGTTTCCCTGTAGTTTCAAATCTCTATGAAGTCTGTATTTTTCTATACTGAAAAATTCAAGATCCTCCATGATGCGACCTTTCTGATCTTATTTATAACTATTCTTCACATTCTCATCCTCAAATTCTAACAAAATCCTGGAAATTCTGTTCATACTGCTACTTAGCTCTTTCCTCTTACTCTGTGTTTCTACTGTTATCACTCTAGCCCATTCTCACTTGTCATTCATTCATTTATATTTAACTTATGGAGTATGTACTATGTACCAAACCCTATACTGGAAGTAAAGAAATAAAGCTACACAGCAGAGTAAGCCTCAGTTCCAGAAACAAAGCAAGCATGGACACAAGTCTATTGATAAGTAGTTATAACTCCAGATAACAGTTGATATTAAAATAACTTGTACTACAAATTGTTATTAGAACACAGAAGGTAATGGACTCTGCCTGAGAATGTCAGCAGTGCTCCAGTACAGAATGGGTGATTTCAGCAAGGTCTGGAAAGATGAGTACGAGTGGAACAAAGGTAAGTCATAATGAAACAAGTCCACAAACCTGACATGTTCCAGAAACAAGTGCTCCAAAGTGTCTGGCGCACAGACCCGGACAGAACGTGAGACTGTAGATGGATCTGTGGTGCCTCCTATAACTAATCCTTTTCCCTGATGTTCACATCCTCCCTTGAGTTTGGGTAGAACGCATGACTTACTACTAGCCAAATCAATATGGCAAATGTGAAGGGATTTTGCTCATGTAATTAAGGCCCTAAATCAGTTGATATGACTAATTAAAATGGAGATGGGGAGAGGACTGATTTGTCCAGCTGAAAGTCCTTGAAAGAGAGACTGGATTCTCCCTGACAAAAGAAGCTCTCCTCACAAGACTGACAAAGAATGTGGCCCGCCAAGTTGGAGAAGTCCATATGATAAGGACTTCAGTCCCCCTCCAGTTGACAGTCAGTGCCCTGGGTCATGTAGCTACAGAGAAAACTCTGCCAATCTTGGACAGTGATTCTTCCCTTGTCAAGCCTCCAAAGGCAAACACAACCTTGACAAATACAGGTCTCAGGGTCTCTGTGAGACCCTGAGCAGAAGACCTAGTGAACCATCCCAGACTTTTGAGCCACAGAAACTGTGCAGTGATAAATGTGAATTGGTTGAAACTGCTAAGTTTTTGGTGATTGGCTGTGCAGAAATAGACAATGAATATAAACTTGAAACTAGGTAAGATGTTTTTATGTTTTTATGGCTGTTGTTACTGTCATGTGTTTTTTAAGTGTTTTTGCAAAAAAATGACTTAATTATATAACCCTTTAGATATCTAACCCTTTAGATATTTCAGTGACAGAACACACTAGTTAGAACAAAATGAAAATGTGTTTCTAGCCAACTCACCAATAATGTAAATTGACAATGGCATGCTTCTACTTGACTGTGCTCTATCTCACAGTAGGATATGTAACTGTCTTTTTGGTTGCTTAGATTCTAATTCTTAGCATTTTCTTTGGCTTTTAATGAACCAGTTGCTCTCAGATGAGGAAAAAACAGTTGTAGAAAATATATCAGCTTTGAGGATCAAAATACAGCCATAAAGAAACAAATGGAAGAGCACATCTATTGCACATGGAACAGTCAATAGTTCTTTATTTTATTTTTTTTGCCATAGTGTGTTCCTTGCCTCTGCTGTTTGAGTCAGTATCTTCTCATATGAATAATCTTATAACAAGGAGTTGATGACCCAGCATCAAATAAGTCATTGCTATGACTGATACAATTTATATATAATAAATGTGAAGAAGGAATTGAGAACCTCTATGATCATTTAAAATGAAAATATTATGCTTTGAGTTGTATTGTTCATCTTGATTATAAAATAAATTTACAAGCAGCATGATAAACAAATATGGTGAAAAATATAACTTTATAACATTCTTTCCATCTAATACACTCATAAACATACATCGTTTAAGATAATTTTAAGCTAACATACCCTCTATACAAAAACCTAGCAAAGATAATTAGAAACCTATATTGCTTATGAAAATAGAATTCAAACTGAAATAAAATAATAAGGAAAAAATGCAACACTATATGAAAAGCTAATATTCTTTGAGCATATAATAAACTACCTCCAAAAAAAAGATAGGTCAGCATTAAAAAATAAATTATAACAACTAATATCTATGAGCTAATAAAAAAGAGGAAAGCTCAAAAGATATCAGGAAGCATCTGTTATTCCTACATATACTTTTAATGCTTAAAACTCTGAACACTAAGGCTAGTGGGATAATTATTCAAAGTGAAAGAGGCTTCTCAAATCAGTAGCTCACCTATATTTAACAGGTACAGGTACAGACACATTCCAGGTTAAATTCACTATTTTTGAGCAAAGTGTTCTTCTTTGGCTTTCTGAACTTTCACTCCAGTCTTTCCATGGTCTGGGCCACCAGCGTTTCTCACATGGGCTGCTGAACACTCTCCCAAAATGCCACCATTGCCCCTGGTTTAATTCCTCTGAAGTCTATTCTCCTCACTGTGGTCAGAATCATCTTTCTAAGTCTGATCATGTCACATGTCTGCTTAAAAACTTTGACTGGTTCCTCTTTGTCCTCAGAAGAAAATTCTAGTGCCCTGGCATGCACTCAAGGCTGTGGGTGATCTGACCTGACTCACTTCTGCAGCCCATATCCTGCCCTGCCTACCTGACTCTTGCAGGTCCTGAGCACACTATTTCTAGGCTTCTGACTGGGAGGCACTTCACCCCACTATCCCTCTTCACCAGGCCAATTTCTACTCCTCTTTAATCCTGATCCCAGGTCCTTCACCTCATATTTTACCTCCTACTGCTTCTAGGAAACCTTTGACCTCATGCTTCCGCTTCTGGTTGCAACAAATGCCTCTCTCCCTGCCTCCATTATGCCCTGTAACTACATCCAACCCCTGGCTCTCAGTATATCATTATTTCATTTATGTATCTTTGCTGCTCAGTGAGTGTGTGCTTCAATATGATCCTAGTGCTTAGCACAATGCATGTGACTACTGCTCCCTGAATAATGAATGAATTAATTAATTAAAATAAAGACAAAGGATCAAAAGCAAGCTTTGTCAGATGGAACAGCTCTACTGAAGTATGGGCTGGGATGGAGTCTTCCCTGTCCATTGCCCAAACCAGAGGAAAATGCTTTAAAATATCACCTACCACTAATCCTGAGAGAAACCCCAACAAAGCCAACCTTCAGATCCACCAGAATCATCTCATGCACACATTCAAAAGGGTGCTGTTCCCTTTTCAAACTTAAAAATCCAGGCCTATTGTACAAAATGAATGTTGGCTATATTTACCCAACAAAGCTGAAGAGGGTAGTGACATGTGAAAGTCTGCACATCTTCTAACAAGGAGGGTGGGCTGGTCAGAGTCAGCCATTCTCCTTTTTCTATAATAGAGAGGCAGGCATCCCTCTATCCCCTGCCTTTTTCTTTTTTAATTGAGACAGGGTCTCACTATGTAGTGCTGACTGGCCTCAAACTCACAATCCTCCTGCCTCAGCATCCCAGGTATGCAGCTCCATGCCTGGCAAACATTCCTCTGCTTATAAGGTAGACTCAAAAGCCTATCCATGTCATGCAAAGACCTCCCTGATCCACTCCACCTACTCTATACACCTACTCCATCAGTTTTTTCTGCACAAGTTCCTTTGGGTGCCCCCCTGTTCCTTTGGGTGCCCTCTGTTCCAGCTGTTCCCTACTATGACATTTAGACAACTTTGTTCTCTGTCAAAGTCAATAACTTTATTATTGAAAGAGAGTTCAATAATTTTTGCAATATTTAGACATCCAGATACTCTTCAGATTCCTTGGCAGATAAAAGTTCAGTGTGATGCTTGTTTTTTTTAATGAGAAATAAAATGTTTTCTCATTTTGCTAGTATTCAAATAATAGAGTAGGTGTCTTTTGACATAAGATGTGCTTCAAAGAAATTTTGAAAAGTTCAACTTGTCTGAATGTAAAATGAAGCATAATTGATTTTTGTCATTTTAATTTTAAGTGAGCTGGTTGTCAGATTTCACTTCAATAGGAGCCACAATATCAACACCAAGGACATGTCAACTGTCTTCAACCATTATTGTCAGTTTTCTATGTTTATAAATCCATCATACTATTATAAAAGCTATTATTTGATATGGGTGAGGGAGAGATTATGGTTAATCAAATTATAAATTTATTGTGAATCTCATAGATATCACATAGGAATTAGTAATCTGTAACAATCCCTCCATATATTCAACATTATTCAATAATCAGAAAACTTAAATACATGTAAGAGATAATACTGAACCCCTATGGAGGTCAAGACACTGTACTAGATATTGCATGTATAGAGACAATTCAAGACAGTTTCTGTCCTAGACACAAATCCTTCTAATTCTGTAATAATAATTATTATTATAGGAAATGAATTTTGGATGCATAGAAGAGAATACGGTTGCCTTTAGGTTAAGGAAAAATATCACATAGAAGATGATTTATAAGAAGTCTTTGAAGGTTTTGTAGAGTTTGACAGGCAGGGGCAACAGTGACTGCAATGGCCCAGGGCCATGAAAAGGCACAGCACTCTCTGGAACCTGAGACAGGGTAGTAAGGAAGCCTACAGAGAAGGACCAGGCTGCCATACTAAGGACCCTTTGCTGCGGACAAACAGATTTCATTTTGATGAAGACAACTCTGGTAGGCATGCACACAATGAACAAGAAGGAAGAGAGGAAGACAGAAAGCCTTGCAAATGTCTCAGTAAGACATGTTGAATGTCTAAACCACAGCATCTGGGATAGAAGTGAGTCAAGAAGTTTTTCTGTTGCTCATAATAAAAAAAATGTCTCTGTGTTATACAGTGGTGTTTGTTCTCAATTGAGCTATTAGGTTAGATTTCAGGGACCACCTTAACTAAGACATCTCTACCACGTATATTTCTCTTCTTCCTTTTGAGGCCAGCAGCAGTGTGTGTGTGTGTGTGTGTGTGTGTGTGTGTGTGTGTGTGTGTGTGTGTGTGTGTGTGTGTGTGTCAGTTTCAATTCATTAAACACATTGTTGCTGAACTGTCTAAAGCAAGCCACCACATGGCCAAACCCAGTCACAGTATGAATAATTTACTTCTTTAGTAGCAAGAACTGTTAAATGGCAAAGGAAAGGACCATAGTTCAGAAGGAGCTTTGGAGACTGCACAGTCTTCCCTTTGGGCCATAGTTACTCATGCCCCTCCCCAAAGCAATATGTAATCATTCTCATCCAAGAACTGACAACAGCCACAGCCAGTCACAGTATCATACAATGTCATAGTAATATTATGAAAATAATTTTGACTCACAGGGAATGTCCCAGAGCTCACTAAGCTCATTTTGAGAAGCACTGATGGAACTTCTCTTCCTTTAAGAGGTTCTAACAACAGTTTTTATAACCACACCTTTGAGTTTTCAAGAAACATGAATTTCAGCATACTATCTCCTAATCTTAATTTCTCTGTAACATAAATTTCATGAATCTGAAATAAGTATATGAAACTTGATAATTTAATACATAGAAAGAATTCTTTACTGGAAATGTTTATTGGGGCCATTAGACTCCTGAATTTTTCAACATTCATTCAATTCTCTAAACATATATCCAGGTCTCAGAAGGAGATCATACACAGTACTAACTTAACCAGAATTCTGTTACCTACAACTGCAAAACTAACATACCTGAACATTAAGGAGGTAAGAAGCATCCCTTTGCAAAGACCTACAGAGTTGGAAAGATAAAAGTTAGAATTCACGATTCACCAAATAAGATAGCCCTGATAAAACCTTAAGAGTTCAGTTGGAACCTTGAAAGTTTACACCTTAAAAATAAGAATAAACTTGTAATCATCTGACTCTCTTACTTGATTAAGGTACTACGTGATTGATCGCTCCCCTACTTAGCTGCCTGTTTCAGTGAAAGTAAATCTTTCATATTATTCCTTCATAATGATATACCTGAGGCTGAATAATTTTATAAATAAAAATGACTTTTCTTCATCTTCTTCCTCCTCCTTCTGCTCCCCCTTCTTCCCCTCCCTCTTCCTCCCCTTCTCTTCCCCTCCTCCTCTTCTTCATTCCTCCTCCTCTTTTCTTCCTCCTTCCCCTTCTCCTCTTCCTCCTTCCTTCTCTTCTTTTTCTTTTCCTCCTCCTTCCTCATCTCTTCTCCTTTTCTTCCTCCTTTCCCTCCTCCTCCTCCCCCTCTTGCTGCTGCCCTCCTTCTTCTCCTGCTTCGCCTCTGCTAGGGATGGAAACCACAACCTTGCACCTGCTAAGCAAACACTCTGTCATGGCTGTACATCAAATTCCCATCTGGATCTTTGAGACAAGGTCTCATTATACATCTCATGCTGGTCCTGACTGGTTGATATAACCATCTATACTTTAGAAAGGATCATTCCTGTAAAACAATGGGGTCAACAAAATCACCCTCCCGAAGGCTTCTTTTCTGAAACTTGGATTGGAAGTTTCACGTTCAAAGCCACATGTCCAGAGAATTTTAGATGCTTTTCCCAACATATTTCTATTAGGAAATTGAAAAAAAATGATTAGTGATATATAATGTATTTCAATAATTGATCAAAATACACTTAGTAATACCATAGTCAGCTTCATAAACTTTTTATAGTCATCATTTTCTCTTAAGAAACCATCCTTCTAGATCAAATATAGAGAGAAAAGGGGTAAAGAAGAATGATGGAGGGGATGAATTCAACTATAATATATTGTAAGAACTTTTGTAAATGTCACAATGTACTCCCAGTACAACAATAATATAATAAGAAAAAGAAAAAAAGATCAAATATAGGTCTAACAGAAAATGATTTTTTTTCACTGGAGATATTTTCTGGATGGAAAAATATCACAACTTATTTGACTAATAGAACTTAATGAAAGTATCTTATCTTTAACAAATATCATTATCTACAATGACATGTATTCAGTAAACGAGAAAAATAAATTTGAGTCAAAGCACTACTTTAATTTCTTGCCTTTACTTCTCTGAAAACTTCACCAAACCACACATAGATTTTACCTTTTGAAGAAATATTACGTGCTAGAAATGTAAAACTAGCCAGGTGTTGTGACATGCCTCTATAATCCCAGTACTCCGGATGCTGGGGCAAGAGATCACGTTTAAGGCAGCCTGGACTACAATAATAAGACCTCATCTTTAAAATAAAAAAAAAGGAAAATAAAATGTAAAACTGTACTTGATTGCTATATTTTTCTCATTAATACTTTTTATTTCTCAAAGAAATTTGCATATTCATACCTTTCAATCACCTGAATTTCATAGGAAAACATATCAACTTCTTTTAAAAATTTATAATTTTCTATATTCAAAACATTCAGCCCACCAAATATTTAAAATATATTCTAGTTAGTGAAAAATATGGTGGCTAAAAGTTGATTAAGTACAGAAATTATTAAATTAGATAAAAGCTATGATAAAATTTTAGTAACTGTAAGCTACAAGCATAAAGTGCTATTCAAAATTCTTCAACCTGAAAAAATGTTTCCACCATTTCACCGTATTTTGAGATCACATCCCATTGGTTTTTTATTTACTATGAAACCAAAGGGCTGGGGGCAGATTTGGGAACATTTAACTAAGTTGTTTGCCCTACAAATTCCACATTCTTATGGTTACTAACGAATAATGATTAAGAGCAGACATGATCTGAATATAATCTTCACAGGCTCAAACTGATGACTCTCCTCTCACACATGAACAGCTATGCATAAAACATGTGGCATCAAAATTATTCTTTCATTTCATATCTAGCTCATATTTTGATATTAGGTGTTATGAAAGGTAGGAAAAATCATTTCAGCATACTGTCATATAAAAAAGTGTACAATCCTGAAATACTTGCATGGATAGTCCCATCACCATAATCAAGAAAACATAGTCATTGCCCACAAAAGTTTTCCTCTTTGTCACCCTTCTTTTCTCATCCTACCCCCACTGCTTCCAGTCCAGGTGAACACTGACTCTCTCTGTCACTATAGTTGAATTTGCATTTTCTAGAATTGAGCAGAACTGGAGCCATATGGCACTAGCTTCTGTTCCTCAGTATAATTATTTTGTGATTCATTTATCTTGCTGTACATTTTGTAGTTTATTCCCTCCATATAGCTGAGTGGTATTCCATTATATAAACTATAATTTGTTTATTCATCCATCTGCTGACAGGTATTTGGATTATTTCCCAATTTTGGCTATTACAAACAGAGTGGTTATGAGCACTCATGTACAAGTCTTGTGTGGATATCTACTTTTATTTCTCTTAAGTATCTGGAGTGGAATGGCTTGGATATATAACTGGTGTTTGTTCAGTGGTTTAAGAAACTGTCAAAATGATTCCCAGGGTGACTGTACCATCTTATATAACTAGTATAAAAATTCCAGTGCTCCATAGCCTCACCAATATATAGTATGGTCATTTTTTAAATTCTCATTACTTTAGTAAATGTGTGATAGCATCTCATTGCGGTGTAGCTGCATTTCCCTAAAGACCGGTGATTATAAGCATCTTTTCAGGTACACATTTCCATCTTCATATTTCTTTGATGAAGTGTTCCTCTAAATCCTTTGCCCATTTAAAAAATTGTATTGTTTTCTTACTGTCTTGAGATTCCTTTATGTGTTCTTTTATGTTCTGGATACAAGATCTTTCTTAGATATGTGATTAGAAAACATTTTCTTATATTGAGTACATTGTTCTCCAATGATCTTAATGGTATCTTTCAAAGACCACATTTCAATTTTGCTGAAATCCATGTCATTATTTTTCACTTTCAGTGATATATATATACATACATACATGTATGTATGTAAGACATCTACCCTACCAGGTATGTTGGTCCACACCTGTAATCCCAGCACTTGGGGGGCAGGGGTAAGAGGATCACGAGGTTCTAGTCTGGTCTCCAGTGAGACCATGAATCCAAAAAAAAAAAAAAAAGAACAAATGAACAAAAATATCTACCCCAAACTCACAATTTCGTCTTATAATGTCTTCTAGAACTTTTTCTTAGGTTTATGTTTTACATAGTATGCACCAGGACTTTCATTTCAAACATAAATATCCACTTACTCTAACAAAACTTTTTTTTTTTAAGTCTATCCTTTTTTTAAAAAAATATCTTCACATGTTTGTCAACACTAAGTTGACTCTGTTTGTGTCCACCTCTGGACTTTACTGTGCTACACTGGTGTGACTATAGTTACACATTGTTTTGATTAGATGACCCTATAACAGATCTAGAAATTAGGAACTATAAGCACTCTAATGTGCTTTTATTTTTCCAAGGTTGTTTTCATTATTCTAGCACTTCTATGTTTCCAAATTTTAGAAGTCGCTCAATAAATTCTACAAAAAAAAAAAAAAAAACCAGATACAAAGCCTAAAATCCTTGCTGGGATTCTGAATACACGTCAGTGTGGGAAGAACTGACATTTTACAACACTGAGCGCTCCAACCCATGAACATATGCACCTCTCCAATTTGTTTACTTTCAGCTGTTTTGTAGAATTCAATGTACAAGTCTTTTACAGCCAAGTATCCCACATTTTATGCTACTGTAAATGGTAGTTTTATTTCATCTCCTCATTTGTTGTTACCAGCGTATAAAAATGCCATTTTTATACATTGACTTTGTATCCTGTAACATCATTAAACTCAGTAGTCTCAGATATTTTTTATTTTCCATAGGAATTTTTAGTCAAATGAATTAAACTTTTTACTTCCTCCTTGTAATCTGGAGGGTTTTTATTTCATTTTTCTTGCCTAATTGCCCAGGCTAGAAACTCCAAAACAATGCTTAATAGAACAGGGCTTTGTCCCTAAAATCATTTGGTTTTTCACATTAAATATGATTCTGGCTGTTGGTTTTCTTTGAATGTTCTTTGTCAGTTTAAGGACAAATACATTTGTTTGAGCTTTGCGGAGTTTTTAATCAGGAATGAGTGCAGGGTTTTGTCAAATGTTCTTTCTGCAACTATGAGATAATCTTGTTTTTCCCATGATAATCTGTTAATTCTGTGAATTATACTTAACTTTCTAAAGGTAGCCCAAATTTACATTCGTGAGATCTTGGTTATGTGTATTTTTTTTTTTTTAATAAATCACAGGATTCAAACTGCCAAAACTTGTAGAGTTTTGCTTCTCAGTTCATGAAAAATATTAGTTTGTGTTTTCTTGTCATGATGCTGCCTTACTTATTAGAGTAATGCTGACCTCAGTGATTTAGGGAATTATCCCTTTCTTTTCCACTTCCTACAAGCAACTGTTCACAATTTGGATGTTTTCCTCTTTAAATATTTTAAATTCATCAGTGTAGCTTTCTCGTATTTGGCATTTTCTTTGTCAGAATTATCTGTAGAGTTGGTAGAGATGTCATTTCTCTCATTCTTGAGATTGGTTATGTCTCTTTCTTATCAGTGTGCTTTATCAATTTTATTGATCTCTAAGAACTAGCTTTCTGTTTTCTCAACGGACCTTTTCCCTATTGCATTCATTCCCCCCCGCCCCTTATTTTGGGACTCACTTATTTTTCTAGCTTAAGGTGGTAGCTGAGGTCATTGATCTAGAAGTCTTTTCTTATACACACATTTAATGCTAAGCATCCCCTTGAAAGTACTGTTCCAGTTGAGGCCCACAAATGTTATCATTTGCAGTTAGTATAGTAGTACTTTATTTCCTTTTTATACTTAAACAATTTGGTTGTTTGTATTTAAAATGGATTTCTTATACTTGATGTGGTTGGATTTTTAAAAAAGATTCAGTCTGATAAGAGTAACTGGTAATTTAATGTAATTAAGGATATGGCTGAATAAATTTACCATCTTAGTGTTTATTTTCTATTGTCTCATCTATTTTTTGTGCCCTTCTTTCTCTGCCTTTTAGTTTTATGGGTACACTATCACCTTTCATCGTTTATTCGTTATTTATAAACTTTTTCTTCTTCTTTTTGTGGGTTTACAGCTTACATTTTTTAACTAATCACTGTCTAATATTATCCCTCACTCAGTTAATCTAAGAACCTTGGAGCAGGACACTTTCATTCTATCTTCCCAACTCTGATGATCGTGGTATATACTAACCAATGTGTTACCCACACAATAACTTATATTTTGCTTTCATTTATTATCTTTGAAATAGCATTTGAAATAAAAATGTCTTTTTTTTGTGGTACTGGGGTTTAAACTCGGGGCTTTGTGCTTGCAAGAAGTAGGTGCTCTGTAGCTGAGCCACACCATCAGCCCTCCTTTTTTTTTTTGGCTCTAGTTATTATCTTGCCCAGGACCATTGCCCTCCTATTTTCATGTTTCCAGCTATAGCCGGGGTAACTGGGTGCCCACTAAGCTCAGCGTTTTTTCTGTTGAGATGGAGTCTTGTTAACTTTTTTGCCTGAGCTGGCCTGGAATGGTGGTCCTCCCAATTTCAGCTTTCCATGTAGTTGGGATGATAGGTATGCCCCACTGCACCCAACTTTTGGTTGAGATGCGGTCTCATGACATTTTGCCTGGGCTGGCCTTGATCCTCCTGATACCAGCCTCACAAGCAGTTAGAATTACAAGTGTGAGCCACCAGCACTTGGCTAAAAAAATGTCTTGTATTTGCTCACATATTACCTTTTTGGTGTTCTTCATTCCTTTGTATAGTTGCAGGTTTCTATGTAGAATCATTTTCTGACTAAGGGCATTCTTTTAACATTTCCTGTAGTTCTTTTTGCTTATGATTAACTCTTATAGCTTCTCTAGTTTTGAAAAAAGATTTTACTTCATTTTTGTTTTCTAAAAATATTTTCATTGGATACAGAATTCTAAATTGAGGGTTTTTTTTTTTTCAGTACTTTAAAGATGTTGCTCCACTGTGACATTCTTATCTTTTTTCTTCTTTGTGTGTTTTCTTTGGCTTCTTCTAAGAATTCTCCCTCATTTTCTGGTTTTAAGAAATTTGGTAAATTTTTCTCATTTCTTATGTTTATGGTTCATTGACTTTCTTAAGTCTCTTTTTTTCCCTTCACTCAAGGATCATTCTGGCTTGGGTTGGCTAATGTCCAAAATGTGATAACTATTTTGCACATTTTGTCTTTTTATTTAAATTTCTAGTGGGAAGGTAAGTTTAATCCCTGTTACTACAATTTGGCCAGAGGCAAAAGTTCAATTTCAGATTTCCTATTTTTCTGAGCATAAAAACTTTATTTTATTTATTGTACTTAACTTTTAGACCCATGATAAAAATGTTTCATTTACATTTATAAAATTACTAAAATTGTCTTATTTTTCAGAATTCTTTAATACACATTATGTACACCTACAGAAGAAGGCAATATAGAAAATATTAATAGATTTAAATACAACATGTAGACAAAACCCACTAATATTTATGTCTTCTCAACCTGCTTGATAGTGACATAAGGAAACTCGTTGCAAGTCATGACGCTTTCATAATCTGCCAAGAAAAGGTCACCATAATCCCTTTATACGCTTTAATACACAGGTGTCCTCAGAGCCATACTGGCTCCTGAGAGTTCTCATTTTTAGAAGCAATTGTTAGTATGTATTTATTAGATGTATCCCATCACTTTGGAAAACCATACAGTTAATATGTAAGCTAAGTTGAATTTTTAAAAAACGCTTTAGTAAGTATTTTCATCCCAGGAACCAAAATTAGGCAGCAGAGCTATATACAAATTTAAACCTTTGGGCAAGGGGCAACAAGAACTTAAACAGGTAAGCAGCCGTCCTGAATTGATACCACCAAAAGTATAGATAGCAGTAGGTAGATGTTTATATCCAATGGCTGCTGAAGAGGTATAAATTCTTTTCATGGTTATTATATAAATAATAATGGTATGGTAAGAAGAATAATGTAAAATATTACTTATAACACACAAAGAACTGGAGAGTTACTGATACAACCACGGGACAAAATAATCCACACTTCCAACTTGAGAAAAAAAAAGGTAATAATACTGTAATATTTAGTATCTAATATGAAATTTTACTGATTTTATGTTGAGCTATGGTGATTAAAACTTTACAGTATGATTGTGCATGTTATTAATTCATGAGACAAACAAAGACATACAGGTCTTAAGTCTTATAAGCCCTTAAAAGTTTTTCTCAGGTAAAGTTAGCTAAAACAGTATCAACCAGAAATAGAGAGCTAACAGAAGTACAATAGGGTAACTAACATAAATGCAAAAGATAACAATGTATCTGTACAATTCAAACTTTCAAAAATTACCACATATACAAATAATAAATAATAGTCATACTGATGTCAAGTTAACAAAATAATTATTAGTCAACTGTTTTATTAGTCAATGGCTTACAAAAAAACAACTGCTATTTTAAAATGACTTTCTCCATAAAAATAGAAGGCACAAATTTTTTAAACCTCAACTACCTAAAAAAATTTGAAGGCAACTTGTCAATCAAAAATATATGTTTAAAAAAGTGACTTAAAAACATATGTAACCTATTCATATGCACAATGTTCTTCTCTTATGAAAAGCGTACTTTGTGTATAGCTAAATCTTTCAGAAAAATAAAGATACTGTTGACTTTCCTATTAGGCAGATGACATGTTGTACAACTTCAATATAAAAATATAAATATTTTTGACAAAGATGAAGAGTACTTGGGGTAAAATCCCATTAGTTTTTTAATTGGAAAAAAAAAGTTTCCCTTTAGAGGCCATTGAAATACTGATTCTATATTGTTCTTTGTTGCCAGAAATTTCTCAAATCACAAAACATTAAAGTATTCACTGAGTTTTCAAAAGTGGGCCCGCAGTCTTTTGTTTTCTTCTCGTAGTCTTTCAATTTCAGCCACTAAACCTTCATTCACTGAGTATCTTTCCAGCAAAGAGTGCATTTCATTCTAGAAAATGAGAGAAAGTCTTTTTAAATAACTGGTTTTTCACATTTATTTAGCAGGCTATGTTTTACATACTTTCAGATATCATTTCTCTCATGTTTAATTAACTAGCTGAATGATATTTCTTGTACTTAACCACAAAGATTACTGGTAAGATTAATATAGCTGGAAGATTTATATTCATACATTTGGAAGGCTTTTTACTTACTTAATGGAGGAGGGTCGAAGGATGGAGAAGCTATGAAAAAGTAGCCTTAACAATCACAGGTTTGAAAGGACATGACCATCTAAAGTCTATTTTACTTATTAAAATTTCTGAAACTTCTTTATCTTAGCAATAAGATGTAACAACTAAGTAAAAAATACACTGCCCTTTAATGAATCTTTTTTGAGATCCACACAATTCTACATTCATTTAAAACATAATTTGTTATACACACCAGTTGCACATGAAACTGTTTAATCATCTCCACTTGCAAATTCACAATGTCCCTATGGCATGCTTCCCTAGGAAAGAATATAAAGTACCTGTTAGAATTTAACAATTAACCAATTCTACTGGCTAATCTTTCTCACTGTTTCAAATTATTGGGTATCAATAACAATTACAATAATAAAATACTAGTTACCTAGCATGTATTTACTAAATGCTAAGCAAAGTTTCTTACACTTTAAAATATAGGTACTCGTTCAATCGTCACAATTAGGAGCAATTATCACTTCCATTTTACTAAAGAAACTGAGTGAAGGAACCCACAGTTATGCAACCAGCAAAGTGTAAAACAGAATGTAAACCTTGTCTACTTCTAGATGTCCTACTGCACTGTATTTTTTTGCATAGAAATAATCATTAAAGACACAGACTTGAAAGAAATACAGAAAATTCATTAGATTTTCATGATCATCTGATTGTCAGTGTTTTAGCTACTGAAAAGATATTTCCAGTAGAGGGCTGATAGAGTGGCTCAAATGGCAGAGAGCCTGCCTAGGCCCTCAGTTCAAACACTAGTGCCACCAGAAAAACAAAAGAAAAAACATTTCCAGTAGAAAGGGGTATATGGGTGATTGTAATGATGATTTCCTTATAAAATGCAATTAATCTATGTCTACAAAAGAACACATGAAAATTAAGTAGTATAATAAAGAAAGGAGGACAATCAACTCATTAGCAAGAGTATTATCACATCATGAGAGCTTCCCACAGCTCCTATCTAATATCACTTAACTCTAGGGAAAAATCTCAAGAAAGTCTCCTAAATTTTTTGGAGCAAAGAAATGCTTTTCTTAAAAAGTACATTTGTGCAACACACAATCTGTAACTACTGTTTTCATTTTGCTTGTTTTGGGGGAATTGCAGAAAGGGTGCCATCACCCTACACAGTGTTTGGGAAATATCATGCTTTCTAGTTTCATAGACTGTGAATCTGTCACTCACTGGTATTTTCATTATTTCAATTATTATTTGAGTGTTTTCAAGTTTTATTACTACCATGTTGTTATAAACAATTCTGTATGTCTTTCAACCCACATATGCCAGTGTCTAAGAAGATATATCCGGGCATAAACCTAGGTATACACCTGTTCACTTTTATAAAATCATGCAAATTGTTTTCATAGTGGTAGTGTCTATAATATGTTTACCATCTATATAATAGCATTCCTCTAGCCCTATCACCCCACCAAGACTTGGTATTACTATATATTTTATATTTTGCAATTTAATTAACATGAAATAGTATCTCACTGTACTTTCCATACTCTGATTATGTTGTTGAACATTTTTCCTCATGATCATATATCATTCCTCTTCTGTGAAATGCCTATTCACGTCTTGTTCTCATTCATCATAAGCATTCTTCACATAATCTGATCCTTCGCTGGTGATGAGTATACTGTAGATGTCACTTTGTTCATAGTGTCTCCTGATTAGAGTTACTAATATGCTCAAACTTACCAACCTAAAGTTACAGTCAAATTTACCAATCTATTTTCATATGTAGTGTATTTCCTTATATTCAATCATTTTACTACAGTGAGTTTATAAGTAAACTCTTATGATGTCTAAAACTTTGCCTTTTGGAACTTAAACTTCTATATAGAATTGATTTTTTTCTAAAGTATGGAATAGGGGTTCATACTTACTTTTTTACATAACTATTAGAACACAATTTATTGATTATTCCATATTTTGCCAACAGTTCTGCAATGTTACCTCTGTAATCTTTAAGTTTCCATACATGCAAAGGTTTCTTTCTTTACTATTTGATTCCTTTGGCTAATTTGTCCACATTGTGCCAATGTTACAGTATCTTAATTTTGCTTCAGTAATTAAGCTAAACCATCTGACAAACAAGTTCCCTTCTGTCTCATTCTTCTCCGAAGTGTTCTGGTTACTCCTGGATTTTTTTCTTCCACATATATTTTGGAATCATTTCACCATCTTCTTCCAAATAATCCGGTTGGGATTTTTATTGGAATTGCATTCAATCTACAGACCAATTTAAATGAACTGAAATCTTCATAAGATATTTTCATTTATTTAGGTGCTAATGCTTTGTAGTACATTTTTTTAAAAAAACTTCTTCTTGAACGAAATGTTATCATTCGCTGGTAAATGGATGGAATTGGAGAACATCATTTTGAGTGAGGTTAGCCTGGCCCAAAAGACCAAAAATCGTATGTTCTCCCTCATATGTGGACATTAGATCAAGGGCAAACACAACAATGGGACTGGACTTTGAGCACATGATAAAAGCGAGAGCACACAAGGGAGGGGTGAGGATAGGTAAGACACCTAAAAAATTAGCTAGCATTTGTTGCCCTTAACACAGAGAAACTAAAGCAGATACCTTAAAAACAACTGAGGCCAATAGGAAAAGGGAACCAGGAACTAGAGAAAAGGTGAGATCAAAAAGAATCAACATAGAAGGTAACACGCATGCACAGGAAATCAATGTGAGTCAATGCCCTGTATAGCTATCCTTATCTCAACCAGCAAAAACCCTTGTTCCTTCCTATTATTGCTTATACTCTCTCTTCAACAAAATTAGAAATAAGGACAAAATAGTTTCTGCTGGGTATTGAGGGGGTGGGGGGGAGAGGGAGGGGGCGGAGTGGGTGGTAAGGGAGGGGTTGGTGGCAGGGGAGAGAAATGACCCAAGCCTTGTATGCACATATGAATAATAAAAGAAAAAAAAAAAACTTCTTCTTTAAAAAAACCTTTTGTATAAGAATCTTCATCGTCTTTGGTTAGATTTATTTCCAAGAACCTTAGTTCTTATCAACTATAAGGTATTTTTTGAAAATTTCTTCAGGCTTTCAGTTATGATAAAAGCTGTATTAAAAACAGAAGGTATCAGAAAGGTTGTGGTGTGGCTCAGTAGCAGAGTACTTGCCTAGTATGCATGGGGACCTGGGTTTGATTCCCAGCACTGCAAATACACACACACAGACACACACACACACATGCAGAAACAACAAAATGGGAGAAGGTATCAGACTACCACCAACATGGCCAAGAGGTGAAGTGTCATGGTCTTACAAAGAAGGCAAATCTACTAGTAAGATTTACCTACATTTACTTCTGCTTTTCCTCTGGGATATATGCTCATTCCACAGCATGAAAAGAAACTGAGATATAGCAGTGGCCTGGAGCTAGAGACAGTCTCACTGGGTAGGGGAATGTTAGAGATGGGAACTACCAAGGCAGTCAAGGTCAGAAGGCCTAAGATTCTAACGAGGGGAGGCCTGCAGCAAAGCAAGCCTAAAATTATGTAATTTCCCCATGAGACATCAGCTGATGCCTAAGAAGTGCATGTATTGGGTTAGATGGCAAGAAACCAAACACAAAAGAGCAGCTGAAAAGCAGAAAGGCATTTTGACAGGCTTGGGATATTATTACAACAGATATGTTAAGGTCCAAGACGCGCCAAGGTAAAAAGACAAGCACGGTAAATACTCCAGACATTCAGCTTATGAGAGGCAAAGACTAAGCCCTAGGAATAAAGGCACAATGAGGAGTACATGAGCTCTACAAAAACGTGATGGCTGGGGGCAAGGTTCAAGTGGTAGAGTGCCTAGCTATCAAGCATGAGCCGCTGAGTTCAAACCCCATCACTGCCCAAGAAAAAAAGAAAGAAAACCTGAAAATCAGCAACTATGAGATCAAGGTGACCTGCTTGCCAAAAGAAACTTAAATCTTCTTCAAAGACAAGAGAAACAGCTGAACAATTCTATTGAGAACAACACTGATAATCTACAAGGTCTTATGTTTTTAAATTCAACTAAAGAGTTGAGAATATAAAGAAATCTAAATAAACTAAAATCTGAGAAATGATGAGTCCTTCCTAGGCAAAAAGAAAAATACATAACATTGTTTTCTTCCTCAATAGAGTAGTGGCAGGAGAAAGTTGTCCTGGAAGGGGTGACAAAAACTAGCTGAAATGTCTAAAGATTTTTA
Source organism: Castor canadensis (assembly GCF_047511655.1). NCBI lineage: Eukaryota > Metazoa > Chordata > Mammalia > Rodentia > Castoridae > Castor > Castor canadensis. The sequence goes on along the minus strand of NC_133393.1, from coordinate 134,247,159 downwards.
AAGGCCAAGTGAAGACTGGCATGACAGTTTAGAATCCCAAAAAGCCCCAGCAACAACATCTGCATTTATTCACCAACTTTTCCCCACAGGCCTTCACTGAATGCTTACATAAAAAATTAGGGATAGCCAGAGCCACAGCCTTGAGAGATCCCCAATGCACAGAGGCAAAGATCCTGTGAAGTCTTAGGTAAGCAGGGGAGAACTGAGAATGACCCCTGTGAAGCACTCAAGGACCTCATGATGAAGGATGGCAGTCCTTCACTAGGGCAGAAGGAGATCAGCTGAGAGTGTCTCAGCATTCCTGTGTCCCCAATGATAGATGTAGCTATTGAATGTTGAGGACAGAGCAACTAACTTGACAGAAATTCTTAGCCACTCTAGGTCCTAAAATACAAAAAACAAGAAAGTGACTACAGTGAACAAATCAAACTCCAGCAATGCAAAAAGCTAGCAATAAAGCTGAGTTCAGTCACCCCCATACTCAGATCCTCAGGCCAGATGAAGAAAGGTCCTGAGCCCACTGCCCTCAAATCATCTGAAATCAGTGATGGCTGACACTCAAATGTTTGTTGAATAAATAAATAACAAATAGCACTACCACATTATTCCTGTGCTTAAAAACTATAATGACTATTATCTATGTACTAAGGCCTTCATAAATAACTACCTTCTTTGTCTCATGTCTCACCACAGTATCTCCTCTGGAAACAATCCTAGAATTACAATCATATCTCTGTCTATGCTGTTCTACACGCTTCAATATAAAACCAAATCTCTGCAGTGACACCTTTCTAAATTTGCCCCAGAAAATTGCTCCTTTTCTGTGTTTCCAACATCATTTTGGTCACATTATAGCCAGATATATCCAAACAGTTCTGTTATAAGGCCATAAATATTATAAATTATTGAAAAGAAACTCATACTGTTTTAAACTATATATTAAAAATAACAAGGCTCAGTGAAAAAGGACTGAGGCAGTCCATTGAAAACCTGTGCAACTTTGTAACTAGAACACCAAAACATTCTTAATAAAAATATTAACACCATTAAAAAGACATGGTAAAAGTTTAATAGATAAATACTGAGTAAGACACTTTCTCTTAAAAAAAAAAAGTGATGGTCACTTAATGGAAGGGGAAAAGATTGGGGCTGTCAAGTTATGGGGGCAAAAGGAAAATGTCCAGAGATGGGAAATAATCACAAAATAAGTGCTTCTAACTCGTAGCACATGACCACACCTAATGAAGGGAAAGAAAAAGGTGTAAGACATCGACAAGGGGCTTGTTATGGTTAGCTGTGCATTGTGTTCACATGCATTTTATTTTGGCTAGAGTTACATGAACAAATGAAACTTCTCCATCATACTGTCAACACTGTGCCTTTTTATCACAAACAAATTACATCTCATTTAAGATAATGTCACAGCAGGGCACACTCTACCTATGCTAAATAAACTTTTGTAGGCAGATGATTCTTTTCTATATCTTTACTATACTTGTACATACAGTAGATATGCTATAATTGCCAAAATGATGACTTTTCATAAAAATGTTTAATATTTAAAATGTAGTTTTAAATTTTTAAACATTAAAAATAAATATGCACCAATAAAAAAACTGCACATCTTCAATAGTCTTCTCATTATAATCCAAGTAACTATGGCTTATAAAAGGAAAATAAACCATAAAAGATTCTAATAATCAAAAATAGCTTCCAAACTACTGAAGTAAAAGGAAGTAGCATTCTAGAACACATTCTCTGATAATGTTGAAAATTCAAAAGGTAAGAGGAGGATAGGTTAAGGAGAGAATTTCTGTATTTATTACATTCTCATGCATTCTATTTAAAAACAGAATTACTTAAAAAAATCCTTCTATACTTCATGCACATACCATACTTAACAGATAATCTATAAGCATTATATGCAAGAAGTACATTTGAATTCACAAAAATCTGTCTACATTTTGATGATTAAAAATAACCAACAAGGCACTTTAGACTTCCCTGTCTAGTTATCTGATAATTGCTTAGGTTATCTGCCTTTTCTTGGATGACAGTCAATAAAGGCACATAACAAGATCAACAAAACTCATCATGTTTTCTGTGGTTTTATGGTTACCAGAACCTAGACAAAAGAACTGTTTTGGTTTTACACTGAAAGAAAAAAATAAATAAATAAGGTTTAATTTAAGGCAAAAAAAATTAAGGTCTAGATGACGGGTAATTTTTCAATTGTTACCTAAAGTCATCCAATGTTTCTTGAATCATGTTCTGAATAAAACGAATTTGAACAGATGTCAATGGTGCATTTGGCCGATTATTTCCAATGGTATCGACTATTTTTTCTGAGAGCGAACTGGCAACTCCAGCAGCGACAGAGGATGCTATCTTTGGATCTAAAATAAACAATGGAGAAAATATGAATAGACAACTTGGATTAAGATACATCAAACATTTTTAAATAGTATTTGGCATGAGGAAACCTGAAAAAACTCGCAAAGAATAGTATTACTATGACATTTCGAAATATTCACTGGAATACAAATTTTAGAAACTTTCTATGACATTATTTCTAATAGTCATTTATCTATCTATCTATCTATCTAAGCTGTCAACTGTCTAATGTAATAACATGTGACAGGGGATTGATCTTGAAGACTCTCTGAACCATTTCCTCTTATAAAAGATGAATGTGACAAGCTATACCACAAATCGAATAAACCAAGACTGTTTAAAAGAAACAGAAAGATATAGGAGTTAAGAGTAAAGAAATGCTACAGGAAAAGCTCTGGAGTTTAAGCTAATGCAATATACCTACAGGAGCCTTAAAGAAAATACAGATGTCTATGTAATAATAGTTGCTTCTATGTGAAGAGTTCCTTTGTACAGATAACTCTTACAGGTAAACCTAATATTCCTTTAAATACAATTGAGTTTTATGAGTGTGGGATAAATTCTATAGAAGACTTTCATATGAAGAAGGAAAAAAAAAAGATTTATAATTTATAATTTCCCTTTTCAAAGGTTTTTACATTATAATTCTATCAATGCCACACTAAATAGATTAGAATGGAATTCATACCAAAAGAGGATCTATGCTGCTGAATTTAACCATTCATGTACATTTCATTGTTTTCTAGCTAAAAAAAAAAAAAGTCACACTAGAGAAGTCGGTATAAACTTTAAACCCCTTTCACTCTTTTTAAATCTATGACCACTCTATTAAATAATTGGAAGACTTTTCTACTTAACATTTTCAACCTTACTTGGAGTTGAAGATCCATTGACTGGGGGTTCATATATCAACTGGGCTTCAATTTCTTTCTCTGGCTTTTCAAATTTCTCAAGATTTCTTGTTTGGTTATATGACAGAGAGGTATTTACATTTCCAGGTTCGGCACCAGAGGAGATCAACCTTGTAAACTTTGCATTTAAAATAAACAATTACTTTAATATATAATTTGTTTTACTCATATTATGCACAAAATTTTAACTACTTTTCCCTTTTCCTACCAGTAGGGTCAGGGAAATGAAGGAAGAATAGGAAGAGATTTAGAAGGAAAAAAAGATACTAGGACTAGCAGCAAAAAAAAACATGAGGAGGAAAAGCTAATTTACTAAAGCATTTGCTGTTGAGCATAATTTAAAAACGCAAATCCCTGGCAAAAGAATTTAAAAAGGAATATAAAAGATTTTTAAAAACAAACTTTCATGTGTAACTAGACAGAAATGTTTGAAAAATAAATCATTTTTGTATCTCCAGCATAATTTTCATTTCACTGTGAAAAAAAAGAGACTATACACACATAAGACTTGGACTTTCTATATTTGATCAAACTGAACCCTTACATAAAAAATAAAATTCTATATTGAATACTGAAGGTAATAATGATTTGATTCTTAGCACCATTAAATTTGCTTTAAGCCTTAAGAGTAAATAAATTGACCATTGACTTGATGTTTTGTGCTGCAGTGGAAATATATTTTAAAGAAATTCATGTATAAAGTATTCTTAGACAAGACCTATCAAATATCTAGTCTTAGAAAAAATAGTGTACATTAACATCTACTGTTACCTTCAACATATCCAAAGACAGACTTCAAAACTAGTCTTCAGTTATTAACAAGTGACATCAAGATTTAATAATTAGGATACATCCACTGGCAGCAACCCACAGTAGCAAATATAGATTGAGCTCAGTATTGTTTTCAGGCAGATACCTGTTTGAAGGAGTCTTTAGTTTCCGGTTTTCCCAGATGTGTTTTCTTAGACTCAGCTGTCAGATCATGATTTTCATTTTCTTCTTTCCCTGGAGATCCCATAAAGACATTAAGAGGACTAGAATGCAATACCAATGTGCCTGAAGTTACTGGATTTTTTCTTGGAGGAAACACTGAGTTCAATTGTGATAGAAAGTCGAGACCTGAGAAAAGAGGAGGGAAACTGCATTTATATATGGCTCCCAATCTTGGACACTTAGCATCAGCATGACATTACTAGTACTAACACGAGCAGATAAATTTGGCAAAAAACATGGGATTTGAATTCAGAAGACAAGTTTGTATCTCAGCTGTACCTCTGAATTAACTTATGTCTTTGGGCACCATTTTCTAAAAGCTTAAAACTCTATTTCCTGATCTATAAATGTGAATTATGATATCCATCTCCCAGAGTGTTGAGGCTTAAAAATATTATATATGAAAATACTTTGGAAACTACAAAACACAATGAATGTTTTAGTCAATATTAGTTTTTGATAACTGAAGAGAGTTAATTTGATAAATATCTCTGGTTTATATTGTGGCAGGCAGCATATAAGGTAATTCCTACTGATCCCTGTGTTTTGACATCATTCAAGCCCTCCCTTTGAATATGGGTTGACCTGGAAACTTGCTTCTAACAAACAATATGCCAAAAGCGTATGATGTCACTTCAAAATGGCTTCTATCTTCAGTGTCCTCAAACTATGGCTTTTATCTTGAGTGTCCTCCCTCACTTTCTCACTTGTCTGCTTAGGGAGGTGGCTGCTCTGCTGTCAGCTTCCCCAAGGAGATGCTCAACTGGCAAGGAACTAGTATCATCAGCCAAAACCACGAGCTTGGAAGCAGATTCTTGCCCAGTTGAGCCTTGAGTTGAATGCAGCTCTAGCTGATATCCCAAATGATGCATCAAGAAAAGATCTGAAGCCAAAAGCATCCAGCCAAGCCATGCTCAGATTCTTAACCCACAAAAATAATGAGGTAACAAATGTTTGTTCTTTTAAGCCTCCAAGTATAGGGATAACTGGTTACAGAGAAATACATAATACGCAATATCACTTAACTTTCATGAAAATACTTCGTAGTAATTCTTACCATCTCCTTTACCTACAGACTCATCACCTCCCTTGTTAATTACAGCATCTAAAATAAAATTGAATACAATTAAATTTAAAATAAAAATAGTGAAAAATAAGCCATAGCAACTTAGGCTTTCCAACTCTTTCCCAAAATAATTCAGAGACTAAAGATTTTAAAGAAAACATAAGTGAAGTTATAAGCTAGTACTCATTTAAATTTCCCTTTTCATTCTTTTAGCTTCATGCACAGCAGAAAATATGAAGATAATTCTATTATACAGTCATTTAATAAGACAGAACAAGCCCTGAAGCAGGTCCTAGAGATATGAAATCTAGTTTTGCCTGTTCCATTTAATAGCTTTGTGACTTTGGGAAGCCTCTAATGCAACTAAGCTCCAGTTTCTGCATCTTTACAATGGAGATAATGCCTTGATCACCTCACAAGATGGTTTTAAGGATTGATTGAAATAATATAAAAATATTTTGTAAGCAGTACAATCTTATAAAAACCATAAGGCTTTATTAATATGTACTTCAATGAGTAAAACTATTTTAATGCTGCAATATTCGTTTACCAATTCATAACAAAAAAACAGTTTAACTTGATTTTAGCATATTAACAAAAAATGGGCAAGTCATTAACAAATTCACCAGAAATTCAAATGGTCAATAAACACAAGATTATCTCATTAGTAGAAACAGTATCTGCATGTGTATACTGACACACATGACATACTTTTTGAATGTATTATTAATTAGTACTTTTATGAATAGTAGTTATTAGTTTCTTCTTAAAAAAAGCATTTTACTTAAAAGATGAAGAAATTGAGGCACAGAGTAAGCCTTTTTCTTAGAAAGCTGCATCCTTAAGAGTAAGACAAATCCCTTGACAACGAAAATCAGCATTTTATTTACTATGTAGGTTTTTTCTTATTAATAACACAAAGCCCTAACAACTAGGGGAATATGCCTCAAATTCTAATCACATTTGAAAAAACAGCATGGCAGTTAAAGGAAAAACTAATTTATTCATTTCTCTTAAAAAAACATTACAGATCATATGATTAAAGTACATTATATACATGTACAAAATGTCATGATAGAACCCACTAAAAATGTTTGATTTAAAAAAAAAGTCAAAAAGGATTTAATTTAAAACTCAAACACCTGCAAAAGGCCCCGTCCTACATTCTTAAACGCAGAGGCTGCTTGGGGGAGGGAAGGGTGCTTCTCACAAATACAGGCTGCTCCCCAACTCAGTGCTGACCCTAGAAACCGTTCTCAACTCTAGCCCTGTCACCTTTTCATTCTCCACCCACCTCCTTCCTTTCTTTACTTCCTAACTATGTAGTTCAACTTCTCTTCATCCTGAAATAAGATAATCCATCTTTCATTAGGTGGAAGACAGGAGTTTGACTCAGAAGTTTAAGGAGTTATTTTCAGGCAAGGATAATATAGAAAACACTCAGTAAATCTGTACTATCAGGTATGTATTTATTCCTTCTATTATGAAATGAAACGTAGAAAACTTGGGGAAGAGAATTTTCAAGTAAAAAATGAAAATGTATAAGATCATGAGTGGATGTAACAATTTTAAGATCCTACTATTGATACTTTAAATTCTCTCTAGTTTTTCATTACAATAAATATTAAATACACAAATCTTAATGGGATTCTCTGAATATTTTGAGGTAAATTTGTAGAAATTGAATTACCAGGCCAAAAAAGTATGAATAATTTAAATCTGCCAAATTGCCCTCCAGGTTATTTACCCATCCTATTGACAATTATTTCTATCAGCAGTGAGAATATATCCCAATAAGAAAAATAGTACAAACGGGAGTATCGAAAAAAGCACAGCTAAACAATGTCCTAGTTAACATACACAAACAATGGTAAATATTGTGCCCATTTCACAAGCTGGAAAAAGTTTAGTGGTAACACCTACAGGGCAGTGGATGGTATATATATATATATATATATATATATATACATATACATGGTACAAAAAATAAGCACATATATCATGTACTTTCATGCACAGTATAAAAGATAAGGCAATTGATCACCTAACCATATATTTAATAAACACCAATTAAACACTAATAATCTTAAATTTTTCTAAATTAGGAAGATACTTTTTGGATACCAAAACATCCAGGATTTTAAGGAGATTTAATTTGAAGTAAATACAAATAAAAGATTGGCTATGAAGAAATTTTTGGGCTGGGCATGGTGGCTCATGTCTGTAATCCCAACTTCTGAGTAGGCAATGATCAGGAGGGTCCTGGTTCAAAACCAGCCAGGGAAAAAAGTTAGCAAAACACTACACCTCAATAAACAATCTGAGCATGGTGGTACTAATTCCAGCTTGATGGAAGACAAAAAATACCAGACCCTATCTGAAAAATAACTTAAAGCAAAAGGGCTAGAGTTATGCCCCAAGTGGAAGAGCTTTTGTCTAGCAAGCACAAGGCCCTGAGTTCAAATCCCAAACTGACTCCCACCCCCTCCCAAAAAAGAAATTTTTGTGGGGGTTGAGGGTGTAACTCAGTTGTAGAGCACTTGCCCAGCTTATAAAAGGTCCTAGGCTTTTGATCCTCTGCACTGCAAAAAAAAAAAAAGAAAGAAAGAAATTTTTGTGGAAATTAAAATACCAAGAGCTATTTCCATAGTTACCATGTGAAAATTACTAGCATATATTTTAGAATTATAACATTTGAAGTATCAGGGTAAACAAAAAGATACCACCCAGTAATAGATACAATTAGCAAACTGCCATATACTGAGTTAAACTAAAGCTATTCATTACCCACACCTTTTAGCCCGAATGAAAGTGCAATAACCATCACCAAAAGAACAGGATCCATTGATCTGAACATACTTACCATCTCTGACAGGTGAGAACATGTCACCTAAACTACTTTTTCCAGTATCATCAAAGCTGGAGAAATCCTGATTTTTTCCACTGTTTGCTTCCTTAGAGAAAATATCTGTGTTTATGCTTCGTGACAAACCTTAGAAGAATTAGATTTTTAAAAATCAGTGTTACTGTGTCTAAATAAATTTTATCATCAGAAACTATATTGTAAAAAATAATGCATTACCCTCATTGTTGGAATTCTACCACTGAGGGTATCAGGAAAAGCAGAATATGGCAACCATTAGGCTAACCAGCATTTTCATGGAATGAAGGGTTTCTCAAAAGCAAACAGCTTATTTGTTCATTCTGCAACATCTGATTTGAGCCATTTTGATGGAAAACTTCTTAAAATAATTTATATGTTTTGCTTCCCTCTAAAAGTATACTGAACACAAATTTACTTTTGTTACTAACTCTTCTGATCATCTCCAAATGATTTTTTCTTTAAGTCTGCTAGGTATACAGTGTGATGCCTAATAGGACAGGATTCAATTAACTTTAGCTCTCCAGCCTGCAGAGCATGGGTCTTTTTTCCCTTCTCTGTCTTTCCTTTCACTAACAGTTCGAGCTTAGCATTGCCTTAAGCATTATCGATCTCAAGTGACTTCACTAACTTCTGTAAATTACTAGGAATAAGGAAACCAGAATATCAGACTCATAAAGAGTAATACAGTAGACAACTCAGAAGTGGCTGCAGCAGCTTATACTCTCTGGCAGTATATAATACATGGCTTTAGGGCAGGGACTTTGCAAGAGGAACTGTGCAGGCTCAGTGGCCTTCTGCTCATTTCTGGGTTAGGGAATGAGTTCTTGAGATTCAAGAACTTAGATGAAAATCTGGCTTCTGGATTGGCAGCATGTTACTACACATTATGTTTTTAAAAGTGTTTTATTTGGCATCTTGTTCTCAAAACATAAAAACCTGGAATGAAAACAAGAAACAGACAACTACTGTATTTCAAAAAATGTCCAAGCCTGGCTAATGAGATCAACTGTTTAAATGATAACTACTAGAAAGTTAAAATACAACCAAATCATTTGTATGGCACAGTCACTGATTGCACCAAGAGTTAGGCTATTATAAGAAGATATTTTCTCTGCTGTTTTCTAGCTCTTTTACAAGTTTGAGTGCATAATTCTAGTCTCTGGAATGTTACAAAGTAGAAGCTCGGAATCATATAAAACTCTAAAACCTTCTGCTTCCTGTTAAAAATGGGTGCCAACAAGTCAGTAAGGTTTTCAGAACAAAACCAGGATGGTTTAGTAATAAGAAAGAAGTTTATTTTTTTCAAACTTTACATTGGTTTTACAGAAAGGTTAAGGTAATAATAGTAATAGTTAGGTGATGATTACAATGACAACAATGATATTAATAACACCATCATTTACTGAGTGCCTAACATGTCCAGGGAAGAAGTGACAGACCTGAGATTTTAGTGTAATTAATCTCAATGCATCCAAGGGAAAAATGTGTGTATGTATTTGAGAGAAACAGAGAATAAGGAAGCAAATGTGGCAAAACTTATCCACAAAGTAGTGAATTTACTAAAGGGTAAAGCTTAGGAGCTCTTCATACTATTCTTAAGACTTTTCTGTAAGTTGATAATTATTCCAAAATACAATGAACAAATCTCTGTGCGGCACAGAAAGCATTTGTTTTGTCAGAAATCTTGGGACCTGCCAAGAACGATCACAATCAGCATCCCGGCAGACCAGTCCTTTCATTTCCTATTAACGCTGCCACCCTTAAACAAGAGACACCTTACTAAAACTGAATGAGAGTTCAGAGTAAGTAAATACTTTATTTTTAAGTTATGAATAAAATAATAAATTATAGAAGATTTTTTAAATAATGGCAATTTTCATAGCATAGCTAATTCAACATGTTGGCAAATATTACTCAAAGTTGAATTTCAAAAAGAACTTATTCTTTTAAGAGTAAACAGTAACAGTATTTGGCTTTGAGAGTTCTTAAATGAGGACCTAACTATTTTTCTATCTGTAGTAAAATAAGATACTTTTCCATAAGTATCATACATTCATAGGAAATTGATAGTGAATATATTTATTATTTTCAAAAACTGACACTACCAACGTCAACAGATAAAACTTTCAGTACTAACTGTAAATAGTACACTCATACTGAGAAGAGACACCAGTAAATGCTTTTGCACAAGTACTTGTCCTAAAAATTAAAAAAAGACCATACACACATAATTCTATGGAACGCAATGTACAGAACAATACTGGTACACCGTGTAGACTTTGACAGGTATCTGTTGCAGCTGACAGTACACCATAACCTCTTAAAATAAAAACAGAAGTGTTTTCAGGAATTTTACAGAATATGATTTCATCGCGGGAGAAGAATGTTTTCTGTGGTGACGCTTATCATATTACTCCTTCACAAAGCCTAAAGGAATTCCTCTTTCAGAACTGCCTCACCAGTATGTTTATCAGAAGAAATTACTGAAAAGTTACATTTTTATTTAACAAACTACTAATATACTGGTTAATATGTGCCAGGCACTATCCAACACTTAAAAATATTCATTTCATTACCTGACAAATTATTTTCATTCCGAAATATGAAATAAAAGAATCCATTAATGGCTTTTCTTTTCTTTTTTTTAACTACAAGGTCAAATTATAATTGACAGCATCGAAATTTCACATTCTTTACTGGGGACACAATGCAAAGTTGCCTAGGCTGTAGGAGTATTAAAGACAAATGATTTGAGTCGGCATCACTCCATTTTTAAAGTAATCACTATTTTTCGCACTAACTGTAAATAGTACATAGAATAGAATGTACTATAGAATTTCAGCTGCACAGTGCCTTCCTTTCATGGACTTTTAAAACACTTCTAGCAAAAATTAAAAATTTAATTTCTTCAATGCTACCTGCTAAAAGTCTAACTTCAGTACTAAATGAATTTGAGTTCTAGGTTCCTGAAGAAAGGGCTCCTTATATATATTTAGGGAAGAAAACCCTCCAAGTTCTCTCTATTCAAGTAGTATTTACCTGCTTTGTCCTGAACAGCAACCGTTCCTTTCCCCACAGCTGTTGTCACGGATTGTGGTAGAATCGTGGCAATGGAAGTGGTGGGTGCTTCTCTGACAATTCCAGAATTCTGAGCTCCTCCACTAGTAGGGTTCACATTAATGGTTCTTTTGTTCAGTGCAGTGGCCTTATTTGAACAGGCTTTATTTGAACTCGACTAAAATGTAATGGAATATTTAAAAGCTCAGGTTACTAATGTTTCATACTACACATTAATATTTTATAAACACCCTGTTAGCTTAAAAAATATTTTTTTATTTTACAAGTCTTAAGCTTGCTGGTGAATCTGAGTTTGAGCCTTTTAAAATATTTTTGAAGAGTTTTACAAGAGAATTAACTACCAAAAAGTCTTAAAACTATGTATCAAATGGCTTTTTACTAAAATTATTTAAAATGCTATCACATAAAAGTGTATGAAACAATACTACATTGTGTTTGACAACATATTTTTCAAATTGTGTTGGTTTTTAGTAGAATCAAAAATGCTGTATAAAAAATATCTTACCTTAGTGAGAGCAGTGGAATACTGAAATGTTATACACTGCACAGATGTCTTGTGAGCACTGATGGTTTTCACTGGTAATTTCAACATCCTTAAATCATATTGATAGATTTTCCCACGGGAAGATCCAACAGCCAAAGAGGCTCCATCAGGCATGAAATCTACTGCAGTCAGAGGAGTGTCAGTCGCTAAACTTTTCACTAGCCTTTGGTAAAGGGAACCAAGTATATGCAAATATGTTAGTACACACAGGTATATAAGCTTACATGACACAAATGTTTACCAACCAAACAACTGGGTAAATAGCATACACATCCCAAATACTTAGCTAAAGCAGAATTCTAGAATTTGCCTATGACAGTTCTAATAAAATGACACAGAAATGACCGCTGACCATATCATCTTATTTTTCTATTTATGTCCATTTTATTTCATTACCAATAGGGACTTTCTACATCTTACAGAAACAGCATCTACTTCTTTTTTGGCAGTGAATTTAACACAATTCTTGGTGTTCTCCACAAAGAGGCTACACATATCCACTTTCCACTTAGTGATTGACTTAGGTCTCAAAAGGACTATGACCTTTCACAGGGCAACAGCTGCTACTCTGTTCTTAGTTGTGCATCTTCTGACCAAAAAGCTGAAAGGAACATAGTCCATGTGGCTTGATTCTTGGGAAGCTAATACACATGGATAATATCAGCTGAAGTTGAGCTCTTTGCTGGGTATCTGGTATAAGAGAAGATTGGCTAACTAACTCTTAGGGCTCTCCATAAATATTTCAAGAGAAGAGAGTAAAATAAGTAATAATAAAAACTCAACCATAACAACACCTGTGACACGGGGAACCTTCCCTAATAGTAACATTAACATTCTAAGTGATCTTTACAGATTGTTAGTAATCTTGAATACAACTCTAGCATTCTTGCAGAGTGTTGGTTTTTGTATGTTAGGTCTAAATTAATCATACCTACAACCAAAGAAGGCAAATGACAAGAAGATCATTTTTTACCCAACTGGGAACAATTTTGTTCTCTCAGGATATTTTGCAACCTCTAGAGATAGTACAGGCTATCACAACTTGGGAAATGCTACTGGGATTTAGTGGGAAAAGCCAGGGATGCTACTAAATATCCTACAATGCCTAGAACAGTCCCATTCCCACCCCAACAAAGAACTATCCAGCCCAATATCAGTAGTTTGGAAACTGCTCTAGAGAATGAATTAATTTTAAAGCAAATTAAAATACTGGTTTAAAATACATGAATTTTGTTGTACTTTAAAAAAAAGTATGCTAAATAAAGATGTGAAATCAAGATGCATTCTCCAATGTTCATGTTTCAGAAGCAACCTAAGTAATACCCGTGCCCCATTCATTTTTTCTGCACAAGAAGACAAAAAAAAGAAAATTCTTGTTTATTAGATACATCAAGTGTTCAAACACTGGATCTCCTAGACATTAATCAGAGGTCTACATGAGCCACAAATATGTCAGTTAATGAGACTACTGTCTGTTACTAAATTAAGAAGTGGGTGTGTTGCACTTACTTCTTACTTGATGTGTCATAAAGGATGATTCTTTTATCTAAGCCTACGGTTACAAATAGTAATTCATTGACAGGAGAGAAACAGATGCCTGAAGCTGGAGCTTTATGCACGCTATCAAAATTATGGTGGAAACTCTGACTGTTCACATCCCAGAGAGTTACTGTTCCATTATCTGAAACACTGCCCAGTAGTGACTTCTTAAACAAGGAGTACTTCAAGTGCCGAACAGACTATAAAAATAAAAGAATAAATTTTACGTATTTGTAAGCATTCAAAAGGATACTTTATATAAACTGCAAGTAATGGTCAACCATACAGTTCACATGGGGTTTAGGATTTTTCCAATTTAATGAGCAACATATGTTAGCCACGACAACTGTGATCTTATTTAGTGGGCTATAAGATGACCCTGAAACATAACAATATTCTATTAAGTGAATATTAATCATGATTTTATCATCTTGGAGTATAGCTTCCTCAATGTCACCCTTTTCAGTGAACAACTAGGATATACTGAGACTACCTACATTAATCCACTGGGTTAGAACATCCACCATAAATACAGGTCCAGTCATAGTCAAATCACAAACAAGTATAAGGGAACATTGGAAGAGAATAAGAAATATTTCATATTTGTTTCCTATATATATATATATTAGATATTTAGATATATTTGTTTGAACCTGGAAATCTAACACCTGAAGCATAATAAAACATAAAGCCACAAAGGAGGAACTGGCACCACTCTAGACTGGGGATGAACTATATCCATCCTTCAAAAGCATCAGCCTAAGGGCACTACGGCCTTTCTCTAAGCACTAGTCCCTGGGGCAGTGAGGATATTCTCCCTTCTATTTTCCACTGGACCAGAAAAAAACCAAAGATCCACACTAAGTAAACACATCTTGAAAAAAAACTGGTTGAATTTTATCTACTTTTATTAAACAGTTGCTTTTAAACTTGTATTAATATTATTTAGCTACACTGAGAATTAAGTATATTTAAGCTAATTTTCCCTTGCCAATTCATAATCTACTTACTTCTAAGATCTTTTAAAATAATATGCATGTACCTCTAACAATAAAGATGTTTAGGGACAACATAAATTCTGAGGAAACAAAGTATTTGTTACCAAAACCGAAGATAATTACTATGTTCATCCATAACTTTCCTTTTTGTTGAGAAAAAGCATATCCAATTGAATAGACAAATCTTTCTTCTGGATTATATTGAAGAATAAACAAACTATGTGAATCTTTTGTTTCTGTTTTTGAGCCAGGGTCTTGCAAATAGTCCAAGATGATCTTGAACTAGCAATCCTCCTGCCTCAGCCTCCAGAGTGCTGGGATTACAATAATGTTTATAGAATCATATTGCAACCTACCAAAACACGAGGCAAAACTAATTTTCAAGGCTTTCTGTAGCATTTTAAGAGTTCATATAGTTATAATCCTTTAAATTATCTACATTTGGATGAAATGCACAAAGAGAATTTTTTTTAAAAAAATAAAATCACAGAACTGGTAGATTAAAGTTTTTGCAAAGTACTACTCTGTTAAATGAGCATACTGCATAGCAATACAAAATGCCCAGTACCAAGACGGAGTCTAGTAAAATTACTGGACTTTAAAGCAAAGAAAAAATATCCTTTGAACATCTAGGGGAAAAAGAAGTGATTTATAAGGAAAAATAATTAAATTATCAGCAGACATGTGAGACCAAAGCTAACAGAGTAACACACTTTAGCTTCTCATGGAAAGAAAATGGAACCTGCAACTGAATTACAGGGAAAGAGAATTTGCACTCTGAAAGAAAGTAAAAATCAGGAAAAATGTACTTATGAAAACAATTTTAACATATGGTCCTTGTGATTATAATTATTTGGAAAAATTCTTAAATTGAGGAATGTTGAACAATAAAATAAATGCAATTGTTAAAAATTAGTTATGAAGACTAATATGAGCATGCCTGGAATAAATCACTAATGAGGGGGAAAAAGCAGAAAACAAGATTAGACAAAGAGAATAATTTTGGAAGGAAGGTAACACTTTTCAAGTACTTTCTCATGAAAGAAAGTTTGGAAGAGAAAATATATAGGAAAAAAATCAGTCTTTAAAAAGAAACAGATTTAGATATAAACTATTGTTTTATTTTATGCCCACATTATCAATTTTAAGATTGTTCAAGCACATAATATACAGGCTAGACAAGGACATACAAAGAGAACCAAAGATATATTATCATGCAAACATTTTGACTATAAATTACTCTAATGCTCCTATATAACTTAAAGAATATCACAATTCCAGATATAAAGCTTCATAGTCACTAAAACTTAATCAACCACATAAACCAAATTAGAATTAAATAAATTCCTTTTTTTCTTCAGTGTTAGAAATTGAACACAGGGCCTTCACACATGCTAGTCAAGGGCTCTACCACTTAGTTATATCCCTAGCACTAAATTCATTCTTGCTAAAATAATAATTATTTTTAGCCAGGTGTGGTGATTTAATGTCTGTAATCCCAACTACTCAGGAGACAAGAGATGAGAAGAATTCACTTTGAAATAGGCTGGGCAAAAATGTTAGCAAGGCCCTTCCCAATCAATATGTCAGGCATGGTAGCACATGGGAGGCATACACAGTAGGCTCACCATCCTGAGGCTGGCCCAGGCAAAACCAGGAGTCCCTATTTAAAAATTGGCTATGGCAAAAAAAAGAAAAAGTAAAGGAGGGAGGAGGGCTAAGCATGGTTCGCCTAGCCGGCACAAGACCCTTACTTCAAACTTTGGTACTGACAAAATAAAATAAATAAATAAAATGATAAGTAAAAAGATTTTTAAATGCAATTAGTCTTTGTATTTACCAGAATCTCGGTACTCAAGCAGCCTATTAATACTTATAAAACCTATACTTTAAACTTCAGTACTGCCAAAATAAAATAAATTAAATAAATTAATAAAATAATTTTAAATGCAATTAATATTTACATTTATCAGAATCTCTGTACTCAGTCTATTAATACTTATAAAACCTATATATAAAACATCAAAAATTTAATTGAAAAATAAATGTATGCAATATGTTATGTTTAAAGATCTCATAGAGTCAATCTGCCTCATCTAAAGTTCACTTTTAATTGAAGAAATCAGTAAAATAGACCTACATGTTTAACTGCTTTGAAAAGGCTGCCCAGGTTAACCTATTTGTGAGCCTAAGCTACTGAACGTGCCAAGCACTGACACACCATTTCACCTAAGAAGTCTGTCAGCCTGGCAGTTCTGCAGAAGCAGCAAGGCTCTTTTTCCCTAGAAAAACATTGTGATCCACACAAAACAAATAGTTTCAATTCAGCTCAGACATTTCAAAGTAAGATTCTAAATATATTCAGGCAATCTCATTTCTGATACAAAATTCAGTCTGACATAGACTCAATGAGATGCCAAGGATTTGTCACTTTGACTAAGAAACCAATTTGATAATTATTAAAGAGTTCAAATCCTATATTGTGCATAGAAACTAAAAGAATAAAAATTTCAATTTAATTATAGATGTGTCTTACCTACTTTTTTTTTCAAAAATCCAGACCCTATCTATAGTAAAATCAGTGATCATAGAAATTGGGCTTGAGTAATAGTATATTTGAAGTTTAAAAATGTTAGCTTTCGACAGACTAGAAATTTTTATGAATGTAATTTAAATTTGAGAATGTATCTGAAATCTTCAATGAATTCTGAGAAATCTTAAATTTTTAAATGAAGGATCTACTAACAATTCTGTGCTTTTGATAAGCTATAACTCAATTGTTTTCAGAAAAAAAAATACTCCAAATATTTCGATAATTTAAAAGGAAAGCTTAAATATACAGAATCATAAAACCTGTGACTTCCCTCACTAAGATAACTGGAACCATATCCCGACTCCTATTTCCTAGCCCATGAATTTTGCTATAATAGTATATAGTTAATTGGAAGAAAATGAAATAATACACTTTACAAAAAATACATAACCATTTGTCCCAGGGAAGGAGAAAAAATAATGCACTACAATTTCTTCACCTTTTTTAATGTTCTCAAGTCAGCCTAATACAAAAATTATGATTACTGAGGCTAAATTAAAACTGGTAAATCAGCAGGTTAGATATTCAAACCAGTTTGGAGAATAAATCACAAAAGTGACTTTAATGGATTGATATAATTATATACTGAAAGCTAATAATAGCAACTAAGATGCATTAATTTCTTCCTAAAGGAGGGACTGTGATATATATACATACCAGCATCTCAGTTAGCCATAAAAAGGAATTCTGTTGGAAGTATGTTATCATCTTGACTTGAGAGATAATCAAAAAGGAGAAGATTAAGAGTTAAGTGACTTGCTCAAGTTCACCCAGTTAGCTAAGTGCTTTACCACTAGTGTTCTCCAAACAAATATGAGACCTACCATGAACAGCCACACCAAAAGATCCTACAGAAATGCAGACTGCCCAAATGCACATGACAATCTCAAATTCAGGCTTTTTTGATCTTGGACAAAAGACAAGCTATGAGCATTACTGTTTTCCTAAACTAGAAGATAAAACTCAGTTCAGTTTTCCCATACAAAGTAGTCAATGAAAATCCTTCGAAAATCAACAATGCATCAGCCTATCACCCAGAATTTTAAGAATATTTCTTTAAATGTGACAAAGAGATACGAATAAACACTAGACTCCTGCACAAAGTGACAAGAGAAAGTGTAAAGTTCTCAGAAGCTTTGGATCCTCAGGTTCTCACACAGTCACAGCTGTCCCTGAGTTAGAAAGAGATCTGAAAAGAAGCAAAGCTACTACTATAGAAAACTTGATCTTCAGAAAGTCATAGTTATGTGATAACTGGAACAAAAAGACACACAGACCAATGGAATAAAAGATCAAGAAATAAGCCCACATCATTACAGCCATCTGATTCTTGACGAAGGCACCAAAAACATACATTGTAAAAAAAACAGCCTCTTTAACAAGCAGTGCTGGAATAGCCACATGCAGATGGAAAACAGAACCCTATCTCTCACCATCTACAAAAATCAATTCCAAATGGATCAGAGATCTTACTGTAAGACCTGAAACTTTGAAACTAGAGAAAAATGTTGGGGAAACACGTCAAGATATAGGCATAGGCAATGACTTTCTGAATAGGACTCCAATAGCTCAGAAAATAAGAAGAATTGACAAATAGAACTGTATCAAATGAAAAAGGCTCTGCACGGCAAAAGAAACAATCAACAGGATGAACAGCCTATAGAATGAAAGAAAATACCTGTTAGATATTCATCTAACAGATTAACATAGAGAATACAGAAAGAACTCAAAACATTAGCTGGGCACCAGTAGCTCACGCCTGTAATCCTAGCTACTTAGGAGGCAGAGATCAGGAGGATCGTGGTTCAAAGCCACCCCGGGCAAATATTTCTCGAGACCCTAACTGGAAAAAAACATCACAAAAAGGGCTAGTGGAGTGGCTCAATGTGTAGGCTCTGCATTCCAACTCCAATACTGCAAAAAAAAAAAAATTACAAATAATTATAAATAAATGAGTGAATGAACTGAACACTTTTCAAATAAAGAAGTACAAATAGCCAACAAAAATTAAAAAAAAAAAAAGGCTCAACATCTTTAACTACCAGAGAAATGCAAAAACAACACTGAGATTCCACCTCACCCTAGTCAGAATTGCCATCACCAGGAAAACAAATAATGACAAATGCTGTTTGAAGATGCAGAAGACTGCAGGTGGAAGTGAGACAACACTAGGGAAAAGGGGGACAATTCACAGCTGATGGGAATGTAAATTAGTCCAGCCACTATGGAAATCAGTATGGAGGTTCCTCAGGAAGAAGGTAGAACTCTCATTTTATCTAGTCATACTACTTCTGAGTATATACCCAAAAGAATCAAAGCCAGCTTACTCGAGAGAAACCTATGCACTTTCACTGAAGCACTATTCATAAACCAAACTGGAACCAGCCTTGGTGCAAAACAATGGATAAAGAAAATATAATACATTTATACAATGAAGTTTTAGTCAGCCTTAAAGAGGAATTATTATGTTGTTCACTGGAAAATGGATAGAACTAGAGATCATCATGTTAAGTGAAACAAACCAGTGCCATGAAGAAAAGTATCATGTTTTCACTCCCTTGTGGAAGCTAGGGGAAAACAAAACAAATCAACCATGGTCATGAAAGTAAAAGGGAAGTTACTAAGAAAGTGAAAGGAAAAGGGGAAGGAGGAGGGGGAAAGAGTAATAAAGGGGTTAATATGATCAAAGTATAGTATACACACGTATGGAAATGTCACTATGGAACCCCTTCCTATATACAATTTAATACATAACAATTAAAAAAGACTGACGTGAACTAAAAGTCCTGGAATCTCTTTTTCTCAGTTATAAAATGAGAATAACATACAATCCACAAAATAGTAGCAAAGATTAAATAGGAATGAAATATAAATTGATGATCACAGTGCTTAAAATGTAAAAACTGATAGCTAATAAAACTAGCAAGACACAATAAAAACCAAAGTATAAGAACATACATGGTAGTATATTAGATAAGTTAAATGTTACTAAAAAGCCAGTACAAAATTTATAAATGTCATGCTCCTAATATACAAAGAATTAATCACTAGATATGATTTTTTCACAATTAATTCTAAACTCAATGAACTTAAGACTGTCTTCACTAATAAAACACAAATTTTAAAAAACACAAAGAAGAAAACAACTTGTTTTTTGACAATATTAATACAGTCTAAAAAACACGTCTTGTGAAAAAATTTACTTCTCCTCCCTAAAAATGCGGAAAGTGGCATTATCTCTAACAGGGTTTTTGTTGTTCAAGATTCTATGATTCTCCCATTTAATAAACTAAAAATTGTTTTCCCTAAATGCCTTCAAAAAGAGAAGTCAAATCTTGTATCCAGCACTCAAACTCTTACATCAACACTATAATCATACTTACCTTTCCAATCTTTTCTTAATCAGGCCCTATATAGAATCTATACACTTTCCTTTCTTCTTACTTTTATTTATGTGATTCCTCCATATAAAATATCCCTTTCCACCGTGCGTGGTGTTACATACCTGTAATCCCAGCACTTGAGAGGCTGAGACAAAAGGACTGCAAGTTCAAGCCCAGCCTGAGCTACATAGCAAGACCCTGCCTCAGATTTTTTTTATTTATTCTTTTATTCATAGGTGCATACATTGTTTGAGCCATTTCTCCCCCCTCCCCCCACACACTCTCCCTCTACGCCCTCTAGCTTCCAGGCAAAACCTGTTCTGCCCTCTTCTCCAATTTTGTTGAAGACATAACCAATAATAAGAAAGACATAGCGTTTTTTCTAGTTTGAGATAAGGATAGCTATACAGAGAGATTCCTAGCATTGCTTCCATGCACATGTGTATTACAACCCAAACTGATTCATCTCTACCAGATCTCTACACTACTTCCCAGTCACCTTCCCACAGTGACCTCTGTTGTTTTAAGGTTACTGAATTAGTTACTCTGCAGTGGAGACATCAAGCACTTTCAAGTTTGGGGTTTCCTACCTTTCCCTATTCCTCCTGTATGTATTCTCCCCTTAGCATGTGACCCATGTCCAATAGTATTACATTTATTTTAGATCTAAAGTTCACATATGAGGGAGACCATATGATTTTTGGACTTCTGAACCTAGCTAACTTCGCTTAAGATGATGTTCTCCGGTTCCATCCATTTACTTGCAAATGACAAGATTTCATTCTTCATGGCTGAGTAAAATTCCATTGTGTATAAATACCACATTTTCTTAATCCGTTTGTCAGTAATGGGGCATCTTGGCTGTTTCCCTACTTGGCTATTGTGAATAGTGCTGCAATAAATATGGGTGTGCAGATGCTTATGGAGTACTGAGTCGTACTCCTTTGGGTATATCCCTAGAAGTGGGATTGCTGGATCATATGGCAGAACTATGCTTAGTTTTTTAAGAAGCCTCCAGACTGTTTTCCAAAGTGGTTGTACTAGCTTGCATTCCCACCAGCAGTGAATGAGGGTATGAGGGTTCCTTTTCCCCACATCCTCGCCAACATTTGTTGTTGCTGGTGTTTTTGATGATAGCTATTCTAACGGATGAGGTGGAATCTTAGTGTGGTTTTGATTTTCATTTCCTTTATGGTCAGAGATGGTGAGCATTTTTTCATGTGTTTTTTGGCCATATGGATTTCTTCTTTTGAAAAAGTTCTGTTAGTTCAGTTGTCCACTTCTTTATTGGTTCATTGATTTTGGGGGAGTTTAGTTGTTTAAGCTCCCTGTGTATTCTGGTTATCAATCTGATGTATAGCTAGTAGCAAAAATTTTCTCCCACTCTGTGGGTGGTCTCTTCAGTTTAGAGACCATTTCTTTTATTGTGCAGAAACTTTTTAATTTCATATAATCCCATTTGTGCATCCTTTCTCTTAGTTGCTGAGCTG
This sequence comes from Castor canadensis, assembly GCF_047511655.1. Lineage (NCBI taxonomy): Eukaryota > Metazoa > Chordata > Mammalia > Rodentia > Castoridae > Castor > Castor canadensis. Next base: position 134,225,286 of record NC_133393.1, on the reverse strand, counting down.
CTGGAGTTCTACTGAGGAAGTCCTTGCCTATACTTATTGCTTCCAGAGTATTTCCTGCTCCTTTCTGTACTAGTGTCAGATTGGGGCCTGATATTAAGGTCCTTGATCCATTTTGAGTTGATACTAGTACATGGTGATAGACATTGATCTACTTTCGGTTTTCTGCAGGCAGATAACCGCTTTTCCCAGCAACATTTGTTGAAGAGGCTATTTTCCATTGTAAGTTTTTGGCGTCTTTGTCAAAGATAAGGTGGGCAGAGCTGTATGGATTCATATCTGGGTCCTCTATTCTGTTCCACTGGTCTTGATACCAGTTTTTGTGCCAGTACCATGCTGTTTTTATTGCTATTGCTTTGTAATATAGTTTGAAATTGGGTATTGTGAAATCTCCAGCATTGCTCTTTTTGCTAAGAACTGCCTTGGCTATTTGAGGTCTCTTATGTTTCCAAATGAAGTTTAGGGTAGATTTTTCAATCTCTGTAAATGTCACTGGGAGTTTGATGGGAATTGCATTAAACATGTAGATTGCTTTTGGTACTACAGCCATTTTTAGTATGTTGATTCTACCAATCCATGAGCTTGGAAGATCTTTCTACCTTCTGTAGTCTTCCTCAATCTCTTTCTTCAGAGGTTTGTAATTCTCCTTGTAGAGGTCATTCACATCCTCTGTTAAGTTTACTCCTAGGTATTCAGTTTCTTTTGAGGCTATTGTAAATGGAATTGTTTTCATACATTCTTTCTCAATTTGTTCATTGTTGATGTATAGAAAAGCTAATGATTTTTTAAGTTGATTTTGTGTCCTGTCCCATTGCTGAAGCTGTTTATGGTGTCTTGAGTAAGACCCTGTCTCTAAATAAATAAATAATAGGTCTGGGGATGTAAATCAATGGTAGAGCACATGCCTGACACGCACAAGGCCCCAGGTTCAATCCCCAGCACCACAGGGAAACAAAAATAAGTGAATACAATAACAAAATATCCCTTCTCAAAGTTCTATATTGGCCTTTTAAAAGCTTTGTTGACTAAATGTATTCATATATTTACATATTTATGGAGCATCTTTTTCAAGTAAGGCACAAAGCTGGACAATAGATTAAAGACAAAGAAGTAAGCCATGGTTCCAACTATGGACATGTAAAGAACTAACCCTCGTACAACTTAGCATCAAATAATTGGCAAAAAGGCTAGTTTATATTGTCATAGTAAAAATAAACAAGAGTCAATTAAGCCTTAACCCACCTGAAATACTCCCTCCTTCAATATTCAGTTGGGTAGTTTTCTTTCAACTGTTCTGAATCACCATGACTGTTTTACAATAATCACTCACAATAACACTATGTCCTTTATTCCTAATCTACATGAAACTTGGAAAAAGCTTTTTTCCTATACGCTTTTAATAGCTGTTAAATTTTCTTTAAACTTTATGTTATTCAAATAATGATATAAAAAGTTTTCCAACAATGAAGATTTCTCATATTTTTGAAAAACTTCTCATACTTATGGCCAAAGTGATTACCAAAAAAGAGAAGAAGCAGTTCACAGAGATACACTTCTTACTCTTTCTTATATCACTGAACAGCAAGAGTTTATCCTAAAAGAAGATGCACTTTTATTGGAAATTCTGGTAAAGAATTTTGTGGAAAGTTAGATAAGAATTAGATTTCTTAAGAAGCTTCTTACTGTTTTAAGAAAAATGTTAATAGACTAATTTTTTACAAAGAAAATTTTTAATTTTTCTTCGTATGTTTACTGTACCAACCCAAAATATATGAATAACCTTTGATTCTTTAACTATCATATACTTAAAATAACATAAACACAAAACTCAATTACCCTCTGTATAAACATTCTTAATTATCCATATCCACTAAAAAGTATTATGAACATAAGTTTGTCTCATAGCTGATAGTCTGAAGTACACAACACTTCTGTAATAAAAATGCCACAGAAAGATTAATATCCATCTTCCAGGTTTACCCTATTACCAACCAGCTGCATTTTATTAAAAATATAGTTATATTCTAGGAGGATACAACTATTCATTTACAAACCTGAATTCATGTAAGCACCCTAATCTAATATGTACTAAACTTACTTTAACATTTTTAAACATGACCATTAAAAACTAGCCAGAAGTTTTAAGTTTTTCCAGCAAGCAAAATACAAATTTAAAACAATCTAAAAAAATTTTTACTTAAATTCACTGTCTTATGTAAAATAACTAAAAATCTTATCAACTTTATTTTTAAAAAGTCCAAACTGTACCTGATTACCACCATGGCCAAAAGGAGTACCAGACAGATTAGTGGTTACACTGTGCAAAATAATTTCACCACTCAGAGATCCAGAAGCAATGTAGCAATCATTCCAATTGTATGTTACACAAGTTACTTCATCCTTATGATCCTGGAGGAGAGAAATCCAAGTAACAACAGTTGCCCATAATCTTTAAACGGCCCATTTTCTATTTCATGTTTGTCAATCTAATATTCACATTAACATTTTCCTGAATAGCTTTTAAAAATTACTCATATGATTAAGAAACTATAGTAAACACCGAAAAAATTACTCGAGTGACTAAGAAACTATATAATTGATACCAAGACTTTTTGGGAAACAGATTTATTTTTATGAGACAGTATGGAAAGGTAATTTGCTAAATATCCACCTTAAAGAATTGACTCCCATTGACAAATAACATTTATCACAAATTCACTATCAGAAGAGTTTACCCTTGAGTATTACCTTCAACTGAGAAGACAAAACATTTAAATTAACACAAAATGATAAAGCAAATGCCAAGCAGTAGAGGCAAAGTGTCTCTGTATCACTGTAAACTGAATTAACAGAGGAAAGCAAAGCTAGAGTTCAACCCTAAAGAAGGAATAAGGCCCAGATATGGTGGTACATACCTGTAATCCCAGCACTCAGCTGAGGATCACAAGTTCAAAGCCAACAAGGACTATGTAGTGAGACCCTATCTCAAAAACAAAAAAAATAAGTAAGAGATAGGTTAGTGAAACAGGAAAAGAATCAGGTTTTGCAAAATGGGAGGGGAAAGAACAAGCAAGCCATGTTTGGGAGATCATATAGCAGCTACTTACATTTGCTGAGCACTTTCTAGTGCTAGGAGCTTTGTATATTACTATTTAATCCTAAGAAAAATCCCAAAAGATAAGGTCATTTTGCCCATATAAAGATAAGGGTACATGGGGCACAAAAAAGTTAAGAAACCAGTGAGTGGCAAGCTCACAAAACTATCAAGTGATAGAGCCAGGATCCAATTCTAGGTCAAACTCCAAAGCCTATGTTCTTCCCCTATACCAGATTTGTCTCTCAGATTCAATTGGAAAGTCACTTTGAGTAAATCGAAGTGTGAAGTTCACATCTGTTTCTAAACATCAAATTAGAGATGTCTAGCAGGAACACAGAAAGCTAATTAGGGTTAGGGTAGTTTTTAGTAGTTTGGTGGCATATCTTAATTAAGATAAACTATGCTTAGAACCTAGAAACTCATGTAATATCAAGAATAGTAGCTATTATATCGTATATACATTACAACTTTTTCAAATGGTTCTTAGGCATTTTTCAGATATTTCTTTACATTTTCTTCCTTTCCTATCAAAGACACAATTGCCTGAGAAAAAACTGTCTTATGAGGGGAATAACAGACATTTTTGTACATTGTTTCCATTTGGGAAATTAAGACTATGGGGTCCAACAGAATTTCTATAACTTTGTAAAGGGACAGGTACCTTCCTTATTTCAACTGCAGAAAATAAGTCATTCAGTAAACATTTACTAAGCACCAACCAAGTGCCAGAAATTGTGTTATGTCAGGAGAGAGAAGACTATAGAAAAGGGATTCAAAAGATAAGGCTTCTCACTATCACCACTGGTCAAACACTTCTTAACTGAGTGAGTGAGGAAACAAAGGGTTCTAAGAATTTCAAGCAATAAGAAGGAAAAAAACTTTGTACAGTAGCTGAGAAAGTTGAGAATGGAAAAATGAGCAGACTTTGTCAAGCAAGGAAGCTCCTAAAGTATGTGACAAAATCAGCCACAGACTCTAATCTAACTTTGTAAGACACTATTCAAAATAGGCACAGCCTTCTAAGTAGCTCTAATTGAAATATTTCATAATTTACAAGACTAAGCAATAAACAGTATCTGCATTTGCATCCTATCAATTACCATTTTTTCCAAAACAGATTTTAGAGTAAAGACTCTAAAAGTTTAGCTATATCTAAAATAATGAACTTCCAAAGTCTTTAAAACAGCAGTTATAGAATTACATATTGATTTAGCTAAGAGAAAACCACTGTTCAATATACCACTTCTTGGTAAGAATTCTCTGAATGACATGAAGGCATGTAACAAAATGATGCTGAGTATTTGCTACACAATAATCTGGAGAGAAGGATCAAAACAGGCAAGAACACAGATAAAACAACATTGCTCATAAGCTGATGGACACTGATGTCAGATGATGGGAACATGGGTAATAAGTCAAAGGAACTTCTATCTCTATGTGTGGACATACATATAGGTACATAAACAACTTTAAACATTTTGCACATTAAAACTTTTTTTAAAACAAAAAACTTTAAAGATCAACTTCTAAATAATAAAAGGGCAACACAATGAAAAATAAAATTTCAAAAATTTATCATAACCACAGATATACTACAGAACTAAGAATGCAAATACCAATTCTGGTAACTGGATTGAACATCATCATCCCAGAACCACTCTCATTTTGCCAAAGTACCTTTAAAAAAAATCCCTGATGACAAAAACCATCCTCCTGAAAAAAAAATGAAGGAAGCAGTCCACTCAAGACTAGAATGAAGCAGAAAGTTTTAAACATGGACAACATGCATTAATAATATATATGAAGGAAAAAAAGACAAAAAAACAGCACCTACATTTCCCCTAACCAATCTCTCACTTTGATTTTAAAGCATTTTAATTTTATCATTAAAGCTCAAATTTAAAGAAAAGTTTGGTAACTAAACATATTGTGTGATATCCATTCTGTAAAGATTTAAAAGAGAATTGCTTACCTTAAGAGACCGATGAACTCTTTTTGATTTTAAATCCCAAATATTAACAGTGTTATTTAGTCCTCCACTTGCCAAGTACATAGATGTGGAATTTAAATCTACACATGTCTGCTTTTGCTATTTAAAAAACAAAAACAAACAATTAGCTTGACAGATCCCAGAGCTATGAAGTCTCATTCAACAGTAAGCATGATAAATATGTTGAATTACATGATATAAAGATGCTAATACTTATAACTAAAAACGCACCTCTCATTATCTATCTTACGTGTGCATGGGCTTGAAGGAGTTTCAAGAAGACTTCAAGGAAATCAAGCAGATTAGCATTCTCCTCCACTGAAGGGTGGTGACAGATGAGACTTAAGAAACACCAGCAGGGCTTATTTGCACTTAGTATCTCCCCTTAGTAAAAGCTGCTCTTGTAGCTCCACAGAATGTCTTAAATTAAAATCAATCCCCAGCTCAGAAAATGATAAAGAGAAGGGCTTTTAAAGAGTTTCTAGTTTACACCCCTCCTTTTATAGCTGAGAAAGTTTTTTACACAGGTCAGAATACTTGCTGTTAATCTCCCAGCAAATCTCACCCTCAGGAGCCCAAGTCTCAAACATGTCATCAAAACCTGACCTCAGTATTTGCCTAGCAAGTATTAAATCCCAAACAATACCAAAAAAAAAATTTTTTTTAATTTGACCTCACATTCTTCCTCATATAAGTACATCATACAGTTTTTTTCAAGATAAAAATACTAAATAAGCCTTAATTCCTTATTCTCCTCCCCCCCCCCCAATATATCAGTAAGTTCTATAAACTTTAACCCTAAAATAAACTCCACATGGACTTCCCTTTATCCACAGCAAATCCAAATCTTGCCAAACTATGACAGTGGTCTCCTAAATAGTTTCCCTATTTCCACTCTTGCTTCCCTATATTCTATCTTCCCTAAGTAGAATGGACTTTAAAATATGTAAACCGGAGCAAGTCCTAAACTGTTTAAAAAATCCTCAATGACTTCCAATTACACCTAGAATAAACTCCAAATCCATTAACCTGCCTCCCAGAGCCCTACTCATCTGGTTCCTGCCTACCTCATGTCTTGTCATTTTCTTTTCTCACCCATGACTTCTCTGGTTCTACTGACCTTCCATTCCTTAAACACAGTATTTCCCTCAAGACTTTATCCATATAGCTTCCTTTCTTGCCTGGAAAGCTGTTCCCTGAAGTTTGTCTGGATGATGTTTTCTGGTCAACAGATACTAACTTACATGCCACCTTTTCGGGAAACCTCCCTTGGCCAACTCATGTAACTTACTATCACAACATCTTATTTTAGTTCTCTGCATAACAACTTATCAATACCCAGATATTTTTGCTTATAGGTTATTTCATATTCAGTAAGTATTTATAGAGTAAATGGCTAAAAATAGGTTACCAAGTTCTTCTCAAAATGAATATCTGAGTGTCACCTACCCAGTGGTATCATCAATCCCCATGCTACACAGTAGAGTGCAAATATTAATCCTACAAAAGTGCTAAGAAGTTATGCCAATTGTTCTTACCTCAAGTTGAATGCCATGGGAAAAAAAATAGAGAAATGAAGTCCAAAGGGGATATTTCATGACTTAGTTAAAAGGCAAGCTATGCAGGTTTAGGCAAGTCACCTCACGTTTCAGAGTCTAAGTTTCTACATCTGAGAAACAAAAGGTAAGGACTAGATCTACTGTTCATGGGTATCCATGCTTCCCCAAAACATTCTCTGCTCCAAAGATTCGTACAACAGTCCCTTTTCCCCCCATTCCTTCTGGACTACTCAAGCTTTCTTTTACCTCTTGACCAAGAGTATCAGCTATCACATACAAAAATAACAGGATGCACATTACATCAGTGTTTTAATATAGTTGCTGTAATTCTCTTGTAGGTACCACTCCAGGAAATGACTTTGGTCTAAAGATACTAAGAAGATTTAGAATCTGATTGTCACTGTAAATCTGGGCAGTTTGCTAAGAACCACCAAAATAACCTTTAAAGAAAAGAGGCAATGATGGTATCTACCAATGACTGGTGTAAGATGCCAATGGCCACAACTATAATTATTAAAGTTCAGAATAAAACACATTTATAACTGGAAGATCTCTTTATGTTAATGTATTATTAATGTAGCTAATGAACTTTAATAATTAATAGAAATTGTATGGCTATTAACAGAATCCTGTAACCCCCAAGACACAAAATAAAGACATAATTTTTAAAATTTAAAAATAACAGATGGTCAAATTTCTAGGTTATTTAGTAGCCTAATGTATCCATCACACTGCTAATGCCATTCTATCTACTTTAGAGGCAAAATAGAAAATCAAAAAAAAAAATTGACTTAAAGTCCCACTCTAAAAATAATTTTAAAATAAGCAGAATGGAATCTTATTTTCACAAGTAGAAAAAAACCTAAAACCTCAAATAGTACATGAATGAATGGTCTTGTACCCCATAAAAATAATAAAAATAAATTGTCAATAAACTAGTATGTTACAAGAAATTCTAATAAAGGCTAAGGCACCGATGTTTGTGAAATGTTTTTGTAAGTAAAGAAATATAGATTTAAAACTAGAATAATGATGATCTCACTTTTATCTACCCACATTATATCTTAAATGTGGGAAAGAAACCTAAGAATTAAAGCAACTAACTGAAATATTCACAAAACCCTTAGAATTGTGTCACACTTGTGAATATCATCTGTTAATTTAAAGTATAAAATAAGATTTAAAATGCAAAAGTATAAAGAAGAAAAATACTTTAAAAATAAAAAGACCCAGGCACTGATTCACTAATTCTAAAACAATGCATAAAACCATATATATATATATATATATATATATAGCAGTAAAAGTAGAAAAAATTGTTTTGAAATTGACAATAAATTCAACAAATGTTTGTTAACCATGTTTGATAGGATCCAAAGGTGACTAGGTTATTTTGCCTGCTCTTGAAAAGTGCTTATTAACCAGATTCATTCTCTGCCTCAATTTTACTAAGCTTCATTTGAATACATAGAGTGCCTCAAACTCCATTTCTACCCTTAGGAGACATTCTTTCCTCCCAAGCATCCATGTGTGAGTTGGAAGGGACACTGAGGCTATGAAAACTATGAAACTAAGAATGAGCAACCAACTATTTATACTGTTTTATTTATACCTTATCCTACTTCAAAAAAAAAAATAGCTTTCAAGTAGTTTGTATGAACAGAAATGAGGAAGCCAATATTATCCTAAGAGGGATTAATTTACAAAACAAAAGGATAAAGAAACAATATGCAATGAGAGCTGTACTTATGTACTGTGGAACCAAACCTCACTTTGACAAAGCCATCCTGTTCAAGGAGAGGTTGAGAGAGGCTTGGACTGACTGTCAATCCAAAACAAACAGAATCAGAAGCAGAGGGCTACCATCAGATATGGTCGTTTGCTGATGGTCATGGGTCCACAGTAAGGACAGTTACATCCTGAAGGTTCCTATAGTCAGGCCACCTTAGTGACCTAGCTGAGACATAAGCCTAAACTAGACATTGACCAGGACCCAATAACAGAGAGTGAGTACCTACTTAATGAAATCCAAAACCTCAATTATTCCCCTAGGTTTCAATATTATTTTACCTACAGACATTTCAGTAAGCTGAATTAATTTAGGCCAAGAATGATGCTTTAAATACCTTACATTTAGCTGCAAGCACTATAGTAAGTAAGCCATTGCTACTAAAAGAAAACTAAGATTTTTAACTGAAATAGAAAACATTTTTTAAATCACTTACCCCTTCAGCAATCTCCAAAAGAGGAACAGGTTTACATTTGCAACTTGAAACAACTATTTTGTCACCACTGGAAGATGCTGTCACTAGAAAGTTATCTAAATGAAGAGTTATGGAGCATCAAACAATCCATGAACATCTATAACACTAGGCTATTACTATAAGAATGCAATCATGCCTGGTGTCGGTGGCTCCCACCTGTAATCCTAGCTACTCAGGAGGCAGAGATCAGGGGGATCACAGTTCAAAGCCAGCCCAAGCCAATGAGAATGAGACTCTATCTTGGGGGGAAAAAAAAAAACCTTCACAAAAAGGGCTGGTGGAGTGATGCCAGGTATAGGCTCTGAGTTCAAACCCCAGTACTGCAAAAAAAAAAAAAAAATGCAAACGAGTAGAGGAATATAATTTACATATTAGCTTTCAAAAATAGCTCTGCTTACTAATTAGTAATCTCTTTTCTACTACTGTAGGGAACAACTATCCCTTCTGGCTATGCTATCACTTGAAAGCTATTTAACCCATGTGAAATACTACTCCCTCTTTAGGATAGACCAGAGGTCTAATTTTATCCTTTCAGAATGAGAGCATGATAAAAAACAGCACCAGAAAACATCAATCAGCATTTTCATCTACAATACTTACTTATTAAGCCACGTGCTTGGCACAACTTCAGCTGAGAAGTTTCTACCACTCTCCTAATTTTTCCAGTAAGAAAATGAAGACTGGTATTTTCTCAGGACTGGAATTGTGATAGAATGTTTTAATCTTAAATGTATTAGGAATGAATATTACAGTAATTGCAGTAAATATAAATAAGTGTGGTTAAATAATAAATGTTTATATTATGGAAGAGTTTTAACTTTAAATATAACTTAATTTAAATTACAATTACCTCATTTTACATAAATTATACATGAATTAGTGAATGCAAAACAATTATTTTAAAACTAAAGTGATACAATAATATAACCAAGTGTATGATTTTTCAGTGATAAATTAAAATGTCAGTTTATGCTGATTTAAATTTATGCTTTTTAGCAAGTAAAGTATATGTATAGAACCAATGGAGAAAAACTAAACAATTCTAACTACACTACTTTTGGGTAGTTTTCATAACATTCAGGTATGTTGTGACTAAGCAATAGATTGCAATTTTATTACATGATTCAAATAAAATCTTTTTTTAATGGCAAAGTAGTTAATCTAGTTTTATTCACATTTAACTCCACTGGAGTCAGGGATCAAGTGTCATCTTCTATTTCAAGAACGAAGTCTTCAGGTAATGTCTCAGGTTCTATCTGAACTAACTGGTCATTATAAAAACATAGAGTCCATAATTCCTCCAATTTCTGGAATCATTTCTTTTTTTTCTGGAACCATCAAATAAATCACTATGGTACCAAAATCCACCTAGGTCCAGTCATCAATGGCCTGCCATTGGATCCTAACATGCAACTTGCCTTTACATTTTAGGTACCTGTACATTTTCACTATGCAGCAGACCATGGCATGAGGAGCATTAACTTCACTACTAATTACAAAGTAATCTTTGTATCTCATTATAAGGAAACAAAGTCTTTCCTACAAACATAGTACAACATTGAGAAAAAGAAACCACTTTCTTTTCCTTGACTTTTTCCTGTTTACCACTTCTTTACTCCTTAGAATACAGAAAATGAAGAGCTAAAAGAAGGTAATATCAGAGAATAACGTAGTTAGTCTTAAAATTTCTCTTACAGTTTTAGAAATCAAAAATGAGGAACATAACCTAAGGGAGGGAAGAATTTGAGAAAGGGAGAGAGAGAGAGAGAGAAGGGAAATTAACCTCCCTGCCATCTCACATTAATCCTCTTCTTGGAGTCTATGCTGTGGTACCCCAAGTTGCTGGATCTCAGAACTCTTTGTTCTTTAGTAACTAACCTCCATGGAAGAAATCAAAGTCTTATTAGGAATATAACTACACGAAGGCTTTCAGTATACATCCACTATTACTAGAAAACTATACAGAAATAAGACCATTGTCCAAAAGTCACATGCCACTAACTTCATGGCCACATCGGTTTCTTGACAGACCATAAGTAGTGTATCAGTAAATGCCAGTCCTTAGTAAAAACTGCTTGAAACAAAAATTAAAAATAATCTTACTAAGAATTTTTTTTTTGCAGTACTGTGGATTGAACCCAGAACCTGGAACTTGCTAGGCAAGAACCCCTACCACTTGAGCCAGCTTCCAGCCCTTTTGTTTGTTTTTCAGATAGGGTCTCCAGCTATCTTCTGGCTCGGCTGGTCTCACACCAAGATCCTCATATCTCCACCTTAGAATTGTTTCTTTTCTCTTAGGCTCTAAACATAATGAAAATCTAAAACTGGACAGGAACAACTTCATACATTTACCACTCTCTTTAAAACATTTTTTCCACTACACATTAGAGGGTCCTTCAAAAATGTAGTCACTTTATCACAGGTTTGGTTAATAGAACACCCAAGTAATTTATTTTACTACTTTAATAGAAAATCAAGGAATGATAAAGAGATAAATTCAATGAGTAAATTTGTCATTCTTGTTATATATTTGCAAGAATAGATGTTGAACATGAAAAATTCTAATATTTTTGTTCATGAATCAGTCATATTTTAAATCTTTTGATATTTTCCATCAGGAAGTAGAATATTAATGCTTTAGTATTGATAAGATCAGACAACTCTTAAAACTTAACAGTTCTTAAAAAACAGTGCATGTTTCACAAAAGAGTAATTCTAGCATAGCAATGATACAGAATATTTTCAAAGACAAGTGATAAGTGTACTTTGTTTACAGCAGTGGTCCTCAACTGAGAGTGATTCTATCAATGTGGAGACCTTTTTGGTTGTCACAACCGGGGGTTACTGGCATCTAGTGAGTAAAGGCCAGAAAAGCTTCCAAATATCCTACATCACATAGGAGAACGCCCCCCAAACAAAGAATTATCAGACCCAAAATATCAACATTATAAAGCTGAGAAACCCTAGTTTACAGACTTTGCTCCCTCAATTATTATACCCATATATAAGAGCTTCCCAACACAGGAAAGTCTCAACCCAGAAGAGTTTAGGAAAATTCAATCTAGACAATTTAAATATGTATGAGTATGTTATTTTCATCACAGAAACAAAGAGAAATACAAATAGACTATCAGTAACATAGGAACATTAGACAATTTATTTCCTCCCCTTCTTCCTTCAAGTTCTGTCATTAACGTCCAGCTCACATTCATAAATATCCAAATGTAGACACAAAAAGTCATTCTAAAACCTTTTGGAAGTTTTCCCGCCAACACCTACCTTATTCCATTCAGTTAAATAATAAACTGCTAATAACACAACTAAATCTGTAGCCAAGATTACAGACTAACATACATTTTTTAATTGCAATGTTTCTGAAGTGTGTTGCAACTAAAATTTTTCAAAATAAAACAGAGAAAAATCAAGAGTTCTTTCACATGTACTGTTTTTTAAAAACTATTATTTCACTTTATCTATGGTAGTCACACAAAATATACTTCTCATTATGAATCATATGCCAAAGTTTTGTTGATATTAATTATGAACCCTAATAAAAAGTAGTTTCTTAAAAACAACAATAACAAAAGGATACTATTGCTGCTCCAACACAAGGAACTTATTCCATGTGGTGATGTGTGGGGGTTGAATTTATCCACCAACGTCATAGATGAAGCATCCCATATTTTAACATCATCTCCAGATGAAGCAAACCTGAGGTTTTCCTGCATGGCTGAACCTACAAAAAGTTTACAACAACATATTTCAAAAGCAATTAAGGATATGCAAAATTTTTCAAAGTTGAACTAAAGCATCTAATCTGAAGTGACTCTATTTGTCCATTTTTATTCCAAACAGTATATTCACAACAAAGCAGATGGAGTGATCTTTCTGAAACATAAATCGGATCACATATTTTCAGTTCACACTTCCCACAGTTCCCTACAGCAATTATAATAAAATCCAACCTCTTTACTCTGCTGTACACAACAGATTATTACATTCCCTATGTAACTCTCCTACCTCTTTTCCCGAAGCCAACAGCCTCTGACCTTGTTTCTATCTCATGCAACAAGGCCAAGTCATTCTCACCTTAGTGTCTTCATTTGCTCCCTCCACCTGAGCAGTTCCTCAGACTGCCCAAGGCCATCTCCCCCACATCACTCAGGTCTCAGCTCAGGCCATGCCCCACCACTGTGACTAAAGGAGCCCTCTGCCAGTTACCCTATGTTCCATTAGCCAATTTCATTTTTTTCATGGCACTTACTACTATCTGAAATTCTTATTTGTTCTCAGAATAATGTCTGCCTCCTCACACTATAAGGACTAAACCAAGAATTGTAAAAAAGCAACCTTCTCATCTTTTTTTAAGTATATGATAGACCTGCATTCCTGTAAGTCTGAATTCTGTCATCTCAAGCTTTCCAAATAACTCAAAATAAGTACTATGGCCAAAGGAGATGCCACTATGACCCTATACCAATTTTTGGTCTATGATGCATTCACTTTTAGTATATACTCACAGCATGTTGCTTAAACACACAATTCTAACTAGGTGATTTCACAAACCATAGCAGTCAAAAAGATAGAAGGCAAGGAAGCTACTCTAGGTAGTCACTTTAAAGAGTAGCACGTATATAATGACAGGTGAGGAAAAAATGTATCCTCAAAAGTACATGGGAGAGAAGTGGACATATGAATATACTTCTCACTCCAGCCAAGTATGGACAATACAAAAGTGCTGCACAGAAATAATGGTCACAGTCATCCACAAAATACCATATTTATGACTAATATACTCCAATTTAGAGGACAAACTAAAGGCTTAGTAAACTGCAGAAAGTTTTGTCAAAAAAAAAAAAAGCTTTGTATGTTTATAGTAAGGCCAAAATTTTAATCAGAAAACACACTCGTGTGCTTCATTATGCCCCTTTATCAAATGAACACAGTGCTACTACAAGCAATGGGTCACCTGTTGAATTATAAAGTGTTTCAATTTGGTGACTTAAACATGTGTAACAGAAGCCCTCTCGGTTCCCTACTCCAGGAACAATGCAAGTGCTGGAAAGCCCATCTCTAAGCGCAGTGACACAACTGCAAGCTGCTGCTGCCTCTCGGTCCTACACGATGCCTACTGGGCAATGTGGGGCAGTGGACAGATCGTTGAGGCCGAGTTCAGAAAACCTGGCTTCAAACGATCTGCCCTAACTTAGGTGATTAACTTTGGCAGAGTCATTTCATTTCCAGTCTCTGAACGCAGATCGAGGGGCGGGACCATCTGCACATCTGTTTGTCCCCTGCTATCTGCGCACATAAATAGGGAGGGGCATTACATCAGTCCCTAAAAGAAGATCCCACAGAGCTGTCAAGACACGACCGGACAAGTTTAAGGAGCGCAGCTGCGAGAGATGACCTGCCACACACTGGTCTGAAATAAAAGTTCTCCAACTTTCCTTCTCCAGGATGCGTTCCATTGGAGAGCCGCTCCGCTGGGGCCACCTAGTACCACGCACTCCAGAGCTGGCCCAGAGTCGTATTCGGGGCTTACAAAGAGGGAGACGGGCTTGTGCAGGAGAGGCAAACTTTCGGGGGACAGCAACACCCGCGGCCGCCGCCAACCCACCCTGGTTGACCTGGGCCGCCTGACGGCCTGGGGGTGCAGCGGTGGCGGGCGGGGTGCGCGACCCCTGCCTGCGGCCCCCGGGACACTTCCGCGCCCAACACGCCGCCGCTCCCCGACGGCGTGCGGGGCCCGCCCGACCCGTGAGGGGGCTGGAGGGCGGCCGGGGATTAAGAGGACACTCGGATGCGAGCAGCGGTGGCCGCCTGACCCCGGGCCCTCCGGAACCTCACCTCTACGCGGCGGCACAAGAGGGGGCCACGGCGCAACCCGCTCAGCGCTGGGCTTCCGGCTCCCGCCTGGACTGTTAAACTTGGGCGGCCGGAAGTCCCGCCCCGGTGACGTCGGAGGCGAAGCTCCGCCCTCAGCGGCGGCTCCCTTGGGCAGGGCTGTGGTGGGGGCGGGACTGGGCATCTAAAAGGACGACGTCCCCCTCAGGGCGAAAACTTGGCGGCGCCCTGCAAGTCCCCGCGATGCGGCCGCTGGCAGCTGCTCCTTGGTCATTCATTTATTCGCCGTCTACCGTGTGCCAGGCCCCAAGTTAGACTCTGAGTGTCCCGTAGTAAGTGTAAGCCTAGGGGGACAGGAGCGCAGGGAACTCTGGGCCCTGGCCTGGCAGAGCTGACGGTCCGGGACAGGAGGCCGATGTTAATAAATAATTACATACTTAATGAAAACGGAGCGGCAGACTGAGGCCTGCACAACAGTCTCACAAAAAAGACGTCGGGGAAGGGGGGGACTGTGACAGTTGCTACAAAAGAAAGGTACAAGATGTCTGGAAGTCCATAATAAGGGGAATTAACATGCCTGTGAGTTTGGAAAGTTACTCTGTAGAGGAAGCCACGGAACTTACAAGCCAGGCAACACCCACAGGCTAAAGGACTTCCATTTAGAAGTCGGTCCCTAAGCCTGTATGTTCCAGTGTATTCCCTACTTCCTGTAGTTGTTTCAAAGTTTCAGGCCTTATATTAAGGTCTTTGATCCACTTAGAGTTGATACTGATACAGGGTGAGAGACGAGAATCTAGTTTCAGTCTTCTACAGATGGATATCCAGTTTTCAGCAACTTTTGTTTGTACACAAATGTATAGAAACAGTTAAAGCATGATGGCTGGGGTTATGGCACAGTGAGTTCAATTCAAAGCACCAGCAAAACAAAAAAAAAAGGAAAAGAGGAAGGAAGGGAGGGACGGAAGGAGAGGAAGAAAAAAGGAAAGAAAGAAAGATGGTTGAAGCACTAATTAGAGGGAATAGATTCAAATGTATATATCATGCAAAACTGATCCAAAAACAGTGATAAATGCTGTGTAGTAAGTAATCTAGTAAAAGAAGGCAAAGTGAAACACAGGGTAAAGAAATTTCAATTTGTAATCAAAACATTGTTAATAACAACAAGGGGATTGGACTTTGAGCACATGATAAAAGCGAGAGCACACAAGGGAGGAGTGAGGATAGGTAAGACACCTAAAAAATTAGCATTTGTTGCCCTCAACGCAGAGAAACTAAAGCAGATACCTTAAAAGCAGCTGAGGCCAATAGGAGAAGGGGACCAGGAACTAGAGAAAAGGTTAGATAAAAAAGAATTAACCTAGAAGGTAACACACATGGACAGGAAATTAATGTGAGTCAACTCCCTGTATAGCTATCCTTATCTCAACCAGCAAAAACCCTTGTTCCTTCCTATTATTGCTTATACTCTCTCTTCAACAAAATTAGAGATAAGGGCAAAATAGTTTCTTCCAGGTATTGAGGGGATGGGGGAAAGAGGGAGGGGGCGGAGTGGGTGGTAAGGGAGGGGGTGGGGGCAGGGGGGAGAAATGACCCAAGTCTTGTATGCACATATGAATAATAAAACAATAAAAAAAAGAACCACTGGGATATTAAAATGTTTTCAGATATTAAAATCAAACAGTACAAAAATGTCTTTAAAAAAAAAACATTGTTAATAAAGGACAAAGTCAGACGATCAACATCTAATATTAATCAATTTACATTTAACACTGACTAACCCATAGTGACAGAGAGCAGTAAACCACTTGCCTGGCTAAGGGAAAGATGGGCCCCAAAGGAGTCAAGGTGAAGATGGGTAATGCTGAAAATGTGACTGACTGTCATGGAGAAGCCAAGGTGGTTTCCAAATTTATTGACATGCCTATTTTATGTTTCAAATGATGCAGTTTATTTTCAAGTATCAATACATTTTATACATTTTCAAAAAATCTCAGGAACTAAGAGCTCCTGATCAGTAAGAAATAAAGTAATGTCCTTCACTTATAAAAGAATAACAGGTGTTTTTCATACTTAGTATGTTTTTCATACTAAGGTTTGAACGCAGGGCCTATACCTTGAGCCACTCCACCAGCCATTTTTTTGTGAAGGGTCTTTCAAGATAGTGTCTCACAAACTACTTGAACTTTGAATCTCCTGATCTCTGCTTCCTGAGTAGCTAGGATTACAGACATGAGCCACCAGCACTCAGGACAAAGTTAGTTCTTAAAAAGAATGACACACAAAAATACATCCCTGTCCAATTTCAGAACACTGAATTGGAAGAAAAGACTTTAAACATTCCCAAAAATCGGAGAGGAAATGTGTTACTGAACAAGTTCCAAGAACCCAAATGGTGTTTGTGTTCTTAATGGTAAATGAGCATTTACGAGACCATGGAACAAAGCATCTATAATTCCTCCAAGCACAATGAACGCCACCTAGAACTATCTGGCCTTGTTATCACTCAAGGAATAAAAATTTTCAGACATGTAAAGTATGAACACACGTCCCATGAAACTGATCAAGAATCTACTTCAAGTTGGGCGTGGTGGCATAGGCCTAAAATCCCAGCACTTAGGAGGCTGAGGTAGGAGTTCAAGAGCAGGATGGAGAGTTCAAGGCCAATCTGGCCTACATAAGTGAGACAATATCTGAAAAAAAACAAAAGAAAAAAAAAAGAAATTCACTAAAACAAACGAATAAAAGAAAAAAGAAGATGGTGTGCAGCCTGAGAAGGGTAAAGTGAGTCCCCAGGATCTGGGGAATCACCCATAGTGACAGACAGCAGTAAACCACTTGCCTGGCTAAGGGAAAGATGGGCCCCAAAGGACTCAAGGTGAAGATGGGTAATGCTGAAAATGTGACTGACTGTCATGGAGAAGCCAAGGTGGTTTCAAAATTCATTGACAAGCCTATTTTATGCTTCAAATGATGCAGTTTATTTTCAAGTATCAATACATTTTATACATTCCTGGGGAAGGGAAACCCCAGGATCACAAGAGAGCACTAGGGCTAAAGAGCAACCAGTCCAGACAGCAGGTCAAAACACCACAGAAGAGGCTAGCAGAGTGGCTCAAGTGGGAAAGCATCTGCCTAGCAAGTGTGAGGCCCTGAGTTCAAACCCCACTACCACTGGGGATAAAAAAAACCTACATAAGAGGTATGGTCAAAAACACTAAAGCACAAGTGCACACACACACACACACACACACACGTTTAACTATATTGATAAGAGATTTGCAAAGCTGGAAGATTAGGGGCTTAATTCATGAGGGAATCCATAGCAAACTAGAAAACCAATCAACTTACCAAACAACTAAAGAACAACCATCACTAGGAAAACAAAAAGTTGTACAAGAAAGGAAAAAATGACAATAGAAACCATAACATTCAATGTATCCTGCTGTCAATGATATTACATAGTCATAAAAGCATCCCTATAAGCCAGCCACCAGTGGCTCACATCTGTAATTCTACCTACTTGGGAGGCTGAGATGAGGAGGATCACCATTCGAGGCAAAAAGCCCAGGCAAAAAATTCATTAGACTCTTATCTCAACCAATAGGGTGCAGTGGTGCACACCTGTCATCCCAGCCTCAGAATAAAGTATAAAATAGGAGGATTCTGGTCAGCCTGGGCAAAAAGTGAAAGTCCATCTCCAAAATAACTAGAGCAAAAAGGACTGGAGGTGTGGCTCAAGAGGTAGAGAGCCTGCATAGCAAGCACAAAACCCTGAGTTCAAAACCCACCAAAAAAAAAAGTGTGCATATAAAATGTTAATTTAAGCCGAGCACAGTGGCTCAGGTCTGTAATCCTAGCTACTCAGGAGGCAGAGATCAGGAGAATCATGGTTTGAAGCCAGCCCCAGGCAAACAGATCGTGAGACCCTATCTCAAAAAACCCTTCTCAAAAAAGGGCTGGTGGGGTGGCTCAAGATGAAGGCCCTGAGTTCAAATTCCAGCACCACAAAATAAATCAAATAATAAAATGTTAATTTAACCAAATTCAGGATGCAGCTGTACTGGGTCAATAGGAAGATAGGAAATGTACATGTGTGTAGGTCGGGTAGAAGAGAATGTTGAGAAAATTCATTCACGTTCTATAGTGCAAAGTCAATGAGTCTAATTTTTTTTAATTGTAGGTTATTATTCCTAGAGAGAGAGATGAATACCAAAAAGACATTAAAGAGAAGCACATAAAACTACAGGGCTTTAAAATATACCAAATTTTAAAGCATAGTCCCATCTTCCTGCTCAGTACCACCCACTTACCACTTCCCCAGAGGCAAGCTTTACCTTTGGTCTGTCATGCTGTCATTATTGCTTTGTCACCACACATTTGTGGGCTCTCTAAGCTCCTAGCAAACCATGTTAGGTACTGCAATCACCAAGACAAACAAAATTACTGCCTTAGAGAAGTTCAGTGTGTACCAAGGTAACAAATACTAGTGATACAAATATTTATTAGACGCTGGGGAGTCATAATGGAGGAATGAGTACTGCCTGGAGTGCTAGGGATTTTGGAAGGAAGCAAGATGACCTACACTCAAGAAACAGAATAGTCCCACTAGCAGAGTGGCTTAAGCAGTAAGAGTACTTAGCTAGCAAGAGTGAGGCCCTGAAGTTCAAATCCAGTGCCACCAAAAAAAAAAAAAAAAAAAAATACTTGGAACTTGGCTCAAGTGGTAGAGTGTCTAGCAAGCACAAGGTCCTGAGTTCAATCCCCAGTTCTGAAAAAAAATCGCACTAGACCACACACACACACTTATCTGCAAGGGATATGGTCCAAGACCTCCAGTGAATATCTGAAACCATATCTGTATACCTTACTTTTTCCTAAACATACACACCTATGAAAAAGTTTAATTCATAAATTAGGCATTATAAAAGACCAATAACAGTAATCATAAATTAGAATAATTATTTTAAAATTCTGTAATAAAGTTATGTCATTGTGGTGTCTCTCTCTCTCAAAATATCTTATTGTACTTTACCTACCCTTCTTGTGATGTTTGAGAAAATACTTACAAGAAACACTACTATGAATTTCTTTGGCATGTTTGAATTGCCATTATCACTACTCCTGTACTTGGGGTTATTATTAAGTAAATAAAGGTTGCTTGAACATGAATAGTGCAGTACTGCAACAGCCCATCTGGTGACTGAGATGACTACTGTGTGACTAGTAAGTGGGTAGCATATACAGGGTGGACAAGATGGAGAGAGGAAAACAAGATTTCATCATGCTACTCAGCATGACACACAACTTCAAACTTTTGTATTGCTTATTTCTGGAATTTTCCCCTTCAGTATTTTCAGACTACAGTTAAGGGAACTATAGAAAATGAAAATACAGACATTGGGGGCTACTGTGAAGTAGGGGCACCGTGAGAGACCCTACTATGTGAAAATGTGCATCTCTTCTTCTTCTCCTTCCTACAGTTTCTACCAACCATCCCTCAGGAGGCCTCCTACCTCACCTGGTTCTTCCTTGTGTAATCTGCCCTTGAACTTTCCTGTGGCTCCCTCTGGGCATTTCATTTGGGTCTGTGTCCAAATATTACCTCTTCAAAGATGCTTCTCCTTGGACTACCTCATCTAAAATGTCCCACACTCTACTATACTCTGTCTCCTCACCCTGCTTTTTCTTCAAAGCAGCTATATGCCTGACATTAACTTGTGGTTTGGCTGGTTTAGTCTCTTCACGGGAATGCAAGTGCTATGGGAACAGGTAGTTTGTCTGTTTTCCGCTGTCATGTAGTGGCATTCAATACTTCTTTGTTCAATCAGTAAATTGATAAAGAATGAAGACCCCAGTCCAAACCTCTCACCCCACATTCCCAATGGCCAACTGTCTTCTTTCTGCCAAAACATTCCCCCTTCCATAGCTCACATAGTTCCCAAGGCATCACAAATATATCAGATGTTTGTGAGTCAATCCTGAATTCCCCTATTCCTTCCCACTAACACCCAAATAGACAAATCACTAGGCCCAGTCAATTTATTGCTCAGTATTTCTCAAATCTGTCCACTTCTCCCCATCACTACTATTATTACCTTAATTTGCATCACCCTCCACTCTTTTTCTTTTTTTCTTTTTTTTTTTTTTTGGCAGTACTGGGGTTTGAACTCTAGGCTGCACATTTGCTAAGCAGATGCTGTACCACCTGAGCCATACCCCCAAACCTCCACTCTTGACTAGATTGTTGAAACAATCTCCTTCCCCAGACTTTCATCCCTTCCACTACCCTCCAAAATTCCAACAAAACTCTTCGTAAAATATGATCACATTACTGCTCATCTTAAAACCTGCCCCTTCAAAATAAAATCCAAATTCTGTGACATGGTTCCTAGGCCCTTCATCATTGCCTCATGCGGGTTTTCCTAAATCTTCTCTGGCCACCAGGCCAATCTTCCTGACCAAATACACCATGCACCACTCTGTCTAGCCTTTGACTCTTCTGCTGCCTCTGCTTACATTTGCCCTGGCTCTTCACCTGGCTCTCCCCATCTGGATCAGACAGTAAGGACTCCAAGAAACTTTTCTTCCCTGCTGCATGCTGCCATGGCATCCTCTGCCCACCCTCATGGACTCATTGACCCCCCGCACTGGACTTTAGGCTCCAGGAATATAGAGCCTGCCTAGGAAAACTAAGTCTTTGTGTCCCCAGTTCCTAGCATGACTCCTGACACAAAGATAGACCTAATGAATGTTTGATGAATGGATGAATGCATGCATGAATCTGTTGTTTGGAATCTGTTTTTAGAATTTAGCAATAAAGTGGAAAAATGGATTGCCAGTGGGGAGTCTGAAAGCATGCAGGCTAGTTAAGAGCTAATTGACATATTCCAGACAAGATGAAGAGGGTCCGGACTCAGGCAGAGGCAATGGGAATGGAAATAAGGAGTCAGAATTAAGAGACTTTTGTTCCAAAAAAAACAAAAGCTATTTTATGAGCAAATGCAATTGATTGAGCACTGTGTTTTTTCTGAAGGATGGCTTTAGTGTTTTAAATTTAGACAAAGGGCTAGAAAGTCAGACATACCCCATGAGAAGCAATCAATCAACAAACTTCATGAAAGTGAGAAGAGGTGATTGAAGTAGACAAAGAGGTTATGAAGGCACACAGATACAGAAATAAAAGAGAATGTTTTAACTGCCTAAGGATCAAGAGGCTGACAGGAAAGTGAAGATTTTAGTGCAAAGGATGCAATAACTGGAAAAGTTTGCTTTTGTCTTTAATATAGTAATAAAATTTACAGAAAGTCTACCATATTACAATGACTAGGAAGTTACACATTATATAAGCTGCCTTCCATTTTGATAGAATAGACAAAACTAAACAAGCAATGTTCTGGGATCTATTGGGGAAGATAACTAACTTCCAGAGAAGCATCAGTGCAGGTTCATCCTATTTACATTTGACATCTCTAGAACCATGACATGGTAGTGACACTTAAGGTATTCCTGAAACATGGGAGGATTCTGTTACAACACCTGCTCTTTTAGCTAAAGTTCGGGAAAAGAAAGAGGAACATATTTCCTAAGAGCCTACTCAGTGTAGGATATCTTGGTTCACATACATCTGTGGCCTACCTCCACTTAAAAAGTGAACATAAATTATTATGCTGTCATAATCGACCTTGGGAAATGCCTTTTTTGTTGTTGTTATTTTGGGGCTTTTTTGAAACAAGATCTCGCTATGTAGTCCAGGCTGGCCTTGAACTGGAGATCCTACTGCCTCAGCCTCCCTAGTTCTGGGATTACAGAGATGTGTTATCATGCCTAGTAGTGGAGAATTCTTTCTGAGCATTGTTTTCTTCAAAAACAATAAAAATCTGTTAGTAATTTTTTCCTGAATAAGTAATGAATACATATTGGAAAATATTTAATCAAATCAAAAAGTTAGAATTAAAAATATACCTGTGTGCACCCAATAGTGAATCACAAGTTCCTCTCCCTGGGACAATAACTAAGCACAAGTTCTTCCACATCCTTCCAGGAATATTCTATACATGAGCACAATATTGCATAATGCATTTAAATTCTGTTCCATATACACTGAACACAATAATTATCTTACTATACATCTATTCTGTGCTTTATTTTTTTTTCATTTAACAATAAATAATGAAGAGCTCCTTATCTGAGCACTTATTGGCTACATTCCTTCTGTTCACATCATATTCTGCTCCGTAAAAAAATACTGTTTTGTTTGGCAAAGCCTCTATTGATGAATATTAAAGATGCTTTCCAGATAGTCTTTGTACTTAAGTAATTTCTCATATATGCAAATAGAACTGTATATTCTAGCACTGAGCAATACTAATTTGATATGAACAACATAAGTAATTTTAAATGTTCTAGCAGGCCAGATTAAATTTAAAAATATGTTATATTTAACCCATTATGTTCAAAATACAATCATGCCAATAAGAACTCAATGTAAAAAAATTAATAATGAGATAATTACTGTTACCATTACTCACCTTTCTCACAAAGCTTTATGCCAAATGACAACTTCAAAACTGTAATCTGTCCTTAAAAAATACAGATTTCAGTGGAATACTTGCTTAGCAAGCACAAAGCCTTAAGTTCAAATCCCTATACTACCAAAAAAAAGAAAAAAACAGACCTGGATTTTTACCCTTTCAAGCTCTGAGGCAAATTCAAAATTCAACATATGCAAATTAATAGAGGTAATGCTGCATATAACACAATGAAGGATAAAAGTCACATGATCATCTCAATAGCTGCAGAAAAAAGCCTTTGACAAAATTCAACATCCTTTCATGATAAAAGAAACTAGGAATAGGCTATATGTATTGAATCTATGGCTAGCATCATACTAAATGGGGAAAAGTTGAAACCATTTCCTCTAAAGTCAGGAATGAGACAAGGGTGTCCATTTTCCCCACCTTACTCCATATAGTGCTTGAATTCCTAACCAGAGCAATAAGGCAAGAGAAAGAAATAAAGGGGATACAAACAGAAAAGGATAGGATCTTATACTTAAAAGGACATAAAGACTTCTCCAAAAAATAAATCCTAGATCTGATGAACACTGCTGGCAAAGTTGCAGGATACAAAATCAGCATACAAAACCCAGGAGCTTTCCTATATAGCAAACAATGAGCAGGCTGAGAAAGAAATCAGGAAAATAATAACAACTTCAAAAAAAATTAAATACCTTGGGATAAATTTAACTGAGGAGGTGAAAGACCTTTACAACAAAAACTATAAAACACTAAAAAAAGAAACTGAAGAATATGCTAGAAGATTTGGAAAGACTTCCCATGTTCATGTATCAGCAGAATTAATCTTGTGAAAATGGCTATACTACCAAAAGCAATCTACAGAGTCAATGCAAACCCCATCAAAATCCCAGTGTCATTCTTCATAGATAGAGAAAAATCCATCCTAACGTTCACACAGAAAAATAAAAGTCTCCAACCAAGTTATGGAAACAGCCAAGATGCCCCACTACTGACGAATGGATTAAGAAAATGTGGTATCTATACACAATGGAATTTTATGCAGCCATGAAGAAGAACGAAATGTTATCATTCGCTGGTAAATGGATGGAATTGGAGAACATCATTCTGAGTGAGGTTAGCCTGGCCCAAAAGACCAAAAATCATATGTTCTCCCTCATATATGGACATTAGATCAAAGGCAAACACAACAAGGGGATTGGACTTTGAGCACATGATAAAAGCTTTAGCAGACAAGGGACGGGTGAGGATAGGTAAGACACCTAAAACATTAGCTAGCATTTGTTGCCCTTAATGCCGAGAAACTAAAGCAGATACCTTAAAAGCAACTGAGGCCAATAGGAAAAGGGGACCAGGAACTAGAGAAAAGGTTAGATCAAAAAGAATTAACCTAGAAGGTAACACCCACACACAGGAAATTAATGTGAGTCAACTCCCTGTATAGCTATCCTTATCTCAGCCAGCAAAAACCCTTGTTCCTTCTTATTATGGCTTATACTCTCTCTACGACAAAATTAGAAATAAGGGCAAAATAGTTTCTGCTGGGTATTGAGGGGGTGGGGGGGAGAGGGAGGGGGCACAGTGGGTGGTAAGGGAGGGGGTCGGGGCAGTGGGGAGAAATGACCCAAGCCTTGTATGCACATATGAATAATAAAAGAAAAAAAAAGGTCTCCAAGTAGCAGAAGTAACCTGAGCAAAAAGAGCAATCCTGGAGATATCACAGTACTGGATTTCAAATTATACTATAGAGCTATAGTATCAAAACAGCATGGTATTGACACAAAAAATAGAGACCAATGGAATAATGAAAACCCAGAAATAAATACACACAGCTACAGCCATCTGATTTTTTTCAAAGGAGCCAAAAAAATATGTTGGGAAAAGAAGTCTCTTCAACAAATGGTGCTGGAAAACTGATTATTTATATGTAAAAGACAGAAGCTAGATCTCTCTCACCCTGTACAAAAATCAACTCAAACTGGATCAAAGACCCAAATGTAAGACTTGAAACCTTGAAACTACTACAGGAAAACATGAGGAAACATTTGTAGATACAGGCATAAGCAACTATTTTCTGACTAGGACTCTAATTGCCCAGGAAATAAGAGCAAGAATTGACAAATGGGATTGCATCAAATTAAAAAACTTCTGCACATCAAAGGAAACAATCCTACAGAATGGAAGAAATCTCTGCCAGCTATTTCTCAAATATCCAGAATACACAAAGAGCTCAAAAAATTAATGCCAAGAGAACAAATAATCCAATTAATAAGTGGGCAAATGAACTTAACGGTTCTCAGAAGAAGAAGTACATGAAGAAATGCTCAGCACCCTTACTGATAAAGGAAATGCAGATCAAAACTACACTGAGATTCCATTTAACCTCAGTCAGATTGGCAATCATTGAGAAAACAACAAATGCAGGTGAGGATGGGGGGTGGGGTGGAAGGAAGAACCCTTATATATTGTTGGCAGGAATTGTAAATTACTTCAGCCACTATGGAAAACAGTATGGAGGTTCTTCAAAAGCTAAAAGTAAAACTATCTTATGACCCTGCTATACCACTCTCAGGCATAGATCTGTAGGAGTGTAAATCAACATACAATAGAGATGCCCATTGTACAAAACATGTACACGCACGGTTATAGCAGCATTATACACAACAGCCAAGCTGTGGAATCAGCCTTGGTGCCCAACAACCAGTGAATGGATAAAGAAAATGTGGTATACATACAAAATGGAGTTTTATTCAGCCATAAAGAAGAATGAAATTATGCTGTTTGAAGGAAAATCGATGGAACAAGACATCATCATGTTGAGTGAGATAACCCAAATTCAAAAAGCCAAATATCACATGCTTTTACTCATGATGGAATCTAGGTCTAAAATGATAATAATAATAATAATAATAATAATAATAATAATGGGACATTAAGCATAAAAGGGGGAGTCTCTGGAGGGAGAACCAGCAGTAGAGGAGAGGAGAAAAGGAGAAGGTACTGACTGGGGGGATGAACATGACTGAACTACTCTTTTTTTGGAGGTAGTGGGGTTTGATCTTAGGGCCTTGCACTTCCTGGGTAGGTGCTCTATCACTTGAACCATGCCCCAACCCTTTTTTTGCTTTAGTTATTTTTCAGGTAGTCTTGTGCTTTTGTCTAGGACTGGCCTCAGATCCAGATCCTCCTACACCTCTCAAGTAGTTGGACCACAGGCATGTACCATTATGCCCACCTTGCTTGTTGAGAGATGGGGGAGGGTCTCACTAACTCTTCTCCTCCCTCCCCCTCCCCCCATGGCTGTTCTTAAACCACGCTCCTCCTGATCGTCCCAGTAGGTAGAATTATAGTCGTGAGCCACGCACACCACCCCCCGAGATTTTATTTTCTAAATATCCTTCAAGCCAGTTCCTACTTTTTATACTAACACACCCTCCCTTCGTCCAGAAGATAATTTATTCCAATCTGGGTCACTGCTCTTATCTCCCAAAGAATCATCTCACCTTCAGGTCTGTCACGTTCTAATACAAGCCCCACAGTACTGGTACAAATCTGGTCACATCACTCCTCTCTTGAATGTGTTTCAATGGCCTCTCATGGCTTTCAGGATAAAGTTCCACATAGCCATTCACTCAGTTGCCAAATATTTTTAAACACTTGCTGTGTCCCAAGAGCTGTGGTAAACTGTGTAGTTGTAGAAAACAAAACAAAAACATAGTTTCTGCCTCAAAAAGTTACCAGTTTTGTTTATGTGTGTGTAGGCTTCAAGTCCCTTGGACAAAGTCATGAGGCACCAGAGACCTCATTGAAATTTGCAATGCAAAGGCTGTGATTCAGGTTTCTTTCACCCTTTCAAATTCTACAGAAAAACAACATCAAATAGATGATCCAAGAGGTCCCAACCTGAGTTTTTTGCCTACTGCAGGCCCACTCTTCCTATTACTCATTTTGTTTGAACTGAGATGAAGCTCTTCAAAAGATTAAAGGAAGATTCTGCCCCAAATGTGACTTTTTGCATTTCTCATAGCTGATTGATATTAACACTCAAGGAGACGCAAGCACCATAGCTCTGCATTTCTATCCCTTGATGGAGGACACTTTGTCTACCTGTATCTGTGGAGGTCCAGCTCTGGGTCAGATAGCTGTCCTGTGCTTTCTAAACACGGAATAAAAGATGTTCTCCCTCTCTTCACTTCTAACACCATGCCAGCAGCTTTGCTATGACATTACGATGGTACAGTATCTAATTGGTTCTGTGCATGCTCCCTGTGATAAAGGGTGCATTAAGTTTGCTTTATATGTATGACTTGCTTTTGAATAAAAACAGCCAAACTCATTTTAAACTTGTGAAAAAAACCTGGGAACCATATCAGTGGAAATCATCCTTCATCTATGGTTTTCTGATTTTCATGAGTCTAGCTAGATGCATCTTTTGTGAAGAAAAAATGCTTTCTGAGCTGTTAATTTGACAGAAAGTTTTGTTCTCATTCACCTGGACTTTCATCAATGATTCCAGCTGATGGGGAGGGGGAGTTTGTCAGAGAAACTATTTTTGTAGGCTGAGTAATAATGGTCTGAGGGTGACTCACAATGCAGGAAAGTCTACATTAAGCGGATTTTTGGATTTTTTTTAAATTGTTCGATATATTTCCTTTCCCCCTGCCAAAGTATAGAGCAGAAAAGGGTTTCTTGGGTACTAGTAAAATTGTTTTCTTATCTGTTTGCTGGCTACTAGGTAGGTTGAGTTTTAATAAATTCACCAAGCTGTACACTTAGAATTTGGGCAATCTTCTGTATGCATCTTATGGTTCAACAAGTTAAAACCTGTAACATCCTCTTCCCACCTAGAGGATAAACAGACATGTGAGCTCACACACACACACACACACACACACACACACTTTCCCTTCATGCAAAGGAGTTATTCTCTAAAAATATCTCTTTCTTATTAAGTTATCAATTCTCTTTCTTTATCAGACTCTAAAGTCTTTGTTGGTACAGTATATTCTTAATTATCTTGTACTCTCTATTGGAGCTAGCATATAGAAGCCACTTCCTAAATATATACTGAATGAATGAATGAGCAAAAAAATGAATGACAAAATTAGATAAATTGGGAACAGATGTCTCATAATAGGAAGATAGTAAATTAGTATTCTCTATAGTATAAAGTATAATTATATTTATAACTACCTTAGCCCTTGGCCAGATTCTACAGGCAGTCATGATTCTAGTAAGTGTTAAAATAATGTTTACCCACCAAACCATCTGATTCCTCAATCTTACCAAATAAATGTCACAAAGAGTAAGGTCTCTGTTACTTACTGTTTGCCTCTGAAGAGTGTTGTAAGAACAGCACTATAGAATACAATGGGTCTTATTTTGGTTTTTGTTTATTCATTTGCTAAAGTTGAATATCACAGATTGTGTAATTTATAAAGAACAGAGGCCCATTTAGCTCATGGTTCTGGAGGCTAGAAGTCCAAGATCATGGTGCAGGTATCTGCAGGACATCTGGTGATAGCCTTTCTTTTAAAAAAAAAAAAAAATTGGGGTGGTACTAGGGATTGAACCAAGGGCCTTGTGCATGCAAAGCAAATGCTCTCCCATTTAAGCTCTCCCCCAGACTCTACCTCCTCAAACCCTGAGATTACAGGTGTGAATTACCACACTCAGCTATGAGATGTTTTATTATTATTTTTTACTGTTGTGCTGGGTGAGGGTACCTTGTGGCATTTACAAAAGTTCTTGCCATATATCAAGTATATTGTACTTGAATTCATCTCCTCTACCATTCTCCTTCATTTCTCCCTCCCCCATTCCTGGAATCATTTCAACAGATATCATTTGCCCATTTACATACATATATACACAGCATTTGCACCATATTCACCCCTCTTCATCATTTCCCCCCTCCTCCCCTCCCCCACTGGTACCAATCCTCTCCCAGGCATGATCTGCTCCACCCTCAGCACAAGGCAATACAGAGTAAGTGAGCCAGAGACAGCATCTATATATGTATGTATGTATTATTCCTTTGATATTTCATTTAATCCATTAACCAATTTGGGAATCCATTAGAGCAGAACCCTTATGACCCAATCACCTCCAAATGTCACTAACATATCACTGATATATGACTTTGAAGAAGTTTCCAATGCTTGAGTTCCAGGGGACATGCAAACAATACAATCAGCTTAGATCTGGAGTGAGAGACACAGCGCAGCAACTGTCCCTCATATCATAAAAACTTGACTTATGTTCTTATGATATTAGAGGGACCTGACAAGATAAGTGCAGCTTGGTCAGTTTGGTTTGTTTCTTTAGTCTTTATGTTAAATAAAAATCCCATTCTTAGACTACTGAAGAACCAATAGAAGAGAACAAGGAAAATGCTTTTTAAGTGTCTCCATTTTTAAAACATTGTTTTAATATCCTATTAGGTGTTTACAAAGTCCCTTGGGAATAATGGCTATTATACCATAATTTGAAAGCAGGGATGGAGGGGAGATACGTTGATTATCTATTTCTCTGTAATCTATTAAGCTTAATGGCCCAAAACAATGACAAACATTTATTTCTCACAGTTTCTATGAGTCAGGAATTGGAGATCAGGTTTGCTGGGCAATTGAGGTTCTAAAATGTTAAGTAATTCTCCCCAGGATTATAAACCTAATGAATAGTAGATTCAGGATTTGAAACCAGGTTCTCTCTTTTATGACTGGGGGTGACTCTGTTGGCCAGAGTACCAGTTAGGAAACGATAATAATAACCCAAGTGAGAAATGACTTCAGACAATTTCAGCTTACATTGTGAGTGAAAATATCTTGGCAGCAGAGGACCAGGAGAGAGGACCTCTTGCCATAGGTGTAGTACTTTAGGAGGCAGCATTCTGGCGCTCCCCTCTCCAGGGAGAGATGTCCACAGCTCTAAGGAGACTGGCTTCCCTTTAATCTCAGGTGCCTAGTGATGCACAGATGACACACGCAGGAATTTCAGGTGCTCAGAGTTCTTGAGCCCGCTCTGAGGATGAAAGCACAGGAGGACTCCAACAGCAGAGGTCGGAAAGATTTTATTTGTAGAGAAGAGAAGAGAAAGACTGCATATTGGAGAATGCAGGGAGACCGGGAAACCAGTGATTCCGTGGGCCAGAGTGGGGAATTATAGCCTATTTTTGCATTGCCTGATGGCAGTAGATGCCTTTCAGATGCAAACAGGCATTTCCAAGGGAGGAGAAGTGTCTCCTTGACCATTTATCACCTTATTGGGACCTCCTGCAGTCTGTCCTTCAGTCCTTCACTAGGACCCTGGAAATCCCTTGGTCATCTCCAGGGCATGGGACTTTTTTGTAGGTCCTTCCTGCTGAGACCATACTTGCTATTTGTAAATACAGCTTTAGGCCTGAGACGTGATCATGAGTGGTTGAAATGTTTGGACAGTCCTTATAGCAGGAAGATGGGAAGAGGTCTACACACCTATGCATGAGACAGCTCACTGTGAAGGTGGTAGAAAGAGAAAGGAAACAGGCCACAGCTGGCTCCTCATGCAGACTAGTTCCTACGCAGAACTCCAAGGACACTGTGAGTACTACTTTGCAATTTGACCTTCCAGGTCATTGCGAAAGAGTATTTGTAAATTAGGAGGACACAATACATTTTAGTGAAAAAAATTGTACCTTGATTTGTAACTTTTATGTGTTTAGATATATGCTCTATGTGCCTCTATTTGTATCCTGGTTTGTCAACTATGATCATATTGGAGATTTATTTTTCTGACCATATTGTTGGCTAAACAATTCCCAAATTCTCACACTATGAATTCCTAGACATATAACAAGCATGCCATTAAATTATAGCCAAGCTTAGAAGAAAAAATAAGAAATTACCAATGAAATGAAGGAAAAGAAACCTAAGGTAGAGATTATATAAACTAGCACTGCAGCTTCACTGGGTGAAGCTTTTGGATTTATTAAGAGAAAGGCATAGGTTTTAATGCCTTGAGGTCTAGAACTGCAGAGAGTTTGCAAGTTAGAACTGAGATCCTTATATAAAGCTGAGACCCTCAAAAGATTGTAGGGTAGGCAGAAAAATGGCTTTCTAAGCATATCCACATCCTAATTGCTAGAACTTGTGACTATTTTACCACACCTGGAAAAGAGGAAAGTAAGGTTACAGATGGAATTGAAGGTTGCTTTATCAGTTGACCTGGCTTACTCAGGTGGTCCCCAGGTCATCACAAAAGTCCTCTTGAAAGTAGAAGGGGAAGGCAGAAGAGGTCAGTTATGTGTGTGAGAGACTTAACTACTATTGCTAGCCGTGAAGGTGTTGTTAGGACCCGGAATCCTATTCCCCCGAGAGACAGAGAGCCAGGCGTGAATGCAATCAACAAAGCAGAGTTTATTGGACTGGCTAGCCAGGGTCGAGCTCCCACACGGACACGCAGGACCGGTTAGGAAAGCAAGACCCTGAGCCTCTTAGGGGGAAATCTTATATAGACTGCAGTGGCATGCATATTTTTGTTATCAACATTAGACAAGCAGGCAGAGCACATCCTGCACGTACTTCACATCTTGCTCGTACCTCACATCTTGCTCGTATCTCACATCTTGCTCGTATCTCACATCTTGCATTCCTCACATTCTATATGCCCTAACTGAGCCCTGCCTCATTGCTTATCTTATCTACATGGGATGTTTGGTACTGGTTTCTCCAACAAGGGGGTTGGGGCCCGCTGAGACCTCATATTCCTTTCATTCCCCCCTTTCTTATGGCCTAAATTGAGGAATCATCCTCGAGAGGATGAAGAGCCTGATATTGTTGGCGGAGGACCAGAAGTTGGATAGTATTAATTCGACTTTTGACAAAAGTCATAAGTCGGTTTAGAATCCAGGGTCCTATGGTAACAAGCAGTAGGATGATTATTATTGGCCCTGCCAGTGCAGATAAAAGGGTAGCCAACCATGGGGACTGGTTAAACCAAGACTCGAACCAGCTTTCCCCTGCCTCTTTTTCTCGTTTTCTTTGTTCCAGGCTCTTTCGGAGTTTAGACATGGAGTCACGAACAACTCCGGTATGGTCAGCGTAAAAACAACATTCTTCCCCTAGAGCAACACATAGTCCCCCCTTTTGGAGGAACAACAAGTCCAGACCTCGTCGGTTTTGAAGTACTACCTCAGACAGAGAAGTGAGGGATTTTTCTAGGTGGCTAATGGAGGTTTCTATTCTCTCTATATCTTCGTCTATGGCTGCGCGCAGCGAAGACATCCCTTTATGTTGAGTAGCCAGGGAGGCTATGCCGGTCCCTGCCCCAGCCACCCCTAGGCTAAGTAGGGTAGCAATGGTTAGTGTAGAAATAGGCTCTCTCTTCTTTCTCTCACCTGTTCCTATATTCCAGTATGAATATAGACTTTCCTCCGAATGATAGAGGATGCGGGGCAGCACAACCACTATAACACAGAATTCTTTAGAGCTGTTAAACACCTTAGTTGATAGGCATGGGGTGAGTCCGGACCGCGAGCTTAGCCACCACCCATTGTCCTTTGGAATTACCCATTTAATAGCATTTCCCCAGGTAGAACTGGCGTTAATAACAGTACATAAGTCCCGTCTGTTCTTTGGCACTTTTCCTAAGCAGGTTCCTTGGCCGTTTACCTGCTGTATGGTCAGACCTCTCTTACGGTCTCCCCAGGAACATTGAGTAGGGTTTTCCTCAGATGAGGTATCGTGAGTGGTGTTTAGCCCTATTGCCTCATAGAATGGGGGCCTCACATCATAACATAACCAACAGGAGTTAGTCATGTTAGGGTTGGTGTGGTTTAACGTCAGGAAGGCAGCACCCACTAGCTCCCAGAGGGGGTCTTTAGATGCGGTCATGAGACTGGGCCTCACCAGGGGAGGGCTGGTTTCTGATGGTCTTGGAGTTGTAACATTAGCCCGAGCTATGGTTGAGGGAAGGTGGTGAGTTGTGGAAGGTTGGGGAGATGGCTTTACATTGGGCGGCCTAAGTACCTTATTGGGGCCTACTGCTGTGGACGGTGGCCCTATGGGCTCAATTTTTAATCTGACCACTATGGTCGAGCCAGCATGTCCACCATATTTATAAAATACAAGTCCCCATACCTTACCTTGTATCCACCCAGGGGTGTCCTTCTTGCCAGTTTCAGTGAAAGTGACCTTGATTCTATCTAGATCCGTGGGCTGGCATTTATGGGTGGGTATTGGAATTCTGTGCCCCCTTAATATCCCATTTACAAAGGCAAATTTGACTAGGTCTGATTTTGATATCCCCCATTTCCATTCACTATCATTGGATGTGACACATGCCCATGACCTACAGAAGGAGTATTGTATCCCCCCACATTCCTGGTTCTTTTTGTGGCCGGGGCAGGCATAAAACCCATAACGTCGGGCTGACTCCGGGGCAGTAGACTTGTAGGCAGGATTGATGTCTCTGAAGCAGAACTGAAGCTCCGGCCACCAAGTTCCTATGGGGGCAGTGCGAGTAGTCTCGTTGAGGGTGGTATGAGTCTCCCCATCGGTGAGTATCCAGGTTTGCTTATAGGGCTGGTGAGGGTTGGTTTCTGCGAGGCTCCCGCTCTGGGCATTGAGCAAGATCAGAGCGATCAGCCACCCCATCCGTGGCTGCTCCTGAAGGCTCTGCATGTTCCCGGGGCCACAAAAGCTTTAGCTTTAATGGGTTGTCTGGGTGCCGCCGTACAGTCCACTCCATGACCCCTTCTTGTTTTTGATGATTGGCTCGACGCACGTGGGAGTGGTGGATCCAAGGTCCGATGCCATCAACCTTGAGGGCGGTAGGGGTAGTAAACAGTACAACATAAGGTCCTTTCCATCTAGGCTCTAGGGTTTTGGACTGATGCCTTTTAACCCATACCATGTCACCCGGGACTATGCCATGTTCCGGAGCCGGGTCCCTCTTAACAGCGTGGTATGCTTGAATTAAGGGCCAAATCCGTTGTTGCACTTTAGCTAAAGCCTGCAACATGGTCAGGTAATTTGGGGCCAGATCACCTAGTTCTGGGCTTAAGGTCCTCTGAATGATGGGGGGTGGAGCCCCATACAGGATCTCAAAGGGAGTTAGCCCATGGACATAGGGGGAGTTCCGGACTCGGAAGATGGCCAAGGGAAGGAGCGTCACCCAATCACCGCCAGTCTCCAGGGCCAATTTGGCTAAAGTCTCCTTTAGTGTCCTATTCATCCTTTCTACTTGCCCTGAGCTCTGGGGGTTATATTCACAATGTAGCTTCCAATTGGCCCCCATAGCCTGGGCTAGTCCCTGCAGGACCTTACTAACAAAAGCCGGACCGTTATCTGACCCAATTGCCTCGGGCACCCCATATCTGGGTATGATTTCCTCTAGCAAAGCCTTTGCCACTACCTGACTCGTCTCCTTCTTTGTAGGAAAAGCCTCCACCCATCCTGAAAAGGTATCTATGAATACCAGCAAATATTTGTACCCAAACTTTCCCGGTTTTACCTCAGTAAAATCCACTTCCCAACTTCTTCCAGGAGCCCTCCCCCGTTCCCGAGTACCTGTATGGTGCCCCTCCCTTCGTCCTGGTTTCATGATTGTGCAGCTGGCACAATCTTCCACAATTTGGCGGACTGCTATGGTCTGGTTCGGAAATCGGAGCTGCGCAGATGTCAACAAGTCTAGTAATTTTCTCCGCCCCAAATGGGTGGACTTATGTAAGTTAGCCAACAGGAATCGTCCGAGTTTTTCAGGCAGAATTAACTTGCCTTCCAAGTCGCTTTTCCATCCGTCTTCCCCTTCTCTAAAGGGGGAGTGGGCTCTCATCCAAGTGAAATCCTCTGTGGAGTATTCTGGTCGGGGGGGTAGCGGAGGGAGCTCTGGGACCGGCACGTCTATCGCCGCAACAGTGGAAGGTTGCCCTGTCTCCATGGGAGGACTCACCATTGCTACTCTCTTTGCTTCTTGATCTGCTCTGTTGTTACCGACAGCTTCCGGCGTCTTGGCAGACTGGTGGCCTGGGACATACATCACTGCCACTGCCTTCGGTTTTTCCACTGCCATTAATAGATGCTGGACTTCGGCTAGGTTCTTTAGATGTTTTCCTTCTGCTGTGCGGAATCCTCTTTCGCGATAGATGGCCCCGTGGACATGGATGGTACCGAAAGCATAGCGGCTATCGGTGTAGATATTGACTCGCTTTCCTTTTGCCCTCTCCAGGGCCTCTGCCAAGGCAATTAATTCCGCTTTTTGGGCTGATGTTCCGGGTGGGAGGGCGCTGCTCCATACCGTATTTCCTTCTTGGTCGACTACAGCTGCCCCTGCCCTTCGGGCTCCATCTTGGAAAAAACTGCTTCCATCCGTGTACCAGTTTAATTTGCAGCCGGACAGGGGGGTATCCTTTAGGTCAGCCCGTACCTGTGTAACTTCGGAGAGGAATTCTTTGCAGTTATGGACAGGTGTCTGCAGTTCCGGGTTAGGCAACAAGGTGGCAGGGTTCAGGATTACGGGATCTGTGAATGTGATCCGAGGGGAATCCAACAAGAGCCCCTGGTAGTGGGTGAGCCTGGCATTCGTCATCCATTTCCCAGGGGGTTGTTTAAGGATTCCCTCCACCGGGTGAGGGGCCGTTACCCAGAGGGCCTGTCCAAAGGTTAGTTTATCGGCTTCTCTCACCAGCACGGCAATGGCCGCTATGATGCGGAGGCAGGGGGGCCATCCTGCCGCTACTGCGTCTAATTTCTTGGAAAAGTATGCCACTGGTCTCTTCCAGGGACCTAGCTGTTGGGTCAAGACTCCTTTGGCTACCCCCTTTTTCTCATCTACAAACAGAGTGAATGGTCTTGTAGGATCTGGCAAGGCTAAGGCAGGGGCCTGCAAAAGAGCGTCTTTTAGCTGATCAAAGGCCTGTTGTTCTCTCTCTCCCCAACTCCAATCTGGAGCTTCTTTGGTGGCCTCATATAGGGGTCTGGCTATTTCCGCAAATCCTGGAATCCAGAGTCTACAGAACCCCGCGGAGCCCAGGAATTCTCTCACCCCCCTAGTGGATGTCGGGGATGGGATAGCCAGAATAGTCTGTTTCATGGCATCAGTCAGCCACCTTGCCCCATCTGCAATCCGATAACCCAAATACGTCACTGACCTTTTACAGATGTGAGTTTTCTTGGCACTTGCCCGATACCCCAGCTCACCCAATTCCGTTAGCAGGTGTTCAGTAGCCTTGATGCACTCCTCTCGGGTTTCTGCCGCTAACAGTAAGTCATCAACATACTGTAATAGAGTGACTCGTGGGTGGCTCCGACGAAAAGGTTCCAGGTCCTGGCTCAGGGCCTCATTAAACAGGGTGGGAGAGTTTTTAAATCCTTGCGGCAGTCTGGTCCAAGTGAGCTGTCCGGATTGGCCCCCATCTTCTTGCCATTCAAAAGCAAATAGCGGCTGACTAATTTCTGACAATGGAATGCTGAAGAAAGCATCTTTCAAATCAAGGGTTGTATACCATACTTGCGAGGGGGGTAGGTGGCTGAGCAAGGTATAGGGATTCGGAACGGTGGGATGAATGTCCTCCGTCCGCTCGTTTACCTTTCGTAGGTCTTGCACAGGCCTATAGTCCCCGCTTCCCGGCTTTCGGACGGGGAGCAGAGGAGTATTCCAGGCAGACTGACAAGGTCGCAGTACTCCTTCCTTTATTAGCCTGTGGATATGAGGGGCTATGCCTCTTCGGGCCTCCTCAGGCATAGGATACTGTTTCACCCAAATGGGGAGAGCAGAAGCCTTCAATTGTATAACTACGGGCGGGAGGTGTTTGGCGAGGCCGGTTCCCGCAGTCTCCGCCCAGGCCGTGGGAAATCTTTTTACCCAATGAGTCATGTCCCCTCCTGGTTCCTGTTGACTCTCAAACAGACGATGCTCGTCAGCCAATGATAGGGACAAGACATGAATCGGGCTCCCTTCTCGATCAGTCACAATTATTCCATCTGGTTCAAAATGGATATGGGCCCCTATTTTGGTGAGTAGGTCCCGTCCGAGCAGGGGAGCGGGGCTCTCAGGGACGACCAAGAAGGAGTGTGTGACCTGGTGTTTTCCTAAGTTCACCTTTCTTTTGGTAGTCCATGTACATAACTGCGTACCGGTGGCCCCCTGAACAACACTTGTTCGTGCCTTGTTCAAAGGTCCATGTGCCTTGTTTAAAACCGAATATTGGGCGCCGGTATCCACCATGAACCCCATCGGCTTCCCCTCCACATGCATTGTTACCCAGGACTCGGGGAGGGGGTCTGAGCCCCGTCTCCTTCAGTCCTCTTCTCCGGCTAGTAGGACTCTGGCCTGCTCTACTGCTCGTTCCCTTTCCCTGTTTTCCCCCGGTCTCCTTCCAAACCCTCTTCTTCCCTTTAACTTAGGACATTCTCTCTTCCAATGCCCCGTTTCCTTACAGTAAAAACAGTGTTCCTTATCCGGGGTCCTGGCATGGCCCCCTCCTCTGGGTTGGTCCCGGACACCCGCTAGGAAAATACGAGCCATTTCTCTCTGTTGCTTTCGGTTTTCCTTAGCCTGGAACTCCCGGTCCTCCTTTCTCAATTTCTCCTGGGCTTCCCTGTCTTCCTTTCTCTGTCTTTCCTCCCTTTCTTCTGGAGTTTCCCTAGCGGTAAAGACCTTTTCTGCTACCTGTAGCATTTCCCTTATAGTCATCTCCCCTAAGTTTTCCTGTTTATTGAGTTTTCTCCTAATGTCTGGGGCTGCCTGATTAATGAATGAGAGTACCACAGCAGACCGGTGGAGGTCCGCCTCAGGGTCAATCGGGGTGTACTGACGGTATGCCTCATGGAGGCGCTCTAAGAAACCGGCTGGGCTTTCGTTTTCCCCTTGAATGACTGCTTTTACTTTTGCAAAATTGGTGGGCCTTCTAGCGGCCGCTCGGAGACCGGCCATAAGAGTCTGGCGGTAGATCCGAAGACGCTCCCTACCTTCTGCGGTCCCGAAATCCCAATCAGGGCGGCGTAGGGGAAAAGCCTCGTCTATGGCCGGTTGGAGAGTTGTGGGTCTCCCATTATCCCCCAAGACGTTCTTCCTCGCTTCGTTGAGGATGCGCTCTCGTTCCTCCGTCGTAAAAAGAGTATTGAGCAGCTGATGACAGTCATCCCAAGTGGGGCGGTGTGTATGCATGATGGACTCCAGGAGATCTATGAGACACTTGGGGGTCTTCAGAAAAGGGCGGGTTCTGCATCCTCCAGTTATATAGATCACTGGAGGAGAAGGGCCAGTACTGAAACTGTTGCCCTCCTCCCGGTCCCCCTTGGCCCACCATCCGGACTGGAAGTGTAGGGACAGTTTCCTCCCCCTGTGTTGATGAGGGGGGCCCGTCTTCCCCCTCCCTTTCCCGGATCCCTCGGGGGCGAAGTCTTCGACCCATTCCTCCTCCTGCTGCCAGTCCTGTTGAGGAGGATGAGGAAATTTCCTCCTCCGGGGCACTGGCTTGGCCAGGGGGAGTCACGTATGGAGGCGGCCGATCTTCCTCTGCCCCTGCGAGGGATGGGTAAAGGGGGGAACTCTCTGGTAAGACCGGAGATGGTGAAGGAGATGCCCTAATTTGAGGACCGGTCAAGGTGGGAAGAGGAAGTTTTTCCTCCTCCTTTATGACCAAGGCGGGCATGACTGGGGTTTTAGCCCCGGGGGCCGAACTGGAGGGGTGGGTCAGAAAAACTGTTAACCAAGGGGGAGGGTTCCTCACCAGATCCTCCCAAACCAAAATGTAAGGAACTTGGTCTGGATGGCCTCGATTGTCTGGCTGAAAAATGACTGCTTTAACCTTAGTGATCAGGTCTAGGGAGAGGGAACCTTGAATGGGCCACCCGACTCCAAAGGTGGGCCACTCTGCAGAACAAAAGGTGTCGAACTTACCTTTCTTGATGACCAGACCCGCATTTAAGGCCCTTTCTTTAACTTCTGGAAAGTGAGAAAGGATCAGAGACTTTGGGGTTGTTTGTCCCTGTCCCATTGTGGAAGGAGACTCAAACACCAAGAGAGATAGAACAAAAAGGGTAAAGGCAACAATAATTCCACACACACACAACA
Source organism: Castor canadensis (assembly GCF_047511655.1). Taxonomy (NCBI): domain Eukaryota; kingdom Metazoa; phylum Chordata; class Mammalia; order Rodentia; family Castoridae; genus Castor; species Castor canadensis. The sequence continues at coordinate 134,185,942 of NC_133393.1, read as the reverse complement.
CTCTCCAGCACTCGCTCGGACCGGTCCTTCTCTCACACTGGTGCGCACCCCATTCAACCTCCTCACCGTCCAACTGGGATATCAGGCCGAAAGGCATCCACTTGACGGGTGGTCGGTCGACTAGCTCAATTAGTTCTTCACCTGGCGCCAGGGTTCCTAAAATGCTCGAGCCCAAATGAGAGGAAAGCCTCTCCCAATAGGACCCTGTGGTCCTCCTTGCAAGATTCCCAGAATGAATCTCCCTGGGGATTGGCCGAATCCCCGCCGCGGCCCAAATGGAACACTCAAGTTCCTCCAAATGAGGGTCTGGGATCCCCTCCCAACGCCTAGGACTTGGGATCGCCCCTGCTTTCTCGCAGGCAGGTTCTGTCTCTCGAGAAAATGAAATCTCGGTGGGACCTCCAAATGTTAGGACCCGGAATCCTATTCCCCCGAGAGACAGAGAGCCAGGCGTGAATGCAATCAACAAAGCAGAGTTTATTGGGCTGGCTAGCCAGGGTCGAGCTCCCACACGGACACGCAGGACCGGTTAGGAAAGCAAGACCCTGAGCCTCTTAGGGGGAAATCTTATATAGACTGCAGTGGCGTGCATATTTTTGTTATCAACATTAGACAAGCAGGCAGAGCACATCCTGCACGTACTTCACATCTTGCTCGTACCTCACATCTTGCTCGTATCTCACATCTTGCTCGTATCTCACATCTTGCATTCCTCACATTCTATATGCCCTAACTGAGCCCTGCCTCATTGCTTATCTTATCTACATGGGATGTTTGGTACTGGTTTCTCCAACAAGGGGGTTGGGGCCCGCTGAGACCTCATATTCCTTTCAGTGTAAGGAGTCTAGAAACTAGAAAAGGTCATAAAACGGATTCTACCTTGACCTTCCAGAAGGAATCAGACTGTAGACACCTTGATTTTAACCCAGAGACACATTTTGAACTGCTGACCAAAAAGACTGAGATAATAAGTTTCTGGGGTTTTTCTCATCTTTCTGGTACTTCCTCCCTCCCTCCCTCCCTCCCTTCCTCTCTCCTTTCCTTCCTTTCTTCCTTCCTTCTTTCCTTTCTTCATTCCTTCCTTCCTTCCTCCCTCCCTCCCTTCCTCCCTCCCTTCCTTCCTAGTAGCAGTTAGACATAAATACAAAGGGGACCTAAAAAAAGGATTCTTTAGAGTCCTTGACTGGGGGAAAATGTTAGGTATCAGGTAAATGTAAGCAGCCAGCAAGTGTTTGGTGCATGCCTAGCAACATATTGCTCTTAAAGGATAAATCAATCAGCTATACAAAAGTTACCCACATCATCCTGTCCAGAAGGTAGTGGCTGCCAATTCCCACTGCCGGATCTCCAGGTTAAACCAGTTGGAGTGAATACAAGTTACTTTTGGGTCATTAACATGTCATTTTGTTAATGGCACCGGAGCAGTTTGTGATCAGAGGGCTTCCAAATTCTTTGTATCTCACCAGAAAGAATCTATGGCAGGACACGTGGGTGTAAAGGAAGTTTATTAAAAGTTAAGGAAGAGAAACGCAAAGGGAAGCATGTTGGGGCCCAGGTGAAACTGCTTTTCAGGTGTGTTTGAAACCTATGATAACATATGGGAAGGGGAGAAGGAGATTCCTAGCCAATGATCAATGATTGGGGAGGGGAATGGGTGGTTCCTGGCCAGGTGAGGGTGGTTCCGGAGCAATTTTTATCTAATTGTAATTGCAGATTTTCTTCCCCTTCTATTGGGTTTTTCTTAGGTGGTCATGGGAAATCACACGCACAGAATGATTCTTAAGTCATGTCATAATTCTTACAGAACGTTCATGTCAGTCACACCCCAAGGGATGATCCTGGGAAGAACTTGATGCTCCAGGACCTTATGCTTCTATAAATGTCTTGAGTTGAGGCAAAAATAATTGTCACTCTTGACCTCTTTCTAGACAACTCATTTTCACCTCTAAAAGTGCCTTTGTATTCTAATAAACTTTACCGTTCTTAATAAGCTATAGTTTTTACTATTCTGCCCTCCCATCTTACCTGAAATCTTCTGTGGCCAGATGCAAGGATCAAGACAGCTATGCTGACTTTCCAGTCACACTTCTTTTCCTTTCAATCCTCTTTCTTTTCCCTTGCCTCAAATTTGTGTCGTTTTAAGCCAGTTTGTGGTAATTTATTAATCAAAAATAGGAAAATAATGTAGACTTCATCTTTCCTAAAATATTAAACTAGAAGAAGACTGCTGTTAGCTCAGGTTAAGAAGGAAGTTTATCTAACTGCCTTGGGTCTCTAAGTAAAGTCTCCTTGAGAATTCATTACCATGATCCCACCCTTTACTACTTGCTAGGGTTGATATTCCCAAACTCAGAAATTATCAAAATAATGGCTCCCAGGGAGAGGTTCCTGGCAAATGTAAAATCTCCTCTGGAAAGCTCCACCATAGCCTAGGCCACACAAGATTTACACAGATAAAATTCTGATAAAACCCTGGTCAGAATAACAATTCAAATTAAAACAAAAGGGAGAGAGAGAAGAGACAGAGAAAGAGGATTCTTCCTTTATAAACAGATGGATCAGGCATAACAAGCAGCTGAATCAATACCATGACAGTGCCATATAATAGAAAAATATGACAGAGAAAAGAAAATAGAGATGTTTAAAATAATTAGCAACTTTAAAGAAATATCAGAATCATAAAACAAGACACTGAGAGGAAAGAACAGGCAGATTTAATAAGAAGCAAATAGACATTCTAGAGAAAAATAGACTTTGAAATTAAAAATTCTGTGGATAAGTCAAACAGCAAATTTGACAGTATTAAAAACTATATCACCAAACTGAAAATAAACCTTAAGATACTATCCAGAATGTAGTTTTAAAGGGGGAAATGATGAATAATATGAGAAAGATAAACAGAGGAATATAAGAAGATCCAAAATAAGATCCCCAAAGCAGAGAAGAGAGTGAATGGGAGAGTATATTGCATCTGTCACAAATTCAATAGCCATGTCAATCAGGGACCAGTGATGAGAACAGATGGTAATATTCTCCTGAGTCCCATTTATAGCATGATTAAAGAAAATAAAACACCACACATTCAACAAGTACTGTCATTCTTTCCTATATTGTGTACTGTGTGTTTATTCCCTGTCAAAGTATCATTTTCAAAAGTTAGAAACATGACACTTATAAAAATATAAAATGAATATGGGTTTTATTCAACTTATTAATTTAATAAAAGAGGGAAGCTATAAGACGGTGAGGCTTTTTTTGAAAGAAGATTTTTGAAGTGTTAGGAAAGTTTGGGACTGAGACTCCTCCTTGACACACCTTAAGAGCTCCATTGTAATTACAATCAGAAAGAATGGGACCTTCCTTCCTCATAGGTGGGGCACCTGAGAATTAGCATAGGTCAGTTCCTCTCTGACACAAAGGCCAAGGGAGGTAATGACATGCCCAGCTCCTCCCCTGGCTCTAAGGTCATTGGAGCCAGGTAATAACATACACTCACTTGGCTTGGGAACTGCTCACGCCCCTCCCCATTCATTGATTATTGGATGGGAATCACCTTGTTCTTCCCTTCCCATTGGTAATCGTTGGTTTTTAAAGTGCCTGAAGAGCAGAAACACACTCTCTTGGCTTCTGGCTTCTACCTGGGCCCCACCATGCTTCCTTTGGTATTTCTCTTCCCTAGCTTTTAATAAACTCCATTTATACCCATGTATCCTACCATGGATTCTTCCCGGTAGAATACAAAGAGTTTGACATTTGTAATTTAGGCACAAAACTAGATGCAGCTACCAGGCCACTAAATGATAACCTTTGGGTTATATTCTTATCACTTATATTACACTATTATGAATCAAGACCATTTACATTGCTATCAGTTTTTATAAGCTAGCTTCTATCCTTAAAGAGATGTAAGACTTTCTAATGGAAAGTAAATAAGATGTCAAGCAAAGCTTGCTGAAGAATCACACAATGCTCTTTGATGATTACTTTTACGTGCTAATTTGACTAGGCCATGGTTCCAAGGCATTTGGTCAAACACCAGTCTAGATGTGTTGCTGTGAAAGTACTTTTTAAGTGAGAGTAACATTTAAATCAGTAAATTTTTGAGTAAAGCAGACTAGCCTTCATAATATAATCAGTTAAAGACTTTGAGAGAAAAGACTGAGCTCATCAAAGGAAGAGGAAGTCTACCTTCAACCTGCCTGAGGCTTGAGCTGCAACGTCGACTCTTCCCTGATTCTCTAGACTAGGAAGCTGTCTGCAGGTTGTGGTCTTCAATCCTCAAAATTGAGTAAGCTATTTCTCTTCTTCTCCTCCTCCTCCTCCCTTATTCTTTCTCAAATACATCCTATTTATTCTGTTTCTCTGGAGAATTCCAACACACCTCCCACTTGGGCAAGTTAGGCAATGCCCAGCATGAAACTGAACACTGAGAGGCTGTCCAGTAATCCATTTTGCCTATTTCCAAGTTTTGGATAATTTTTCTAAACGTCTCCATAGAGAGTGACAGACTTCTAATAAATTTCATTTAAATATTTATCCACATCTGTCAAAGGAAAAAAAATTACAACAATTTAGTTTGGAGATCTTAATTGAATTTTTTTGTTCTAGAATCAGGCAATACTTCATTTCATATGATAAAATTAGTGTTCAGATGAGATAAGCACAAGAGCTTGGGTTTATGGGCTGAAAAAATAAAGAAGGAACAAAGCCCCAAAAACAGATTAGTCATTTCAAAGTAACTTTCCATGTATGGCAGAGACAGGGAGACCAAACAGTAGAAAAGAATATGATTGGTTAATACAAGGTTGCTTTAGGCCACTTTTTTTGTATAAGGATTAAAGCAGAGGGAACTTTAGTATTATGCTGACTGAAAATAGAAATGTGTTTGTTATCTCTCATTTTTCTTGATTTCTTGAAAGGTCAGATAAAAAGGTTAGATGCTACTTGGAGGCATGGGTGACTCCATTTTGACTTTTACTCTGCTCTGTTAGAGCCCAGTGAAAGATCTTAGTCCAAAACAATGATCTTTTGTAATTTTTATTCAACACACCAAAATTAGTCCTTTATTGTGCTTCTTGAGCCTTTCTCATGGTAACCCCCTCCCCACCCCACCTCCTTTTGGGTACAAGATCTCACTATGTAGCCTAGGCTGGACTTGAACTCAGGATCCTCCTGCCTCTACCTCCTGAGTGCTGGAGTTACAGACTCTCATAATAACTTTGAAGAGAATTAGTATACTTGGGTTGGTAATAAACCACATGATTACTTAATTAAAATTGGTATAGCTAATGTATAATAGGCTCCTTGCATTGTAGTATAAAAATTGACACCAATGCCACAACCCTAGTAAACATTTGCAAGGCTAGCTCCATTTTCCCTGCCCACTTTCAACCCACCTCCCTTCTACAGCCAGATTGATCAGATATGCAAATCTTCCCTTGTCACTCCTTGGCTTCAACTCCTTCTCTAACTTCCCAACCTCCTTACCATGGCCCATTCCATAATTTGTGTACCTGTCTAACCTCTTTTCTCCCAATCCCTTCACCACCACCCCAGCCATGCCAAGACATCTCCAGCCATTTCTGGAGAAGTGCAGTGCAATGACTGCTTATCTCCAAAATGCATAGGTTGAAAGCCTAATTCCCAAGGTGATGGTACTAGGAAATGAACCCTTGGGATGTGATTAGGTCATGAGGATAGAGTCCACATGATTGGAATTTGTACCCTTATAAAAGAAACACCAGAGAACTAGTAGGTCCCTTCCACTGTGTAAGGACACAATTAAAAGGTGCCATCTATAAATCAGAATGTGGGCCTTTCCCAGGCACTGAATTTACCCGCACCTTGATCTTGGACCTCCAGCCTCTGAAAAATAAATTTCTTATTTATAAGGCATCCAGTTTATGGAATTTTGTTATATACCCTGAATAGAGTAAGATGAAAAGTCACACTTCAATTTGCCTTTAGGTCTCCAAATAAGTATTCCGTAAGTCTAGAATATTATCCTATATCTTCACCAGGCCATTTCTTATTTCTGTATCTGGTATTAGTTTAAAAGTTGTTGTAGTCCAGGTTTCCTAGACAACAGAGCCTAAGGCAAGAAATCAGTGGAGATTCTTTATGGAGGGGTAGTAGTATATAATCCAAGGGCAGGCAAGTGTGAAAAAATTGAGCAAAGCAAGAAAGGATTTTAAATGTGTTAGCACACTGGCCATTGCTTCACAGCAATCCTCAAAGAGACACAGTTTTGTCAGCACATATGTCAGCACATATGACCATATGACTCTGACTTCTCAGAGTGACTGTCCAGGAAACAGTGCTTCAGAATGGGAGGATGGAGAAGTGGAATCTATTTGCCCCATCCCAACTGGCTGTTGTTTCCCATTGATTAATGCCTGGAAGTGAGGGATAGGCCAGGGAGAGGGCATCAGAGGGGGTCCACATTTGGGTTCTTGCCACTTAAGAGGGCACAGGCAAGTTACAAGGACATATAAGTCACCTGAGGTTTTTACCCTTACCTCATCTACCTTCCTTCTGGGCCACATAAATTCAGGAAGTCAGAAACAGAAGCAGCAGGATGAAATGATGAGAAGAGTCAAGAAAGCATGCCTTACCTTCTTCTTCACTGCAGAGCACAGGCTTCTTTGGAGGGCGGAGAGACTTTTAATTGGATGGAAAGTTGAAACCTTGAATTATACTGGATTGGTTCTTGTAATCTTGGGTGTGAATTGCAATTCCCCAAATGGGATGTGTTCATGTGTTGAAAGTGACTGGAAAATAATAAAGGATTCTGGCCAGAAAATACCCACTGTGTGAAAAGGACATTCAACAGAGCTTGTTCAACAGAATGTAAGAGTAACAGAACGTAAAAGTAACCCCAGGCCTTTTGGAGGGTTGAAGGAATAGTAAAATAATAATAATAATAATAAAAAAATATTTAAACAAATGAAATTGTTATGCAAACTTCCACACAAGCTGTCAGAATATAACTTCTTATTGCATTAAAAAAAAAATTAAAAACTATATGTGGCTATTTCTATTTTCTACAAGAATTTTGTTTTTGTAAGGTCATCAAGGTGTTTGTTCTATAGAACTCGCAGATATCTTTTAAATTTGACCAAGAGCAGGGTTTCTAAATGGCCTACAGTCTGTGCAGCATAAACCAAACTCAAATTTGAAGCCTTCATGTTACACTCAAAGTAACAGCCACACTAAAATGAAAAAGCATGCTTCAGTATGCAATTGTAGGTGGTACACCATTACTGAAGAGCAAATATAGCTGAAATTCCATCCAGAACAACAGTGTGCCTGTCACCTGCCCTCCTGGTCACATCTTGCAGGTTGGTTTCTGGGACTGGAGTGTGGTTTTGCATGTTTATATGGCCTTTGACTCAGAACTCCTACAACTCTGAATCAGTTCAGGGTATGTGTCATCTTCCCAAACTCAGGCTGTTCCCTAGATACGGGCCAGCAGCCTTTCCTTGATTTCCCCATTTATGTCTGCCTCACACAGAAGACCTCTCGATCTGGGCACAGAAGAAGAAGAGACTTGAGGACTGTCTTTTGCTTCTCACCCTTTCTTCCTCCAGGCTCTTCTTTGCCTTTGTCCCCTTTCTACCCTCTCCCCAAGAAATTAAAGTCCTTTACTCATCCTGCAAACATTACCTCCTCTGGTTACCCTGGTTACCTACACTTAACATGCTATGTCAACAATGAGCCATTTTATCCCAGGTCATCCTTGTGCAACACTAAGAAATGTCAGAGGCTTTGTCATTTCAGCCTCTCTCTTTTTTGCCTGCTATCAATCTCTGAAACCATTCAGCTAAAACAAAAGATTCAGAGATAACAGAAAAATAATCAATAAGCCAGTCCCCTCTCCTTCCCTGCCTAGTTCCCTAGAGAGGTTGATAAGAGGCACAGCAACCCTACTGGGCTTGGGATGGGTCTCTAGGCAACCTCAAAGGGGAAAGAAAACAACACAGTATTTTCCCACTAGATAAACTACCCCTAAGACAGACAGACACAGACAGAAAGACACACACACACACACTTTTGAAAGCAGATACTGCTAAAGTCAATTTTGATTTTAAATAACTCATTTTGTCCTCTTCAGTTCACATTCGTCACGTGAACCATGCCAGAAAATATTTAATAAAGAGCTCTATTTTAATCATTAATTATAGGAATAGACCAGTTGTATTGTATTCTAATGTAACTCGCACTTGTGGATTTCGAAGCGCTCCCCCAGATTTAATTAATCATCAGCTTTGCTAATGAAAAGCATTGCTTCTAACCGGCATGAGTTTGGGTTTCTAATCTGTTCCTTAAGGTCGCCTCATTTTTCTTGAAAACCTACATTTATAATTTAACACCACAGATCTTTCACATTCCCCATTAAGCAATTATTTTGATTACTTCATTATCTTTCACTTTTTTTTCCTAGACTATTTAGGTTGGTTCCTGCCTACCATGGGCCAAGTGTAATTCCGACATTCTCTCTCGCTCCCTTTATTAGCGTGATCTACATTAGCAAGGGATTCATTTTCATTCCGAAGACTGAAAACAATTTCATTATCTGATAAAAATGATCTTCTCATACACTATAAGAAGCAATTCTCCTCATTTATGGTCTCATTAGGCATTTCATCTACCCGATATATCTTCTCAATACTTCTTTTCGGAAGTTATCATCTTGTGACTCAATTCACAATATTTTGGACTAGGGAGTCTCGTTTGCACTTTCTCTTTCCCTTTTCTCTTTTCTTAACGCAATCACTGCCTCACCTCCTCCGTGAACCCATGCTGCTGCTCTATTTTCTTAAAACATTTCATTCAGGCTTCATTCTAATGTCTCACTGTTGTCTTGTGAACTTGTAGTTCGATTGCCCTTCGTATACTTTGAGAACCTTTCAGGCTGGGCCACAGCACACAGATTTTTGTGTCTTTGAGCCTGGCACTATGTCTAGTATATAGCAATGTTATATTGAATAAACAAAGGCCTAAATACACATGTATCCTTATTTTTATCAGGATGTAGTTTTAATTTACTTGAAAACCTGTTCTTTTCAAAACACAGGAGAGAATAAGGAAACTAAGGCAACTTGATAAGAAATTACATGTGTTGGACAAACTAAGAGCAACCTGGAGAGACATACAGATCTGTAAATAACAAGAAATAAAGAAGCTAAACTGCCCTGCTGGTTGCTGAAACATCTCTGAAGCTCCAGGAGGCCACCTGAGTAATGGCAAAACTTCAAAGCACTATGTGGTGTATTTGGATCTCCTCAGTGATCAGACAGGGCAAGATCCAAGCCTTAGATGGACCTTCTGTGCAAGCAAGGCACTGAAAGGTATAACCAGGTCTTCTCAACACATGTGCAAAGGCTGAGATACTGCTGAAAAATTCCTCAGTCTGATAGCACACTTCTTGTTCATTTTTCAGTTTTATGCATCCTAGAGGAGTTAAAAAGAGCAATCAGAATACCTCCTTATTTCACCACACATAGGTTAGGAATGCAAGCACTGCTGAAGCATATCCTGTGGCATTAAGGATCAATTCTGTGGGAATGTCACTGTTCCTCTCTACCTGCTGCTTAGAGCTGGATCCCTAAGGAAGAAGAATTCCAGATATGTTTATTATGGTAAATTTAAAAAGCTATTTAACTTTTAAGTGGAGATGTTGAGTAGGCAGGCAAGCATGAGAAGGCTGGAGATAGGGGAACAGTCTGGGTTGGAGACAAAAATTTAGAGGATTTTGGCATTGAGTAGGGTCATCTTAGATGATAATATAGAGAAAAGCAAATATATGTCAAAGAAAGAGACGTTTTGCTTATAACTGATCATATAATCTTTTAGGTCAGGAATCAGCAAACTATGCCTGTGAGTAAAATCTGTCCCAAACCTACTTTTTTTCAGTCCTTGAGTTAAGAATGGTTGGGGGAGGGAGGGCAATTCAAAAAGTATTATTTCAGGACATATACAATTTTATGATATTCAAATTAGTAAATAACACTCTATTGGAACACAGTCATGCTATTTGTTTACACATTGTCTATGGTTCTTTTGTGCTACAATGGTAGAGTTGACTAGACATAAGTCTTAAGATATTTTCTATCTGGTCTTTTATAGAAAAAGTTTGCTGACCCATTGGTCTTGTGTGAGATAGTCAGTCCTGGGACCACTGTGTGCATTGCTCCATATATAATAAGGGAAGCCATCCTGAAGATGAAATATGGAGGAGACAGTCTGAGAAATGGATCAGAGCCCAGATGTGATGGGGAAACTTCTCATTGAAAAGTCAGCTTTGTTAATTTGCTTTATAGTAAATATTGCTACATACTTGCAATATGTGATGTTTTGGGAGACTTACACATTGAATTTCTTAATAGCTGTTAGTAAACCATTTGTATTTTTGGATTCTGTTTTACAAAATAGGACTAAGTGAGATTTTGCAAATCAGATTATGTTTAAACCATAAGACTATCTACTTTATCTAAAAGAATCTTGAGGTAGAAAATATTGTAAAATCTAAAGTAATTTATTTTTGTAATAAACTTTTTCATATATAAATATTCTCTAAAGTGGACACACATTACTTCAGCATTTCAAGTGAAAGGAAAACAAAATGGACAGTAATTAACTCTCAAAAAAAAAAAAGAAAGAAAGAAAAGCCAGCCTTATATGTGGACTTTTCAGTGACCTAAGTGAATAATTCCCTTTATTTGTGTGATTCAGTTGAAGGTAGAGTTCTATCATCTAAAACTAAGAGTCTTAACTAATACAGTTGTAAGATCTACATGTAACCTCAGTCTTTCTTAACCCTTATTATACCAATCTTGATGCAGATCTATTCCATAGCCTATGAGACTCCAAAGTCATTCTCAAGATTTCTACAAATCCCCAAAGACATCATTGCCATTGTCTTTGGACCACAAACACCATGTCCATGATGTGTGCTATCTATTTTCACACATTCTACCCCATCGTAGTTTCCGAGGCACATACCCACATTTTAGATCAATCATTTTTTGTACATTTAGTCATTTTACTTAAGTTTGAGGAATCATTGAAAGGAGCAACTGCATCAACTTTATTATCTCCTATTGTCTCATAGCTGTCCATTTTTTTCTTTCTCCTTTCGTTACTCTCTTCTTCCTCCATTTCAAGGCAAACTAACTCCTCTCTTCATAGAATTGAGCAACTGTTCCAGTTTGCCTGGAACCATCTAAATTCAAGGCAGTCCTGGTACTGTACAGTTATATACAGGAGGTATGTACTAAGTACACTTGAAGGTGTTTAGGCAACAATGAAATTGCTTAAGGATGCATTTCTCAGAACATATCCCCATCATTAAGTGACACACGACTATACTTGGCAAGATGAAGAGGAGTGTCCTCAGAGAAAAAGCTATTAAATGTGGATCTCACCTATTTTTTCCCCATATTTCAGGGATATTTCCCCAGCACTTTCAAACAACCATTTTAATCTGATTTTATAATTGTTTGCATTGGGTTTATTTTTGGTCCCGAGTTCAGAATTGTTATTGGCAAATGGAGTTCTATAAATTTTACTCTGCTAATACAAGAAGTGAATTCTCGCTATTACTAAAGAAAGCAAAACAAAACAAAACCCTTTGCTCTTTTTAGGCAGAACTGAGCATTCCTGAAAGATGGGATAATACAAGAATGTAATAAAGTAAGAGGTAATAGCTACGGAGCATTCAGTATGTGCCAGACTCTAAGTGTTCCAAACATACTGATGAGAAAACTGAAGTACAGAGAAGTTAAGAAACTTGCCCAAGTTCATGTGGGAAGGAAATCCAGGACTCCAGTTCAGACCTTCTGATGTCATGGATGGCTCTCTTAACTACCATGCTACGTGGCTGTCCAAGCTGGTTGTTTCTTGAGGGAAACTGTTTACAGGGAATTTAAACTGGTGGTAGAGAATGAACTGAATAACCTCTATGGTCCCTTGATATTTATGAATCTAGCATCCTATGAAAATTATCATCCCAAGTGAGTTAAAAATATTGTCATGTCAGAAAAATCATTCTCCATTAATCAGAAACCCAGACAATGTACACATAGGACAGTGTTTCCATTTATACTCTGCTCCTGCAGAATCATTTCTCTTTACTTTATAATTTGACTTCTGGCACCTCAGACAGAACTATGTGTTGTTCTTTGGGCTGCTGCTGTGCTATTTGGACACTGTGCTCATTCTTAATCCAGTGTCAAGACTGATCAACCAGCTTACTTTCAGCAGCTCAAAGCATCAGCCTTTGAAGTCTGAAAAATAGTCATTTGGTATGTTTCTCTATCCACCTTAAATATATTTTAAAAGTATTTTTAACCAGTGAAATTGCTCCAAGGTAAAGGCCACAATGAAGTGTTTTTCCTCATACAAAACTGAAACTATTTTTAAGATCAGTAAAAAAAATATTCCTTTCCTTGTCATCCCTCCCTTGTTGCCTGTCTCCATTTTAAACTAGTTAATCAGAAGTGGATATTATTTTACAAAATTAAAATAACAAATTCTTGAGAAATTAGTCTGAAATCCTTGAAATGACCTATGAACTGTGCTGCATTTTCTCTAGGTTACTGTTAAGCACATGGTTTATTTACAGTATGGTTTCATGAGGACTCCCAGGGAAAACGTTTTGGGGAATTAGTACCAGGCTTAGGAATTCTAGACTCCTCACAACACTGTTGATCCTTGAGTGCATTTTTTATGTTAACACCCACTGCAGAAAAGCATATAACCAAATCTGTGGCCGGTCCCTAGTGGTACAAAGAGTGGGATGTCATCCTTTTAAAAACAAACAAACAAACAAAGAATTGATTCAGTTTCCAGCTCCATCTCACTTTCATATCTTCATTTGTTTTCTTTGCCTAAATTTTCTCATTTGCCTTTAATTAATCATATTCTTGAATTGAATGCATACTTGTAAGTATCTCACTTCTCTTTTTGAGAGCAAATATGGATATAAATAATTAAATAGTCCAAATTTGACTACCACAGTTTAAAAAATAAGAATCATTGAACAGTAAACAGAAACTGAGAAGCAAATGAAAAACCTTAGAAAAAGAGAAAAACCTTCATAAAACAAAAAGGATTAATATCCTTGATATTGAGGAGTCTTAGAGATCAGCTTTTTAAAAGATGAACATAAAAGTAAAAAATTGAACCGGGCACGGTGGTACATTGCTATAATCCCAGCCACATGAGAGGCAAAGGGAGGAGGATCATATGAGGCTGGCCCAAAAAAAAAGTGAGACTCTACCTGAAAAATAACCTAAAATTAAAAAGGACTGGAGATGTGGCTCAAGTGGTAGAGCACTTGCTTAGCAAGTGTGAGGCCCTGAGTTCAAATCCCAGTCCCACCTAAAAAAAGAAATTGAGCAAAGGTCCTGAAAGGGCATGAGGCATGAAAAGTAGAAAAAAAGCAATACAAATGTAGAAAACTGTTCAGCTGTAGTTGTAGTCAAAGAAATATAAATCTTAATTTAATGAGAAACTTCTATAAAATGGGAATACAAGTTCGTTAAGCTCATTATTTCCTTGATATCTGCCTGCCTTGTTCCCTGACCTCAGGCAATGCAAATAAGCATTGCTAAATGGTGAGAAATATGGCACCAGCACCTGTGCATTTCATGGAGGCCTCGGGGAGGAAATGGTAAAGACAGGCTCTGTGGTGGGGAAGATGCCTGAGTCGAGTCTGGATGAAACAATGGGGTCAGTAGATTTGAGCTATGTTTTTTTTAAATTAAGCTAACTAATAAAAATTACATATATTTATCATGTTTGACATGTTGTTTGAATAGTGTATATATCATGGAAGGGTCAAATAGAGCTAACTGACATACACATTGTCTCAGATATTTACATTTTTGGGGTGAGAACACTTAAAATCTACTCAGCGATTTTCAAAAGTATGTTGTGATTAACTAGTCACCACCTTGTACAACAGCTCTTTTGACTATATTCCTCCTAACTGAAAATTTGTGTGCTTAGACCAACATTATCTCCAACCATCCCCCCCCATGATCCTGGCAGCCACTATTCAGCTCCCTCTGTAACTTCAACTTTTTACATTCCACGTATAAGTGAAACCATGAGGTATTTGTCTCTGTGTGCCTGGTTTATCTCACTTAACATAATGTCCTCCAGCTTCATCCATGTAGTCACAAGCGACAGGCAGAATAGTATTCCATTGTGGATATATACCACGTTTTTCTTTCTCTCTCCATTAGTTGTTGGACACTTGTTTCCAAATCTTGGCTATTGTGAACAATACTGCAATGAACATGGGAGTGCCAATGTCTCTTTAATGTCCTGATTCCATTTCCATTGGGTTTACATCCGGAAGTGGGATTGGTTTGGTCAGATGTGAACTTTCAAAGGAAGGGACTGCTTATGTGACATTCTTCATGTGTACAGTCCCTTGCCTACAGTGGACATTTGATATATATTTTTTAAAAATAAAAAAGAGTGAGAAAGTAGTTTTTTTTTCAGGAACCAAAGGCACAGAGTAATGGATAAAATCTATCAAACGAAAAAACAATCCATCAAAAGAACAAATGTATGCTTGAATGAATGAGTTCAGTTTGTCAGGGAAATACTAATGTATTTATAACAGAGAGATGAAACGACCAGCCTCCAAAGGACGAAATGAAGATTTCATTTTCCCTCTTCGATGGATCATTACCATATTGTTTATTACTAAGAAGAAGAACTCTGGACAATTCCTTTGGACCTCATTACATCTTGATTATTCTAATATATTTCCTCCAACTCATCAGGTCTAAACACTCCCAACTTGAGCATTTTCCCAGCCAATAAGCTCTAAAAAGACCCGTCTATGCTACACTTAGGGAGTATGGAGAGTTGCCTCAAATCTTTAGTCTGGACATTGTTTGAAAATTGCTTGTTTGTTTTTCCCTGGCTGTTGGGAAGACGCGACAGGCTAGAAGAAGCATATTTAAAAGTTATCACTGGTTACTCCAGAGTGGTGGGCTTCTGGGTAACTTTTATTTTCTACTTTGCACCTTTAACATTTTACAGATTCTTTCCATTAGTTCTGAATTGCTTTGATAATGCTGAGAAATCAGTCCAAGAAATTCCTGTGAATCTTGTGGGAGAGAATTCAATTAGCAAAGTTATGAAACTACTGAGAATTCTCTGAATCTCAGAAATCTACTGAGTTTTCACTTTGTGGACAATTCAGAGGGAGGCATCAAGGTTGATTGCACTTGGGGCAAATCTGGTTTTAGATCTAAGGTGCTGAACACAAAATATGTGAATGCTATCTTAAATATCAAGCAGGAGAAAACACAATTCATTTCCAATTAATTTTCTATTGTCTCCAAAGTTCCAGCTGAAGACGTACTTGTAATAAAATCCCTATACCTCTTAACCCAGCTTATTAACTAATGAATTTAATTAAGAAGAAAACTGCTGTCAGTAAAGGCTTGTTCTTACCATGCCTGTGTTTATGACAGAAAATATCTGTTGCCATGGAAATGACAGTGTCAAAGTTGCAACTCATAAAGCTCCACTGAAGTGGGAAGCAAAAATAGAAAATGAGTCTTTAGTAAAGAGAAACTTCTTAATATTTTTTTAAAGAATATTAAAACTATGGATGGTAGATGGATCTTACACATGAACCTCCTTTTACATAACAGGCAGTCATGTAAAAAATGCTTCATGTATCTAATTTTGGAAAATCAAATAACTTAAAGAATAATGAAGGAACTTACAATTGATAGAAATTGCACAGGGAATCTGCCTCAATCTAATTAAACATTTATTAAGGCACTACCATTTTATATTAAAATTAATATTTTAATAGATTGAGTTTTCTAAAATTGGGAATAAGTATATAGTTCAACATTAGTCTCAAAATGATTTTTAGTTGTCATTAAAATCCAAAATTAATGGAACCAGATGTGAGCCTCTTGTTGCAGTCATATAATGAGACCAGAATCACAGCTTGCATTTAAGAGTTGTTTACTCTGAATACCTGTGAGTCAATACCTGTACTAAGCTTACCAGCCAAGAAATTAAAGGTATTTGTTTTTAATTATGAAACATATCATGCATTCAAAAAAGTAGAGACCAATATAACAAATATCCAGCTTAAAAAAGAAAATATTACAAATACAAATGAAATCTCTCAGGAGTTCTCCTAGAGCTCATTTTCCCTTCTTTGTACAAGAAGTAACTGCAAGCAGAATTTGGTGTGGACCATTAACTTGTGTTCAAAGTATGTACGGAAATACCACAATGAAGTCCCTTTGTATAACTAATGTATGCTAACAAAAAAGTCAAAAAATTTTAGTATATATGTGTGCATCCATAAATACTATGCCATTTTTCCTGCTTTTAAACTTTATAAAATGTTATCTTCCTATATTTTCTTTTGCAACACTGTTTTTCTTTTGCTCAACCTGCTTTTGAAGTGAGTCCATATTGATACAGGTGTCTCTAATTAATTTACAAATGTTGTTTGGATTCTCTAGTTCATTTTTTTGTTTGTTTTTGGCAGCACTGGGGTTTGAACTCAGGGCCTCACACTTACTAGGCAGGCATTCTTATCACTTGAGCCACTCTGCCAGCTTTTTTTTTTTTTTCTTTTTTTTTTTGTGATTGGTTTTTCTTGAGACAGTGTCTTGGAAACTATTTGTCCAGGGCTGGCTTCGAACCTTGATCCTCCAGATCTCTGCCTCTTGAGTAGCTAGGATTACAGACACCACTGGTGCCCTACTTATTCATTCTTTTATAACTTCTGTATAATATTCTTCTGCCTAACTACACCACTGCGTCCACTGTTTTTTCCCCTAGCCCACAGTTAGATGTGCCCAACCATGTCTAAAACTGAATTTAACCCAAAAGAACGTGGAGCAGGCTCCTACACTATGACACCCTTGAGTCAAGGCTAGAAGACCGTTGTGTGGGAATCTGACCTTACAAAACTATGTAGCAGAGGGCACCTTTAGGAGCCAAGTGTGCAGGGCATCCTGAAGTGTGCTAGAACTCCAGGAAGGCAGACACCCTTCTGCCCACTCATTTAAACTAGGATGGAGGGATTTGCAAGATGTTATCCACAGAAGGAAAGAAGGGGAATGCAAGCCAGAGCTGAAACCAAGTTTCTAGTACTCTCCAGAAACATACCATTTCCTCCTGCAATTCAGTGAAGGAGAACAAGTCAACTAGGCTGGGGAATGTGTGAGATGCCCCCACATGAAATGAACCAAGACCATTGCATTTAAGCCTCTGAATAGCTGGCAGGTGGTCCATTTCATAGCAAGCTCCTGCATGTGGATAAGGAAAAGCTCTGGGAAGCAAATGTGTTTTATTACCTGTCACTTACCTGCGGGCAGTGACTCCTCTTCCCTCCCATTCCCCGCTTCCCTCTCCTTTTCTCCCCCTTTTGGTTTGCTTTGCGCCATTCTCTGTTATAATTAAAACAAACAGAAACACCACAGGTGTCTGCTATAAAGTATTTGCAGATACTGAATACAGCATTAAAAAAAGCAGCTGCAAATTTATAATTTGCTTTAAAAAAAAACTCTGAAAGACATTTCTGGAAATAAACAAATCTTTCATACTGGTAGATTTGGAGTTTAATTTTTGTTTGTACTTCAGCCAAGTGTACCATCATTTTCTCAGTTCCTTGCACAGAAAGTTCCAGCTTTAACTAGTGAGTGCCACTCCTATTTTAGAAGGGAAGTTTCTAAAATGATATTTAAAATAGGGAAACTGTGACTTCAAGGTCTGGTATGGTTTTAGACAGTGTTTTTCTCAGGCAAAACAACACCCAAGAATAACAGCATCTGTAAATAACTGAAAGTGGAGAATTTTTAAAAATGTACTGAAATATTATGTAATCTGCAATAGTTGGAAGGGACATGCCTTCCCCAGAAGAAACTAGTACACTAGCATAGGCAACATTGCACCTCACCATCTTCATGCCTTCTGGAGGCACCTGTTCAGGTCTGAAAGTCAGCTCCAGGGCAGATGATAGGTGTTCCAGTTTTAGGTTGGGGTTCAGCTATGTCTTACGCTCTGTTTACTTACAAATGTCCCAGACCAATACACTGGTGCAAGGGAAGGGGAAGCAAGCTTAGCAGTGAAGAGCACAGAATCCCAAGTCAGGATTTAAATTCTGGCTCCATCTCTGACCGACCGTGATCACTGAGCCAGTTATGTAACTACTTTCCACTTCCTTTCCTCTTCTGTAACACAGGGTCAGTAATACTTTGTGAATCACGGTCATAATTCCTATGAAGACGGGGAGATAATGCATGTGAAGCAATTACTAATACTGCGTGGTAAATGCTCCAGAAAGGGTAGGGAATAATGGTAGTGATCGTGACGATAGAAGTATAAGCAATTATCTTTGCCTCCTTCTTTTCAGAGCACCACAGTACTACTTTGCCTGGGTCACATCCATCGCTCCTTCCATTCACTGGTTCAACAATATTATAGATCTCTACTATGTGCTGGGCATTGTTCTAGGGTTCTATAAAATAGTACAAGTATTGCTAATATTTAAAATACAAATAAGAAACACTCAACTAGTAAAAACTTAACAGACAAGAATGGAAGATGGACATATACATTCTCAGGAAATTATTAGGTGGAAGTGAACAGCATTGGTTGTAGTCATGTCAAACTTTCACACCTGTGTTAAATGTGTGGACAATCTACTGTACGTTCCTTGTCCTGGATGGCTAAGCTTTGCATAATAAATTAAACTCCCTCTATTAAGAAGAACAAACTCTTCAAGTGCTTTCTATCCCAACAGAGACAGTTATAAACCCTAGGCCCGGGCCAAAAGGACTGGGAAGTCTTCATTGAATAAGAGCTATCACCATCCAAATGCTTTCTTATTTGAGTCAAATTTCGTATGAGGTTAGTTATAGTCATCCAATAGAGTTTCTTTGCCTTAAACTCACCAGTAACTGTTTTATTCTTTTCTCTTTCCTTTTGACATTGCTTCCTTTAGGTCTTCTGGCCTCTCCCATTATATCCTGCATGTTTATCTTCCCTGGAGAGCAGGCCATCATCATTCATTCTGCTTATTCTTTTTACTCAGTATTTATTGAATGTCTACCAGTGCCAGAAAATTCTCTCTTCTCAATGACCTGCAATGGTACCCTCTCATCTACTGCTTCAGCCTCAAGTCTTCATCCTACTTCATTCTTAGAGTGATTATCATTTTCCATCATAACTGGACACACTCTATACAGATAGCAGGCAGATTCTTCACACATGAACCATATGCATTTTCATTTTTTTGTCTCTGTTCTCCTACAGTGTTCTTGCTTCTAGCAAAAAAATAAATTTTTTTGAGATAGTGTCTTGCTATATAGCCTAGGCTAGCCTCAAATTTACAATTCTCCAGCCTCCACAGTACTGGCATTACAGGCATGAAGTACCACACCTGGTTTAGCTTCTAGAAAAACTTTATGGCACACTTTCATCCACCAAACTCTTCTCGTACTTAAATGTCTTGCTAAAGACTCACTTCCTTTATGTAATACTGTAGGGCAATTCTAGTTCAAGTCTTCTCACATTTTGGATCTTTATGAATATTTACATTTAGAATATTGGGTACCAAAATAAAGCTACTCTTTTTTTTTTCTTTTATTATCAAGTTAAAGCATCTTAAACTGCTGGTTAACACCTGCTATTACCATTTCTTCATAAAAGGAAGACTTTTTAACACCATTAGAAAGTAGAAAATTCATAATCTTATAATAAAGGACAATACATTAAAACCATTTAGCTTTAAAAAACACACTTTCATTATTCTTTTATTATTGTTTATTTACTTTTTACTATGAGTGTCCATTTGTGGGCCAGGATCTGGGAGGCACATATGCTTCTAGCACTGTTAGATGCTAGAAAATGCATAATCCCCTTTCACCCCAGCAATCATTTTCCCACACTGTGTTATTACATCAGGCCTCGTGCTTAACACATTACTGTACCAATTCATTTAATCTAATAATATAGTAGTCCTGTAAGATGGATACTCATATCCCCATTGTATAGATGGAAAAACAATGGCTTAAGAAGTAGCAAAGCTAGCAAGAGGTTAATTTTTTATTCAAACCAAGGTCTGTATAATTTCAAAGTCAACTCAATAAAATTGTGTGCAATGTACATCTCAGAAGTATAAAATATACTACAAACTTCTTTCCAAGACAAACAGACAAAGTTCCAGAGTTGAGCTTACCACACATTGAGGTTTAATCCAGGGTTTCTCAACCCTGGCAATATTTGGGGCCTGATAACTCTTTGCTGTAGGGGCCTATCTTGTAAATCACAGGATTTTTGCAGCATCTATGGCCTCTACACAGTAGGTGACACTAATACTCTCCTTACAGTTATAACAACCAAAACTGCCCTCAGACATTGTCAAGAGTCACTTAAGGGGAAAACTACTCTCAGTTGAGCATCACCAGTTTAACCCAATCTTGCTGTACAGATTCATCTAAAGACAACCTAACATAAACTACCACAAATATTAGGAGAGCTGTGCTGTGCACAAACATGTTTTCTACAAAGAGCTCTGTAAGATATTGTGCCAAGCAAGAGCACTAGCATTTAATTCAAATACTATTTAAAACGTTCATTGAAATTATATTTTCTAAAGAACTTCAACTTGTGTGAGAAACTAATTTTATTTTGATAGTTTCAGAAACTTATTTCAAACCAAGAAAAACAATGTCAATTAAATCTCTGGAAGGTCACTGTGTAAGGAATGTTCAGGAAATAACTGACACCATCCAGTTGAAGAGGCTTCCTCCCGATACAATACAACCATTAGCAAGATCAAAAAGTCTCTCGAGGCTAAATATAGAAGGCAAGGAGACATCAAATGGGACCTGAAAGAAAGAGAATAAAAGTATTTGTGAAATGCATTGCTTCAAATTGATGACTGAAGTAAAGTTCTCAAAACACCCAAATACAATTTCATAGAACAATTTTACATAAAAAGTACTTAACTTTTGTGCCTAAGGTAAGGCGCAAAGGTGTACTGTTGAAATGTCTCATATGTCATTCAATGTCCTATTACGATTTATAGATCAGCCTATAAAATTTCAAATACTTCTAGAAATAGGGACTGTTTGCATTTATATAATCTCTGTACATGGTTCTGAGTGAAGTACTTTTGGCTGTGTTCCAAATAAAATGCTCTCCTTTATAGCAGGCTGGCAGGTTGATGAAAGTCCCCCTCTCATTTTGAATGTAAGGCTACCACAGTCACAGGGAAGATGGGGAGAAAGTAACCACAAATTATGTTTGGAAATCATTCCACCTTTCGAGGCACTGAGTTGCTAAGGCCAAGGGCGGTGCAGTTAAGTCATCCTGACAAGGCTTAAAGTGGAAAATAAAGACAGCTTTTGAGGTCGTAACATTGGTTATTTACTTGGGGGAAAGGCAAAGAAGAGAGAACAAAAATTTTCAACAGGAAATGAGCATTTACTGGGACCCACTTCATGCTGACCTAAATACTTTTGATAATGAAAGAGTAATGCCCACAAAGAATTTGAGCTTTGTGGATCTGAATCCTGGTATGAAATTACAGGACAAGTTTTATTAATTTCTTGTCTGCTTATTAAGTGAATCATCCATTCCTTTTACTCTCAAGAAAGCATAATGGACCTAAAAGTAGAAGCTGGTTTTTGTTAATTTTTTCTTCACATCATTAAATTAAAAAACTAACAATGTATTCCAGCACTTTCTAGAACTTCAAGAATAAGGAAGCAAATAAATAAAAAGTTAATAACATCTCTCTTCCTTGATCAATCCAGATGTAACCAATGTTTCCAGCTTGGGGAATATTCTTGCATATGACTTTTGCTTTGCTTTTTTTAATGGGATAATTACATTTCCATTACTTGATTATTCAATTAACAACATGTAAGAGAAATTCTTCCTTAATTCAGGAAGGCAGAATAACTACATGCTGGTTAAGAGTGTGCATTCCAGAGGAAGCCAGGCCGATTCAAATTCAGATCTCACCACACATGAACAGGTAAAATATTTTATCTGCCTGAACTTTAATTTCATCATTCATAAAATAGAACTGATATCGTTGTTACAGGAATTGGATGAATGGGCCTAGACAGATAAAACACCTAGAATGGTACCTAACATACAATGACCACTCGATAGAGGCCACAGAATACAACCGTTACTGAGCACATCCTTTTTAATGGCTGCCATCTCCTAATCCAGTCACATATTCTCCAGACTGGTGTTTTCACTTTTGTACATGATTGGGTAAGATACCTTTAATTTCTATATTGCTGAGTCCCTACAGTTGTTTTGCTTAATCAAAGGGTGTTTACCTTTTACATTTAACTTTTTTTTTTTTTGCCAGAATTACTTTCCCAATAGGTTGTGGCAATTAACGTTTCAACCAGAAATACATGAGGGTTTCCCCAAACTCAAGGTAGTCCATTATTGGAATGCTACAAATGTTTATTGTTGTTATTTTTGTTATTTCATTGCCTTTTTTTCAGAAAAGGGGAAACATTTGGCAATCTAATACTAAATGCTTTATTAATTTGTTGAAACTATTTGTGCTTAGCATGTTTATTTGAGTTGTATTTCATTGCTATTTAACTGAACAGAACATGTAGGCTATTTTATAGATGAAACATTCCATGCCCAATTTAAATAGCCTTTAGCAGATGAATTTCAAAGTAGTTTGCAAATAAATATAATTGGTACTAAGATATTCATATTGTCTATTGTATTGTACCTTTCTTATTGTGGTATCCTTCCCATATTAAAACTAGGAATAGGTTTTTTTTAAGTGTCCAAGTCAGTTTTATCTAACATTAGAGTTCTATTCATGACATAATTTATATACTAGATACAAACAGAGCATTTTGACTTCTGACCCTTTCCATTGAAACTCCAGAAACAAGAGGCCATTTGTCAAAGGATGAAGATTAATTGTTGAGTTTATTTATGGAGGCCACAGGTGAAACCTTCACATTACAAGGATAAAATAAAGCAGCTGTCAAGCAGGAGTCACTAATCTATGTTTGTCCTCAGGAGAAAACAAACTGCTCTAAAATGTTATAAACCCCCCCCCACACACACACACGCACACGCACACGCACATGCACACACCTTTATGAACAGCATGGGAATTTAAGCCCTTTGGTGGACAAGTCAAATAACCTCAAATTCTACTTACTTGTATCATGATAAAACAGTATTCTATATTTTCCTATTGCTGGGCACATTTTTAAGGTAAGCTTCTGGCTGAGTTATAACAAATGGAAAGAGTGGAGAAATTATAAGTGCACAATTTGATATATATTTTTTGAAATGAATATATTCCTGAAACTATTACCCAGATCAAGAAAAAAAGCATATACACAAAAGTGTGATTAGCTGGACCTAAAATTAGTTTTCTAATTTATTCTCCCTACCAACAACATATGAGAGCTGCAGTTATTCCACCCCTCCACAAGTTGGGATAATTTCAGCTGAAAACTTTGGCCACTCTGATGTGTTTTGTATGCATCTAGACTCCTCATGTTTTTAATGCAATGTTGCTGATAACTAATGACTCTATACTTATGGTGTATGTCTCTCTGTTGAAGTGCAAGTCTTTCATCCAACTTATTAATAACGTGTTGTCTTTTTCTCATTGATATATAAAAATATATATGATTATATATGAATATATGATTTTTAAATATATTCTACAAGCCAGTCCTTTGCTGTACATTTGCTGGAACTATTGTCTCCCACTTCATGGCTTGCCAATTTGCAGCCTTTCTTTTGAGATCAGTACTTTTTTCAGAGGGTCTTATTTATGAAAGCTTTGCACTACCAAGGTCATGAAGAGAATCCCTATGATTTCCTTTCCTTTAGCAGCTTTATTGTTTTATCTTACAAACTTATTCTACAATCAATTTGGAATTGCTTTTGAATATTATGTAAGGTAGAGACTGAGAAGTATTGCTTTTCCATATGGATATCCAATTGACCCAGACTCATTTATTGAAAAGATTGTTTCTTGCTGACTCCACTAAAGAGTCACCTTTGTCATAAGTCATGTGTCTGGGTCCCTTTCTAGACTCTATTCTATTCACATATTTGTGTATCTTTCTATCTGGATTCTCTATTTATTTGTACTACTCCAGTTCCATTCTGTGTTATGGTAGCTCTTTCATAAGACTTTTGTAGCTAGAAGTTTAAGTTCATCCTCTTTGTTCTTTTTTTAAATGATCATAGCCATTCTAAGTCCTTATATATCATTGTCAATATTCTGACACTACTATAAATGATAGTTTAAAAATTTTCTTTTCTAATTGTTGCTTCTTCTATATAGAAATAAAATTTACATTTGCATTGATATTATATATTGCAACATTGTTAAATGTACTTACATCATCCTAAAAGTTTATCTGAAAACTATTTTGGATTTTCTGTCTGTGAATAATGATAGCTTCATCTCCTCCTTTCTCACACCTGTACCTTTTCAAAATTTTGTATTTCACCAATTAAGAACTTCCATACAATGTCAATTAGAGTGATGGTAATATAATTAACATATGATTCACTGATATGTGTGTGTGTGTGTGTGTGTGTGTGTGTGTGTGTGTGTGTGTAGCTGGGGTTCGAACTCAGAGTTTGCACTTGCAAAGCAAGTACCACTTGAGCCACACCTCCAGCCCATTTTGCTCTGGTTATTTTGGAGATGGGGTCTCATGATCTATTTGCCTGGGCTAGTCTCAAACTGCAATCCTCCCAATCTCAGCCTCCCAAGTAGCTAGGCTTACAGCCATGAGCTGCAGGTACCTGGCTTGACTTTTCAGTTCTGGGGAAAGAGGAAAATTTATTTAATGAATGGCATTGTAAAATTGTCTGCAACTACAGCTGAATCTATGTTTACTACAGCTTATACTATATTTATTAAATTTATTCCTTGGCTTTTATAAATTTGCCACTATTGTGAATAGAGTTTTAAATTCCCATTTTAAATTATTTTTTCTAGAATTAGGAAAATCACCTAAACATGGCTAAGGAAATTTATGAAATAAACATCTAATCATATATTAAAATTAAAAAGCCACTATCATAAAGAGTTGTTTTTGTTTTATTCTGCAATACTGGGGTTTGAACTCAGGGCCTCATGCTTTCAAGGCAGGAGCTCTACCACTTGAGTCACTCTCATCAAAATCATGAAGGCCAGTTTTTCAAGTGTTTAGGTAGATGAAAATGCTAAATTTGCCTCCCAATCAAAGCACACCAGTGCTGTAAATATTAAGACAATCTGAATGTGCTTTGTGGAGTCAAGTTACATCTTTTTACCAGGGAGTTCAAGGTTTAAAAAAGTAAGATTTTCAGAACTTCAAATAAAATTATAAGGCTCAAAGATAAAGTTTTTCTTTGGAGATATTTCTTGATCTGTATGCATGTAATCTTGATTTATCTAGATACTTAAAGTGAGCCCACATAAGTTTTTACAAAGTGAATCTGGAGATTTTAAGTGACTTGCCCTGTGTCTCTCATCTAATCAGTGTCAAGGTCAGGATCCATGCCTGGGTAGACAGCTCCTCAGAACACATTCCTAACCACTGTGTTTGCTTCCTCTCCTTTAGCACCTAATATGGCGGAAGGAGCTCCCTTCCGCCATATCTGCCAACCCCTGCAGGACCCACGCTCTCTGTGAAATGCTCCCACTGCCCACTCCTTTCTCCCACGCCCACCTGACTTCATTCTTCTCAGAGGGCTCAGTAGCACCCTGGGCACCCACACTCTTGCAGCTTAGCTTTTGAAATTTCATGGAAGGTTCTAGGGCTTCATGGGGAATTCCTCAAGTAAAATGAGGATTCAAATGTAATTATAGAATTTTTTTTCATATTAATGTTTGCAGACGATATTACTTGAGTGTAGATATTAGTTCTGGGTGTTCTTCCTACTGTTCTTTAATCTCTTCTTTTCCTCACACTCCAGAAGGGGTAATGTTCCTAAGGCTGAGCAAATAGAGTGATTAACAGAAGTGATGTTGGAAATGTATTGGGTTCATTTTACCATGACCTAGAAAAGCAGCATCTGGATACCTGGCATAAGAATTAAAATTCTTATTTTAGATTTCTTTGGCTTATGTTGACTGTATACTAATATGTACTTTGCCATCTTGCCATTTAGTGATTCTACAGTAATTACTGAATTAAATATTTGTACTTCTCATGACCCCCACATTGAGCCACTCAGAGCTCCTCTTTGAGGCTTAATTTTCCCAGCTCTAGGAATATGCCGGCTGACAGCCCTCACTCTCAACCCTCTCCAACAATTGCTTTCAGCTGAAGTTTATAATCTCTGTTTTGGGGGAAGCTTATATCCAATTACTGGTTGATATGGCAGTAGAAACAGCGGACCCCACCATGATTCACAAGTCTGAAGGGCCATCCCAGCTTTAGAACTCTCCTTGGGGTTGCTCAGTCCTTTGTTGTGACTGCATTTCAGCCCAACTTCTTCTGATGCTTAATCCTGCTTCCTTCACTTTCCCCAAGGGTATTGATCTCATGCGTATTTCCTCATCCTAATAAACTTTTTTTTTTTTTTTGCAGTACTGGGCCTTGAACCCAGGGGCTGTGCATGCTAGGCAAACACTTATCCACTGAGCTATATCCTCAGCCCACCTAATAAACTTCTTGAAAGCTAAATTCCATTTTAGAATATGCTCCCCTACATATATTAGTCAGCTGTCCATCACTATAACAAACTTCTGAGATAATCGACTTATAAAGAGAAAAGATTTATTTTGGTCTACAGTTTTGGAGAGTGTAGTCCATGATCAATTGGTCCCATGACTTTAGGCCTGTGGTGAGGCAACACAACATGGAAGGTGCACATGGCAGAGCAAAACCATTTACCTTATCATGAGCCAGGGAGCAGGCCCCCAATGACCTAAAGACCTCCACTACCCCTTACCTTCTAAAAGTTCTGCCACCTCCCAATAGTGCCACTCTGGGGACCAAGCTATTACCATATGGGTCTTTTGGGGGACACTTAACAGCCAAACTGTAGCACCAGAAAACTGAACCTACAACATGACGGAAAAAAAAATAAGAAATGATCCTGAGTGGGGGGGTGAATATCTAACAGCAGTCAATTGATCCTTATTTATTGGAATTAGAAGAGTCTAAAGGAAGCTGTGAACACACTTTTCAGCTTAAAAGTTTATTTTCTAATGAAGAAGAAGAAAGCATCATATACATGTTACCCACTCATGAGTAAAAATACTTTGTGCAATATAACCTATAGTCAATCACATTTTCTTCTGACCTCTACTATAGTTCATTTACAAGTGAAATAGAACTCTCTAAAACAAAGATACAAGCCCATGTCCTGTACTTAATAAACACAGTCTTCCTCTCAGAAAAAAACTAATTTCCCAGAGTGTAAAAATGTCTGTCAACAGTGTGCAAGCCCAAGGCTTTCCATGAAACACAAAGCTTTAAAATAATTCTTTGAAAATAAAGCAATGAGATAAAGTGAAATGTAATCATATGCAAGTTCTTTATTAGAGTTCATTTTTTCACATGTCTACTCATTATGAAGAATGAGCATTCAGCCTCATGACATGTCAAATATTAGGTGATTCTGTTCAATTCTCTGTCTAGCAGAACTTTTCCTTTAACTCCTCCATGTAACTCCTGATAGTAGGAACCCGGTCCTGAACATGCGTCTGATCCAGCCTTCATGCCCTATACACTTGATTGTTAGATTGTTGGCTGTGTAACTCATGCTTCCTGTTCTACTTAGAGCTTTCGATATTTTAAAGGGAATTTTACCTGTTTGGGACCCTGTATTATTCCTTGAATATTGTTTCTAACATTCCAAAGAGGCTTTTCTTTATGCACAATAGGGTGTTAGACTTCAAATGTTCTTTTCTTTGGGCCTTGGGTCTGAAGCAGTCAGAATAAGTCTGGGTATATATAGCCTAAAGTTTCATTATTTTCATAAGAGTTTCTTTTGGTCTTGAAGGATTGTTTTCTTAAATAGTTCTCTATAAAAACAAGCAGCTGGATTAGTAAGGTCCTTGCCTGGGTCTGGAGTGTGGTAGGAAGGGCAATGTGTGCAGAATGGGTGCCAAGGAGGGAAAAAGGGCTGTGGCAGGAGCCACCAAAGCTACATAGACATTAGTTGGGCTCTGACATTAGGGCTGAGGATGTGCCTCAAGTGGTAGAGCACTTGCCTAGCATATGCAAGGTTTTGGGTTCAATCCCCAGTACCAGGAAAAGAAAAAAAAAAAAAGTAGTGCTTTTTAAGTAAAAGGATTGATGACCATACATATTCACTACCCAGAGTTAGCAGGGACCCCACAGGTTTAGGTCTCAGTCCTGTAAGACTGTCTGCATTGCAGATACTAGCTGCAAATGGGTATGCACTGTACTTACTCTTTTTTCTCCCTGGCCACCTACAAATTTTGGAGTTGTCATGATCCTCCCTTTGAGTTTGCAATGGAATTCAACTTTACTTATGATTATCAACTTGTTATAAAGGATACAACCCAGGAACACCAGATGGCAGAGATACATATATACTGCAAGGTGCAAGGGAAAGGGGGAACTTCGTTCATGCCCTCTCTGTGGGTACCACTTTTCTGGCACCTCCACGTCTCTACCTAGAAGCAACCCAAAACAGTTTCTTTTGGAAGTTTCATTATGAAGGAATGATTGCTTAAATTATTAGCTATTCATGGGCTGAGGGCATAACTCAGTGGTAGAAGTGATGATAATGATGATTAAAAATGAATTATTCTTCTATTCTTAGACAAAATGCCATTTGAACCAATTCCTTGCACAAATGCTTTCTCTACTACATCTTGTCTTTAATTTCCAATTTTCTTGTTCTCTGCAAAATGCCTTTTATAATAATGTTATTTCTTTAAAATTTAATAGCAAAAGATTCCTACCATCTTACCAATATGACCATTTGATCTCCGATTACATGAAAATTCTTTTTCTGTCATATTTAAAATTTTATTAACACAAAAATTAGAGTGATGAAAAGATAATTTCATTCTCAGAAAAGTGTGAAATTTCCTGTGATTTGGTAGAGTTGTATAAAAGCCCTTCTCACCTTCCTAAGAGTTGAGTGTTATATCTGTTAGAGTGGGGAGAATGATATCCATCCTTGCTGGCATGAGGACATTCTTAATCACATAAAGTACAGTGAAACAAAGTATGTCTATTTCTCTCCCATCTAAAACTTTTATTAGGTGGATCACCAGTTGAATGATATTGATTCTTAAGTAAGCTGGAATCTTATCCTTTCTCCTTTGAAATTTGTGTTTTTTCCCAGTCCAGAGAAAATCCAATAAATCATTAACTTTGGAGAAAGGTGATATATTAAGAAGGGTAGAAAGCATGGTAGAGCTACTTATATATGTGAGAATGCTGGATAAAAATACTATTTGCTTTCTTACCTTGAGGCTATTAAAAATTCCCCCCTCCCCACCCACACACATTGCTCTTTCTCTGTTTTAAGGTTTTTGAAAGGAGGCTGTTAAATTCCTCCATATCACAAAGCTCCCAGCAGTTCAAGCTCCAACTTAACAATTACAGTGGAAGGATAGGCACACCTAATTGATTAGTGGAAATGTGTCCCCTCACACCCTTTTTGGTCACTTAACACTTAGAATCAATGAAAAGGCAACTGACATTGTGGCTGAGAGAAGTCAGAATAGGTTTCAGAGAAAGTGCTCAGTAAAAACTCATTAGCTTGAGAAAACTGTAGATATTTTGAACAATATATGGTTTTCCTTTTGGTTGAGAAAAATTATTGGAACAGATAAACACAAGTAATAAAATCTTCATTTCAATAACATCTAGTTTTCACACAGAAACTCATATAAAATATGATTCTGGCAAATAACCTTTAGCTCTAGAGCTTTCAAAACTGCCAAACAAGTTCAAATGTGGGCCAGATTTTAATGAACTCTTTCAGTATGTCCTTCCTTGATTAAATTCCTTTTCCTTCTTTTTACTATTTCAGTCTTTTATTCTCACCAGCCTGACAAAAATCATCATTTCTTTAATGTTGTTCTTTAAAATTGAACTAATTTATAGTTACTTGCCAATTTTTTTTTCCAAAAGACTTTCTTATCTAGAAAAAGAAACCAGAATTCCTCAGGATAATTTGGATTCAGAATTATTTACAAAACAAAAAAAACCAAAAATCATTTTAAAAAAAAATTTCTATGTTGCATGACAAAGAAATTCATCAATTTCATTTGAAGGTCAACTTTATCCGAGAAATTCCCTACTGAAGCCTTAGAACCTCTCACAAATTTCAAAAAAACTGAGGCTGGAAAGGCATGGGTGCCCAGGGTACTGCTGAGCCCCCTGAGAAGAATGAAGTCAGGTGGGCGTGGGAGAAAGGAGTGGGCAGTGGGAGCATTTCACAGAGAGCGTGGGTCCTGCAGGGGTTGGCAGATATGGCGGAAGGGAGCTCCTTCCGCCATATTAGGTGCTAAAGGAGAGGAAGCAAACACAGTGGTTAGGAATGTGTTCTGAGGAGCTGTCTACCCAGGCATGGATCCTGACCTTGACACTGATTAGATGAGAGACACAGGGCAAGTCACTTAAAATCTCCAGATTCACTTTGTAAAAACTTATGTGGGCTCACTTTAAGTATCTAGATAAATCAAGATTACATGCATACAGATCAAGAAATATCTCCAAAGAAAAACTTTATCTTTGAGCCTTATAATTTTATTTGAAGTTCTGAAAATCTTACTTTTTTAAACCTTGAACTCCCTGGTAAAAAGATGTAACTTGACTCCACAAAGCACATTCAGATTGTCTTAATATTTACAGCACTGGTGTGCTTTGATTGGGAGGCAAATTTAACATTTTCATCTACCTAAACACCTGAAAAACTGGCCTTCATGATTTTGATGAGAGTGACTCAAGTGGTAGAGCTCCTGCCTTGAAAGCATGAGGCCCTGAGTTCAAACCCCAGTATTGCAGAATAAAACAAAAACAACTCTTGATGATAGTGGCTTTTTAATTTTAATATAAGATCAGATGTTTATTTCATAAATTTCCTTAGCCATGTTTAGGTGATTTTCCTAATTCTAGAAAAAATAATTTAAAATGGGAATTTAAAACTCTATTCACAATAGTGGCAAATTTATAAAAGCCAAGGAATAAATTTAATAAATATAGTATAGGCTGTAAGTAAACATAGATTCAGCTGTAGTTGCAGACAATTTTACAATGCCATTCATTAAATAAATTTTCCTCTTTCCCCAGAACTGAAAAGTCAAGCCAGGTACCTGCAGCTCATGGCTATAAGCCTAGCTACTTGGGAGGCTGAGATTGGGAGGATTGCAGTTTGAGACTAGCCCAGGCAAATAGATCATGAGACCCCATCTCCAAAATAACCAGAGCAAAATGGGCTGGAGGTGTGGCTCAAGTGGTACTTGCTTTGCAAGTGCAAACTCTGAGTTCGAACCCCAGCTACACACACACACACACACACACACACACATCAGTGAATCATATGTTAATTATATTACCATCACTCTAATTGACATTGTATGGAAGTTTTTAATTGGTGAAATACAAAAGTTTGAAAAGGTACAGGTGTGAGAAAGGAGGAAACGAAGCTATCATTATTCACAGACAGAAAATCCAAAATAGTTTTCAGATAAACTTTTAGGATGATGTAAGTACATTTAACAATGTTGCAATATATAATATCAATGCAAATGTAAATTTTATTTCTATATAGAAGAAGCAACAATTAGAAAAGAAAAATTTTAAACTATCATTTATAGTAGTGTCAGAAAATTGATAATGATATATAAGGACTTAGAATGGCTATGATCATTTAAAAAAAGAACAAAGAGGATGAACTTAAACTTCTAGCTACAAAAGTCTTATGAAAGAGCTACCATACACAGAATGGAACTGGAGTAAGTACAAATAAATACAGAATCCAGATAGAAAGATACACAAATATGTGAATAGAATAGAGTCTAGAAAGGGACCCAGACACATGACTTATGACAAAGGTGACTCTTTAGTGGAGTCAGCAAGAAACAATCTTTTCAATGAATGAGTCTGGGTCAATTGGATATCTATATGGAAAAGCAAAACTTTTCCGTATTGGCAGACATGGCAGGAGGGAGCTCAGAGGATAGTTGGGTGCTAGGGGAGAGGCAGGTGGGCACAGTGGTTAGGAATGAGTTCTGAGGAGCTCTACCTAGGTGTGGATCCTGACCTTGACACTGATTAGATGAGGGACCCTGGGAAAGTCACTTAAAGTCTTTAGGCCTCAATTTCTTACGTACAAAAAATGATGACAAAGTACCTATCTTAACTAGAAACAGGAATCTGAAGTCAGATGCTTAACTTCAGAATGCTCTTGTGTATTAGTTTCCTATTGCTGCCTAACAATTTCCCACAAGCTTAGAGGTTTACAACAATATGGATTTATTCTCTTATTCTGTTCTTATAGTCAGAAAGCCAAAACCAGTTTAATTGGGATAAAGTCACGGTATCAGCTGGTCTGGTTCCTTCTGCTGGCTCAAAGGGCTCGGAGGGCTTCGAGTCCTTTAGGGAAGCAGGCTTCCCTCTTTTCCTTGACTTATAGTCCCCTTTCTCTTAAATGCCAGGCCCATGGCTCCCAACTTCAGTTTCAGCTTCTCTTCCTTTTTTTTTTTTTTTGTGGTATTGGGGTTTGAACTCAGGGTCTACACCTTGAGCCATTCCACCAGTCCTTTTTTGTAATGGTTTTTTTTTTGAGATAGGGTTTTCATAAACTATTTGCCCAGGCTGGCTTCAAACTGCAATCCTCCTGATCTCTGCCTCTTGAGTAGCTAGGATTACAGGAGTGAGCTGCCAGTGCCCAGCTAGCTTCCCTTCTTATGTTGTCAATTCTCCCTCTTAGAAGGGTACTTCTAACTGCATTTAGGGATTACCTGGATGGTGCAAGATGAGCCCCCCATTATTACATCCTTAACTTAATCACATTTGCAAAGTGCCTTTGGCATAGACGGTACCAGGTTCTGGGGGTCAGAATGTGGATTCTGAGGAATACTATTTTTCAGCCTAAAACATGTGATTAAATAAGATGATTTTGTCAATACAAATATATTTATATCTTATCTGTTCAACAGGGTTTTGGTACTTTGAAGTTATTGTATTATTTTTATTTAAAAATTCATGACATTCCTACAAAGGCCTATTGTACCAAAATTATTAGTGTTCAACAAAATACATATGTGCTTCTCTATTCTGCTATATTTCACATCCTTGATATAAGCAGGAATTATAATAGCTATTCTATGATGGCTCTTAGAAATGGTCACCCCAAGAAAAATAGGGGGGAGGGACCAATTTGGGTTATAATACATACATACATAGAAATGTAACAATGAAACTCCCTTATAGCTAGCTTATACAAACCAAAATGGAGAACAGGAAGATCAAACAGGTCCTTTCTGAAGGTTGGCACCGGTGTAAGGGGGGGATACAAGGAAAGGGTGTAGGAGGTTATATGGTGGAAATCTTATGTACTCATGTATGAAAATGGAACAATGAGTCCTGTTTAAGCTATCCCAGGAATGGGAGTGCAGGGATAAAGGAGAGTGATTGAGGGGATGAATTCAACTACGACATAATGTTAGAACTTTGGTAAATGTCACAATGTACCCCCAGTGCAACAATAATTTTAAAAAGGAAATAAAAAAAAAAAAGTAATGGCCACCCAAATTTTTTACCAAAACTGGGACATATCTCAGAATAGACAAGAAGTATATGAGCTGTCACTTCAAATCAGCTAGTACATATTGTGATGCTGGATACTGGAATATATGGTCACCTTCCATAAAAATGTCCTGTAAAATCCTGCAACCCTCTCCTGCAGTGGTTCTCTTGGAGGCCAAGCGGTTCAGATAGCAAAGTTCCAAGTTGGATGGCAGGTGCCCAATATTCATTAGATGTGGAACATCTGGGATTTGGAGTTTACTTGTTAGTACAGCATAGTCTGCTCTATGCTAACTAAAAGTTCTTACACGCTGGCAAGCTTGTTCTTTCCCCACTGCATTTCTGAAGAAGGGAAATTCCATCAGACTAAGAGTTTAACTCCACTTAAAGGTCAGAGCTTTGAATCTCAGCAGCAAAGTTAGAGGACGAATGCTGTAGGTACCCCATAGCTGGGTTCCCTCCTGAGAGGCTCTGTGGGGTCTGCCTGTGCACTTTTGACCTGAGACACAGAAATGAAAACTCCAGAGTTCTAACAATACTTGGCATTTCTTGATGCTTTTTCATGAGGGAGCTCACTGGGCTTAACTTCTGGCAACTAGGAACCGGAGGCTCTTTTTTAAAAAAATTTTTTAGAGCAAATGCTCTATAAAGAACTGAAGTTCACATTTTGTTCCAGGGACTTTGTTGCCTGGAATCAAAGCAGGCCTGGCTTTGTTAGTTAGCGGCTCCCACTGCAGCAGCAAACCAGAGGGCAGACCAGACGTGCACAGTGTGGAAAGAAACTGCTCATGCTGACTTCTCTGTTCACGTCAGCACACACCACAAGCAGCTGCAAACCCCTCTTACGAGGCGGCCAACAATGGCTGGCAATTTCTCATAGAAAAGTCTAACCAAGTCTGCAATTTACAAAGACATTTCACACCCATTATTCATTTAGCACTTTTTAGTATTTGGAGCTGGAATGATTAGATTTTGTCAGTTAATAAGGGGCTGCAGAGAAGAAAGGGGAAAGAAAAGAGGAAGAGGAAGAAGGATAATATTGGTGGAGTAGGAAGAGCGCCACTCACCCACTGAGCACTTAATCTTTACTGTGTGCCAGGCACTGAATCAAGCACTTGGGTTGAATGACAAATCTGTTGCCAAAATCAAATGTGTCAATTTTCACACAGAGGTTTCTTTTCATCAAAAAGGATAATTTAATGGCTATGGAATTATACTAAATGAATAAAGGCCAATTCCAAATGGTTGCACAATGCATGATTCCTCTTAGATAACATTCTTGAAATGACAAGATTATAGAATGGAGAACAGATTGGTGGTTGCCAGGGGTTAAGGAGGAGATGGGGCAGAGGGGAAGTGCATGTGTCTATAAAGGAGTGATGGGGAGCCTTGTGATAAAGAGAAATGTTTTGTATTTTGAGTGTATCAAAGTCAATTCACTGGTTGTGATGTTAGAATGTAGTTTTGTAAGACAGAGCTCACTATAAACTCTCACTCTCTTTCTCTCTCTCTTTCTCTCTCTCTCTCTTTCCCTCTGCTTTACCATGGAGTTACACCCCCAGTCCTCTGTATTATTCCTTATAACTGCATGTGAATTTATAGTTGATTTAAAAAGCATGGTTGACAGCAAAAACCCTTGTTCCTTCCTATTATTGCTTATACTCTCTCTACAACAAAATTAGAAATAAGGGCAAAATAGTTTCTGCTGGGTATTGAGGGGGGGGAGAGGGAGGGGGTGGAGTGGGTGGTAAGGGAGGGGGTGGGGGCAGGGGGGAGAAATGAACCAAGCCTTGTATGCACATATGAATAATAAAAGAAAAATTAAAATAAATAAATAAATAAATAAAATAAAAAGCATGGTTGACAGAATATATAGGGAACTTAAAAAACTAAATTCTCCCAAAACTAATGAACCAATAAAGAAATGGGCAAGTGAACTAAACAGAACTTTCTCAAAAGAAGAAATTCAAATGGCCAAAAAACACATGAAAAAATGCTCACCATCTCTAGCAATAAAGGAAATGCAAATTAAAACCACGCTAAGATTCCACCTCACCCCTGTTAGAATAGCCATCATCAGCGACACCACCAACAACAGGTGTTGGCGAGGATGCGGGGAAAAAGGAACCCTCTTACGCTGTTGGTGGGAATGTAGACTAGTACAACCACTCTGGAAAAAAATTTGGAGGCTACTTAAAAAGCTAGACATTGATCTACCATTTGATCCAGCAATACCACTCTTGGGGATATACCCAAAAGACTGTGACACAGGTTACTCCAGAGGCACCTGCACACCCATGTTTATTGCGGCACTATTCACAATAGCCAAGTTATGGAAACAGCCAAGATGCCCCACCACTGACGAATGGATCAAGAAAATGTGGTATCTATACACAATGGAATTTTATGCAGCCATGAAGAAGAATGAAATGTTATCATTCGCTGGTAAATGGATGGAATTGGAGAACATCATTCTGAGTGAGGTTAGCCTGGCCCAAAAAGACCAAAAATCGTATGTTCTCCCTCATATGTGGACATTAAATCAAGGGCAAACACAACAATGGGATTGGACTTTGAGCACATGATAAAAGCGAGAGCACACAAGGGAGGGGTGAGGATAGGTAAGACACCTAAAAAACTAGCTAGCATTTGTTGCCCTTAACGCAGAGAAACTAAAGCAGATACCTTAAAAGCAACTGAGGCCAATAGGAAAAGGGGAACAGGTACTAGAGAAAAGGTTAGATCAAAAAGAATTAACCTAGAAGGTAACACCCATGCACAGGAAATCAATGTGAGTCAATGCCCTGTATAGCTATCCTTATCTCAACCAGCAAAAACCCTTGTCCCTTCCTGTTATTGCTTATACTCTCTCTACAACAAAATTAGAAATAAGGGCAAAATAGTTTCTGCTGGGTATTGAGGGTGGGGGGAGAGGAAGGGGGCGGA
Source organism: Castor canadensis (assembly GCF_047511655.1). NCBI lineage: Eukaryota > Metazoa > Chordata > Mammalia > Rodentia > Castoridae > Castor > Castor canadensis. The sequence continues at coordinate 134,149,223 of NC_133393.1, read as the reverse complement.
GTGGGTGGTAAGGGAGGGGGTGGGGGCGGGGGGAGAAATGACCCAAGCCTTGTATGCACATATGAATAATAAAAGAAAAAAAAAGCATGGTTGAAAATAACATTAAGGATACATCTATTAAATTATCATTTACTCCTTGAAAATTAGCAAACATTTGGATGGGCTAAAAGTCACTAACGAATGGAGCTAATGGTCAAATGAGTCATTATTTTAAAGAAAAATAAAGATGACCACATTGTATTGAGTGCCTCCCACAGACATTGTACTGTGTTAAATATTGTTTCTGATGTGCTTCCACATGAGAATAGCTATCAGTAATCTACAGATAAGGAACTGAAGCTTCAAGTACAGTAACTTGCTCATGGTCACACACCAATAGGTGGTGAAACTAGGAATCAAACTTTGTTTTTACCCACTAAGATACATTGCTTCTGAGACCTTCAACAGAAACTAATTGACCCAGGGTCTTTAAGGATTAATAACCTGTCTGCAAGGGCAGAACTTGTACTGAGTACTCCTCCCACAATTGTGTGCTATCATGGTGGCTGAGAAAGGAAAATAATGGCATGACTTCCTATGATGAAGGAAGAGTAAATGCACAATCCTCAAGTAGCTACTGTCCAAAACAAACAAGGAACATGGATGGACAGGTTTACACCTGTGCTTTGTGCATTTACCTAAATTTAAAGAACATTTGTCAAAAGAATTTCCAAAGGTTTGTCAAGTGATTCAGCTCTAGGAGGCAAAAACCAAAGATTCTCCTAAAGTGAAAGTATAATTCTATTGTTAAGGGTCCTGTTTTTTAAATTGAGGCTAAATCATTTAACAAACTGAATGACGGAAATGAAACTCCAGTTTTAGCAAAACAGCGAGAAATGAACAGATATACTAATTGTCCCTCACCTCCTCTGAAGTTAAATAAAGTGACCAGCCTTTCAGGAAATTGTCTGAGACTGATGTGCAATTGTATCCAAAATGAAGCCAGGCTTGGTTTATCAAGGAGTACACATACTTCTTGTTATATTTTTATAGTAAATCAAAATATCAGGCTCATGATGATATATCTAAGTACCATTATACCCCTAAGTTGCCCCTCTCACAAAACTGGGACTGGTACTTTGAGCACAGGTAACACAAAGGCTTGGCTCCTTGATGAATGAGAGTGTATTTCACCTTGACACTATTGCCAGCAAATCTCTGAGAGATGAACATTTTGGAAATACTATAAACAGCTTAGCCTTTTCTTAGCAATCTGAGAGCACATTAATAGCCTGGCCTTTTCTTAAGGGCTTTCTTTTTCCCTTAGCCAAATTTGACAGTTCGAAGTGAATAGTGAGTGGATGGAATCAAAGTCAGCTACTGTGTTTTAAAAGCAGTGTGGAACTGATGTCATCTGGCATTGTCTTCAAAAGAATATAAGAATATTAAGTGGATGGCTCATGAACTTACACACAAAGGATACTCTCCACTTGAGGATGGAATAATAATGTCTCACAGAATGAAGATGTAATTCTAGATGCCCATAAAATCTATTCAGACAGCCCTTGGCTGGTACAAAAAAAAAAGAGAAAGAAAGAGGAAGAATGAAAGAAAGAAAGAAACCCTGCAATTCTCAACCAAAAAATGATACATTAATATAATTAATTTTTAATACTTATTAAATACCTACTATGGCATATGTGCAACCTTGCACTCAATGCTGTAAGTGAAAATTAGAATGTGTCATTACTATTACTTGGGAAGTTTTGTTAAAGAGAAACTAAGAGGCATACAGTAATGTTAAAAAAAATAGCTAAAGGGAGTTAAATATCCTAGCACAACCTTAGGATTTAGCATTCTTAAAAAAAGAGAAGAGTAGCTGTTCCACGTTTACAAGAGCACATGCAACCCCACCTAACACCCAGAAAGACAGCAGAGGTTATCTGAAAGGGAGCATTGAGAATTCACTTAGTTGGTCCTCTACACTGTGTGCATAAACACATTCAGCAACTCCATGACGTCACCTCGTATATTTAGGGAAGATCTCTTACCAACCTTAAAAACTGCCTGAGCAGGTTCCCAGGAGCAGCTTCCTCTCAGGAGAGGAACAGGTCTAGAATTTTTGTGAACACTTCATTCGGATGCTGTGGCACAGTAGTTTTCCCACAATATCTGCAACAACAGCTCCCAACCAGCTTGCCCTTCTTACAATTTGACTTTGATATTCTTCCCACAAATGGGTGGAGTCTGTGCCTAACCTTGAGTCTGGGTGGATTTGGAACAAGCAGGGAAGAGTCTTTAGGGAATTTTCAAAGCTAGGGCATAAATGGTGATAGAGATTTTGCCTGGTTCTCTTGGGAGGATCATTCTTGAAATTCAGGCCTCCATGTAAGGAGGTGCAACCAGCCACAGAGGAAGGTCTCATGCTGTGTTGTAGTCCCCAGCCACACTGTGTTCCCACACTCAGCTGACATGTCAGAATAAACTACCAGACCAAATGAGCCTGCAGTGATTCCACCCCTTCCCACCGCCCAGAACCTTCAAGTCTTCCCAGCCAATGCTCCAGATACCATGGGACAAAGACATACTGCCCCCTTCCCCAAATGACACCAACAGAATCCTTGAGCCGAATGTAATGGCAGTCATTTTACGACATTAAGTTTGGAATGCTTTATTGCGTAACAACAGTAATCAGAACAGATGAGAATGGGAACACATGTGGTTAAGTGACACATATAGCCACTCCTGTCACTTGCATTACGACTCCAGCCTCTTGTGAATGTACTGTGTTCTTGGTATTATGTTGTTTTTCTGCTATGGCCACTTCTAAGGGACCCTTCAAGGATCTCATCCAAGTGAACTCAGGTAGCTTTCAGATGATATATAATATTAATTATTTTGCTTAGTATGTGCCAGGCACTGCTAAGAGTTTTATATGTTAATTCACTTAATCCACACAAAAACCCTATGTGAAAATTGAGTCACTTGTGTCAAACCCTACCAAAACAAAAAATATAGCCAGGAAGCTGTGAAGGAGGCTATCTCCTACACATACATCAGATAACAAGAACTATCACAAAAGCTTCTTCAGAACTGCAACCTTGTACAACAGCCACTACAACCTTACACAAAGTACACCTCTTGCAAAGATGTTCACCCAACCTGTTCAACTTTGGACTAACACCATCCTTGTTAATTCTTGTAGCAAAGAACTATTATTTCAAAACAACTTTATTTTGCCTTTAAAAAACTCCTCTTGCTTCAGCCTCCTTGGTTATGCTCACAGTGTTTATTCCTGAATAAAGTTTCTAGTCTTTGGAGAGTCTATTTGTTACACAGGTTGACATCTATGTATTAAGTATTATTTTACAAATAGGGAAACCAAAGTATTGAAGTTAAACAACTTGCCTAAGGTTGTGTAACTAGAAAGAAGCAGAGTTGGGCTGGGATTTGGAGCCAAGCAATTCTGTTCTCCATCCTGTCTATTAACCATCACGTATGCTACTTTGTAAACTGACTCTAACTCTCACTTGGGGACATGTTGTTAATCTAGCCCCTCAACCTACATGGCCAAGAATCCCCAAACTGAAAAAGCTGAGCAGGACTGGCATCAGGATAATGATATGGTTGACAGCAGGCCCTGGAGTCTGCTAGTTTGGGCTGAGTCAGTTATCTGCTGTGTGACTTTGGACAGGTCTTTTAAACTCTCCCCCTCATTTTCCCCAACTTCGTGTACAACAATCATCTGAATCATCTGTTTAAAACTACAGTCATCATCTTCCCCTATGTAAGCATAAGCCCCATCCATTCTTTCTAGACTATCAGACTCTTATGGGCAAGGACCATCTTTGTCATCTCTGATTCCTCCAGTGGCTCCAGTCCTGGGCCTTGCACTCAGCTGCAGTTCTTAAATGGAGATGACTCAGCTGACATTTTTTTTCCCTCATTGTCTCCATCCTTATAGCAAAACCATAAATCATGCCCTCACTGCTAAGCCTACTGCCAGAGCCGAGGCTTGTTTTGTGCCTTATCTCTCAAAGACTTTTCTAATCAGAGGAAAATGCATCCATAAATGCCCTTGATCATGTTTGTATTTTCTGAAGGATACTCTATTACCTTGCAATCACTTTTAAAAGTGATTAAAAACTTTAACAATGGGACACTAACTTAATTTCATAGAGGGAACTAGTAAACCCTTCTAAAAAGATACCAAAGCTATAGTGAGAGACTGTGATAGGAACCGAGGAGTGGGCTCAAGTCTCAGGTCTGTTTCCACTCTGTACTGCAATTGCTTCTGTGACATCTATCACTTACACTAACCTGTGGACTCTCTTGAGGCAGAGACTCTGTTTTTCACTTCTGCATCCCTGTGCCTATCCCAATGGCTGCCACAAGAGGAGGCACTTCACAGATGTTTACTGTACAAATGACTGAAACCGATGGCCCCACATTCAATGTTAATGTCAGGGCTAGAACTGCAATCAAGGACTATATCTGGAAAACGTGTCATGAGTTACTCATTCATTTAACACTTATTGAACACCTGCTAGGGCCAGACACTGGACAAAGCACTGAGAATAAAAAACATAAGATCCAATCTTATTATGCAAGATCCAATCAGCACCAGTAGGGGCGACAAATATGGAAGCACGTCATTGTAACACATTTTCATTAAAAGCTATTAACTGCAGAGCTAGAAGCCAAGGGCTTAAGAAGGAAGTAATGAAGACACCAGCCTTGGTTAACTTAACACAGGTTGAATGTATTATTACCCACTTTTACACAATAACTCATTAAGAGGCTAGCATTATAGAGTGATTATTTAGGACACTAAAAAGTCATAAGGGTTGATAAGGTACAGACAGTAACATAGTGAAATCACTATATCAGACATAAAGGAACAAATGACTAAATAAACTAAGGGATGTTAACATAGTGGAATAATAATTATTTTAATCACTAGTGAATGGTTGATGTCAATATCTTAGCATCAACATATCAAAATGATAATTTGAAAAAATAAGAAAGAACAGAATTGGGCACACTAAATTTGGCCATGTAAAAAGAAATATACATTCATAATGCACATAATAACAAGGTGAAAGTTATTAAAGAATTTATAGATCACATTGAAAATATTTTTTCAGTTCTTTTCTCTCTTTCACAAAGTGTTTCATTGCGATATTTCCATACATACATATAATGTGCTTTGATCAAATTCAATCGCTCTTATACTCCCATCCCCACTTAAATTGAAAATATTCTTAAGAAAGCAGGTTGCATCAGCTAATTTATGTTCGATAGGGACTTGAGAGATAATGGCACATGTCTGGCTATAGTGGTGATTTCTCAGAGTGAAGGAGAAGGAGAAGCACTTCCATTGATGATGAGATAAATTTAGAGCTGCTCCAACCCACCCAGCCTCCTCAAGGTTGTCACTGTGTCATCAGTACTCTTACTTCCCATGTATCTGGTTGGTCCATAAAACAATATGCCTCTATGGGCATTTTTCCATTTCTGTATGAAAGAAGCCAAGTGCTACTGGAGAAAAATCACAAGCCAAGAGGCCTAGTGCCCTAACAAATTTATGACTTTCAAGTCTCAATGGGGCTATCCATTTTGTTATTTGTCCTGCATCCGCCTTTTCACCTACTGCACTCAAAGTCCATGAGATTCAAGATCCTCCCCCTCTCTTGGAAGACTGTGTCCTCAACCTTCTTGCCTCGTTCCAATAGACACACTTGCCTCCACTTCACTGGGAAAACTGAAACCACTGGAGAAACTGCCCTAGCTTCCCATACCTTTTTCTTACAAACTTACTTATATCCCTTCCCACCATGATCAGTCCTAGAGGGTGAAGTGTTTTCCCTCTGCTTCCAGGCCTTTCTCACTTGTGTGACTCAGGTCTTCCTGATCCTTGCCATCTCTTTGACCTGCTCCATCCATTGTCCTTCCAGGTAACCTCTACCCCTCCTAATTCCTTTCCCTTATGACTGCTCTATTGGAACATCCTCCTTGGACTCTGTCTCCCTCAAGTAGTTTTCCTACAGTCCCAAACTGTCTTAAAGATTAATCCACACCACCAATCTTTACTTTCTCATCCTCACTTTCTCAACTGGTCCCACTATTCTAGTATAACACTCCCTGACTCTGGATTTAAGCAGCCCTGTATTTGACTCTTGACTCCTCCACACGTAAGTTGTGAGATCTTTAGAATTCAGTTAATTTTCCTGTGCATCAGTTTCCCCATCTCTAACATGGGGATAGTAATAGTAACCAACTTTAAGATTCTTGTAACATTAAATGAGGTAATGCATTTCAAATGCTTAACAATGTTTGCACATGCCATGTGCTCAATAAATATTGACTATTGTTATTATCACTATTGCTAAAAAATAAAAGAATGAATAAAAAAAGAAAAAAAATTACTGCTAGTAGTATTTGCATTTCAATTATTACTAACATTATTATTATCAGGTACTCTGCTAAAAATTCTGAGTGAAAAACAATAGTCCAACTACACTTGTACAGCCAAGAAAAATTACTGTGCAATTTCTGTATGATGTATCTTATCTCTTGATCGAGGATCACCTTTTTTATCTTCAAACCAGTAAGGAACCAAATTACACAGCAAAATTACATACTGGTGACAAAAATAAAACAAAACAAAAAAAAACAACCCTCCCAACCCCCCCCCCCAAAAAAAACAGCTTCACTAAAGCATGTAGTTTTATTTAACAATTTATTTCTTGGGGTAAGTTCATAAATGCTCATGTCCCAACCCAGCACCGTCAGTCTTTCTTTCAGTGGAAGTACAGCCTGAGGTTCAAGTGGGAGGCACCCTTCCTTAGGTGGGTGAATCCTGCCCTACTGGGATCCCATGGTGGCCTCCTGCACACTAGCCTAATTCCTATAGATTTGACAATAAATTACATCGCAAGCAAAGAAAATGATTACTAATGTTTCTTCTACTTTTAGCTCTTCAAAATAAATTTGGCTACTAAAAATCTAATTAAAATTAGTTGACCAGCGGTTGAAGTGCCTCTTCTCATCTACTATTGATGGCAGAAAAGAACTGATGTAACATTTCTGAAGGGCCATTTGCAATCATACATCAAAATGTATCTACCAATTCAAAAATGGGCAAACGATGGAATAGATCTGTCCCTAAGGAAGATATACAAATGGCTAATAGACACATGACAAGAAGCTTAATATCATTAATCATCAAAGAAATACAAATCAAAATAAGATACCGCTCCACACCTATTAGGAGGGCATTATGAAATAACAAGTGTTTTTCCAGAATGTGGAGAAATTGGAGCACTTGTGCCTTGTTAGTAGGAGTATAAATTGTACAGCTGCTGGGGAAAACAGTTTGGGGATTCCTCAAAAAGTTAAGCATTGAATTACCATGTTATTTAGTAATTCCACTCCTAGGTATAAACCCCAAGAACTGAAAATAAGACTCAAAAATCTACTTGTACACCCATATTCACACCAATATTATTACAAAAGCCAAAAGCAAAAAAATCCAAATATCTATTAACAGATGGATAAACAAATGAGGCATACAAATGCAATGCTGTGTTATTCAGCCTTAAAAAGGAATAAAAAAATACTGATACATGCCACAGCATAGGTAAGTTTGAAAACATTGTGCTAAATGAATTAAACCAGATACATACATATTCCTATTACATGAGTTCATTTATCTGAAGCACCTAGGAGAGGCAAATTCAGAAAGACAGAAAGTAGAAGAGAGATCACTAGGCATTAGGGAAGGAGGGGTGGTACGAGCACGGGAAAGTCAATTACTCAGTGGACACAAAGCTTCCGTTTGTAGGTGGATAATGGTAATGGCTGTACAGCATCGTGAGTGTACTTCATGTCACTAAACTACATATATACTTCCAAATGGCAAAATTAGAAGGTTTTGTATAAGCCATATTCTACTGTATAGATGATATAATATATAGTACATAGTAAAATGTATTTTATATGTAAATATAATCTATAAATATGTATACATATATATGTACCTCAAGATCCATCAGTAAGTATCTAGCTATGTAAACAGTGTCTAGCACTATAATACACAAAACTATTAAGTAGGCATTAAATCCAACAAGGTAAACTTCCTAGAAAATATTTCCATGATATCATTGGTCAATGAAAAAGCAAGTTACAGAATGTTTGTAAAGTGTAATATTATTGATTTAAAATTTTTAAAATTTTATTTATATATGGAGAAAATTCTAGATAGTCTCCAAAGGTCAGTAGGCATTGTTCTCTGAATGGTAGATGTGAAGTGATCTTAAAATGACCCTCTTCATAATCTTCTGTATTAGGTGAATTTTTACAAAGAATATTTTAACCAAAGTAGTATGGTATTGTAAGCTCGTATTTATTGCTTTTTCAGACTAATGAAGGAGGGTGAGGACCTTTCTATTTGCAATTAGATGCTTTCAGTTGCCGTTTCTGGGCAAAAGTAGCACCTGTGAATGAATCAGATAGCTTTATAGCATAGAGGAGTAAATTATGTCAGACATGTAAAAAAGATAGATAGTTGTATAGGAGATGTACATACCTCGGTGAGTGGTGTTGGTTCCTTATCAGTCACAAACAGAGCTTCTATTTCAGAGCAACATTTAATAATCATGCTCTAGAAATAAAAAAGAAGCAATACAGTGAGGTTAATATTATGGGCACGATTGGTGCATATTTAATTATAAAACTATTTTCTCTTATTTTGCATAAATCAACACAGGTTCCCAAGATGACAAAGGATGAGAAATCACAATTTCTGATACAAGATGTCCACAAAATATAAGATCTGCAACTAATTATGAATAATACATTAATTTAGGTTTCGTTCTCTGTATATTCATTGCTAAAATTCATTTGTTACAGAGAATAATAGCAAAATAATTCACACCAAAATAAGGTTTTGGAAAATCACTGTTCTTTTGAGAAGAGAGCCCTGGAATGAAGAGACTCAGTTTCACAAAAAGGCTTTAAGTACAAAAGAATGACTGGTAGTTGAGAAAGAAATGGGAAGAGTGAATGAAAAAGGAGAGAGGTGTCAACACATGCAGACACCATCTACTGATGATACTGCCCATGGCTGTCACTGCACTGACACAGCTGTGTTTATGGGTGGACATCTGACCCAAGACAGACCTACCCATGGGCAGGGCTGAATCAGTCAGATTCCCCAGCATTGTGACTTCATGGGAAGAAGGATAACAGAGGAGAACTTTGGTCAGTACTGGCTGTGTGAGCTGAGAGGTCAGGTGCTGAGTTGGAGAAGTCAATCACTGGGTCACTTGCAAAACAGGTAAGAGGAGGAACAAGAGATGAGAAAGAAGTTACATCTATTGCACACCAGAGGGCAGCTATGGCTCCTGACTCTCTAGTTGCACTTTCTGTGAGCTTTTTTTTTTTAGTCCTTGGCCTCCTCCCTCCAAATCTACATTACTTGAGGGCAGTGTTTTTTTAATTTACTTACAACTAAAGGAATTATGACTATGAGATTGTCAGAGATAAGCTATGCCTACCTCACAATGTTGCTAGCATCCATTCCTGAAGGAAGCAATAATTTGTTTTTAAGGTAGTATTGACACATATAAGTACTAGCATTCAGAATATTGAAATGATAAAAAATACATTAGTTTTTAAGTTAGAACTGGGCAATGTTGGTTAAAACCTTAAAATGAAGACATAAACAATAGACTTTTACAGCCCCAAACCATGTCCTATCTAAGTTTTAATAAATGTAAGCACATGGAAAAGATCCAATTTTAGAGTTATAAAACAACAGCTAATACAATTCAATTTAACGAACATTCAATATATTATATTAGGTGCTTTTGGACACAAAGATGAAGAAACAGACCTTATCCTCACAAAATTTACAATTACTGAGAAAAATGAGTTCATGCATAACTAAATTAAATACCAAGTAGAATGTAGTCAGAACACAGGTAGTTATGACAGGTTATCAGATCCTAGAGGTGGGAGAGAGCAATTCTTGGTATGATGAATAAGAAAGAACTTCCTGGAAGAAGGTTCACATGAACTGAAAGAGTAATAGGATTTAAACCTGTAGATAAAGGGGACAGGAACAATCCAGGAGGAAAGACCCTGTGAGCAAGGAGCAGTGAGCATTCGAGGAACACAAGGAATCTAACTGTCTTTTCAGTAGGCATGTCTAAGAAGTATGGAGAGTGGTAACAAATAGGCTAGACAGTAAATTTATAATAGATCACATACTAATAAGGAATTTGGATTTTATTGTGTGGGAAATTGGGAGGAGGTAGGGATTGCCTTAAAAATGTAATTCTGATTGATGAAGATTGGGAGAACTGTGGTTCAAGGCCAGGCCAGGCAAAAAGTTAGCAAGACTACATCATTAACAGATAAGTCAAGCATGGTGGTGCATGCCTGTAACCCAGCTATTCAGAAGGCACAGATAGGAAGACTGCAGTCTGAGGCCTGCCCCAGGCAAAAACACAAGACCCTATCTTAAAAATAACTAAAGTGAAAAGGGGCTGAGGTATAGTTCAAAAGGTAGAGCACCTCTAGCAAGAATGAGGCCCTGAGTTCAAACCTTAGTACTGTCCAAAAATGTATTTATGTGTGTACTCATACATATATATTATATAATTATGTATATATTATATAAATTATATATTATATAAATTTTATATATGTATATAAAATTTTGACCACAATTTAATGGTGAATTTTCCTGGTAAGAGACAAGAGGAAGAGAAATTAGCTAGGAGGCTACTCAAACCATTTGGGCAGGAAGTGACCATGGTCTAAAAAGGATAGAGGGCAGGCAGGAGGCCCAGCACTGATCAGGGGATACCCTGATGATGGACCTTCCAGGTTCCTGGTCCACTTTACTAGGTAGAGGGGATCATACATCCACTTATCTGCTCCTGATTTATTTATATCTCTGTCTCTAATTGAGTTCTTGGCACTGGTTAATCTCTCTCTATATAAGATTTTGGTAACACCCATGGTGGGTTATTGTCATGATTTCATCAAGAACTATCAAACAAAATAACGCTGCCTATACCATTAATCATTTCATCTAACGACAGATGAAGACAGCAATGTTACCTGACAAATGTCTCCCACTGCCTGTCTCAACATTTATCAAGTAGAAATTTCACCTCAGCAACATTTTATTGCTCTGGTGTTATTTGAGGTGAACCACATAGACACACTGTGAAATTGGCTGACTAGAGGTTGGCGTTGTGAGCACCTCACATGACCTGCTGCCATGTTCATGGAGACAGAAAGCACAGAGCTCATCAATCCTAGTCAGAAAGTAGTAGGAGGCATACTGTAGTTACTGGGGGGGCAGGGAGAGCCTGGCTCAGGCTTTGCCACCTTTCCCTTAAAAGGAAAACACCTGTGATTCTAGGGGGGAATGGCTCTCTCAGTGACTTGAAGATATTAAAGCCTATTCTTACACTTAGTTGAAATCATCATCTTTCACCTGTAACATGGAAATCTTCCTGTTTTCCAACCTTTGAACTCCTACTTCCTTCTTTTCTCCTACACATACCACCATGGTTGTCTTACCAAACTGTAGGTAAATTGTGAGATGCCTTTCTAAGTAAGATGCCCTTCTAGGTGAGATACTGCCTCCACATTCTCCTACTCCCCCAATCCAACTCACCATTGCAAAGCCCTTTCCTACAGAAAAAGTTCATGCACCATTTATTCACTGAACACCTGTGGACTGCCTCCTACATGCTATGGGGTGAGAACAGGGATGAAGAAGACACAAAGAGCCTTAAGGGGGCTTGGTCCAGTGAGAGGAACAGGAGACAGACTCCTCCAGCATGGTATGGTGAGACCCGAGAAGAGGAGCTAATGCCACCCATCTCTCCAGCTCCGCCTCCCACCACATGCCCTCCCTGTTCTGCCACAACAGCTGTCTTATTGGTGTCCCCTGAATAGAAGATTCAGTTCCAAAACCTCGTATCTCATCTCTTTTGCTCTATCCTCAGTCTGAAATGAGCTTTCTCCACAGGCCTCCAACTAGAAGTTTCTCAAACAACTATTGAGGAGGCACTCCATGTCAGTTCCGGGGTTGACACTGGAGATATAAAAACAAATCCATAAGCAAAGGAATTCAGTCAAGGAACAGAAAGAGATTATTAAAGCAATACAGTAAAAGTATAGAATATTTGGGGGTATAAGGAAAAACAGCCTTTATTTCAGTCTACAGAAGCCATAAAATGCTGTCTTAACTACTTAACAAGTACATAGTCAGATTTCTCTCTCATCACACAAATAATCTATGTAAGTGAAATTTAAAAAATGATCAAGTAGAATAGTTTAATCAACAGCTCTACCATTGAGAGAAGGAATATTCCAGAACCCTCACCCTTCTATGTAGTATGAATCCAACTAATGAGAAAATAAGAAGACTGAAAATCAGAAACACTAAGTTGAACTAGATAAGAAATTGCTGAGTTAGGGCAGGAAGCAGAAAAGAAACAAAATACTCTGAGTTGGAGGGACAGTTTTGGAGTGTGAAGGAAATGAAACAGACGTTGGAGGGCTGTGGATGTTGGCAAGATACCAGAGCAAGATGGTTGGTGCTACAGTTTGGATATGGTGTAATTGTGTCCCCCGCAAAGGTTCATGTAATTGAAGGCTTGGTCCCCAGAGTGGCGGTACTGGGGACTGAAAGGCCCTGAGATCACAGGGCACCTGTTCTCATGCAACCCCTTGAATTCTCTTGAGAGGACTGTTATGAAGGAGGAAGCCTAGCTCCACCCAGGTTTCTCTCTTCTGGACTTCAGATGCGATCCTCTTCAGCTGGTGCTCTACCATCTGCCATCCACCAGGGGGTCCCTCATCAGTCATTTAAACTTCGAATCTCCAAAACAGCAAGCTAAATAAACCTCTTTTCTATATAAATAACTATGTCAGGTATTTCATTATAGTTTCAAAACAAATCTAGCAAAAACAGTTAAAAAAAAAAGATTTAAAGGAAGTTTTGCTATGCCAAGCACAGTGATGTGTATCTGTAATCCCAGCTTCTTAGGAGGCTGAAGCAGGAAGATGGAGAGTTCAAGGCCAGTCTGGGCCACCTAGCAAGCCCCTGTCTCAAAATAAAAAGGGTGAGGTATCTTATTCTGTGGCAGGACACTTGCCTAGCATGTGCAATCCTTAGTACAACAACAAAAGTTCTGTTGTGTGTTATTGAAAGATTCACCCTTGGATGTTCCTATGAGAGACTGTAAATATTCAGATTATTTTCAGTGGTTGTGAATAGAGGGCTTTGAATGCTACAGGTTGCTAAGACAGGGCCACCATATGCCTGGGATCATAATGAACAACTTCTGGGTATCCCTGGACACACTCATATAGTGATTAAGCTCTTCTATGACAGGGACCCAGTTGTACTGACTTCCAGTTGTATTGACTTCCATATGTCCTCACTTCCCCAAACCTGGAAAGTTTTGCACATAATAGTTTCTCAGAAAGAATTTGAAAATTGATGCGTGTGTTCACAATTTTATTTTTCTTTGTGCTTCCACAGTACTTTGAGATTTGAGATAGACTATATGCTAATTTTAAGTGTTCTGTACCATACAAGCATTCCAAAAATATTTGCTAAACTAACTTAGGCAACTTGGCAAATGTATTAAGTTTCTATATCTTAAAATCAGGATAATTGGCATCTTTCAGTTTTTAGTTTTTAAGCACCTGATAGACTTGAAATATACCTTGAGCTGTGAAATGACAAATTAATAGAATTCAGTCATTCTGAGACTTTGTTTTTCATTTTAGAAGGAAACACAAAGTTTTCAAGCCAGAGGTGATTGAACACCTGTTCTGTACTCCTCCTAGTTCATTTTAAATTTATATTTGTGTTCTAAAGTGTCTGGATTATTCTGGACATTAGGAAATTTGCAAAAAAAAAAAAAGAAGGAAGTGAGAAAGAATAAATGAAGGGAGTGAGAAATAACAAGATTCACTACCCCACATACAAACCAATGGCCCCTGTTTCTGGCTCTTAGAGTCAATATACACTATAATAGAGATAAATTTATCAAATTAGAGAAGTCATGAAATCCTGTCCAATTTGAGACTGGAATTGTTTTCCTCAAGTGTCCTAGTTAACTTCTAATTAGCTCCAAGCGAAGGTTGTCATGACAGCAAACTAACAAATTTAGTCAATGAGATTTATTTAATATAGCCCAGAATATAGCCTCTTCTTAAGAGCTGGTTAGTATTGTGGAAAAAAAAGAAAAATTTCTATGTTACTTTCATTTCTCAACTTTCAAATGCTGAGCTAATTTGCTTGCAAATTCACCTAGACGTTAGTATTAGTTCTATCTGGTGACCTTCTTTAACATACAAGAACTAACAACTGGAGCTTACATAAAATCCCCCACTTTGAAGCTAAAGAAACACTTTCTAAGTGAATAAAACAAATTTATAAATACAGAGGAGAACATCAAGATTGAAAGGAGTTTGTTCTACTCAAAGTTTGACCCAGTCACACGTAACCAAGTCAGGACATAAAAGCGAGCCACAAGCCTTCCTTAAGACAAGGTAGGTCCTCTGGATTCCTCCTTGACTTGCATTCAAACACCATCTCTTTATTCCCATTTATTCCTGATTTGTTAATATTCACAGTCAACCTCTTGACTCAGATATTCAGTTCATTGTGATGAATTTTACACCTGCATCTGACTACCAGGGATTTTTTGATGACTCACATTCTACTCAAAGAAACCATCTTTACATCTCACAGTAGTACTTGAGTGAAAAGATTATTGATTTTAGAGATGAGAGGAAAGTTAGTCCCTGAAAAGAGCAACTGACTGACCCTAGGTAGTAATGCCAACTGGCATAGCACACTCTGGAATCCTTACTCTATGGACATTCCTTCTCCTGTCTCAGACAATCTAAATTGGAAAAAAAAAAGATGCATTGGGAGAAAATAACCATTTTCCATATGAACTATGTAGGGGTACATTTGGGGCACTTTTAGCAAAGAATATTCTAGACTATGGCTCAAAGATAGCACTTTGATAACTTTATGACTGAAAAACTATGACTGTAAGTACTCTTCACAAAAAAAAGTGTGAAATGAAGAGAGCTGAGTTATTCTCGAAAATAGACGTGAGGACAATGTGCATTTGATAAGAGAAATGTGTGACTATATCTGTACGTAAAATTCCCAGGGTTTGAGAGAGTTCAAGCTATATGACCTATTGGAGAATTTCTTATAAGCACTCAGTATTTCAATAAGCACCATTCATGTTCTAACATCTGAATGTTACCAAAAATCTAAATCCAGGCATAGAGCACAGAAGATGTAGGTGCTGGAAAGTGGCATTGTGCAAAGGCTAAGACACTTGCCTGATACATTCTCTTGCATCCAGCTGGCTACTTTCATAATAATGAAAAACGCATTTTACTCATGGTACTGGTAAATTGAGCTGAAAATGCCAACATACATACTCTGAAAATCAGGAAAGTTGCCAGCTTTTACATTATCATTTAATAAAAGTACACAGATGAGGTAAGCGAGAAAAAAAAGAGCCATATAAATAATATTATTTAAGAATTAAAACTACCTTGTTATTGATAACCAATCAAATAGTAACCTAGCCAAAAATGACTTAAGGAAAAAGACCTACAAGATAAAAAATAAAGAAGAGATCCTAAAAGCTTTCAGAGAAGAAAATCAGGGATACAACCCAAATTGGAAGTATCTCAACCCTTCAGGAAAGCAAGAAGGGGAGGCTGAGAATCAGGCCATGACACACAGGCCACTGAGCAGCCAGGCTTCGACTGGAATGGGAGGTTGGAAGGGTTGAGAGAGAAAATAGAGACATTATGTGACTAGTATCAACCCTTGAGTAAAATAAAAATCGATGGATGGAACACATTAGAGATCTGATGTAATAAATGGGAAGTGTTAGGAATAAAAGTCAAGTCAAAGAGAACCAAACAGCTGGGCATGGCAATGAAGCCTCTGTTCCAGTTACTCAGGATGCAGAAGGAGGAGGGTCCTGCTCAAGGCCAGCCTGGGCAAAGTCACTTCAAGACCCTGTCTGAAAACAAATAAAAAAAAAGTACAAGGGCTGAAGGCATGGCTTAAGTGGTAGAATACTTGCCCAACAAGTACAAGGCCCTGATTTCAATCCCCAGCACCACAAAAAGAAAAACAATGAAACCTACAAGAAAGGATAAAAACCATAGTATACAAACCTGATAAAACTGTGAACAGTTAGAGGGTCATTATAATGTGAATATTAAATTTTGCTTTAGTTAAAATTTGGAATATAACATTTAGAAGGGAAGTAGAAAGTAACAAATTAGCTAAATTGTTGTATATAACAACAAAAAAAGCAATAGATTATCTCCTAAAATGGATGCCTCAAGAAAAATTAATTAATGATTTATGGCTATCATCTGGATGATTCAACAATATCTCATGCTTCCTTTCCTTATTCCAAGCTGGTAGTGATACTGTTAGTATAACATGTTGTCGGAGACAAGGCTCCCTTTGTGAGCCATTCTGTCTTGACCTTGCCCTGGAACATTTTGCGGTTGTTTGTCCCAACTTCTCCATCTCCAGCACAAGATGGCGCCGTCCCTGCTTCTCTTCCGGGAGTTTACCTTGCCAAAGGCGCGAACGTGTACCCTATCAGAAGTCCTATAGCAGAACCAGCCAACCAGCCTGCACCTCGTCGTACCCCTTACTCCCTCAGCACATAAATACCCCTGTGTGAACAATAAAATTTTGCAGCTTGATCAGAACTCCTGTCTTGCTGTCTCCTTTGTGTCTCTTGTCCCTTCATTCTTCCCCTTCTAGGTTCGCTACCCACGCTGATGTGTCCTGCAGGACGGGACAACATGTGACTTGTTTGGCCAGTTAAATGTTAGTGGAAATGACATGACGGAAACTTTAATGACAGTGTGTGATCTGACCCCTTTCCTCCCTTCTGCCACAGTGACTACAATGTTCCACATGATGCGTATGACACCAGTCTGGATGCTCTCAGGAACAGACATGGAGCAGGTTCCCACTTAACAATGGGGCTGACCTAAACAGCCCGGGGTGGAGAGTGACACCTTTCACAACTGATACTGCAGAGTATTTATAGGCATGGAGGCAAACAATGAAAGAAACAGCTATTCCATGATAACTATAGATGTATATCTCAAGAAAATGGATTCATAAACAAATGGAAACTTTTTAAAGACATAGTGAGAACATGTATTTTCTACTCCTACCCCATACAGGGTGAACGATTTCCACTCTACTTCCAAGAGAAGAGGGACACTTCAACTGCTTTTGGACTCTTCACTAACTTACCCCAGGAGAAAGGAGTGAATTATCTGATGGGTGAGCTTGGGAAAACACAACCAAGTATCCTAGGCTAGTTGTTGGCAATCTCTGTTTATAAGAACCCTACCTGCAGTAAGCCTGGCAGGAGGCAGAAGGGGATAGGGAAGCTCTGCAGTAACAAGTGTGTGCTATAAAACTGTGTGCCTAGGTGGGCAAGTCTGGCAAATTCAGCAGTAAAATGTTAATTAGCTCATTTGGCCACAGATCTAAAACCAAGTTTGCTAATCAGCTGTATCAGTAATGATGTTGATATTTCTATCTCCGTATATCTATCTCCTGTGCCCCATTTCTCAATAGGTTCAGAACTCCAGGGGGCAGAAGGGAAATGACCCTTTTCTCCAAAACATAAACATCAGTTGGCATAAAACCCACTGAGCCTGTGATCAAATTAATAGTATAAAGTAAGGATAATCATCCCTCCCCGAATCTGGTGAGAATGCATACGCACAAAAGTGACTCAAAGAATTTATGCTTATCTGTATTTTCTAGCTCCTCTTCACAGACTTGGGCAATAAAAATATTTAATAATAGATTTAGTGTGAAAAATAAAAGTAATTTTTTAAAGTTACAAGGCACTGTTTCTTGGAATTCAGTTATATCTGAACAATTTCCCTGGATTGGTTCTTCGCATTCACTTTCAGATTCCTGCAGTCAATACATTTGGAAGAGCTTCTGCTTTGGTGGAGGAAACAATAATTTAAATAATTATATTTAATGACATCATCATGCAATAGCAATGCCATTTTCCGTTATTTAATAACGTACTTACTTCCAGGTCTGTGTCAACTGGTTTCTCTTCCATTTCTTCTGGTTCACATATGTCTTCACTTGAATTAATTTCAGGAACTGAGGGCAATGATATTTCAGCTATCTGTGCAAGACTAGATAGTTTCTCATGAATTGAAATGACTCTAAAAACAGCAAATGCATATGAATTTTATTTGAAAAGTTAAGAAAGACATGGCTTATTTTTAGAACCAATAAGATGTGTAAAATAAGCCTTCATTTATTTAACAGTCAGATTTCTGACATCCCAAAACATCATACATTCAGTCATTTCTTAATTCAAGAAACACGAGCAAAGAGTGCAGTCTTAACTCTCATAACATTTATACAGTCAGGTCGATATATATTGCAAAGTGACAGAGGCACAGTGATTCAAAGATACACACCCAAATTTTTGCATGGGCAAGGAAAGTCTGGGTAACAAACAGGAGGTTTTGTCTGGCTGACCTGAAGGTAAGAGTATGACAGGTCGGCAAGGACTTGTAAAGGACAATCAATGACCCCACAGTACTTCAACGTGCTGGGGTGGGGTGGAGTGGGGAGAGTAGGCAGAGGGACGTATGGAAGAAAATCAAAAAAGAGGGAAAAACAAGAGTCAAAGAGGAGGCAGAGGACACAGTATTGGTGATGCTGAAGATGGAAAACTCCTGGGGCCTCGAGGGAGTGGACAGTGGATGCTGTGAAGGAGAGGTAGACCAGTGAATGAGTGGAGGCCAAAGAGAGAAGGCTTACAGTGGAAGGAGGCAATGGTTACTTCGCAGCCCTCGTTGACTGCTGCAGGAACAGCATGAGTGTGCATGCCTGTGTGTGTCTGTGTTTGCATCTAAGGAAGGGAATTGTTATGAAAAATAAGCAAATGATCCATAAGCAAGATGACGTCAACAGTGTTGTAAGAATGTCAACTCTGGTTGTCCATGGCCTCCTCATCTGTAGCGCGGTGTAATACTTGATCATTTTAAAGATGGTTCTTGGCAAAAACAAAAAATGGGTGGCCTTTATAGTATGCATTAGAAACTTTTGTCCTAAAAAGGCAATGATTAAATAAGGATTTGTTGTTAAAAGTTTGCTTGGACACTTTCTCATTAAAAAGCAATGGGTCATCTCCAATAATGCTGCAACAAAGTGCATTGGGACTTACAGGACTGAGTCACGCTTGGCTCTATCTGGCTGGGGGACCCCCAACAACCACTTAACCAACCTCTCTGACCCTGGCATTCCTTCTGATGCAAGGCTGCAGTAACGAAACCCACTTCATCTAACTCAGGGAGTTTTTGTAAGGTGGACATAACATAAATACATATATCCTTAACCATTAAAAAATCTCATAAAGAGAAGATGCTATTCTAAAACACCCTTCTTCATTCTAACATCTAGAGACAGAATTATTCTTTCTCCTCCAGAAGTGGCAAAAGGCACTTGCTTGGAATGTACACACTGGGTTTGAGCCTCAGCACCTCAAAAAAAAAAAGTAGCTAGGCATGGTGGCTTACACATCTGTAATCACAGCTACTTTGGAGGTAGAGATGAGGACTGCATTTAAGAGCAGCCTGTGCAAAGTTAGTGAGACTCCATCTCAACAACTAGGCCATGCATGGTTCATATCTATAATCCCAGCTATATAGGAGGCATAAGGTAGGAGGATCATGGTCCAAGAATGACCCGGTGCAAAAAAGCATAAGACCCTATCTGAAAAATAACTAAAGCAAAAAAAGGATGGGGGTGAGGCTCAAGTGGTAGAGCACCTGCCTAGAAAGCATGAGGGCCTGAGTTCAATTCAAACAAAACATAAGGAAACATGCTGAAAACTGTTAAACAACATGGGTTGGGGGACAGTGGAGAGGATGTGTGGTGGGCGGGGGGCGGTCACACTGATTTAAGCACAATGAATGCACAGGCAAAAATTCCTGAGGCCAATGAACAGACACCTAAACAACAGAAGAAAAGAATGAAAAGCAGGTCATGCTAAGGGGAGGGCACTAACAGGAGGGGAAGGGTAAAAGAAAGAAGTAAAGGAGGTGAATATGGATGATGTACTTTCTATATAAGAATAAATATAGAATTTTTATACCTGTTTAAGAAGAAGTCTAAAGTAGAAAGGAGAAAATGGAGCAGATGAACCAATTTGGAATACAAAACATATACATGGAAATGTCTTAATGAACCTTTCCGTATAGATATCTTAAATAAAAATGTGGAAAACAAGAAGGTGAAACAGGTTCTATCTGGGGAGTTGGTGCCAGTGGGAGGAGGCGGATATAAGGAAAGGATATAGGAGGGCAAATATGGTGAAAATATTATGTACTCATGTACGGAAATGGAAAAATGAAAGCTGTAGAAACTATTCTAAGAATGGGGGAAGGGATAAAGGAAAATTATGGAGGGGTGAATTCAACTATAATATATTGTAAGAACTTTTGTAAATGTCACAATGTACCTCCAGTACAATAATAATATAGTTTAAAATGTTTTAACTAAAAAAAAATTATAACTCCACTAAAAAACCCAATTCTGCCAAAAATTATATATATATGTATGTACATATATATATATTCTTACAGACGCACACACACATATTTGCTTTCTTTCATACTTGGGATCGTAGGAAAGACAAATTATTCCTTGACATTGAGCTGCAGATTGTTCATGAATGCCAAACTGTAAAGTCCAGGGTAAATGGGTCAGTCTGGCCCTGTGAACAGCACTCTGAGACCAGAAAAAGCCAGCTGGGCATTTGAGGAAAAAAATTTCCAAATCTGTTGCTCAGCTGTGTACGTATCTGACTTGTGCTTATGTTTTCTGCTATTTGCTTAAAAAGAAAAAAAAGATCAACATCAGGTAACCCTAATCCAGTCCTTGTGACCTCACCTGCCTGACATCTTGCCCTGGCATCTCTCCTCACCACCTTTCACCACCTTTCTCCCTCATACTTTTCATCTCCCCAAAAGGTCAATGCCTGGTCCAGCCTTTTGGCCTCCCACCTTGGCAACACCAGTAAGCATCCACCATTCTGCCTGGGCTGAACCAGCTCCCCACCAGCTTCTGCTCTCTTTGACACCTGGGTCCTCTTATACCCAGTCTGCCAGGACCTGGAAGGCAGGACCCAGCTGGAAGTAGGAATATGAATGACAGGAAATTTAAAGGTTGAGATAGTCATCTTGGCAGAGAACTACATCTATGTCACAGCAACATAACTACCACTTAGAGCTACCAGAAACCCTTATGTGAGTTTACTGAGAACATTGTCTTTTCTCTCTGTTGATGTTAAGAAAACACCAAGAATTAAAAACAATGTTTTTCTTTATGAGAACTCAAATGAGATGAGTGAGCAGAAAATAAAAGGAGAATCTTCCCTGACCTGCTTTCTCTAAGCAAATTTACTTTGCCTTCACAAGGATAAGCAAGCACTGATTTTGACTCTCATTGAACACCAGGAATGCCAGCTTGAGTGAATGAAAGTCCATTTTCACAGGGCCACCAGAGGACAGATCAGATGGAAGACTATCAGGCACCATCCTCTGTGATGCCCTCAGTGGAAGGGGCTTGTCCCTATTTTTTGTAATTCTACTATTGATCACAAACACACCAAAATAAAGAATAAGTTAGAAATTTAAAATTCTAATCAAAGCCAGGCACCAGTGGCTCACTCTTATAATCCTAGCTACTTGGGAAGCTGAGATTGAGAAGATCATGGTTCAAAACCAGCCTGGACAAATAGTTCACAAGCCCCCTTCTCCCAAATAACCAGAGCAAAATGAAATCTAACCTATCAGTTTGATGAATTTCTACTTTGCTTATATTATAAGTATTTTTATTATTTGGTTCTGAAAAAATTCTGCAATGTTTCTGGATTTACAAGGCAAGGAAGAGTTGAGAACGACACTTTTTGTTGTTGATATTTGAGATAGTCTTGCTATACAGGCCAGACTGGCCTCCAGTGGATGATCCATCTTTACTTGCCTGTTTAGAGGAAGCCAGAGAGAGCCAACAAATATGTTGCCACCAGTGGATTGTTTAGTGTCTGAAATCTTTAAGGGTTTCAAATTATACGCATACAACAATATAACCTATAAGAAAAATAAAAGCATATAAAACATGACATCAAAATTATAGTTTGCCTCAAACAATTTGGCATTATTCTTCAAAGTATTATCACTGTGCTTTAAAAAGTTTTCCTTTAGAAAAGAAAAATTAAACTTTTTTGCCTAATTCACTTTCAAGAGAAACGATGTGAACAAGAGCTATGCAAAGGTAGCCCTGGTGGTACAGGCTGAGGCAGGTGGATGGAGAATTCAAGGCCAACCTAGGCTACAGAGTGAGTTCAAGGCCAGCCTGAGCTACATAACTCGATTCTGTCTCAAAAACCCCCAACTATTTGGCAATAATGTGTGTTTTGAGATGTGTGTGTGTTGGCTATGGAGCCCAAGCTGGCCTGAAACTCACGATCCTCCTGCCTCTGCCTCCACAGTGCTGTGACAGGCTGCCCACCACAACTGGCTAAAATATTTTTTGCAGTGACAGTTTTTTAATTATATTATTGTTGTACTGGGGGTACACTGTGACATTTACAAAAGTACTTACAATATATCTTAGTTAAATTCACCCCCTCCATCATTCTCCTCCCCCCCTCCCCCCCAACTCAGAAAAGTTTCATCAGGTCTCTTATTCCATTTTCATACATGAGTACGTAGTATTTCTACCATATTCACCCTCCTACACCTTTTCCTTATATCCTCCTCCCCCCACAGTGGTACCAACCACTGTAAGACAGGACCTGTTTTACCTTCCTGTCCTCCATTTTTTTAAAGACATTTTTGTTTGTTTAAGATAGCTATACAGAGAATTTCATTAAGACATTTCTATATATATATGTATTGTATCCTGAATTGGTTCATCTCCTCCACTTTTCTCCTTTCTACTTTAGTCTTGAGTTCAACAGGGTTAAAAATTCTATATTCATTCTGGTATGGAAAGTGCATACCCATATTCACCTTCCTTTTTTTTTTTTTGAAGCTTTGTCCCTGGTAGGCCAGGGGCTGCATTTAATGAAGTAGCTGGTGACTGAAGGGGTTCGTTCACTCTCACATTCTCAGTTCATGTGTTGATTCACCAAGTTTTCACTGTGGGCCTATGAGGTGCTTGTAGGGTTCTCAGTGCTGGGAAAGAAGGGTGAGGCCGTTGGACACTTCTGAGAGCTGAGAGGTATTCAGATGCCTGGCCCTGGTCTAGCATAGCTGAAGTCCCATACAGTTCAGGAGGTACAAGGTTAAAATGGCACATCTGGGATGGCCTCCTGCTGGCAGAGGTCCAAGGTAATTCAGGGCATCATGCAGCAAAACAACGCCCCATATTCACCTTCTTAACTTCCTTCATTTACCCTCTCCCTCACATTAGCGTCCTTTCTTTAGTGTGATGTATTTTTCATTCATGTCCTTTGTTGTTTAGGTGTCTGCTCATTGTTCAGTGGGATTTTTGCCTTGGTATTTTACCTGTGCATGCATTGTGCTTAAGTCAATGTAACCCCCCTCCACTGCACTTCCTCACCCTTTTCCCCCTATCGCATGTTGTTTAACAGTTTTCAGCATGTTTCCTTGAGTCTTATTCCTACACAGATGTGATGTATATCATTAGCCATCTTTTTCCTTCTTTTTCCATTGTGTATAGATACCACATTTTCTTAATTCATATGTCAGTGGTGGGGCATCTTGGCTGTTTCCATAGCTTGGCTACTGTGAATAGTGCTGCAATAAACATGGGTGTGCAGGTGCTTTTGTTATAGCCTGACACACATTCCTTGGGGTATATCCCTAAGAGTGGAATTGCTAGTCTTATGGCAGTTCTATTTTTAGAACACACATTCCTTGGGGTATATCCCTAAGAGTGGAATTGCTAGTCTTATGGTAGTTCTATTTTTAGCTTTTTGAGGAGCCTACATACTGCTTTTCATGTGGTTGTACTAATTTACATTCCCACCAACAGTGTAATAAGAGTTCCTTTTCCCCCATATCCTCACCAACATCTGTGTTTGTGTTCTTGATGATAGCCATTCTAACAGGAGTGACGTGGAATCTTAATGTGGTTTTGATTTGCTTTTCCTTTATGGCCAGGGATATTGAGCATTTTTTCATGTGTTTTTGGTCATTTGAAACTTCTTCCTTTGAAATATCTCTGTTCAGTTCATTTGCCCATTTCTTCACTGGGTCATTGATTTTGCGGGGGAGAGAGTTTAGTTTTTATGAGTTCCCTGAATATTCTGGTTATTAATCCCTTGTCAGATTATAGTTGGCAAAGATTTTCTGTCATTCTATGGGATGTCTCTCCTATCTGGTGACCATTCCTTTTGTTGTGCAGAAGCATTTTAGTTTCATGTAGTCCAATTTGTCAATCCTTTCTCTTAGTTGCTGAGCCATTGGAGTTATATTTAGGAAACTATTACCTACACCTGTAAGTTCGAGTGTATTCCCTGCTCTTTCCTGTACTAGCTTCAAAGTTTCAGGTCTTATATTAAGGTCCTTAATCCACTTTGAGTTGATTATTTAAAAAATTTTTTTATTATTCATTTATTCACATGTGCGTACATTGTTTGGGTCATTTCTCCCTCCTGCCCTCCTCCTCACCCTCTCCCCCACTCCCCCCCCCCTCACTTCCAAGAAGACCTGTTCTGCCCTTATCTCTAATTTTGTTGAAAAGAACACATAAGCATAATAAGGAAGACAAAGCGTTTTTGCTAGTTGAGTTAAGGGCAGCTATACAGAAAGATTCCTAGCACTGTTTTCATGTACAAATGTGTTACAACCCAAGTTGATTCATCTCTAACTGATCTTTACACTGGTTCCTGATCCTCTTCTCATGTTAACCTCTGTTGCTTTAAGGTTTGAGTTGATATTTGAACAGGATGACAGACATGGATCTAGTTTCAGTTTTCTACATGCCGATATCCAGTTTTCCCAGCAACATTTGTTGAAGAGGCTGTCTTTTCTCCATTGTATGTTTTGTGATCTTTTGTCAAAAATCAGGTGGGCGTAGCTGTGTGGATTCATGTCTGGGTCTTGTATTCTGTTCCACTGGTCTACATTTTGTGCCACTAACATGTTTCTGCATGCAATTACATTTAAATTTCAGCATTTGAAGGCCCTCTGCAGCAAGCACTAAACATACACCCGGTGCACATCCAACTTTGTTTTTTGTTACTTCCCAATATGTACCTTTTCCATCAATGGTCCTACCCTCGTATGCATTCACTCCTGCTGCTCCCTTCCTCTCCATTTATCCAACCCACACAGTATTCCAGCTTTGATGATTCATTCTCTAGAATTTCCCTGCTGCTCAGATTATGACAATTTTTAAGAGTCAGCCCCATACAACACCAATTTACAGTCATGCCTTCATAGAATCTGAGATTCTTAGAACCTTAGGGATGATTTGGTCTAATTCATTCATTTTAAATATAAGAAAGCTGAAGCTCAGAGTTGGCCTTCAAAACTAAATAGGTACATGCATTTATCTCTGCTTCCTCACAAATTAAACTAAAGCAGAAGTAAAGGGAATTTTTTTTTGAGGGGGGGAGAGGACTAGGACTTGAATTTAGGGCCTTGAGCTTGCTAGGCAGGTGCTCTACTGCTTGAGCCACACCTCCAGCCCTTTTGCCTTTGGTTATCTTTGATATAGGGTCTTACTTTATGCCTGTGTGGCCTGGACCATGATCTTCCTATTTGTGCTTCAATAATAGGTATGCCCAACTGTGTCCAGTCATTGAGATGGGGACTTGTGGCCTTTTTGCCCAGGCTGAACTTGAACCGCAATTCTCCCCATCTCTGCTGAATAGCTAATATTAGAGGCATGAGCCACTTCACCAGCAAGGGATTTTTTTTTAAGGCATAAAACCACACAGACAGAAAGAAGAGGTGAAACAGATAAGATGTTTGGAGCAACAGTTTGGAGACAAAAAGCACTTGGGAAACTCAAGCAGAGAACAGCTATGTCCTAAGTACTTTCAGAGGGGTTTCCAACAAGTACAACCTAGAAACCTGAAAAGGCTCCAGACCTGGAGGCTCAGGCACCTTAAAGCAGGACTGGTGGGACAGAAAAGGGATCATTAGACACCCCCTGCCAATCCTTAACTGAGCTCTTGGAGCCAGGAAACTCTCCCTTCCCTTGCCACCTCTTTGGATCAACCTTCTATTTTGGTCTCTGCTAATGTTAAATCATAGACTAGGCTCAGGGACATTAGGCTGTGCAAAAACATTGCAATGAACGCATTCTGAGTGAGAGATATCCTCTTACACCACAAGAGTCTCAGAAAATCCTTTCTGAAGAAATTGACGAGTTCAGCATCCTCCGATTATAAATCAATAATCCTGGTCCAATATGCTTTCTGTGCCCTGCTCTAAACATGAATAGACAGACAGACAAGAGTCCACTAGGAAAGAAGCAAAAGGCAGAAGCCAAAGCTAACAAAAAAAAGGAACTTGGAGAGTCAAATACAACAGAGAGTCAACAAAAAATGACACCTTCAAGGGAAGAGCAATATTGTGAAATAAAAACACAGTGCCATCAAAATGGAACACAGAGCAAGTAAGAGCTCTTAAAAATTAAAAAAATAAAATGTCAACAACATTTGAAAAAAAAAAATTTCAAAAATAATGTTGAATCTATCACTCCAAAATAAAACCTAGGTTCAAAGGCAAGGGTGACAGGAGAGGAAAGATGAGAAAAGGAAATACTCAGTACAATAGGTTCAGTATCTAAAAAGCAGAAATTCAAGAAGATACAGAGACAATCAGAGAGGAATGTATCACAGGAAAAAAAAAACTCTGTGAACTAAAAAATGTTGTTTTTCAGATTGGAAAAGGCATCCTAAATACCTAGCACAATAGGTTAAAAGACAACACCAAGTCACATATGGAATTTCAGTTCACAGGGAACAGAAGAAAGATCCCAGAGTTTCCAGAGTCACAAAGACCAGGACCAGTAGTGTGGATATACCCAAAGAAAATGAAATCACTGTATCAAAGAGATGACGGCACCCTTAAGCTTATCTTATAGTGCTAGTCTCCATAGCCAAGACATGGAATCAACCATGTATAGTTGCACTACACTCTAAGTGGGTTACAAATACTGATATTGCCATGTACTTAAACTTTTTTATTTTGTTTTTACATTTTACTTTTTCTATCCTTCCTCTTCCATACGCTTCTGCAAAGAATTTTTTTCCCTAGTGGTAAAGAAGAGATACAGTTTTCAAAAATACTGAGAAAGACCAGGCCCAGTGACTCACATTTAGCAACTTGGAAGGCAATGATCCAGCAGGTTGCAGTTGAGGCCAGTTTGGGCAAAAAGTTAGCAAAACCACATCTCAACCAACAAGCCACACATGGTGTCATGTACCTGTTATCCCAGCTACACAGGAAGATTTAGATTGAAGATCACAGTCCAGGCTGGCCCCAGGCAAGAATGTGAAACCCACATGAAAAATAACTAAAGCAAAAAAAGCACTGGAGTGTGGCTCAAGTGGCAGAGTGCCTGCCTAGCAAGGTCCTGACTTCAAACCCCAATACTTCCAAAAAAGAAAGGAAAACAAAACAAAACCACTGAGAAATACTGTTGAGTTTGCTTTACATGTACAATTCCTTGTAGCCCAGGAATGAGTGAAAGAAGAGCCCTTCTTCCACTACATGGAGTTGATTCCTGACTTTCTCGTCTTTGTATCTTAATCACCTAACAAAATGCCTGCCATATAGTATGCACTTCCTAAGTGTTTCATTAATCAGAAAGGAGATCAGTTTTATGTATATGTGTGTGTGTTAAAGAAATCAGTACTAGCCATCACAAGATTTAGGTTCTCATCCTTATTTTTGTCAATAAAGAATTGTGGCACTGGTAAAGTCACTTTACCAACTTTGCTTCCTCATCTATAATATGAAAACATTAAACAGATGTCTTCGGGTTTTTTTGGTTCTGAAATTTGACTTGGGTAGTCAGGGCAGGTTTCTGATGGAACCAATTATATCAGCTAGCAGTGGGAGAAACATCTTCAGAGCTTTAAGGCACTTTGGAAGTACTAGACTTGAGCAGTGCTCCTTAAACCCCAGGTTCAGTGGGTCTGGGGTAGGACCTGACCTTCTACATTTCTAATGAGCTTCCAAAGGCACCAATATCCCTCTCCTAACCACACTTTTTAAGCAGTAATGGCCAAGGACTATCAGATGTCCATCTCTGCCTCAACCAGAAGACTTGGTCTTCCTCAGCTCCCAGAAGCTGAAGAATTTGGGGAATCATTTGCAGGACCAAGCTTTTGCTAATTATCTGGACAATGAGATTAGAATCCAGAGCCCCTGAGAGGGAAGTCCTGGGCAACAACAGAAGCCCTGAATATAGCACTCTTGACAACTGGGTTGATGACAGTAGGACCCCTAACTTCCCTTAGTATCCTGCTGGCACTGAGTTTTTCTTGAATGTACAGGCTGCTTGTTTGGGACCCTGAAATAGAGCCTAGCTCTTATTCAGCACATTAAGACTTCCAGAAAGGAGGTGGCTCCACATCTCTTGCTCCCAGACTGGCTGGATTCCTGCACTGAATAAACATGCCCAGGAGCCATTTCAGTTCTATCCATTTCCCTTGCCAGATAGAGTGGCTTTGCAGTGTTTTGCTTGATCAAACTTCCTGTGCTTGGTCATGTTTGTTTGCCTGAGTCTTCTGTGGCCTCAGGACACCATGCTTTAGAGTGCCTAGCTGCATGTAACAAAACATCCTTTGAAGCGTTGCTGCAGCAGACCTCTAAATTAGGCCTTACATGCCTGAAGGGAGGGCCAGCTGAGGATTCCTTACAGCCCTCACCCCTACTAGCTCTGCTCAAGTCAGAAACATAATTCAAAGCTCATTCTGACCCACAAATAGAAACACTGGATGCTAAAAAAGACCAGGAAGATGAGGCAGATAAAACTCAGGCTCTAAGGTATACTCTTGAGACAAATTTGGACCATGAGACTTTTGCTTTGGTTATATCTTTTTATGGATGAGCTGTGGTTATATGTCTCTTCGACTTAACTCAGCCATTCTTCACAGCTGTCTGGAAAGCCAGTGCCTGAGAGCTTTCCTAGAATGATCGACCTTGGCAGTTCCTTTGGTGTCTGTCCATACAAGATGTTGCGATTGTTCAAGAGACACTTACATTGTTAATGAAGTTCCAAAGAACAACTTCTTATGTGGTTCTCCTATATTCTACTAGTAGTAAATTTTTCAAATATCATAATCTGATTTCAATTTCCTACACTTAAGAAATCAAGCTTTTCCAAGTTATAAACTCAACTCCAAAGTATCATGTGCAAATTTATCCTTCTGAATTATAAAAACAATTTTTTAATCAAAATCCCCAATGGCAAGATATTGACTCTGCTGCCACTAGCACCCCTGGCTCCTGTTGGCAATTCTGTTTCAGTATTGTAGGTAAACTGAAATGGATCAACTAGGTAATCTGGTGATGTGAATATACTCTGGCTTGCAGTGATCCTTTTATCCTCTGGAAAGTGTAACGCACTCATTCAGATAGTAATTTTCATCGCCATCCTTCCCACAGGCTCAGAGAACCTGCAGCCATAATCTGAGGACTCAATATGGCAGCCCACTTAGGCATGCAAACTGTAGAGTCAGCTCCAATCTGACTCCTTGCCCACTAGCATTTCTCCATCCTGGGTCTCAGTCTTCATCTATAAGACAGGGATAGTGGTTTCACTTACCTCGTAGAGTATCTGCAAAGGTAATTTGTGAAGGTAATATAAGTGAAGTGCCTGGACCACAACGACTTCTGTTTTAGCTCACAGGTTTTATGAGCTTCAGCTAGTTTCAACACTGAGTTCTATACTAAAGTCCTAAAATGATGAGTATATCCACACACAAATACACCAATATTTACATCAACAAAGACATTTCAATGTCACCTTCCAAGAAGACAGAATTTGGGGTCTGAAAATATCTAGTCTATCAGGGTAAATGTTTCTTGACTTTTTTTGACTGAGCTTTATAACAACAACAAATAGGTCTTTTATCTTTTAACATACTCATTGTTAAAGAGGGAAAAATGTACCCAAAGTAAGAAATAGGAAAAAATGTGTGTTTTGCATGTTTTCTTGTGGCTTGAGAAAATCATTCAGCTTAAATCAAAATTTGTTGTTTGGCACTGTGTTTCTAATATCCTATCTAACACCAGTTCATGAACCTTGTTAACTGTCAGACAGGATTGTTTATAGACAAAACCTTGTTATTCTAATTAGGCCACAGATGTAGTCTTAGCAGTTGCTTCTTAGATGTTGGCTTGTTATTGTTGTTTTCTAAAAGAAGCACAAGGTTATCATAACTCAATCTGCCCCTTGCATTAACTGATGTGGATATGATGCTTCTATGACTTTATGAAATGAACTTTGTACTTTCTTCCTTAGTTTTTTAAACTAGTTGCTTAGGTAACTATTCTATTTCCCCAATTCTTCCCACATGAATATACGCTTTTATCTGTTGGCTTTCATGCCAGCAAGTAGATTGTGACATATTATGAAGATCAACCTACCTAAGAAATTTTGTTTTTAACAATATATATCATGGAGCAAAATGTTAAGAAAACACTGTTCCTACTATATGAGATTTATTCTGATATTTCTTGTGTTTCATTTCTTTTTAGAAAATGCTACTTGAACCCACTATATTTATTCAACTCATCTATTAGTATTTCTGGAACCACAGTTTGAAAACTATTGTGGTAAACTACCCTGAAAAATAGATTATTTATTAATACCCTGATAGATTCATTATTTTTAAGTGGATATGCACTATTTGGCAAGGGTTTGACTGGGGAGGGTGGAGTACTGGCAGTTTTCTACATCAATGGGTTCCATATTTTCAGATTCAACAGAAAATATTTGAAAAAACTGCATCTGTATTGAACATGTATAGACTTTTTCTGATCATTATTCCCTAAACAATACAGTATAGCAACTATTTACATAACTACTACATTGTGAATGTAATAGTTAAATCATCATGTATGATTTAAAGTACACAGGCAGATGTGTATAGGTTATCTGCAAATAGCACACCATGTTGTACAAGGAACTTGAGCATCCATGGATTTTTATATTCTTAGGAAATGCCAGATACCGTAAATCCTCCTCAGATACGGAGAGATGACTATACTTTAAAAGGTGGGAAACAGCTTCAAATGTTTCTGGGAGTAATATGGTAAAGTTTTTCTTTTCATCTGAATAGAAAGAGCTGAATAATTGGTGAAGAGTTAGTAGTGGGTTTTCAGCCTAAGGAAGTAGGATGAAGGGGCCAATATGAGAAGCAGTGCTGGAGAACAGAGAGGCAGGCCAAGAGGTTTCATGATTTGACAGGGGTCACATGAGTCAAGGAGTTGCAAAAACTACCAGAGGCACAGCTAGAGGGGACAACACTCAAGCACGAAGAAGTGCAAGAGCAGACCAATACAACTGGTGGAGTGGCTCAAGTAGAAGGAGCACCTGCCTAGCAAGTGTGAGGCCCTGAGTTTTAAACTCCAGTGCTGCCCAAAAAATAGAGTACACCAATACAGAAGACAAAAAGTACATAAAAATGCTGGACAGGGAAAAACTATATGGCAGATATCTTTGAGAAAGCAGCAATCAAAGGAATTCTAAAGTGGAATGTTTCTCTGCAAAAGGCTATCTTGATCAACTGCTCCAATTTTTAAAGCCTGACCCATTTTCAAGACTCCCCTAGAATCTGAACCATTGATCAATCTTCAATAGTTTAGGAACTGATAGCTGCCACCTTTTATGTTTATGATGGGCCTCAACTATATACCTCAGTGGAAGATTTAACTCTATCATTACATTACATACCATAGGTTCTGTTGGGAGGGCCTCCTTTAGAGGTTTGTCCAGGGGAGGAATGTACCATTGAAAGCAAAGCTCTTTGTTTAAAGCTTGTATTGCCAGTTCTGATGACATCATGTCCACATAAGATGGGCTAGCAAGGAGCCTTGAAGATAAAATGGACTGTACGGAATTGTCACGGCATACCTAGGGATGAACAACAACACATCCACACACAAAAGCTCATGTCAGTTTAACTGCTGATAATGAACTCATTAAATATTTAAAGCAAATTAATTGGCTACATTGGAAAATTATATTATCAGGGTAGATCTTAAAATTGCCCCTAGATGATTACAGAGTAGATTCTCCACAATAAAAATGTGCTTTAAAATCCAGTGGGTTCAACAAATGTCTTCCACTTTGGTGAGTCATCCAGGGAGAAGATCTGGAGGGGAAAATGCCCATGAGACTATTTTAGTATCAAGGTCACCACCATTTTAAAGAAATATCTTCTATTTCTGGTTTATTCATTGGTAAATATTCTGAGGGTATGGTTATCATTTATTAACTATTTTCAGATAGCAGTGCCATATGCAAAATAAGGTACAACTTTTGCTCTGGAATGTTAAAAACTCATTGGTCTCATTCCTTCTTTAAATGAATGTGAGTGATTTGCAAGTTCAAATCTCAGCCCCCCTTCTTTTCTGGAACTTGGTCACTGAGCTAGGAGTCTTCAAGAAACATAAATATGTAGAGTGCAATTGCATAAATTATTTAATTAGCTGCCCAAGGTAGTTAAGAAAGCAAAGCATGGTTACTATTTAACAACATATAAGAGGCTAGTTAGAGAGGTAATGGTGTTACCAATGTCTAAAGTTTAAAAGGACCTTCAATGGCACAGAAACTATTTTCAAAATTAACTTCTTATTTAATTTCACAGCACACTAGCTGAGAAGCAGTTTCTCTCTACAAGCTTTTTGACATCCTAGGTTTCTCAAGGTCTGATGACCAAAGGGAACACGTCAGTGCCAGAAAGAAATGCTTGGTGTTTCTGTAAGGCTTTGTCCCTCCCATTATTTCTGAGCCTATTCATAGAACTGTGAATGCAAGTCTCCAAAATAAAATGAAAAGAGGAAGACACTGACCTTTCAAGTTGTCAACTGATAAAAGACAAAAAGGTGTTTTGACTGAAAGGAAATATTAAATATGAAAACTTCTCACATCTGTTAGAGACTATCATAAAAGCATATTATAAGCCAGAATCCTCATTTGTTAGCACTATACTACTTAAAGCATGACCAAAATGCAAAATAAACAAGATCATTAGGACTAAATAGCCCTCAGCTTAATTAAGAATAATTCTACCTCAGGAAGTTTACAGAAAAGATTGAGTAAATAATTGATTCAAAAAATTATCACAGTTTTCATTTTTGAGTAACTTTCAGAGATTCTGACAACTATTTAATAGCTAGCCAAGAGTAGAAAATGCAAAGCAAGTGCCTTATGTAATATACCATGGTGATCTAACAGTGGTAAATTATAATATAAATCAATGACAAAACAGGTATTTAATTTTCATTATCTGTAAAATACTATAATATCAAGGTGCTCATGGGATTATTTCATGCTAATTGATGAGTTATACACCAAGCGCTTTTTGTATGTTTCATTTATTCTTTGAAAATATTGAAACAACAGACCTATCATATGAACCCCAGTTTTCCACAGTTGTATGAACAACAAATCTCTTCAACTAGTTAAATATTTGAGCTTCCACATACTATTATTGGCACAGTCTACAAGCACAAGTAACTCAACATTGTGTACAATTTTAATCATCTCCTGTGTTTGGAATCTTTGATGTAATTTGTTTGGCACCTTTGTTTTTCTATCACAAAGCTCCAATCAACTTGACATGCAGATGCACACAACTGATGAACGCAACATACAGCAATGATTGTTCTGGAAAGGTATCTACTTCTTTGTGGAGGAGAAGCAATGTTGAAGTATCAAATTATGGAAAACGTTTGATTGAAATAGCCTCCTAGTGATTAAAAGCTCAAAGATATTATTGCAAAAATCAGCTAAGCTTGGAGTTTATATAAAAAAAAATACAAAAGGCTTTCTGCTCATTAGCTGTCTACCCCAGTGAAATGAACACATGATTAGGTAGCCTGCACCTGTCAGGCAAGTGACAGAAATCTCCAGAGTGATTATCCTGGGAGAGTGTTACACTAATTATACCAAAAAAGAGCAAACAGGGTGAAACGACTCTTTAATAACACTGCTGCCATTCGAAGTGTCACATGTATTTACAATGTACTCAAGGTTGTACCTTTGGAGCGTTGTCCTTAGGAACTGGGTAATGAAAGGCTGTCCTTACTACCAAGACTCCACCAGAGCTCCTTCCACACAGTGTTTTAAGTCACACTGCTTGTGAAAACTTACTCAATACATACAAGAATGAGCCATTCAAACTACTACTCTCAGCCTTCTTGTTCACTGTCCCCTATTTCCAAACAGCCCAGGTGCTTGGGACACAGGGGATAACTCTCAAAGGAAGTCTAAATTCAAGGAGGGTTGAGTCCAAATCTGGTGATAGATGTGACAATTTTAGCCCACATGCACCGTTTCCCTCCATGTAGGGGAATAGGCATTACATTACATTACTGGTTGGTCCACCTCCTCACTTACTCCTCTTTTTGGGGAGAACTACTTGACTGATCAATTTGGGAAAAAAGAGAATTTTGGACATGCGTGGTTCTGATCTTTGTTCTTGGTGAGCTGTTGGCAGAGTGAGCGCTGTCTGAGCCTTCACAGAAGATTTTAAGGGCCCTGTTCCCGCAGAAAGAGGCCAGTAATGACTCAGCAGTATGTAGCTGGCTTGGAAATGCATTACTAGGAAGATGGTTACCAGTAGACATAAACTATGTCCTACAATACTAACTCTACGACTCAAAGGTGGGTGTTTTTTTTTTAACCCAATCTGTATTACTCTTTTATTTCTCAAGTGACTTAGAATCCAGGCAGGGATCAGGACTATGGAGTGTCAGACATGCCACAATGAATGCCTCAGTTTCTGGAAAGGCAGGGAAGTCATTTGAAAACCCTCCCCATGTGATTCCAATACATCGCCATGGAAATGACTCCATGACCCTAACTGGAAATTATTTACTTAACTGAATTCTCAAAAATTGCTTACTGGGTCTTTTTGTTACTTTATTTATTTATGATTGTTTTTTGGTAGTACTGGGTCTCACACTTACTAGTCAAGCCATGACTCCAGCCCTTATCTATTTTTGAGACTCTCAAAAATAAATTAATTTTTGGGACTGGGCTCACTATATAGCCCAGGCTGATCTTGAACTCATGATCCTCCTGCTTTAGCTTCCTGAATGCTCAGATTATAGGCTTGTACCACCATGCCCAACATCCACTACTTTTTAAAGTCTCAACTTATTGTCTCTTGAATACAAGGAAAGGAATGTTCAAGAGTAATTTTTTTCTTTCTCCTTTTATTTTATTGTTTTTACATTTACTTACATGTGTATACATTGTGCCACCTCCCCTCCACTGCCCCCTGCCAGCCAGCTTCCAGGCAGAACCTGTTCTACCCTCTCATTCTCTGATTTGGTTGAAGAGAAAATATAGGAGATAATAAGAAAGACATATTGTTTTTGCTAGTTTAAGATAAAGATAGCTATACAGAGAGATTCCTAGCATTGCTTCCATGCATTTGTGAGTTGCAACCCACATTGGTTCATCTCTACCAGACCTCTTCACTACTTCCTGGTCCCCTTCCCATAGTGGCCTCTGCCAGTTTAAGATTACTATATTCACTCCTCTACAGTGAGCACATCAACCACATTCAAGTTTTAGGTTTCCTTCCCTTTCCCTATTTCTCCTGTGCATGTTCTATCCTTAGTGTGTGACCCATGTCCAATAGTATTACTGCATTTGTTTTGGGTCTATAATCTGCATATGAGGAAGGACATGTGATTTTTGGCCTTCTGAGCCTGACTATCTTCACTTAAGATGATGTTCTCCAGTTCCATCCATTTACTTGTGAATGACAAGATTTCATTATTCTTTGTGGCTGAGTAAAATTCCATTGTGCATCTTTAGTTGTACATCTTGGCTGTTACCATAGCTTGGCTATTGTAAATAGTACTGCAATAAACATGGGTGTGCAGGTGCCTTTGTGATAACTTGAGTCGCATTCCTTCAGGTATATTCCTAGAGTGGTATTGCTGGATCATATGGCATATCTACGGTTAGATTTTTAAGATGCCTCTATATTGTTTTCCAAAGTGGGTGTACTAGCTTACATTCCCACTGGCAGAGAATTCCTTTTCCCTGCATCCTTGCCAACATTTGCTGTCGGTGGTGTTCTTGATGATAGCCATTCTAACAGGGGTGAGGTGGAATCTTAGTGTGGTTTTGATTTGCATTTCCTTTATGGCTAGAGATGGTTAGAACTTTTTCATGTGTTTTTGGCCATTTGGGTTTTTCCCCTTGAAAAAGTTCTGTTTAGTTCAGTTGCCCACTTCTTTAATGGTTCATTGATTTGGGGGGAGTTTAGTTGTTTAAGCCCCCTATATATTCTGGTTATCATTCTGATGTATAGCTAGCAAATATTTTCTCCCACTCTGTGGGTGGTCTCTTTA
This sequence comes from Castor canadensis, assembly GCF_047511655.1. NCBI lineage: Eukaryota > Metazoa > Chordata > Mammalia > Rodentia > Castoridae > Castor > Castor canadensis. The sequence goes on along the minus strand of NC_133393.1, from coordinate 134,112,542 downwards.
ATTTACAGACCATTTCTTTTGTTGTGCAGAAGCTTTTTAATTTCATGTAGTCCCATTTGTCCATCCTTTCTCTTAGTTGCTGGGCTGCTGGAGTTCCACCAAGAAAGTCCTTGCCTATACCTATCGTTTCTAGGTTATTCTCTGCTCTTTCATGTATTAGCTTGAAGGTTTCAGGTCTGATATTAAGGTCCTTAATCCACTTTGAGTTGATACTAGTACAGGATGTTAGCCATGGATCTAGGTTCAGTTTTCTGCAGGCAGCCACTTTTCCCAGCACCATTTGCTGAAGAGGCTTTTCTCCATTGTATGTTTTTGGTGCCTTTGTCAAAAATAAGGTGGGCATAGCTGTGTGGATTCATATCCGGGTCTTTTATTCTGTTCCACTGGTCTTCATATCTGTTTTTGTGCCAGTACCATGCTGTTTTTATTGCTATGGCTCTGTAGTATAGTTTGAAGTTGTGTACTGTGATACCTCTAGCATTGCTCTTTTTCTTCAGTATTACCTTGGGTATTTGCAGTCTTTGTGTTTCCAAATGAACTTTAGGGTAGATTTTTCAATCTCTGTGATGAATGTCATTGGAATTTTGATAGGAATTGTGTTGAACATGTAGATTGCTTTTGGTAGTATAGCTGTTTTTACTATGCTGATTCTGCCAATCCATAAGCATGGGAGATCTTTGCACCTCCTGTAGTCTTCTTTGATCTCTTTCTTCAGTGGTTTGTAGTTCCTCTTATAGAGGTCATTTACATCCTTTGCTAAGTTTACTCCTAGGTATTTGATTTTTTTTTTTTTTTGAGGCTATTGTAAATGGAGTTGCTTTCCTATAATCTTTCTCAATTTGTTCATTGTTGGTGTATGGAAAGGCTACTAATTTTTCTAAGTTGATTTTGTATCCTGCTACATTGCTGAAGTTATTTATGGTGTCTAGAGGCTTTTGGGTAGAGTTTTTAGGGTCTTTGAGGTGTAGGATCATGTCATCTGAAAATAGGGATATTGTGACTATTTCTTTACCTATTTGTACTTCTTTTACTTCTTCTTCTTTCCTTATTACTCTGGCTAGGAATTCCAGGACTATGTGGGTACCCATGTCTTGTTCTTGAGTTTAGGGAAAATGGTTTCAGTCTTTCTCCATTAAGTATGATGTTGGTTATAGGTTTGTCATATATATCCTTTATAATGTTGAGGTACATTCCTTCCATTCCTAGTTTTCTTAGAGCTGTTATCATGAAATGGTACTGAATCTTATCAAAGGCTTTTTCTGCATCTACTGAGATGATCATGTGGTTTTTGTCTTTGCTTCTATTAATGTGCTGTATTACGTTTATTGATTTGCGTATGTTGAACCATTCCTGCATATATGGGATGAAGCAGACTTGGTCATGGTGAATGATCTTTCTGATATGTTGTTGGATTCAGTTTGCCATTATTTTATTGAGGATTTTTGCATTGATGTTCATTAAGGAGACTGGCCTATAGTTCTCCTTTTTGAATATGTCCTTGTCCAGTTTTGGAATGAGTATAATACTGGCTTCATAGAATAAGTTAAGCAGTGTTCCTTCCCGTTCTGTTTCATGGAAAAATTTAAGGAGTGTTGGTATTAGTTCTTTGAAAATCTGGTAGAATTCAGTTGAGAATCTGTCTGGTCTTGGACTTTTCTTTTTTGGGAGACTTTTTATTGCTGCTTCAGTTTCATTCATGTTATAAATCTGTTTGGGTAGTTAATATCCTCTTGGTTCAGTTTTGGATGGTCATAAGTATCTAGAAATTTCTCCATTTCTTCAAGATTTACCAATTTATTGGAATATAGGTTCTCAAAGTATTCTGATGATTCCCTGGATTTTCTTGATGTTTGTTGTTATCTCCCTTTTTTTGTTTCTGATTTTACTAATTTGGGGTCTTATCCCTCCTCATTTTAGTCAGATTTGCCAGGCACTTTTCAATCTTGTTTATTTTTTCAAAGAACCAGCTTTTTGCTTCTTGGATTCTTTGTACGGTTTTTTTGGGGGTTTTTTTTTTGGTCTCTATTTCATTAATTTCTGCCTTTATTTTTATTATTTCTTTCCTTCTGCTTGTTTTGAGTTTTGCTTGTTCATGTTTTTCTAGAAGTTTGAGATGTAGCATTAGGTCATTTATTTGAGATCTTTCTGTCCTTTTAATATATGCACTGGCTATAAACTTTCCTCTTAGTACTGCCTTTGCAGTGTCCCACAGGTTCAGATAGGTCATTTTTTCATTTTCATTAACTTCCAGGAATATTCTGATTTCTTCTCTTATTTCTACTATGACCCACAGATCATTGAGCAATGTGTTATTCAGCCTCCAATTATTTGCATCTTTCTGCTGTTATTTTTGTTGTTGAGTTCTAGTTTTAATATATTGTGATCAGATAGAATGCATGGGATTATTTCTGTTTTCTTATATTTGCGGAGGCTTGCTTTGTGCCTTAAGATATGATCTATTTTGGAGAAAGTTCCTAAGAATGTATATTGTGTTGTTGTTGGATGAAATGTTCTGTAGACAATAGTTAGGTACATTTGATTTATGGTGTCATTTAGTTCTAGGATTTCTTTGTTGAATTTTGTTTGGATGACCTATCCATTGGTAATAGAGGGGTATTAAAGCTTCCCACTACCACTGTGTTGGAGTCTATAGGTGTTTTTTAGTCCTTTAGTATATGTTTGTTGAAATTGGGTATACTGACATTGGGTGCATATAGGTTATTTCCTTTTGATGTACTGCACCTTTTATTAGTATGAAATGTCCTTCTTTATCTTGTTTCACCAATGTAAGTTTGAAGTCTACTTTGTCTTATATAAGTATTGGTACGACTGCCTGTTTTCAGGGCCCTGGGCTTGGTAAATCTTCCAGCCTTTCACCCTAAGCCAGTGTTTATTTCTGTCAATAAGATGGGTCTCTTGTAAACAGCAGATTATTGGATCTTCCTTTTTAATTCAGTTTGCCAAATGGTGTTTTTTGATGGGAGAGTTGGGTCTGTTAACTTCAGTGTTAGTATTGATAAGTTATGTGGTGATTCCTGCCATTTAGTTGTTTTTGTTGTTTAAGGATTTGATTGTGTGCAGTCAAATCAGTGCTACTCTCTGATTGTCTTTATTTTTCCTGTGGTTTCATGCTTCCAGTCCTCTCAAGGTTTTGTTTGCTTTCATCTTGTGTGTGCAGAATACCTTGTAGAATCTTCTGTAGTGGTGGCTTAGTGGTCATATACTGTTTTAGTTTCTGTTTATCGTGAAAGATTTTTATTGCTCCATCAATTTTGAATGATATTTTTACTGGGTAGAGTATCCTAGGGCCAAAGATATTTTCATTCCGTGCCCAAAATACCTTACTCCATGCCCTTCTTGCTTTTAAGGGCACTGAGATTGAGAAATCTGCTGTTATTTTGATGGGTTTAACCTTTTTATGTTATTTGTTTTTTCCTCTCTTACAGCCTTCAATATTCTTTCTCTGTTCTCTGTGCTTGTTGTTTTAATGATAATATGCCATGGGAAGGTTCTATTTGGTCAAGTCTGTTTGGTGTCCTGGAGGCTTCCTATACCTAAATGGGCAAAACTTTCTTGAGATTTGGGAAATTTTCTATTATTATTTTATTGAATGTGTTATGTATCCTTTTGGCTTGCACCTCTTCTCTTTCTTCAATACCCATTATTCTCAGGTTTGGCCTTTTGAGAGTCACTGGGTTCTTGCATATTCCTTTCATTATGCTTGAGTTGTTTGACTAAGATTTCTTCTGTTTTTTGTTAATTTCTATTTTATCTTTGAGCTCTGAGATTCTGTCTTCCACTTGTTCTAGTCTGCTGGAGTGGCCTTCCCCGGTTTTTTGTTTGACTAAAGGGACTTTTTACTTCTTGGATTTCTGTTTGATTCTTTGTTCTGATGTTTTCTCTATCTTTGTTCCACTCCTCTTTGATAATTTCTGTTGCCCTATTTAATTCATGTAGCTCTCTTTTTACAGTGTCCTTTGTTTCACTTTGATGTTTGTTGAAGTTCTCTGAGTTCATTTATTTGTTTCTGTGTCATCTCATGTTCTTTATTTTTGGTGTCTTGAAGTTTCTTGAGTGTATCTTGTACATTCTGGTTAACCATGTGTAGTATCTTCTCCATGAATTTCTCAGTGATTTCTTCCAAGATTTCTTCTTTGAGATTTTTTTTGTGGGCATCACTGGGTTCCTTTGTGACATTTATCATTGTTTTGTTGAGGTCAGGAACTGAATATCCATTTTCTTCATTTGCCACTGGATCCTGCATTGAATTATTTTTTGAGGAGATAGGTTTCCACCCTTCTTCTTCCCATTGCTCCACTTGGTACTGTGTAACTATGTTTTTGGTAAGCTAGTGGGTTTGATTGCCTGATTTCTTTCCCTGATTTAATTTTTGTGTTGTGGCTGACTTAGCTGTTAGCTAGGTTGATATGCTCTATCTGTCCCTGGTCTGGAGGTGTAATTTAGCAATAAGAAATACAAAGGTTCAATGCCAGATCATTTGTTTACATATTATATAGAAAACCCCTTGATGATAATATTTATAAACAGTTGGAGTTGTGGGGGGCAATGGTTATTAGGCTACTTACAGATTTTGGGGAATTGGTAAAATGGTGGCCCTAAAAAGGGCAGAGTGGGAAAAAGGGTGGGTGGGTGGGTTAAGAGGTATGGGGACTGCTGGGTTTTGTGGCCCTTGTGTGTGTTTGGGTGTATTTCTGTTGTGTAGTGGAGGGTACTTGTGTCAAGGATTGCAGGGGGCTGGGTTGTATACAGTTGGTACAGTAGGCTACTCCGCAGGTGGTGAGTGTGTAGGAGAGAGGGGAAGTGTGATGACAGGTTGGGGGAGAATAAAAAGGAGAGGTGAAGACAGGAAAAAGTGGATGAGAAGGGGCAGAAAGAGTAGTTAGGAGGAGAACAATGGATTATAGTACAGAAGAAGGAGGGAAAGTGAAGAGGATGGGAATAGGGATAAGAGAATAGTGATGATGGAGTTAATAATATAGGAATAAAAAAGAAAAAAAAAGAAGCACAATAAAAAACACCAAGCTCAGGAATCACAAAAAGTTCAGTCTATTGGTAAAAGTTCTGGAGTTATTCCTTAAGTGTCCAATCCTGGTATTGGCATTCAAGTGGAAGCTCTGTGTGGTTTTACCAAGTGACTGGCTTATGAGTGGTATTTTGTCCTCCTGTTCACAAGATTAATTGGAATTGCGATGTGAGGTAAGACTGCCAATTTGTGCAGGGTGGTCAGAGCTGTTGTTTTCAGCAGGTGGCAGCTGTATTGCCCTTCAGCTGCAGCTCTGTTTGGTCAGCTCCTCCCCCATCAAGGTGGGGCAATTTAGTTTTGAATGCTGCCCTCTGTCCCAGAGATCAACTCCAGGACCTACCTCCTGTCCCGCTTTGGGAGGTTGGCCTGCTGGTCCACCCCCACTCTCAGCATTTGTGCTTTTCCTGATCTCTTCTGAGTGCTGGTGGCTCCTCTGGGAGGCTGGTTTGTTGCTCCACTCCCTCTGTCAGCCTTTATGCCTCTCCTGATCTCTGCTGGGTACTGGCAGCTCCTCTTGTCAGTTGGCTTATTGCCCCACCCTTGCTCTCAGCCTTTGCTTCTTTTGTGCACGTCACTGAGAATTTGGCTCCTTTGCGCCACCCCGAGAGTTCAGCACTGAGAGTTTGGCTTTTTGCCCCAGCCCCATGCTCCAGGGTGTGTCCAGCATTCTACCCCCACCTCTGATGTCAGTGTTAGATTATAGTTCGCTGTTTATGTTTTTCAGTTTTGCTGGGGGGGGCGGTCAGTCTGCCCAGGGGCTGCACTGGATTATTTTTCTGGGGGGTGGGGGGTGAGGGGGTGGGTAGGGGAGCTGTGCATGTGTGTGCTGCTCACCTGTTCCTTCTGCAGTTTCACACAGGCAGCTTTGGAACCAGCTGGCATCAAGAGTAATTTTTAAAATTTATTATTACCTACCAAAACATAAAGTTCCTATATTCTAATAGGAAACAGTGTGTGAGTATTCTCATTCTGGCATAAGCCATGTTTTTCAGATCTTCTCTGCTGGAATTGGCAACAGTAATCTGGACATGTCTAGTATGGACAAGTTTACAATCATAAAAATTAAAGAGCTGGATGGTGACATTCAAAGTAGAGACAATTCCAAATTAATGAGTAATTTTTTCTAGTTCTGAAATAATTATTTGCAAATGAATCAATTTATTTCATAAATCTGTATTGGAAGCTCACAATATGCTATGTTCACTTGAGCTTTCTACTATAATGTCAAACTCTGCATCTACAAAGCAGAACGTACCAGCCTTCTCCAGAAAGGGGCTCTTCCTCTGGCCTCCTCCATCTCTGTAGACAGTATCACCCTACTCTAATGATTCCAGAGGTTCTCAGTGTGAGAACAGACCTTGGTCAGTCCCTCTTTTGCTTTCCATCTCCAAAGGGTCATCAAATTGTTCTTTTCAATTTTACTTAAGCAAAGTCTTCTACCACCATCTCCCCCTTCCCATTCTTGTAGTCATAATCTTCATTACTTTGTCTGTCTTTTTCATAATTCCTTTTCATCCATCCTTTGCTAGTCATCCTTATAAACTATTGGTGACAAGACTAACATGTTTTAATTTTCACACTCTCCCTACCATTTCCCCTTTTAAAAAATCTCTGAAATAATGTAACTTTTTTCTGGTATAACCTTTCATCTGTTTCTCTACAACCACATGAAGACAATGTCCAGGGACAATGCCTTATCCATCCTCCCTCTGCCAACTAAGAGTTGCTCTGGCATATTACAGATACTCAGCATATGTGTTGAATATCTTCACGCACATACTCCTGCTTCATGCACATACTCCTGCTTTTAAAATTACTTGTTCAATATCTTCCAACTCATCCACTTGGTAGTTTACTCAAACATTATTCTTTTTCAAGACCCTAGTAGTTAAAATAATAATTTAAAAAACTTCATTCATATTCTTTTTTTAATACCTTTTCAATGAGTGTCTTAAAAGTTTTCATATGACATATGTTGGGAAAATCTATCTAATTTAATAACACTTTCCTAAATAAAGTCTTCCAATTTTTAACATATTAAAAAATTTGCCTCAATTATCTATTCACACTAACAACTGCAAAAAAGGCACACAGTGCATTTCATTATTACACATTTCAAACAAAGGTACAGAAACTGGGCACAGATTTAGAAAACTGTTTTATCAGAGGGTGATAATATTGAAATTTGTGTAACTTCTTGACAAAATAGCTGCCTGAAAGATGTGACTTGGCACAGGAATACAAAAAACTCTAAGACATAAAGAAGATTGATGAGGACAATAAGAAAGAACATTTGAAAAGCAGACTGTCCTGAAAATTGGGCTGCTTGGTTGGCCTGTCTACCTGATAAAAACAGAAAGGAGCTCTCTAAGAACCTTGAGGGAACTAGAAATCTTTCTACCACATAAAGATTAATGTGCTCCCTCCAAGATATGCAGGTAATTCTAGGAAGTTTTACATACACGATGTTTTAAAACCTTACCTTGGTTGCTGAGTCACTTAAGACTTTTTCTGAAAGAGGTAGATTTTCCAATCCTTGAAGAAGTTCTTTTGGAAATTCATCAATACAAGAAGAAGAATAGAGTTGTAAGAATTTTTTAAGAAAAAAATGCATCTCTTTTTGGCGTAAAATCAGATCAGAGTTGTAAAGGGACGTGAGAAGTGTATCATCTGGCAAAGAAATCCCGGATACTGGCGTTGTGGATGCTTGAGGAAGAAAAACACCTTTATTAGGTGTTAGGTAACAGCATGATCTCAACATTGTTCCATTTGCTCACTAACACTATCCCAACACCAGCTGGTGGCTGCCAATCACCTTCCTCCATTTTCAGAATTTATATGCTAATGGAATTGCTTCTTGCCACAAGAAGGAAAGAAATTTTCAGAGGCACATGAGGATGTTGCATCTGGTTGTAAGTATTAACAATGGCACCATGTGTTCTGTCTGTCTTATTTTGGGCTTTCCCTACAACAGATCCTAAAGCAAGAATTTGGGTGTAAGCCTTTAATCTGAAAAGAAGCACAAGTAAGGGATGGCCAAAGTGGTACAGGGGAAAAGAAATGGGCCAAGAAGGGTGAATGAATGAATGAGCTATGGCTGTGACCAATGAGGGCTCATTTCTGCTGGAATGAAAAACCATGGAGAAGAGGGCCAATGCGACAGAGAAGCTGGGATATTGATCTACTAATCCCCTACCTCCAGGTTGTCCTGCCTACAGGCTGGGCAAGCCAGGCAGCTTCCAGAAAGTCCAGAAAAGAAAGGCTGCAGGTTATGGATGCTTAGGTAGGAAGTGGCAGCAGGTGAAATGAGAGGGGAACTGAGCTGCCTTGGGAGCCAGCACCACTGGGGCTGGCTACACTGGCTCCTGCCCATGTTCTTCTTTAAAACTTTTCTCATTCCAACCCCATCAGAACAAAACTGCTAGCCTGACACATTTCTGAGTGCCTGCCCATCCACTGCTAACTCTGGACACCTGTGCTAGGCTACCCTGCTGGCTTCCCCACCACTGGACACTGGCACAAGTCACACTCTCTTTTCTCTTGTACTAATGAGCAACACTGAATCACCAACTTCATGGACACAGGTGAGACATAATAGCGTATGCTGTCACAAAATTATAAGCAGAATGGATATGAAGCAGATTTTACCAGTTTTTCTATATATGCTTTAGATACAGATTAAAACAACAAAAATCCCACATGAAGTAATGCACCAATACCCCTTATGAAATAAGGCACTTCTCTTCTGCATACTAGACACTGGAACACTCTCTCCTTAAAGACAAATTTCATCCTATTCCTTTCACAAGTCGTCACACCATGATCACTGGTTCTTAACCGTTCTGAGCCATGGATCACATTGGCCATCTTGGGAAGCCTTTGGATACCTCTATTTCACAATGTTTTTAAATATAGAGAGTTTTTAAGGAAAGCAATTATATTGAAATATTATTCTAGCCAAAGGTCCATATATCACAGGTTCATGGTCCAGTGAGGGCTCACTCAGAAAGATGTGAGAAGTATTTTAGAATTATAAAAAGGGATACGTTGTTTTCAACACAGAAAACCTACCTAGCAGTTTGCTCATGTTATTAATTCTTTGCAGGTGGATGTAGTAGCGTAGTAGAAGGACCCATGTGATGTCTACTTTGGTCTTCTGTCTAGTATCTGTGTTGTCACACATGTCATCATTTTGGCACAAAAAGGTACAGTCGGTCTGGAAGGCAACTTGGTAATTATCTAGAAGTAAAACGAAATGTAATACAATGCTATGCTTTCCTAGAAAAATAACAACCACGTACAGAAACAAAAGCACAAGTCAAAGGAAACACTGACACATGAGTAGATGTTCAATTTTAGAAAAATTTTTATAATAATAACGGGGACATGAATGTAAAAAGGGGACTGTCTGGGGAGGAGGAGGGGAAGGAAAGAATACTGAGGGGTGAAGAGAATGGAAGTACACTATGTATACACACATGAAGACAGCAAAACGAAACCCACCAAACATTGAAAGAGGGAGTAAGCGGGAGCGGGGGGTAATGGAATATAATGGAGGAGTGACCCTGTCACAGTACACATGTCAAAGTGTACATGTATGGAATTATCACAATGAAACCCTTCATATTGATAATGTATGCTAAGTCAAAAACAAAATTAAATTTAAAAAATTTATCACAAAGACACTAAACACAATGTCAAAAATACAAACTGTAGACTGACGGAAGATGAATCAGTCTTCTCTATTTTGTCTAAACATCTTACACCAGCCAATAAGAAAAATTCAAGCAACCTGATTTCAACTGGGCAAGTCATAGAAAAATTGGGCAAGAATTTCAACAGGCATATCATAGAAAAAGTGAACTCAAACAAGGAAACATTTAAGCATCACTAAAAATCAGGGAAATGCAAATTAAAATGAAATGCCCTTTTACATCCCTCAGGAATTAAAATTTTAAAATAGAGAATATTAGTAATAAGTTGGAGAGACTGGAATATCCATGCACTACTTGTGAGAACCACTGCTTGGGAAAGCAGTCTGGCAGGATTCAAAAAACTAAAATGCAGGTGCTCACATATGTATACTAAGAGAATTGCTTACTGTATTCCTGGTGCCTTTGAGATATAAAAAGAAGGAAACTTTGAAAAATAAGCAGAAGTCTATCCATTTGATGCCATTTAAAAAGAATGAGCTAGATCCAAAAGGAAGAAAATGTAGTGCAGAGTCAGCTCATAACCCAACCATGCTGCTCACTAGTGTGTGAACTTGACCTTCTGTGCCTTGATTTTCTGCATCACAATTTAGCCTTAGTTAAAATGAGATCAATAAAGGTGGAAACATTTATGAGTCAACAATCAGTTCCCACTTGATAAATGGAGTATACTATCATTTATATCAATTTGAAAGGACTCAATACAATTCTTTGTGCCATTTACGTAAACACACACACACAGGACATGTGATTAGAAGAGCAGTTGTCTCTGGGGGGTGAGAAATAAGTAGGTTTTTCCATTGATAATGGCCTCTGCATGCTCTCTTAAATAATAAACTGAATCCCCAGACACTTAACTCCCATCATTCCCAGTGTCTTCTGCCTATTCCCATTTCCTTCTCTCTGCCTGTATCTGCCAGATGTAACCTCTCTCCAGAATTTTGTGTTAATAATGCCACAGCTCTTCTTTACTCTTTAAACATATATATTGTATACAATATAATAAATAATGTATTGTTAATTTTACCTTTTGAGAGCCCTGTAGGGAAAGAAATTACATGTGTTTACCCATGATTTTCTTTTCTTACTAAGATTAACTTTAAAAAAACTTATCCAGGCTGATACATGTAGCTGTAATTCATTGATTTTTTTCATTGCTGCATAGGATTCTATTCTGTGAATACAGTACAATTTATTTATTGTTGATAGACATTACGAACAAGACTGCTAAAGAACACTTGAGTATATATTATTTGGTACATAGTGCCCAAGTGGCTAGAAGTAGAATTAGTAGGCTTTTCCCCCAGTCTTTTAGCCAATCCTGCCTCTTGTTCTTCCATTAATTTTAACATTGATTCACCAAATTCCTCAAAATAAAACTTGCTGAAGTTGTTATTGAAACCACATTAAGCTTATAGATTGTATTTAGAAGAATGGGCAACTTATGAATATGGACCCTTCTTGACTATAAAGCTGTCATGTTTTCTTATATTTTTCAATAAAATTTTATAATTTTTCAATTTATAACTTTTGGTAGTCCCTAGATACTTTATCTTTGCAAAATGTGTTATCCATTAAAACATACAGAAATAAAATCTTACATCCAATAGTCTTGCTAAATGTTCTTGTCTGTAGTTTTCAGGAATTGTCTGTGTGAATAACCCACAGCAAAGGACAGCTGTTTTCTTCTTTCCCAAACCATTTCCTTATTTTTTATTTCTTTTCCTTACGTTATCATACGGGGTAGGACTTCCACAACAATTTTGAATTAAAATTCTAGTAGCATTTTTTAGTTCTGCCTTTGTTGTTATTTTTTGTATTTTGAGACAGTGTCTCTTATGTAGCCTAGGCTGGCCTTGAACTCACGATCCTCCTACCTCCACCCATCCTGGGTAGAGTTGGGATTACAGGCATGAACCACCAGGCCTGGCTTAGTGCTGCTTTTAAACTGAATAGTTCAGCATTTGAATATGGGATATAAGTGCAGTGGATTTTCCCTCACTTGTAATTTTTCCAAATAAAGGAAATTTCCCTTAATTCTAGTTGTAGACTCATGAATGGTTGTTGAATTTATTAAATTTTCTGTACCTATTTGAGATGATTATTTTTCTCTTTTAATCTGTTAATGTAGTGACTAAGTTTAATAGATGGTTCTACTGTTAATTATATTTGCATTCCTGGAAATAATCCAGCTGGACATGATATATCTTTTAATGTGCTGCTTATTTTCATCAGGCATACATTTACATGATCAAAAATAAAATTCTCTCGCCCCAGATGCAAGTATTTTTAACTACTTGTACTTAGGGCTTATTATGGTTAGTTCCAGCTCTTAAATTCCTTACAGCACTTTTCTTAAAATTATCAGGTTTAGAGAATATATTTACTGGCTTTCTCTGGGGCAGGTGAGATACTAGCTCACACAACCACTCCTCTGAACTTCAAAACTTAGTTCCCCTGACATGTATCAAAGATGTTCTAAAGCTTTCCTTCTACATGCATGAAATCTAGACAGTCTCTCCTGATTTCTCACTTTGTAATTCATAGTATCTGGACCTTCACTTCCTTCTTCTTACCAGGCTTTCAGTTTTCAAAGTTGGTAGCTTTTACATTCTGTTCTGTATCTGTAATAAACCTTCTTCAGTTTTCTCTAAGTCGAGAATCAATAAAGAATACTTAAGTGATTATGATTGCATAAGTTCTGTTGAATGTGTCTACATTTTTTTCATGAAGGGTAAATGTCATAACCTGCGACCTACAAAGGATAAAGTTCTTAGCACAAAGATCAAATGAATTATTTTTATTCAGACCAGTCTCAAAATCAAGTTATATCCTACTTCATTTCACATTTAAACCAGATTTTTTTAAAAAAAATCTTTCCCTAAAGTTTTTGAATGTCTTCACCTTGATGAGAGAAGATTTGCATTCTTCTTCATTAAACTTCTAATATCTTCCAGCCTTTTATCTCCCTAGCTGGGACTACAGATGCATGTCACCATGCCCAGGTTATTTCCATTGAGTCAGGGTCTCATGGACTTTTTTGGATGAGCTGACCTGGAACTGTGATCCTCCTTATCTCAGCTTCCAAGTAGTTAGGATTGTGGGTGTGAGCCACTAGCTCCTAGCTTCTTCTAGCTTTTCCGTTCTTCCTTCCTTCCTTCCTCCCTCCCTCCCTTCCTTCCTTCCTAAATTCCTTCCTTCCTTCTTTCTTTCTTTTTTGGTGGTACTAGGTTTTGAATTCATGGCTTCATGTTTGTTAGGTAGGTGCATTACCTCTTGAGCCACATCTCCACCCCTTTTCTCTCTGGTTCTTTTAGAGAGAGGGTCTTCGCTTTTTGTCCAGACCAGCCTGGACCACATCCTCCTGTTTTATACTTCACATAACAGCTGGGATGTCAGGGGCATCCCACCACATCCAACTTTTCTACATGGAAATTGAGTCTTGTGAATTTTTTGTCCAAACTGACCTGGAACTACAATCCTCCCAATCTCAGCCTCCCAAGTAGTTTGGCTTGCAGGTATGAGCCACTAGCACTTGGCTTCTAGCTCTTTAATCATTCCATCTGCTGCCTAGAATCCATTTAAGCTTCTGGAGATCACAAGCTTTCCACCCTACATTGTACTGACGTGTTTCTAGGGTACTGCATAGTTGGTAACATGGAGGGCCTGCCCCTCCCTCCTTTCCTCCCTTCTCCCCTCTGTCCTTCATTCCTTTTTATCTTACATCTACTTCTTCATTTACAACCTTGGATGCTGGGGTGAGTTCTCAGTAACATCATTTTTAAAAGTTCACTAAAAGTGAACCATTTGGGTCTCTACCCAGGCCTTCATCTTGACTTGTCATTTAATTAAAGAAATTATTTTATTTAGAAAGTTACGTTGCCTTAAAACTTCAAAGGCCTCATTCTACTGCTGTTCAGCATCTATTCTTGCTGGTGAGGAGCCTGATGCTAGTCAAAGCCTGTTCCTTTCAAATTGACCTGCAAACTCACCTGGAACACTGTTTTTCTCAACTTCTCATCATCTGTGGGGATTTAGAATTTCATTTCATTTTGACCTAGATCTCTCCCTTGCTCTCTCTCTCTCTTTCTCTCAGTCCCTCTTCCTCTCATTTGTCTTCTCTCCTCTTCCCACTTGTCTCACTCTACAGATCTGGGCACTTGAATTGTGATTTATGACAGATGTGACCCTGCACTGTTGTGAACAAGTGTTCATTTCAATAAATGACTCTCTTTATATTATCCATATAAAAATTAATCTTGACTTCAGCTTCACTCCTCATGATTCCAGATGAATTGTAGATCTAAATGTGACAGGTAAAATAAAGATAAGAACACATGAAGGGATCTTTATGATTTTTGTGTAGGAAAAGTTTTGTAAAACCAAATTCCAAAAGCACAAACCATAAAAGAAAAGATTTATCCAGGCATGGTGATACATGTCTGTAATCCCAGCACTTGGGAGGCTGAGGAAAAGAGGATCATGAGTTCAGTCTTGGCCTGGGTGACAGAGTGAGTTCAAAGCCAATCTGGGATACATAGAGAGATACTGTCTTAAAAAAGTTTTTGCAGCTTGGATATTAACATTACACACATCAGATAATCAATCAAAAGATACCTTAAAAATGAAAAGGTAAACCAGTGGGAAAGATATTTGCAATATATACACTCTACATCACAACCATATCCAGAATATAAAGAACCTCTCATATCTCTAACACAAAGAAAAACTCCCAAGAGGTAAGGTTCTTGAATAAGAAGTTCCCTCAAAAACCAACCAACCAAACAACTATGCAATAGCCAACATATTACGCATGGCAGCGTTCTACTTCTTTAGCCAGGAAAATCATTTTCAAATTAAAACCACTATATGCACGCCCTATGATCCAGCAGTTGCACTCACTGGCATATACATAAAAATGCACGCAGACACCTGTTCACCAAGTGTCCCATCCAAGTGTACTCACAGCAGCACTGTTCAAGGTGGCTCCCCAAACAATGTTCACCAACAGAACTGATACAAAACGCTCTGCTATTTCATCCACAAATGAATCTCATAGTGATGAACAAAAGAATCCAGACCATATTATTGCATTTACTCCGAATTCAAAAGCTGGCCAAATGAATTTATATATATTATATAGGTTAGAAATAAGAAAAAAGGGAAGTTGGTAGAAGCCAGAAAGGGCATGGGATAACTTCTGGGATGCTGTCTCCTGATCTAGTGATGGCTATGTGTGTGTTTCCTTTGTGACAATCAACTGTAGCTTCATGATTTGTGTTCTTTTCTATACTTATGTTATGATTCAGTGAAACATTTATTTTTTAAAAAGCAATTTTTGGTGATTTCCAGTTGAAAATACTCATCTTCCTTCACTTCTGGAAATCTTCCTAAAACAACAAAGTAAGCAAGTAACCAAGAGACAAATTCTATTTTGAATAAATCAGGGAAGAGAAGAAACCCCAAGCCACATGTGTGGAAGCCTGCCAAAGCGGTGTCACCAGGTAGAGAGGACAGAAGAGAAGGAAGATGACAACACTGAGGTGTAACTCTCAGAAAGAAAAGGCAAAGTATCTCTCTTCATGGTAAGCCACACATTTCTGAATGGTATTATGGTGCCAGTCAAGTTGAGGTATCATTTTGAGACCAATTCTTTGGTTTAAATAAAAAGAAATTAAATTTTATGTAATTATTTATGTAATTAAACATCATTTGTTTAGCTTTCAAAATTACAGTTAGTCATGATGCGCTGGTCAGAGAAATGCACCCACGCCTGGACATGGACAGAGCTGCAAACCGGTGACATTGTAAATGCACATCTTGAGCTCTAAGATCCACATGTCCTATTGGCAGTAATCACCACTGGATAAAAATTTGGTCAGTGAAATCATGGCACTTTTTAGTGATAAAATAACCTGGATTAAAAACAGAGCTGCAGATATGAAGAGACAGAGCAGTGAGGTATGGTGGTGAACAGCTATAATCCCAGCTACTTAGGAGGTAGAGGGGACGATTGCTATCTGAGGCTGGCCTTGGACCAAAGAGCAAGACCCTGTCTAAAAATAACAAAAGAAAAAGGTCTGGAGTGTGGCCCAAGTGCAACACAAGGCCCTGAGTTCAAACCCAAGTACTGCTAAAAAGAAAAAACAAAAACAAAGCCATGAAAGAGTCCATTCAGAACTCATTGGCAGAATTAAACTTCTCATTCCAAATGGCTCACACTTAGAGATGTCACTCACAGCTTTGCTTTTTATTTGTCTAATGGCATTAGCACCAAGTAGTCAAACAGGATCTTCTCTTAAGTGAATGACTAGCAAGAATGCAACTGAAGTTCTCCAGGTGTTGGAGAACTGCATTCAATCCAAAGGTTCATCATGGACTCACTGTGCTGCCAGTGGCACTGATCGCACAAAACCAAAGGCAGTAACACCAGCCTGAGTAGACAGCCAGGGAGGCAGCGGCACCCTGCCACACTCACAGTCCTTGTGTTCTTTGTGTAAAATGCATAAATTAATTAAAATGCCAGTTTCACTTAAGAATGTTCCTGACCCGGCAGTGAAAGGTGCTAATGCTACAGACTGCAGCCCTTACCATGCCTGTGTGGTAAACTGGGAAGCAGACGCAAGGACCTTGTGCCCTGCTGATGTACCGCCCCCAAAGCAGGTCACAATTGGTGAGTCACAAGCTCAATGTGCCACTCTCCTCCCCATGGAGCACTGTTTGTACTTGACAGAGCAACTGACAAGACAAATGAAGTGTTCTCAGACGTAGGTGGGTGGCAAATGCTTTCTCAAAAATGAAAGAAGCAAGCCTGACTTCAAAGAAAGTAACTGACAGCACCTACTGCTAGTGGGAAAATTCAAATTTTCAAGCTCAAATTCTGAATCTTGGAAAATTTGTATCTACTACCATGAATTTTCCAGTACTTAGGCTTTTCTGACTGGAATGGCAGTAACCATTTCCAAATTTTCAAGTTTTTAAAACTGTCCAAGGAAATAGACCAAGTGTGGAGGCTCTGTGAAACGCAAGAATCCAGTATTTTCTAAATGTCTACTAATGCATGATGTTATAAAATCACACATGAGTAAAAGACCCACTCCAACTGCAAGACTCCCTAATATTGCAATTTAACAATAAAAAAATTTAAATGACATGGCTTCAGAGTCTACACTAGGACTATCCTGTCAGAAACCATCACTTAACCAGGTCTATTTGGTTGAAAGAAGGATATCTGTGATTATCTAAAGAGGCTCTTACAGTGCCCCTCATTTTATCTGTGTGAGACTGGGTCTTCTTTACTTCCTGCACCCAAAACATAATTTTGCGATAGATTGACTGCACAAGAAGTGAGAGTTCAGCTCTTCTTTCTAAATTAATAAACTTTAATTTTTAGTTCTAATTTCTTGCATAACTATTTCTTCCATAGTAATGTATCTAATTGTTTTTACCTTTACTGATGCAAATTTGAGTAAATTGTTTTTCCAGACAGTTCTAAATTTTTTAGGGCTTTTCAATATGTTTGCTTAAAGTTGAGCAAAAATAAATCTTTAATAATTTAATTTCTCAATATCAATGATGACTATTCTGTTAACATCACTTGTGAAGGTGTTTATTTTGCTATAATTAATTTTCCTGAAAAAAGTTTACTAATACTTTAGTAGGGTTTTTTTGCCCCCAAATTAAAACATTTTTGTTTACTTTTGTTTGTTTGTGGCACTGGGGTTTGAACTCAGTGCTCACATTTGCTAGACAGGTGCTCTACCTCTTGAGCCACATTTTCAGCCCTTGCTTACCATTTTTTCTCCTAATCTATTACATACATATTATAAAATGATACAAAATAATAACATCAAACATATCTGCCATCATCATAATAAATGTGAATGTATTAAAATAGCCTATTATAAGAAAAATACCATCAGATTTTATGACAAATAAAACCCAACTCTATATGCTATGTAATAGGCACATTCAAAAAAAATTATTTAGAAAGGTGGAAAAATAAAAAGAGGGGTAAATGTGTAGTAGGAAAATGTAGACCAAAAAGAAACAATATTTATGATCTTTGTTATAAGACAAGATAGAATTCTGGCCCAAAATTGAAACAAGTAATGTTATAAGGATATAATTTACAAGAAGAAAGGTCATACCACAAGTAACATAGTATCAATAATAAGGGGAAAAAAACCCTACAGCTTTAAGAGGAAACTAGAATTAAGTTAGCAGTAGAAACTTTCCCCTTGTCCAGAGAGGGCCAAACTACAGAGTGTAGGCCAAATCTGGCCCAGGCATGATTTTCTATGACTCAAATGAAGAACAGTTTTCATATTTTAAATGGCTGCAAAAGGAAAGGAATATTTTGTGATACGTCAAAGTTATGTGGATTTCAAATGCCAGTGTCTGTGGGTAACGTTTTATTGGAACACAGCCATGGTCATTTAGTACATTTTGTCCATGACTCCTCCCAGACTACAACCACAGAGCTGAGTAGCTGCAACAGAAAACAAGAGCCTGAGGTATTTGCCTCTTGATCTTTTACCAAAAACAGGAACCTTTCTAACCTCATTCATAAATGATCAAATGAAGAAAAATATCTAAGAGTGATAAAGTAAGTAAAGTGATACAACAGCTTTTGTAGAGGTTCCAAGATGGCGGCTAGAGGAAGGAAGCAGAAAGCGTGCCTCCTAAAGTAAAATCTTGGAGAGACACTGGAGATACACCTTACAGGAAAAACCACAGAGAAGAGGCAATACTTTGACTTCTCCACCTCCAGCCCACGCATAACATTCCCACTTCACGTTAAATGGAGAAACCAAGACGGCTCCGTGCTGCTACCAGACACCAGCACCCAGACTGCTTGGGAAGATGCAGACCACAGGGTGAGGTAAGCACCACATGGCACTCCCACAGATAACCCTGGGCCAGATCAGCATAGCCCCCTGGACAAACCGACCCCCACCCAGGGAAAAAAGAAAAAAAACTGAATAATAAGCAATAACAACAAAAAAGACACATAGCAAAGAGGGCAGGGTGCCCTGAGCACCAAAGGGGGAGAGGGGAAATCCCTCACAACAAGCCCGCTGGAGAGGCAGGAGCACCAGCACATGCCCAGCAACCAGGAGCAGGAAAGCTTGTAAAAGTGGCAGAGGGAGGAAAACTCCACAGGAGACGGGGGAAGACCCACTTCCTACATGAACTGTAAATAAGCATGCCAGCCTGAGAAAGCGGGTGCAGTGTCACCTCCCCCAGTGTGCTTGGAAAGGGGAAAGCTTGTAGCAGTGGTGGTTGCACCCAGGAGAACTCTGAGTAAACAAAGACTGCGGGGCCAGGTGAGTGTTAAGCTCACCCCTGAGATCTGCATAAATAAAGCCTAAAGTAACAGCAGGCTGACAGCAGCAGGCAGGTGAGCCACAACCTCAGATAGCCATTCACAGACCTGACTCCAGATGATTTTTTTTTCTCTCTCCCTACCTTTGATGAGACAACAACCGAACTACATCTGCATGGTGGAAAATCTTACTGTAAATGTATTGCATTTGAACTTGGGACACTTTGTGGTGGTTTGTTTTGTTTTGTTTGGTTTGGTTTGGTTTTTTTCCCCCTTTGATGAGACAATGACAGAAATACTTCTGAGACAGACACCATCTCCAGGATTGCAGGCTGAGGGACTAACACCAAAATTATTAAGACTGAAACTTTATTGCATTTGAACTTAGAGATTTTTAAATTTTTTATTTTATTTATTTTATTTTATTTTATTTTCTCAATCCTCTCTCTGTCTCTCTAATGCCTGTTCAGCTTACTGTTGATTAGTACACTATCTCTCCGTTTATAGCTTTGAAACTCTTTGTTTGTTTGGTTGGTTTGGTTTTTTGTTTGTTTGTTCACTTGTTCTTCCCTCTTTCTTTATCTTCTTTGCTTTCCCTCTCCTCTCACCCTTCCATTCTAAATATCACCATTGTTATTATTACAAGCTAGAAAATACTTAATTGCACACAGTACAGGGACAATAACAATACCAAGGGCAAAGACGGGAAGACAGAAAAAACAGGGAAACCAATTTCCCCACAGCAAAAAATTAGTACAGGAACCAGAGGGAAATGAAGAAAACATACTCAGATCCAGACTCCAACAAAATGAAGATAAACTATGCCAAAGAACCCAATGAAGCCCACAAGAATAATCTAAAAGAAGAAATAGTACAGGTACTCAATGAGAATTTTATAGAGATGATACTGGATATGGTCAATGAAAATGTACAGGAGACACTCAAGAAATTCCAAGACAACAAAAATAGAGAATTTGAAAAAGCACAAGAAGAAATAAAAGAAACCATAGAGGCACTGTATAAACACCAAAGTGAAACAAAGAACACAATTAATAAAGAGATAAATGAACTCAGGACAAAAATAAACAAAATTAAAGAGGAAACGACTCAGGATATGGAAAACCTCAGAAAAAAGAATGAAACAGAATTGCAAAACAAAATGGAAGGCCAATCCAGCAGAATAGAACAAACAGAAGACAGAATCTCAGAACTTGAAGATGAAATGATAATTAAAGGAAAAACCAAAGAACTATTAAACTCAAGACCTGTGAAAAGAAAATCCAAGAACCCACTGACTCTAAAAAAGACCAAACCTGAGAATCATGGGCATTGAAGAAGGAGAATAGGTACAAGCAAAGGGAATGCATAATATATTCAAAAAAATAATAACGGAAAATTTCCCAAATCCAGAGAAATCTACTCCCATACAGATGCAAGAGGCCTCCAGAACACCAAACAGACCAGACCAAAATATGCCTAGTCCATGGCATATTATCATTAGAACAACAAATACAGAGACCCGAGAAAGAATATTGAAGGCTGTAAGAGAGAAAAACCAAATAACATACAAAGGTATACCCATCAAAATCACAGCAGACTTCTCAACAGAAACATTAAAAGCAAGAAGAGCTTGGGGTGAGATCTTCCAGGCACTGAACAAAAATAACTTCAACCCTAGGATACTCAACCCAGCAAAACTAACATTCAAAATAGATGGAGCAATAAGACACCTAAAAAACTAGCTAGCATTTGTTGCCCTTAATGCAGAGAAACTAAAGCAGATACCTTAAAGCAACTGAGGCCAATAGGAAAAGGAGACCAGGAACTAGAGAAAAGGTTAGATTAAAAAGAATTAACCTAGAAGGTAACACCCACGCACAGGAAATCAATGTGAGTCAATGCCCTGTATAGCTATCCTTATCTCAACCAGCAAAACCCCTTGTTCCTTCCTATTATTGCTTATACTCTCTCTACAACAAAATTAGAGATAAGGGCAAAATAGTTTCTGCTGGGTATTGAGGGGGGGAGCGGGAGGGGGTGGAGTGGGTGGTAAGGGAGGGGGTGGGGGCAGGGGGGAGAAACAAACCAAGCCTTGTATGCACATATGAATAATAAAAGAAAAATGAAAAAAAAAAAAATAGATGGAGCAATAAAAGTCTTCCATGATAAGCAGAAGCTAAAACAATATGTGACCACAAAGCCACCACTACAAAAGATTCTTCTGCACACAGAAAATGAAACCCAACATAACCATGAAAGGGCAGGCAGCACCAAACTACAGGAAAAGAAAAAGCAAGAAAGTAGAGAGTAATCTCGATCTAGGTACACACAATCAAACCTTCAAACAACTAAGACAACTAACTGACAGGAATCACCACATACCTATCAGTACTAACACTTAATATTAAAGGACTTAATTCCCCCATTGAAACGCACCGTTTGATGAACTGGATTAAACAGAAAAATCCCACAATTTGTTGCTTATAGAGACCCATCTCACCGATAGAAATAAGCATAAGCTTAGGATGAAAGGCTGGAAGAAGTTTTACCTAGCCAATGGCCCCTGAAAACAGGCAGGAGTAGCAATACTTATCTCTGACAAAGTAGACTTCAAACCTACATTGATCAAACAAGATAAAGAAGGACACTCCATACTAATAAAAGGGGAAATAGACCAAAAGGAAATAACAATTATCAACCTTTATGCACTCATTGTCAATGCACCCAGTTTCATCAAACATACCCTGAAGGACCTAAAAGCATATATTAACTCCAACACAGTGGTCGTGGGAGACTTTAACACCCCATTATCATCAATAGATAGGTCATCCAAATAAAAAATCAATAAAAAAATCCTAGATCTAAAATATACAATAGATCAAATGAACTTAGTTAATGTCTACAGATCATTTTATCCAACTTCTACACAATATACATTCTTCTCAGCAGCCCATGGAACCTTCTCCAAAATAGATCATATCCTAGGGCACAAAGCAAGCCTCAGCAAATATAAGAAAATAGAAATTATACCATGCAGTCTATCTGATCACAATACAATAAAACTAGAACTCAACAACAAAAGTAAAGACAAAAAACATGTAAACAGCTGGAAACTGAGTAACTCATTGCTTAATGAACAATGGGTCATTGATGAAATAAAAGAGGAAATTAAAAAGTTCCAGGAAGGCAATGAAAATGAAAACACAACCTACTGGAACCTATGGGACACAGCAAAGCAGTCCTGAGAGGAAAGTTTATAGCCAGGAGTGCATATATTAAAAAGACTGAAAGATCCCAAATCTCAAACTCCTAGAAAAACAAGAACAAGCAAATCCCAAAACAAATAGAAGTAAAAATAAGAGCTGAAATCAATGAAATAGAAACCAAAAAAACCATACAAAGAATTAATGAAACAAAAAGTTGGTTCTTTGAAAAAATAAACAAGATCGACAGACCCCTGGCAAACCTGACTAAAATGAGGAGAGAAAAAACCCAATTAGTAGAATCAGGAATGCAAAAGGGGAGATAACAGCAAACACCATGGAAGTCCAGGAAATCATCAGAGACTACTTCGAGAATCTATATGCAAATAAATTTGAAAATCTTAAAGAAATGGACAGATTTCTAGATACATATGATCATCCAAACTGAACCAATAGGATATTAATCACCTGAATAGATCTATAACACAAAATGAAATTGAAGCAGCAATCAAGAGTCTCCCCAAAAAGAAAAGTCAGGACCTGATGGATTCTCTGCTGAATTGTATCAGACCGTTAAAGAAGAACTGACACCAACCCTCCTTAAACTGTTCCACAAAATAGAAAGGGAAGGAAAACTGCCTAACACATTTTATGAAGCCAGTATTACACTTATCCCAAAACCAGGCAAAGACATCTCGAAAAAGGAGAACTATAGGCCAATCTCCTTAATGAACATTGATGCAAAAATCCTCAACAAAATAATGGCAAACCAAATTCAAAAACACATCAAAAACATTATTCACCACGACCAAGTAGGCTTCATCCCAGGGATGCAGGGGTGGTTCAACATACGAACATCAATAAACGTAATAAACCACATTAACAGAAGCAAAGACAAAAACCACTTGATCATCTCTCTCAATAGATGCAGAAAAAGCCTTTGATAAGATCCAACACCATTTCATGATAAAAGCTCTAAGAAAACTAGGAATAGAAGGAAAGTACCTCAACATTATAAAAGCTATATATGACAAACCTACAGCCAGCATTATACTTAATGGAGAAAAACTGAAACCATTCCCTCTAAAATCAGGAACTAGACAAGGATGCCCACTATCTCCACTCCTATTCAACATAGTACTGGAATTCCTAGCCAGAGCAATTAGGCAAGAAGAAGGAATAAAAGGAATACAAATAGGTAAAGAAACTATCAAAATATCCCTATTTGCAGACAATATTATCCTATACCTTAAAGACTCAAAAACTTCTACTCAAAAGCTCCTAGACACCATCAATAGCTATAGCAAAGGTAGCAGGATATAAAATCAACACAGAAAAATCATTAGCATTTCTATACACTAATAATGAACAAACTGAAAAAGAATATATGAAAAAAATTCCATTTACAATAGCTTCAAAAAAAATTAAATACCTAGGTGTAAACCTAACAAAAGATGTGAATGACCTCTACAAGGAAAACTATAAACTTCTGAAGAAAGAAACTGAGGAAGACTATAGAAAGTGGAGAGATCTCCCATGCTCATGGATTGGTAGAATCAACATAGTAAAAATGTCGATACTCCCCAAAGTAATCTACATGTTTAATGCAATTCCCATCAAAATCCCAATGGCATTCATCAGAGATTGAAAAATCTACAGTTAAATTTATATGGAAACACAAGAGGCCACGACTAGCCAAGGCAATACTCAGTCAAAAGTACAATGCTGGAGGTATCACAATACCTGACTTCAAACTATATTACAAAGCAATAACAATAAAAACAGCATGGTACTGGCACAAAAACAGACATGAAGACCAGTGGAACAGAATAGAGGACCCAGATATGAAGCCACACAACTATAACCAACTTGTCTTTGACAAAGGAGATAAAAATATATGATGGAGAAAAGACAGCCTCTTCAACAAAAACTGCTGGGAAAACTGGTTAGCAGTCTGCAAAAAACTGAAACTAGATCCATGTATATAACCCTATACCAAGATTAACTCAAAATGGATCAAGGAGCTTAATATCAGACCTCAAACTCTAAAGTTGGTACAGGAAAGAGTAGGAAATACTCTGGAATTAATAGGTATAGGTAAGAACTTTCTCAATGGAACCCCAGCAGCACAGCAACTAAGAGATAGCATAGATAAATGGGACTTCATAAAACTAAAAAGCTTCTGCTCAACAAAGGAAATGGTCTCTAAACTAAAGAGAACACCCACAGAGTGGGAGAAAATATTTGCCAGCTACACATCAGACAAAGGACTGATAACCAGAATATATAGGGAATTAAAAAAACTAAATTCTCCCAAAATTAATGAACCAATAAAGAAATGGGCAAGTGAACTAAACAACTTTCTCAGAAGAAGAAATTCAAATGGCCAAAAAACACAAGAAAAAATGCTCACCATCTCTAGCAATAAAGGAAATGCTAATTAAAACCACACTAAGATTCCACCTCACCCCTGTTAGAATAGCCATCATCAGCAACACCACCAACAACAGATGTTGGCGAGGATGCGGGGAAAAAGGAACCCTCTTACACTGCTGGTGGGAATGTAAACTAGTACAACCACTCTGGAACAAAATTTGGAGGCTACTTAAAAAGCTAAACATTGATCTACCATATGATCCAGCAATACCACTCTTGGGGATATACCCAAAAGACTGTGACACAGGTTACTCCAGAGGCACCTGCACACCCATGTTTATTGCAGCACTGTTCACAATAGACAAGTTATGTAACAGTCAAGATGCCCCACTACTGACGAATGGATCAAGAAAATGTGGTATTTATACACAATGGAATTTTATGCAGCCATGAAGAAGAACAAAATGTTATCATTCGCTGGTAAATGGATGGAATTGGAGAACATCACTGTGAGTGCAGTTAGCCTGACCCAAAAGACCAAAAATCGTATGTTCTCCCTCATATGTGGACATTAGATCAAGGGCAAACACAACAATGGGATTGGACTTTGATCACATGATAAAGCGAGAGCACACAAGGGAGGTATGAGGATAGGTAAGACACCTAAAAAACTAGTTAGCATTTGTTGCCCTCAACGCAGAGAAACTAAAGCAGATACTTTAAAGCAACTGATGCCAATAGTAGAAGGGGACCAGGAACTAGAGAAAAGGTTAATTCCAGAAGAATTAACTTAGAAGGTAACACACATGCACAGGAAATCAATGTGAGTCAACTCCCTGTATAGCTATCCTTATCTCAACTAGCAAAAACCCTTGGTCCTTCCTATTATTGCTTATACTCTCTCTTCAACAAAATTAGAGATAAGGGCAAAATAGTTTCTGTCAGGTAGTGAGGGGGTAGAGGGGAAGAGAGAGGGGGTGGGGCGTGGTAAGGGAGGGGGTGGGGTAAGAGGGGAGAAATGACCCAAACATTGTATACACATATGAATAAAAAAAAAACAGCTTTTGTATACTAAAATAATAATGAGTAGAAATAAAATGAAAAAAAATTAGAATACAAATTACAGGTGAAATATCCAGAAATAAGCTTAATGAGAAAAATGTAAGATCTATTAGAAGAAAATGTTGAAATAACCCTTTTTATAGTAAAATTTGAGCATTTATTTGATTGGTATATTCTGCACATGCATCCAGATAGAAAGCAAACTGGTCAAAAATAGATGGGAGTAGATTATTTTACTAATTTGTAAACTGGCACAGTTGTGGACACATACCAAAGTCTAGCTCTCTTTTTACAGATAGGTACTCTGTATGCTTCAATTAGCTCAAAGGAAAAGTTGGTTACAACAAATAATTTGTGATTAGCAGAATTCTTTTCACTTTGAAACCATCTATTTAAAGAACATAACTGACAAGAAAAACAAGAAGAAAGCAATTTATATTGATTTTAAGTTACATAAAAATCAGGCACTGTTAGCACTTCAAGTTTTTGGTTTTGCCTCGTAAGATAAAAATAATTGAGGAAAATTGGTGTTGCCTAGTTTAAATAACTTTCTTTTTGTTGTTTTTGTTGCCAGTGGATGACTTTTCACGTCAGGGCTGCATGAAATACTTTTTTTAAAAAAAGGTCTGAATTTTAAAATATACAAAGGGCCATATAATAATCTTTGTTAAGATAATTCAGTCAGAGCCAGCCACACACCTGTAATCCTAGCTACAGAGGCAGGAGGATCGTGAGTTCAAGGCCATCTGGGCAAAAAGTTAAAGGGACCTTATCTCAACAAAGAGGAGGGACATGGCAGCCCTAGCTGTAAGGGAGGCATAGGAAGGAGGACTGCTGTCTGAGGTCAATGCTGGGCAAAAACGCACAAGACCACATTGGAAAAAGAGCTAAGTCAATAAAGGGCTGGGGATCTGGCTGAAGGGGCTGACCATCTGCCTAGCAAGTGTGGGGTCCTGAGTTTAAACTCCAGTACTGCCAAAAAAATTTTCTTAAAATACAAAAACAAACAAACAAACCGAGAGTGCTAGAGGCACGGCTCAAGTGGTGATAGCACTTGCCTAGCATGCACAAGGCCCTGGGTTCAAGTCCCAGCACCACAAAAAATAATAATAGAAATAATGAAGCCGAATAAAATGGAAGTTATTTCTAGGTTAATGTCTTAAGAGTAATACAACTCCAATAAAAATACAAGAAGTCTTTTCAACCACACAAGTTGCTTCTGGAGCTTTTGTTTAAGCTATAAGACAATGAGGCAGAGGGAGGATGAGGGATTAGAGACACCCAGCACTTTCTTGAGTTTTCATGAGTCTGGGGGGGAAAAAAAATCTCAGCTCCACAGCTGCAGGATTTGGTGAGTGGCATGTAAAACAGGAGTGTGACAGAAACACTAGACAGAGAACAGGTAAAATCCAGAAGTATTGGAAGGCTTTTGGCAAAATTTGTCAAATTCACCAATGAAATTGCTTTTTGATCTAGAAACTTCACTTAGGGGAATCAACCCACTTGGTTGATGTACAAAAATCGTATATGCATATTATAATAAACGTGCATGTATTTAATGGTAAAAGAGTAAAAACCACCCAGAAATTTATCAAAAGGAGACTAACCAATCATACTCCATCTATGTAAAGGAATATTATTCAGCCATAAAAATATCTATGTGCTGACTGGAAAAATTGTCATGATGCATTTATATTAAAGAAAAAAGAAGCAAGGAGCATTATTGTGTAGTTATAGTACTACTTGTATTTTTTAAGGAAAGAGCACATCAATAAATTAGTGTATGTACCAGATTGATTTACTCAACATTTCATCTCTGAGTGTGTTTTCCTACCTCTGAATGTGTTTTCCTATACTGAAGGAATGATAAAGACAAAACCACATTTTCCAGACTTCAGGAACTCAATGCATTCATGTCAGACTTGAATTTGGAACTGGGTTAAGTGGTGACAAACAGGAGTCAAGAACTCTGACTGGTGTGGATGGCAGAGGCAATATGATTCATAAGCTAGAGCAGAGGGTTTGTATTTTGCCTGCAAATTCCTGATTCTACAGATTTCTTTATAAATGAACAAAACAAAATAGCAGCTCCCTTAGTCATTTCTACATAGTTAATCTAATATTTGTTTCTTTAGCCCTCCCTGTGACATGGAAAGTCCTTTCATAAACCTCCTTCTGTTTGAGAGAAATGAAGTGGATTCTGACCTCTACACTGGCACCCTGATATCTTAGATAAACACACAGTATGTCTGATGAGGAACACAAGAGACTGATTGTGGAAGGCAGAGGTGGACCCCTAAAGATGCTCCCGACCCAATTCCCAAAGCTGGTGAAGATGTTAGGTTACAGGACAAAGGAGAACAAAGGTTACCAGGTCAAGTTAAGGCTGCCTAGCAACTGTCCTTCAGATGGGGATCTTATTCTGGGTCACCCAGCTGGGCCCAATATTATCAGAGGGTCCCTGTATGTGTTGTTTTAGCCCAGGGATTTTATGGTGACTTGTTGCAGCAGCAATAGAACACTGACACACTGGTCATACTGACAGCTTCCAGGGAGACCTGAGGCCTGTGTCTCCTGCAGGGCAGATAGAAGGGAAACTAAACCTCTCCACACCCATTTATTCTTTTTGAGTTTTGATTTTTGAAAATAAATTACCTATTTTAAAAACTGAATGGAAACTGAAGAAAACACTTTATATATTTGACCAATGTCATTTGGTCTTTAATAACACAGAGAAAAAATAAGACCAATTCAAGTCTGGTCCCTTGTAGAAAAGCTGCTGCTTCTCATTGAATACTGACAATTATTTGCTCTCTCTTTATCATCCAAAAGTATTGCCAGAAATTGTTCAGCTATAGTCTGTGCTATCATCACCTTCAGAAGAATTGGGGAGGGTGGAGGATAATCCCCTGTGCCCCACACAATGGGCATCCCTTCATCATCATTTCCTATAAGCCCCAACCAGAGCTGCCTGGATTTCTATAGTTCTGATCCATCATTCAAGTGCTGTGAATTCCAACCTTACAACCTAAGGTGGGTTTCCAACATCTCTCAAGTAACTATCCTTTTATCCTGATGGCAGACATGCTTCCCTGCACCTCCTCTATTCCCACTCATGGATGAGCCCACTGTCAACCCCAATCTTATGTACTTAGCCAGGTTCTGACTAACCCCAAATTCTAATACTTCCTTAGTGAGGGCTCAGGTTTGCCCCATTTTACTTTGGTAACTTGGGATTTCCCTTGCCTGGTTTCAAGCTCAGCTACAAATTAAGTCATTTGTATTTTATCTATTGAGCATTGCTGTGTGCTTGAAGAAGGGAAGGGCAGAAGCATCTTTCATATCACTCTGTCCAGTGGGTTGACCAGAAGCATTAATTCTGCATTTTGTGTTCCTGGCAATATTTTCTTATCACACCCAACATAACAATTAAGAGCACAGCCTTTAGAATTGGATAGATGAGGGTTTGAATCAGCAGTGGAATTGTACTCAAGTTATATAACCTCTCTGAGCACCTTGCCTCACTTATAAATGTGCATAATGACAGTCTCACAGGATTTTCCTACAGGATAAGTAAAATCAAGTAAAAAAACACCAGCACAAGGTGTTACTCATCCACATCATCTGGCTGGCACATCCTGCATTCTGGCTTTCTGCCACTGACACTCTGACTGCTGTGGCCCTATTAAGGGTACCAAACAATCCTATTAAGTCTCCACTGATTATTTGAAAGGCACATCTTCACTCCATCTTCAGGGTAGCATTCCATTGTGCTTATCTGGGAAGGTTTTCTCACATAGGCCGTCTGCTGTTTCTTATTTTGCATTGTTGATTCCGTCTAGAATGAAGAACTTTACACTTAGTGCCTGACAATTGATAGTGTGCTCTGCCATTGGCCATGGGACTGTCCCTTCTCTGATTTAAGAGATCAATGTGGCTATGTCTGAGTGGAATTTCTGGACTGCTGGATAGCTTTGCTTCACTGAGGTTGGTTCTCATCTTACCTTGCTGGTCTCACTTATAATACTCTGAACTGATACAGTACACACAGACTAACACTCACCACTACCACCACTGCCACCATTGCTAGCACAGGTCATTTCTCTCCGTCCCATGCAAAAGTGGTGTAACTGGTTAGGATCTGAGTGTGGAATGTATCACTCCAGTTTCTTGCCACTGTGCAGAATTGTGTCTTGAAGGAATGGAGAACAGAAGACAGCAGTAGAGGAACAGCATCAGCATTTTTGCTATTGAGCCAATATCTCTGAACCAGGGACAAGATGGGAACAGTGGAGGATAAGTCATAATTTTTTCAAGCTAAAAGATTTGCTCTGTTTCAGGAGGCAAAACATATACTAAGGGTCAACAGAGATTCTAAGTTCTCCATAGATCTGTTTGTATTCTGATAGTAAATTCACCAACATTAATTTTATTTTTCTATATATGATATGTATTTATTTACTTGTGAGAGGCTGCATCTGGGACTGCTAATCCTAACTATTACTTTCAATTCAATGAGTCTTGCAAAATTTAATCATTTTTATCCCAGCTGAATTCTTAAGGCCACAAGAAACTCAAGACAAAAATTACATATATTTGAGCACTACTACAAAGTAGGCATCTACTAAATATTTCTAAATTGAATCTAAATATGGCCCCACATTGCCAGTGCCATCCTTTCAAGATCTCTGAATAGAATGTCTCAGTAAATCAGACCGTAATCTTATTGTTCTGCAGGTGTCACTGATTGCTCTCAGGCCTGGCAAGGTGGTCTACAGTCCATCCTCCACACATAGCTACTCTGTCATCATGTTTCTGGTCACGAATTTCTACTTCCTCCTCCTGTCTGGTACCCTATATCTCTGAGACAATTTACATCTGCCTACAATATGCTTCCCCCAGAAAAAAAAATTGCTCCTAATGAACTCTTCTGCCATCATGCATGAGTCCAGCTCCCTTCAGAAGGCAGTGATTTAGCTTCAGACATATTAATCCTCCCTCCATTAACGTTGCCCTCACAAAAGATAAATTTACATCATTTCAGTGCATGTGCTTGTCCTGATTTTCCATGACAAGATGCTCATAGAAGGCAAGACCTGCTTCTCTGTTGTGTTCTCTGATTTTCCCTTTGGACAGAAGCATTTAGCACAGGACTGGGGCGTAGCTCAGTGGTAAAGCACATGCTTAGCATACACAAGGTCCTTGGTTCCTTCTCCAGCAACGGAAGCAAGGAAGGGAGGGAGGGATGGGTGGAGGGAGGAAGGGAGGGAGGGAGGAAAGAAGAAAGGACCTGGTAAAGGCTTTGCATACGATAACAATGAATATCATTCACCACCTCATGTATAGATCAATGTTAATGTTGTTTAAAGCTAGATTAGTGAGGAGGTTTTCTTCTGGATGCTAATTTATGCTAATGCAACAAAAATCAAACCAGTTTTATTTGTTGTTGTTAAGAGATTTTTTTCCCTTTAGCAATTCATTATAATACAAACTTCATTGCCATCTGTGTATTTGTGGCAGTCAGGCGGGAATTCAGAACCGCCTTCCAATCCCAATACTGAAGTGAGGGAAGTCGTCAACATGTATTAATTATCCACCTGCCAGGGAAAGACTGGAGGGCAAAATTATTATTCTTTAGGTGAGGCAAAATGCAAAATAGTGGACTTTAAAAGTCAATAATTTCATAGTTAAAATAGTAAAGAAGTGCTAAAGAGATAAAATGGAGAATGAAAATTTGAAACATGGTAGGAAAGCCACTGAAAAGGAACAAGAAAGACTGTTTTAGTGTGAAACTAAGGTCTTGAAGATCGACAAATATCACGTGTTTCTAGGGCTGCCATTCTCCACTGTATACCCATGACTGACATCATTGAGCCAATTGTCTTTCTACTCACAACTTCAGAATTTTTCTCAGGTAGCCACTAGCCACACATTAAGCTTGTTATGTGTGATGGTTTGGATTATCGTTCAGCAAACTTTCACCCCCTCTCCCGCCCTCCACAAGAAGACTGTGTTTCCCTGTCTCACTCATGTTGGCCGTGGCAGTGGTGGCTTGCTATGATGTGAACGATGGGGTGGGATGCAAAGAGAGTCCTTAAACGTGCCTGTGTGACTTGGTTCACTGTGCTTTTGCCCTGGTATCCTCCATGAGAAGAGCATAGTCCTCTTCAGCCTGGGCCTCACAACAAACATGCATCTGAGCCCAGCCTCAGCCTGAAGCAGAGCATGTGAGATGAGTAGAATAAATTCTTGCTGTTTAGGGCCCATCTTAGATGAAATTTGTTGTTCCTGTTCTAACAACAGGAAGAGCACAAGAAAATGAGTAGGATAAAGCGACACATTTGCCAGGATTAATAAGGAGTCATTATGAAGAAGAGCCGTGCTAGAAGTTTGAGTTGGTCTTAAATTTTTAGATTTTTGACTAAATCTCTCAGTCTACAGATTAGGACAATGAGGTTGTGGAAATTAAATGGTTTGACAAAACAAGGAATCCAATTGAGGTCTCCTGATTATTGTACACTGTGCTCCTTTTTCTAACAAAACTATAAGGTGTGGTGCTAAGAGATGCATTTGACCCAGGGAGAATGGAGTTGCCAGTGAGTGCCAGGCAAAGGAAATGGTGATCAGCTCCCTCTGGCTGCTGGGCTGCCAGACTGCCCCCTGCCGGGCCCATGTCATACCAGTGACGCCATCTATGGGACTCCAGGGAAGAGCAAGCATCTAGTCTGAGATTCAGGCCATGGCTTGGAAACCTGATAAAGCAAAATTCTCCCAGGCATGAAGGAAACAGAAGTCAGAAAACAAACACCACAATATAAAGTCTATCCAATGATTTGACTTCAAGCAAAATATTTTTAAGTGCTGGGTATCTTACTCTGCAGGAAAGAGCTTAGAAAGGCACAATTTCAGATGCTAACAGTTCCGTGAAGGTCTACCCTTCAGCTGGGTAAACTGCTGCCTTCGGAGGTGTTGGGGTGGGGGGGGCGCGCTTGGGAAGATCACTGCCGTGCCATCAGGTTAGGGGGAAATTTTTTTCATCTCCTTTGGCTCAGTGCTCAGCTCAGACCAAACAAACTCAGACATTAATGTCACTGAAATGTTAGTCTGCATGTCAGACTCCAGCACCTTGCTTCTTACCACCTTCCCAGGTGCTTCACACACAAGCAACACTCAATAAATATTTCTGACCAAACGAATGGACAGACATATAAACAACGTTAAATGCATATATCACTGCTGATCACTTTACTAATGGGAATCATAATTAAGCAAAAGCACACATAGTATTCAGGCCAAGTTTAAGTTCGCTAGCCTCTCCCTCATGAATCCACTGAACAAATATTAATACTTGATGCCTGCTGTGGGCAAGCAACTGGGTGCCTTGCTGCAGATGGAGCCTCAGTGGACAGAGCTCCCGTCCCAGGACACCGGAGGAAAGCGCTTAGCACACACTCAAACACACAGACCGGACAAGATAGCCAATAAACAACAGGGAGCCACACGAGAGTGACAGAGAGTGGGTGCACGTTTAGGAGAGATCAGAGGTCTGTCAGGCAATATTCCCCGAAGGTCCTACATGACCTGTATGAACTGTGAAATAAACAAACACAAGGGCGTGTCATTCCCACAGAGCCCGGCATCTGAAACACACATGCCACTGAGTGCTGCGCCCCTGTGCAGTGAGCTGAGACCTTCTATTTTGGCACCTGACCCTAGGGCCCCTTTTGTCCCCTGGAGTCTTCCCAAACCATTATTCTCTTTAAGCTAAAAGCCAACAAATCACCATTAGTAAGTCTTTAACGCTGGATTACACATTACCTATGCCAGGTTTCTGTAAAACACATGGACATTGAAGCCTACCAAGCAAATAATCTGTGTATGAAGACAAAAGATCCACAGTGGCAAATTCTGGAATGTTCGGTAAGGCTGCTTGGTTAACTTCATCAGTTCTCGTACTCTTCTTTCCAATAAGCAGGTTAATTGCCAGCACAACCTCACTGACCTACAATGAATGCGTGAATTAGAATTCATTTGTGTAAGCTTTCTGATTCAGAGATTATCCTTCAAGGAAAGGCTGTGGCTTGGACATGTCCCCAGATTTCATGTGTTGGAGACTGGATCCCCAACAGGTGACCAGGACATGAATGGATTAATGCAGGAATCATGGAAACAGGTCCTGGGACAGACAAATCAATACCATTTCTCTCTCTCTCGCTCTCTCTCTCTCTCTCTCTCTCTCTTTCTCTTCTACCTTTCTACCTCTTACCAGATTCAGGCCACTTGTCTTGGACTCCCCAGCCTCCAGAACTGTGCATCAATAAATTTCAATTTATTGTAAATTACTCACTCTGTGCTGTTCTGTCGTAGAGCACAAAACAGACTGAGGCAGCAAACAATATGAATATGTGAGCTCATAAAATAATATTCAATATACATTAGAAGAAAAAATCATGACAGCCTGAAAAAGTAATATATGATCCTGACATGTAGACTGTATCATAGTCAAACAAATCATTTAGTTTTGACAATTTAATTAATGCATAAGTCACTTTAAATAAACTACCTCACCTGGCTATGACAGATACTTACCAAAATATCAAGTATGTATACATATGTCTTCACCAGTATTTTCATTAAAGACAAATTGAAAAAAACAGAGTCAGAGCTGGTTAGTAGTGATTAAAAACACTGTACATACAGACTATTTCTAATATTTCCAAATATGATTGACACAAATCCCAAAGAGTGGGAACTTTCCCTTTCTCTTATCTGGACACATTGTGCTGCCTTCACAGCTGATTAATGGGAAATACAGTTGTGACAGGAGAGAGAGTAACAAAAATCACACCAACCTGTGCAGCTGCTCTTATTGCAATCCAAGCCAACGAGCTGAACATCTCAGATATATTTACTGTTGATTCTTTACCAGAACTATGCCGTCGGGGAAAGGGCTAAAATATTTAAAAATGTTTTATGATAAAGATATTATTAAAGTTTCTTGATAAATCTTCTCATCTTCTGAAGGTGACATTTTGGTGGAATAGTATGCAGCCATTAACATTGACATGAATCAATATTTAAAATATATTAAGGAAAGAAAAGTATAGGTTATAAAATTGCACACAAAGTATAATCTCACTTTTAAAAATATGTGTGTATATATATATATATATATATATTTCCTGTACATAGAAAGTTGTTAATAGTGATTATCTCACTTTTTAAGGGTAAATTATTTTTATAATTTTTTTCTAATTTTCTACAATGAGCTTTCATGATTTATGTAATAAATAAAAATGTCATTTTAAGTAAAGTCAAATGCCATTTTAATAGAGGTTCTGTAGAGTGAATACACTGTGGGTAAAGATGCCAGAAAGAGAATATTCCTCAAAGGTTTGTTGTCATTATTTTGAGACAGGGTCTTGCTACGAAGCCCAGGCTAACCTCCTGCCCTCACCTCCCTAGTTACTCACAGATGTCTTTTTTTTTTTTTGGTGGCACTGGGACTTGAACTCAGGCCTCACACTTGCTAGGCAAGTGCTCTACCATTTGAGCCACTCCACCACCCTTTTATGTATTGGGTAATTTCAAGTGACGGTCCACTTTTGTTGCCTGGGCTGGCTTCAAACTGAGATCCTCCTGACCTCTGCCTGCTGAGTAGCTGGGATTACAGGCATGAGCTACTGGTACCTGACACTCAAAGATTTTTCATAGGTATTTGCTATTGTTTTTCTAACGAAGAAAATGTTAAAGTGGCAATATGATCATAACTTTTCATAGAGTAACAAAAAAGAGAATATGCAAGGGGACATTTTTACTATGGGTCCATACCTATGTATCTACACACACACACACACACACACACACACTCACAAACTCACACTCAGAGTTTCTAAATGCAAGAAATCCAATTCACAGAAATGGAAAGCAACTCTACCAACAGCAAAATATCCATGTTACATTCTTAAGATAACTAAAATAAATAAATATTGAAGATAATTTCTTGATATGTAAATAATCTGAAGAGAGATAACTATGAAATTAGACCCCTGAACTCTAATTTTTTGATGCCCATATTTTGAACAATTTCTAATCTTTAAGAAAACTGCAGAATAAAACAAACCAATTGACCTACTTAGATTCTGGAAGTAAGACTAACAGGTACAAAATGAATAAGATAGAATAACATTAACAAACTATAATGTACAGACAATTAGTGGTCCAGTCACTTGAAGAAGTCAGGTAGGGTAAGTAGCTGAAATCCTAGCTACTCAGGAGGCAGAGATTAGGAGGGTCACAGTTTAAGACCAGCCAGAGCAAATAGTGCAAGAAACCCTATCTCAAAAAAATTCATCACTAAAAAGGGCTGGTGGAGTGGCTCAAGTAGTAGAAAGCCTGCCAAGCAAGTGTGAGGCCTTAAGTTCAAACCCCTGTACCTTCAAAAAAATAAATAAAGCAGTCTAATTATTAATTAAAAGGAAAACTTTATTGAGGAGGTTGGGCTTGAGCTCAGAATGGGAAAATCTGCACTGGGGAAGAACATGGTGGGAATTTTTTTTTTAAATGGGGGAGGTGTCAACACTGCACAGTCCATGCAAACAGGAAACAGAGAAAAATGCAAATAGATTGAAAATGAAGAAGTAAAAGTGTGTTTGCTTGCCGAAGATATAATCCTATTTGTAGAAAATCCTAAGAGATACATATACACACAAAGCATACTACTGAGCCAATATACATGGCAAGTGAGAGCATAGGTATAACACTCCATAGTACACACATGACAGCTATACTTCTCTATAACAATCTGAACAATCTGAATACAAAATAAGACCAAATCCATTCACAATGGAAGTAAACCGCAAACGTGCAAGACTTGTACACTGGAAAGTATACAGCGTTGCTGAGAGAAGTTAACTAAGATCCAAATAAATGAAAAGACAATTCACATTCAGGAATTGGAAGACTCACTATTGATACCACAGAACTATCCCCAAATTGTTCTGGAGAGTCAACAACAATCCCATAGAAAGCTCATCACTTTTTCCTAGAAATTGATGAGCAGGTCCTAAAATGTATATGAAAATTCAAGGACTCAAAGTAGCCAAAACAATGTTAGAAAGGAAGAACATAGTTAGACTACATACACTTTCCCAAAACCTACTAACAGTCACAATTACAGAGTGAATGAAATTTTTAATTTGTTTTTGGGTATTTTCTCTGCTTCTGTGTTAAAATATACTGTGTTCAAGATATACAGAAAATAATGACCATATTATATGGAACTAAAATTTTTCATCCAAATTCTAACTTCTTCATGCTCTTAACTGTAACACTTCTCTATACATCCAAGAGACAGGTTATTATCACACCATCCTATTAGCTTGTATTAACACGTTTTATGGCAACAGAACATTTTTTCTCTTACTACAAATAAAAGTGTTTATCAGACCACAGAAAATAAATTTTTCTATTTTTGATTTTAAAAAAATAGGTGTTATCTACTTACAGTCTATTTGCCCAAAGTTTTAAAATCATATTTGTGCTGTCTCAAAAACTAGAGATTTGATGCCAAGATTTTCTGAAAAGGTCTCTTGAGGAGTCAAATGATTATCCAGTAAGGGTGAAATATAAGTCTGTCAACTTTTTAAAAATAGAATCACTGGGACTATATATATCAAGAAACAGCTGGCTATCCATGCTGCTAGGATCTTCCTCAATAAAGACCCTTGGTACCCAAGTGTGGTCCCAAGACCACCAGAATTAGCACTCTCTGGGGGCTTACTAGAAACATCGAACTTCCACCCCACCCCAACACACGGAATCACTATCTGCATTTTCACAAGATTCCCAGAGATATTTCTGCACCTCAAATGGAAGTACTGCTGTGGATATGCACCCCTCTGCAACTCTTTCCATGGCTTCCTCCTCCTTCCATGCCTCTGTGAATGCTGGATCACCCGCCATATTCATTTACAATTTGACCAACCCAACTTACTTCCCTCTCCTAAATTTCACTATGGAAGTCTCCCCCTTCCCTTCTTCTCCCTTGTTCCCTCCTCCCACCTTTATTTCTTTGCTGACTTCTGGTCTGTTTCCCTCTTCTGGATGGCAAGTTCCATGAAAGCAGGGACTGTGCTCATCATGGACACTGTTTTATGACCTTCCTCTAGAGTAGGAGCTCAGTAGATAATTGATGAAGGAATAAACGACTCTTTCAAGAAGTGAAAGAAGCTTGTATACCATGGTTGTATTGAAAATTGTACTTGTCTGTCACTTAACCAATACATCATTCCCTGCAAATTCTTGATTCTCCCTAACAACTCAAACCTACATTTCATGTATAACATTTTAACAGGCAAAACTATCTAAATGAAACCAATTACCAGAGCCCTACATAAAATATGCAAAGAGGCATATAAATATAAGTGTGACTAAAAGTAATGAATTAATTTCTCCAAGTTATATAGCACAGTAATATTAAAGTATTAGGCAATTAACTTATAATTTCTAATAAATTCAGCTATTACCTTAAGTGTTAATGGTGTTCCTGAATTTTTTGTCTTTGGCTTCTTCAGATGAAAATAGAACAGGGCCATTTCTAGGTAGGAATCTCTTATCAATCTAGAATGATACAGCATTGTACTTATTAAATATTAATAATCTCTCTGCCTCATTTGTCAACATTAGAGCTAATAAAAGGTAAAAGGCATAACCAGCATCTCTCCCCACCCACATCTGCTTCTCATAGCACTTCTGGCCAAGTTACTAGAATCTTCCTCCCTACAGCTGGGAGGTCTTGAAGACATCTGAGCTTCTACCTTGTCTTGTGCTGGCAATGGCTTGACAGGGTACCTCGGTACAGGCCAGAAATGATTCACAGCCCAGTATTCCACAGTGGTCATGGGCATCACCCACCATACTGTAAAGAAGGCCTTGGGTCAAAGCCAACAGCAACAAGCTTGAAAAGCAAAGCAGTTAACCTGCCGGACAGATAGAGCCCATGAAGCTTCACCATGAAAAGGGCACTCATTCATTCCTACCTTCAATATTCAAGGTTCTAACACAGCACAGCATTCAAACCAAATACAAACATTGTTAAAAAAATGAAAAGACAGTTTTACCCTGAGTTTTGATCATTTTTCAAGCTTAGCTGTATAGCTTCAAAAAAACTCTCCAGTCGTGTACTTGGAGATTTGTCATCCATCAGTATTTGACGCTCTATTTTGCCTGAAAGAAGAAAAATATATACAGAGATGGTTTTTCTCCTTTTTCTATCACTTAGAACTTAAGAACAAATATTTCATATTGGAAGTTCAGAAAACTGGATATGCTTTTGTTGGTCTGTCTGCTGTTGCTTGCTAGAAATGAGTCAATGAGAAAAGACATGTTGCTTCTTTCTCTGCAAGTATCAAACGTCCCTGCCTTCAGATAGCAGCAACACCGAGTCAAGACGTCCTTGCCTTCCCTGGCACAATTGGCTTTACCACCTAACTTTTCTGTTCCTTACTTCCTTACTTTATGTTTCCTCCTCCTCTGGCATCTCTCATTCCCTTTTTCTACATCCATGTTCCTCTTTCCCCTATTTCACAGATACTACTGCATTTTTACATTTGTTGTAGCATTATCTATACCAGCGAAGATGTGAAATAAACCTGAGTGCTCCTCAATGGATGAAAGGATAAAGAAAATGTGGTATATGTGCACACAATGGACTAGCACACAGCATTTTAAAAGAAGGGAATATGGTCATTTGCAACAACACGGATAAACCTAGGACACGGAAACAAACACCGCATGATCTCACTTACAGGTGGAGTCTGCAAAGCTGAGCTCACAGGAATAGAAAGTAGGATGGCGGTTGCCAGGGTATGGGAAGTTGGGGCATAGGGAGTTAGTCAAGATGGGCAGTTCTGGAGATCTATTGCATAGCATGCTTATGCTTGATAATAATGTATTCTATACTTAAAATTGTTTTAAGAAGATTTTAAATGCTCTCACCACAAAAAGATAATTTTTTGAGGTTAAAGATAGGTTAACTTTCTTAATTTAGTCATTCTACAATGTATACATATATGGAAACACTGCACTATATTTTTATATATATATGCTCAATTCCTAGAGTGGAACAGTGGAACATTGTGCAGGACATTCAACCTTCTAACTAAGTTGGTTTTAGAATGGGAGTTACATGTTTCTATGAAATATAGCATAATAGTATATATATATATATATATATATATATATATATATATATATATATATAAATGATTTTTGGCAGTAGTGGGGTTTGAACTCAAGGCTTTACACTTGCTAGGAGGCACTCTACCACTTGGGCCATTCTGTCAGCCCAAAAAGAATTTTCAAGTTTAAAAAATAATCATAAACTTAATGGGAAAAAATCCCCCCCAAAATCAGCAAATGCTTGAAAGTTCTTAATGATGATCAAATATTATAATCCTCACACAGATCCCAGCCCAATGGGAGGCCAGTCCTCTAGTGCAGGCCCTGAGTGAGCATCTCTGAGCAAAAGGGCAGCCAAGAGAAAGCTTGCAATCACTACAAGCAGGGCCCGCTGTTTTCATGCTGATGTGGGGAGGGCATGCAGCTGGCCACCACGGAATTCACATCTTGACTTGATCGTTCAATAGCTGCTGACTTTTAGAAACCAGCTCAACCAGACAGCACCTGGTTCTCCTCTTTAGTCAACTGGAGAACTCTTGGAAGAATCAGCCATGTGAAATGCAGAACATAGACTACAGAGCCAGCACCTAGAAGATTCCCAGTAAATGACAGAGATCTTCACTCTTCAGTTTTCTCATGGCCAAAATTGCCACAATACAATTATACAAATGCATTTGATAAACAGGCATTGTCTGTAGTTTGTAAATATAGTTATGCTATAGTTACTTAATTCTAATGGATATATATCTCTTACTTACAAAAATTGATCAAAACATTTAGCAGTGTAAAATGATTCAGGAAAAATATATTCCAAACACTATTTACGTAACATTCTGTATAGCTCAGTATTGATGCTACATTTTTCAGTCAAACATGAAACTTCATATAAAGAAGGTCAGTCATAATTATAAAAGAAACTAAGTGGTAGGGTTTTTTATCTTTCTAGATATACACTCAAAATAAGCAGAGTTCTTTTAGGTAAAACTGGGTTTGGCAGCACTATCAATGTGTTTTGTTATTACTAAACCCTTTGTAAAATTTGTATTTTTTATAGTCAGTTCCTCCAATTGTTAACAGGAGGAAAATGTCATAGCTGTGACCCCAAACATCTCACCTTTCTGAAAAAGGATTTCTGCTTCCACCTCACATTCCTCTACAGCTGTTATCTTACAGAGCTTCAACGCCATCTCAAACAGCTGAAGAGCGGGTAACCACTTTGAAAAGTCCTTCTTTTTACTGCTGTAATACACCAACTTTGCCAGTGAATGTCCTAAAAGAAAGACAATAGGGTGGGGGTGAAACAATAAAATATGCAGTGTTCATAGCTGGCCTCCAAGTCTCCAGGCCTCTCTCACAGTCATGTTATCTATTAGGAACTCTGGTGGCCTTTACTGTTTTTAGCATCCAAGAAATGTTTTAAAGAAACACAATACCCAATATTCCAGTGAACTATAACAATAACTACCTTTGATAAATCTCCAATATGTTTTCTTGTTTTTAAAATGAAGGATAGGGGCCAGGCATGGTGGCACACATGCTATGTGGGGACAGAGACTGTGGTTCAAGGTCAAGCCAGACAAGAAGTTAGTAAAAGCCCCATTTCAACAAACAAGCCAGTGGTGGTGGCACACAGCTGTGATCTCAACTAGGTAGGAAGCCTAGGTAGTAGGCAAAAGGCATGAGATCCTATCAAAAACTAACTACAGCAAAAAACAGGCTGGGGATGTGGCTTAAGTGGTAGAATGCCTGACTAGCAAATGTGGGGCCTTGAGTTCAGACATAGGTATTGTCCCTCAAAACTTTTTAATTAAAAAAATAAAAATACATAAAATGAAGGGTAGGGAGGAGGCACAAGAGAGGGTAATGGGGGTGAATACAGTCAAAGTACATTATATACCCTGTATGAAAATGTCATAATGAAACCCATTACTTTGTACAATATATGCTAATAAAAAGTGGGGAAAAAAATAAAAAGAAAGATAATCTCTAAAGACTAGTTCAGTTATAAAATTTCATGATATGCAACAAAACAGCCTCCATAAGATGAGGTTTGTGTAGAGAAACATCTGGAAGTTTTATGTTGCTTGCAATAAAACCTGCATATATTAATAGGCAGTAATTTTCTTCCTATTAAGTACTATAGTAGCTGTTTTGTGCATTTTTCATCATTGTGACTAGATAGCAAACCCACTATGGATAAGGATGCATGCTGTACTCCCTATATGGTCCCACCATCACTTAACATAATGAAGGATTATGGAATGGGAGAAACATCTTTCTATGTGGCCTCAAAGAGATAGACATTTACTCAACAAGTATTTTCTGAGTGCTTGCTTAGATACTAGATAAAAGTGAGAAAAGATAATGAAAGACCTAATATTTACTAAATGCTTCTTACATGACGGGCGTCACCTTGTGTACTTAACATGCTTTACTGTGATCCTCACAACTCAGAGTAGGCACCATTATTATGCCCATTTGACAAAGGACAAAGCAGTGGCTCAGAGAGCTTTAAGTAACCTTCTCCATGTCATGTGGCTAGTAAATGGCAGGGTCACAATTTGAATCTACAGCAGTCTGGTCCCAGAGCCCACTCCCTAAATGCAACACAGTGTCTTAGAGATGTCATGAAGCCTAGTGATTATGCAGACTATGCAGAGAATAAGCAGAGCCAGACAGTAGTCAAAAGAGTGTGTGGCATGCACAGGAAATCAATGTGAGTCAACTCCCTGTATAGCTATCCTTATCTCAACCAGCAAAACCCCTTGTTCCTTCCTATTATCGCTTATACTCTCTCTTCAACAAAATTAGAGATAAGGGCAAAATAGTTTCCGCCGGGTGTGGCTGGTTG
This sequence comes from Castor canadensis, assembly GCF_047511655.1. NCBI lineage: Eukaryota > Metazoa > Chordata > Mammalia > Rodentia > Castoridae > Castor > Castor canadensis. The sequence continues at coordinate 134,069,785 of NC_133393.1, read as the reverse complement.
TGTGGGAAAGAAATCCAGGACATTGTAGGAGCAGGCTACAGGATCCCTGGCCCAGATTTGGGAAAGTCAGAGTGTGTGATAGCATGTCTTTGGTCATTTTAAAGAAGAAAACAGTTGGGATAAAAAGTAGAAGAAAACTGGTATCAGCTACATTAATGGAATAGTTGACTACACACAGAAAAGTAATATAAACAGAATGGTGGGTAGGCCTGCAGAGTACAGATGCCAAAGTGTGGGGTCCCAGGCAGTCTAGAAAATACTTGCTGTGTCTTTGGGTTCAGAAAGTTTTCAATTCCAAGATCCATACCCTACAGAGGTTTGAGATTTGTTTGTTTGTTTGTTTGGCTTTTGACAAAGAACTTTTTGTAAATCTTTCGTTCAAGGATGAGCCATTTTGATGGCCAAATGGAGGAGAAATGGCTCATCAGACAAGTGACTCAGCCCTTACTCTGAACCAGGCAGCGCACTGCTGAGAATATGAAGATGAAATAACAGACTTCTTGCTCTCTAGAAGTTCCCAGGAGGCTGAGCAGCACAGTGGCTCATGCATGTAATACTAGCTATTTGGGAGGCAGAGATCAGGAGGATTATGGTTAGAGACCAGTCCAGTCAAAAAGTCAATGAGACTCCCCATCTTAACCAATAAAAAGCTGTGTGCAGTGGTGCACGCCTTTCATCCCAGCTACTCAGGAAGCATAAAGAGGAGGATAAAAACCAACTATTCAAAAACCTATTCAAAAACCAACTAAAACAAAAAGGGCTGGGGAGTGGCCTGAGTGGTAGAGAGCATGCTTAGAAAACACAAGGCCCTGACTTCAAAGCCCAGCACCATCAATGGAAAGAAAGAAGCTCTCAGGAGAGTGAGAAGGCCAAGCACAGAGCAGTAAGCGTACCTAACACGTACAAAGCTTTGCAATGAGGTATGTGCCCTTCTAAACACAGACACAGCCAATGTGCCTAGTCATACTTAACCATTTTATGAGAGAGGAAACAGGAACAGAGGGAGGTTAAGACTGTGCAAGGAAATGGAATAAGAACTCTTTCTCCAGAATCTACAATCTTAACCTCAACCGTTACCCACAGTATTTAGATACCAGCAAGAAGGGCAATAAAAGACATGCTACTGCCTGGTCCAATATGGCTCCATGCTCCAATGTACCGATCATTTATACGTGCTCCACTTTTCCCAGATTATACCACAGCTGCTTATTGTTAGAAGACAAAATATCAGATATCTTTATTTTCTTGGGACACACATATAGGGATGTATAATACATATTAGTACTATAGAATACAGAATCAATATACAATAATAGTACTTAAATTGTCTTCTTGATGGTCTTTAGAACTGTTACAGAAATTATTGAATATTTTCTCTCTCCTCACTAACTACATGATCAGCTCTTTGAAGACAGAGATGGAAACTGGATCCCAATTATAGCCCAGCATCATTCCTGCACCCACTGGTGCTCAACAAATGTTTGTTGGTTGAAAGAATGTAAGAAATTCAAATGCCTTTTATTCATTCCAATTTACAATCAGTAATCTACTTTTTCACCTAATAAGAAAGATCAAGGTAAGATAATTAATGGGAAAATAATCTTAAATAATCATAATGCTTATTTTTGCTTTGTAAAAATTATCTAAAATGCCATTTTCTATGAGCCTTGCACAAAGAAAATAAATTTAAGTGTCTTTATTCTTATGATACAATCCATACTGTAAAGGAAAACTGTCAAGAAAGCAAGTTGCAGATGATTTTGTGCTTCATAATATTGAAGTGTTCCTTTTTCCAGTAAACATCGACTCTGTGAAAAAGAAGTTGTGAAACTGACATTGTTTTGACAGAAAGGCTGCTTTTGGTTTTGTTTTTAAAGCCTGTATTTAATATAATATACCAGAAAGCAAGCTGTTCAGCTTCAAATAAGCCTACAAAGAGGCAACAGTATTGTCATTGAGTGGTGACACATCTTCAAGATTAGTAAGTCAGAAAATACATTTGATTTTACACAATCTGTGCTTAGTCTCATGTAGAAATCAAAAGTTCTGATAATATAACAAATTGTGGGCTTAAAAATACAGAAAAGTAGATTTCATGAGGTTAGTAAGTTAGTAAGCTGGAAGAAATTTCAGAGGCCAAGTACACGGGCTAATTCTGTAAGTGAGGAAACCTAAGGTAAAATTATTTATGTGATGAAATTCATATCTGATGATAATCATATAACACCAATGATCAATACTGATCATATTGATAATGAAATGGAGATGCAGAAGGGAGATAAAAGGAAGATTCTGAAGAGATGGTAGCTTGAGTGTACCCTTACTGTCCTCCCTTTCACAATCCAATCCTACTCTCCACTATCTTGACTGAGTGGCTACCTGTGTAGGAGGCAGGCAGGTCCTAGGTGATGGGTGACAACAGACAGAGCTGGTGCCAACTTTTCCACCCTCTGAGCTAGACAAGACCCTGAGAAATGGAATAAATGAGGTCTTGGTCAAAAATCAAAGAAAGCTTCCTAGAGACAGCTTGAAAGGCTATCTGTGAGCTTCAGAAAAGGGTAGTTCTGATTGGCTGCTTCCTTGGGTTCTGAGGACCTGGCCTGAGTCCTCTCAACTCCTGAGCCAAAGACTGCTAGCCTTCAGTGTAAAATGGGGGCGCTGGTTGGAAGTGGGAGCACATGGTTGGGGGGAGGGTGAAAGGGCAGTCAGTATGATTGAAGTACTTTATGCACAGGTATGAAAATAGAATAATGAAACCCATTAAAATTGTTCAAAAAAGAGGAGGGAAAATATTATTGCTGTAAATAGAGGGAATGAATTTGATTAAAGTACATTCTATGCTGTTTGAAAATACCACAGTGAAACCCCTTTGTATAATTAAAGTACACTTTTAAGAGAAAGAGGAAAAAAGAGAGAGAGAGACAGAAAATATGAGGGCTGGCCTTTGTTCTTTCTTCTGGTGCTTCAGTAGGAAATTAGATTCTTGAAGGTTGGTACAAAGCCAACTCACAGAGGCAGAACTAGCACTTCCTACTGCCAGTATCAGCACTGCCTCTGCTGAAGTTAATTCAATAACTGGACCTCAACCACAGTAAGGAGACAAAGTAAAACAGCCCAGCAAAGAAGATCCATCAGTCAGCAAAGAAAAAAACAAATATAACCTCCAGAAAAGTTGGCATTAGTGAAATGAAACTGATTGAGGATAGGAAGACAAAGTTTTTTTAAAAAAAGAGCTTATGTAGAGATAAAAAGTTATCAGATGATATTGAGAAGATGGTCAATACTGAAATCTGAATTAAGGATCATAAAGATCAAATACAAGTAGCTCACATCATAGATGACATAAATAAATTGAAATTTCAAGAAAAAAATAGACTTGAAAGACAGATCCAAATTTCACATACAAATATTAACAGTCAGCACTCAATAGTGCTTACTCTGGTCCCAGTCTAGGCACTTTTCTCATTTAATCTTCTTTGATGTAAGTGCTATTATTATTCCCTATTATGGTCTGAATGTTGGTGCCCCCCTCCATTCATATGTTTAAACCTAATCCCCACACAATGATGTTACCAAGAGACAGGGATTTTGGCAAGTGATTAGGCCTCAGGAATGAGATTAGTGTTCCTTAGTGGAACACTAGGCTTGAAGGAGGCCTGTTTGCCCCTCCCCATATGTAAAGGACCAATGTATAAAAGAAGGCACCATGTATAAAGTAGACATGCCCCTCGCCAGATACTAAATCTTGGACTTACAGTCTCCAGAACTGTGAGCAATAGATTTCTACTATTTATAAATTACCCAGTTTAGGGTATTTTGTAATAGCAGCTCAGACTATGACATCCCAATTTTTGAAATGAGGAAACAAAAGCACAAAGAAGTTAAGCTGTGTGCTTGAGATTTTTACCTAGGTAGGCTGTCTCCAGATGTTCATAGCAGAAGAAAGAACAGAGAAAATCACAAGGCAATAATGAAGCAAGAAGAAATTTCCCCAGAAGTGGAAAGAGATCTGTCTGCAGATTGAAAGGGCTCACTTAGTTCCACATAGAGAAATAAAGACAAGACTATACTCAGACAAATGCTAGTAAAATTCCTAGACTACACAGACAAAAGAGGAACTCTTACAAGTTTTCAGGTAGAAGGAATAAGTTCCTTACTAAAAGAAAAGAAAAATTAGAATGACACTCCAGTTCTCATTTGTAACATTCAAAGCTAGAAATGATGGAACATCTATCAAATTCTAGAGAAAAGGCAACATCCCAAGATTCTGATACTGGACTAAGACAGCATATCACTCAAGGTATTGAAAAGGACAGAAAAGGTATTTGTAGAGAACAAGGATTCAGACGGCATATCAGCTGCATACCCCAATGAAGGAAAATGTGGTGGGTGAAGACTCGATCAATAATCTGTGAAGCAGAACAGAGACTGAAAGACAAAGAAGGTAAATGCAAAGGAGGGGGAAGGAGAAAGGGCAGCAGTAGAGGTAAGATGACTATAACTAGATATTATTAATTATAAATAAAATTTCTTTAAAAAGAAAGCATTCAAAGGAAAAACCTAAAATGCCCTGCATCAAAAAGTACTAAATTAACTGAAGAAGACAACAGAAGATAGAAGTACCTCCTATGTTCATAGATCAGAATTAATATTGTGAAAATGGCTATACTACTGAAAATGATCTACAGATTCAATGTAATTGCCATTAAAATTCCAATAATATGCTTCACATAAATAGAAAAAAAAAATCCTAAAATTCATATGGAAGCACAAAAAGCCAAATAGCCAAAGCAACCCTGAGCAAAAAGGGCAATGCTGGGGGTATCACAATAACTGAGCCATAGCAACAAAGCAGTGTGGCACTGGTACAGAAATGATATGTAGCAAGGACAGAATAGAAGACCCAGAACTAAACATAGCTATAGCAATCTGATTCTCCATACAGGTGCCAAAAGCAAACATTGGAGAGAAGACAGCTTCTTCAACAAATGGTGCTGGGAAAACTGGATATCCACATGTAGAAGACTGAAACTAGACCCTTAACTCTCCCCACATGCAACTCAAAATGGGTCAAACACCTTAATGAAAGACATGAAATTTTGAGAATACTGCAGGGAAGCATAGGGAAAACACTTGAATATATAGGCATAGTTCAATGACTTTCTAAAGAGAACTCCAATTGTTCAGGAAATAAGAGCAAGAATTGACAAATGGGATTGCACCAACTTCAAAAGCTTCTGCACAACAAATGAAGAAGTGAAGAAGACAGCTTAAGAATAGAAGAAAAAATCTTTCCCAGCTATCCATCTGACAGGGCATTAATACGCACAATATATAAAGAACTCAAAAAACTAAACTTAAAAGAAAAATCCAATCAACAAATGGGCAAATGAATTAGAAGTACAAATATCCAATAAATACATAAGAAAAGGTTCAATATCATTAGCTAGAAGGGGAGCGCATGTCAAAACTACACTGAGATTCCGTCTCATGCCTAGTCAGAATGGTACTGTCAAGAAAAACATTAACAAATGCTGGCTAGGATGGGAGAGGGGAGAAACCTTATACACTGTTGGGAATGTAAATTAGTCTAGCTGTTATAGGAGGGTGATCTCTGAAGATTCTGGTGAGAAGACTCCTAGGCACTTGAGTCCGCAACAGAAGAATTCAGGCAAGACATGAAAGTGACGGTAAAGTTTATTGAAGGTGAGGGAAAGGCCCACAAGAGAAATCAGTGAGCTCTGGTCAGAGGACAGAGAAGCACATTTCTTTTTTAAAGGGCCTTTATAAATTGAAAGAGCAAATGGTGGGGAAAAATCTGGGCAGTCTTTGCAGGATGGACTAAGGTGATTGACAGGTTTGATTGACAAGATCTTGTCATACAACATGGGGCATTCTGTGCATGCACTTGTGCTAACTCTCATGTGTTTTAATTGCATGTATGAGGTGTGACCAATATTCATGTTTTAAGCCGAGGGTTTTTACCTGGGAGGTAATCAAGGGCAGAATTCTCCCAAGGCTTCCTGTCTTTGATGCAACTTAGAACTGCAAAGGATTTACAACTGAAGAGAACCCTCCCAACTGCTAAAATTTTACAATTGGTAAAACAGGTCCTGTACCAGTGTGAGGTGAGGGGATATGAGGAAACGGTGTAGAAAGGTGAATATGGTGAAAATATTATGTCCTCATGTATGAAAATGAAAAAATGAAGCATATTGAAACTGTTCCAAGAATAGGAGGAGTGGGGATAAAGGAGAATGATGGAGGGGGTGGATTCAACTAAGATACATTGTAAGCACTTTTGTAAATGCCACAATATACCCCCAGTACAACGATAATATAATTTTCAAAAAATGGTAAAGAAAAGAAATTTACAGCTGCAAAGGATAGCACTGGGCTGAGATGAGGAGGACTTTAACACAAAATTCACTGAGAAAAGTTTCATCACTCCTTCAAGTCCCAGTTTCTTTCCCTATTTATTAGCTTGCCTCATAGCTACAATGGAAATCAGTATGGATATTCCTAAAAACTAAAAAATAGACCTACCATATGATTCAGTTGCACCACCCCTGGGTATATACACAAAGACATTAAAGCAACACATATAGAAATGTTTATTGTAGCACTACGCACAAGAGCCAAGTTATAAAATCAACCTAGGTGCTCATCAACAGATGAACAGATAAAGCAAATGTGATACACACACACACACACACTGAACTATTACTTGGCCACAAAGAAGAAGGAAATTATATCATTTTCAAGAAAATACCTGGAACTGGAGATTGTGCCATTAAGCATATTAAGTCAGACTCAGAAAGACAAATATTGCATGCTTTCTCTCATATGAAGAATCTACACTTAAAAAACGAGACATGATGTCAACGCACCCAATTTCATCAAACATACCCTGAAGGACCTAAAGCATATATTAACTCCAACACAGTGGTTGTGGGAAACTTTAACACCCCATTATCATCAATAGATAGGTCATCCAAACAAAAAAATCAATTAAAAAATCCTAGATCTAAAATATACAATAGATCAAATGGACCTACTTGATGTCTACAGAACATTTCATACAACTTCTACACAATATACATTCTTCTCAGCAGCCCATGGAACCTTCTCCAAAAGAGATCATATCCTAGGGCACAAAGCAAGTCTCAGCAAATATAAGAAAACAGAAATTAAACCTTGCATTCTATCTGATCACAATGCAATAAAACTAGAACTCAACAACAAAAGTAAAGACAAAAAACATGCAAACAGCTGGAAACTGAATTACTCATTGCTTAATGAACAATGGGTCATTGATGAAATAAAAGAGGCAATTAAAAAGTTCCGGGAAGACAAGGAAAATGAAAACACAACCTACCGGAACCTATGGGACACAGCAAAGGCAGTCCTGAGAGGAAAGTTTATAGCCAGGAGTGCATATATTAAAAAGACTGAAAGATCCCAAATCAATGACCTAATGATACATCTCAAACTCCTAGAAAAACAAGAACAAGCAAATCCCAAAACAAATAGAAAGAGAGAAATAATAAAAATAAGAGCTGAAATCAATGAAATAGAAACCAAAAAAAACCATACAAAGAATTAATGAAACAAAAAGTTGGTTCTTTGAAAAAATAAACAAGACCAACAGACCCCTGGAAACCTGACTAAAATGAGGAAAGAAAAAACCCAAATTAGTAGAATCAGGAATGCAAAAGGGGAGATAACAACAAATACCATGGAAGTCCAGGAAATCATCAGAGACTACTTCGAGAACATATATTCAAATGAATTCAAAAATCTTAAAGAAATGGACAGATTTCTAGATACATATGATCATCCAAAACTGTACCAAGAGGATATTAATCACCAGAATAGATCTATAACACAAAATGAAATTGAAGTAGCAATCAAGAGTCTCCTCAAAAGAAAAGTCCAGGACCCGATGGATTCTCTGCTGAATTCTATCAGACCTTTAAAGAAGAACTGACACCAACCCTCCTTAAACTGTTCCACGCAATAGAAAAGGAAGGAAAACTGCCTAACACATTTTATGAAGCCAGTATTACACTTATCCCAAAACCAGGCAAAGACATCTCGAAAAAGGAGAACTATAGGCCAATCTCCTTAATGAACATTGGTGCAAAAATCCTCAACAAAATAATGGCAAACCAAATTCAACAACACATCAAAAACATTATTCACCACGACCAAGTAGGCTTCATCCCAGGGATGCAAGGGTGGTTCAACATACGAAAATCAATAAACGTAATAAACCACATTAACAGAAGCAAAGACAAAAACCACTTGATCATCTCTCTCAATAGATGCAGAGAAAGCCTTTGATAAGATCCAACACCACTTCATGATAAAAGCTCTAAGAAAACTAGGAATAGAAGGAAAGTACCTCAACATTATAAAAGCTATATATGACAAACCTACAGTCAGCATTATACTTAACGGAGAAAAACTGAAACCATTCCCTCTAAAATCAGGAACCAGACAAGGATGCCCACTATCTCCACTCCTATTCAACATAGTACTGGAATTCCTAGCCAGAGCAATTAGGCAAGAAGAAGGAATAAAAGGAATACAAATAGGTGAAGAAACTGTCAAAATATCCCTATTTTCAGACAATATTATCCTATACCTTAAAGACTCAAAAAACTCTACTCAAAAGCTCCTAGACACCATCAATAGCTATAGCAAGATAGCAGGATATAAAATCAACACAGAAAAATCATTAGCATTTCTATACACTAATAATGAACAAACTGAAAAAGAATATATGAAAAAAATTCCATTTACAATAGCTTCAAAAAAAATTAAATACCTAGGTGTAAACCTAACAAAGGATGTGAATGACCTCTACAAGGAAAACTATAAACTTCTGAAGAAAGAGATTGAGGAAGACTATAGAAAGTGGAGAGATCTCCCATGCTCATGGATTGGTAGAATCAACATAGTAAAAATGTCGATACTCCCAAAAGTAACCTACATGTTTAATGCAATTCCCATCAAAATCCCAACGGCATTCATTAAAGAGATTAAAAATCTACCGTGAAATTTATATGGAAACACAAGAGGCCACGAATAGCCAAGGCAATACTCAGTCAAAAGAACAATGCAGGAGGTATCACGATACCCGACTTCAAACTATATTACAAAGCAATAACAATAAAAACAGCATGGTACTGGCACAAAAACAGACATGAAGACCAGTGGAACAGAATAGAGGACCCAGATATGAAGCCACACAACTATAACCAACTTGTCTTTGACAAAGAAGCTAAAAATATACGATGGAGAAATAGCAGCCTCTTCAACAAAAACTGCTGGGAAAACTGGTTAGCAGTCTGCAAAAGACTGAAACTAGATCCATGTATATCACCCTATACCAAGATTAACTCAAAATGGATCAAGGATCTTAATATCAGACCAGAAACTCTAAAAGTTGATACAGGAAAGAGTAGGAAATACTCTGGAATTAATAGGTATAGGTAAGAATTTTCTCAATGGAACCCCAGCAGCACAGCAACTAAGAGATAGCATAGATAAACGGGACTTCATAAAACTAAAAAGCTTCTGCTCAACAAAAGAAATGATCTCTAAACTGAAGAGAACACCCACAGAATGGAAGAAAATATTTGCCAGCTACACATCAGACAAAGGACTAAAAACCAGAATATACAGGGAACTTAAAAAACTGAATTCTCCCAAAATTAATGAACCAATAAAGAAATGGGCAAGTGAGCTAAACAGAACTCTCTCAAAAGAAGAAATTCAAATGGCCAAAAGACACATGAAAAAATGCTCACCATCTCTAGCAATAAAGGAAATGCAAATTAAAACCACACTAAGATTCCACCACACCCCTGTTAAAATAGCCATCATTAGCAACACCACTAACAAAAGGTGTTGGCGAGGATGCGGGGGAAAAAGGAACCCTCTTACACTGTTGGTGGGAATGTAAACTAGGACAATCACTCCGGGAAAAAAATTGGAGGCTACTTAAAAATCTACACATTGATCTACCATATGATCCAGCAATACCACTCTTGGGGATATACCCAAAAGACTGTGACACAGGTTACTCTAGAGACACCTTCACACCCATGTTTATTGCGGCACTATTCACAATAGCCAAGTTATGGAAACAGCCAAAATACCCCACTACTGATGAATGGATTAAGAAAATGTGGTATTTATACACAATGGAATTTTATGCAGCCATGAAGAAGAATGAAATGTTATCATTCGCTGGTAAATGGATGGAATTGGAGAACATCATTCTGAGTGAGGTTAGCCTGACCCAAAAGACCAAAAATCATATGTTCTCCCTCATATGCGGACATTAGATCAAGGGCGAAAACAACAAGGGGATTGGACTTTGATCACATGATAAAGCGAGAGCACACAAGGAAGGGGTGAGGATAGGTAAGACACCTAAAAAACTAGATAGCGTTTGTTGCCCTCAACGCAGAGAAACTAAAGCAGATACCTTAAAAGCAGCTGAGGTCAATAGGAGAAGGGGACCAGCAACTAGAGAAAAGGTTAGATCAAAAAGAATTAACCTAGAAGGTAACACACATGCACAGGAAATCAATGTGAGTCAACTCCCTGTATAGCTATCCTTATCTCAACTAGCAAAAACCCTTGGTCCTTCCTATTATTGCTCATACTCTCTCTTCAACAAAATTAGAGATAAGGGCAAAATAGTTTCTGCCGGATATCGAGGGGGTGGGGAGCGGTAAGGGAGAGGGTGGGGGAAGCGGGGAGAAATGACCCAAACATTGTGCACATATGAATAATAAAAAAAAAAAGTCATGAAAGTAGAAGGAGCGCTATTTGGAAATGTGAAGGGGACTGCAGAGGGGGAGTACAAGAGAGTATATTGTGGGGAAATATGGCCAAAATATATACATGTACATAGATACATATATCATAATGAAATTCATTATTTTTGACAATTAATTTGTGCTAATAAGAAAAGGGTATGGAACTTAATAGTATCAATTATAACCTAAAAGACATAATTCCTTTTTATATATTTCTCTCTAAAATCTTTTTTACCAATTTGTTGTAAGTATAAAGAAAGTAGGTATAATTTAGTGGACAAAAAAGTATGTTATTTACAAAATGCACCTGTATTTTGTGTTTGTTCAATTTCTTCAATAAAGTTGCTGAAACATACAATAATTTTAAGGTAGACTGTGGGAAAAATTTCAATGCAAATGATCAACTAATTGGAGAAAATGTGATAGCTCAGAGCAAGTAGCTACAAAGTATAATTATTGCAGTCAACTTCATACTTTATTTATGAAGACCACTCATACATCACAGAGTATGGCACATGGTCAATGATCAAAACCTATTTGTTAAGTAAATGGAGCCCAAGTATTCATAAATTTTGCCCCCTTAAAATGCATTCATATGATAATTTACCTGAAAATAACTTAAAATTTTATATCAGTCACTCTAGCATGATATATGTTTAAATGTTCTTACCAATTCTCATTTTTATTTTGGCCAATAACATGACATGAGGAAGATAGATATTTTTCAAAGGCTGCAATGGATTTGCATATTCAGTGTTTGATAAAGGAAATTCAATTGTTTCTCCAAAAGTTAGCATCTATAAAAGAAAAATTGCAATGAGCAATTAATTAGTTAATATGGTTTGGAATAAGAAAAAAAAATTCAGAAAAGCAAATTTCTAAATCTTGTAAACATAAAAGTATTTTCACCTGTTCAATAAGAATTCTGTGAGCCTGAGTCAAAATATTTAATTTTTCTTGCTTTGAAGAGGAAGACTGCTTGAATTTCTCAGCTTTTGTTAAGTCATCCAGTAGAACTAGGCTTCTTGCCAGGGTTAACCATGATCGAGGAGAAATAAATTCACTTCCTTCAAGCAAATGTATTATATCCTATTAAAATAAAAATGATTCCATTTGATAGGACCTTTCTCAATTCACTGAAGCAAGAGCTGACCATGTTGACTATTATGCAGTCAGTACAATTTAAAAGGGATTTAAAATTCCCTCCTTTTGTTAAAACCCAAATCTTTCCTAAATACAAGCATTACCAAGGTTTCCTTCCTACCTGAAGATTTCTTATAATGTCTGTCTTTAAATGCTTTTCTTGTAGGCCAAGGATTACAGCTTGCATCAAGAATTCAGCCTGCAGCTCTGTGTCGTCTGCACTTTTTGCTTCCATACACACTTCATTGATGAGGCTCAAACAATCTGTCAGATCCTTCTCTACAACACACAAACATTATTATTTTAAATGCACAAAGAAAGCTTGTGTGTGACCTTCCTAATGTTTGTCACAGGACAACTGTGTTAGGTTGAAGAACAAGAGGATATTAAGAAGAAAGATAAATGAAACATGGAACAGAAATGTGTTATAATATAGGGGAAAGTACTTTAGGATAATCCAGTGCTAAAAGAGGAATAAAATTGCATGAAATGATCTAATTTAGGAGATGGGTGAATAGATGGGTATAGAAACAGATAATTACCAGTCAGTGCAAGAACTACCATGTATATGTGCCAGGCTATTATCGAAGACTATAAATTTAACCCATTCAATTCTACTAACAATCCTAGGAGAGAGAAACAGTCATCTCCATTTTACAGGGTAGGAAACTGAGGCACAGAAAGTTTGAGAGGCCTGGCCAAGAAAGACTTGGTAAGGAAATGGCAGACTCAGAATTTCAACTCAGGTTTGTGGCCCACAATCTGTGTTCTTCACTCCTATGCTTAGCCATCTTCCTAAGTGACAAGGAGACTTGGGCATATGTGTCTTAAAATCTCCTTGCTGAAAACCTTTGGTCCTTCCTATTATTGCTTATACTCTCTCTTCAACAAAATTAGAGATAAGGGCAAAATAGTTTCTGCCGGGTAGCGAGGGGATGGAGGGGAAAGGGAGGGGGAGGCGGCGGGGTTGGGTGGGGGGTAAGGCAGAGGTGGGGAAAGGGGGGAGAAATGACCCAAACATTGTATGCACATATGAATAAAAAAAACAAACAAAATCTCCTTGCTGTTACATGGTAACATGTTACATGGTAATCTCTTACATGGGTAAGTACCATATATGCCATTTTCACTGATACAAACAACTGCTAGAAATGATTACTTTTATTTAGCAACCTGAAATTTTAACTATGGAAACAGATCAAGCTAAAATATGAATATAAGTAAGTCCTGATAAAATTCCCTTCACCTATGTAAAATTGTTACAAAAAACATTAAGAAAATAGGACATTTATTTGTACCTTTCACAATTCCAATGCCACGAATCTGGGCGACAAACGCAGTCACCAGGGCTAAGCGGCACCTCAACCACAGATGAATGTTGAAATACTCTCGGGCATTTAGAGAAATAGGGTCTAAAAACTCATCATCTTTACCCTCTGTGGCCTAAATAACATTAAAAAGATGAAGTTATCTTTCCATTTCATAATGTCAAAGGTCCACTACTCTATGGAACTTGGGGAAAGAGGAAAAGGAAAAGATAATGACAGAACATCAGTAATATTGCATACTATTAGATGTAAAGATAGAGGATATAAGGAAGTGTACTGAAAGCTGTTGAAAAATTGGGAGGGATGGGAGGTAAAGGGATAAGGGAGAGTATTCGAAGGGATTGAACAGACCAAAGTAAAGCACACCCACAGAGGGCATACATTGAGACACCCCTTTGAACGTCAACTCAAATATTAATTATGAAAACCAGGACTGTAAAATTGGTACAGTATGTGCAGGGGTACTAGTGGGAGCGGGGAGGGTAAAGGAAGGAGATTAAGGTGACAGTATATGGTTGATGGACTTCATATACCTACGTGAAACAGAACTAAAAAACCTCTTGCAAATGCTTTAAGTGCGGTGAGGAGGGAGCTAAAGGGGAGAGATGATGGGGGCAATGTAAATAATGTACAATATAAGACTAATCAGAATTGTTACTACGAATCCCCCCATGTAATGAATATATCCTAATAAAATATTTATAATTTAAAAAAAAAAAAGAAGTGGATTCTCCAGCCCCAGTCTGGCTTTCAGATGTCTGCAGCCCTAGCCAACATGCTAACTGCAATCTCATGAGGCACCTTGAGCCGGAGCTACCCAGCTTGGCTGCTCCCAAATTTCTGACCCCCAGAAAGTGTGGAATAATAAGTATTTTTTCGAGGTAAATAGAAAAAAATAATGTCAAAGGTCCAACCTAAGACTAAGCATAAGTTAAGAGAAGCATTGATATTATTTCACTGTATTAAATTCTAAATTTAGAAATTATTCTTGCATATTCTATGAAATATATATTAAACAGATAAATAAAACTACCCACTATTCTACCCAAGCCTCTATTAACATTTTGATACTAGTTTTCAGCTTTTCTTCTCTCTGTTTCAAACTATTGAAAAATAGTTTTTGTAGTCTGAATTTTGCTTTGCAAACTATATTATCAGCAGTTTCCATGTCATTAAAAATTTTTGTAAACATAATTTTTTACATAATAGGAACTGAAACCTAGAGAGGTTAAGCATCTTGCTTAAACTCCAGCATTTTTTGGCAGAGGTGGGACCTCAACTTGTGTCCTCCCAAATTTCAAGTCCCCTGTGTTACATTTCAAACACATTTTACAACTGATGGCCATCCTTGCTATTATACTGTACACACAGGTGATAAGTGTCCAGAGTTACTGAGAAGGAGGTGCAGAAAAAGCTTTTTCTAATGGACATCGTGGGCACTTGGGAACTTTAAAATCATCTAGAACAATCCCAACTTGTTCTAGAATTTCCTGCTATTTGTCTCTGACAGCTCATCATGTCCAACCAATCAGCAAATGCTGTCCAGGAATGGCTAATGGAACTGGATGGGAGCTAGCATGTTCACAGACAGGTGGCAGACAGGAAAAGTGAGTCATTTCTAGGAATAAGAGTCAGCCATGAGCAGAGGCTCACAGGCAGGAGAGTAATTAGAATGGGCCAAGTACTTGAAGACTCCCATATTCAGATTAAAAATACCAAAAAAAAAAAACCCATCAATAAAAAGCTTACATTTTCTGCAACTAATGAAAAGGCCACCCCCACCTCATTTCAGCATTTCGCAATCTTAACACTCTTATATTTAGGCCAGATTATTGCTGCGGCAGGGGGAGGGGGAGGGGCTGTCTTGTACATTACGGATGTTTAGCAGCATCCAGTGCCTCTACCCAGTCAATGCCAGCAGCACCTCCCTCTACCTGCAACAACTAAAATGTCTCTAGACATTGCCAAATGTCTCCTGGGAGGTAGAATTACCTCTGATTGACAACCATTGGTATAAGTCTATTTTCAGAATTAGATTGCTTCTTAGGATTGTTACTGCTTTAATATAGTTAGAAATGAGTCTCTATTTAGGACAATTAGTTTTACTAATCTGTAATGATGCTGGATATTAGCAATTTTATTAGTAATGCTTGAAATAATGAGCAAGGATTCTATGCAATGGACCTTTTTATTTTATAATCCCAATCTTATATTATTAAATTCTGTGGTTTTATCAAAGTCCAATCACAGAATTTCTGACCAGTTGTCAAATAGATTTGAGAACTTAAGTATGGAGGGCTTTAACCATGAGAAATCCAAAGCAGGAAATAGCACAGGAGTCTTGCTGGCAATGCCAGGTAATAAACTCAAAAGTAGAAAGTAAACAATTTTATTTTCTGGCGAGATCATATCTAGACTGCTACAATGATACATCTGGATGGTATTTTAATGATTATCATATCCAATTCCATCAGCTTACAAATGAGGCTACAAAATTTTAAAAAGAAATTAAGAGAGTGTCTCAAGATATTCCAGTCAATAAATATAATAAATGGAATTAAAACATAGATCTTTTACCCTGAATTCCATGTTTTTCCTACTTCACTCCTTTAAGTCATCCAAATAACTAATTAGACAATTTCCTGGCATGCTTATAGTTATAAGTATTTTATGGATAGATAAAAGGGAAATTTATACATACAGAAGTCCCTGAAGAGCTGGAACTCTCTGTGTCATCCTGTGCTGTCTTCTTTTTAAAAAGTTTTGAATCTTGGAGAAGTTTAAGTGTAGAATATACTATTGCAGCACTAAAATAGAGAAAATGTTTTAAATGTAAAATGAAACAGCTCTTGTGTGCTATTTCATAAGTCTCTTCTTCCAGAAAACCTCCCTGCACCCCAAGACGTCCTCAAAGGGAATTCTGTGTTTCCTCTGTATGCCCCAGTAGCACCCTGGTCTTACCCTGCTATTTATGAGACTATTTAGTCTTATTGTCTACTGAAACCCACCATCCATACAGTGACTGGGATGTAATAGAAGCGAGGAAGTATTTTTTAAATAAAAATAAGTGAATAAGAGAATAAATGAATAAAATTTTCTAAGATCTAAACCCAATATTATTGATACCCTCATTCATAAAATCAGTACATAGTATTTTATATACATTAAAATGTGGCTCTCCAATTTGTTTGTGGGTATAGAACTATGTTACTTAATTCTATGCACCTGGAAACTCTTCAGCTAAATTGCTGCTTTATCAGTGTCTAGCAGTGCCAGAAAGCAAATGTACTAAATTAAGAAAATAGAAGGCAGAAGATCAGAATATTTTGCTTTCTGTTGCTCCATATATAAACTTTTCTGTGCCATAAACCATTATATCCTTTTCCCCTGTAGAATAATACATTTATAATTGATTTCACACTTTTTCAAAATATTTTAATGATATATATTAAGAGCTGCTTTCCTTTGAAAAATCAATTCCAAACAAAATTCAAAATATAGAACAACCTGTATACCTGAAGATGCTCAATGCAATGTGACTTGTAACACAGAAAGATTGGATGAAAGCCAAATGGACAATGTATCCATCTGATTCCTTACTTGGTATCTCCACTTGAATAGTTAATAGTTACATTTAACAGATGTTATGAACTGAATTTGTCCCCTAAAAAAGATATGTTGAAGTCCTACCCTTCAGTACCTCAGAATGTGACCTTATTTGGAAATAGGTTCTGTGCAAGGAAAATCAAGTTAAAATTAGGTCATTAGGGTCCAAATTCAATAAAACTGGTGTCCTATAAGAAGGGGAGATTTAGACATAAACAGACATGTGCAGAGGGAAGACACAGAGAGAAGACCACCATGTAAAGGAGGGATACATCTATAAGCCATGGAGCAACAAGGACTGTTTCCAAAGCCCAGAAGCTTGGGCTAACCGAGTGGCTTAAATGGTGGAGTGCCTGACTAGCAAGCCTGAGGCCCTGACTGCAAAGCCCAGAAGCTAGAAGAGGCAAGGAAGAATTCTGCCCTAGAGTTGACAGAGAGCATGGCCCTGTCAACAGTTTGATTTCAGACTCCTAACCTGTACAACTGTAAAACAATAAAATTCTGTGGCTTTTGGCCACTCAATTTTTGGTATTATGTTAGGGCAGCCCTAGGACACTGGTACCAGACGTTAAAAGCAGAACCCATGCTTCTGCCTCCTCCATCTAAACCCCCTCCTCACCACGTTCTCGGTCATCACAATTGCTCCCTCTCTGTCATCCACACTGTGTTTAACCATTCAACAGGTTCTGTTGGCTTCACCTGCAAATATGGCACTATGCAGGATCTCCATGCCTCCTCCACTACTCACACCTTCATTTAAACCACCATCGTCTCCAGGCTGGAGGACCACCACTGCTTCCCAGGCAGTCTCCTATTGCTCCTTCCCCTACAGTTCTGACTCCCTACAGCAGCTACAGTGAACGCAAAATGTAAATCAGCTTCGCTCATTCCAGAGACCTGCTGCAACACAGCATACCATCTCCTTTGAGTCTGTTACCAGGATTTCTGTTGTAATACAGGGTGCCCATGAATGCTCATAAGGAGGTGTGCTCCTTGTTATAGCCTCAGAATATATAGATATGCTCAACTTTCAGATCACATTTAAAGTCTTTTTTATCAACATGTTATATTAAACATTGCACTAACATTATTATAAAAAATTTCCTCTTTTTTTCCTATATATCTTTTTTTTAAATTTACCACCTGTCAGGTGCTATATTAAGCACTTTCTGTGAATTAATTAATTTACCCCCCCACCACAAATTTAAGGTAGATGCTATTATTATCTATGTTTTCTAGATTAGGAAATGGAGAGCCAGGAGGTTGTTCTGTCATCATCAGAGTGCCTGTGCTGGCATTGCAGTGGATTTGTGCTCAGTCCAAATAATGGTGCTTGCATAACTAAACGCAAGTGTCAAAGTGCCCAACGTCACCTAGCTATAAAGAGAAAAGCCAGGGTCAAAACTCAGGCATCTTTAGTCCTTATGCTATGATGCAGCCTCTGCCTCTCCAGGGTCCTAACAAGTTTAGTTTGGTAGATAGTGCTACAGTGTTATTTGGTGATATTTAGGATTGTTAAATAATCACTGCTGATTGCATCTTTTATCAATATAAAAGGTCCAAGCCTTTTACCTTACTTTCTACTTAGCATAAATATTAACATTGCCAATTGCTTTATTTCTTTACCTTTTGTTTGTATCTTGGATCTTTTTATTTTTAAAAGTGTCCGGGTCATTTTTTGACATGTGGCCTATAATACAATTTTATATTTATTACTTTGAGTGGAGTTCCTCTTCTATTCTCGTAGGAAAGGCATCAAACATCCCCATCCTTCTGGGGCATTATTCTTCTTCTGCTCCTCCCTGCTCTCCTTGGTTCTTAGCAAGGGCCTCCCTGTTCTTCCTGCCTTCTTGGCCAGGTGCTGAGGCCAAGGATGGGCAAGCTTACTCTGATCAAATAAAGCTGGCACACAGACTGAAAGACAGACGTGGGAATGAGGGAAGCCCAGGGGGATTCCAGCTTCTGACTTCATTTAGCCCTCAAGGACCAGTCTTTACCTCTACTTTCCCCTACTCTAGTCATATGAATCAGAACTGAGTTGGTTCAAATTGGGATTCTCAAACTTGCAACCAAAAAATCCTGACAGATACATAAAATCTCAACAATTTTACATTTATTGTCATAATTAACATGCCTTTTATTCTATTATTTTACACTATGTTTACTTTCCTTCCCTTTTCCATTGTTTTGTCTTTGCTACAGGAAAATTTTGCTTTTATTCTCCCACACTGATATGAAAATATATTCTAGTTTTGAGTCTAACACCAATTATTTTTAATATCCTCAAAAACATACTTTTGTATTAATCTGTTTTAAAAAAATAATCATTTCTCGCCTTATCAAAGTATAAAATGAAACAAAATGTAACATGAAGCATTTAGTAGCCTTTCATTACCCTCACTTCCATATCTGTTTAGCTATTGTGATCTGCGATGTTATCTTTAGATCATAATTATTATCTCTATGTTTCATGAGCTTTTTCAGGGATCCCCTGTGACACATGCGTTTAGTTATGCAAACACCATTATTTGGACTGAGCACAAATCCACTGCAATGCCTGCACAGGCACCCTGATGATGACAGAACAACCTCCTCCCCCTTAGCTCTTAGTCAGAAGACTTAGATTTCATTGGCTGGAATACTTCTTTAATCTGTACAGTGCTGGGGTCCCTGCCCAGGTTTTTGGATGGTGGACCCCTTCTGAGGTTTTCATGTTTCAGCAAAGATGAAAGGTCAAGTGTTCCTCCTTCTTCCCTAGCCCACTCTGCTTTTTCTTGCACAGGGGACAGTAGACATAGATTATCCTTTGCAGTTCTCATATTTGGGTGCCATTTGGAAAAAGAAAAAGGTTTCCCCACCTCTTGGAAAAGTCTAATTGTTAGCTTTCATTTTTACTATTCTGAAAGAAAACTATCTTCATGGATCCTTATGTCTTTCACTGGGAAGCTGAAAGAGCACCGATCAGGAAATACCCTGATAGTATCTTCAGAGGGAATGCTGCAGGCTCAGTGATTCAGCACCTGCCTAGCAAGTGCAAGCCCCTGAGTTCAAACTCGCCAGGAAAAAGAAAAGAAGAGAGTAGAGGAGGGGTAAGGAGGGGGTGAGGAGGAGGGGAGAGAAGGGGAGAGGAGGAGAGGTGAGAAAATTCCTGAGGGAAATTCTGTACCTCAGTCATTGCTTTACCTCTACTTTGTAAGGGGATGAAAATTTTTCCATGTGTTTATTTATTAGTTACAGTTTCCCTTTTGGATGAAAGGTTTATGGCATTTCACCACTTATCAAGTGTCTTTTTATCCATTTTATCAGCAACTATGCATAAAAAGTAAATGAATTATTTGTCAAACTTGTAAGTACAGTCTTGTTCTCTTACATGTTATGGATATATGCTTTTTATACTCATAATAATTAAAATATTTTTCATATTAAAGCAATTGACATTTTTCTTTATACTCAGTTCTAATTTTAGAAGGCATATATATAGAGAGAGAGAGAGAGAGAGATTGATTCAATTTTTTTTTCTTAAATTTTATTCTGCTTTTAATAAAACTTTTTAAATTCATCTGGGATAACCCAATTTTTAGGAACTTGTACAGCGGAGGTAGACAGTTCAAATCCCACTTTTGCCATGTATTAGCCGTATAATCCTAGGAGCTCCAATTATCAATTTCTTCATCCACAAAAACAGAAATGATGATAATAACAATATAAACTTCATGAAACTGAATTACATAAGGATTAAAACAGACTTTTATTCTTTAGTTTGTTCAAAAATATATACTGAGCACCTATGGTATGCCAGGAAAGAATCTAGGAGCTATGAATACAGCAGTAAACAATATAGATGGAAATCCCTGTCTTCATGGAGTAGACATTCTACTGAGGGGGACCATGCTTAGCAAGAAGGAGAACTTGGCAAACAGGTGGCATATAATGCATGCCAGCTATTGTCATTATTAGTGTACTGAGCTAGCCAGAGGAAGTGACCAAAACTAAATTGATTTTTTTCTAAGATGTTAGCCAGCATTCCAATCTTTTAGCAAACTTTAAATTTTAAGCCCCCAAGATTTTGCTGAGACATTAAAATAGTTGAAATATTTGTAGACTATTTCTGAGGTATTATTTGTGATTAGCTAAACTTACTGTTTTTTATTTAAAATAAAACTAAACAATCAAGCAAGGAAATAAAGACAAACATAACTGGGGTTCAGGGTGTGTACAGATATAGTGTATGCCACCCTCAGTCTTCCACCCTCAAGGCTACACACATTTCAAAGTCACCTTGTTACTGAACAGTTTCAGAGGCTAGGACATCATGGCTTCCTTAGCACTCTGGAAGAAGAAAAAATGTGCCCATTCCATTCTTCTGATCTAGAGCTCAAATTTTGGTTTCAATAGAAATAAATTTCAAGCTTTGGCATCTTACTAACCCAAAAACTCAAGAATAAAGTATAGGACATAGCAGTATGCTGTAATTCACCTGGTACTGCCTAGTTGCTATGTTAGTCTATTTTCTTTTGCAATAAAAAAAAATACCTCAGTGAGTGAAACTTACAAAGAATAGGGGTACACTTAGTTCATAGGTCTAGAGGTTGGGAAGTCCAAGAGAAAGCACCACCATCTGAAGGGCCTGCACTGTAACATGGAGAAGAGCATCATGGCAAAACAGAGCAGGCTTGCTCAGACCTCTTTTCTTATGATGACACTAATGCCACAGGTTAGAGTCCCACCCTCATGATCTCATCCACCCTAATCCCCTTCCAGAGCTCCACCTCCAAATACTAATAAAGGAATAAAGTTTCCAATGCATGAATTCTGAAGAGCAAACTTTCCAGCCATAGAGATTATGCAGTGGAAAATTTCTAGTTCTCCACTACACTAGACAGAAAGCATAGAAGGACTACCCACTACCAACAGTCTAAAATCCCAAAGGAAGCTTCATTCTGATACAAAATTAAAAAGGCTCAGAGTTCTTTCCCACTTAGACAATAAATTAACTACAAAGGAAAAGAGGGAGAAACATTTATGTAAAAATAAAAAGATGGGATACTGAAAGAGACAGCCAGAAGAAGTAGAAATACAGTATGAATAATTTGGATCCCACTTATTTCTTATTAACATTCATGACAAAAATGGTCAGTTTGTTCTCATAAAATCCATGCAGCTCACTCTACCTGTCACCCCAGGGAATGTGCCTTTCAATTTCCTTGACACATAATTTTATTAGAAGTATCAAGAAATGTCAAGCTAACCATCATTTGGAAAAGGGACTGTCCAACACTCTCAGCAGTGCCCAAACAGAAGCTTGTGGGGGTAAAGTTCACGGAAGGAAAACTCATTCATCTTGACAGTAGGCTTCCCCCAAATGACAACTCTGCTCCAGAAAGGCAAAAACACCAAAGGTTTTGCAGGTTCTGTCCCAAGGGCCAGATTCATGTATTTAAAATAGTAGTAAATCTGATATATTTGCACATTTTCACATATCTACGTGAACTTCAAATTAAAGTTCTATTATGACAATCTTTTCTGTGGCCATTTTGCAATTTTTAGATTCTCTTTAAAAGAGAAACTAAGAGTAAGTTTCTCTTACTCTCTAAAAAAACCAATCGTATCTTCTATACCATAAGGTCATAAGTGAAAGAATGAAGGTTAATGACATATATATATATAGAGAGAGAGAGAGAGAGAGAGAGACAGAGAGAGAGAGAGAGTCATTCTAGGGCTGCTATTACTTTCTGGGATTTAGTTTGCAGAAAAAGAGTTCAATAGGAAATCATATATTATTATATATTAAAAGTTTCTTCTTTCAAACTTCAGTAGGAAAAATAGTATATTATTAGAAGTCTTTCACTAGTATTATAGTCTAAGCCTATTTTACCATCAGTAAGTTACCATTGTATTCTTAATGGTAACTATAAATTCCACAATACTGTAAATGGGCAGGCCTTTGGCTTTATTTTGGCACTCATTTCCACCACTAAAATTATTGGGAATCCAATAGAATGCCATCAACATTTGCCATATCAGAAATTGAACTGACCATTTTTTAACTTCTTTAATATTCAATTCTTTTTAAGATAGAAAACCAGGCAAGGGAGCTTATGCCTACAATCCTTGCTACTTGGAAAGAAGAGATCAAGAGGATTGCAATTTGAGGCCGGTCAGGGCAGGGAGTTCATGAGACCTCAAACAGCTGGACACAGTGGTGTGCATCTGTCATCCCAGTTACACAGGAAGCTGAGATTGGGAGGATCACAGTTCTAGGCCAACTCAGGACAAAAAGTTTGTGAGACCCCATCTCAAGGGGGAAAAAGTGGGCATAGTGGCTTGCACCTGTCATCCCAGCTACAGCAGAAGGTGTAATATAGGAGGATAGCAACCTAAGCCAGTGTGGGTAAAAAGCAAGACCCTATCTCCAAAATAACCAGAGCAAAAAGAGCTGGAGGTAGGCATGAAAAGACACATGCTTAGCAAGTGCAAAACCCTGAACTCAAACCCCAATACTGCCAAACATAATAATAATAAGCCCCTTATGTATTAATATAACACATTTTATGCAAGACAATTATTTTTCCAAAATTAGTGAGAAGAAGAATCCCATTGTTCTGTGTAATGTCTGGCTGGATCAGTAAGAGACAGTATACTTTTATACCTGCTTATACATTCAGTATGTTGTGAGTTATTATTTTGATTGGACTACAGGATGATCAGGTCTCACACAAATAGTTGCTGAAATGGGAGACGAATTTTAATGGCCTCTTCAAACAGCTGAATATTTTTCTTTGATACCACACTGAAATAAGTAAAATAAGTGATAGTTTCTTAAATTTTCTGCCATGTTAGAATTTAATCCCACACACTGATGAACTTTTCCTATATTGCAATATATTAAAATTTACTGCTCTATCTTGTTAACAAATTTTGAAACACTGAGCACTGGTCATTTGGAAAACGCTAGCTCCCTGAGTTGTACAGACACCCCACAGGTTGAAATACTTCATCACACAATTTAAACATATTTTTGTTATTATTATCACTATTATGATCAGAAAAAAATTCTGAGCAAACTGTCAAGTTCTTGGCGGTAAATAAAAATTACCCAAAATTCTAATTTTCCTATGAGAGTTCAAATTTTATGACTGGTAACAAATATGAACAGTTCTGTTCCTAGAAATGGCATGCTCATTTTGCTCATTTTCAAGAAAATGTCTGCCAAATACCCAAGGCTGAAAAACCAGTCTGTCACTTATTTTTTCAAATAAAGATGGTGATCCATGAAAAGAGCATCTTATTCTCCTCTCAGTGCAATCACCCATGTGTTCTTGCCCAAGACAAGCAGCTGCTTTGATATGCAGCAGAAATGCTTAGGCAAAATTCCCACCTAAGATCCCCAGTAAACACGGAAAATGTACATATTCAAGGCCAGGGATTTGTAAATGTAACAGTTTCTATCACTTCATCAAGAACATTCTTAAATGCAACTGACTGTTTTAAATTGCAAGTGTGCAGGATTAAAGAATGCAATGACATCATTTCTGCCACTGCTTTATTCCTGGTGGGGTAACAGAAGTTTCACCATTGTTGCTTCTGTAGCATCAGTGCAAATAATACACTGAAGGGCAAGTAGTACCTCAGTTACTCACAAGTAAACTGGAGTCTGCAGGAACCCCCTACCAGAAAAGGTCTCAGAGACACTCCCAGTGATGTAGACACAGTACACTGTTACTACTATGCCAAACAGAGTTTGTAGATTTTCATTACTGCTTAGAAACCACAAAAATTACAAATCCTCAAAATTCATACTGTCTTTAGTGTAAAATCAGATTTAGATGTGTCTCAATCAGACACAAGTATACCACATAAATCATGAGGCTCGCAGAAGGATTGGAACTGATTTCAGAGGACAAGGAAAGGAGTCTCGCTTAGGGTTTCTTGGTCACTACTGCAGGGTGGCATTGGAGCGAGGGTTCCCACACATGACCTGGATTCGAATGGCTTGAATTTCTCACCAGCACCAAACAGTGACTGGACTGGACTTTCCTATGTGTTTGCCCAAACAGGAGGTAGAAGAAGAAGAGAGTGGTGGGACCTGAAAGTTATCAGCCACTGAACACAGAATCATACTCTCTGTGACAACCACACAACTTTAAGATGGAAACTTGTCCTCCCCCAACCCTTCTCCCAATAGTCTCCGTAGCACTTACCATTTTGGGCCATACTATATAATTGACTGACTTATCATGCTTAAAACTTATTATTGGCCTACTTATTATCCATTAGAAAATAAACATCACGCATCCATAACTTCACAACTTTTGGCAATATTATTATGTATTTTGTCTATATTGTACATGTGAGCATTGTGACACTGTTACATCCCAAGAGCTTAGAACAATGCCTAGCGTTGTAAGTGCCTGACATTATTTTAGTGAGTCAATGAGTATATGAAACATGCACTACTAAACAAATTGCTATTGAATCTATTCGAGGCCCTCACAATGGAAGTGTTTCTCAGAAATGATATGAGAAATTCTTGAAGCTATATTTCTATATTATTAATAAGGAAAAAATCACTGTAACAGTATAATTTTTTACTACTTGGTTGTTCATATGTTTGTGAGTACATGGATGGAGAAATTATAGTTTCTACTTATCTTTATATCCTCCCTGGCAGTGAGATAGTTAATGAGTAAATGAAAGAATCAATGAGCCAGTTAAATGAAATAGCTAACATGAACAACTGCAGCCCATTTGAATAATCAGCCACCTGAAAGAGCTTCTTAACTAGTTCAGCACAACATGTTCAGATGATGTTACTTTTTAAAAAATAGTTTCTTTGCCATATTTCAATTTTTTAATTTATTTTATTTATTTTGCTGTACTAGGACTTGAACTCAGGGCCTTCACCTTGAGCCACTCTAACAGCCCTGTTTTTGTGAAGGGTTTTTCGAGATAGGGTCTCATGGAACTATTGCTCCATCTGGCTTCAAATAAATCCACCTGATCTCTGCCTACTGAATAGCTAGGATTACAGGTGTGAGCCACTGGCGCCCAGTGGCTTTGGTGAGTAAGAAAAGAATACTCCAAAGGCTTTATTTGTAAAAAGCAATGAGGAATTTAGGTTCAGTCTTTTAAAAAAAAAAATTAAAAACCAAAGAATTGTTAATTTGTTCATTCTATGTATGACATTACAAATCCTAGTTCGGTGCTTTGTTGAGAACTTGTTTTTGGTGCAATAACTCCCCTGAATAATAAGAAACAAATATGCCCCATAGATCTGAGAATTTCTAAAATGTGTACCTGTTCTGCTCAGGAGGAGACGCACCTGTATGCCGACCGGTGTCTCTGCAGGGCAATTGCTGCCAGCTGAAGCCTGGCCTCTACCACAATCTCCAATTCGCCAGCAGAACACTGCGACAGGTTCTTGTGGTCTGGATGCTCCATCTCTGACATGAGGAAGTTTAGCTTGTCTTCAGCTTCCATCAGTAAAACTGACTGCGGAAAGAACGCTTTACAATCATGTCAATTTAGAAATAATGTCTCCTTCTAGCAAATATTTTTCATGTACTAAGAAGCAACAGTGAATGGAAGACCAAAAAGGAAATCTGTACCTAATCATCAAAGAAGAGAGCTCAGAAAAGAAAAAAGGCAACAGAAGATGAGAAAGTAATGGACAGCATAGCAGGGACCTCAGTTGTCCTTTATTGTATGGATGGACAATGATCATTAGTCACAGTAGTTAATAAAGTTACCATAAACACTGATGAGTGAATACTAAACCACTGCTCCTAGGGAAAACACGGAAAAAGGTTCCTGTGTGAAAATGTGATCCTTCTGATCACATTTTCATCAACTGATCAGTACTTACCTTGTTTAATGTGTGTTTATATTTAAGGACACATTATTTAATGTGTACTGTTGATTAGTTAACCACGAACTCACAGCTAATGGCACTAAAACTCAGATCTGAATGAAGCTAATTTAACACGGGTATTTTTCACTATAAGGCACGACACAGCTTTCTTTCTCTTAGAAACCCTAAACAGCACTTCAACATAGGGACCTTATAAATAGTGAAATCACAAACAAAAAAAGCACAAAGTCATTGTGCTGGCTGAGTGTCACTAATGCAAAAATCTGAAATCCAAAAAGCTCTAAAATAAAAACTTTTTGAGCACCTGCACAACACTCAAATTTTTTCAGATATTGGAGCCAGGTGTGGTGAAACATGCCTGTAATTCCAGCTATTCAGGAGGCAGAGACAGGATTATCACCATTTGAAGCCAGCATAGGCAAAGTTAGTGAGACCCTGACTCAAAAAACAAAATGTAGAGCTGGAGACATGGCTCAAGTGATAGAGCTCTTGCCTAACAAAAAACAAAATGTAAACAAAAGGGCTGGGAACATGGTTCAAACAGTAGAGTGTTTGCTTAGCAGGTGTGAGGCTGGATTCAATCCCTAATACAGAAAAAAAAAAAAGTTTCAGATATTGGAACATTTCAGATTTTGGATTTTCTGATTAGGATGTTTAACTGGTAAAGTATAGCAAATATTATAAAGTCCCTAACACTCCAAAATCTGAAACTCTTCTGTTTCTAAGCATTCCAGATAAGGGATGCTTAACCTACACACAATAGTCAGGAAAAATATAGAAAAGAACACATGTTGACAGTATGAGAGTTGAAACCTTGACTGGTAATGTAGACACGTTTTCCTATGCTCAAATTTTTCTATGCTCTGGGCTTGTCCATGAATGACCAAAAACGTGCTACAACTATTGATTTTGAGGTTACAAGTAATTTTTAGCAGACAGGCAAATTAGCAAACAGAACCTATGAATAATGAGGAAGGGTTGTATTTCAAGTTAAACTATGGTTACCTCATTGGTAATGTGAAGATAATGAGGTTTCATAATAGACAATCAATAGCAAATAGCAATCTGGCTTGGCAGAAGACAGAGATCAACCAATCTTTCAAGTAATGGGTCTCCAAAAACTTGTTTGTATAGAGCAGTGAATATCATATAAATACTAGGCCAATTTAGTGTAATGCTTAAGAACATTGATTTCTTAATCAAAAAGACAGAGGTCCTATTCCCAGAATTGTACTTTATTACTTGCATGACATTAGTGAATTTCATGTACTGTTTAAGCCTCAATTTTCTCATGATTCAGCACAACGTAAATCAAAAATGATTAATACCTACATCACAGAGCTGTGAAAATTAAATAACCATGCAAAATGCCTGTCAAGGTAAGAACTGAATAAATGGTAGTTGCTACTGTTGCTGTTGTCATCACCATTATTAGGAAATGAGAAACAGGGCATGGAATACCTGAATCCCATCAAACAAACCATATCTGCAGCAGCACCTTAACCAGGTTGTAAAGGCAAAACCTTTCTCATATCCACCTTGCTCATTGGAAGTCTCCTCTAACTCTGGTCCCAACACAAAATTTATACAAGAAAAGCTGCCTGGTCTTCCAAGAACAAGCACCACCTTGAAAGTGGGCCTCTCCAAGATCTAATCATGTGGGCGTTGTGATAATTTTCTGTGGTTCAAAAAAACTTTCAGACTTACCTTTAGCATGCCAAGAGTTAGGTCATCTTTAAGTTTCATAAGCTGATAAGGTGAGGTTCCATTATCCTTTGGATATGTCTCTACAGAGATATAAAATTTCGAAAAGATCAAGGGTACCTACGGTTAGTTTCAATATTAATTGTAGTTTCTAAAATCCATCATTCATTGGAAACTATTGGTGAATTTCATTTAAAAAATCACCACATATTTTATATCAAATAGTTCCTAAATATATATTAGAAGGCTGAGTTTGATTCTTACAACAAATGAGATAAATCTGAAAGGATGTTTTTGCATGCTTGCTGATGTTATTCAAGTTATTAACTACTGCTACAAAGTAACAGTTCCTCTTCTGGGGCCCCAGGATCACATAAAGCCCTCAAAGTATTCAGATATTTCTAACATTTCGATAAGACATCCTTCGAAGCATCAGTGCTATTTATATGCACAAGCCCCTCACTCTAGAGCAGAGAAAGAGAACACTTAAAATAGCATAATCTGCAATACTCAAGTAGCCCTCTCAAAAATCTCCACTCAGAATCTGAAACTCACCCTTATTCTGAACCAGTGAGAAGCAAAAGAATTTAGATCATGGTCTTTACCTATTTCAGTCAATGTGGCTTCTAGACTATGGGAGAAAACCAATAACCACGAATCATCTGAATAGAAATCACTGTAAAACATAGCCACCAAAAGAGACCAGATTTGTCAAATGAAAAGAAAGATTCTAGATAACAGGGAACTTAGCACACTGACTTCTTCTCTTCCAATCCCAAACTCCTTGCTTAGTCTCCTAAATTAGGAAGCTCTAGATTTGAGGGTTGGATGAATAGGAAGAAGGACTAAAGATTTTTCTCAAAACTGTGTTATTTAGGGAGATCAAATTCTAGCATGGGAATATGAGGTGCTCTATGAATCCACTCCACAGTGAAATTCTGGAGGCATGGCTCAAGTACTTGCCTAGCAAGCATGAGCTTGAGCTCAGTCCCCAGTACCTCCCTTCCTCACCCCAACAAAACTGTACAGAGATACCATCTCACCCCTGTCGGAATAGCTATCATCAAGTAAACAAAAAAATAATAAATGTTGAGTAGAATGCCAGGGAAAAGGAACCTTATACACTGTACACTGCTGGTTGGAATGCAAATTAGTCCATCACTAAAGAAATAAGTATAGAAGTTCCTCAAAAAACCAAAAGTAGAACTACTATATGCTCCTGCTGTACTAGTCCTGGGTATACACTTCTCAGCATGTTGGAGATATGTACATACCTATGTTCATTATGGCATGATTCATAATAGCCAAGTCATGGAATCAGCCTAAGTGCCCATTAGTGGATGAATGGATAAAGAAAAAAAATTATATATATATATATTATATATCTTATATACAATATATATTATATATCTTATATATAATATATATATTATATATCTTATATATAATATATATATTATATATCTTATATATAATATATATTATATATATATAATATATATATTTAATATATATATATGCCAGGCACCAGTGGCTCATGCCTGTAATCCTAGCCACTCAGGAGGCAGAGATCAGGAGGATCATGGTTCAAAGCCAGCCCAGCCAAATAGTTCACGAGACCCTATCTCGAAAATATCCATCGTAAAAAAGGGCTGGAGGAATGGCTCAAGGCATAGGCCCTGAGTTCAAGCCCCAGTACCAAAAGAAAGAAAATACCCAACACAAAACATGGCTGGCTGAGTGGCTCAAGTAGTAGAGAGCCTGTCTAGGAAGTGTGGGGCAATATCACCAAAAAAAAGAGAAAAGTATATGTATATATTTATATATATACATGTGCATGTATATGCATATATTTTTATGTATATATGCACGTATATATATGTGTGTATACACACATAAATATATATACACTCACATATTCAATGAGGTAATATTAAGTCATAAAGAAGAAAATTAATGTCATCTTCATGAAAATGTATGTAAGTAAAGATCATCATGTTAAACAAAATAAGCCAGACTCAGAAAGACAGATATCATGTATCCTTTATTATGTGAAATACGGGGGGAAAGAGGGTATAAGATGAAAAGCAGAAAGGGGACTACTGGAGAAGAGGCAGGAGATCAGGGGGAGGGGGAGGGAGGACAGAAGGTAATGGAGGACACACATGATCAAATTATTTCATACTTATATATGAAATGGTCACAATGAAACCCACTGCACTCTGTAATTATTATATGCTAATAATAAAAAGTAAAAGAAGACATTATTATGATGTAAATCAAATAGAAACATTAATAAAGACAAAAATTTCAAAAGAGCTAATTAGAAATTATAGAATTGAAAAGTACAAATGGAAAACTTAATACAGGGGTTCAATAGTTAATTTGGGCTGCTAGAAGGGAAGAAAAACTAGCAAATTTGATAAATCATAGAAAAAAGTGAAGAAAACTGAACACTGTCAGTGAAATGTGAGACACCATTAAGCACACTAATTATATAAAATGGGAGTACTAGAGGAGGGAATAGAAGGAAAGGAGGGGCAAAATATTTACAGAAATAGTAGCTAGAAATTTCTTGAATTTATTGGAAATACATTATGCATCCAGGAAGCTCAATGAACTCAAGTAGGATAAACAATAAGAGAGCCACAAACAGATCATCATAGTAAACATGTTAAAAATCAAAATGAGAAAATTTTGAAAGCGGTGAAAGAAAAAAAAATACTTTCACTCTTGAGCAAACCCAATAAAACTAATTGCTGGCTTCTCATTAGAAACAGTGGAACCCAGAAGGCAGAGGGACAACATGTACACAGTGCCCTCTAAAAAAAAACTGCCAACAAAGAATCCTAGGTTCAGCAAAATGTCTTTCAAAAATAAAGGCAAAATAAGGAAATTCCTCAAATCAAAAAGAACTGAGAGAATGTGGCTGCTATCAGATCTACCTGAGAATAAATGTGAAAGGGAGTTTTTCAGGCTAATAAGAAGTGACCCTAGTAGGTAATAAAGGTAATTATGTTGTTTTAACGTATATGTCTTGAATATGTATTGCTTCTCCTGTCTTGTTTGTACTGAACTAAAAGGTAACTATATAAAATCATATATATATATATATATATATAATGCATTATTCAATATGTAGCAAAGATAAATGTATTTACCAAAATAGCACAAATAAAGTAGGTGACAGCTGTACTGGGCTAAGGAAATAGTTCCAGATGATGACATAAATCCACAGGAATAAATGAAGAGGACCAGAAATGATAGAGTATTAATACAACAAAAGTTATAAGCATATATTTGCTCTGGTTTTTTTAGGTAGCTTTTTTCAAAGTCATAAAATTATGTAAAGTAATCATTTAAAAAATAAATTGTGAACTGGAGGTGTGGCTCGAGTGCTAGAGCATCTGCTTTGCAAGTGCAAGGTGCTGAGTTCAAACCCCAATTACACCAAAAAAATAACAAGTAATGAGACTGAAGAAGTAATAAAGAGTCTTCCAACAAAGAAAAGCCCAGGATCAGATGAATTCACTGATGAAGCCTACCAGAAAAGAAAACCTAACACCAATGTTCCTCAAACTATTCCACAAAATAGAAAGGGAAAGAATATACCAAACTCATTCTACAAAAGGATATACCAAACTCATGATATCAAGAGAATGCAACATAAAAAGAAAACTATACAAATGCTGGCTAGGATGCAGCAAAACAAGAACCCTTATACACTGTTGGTGGGAATGAAATTAGTACAACCACTATGGAAAGCAGTATGGAGATACCTCAAAAAGTAAACACAAAACTGCCATATGATCCCGTGACACCACTCCTGGGCATCTACCCAAAGGAACATAAGTCAGGATACAATAGAGACACCTGTACACTGATGTTCGTCACAGCACTATTCATAATAACCAAGCTTTGGAAAAAAACAGATGCCCTATGACTGAGGAGTGGATCAAGAAATTGTGGTATATATACACAATGGAGTATTTCTGAGCCATAAGGACTAATGACATGGGGTTTGAAGGTAAATGGATCCAATTGGAGGACATCATGTTAAGTGAAGTAAGCCAGGCTCAGAAAGACAAAAGCTACTTTTCTGTCACATGTAGAAGACAGATTCAAAAGATAAACATGTCACAAAAACAAGCACGATCATATACAAACTCATATGTAGAACATGTTTGTAATACTGGAACTATTTTATGGAACTCGGAGAAAGAGGGAAGGAAAAGAGAATGATAGTAATTTCGTAAAACATAACATCTGTGAAAGTAGAGAATATGAGGATGTGTATTAAAACATGGTTGAAAAAGGGAGGCTGGGAAGTAAAAGGGTATGGAAGAGTAATAGAAGGGGTTGAACAAACCAAAATAAAGCATTTCCACAGTGGAGATACAGAGAGAAACCCCTATGAACATCAACTTAAATATTAACAATGAAAAACAGGACTGTAAAATAGGTACACTGTGTGTCTGGGGAGGTACTAGTGGGAGGGGAGAGGGTGAATGAGAGATTAAGGTGAGTGTATATGGTGGATGGACTTCACATACATATAATGAAATAGAACAAAAAAACCTCTTGCAATTGCTTTAAGTGGAGTGAGAAGAGGGCGAAGGGGGAGGGGATAGGGTGATCTAACCAATGCATAATATAAGCCTAATTGGAACTGTCACTATGAGTCCCCCTGTATAATGAATATATTCTAAAAAAATTATAATCAAGAAAGAAAGCTATAGACCAATTTTCTTCATGAACACACATGCAAAAATTCTCAACAAAATACTTGCAAAAATAAATTTAAAAACACATTAAAATGATAATACACAATGATTGAGTTGGTTTCATTGCATGTATGATACCAGTGATGGTTTGATATACACAAATCAAAAATTATAATACAGTACATAAATAGAACCAGTAGCAAAAAAGCATATGCTCATTTTAATAGATGCAGAAAAGACCTTTGAGAAAATTCAACCATCCTTCATGATAAGACTCCTGAAGGAACCAGGAACAGAAAGAACATACCCCAACATAATAAAGTATATATATTATAAACCTAGAGCAAACATTGCATTAAATGAGAGAAAACTAAAAGCATTTCCTCTAAAATTAGAAACTAGACAAGGGTATCCACTCTCTCTACTCTTATTCAATATAGTAAATTGTTAGCCAGAGAAATCAGGCAAGAAAAAGAAATTTAAAAAGATATAAATAGGAAAGGAAAAAATGGAATTATTCCTATTTGCAGATAATATGATCCTACACTTAAAAAGACCCTAAGACTCTACCAGAAAACTCATTTGTTTTTATTGTTGTACTGGGTAGGGGTACATTGTAGCATTTACAAAGGTTCTTACAATATATCAAATATATCATACTTAAATTCACCTCCTCCACTGCTCTCTTTCATCACCTGTCCCCTGATTCCTGGAACAGTTTCAACAGGTATCATTTTTGCATTTACATACAGGTGTATACATTATTTGCATCCTATCCCTTTCTGGGCCACCTCCTTCCTCCTACCGGTGCCAACCCCCCTCCAACCCAGGCAGAACCTGATCCACCCTCCTGTTCTCCAATTTTGTAGAAGAAAGAACATAAAAGATAAAAAGAGAAATGTGACTTTTTTGCTAGTTTGAGATAAAGATAGCTACACAGGGAGTTTCTTTGTGTTGTTTCCATGCATATTACAACCCCAACTGGTTCATCTCTACCAGTCCTCTTCACTCCTCCCTAGACCATTTCCCATGGAGGCCCTGGCTAGTATAAAATTTCTATATTCATTACTGTACAGTGAGCACATCAACCACATTCAAGTTTTTTGTTTCTTTCCCTTGTCCTATCCCTCCCATGTACAGCCTCCCCTTAGTGTGACCCATGTCTCATAATATTGTTGCATTTGTTTTTGGTCTATAATCTGCATATGAGAGAGAACAAGCAGCTTTTGGCCTTCTGAGCCTGGCTAACTTCACTTAAGATGATGTTCTCCAGTTCCACCCACTTACCTACAAATGATGAAATATGATCCTTCTTTGCAGCTAAGTAAAATTCCATTGTGTATAAATACCACATTTTACCAGAAAACTCTTAAACATGATAACCATTTTCAGCAAAATGACAGGATACAAAAATAGCACAAAAATTACTAGCTTTTCTATATTCCAACATACATGTCCAATAAACATGCTGAGAAAGCTATTGGGTGAACAATTCCAGTTACAAACATTCCACCTCAAAAAATACCCAGGAATAAGCCTATCCTAAGAGGTGAAAGACCTTTGCAATGAAAGCTATAAAACACCAGTGAAAGAAATTAAAGATCGCAGTAGAAGATGGAAAGACCTCCCATGTTCATGGATTGGCAGAATCAATATTGTAATAATGGCCATATTACCAAAAGCGATCTATAGACTCAATGCAATCCCCATCAAAATTCCAATGACATTCTTCACAGACACAGAAAAACAATTCTAAAATACATATGTAAATGCAAAAGACCCCAATTAGCCAAAACAGTCCTGAGCAAAATGAACAATGCTGAAGGTATCACAATAACTGATCTTAAATTACAATAACAGAGCCATAGTAACAAAAACAGCATGATACTGACACAAAAACAGACACATAGCCCAATGGAATGGAGTAGAGTACCCATAAATAAACCCACACAGCTAGAGCAATCTCCATTTAGGTGCCAAAATCATACATGCAATAAATGGTCCTGGGAAAACTGGATATCCACATGTAGAAGACTGAAACTAGAGCCCTATCTCTCACCCTATACCAAAATCAACTCAAAGTAGATCAAAGACCTTAATAGAAGACCTAAAGCTATGTAACTACTGGAGGAAAATACAGGGAAAACACTTAAAGATTCAGGTATAGGCAACGACTTTCTGAATAGGACTTCAATAGCTCAGGAAATAATTTCGAGAATTGACAAAGGTGAATACATCAAATTAAAAAACATCTGCACAGCAAAGGAAATAATTACGAGAGTGAAGGGGCAGTCTACAGAATGGGAGAAAATCTTTGCCAGCTATTCATCTGACAAGGGATTAATAACCATAATATAAAGAATTTTTTAAGTGAGAGCACACAAGGGAGGGATGAGGATAGGTAAGACACCTAAAAAACTAGCTAGCATTTGTTGCCCTTAACGCAGAGAAACTAAAGCAGATACCTTAAAGCAACTGAGGCCAATAGGAAAAGGGGAACAGGTACTAGAGAAAAGGTTAGATTAAAAAGAATTAACCTAGAAGGTAACACCCACGCACAGGATATCAATGTGAGTCAATGCCCTGTATAGCTATCCTTATCTCAACCAGCAAAAACTCTTGTTCCTTCCTATTATTGCTTATACTCTCTCTACAACAAAATTAGAAATAAGGGCAAAATAGTTTCTGCTGGGTATTGGGGGGGGAGAGGGAGGGGGCAGAGTGGGTGGTAAGGGAGGGGGTGGGGGCAGTGGGGAGAAATGAACCAATCCTTGTATGCACATATGAATAATAAAAGAAAAATGAAAAAAAAAAGAATTTTTAAAAATTTAACAACAAAGAAGAAATAATCCAATCAATAAATGGTCCAATGAATTGAACAGTTTTCAAAAGAAGAAACAAATGGCCAATAAATACTTGCAAAATGTTCAGTATACTTACCCATAAAGAAAAGGCCAATCAAAACTACATTAAAATCTCACCTCACTGCAGTCAGAATAGCTATCATCAAGCAAATAAAAACAACAAATGCTGGAGAGGATGCAGGGGAAATGGATCCCTTATACACTGTTGCTGGGAGTGTAAATTAATTTAGCTGCTATGGAAGTCAGTACAGAGGGTCCTTAAAAGAACTAAAACTAGAACTATCATACAATATTGCTGTCCTACTCCTTGATATATACCCAAGGGAATCAAAGCCAGCACAGTATACAGACGCCTGCACACCCATGTTTATCGCAGCACTATTCACAACAGCCAGGTTATGGAATAGCCTAGGTGCTCACTGACAGATGAATGGATAAGGAAAATGTAATATATATACCCAGTGGAGTATAAGTCAGCCACAAAGAACAAAATTATGTCATTTGCAGAGCAGTGGATGGAAATGGAGATCTTCACATTAAGACAAATAAGCCAGATTCAGAGAGACACGTGTCACATATTTCTTCTCATATGTGGAATCCAGATTATTTTTAAAAAGGCATGAAAGTAGAAGGGGGTTTATTCTGGAGGGGGAAGGACTAGAGGGAAAGAGCCAGAGACAAAAAACAGCACTGGAGTATGAATGTGATCAATGCACATTTTATATATGTATGAAAATATCATAATGAAATCCATTATTATGAAATCCATTATTTTGTATAATTACTATATGTTAATTTTTTAAAAACCTTAGAAACAAACAACAGCAGCAACAACAAGAAATTCGATTACCTTTACTTGGGGCATTTGATTTACTCTTCTCAGTAACAACTCCAACTCCACGGGCTAACGTTTTCAATGAATTATCTGGAACACAATTTATTGTTGCAGCCACACTTATAAAAAAGTATGCCTTAACAAAGCAAAATTTATTTAAAAGATGCTGCTGGCCAAGAGTAACCAGAGTCACAGGCAAGCCTTTGCTTATTAATTCATCAAGTGCCTAAAAATAAAAAAGAAAAAAAAGGCAAGTTAATAAAATACTTTTTCAGATATTTTGAGCTTCATTCTCCTTTTGTATTCTCCATTTGGTGCCAGATGAAGGAATACGGGGATAGACATGAGGTTCCCCAAATGGCAGATGCCTCAAGAGAAACATTTAATGTCAAAAAACATCCCAGCTCTTCAGCAATGCTTGTGTCATTTCCACTAATTTCTGATGTGTGCCTCATGAGGCCAGCTCTGCTACATGATGAGAATAAGGGATGCCTTCCAAAACAGAGAAGCTACAAAAACTCATCAGCCATGCACACAAGTTACCCTCTTCCAGCTTAAGTAAGCCAGAGACATGGGACAAGAACATGAAAAGAATGGACAGACAAGCAGGCTCCCTACCCAGCTTGGGATCCATGGTCAACCCTGCCCCTCCTTATATGGAACCTCAGCTCCCTAGCACTCTCCCTGCATGCACATTTCCTTGGAAAAAGCATTGCCACAATCTGAAGCGTAACTCTAAGTCTTCTTGTAGGCTGTAGCTGAAGAGGGCCAAAAAACCAAAAATCACTTTAAGTGATTTTTAAGTACTTGACCGAAACATCAGCACCACACAGTAATCATCCTACATTTTACCATTCTATCCACTCTCATTTTCTCCCAATCATTTCATTCTCTTCTCTCCTCTACATTCGAATCCTTCCCGCCCTCTTCCTCTCCCAGTTTAACAACCTTTATTCCCTTACTTCATTTAGAGTACTAGAACAGAGTACAGCATCCACAGATCTTACTGCTCCACCTACCTGAGCATCTGCCCCCTGTCCCCTATTTCCACCTTCCTGCTGCCTAAGGCTGGCACTGCCTCCTAGCCATCAGTCCTGTCCCCACTGACCTCAGCCATTCTCTCTTATATCACAGATGTTTCCCTGTCAGTGCATAGCCATGATGACAAAAAGTTGTTAATATTCTAATCTAATCTCTCCTTTCCTTCATTTGCTTTTTTTTTTTTTTTTGCCATGTTGGGGGTAGAACTCAGAGGCTGGCTAGGCAAGTGCTCTGCCAATGAGCTATACCCCCAGCTATTCTTTTGCTTTTAAACTCACTCATCCTTACATCCAACCCCTTTGGTCAATGTTACCAACTTGGTAAGTCCAAAGTCCAATTCTCAGTCCCTATGAGTCCCTATATACTATGCTACTTCCAAAGTCCAATTCTCAGTCCCTATGAGTCCCTATACACTATGCTACTTCTAATTTATTAAACTGTCACATACCATCGACTGGAAAACACACTCTGATTTCAGAGTCGTTAAATGTGAAAAAAAATCATGTTGAAGACACAGTGAATTTATTACTTGATTCATCTGCAAATTCTTTCACTCTTGATCCCTCCTCCTGAAAATGCTTTTTTCTTTTGTTCTTCCAGCTACCACACTCCGTTGGCTTCCCTCCTACTCAACTGGCCATTCCTCTCAGAGGTCTTTGCTGGTTCCTCCTCTTCTCCTATGCCTCTCAATACTGCAATTTTTTCTCCTCTCTCCCTCCTTGGATGATGTTAATCAGGTTCTTCGCTTTAATTTCCTCTAAAGGCTGATAAAATCACAAGTTTTTCACTCTAGATTCAATCTCTCTTATGAGCCCCAGACTCATAGAATCAATTTCTGACTCTGCTCCTCCACTTGGATGTCTAAGAGATATCACAAATTCAAAATGTCTAAGCTCTTTGAGAGCTGGGAATTTGTCTACAACAGTGATTGACTGATGTATTTGATTGATGGGCACCAGAACAGTACTTGACATACAGTGGATTCAACAGTTTAAATAAAGCGATCACTTTAAAACATAAGTAGACCCAACTGTGGCTCTCCATTTTGTTCAGATAAGAGCCTAAATTATAATGGCCTTACAGGCACTTGTCAATTTGACCCCTCTGACCTTGTCTACTGTTGTTTTCCAACCATTCACACAACTCTAGCCACATTGGTCAAGACATCCCTTACCAAGTTAGGTAATT
Source organism: Castor canadensis (assembly GCF_047511655.1). Classification (NCBI taxonomy): domain Eukaryota; kingdom Metazoa; phylum Chordata; class Mammalia; order Rodentia; family Castoridae; genus Castor; species Castor canadensis. The sequence goes on along the minus strand of NC_133393.1, from coordinate 134,030,643 downwards.
CTGCTTCAGGGCCTTTGAACTTGCTGTTCCCTCTTTCTAGATGATTCTTTCTCCAGATTGTATATAACTTGCAATCTTTATATGAAGATTAACTTGATCCCCCCAACCCCATTTAAAATCATAATTCCCTGCCTAGCCCCATGTTCCCAAGCCCCTCTACACACCTCTGGGTTTATTTTCTCCCATAGCAAGGCTCTCCTTTCTGAATGCTGTGTTACTGATGTCTTAGAACATTTACTTATATGTCATGTTTATAACTAGTCCTGCCCATTCAAAAACAAGCTCCATGAAGGACCTGGAGTTTGTCTGCAGTGCTGATTGACTGATGTATTTGATTGCCATACCAGAACAATACTTTGCATACTACAGCCCCTTCATAGCCTCTGAGTTAATATAAAAACCAGAGGCTGGGGCTATCTGTTCTAGAAAAAAGAGAAATTATTTATCCCATATAAACAAAACAATTCCTTTGCTGGGGAGAGTTTGAAGAAGTGATGGCAGGGTTGAGACCTGGTGCTCTTGTCTATTCTCTTTTCTCAGCCTCTTCTGAGGGGTTGAGATGGAGGTGTGCGGAAGATCCAGATGTGGAGCAATCACTGGGCCTGACCTGCTGCCCCGCTGCAGCACTAGGAAACTGGCTGGTTCTCACTATCAGGAAAAGTAACCACAGACAGGCTGGGGGTGGTTAGACAGGACATTTCTCCTTTCCCTCTGCAGCCAACAGTGACTTAATGAGCCTTGACAATTACACACAAACACTTGAGGATCAGAGGAAGATTAATTAGTAATGCTATTTAACACTCCTTTTCTCCCTCTGTGCAGAACACACAAAGTGTAATTTGAAGAGTCTTAATCGGGCAACAGTACTGTTTTAATTAATTAACTAATAGAAATCAGGTTTCCATTACACTGTCAGTCTCTTTTTGTATAAAAAAGAAATGATCAGACAGACATTCTTTTTACACTAAAAACTACTCCGTAAGGAACATTTACGATGGCCTGGCATTTATGACTGGAAAGAAATAAATATTCTTAAATCCCCAGTGAATGTGTATTTATATCTTCCTAAGATCAGTTCTTTCATTTTAGGCAACTTGCTTATGAATTAAAATAAGTTTTCAAGAAAAACATTGAATCATATGAAGCATAATTAAAAGTGAGCTTTGTGAAATAAAATTCACAATAGAAAACTAATAAAAGTACATTTAATAAAAGGTGGATCTATTCCTTACCAAAATTATGGAAAGCAAAAATAAAACAATTTTGAGGACATGTCTCTCAAGTTGCTTAACAAAAATAAATTCCTTACTTAAAAGAGCTTCTTTTCATTTAAAAAATTAAGTAAGCTAGGAGTGGTTGCTCATGCCTATAATCCAGCTACTCAGAAGGCAGAGATTGGGAGGATTGTGGTTCAAGGCCAGCCCGGGCAAAAAAAGTTAGCAAGACCCCATTTCAGTCAATAAGCCAAGCACTATGGTATACACCTGTGATCCCAACTACACAGGAGGCACAACAGGAAGATTGCTGTCTGAGGCCTGCCCCAGGGAAAGACCCTATCTGGAAAAAACTAAAGCAAAAGGGGGAGGCTAAGGTGTGGCTCAGGTGGTAGGCACCTGAGTGGCAAGCACAAGGTCTTGAGTTCAAACCCCAGTACCACCAACATAACTACGTAAACCTATATCAATTGGTCTGTCCACATTAGCTATCACCGGGCTAGGTGGACTCCTTCCCTGTCCATAAGCCCCCATAACCATGGTTGAGCTACACCTTTTCTGTTCCAGCACTTTCCATGGGGCAGACTGCCAATGCCCCTAGGATTTTTCAATGATTATTTTAAGATATTCAAATGTTACTAGGACATCAAATGCTTAAATCCCAATTATTCAATTAGTGACAGGAGCTAAACATATTTACATTCTCATTCTCTTTTTGCAAAAAATATTGAAGAAGTCAGGAAAGCTAGTTATGAAAATGCCAAATTAGAACCTTCCCGACCATAGGCACACAGTCTAGGAAGTAGGGAGAGGGAGTATGAGGAACAGCAGACTGAACATGTTTCTCTTACAAAATGTACAAAGGCCTTTTCTTAAATCAGACTTGGCCATGGCCTTCTGGGCAATCAAGAGAAATATTAAAGCCTGTGCTAACTGACAGGGCTGGATGAGCAAACAGGACCCACCTCTGTAAGTGTAGGGAGAAACAGAAATGGTCACAGCCATTTGCTGACCTGTAAACCAGATCAGTTTGATCCACTCCTAACTCAAGCCTTGGGATTTGGGGGATTAAAACCCCATTGTTAGACATTTTGAAAAGTCTATTACACAGCAGGCTTTCAAAACCAAATATTATATCTCCAAGAAGATCAAAATGACTCAAGAATTATCCACTGTTTATAAAAGATTGTTACCCTTACCTGAATATTCTCTTTACTGCTGAGAGGTTTTCCTGAGTCAAATGATTGAAACAGCTAGAAAAATACAAAAGAACCAGATTTACTTCTAGTAAATCAGATCTAGTCAGAACCAGATTTACTTCTGCATTCTTTAAAATGAAACCATTAACATATTCTGAAATTACTTTAAGCCCCATTTAATTGTAAAGGTAATACATTCTCTAGTCAGAAAGATTAGTATAAAGAAGAAACTAAAAATCATACCTAAATCAACTAACTTCCTTTATATGATCATTTTGTTTTGGTTTAGTTTGGTTTTTCTTCCTGGGAACTGAACCCAGGACCTTGAGAATGCTAGGCAAGCCCTCTCCTCCTGAGCTGCACCCTCAGCACTTTGATTAGTATTTTTTGTTTCTGAGATAGTCTCAATAACTTTGCCTAGGCTGGCCTCCCGTGACCCTCCTGCCTCTGCCCCCAAGTAGCTGGGATTATAGACCCAGCACCACTAAACTTACCTTTCCTACCAATTTCTTTTTGATGTGTTTTAAAAAATTTTTACATACAGATTTGTATTCCATTTTCAGCAATTATTACAAAGTTTTCTCCCTATACCTTTAAGTTATGTGTAAAACCCAGCTTAGTGGGTAGGAAGTATCCTATCCTACTGTAGCAGGGAGGAGGATCAAAAGAAAGCAGACTAGGCCTGAGTCCTGATAAAGTAGCAGGGAGGTAGGGATGTCATAACAGAGAGATAAAACCTGAGAAATCTGAACTTGAGGAGGGTCACGTAACACTGGGGAGGAGGAAAAGTTACATAACACTAGGTAAAGTAGCCTGTAGAATTAATTTAACCATATATGGATTAGACTTTGCTTTTTTTTCTATAACCGCTTGTAAGGGTATATACGGTGAGACCCCTTTGTTCTTGGGGCTCAGCCTTTGGACACGAGTCCGCTAGGCCTGTGCTGACACAATAAAACATTGTTCCTGCTAAACTGCCTCAGTGTCTCGTATCTCAGCTAGCAACTTCCCACAACACTATGAATGTAGCATAACAACTTAATTTTTTCCCATTGTTAGATGTCTACAAGGGCTACTTCCCACCAATTGGTCTTAGTTTAAATAACATTGGTGGCTATATAGTCTGTATTTCTGATTATTGCCTTTCTAGAGGCTCCTGGAAGCAGGACCTCTGATTCAAAACACAAGAATGTATTGAAAAGGTTTCGCTCAATTTATTCTCCCCATACATCATATGAAATACCAGAATGACTACACTTAGCAGCAACGAGTATCATCACTTTAAAAAATCTTTGCCAGGGGCAGTGTGCAGCAGTTTATGCCTGTAATCCTGGCTAGTAAGGAGGTGAGATCACAACTCAAAGCCTGTCTTGGCGAAAAGTCACTGAGACTCCATCTTAACAAATAAGCCAGGCATGGTGGTGCATGTCTGTGATCCCAGGGAAGCAGGTGGCTATAGGAAGAAGGATCATGGTCCAGGCTGGCTCCAGGGAAAAGCAGAAGACTGTATCTGAAAAATAACTATAGCAAAAAAGGACTGAAGGTGTGGTTCAAGTTGGAGAGCACTTGCCTAGCAAGCATGAGGCCCCCAAGTTCAAACCTCAGTACACCAAAGAAAAAACCAACTTGACAAGTTTGAGATAATATTGTATTACTATTCAGAATGATGTTTTGTGGTTTGTTTCCTTTGTGTATGCAAATTAGGTTGATATGTTTCATGGGGAAACACTTATTTGCCACAGGATACTGTTATATAGTAGAGGAGAGTGCATCCATTTTGCTACAGAAAGTCCTTTTTAAAAGATATCCATTCATGGACTTCATATACCTATATGAAACAGAACTAAAAAACCTCTTGCAATTACTTTGGGTGGGGTAGGGAGGGGGCCGAGGGGGAAGACGATGGGGACAATGTAAATAATGTGCAATATAAGTCTGATCAGAACTGTCATTTTGAATCCCCCCTGTATAATGAATATATCCTAATAAAAAGTTATAATAAAAAATAAATAAATAAAAATAAAAGAAGTCCATTCATAGAATCAATACTGATGTCCACCCATATCTCCTTGGTCACCAGTAGGTCGCCAACAGCTTCCACGGATGGGTAGGTCAAAAGTGGATGGTCTCCTACCTCAAGCAACTGTACCACTTTGCCTAAGGGCATTTTGTGGCCATTAGAATGTTCAGGAGTGGACCAGGCATGGTGGTTCATGCTTATAATACCAGATATTCAGGAGGCAGAGGTAGGAGGATCATAGTCCAAAGCCAGCCCAGGCAAAAGCACAAGATCCTATCTGAAAAATAACTAAAGTGAAAAGGTTCAGAGATGTGTCGCAAGTAGTAGAGTGGCTGCCTAACAATCACAAGGTCCTGGGTTCAGACCCTAGTGCCACAGGAAAAAAATGTTCAAGAGAGGCTAACAGTATACCAGACAAATGTCACCAATGAGGAACAGGAGAAATGTTCTACCCAGTCCCGCTGGGCCCTAGCTGCCCACAGCGCTGACCTCATTAATGCTCTCTGGATTAGCTTTCCTCCCTTCCCATGTAACATTCCTACCCACTCACCATCCTTTCTAGAATCATCTCCCAAGTATACTACTTGCTTCTAAATCTTTATCTCGGGATCTGCTTCCAGGGATCCCAAACCAATCTACCATGTGTAACTTTCATGGGAAGCAACTGTGGGTAGCCATTACAAAATTCCTTTTTTGAAGATACTCTTTATTGCGTGTAATACATTTCAATTAGTAACTGAACCTAGGGGGAGTGGAAATCTTTAAAATTGAAGAGTTCATAATGGGACCGTAGATTTGGTTGTTGAGAGGCATCTCAACAAAACATAAACATTTTTATTAGCATATATTAGTTGTACAGGGGGTTACATTGTGACATTTCCACATATGCTTACAACATACCTTAATTAGGTTCATCCCCATCATTCTTTCTCATTTCCCTCCCCCTACTTAAAATGATTTCTACAGGTTCCAATGTTCTATCTTTATACACAGATATGAAGTACATAGACCATATTCGCCCTTCTTCATCCTCTCCACTCTCCCTCCCTCTTCCATTAGAAACACCCTCCCCAAAGAGGTTTTACATTCTTGTCCTTCATTGTTTCAGTGTATTAAAACATAGAATTCTTAAAGGGCTAGAAAAATTCCAATAGTAATCTATAAGACTTTTTCAGCTACTTCCTCTACAAGTGAAACTTAATTCATTAATCTCTTCTTTAAATAACTGGCCTGCAACCTAATAACATTGGCACCTATTTTAATTATAATCTCTGAAAGCATTTCCTTTTTTAATTACACTTTTTAAATTCCCAATTGAAGCTAGAAAGCTGCAAATTAACTTCGAGAATACAAAATTTGAAGTCAGAATCCACTGGGACATAATTCACCCACACGTTTATCTTACAACAGTTAGTGGATAAAAATGAAGTTTGGAAAAAACATAGTTTTGAACTTGTTTTGTTGTTTGTTTTGGTGAAAGAAGTGCCATTGAAAAACTCTTGTTTCTCATTCTACCCAACTGGCTTCTCTTTCCTTCTCTTCCTGTACTGTAACTGTGAACTGCCCTCAGGTTCAGTTCTCTGCTTTTCTCTGCCTCTGTTCCCAGCTGGTTATACTTAATTCCTATCATGTCATATCTCTGTTCAAAACTCTGCAAGGTTTCCCATCTGGTTTAGAGTAAATTCAGTCCTTGCCCAGTCCTATGAATCTCACATGACCCAGCTCTTGGATCCTCCCCTACTCTTCTCCTCCTCCTCCTCCTCCTCTTGGCCTACTTGGACTTCCCAACCACACCTCACTAACATCTTCCTCACAGCATTTGCGCTTACAGTTCCTCCTGCTGGAAAGTTGCTCCCTCAGAACTTTGCATGGGTCACTTTCCTCAGAACTTTTGTGTTAGAAAAGCCTTCCAGGCCCAGGTGCAGTGGCTCACACCTGTAATCCCAGCTATGCAGAGGTAGACATAGAAGGATCAAAGTCTGAGGCTGGCCCTGGGCAAAAGCTGGAGACCCTATATGAAAAATAAACTAAAAAATAAAAAGCTAAACTGCCACCTGCAGTTTCACTCAAGTTGTAGACACATGCCTAGCAAGTAGAAGACCCTGAGTTCAAATACCAATACCACTAAAAAGAAAAAAAGAAGTTACACTTTAGGGGAATATGCTGAGGTGATGAACACAGTATGTAAATATGTCAGCTCATACAAGTGATTTTCAAGACCTACAGCTTATTCCCCAGGTTCTTTTAGGTCCTCTAAGTTTGAATCCAACTAGCATGTGTTGTGTCTGTCAATCTGTCCTCACATTTACTGTCCCCCCAGGCAGTAACGTGCTACCTCCCCATCTTCTTTATTCCTGGCTTCCATGGTTCCAAGCATCTGCCTAAAGCAAGGTCACTCAGAATTCCCAGCTCACCATGAAAACCAGAGCAGAGGAAAACAACAACTTGATCTGATTTCATTTATGCTCTCACTATACACTGTAGCACTCATGTTCAAGGATGCTTCAGTTATCCCGTTTACAAATGAAAATGAAGCAGGCCAAGTAGAACTATCTCCTAAAATCAAAATAGACTTGGCAAAATGGAGAATGTTCTTCGTTCATGTTCTGAAGAGCCTGGTGATGGAGAACACAGGTGGAACAGAGTGCTTGCCTAGTATGCACAAGGTACTGGGTTCAATCCAGTACCTTGTGGTACTTTATTTATATGCTTTACACACCAAAAATTAACCCTTTGGTGTGTAAAGCATATAAATAAAAAACATCCAAAAAAGGTAAAAGGAGAGCTGATTCTGATGAAGAATACTAACCAGAAATGATAAGACCCAGAAATTTAAGATGTGGAGGCTGGAGTGTCTAAGGGGCCATCCATGACAACTATCATAAAAAGTGACATGCAGCATCCCTGACCCAGAATCCACTGCAAAAATCTACTCCAGAGCCACACTCTCTCCTCTCCCGCACACCATCCCCATTTCAGACAAATGAAGCCTGATGTTAGCTGTAAGCAGGTTTCACTATGACTCCTGCGGTGCTGGTGACTTGTAAATACACTTTTGTAGGAATGTTCCCTAGATTTTAGGAATATAGCCTTCAAAGATAAAGATAAATGGTTTTGAATCAAATTGGCAAGTTACCTTAATTTTCCCAAGAGCTTTAAGGCCAGCTGGAATTGAGCAGGGCATGTTTTTTCCATAAAATATCTGGGCTAGCTCATAAAAGGCTTCCGAAAAGAAGCCCAAATCTATAAGGACTTCAATCTGTGAAGAAAAGAAAAAAGGATTTTAAGTTAGTGTGTTTCACTTACAAAATAAAAAATTTAGAGGAAAAACAATGAACTTCTGAGATCCAAAATTCTGCTTAATGATGGCAATGTGTAATAAATTAATACAACAAGTTAATGAGTGAATGGATATGCGTGTGTTTGTGGATGCTCCGTTCACACGTGCAATGGACCGAGAAGCTAACAGCAGCAGCAGGAGTCTGCTAAGAACAATGGGCGTTTATCAGATGTTGCTTACGTCATCAGAGACAAGCACATAAAACACAACAGCCATGGGAAAATTTAAAGAACTAAGTGAATTTATTTCTTTGTTACCATGACAAACTGTGGCCTTAAAAAAAGAAACAAAACAAGCTGGGCATGGCTGGTACATGGCTGCTACCTCAGCTATTCAGGAGGGTAGATAGAAGGACTGAGGTCGCAGGCTGGTCCAGGCAAAAATATGAGAGACCCTATCTGAAAAATAAACTGAAAGCAGAAAAGACGCATGGTAGAACACTTGCCTAACACAAAGCCCTGAGTTCAATCCCCAGTACCACCAAAAAGGAAGGGAGGGAGGGAGGGAGGGAAGGAGAGAAGGAAGGGAGGAAGGAAGGGACTCCCTCCCTTGTTTTTAATATAGTTGTTTTTAATATACTCCAGCGGGACTATCAATCAGGAAATAATAGGAGGGAAAGTTCCTGTTCAAAGGCATTCATTTATTCAACATGTTTGAAGGGAGGGAGGGAGGGAGCGAGGGATACCAGATATAACCACATCGTTCTCCTGAACAAAACTCTGTAATTAATTCCCCTTCAACTCAAGTCTCCAGAATAGAGAGTCCACAGTTCTTCATTGGCTTGTAAGCTGCTCTAGAAAAATGAATAAATAAACAAACATGGCTGCCAAGTGCTAACAAGCTGCTATGGCTTGCATGTGTCTCCCCAAAAGTTCAGGTGTTAAAAACTTAATCCCCAAATTCACATATTGACAGTATTCGGAGGCGGGGCCCTTGGGAGGTAATTGAATAAATTGAGACCACGAGACTGGGGACTCCCAGATGAGATTGGTGCCTTTTCAAGAAAAGGAAGAGATCCGAGTTTGCCAAGAACGCAAAATATCCTACTTTAAATTGGTTTGCAGCAACTTAAATTTCCCAACATTCTGTGAAGTGCAGTATAGAAACAAAGGCCTTAGGTGAATGCCTTCTGTGTGGTTATGTGTGAGTAGATGTGAGAGAGGGAAATCTGGAATAGGGTTGAATTCCCTATTTAAGTTAAGGAGGTACAGAACGGGGAGGAAATCTGCTGGATGGTGAGCCAATCCATGCACAAAATAAATTCAACAAAAGTGGAGGCTTGTGCCATGGGTGATTAGGACAGTGGGCAGAGGGAATGATGCTGGAGGCTCCCACTGCACATGGGCTTCAAAGCCAATGAATGTCTAAGGCACAGAACCTTAACAGATGACTAGGATAAAGAATTAATGGTCTGTGCTTGTTAATTCAGTTGCCTGTGCATTGAAAAAAAGTCTTATACCATAATAGACATACAAGTGTATCGGAGTGAATTCATGGAAACCAGAAGTCTGGTCTCCATTAGGAAGCCAACCTCTCAGCCTGGTGGTTTCCAGGCTGCCTGGTGCTGCCTGAACTGTGCTGCCAGGAGGAGCTGTTCCTCGTTCTACTGTGGCTAGGCATAACATGATCTAAACCTTCCTAACTGGCTGTTTCATATACTTTATTTTACTGAGATGTATGTTAACTTTAAATCAACATAATACTATTACTATTACATAATAACATTGCTATTAGCTTATTATTGTGAGTATTAAATTAATGCATAACAATATCTTTAATAGCTAAAGAATATCAAATATCTTAAAAGTTTGTGGCATACCTTGAGGATTCTTGCTTCTAGATTTCTGACTAGGTCTTGGCAAATTCCAGAAACGAAATATTGGTACAATGCAAGGAGAGGCAGAACCTATCAGGAAGAAAAATAGTCTTTGTTTTAAAATATGTTATCAAGTTAATAACCTACTAATAAAATTTACCCAAATAGTAAATGAAGGATGTATTATGCAAAGTACTGGTTGAGTGTCCATGACTGCAGCCTGAACTATTTGGGAAAAGTGAAATGGACCTGCCTGGCATATAACACTTCACAATTTTACCAGATCTCTAAGATGCCATCAGATTTACAGTTCCAAGTAGATTGTGCTTGCCACACTGAACCTAGGTTTCCCCACTTGTTAAATACGGAAAAGTTAAAATCCAGTTCATTATCTTCATTGAAAAAATAAAGTCAACATAAATGTGTGAGGCCTGGGGGAAATTCTACAAGTGAGCTATCAAGTGTAAAATTTAAAGCAAAGGAACCCACGTTCATGTTCCCTAACTAGATCTTACATACTCATTTCAATGTCAGCTGGGAGGTGTCTTTAATTAGGTCTTTCCACTAGCAAAAGACATACTTATAATATGACTTTTACGTGAGAGGCACTGGTGAATGAGAAATCTAACAAAACCTCATAAGTCCCAGTCTTTATGCAGTATATATTCCACCACCAAATTGGAGCTTATGATGGGCTTGGTGGTACACAACCGTAATCCCATCTACTCTGGAGGCACAGACAGGGATCGCGAGTTTGAGGTCAGCCCAGGCAAAGGTAGTGAGACTTTATTTCAAAACTAAAAAAAAAAAATTATTTATTTATTTTAAAAGGGATGAGAGTGTAGCTCAAGTAATAAAGAACTTGCCTAGCAAGTATGTGGCCATGGGTTCGATCCCCAGTACTGGATAAATAAATAAATAAACCCAGCTTACTCTTCACATAGTATTTTTTTTTATTTTCCTAGAATCGTTCTTAAAGTCTCATGGATATATGTGAAGGCTTACAGACAATCAGTATTTTTTTTAAAGTTGTATCATCTTTATTTTATGGTTTTTCTTATTGTGTTGCAATACAGTATAAATTATGGGTGTGGGTATTTTTTCTCTTATTCCCTAAACATTCAATGGTCAATTTTCAATGTTATCTCACATGCAAACTTAATAATGTCTTATACCTTCAAAAATTCATTTTCTCCTTGTTTAAACTCAATATTATTTTTTCTTAATTGTGCATTGTATTTTTTTTTTTTTTACTCACGTGTAAATGTTTGGGCCACCTTCCCTCCCTCCCCGCTGGCCAATCAGTATTTCAACTAACCTGGCTACTCTCCATACAGAAAGGGGACATTCTGCCTAAACACGGAACGGTCCCTGATCTCAACTCAAACCTCAAGCTCCATTCCTGCCGCTGCAGCCTGCCAGGCCAAAGGGGGTTAGAGCAGGAAGGACTGAGATCCAAATTACTTAGCAAACCGCCTCTCACGGTTTCACAGCTCTGCTTCCCATAGCAAATTCTCCATTTCACAAAAGTCTCCTTAGCCACTGGGCTTCTTCTGGGGAAGGTCAGTGTCATACAAAATTAGAAGCTGTTTTCCTCTTGCAGTTCAACTGGGGAGCTTCTAATGGCAGGTCAATTGGCAGCTGCTAACAGGAACAACTCTTTAAAAGGATTATAACTAGTTTTAAATGACTTTGAACATAATACAATCTATTTTTCTACAATTATGTGCTACAAACATAACACAAAACCTTTCTCTACAATTAATTCAGCACAAAACATTAAGAGTTAGCAATTACCTGTGAGACTTAGTTTCTTTTCTTTATGAGAAATAAAAACACACTATTTTATTGATGCCGATTACTCAAATATTCAGAAAAAGATTCTCAATTTCTTAAACTTTAAAGGAAAAAAGTCTCATTTCTTTTCCAATGCAGTGATATGTGTTATATATATATGAATATGAGTAGGCAACTCAAGGTTACCCAAAGGATAGAAACATTTTCTCAGGCCAGAAATGAATCTCTTTAACAGAGAGAGGAGCATCGCTTTATTTTTTTTTTTTAATAAACAATTTCTTGACAGATCTGCCTAGTGTTAAAGGCATTTATCAACTTCTTCGTTTTAACCCATGGTTTTGTTATTTAACAACTCATATTGAGGGCAATAAATATTTTTAATATAAAGAGAAAAAACTGAATTTAGAAGAACAAATATACCAGAAGAATAGAAAACAATCTATGGACAAAGAAAGGAGTATGAGTATGAAGTTATAGAGAAAGAGGAAAGAGCAGAAAAGGAGAAAGGATATCAAGAACCAAATGTAAAGAAAAAAAGACACACACACACACACACACACACACACACACACATAAGAGGAAAGCACCTAAAGAAAGATAAAAGATAAAAGAAGAAAATATAAAAGTGACCAGTAGTTCGAGGTTATTAATTTATTTTTAAGAGGTAATCAACTTCAAATTTATGATATGTTCTGTGATTTCTTTCCCCTGGAGAAAAAGAGTTGCGCTGGACTTGGATTTCCTAGGACTTTAAGAAATATCTTTTGTCCCACAGAGTCTGTTGTCTTTTAGATGCACTCTTGACAGACAAGACACAAAGAAAAGCTCATCTCAACATGGAGACGCTCTCCCGGCTTGGGTGCTGATGAGAACTGAGTAAGTTCTCATCTAGTGTTCTACAGTTCCATGTTTACTATCACTGACACATTCTAGTCAACTTCATCAAAATTCTTAAGGAAAAGAACAGTAAAATAATAGAGTAAAAAAAAGAAAACAAAATCAAACAGACGCTGCTTTTGTATCCAAAATACAATACAAACGATGCCAGAAAACCATTAATACAAATTATTTTGGAATATAGATAAGAAATATATTCTAAATATATAGAATTTAAATATATTCTAAATATAATTTTAAATATATAGAATTTAAATATATTCTAAATATATAGAAATATATTCTAAATATATAGAATTTAAAAGTTAAATAAGAGCTGACTTAAAGAACATTAGCAAAACTTTCATGCATCTATGGAATTATCACAATGAAACCCCCTTGTACTATTAATGTATACTAATTAAAAAAAAGAAGAAAAAATTTTTTTAAAAATTGAAAAGTATAAAGTGAGTGGGGTAAAAACACATGGTACATTCAGAGTTGCTTATTTTACAAATCACTTACTATTAGATTATGCTTAGCAAAGTGCAGCTCTCGGATGATGTAATACAGGCTTGCGATGACAGAGCAGATGTCGGCCCTAAAGCTGTCTGTGAAGAGTTCAATGCCTGGGAGAAGCTGAGTGATTTCATACTGAGCATAGCAACGTTCAGCTTTGGGATGTGGAAGTGTGGTTCGAAGCAAACCCTGAAAATGAAGACCAGTGAAATAAAGAGATATACATTGCATCTGCAACAATGAAACAAGAAACAGTAAGCACATGGGTCACTTCCTAAAGTGCTGAGTACATGCAGGGCATACTGTACTCCATAGTAAACAGTACTTAGACACGGTATGACCACTGTATCACTCAGGTGAGAAGTTACCATTATGTCATCATTTAGTGAGGGTTAATTTTTATCGGGCACCACTGACATATTTTTATAGTAAATATCATCTCACTTAATGATCATCTAACCCACCCTTGGAAGGAAGGATTATTATCTTATAAATGATATAATTAAAGTTTAAAAAATTAACTTATCTGAGGTCAAACAGCTAATAGTGGCAGAAAAAAAAGATACAAATTCATGCCATTTAACTAAAAATATCTGTTATTCGGCTATACCAAGCTACAGGTGGAGTAAACGACAACTTAAAATCTAAACAAGCAGAAGAAAGAGCAAACTAATATTTCTCAGGTAACTGATATGACCAACATTTTATAAGATGCTAGGAAACAAGATGAATACATAAAACCAAATTTTATATTTAGAAGTGTTTCTTTGGTTATCTTAAATAATTACCATCTGTTGATGACAAATGCATTGTAAAATTATTTTAATGTACATATCAGGAAAAATTTCAATCAGGTAGCTTATTAAGGTTACACAGCTGGTAGAGAAGCTCAAGTGGTAGAGCACCTGCCTAGCAAATGTGAGGCCCTGAGTTCAAATCCCAGTGCTGCCAAAAAAAAAAAAAACTAAGGTTGCACAGTATTCTGTTCTAAAATACAATGTCAATAAAATTTTTAACTTGACGAACGTGTTTTAAAAATCATTTTAAAAGTAGGGGACTATTGGGGTAGGAACCAGCTGGAGGGTGAGAGGGGAAGAAGAGGGTAACAGGGTGAATATAATTGAAGTAAAACAGTATACTGAAACTCACTAAAAATGGTTTAAAAGAAAGAGGAGGAAGAAGAGGGTTAAGGAAGAGTAATATAGACAGGGTGAATTTGATCAAAGTATATTATATGCATGTATACAAATACTGTAATGAACACCCCTTATACAATTAATTTATGCTAATAAAAAGATGGGCTATAACTATTTTTTCAAAAAATAAAAATAGTTTTTAAAAATCAATAAGCTTTTAAAGTAAATCTCACCAGCTAGTTTTTATTTTATGTGTAGCATTACTAACAGTGCTAATTTTTTTGTGTGTGGTCCTAAACACAAAAAAGATCTGTTTGAACTCAGGGCATACACCTTGAGCCACTCCACCAGCTCTTTTTTGTGAGGGGTTTGTTTTGAGATAGGGTCTCATGAACTATTTGCCCCGGCTGGCTTTGAACCATGATCCTTCTGATATCTGCCTCCTAAGTAGCTAGGATTACAGGAGTGAATCACCAGTGCCCAGCTAATTTAATAATACTTAAAACTCACATTAAACAAAAAATTAAACTTTTTTTTCTGGAGATATTGGGCTTTGAACTTAGGGCCTCCCACTTGCTAGACAAGTACTCTACTTCTTGAGCCACATACCCCAAGCCCTTTCTTTTTTGCTTCACTTATTTTTCAAATACAGTCTTCGTGCTTTTTCCCCAGAAGCAGTCTTGGACCTCAATCCTCCTACATATGCCTCCCACATAGCTGGGGTCACAGGTATGAACATTTTTAAAAATCACATATTTTCTAAAATATAAACAGCATTATGTTGGAAGACAATTTGCTGCAGAAGTAAAGAAGGCAATAGAAGAAGTCAGTCAGATCATTTCCTTGGCTCTTCTGCCTTTTTCCCTCTTGCCTTTGAAGCACAGGCAAAAGGTATGTGGCATATTTAAAAACTGCAAAGTCTGGCATTACATTAGTAGAAGCCTTTCCCAAAGAGCTTATCTATCCAGATTTCAGAAGTATCTGCCTACTCTGATACACTGACTAAGGGCATAAGTCCATCCGTCAAAGTAAACAGCATCTTTAGCGATGGACAAAGGCCCCTGGCTCCTTCCCTGAATCACAGAATGTCCCATAGTTCAGATAAAAGCTGCTTTCTTCTTCAAGGAAATGAAATCAAAATCCTGAGAAACACAAATGCTCCTCTTCTGTAGTCTTCAACTTACTTCTAGTCTTCATTAGATCATATACTTCACATCATATAACCATCACAGCTTTGCTTAGAGATGTGGTAACCCTCAGGCAACCATCTGGAGTCAAGCAGACTGGCTTCACACTGATGGCTAGTAACAAGATCTTACTAATGACAGGAGACTCAGTTTCCTTTTCTGTAAAACTCCTTCTTCTACTAAAGAAGAAAACTGACTCTCGTGGATGTTCAGGGGAAGGTGCCACCAAGGCTTAGCCAGAAGAGGAAAGATGGGTGTGTGATATTTTATCGTGGTTCTTCCTACTTTTCTATCTGTGAGTTCTATGAATGGGGTAAACTATTGCACATTTTTTACAAAATGATTGTAGTTGTGCTACTATAAAAAAAAAGTACATCAAGTGTTACCTGAAAGAGTAATGCAGACAAAAGACAACAATTGATTCTCTTTTTAACGTTCACAGTCTTAATAAACCTAAGTATGAGAAAAACTGATTAGCAGACAATTTTCCAAAATATTTAGAGATAACTATGTCTTTAGACATTTATCTAGGATACAGAAAATATTATAAAAAAAGTATACAAGAAAAGAAAATATAAAGAAAATTAAAAATCTCCTATAACCCTACAACTCAAACATAATTTCTAGTAACAGTTTCCTTCCAGATTTTTTCTCTATGTAGTTGTACACAGACAAACATAAACACATGCATATTAAGAATAAAAGTGTATAATACATACTACTCTTATATGCAAATTGTCCATAATAAGCTATTTCACTATTTTAAGGAACTTTAATGTTTTATTGCATGAATGTAGCATAATATAAAAGTATCAACTCTATTTTGTTTTTTCCAAACACTGAAGTAAATAGTGCAACTACATTTATGAGCACATATCTTATTAATCCACTGGATAAATCCCTAGAATAGAAATAATACAAGACTTAGGCAGGGAATTAGCAAACCTAGTGTTATTCCTGGATGGCTAACATTAAGAGAACAATTCCAGTTAGAGCTTGAGGTTTGAGACCCCCTCCCCCAGTGCAGTGCTCTCTCTTGAGCCCGCCCATCTCTCATCTGGAGAGTTCACTTTTGCTTTGCTTAATAAACCTGCTCGTGCTTCACCCATGTTTATTGCAGCACTATTCACAATAGCCAAGTTATGGAAACAGCCAAGATGCCCCACCACTGACGAATGGATTAAGAAAATGTGGTATCTATACACAATGGAATTTTATGCAGCCATGAAGAAGAACGAAATGTTATCATTCGCTGGTAAATGGATGGAATTGGAGAACATCATTCTGAGTGAGGTTAGCCTGGCCCAAAAGACCAAAAATCGTATGTTCTCCCTCATATGTGGACATTAGATCAAGGGCAAACACAACAAGGGGATTGGACTTTGATCACATGATAAAGCGAGAACACACAAAGGGAGGTATGAGGTTAGGTAAGACACCTAAAAAACTAGCTAGCATTTGTTGCCCTTAATGCAGAGAAACTAAAGCAGATACCTTAAAAGCAACTGAGGCCAATAGGAGAAGGGGACCAGGAACTAGAGAAAAGGTTAGATCTAGAAGAATTAACCTAGAAGGTAACACACACGGTACGGGAAATGAATGTGAGTCAACTCCCTGTATAGCTATCCTTATCTCAACTAGCAAAAACCCTTGGTCCTTCCTATTATGCTTATACTCTCTCTTCAACAAAATTAGAGATAAGGGCAAAATAGTTTCTTCTGGATATTGAGGGGTTGGGGGGAGAGGGAGGGGGTGGGGTGGGTGGTAAGGGAGGGGGTGGGGGCAGGGGGGAGAAATGACCCAAGCCTTGTATGCACATATGAATAATAAAATTAAAAAAAATAGTTTTTGCCAGATAGCGAGGGGTAAGGGGGGGACAGGGAGGGGGCGGGGGGGTAAGGGAGGGGCTGGGGGCAGGGGGGAGAAATGACCCAAACATTGTATGCACATATGAATAAAAAAAAAAAAAAACCTGCTCGTGCTTGAGTCTCCTCATGTGTCTGGCACTGAATTCTTTTTCTGATAAGACCAAGAACTTTCTGGCTCTCAAACCCAGTGACAGAATTTTTTGGCAAAAGGAGGTACACAGTTAAGGTTTCTGATGACGATAGTTGATTAATCCTCTCCTCACCAAAGGCAGCAATGTATTTTCATGCCAGCTATGTCTTACAGAGCTGCTCACAACATTAAGTCTCTCCATCAAAGATTAAGAGAATATCTCTCTATTTACTATTTTCTCCTTTTACGCCCCTTAAAGAGTATGAGTTGTCCTTATATGGATCTTGATACCTACAGCTTGCAACTAATAAACCACATCCCCTTCTCCTAAAACTTACTTAGACAAAAGTGGGCAGTTTCACTATATTTAATAGCATTATCCATCTGAGTTCAACTTCTCTGTGTGGGTATTTGATTTGGGATTTTGCAGTGAGAAGAGTTTCCTCTACACAGAAAGTCTAGGAAAACAGCCAAAGCTCCTATAGACTCACATCTCCTGGGGAAGTCAGGCATCCAGCTGTGTAACCAGGAAATGGCTTTCTTCTGGCTGAATTCACTAGGTACAACTTCAGAGGCTCAGAGCTAAGGCACCATCTGGCAAGAATGCAATAGCTGTTCCTTCCCAGGTGTGAACTTTCCTCCCTCAACTCTTCTAGTTCTGACTGTCAGCCTCTACTAAGTGGGAGAGTGTGTGTGTGAGTGTGTGTGAGTGTGTGTCTAAGGCTGAGTTCCTTCCCAGCAGTACAAAAAAGTCAAACTTGACAGAAGTTTTCAATGATCTTTAACATTTAATAGTTTTCAAGTGGTAATTTTGTACATCCTCTGCCCAAAGATATTTTAAGAAAACAAACTAGAAGTGTTTGCTGTTATTGTGGTTGAATTTGCTCTGTAGCTCAAAATAAGACTCTAAATGAGCTCTTTAGACCACTTAGTTACTTCTTTAAGTAACTAGAGAGGTAAAGGATACTTCAACTACCTTTATGCTTTTTAAGTTTCTCACATTGACCAAATATTTAAGATAGGCTTAAGTGCTAACTATGTGCAAGGCTTTGTGATAAACAGTAACATATTTTATGTATGGTAGGCTAAATAACACCCCCCTAAAACCTTCATGTCCTAATTCCTGGAACCTGTGAATAGCTTATCCTACATGGCAGAAAAGACCTTGCAGATGTGATTAGACTAATGACCTTAAGATGGGATGATTATTCCAGATTATTGAAGTGGGTTCCAATGTAATCATAGTGGTCCTTACAAAGAAAGGTCAGAGGCTCAGAGGAGATGCAAGGATAGAAGTAGAGTAAGAGAGATGAGAAGGGTGGGGGAAGAGAGGAAAATAGAAGATGGGGTTGAAGCTAGAATATAAGAGGTCCCTAAAAGCTAGAAAAGGCCAGGAAATAAGGTTCTCCCTTTAAGCCTCCGGAAGAAACACAGCCCCTGTCAACACCTTTATTTTGGTACTTCTGAACTTTATAACTGTAAGACAGTAAATTAGATGATCTGTACCTCACTGATATAGCACTTGCCTATTGTGTACAAAGCCCTGGATTTAATCCTCAGCACCACAAAACAACAAAAATTTTGTTTTGTTTAAGTCACTAGTTTGTAACAATTTATTACAGCAGCAATAGGAATCAAATACGACATTGTTAAGGGCCACATTGCCACCCCTCAAAATTCATACAGTGAGGTCTAACTCCATTAACCTCAGAATGTGACTAAATGTCACATTCTTCTTTAGAGAATGTGTCTCTAAAGATGTACCTAAATTAAAATGTGGTCCTATGGGTAAGTCAAAATCCAATATGACTAGTGTCCTATGAGAAAAAGAGATTAGGACACAGACCCCTCCAGAGGAAGACCATGTAAGGACAATGTAAGAAGTCAAGGAGAGAGGCCCCAGAGGAAACCAGAGCCAACACCTTGATCTTGGATATCTAGCCTCTAGAGCCGGGAGAAGAATTTCTGTTGTCTGAGGCCTTCAGTCTGTGGTACTTTGTTATGGCAATCCAAGCAATCTAGTAGAGTATACCAAGTAATTTTTACCACCACAGTTTATAGGTGAGGATACTGAGGCTCAGAGAGAATGACTAACAAACACGCTGAGACAAGGGTTACTAGGAAGCTCTTGAATTAGGTCTAAGTTGGCCAGACTCTACACTATTATTGCCTCCATACTAACTGTTCTTTCATTTTTGTGCTCATTCTACAAGTAGTTACTGAAGGTCACTCCAGGCCTGGAACTTGAGATTCATCAGTGTATCCCATAAATAGGATATAGTGTATCCCATGAACAGGCCTGTTCCCATGAATCTTGAGGGTGGAAGATGTCATGGGAAGAGAAGAAAATCATAAACAATAAACATCACAATAAGTTAACTGCATTACCCTGTATGATATGGACATAATTGTCCAAGAATCTAGTGTGGAGCGGCATGGCACTCACAGAACAGGTGGGTACCCACGAAGACACTTAGTAGCAAGAATGGGTCATTACATTCTCATACTCACTGTGCTATCTTTGCTGATATGAGTGCACCCTGCAAGCACCCCCAAATGCCAACCTTTGACAGAAACTCTTCACTGTAGTCTTTAAAACCTGGAAGCAAAGAGCTGTTGGTGGTATTGGTGAGGGAGGTGCCAAATTCTTTCCAGGTATGTAGCACATCTGGTTTTCTGAATATGTCATCAAGAGCTTGACACCAGCACTTAAAAGCAGCCCTAAAAACCAGAAACAGAGCACCAAAGAGCATGTTTCCTGAGACCTATTATTAAATCTATATGCCAAAAAGAAAAACAAGTATTTATTAATATGTTAGAGAATAAATTTATATTGTTCATTGCTCATAACAGTTTATCTCAGGTACCATTTAATTAATAAAATGTACTATTATCATAGAACTAAAATTTATGGAAGATAATATTTTATCCTAAATAATGAAAAAATTATCAAAGTTTGCCCTTGCTCTACTCACTCCTAAAGAGCTACCTTTTCTTTTCTGCAAAGATGAGAAGATTTCCAAGTGAATGCAGTGCCTGAACTTTAAGACTTCTTTGATTGCTGGCTTGGAGAACATCTGTATTTTTAATCAAGTGAAAGAACAAATGTCAGTTCCAAAGAAAATATTTCTTTTATATTTGCAAGAATATTTTAAACTGCATTATTCCTTAACTGTGTACATTGCAATAAGAAGGCTGCAAGTTAATAGTGCTTTCAAATGTCATACAATATATATACCCAGAGAGAAAGCAAACGGTGCTCTGTTTGAACACTGAAGACTGGGAGATTGGGTCTAACACATATGAAACAAGAAGGCTCCTGGAAAAAGTAGAATAAAGTCAGGCAGGTGGAGATGATGAAAAAGACATATAAGGAGATAGATAATATACATGAGAAGGATGGGTGTGCCTGCGGTATGGTTTCTTAGAGCAAGTGGACCAGGAGCTTAAAAAGGGAGGTAGTGCTCAAGATTTTGGAGACCCTTGAATGCCACATGGAGAGATGTAGAGATTCTCCTATAGCAGATAAGAAAGCTGAAAGAGGTTATTTTTAGCACAGATGTCACAAGATCATAGCATATTAGATTTTTCCTTTTATCTCAATGCAGAAAAATATTTTTAATGTCATATTTTTAAAGTTTTCTAATAAATGCATGCATTCAAAGTTGTGTAGCCCAAAACCCCAAATAACATGGCAGTGGTTCCTAATGAGGGCAACACTGGGTCCTAGAGGGCATTTTAGAAATCTAACAAAGGGTTTTGAGAGACAGAGAGAGAGAGAGAGAAGGAAGGAAAGGGAAGGGAGAAAGAAGGAAGGGAGGGAGGGAAGAAGGGAGGAAGGAATGAAGGAAGAGGGAGAGAAAAGGTTTTGGTTAGCTGTCACAATGAGGGCCTCAACTCAACATGTATTTTGTAGGTGAAGACCAGCAATCCTGGATGGCCTGTAATGCACAGAAACTTCTCCCACAATGAGGGAAAAGATGAGAAACCTGTTTACAACTACCTGAGTCTAATAGTTACCTTCATTTTACATATGAAAAGAGTATTGTTGAATGATTTCTAAATGCCCTGAATTTTCCAGAAATGCAATCAATGTACTTTGTTTTGTTCAAAACTTTACCAAAATTTATTCACAATTTTAGAAAATCATGTCGCCATACTTCACAGTGCTTATGGTCCTTAAGTCACCAGTACAACACACCTGTGTCAGTTCACATCTGTAGCTGACATATTAATGGTGACTCCACAGTCAAGGCAGAGGCATCCAAACGCTTCTCACACCTTGCAACTCCTGAGCATTTACATACCTACCCACAGATTCTCTTATTAGAAAATGATTTTGTTTAAAGTGCCATAGTGATGGGGGTGGGGCAAATAATGTATGCAGGAAGAATACATTAAATGTTAAATTTTGTTTCAGGAAGTAAAGGAGGAATTACAAAATGTCTATTGCAAAAAGGGAGACACTGGGTCTATAATAAGAGTTGATAATATATTGTTGAAGTTGTAGAAGAAAACTCAAATCAAAGAGAAAGATGAGGAAAAAGGAATTAGCTGGGACAGAGCAAAAGCACATCAGTGTCTTCATCCCCACAAGAGGTCCACAATTTCAGTAAAAGGGGGATGGACAGAAAGGTGGCTGAGAATCTGACAATGGTCACAGCCAGTCTAGGCAAGAGGGCAATGGAAGGGCCAAAAGCATCTTCTGTCTGGAGACTGTCATCCCTGCCTACAAGGGTAAGATGAATAGCCTCTGTTCCAACTTTCTCATCCTACTTTAAAGGTGACATTTCAGGACCATGGCGATCTCAACATTAATGCAATCAGTCAGGTTGACAAGGACATAATGGTTTAGCCTTACCAATAGTTTGGTGATAAGAAGAAATTACCAGTCCTAGTTGTGAATAGGGAAGTTTGCTTTTCTCCACTGAGCTAAAAACTCTGAACTGCTCCTCAGAAAGATTGGGGGGTGTTGACATGTGCATCTCTTCTGTCCCCAGGCAAAATTCCACTTTTCCAGTATTAAATCTGGAATTGTTTATTCCTTTCTCTCCTAAATTTGTGGAAACAGAACAAAAAAAATTTTTTTAATGGAGAAGGAAGGGAATTTGGTGGAGAAGGAAAAGGAACAAGACATGGAACGGGGGAAGGAAGGAAGGATTTTGTGCTAGCTGAGATTTATTTGCAGCTTTATATCCAGGGTCACACTTTGTTTCCAGGGTCTTTTCTGAAGCCCCCAGGTGTGTGTACATGGATGGGCTCTGGACCCAAGTTATTTCATATAGAGCACTACAGAGGGCCAGCCAGCCAGAAAGCTAATGCTGAGTAATCCCTTGCTTCTCCTGGGGATTGAGGGAAGTTACACAGTTTGAGTTTGCCCTTTTTTAATAGCTTCCAACAGCAATATGTTAGTTTGCCTCTGGGGCAGAAACCTCTGGGATAGAAGTAACACTTATGTAGTTCTGGCCTGAGAGAACATACAGGAAAAAGTAAAAGAAAAAATATGCCAGCAAGGTAGTCAGAAGGAGCAGAGAGAAACTAAATTGGATTTGGAAGTCTATAGAGCCTGAGGACTAGGGATAAGCTGTTGAGAATATTTTGGTACCAGGTGAGACTCAGGCAAGCTAGCAAACCATTCTTAGGGATTGTATTTTGATTTTTTAATTCATGCCCAACCATTGTTAATGGGTTCCATAATTGAAAGAAGGTAAACATGAATGCTAATTTAACATAAAGTAAATCTGCAGACAATATAACCAAAAACTTTGGCTACTTATAGACAGTGCTTTTGGAGGGAGGAAAGGGGAGGCCAACAACAATAACAGATAAAGAAATATGCAAATAAATAAAACCATCATTGGCTACAAAAACTAGGCAAATTTCTCAAAGACTGGTTCAGTGGAAATTAGTATTTTATTTAGATGTATATTTAAACCAATTTTAATCTTCTTAAAATATAATTATTTTAGGTTTAAGTTTATTAAGTTTCTTATTATTCTGGTTTGAGAGCAAGAGGCATAATATAGAGCTTTAAATTTGTTTAAATGACCTAAATATAGGTAATACAGGATGTTTCTCAACCTAATTGGAAAAAAGTCCTGAGTTTACCACTTTACCACTCAAAACTCTGCCTTAATTGCATTCACAAATTTATAGATATTGAGAAGACAAAAAACACACAAATGAAATGGAACCAACGATTAGGAATATCTGGTTTTAAGCTAAAAGAAATCTCTAAGATCAAAATCTAAGGTATTAATAAGAAATCTTATGGATGCTTATTTTAAAATGCATCCATATCTTCAAGGTTGATAAAGTGGTGTTTGGTGAAAGGGTCTAGTTAACTCAGTATGACTCAATCTATCTACTAATGAAAGGAAAACATGAGCGTAGCCCCACACCTGCAAAGGAAACTGTAAGAACATTACTGTACAGAATCTGAAAAATTAATGAACATGATTTTCACATCTACCATACTTAATGGAGTTTGCTAGTTTCACAACAAGTATAAAAGCAGGTGGAAAGTGCATTGGCTGAGAAAAAGTGTAAGAGAGAGGTGACAATTCACTGGACAAGAGGAAGATAGTAAAAGGCAACCAGGAGTGGGCATGTCGGGAACACAAGCGAGGGCAGTGTGGTCTATCTAAAAAACGCATTTACCTTGGGTCTGCGCAAGAAATAATGAAAGCAACTTTCTGCTGTGTCGCATTGATCTGTTATGGTATCTGGATTTTTCCAGGGTCTCTCTAAAGCATCTCAAAGTGTCTGTCACATCCACGGGCACACTCAGAAGCTGTTTGGCTCGGCTGTATTCTGAAAGGAAAGGAGAGGGGGATGCTGGGGATAAAAGGCTGCACAGAGCCAACTAGTAGTAAGTGTGGTTCTAATTCAGAGAATTTCTTGGTCCCAACCTGAAACTGCTAAATTCAAAGCCCCCAGATCTGCAGCAGGTGTTTCAACATTCAGATCTCTCTTCTCTCTTCTCTCTCTCTCTCTCTCTCTCTCTCTCTCTCTCTCTCTCTCTCTTCTTTTGGGATATTTCAAAGTTCTTTTTAAAAAAATACAACTTTTCTAAATAAGTTTTGGTTCTTATGAAATGCAAATAACTTCAGATCTTGCCAATTTTCCTTAGGAAGTCTCCTACTTTTTCTTTTGCTGATCATAAAAAATGAAATAATCTGCTCTTCAGCAGTTTCTTCAAAGCAAAGGTGCCTTGGGAAAGAGACGAAAGGAGGAAACAAAGAATCTTGGAGACAGGCAACTGCTCTCTGAAGGGAAGAAAAGACAGGTTCCTAAGACAGAAGAGTGCAGAGGAAAGGTAGAGCTAGGGTGGTAAGTGGGTCTGTAACTAACCACCCATCCTGAAAAGTGCCAGGAAGGGGAGCTGGTGGGAGAGAGCTGTTGTGCAGTCTCTGTGCGAGTGAGGGACAGCTCTCGAAATTATGTGTGGTTTACACCATGAAGAAGGCCCAGGAGAGAGAGGAATTGCAGGATTTAGCACTGAATTACAAACAGACTTACTTCTTCAATCTGAGGAAATGGAAAGACCCTTGAAAACCTGGGGTCTTGATAGTGCAGCAACCTAGTAGGTAACAGGGCTGCAAGACATTAAAAGCCAAGACATTTGCCCTCATTAAGTTCCTTGACTAGATGAAGAGGTGGGGCAACCTCATACTGGAACATTAAAGTCACATTGGCAGGGAGTATCTACTTACACGGTAAAATGAGGGAAAGATGGAAGAGAGAAACCAGAAAGGGCAGAAAATGCTGGACAAGAAAGGCTTCTTGGAGAATAGAAAAATTTTGATTAGGAAGAAAAAGGGAAGTGATTTTAGATACTAGAACAAGGGCAAAAATAGCTTAAGTTTATTGAGGATTTACACTATGTCAGGAACCATTCTAAATTATTTACTGTGATTAATTGACTCCTAAAAATAACCATTATTATTCTCACTATATAGATAAGGAAAATAAAACATAGAGGAGCCTGGTAGATCAGTCTCTTAATCAGGTATAAGCTAATTAAGGTGGCTTGGCTTCCTCAGGGTACAGAATCAGTTTGTGCCAGCAGAGGTACAGAAGCAGTAGGAAGGGAGGGGAGTTCAGGGCACTGTGAATTGACACGGCCCATCTTGTTGAATAAAGAAGGGTCTGCCATAGCCTGAAGATCTCACTGAGGAAGTGAACTTCATTCTCTTCAAATGGAGCACTAAGGAAGGGTTCTGAGTGAGACTCCGAAAGAGATGGTGTTTTAGGAAGAGTAAGCCAACAGTCATATTCTTATCATACTGCTGCTGAAAGAGGCTGGAGGCTAGGAGACTACTAAGCTGCAACACAGACACCATAGCAATGGAAATGACATAGCCACACAGGGAACATTCCAGCATTAAAAGCAACAGGAGTGGTTAATTGGCTTTGGGGTAAAGAAAAAAGGAGGGGAGTCACCTCTTCCTCTAGCTTCTCAGGGTGGGTGACTTGCTTCCTAACCAGTGGAAAGAAAAAAAAAAAAAAAAAGAACTGAAGTGATCCAAGGAGGTTTTCCACCAGATTCACCCAGCCCTGCACCTGTGCCCATCTGCACCTCAGGGGCATCGCTCCAGCAGTTCTCATCTCCCTTTCCAAGCCATCGATTTTCCCCTCACAGAATCATTCCCAACAGCACATTTTGCTATTATTTCTCCTATCTTTAAAGAACAAAGACAAAATATGTCTTTCTTGACTCCAGTTTCCCCTCAGGCTACCATCCAATTTCTCTGCTCCACTTTATACCAAAACTCCTCAAAAAAGTTTTCTATACTCATTGTTTTCCATCTTCACTTCACCTAAATAAGGCTTCTCCCCTTCTCCTTCTGCCTTAAAGGTTTTACTCCAAGCTCATTTATCATTCCTTCTTAATTTCTCTTTGCTAGTTCATTCTCACCAAGCCAAAGTCTTCATCTGGGGACCCAAGGCCTCAGTCCTTAGACTGCCTTTCTTTCCCTTTTAACATGGAAATGTTGCTCTCTGGTCTGATGGTTTTAAATGCCGTCCACATGCTGGTAGCTCCAAAGTTTGTGTCTCTGGCCCCAACTCTCCAGAAATCTAGACTCATCTATCTAAGGTGCTGTGAGTCCAAAGGACAGTTCAACCCTAACAAGTCCCCAAATGATTTCCTAATCTCCCCAACACACACCCCCCCCCCAAACATCTCTTCCCATAGTCTTTCCCATCTCATTAAAGAATGGCTTTTTTTTTTTGGCAGATGCTCAGACCAAATGACAGAATCATCTGTGTCTTCTGTCCTCCCATGCCCTATAGGATCTCCCTTGAGAAAATACGTAGAACCTCTCCAACCCTCACCAACTCCACTCTCAACTTCCACTGTGTCCCAAGACCTCATCATCTTCTTCTGAAACACAGCAATTGCCTTCTTAATTGGGCTTCCTGTTTCTACCCTGACCACACCATGTTCTATCAATAGAGCTGCTAGAGGATTCCTTTTAAGTATGTCATCTCATGTCACCTCTTTGTCTAAAACCCTCCATCTTCTCCCCCAATTACCTAGAGCAAACACCAAAGTTCTTAGAGCAGCCTATAGGGCCTACATGAACTGGTTCCCCTAATCCCAAGTGCTCTGCCTTCTCCTCTTACTATTCTCCCACACCAGACATGCTTTACTCAAGGTCTTGGCACCAGTGGTTTGCTTTAGTCTAGAACATTCTTCCCTCAGATCCTCTTATGTCTTGCACAGCTCCTTAATCAACTTCTTGGTGAGGCATTCCTTGATCACCCTACTTAAATTTATAACATTCTTCTTCCCAACTTATCTCCAAAGCACTCATCATCTTCTGGCATACTGTGATTTATTTGTTTACTGACTTGTCTCTTCTCAGTAGAGTGATAGGGCAGGCATTTTTGTCCATTTTTTCCACTGCTGTTACATTGTATGTGCTCAAAAACATGTATGTTATGTAAATGAATAACTACAGGTTTTCAAAGTTAAGTGGCTGAGATACACTTTATTGATAATCTTTTCTATAGATTAATCTCAATTGATCCTCCCTCAGTCCCCCTCTCCTCTAAGCCTTCCCTATCCTACACAGACCCAGACAAGGCACAACCCTTACTCCTCATACTCCACACTATGCAAGACACCCTGAAGGTTGTAGATTGCTGTTCTGTTTTTCCTCTTTTCCTTGGAAGAATTCATGAGCTTGGATTTTTATCATTTTCTCCTTAGAGAGTGAGATCAGGGAAGAAGATACACAAATATCCTTGTTAGTTCTGCCTACTATAACAAATTACCATAGACTGTATGGATTACAAACAACAGAAATTTATTCTCACAGATCTGGACACTGGAAGTCTTAGATCAAGGTGTTAACAATTGTCAAATTCTGGTGAGGACTCTTTCCCTTGCTTGCGAATGGCTACCTTCTCTTGGTAGATATCTTTCACATGGCAGGATGAGGCCTAGAGAGTTCCTTTGTGTATTTTAAAAGGTCACTAACCTTATTCATGAAGACTCCACCTTATGACCTTATCATCTGCCAAAGACCCCAGCTCCAATATCATCAAACTGGGGATTAGAAGTTCAACATATAGAATTAGGGGGTAGTTGGTAATAGAGTTTGAACCCAGGGCCTTGTTGTACTTAGCAAGTGCTCTGCCATTTGAGCCATACCCCCAACCCTTTTCTGCCTTGGTTTGTTTCTCAGATAGGGTCTTATGCTTTTGCCCAAGCCAGGCTTGATCCTCCTACCTCCATCTCCTGAGTAGCTGAGACCACAGGCATGTACCACCACGCCCAGCTTCAACATATGAGTTTGAGAGGCTGCAAACATTTGGCCCATAACAGCTAGCAAAGAGAAAGGAGGAAGTCTGGAAATCTCTACATACTAACAATATGAGACAGTTTTCTTTCTCCTTAGTTTTAAGCATCCATTAAAATTGGGATGGTAATATTTACTTCAGAAGTTTGTTGTTTTAACTTGTATATGAAGTGTCTAGCATAGTGGCCTCCATGGAGTACACGTGCATTCAACAGATGTTGGCTCAAATTATGACTGCTAGCTATCCATTTTTAAAATACAAGGATTTGTCACATAACATATACAATGGCAGTCCACATGACTATATCACCTACTGATGTCATAGCCATTTTAGATTGTGTATGCTCACTCTTTGGTGTGGGTACAACAAAACTGCCTAACGATGCATTTCTCACAATGTATCCCTGTCAATAAGCAATGTGTGACTACATTTACAATTACTAAGCACCAAGCCAGACACTGGACAGATACAAGTGTACAAAACAGACATAGCCCTTGCTCTCACAAAGCTTACATTCTAGAACAAAACCTAAGCACTGATATTTATCATAAAAAGTCTGAACAAAATCATCTTGCTACTTGTTAAATCAAATACCTGTTGATAAATAATGCTTAGGAAAAATATAGTTTTCCTAAACTATATTTCACTTTCTGTTTTCCTTCTCCCCCACCTCTTTTCAAACCCTAGCGCACCTTTTCCCTATAGTCTAATTAGGGTTCTGGTGGTGGTGCTGGTGTGGCTGTCTACATGGGATAAATAAAGCAAAGCAGTGAGGAAGTCTCATTAACTTCAGAGCCTTTATCATGATAGCTCTGTTTCAAGGAGGCTCCTCAGAAAACTTTCATGGATAATTCAAGAAACTATTCCAAAGACTCTAACAGTACTTCAGCAGTTTGAAATAGGTAAAGAGGAAGAGGTAGCAGTGGAGAAGGAGGAAATGGGTTTTTACATTTTTGACTGTACCAATGTAGAAATGAAAGCTGAAATGCCAATGACTCCTGAGAGTTGGGTCCACTGAGGAAGGAACCCAGAGAGCGATTTGAAATTTTGGGCCGCTTTCTACACAGTTGGTTATATGCCCAGAGGCACTAATAAAATACGCCTGCCAAAGGCATGAAAATTCCAACACACCTGAGAACTAAATAACCCTATCAGAGAACTTAAATACAAGTAAGGTTAAAACTCAAGAAAAAGTTCTCCAAATGCAAAAACAGTTACAATAAAAGGCATATCAGGGTATCTCCCCAATGGAGCTTAACAAGCAGGCAAGTTACTCATCCATGCAAGAATAATCTATAAAATGAGGTATTCTCACGTCTCCAAATCCTACCGAGACTATACCAAATTACATATGCATTATTAAATAGTTGAAAGGAGAATAAAATGCTGTTAAATAATGAGAACACCAAATGTTCCTAGACACTGGGGCATTACAATATCTGTTGTGAAGAATTAAATGTATTAAGCATTACTTCCAAATGTATTATGCGAAAAGAAAATCTATGGGGTTCCAAAGCAGTGATCTGGTGTGGAAAGCATCATGAGTATACTCAGTCTCATAAAATAACTGCAAGCATATCATGGTGACATACATAAGACCCAACACACTTATAAACATGTTAACGATCTGAGTTCAATACACTGGAAAAAACTGAACATCCTAAACCCCATAGTCCAAAAGATGCTCTGAGTTACAGAGGTCCTACAGTCTTATAAAAAGACTTGTGAATTGGAAGGCAAGTTTTGAATAAATCAATGTAAAACCCATAATTAGCACACAGGGTCATCTAAAAATTACCACAGTATCACAATAAGTCAGGATAAAGTGTCTGTGGCACTGGCCACTGAAATATAGCCAGTTATTTCATGAGTGCTATAAATTTAAAGAAGATCCTAACATGGAAGCCAGCCATGGAGAATGGGCTTGGTATTTCAGCGGAGCACTCACCAATGAGGCAATTAGACAGACCAGGGTTTATATGAGTCTCTCTACTTGCTAGCAATATTTCGTTCTCTTATCTGTAGCATGAGCCTAATAATGTCTACTTCCTAAAACTGTAAAAATTAAAGAATCTAAATATATTTCCAGCTCAATATTACCACTGTCATTACAATATTTTCAAATTTTTATCCCTTCAAATATTCCTGCTCTAATCATAGCTCAACCTGGCTCTATGTCACCCCAGTTGAGAAGCAACTCAAAATATCACTGTATACTGACTACACCAACCTCTCTTCTGTCCCACCTCCCCAGCCTGCCTTACCAAATGCAGGTTTAGCAAGAGGCAAGCAAAGTACTTTTCTGACATATTGCATCCATCACCAACAAGTATCTCCTGGTACACAGGGCTACAATATTCTATCTATATCTCTCTCTTTGATGCTTGTCACCGTTTTTGAGAATAATCATTTTTGACACATTTTGTAGCTACTATTTTGGGCATGGAAGAGCTAATAATTATATTTGGGTAAGGATCCTAAAAGAAGGGGCCATGAGGTTCCACCGACAAGATCAAGACAAGGAGAACACACCCAGGAAGAATCCCATTCTTTGATGGAAACTAGTCACACATTATTGACCACAGAAGGTGGTCCTCCCATTGTTTACTGAATCTAAGGGACAATTTGTTTTTCACTGGCAGCAAAACCCATAGTCATGGTCACCAGCTACATCATCTGGACCCTCCACATTGTTCTACAATCTGTCTCCCTTCGGTTCAGTTTCCCCCAGTGGCCTGTTCACTCTTTCACATTCCTCCTGAAACTTCCTACCCTAGAAACCTTGGCTATGCCTGAATCCCTGTCCAATTAAGAAAACCTCTGGTACCCCATGAGAACACCTTCAACTTCCACCTTTACCACCTACAAACTGTCCTACAGAAGGCCTGCCTATTCTCTCTTCCTTCTTTCCACCTTAGCAGAAGTGTGCACCCGCCTGTTGGTATCACAGTTTCTGCCTTTTCTTCCTCAGGGTCCTTGCTGTATCAAAAATATTTCCTTCCTGTCTCTTTGCTTTCTCCCTCTACTGGGTCTTTCCATTTAATATATAAATATTCTTTTCTTCTTCAAAGAGACACATAGGCAAAGGAAAGCCGTCCTGAGCCCCCTGAGTTCTGTATTTCCTTCTACCTGTGTTTCTCTCTCTCTCTCCTCACTGCTAAGCTTTCTGAAAGGCAATCTTCTATTCAGTGACCATTTGCAGATGCAGCTCACTGTATCCACCACTACTGTATCCACCACTCAAAATGTTCCCACTCTCTTCATCATCATTTCTAAGGTCACAAAGTCATTCATTAACAAATAAATACTAAGTTCCAGCCATGCATCAGACAATGATGAAGGCATGTGGATTATATCAGTGACCAAAACAGTGACCCCTACCCTCATGGAACTTACATTTTATCAGGGGAAGAGACTAGTAATCAATAAATACAAAAAGATTTTAAATTATACAGTATGAGGTATGTATATGAGATATGTATATGAGAAGTGTTTCATAATAAAAAAATAAACAAAGCAAACAGAAGAGTAAAAGGAATTAGGAGGAGGCAGACAGGGCACAGTTTTAAATAGAATGGTCAGAGTAAGCTTCATTGAAAAGGTAAGATGTGCACAGGACTTAAGGAATGGGAGGGGTTTTCAGTCAGACATCCTAGTGATGGAAAGAGCATTTCAGCAGGGGAAACAGCTAGAACAAGGTGAGCATGTCACAGTAAGAAAGGCCAGTGACAATGCCACCCAGATTGCCAAATGCAGTAGACAGTCCATCCTCATATTGAGTGACCTGACTGTTGACTACTCCCTCTTCCTTATCTCTTGCCTTGGCTTTGTCTGTATCATTCTCATCTGTTTTACTTCCACCTCTCACATCCACACCTCTTTCATGTACTGAGCTTCCTGTCTGCTCCATGACAGTCATTACGCCCATCACACATTCTGTGCCTCTTTACACTGAGTACAGAGTCAGAACCTAATACTCTACTCCTTTAAAGTTAGTTGTGGCCATGCAACCGTGGGCAATGAGGTGACAGCAGACATGACATGTGTCACTTTCTGGAAGCAACTTTAAGAGCCAGTGCATGCTTACCACATCTACTTTTTCTTGCCTGAAAAGTGGAAACAATAAACCTACCTCACTAGGCTGACTGTAAGCCAAAATTCTTAAAGCATTTGTATGAGTGCTAGATGTGCAATGCATAATTGAAATTCTTTTACTGAGTTGTATTAATTAAATAAGCAAATCCAGGCAGTGCCCCTCGCATAAAGCACATAGTACGTTCACACATAGTCTGATGAGGCTGTGCTTGGACCAATCACCATATGCCTGTCAGTAGAGCTCTGACTTGGAAACAATCATGGAAGCTGTGTCACTGAACACAACAGTGGTGCCAAGAAACAGTCATTTCTGTGCAGTAAGGCCATGAGACTTCAGGGCTACCTATAACTGCTCTACAGCCCCAGCTGTTTTGATTGACACAACTTCCTAAATGTTGGTGTTACCCAGGAGGCCATCTCTAACGTAGTCCTCCCTTTGGTTTCCCTGACTGGGTGAAGGCATCATCTTCCCAAAGCCAGATACCAAGACAATGTGAACTCCTCCCTTCTTCATCATCCTTATACCTAATCAGTACAGAACACAGTCCTGTGGCCCACCTCCACCTTCCTCTCTTATCTGTTCTCACCTCTATTCTCCCTGCCCAATTCCAGGCCTTCATCCATCTACTTTCTTACTCAAGTCAGGAGTAGCCACTGCCCTGCTTCCTCCTGTCTGCCTTTCAGTCAGTTTCCCACACTGACTGTAACAGTTATTTCAAGAACATGAATATGCTCCTTTCACCCTCCTTCTTTATTTTTTTTTTTTCATTTTTCTTTTATTATTCATATGTGCATACAAGGCTTGGTTTATTTCTCCCCCCTGCCCCCACCCCCTCCCTTACCACCCACTCCACCCCCTCCCGCTCCCCCCCTCAATACCCAGCAGAAACTATTTTGCCCTTATCTCTAATTTTGTTGTAGAGAGAGTATAAGCAATAATAGGAAGGAACAAGGGGTTTTGCTGGTTGAGATAAGGATAGCTATACAGGGCATTGACTCACATTGATTTCCTGTGCGTGGGTGTTACCTTCTAGGTTAATTCTTTTTAATCTAACCTTTTCTCTAGTTCCTAGTCCCCTTTTCCTATTGGCCTCAGTTGTTTAAGGTATCTGCTTTAGTTTCTCTGCATTAAGGGCAACAAATGCTAGCTAGTTTTTTAGGTGTCTTACCTATCCTCACCCCTCCCTTGTGTGCTCTCACTTTTATCATGTGCTCATAGTCCAATCCCCTTGTTGTGTTTGCCCTTGATCTAATGTCCACATATGAGGGAGAACATACGATTTTTGGTCTTTTGAGCCAGGCTAACCTCACTCAGAATGATGTTCTCCAATTCCATCCATTTACCAGCGAATGATAACATTTCGTTCTTCTTCATGGCTGCATAAAATTCCATTGTGTATAGATACCACATTTTCTTAATCCATTCGTCAGTGCTGGGGCATCTTGGCTGTTTCCATAACTTGGCTATTGTGAATAGTGCCGCAATAAACATGGATGTGCAGGTGCCTCTGGAGTAACAGTCTTTTGGGTATATCCCCAAGAGTGGTATTGCTGGATCAAATGGTAGATCGATGTCCAGCTTTTTAAGTAGCCTCCAAATTTTTTTCCAGAGTGGTTGTACTAGTCTACATTCCCACCAACAGTGTAAGAGGGTTCCTTTTTCCCCGCATCCTCGCCAACACCTGTTGTTGGTGGTGTTGCTGATGATGGCTATTCTAACAGGGGTGAGGTGGAATCTTAGTGTGGTTTTAATTTGCATTTCCACCCTCCTTCTTTAAATCCTTACCCAGCTACCCTTGCTCTCCACAGAAAGTTGTGTCTCTTTGTCCTGCCCTCTAAGATACTCTACTGTCTAATTTCTGCCAAACTTTCCAACCTCAGCCTTGTCTTTTTTGCAGTCTCTGAACAGCAGATGCTAGCTGTTAACTATTATTGTTTATAGCAGCAGTAGTGATAATATTATAGATCTTATTGCCCTATACTGTAATCTCTGCTTTACTTATTAATCTCCTTTAGTGAACTGATCTGTGGTTCACTACAGATCTGTGGTCTCATTCATCTTTGTATTCTTGGTACCTAGCATGGCACTTAACATATAATAGATTCTCAGTAAATATTTGCTGAATGACGGAATGGATGACTGACTCAGTAAATGAATAAGTGACTGATGATATAGATACACACATACATACATAAAAGCAAGAGATAAATCAGTGAAAGAATCCTAACACAAGGGAAGATTACATTTCTTTCCTATGCCACAGACAAACTTGGAAAGTGCACTGCACTTTCATTGTTCATCTTATTCATTATCTCATTCCTACAAGTTTCACTGTCAGAAACACTGTGAAAACTAAAGGCAAACAAGTTTGATGTCCCCAAATCTCCTGCTCTCATTAAAAGATGAACAACTTAACCAGGGCCAGCAAATGCCACAATCTTTACTGAGTACTGAATTGGAAGTGATATGGGAGTCAAGACAGAACAAAGAAAGATAAAAACGGGAAAATGTACAAAATAGCCTTTCCCCATTAATTCCCCTTCCTTTCATTTCCCTTCTTTAACTTACAAAAAAATTTAAACTTAAAAGAAATTGTTTAATCCCCCAGAAGTGACATTTACAAATGGATTCTTTCCAAACACATCTGTAAAACAGATTTTACAAACATCTTAATTATAGAAGATTTGACATGCAGAGCACAATGGCAGATTTTGTTTTAAGGAAAATAGAGGTTCAAGTTAAAATTGCTTCTAACCTGAATAGATGAGTGTTTTTAGTAAATCTGTGGTGGTTCCTGAATCTGTTAATTTCTTAGGCAAAGAATCAAGCTTGAGCTGCTTCCCAATGAAATTTCGACAGGTTATCTTTAAAAAAAAAAAAAGATGAAAATAAATATTGCTTAGTTAGTGTCTGACTAGTTTAAAATTTTCTTATTTAAAATGTTTGTCTCATTTTTATTGTGAAGATAAAGAGATATAAGACACTGCAACACAAATAAAAGCTAACAGAATAGCATTCAATCATGAGAACTTTGAGGGGAAAAATGTGGCTACATGTAATTCTTCATATGTTTTTGTACACCACAGCTGTAAGAGTACTAGGCAAATTACATACAGCAATTAGAATATGGTTTTTTGATATTCTCTAAATTCACTAGTCTAAATGTATATTTCACTAGGTAAATTGAAACATTTAAAATATGCTTTTCCAATGGCAGATAGTTTTAGCCTACTCATCATTAATGCAATTTTAACTTCCCTGGTGAAGTTTTTCAAAACTAATTGCATCTGTAGTATTTTGACAATTTACTTTCTCACAGATATTTGAGCCCTCAAATTGTAAAATATCTGAAAACAAAAAAATTTTAGACAGAAGGAAATTCTTGTTAAGACTCCAAGACTCCATTGCTCTACTCTCATCCCTTGATCTAACCAATTGCTCAAAATGTAGCCACCTTGAGCTCCAGTCTGGTGATGCTTCTTTATTGTCCTTTGTGGGCACTTCCATAATGAGATGCAAATATAGTCTAATAAGATGCAAATCCTTTCCCACTGTCTAGTAAGTCCCTACCTGACCTGGTCCTTCCTGCCTCTCCAACTTCCTTAAACAAATCTTTATTGAACATCTATTATATGACAAATGCTGTTCCAAACTGAGGGATGATACAACAGAAAGCAAAATGTTTTTAAATTCCTATTCTTAAGGAACTTATTCTAGTGGGAAAAGAAAGAAAATAAAATAATTAAATACATTATGTGGCATATTGGAGAGTTATAACTGCTATAGAGAGAAATAGTGCAGATACACATTATTAACTTAAATAGGG
Source organism: Castor canadensis (assembly GCF_047511655.1). Taxonomy (NCBI): domain Eukaryota; kingdom Metazoa; phylum Chordata; class Mammalia; order Rodentia; family Castoridae; genus Castor; species Castor canadensis. The sequence goes on along the minus strand of NC_133393.1, from coordinate 133,994,807 downwards.
TCACGAAATAAGGCCTTAGAGAGAAGGGAATGTTCACCAATAATTGGAAAAGGTGAGGGGAAAACCAATGTGGGAATTTAGGAAAGAATCATTCCATGGAGGGGCAACAGTAAATGCAAAGACCCTGAGGCAGGAACACCTTAAGGAGTAGTGTAATTAAAACTTTCAGGGGAGCAATAGAATTACAGTTGCCAGCCAATAACAACAGGCAGGTTACATAAGTATGTAGGGTAAGCTATATGAAGGCCATGGTAAAAAGGTTTGCTTTACTTTGAGGCAGATAGGAAGGCAGTGTAGGATTTAACCAGACGTGTGACATAGTCTGACTTAGGTTCTTAAAGAGTCATTCTGTCTACTGCATAAAGAATAGACTAGAAGTTAAAGGTAGGGGTGCAGGGTAAGTTACAAAGTCGTTAACCCAAGCAAATACCGCAATGGTTGGATCAGAGGAGTGCTGGAAGCAGTGGGCAATGGTTGGATTCTGACTAGATTTTGAAGATGAAGGATTTGAAAACCAATTTGAAGTGGGGTTTGAGGGCAAGAAAGGAGTCTGGGATGTCTCTAAGGTGTATGGCCTGAGCAGCTAGGACAGGGCTGTCAGCCATGACAAAGCCTTGGTGGAACAGGTTTGTTTAAGATTTGCTAAATTTGAGACGTATGTTAAATGTCTAAGAGACGGTGTTGGTTAGGTAGCATGAAGGGTTTTGTGGATTAACTGGTTAAACTCAGAAGGGCAACCAGGGAAGCGTCCAATTGTAGCATATCCACTCATCATCCAAGTTCCTTAATCAAACACTAACCTACGTACTGCTGTGAAGGGATCTTGTAAATACTAATTAAAGTCACTAATTAACCAACTTTAAACTTGGGAGATTATCCTCAATAGGCCTGGCCTAATCAGGCAAGTCCTTAACATACCACCAGTCTCCAGCATTCCAAACACCAAGCAGCAGCTGAGACAATTGTTCTCTCTTCATGAACTGTGTACAACAGCTGCTGTCCAGGCCTGTGGAGTTCCTCCCTGCTCATGATCCTAGAAGCCTAGCCTGTGGATTCTGGACTTGCTTAGCCAGCCCCCAAAATCACAAAAGTCAATTCCTCATAATTAATCAGAGAGAGCAAGCTCTATTTTACTAGTTCTGCCTCTCTGGTTGAACCTGACTGATACAGGCAGTTAGATACATCAACACAAAATTCAGAAGAAAGGTCTAATGAAGATGCAATTTCATCATAAAGATGGTACTTAGAACCAGAGACTGAATTAACTCCAAAAGAGGGAATATGTAGATAGAGAAGCCAGGAGCCTCGAGAACTTGGAGGAGAAAAGGAAGAAGCAACAAAGACTCAGAAGGAGCAGTGCCCCTTTTGATCCCATCCCTTGTCTGCTCCATCACAGCCCTGCAGGCCTTCTCTCTGCCCTTGTTCTTCCCTTGGGCTGCAATGGTCTTTCTCCAGATCACCGTATGGCAGGCCTCCTCTCATTAAGCCTCACCATCTCAAAGAGATCTTGTCTATCACCTTTGCTAAAGTTTCTACCTCTCCCCCGAGCCAGTCTCTAGTCCACTGACCTGCTTTACTTTCTTCAGAGAACTTACAGTGATCTATTCATCTGCTGACATGTGTTATCTAGCTCTAATGACCCCTCTGAATCTAAATTCCATGCAACAGGAACTCAGTCTGTGATCTCACCACTTAGAAAATGCAGGAGGAAAGACCTACACTTGCTCATGAAGACCTTTTCTGAGAAGAAGAAAATGGAGTCCTCTCTAGGAGGAGGCAGCATCACAACCCACAGACGGGTGTGGACAGAAGGGACTGGATTCCAGGCCCAGGTATGCAGGGTGCAGACCGTACAGCTATTTGTGATGACTCTGACTGGGCAGTGAATGCATATTTGATAAATTACTAAATAAGAGAATTCATGTATCTCTTTCCTCCACCTCTTTCAAGCTACACCATGATTTTTATGGGTGCTGGGTGCTTTTGACTTTGAGAGCCATTCCTCTGTTTAAAAACATACATATTTTTAAAATATATCTTATGATTGCATTGGTATAAGTACAAAAACACTTAATGCTAAAATTTAAAACAATCTCTTTTAATTAAAAGTTATTTTTTCTCATTTTAAAATATATTAAAACTTTTAATGGGCCTCTAAAAGTATTGTGATCTCTAGACAATGTTCCCATTGCTCCTAAGGAAAAAGTCGGCCCTGACCTAAGGTAAGTTTCTTGTGGGCAAGGACTTAATTTGTTTATGCTATGTCTGGAAAAATACTGGCACACAGTTGGCTTTCAATAATGTTTGTTGATTTGGATGAAGAAAACCTATGTGGAAATGATGCTCGTTTGATTCCTAAACCTTTGTCTTTTATACGGGTCCTAATGAGGAAGCACCGCTATATGAACACCAGAGCCAAACTTACCTTCTCTCCATGCTCAGCCTCATACCTTGCACAAGGCTGTTGGGTAATGTCAGGGCCTTTGGAATTTTGTATTCTCAGAAGCAGCTGGCGCTGTGCATACACCAGCAGTGGCGTCACTTGTTCTGTATACCTCTCACTTGACAAGAGTAAAGAATATATTAAACAGCAAACATCAGGATGAAAGAGAGCAGTGAAGGAATTGAATTCAAGTATGGTATATTTGATACATTGTAAGAATCTTTGTAAATGCTACAATGTATCCCCACCCAGCACAATGATAAAAAACAAATAACTGAAATGGCAAAAAAAAAAAAAAGCAAACACCAGCTAAAAGATTTATTTTTCTAAAGTCTGACACTTTTAATTGTCTTTATAGTAGTACTCACTGTGAAATTATATTGAATTGAATGGCAAGTGATACTAAGGTTTCCCATTTTTCCACTTGATATAAAACTTCCAGAGATTTTAATACAAAGTCATGGATCCATTTCAGATCAACCACATTTACATCATCCAAAGGATGCTCAAAAGTAAGGCTGGAACCACCATTATCATGTTTAATATTCCCATAACAGCTTGGAACACTGAACTCGCCTTTGTCTTCAACATGCTGCAAGTAGCACATGAAAAAACAAATTGTGTGATTTCAGATTTTACTGTATTTTTTCCTGACAAATAAATGTGATAATGTAACATGAAAAAGAACTAAACAAAAAATATGCTATTATGCAAATCCAATCTTGGTAATTTGAGGTAACACTGTAGAGTTTTCTGTGAGGATGCAAATGTATGTGTGGGTATGTGTCGTGTTCAATATGGTCCAGCACAATCAGGAAATGAATATGACTGCTGAACTTCTGAAATATGATTAATGCAACTGAATTTTTAAGTTTACTTGATTTAAATTATTTCAAGCTTGAATTTAAATAGTCATATATAGCTAATGCTTAGTACATTAGACAGCATAATTTGAGGTCTATAGTTCTCACTGTACAGTCACTATCCATTTAAATAGGATATTAAACCAATATAGTAAAGCTTTCAGGAAAAACAAGTTTTAGCATATAGAAACAATAACATTCCCTAATACATTAGTTACATTTATTACTTTGCAGAATATTTTGTCCAATTCATTGTAAAGGTCAAAGCTACAGAGTAAGAAATCCTCTAGTCTTGTTTTTTCCAAAATTAAATAGTATTGTGATCATTTCCCATAATTCCTGTTGTATTTATGTGCTCCTCTGAAAATTCTTGAGGCAAAGCAAAGCTTCTATGATCCAGCGAAGAGCCAGACTAAGCCCAAAACAGTTAGTTAAGTAACTCATGTCCATTTCCTCCTACACAGCAATTCTATTAAGGGTGACAACTATATAGAAGAGAATAAGCAACAAAAGGATTTGTGTCTTGCCCATTTATTAATCAATTTATTTTTTTGTTTGTTTTTTTGGGTGGAAGGAGACTATTGAGTTGAGTTCCATTTACATTTGGGGACTAGCCCTTATCAGATGTATAGTTTGCAAATATTTTCCCTCACCCCATAGGTTGTCTCTTTAACACTGCTGATTGTTTTCTTTGCTGTGCAAAAGCTTTTCAGTTTGATGTGATCCTGTTTCTCCATGTTTTTGTTTGTTTGTTTGTTTCCTTGTCCATTCCAAAGTCATGGAGTTTCCCGGTTTTAGTCTCCCTTTTGTTTGATATTTTTACGGTATATCTCTGCCCATATTTTCCTTTCAAATCCATCCTATCAAGAGTATTTCTCTTGTGGACAAGTATGCATGTCTTTTATTATTATTATTGAGTCAGACAGACAATCTGTGCCTTTTAATTGGGGTGTTTAGCCAACTTACATTGAATCTAGTTATTGATATGACTGAGTTAGTTCTAATATTTGCTATTTGTTTTCCATTTCTCCCATGTGTGGGTTTTTGTTGTTGTTGTTGTTGTTGTTCTTGTGATCCTTCTTTCCTGTCTCCCTTTAAGTTAATTGACTATTACTTAGTTTTACCTTTTACTTCATTGACTTTTTACCTTATCTCTGGTTTTGGTAGTTACTCTAAAGATTATTACAACCATCCTTAACTGACACTTAAAAGTTACTATTGTACCTCTCTCTATAGAGTTTATAAAACTTAGAGTAGTTTATTTATCCTCTCTGTCTTTTGTATTACTTTTGTTATGCATCTTCCTCCAGAAATAAATGACTCAATGTGTTTATGACTTTACTAATTTTGGGGTGTTTTTGGCTGTACTGCAGTTTGAACTCAGAACCTTGTGCTTGCTTGGCAAGCACATTATCACATGAGCCATGCCTCTAGCATGTTTTTACTAATTTTTTATGATGCTTAGTTTATTTTATATTTTCAGTATGTGTATTTTATTTACATAATTTAAATCACAGTGTGATAAATTTTAAATAATTGCAAATTCTACCAGAACAGAAGTAATATAACAGAGACAGATAAAACAGTACAATAAAGATCAAATGACAAGCTATGTCATCTCTCTCTTGGAATCCATTTCTTTATCTGTAAAAAAAAAAAAAAAAAAAAAAGACCGTTGTGTGGATTAAATGCACTACAGTTAGCTTATGTAGAAACTAGAGCTTGGTAAATGTTACTTTCCATTTCCTTCAAACAAACTAAATTTTCAGGCTAAAATATTCTTAATTAACATTAATGCAAGTTGTGTGTTGTGAACAAAATAATAATGAGAAGCAAATGAAATCCAGACACACCAAATGGGAATTTGAGAAAAATATCAATTTCTACTTATCCCAAGCTGCAAAGTAAAAGATTTTTTTAATTGAATACAATAAAAATAATTACCAAAACACCCTTACCTTAATAGAATTGCTATTTTGCAGTTGTATTAACATGTCAATAAGTAATTCTGCTCCCAAACAGAATGGTATAACACAGGTACAGAGGAAGCCATCGTAGCTAATAGGAAATGTTTTGTAAAGATCCACTGCCTGTTTAAGAAGTATCTGCAGTTCCTGAGTAAAGTTCCAAAAGACCCGGCAGCAGTTCTGAAGCAGAGTCCAATAGCCACCACGGTGAGCAAGAACCTAAGACAAACACGACATTCAAGACCCCAAAGTTCCTATAGATCTCTGAAAAGCTTCATCATTCTTCAAACTTGTATGTCAATAATAAAAACACCATTCATTATGTGCCACTCACATATACTAGACAATGACATTTATGTGCATTGGTTCATTGAATTCTAATAATAATCCTGTGAAGTAGGTGTGAACTAGCATGCTACTTGAGGAGGAAGCAGTAGCATTGGGCTAGTTGCCAATAGTTATCAATCTACTAAGTGCTGGAACAGGATTTGCACCCCAGAGGTCTGAATTCAAAAACTCCATTGTCATAGGTGCTAGGGATATAGAAGGAAGGGCAACTGAGTCTGCCTTTACACTGCCTAAATTTATAAGAGAAGACTGACATTAGCAAAGTAGACAAAAGTCATTTTGGAGAATAATAAGTTTTAAGTAGAAAAATAACACAGAGGTAGGTTAGAACTTGACATGGTATGAAAGGACAATTTTAGACAGTCTGGTCAGGAAAAATGTCTTCTCTGAGGAGGCATTTTATTTCTATTTTTTTAATTCATATGTGCATACAATGTTTGGGTCATTTCTCTCCCCTTTCCACACCCCCTCCCTAAACCCTCCACCCCCTCCCCCTCCCCCGCATCCCCTCACTACCCAGCAGAAACTATTTTGCCCTTATCACGAATTTTGTTGAAGAGAGAGTATAAGCAATAATAGGAAGGAACAAGGGATTTTGCTAGTTGAGATAAGGATAGCTATACAGGGAGTTGACTTGCATTGATTTCCTGTGCATATGTGTTACCTTCTAGATTAATTCTTCTTGATCTAACCTTTTCTCTAGTTCCTGGTCCCCTTCACCTATTGGCCTCAGTTGCTTTAAAGTATCTGCTTTAGTTTCTCTGCGTTGAGGGCAACAAATGCTAGCTAGTTTTTTAGGTGTCTTACCTATCCTCACCCCTCCCTGTGTGCTCTCACTTTTATCATGTGCTCAAAGTCCAATCCCATTGTTGTGTTTGCCCTTGATCTAATGTCCACATACGAGGGAGAACATACGATTTTTGGTCTTTTGGGCCAGGCTAACCTCACTCACAATGATGTTCTCCAATTCCATCCATTTACCAGCAAATGATAACATTTCATTCTTCTTCATGGCTGCATAAAATTCCATTGTGTATAGATACCACATTTTCTTGATCCATTCGTCAGTAGTGGGGCATCTTGGCTGTTTCCATAACTTGGCTATTGTGAATAGTGCTACAATAAACATGGGTGTGCAGGTGCCTCTGGAGTAACCTGTGTCGCAGACTTTTGGGTATATCCCCAAGAGTGGTATTGCTGGAGCAAATGGTAGATCAATGTTTAGCTTTTTAAGTAGCCTCCAAATTTTTTTCCAGAGTGGTTGTACTAGTTTACATTCCCACCAACAGTGTAAGAGGGTTCCTTTTTCCCCACATCCTCGCCAACACCTGTTGTTCGTGGTGTTGCTAATGATGGCTATTCTAACAGGGGTGAGGTGGAACCTTAGTGTGGTTTTAATTTGCATTTCCTCTACTGCTAGAGATGGTGAGCATTTTTTCGTGTGTTTTTTGGCCATTTGAATTTCTTCTTTTGAGAAAGTTCTGTTTAGCGCACTTGCCCATTTCTTTATTGGTTCATTAGTTTTGGGAGAATTTAGTTTTTTAAGTTCCCTATATATTCTGGTTATCAGTCCTTTGTCTGATGTGTAGCTGGCAAATATTTTCTTCCATTCTGTGGGTGTTCTCTTCAGTTTAGAGACCATTTCTTTTGATGAACAGAAGCTTTTTAGTTTTATGAAGGCCCATTTATCTATGCTATCTCTTACTTGCTGTGCTGCTGGGGTTTCGTTGAGAAAGTTCTTACCTATACCTACTAACTCCAGAGTATTTCCTACTCTTTCCTGTATCAACTTTAGACTGTGTGGTCTGATATGAAGGTCCTTGATCCATTTTGAGTTAATATTGGTATAGGGTGATATACGTGGATCTAGTTTCAGTTTTTTGCAGACTGCTAACCAGTTTTCCCAGCAGTTTTTGTTGAAGAGGCTGCTATTTCTCCGTCGTATATTTTTATCTCCTCTGTCAAAGACAAGTTGGTTATAGTTGTATGGCATCATATCTGGGTCCTCTATTCTGTCCCATTGGTCTTCATGTCTGTTTTTGTGCCAGTACCATGCTGTTTTTATCGTTATTGCTTTGTAATATAGTTTGAAGTCAGGTATCGTGATACCTCCAGCACTGTTCTTTTTTTTTTTTTAATTTTTCTTTTATTATTCATATGTGCATACAAGGCTTGGTTCATTTCTCCCCTCTGCCCCCACCCCCTCCCTTAACACCCACTCTGCCCCCTCCTTTCCCCCCCCTCAATACCCAGCAGAAACTATTTTGCCCTTATTTCTAATTTTGTTGTAGAGAGAGTATAAGCAATAATAGGAAGGAACAAGGGTTTTTGCTGGTTGAGATAAGGATAGCTATACAGGTCATGGACTCACATTGATTTCCTGGGCGTGGGTGTTACCTTCTAGGTTAATTCTTTTTGATCTAACCTTTTCTCTAGTACCTGTTCCCCTTTTCCTATTGGCCTCAGTTGCTTTAAGGTATCTGCTTTAGTTTCTCTGCGTTAAGGGCAACAAATGCTAGCTAGTTTTTTAGGTGTCTTACCTATCCTCACCCTTCCCTTGTGTGCTCTCGCTTTTATCATGTGCTCATAGTCCAATCCCCTTGTTGTGTTTCCAGCACTGTTCTTTTGACTGAGTATTGCCTTGGCTATTTGTGGCCTCTTGTGTTTCCATATAAATTTCACGGTACATTTTTCAATCTCTTTAATGAATGTCATTGGAATTTTGATGGGAATTGCATTAAACATGTAGATTACTTTTGGGAGTATAGACATTTTTACTATGTTGATTCTACCAATCCACGAGCATGGGAGATCTCTCCACTTTCTATAGTCTTCCTCAATCTCTTTCTTCAGAAGTGTATAGTTTTCCTTGTAGAGGTCTTTCACATCTTTTGTTAGGTTTACACCTAGGTATTTGATTTTTTTTTGAGGCTATTGTAAATGGAGTTTTCATACATTCTTTTTCAGTTTGCTCATTGTTAGTGTGTAGAAATGCTAATAATTTTTCTGTGTTGATTTTATATCCTGCTAATTTGCTGTAGCTATTGATGATGTCTAGAAGCTTCTGAGTAGAGTTTTTTGGGTCTTTAAGGCATAGGATCATGTCATCTGCAAATAGGGATATTTTGACAGTTTCTTTACCTATTTATATTCCTTTTATTCCTTCTTCTTGCCTAATTGTTCTGGCTAGGAATTCCTGTACTATGTTGAATCGGAGTGGAGATAGTGGGCATCCTTGTCTGGTTCCTGATTTTAGAGGGAATGGTTTTAGTTTTTCTCCGTTAAGTATAATGCTGGCTGTAGGTTTGTCATATATAGCTTTTATAATGTTGAGGTACTTTCCTTCTATTCCTAGTTTTCTTAGAGCTTGTAGCATGAAATGGTGTTGGATTTTATCAAAGGCTTTTTCTGCATCTATTGAGATGATCAAGTGGTTTTTGTCTTTGCTTCTGTTAATGTGGTTTATTACATTTATTGATTTTTGTATTTTGAACCACCCCTGCATTCCTGGGATGAAGCCTACTTGGTCGTGGTGAATAATCTTTTTGATGTGTTGCTGAATTCGGTTTGCCATTATTTTGTTGAGGATTTTTGCATCAATGTTCATTAAGGAGATTGGCCTATAGTTCTCCTTTTTGGAGGTGTCTTTGCCTGGTTTTGGGATAAGTGTAATACTAGCTTCATAAAATGTGTTTGGCAGTTTTCCTTCCCTTTCTATTTCGTGGAACAGTTTAAGGAGGGTTGGTATCAGTTCTTCTTTAAAGGTCTGATAGAATTCAGCAGAGAATCCATCAGGTCCTGAACTTTTCTTTTTGGGGAGACTCTTGATTGTTGCTTCAATTTCATTTTGTGTTATAGATCTATTCAGGTGATTAATTTCCTCTTGGTTCAGTTTTGGATGATCATATGTATCTAGAAATCTGTCCATTTCTTTAAGACTTTCAAATTTATTTGAATATAGGTTCTCGAAGTAGTCTCTGTTGATTTCCTGGACTTCCATGGTGTTTGTTGTTATCTCCCCTTTTGCATTCTTGATTCTACTACTTTGGGTTTTTTTCTCTCCTCATTTTAGTCAGGTTTGCCAGGGGTCTGTTGATCTTGTTTATTTTTTCAAAGAACCAACTTTTTGTTTCATTAATTCTTCGTATGGTTTTTTTGGTTTCTATTTCATTGATTTTAGCTCTTATTTTTATTATTTCTCTCCTTCTATTTGTTTTGGGATTTGCTTGTTCTTGTTTTTCTAGGAATTTGAGATGTATCATTAGGTCATTGATTTGGGATCTTTCAGTCTTTTTAATATATGCACTCATGGCTATAAACTTTCCTCTCAGGACTGCCTTTGCTGTGTCCCATAGGTTCTGGTAGGTTGTGTTTTCATTTTCATTGACTTCCAGGAACTTTTTAATTTCCTTTTTTATTTCATCGATGATCCATTGTTCATTAAGTAATGAGTTATTTAGTTTCCAGCTGTTTGCATGGTTTTTGTCTTTACTTTTGTTGTTGAGTTCTACTTTTACTGCATTGTGATCAGATAGTATGCACGGTATAATTTCTATTTTCTTATATTTGTTGAGGCTTGCTTTGTGCCCTAGGATATGATCTATTTTGGAGTAGGTTCCATGGGCTGCTGAGAAGAATGTATATTGTGTAGAAGTTGGATGAAATGTTCTGTAGACATCAAGTAGGTCCATTTGATCTGTTGTGTATTTTAGATCTTGGATTTCTTCATTGATTTTTTGTTTGGATGACCTATCTATTGATGATAATGGGGTGTTAAAGTCTCCCACAGCCACTGTGTTGGCGTAAACATTCAGGGTATGTTTGATGAAATTGGGTGCGTTGACATTGAATACCACATTTTCTTAATCCATTTGTCAGTAGTGGGGCATCTTGGCTGTTTCCATAACTTGGCTATTGTGAATAGTGCTGCAATAAACATGGGTGTGCAGGTGCCTCTGGAGTAACCTGTGTCACATCTTTTGGGTGTATCCCCAAGAGTGGTATTGCTGGATTATATGGTAGATCTATGTTTAGATTTTTAAGTAGCCAAGGGGAGGCATTTTAATGTTTAGTTAAATAAGTCACATGAAGGTGGCAGCAATGAGGGGAGGAGTACAGAACTTAAGGCTCAGGGACAGCAAGCATGAAGATTAGTGCTTTCAAGACCATGGAGGGAGGACTGGGCTGAAGAAGAGCTGAGTTCCACAAGTGTGCAGAGATCAGCTCTTCCAGGGTCCTGAAGTGGCTAGAAAAGAGGATAAGATTCAAGGCTCTTGGTCAAGGAGCATGACTGGGGTTTCCTTGACATTCTATAAAACCACACTGTCCACTTCATGAAGAATATGGAAACCCAAGTGTTCTTTTCTTTGTCTAGAAAGAAAATAGAGTCTCCTGACTTCTTGAGAAGTTCTAAGTATATGCCTCTTTCTGCTGTGAGAAAAAGGAATCTGATTTCTTGATGACCAATGGTTCTAATTCTGAGTTTAACAATCTATCATATAATATTTTAAAATCGTAAGAGAGAAAAAGCATTGCAGAGAAGACACAAGTGGCCAATAGAAACAGAAGGTTGGGGTAAGGGCAGGGCTATCTGTAGCCTGGAAAGATCTTGCCCTGTGCTAGGGGAAAGAGAGAGGGTTATGTTTCCCCAGGAGACATCAAGACTTCAGAGAGGAACCTCTAACATCACAAGAGAATCCTGGGTTTCACAAGGGCATGAAAGCAGCAGAGAGATGCATGCGTAACTACAGGAACTTCATGCACAGGGACAAAGGCTACCTACGCTCTGCATGGATGGATGACAGAGAACTAAAGGAACACACTCCCTCTCCCTGACAACCCAACAATGCACAAACCTCAAAAGTGGCTGTGGCTAAATCCAGCAGGATGAAGTTGCCTGAAAACTAAAATTATATTAGTAAGTAGATAAATACAACATGTTATATGCCTGAGTTTAGGGGCTGAGATTTATGTCTACTACATAAGCAAATGCAAAGGATCATATTACCATTGCTCTCCTGCAATATAAAAAAGTTTTCATAAAATGATCCAATCCCAAGTTTGATGCTCGATCCTTTTCTTTGGCACTAGCACCTAATTGAGAGTCTGAATCATAAATTGTATGTATCTTGGAAATATTTTCTTCATTGACTTTGAGATTTGTAAATGCAGAAAATTCTTCAGTATCTACAGCACCAAAAAAAATGGTATAACATTATTAAAAGCATAGAAGTAAGTTCCCATAAACTTAGCAGGACACAAGCACCAAATGACTAATCCAGATAGCAAATGCTGGAGAAAGGACAGAGCTACCAAAGACACAACGAGCCAGGGGAAGTTTCCAGAGAATAAGCACTTACCTGTTGGAGGATGGGCCATATGGAGAAATATGAAGAATATTCCAAGCAAAGGTAAGGGCAAAGGTAACAAGGCAGAGGGAAGAATGAACATGTTTGGGAGGTGCAATGACAGGATCCCACTACCCCTTAATTTCTCCCCCAAGCAGCCACTCCCAGGACACACACACTAGTGAGTAACACTCTGAGTTCAGCAGTGCAGCAACCCCAGCCACTCATTCCCTTGCTGGTGTGGCATCAAAACAGGAGCATTTAGCTAGGCACAGTGGTACACAACATAATCCAGCTACTAAGGAAACAGAGGTAGGAGGATCGTGGTCCAAAGCCAACTCAGGCAAAGTAAGTAAGACCCAAAACAAACTAAAAGCAAAAAGGTTAGGGGCATAGCTCAAGTGGTAGAGCACTTGCTTAGCAAGAGTGAGGCCCTGAGTTCAATTCCCAGTACACCTCCTGCCACAGACCTTCTCTCCCATTGCTGTACTAGATAACCCTTGATAGCAGAACATCCCATCAACAGCATCTTGTGGGCAAAGGCAGGGAGAAGCAGTATATTTTAATCTATATACAAAATCCAGGCTCTGTATCTATGGAATTTACCTTCAAATACCTCAGCACACATAGTATAACGTGCAAGTACCAGATAAACCTAACCAATACCAAAAAAAAATTAGAAAGTGTGCTAAGGTTCTGAATTCACAGGACTAGGGCAGCTAACTAGCCTACCAAGAACCCTGATCAGCAATAAGTTATAGAGCACTTACAATGCCAGGATTAAAAATCTAAATGTGGGTTTATAATGGCATAAAGACATTAAAAACAAATTTTTATTTGTGAAATGGTGGCATGCAAGAGAGGACTACCTACTGATTAGGGATAGTGTTCAGGATCTATCATCTTTGAAGGACAGGGGTGAGTATAAAATCAGCCACATTTGGCAAACAATAGTCACTAGTACAGTGCCCAGATCTAGAGACCAGTTGTGCCTGCCTGTGCCTCCACCTCCCATAGCCCCTGACATCTGACCAGGTAATAACACTTCCTGGTTTTGCCAGCAGAGTATTATTTAATTTATCTTGGAGTGAGCTTTAACAGAAGGTGCTAGCTGGAGAGCCTAGGGATACAGTGGACTACCTTGAATACAAAATCAGCTGGTATAACTATTTTTGTGCCTGTTTTGTATCAGTACATTTGATGGAATTTGAAAAGCTACTTCCACTAGAATATTACATCTGATAACAAGTCTCCACCTATCTTGAACCACTGGAGGCTACTGATATTTGAGAAAAGAATATTATATTTGCAGAACAGCCAAACTGGTTTAGGTTGGAACACAAAATCAGTATTTCCAAATATATATGATACTATAAAATATATAATTTAAAAAATATAGCAAACAGTCTATAAGATACCAAAACTCAACTACTCAACTAAATTTCTGGAGTTTTAGAAAATGACACATGTACTTCTGTGTGGCCACTGGATAGTAAATAAACACCTTTATTTTACCTGATGGTAAGTTGGCCTTTCTTTTTTTAGTTGAAAGAAGAAAATTAAGAATTGCTTTATAATTTTCTAGAGTCAATTTTGCTGTTGGTAATACTGTTCCTGAATTATATAGTGAGAATAGATTAGGATCAAGTGAGCGGAAACTGAAAATGGAAAAAAAAAATCACATTAAAAAAACAATATAAGCAGAATTGAATCAAGTCCGTCAAATACAATGTATTTTATTTTATTTAAGACACGTGTGAATGAGTGTTCCCAAATTTTAGAACATAAAGCATTTGGGCACTTAAAGCCACTTTCCCACTAACTTTTAAATTTATACAGTATAACTTTGCTTTTAGGAATTTTAACATTAATACCGGTTTCCTTGAAAGGACCCTTGAAAATGCGAATGAAAACTCTACACTCACTCTATAAGCACTGAAACAATAATTTATGTCAATTTAAAAACCTCCTGATTTAAACAAAACTCAGTGAAGACACTTATTGTATAAAGCAACATATCCATAATAACTGCTATTTTTAAAAATAAAATCTAAGCAGTAAATGATCTTCCACAAAAAAAATGATTAATTAAATATTGTGTATACATTAACAATTTCAATAAGTCAAAGTGAGCAGCAAGCTACCTTGACACAAATTTGGTCATTGTGTCATTGTGCTGTCAAGGGGTCATCCGCTAAGTGGTGATGCAGGATTGGAAACTCAAAGAAGCCAGCTCAGTGTCCAGAGAATATTAAGGAAGCCCATCTTTTCTCTGTCATGGTCCTGTGAATGGGTCACTTTGCAAAGCTAACTGCTTCCTGAATGCAGATCTGGTCTAGCTCTCACAGGAAAGGCATCTATCTGGAGTTGTTTTTATGAAGGTTAGTCTGCAGTGATTTTAACCAAAGTTCTGGAGAAACACAGATACCAGGACCAAGTTCATGCGGATTTCAACCTCCATGTTTTTTCCTCAGCGGATGATTGAAATAAATTCCCTCTTAATCCATATTCCTGTCTCCAGTCTTTCCTCTCTCCAACCCACTTGATACGGTACTGCTATCAGGGCCATGCTCAAAAATCCTCAACAAGCTATTGTATATTATATATATATATATATATATATACATATATGTATACATACATATATATAACTGTATATACCATATATGTATAACGTATAGATGCTCATAGAAATTAAAGATAAACATGATCTACAACAGACTTACTTTTCTAATTACTTCACACCACTCCCTTCCATATGCCCTAGATTCTGGTCAGATTGTTTGGGGTTCTCATCCTATGTTAACTATCTGGGTTCTGACTTGTGTTCTTCCAACTATTCAGAGTACCTACTTCCCTCTCTGCCTATTTCTAAACCTTGCTTATGAGGCAAGACCCAGGCCTCCTTATTCCTCCCATGAACCCTTTCCTGTTAGGTCTAGCCAGAGGAAAGTCTCCATCTAGTAACAAAGAAGACTATATGTGTACTTGACCTTCTACCATTAATTACAGCTATTTGTGAACACTTGCAATTTGCCCTACCAATCCACTAACTTTTATCTTTGCATACTAACTCTCTGTGCCTAACTCAGTATTTGGCAAGTATTTTTTAAATGAATGCCTCTAGGTCACTTTTTTAACGGCAATATGGCATACCACATTATGTACTTATCTTATATTTCTATATTCCTCAAAACAGCCAAAGACACTCAATAAGAACTCAAAAAATGTCTGTTGAATTAATGACAGGAATTTTGTATTATATGAGAAAACACTATCTCTGCTTATAGAGACTTCAAAAATACCTCTAAACAAATAGAAATAAATTTCACATGATGCCTACTAATATTACTAAGGAATTGCCATTGCACTGAAAGGTAGACTGACAAACATACTCAAGATATATGCAAGTTAGAGCTTCATAAGCACATATATCCCCAGTACTCACTTAGAACAGATTGTGAGATAATAAGAAATACAGCAAGGGTCAGGATAAACATAGAGTCATTCTCTAACAACCTTATTGTTACCAACATACAGAGCCTTGAACCTACAAATACACAATCTGTGTTCATGAGACTAAGATGGTATGATTTACCAACAGTATACTATACCTGACCATGGAGGGGGAAGTGCCAAACTTCATCCTCATATGGTCCCCTAGCTTCTGTAGAAGCAAGTGGAAGTGTGCACTTGCCAGATATATGTTCATCTGAGCTCTCCAAGGCATCTCCTCAAGAAATATTTGATGAAACCTCTTTCTTTTAGCATGATTTAGTATTAGAGGATTCAAGTTATCTGTCAGACATCGATATGCTATTTTTCTAACATCCGCTCTTTTATTTCTGCCGAGGGAGAAAGAAGTTTTAAAATTACACAACTTCTAAACATTTAATAAAGAAGAATAATTCTAATTTACACAAAATACATCAAGAAGTCACTTGGCTGCCCTTATGCAAATGTTTCTGGCTTATTTATCATTTCCTCAGTGCTAAAAAGTGAAATAGGGTAGAAAAGAAGACACAAGGATAAGCGCCAGGGACAAAGACACCACATATTGCATCCAGTTCTCTCATGTTTCAGCTCAACCCAGAGCCTTTCTTTTCCATAACGAAAAGGCTGCTGGGATTCAAGGCTCACATTCATCAACTAACTTCAATATTAAACAAGAAAATCATTTCCCTGTACTGGTCCTTAAGGAAAAAAACAATGGAACAAAATTTTGCCTAACATTAGTTAGACTCCAGAGGAAAAATTTCAGTTAAATATAAAGGAAATAACTGCATATTCAATATTGCTCCAGAAAAAAATATTATTCAAATGTTAGCTAACAGTTCAGGTTTGGTTTGGCTTTTGTTTTTGTTTTTTGAGATGGGATCTTGCTATGCAGTCCAGACTGGCCTCAAATTTGTAATCCTCCTGCTTCCACCTCCCAAGTGCCTTAGTGGTTTGTTAATTGATTTCCCAATAGATAGTAATCTTTTTTAATAACTAACATGAAAATTTAAAAAATGTAACTTCCAAAATAAAAATTAATCTGTCCCTGGGCGAGGAGGCCAATTCTCCTTAAAAGGCCAAGAAGAGCCCATGAGGTTAGCTACATCTTCCCAGCCACTGAAGAATTCAGGGAGGAAGGGAGAAGACGGGCTTCCCCCAGGTGCTGACAGACTCCAGGTGGCCTGGAAGGCCAGCCCACAGAGAATGGAGAATGTTTCTCCTTCTCTCACCTGAACAGTCCTTAATATTTAGGGCATTCCAACATTCCAAACACTATTGCTATGGTCACAAGAGTTCTAAAAATTGCATCGAACTAAATATACACACACACCGACATGTGTATGCATGCAGACATGTAAAAGTGCTATAAACTGAATAAGGTCATTGTATTATATAGATGTCAATTTCTTGGTTGTGACATTATACAATTGTTTTGCAGTTACCCTTAGAAACTGGATGAAGGATTTATGAGGTTGATTGCTTTTAACTGCATTTAAAACTACAATTATCTGAATATAAAAAGTATCTTAAAATGCATATTACAATAAGTATGTCCATATCATAAAATATTCAAGATAAAACCTGAGGGTCTAGCCTGCAGGCTAGAAATAAAAGGAAATTAAGAGGCATGAGCATTGGGAAGAAATAAGCAAATTTTCTTTATGTGTTCACAGTATGACCATCCATACACAAAACAAATTACATATGAATAAATTATCAAGTTGCTTAGAAGATGTGCACCAAAATTACATTGTATTCCTATATAAAGAATGGAAGAATTAAAAATGAATTTAAAATATGTACCAAAAAAACAGTCCTTGATGTAGCTAACAAAAGATGTGTAACACCTCATGGAGAAAATTACAGAAATTTATTAAAAGTTGTAACACCTAAGAATGTGGTGTCTCTACTACTAGAAATACTCAATGTTGAAAAAAAAAAAAGAAACTTTCTTAGCCATTATATGTATTCAATTCTATCTTTATCAAAATTATTATTCAACAAGCTATTCCAAACTATTTTGTAGAGAATACCCAACATTCTCATGAAGGAAAACAATGTGCTAAAGAGTCTTTTTCTATCACACAGCAAGATTCAACATAAAGCCAGATATTGTGATAGTGTGTTATCTACTCAAAAATAGGTAAGTAGACTAATGAAACAGAAAAAAAGCCCAAAATTATTTGCAAAAATTCTTGTTAAAGGACAAAGGCAACAATGACAATAGAATAGACTACTCAAAAAAAGACTACTCAGTAAGTGGTGCCACCTAAAATATACCATAATTGCAATAAATAAAATGAAGGAATAATTAAAGAGGTAATAGTCAAATAATGCAAACAAAAGGAAAGCAGAGTGTTTCTATTAATAGCTATGTGGTACAAATGAAGATCAAAAATCACTGAACAGGTAAATAAAAACATCATATAATGAACGTAAAACACATGAAGAATATACAATAATCATTAATGTGTATTCATGAAAATAGAAGCTAAATATTTTGCCATGATAAATTTTATGATCAAGAACATTAGGTCTGGGTTGGTGGAGTGGTTCATGTGGTAGAGTGCCTGCTTAGCAAGCAGGAGAACCTGAGTTCAAACCCTAGTACTGCAAACAGAAAAAAAAAGGAAGAAGATCATTAGGTATTAGGAAAGCCAAAATGGTACACCATATGGAAGTTCCTCAAAAAGCAAAAAACACAACTACCATATGGCTCAGCCATCTCATTACTAAGTGCCTATCTAAATGAAATGAAATCACTGCATCAAAGAATACCTACACTCTCATGTTAATTGCAGCGTTGTTCACAACAGCCAAGATACAGAATCAATTTACACATCAATCCATCAATGAATGGATAAAGAAAATGTGATATATATTATGTGCATATATGATATTCAGTGGTACATATATTTGGCATATATATTAGATATGTTATAAATACATAATATTAATATTCAGTAGTATATTTATACACATATATACCACCAAATATTATTTAGCCATTTACAAAAAGAATAAAATCAGTCATTTATTAAAATATAGGTAGAACCAGAGTACATTATGTTAACTGCAACAAACTAGGCACGGAAGGACAAAACTTGCATGTTCTTATTCATTTATGGAAGATTTAAAAAGCTGACCTCATAGAAGGAGAGTAGAACAGTGGTCACTAGGAGGAGTATGAGGAAGAGGAAATAGAGAGCTGTTAGATAAAGGTACCAAAATACAGATGGGAGGAATTCATTCAAGTATTCTATAGCAAAATAAGGTACCAATAGTCAGCAACTATTTCTGGTATGTTTCATGATAACTAAAAGTTCCCAACACTTAGAAATGATAAATATTTGAGGAGATAGAATGCTAGTTACCTTGAGTTGGTCATTGCACATCGTATACATGTGTCGAATTGGCATAAATATGTGCAAATATTATGTAGATTTAAAACATGAAAAGAACATTATGTCCTTCTTTACAACTGGGTCTCCTCACCACCCCATCTAAACTAATTCCACCAATTACTCTATAGCATGTCATACTGTCCACTTCATAAATTTATCAAAAAGTTTAACTAATTGCTGTGTTTATTTGGTCATTAGTGTTGTGTGTAAGCTCCTTTATCTGGTTTGCTAATGTATCCTTAGTATTCAAAATAGTGCCCAACATACAGCAGCCCTGAAATAATCTTTTATTGAATTATTTAAGTCATTAATACCTTTCATATTCTGGCATTTCAAGAAGAGATGGATTTTTGGAAAGAAAATCTCTTAGATTTTCTTTTCTTTTATGTCTTCTCCTTGATGTCATTTCTGTACTCTTAATAGAGGAGATAATAAAAATGTTATAAATTAAATTTAAACTCTGAACACAAAAGTATAAATTACTTATACTCTAGACATTAAAATATAGGAATTTCTCTATACCCTTCAAGTAAAATTATGATAAAATAAAATAGAAGTTCCCCTCTAGAAAAAGATCTCTGATTATAAAAAAATCTACATGATAACTTAAGAATTTATAATGTATTATAGAATTACAAAATTGTGCTTGTTGGCATTTCTTTCTGTTTCATATTGTAATAAACTAAAACATAAGTAATCATTTCTAGACACATGAACTCTTAAATTTGTTAACTTCAAATTCAAAACTCATAGGAAACTTACCCTTCCAAACTCTAATATTACAGCTTTGAACTTCTTCCCAGGTTTGCTTAACTTTTTACCAAGAGCATTGTCCTTATATTTTATTTTTTTTACTCCAAGAAGGGACTCATTCCTCCTAACATGAAAAGATAAAGTTAGTCAAAAAAAATCAGCAAAAATGTACAAAACTACCCCAAAGTAATAAATCTTTAATGAATGCTGTCATTGTAATTATGCAAAATGGATAGCCAAAACTGCTTGTGTTCTATGCATAAATTAGACAGTGATCTCTGTTCCTCAAGGAATAGCTGGACTCAAAAGAGCAAAATGTTAGTCATGCTATGAAATGCAATGACAGCTGATGTGTCTACAGGAAAATGAGAGGAGTTCTCAGCATGATATAGGTGGAACAGGACTGAAAATGAATATGGACACTTCCCTTTACAACTGAGACAAAAACTACATCAGAGTGACCCCAGACAAGCTAGCTTGCTTCCAACAGGTTTCTGTCTTTTTTGATTCCATCCTATTAAGCTATCAGTCACTATTGCCTTCTGGATACCAACAGGAGCTCAGCATTTCAGATGTCTGCTAAACTTTCTCCCTTCCCCCAATCATCTATAGGAGTTCTCAACCTTACTTTCTCATTCATGAACTCCAGTGGACTCCCCTTCTCCAAATACCATAAAGTCTTTCATTCTCTTATCACCTAATTTTCCTGACATTTATATATTTTTTGGAATTTACATTTCATTTGGTAAGCATTGCCAGGTACAGCAAAATCCTGCTATCACATGATAAATGGGATCCAAAAAATTAAATTGAGTAAAACATAGGTGCACAGCAATGGAAGGTTAATGCAGTAGCTGGGCAAGTCTAGATAGCTAGCTCCCAAGGTTGGAATATACTTTATGATTCAAGTCCATTTTGGTTACAGTGGTGGTTAACTTCTTATTTCAAATTTTCTGAAGATGTTCATGAATCCTGTGGTTGGTTAGGACTCCAGCCCAGTTGCAGCAATTCCAAGAATCTCCCAGTTAGCTGACATTTACTTTGGCAACTTTGTTTGGCTAAGCTTGACAGCTTGGATCAATGACTGTTGGAGCCTTGAGGATGTAACCTTTCCAACTTGCATCCTGAGATCCTTGAGACTGGTTGCCTGCCATCCTCCAGCCAGATTACTCTCTTCTCTCTGTCCTCCCTATCCTACACCACACCAAATGCATGATGGATGTTATTCCAGAAAGACATGGGAAGAAGAGGTCAAAGATGTCTACACTCATCAACTGTCTTGGCGTTTTCCTCCATGTACTGTATAACCTTCATCCACTGAGAACATTAAATTCCTCCACTCATTGACCTCTTCACAGCTCTGTGATGCTCTGACTTCTGGCTTTCTGTGTGGCTTATGGTATATTTTAATAGTCCATATTTTTAAATTTTTATATAGTCAACATTACAGTATTAATTTTTTACTTCACAGCTTATTCATTAATTTGATTACTTAATTTGATACTTGTCTCTGGTAAGTGAGTCTAATGGCTTTCTGCCTGTTATTTCACAAGCGTAACTCTAACATTTTACTTGACAGTACAAATCTTCTTTTTTTGTTCTTTTTATTGTTTTCAAAGATTTTTCATTATTCTAGCCCATTTTAGAATTAATGTGATTGGGAGCTAGAGGTATGACTCAAATGGTAAAGCACCTACTTAGCAAGCACGAAGCCCTGAGTTCAAACCCAAGTACCACCACCAAAAAAAGAATTAATCTAATTGGAATTTCGAGAAACTAGCAAATTAATTTAAAGATAATAAAACCTTTCTGAAAGTCTGTCTGTCCATCAAGAAAGGTACTGCCTCTTACATATCTAAGTAAAAATGTTTAGTCTTTGTCCTAATCTCTGATAAATTTAATCATGTACTCCACATAAATGGGATCATTTTTCCATCACACTTCCTAGTTGGTATAGAAAAGCTGTTGATTTTGCATCTAACAAAGTTCTATTAGTTCTAATGATTTTTCAATTATCTTTTAAGTTTAAAAAACAATTATTTGCAAATATTTCCATTTTTCGGAGTACTTTACTGCAGATTTCATTTAACAAACATTTTTGAAACTCTGTAATATGATAATCATGAAAGTTGCAATTCTAAATTCTATTTCTTTTCTTCATTTACTAGCAAGAACTTTCAGAATATTAAATGACAGAAGGAATGACAGATTTCCACATGGCAGAGCTTATTGCAACAGAGAATAATCTTCTGATCCTAACTGGCTACGAAGTTCTTGAATTTCACCACAGGACTCTCCAGCATCTCTTCAAGGCTGCTTTGACTACCAATGATAATTGTATTTGCAGATTTCCTTCTGTATTTGCATTGAGAATGAAATCTGTATTTTCACTGCTATAACTACATGCTACTATTTTTTTGGACTTTTTTTCTATATACTGCCAAGTAAGATTGACCCACTAATTTCTACTTTTTTATTCTCTTTTTTTAAATTATTATCAGAGACTGGTGTACTCAATTTACCAGGAAACTTTATTACTCGTGTTTTAAAATAGCTTTATGTGAAACAAAAATTACCTATTTCTTTAAAATATGAAAGAATTACCCTAAACAAATTTGAGCTATACAAATTTTTTTTACTGCTTCGTTCCATTGTTAATAAATTTTTCCAGATCGTCATTACCTTCAATTAGATTTTTTTAATTTATTAACATTAAATTTTACATACTATTATCTAATATTTGCTTAACTACTGATGATTATTTTCTCTGTGGATTATTTGTGTTTCTCTTTTTCTTATTATGCTGTCCAGAAATTTACCTAATTTATTCATATTCTTAAAGAACTATCTGTTTAGTTATTGATAGGACCATCTTACAACTAACTATAATTGATTAATTTTATTGTTTTCCTCTTACTACTTTTAGGTTTTATTACTTCTCTAATTTTTGACTTCAACAAAAGTTCATCTAATTTTATGTTTCTTATTTTATAATAGAAGCTTCTAAAGCTAAGAATTTGTCTCTAACTACTACTTTGGCTATATTTGCCATGTAGACCCTCTCATTATTAATTCCATTTTTGCTTTAAACTGTTTTAGTCTCTATTGACAAAATAAATTAATCTTAATAATTATATTATGTACATCTCCTATATCCTTCCTAATTTGGTCTGTTTTTAAGCAGCATTTTAAACTCTCAATATTAATATGCCTCTTTCAAGTTAACTTTCATCAGTTATTTCCATATGCTCTGATCTTTTATTAAGTAGAACATGAAATTTTATGAAATATCTTCATTGTGATTTATAAACACCATCAGTAGACTTATCAACTTTGCATGTGAAAGGGTAACATTAAAAATCACTGGTGAAGGGGACTATTCCTTAAGTAGTACCAGGATAACTTGAACTATACTTTTTAAGTTCAAGTCCCCATGCCAAAATAAATCTCAAATGCACTAAAACATTAAACCATAAATCATGAAGCCATGAAGTTGGAAAAACTGTATTTCTGTTGCACTATGAGAAAATGTCTATGTATAAACCATATTAGGCATATGAACATAACAGAAAATAGATATCAGCATCTCAGTAGAAATCACGATGTTGCCTCTGACCTTTTCCTACAAAGAGCATCCTAAAACATCTGCTCAGTCTTGACAACTGAAATTATAACCTTTGTTTTGCACTCCTTTATACCGCTCAATCTGCAGCCCCAGGTGTTTATTATACCACTGTTCAGCTTCCAAGCCACTCAGTCTGTTTCCCCTTTCAGAATATCCACTAACCTTAGATTGAACTTCCGCAGCCAGACCTTCAAATTTCCCTGAACATTGAAAATGTCTTCTGATTTTCTTTGTGATCAAGAATACTACTTGAAACTTCTAAACATCTAGTTTGGGCTATTTTTTTAATTGAATGGAAACTCCCTAATTCTGACCAATTCTCTGATTACCATTGACCTGCTTCATTTAATGAAAGCAATTTCCTCCTTTATCTTTTGAAAATATGAAGCCCATATAGTCCCAAGTTTTTTCTCTAATGAAGTGTCTGTTTTAGAAAGACTATATTCCTATGTGGTTTTAAAGAAATGTTTCTCTTCTCTTTTACTGCCATTTTTACAAGCTCATTTACTGACATTTAGCTTTATTAAAAAGGGATGGATAGATTTATGCCCACTGGTAAAAGAAAAGCCCACCTGTCAGTTGTTAGAAGATGCATCTGACATCTCTCATAATTGGCATGAGACATTATCATTTTCTTTGGGAGCAAAGAGAATCGTCCAGGCTTAGAAAATAAGAGGGGCAGCTTTAAAGTTTACTACTTCTATTTGAGGAATTTCTCATTCACATACAAAAATGGAAACCCCAAGGAATGGTTCTGCTCATTATGTTAGAAGAATTAGAAGCACATGATACATGACCAAAATTGTACTCTAAACCTTGTGTGAGGAAGAGCTGAGCTAGAGAAATGCTGTTATCCATCCTGACCCAACAGAAAAAGATCTATTTTCTATTTCCTGCTAAAAATATGAACATGCTCTAGTTGCATAAATATTTTTACATTTATTTATTTACCCACACAGACATAAATCTTCACTATCTCCCAGGTGTCAACTGCATATACCCCACCCTTTTTTTCATCTACTTTATGTGTCTTAAAGTGACAGTGTTGCTCATTTTTTAAGGTTGTTAACACTTATGAAACTGATGTTACAATACCTTCTCATGAAGTCAGTAACAGGAGCAGTTATCTCCACTACAAGGTGAAATTTTTCATCATTCATGCATTTAAGCATAACTTGGATAAAAAATTCCAGGAACCTAGGTCTATGCTTAAATTTCATAACTGTAAAAACAAGAAAATTCACATACAGTTATTAGTGCTAAAGGGTTACTAGTGTTAATCATTTTGTTTCAGCTGGCAGGTTGTTTAATCTTTTAAATTCCTTACTATAAAAGTAAGAGTAAATGTCATAGAAACTCTTGTTTTTTTCTAAGTCAACTAATCTTTTACAATCTTCATTTCATTTACTTTCCAAAAATCTTAGTGTTGAAAAAAATTTAATTGAAGTTGTTTCTATCATATGACTAACTGAGAAAAATGCTGGTAACTGTCCTAACTAGCTTCTCTTATTTTTATTACGTCTCACTCTAAGTTGAGCAATAATATTGCAATCTCTTCATGGCTGAACTTAAAAATCACTTACCCATTTTTAAATGCCCTCGTTTTTATAAGCTTCATATAACACTGTTCATTACCAAAATAAACCACCATGAAGGTTCTTTCTTTCCACACCTTGAGTCAAGTACCTACTTATGTCTGTTTCATTACTTCACAATCAAGATTATTCTAAATGGGTAAGCACCCAAGATATTCTGCCTATACCAGGTGAAATCTTTAGAATCTATAGCATAAACAATCCTCAGTGGTAAGTGAACAGCCTATGCACATTCAGGTCACCCACCTTCCTTCACAGCACCTTTCACAGACCAATTTAAAACCACAGGGTAAAGAAATATAGGGTCCTCTGTTCCTGAGAGCTCAGATGCAATGTCTAAAGTTAAAAAAAAATAGTAAGTTCTAGCTTCGGTTCTGTTCTGAACAACCAAAAATAAAAACTTTGGAGATGAAAAAAAGGAAAATACTCAAGCATACTCAAGTATGTGCATTAAAATATCAACTGTATTATTACATGTTAGAGATAAAAGAAATGCAATAACCCCAATCATTTCCTTTCATTGTTTTCCCCTAACAGCTAGGGGGTATACCACCAAAACCTGCCAATTAATTCTATCTTAATAAAATTATCCTTGAAAGACAGTATAGTACCTCATAGCCATTAGAGCCAGGTTGTCACCCCGAGGCTTTTTAATTGTGAAACATTGGGAAGTTACCTATCATCTCTGAGCCAGTTTCCTTATCTTTAAACAGTACCTTCCTTGTATCATTGTTCTATATGGGTTATGTGATTTTTTAATGTGTATAAAACACTTAAAATAGTGTCTGGCACATAGAAAACACTGTCCAAAACTATTATTTTTATTATTGTTTTTATTGAATTTACTTGTTGGCTAGTAATATTATACTGTGCTTCTTAGTAAAATGTTCTATTGGTACTATGAAAATAAAATTCACATTTCTGGAACACTTGACATTGAAGGGATCAGGCTTTTTATATGTAACAAGATAACTAGGTTTACTAATTATGAGAATAATAAGACATTGGATTCATGTCATAAATTCAGCATAAGGCAGGCATGAACACACTGAAAGCAGAGTGAGACAATGGTATGACACCAATATTTGAGGCACACAGTAAGAAAGGTTAGGTGCAACATGGAATTCTATACATATAGTTAGTTCCCGAAACACCATGGGGCCAATGTAGGATACTACTCTCTTCTTTTTCTAGAAGGTTTTTTTAAGTGTACTTTTAAAAAATGTGACAGTACTAATCATCATCAGAAGCAATCGTTTTCACAGGTAACTTTCCAAACCTGAAAATCCAAAATACTAATCATTGTATCAACACATTAGTCCATTATGAAATTCCTACAGTGCAACAATCTGAAATTAAACTGAAATTTCACCCTATTTCCTACTCTAGTAGGCCATGGTTCAAACCAATTCCACATTAACACTCCATGCACAATCCCATTGCTTCCTGGTTGCATTTTTTTACCTTGGGAGTAGTGATTCTCAAGTTTGGGTCACCTTTCTCCTACTCCATAACTAACATATTAGCAACATTTGCTTCCCATGTGGTTATCACAACTGAGGGAACGAAGTGCTATGCTTCTATAAGTAGATTCCAGGACACTGCCCAACATCCTACAGTGCCTAGAAAAGTCCCTCCCCCACCCACCCCTCCACCCCCTGCCACTACAAAGAATTATATGGACCAAAATAACAACAGTGTCAAGTTTGAGGGGGAAAAAAATGCCTTTAGAGCCTGAAGACATAGGCTCAAGTCCAAGCCAGCTATGATTCTTAGCAAATCACTTATCATCATAAAGCACCCCTACAATAAGTAGTTAGCAACCCCTTATTAACAAGGCATCATTAGAATTAACAACATAATGGAAAATAACTGTAAACTTTTAAGGGTTTACAAAATGCTAATCTCATCTTAATCCTTTTAACGAAATATTTTCCCATTTTAAGAAACATGCTGAGCAGATGAATACAGAAAGAAAATACTACATTGCTTTGTCAACTTGAGTAGGTGGTTCTCCAACAAGGCCAGCTGTTCATTTAACTTTTCAGGCAACAGTATCTGCAGTGGCTTCTTCATTTTAAAAGTTTTCTTAGAACCCTAGAAACATTGGTTAAATGTCAGAAAGCATTTAACATGTTGTAAAAATTCTCATTTTCAAATAGCTTTCTTTAAGTTACATTTTTATACTTTCGTATTTGGTAAACAAATTTATGACTTACTGGGCTAAAAAATATCAATTAATAATTAGTAATCAGAGATACTACATTGTACTAAAAGCCAGACACAGTACCAAGAGTTTCATGGAGAGTGGCCAATATGTTTTTTTTCCCCCTCTCTGTCCTTCCAGGAATCCCCACCCCTTTAACAAGCCTCCTCCAGTACATTCACTCTTCTTAAAGCAGCAAAGGCTATGTTTCCAAAACTCTTCAAAAGAAAATCCCCAGTCTGCCCTCAGCAACGTATCCTTTTATTCTTTTCTTTCCTGTCTTTTTCCTAGAATGAGGTTCTTCACAACTCAGCTAATTACCTTTGCCACTTATCCTTTCAATGAGACATAACAGGATCAGTAATTTGTGGATTAAGGACTGGCCTGTCTGTGCTCAGGCTCCCCACCCTTGTTTTCTCTGAACTTGAGAACTGACCTGTCAATTCTCCTGTCATTAAAAAAAAAAAAAAAGCTTCTTTATGTTCAAAAGGACTTTAAGAAACTATGAGGATTTCTGGCTCTAACAAATTTACAGTCCCTATAACCTTAGCTAGAGGGATGGAAGTATCAGAGCCCTCTGTTGGACCAAGGGCTCCATGACAAAGTTCTGTCCCACAATAATGTGAAGGAACCAGGTCCTAAGTCAAAGCCTAGATGACATAAAGGGGCTAGCTGATGGACTCTGAGGGTAAACATTTGATGAAAAACAAAAAACAAAAGCAAAACTTCAAATTAATTCTAACTTAATTAAAACTGCAAGAGACAACATAACCCCCAGTGCCAAAAAAAAAAAGTCATCCGGTAATGCAGTAGTGGTTTGTGAAGTCCTTTTTGGCAAACGGTTACTTGGACAGTAAGTAATGCAAGTAACACTTACTTGCTTTCTATCCCAGCATATACTAGAGGCAAAAATGGGGCTAATCTGACTGAAATAATGTCAGAGGAAAGACCCCATATACCTAGTGTGCCTCAGAGACCCAATAAACTAAGTAACATTTCAAAACTTCATCTACAAAAAACATTTAACCCACACAGTTTCAAAGAAAGGCAATAAAGCTTAAGCTCTATAAGACCCATGCTTAGTAGGCACATATTAAAAATGAGCCTCAGAAATTAGTCTCATAAAGAAGAGAATGTGGGTATCACAGTGAGTTTCAGAAATCTACTCTAACCATGAGGTAAAAAGCTCCAACATGTACTTACAATAAAATCTTAGATTCAAGAGACTTGAGAGGGCTTTCAGTTCAATGTTCAACTGAGTATAGAAAGCTCTGTCATTACCTAACTGATGGTGAGTACTGGTAACAGACACCATTAGACAGGCTTTTCGTGTTCTTGGTCATAACCCCCCAAAATTTTTTAAAGTTTTTAAAATTTTTAAATAAGCTCTTTATTACATTTCTTCTATGTAAATAGGACAATTTAAAAAGTGACCCATTTTCCAGTGACCCTTTTCCCTAAAAGACACAATGAAATATATGTGTAAAAATGAGAAACAAACAAACAAAAAATTACCTCGTCTGCCATTTCTTCTGGTTCAATATTACCAAATAGAGATTTGCAACCTGAAGTGATGTCCAACATCTTTTTTCCATAATTTATAATCATTATTGCCAGCTCATATTCCTTCCATGAACGTAGAATCTAATTAAAGTATTAATTATCTCTGTTGGACACTGTTGTCTGTTTTCAAGTGTAATGCATCATCTCTCGTAAATTCGAAGTCCCATAAATTATTTGCATTTAAGAACCACCCCCCTGCTTTTGTTTAAAGAAAACTGGAAGCTTACCTCCCCAGAATTAAAAACACATGATTCTACTATTTTAAATAAAGGACTAATAACAGGATCCCTTCAGTAATGGATTCCCTATCTTTTTAGGCCATGTAGCCATATGCTTTTTGGTACAATAGTTAAGAAACTACTTCTATTCACAAAAATCCCTTTTGAAACAGTCATTTATAAAGGTAACATACCAGGTACCTTGAGTTGCTCTCTATGGAAAACAGCACAATGACTGACCTCAATGTGCTTTAGGGGGTCAAAGATTTATAAGACATTCTAGTACCAGACTGGGCTAGAGAGAAGCTGTTTGGAACGAATTCTCCAAATACCTAGGGGAAGCACACACTGCAATAATCAAAGAAAGAAAGGCCACTCTGCCACTCATCCACATTCCCTAGTGCCAGGGGTTATTCTCTGGCCTTCTCTAGTCTCACCCTTACCTGCTTCTGAAATCATCTTCTTCTGCTTTAATCTTATAAAATACTAAACCAAGTACTAAACATCATCATGTTTCAGGACTTCCTGCCGTTCCATGACTGAGTCATTTCCATTTCCTAGCACACCTGTCCTCCCCTTATTTATACAACTTCACCTTGTCATTAAAACCATGGCTCTAGCATCAACCCAAAGAAAGCTTCCCAGGCAAGTGATCTGATTTGCATACACCCTGCCGTACTGATGGGGACACATTCATTGTAAGCCCCAAAGGGCAACTAAGAGTATAAATAAGTTTGTATGACTTTATTATGTGTAGATACATTCTATTGAGTGAGTTAGTGTTCAAGATAAGTAATACCTGTTACTTCCTATGCAGGGAATAGGGAATGATTATCTAGACACAATAAGAGCCTAATGCTAAGAAGTGGAAATATTTCTGTGGGACCAGGGCAATGTGTTAAAATATAAACTAATGCTGACTGTGAAACAGATTGCACAAAGGAAAATTGTGAAGTAAATTTTGAAAAGGTAAATGGGGCTAGACCCTCCAGAGCCTTGAATGTCTGGCACAATAGTCATTATAAAATGTATATAAAAGGAAGAAATTTTTGTTGCTAGAAAACAGAAATGAGCTAATGTGTGCTCTCCACTCTTAATTTTGCTTTCTGATATGCTTAAGTCCTAGGCTTATAGAAAACTGTAGAACCTTTTCCTTTGTTTTAATATACTAACAGAAAATGGCAAATGATAAGAAATTGTCTAATCAAGAAAAAAACTGAGGAACAGTCTATTCAACATGCCAAATGAACAGAAATGAACAGTATGTCAGATGTTTAGCATAACAACTTTAAAACAATGCAAAAATAATGAAACATTTAAGATGACAAATCTCAGAAGTGCCACCTTATTTGAAATTCTACTAATTTAGGAGAAAACTCCATCTTAAAGAAAAAAAAGATTAAGTCATGTGAAAAGATTACTGATTTTTTAAAACAGAACAGGGCAAAAAAATAGAGCTGCTTGACTAATTGAGATTCATGTGTCCTAAGAGAAAATCTAACATTGTTTATATCAAATAAACACCTAAAACCTGGGATTCAGGGCTAGTCCAAGATTCTGGGATTACAATCCCATGTTACAGGAAGTTTCTAGAATGACAATGGAAAGCATATCAGTTAGGGATAAACCCAACTCAAGTATCAAAATCCTGACATTAATATATTACATTTTTAATGTTCAGAACATTTCTGTCACAACAGTCCAATCTACATTCAGGGTCACTTCTAGAATTATATTACCTGGATTTCAATGATTCCTCAAGAAGAGTGATCATGATTGGCAAGTAAGGAAGTGCACAGAGCCAGCCTAAGACACTGTGTGCTAAGGGGGAAATTTTGTCTAAGGCCAAGAGGCAGTATGGAAAATCAAGGAACTCAAAGGCTTCCAGATGCTAGTTGGAATCCTATTTAATCTAAGTCAGCACTCCCTTCCATCTTCTATAGCGGATGTCCAAGCCCTTCTTTCTTCTCAGATTTCTGGAACCCAACCTTATTCTCCACCCCTCATTGTCCTTCCTTCCTATAATGGAAATGGAGGGGAGCTAGCTCACCCACCATCCATAAGCCTATCTACACACTCACCAGTAACTACCACCACCTCTCCTCCAGTCTCCTGTCCAGATCAGTCACTCGCACCTAGGATGGGATCCCATTGCCTCTGCCTTCAGAGATCTTGCTCTAGTCGTCACCCCCCTCCACTCCTACATCCTTCTGCACTCCAAGGTCCTCCCTATCAATATTCAAATGTTTTAGAGGACCTAGAGAGGCAGAATTGGCATTTGGGGGTTTGGATGGTTGGTTGGTCCGTTGGTCGGTCAGTCAGTCAGTCAGTTGGTTTTAGAAGAAAAATTGCTACCAGAAAGTCACAAACTTCCTTGGAATAGTTTCATTGTTCTGGAGGAAACCCTGCCATAGCTCCTGATAGTTTTTTAAATTTAAAGTGAGCAGCTTGTGTTTAGGGGCCGTAAAGGTGTGTGCAAGCTCCCCTTCCCTTATTTGAAAGAGGCACTCTTCCTTAGAAATACTTCTTGACAGAAGAGTGTGGGGAAGAGGCCAAGCAGATAAATATATTCTGAAAAAAAGTGGCATTTGAAAGGGAACTCGGGGCCCGGCATAGCACTAAGGAATGTATGTGTGTAACTGTAGCATTGGAAAAGGCAAGAGGTGTTTTTAATGGTTCTACCATGTGACAATGACAGTACTAATACAACAGGAAGAGTCTCAAGGTTGAGAAAAGCTCCGGAACAGCAGAATAGGTTGTGGATAACCTGACTAGTGTTTGGAAGTTGGACTGGCTCCTTAAACTAAGTACACGGGCGACTGAGATTCATGGATAATTCTCCTCCCTTCTCATGGCACACATTGTCCCCAGGTGACATCATCTATCTCTATTGCTTCAATTGTAGTCTCCCTATATAATCCCGTTATCTTTATACATATTGGGCCTCTCCTGAACTCCAGAATTATAGGGCCAATTACATAAATGGCCATCCTATACTACTTCAAAATTCAATCTTTTTCATTGTCTTCTCTCTCCTTACTACACAAAAGTACTCCTCATTCTGGGTCAATAAAAAGTGTTGTATTTACCCAGATATGCAGACAGGGGAGCTGGATATTACGGATTTCCCCTTCCATCTTGTCCTTCGTTCCCCTACTCTCAATAAATTTCTCAATTTTATTCCATAAATAACTCTTGGATCCTTTCCATCCTCTTTGACTCCCATTTCCACACTAGTTCTTTCACCTCTAACTGATCCCCTGCCTCTGGCTTTATAATCTATAATTACTAACTGTTGTACAACAAGTTATTTCTTTTTCTAAAATGCAAATCTCATTTTGTTGTTCCTGAGTTTGAAACCCTTCGATGGCTCCTTTGACCTCAGAAGATGGCCCTTTATCACCTGGTATCTGTTCACTACTCCATCTTTTGAGGCAGCTCAAATATTTAACCATTTCCTCTATGATTAAAAATAAATTTGATTCTCCATTTCGAATACTAAAATTGCTTCATATTTTCTCATTGATTGCTCCTGAGGCAATCAATGTTTATAATCCTGTATCTATCATATATTCTTCCCAACCTAGTATCTGTCTTTAAGCACTGCTTACAGCGTAGTGTCTTGCCATAAAAATGCATTGAATATCATGTAATCTAGTAATTTATATTTTCTGTGTATTTTGTGCTTTATTAAGGAAGGTATCTCCTGGCTCTAAGGCCATTCAAATATCCTTGAATCCATCTAGACCTTATTTTATGTGTGGTATGAGGTAGGGCCCTGGCTTTACTTACTTTCAAATGATTAGTTAGTTGTACCAGGACCTATCATTAAATAAATTATTATAATAAGCTACAGTTTTTTTTTCAATGAATCAAACTACCACCTTTGTAATATATTAAGTTGTGTCTGTTTCTGAACTATCTAATATCCATTGAATTATTTGCCCACTATTCTGTTAACCCCATTTTTTATTAAGGTGGCCTTATGGTAAATTTTAATATCTATTAAGAACTTTTAAATTATTCTAACCAGTTCCATATAAGCTTTATTGGAATTCTAATTACAACTGCATTAAATGTATGTGTTATTTTGGAAGGATTTACATTTCTATGACAGCAAATCTTCCTGTTCAGGAATTTGTTGTGACCTGCCATATGTTCAGATCTTATTTTATATGATTCGCAAGACTTTGCAGTTCTTTTATTTAGGTTCTTTGACACTTTGTTAAGCTTTAAATATCATGTATTATAAGTGTGTACTCTACCCTCTCCATTTCTGATTATTGCTGAATTTTTAAATATCTGATTATAAGTATTTTATATAGAATTGCTTCATGTAGTCTCTATAATTCTGGTAATTCTTTACTAGATCCTCATGAGTTTTTCAGACCTCTACAATTACAAATAAGTTATAATTTTCTTTAATATTATAAAATCATTTCATATCTTCATCTGTCACATGAGAAAGAACCTCTGAATATACTGAATCTCAATGTTAAGAGTCAACATCTCTTTCCTGTGCCTGATTTTTAAGAAAATGGCCTCAGAAATTTGCCATTTAGCATGATATTTGCTGTAATATTTGGGTAAATGTCTTTATCGTTATTCATTGGCTTTCTTCTATTCCTAACTTATTAGAAATTTTATTAGGAAAGGTTGCTAAGTGTTATCAAATGCCTTTGTGGTATTTTTCATATAATCTTATATGAAGATTCTTCTTTAATTTGCTGCTATAAAAAATTCAAGATTTGTTTTTAATTTAGACTTGTTTTTTTTTTCAGTGCTGTGAATCAAATGCAGGGCAGACTTGATCATTAATACTTGACAATGAGACTGTACTCGAAACTGGCAAGTGACAACATGCCATCCAAGAATGAGGAAGTGTTACCCGAAAGAATCAAAGGATACTACCTTATGTTTCTCTGTCTTGTTTAATGTTTGGGGTCCCTGAACTCTGCTTTTCCTGGTATGAAAAGTATCATTTCCTCCTCTATTTTGCTTCCATTTTCCCAGTACCTTTGTCTATCCGTTTTATTTTCAAACTGTTATTTATCAGTTGGTTCTAAGTGAAATGATATATATTAGAACTTATATTTTAGCCCACCTGGCAATCTCTGTCTTCTAAGACCACTCACACTTAATGAGTGATTAATATTCTTAATTTTATTACTTTCATCTGAAATACTATCTCTTTTTCCTTCTCATTTTTGTAGAACTAGCCACTATTTCCTCCTGCCATTTTTTGCTCTTGGCTCCTCTCTTTCTTCCCACTTAATTTTTTTCTCCCTTCAATTTAAAAACATACTATGTCTTAAAGTTCTTCTCATGGTGACATGTTCCCAAGTCATCTGTATATGTGTGAATATATATATATACATATATAGGTATATATACACTTGTGTGTATATATACCTATATATGTATATATATATTCTATCAAAGAAAACAATGGTTTTACAATACATGTATTTTATGTGAAAATAATACTTTTATACAACCATGGTCCAAGAATTTACCTGCTCCTATCACCCCAAGCAGGGTGGAAGTTTTAGTTCTGGGTTAGTAATAAGTTTTTCGTTCAAGGATGACTCTTCTCATCAAGAATCCCTGCTTAGCATTTATATTACAAAGCCCTAGACACGTCATTATTATCTATTTAATTTTAATAATACATATATTGCAGTATTCCTTGTTCTCATTATTCCTCTCCTTTTTGTCTTTCCCTATCTTGGGATTTATGATCTGAATCAACTGTCATTTGATAAAGTACTTCCACAAGTGTTTTCCTCAGATAAGTACATGGGCAGAATACTTTTCAAATTCTTGCACTTCTGAAAAATGTTTATTTTTGCCCTCAAAAATGAATGATATGTCTCCTGGTTATTAATTTTAGGACCTTAAGCTTTTTCCCCTCAGGGTTCTACAAATGTTGTTACAGTGTTTTTACTTTTAGCAATTCTGATAAAAAGTCTGAACATAATACATTCTCTTTCTATTGCAAATAACCTGTTCTTTGGGTTTCCAAACTTTAAGATTTGTCCTTTTACTCAGGAATTTCACCAATATCTTTCTACATGAGTGTTCTTACATTAATTTTGCCTGGGACTCAGGGAGCCTATTACTTCTTCATTCGTTTCTTTTACTACCCCCAGATTCCTCTTATTTTCATGTCGTAACATCTAGATCTGTCTTCTGAATTTATTTACTACCTCTAGGTAATTCTAGTCTACACTGTTAAGGTATTTCTTAAGGTACTTGGTTCAAGAAACACTGTAACTATACTATTCATCCAATCTGTTTGTTTATGGCTGGTTGGTTGGTTGGTTGGTTGATTTGGGGTTATCTAATTGTTTTTTCTTGAATGTTTTCTTGTCTCATCTCTTCCCCAAGTCATCTCTGGTCTTGCCCAACATGATGCAGAGTAAGTAGCAGTAATTATTTTAATGTTTGGCTTGTTATTCCTCCCTTGGGCTACTAAGTTCCCTTCAGTAAATGATTACTTTTCTCTCCCTGCTAATATATATGTTCTCTCAGCATTAGCACCGACCAGGTCATAGAGGTCCCTCCAAGTGCTTAACCAGTGGGAAGAGGAGTATTATTTTCTGCTCTTGATGTGAGGTCATGAACAGCCAGCAAATAATGGCCTCTTTGCTGAAGTAGAGGGTAGAAGCCTCTCTGTTGCCAGAGGCAAGCTTAAGCCCTAACTGACATGACAGAGCAAACCAGCCCATTAGGCAGAATTCCTCCAGATCTCAGGACAAAACAGAAAGGACCTGTGAGAACTACCTGAAACAGACAGGCAGATATGGTGGCCCTTCTTTGAAGAGAATCACTGGATTCTGTCAATAAAGCCACTGGGGGACCACATGGTGCTGGTTTCTGAGCCAAGGAATGAGAATAAATAAGCCTATCTTTCTGCCTCTGGTCTCTTGGTTCTTTCTTATTTCTAAGATAGCACTTTTTCTAGATAGCCCAGCCTAAGATACCCTTATAGGCTTTAACCAATGGGCCTGAACAGGCTATTTTAAACTCTTGAACTAGGAATTCAAGAGGAGCAGCCCAAGATGTGTGCTTATTTTGCCATCTCCTCAGATTTCCTTCTCTCCCACACACTTTTTAGCTATAATAACATTTCTCTACTGACTCTTCTCATTAACTGAAAGATACAATACAACCTGGTTAACTCTTTCAATTGTTTCACACATTTGCAAAAAAAGTAAAACACATATGTGGGAATACACTGATTCAATTTAATGCTAGCTAGGCACACCTACGGATGTAAAATAAAGTCCTCTTACGACATTACTCAAATCAACAGGTTGGAAATCCAAATACTACACATGAAGGATCTAGCCCCACTGAAACTAGCTTATTCAGTTGTAGACTAAAACTGGCCATGAGTCTCTAAGGGCATCTGCTCACATGACTGCTCATGCTCACTATCTACCATGTTGTTTCCCTAACATCCTTTTCAGTTCTCTCTTCCCCTTGTGCAGGGTCACCCATCTAAAGCAGGACAAGCCACAAACTCCTTCGCTTCTTTTCTTTTTCACTTGTGTCACTTAAAGCTTCATAGAATTATATTTTATATGAGTATGTGTGTGTGTGTTCTGCCTCCCCACACTAAACTATAAACTGTGTTAGTTTGATTTTTTCCTTTTTTATTAATATATAATAGTTGTACAGGAAGATATATTATGACATTTATATATGTGCTTATAATATATCTTAATTAAATTTGTCCCCTGCATCATTCTCTCTTATCCCCCACCCCACCTTTTTAGAACAAGTTCAACAAGTTTAGTTGTTCTATTTGCATACATGAATACAAAATACATCCACCATATTCACCCTCCTCTTCACCATCTCTGTTTACCCTCCCACTGGTACCTACTCCAAGACAGGTCCTGTTTTACTTTCTTGTCTTTCATTTTTTTTTTGAGTATATATTGATTGTTCAAGGGGGTTTTGCCTTGGTAATTCAGATATACATATACAGTAACATATATACATGCATATGTATATATAAACATGTATACATGTATATGTATATAGAGAGAGCTTTAATCAGATTAACCCCCTTTATTATTTACTCTTTCACTATTACCTGATTCTGCTCCCTTGCTATTCAACAGTTTACAATGCATCACATTATACCATCTTCATACACAGATGTATTACATTTCAATATTATTCCGTTTTTTTTAATGAATTTTAATGACTATAGGTAAATTTTTCTCAGTACCCAGCAAACCTTGCCTCACATCCAACCAAATCACCAATTATTTTGCTTGCTTGGCATTTGAGTTTTTAACTTTTGCTCACACAACATACCTAAGTCTCCCAGATGAAGCCTTCCCCAACTGCCCCAGCCCTTCATGGTCTTTCTGCATCTGTTTATGTCACCACCAACCATTAATGTCCTAAGCTAGCAATCTGGTGGATTTATTATGCTTCTCCTACAGCTACTATAAAGTTCTCTCTCTTCTCTCATATACCAAATGTCCAGAACAGTATCTGACACATATAGGTAATCTGTAAATATTTGTTGGAGGAGTGAAATAAAAATGAAAAAATCAATTCATATTCTGACCACACCTATCTTTTCTCCAGCTTATATCTCCAGATATGTTATTCTTAATTGTTACAGTCTGAATTTGCCTTCATAGCTTGTCCTCTGTTGAGTTCTGCACACCAGCCTCCAAATTACTTTGAAACACTACCTAGTCTGTCCTTTCCTTCAGATCTAACATCTTTTTCTCATGATACTATGACAACCCTCATTTCCTGATTAACCCTTAAATCATAAACATGATGCTTGCTCTCTGGGGATCTTGTAGGCCTGACTACCCTAATTCAACTCCTGGGCTGAGACACTTCAGGTTTGCCTGCAGGTTGCTCTGGGATCACAACCTGACCACATGATCTGAAGATTAACTGCAACACTATATGCATACACCTAATGTTTTAGGGTTCTGAAACCTGTTCTATGCACCAAAAATAATTTTCCGAAAACATACAAATGCTATTTCAGTAACATCAGGCTTTAGTTTGGGAAGCACCACACTTCAAAAAATTCAACAGCAGATTTCTATCTTGAATGTTTAGACATTACATTTTCTGTTTCAACTAAAAAAATATTTCAGGAATGCTATTTTTAAGTGTTCTGATTACTATGATTAAAAGTAGTTTTATTTTCTATATCAGTACTACTTATGAATTTTATGACACTAGACAAAGAATGAGATAAATACCTTTGTCATGTAGAAGATACAACAAGCTATCATGTGCTGTACACTTTCGAAACTTGAAATATGTTTCTTTGAGAGTGTAATACTTGGTAGTCCTTGCAAAACCACCATACACTTTATCAATATCTAAAAAAATAAAAGCACAATGATTTTTGTGTTAAAATATCATCTTTACTCATTATAAAATGTATCCAATTATGTGAGTCTTAAGCCATAAAATTTTGTTACAAATTGCTTATGATATATAAAAGAATGTATCTAGATGAAATGTATATTTCAATTTTCAGATGTATCATTCACCTAAAGAAACTTGAAAACTAGTGATGAGTGTAGAATAATTATATAAATAACTATAAAACAAAGCATCTTTTCAAAAGTATCATAAAGATGTAGGCTGAGTGTTACATATAAACAAGAAATCTTAGGAGGACCTTGAAAAACTACAGAGAGGATCAGGTGGCATATTAAATATTGCA
Organism: Castor canadensis; assembly: GCF_047511655.1. Taxonomy (NCBI): domain Eukaryota; kingdom Metazoa; phylum Chordata; class Mammalia; order Rodentia; family Castoridae; genus Castor; species Castor canadensis. The sequence continues at coordinate 133,956,250 of NC_133393.1, read as the reverse complement.
TAGTGATTCCAGGTACTTGAAATGATAGTTTCCTTTAATATTAAAATTAAACATTAATATCCCCCCAAATCAATTAATATTGGTATTTACTTCCTATGCTCCTTGTTTCATACTATAGGATCTTGCATTTGATCAAGAACTAGATGATTCAGTTTGGTTTTCAATACTACTGCACAGTTCTGAACAATGCTCCCATCAGAAAAGTACAGCTGAGATTGCAGCAATCTATTCTTCATCCATACTATCCCAAAGGACAAAATAATTTATAGGTGTTAAGTCTTTTTGAGGCACATTAATTATTTCAAGCTACCATTCTAACAGTATTATTATTCCTACAGGACACTGACAAGTATTTTTAACACTTTTTAAATTTCTCAGCATCATACAACTTCACATCCTCAAATAATGCTATAATATATACAGTAGATATATACGCTCACGTACATATACATACACATATAAATACAAAAAATGTACATAGAAAGAAGGTTGCTGTTATTTTACAAAATAGCATTTATACACATCTTTCTGAACTTTGCATTTCTCTTTCAACCTTGTCTTCTGAAAAGCCCCTCTTAGTCTACAAGTATAGCTCTGATTCATTTTTGCCAATGGCTTCATAATATCATAATATCATTTGGTGGATCAAACATAATTTATCAGCCCTTCCAAGGATCTTAACACTGCACACTTAATGGCATCTGGCCTTGCTGTGATTTGTCTTTGTCTCCAGCTTTCTTGCCACCACCAAGAACACCACAGTCTGAGTGGTAACTGAAGGCTCAGTTTTGAGATGATGCCTAAGGAGGATGACGCACCTTCCTCCAGGCCACTGATACTCTCTATGTGGTACTCTGTCCCCAGTTGGTAGAATATATGCATCCATGACACCAGGGGTATAAGGAGCTGTTCATTTTGCCAGCCAGTGATTTTTATTCTACGGGGTACATAACTTACAGTGGGATTGCTCTTTCAGATAAATGTATTTTAAATTTTATTAAAATTTTATTCCATGAGATAAATTACTGGTAGAAAAATAACTGTCAGGTGTATTTGTTTTTAATTTTGTGTAAAATTAGTTTAATTTAATTAAAATTAAAGTTGCTTCATCAAAATCCAAAACTTGTAATAATTCATATTTCCCCCATCAAAGAATGAGAATGCCATCATACATTTCCAGCAGCAATCAGAATTATAGATCTTATATTGTTAATTTAATGTGCATTTCTATGACTATTCTACACTGAGCATCTTTCCAAAGTTTCCCGGCCACTTGGATTTGCTCTCCTGTGAGATACTTATTCATACCTTCCTATTAGGTTACTGTCAATTTATAGGACTTTCTGTTACATATATTTACCCTCCATCAGCTTTTGGGCTATTTTTTCCAAATCTATAAGTTTCCTACAATCTTTGTTATGGTCCCCTTTGTCACTTGCAGGTATCTTGTTGTTTCTAGAAGTTCTGTTTTAGTTATGAAGTTTTCCTCCAAACCCTGAGCTACACATCATCTCCTGGGATTTTTTTTTTTTTATTCCTAGATTTTTTTATTTTATTTTACATTTAAATCCTTAATACATCTGGAATTTTTTAATGTAGTAAAATTGAAGTCAAAGTCCACTTTCTTTCAGATGAATAGCCAGGTGTTTCACCACCATTTATTAAAAATACTCATTCTCTTCCACGAATGGGAATGCCAATTCAACCAGTAAACTTGGAAGAAGACCTCAATCCTTAAATAAAGTCTCAGTCCTGGCCAACCTTGATTTCAGCTTAAGATCCAAAATGGGAGACCCAGCTACACTGTACCCAGTCTTCTGACCCACAGAAACTATGAGACAGGTTGATGGTGATTTGTTAAGAAGCATGCACAACTAATGCAATTCCTCCAGCCAGACCTCACAGCCCTTTTTCCTCCATCCCGATTCCTCCATCACCAAGTATGCTTTCTTAGGCTATTTGCTACATTTTCCCTTTATGATAGCTTTAACAATAAGTATTAAATAGTACATACTACTGTATCTAACATCATAAGAACATAATAATTGAAATAACTTAAAATTAAGAGATGACCATTGCCAATATTTAACTATGGAAATAACAGGGTTGGCTGTTTTCAGAGAACATGTTTTATGTCCTTGTCTATGTTTGCTCAAACCATTTCATAATATTTTTCTTGACCCATTTGTGCTTTTTAAGAGATACATTGCTTTTCTTTTCCAAAATGAATCACTGTCTTTATAAAAACATGCTCATGCAGGAGTGGGTAGTAGCCTTACCTGTATGACAGGTACCAAAACAATATTGTGATATATTATAGGAGCAAGGAGGCCATAACATTGAGTCACAGCTTGAAGGGCATAGCTGGAGTCATTTAGGAAGTTACTAAGTTCCAATGCCACTAGTACTCTCTCACATTCAATAAGTCTAGCAATCTGTAAAGAAACGGGCATTGTAACTCAAGCTGAACATCAGGTACCTAATGTAACACATCTCTAAGGAGAAGAAAGGGTAGGAAATGTGATCCTTGTGGTTTAACAACATGAATGTTGGTATGAAGAATATCTATTTCTAGACACAACTCTAACTTTCCAATAGCAATACATGCACTTACTGCAATCTTAGAATTAAACTTCAGAATATTTTATAAAACAATATAAGTACCACTAATAGCAGAAAAAAAATCTTTTTTTAATTGGTGAGATAAAATCTTGGCTGTTTTTTAATGTTAGAAAAAATCTAGTTCTCAAAAACAAATTATAGCAAATAATTAAAATGTAACATTTCTATAATATTGCCTCCACTTATTAACAGATTCCAATTTCCCTTTTAGATTTGTGAGAAAATAAAACTAAGCCAAACTATCATACTTCTGCTGCTTACATTTTTGCTACTTAAAAAAAAATGACGGCAAAATGTAAAGTTAGGGTTGTGAGAGTGAATGCAATTAAAAAGAATAGAAATCCTTTCTTACACCTTTCCTTTTCCTACAGAAAGCATTCATTAGTTTTCTATGTATACATATAACATTATGTACAAAGGAAATTGTGTGAGTGAAAACCAGAAATTCCTATTCAACTAGTTTTTACTAGAATGGTAGGTCAGCATTCTGGAATTCACCAAAGTGCTTTTTAAATGTCTTTGTTTTAAGACTGGATATGATGAAAGAAGAAACTGAGCACAACTGGTAGGAACAAGTGGATGGTTGTAAGTATTTGGCTTTATAGAATAGTGAACTTGGCTTGAGCAAAGGCTCATTATTTTTTTCACTTTCTTATCTCTAGAAACTGGTACTGACTCATATAACAATTTACTGGTTAACTAAATAATAAATAAATGTATAGGTGGGAAAAAGAAGCTACAAAAAAAGATGACTAAAAGTGAGTACGGAAAGGAGAGAACAGAGATAGAACCTCAGGCTAGAATAAAAAAAAAAATGCAGGATCGTTATTGAAAATAAGAACATTATAGGGCTGCAGATGTACATGGAGTGATGTTTGTAACTGTTCCAAGACTCTATCAACAAAAGATGGATTAAATTCCTGCCTCTGTACAGGAATGTAATATTGTATTTTAAAAACATGGCAGATTGATATGTACCAGCATAAAAATATGTCCAAGGTAAAAAGCGTTAAAAAGGCAGTTGCAGAATGGTAAGTAGATCAAGATCCCATTTTTGTGAATGATAATATATTTGCCTATACGTATCTTTAAAAATTAGAGAAATCATGTGAAAGTGAAACCATAGTATTTTTAGGGGGGGGTCGATTACAAGGGTTTCACTGCATACATAATATAGATTTGAATTCTGAAATATATACTACTCTTGTACACAGGAGAAAAAGATAAATTGAAAATAAAAGAGGAAAAAATTATGAACTGAGGCCATTGAGGCCTACATGCATATCAAATAAAGCAGCTTGGTCATGCCATAGCCTCTCACCATTTGCAAGACAATGCCCAATCCCACAGGAACAGGACATTGAAGCATCAGGAGGCAAACTCAGTGAAACTGATGTGTTTTCAGTCACTTTAATTCACTTACTTGTTGAGCAGGGAAAATCTCATTGCCTTTGATATTATCACAAAAAAGATTTTCTTCTTTAATTTTAATGTCACTTGTTACAAAGATATTTCTAAGAAAAAGGTATAAGAGGATTGAAGAAGTTTCTGCCAAAATATCTGAATGTAATCTGCAAAAGAAGTAAGTAAAATATTACTACTTCTTTAAAAATACAAAATGATTGACTTAGCATGTGAACTCACCTTTTTTTTTTTCAGGGGAGAGCGCAAATGCAGTCCCCCACTACCACAAATTATGCAGTCGAGTTTCCCACATTTGGGGAAATCGCAGGGGTCAGCACATCCAGAGTGCAATGGATAAGCCTCGCCCTGGGAAAACCACCTTCGTGATCATGGTATCTCCCCTGCCAGGTAAGTATAAACCCACCTTTTTAAAATCACTTGGTCTCTGGGTCTACACAAGGACTCCAACAGCAATAAAAACATACAGGCTAGCTATTTTTGCACAGCTGTTTACACTAAAACTAAAGACAAGTTTGCAACTAAGAAAATGAAGCTACTGAAATATTGTATCATAGAAACATAAAACTGAACTAGTGACAAAGTTTTCTGGCTTTTACATATATAAAGCTCTTTTCTATGAATATAACAAAATTACTATAAGATTGGAAATTAGGACCAATATTTCAATTAATGAACTTTCTGAAAAAAAGGGTCTTTATAGCAAATTTAGGTCTGGTCAAAGAGAGATATAATAACTCTTAGATCATTTCTAAACTATAGTTAACAGTGCCAAGCATTTGGCAAAGCTGTGAAATCTGCAGTCTTCTTTGTCTCCAATATTCCTTCCTTTGCCCTGTGGCTTACTTGGCAAACCCTCACTTGTAAACTGCAGGCTTTCTACACTCTGCCCTTCCTGTGTGCATAAAATGGGAAAGGATCTGATGTCAGTAATTCACACTTGAAGATGATCACCACCATTTTAAACTTTGGCCTTATCTTTGCCAAGAGAATTTTATTTCTGCCCTTGCCACTCAACATTGAACTTTCTCACTGTTCTCATGATGACCTTCAGCACACTGATACATGCTAGTAGTACAACCTCTTGGCTCCATTTCCCTCCCAGCCCAGCTCAGACTCTGATCGGTCTTCTCAAGAGTGACCTTTCTGTCACCTTAGGTTCTGCCACCTCTTTATGTCATACAATACTCAATTTGCCTGATCTGCCCAATTTTCTATCCCTGTCACAACAGTTAATCATTTATTTATTTTACTCATTCATTCAAGGTAGAATTTTCTGAAGGCTTACTATGTTCAAGACACTGTCGTAGGCCCAGGGACATAAAGACAAATCACATTAGCCATTAAGGAGCTGGGATTCACTACAAATTTACACTGTATGACATCAGCTGAGTCATTAGTGCCTCTCACCAACACCTCCATTTATCTTGGATGTCTCCTTGTTCACTTCGCCTGTGCTCCCATTCTTCCCTCTGCTCCCCTGTGCTCTTATACTCTCCTGACTCTACTGCCATAGTGTCAAACTCATATGCATTTTCTTGTATTTCTTGTATCTTCAGTCTCTCCCTCTCCACTGGATCCCTTTCCTCCACCCTTCAAAATTCTTCCCATATCTTCCCTTCCAAGTTTCTTCTGCCTGCTCCCTCTTCTCTTTACTACCCAGCTTCACATGAGTGGTCTCTGCTTGTTACGATTCTTCATTTTTATTTATTCCTGAGCCAATCACAAAATGGTTTCTGGTCCATCATGCCTTAGTGGCTTCCTAACTGCCAATTCTAAATGCCTCTTCTTACTTCTCATCCTACTCAACCTCTCTTCAGTATTTGATATGGCTAGCCAGTCCTCCTTGGCAATGCATTTTCCTGGACTTTCCTGAGCAGCTCCTTTTCCAGTCCCTTCCTTGGTTCCTTCTCCTACATCTGTTCCTTAACTGTAAGCAATGCCCAGGATTCAATCCCAGCCCCCTGTCTGTCCTGCTAGTCATTCTCTGGGAGATACCACTCATTTTTAAGATCTCAGTGATGATCTCCAGGAACAATTTCCAAATCTCTGCCTCTAGCCTTGACTCCCTCAGAGTATCAGCACTAAATAAATACATCTACTGGTATCTTGTATCCACAAAGACATCCTGCTGGAAAACTAAACCCAAAGTATTCCCAATCAAATTTATTATCTTCCTCCAAACACTGTTCTACCTCTCATGTCCCCTTAGTAAATGTCACAGGTGTCCCAGTCAGTTAACTCTAGAAATCCCAATCACTTTTCACTCCTTCCTTTCCTAATCCGCAAGGCACCTGGAATCTAAATCCTGTCTCCTCTTCCTCCTCTTAAAATCCCTCCAAATCCTTCCCCCACAGCACCCAGGATCCTTGTACATGGCAAATGCTAAGTCTATGTTTGTTTAATTGAAATGGAATTGTACTTTTAATGTAAATAAGCATTATCAATACCTTGCTTCAGCCATCATTTGCATTTTTAAGCTCATTATCTTTGATAGAGGAGTGAAGGGTTTTGTCTTCTTATTAAAAGAATTTTAAGCATTAACAAGCAAGAAGGGGAGGTTTTTGTTTTTGAATTTGTGAAGACAGCCTGAAATTACACTAATGCTCATATCTGAGACAGATCTTAAATGCTGTTCCTGTAAGGAAAAATGACAGTAAAGTCAAAAGACAGCCTGCCATTTTATGCAGTCTAATTCTGGGAGCCTCTTTAAGTGAAGAAAAAAACCTTCATAATCTAAAAGTCCATGCATCAAACCCTACCCTAATCTCAACCTGATTCTGCTTTTTATAAAAGAATATTTACAAATACAAAAATACTCCAGGGAATATTTGTGTTTCATGGTATAACTGATACTACTTTGGCTAGCATTTACTATTGTTATTCTAAAACCTTCATTCATGGGCCATCACTGTTTTTTCTGACTCTAGCAAGAAACTTTCTAGCAAGGACTCAAGACCTTGAAATGTATACTCTTATTATAATTCTGATTAGACTAATCATCATTAGGGCTGCTTTAACATTAAATTGAAACTAAATTAATTCAAAGCTTCACCTCTAGCATTTATGTTTATAGTAAACAAATTAACATGTTAAAGTAATAGTTCCAATTACCTTCTCTGTGTTATTGTCATTATATTGCTTAAAGAAATAACAGATTGTTCATCCTGAAGTGGTGAGACAACAAAATAATCCCAAACTGGTGCGAACACTTTCTTAGCTAACTCATAATTTCCAATCTGATAGGCAACCTGCAATAAAAAGCACATTATCCCATGAGGTATTTTTATGGGTAACAAGTATACATTAGGCCAGGTTCTGATATGGTCCTCTCAAACACTAATTTCATATACAGTTTTTCACATTTGCTGCTCTGTTCAATGGCCACTGGCAAGAAGGCAGGCACATTTTGAAATCTCTTTTATTTCTAAATTGCATGGAAAGTTGAAACTCTGTGAGGATGTTTCAAATCCTCATAAGCAAAACAAAGATCACATCTGAGCCAAATTAATTTCATTTTCATCTATCTTGGCAGTGCACTCCATTTATTATAGATACTGTTATAATGAACAATCTGTTCCAAGAGAAACAATCAGATTTCCCAAACCCGATATATGAAATACACTTCATTCTTTTCTGGTTCTGACTGACACTTTCAGAGCTTTTGTGCAACAAAGGGTTCACAGCTGAGAAGGCTGAAGAGTCAAACAGAAATGCTTTCCAAGAAGTCCTAGCTTTTTAAGTTGAACAAATTTAACATTAAAGCAAAATAATTTCACTGAAGAAGCCTAGAAACTCAAGAGAAAAAAATATTTATCAACTTCCCTGTTTCTTTTGGTATAATATAATTCTCTAAAGATATTTCTAAAATTATTCTATTGAATATGTATATAACAATATGAAATCTCACCAAATGAATTCTGTGCTGCCAGAAGTCCTTTATGGAGGCAAGTAAGGGGTAAAGTGTGAGTAAATTCATTGCATTAAGTGATGCTACTTTTCCACTTAAGAGGACCAGAATTTTTCCTGTCTGTCAAATGGTACCCATAATCAGCCAACCAGTAAGCTTTTAAGAAGTTTCCACTCTTGTGCTAAGCACTAGAGGGGTAGATTCTTTAAAAGTTAGGAAAGGCTTCATACTCCATGTAACTCAAATCAAGTTGGAGGCATAAACCATATGAAATCACAAAAATACCACAAAGAATAGCATAATTAACTCAGAGGCTTTAGAGGAGAGGAATGAACACTTGAAGAAGGAGGCAGGGTTTCAGTTGAACTCTAAGGCAAGTTAAGATTCAGGCTGACACAACGTTGACAGAATCTGTGAAGAATCAGTAGTGAAAACAACCATAGAGCATTTAGGAGAGACTGGAGTGACTGGGCAGAATTCAAAGAAAAACAGGCAACATGATGGAGGAGTAAAAACGGGGCATGATTTCTGTCAGAAGACCTTAAAAGCCCGGTGGGACATTTTTAAATGCCATGTGCTAAACTAAGCACTTAATGTGCATTATTATATTCACCCCTCACTACAGCTCCACAAAGTAAGCCCTACTACCGTACCTATTTTGCAAGTGAAGAAACTGAGGCATTGAGAAATGAGTATTTGCACAGAGACCAACAGTCAGCAAAAGTAGTGGAACCAAGTTTCAGAGTGATAAGAGCTTCTGCTCTGGGTTGCATCTGTCAAATCAAAGAGTTGGACTGACTGGTCGCTAAAACACCATAAAATTCTGAGATTTCTGATGGAAAATTATAACAGATGCTGTGTAAATAGGCTGGTGAACTTATAAATGACTCTTCTTCTCTTTTAAAGTATATCCTTTTAAAAATATTTAAAAGGATAGTGCTCAATTAATGAGCACTACAAAACAAGGAAAGATGCCATGATAAAAACTAAGGTTCGTAAACTCATGAGACTTTAACAGAAGAGTGTCATGGTATAAGCATGTTCAGATAGTTAACCAGGCAGTAGTGTGCAGAATAGATTTGAAAGAGGGTGGGATTAAAATGAGAAAGAACTAAAAGACTAATGACATCATTAAGCACAGCAGATACCACCTCCTTGATACATAACTTTTACTTGGCTTCCAGAACTCTACACTCTAGGCTTTCTTTCTACTTCCAAGACCACCTTCCTTTTCAGTTGCTTTTGCTAGTTTCTCCTCTTTTCCCTACATTCTTTATGTTGGTATGTCCCAGGGTTCATTCCGTCTTTCAATTCCTTCTATCTTCCATCTATGCTCACTTTCTTAATGATCGCATCCAGTGCCATGATTTTAATTATCACATAACCATTCTCTAATCTTTCTCCTGCCCACACTCCTCTCCCAAACTCCAGATTTATACATCTTACCTAATTATCTTACCCCAACATACCTCAAACTCTGAACTTCTTGTCTCCCCTTCCCCCAAATCTACACCACCCATAGCCTTTCCTAACCCAGCGAATATCAAATCTGTCCTTTCAATTGGTCAGCTCCTACCTTAAAGACATCTTTTTTTTTTCTTTTTATATTATTTCCACCAGGAACTCTTGTTAGCTCCTTCTTGAAAACATATCCAGAATCTGACTACTTCTCACTCCCAGTACAGTCACACTGGCCAACCACCTTCATTTGTCTGTCATCAGATTGGAGCAAGAGATAAGTGTTACCCCTACTGCCCTCATCATCTACACCATCTTAGCAGCCAGGATGAACCTTTGAAATTGGAAGTCACATTATGTCATGCCACTACTCAAAATCATCCAAAGACTACTGATTACAGTGAGGGTAAAAGCCAAACTCCTTACAATAGCCTAGAAGTCTTATAGGATCTGCCCCCACCCACCAACCCACCTCTTACGTCTCTTTTTTTTTTTTAATTTTTTTTTATTGTTTTATTATTCATATGTGCATACAAGGCTTGGGTCATTTCTCCCCCCTGCCCCCACCCCCTCCCTTACTACCAACTCCACAACCTCCCTCTCCCCACCGCCCCCTCAATACCCATCAGAAACTGTTTTGCCCTTATCTCTAATTTTGTTGTAGAGAGAGTATAAGCAATAATAGGAAGGAACAAGTGTTTTTGCTGATTGAGATACGGATAGCCAAACAGGGAGTTGACTCACATTAATTTCCTGTGCGTGTGTGTTACCTTCTAGGTTAATTCTTTTTGATCTCACCTTTTCTTTAGTTCCTGGTCCCTTTTCCTATTGGTCTCAGTTGCTTTTAAGGTATCTGCTTTAGTTTCTCTGCATTTAGGGCAACAAAAGCTAGCTAATTTTTTAGGTGTCTTACCTATCCTCACCCCTCCTTTGTGTGCTCTCGCTTTTATCATGTGCTCAAAGTCCAATCCCATTGTTGTGTTTCCCCTTGATCTACTGTCTACATATGAGGGAGAACATACCATTTTTGGTCTTTTGGGCCAGGCTAACCTCACTCACAATGATGTTCTCCAATTCCATCCATTTACTAGCAAATGATAACATTTCATTCTTCTTCATGGCTACATAAAATTCCATTGTGTATAGATACCACATTTTCTTAATCCATTCATCAGAGGTGGGGCATCTTGGCTGTTTCCACAACTTGGATATTGTGAATAGTGCCGCAAAAAACATGGGTGTGCAGGTGCCTCTGGAGTAACCTGTGTCGCAGACTTTTGGGTATATCCCCAAGAGTGGTATTGCTGGATCAAATGGTAGATCAATGTTTAGCTTTTTAAGTAGCCTCCAAATTTTTTTCCAGAGTGGTTGTACTAGCTTACATTCCCACCAGCAGCGTAAGAGGGTTCCTTTTTCCCCACATCCTCGCCAACACCTGTTGTTCGTGGTGTTGCTAATGATGGCTATTCTAACAGGGGTGAGGTGGAACCTTAGTATGGTTTTAATTTGCATTTCCTCTACTGCTAGAGATGGTGAGCATTTTTTCATGTGTTTTTTGGCCATTTGAATTTCTTCTTTTCAGAAAGTTCTGTTTAGCTCACTTGCCCATTTCTTTATTGGTTCATTAGTTTTGGGAGAATTTAGTTTTTTAAGTTCCCTATATATTCTGGTTATCAGTCCTTTGTCTGATGTGTAGCTGGCAAATATTTTCTCCCACTCTGTGGGTGTTCTCTTCAGTTTAGAAACCATTTCTTTTGATGAACAGAAGCTTTTTAGTTTTATGAGGTCCCATTTATCTATGCTATCTCTTAGTTGCTGTGCTGCTGGGGTTTCGTTGAGAAAGTTCTTACCTATACCTACTAACTCCAGAGTATTTCCTACTCTTTCCTGTATCAACTTTAGAGTGTGTGGTCTGATATTAAGGTCCTTGATCCATTTTGAGTTAATATTGGTATAGGGTGATATACATGGATCTAGTTTCAGTTTTTTGCAGACTGCTAACCAGTTTTCCCAGCAGTTTTTGTTGAAGAGGCTGCTATTTCTCCATCATATATTTTTAGCTCCTTTGTCAGAGACAAGTTGGTTATAGTTGTGTGGCTTCATATCTGGGTCCTCTATTCTGTTCCATTGGTCTTCATGTCTGTTTTTGTGCCAGTACCATGCTGTTTTTATTGTTATTGCTTTGTAATATAGTTTGAAGTCAGGTATTGTGATACCTCCAGCATTGTTCTTTTGACTGAGTATTGCCTTGGCTATTCGTGGCCTCTTGTTTTTCCATATAAATTTCACAGTAGATTTTTCAATCTCTTTAATGAATGTCATTGGAATTTTGATGGGAATTGCATTAAACATGTAGATTACTTTTGGGAGTATAGACATTTTTACTATGTTGATTCTACCAATCCATGAGCATGGGAGATCCCTCCACTTTCTATAGTCTTCCTCAATCTCTTTCTTCAGAAGTGTATAGTTTTCCTTGTAGAGGTCATTCACATCTTTTGTTAGGTTTACACCTAGGTATTTGATGTTTTTGAGGCTATTGTAAATGGAATTGTTTTCATACATTCTTTTTCCGTTTGCTCATTGTTAGTGTATAGAAATGCTAATAATTTTTCTATGTTGATTTTATATCCTGCTAATTTGCTGTACCTATTGATGATGTCTAGAAGCTTCTGAGTAGAGTTTTTTGGGTCTTTAAGGTATAGGATCATGTCGTCTGCAAATAGGGATATTTTGACAGTTTCTTTACCTATTTGTATTCCTTTTATTCCTTCTTCTTGCCTAATTGCTCTGGCTAGGAATTCCAGTACTATGTTGAATAGGAGTGGAGATAGTGGGCATCCTTGTCTGGTTCCTGATTTTAGAGGGAATGGTTTTAATTTTTCTCTGTTAAGTATAATGCTGGCTGTAGGTTTGTCATATATAGCTTTTATAATGTTGAGGTACTTTCCTTCTATTCCTAGTTTTCTTAGAGCTTTTAGCATGAAATGGTGTTGGATCTTATCAAAGGCTTTTTCTGTATCTATTGAGATGATCAAGTGGATTTTGTCTTTGCTTCTGTTAATGTGGTTTATTACGTTTATTGATGTTCATATGCTGAACCACCCCTGCATTCCTGGGATGAAGCCTACTTGGTCGTGGTGAATAATCTTTTTGATGTGTTGTTGAATTCGGTTTGCCATTATTTTGTTGAGGATTTTTGCATCAATGTTCATTAAGGAGATTGGCCTATAGTTCTCCTTTTTGGAGGTGTCTTTGCTTAGTTTTGGGATAAGTGTAATACTGGCTTCATAAAATGTGTTTGGCAGTTTTCCTTCCTTTTCTATTGCGTGGAACAGTTTAAGGAGGGTTGGTATCAGTTCTTCTTTAAAGGTCTGATAGAATTCAGCAGAGAATCCATCAGGTCCTCGACTTTTCTTTTTGGGGAGACTCTTGATTGTTGCTTCAATTTCATTTTGTGTTATAGATCTATTCAGGTGATTAATTTCCTCTTGGTTCAGTTTTGAATGATCATATGTATCTAGAAATCTGTCCATTTCTTTAAGATTTTCAAGTTATTTGCAAATAGGTTCTCGAAGTAGTCTCTGATGACTTCCTGGACTTCCATGGTGTTTGTTGTTATCTCCCCTTTTGCATTCCTGATTCTACTAATTTGGGTTTTTTCTCTCCTCATTTTAGCCAGGTTTGCCAGGGGTCTGTCGATCTTGTTTATTTTTTCAAAGAACCAACTTTTTGTTTCATTAATTCTTTGTATGGTTTTTTTGGTTTCTATTTCATTAATTTCAGCTCTTATTTTTATTATTTCTCTCCTTCTATTTGTTTTGGAATTTGCTTGTTCTTGTTTTTCTAGGAGTTTGAGATGTATCATTAGGTCATTGATTTGGGATCTTTCAGTCTTTTTAATATATGCACTCATGGCTATAAACTTTCCTCTCAGGACTGCCTTTGCTGTGTCCCATAGGTTCCGGGAGGTTGTGTTTTCATTTTCATTGACTTCCAGGAACTTTTTAGTTTCCTCTTTTATTTCATCGATGATCCATTGTTCATTAAGTAATGAGTTATTTGGTTTCCAGCTGTTTGCATGTTTTTTGTCTTTACTTTTGTTGTTGAGTTCTACTTTTACTGCATTGTGATCAGATAGTATGCACGGTATAAATTCTATTTTCTTATATTTGCTGAGGCTTGCTTTGTGCCCTAGGATATGATCTATTTTGGAGAAGGTTCTATGGGCTGCTGAGAAGAATGTATATTGTGTAGAAGTTGGATGAAATGTTCTGTAGATTTCAAGTAGATCCATTTGATCTATTGTATATTTTAGATCTTGGATATCTTTATTGATTTTTTGTTTGGATGACCTATCTATTGATGATAATGGGGTGTTAAAGTTTCCCACAACCACTGTGTTGGCGTTATTATATGCTTTTAGGTCTTTCAGGGTATGTTTGATGAAATTGGGTGCATTGACATTGGGTGCATACAGGTTGATAATTATTATTTCCTTTTGGTCTATTTCCCCTTTTATTAGTACGGAATGTCCTTCTTTATCTTGTTTGATCAATGTAGGTTTGAAGTCTACTTTGTCAGAGATAAGTATTGCTACTCCTGCCTGTTTTCGGGGGCCATTGGCTTAGTAAATCTTTTTCCAGCCTTTCATCCTAAGCCTATGCTTATTTCTGTCAGTGAGATGGGTCTCCTGTAAGCAACAAATTGTTGGATCCTCCTTTTTAATCCATTTTGTCAAGTGGTGCCTTTTGATGGGTGAATTAAGTCCGTTAACATTAAGTGTTAGTACTGATAGGTATATGGTGATTCCTGTCATTTAGTTGTCTTAGTTGTTTGAAGGTTTGATTGTGTGTACCTAACTTGATGTTACTCTCTACTTTCTTGCTTTTTCTTTTCCTGTGGTTTGGTGCTGCCTGTCTTTTCATGGTTAAGTTGGGTGTCACTTTCTGTGTGCAGAATCCCTTGAAGAATCTTTTGTAGTGGTGGGTTTGTGATCACATATTGTTTTAGTTTCTGCTTATCATGGAAGACTTTTATTGCTCCATCTATTTTGAATGATAGCTTTGCTGGGTAGAATATCTTGGGGTTGAAGTTATTTTCATTCGGTGCCCAGAAGATCTCACCCCACGCTCTTCTTGCTTTTAATGTTTCTGTTGAGAAGTCTGCTGTGATTTTGATGGGTTTACCTTTGTATGTTACTTGTTTTTTCTCTCTTACAGCCTTCAATATTCTTTCCCTAGTTTCTGAACTTGTTGTTTTAATGATGATATGTCGTGGGGTAGTTCTACTTTGATCTGATCTGTTTGGTGTCCTGGAGGCCTCTTGCATCTGTATGGGAATATGTTTCTCTAGATTTGGGAAATTTTCTGTTATTATTTTGTTGAATATATTACTCATTCCCTTCGCTTGCACCTCTTCTCCTTCTTTGATGCCCATGATTCTCAAGTTGGTCTTTTGATGGAGTCGGTGAGTTCTTGCATTTTCTTTTCACAGGTCTTGAGTTGTTTAATTAATAGTTCTTCGTTTTTTCCTTTAATTACCATTTCATCTTCAAGTTCTGAGATTCTGTCTTCTGTTTGCTCTATTCTGCTGGATTGGCCTTCCATTTTGTTTTGCAGTTCTGTTTCGTTCTTTTTTCTGAGGTTTTCCATATCCTGGGTTGTTTCCTCTTTAATGTTATCTGTTTTTGTCCTGAGTTCATTTATGTTTATTCATCGTGTTCTCGGTTTCACTTTGGTGTTTCTACAGTGCTTCTATGGCTTCCTTTATTTCTTCTTTTGCTTTTTCAAATTCTCTATTTTGTTGTCTTGGAATTTCCTGAGTGTCTCCTGTACATTTTGGTTGACCCTATCCAGTATCATCTCTATAAAATTCTCATTGAGTACCTGTAGTATGTCTTCTTTTAAATTATTCTTGTGGGCTTCATTGGGTCCTTTGGCATAGTTTATCTTCATTTTGTTGGAGTCTGGATCTGAGTATCTGTTTTCTTCATTCCCCTCTGGTTCCTGTACTAATTTTTTGCTGTGGGGAAACTGGTTTCCCTGTTTCTTCTGTCTTTGGTATTGTTACTCTCCCTGTACTATGTGCAATTAAGTATTTTCTAGCTTGTAATAATAACAATGGTAGTATTTAGAATGGAAGGGTGAGAGGAGATGGAAAGCAAGAAGTTAAAGAAAAGGGAAAAACAAACAGACAAGTAGGAAAAAACAAAAGAAGAAATCAAACAAGAAAGTTTCAAAGGTATAAACAGGGAGTGTTAGTGTACTAATTGACAGTAAGCTGAACAGGCCTTAGAGAGACAGAGAGAGGATTGAAAATAAAAAATAAAAAGAATAAAGATAAGAATAAAAATTAAAAAAGTAAATGAAAGAAATATATATATTAAAAAATAAAATAAAACAAAATGAAAAATAGAAAATTAAAAAAAAAAAAACCTCCAAGTTCAAATGCAATGAAGTTTCGGTCTTAATAATTTTGGTGTCCATCTCAGTCTCCAATCCTGGAGATCGTGCCTCAGATGTTGTTCTGTAGTTGTCTCATCAAAGGGGACGCATAAAGTAGAACAAAACTGCACAAAAAAAAAACCCCACAAAGTGTCCCAAGTTCAAATGCAATACAGTTTCAGTAAGTTTTTCAGCATGCAGGTATAGTTTGGTTGTTTTCTCATAAAAGGTAGGGAGAGAGAAAAAAAAAAAGTGTCTGGAGACAGTTCTGTAAATGGTATCTGAGGCTGTGGCTTGCCTGCCCGCTGCTATCAGCCTGCTGTTGCTGGAGGCGTTATTTATGCAGATCTCAGGGGTGAGCTTAGCACTCACCTGGCCCTGCAGGCTTTGTTTACTCAGAGTTCTCCTGTGCGCGAGCCGCTGCTACAAGCTTTCCCCTTTCCAAGCACACTGGGGGAGGTGACACTGCACCTGCTTTCTCAGGCCTGAGTGTTTGTTTACAGCTCATGTGGGAAGTGGGTCTTCCCCCCTCTCCTGTGGAGTTTTCCTCCCTCCGCCACTCTCACAAGCTTTCCCTCTTCTGGTTGCTGGGCGCGCGCCCCCGCTTCTGCCGGAGCCTCTCCGGCCTGCCCAGCTTGTTTATTTCCAGTTCCGGAAAGGATTCCTTTCCCCCAATCTTTGGCACTCAGTGCGCCCCATCCTCTTTCCCGCATGTCTTTATTGTTCTTATTGCTTATTACTCAGTTTCTCTTTTTTCCCCGGGTGGAGGTCAGTCTGTCCAGGGGGCTGTGCTGCTCTGGCCCAGGGTTGTCTGTGGGAGTACCACAGTACTGCTAAGCTCACCTTGTCCACGTCTTCCCAAGCCGTCTGGGTGCAGGCGACTGGCGGCCTGGGGGCCCTCCTGGTTTCTTCATTTAACGTGAAGCGAAGATGCTCTGCGCCAGCTTAGGTATGGAGGGGTCAAAGTTTTGCCTCTTCTCGGTGGTTTTGCCTGCAAGGTGTGTCTCCAGCGTCTCTCCAAGATTTCACTATAGGAGGCTCACTTTCTGCTTCCTCCCTCTAGCTGCCATCTTGGAATCTCACCTCTTACCTCTCTAATCACTCCTTCCACTCTCAATGGGTCCCTCTGCTCCAGCCATACTGGCCTCCTGCTATGTTATCAGACATAGTGGGTGCACTTCCAACAACCTTAGGTCTTCTACTGTAGTCTCCCTTCTGCAGAATGTTCTTCCCCCAAAGAGCCACTCCTCACCTCCTTCAAGTCCCTGCTCGAATCTCACCCTCTTTGATCTCTCTATTTAATGTTGTAATCTACCTTTCACTCTTCCACTTCACATTTCCATTTCCCTTATACCATCCTTTACTATTTCTTTTTCCATAGTACTTCTCATCTTCTGACAAACTGGTTTACTTATTTACTGCATTTATTGTTTGTAACCTGCCTCCTACCATGCTGTTTCATTCACTTTGCTTAGAACGGTAGCTCTCAAAGTATGATCCCTAGACCATAAGTATCACCTAGGAATCTGTTAATTTCTCAGGCCCCAACCACAACTAGTTAATCATGAACTCTGGAAGTTGAACCCAACATCTTATTGAACTAGCACCTCCCAAGTCATTCTGTTGTACACACAGCTTTAGAATAACTAACCTGGAGTAATTATCTGACACAGCGTAATCACTCAACAAATACTACGCTCAATAAACTTAAAAGTCCTCCTTTTCCTAATAATTTCCCTCTTCCCATGGAGGAAGATGCCCAGCAGTCATACTATACTATACATACTATACTATACACTGTCATTGACTGACCTACAGTGAATGCCCGACTTAAGCTGAGTGTGTCATAATCTCTGCAAAAAAGATAGACCCCTCCCCTTTAAGTTTGGTTCTGATGTCAAGGCTGATAATACTCTACATACCAGGTGAACTTAAAAGTTTATCATTTACACAACGGACTCCTAGAAAGAGCTAAATGAGCATTATCAGGTCTGGACTGACTTGGGTAAACAGAGAGAATAGACTGAGTATTTATAAGGGTTGGGCAGTTGAACTTGGGAAAGTCTATGCTGATTGGGAGGTTTAAATTCCCTGCTGACACCAGAGAAAGAGGTGAGCTCATAGGCCTTCCTATTAGCCTGCTCAGATATGGTGCCAAATTAAAAAGAAAGGTTTAAAAACAACTCAGTGGTTGAACATCAAAAACGAGGTAACACTCTTCATTATATTGAATGAGCTAACTAGACTTTCCCAAGAATTTGGAATCAAGACTAGGAGCCAGCTCTGTAGCTGAAATCAAGAGATATATAAAAATTCAGAAACCACCATTTTTCCTTGGAAAAGTAAAGAAAGTCGATCTTTAATGAGAGTAAAGAAAATCATGTATAGACAGAACCAAAGCACAAGGCTATAGCTTTCTGGACCCCTCAGCCTTCCCATGACTTGGCTGCCTTACCCTGAGCCAGGCTGGCTCCCTTATCTGCAGTGAGGATCTTAGCTTTTGAAAACACAAGTCAAAATGATTTAAGCAGGAATTACTCTTGTGATAATGAAATGAAAAAAAAAAAAAAGACACCACAGGAAAGAGAGATGACATCTAGCATAGAACCTGGCACAAAATAAGACACCGAGAAAAATAATTCATCAATAAATAGATGAGCAGAGAGAATGTCAATATTCAGTTAAAGGATGAAAGGTCGAAGAAGGGATGATTATCTTTTACCCATAATTCGATTTTTTCAAATTTGAAATCATAGACCAAAGGCAAACCTTTATGAACCATAGATCCAGTGAATTCATCTATGAAATGGGAAAAATGCATGAACTTTATTTCTCTTGCTCTTGCCACTATTGGAATTGTTGCAAAGCATTCATGTTCCATTATCAAACTCTCCCTCTAATACTGACCTAGATCTGCTGACCAACACCAACCCAGGCAGAGAATAAGAGAGAATTGACAGAGAAATAGGTGCAAATAGCATAGGGAAAGGGAAAGAGACCAAAGAGAAGCCAAGGAGCAGAAAGAGGGCCACTTAAAAATAAATGGAAGAGATGCAGGCTTTGACAGAATTGGCACATGGTAGATATCTAATACTTGACCTCCTGGAATCTAGACAAAGTCATAGAAAGGCATGAGCTGATCCAAGAATCAGGCTTACCCTCTGTTACTTAAGCAACCTTGGGGAAATTACTTAACCTCCCTGAGGCACCCTTTATAGAATACAGTTGTATTGGCAGAAAAAAGCTAATCTGTTCTCTCAACTACAAAATGAAAGTAATCACATCATGTCATAGCATTATTATTAATAGAATAATTATTTTTTTAATTTTTATTTTATTTCTAGTTGACACATTTTATATATATATATATATATTTGTAAGAATGAATGTGATGTTTTCATGAATATATACACTATAGAATCAGGCTAATTATCAGTCACCTCAACTATTTATCATTTTAATTCCTCTCTTTTAGCTATTTTGAAATTTATGTTATTATTATCTATAATCACTGTATTGTGCAATAAAACACCAAAATTTATTTCTATCTAACTGTACCTTTGAATTGCTGACCAGTGTTTCCCCTTCCCTATCCACCCCCTATCCTGGCCTCTGATAACCACTATTGTATTGTCTACTTCCATGAACTTGACTTTTTATATTCCACACATAAATGAGAACACAAATTTGTCTCTCTGTGGTTGGCTTATGGCTTATTTCACTTAATGTCTTTTAGGTTAATCCACAGAATTTCCTGCTTTTTAAGACTGAATGGTATTTCACTCATCAGAGAAATACAAATTAAAACCAAAATGAGAAATCACCTCACACCTATTAGATTGGTTATGATCAAAAGGATGAAAGATAGCAAGTGTTGGCAAGGATGTGGAGACAAGGGAATAAGGCCTTATCCACTGTTCATGGTTTTGTAAATTAGTACAGCCATTTTGGAAAACAGTATGGCAGTTTCTCTCCCAATAGAATTTTAAACAGAATTAATCCAGCAATTCCACTACTGAAAAGATAGATACACAAAGAAACTGAAATCAGTATGCTAATGTGATGTACATTATACCTACTCCCATTTTCATTGCAGCATTATTCACAATAAGTCAAGATATGGAAACAATCTGTTGTCCAATAATGATGAATGGAATAATAAATTTTAAATGCCTAACATTCAGAAATTTCTTTTGTTTCTTCAGCATTTTAATAAATGATATTTCCATTTTCTTATCTCAAAAACCCATCATGATCACTCACTTTTTTATTTGATATTTCAATAATCCAGATCCATTTTACAGGTAGGAAAAATGTGATGCAACAATTTTCCTACAATCATAATCTCCAAAATCAAGACTAGACTCCTGCTCACAGGTTTCTAGTTTTCTATATTTTGTATCATATTATTTAGGCTTTCCCTACTTAAATAGGAAGAACAAAAAGAAATTAAGCCAAAAAGAAAAAAAATATTAAAAAAAAGAATGCAATTCAAAAAGTTTCCTTAAGTTTTGGCAGAGTGGCTCAAGCAGTAAAAAGTACTTGCCTAGTAAGCATGAGGTCCTGAGTTCCAACACCAAGGCCATCAAGAAAAAAAGTTTCCTTAAAAAACTTTCCTAATCCAGATACAGTGGCACACATGTATAATCCCTGCACTGGGAAGGTAGTGGGAGGTATATAGCAAGTTTGAGGCAAGCGTGAGCTCCATAGTGAGACCCTATCTCCAAAAACCAATGGCTGGCAAGGTAGCTCAGTGGAGAACACTTGCTTAGCAATCTTAAAGCCCTGTATTCAATTCCCAGCCCTACTAAGAAATAAATAAATAAAAAGAAAGAAAGAAAAATTCCCACAGGCTAACTTACTAGCTTTCTGTGTTAATGGAAAGTCTGTTAATGATTCACCTGACTTTATTAATGTTTATAGAATAATGCTGAGTAAAAGTATAACTTAAAATTGCAAAAGCCAAGTTAATCATAGGCACTTAATGAAATATCTCTGTATTTTTCTATAAAATACTTATGATAATATGTTTCAGTGAACAGAATTATCCTGAAACTAAAAACTAACCACTTTCATGAAAACTAGATTGCAATTTCAAAAGAAAGGTATATTAAGCTAGAATTTAAAGGCTTAAACTTAAGTTATAAAATAAAGAGGTTTAGTAAGTGAGAAAATTTTGCTTTGACCACTTAACATTATTAGAGAAAATGCCCATAAATTGTCATGAATGAACCACAGGACTGAAAATATAGTTTCAATAAAGAAACACAAGTCATTATTTCATGACACTTCTCATTATCCCAGCAGTATCGCTTGGACTTCATTTTATTAACTTTCAATGAAAGTTCTGCCAAACTGAACCCAAAAGTCAAACCACTCCCTAGAGAAAAATTAGACCTTGATGAAATATTCAGTTCCTCACAATAACTCCATCACTGCAAATTAGGGAATATATTAAATTCCAAAGAAATCAAAATACCAGAAAACCATGAGCCAATATGACATGCTAAACCAATGCTAGACAAATCCTAGCAATTCTCTCAACTTAATTTTCTTTGAAAAATATCATACTATAAAATGCCACTGAAATCTAAGCCTATAATACTAATGAACTATTAAGAGAAAAATGGCACAGCAGAAATATGATGAAATTTAGAATAGCCATCAGCTCTAAGCCAACAATAGGCTTAAAATCAGATGTTTGAGACAAAGGTCAGTCAATGAATCACCCTAGTGTCTTCTTCACTGGTGACATTTTTAGTAGACAACAGCCATTTCAGTCAAAATGATTATCATGAGTATATTCATAACTAAATACAGCAATACCAATTATTCAGGGTCTACTGTGTCATAAGCGCTATGGTTAGACATTTGATATGTATAATTCCATTTAATAAACTCAATACCTCTGGGAGGAACCACTATTCCCACTTCAAAGACCAAAATTAGTTGCTCAGTATCACACGACTACTGTGAGGAGCTTGAATTTGAACTCAGGTCTGTCCCTGTCAGTGTCCCATTGTATAGATGGGCACTGTCAACCTAGACAGTGCCCATCTATGAATTTATCTGAAGAAAGTAATCATGGATATAGGTAAAGATTTATATATACACCTCTAATCCCAGCACTTGGGAGGCTGAGACAGAATTGCAAGTTCAAGACCAGCCTCGGCTGCACAGAAAGACTGTCTCAAAAAAAAAAAGAAAGATTCATATACAATGGTATGCATTAGAGCTTTTCCATAATGGCAAAAGACAGAAAAGTATCAAGTATCTAAATGTCCACCAATAAAGAATGACTAAGTAAACTATGATACACCTAAAAGGCTCAGTTCCATGCAATGGTTTAAAAATATATTTAGAATTCCCAATAGAATGAGAAAATGTCAGTTGGAGGTTTGTTTTGGTTTAGTTCATTTTGATTTGGTTTGGTTTTTTGAAACAGGGTCTAGCCCAAGATGGCCTAGAACTCACAGTGATCCTCCTGCCTCAGCTTCCTGAGTACTGGGATTAGAGGCCTGGGTCACCACACCTGACTCAAGAAATGTCAGTTATATATTAAATGAAAATATCACATTGCAAAATAATATGATTTCTATTACATATTATACAAAAAAACACATACACATATTCATGTGAATGCATCTATATTGTACCTCTACATATGTATCTATACATATCTAACTGCTTAGATAGACAGATAGTTACAAGACATATTGAAAATGAAATGCTGTCTCTAGGTCAAGGTTTCTTAACCCTGGCACTGCTGACATTTCGTGCTAGACAACTCTTCATTATGGGAGGCTGTTCACTGCACGGTGGGGTGCTGATCAGCATCCCTGGCCTCTACTCACTAGATGTCAGTAACCCCACACATACCAGGTTGTGACAACCAAAACTGTCTCCAGATAATTACAAAATTGCCCCAGGGAAAGAACTGCTATTCTGGATGTTAACAGATAGCATTTATTTTCTTCTATACACATTTCAGTATTTTCTAAAATGTTTAAAATTATTATGTGTTATATTCATAATCTGAGAGAAAGCATTACTGTAAAAAAGCAAACTCACTAATAGGAGAAAGGAATTTATATTTCATGAGACTGAACTTCAATTGTGGAAAATATGCATTATAAGAGCTTCAGAATATCTGCTGTGATTTTTTTCTCCATCAGAAATTACTTGGCAAATTCTTAACAGAAGAAAACAAAGTGGAAAAAATGGCAGCAGTGTCTTCTACCTGTGTCAGGTACATCCGAGCAGTTACAGCAGAAAGAGGTGGATAAATCAGAATAGGCTTTGTTGTCTCCCCAACAGCACCACCGATGAGCTTCCCATTACAAGAATAAGCAGCAATTGCAAAGATGTATTTTTCATTTGTTTCTAAACCTTTCACTTCAAAAATGCTTTTACCATCAGCTGGTATCTATTAATAAAAACATATTCCAAGTTATACATACAAAGTTAAAATAATTCAACTTTTAAACTATAACTAGGTATACTTTTTGTTTCTCTGTTGGATTTTAGTTATGACACACTGAAATTAGAATTGATTCACTGAAATAATGACTTCACAAGGAAAAAAACTCATTTAATTATCATTAATGAGGTTTGGTAAGATTTCTTGGCATTTAATACAACATACCGCTTCTCCTGAATTTGGGAGGTGATTATCATTTAGCCTTACTTTCCCATAGTTTCCTTCTGCCTTGCAACCCAAAATGCAATACCAGGACACCTGCCAAGAATAAAGATGAGCCCATCACCTGTAGTCTTTTAAAAGGTATTTGTTTTCTTTTGTATGAATGTAGCAAAGGGGATAATTTCTAATGAAAAATGTGACTATTCAAGTTTTAAAATACGACATCTATGCTTACAAACATACTTAGGCTTAACCTTACAAAAGTAAAGACAAATATAGGACTAGTTTACCTGGTATAATCAAGACTAAAATATTATTCATTATGACTTATTTTAGCTACAAGCAATTTCTATGTGATTAGTAGCATTAGGAAATTAATGTATGCTTTCTAATATTCACACCTTATGAGATGGAATTACTTCTGTCATGGGAAATGGAGTTGCAGAGAAGCTAAATCACTTTACCCCATAGTAGGCAGATGATGGCAGAAGTTGACTCCAAAGACAACTTAATCTTGATGGACTCAAGTTATGACTTGATGGAAACAAAGATCACCCATGAAATGATTTTCTTATTTTATATAATAGTATGTAACAAAAAGCAAGTGGAAAAAGAAGCAAGAGACTAAATTATATTAAAAATTATTTTTTGAACATATATGAAAAGGACTGGAAGAAAATGCATCTAAATAAGAATAGTGGTAGTAGGGTTCACATGGTAAAATGGTAAAACTATGAATGGTAAAATGGTAACATGATAAGTAATATTTTTTCCAGTATACAATTTTCTGAATTACAATATTACTATGAACATTTTTAAATATACACATAAACCAAATACAAAATACAAATCCCACAGAAATAACCAAACTTAAACTTGATTAAATTATTAGACAATGGACCTTCAGCCAGGATGTCAAAACAATGAAGGTACATTACTAGAATGAGCTATATTCTCACTGTAGGAAAAAATGGAATGAGTTGATACTTAAGGGAAGGGTATTCTGTGTGGGGTCATCACTGTAGCATTCACTGTTTCCCAAAGGCAGCTCCTAACTACAGGGGAAAGTCGAAAGAAGGGAAATGCAATTGTCTCTAGCAAGCATCTTTTACAGTTTATACCTGTTTCTCCTTCCTCCAGATCAACAGAAAATCCTAACAGGGTCTCATCTACACAAATGGATGTCTAACCCTGTGCACCAGAATCATCTTTTCAGAATATAGTTTGTACAGACTCAACCCTTTTCTTCAGCTACAGATCCCAAGCTTGCCTGAATTTGCTGAATTAAGACTTTCTGGTAAACGTGTCCAGCCCTTTGTGTTTCCAAAGAAAATTTCTCAGTTGATTGTGATATGCACAACTAATTAAAGAGTACTAGTCAAGTACTGGAGAACTCCAAAGACAGACAGAATACTGAAGGAACATGGAAACTGAACACAAGAGGAAAAAATGGAATCAACTTCCCTTGATCACCCATGCAAAAAAACTCCCATTTTTCCACAGGGGGGCAAAAAAGGCAGAAAGACTGTATTATAAGACTTGGGTTGTTATTGCTCTAAGTTATATCTTATAAATCAGAATTTGGAGGGCAAAATTCTCTCTAAAAGCATTTTTACAAGCAGATTTTATACTTCTGTTTTGCTCCACTGATGGAAAGTCTTAGTTTGTGTAACTCAAAGAGCAATGTGTAATTAGAACCTACATAAGAATAGAGACATCATTAATAAATCACTAACTTTGGAAGCAAGATTTTATAAATAATATAAATAGCATTAACATTTTTAACTGTAAAATCAGATTTTAATGAAATAAATGCCTTAAAAAGAGGTTTTGGTAAAACAAAAGATGGCTGAATCCCCAAAAGAGAAAACTTATGTAGGCCCACAGCACCACCTAGTGCTCACAAGTGGGAAACAGCAGGTGATCTTTCTACAGCAACTTTCTTAATGTGTAATTTACATAAACTTCATATAATGTGCCCAATGACAAGTATTAGAACTGCAGGTTAAATATGGGACTATTATGTCTTCCTATTTTTAAGAATGATAAGTTAAAGTAATCACTAAATTTGAAAGCATAAAAATTAAGATTTTGGTTAAATAAACCAAAACATTTGAAAACAAAAACAGTAAATTAGTCTTCATTCTATACTAATTTTCCAAAATAAGTGAAACTTTACTCTTAAACAGATTCCAAAAAATCAAAGTTGAACTTTAAAACTTCTATCAGTAAAAATAATACATTTATTATAGCACAAGTAGGTGTAAGATGAGTGTTATCTCTATTCCTACAATGGAGAAATGTTATCAAGTTGATATTACTTCCATTAGACTGAAGTTCCTCAAGAAATGAACCACACTTCACCCCTGTTTAACTTCCTACCTCAATTATCTCACTCATAGCTTGATAGCTTAAACACACTATTCTTTTTTTTATTTTGGTGGTGGTACTGGGGTTTGACTCAGGATCTGATTCTTGCTGGGCTCTACCCCT
This sequence comes from Castor canadensis, assembly GCF_047511655.1. Classification (NCBI taxonomy): domain Eukaryota; kingdom Metazoa; phylum Chordata; class Mammalia; order Rodentia; family Castoridae; genus Castor; species Castor canadensis. Next base: position 133,930,257 of record NC_133393.1, on the reverse strand, counting down.
TGAGTCACTCCACCAGCTCAAAGACACTGTTTCTTATAATTTATAAAAATATCATCAAATAATGTAATCATATCTATATAACTCTACTAGTTGTTTTTGAAAAGCTTTACTACAAATGTCTAACACAAGGTGTGGAAAGGCACCAATTAATACGACAAGAATATTGTACATTATCTCATTTTATTTCACAGCAAACACATTTTACAAATGAAATCAATCCCTGGAAAATGTATCCCCCCTTCCTAAAGTCAAGTAAGGTGTGAAGGAAGAATTTTAAACCAAATTGTGCTTGACTTCACAGTGTGAATGCAAAATGCCCTGAAGATAATCAAAGATAAAACTTTATTTTTGTATACATCATCAAAGAGCATGTTGTTGGACATCCAAAAGGAGGAAAATGCAATGTTTAAAATAAAACTATGTGGAACAAAATTCTTGTTAGGAAACTAATGGTCAAGTTTTAGTTCCCCTTACACCAAGTTTCAAGGCGTCAGGGATGGGAGATGAGGCCCATCCTAATAACTACACAGAGTTATGATTGATGATATGCTGGAATTGTCATTTGTTTGCATTAAAAGAATCCACATTCACTTGGAAGAACTTTGGGCAGAACCTCCAAATTTCCATACTCCACTGCTTCATCTCCATCACTGGCTCTGAGAGCAACTTCTATTTCTTCAAATGCCTGATTGCACTTCAAGTGAGGCCCATGTCTTAAACACACTAGGATGTCAGCACATAACTGTGTCATAGTAACAAAAGATATGCAGAGGGAACTGTTTCTCTTACCATATATTTGGGTACAGCACAGCTCTACAGAGCATTCCATAAATGGGGAGATATATATATATATGTATGTATGTATGTATGTATGTATATGACATTAGAATACTAATCTGGTATCCAGCGCTTATGAAGAAGACAGGGTCCTAAAAGCAATAAAAGCATGAATCGTACAATCACAAAAGTCTTAAATTGCCTTCCATAACATAAAAATTACAAGAGGCCCCATACCTTAACATCTGGAGTGAACGGAGCAGGTTTGAGTGTCACAGAACAATGAGTTCGGGATAGCACGATAGGTGGAGGAGGGATTCTGCTTTTCTTTGTTTTTGAACTTTCCAAATATTTCTGATATGAATATAGAGCATTTTGTTCTTCTTCGCTCCTCTCAATTAAAGAATATGCTTCCTATAATGAAGTATGAATATAGAAAAATACATTTCAAGAGCTGACCAGCATCATCTATGGAGTTTACTTTGAAGATTAAGATAGTTCATTTCCAACACAAAATAAAAAGCCAGATGTAAGGCTTTTAACATCGTTATTATTAATAAATGTCCCAGATAATTCTGAAGTATGGCAAGAACTGGGAACCACTGATTTAGCTGAGTAAATCTACCTTCCTCTCAGTCTCTAGTCTCTTCAACATTGCCTCCTGGCCCTTCAACATCTCCTCCAAAATTTGCTAAAGTGCAAACTTTTCTATATGCCTTTTGTGCTGAACGTGACTATGTTTTCTAGTCTTATCTCTCTACTCTTTCCTTCTCTCATCCTACTCTTTCCCTACTTCTCTGTCCAACCTAACCTCTGAAACCTTGACAGAAAAATCTTCACTCATCCTTTGATGGTCTCTTGCCTCTGTGTCTCTGCCACGCAATTCACTGTTCCTGGAGGAACTTACATCTTTTCTGCTTCAAGACCCACTCAAACCATCATCCCCTCTGACATGTCTACGATAACCCCATGTGTTTAGGTACCCTCCCTTCTTCATTCCTACTACCTATATTCTAGCAGGTATTATACAATCTGTGATCTGTGTACCTGACTGCCTGCATCCTCAAATGCTGAGTGTATGGCAGCAGGAACAGTACTTTATTTCTCTCTTTGGGTTCAGTCCAAGGTTATGAGTGGAAGACACACTAAATTGTAACAGAGGAGAATTACCTTTACTGTACTGCATTTTAAGCTAACATGTTTAAAATGTTCTGATTGGGTTTTGATCCATTTTAACTTCAGACCCCTAACTCAGATATCATGGCCCAGTTTGAAATGAGTTAGAAATATTAACGTCTTAAGTGAAGAGCAATGAAAGAAAAGTCTAAAACAAAGTCCTAAGTCCTGGATTTTAGTAAGTCAGACAAATTCCATAATAGAACTCAAGACAAATCCTAATGTTTGTTAAAGAGTAGAATCCTAACTTGATAAGATTTCATTCATGAGAAAGTGAGGATTTTTTTTTCTTTTTGCAGTACTTGGGTTTAAACTCAGGGCTTACACCTTGAACCACTCCACCAGCCCTTTTTCATGATGGGTTTTTTCCAGATAGGGTCTCTCAAACTATTTGCCCAGCTGGCTTAAAACTATGATCCTCCTGATCTATGCCTCCTGAGTAGTTAGGATTACAAGTGTGAGCCACCAGTGCCAACAAAAAAATGGGGATTTTTCAATAAATGTAATATAGCACATTAATAGAAGCAAAGACAAAAACCACTTGATCATCTCAATAGATGCAGAAGAAGTTTTTGATAACATTCAACACCATCTCATGATAAAAGCTCTAAGAAAACTAGGGATAGAAGGAACATCCCTCAACATTATAAAGGCTACACATGAAAAGCCTATAGCCAACATCATACTCAATGGGGAAAAACTGAGACCATTCCCCCTAAACTCAGAAACGAGACAAGGATACCCACTCTCCCCACTCCTATTCAACATAGTCCTAGAATTCCTATCCAGAGAAATAAGGCAAGAAGAAGAAATAAAAGGAACACAACTAGGTAAAGAAATAGTCAAAGTATCCCTATTTGCAAATGACATAATCCCATACGTCAAAGACCTAAAAACCTCCTAGACAGCATAAACAGTTCCAGCAATGAGGCAGGATACAAAATCAACTTACAAAAAATCAGTAGCCTTTCTATACAAACAATGAACAAATTGAGAAAGAATATAGGAAGACAATTCCATTTAAAATAGCCTCAAAAAAATCAAATACCTAGGAATAAACTTAACTAAGGATGTAAATGACCTCTACAAGGAGCACTACAAACCCCTGAAAAAAGAGATCGAAAAAGACTACAGAAGGTAGAAAGATCTCCCATGCTCATGGATTGGCAGAATCAACATAGTAAAAATGGCTATACTACCAAAAGCAATCTACATGTTTAATGCAATTTCCATCAAAATTCCAATGGCATTCATTAAAGAGATTGAAAAATCTACCCTAAAGTTCATTTGAAAACACAGAAGATTGTGAATAGCCAAGGCAATACTAAGCAAAAAAAACAACACTGGAGGTATCACAATACCCGACTTCAAACTACACTACAGAACCATAGCAATAAAAACAGCATGGTATTGGCACAAAAACAGATATAAAGACCAGTGGAACAGAATAAGGACCTGGATACAAATCCACACAGCTAAGCCCACCTGATTTTTGACAATGGCACCAAAAACATACAATGAAGAAAAGACAGCCTCTTCAACAAATGTTGCTAAGAAAAGTGGTTATCTGCTTGCAGAAAACTGAAACTAGATCCATGCCTGGCACCCTGTACTAGTAGCAACTCAAAGTGGATTAAGGACCTTACTCTCAGACCCAAAACCTTGCAGTTAGTACACAAAAGAGCAGAGAATACTCTGGAAACAATATATATAGGCAAGGACTTCCTCAGTAGAACTCAAGTGGCCCAGCAACTCAGAGAAAGGATGGACAAATAGGACTACATGAAATTAAAAAGCTTCTGCACAACAAAAAAAATGGTCTCTAAATTGAAGAGACCACCCACAGAGTGGGAGAAAATCTTTGCTAGGTATATATTAGACAAAGAATTGATAACCAGAATATATATAGGGAGCTCAAGAAACTAAACTCCCCAAAAATCAATGAGCCAATAAAGAAGTGGGTAACTGAACTAAACAGAACTTTTTCAATGGAAGAAGTCCAAATGGCCAAAAAACACATGAAAAAATGCTCACCATCCCTGGCCATAAAGGAAATCCAAATCAAAACCACACTAAGATTCCACCTTACTCCTGTTAAAATATCAGGAACATCACCAGCAACAAATGTTGGCAAAGGATGAAGAGAATCATACACCGCTGGTGGAATGTAAGCTAGTACAACCACTTTGGAAAACAATCTGGAGACTTCTTAAAAAACTAAACATAGATCTACCATATGATCCAGCAATCCCACTCCTAGGGATATACCCAAAGAAATGCAACTCAGGTTACTATAAAGGCACCTGCACACCCATGTTTACTGCAGCACTATTCACAATAACCAGGCTACAGAAATGCCCCACTACCAAGATACCCCACTACCAATGAATGGATTAAGAAAATGTGGTATTTATACACAATGGAATTTTACTCAACCACAAAGAAGAATGAAACTTTGTCATCTGCAAGAAAATGGATGGAACTGGAGAACATCATCTGAAGCGAAGCTAGACAGCCTTAGAAGGCCAAAAATCTCATGTTCTCCCTCATATGTGGATTACAGACCTAAAACAAATGCAGTAATATTATTGGACCTGGGTCACACACTAAGGGGAGAACACGCAAAGGAGGGGTAGGGAAAGGGAAGGAAACCTAAAACTTGAAAGTGATTGATGTGCTCACTGTAGAGGAGCAAATAAAGTAGTCTTAAACTGGCCGAGACCACTACGGGAAGGGGACCAGGAAATAGGGAAGAGATCTGGTAGAGATGAAGCAGTTCAGGTTGTAATACACTTGTGCATGGAAGCAAGGCTAGGAATCTCTCTGTATAGCTATCCTTATCTCAAACCAGCAAAAACGCTATGTCTGTCTTTTGTTTTTATTCATTTATTCACATGTGCATACATTGTTTGGGTCATTTCTCCCCCCTACCCCCCCCCCCCCGCACCCACCTTCTCTCCCCCACCCCGCCTCGCTTCCAGGCAGAACCTGTTCTGCCCTTACCTCTAATTTTGTTGAAGAGAAGACATAAGCATAATAAGAAAGACAAAGAGTTTTTGCTAGTTGAGTTAAGGGCAGCTATACAGAAAGATTCCTAGCACTGTTTTCATGTACAAATGTGTTACAACCCAAGTTGATTCATCTCTAACTGATCTTTACAATGGTTCCTGATCCCTTTCTCGTGTTGACCTCTGTTGCTTTAAGGTTTCTATATTAGTTCCTTTGGAGTGGGGACATCAAATGCTTTCATGTTTTGGGTTTTCTACTTATCCACATAGCTCCTGTATGTGCTCTTCCCTTGTCATGTGACCCAAGTCCAAAAACATTGCTGCATTTGTCCTAGATCTAAAGTCCGCATATGAGGGAAAACATATAATTTTTGGTCTTCTGAGGCTGGCTAACCTCGCTCAGAATTATGTTCTCTAGTTCCATCAATTTACATGTGAATGATAAGATTTCATTCTTCTTCATGGCTGTGTAAAATTCCATTGTGTATAAATACCACATTTTCTTGATCCATTCGTCAGTAGTGGGACATCTTGGCTGTTTCCATAACTTGGCTATTGTGAATAGCACTGCAATAAACATGGGTGTGCAGGTGCCTTTGGAGTAGCCTGTGTTGCATTCCTTTGGGTATATCCCCAGGAGTGGGATTGCTAGATCATAAGGCAGATCTATGTTCAGATTTTTAAGCAGCCTCCAAATTTTTTTCCCGAGTGGTTGTGCTTGCATTCCCACCAGCAATGTACAAAGGTTCCTTTTTTCCATATCTTCACCAACACCTATTGTTGGTGGTGTTTTTGATGATGGCTATTCTAAGAGGGGTGAAGTGGAATCTTAGCATGGTTTTGATTTGCATTTCCTTTAAAGCTAGAGATAGTGAGCATTTTTTTCATGTGTTTTTTGGCCATTTGAATTTCTTCTTTTAAGAAAGTTCTGTTTAGTTCAGTTGCCCATTTCTTTATTGATTCATTGATTTTGGAAGAGTTTAGTTTCTTAAGTCCCCTGCCCTGTATATTCTGGTTATCAGTCCTTTGTCTGATATATAGCTTGCAAATATTTTCTCCCACTCTGTGGGTGGTCTCTTCAGTTTAGAGACCATTCCTTTTGTTGTGCAGAAACTTTTTAATTTTATAAAGTCCCACTTGTCCATTCTTTCTCTTAGTTGCTGGGCTGCTGGGGTTCTATTGAGGAAGTCCTCACCTATACCTATTACTTCCAGAGTGTTTCCTGCTCCTTCCTGTACTAACTTCAGAGTTTTGGGTCTGATATTGAAGTCTTTGATCCATTTTGAGTTGATACTAGTACAAGGTGATAAACATGGATCTAGTTTCAGTTTCTTGCAGACAACCACTTTTCCCAGCAACATTTGTTGAAGAGACTGTCTTTTCTCCATCATATATTTTTGGCACCTTTGTCAAAAATAAGGTGGGTACAGTTGTGTGGATTCATGATATGTCTTTCTTATTATCTCTTATGTTTTGTCTTCAACAAAATCAGAGAGCAAGAGGGCAGAACAGGTTCTACCCAGAAGCGGGGGGAAGGGGAAGTGGCCAAACAATGTATACACATGTGAGTAAATGTAATTTTAAAATTTTTTTAAATGCAAGGATTTTTAAGGGGATTCATCAAATAAAAACAAATAACATCTGAAAAAAATCCAGAAGTAAAAATTCCCATTTAATAAGGTGTACACAATTGGGAAAATGTGTCATTAGTGACCTGAACGGTCATTGTAGCAACAATGCTCTAGAATACCAAAGTATTACAACTGCAAACTTTGGACAACTGGTCCCTAATTCAAGATCAAGAAGTAGTAGGTATCCATGACAAGTCATATAATGGAAAATAACTACAACCTCACATCCTCCTTTGTCTGGCAGTCCTAGCTAATTAGAAGAGCTAAAAATCCTTTACCAATCAAAGGAAAATGCTCAGCCAAGGAACCTCAATGGAAATAGACTTCTCTACCAACCCACCAGGGAAATAAATTCTGAGTGCTCATTCAATGGTGACTTGTGCTGCCATGTGCCACAAAATAATTGAGGTCCAGAGTTTTTGTTTGGATGCAAATTTCTCTGCTTACAGTTTCCATTAGAGAAAATGAGACCTGCCTCTCTTCAGAAGTTATCCAACTTGCCTTATGAAGACAGGTTGATATTAAATACATTTGACACAGGCCTGACATTGTGGTACAGCAAAACACTAATGGAAATATGTAATGCACTCCTGAGGGCATGATTAAGACATATGTAAACAACTACCACCAGACTGGAGTGATCAAGTACCACACATACCGCTTATCTCTAGACCTCCCTGAGGTAAGCCTGGGTTCTCAACATGAGGATGTACATTACAGAAGATGAAAAGTAGACTAGTTCCTCACCAAGAACCCTGGGAAGGAATATTGCTAAGAATAAAATATACAATTTATAAGACAAATCTGAGAAAAAACAGAGAAAGAAATGTATACTCTCATAAAGAAAAATGTATATAAAGCAACAGAAAATAGTTCAAACATAATGCTCCAGAGTGCCTAAAGTGAAAAAGAAAAATAATTGTAACAATGACTTACATTTACTGAGCACTTACTCTGTGCCAAAACTTAAGCATTTTATATGAATCATTTCACAGAATCTTCCCAATCTTTCCTCATTTTATAAATGAAGAAATTAAAACTTGAGAAAGCAAAAGTAACTTACTTAGGACATTAATCAATGGCAGAAGCACAACTCTAATCTAAGCCCCTTACACTGCTAACCACCACGCTATCCTGTCTTAATAAAAAGCCAAGTTAAAAAGCAACCTATATGGAGTTTACCATGCAGTACCTTTAAAATACTTGAAAGGAAAAAACCCTACTATGTAAATATGCTAAAATCTTCTGTCTTTATTTGAAATCTGAGGGTCAACCTCATTGAAGGTCTGTATAAGAAAGGCTTTGCTCTTAAAAAAAGACATCACCATGGAAGTCATAAAGAGCTGAGATCTTTGGCAAAAAACAGTTCATATACCCCTCCCCCTCCAAAAAAGGGCAAATAAGATTGATTTGACTGAAATATTATAAAATAGGAAATAACTAAGTCCAATTACTTCTAGAATAGCTCATATTTAGGGTACACCAAGATACAAATTAAAGCCAGGAATTCTTAGAGCTTCTAGTAGCTCTGGGATTTATCATTAGTTCTGTCCCAGAATGGAATTATACCATTTTATTTTTTTATCAATTATAAAAAATAATTTCCTAAACCATAATTCTCCTTTGCTTATAGTTGAGGTCCAGAATTTGGAATTGCTAAAATCATCTCAGTTGCAGATTCGTTTAGGTTCCAACAATTAGTATTAAGAGAAAATTAGATGCAACAATTGGACTTCTTTTCAACAAAAACAACTGGAAAACCAAACCTGGACCAAAGCTCCAGAAGGACAGGTCTACAGAACACAGTTATTATAATATGATCAGGACACAGGCATTGAAATGAATGAATGCCGAACTTTTTTCCTTAAAGAAGACAGAGAACACCTTTTTCCTAGGCAATTATTTTCTACTGAGGTTCACAGAATGAAGTTTTAGCCTTTTTTTGCCTGCCTTGAAGATTCTGATTCCCAGGAGGGAGTCATCAATGTTTGAAAGGGGAAATAGATACGGGAAGAAAACAAGAGCATAGAATGCTGCTTTGGAAACTCTTACCACTTGGACTGAGGAGCATTTCTGCCTCTTTCCAGTGAGAAATTTCAGTTTCATACACAAAGATATAAATGGTCAGCTGATAGACTTTTATGTGGATTAAATGCAATGACAAGCCACATATGACTGCTCTATTTGATCAGAAGTAGAAGACCAAAGACATCCAGTGTGTTCTAGGTAGTCACTTAAAGTTAAATGGCATAATGTGCAAAAAGATGAAACAGACTTCCAGAGGTCAAACAACCAAGACAGGAAAATGGTAAACATAAATCTCCCCCACTCAAGAAAAAAGCCAGTCATCTCACTTGGAAAGCCAACAAGTCATTATCAAAGGCATTTGTGGCTGCATGTTGATTCACTTTTAATTGATTTAGAATGAAACAGACACCTGATGAAATTATCTGAGTCCACAGGGGCAGAAAACTTTTGAAAAACTAAAACAGGGTATGAATTATTTAAGAGTTCGGAAGGCACCCAAGCATTTCATACCTTTTTATGACATCAGGTGACATATCAATTACTGATTTGGGGACAATTTTATTACAAGATCATGATAATGTAAAAGATCATGTAATATACCCCAGCAGAAAATGATTGCCAAGGGAAAGAAGCTTATTTGTCTTCTTTAAAGAAAGAAAGTTTGGCAATTATTTGGGCTATAACATCATTGTTTAGAAGAGCACCTTGAGGACTGATCATCAAGCCTTAACACTTGGATAAAAACTACCAGTGAGGAGCAGAGGTGGCTAGAGAAGATTATAGGATCTCAAAATAAATATTCAACATGCTCCCAGTTGGAGAAAATCCTTGTGAAGTTTCCCTCATAAAAACCAGAGCCTCTAAATGCATCTCCTGAGTCTATCCTAATAGGACATTATACTCATAATTTTTCTTAAGTGGAAATAGTTTCAGTGAGGGAATAGAAGGAAAAGCTATGTGCTGGATACTTGAGACCTCCCACATCTCCAGGATGCTCTCCAGCCTCAGTGGGAGGAGGGGAAGAGATGTAACAGACAATGGCATATTATAGCAGTAAGAAAACAGGACTGAATTATGATAAAACAAAGGAGAAAACCCCAGAGGTTTTATTCTCTTCAGGCTCCAAAAGCCCATGGGATTATTCCTGAAAGCAACATTTCTAAAAGCAAGTACCAATGTCCTCCAAGCGAATGGCCACATGGGGCATCTTCTGAGAAAATGGGTCTAAATACACCCTAGAAGACTTCCAACGAACAAAGATCAGAGGTCACTTGGCTAATCAGTTCTAACTGCCCAACACTGCCATCAAACTCTCATTCAAATGCTACAAATCCAAGATCAGTGATCCCTACTACTGCCAGGACAGATTTGGTCTCCTTGAACGCTTATCCTGGTGTAAGAGACTTCTTGTGGCTGACTCATCTCTACAGTCTCACTGCTCTCACATTACGACCCCTCTCTCCTCAACCCCTTCTGACCTGTCGCATCTGAGCCTTGTAGGCTGAACGGCCTGAAGATTACAAGCACTCTGTGTCTTTTGTTCCCTGGGGATCTTTGCACACATGGTTCTCCGTGCCTGAACATTCTTTCTTCCTTGCCCTCCTCTTTCTCTGGCTACCCAGTATTCTTCCAGTTTCAACTTTAGTCACATGCCCTCTCCTGGACATTTCTTTAAATATTTCCCACCACTGAATTAGACACTCACTGCTGAATTCTCCTGGCACTGTTGAATTAAGCGCCCATGAAACTAACCCATGGTTATCTCCTTACTTGTCTATGTTTCCACAGACTGGGTTTATCTATGAATAAATCCAGAGACCACAAAGAGAAGGTGGGGACCACAAAGGCAGGACCACAGGAGGAGGCAATCAATCAATATTTCTTGAATAAGTAAAGAGTTTTTGTTTGTTTATATCTCCTGCACTGGTTATACTACCAGACATATAGTGAACTTTCAATAAATATTTACTGAGTTGGATGATAGGCATTAAAAATTGTTTGTTGATGGATAAATTAATGGACAGATGACAGGATATTTTACCTGTAAGAAATTTTAAATTCCAAAATTCTACTTGTTAACCTCAGTTATCCATCTAGTTCTCTCAGACTCTCATTTTCTGATCCCTGAATTCCTCTCAAGAGATGTCCGATTTTTCAACAGTAACCAAGTCTTCAGATACCTTAATGGTGTTACTTTCTTCCCCAATTTACTCTATTTTTTTCATACCATAAACATTTTATAAACCATATCTTCATTTAAAAAAAAAATCCTGCAAAAATCCTTGCTGTCGCAAAATTTTGCAGTCACTGCTACTAAGAATACTGCATTGGGATAATGTCAAACCATTATGGAGGTGGGCCTCTAAAAATTCATGGTTTCCAACCTCAGGTAATGCTTCATACTTCTTTTAGCCAGTCCTTTTACTCAGAGTTACTCCTTCACATTCTTTCCCACTCTCCAACTTTCTTCACCCTCCCATTCCAACTATCCCCACCTCTTTTCCTAGCAGCTATCCTTGCCTCCTACTTTATCCAATTATTGAGGCAAAAGGCATCAACTCAACTCCCTGCCTCCATGCCAACCAAGTTCTTATATCTGTCTCTGTCATTGCTCCTTCTTTCTGCATCAAAGGATGAGGTGTCTGCCTGAAGCCCACCCTCCTCTGGAGAAGAACTCCTTTATCAGTGCCTTCAGTCTCATCCTCCTCCCTCTTCAATGGGACGTTACTCATGTTTTCACCTCTTTCTTCTATCTTCAGTTCACTCTTTGTTCCGGCTGTTCATCGTTGTCATACTAATAGACTAAACTTTCTCTGCGTTTGCTGGGAGCAGAGGGGTTGCTGTTTTGGGGGTTTTCTCTTTTGCTGTGTGTGTGTGTGTGTGTGTGTGTGTGTGTATGTGTGTCTGTGTGTGCATGTGTGTGTATGTGTGCATATGTGTGTATGTGTGTGTGTTTGTGTGTGTGTATATGTGTGTGTGTATGTGTGTGTGTGTGTGTGTGTGTGTGTGTGTGTGTGTGTGTGTGGTACTGGGGACTGAACTCAGAGTCTCACCCTTGCTGGAGTAGCAGCTCTACCACTTGAACCACATCCCCACTCCTTTTGTTTTTATAGGGTCTCACAGTAAATGCCTGGGTTGGCCTTGGACTGTGAACCTCCTACTTCTGCCCCCGAGTAGCTGGGACTATAGGCATACCTCACCACACCAAGCTAGCTTTTGAGATAGGGTCTTGCTAACATTTTGCCTCAAACTGTGGTCTTCCTGTCTCTGCCTCTCAAGTAATAGGGATTACATGAATGTACCACCATGCTCAGCCCTTAAATCTTCCCTCTTAAGCCATTCTTCACTCTGTGTCCTCCTAGCTTTGACCTACTTTTTTCCTTCTCAGTCAAATTACTTGATGCATTAGTCTCTGTCTTCATGTGTGAAGTCAATGCTACAATTTGGATCTGGAATGTTCCCAAAAATTCCAAGTGTAAAAGACTTCTCTCTCTCTTTCTTTCTTTCTCTCCCTCTCTCTCTCTCTTCCTATGAACAAGTTTCCTCCACCAGACACTTCTGCCATGCTCTACTGCCTTGCCAGCAGATTAAAAGCATCAGAACAAGTGACCATTGACTGAAAGCATGAGTCAAAACAAACCTTTCCTCCTTTTAAGTTGTTTATCTCAGGTATTTTGTCATGGCAATGGAAAGCTGACTAACATAGCTCATGCATTCAAACTTTCATAGGTCATACATAGCAACAAAAATAAAGAAGATCCCATAACTTGAAATGATTGCTATAGTCAACATAAAATGAATCAGCAAGAAGAAAGAATAATTTCCAAGTCAGAATAAGGCCCAATTACAGATAACAACAAGGCAGAGAACAAAACTCAGTGGTAAAGCATATCTAAGGCTCTGGCTTCAATTCAAAAGCACCAAAAAATAAAAATAAAGAATTCTCTAAAGTAGATTGGTCCAAAACTTCATTTAGCATTTTAATTCCAAAATAAGGAATGTAGGCTGGCATATGTCACTCCAAGTCTATAATTTCCCCCATTATGACTCCTGATTTTATTTGACTTCCCATGTAGGTTGTCCCAACAGAGATGGAAACTCTCACTTCAGAACACTCAGGACTGGAGATAAAGATTAATTTCCCTGCTCAGGCTGAACTACATAGGGTAAACCTGAAAGTTCATTATCAAAAGTAAGAGCAACAAATTATTTCTTTAAAAGAGAAATAAATCACTCATTTTAATAGAAGTCATATGCCAGGACCAAAACAAGAAATGAAATACTGTTACCATTAAAAAGTTGCCTGAAGATGTAGAGGTTGGAGCATTCTCAAATATTAAAAGAGCTTTCTGCATTAAGTAAACTGCTTTGGATAGTTTATTCTTCTTTATTTTATTCATTACACTTAACTCTGTGAAGGCAAACAAATATTTTACCAAAGAGGCAAGATAAAACAGTCATTCAGCTTTGAGGGAGAGTGGATACAGCTTATCCCAATTTTAATTACCTGTAAAACAATCGGTGCTGGCAGATTGCTTTAACTTTTCTGAACATTTAGTAGACATATTTTTGCTAACAGTTTGAGTCTGCAAAACTGAAGAAGACTGTCATTACAATTAGGCTTGTACCAAGACAGGAAATACCTTTTTAAAACATTAAGGAGTGACTATCTGTTTCTAAAATTATTGCTTCCTCTCTCATCTGTCATCTTTTTTTTCATTAATAGATAAAAATTCAAATAAATCTCCTGTGATACATTTTTATTGTCAGATCTTCTTTTATTTGCCACGGTATATCTCTGGAAGAGAATTTCCAAATCACAAAAATATTTCATTTTCTATTTCATCTTGAATAAAGTCATCTTGAAGGAGAATTTTTGTCCACTTTACCTTTTCTTAACTTATAGTTGGCAAGTCCTGACACCAAGCAGTTACCAAAATTTCCCATGACCCTTTCTAGAGAAACTGTGTCACCGAGGTCCCTGTAACAGCTCTGAGTACCACTGGAAGACCACAGACTCCCTCGAGACTTTCATCTAAAACACAAATGGTTGCCAGTTGTTGATCCTGGTGTTCTGCTGGGACTGACCATCATGGTGGTCCAGTAAGGAAAGGAACTGAATAAGGCACAAAAGGATACAGTTATGCTGGCCCAGGGAGATAGAAACTGTAGCACTGATTGTTGATTTTCAGGTCTGGTTCTCAAGAGATCTAGCCATATTTTGTTTCTGTTCTGGGAGGTCTGGGAGGCTGCCTGTAACAACTTTACAATAAATCCTTTTTATTGAGTTTTATACTTGTGCTAATTAACTGATGAAAAGATGGCAACAGACACCATTAAAGGATATAAGGTTTCTTTAATGGCAAATGGTAAGGGAACTTATCTGCATGGGAATAGAAATGCAAAGCAGAAAATAACACATCATCCTCTCAGTACTGAGGGTATCGTAAATGCTAATTAAACATCCCTGATTATAATCATTGCTGATAAGAAGGATGAGATTTCAACAAAATTCTGAATGCCAGATACAGATGAGTCATATTAATATCATGGTTAGCAACAGGCAGCCATTGTAAAGTTCTTGAATGAGAAAGAGAAAAACGGTATTTAGGGAACACTAGTCTGGCAGCAGTATACATAAGTGTAGAAAGACGAGAGGAACAAAGTCATAATCTGTACTATGTGGAAGTTCAAAAAAGCAGAGGAAAAAAAATCAAGGACACCCAGATTTACTGTGAAGAAATAATAACTAATTCTCAAGTTACCATCAATACATTTAAGTGGTCTCTCATAAAACTCATTTGGCCTTCTTCTTATGGATGATAATTAGAGAAAAAGCTATTTACTAGTAACACTACCAATAAATAAGACCCTATTCCACTAAAGCAAATAAAACAGCTACTAAGTGAGACTCGTGAGCCTGTTTCTTAAGGGGAACCTAATACAATAATTCTATTCACATACTGAAATACATTTCTGAACCAAATCTTTTCCGTTCAAAGAATGTTCAAGGTTATTATTCTATGTAAATTTATTTATGTATTAGAAATGCTTTATTAAATTTTCAATTTAATTATGATGATATATAGATAATTTATCATTTGCTTTCTCCATACTCAGCAAGTCAACTGGGAGACAGTTTTTGAAACTATATAAATGTTTATAATAAAATATAAAAGGTTGAAAACATTAAAAAAAGACAAAAGGAGGAGAAAAAGGATCTTGGTGGAAACTAAATATTTGCTTGATCAAATTAATAAAATACCAATAACTTACATTCAAACATAATTATACTTTTTAGAAGTTTACTTTGATAGTCAAAGTATAAAGCAATAATGAAAGGTATCTATTGATACTAACCAGAGAAGAAAAAAAATCAAATTTATCCAGAAAAGACTCAATCAACAAGAACTCAATTACAAATTAACTTGAGTCTATTCTTCAGCTTGGCTTGAAACTGATTCAGTGTAGTTATTTGCTTTGATGACTACTACCTTGCAGTTGGTCAAGAAGCATGACAGCTATTCGGTGCTGAGCTTGAATTAGTTCAAGATGCAAATCCATCATGAAACTATTTGCTGAGATTGGTTTGTAAGTGTCTCCAGCTATATCATAGAAGCACTTTGGTCCAGAAGAGTTGAAGTAAAAATGGAAAGGAAAACAGTTATCAAAACACACTAAAGTTAGCTGCATTCTATCACCACTCCAGTTACAATTTACTCATAGCCATTAAATCTGCTCCCCTCGCAATCGGCTCATCCACCAATAAACACGCTCTGAGGACTCACCGGTGTCCTCCTCATGGATGATTTCTGCTGGGGAGAGCTATTTCTAGCCCATGAGAGGAAAGCTTCCACAAATCATGCTTTACTTGCCTACTTGCAAACTCAGCTCTCCTCCTCATTAGGTAGAACTTCAACCATTCTCACCTTGACATAGCAGTGGTCTATTATTGACGATCCATTTGGCAAGGCAGTTAACATGTAATTTAAATTCATTCTATTGATTGTCTTATCAAGAAGATCATAAGCGTAAAACAACTGTTCCACAGGTTCTTTCTAAGACGATTTTATAAACAAAGAGGAAAAAAGAAAACTTAAGGAAAAACGATACAAAATTTCCAAACTCCAACAATAGCTTGAAACCAAACAGCAGAAAGTTAAACATTCAGCATCAACAATGTTGTATGTCTTATATAAAAATGTTTCAGTGAGTGTTAAGTACTACCATGGAAGATGCAAATAATGTATTTCATCATTTTCCAAGTATAAATTAAACCCATAAACATATATATAATTTCCATTTATTGTTTTCAAAATTCTTATCATGCTGGGCATGGTGGTACACACCTGTAATCCCAGCATTTGGAAAGCAGAGTCAAGAGGATCACAAATTCAAAGCCAGTCTGAGCTATGCAGAGAGCCCGGATCAGCCTGGGCTACAGAGTAGGACCTTCCCTCAAAAAATACTTTCTAATTGTACCAAAATGTATGGGTAAATTTTAAATATAGAACTCACATAAATTGTCATTTTCTCACACTTAGGTTTTTTTAATTATTATTTTTTTTAAACCACAGAATCTCAGAGCTAGAAATTTAGACTTTAGCCAGGTATGGAGGTTGAGACAGGAGAATTATGAGTTCAAGGTCAGCCTGGACTATATAGTAAGTTCAGGGCCAGTCTGAGCCACATAGCAAAAACCCAAGGGCTAGGGCTATAAACCCAGTGATAGAGCACTTGCTTACCAGGTGGAAGGCCCTAAGAGTGATTCCCCAGCCAAAGACAGAGAGAAAGAAAAGATAGATTCTGAGTCCATTAAACCCAGTGGTCTACATGATGATTTTAAAAACCCAAATGTATTTTTAATGTAACTATTTTCACATGCAGACAAATAGAATAAAGTACTATAGAGAACCACCAGCTTTGTTTAAGCTTTTGAATCTTCCATATTTTTCCAGACTATTTTAGGAAATATATTAATAGATGCATAAAATTGAAATCCCATGTATGACTATCCACAAGGCCATTCATCTTCTCTGCCCCTAGAATTAGCCACTGTCCTTGAATTTGATTTTACCATTCTTTGGCATGTTTTAACTTTCACCTCATGTGTATGTGTCCTTAACAACATGCGATATCATCACTGTGCATACTTTTTAAATTCTCCATTATAAAATTCTGCAGACTGCCTTTTTTATTTAAT
The DNA here is from genome assembly GCF_047511655.1 of Castor canadensis. Classification (NCBI taxonomy): domain Eukaryota; kingdom Metazoa; phylum Chordata; class Mammalia; order Rodentia; family Castoridae; genus Castor; species Castor canadensis. Next base: position 133,913,434 of record NC_133393.1, on the reverse strand, counting down.
CATATGCTGTTGGAACTTATTCAGGCTGGTGTATGTAACTGAATGAGTCAGTTAGGGTTTGGTTAGGAACACAGAAAGACTCCAGATACACTTCACGCAAAAAAGGGATTCAATGTACAAGCGTCCCTCACCACTGGAAGGCATGGGGGAGCAAAGATGCAGAATGCTGCTGGTGACAATTTTGATTTCCTGTGATTCTCAAGCACTTACTCAGAGGCCTCTGGAAATCTAAGAACCTAGGCTGCAGCTTGCAACAACCTCAAGCCCCTGCTATACTGAAGCAGGCAGGCTTGAGCTTGCTCAAGAAGGCAAGAAAAGTCACATCTTCCATCTGCTGTTAGAGAATGAAAACTCTCTCTTCCACATTACAAATTCAAGCAAATATCCCTAACTGGAAAACTAAGCACCTAGGACCATATGGAAATGAGTTGCTAGAAACAGCCCTGTAATTCAAAGGTGACTACAGAGGGGAATGGAATGACTCTATCCGAACCCCATTGGGATTCATCCATCCTCACATGTAGATTGAACTGGTGCTACTCTACAGAGAGGTCACACTTTATGTATTCACTCATCTGCTGACGGACATTTAGATTGTTATTACTAACTATACTGCAGTGAATTTTATGTGTCTGGGAATAAAGATAAAGTCAATACTTCCTTTATACTCTTTATACCTTTTTATCTGCCTTCTTTTCTTACTATCTGTCTAAGAGTTCCAGAATGTGCTGAACAAGAATGACAGATATCCTTATGTGGTCACATCAGAATAAATGGACTACTTTTACTCTTTTACTATTGATATAACACACATTGAAGGCTTTGAATGATACCCTTTATCAGATAAGGAAGAGTTCCATTTCTAACTACTATGAGTTGTTTTTTAATTTTTTTTGTTGTTGTTTTGGGAAGTAATGGAGTTTGAGCTCAGGGCCTCACACTTGTTAGGCAAGCTTTCTACCACTTGAGCCACACCTCTAGCTCAAGAGTTATTTTTAAAAGGGAAGTTGTTGAATTTTGTCAAATGATTTAATTGCTTCTCTTTGTCAAGTGATACCGTCACATTTTTGCCTTTAATCTGTTAATCTGATATGCTAATTATAAATTTTCTGTTAAATCTTCCTTTCATTCCTGGAATATACACAACTTAATTATCTATAGCCATTCAAGATATGTATCTCCACTAAAGAATCACAGACTCTGCGATGTTCCCAATAAACCAAGCAGTGAAAGCTCCAATAACAAACTACTGAAAGGCAGGCCCAAGTTTATAAACCACTAGGGCGAAAAGCTTTGTCCCAACTATTCTTCTCAGAACCCAAGCTGGGATGTCTCCCCATAAACAGATTCTTTTCTGGTAGTTTTTTCTTGGATTGATCTCTTGTAGCTTCTAACTTTATGAGGAATCTCAGTGCCACCCATCTTTCATATCCCTGACCAGCACCTTTCTACCTATGCCCAGCCACCTACTGCAGCCCTCACCTGTGAACTTAGCATTCTGGTTTTCGGGGCCCCAGTTTTGGTCCCTGGTGCTTCCCTTACTTTCTTGAGAACTCTGCAATGTGCTTCAGAATATTTGTTTGATTCTGCCGAAATTTATAGGATCTTTATTTTAAGTCCTTTGGGTAGCTGTTTGGCCAGAAACAGAAGTCACTGAGCCTATCTTCTTAACATCAAAAAATTTTAAAGACCTCACACACATCCATATTTGATATATCATCTTTTCCCCCCACTTTTTCCTCAATGTTTCATCTTCATCACCACTATCACTACCATTATCATATTTATCATCATTACAGCTAACATTGAATTAAAACATGCTCCAGGTACTCAGATAAATGCTTTACACAGACTAGGATTTTAGTTGTCATGGCCCTATATGACAGATACTAAGGGTTATCATAATTTCATAATCCATTTGTTGAAGAAATAGATGCTTTGTGTTTGGTGAAACTAAAATAGTTTTATGTCCATGTAACCACAGTAGTACCTCACATATTTTTTAAGTAGATTGCATATATGCAAGATACATAATTTATCTTACCCTACAGACTCTGCCAGGTGAGCCTATGGATTTTGGATTCTGCTTACAATAATAAATTCTCAGTCTTCCTCTCCACAACCCTTCCCTCTCCTCCAGGTGTGTCTGAGAACACTAAATTGAGAGTTAGAGCTCTATGTAAAACATAAACCCTCAATAGCTACCATATACCAACCACATACTATTTTCTACAATGTTACAGCATTCCATTTAAATAGCTGATATTATAATTTTACAGATGAGGACACTTAAACAGATGGACTCATTTATTCAAGATCATGCAAAAAATCAAGATCAGTTAAGATTCACCTCTAGGTCTCCCAACACCAAGTGCTGGGCTGTTAGACACAACAGTGGACCACCTCTACTCTATCTACCATCCACCCCAGTGCAGCAGAGCAGACTGTGAGCTGCACAACTATAGGGCCTGCCATTCACATGGTTGTCACCACAGACTTTATACTTACTGTGACAATTTCAACAATAAATCATCTGGAGGAGAAGACTTTTTTATTTAAGTAACAGCAGCAATAGCTCATAAATGGTCTTTAGTTTCTTTGTTGTGGGAAATCTGATACCTTTTAAGAAACTCATTATACTTAGTGGCTTTAATTGCCAGAAAATTTCCATCTGAAGCCAAAAATCTAGCACTTTATTAACTTCCACTTGGATTCCTATTCCTACTCTATAACATCTCAGAGAATATGAGCTAGTCCACTAAACCAGTGATTCTCAAGCTCTAGTATCCTTAAGAATCTATTCGAGGAACTTTTTAAAACCTCATACCCAAAATTATGGTCAAATATGCCCAGAGTGAGAAACGGAAAGATGCACTGTTAGTGAGCCCTTGACAAAAACCATCGTCAGACAACTATTGTACCTCTCCTGCCTCTTACATGGGTCAGTATCTGCTCTCAATTTGAGATTTCTCAAATCTATCTTCAGAAGAGACAAAATCACATAAAGAACTCAAGTTTAGCCAGGAACCAGTGACTCACACCCTGTAATCCTAGCTACTAAGATCGGAGGATCTCTGTTTGAGGCTGGTCCAGGCAAACAGTTCACAAGAACCCAGCTCCAATATAAACAGGGCAAAATGCACTGGAAGTGTGGTTCAAGCAGTATTGTGCCTGCTTTGCAAGCTGGCAGCCCTGAGTCCCACCAAAAAAAACAAAACAAAACAAAACTCAAGTTTATATCTCCTGAAACTTATAATTAGAAGATGAACATTCATTTGAAAACACGAGCCCCTCCCCCAGTGCTTCCATACATTCATTCATAAGGATAATTGATTGGTACCCAGTTTCTCGGGATTTTATCTATTCTACCAAGTATGACAGAAGTGTGGATGAAATAACTTTAAATTAGCACTTGTTCTTATATTTCAAAGGGCTGCCACAAATTAAGGTAATAAGGGTAGGTGGTACATGAAAGATCAGTTAAAGTTATTTATATCTGTGCATTAGAGAAATATCACTGTATAAATATCCTAAAGTTTTGTTTGTTTTGTTTAATAATCAAGAGGCAACACAGCCCAGTGGTTAAAACCCTGGACCTTGAAGGCAGAACAACTAAGTTCAAATCCCTGATCTATCCATTCCTGCATAACACTGACCAAGGTGATCATTACGAACATGGACGCCATATTTACCCTAATCAATGTGAGTAGATCTTACAAACAATGCTGAGAGCAAAATGCAAGCCGCCGATCAGCACACAAAGCAGGACACTATTTCACAAGTGTAAAAATAGGCCAAACAGTACTCTGTATACTTCAGAATGCACACATATGTAATAAAAGTAGCAAAACATCTGGAATTTATGTTCGACATTCTTTTGAACAGTAGTTATTGCTAGGTGAGGGGAAGGCAATGCAATCAGGAGAGAAGTGGAGGAGGTCAAGCTCATCTGCAGAGCTGGCCTTCTGTATCCCTGGGCGTTATATCCATGAATTCAGAAAATTGTGGATCAAGACTTTTTTTTTTTTTTCCGGCGGTACTGGGGCTTGAACTCAGGGCCTACATCTTGAACCATTCCATCAGCCCTTTTTTGTGAATGATTATTTCAAAATAGGGTCTCATGGAACTATTTGCCCAGACTGGCTTTGAACCACGATCCTCCTGATCTCTGTCTCCTGAGTAGCTAGGATTATAGACTTGAGCCACCGGCACCCAGTGGATCAAAACATTTGGAAAAAAAATGTGTGCTGAACACGAACAAACATTTTTCTTACTATTATTTCCTAAATAATATAGTATCGCAGGGTGCTGGTGGTTCATGCCTGTAAACCTAGCTATGCAGGAGGCAGAGATCCAGAGGATCACGGTTCAAAGCCAGCCTGGGCAAAGAGTTCCATGAGACCCTATCTCAAAAAATCCTTCACAAAAAAGGCTGGTGGAGTGGCTCAAGGTATAGGCCCTGAGTTCAAGCCTCAGTACCGCAAAATAATAATATTAATAATAGTATAGCATAACAACTATTTACATAACATTTACAGCACAGTAGGCATTATAAGTAATCTAGAGGTGATTTAAAGGATACAGGAGAATATGCATAGATTCTGTGCAAACACTGTACCACTTTATACAAGGGACTTGAGCATCTGAATATTTTATATCTGTGGGGGTCCCAGGGCCTACACACCACAGATGCTAAGGGATGACTATACTAGAAACATTTTGTTTCTTAAGCTAGCAGATGAAAATGGATCTTGATTATAATATTCTTTATCATTTTGTCATTTATTTCAAAGGAAATTTTCCAAAAATAGCAATTATGAGGATTAACAGCGAAAGTGCTGAGAAAATGTTAAGTATCAGAATGGTACATGTTACAAACATGGGACACAAGAAGTACAGAAAATGATAATATTTACAGCAACATAGTAAGCTACAGACCTTTGGTTTTTATCTCCTCAAACATCCTCCAATGTAAATACTACTTTTGCAATATAAAATTAGAGTTTATGAATTAAATCATGGTAAAATAGAATACGGCTCACTGGCTTCCATTCTGGGAAGGTATATTCAATGGTAGCCCGTGAACTATTAGGACCCTAAGTAGCTATTCCACAGTGAGTAAGAGGGGTTTATTCTCAAATAATGGAACACATGGTATTGTACAGCTCCTTGAAAAATCATACCGTTTATGGACAAATAAATGCTTTCAGAAATCTCACAGTGAAAACCCTGTGTGTTTAATCCAGTCACTCAAGATGAGTTGACCATGGCATCTTTTTTCATGGAGACAGCACTAGCATCACATAGGGCAGAGCTTACAAATGCGGTTGTAGATTGGCACAACTCAAATGTCAGAAGAAAAGCAGGACAAAGCACAGGAATGTGAGCTGGGGGGGCATGGCTCAAGTGGTAGAGCACCTGCCTAGCAAGCATGAAGCCCTTAGACCAAGACCCGGTACCACAACAACAAGTAGGAATAGCCACTCACCCCCCACCCCCCACCTTTCTCCTTTAAACTAATGCTCACTGTGTTCCCATGTGCCATGACTGTTCTAGGTACATGTTAATCACCTAATGGGTTACTTTTGCATGGCCAAGATATCTGCGGGAACAACTTAAAGGACGAGAGATCTGTTTTGCCTCACAGTTTCAGAGGGTTCAGTCCTCAGATGCTTGGCCCCCTGCACCTGGCAAACAGCATGCGGCAAAGGAGTTCTTTACCTCAAGGCAGAAGGGAGCAGAGAGAGACAGAAAAGGGCTGGGACAACAAGGCAGGTCCCACCTCCTAAAGTTTCCAGAATCTCCCAAAATAGCACCACCAGCTGGGGACCAAGCCTTCAACGTTAGCCTGTGGGGGACATTTCACAATCACACTATAACAGATAAGAATTCATTCCATCTGTCAGAGGCATATGCTGAGTAAAACAAATTTGCTCTAGAAATCCATGAATCCTAACACACTCAGGATATCAGTAATAACGTAACTGGAAATGCCTTTGTGATGCTTCACCTAGCTTACTTTTAAAGCTGATTGGGCTTTTTCTAAAGTAAAGGCAAAAATGCCCTTGTAGTCTTCAATATATACAGAAACCATAAATGCTTAAACTTTAAATATTAACAATTATATCAATAAGGAATCATTATGTTTATAAATTTGATATTTGAAAATAAAAAATTCATATTTTCACTATGTTCTCTATAATATGTTGAAATACCTTTAATATTGGAAGAACTTCCAGGATCCCTTTTGGAGTCCCAGGGAATTCCTCAATCCCTTTTTTTAAAGATGCAACTGGGAAAAAAAAGAAAGAAAGAAATAGGAAAAGAAGAAGGAGGGAAAGGAGGAGGAAGAGAAAAAAAAGGAAAAGAGAGAAGAAGAACCAGGGGAAAGAAAAGGAGAAGAGAGAAAAAATGGAAATACAGAAGTAAATCATTACCATTTTAAAAATTACACAAAATTGGTTATCTTTTTAATTATTTAGTAATGTTAGAAATGATTCAACACTAGAATTTGACTAAATGCCAAATTGTTTCTTTTATGTAGCTAAAACTTTTCTTTATATAAAGCAAACTCAACAAGGTGACATCATGGTAGAGGTTGGTCTTCCCATATAAACTGTAAAGTCCATTATGAAACATTCAGAAAAGAACAACACAGAAGCCTTGTGAATTTAGACAAATATCAGAGAGGCCTAATTTGAATTAGAGGAATATAAATTATAAATATTTACATGGAAAGGTTGTTTCCTGTTTTAAAATGCATTCAATAATTCACACTAAACAATGAATTACTTAATAAATACCCTAAATAAATCTTTTGAAGTAGATTATGACAACTAATAGAGAAGAACGACTTGTACTTTATGTTTTATGTGCCAACAAGGTGATGAGACTAACATTCTTAGAAAAGTTGAAGATTTCAAAAATCTTAATGAAAACATCAAATATATAAATGGAGCATGCGTCAATATTATTTTTTTAGACATGAAACATTTTAACAACAATCAGTAACTTAAATTGCATTTGTCCCAGCTATAACTAAACAGTATAAAACAACAGCCTTACAAAAGTAACCAGTAAATAAGACAGTAAAATTGAATAAGAAATAGACTTTTAAAAAAAAGCAATCATTAGGGTTTTTCCTCTAGTGATATAGAAAATCTTTGAAAAAAAAAAAAAAAACCCAGCAAGCTAAGAAGTCAGTGAGAAATAAATGCAGGGCAAGGGTCTTAGGAAGGAGCACTCCCTAGACCCGGGAAGAAAGCCCGGGGCTGTAGGAAGGCAAGAGAGCTACTTCTCCCAGTGGGGACTATGTCCCTTTTAAGGAGGGAGGATGAGAGGCTGAGTGGTGACGCCACAGCTGTGAGGGACAACAGGAGCAAGGGAAGAGAAGAGACAAGAATCCGAGAATCGACATGGAGACAATGTGGAAGGACATAGATCCACTTTAGTATGCATCGGAGCCCCTGCCTCTGTGTCAGGCAGTGTGGTGTGAGCCAAGGACACAGTGGCAACCAAAACAGAGAAACGCGCTCTCTTGAGAAATGGAGGAGGAGAAAATATAATGGGGAATAAATGGGAAGAGAGAGAGGGGAGAAAGGAGTCGGTGGTAACTGAGAAATGGAGAAGGGGAGAGAATGAGTGAGAAGGTGAAAGAGTCTTGTCTGCATCAAACCATAGAGCACATAACTCTCTTTTCTTAATGTTCACCTGGGTAACCCTGTACCATCTGTCTTTGATTGAGAATCATCAATGAAGCATAAATTTGATAGACCTAGTTTCCACTAACAGAAGTTATCCCCTGTTCTAATTTATGCTTACATATTTCTATTTGTGTGTGTCTATTAATAATCTCATGTTTTTCATCCAGTATCTTCTTACCTACTGATTTTCTAAATTTCTGTCTTGGGCTTCCCAAAGACTCTAATATTTCGTTTAATCGCAATGTGATCTCCGCCACCACCACAACATCAATACCTTCCATTTTATAGCAGTGAATCACCTCACTTAATTGCCACAGAAGATAAATCCACTAAGAAGAGAAAATACATAGCAAAATCAATTCCACTATGTTACACTGTACAAAGAGCCACACTTTTCAAAACTTCGTAGTTTCTTGAAATCAACATCTCTAATCATAAACATTGCATGAGCCTCCTTATTAATGCATCTCAATTATAAAGTGATCTTAAAAAGATAATATTTAATAATAAACCTGTTTATGTAAATTCATAAAGAAGATTCAATCACCTGTAGTCTAAACATCTATAGCTATGGTAGAAAATTTATGATCTGTCATTTTTATATATCACCAGATATTATCTGTATTCTCAAAGTTCTTATTCTTCCTTCAAGGCAGCTCCACGGTCACCATCCAGTTCTCCAAATTAGTAATGGGTGGGCAGGTGTTTCAGGCTCTAATCTTGGCGCTTAGAAACTAACTTCAATGCCTGTATCTCCAAAGGTTAGCACATAAACCAACCAGGGATGTAAGATGATAAAACAATACTCTCTCCTTCACAGCATCACTTAAAACAGTGTATATGATAAAACTTCAGATCTGTGCATCCTAACGTCACTAATCTGAGGAGGCTCAGAACCGCTGGAACTGAAATATTCGTTACTAAAATATTTTTTCATAAGTTTCTAGGCTATGATATTCAAATGTTTAACTTTCTACTTTCCATGAAATAAATAGCTCTTTTAAATCATCTAAATATATTACTGCAAGAAAAAAGCCTGGGCCTCCTTGTTTGTATTCTCTGTATCAATCTTCTTAATGCATTTATCCAAACTCATATAACCTTAGATACACTGTATTGACTCCTCCCTGAAACATTCTTCCACCCTAAAACCAAGTTGGAGCCAGGGTACAGGAACACACATTTTTAAAAAGGTTAACTCAGCACTACAAAGAGTATTTCCTTAAATATACATCTGCAAATCACAGGAATTATGCAGGTGGATAAGAGAGAAAACCCCAGTTGGAAATGTGTACTGCAACCTGAGTTAAGGAAGGAAGAAAGAGAGGGAGAGAGAGAGAGGGAAAAAGAGAAAAAAGAAGGGAGGGAGAAAGGGAGGAAGGGAAGGAATACTTTGTTGGTGCTGATTTTCTGCGTGAACTTGGCATAGTCACTTTTGGACACACTGATCCTCTGAATTCCAGATTTGCATTTTTGCCACAGGAACATTATCACATCCACAACAATCTCTTTATCAGGCTGCACACCCTGAAAACCAAAGTGGTGAAGCAAATGAATAAGAATAAGATAAACATGTATAACATTCACGAATGTCAGGCAACACTAAGAGCTGTGTGTGTCCATTCATCTAATCCTCACAGCGACCCAGCAAGGTGAGCAGCTCTACTGCACCCCACCACTTACAGACGAGCAAAACGAGGCACAAGGAGGTGAAGTGACTGTCCCAGAGCAGGGCTTTTGAACCTAGGCTGTTCAAGTCCTCGCTCTTAGCCAATGCTTTATGGATGCTACTTCTGCTTCTCCAAATGAAAGTCACAGACATCTGTAGGTGCATATGGAAGTGAGTCCCATCCAACTTTCAGATATATTTGTACTTTTTGCTTTTAAAAAATTTTTGCATTAAAATAATAAATAATTGGGGAGGAGGGAGATAAAACTGGTAAGGAGAGAGGAATGAGGAGCTGGGAAAGGATTCAGACAAGGACAGGGAGGAACTGGACAGAACTTTACTTTGGGTATCAACAGATGATCTAGAATAAGTATGTCTCTTCTCACATCAAAGTTACTTGGCTCTTTTAAAAAAAAAAAAAAAAGAAAGAAAGAAAACTAGGGCCAGACATGGTGACTCATGGTGGCCTTGTATCTCAGCTACTCAGGAAACACAGATTGCTAGGATCACAGTACAAGCCCAGCCCAGGTAAAAAGTTAGCAAGACCCCCACCTCAACCAATTAGCTGAGCATGATAGTACATATCTGTAATCCCATCTACACAGGAGGCATAGATAGAAGGATCACATCCAAGGCTGACCATAGGCAAAAATGCAGGCCCTACTTAAAAAATAACTCAAGTAAAAAGGGCTGGGGGTGTGGCTCAAGAAGGAGAGCACCTGCCTAGTAAGTATAAGGCCCTAAGTTCAAATCCCAGTACTGCCAAATAAAAAAAATGAACACTAAAGTTACTTATCATCTAAACTAGAAAGATAATGAATTACACGTTTAAAACATACCAAACTTTGAGCTGCTTTCAGACAGCTCTAACACTTAATTTGATATATTTCCCACCTCAGCACAAAGTTTGGGAACACAGCAGAATCAAACATGAGTAAATATTTACTGACTTGAGCTGAACTAAGACATATAATTTTTTAATTGACACATGAAAGTTCCTACCCTTTCAAGTATCAATAGTTATTTTTTGTTAAGCTTTTCTGCTATAATAATTACATTTGCCACCAAATACCTTTTTTGTAAGAATTAAATATCCATCACAGGTTGTAGCCTATTCTAATAAACCCAAAATAAACAGAAATTATTATAAGAACAGAGCTTCTCAAGTCCCTTACTATATTTCACTCCCCTGGGCAAATGTCAACACAATGCTCTACAATTGTGGAATTCAAGCCTTTTTTCTTTTTTTTTTTTTTTTTTTTTTGGTGGGGGTACTAGGATCTGAACTCAGGACCTCACACTCAGTAGGAGATGCTCTACCACTTGAATCATGCTCTCAGTCTTCAAGCTTCTTTTTTATAACAATAAAACCAAATCCCCAAATGAAATTCTATCAGAGCCCCAATATCATATATAAAACAAATAAAAGCAAATTAGTGTACCACCAAAGTTGGACTTCTGAGGAAACTCAGAGAAGTCCTGGGGACCTCTGGAAATCAGTTTTAAAACCAGTGCAGAGCACTTGCCTAGCATGCACTCACTTGAGTCCCTGAGTTCAGCCCCAGCACCACAAAAATAAAAACAAAAAAACAAAAAAATCCTGTGCTTTACGTAAGCACTCTTCTCTACACACAGCCATGTCTAAATACTGGCCAGTGTGGCAAAGTGGCTCCCAATATTAACCAGGCTTTGTGGTCAAGGCTGGAAAGGGAAATAGCAGAATCTCACTAGGCGTATTGACTCCACTGACAACCACAGCCTCAGTTCCTTCATCCTTAGAAATACAGAGAGCCCACATGCATACAAATGGAAAAATGAGGCCTGTTGAAACTATGCCAGGAGTGCGGGAGGGGAGATAAAGGAGAATTCAACTATGATATATTGTAAGAACTTTTGTAAATGCCACAGTGTATCCCCAGCACAACAATAAAAAAACAGATTGAATTAAATAAAAAGGAAGACAGCTAGCCCAGGACTTGCCCCAAAAGGGATACAAAACATCCAAAATGACAACAATAAGAAGAAAAGAAACTTAAAATTACAAGTCAAGGTACAAACTCCATGCTTTCTTCCATCTGGCCTTAAATTAGGCATAATAACTTCTTCCATACTATTAAAAGTTAATCAGAATAGCTGATTCACCTGGTGAGAGTCACAGACACAGTAATGCAAGATGGCTGCCAAATGAAAAATGTCTTCAGAGTATCCACAATTCCCCACACAAGTACCTGCACTCAAAACACAGAAGAAAATTAAACAAAAAAATCAACTAGGAAAGGTCAGACACAAGAGACGCAAAATTCTACAAACATGACATAAGCCATATCTAGGCAAATAAGTTAAGATAAAGTAGATGCTTCTGTATCAAAATTAGTCTAAGTATCTCTAATGCAATTAAAATAGATTGTTACTATTAATCTGTGTTAAGGATGCCAACTATATCCAAAGAGATAGTGAAGAGGCTTGCAGTATTTGAAAACATCTCAAATGTGGCAGTTGAAAGCAAAGTAATAAAAATATCTATTTGGAAGCCAAGGAAAACATGTATCATGACCTGGTACAAATTATTTAGAGCAACAGAGTAGCCTTGCAATGCCTTAAGAACATAGGAAAACATAAAACACAAGAGAATTAAACTGGGCGTAGATGGCTCAAGCATGTAATCCTAGCTACTAGGGAGGCTGAGATTGGGAGGATCACAGTTTTTAGGTCAAGCTGGGCAAACAGTTTGCGAGACCCCATCTCCACCAATAGCCGCATGCATTGGTACACACCTGAGATCTTAAGCTATGCAGGAGGCTGAGATCAGGAAGATCATGGGTCCACACCAACCTGAACAAAAAGGTTCATAAGATCCCCATCTCAACAGAAAAAGGTGAACATGGTGGAGAATACCTGTTATCTCAGTGATGGCAGGAAGTTTAAAATAGGATTGCAGTCCAGGTTGGCCTGGGCCAAAACACCCTATCTCCAAAATAACCAGGGCATGACTCAAGCAGTAGAGAACCTGGCTAGCAAGCGTGAAGCCCTGAGTCAAATCCCAGTACCACAAAAAAAAAAAAAATTTCATTGGTCCAAAAAGTTGACTTAATTTTTTAAATTAAGTCCTAGAATGAAGAGCACTGCATGCTGAAAGACAAGGGCCTTCTATGCGTGGCCAAGGAACCACATCACCTTGGCACCAAGTTTCCTCCATCCTTGTCACCTACCACATTCTCAAACTCCACCAGTGCACACCAGCCACACCTTCATCACCAAGCACACTCTTGCCTCAGGCCTTTGCACCTCCTGTTCCTCCTGCCCTGAACATTCTTTCTTCTCTTCTCTTCTAGAAAGAGCATGTTTTATCAGGCAAAACTCAATGTTTCAAAAACGTAAATAAAATACTCACCACGATAAATAATTTTGCTCAGGTAGGACTGAAGTGATTCTCCTTCTTTATCGTTTTCCAAAGGAAAGATCAAACCTTTGTTTCTCTTTACATTGATTAGTGGTTCTATTGCAATCAGAAGAATTAAATCCTTCTCTGCTTTTTTTGACTCCGGATCATCCTGCCTCTTAAAGAAGTATATCCCGCAAGTTAATTAGCAACTCAGCGCCATTTTAATGAAACAAAAACAAACGAATGGTTTTAGCAGATGTTACCTGGAGAAAATGAACAAGCTGCCTAGCAGAAGATTCAAATAAAGACCATTCTTCATAAGTAAAAGCTAATTTTACAAATTTCAAAGCAGCATCCATAGAAATAAGATTTTTCCTTTGTATCATAAGCTCCCGAAGAGATGTTTTTGGGAACTCGAGTTTTCCATTTGCACCAGTGTTTGAAACTAAAAAAGGAAAGAAAGATTTGAATATCATCCATGCAGAGACGTATTCACTAAATATTAACTCTCAGACACTACCAGGCTCCAGGGAAACAATGGAAGAGAAGCAGACAGTCCCTGCCCTCACTGAGGTTACAGGTATTGGACCAAACCAGAAATCTAAGTGGGCAAATGCAAAATGGTGGGGACAAATAGGACAGGTGACCAACAGGGGTTTCAGGGAGAAAGACAGTTAACAAAGGCTACCTCAAAGAAGGAGCACAAAACCTCAAATATAGGGAATAACCAACAGTTAGCTAGCCAATGAGGCAGCCAGACACAGATTGGAGACTCGGGAAAGAGAAGTAAAATAGGGACTTAGATTCTAGAATCCTGACTATATATCTCCAAAGAAGTGGCAGCATCGGCTATGGAACTGTAAGAAACATCAGCATTTAAGAGAAGGGCAAAGGGAGGGAAGGTGGCAGAGGAGAGTGCTGAGTGACAAAGAAGCAGTCTACAGGAAAAAGAGGATGAGAAGTGATTGAGCAGTGAGGAGGCTGTCCCCTGCCTGATGAAGGAGGAGATTGAGAACACAGAAAATTGACAATTCTTTGACAAATCTTTTTGTACAGAGACACACAGGGAGGAAGATGAAGAGGAATGGGGTAAAGGAACCACTTGGAGGAATTTGGCTTAAAGACATAAAGAGGAAAGGAGGAACACCCCTTCCATTTTAATGAGATGGTGGAAAGGGTGGATGCAGATGAGAGTATGTTGTAGGGTTTGAATGAAGGAAGTTAAGGAAATTCTCACCTGAAAACTGATACTTTTCCTGAGAAGAGATGAGCCCAAACTGTGGCACAGAGGCTCATTGCCTTCAGGTGGACATGCATACACACACACATACACACACACACACACACACACAGAGAGAGAGAGAGAGAGAGAGAGAGAGAACTCATCTAAAGCTACACAAACTAAGATCCAGCTTCTCACCTCTCCTCCCAGATGGACATTTCAGTCAAATAAGATGACTATTGCAAGCAACAAAAGGTAAACCCATGAGGAGAGAAAGTTAACAAAGACAACATAAATTGACATAAAGAAAACACAAATTGAGCATTCTTTACCACAGGAAGTGGAAAAATGAAACACAGTGAGCAAGAACTTCAGCATAAGTGCTCTCGGCAGCCTCCCTCATGAACAGAGCTGCAGAAATAATACACATCAGCAAACAAAGCAAGCAAATATATTAGAAACTAATCCTAACCTCCAAATAAGGTTTATTCCAAAACACAGAGTGGTTAAAAGTAGATAAACAAAGCTGAGTTCTGGTGGCTCATGCCTATAACTTCTATCTACTCAGGAGGCTGATAGGGAGCACCAAAGTTCCTGGTTGGCCTGGGCCTAAAGCGAGACCCCCATCCCCAAAATAACCAAAGCAAAAGTGACTGGAGCTGTGGCTCAAGTGGTAGAGCACCTGCCTAGCAAGTACAAAGTTCTGAATTCAAACCCCAGTACTTCCAAAAGGAAGAAAAAAATTAAGCAATCAATGTAATTCACCACACTAGTAGAAATAAAAAGAGAAAGCCATTTGATTTACTCAGTTAATCTCAATAAATCCAGAAAAGGCCTTTAATAAAAGTCAATAACTATTCAGGATTAAAAGCAGACCAAAAACAAAAACTCTTAACAAAGTAGGGACAGGAAACCTTCTTGATCTGAAAAGAGATATCTATAAAATTCCTCTAGCAAATACCTTAACTAATGGTACAATGTTAAAAGTTTTCCCTGAGATAAAAAAGAGACAAGGATGCCCGTCATCGCCATGTCCGTCCCATGTGTTTATTAAAGATCCCAGCCAGTGTGACAAGTCAAGAAATGAAAGAAAACGGAAATTTAAAAGTATAAGAATAGAAAAGAAGCCGAACGCAGGCAGCTCACGCCTGTAATCCTAGCTATTCAGGAGGCAGAGATCAGGAGGATTGCAGTTCAAAACCAGCCCAAGGCAACAGGTCTTGAGACCCTATCTTGAAAAACTCATTACAAAGAAGGGCTGGTAGAGTGGCTCAAGTGGTAAGTAGTGCCTGCTTAGCAAGTGTGAGGCCCTGAGTTCAAACCCCAGAACCACCAAAACAAGAATAGGAAGGGAGTATAATTGCCACCATTCATAGATGATTACCTACATAAAAAATCTATAAGTAAATTATTTGAATTACCAATTGAATTTAGCAAGATTGCTGAGCTCAAGGTCAATATATAAACTGGATATCAGTTTCTCATATATGGACTACCAAGATAAAATTTTCATTATGTGTGTCTATCATCAAGTAGCATCTGAACATTTTATTTACGGATTAGAAGTTCTTTTCCTGCCATGAACAGCTCTGAGACAACATCACGCAGCTCCACTTCATCGGTGACAACAGTTCCAGTTTGCAGCGTTCGCCTGTTTGAATCAGAAAGTGCTTCCAGGACAGCCAGAAACCGGGTCGCAGTGCTGTCAAACAGCTCTTCCAATAGCCGTTCTGTGACAGTGCGTGGCCACGACAGCTGGAAAATAAAGAATACAGTCCATGCCTCAAAGAAAAGTCAGGTGTGCTGAACCACGCTAACAGGAGAGTGATTAGCTTAACAACAAGGTGGCTGCTTTCGGATCTTCACTTCTGAGATGTCACTCCAACCCCGCCCCCACCCATTTAATTCACATTGTGTTAGAGGTTTTGCTGCTTCTTTGCACGTTTGTTTCCAAGGCAGTGTGAAAAGGTTATTGTCATGGTCTTTTTATTAAGGAAGCATCGTCTTCTTGTGCTTTGTGGTACTTTGATTACAGCGGTAAGGGCCTGATACTCAAATTTTGTGTCTATCTCTCAGAACACCAAATCTCCAGAGGTTCTGTGGATCTAAGTGGGAGATTGTTAACAAACACTGCAGGAAATGTGAACGTAGAATGTCCTCAAACTTGAAGCAAACCTTTATAGTCTAACTACCAAGGCTGTGGTAGTTAGCTCCACAGCTAATAAGTACACTAATAAGTGAGTTCCCAACCTCTTCTCCTCATGCAGACAGCTGGGCCCCACGCCTTATTCCCTCTGACAAATGCCCTGCTCTCTGCATTTAGGTTACCAATAAGAAAGACTGGTGGTGCTAGTTGGTGTTTCCAAACTTCATATCCAGCAAGAAGACACTACTCATATTTCCCAAGATTCTCTTGCTTCTTTTTTCTTCTTTGTGCAAAGTTAGAAAAACAAAAAAGGAAAAGCAGGGATAAAGCTACTTTGGGCTATCTTCCCCCCCAAACACCAGCTTCCCTACTCATTAGCTTCTGTGCCTTTTCCATCCATAGGCCAACTGAGAGGTTAAAAAGCTCAATGAAGCTTGAACTCCATTCCTTTCACTCTCTTCCTTATAGAGGTAAGGGTTTCTTCCCAGCTTTGTATTATAGGTTAACAAAGAACTATAAAAATAATTATTTAAATAGTAAAATGAACTTTCTAATAATTAGAAGTATTCAAATGAAATGGTAGTTGTCTACCAATCAGTGAAAATAAAATATTTATAAAAATATCATAGAAAGGGCTGGTGGAGTGGCTCAAGTGGTAGAGCACCTGCCTAGCAAGCATGAGGTCCTGAATTCAAACCCCAGTGCTGCCAAAAAAAAAAAGAAAAATATTTTAGAAAAACTATATAATAAAATATTATAGAAAAATAGGAACAAAATATTTATTAGAGCCATAAGTGATTATTAAGTAAAATATTTTCAAATATAAATACTTAAAAGATCTATAAAGAAGAATTAAAGCTAAAAAAAGATGGACTGTCAAGTATGACAAAATATTAAATGTCTATAAAAATTATGAGTTCATTAAACATTTTAAAAATTAAAATGTCTAGTAGACAAATGGTCAAAAACTGAAAAATAATTCACAAAAAATGAAATATAAAGAACAAACCCAACTATAACAGAAAGGTATGCCCAAGAAATAAAGTGATAAGCCATTTTGTAAAACTGAATTTAGTAAAAAAATGCTTAAATAATATCAAAATAATATTTAAAAATGGATATAATAATAAAAATAATATCAAACTAATACAGCTTGTGGTAAAATTGGTACAGGCAGGTTAGTACCTTGAAAATAGTGCCTATGTTGGCCACAGGAGCATGTGGTGAAAGAGCTTCCTCCCCTCATGGTGAACAGGAAGCAGAGAGTGAGGAAGGCAGAGGAAACCAGGTATACCCTTTAAAGGCATACCCACCCATAGCCTACTTCCCCCAGGTAGGCCCACTGACTACGACCTCCCAAAATAATGCCACTAACTGGGTACCACATATTCAAGTGACCTTGCCGGGGGGCGGGGCGGGGGGGTCCACTTCAGAACATGTAGTTTCTGCATTAAAATACATCCTTCAACTGTCTTGCTCACACAGCAGATACTTTAAAAACATTTGAATGAATCACTGCATGGTTGATCATTAGGAATCTAAATTGGTATTCCTTTAAAAGAACCTTTTGAAAGCCAAGATGACCTCCTAGGAGATTTAATACATATTAAAGCTACTTTACTTTGTAGAAACATAATAAAATTATTTCATGCATAGAAGGTAGGGCACTTTGCAAAATATATAAAGGTTAAAGAAATACAACATTATGAAAAGGGCATGTTGACTAATCTCTACAAAAACTACCCACTAATTTTAAAAAAATACACCACCAGAACATTTCATACAACAATTATCTTAAAGCAAACCAGAAATAAACTCAGTTTAACATAATTTTGTCTGGAATTTTAAATAATTTTCTTTTTGTTTCTTTTTCTTATTTGTAAGTCAGTACTTTTTTTTTTTATTGTTGTTGTACTGATGGTACATTGTGACATTTACAAAAGCTCTTACAATATATCATAGTTAAATTCACCCCTCCATCATTCTCCTTTGTCCCCTGCCCCCATTCCTGGAATAGTTTCAACAGGTCTCATTTTTCCATTTTCATATATGAGTACAAAATCATTCCACCATATTCACCCTCCCACGCACTTTCCTTATATACTCCCCTCTCCCATTGATGCAAACCCCAAGAGGACCTATTTTATCTATTGTTCTCTCTTTTTAGAGGGAAAAACAAACATTTTTGTTTAAGATATCTGTACAGAGAGTTTCATTATGACATTTCCATCTATATATGTATTGTATCCCGAATTGACTCAGCTGCTCTATTTTTCTCCTTTCTACCTTAGTCCCCTTCTTATGCTGACTTCATAAATATAAATAAATTTTATATTTATTCCTGTATAGAAAGTACATCGACCATATTCACATCCTTAACTTCTTTCTTTTATCCTCCCGCTCTCGCTAGTGACCTTAACGTGACCTGTTTTCATAATATTGCTTATGTTTGTATTAGACCTGTATTTCACACATGAGAGAAAGCATTAAAATATATTTAACTTTGCTACCACAGTGACCATAAGTCCTAATCATATGCTAAGCAATGGCAGCTTCAGATATTTAAACTTGGTTTTCACAGAGAAAAAAAAATGTTGATAAGCAGGACAAAAAATCCCCTACCCTCCTATAAAGAGTAAAGCATTACTACTTGAGCAATATCAGATTCAGGTGGTTCAACAACACATCCACGGAATTGCCTAGAATTTAATAAGCCATCGCCCCCATAATTATATACCATTCATCAATACGGGACGTGATCTAAAAGGGAAATAAAGATATGCTTCTGGGCTCAGAAGTCAATATGGTCATGCTGAATAGCAATGTAATGACACCATGTCCACAATAATACTTGTATTTAAATATCATGATTTATTTAAAAGAAAATACAGAGGATCATTCCTAAATGTTGTAAGATCTGAGGAGAGAGTCCTTGGAGTAGTGAGAAAGCACTGGACTTAGAGGTGCAGCAGCTGACTTGTGACTGGAGTGAGTTATTTAAACACTCCCAAATGCATTTTCCCTCAAAAAGCACTGAACTAAATGAGTCCCAATTCCTTCCGGGTTCTGAGACTGCAACTCTCGGTCAGAAAGTGCTCATCTTCTTCCCCCTCGCTTTCATTTCCGTCCCTACACAGATGCTCACAGAAGAGAGCTGATGCTGTCTAGAACAGTCAGGGGCAGCTTCAGAGAGATACAGAACTGGTCCTTCAGGGACACTGAGCTCAGAAAGGCAAAAGGGAGGAGTGGGAGAAGAAAAGGGAAGAAGGACAAGAGAGTAGGACCGCACAAGCAGGCCTGTCTCACTCCCTTCCCCAGGCAGTCCTTAGTGCTGCTTGCCAAATAGGCCTGGGGCTGGAAGGGGCCGAGTGTGTAGTTATGGTGAGTGAGAGGGGTGTCCTGCCACTTCCATGCTGATCATCATGACCTCTGTGAGGTCCTCCCGAGCTCTCTCATCCCCTCTAGCCCCATTTCTAAGTGAGGGCTGCTCCCTAGCCTGGCTCTGAGCAGCAGTCTTAAGCAGACTCCTGGTAACTCTACTAGCATCTTATTCCAATGGGCATTAAATTAAGCCAGCTGAGGTGTGAGGGTTTGTTTGTTGCTACAGTGTAACCTAGTTCCTGGACCGTCCTGAAGGGCAACCAAACACTTATGAGAAGAGGTGCCAACCCCTTCTCTCCAACCTCAAAGCTAATCAAGGCAGTCAAAGGCAAGGGCTTGTGTAGACCTATTCAGAGGCCTGTTCACTTGCAAGGAAGAGCCTGTTGATTCAAACCGTTCCCATCCTTTTCAGCCTCTCATCCCTTAATGTTGCAAAACGGTGATTGTGCTAAATTTAGCACACAACGCATGAGAAAGGGGTAGAATGAGACCACATCTAAACTGGGAAAACATTCTTCTCCCTATCTGCCATTGGTGCAGAAAATTGGAAGCAAGATTTAACACTAGTGACTGGGCTTAAAGAACACCAAAAAATAGCACACATATACTGCAAAAAGACGACTTTTTAAACTTACACTTTGTGCTTCCTTTAGGTTAACTCTTATCTTTGGTCTAAACAAAGCTTTGTTTTTTCTTCTAGATTCAAATACTCCTCGTTTGAAGATCATCACTGCCATCTGCCTCAAAAAGAAGAACCACATATGAAGTCCTGATAGAATGCACTTCTTAGCTACTATATTAAGCACTTAATCAACCACGATGTACAGTAAGTTTCTTTTATCTCATTAAATATTTATACCTTTATTGTGGCCTCTCTGTAATATCCTCTGGATTCTTCCTCCTGTGATTTTGAGGTACTCATTAATTCCAGTTGTCTTAACTCATCAATTTTAGCTAAAGCCCGCCGAGCAAATGCCTGTGTGAGATTAAAATAAATTTAATTCATACAAAGTTGGGATATAGCTATTAAAAATGTATAAAAACAGTAAGTTTTGTTGTCCTAAACATTTGATTTAATCTGTAAGCTGATGAATTAAACTGTAGGCTGATGTTGACTCCTTATGACATGGTAGCCATCCAATCTATTCTATCATTTAAGATAGAATATATGCACCCCTAACCTCTGTAGATCTACAGTTAATAAACTGTCAGACACACTAGCTTCATGAATGCTTAGACACATACACACACATCCTCAGGTGGTCTTCTCAAAGCCTAACCTTCCTAGCATACCATGCCTATAATCTACCCACCTATTCACACACAGACCACTACACTGTGAGGTCCTTAACAGCCTTTATTCAGTTTTGAATTCCCAATACCAACATGCAGAAAGCATTTATAAATATCTGAGGGAAGGGAGGGAAGAAGGAAGGCTTGCTTATTTGATCATTTTACCATGGTTACAATTCTCTACAGATATTAACAAAAGTTCCAGAGAGCTATTAAGAGTTCAAGAACAAGAGTTCATTGTCATTTATTTTACCATTTCTTTGAAATATTTTATTCATAATTTATAATTTTAATACATATGCTTCCATCCCAACAATAATATTAATATGTAAAAACAGTTATATTTTCCATTAAGGAAGAATCCCAATAGGAGTTGAATGGTTAAAACTATATAACCATTCCCTTATAATTTCAACAGCTACAGTAAAATGTGCCACCTCTAATATACAACAGCTTCACTATACATATATGTTAAATTGTTTCTAGGTTATATCCAGGCTATCAAAGTATCCCAAAGTATAGGTGAATTCAGCTATCCCTCTGCCTGTGGGCATCCAACCCTTCAGAAGTAGTCCAGGCAGGAATAACTAAATGTAAGGAACCATTAATGGGCCAAATGATTTATTTATGGTTATGAACAGGATATGAGTGGGACTTTGTACAGCTGTGCAGCCTGTGTCAACTCCCAGCCAAGTGGCTGAATAAGGGCTAAACTCAACCTGCCCTTCCCTTCCTAAGCTGTGCATGTACCCTTGGACAGACATGTGTTGACCCAAAGGAAGTAGTGACTATTTCCAGTTTTCAGCAGGGCCCCATCCACTGACCAAGCCAGTACCGTGTCCTGTAGAGAAGGTGCCCTTTTCAGTTTACACAGAGAGTCCATAACAGCCAATAGAAGCCCCTGCCAACTTAAGTTATATTTCAGCTATTTAGTCTAAAAGGTGTACAGGAAAAGAGGAATAAAAAAGAAATCGAATGTGACCACTGGTGGCTGGAAGCAGAGAAAAAGCAAGATAAAGTATAGCAGTAAGTGGCAGGGACACAGCACTAAACAGGGAAGGAAGGTGGCTTACATGTGAGAACAAATCAAGGAAAGATATGTTCAGAAAAGGAGCAAAGAAGGTAGGAGTTTGTAGAGAAGAGAGGAGAGAACAGAAAGTAGAGCAAGAAATCCAACAGAATGGAAAAGCCAAGCAAATTTCTTCAAATAAAGCCTGTAACTTTTGTCTTTGCTTCCTTTCAATTTTTTGGTTGGTTTTGGTTTGGGTTTTGTTTCTTTGAGGTATCTAAAGAAGCAGATGCTGAGTAGGCTCTATTTCAAAGGTTGGATCCACCCAAATTAAAAAGCCACACACCTCTCCATGAATACCAGCTTGGCAGTCATAGTAGCACTGGCAAACAGCTGTGTACAAGGTAGCTCTCCACGTCAGGTACCTGATGGACAGGAGCGGAACAGAGGATTCCATGCATATGCTGGCCCACAGCAGGTATTCTAAGGCCTGAGAAACAAATGGCATAATTGAATTTATTCCCTTTTTCTTTGTTTCTTATTTATTTATTTATTTAGTTAGTTAGTTAGTGTGTGTGTGTGTGTGTGTGTGTGTGTGTGTGTGTGGTAGTAGCAGGGTTTGAACTCAAGGCCTCACACTTAATAGGCTCTCTACCACTTGAGCCAAGAGCCATGCCCCCAACCCTTTTTTCTTTAGTAATTTTTCAGATAGGGTGTCATATTTTTGCCCAGACCTGCCTGGATCATGAGCCTCCCAATCTCCACCTCCCAAATAGCTGGGATTGCAGGCATGTACCACCACACCTGGCAATTCTGGTTTCTTAGACTAACAATGATGATTTCATTTAATAGACAGCTCTAAAGTCAACAGAACCAGTCACAAGAGACCTGACAAGTACCCTAGATTCTCAAATAATGATAGTAAATTTAAGAATAAACCTTCTCATCCAATAACAAATTAGACCTGCAACAATTGAGGAAATAAGTTTTTAAATATAACTATATTGGGTCAATAACCTACCTTGAAAAGGCAAATCACCAAAAGGGTCCAATAGCTTCATATATGCAAAGCAAACCCACTAGACTGGCATGGGGTTTAATAGCAAAAACAAGGAAAATACTGGTAACATTCAGACCCCATTGCCATCTGTGGAACCCATAGATGTGTACCTAACACATATGCAAGCAGCTACCAGTGAAAACCTAAAACAAAAAAGAAGCCAGAAAAGGCAGCATTCACCAGGGTCTGGTCAGTTTTAATCCCAGAGAGAAAGAAACTGCTGGAAGAAGGTCAAGATTTAACAAAAAATTGTAACACTCTTTGCCCTGGAATGTAAGCTCCTCCCATCAGAGTGTAGATTCACTTAGGAAAGGGACTTCCGCTGTTCACCAGTCTCTTCAGCACCTAGAACTTCACCTGGCAAGCAGTAAACATGCCATAAATATTTGCTGACCAACCAACTGGGTGGACTTAATTAGAAAGTTTCTGTTTACAGTCCTAAATATAGAAATATTCCAAGCAATCATAAAGAATCAAAGAACTGAAGGTCACTCCAACTTTCTCCCTCACCAACATGGCCAGCACCACCACTGGAAGCCCCACAACTTCCCTCCCCAAGAGTTCCTACCTCCAGTAAAAAGGATCACACCATGTCACAACAGAAGCCATTCTTCAACAGGAAAAATACTTTCATCATTTAAAACAAAATGCACCTTGGACAGGAGGTGTGGCTCAGGCCATACAGTGCCTGCTAACCCCAGTCCTACCAATATAAAATAAAATAAAAATAAAATCCACCTTGGGAATCTGATACATTGGTCCTAGTCAGGCCTTCTGGGACCAAACTGAACACTCCAGAACTCACTTCCAAATCACAGCCTTCCAAGAATCTGAAAACACTTGTGTAGCCTGCCCTCTCCTCCAGACCTCTCTCCAGGACAAATTGCCCAAATACTTCCAGAACTCACAGGACTGCACTTCCCTTGTCATGGTTGGGCATCTGAGCTTCACTCTAAGTTGTCAACATCCTTTTCAAGTGTGACTAGACCAGAGTGAAAACTCTCAGTGCCTGCTTCTTCTGGCCACTACATCATGCTGTTAGACAACACTGCCTTCTTGTTGTTTTTGCTATTGCAGCTGTGCTGTTTGCTGACCTTGTCACACTGTGAAGTGACATGAAATTAAGTCATCAAAACTTCTTGGCCAGGTGCTGGTGGCTCACGCCTATAATCCTAGCTACTCAGGAGGCAGAGATCAGGAGGATCACAGTTCAAAGCCAGCCCAAGCAAACAGTTCGAGAGACCCTATCTCAAGGAAACCAGTCACAAAAATAGGGCTGGTGGAGAAGCTCAAGATGAAGGCCCTGAGTTCAAACACCAGTACCAAAAAAAAAAACTCTTGAGTTTTTCTCATATTCACTGCTCCCTAACAACCCCTACTTTGGATTTCTGCACTTGGATCAGTGTGGTTTGGGGGCTATGAGATTAAATCATGTGTAAATCCCCCCTTTAAATTCACATCTTTCCAGAATCCCTCAGGACCCCTGGCATCAAAATAAAATGGTTTCAGTTACCAGTTGTTCACATTATATTTGGGTTTGACTTTAGAATTAGAATTAAAGAAAATCACAGATTTTCATGCCAGCAGGGACCTTAAATTTAACTTAATCTGACTCCAAGCAACTAAACCTGCTTCTAAGCAGCAGCAATGGGGCTGGAATTCACATCTTTGATCTCTCAAGTGCAGAATTCTTTCCACTCACAGAGCAGCCTTGACAACACAGACAAGCTTGCCAAAATCCACTTAGGGTCCTGAAAAACCCTCTTTCAAGTTAATTAAACATGAAAAGTCACTTCTAAAATGACTCCATTTACAGCAGGTTTTTTTAGCCCTAAAAGCTAAAAATGATTACTTCTATCATAGAAAAATAAGACTTTGAGAGCTTCTCCTGGTGGCAGATGACTATAATCCCAACTACTCAGGGATGGAGTAGCTCTTCTACTCAGGAAGATCGGTTTGAGGCCAATAGAGGCAAAAAGTTAGTGAGATCTTATCTCAAAAAACAAGCTGGGTGTGGTGCACACGTCTGTAATCCCAATTATGCAGGAAGAAGAGCTAGGAAGATCATGGTTGGAGGACGGCCCAGGCAAAAGCACCAAGACCCTATCTAAAAATACAAACTGCAAAGCAAAATGGTCTTGGGGTGTGGTTGAAGTGGTAGAGTGCTTCCCCAGCAAGGGCAAGGCCCCAAGTTCAAACTTGTCTGCTGAGAGAGAGAGAAGGATGAAGCGGCGGGGCTCGGGAGGAGGGAGAGAACTTTGAAAAAACAAGCTATGTCCATACCTGGGCATGTTTCAGATGTCAGGAGAAAGACAAACGCAATGAATTAGTTCGCCACAGGGTGGCGCTACAGCTTCATTTGTACCGTTTGAGGAACCTAAAGCCATCTCAAAGTTGACTTAAAGCTTCAGCAAGGACGTGTGGGAGACTGACAGTACTTCTTCAAGCCAAATACTCTACCAAAATGTTTGTTAAATAAAACACAAACTGATAGTTTTTTTTTTAGAATGAAGACATTCCTACTTATTCTTTAATGTTTGTTAAGTTTATACTAGTCTTAATTGGTACAGAAGAAACTAGGTCATTTCATAAACAAAAGCAAGTTATCATTTGTATTTAGGAAAAAAGATTTCCAAAATCTGCCCTCCCTGTTTTCCTTACTCTTATACTGATGTCCTGCCTTAGCACTAAATGAAGTGAGTCCCATCTGAGGAAAAACCCCTGGTCACTCTGGGTCTTCAGGATCTCTTTGGGAATACAGGATTGTGTATTTAAAAAGAAAAAGGAAAAAAAAATCAACCCTTTCCACACAGCTCCCCATTTGAGTAGGTAAACCTACTCAAAAAAGAATGGGGGCGGGGGGTGACATGATTCAGCTTAGTAAATAGATATACACTGCTCCAATGTGTGAATCTGGCTCTGGCCTTAACGCACCTCAAACTAGACCTGCAAATTAAGTTTCTCAGCCTCAACATTCCCATCTACAAGACAGAGGTGATAAGAGTGCCTTTCTCTAGGTGTTCTGTGAGGATTAAATGAGATCACTCATGAAAGTGCTTAGCAGCACACCTGGCAGATGGTTCAGCAAATGTTAATGGCTACGACTGCAATGATGATAATGGTGGCCGCCTCATAAGATGTGGTGTCCCTAGGTCTGCATGCAGAGCACTTCATGCAGTACTTTGCACACAGCAGGGATTCTAACAATAACAAAGGGCATCCGCAATGCCTAGATCTTACATGAATGGGAGTTTAAACTGCTCTAGAGTGATACTAAGAACAGGTCTACTTCTCCTCTGTCTTAATGTTTTAATAGGCTTCAACTCCAAAGTCACCACAGAATCAGGGTCCCTAAGGGCTTGTCTCCATTCCAGGCACCCACCTAGTCCATTAATAGCCTCAGCTCAGGAATTAATTTACTAACTGGGGGTGTGGGAATTTCTAGGTAAAAATTATCCATTCTCTCGAAGCTCATTACATTGGACAAACGGAAGAATCTCATCCTAATCTTCCAGTGTCAAGTACAAGACCACTTACCACCCCAAAATTCCTGCATATCTCAATCCCTCACTGCCCTCTCCCCTAGACTGGAACCATATGACTGTCCTCCTTCACTTTTTATTTTGTCAGAGACAAACTCGAGTTACATAGAGGGAGAGGCAATATCTTTCATAAGTTATAAATAAGAAAGTATTTTAAGATGACTATCACATTAAATTAAAATTCTCTCACCATTAACAAGCACAAATACTAACAGCCAAATGTTGGCACAGACGTCTCTGCCCTTCAAAGCTTTGGCAAACACTGCAGCAGAGCAAACTATGCTGGTTCTGAGAAGCAGTATTTGTTGTTACAGCAAATGCAACAGAAGTATGTAAATTCTTTTTAGGAAATCAGCATGAACTAAATGTAGAATCATTAGGCTAGTCTGTAGGCCAAATTTATATCATATATGGGACAGTCTTCCTTTGATTTAATTCCCACTCAAAATGCTGACCCAGAGTTTGTTCAAGTCACTGTTAGTAATTGTTTTTTTGGAGTTTGTTTGTTTATTTTTTTAACAAAACAGATACAGAACACACAGTTAATGTTATCCATTGAGCATGCAAATATCTTTGCTTCCATATTTTTTCTTAAGTGTAGTTCACTTTTAAGTTACTTGTTTATGTCTTGAGGAAATAAGAAAGAAAGCACCCCTCCTGAGTGCAAGCTTTCATATGCAATAAAAAGAGGAATAAAGTGGTAATTTTTCAGGTGCCAGCAACAACTCCAGCCAGGTCTCCGTGGGAGTATATTTGCCCTTCTTGCCCTAAATTCCAACGACTGGAAAATGAATCAGAAAACAAATATGTTTTCTGCCGACAAAAGTGCTACCAACATTGTGGAGAAGTCAATAGAGGTGTGAGCAACTTCCCCAAGCTAAAACTAAGCAGTGAACACTGGTAAGTGATGACCTTATTATAAAACAAAGTCTCTTTGCCCTCAGCTTGTGAATGGATTTGAAAGCCTGAGTGTTCATTCACACAGCTAGCATGCAGTCCATAAGTAATGTCCAAGAACTTCATAATATAAACAGGGCAACCATAGTTTATCATTAAAACCAAGACACTTTTAAGAGCAAGGAAGGATACTATTAACAGCTATTCCAGGGCCTGGGCATGGTGGTACATGCCTGTAATCCCAGCTACCCGGGAGGTACAGACAGGAGGATTGTGATTTAAAACCAGCTTGGGCAAAAAACACAAGACCCTATTTGAAAAACAAACTAAAACCAAAAGGACCGGGTGTGGCTCGAGTGGTGGCTGCTGGCCCAGCAAAGGCACTAAGTTCAATCCCCAGGACTGCCAAAAACTGTAATAATAATTACATCATGACAACAAGCATAAACAGGACTACCCTGGGCAAGCCAGGATGAATAGTACCCTTACCTAGAAACAGAGTAACCAGATGAATGTTCACTATCAATGTGACAAGTAAGACTGTCTGACAGAGAGAACTCTAGAGAATTCCTATCCATTTTAGGAATTCCCTTTCTTTTTCATTAATACTTTAGTGTCCATATTTTTACATATAATTACTACAAAAGTAAAACTAATACCAATAAAACTGTTCAACAGATGTTCACTAAATTTTGTTAAATAATTCACTAAATATTCTTTAACACTCAATGGATGGTATAATGAAAGCCTTACGAAACCCCCATAAATATGGGGGAAATACTTTGTCAGTACATTTCATACCTTAGAAGATTTACCTATGACCATCAGTTTTCGGCAAATGGTGTAAATGAAAATGGTACCTAGGTGAAGAACAAGATGGTTAGCATGCTTTATGGTCAAATGGGGGAAAACTGCATATTCTAATTTCTGTGGTTTACATCTGTAGTTTCCAAAACAAGTGATCTTATAAGAAAGTCTGATAATAGTAGAGAGTTATTATACTTTTTATTGTCACTTGTAAGACAAAAATCATTAAAATAACTATTATGGCCATATTTTAAGTAAATTGATACAGGAATCTTTTAGTCTCATTTTAAAGGCAATTGAAGTTTTAAAATATACTGGACAAAAGAATATTCTAGCATATTTAGTATATTATGTATCTTGTAATTTTCTTAATTCAAATAAAATGTTCTTATTTCTTATGGATTTCCTTGTGGTTAGAAGACTAAAGACTTAGCTCCAAATAAGATATGAATACATATTTAATCAGCATGGCACAACACTCAACAAGGAAATTCATAATAATTTAAAAATCATAGCATGTAACAGGTTGCATTATAATCCTTTACAGTCATATGTAAATCTGTCACATTATTAAAACGTCCTGCAAACAGGCTAAAGAAAAAGAACATTAATTGAGGAAAGAAAGCTGGAGGCAGGTTGGAGGGAGAAGTAGAGGACATCACCATACCTCTGGCTGTAAATAAAGGATATTAACAGGCTATAAACATGCCCACAAGAAAGCAACAGGCTTTTAAAAGGCATGTAATTATAAAGACAAGTAACCTAAATATTTTCTACAAAGTATCGAATCTAAAAGTCATAGTCATCAAAATTCATCAATTATAAATCCTATGTTCATGTTTAAACTTCAAAGCTTCTGAGAAATAGCATCTGCTCCAAAGCATAAGCCCTGATTAAAATACACCTGTAAGCATATAATTACACAAATTGGTGGCAACAATGTTGAATAAAATCTCAAATACTTATAGCACCTTAAATTTCCCAGAGAATGCAATTGGTCCTTGACCTTCAAGGACCCTGCATTCTGAGTGCAGCCATGCCTGTTATTTCCGTCATTTAAGATTTCACTGGGAAGCAGCTACTCGGCTAGTAATGGCTCAAGCCCAGCACATTGATCTCAGTTTGACTTTGTGGACTTCTACTTTCAAATTTTAAAAATGAAATTGTGTAACTATGCTCCTTTGTAGGAAAAAAAAAAAAAGTCACCAAGTAAGGATCTGCACAGGAAAAACATTCCTACCCACAAACCATGTGATTCAGGTGTAAGCCAGGAGCCAGAATAAATATGTCAGTAACGGGAAACTGGGGAATTTAAGTTCCCAGGAGACTGTCCCCAAGAATGACAAGGGCCCTCTATATTTTAAAAATGCACCTCTAAACCTTTCCAGCCCTAATGCATCCTGACTAGAACTGAATCCCCAAGAATGACAAGGGCCCTCTATATTTTAAAAATGCACCTCTAAACCTTTCCAGCCCTAATGCATCCTGACTAGAACTGAATCCTTTGAGAGTTCAGGACTCAGTGTGGCTCACAGATTCCCACTGCAAAGCCGGGACAGAGTGAAATGGTACAGGATGGACACAGGATGAATTTTTATGTCCTCCAGGTATCTCCAGAAGTTAGTTTCTCTAATATGAGTTTACTGCTGGATCCTGTGACTCCTTTTCATCAAAGCTGGCCATCATCAAAGTAACCTGATTAGTTAGGTTTAGATTAGTTAAGAGGTAAGATGTTATTCAATATTCATATACCGACTTGGATTTCAGCAATCAAGATTGGTTAAAAATCTTAAGAAACCAAGCGTATGTGTGTATAATAGCCAATTAAAAACAAATAGAAGCTGGGTGTGGTGGTACAGGCCTATAATCCCAGCACTCAAAAGGCTGAGTCCAGGCTAGGCTACATAGTGAGACCCTGCCCCCAAAAGAAAAAACAAAACACATACACACACAGTAAATAGAGTAAGTTGTCTGAGTGAAAAAGTCAAGTGTATTTTAGTAAGTTATCAAATATAGAAATATATTTTTGGCAATTCCAAATTGTCAAAACTTCAGGATTTGTGCACTTGCTAATCCCCTAGTTGGAAAAGTTTCCCCTTTGGGGGAATTCAACTCCACCAAATTCCCTCAGGTCTTCGCTCAACTGTCATCTCAGTAAGGTGCCCGGCACCTGCCCTCTCATCCCCTCCTGCTTTGTGTTTCTCCAGCCCACTTTATCACCAACTGACACTGTTAGATTCGATTGATCATCTCCCTGCAATAGAAGTAAGCATGAGAACGCAGTTTCTGTCCCTTGTACTCTCTTGTGTCCCTGGCACCTAGGACAACGTCTGGCTCACAGGAGACATTCCTTAAATTTCAAATGAATACATTAAAATAAGGACAGTAGTGGGTGAAGCAAAGTATAGCATGCGTATCTCCCACAACCCAGCAATCCCACTCCCGGGCATAGATCCCAGAATACTCTCACACCGTACTTTAAAAGGACATGTACAATTAGAAAGGTAGTGCAAACCAGGCGCCCATCCTTAGGGGTGATGGATATCTGGAATAAAATCAGCATGCAGAGTTAACAAATTAGATTTACACTCAGGAATCTGGCTAGGTTCTCAAACCATAATATTAACTGGGAAAATTTAGGAAACAGAATAAAATCTAGAGCACAAGACCATGTATATAAATAAGAAGGATAAAGGAAAAAGGTATAAAAGATACAGAATTCATGTAATCATTTCTTTTTTTTAAAGAACATTAGAGGGATGTGTGTGTGTGTGTGTTCCTTTCTTGCTTTTTTTTTTTTTTTCTTTTCTTTCTTTTCTTTGGCCTCCAACTTGTATCACAGGCTGGCCTTGTCCTCTCCATTCTCCTGTGTCAGCTCCCCTGTGCTGGGATTATAGGTTTATACTATCAAGCCTGGCATGTGTCTGATTTTAAAAGGACTAAAGACAGTGAATCATGCTGCACCATTTCCATCTTTCAAAACAGGTTCAACCACAGGGCCCAGCCATTGAGTCCCTCACTGCCTCTTGAGCACAGTCACTGCTCCTGCTCCATCTACCCCTGCCAAAATGTGGGAACAATTTAGGTTCAAAGATAGCAGCAGGAATTAAGGGAATTGAGGGTTCTCTTGAGGATGATCAGGCACAAAAGTTTAATAGTCACCAGTCCAAAAAAATCTCATCAAAACCATCCTAATTTCTGGCAGGAAAGGTTAAATCTAATTTCAATCTAAATGTCAAAACATGACTTGGAGTGGGTGAGGAAGGAAAAGGCTAGAAAATAAACTTTCAGTTGCCATGGGATGAGGGAAAATTCAGGATATTTTCTTTGGAGTTATTTTGCCCTGGTCTTATGTACATCAAACACACTGTCACTGTTATTTTTTATTCAAATATATATTGTCCATCCTCAGCACCACCAAAAGAAGGGTATATTATTCAGAGAACAATACAATAAGTGATTCAATGCAACTTAGAATGGTGAAAAACAAATACTGCATTTTTTGCCTGAGTCATTTCTTTACACACGTTTGTATTTTTGTGTGTATATATACAGACTTGTGTGTGTATATTCTCAGAGCTCCTCCCTCAAAAACAAGTAGAAGAAGAGGTTGCTATGGCCAACATCTTTGAGGAGAGGACCTACACATGGATGATATGCAGCTGTCACATGATTGTTCCACTCTTACATACTCCCCACTTATCACCTGTGCTTCCTTGCTTTGTTTTGTCTTGTTTTGTTCCTTTTTTGAGATAGGGTCTTGCTACACAGATCACACTGGCCTTTAACTTACAATCTTCCTATCTCAGCCTCCCAAATGCTGGGATTACAGGTGTGCACCACCACACCTGGGTGGGCCTTGCTTTTTATACACTGAAAAATGATTATCCTCAGAGCCTCTGACCCTTCCTTCAGTGGACTACATGTATACATATATAAAATGTGTTTATATAATATATACTTATATATGTATATATGTAAGTCCCTACCTGTGAGGACAAACTAAAATATAATGTAAATTTGAAAAAACAACTGTGATCATCCTGTTATGAGATGCATATGCTTGAAATCACAAGGTAATCCATTAACTATCAAACTTGAGATTTAAATAGCTTCCTGACGTTTCAATGAGAAATAAAACATGCTGGTACACACCATTGAAAATAATCCAGCACAGGTGCTCCTGGGGGAGGGCCACCTGCATGATGAGCCGTAAGGACGACAGGATGTGCAGACACTCCCTCACGGACCCCTTATTTTGCAGGTTTACGTCACTCTCACACACCAGCTGGTAGCTGCAAATATTTTTCCTACTCAAAGCATGAAACTGAAACACATAGGAAAATATAAATAACGTTTATACAACTCAGGAAAGGCATCTTTCAAAATGTAAAAACCTAAAATGGAAACAATTACATTTTGTTAGTTTAATAGATTAACACAGAAAGAAACATGATAGGTTTCTTTAAGTCACACATTTAGTTAAGCACGGTTTTTCTTAGTCAAAAGCAATTATAAAGCAAAAAAAATTATATTACCAAGACTAAAGAATTGAATCAATTTTTGTGAAGTCACCCAATGGTATGCTGACCTTTTATGAATCCCTGTGTGATTGTTACCATTTACATAATTATCCAGCCAAGGTTGGTTGAGCAGCTCTGTTTGCCACACTCAGCCAGGCAAGAGAGACTGGAAGATGGGGAATGGCACCTGCTCTTGACAGGGGGAAAGAGTTCCAGGTACGTGCAGTGCTAGAGATGCCTAAGGAGGCTGCAGTGGTCCCTGAAAAGAATGTCTTATGTGATGAGACTATTGTGGTGGCCCAGGGTCAGAACATGGACAATGTTTTGTGTCATTGCAGGGAATTTGAACTTTAGCCAAAGAGCAGTGGAATAAAACAATTCTGAATTATCCTTTAGAAATTGAACTTGACAAACTGTGAAAAATGAATTACAGAAGGTGGTGGCAGATGCTACCTACAAGAAAGCTAGGTGAGACCTTTGCATTCATTCCTCTTCCCATGGGGCATCACCTTGCATTGCCTAGTATTCTCATTCATGTACCTGAGGTGCAGCCAAACAGAACTGTTCAGCGGTCCCCCAAACATGCCTTGAGGTCCTCTGCTATTAACCAACCATATGCTGCTTCCAAGACTCTGACTAATCACCAAGTTCGGAATAACACGGATTTGGAATCAGATTGACCAGGGTTCAAACTCCAACCCTACACACAGATTCGAGTGGGCTAGGCCGGCTTCTTAATCTCTAATAAACTTCAGTTTAATCATCTATTAAAAAGGCATAATAGTTCCACTTTTATGGCTGTACTGAGGCTGTAAGAAGATGATTCATACAATAACAATACTCTTTGCTAGATGAATGAGTGACACACTGACACAATCTCCAAAGCACTGTTAGGAAGTTTAGTAAATTCACTTTCTTATCCATGACAGAGAGCACGTATCATACAACTTATAGCACATGGCCAGATCTAAGCCATGAAGGCATTTAGTGGCTGTCAACTAAAGGATATATTGCATAACTAATCATAAATCAGAGCTATTTTAGCTATTTCTTTCAACTTACGGTAAGAGCAGCAGTTTCATCTGCCACGCCTTTTGGAAAAAAGACAATTTTGAACTGATTCACATCTGCTCGATTCTCATCGAAACTGGTACTGAACTGCTGAAGATATCTTCCATAGCACTGCAAAAGGGCCAGTTTGTATTCCTAAAATAAAAAGAGGACTTGGTTAAAGTTTTAAAAATATCTTTTCTGGTGGGACTGGAGTTTGAACTCAGGGCTTCATACTTGCAAAGCAGGCACTTTTCCACTTGAGTTACACCTCCAGTCTATTTTTGGTATGGTTATTTTGAAGACGGGGTCTCAAGAACTATTTGCCTGGGCTGCCCTTGAACCTTGATCTTCCTGATTTCAGCCTCCCAAGGAGCCAGGTTTACAGGTGTGAGTCACCAATGCCCAGCTTCAAATATCATTTTAAGATAAGCTAATTAATCTCCATAGAGTCTTAATATCAATGTGGATTTCTATTACTATTATTATTACCACCACCATTTTCTAAGTACATATGATGTGACAGACACTGCACTATGCAACTTACAAGCATTATTTCATTCAATTGTCCACATACCAAGCCTACTGTGATAGGGAGCCATCATAATTACAATGGAGAATATTAACTTTGGTGCTGTGTGTGGCAAAAGTTACATATACTCAAAATCCAAGCCCCCAAATCCAACATTACCAGATGATAGCAACCCAGAAAGGGAGATGCATAGTCTTGCTACAGAGACAGATGCCTCACTTTTGTCACCCATGAGGCACAGGTGACCTAGAGATTTTCGGGCAGAAGATGTGAGCAGTACTCTAAAGCTGAGTTCCTTTGCAACTCTTCCTCAGCTTCCTTCTCTGCAGCTGTGTCTCCAGGAAAAGCCACTGGCCTGGCCTGGACATGAGTTGCTAACCCAGCTACCTAGTCCCACGGGAGGCATCCACAGTCAAACAGTTTTGCTCATATTTCTATTGATCTGTTTGTTATTTGCTCACTAATTAATGCTGAATCTTTGCCATTCTAACTTGATTGATATAATAAATTCAAATAGATTAAAAACAAGAATATTCTATAAAATCATCTTTGCTGTAACTAAAATTAAAACAAAGACAGTCTACAAATCAAAGTAAGTAACAACTAAAGTTCATTTTCAGGATTATAAATAACTTCTATGAACAACTTTTCCATCAGTGAAAAGTAGATAGAACTTTTTCTTTGTTCCTTTAATTAAATTTTAAAATATCATCTCTAGATCTATCAGAAACACTCTGAATTCTTAGCTACAACTCATCCACTTGCTTTATCAACTTCTAACATTCTCTTTCCTCTTCCCTCAACCAACCTGACAACCCTATATTGCCAGCTTCTCTGATGTAGATCATAAAGACAGAGTGGCCTCTTTCCAAAACTGTTCCTCCAGTACGCACGGATATAGCTTACAAGGTGGAGGTCGCCTTTTAGTTCCCCCTGTAGTTGTCCAAACCCTATATTTTCAAGTTTCAATGAGCCATGGTCCACTTATACAAACCTAAGATTATCTCTAATTTTAGCAAAGGAAAATGGATCTTAGCTCTTTATTATGGAAGTTCTTCCACAAACCAAAAAGATGAAAGTCCAGGAAAAAGAAATAAAGGAGGAAAATTAAGCTGAGAAACTGAAGATTGAGACCACACTGAATACCGTACCTGCCTGGCCTAAAGTCCTTTTGGATAAAATAACTCTTTGTCCAACATTTCATATAACTCAGAATAATTTGGACTTATGCCAGAGTTTATGGGAAAAATTCACATTCTCATTAACTGAAAACCCAATCATGTTATGGTCTTACCAAACTAAGCCCACCCATACATAGCATTTCAAGACCTAGGAATTATTATGGAACTGAAAAATAGGTTGCAAACTCAGTATGGAATACAATACTGAGCAAGAAACAGGACCTATAAGGAACACATACAAACACAGCAAAACATTCAAAAGAAGCTGAAAGCCATTAGAACAGGACAACTGGGAACTGGACAACACAACAGCAAGGCCAGTAGCCACAAGGGCTGTAGGTTGGGTAAGGCCAACCATGTGAAAAACAACAGGAAGTGGTGTCTGGGCTCCTTTGTGTAAGGTAGGAACATGATGACTCAGCACTTCCTGCAGTTGGGCCTACCACACCCTCTGTTAACCGGCTGAGCGCCTTCCCCATCTCCAGCCAGCCTCCTGCAGGGACATCTCTCCTGTAGAGAATTTCAACATGAAATTAAAAAGAAAACACTCGTTTCCTTACTGTGCTTCATTAAAATTTTTATGTATTCATGTATTTTTTAAGAAAAACAAATACAAATCGTTTGGCCGAATGAGTTTCGTTTTGGCTTTCTACTCCAGAGGCACTTACTTTCATTTGACAAAGGCTATCTCCAACCTTCAGAAGCTTTTCATTATAATAGTCAGCTGGCAGCCTGGGGGCGTATTTGGTCCAGATATTAAACAACGTGGTGGCACTGCAGAAATCATAAAATGAAATGACATTTTCAAAATCAGTGGGAAACCTCAATTAATTAGCAAGAAATCCTTTAAAACTTGTGCTTTCTAATGTGCCTTATTGTTACTGATTATTAATCATAAATGTAATTATAGTTAAAATTAGCGCTTCCTGTGTGCCAAACACTGATTGAAGTCCTTCGTATGCATTTTTAAATATACTTTATATTGTAGAGCAGTTTTGGGTTCACAGCAAAATTGAAAATGCAGAGATTTCCCATACTCCCTCACCCCCCAAGCATGCATAGCCTCCCCCACTATCAATACCCACTACCAGAGTGGTACATTTCTTACAATTGATGAGTCAACATTGACACATGTTATCACCCAACATCTGTAGTTTACATTAGGTTTACTCTTGCTGGTACACATTTAATGGGTGTGAGCATCCGCCATTATGACAGACAGTAATTTCACTACCCTAAAAACAAATATTTTGTGATCCACCTATTTATCCCTCCCTCCTCCATCTGTTAACCACTGGCCTTTTTGCTATTTCCCTAGTTTTTGTCTTTTCCAGAGTGTCATACAGGATGTAGCCTTTTCAGAGTGGCTTATTTCACTTAGTAATCTGCATTTATGTTTCCTCCATGTCTTTTCATGGCTTGATAGCTCAATTCTTTTTAACACTGATTCACAGTAGATTGTCTGAAAAGACGATAGTTTATTTTTGCACTTACCTTCTGAAGGACAAGTTATGCCAATTATAGATAAAGGTACTATAAATACCCATGTGTAGGTTTTTATATGGATATAAGTTTTCAAATCTTTTGGGTAAATACCAAGGAGCACAATTTCCGGATCACATGGTAAGAGTGTGTTTGTTCAGTTTTGTAGGAAGCCACCACACTGTCTTCCACAGTGCTGGACCATTTTGCAGCCCCACTGGCAATAAATGAACATCCCTGTTGCTCCACATCTTTGCTAGCATTTGGTGTTTGGCAGTGTTCTAGATTTTAGCCTTTGTAATAGGTGTGTAGGGTATCTCATTGTTTTCATTTGCATTCTCCAAATGACACATAATTTGGAGCACCTTTTCATGTTTACTTGCCATCTGTATATCTTTTGGAGGAGCTGTCTGTTAGGATCGTTGGCCTATTTTTAAAAACAGGTTGATTTTTTCTTATTGTCAAGTTTTAAGAATTCTTTGTACATTTCAGGTAACATTCCTTTATCAGATATGTTGCTTACAAATATATTCTCTCAATTTTTTAAATATTTCTTCATTCTCTTTGCAGTGTCTTTCACAGAACAGAAAAATTTAATTTTAATGAAGTCTAGCTTATCAGTTCTTTCTTTCATGATACTACATGTAAAAAGTCAGCACCAAGTCCAAGGTCATCTAGACTTTCTCCTATATTATCTTCTAGGAGTTTTGAATATTACATTTAAATATGTTACTTTTTGGGTTAATTTTTGTAACAGGTGTAAGGTCTGTGTCTAGATTCTTTTTCTTTTTGCCATGTGGCCATGCAGCTTTCCCAGCACCATTTATTGCAAAAACTCTCCTTTCTCTGCTTTTGTACTGCCTTTGTTCCTTTGTCAAAGGTCAGCTATTTTATTTCTGAGCTATGTATTCTGTTCCATTGATTTATTTGTCTATTCTATCACCGATATCACAATGTCTTGATTACTATAGCATTATTTCAGTCCTGAGATTGGGCAGTGTCAGCCCTCCAACTTTGTTTTGTTGTTGTTGTTTGTTTGTCTTATTTTCTTTTTGCGACAGGATCTCACTATATAGTCCTGGCTGGTCTCAAACTTGAGATCCTCCTGCCTCAGCCTCTTGAGTGGTAGGATTATAGACATGCACCACCATACCCAACCAGTCCTCCAACTTTGTTCTTCTTCTTCAATATTGTGCCTGATATTCTGGGTTTTTCTACGTATAGTTTTTTATTGTTTTATTTCATTTTACAACAACCCCAAGATAATAACAAACTGGGTGTTAGCAGTTCACATCTGTAATCCTAGCTATTTGGGAGGCAGAGATCAGGAGGATCAAGATTCCAGGCCAGTACAGGCAAATACTTCAAGAGATACTCCCATCTCCAAAATAACCAGAGCAAAATGGACTGGAGGTGTGGCTTAAGCAGTTGGGCACTTGCTTTGTAAGCACAAAGCCCTGAGTTCAAACCCTAGTCCCAAAAGACGAAAGAAAGAAAGAAGGAAGGAAGGAAGGAAGGAAGGAAGAAAGAAATCCCTGAGGACAAGTAAAATATTCACTGCCCAACCACAAGAGTAGTGAATACCTAATATATACAGGTACTCAATAAATGTTTATTGAAAGGAAGAATGAATAAATAAATGAATGATTAGAGAATATTTTTCTTGTTCTTAGTTTATTCTTCTCTATAAATAGTTCAAGGGCTCAAATATCCAGTCAATCCATTTATGGGTATGCTTCCTTCTACCAAGTGAAACAAAAAGCAGGGTTAATACCTTTACAAGAAGAGACTACAGTGCTTTCTCCCCCATAACTCTTCTCTCTCTCTCTCTCTCTCTCTCTCTCTCTCTTCCTCCTTTCTTCCCTTTCTCCCTCTCTCCCTCTTTCCCCCATGTTTGCTTAGAGAAAGACCATGTAAGGGCAAGCAGTCTTCAACAAGCCAGGAAA
This sequence comes from Castor canadensis, assembly GCF_047511655.1. NCBI lineage: Eukaryota > Metazoa > Chordata > Mammalia > Rodentia > Castoridae > Castor > Castor canadensis. The sequence continues at coordinate 133,874,609 of NC_133393.1, read as the reverse complement.
AGAGCACTCAGCAGAAACCAACCCCAACAAGTCTTGATCTGGGACATCTAGCCTCCACAACTGTGAGAAAACTAATTTCTGTTGTTTAAGCCACTTAGTCTATTGTATTTTGTTAATGCAGACTGAGCTGACTAACACAGACAGGGATCTAAACTTAAGGACTAAAATTGAATTTACCACTTATGATGTACATGTTAGAATATTAATGAAGCAACCTCTGCAGAAACCTGTCGATTAATTCATTTAGGTAATGAAATGATATTGAGTCACTGATTGAATGAAGGGAGCAAGGCACTTTTATATACTGATTGATAATATTTGGTCTAGAAAAACATATGTTTAAAACATATGCAATTAAAATGCCACATAAATAATGTGGCAAATATAACCCATAGAAGCTTAAAAAGAGAAAGGTATTTTCTTCATTCATTTTTTGTTTTCTTTTTAACTTTCATTTGCTGCTTCACAAAATGCCACAGTATTAGGATACAATGAATTTTTAAAATATACCCAGTCTTGCTAGGATTCTTAAATTATGTAAATGAAATAGATAATTCTTCAAAATCTTACAGATGAGATAACGATGACTAGGTTTATTACTCATAGAAGAAAAATACCAGCTTCATTAAATCAATCAAGACTATATAATAAGAAAAAGGGGGTTTTTGGTGAATTCTAAGTTCAGGTTAAGGTTGCTCATTAGGAATGGCTTACATAATGAATACACAAATATATACATAATACACACTACAGAATGTACATCATTTAAGGGGAAGAGAATGTTAGTGTACTTTGCATTGCTGATTGATTATATCTGCTACTTGATATTTAGAATGTTCTAAAATAGAAAATTGTAACTATATAAGTGGAATACCTAAATTTTATGTGCTTATGATGAAAGCATACTTTTAAAAATATTATCAAACTTTTATTTAATGACATTGTCAGTTTGGTCAAAATTATATTTTAGGTACTGTGAATTTTTATGCTGATGGGAATTCTTATACTTAGAAGAAACAAGTTTTCTTATTTAAAAACAACCATCTGTCAAATATATTATAAAAGAACTCCTACCTCCTGGACTCCTAACTGGTTCCATGCTACCATTCTTGCTCCATTTGAACATTATCACCAGAACAATATTTTAAAACAAGAATTGCATAAGATTGATCTCTTACTGAAAACTTCCCAAGGGTTTCCAAGTGGATTAGGATAAATGCAAACTCTTTAAATTGCTTCTAAAACCTTCCAAAGCCCTTCCATTCCTCTAATCTCATCTCTCACCACTGTACCTTTCTGCTAAGTATGGTTCTGTCTGCTCCTCCAAAGAACCTGCTTCTTTACTGCCAAGGATCTTCTTCCATGCTTGTTCCCCTCATGTACCTCTGTTTGCCTGGTCATCTAATCCTAGCTTACTGTCACCTCCCTTACCATTCATTTGAAAGCAAGTTGCTACTGTATTCTCCTTCAGCCTCTGGTCAAGTGTCATAAATCTACTCTAACCAGTTTATTGAAAATCACAACTTGTTTCCAACCCCGTAATCTCTTCCCTTCTCTTTCACCTTAGATTTCAACAATTTCTAGGTTACCTTAAGGTATATCTACTTGATATGTTTATTGTCTCCTCTAGAATATAAGCTCCAAGAGGACAGGCACTTTTGTCTGGTTCACTGCTCCATCCCCGGTGTCTAATACAATGTTTGGCATAAATAAGCTCTCAGCAGCTATTTCTTTCATAGACTTGTTGTTTGTATGTTGATTTAATGACTCATTCATTAGAAGTCTACCTCCCTCTCTAGACTGTAGGCTCCATGAGCACAGATTCCTATATCTATTTTGTTCACCACTCTGCAATCAGTAACAAGTGCAGTGCCAGCACATAGCAGACACTCAGTTAAAATTATTGCATAAATAATCCTGAAGTCGTGTGAAACACTGGATTGTTGAGGTCCAGGTCAATCTTTAACATTTGTGACTATCTCATATCTCATAGTCTACTTAAAGATGGGATAAATACTTTCCTTACAGATTGACCCAGCCCTACTTTGCTACATATGACATTCACAATTACTGGGAATACAGGGATAATATAACCCTTGAATTCTTGCAATACTAAACATTTATTGAGTGTTTACTATGTCCCAATCCCCAGGTTAGGTCCTGTAGACAGAGTAATGAAAAAGACACTATTCCATATCATCAGGGAGATTACATTCTAATATAGGAGACAGACAATACATAAGAAAATTAATAGGTTAAAAATGTAAATTGATAGGTGAACCTGAATTACACAGGTTTGGATCTCTCTAAGGAGACTAAGCTGAGGTCTCTCAACTAAGCTGAGACCTGAAAGAATAGATGGAGCCACATATTTTAAAAACTTTCAGATGAAAAAGACAGCTAACATAAAGTTCCAAGAGAAGTGATGAACACAGACAAGAGGAAAGCAAGGCCAGATCCCCAAACTCTGGAGGATATCAGAGGAGGCATCTTAATTTTATTCTAAAAGCAATGGAAAGGCTTTAGAGGAGAGTTATTGAGTATTGATAAAGATCACCCTGAACACTATGCAATGGAGGATTTGTGAGAGAGAGGGACATTAGGAAAAAGTGAAATGGTAGTTTGGACTAAACTGTTGGTAGTGAAAATGGGGGGATAAAAGTACAAACACAGGGGCTGGGAATGTAGCTCAGTGGTTGAGTGTTTGCCTAACATGCATGAAAACTTGGGTTTGATCCCCCAGTACTGCAAAAAAACAAAAAGAAAAAGTACAAACACAGAAACTGTTTAAATATACATGTATAAGCTGAGCATTAGTGGCTCATGCCTGTAATTCTAGCTACTCGGGAGCAGAAATCAGGCGGATCATGGTTCAAAGCCAGCCAAGGCAAATAGCTTGTGAGACCCTATCTGGAAAAAAGCCCATCACAAAAAGAGTCTGGCAGAGTGACTCAAGTGGGAGAGCACCTAGCAAGCATGAGGCCCTGAGTCCAAATCCCAGTGCTGCCAAAAAAATTTTTTTAATTAAAAAAAGAAAAAATATATACACATATATATACATACATACATGAATATAGGTTGGGTATGTAATGTGCTGTCCTTGATCAATTATTTCTCTAAGACAGAATCTCACTATGTAGCCCAGGCTCATCTTAAACTCAGAATCCTCCTGCCTCAGCCTCCTGCATGCTGGGACTACAGATTTGTACCACCATGCCCAGCAAAATGGCTTTTTCTCTACACTCTCCTCCTTGGTCAATTCTTGGTTCTGATTTTACCTGGCTCATCAGCAGGACATGCCACAGGTGATCATTCCTTCTCCTTCAAACAGCTTCTCTCTTTGCTTCCAGTACAACCAGATGTTTACTGATTTTCCTCCTGGCTTCTTGGCCACTGCTTCTTCATCCCTTGTGGTTGCTTTTCACTTCTACTTGTCCCAGGGCTCAGTTCTTTCCTCTCTTTTCCATCCATACTCCTCTCTCAGCTATTTCATAAGATGTCATGACTTAAATATCATTAATAGGCTGATGAATCCTAAATTTGTATCTTCCTTGACCTCCAGATTCAAATGTCCAACCACCTAATAATATGTTGAGTTATAGCTCACTAAAATTAAACTCCCCATCTACCTCCCTCCTACTCTTCTCACCATCGTAATCCTACCGCAGCTCCTTCAGACTTGCCAGTCTCCCTGTGTGGCTTACTCCTGGCATAGAAGTTCTCATCAATTGCTTCTACACCTCCTCATCTTTCTCAAAGGCCGCTTTTTTCTGACTTTCCCTGACCACCCCATGTTGAATTGCAACACTCATCTGATATCTTCCAGTTCCACTCCCTAGTCTGTTTTTCTCTCTAGCATTTACTGCAGGGATCCCTTAACCTCAGGAGATACATTCTAAGACCCCAAGGGGATGCATCAAATCACAGGTAGTGCTGAACGTTATATATACTGTGTTTTACTCACACATAACGTACCCGTGATAAAAGTTACTTAAAACACAGTAAGATATTAAAAATAATAATAAAGTAGAACAATTATGACAATACACTGTATAAAAGTTATATGAATACAGTATCTGTCTCAAAATATTTTACTGTATTGTAGACGCAACCTCAGCATGTAATATTTTCTCTTTTTATTGAGAACTTTCACTTTTCATTTAAAGAGAGAATTTATGACTTCTCTTTGACATATCTGAGTTGTCAGCATAATTACTGTGGCACTTTGGAGTCATTATTAAGTAAAATGCAGGTTACTTGAACACAAGCACAGTGATACCATGACAGTCCAATTGATAACCAAAACGGCTACTAATTAATGGGCAGGTTATGTCTACAGTAAGGACAAAGGGATGAGTCACAGTCCAGGTGAGATGGAGCAAGACAATATTGCTGAGAAAGGAATACAATTCAAAACTTCAGAATTGTGTATTTCTGGAATTTTCCATGTAATATTTCTTTTTGTTCTTTTTTGGTGATACTGGGGTTTGACCTTAGGGCCTCACGCTTGCTAGACAGGTGCTCTACCACTTGAGCCACTCCACCAGCCATTCCATGTAATATTTTCATGTCATAGTTGACCACAGGTAACTTAAACCACAAAAAGCAAAATCCTGGAGAAGGGGACTACTGTACTTCCATGTTTGTTTAGTAGCTAACTATACTCACAAAAATATATGCTTCATGAGGAAAGGATTTTTATTAACTTTTTGTTAATGTTTTTCTATCTTCTAGAAATGTACTGATATATAGTAAGTGCTCAGTAAATAGTTGTTAGATGTATGAATGAATAATACTTGTAAGTTAAAATGTATTTCTTCATATTATATACACAAACAAAAATACAAGTTAAATATATGCGTATGTTAAAATCATTCACTATTTTGGTATTCTTTGCCATTTGTCTACATTTGTAACTCTTCACTTTGCAATGTATTTGACCAAGAAAAAGGATAACATAAACAGGAAAGAATCTTAAAAATAGGTAGCTTGCAGTTCATAGTAGTAACATGGTGATAGAATAAAAAACAAAAACAAAGCAAGGAGATGTGCCGAATGAGTCACAAACCCAAGGGGAAAAGTTTCCGTAATCCTAACTGCAATATTACAAGAGTTAGATGCACATGTTCACAGGATGTCATAACTCTGGTATCAACAACTTCTTTGAAGAACCTAAGCCACCTCAAAGTTATTCCTTTGTCTTGGAATACAAACCTGTATATCCACAAAATGGAAAGTTGTGAAACCCTGTAGTGAACCAAAAATGATTAGCCTAGACTGGCAATTAGGAGGCACTGAGGAGAACAAAAACCAGGGAGTTAGGAAACGTGTCTGGGTTGATTTTTATTTTGACCTGAGCAGGAAGCCGAGATGTGACATGTAGCGGGAATGAAGGATTCAGTGCCACGGCGACGATCTCCACCTGTCACACCTGCACCTCCTCGGGGGAGTCTCCTCCTCCGGCGCCCTCCCCAGCGCCCGGCCTGGGCTTACCAACGCCGCCGGAATTCATGCTTCTGCTCCTCCGTGGTCGCTAACGCCTTCTTTTTCTTGATAAAACCTAACAACTCCCGGATCTCCTTCTCGAAAGAGGAGAGCAGCGGGTTTTTAGCGTCCAACGGCCCGTAAAAAGCGGCGATGGGCAGCGACTCCTCGGGACACGACCAGCGGAACAGTGGGATGGAGGAGCTAGTCTTCGAATCCAGGGACGACTTCAAAACGGCGGTCGAGGTCGGGGGTGGAGTGGGTGGCAATTCAGGCGGCGATACCGAAGAGGGCGACGCCTCAGAGGGAGAGTTCATCTTGAGGCCCGGCGCCGCCACGTTCACTTGACCACCGCCGGCCAGGAGCGTGTGTATGTACACGCGGTTGCTTGGCAACGGTATCGCGGCAACCAAGCATCCGGCGCGCCTTCCGGGAAACACAGCGACCCCTAGAGGGCAAAGGAAGAAAAAAAAGGAGTCCAGAAAGTAAGGATGCTCTGGAGGTTGTCCTGCTGTCCACTGGCACCGCTCAATGAAATGAGAATGGAAAGGTTTTGAACTGAGGCAGCCAATGGTGGAGTGGAAATCGTGAATGGAAAGGTTTTGAACTGAGGTAGCCAATGGTGGAGTGGAAATCGTACCATCAAAAATCCAGGCTATACTTTTTTTTCTATTTTAATCACTTAATATTGTGTCAGGCATTTCCTAAGCATTTGAAACATAGTGTCTTTTATACCATTTAGTCATCAAAACAACTTCACAACTTAGGGTACTCTTAGTGTCTCAAGTGCTCCACAGTTTAGGAACTGGAAGCTTAGTGGGGGTTAAATCATTTGACCAAGGTCAGAGTAAAACTGCAGTGTCAGAGACCGGGTCCTAGTCTTGTGACTCCAAAGCCCACACTCAGAACAAATTAGCTATATTGGTTAATAAGCTTGAAGCTTATTAATCAAATCGAAATTGGGAAACTCCAGGACAAGCAGTTTAAGAATCAAGGACCTGGTTTGGGGTTGTGGTTTGAGTGGTAGAATACCTGCCTTGCAAATGTAAGGCCCTTTGTTCAAACCCCAGGACTGCCAAAATAAACGAATAGATAGATAGCTCTATATTATGATTCCAGTAATATAAAAATTAAAAATCAAGTGCCTGCCACTGGTCATTAGCTTCTATTTGTACCTTTGAGGTCTGCAACTATGAGAACTATGTCTGTGCCTCTAATAATTATGATTACATCTACTTACTTACATTTCAACCTTATTCTCATTATCACTATATTCTAAATTAATGTCCATTTAACTCAACCTTAACTATTTGACACTAATGCATAGTAATGTCTTGAGCTGTTAACTCATGACTTGAAATGTCAACTCTCAGAGTACTTTTCCATTTTTAAACAGGGATCTCAGGAGATGTTACTTCTAATGAACAAACTACAGGCCTTAAAGGAAATACTTAGTGGCAAGGGAAGTTCTTTCCCTACATATCATGGGCCACAGTGAAAATCAAATTTATTAATTTATAGCTTGAGTTCTGACTACTGGGGAACATGCCTTCCTTATAAATTATGCAGTGCCAAAAATTATCTAAGAACCAGAGGTATTTGATGGCTTCAAAAACTAGGTCTCTAACAGTGAAAACTGTTACCACTTCTTTCACATTCAAAGACTGTGACCCTAACACCATGTGAGCCCGATTTCCCATTTATGATTAAGAAGCTTATTAGACTACAGCCTGAGTGTTTTCAGCTCTGACCTAATTTCTTGCAGACTCTGTGGGACTGTGCTAATTCGTAAGGCTAGTCTAATATGCTATCTGTACTATACCCTAGTATTCTTTGAAGGAAGACAACAGTGATTTTTGCTCATTGTGGCAGGTAATTATGGCTAAAAACTTTCCTGTCAACCAGTGAAAGTTAGTGACACCTAGAGTCCTAGTCTCAATCAGGCAATCGGGATGTAGATATGATCTGTTTTGTTTTGTTTTGTTTTTTGAGACAGGGTCTTAGGGTCTTGCTGCATAGCCAAGGCTGGCCTCAAACTCCAACTCCTTGGTCCTCTGCCTCTCTAGTGCTGAGATTACAGCCATGTGAGATATTCTTTCACAAAGATTTTATCTTGTCGCTAGGTGAACAGTAAAAAATTTAAGACTCTAAAGAATTTAGGCCTAGGGGGAAGGGGAAGTTCATCCTCAGGGCTTTTACCAAAAAAATATTAATAGACTGTTTAAAAACAAAATTAGCTTGGTAAATCCTCTAATTCTCATCTTTCTCTTTTTTTTCACATAGCAGACTTGTCCACTTCAGATCAAAAGCTTAGTGCAATTTGCCACTGAGAACTATCTGTATATTGATGAAAAGTGAAACAGCAGGATTCAATTAAATTAAAGTGGTCAGAGAAGAGGAAAGAAAATAAAAATAAAACAGACAAAGTAGGATTTTTCCCATGTGGTCTGGTTGTTCTCACAAATGACCTTTCTCCTACTGTTTGAAGTTCAAAGTCACAGGTAAAAGAAAATGTGGCTAATTAAATTCAAATACTTGAATTATGAAACATTGCATCTTAGTCATCTTTCTCCTTGCACATACTTTAGTTAACAATACTTAACTTGCATTAGTTTTTGGAAGCTTCTCTGAATACTAAATGGATGTTATGTTCAAAATCATGGTAAGAGGGAAGTTTCCATTTTGTACAGTTCAAATTATATTCAAGGCATTTTTTAACATCTTAAAGATGTGATTTTTCTGGTAATGAGATGCAGCCATTATAATATCTTTTCTATTTGCTTGACACTTTGCTTTATTCTTTTCACTGTAATGAAAGAATGGAGCTAGGCAACTACTGTGTCTGACAGGGCTAAGTAATGTAAATAGCTTCCTTATAAATAATGTAAATTGCTGTTTCCTATAATTAATGCCTCTGCAGGCTGCAGGGATCCTTCTTGCCATTTGAAATTCTTTTTCATCTAAAGTTACTGTTAGAAAAATAATAAATAAGGTTAGTGTTCTTTCTCGTAGTAATTTAGTTGTTAAACACTTGAACTGTCCCAAATAGGTAGTCTTAAAAAAAAAAAAAAAAAGCACAAAAATCTCCCTTTCTCACATCGCCAGCTAATATGTAGGCTTAAAAACTTTTTTCTTTTTAAATCCATCCATTCAGTTAAATGCAACCATTTCTCTAGTGTGTCCATAGAATGCATAGTTGAGACCACACATTCCCCACAGGTGACACCTATCACAACTAACCATGATTGAAAGACATGCTGTGGGGGGTGCTGCTCTTAAAAAAAATGTTATAGGAGTTCCAACATGAAGCTTGGGACGGGAGAGAAAACAAAAGATTGTAGAAGAAATGACACTTTCACTCTGGACTGTAACTGTCCCTCATTAGCAGAAAGAGAACCCTGCAACAGGGGCTTGCCTGTGTACTGTAGTAACAATGTCGCCCCAAAACCCAGGCCAGGCCCAGAAAAATCTTTGTTTGAATGAGGAAATAAAAAAAAAAAGACGAAGACCATTTAGAAAGGTATCCCTGAATGAGAGAAAAGTCCGAGAACACAAACAGCAAGTAAACAATGTCTAGTGCAGTGGGCCCCAAACTGCAATACATTAAGAGGCACAAAAACAAAATGAGGCAGAAAAGGAAGTATGATCAAAAACAGTGTTGTAGTTGGAAAGTGGGCTCAGAAATTTGCACTTGGCTTTGTAAGCAGCAAAGCTCCTTGACTAGAAAAACATACATTCCTCAAGCTATGACTTAGCAATTTTTTTACTTTACTATAGCGGGAAAGTATACCCATTTGACCATTCTGGTTTTTTTTCACTTTCAGAACAGTGTTCTGAAAAGCATTCAATAAGTTACATGAGCTATTCAACCCTTCGTTATAAAATAGGCTTTGTACTAGATAACTTTGCCCTACCATAACCCAATGAAAGTATTCCGAGCACACTTCAGGTAAGCTAGGCTAACCTACGATGTTTGGTAGGCTAGATACATCAAATGTATTTTTAACTTATATTTTAAACTTGCAATGGTTTTATAGAGACATAACCCCATAAGTCAAGGCACATCTGTCTAACATAGAGATTAAAAGCCCAATTCTGGGGCCAGAAAGCATCATTTGAATCTTTAGTTCCTCCAAGTTACTCAGCCTCATTATGACTTGTTTTCTTCATCTGTACAATGGGGCTGAAATAATAATAATGCTGTGTCAAGTCTCTGTTCTGGTTAGAAATCAATGATAATATATTTAAAGCCCAAAGAACAGTGCCTGGCACATAGGAAATGCTATGTAAATGTTTGCTAATTATAATTATTGAATTGGAAACCACAGAAAGTTCCTAAGCAGAGCAGTATAAGATCTAGTCTGTATTTTATATTTAGAAAGGAAATTATTATGGCAGAATAAAAGATGGATTGAACTGAAGATTTTACCTCACCTCAGCTGTACAGATTATCACAGTAATTATATATAATCAACAGAGAAGTAGCCAAACTAAAACTATGGATAGACACTGAGGCAGAATCACTAAGAAACCAAATTCTAACCAATAAAATAAAGCGGTGTTTCCAGGTGCTGGTAGCGTATGTCTATAATCTTAGCTACTCGGGAGGCAGAGATTAGGAGGATCATGGTTGGTGACCAGTTCATGAGACCCTATCTCAAAAAAACTCAACACAAAAAAAGACTAGTGGAGTGACTCAAGTGGTAAATCACCTGCCTAGCAAGACTGAGACCCTGAGTTCAAACTCCAGTACCACTAAATAAATAAATGGATATTTAGAGAATATTATGTAACTTATTTAAGAAATATATATTATATTTCATAATATATAATTTTAAAGTAGTAAAAGAAATTTTAACAGAATGTACTCATGATCTTGAACAAGAAGTTACTCTAATAGCTACAAAAGTAAAAGAAGAAAAAGGGAAATACTGATCATCTTGAATCCATTAAGATAAACTTTTGGAAGCATGAAAGATAGCAAAACAAAAGTAGAAAAACAAGCCACCCACTAAAAGATATTTGTCATGTGTAACCTACTGTGTTTGTACCATTTTGATAAATATCGATTGCCAGCTCAGATCGATGGGAAGACCAGATAGATAGTTTACCTTTTGAGTAAACCAAACAGATTTACTTAGTACAAGATTTCAGTGGAAGTCGGTGTGGTCTGCATACAGGCCAAAGAGATCAACCACATTATCAAGGACAGAGAGCTATATGCTTCCCAAACCTAAAAGCCTCACCAGTGACGCAGCTTTCAAATTTTTGATGCTTGCACTGCAAAATCTGCAATTCCTCTGGAATGCAATATTGCTTCTAATTTCATAGTTTGGTATGGACAGTTTCCTATCCTTCTACAGCCTGTTATAATCAGCTTTCATTCCAGAAGTTAAAGTTAGGGTTCTGCTAAATACTGTCTCCTCTCCAATCAAGCAAAGCTATGGATAATGGGGAAACTACTGTATTGAGATACACTTTAAACATATTCCCCCCCTGGTTTCTGCTAATGCCTGTTAACAGGATCCTGCATTTCCTTTGGCATGTGGTCTATTTCTTCTCAGAGCAGGACTTGTAATTTCCTGCTCAGGCTGTGCTGAAACCTGACTTTGCTTTTCAGCCAGGAGGCAATCAAGTACGTTTGGGGTATATTTTGAGGAAAACAAGCCCCATCTTCAAAGATGCCTGCTTCAGATTAGGTCATCATGTGATCCCCCCAGGCAAGCATAAACTGTTTTTCTCTGGCAAGTGGTTAGGAGCACTTTCTGCCATAGAGAAGGCTCTGAGGAATGTAGGAACTCAAAATTCTTAGGCTGTGTATGTAAATGTCTCCATTTCAGGTCTGTGCACCCCACACTTGGAATATCTGCTATATAATCAGATCCTAGGTCTGGTTTTCAGCAGTCTTCTCTACATTTGCCTCAGGCTAGAATGAGGCACTCTGTCTTTTGAAATATTGCTTAAATTTTCTATTAACTGCCCTAAGTCAATACGATCCCTGTTGCTCTCAGATAAGTGGGTAATTTAACTCTAAAATTCCATCCTGGCGATCTACTTTTTATTTCTCGCTCCTATCCTGTTGGGTAGCTTTAAAAACAGAGCTTGAGAAAAGGGCTTAAGTGATAATGTTTTATATGCTGGTGTAATTCCCATGGATTACAAGAATGAGGGAAAAGGGAAGTGAGACAGAAATGAATGGAAAGGAAATATGATGGCCAATGAATCATGAGGAGACACAGCCAGTTGCTCAGTCATGTGGGATATCTCCCATCAGCTTATCTAGATTTCTATGTGTTTCTTACAGTTATTTATATGTATGTATCTATATGTAGTTTCTATATATATCTTATGTGTCTTATAGTGCTCCATAAGAGGGAGAAGGAGAAAGAAAATGTACTTGTTGACTTCCTCCTGATCAAGAGTCACCTCTGTACTTCCAGGTTGGATCACTTGATCCCTTAGCCATTGGAGATGCCAAATGCTATTCTTTGTAATACAGTGTTTTATCTTAGTTCAAAAGTATTGGAAGGATCCAGGTACTCCAGACTGTGGCCTCAGATGGTAGAACCACTCTGCCAGCCTGAGGGAAATCACCACCGCAGCTGCTAGAATGCTGCAAGTAATGGAGGGCCCAGTAGATAAGTGAAGTGTCCAAGGTATGTCCCATATACAAGCATTCTTTTATTATTATTATTATTATTTATTGTTGTGTTGGATGGGGGTACATTGTGGCATTTACAAAAGTTTTTACAATATAGCAAATATATCATACTTGAATTCTCCCCCTCCACCATTCTCCTTTATTCTTCCTGCCCCCATTCCTAGAATAGTTTCAACAGGTATCATTTTTACATTTGCATACATGTGTACACAGTATTTGCCATATTCATCCTCCTACATCCTTTCCCCACCACATCTCCCTCCCAGTGGTACCAAACCCCCCATCCCCGGGGCAGGACCTGTACCACCCTCCTGTTCTCTGATTTTATAAAAGAAAAAAATTTTAAATGGCATTTTTGCATGTTTAAGATAGCTACACAGGGAGTTTGCTGTCTCCTCTATTTTTCATCATTCTACCTTAATGCCTTTCTTATGGTGGTTTCAACTAGTTTAAAAATTTTATATTCATTCTTTATACAAGTTTTCTTGAATGCTAATGCTGGAAGCAATCTAAGGAAGGCAGAGCAGAAAGACGGAAGGAGCCTGAGTTCCTGACACTGTGAGGCCACAATACTAGTTCCTGCCCACTCACATCCAAATTACTATATGATAGAAAAATAAACTATCTCATTTAAAGTATTAGTATTGAAGGTCATTGTAGGGGCAACCAAACCTGTATTCTAACTACTGCATGACTAAGAAACTTCACTGTATTACTCTTTCTTAACCTTCCTCCCTCCTCCACCCCCATTTTTAACAGCTTTTAGTGGGTTTCAATTATGCTATTTTCATATAAATATATAATTATATCATATATATATAAAGTACTTCAATCATATTCACCCATCTGCATCTCCTTTTCCTTCCCCCTTTCTTCTGCTCCCCCAGTTTCCTCTTTACAATCACATCCTATTTTTTTTTTTAGATCTGGATTCTACATATGAAAGCCAACATGCAATAGTTATCTTTTTGAACTTGGTTTATCTTGCTCAACGTGATGATCTTCAATTCCATCCATGTTTCTGCAAACAACATTATTTAATTCTTCATTATTGCTAAATAATATTCCATGGTACACATGTACCACAATTTCTTTATTCATTCATAAATTGCTGGTCTGAGTCCATAGCTTTGCTGGTATGAATAGTGCTCCAATACACATGAGGGTGCAGGTGTCTATACTGTATGTTGATTTATATTCCTTTGGAAATATGCCCAGGAGTGGTATAGTAGGATCATATGGCAGTTCTAATTTAGTCTTTTGAAGAACATCCATACTGATTTCCATAGTGGCTGCACTAATTTACATTCCCACCAATATTTTCTCCCCTGCATTGTCATCTCTCCAAGACTTAGCATCTACATGGACCTCCAAAGTAGGCATGTTTATTTAACCATGTGTCCATCTCTTTCTGTAATTTCACCTTCCCCACCTTTTGTCTTTACTTGAATTTAAAGACTTAAAAACCCAGTTTACTTCCAACAGAGCAGGAAGTAAAGGCAATATGTGAAGAGACATTGCAACCCAGAATGCTGGCTTCCCTAAGGAAAAGCTCAAGCAGGTATAGATTGGAAGAACACTGAGAAGAGACTGCTCTGAGGATCAAGTCTGCCATATAATTCTTGGTTCAAAGTACTGAAGTTCTTGGACTGCGAATGTAGCTTAGTGATACAGCACTTGCCTGGCACGTGCGAGACCCTGGGTTCAATCACCAGCACTGCCAAGAAAACAAAAAAAACCCTGAAATTTTTATCTTACAGCCTAGGTTAGTCAGAAAACTCCAGTCTAATAGCTTCCAAACCTTTTTACCATAATGCACAGTAAAAAATACAAACAGCATGATGACTATACTTTTAATTTGGTTCTTGTGAGGAGCCTGACTATTAACTGCCATTGATTTTGTTACCAGGCTAAGATGAGAAACAATTGTCTCCTTGAATCCTGCAAAGTCCTAGTGCGTTTTCATTTTCCCTTGCTTGAAGATCATGTATCTTTTCTGGGCTCATATCTTCTTCTTGTGTTCCCTTGTCAAAAATAACCAACCGCAATCAATACACGCTTTTTGTTTCCCGACCTTTCACCTACAACCCCAAATTCTTTCAGTCAATTTTATGCTTCCATTTGATGGTAGGTATCAGTGTTATCAATTATTTCATCACTAAATAACATGAGTTTCTTTTCTTTCTTTCTTCCTTTTAAAACAGGATCTCTCTATGTAGCTCAGGCTGGCCTCAAACATCTGATCTTCTTGCCTCTGCCTCCTAAGTACTGGGTTTACAAGTGTGTACAGCATGCTTGGTTTACTTCATATCTTTCTAGGCTCCAATAACAGTCTCCTTGCTGCCCACTACCTGCTTCTGCAGCATACATTTTAAGACTGTTGTTGTTGTTGCAACAACACCTAATTTCAGTTCAAAATACCATGATAGTGTCCTTTGTCTAAATTATGCTAGGGTAACAAACAATACCATACCTCCAAAGAACAAAGTTTGATTCCTTGCTTACATTTGTGAATAATATAAATTGACTGAGTGTCTACTCCACACATTATCTTCACTTTGGGTCCCAAGCTGAAGGTGCAAGCCATATGCCAGTCTCAAGGCAGAGGAGGAAAATGATGGTGGAACCATTCAACAGAGCTTAAAGCTCCAGTTCTGAAGTAGCACCCCATCACTTCCACTCACATCTATTTTTTAAAGCAGCTCAAATGGTCAAGGTTGCTTTAAGAGGGGGTGGGGGACAGAAAATATAATCCCCCTACAGGAGAAGTAAACAATATTTTGAACAATAATACAATCTGCCAGAATTCCCCCAATTTAACATAATCCAAACTGAACATACATCTTCCTCCTAGCCCTGAACCTCCTTTCTGTCTCTTAGTAAATAACTAATGTTATTTGTGGAGGCTCCAGAACTTTCATGCTAGAAGGTTAGTGTGACAGTAGGTTAGAAGGAAGAGCTCAGACACTGGTTTTGAAGCTGCATTTTCTAAACAAGTGCCTAGGTTTTCCTTAGATTATATGGTCATTTTAATTGGCTTGGTGGAGTAGATTGAAATTATGAAATACCTAATATCCTCTCAACTCACCCCCTTGACCCTCCCACTGGATAACACCACTACAGTCACCGAAGCAAGAAAAAGCATTTTGCTTTTTTTTGAGCATTCCTACCTACTTCCAGTCCCAATCTCCAGATCTGCACTGCCCCATATTGCAGTCCTTAGTCACATGTGGCTATTGAGCACTCAAAGTGCTCTTCAATATTGTCTGGTTTGTGTGCTCTCAACGCATGATACATGTGTTATAAGTGTAAAATACAAATTTCAAAGACTTTGTACAAATAAAGTATGCATTTAAAAAACATTTTTACATTGATGACATTTTGAAATGACAAAATTCTGCATATATTGGATTAAAAATACATTATTAAAGTGAATTCCACTCATTTTTTTTTACCTTTTTTTTGTGGCTACTAGACAGTTTTACTTTTTTTTGCACAGCTGGAAATCAATAGACAATTTTAAATTACACATGTGGTTTTCATTATTGGCTGGCATGATATTTCTGTTGGACAACACTACTCCAGTGTATCTTCTCTCCCTCTCCACAGCACCAGCTTAGCATTTATCTTCTTTCAATGAGGTTTCAACAAAAGCCTCCTAACTAATCTTTCTGTTCCAGTTGGGCCTCTCTCCAATCCATTCTTCACAGTGTCTAGAATAATCTTTCAAAATGCAAATCACATCATGCTAACTCAATACAGTTGATAAATTTCCATAGGTCTCCATTGCCTTTAATTCTGTAGTTCCTTACATAAAGCCCCCCAATGATCCAGACCCATGGTTTCATCCTGGGGTCCTCTTAGCACTGGGACTATACCAAGACTTCCTTACCTATAGCACCACCAGTACCACAATCCCCAAAACACACATGCTTTCCTAGATGCAGCTTTATTCAGAGGCTCTACTTCTCAGCTATCTCAGCCAGGCATCCTCATGATATTTTGTTGTATGACACTGGTCTGTCTTCTCTCCATGCCAACAATGAGCCCTGGAAGAACCAATTAAGTTAATATCTGGCACCATGATGAGTTCACGGTGGAGCTTTGCCCAAGTTACTCAAGTCTGTGAGCTTTAGTAGACTCATCAGTGAAGTGGAAAGTGCTAGACATTAACCTGATTGTCTCTGTTTAGCTCTCCATGGGGAACTTAATTTCCCATTTTTTCCCTCAATTGACTATTGGTTAACTAGAGGCACTAGTGAGAAAGTTGAGGGTAAAAGGAACAGAGAAGTCAGTGTTAGTCTTCCTGTTCCTAAGAACCTTGGACAGCACTTCGAACAGCCTGACCTCCTCAAAGACTCCAATTGTCACTGGACAACTCTCTGTGGTTCAACTTTGGATGAGCAGCTCCTAGACTCCCTTTGTCCCTATGGCATGTTGTTACTTTCATTGTCCCCTATTTGGTTTTGCACCCCTTTTATCTAACTAATTACCTATATTAAATTCCTATTCCTGCTACTTAAAATATCTTATTGGGGAATTTTGCTTCAAGAAAGATGGAATAGATTGATATTTTCCCTATTCTCCCTCACTAAGTATAGCTAAAAGTCTCGAGCAGCTGGGAGCCAGTGGCTCACGCCTATCATCCTAGCTACTTAGAAGACAGAGATCGGGGGGTATCGAGGTTTGAAGCCAGTCCAGGCAAATAGTTTGTGAGACCCTATCTCAAAAAACCCATCACAAAAAAAAAGGCTGGCAGAGAGACTCAAGATGTAGGCCCTGAGTTCAAACCCTAGTACCATTAAAAAAAAAAAAGTCTCAGGCAGTATGTATAAAACAAACACAAGAAGACTCTAAAAGATGGAAGTGGGGCATGGAACAGCGTCAGATATCCTAGGTGGCATTCTGGAGAAGCCCACAACCTAGACACACTAATGGGAAGAGACAGAAGAAAAACTATATCTAGGAGAGACTTTTCTGTCTACACGAAGGACCAGGAGAGGGGCAGCCTCACAAGACAAAACTTACAGATGGTAACCATTCTCCTCTAGCCCAACACCGCAGAAATAACTACAACGCCCATCTTCAACCCCACCAGCAAAGGCTGGAACATCCATCCCCACCTGGAGTAGTGAAGCCCCCTCCCCCCTCCAGGCTGGGGAGGTGTCTGCAGAGGCCTGGTAGAAGATCAAGACTCTCATTACCACCCAGCAGTAACAAAGTCACTGTCTCATGGTATCAGTGTATGATAAGTAATGATGTAGTACTCCTGTCCCTCTCAGTCCTGGTGGTATCAACAGAGGCCTGTCAAATTCCATCATCAGCCAACAGTAGGGAAGAACTCCTCTTTCCACTGGGTGTCAACAGAGGCTAAGTGGGGAAACTGGACTTTCACTCCCCTCCAGCAGGAATGAGGTGGCACCCCCTTCTCCTGCTAGAGGAAGCTGCTAAAACAGATTTAAATAACATCTAGTCTCATAACATCATAGCCAAAATGTCTATGTTTCGTTAAAAATCACTCATCAGGGTGAGAGGGGTAGGGAAGACTTGCCTAGCAAGCATGAGGCCCTGAGTTCAAACCCCAGTACTGCCAAAAAAAATCACTCATCATATCAAGAACCAAAAATATTTCATTCTGGGTTGAAAAATAAGTAAATAAGAGGCACCAAGATGATACAGATATTAAAATTCTCAGAGAAGAACTTTAAATAAGCCAGCATAAAAATGGTCCAATGAGCAATTTCATAAACACTTGAAACAAATGAAAAGTTAGAAGGTCTCTTCAAGGAAATAGACTATATAAAGAAGACTTGTATGGAAATTTTAGAACTAAAAGATACAATAAGTGAAAATTTAAAACTCCTTGGGTAAGTCAGGTATGGTGGCACACACCTGTAATTTTAGCACTAGAAAGGCTAAAGCAGGAGGATCACAAATTTGAGGCCAGCCTGAGATACAGACCAAGACCCTGTCTCAACACACAAAATCCTACCCTCAAAACAAAACAAACAAAAAATACTTCATTGGACGGGCTCAACTATAGGATAGTGAGGAAAGAACTAAGGAACTATGAAACTATAAAATGATGCTTTATGTATGAAAACGTGAAATCATAACAGATTTCTCATTAAAAATGATAGATGCCAGAAGGAAGTAACACAACATGTTCTAAGTGTTGAATAAAAAAAATAAAATAAAACTCTCCACCAAAAGATTCTATAGCCAGTGAAAGTATCCTTCAAGGATAAAGGGGAAATCATGACGTTCTCCAGTGAGGATGAACTAAGAGGATTTGTCACCAGCAAACCTGCACTAGAACAATGACTAAAGGAAGTTTTCCAAACGTTCTTCAGATTAAAGAAGAAGTCTTAGGATATATAACAAAGGAGAAAAAAATTAACAGAAAGATTTTTAAAAAATACCATATGCATTCTTTTTCTCTTGAATTTTCTAAGTTTTGTTTGGCAGTTGAAGCAAAAATTATAACACTGTCTGATGTGGTCCTGGGTGTATGTAAGGGAAATATTTAAAATAATTATATCATAAATGGGAAAGGCAAAAACACATAGTTTTTTTGTATAGTTTATATAGTTTATTTATTTTTTGTATAGTGTTTGTTTATTTTTTGTATAGTTTATTTGAACTAGTAAAACATAATAAATTACATAACCTTATTGAGCAACCACTGAAAAAGCTATACATGAGGTACACTCAAAAACTCTATAGTTAAATCAAAATGGAATTCTTAAAAGTATCCACACAGCCTTCAGGAAATCAGAGGAATGCAAAAATTAATAAAGAAAACAAAAAATAAAGATTTCCCTGGACCTAATCAACATGTACAGAATGTACCTTCCTTTTTTGAAGTAGCCATATAACATATATCAAATAGGTCATTCCTAAACCATAAAACAAACATCAAAAATTTAAAAGAATTAAAATTATGCACTGTATTCTCTGACCATAAAGAACTGAAACTTAGTATAAAGAGCAAAAATATCTCCAAACTTATTAACTAAACTTTACACCTCTGAATAATCCATTGGTCAAAGAAGTCTCAAATGAAATAAAAATATGCATTGAACTAAATGGATGTAAAAATACAACATAGAAAAACTTATGGGACTCAGGCAAAGTAGTGCTGATGGAAAAAATACATAGCACTAAATACTTACATTAAAAAAGGAAAAGTCTCAAATCAATAACACCAACTCCATTCTCAAAAAAGAAAGAGGAAAGGAGATGAGAGGAGGGGAGGAAAGAGAGAGAAGAGGAAGGGAGAGGAAAGGAAGAAAAAGAGCAGGAAAAAAGCAAGCAGAAAAAAATGAATAATAAATATAAGAGCAGAAGCCAATGAAATTAAAATAACAGATTAGACTTGACTGAAACGTTGGCATAAATTTAAGCCTAACAGATTAAGTAAATTAATACATTCAGAATGCGTACAAAGAGCCTACACAAAAGTAAGCAATAATGTTCACTGTTATTATTTCATTTGTATTATTTGTTTTTACTTGTTAACACAATAATTGAGTGAGAACAATTGGAGCGCAAAACCATTGTTCAATTTTGTTCTCACTCAAAAAGTCACTGGAGTTTTTGAAGAAAAATATAAAAGAGCAATTATTAAGGTAAACATTTCATTTTTTCAAAGATTTGTTTTGGGAGCTCTGTAAACTCACAGAGAAATCTTATATTTCTCTATATTTCTCCTCTATAGCATATTTTCAAATTTCAAGAACATATTCATTCTACAGGTGTGATACTCAAATTATCAGCTTCCCTGGCAACAGAAGTACTGGCTTTTACCTTCCCAGTTGGTATGCAAACCTCTTTGCTCCAAAAAACCGTTACCCGCTCACCCAGCACTCTTGTTTGGACCATGTGATTTCACCATCAGTCAACTAATGATTGGACCAAGGATGAACACTTGACCTTGCTGAATCAATGAGAGTCTTTCTCCTGGAGAATCTGAAAGAGTGGAATTGAATGTAAAGGTGACCAGTTTCTGCCAAGAATTTGAAAAGCAGAAAAAGCTGGTTTGGAGAGAGAAAAGCAGGCTGTCTCAGAAAGGCAGAAGCAGAAACTGGAGAGAGGATTGCCTGTGTTAGTAAGACTTTTCAGGTCCTGACTCTAATCCCTTCTTGGGAGCCAGCTGCTTTCCTAGCCTCATAAGAGTATAGCAAGTAAACAGATTTGTTTTCTGATGCTCTGAGCCAAAAGAATCATTGATTAAATAGGGAGGATGATGATTGATACACTTGGAACACATACTGAATCTGATTTCCTTTCCTTCTTCAGAAATATTGATTCCTTTTTGACCATGGCTTTTCTAGACTCTATTATATTTTGAATAAAGTTCCAAGCCTTTTTCTTCCCGTCCTTTTAAGAGATATCTACTATCAGAACTTAGGTAATATTTTTTACACCTTATCCTCAGAAGAAAAAGTGTCCTTCCTTCCCAAATCTCTGGGTACCTTAAGATGTCCATCCCTTATAAAGAATAGTCCTGAAGGAAGGAACCTGTCAAGAAAAGTATTATTGTCAAAGACAAAAAGTATGGACAGAAGGCTTTTCTCCTGCACATAATGTTCACAAGGCATGATGTTATTCTCTTGGAATATGAGAAAAACTGGAACAGAAAACATGCACAGGGAAATTTGAACTACAGAATATTATACAAGCAGTGAAATGCATTTCATTTTCTAATTGCTTATTGACTTCAACACCTTTTCATAACACCTTGAAGAAAAAAAAAAAAGTCTGCAAATTGATTTCTTAATGTCAGGAGGCTCCACACACTCCCAGCCCACTCTCTTTCAGTTGCTAAGTGCACTGGATTGTCACAGTATGATCCAGAGGCTCCGGATTTCTCTCAAATATGAAATATGTCCTTCTCATTGGATGCAAAAGTCCTTGAATTTCAAATACAATATTCTCTAAAAACAAAGAAACCATACCCATTAGGTCTCCAGTCCAAATTAAAAATGACTTCCCAAAGCAAGTGAAATCTTACAAGATTTAAAACTTAACAATATTATCTTACAACCTAGAACTCAAAGATGATTTACAGATTAGTTTTGTTTTATTAACTTTACCTCATTAAGAAGAAAAAAACCGTATGATACTAAACATTTTTCCTTACATTCACTGATGACTTCTATTGATGAGATATATTATAAGAGGCTTTGCCTCTAACTCAGTAACATAAATGAAACTTTAGGCAAAAGTTTAAGACTGAGAGAAAGAAATGATAGCAAGATGTCAATAAAAACATAGAGATTTATTGGGTATATATGTACAAATTTAACAAATATTTAGTGAGTGGAGCCAGTTAGATATAAATTGCAATTTATTGATGAGTTTAGAGTCCAGTAGGAGAGCTTCACCATTTTATTTATTCCCCATAAATAAGATACTTTTGGGGTGATAAATCTTAGTCTATGCTGGATCACTTTAGTATGTCATCAGATTTACAAACTTTTACTTTATGGTTTTATGACGCTGCAAGAAATAGATGACTATTTCTTGCTCAGGCTGGTGGAGTGGCCCAAGTGGTAGAGTGCCTGCCCTGAGTTCAAACTCTACTACTGCCCCCCTCAAAAAAACCTCAAACCATATAGAAACAAAAAGCAACAGATTAAATAATTGAAACCACTATTGCATTTAAAGTGGCACTTTAAATAAGCACATATGAGTACACACAAATGCCTTTTTATTTCTTACTTGTTTTTGCTTTCTTGAGATGGGATATCACTATGTGGCCCAGGCTGGTCTGGAATTTGCAATCCTCCAGTCTTCCCCTCCCAAGTGTTGGAATTACAGACCTGAACCACCATACTCAGCAAATACCTAAAAAAAAGCAAAGATAGTGTCACACTTTACACAAAGTCGGTATAGCATGAGGCTTGAGAGAGTAGGCATTAAACAACACCACTTTGATCCAAATCCTTAGTGAGTAAAAACTGAACTGTGTAAATAAGGAAATTAAGTATCTAAAAAGAGTATCATTTCAAATAAGTTGGGAAGGGATACACTGCTCAGTTAATGGTAATGGAAAGTTTGGCTACCCATCTAGTCAAAAATTTAGATTTCTACTTTATATCAGACCAAAAAACTCTACATTATTAAAAACCCAAGTAGGAAGCAACAATAGTAAGGGACCATAAGAAAATATAGGAGAATATTTTCATAGTCAGTTTTCAGCACCCCCAACACATAATACACACACACACACACACACGTATAGGATAAATGTCATTTTTATATATGATAATGGAACCTAAGGAGATATTGATGTTGAACACATTTTCTCATAAATGAATTTTCATTTTCATTGAATAGACAAAAGAATAAAATAAGTTAGAGACAGCCACTGGAGAACTTATATCATATTAATGGAACATAGACTGCTACTGAAAGAAATTTCATAAGCAAATTGTAACAAGGAATTATTAAATAGAGTCAAAGGAAATACAATTAAAAGAGAGGTATACATAATTTAGATATTTATAACTTATTTCAGATAAAAGACAAATACTTTTCAGCATAAGTACATCTTGTGCAATATTTTTCTTTTCTTCAGTATACATTTGCATAGGCAATGAATAATAATTATAATTTAATGGGATGTCCTTTATTCTGATTGGCTCAGTCTGGTAACCCTAAGGGAAAGCCAAATTTTTTTTTAATTTCTTCATACTTAGATTGCGTCTTTTGAGAATAACAGCCTCTTGTATTTTTATGGATGTAATAAATCTATATAGATCTGTTTCCTGCTCTAATTGTCTTTCCTCACCAAGAATTTCTTTTGTTTCTACAGTGTGACATCAAACTTTCATGCTGTTGGTTTCCTTAAATGTTAGGGACTTTTTGGTTACCCATTCATCCTTATAATTTCATGTTTAGGTTGACTTGTTTGGTAGTTGGAGTGTTTCAGTTCATGAAATTCTGTTTTCTTGATAGTACAGTACCTAAGGAGACTGTGTGGCCAAGCAGGTTTTTCTCTTTGGTACTTTCCACCCCTGTGACCAGGGGAAACCGGGTCTTGGTTTGCCTGTGATGGTCACAGGCTACCCACCTTGTCTTGGCATAATTATTAATGGTGCTTTCTTCCACTTAAACATATTCCAGTGCAGACAATAAATTACATTTTCATCTTTCTTACAACAGATGAAAGTTAGCTGGAACACCCTCTCCTACTCTCCCTAGTCCCAGCACTCACCTTGGCAGTGTCTGGCACCAAATATTACATTTAATTTAGAGAGCAGAGTTCATAGCTTTGATCTGAGGGCAAATGCTACTGCTAGCACGTGGAGAATAAAAGACTGATTCGGTTCCTCCATGGCACTATAATTAATTATCCTTCTGGCTGCCTGCCTCCATCTTTATGGCCAAACAGTTTAGGTTTCTTTATCAAGGGGTCATCAGAACTATTATCTTTCACCTAAATCGGAGTAAAGATTTTTTTTTAATTCCTGATGTATATTTTCATCTATGTCTAACCCTACCTGCTTTAATATTCAATACTAATTCTATAATTGCACCTATACTGTCATCTAAGTGCGATGTGAAAGCTTAGCACTGTTCAAAGATCTTGGTTTATATTCATCTTCCCAAAACCACTATAAGGTCATTACTATTAATCTCCATTTTCAGATATGGAAATTGAGCCCTAGAGAGGGTAAGTAACTTACCCAAAAGCTGGAAGATCCAGCTTAACATGAAACAGCAGTTGGTTCCAGAACATCTATTTTCACCACCACCCAAATCTCCCATGCCAGACAACAGCTCACTTTCTGGCCTTCCAGCGCTATTTAGGGGTTTAACACTTCTTTATTACTCCTGTCATTTCTATGGGATTTTGGAGAGAAAGAGGCTCACCCACAAGCTCAGATAACTCATGAACCAGAAGCTTATTAAAACTGCTTTTTTCAAATTTGGGTATTCTGCCCTATTGAAGAAGGTTCTGGTGTAAATGGCTGTATGCTATTGTATGTCAGTTACCACCTATTAGCCAACTCTTACCTACAGACATTCCCACCCCACCTTACACTGCTACATCAGTCTGTAAAACTGGATGAAGATCTGGCATAAAAGCTGGAAAGGTGGCAGGAAGATTTCTACGTGTCCCTGGATACTCACTGTAAGTCCATTGTACCACTTCAGTTTTGCAGTTTTACAGGAGGGCTTCCCTTTACAATGTATTACCCCAAATCATGGTATTTTAAATTTCAAGGAGCAAGTACTAACTATGGCCAATCCTATCATTTTGCAAGAGAAGGAATTCCAAAGAGATCAAGTGACTTGCTCACATCTCACAGCTAATTAGTATATTTGTTCGTGATAAGGCCGGAATTCCACCCAGTACCCTAACAAACACACTGTTCTGTCCATGCTATCTCACTGCCTCTCTGTTCATTGCTTTGGAAACAGAAAGGGGAAATCATCAAAATAATGTAACTGTAAGTCTAGAAATGGTGGTTTTATATAGATTTGATCTCAATGTTCTAGACCCAAACTTTTGAAAAAAGATTACTTCTTCAGTTTTGAAAGAAGCCTTTAGAAATGGATTGCTGTATCTCTCATGGCTCTCTTACTTGTCAAGTTTTTTCTGCAATATACATGGTGGTTCAGTAAACCAGGCTTCTCTTCACCTCCCAGCATAGCATTGACTCTTCTCTGTTCAAATTAACCTTTTCTTCTCAACTGACTCACCTGCTAAGAGCAATGGGATTTGAGGCCAGTGCCTAGGATAATCTGTGTCACCTAGAAAAGTTGGATAAGATAAAGAATATTATTCTACTTTAAGGCTAATGAATTGTGAAAAGTGAAAGCTTTTCTTTTTCCTGTTTTTCCTGATAGCAATCAGCTTTCTGGGGTACAGATATGTTCTAGCAATTGCAACATTTGAAAGGTTAAAAAAAAATGGAGTATAAAGTAAAGAAAAAGGGAGTAGAAACAGGAAGTATTTCATAACTTATCAAGAGATAACTATTTCACATTCTAAAGAAATATAAATGGACTCTTTGTCTAGGAACAAAAGGAGATCTGTACCCAAAAAAAAGGGAGAGAAAAGCTGATAAAGTTTTATTATTTGTTATAAGAAAAAAGTAGCTATAGATACTCAATAATTTCTACTGGAATTAAATTCTAAAAATGTCCATTGCTCCTAAACCATAGATTCAAGATAAAAACAATAATTCTTATTAATTAATACCTCTATCCTCTCCTCTTGGTTGTTTCCAGTCAAGAGGCTTGAAAATCCGTTACCATCTCTGCAGCTCTAAACGGTCCACTACTTCCCTCAGCAGATGCACTTCCTTGAAATCAGCACCCCCACCACCTCATTCTGCCTCTTTCTGTCTAATTCCCAATGACGCTGCAAGAGAGAAAAAACAAGTAACATACAAAGGTAAACCCATCAAAATCACAGCAGACTTCTCAACAGAAACATTAAAAGCAAGAAGAGCGTGGGGTGAGATCTTCCGGGCACTGAATGAAAATAACTTCAACCCCAGGATACTCTACCCAGCAAAGCTATCATTCAAAATAGATGGAGCAATAAAAGTCTTCCATGATAAGCAGAAACTAAAACAATATGTGACCACAAAGCCACCATTACAAAAGATTCTGCAAGGGATCCTGCACACAGAAAGTGACACCCAACTTAACCATGAAAAGGCAGGCAGCACCAAACCACAGGATAAGAAAAAGCAAGACAGTAGAGAGTAACATCAAGTTAGGTACACACAATCAAACCTTCAAACAACTAAGACAACTAAATGGCAGGAATCACCACATACCTGTCAGTACTAACACTTAATGTTAATGGACTTAATTCACCCATCAAAAGACACCGTTTGACAAAATGGATTAAAAAAGAAGATCCAACAATTTGTTGCTTACAGGAGACTCATCTCACCGACAGAAATAAGCATATGCTTAGGATGAAAGGCTGGAAGAAGATTTACCAAGCCAATGGCCCCCGAAAACAAGCAGGAGTAGCAATACTTATCTCTGACAAAGTAGACTTCAAACCTACATTGATCAAACGAGATAAAGAAGGACATTCCATACTAATAAAAGGGGAAATAGACCAAAAGGAAATAATAATCATCAATCTGTACGCACCCAATGTCAACGCACCCAATTTCATCAAACATACCCTGAAAGACCTAAAAGCATATATAAACGCCAACACAGTGGTTGTGGGAGACTTTAACACTCCATTATCATCAATAGATAGGTCATCCAAACAAAAACTCAATAAAGAAATCCAAGATCTAAAATATGCAATAGATCTAGTGGACCTAGTAGATGTCTATAGAACATTTCATCCAACCTCTACACAATATACATTCTTCTCAGCAGCCCATGGAACCTTCTCCAAAATAGATCATATCCTAGGGCACAAAGCAAGCCTCAGCAAATATAAGAAAATAGAAATAATACCATGCATACTATCTGACCACAATGCAGTAAAAGTAGAACTCAACAACAAAAGTAAAGACAAAAAACATGCAAACAGCTGGAAACTAAATAACTCATTACTTAATGAAGAATGGATCATCGATGCAATAAAAGAGGAAATTAAAAAGTTCCTAGAAGTCAATGAAAATGAAAACACAACCTACCAGAACCTATGGGACACAGCTAAGGCAGTCTTGAGAGGAAAGTTTATAGCCATGAGTGCATATATTAAAAAGATTGAAAGATCCCAAATCAATGACCTAATGATACATCTCAAACTCCTAGAAAAACAAGAACAAGCAAATCCCAAAACAAATAGAAGGAGAGAAATAATAAAAATAAGAGCTGAAATCAACGAAATAGAAACCAAAAAAACCATACAAAGAATTAATGAAACAAAAAGTTGGTTCTTTGAAAAAATAAACAAGATCGATAGACCCCTGGCAAACCTGACTAAAATGAGGAGAGAAAAAACCCAAATTAGTAGAATCAGGAATGCAAAAGGGGAGATAACAACAAACACCATGGAAGTCCAGGAAATCATCAGAGACTACTTTGAGAACCTATATTCAAATAAATTTGAAAATCTAAAAGAAATGGACAGATTTCTAGATACATATGATCATCCAAAACTGAACCAAGAGGAAATTAATCACCTGAATAGACCTATAACACAAAATGAAATTGAAGCAGCAATCAAGAGTCTCCCCAAAAAGAAAAGTCCAGGACCTGATGGATTCTCTGCTGAATTCTATCAGACCTTTAAAGAAGAACTGATACCAACCCTCCTTAAACTGTTCCATGAAATAGAAAGGGAAGGAAAACTGCCAAACACATTTTATGAAGCCACTATTACACTTATCCCAAAACCAGGCAAAGACACCTCCAAAAAGGAGAACTATAGGCCAATCTCCTTAATGAACATTGATGCAAAAATCCTCAACAAAATAATGGCAAATCGAATTCAGCAACACATCAAAAAGATTATTCACCACGACCAGGTAGGCTTCATCCCAGGGATGCAGGGGTGGTTCAACATACGAAAATCAATAAACGTAATAAACCACATTAACAGAAGCAAAGACAAAAACCACTTGATCATCTCAATAGATGCAGAAAAAGCCTTTGATAAGATCCAACATCATTTCATGATAAAAGCTCTAAGAAAACTAGGAATAGAAGGAAAGTTCCTCAACATTATAAAAGCTATATATGACAAACCTACAGCCAGCATTATACTTAACGGAGAAAAATTAAAACCATTCCCTCTAAAATCAGGAACCAGACAAGGATGCCCACTATCTCCACTCCTATTCAACATAGTACTGGAATTCCTAGCCAGAGCAAGTAGGCAAGAAGAAGGAATAAAAGGAATACAAATAGGTAAAGAAACTGTCAAAATATCCCTATTTGCAGACGACATGATCCTATACCTTAAAGACCCAAAAAACTCTACTCAGAAGCTTCTAGACATCATCAATAGCTATAGCAAGGTAGCAGGATATAAAATCAACATAGAAAAATCATTAGCATTTCTATACACTAACAATGAGCAAACGGAAAAAGAATGTATGAAAACAATTCCATTTACAATAGCCTCAAAAAAAATCAAATACCTAGGTGCAAACCTAACAAAAGATGTGAAAGACCTCTACAAGGAAAACTATACACTTCTGAAGAAAGAGATTGAGGAAGACTATAGAAAGTGGAGAGATCTCCCATGCTCATGGATTGGTAGAATCAACATAGTAAAAATGTCTATACTCCCAAAAGTAATCTACATGTTTAATGCAATTCCCATCAAAATTCCAATGACATTCATCAAAGAGATTGAAAAATCTACTGTTAAATTTATATGGAAACACAAGAGGCCACGAATAGCCAAGGCAATACTCAGTCAAAAGAACAATGCAGGAGGTATCACAATACCTGACTTCAAACTATATTACAAA
This sequence comes from Castor canadensis, assembly GCF_047511655.1. Taxonomy (NCBI): domain Eukaryota; kingdom Metazoa; phylum Chordata; class Mammalia; order Rodentia; family Castoridae; genus Castor; species Castor canadensis. The sequence continues at coordinate 133,846,040 of NC_133393.1, read as the reverse complement.
GCAATAATAATAAAAACAGCATGGTACTGGCACAAAAACAGACATGAAGACCAGTGGAACAGAATAGAGGATCCAGATATGAAGCCACACAACTATAAGCAACTTATCTTTGACAAAGGAGCTAAAAATATACGATGGAGAAATAGCAGCCTCTTCAACAAAAACTGCTGGGAAAACTGGTTAGCAGTCTGCAAAAAACTGAAACTAGATCCATGTATATCACCCTATACCAAGATTAACTCAAAATGGATCAAGGATCTTAATATCAGACCCCAAACTCTTAAGTTGATACAAGAAAGAGTAGGAAATACTCTGGAGTTAGTAGGTATAGGTAAGAACTTTCTCAATGAAACCCCAGCAGCACAGCAACTAAGAGATAGCATAGATAAATGGGACCTCATAAAACTAAAAAGCTTCTGTTCATCAAAAGAAATGGTCTCTAAACTGAAGAGAACACCCACAGAGTGGGAGAAAATATTTGCCAACTATACATCAGACAAAGGACTGATAACCAGAATATACAGGGAACTTAAAAAACTAAATTCTCCCAAAACTAATGAACCAATAAAGAAATGGGCACGTGAACTAAACAGAACTTTCTCAAAAGAAGAAATTCAAATGGCCAGAAAACACATGAAAAAATGCTCACCATCTCTAGCAATAAAGGAAATGCAAATTAAAACCACACTAAGATTCCACCTCACCCCTGTTAGAATAGCCATCATCAGCAACACCACCAACAACAGGTGTTGGCGAGGGTGCGGGGAAAAAGGAACCCTCTTACACTGTTGGTGGGAATGTAGACTAGTACAACCACTCTGGAAAAAAATTTGGAGGCTACTTAAAAAGCTGGACATCGATCTACCATTTGATCCAGCAATACCACTCTTGGGGATATACCCAAAAGACTGTTACTCCAGAGGCACCTGCACATCCATGTTTATTGCGGCACTATTCACAATAGCCAAGTTATGGAAACAGCCAAGATGCCCCAGCACTGACGAATGGATTAAGAAAATGTGGTATCTATACACAATGGAATTTTATGCAGCCATGAAGAAGAACGAAATGTTATCATTCGCTGGTAAATGGATGGAATTGGAGAACATCATTCTGAGTGAGGTTAGCCTGGCTCAAAAGACCAAAAATCGTATGTTCTCCCTCATATGTGGACATTAGATCAAGGGCAAACACAACAAGGGGATTGGACTATGAGCACATGATAAAAGCGAGAGCACACAAGGGAGGGGTGAGGATAGGTAAGACACCTAAAAAACTAGCTAGCATTTGTTGCCCTTAATGCAGAGAAACTAAAGCAGATACCTTAAAGCAACTGAGGCCAATAGGAAAAGGGGACCAGGAACTAGAGAAAAGGTTAGATCAAAAAGAATTAACCTAGAAGGTAACACCCACGCACAGGAAATCAATGTGAGCCAATGCCCTGTATAGCTATCCTTATCTCAACCAGCAAAACCCCTTGTTCCTTCCTATTATTGCTTATACTCTCTCTACAACAAAATTAGAGATAAGGGCAAAATAGTTTCTGCTGGGTATTGAGGGGGGGAGCGGGAGGGGGTGGAGTGGGTGGTAAGGGAGGGGGTGGAGTGGGTGGTAAGAGAGGGGGTGGGGGCAGGGGGGAGAAATGACCCAAGCCTTGTATGCACATATGAATAATAAAAGAAAAATGAAAAAAAAAAAAAAATTCCCAATGACTTGGTTCTTGCTACTGAAGTCCCCACTTCCTTTTCTTCAGGGGCACCAGAGTAACATCCTACTTACACTCCTATTACTCCTAGCTAAAACAAAACTTTTTCCTGTTTCATTTTCTTAGTAGCTCTTTTACTTTATATATATATATATAAAGTATATATGTATATACTATATATATATAAATTTATATATATATATAAATTGTTTACATATTTGCTGTCTGTCAGCTCTCATTAGAGAAGATGGTGTCTTATTTGTTCCTCTCAACATGCCATCCCAGTGTCTCAAACAATGCCTGACACCTGGGAGGTGCTGTCAACTTGTTATTGTTGAATGAATAATCCTGTTTGACTCCCTTGAAGCTTCAACATGTCTCAAGCTCTGAAATACCAGAGCTTATCCTAATCCTTCAATATCAGCTACTCTCATGTTGCCCACCTCATCAGCTCCCAGAAATGTCTCACCTCTAAGATGTTAAACCCCATAGAAATTTACTCTGGAAGTTTGTCATCCACTTTTTTCCTCTTTCTCTGGTACATTCTATTTGCTTTATTCTCAACTGTTCAGGAGTCTCCAACAGTAGCACAAACATTCCACCAATTCTAGTAGTTTACCTCTCACTTTCCTCTGTGAATAAGCTTAGTGAAAGAATAGTTACGCCCACTAGCTTGACTTAACCACCCCCACTCTCCCAGGCATTCTGGCTTCTCTTCCCACCATAGTACCAAAACTGCTTTTTCCAAGGTTACTACTCCATCACCCCATTCAATTATGGAGGAAAAAATGAAATCTAATACCAAATATTGGGAAAACAGGAAGTTTCATATATCTGGACTAAAAAATTGGTCCAACCATTTTGGAAAATAATTGGTGATAAAGTTATAGCATGAATTACCGACAACCTATTCTTTTAGAAAAGTGTTCTACATAAACACGGAAAGATATCTACGTGAATATCTCATAGCATTGTAATAGTAGAAAATTGGAAATCTACTATATGTCCAAAGTGGTAGGCATTTCTCCTTGACCCTTGAATAGACTTTGCCCTTCTTCATTAGTATAAAGCAACTAAATTTTAGGCATGTGGTCATTAAGTACAGGTATTCTTTTTCCAACTCTTCTTTATAGCTGTGATCACGTGATTTAAGTTTTAACCAATAGATGTAAGCAAAATGAGAGAATGAAACTTCTTCCCTTTCTCCTTCATACTCTAGCAATGAAGATGTGTCCACTAGAGGTGGAGTGCCCATCTTGAACTTTGAGGTGACCTTGTTTGTAAAGGCCCATGTACAAGTGGAGCAACAAGGTGGAGGAGACTGGGTTCCTGAACCAGTAACACTCCATATCACCTCTGGAAAATCACCTTTGGATTTAGACATAAGACCTTATTTTAAGACTCTGTTATTTTTGTTTGTGTTAATCACTGTTAACCAGACATAATCTTAGCATTCAGAACAATATATTCACAAAATGGACTCCAGACATCAATTAATGGGCACACACATAAGAAAATTCTAACAATATGAATAAACCCCGTAAGCATGATGTTTCAGGATGATGTGTCCAAATTTATAGCACTTATTTAAAATAAAAATGTAAACAATATATATTATGCATGAATTTATACATATTTACATTATAAATACAAAAACATATGACCATGATTCATAACAACTTCTGGTATCCTCGGAGCAAGAACTTCTCTGACCCTACATTGATTAACTTGATGTGTTACTGATTATCTTATCAGCTAGGATGGCAGAAGCCAAACCAGTCAAGAGCTTTCAAGTCTGATCTGTCCACCTCTAATCTTCCTTATAAACCACTGAAATAAAGCCCTGCTCTTTGGTATCTGAGCCACTGTTGAAAAACAAGAGGTGATAAAAAACTACCTAGCATTTGTTGCCCTTAACGCAGAGAAACTAAAGCAGATACCTTAAAGCAACTGAGGCCAATAGGAAAAGGGGACCAGGAACTAGAGAAAAGGTTAGATTAAAAAGAATTAACCTAGAAGGTAACACCCACGCACAGGAAATCAATGTGAGTCAATGCCCTGTATAGCTATCCTTATCTCAACCAGCAAAACCCCTTGTTCCTTCCTATTATTGCTTATACTCTCTCTACAACAAAATTAGAGATAAGGGCAAAATAGTTTCTGCTGGGTATTGAGTGGGTGGGGGGGTTGGTAAGGGAGGGGTGGGGGGGTGGTAAGGGGGGATGGTGGGGGGGGCAGGGGGGAGAAATGACCCAAGCATTGTATGCACATATGAATAATAAAAAAAATTAGAAAAAAAGAAAAACAAAAGATGAGACAAGCTGTTTCTGGGACATGACTTGTGAAATTCAAGTTAAGGAGAATCACTATTCTTCCACACTTCGATATAAGGAGAAAGCAGAAGTAGCCTTGGCTAAGTAGCAGTTGTGGACTAGCCACAATTTATTCCTATTCACTCACTCACCAGCTCTTTCCTGAGTGTGTTCTGAGTTAAGTATAAGAATATTAACCCTGTAAATTAGTGCAAATGAAACAAGAGGTGAATATTATATTTCTTATATGTAGAGGAAAGAGCATGAGAAAAGGGGGGAAATTAACCACTTAGTCATTTTCCAAATTTCTATAATGGTGAGAATAATAACCTCCTTATGAGCTCTTACTATGTCCCAGACATGCTGTATATGTTCAACTACGTAAGAAAAATTTCACAACAATCCTATATTCTAAATTTAAAAGCTGAGGAAAAGGGATTCTAGAGTTGTCTGAATCTAAAGTCTATATTCTTGAACACTATTCTAGGTCAGTTATTGCCACTAACAATATTTACTTCATGGTCTAGTTCCATGACCAGGTAAATTAAACGGTTGACTATGTTGTGTAATTAACAGGGTGACTCACTGTGCAACTAAAGGCTATTGAAGGCTTTACCTTCTCTACATTCTATAATGTTGCTAACATTTATGTCCCTTTTTAGGTCAAGTCATTTCCTCATAGTGTCAGCATAATTTTTCCCCTACGAGAGATGTTACATTAATCTTTAGATTAACAAAGTACAATTTAATAACAATCTATTAAAACTAGATTCCCAAAGGAGTGAGCTACTCATCGTATATACTTCAGTGGATACTTCAGTGGATAATGTAAAAGTCTTTTGAGAATTATGAACTCTTAGAAGGAAAAACTGGGAAAGAGGGACCTAAACAGTGAAGTGATACCAAAGAGGTATTGTGTGCCCTGTGGATTTGGTGATCTCAAACCGGAAATGGAATGTTCAAATTTGACACTTGCATATTCCAATCCCCTTCCTCTCCACAGCCACCCAAATCCACCCTTACCAAAGAGCTTAGCTGCAGATAGAGTCCTCCATTTCTCCATAGTCATATAAATAGGTTTTAACTATGCTAAAACTAAACATAAACCTTATAACTCCAAGATCACATCTCTCTGCCTAAAAAAGAAAAAAAAATCATTGCCTTTACCAGTCTTGAAATGTTTTCTTCTAGTTGTTTCATTGTTTCACATCTTACACTCAGGTCTTTGATACATTTTTAGTTGACCATGGTATAGGGTGAGAAACAGGGGTCAAGTTTTAATCTTCTGTATATGGACATCCCATTTTCCCAGTACCATGGACTGAAGAGGCCACCCTTCCTACAATGTATATTTTTGGTGCCTTTGTCAAGAATGAGTTGGTTGTAGATGTGTGGATTTATTTCTCAGGCCTCTATTCTAATGGGTTTATGTGTCTGTTTTTAATGCCAGGACCATGCTGTTCTGGTGGCTATGGTTCTGTAGTATATCTCCAAATCAGGTATTGTGATGCCTCTAGGTTTGTTCTTTCCATTCAAGATTGCTTTCGTTATTCAGGGGCTTTTGCATTTTGTAATTCCATGTGAATTCTTCCAATGGAAAACAGTCTGAAATTTCCTCAGAAAAACTAAAAATAGATCTACCATATGATCCAGCTATCCCACTTCTGGATTTTATCCAAAGGAAATGAAATCACTATACTAATGAGATAACTGCATCCCAGATTAATTGTGGCACTATTTACAATAGCTAAGCTATGTAATCAGTTACTGGATAAATAGGTTAAGAAAATGTAATAGATGATAGATACATAGATAGTTTCATAGATAGATATAGATAACAGATTATTATTCAGCCATAAAGAATAATAAAATCTTAACAGGGCACAGTGACTCACACCTCTAATTCCATATACTTGGGAGATGGAGATTGGAAGGATCACAGTTCAAGGCCTGCCCAGGAAAAAAGTTAGTGAGACTCCATCTCCATCTCAACAAATAAGCCAGGTGTGGTGGTTAACACCTGTAATTTCAGTTACATGGGAGGCATAAATAGAAGGATAACAGTCCTGAGGCTATCCCAGGCAACAATTCAAAGCCCTATAGGAAAAGCAATTAAGGTGAAAAAGGGTTGGGGACAAGGATCAAGTGATACAGTGTCTGCCTAGCAAAAGCATGAGGCCTTGAGTTCAAACCCCATGAAAGGGAGGATAAGACAGAGGAGGGGAGAAGGGGAGGGGAGGGAGAGGAGGAGGGGGTAGAGGAGAAGGAGACGGAGGAGGAGGAGGAGGAGGAGGAGGAGGAGGAGGAGGAAGAAGAAGAAGAAGAAGAAGAAGGAGGAGGAGGAGGAGGAGGAGGAGGAGGAGGAGGAGGAGGAGGAGGGGGAGAAGAAGAAGATCAGGAGGAGAAGAAGAAGAAGGAGAGGAGGAGGGCAGAGGTGGGGGAGAGGGTGGGGAAGAGGAGGAGGATGAGGGAGAATGAAGTTTTGTTATCTGCAACAAAATGGATAGAACTGGAGAATATTATATTGAGTGAAATAACCAGATACAGAAAGACAAGTCCATGCATTCTCTCTCATATGAAGAAGTTGAAAAGAAAAGTCGGCTTGAATATAGAACAGTGATTACTAGAGCTTGGCAAGAGGGTAGGTGAGGATGGGGAAAGGATGTCTGGATCTGATCTGTACATGCTGTGTGCATGCATGGAAACATCACACTGAACCCTACTCAGGTGTACAATTAGCACATGTTAATAAAAAACAAAATAAAATTTGGGGAGAAAAATGCTGAAAAGCAGAAGATAAAGTGGAGAGAAAGAAAGGAAATTTTGATTCAAGTCATAATTTTAACCAACACAAGCCCACACATCCACCAAGTATCCTTATCTATTTCTGGGTGGAAAGCAAGGAAAAGAGAGGGAAGTGAGGAGGTGGCTGAGTGGGTGCCAGGAGCTTCTGCCTCTGTTTGGGCAGCCTGTTGAAGTCACCCAGAGAGCTGGAGCTCTGACTTCCGCTTCCTCCTTTCTACAAGCCCACAGTTGATGGGAGGAGAAAAGAGGGATAGCTTTGATGAGGAGAGGAGAGGCTTCTGAACAGAGCCAGCGATTCAGCTTGTGCAGTTTCCAGCCTAGTCTACTTCCACCCTGTGGCATCCTCAGTAAGTCTGCGAGACACAGAGACCACCACTTCCCTGGATGGATCTCACCTATGAATCAAAATGCAAAATGCTGTTACTCTCACCCACTGGTCCTAGTAATGTCCTCTGGAACCACTCCCAACAGGTCAAATCCCAGCTGGGCATTGGTGGCTCATGCCTGTAAAACTAGCTACTCCGGTGGCTGAGATCAGAAGGATGGAGGTTTGAGGCCAGCCCAAGCAAATAACTAGAGATACCCCATCTCCAAAACACCCAGAGAAAAATGGACTGGAGGTGTGGCTCCAGCAGTAGAGTACCTGCTTTGCAAGTGTGAAATCCTGAGTCCAAATCCTAGTTCCACCAAAAAACAAAAACAAACAAACAAACAAAAAACCCACAGGTCAAATCCCCCCTCTACATAATAACCTTTCACATATCTGACGAGTCACACATAATAACAGAAAACTCTATCATATAGTGCTGGCACTGCTCAAAATACTTTATTTGTAGTAATTCATTTAACTTTCACAAGTCTATATTATTATCATGGGTCCCATTTTACAGATGAGGAACCTGAAGCATAGACAGTTTAAGAAACTGACTTATCACACAGTAAGTCAGTGTTCAAGCTAGGATTTGATTCTTTTCACTCATTCCTTGTGTTACACAAACTTTTCTTCTTTTTCCCTCGCCCTTCAGCTACTCATCATAGGGCATGTTTTCCCCTTTCCTCTGACTCACACTGTTAGTCAATGCTGTTTTTAAACAGTGAATGTAGCAATTGAGCTCCCTGGGAGGCAGGCATGGAGTCTGAGTTCATGGCATGCGAGAGGATTAAGAAGGAGAGCCCTTGGTGTCTGTACCTGAAAATGGTGAACAAGGCGGAGATGGGAGGAGAACAGATCTAAGACATTTTTAGTCTATATCACAAAATATTCATAGGTTACTCTGAAAATGTAAAATATGTTCACTTGACTGGTTATATAAGATTGGCTGAAATTTTGCATACATTAATTATATACCTAAGTTTTGCCTAAATTAATTACATGATTTTGTCCCAGGCAAAATCATCCAGGACACACTATTAAAATAGGACATAATAGTGCTTATGAATGATGACAATGGTAACTATTTCACTGATTCATAAAATTATTTTTAAATTAAGTCAAAAAATTGGGGGCACATTTTCCTCCCTAGAGATGTAGCTGGGAATGTAACTCAGTGGTAGAGCCCAAGCCTACCTGGGCTCTTAAGGCCCTGGAAAGAGAGAGAGAGAGAGAGAGAGAGAGAGAGAGAGGATTTATCTTTGAAAACAAAAGGTACATCTCTTAGGCCTCACATTTGTGTGCAAGTACTTTTGTTTGTTAGTTTAATAACTCTTCTGCTGGCTGATCAATCAAGTTGTTTTAAGAGCTCCACATTATATTAGAAAGTCTGTTAAATAATAGATAATTAGTCCCCAGGAAAAAAACCAGGAGAATGCAACAGCCCCCGCAAATCTGTTACTTGTCAGCTGCCTATTACAGTGGCTGCTCCAAATGCTATTAAAGTGAAACCTTACATTCTTACCTTATTTATTCTCACAATCTGCTTATCCACTGTTTATATTCCAAGGCTCCATACATTTTTGTTCTTGTTTTTATCACATTGTCAATTTCAGCAATCACAATTATGACTTAGCTACAATATAAATATTAAGAATCATAAGAATTAATAAAAAGGAAAATTGATAGAGGTATTACTTTAATGATAACTATGGAGTACTGAGTTAAGGAAATTTTCAAAGGGAAATTAAAAGCATGTAAGTTAAAATAACAGGAAATAGAATGGGATGAGGAAGAATGGTCCATCTGTTAAATTAATATACTCTCATTCACTGTGGATTCCAAAGCAATATTGTTATTCCACATTGTTAAGTTCACTGAGAAGGTTTTTCTGTTTTGTTTTTTGACACAGGGTCTTTCTTTGTAGCCCAGGCTGGCCTTGAACTCCCAACCCTCCTGCCTCTGCCTCCTGAGTGTTGGGATTACAAGTGTGCATCACCACTCCAAGCAGGAGAAGATATTTTAAGTGGCCATTTTGTTATTGTTTTTTTTCTTTTTGGCAGTACAGGGGTTTGAACTCAGTACCTCGTGCTTGCTAGGCAGGCACTTTACCACTTGAACCACTCTATAGCCTGTTTCGTGTTGGATATTTTCGAGATAAGGTCTCTAGAACTATTTGCACAGGCTGACTTCGAAATGTGATCCTTCTGATCTCTGCTTCCTGTGTAGCTAGGATCACAGGAGTGAACCACCAGTGCCAAGCTGGCAACTCCTATTTTCAAGTTGAATTACTTCTACAAAGTAAGCCAGCCAGCTCTTACTGATATTTTTCAGCAGCTATGGCCTCTCTCTACCAAACCCAGGATAATGCAGGCTATTTGTTATGTCACTAGACATATCTTCTTCTCTTTGAAGTGGTCCAACCCTCTTTCCCTAAACTAATTCTATTCCCTTGCTAACTCTGCATAATTGTTCTCCATGGAAACAGTTCCTTGCTAGTCAAACTATGACAAGAGCAAAATAAGTTGGCTGCTTGAATTAACAAATCTGATCGAAACTAAAGGAGAAATTAAATGCTTATCAAGTAAACTGTTCTATATGGGTAACTTTCCCATGAATCAACCCAACATTTCCTATAAGAATTACATAATATGTACTGCTCACTTTGCCAAAAGTCCTTATCTTGCCTATGATGTAAAACAGCTATAAGAGAGAAACATTGGGAAGAGGAAGGTGAGCAGAAACCCTGCACCAACTTTCAGCAGCAAAGGGAAATTGACTAATCTTAGAAATTTGCTTTTCCTTCCTTGTCCTAGGTTTGATCCAACTGGAGGAAACTGACTGGCATTTCATGATTTTCCTTTACAATAAGCTGTGAACAAGCTGCAGAGGAAACTAGGCAGGTCAGAGCAGAAAGGAAACTGCCTAGCACCTTCGTCAGTTTCCTGTTGCATATGACCGATAGCAGAAAGAAGAGGATGTGATGTTATGGTGCTGGGGGTTGGTTCCAAGATGCAGCTGATAAATGGCTCTGCCTTCCATTCAGTGGCTAGTGATTTACAGTTTGCTACTGACCAAATCTAGGTTCAGACCAAAAACTTACCCCTTAAAAATCACTTAACAATTCAGACTTTTAAAATGCTTATTCTGTATAAGATAGGAGGAGCCAAAAAAGTTATACTATATTCCTTGTAAACAGCCCCCTGGTGATCTATAAGCTCCAGAAATAAACCAGATCTGTTTCCAGGGAAATTAGTTTCTTCAGGCTTTGGTCAGCTCATCACAAACATTTCCGTGGGGGGAATGTCTTCTGTTTAAGTCAGAGGTTGGGAGTATTATACAGATTATTAGAATCTGTTTCCCAAATACTCCTAATAGGGCATTTAGCAACTCAACTCAAAAATTTTAATGACTTCCCTTGATTAAAGAAGAGAATTCTAGAGTTTTTACACAGAATTTGAAAGACTTGCAAAACATAGTCCGTACCTATGTTTCCACACTTATCTCAAACCATACCCCTTTCATTCTTTTTTTAAAGAGTCTACACACAGTGTTCCTAGCTTGAAGAGCTTGTACTTCGGCCAGGCTACCTAAGTAAGCACTCATGTCACTCTATTCTCCTTTCTAAGTTCTGTCTATTAGTCAAATCAAGTTCAAGTTGCTGCTTTTCCAACAAGTCTTCCTTGCCTACTCCGGGTACAAAGAAATTCACGTTCCTTATAGCATGAATTGTCTCTGTGTCTCATTGATCTCTTCTTTGCTGGAACACATCTTGTACTGTTTGGTTGTGCAGTACTATTTCTTCATTCTTGGGTTCCTACTTAAGTTTGTATGTTTTTGAAATAAATTCAAGAGGAAGATTTTATCTTACATATTCTTTGTATGTCTGCTCATCATCCATAATAGTGTTTTTGATTCAATAATACATATTTTAGATTAATTTATTGAGCACAAGGTATCAAACAGGACCAAACACAACCCTTATAAACTTAAGTGGAATAGAATGATCTAGCACGATAGGACAATCATTGATTTGGGGGTGTTTAAATAGGTTAGGTTCATACAGGCTCAGATTTATAATTTTATAGGAAATATTTTAAGTTTTTTAATCAACTAAGCAACCAACTTATCAAGAGGGGAAAAAAAGCAAACAAAACCTGTTCTGAGTTTGGGTGATGATAGCTGTCACAAGTGTACCACTCTGATGCACTTGTGATGGGAATTGAACCCAGGGCCTCTTGTACGCTAAGCATGTACACTACCACTGACCTAGACTTCCAACCCTTTCACATACATGGTTGGAATGGATCCCTGGAGGCTTTGCCTTCACCACAAGCTTCCTGAAGTAACTAGAATCTCCAAAAGGGGCAAAGTAGTAGGCTTGAACCAGTGAGAAATGACAGACTGACAGTATTCCAAGATGTACTGGTTTTCAAACAATCACATGTGTTTTGTTAACAAGCTGTGGCCAGCAAAGTAATACACCACCTGGTGCGCCCTCCTTCCTTCCTTCCTCTTTTTTTTCTCTTTACTCTCAGTTTCCTAGGATTGTAACCTGAAAAGATGGTTATATAAACTTGGGCTCTATTTTCTAAGGAATCTGAACACCTAACAAATATCAAACAAACCCTGTGCTTAGTGTTAGGGAAAAGACATGGTGTTCTACAGTTACAAATGCTCTTTTTATATTTTATTAGTTTTTTTCCACATGGTTAAAAAAAGTAAAGGCACAAAAGTGTAAAAAAATGAAAGCCTCTCTCTCACACATGTGTTTCTGGCACCTCCTGCATCTTGGTCCCTTTCTATTAACTTATCTTGAAAGTGTTTCATATCAGCCCATAAAAATCCACCACAACATTTTTGACTGCATAGTACTCCAGTACATAGATATAGCATAATTTATTCACTCATTCTGTTATTAATGAAACTTTAATACTTTTTTGTTTTCATTCTGATTCCATTACAAACAAAAGAGAATGAATAACATTACATGTACACTGATTTTATACATGATCTTTCTGGGTCAAGGAGAATACTGGCCTGTAGTAGAGTATCTATTATTACGTATTCTCAACGACACAGCACGTTAAGGTTTTGCTTTCTGCCTATTTGGTTGGTGAGGAATGGTATCTCAGCTTGTAGTTAATTGTACTTATTTTTTTGAGTGAAACTGAATATAATTTCTGATGTTTGGGAGCCATTTGTTTTTTTCTTTTCTGTGAACTTCTTGTTTTTGAAGAAATCTTCACCAAGGGAACATTGTTGAAGGCTCTATTTTTAATATCCTGTGCTCTGTGTCTCAAAGAAAATTAAATTGAGGACTTTCACACAACTCTCGCTATTACTGCTTGAAGTACTGTGATTTATATCATCTCTACTTTGCAACATCTAGTCCCCACGCTCAACAAGTTCACAGTCTGGCAAGAAAAGATAGACAGTGGGAAGAAAGGAAATCAGGCCAATGCACAGAGATATCCCAGTTGCAATGCCCTAAAACCATGACCCACTGATGCTTAGGGCTAAGGTTGATACTCAAAAGCTCCATCTGATGGACAGGTCACCACAGCTGCCATTTCTAAGCACTGTCAGGGCTAACAGATGAATGACAGTGCACTGGTTCTTGGAACTCTCAAGAGTAAACCTAACTTAAGCCAGTCATTGAAAGGTTTGGGACAGACCGAAACAACATTACAATCTTCGAGAAAAGCAATTTACAAACTATTATGGAAATACAGAGACTGGGAAGGACTTAAATATCCCTAGGATGCAGAAAGTGAGTTCTAGAAAAGTCTCACACTGAGATGACTTTTGAACAAGGACTTGAAGGATAAAATGGAATACACAGGTAGAACAGCAGAGATGGCTGTTCTATATGTAAAGAAATGCCATTACCAAAAATATGGAAATTTGAGATCTTTTCTCTATGAATGGTGACTGATCAATTGTGACTAGAGAACAGAGAGGGCGTGTGTGTGTATGTGTGTGTGCTGTGTGCATATTTACAGACAAGGGGTATAAAAGATAGGCGGAATGAGAAATGAAGTCACCCTTTAATTAAAAGCTTTTCTTTCTTGAACTGAGCTCAAATTTTCTTATAAGTTTTATTTGGCATACACAAAAAAACCCGAGCATAAACATGAATTGAGATAATGTAAAAACAACCGATTTTAGAGAAGACAGAGGGAAAAGCCCACCAGGTCAAAGAGAGTTGGTCTCTATTAGTCACAATCTCTCTTGTTCTCAAAAAATCAAAAATAAATTGCAGGGGATGGAGGCTAATGGGCACGTTTGTAAGGCAAAGCTGCACAGTGTTGGGGGTGGAACAAAGCAGAAACTTATTTTAAAATCAGGAAATGTATATCGCTTTTATATTTATGGTAATTAGAACTATTGGAATAAAGAAAAATGAATGCACACATGCAAAGAGAGGTCAGTGAGCGAAATTAGCCCCATTACAGAACTCTAATGATACTTTCTACAAACCCAGTAGACTTCACTAATGAATACTCCAGAGATGTAACCATTTAAAAAAAAAAAATCTGCTTGGCTTTAACAAGAAAAAATACATGATAATTATTTTTTCAAGGAGATGTTGCCAAGGTTTATCCATGCCAAAACGCTGAGGGAAATTTTAATGTGAAATGAACCACAGGAAAGAGATGATAATGAGAGAGGCTTACAAAGGCTCTGTCATCTGCAGACACATTGCATTCTCTGTTCTTCTTTCAGCTCCTCCTCAAACTGTTCTCTCCTAATCCTTGATGTTTATGTTATCCACCCCCTAAAACCCAACACTTGACAGACTCCAGGGATTAAAAACAAGAACTAAATTCTCAGATCTTTACATATAAGGCCAAACTAGCGGTAGAGGTTCAAATGACCTCACTAATATCTCACAGTATCATTCAGCCTTGTCTTGTGGGTCCAGGAAAGGGCTGTGTCCAGTCAATTGTTTGTTGGGGTTTTGTTTTTATGGTTCTGAGGATTGAACCAAGAGACCTATGCATGCAGACAAGAACTCTTCCACTGAGCTACACTGCCACCCCAATTGTTCTTTGGTAATGACTATCTACGTCTTGTTTGTGTAAGGACTCAGGATAAATCAGGACAAAAACTTTCAAATGCAGTAGGAGAGAAAGTAGGGAATGAATGCAGTGAGGTTGAGAACTGATCACATGGGGCAGGATGAGAAGATACTCTCAAAGTCTATGGCCAACACTCTTGGTTGCTACTCACCAACCTTCCCTTCTTGCTTGCAAACTAAACCCCAACTTTGTTCTGGAACACAGGCCCAGCACATGGAGTGAGTTATAGGTCTAAGCCAATCATGGTAAACCCGTTCTCCTTTGCTAGTAATTGGTACAGGAACAGGCACGTAATGACCAGTGCAATGTAAGGAGAAGTTGGTTGAAGGCTTGTTGGAAATATTTTATTCACTGATGGAGAAAATCTTTTTGGTATCCTTTTGCCTTGCTCCAGCTTGCATGCCTTTGCATGAAGGGTATTTCCTAGAGTGGTGACATCAAAGCTGACATTCGCAGGGGAGACCCAGCAACTCACTGAGAAACCAAGGTAGAATTTGCCTTCTTGATAACATTGTCTAATTACCAAACCAACCCTGAGGCAGGCTTTAGTTGGGTAAGCAACAAATATTCTTATGATCTTAGGCCATTATTTGTTAGGCTTCTATTTTCTGTAGCAGGAAATAAAAATAAAAACATTCTCTGCATAGTAGAAACCAAATCAGTAGCCATGGCAGTAGTGGCAGAGAGAACCCCAAAGGATGGGATGGAACATTAAGTAGAAGGGGACTCTGTCTTTCCTCTCCATCTTTATAATTTCACAACCAAATTTTTTTTTTTTTTTTTGCAGTACTGGGGCTTGAACTCAGGGCCTACACCTTGAGCCACTCTTCCAGCCCTTTTTGTAAAGGGTTTTTTTGAGATCATTCTCACAGAACTATTTGCCCAGGCTGGCTTCGAACAGCGGTCCTCCTGATCTCTGCCTCCCGGGTAGCTAGGATTACAGGTGTGAGTCCCTGGCACCCAACACAACCAGATTTTTTTTAAATTGCATTATTGTTTCACACTCTGACCATTGCAATACCCCAGCTGGCATTTTTCTGTCTTTTGCATCTTCATGATTCTAGGACTTTGCTCTTATCATTCTATCTAGAATGCTCTCCTTATCCTCTCTTGACTGATCCTTAGACATTCTTCAAAGCTAAGTCCAAGTCTCACATGTTATGTGAGACCTTCCCTGACAACTGTAAACCACTGTGGTTTCTCTTTCTGTTGAGTTCCTAGGGCACTTATTGTCTGTACCACTTATTATACATGTTTTTTGCCTTGCACTATTAGTCTTTTTACATGTACACATAGCCCAAACATTTCCACAAACTCCTCTCCCTTTAGACTTTAATGCAATAAACATCACTTTATTCTGTTAAAAAAAATACTTGAGTTTGCTGTATCTGCCACTTCTTGCTCCAAACCTTTGTGCCCTCCTCAATTCTTGATCTTTCACCATCTTGCCTCCTGCATTTACTATCCTTCCCCTCCCCTCCTCCTTCTTTCAGTGCTGGAGATCAAACTCAGAGCTTTGTTCATTCTCTGCAAGCATTCTATCACTGAGCTAACCCTTCGTCCTACTCCTCTCTTAGTACTGATTTCCCTATGAGGGAAAATCTCCTCCGTTTGTTAAAGCAAGACTAACAGGGGGAGCTGTTCCATGTAATAAACTCTTTCTAAACATTTGGGGACAGCAGAATAATTGAGCTTAGAACAGAAAATTATTCAAGTTTCCATATCATAAAGTAACAATTATTGATCACTTCCCATGTTTTCAGATTCTGATCAAGCATTTTTCAAGAGTTACTTAATATTCACAGTATACTTTATACCCTCTACTATACAGCTCATAAACTAAGGAACCATGATTCAAATCCAAGTCTTTCTGACCCTAGAATATGTAGTACTCATTACTATTTCTAAAATTCATGACCTATAAAGAATCTCTTACTAGATGTGTAGATTTTGTTTGCCTGTTCAATATTTATACAATTTCTCTTTCTTGTTTATAAAACTTAGACTTTTTTCAGGAATAGAGAACAGCTTCCCCCATGGAAAGCTGCAGCCTGATTGTTCTGAACAACTATGTCTGGCAGTGATTAGTTTAAGCATGGATGTGTGATATATTCTGGCCCATAAGATGTGAAAGGCAATCTTCTGTGCTTTTTCTGGGAAATCTTCCTTTCTCTTAAGAGAGAGAAACAGAAAGAGATGGTCTTCTTCTCCAAACACTATCCTGTCCAATGGTGATACATGTGAACTGCTATGGCCATTTTACAACCACAAGGGGATTTCTCTGAGGACAAAGATAACAGAAAAAGACTGCAAACAAGAAAGATCAAGGGGGAAAAAACCCCAAAACCCTGGTCTTTATTATTGGACTACCAAAATACTTTATCTTGAATATCCCTACCTTTGAACTTTTTTGAATAACAATGTTATTTTTCATAACCATTATGAGCCAGTTTTCTGTTATTTACAATGAAAAACAGTCCAATAGATCTTCTGCTTCTCTCTCTCTGAAGACTCCATCCTGCTGCCATTGTGAAGACTCAATCTCCTGCTCATAGCTACAAGCCTTCTTGGAATCCCAGGATCTCCAAATCTACTTTCCATAAATGTCAGAGAACATCTCCCAAAATTCTATTACTTTACTATGGGGAACAATTCCCTATTTTCTCAATTTTTCCCATTTGCCTTCCAGGGCTGCCTCTCCCCGTTTCATTACCAAAAAGACGACTTAGTGAGTTTTCCTAAAGAATTATTTCTAGAGAGTAGATACTCAAGACCAGGACTTTTACTATCTGAACTTGAATCTCAGTTCCATGTCTTTCTTTGACAAATTTATTTTTCTGAGGCTCATCTTCATCTGCCAAATGGGAAGAACAATTGAAGAGTTGTTACAAAGAATCAATGATGTCATCATCCACACAAAGACAATGACTGGTACTTGCAAGTATTCAAGAAAAAAATACTGACTGGAAATAAAGAAAAGTAATTCAGGTAGGCAGTAAGGAAACTTTCCATTGTACATGCTAGGATCTCATAGAATGTAAAACCCAGCTCAATAACCAAGCAAAGAAAAGATAAGGACTGGAATATTTGAAGATCCAGATAACAAGAAAGAAGTTTCAATCTTATTGTGTTCCTCTGCTCAAGATTCAATCAAAGTCCCTGTAGGAAGCAGTATCTGATTGGTCCAGTTTGGCTCATGGGTCCCCCTGCTTCCTTGGCTGGCAAAGTACCTTGGATAATGGGACAGCCAGATTGTCTGCAATAGTACCCCAACACAAACTTGAAATACTGTATCCAGAAAAGGCAGTAAAATAAAAAACAATTATTATACTTTGAATATAAGATGTCTTCCACAAGCTCTTGTGTTGAATGCTTGGTCCTCAGCTGAGATGCTATTTTGGGAGGTTATGGAAACTTTAGGAGGTGGGGCCTGCCTAAAGGAAGTAGCTCACTGGGGGTATGTCCTTGCAGGCTGTCTTTTATCCTGGCTTCCTCTCTGTCTCTGTGTCTCTCTTTCTCTTTTCCCCTCATATGCTCTGCTTCCTGTCTGTCATGAGGTGATGAAATTCCTCCACCACATGTACCCACCACCAGGATGTTCTTCTGCTCAAGTTCATGGGTCAAGAAATCATGGACAGTGGACGAAAAGAAATCTTTCCTCCTTTAAGTTGTTTCTGTCAGGTATTTTGTCACAGCAATGAGAAAAGTTAACTTGCACAACAAGCAAGCTAACTACTATTCTACATTTGTTATATTATGTTTATAGGATAAGGGTTAGGTATGACTCACTGTATTACCTAATGTTCAACCATTCTCAATAATTAAGGTTTGTTGGTTGGTTTTTCTTATGTAAGTTGACTTGTAACATTGATCATTTGCATTTTTAAGGCTCAATCCAAAAGAAAACACATGCTCCTTTCTTGGGTATTTTTAAGCTTAGGAAGTCTGTCAATGACAATTATGAAGGGATATAACAAGGCTGTTTTTGAAGGGTGGAGGAAGCAGAGTGTGAAGCTGTTAACTTTAAAAAATAAAATCAATATTAAAGAAAAAAGGTGAAAGAAAGCATAGACCTGTCAGCCTGTCTTCTTCTTCTTTCTCTGATTTTGCCCAGATTTCAGTCCTAGAAGATGGGAAAGGAGAAATTGGTAGAAAAATATCTCAATGTTCTACTTGGCTTTTGTTTTATCTTTGGAAGTAGTGCTCTTTTGACCTCAAGTATGGTCAAAAAAGAAGACTACATGTTGCATCAATAGGCAGAAAAGCACCAATTGGGTCCATTTTCCCTTATAAACATATTTTAACTTCAAGCTCATTTCTGTTGTCAAAGACAGCCTGGATACCAGTCATCTTGTCTCCCAAGATGACTCCTCAGCCTGTCTCCCAAGAGCTTATTCTTGCTCCATTCCTTTCCATGAAGTCACAGAATGAGTCAGCTTCCTCAAGCATTATTTTGGTCCCATGCCTTTGAAATCATAAGTTCCTGATCCAGATGTGAGCGCAATCTGGCTGAGACATCCATCACGCCTTTGCTCATCAGCACTGATTCTACTGACTTGACCAGTGAGGCAGATGTCCACCTCCCCCCACCTTCCTTACTACTCCACGTGGTCCCCTCCCCGAGTGCTTCATGTGGGAACACTGGTAAGTCAACAGGAAGGGAGGCCATGATCCTTGATGAGATTGTCTAAGTAAAGAGTAGAGAGTAAGAGGAGAAGAGGGTTGGGGATAAATATTAGATGAATGCTAACAGTGAATGGTTAAGTTGTAGAGGGTGAACTTGAAAGAAAGCAGAGAAGTAGGTGTCAGGAAGGTAGGAGGAAAACCAGGAAAAATGCAGTGTTGTAGATGCCAAGGAAAGGGAAGATCTCAAAAAGTAGTGAGGTCATAGTCAAAATGTGACTTAAACAATGGTGTATTATTCAAACTTAAGAAGAAAGGAAATTCTAACATGCTACAATATGGATGAACCTTGATGGCATTATTTTAAGAGATATAAATCAGTTACCAAAGTATAAATAGTCAAACTTAGAGAAACAGAAAGTAGAATGGTGGTTGCCAGGAGATGAGGAATGGGGGTTGTAGGGAGTTAATGTTTAATGGGTACAGAGTTTCAGAAGTGCTATGGATGTATATGAGGTGCTCAAGCTGCTTTTGCTGAAAAGCACTAACTCTTTCTTAGGTCCATGACTTAACTAATAGCAAGAAATCTGTCCTGCATTTTATACCTGTCTTTGTTCTAAGCCATTCTCTTTCCAGTCACCTTGCAATGACCTTGAATTCCAGAAAGGACAGGACAAGGAACAGAAACTACACCCAACAACAGACCTTCCTCAGGATGGACCACCTACCTGCCAGTCATGAGACCAACTAAACCATACCTGTGACTGGGACTGTGTAAGTATGCTTACCTTTGTCCCCTGCCCCCAGTTCTTTTGTCAACTTAAACCTATAGCTCAGGTCTGTACCCCGAAGATGGCTAAAGATGAGCTGAGTACTTACTCTGCCTCTTCCCACTGCGTGTCCAAAGCCATGAAATAAACCTCATTTCTCTGCCTTCACCATGCTTCATTATTTGGCCATTAAGGATGGGTGACAAGACCCAGCATATGAAATCTCGGGAGTTTGGACCTTGGGTCCAAAATTCCATTTTCAGAACAATGTGAATGTGCTTAAAGTGGTTAAGATGACAAGTTCTGTGTGTTATGTGTATTTTACCACAATTTTAAAAAGTGTGTGTGGGGGTGGAGTGGCTCAAGTGGTAGACGCCTGTCTAGCAAGTGTGAAGCCCTGAGTTCAAGTCCCAGTAACACCAAAAAAAAAAGTAAAGAGATGTCAGTAGTGTTAGATGCTGGCGAAAGATCAAGTATGGGGAGGTTGGTGTTTAGTGTCATAGAGACTGCTTGGTGACATGTGTGAGAGGGATCTAGCCTATGTTCTGGGTGACATAATTATTTACATGTAAACATACATATTTTCTGACTGATAACTGATTTTTAGTAAAAGTGAGTCATGACTGATTCAGGCCATCTCCAGTTCTACAGCTAACCTCTTCCTCCTGTCCCCGCCCTGTCCCTGCCCTCACTTGATGAGCTTCATTCTCACTGGTGTTCTCTTTCACTCCCACACGTGGTTCATCATTTTCTATCTGAAGCTTAACAGGACTGCAATAGCCTGTGTCCCCAAGTGCAGTACTTATTCTTCCTCTCTGCCAACTTGCATCTCTTCCCTGCTTCCCAACAGTCACTAACTACACACTTCCCTCCTCCAAGGTCTTTTCCTAGATTAACTACAACTGTCTTCATCCACATAATCCATTAAGAATTTTTTGAAAATAGTAAAATAGCCACTGTCATTTATTCAACAACTATTTAAGGAATTTTGTATTCCATAAATATTAATAGAGCCTCTACTGCATATGTGGAATTGTGATATTTGTTGGAGCTACAACTCCTGCCTCAAATAGGTCAAGTCCAGTGAGGAGGAACTTATCCTTTGAGCATTTAGGCAGGTAAATTTAAGAATAAATGACCAAGAAAAAATATCTCTCTACAGAAACATTTACAACTATTTTGGGGAAGACTATATCAGTATAATTCTAGTAGAAAGTCCTTTGCACTGGTAATAAATTAAGCAGAGTAGGTATTACAAAAACTCATCGCCCTGACCTTGTTATGTGTTTATTGCATAACTTTACAAAGCAACTTTCTAGCACTAGCTCTCTCAGCTACCCTAATATACTCTATGTTCCAGTAAAACTGATTTACCTTATTTTCCCATTTCTAAAATGCAACTGATGATTACAAGACACACTATCAATTAAAGAACATTTCAGGGGAAAAAAGGAAACAACCATTGTATAGTCAGATAGTGATTATCAGACACATACCAATTACACAAATTTGGAAATGTCAAAATGGAAAGGGGGAACACAAGGATGATGTACACATCTTATAGTGAAAGATACAGTGTTTATTGCTGTCAAAAAATGCTTTGCCTTTCTCAGGCTCCAAACATTTGTTTATGCCTTTCCTTCCATCTGAGAAATCTCTCTGCTCCCTACTCCTACCTACAATCTATCCAATCTTGCTTGTTTGTTTTGTTTGCTTGTGGGGGGTGGGGAGGGGAATGGGGGTAGGTACTCTAACGCTTGAGCCATACCTCCAGCTCTTTTTGCTCTAGTTATTTTGAAATAGGGTCTTACTTTTTGCTCAGGCCAGCCTGGACAGGGATCCTCTTATTTCATGCTTTCCACTGTAGCTGGGATAACAGGTGTCTGTCTGCCTCCATACTCTGATTTTTGTGTTTGTATAGGGTCTTGCAAACTTTTCTTGCCTGGGCTGACTGGGAACCATGAGCCTCCTGATCTCAAACTTTGGTATAGCTTAGGGTGACAGGCATGTGCCACTGCACCCAGCTCTTGCTTTTTTCAATCCTTTAAGACTATAAATCAGGGCCAAATTTACTTAAGTCCATTATATAATTTTTTATTGAGCTACATTTTAATCACATAGTTTAGGCTTTTACCAAAAGTTGCTATATCAGTCATATTAAATTAATTACAGCATTTGCTGTAAAATGTTATTGAAAACATTATTTAATACATTATCCAATATACCACCATGACTTCCCTTTGAAATTCGGTGCTGGTCAAACTTCTAAATTAGCTCACTTCTTCTCTTCTGAACCTAAGATTTATCTAATGGGCTGTGTTTCACCTTACTGCTATAAGTGTCAGAAAACTCAAAATCAATTCAACAATTTAATTTGAACAGTTGAAGCCATATGTTTATCCATATGGCTATAATATTTCTGTTTTTCTTTTTCTCAGATCTTGACTTTTCATAATGATTAATATCAGAGTATGCCAGGCTCTGTGCCAGATGCTTAACATGAGTTATTTCATTTAAACTTCACAACAATCCTGAGTTTTACAGATGAAAAAAATCCTGACACTTGGAGAAGGTCAAACAGTGAGTACCAGAGCTTGGATTGAACCTGGGCAGTTTGATCTCTTTACTACAGTCCCTTATCATGTGGAGTGTGTCTTTTAAAATAATTTCAGGAAAAGCCAGGTGCTGGTTGCTCAAGTCTGTAATCCTAGCTACTCAGGAGTCAGAGATCAGGAGACTAGAGGGTCAAAGCCAGCCCACGCAAATAGTTCACAAGACCCTATCTTGAGAAAACCCATCACAAAAAAGGGCTGGCAGCTGGACTCCAGTGGCTCATGCCTATAATTCTAGCTACTCAGGAGAAAGAGATCAGGAGGATCAAGGTTCAACGCCAGCCCCAGGCAAACAGTTCCCAAGACCCTATTTGAGAAAACCCATCACAAAAAAGGGCTGGCAGCTGGACTCCAGTGGCTCACACCTGTAATCCTAGCTACTCAGGAGGTAGCGATCAGGAAGATCCCAGTTCGAGGCCAGCCCAGGCAAATAATTCAAGAGACCTTATCTAGAAAAAAAACATCATTCTGCCTGGAAGCAGAGTGGGAGGGGTGGGAGGCGGGGAGAGGAGTAAGAGGAGAGAGGGGGAAGGTGGCCCAAATAATGTATACACATTTGAGTAAATGTAAAAACGATAAATTTTTTAAAAAATTAAAAGAAAAAACCCATTACAAAGAAGAGCTGGTGGAGTGGCTCAAGGTGTAGGCCCTGAGTTCAAACCCCGGTACCGCAAGTAATAGTAATTTCAGGAAAAAGAAGGAAACAATGTACATATTTATGCTTACATATGCATTTGTATGTGTATATAAAATGGTTTGAATTGTAATATAAAACAAAACACAGTGTTAATGACCTCATACAATGTCTTATTTGGTGGTCATTATGAAACATATGGAATTCCTTGACCCTTTGGCTATTTTATATAGATGAGTATGACCTAAACAAGAGTATTTTAATTTCATTTTAGTGCATAATTAAATTTAGCATGAAAGAAATTTTATTTAAAAATTCCATCAGAATATGAGATTAGGTAAAAAAAAAAAAAAAATCCCTCAAATTTTCAAGTTCAAATTGTGGTGCAGTCCATTGCTGTAAATTTCAAAGAAAGAGTTCCCGGCTGCATTGCAGTAAATTTCCTTAGATAATATACGTCATGTTTTAATATAAGATTGGCTCCCAAGTGGGATCTGGATCCTGGATTCCTGGCTCTCTTAGACACTGAAGCTAAGCTCATCAGAAGAATCTTATGTGGTTTAACATTTAAATAACTCTGCAGTCCCTGTCAGCCAAGATTGGGTTTACATTTTTATGAGACAATTTGTAGAGAGAAGGAAATTATTGGCGCTTACTCCCAAGGCAAATGCTATCTGTTAGGGCAGTATTCAAGGCAACCTTTTTTCACTATAGCAGGATTTTACTCCCATCCTATTTAGAAAATAGAGGTATTAATATATCAAGAACAGGAAAAGAATCCCCAGCAATGTCATTTCTCTTCACCAAAGCTAGAAGCAAGAAAACTAAGTAGGAAAACCTGTTTCAGGAACAAACAAAGCCACAGCAGGAAACTCTCCCAGGGTGTTCACACTCATTTAGTGAGAGCAATAGCTTTTCCTTTGCAGGAAGAACAAGTCCCTCCCCCTCCTCCCAAAAAAAGAAAACCTGCAGAGTCACCTGGTTGAGCCAACCCACAATTGCAAAAGGGACAGAAGTCAGATTACCAAAGCACCATTAAGGAGGAAGGTAGAACACAGCATAGTGTAGTATATGTCACTAAGATTACCTAACATTGTTCTTGGGAACTTGAAGAGGGGAAGGAGTTGTTCGCAACTGATAAGAAAATATTGCTCTTCTCTCTTTCATTTTGGAAGGGATTAGTAAAAAAAGCACACATCGACTGTAGCATAATATCAAAGTGGTCAGGAATCAAATGAACCACATTTAGTACAGTCAAGAGCAATGAGAAAAAAAAAATCTGCTTTCTAAAGATAAGAAAATGATGGCAGAAGATGGTTGCAAAAAGACTAAGCAGGCATTGGGAATCAAAAGATGTGCACGTGAGTCAGCCCTACTGGGAGATACACGGTTCTGGCATGTGCTTGTTCAAACCAAGGTTTGCCTTGTAAAATTGTTAGGTGGTTCTGCCCATTGTCAACTGTGTCACTGATGGGACGGGCGGGGGGAGTGGGGAGGAGTAATTGAATCGCTTTGTCTAAATATTTCTACTGCAGTGCTCTTTCCACAAGTTGCTGGATATTTCAGAGTCTACTAATTGTTTGTACTCAACCTTGTGTTTCAGAACCTCATTGGTTATTTTTTCATTCCATCGACACTTTCAACTGGGTGCCCACTAGCTGCAGACTCTGTGCTGGGCTGGGAGGATACAGAGATGAACAAAAGAAGGGACTCAGAAAAGGAGCTCGGGTAATCAGTTCTTATACTAGTTGACCCCCTAAGAAGCTGTTTGACATGAAAAAATTCATTGGTTTATAATGCAAAATCTTAAGAACATGGATTTTTATAATCCAAGGGATACCTTTCCTGATAAACCCCCACAATGGAGGCTAGGTCACTATTCACAAGATTTTTTGGGAATGCAGATTTAAAGCTGAAGGATCCAGATTCTGTTTTGAAACATGGTACTTTCCAGAAAGATAGTTTTACTCATTTCTTTTTAAATTAACTCTACCCCACCCCCAAAACCTTATATTTACCCTTCAGGTAAGAACTCTGCTTTCTTTGCTTTTTTCTTATTTTCCCACATACATCTCTGATTCTTTCACATTAGTGTAATAATAATTCAGAGGCCTTAGAGCCTAGGAATTGTGGGTTCAAATTGCAGCGTAGTCACTAGCTGTGCATCATTGGGGAAGTTGCCTAGCATTTGGAGCCTCAAATTTCTCATCTGTAAATGCAAGTCAATAATAGTACCTGTTTCATAAGAGTGTTATGAGGGGATTAATTGAGATAATACATGTAGAACAGTTATAACCTGTCTACCTATTATAACATACTCACTATTCTGATATTACATATCTGTGCTCACATCCAAGTGGCATACAATCTTTTTGACTCCTGGTTATCTCATTTTGCCCAACATTCTATTTTACTTAAATATGTAATTCATTTTTATTCTAACAGCATTATGAAAAAAATAGTGGTCAAAAATTTTTAAGAGAATCTTATAGCTGGGTGTGGTGGTGCACATCTGTAACTCAGTACTTATGAGATTGAGGCAGGAGGATTGCAGGTTCAAGGCCAGCCTGTGCTACATGATGAGATCCTATCCCCAAAACAAACAAATAAAATTTTTATTTTATTTTGGGAGCCCCTTTTGGGAACCCCAAAGGTCCTGAGTTATTTGATATGGTAAAGAGTTACTTCTTCAAGTTAAAACTCCAATTGCACACAACACTTTGAGACTATGGTGCACATGCAGTGTTTGGCAACACATCTGGTTTTTCTGCTTTGGTGAACAAAGAAACCTAACACATCATTATGAGTCACAGCTTTCTACATCACCTTGCATTGGGCACTAGAGTTGCTGCCAACAGTCCTGAGAGGAGTCTACCTATCACTGCAGGAGTCATGAGTTTATTCAGACCCCAGACTTGGACTCGGTGGCATTAAAAGAGACTTTTGCCCAGAAATGAAAACAGCATATGAAATTCTTCACAGGAATTTACTACTAAAATAATTCTACAGGGAACAAGTCATTTGTGCTATGGTTTATTGAATCACATGAATAAGGTAGGGCATTTTTTTCAGCATAAGATCCTCATTTTGGAAACTGATCAAAAAAAAAAAAAAAAGCCACAAGTGCTTTTGGCTAAGTTGTTACTGTAGGAGAGAGATTGGGAAAAGACAATTACAAAAAGCTATTCCCATGCTGAAGGAGATTCTCCTTGCTCCATTCAGGAGTGATGAAGCATGCCAATTTCTCATGAGACAGAAATCTACAGACACCTGGAAACATTGCAAAATGCCTCTAAACTTTGACCTTAAAATTGCACATGTATTTTAACCATTTTCTCCTTGGTATATATAGCATTGATGGTGCAGCCTTCGTGAAGATGGCCAGATTTGTAGACCTGAATACAGAAGAAATGATGCAACTGTGTTAGCATAAAGGGTCCTAGAGAAAAAAAAAATAATTAAATTAAATTTAAAAAGAGTCCTAGAGATCCACTGTGCCTGGATCCAGCCTAACTGTGGGCTACCACACAGCTTTGCAAATGTGCACTTCCTTTCATTTGTTGCTATCAAAATTAAAAGTAAACATAGTACCATGTAAACTTATACCATAATTTCTTCTTTTCAAGTCAATCAATGGCAGTCCTGATCTTGAAATTCACTGTGGGGAAAAACTTTTGATTTTGGTTTTTCTTTTGTATTTGCATATTTGCATTCTTTTAAAATTGCTTCATTACCCGAATAAACAAAATAAGGTAATATTTTTTTCTATGTGAAGGGAATAAATTTCTAAAGAAATAAAATAAAGCAGATGCCAAATGTGGGAGGATGCTTAAGTACATTTGGGGAAGAAAATAACCTTTATCTTTCATCACATGGAAACAAGCAAATGACCCCTTCTGGAAAAAGATTATAAACACTGATCTAATATGGCCTCTTTATTTTATAGTGAATAAATGGAATCCCCAAAACACAAAATATTTCCCTAAAGTCATACAGTTAATAAGTGTTAGAACTGGAGTTTGAACTCAGTTCTTTTGACCTAAGGTAACTAGATTATGTGACCACTGTATTTCCCCAATGGGACATCCCACAGTTGCATAAGAAAGTTCGTGGGAACTAAATTAAGTCAAAGCAAAGCAAGACCAGAAGCAATCAGTCAACCATAAAATTTCTGTGGAAATGAAGTCTTTTTTGCTCCAAGTGTGTGACTATCAGATTTTCCCATCCTTGACTTGTGTAGACCTGAGCTGGTTGCCAGCTACTTAGAACCCATCTGCTACCTATCCCATGTTGGTCCTGCTTGTTTTTCTTCCTTGATGACAGATGTCCCAGTTCCAAATCTACCAGCAGATTTAAGCGTCTTAAATAACCAACACTTGGCTTCACCTGGGTGTGTCGCTATTCTCTAAATGCTGCTGTGTCATTCTGCCATCATCTGAAGACTATGTGTAACACCTTACACTAGAGTTTAGTGGGTTCCAGTGACCATATGCTGAAATGGACCCTTTGCCTTAAAAAGAAAAAAAAAAAACCCTGAGAATCCTAATTTAAAGTCTTTTCATTTTCAAGTATATAAAAGTCATATAGTTTTCATATTTATTTCAATTACCTGTCTTCTATATAAACTAAATTTTTTATTTTGAGTTTAAGAATTTTTTTAAAAATTTCTAGTAAAAACAACAAAACAGTTGAGATTTGACCAATAGTCAAGAGCACCTGTCTGCCTTTTTGAAGATAGGGTAGGTCATTTCAATTAAGTTTACTCTTGATATCTGAATAATTGGACTCCCTGCAAGTAGGAAGCCTTCAGGATGGAGCCACAGTGGGTGAAATCAAGGTGGTGATTCAGGAGAATAAGTTATAATATAAAGTCCTATGTAGAAACCTAATAGCATTCATGGAAAATGGCTGCAGAGCCAGCAGAAGTTTGGGTAGACTGAGGGCTGTAGTTTGGATCTGGAGTATCCTCCAAAGGCCCATGTGTTAAAGGCGTGGCCCCCAGCCCTTGGTGCTATTCAGAGGTGGTGAAAGCTTTAAGACATAAGGCCTAGTAGGAGGTCTTCTGGTCATGCCTTCAAAGGTGATTGTGGGACACTACCCCTTCCTCTCTTCCTTCCATTAATGGTCATGAGGTAGATGGGCTTCCTCTACCACTTGCTCCCATTGTAATGTACTGTGCCATCAAAGATCCAAAGCAATATAGCCAATTGGTCATGGACTAAGACCTCTAAAACTGTGAGTCAATTGTAAATTGATATCAAGCATTTTGTTACAGTAACAGAAAGTTGGCTAACACACTCAGCTTGCCTGAAAACATGTTGGTATCAAGTAATGGAGAAGAGGAGTTAAATGAGCTGTATGGTTAGCTGACTGGGCAGAAACCCATTCCAGTGATGTACCTCTTTCTCCCAGCAACTCCCAGGTACACTTTGATGAAGCCTTTACCAGAGGGTGGGGAAGGGTCATGACAAAGATTACAGAATTTTAGGCAGCCAACAATTAGAATAATCATGAAGACTCTTGCAAAGCAAGCATTTGTGATAACGATAAGAAGCGGATACAAAACTACTTGTACACTGTTAAAACATATGTAAGTACGAAATAAAGGCTAGAAAAAAATACTACAAAATGATAAAAGTTACTGTGTTGGAGTTGAGGAGTTATGGGTGATTTTCTTTAATTTCTTTTTAAAATCTTTTATAATATTGTATAATTTTTAAAGCTTTTACCAAAAAAAAAAAAAAAAAGACAAAGGGAGAAGAAAAAAGCTAATCAACATTTTATATTCTATAAGAAAAAATAGAAGATTCTTAAAAACCTAACAATTTTTTCCCCCATTCTTCCTTTGTCATCTCTTTAAACTCTAATTTCAAGCTTCTTCTCATTCCAATTAATTCCGTTTTGAATAAAACACATCACTCCCCCTCAGCCTCAATTATGGTACAGCTTGAGTCTTTTGTATTTTGCTGGTTTGGTGTCACTTGTGTGAGATTATTCAGACTTGCCTAAATCTCTGGTGAAAGTACTTGACCTGCAGAAAAAAAAGCTGAGAGATCTAGTTTGTGAAGCTACAGAAGGCATGAGTCAGATACAAAAGGAAAGACAGTATTTCTCAAGTGAACAAACCAAAAAACCGAGATGTTGAACTTCAGAGTGTAAGGCTATTTTAGGTAGAAGAAGCTGGAAACTCTTCTATCTAAGTTGGGATAGAATATTTCACATTTAATGGGATCATAATATAAATAAAACTGAATTTATCTCTGATGACTGTTTTAAGATAAAGTTGTTAAAGATTTATAGTATGTCTCTATTGTGAAATAAAATGCTTGACTTTTCTAATAAAAGTTTAGTACCCACCTCAATCTTGTTATGTACAAATACCAGAACCAGATTTTATATGACTCTACAGGCATAACTGTATGCCACTAATGCTTTAAAAATCAGGGTGTGGCAATAATCAAATAACTCTTTTAAATTTTTAGTTTATGGAGCCAAGACCCATAAGGAATGGTCTGCCCCAATTCATAACTTGGTAAAAGACTAGAGGCTCTTTTGAGAAGTCCCGATTTCAATTTTTTTCCTTTGTCTCTTTATCAAAGCACTTGTATAAAGAGAGGCACCTAGCTTTTGTCTCTACATATAATAGATTTGTTGTTTTCTAAAACTAAACTACTATTAACAACTGAGTTACTATTAAAAAATTGACTTTTGAAATAAATACTTCAAAAGCTATAGAATGAATGAAAATAGCCTGCCTGCTTTGCAAATTCTGCTTAGTGCTAGGTTATTTGGTCAAACCACAGGTTATGCATGCCATGAGGGTACAGATTACTGCTTCAGATGCTTTAGCATTCTCCAGCACGATGCACAGATTCCTAATTAGTCACTAAAAAGTACTTGTTGACTTGTCTTATGTGAGCAGTGTAACCTGCTTTGATTTCCTCCTAACACCTCCCCACTTCTCCCAGCTACAAGTCTTCCTCTCCTCTGCATCATATTCAAACTTTCACTTTATACTTTTAGCTCTTTCTGAGTTATGGCCAGGCCTTCTCTCCTGACACACACTAAGCCTTTTGAGGACAAATATCTTCTGTGCCTTCTTTCCATTCTTTACAGTGCCTGGCACATTGTAGACATGAAACAAACTGGTTGAACAGAGACTTGAATGAAGCAACATTTGAAAAGTAAATATGACAATTAGAAGACTTCTAGTTGCCAACCCTAAAATTGCTTGAGAAAAATGAAATACATAATTATTTCTTACAAATACAAGGTACAGAAAACAGATAAATAAGAATCTGTGGTCATGTGATTTGTTCTCTTTACAGGAAAATCTTTTTAGATCACAAACTGTATTTTTTGTTCACTATAGCTATTACAGGTTCACATTCTGAATATTAGATAATGCTAACATTATGATGGATAATACATGAAAATATAAATACCTATTTTTTTGTCTAAATGGAGCTGCTAATCTTCCAGAAAAAAAAGTTTATTTTTCTCCATTTCTTTCTTATAAGTACTGTAGTGCTTTCCATAGAAGACAGATTATTTCTCTAGACCATTATAAACTTAGATCTCTGCCTTCCTAGATGTGTTTTTGTGGAAGTATTTTTCCATGACTTTTATAGTCATGATGTGCAGGAGTGGAAGGAAGAACACTAACATTTCTTCATTGCCTGTTAAGTGTCAAGTGTTATGTTAGGCACTTTTATATTTGGAATCTTGTTGAATCATCATGAAAGGCCCCATAGACATGCCCATTTTATATATGAAGCAACTGAAGTTCAAGAAGATTAATGAACTTTCTCAATGTCTTACAACAAATAGTGCAGCCAAGATCCAAACCCAGCTTCACTTCACCCTGTTCTATAGACTTCCTACTGCATTTTGCTGAAATTTTTGTGAACATTTGTGCAAAATAAAAAGGCCTGGAGCTGGGCACCAGTGGTTCACCTGTAATCCTAGCTACTTTGGAGGCAGAGATCAGGAGGTTCACAATTTGAAGCCAGCACAAGCAAATAGTTCAGTGAGACCCTATCTCAAAAAAACCCTTCACAAAAATAGAGCTGGTGAACTGGCTGAAGGTGAAGGCCCTAAGTTCAAGCCCCAGTTCAAAGAAAAAAAACCCCTAGGATGTTTTATACTGTATGCCTAGAAATAAATAGAAAGTTGTGAAGGAATGACGCATGATGCAGAGGCACTGATGATTATGACAATAGGTTTATCTACAATGATGCAAGTTATGCAAACATGTAAAATTTCTTTCTCCTTTTTTGTGATACTGGGGTTTGAATTCAGGGCTTTGCATTCATGAGGCAGGTGCTCTACCTCTTGAGCCACACCTTCATCCCTTTTTGCTCTGGTTATTTTGGAGATAGGGTCTTGCTTTTTGTTCAGGTTGGCCTAGACTGCTATTTCCCTATTTTAACCTTCCTGCCATGCTAGCATGACAGGGCACACCACCACACCCAGCTTTTCTCCATTGAGATGGGACCTAATGAAGTAGTTTTTTTTCCCCTTGGGCTGGCCTAGAATCACAATCCTCCTGATCTCATCTCCAATGTAGCTTGGGATGACAGGACCATACCACTGGTGCCCTGCTAAAATAACTTTCTTAACATACTACATTATTAAATTCTTTATCACCATGAGGACATTGTCTCTTGGACAACAAAAACCAGTCTTTGTAAAATGGCTTTGTGTTTCTCAGTGTATGAAATAATTACCATTGCTGATACCTTCCAATCCAACTAAAATTTGAAGACAGGTAACTGTTATCAGCACTAGAAAACAATTTTATCTGTAATCTGCCTACTAGCTTTGAGGATCAGAGTGCCCAAAGCAACAGAGTGTTTCTAATGGCAAGCTTTTTTTTGCCTCGAGGGAACACCCCATTAATTCACAGATGGTTTACATTTTTGCCAGGAGTAAAAAGAGGAAATTTTCTTTTTCATAAATACATGAGATGAACAATATCTCAAACTTTTCTGGTGATTTCCACATTGAGGAAGTAGAGGAAAAGGGGGCTGACATTTATTGTATGCTCTAACCTGCTTTAACAGGATGTCTTGGAGTTACTAGGTCAATACTTTATATAAAATAAGGTCAAGTAGGTTTCAGGTGTGTCTCACTCATAATTGTCTCACTTCTACACTCTTTTGCACTGTAGAGAGCAATAGGTCAAAATTATACTCTTATTCGTAGCTTTTATTAACCTCTCCTTTGACGCTGAGGCTAGAAATCACCTCTGGGTTAAGTGGTATGACTTCTACATAGGTATACTTAGAGAAAGCCTGCATTTTCAGCATTGTTGGAAAATTCAGTCTTAGACAGACAGGTAAGATAATAGTTTCCAATGCCATTTGACAGGGCAGTGTTTTTTTTTTTTTTTAATCACATTTTCTCTTTTTAACAGTATTACATAGGTATGTTTACATATAATAAACTGCACATATTTAAAGTGTTCAACTTGATAAGTCTTCACATTAGGTATACACCCATGAAAAGTCATCAGCACAATAATCTAAAAAATTTGTTTTATCGGGTGTTCCTTTGTAATACTTCCTTCCTCCCACCCTACCTTCTGGCTCTGGCAACTACTGGTTTACCTTATTTACTTACTTACTTACTTACTTATTGGGACTGGGGATTGAATTCAAGGTTTCATGCTTGACAAGCAGATGTTCTACCACTTGAGCCACACCTCCAGTCCATTTTGCTCTGGTTATTTTGGAGAGGGGTCTCTTAGAGCTCTTTGACTGGGCTGGCTTGAACTATTTCTCTAGCCTCCCAAGTAGCTAGGATTACAGGTGTAAGCCACTGGTGCCTGGTTGATCTGCTTTTTGTTTGCATTTCCTATAATTTTATGAAAATATAATCATACATTGTATACTGTTTTTTGGTCTGACTTCTTTCACTCCTCATAATTTTTTGGGGATTCATCCATGTTGTCACATGCATCAGTAAGTCAATCCTTTTCATTGCTGAATATTATCCCACACTATTTGTTTTTTCATTTATCCCTTCATTTATCCATCTTTGCAATTCATCCTAACCTCTTTATCAAAATTATTTCTCTGATTTGCAGTTTCTAATTATACTCTTGGCACTTCTGCAGGGGTGGAGGACGCCTTTGGTTTTCAACTACTCTGCATCTGTCCTCTTACTTCTGTTAATGGTGTCCTCCTGTTCTTTGGGCATTTGTATTTTCTGCATTACACCTGGTTTTGTGGAACCCTTCTGATTAGAGGGTGATACATGACCTAGGTTGGTCAGAGTCGTTCCTTGGAATTTTCTAAATGGACCTTCCTCCACTTAAATGAGGAAGTTTTCCATTCCTGAGATAACAACTTACAAAAGAGAAGGGATTTATTTTGGCTAACAGTTTTAGAGGGTTTAGTCCATGGTTGATTGGATCTGTTGCTTTGGGTTGGTGGCAGCACAGGGCACCATGGTGGGAGTACACGCTCCAGAAGACCTTTCTATTTTTTTTTTGTTTTGTTTTGTTTTCGAGGAGACCTTTCTACCTCAGGGCAGCTGAGAAACAAAGAGAGAGAGGAATGGGCCAGGATTCTAATATCCCTTTCAAGGACATGCTCACATAGTGACCTAACTTACTTCCAGTAGGCTCTATGTCTTAAAGGTTCTACTACCTTCCAACAGTACCATAGGCTGAGGACTAAACTTTTGACACATAAGCATCTGGGGGATACCTACTCAAATCACTGAAGGAACTATGAGGGTATAATTCCAAAACTTTCAGTGAATTTGGAAAAATGATGTTGGCACATAAACTGAGGCCCAGATCAGAGACAGAGCAACCATGTTCCATGGTGGGTCTCCCGGAACTAGCTGATGACAAAGTTTCTTCATCCCTGGTTTTTGCATTTTATTAGGTGGGTTTCCTATGGGCACTTCCTTACTTATTGTAAGAGTACCCTTTTTTTGTTTGGGGGGGACATTTCTTCTAATACTCTCAGCACACGTGATTCAGGTAAAACAGATTCTACCCTGGCTTTTGGGGTAAAACACATATCTAGGTCCTAGCCAGCTACTCAACTACCTTGGCCAGAGTGAAAATGATTCAAGCTGGGGCCAATTAGAGCTAATGTTTATGCTACTGTGAGATTCTGTTGACCTAGTGGGTGGACGAGCCAAGATTGCCAAAGGCAGAACCAAGAGGAGAGAAACCAGGTTTTGACAACATCATGTGGGCTGTTGGCTAAGACATCCCCGAAGCCTGCACTTCCCTTGGCCTTTTTAGTCATTAAAAAAAAAAAAAAATCTCCTTTTGTAACAAGTTACTTGAGTTGCTGTTCATGTCACTTATGGCAGAAAAAAAAAATCACAATACAATGCATTACATTCATTATCTCATTTAATTCTTATAACCTAGCAGGTATATTATTATCCCAAGATTATATATGGGGAAACTCTTGATTAAGTAACCTACCAACATCTAGTGGCAAAGCTAGAACTCCCATCCAATCCAAGTGCTTGCAAAGCCCAACAATTGTGTAATACTGCTCAGGGCTAGAACCCTGACCTGCTTAGCTTTGTGTTAACATTTGCATCTTCCTTATTGCTGAAGTAAAATTATATTTATAAGGCTTAATTCTCCTCCTCCTTTCCCCCTGCTTCTTATCTTTCGTGTCTTCTTTCCCTCTTCCTCATTTTTTATTTTTCCAATGTCTAAATACCAAATATTTGCTCTACTCTCCTCTTTACAGGTTGTATCTACTCTGAAAGTGTTCTGAGGTGTCGATGTTGGCGTGGGCAAGGCAAAGTTTATTTTACTGAAAACTTGATCTTTTGAGGAATGGCTAAGAATTAGAAGTCTTCAAATCAATTGGATCAACTGACCTAAAAGCAAGCCACTGGGGAAAATTTCAAGATAACAAACTATAAGGCCACTATTGCTTCCTTTCCCTCATTCTTTACAAAGAAAAAAAAAAAGATCAATGCTCATTGATCATTTTCCCCTGGGAAAAGGGCCAATTGTCCTGTCATTTTCAATGAGGTCTAACAGAAAACCTGTACTATCCCAGTGCTCACTTTTCAACAGTTTAAAAAAAAAAAAAAAGTGAGGAATTTTTAAAAATCTTAAAGCTGGTTTCATGATGGGCTTCATTTTGGGAGGATGTTCAGATAAGCTTTAGATGTGTTTTATTTGATTAAGAGCAGACAAAACATCAATTTAGATAAGGGAGGGAAGGAAGGAAGGAAGGAGAGAAAGAAGGAAGAAGGCAGAGAAGGAAGGAGAGAAAGAAAAAAGGAAGGAAGGAGGAAGGAAGGAAAGAAGGGAGAGAGGGAGGAGGTAATTAATTTCTTCTCAGTCTTTTTTTCTTTTTTTTTTTTTGTGGTACTGGGGCTTGAACTCAGGGCCTACACCTTAAGCCACTCCACTAGCCCCCTTTTTTTTTTTGTGATGGGTTTCTTTGAGATAGTCTTGAAAACTATTTGCCCGGGATGGCTTCAAACCGCTTATCTACCTGATCTCTGCCTCCTTAGTAGCTAGAATTTTTTCCCACAAAAAAACCGCCAGACTTTCTGTAAGATTCATTCTAACGAAATAGGGAATGGGCCCAGATAATAAGAGTTTTCCCAACTTTGCAGGTAAGCACTTAGCCACAACGACATAGGGTTAACTGAGCTGAGTGCTCCATGCCCAGAGGGCTGAGACACCCTGAACTTGGAGAGGTTTGGGTCCATGTGTCAGAAGGCGTAAGTGATGCTGTCAGTCTGCTCGGTGACACTGGGGTTGCGTGAGCACTGCTTGGGCAGGCTTTTTTGGTGGACTTTGCTTCTTGGGATTCCATGGTAGAGCTCCTTTTCGTTCTTTCCTATCTCCGCAGAGAGTTAAACTGTAGAAGAAAGTCCTCGATACACCGTGCTTATAGGCATATCGTCTTCAACCCACCTGCTGTCCATGCTGCAGTAAGAGTGGGGCTTCATGGTTCAGGCGCGGTAGCCCCAGCACTATAGTTTTATTTTATAAGGTAAAAATAAAACAAAACAAAACAAACCCCTATATTGCAACCTAGTGAAAAGACCAATCAACACACTCAAAATTTAAAATCGGTTTTGAAAAATAATTAAACAAATGCCCTCATCCATTGTTTTGATTGTTCTGTGACCTTGTCTCATCAAATAATTTACTGAGTGATATAAAGAAAAAGCCCACAGCTTTAGCCTCTGCTGGCCATCAGAACTTTCCTGATTTTGCCATCTAAAAGATCCCAGTTCACCTCCCCTTTCCATTTTGTTTCCATTACTCCTTCGTTTTCTTCATCTGTCAGGATTATAAATTATGCATGAATCCCTCAAGTGATTTACACGTTTACTGCTTATTTCAGTTCCACAAGGCCAACACCTTGCCTATTTTGTTCACCACTATCTACATCTTCAATGTTTAGCAGCGTACCTGGCACATTATGTGCAATTAGTAAATTTTTTTGATTGAAAGAACAAATAGATCAATAAAATAAGAAATAGAAATGTGATCCAGGTTCTAATGATCACATTTCTATGGTGGTGCTGTGGTAGGAAGAGAAGAGAATACACTTCAACAGATTTAGATGAGGCAGTTAGAATAATCTTTTTACTTCCAATGGGATAATTGCAGTCTGATGATATGAAGGGGGAATTTTATTTATTTACTACTTATTCATATGTTTTGATAATACTGGGGTTTTGAACTCAGGGCCTCACACTTGCAAGGCAGGCACTCTATCACTTGAGCCACTCTGCCAGCCTTTTTTTTTGTGTTGGGTATTTTCGAGATAAAAGTCTTGCAAACTATTTGCCCAGACTGGCTTTGAACCATGATCCTCCTGATCACTGCCTCCTGAATAGCTAGGATTACAGGCATAAGCCACCAGTAGGAGCAATTATTGATGCTGAAACTTAGGATGCAATTTTGTAGACTCTTTTTGGTGATTTTTGAATATTTACTAAGAGGATAAAAAGACATACAATTTTTTTTACATAAAAATACTTGGCCTACAAGTAGGTCATGTACAAACAAAATTTTTCTTTCTCACTTAAAAAGAACTGAAAATGATGCTACTTCTTGCTATATAATAAAGTTCTTTGACTTGGACAACTCTAAAGGCATCACTAACAGTGGTTTTTGAAAGTGCACACTCATTCTAAAGAAAAGCTTGTTACATACATTTGCATTCTTGAATAGTAAATATGTGTGGAGTGTATTTGTTGCTAATTTATGAATCCTGGTAATTTTAGAGGCACAGGAGAAGTCTGGTTGACACGTGTGGTTGGATATTAACAGCAGATACATGTAACTTTGCCCAACAAAATAAGAGAAAGAAAACAGTAGGTAGTGATTTCAAGAGGGAAAGGATTCACCCAGGAATCTAAGATGACAATTGTCAAAAGTCCTTAGGCCATAATGTGACTTGAAATTGCATTTAAAATGTATTGTCTACTTCCGGGTGTTAAAATGGAAAAACATATTTTTATATCTCACTTCACAGGCCTTTCATGTGGTTAAGTTTGTTTTTTTCTTTTCTTGTTTAGGTTGTCTACATCCGGTCCCTATTCTTTTATTATCTCCCTCTAGGGGTTTAAGTTTGTTTTTACCTTATGCTTTTATCCTTATTTGTGGAAAAAAAGTGGGTCAGTATTACTTTTAGTTTGTCTTCACTTTCACTCGGCTGTGCATTCCTGAACTTGCTTTTGGCCTCTGGGAAAGAAAAAAACTAAAAACATACCCAGAAACTGGGCCAGCCTCTCAAGGCCCGCCTCCCCCAAGAAAACAAAACCTAACCAACTGCGACCGTAGTCCTTTCTGTTCTCATAGCACGTGGAATTTCCCTTCTCTCAACGCTCGGATTTTCATTGTAACTCTTTGTCTTTCATCCTGGCGAGACCCTCAGCCCTTTGACAGCCTAGACGCGCGTCAAGAATGTAAAAATCTGTAGAAAACGTTGGAATTTAAATCAGCAAATGCTGCATGCACGAAGGATGGATGCACTAGCACCCATTCACCCACCCGACACACGCAGGAGAAAAGCTGCAGCGACCAGCAGGCTTCAGCGCGGGTCCTTTGACATCAACTCTCTGGAAAGCCAGCTATCTGTACTGGACATGGATAATTCAAATTGGTTTTGGTTGGGACAGGGTGTGGGGGAAGATGAAAGGACTGAATTATTCAGAGAATTTCTTCCCCAGTCGCTGTGGACAGGTACTGCCCAGCCTTCCCACTTCTGTGGGTCTCCTCGCCACTCGCACTGCCCCAGAAGACAGGCTGGGGACACCCAGGTGCCCACCTTGGGGACGCGGTTTCCAGAGGCTACCACGCCCCGCCCCGACTCTCAGGCCCCGCCCCCAAACCGCAGGCCCCGCCCCCGCCGCCGCCGCCGCCGCCGGCAGGGGTCGCGCTGCCCGTGGCGAGCGGCACAGGCGGGGGTGAGGGAAGCTCCCGTGGCCGGCCGTCTTTCTCCGCCGCTGCTGGTTGGATCGGTTCAATAAAAGTCTTTCTGCTCGCTCGCTCGCTCGCTCTCCTCCGAGGAACAGGCGGAGGCGTCAAGCCGCAGCTGCCGAGTACGAAAGCGACGCACACGCAGAGAGCGAAAGCAGCTGCCGCGCTCTCTTTCAGCGCCGCACGGTCCAATCCCACAGCCGTGGAGAAGGAGCCGGGCCGGGCCGTCTCGCTCCCGCCCCGGTTTCTCAGCGGGGATTAGTGGGCCGCCCGCGCGGCTCTACGGCCCGGGAGCCATGTTGACCAGGGGGTTCGGCCGCGCGTGAGACCCCCCCTCGGGCCCTCCCTGGAGCTCCGCACCCTCGGCCGGAGCCGGAAGACGGCTGCGGCGGCGGAGGCCTGCGCCGCGGCGAAGGCGCCTCGGGGCTGCCGGCCGCTGGGACCCGGACCTGCATCCGGTTGCCGCGGGCGTCGGCGGAGCCGCTTTCCCTTCGCGCCTCGCCTCGGGACGCGGTCCCCGCACTTGCTGGTGAGTTGGCGACCGAGCCACCCTGTCCCCTGCTGCCGGGTCCGCAAGGGGGTGCGCCCATGGCCGGGAGGGGGAGATACGGGGGGCCGCAGGAGGCTCAGGCCCGGCGGCGAAGTTGAGAGAGGCGGCTTGGCGCTGGGGCTCGTGTGTGCCTGTCACTCGTCGGGTCCGGCGCGGACCCCCGGTCGCCTGGGCATATCCAAGGGTGGGGTGGGGTGGGGTGGGGTTAGGGAGTCTTCCCGGTGCCGCCGCCTCCGGGGCTTGCTGCCGCTTTGGTGTCCGGGGAGGCGGAGGAGGAGAGGAGGCGGAAAGTCCCCCGAGACACAAAGGTCCCCTCGGCGGGGGTGGAGCTGGAGGCGCCCGGGAGGGGCAGGAAGGGGCGCGGGTCGGCGGGAGGTGGGCGAGCAGGCGGTGGCGCTCCGGGCTCCTTGGAGACGCAGGGGCCGTGCGCGGGTGGGAGCGCGGAGCTGGAGCAGGAGGAGGAGCCCGCGCGTGGGGGGCGCGTCGAGACAAAGATCGGGGCGGCCTCCTGCTGGCGGGTCACACCCCGGAGTGTTGGTCTAGAGCCGAGGTGCAGGAAGGTGGGAAACCCTAAGAACCCATGGCGGGGGTGGGGCGAGTGGGGAAGGGGGCGGGGGGTCAAGTGTCGCCTTGGCTGCAGTCGCTTTTCTCAGCGTTTTTGTGCCCGGTGCTTTTTTTTGCTCCCCAACTCAGCTGGATAGCTCCAGATTCTCCTCCCATCACCCCACACTGCCACATTGACTCCCCTGTGGTTTCCCCCTTCATTCTCGCTAGTTCTCACCCACTCCTTTTCGGGTAAGCAGTATTTTGCCTTCAGCTCGGTGAACGTTTGCTAATGACAGGATGCCTGAGCTTGTTCTGACCCTGAACTGCCTTGAACTCCTCTCTCTTCCTCCCACCCTTTCCCTTCTGGGAGCGCCAATGTCACATGGCCATTAACAATTAGCTTTTCTTCTGCAAAAATGGCAAAAGCATTTAGCTGAAATCCGTGGCGCCTCTCCTTTATGTTAATCTGTCCACCGAAGACGCGTTGTTGGTCATGTTTTTATGGCCTCTTAGCCAAATTGATTTTCTAGACACAGAAGTAACAAATTTTGTTTTGAGTCTTGGTCATTCCTAGGGTCAGCAAAGTGTGTTCCTGTCAGCCAGACCTTCTGTCACTTAACAGGAAATGCTTGACTTAAAGATAGACAGTTCTTGCCTTAAACTTTACTTTTTCTTTTTCTTTCTTTTTTAAAAAGTCTTTGTTGAAGGATTTCTTTTAAAAGTCATTTGTGCCACAAGATCAAAGTAACAAATGTGAGTTACTGTGTTGACTTCGTTAACCATTGAGCAGAAGAAAATATACGGGATTTTAAGACCTTTGATCCCTTGAGTTGACCTAAACTTCCCTTCAAGCTAGAAATAAGGCTAAGCTAAATTTTAGGAAAAAGAATTGCTCGTGGGGATATCACTGGTTTTATTTTGTTCTTTTTGAGTTTCAGGAGTTGGCTTGCTTCTTAAACGTTGGGGTGTTGCTTTGTTTGATGAAGTCATTCAGTCTTTTTAATTCTGACATCTGCATAGTTCCATAAATAATGGGTGAGAACAAAGAAAAATGTGACTGTTTAAGGAGTATTCCTTTTATTTTTTAATGTTATGAGAAAATACTGAAATGTAGAGTGTTGTCCTTTTATCTGGTAAACCATGTCATAGGCCAAAGGCACTAACAGTTTGAATGCTATGCTTCAAAGAAAAACCGCTGAGTCTTTGAATTTAAGCTGCTTTAAAATTAAATGCTAATATTATTTGATTGTTTTACAATGAAAATAAAAACATTACTGAAATATGGATAAAAGAAAGTAAAAGTAAAGCCTGTTCGATATAGGGACTTTTGATGGTGTCACTGTAAAAACAGTCATGTCTTGCAGTTTGCTGCTATTAAAGTGTTGACACTATAAAAATTAGGAAATTTCAGTTTAGGGACCATTCTCTGAATTTTGGGACTCCCTTCCTACCCCACCCCAACACAAACATTTTGGAGACCTTTGAAATTAACATGTCATACTT
Organism: Castor canadensis; assembly: GCF_047511655.1. Classification (NCBI taxonomy): domain Eukaryota; kingdom Metazoa; phylum Chordata; class Mammalia; order Rodentia; family Castoridae; genus Castor; species Castor canadensis. The sequence goes on along the minus strand of NC_133393.1, from coordinate 133,805,080 downwards.
GATGTTTTAGATAATGTTTATCAAAAGGCCATATTGAGGGTACATTTTTTTAAACTGCATATTTATTACTGTCTGCTTAGAGAATCAAAATTTGTGTCTCTGTCAGGAAATCTACCAGAAAGTTAAACGTTTCTGGATAGTGGGATTTATTGTTGATTACGTTTTTTTCTATTTCTGCAAATTTTCACGTTACTTCTACGATCAAAAAAAAAAAAAGTAAATTTGGAATTAAAGTCTTGTTAATGTCTTAAATTGCCTATTATAAAAAAAGGTTTTACAAAATATATTAGTTATTCTCATCCTTTGATTAGGCCCAATAAAATAACTTTTTGTCTTAGGTATTTAAAAAATTGTAGCCTGTCATGCATACTGACTAACAGAAAGACAAAAGGAAGAGATGCATGCACAGTAAGGAAAAATGAAATTGGAGGAATTGATTTATTGTGTGAGGTAGGTTTATACACCTACTTTCTAATAAGTCCTTGTTTTATGAAAAGTGGAAATTTTAAACTGCAGTTACTGTGTATCAAAGGTTATATGTTGACAAAGGAGATTTTAATATATGTCTGTTGATACATCTAATTTTCAGATACTGATTCAGTCCTGTGGTGGAAAGAGATGGCATATAGAATCATTTATTTTGCTCTATCAAGGCTTGTTTTTTCTCATTCTTTCTGTAATACATTTTCCTCCTTTCCTTTCATTGGTGAGATAGTACTAATTGAAAAGCAGCACAAATATTTTATTGTGAATAGTAGAAGCTATAATGGCTACTGAGGAAGCTCTTCAGAAGTGAAGAATTGTCCCTTAATGTAAAAAAAGTTATCTGTGAATACACATTATTCCCCATTTTCTTTAATAGTGCTGAATGTTTATAAGGCATTGCACTTTAAATCTTTATTGCTATTCCCTAGTCCTTATAAAATTATAAAATCATGTCCTGCCATTCTTCTACATGGCATTTTTATTTCCAAGGTGGATAGTTACTTTATTGAATATATTGCAGTACTAGGGGAAAAAAAAGCCATTATATGTTAAATCCAGGTTATAAAAAAATTCTCTAGGGTAGTCTCTCCTTTTGTATATGGAAAGGAAGAACAATTTTAGGTTCTTTTGAATTTTAAATGGGTAATTTTAAACCTTTAAATAGGAAAGTTATTTAAAGTATTTTTTATAAAGTGATTATGGCATTTTGCATTGTAAATGCTGAAGGTAAGCAATAGGCTTATGGTATTCAAAATGTGCTTTGTATAGCATTTGTGAAGTAAAACACTGCCTATGCTAGAAAACTTTGTATAGCTCACTAGCAATCTGTAATGTTACCAGTTTCTTTGAACTACTAGAGAAAGGATTCATTAGACTGGCTTTTAAGAATTTTTATTGTCTCAAGGCCTGGTGACTCACGCCTGTAATCCTAGCTACTTGTGAGGCTGAGATCTGGAGGATCATAGTTTGAGGACAGCTGGGTAAAATAGTTCTCGAGACCCCATCTCCAAAATAACCAGAGCAAAATGGATTGTAGGTATGACTCAAGCTGTAGAGCACCTGCTTTGCAAGCATGAAGCCCTGAGTTCAAACCCCAATCCTACAAAAAAAAAAAAAAAAAGAGAATTCTTACTATCATTAGTGGATTCTTTTTCATTATTTTGCTCACAGTATAGTTGGTATTTACTTTTTTTTTTTTTTTGGTGCTTGCTTCTGTTGTCTGCAAAATATTGACCAAGTGGAATTGCCAAGGGCCAAAAAAAAGGTTTTGAGTGTATCTTTCTGTTCTTATTCTTATTTTGCTCTCCCTGTTGGCCTACTAGGAAAATCAATAGACATTTACCAATAAGTCTGATAATGTTGTTATGTTCTGCAGTATCATACAACAGTAACATTCTGTCTTTCAGGAGGTAAATTTATAGATCCATGGCATGTTGGAATGACATGAAAATACCTTGCTTTCTAAAGTCTCTTTTTAAAAATATTTATTGTAATCAATCCCAGTCTTCTTGGGCTTCTATAACAAATACCATACACTGGGTGACTAAAACATTTTCTCACAATTCTTGAGTCCAGAAGTCTGAGGTTACCTTGGTTGAGTTCAAGTGAGGATCTTCTTTCTCATTTGTAGGTACTTCTCTTTTTAACTGTGTGGTCTTCTAAAATTTCCTCTGGTGCCTGAAGGTGGAGGGAAGGAATGAGAAAGAGGGAGCGGGAGAGAGGAAGGGAAAAAGAAAAAGGGAGAGTTCTTTTTTGTCTTATAAGGGCACAAATCCCATTATAAGAGCCCACCTTCAGGTCCTAAACAAAATGTAATTACCTGTCAAAGGCTCACCTCCAGTAACCTTAACACTGGGAGGTTAGGGCCTCAGTTTATGAATCTGGTGATGGGGGCACTCAAACATTCACTATATAACATAAACTTTGAAAGAAGTTAATGTTAATTGTGTCCTCTGTTAGAGGCTGTACTGTTATTTTGTTAAATCCTTACCAGAATCCAATAATCGAAGTATTGCACTTGTTTTCAAATGGGGAAACAAAGGCTTTAGGTTGAGTGATTATCTTCAGGGTCCTACTGCCATAGTGATCCTGAAATTCCAGTTTAAGTATTTAAACCACTAAGCTACCATGCCTCAACGGAAAGAATGCCGAAAAAGTTCAGTGTTAGTGTTTGCTCTGTACAAACAGTGGTAAATTAGAAAAGTTCATAAAAATTAGAAAATGCCACTGAACTAGTTTCACTGCATAAAAATTGAACTATTCAAAAAATGTATAAGGAAGGGCATGTATATCATTCAAAAGGAATTCAAATTGCGGTGCTTAAAAAGATATTAAAGTATTTGTATTAGTTTTCATTTTTCTTTTTTTGAGTTAGAATTTTTTTTAAATTTTATTTTTGAGACAGGGTTTCTATATCGTTCACACTGTCCTTGAATTTACAATCTGCCTCCTAGGTGCTGGGAGTGCAGGTACTCATTGCCATGCAGTTGTGGATTTATTTTCAATCACGGATTTTTTTTTTTTTTTTTTTCTGGTGGTATTAGGGGTTTGAACTCAGGGCTTTGTGCTTGCTGGACAGGTGCTCTACCACTTGAGCCACTCCACCAACCCTCAGTCATGGATTCTTCAGTGTTCTTTGTATGTAAAAGGAATATGGCTGCTGTAAAGCAAAAAAAAAAAAAAAAAAGGAAGCAAAAATCCCCAAATGTGCTTGGCGTTATGATGAAAATACATTTACTTTCTTTTTTGTATATATTTACTTGTTTTGATTTTACACATTGAAATTATCTTTCAGGCTGGGGTTATGGCTGAAGTGGTAGAGTATCTGCCTAGCAAGCACAGCCCCTTAGTTCAAACTCCAGTATCCACCCCCATCAAAAAAAATTAGCTTTCATTATTTAAGTATATGCCATCTGTGTTATTACTGTGACAAAATAACTGAGAAAGTCAACTTAAAGGAGAAAAGATTTATTTTGGCCCCTGGTTTTGGAGGTTTCAGGCCATGGTTACTTGGCTCCATGGTTACTGGGCCTGTGGTGAGACCAAACAATATGGTAGGCAGCGTGGGGCAGAGCAAAGCTGCTTACCTCATAGTGGCTGGGAAGCAAAGAGAGGGTGGAGAGAGGTTCTGGGGACAAATACACTCTTCATTGGCATGCCCCCAAGTGCCTTCTTCCTTCAACTAGACTTCATTTCCTTAAGATTCCAACACCTCCCAATAGCCATTGAGTTATGAATTCATAAATAGATTAATCCATTCATGAGGTAAAAGCCCTTAAGATCTGATCATTTCCCAAAGGCCCCACCTGGACATTGCTGCATTGGTGACTAAGCTTTTGGGGTCATTTAAAATCCCAATCATAATACCATCAAAGGGAAGCTAGTGAAGATGCTTGATGTTGAGTGCCAGAGGCACACACCTATAATCCTATCTACTTGGGAGGCTGGGATTCAGAGGATCCCAATTCAAGTCCATCCTGGGCAAAAAGTTTGAGGGATTCTCCCCTCCCCCACCCCACAACCAAATGCTGGATGTGGTTGGTTGGTGTGTGGTCATTCCAGCCATGGTGCCACAAGGGAAGTCTAACATAGGCTGACCTGGACAAAAAAGCAAGACCTTATCTCCAAAAATAACCAGAATAAAAAGGGTTGGAGGTGTGGCTCAAGTGGTAGAGTGGCGCCTAGTAAGTGTGAAGCCCTGATTTCAAACCCCAGAGAAATACAGAGAATGGGTTGCTCTAATATTGTGTGAAAATTTGCTTTAAGGTAAATACACACATACTCACACATATCTGCTATCTTTTAATATTGGTAATTGCTTGTTTTAAGTAAGGTGTAAGTATTGGATGTATGTTTTTATTTACATGTGACTGCCACTGAAAAACTGAAATATGAGACCATATTTCACTTTTTCAAGTAAAACTTTACAGTGAAAACCAGTCAAGATATAAAAATTGCAAATTAGTATTGTTAATATAGATGTTTTTTTCTTGCTCACATTTAAAGGACAGAGAATGTTATTGCCTGAAAGTGGTCCATTAAAGCAAAAAATCAGTGAAATTTGTTTTCTTTCTTTTGTTGCCATAAAAATTAATTAAAAACAAAAAAGGTTTAGCTGAACATGATGGTCCATATCTGTAATCTTAACACTGGGGAGGCTGAGTAAGAAAGATGGTGAGTTCAAAGCCATCCTGGCTTAAATAGTACATCCTTCTCTGTTTTATGCACTTGTTAGTATAAAATACTTTCAAGAATTTTCTAAGTTTAACAATGGGTAAAGGGCCCAATAATATTTTTTCTTTTACTGTAACTTAGTTACTTTTTCTTTCTCAGGTTATGTATTTATTTAATCAAGCTGTGTGTTTGTGTGTGTGTGTGAGATTTGTTTTGGCAGGACTAGCATTTGAACTCAGGGCTTTATACTTGCAAAGAAGGCACTCTACCACTTGAGCTATGCCTCCAGTCCACAAGCTATATTTTTAATTGATGGCTAATATTTGTTTCTACTATAAATGAATGCTCAATAATATAAATAATTGTTGATAAAAAGTGATGTATTTGTGAGAAATTACCAGCTAACAAATTGAAACTCTTCACCCTATTGAAACGTTTTAAGTTAATAAGTATTTTTAAGTCTTATTTTTAAAGAATGCATCAGAGGAAAATGGAAATGTGTATTAGACACTGTGATTCAAAGATGAGGAAAATGGTGTGTTGACACTGCAATGCTGTGACACTTACCTGGAGAGCAGTTCTCATTTTTTAGGCCAAATGTCACTTCTTCTGACGTTTTCTTTGTTCTACTCTGACAGCCGTAGAGGCTCTGTTATTTAGCATTTATGTCTAGTATAGTACTGAATACATTATATTGTACTTAATTATATACAAGAATCTCCCCCTTTTGGCTGACTTTGTGCTTCAGAGGGCCTGATTTTTGTTTTTGTAGTTCCACCATACTATGTATCAGTCAATCCAATGAAGTGATATAATTAGGAGAGACAACACTGAATTAGTAAATTAGGGTCAGAGTAGTCATGGTCAAGAAACAGTCAAAAATAAATTCCGATATAGTAGAAAATAAAAGCTATCAAAGATTTTGAATAGTAGAGGTATACATTATTGGATATACTTGTGTGACAATAATCTAGAAGCAGTTTGTAGGCCAACATGCAGGTGCAGTAATTGGGCATGATTGTGACTTTTTAATTACATGTGAGCTGTACTAATTTGTCAGTGAAAACGGAGAAAAGAGGGATGTAGCTTTCAAAGATTGCTTCCTTTCAGACAAATTGGAAACACAAAATTACAAAAGGAAGCACTTTTTTTTGGCAGTACTAGGATTTGAACTTGGGGCCTTGGGCTTGCTAGGCAGGTGTTCTACCTCTTGAGCCCCTCCCCTAACAAGAAAGTACTTATTACTATAGGTCTAAAAACAAGGGTAAATTTCTCTCTTTTTTTTTTTTTACAACGTTTGGGTCATTTCTCCCTCCTTCCCCCCACCCCCTCCCCTACCCCCCCAAGGGTAAATTTCTTAAGTAAAATTTGGTTTAACTGAAAAAAAATTTCATCTCTGACAAAATCCAGCTCTTTAGCTATGTAGAACTAGATTTACATGAATTTACTGAAGTGCAGAATTGCATGTAAATAATTGCTCAGTATGTTTAATGTCATTCCTGCTACCCTGATAGTTTATGTATATAGTTGATCAGGAGTTTGTTCTTTAATAGAATTACTGTAATTATATGATTTTATGGTCCACTTTTCAAATTAAGTACCTTTTTTGTTGTTACTAGAATTTGAATTCAGGGCCTCCTGCTTGCTTGCTAGACTGGCACCCTACCACTTGAGCCACTCCACAGCCCCAAATTAAGTACTTTTAAAAAACTGAGTTTTAAATTTATACCTCTGCTATAGTAGAGTATCATGTGTTACAAGTAATAGATTTATTTTAAAAATTAGAGATTATGGCTTGGTAATACCAAGTTTGAAATGTTAAAAATTATTTTTTACAGCTTATGAGATTGGGTCCATTTTCAAATTCCTCACTGATGTACTACATTTATCATTTCAGATATAGTGGAGTCAGCATTGTATTTTGTAATAATTTTTGTTCATAATTTTGGGAGCATGGATTTTTGTCAATTTCTCCCTTTTTCATATGTTATTACCTAAATTTCCATTTTCCTCTGATCCTCCCCCCGCCCACAAAGCTTATAAAATTATTGAAGAGCTTATTTTATATATAATATTCTGAGAAATCTGCAACTCCAGTTTCTGTTTAATAAAGTTTAACATTAGTTATCTATTTTCATTCTTTTTTATAAAGACTGCTTCAGCACTAACTGATAACCATGTGATCATAAGCTAGAAAGTTTACCTTTTAAGGGTTAGTTTCTTCTGTAAGGTACAGCAGGGTTTTTTTGGTGAATATTCTTTGTATAATGAGAAATATTGTTAATGATAGTAAATATTTGTTTAACTGGTCCATTCCTTTATGTTGATGAATGTTTAAATTAGTGATTCACAAGGAAAATTAAATCAAAATAATTTGTTTGGCTTCTTAAACTACATATATGTCCCAGGTTTTCTGATATGCCTTTCCACTCCCACTCAATTTGAGACTCACTCTAGTGAACTGTCTAGTGATAGCAATGGCTGTACATTGCACCCTTCATGTATGTTGGGTAAGGGGTAGGAGAGAGGGATCAAATAACCTAGAATATTCATGGTTTCCTATCTAATGGCCATTAGGAATAAAGAAGACATAATCACCCTGTAAGCACATTGATAAACTTTTACTTATGGACAACCAAATTTTTCTTTTTATTGTCCTCCCCTTCCCCCATCCTCCATTACCCCCTGACTGATATTTGAACTCAGGGCCTGGCACTTCTTAGGCAGACATGCTACCACGTGAGCCATACCTCCAACCCTCTTCGGCTTTAATTATTTTTAGGATACAGTCTCAATTTTTTTTTTCCCAGGGCTGACCTTGGACCCTGATCTTCCAACCTATATCTCCTGTGTGGTTGGGATTGCAGATGTGTACCATCACATTCAGCTTTTTGTTGAATAAATAACTTGTTGCCTAGGTTGGTCTTGAACTGAGATCCTCCCAATTTCTGCTTCTGGATTAGCTGGGATTACAGCCATGTCCTACCATGTCTGGCTCCAGTTTTTTCTTTTAACCATTTACCCTGATCTGTGTTCATTCTTTAGACCTGTGTTTTACCACTTGTTTGATGTTGAGGCAGTTTGCATAGTACCTGCTTTCTTTGTTGATAACTCTCCTGTATGATTCAAGTTTTTTGAAAACAGAATAATTGGTCTTATAATTTACCAACCCAAATAAGAAACTGACTTTGCATTTTATTCTTTGTCCTAAAGTTTCCTATTTATTATTATTTATTATCTGTTGTTCTAGGTCAACAGATAAACCTGAACTTTGGAACTACTCTTGTTGATTAAAAAAACCAAAAAAAAGCCAAAGACACTTATGTATGTAAGTGTGTGTGTGTCTGCCCCAGAACAAGTGAATCACAATCTTTGGGCCTGGGTTTCCATGCAATTCTCCATTAATCTGAAGAGTTTAGCATAGTGTTAAGGGAAGGATTCACTCAGCTACAAGTTAAATTTAAAGTAAAGGCAAAGTGATTTAAACTTTCTGTCATTCCATCTCATTTTTTCCTCTGTTTTTATTCTACACTGAACCTTCTAGCTTTATCAGATTTTTTTTTGGGGGGGTGGTGCTTTTAAGTGTATATATAAAAGTCTTTTATTTTTTAAATTTTGTATCTTTTTTTTTTTATTTTTGCAGTACTGAGGTTTGAACTCAGAGCTTCATGCTTGCAAGGCAAGCGCTGTACCACTTTTTCCTTGGTTTTTCATTAGTCTTCTATTTTTTGTTTAAGATTATTTTCTTTTTTGGCATTACTGATGTTTGAACTCAGCACTTTGCTAGTGTTTGCTAGGCAGGCACTTTATCACCTAAGCCATGTCCCTAGCCCCAAGACACTTTTTGTAATGCAGCATAAGATTTCTTAAGGTACCAAATAATTCTTTTGGCTGTCATTTTTAGTGTATGCATCAGTCTATCAAAAGACGTTTAACCATTTCATAGTGTTTAAAAATTGTTATTTTTCATATTTGATTATGGTTAAGTTGTCCTGTGACAAACTTGAACATGTGATAACCCCTACCCCCTTCAATTTGACATTTCCTTAGGGCATAGGTATCCAGAAATGCTATTCATATATGAAAATCCATCAAGCTTTTTCTAGTATTGTCTGTCTGGTAATGTGTCACATCTGTTTTCAGAGACTTTAACTGTGGTGGTTAATCTTGAGTATCAACTTGATTGGACTGACTTTTAAAGCATACCTCTGGGGATGTCTGTGAGGGACTTTTCAGAGACAGTTAGATCATGAGTGGTTTAATCCATTGATGGATTCAAGATTTGAATAGATTATTGGGAGGTGGAAGGACTGTGGAAGGTAAGGCCTGGATGGAGGAAATAAGTTACTGGGGGCGTGTCCTTGGTGACTATGTCTTGCCCTTGCTCCACTCTGCTTCTTGCTGCCATGATGTGCTCTCTCTGCCATATCCTTTCCACCATGATGAACTAAAACCTTGGAAACTGAGCAATAAATCTTTCTTCCTTTAAGTTATGTATTTTATACCAGAGAAGTGTGATTTTTGCTGTGATTTCACCAAGTGAAGCAGATCAGAAACCTTTGGAAGTGGTTTGTGAGAGGAATTTGGAAAATTTTGGAGGTCTGGGCTAGAGAATTCCTAGAACGCTATAAGCAGAGCTTGACATGCAATTCTGGAGGGAGCTCAGAAGATTGAAAGACCAGAATGCTGATAGGAATGTGGACAGTAAAAATTGTGCTCATGTTTCTAGTGGGAAAAAGGACTGTTAGGATTTGGAGTAGAGGCCATTGGTACTACATTCTGGTGAAGAACTCGTGTATATTCTATGTCCTGAGACTGTGGGAAGTTAAGTTTAAAGGTGATGGAATTAATTTGGTAGAAAAATTTTCAAGGCAACTTAGAATTCAGGCTGTGGCATAGGTTTTGCTGACTGCTTTTAACCATGTTTGCTGTGGTGATTGTGAGCAAAAAGCAGAGCTGAAAGGCTTGAAAAATTGCATTTTATGTGGAAGAGAGGTGGATGTAAAGTTGGTCCAAGGAAAGTTAGAGATTAGAGCCACTAAAAAGAGGCTGAGTACTTTGCACCAAGCTACTAGGAAAGATACCTTGAGGTCATCTCAGTAATTAGCTGGACCCCACCAGACACAAGCTGAAGGGTGTGAAGGTTTTAAACTTATTTTAAAGATTGTTTTGAGAAGAGAGCTTTGGGGCAACCTGCTCACACAGGGCCACCTAGGGAAGTGTTTCTCAGCTTTTAGCCATGTAGAGGCTGCTCAGTCATGGCCCAAGGGGGGCTGGCTATTGCTTGAGGGGGCCGCAGAACTTGAAGTTATTCATGTGATACTAGTTTTGCAGGCATGCAGAATGCAATAGTTTTGGGGTCATGGAGGCTTCAACCCAGATTTCAAAGTAAATCCTGTGAGACCAGTCAATATCTGACAGTGTCAGGATCCCTGCAGGCATCCCCTAAGAGGGTAGTGTGTGAAGCTATGAAAGGGAAGCCAAAGATGCATTTGAAACCCTAGGATATTGGCTATTCCAGGATCTAGGAGTATCTGCTGAGGAAAGCTGCAGGAAATGAAGAAAACCAGTCAGAGAGATCATGTGGGCTGCAACCCAGCAAGACAGTAGGGGCAGGGCTTCTCTAAGACCTCTTGGGGCCCACATGCTGGCACACCTTCCCCAGATGGCGGACATGTTGCTGCAGGATTTAACGTTTGCCCTTCTGGATCCTGGCCTTGCTTTTGTCTGATCCTTTCTTGCTTTTCTCCTATTCCCCTCTTTTGGAAAGGTAATGTTTACTCTTTGATATTGTATATTAGAAGTATGTAACTTGCTTTTTGATTTTAATTTTGCAGAGATTCACAGCTAAGAGTTGCTTGGAGTCTCAGAGAAGACTTTGAACTTGGGCTTATGAACAATATTGGAACTCTTAAGACTATGGAGACTCATAGAGATGGACTGAATGCACTTTGCATTATGCAATAAACATGAGACTTGTGGGCTAGGGGTAGAATGTGATACTTCACGGAGATGTGTTTGGGTGTCAGGTTGACAAAGGGTGGACTTGTGATGGTTAATTTTGACTGCTAACTTGATTGTATTGAGAAACACTTAGGTTAGTAAAGTGTACCCTCTTGAGTGTGTCTGTAAGGGTATTTCCAGAGTTGTTTAGATCTGACATAATGAGTGGTTTAATACATTGATGGATTCAACATTTGAATAGACTATTAGGTGGTGGTAGAACAGTGGAAGGTGGGGGCTGGTTGGAGGTAGTAGGTCACTGGGGGTGTGTCCTTGGCAGCTATACCTTGCCCTGGTTCTTCCTGTTGTGGCTCTGCTGTACTTCCTGTCCATCATGATATGAGCTACTCCACCACTCATACCTCTGGAACTGAGTAAAATCTTTCTTACCTTAAGTTGTGTATGTCAGATATTTTGTCACAGCAACTCAAGTCTGACTACACTAATTTTTAAAATGTTTGCTTTGGATTATCTGTTTGTATGAAGATATCATTAATTGTATTTGAATTCCTTTGCTGGGATGTTGGATTTTTTTTTTTCCCTCTGTTTTTTCCCCAAATTGCTAAGGAGGAGAGCATTATCATGCCTTAATTCTGACAACTTAAAAAAAATTCTTTTGTGATATATTCTTTTTTTAATTAAATTGATACATATATATAAATTTTATCCTAAGGTAATATTTTTTGCTCTTCTATTCATTATACTCATCTCAGCTTATTTTAATTATCAGTACCTTATATCTTAATATTTGGTATGTCAAGACACTCATTTTTTTCTCCTAATAGTTTTGATAAATTTATGTGTTTTTATTATACTTTTATGAGTGGCAAACAAAAAATCTAAGAGGTTGTAATTAAGTTTTTGGAAGAAAATTGCAGTTGGTCCTGTCAGCTGTGTTTGCTCTGTTTTTTCTTCAAAACTGTCTCTGTACTATAAAATTTGAACTCTTAAGTATGTCAGCATATGTACAACAGTACAGGAATTGGAATATAACATTCTCTGACCCATTATACACATTTTACAATTTAAAGAGCATCTCACTAGGTACATTAGTTAGTTTATCAGTGACTTTATCAGTTCATTCATGTTACTACCAAAGATAAACTTTGGGTTATCATGAAGAGAGGCATGAGTGACTTTTTTTTTTCTTTTTTTTGGCGGGGGCTAATACCTGAATACTACCATGGCCTAGAATTTGCTAGGCAAGCACTCTGCCACTTGAGTCATGTCCTCAGCCTTTTTGCTGTAGATATTTTTCAGATAGTGTTTCCAGCTTTTTATTTGGGCTGGCCTCAGATCATGAGCCTTCTTCCTATTCCTCCCACATACTGGATTCAGAGATGTGCTCCACCACATATGACTTGTTCTCTGAGATGGGATTTACTAACTTTTTTTGCTCAGGCTGGTCTCAAACCTCCCATTTCTGCCTGCAAAGGAGCCAGGATTACAGACATGAGCCACTACACCTAGCCTAAGTGAGTGACATTTTGCTGTAAATATTTTCATAGATTTCTCAGAGGAGGTGGTGCTAAAGCTTTATAAGTAGAGAAGAGAAGCATTTCCTAGGATAAAAGAGGATGTAAAACCTGGAGGGTTATGAAAAATGAGTTTACATTCCTTTAAAAATAATGCTATTCTGTACCTGTCTGATAAGTATTTCATGGTAGAGATAAACAAGTAAAGGTTGCTTGTTGAGGTAGGAGATGAGATCACAGTGTTATTCCAGAAGGAAGTTTGTATTTTATATATCTGTAGCATTCAGTTACACATTGAACATTTTTTATGGCAGTATTCATTTTTCTACAGTGAAACTCTTGTGAAAGGTTTTTTGTTTTGTTTTATTGTTGTACTGGGGGTTGAATTTAGGGCCATATACTTGCTAGGCAGGCACTATATCTCCTGAGCCTCTCCACAGCCCTTTTTGCTTTGGTCATTTTTGAGGTAGAGTCTCACTTTATGCCTGGGATGGCCTGGACCACCATCCTGCTATTTGTGTTTCCTGGAGTAACTAAGGTGAGAAGCATACACCATCCCACCTAATCACTGGTTGAGATGGGGGTCTCGTGAACTTTGTGCCCTGGCTGACCTTGAACTGCCATCCTCCTGATGTCTGCCTCCCAAGTAGCTAGGATTACAGGTGTGAGCCACTATGCCTGGCTGGAAAAGTTTTGTGAACCGTTGCAAACAGGCTGCTTCTGAAAGTTGAATTGATGGCATTTTGTGAAATGTTGATGTTTCAGAAGCAGCCTCAGAAGAGTTGCTTCCCCACATTGAGAATGCTGAAAGAGCTGCCTGTGGCTTTTTGTTCTAGTTTGGTTCACCTTAGAGACATCTCTTAGGAACACTTAGGAAAACGTGTTTAATTAGCAAACCCTCTGCCGTTTCTATCTTCCAATAAGGAAATGTTTCTGTATGTTAGAAATTGGTTTCACCATTTTATTAGGGAAACAGAGATACAAATAGTAGATTTATAATATGTAGAAATGGGATCCTTTTATTCAACTATAAATATAATTGTCACCATATTTTATTATCAAGAATATAAGTATTGTTTCTCTACAAATGATTTTGCAGTTCTTTAAGCTTTACTTCCTGCTTTTCTTTTAATAGTTATTCACTTTAGTTATATGAAAGTTCTGAGAGTAGGTTAATCTTAAAGTTCTTTAAATTCAACTGAGTTTGACTTGAAATACTTCTGTTGTATTAGTTTCTGAAAAATTGTTTGGTACATGACTGTCATTAGATTAGAGATACCTTGGCCCATACTATTTACTCTTCAAAAGTACTTTTTTTGTCTTTTCTTAGAATTTGAACTCTTCAGATGTTTCCACTTTGGCGTAGGCATTTTAATGTTTTTGAAAAAGTTAAAGTCAATTTTTTAAATAGATGAAGCTTACAAGTAGGTAGAGAGATGTATACAGAGAGGTCTTGTTTTCCTCTTTTGCTCTCTCCTTGTTTTCCTCCTATACCTTTTGTAGGTAAATGTTTGTTTTAGTATCTTTCCTATGTTTCTTTTTGTGATTATAAAGGAATGTATATTTTACTTTGGATGTCTTTACAGATCCAAGGAAATGCTTATTTTTAATAGCTGCATAGTATTTCATTATGTGGATGTACCTTAGTTTAGCCACTTGGCCCTTTGTGGACACTTGGGATGTTTCCTGTCTTTTGCCTCTAAGGTGCAAAATGAATCTCTGTCTCTCTCTCTCTCTCTCTCTCTTTCTGTGTGTGTGTGTGTGTGTGTGTATGTATATGCATACAAAGATAGATATATAGATGTCTATAAAGATACAGATACATAGATATCTATATGTGTGTATATACACACACCTCTGTATGTATACAATGAATGTAAAATTTAGATTGTGAGAACAAGAGTATTGTACATATCCATGCCTGTCAGCTGAGATGGTCTAGACGCAATGACATTTCAGTAGTTATTAGCATACTTAAGTACCCCAGATTTTAGTTTCTAATAGCATTTCCCAATAAAAGAAACCAGGCCTCTTTGGAGAAATGGCTGATTCTTGGACTGGGAAAGGAAATAAACATATAAGATGAAGCTGGAGCATGTTGTAGTGGAATACATCTTGTAAGGAATACTCAAAACCAAGGATTTGGCTTTGTTTAAGAGACAAAGCAACTGAAAGACTGTACAGTGGCCAATGCTGGAATAATTTGGGCAACAAAATGAAGTACTATGATCCAAAGTATAAAATAACATCCACGAGTTCATACTGATAGAAATAAGTGATTGACTAAATAAATGGGGATGAATAAGCAAATCTCCTGTGCAGAAGAATTATAAATAATTTATGTAGATACTCCTCAAGACTATATGACACAACTACTCACTCCTTAAATGTGGGCTAGACAAAGTAACTTTTTTCCAAAGAGTACAGCATGGAAAATGGGGACAAGGATAAATTGATATAGGAGAAACCTGGAAAGCACTACTTAAAGTTACCTAGCATCAACAATTGCAAGTCATGTTGATAGTATGATGTGGTGAGAATGGTACTTCATCACTACGGTCTTCTTCCCTGAAAATTATAACCCTGTTTAATCATGAGAAAATGGCAAATCCTAGTTGAGGGATATTCTGTAAAATACTTGAGTGGTTTTCCTCAAAATTCTCAAGATCATCAAGAACAGGGAAGTCAAGAGAGATGGTCACATCCAACAGGATCCTAACGTGATTATTATAATACGTGATAAACTGGATAGAATCCTGGAACAGAAGGAGTCCATTAGAGAAAAACTAAGAAAATTTAAATAAAGTCTGGACTTTAGTTAATAAAAATGTATCAGTATTGGTGTGGTACTTTGTCACAAGTAATGAACCAATACTGATACATTATTATGAATTGTAGCAGCAGTAATCTTTGATATCATCAGTGATTACAACTTTATGGGCCTGTGCAATATGCCTGGTTATTTAACCTTTCTTTTAAATAAATACTTGTACTCACTTATTTCTTCATTATTGTGCTGAGTGGGAGTGCATTGTGGCATTTACAAAAGTTCTTATAAGATATACTTGAATTCACCTCCACCATTCTCCTTCATTCTCTCCTCCCCCTATTCCTGGAGTAGTTTCAGCAGGTGTCATTTTTCCATTTACATGTATGTGTATACAGTATTTGCACCATATTCACTGTCCTTCACCATTTCCCTGCCTCCTTCCCTCTTTTAAATAAATTCTACATAAGGATGTTTTTGGTCTTACAGGTGCTTTAAATGATTTATTGTAAAAAACTGCTTATACATTTAGCGTTGGTGGGTAAAAATTCTCAATATTCTGGAAACATTTTAAGCATTTCATTGTGTCAATTGCAAATCATAGTTTTAAGTTTATTTTACAGTTAGGGAAATTGTTTTAAAGTTTACTTTCTCTGTTGTAATATATTTGAGTATCTTTTCTTCTGGTGATTGTTACTATTGTGGATTGTTAATATTCAGTTTTTCCCATCCTGTTTTTCATTCTGTTCTTGCTTATTCAACTTGTCTGTGTTCTATCTCTCACCTTCCTTAGAGTTCCTCACTGACATGGCCTCTCTGATACCAGTAAATGTATCTGTTTTATTAAGACACTGGGGCTGTTGTTAGTGGATGCTCCCTGATGTAGGTAGATGATCTATCATAACTTTTTATAAAGTTATAGTTGGGACTGGGGTTTAGACTCAGGGCTTCTTGGTTGCAAAGCAGACGCTCTGCCACTTGAGCCATTTTGCTCAAGTTATTTTGGAGATAGGGTCTCCCAGAGTATCTGCCTGGTCTGGCCTAGGACCATGATCTTCTCAATTTCAGCTTCTCAAATAGTTAGGATTACAGGCGTGAACCACTGTGCCAGCTCAACATGGCTCCTTGATGCAATAAAGAGATGCGACAAACGCAAAACATTTGAGGGTGCTGCTTATGTAACATGGCATACTGTTTTGTAGTTTTTTTTTTTCATGTAAGTAGTACACTAATGATAAAAAGTATAGCGTGGTAAATATGTACATCAAAACATTTTATTTCATTATCAAGTACTATGTACTGTGCATAATTGTATGTGTTATGCTTTTATATGACTGGTAGTGCAGTAGGTTTGCTCACACCATCAGTATCATAGATAAGAGTAATGCATTGTACTGTGGCATCACCAAGTGATAGGAATTTTTCAGCTCCATCATAATCTTATGGGACCACTAACATGTGCAGTCTGATCGTTGACCAAAATGGGGGCATATGACTTACTTATGCATTAGAGTAGGCACAAGTATATGTACCTTCCTTCTGCTCCCTGCAATGCCACTCTGCTGTGCCTCTTTGTTTTTCCCTGATGATCATCCTCATATGCCCTTCTTGTTTGCCCTTACTCTTACAACTTGACTAGTATTCACTCTATTTCAACTTTTTGTTTGTTTGTTTGTTTTGTGGTGCTGGGTTTGAACTCAGGGTCTTGTGCTTGCTAGCCAGGCTCTCTACCACTTGAGCCATGCTGCCAGTCTCAATTTGCTTTTTTCGTTTGGAGAAGTAATTACTTCTCCCTAGAACTACCATTCCTCTCCCTGACTTTCACAGGGTCTTGAGATTTCTGGTATTGATTCATAGAAGAAAAAGGGGTTTTTGAATAAAATTATGAAGAAAAAATAAGAGTTTATCAAGAGGACTGAGGGGCTAGTTTTTCCAGGTAAAGGGATATACTTGTGCAAAGCAGAGAGGCCTGGCAAAACACCTGAAGGGAATAGAAGCTAGGAGTAATTTCTTCAAGGCAATGAAGCTTTCACTGTGAATGGGATATCTGGAGATGAGGATGAAAATTATCAGGGTCAGCAGGAAGGCAGATGCCTAAATGGAGAAAGATCTTTTTGCTTCCTTGGTCAGTTTTCACTTGCCAGTTCTGTGTATATACAAAATATCAACTTTACAGAGCTATTCAGTCTGTTCTTGACCTAAGTATTGCCTAGTGGGAAATTTCTGTTTGTAGGTTAGTTATTTGAAATTGAGAATATTTTTTGTAGAAATTACTTTTACTAACTTGGTTCTCATATTACCCCACAAAAGTTATTTAATCTCTCAGTTTGTCTGTGATGGGGAATAGGGGAGTCAGTGGGTATAGTCTGCAGTTTTTATATACAGTATACATATATTTGATATTCATAATTTGGGAGTTTATAATGGAGGACGTAACAACTGTTGAATGTGTGTGCTAGCCACAACACATACATTCTAGTTTAGATCTCACATCCTTTTTAAGTAGTTGTTAATTTCTTTCTCTAAAGAGGAAATAACCTGTAGCTTTCTCAGTGTTATAGTCCTCACTCTCCCCAGTGTCCAAATGAATCAGGATTTGAACCAAGGTAAGGCTTACTCTAAAATTTACTATCAATTTCTGTTGCACAAAGTAGATTTCCTGTGTGCTGTAAGGCCTCATCACTAGTGCCAAAGTTGTATATAATTAACATTTCACCAAGGTGTTAATTAAATGTAGAAATATGTTACATCTTGTTTTTGAGGATCAAGACTGAACAGGTAATGAGCAATAATGAAGAAAGAGAGAATCTAGGCCCATGTAGCTGATCTTTCATTAACTAGAATCCATTTAATTCCACTGAGTAGAGAATTCAAACAGCCAGAAGTATCCTGTTAATCAGAATTCTGGTTAATTCAAGCATGACTTTTAAATGATTCTCTTGTTCTCATAGGAAACCCTCCTTTGAATATTTTTTAAAATGTCATTTAATGCATATGCACTTCTTGCTTTTTTTTTTTTTGGTGGCACTGGAGTTTGAACTCAGGACCTCATGCTTACTAGGCAGGCTTTTTTACCGCTTGAGCCACTCTTTGTGATGGGTGTTTTTGAGATAGGGTCTTAGGGAACTATTTGCCTGGGCTGGCTTCCAACCGTAATCCTCCTGCTCTCTGCCTCCTGAGTAGCTAGAATTAGGCGTAAGTGTCTTTTTTCTTTATGTTAATCTAGTCCAGTACTTTAGTTTTCTATTTCTAGTATTCTGAAGTTTCCTAAATAAGTGGAATTAGTACAATAGAAATTCCTACAAATAAAAATGAAAATCTTTGGAACAATCCAAAGTTGTATCTATGGAGTTTAGTTAGGTACAAATTTTCTTCTTACTGTTTTGATTGAAGTCTTATGATCTAGCCTTTATTGTAGATGTTATAAAGAAAGTAGAATATACTTGTTTGTCTTATGTTCCCTCCGTTTTAGGATTGGTATGTGAACTGTTTCTAATTTTCCATTCAGCAAGTAATGTAGAGTATTGGGGTCTCTTCCCTCAAAAAAAAAAAAAAAAACTTTTCTGAAGGTTTTGAGGTAAACTCATTCAGTATTCAGAAGACTCTTTTTGCTGGGTATTTACCAGAAGGTTGAAGAGTTCTAATGTTTTTAACATGCTGTCAAGTCTTCTATTGTTGAGGAAAATTGGCCATTATCCAGTGGAATCTGTTTTACAAAGATTCTAATAAAGTGTTAGTTTAAAAAAATGTAACAAACCATTCTTGTGTCACATACTATAGAGTGACAAAATAGCAAATTTAGTTGTCCAGTTCAGAAGTCTCTTAGAAACAAAGGCCAGAAAGTTGCCTGCACATTTCTATTTTTTTCCTTTTAAAACACGAGAAAATTCGTATTTACCTTGTGTCAAATATGCTGAGAACCTTCTCATCGAAACCTATGTGAATATTTAAAAAGTAAGAAATTTTGTGAGATGTACTTATAAACCTGAAAACAAACTGTAATATTACTTGGACATAATTGAAAATATGTCATATTGTATTAAATTATTATTTTTGAAAGGAATTAAAGTTTCATTTTCATAGTGCCTGTAAGAATGTGATCTTTGAAAATATGTAAATGTATTTTTTACCTAATTTTTCTTATTAAAATTAAGTCCCTAAAGTGCTGTTTTAATTTCTTCCTACTAGAGTGAGGTGGTTAAAAGGGTAAGTGATTAGCTGGA
Organism: Castor canadensis; assembly: GCF_047511655.1. Lineage (NCBI taxonomy): Eukaryota > Metazoa > Chordata > Mammalia > Rodentia > Castoridae > Castor > Castor canadensis. The sequence goes on along the minus strand of NC_133393.1, from coordinate 133,785,953 downwards.
TGCCATAGGATCTCTCACATCAGTGTGATCAGCAAGCAGCAGGCTTATCTTTCCAGCTTTTTGATGACATTTCAGTTCATTTTGAGATGATGCACTACTGTAGAAACTTTTATGCTAATTAAAGAACAAAGTAAAGTGACAATTTACAAATACACAGTGAGAAGTATTGTGGTTTGATTCAGCACTTTTTTAAATGTGAGTGATGTGATTAAGAGTAGGGAGAGACAAAATTTTCTTTTAAAAAGCTTCTGTCCTTACAGAGTTTATAATATGGTGAGATCTAGGAGGGTATTATTTACATAGCCCCCTTAATCCTTGTGAGCAAATCAGTTTAGAAGACCAGCTTTTAAATTTGAAAATTGGTTGAGAATACCTTAGAGAAATAGGGTTTCAGCCTTCTTAGACTGATATAGAAATACTCTTAAATGTTTGTTAAAGACCCTTAAGACCTTTGTGTATGTGAGTTATATCTGTTTGTATTTTTGTATTGTAAATGAAAACAGAAAATGTAAATGATAAGAAATTGCAATTTACTTGAAAATAACAAATACTACATTTTATACCCACATGCACACACATGCTGAGGATTTTTTTTTTGGACTGGGGTTTGAACTCAGGGCTTTGCACTTGCTAGGCAGGTGCTCAGCCACTTGAGCCAAGCCTGCAGCCTAGGTTTTTTTGTGTTGAGATGGGGTTTCACAAACTTGGCTTGGAACCACAATCCTCTCTTATCTCAGGCTCCAGCGTAGCTTGGGCTGACAGGGATGATCCACTGCTCCCAACTTTTGGTTGAGATGGGGTTTCACAAATTCCCTGCCAAGACTGGCCTCAAACTGAGATCCCTCTGATTTTAACCTCCCATGTAGTTAGGATTACAGGCATGAGTCATTGGTGCCTGGCCATATTTAAAATGAAAAATAACTTTTGATAATAATATGACAATATTAACATTGTTTTACATACTTGCACAACTGCTTTAGACAAAGCAGCTGGATTCTCACATCCCTGTGCATTCTTTTGCATGTTAGTCTATTGCAATATTCTGTGCCGTGTACTCTGGAAAATTCTGTACACTTGTGAGAGAAGTATAAAAAGTGGAAAGGCAAATTACTTTCTATTATTATAAAAGTTGTTTAGGCCTCAGGATCCCTGTAAAGATTGAGTAGATCACCTTTACTTTAGAGCAAAATGAAATTGGATCCTAATCCTTTCCTTGATCTCTGGATTGTATATTCTGTTTCTGTCAAGCCATAGTAACCTTCCAGAATTCATGTCTGGAATCTGCACTCGGTAGCCACTGCTATGAAGAAACAGCCTTACTTATATTAACTTTGATTGGAAACGGCAAGGCTTGCTGGTTGTGTGATCTGAGGTGCATTCTTACCATATAGGGGTCTGTTTCCTCCTGTAAAATGGGTAGAATATCAGCTCATGAGGCTTTCATGGGAATTAAATAAGATAAAGCAGTATACACTTGGCAATCAAATCTTTCTGGCAGCCAGGCATGGAGGCATAGGTTTGAATCCCAGCACCTGGAAGGGTGAGGCACGAGTATTGGAAGTCCCAGCTGGCCTGGACCTGCATAGTGAGGTCAAGGCCAGCCTGAGCTATATAGTGAGATTCTAATTCACAAAACAGAAAACCAACCAACCAACCAACCAAAACCCTTAGTGTTAATAGGAGTTAGCAGCAAATGGTATTTGAGATGTTCCGATTTTCTCACATACATTTTGGATAATTTGGTTAATTTGCAAAATATAATGAATAAGATTTGTGTGTCTCTTGTATACAAGTTACTTTAGAGAGTGGTTTTTTTTTTTTAAAAACCATTCTGCTTTCTCTGTCTTGTCTACTTGGGCCTTCTAGTTCCTTCACAAGGAAGTACAGATTTTAAAACAGGATAGAAACTATCCTTCTCTAAGGAGTTTCCTTCTCTAATCTTGTGCTTAAACTAATTAGAAGCAATTAAAAAGAAGCTATTTATAATACACATGTGTATGCTGGGTGCAGGTGGCTCATGCCTGTAATCCTAGCTACTCGGGAGACAGAGATCAGGTGGATAGCAGTTCGAAGCCAGCCCTGGGCAAATAGTTTGTGAGACCCTATCTCGAAAATACCCAGTACAAAAAAGGGCTTGCGGAGTGGCTCAAGTGGTAGAGTCTCTCCCTAGCAAGTGTGAGGCTCCAAGTTCAAACCTAGTACTGTCATCAAAAACAATCACATGTGAAGACTAAATTCATAGTGTAGGGAATAGCAGTTACTGTCTAAGTAGAGAAATTCAGAAAGAAAAGGAAGAATTAGTTTATGCATTCTCAGTCACTGGTTTTTATAACTCCTGAAAGAAAAACTATTAAGCACCCAACCAATTCATATTCATACTTACTGAGTGAAGCCATATGCTAATCCTATTTTGAATGACACTGTCTAGTGGTTGAGAATGTGGACCAGGGTGTTAAACTGCGTGGATTCTCAGTAGCTCCTGCTTATTTGGTGTAGCCTTCTGTGAGTTTTAACTTTTTACTGTTCAAGTTTCTTTATATGTAAAATGGGGATACTATTTCAGTAACCTTATACATTTACAGTTATGGTTTAAATGAGTTAATGTATATAAAGTTCTAGAACAGACTGGCACATAATACTGTTTAACTACTTTTCCTATTACAGAATACATTAAAAGGGAAGACATTATTTCTTTGACAGTATTAATTTCTAGCACTCCCAGGGAGATCATATATTTTAAAATGAATGCTTAAGAAATTAGATAATGTGAAAAGTTCATTTTATCTTTTTCACTCCCTTGTTAAAGCACATTTTACTACTTTGACTTAGACAAGACAAAATTGATAAAAGACCAGATCAATTAGTATTTAGAACATGTTTTATCTAAAATCATATCAAGGATTTTTTTTTTTGGCAGTACTATGGTTTGATCTCAGTGCCTCATGCTTGCTAGGCAGGTGCTCTATCACTTGAGCTACTCTGCCAGCCCTTTCTTGGGACGGGTTTTTTGAGATAGGGTCTTAACAAACTATGCCCATGGCTGCCTTCGAACCATGATTCACCTGATCTTTGCCTCCTGAGTAGCTCAGATTACAGGCATGAGCCACCAGTGCAATATATATATATATATTCACTGAATATATATATATATTCAGTGGTATTAGGGTTTGAACTCAGGGCCTCACACTTGCTAGGCAGGCATTCTACGTCTTCAAGGAATTTTTTTAGTAACTTTTCCCCTTGAATTTATAGGTACCTTCCTTCTTAGGTGAATGTGGCAAGGGAAACTGATGAGTAGGGAAGTAGCTACATTTTAAAAACCTATTTAAAATTTTTTATGACTATATTAATTGTACAAATAATGGGTTTCCTTTTGACATTTTCATACATGCATACAATGTACTTTAATTTTATTTTCCCCACCATTATCACCTTCTTCCTCTACCCCCTCACATTGGTCACTTTAGTCTTTCCAGATAGTCCCCCTTCCTTTTCTTACATAGTCCTTCTTCTAATTCCATGTTTTTTAAAAGTCTAGATTCTGCATGTGAGAGAACACAGCACTAATTACCTTTCTCAGCCTGGCTTAGTTTGCTTAACCCAGTGCTTCCATTTCCATTCATTTTCCTACAAATGACATGTTTTCATTCATTTATTTTTTGGTGGGCCTAGGGTTTGAATTCAGGTTTTCTTGCTTGCAAAGCAGGTGCTCTCAAATGCTTGATCCACATGTCCATTTCCAGTTTGTTTTACTCTGGTTATTTTGGAGATTAGGCCTCATGAACTATTTGTGCATAGCGGTGTGAGCCACCGACACCTAGCTTCATTCTTCTTCATGGCTGGATAATATTCCATTGAGTATTTGTATATCACCTTTTGATTATCCATTCATGTTTATGGGTACCTAGGCTGCTTCTATAACTTTGTTATTGTGATAGTGCTGTCACAAATATGGTTATGCAAGTATCTCTTGTAGGAATTCAGGAGTAGTATGCCAGAATCCTTCTTTGAGATAGGATCTGGCTAACCTTTTTGCCCGGGCTGGCCTCAAATCTTGATCCTCTTCTCTTTCTTCGTAAGTAACTGGGATTATAGCAGTGAGCCACTCTGCCAGCCCAAGCCTTATTTTTTGTTTCCTTATTGACAGCCATTCTGACTGAGGTGATATGGAACTTAAATGTAATTTTGATTTGTGTTTTTCTTTTTTTTTTTTTTTCTTAGCACTGGGGTTTGAACTCAGGGTCTCATGCTTACTAGCCCTGTTTTGTGATGATTTTTTTTTTTTTTTTGAGATAGGGTTTCTCAAACTATTTGCCCAAGGCTGCCTTGGAACTGCCATCCTCCTGATCTCTGCCTCCTGAGTAGCTAGTATTATAGGCTCAAACCACCTGTGCCTGGCTGATATGCATTTTTCTGATGTTGAACATTTTTTCATGTATTTTTTTGGTCATTTGCACTTCTCCTTTGGAGAAGTATCTATTCAAGTTAATTTGCCCATTAATTTGTTGGATTATTCTTGTGTTAATTTTTTGAGTTTTTAATATAGTCTGGATAATAATCCTTTGTCAGGTGGATAGCTGGCAAAGATTTTTCTCCCATTCTGTATGCTGTCTACTCAACTTAGTAATTGTTTCCTTTGCTGTATAGAAACTTGAATTTTATGCACTCTCTCGTTTATATCAATTCTTTGCTGCTATTACGTCCTGTGCTGTTAGAAGTCATTTGCCTTTGCCTGTATCTTGAAGTGTTTTCCCCTAGTAGTTTCAGAGTTTCAGGTCTTCCCATTAAGTCCTTTGATCCATTTTGATCCATTTTTATATAGGGTGAGATATAGGAATCTAGTTTCAGTCTTCTACATGTGAGTATCCAGTTTTCCCATTTGTCAAGAGGCTGTCTTTTCTCCAATGTATGTTTTTGACTGCTTTGAAAGAAACCAGATGACTATAGCTGTGTGGGTTTATTTCTGGGTCTTTTCTTCTACTCCACTGTTCTTACATTTCTAATTTTATGCCAATGTCAATACCATGCTGTTTGTGTTACTGTGGTTTTATAGTATGCTTTGAAATCAGGTTATTGTAAAACTTCTACATTGCTCTTTTTGCTCATGATTGCTTTGGCTGTCTAGGGTCTTTTGTGCTTCCATTCAAATTTAGGGTTGATTGGCTTTTCTATTTTCATAAAGAATGTCATTGGAATTTTGATGAGGATTTCATTGAATCTGTAGATCGTTTTTGATAATACAGCCATTTTCGTAATGTTAATTCTGTTGGTATGTGAACATAGGAAGTCTTTTCATCTTTTAGTATATTGTTTCTTTCTTCATTATTTTATAGAGTTCATTGTAGAGGTATTTCACCTCCTAGATTAGGTTTATTCCTAAGTTTTGTTTATTTGTGTTGAGGCTGTTGTGAATAGGATCATTTTTCTGATTTCTTAGCATGTTTTTTATTGGTTTATAGAAAAATTACTGATTTTTTGTGTGTGTGTGTGTCACTTTTGTATACTGCTACTTTGCTAAAAGTGTTTTATCACATCTAAGAGTTTTCTGGTGAAGTCTTTAGATCTTTTAAAGTATAGGATCCTATCATCTGCAAATAGGGATATTTTGAATCCTTCCTTTCCTATTTGTATCCTCTTTTTTTTTCTTGCTTTATTGGTTTGGCTGAGAACTCACAAACTATTGAATAAGACTAGAGAGAAAGTACACCTTTGTATCAGTCCTGATTTTAGAGGAAATGTTTTCAGTTTTCCTCATTCATTGTAACATTGGCTGTAGGTTTGGCATATATGTTGATTATGTTGAGGTATGATCCTTCTATTCCTAGTTTCAAGGCTTTTATCATGAAGGATGTTGAATTTTGTCAAAGGCTTTTTTCTGCATCTATTGAGATGTGGTTTTTGTCTGTTACTTTATTTGTGTGCTGTATTAACTTTTATTGGTTTTTGTAAGTTGAACCTTCCTTGCAACCCCACAATGAAACCAACACAATCATGGTTTATGATCTTTTAACATGCTGAATTTGGTTTGCAAGTATTTTTGCAACTATGTTCATCAAGGAAGTGTGTCAGTAGTGCTTTTTTTTTTTGGTGTATGTGTGAGTATGTTATTTGGTAAGGGTAATACTGGCTTTATAGAATGAGTTTGGAAGCATTCCCTTTCTATTTTATGGAATAGGTTGAAGAACACTGGTGTTAGTCTTCTTTAATGATCTGATAGAATTCAGCAGTGAATCCATTTCATCCTAGGCTTTTCTTTGTTGGGAGACAGTTTCTTATTGTTTAAAGATCTGCTTTGGTGGTTTATATCCTCTTCATTAAATTTTGGTAGGTCATATGTATCTATAAATTTATCTATTTCTTCTAGATTTTTAAATTTATTGTAATATAAATTTTCAAGGTATTCCCTAATCTTCTGGATTTCAGTAGTTTCTGTTGTAACATCCACTTTTCATCTCTAATTTTGTTAATTTGTGTCTTTTCTTTCTTTTGGTTAGTTTGGCCTAGGGTTTCTCAAACCTGATCTTTTCTTTTTATCTATTTCATTGAATCTTTGTTCTTTTAGCCTCCATGTCATTAATTTCTGCCCTGATGATTATTATTACTTTCCATCTACTATTTGGGGTTTGGGTTGCTGATGTTTTTCTAAGATCTTGAGGTGCATCATTAAGTACATGGGATCATTCTGATTTTTTAATGTGGGAACTCATACCTAAACTTCTCTCTTAGAACTCCCTTCAGTGAATCCCAAAAGTTCTGATAAGTTATATTTTCATTTGATTCTATGAATACATATGTGGAAATGAGACAGCTCTGGAGACCAAACAGTCTATGGGCCAGAGACTCATAGCTCTCAGTCTCTGCAGTGATCCTTAGGAACTAGTCTTTGTCCTCAGCACAGATGGCCAGGCTGCCTACTTCTGGTTCTGTATCTGACCCTCCTCATGACTACCTTTCATGTCCATCTCCTACCCAGACACTGTGGTAAGGTGTTCCCAGGCTCCCTGACTTGTTTTCAGATCCTCAGAGTAGCTCAGTTTTAAGCAATAGGTCACTTCTCAAGGTAGGACCTGGGGATAGCACTTGGCAGTATGGGAAACAAAGCAGTTCATTTGTTCTCCAGTGCTAGTCTGCCATGTTGGAGGAGTCTCTGTCCTACCAAATTCTTGCCTTGGATTTAAGGTTTGTGAAAATTGTGGATTTCTCTTGAGGCAGAACTGTCAGTATGTTGTTACCAGGGCTGCTTGGCCTACTTGATGGTTGCATCTTCTTCCCTCCACCCACCAGGAGCCAGGGCCAGAACTCTAGAGTGTTGTTACTTACCCCTGCATTACATTTCTCTTTCTCTGTTTTTTAAAAAGTTGTTCCATCACCTCTTTCTTGATTGCTGGTGGCCTTCCTCTGTTTCTCTCTTCAACATATAGTCTGCCCTTTATTTTCCTTACTCTTCTCAATCATGGAGCTGCCATGTTCTAGTCCACTGTCTTACCCTGAAAAACCACAGCAGTATTCAACATACCTGAACTTAAATTGCACTTTTTTTTTTTTTTTTACTTTTTTTCTTTCTCCTTTTATTTTATTTTTACATTTACTTATATGTGTATACATTGTGCCACCCCCTCACCACCACATCCAGGCACCTGTTCCTCTTCTCCGATTTTGTTGAAGAGAAAACATAAGAGATAATAAGACATATCATTTCTGCTAGTTTGAGATAAAGATGGCTATATAAGAGAGAGATTCTTAGCGTTGCTTCCATGCACTTGTGTATTGCAACCCACATTGGTTTATTTCTACCAGACCTCTTTGCTACTTCTTGGTCCCCTTCCCATTGCCTCTGCTAATTTAAGATTATTTTATTCACTCCTCAACAGGGAACACATCAACCACGTTCAAGTTTTAGTTTTCCTTTCCTTTCCCTATTCCTCCTGTGTGTGTTCTCCCCTTAGAGTGTGATCAATGTCCACTAATAGTACTGCATTGTTTTGGGTCTATAAACCGCAGATGAGGGAGAACAAGCAATTTTTGGCCTTCTGAGCCTGGCTAACTTAGTTTAACATGATGTTCTCCAGTTCCATCTGTTTACTTGCGAATGATAAAAGTTCATTCTTCTTTGTGGCTGTGCAAAATTCCATTGTGTATAAATACCACATTTTCTTGATCCATTCTTCAGTTGTGGGGCATCTTGACTGTTTCCATAGCTTGGCTATCATAAATAGTGCTGGAATAACCATGGGTGTGTAGGTGCCTTTGTAGTACCCTGAGTCACATTCCTTCAGGTATATCCCTAGGAGTGGGATTGCTGGATCATAAGGCAGATCTAAGTTTAGTTTTTTAAGAAGCCTCAGATTGTTTTCCAAAGTGGTTGTACTAGCTTACATTTCCACCAGCAGTGTAAGAGGGTTCCTTTTTCCCTGCATCCTTGACAACATTTGTTGGGGTGGTGGTCTTGATGCTAGCTATTCTAACAGGAGTGAGGTAGAATCTTAGTGTGGTTTTGATTTTCATTTCCTTTATGGCCAGGGATTGAACATTTTTTTTGCCATTTGAATCTCTTCCTTTGAAAAAGTTCTGTTTAGTTCAGTTGCCCACTTCTTTATTGGTTCAGTGATTTTTGGGGAGTTTAGTTTTTTGAGTTCACTGTATATTCTAGTCCTTTGATGTGTAGCTATCAAATATTTTCTCCCATTCTGTGGGTGGCCCCTTCAATTTAGATACCATTTCTTTTGTTGTACAGAAGCTTTTTAATTTCATGTAGTCCCGTTTATTTGTCTATCCTTTCTCTTCGTTGCTGGACTGATGGAGTTATACTGAGGAAGTCCTTGCCTATTCTTATTGTTTCCAGGGTTTTCCCTGCTCTTTCCTGTACTAACTGCAAGGTTTTGGGTCTGATGTTAAAGTCCTTAATGAACTTTGAGTTGATACTAGTACAGGGTGATAGACATTAAATCACACTTATTGAAAGAAAAGTTGTCCATGATATCAGTAGGCCTAATTATTTTCTGTACTTTTTTTTTTTTTTTTGTGGTCCTGGGGTTTGAACTCAGGGTCTACACCTTGAGCCACTCCACCAGCCCTTTTTTGTGATGTCTTTTTTTCTAGATAGGGTCTTGGGCACTATTTGTGAGGGCTGGCTCTCTGCCTACTGACTAGCTAGGATTACAGGCGTGAGCCACCGGTGCCTGACTTCTGTACATTTTAAATAATCGTTTTTGGTGGGACTGAGGTTTGAACTCAGCCTTCAGGCTTGCAAAGAATGTGCTCTACCACTTGAGCCACTTTGAACCATTTTGCTGTAGTTGTTTTGGAAATGCGAGTCTTGCAAACTATTTGACTGGACTGGCCTTGAACTGCAATCCTCCTGTTCCGAATCTGTCAAGTAGCTAGGATTTCAGGCATGAGCCACCAGCACTCAGCCGTATTTAACAATTTTTGAATGATACAGTGCCTCCTGTACAGCTTGTGAAATGCCTGGTTAACCTTACAAACAGAATATTGCTTATATTTCAATGTCGAGGCTTTTATTTGAAGAAATCTTTCAAGTGTCCTTGGCATATTCAATTTTGGGTCATGTGTCAGAATAGTAAGTCCTAAATATTATTGCATTCTAGGTTAATAGTTACTGAAAGATGAGGCTGGAAGAATTGTTGAAAATCATTAAATCTAGTCCTTCTCCTGGCAGAAGACTAGCCAAAGAATTGAAACCTTTTTCTCCTTTGCATTACTAAGATATTGGAAAAATAGTAGTGCTTGTGAAAATGCATATTGAGGTTGCTAGGAAAAATCTTAGTGGAATGATAAAACAAGAGACTGCCACTTTTTCATTTCTAGATTAAAAAAAATCAAGTCTGCCTGTCAGAAAATGGTTTTGTTTTCTCCTTGGAAAGAGAATCTGTATGATTTTGGAAGCAATTGGGACCACAAAGAAGGTCTACTTTGGACACCTTGAGAGGCATTTCCATGCTCTAGGCATTTCCTTTTTGTCTATTTAATTGAATGTTTTTACTGTAATTAAATAATGATTTCTTTTCTTCCAACATTTGAATAAAGTTAATGGTAAGAATTCTAGATTGAGGAAATTATAAATTTGACTGTCTCTTACTGCTCATGAGTTCTTGAGAGCCTTGGTGTGTCGTGTTGATTGCGAGCACACCTAATGACTTGCATTCTGCACTCTAATCACATTTGTTGTTATGACAGCAGTCATATAAAAGAACATGTACTTAGGTTTGTAGGAGCTGATTATAAACGTTGCTTCCAAAGCATGATGAAGACAGAAATTGATTTTGTAGAATCAGGTCAAACCCTATATTATTAAATATTTTTAATGTGTATATAAAATATGGTAAACCTGCGTTATTTGTGAATTTATTACACATGGTTTTGACCAAGCAGCTCAAAAATTAATTTAAAAATTGAAATTTCTTTCTTTTTTGGGGAGGCTGGTACTGTGTTTGCTAGGCAGGCAAGGTACTCTATCTCTTGAGCCACGCCTCTAGCCCTTTTTACTTTGGTTATTTTTGAGATATTTTAATTTTGGTTATTTTATGCCTGGGTGGTCCTAGATCATGATCCTGCCAATACTAAAATCTGTGTATCCTGAGCATTTGTGGGTTTTCCTCAGTGGCAGTCTCCTTGGAACCATATACCCATGGACACTAAAGATCTACTGCAATCTGCAAATCTGAGTTGATACCCACACATTTCAAACAGAATTTGTTATAAGGATTAAATAAGGAAAGTTTCTTGAGGCTCATAATGGAATTTATTTTTTTATTTTTGGCAGTGCTGGGGTTTGAAATCAGGGCCTACACTGTGAGCCATTCCACCAGCCATTTTTTTGTGGTGGGTTTTCTCAAGATAGGGTTTCACAAACTATTTGCCCAGGCTGGCTTTGAACCATGATCCTCCCTCCTGAGTAGCTAGGGTTGCAGGAGTGAGCTTGGAATTTATTTTTTTAAAAAAGAAATCCTAACCACATAAATATGATATACACTTATTAGATTAGTAAGAACTAGATGATGGACTAATAGGAAGATTATGGAGTAGAATTTTCATTTAACTAGGAAATACTGCATTTGTTTCTTTCTTTTTTCCTGTTTGTCTTTTATTCCAGTATAAGGATGTTAGTACTTAAAATTGTATTGAAATTTTATTACTGGATCATCAATACTACATTTAGAAAGAATTTTTTTTTTTTCTTTTTTTTGTGATACTAGGGTTTGAGCTCAGGGCCTTGCCCTTGCTGGGCTGGGGCTCTACCACTTAAGCCATGCACCTAGCCCTTAGAAATGAAAAATTAAAATTCACTAATTTGTTACATATCTAAGTTAAAATATTTTAAATGATGTAAGTGTTGTTGTTACATGTTTGCAAAGACTGTTTGTACAGCATTTAAGAAGGTGAGGGTATAGTAGATGCTCTTTTAATAACCTCTGATTAATTTGTGGTTTTCCCCTCTGTAAAACTGATAACATATTTAAATACTAGTAGGGCTAGTTAGCTTTAGGGGACTTTTACATAGTTTGACCTTAAATATCTTTTCCTACCAGTTGTTTGTGAACTTGTTATTGTAATCACATAGTTTAATCAAATATTACCTAAATTAATGAACTATCAATACACAAGGACAGTAATTTTGGTGAAAATTTTGGAAGGCTAATAAATTAGGCAGGCAGCTAAAAATATTTTTTTGGAATTATCTGTAAGGAAGACTACTAAAAGCTTGGAAAGGTTGTACAAATGTAGAAGAGTTTGGCATCCATAAGTTTGGCTTTATAAGTGTTCTCATTTTTTCCTTTACTTTTAAAGAAACCAGCTAGAAATGGCAGAATCTGTGTGTGGGATTATGTAAGAAATTCCAATTACAGATCCATGTCTTTATCTCACAGTAAAGGATTGGTGAGCATATTTCAGTGTTTTAAGTTAAAATGATGAAGGTGCATAGCTATAATTTTTTGTTTGGTTTTTGTGATTTCCTGAATTACCAACTTGATTAGTGAACTGATCCTGGGTTAGGGTACCTTCTATCTCAGGCTTATTTTTCTTGAACACAGACTTGAAAGAATGTTAATAGGAGGACTGAAATTTTTAACATGGATTTCATAATAAAATTGGAATAATACATTGATTTCATAATTAGTACCCCTTGTAGTTTCTAGTGGCTATCATAAGTTTTTTTAATTCAAGCCATTTTTTTTTTAAGAAGACTTCACAGTTACTTAAGATTTGGAGACCCTTTTATTTTCCTTTGTAGCCTTCTTTGCCTGGTTCCTCCACCTGCTTAGTAGGCTTCCTTTTGAATTTCCTTCAGCTGATGTTTGTAAGGTAGACGTCTTGAGTCAGTAGGTATCATATATTTCATTTTCTAATGAATATTTAGACTAAAATTTAGATTAGTTCTACAATTGAAATACTAAAGGAAGAGTATTTCCTATTTCTAATTATTTTACTTAGGTTGGTGAGCTGAAAATAACTTAAGAATAAGTGGTAACAAGATTGGCCTGCACTCAAGTTTTAGGAGGCACAGTGCCCAGAGAAGGCTCCAAAGCTGTTTTGCTGGCTGCCTACTCTGGAGCAGCTGACTCCCCAGCTGCAGAACACATTGATCTGGTCAAGATTACTTTCATCCTAGAGCAGAGCAAGTTAACACAGTTTAAATCAAGAGCCACATTAAAAGCTTCTGACCTCAGGATAACCTCTTTCCTACCTTTGAAAGAGGGAACAATTCCAGTCACTTCCTAAATTCTAGAGACAAAAATGCATGGGACACGATAGCTACATCTAAAGATTGTGAGCTTGACTTTTTTTTTTTTTAATGTCTTACACAGGCAGGTTTAGAATAACAACTTCCAGTTTTCCTTTGGAGTTAAAAGAACGTCAGTCAGTCTTAACCTACTGGTTCTGTGTCAGAATCAGAGAAATTTTTCTGTTCTTCTCCACCCCCCACCCCCACCTTTTCTTTTTCCTATTGGAATCTTCCTGGGTCTGCTATTGGTACAGGATAGACAAAATAGACCTGGGCCTATGTTTGTAAACTCATCCTTTTTCTAAAATAGCATGCCAGGTAGGACAATGTTTTCTGTGTTAGATAGCAGACAATTGTTTCTTGATGTATACATTCTTAAGTTCATGCCTTCTTTTAATCAGTCTGTGTCTCCTACTGTTCTCTACCCTCCATTCACTATAAAGATTTTATTAGGATTTATTTTCTGGACATTTCAACTTCATTTCTACTAAGACACATGACAGAATATATAATTTTACATATTCAACACTGTAAGTTAGCTGTATTGGTAAGAGGGACTGATGACAGTGTTCATTTCACTCTTTTTCAATCATTATTGAGTGATGTTTTTGTAGAATAACTCTATCTGCTCTAATTCTTCAAGTATAATTCATATTTTCTCATTTCAACTGTTAGTAGCAAATTCAAGTACTCACAATATGAGCACCAAATATTAATTGAAGGAGTTAACCACATTGAGAACCTCTATTTTACTTTGTCAGATTTTCCTGGTACCAGAGGAACTACTGTTATGCCTAAGGTCTCTGTGCTCGCCTGCCTCTTAGAGAAAACAAGAAAGAACATTAATCATTACAAATGTCATTAAGTGAAGAAAGAAAGGAAATAATAATGTTAACAATATGTAAGTTATTGTTAGTGTTAAAATTTTGTTGACCTTATGTAGCTAATATCTTTTTACTCAGTAAAAAGGACCTAGATAATTGATCAAAGTCACATGCATTTGGTTGTGTACCTTCTTGATAATTGATGGTATTGAGTCACCTATAATCTTGGCTAAATCCTTTAAAGATCACTGATTCATATTTAACATTTCTGATTGTGCAGTTATGAGTACTGTATATCCCTGGTTGAAAGTCTGATTTCTTTAACAGGGATTAAATGGTGTCTTAGCCCTAGCCAAATACTTTAAACAAGTATGGGCATGGCTGCACATGCCTATTATTCCAACACTCAGGAGTTTGAGGCAGAAGGATTGTGAGGTCGAGGCCAGCCTGGAGTACACAGTAAAGCCCTGTCTCAAAAAAAATTTATAGTTTTCCTTATTTTTCAGAGTCAATTTTTACTTTTCTGATATTTTTTAATCTTAGCTATTGCAATATATTAGATTTAATAGCATTTAGATACAAGTTGAATCCAAAATCCAGAATGTTTGAACTGAAACTTTGTGTGTGCTGACATGATACCACAAATGGTAAATTCCATACCATGAAACCTTGTTTCATGCAAAATATTAAAAATAATGTATAAACTGCCAGCGGGTTGTGTGCTCCATCCCCAGGATATCTCATTAGGTATGTGCACATATTCCAGAATCCATAATATGTCTGGTCTCAAGGATTTTAGGTAAGTGAAACAACCTGTATATGGTATAGGCTATGACTTACTATACTTACAACTAAGGGGACTTTTCAGAGTAACGTTTAGTTTCCCTTGTATGAAGAAGTGGGTTATAATACCTCTGGAAAGAGTGAATAAAATTTCTTGCTTTGTAGGAAGAGATCTGTGTTCCTACAATAAATGAATGTGGCCTTGTTCTCCTGTGGAATACCTAATGCTTGCCAGGACTGTGGAAGAGTATTAAAATTTTAAATAACTTAAATTCATCTAAAAACACATTGGCCGGTCTAGGGAAGCAAGGTAGCAGTGGAAAGTATTTGTTACAGGCTTTTGGTTTTCTCTGTGTCTGAAATCTCTCCTCAGAAGTATAAAAATGTATCCAGGAGTTGAAAATTCTTCCTGATTATTTGTGGAATTGAGTCTGGAACTTGTGTTTATGACTTTGCCCACAGGGAAATGTTCACAGATACATGGAAAAGAGGAAGGAGGAACACTTACAGGTCTTCTCTGGAGGTTCTGCTTATAATTTTATCTGCTTTATATAAACCTAATTATAGAAATATAAAAATCAGATGAAGTGTCCTCATTAGAAAATAATATGGCAGGCAGGTTTTGATAGGATAGTACATGAAATTTCTTGACTTTCTGATAATTTGATATTACTAAAATTGATTTTTAAAAAAAATTTTATTCATATGTGCTAAAATTGCTTTTTAATCTGTGGGTTTTCTTTTGCAAAAGATTATCAATACTCTGTCTTACTCTATTCAAGACTATTATCTAATTTCACATATGTTGAGAGGTTTATGTTTTGCTCATAATCCACACATCAGCTGGCTTATTTGTCTATTTGACTTTGTCAGGATTTACTTAGCAACCTAACTCTTAGGTTATTAGGGAGTTTGGGCCTTTTGTTTTCTCACTTGTGTAAAGGATTTGTAAATAGTCTTGTTTTACTTCACATAATTTTTCTAAGAGTCAAACACAATGAAGGATGTGAAGATTCTTTGTAAGCTTTATAGAACCAGGTGTTATTTATGTTGTTTTTAACAGTAAATTGGTGAATGAATATTTATGTTGTGGCCTGTGTTTTTCGTGGTAGGCATAGAGAAGATACCATTACCAAATATCTCAGGTTTGAGGAAATTTTTTAAAATTTTTATTTAATGTTGAATGATATATTTAAGGACAATTTTAAAACTTAATTTTTATGAATATGTAACAAATATTAACACAATATGTAGACATCAGAGGTTATTAATTTGCAAAAATATTTGTAATTTATAAATAGACAAAGATTTCGTATCTGAAAAAAGATTTCAAATATACTTCATGAGGATATAGACTCTTAACTTTGTTGAGACTAAACTTGCAGAAGCTCAGTGTCATCCTTACATAGGCTATCTTTCCTATCTCATATTTGCGATGACCTCTTAGGTCCTTGAACATACTTTATAGCTTCTCCTAGCATTTGATGAGACTGGAGGTAGGACCTAATACCCAGCCCTCTCCTTAAAAGCGGGGAGTCACTTACTAATCTTAACTTTGTATTTCAAGGCAGGTTTTGAAATTCGTTTGTGAGACACAGAAGAAAGTATTTTCATTTCTTCTTTTTTGGACATAGAGTAGATGATCAAGTAAATTGAAATGAGTTTCTCTAATACTTTCCTTTCTTGTTAGTACTTGACTGTGAGAGTTGTAAGGAAGGTATAGTTAAAGCACACAGAAAAAAATAACCAAACTTCCAAAGAAGTTGCTGTAGGGCTGCATGGTCACCTTCTAGCACTGTGAATTCTAGCATCTTGTGTTGTGTAAAAGTTGAGACAACAATGTTTATGTTTTTTTAAGTCACAGTATCTTGAATTTCATAGAACCCTAGACTTCTGTGGAATCCCACTTGAAAAACTCTGTTCTAGGAGTATTGATTATAGTAATGCTAACTAATGACATTATATTTACTTCCTTTCAAAGCTAGAGGAGATACAAACTTTGATTAGCTGTATAGAGGGGCATATCTGTGTCATTTCTATAATTGTCTTTGTCCCTTGAAATAGTTTCTGTAGGTCATTTGCCCATGATTATTAATATTGAATGTCCCAGGCCTTTCTTCTTCCATAAATGCACCTTGAGTGCTAAGAAAGATACATCTAGAGCATCTGATTGGAGGTGTGGAAATAATTTTAGTTAGTATCCAACCTGCCATCCCTCAGTACATGAAAGGTTAAATGAGTTCCCCCAAGACCAAAACTGCTTTGTGTTTGGTGTCTCCTCATTAATATGTAAATATTTTAAGTTCAGTTGATTGTTTTATTGATGTTTATTGAAGATGTAGTTTATATAGCATAAAGCTCACCCCTTTAATGTGTACAATTTAATGTTTTTATAGTTATATATATAGTTGTATAATAATAACTATAATTTTAGAAAATTTTTATCAACCCCAAAGAAACCTTGTAATTTCTTTCTATCCATACTCCTGATTCCCTCCATCCCTTTAACCCTGCAAATGTTAAATGAAATTGCAGTTGGCCCTTAGTGTCCATAGGTTCCACATCTGTGGATTCAACCAATTAGAGGTTGAAAATATTCAGAAAAAAATTGTGTCTGTATTGAACATGTATAGACTTTTTTTGGTAATTAGTCTCTAAACAATACAACATAACTATTTATGTACATAGCATTAATATTAGGTATTACTTGTAAAGTAAAAGAGAATGAACAGATGCGTGTAGGTTGTGTGCTAATGTGACACCATTTTAAATAAGGGGCTTGAGCATCTGTGGATTTTGGCATCTGCACAAGAGGTCTATAACCAGTCCCCCAGCGATACCAAGGGATGACCTTATTCAGCCTTCTCATTTGAAATTAACAGAAAGGGACTAAGGTTAATCTTTATAATTTCTCTAGAAGAAGGGATTTGTTTATTAAAAAGGTAAACAAAGGTATTAGAAAAATAAAACATAGTATTTTAAGAAACCATTATTCATTAAGAAATAATTTGAGAATCTGGGATACTTGTCACTTTACTGTTACTGGCTCTGTGAACCTCAGGGCTGTCTATTAAATGAAGTCGTCATTTTTAGCCTAAGAAATGAGAATAGGTGGGTACAATGACTTAGGCCTGTAAAGCCCAGCTATTTGAGAGATGGAGATCAGATGGATAGAAGCTAACCTGGGCTAAAAGTTAGCTAGACCCTATCTTAACCAATAAAGCTGGGTGTGTGGGGTGCACCTATTACCCTAGCTGTGCCAGAGGCATAAATAGGATATCATAGTCCAGGCCACTTGCGCAAAAATACAAGACCCTATTTGAAAAATAACTAAAGCAAAAAGGACTGAAGATGTGGCTTAAATGGTACAGTACCTGCCTAGCAAGTGCAAGACCCTGAGTTCAAGCCCTAGTACTGTCAACTCTCCCCCCAGCCCTAAATATTTATATACCTGTAAAAATCAACACAGTAGCTATTGACAGTAAAAGTTACTTAAAGCACGTCCTGAGGTAATATTCCCTTAACAGTACATTAGTGTAAGAGAGCTCTTTTGCTAACTTTAATTTTTTTTTTTTTTTTTTTGGCAGTACTGGGAATTGAATTTAGGGCTTCCTGATTGTTCAGCAAGCACTCTACCATTTGAGCCACACCCTCAGTCCTTTTCTCTAACTTAAAAAAGTACATGAAAGGACACAACTCATAGTTTAATTTATAGCATTTTTCTTTATAGTTTGTACAATAATGTTATGATCTATAATTGATGACATTCTAGATTTGCTGAAGTATATTTAAGTTTGAAATAGTAAATATACATATAAATATTAACAGAAAGACAACATTTCAGACAATAAAAATATTAAAATGACTTACTAAGGTTTAGGTTACTGGAAAAAGTGACTTGTTTGAATGTAACGAAATAGCATTCGTCTAAAATTTTAATAATTCACATCTTTCACTAATCCACATTAATCTTTTTCTCTGATTTTTAAATAAGTGAGATTTTAAAGTTTTCATATAGATGCCAAATTTGGGGTTACTTGTTTTTCCAGTTCTTAAGCTTTTTTTTTTTTTCTTTTTTTTGTAAGGTGTGTATATTGTTTTTATCACAAAGTACAACAGTTTGGAGTATTAAAATTTTAAATACTCTTATTTTGGTGTTTATTAATTATATGACTTCCTTAGAATTCATAAGAAAAACAACTTTGCTTAACTAGAATTTTATCACTAAATATTTGCAAAATATTACATTAAAATTTATTTTCCTGCAGCTTCAAACTCATTCTTCTAAATTTTATAGTATAGAGCAGGAATCCTACAAACTATATTCCTCTTTTGCAGCTGGTTGCCTGTTACATTCTGCCAATAGAAGGTATTGGTGGAGGATAGGAAAATGAGGAAGGAGACATGGAATTTTCTCTTTCTTGTTTACTTTCTCCTTTTCAGTAATCTCCACAGCAACTAGGCTTTTCCTGTCAGGAACATGAGTGACAAATGGTTCTCATTTGCAGCTTTTGCACACTCACAGAACAATCTTCCTCATAATCCCTTCAGAGATAACCAGCATCAACTAATCATTTCCTCATCAGAGACCTGGGTTTGGGCTTTGCAGGGACCCTTCTGAGCTGTTTGGACTTACTCTCCTTCTAACGGTGCCTCCTTCAGAGGTCTGGATTCCAGTTTCTCCTTCAAGCCTTTGTATTTTAATAATTCCAGCTACTTCCCTTTGTTTCCCTTAGCTCTGAGGCTCAAAGCTGCTTCTTGTAATTACCACTTCTGTAATAATCTGTATTCATATTTTTGCCTTTTTAGTTCACCAGTTTCTGGTTAGCAAGTTGCATTCTCCCTTAAAATTATTGATAAAGTATTTGTATTTTGACTGAACTCTTCCTGATAAACTGGTCAGAATTATAGTCCTTTGCCAACCAGAATTAGGCCATCATCATTTAGAAGTTATTGAGTGTCTGCAGTGTGCTAGACCTTTGTCTGTTCTCTGTATTCTGTTACTGTCCTTGTGTGTGGTCCCAGAGATGTTTGGGTATACGTCACTGTTACACTGCATTGATGTTACTCTTCTGTGTTTGTTATCTCAAGGAGAGTGATGGTGTTTTTGTTTTGTTTTTTTGACTTAACATAGTTTTGTAGCTTTTAAAATAGGATTTGCACAAACTAGGTCTTCAATGATTATTTTAATTAATGAACATGGTGTAGAAGTTATAAAATTATCTGAAAAAGGGAAGGATCTTATTTTGATAATTTTTGGCACCTGAAAGTTCCTCCAAAAAATGAGATGTTTAAACCAAATCCTAATGTGGCAACAAGGGTTATATGGGATACCTCTTCAACAGTCACATACCTGAGGTTTGATTTGCTCCTTTCCAGCTTAGTTATTAATGAGATTGAATATGCTCATTTTTGCCAGCATATCTTCACTACTTCTTACAAGACTGCCAGAGAAAAATTCAGTCCTTCTACCACAGTACCTTTTAGGTTATCAGGTCTCTGACAACCATGCCTTACTTTTAATTAAACTTTTAAGCTTCCCTTTCCCTCTGCCTCCATTTTGCCCAGAAAGTAAGTACTGTTTTCTTAGATGTACTTTTATCATTGGTACTTAAGGGTATCAATGTCAACACAGATTATTTCCAGGTCTTCTAACTATATTGATTGTAATATTACACACACACACACACACACACACTCCCAGATCATGGTATGTTTTATAGGCCTTCATGCCATTTGTGTTGTGATATCCTTCAGTATATGCTATCTCCCTCTAAATATAATTAAACAAACACTTCTATAATAACTGTGTTAGTCATCTTCTTGTTACCATAACAAAGTACCTGAATTAGAAACTTAAAAGGAGGAAGGGTTTAATTTGGCTCATAGTGTTGAAGGTTTCTGTCTATATTTGGTTGCCCCTATTGCTTTTGGGCATATTGGGGAGGCAGTGTATCACAGTGGGAGAAAATGGGGAAGCCTGTTCACATTGTGGCCAGGTATGAAAAAGAAGGAGAAAGAGGGACTGAGGTCCCAATATTCTCTTTGAGGGTACATTTCAGAGACTTAACTTCTCCCACTAGGCCCCATCTCTTAAAGGTTCATCACCTTTCATTAGCACCAGAGCCTGGGGACCACACCTTTAACACCTGGACCTTGGTTGGGGGGGAGGGGTCCCAAAGATTACTATCTCTGTTTCTGCTTTATTTTGTTTTTCTGCTGATGAACTAACTATAGATAGCTTGAATGATTTTGTTTACGGTATTGGGATTTTAGGAAGAAAAGTAGATATTTCTTTGAAATTTTTGTATACTTGTTAAGTGATATCTCTCTTTCTGTTCCTTCCCTCCTTCCTTTCTTCCCTCCCTCCCTCCCCTTCCTCTTTTTCCCTCAGAGCTAGGGACTAAACCAGGTCCTCACACATGCTAGGGAAGCACTTTACCATGTTTTCTTACCTTTCATAATTTTGATGGAAAATTGGTTTGTATTTGACTTAAAAAAAAATCACTATTTGGGTTTTTATGGTACATCTTTTTAAAAACTTTTATGTGGTTATTCCTTTCTATTTTTTTTTTTCCTTTCTGTACTGGGGTTTGAACTCAAGGTCTTTCACTTGCTAGGAAACTACCATTTGAGCTACACTCACCACCCCTAATTGTCAGTTTTTAATACATCACACTCACTGTGCTACCATTTTATGTGACAGTTGTCTCTAAATGCTAAACCATTGTGAAACTGAAAACTATTTAAGTATATTCTGTCTTTCTTCTTGGGAATATGGTAGAAATCCCACTTGAAATGAGGCATGGCCATGTGATTTGATTTACCCAATGAAATATGAGCAAAAGTAATGTGTGCTACTCTTAGATGGAAGCTTTAACAGTTGTGCTTTCAACCCTTTGTACTCTTGCCATTTTGTCTGCTACTTTGACTGAGATCTTTGCGTACTTGGGGCAGATATCCCAATCAGTTCTGAATGGTCATGCATCATGAAAAGAGAGTACAATCTTAGTTATTTTAAACTACTTGGATTAGTTGGTTTTTGTCGCTGTGGCGTAATCTAGTGAAACCTGACTGTTGCAGTTATTTATGCAGTTAATGTTGAAGCGAATCTGCTGGAATGATTTGTTAGGTTCTTTGCTTGTGGGCAAAATAGTGACAAAGTATTACATGTATTGGTGGGCCAAGAAAGAAGGGAAGCCAAGAATGAAATGATAAATCTTCCAAAAGAAACCAAATATAGGCCATTTGTTTTAAGGGAGGAAAAGCAAATCTGTCTGACTACCATCAGTTTTGGAGACATTTTTGTTAAATGGCTAGCCTGAGATTATGCAGGTACTTGGCGGCAGGACTAAGAAAAAGAAATCAGTCCTTTTCGCTCTATCCCTGTTTCCTTTTTATTATCAAAATATTACTCCTTTAAGACTTTTAATCCACTCTTAATTTTTAATTATGTCTTTCTTTTCATTCCTATTTTTTCTAAACTTATTAACATTTTTGACCAGTTTGCAGAATTGTGTTAATCATTATCCTTGGCTCAAGACATACCCTCATTAATTCTTGCAAGGTTTGTACATCTGTACATCAGTAAAATAGTTAACATCTATGAAACCAAATTCTTAAACATCATCTGTAATTTCCTATGCTCTTCTTGCCTCTCCCTAATTGTTAACTATCATGAACTTTGTATTTCAGTTCTTTTCATTTTATAAATTATTACACATTTATTTACCTAAACAACATACTATTACTTTTTTTTTTTTTCTTAAAAGATTGTCATTCTAGGGGGCAGGGAGAACAGTTCAGTGGTAAAATATGTGTTTATTACATACAGGGCCTTCTACCAAAAAATAAAATTATTTTTGAATTATAGTGGAGGAATTTAAATTTTTACAGAATAGTGAGTTTTCACCAGCCTCTAGAGATTATTGAGATTATTTCAAGTATAGGAGGCAATTGCCAGAGCATGTGTAGAAGATAATCTCCAGTATTGTTTTTAAAAAAGTAACCTTTTTTTAATCTTTCACAGAACTTCTGTTTTTACCATTAAAATTTTTTTAATTGAAGAAAATTTGGTACAAATGTAGCTACAGTACATAATTAAAAGAATTTGATTAGTTTATAAAGGATAAGTCTCACATTTTTCTAATATTTTATTTCTAATCTATCCTTTTTAATGGGCTTTTTTTCTTTTCTTTTTGTATGTAACTATTTGTGTATCAAAATGAGACACTACCTCAAGTAGTTACAGTTGCTCTCTCGGTTCCTTTATGAGTGAGACTATTATTGTCAAAAACATCAGATGCATTTCTAATAGATGACTTTCTGAATTCACTGAAAAGGAACAGCTGTTTAAAACAAATGCCCTTTCTGTGGGGACTTATCATCTGCAAGTCACTTGATGATTATTCATGATGCAAGTACTTACATTTTGGGTGATTTTAAAATCAGATTTTAATTATATTTTTTATTTTAACCTATTGTCCAACAGGCAGTGTGTTAAAATGTATTTAAAGAAAATAGAATAACTGTTAGTGGAAAAACATCTTTAAAAGCAGATGGATAGAGACATCAAAAAATGCTTATAAGATTGTTGGAAATTTCTCTGTGACCAGTTTAGGTTTTTAGTTGTTTTGCAGCACTAGGGATTGAATCCCCAGGGACCTTTCTTCCCAAAACCCATGGTAACCTCTGTTGTCTGTATCTGAATTTGTTTGTGATAGGTCATGTAAGTAGAATCACACAGTATTTGTCCTTTTGTGCCTCAGCATAATGTTTTCAAGGTTCGTCCATGTTGTAGCATGTTAGCACTTCATTCTTTTGGTAGTAGGATAGTATTCCATTTTGTATATGCCACATTTTGCTTATCCATTCATTTATTGCTGAACATGTTGTTTACTCCTTTTCATTCTAATGAATAATGTTGCTGTTAACATTGGTGCACAAATGTCTGTCTGAGTCATGTTTTCAGTTCCTGAGTACATCCTTAAGAGTGGAACTGGGTCAATGGTTAATCCAATGCTTAACTCTTTTTTTGTGTGATATTGGGGGTTGAACCCAAGACCTTACATATCCGAAGCAAGCACTCTACCTCTTGAGCAAAGTTCCCATCTCCCCTCCCCACATTTTTTGTTTTGTTTTGTTTTTGCATGATGCTTCTAAATAGAGTCTCACTAACTATGCCTGTAGAACTAGTGATTCTCCTTTCTCTGCCTCCCTGGTATCTAGAGTTATAGACCCGTACCATCACACTCTGCCCCATGTTTAACTTTCTGAGGAACCACCAGTTTTTCCCAGTAGCTACACTATTTTATATTCCCATCAGCAAGGGAACAGTGTTGCAATTTGTCCACATCCTCATTGACAGCTATTATTTTTTTTCTTTTTTCTTTCAGTAATAGCCGTATTAAAGTGGTATCTTATTGTAGTTTTGATTTGCATTTCTCTGATAGCAGTGATGTTTAGCATCTTTTCCTGTGCTCACTGGATACTTGTACAATGAACATTCATAGCTTTTGCCCATTTTTAAACTGGGTACTTATTTTTGTTGTTCAGTTGTGGTTCTTTCTGGAGAGACTTATATACTCTTATCAGATATATGATTTGCAGATATTCTCTCTCTCTCTCTCTTTGAGATAGGGTCTCACTATGTAGTCTAGGCTGGCCTCAAACTCCGAACCTCATTGACTCAGCCTCTCAAGTACTGGATTATGGGTGTGTACCACTAGGCCCAGCTTTTTACTGTCTCTATATTCACAAAGGTTTTAAAGTATTTGTCTTGCCTTGCCCCACTCCTTCGCGCCCCTCTCGCCACCCCTTCCCCAAAAGTTTGATGGCTTTAATGCTTAGATTTATATCTTTCTTTTTTCATTTTATTAGGTTTTTTGAACTGGATTCAACAATATTTTATAGTTTTCAGAATATAAGTCTGTCACCACATTGGTTAAATTTTATTCCTAGGTAGTGTATAATTTTTGATTCTGTTGTAAGTGGACTGCTTTAAAAATTTACTTTTGTATTATTCATTGCTAACCTATAGAAATGCACCACTTTTTAGGCATCAGTTTTGTACCTTAGAACTTAGTAAATTTATGAGTACTGATAAGTTTTTATTTGTGGAGTTTAGGATTTTCTACATAAAAGATTATGTCATGTGTGAATATAGTTTTACTTCTTTTGAGTTCTGATGCCTTTTATTTCTTTTTCTGACTAGAACCTTCACTACTAGTTAAATAGAAGTGGGGGGAAGTGGACATCTTTACCTCATTGCTTATCTCAGGGGAAAGTCTTTCAATATTTATTTATTTATTTATAGTTTTTGGTGAAATTGGGGTTTGAACTCAGGGCCTCACGCTTGCTAGGCAGGCATTCTTACCACTTGAGCCACTCCACCAGTCCCTTTCACCATTTAATATGTTAAGTGTAAGTTTTTCATATATGGCCTTTATCTGCTTGAGGAAGTTCCTTTCATTCCTGTTTAATCAGTGATTTTTTTCTTTTTAATCATGAAAAGGTATTGAATTTTCTTAAATCCTTTTTGTGTAGCAATTGCAGTGTTCATGTGGTCTGTTTTCATCCTCTTAGGGTGGTATTTTATGTTGATTTTCCTTATGCTAAACCACCTTTCCACTCATGGGAATATATACCTATTTGGTCATATACTTAATAAGTATAATCCTTTCAATATGCTGCTGAATTTGCTAGTGTTTTCTTAAAGAATTCTGCATCTTTATTTTTAAAGGATCTTGGCCTATGGTCTTCTTATAATGTCTTTGTTTAACTTCATTATTAGGGTAATGCTGGCCTCACAGAATGACTTAGGAAGTATTTTCCCTTCTTCAGTTTTTGGTAATAATTTGAAATGGATTGATGTTATTTCTTACTTTAGAAATCACCAGTGAAGTCATCTTGTCTTGGACTTTTTTGTGTTGGAAGTGTTTGTATTGATTCATTCTCCTCAGTTATATTGTCCTTTTCTTCATGTGTGGGTTTTGGTACTTTATGTTTCTAGGAGTTTGTTCTTTTTGTTAGGTTATTTGATTTGCTGGTACACAGTTGCTCCTAGTATTTTCTTACAATTCTTTTCTATATAAATCATTTCTGATTTTAGTTATTTACATCTTATCTTTTTTGGTCTGTGGCCGTATTGCCCTGAACTCACCCAATCTCCTCTCATCTCAGAAGCAAAGCATGGTCAGACCTGGTTAGTATGTGGATGGGATTTCTTATCTTTTAATTTTCTTAATGTAGCTAATCATTTGTTTCCTTTGACTATCTTTTTCAAAAAATGGACTTCTGATTTTTTTGATTCTATTGTTTTTCTATTCTCAGTTTTACTTATCTCTGTTCTTTACTATATCCTTTTTTTTGCTAGCTTTAAATGATTTAGTTTGCTGTTTTCTAATTATGTAAAGCGTGCTGTTAGGTTATTAGTTGGAGATCTTTTTAAAAATTTTATTGTGGTGCTGGGAATTGAACCCAGGGCCTTGCACATGCTATGCAAGTAGATACTCTTTTAATGTGCTTTTACAACTATGAATATCCTCTTAGCACTGACTTAGCTGTATTCCATAAATTTTGGAATGTTGTATTATTATTTCAATTTGTCTCAAGGTATATTATATCTGTTTTGATTTCTTCGTTTGTTAAAACTGTCTAGTTTTACTCCATTGTGACTAGAAAAGATACTGTATATGATTTTTGTTCTTAAAAAACTTGGACTGGGGATGTACCTCATAGCTCAGTGGTAGAGTGCTTGCCTAGCATGCACAAAGTCACGGGTTTTATCACAGCACTACCAAAAAACAAAACAAAACAAAATAAACCCAAAAAACAAACAAACAAAAAAAATAAAATCAAGAAGAAACAAAAACACTTACTGAGACCTGTTTTTGTTGCCTTGTTGTCTGTCCAGGAGAATGTTCCGTGTGCACTTGAGAAGAATGAAGAATGTGTATTCTACTGTTGTTAGGTGAAAGTGTTCTATCTATGTCTGTTAAATCTAATATACCAAGTATATAGTACAAATTCTTTAGTGTTTTAAATTGATTTTCTGTCTGGTTCTTCCATCCAGTACTGAAAGTGGGGTATTGAAGTCTACAGTTATTATTGTAGAACAATCTTTTCAATTCTGCTAATTTTCAAGTCTCTGTTGTTAGGTATGGATATCATTATAATTGGTATCTTAATGTGCTGACCCTCATAATAATATGTAATGTCTTTTGTCTCCTTTTAAAAAAATTTTATTGTATTTCATCGTACAAAAACATAGCTGCCCCAGTTCTCCTTTGGTTACTGTTCTCATGGAATATAGGAATCTATCTTTTCTTTTTTTTTTGATGGGACTGGGGTATGAATTCACTTGAGCCACTCTGCCAGCCCCTCTTTTTCTGTTGTTTTAGTTTTACTCTCTTTTTGTCTTTGTAATCTAAAGTGCATCTCTTATAGACAGCAGTCAGATGAATCCATGTTTTTTTTTTCTTTTTAAATTCAGTTTCCAAAACTCTGCCATAATTGAGGAATTTAGTGTATTTACATTTAAAGTAATTGCTGATAAGGAAGGACTTACTTCTTCCATTTAGCTATTTTTTTCTGTATGTCTTATTTCTTATTCCTCAATTTTTGCCTTTTTTTGATTTCCTAATGTTTTTTACTCTTGAAATATTTTAGTAATTACTTTGGAGGTTGTAATTAAGATGTTAAAATTGCAATAAACCTGTTTGAATATCATCTTAGATAATAGTATATAAATATTTGGCTCCTATATATTTCTATTTCTTCCCCTCAATTTTGCAGGGTGCATTTGCTTTTTAAATCATACAGAAAAAAGAAGGAACTATAGTAATACCACTGTCTTTTATAGGTATTTATATATTTCTTCTTATTTCCTTGTATTTCAAAGTTTTCTTTTATCATTTCGTGTAGAATAGTCTACTGGTGGCAAACTTCCTCAGCCTTTGTTTACCTAGAAATGTCTTAATTTCTCTTTCATTTTTGAAGGATAGTTTTTGGTGGGTATAGAATTCTTGGTTGACATTTTGTTTTTCTCTTCAGACTTTTAAGTATGCCATTTCAGTTCTTCATAGTTACTAGAGAAACTTCAGCTGTTAATCTTATTGAGGAGCACTTGTGCAAGTAAATTTGCTTCTCCCTTCCTGTTTCAAGACTTTCTTTGTTTTGAGGTTTCTATACTTTTGAGTACAAAGTGTCTCAATGGGGATCTCTTTGTGTTTATTCTTCTTGGATTTTACTAGGTTCTTAGAAGTGTACATTCATGTTTTTCATCAGAGCTTGGAAGTCTGTGGCTATTTTGTTCAAAATAAGTTTTGTCCCCATTTTTCAAATCCCCTCTAGTACTTCTATGGTGCCAATATTTGTATCCTTGATATTGCTCCAAATGTGTTTCAGGCTATATTTGATTTTCTTCCTATTCCTCAGAGTAGATAACTTTGACTATCTTAAGGTGGTGTTGGTGTTTTTTGAACTCAGGCCCTTGTTCTTGTTAGGGCAACTGCTTTATCACTTCAGCCACGCCTCCAGTCCTTATTGCTTTTTAGTTATTTTTGGAGTCAGGTCTGGTATTTTTGTCCAGACACTCTTATTTAAGCCTCCTGGGTAGCTGGGTTGACAGCTACATGCCACTATGCCTAGTTTTATTGCTTGAGACGGGGTCTCGCTAACTTGAAGCTGGTCAAACCACTATCTTCCTCATCTCCATTTCTTAAGTATCTGGGATTATTACAAGTGTGAGCCACTGCACCTGACTGGACCTACTTTCTTATTTGTGTGCTTTGTAATTATTTGTTGAGACCAGGACATTGTAAGTGTTATAATGTATTTTAACTGTGGAAGTTTCCATTCTCCCAGTAGGTGTTTCTTGCTAATGGAGGTCTGTTGCTAGCCATGCATAACTTTCTCAGACTATTTTTGCAAACTGTATGTCTTGTCATATGTGATCCACTAAAGTTTCTATTGCATTATCTTTGTAGTCATCCTGACAGAGTTATTAACATATGTGACTAAAAGAAAGGTGTTATCTCTTTAAATTTTGCAATATATGTGGATGGGGGGTGGGGTCAGTCCTCCCCATCCCCCACAGAGGACCTTAACAAAGACAAGCATCTGCATCAGTGCCTATCTGTCAGACTGACCAAAACATGCCACTGAATTTTTGGACGACAAAGTTGCCCATTGCCTGATCTGGTACCAAACAACTGCTGTAGGAATGTAGGCTGCCAACCTTGTTGCTATAGCAGGGTTGAGGAATGGGGAATGGTAGATGCTGGTTTGCATATGTGACTGTCTTACCAAGATAGCCCCTCTCATCATCAAGCAGTGTCCTGGTTATTCTAAGTGACCAGTCAGGTTTTAGAGTTCGAAGATAGTTGATTCTGATTGCTTTTCCAATTTACTGGTTGCCATAGAGAGATCTTGGTTCTTCTTTCTCTGACATTTTGCCTCTCAAGTGTTACAGTACCGTTACATTGTCTTTCTCGTGTGGTGTTTATGAATAGAGGAAAATCTTTTAACATTTCTTTTATTTGGTTTGTCTGTTGGACTATTCATATTATCAATGGAATGCAAAGGATAATGGTATTTAAGAATTTGTAGGAAAACACCTATAAGTGTGATGGAAATTTTAATTCACTTAATTGTCAGTATTTTGTATTTTTCACTTTGTGTTTTATGCAAATAACAAAGTTACTGATTATTCCTTATTCTGTGTGGTTGGCTTAAGTGTCCTACAGAATGTTCATTATTTATCATGGTTTAATTATTGTGGAAAAAGTAGTAGAAAATTTATTTACATGAACTTAATGAGTTCAGCTTAAGTTTCATTTGAAGGCAGAGTTGCTGCAAAAAATGTTACAAAGAAATAAAGCTATCTTTATTTTGAAGCCCTATTACATGATGTTTAGAAAGACAATAACACTAAGTAGGAAAACATTAATTTGCCTTTTGGTGAATTGTCTTAAAGACTTTAATTTTAGCTTCAAAATGCTCTGTTCTACATGTAAATTTTGCTTATTTATGTAAAGGAAGTCATTAAGACATTTTAAAAGCAAAAACCCTTTTAACTTTTTCTGAATAAGTAACAAAATTGTACATAAACAGTAATTGCCATTTTAATAAGTCCTTTATTATGATCATTGAAATACAAAGTAAATTTGTCTCCAAAGGGTTTCTTTTTGAAAGTACCAAGCAGGCAGTATTAAGAACATTTTTACAAGTGAAAGGTCAGAGTGTCTAGTTGGGAATATTCATAGCTTCTGTCTTTTTAGAAAACTGTGTGTTTGTGTGTGTGTGTTTCCAATTCCTGTGGCAGAACCCAGTTTGTATTCCAAACTGGTTATCTATAATTTTTAAGGCTCATTTGAAACTGTAACATGTTCATATTGCATGTGAAAACGACTTTTTTCAGTGGTATGAATTAAACTAGCTTAAAATTTAAACCTTAACCACAATTGCATTGTTAACCTATTTTACCATTCATAAAATTGATAGTATAACTAACAATCCAAAGTGAAATTTTTTATTCAACTTTGTGAAATAGTTTTGATTTTTAGAAGTCAGTAATCTTAACACTGTCTTAAAAAAAAGATAAACAATGAAGATTCACCTTAATTCTGATACAGATTTACTTCACAAAAGATGTTTTTATTTTAATGTTGTACTCAGCTAATGAAAAAAGCTGATGAGTATAATTCTAGTTAAAGATAGATATGTTAAGGAATCTATTTAATTTGAAAAAAAAATTTAAGCAATGATTTAGGCTGTGGTGATGAAATTCTTTACTGTCTGGGCTTACTCATTGAAATTAGAGTTTATATCATGGATATAAAAATAGGACCTTTTTGAAAATGTGCTTTTATTTGAAAATTTGGTGATATTTAGCTTTATAATAAAGTGTTTCTCTCCTGCTTTATGAATTAGAAATATCTTTCTTATATCTAAATGTATAAAAATATCTTTTAAAGTTATTTTGTAGAATGGAATTTTCTTTATTCTTTGGTAACAAAACAAGGGTCATATGTACTATTTGAGTTATAAACATATAGAATGTTCCCTAATATACATTGTGATACACATGCACTGTATGAAGCAAAGCTTAAGGTTTATGTTATTTTTCATTCTTTTTCTTAACCACTTAAAACCACTTGATGCTGTCTACCAGCATGTTCCATAGAAATATGATAGGTAGCCTGTATGTGAGTTTTTAAAAGTTTGGACGGCATATTTAAAAACTTCTTTTTCTTCTTCTTCTTTTTTCTTTTTTTTTTTTTTTTTAAAGAAAAAAGGTAGTTAATTTTAGTAATGATTTACCTACACATACATCTATTTTGACATGTTATTAGAACAGTTAAGTTTTTGTGAGATAATAAACATTTATTATTGTCTTAAACTACTGAAATTTATTTCTCAGTTTTTAAAAATACAGGTAACAAAATTTACTATCTTAACCATTTTTAAGAGTATAGTTCATTAGGTTTAAGTTAGTTCATGTTGTATAAACATAACTACTATCCACCTCTGGAATGCTTTTCATCTTGAAAACCGGAAACTGTACCCTTAAGCTGTAATTTCCCATTCCCATCCTTCCCCGGGTGCCTGGCAACTGCTATTATATTTTGTTTTTCTGTGATTTTGACTGCAGTTATTGAGATATTTTTACATTCTTTTTTGTTTCATACTATGTCTGAAAAAGTCAGTGTTTATTTTACATCTGCAGTACAACTCAGTTTGTACTAAGCACTTTTTACACACTCATTAGCCACATTTGGCTATTGGCTGCTGTTTTGGATAGCTTAATTCTGTGCTGTGGTACTGAATCCATATATAATTGGTCTGTTAGTATGCTATGTGAATTAATTCTATAAAAACATTCTGTTATACTTTGTTATTTTGTCCTTATTTGTTATTCAGAACAATAGGTAGATTCTGTGGTCAGCAAACTTCCAAAAATGGTATGCCAAGATTCTGAAGTGATGACGTCTTTGTAACTGGATGGACATTATTGGTCATATGACTGTATTTGAGAAAGCTGGTGTCCAAAAAGTTGCTAGTTATGAGCTACCAGTTCTTTGGAGCTTTTGCTTGGAAATACGGATTTCTTGAAGCATGTATGTTAGGGCTTCCCAAGACCAAATCATTATGCTCAATGACTTTTTAGACTCATAGAATAGAGAACAGTGGTTAACCTCATTGTTATGATTTATGTCAGCTTAAAGATATACACTAAAATCAACAGTGAGGAAAACACATATAGGGTGGAGCCCAAGAAAAACCAGACATGAGCTTCCAGTTGTCCTCTTATTGGAATGGCATAGGCAGCATTTAATTCTTTCAGCAATTGTGTTTGGCAGCTTGTGCAAAAGAGATCACCTAGAGAAGCTTACCTGAGTCTTTGTATCCAGGACTTTTAGTGGAGATCAGTTAGATGATCTGATCTCATAAACATGAAATGCCTATCTAACTGATTTAAGATACTTACTTTCCAGTCTGCCCTATCTTTTCTCTTCCTAGAAGTCAAACTGATCATATGAAAAATCAGACATTGACCATAATTCACATTGTTAATTTAAATCATCTGCTATGAGGGCTGGGGAATAAATAAACTCAGTCGTAGGGCATTTGTCTAGCATGTATAAGACCCTGGGTTTGATTACTAGCATTGAAACAAAATTGTCTGGTATGATCCAGTCTCAGGTATACAGAGACACTATTATCAGGTAGAATATTCCAAGGGCCTATAGGTGATCTTTCAGGAGTCTCTGACAGGTGAATCCTTTCTTCAGAATGTGCATGGTTTCAGCACTATAAGCCTGCTGAGTTACCCTTTTACTACACAGGATTATTCCAGAATCTTACAAAGGGAGGTGTCTTACAGAAACAAAAAGGTAGATAGATGAAAGAGTATACTTTCAGGGATCATTTCTATAGTTTGTTACAAGGGTAGATGGGTGACAGCTCAGTTCACATTAAATATCTAGTATGTTTAAACAAATGTCATGGATAAAGGATGACTATCAGAAGTGAAGAATATAAAATTTAGGACATCTCTACAGGTAACAGGTTTCTCTGGTGGAGTCTACTCAAGTTTTCTAGCTGCCTTCTGTAAGGAGGCAAGATGGAATACATATATTTGCCTTTTCTAATCCACATCAAAGCCTACATTTTACCTCTGCTGGAGTAACTTAGAAGACTAAAGCTTCTGCTGAAACTACTAGAAATGCTAGGGAAATAAAAATTTGAAGGCATTATAGAACTTTTGAATCAGTCAAGACTTGAGGAGTCAAGTTTCAGGAGAGAAGGGAAACACACCTTGTATGCTGGGTTTCCTCTTGTGTTTTCCAAATCTTAAGGTGTTTTGGGGTAAGAAGATAAAAGGGTATAAGAGATGTGGGTATAAGCAGGGTATAAGAGGCATGGAAAAAGCAACAGAATGGAACTTTCACTAGTTTTTTGTTGTTTTAAGGACCATAGGTTTACAGTTGGAATCTCTTCAAGGGCCATACAATAAAAGTAAGGACAATAAAAGTGAGGACAAACTCAATCTCAAGGACTCTATCCCTGATTGGATTGAGTTGATCTGTTGGTCTCCTCCTAATCTGATTGCCTGCTTAAAAAAACAAAACAAACCAGAACTAAACTAAATCCTCTATGGAGGAAGATAACAGCATCCAGAGTCTCTAGTTTTTCCATTGACATTTTTATGCGTGTATTTACCTACAGTATCTGGCATCCAACAAGAATTTGCTAGGTAATAGAACAAAACCAAGAGAAAAAAGTCAACAATAGATATAGAGCCACAGATTATGCAGACTTTTGGGTTACAAACGGGCTTTAAAATACTACAACCTATTTATGAAAATAGATGCTGAGAATAAGAATTTCACTAAAAAACTAGAATTTGTAGAAAAGAATCAAGTGGAAATTCTGGAACTAAGAAATACAGCACCACAGGTGGGTTTAATTGCAGGTTAGACAACTGGAAAGAGGAATAATAAACAAAAAGATGTTAATAGAAAATTCAGTGGCATGAATATGTCATTTTGGCGTTATGACTAAACCAAGATATGGCATGAGAGTTTTTCAGTGACTTCTAAAGAGCATCTCTTATTTTGGAGCTTATGAGTAATGAAGAGATCTTATTAGAGTGTAAATTGCAATTCTTGCTATTTTAATGTATGTGGTTTTATATTTTATGTTTTTATTATAGTGGTTTCCTAAAAATGTAGTAAATAAGTAGCATGAAGAAAGTAAAACATCAAACTATCATCTAACATTTGTACTTGCTACCTTCCCCACAGCCTTTGCGCAAACAAACATTATTGTATAATACCTTTCTGTCTTATTCAGAAATCACCTGTTAAGCATACTCAGCTACTTAGAGCTTTAGAATAAGGAAATAAGCAAAACAGATGAAAAACAGACAAACAGCTAGATAGTAAAACTCATGTATTTTAGCATGGGACAGTTGTTGATGCCCTTACTCTTATTTGGGCACCTTACAACTTGTTCATCATAAGTCAGAAAGAACAATTTATAAAAGAAATTATAGGTAAATTGTTGGAGAATTGGTTTTGGCAGCAAGTACCTTATTTCATCACTTATAAGTCTCTGCTATAAGACCATTCATTTATGTAGGTAAATGGTAATTTTAGTTTTTAAGTCTTATTGCTGTTGTAATTTGTTTGACTTGGGTCAGTGCTTTGAGCATTTTTTCCTAATATGAAAATGGGATGCAAACATCATTCTTCATCCTCCCCCTTCACCTCTCCGCACGCCCCCCCACCCCCCCACCCCCCCACCCCCGCCTCCGTTTTATCTGAAGATACCACTGACTGGTTCCTGTATGATGATTGAGACTTGTTATAGAACCAAAGCATCAAAATAGTGGTGATATTTTGTTAACTTGGTTTTTAGAAAATGCATTTTAAGAACATTTCCAGTCCTTCTAATTATAATTATTACGTTTGAAGTCTCACTTTCAGCTACATTTTTTTTTCTGGTGGTACTGGGGATCAAAAAAAAATTCTCAGTGTTTACTTACATAAAATTCCTGTTCTTCTATTGATGCCAAATAAATACAGCATTGACCAGAGCAGGTACATGTTTTTAAGCAAAGGGTTGAGTTTTGTGAAGTTTGTCAAAAGTGAGAATTCCTTATCATTTCCTACTTTGAAGATTCCCAGTAAATCCAGAATGACTTGTTTCTTCAGCAGTAAAATAATTATAGCTTTGCTTTTGTGTATGTTCTTTACTTTTAGAATTTTTCAAGCCACCTTCAATTGATAGGAGGATGAAAAAGTTTAAGAGAAGGCTATCCCTCACACTTCGAGGAAGTCAGACAATTGATGAATCATTATCTGAACTGGCTGAACAAATGACTATTGAAGAAAACAGCAGCAAGGACAACGGTAAATATTTGGGATAGGGGTGGTACTTTCCCCATTTAATTACCTTATAAATATAATGTAAATTGACTGTCCAGATAATTTCATAATAGTGTTCTTTTGTTTTTCCTCATTCCCTGGTTTCTTAGGAAACAGATGACCATATAGTGTTTATATGCTTATTACTTATTGGAATATTCCACTGTCACTCAAAAAGTGTTGCCGTACCTGGCTTCACCCCAATGACTTATACTATCCTATATATCTTTCTGTTTTTACTAGCTTATAAATAAGATTGCATTACGTAATATTATCCTAATTGTTAAATATTTTTAAATTAACATTTAAAATTTTTATTATTCTTGTAATCTGAGTTAACACTAAAGTAGATGGGAAATTTGTGAAATTCCGTTTTGTAGCTTCATCATAGTTTTATAACATTCCATGTGCATGTTGATTATTTACATAGATTACAGTTTATCGCATTAGTGAATTTTACTAATTTCTAATGTTTACCACAGATTTTATCCATAGTAGTCAGAATACTTACGGCAGGTAGACAGTATTTCATTCATTCTTCAGTGCTTTTTACAACTCAAGGTAGTAGTATGTAGATATTAATATAAAATAAAAAGCGTTTACTGAATGAATTAAAATGCAAACTTGGTGAAAGTTTTAGAACAGGGCTACAAATTCAAAGCCAAAATAATCCTAGGGATGTTGTAATAACCAGGAAGGAGCTTACTGCTAATGGTGTCAGGATGTGCAGAGTATTTTTTGCCTGTGTCTGAAATTTTGCTGTTAGATTTGTGGTAGTTGGACAAAAACACGAACACCCTTACCTCTACTGTTGCATGTAAATGCTTATGTTGTGAAAATGGGCGAGGTATAATGGAAAAGGGTTTTTACTTTAAGTTACAAGTCATGGTTTGGGATTTGGGATACACTGACAATACTGAAACACTTAGTTGTATGACTGAATAAGTCAGTTTATCCACCCAGACTTCAGATAACTTACTTCCTTTCTTCAGAAGGGTCATTATTTACTCAAGGTTATCCAGCTCACTTTTGGCAGAGCCTAAGTGTCTCTGCCTCAAAGTCTGCACTTCTCCCAGCCCCTTTTGGATTTTCTAAAGCTTTCCTTGATATCGACTGTTTAGTTTTTAATATGGGTGGAGGAGAAATGAGCTTAGAAGGAAATTAAAAATAATAATATTTTTGATATAATTATATGTAGGAGGGGAAATTTTTGCATCTGGCCCAGATCCCAAAGGTGATTTTATAATCTTTAATTTATCCCTTTTGTAAGAAGATACGATAGGTACATGGACTAAAATCCTAATTTTCTCTCAGACTACCATCGAATTACTGGTGTTAATTTAATCCAGTGTGTTCATTCTTATGACAGAAGAGTCTTACCAGTATGTTTCCTAATGATGTTCAGGTAAAGTAAGCATGATATGCATCTTGGTGGGCTTTTCAGATACACTCTTTGGGTAATGCAGCAGTATTTTATTTATTCTGTCCACTAATAACTCCTTTGAAAACATTTATAATATTTATTTAACTTACTCTGAAAGAAGATAAATCTTCATTTTTTTTTAACATCTTGACACTGAATATTAATAGACACAATCAATATAATTACGGTCCAAATTACTCTGCCAAAAACTTACAATAAATTAGCGCTTGGTGTTGGTGTATTTACACACAGCTCAGTTTTTGGTGTAAAGTTCTTTGGCTGCAACAAAGAGCATTTGGTTTACTTCACTAATAGGAATATCTCATAATGCTGGGATGCCCTTTTCTTGGCATTTCTTCTGCTGTTGATTTTTAGCATAGTTATCTGTGATTGTGTGAATAGAATTGAGTAGAGAGGTACTCTTCCTGTTAATTCCAAATAAGAGTACATAACTGATTACTATAGTTAAAAGGAGGTACATAGGTAATGCAGCTGCTTAGTATTGAAGCCAAACAGGTGGCTTAAGCAAAGAACAAAAGCCACAGATTACTCTTTCTGGCAGTGGCAACGGGGAGTTCCCACCATTTTCCCTGTGGCTTTTGACAACCTCAGTGTTGACTTCTCTGCGCCAGTGGTGGCCGGGAACCGCAGTGGGGGAAGAAGGAAAATCGAGGAAAAAGCCCAGGTGCCATGATTCCCCGGGCCCTGGCCTCGTGACCCCTCAGATTTTTTTCTTTTTTTTGGTGGGTCTGGGGTTTGAACTCATGGCTTCATGCTTGCAAAGCAGACACTCTACTGCTTGAGCCATATCTCCCCCCATCCCCCGACCCCTCAGATTTTTAATGAGTATTTGAGTATAAGACAAATTGTTTTTAAAAGCTGTGAATCAAAGATAAACCTACTTTTTTGGACAACTCATTGATATTTTAGACAAATTGCATATTTTCTGAAATACTTTATATTAGCTGTCTTAAAACATGCTTAGTTTGTAATAAATTTTGACATGTTGAACATCTAATATTGTTCAAGTAGCATATATACATATATATTATTTTATTAAAACTTCCTTTTTTTGCAGTATTAACTTTATCAAGTAGTTAAAGGAAAATAGGAGCTCTGTCTCTTCTTGACCTAAATTATTTAAATAATACTTAAAGATATCATAATAGACATTGATTCTTTGGGTTGCAGAAATTAGTGGTAGCATAGACTACCATAATTGCTTCTGCTTATTGCCTTTGGGTTATAATATGGATTTCACCAACAGATTTGACACACATTCTAAGTCATTTTGGTCACCTATCAGTGCCTGATAACTGGTTCCAGAAGGTTTTTTTCCTTATAGAGTTGAGAAGTGTTTTTTGTTGTTGTTGTTGTTTTTTTAGCATTAAAAAGCTCCTAAGATAGGTCTGTCTGTCTGTCTCTCTTTCTTTCTCTCCCACTCATATATATGTGCATGCACACACACAGTCTATGTCAAAATATGATGTAATGAATGTGTATAGAATATATTATTTAAATGGTTTACTCACAAGTAACATAATCAGCTTATGAAGCAAAAATGATTTTTGTCTAGTGCCAGTTAGTGACAATACAGCTTAAGGAGTAGGAGGAATATAGTTTATAATTTCTTTGAGTAAATTTTCTCTGGGCCAATTTTTTATTTCCTTTCCAGTCACATGCATGATCATAATCCTGCTATTCTTACATTGTGTATAGGCATATGGCTGTCATGCATACTCTAGAACAAATCAAATGAAAAGAACACATACAGGGTTGTATTACTGTAAACATCTTGGGAAAATTATAATGCATATGATACCTTGGGTTATTCATATACACTGAGAGTCTCACTTGTGCATATTCCTCTGCCTTCCAAATATAATTTGAGGTATTCATGTAAGTCAAATTATATTGTGTGTTTATTTAACTAGAGAATGTTTGCAAATTCAAAGATGGATTGAATCCAGGAAAGGTGAGTCCTAAATTTGTAATCAGTATATGCGAATAAGCTGAAAGTTGGTAAACTTGGTGGTTTAAAGACACAGCCTTAACTTAATACAGCTTTACTTAAATATGAAATTAAATTTTTGCACAAAAATTAATAAGTGGAAGTATGAAATATTATTTCTAAAATACAAGGAAAAAGAATTCTAAGCATATCACATTTCTTTTTATTGGGAAGATATTAAATGCTTATTTTTTTAAATTACCAAAAATTAATTCATCTAATTTCTTCAAAAAGTTAAGCATAGAGTTTCATATATCCCAGCAGTTCTGTTTCTAGAGTTATATCAAAAGAATTGAAACAATGTCTTGTTCAGATTCTTTTCTACTTATAATTAAATAAATTCTAAGTATTATATTTTAAAAATGCTTCTGCTTGATAATGGGTCTGTTGTTGTTTAGTGACTTTATGTTAAAAATTCCAAATTTGGGGCAGTAATGTCAGAGCCTCCTTGGGTACCTGTATTTTATTCATCAATTGACATACCTGTTTGGATGTCTCTCAATAGAGATATAAGTTCCTTTAGTTCAGGATTATGACTTTTATATTGTGTAACCTCCTTAATTATAAGGCACTTTACTAGGTAATCAATACATGGAAGATTAGTATGGAAACAATCTTGAGATTAAGTAAATAGATAAATACTTGTGGGTTTTATTAGTAGTTTTGTCATTGTTAACCAATTTTGATTCAGAAGAAACAAATTGGCAAGTATATTAATTTATATTAAAGTATCTTCAGTAAGTATTTTTCATGAAAATGATTTAACTCTATGATTTGATATGAATAGCCAAAGAATTCAGGTGTAATGTAATGATCTCTATTACATCTTTTCCTTTTCTTTCTTTGTTTTTTTTTTAAATCTGTTTTGCTTTCTCAATCCTTCTCATGTGATCCTGAATCTTGGGCTGACTATGGAATAATTGGATATCATGAACCACAGAACCTATTGTGAAGAATGGCAGACCGCCAACGTCTCATAGCATGCATTCCTTCCTCCATCAGTACACAGGGTCTTTCAAGAAACCCCCATTGCGGAGACCCCACAGTGTTATTGGAGGAAGCCTTGGTTCCTTCATGGCAATGCCCAGAAATGGAAGCAGATTAGGTAATTTGGGTTATTTGTCTGTTATATTTAACTTTCTGATTGTAGGACTTGTACATAGGGTTTTGTTTTTTTTTTTTTTTTTTGTATGAAAGTCAACCAACCTTTATTAATCTGATTTCACTTGTGTCAGTTAAAAATCAAGTTAATAGTAGGAAAGATATCATAAACATTGAAGACTCCAGAGGGGTAGGGAGTACTGACACTATAGAGAAGTAAATGAACACTGTTCATTAAGAAGGAAACAAATCCCATAAAAGTGGATGCAAGATTTCAAGATAAATGGCAGCCTAAGATGATGATTAACTTAGTGTCATACTTCAAATCATTACCGTATGATAGCCCAATACAAAAATTAAATTATTGCCTGGGTTGTTGTTGTTTTATTATTATGTCCCTTTAAATATCCAGGAAAAATGTATATCTGCAAGTTTTCATGTATTTTATGTTTATTTCTGACCTTTTATGGTGGTATCTTTATCATGCTTTTTTTTTTTTTTTGGCTGTTCTGGGGTATGAACTCAGGGCCTCAGGCTTGCTAGACGTGCTCCACCACTTGAGCAACTTCACCACCCCTTTTTTGGTTGGGTGTTTTTTGAGATAGGGTCTCATGAACTACTTGCCCGGACTGTCTTCAAACTGAGATCCTCCTGATCTCTGCCTCCTGAGTAGCTAGGATTACAGGCATGAGCCACCAGTGCCCAGCTCATTTTTTGACTTTTAAAGTCATTTTATACACAGCTGTTTTCTTATCTCATTAAATAATAATTACATTTACAAAATTCCTGAGCATTTTATTCTACTGCTTGCTTTATTTCTTGCCATGGTAGATAGATTCCTGATGTGTTTCATTAGTTTTGAGAGTGTGATGTTACCTACAGTGGGGTTTTATCTAAGGGAAATGTGTGTAGCCTTTATCTCTATAAGTGCAACCTTGCAGAATGGTGTGCTCAAATCACCTCACACTAGTTCTGAGAGATGCTTAAGTTTTCAGGAATTTTTTAAGCTGGTTGTTAAACATAGCTACTATTAAACTTTAAATTATGTAAGGCTACAATTAATTAAATCAAATTCAAAACAAAGGTAATAATACTCAAAAGTCATTACTTTTAATTGCTTCACTATTTTTTACTATTACCTGTATTGGGAGGGTTATTTCTATTATATCCCTATAGTCAAAATACTGTGTAATTGTATGCTACTGCATAATTTTCCCCCGTGTCATACTTTTCTGTTATGCCATGTTGGTAGCTTGGAAGTCAGCCATGTAGGGAATATTTATCTCATAGAAT
The DNA here is from genome assembly GCF_047511655.1 of Castor canadensis. Lineage (NCBI taxonomy): Eukaryota > Metazoa > Chordata > Mammalia > Rodentia > Castoridae > Castor > Castor canadensis. The sequence continues at coordinate 133,745,338 of NC_133393.1, read as the reverse complement.
CACAAAACACTACAAACACTTGGTTTGTTGTTTGTTGTCTAAAAATTACTGATTAGTAAGTTTCTTAAATTTTATGGGTTGTAATCTCTGTTGCATATTCTTTTTGTTTGTGAGGGACTCTTTAAAAATGCAAAATATTTTTTAAGTTCAGGGACCATCTAAAAACAAACATCCATTCTTGAAAGTCTTGGTCTAAATTTAAGAAAGTGGTATTGAGGGGTCTTTACTCCAGTTTCCTGTGAAGGGAGCAGGAAATGTTTCTCCCCTTCTTTCCCCCATTTCTCCCCACTTTATCCTGTTATGCTAAAATAGAACCTTGCTAAAACTTCTACCTTGTGAGTCTCGTTTTGAGACACTTTGAAATGTTTTCTCATTTGTGGGTTTCAAGGACCTGTGATTTTGCATGGAAACTGGGAAGCTATGGGAGCCTCCGCCCCTCCAGTAATAGGAAGATTGGTGAGCCTGGGCCAGGATTTGAATCTCAAAAGGCACAAATGATAGAATAAAGGAGAAAATGTCATTAACAGACCTGGAGCCGGTACCAGTGGCTCATGGCTGTAATCCTAGCTACTTGGGAGGCTGAGATCGGGAGTATCACAATTTGACGCCAGCCTAGGCAAATAATTCGTGAATCCTATCTCCAAAATAACCAGAGCAAAATGGCAAATGATACATTTTTTTTTTTTTTTTTTTGGTGGTACTGAGTTTTGAGCTTGGCTTCCAACGTGCAAGGCAGGTTCTCTACCACTTGAACCACTCAGCTAGCCCCACTGGAGCAAAATGGACTTGAAGTGTGGTCTTGCAAGAGTAAAGCTCTGAGTTCAAACTTCAGACCCACTACCATCAACTAATAATAATAATAATAATAGCATAAGGCCAAACCTAACATTAAAACTCATCAAAATTGGGACTTTAAAGACCATGATTGCAAAAAAGAAAAAAAAAAAGTGATGTTGAAAATGTTAGTAATGCAGATGAAATTTGAAAGTGTATTGTGTCTGTAGTGGTTATGTAGTGAATAGCACAAAAATTGAGCAGATAAATATTCTATCTAATTCTCATTACCTGGGCTAAATGCAGAGGCTCATGCCAGTAATCCCAGCTACTTGAGAGGCAGAGATTGGGAGGATTGTGGTTTGAGGCTAGCCTGGACAAAAAGTTAGTGAGAACCCCATCTTACCAAAACAGTTTAGCATGGTGGCACACACGTGGTCTTCCCAACTATGCAGTAGATATAAATAGGAGGATTGCAGTTTAGGCTCTCCAGGACAAAAAAGTGCAGAGACATTATCTAAACAGTAACTAAAGCAAAAAACACCTGCCTGGCAGGTCTGAGTTCAAACTCACGTACTTCCAAAAGCAGTAACAACAAAACTATTACCTCAGCATAGAAGTTCCTTACCCTGCTGATAATGAACAGAGATCTGACACAGGCCTTCATTGTTTCACTTTTGTCTTGAAAGAAATAAAAATAATCACCAATAAGTTACATGCTTGTAATGATGTGAATAATTTCTTGGTTGAGTCAGATGGTACTCAGGTGTTTATTTATATCTGAGATTAATATACTTCCTTTGTACTGCTTGTGCAAGAAAACATTTTTTCATTGTAATTTTGCATTTATTGTCATAAAATCAGAATACCCATGGTTATTAAAATGTCACCTCATTTTTTTGTTGTGCTGCATGGGAGTACATTGTGGCATTTACAAAAGTTCTTGCAATGTATCAAATATATCATAGTTGAATTCACCCCCTCCATCATTCTCCTTTATCCCCCCCTCCCCATTCCTGTAGTAGTTTCAACAGGTCTCATTTTCCATTTACATACTGTGTACACAGTATATTTATTTACCTACACCTTTTCTCTACATCCTTCCCCTTCCCACTGGTACCAACCTCCCCCCCACCCCCAGGACCTGTTATACATCTTTTTAAGTCTCAGAGGCTGAGCACTTTTAAAGAATTGGGCCTTTCTATGAGAAGGTCTCCATTGTAACTCAGACACCTAAGTCCTTAGCCTTTTATTCTGGTGTGGCAGCTAAACCCAAGTACCTTCTTAAGCAAACCCCGACCAAGGAAGTGTTTTATATACAAGAACCTATGCAATTCTCTGTTTTTGTATCCCTTACATTCTTGCAAGCGCTACACTTTAAAGTATTATATTTTGACCAACATTTCCTTGAGGAAGTAAGATTTTCAGATTTTGTTAGAAATGGAAGTCATGGTTAACTTATCTTTAAAATTTAAAAATGTGACAAAAGAATGCATAGCTTTAGAGGTGTTAGGTACCAAATTTTAAGTTATGATTCAGTCACCAATACATTGACCTTTAATGCCAAGTTAATTTTTTGGGCATATCTCATCATAAAGTTTCTCCAGAAATCTCTGTACAATTGAAGTGTGCCCATTACCGATTGTAACTACTGAGTGGGAGTTAGAATCTTCCCAATATTGGGTTACCAAGACAAAAATACAGAAGTAAAGTGAATTTTGATATTGATTTGATATGAGACCCTTGAGTTCAGTTTTTAATCTAAGCACTTCTCTTATTTTTGTAAGTAAAAATTATTCATTAAAAGTTTAAATTTGAGCTGGGTGTGGCTCAAGTGGTAGAGTGCCTCCTTAGCAAGTTCAAAGCCTTGAGTTCAAACCCCAGTACTGCAAATAAAAAAATCAAAAGTAAAAAGTTTAATTTATACACATAGAATATTATTTTCAAATATTTTGCACATTAATACTTCATATAACATTTCATTTGAAAAATAGTCCAATTATTTAATCCATTCTTTGATTTTTAGTTAATATTCTATTTATTGAATGTTTAGAATCTTCTCAGTCAGGCATTTTGCTAAGTTCTGAGAATTCAAAACTGAGTAAGCCAAATCTTGTCCCCAGGGACCCCATAGTGTGGTATAAAATCACAGGAACCAAAAAGTGCTATTAAGTGCACGGGTAAGGAATAGTAGTCAGTTGTGTCTGAGATTGGCAAAGACCTCACTGATCATGACACATGAGCATAGTTTTGAAGACTGTTGGAGACGCTGCAGCATGAAACAACACGATGCCATTTGAGGAATCAGTCATTACATGAAGGGGACTAGAGAAAGGAGATGAGTTCAAGATCTCACATTTATTTCTAGTGGGCTACATTTACTAGATGAATTAGAGAATGACAGGCAAGTACAAATATAGAAACAGGTAAGTATATAAGTTGGGGTGTGTGGGTTGTTTGTTTAGTTATTTAAATTTATTTGAGACAGGTTCTCCCTAGGTAGCCCAGGCTGGTCTCACACTTGGAATCCTCCTGCCTCAGCCTTCCAAGTGCTGGAATTGTAGGTGTGCACCACTGTGCTGGCCATAAGTTTGTTTTTAATATTCCTAGATAGAATTATTCTCTCTCTCCTTGACTTCCATTTAACTTTTATCTCTATTTAAAACATATGCCATAATCCACTTTATATTGTAATGTGAAAGTGTTTTGCTGTCAGCAATTTTTTTTAACCTTTTGAGAAGTCATAAACTTGTTTTTATAGTTCTGGTACCAAGTAGATAATTCATTGAATAGTATTTGAATAAATGAATGAATTAATTTTTGAGAAATGGCTTGCTTTTTTAGCCCAGATTGACTTGTAACTTGCTCTGTAGCTTTTAATCTCCAGACCTCCTGCTGCAGTCTGCTGAGTGCTGAGATTACAGGTGTGAGCCACCATGCCAAGCTCATTCCTGAGCTGAATTGTTTTATCTTTGGCACTGTGTGTGAGGGGGAAGGGCTAGTTTTTAAAAGCATATCTAATGGACTAGCTTGATTTGTCTGTAGACCCGATAATATATTATTTTATGGAAAGATTATTAAACTAAATAAGAGGTATAAGACCTGTTTTCTGTGCCAATTTTGCATCTAAGCTGTGTAACCTTTTGAAAGTCAGTTAATCTTTCAAGTTCTGAGATCTGGAAAATGAGACTCATTCCTCAAGTAGTCTATGCAGTCTAGAATTTTATTCAACTCATGATAATAATTTGAATGCTGTCCTTTCATAATCTTATGAGTGTAAAAGGATGTCTTACTATCGTTGTAAGACTTTTCAGTTATGTTTTGATCTATTAATTGCATACCTATGCCTTCAGAATGTAAACGGCTTTCAATGCTGTGATTTTTGCATGTTAACTGTATATTTTGCCTGTACTGTTAATAAATTATATAATATAGTAAGTACGATTTAATGTACCTTTTTTTTTTGTAGTATTGAGGATTGAATATAGGGCCTGGTGCATGCTAAGTGAACACTACCATGAGCTGTGCCCCAGTCCTATAATACACTTTTTTTTTTTAAGCATAAATGATATCTCATTTTTTGATCTAGATATTGTTCATGAAAATCTAAAAATGGGATCAGATGGTGAGAGTGACCAAGCTTCTGGGACATCATCTGATGAAGTCCAGTCACCTACAGGTGTTTGTCTCAGAAATCGTATACATAGACGGATCTCAATGGAGGTAATCATTTTTCAAAATGTAAATATATTTCTGTGTGTGTGTGTGTGTGTGTCTAACAAGCACACACACACATTAAGCAAATTAATGCCCATTTGAAACATTTTATAATGGCATATGACACTTAAAAGTGAGCTGGTGTTTTTACACTAGTCACTTGTAGTGTGTGAGTGTATTTTTTCTAATTACTATTTCAAGGCAAATACACATTAATTATAGTTGTTCACATTCCATAAAACGCTGTATTATATTTCCTGTTATGGAAAAGTGACCTTTTTTAAAATTCCAGAAATATAAAATGGTACATTAGTAATGTCTTCTTTGCAGAAAATATTTTATCTTTTTGAGATTCATCTGGGTACTTCATATTTTATACATACCTTAAAATTTTAAGAGATATAAATAAAGTAGACCCCACTTTCTTCCTTGCTTTGAGTATTACTTGTTTTGTGGTTCATTGTACCTATACATTCCTATACCACATGTAAAAGAATAAAAGATTTGCTTTTCTTCATCAACGTTACACCCTTGAGGACAGAAGTTGATATGACTGGTATCATTTCAATATGTACTATAGATTAAAAATAGTTTTCTGCAAAAATGTTGAAATTTCATTTTGTTTTATTATTAATTTGAGTATCTTCCTGCCTTACCCTACCAATTGGTGGGATTATAGGTTTGCACCACCATGCTGAACATGTTTTAAATAAAAGTTGTATCACTTTTGTCATTGCTGTTTAGATTCTTCGAGCATGTGTCCTGTTGGTCAGTTACATTTTCATTGTTAAAAGATTGCTTTTTGAATGAGTTAAGGAAAACAATATCAGTTTTCTAAATGATAAATTAACAGTCAACTCTTAGTATCAGCTTGATACCTGTGTAATATATGTATCTTAATACTAATTAAAATGTTCCTTATTTTTTTCATTTTACATGATTTCCTTTATTATATGTTTAAAATGTGTTAGTATTAGAGCATGTAGTTAGACGTTCAAAGAGTAGTTACATTTTTTCTCCCAAAGGTGACACACTGTAGATTGCATTCTTTTTATAGTTTTTTTTTTTTAAATATCTGAGCTCTTCTCTTTTCTCCTCTTGTCTCCTCTCCTCCTCTTTCCTCCTCTCCTCTCCCCTCCCCTCCCCTCCTTCTCCTCTTCTCTCCCCCTTTCTTTGTTTGATGGTATTGGGATTGAACTCAAGGCTTTGTGCTTGCTACGCAAATGCTCTACCAATTGAGCCACGCCCCCACCCCCAAGACTTCTTTCTTTATTCCTCTCCTTTGCACATACATACAGATTAACCTGACTTCCTGTGGTGTGACTGGTGATTTTGAACTTTATAGTGGTGCAAAATTGATATGCGCTTAGTAGAAACTGTACATCAGTTTTGAATTTTAACCTTTTCCTGGGATAGAAATGTGCAGTACAGTACTCTTTTGTGGTGCTTGGCTGCAGTGCCTCAGGTCCCAGGCAGCCATGTAGTCAGGGGATTGAGAAACGAATCTTCTACACTATACTGTGTTGCTAAGCTAGGATGTTCAGTAAATTAGATGTTTTAAATGAATTTTTTTGTTTCATTTACTTATTTATTTTTTTGCTGTACCTTGGGCCTTGAACTGATACAGGGTCTCACTAATTTTTCTCAGGCTGGTCTATGCTTCCTGCTTAAATGAATTTTCAACTTAAAATAACTTAAAATGGGTTTATCCCATAGTAAGTTGAGGGAATTCTGTACTCTTATTTATTTTAGACTGTCTTTGAATTTTTTTTTGTTCATTTATTCTTCTAGATGAATATTGGGCATTTTGTTTTGCTCCAAAAACAGTCTTATGGGGAGTTGCTTCAGATTCTGTAAAATTAATATACTGAGGTCCAGGGAAGTAGCTCAGTGGTAGAGCACAAGGCCCTAGGTTCAAGTGATCCCTAGCACTGCACATACAAAGTAATAATAATAATGTAAAAACCAGCATCATTTCATTGGTTTGTCTTATCATTTGAGAACATGGATGTATCAATACTTAAGTCTTACATTTCTTGGTAGTTATTTATATAGTTACTATATATATCTCTGTTCTGTGTCATAGCTTGACTACTATTATGAATAGGAGGGATTTCTTTGTACACAATTTACATTTATTAATGTGATGATAAGACAATAGCCCTTCTCAGGTTTCTCTAGCTCATATTCTATAACTAAATGAAATTGAAATGCCTTTTATTTTTTCCACTAACTGCAAGAAGAAAATATTTTAATTCTCTCACCATTTTGCATACAATATTATATAGTATCTTCTTGTTTAGTTATTTAAATTGACCCTATTTTGTGGTAGTCTGCTTTTTCTGAGTGTATGATATAATAATTTCACAGTAAATTCCAAGTTAAATTTGTCAGTGAAAAGACTCAGATATAACCAAGTTCTTTTAAAAAAATTTTTCTGTAAAATTGCATTGTATATACCTTTCCATACTATAAATACATTTGCCTCCAATATATTACATATAATCAATATGGGCAACTTTGCAGCTGCAATAAAACTTCAGTTATTTATCACTAAAAAATAATGCGTTAGAGCTCAGTTCAAAAGGCTAATCTCTTGACTATACTTTTTTTTTCTTTTTAAAGGATTTAAATAAGCGGTTATCCCTGCCTGCAGATATCAGAATACCTGATGGCTATCTTGAAAAGCTGCAAATCAGTAGCCCACCATTTGATCAACCAATGAGCCGAAGGTCTCGTCGAGCTTCCTTAGTAAGTTTTTGGTTTCCTGTACCTATAACCTACACCATCAGATCTGCTTGCTTGATTTTCTGGATGTAAACATTTAGTCTCTCTCTTTTTTTTTTTTTTTTGTAGTGTTGGGATAGAACCCAGACATTTGCAGACAGTGCTCTACCATGTAGTTATACCACCCCAGCCCTTAAATTAATTTATATATATAAGTTTTGAATAGCTAAAATTTTACTACATTACCTTCTGGATTATATCATTTACCATTCTTAAGAGTTTATTGGAAGCCATAAGATACATGCAATTTGGAACAAGATTTAAACTGTATTTTATTTTTTGGTAAATTTTACTGATAAATGCTAGATGTACAGAATATTTGCTAGATATATGCACTAGATAAATGTGCTATATTTGCTAGATATATTAACATATATCCATATATAGTAGATATGCAGTGAAGTACCCAACCTTCATACAATTCAATAAATATTTGTGTGTTAACATATCTGTCTAACCAATATCCAGAGAGATCAATGAAAGTTTCAGAAATCTTTCTGTTACCTTTCTCTTCACTTAATAACTCTCATTGTCTCAACTGTAGCCATAATCCCTTGCCTTCTAATACCAACATGTGTCATACCATTCGGATTATATTGTTTTTATGGTATGTTTTTGTATCTGGACCTTTTATATTATTCATGAATGATTAATATTCTTTTCTGGGTTTTTTTTTTTTTTTTTTTTGAGACACAGTCTTTCTGTGTAGCCCAGGCTTGCTTGGAACTCATGACTTTTTTGCCCTCAGTGTCCTGAGTGCTGAGATTATGAGCATGTACCACTATACCTGGCTCTCTCTTCTGATTATTCTTATTTAATCTTTTGAACTTTGTGTAATTATGAATATGTAAGTTTATTAAAATGCATTTAATGCAAATATATTGAAGTTTATACAAAGTTTAAATGTATTTTACAACATGTATCCCCATATGTATGAAACTATACGATATATATTTTTATGGTTGGTTTATTTTGCTCATTGTTAGGTTTGTGAATTTGATCTATGTTGTTGCATGTAGTTATAGTTCATTTGTTCTCATTGTGTGGTATTACATTACATAAGAATATTGTACTTTGTTTTTGAGTGTTTTATGCTTTATCCGTTCCCCTTTTGATGCACATTTGGCTTCTTTTTAGTATTCCAGTGCCTGCTAATTGAAACTATTTCACTATTATCAAATAGTGCTTCTATCAGCATTCCTGTGCATGTTTATTGGTTAGCATAAACCTGGGAGTAGAATTGTCAGATCATATAGTATGTATATGTTCACCTTCCCTAGAAACTGTCAAAACAGTTTTTCAAGGTGGTTGCACCAGTTTATACTTCTGTCATCAGAGTATATTTCTGATTCCTCTTTTTGCTGATTTTTATGTGTTAAAAAATTTAGCTTTTCTCTTATTACATTTTTTTTTTGATGACTAAGTTTGAACACTTTTTAATATATTTGTTGGTCATTTAGATGTGAATTAACTGACAAAGTCTGTTGTCTCCTTTCTACTGGTTTTATTTTTTCCCAGTGGTATCTCCTAGTAGGTATCAATTGTCCTAGCAGTTATTATTGAAAGAATACCTTTCCCTGTCACACTGTCACCCTTTACATAAATTCACATGATTGTGTATGTGAACATCTCTTGTAGATGACTGTAGTCCTGTACTAGAGATTATAGATTATAGTCCTGTGGAACAGCAGAATAGGAGACAGCAAGTAAAATGTCAGCAAATCACAAGCTTACACAAGATGTAGTGTTCTAGCTGATCCTAGGATGAGAAGGAATTTGTCAAGTTGAAAATGGGTTATGAGTGAAGAGTGTTTTAAGCAGAGGGCTCTTGATATTCTATACTAAAACCCAGAAATAGGAATATTTATGTTAGTTTGGGAAACTTACCCAGCTCATATGACAGGTAAACAGGGAATAAGATAAAAATAATCTTGAACAAATCAGATGGATCCAGAGGTTTAAAAAACCTTAGATGTCAGGTCAAGAAGTCTGGACTTTATCTCATGTAATGATAGTATATCAAAAGTATTTATTTGAACAAGAGCTGACATGATCACATTTTTGTTTCAAATGATACTTTTAGGAAAAGTGTAAACAGTGAATTAGAGGGAGAGAGACTAGAGTGATGGAGATGAATTAGGAATTTATTCAAAATTAGGGATAATGTGTCATATTAGAAACAGAAAGAATGTAGACCCTAGGGATCATGTAGAGAGAAAATAAGACCTAGTGTCCGGTAACTGATGTTGATTTCTGGGTTGTTAGCAGTTGTTAGTGCTCTTGTTCACATGCCATGGAATTTTTTATTCACCAAAAACTTCTGTTTTTATTAGCTATCCTAAAGATTAAAATTACTTTATTCTGTTTTTTTTTTTGGGCACAGTAACACTTACCAGTATATAAGATGGTAAAGTGTAACACCAACTTGATTTTAGTATCATTGCTTAAAACATTTTTATTGAAATAATTTTGTCACTTTGTTTTCTGGTCAAAAATATTCTTTGATATCAATTTTTATTAAAGATTTGTACTTAAGGTAAAATTTGAAGTTATATTTCAAATATAACTGGGAATAAAAGTGTAATTTAGCCACTACACAATTCTTTTTCTTTTTGCTGTGCTGAGGGCTCAAACCCAGGGCCCATATGCTAGGCAGGTACTCCAGACTACATCCCCAGCTCTCACCATGCAGTCATCCAAGAGCTATCTTTTGCAGTCTACGTGAAATTAAGAAAAACGGTGTTCAGTGATTGGAATTTTTATCATGGTTGCCTGTTTCTACCTCCCTCCCTTGTGTTTTGATTATGAAATTACTTCAGGGTTTCAGATTAATCATTCTATCTGTGCTTTGGTTTCTATTGGTGCATCCATTTCATTATTCACCTACCTAACTAAATGAAGCACATTTAAAAATATATTAGAAAAATTATTCTCTGAAATAAACATCTCTAGCCTAGGTTTATATTTGAAGGTGAACAGTGGAGGGGAGACATGTGAAAGTTAGGGATAGATGGAAAGGGAGTTGGAAAAAGAAAATTGTTTTTCATATGTGTATGAATTCATGTCTCTGTAGATAAAATTTTCTTCATATACCTGAAAAGTAAATTTTTTTTTTTAAGGAGGTCAGTTCATTATAGAAATCTGAATCTTAGGGTTTATGTGTGAAGAATGTTTAAGGTTAGGAATGGGTGAAAGCAGCTGGGAAAAGACAAATATTCTTTACCTGTAATAGAGTTCATATTTCCATGGATAATATACTCTTCATCTATTAAGTTAAAATATAAAAATTTACCCTTTCCTTTCTTAAAGTATAAAATTTTCACTTTTTTCCATATTATCCATTAGGAATATGTAATAAGGAGACCTTTAGTTGAATAGAAGTTAAGAAATAAGTCATAGAATTCATTTTTGCTGGAGAGAGTCATAGGGAAGGCTGACTGGATTTTACTGTAAATTCATGGTTATCAGCCTCAAATAGATTCTTAGTATTGCCTGTCTATCCTACTGTCTTGCTATAATTAACTCCTTCCCTTTTACTCTACGTAAGGAGAACTCTTCTCCTTAGAAGCCATGAGCCAGAAATTCCCTTATTTTCTGAGTTAAGTCTTACTATACTTATTCTGTTCTTTCCATCTTTTATATTGAGATGTTCTTCCTGTTCTGTCTTCTAAGGATACTTTTTTTTTTTAACTCTACACTCTTTTTTTTCAAATACATTTTTATTAGTGTGTATTAGCTGTATTGGGGGATTCATTGTGACTTTTCCATATATGCTTACAATGTGCTTTCTTAGTTAGGTTCCCTCTACATTCTTATATTCAGTTTCCCTTTCTTAACTTAATCCTTCTCAATGACCTTCTGTTGAACAAACTACTTAGTTTTAGATTTTCAGAAACATTACAAAGATAATGACTTTGTAACTGAAAAGGTGACTTTTCAGATACCTTTGTTATTAATATTTAATATTTACTTTAGTACATTTGTCACAACTGAGGAACTACCATTGGTCCATCGCTGTTAACTAAACTACATTTTTTTTCAAATTTTGATAGCTTTTCGTTAATACCCTTATTCTGTTCCAGGAACCCACCAAGGATACCACATTACATTTATTCATCATATCTCATGTTAAAATCTGGTTATTTAATTCGTGAAGTACTGCTGTTTAATAGGCATTTGTGGTTGATAAGAAATGAAATATTCTCTTAATATAACTGTTAGTAGAACAGCCTATATGCAGATAGTCAGAATTCATCACAGCTTCATTGCACTTACAATAATGGCATACCCAGTAGAAGTTTTATGAAATTTAAATGCAACACTTGTAAAATGAGGTTTATGTGAAAATTTGTCTCATTAAAATTATAGATTATGTACATTTTAAGAGTTTACTCTTTCTCAGTGAGTGTTTAGAATCTTTATTCCTTGGCTTTACTAATATAGATCAAATGTAGTCATCTAGGATATAATGGTAGGTGTGAAAACAGAGTAGCAACTCATGATATTTCTCAAAATAATAAACATGGGGTATGGAAATAAGGTTCAAAGTCCATACACAACTTACTTTTGGTATCTTAAGTATAGGATTAGGGAGTATCATGAGGATGGTAACAACAATTTTTGTAAGTAGAATAGAGGCTGTCAATCTCTTTTCTGCCCCCACATGTCTAAGGGATAAAACCCATTGCTGTCAGTTACAGTAACACAGTAATTCTTGAGAGGGATGTGGATTTGAAAAGAACCTCCCTCTGCCCCCATTGTTTCTCATATAAATACTCTTATTTAACATGGCATCTATAGAACTTCTGCATATACTTCACCTATTTTAAAGCCAAATAACAACTGCATATCTAGTATGTTAACACATCTTTATAACTGTAATGCAGTAATTATGTTGCTAGATCCAAAGTAAGCTAGAAATCTTTCATAATGCTTGCTACCACTTTCAAGTTAAGCTAAGTTATTAGGAGGACCTTATATAAGTTATGATTTATTTTTTATACATTATTTTAAATATTATTGTGCTTTTGCTAGAGGAGCAATCTGAACAAGACTTGCTTGAGGCTACCAAAAAGTGAGGGATTTTCTTGAAGCAATGAAGCCAAAAAGTGAAAGATTTTCTTAGAACAATGAAATAGCAGGAAAAAAAAAGATCTTCACTTGTCTGGAAATTAAGGGAGTTTTCATATTAGATTATAAAGCATATTGTGCCATTTCTAACTTTTAAATGACTTTAATTTTTAAAAATATTCTAAGGTAATGTAGAATTCAGTCTAGATCATAAACTCATGAAAGTGGGTATCCTATCTGTCTTCTTCATTGTATGTTTAGCACCTAGCATTGTGCTTGGTAAAAGTCGAATAAATGAGCTTTGTCCTCTGTCCTTGAATAATTTCTTTAGGAGAATCTTGTCATGTTCAGCAGATAAAACATTTAAAGATTCAGTAAGTGCTGTTTGGATGTAATCATTAAATCCTTAAGATTGAAATTATTAAAATGGGGGATGGGCAATATGCTTTATTCTTTGAATTAGTATCTAACTAGCTCACTAGTTAACTCTGCCTTTTCTTTGAGTTCTCTTCCTGCTTGCATGGGTGGAATTCAGTAGTCTGTTTATTTTATAAAAGATTATCAATTTTTTTAACTTCATAATTACAGGATAATATTTATTTTGTAGATATATATTTGATTGGCACATAATTATGTATATTAAGTACAGTGTGATATTTCAATACATGCATACAATGTGTAATGATCTGAGTAATTGACATCTGTCATTTAAAATGTTTGTTATTTTTATGTGAGAAATATTCAGAATCTTCTCTACTGGCTGTTTTGAAAAGTGCAATTAATTACTCCAACCCATCATTATTTTAGTTTTCTAAAACAGATTTTCAGCATATTTTAATAATGTCACTAAATTTCATTCTTTGAAAAATGATTCTTTGGAATGTTAAATTTTTGATGCATCCCTTACATTTTGTTCATTATTTATTGGATATGATATAGTAATCTCTAAAACATTTTTGACTTTACAGCCATTAATTTGTAGTCAATAGTACACTTACAAAACTTTAAAGCAAACCTCAACATTTTTGTCATGGTCACCGTTGGACCAAAATAAGTTGACTTATTTTAAGGGCATACTGTTAATCATTAGAAAAAAATGAGTAAGGAAATTTCCCTAACTCTGAGAAGAAAAAGTTCCTAGCTTACAGTCATTTTCCCATGTACCTTTCGTTGTTGACATTTTAATTTTTTTCAGGAATATTCATTATTTTGATCATGCTAGTTTCCATTTATTTAGTGCAGTGGGGTTTTTTTTTCTCCCTCTGTAAAGGATGCCAACAGGACTTAAAATTTATGGCAGAAATACAAATTCTGGATTTGTGAATTTAAACACCTGTATGCCAAGGTCATAGTTCTGTGACCTTGGCAATTAGCTTGCAGAATCAGACTGTCATGTACCAGATGGTGGGCTGTTTACCATATTTTCCATAGTGAAATTTAATACCTCACTTTTATTTGGGAAGTGTTGTCTATTATAATTTTATTATTCTGTACAGTTTTGATAGTAGAAAGCAAGGACTTAATACTGAGTCATGTAGAAGATAATACCAAGTAGATGTTATATAAACCTTATTTTTCTAATTTAATTTTTTCATGACATACATCATATACATGTACAAAAGAGAGAGAGAACAAGTATGAAAGAGAGTACAGTTTTTCAGTCACACATGTCACCTGTGACCAAAGTTTTAGTTTACCAAAACTGAATTAGGTACTGTTGGATATGTGATTTTTTTCCATGTGGAAATAATGATACATATATCATTGTGTTAAGACAGAAGTCTTAAAACAAAATGCTCATAGTAGAATATTAGCTAATTATATATAAAGTAGGTCAACAGTTTTACATATGAACTTTGATGTTTTTGAACCTTTTAATGTTTCACCATGAGGAATGTTTTAAAACTTGTTAGATGTTTAACAACTCATTGTAGAGTTTTTCTATTATTAGACACTCTTGAGGAGGAGAATTTTAGAAGTTGAGGGTAGAACATTGAAATGTTATGACTAAATGCTAAAATTATAATTGTTTGCTTTCAGTCAGAAATTGGGTTTGGGAAAATGGAAACCTATATCAAATTGGAAAAGCTTGGAGAGGTGAGTAAATACACATTTCAAAAAATAAAAAGACCTTTTTTTTCCTAGTTTGCCATCTAAGCTCTGTTTGTCTACAGTTTTTGCCAACCCTCAAAAAAGATTATAGACAGTTTTGTCTAAAAGATTATATAACTTGTTGTGAAAAGACAACAGAAAATTAGAAGGAATAAACCACTTTAATCCTTGAAATTATCCCATCAGTTTGACAGGAAGTGAGTATTTTTTCAACAGACATGGAATCCTTTATTGAAGCACAAATACTGTGTTTTCTTGGTAGCAAAATAGGCATCTCCTTGTTAGTCTCTGGCAGTGTGCTGTCTATGTTGTCATATGGGAAAATTACATGAGTTCAAACTTGTGAAAAATGAGAATACTATGTTTAGAGAGAAAAACACGTTTCATTGAAGAATAAGGAAATTCTTAAAACTTTGGTTTTCTTGAACTTGCTTCTATAGTAGTACTACTAATTTAGAAACAACCTACCTTATTCAATAAAAAAAAGGTAAAGAAAATAATAGATTTATTTAATAAGGATGCTTTCAGGATGCTAATTTTTAAAACAAAGGTTAATGTACAAATATTCTGAAAATTCTGGAAACATTGGTAAAATTTTTTTGTGATTTAATAATGTAATCATGTTTTCATTAAGTGTGCTTAGTGTCACCCACCATTGGTTGGTTAAGCACTTTTAATTTTAAAACTGTTGATCCAATTGTTAATCTGAAACAATGCACAAAAAGCAAGTTGAATACTGTTACTTTTATACTTTTGAATCACTGCATATGGTACTGAAAGTTTTCTTTGCTATAAGAAAAATTAATGCTGATCACTGAAATTTTCTAGGCAAGATAGAATTTAATATGCTTAGAAGTTAGAAATTCAGTTAGGGGTCTCTTTATTATATAGATGGTGTTAGATAGACTCATGATGTTTCTTATGTGTCTTTCAAAAATATATTTTATAGGGCACATATGCAACAGTATATAAAGGAAGAAGTAAATTGACAGAGAATTTGGTGGCATTAAAAGAGATCCGATTGGAACATGAAGAAGGTGCACCCTGTACAGCTATAAGAGAAGGTATAATATTTTTGTAGAGCCTTTTAAAACCAAACCCATATCAGAGTATATTTTTAATAAATAAAAGAACTTAGATAAAGAAATAATAAGTGACTTGGAAGATATAAGATATAATTAGACCTTAAGAAAGTTAACTTTTAAAATCAAAATATTCAATTAAAAGGAATTTTATTATTGTATATTTTATAATGTAGTAGTATGAACTCATTAAAAATCACTGAACTAGCAAATATTTGACCTAGGGAAATGGTATATATTGGTACATGGTAACTGTAAGTTAGCTGCATAAATTAATGTAAATATTTATATCATGTATCATTTTATATAAAAAGTTGGATTATTCAGAAATGGTTTGAGGCCACTGATTAATGTGGATAAAGAAAAGGTACCTTGTACTTTATATCTAAATTACAGAAAAAAATTAACATTACAGAAAAAAATCAGAAGATTAAGAATTTGTAATTTTGGAGATAATTTTACATATTATAATGCCAAATTTAAAACCATAACGGAAAAAGTATACTACCAGTCCCCTTGGTGAATTGCTGTTTTAAACTTAGAAGAATTTTATATATGCCAAAATTACTTCAGGTTGTTATAAAGACTGACTACCACAGGCTAAGTAACTGACTTTCTGTTCTGTTTTTCAGTTTCACTATTAAAGGATTTAAAACATGCAAATATAGTAACCTTACATGACATTGTTCACACAGATAAGTCTTTGACTCTGGTCTTTGAATATCTGGTAAGCATTTATAAAAATTCTGTGTTTGATTTTGTTTTCATAAAATAGCAAATTGGACCTTTTAACAGCCTCAGGGATGTTACTGTTTAGTTACTGGTATTTAATTAAATTATATGTATGGTGCATCTTGTACTTTTTTCCGTTGAAAAACGACTTTTTAAAAATTAAATGTGACTAAGTGAATCAGCCATGCATTCTGAAAACTGTGCATTTCATGGTAAATACTGGTTTTTGGTTTTTCAGGATAAAGACCTGAAACAGTACATGGATGACTGTGGTAACATCATGAGCATGCACAACGTAAAGGTGTGTTTCAGTGATTTTAAACTCCACCTAACGCACGGTGAACTACACTGCGCCGCGAAATATGCCAGCCTCGTAACCATGCCTCAGTATTTTCCACTTGCTATGTTAAATAGATCGTTTTCTTCCGAGCGTATTTATTCAGTTTCTATGTACTGTAGCTTTCTTAGGATCAGATCATTTTGTAGAATCACTTCTTCATTTTAAAAGTCCTCTAAAAATTACTTTTGACATTTTCTTTCACATTTCAATTAATTCTCCTACATGCAAAATGCATATACAAGTATATTCTGTTTTAAAACAAAAAACATTTAAAATAAATTTAAATTATGGATGTATTCTGTGAAAGAACTCCTTCCTCTAAATAATGAAATCCCCTAATATATTTAAGATGTTATTTAATTATAATATAACAATTTTTCAGGGGTCTAATCTAATACGTTTATGGATATCATGAATGCCATGCTAAAAATACATGTCTATGAATTCAAGTAATACAGGAGAAGTTTGCTGTTATAATCATTGTCACATGAAACCCAGAAGTTATTAGTTGAGTAAAAGCATTTGGTATTGTGTTCACCATAGATTTCTCTCACCTGAGTGGTACACTTCAAAGATATATTTATCCAAACTCAGTCAGCAGTTTATCAGGAAATATTTTGGAAATAGGCTGTCCCATCTGTATATTAGAAACATTTCTAATTCTCTAGGTAGTAACTTTAAACTTTTTCTTTTAAATAGTAAGTGTGGTGGATATAAAGAAGAGCCAGTTTCTGTTACTAAAAGAAAGCTCAGAACATATGGATAACACATTGCTAAGAATTTTAGATCAGGGCTTTGAATGTATTTCTATATACATTCTACAATGATTGTTTTTACTGTATTTTACATTTACTTTTGCATGGTGTTATGAATGTCATTTGTATGTGCCTTTCTGGATTTAAAATTTTTCCCCCTGTGTTTATATTAGTGACAATTTGGAAAGAAAATAAAATCCCTAATTATCACAATTTGACAAGGCTTGAGAAGTTTATATCTTTTAAGTCAGTTCTACATAGCTAGAAGTTAGAAAGCATTATTCGTCAGAATTGCATTATATTTTCCAAGCATACAGTGCAACAGGGATATATTGAAATATTAATTTTATACTTTTGTTCACATAAATATGTAGAATCTACAGACTTGACTGCTTTTAATTTACTCATGTCATTCATTCGTCTGCTGCTTTGGCTTATTCTTATGTTCTGATGGCCTGTTTTCACCTAGAAGTGAACTGAAGGTATCTGAATCCTTGGTACTTGAGGTGCATTTTTTGCTAACCCCAAAGAATTAAGATGTGTTCAACATCCTTCTTTCCACCAAAATCCACAAAAAAAAAAAAAACCCTCTATCGTTAGCCTTACAGGAGTTGCTTTTTTCAGAATTTTTCAGAGCACTATTATACCATTGCCCCTTTCTGAAGCACAGCATATTTTGAAGAGTGAGTAGGAGTTGTTGAAACTAAAGTACCCAGGAGGTGGATGATGGAAGATGGTTAGATTATTTTTATGTGAAGTAATTTACCAGAGCTATACAGCATTACTCTTTGATACCATAGGTTTTCTATAAAGCTATCAATACTGATGCCTTATTTTAAAGATATTGCCCCAAATCAGTATTGTTTGTTTGTGATTATGTGTTTGTATTTTGCAAGAAGGAAAATAAATGGCAGGAGTTGGTTAGTTGTTATGGCAGAATTTTATAATCAAACTTGTAAGCCTTTGTATGCCTATAAATTTGTAAGGATATGTTTATTATTTTTCTCTAATAACTGAAATGTTACTACTAAGGAAAATTTTATTTATAGTATTTATTTTTATAGATATTATTAGTCTAAAAATTAGGTGGATACTTCAAATAACTATAAAATTCAGAAAACAGCTATAAAAGGAAAAGGCTTTGTCCTAAATGGATATAATTGCTTGCTTTTTCTTTTACTATTCTAGATTAGTTACTTTTTTGCTTAGCATAATTTATGCTCATACCAAAGTATGTCTCTTTTTCTATAAGACTAATTTTCATTTATTTGTTCTGTAGCTGTTTTTATACCAAATTCTACGAGGTTTGGCATATTGTCATAGAAGAAAGGTGTTGCATCGAGACTTGAAACCACAGAACCTCCTCATTAATGAAAAAGGAGAATTAAAGCTAGCAGATTTCGGTATGGAATGATGAGATGTTTAAAAATACTTCCAGGTGGCTAAGTTTAAAAGAACAACCATTGTCACATTGTGTCATCACTTTTATGTGAGTTTGGAAATTGTAGCCCACAGAATAAGATACTTGACAGAATTTTGGTGGGTAGTTTAAATTCTAAAGTCATCGGTTTTCAGTTACATCCATAGACACCTAGGGCTCCTGAGACTCTTTCAGGGTCTTCTAAAGGCAAAATACATCATCAAAATTACATTAAGCATTATTTGCCTTTTTCATTGTGATGTTATTTCCACTGATGATCCAAAAGCAGTTAGAGGTAAACCTACTATTTTCTTAGTATATGACAAGGCAGTGCCACCAAAGTATATCATTATATTCTTTACCACTACACATTTTTAGGCAAAAAAATGTCAGTATACTTAACAAGGTATTTGATGCAGCAGTAAAATTTGTTAATTTTATTAAATCTCTGTTCCTGAGTATAAGACTTTTTTGTGATAAAAATAACATATAAAACCCATTTATTGCATAAAGAAATACTGTAGTTACCTCAGGGAAAAATGTTCATGTGATTATTTGGGTGCAAATTGAACTAGCTCTCCCCCACCCCCCCTTTTGTTTGCCAAGGAACACAATTTTTATTTGAAAAAAATGGTTTTTCAGACTTACATGTTTGGCAGACATTTTCTTGAAAATGAATGAAGACAGATTGATTTTAAGAAAAACAACTAAAAGTATTTTTTGCCAGTAGTAAAACTCAAGTTTTTAGACAAGAAAAAAGTAGATTTTGAGAGTTTAGATCTGCTACTTTGAGCTTAATAGCTTCCCAATACGTAGAGACTTTTCTGATGAGATCAGTGGTGATACTAACATAATTTTTTGATATTCTGACGAAGTATATAAATACTTGTAATATGTAATTCAAAGAATCAGTATTTTCCAAATTACCAATGCATAGTATAGAATCATGCATGGGTAAAGATCCATTTAAAGTATAAGATAGAACAATGAATTTTAACAGAAGTGTAAGAACTTCATCGATGTAATTGCAGTTGCCACATAACTTAAAAAAATACACATTCTAACATATCAAAGAAGACTATCCTTATTTTTTTTTTTTTATTGGTGGCACTGGGGTTTGAACTCAGGACCTCACACTTGCTAGGCAGGTGCTCTACCGCTTGAGCCACTCCACCAGCCCTAAGACTATCCATATTTATAGGAAAAGGTCTCTTTGTTTTTTTTTTGAGGTTCTGGGGCTTGAACTGAAGGTGTTTACCTTGAGCCACTCCACCAGCCCAATGTTTTGCAGTATGGTTTTTTCAAGATAGGGTCTTGTGAATTATTTACCACAGCTGGCTTCAAAGTGCAACCTTCCTGATCTCTGCCTAGGATCACAGTACCCGGCTTCCTCTTTCAACTTCTTATCTGTGGGAGATTGAGTCTCTTGATATATAACAATATGTATTTGATATGCTGTGATACATATATTGTGATAGATATATCAAAGCAACATATCACAACAGATTGAATGCAGAAACAAATGTGGAGTCCAGCTGTCTTCTATTAAAGTAGACTGTTTAATGTAAAACAAAGCCAATCTTACTAATTTTTGTTTTGATTAAAAAATATTTTTCATAGAAATATTGCTCATGCTAGCGTATGACTGGTATTTTTAATGAATAAATATTTTTAAACTTTTCTTAAATTTTAACTTAATAAATGTAAATATCAGTAATAATCTATACAAATAAAAGTACTTTGGGCCCTTAATAATTTTTAAAAGTATAAGATTCCTTCCAAGATCATTGAGTTCAGAAGCCACATCTGAAAAGGGTTCACTTAATATGCAAGCCACTGTTGTCTCTTTTTTATTATATGCTCAGTAATTTAGCTGGTAGCGATTTATCTGTATCCCTTAGCTAATCTGATTTCAAATGATCTGAAAGTAAAATACAATTACATGCTTCTTTTTGCTTCTGGCAAGTAAATTGTTTTTATATTGGAGAAACTTTATAGAGTAACTGAATGTTTTGTATACATACCCTCAGAGTTTGAATACTCTAAAAAGAACTTGTTTTTTAAAAGCAGTTTTCTATATCTACCATTTATAATTTTTCATAAATTATGATAGTTTTGCTTTTGGGACTTTCATTAAATTTCATAAATATGAGTTTCTGATATTATACTATTATCAACAGACTAAAAATTCATTATTATTAAATGGCAAAATGTTCTGGCAATTCCTATACTTTTGTTCACTTAATACTTCCCTTTGTTTGAAAGGTAAATTTTCATTTGTATTCCTTAAAAAGGAAATGAGTGAGCCACATATGTTTAAATGAGAAGTTTAAGTTGTTTGCATAAGCTTACATATATCATACAGTTGGGACGGCATAGTTTATGTTGTTATTTCCCTTATAATTGACCCCATCCTCCTCTCTCCTCCTCTTTCTTTGCCAAGCTGCATTTTCTGCTCTTTGCCCTAATTTCAAAATGAATGTCAGTGGCAGGGAAACCCTGAGTAGACATTCACAATGCAATAGGAATGTCAAGGGCCATTAAAAAATCTCCTTTTATCCAGGAAAACTAGGAGTACTTCAAATTTTGCTCCTACTCCTACAAAGAAAACCAAGCAAATATTATCTTCCCATAGGCCAAAAAGAGGTTCTGATTAGTCTGTGAGATAATATAATCAACTTGTCTATCTTGCTGTAATTGTTGATATTTTTGTTGATTGTATAATAAATAATACATATGTTTTCAAGTAATGGGAATCCTTGAACTTTGAGTTTGTATAAGTTATTTTGTTTTTGTTTTTGCCTTGGGGATCAATTCCAGGGCCTTGCACATGGTAAGCAGGTGCTCTGTACCAGTGAGCTATGTCTTCAAACCCTTAAATTGTTCTTGATCCTTTTGAAAATTTTACCCATTTCCTGTGGTCAATAAAATTCAGAGGTCTAGGAACTTCTAATATAAATGGACATCTTCATGAACGATAGAAAATGGCTTGTATGACACTGTATCACATTTAGTTAATTTGGGAGAAATTGTTTATTCCATTTCATGCCAGTACTGAAATTCTGACTGTGAAGCAGGTGCTTATTTTGTTTTTTAGACAAGCATTTTAGTTCAGATTTTTTTTGAGGAGAGTAAGGCACTGAGGAAACTATAGCGGGCAGTTTGCCTTGATGGTGTAAGTTAATAGCATAAGCAAGTTATAGCCTTGTCCTTTGTCTCCATATAACCCATTCTGAATATTGGGAAAAAAAATCAGAAAGCTACCCTCCATTTTGCTAATTACCAAAATTTATAGAAAAAGAATGTGTTAGACTTACTCTAACAAGTTGGGATGCAAGAATACAATTTGTAATTAAATATAAATGTCAAGATTGTTGCAGTTACACCTATTAGCCATTATAGTAAACTAAAATGGTGTGACTATTGCCTAATTATGTAAATTTTTGATATCATTTATGTGATTTAATACAATTTAATGAAGTTTTAAGTTACATTTTTCTTGATATTTTGACCTACAAAAAGTTACATATAACAACAATCTCAGTGTAAACTCTCTTGTTACTTGAAATAAAACATATGATAAAAATATATATTCAGATTGCTTTTAAAGTTGCTTCTTCAGGTGGTGGGAATTTAGAGGCTTAGCAGTAATGACTCTTGTGCTAGTAACAAAGATAAGGCTGTAAACTCTAGCCTTTACTTCCAGATAATCCATATTAAATTGACAAAGAAATGGCAAATGTTTTGCATTGTTCACAGCAGTTAATAATATTCAAAAGCAGTGAGGTCTGCCTTATCCTGAAATTATCTGTATGACTTAAAACCTGAAAAGAGGGTACAGAGAACATTGTAACTTGTTCCTTAGAAATGGTCACCAAATTATTTCCATAAGAAAATTGTCAGTGAAATTCAGCTGCATCATAGACCAAGGACTTGAGGGTTTTTAATAAATGGTATAGCAAATGAATGTTGGAATCAGCTTAAAAGTGAAATTGTATCTTAACTGTCATTGGCCTATTCTGGATTGACTTTACTGAGGAAATAATTTAGACATCATGACTCATGAACAAAAGGAAATCATCTTAAGTTTAGATTAACCTAGACACTGTACCAGGTACATTCACACACATATAAGTAAGCTTAATCTGTACAATTAATTATACTTAATTAAATTACAAAAGGCTTAACTGGCCCAAGACTACATGCACTCAGAAAAATTTGTAAAAGTAATTTTGTTGAAGTTAAGGAATAGCCATCTCCATACATCCTTTTGAATGCAGCCATGGTAAGAATAGGAGCCGAGAAATCCATTATACTCTTAATGGATCTCAATATATTTAATTCTTTGTTTTCTTTTCCCTATAAAGGATTAGCCAGAGCCAAGTCAGTTCCCACAAAAACCTACTCAAATGAAGTTGTCACACTGTGGTATCGGCCACCTGATGTACTTCTTGGTTCCTCAGAGTATTCAACTCAGATTGACATGTGGTAAATATATACAGATGTTATTGCCATTTCTGATTTTGAAAGAGGGTAGCAGTTAACACAGCATACTGATAGGTATTGATTTTCAAGGAGGTATTATTTTAAAGAGCTACAGTATAAATGGTGATTAAGAGTTCTGGTGTGGGAGTAAGACTACTAGGTTTAAACATCAGTTCTACCACTTTTAACTATATAATAATTTTGTCCAAACTACTGACCTGTGCTTTAGTTTCCTCATTTAAGGAGATGGGAAGAGTAGCACTAACTAAAGTACTATAGATACAGAGTTCATACATTAAAAAAAAAAAAAACACTCAGAAGAGTATCTGTCACATTGTAATTTAAAACAAAAATTTTTACTATCATTTAACGTACCAAAATCTAACCTAATTTAATCTGAAAATAATCAGAATATTGTAGCCACCTTGCTCACACACCACTTTTCTCGTGACTCTCCTCTTCCGAAGCACCTTTATTGTTAATCATTCATTATCTATAGGATAAAGTATTCTTCCTCAATCTGATGCTTAAGGATTTCCCTAAGATAAACTACCATGTTTCAGATTATTTTTCAATGTCAGTATTCCCTTTTAGCCAAATTCACTGTACCCTCAAAATAGTCTATGTTCTCCCACCTTTACTCTTGGGGTTCATGCCATTCCATCCATAAGGTATGCCTGTTGTCCTTCTTTAATGCATTGCCATACCTAGTAACTTTCAGAACACAGCTTTCCATAAATCCTTTCCTGAATACCAACCCTAGTCTTTGGTGGCAATTCTTTCATCTGAACTGTAGTCCATTTACTGTGTATACTTTTTAGCAGTGATAAGTCATCTATTTACTCCTTTTTTTGGTCTATTTTGTAGGACATTTTTCTCTTTAAAAATTTGGTAAAATATTTACTATTTTAACCAACTTTAAGTGTGTAGTTCTGAGACAATTAAGCATTTACATTTTGTACAACTATCTCTATCATCCATCTTCAGAACATTTTTCATCTTTCAAAACGGAGATTCTATATCCATTAACAGCAACATCTCCTTGTTCTACCCACTTCTCTGGTCCCTGGCAATCAGTATTACACCTTTTTTTTTTTTGACCTGGGGTTTGAACTCAGGGCCTCATGCTTGCTAGGAGATGCTCTGCCACTTGAGCCACACCTTCATTCTGCCTTTATGTCTATTAATTTGACTATTCCAACTACCTTGCATAAGTGTAGTCACAGTATTGTCTTATTTCAGCACATTTTGCTTAGATAATGCCTTCAAGGTTTATAATGTCATGTGTCACAAATTCCTTCCTTTATAAGGTTGAACATTGTGTGTATATGCCATATTTTGTTTGCCCATTTGTCCATTGGTGGGTACTTGAGTTTCTTCCATCTTTTAGCTATTATAAACAATGCTGCTATGATCATGGGTATACAAATCAAGACCCTTCTTTCAGCTCTTCTGGGTATATACCTAGGAGTACAGTAATTCTGTTTTTAATTTTTTGAGTAACCACCACATTGTTTTTCATAGCAGTTGTCATTTTGCTCTATATAGCATTTTAATATGTAAAATTAAATTTTATTTAGATTTGCCAGATTTATTAGGTTGTAAGCCTTTTGATGACAGTACTGTTTTATTTGTATGCACACAAGATGTATACAAGTATATATACTAGATGTCAGTGCTTATTCATTGAGCTTCATTTCCTTCTCTTATGCATACACACATAAACAAATATACCTCACCCTGAACCTACATATTCTATCTTCCTGCACCAAAAAGTTTTGAATCATTTTGCTTCTCTGTCCATGTTACCCACTGTTTTAGTACCACCATCTCCCAGATTACCATAATAGTCTCATGAATTGGTTTTTTTCCTTCCTGTCTTGTCCATTTCAGTCCATGGTCCACATTGTGGCTCGTATAATGGTTTTATGAGATAATAATTCAAGCACTTACAGTTTCAAATACTATTGGCTATTGTGTCAGTCTTTGAGGAATATGCAAAGGAAAGCTAGACATTTTAAGTGGGAAAACTGAATTAGTAATATGGAATAAGTTGAGACTGAGTAAATATTAGCAAATTAGTTGGCTGGGAATTTTATAAAGAGGTTTTCTAATGGGCTAGTACAAAACTCTCCAGAGAGGCAGTCTTAAGGAAAGAATTCTTGTGCTTCATAATATGCAAATGGTTTGCTCATTTTTTTTTTTTTTTATGATGTATTTTAAAGGGGTGTTGGTTGCATTTTCTTTGAGATGGCTTCTGGAAGACCTCTATTTCCAGGCTCGACTGTGGAAGATGAGCTGCACTTAATTTTCCGACTACTAGGTAATAGAAAAAAATCTTTTTCCAGTGATTTACACCAGCAGTTGACTAGAAGTTCCAAGTCAGCCCTGGCAAAGTTAGTGAGACACCATCTTGAAAACAGAATACAAACAAAATAGGGGCATGGCTCAAGAGGTAGAGCAGTTGCTTAGCATATGTGTAGTGCTGGCGGTGGGGAGATTATCTCTATAACATACCCAGCTATTATGTATAAGAACTACAATTGGCTTATTTATTATAAAGATCTCTTTTTGGGGGAGGGTGCTGGAGTTTGAACTCAGAGCCTCCTACCATTTCAGACACACCTCCAGTTCTTTAGCTTTTAGTGTTTTTGGAATAGGGTCTTGTTTTTTTTTTTGCCTGAGCTGTCTTGGACCACAATCTTTCTACCTTTGCCTTCCAGTTAGCTGGGATTACAGGCTTGTACTAATACACCGGCTTGTTTTGAGACAGGGTCTTGCTGACTTTTTTGCCTGGGGTAGCCTTGAACCTCCATCCTCCTTCCTAGGTAGCTTCTTTTCATTTACATAGTTTTATCTTTGCAATCAAGATTTTATGAAAGGAGGAAATATTGCTGAAAATCTACTTTCAGCATATTGTTGAGGAATAGTTCTAGCTTAGGTAGTGTCATCTGGATAGAAAAAGAGTAAGGTAGCACCATATTTGTGACATCATTATATAGTTCAAAAGAATCCATACATATTTACAACTTATAGCATTTTAATTTCAGTTAAAATAGTTAAGTCATTTAAGGCTAGTGATGTGACCCAGTGTTTGAGTGCTTGCCTAGAATACACAAGGCCTTGGATTCCATCCCTAACACTACAAAGAAATAATCATCTAAATATAAATTGTTCTCTTAAGACATTTTTTAGTTATGTCTATATATGTCTGTATGTACATTTAAAATATATGTGAATTTTTCCATATACTTATAAGTATATAAATTTATTTTTTTAATTCAGGAACTCCGTCTCAGGAAACCTGGCCAGGTGTTTCTTCAAATGATGAATTCAAGAACTACAATTTTCCAAAATATAAACCACAGCCTCTAATTAATCATGCTCCCAGGTATTTTTTTCTTCCTTTCAATCTTTTGAGTATTTGCCACAGTAAATGTTCAGGACATGGAGATAATAATACACACTATTCTTAAATATTTTGAGATTTAATTTAAACTTCTCCCTTTGGCATATTAATTTTATAATTCAGTGACTAAGAATCATCAAAGTATATATAGAATTGATCTGTAAATGAAATTAACATAGAGTGCATGTATTATAATTCTGGAGTTTATGTAGATAGATCCATTTCCCAGAAAGAAGCCATTGATTATAAAGATCATAATAAAATTTGTTTTGCTTTCTACAGAACTGCTGTAACAGAAACCTGTGTTACAAGTAAAATCTTGAGTCTGACACTAAATAACCCATCAACATTTTGGTCAGTGTTACTGTCATAATTTGTGTTTCTGACCCCTCAACAAAATACAATGTCCTAAATATTAGCAATTCAGTTAAAAGTTGTTTTCACACCTACCCCCAGATCAAAGACTCCCATTAAAATTTGAGTCAGAATATTTTTACTTGTAGAATGTATTGTATTTGTGGGAAGTAACACAGAACATCTAACCCTAACCCCTTTGACTGCATTTTTCCATCTTTCGTTAAAAAAAATTTTTTTAAGCACCAAAATACCAAATAAGGACATTGTCTGTTTTAATCAAAAGCCAGTCACATTGTTTACAACATAACACACTTGATCGGCTTCCATTTATTCTGAAGTGAGGGAAGGAATTGCAAAGCAGCTCTGACACTAAAAATATTGTAAAAGTATATGAGTTTGGGTTCTTATTGTTACTATAGCAACTGATATCATTCTCAACTAGACTTTCTTAGAAAGAATAATAATATGTTGAACTTTTTTGTGTCTCTGTAAACTAGTGTAAAGTCGTATTTTTTATCATTTATATAGTGCTTGCTGTTGGTAATGTTCAGCGTAGAAGGTTAAAGCTCTTTGTTGAAGCAGATTCTCTATGACCTTAGTACCTAGCCTGTCTGTGCCCAGGGAGCTCTGGATATGTGCCAGAATGACAAACTACAGAGGACTGAAGGAGTCTGGAGATTGTCTAGGCTGCAGCATTCACAGGACCCACTGACAGCTGTCAGGGGAAAATAGTTCTTTATTCATAATTGTACTTTCTGATCAAGAGATTATCCCATTAAAATAATCCCTAACTCTACTACTCCCAGTTAGGTTTATTTCATCACTATAAATAGCTATCATTATAGACTATAGGGTTGATTTTTATAATCCTGTTAGTGAAGTTTTATGACGTTACTGTGCACATTTAAATTAAAATTAACACCTTTTAATACCCATTGCTGAACAGATTATCCTGTACAAATTTCTTAACTAACTTGTCTCTGTGTTTATCTTGAACCACAGTGGTAACATTTTGGAGTCACTGTCTCTTGTGTTTTCTTACATGATACAACAATGGTGCTCCTGTGTATTTACCTTCATTGGAACACTAAAAACTGATGCATTACTTAAATTTTACCAGTAATAGAGAATATCTTTTTTGAAATAGAAAGCTGACAAAAAAAATTCTGTAGGTTTAATAAATTTTTCTTGGCTATTGAAAGTATGAATCAAAGCCCAGTTATATATGGTTTGTTCTCAAGTGAATGGCAAGATAAGTCTTCTAAGACTAAAAGCGATTTGAGTCTGTTTGAAGGCAACAGAATAGCTATTTTAGGGCACTTAAATTTAGCAAGTGAAAACATTTAGAAAATAGTTTATCAGAAACATTTCTGTTAGCTAAGATAAAAGAATAAATTGCTATTTGTTTTTTATTTCTAGGTTAGACTCTGAAGGAATTGAGTTGATAACAAAATTTCTTCAGGTAAGTTACATTTTATAATTGTTAAATGGGTAGTTAAGCTTTAATATCCTCATGGATAATGGGATCAATAATACCTCCCTCAAGTATTACTAATGACTATGAAGATTATTTATGGTAGTAGTGATCATGCTTCAGGCACATAAGGCCGTCTTTTCTGTAATTCATGTTCTCTCTTTTTTTTTTTTTTACTTAATGCCTTACATGATGCTCCACCTCCAAATACCACTCATGTTTTCTCCAAAGCAGGAAGGAGAGAGAGGATAAAAGTGGTACCAGACACATTAGCCCTTTTATATATTGAAAGCAAAGGCTTTTGCAAAAACCCATGCAAAGACTTCTTCCCAAGTCTCATTGACCAGAACATTAATTGTAAGAGAGGCTGGGAATTGGGGAGCAAGATTTTCATAATTAACCTAAATTTAGAAGAGTCATGACTCATGAGTCATCTGTCAGAGTTGGGAGCATTAACACCTTGAACAAATCTAGGTTGTATCATTAAGGGCAGTGAGTGTTGATTAAGTAATTAAGAATGTCTGCCATGAAGACATTGGGTACACTTCCACCAATCCTTTGATGTTCTTAAAGAAACATAACAGCAAAGGTTGAATATTTTACTTTTTCCTCAATTTAGATATCATGTAATCTAAAATTTTAAGATCTAGCCGTATTTTAGAGATTTTGGGCTGACATTATTATTGCTACATATCCTCAACAGCAGTTCTCTGCTTCTTCACAGTATGAATCTAAGAAAAGGGTTT
This sequence comes from Castor canadensis, assembly GCF_047511655.1. NCBI lineage: Eukaryota > Metazoa > Chordata > Mammalia > Rodentia > Castoridae > Castor > Castor canadensis. Next base: position 133,716,078 of record NC_133393.1, on the reverse strand, counting down.
CTGCAGAAGAGGCAATGAAACATGTATACTTTCGAAGTCTGGGACCAAGAATACATGCTTTACCAGAAAGTAAGAGAAATTCTAAAGTATTTTTTTCACCCTTTATTTTCATTTGTCCAGGGTTGGGGACAGGAATGGATTAGGAGTTTAGGAGGTGGTTGATTTTTAAGCCTAAAATTTTAGTCTTTTTTTTTTTTTTTTTATAATTAGATCATAATTTCTTGAAGGTTAGTTTTTTAATTTTTTTTTATTGTTTTAATTTTTTGTAACATTGAACATATTACTATTATGTAGGAAACCAATAATATTTAGGTATGAGTCCCTAATTTTATTGGACTTAAGTTGGAAATAGGCCATCTAATAATGTCATCCTAAAAGCTAATCTAGCTTCAATTCAGTTCTCAAAAGTAGATTTCTATAGATTAGTGAAGCACAATCAAAACATAAGATTGTTTCCTCATGAACATACATTTCCTTCCTAAGATAGAAAGATGATTTTCCTTTCATATGGTCACTCTGACTTTACTATCCCCATGACAAGGGGTAAGTATCTTAACAGAGACACTAAAATAACAGATTTCCCATGCCCGAGGTGACTCTAATCTTGTTCAAAAGAATTTTTTCATTTATTAGAAGAATATTTGGAAATTAGAATATTTTGGAATTCAGCCATGAAAAGCTTTCATGAATTTCCCATTCTCATTTGCTACATAGTACTGATCCATTGAGAATTATTTAGCAGTCAGTGACCAAGCTAGTTGGAATAAAAAATTCTTAAGCGTTTTCACTTAGAATTTATTGAATATTTTTAAATGAAAGACGGCTTTCTGACAGATTAGAGATGAAAGATGAACTAACAAGCATTTTTTTAAAAAGATAATATTTACCTTTCATTACTAATACCAAGTTTCAGTTTGAGATAGGTAGTTATGATTCTCTATTTTCTATTCTTCACTAAAAATCCAAAGACAGTTTGAGGACCTGTTACCTTCATGCCATCATAAGACAGAATAAGAACTTAGTAATATGTTTTTGTTTGTTTGTTTTGTGGTACTAGGGCTTGAACTCAGGGCCTATACCTAAGTCACTCAGCCCTTTTTTTGGGTTGGATTTTTTCAAGATAGGGCCTCTCGAAGTATTTTGCCCAAGCTGGCTTCGAATCGTGATCCTCCTGATCTCTGCCTTCTGAAGAACCTAGTAATATGTTTTGATTAAGTCTGCCAACCCCAGTAAATCCTGTTGCAGACGGTGTATATTTTTGTCAGCGAAACACCTACTTGCATCATGCCTTAAAGCAGAATTGGGGGAAGAAAAGTACTAAAGGGCAGTTAATTCACTTGGTTTCTCCTCAAAACATTGAGACAAATAGGGAAATCTAACAGGCTTATAAGCTTCTAAATATATATAAATGTTTTATGTTGAATCATTATATGCTTTTTAAACATTTCTCTAAAATGGGTGGTATTTGTTTTTAATAATGTTAGACCTTCTTCACCTGATAATTTTTGTCTGTGCATTTTAGGCGTATCAATATTCAGTTTGAAAGAGATTCAGTTGCAAAAGGACCCGGGTTTTCGAAACTCTTCTTATCCAGAGACAGGTGTGTTTGTCATAAACCATTTCACATGTCGATCATGAATTTTTGCGTGTAACCAAGCTTTTGGTTTATAAATTGATCAGTAAAATTATTGATGTAAAAACCAATGTACAGTACATTCCACAACTGTGTATGTTTAGCATTGCACGTACTCACTTTTCTGTATGATGTGGGCAGCTCAGTAAATCTTCAGAGAGAAATCTGATTCAGTCAAGTCAGGGATCCTGAAAGCTGCAGATGGCACAAAGACCTTTTACAAGTGACCTGGCTTGACCACTGCACACGCCATCCCTGGTACCTGAGGCAGAAGACACCTCTTGTGCTTCCCTAGTCATCAGGTTCATCACTTCGAAGCATAGAAGCTGTAGACTGACCCCATCAACAAAAGGGTCGTTTAAGACAGTGCTGACCACTTTTACCGTGGAATATTAGCTTTTGCTGGTGGGAACATTAGCTTCCTAGAGTCACCAAATACTATATGTGGGATAAAGCTGAACCTTGAACTGCCTCATAAAATGACTTTATATTTTAGGACATGCGAAGAACAGAAGACAGAGCATGCTCTTTTAAGTCTGATAACATGGTTTCAAGCCCAGCCCCCAGCCTTTCTTATCAATCAAGGACTCAAATCTGAAGGCACTTATTTCTTTTGGTGGACTTGGAATCTCCGTATGTCTGCACTGTCCTCTTCACAGTGGAGTCTTTTTATTTCAGACTTACAGATTGTTTTTATATTTGTTGTCACAGTGTGACAATTTTTTTGTACAGTGGGTTTTAAAGTCTTCTCTGCCATTAGAGCCAGTAGGTTACAGCTGTTGATGTAACTGTAGCTGCAATTTTTGTGCAGGACTGAGAAACACAGTGCATTATTTATTGCGGAATCATTGCTGCTAAATAACTACTGTCTGTTTATTTAACACAACAGTTGAATGCCCGAAGAAGTTACAGTGGCTTTATTATATGTGAATGCATCTGTTTCTCCTCATGAATTGTTTTACTGCTGCATTTTTTTGTTTGTTTGTTTTTAAAATTAAACTGCAGTGTTTCCTGGAATGTATATTTAGCTTTGCTTAAAAGTAAAATAAGTGAGCCATCTTGAACACTCTAAGTTCGTGCTACATAATTTCTTTTTGAACATTGGCAAATAGAGTAGCTAAGAGATGATAAAATGTATCATGTTTAGAGAAGCATGTGATGCCATTGATTGAAGCAAGTGAATACCTGTCAGTTTGGGGTTCTCACCTTAGACACAAATAAATTAAAGCACCAAAATTATTTATTTTTACCTGTTCCTCATTTTAGAAATGTCTACTGCTTATTGCTGGATATTTGTATACTAATACACTTAATTAACTATTTTACATTGTGCTTTAATTTAGTTAAAACTTAACAAAGTAAGTACATTCAAATATGAAAGGTGTTACTGTTTGTTCTAAACACATTTCTTTTATTAGAAGGGATGCTTACTTTATTGGGGAACAGTTCCATTTGGGGGCTGTGTATTTGAACAACATTCACTTGGAATCAGCTGAAAGCTGTAATGTCTTTGAAATGAGCCATGGTAAATTACAAATGAAAGAAATGAGAACTTAGACGATTGCTTTAAAGCATTGTAGGTATTATCTGTTTATCAGAGATACTAAATATTATAGTTTTAATTATGCATCTCCTTGAACATCATAAACACTTTGGTGTTGGTAACAGTGTTTTCAGCATTTGTGTTCATTTTTAAGGACTATTGTTTAGTGCATTTTACCAACTATAAATCTTAATTGGTATGTTTTGAAAGGGTCATGTAAAGTTTTGCATTATATATCATGAAAATAGTCATAACTTAAATTTTTTTTTTCCTGACATTCACTGTAAAACATTCAGGGGTCCTACCATTTCTGTTCAGGAAATCTTGTAGTTGTTATTTAACAGTATTAAGTAAGTTTTTGTATATTTTAACTTTATTTGTGAATAGTGATTGTGGCATGTTTGGGGTGTTATTTTAATATTTCATGATATTGAATTTTTAATTTTTAAAAAAATTCTGGAAGAAACAGATTCATGTGTAATGGTGAATATTGGACCACTACTGCTTTTCACATTTGTAAATTGGTTTCATGTTAAACCCTGTAGCCTAACAAACTGCTGTTATTTCTAACTGACAGATATGTATTAATATTGTACTTTGAAGGTTACAAATATTATGTGGAAATTCCTTCATTTTGTTTTGAAATTTATAATAACAAAATCTCCATGTTGTATAAAATGTGATTTTGTTGTTATTTCTTGGGGAAGAAGACTGTCCAGAGTGGAATAATTTTCTTTTTATGGTTCCTTGTAAAATAATGAAGTTTCACTGTGCCCAAAGTATTAGCTACTTTATATTTGTGCTGACCATCTGTTTAGTAACCTGGGCTGCAATTTTATGAGATAGCACTCTCATTTTTATAAAGTATCAAGTTTGTCATTTCGTGGGGTATTTGATTTGTTGCAAATTTGGCCTATAATTATCCATAAGTTGATTCTTGTATATAAAAAGTGAAGGAATATATACAGTTGTTACATAAAATTCTTTTTCTTAGTAAGTTCTAAGGAAGTTTCTTCATTTTAGGAATTTGGTAAGCAAATAAGTGTTTGTAGGGTGTTTTTGTTTGTTTATTGATGTTTGAGTCACCATCAGATCCTGAAAACCTTTCAGTGAAGAGAAATGAAATTCAGAAATTTTGAACCTTGAATACTTTTGTGAATCCTCTTAAGCTAAAAAGATTGTTTAAGGTAAGAAAAGATGCTTTCTTTGTTTTCTTTCCAAGAGTTAGGGGTAATACTCCTTGAGTATATAGATATATACTCAACATGTAGTATATGTAGAGTGGCTGCACTCTGTGTGGTGTCTTATCAGCTTGAAAGACTACTTAACATGTTCTAATCTGTGTTTGGACTCAAAGCAATTCATGTAGGTTTTTATTTTTCTTTACTTTTTTATGATATTAAAATGGCAGTATTTTAACTATTCATAATTTAAAGTAGTTTATTCATACATCAATGCCACTTCAATGTGACACCAATTGCATTACAATGCTGGACAGTTACCATACTATTCCAGATTTTTTCATCAACCAGAAACTGAACTCATTAAAATTAATTCCCTGTTGTCTCCTCTCTCTATCCCATGGTAGCCATCAATTGACTGTCTCTGCATGTCCCTATTCTATTTTGTATGTATGGAATTATATCATATTTGTACTTTGTGTTTGGCTCATTTCATTTAACTTAATGTTTTCACGGGTAATTCATGTTTAACAAAAGGTTGAACTCTATTTCTTTTCATGACTGATTAGTATCCTGTTATGAATATACATTTTGTTTATTCATCTATCTTTTAGCTGTTGTGTATAATGCTGCTAAGAACATTAGTGTATAAGTATCTGTTTGAGTCCCTGTTTTCAGTTCTTTGGGATACACACACACAGGGAATGAAATTACTGGTCAAACATAATTCTACATTTAACTTTTTGATTAAATAGATCCACTATTTTACATTCCCAGTAGCAATATATGAAGGTTCCATTGTTTTCATCCTCACCAGTGCTTGCTGCTGTCCTCTTACCATCATAATCACCACTCAGTCTAATAGATGTGAAGTAATATTAATATCTCATTTGTAGTTTGGATTTACATGATGTTGAGCATCTTTTCATGTGCTATTTTAGCCATTTTTGTGTCTGCATTGAAGAAAAACCTATTCAAATACTTTGCCCATTAAGAACAAATCCCTATTTGTCTTTTAAGAGCCTTTTTTATGGACTCTAGATATTATACCCTTATAAAGGGTGTTATCTGCAATTTCCTTATGTTCTGTGAGTTGTCTTTCACTTTCTTGACGTTGTCCTTTTGAGGCACAAGTTGTTAATTTTAAAGAATTATATTTTTTATTGTGTTTTTGGTGTCATTAAAAAAAAAAATGTTGCCAGGTTTCCAAGTTCATAAATACTTGGAAACCTGTGTGTTCTTTTTAAGGGTTTTTTTTTTTTTTTTTAATAGTTTTAGCTCTTAGATTTAGGACATTCATCCATTTTGAGTTAATTTGTGGTATAACTTCATTCTGTTGCATGTATATATCCATTTTTCCAACACTGTTACTGAAAAGATTCTTCTTAGGGCTAGAGAGCATGGTTAAGTGGTAGAGTTCTGACAAGTTTAAGGCCCTGAGTTCAGAACCCAGTACTGCCAAAAGAAAGAGTGTAAAACACTAAGTGGCACCAAATGTTGATGGATGTGGAGCAACAGGGACTTTTATTTGTTGCTGATGAGAATGAAGACTCTCTTTTCCCTCATCAAATGGTGCTGGCATCATTGTGAAAAATCAACTGGCCATAGATGTGAGGGTTTATTTCTGGGGTCTTAATTCTCTTCCATTATTCTGTGTCTGTAGTCTTTAATTATATGAATAGAACCATAATGTTCTGATTACTACAGTTTCTTGTAAGTTTAGAAATCAGATTGCATAAGTTCCCCAACTTTGTTCTTTTTCAAGATTATTTTGACTATTCAGGGTCCCTTGAAATTTCATACGCATTTTAGCATGGAATTTTCTATTTCCTGAAATAAACAGGAAACACCATTGGGATTATGACAGGTTCTGCATTGATTTTTTTTGAGCCTGAAGATTTCTTTGGGTAGTGTTATCTTAGCAATATTAAGTTTTCCAGTCCATAAACTTGGACTATTTCTATTTATTTCAGCAATCTTTAATTTTTTTCAGCAATCTTTAGTAGTTTTCAATGTGTAAAACTTATGCCTAAATTTATTCCTAAATATTTTATTGTTTTTGCTGGTATTATAGGTAAAAGTTCTTCATTTTCTTTTGGATTTTTTTCATTGCTAGAATAAAGAAATACAAATGACTATTATTTTGTTGTTGTTGTTTTGAATTTGTACCCCCCCATGTTGCTGAATTTAGTAGCTTAACATTTTTTTTTTGAAACAAGGTCTCATTACGTAACTCAAACTGTCCTTGAATCCTTGAATTCATTATATAACCAAGGCTAGCCTCTGGATCCTCTTGCCTTGTCTCCCAAGTGCTGGGATTATAATAGGCACTTACTACCATACCCCACCCCTTTTTGTGAATTCTGTAGGATCTTCTACATATAAAATCATGTCATCTTCAAGGAAAGATAATTTTTACTTCTTCCTTTCTAATTTAGATGCTTTTTATTTCTTTTTCTTGCCTAATTGCTCTGTTGGACTTCCAAGATTATTGACTAGAAATAGTGAATTTGTTCCTGGTTTTAGAGGAACATCTTTTAGTCTTTAACCACTGACTGTGCTATTAGTGGTGGCTTTCTGTCTATGGCCTTTAACATGCTAAAGAAGTTCCCTTCTTATCCTAGTTTACTGAGCATTTTTATCATGAGAGAGTATTGTTTGTTTTTTTTTTCTAAATGCTTTTTTTTCATCCTTGATTAATTTTCATATGCTAAACTACTCTTGTATCCCTAGGAAAATCCCACTTAGTAGGTTGAGTATCCCTTATTGAAATAACTTGAATCAAAAAGTGTGTCAGATTTTGTAGTTTTGGGATTTTGGAATATTTGTACAAGCTTTATTAGTTGAGCATTCCAAATCAGAAATTCTAGCATCTAAAATTCTCTAAAATCCAATTTTTTTTAGCATTATCACTCAGAAACATTCAGATTTCGAAGCATTTTGGATTTTCAGACAGGGATGCTCAACCTCTAATTCTTTTCAACATGCTGTCAAGTTTTATTTGCTAGTATTTGGTTGAGGATTTTTTTGCTTATATTCGTGAGCTATTTGGCTTGTATTTTTCTTCCTTGTACTATTGTTGTCTAGCTTTGTTATCAGGTTATTGCTGCTCTCATAGAATGAATTAAGGAAGTGTTCCCTCCTCGTCACGTTTTTGGATTTTAAATCTTTGTTAGAATTCACCAGTGATGCTGGTTCTGTGGTGGCATAGTAATCCCAGCAATCAGGAGGCTGGGGCAGGAGGATCACAAGTTCTCAGCTAGTCAGGACTACATATCAAGACCCTATCTCAAAAAGGAAAAAAAAAATTTCACCAGTGAAATTGTTCTGGTCCTAAATTTTTTCTTCATTGGGAAGTTTTGATTAATGGTATTGTCTCCTTACTTTTAACAATTCTATTCAGATTTTTTTCAATTTGAGTTGTTCCTGTTTCAGATTTTTTTCAATTTTAGTTGTTCCTGTTTCTAAAATTTATCCATTTTAGCTGTGTTGTCCAGTTCATTGGCAGAGTTCATAGTATTCCTTCATACTCAATAGTAATGGCTACTTTCATTTCTGATTTTAGAAATTTGTCTTCTCCCCTCTCACCCAACAAACTAGCTCAGTTTCATCAGTTTTGTTAATCTAATTTTAAAAACCCAACTTTTTGTTTCATAGACTTTCTCTTTTGCTTATCTGCACTCTTTATAATTTCCTTTCTTATGCTGCTTTAGATTTAGATTTCTTTTTCTTATTCCTTGGGGTATAAAATTTGGTTGTTGATTTGAAGTCTTCCCCTTTTAAATGTAGGCATTTGAAGCTATAATTCTCCCAGTATTGTTTGCAGCATATTCTATAGGTATAGATATATTGTGGTTTTGTTTTCATTTTTCACAGGTGTTTTCTAACAGCTGTGATTTCTTATGTGAATTTTTTGGTTGTTTGTGTTGCCTAATTTCCATGTTTGTGAGTTTTCCTTTGCCCTATCATTAATTCCTAGCTTCATTCCATTGTGAGAGGAAAAGATCATTTTTATGACTTTAGTTTTTTTAAAAAATTTTAAGATGTATCTTAATTTTAAGATGAATGATACATTCTGTGGAATGTTTTGTGTATACTTGAGAATGTCTCATTCTGAGAATATTGTATATCGTGTTTGTTCATGTCTCTTGAGTCTAATTGGTTTATAGTGGTTCGTTCCTTTATTGATCTGTTATTGAAAGTGGGGTACTAAAGTTTTCCAACTATTAGTATAGAACAATTTCTTCTTTAGTTCTTCAGAGTGTGCTTCTTATCTTTGGAGGCTCTGAAATTGGGTGCATGTATGTTCATGGTTGTATAGCTTCTTGATGGATCTGAAAGTATGTTTGTGTGTGTTGTGTGTTTAGAGACTAAGTCCAGGTACTTGCACATGCTAGGCAAAGACTTGTCCACTGAGCCACACCCCTGCCCCTGGCTTGAACCTTTTGTTAAAATATAATGCCCTTCATCTCTAATTTTTTTCTACTTTGTTTTCTGTGACAAAGATATAGCCACCCTGATCTCTTGGGTACTATTGAGATGGAATATCTTTTTCTGTCCTGTAGTGTCTGTTTATCTAAAGTGAGTCTCTTACAGATAGAATGTTGATTGTGGGATTTTTAAAAATCCATTCTGCCAATGTCTGCTTTTTAATTAGAGACTTTAAACCATTTACATTTATACTTCTGCCAATTAGTTATTTGTTTCCTGTATCTCTTGCATGCTTTTTGTTCTAGTCCTCCAGTGATGCCTTGTTTCATATTTAGTTGGTTTTTTGTTGTATGCCATTTTGATTTTCTTTTCTTAGCTGTGCATTTTTTAGGTATTAATTTGTATGGTTTTGAAAGATTTATTACCAAATGTAATTCTCTTCATTATTCCTAATGTCAGTGGTTCTGCTTTTAAATATTCTAATACAGATCCTTAACTTCATATCAAAATGTTAAATGGCAATATAAACTCATGAGCAGGCTGCTGAAATATTTGTGCATGTATATATGTTATAAACTTGAAATCTGCAAAGTTTTTTGTGTAACTTTAGATCTAAGGAAAGGTACAATGCTTCTTCCTCTTATTTGGAGCTTGTTTTCTAATATTAAGTTCAGATTCTGGGTTTATATATATAGGAAGTTTTCTCAGTTATCATCATTCCTAGTTCAATACTTTCCATTACTGACTTAAAAAATTCCTGAAGTCACCAATTTTCTGTCAGACTAAAACAGGAAGGATATGACCAAGTTACTGATTGTAAAGCTGCTTTGATTAGGAAAAAAAACATAAAATTTTGATCATTTATAATTGGGAGAACTTTTCATTGGTGGCTTCTCCTTAAGAGAAGTGAGAAAAGTCAAATTATTAGAAAAACCAGTATTTCTGGAAGATTACCATTTCAGAAACTGCAAACTAAACCTGTGTTGAACAGAGTGGGTGTGGGTGCTAGCTGTGCAGCTGTACATATTTGGGAAGGGACACATACAAACAGAAGAGACTAGGATAAGAATCATGTTCACAACTGCTTGCTTCCCTCTCAGCCCTACTGCAGTAGTTGCAGAAATGCCTGAGGCAGAGCATGAAGGTATAGGTGGTGACTGTCTCACCTGCAGCACGTCTCAGGAGGTGAGGAAAGCTCAGCATCTGGAGGGTGGCTCCACTGGGCTGTAGGTGAGATATAGAATTTTGGTGAATACAGATTTGGGATTTGTGCAAGGCTCTCTTAGGACTCTTAAGTCTTTCCTGGAACAGTGCTAGTGAGGAAAGTCACAAAAGCTTCAGCCATTTCTCCAGCTGTATTGACAGTAGTTACATTCTTACAGTCAGTCCTTCATCTTCCTATTTCCTCCTTCATGCATATATGCTGCTTAGGTAGTCACATAGTGAATGAATGACATGGTGCTGTTGTGGTCCTTATGCACCATTTTTTAGGCAACATTGAAAGTCAGCAAGAGGTGCTTTGGGGTTCCGGTCCAACCATTGCGGCTTCCACAAACTTCTTGTTAATCACTCCTCCTTCATTACTCCTCAATTATTTGGAAGCTCCCCCACCTTCCTTTTGAATTTATGCTCTATTACTGCTAATACCTGTCTTGCTGTTTTGTAAGATAATGATTTAAACACTTTATTAGTAAATTCAACCATCCAGATCTTGAATTTCCTTACGCTTCTCTCACCTGTTTTTAAAACCTCTTTCCTCTGCTTGCTCTTCTATCCCTCTTTTTGCTACTTTTACACATTCATTAGGTCTCAATTTAATTATGTCTTTCAAAAGGCTTTCCCTGACCCATCCTCCATCCTGCCACAGACTGGGTTATGTGTCCTGCCATTTTTCTGCCTTCCTTTCCAGTAGCATCCATACACTTGACAGTATAAAACACTTACTCACATTTTATTTCTCCCCATTAAACCATACGCCGCATGAAGGAAAGGATTATGTCTTTTTCAGCTCTGTATACCTCGCATCTGATAAGTTTTAGGGAAGCAATAGTATTTGTTGATTGAGTGTGTTGACACATGGATGAAGAAATCCTGAGTTGTAAGTAAAATTTGTCAGTTATGAAATACTGACTTAACCTTTTCTCTTTGAATGAGTTAAAGACAAATGCAGTAAAAATTGGTGGCAGAAAAACACACTTTTTTCTTCCTAACAGGTGAAAATATATGGCTCTTTAGAAACTTAAGAACTAACCCATAATCAAGCTGTTTCCATCACACACACAGACAGACATCCTGGGGAAATGGGACTGGGAATAAAGTTGGTACAAAAGAAATTTAAGTGGGACCGGCTTTACAATGCTAAGAATCTGCTGTACCAGAAGGTAATGATACAGTGGACATGTATTTATGTGCCAGGTGCTGTTCTTTGTAAAGATGCTGATTGCTGATTTGAAGTACTATTGGTCAATATCATGGCCTCCACAGTCAAAATGCTGATGCTGGCCAAATCTACAACTTTGAGTCAGTTACTTAATCATTCTGGGCTTCTTATTTCGTCATTTGTAAAATAGTACTTCCTATGAGGGCTGTTGGGAGTGAGGAATAAAGTAATCCATGTAACAAGGTTAGAACAGGGACTGGCACAATATAAGTGATCTATAAATGGTTATTATCATTAACTGAAACTATGTCATCTATTGAAAAAGAAATGGTTCTCAGGAACCCGACTCTCCAGGAGAGGGTACCTGAGCATAGTGTGCTTTTCAGTGTCATTTTCCTAGACAGGGTTGTAGATTCTCAGGTGGCGTGATGAAAAGAAGTATGAATGTGGGGGATGAGAGTCCTGTGTGTATTTAAGCATAAAAGAGAATTTTAACACTGATTGAGTTGAACTCAATATATAAACAGCACCAAACAAATCCATTATCTTCTTGAGAAGAGTGAACATTTCTGAAATGATACCTGCAGCACAGTTGATTTTCAAATGTTTCTTCAATAAGTCAATTATTTTCTCCCACAACTACAAATATGTGTTACATCACATCTGGCTAGGAATTTTATGTGCATTTTGGCACAATATAACGAACACATCAGAGTCTCTGCTAATCCATTGCTTCTCCCTGCCTCCTCTCACCTACACACAGCGGTCTCCCTGTTATCAACCCTGATAGAGACCTGCATTGAACTTATCACTGAAAACCAGAGCCAGGTCAACATAAAAGTGAGACCAGGAAACATAAGCTTTACCATCAAGCCTAACAGTTGGCAGTTCCCTATATTGACAAAATGACTAAAAGGAAAAATGGTGATTTGGTTTTCCCCTTCTTCCTTTCTTTACCTTCTTCAATACAGAGCAACTGATAGAACTTGAGATCAGGGGACCACTTTTCAAACCCATTCCATTCTTCCTCCAACTCATCCTCATTAATTATATTTATTTATATTTACTATATATACATATATATATATAGTATGTATTTAAAGCTTTTTTTTTTTTTTGATGTGCCATATTTAAGGGTAGGTAACAGGACATTTTCCAACTTACTTCTGTATGGAAAAGTGAAGTTTGGGTCATTACAAGTGAATGGAAGTAAACCAACCCACTTGCCTCTAAACTCCTTTTATCACAAAGTATTTATTCAACAAAAATAATATTACAGTAAAAATGATACATATATGAAAGTGAAAGATTTGCAGTCATAGAAAAGGTGTATACAAAGAGACCAACGTTCAGATTATATAGTTCTAACAAACTAGCTGTAGCATTTTAACACTGAGTAAGCAAACATAAAAAAAGGAGAGAAAAGTTAATGTTCCTTGCAACCTATTTTCTGACTAAAACACTTCTGTTACACACACACACACACACACACACACAAAACACACACACACACAGAATGAGGCAGAGCTATAAGAGTTAGTCTTCATACCTCCAGTTCTCTGCATTGCAGTGAGTATTTTGTGGTATTTTCCCATTTTAAATAAATGGATCCAGAGAGTACATTAATCATTATATTTGGAGGAAAAGAAAATAATCGTATTTATAGTCATTTGAACATTTCCAATCAGTGCTTTAAAAATAATTATACTGAAAAATTGTATTTTCAGTCAAAATTCTTGCACATTACCTTCCTTTAGTTTCTCTGTGGCCTTATCTGACAAAACAATTTTAAGTGTACTGTCTTTATCTGTTTCTTTGCCTAACATAGTTTTGGGTGAGTGGTCACTTATACACAGTGGGGAAACAAAATTGCACGGAGCACCAACCATTATTCTGCCTTCAGTGAGTTGTGTAGCAACTCAGCTTCTCCCTTGTGAGCTGTCTCAAAAGCCCCTTCTAGCTCTGACATTTTATGTTTTGTAATTATCAGTGCCCTGAGCCAGCTCCTTTTACTTCAGTACAGAATTCTCCTTAGTATGAGGGACTGACAGGAGTATGTATTTGGGGGTATTGAAGCCAGTCCTGTTACTTGATAGTTGGAAGTTGGGTTTTTGTTTTGCTTTTTTCCTGCTCAGTAATGGCACAGGTCCCATGCACAGAGATGCTCAATTCCAATTGAAAGTTTTAATTTGTATCTAAACATAAGTTGTAGATTTTTTTAAAATTCAAGAAATTTGTTTTCTTTCACAAACTTCATTATTTACCCTTTTCATAATCCCTGCCATTTAATGTCTCTGTTGGGATCAATTTTTTAGTCACATTTCAAATTGATTTCTATTACTTGTAGTTAGGGATTATAATGAACCTAATCTTAAAGTGCTAGTTCTCTTATCTTACATTGAACTTTCATACTTACATACAGGTTTGGAGCTCTGGAGCGATGCCTGCTGACTTTTGGAAAGGACAGACAGTATGTTTCGGTTATCACTGTTCTAAACCACACAACACAAAGAATTCACTCACTGCAGAGTGTTCCAAATTGTTACATAATCAGTTCAGTTCCACAATGATGAGGTTTCTGAAGAATTGTTTCATTAGATTTCCTTCATTCTCACCCTAAATTTAATAATATATAATGCAGTGTGTCCTGTGTCTCAGTTTCCACAGCAAGGCATTCAGTACCTCCACCTCTGTATTTATGTTACAATACCTTTTTGATCCATCAAAAATTGTTAATATCTATACACCTAAAGATACCTGCTGTTACAGATTTGTTTGAAATCATCACCAGTCTCTGAGCCTCTTTGAAAACTTTTGAAAGCTTTGAAAACGTTCAGGTTTTTAGATGTTAATTGTAGTCTATGGATTTAGAGAAACCTAACTCCTACTGACAGTAAATATAGCTTATGATTATGAAAAATCAGAAGAACCAGGACTAATCTGAAATAATATTCAAACCTAGTTACCATTCTGTGGGTTCGAATGGTGTGGACTTGATGTATCTTTTTCCATCTCAGATTTTTGTTTGTTAGGGAGGATAAAAGATATAGTAAACAGCTAAAAGGCTGGCCTTTCAAAGTTCTTTTTTTTTAAAATGCACTTTAAAACATTTTCTTTTATGAATGTTTATTGTCTAACTATGGCTTAGTTTTTTCTTATAAAAACATTACTTGGACATTACATTTACTGAATTCCAATTGAAAAGAGTTCTAAGGCAATTCTTAATACAACTGAAAGCAAAAAATAAAGTGATATGAATATGCTTTCATTTTGCCTACTTGTGAAAAATAATGAAATCTTACTAGAGAGCTGTTTGATACTAACTTTTTTCTTTCAAACATTTTCTCAATACTAAAAAATATATAAATCATTTACATAAAACTAAATGCAAAGGAAGGCACGGCTGGTTATGGCATATATAAGCACAGTTCAGCATATGCATACTTAAAAAGAAAAGCTTCACATCCTTATTATATTGAAAACATTAAGAAAAGTTCACTGTCAACAGTGTTCAGCACTTCAGAGCTAAGAGGACAAAACCAAAAACATTAAAATTCACTTAATGCAAAGCAGATTTCCATTCATACTTGAATATATAAAAGGCAGTTTTTAAAATGCTAGCATAAACTAGACTATCCATGTTATGAAAAGTGCAAACCAAATTAACAGAGGGTTTCACAATGTCCTTCTCATGACACAGGTAAACTAGTCCATGGGGAGAATTTGTTTCTTCAGTTAATGAGTCCTTAGTTGTGGCCAGATGTCATCAGGATTTCTGAGAGCTTGAAGAAAGCAGAACGGGAGAAGCAGCTCTGTCCAGGCTGGGGATTGGCACGGGCATGTGGCCATTAAGCAGAGTGGGGAACTGTAGGGACAAAAGAGTTAAAACAATGACTGCAGCTCCATTGGGAAGAACTTGGGTTCCTTACATTCTCAGACCAAAGTTCAGTTCTCTTAGCACCCCTGTGAAGAGGTCAATTGCCAGTCTATTTGACAGAATAATTGAAGATAACAATTGGAGGATTACGTAGAACAAACAGAACAAGGCCCAGAAAACACCCCAATTGCTCAATATGCCTAGCTACTAGAAAAAACAATGTACCTTAAATATTGTTTGATCATGTTCTAATAATACTGTTTTAGTAGGTTCCAAGATATTTGCTTTAAGTATTAAGAAAAAAATAAAGCCAAGAGTACTTATGAGTCGGTAGTTACTGATGCTGTATTGTAAAGTCTGCCATCAGTTTTCCAGAGTACTGCACAGGGCTGGTAGGGTGATTTAAGTGGAAGAGCGCCTGTCTATTTAGCAAGAGTGAAGCTCTCAGTTCAGACCCCACTGTCACCAAAAAAAAAAAAAACTACACAAAAAGGTTTCTCAGTAATTGTTAAAAATAAGGAACGGTTTAGTTTTAAAACATTCAAAATAAAAACAATATCTTCATTTTGGAAATGAGAAAGTATTCTTTCTTTGATAAACCTGTAATTGGCAAACTTAATTTTATATATTACTGTTAAGATAAATAGTAGGATGAAGTATGTACTTTGATAAGTTTCAGGTCTGAAGCAAACATGTCAGGTACACTCCCAGCTAAACAAGAAGAAATAGAGGCCAGAGTGGTATGTGCCAAAGTAATGTAAATAATAAGATAATCTCTTAGACTGTCCTCTAGCTGAATTCCTATTTAGTCCAGGGAGTTAAATATTAACCTTCAGCACCAAATTTCAAACTACAGAGCCTAGCACATGTTAGAAGTACGATAAATATTTTCAGAACAAGTAAACATATTTTTGTAACTTTCAAACTGTTTCAGTAACTTGTCTAGTACCTTATTGCTTACCAAGGGTTGTGTTTCATTTGATATCCAGAGGCCATAAAGTAAGTTTGTTATCCTTTTTACAAATGAGAAAACAGTTTTTATAAGTTAGTTAATGGCCACAGCTAATAAGCAGCAAAACCAAGTTTTAAACTCTGAAATCTTCCTGTACTAAACTGCCCACCTTCTTTTTCTGGCAGAAGTTAGGGGTTATCTTTAATGACTTTTAATTCTTTCACTGGTTATTGGCATATTTAAGTTTTTTTTTTTCTTTTCTGGTGCTTTAGAATTTTTATGTTTTCTAGAATTTTATCTACTTCAACTGTGTTTTCATGTCTATTCAGTTTATTTTGTACTCTTACTAAATATTAAACTATTACTGTTAATCCATTTCTAGTCTTTTAATCACTTAATCATCTTTGCTTTTCCCTAATTCCCACCTACTTTCTCTTCAAGCCAAACTCAAAGTTTTTCTCTCTTACCTCTGAAATATTTTCTAAATATATCACCATCCCATTCTACTCTAAAAGACAATTCTCTCTTCAGTATTTGAAGTAGTGCAATAATTTTCTCCTATCTTCTGCTCTTTCCACTTTCTCTTCAGGTTCTTCCTCTACACAGATACCAGTGAGAGATTTCTAAAGTAGAGCTCTCATTCTCCTACCTCTGGTGTGAAAAGCTTTAATAATATTTAACAACAGATTAAGGTGGAAGCTCCCAAGCATACTAGTCAAGGCCCACAGCTGCTTTTCTGACCTGGTCTTTTATCCCAGTCCCTGCCTGCAGACTTCCATGTCTAACCCATGCCAATCTACTAAGTTCTGAACTGTGCTTTTCTTGCTCTTGAAATCCTGTCCCCCATCCTGGCACAGCCCAGGCAGCACTTCTTGCTGAAAGATATTCTTTCTATTCTGTCCAGTCCTCAGCTGCAAAGAGCCACTCTGTCCCTCTGTACCTGCAGCAGCATTCTGGTTACTCTTGCATTATTTACATACTGTATATCTACAGCCCTTGCCACAGACACTACAGATATTTGCTGGGTGGCACTTGTTAAACTAAAAATTAGCACATTCTCAACTGAAAACTGAATTAGCTCTGCATTGTTTCCAGAAGTGTCTGTAACCTACTAGGTGTATTCCAAATTTGATCAAAGTCTACTTCAAAAGTTGGGGTGGACCAGACATCCCATAGATATAAATTCAAAATGCCAAACTGTCTATCTAAAACAGACATTTCACTTTATTTGTAAATCAAGGTTCTGTATTTATACTTAGCACACTGTCTTTGGCACCTCTCTTACTAAAATATTTCTCAATTACAAAGCATACCTGTTCCAGAAAGGCCAGTATCTTCTTCTTTCTCCTTCCCTGAAATACTTTCATATCTGTTATAACCTGCTGTCATAATTGTCTCAGGGGTCTTCTGTGCAGAAACTTCTCAGCTCTGTGAACTATTTCCCTAAGGATTCCAGACTACCTTTCCAAAGATCACAGCAGGAAACTTGCCCATATTACTTAAAATTCACTGTAGGCCAGTCCATTTTTTCTTTTACTCCACCAACACATTCATAGCACATGCAAAAGAGGTTTATTGTTTTGAAAGAAAACTATTTTCATTAGTTTATAAGGTACACAACAGTAATCTAAATTCCAAAAATCCATCAATTGCAGTTATCTAGTTTTAAAAATCAGAAAGTCTTATTCCTCTTACCATACTTTGTTGTTTGACATTTTTAAAACTGTTACCTTCAACTTTTACCACACTTCACTTAAGTGCTCTTGTTATAGGAGGAATGATATTTTAAAATGTACAAAATTGTTTTCTCATGAATCCACCTAATGACAGTGCAAAGCCATGCAACCAACCTGTCAGTCATCCAGGCTGGGTTGTATTTTTTAAAAGTTACTTATTTTTATTGTTGTCTTAGAACTGGCTCCAAGAGGGAAAGCAGGTCTGTATGGTGAAATTAAAATTGAAACTTTAAGCAGATAGCCTTTAAGGGTAGTAATTCATTCTACAGAATTCTAAATGCAAACTAGTGGTTCTCAAAGTATGGTGCCTAGAACAGGCACATCACTGGAAACTTGAATGAAATTTTTTTTTTATCAGACCCTATTTAAGACCTGTTGAATCAGAAACTCTAGGGGTGGGGTCCAGTACTCTATTTTAACACGCCATCCAGGTGATGCTGTTGCATGCTAACTTTTTAGAACCACTGGATGGGTGCATCTCCTAACTCCCAGAGATCCTGACAGTGTCTAGAATCACCATGAGCATGAACCTTATTTACTCTTGGGAATATTGGACTGGAAAGGTTTAGTATAATCCCAGTCATTCCGCATGGCTTTCCTAGGAGGTCACCAAACTCCACATCAGTTAGGTGGCAGAATTCCCAATAAGAAGGGAAATGGGAGGGCATTCATTATTCAGAAATGCCTACTGAAGTCTACAGAGCTCTTGGTTGGATTCTCGAGCTAGAGTAGTGTGTTGCAGTCCTAACCCCAGGATGCTTACTACAGCCATACAGCTCGTTTCTGTGCTAATATTAGAACACCGCTGCACTACACTTGATCTTAGCCAAAAGGCCAAGAAGTGATACTGATTTTTTGGGGTGGTGGGGGTGGTGGTAGACATTCTTGCTAGGCAGGTGCTTTACCACTTGAGCTGTACCCCCAGCCCAGACTGCTGCTCTAATCTGGAGGGTTTCTGGGGATGAAAGTCTCTCTCCACCAAAAGATTAGTATTTCTAATCTAGAACTTTGCAAATACTACCTTTGCCCATTGCTTTTTGCTCACTAGTTCTAGTGTTTACATTTTAACCCGTCCAAGTTAAAATGGTCAATAATCAATGTGTTGGCTGTGCATGATGGTAGCTAGTTCTGGTTTCTACATTTTAACCTGTCCAAGTTAAAATGGTCAATAATCAATGTGTTGGCTGTGCATGATGGTAGCTGAGTGTGTGTGATTGGGAATAGGGTCAGGGGAGAGAAAGAAACTCAGAATTACTCCAGGGATATAGTCACATCATGACACCCTACCTCAACCCTGCTAGGAAACGAGAGAAGCAAGATAGCAATCAAAACTTCTTTAGCACCATCATTCTTCCACTGAGACCCTAAATCCCAACATGTATACATGCTCCTGGCACAGAGGAGGTACTCAAAATATACTACCAGTGACAGAAAAAAATGACCAACTCACAAGATATACATACTTCATCTTTTAAACACTTACCTTTTATTGACATCTCTTTACAAGTGTTTTGGCATCTCTTCATTCAGACAGTCACCAGTAATTAATTTACTGACATCACAATGTACTAGATGCTGGGAGACACCAACCACAGTGAACAGGATAAAGTTCCAGGGTCTCCATGGCCCACAGTCTAGTGGAATTTGCCAGATCAACAGGCAGTCATAATACAAAGTGCTAAGTGCAGTGGGAGCCAAAAAAACTGCTTGGGTGTGCCATCCTGGGGGCATGGAGTGCAGGGTGGGTGAGACAAAGCTAGAATTAGGCTGAGAGGGACTTTGCACTATGCCAACCTTTGGTTTACTCCTGTCCCTAAGGATCAGCTGTATAGAAAACCTACACTCGAATATTCAAACAGTAACACTTTGGGTTGGTAACAATCTTTGAGTCTCAAAAAGAAAAATGATAGCCACACAATAGCAAGTGATGCTACTGCAAGACTGTAGAATGTGAATGAATAAAGGGTGTGCTTATGTAACATAGAGGGTTCTGCAAGATAAGGCAGCTAACTCATTATTTTTTAACCAATCCCCTGGAAACTCCTATTGGTTACAAAACAAGGAGAGCTTGCTTATGGCTCATAGAATTATGTAGGTAACTTTTCTATCCCAGTGTGAAGAAACTGTTTAGTATTTTTATTTTTCAATGCATTTCAAGTATGTGACTACATTGACTAATTATATTAATACTTTAAAGTTTTATGGACTTTTATTAAAATATTTTGTAATAAATTTCTAGTTTTCATAGTCAAATGGAAATTCTCAAAACACTTCAAGAGCTAATTGTTCCATGTATGGATACTTGACATGAGTACGCCATTTCTGTCTCAATGAAAATGTCTGCTCTGAAAGGTGTGTGCAGCCCCATTCTACAAGCTCTAACCAAATAGATGGCAGAAACCACCGCCTAAGCCTTTGCAGAGAAAAAACATCCCACAAATGTTCTATGTTTAAAATATTTCCAAATGCTCACCTGGAACAACGTGTTTGGCCCTTGCAGCCTGGCAGGACTCAATGGAGCGACTGGACTAAGGCTGCTCCAGAAATGTATGCTGGACAGCAGTGGACTCGGGGTCAGAAGCAATCCATTTGGTGTCTAGGAAATAAAGCAAAAGAGAGTTTTTGATAGCGGTTCACCTGACTGCAGCTGAAACCAACACCAACCAAGTGGTTAGGTGCACCTGGCCTTGGACCAAGAAGCAAGCCTCACCGTCTCAGGAAAGCTGAACAACTTTTATTTCTGCAGGGCTGTGAACAGTTTTTCTTCGCTGCTTATTTTATTAGCAATTCATAAAGGAAAGCAGTATTGACAAGTTACCTTTGCTAAATATTCTGATAGAAAATTCAAATTTACATCAAGTTTTTTGAACTTACTCCTCCCTCATGGACTAAACAAAATCTGTACAAGCAACACTGACCCCATGCAGGGCCTTTATTTTGTATCTTAATTATTTTTCTACAATGGGCGTCCAGTACGTAGGCTACAAACACGGACATTTTAAATGGTCTCTCCAGCTTCTCTCCATTCTCTACGGCCCTTTAATTGCAGAATCGTCTGTTAAAAGTACCCTGGAGTGGTTTCTTCAGAAGGTCTGAGCTGGGTTTTCCAGATTTCACTACTGATGTGGGGTTGGTGAGAATTCATTGCCCTGGAAGTGGTCAAGGGGCAGGGCTCCTCTCTTGTCAGTTGGGTGTGCAGCCAAAACTGGATTTCCTAGGCCAGTGCCAAAGCCTGCATTTGCCTGCACACACACAGCGGGAGGCCTGGCCCACAAGCCCACTAAAAGACAAGAAAACAACCTGGCCAAGCCAGTAAATCTGCAAGGCTCTTATTCTCGGCAGGGGCAGGCTCCCTGGCCCAGCTGCTTTGCCAAATTGGTGACCAGAAGGAGCCCCTTTGGTGGGTTTCTGATGTCAATTAAGGTGCTTTGTATAAGAACTGCAGCAAAGGTGCCCGCATTTCAGATTGTATCATGCTGGATGCTAACATGTTATTTTTCCTAGAATTGGCCTCTGCAGCTTCATTAATTATCAAGAGCATTTGGGCTTAAACTAAACCGAAAGATCAGGTCTGTTCGGTGGAGTGGAGACAGACATCCAAAGGTCTTCAAACTGTGAAGTGCTGAAAGGTAAACACATTTACAACAAATTATTTGAGTCTTTGGTTCCATGGCATTTCCTACATTTTGAGTGGACTATGAGGTTACTAGGATAGATACATGTCTTGGATAAGGTCTCCATTTGTTCTAGTCCAAGGCAATTTCAGGAGGGTTCCAATCTCGGCTCAGTAACCTCAGGCAAGCAATCTAATCACTCTGTGCCTGTCTCCTAATCTGTCAGAAGAATAAAAATGCCTGCATTCCAGGGTTGCTTGGAAAAGTAAAGATGATCTATCTAAGAAATGTTCAGTGAAGTATTAGAGATTAAAATCACACCAAGCACCTAATACATGTTTTTGAATGAATAAACAAATTAGTAATAAATTTAGAGTGTACCTGACATACTAACTAAGTATATTTCATCTATTTGTGGGAGAAATCTCAACAGACTCCTGAAATAATCAGCTGTACTTTCAGGCCCCTCTCAGCAGTGCTGGGCTCAAGTTCACAGGCTCAGGTGATCTGAGAACTAATATCTGCATGTTACTCTACAGCCAGGTTCCAACCACCATAGTCATACTAACATTTACTATCCAGTGTGTTCGGGATCTCCTGGTTTACCCATCAATGGTAAAGAGACAGTCTTCTATATTATAACACAGCTACCTTTCTCCCATCCAAGGCTATAAATACAGACCTTTGGGCAATACATAACATTTAGGGTTTATGTTTCCACAGTCTAAAATTTGTACTCTTACCTGCATTTGAGATGTTTGCACATTTGTTTCCAAGGGATACAGAATGTACTCAGAATATAGTGGCCTTCTGTTTCTTGTGGTTAGTGTGTTTGAAATGTCTCCTATAATATATGCAAATAAACATTGTGCATGACTTCATTCTCTCCTCTCCCTGAAGATTCTGTGGCCTTAAAGAAAGAACTATTTTGGTTACTTTTAAAGGAAAGTTCCTTTAAAGGCTGTCCGTTCTGGGTACCTCTTCTACAGCATCTCTGCACGTGCTCCTGCAGCTAGGCAGGGAGAGCTAAAGAAAGAAGATGCAAGCCAAGCTTTGAGCTTCCTGTTGTCTTAACAAATGCCCATCACTGCTCCTGATCCCAGGGGAAGGAGACTCCTAGGGCAATGGGCAATTCATTTGCGAGTGGAAGGACCCTTCTACCAGGAGATTCTTTTTCATTCTCCCCAATCAGTTTCCTTTCTCTTAATACCAGAGTCTCCTAAAAAGCTCACATGTGAGCTAAACAAGGTGAGCTGGCCTTGTCCAGTTGTGCCTCTGCGCCTGTGCTGTGGTCTGTGGCCCTTTGCTGGGCTCCTGTCCTCTAAGCCCCTCCTCTTTTCTTCCTAACCTCCCTTTGCTTATCAAAATGCCACCTCTTCATAGCAGACTTTCCTCATCTCTCCTCAAGCAGATGGAATTTCTCTTTTGCTGAATCTTTAGAACACTATGTAACCACTTTTTTCCTTAACATTGTAGAATGTTCTGCCTTGAATGATGGTAATTTGCATGTTTTTCTCATACCTCTTTCTGCAGCCTTGAAGGAATTGCTCATCTTTATTCCTCCTGGAATACTGAGCCCCTGAATACTGATGAGCTGAAGAGATGTGTAACTCTAGGTGTGTACTGTATCCTGCTTACCACCTGCTGGACATCTGCACTTGGAACGCCCCCACATATTCAAATTTCAACTCATCTTTCACACCAAGTGTTTCTTAAGACTTCCATTTCTTTCAGCTATACGACCAGTTATGTATCCCCCTCAACAGATACTGACAATGCAGATACGTTCCAGGTGCCAAAAACAATGATAAAACAAGACATGATCCCTGTACTCATGGTCCTGTCTATCACCTAGCATCCTAGTCACAGATTTGCCCACCTGTGTATTCCCATTTCCATTCCAGCTGCATTTGAGCCCAGTAGGCTCACAGATGGCATTCTACACAGCCACCTCAACCAGTCACCTGCCTCAAGTCTCCCTTGTTGTCTATTCTGTACACCACTGCCAAGTCAGCCACCCTAAAACTCCACATTCATTCAAGATGCTTTCACAATTTTGGACACATCCACATTAAAAAAAAAAAAAAAGATGACCTCATTAGTTCTAGTTCTAGAAACTAAGTTTAGTTTCATACACTCCCTAATCTCCCTGTGTGAGATGAACCCTCCTACTTTGGTTTGATGTGTCCTGAGCTTATCTAACACATGTAGAGAACCACAGAAATCCAACCTACCAGTCTTTCAGCACTCATCCCAGAACTTCCCTCTGACCACCTAGTCAATAGCTCCCATGACTTGAATCACCTATCCATGTTGATGACTTTCCTAACTTTGTCTCCAGCCCCCAATTTTTTGCTGAACTCCAGTCACCCAAATGTGCTACAGGTTCCTTAAATTCAAGCTATCAGCTCATGAGAACAGGAACTCTATCTTGCTAACTTTTGTATACTTGGGTGGCTAGCAAGTTCCTAGGAATTCAATGATTACCTCCCAAATGAATTCATTTAAAAGGATAGGCATTTGTTATTTGAGTAAAGGGGATATGGTTGAGCTATGTAACAAAAAGTACTTCCTGCCTACTTGATTCGATAGTGTGAAATAATGGTAAGGCATTTGGGCTCTCGTAAAGGAGAAAGTAAGATGTGTACTGAGTAGTTTGTCAAAACAAACATTTCTAATCTTAAAACTTGCATGGATGCCTATAGAATCCATGACGATACCTTGGGGTTAAAAAAAATTCTCAAATAAAAAGTCACTATGAATCTCTAGAAACCCCTAGAGTTGTCTTAATTCAAATAAAAGCCACAGTTTGAGGAACTTTGAAAGAGGAATAGAATCCCACAAAACTTTGTACAGCACTGACCTTAAGGGGATAAAATGAGGACCTCACATGGGTCTAGGATACCTACAGGAAGTAGTGGGGGAAGAACTGGGAACAAGATGGCAGACCATGAGGAATTAACAGAAAAGGCTAGGAGAGTAGACAGAGTCCATGGTGGAAATAAGGAGGGAACTACCACAGATTGTTTATCAGGGGAACCAACAACCTTCACTTGGTGTGACAGCTTTCATTTCTATAAGGACATCTTCTGCCCTGTAGGAATAGTAAATGTGGACAGGACAGAGCTGCAATTTGAACTTGGGGAACATCTCCAGAGTAAAAAGGAAGCTGAATTGCCCTTGTCAGGGGAGAAGAGAAAGAGGAGGAGGAGGGAGAAAACTTTTTTCCTTCTGATGATAATGGAAAAAGAGACAATACGTGAAATTCTCCCAGAGCTGGGATAGGGTTCCCTGTCTCCTGACTGCTTTTCACCACACACATCCATATTGCTCCAGACTCCCACTCTCTGACTTTGGCTCGAACTTGTTGCCACTCAGTAACAAAGGAAGGAGGCTTTAGCACTTCAGACCTAGCAGGCTGTCTCTCTCTTCTCCATTAGTGCTGTTCCCAGGCTGGCTCACCAAACACCCTAGGGCACGCATACTCAGACTCTGATGGTGAATGCGTGCCCATGCTGGGTGCCCGCACGTATCTGAGTTCAGCATCTTGCACAGCACAAGAGCGATGAGCACAGGTTGTCGCATAAATGAGAGGAAATGCAAAGTGCCAGTCTCTGATTCTGAATTAACTTCACCTTGTTAAGATCCAAGGCAGGAGGGACGGAACAGAAAAGGAAAATGGAAGGAAGAGGGACAGATGATGCCAAAGCACAAAAGACAGGGAGGTTCCAGCTGGCATTTGGGGTTGCCACAGTGCCTGGCTGGGGACCAGCACACCTCCACATCCTGGCTCCTCCCCTCTGTCTCAATTTCGATAGCTTGTACCAGCATAGACAGCAGCCTTGCTTTTCAGCAACACTCAAGTATGACCCCAGTGGCCAAGCTCCGGGGTTATCACACCTTGGAACCTAGGGGGCTTTTGTGTTCAGATTTTTTTAGTTCCTTACTGTCCCACGTTTGAGAGAGGGGTCTTTAGCTGACCATCCTATCCTGTATGTCTGCACTAGCAACCTTTGATTTTTACCAACTCAAACCCAAGGGTAAATGCTGCTGCATTTGTGCAACTCCCAGCAGATGCAACACAGGTATTTCTGATCCAAGTGGTGGCTGTGGGGCTGAGGAGTGGAGAATGATGCTGACAATTTTTTTTATGCACATCATGTTGAAGATCAAATTTTTAATTCTGAATTTGGACCTACATAAGATTTGTGGTTTCAGAAGGTCCCTGGGGAGAACTGTAACCATATGACATGGGTCATGCCCAGACTCTTCAACCCATCTTCCTGCCATGTTTAACTTGAAAGTAAGCCATCTTGGGAATCTCATTTACAGATCATCAAGTTACTCCAGCACGCCTTTCATCTCTTCTAAAGCTAATCCTTAGGAAAGGAGGTTCCCACAGATGATCAAACACTGCACACAGCATACCCTGTAGAGGAAAGGGACATTTCTATGGCTAAAAGCAAGTGCCAAGGGTGTCGGGAAATCTCCTGGCTGCCTGCAGGTGTTGCTCTCAGCCCAAGGTCTAGTGTTGAGTAGGAGGTTCACGCAGTTTCTGAATCCTCCAGGAGGGAGAGTGAAGAGAGGATGGGTGAGCTTCCCAGGCACCTCCTGGAGTTCGCTGTCGGGGAATCCTGAAGGATCAGAGGCTTGTCAGGTCAAGATAAACCCCGTGAATACCTTGTCTGATCACAGGTAAACCTCAGGGTGGAACAGGCTGATAGAACTCAGCTTTGAACACCACACCTCTGAGTCCAGCCCTACCTCTGCCCTTCCACCCAGAGCCACACCGGGTGCAGTCCATACCCTGGGAACAGAAGGGAATTTCAAGGTGAGGTTTGGGTCCTGAGGCTCCACTACCTCCTGAAAGCAGGTGTCTCCTTTATTTCTGTGGAGTTTAGAGAACTGCCTTGTGCCCTCCACCAGAACCAGAAGGCCCTCTCTCTCTCTCCACTCCCTTTCCCTTTGCCTTTCTCCTTCCCTTGGGAAGCCCTGATCCCAATTTTGGACCTCCTGGCACTAACTCAACCAAGGCCTGGCTCACAGCTTGGCAAAGCAGCATTTGTTCACAGCTGCCTGAGGTTCAGGCCCTTGTTACAGCACCTGGCTTGCCCAAGCTTTCTCCTCCCTGTAGTGCCTTCTACCTCCTGGATTCAAACAGCACTGTCTTGTTTGTATCCATCCTCGAGATCCCCCTTTCAAGCCAAAGGTTCCTCCTTTCCTCAGCCCCACCCCTAAGTTCACAGCACCAGGTCCAAGGCCACCGGGTGATTGTGGGCTGATCCTCTGAGACAGGGCTGGCATCAATCCCACTCTTCAGAGGTGACAATGGCTCACAGGGAAGGCAGACACAGAAATCGGAGTCGGCCTGGCGTTAGACACCTCTCAACCTCACAGCTGTAAATGCAAAGGCCAGGGAAGGAGACAATCTTGAGTGTCTCCTTCTCATGACTGCTTCTCCCTACTGCTTCTCGTGACTTCCCTGAGCTACTGAGGGAGCCTCGGCTTCTGAGCCATTTCCTTAGCAGTTCTCACCCTGTCTTCTTTGTCGAGCATCTGTGCCTGTTCCAACCTGCCCCTCAGGCCTGGGCCTGCCCTCCATGGAGGCCTTCTCATGCCAACAGCTCACAAATGTATGCTGGCCTGTCACCCTGGGAAGTCGCGGGAGGAAAGTCAGACAGAGCTGCTTCTGGCTGCTCTGCAGCCCCATGGGTGGCTGTGTGAAGGGCAGCTGACCTTTCTCCAGTGGGATGGCAGGGAGAGCATCGCACTTCAGGGCATGGATTCTTTTTTGTTGGTGGTGGTGGTACTGGGGTGTGAATTCAGGGCTTTACACTTGCAAAACAGGTGCTCTACCACTTTGCTCAGGTTATTTTGGAGATAGGGTCTTCTTTGTGCCCAGGTTAACCTGAACTGTGATCATATTTTACACTCCCTGCCATAGTTGGGATGACAGACGCATGCCACCACACCTAGCTTTTTTCCATTCAGATGGGGGTCTCATGAATTTTTTTTGCCTGGGCTTGAACCACAATCTTCCTGATCTCAGCGTCCTGTGGAGCATGGGATAACAGGTGCATGTCACTGCACCCAGCCAATGGTGGAGATGGAGTCTCGCTACCTTTTTGCCTAGGCCAGCCTTGAACCACAAGCCTCCTGAACTCTGCCTCCCAAGTAGTGAGGATTACAGGTGTGTACCACCATACCCAGCTATCAAGGCATGGATTCTCCATTTTATTTTCCATTCTTAAGTTTTGAATTTCTTTTTTGGTTTTTTTGATGTGTGTATAGTATTGGAGTTTGAACTCAGGACCTTGCACTTGCCAGGCAGGTGCTCTTCCTCTTGAGCCACTCCCCCAGCCCTTATTAGTTTATTTTTCTAATCGAGCCTTGTGATTTATGCTCAGGCTGGCCTGGACCACATATTCCTATTTATGCTTCCTTGTAGCTGGGATTACATGCTTGTGTCACCACACCCAGCTCACCTCTGCGCCTGAGCCACCTCAGCCAGGCAGCGGGATGATGGCAGTGTCTATCTGGGACTGGAAGGACTGACAAGGTAAGAGGTGTGATGTGGGTAGAAGAGCAGCTGACACACGTGGAGAGCTCCAGGTCTGTTGTTGCTAACGACGACCAGAAGAGCTATGATAACTACAGAGGCAGGACACACAGAGATCCTAGCCCCCCAAAGCACATCCCCATCCTGGGACCACAGAGCTCCAGGACAATCATACCTACCAGTTAGCTGGAGTGACATGTGGCAGGGCTGATATCCCAGTTATCCTTACGATAAGCCATTTCACTCAGGACGACTACCCACAGTCCCACGTCTAGGAAGCTAGGTAGGCAGAAACTGAGTCCAGGCCAGTGACCTCAATCAATGCTGCTTAATCTCTGCCACTAAACTGCATCCAGTTTTCCAGGGGAAAATCTGTCTTCTCACTGTGGCTGTCAACTGGACCAGACAGAGTGGCCAGATGACTGATCTAAAGGAAATGGCTCCCTTCTCTGGGGTTAGCAGTGCTCCCCCAGGGTGCGCTCCTCTCCCCAGGGTGTGGGCCTGGCTCCCTCAGGCAGTACTGCTCTCTCAGTGCGGATGCCCCCTCTGCTCTGTGTGGCACAGCTCCACACTGACAACGGCCAAGGCAGCATCTAAGAACATCCCCTTTCCTGCTGACAGAAAAGTAATGCCGCTGCCATAAAACTTTATAAGGCCCAAATGCACTGTGAAATGCAAATTTGCTACCTCAACTTGCCCCAAGAAATCACTGATGCATGTTCCTTCTTGTTTGGTTTTTGTTCCTTCAAACAGGGTCTATATGTAGTCCAGACTGGCCTCAAATTCACTATGTAGCCCAGGTTGGCCTTGAATGTGCTGGGATTACAGGCATGCACCAACACACCTGGCTTGCATGTTCCATGTTATAATCACTTTAGGTCACTAAAACAAGAAACCAACCAAGCTTCCCTTTGTCACCAATGTACCAAGCCTTTCCTTGCGGGTATGCCTCAGTTTGAGGATGGGTCATAGGTTATCTCTTGGAGAACAGAGGGTGTGGCTTTGGTCACTATTTTCTTCTGTCTAAGCCATGAGTCTGGCGCTTACCTGTGCAGTGAAGAAGGCTGGGGTGAGGGATCCCGAGGGGAGGGCTGGGCTGTTGAGGGCGATGGAGCCGAGGTCGGTGCCAGACAGCACCAGCGGGGGTGCAGAGATTTCCAAGCCTTTGGGCTTTTTGCCCTTTGGGGGAAGAGATGGAGGCTTGGTCTTGGAGCCTGACGACAGGTTCAAGGGCTCCAGGGAATCCAAATCATGGCAGGCGGCCTCCAGGGAGAGGCTTCTGTGTTCAGAAGGGAGGGGCGAGTTGGGGGACAGGGAGGGGGACCGAGACGAGGTGGGTGACGCAGACGACATGCTGGCAGCATTTGGCAACATTAAAGAGGAGATCTTGGCTGAGACGGACGAGGCCAGGAAGGCAGATGCCGCCGTGGCCTCCGAAGTGGAGGGCAGGGACACCACGGGCCTGGTGATGTGCTTGTCGCTTTTATTGGTCACAAACCTGATCACAGTCCTGACTTCTTCCAGGGGCGGGCTGTCATCAGCCGGCTCCTCCATCTTCTCCGTCTTGATGGCCTTGAAGGTGTCGGGTGGGTTCTGCAGGGAGTTGATGGTGAAGGACGAGTACAGGCCTGAGTGGATGTAGTCATTGCGGCTCGTGCTTTTGAGGGCGGACAAGCCATGCTTGTGGGCCTCGTGGCCCTCAGGGGACACCTTACAGTCACTGTCCTGCAGCAGAAGGCTCTCCCGGCTGGCCTCCACTGTCTGGGGGTCCACTTTCAGGATCTCCGGAAAAGAAACGAACTTGTACACAAACTTCTGCCCGATCACCTTCTTGATGATGTTCTGCAAACAAAGTCAAAAGCAGACGTTTCAAACGTGTGTGCTTAGACACCGAAGGAGGGGCGCTACGTAAGTGCCAACCTTGAAGCAGAGACACCACGGCATCCCCCACCCTGATGAGCCCAGGTGCCCAGGGAGGAGTGGGGCCGGCCACACGGCTGAAGGACTGGGTTTGCTTGCAGGCCTGCCCATTCTGGGGGGAGGGGTGGTCTCTGGCAAATTGCCAGTTTTGGTTTCCGCACCTGGATTATTCCTAATGATACAGTCACGTTGCCATTTCTATGTGGCGAGGAGTTTTCATGCTTTCCCTCACAGAATCTGAAGAGTGATCCTACAAGATGGGTGTTGTTATTCCCATCTTGAAAGCTAGGAAATAAGGCCAGGCATGGTGCATGCCTGTTACCCCAGCTATGCAGGAGGTGGAGATGGGAGATCACAGTTCCAAACTAGCTTAGGCAAAAAGTTAATAAGATCCCCCCACCCATCTCAAAAAACTGGTGGAGTGACTCAAGAGGTAAGAGTGCCTTCTTAGCAAGCATGAAGCCCTGAGTTCAAATCCCACTACCACCAAAAATCTGTTAAAAAAAAAAAGGAAAGCATGGTAGTGTGTGCCTATAATCCCAGCTATGCAGGAGGTGTAGGTAGGAGAGGCCCATCCTAGGCAAAAAGTGAGATGCTAACTAAAAAATAAACTAAAACAAAAGGCATAGCTCAAGTGGTTGAGCCCGGAGTTCAAACCCCAGTACCACCAAAAAATAAATGAAAATTTAAAATGAAAGTAGGAAAGAAGCTTAGAGCACTTAAGTAACTCACAGCCCAAAGTGGTAAGTGGTAAGTACAGTACCGGCTCACCTACCTCTGGGAATTGTGGGCATGCATCCTTAAGCTGGAAAGCATTACAGAGATACAAGTTATCGTCGCCAAACACCACAACGTTTTCTTAAGTTAGGCAGCCATTTTTGGTCTTGTTCATTTTCTGCCAAGAAAGCTCTTGAGGTGTATTAAAATTGTTGCATTAATTCCCTGCAGAACCCATCAGATTTCCATATTTCTATCAAATGCTTGCAGGGTGCCTAGGCCCATTGACTCACAGGGTCCCAGGTGCTCCAGGGAGAACAAGATGACCTCCCTCCAGCACAAAGAACTAGTACCCTCTTTGGGAAAAGGACTCAGCACGTTCCTCTTAAAACATGAGGATGAGAGGGTAAAAATAAAATCATTCGGGGAAAAAGAGGTTTAGAAGCAGCTCCTACTAGGTGCCTCTGTACCCACCATCTTGTGTGCAAGGTATCATGAGATACCCACACCAACTCCAAATACTAGTGGGTATGGAGATGCCTTTGTGCCACACAAAGATGGAGAAAAAGCATCAGAGGACTTAAGAGATGAAATCTAATCAGATTTGATGCTTCTTTTGTGATCATGGGTCAGTTCTAAATATAAGCATATTGGGTTTTTCCTGCCATCTTGTGACACCACGGCCTGCACTGAGATGGGCAAGGAGGAACTTCTTGGGGAGAGGTAGCAAAGAAGACACACAGGTCCCCACTCAGCACAGGAAATCCCACATGCTGGGTCCCAGCGCCAGCACACAGACAGCTGGGCCATGCCGAGGGACCCGTTAGATAAGATTCAGTGGCCGCATCCTGGGGCCCTGGCCCTTGCGCCTTGCCCGCTGAATCCACTGGTCCAGCTGACCTCATTCCCACACTCACATTGGCAAACAGTCAGAGAAATTCGGGAGACTGAAAAGTTCCACCTGGCCTGCTTGGTGGCGTGTCTCTGCCTAGTGCAATACCAGGCCTGGACAGACTGCACCAGGGAAAAATCAGCTTCCAGCCAGAAAAGATTAGTGTCCCCGGGCCTGCCTGACCCAGAGTCAGTCCTGTTCTAAAGAAAGTGTGCTGGCCTGGAGTGTGAAAGTCACCTCCTGGAAATCCTCGGGTGTTTTTCTCATAGTATCTTCCTCCCTGGAAAGAAACGCTTATAAAAACCATTGCCAGTTTCAACATTCATCTAATGAAGTGAATTTTTTGAGCCTACATAATTACACAGAAGAAAGGAAAAGAGAAATTATTTTGTTTGGGAGGTCTTACAAATAAACTGGTTTAAAAAAAATTAAAACTTGAGGGCCAGGTATGGTGGCTAGTGCCTGTATTCCCAGTTATTTGGGAGACAGAGATTGGGAGGATCTCAGTTTGAGGCCAGCCTAGACAAAAAGTTAGTGAGACCCTGTATCGATCAGTATGCTAAGACTGGTGGCATTCTTTTATATGTGGAAGGTGTACACAGGAGGATCACATCCAGGACAGCCTGGGCAAAAAACACGAGCCCCTATCTGAAAAATAACTAACCAAAAAAGGTGGGTGGAGTGGCTCCAGTGGTACAGCACCTGCCCAGCAAATGCAAGGCCCTAAGTTCAAACCCCAGTACAACTAAAAAAAAAAAAAAATCATACCTTTAATCTTCTTGCAGGCTCAGAACAGAAGAGGGATTATATTTATGAGCAAACCAACAAAAGGGCTGTGGTAAAAACGATTAAAAACAGAGTCTCTCCTCTTCAAAAAAACATGGTTGGAAATAGAAATGCAGTCACAGAAGAGAGCCGGGGCCTCAGCAGGCTAAAAAGAACAGGAGGAATAACCCACAGGTCTACCAAGTGATAAGTGGAAAAACAAGTATGTATCTTTACATCTTAAAATGGAATATTATTCAGCCATAAAAAGGAATGAAGTACTGAAACAGGCAGTAACAAGATGGACCCATAATTCAACATGCTAAGTGAAATAAGTTAGGTATTACATAAACTGTACAGGCTACATGTTGTATGATTTTATCTATATAAAATGTTCAAAGTAGAAAAATCCAAATGATTGCGTTACCCAGGACTGAGTGGGATGAAGGGGTTGGGGGTGGTGAAGGCTTAAAAAGTCTGCATTTCTTTGGGGGTGATGAAAATATTCCACAAATGATTGTGTTGGTGAACACGCAACTCTGAATATAGTCAAAGCCACTGAGCCACACATGACTTAAGTCAGCTGTACCATGTGTGAATTATATCTCAATAAAGCTGTATTTTAAAAAGAAGGCAAAGAAACTGAGGTGTTTTACATGCTCCAGCGGAAGACAGTGGGCACTTTCTACAGCTAGATGGTGACTGTCATCCCATGCCACCCCCCACGCTATAGATAAGACTCACAAAGGACCACCTCAGCCAATGCTTCTGCGGGCAGGCAGAGGGCAGGGAACCAGAACAGGTCTTTAGGACAAGTTCACGGGTGATGGGGGTGCAGATGAGTCAATGAACCAGCTGAAAGAGGAAGTGTCGCCTCCACAAAGAGCCAGGGCAGACCTTGTTCTCCTGACACCAACCCCAAAGATGGATTCTATCTGGCTGCCTGGCAAGGTGCAAACTCTGTAAGGACCAACAGCTGAGAAGGAAAGTGGGCAGGAAGAGTGGCACGGGGCAGGGTACAAGGTCAGAGGGCCACAGCTCTGGGAGTGCCTGCTGTCACAAGAATGCCAGCAGCTGGAGAACTAGAAGAAAGGTGGGCTGGGGGTATGTGTGTGTGTGTGTGTGACCCTGGCAGCAGAAATGACAGCTCTATTTACTTAACTTCCAGGGTAGACCCCAGGAATGGAGGCGGGATCATGTGCGTTTGAAGACTTCTCTACAACCTCTAAAGGGAAGTTTCCTTCCAAGACAGAGAAAACTCACACTACACTGAGACCCTGACAACCATCAACTCGTGCAATCCTCAGAGGGACTGGAGCTATTGTCATCCCCACTGCAGAGAAGAGAAGACTGGGGCTCAGGGAATAAAATCATGTCTGGGGAAGATGGACAACACCCAGCTCTTGGCTGCTGTGGAGGAGGACACAAGTCAGCCCAGGATGGCAGAGCCCTTGGGTAGGGCCCTTGTTATGGAAAGTGATGACGATATTTAGAAAAAAGTCTGGTTTTCACCCCTTCAGTCCCAGACTCACAGTACTTGTTGCTTTTCGTTGTCTGGTAACCTGACAAATGCTGAGTGTCCAGTCGAGCCTAGGGGCTCTCATCATGACTTGAGAGGGACAGTTGCACACCAGTGTCTGGGGTCTCCCATGAAATGTGTGCTCAACCAGGACCCTCTTCTCCCAGTACCCTGCGTGAGCCACAGGGAGCCAGGACAGGACCAACTTCCGAGAACCGGGAAGCATCTTGCTACAGCAGACACAGTGGTGCTTCCAGGCAAGGCAGCCACTGCCACCAGGTTGTCATTTTGACAATACAGGAGGCTGGAGTGCAGACATTCCGTCAGAGGCAGGACTCTGAGCAGCCTGGGAAAGGAGCCCTTCCTAACTCACTTCCCATGAGAGGACTCCTCCAGTATTTGTGGGTGGGAAGCAGATCTGCTTCCATCTCCCTCACTGCTTCTGCTGCCCTGACAGGTTACAGGCTCACCTGCAAGAACAGGTGTGGCCATGGATGTGGGCCTGCGTGCACACAGTCTGCTCTGCCTTTTCCCTTTGAAGGGGAAAAAGGAGCCTGCCTAAATAATCCTAAATACAGTGGTCCTACACCTCAGTGCCCATTGGGGGTTGGTTCCAGGAGTTCTGTGAAAGCTTAAGTCCCTTATATGAGATGGCACGGGACTGGCAAACAACCTACACATATCCTTCTGTATGGCTTAAACCATGTCTAGATTAGTTAGGATCCCTACCACAGTGCAATGCAATGTACACAGTGGTTATACTAAATAATGGCAAGAAAAAAAAAGACTATACATGCTCAGTACAGACGTAATTTCATTTTCAAATCTTTTCCATCCTGGGTCTGTTGAATCCTCCATCTGGAGGACCAATGGTAGTAGATAGGGGAGAAATATTCCTACTAAGTTTTGTGATTTAAAAAAAAAATTATAAATAGTACTAGGTAATAATGAGATGCTTGTAGAATTGAATTACCTTCTTAATTATAACATTGGGACAAAATTAAAATAAGTCCACTAAATGTTGGTTGAATGAATAGATAACTACAGGGAGAACTGATCCAAGTATGAACTAGAAGAAAGGTGGGCTGGGCGTGTGTGCGTGACAGACGCAATTCCATGACTACTTACTGGGCATTTTTAAACTAAAATCTCCCAGACAGACACCGGGGGCATAGTCAAACCCCTACAGCCTTACACCTCCCTTGACAGCTTAAGAAACTCTAATTTCAGGCTGGGGCATGGGTCAAGTGTTAGAGCACCCGCCTCCCCAGCACAAGGCCCTGAATTTAGATTCTAGTACCATCAAGAAGAAACGAAGAACAACAACAAACAAACAAAAAACCCCTCTAATTCCATCTACCCATTGACTTGGCAAATACTTGCTGTATGTGTCTGTCTGTCCACTCTGGTCTGTCGCTGAATTTGACCTAAAGTCATGGCTTTCATGTAGTCAGACTTGCCACCCAGTCTCCCATCCACTCTCCTCGAGGAGCCACACCTGTAAAGGATTCCCCATCGCTCTGCCCGGCTTCCTTGATGCCCCACAAGCCGAGGACCCCTAGAATCACAGACCGTCCCCCCTCTGACTTGCGACTTCCCCATCCTGTCCTTAAAACTGAGAGAGGGCAGCAGGTTGGTAAGCAAGTAGGAGAGCCGTGCAGAAGACTCCACCGCCAGCCGGGGCCTTTTCTCACCCCGCACCAGCCCTGCTTGGGGGACAGCTCAGGGGACCTTGCCAATGAATACTCACTTAGCGCTATCACAGAGCTGCTGGGATTAGGTTCAAATGGCATCCCTGTCTTATAGCAGCCACGCCTCAGTTTCCTCATCCATGAGATGGAGACTAACCTCCACCTGAAGCTTGAATCTGAACGTCTGGTAAGTCCACACATACACACATACACACCAGCTATCAGTTTTATCACCATTACTTTTGCATTTCTATTTAAGCAAAACCAAAACATAAACATCTGCCTCTGTCAGCCCCGACAACAACTGAATAGTCAATATCAGTCTATATTAGCCTTGTAGAGGCCACGTGTAGTCTACTTGCTCTGTCCACAGCTCAGGGTACCATGACTTGGGGCGCTGCAGGCAGAATTACATCTGACTTACACATCTCAACAAACAGGGAAACATGAGATTTTATTTAGTTGGGTTCAGATAAGAAACAGAGGCGAGGCGCATAGTGGATGATGCATGCAGAACAGCCAGCTTTTGACATCCACCGGGAAGAAAACCGCATGCAATCCCATTAATTCCAGGGTGGGAGGAGTAGAGGGCTGAGTCTGCAGGGAGTGACCACTGCACCTGAGTGTTCCTGTAGACGGGATCACAGCCTACAGCAGAGCCACTGCACAGCAGGTCCTACAAGGTGGTGTAGACGCTAAGCAGACACCCAGTGGATCCAGTGCCTCTCAGAGCAGGAAACGTGCTGCCCGGACAGGGAGGAGCCAACAGTGTCTGTCACCTGAGCCTGAGGCCTGTGGTGGGGCCCCTAGGCAACACCAGCGGGAGCTGCTAGCCCAGAGCACATCACTGAGGCCCCTGGCACGGGGAACCAGGAATTGGGTGCTAGCAGACACACTGGACAATGGGTTTCCTTGAAGCACATTCATGATCACAGTAGAGCCTCTGTGTGAAAGGAGCCCAGGGGGAGGAAGGACACGAAAAAGCACCAAGCATACATGGAGGCTTGACACAAGCTGAGTACACGGAGCCACCTTGCAAGGTGCACACTGCTGTGCCATCTTAAAGACGATGAAGTCAAGAGTTACCAGGTGTGGTGGTTCACCCCTGTAATCCCAGCTACTGTGACAGGCAGAGAAAGGAAGATTGCAAATTCAAACCAGCCAGGTCAAAGGTAGTGAGATTCTAGCTCAAAGACAAGCAAACAAAAAAAAGGATTGGGGTTGTGGCTCAAGTGGCAGAGTGCTTGCCTAGCAACTACAAGGCCCTGGGTTCAAACCTAAGTACTTACAAAAAAAAAGTCAAGTCATTGCTCTTGCTTGGACAATGAGGTCATATCCAGTTTTCTGCCACAGAGGGGTGGGTTAAATATTGGGCGAGTCACACAATGGAGTCCTGCCACTATTTTAGACAACAAGCCAGTGTTCACATTTTCCTGTGTCTTTAAATATACATTAGGTGAAAATGACCATATGTATCGAATGACCCCATAATTGTAAGGAAAGAATTTTCCATATATAAATATTTATGTATTTAAATAAAAGGAGAAGGAAAAATTAATGTTGAAAGATTTTTAATAAGATTTAATGGCAATTATAAGCCTGTTTGCTTCTCTGCATTCTCACATTTTAAAAATACTAAGTACTCACTATGTATAACTTATCAAATTGACACACAGCTTGTAACTGGTAGTGCTGAAGTCTGAACCCAAGTGTGTCCAGAGCCAAGTATCCTGAGCCATTTCTGTTCCACCACCACGCCCTCTTCCAGAAAGCAGCTGCATTTGGTCCAGAGGCTTCTGCTAGAGTTGACCTGCCAAGACAAAGGGGTCCCTGCCTTACACAGCAGAAGTGGGATCATTGAGCTGGCTCTTGCTAAGGAAGTAGGGTCCTTGCTCTTCCAGCTCTAGCCAGGCTGGAAGAGCCAGATCTTCTGGAAGATCGGGCTCTTAACCAATAACAGAACCATCTCTGCCAAGCCACAGGGCAAACAGGTACCTTCTTTGATGGGACATCCTGGCATGAGGCACCAGGGCCCAGTGGTCCCTCCCCACATCAGACATCAAAGTCCAACCTCTAAGTGGCAGAACATCAAGAGACAGGGTGACAGGGGAACAATAGGAAGCTAATGTCCTGTGTGGCCCCTACTAATCAGCATCTCCCAGCACTCACAGGCCTGGGCAGAGCAGCAGCTCTGAAAGGTCAAGGCCAGGAGCCCCAAAAGGAGCTAAACATTACATGGAATCAACACTAGCATGAACAGACCTGGGTTCAAATCCCAGCCTCTTTACTTATTATGACCTTGGGACAGTTACTCAACTTCTGTAAGCCTCTGTTTTTCCATCCCTAAAATGGGAAGAAAAATACTTTATAAGGTAGGTATTTCTAAATGATCATGAGGTCAATGGCCCACTCACACAGGTCCTTAAAACATGACCCCCATCCAGTGGGGGTCATGACGTCTCATTTTATTCTGCCTTGAGCAAGCCGCATTCCTTAGATGGTACTTCACTTTACAGCCGATGGGGGGCCTACACATGAGTTCATGTGAGCCTCACCACACTCGGATACCCATTTTACAGATGAGGGACCGGAGGTTCTGAGTTGAGTTCACACAATCAGCGAGCAGCAGAGGCACGGCCACAGGCCAGCACTCTTTTTCAGCTCCTCATTTGGGTCCCCACCCAGACCACACTCTGACTCACTCTTTCCCTACACAAAACCTGAGCTGTCCTTACTCCAAAGTTAGAACAAGTTATGCCTGTAGGAGTCATGCTCAAAAGTCCTTCTCCTTAACCAGAAACCTTCTTCCAACCAACCTCAACAGATCCGTTCCTACAGAAGGTCCAAGCTAGACTCTGCAGGTCAGAATGGGGTAAACCCGCCTTCCGTCCCCAAAGCACCCAACTGGTGCCTGAGCAGGCAGCACAGGCCCTGCCTCCTCTCAGTCTAGGCCATCAGAACTGGAGGGGACCCTGAGCAGTCACCTGGCCACACTGGGATGGGCTATTTGTT
The DNA here is from genome assembly GCF_047511655.1 of Castor canadensis. NCBI lineage: Eukaryota > Metazoa > Chordata > Mammalia > Rodentia > Castoridae > Castor > Castor canadensis. Next base: position 133,677,656 of record NC_133393.1, on the reverse strand, counting down.
GTGGGCAAGGTCCCCTCACACCTGTTCCCTGGGAGCATTTTATGAAGGGGCTCCTTGGCCCCAGGAACCTGAGCTGTTTCCAATCAGGGCAGAGCCTCCAGCCCTGTAGGGAATTGAATGCTGTCCCCCAAATTCATGTCTACCCAGAACCTCAGGACATGACCTTGTTTAAGAAATACGGTCTTTGTAGATGTAATTGGTTAAGGATGTCAAGATGGAATCATTGTGGAGTTACGGCAGACACTAAATCCAATGACTGGTGTCCTACAAGATGAGGACACAAAGGGACACACAGGGAAGATGGTCATGTAAAGATGGAGGCAAAGAAGGATCTTCCCTGGAGCCTTCAGGGGGAACTGTGGCCCACCTGACACCTTGACTTCAGAATTCTGGCTTCCCAGATCATGAGAGAATACATTTGTGGTTTTAAGCCAGCAAGTCTGTGGTTATCTGTTAGCGTAGCCCTGGGAGACGTCCAACCACTTGTGCTCAGCAGGGCAGGGAAGGTGAGGCCAAAGTCTCCCCGGGTGCCAGGCCAGGCCTGCCCTCCCCACTGGACATTGTCACAGGCACCAGGCCAGGTGAAGCTGGGTCGTCCTCTGTCTTAAGTTTGGAGAGTGTACACTTGAACACCCGTACCCCCCTCCATTTCAAACAGCTAAGAGCATGCACTGCTGGGAACTGGCCGGCTCCCGGGGGAGGCTTCCTTGTGGTTTGGGCTGAGATTTCTTTATTTCCTGGCACTAGGAAGCTGCAGTGTGACCTGTCTCACCAGACTTGGGAGGCCTTGCTGCCAGAGCAACTGTGGTGCCCCAAGGCTGCTCAAACAGAACTATGTTGCTGGCATGGCAGGATATCCCAACCAGGGAGGCTCAGACAGGGCGCTTCAGCTACCATCTCATCCTCGCCCTCTTCTACACTCATGGCACTTCTCCCTGGGACTGAGTCCTGTCTCCTTACTGGCTCTCTTAAACACACAAGGGTGCCGGTGTCAATAAACTGAAATGTAAAACTGCTCCCCAGCACCAGCCTTCTGCTACTGCCCCTGTTGGGTGGGGAATTTGTGCGATGACCTTCTTGTGTGGTTTCAGTGGCCATCTGTAGTACTAGCAGATGGTATGAGGGAGTCAAGGCCACAGGAGACCTAGGGCTGTTCTCTTATCCTGACTTTGCCACTACGTTCCTTAAAAGTCACCTCCTGGGCTGAGACGTATCTTGATGGTAGAGTCCTGGGTTCAACCTCCAGAACTAAACAACAACAACAAAAAAGCAGAAAATAAAAATAAAAGTCCCCTCCCTGCTAAGGTCCTCACTTGCTAAAGAGGTAGCAGTCACAGCGAGATGTTTCTTGGGTCCTTTCCCGTGTCAACATTCCCAGATGACAGACTTCCTTTTCTTCTACAGAGAAGGATGGCTGCGCTCTCCTCACTCATTCGTTCTCCATTTATTCAGCAGCATAGCATCCCAGGCACCACAGACGCTGGGGTTGGTAAGGAAAAGCAGCCTAGTGAGGCAGGCACAATGACAGCAACAGAGGGGAGGGGACGCAGAACAGGGAAGGTGTTAGCTGAAGCGCAGGCATTGGCTGGAGGAGACATAGTCAGAGCTGATGGAGGGATAGCTAGAGAGCACTAGGCAGGAGAGATCCAGGCAGGGAAGGCAGAGCGAATGATGAGGCCTGAGAGGATGCTGGGTGGGGAGGCTCAGAGGCAGTCAGGTCTGCCCAGATGGTAAAGGGGGTTTGGAGTCTTTCCAGGGCCACAGGGAGATGGGGAGGTGTACAAGCAAAAGCAAGTGGAGCACCTCCTGGCTTTCTTTACAAAGCATTTTTTCGAAGCCTGGGTGTTCTGAGGCCACCAGAACCAGCACCTCCCATGCTCAGCTGTCTCAGAGAATCCTGCCACCAGTCTCTCCATTGTCGTCTTGATCAAAAAATATCAGGGGTCATTTTTTTCTTTCTTCCTGCTCTTGGGGTAGTAATAAGCAACCTAAGGAATGGAAGATTCCAGGGTGGGCCCCAGAGATCTGCATCAAGTAAGCCCACAGCCCATGGTCCCAAGCAAAGACCTTGGGGCCAAGCTGCTAGACTGAAAGCTCTCTGAGACTCAAGTGTCCCCACCTGTAGGATGGGTCCACTGCTGATCACCACAAGGACAGGTACATTGGGAGTTAACAAATGTAAGACTGCCTAGCGCAGTGCCTGACTTAAAACATCATCCCGCATACACGTGAGCTTCCCCTCCATATGTGTGTCCCCATTTGGGGGATTTGCTGAGCACCAGCAGGAGGTGGGAAGAGGCTGCCCAGAGGAGCAGCTGGTGGATGGTGGGTGGTGGGAGGTGTGATGTGAACGTTAGGTTTTTTGTCAGTTCATCTATACAACCCCTAAATGTTCCTGCAGTTAAAAGCCCAGAAGCAGGAACACTGGTGCTGGCAATCGCAGACGCGGTGTGGGTTTGGGCAGCCGCCTGACACAAGGGGACCTGGCAAGGCTGTGTGAGCTCTGGCAGCCCAGCACTGTGCTGTGTGCACAAGAATCCCCGTCAACACCGTGCTGACGGCACTTCCAAGACTGGCTCATCCTTGTTTCTTAGCAACTACCCTATTTGGGGGATCGCTGAGTGCCTTAGGGACACTGGCTTGGGAGCACGTGCAAGACAGAAAGCCCCCCTCACCCCGCCCAACAACACTTAGTAACCACCATCACTTGCAGCCTGGCCCCTTTAGCTGGCTGCTATCTCCCAGGACAAGGTGACCAGATTGGAAGATCTCCATGATCTGTGGCATACTCCACAGGTCTCCAGGCAGTTTCCAGGGCCAAATGCAGGCAGAGAGGCCCTGGTTACCCCCAGGGCCCCCAGACAAGAACTCAGGTGCCATCTGTTGTCCTTCAAACCATCTGAGCAGCTGACGTGGTACAAAGAGGAAAAAAAAAAAAAAAAAGACATCCAGCAAAACACACAGGCTCTCAACAACAATCCCAGTACTGGGCACAGAGGGCCCCATCCATACACAGAGCACCATCAGCAGAGTACAAGAGACAGGGGTTTTCTGTGCAATTCTACCACCAACAGAGGCATTCTAGAAAGTTCCAGGATGTGAACACTTGTTGGACTTTTGTACTTTCTCCACTCTGACAATACAACATTTTATCTTTGCAAAATTTATTTTGGGGAATTGAAATACTCCGCCAGGGCCAGGCTTCTTGGCACAGGCAGTCAACCTCAGCTATGTATTATTAATACTAACATTTTCCCGTTGTGATTGCACACCCAATTTAAAATGAATTATCCAATTAAGTTAAGAAGGTGATATGTTCTACTTCCAGGAATAGGTTGCCAATGACTTTGTCTTGACTGTTCTCTCCAGAAACCCCTTCCAATTAAGTCAAGACCGTTTGGTACACTGAGGCTAAGCTGGAGTGTTGCTGTGGAGGATTTTTCATCTCGTCATCACCTTCATCTGCTGATGAGAAGGGAGCTGGCAGAGCGTCCTGCCCCCCCTCCCCCAGGATGAATATTCACCGCCAACAACAACAAGGACAAAAGGTCTGTTGGACAGGAAAGAATGAGGGATCGTGTAAGCTTCCAAGTCTCCTTCTGCAGAGCCCATGTCTTCAGCCTTTCACAAGCAGAAAACACTGCTCACCTATGTGAGTGCCAGACACCACCACTCCCTTCTCTACCCAGGGGGTTTCTGGTAAGGGGCCTGCAGGGCCTGGTGCTGAAGGTGAGATGGGTCAGCTCACCCAGCAGGGAGAAGTGGATTCATGGTAACTGGCCAAAAAGACCAGGGCTGTGAGAGCTGATGGTAAAACCAGCACTGCCAAGAAAAGTGAGAGGAGACACAGATTCCATTCTAAAATGCAAATCTGATCATGGAACTCCCTTGCTTTCAACCCTCCCCTGTATTTCACTAGAAAGTACCAAGCTGTCCATGTCCAATTCCCACTTACTGTCCAGCCTCTTCTTTCCCTCATTCCCTAAAAAAATACTTGGGAAGGTCAGCCTCTTCCACACTTCCCTGCTTTTGCACCTGCTGTTCCCTTCTTGGTATATCCCTTCCTAACTTTTTCTAGCATGGTAAACTCATTCTCAGTCTTCACGATCCAGTTTAAGCATCGTCCCTCTGCTTTAGTCCCATCCCCCTCCTTCCTCTAGCACCTTCTATGATTTGGGAAAAACAAATATCTGTGTGTCCGCGAACTGCTGATTCGTGCAACAGGAGGGAGGGATGTTTTTCAAGGAATGGCTGAACAACTGAAAGAAAGGCAGTAAGGAAAGAAAGGGGCCACATCAACTGGATGCAGATGTGTCACAAAAAAACAACCCTAGCAAGGCTACATCTCAGCCATTGCTAACTGGAACTGGAGCCTCAGGAATGAGTGGTTTTTCTTCCCACCGCAGTGGTCTAGTAAAGCCCTTTGTTGTTCTAGGTGAGGGAACTGCCAAATTCCCAGTGCCTCTAAATCCCTCCAAGGCACGGCTCACTTCCTTCACCTCTGACCTGGCACAGGTGCTGGCACAACGTGGGCACACCATGATGGGCCTACTGTTGAATCTAATGCCACACCTGTCTAGCATCATACCTGTCACAGAATGTAGTGTATACCTGAATCTAGTTGCCATGCATGTCCTGGTGAACAGTCCCCTCAGCTCCAAGGCACTCCTTTTATGTAATTTTGAAAATCTTACCAAAAGCCCAGCAGAGTCTAAATATATGCTATGTACATTCTATAGGTTGACATGGCTCCTGATTCCTGTGACTGTGGCCCTATTTGGAAATAGGATCTTTGCAGATAGAACCAACCAACTTAAGAGGAAGTCATTCTGCATTAGAATTAACTCTCATTCAATGCTTGGTGTCTTTAGAAGAGAGAAATATGGACACAAGGATGCAAAGGAAGACTGCCATGTGATGACAGAGGCAGAGATAAGAGTTGACAAAGTCACAAACCAAGGAACAGCAAAGATCAAGGGCCACCACCAAAAGCTGGTAAGAGACAAGGAGGGATTCCACCCAGAGTCTCAGAGGGAGCCCAGCCCCTGACCTTGGATGTGTAGCCTACAGAACTATCACAATATACACTTCTAATGTTTTAAGCCATCACATCTTGTGTTAACAGCAACCCTGGCTGACCCATACAGTATAGCAACCAAAAGTTGTTTTTAAGTGTATGTAATCACACAGGTGATTTGAACTTAGGCAGCGTATACTTCATCATTTTGTTCATTGCAACTTATACGGGCCAGACACGGTGCAAGAGACGAGAGCAACAAAAGTGGTTCTGTGAGGAAGACGCCCATATAAACAGATGACTGTCACTAGTGCAGGGAGATTCGTAAAACACAGTGATAGAAAAGAGCAAAAGAACGTACTTAACAGGTGCGTGACCTGTGCTCAGCACATCTACACCTCCTCTCTTAACCCTCATGTGACCCACAGAAGGAAGGTGCTAGTGTCAATCCCTTTCTGATGGGAGAACGAGACAGCTGGACTGTCACCTCCATGGCACTGAATAGAAAGCCTATACTGGCTGTGAAGGGGCCCAGGGAAGTGTGCAGGCTCTGATTCAGAAAGGCAGAAAGGGTCATTTAAATATGAAAGTCTCTTAATAGTTGAGTTCTCAGCACATTCTTACTCCCACCGTACTTCGTCACACGCACCTCGTCCTGGGCACTGTCTCAGCATTGGACCCGTGTCACTGTAGCTAACCCGCCACACGGCCTTAACTAGATGTTACTGCCACATTCATTTACATAAAGAGGAAGCTGAAGCCAGAGACTGGGCATCCCCAGCCCCCTCCCAGACTTCCTACTTTGTTTTTCCCTTCTGCCTGCTTTTAATATGCTGGAATGAGCTAAAAATATAACCTATAACATAAAACCAATGATAGCCACATGCTTGTCTACTGTGGCAGGGAAACTCCCCTATTAGGACAAACCAAGGATACACAGTTTCAGCCAAGGGGAAAGGATGACAGCAAAGGACAGAAAAGATGGTGGCTGAGCTAGGGAGTTACTAATTTATGCCACTCATAGGCTCTGGGTGAGTGTGAGGGAGGAGGAGGAGGATGACAACCATGACATCAGCACTGAGAAGCGGATAGGTTCAGCCTGAGCGCTGGGGAACTGTGACAAACACATGCAGGGCAGGGCAGGGCACACTCCACAGTGCCCATGTGGCCCCAACTTTCACATTCACAAACACCCTGCTCAAACATGCCTCTCAGGTTAGAGGTTCAGCATTTAAGACTGCCATTATTGTAGGTAAAAAAAACATTGTCAGATATTGTCAATTTAATCCAGTTTAACTTACCATCACAGATTCATGATAGCAGAATTCAAAGTGCTGCTAGGTGCAGTGGCCCATATCTATAATTCCAGCTACACAGGAGGCTAAGATCAGGAAGATCACGGTTCAAGGCCAGCCCGGGCAAAAAGTTCATAGACTCTATCTCAACCAATAAAGCTGGGCATTGTGGCGTGCACCTGTCATCTCACCTTCACTAGAAGCATAAATTAGGAGGATAACTAAAGCAAAAAGAGATGGGATTGGGGCTCAAGTGATAGCGCACCTGCCTAGTAGCACAAGGCCCTGAGTTCAATCCCCAGTACCACCAAAAACAAAATTGAAGTGTTCATAAGATATAAAATAATGTTTCATTTTTGGCACCTTTTTACATTTCTCCTCCTCTTGCCTTTCCCTCTCCCCTTTTTCATCTTCCTTTCACCCTCCTCCTTTCTTCCCCTTTGTCTTTCCCTCCCTCTCCTTCCTCTTCCTCTTCTTTTCTTTTTAAACTACATTTAGATTCTGCTATGGTTTCAATATGGTTTGAGAGTGTCCCACAAGGGTTCATGTGTTGGAAACTTGGTCCTCAGGGTGGTGAAGCTGGAAGGTGGTGAGACCTCTGAGAGGCAGGGCTTCGCGGAGGTAATTGGGGCACTGGGGATGGTGCCCTCGGAAGAGATTAGTGTTCTGGTGGGACCTAGACTAGTCTCATAAGACTGGTTGTTATTGGTTTCCTTTTTATTTTGGCACTACTGGGTTTGAACTCAGGGCTTCCTGCTTGCTAAACAGGTGTTCTCCCACTTGAGCCAACCCCCTAGCTCTTTTTGCTTTAGTCATTTTTTTGGATAAGGTCTCGTGTTTTTGCCTGGGCTAGCCTTGGACTGTGATCCTCCCACCTACACCTTCCATGTAGCCGGAATTACAGTGCCACATGTCTGCCTTATTGACTGAGATGGGAGTCTCACTAACTTTTTGCCTGGGCTGGCCTCAAACCATGATCCTCCCAATCTTCACTTCCCAAGAAGCTGGGATTATAGATGTGAGCCATCACACCTGGCATCCTGTCCTACCATGTGATCTCTCCTTCTCACACATGCTCCTGCCATGTCACCCTCCATGAGGGTCTCCAAGGAGACCCTCAGCAGAGCCAATACCCTGCTCCTGAATCTCTAAAACTGTGAGCCAAATAAAACTCTTTTATTTATAAACAATCCAACCTCAAGTACTGGACTAACACACAGTCTAAAACTTTCACTCTCTTGAGAGCCTTTTGTGTGGAGGAGGCATGTCAGCATGCATGAGAAGATGTGTAAATAGGAAAGACACAATGTCTGCACTTCCGGTGACCATGCCTGCGATGACACACCCAGACAGGTCTGTCCTACTAGGGAAGGCTGCGGAAGCTCCTGCCCTCACTGTAAGCTCCAGTTTGCTGCTCCAAGGCTGCTCCAAGGTCATGTGGCTAGACCACTGTTCCAGGAGAGGAAAGGGACAAGGCAGGTCACAGTGGCCACCAGAGCTCAACCTGGTACCCAGCATTTGCTTGGATTTTTCAGCACTAAAGTCTTGACAATAGACACACATTTCTTAGGTTGTAATAACCTTTGGGCAGCCTGATTGCCTACCAAAACTAGAGGTTCAAAGGCAGAATAAATGAATGGCCCAGAAGGCAGGAATGTATGTGGACTAGGTTTCCCCATCAAAGCCTCATGTTCTCCTCTGTGCATGGAGGTTGGCAACAGGACCTGTCTCATGGGGTGTCATCTAATCCAAAGGAGACAAAGGTAGGAAGAGCTCCACACAGAAAGCACCACGTGTGTTGACGGATGGCCATGAAGCTGCTTTCTCTAGAGATCTGAGATCAAGTGCTGTCTGAACAGCCATGGCTTTGCAATCATGAGCAGTTACTTCCAGCCCAAGAGATCCATCCCTTGTTGAACAGAACACTGAGAGCCCCAATGCCCAGGCCAGGAAGAGGGGAACCAAGTCCCAGACACAGGCGAGACTTCTTTTCTTCGACACCTTGATTTAAAAACAATGAAAAGGCCAAGCTTCCAGGCACTCAGCCAGCAGGCGAGACGGACTGTTTTCCTTCAGGGGCCCCCAATTCCCATGGTACAACTTAGAACCTGGGGAAAATGCAAAACAATACACCATCTGCTTGGCTTCCAGACAGTGCAATTAGCAAGAAGTGCTTTTACATTTTAGTAGGACTCTGCATTAAGTCAGGATTAATTAATTGCCACATTAAAGGAAAGCACCTTTAGCATTTCAATGATATAATCATATGCAATTACCATAATATAAAGGAACACTTTATAATTAATGATGTCTTCACTTCCTGAAATGTGTAATCCTATGTCTTCAATTCCAAGGAGGTTGGCAGACAGAAAGCACTAAATATAGATCAGGAACTAATATTTAAATCAGCTTTCAATTCACCTTTCAATATGAACAGTGAAACCAGAACAAAAGCTCTCACTGTTACTATGACTCTAAGTCCTTAGGTCTACGAGGTTAAATAGTCAGCAACAACCAATTCAAACAGAAACGGTCAACAATTATAGGTCCAGTATAGTTCTCCTAAACAGCGATAATTTTGCCCTTTCAGGCACATTAACTGCTTTTCCAGAAAGACATGAAATCTCACCCAACTGTCCCAGCTGTGTTTTCACTTAACAAAGCTCCCTGTCTCATCTCTGGTCTTAGAAATAAAAATGGTCTTTTTGTCTAATTAGGGAAGTTTCCCAGCAAGCTGCAAATGCTATGTAACCAGCACTGTTCTAAGTACTTAACGCGCAGTGGCTGGGTTACTCTTCACAACAACCTTGAGATCTGTAGTGTGGTGATCCCCAAGGACACTGGATCCTTAAAAATAAGGGGTCCAGGACTAGAGGTGTAGCTCAATGGTAGAATACTTGCTTAGCATGCCCAAGACCTGAGCTCCATCCTCAGCAGTACAAAAATTAATCTATTAATTAATTTAATTAAATAAAAAAGTCATGTGCCCAAGCTACTACTCCTCAGGAAAGGCCCTTCTGGTTGACACTCTTGATTTTAACTCAACCTTCTGAATGTTAGGAAAGTCCCAGAACCACCTTGAAGCACGTTAGCAGGCAGGGGAAAGAATTTACCCGGGGCTGTTTTAAGCAAACAAAGCTAACAGGCACCCAGCACAGCCCTGAAGCATCTCTACAGAAACAAATCCCTTCTACATTGTAGATACCCTGGTGGTCATAAATATCATTGCAAGAGAGCATCCTGAAGAGGTGCTTTGGGGCTTGCCTTGCTTGTTCAAAAAACGGCCTGTCCCCCATTCGACCTCCCAGGCCAAGTCCTCTTACTTAGGAATGCATGAATATTGATCGCATCTCCTACATACAATTAAAGGCCTAAAAAATTAACATAAGCTCATGCGCAGAATACCTCTTGTGATAAGGCTGTGTTAAGTATGCCTGCCAGCCACCCTAGCTCCTCCCTAAGGACTGCACAGATTTTTCTTACTTTACACCTTATAAATTGGACTTAAACAATGAAATCAAGGCTACTGTGCTACCTGGCAAGGGCCCACTGCTTTCTTTGAGGTGCTTCTTTCTTTTCTATTCTTGCCATAAAGTTTTGCTAATCAGTGCCTCTTTGCCATCAGGCAGGAACACACTGCTTTTCTTTTCTTTTTCCTTACCATTTCTTTCCCTTTATTTCAATACAGTTTTGCTACTGTTTTGCAATTTGTGTCTCTGTCCAGTTCTCTGTTCAGGTGACACAAGGACTTGGAGTCTTCTGGACTAGTGTCTTCTTAGACTACTCAGCCTGGTAACAACCTGACATCTGATTTATATTGTCAGCAGCATTCTCCAACAAACTCCAGATTCGAACACGGCAACAAACTCTGATCCAAGTAATATCCAAAGGGCTTCCAGAGGAGGGGGAAAAGCCCTGTAACGGGTTTTTCACACACACAAAAGGCACAAATAGCCTATGTGTTCTAACTTGACCCCTAGCACACCGGGATCCACTTTCATCAATGAAACAAGAAGAGGACCACCGCCCTCCCCTGTGCCACGCAAGGCCCAGGGCTTACCTTGTCATAATAGTATCGCAGGGCTCTGCTCAGCTTATCATAGTTCATGTTCGTTTTGTTTTTGCGGAGTCCCCACAGCTTGGCCACTTCTTCTGCCTTAAGGAGCTTGAATTCACCATCATTGGACGTCCAGCAGATCAGGTGCTCATGCTTCTGGTCCAGCAGCAACTGCAACAGGAACTGCCACAGCGTGATTGCACTCTCCATACCTGGGGGGACAGGAGGCAGGTCAGAGCCCAGAACCCAGAACCGGTGGGATGGGGGCTGCGGCAGGTAGTAGCTTCCACTCCCATCCCAGACGGCCCACTAATTCAGGAGCTTTCCAGCTGCGTTTTTGTAAGCAGCTTTGACCCAGAAACACAGGGAAGCTTTGTGATCCTGGAATTTGCTACACACAAGCCAGCAGGGGACAATGATACATTGGGAATGACATGAAAAAAAATTAATGTGACGATGGCTTGCTTGCTCCCGGAACAGCTCTTCCTCCCTGAAGACTGTCCATCTAGCAACTCCTTTGTGGTTGTCTCTAGCCCATTGTTTGCTGAAATGCTGGCCCCCAGGCAAAGTGCATTTACATAGAAGTCTGGGGTGTAGGCTGTGTACCATCCATTGCTAGAACTGTTCCTTCCTACTTCCTGAAGAGCTTTGCAAGAGAGTAGGCATTACTCTGCATTGCCAGCAAACTCATAACCCAGCATGATGCCCGTGTGCAGCAGGTGCCCAGTGAATGATGGTGGAACTGAAGAATCAGTCAGGGCTGGGGCACAGACCTTCATGTTCTCAGACACTTGTCACATTGTAGATCAAATCCCATGTCACCAGTGCACAGGTGAGAAAAATATTTTTTCCATCAGGAGATTAAAACCTATAGGTTTTACAAAATGCTATCTTTCTCCTTTATCTCTGGTCTAGACTTTATAAGTGCTGTTCTCACTGCCTAAAATGCTGTTCCCTAGTTTTGGAACCTGGAGAATTCCTCCTCCTCCATCCTGCCCAGCTCAAGTGGGACCTGCCTGAGTTTCTCAACTTCAGTCATTTGAGAATACCAATAACAATAAATACTGATTCTAAAATAATAACAAAGATTCCACAGTTGTTTTCTCAACATTCGTTTAATTAGGAAATAAGACCACTGGGCTGGGCTGGCCTGGAACGTGTCATTGCAGCTCAGCTGTCATGAGTGGCCACCTCAGGTGCACGCAGTTTTGATCTGGTCAGGATGGAGCTGAGCTTGTTGCTGAGCTGAGGAAGCCAAGAGAAGAAAGAGAATGGAACCCTGGTTCTGGCCTAGAGAAACACGTGGAAGCCAGCTGTGGGGAGAGCACATGCCTGATGGAACGAGGGATCATCCTCCACCATGGCAGGGAGATAGTTCAGTCCTCTGGACAGCCTGGGGCGACAGCAACCAAGGGCGGAGACAGACAGAGATGCCCAGCCCTGGGAGGCCCGGAAGCCAGGATAATGGCCTTGGAGAGGGCTATGTGCATCAGAATTCTAGTCCACTCCACTCCCTCATTCACTGCTCTGGGGAGTGGCTTGGGGAAGGGAGAAGGGTGGCTCAGTGACAGAGTACTTGCCTAGCATGATTAGGTCCTGGGTTCAATCCCCAGCAACACAAAACAGCATCAACTTTCTCCCTCTCCATACAGGAATAGATGTGAAACACCCAACCATCCAGGAAGTATTCATTTCCTTATGTCCTTTCCCGGTTTTAGCCAGAAGAACAAATCTTACTGCTTCTCTGAGCCACATGGCAGATTCGGATGCTCTGCAAATACCTGCCGAGCATTTGACTTATGACTCTTTAAAGGAGAAATTCTTACAGAAATCAATATTCACCACAATGGTCACTCACTCTGTGAGACAGGAGAGCATTCCATTACTGGCTCAAAACCCCATCTGCATCCCCTGAGTCTTTCAGGACAATTGCTGGAGTGCAAGCAGCTCAGTAGGTTCCTACTCCTAATGAGAACCACCTCGCCATGATCTAGTCATGAACTTTCACTGGCACCAGGAATTGCTAACAGTTGTCTCCAATTCTTGGTGTCTTCTTGGCCTAACACAGCAGTGAGCTCTTAAATGCATTTGACACTTTTACTGGATGCTCAGAGAAGTCCCCTGAGAGTACAGAGGTCTGGATGGATTTGGCCAATGTATTGTTGGGTAGAAGTGATAAAAGATACATGGAGCCAACCTAAACTTGAACTCGATCTAAAGTTTGGAACCAACTTCCACTACCCTGTACTCTGATGTAGTATTGCTGAACTTGTAAGAAAAACAAATGCCTTTGTATGTCAGTGACTCTCAGGACAGTTTATTATATAGCACCATTGCAGTAAAAGCTGACTATTACAACACCCAAAATATTTGCTTCTCCCTTCACTGGGGTGCCAATATCTTTACATCCTAGCACTCACCATCAAAAAGCATACTACTGGGGTGGGGGAAGAGAACTGGATGACCGTGTCTTTACTCAGAGGTCACAAGCAGATTGAGTGACAGTCATGATGTTAAGGCCATTGCCCAAGGCAAGGGCGAAGAAGGAAGGTGAGAAAGGAAAAAGCAGAAAGGGAACAGGCAGAGGAATAAAATGGTGGAGACGGAGGTCCCCTTGCTTCAGGGGCTCCCAGATTTCTGAAATAAAAGAAATGGGCAAGAGAAGACAAGGAGCTGGGAACCAGGAATCCACAGCTGCCCAGACAACCACCAGAGCCCAGCAGAGCTGGGGTGGAGGCTGGGTGCCTGGTGGAGTGCTGGAGGATTACTCACAGGAGCTGCTCCACCGGAGGTGACTAAGGGATCGAGCTTCAAGTGTCTACAGCAGCCCGCCCAGCACAGAGGCCCCAATTCTACTCTTCCCTGGCTCTCCAGCCACTCCCTCACCCCACTCAGCACACCAGTTTCGATGACTGTGCAGCGCATACAGCTGGTAGTGTTACAAACCCCAGCCACACATTACTCAGAGATGAGTCTCAACCATTTCCCTTTGAACTTATAAGCCCCCTCCAGGGACTGCTCACTCCTTTCTGCACTCAGCAGAAGCCACACTGGAAGATCACGAAGGCCCAAGGCAGCTCTGGACTCGCCACCCTCTCTGGCCAAAGGCATCTGCATGATTTAAATGGTGCTGCATAAGGAGGCGCAAGGGTGGGGCACAGGTGGGCACAGGTGTGCCTTGGCTGCCGGCTGATGCCCTGCTTTTGCTCTTGCCCTTCAAGGGCACAAACTGCGTTTCTCTGATTTTTGTTCCACTGTTTAATTATGATGAAATCGACTTTCATAATTTACAGCTGTTTTCACATACAATCATGCATTACGTTCTACCATGCCTCTGCCAGCCACAAATTCCGCCCACTGGAATGTTGAAAAGGAAAAACGTTCTAATGTAGTGACAGGGGACCTTCCCATCTAATAACTGCAAACACTCTACATACTGGCAAATTGAAACTCATCTAAGTATCTCTCTCACCAAAAAAAAAAGTGATTTTTTTTTCTAAATTAATTCCTTGATGCCTATACTCTTTAATGAACTTCTTTTTTATAGTTGTTTTGTTTTTTTTGTAGTACCAGGCTTTGAACTCAGAACCTTATGCTTGCTAGGTAAGCACTCTTCCACATACCCCTGGATCTTTTTTGCTTTAGTTTGTCCCATGCTTTAGCCTGGGTTAGCCTGGAACCATGATCCTCCTACCTCCACCTGTGAGTAAACTGGGATTACAGGTGTGAGTCATCCGCCCAGCCCTGAACTCTGGTATCTTACCATTCAGGTACAATAATAAAATGCCATATAAGAAATATAATTCAGACAGCCTACTGTGGAATTTATTAATAAAAAGTTCAAGAAAGTGTTCATACGTGGGATTTATGTTTGCTACATTACTGCAGCAAGCTTTTCCACGGATACACTACACTGTATTGTCATATGGCCTAACATAACATCCTGCCCCGAGGCCTGCTTTGTTGCAATGTTTCATCAACGTAGTTTCATTTAGCTGACTGTGGACATCTCTCAGCTTAAAATCTATACATCACATAAAAGAAATACTAGAAATCTTAACTAAATTCCCCAAGTCAATTTTTTTGTTTTTAAAATGAACATGCTAATTGTACATATTATTTCAACATGTGCCCACAGAGTATACTGATCAAATCAGGGTAATTAGCATCTCCCTCAACTTACTTCTTCTTCTGCCTGTGTGTGTTTGGTCCCTGTCATCCAGCCTCCCTGTATCTACTACTCTCTCCCATCTCCCCTTTAGAAATCACTGTTTCACATTCGGGTCAACTGTTTCATAGCTTGTGCATATGAAAGAGAACACACTCAAATCAATTTTTTTCTGATGAGAAAATGCTTCTCTTTCCCCTGCCAAGACCTTACTTTGAATATATGAAATTTCATCAAGTACTTTGATGCCATTTTTTATGCAAAACCAGCTCTCTGCACTTTCGTTCCAAGAAGGAGCAGTGGACTTTTCAGGGGCAGTGCTCTTGCAGGAAGAGAAGCCCTACTTGGGTATTTCTCCATCTCACCTCCAACTTGTTCCACACAGGGCCAGTCCATCTCTGGACAGTCTCCCATCATAGCTACTGGAAATGACCAAAGACTGCAGGCAGAGTAGCTGGCCAAGATCCCCTAGTTCTCTCCAGAGAACAGAGCCACCTTCTGTTTTCCCTGACTGGTCCTCTGTAATTTATAGCCAGATCCTGCTGTTACAGAGTACAGTTAGATCACTGAACCTAGCTTGTCTGGTGCTGGGAAGGGTGTGGGAACTCTTCCACAATGCTGGTGGGGATGTACATTAGGGCAAAATCTGTGTGGCGGGTGCTTAGAAAATTAAAATAGAACCATCGTGTCATCCAGTAATGCCAGCGCTGGGTACACGTGCAAAGGAGACGAAATCACGCCAGAGGAGCACCTGCACTTCCACACTCATTGCAGCGTCATTCATTACCATCAAGATATGGTGCCCGCGCCGGTGCTCACATCTGTAATCCTAGCTATTCAGGAAGCAGGGATCAGAAGAATCGTGGTTTGAAGACAGTCTGGACAAATAGTTTGTGAGACCCTATCTCGAAAACACCCAACACAGAACAGGGCTGGTGGAGTGGCTCAAGTGGTAGAGTGCCTGCCTAGTAAGCCCAAGGCCCTGAGCGCAAACCCCAGTGCTGTCAAAAACAAAACAAAAGATATGGAATCAACCTAAATGCCAACCAACAAATAAAGAGAGAAGGGAAATGTGGCATATGTACACAATGGAATAGTAGTCATTCATTAAAAAGATGAAGCTCTGTCTATTGTGACATACAGATGGACTGGAGGACATGACAGTAACTAAAATAATCCAAATTTACGAAGACAAATAGCGCATCATCTCCATCGTATGTGGATCTGAAAAAAAATTCGATCTCATAAAAGTCGAGAGTCCTGTGGAACCATAGTTACCAGAGGCTGGAGAGAGGGAGGGGAAAGGGGAGGGGGAGGGAGAGGGGAAGGTGGTCACAATGCATATTAAGTCATGGTGAGACAGGAGGAATAAGTTTGGCGTTCTACTGCACAGCAGCCTGCCATAACTGATAGTGATATATTACTTATTTCCAAACAGCTTGGAGAGGATTTGGAGTGTTTCATCACAAAGAAATGATAAATGCTAGATGTGATGAATATACTAATTATCCTGATTTGATCATCACCCAGGTATACTTGTATCAAAACACCACACTGAACATCATAAACACGTACAATTATGATGTCAATTAAAATGAGAAAATAACAAAACAGCTTGTCAAATTTGAGCAATATTCATACTTCCTTTAAAGGATCAGGGAAAAGATTATACATTCAAAGTATTGATAAATTATCTTTACTACAATTTTCATCATGGTCTCCCTTAAACATAAATGACAAAGCTAGAAATGAGTTTCTCAAGATGTTTTATTTCCTTTACAGACAAAATATACTCCTCTTCCATCCCATTCAAATGAATGACTAACTTCACATACGACAGACATTTGGTTGAAATCTGTTCACTCCTCACAGAAAAAAAATAGGGCAATGCAGGTGTGGTGGCACATGCCTGTAATCCCAAGGAATCAGAAGGTAGGAGGATCACCATCTGAGGCTGGCCCAGGCAAAAGTGTGAGACCCCCCCCATCTCAAAAACAAACTAAAAAAGCTAAAGTACTGAAGGTGTGCCTCAAGAGATAGAGCCCTTGCGCATGAGGCCCTGAGTTCAATCCCCAGCACCGCTAAAACCAAACCAAACACAAACCAGCCTAAGGCAATGACGCTCCAACAACAGGTTTTTTTGAGTAAGATGTTTACATACCATATTGTATACCCTAATAAAGACTCAAGTCTTTTCTTCCCCCTCCTCCTTCTCCTTCTTTTTGAGTGCCTATTTTCTGCCAAGACACTGAGTGGATATTTGGGACACATCAATAAACAAAAGAGACAAGGTTCCTGTCCTTGTAGAACTTCCATTTCAGTGAAAGAGGACAGGCCATGAATAACTGTAATGAAGTCGCTTACACAGAGTATTGGAAGACAAGGGCTATGGGAAGGTGAAGGGAGAGCTGGGAAGGGACAGGGAGACCGGGCGGGCGTGCAGGAGGTGGCAGAGGTGTTAGGATGGTCATCAAAGGCCTCATGTGATGATAACAAAAACTCATTTGTTAAATTTTTTTAAAAAAGGGGTAAAGCCATGGCTGCCACACAGATATAAAAATGAACGCACATCAAAAACCAACAGGGGAACCAGGTAGGTGTTATAATGATGCAAAGAAGAATCAGAATAATGAGGGCATTATAGATTAGGAATGCTGAAATGAATATGCAAAGAGAAATAAAACTGAGAGGGGAGTCAATGAAACACTGTTAGAGCAGAATTTGCATATCTATAGATGAGAATTATTTTCTAACCAGCGCTCTATAATTAACACATTGTAAAATAGTTTCCAAAAAATCAGCTCCTATCAGACAGAAGGGTCCTCCCTAGAGTCTAGATGACAGTTTTTCACTAAAAAACCATTATTTTTTCCTCCTTGAAGCCAGTGAGAGAACGAAAAACTTTTGTCTCTCTAGAAGGTACATAGTGGGTAAGAGCAGATTCTGGAGCCATATGGTCTGGGTTCAAATGCATGCACCAGTCCTGTCTGGCTGTGGGACTTTGGGGAAGTCACTTAACCTTTCTGTGCATCAGTGTCCTCATAGGTAAACTGGGGATGATCTGATCACAGAATCACTCTTACAGGATTGTTATAGCAATTTCAAGAGTTACTAATGCACTTAAACTATACCTGGTGCACACTGTTACTCCCTATGCAGGGAGACCCCTGTGATCATAGATCACAGATCATAGATCATATGTCACAGACCATCAATGACATGTGGCCTCCATTGGGCTCAGAGGCATCATCAGATCTTGCAACCACCTTAGTCCTTTGTACATAGGTAATAACACTAATAAAGGCATTTGATGTCCAGGCCATGTCTCAACTGCACAGTGCCTGTTGTGTGTTTACTAGTTCAGAAAATCATCAGAATGGAAAACACAACAAATTTTAAACTTTTGCCAATAATTCAGACCTCTGAGCACCTATTTTCTGATGCTAGCTTAAGCAACACTGCCTTAAGATGCTTTGTGTGGCCTCCCAGCCATGTGAGCTCAGCAGACAGGGCCTTTGGTTGCTGACACTGTCCCAAGAGCTGGTTCTGCTCCCATCTACCTTGCGTCCCTAGAGGGGGCTCAGGAGCCAAGTGGATGAGAGCTAGTAGGTCAAAAAGAGAGAAAATCTAAGATGCCAAGCTAAGACAGCAATGTCAACACTGCTATGACTGCTGGTGACAGAGCCCACCTGTGTCCCTAAGCCAGCTCATCAGCACAGGAGATAAACAGCAGAGAGAAGTGGAAGAGGCCCGACAGCAAAGAGCTTGACCACTAGCACTGAGGCAGGCACTACTGCAGACTCTAAGTGACTGCCTTCCGCCTCCTGTGTTTCCACCTTTCTGTTTTCAAAGAATGCAAATAAAATGAAATCACTTTATATCCCTCTTAGTCTTTTCTCTCTTGCTTTTTAAAATCCTTAATTCATTCTTTAATCTGGACAGATAGAATATACTAACCACTCTCATTGTCCCTGGTGCCAGCACCCTGCCTATTGGAGAGCTGCCAGGTCCCGAGACAGGATCTCAGCTTCAAGTGTTTCATTTCCCTGTTGCCTTCCTCCCTCCCAGAAGCTGCTTTCCTCTCCTTGGAGGCAGGCCTGCTCTCTGTCGGCCACTAGGTGGCGCCAGATGTTCTAATGTGAGCTGGATGCAGACTCAGGCAGAGCAGGAAGGCTTTGCTTCCATTCTTAGAAGTCAGAATAGCCATCTGTTATTCTTTCTACTAATGGCAAGCTAGCACATCTCTTTGCGTGCTCCTGATTTCAGTTTTAAAGCTGCACTGAGATTGTCGTTGAGGGGCAAAATGGTCATCTTTGATTTTCTTAAGCTTAAATGTGTGGGAACTGAAGAAATCAGTCAATAAAAAGAAGTAAAAAAGAAGTGAGAAATGAGAGTACAGGAAAGGAAGAACACTCCCTTGGAAAGGCTGTGCAGTCACACATGTCTTTTTGTTAAAACTCACATGGTTAGAGAAACGAGGGTGAGTGTGAACTTTTTTTTAATGTGGGACTGGGGTTTGAACTGAGGTTCAAACTTGCAAAGCAGGTGCTCTATAGCTTGATTCACACCTCCAGTCCATTTTGCTCTGGTTGTTTTGGACCTGGAGGTCTCTCAGGCTGGCCTCAAACTGTGATCCTCCTGATCTCAGCCTCCCAAGTAGCTAGAATGACAGGTGTGAGCCGTGGGCTTACTGAAAATTTCCTAAGCTCAACTCTTCAGTCCAGAGCAGCACCTAAATATTTAGTTCCATTATATTGTCACTGTCTAAAAGGAAGGGCATAAACCACTCATTTCTAAACCAAACCTTAGCACTGAAGTCAGGAACTGGAAAACAGCATCTATATTACTTGGGATCTGTAATAACTCAGAATAACTGCAAGGCTCTAAGTGAATAAGGGGCACTTGGCAAATACACAGCCTATAGTCTACAAATTCTGACTTTTTTTTTTTTGGTATTTTTGTGAGGTGAAACAAAGATTATTAAAATTTATTTTTAAAAAATGTCAATAATTGTCAGCCACTACATGTAAAAAATACATGCAGGAGGCCAAGTTCATGTTTGCCAGATCTCTGTATTCTCACTTCCGTAATACCTACCAATTGTTCACTTCTGAAAAGAACAAAAAGAGTAGGAAAAGGGAGGTAGCTAGTGCCAAAACCATTAACCTACGCTTTACAGTCTGCAATATTTTTAAGCAACTTTTTGTATTAGTCTATATTAATTATACAAAGGAATTTTCATCGTGATATTTCCACACATGCATGTAATGTACTTTGAATTCACCAGCTCTATTACTTTCTTATCCCTCCTCCTCCCCTTTTAAATAACTTTCGTCTGGGGAAAGAGAAAGGATTTTTTGGAAGAAATCATGGACAGCCACTGTCATAATAAAATACACGATTCACTGTGTGCAGGTCTCTGGGTAAATTAGAAGCAACTCGATTGGTTCATATGGTGCCTCTCGTATGGGAGACTTTTCTTTGGAAAAACTACATGGATGGCTACATTGACTCCAGCTGGAAAGCGCCCCTGGGCCCTTCTACTTCCTCCGACATCCGTAAATTCATGCCACTTTCCACCCCACCCCAGCATGGCACAACCCAGTCCTATCTTTATCCCACGTTTTCAGGGCAGGCCCGCATCAGGACGGGAAAGAGGCTATTCTCACTCTAGACTCTCACATGAGTACCTCTTTGATCTCTAACTTGGCAACTTCTCAGAACTTCTTAAGGTTCCGGGCATAGAGTTTGTCCTTTCTGGGCCTGGAGAACAAGAGGTGGTCCATCTGCAGGGTAAATAAACAGCTGGTTGTCCTAGAAGTACACATCTATTTCCCTGTACCTCAAAGGAACAAGTCAATTTAAATGAGATGGAGGGTGGGGATCGCTCAGAACGATCACTGTATGAGAGAAGCCTCCAACTTTACACTGTGCTACGTGCTGCCCTCTCCTGTGCCTCCTATGAAGGCTTCCACCCATGCAGCTATTTTTTAGCTATGATTTCACTAGCATCACCCAGCAATCCCAACACAGCACCTGACCAACACTAAGTACCCAACACTAAGTACTCAATGAATCCCAAATTCTTTACCCTTAAGGTAGGATTTTACTATGTGACTTCATAGACTCTCCTAAACTGAGGTCAGAGCCTATACATTTAGTAATTTCTCCCCTCAGGACAAAGATGGGCTCATCCACTTCAATGGTGTCTTCTAACTGCCTGTCCCCAAACGGCTCTCGGGGCAGCCACACAAACAGAGGATGGAGATACTGTCTTCAACATACACACCTCCATTTAATCTCTTATTTAAAAACATCAGACAAAAACTTTATTGGGCAGTTAAAGGAACATAGGCCTGCAAGATCAAAGCAGCCAACTGGTCACCCATCCTCCCCAAATGAGGCTGGAGTTCATTACAGCCAGTCCCTTAACCACACCCACCTCCTCCCTCGTACATCAACATGCCCAGGAAACAGATTTAGAAGGCTGAGCACTGTAGGGAAAATCTTTTCAGGTAACAAACTGTATTAAAACAGCAGACCATATTCTTGAAAAATGAGTAGGGTTGTAAAAAAAAAAAACAGATTCTTGCAACCTAGAACAGCTGCCCTCCCCCCACCACACACACCCAGGCTTTCGTGTGCAAGGCTGTGTTGACCATGAATTTTCTTGAAACAGTAGGGCTGCTCCTTTCCAGACATGTTTGGACTAAAACCTGAACATTCACTTTCTTTGCAATTGTGTTTGAATGAATCCTATTTCTGGCTAGAAGCATGTCCCCCTTCAGAAGTTCTCACACTCGGTAACATTCGGCTTCCTCTTCTTCTGCAGGTCACAGGCAGGAAACTGGAAAACGGGCCACAGGAAACCTGGCCTCCTACACCTGTCCTACTTCCATAACTGCAGCTCTGGTTTCATTTGGTCTTTGTGTGTTAGCTCTGCTTTAACCCTCAGCACAACACCAAACCGTTTTCTGAGAGAACTCTGATGAGTTTATTGCTCAAGAAAACTTGAAGAATTTCTTTTTTTTTTTTTCACCTCCCCAAAGTAATTAACTCTATAAATTCATCAGGGGAAAAAAATACTGAGCAGATTCTCCTAAAAGTACTTATTTAGATCAGAAGAAAAAGGATTCATTGAATGTGATAAAGCTATCGATGAGACCCCAAGAAAAATTTAGGACCATTTCATAATATAGCTCGCAGAAGTTGTTTTATATAACTAAAATTATGAACAGTCCAAGGCTGCCTGATGAATTTTAACTTACTAGACTTTGATAAACAACGTATGAAAATAAGCTGTAATCATACCTCACTAAAATCAGTATCATTATGATACTATTTCAAATTTTGTTTCCTAACAGCACCACAACTCTTAGGTTGAACTAAATGAAAATGTTGTTTTAATGGCTCAAAAACTATTAAATACCAACAATCTCATACCCTCAACCTAAAGCTTGTAATTACAAACATACAACAGATACATACACACGTTCACATTCACAAACCCAGGGCAGAATCTTCTTCACCTATTCGGTCCACGAATCCTTTGAATCTAAAACTTTCTAGTAAGTTTTTGAGACAGGGTCTTGCTATGTAGCCCAGACTGGTCTGGAACTTACTACGTAGCCCAGGCTGGCCCCACGGATCCTCCTACCCCAGCCTCCCAAGTGCTGGGATTACACACAGTCATGTACCAGCACACCCAGCTGGGCTTGTAAAACTATAAAGATCATTTATAAATTCCAAATCAAGAGCCTGCTCTAAGAGAAATGGTAGTTATATCCTCCACAACCAACAATCTGGAGATTCCATACAATTCTCACGGACAAAGCTCAGACCACAATCACCTACTTACACTGAAGTTGCTCTTTTTTTATGCTAACATTTGATGATCACTTATGTACAAAAGCATTGTGCTGAGTGCTTTATACAAGCTGTCTGCATCTCAAACTTTCAGTTCACTATGCCCATCAGGAAGCCATAACTTAAAAATGAAATCAGACGTTCCCAGCCACAGGAACGATAGGGGCACCTGGGCCCCAGGTCCAGGCTTTTAATCACCCCATACATCGCCCTCAGCAGAAGCTTCACGTCCTACACTAGCACTTCACAGCTGCTGCTGAAAGCCCCACCGGGGGTCAAGTCAGGAAGTGTCCTTTGTTCCTATGTGGCTCTGCCTCATCTGTGACTCCTGTGACTCCAGCTGGTTCTTATTTGAATCTTTGCACCCATTCCTCCACCGCTTCGTTTAACCAATTCCCTCTGTTATCATGTGTATATTGGTTTTGACAGGCTCCAGGTCCACCTGCCACTAAGTAATCAAGGTTGACTCTTGATGATGAAACAGGACATGAAATGCTTTGAGTTCTAGAACTCAGTTCCTCATTTGACAGAGGGACTGGTCCTTCCATTTAGTGTGTGTACACAGGACAGGGGAATCAGAGGACGGAAGGCACCCTAAGCCAGCATGCATTTCACATGCTCTGAAATGGATCACAAGAACCAATCCCATGTGAAGAGGGAGGGACAGGCTTAGGAACCCTACTGCAATTTTGCACCAGCACGTGGATGGGACCTAGCGCCCAGCTGGGACTCAGCAACATTCCTGTGGAAAGAAACACCTAGAGGGAACCACTACCTTAGGTTCTAAGAAAGCAGTTTGAGGACCACAGCATACCCTCAGAAACCAGGCTGCTTACAGTTAGTAAAGCTTACTAAAATCTTGCTAACTGCCCTTGAATTTGGGCTTCCATTTAAAGACCTCCCTAAGCTCCACTGAGCAATCCACCACGATACTCTTGATTCATGTATTTCAGAGACCTTTGCTTGAATACAGAATCTTTTTCCCAAATATTTGTTCTATTAACATTAGCAAAATTCAATCCTGTGCATTCAGGGGAAGGGGGAAGGTGGAAGTGAGCATATGCAAAGTCTCGTGACAGCCAAGCCTTTGAGTCTGTGTGTTCTGAGACAGGGACGTCAACATCTTTTTCAGTCTCCTATTTGTAGAAGGGAAAGCCCAGCCTGGGCCCTTTCCTTACAAGAATTCTCACAAACTGAAAGATTATGTTAAGATTAAAAGTATTTTGAGAGTAAAATATGTCATCTGGGCTGGAAATGTGCCTCAGTGGTACAGTGCTTGCCTAGCATGCTCCAGACCGAGTTTGAGCTCCAGCACCGCAAATAGTAATAATAACAACACAATAATAATTCTTTTGATCAATACATTGTAGAAAGGATTTTTTTTTCTTTTGGAAGTTCTGGGGCTTGAACGTAGGGCCTCTTGCTTGCTAGGCAGGTGCTCTACTGCTGGAGCCACTCCACCAGCCGCCACTCCACCAGCCCTTTACTATGGTTATTTTTCAGACCACAATCCTCTTATTTATGCTTCCCAAGTAGCTGGGATGACAGGTGTGCATCTGCACCCAATCATTGGTTGAGATGGGGTCTTGCTATCTTTTTGCCAGACATCAATCCACGATTCTCCTGTTCTCCATGTTAGCATTACAGTGGAATACTGTCTTCAGTTTCAAATGAAGACTTAATAGAGATATTCTCTTTCATCTGTGGGTGTCTTACCATTAGAAAGGGTTTGTTTACTCACATACTTGAAAGTGAGTTTTATAAAAATCAAAACAAAGGCAATCTTATACACCACTTCCAGAGAAGGAAACCTTAATCTTTCAGATAAAACTTAACAGCTTTACTATGCTAAAGAAGAGGCTGGGAAGAGTCGAAGTCTATCTCCAGTGCAGTGAGAACACTTTTGCATGGTATAAAATGATGGCAGTTTTTCCACATCCAGAAACTGAGACATTTCCTGCCAGAGCATCCTCTACATTCCTCTATTGTGTTGAAACTGTAAAATCTTTCTAAATCAGGACTTCCTCCTATTATGCTTTGGAGGCGTCTTTCTGGGAAGGGTACATCCAAGGCAAAAGGTAGGAATTCCTGCAGCACCACCCAGTGGAAACATTAGAAGAAGAAGAAGAAAGAAAAAAAGCAAGATAAAACACATCTAATAAAAGAAAAGTCATGTCTGAGCGCCTCTAACTAAAAGTGTGGGCGCTGCTCTTTTTCCATCATTGACACCCTCCAATCTGTCTGCTTACAAGTGATCTTTCAAGTCACATCTGCCCTGTCTCTCTCTTGCACATCCGCAAACACTGAGCTACAGTGGGTCAGGAAGGAGGGTGCAAGCCTGGGGAGGAAGAAGTCCCAGGTGGAGTCGGGTGTGAGCTATGACACCATCCTCTCCCCCTCAGAAGGCTCCCCAAGGGACTCTGGGGACCAGGAAGTCTGAACAGCTGTGCTCAGCATCCCAGTCTTGATGCAGCGACAGGAGTTTCCTGGCAAAGGTACCCAACCATCTGTGCACCTTCCCCTTCCCCCTGGTGCACCTGGTTTGGGCCACCTCCAACATCTCAAAAGCAATTCTAGTTGCACACTGGGGGACGTTACTAAGCCCTTCCCTCCACTGTGGGCCACACCTTCAGTTCTCAAACTCCCTCCAGTATACGACTCAATTCTTTCGCGTGCCACCCTCACCCCCCAATCCTTCCAATGTCACTTGGGGGTCCTACAGCCAAACCAGGGTTGTTTGAATTTGTCTCCTTTCTCTACTGCCATCACCCAAACACATCTTTTCACCAGTGCCTACTTCTCATGAATGCATGACATATTGGGCTACAATTTTCTAGATAACTAGATGGAGCAATGGGAACCCTTGACCTTCCTCCTTCCAGTTTTCTTCACAGGAAGCCCAGGCAAAGGAGAAAAACCATGCTCTTCCCAGGGAACCTGGAAACTTTCTTATCTTTCTCCATAGAACTTAAAAAAGTACCACTTTTTCAATCACTTCTGAATGGCCAAGTTACTAAAAAACAGAAAAACAAACCAAAACCTGTCCCCAACATCAGTCCTCCTGGAAAAGTTCCTTTTCCCTCTTCCTGGAATAAATCCACGGAAACTATTTTAAATTTCTTTTTTAAATGGTTCATGGATAGTTAGCTGATCTTGACTTTGTTTAGAAGTACATGACCAGGGTTAAAAGTTTACAATATAGTGCATTTGAACAATTGATCATTTACAAAGGGCAAATAAATCTTCTTTCCTTCTTTTCCTGAAATTAAACATTTTCCCAAAATGTGTTCCTGTACTCCTGGCTCCTGGCAATGTCAAGATTCAACAGGAGCTGGGCACCAGTGTCTCACGCTTGTAATCGGAGTTACTCAGGAGGCAGAGATCAGGAGGATCGAAGTGGGAAGCCAGCCCAGGCAAAGAGTTTGTGAGACCCTATCTTGAAAAAAACCCAACATTAAAACAGGGCTGGCAGAGTGGCTCAAGTGGTAGACTGCCTGCATATCGAGCATGAAACATTGAGTTCAAACCTCAGTACGATCACTTAAAAAAAAAAAAAAGATTCACCATGAGGACAATTCCGACACTAGCTAGTCTTTGGTTCCTGTTATATATAGTCTTCTTACAAAAATGGTTATATACTACTGCTATTTGTGAACACACCAATGACATCGTGTTTAGATTTCTGAGACACACACAGCCCCTCACAGTGGTGGTTACCTAAGACAGGAACTGAACTCTCCCCAGGCTCTGCTTCTGTAATTTCTTCAGCTTCACTTCTTTTCTTTAGTGTTCTTCTCAGAGCAAAGCTGTTTCATGGTTTAGGAAATGGAAATTCTGGGCATGCACATTTCTACATAAATCTGGTATGATAATATATTCACTTTGGAAGAGATCTAGAAAAAAAAACCAGTGCATCTGGAGTCTTCAGTATATCATCACCTGCTCATGTGGTGGACATCTGTGGGAGTTTTCTTCTGCATCTGAAGTCACAAAGGCAGTAACTATGCCCTTTGGCTTCAGTCTCCTCACATACACAGGTTTCCCTCACATTTTCATACGTGACATCAGGTCTAGCTACATATGACAGTTACGGTGCGAAATGCAGAGTTTCTTCCAAATGTAAATAACTTCTAATAAAGTTCTTTTGAACATGAAATGAAACTATAACACTGTTACGGTAACAGCAAACAAAAGACCTCCCAACTTTTCACTGAATGTCCATTAAAAACCACACCTGGCTTGTAGATAAATAACAGTAAACAGAACACATTTAAAATGTGTGGATACTGATGGACACTGCTATTTCTAAGAAAACTGTTGCAAAACACACAGGAGTGATTTAAAAATGAAATACTCTCCTCCAATGCTTCATACCTTTTTTTTTTATTAATCACCAAATGTATTGAATGCATACTACCCAATGATTCACTCTCATCAGACAAATGCTGTAGCACAAAGCCACCTGATAGAAAAGACCTGATATTTGGCCCTTCATTCCCACACAGGAACCTGCCACCCACCAACCTAGCTAGGCCCTTTTTGAAATGTCACATACAACTTGTTACTCTATTTCTCTTGATAATTATTCAGCATGAATAATACACTTACTGCATAAAGTAACAGCCAGATCCATACTTAGACCATGTTTCTCTTCCTAAAGAAAATAACCCTTTTTTACGAGGTAAAATAATTGAACTAAGTGGTACAGGTACGGTCTCCTACCACAAGGTCTTCAAGTTTCTACTTCCTTAAAGACAAATTACTAAGTCTTAATTATTTAGGTTACAAGAAAAAACAAAGGAAGTGGCAAAGGCTGAAAAATGATTCTGTTCTTGTGGTTCAGCTCTGATTTAAATCAAAGCAAGGCAATCACCTTCTAAGAGCAGTGCCTCCCAACCTTTTGAGAGCCATAGCAGACTTGAGTCATTCAGTTTGATGTAAGACATCTTCAAACAGCACATTCTTTCATAATTAAAATAATTCACTTTAAGGAAATTTTAGCATTTTGGAAATTATTCCATTTACCCACATGTCAAGAATGCAGAATTGAAATAGTAAAGTGACTAATTGAGTTCAGCAATGCCAAATAGCTGTCTGGCTTGTTTTTGCCTTGACCATCAAAGACAAGTCGGTCCACCAATGTGCATTGCTGCGTTGGGTTGGATGTACAGCACACATGTGGCAACATAGCTTTGCCTTGGAGCATTTGGAAGTGCTGTTCTAAAATGCTTTAAAAAACAAAAGTAGGGAAAGAAACCGTCCAGTGCCCTCTGGTCCAAATGATCAGCATCTGAAGTTTGACTTGGAAAACACGCAGGGACGCTGGCAGAAATAACTTCCTGACCAATCTTCAGGAATTCTGGATTCCAGAGGATTTCAAGTTCAAGATCACACAAGAAAACCAAGGCAGTGCATGTCACACACTCCCCTAACTAGTACTAAGTGGCTTGGCTTCTCCTTTGTACGATCATTTTGGGTCTTGCTAAAATGATCAAGAACGTACGCTTTTTCCTCTCCTGAAAATGATATACTAATCCAGGTTCTCCCCTGACTTCTCACATGAAACAATGATTCTTCCGAGTGAAGAAGCTCAGTAAACATCCTTTATGCACCTACCCTCTGTAAAGAACTAAGGCTCAAGACGCACATGGTACCTCACACCTATAATCCCAGTTGTGAGTCTGAGGCCAGTCTGGGCTACATAGCAAGACACTGTATCAAAAAATAACACCACAAAGGGAACTAGGGCGCAAACCCTCCATGCGCAGGGCTGCTCTCTAGAGGTGCAGCAGAGACTGAGGTCACATACTGTCCCATTCGCTTAGGCTCGTGCACCCCTCTTTTTTATCATAATTTTTTATTAGGATATATTCATTATGGGGGGGATGCATTGTGACAATTCCAATCAGACTTACATTGTACATTATTTATGTTTCCCCCATTGTTTCTCCCCATCAGCCCCCTCCCCACCCCACTCAGAGCAATTGCAAGAGGTTTTCTAGTTCCACTTCATATAGGTATATGAAGTCCATCAACCACACACCGTCACCCCAATCTCCTTCCATCACCCTCCCACGTCCCACCGGCACCTCCCCCATACTCTCCCTCCCTACCCCCCATGCACACCTCCCTTGTTTTACAGTCCTGACCTTCATCATCAATATTTGAGTTGACGTTCAAAGGGGCGTCTCAATGTATTCCCTCTGTGGGTGCGCTTCACCTTGGTCTCTTCAATCTCCTTGAACACTCTCCCTTATCCCTTTACCTCCCACCCCCCCATTTTTTGTGAATGTGTTTATTTTGGATCTGTCATCCATATATGAGAGAAAACATGCACCTTTTGTCTTTCTGATCCTGGCTAACTTCACTTAACACGATGTCCTCCCTCTTGCAGACTTAATCTACAGAGACAAGCGTATGCACACACTCTTCTTCCACACCCACATCTTTCACTTTTGATTAAAATCTAAAAATTAGGGTTTGTATGTTAGCCTCAAAAGGCACAGCTTCCAAGCTCCAGTAAGAGGGTGACGTGGGGAAAGTCACACTTCCAGCTCAATGACTATCAACCAAAGAAGTGTTCTTCTCAACGTTTGGTGTTAGAAAATCATCCTAGTACCAGCACCTCCTTTGCTTGCTTAGTGGCATATTCCAGCTTCCTGGGCCTCAGTACCATATCACCTACAGGTGTGGACAGTGTGGAATTCCCAGTCAATTCCTGCAGTTACCCTGGAGCATGTCCCGGAATAAATTATCGGGTTTCTTTTGTTGTTATGATTTTAGTCACTTTTTGTCTTCCCTTTTTGTTGGTACTGGGGTTAGAACTCAGGACCTTATGCTTGCTAGGCAGGCACTCTATCACTTGTGCCACACCCTCAGTCCTTTTTGCTTTATTTATTTTTTAGATAGAGTCTTGCATTTTTGCGTGCGGTCAGCCTCAGGCCATTATCCTCCTACCTACACCTCCTGTGCAGCTGACAAGGATTACAAGCATGCCCCACCACTCCTGGCCCACTTTTTTCTGTTATGTGCACAGAGAAAAATCTGTTTAATTATACATTCTGGTTAATGCAGGTTTGATGATCAAGAAATTGCTGCTTGGCAAAACCCAGGTGAAATTAATTAGCATAAGAAGTCCTCCTTCACCAAAACAAGCTGGGATATCTTTCCATCATCACACATGCAGAGCCTCTTATTATTTTAAAACTCAACGAGAAACGTCAAGCTCAAAAAGTTACCAACCAAAGCTACACACGTTTTCAAATAAGTGAGGAAATTTTAACTAGAAATATTATGGAACTCAAAACTGAAATCTTCAATGAAGATGTAAGGATGGTCCTCCAGATGAATAATTCTAACATGGCAAGACCTTTATATTCAGATTCGTACCTAGGAATTACTTATCTGTTAACCAGCCATTCTCAGATAGTAACCGACACTGGCTACAACAGAAGCAAAGCGTGTTCTCTTGGATATTAACAAAGCAACCTGATTTCTATACATCCATATTCCTTGGAAGTTTAGATAAAAAGTATGGAAAATGACATAGAAGCTCTTCTTGACTGTCTTTATGGTTTAACCAAGAGATAATCCAAGTTGTTTACTGTCCAGTAAAGCGTTAGATTTATACATAGCAACAAAGTGCATTATCAAGCCAGGTTTTGTACAAAGGGCTGGAATGAATACAGGATGAGAAAAACAGATGCGGACCCAGAGGGAGATCGCAGTCTGATGGGCACCACAGATGTGGAACACATCACATCGTGTACATGCACAGAGAGCCCTCATTAGCCAAAGCTAATGAGCTCAAGAGTTTAAAGAGTGACTTCAAAAAGGAGGGAGGGAGGGATACTATGCTATCCCATGCACTTACTTCATAAGTTTTGGATACAGAGTATTAATGAATAATTAGGGACAACACTTCCAGTTCCTGTGTTCTGATGGTAAGAATTTGGAAAGGAAGAATTTGGGTAAGGAGGAAATCCGGAAATCAAGTCTGTGTCAAGAAATCAAGTCTGGGGACAAGAAGGAATGTGGGAGCCCTCAAGATACAGTGGCAGTGGATGGACAGCACTCTCAAAGATGACCAGAGGGAAGGAGGGGGACTTGACCTGGTGATGAGAAGCTTACTGGGGTCCACCCAGCACCCAACCCAACAGTCACTGCTGTCCCTAAGAACCCAAGAATGAGGGGGCTGAGAGTCATGACAGACCACTGCTGCCTGACTCATGCCTCAAAAAGGGCAAAAGGAAGGCCAGCAGGCAAAGTGCCCTTCCACTGGGTCTTTCTTATTCAATAAAGGGCCAAATGAAATTGAAGGAGAAACCTTCCCACTTTCTTTTCCCACTGCAAACTAACACAGCTTGTTGAAATTGCCTTCAGAGAGGACAGCAAAAATTCACATCACACAGTCACAAGTCGTAGAAGTTATTTACTCCAAGAGAGTGGTTGGTACCCAAATAAGACTTCTGACTCCGCGGGCCCAGCTTCTCCTCTTCAATCAGGTGATGATCCAGGCAAGGAAACTGAGGCCCAGGAGGATACAGTAATATCTGCTCAACCCAGTTAGTTTTAAGGGAATATACATTTCCTACAGCATACATATTACTTTAGGTTAAATATTTTTGCTATTAAGTACTAAAAAAGGGACGAGATTTCTTTTTATGGTATGATGAGGAAATCTACATATTTTAACAATTAATTTTTAACTATGTGGATGAAATTGAAACATTGCAGCATTTTATCAAGGTGTGTTGGGGTTTAAGAAACTACTTGGTAGAATTGTGAAACTGTCCTAATAAAATTAAAAAAAAAATACTCAGGGACTATTTTGAAGTAATGGGATTATTCTCTATTCGGGAGGAGAAATATATGCAATAACATGTTATATCTGTGTATTTTAAACAAGATAAATTATGCCTCGATAAAAAAAAAATGTCAAAAGTCATATATTTTTTCTTATTTCTTGGAGCCCTAACCTCACTGGTCTTAGGAAAAGATATTCAGATATGTGTGTTATTTCTATCCCACCATTCCTGTATTACACATGGATAATTAGGAACTGTTCTTTGATAAGGTAGCTTTAAAAAAATTTATGATACTACGAGCCTTTGATCCTCTTAGATTGCACTCATTTTAGTCCAAGTCAAATTAGAATACACTAATTAGGAGCATCGTCTGTATTTCTTTAAAAAATAAAAGTAAATCCCTCAGCCGGTTATAAATGAGCCCACTTTAACAATTAAGAAAATTGAGTAAGACTTTCCAGGAAATGTAAATTAATACATAGCAATAAAGAGGTCAAGGAGCTCATTCCTAGTGGCAATTAGAATCAAATCACAATGTATTGAAATGACCACTTCACAGTGTATTTGAAAACTGCTGACATATGCAAGTTTTCAGTATGGAGGAAAGGTCATCTTTATTTTGGTTGTGGGTAAGACTCATAAAGAGTTAAATTTCTGCAAAGAACAGTTACTACAAAGGCTGAATGATCTACTATTTTTGAAGGCCTTCAGGATTTGTTAATTGAAAGTTAAAACACACCCAAACTCACAGATAATTCAATTGACTGCAGCAGCACTGTAAGTGGAAAAACCAGAGTTTTCATGGTCTCACTGCCATGGTTTCAGTCAAAAAGCTAAACGACCTCAATTCAAACATCATGGGCCACAGTAATCTTGAGCTAAAAATCAACTTAAAACACCAGTTACAAAGTTTTGAAACTCTACTGATAGAAAGTGAAACAGTAACGACTAAAAGCTATCCAAGTGTACAAAATACACCATCCTCCTCCCCTTCATATTTGGATAATTTCAAGGTGTATTTTTGGCTTAACCTTGTTTCTCTTCTTTCATCACTTAACATTCTATCACCATGTGTAGTGCCCTTCACTTCCTGTTACTACATCTTGATATTCTACTGCAAATCATGACTCATTCTTAAATCATAGAGAAACTCATCAAAATCCCAAATTTCACAGCACACAGGAATCCAGTCTTTCAAGAGAGCAGCATTCTCGGAACATGACTTGAACCCCAGAGGACAAAAACACTGAACAAGTCCCTGGCGGAATTATGTCAATCCATCACTGAGTCAACACATTTATGAGATCAATAAATATGAGCGCTATGTGTGGCCATTTCAGTCTCGGTACTCATTATTGAAATGTGCTACATGGTATGGGAAGTGAAAATAAGTTACAAAACAGTAAGTACAGTGTGATTCCAAATAAAAACTTTATGTGTTATGCACATCTGTGTGTGCATGGATACACATATGCACTTGGAAAGTCTGGAAAAATATACATCAAAATGTTAACGGTAGGTTTATGGGAGATGTTTGTTTATTTTTCATTGTGGTTTTCTCTATTTTCCTAAGGTAATTTGTGCTGACATTTTTCACAACAGGAAAAAAACAACTAACCTTTAGAAAATACCTTTAGGCTACTGTGGTCCCAAGTATGCTATAAACTGGCTACAAAGGCAAAAGGGAATTATGGATAACTATGACATGAAAAACTTGCCTGAAACATGCAAGAAACTCTGATAAGCGTGGAGCCCCCCCCCCATACAAATCACCCACGCCACTCAGGTGTATATGTAATGGGAAACCCTTGAGAGGGGTCAGAAG
This sequence comes from Castor canadensis, assembly GCF_047511655.1. Classification (NCBI taxonomy): domain Eukaryota; kingdom Metazoa; phylum Chordata; class Mammalia; order Rodentia; family Castoridae; genus Castor; species Castor canadensis. The sequence continues at coordinate 133,644,621 of NC_133393.1, read as the reverse complement.
CCAGTCACAGGGCAAAATCAAAACAGAGAGCCATTGCTTTCAAGCTGTAAAGAGGAACCCAGATCTGGGAAAGAGATGACTGTCACTTCCTAGACTTGGAAGAGAGCAAAACTATCAATTAGTATGCCGTAACTCACCCTCAGTGAAGAAAGACTATACTCCAGGAAGTCCCATCCTTGGATAATTTTTTATTAAGTGTTTTAGGTTTGTCAATAGGTCATATTTTGTAACATTTCACAGCACCGTATTGGTGTTCTGAGTAGGAGAGATATATAAATATAACTGGGTGGCACAGAACACACAAAATCCAATATCTGACAGCTAAGAGGGAATGTTCTAATTTATATACACTGCCTGGAAGTCCTTTAAAACCAATTTCAGGAAAAGATTCAAGTTCCAAAAAGTTATTACAAACATAAATTTTAATATATGATCTCAGAGTTACATTTACTATATATTAGCAGTTTTGAATTATTTCTTATATAAAAAAAGGAGGCGGTCTTTAATAAATATTTAAATAACTTTGAAACTCAAATGGGACTGAAAAACTTTTGCTCTCCACTCAGGGTTACTACCCATCCCATCTAAAAAGCTTTGGCACTGTGTGTCAAGATGCTATGCAGGAGGTTCGAGGAATGGCTCAAGTAGTAAGAGCACCTGCCTAGCAAGTGTGAAGCCCTGAGTTCAAATCCCAGTGCTGCCAAAAAAAAAAAAAGATGGTCTAATTCAGCTCACAAAAGGCAAACCATCACAAGGTCACATCAGCATGTCACCCTATCATACATCACTGACCAGAAAGAGAAAGAAAGTCCATAAATAGTATGCTACATACATGACAAAGGGCTCACACCTGTAATCCTAGCTAGTAAGAAAGTAGTGATCGGGAGGATCAAGTTTCGAAGCTGCCCCAGGAGAGACCCTATCTCAAAAAAACTCATCACAGAAAAAGGCTAGCAGAGGGGCTCAAGCGGTAAGAGCTCCTACCTAGCAAGCGTGAGGCCCTGAGTTCAAACTCTAGCACAGTCAAAATAAAATAAACAAATAAATAGAATAAAGGATTTTAAAATGCCCTATTTGCTGAATGAATGCATGTGATAGCTTTTATCATTATTAAGGTAAATAAGAGTTTCTCAGTCTGAGCACAATTGACATGTGGGGTTAGGAAATTCTTTTGGGGTCTGTCCTGGCTTTGGTGGCCATGTAGCAGCATCCCTGGTCTCTCTGCTCACCAGATGCCAGTAGCTTTGTTACAAACAAAAACCTATCTTAGTATTCGTTGAGAACCTCAGATGTAAATGAACCTTACGCATCCCAAACAACAACCTACTGGAAGGATGAACTCTAATTACCTTTCTATTTGATGGAAATGGACTTGAGAGGAGACTAATTACATCCTCCCATTGTAGGGAGTTCTACAAAACATGGGAGTTCCTGAAACCTATTCCTTCAGCCATTGTAAGTTTCGTCTTACAGCTTTAATGCCATGATTTACAGAGCACCTATTCTGTGCCCAGCAAGGTTTGAAGGACATCCTGTGCTCATGCCCACTGACTAACACCCTGGTCCAGCTGGCTGGACTTTACCATTGTGGAAGAAATGCCAACACCTTAGAAACCCTCAAGAGAGGTGACATCAAGAAAGGGGTTCCATGGTTCCAATAGGTTCCTTAAAATTCTTTGCCCTTTTTAGTAACTCTACACATTTCTAGGCAACATTTAAAGGCTTAAAAAAGAAGAAGAAAAAAAAAAAAAGGCCAGAAGGCCTTTGCTATATTTGGCATAGACAGGCCATCACTTTTCAAACTCTGAAGCTTTGCAGCAAGATCATTACTGGAAACTCTAAAAACACTTATGGACAGCCTCCTTAACTGTCTGACCCTCATGCCCTCCTAACACAATTTGTAATTTTACAGTCCTCATAAATTCAAACCCATAACTGACCTTTTCCAAATAAATGTGTGCCACAGACAGAAAAGGAGATCAGAGGGTGGTGTGTTGGGCAATAAGGCTCAGAGATCGATTTAACCTCATTAATAGATGCCCGGAATATGCTGGGTTTCTCAGGCTCTCCCTTCCTGCCCCCCAACAAAAAAGAAGCACAGATGGAAGAAAGATGGGTGTGTATGAGCAGGCTGGGCAACAGAAACCACACACACACACACACACACACACACACACACACACAAACCTGTAAGCCTGAAATCCAAAATGGCCAGAGTCATTTCATGGTTTTTTGAGACTCTGCCCTAAAAGGACTGATGGGACAGAAAAGGCACCTCTAAGTAAAAAGGCAGTAACTTGTCTCCTTGGCCAGCGCTGGGCTCCCTAGGCTGACAGTGGCTGCACAAAACCCCTCCTGTGCGCAGCAGCGGAAACTCCTAATGAGATTAGTTGGTGTGTGTGCAGACATTACTTAGCAATGACTAAAGGGGCTCTCTTCCTGCAGCAGCCAGTGGAAAATTCAGGGAACTTTTTCCCCCTGCAGCAGCAGAATCCCTTTAACCCTCTCCCCAGCCAACTCCAAAAACATCTCGGCCTCCCCTCTGTCTGCGCCCCCCCCCGGGGGCTGGGAGACTGGGGGAAGTTAAAGAGCGGCCAGGGGCTTTCAAAGCAGGGAGGGCGGCAGGGGGCTGGCGGGGAAGGGGCGGGGGACCCTCGAACACTACAAAGGAAACTGTAAAAGGCACAAATACATAAACCTGAGAAGGAGCAAACCACAGTTTCTTTGTGAGCGCCTCTAGTGAGTCATTTTCAAGATGCTGTCTGCTGCCAGTTTCAAAGCGGAAGCGCATTGCAATTAGTCTTGCCGTTTCCAGACAAGCCAGAAACTCTCCCGACACTCGTTGTTTTTTTTTTTTTTCTTTCTAAAAAGCCCCTTTTGCAGTTTCTAAAATAGCATTTCTTGCTCCCACCCCCACCCGCCGCCTAACTGCTTTGGTTCAGAAAACGTAACAGAACCGAAATCTTTTTTATTTTAATCTCTCCCCAAAATTTATCCCCTCCCCCGCTAAAAAGTTACAGTAGCAGTTCAGGCCAACACTCAGTTCGAAGCTAAAGATCAACTTTTGTTAGTTTCCAATCGCAGAGCGTGACCAGACGACTTTTAAATGGCTTTTAAAAGTCCGATTGACTGGGCGTGCGCCTGCGGCGGTGACCTGGGCGGGGGTCACCTGCCCGGCGAGAGTGGACGAAGCTCCCCCAAGCCCAGTGCCCTCTACCTCCCTCTCCATCCCTGTCTCCCTCCTTGGATTCGAGCTCCGGCGCCCTCCGCCCACCCGAGGGGAGCCGGCCCACAGCCCCAGCTGGAAGGTCAGCGGCGGTCCAGCGTCCAGACACGCAGCCTACTCCTGAGTCCCGGGGACCCCAAGACTCGCTGTCCCCAGCTCCGCCCGCCGCCGACAGCGCTGCCCCCTCCTTCGGGCTCTTAGTGCAGCCCCAAGGCGGACAGCCGCGGCACAGGGTCCCCGCGATCCCCGGCCGGGAGCGCGAGCTCCGGCGGTGGCGACGGTGGCAACGGTGGCGGCGGCGCGGGCGCAGCAGCATCGCATCCCGGCTGCGCCCCTCCCGCGGACGGCCCCCGCCCTCACGGACGCACCCCCATCCACCCACCCCGGGGGGCCCTCCGCCCCACCCCCACCAAGCCTAAGAAAAGAAAGCCCCCCAAAAACGATCTCAAAGGAAACTTTGCAAGTGTCGGAGCAACAGGCAGAAAGAAACCCTGTTACCTACCCAGATGTGGGGGAGCCTTCAAGATCCTTCTTCGGGGGGAATTTCTAGGAGGACCCAGGCGAAAGCCCCCGACTTTCCATGCTGACAGGCGTCTACAGACGGTCTGTTGCTCTTGTAATGAGATCCTGATCCCCCCCCTTTTTTTTCTTTCTCTCGCTCCTCTTTTTTTTTTTTTTTTTTTTTCCCCTCGGCTGTGTGTGAGAGCAGGAAGTTGGAGCAGTCAGGCCGAGCCGGCTCACTTCCTTTACTGCATTATTCCCCAGGCGGTGTGCAGTCTGTGTAAACAGGCTTTTCCGCCCCGCGCCGCGCGCCCCGGCCGCGGCTGTGCGCCGGGGCTGCCCGCCGAGGCCCGCCCGCGCATACTCCGCCGCCCGGGACCCCGCGCGCCGCCCGCACGCCCGCACGCCCCGCGCGCCCCCGAGCCGCGCCCGCCCCGCTTCCTGCTGGGCCACCCCAGGGGAGGAGCCTCCAGCCCCGCCGCGACGCCCGGCGGCCGCAGCCCCTCCCCACGCGCCGGGCTCTGCGGGAACCAGGATGCCACATGTCCCCTCTTCCACCACTCCCACCGCCCCCCTCCCCGGGGGTCCCTGCGCTGGGGACCGCGCACGCTGGCCACCACTGATGGGGTCGTGCCCTGCCCAAGTTGGCCTCGGGAAGGGAGGCCCCATGTAAGGAAGCCGCTGGACCCGCTGTTTTCTGTCAGCTGGGATGGTAGAGTTAGGGGACATTTGGACCTTGGGAGTGGGGTTCGGGGTTTGGTTGCAGTTGTCGTGGGCAGGGCATGATTGTTGAGGATGACAAGATGTAGGATGTAAAGAAAAGGAGACAGTTTCTACCTAGGGATGAAGTTGGACGCCATTCCTGGCTAGAGTTTAATTTAAAAAAAAAGCCTCAGTGGGGACCCATTTTTGGGGAAAAGGATGAGGATCCACACACTGGAAGCTGGGATTCTCCAGTAAGAGTCCTCCAGGAAAATGGCAGGCCCAACCTTCCTGCTTGCTTAGGAGCTCCAGGTGGCAATGAGTGACCACTGGCCCAGTGACTAAGGCTCCTGAGGGAGGCTCTGTGGTCTCAGGACCGACTCCCACCCCTGAGGGTCCGGCCAGGCTCTGACTGAACAAGGATGGATGCAATGCCCTGAGGCTGTGATGGAGGAGTGAGGAGCAAATGCCTATTGACTAGCCCCTCACTCCCATCCCTGTGCTCCAAATAAAACTTGCTAACATCCAGAACCTTCCAGTCCCATGCCTGCACTCCTTAGCTCTGCAGTTCAGTGGTTTTTCAAACTAGAATGTGCAGCATGGTGACCTGGGGGGCTTGTTAAAACCCTGGTTGCTGGGCTTCTCTCCCCTCCCCCGCCACCACCCCAGTCCCGGATTCAATGTGTATGGGGTGTTTCTTAGGCCCGGCTAACGTTAGAATCACCTGGGGAGCACTTTGAAAACTATCCAACAACGTACTCAACCCAGACCAATTAAGTCAACTTCTGAGAGCCGGGCGTGAGTCCTTTAGAAGGACCACATTCTAATATTTCCTGCACTTTATTTGTTTCTATTTTTGCGATCTCACTGAAATATTACTTGTTTACAAATCTCTCACTACTATTAAGTATGAGCTTCTAAAGCCGGAGGGACTGTATTTTACGGAAGTTAGTACCACCCAGATTCAAGCACCGAACAAGTCCAGCATTTTTGCTTCAGGACTGATGTGGCTAATCCACTTGGGTGGAACAGTGTCCCCCAGACCTCTGAGAAGGCCTGAGAAAATGGTGGGTGGCTTGGGGGTGGGTGCGGGACAGAGTCAAGGTAGGAAAGCCAAACGGGAGGAGAAGGTATGGGAAAGAGAGCTGTTTATCAACCCCTGATTTTCCACAGCTAATTTTCCACTTTGGAGATTATCGTTTTAAATCCCTAGTCAGCTTCTCCTGTCACTCAGTAGAACTCACGCTGTGTTTCTATATGATCCAGCTGTCTGTGGACTAAGAGAATGTAAACTTATCATCCTTCTCAGAAACACACACACACACACACACACACAATTAAGAAACCATGTTGTTTTATTTTAGAAAGTATATGCGTGAGAGAAACCAGTCTTAAAGGCTGCATACTGTATGATTCCAACTATGTGACATTCTGGAAAAGGCAAAACTGTGGGGACAGTAAAAAAGATCAGTGGTTGCCAAGGGCTGGGGCAAGAGAGAGATGAGTGCATGGAGCACAGGATTTTTAGGGAAGTGAAACTTCTCCGTACAGTACTATGGTGGTAGAAACATGTGATCACACATCTTTCAGAACCCACAGAACACATCAGGAGTGAACCCTAAGATAAATATGTTGGGCTGGGGGTGATGAGTCAAAGTAGCTTCATCATTTGTAACAAATGTACCCCTCCAGTGGGGGATGTTGGTGCTGGGGAAGGTTATTCATGTCGGGGGTATATGGAAAATCTCTATACCTTCTGCTCAGTGTTGCTGTGAATGTGACAGTGATTTAAAAGACAAAGTTATTTTTTAAAGGTATATGCCAAAGGCAAACATAAGTAGTCAGTGGCTTTTATGATTTTCATTTTCTTTTTTCACAGGAGATTTTTGTAGAATCCTAACATGCAGGGGAACAGAGGTACAGGTTTTCATCAAACAGTTTCATTGTTCTGAAGAAATGCTTCCTGTCTGAAGCATTTCTGAAACACGGTTGGGCAGCTGTAGGGTTTCCCAGTCCATAGAAGAACCCCTGAGTTTCTCTACACTACTAGTGCTGCCCTTCATCTGGTAATTCAGAACTGACTCTGCTCTTTCTCAGAGCCCAGGGAATAGCTTGTAATTCAGGTACCTGCAGCCTCTGTCCTTTGCATTTTAAGAGAAAAACTGCTATTTGTTTTCTGTGATTTCCTTCCCAGTATCAAAAAGCAGCCAAGAGGTGTGAAATCTTCAATTGTGCCATCCACAGTCCTCTTTGCATACAGCTTTGATGTAAAAAGGTCCGGAGTTGGAAGTGTGTGGGATATGATTAAGATTTCTTCAGGAGCCCTTTATAACAGGTGACAGAGCCTAAAGTCATACATTTCAGCTGACCAAAAGAAAGGCTCTCAGCTTTGATAAAAATACCTGATTATTCACCAGAGATGGTACCCAGTGTGATGTGTTGACAGTACACAGAGCAGAGTCAGCCCAAGAAAACCCAAAAGATGAAGAGCAGTAGAGGAGTGGGTCTCCAAGAGCAAATCAAAGCCCTGGTTCCAGAAGGAGGAATGTATTTGTCAGCCTGTGCTGGGATATACCATATAACAAACAACTCCAGGATTTAGTAATTTGCAGCAACAAATGAATCTTGACTGGGTTTGGCTCCACTCTGAAGGCTGAGTATCTGTTTCACATGTCTTCTCACTTGGGGACCCAGGCTGAAGGAACAGACACTACTGAGGACATATGTTTTCTAAGGGACTAAGGAATTCATGAGGTGTGAGTGAGGCCTTTTAAAACCACTCACTTCTACTCACACTTCATTGGGGAAAGCAGATCATCTGGCCAAGTTTAGGTCAATAGGATCGGGAGAAGGGCAGGGAGAATGCTAAACAAATGACCTTCTACCACAAGAGAAATGCTGGGTGCATGAAACCCACAAATCTTTCAGGCCCCTCATCATTTAACATCCAATGTGTAACAGGATACATGATAAAAAATTACAGGTAGATGAGAAAACATACAGCAGAAGAAACTGAGCTTTAGAATAACTCTGAAATGTTCTAGGGCAGAACAGAATAAATAATACTTGGAAGTTATGAATTGATCATTTGGTTTGGCATCATTACTTTGAAGACTCCTTCAGTAGGAGGGGAAGTGGGGGTTAGGGCTTGAAACTGGATAGCCAAGGCCTGGTGGACAGCCACTCTGGTGGAAGGTGTGATTTGGAATCAGGAATTTAGGGATCCAGTGCACACCTGCCTAGTTTTAGCATGTGGTCTGGAGTAAATCACTCACCCTTAATGAGATTTTGCTGATTTTTTTTTTTACAGTGATAGCCAGTTTTATATTGAAACCTGTATTGCCGAGAAAGACTTTTAAATGTTCATGAATTGCATTTAAAGTCATATTTAAAAGAATTTTATGGACTTGCAGAGAGCCCCGTGTGGGAGTTGGCAATTCCCTCTTTGTGTTGTTATTAGGGACATTTAAGAACTATTGATCTGAACCATCATTTTTGTCCTTGGACTGGCCACCCATGGGCCAGAGGTTAGCAAACCAGCCCACTGCCTGCTTCTGCATGGCTTCAGAATGAAGAAGTTACTTTTTTTTTCTTTTTCTTTTTCTTTTTAATAGTAATTTTTTTGAAATAACAAATTTACCGTTTTTAAGTGTCTAGTTCAGTCTTGTTGAGTGTATTCACTTTGTTGTGAAATTGATCTCCAGGACTTATTCATCTTGCAAAACTGAAACTCTATATCCGTTAAACACCATCCCCAAGCTTCATTCTACTTTCTGTCTCTATGAATTTGACTAGATACCTCATTCAATATTTACCTTTCCATACTGGCTTACTTCACTTAGCATACTGTCCTCAGGCTGAAGGATGAATAATATTCCAGTGTAGGTATAGATGACACTGACGGACATTCGGGTGTTTCTACCTCCTGGCTATTGTGAATAATGAGAATCTACATTTTTAAATAGTTGAAAACAAAATAAGGGTAACATTTTGTAACATGCAAAAATTATGTGAAATTCAATTTCAGTCTCCATAAAGTTCTATTGGAACACAGCCATCCTCACACTTTTGCTCTACAGTGGCATGGTTGAAAACTTGTGACAGAGACCATAGATCTATAAAGAAAATGTTTCCTTCTGACTCTATAAAAAAAAAAAAATTGCCAGTCTCTGGCACAGGCAAGTGAGATTCAGCATCATTTTGTTCGTCTGTTTGGATTTTTAATTACATTTTCTTCTTAATTTTAGAGAAGGCCCTTAACTTGCTACCTGGGTGAAAATCTTAGTGTCTTTAACGGACTTCACATCCAAGAACATTATCTTCAAAGGAAACCAAGCCTTCATGCTTCATTGAATTCCTCGCATTTGGTCTTCTGAAGAGTGGAAAACAGTAGCTCTCACAGTCAAGCCCCTGAGATGGCCTTTCAAGTTCTTTGCTCCGAGGACCTGGACCTTCGTTCCTAATGGTTCCAACCCTGGTTGCACATCACAACCACATAGACCAGGGCCTCACCCTGGGCCTGTAAGGTTGAGCCCAGGAATCTCTATTTCTCCAAAGGTCCATCCAGACCATCTTTCTCCTTATGAAGCCCTTGTAAATGTTTTCCCTCAGACTTCCCTTAATCCAGCCTCATCAAGGAAGCCTCCCAGGTGCACCATATGAAGCATATGGCCCATTTCTCCTTACCTACGTGATATCATGTTTGAACTTGGTGGGAAACAATTGAACAGTTTGTCCCCACAGTCAAATTCTCCAACTGAAAAATTTGTCTCTATTCTGCAGGTCAGATTCCTAGAGAAGGAAATACGGTTTTTTGTTTGCTTGGTTTTTGCTGTGTGGACACTTATCAATCAACTATTGGTGATTTGGAAATTGTTAGGAACCATTCCGTTCAAACTTTGCATCCAGTTTGCCGTGGGAAGTCCAGCCTGGCCCTGCACTCACTCTGGTTTATGGACTACATATAACCCTCAGCCTCTCCTCAGTTTCCAGCATGCTCAGGTTAACTGTAACTGTAATGATCTCACCTTCTGTTTGCAAGGCCCCTCTTGGCATACCCAAAGCATCTAGTCTCATTCAAACAAACAGAAAGCAAAGCTGGGCATGGTGGTGCATGCCTGCAATCCCAGAACTTGGGAGGTCAAGGTAGGTGAATCATGAGTTCAAGGCCAGCCTGGGCTGCATTTTGAGACCCTGTATCAAAATAAATAAATAAATAAATAAATCAAAATTCAAGACCATGAGATAAGGTTGTTGCAACGTGTTGGGTTTGTATTTGCCTGAATTTATGTGGCAGGATCAAATTGGAAATACTGAGCAGAACGATCTCCTGTTAATTAATATGATGCTTTAACTTTTGGTGTTAGTACAAGTATCCAGGGACAAATTATTCAATCAATCCTGTTAGCTTATTTATTTATATAATTCATTCTTCCATCAATCCCACATCTCTATCATTAACATCTGCCTGAAAGTGCCAGAATTTTGTTGAATTAATCAATAATCAATAACTAAAGAAATGATGTGTAACAAAGTTTTATAGTGATGTACAGTCCTGAGATACATATTCACCTGGAGGGAGAATAATTAATGACCTTCTGGGGGAATTAAAACTAACTATAAGCTTCAGATTTTAAATTTAACAATCGACTGAAATTTCTTAACACCCAGTACCTTCAGGCCCACCCCAAACCAGTTGTACCCTTGGAAGGGAACAGAATAAGCACGTAGTATTGGGTTTCACAACCCCCCAAACTGTGAGTCACTGCCATCATTTCCAGGACAAGTACAATTGAGAAACCTATCTGGAACAGACAGCCGCCGGCCAAATCCCTTCCTACATGGTGTAAGTGTGAGGAGTCCAGAAAGGTGCAACAATCTTGAGCCTTCTCCCTCAGAGATGCTCTGAGTTCCTGTGCGAACAACTGCTTTGAGTTTTAAATGTGTAAATCAAGAAAATAAGAGTGTGTTATCTTTTGTTTTGATCCTAGGAGGTGTTGGACGAGGCTTTGTAGAAAAGCACAAATTTGTTTGTTTTTGTTTTGTTTTATTTTTAAAATCAAGTTATATCAGACAGTTGCCAGAAGTTCAGGAAATATCATGGAGGTTATGCTGTGCATTCATGGCCAAGATGAGGAAGGTGGATGGGGAATTCCAAGACCAACTCCTTAATGGTAGAAAAAGATAGGGATTAGAAGTTGATTATCACATCTAAAAGATCCCTGAACTCAGGTCAGGCATAGTGATACATACCTGTAATCCCAGCTACTCAGGAGTCAAAGATCAGGAAGATCACAGTTCAGTATCAGCTTGGGGTAAAAGTTAGCAAGACCCCATCTCAACAAATAAGCCAGATATTGTGTGGTCCCAGCTACATGGGAGGCATAGATAAGAGCATCAAAGCAGTCTGAGGCCTGCCCCCAGGCAAAAAGCTCCAATACCCTACCTGAAAAAAACCTAAAGCAGAAAAGGACTGGGGGCATGGCTCAAGTGGTAGAGTGCCTGCCTAGCAAACTTAAGGCCCTGAGTTCAAACCCCAGTTCCTACAAAATAAATAAATAAATAGTCCCTGAACTCAAATGAGAGCAGTAGTTTGAAAGCAGCTGAGGACAGTCTAGGGCCAGGACCAAGCCTGCAGTCAGATTGTGGGCTAGAAATTCAGAGCAAGTAGAAACTCCAAGCAGTGCATAATGATGAAATCCCTCCTCATCAAGAAGCTGTTTGTATGGGTTCATTGGCTTTGTCTGTAAAGGCTGGAGCCAAGGGAAAATTTTGGTGCAAAATCAGAGGGAAAGAGACTACTTCCCAGGAAACTTCAGGACATTCTGAAGCCAGGTGCTTCTCCCTTTGGGGTCCAGCACAGAGATGGGGAGCAGACATTTCCACCCCCACACACACACCCTGCATTAGCATGGAACTTGGTATTGCATAGAACCCAGAAGTATCTGGAGAAGACTGTGTTGGGCGTGGGGTAGGGCAGGTATTGTGTTCCCACGTGACTGGTATTGCTTACAGTGCCATAATCAGGTCATCTGTCATGTTAGGGCCTCCTATGTACCTCCAGGCCAATGAGGCTACCAGTGTAACCTAAGGCAGAGAAGAAAAATGCCACTCTGTAGGCTGCAATCAGGAGCCACCCACTGTGCATAGAGGTTTAGGACACTGGGTGATGTCATGGTGGTGGACTAGTTTAAATTAAGTGACTTGTATAGGCCACTGTGAGGGCTTTGAGGGTCAGTGAAGATGTCCCTGTGAAAAGGACAGAAACCTCTTCTCCCTGGAAGTGACAGTCAGTGCTCTTGAGAGGGTGAGACTTGACAATATCACCCCTTTATCACCATACCAATATGTATCTCTTGAATAAATGCCATGGATACTTAAGAAGTGAATGTAATTATTAGGAAATATGTGTACTGCCCTGCATTCTACAAAGTTCCATGAAATAAATTAATTCAATGGATCCCTATGTTATGAATCCTGCTTTACATTTGATAAACTTAGGAGCAGAGAGCTTTTAGGAGTTCTGAGCTCAAGATCACGGTTAATAAGCAATGGGGCTGAAACTAAAATCTAGGTTTTCTGGCTTATATTCAAATCTTTTCTGTTTGTCTGTGCTAAATTATAGCAGAGGACCACAAAAAAATTAAGAGAAAGAGCCTGGGAAGGGGCTTCATGGAACCTACATAATGGAGTGCTGGTCCTGCCACTAACTTGTGTCATCTTTCTCAGGTTCAGCCTCCTCAGCTGTAAAAGGTAGAGTTGGACTGGGGATGTTGCCTAGCATGCATAAGTGGTGTTGGGTTCAAATCTCAGCACCACTTTAAAAATTAAATTTAAAAATAAAAGGTAAACAGTTTTACTTGTAAAACTGTACACTAAGGATTTTAAGCCAGAAGATATCCAAGATGCTGGCATACTGGGAAGGGCCTGGATGGTTCTCAGCTTTAGGTCACTGTCTTAGTCCATTCAGGCTGTTATCATAAAATACATTAAACTGGGTAGCTTATCAGTCATAGAAAGTTCCTTCTCACAGTTCTGGAAGCTGGAAAGTTCAAATTCAAGGAGCTGGCACAGTGGAATCTGGTGAGAGCCCAACTTCTGGTTTATACATGGCACCTTCTTGCCGTGTCCTCACAGACAAATGGTTGGAGGGGGTCTCTCTCAACCTTCTCTTATGAGGGCACTAATTCCACTCATTTGGGCTCCACCTTCATGACCTAATCACCTCCCCAAAGGTCCCACCTCCTAATATCACTTTGGGATTAGAACCCCAACATAGAAATTTCAGGGGAACACAAACTTTCAGATTGTTAGTAGTCACCTCGTAGGAGGTGATTCATAACAGTGGGTTCATAACAGATTCAGGTGATTCATAACAGTTCTGAACCACATGGTCACAGGAATCAGTCTGCAGAAGGCTGGGGCTTTTAACCTGCCAACCAGAACAGCAAATTGAAAACTATCTCCTATCACAGCTACAGCTAAACCTGACGCACACATACACACAACGGAAACAAGTCTGGAAAACCATCTTTTAAAAACTTTTATATTATACTTGTGATGTGTGATACATTGGGGTATTTCCTTTTCTGTTTTGTTTATTTAGAAAATATTGGTTGCAACCCACCAATTTGATTCATGACCCAAGCATGAATTGAGACACACAGTTTGCAAAGCTAGAGCTTGAGGGGTCATGAAGGTACAAAGTCTGGGAAGATAGGATTCCCAGAAGCAGATGGGCTTAATAGGAGAGTTGGCTGTGTAGCAGAGAGTATTCGGCTATGTGTGTGTGACTCAATGCCGTGAACATGCTCCTACATTTTCCCTTTGCACGCCATCTCACCAAGCAAGTTCCCACCTCTGTCGTGGAGTTACCTTCTAAAATGGAATGTTTGAAAGATACCTTGGATGCTCTAGCTTTATTTATCACTGACTTGATTTGTGAGCCACCCTGACCACAGGTTTCTTGAGCGTCACTGAAAGTATCCACAGTGGGCTATTGTATATAACATGATGGGATGTAACATTTTAAGGGGAGTCACATAGTAAGGTCAGGGTGTCACCAGGGAAAAGTCAGTTTGGTGTTGGCCCATGGATAGCATCACCTTAAAGACAATCTGTACCTTAGCTGACAGGTTGAAAAATGCACTGGACATGTACCTCTGAGCAGAGTTTGACCTTGGGTGTCAGCACACAAGGCCGCCTACTTATCTCCAGCTTTATCTCCAAGTGGTCTTATTCATATAGTTGAATAGTCAGCTGCATAAATGGAAATAGATTGGAAATAGAAGGCTTTCATCACACATCTTTAAACTTGTATCCCATCTTCCAACCACACTGCTTAAAAGTACACTGGAATTAATGTTTTTGCAGGCCCACATTATAGTCACTAGCACAACACTAGTACATTGTATTTTGGACGTTAAAAGGATCAGTTGTTTCAAAATAACACTCAGCATACACACCAACTTTTAACTATCTTTTAACATTGGTTCACTTTTAAAATTTAAATTTAAATTAATTAATGAATTAATTTGTTTGCTCTTCAGGGTCTTATACATGCTATGCAAGCACTCTAACACTAAGCTACATTGACAGCCCTGTTCAATTTTAAATATACCCAGAACTTCACACACACACACAAAGGTAGTGGTCTGAGCCTTTCTCAATTTTGAGAGGCCCCACACTCCAGGAAGACCAGATTCTTGGTGACGCAGTTTTCTTGGAATATCTGCAAGGAGTGAATTCATTTGGGAATGAAAGAGGAGCAGTCCTTTCTCAAAGGGACTGAAATATTACAGCTCCACAGGACCCCTAGGTAGCCAGGAAGACAATGTAACCCTGAGTTTGTTTCTCACTTGATCCTCAATGGCAATGCCATGAGATGATTATCTTGAGGACTCCTTCCTGTGGGTACGATGAGGTTTAATGAACCAGCTGGTTCTGCCCCATCACAGATGGTCCTCTCTGGAAATCAGAGATCCCCTTTCCTTACATTTGTGTCCCCCAATTTATATTCAGCTGAACATGCAGCAGAGATGGGCTTTCTCCTTGTGCTCCTTTCCTGACCACACCCTGTTCTTTCTTTAGACATTAAACTCCAGTTAAGTCACTATTCCAGACCTGGAAAGAATCAGGATTTTTTTCCCCCATCACATGTGGATTTAATTTCATTTTTCAGACAGAAAACTTACTTCCAAGCTGCCATAGTTGGATAAGTGTCCCTGCAGAGCCCACACGCTGATGCTTGGGCGTCAGCCTGCGGTGCTATTGGGAGGTGGTAAAACCTTGAAGAAGTGAGGCCTGGCAGAAGGGAGGAAGTTAGAGCACTGAGGGCATACTCTTGAAGGGGCTTATTGGGATCCTGGCCATTTCCTGTCAGACTCTTTGTTTCCTGGCTGCAAGGAGGTGAGCAGCTTCCCTTGCGTCATGCTCTCACCACAACGTACTGCCTCCCCACAGACCCAAAAGCAACTGAACCAAAAAACCATGAACTGAAATCTCTCAAACTATGAGTCATGATAAACCTTCCTCTTACTAAGTTGATTTATTATTGGTTGTTTGTTACAGTAACAGAAAGCTGACTAACACACAAATCCCAGGCTGATCCTTTCTATAGGCTCCCACAACCTCACAACAAGACATGGCACAAAATAGACACAATGTCTGACCTTGAAGAGTTTACCAAACCAAATAAAAGGTTAAAGGAAGAAATCTACTCCAAGTACAGAAACTAGAGGCAGAGTACAGGGTGGAGTGAGCACAGATTGAATAGTTGAGGGTGTTTCCAGTCCTCTCTGTGACTTTGAGAAAGACACTTAACTCCTGTCTTGAAAATGGTAGTCCTGGGATGGGCAGTGATTCAGAAAATCTCTCATGACAAGAACCCTTTCATTCCTTCACCCATTCATTCATTCATTCATTCGCTCATTCATTCATCAGAAATTCTGTCGGAGCTGGGCCACAACCAAATGTTATGATGAGTAACACATGATACCTGCCTTGAAGGAATCTTCAATGTGTAATTTTCAGTTATAAAATTCTATGATTCAAAATGCAATAAGAATCAGAAAGATCTGTTGGTACAGAAGTGGGGTGACAATCTTGGGAAGGCCATGTGACATATGAGATCTGCCAAATGGGATCTGATGGTCCTAGGCTAAGATTCATCTCTGTGACCTGGGGCAAGTTCCTTCGTCCCTTCCAGTTCCCATTTCCCTGTGCATAGAACAGGGATCTACTCTGAAGTGGCTAGAGGATTAAAGCTAAAAGACACAAAAGTACCCCACAGGTAGTTCTTTTTCAATAAGCCATTTTCCCCAACCTTTAATGTCATTCTTATTTGAGCAGCTAGATTGATCTTTTAAAAAATGTAGATCTGTCATATTATGTGGAACCCATCCATGAGCCCACACAAACATGCAGATTTCCACACGTCTGAGTACAAGGCCTATGTGATGTAGCCTCTGCTTTCCCTCTCCTTGCTTCTCCTTCCACAGGGGTCACATGCCTCCTTTTTCTTTCTTATATAAGTTTATCCCTACCTCACAGCCATTGCTCTTTTCCTAAATTGAAGAGTTATTTGGTCCCCTCCAGTCAGGTCTCAGATCAAATGTAATGTTGTCAAAGAGACCTTTTCTGATCAGTCCCCAGCCCTGTCACCTCTATCCCATTATCCTGCTTATTTTCTATGCATAATGCCAACCTCTACTTATGCTGTTTGTTTCCTTGTGTTTTGTCTTCCCTACCTCCCCAAGAATGTCAATTCCCACAGGCAGATTCCTTGCCCCAAACCTAGGCAGAGGCTGGCATATAATAGGTGCTTGATAAGTATTTTTTGAATATATATTTTTGTTATTATAATCATTACCGTTCAGTGGTTGTAATCTACCTGAGCAAAGATTCCTTAGGTAATAGGTGAACCTCAGACCGGAAGAGGAAACGAATTCCATGCCTGAAATACAAAGCTGAGAAGTATGAGGGCAGGTTCAGGGATCTGGAGAAAAGACAGGTAGTGTCCCTGGAGGACATCTTTTAATGTGGTAGAAAGAGGTCCAGATTTGGAACAAGAAATCTGAATTCTGGACCTAATTTTACCTGTACTACCTCTATTCCTTAACTTCTCCAGTCTTTATTTCTCATACATATAATTTTTATGAAGTGGAGACTAGATTGGTGGTGTACACTGTAGAGGTAGCAGAGGTAGAAGAATTGTAGTCTGAGACCAACTGGGCAAAAGCAAGAGACCCTATATGAAAAACAAATGAAAAGCAAAAAGGACTAGGGGCATGACTCAAGTGCTAGAGTGCTTACCTAGCAAGTACAAGGCCCTGAGTTCAATCTCCAATACTGGAAGAAAAAAAAAAAAAAGGTTGAACTAACTGGACCTTAAATACTTCCTCCCTTCTCTGACCCCAGGCACATTGGTTATAGCACAGACTTGGCCAACTCCAAAAACCATCCCATGCACAATCAGCTCTGAAAATGGTACAGACATGACATCAATAACTCCCATCACGAAGATATAAGTCTGTTAAGGGGATGGACTCCAAGTTCCTGAGGAACACATATTTTGACAGGAAGCACAATAAGAAGGGCCCAAAGAGGATGCAGGCCAGTGATACTGAGGTCATGTGCCAGGGCTATTAAAGCCGTCCTAATGCCCAAGGAGTTCAAACCCAAGACCCAAAGGGTGTCATCCTCAAGCTCCACGGCTTGCATGCATGGCCCACCCCACACTCAAGAAGAGTGCTGAGCCTGCATTGCCAAGGGTTGCAAGTTGCATTGGCCAGAGGTCAAGGCCAAGGCTCAATCTAAAACCCAGGCCCAGGTTGCAGCTCAGTTTTAGTTCTGGCTCAGGCTCAGTCTCCCTAAGATGCCCAGACCCCGTGAAGTCTCCACAGTAAAAACCTCTGTCTCCTAATGTCAGCACAGGACTGGTGTGACCCCTAGACTGCAGTCTGAATAGGGCTAGTGTCCTCCCATACCCTTTGTACAAATAAACTGAGGCAGGAAGAAAAGGTTCCCTCTGCCCTGAAATCCGGGCTTTTAGTGTGAGGCCACCTCTGAGGAAGCCCAGAAGCATGTGTGTAGATGATGCAGGAAAACTGCCAAGAAGGGAGTGATGGATGAATCCTTCTCTATGCAGAACCCCTCAGATCCTGTGCTGCCTCCCTTCCACCCACCCCCAGCCATCCACTCCAGACCTTCCCCTTACCACATCACTTCCTACACACAGTGGCTGCTTAGGAGGTGTTGACTGACTGATGAATGAATGCATTTCCTGTAGAACCAGCAGAGATTGGGGACTGACAAGTCGACAACTCAGGAGAAAGGACCTCTGAGTTACCAGGGCCACTTCTTGTCTTGCTTGGTGTCCTCCAAGTCAAGTCCTAACAGGGTCCTGTTGAGGCTCAGAAAAGGATATCCCAAAGTATGGTGCTTTGATGTACTGGACTAAAGAAGCAGCCTCAAGGTCACTTTGACCTTCTCCCCACACTCCCTTCTCTCTTGATCCTCTTTTTCTCCCAAAGTACAGGAAGTGTTTTTCCCTGATTTTCCTTATCTACCAAAAGACCATACCCACCAAAGAGGAACATGATTGCCTTCAATCATCTTACTGAAATTTCATTAACTAGGGAAGATTAAACTCAAATTTCAAAGGAAGACTGAAAATCAAACACCACACTCAGAGTCCACAGAAACAGTATAATGTTCTCAAACTTTCAAGGACTTCTTCTACCTGTAGCCTGTACCTTCTTTACTGGAACCTGGTGACAGAGTCAATCTTTTGAGCCACCCCATTTCTCAGGCTTCCTCTTAGTCATCTGATTCAATTAAAGAGTTAGAAACAGAACATCAAAGCCCTGTTTCCAAGGCTGACTGCAGCCACCTTAGTCTACGAGTCACCTTAATAGGAAAGAAGATTCCACTCCATCTTCTGATTCCTTGAAAATCTACCAAGCTAGGTTTGACTGTCAAATCTCATTTAACTGGGTTCTGTTACAGACATTTCACCACATAGTACTTGTGGTTGTTTTTAAGGGAGTATATCATAAGCAAATCTGTTTGAATAACAATATTTATCTAATATTTATTGAGCTCAAACTACTTCTAGTACATTTACAAGTTTTAGCTTATTTAATCATCATGGTAACCGTGTGACCCAGGTATTACTATCATCATTTCAAAAACTGGTCTCTCAAACATCCCCTTTGTCTCCAATTGGCAAATCCAATTTTTTCCCCACAATCTTCATCCTTTTCAACTCTTCATAATTTGAAAATACTTATTCATTCATTTGCCCACACATTCACTCAACTAAGTGGCAAGACGTGGTCTAGTGGTGTAGAGGAATAGCAATAAACAAATCGGAAACATTTCTTATCCCCATGGACTTTCCGTATAGTAGGACAGACAGGCATTGAACAAGTAGGAGCCAACAGGCTGGGTATAACAAAGGGGGAGTTGGGGAAACCCTCCGGATGGTCATTCTCTCTTACTCTGGTCTCTGGGAGTAAGAACTTGTCAGATTCTAACTCCTACTTCCCTGACACTCCTTTGCAGATTCCTTTTCCTCCACAGACCCTCTAAGTCCTGGCATTCTCCAAGAATTTGTCTTCCTCTCTGTCTGTCGGTGAACTCAGCTGGTTCTCCAGCTTTGGCCATTACCCTTGGCTCCATCCAGGCTGTGGATTTATCTTCTTCCCTTCTGGCTTTATCTGAAGCTTTCTAGTGCTCCATGACTTCAACACCCACTGAGGATTCCCAGACTTTGTGTCCAGTCCATATTTCTAGTTCTTTATAGGCTGTTGCAATCAACATATGCAGAATTGCTCCTAGGCCATTCAAGGTTATTGACTGCCTTCACTCAGCTTGGTCTGTCCAGTCTGCTGTGATCCTCTTCACCTTCAGGACATGGTTGACCTACCAGCTCCTCTGGAAAAATCAGCCCTGCCCTCTTTAGATGACGTCAGTGCCTCCCTCCTCCCAGCTCTTCTGCATGTTTCCTCTTGGCTTGTCCCATACTTAGAACTTTATAGATGAATTAAACTTCTCTGTGTTTGATTCTCTGCTAGACTGTGTGTTCTGAAGACAAGGACCAGCCATTGTTCATCTTCACATGCCCAGTGTGTTGCTCAGTGTTAAATGCCCAAAGTTATTGCTTATGTAACTTGTGTTAGTCACCTTTCTGTCATTAAAACAAGATACCTGAGACAATCATTCATCAAGAGAAAAGGCTTATTTTTGGCTCACAGTTTGTGGGTTCTACTCCATGATGAGTTGGCCCTGTTTCTTTTGAGCCTGTGGCACATCAATACAGCATGGTAAGAATGTGTGGTGGAGCAAAATTGCTCACCTCATCTCCAGGGAGCCAAAAAAGAGGAATAAGAAGGGACCAGGGTCCCTCAATCCCTTTCAATGATCTTAAGACCTCCCACTAGGCCTCACCTCTTAAAGGTTCCACCACTTCCCAATAATGGCACACTAGAGACCATGTCTTTAATACCTGGACTTTGTAAGGGCCATTCAAGATCCAAACCATAGCAGAACTGTTGAACAAAATCTGAATTTGGAACATTTTCAATTCTCCAGTCAAGAACAACATGTTTTAATGAGTCTGATACACTTCTTTTAGAATTTCTATTAGCAGCAGCTGAGTGTACATGTCTCAGTTATGAGGTTGCAGGTAAAGAATCTCTTTTGGGGCAAAACTCTTCCTTCCAGATTTTATCTTTTACCCACCAACACCCTAGAACTGGTCACATAATGGAAATGTTTTGGTCTAGAGTCATTCCATTACCTTGGTCCATTCCTGATAAGAGTGCCATCTCTTATTTTTTCATGTACTTATTCAACAGGGACTAATTGAATGCCTTTTTTTGTTGCAGGTATTATTCAAGGCAAAGTCCCAACTCACAAGATATTTAAGCTCTAGTGAAGGACATGGATAATAAGCAAATAAACACACAAGAAAATACCAGAAAGAATAAGAGCAATGACAGGATAAGCAGGTTGATGAGCTAGGATGTGACAGGGAAGGTACCACTGTAGATGGCACTGCTTGGGTAGGCCTCCCTTAGGAAGCAGTTTTTGGGCTGAGACCTGTATGGCAGAAGAAACCAGGTACATGAAAGTCCAGAAGAGACTTCAGGAAAGAATGGGCACATGGAAGACACAGGTGGGACAAGACCACATTGAAGAGGTAAGCAGGGGCTGGTTGGGGGTTTTGCAGGCAGGTATGTAAGGACTTTTGATTTTATCAAAAGCAAAACAGGGATCCATTAAATGTTTTATGTAGAGAAGGGACACAGACTGATATTTTTTATATAAAAATAACTGTACAAATAATGTAGGGAGGAATGGGGCAGGAGGAAAAAAACCTGTTAAAAGATTTTTGTAACAGTCATGTGCACTGGGGGTGTAGGTTAGGGGCTGGCTGCAGAGAGAGAGAAGGCATGGCTATTCTGACAGAAGTGCCATTCTATCCATTCTTCTGCCCCATCGGCCTGACAAGGAGACTTCTCAGAGATGCTACTGCCTGTCCAGTGCCCATGAGAAATCTGGGTATCACAATGAGAAGTCTCCAGAGTTGTCCAGGAGCCCACTGTCTTCTTGTCTCTCACTGCCTCCTCATCCCTTTCCTTCTGGCTCAGGCCTACAAGGACAGTCCCATTCCTAGGCCAGTCTTGCAGAGCTCTGGGGAGACTAGCCAGGCACAGGAATGCCTAAAAATCGAGAGGACTTCAAGGCTTGGTTGTTGTTAATCTGGGCTCCTACCAACTGCCTGAGCTGGTCATAACTCATTTCTGTGGGCCTATTGTCTTGGTCTTTACTTATCCTCAGATGAACAATGAATGCTTCACTGTTGCCCTGACTGGAAAACACACCCTTTTTGTTGTTATTTTCAAATCCATTAACTGAGTAGAGAGAGCTAGATATAACTGGTAGCAGGAGCCAAATGTTGTCCTGGGCTAACTGGCCTCAGCCTCCCCCTTCACCTGCTGGCTACTCAGTGGCCCTTTTCCCTCCTCCAGCCAGCTAACCTTCTCTTCCCTGGACCAGCCCCCTTCTTCTGGGGGCCATGGTGTGCCCACCCCTGCTTATCTTCCCTACTTCAACTCTCAGCTCTAGCATCATTTCCTTCTACATGCTGTCCCTGTGGGCCGCCTGCCAGTCTGTTCTGTGTGCTGATTAAATGTGTTCAGAGCACAAGGGACTTTTTCCTTATAGGACTCATGGTAATCATAACTACATACTTCCGCCAGAAAGGTAGAAATGTTTACAATACAGCTCGAGAGTTTTAAAAGAAGGTTTAACTCTTTTAAATATTTTTATAACTGGAATCATCTGATTCCATCCTGAAGATAGTGAGGTGGGAGGTGGGGACTTAAACTCACTATTGAAAGGTAACAGCCTCTTCCAGTTTAAAACAATTGAATTAAGTCAATTCAAAGTTGAAAATTCCTATCAGGGTTGCTTCCTTCCCTTTCCAGCAGGCTTACTCCACTGGTCCTACTTCTCCAGGTTTGGCTATATCGTTGGGGTCCTCAGAGCATTGGGCAGAGCTCAGGTGGGCTGAGAAGGCCTCCTGCCAACTTGAGAGTAACCCTTGATGTTGGCCTTGCCAGGCCTCATGTCTTCCCCCCAACACACATTCAATACAGTCTTTGCTGACCCTGGGAACCCCACCCGGGGTCACCAGTTCATCTACTACTGCAATGGGGGCAGGGGACAGCTCTACCCTTCCAGCTCTTGGCTACATGAACTGGCTGTGACCACATTCCCCACCAAATGAGCTCACAAGCCTGCCTTCTCAGTTGTCTTGGGAGGATATCTTGGGGGACTTCTCTGTCCCCTACAGACCACACATAGGCCAAGAAGAAACAGAACAAGCTGAGGTTCCTCTCAGTGAAAACAACCCAATCCTGTTTTGACTGCTGTGGTTGCACCCTGGTTTGTGGGGTGACCAAAAAGAAAATTTCCTCTGAACTCAGTTCCCCCTGAGCTGACTTGTTCTCCACCACCTGGACCATTCATCATTCCTGCCTAATGCTTGCTTGGGATGAAGGAGCTGGAAGCAAAGACCCTCTTCTGACTCCCCTGTCTTCTTTCTGTCCTCCTTTGGATGACTTACACAATGGTCTTGCTGCGTGGAGCCAGGCTCTTGGTTTGCCTCTCCATGTATGAAGGCAAGCTTCTGGAAGCTGACCACTGTCCCCCACTCAATGTGTGTGCACACACAGAGACATAAACACTCACATACATGTTTTCTCCCTCCCAAAGCCTACCTTTTTTTTTGATGGTACTGGGGTCTTAACTCACGGCTTGACACCTGATAGGCAGGTACTCTTTCAGTTGAGCTACTCTACCAGACCTTTTTTGTGGTGGGTATTTTTGAGATAGGGTCTTGTGAATTATTTGCCTGGGCTGGCTTTTCCCCCATGATCCTCTTGATCTCTGCCTCCAGAGTAGCCAGGATTATAGGTGTGAGCTACTTATACCAGGCTCCAAACATTTCCTTTTAAGATCTACCCTCAAAATGAGCAATGAGCTCTTTTTTTTACTTGACATGCCCCCTCTCTGAGCCCACACTTTACTTGGGCAGGGATCACAATGCTATCAGGAAACAAAAAACCCCTCAGCTTCATTGTTTTTAAGGTGAATAAATACCTGCTAAACAATTTGTGTAAGTTTTTGCTGAAGGTCTACCTGTAGCTCTTTCTTACTTGACATTTTATAGTTCATGAATTACAATATATTTTTTATTACACTGATTTAAGTGAATGGTTTCCCTTATGTCATCAAAACTGTCAGGGACCATTTCATCCAAGTCCATTATTTTAGGAGAAGGAGCCTGCTATGATTTGAATGTGTCCCTCGAAGTCAAGTGTTAGGAACTCCATCCCCAATGCAATACTGTTGAGAGGCGGAAGCTTTAAGTGATTGGGTTGTGAGGTCTCTGCCCTCAGGAATGGATTAATGCTGGTGCCTCAGAAGCGTGTCAATTACTGCTTCTGATAAGAGGATGAGTTCAACTCTCTCTCCTCCTCCTTCATATTCTGTTTGCCACCAAGCCCAGCCTTTATTACTGTTTTTCAATTCGCCCAAGCTATGAAATGCTATTTTTATGGAATTTCATTTGCTTTTCTCTCCTAAATCAAAGTTATGAACTCTCATAGAAAACTAGTTGCATCCGTAGATTGGTTAATGGAGATTGACCCCCTCCCTTCTTCTCATTTTCTTCCTCTATCAGATACATAAATAGATACAACATTGTCAGAATGAAAATAACTTAGTTTTTATGATTATAAAAACTATACATTATCATTGTAATAAAAAATTGTTTCTAGCATTTAACACAGTGCCAGTAAGCACCAAGTTCTCACTAAATGGCTAATAGTGAAGAAAATAAAAAATCATGTCTGATTATGCTATCTGGAAATAACTACAGTTTATACTTCAGTGCATAGGCCTTCTATTCACACACACATAATTCTTTCAAAAATACAATTATATACTTAATATTCTCTTCCCAAATTCCTTAAACACATCAAAACATCCAAGTAACAGGTAACCTATTCAAGGAGGACACCTTGAAGGCCATGTTGTTTTCCTTCCAGAAATTTATTGTTGCTGATATACTTACGGAATTGCCTTCCAAGATTGTTACTAGTTATTTTCTCAATATGAACAAATATTCATTCCCTGATGGATTTACTTTGTAAAAAAGAGGAGTATTTGGACAGTGGTAAAAAGGGTAGGTGTTACTATTTTGCATCAAAAATAAGATGTGAATATAAACAATATGAAAGTGTTTTCCTAAATAGCTTATAAATTAGTTTTGAAGATGAACTCTCACAAAGAGTCCCAAAGTGTTTCCCACAGGGCCCTGATAGGAAAAGGTGCAGGCCTTCCTAGGGCCTCTCAGAAGAAGTTTGCATCTAAATGCAAGAATTCCCTGGTGGGAGGAAGGGAGGAGGTGGCTCAAATAATGTCTACACATGTAAGTAAATGTAAAAATGATAAAAATAAAATAAAGAGTTCCAGTGAGGAGTTTTTAAAAACAATATATTGGCTTGTGATGATATTTTGTACAATATTGAAATTTTACAGCAAACTTTAAAATAATTGCAAGAATTTTCATTTATAATCAGGTTGTTCTGTTTTCAAGTAGAAATTTTCCCTGCTTTGGGTGGGGGGCTCTGAGGGATTTTCTCTTGTAGCTGTTTCCATCACTGCTTCATTCCTCTTCCCACCATTCCCTGTTAATGTGGCACTGAGTGACAACTCACAAGAGAACCGAGGCCCTCTGTACTCTGCACTTCCCAATATATGTGTCATCAGAGTATCAGTGATGGTTGTGCACCCCCATTTAAGGAAAAGAAAAGCTATGATGGGCTCAGACCAGGTTTATTTAGCTCTAACTTCTGACCCTAAATACACCCTCTGCTTAGGGAGAGTACAGTTGTGGAAACACTAAAGTCTACAGGAGCCAGGCAGTTGTGAGCAACGAGCCAAGAGGCTCTGATAATAAGAGGCAAATGACTTTTAGCCTCAGTGTTGGAAGGCAATAGGGGGTGGTGGGGACTGGAGTAGATAGAGAACACATATCCATGGAAAGGGGGCTGACTTTTGCCATGGGGAGCGCAGGCTTGTGACTATTAGAACTTCTGATTTTTTGTTCTGACAAGCTGGAAATACAGGCTTTTATTTCACCATCTCAGACTTTTACATGTCAACAAATAATTCAAACATATCAGAAAGTCAGAGAGGACTTGTGGTTAAGAGCTAGTACTCTAAAGCCAGAATGGTTGGTTTGAATTTGTCTCTGCAATTTATTAATTAACTGTGCCACTGTAGGTAAGTTAAACAACCTCTATGAGCCTGAGTTTCCCCATCTGTAAAATGGAGATGGTCATAATAATATTTACCTCATAGGTCTGATAAAGAGTAAACATCTGGCCTATTACTAAAAATGAGAAGTCACCATGTGGCTAAATAAAACATAACTGCAGGACTCTGGTATGGAACCAGGAAAGAAAGCTTTTGGGACCCTCAGAGAGTCTGTACAAAATCAGAGTCACCACCTCAGCTTATTCCAAAGCACACCAAGATTTATAGTGTCTGTAAAGGTCAAGGTGACCTTTAGTCACTCAGCAGTTTAGTAATGAATAGGACAAACTATCCCACCAGCCAACTCAGAGGCCAACAGGAAGGGGGCTTTTCCATTTTGGCTGGTCGTTAACATCCTGGTCTGTAAATAGGTGCTATGGCCAGGCACTGGTGGCTCACGCCTGCAATCCTAGCTCCTCAGGAGGCAGAGATCAGGAGGACCTTTGTCTGAAGCCAGCCCAGGCAAATAGTTCTCGAGATTCTATCTTGAAAAAAATTCATCAGAAGAAAAGGGCTGGTGAAGTGGATCAAGGTGTAGGCCTAAGTTCAAACCCTAGTACTGCAAAAACAAAACAAAACAAAAAAAGGCACTGTCTCTTTCCTTGTCCCATTCCTGATTTGGCCACCCCAGTCACCCAGCATCCCCTAATGGGTTCCAGAGTTTGGAAACTGTTTCAACCTCCTGGCCTGGCACCCGTGCTGATGGCTTAGTGTCCACACCACATCAGTTGTTAAATGTTTTGTTTACCACCCCTGCCCTCAGGTGCAACAAAGCCAAAAAAGTTGCAGAGTCAACCATTAAAAGGTTTGCTTTTCTCAAACTAGCGAACTTTTCTGAGCTTAGTTTCCTTACCTGTAAAATGGGGATGATATTAATAACTACCACTTGAGTTATTTTGATAACTGAGAGAATCCATGTTGGATAGTAAGTACAGTGCCTAAAACATGGCACTCTCTCCCACCCATCCCCATAAATAATATTGGTGTTATTTTGGCTACTGTACCATCAGGTGAGAAGCATGTGCCTTGATTAAGTTTTATCCTTGGAAGACTTCATCTGACTCACATGTGCTTACTAGTCAAGGACCAGGGACTTTAATTATAGATGTTCAAATTTTTTAACATAAAAAAATCTTTATTAAAACAAACAGAAGGATTGGGTGGGGGTGGGGGTGCTTGTCTGTAATCCCAGCTACTCAGGAGGTGGAAGTAGGAAGATCTCTGTCCAAGGCTGGCCCAGGAAAAATTTGGAGACCCTATCTAAAAACACACTTCAAGCAAAAAGTGTTGGGGGAATGGTTGAAGCAGTAGAACACTTGCCTAGCAAGTGAGAGGCCCTGAGTTCAAACCCCAGTACTGAAAAAAAAGAAACAGTGTTAATAAAATTATATTTCAGCTTCCAAATAGCAATATTTAAGTATAATTCTTCAAGAAGAAACTGTCAAGTGGACCAAGTACTATTTGACACCTGTCTGACATCTGGTAGGGACACTTACATGTTGACTGCCACTGGTTCCTGCACCTGGCACAGTGCCTGACTGTGAGGAATGCATACTAAATATTTTTTGAATGAATACGTGAATGCCAATGAATGGATGAAGACAACACAGGCTTGGGAGAAGCAGGCCAGAGACTGGGGCTGAGAGTGCGGTATCCAGGAGCTGGCCAGAAGGTACCATGGATTCAGGAGTCAGTCTCTGGGAAGGTGGAGTAGGAAGAAAGATGGAGGGACAAACCCATGGGTTTCCATGGGACAGAAGAAAAGAGTATCTTAGAGTCAGGTGAGAAGCCAGAGCACTGAGGTGGGAGCTGAGAACTGAGTTATCCACGGGGCTGTTTTAAAGGTCTTTCTTCTCCCAGTCAGGACCGCTGGTCTTGGGGTGTGGCAGTTCTACAAGCTCCCTGCTGAGCCATGTGGGACATATTGCTTAGAAGGCCACGGCAGTCCCTCCCCTGATTTGTCATTCTCAACATAACTGTTTTGTCAAGCTCCATCCAACACTCAGCCTTTGCTCAGCAAGGTCCCTCTTCACTCAAGCTGCTTCCCCCCTCCCCCTCCCTTTTTTTTGAGTGTTTAGCACATCCTGGGGCAGGGCACTGAGACCTATAATCCCAGCTACTTGGGAAGTAGTGATGGGAGGACTGAGGTTTGAAGCCAGCCCAGGCAAAAAGTTAGTGAGACCCTATCTCAAAGAATAAGCACTTTGTAGTGGTGCATATTATAATCCCAGCTACACAGGAGGCAGAGGTAGGAGGATCTCAGTCTGAGGTCAGCTTCAGACAAAAGTGTAAGACCCTGTCTGAAAAATAACTAAACCAAAAAGAAATGAAGCATGGCTCAAGGGGTGGAGTACCAGCCTAGCAAGCACAAGACCCTGAGCTCAAACCCTAGTACCACCAAAAATAAAATAAAAAAGGAAACTCCTGGGGCCTGTGCAGGGCTGAGGCATAAGTCAGTGAGAGATTCAAAGACACATCTCTCTGGGAGTAGCTCCTGAGGAACAGCTGCAGGCCCTGGTGATTGGCTTCTGAGATGGGGGGCTGTGTTTTGCACAGCACTGTACTCAAGGCTGTGGCTGGCTGGCATCCTCCTACATAGCTGTTTTGCTGAAGTATCAAAAGGTGCCCAGTGACTCAGGGTCAGCAGGAGTGGGCATCTTGCAGCAGACTGTCCACAAAGGCTCCGGGGCCCTTCCTGATGAGTTAGGGTCAATGTCTCATAGTTAAATGTATTAAAAACCACTCCTGATTGTTCCTCAAACAAAACCCAGTGCCTGACACCTACTATCAGGAATGGATGTGAAGATGCAAGCGACAGGTAGTCACCACACCTGTGTGGCAGGAGCGAGTGCTTCAGCTCTTACTGTCTGACAATGCAGGTCCTTCCAGACAGCAAAGCTTTCTGAATCCATCTTCAATGGCATTTTAAACGGGTTTCAGAACTCAAGGTCACCTTCTTAGTTGTACCTGGGCTTTTATACAACACACTTCAATCACTGTCTGGGCAGCAGCATGAAAGCTTTCTGTTGTGAGTAACACGTCGGAAAAGAGGCCATTCTTTGCTTTACGTACTTAAGTGAAGAACTGGTCCCTGACTGAACATAATGGAAGTCATTTGTTCTGGAAAAAGCAATTCAGAAAAAGCTATCCCCTAAAAAGCTATAGCCATACACTCAGAACTCTCTCCTTGGACAGGCTATGAAAGACACTTGGGCTTAAGACTTATTTTGGCGGGGGTGGGAGGGTGGGAGGGGGTCAGGAGCTGCCTTAATTTCCCATAATGGCTATGTGTAGGAAGTCTATTACCTGTAACTGTTTGCTGCTGAAATATGTGATTGGCCCCAAGCTTAGAAGTAACGGATGCTCCTCTTAGGGCCTGACAGCCCACATTACAGCCAGTTTTGGAAGTGGTTTCTACAGTTCCTGGCTAGAGTTGGAAGGCTTTCCATCTGAGGGGGAAGCGCAGACAAATTCCCCACGTTTTGGAGGTTGCTCTTGAGATGACTTGGTCCTACAGGCCTCCCTGCAGGGAAACTGAGAACATTTTTCTACCCTTTTTTTCCTACCTTTGCAGCTCTCAAAAGGGAGCCATTTTGGCGTGATAGGAAAGGATTGAGCCTAAGAGGAGGAACAACTCTCTTTTTTCATCTTGGTCTTTTTCATCTTTCAGATTTGGGGATAGAATTACTTCTCCCTATGAGAGCCTGGTTTTCCTAATCCTAAAACCAGAGTCTCCAGGCCTTAGCATGGGTGGCAGGGAATCTTAGAGCAGTGTCTCTTGAGGCTTGGTGGACAGAAGAGAGGGTGGCAGGTAATTCCAGCCCCTCCTGCTTAGTTCGGGTTACAACTCTCCTCACCTCCTGTAGGAGTGAGATCGTCAAAGTGCATCTTTGGCCATGATGAGGGAACCAGGCTAAGCAGTGAGTTGGCCACATTCAGCTTTTGTTCAAACCCTCCTAACAGGGAGCCGCCCTGTCCCATATGGGACTTCAGGGAAGCTCATGCCCTCCCCAGAAATGACCAATGGAAAAGACAGACGGGACTCTCGCCAGGCCAGGATACGGTCTCTGGAAAGAGGTTGTTTTTGTCTCCATTGCCGTAGAAAACACATCCTCTGGACTTACTGAGGGGGAAACGGCGTAATTGGGCCTGCTGGAGGTTACCAAGGTGAACAGAACCCAAGATTAAAATCTGCCAGGCCAGTGATGCTGGAAGCACGGAAAGCCCGAAGAGGAAATCTAGTTTGCTATTGGTAAAATTTTTTTGGATGCTGTTTACGTTTGAACTTTTCTCTGTTTTCCTGTAGAAACTTCCGTACCCTCTTCCTGAGTCCCCACAAAGGCCTGGACAATGCAGTCCCAGCACTGCAGTAGGACATGGGCTGGGCCCCACCTTCCTTCTTCCTGCAGGGATATCCTCTCCTATAGAAGAGGTAAGAATGCAAGGTTCATGTGAAAATGTTATTATATTCCTTATCTCAGTCATTTTGGGTTCTGCCGTTTGGCGACAATAAGTCCGCCTGGTCACATTCACAATAGAGGTGGCCCCGGTTCCGAGCTTTGGCTCTTGCTGTTTTCTCAGCTGAAGAGGGCAAATGGCTGTTAAAAAGGCTGCATGTTTGCCAGGATCTTATCAGGAGTTCATGTCTAAGGCCAGAAAGAGAAGGGAGGGCTCCATTTTTTTTCTCTCTCCTCATTGTTTCCAACTGAATCGGCAGGAAATGGGAGTCCTCCACCTGTCCCTCTTGGGAGCAAAATTGATTTGATTCCATTTTTCAGATGTATCCGCTGCCACCAGAAGTTAGGGGCATTTCCGCCCACCCCAAAGCGAACGTGTGCTGCAGTTACACAAATGACATCTTTCAAAGTTGCAAATGAATCACACGTGAATGGAGACCTTTAGGATTGGTGACTGCCTCACAGAGTCTCAGGCTTGCGCCATCTTCTCATTCACCCCTGTATACAGTGCTTTTAAGGGACTGTGGACCGCGACTGACTCCAAGTGTGTGTGACTGTGGTGTCTGTGTGTTTATGTGTGTGCGCTTTTATGTGTGTGTGTGCGCGCGTGCACAGAATCTTGGAGAATTGAATCCCTTTGTCCAGGTTTCCACATAAATCCAATAGTTCCCCTTGACAGCTGCCTGAAAGTGTAGGTTTGAGATGGAGTGTAGGATTTAGACAGAAGCCAAGTTCATTTCTGAAGAAACTTAGTATGTTTGTGGTTAACCCAGCATTTTCCATTTAACCCAATCCAGCCAATTCAGTCAATTTGGACAAGAATCAGGGTCTGTCTAGATGCATTGTTTCATCTGAGAGTAACCCCAGATGATTTTAGCTTGAGGGAAGCAGTCGTTTTACTACGTACAGATAAAGCCTAAACACAGGCGTTACGTAAACCACAGAGTTCCATAACAGAAGGAACTTCTTGTTCTATGTTAACACTTCATCTTGGAACTTTGAACTTGGGAAGTTACTTGATGGAGTCAGGACACAATCTAGTTCTAACTACACTCGGGAGCACAAGAATCAGAAAAGGCAATTTGGTTCCACTCTAGTGGCATCCTGGTTTTCCTAGGCCACACCATCCTCAACACAGAACCCTGCCTTGGACCAAAGAGGCTGTGCTCCTATCTCATCTAGTAATGGAACCTCAGCGTGTCACATGCCCTGCTCACACTGGTGGCTATTTGTGCTCTTCTGGGAGAGGATATTTTCAGGCTGGGAGAAACTCTCCAACTTCCTTCTTTCCTTGATGGTCTTAGGGCCCATGTGGGTGGCTGTTGCTCCCAGACTTCCCTGCAACTCCATCCCCCTTCACTGTGTTTGATGAGAGCCACCCTCACTCCCATGTTCACCCTGGGGTACCCAAATGATACCCCAGATACTGAAGTATGATAAACCTGCTGACAGCCCTCTGGATAGTGTCTCTTTCCAGTGAGACAATCAACTTTGGACCACATGTCAGAAGTTAGATCCATGAGAGCGCTAACATCCTCAAGTGCATCAGCCAATACTTTCCCCCACCCCCAATATTTGCTTTCTCTCCTGGTGGCTCCTCACATCCCTAGCTCCTTTGAAATGGCTGGGCTTTTCTGGCTGGTTGGCTCTCAGAAAGGATGTCACAATGAAAAGCACAGCCAGGGCAGGAATTTTCCTGACTTTTGAGTTTCAAAAGCTTAGTCCATTAGGGAATAGAAAAGACCCACAGAAAGAACAAAACATTTGACTGAAATATTATGAGTTAGAACACGGTTCCTCAACAGCCACACTCCCTGAGCTTCAGAAGTTTTGGGGAGAACCAAGGGGGAAAAATTAGTGATGGTAAGATTTGAAGGGATTCCAAGGGTGTGAGAAAATTTAGCCCCCACACCCCCACCTTGATCTACTCACAGAGCCTGCATATCACCCATACCTGTGGGATACACTATTGCTTTGTCTTTTGGCATTCAGTGAGGACTTCCTAGGATAGCTGTTGGCATTTTTCTCACTGACCATTTAGTAGGAATGACAACTGTCTCTTTCCCCAGACTTATCTTACCCCATGTGGTCAACCCAATGTGCTATATCTCATGGTGCTTATAAGCCCCCATGATGGAGGGTGGCACCCTTGGTTATCTGGCAAGGTAGTATGACAAATGGGGATGTCTTTTGTGTCCACAAATGAAGGCTGAGTGGAACAAACTCAGTCTTTTCCCCATAGAGCAGTGGTTTAGACCACCCACACTTCAAGCCCTCCCAACTGTAAGATTCTTTGGCTTCCTACAGGGAGCCACTCTGTTCTTCTATGTTGAAGAACTTTGGAATATTTCCCACACAGCTGGTCCAGTGGTCCATTTGGGTGATTCTATCTTGTGTTTCATTCCTAGCCTCTAACCTAACCTTGTCCTTGACACTTATATGGTGTACTTGCCTGGTTTCCCACATTCTCATGCCTCTTACTATAGAATCCAGATGTCCCCAGCTCCTGGGCTCTGATTTGGATTGGGCTTCATCTCTTCTTTACTGGAGTGTCAGTCTCAATGTCAGCCACCTTCCTTTTCACAGGCACATCAGTCCTATACCTACACCTCCCTAAAACATCAAGGATCCCTCAAATTGCACACCCTCATCTTGCCCAAGATAGACTGAGTTACAGGTAAAATGGAGTCCTTGGGGCCACACTATAAGTACCAGAAGGAGGATGTTCTTTCTTCAGTGAGTGAAGATAGTACATCACAGGTTGAGTATCCCTTATCAAAAAATGCTTGGGACTAGAGCATTTTTTCTTTCTTATTTTGGGATATTTTCATATACATAATGAGTTATTTGGGGAATGGGACCTAAAATTCATTTATATGTCATACACCTTATGCATATAGCCTGAATGTAACTTTACAAAATATTTTCAATGATTTTGTGCATGAAATCAAGTTTGTGTACACTGAACGATCAGAAAGCAGTGTCACCATCTCAGACACCTTGTGGACAATTTGCAATTGTTTGTCACCACCATCATTCTTGACTCTGAATTTATATGCTGCCAGTAGCAATCATTTTATCCTTGTTATGTTTTGACTGCAACTGACTACATGGTGTGCAAGCACTCACTCTCCTTGTGATGCTGTAGCCTTCTTGCAATCCCAGGGTCTCCAAAGCTACTTTCTCTAAATTTCACAGAACATCTCCCAGAATTCTATTACTTTTCTCTGGAGAACAACTTCTCCCCTTTCTCAACTTCTCTCATCTTCCTCCAACATTTCCTTCCTACCACTTCATTACCAAAAGGACCACTTAATGAATATAAAGAATTATTTCTAGAGAGTATATACTAAGACCAGATTCATCCTATCTAAATTTGGATCTCAATTCCGTATCTTCCTAACAAGTTTCTTAATTTTTTTTAAGACTCATCTTCATCTGTTAATGTTATAAATATGGAATGATTAGAATGGTACCTGGCACTTATAAGTATTTTGAATACCTGTAAATATTCAAAAATGCTGATTGGAAGTAGCTTAGGAGGCAGAAGGGGAACTTTCCTTTCTATCCTCTAGTAGCTCATAGAATGCAAAGCCCAGCTCTCTAATCAGATAAAGAAAAGGTAAGGACTAGAGTGTCCTTTAGGATACAAATAACAAGAGGAAGTGACCTCCTTCAGTCTTGTTCCTCTGCTCAAGATTCAGATTCCTAAGACCAGGCCTATGATTGGCCTAGCTTGGGTCATATGTCCACCTCTTTGTTTGGCTGACAAAGTACCTTGGTTAATGGGACAGACAGACTGTTTCCAATAGTGCCCCAAAGCAAACTTGGAATATGGTCACCAGAAGAGTAAGTGTTCTTCAAAGGCCCATGTACCAAAAGCTTGGTTGCCAGCCTGTGATGCTATTGGAAAGTGGTGGAAACTTTAGGAGGTGGGGCCTAGTGCAAGGAAGTTAGGTACCTGCAGCTATGCCCTTGAAAGGGATATTGGGACCCCAGCCCCTTCCCCTCTCTCTTTGTTTCCCATCTACCACTAGGTGAGCAAACCTTCTCCACCACATGCTCCCACCATGATGTATGTGTTGCCACGGGCCCAAAGCAATATGGCCACATGATCATGGACTGAAACCTTGAGACAAAAATAAACCTTCCCTCTTTGTTTATATCAAGTATTTTGTTACATTGACAAAAAGCCAGCTAAAACATGAGTACTCAAAAAATTTAGGATTTTGGAGCATTTTGAATTTTGGATTTTCAGGTTAGGGATGCTGATCCTATAATAGAACTAGGTTGGGCCACATGGAATTCCCTTCTCATCCACATGGAGTCCCTTTTTGACTCTCTTTCCTCCATGTGACTGGTATGGTTAGACCATCTTGGGGACAAGCTGGTCCTCCTTTCACTGGGGAAGGGTAGGGGATCGTGGCACCAGGCCCCAAGGAAAGGCTTCGCTTGCAGTCTAGAGACAGGATCCAGAGGACCATAGGAGCAAGAGCTGAGGCATTCAGCAGAGACAAAAGGGTGCCGAGAAACCAGATGGCTCTCCAGTGCTAACGTTCTCTGATCTTGTCTGTATTGAATGGAAACCATCAAGTGGAAGTATGTGCTTTATGTCACATACTTGGCATGTTGTTAATTTTCAGTTTGCATTTCCCCTTACCCTTCTCTGCTTCCCTGGGGTTTTGCGAGGCTTAATTAATGTTTATAAAGTGTTATACAGGTCTCAGATGAAAGTTATCATAAAAGTGCAAGAATGACCATCATCATGGACCCTAACTTGATGAGAAATTCTGTTCAGCTTGAAGTGAGTATCAGCTATATTTAAATGTATGGGAATGTTCCAAGATTACCGCTATCTGGAAGAAATGCATATGAAGAGAGATATTTTTCATAGTGAATTTATAAAAGTATTCAGAGGGTTAAGTAAGAAGCAAACTTCAAGGGATTCTGAGTGACAATAAAAACAGATTATTTAACAGAAGCAAAGCAGGCCTTCCAACCAGGTGACAAGAAGACTGATTTTCATGTAAGGTTTTTCAGGTCAAGTCTATTAAAGGAAATGATGAGCACATGAGCATTCACTGAGGTACTGACTCTGGATTGAATGCTGGCTAGGATTAATAAGGCATGGGTTAGGGCTGGAAATTTTTTTTATTAGAATATGGAAGGTTTTGTGGTAAATTATGGTAGTTAGGGGTTTGATGTTGGAAAGAGGAATGTTCTAGAACATTTCTTCTGCTAAGTGCCTCAGGGGTCATATCCGTTTTTGGAATCTCACTGGCTGACTTCAATTCCCTGGGGCAAGTCATTTAACCTTTTGTGTCTCAGTTTCTCATTTGTCCAAGATAAATAGTAGAAATGCATACCTTAGGACTGGGAATGAGGATAAATGAGCTCATATACAGAGAATACTACAAAAAGTTTACATCATTAGTACGATGATATCATTGTTATCATTGCATTCTGCCTTTGGAAAGTTCTTGAACAGGGAATCCACTGGAGCTTGAATGAGCCTCACATAAGTCCCTCCCAAAATGTAGAGTCTAAGGGGAGAAGAAATTGAGAAGACGTGGAGTAAGAGTGGAGCTGCTATGAAGAAGTTCTTGGTCAGGTTTTTGATTATTTCAAAATCTTCTTTGTGCCACCCCAAGTGAAGCCATTCTCAAAATCAGATTCAACAAAGCTCTGCTTTTAGCCCATTATTTTGAAGCCACATTGGCTACAAGAGCATCATTTGGCCCTTCTCTCTTAGTTGTAGTGGGATTTTCTGAGAAGCAAACTTGAGAGATGGGTAATAGTAATTTTTGCCAATTATTTTCAGCTCTCTTCCTTTTGGTGTATGATGACTTTACTCCTCTGGCCCCTTTGAGGGGTTACGTTGATCAATGGCTCATTCTGGCCAATGAGTGACATGCAGTGACGTGTGTCACTTGCAGCCTGAAGCTCTAATAGCTTATCTAAGACCTAGTAGTGCTGTACTTCCACCTGGTGTGGAAGCCAGCAGTGCTGGAGATGGGCACTGTTCCATCAGCCTGAATCCCTCAATGACTGTCAAAACTGATGAGGGGAGTCACTCCCTTCTCAACCTCTTCCCAACCAATCTCCAACTGACAGGTAACAGAGCTAGAAATAGACTTACTGGTTAAAGCTGTCATTCAGGGGTCATTCGTCATTGCAGTGTAACCCAGTCTCTCCTAACTGACAAGGTATCTTCATGTAAGAAATCACATGCATACCTATGTAGTGAATTACAATGTAATTTTACTGTCCACAAGTAAATCTTTATAATCACCTCTTTTTTATGTGATTCATCCTGTGGCCTAATGTAAGGTCCAACTCCTTACTTTGCCCCTCAAGTCTCGAATTTCACTTTATATCCCACAATGTCCATAATGAAACTCTCTTCCAAGTTACACTGGGCTCTCCACTATAGACCCTCAACAAACTTTGTTACCACCTCCCACTCTGCTCAAACTGCTTCCCTAATAAGATCAGTACTTCCTACTAATCCTTACCTATTTGAATCCTATCCTTTAAGTGTAATTGTTACTGTATTTCCAGAGAACAACTAAGAAACAACTATGACACATTAAAACACA
This sequence comes from Castor canadensis, assembly GCF_047511655.1. Lineage (NCBI taxonomy): Eukaryota > Metazoa > Chordata > Mammalia > Rodentia > Castoridae > Castor > Castor canadensis. Next base: position 133,608,241 of record NC_133393.1, on the reverse strand, counting down.
TTATTATTTTCATTAATTATCAAACACTGATAAAGAAAATACAAAAAGGTCACGTGGGGACCAACAGTGACAGCAGAAGGACCAAGAAGTATGATGTACACCTGAGGTCCTTACACATCATGCTGAATATTCCTCATAGCTGCGTTTCAGTACCACATCCAGGACTTCCTCCTGCAGCTGCACCATCACAAATGTGCAATATTGCACATCTGCATTAGCCTCTGCACCGTGTTTATAATGGCGAGAAGTTGGAAAGACCTAAATGGCCCCCAATGTGATCTGAGTAAATTAATTTTCATGGATTCATAAATTGAACTGCTAGGCAAGTGTTAAAAGGGACAAGGTAGAGTAATATGTATTGGCAGAGACAGGTATGTATGACATGTGGTTGTGTAAAAAAAAAAGCAGCTTGAAGAATAGTATATGTGGGATGATTCTGTTTATATTACTATATTAGTTACTTTTGCATAGCTACAATGAAAATACCAGAGAGAACAAGGTAAGGGAGGAAGGGCTCTATCCATGGTTGCCAACTCTATTACTTTGGACTTGATGCAAGGCCAGACATTATGGTGGCAAGAGTGTGTGGCAGGGGAGGTTCTTCACCTCATGGCAGACAGGAAGCAGAGAGCGAGGAAGGGACTGGGTACCAGATATAACCTCCACAGACATGCCCCGCCAGTGACCTATTTTCTCCAGCTAGGTCCTACCTCCTAAAGTTTCCAGAACCTCCCAAAATAGCATCGCCAGCTGGGGACCCGTTGTTGAACACCTGATCCTGTGGGAGACATTTTGCATTCAAACCATAACAATTGCTTAATATATTTTATATTCATAAAACTTCTGAAGTATATTGAGTAAAGCAATAGCAGTGGTTCTGAATGAGAAGTAAGATTGCTGGGGCGGGGGGAAGGGAGTGAGACAACTCTTCCATTTTTTACTGTATTACTGGACTTCATATAGGAAGCATTTATTGGGCTAGGGATGTAGTTCAGTGGTAGAGTGCTCACTTAGCATGTGCAAGGCACTGGGTACAATCCCAAGTGCCACAGGAAAGCAAGTAAAAAGAATTTATTACTTGTATGGTAGCAGTAACGATGTTATTGTCCATCAAATACTTACTGAGTGCCAAGGGTACCTCAGAGTTCATGTGCTAGTCCTCATAGGATAATGCCATGAAGAATGATTTGTATTCTCACTATTCAGTAGGTAAGAAAACTGAGGGATAGAGAGGTTAGATCACAGAGTCAGAAGTGGGATTGAACCCAGGTAATTCAGCTACACGATACATGGTCTCCATCACTGCACTACAATAAAAATAAATAATAATTCTTATTATTTCTTCCTGTAAGACACAGTTCAACTCTCACTTCTGTGATGGCATTTCTGACCCTATCATTCATTCAACAAACAATTGCTAGATATCTATTAGGGTCAAAAGGTCTGTTTGGGATACTGCAAAGTACACAAGACAAATAGATGACAATGCTTGCTATCCAAGAGTTTATGGTCTAGCAGAGGAGGATGAAGTAACCTCCCAAACCCAAGAAGAATGTGTCATAACACAATGGCTAACTCTGACAAGGGTTAGGAAAAAAAGAAGGGAACTTTCAGCTCTGGGAAGCAGAGCTAAGTCTTGAAGGCAAGAAGGTTTCTAAGAGGCAAATCCCTCTGTGGCTGGAGCAAAGAGAAGTCACAAAGCTGCCAAAATGGGTGGTGAAGGCCTTGGTAGCCTGCTGAGTTTTCTCCTGCTCCATCTGGTAGGAAGTGAGACTCCTTGAAAAAATGTGGAGTACACCAGTGACAGGACCAGAGGATCAACTTCATGATGACAGCAAATACAGATGACCTGCCTGATAGGATGCTGAGTACTTTTTATATACAGTAAGCCCGCCTTTTTCATGGATTTATTGCACGTGGTTTTGATCAAGCATGGTCAATAAGTAACAATAAATTAAAAATCAAAAGAAATTTAAAAAACAAAAATTTTAAATTGTCATGCATGCATCTCGCAGCTCAGTGGCTATGGAGAAGCTCTCAGGCCCGAGTTATCATCAGCTGGGTTTAAATCCTTGTGTGATCTGCTAAGTGTTTCCTTGTCCTTAATTTTGTGAAAACATGCCCCCCAAAAAGCAAGATAAAAATGAATGTGCTTAGTTGAAGTGATCAAATGCGAATTTGCGATTTGTTGAAAGACAACATGTCTTTAGTGGAAGTTAGGCAGTGTTACGGGAAAACTGAATCAAGCACGGGCAGTACAGCTGAACTCCGTGCAGCCTGAGCATGAGTGGTTTTCTATACTAACTCATTTAATCCATAAAACCCCCCTAAGGCTTGACACTTTCCTAACTTTACAAAGAGATGAAATCAAGCTAGTTAGCTCTCACAGCTGAGTTTGACTCCAAAGTTGGCCTCCTTCACCACTTACCTGTACTGTTTTTTGTTTTGTTTTGTTTTTGTGGTACTGGGGTTTCGAACTCAGGGCCTCATGCTTGCTAGGCAGGTGCTCTACCACTTGAGCCACTCGACCAGTCCTCAAAATCATGACACATGCCTGATTACAGACTTTGTGTATGTGTGTGTGTGTGTGCGCGAGACACTAGGGTTTGAACTCAGGGCCAACACTTTGAGCCACTTCACCAGCCCTTTTTTTTTTGTGATGGGTTTTTTTTTTGCGAACTGTTTGCCAGGGTTGGCTTCAAACCCCAATCCTCCTGATCTCTGCCTCCTGAGCAGCTAGGATTACAGGCATGAGCCACCAGCCCCCTGCTGTACTTGTTTTTGTTGGAGACATGTGTCTGGTGCCACTCTGTGAGGTGGCTTGAGGGGTACAAAAGTCTTCAGGGGCAAGGAAGCTGGTGAGAAAGCTATGGCAGATCCGGGCCATCGTCCCAAACTCCTACAGCATTTTGCCCAAAGGACTCATTTGTTCCTTCATTCAGTTACTAGTTTTTCACGTGTGTTTGTGTTCTCTCCTCAAGTGGATGGGAAACAACCACACACACACACACACCCCAGGTAAAATGGTATGAATGAACCACTTCTATGATTCTGCCATTCTCTAATTCCATAGGGAGTGGAGCTCAATGATATTTATAGTGACAGACTACAATGCATGCTGCCTTATAGTTTTCCACTTCCCCACAGAAAAGTGGGAATCTGATTCCAACTTTTACAGGAAACTTCAGAGGTCAGTAAAAAGCTGGAGAAAATTCAGGTTCCCTAGGACAGTGCTCTTCTAAATGCATTACGTAATCTCCGCATTAAACTTGGTGAGAAGCTCAATGTTTCGGAAATCCCATGCATCTCTTCAGTGTATGAAGCAGGTAGGCAGGCAGCACTAAATGTGTTCTAAGGTGGGCAACCCTTAGCACAATTTATCAGTGTGTCAGAGCTGGGGAGGACAGGAACTGGAGTGTGGCCCCCCATGGGGTACTGTCACCATCCACTTTGTCCCCTCATGTTGCAGCTTCCTGCACCCTCCATTTTAAGGCAATACATTTTTCTGCCCTTGTGTTCATCCATAAACACTTTGATGTGGACTTGGGTATGAAGTCATACACTCTGACTCATTGCTACTTCAAAGAAACTAATTATAAATGAACTTACCTCAGGTATGTCAAAATCCTGGAAATCATCAACAATCCCCCCTGTTAATTATTGCAAGAAACCTTTCTGGACATGATTGCATAGAAATACTATTTGTGAACATATCTAACCAGTGACAAGCATATCTAGTCACTCAGTAACTGATCATTTCTGAACACTGCCTGAGCCAGGTGCCAAGGATAGAGCAGTGGACAAAACAGGCCAGATTCCTGTTTGCAATCAAGAAAAAGAAGACAGAGAATAAACGAGTATCAGACAGGGAGCAGTATCAGGTCCTGAAAAGTGCTATGATGAAAGGAAAATGGCCAGGTGCTCGTGGCTTACACCTATAATCCTACCTATTGGGAGACAAATACTTGGCAAGACCCCATCTCCAAAATAACCAGAGCAAAATGGACTGGAGAAGTGGCTCAAGTGGTAGAGCACCTGCTTTGCAAGCAATGAACCCTGAATTCAAACCCCAGTCCCACAAAAAAGAAAGAAAGAAAAGAAGGAAGAAAGGAAGAAAGAAATGAAGGAAGGGAAGGAAGGAAAGAGAGAGAAAGAAAGAAAAGAAAAGGAAGGAAGGAAGAAAGAAAGAAACAGGTAACATGATGGATGGAAGTGACTGTGGAGTGACTTCAGACACAATGGACAGGGAAGATCTCAGAGATGAGGTACCTTGCAAAGGACCAAAGGGACATCCAGGAGCAGCAGGACAGCATTTGGGCAACAGCACACAGGATCAAAGCTTGTGAGAAGCTGAAAGAAGGAGCGGTGCCTGGAATGTGAGCAAGGGGAAGAAGGGAGAAGGCTAAGACAGAATTCCAGAAAGGAGGTGGCAACCAGATCATAGAATGTCTTCATAGTCAGGAATGAAGGGTGCATTATTTTCAAGTGTGAAAAGAAGTCAATGGGAAGGTTAGGGCAAAATGACTTGCTATGACTTATAAAAGCTGACAGTGGCTGCTGAGTGGAGACTGGATGGCTGCCGCAGGTCTCAGCTCAGATGGCTATACAAAACACCTTAGATCTGATGGCTTGGACAGCAGCTATTTCTTAGCTAATTAACATGACCAACATGTTTTTCTTTAAAAGCACAGGTGTTAATTATATCCAAAGCTAAGTAGACTCAGGTTGGTTCAACAAAACTTTGTTGAGAAAAGAATATGTAATGTGGGAAATGCCCAGCTTTCTCATATCGGGTACAGTTTCTAGTCCTTTCAATTTATTTTAACTTTTTTTTTTTTTGTAGTGCTGGTGTTTGAACCCAGGGCTCTGTGCTTTCAAGACAGGAGCTCTACTGCTTGAGCCATGCCTCCAGCCCAACAATGTGTTTTGATTGACTATGAGCCCAGTATTATGGTTGACTCTGGAAGTTCAGATGAAAAAGACAGACACAGCCCCAGCACTCAATAATAGGTTAGTAAAGAAACCAAAGTCAATGCAGGAAGATAAATGAAACACAAGAAATACTGAGACAGAGGACACCAAAAAGCACAGGAGAGAGAGAATCCTTAGAGAGAGAAGAGGAAAAACCTACCCAGAGCAGGTGCCTGCTGGCTTGCATGTCAGGGAGGAACAGGTCCAGCGTAGGTACAAACAGGAGGGCTTTTTGGGTGGGGAACAACACAGGCAAATACACAGAAGAGTGAAACAGCATGGTTTGTTGGAGGGACCGCAGGCCACTTGGTATTTCTGGAGCGACAGAACAGGGAGAGAGATGAGACTGTCAGTGTAGGCAGGACTGAGACCACCAAGGGCCTCATTTTTAATCATGGATGAGCTTGCATTAGATCCTGTGAGGGATTGGGAGTCAGAGAAGTGTTTAAAACAGAGAGATCATCAGATTTCTTTCATCCATTCCCCATTGCAAACATACTTTTAACACACACATACACACACAGACAAACACACTCATACACTAACACACTTCAAAACCACACACACACACACTAACATACACCCACACTTTCACACACCCCGCACTAACACTCACACTCATGCTTACATACTTACACACTCACTCATACTCTCACACACACATACACTCACACACACATTACTTGAGAATATTTGTGAAGGTATGTGAAAGGTGGCTCCAAAGAAACTGTATAATTTGGAAGGCAGAGAATGAGGAGAGAAAAAGTTACAGTGGCTGGAGGAGGGACTCTCTGCCCTCTTCCAGCACTTGGGCCAAGTCCAACAGGGGACAAGCGGCCTGTCTGTTATGCCTGCAGACCTGTGAGGCAAGCCCTGCTCCTCCACAGAATGGGCGATTCATGCAGAATGTAAAGCCAAGAGGTGCCCATTTTCCAGAGCTGCGATGCCAATTCCAGTTGCAGTAAGAAGGTGACAGGAGCCTGGAGGCCTGGTTGTGCCAAGGTACACATTTGCTGTGGGCACACCATTAAGACATATAGTAAAAAAATCCTCTCCGTGCTTGGAGACTTTCCTAGAGCCAGGCAGCTTGGACACTGTGGAAGGTGCGGTTTCCCAGGCTGGCTGTACGGTGTCTCATGGTGCCCGGGGGAGGGGCATGAAAATATGCACCAATGCACAAATGCAATGTCAATTTTAATTCTCCTGTCACATATGACATAGTTAACATACCACCTAAACCTTGGTAAAGGGAGTGCTGCAGACTAAAGTCCCAAGGAAGTCACATCATTCTGTGACATCTCTTCTATGCAGAATGAACTAAGAATGTTAAATTAAATACCCACCAGAGGCTTCCTAATGTTGGGTTTTTGACTTTTGCACATAGAAATCTGAAAATGTGAAGCCCTGGTCTTTGTAGTGGGTGGAGAAGTAAAGCTGGGCCCAGGCATGGCTAGAAAATTAAGTGGGAATTGTTATAATATACGCGTATGTACGTATATATTACAGATATATAGTATCCTATATATGCTATATTATTGGGAATGAAATGTTCAATATCTATTGACAGCTGCTTCTGCAAAAAAATCTTACAAAGCGAGTTGTCCAATAATCTTGTAAATATCTGCATTTCTATTTATTTGTTGAACTGATTGAGTGAACTCCACAATCAGAACAGGTACCACATGGTAGAGCCAAATTTAAACCAAAATTGCAACCTAACTGTCACATCAATATTCTTAAACTAAGGTCTATAGATCCTGTAGGTCTAAGAGTTTACTGAGATAATCCTAAAATTTGGTGATTTTTGTGTATACATTTCAGCGATGGCCTTAAAATTACTATTAGCCTATTGTGGATGGCTTAAGATCACCTATCCCATAAACCCCATAAACAGGGACAGTGTGGGATTTCTATGCCCAAGCCTGTGTTTGCATTCATCATCCTATTTGTACAAAATGGTGCCATTGTAATTATCTTAGCTAATGAGAAAGGAATATGGGTGCACTTAATTCTTAAGTGATTCATAAGGGTTACCTGTGAAACTGAAATGATGTCATGGGATGCTGTACAAATAAACAAGAAAAGCAGTGTGTATGTGGGGGGGGTGGTCACATGCAAAAGAGCTGGCAGCAGGGAGGTCAAAGTTATAGTCCCCTTGTGATCAGTGTTAATCTAGACACCATCTCGCTCTCATTCCTGCTGTTACTCTAAATTGTATGCAGAGATTTTAGTTTTTATTTTATAAATTCAGTTTGGTTTTATAGTTGCATAGGAGTTTGGATATAATTTTATGCTTATAGAATTTAGAGCAATATATAATTTAAATGGAGCCTTAAGTTTTTTTCTTTAAAATATACCTAGGCATTATTCAAGTGTAGGAAAAGCTTATGCCATGCTACAAAGCACAACATGACCTGCTGGTCTTGCTGCTGGTGGCAAGAACTTAAGAGAGGCAGCCCAGACCTAATCAGGAGTGGCTGGGGGGAAATCAAAGCTGGAAATAGCTATTAGTTATGGAGTACAGCTCAATATTGAACTATCAGTCACTGCTCCGAGTTCTCTATATGTGTCTTCTCAAATCCACCTAACAATTTTGCAATGTAAATATTATTTCCCCATTTCACAGTTGAAGAACCTGAGACTCAAGAAGGTATGTAATATGTCCGACACACATAACTAGAAAATGGAGAACAAGGATTCAAGCCCAGTCTATCTCATTGACAATTATACTTTTTAGTCTCTTCCTGGCATCAGAATAATTTTTAAGCCACAGGTTTGCAAAACACTTTTTTCTTTTCTTTTTTAAAATTATCATATTATTGTTGTACTGGGGGTACATTGTGACATTTACAAAAGTTCTTACAATATATCATAGTTGAATTCACCCCTCCATCATTCTCATTTATCCCTTCCTTCCCCCCATGCCTGGAACAGTTTCAACTGGTCCCATTTTTCCATTTTCATGCAGGAGTGCATAGTATTTCTCCCACATATTTTCACCCTTCTACTTCCTTTCCCTCTGGTACCAACCCCTAGACAGGACCTGTTTTGCCTTCTGGTTCTCCATTTTTGAAAAGAAGACATGCCAAAAACCCTTTTTGATATGAATTCCATTTTTCAGTGTTTATCTGGTTTCATGAAAGTGAATAGAGATTTGTGAACTTAAAAAAAGTCCTCTGCCTTTTGAATCCTTATTAATAGATGACAGGGGTTACTCCTGTCATCTCTGGTGCCTGTCATGCTGTTAGTACTGACAGAAACACTTCCCAGCCTCACATGGATGCTGTCTAAAAATTTCCTCCAATTGTTACAAACACAAGCTCTTACTAGGGCAAAACTGACAGTGCAGCTCTAACAATTTTACATGTTAAGTAAAATTGCTCCTGTGTGAGCAGAGAATCATCTGGGCTGAGTCTCAGAGTTACTGGTTATGGCTGCAGGAGGAGCTGGACTGTCCTGGCTGCTCTAACCCCTAGTGGAAATTCACCAAAAACAATGGCGGCTCTTCCAGACTGGAAGGCAGCAATATGGGCAATGTCCCCAAAGCAATTGATGACACATTTCCTTAGGCATGAAGAGTCCACAAAGAGAATTTGCATACATCAGCTTATATATACGTCACATCAGAGTGTGATTCTCATTATAGAGATAGAAAACTGAATCTCAAAAAGATTGAATGACTTGTTAAAAGTGGTTTCACACCACTGGCTAGATCCCTTGGATGGCATACAATAGGTTCTCCATAAACATTTGTTGTTGATGATAAATGTAACGTTTTCTGTCTGTTTTGGGCAGGATTAAAGGAGAGGAGAGCACCACAGTGTGCAGAAAATAATTTCTGCAGAGCTTGCAAGCGGCACTGGAGGGCAGGTCTCAACAGGACTAAGGCTGTTGCAGAGTCTCTTGTTCAGCATCAGTTCTGACAGTAGGGGAGGTAAACTCTATCCCAAGGATGGAATTTCAAGAGATTTTTTTCCCCTTTCCTAAATTCAGGACCTCTGCTTTTCGATAATAATTTAAGAATCAAGAAAGTAGAGATGGAAGGGATTCTTTTAACCCAGGTAACATGCACAGGCAGGGCACATGGTATACCTGAACAGCCCTGTATCTCAGTTTTACCCAGAAAGCTCCTCAGCATCAGTTTTAACAATTCGTAATAGCCCAGTAATCATGGGTGCAAATGGCCAGTCATCAGGCCGATCCTACATGTGAGCAGTTTTTCAAATATCAAAACAAATTGTTTCTTAGGGGTCGTTTGTTTTGTGATCTGCTATTTCTCCCTGTACAATCAACTTTGTAAATTGACTTAGAGAATGAGATTTTCAGAGCAATTGGAATTCCTCCTTCCAAGATGGAGTTGAGTCTCCTTCCCTCCCCACTAGGAATTTTTCCTTAGATAGGTTTTTGAAAAAAAGCAGAGTCTTTTCAACACTCCACGACTATTCACAAGGCACAATTGTTTGTCTTCAACTCAGAATTCATCTCCATTGAGCCAGGAACAAAATCAAGGCGACAGAGGCTTTAAAATTCAGACAGGAAGTTCTGCCCTTTCGACCTGGGAAGCCAAAAGGAAGGTGAGGAGGAAGACGATAAAGAAAACGATCAGGAGGAGGTTTGATATGTGTGCCTTTTAGACACCTTCCACAATTTCTCAAAAGACTTTTTTTTTTTTTTTTTTAAGGTGGAAGCAGTCTTTTGAAAGGCTACCAGTGAATACTCGATGAGCCAAGAAACCTCTGATCACTCCCAGCCAGGCAGGCTCCTTTTCATAAAATTTCCTCTGCATATTCATAACTAAGGCCGGTAGCTCTGAGAAAAAAGTGGGGAAGAAATATTGAGAAGACATTTCTACCTTCCTGACAGAGATGAAATTTGGGCACCCCATTCTTCCATTTGCCATGCCCCCCACCCCCCGCCTGCCATTTTCCACCTTTTCCCTTTCTTCCTGTGGGCTTACTCTTACCTGTGTCTATTTCTTGCTTGCTCTCACCGGCTTCTTCCTGCCATTTCCATTACCTTCTTTCTCTTTCTGCTCTGCCTCAGTCAGTTTTCCCCTAAATGATCAATTTCTCTTTAACCCCCTGATCCTACTTTCCTTTCTACCATTTATTCTCAGCAGGATCTTGGTGGTGGATCTATGAGTGATATCAGAGACTGTTTTATACATTGTAGTTTAGTAGGTCCACGTTTACATCTAGGTAAATGTCTCACTGCCACCTGGGACTAAAATAGGCTGAATTACATCCATCACTTCCCTTCCCAATTCCTCACACTCCCCACTATGGCTTCTCTGGTTCCCCTTTTCCTTACATACCTGGCCACCCCCAAACTAAATTCCTACTTCCCCTCCTTCTCTAAGAGTGTCTTTTAAATGTTTTTCTCCACCTCTGTTCCCAACATCCTGGTTTAAGCCTTCATCGTCTCTGAGACTGTTTTTATATCTCCTAATTCTTTTCTGATACCTTCAGTTTCTTCCCTTCCTCATCGAATTTAGCTTTCTAAAACACAGATCAAATTGCCTCACTCCACTTGCTTAAAAATCTACAAGGGCTCCCAGTTGGTAAGGGCAAGTCCACGTTCTATAGCAAGACATTGCAGAGGCAGGCATGGTGGCTCAAGCTGTAATCCTACTTACTTAGGAGGATGAAGGTTCAAGACTAGCCCAGGCAAAAAGTTCATGAGATCCCAGTTAAACCAATAAAAGGCTAGGCGTGGTAGCATGTACCTGTCATCCCAGCTATGTGGTAAATACGAGGATCCTGGTCCAGCAGGCCTGGGCAAAAAGCAAGATTAAAATTATCTCAAAAATAATTAAAACAAAAAGGAGGCCATAGGCGTGGCTCAGGCTGTAGGTGCCTGTTTAGCAAGTACAAAGTCTGAGTTTAGATCCCAGTACTGCCTCAATCAAAAAGGGCTATGGGCTTACCTCAAGCCATAGAGACCTGCCTAGCAAGTGCAAAGCCCTGAGTTTGAACCCCAGTATTGGAAAAAAAAAAGTCATTCTGGACCCTTCATCATTTGGCTCAAACATTTTCCTCCCCCCTTCTCTCACCACATGTAAGTTCTTAGCCATAATGTACTGAATACTTTTTCTTAAGATGTTTTATTCTGTGATTGTAATAACTGGGGTTCATTACCAGGGCCCCCCAAATGAAAATACACAGGTTCTTGATCCAGGCTTTGTCTGTGTTATCAATCTGAGCTTGAGACAGGTACCAAATACCAACTAATTGTGTGACCCCTGCCCAACATCTTAGGCCACCTCACTTCTTCAGACTTTGTTTGGCTAATTAATACCATGAGTCTTGCATGACCTCAGAATTAGTCCCCACCATTAAAAGATAACAGATAAGATGCACAGACTCCCTGAACAAGGTGTCATGGGCTATCATACCTTGTTGTGTTACCCCAGTACGAGCCCTGGCTCTCTGTCTGGACCCATCATCTCTTCCAAGGATGACATCAGGCCTTGGGAGAAGTGACTCATGCCCAGATGTGGACAAGTCAGAAAACTCTTTCATTAGAAGGCAGTAGCAAGAAAACTTCCATCTCCTCTCCAGAAACCCTTTTTCCTAGATCAATGATCCACGCATGCTAATAAATTCTCTAGCTTTTTTCTTGGTAAATCAAATTAGTTATTAACAGATTGTTTGGGCTGGGCACTGGTGGCTCACACCTGTAATACTAGCTACTTGGAAGGCTGAGATCAGGAAGATCTTGTTTATTGCTCTCTCTCCAGAACTTAGGACAGGGCCTTCACAGAGCATGCTCAGAAACCTTTGTAGGATGAATGAATGAATAGAAAAGAAGAGCTGAAACTTTAAGTCCTAGAAATGCTGGAGACAGGGGGGATCAGAAGAACTTCTAACTCTTCATTTTAGCAATGTCATGCTATGACTTAACTCTTAGCTTGACCCCACGTTTCTGCTCTAGGTTCACATGTCTGAAAGCATAAAACTGGTCCACTAGGGCTTAGGTTTCTTATCTCCATGGTTCCCACCTACTTAAAAGTCTCACCTGCTCAAAGGAGACAGATGAGTTCAGGGCCCTCAGGCATGATCTATGTACTCTCTGCCTAGCATATCCTAGTATATCTTTTAATACATTTGTTTCTTATTTTCTAGCTCATGAATAAAATACATGCCTACTTTACATTTGAAGAATGTATGTTTTCACTCAACCCAAATTCCTTGTTTTGTAAACCCACATTTGGACTACTTGGTTGTGACTGGCACTGTTCGTTGTTTCTACCCAACAGTCACTCATGGCTGTGGTTCACTTAGTTCTGAGGATGAATCATAAGGAAACCTCTTACTCCTTTGCTTATGTTTGGTCTGGAGTCAACATGTAACCCAGTTCTGGGCCCTGAAAAATAATGCAAAGTCTACTAAGGGCTTCTGGAAGGATTTTCCTCCTAGATAAGAGCCATATGGGAGAGGGGCTTTTGTACCTTTCTGTCTTTCTTTTTTCCTTCTTAATGGGGTTGTCAGCATGTGAGGATGTGGTATTTGGAGCAGGTGCAACCACCTTGCAAATAGGAAGTGACAAATATAAGGACAAAGGCCACCATACAGAAGGTGATTGAGTGGAAATATATGAATGTCTGGGTCCTTGACGACATTTTGAAGCATAGGAGTCAATTCTGGATTCCTTAAATAAAAATGGAGGTGTCCATATGGTTTGATTACTCTTTGTTGGGCTTACTGTTTCTTGTAGTCAAATGTGTTCCTACCTGAGAGCACTCTGAAGAGCAATTCCTTCGTGATCCTAACTCTTACTCCTTGCCATTAGCACACTAGAGATGCTTTCCTTGTTTAGTACTAAGTGTTCAATGACAGAGCAGATCTACTGTGCTCCATGATAAACACTCATTATTTACATGTTATAAAGTGGTCCATATGAATGTAAAGGAATACTACGATTAGCCAAATATTTCACGCATATTTATTAGTCTGTTATTTAACTTTAAAAATATTCATGATATAATGTAATAGATCTGGTGTGATTTTAGCATTTTATACAGAAGGGAGTTAAAAGTGGCAATTAAGTTGAGCTGTGTGTGACTGTGCTCTTAAGGTTGAGCAGCACACCACTGTCCTCCAAATGAAATGGGGGAGGTTCTGAGGCAAGCCCAACACCCTCCTCCCCTTCCTCATAATCATCGCTTCTAGTCTGAAATCAAACTGCCCTAAGCATTTCGATGTCCCTTCTGGAAGTCAAGGTAACAGTTTGGAAGGTTTTATCCCATGGGCCTTCAAGATTGGAAGCTTGAGGGAATAATATAATGAGTCATCATTGATAGTGTCTAAATCACTTTACCTTGCAACACTGGGCTGTCGTTAACATTTAAGATAAAAAGAAATTCAGGCTCAGAGGGTTTCAGTGACTGCACAAAACACAGCAGTAAGCAGCAAAGCCAGGCTTGCAGCCTTGATCAACTGATCATCCCCCCTGCCCCCACACACTGCAAGTTGTTCTTGGTTTAAATGTGGGGATTTTGGGGACCTCGTGCAGTTTGCTAAGGACTGTTCCTCCATTAAAAAGAGCTGTTTTGAGAACATAAGCTTTTTCCTACCAAAGAAGAGGAACAGAAGACTGGAAGCTTTGAGGGGGAAATGGGCCATCTAATCACTCAGTGGGCCTGGAAGAGGGCTATTCACTGAGTGCCCAGCTCTAGCTCCTGACCATGTATTTATCCAGAATATGCACTGCCTGCTGTTCGTGTTTGATGATGTGTTACTAAGCAGTCCACCAGGAAGAACTTTAGATCTTTGAGTAGAAGGAAGAAGAGGTAGGTATATTCTTCAGGTTTCCCTGTAAAGGATTAGGGAAAATATTTCCAACTCCCCAACAGACACGTGACCTCAGAAAAAAGGGTACTATGTCTTAAAGAAAGGGAAAAGTGTCTTTAGGTGGGGACTGGAGGACCAAGTGAGTGGAGGGGGTCAGGTCAAAGGCAGCTCTGAGTTTTCTAAGCCCAAAAGGAAACCAAGCTCCAGAAGAGAAACGGAAAGTTATAACAGGGCCAGAAAGGAATGAAGGAGGAAGACAGCAAAAGCAAAACTCATGTTGACAGACTGACCGATTGAAAAGGTTTACACATAAGTGTGAAGAGAGGGCCATTCTGACTTCTCTCCTCAAGACCAGGGTAATGATGTAATCAGCGTAAGTGAGACACAGTGGTCTGGCAAGCATGCCAAGAATGTGGGCCGGAGGGGCCTGGGTTATTCCAGGTTGCCATGGTGTTTAGCCAAAAGTAATAGAGCCAGGAGAGGAAAGGAGGCAGCCTTATGGCTCACGGATGTCAGTGCTCACTCTGAGAACAAGGACAAAGGAGCCTTGTTTGTTCCCTTATGTGTTGGCCAATGAGTACAGCTAGCAGTAGAGTGTCATATTTAAGGTCACAAGGTTTGAAGTCAGACAGACTGGAGTTCAAAACCTGGCTCCACCACTTCCTTGTTGTGTCACATTGAGCAAGTGACTGATCCTCTCTATGCCTCACGGGTTTCATCTGAAGCCTGATCCGAACACCTGAGTGGTAAGGTGGTGGTGAGAATTAAATGATATATGATCTAAAGGTGCTTAATCTAATGCTTGATACATAGTAGGAGCTGAATCTTACCTATTCTTTTTTTAAATAATGAAGTAAATATTAAAACAGGTAAAAGAGAGAAAGAATGAAAGGAAAGCAGTCAACACGTTTATATGCATAATAAAAATGTATTGAATGATGAAGGGGAAAGCAGTGCAAATGAAGGACAGGAGCTGTACCATCAGTCAGAGAGAAGAAAGTTAGTAGCTTTCATGCTACTTTTACCAAGGAAGCATGTGGTTTGTTAGGTTGGACTGGGGTGAGAGATATTTGAGCCCCAAACTATGCCTGAACAATACATGACACTATATATCACGGATTTTCAAATACAGGCTCACATGTGGGGACAATTTATTTTTACAAAGCAACAATTGTAACATTTTCAAATATGATTCCAGAAAAGGCTGTGCCACTCACTGTGTGACCTAAGGCAGGTTATTAAAATTCCTCACATCTTTGCCTCATCAGTAACAAAATGAGGGATGATAATCACACCAACTTCCTAAGAGTGAATATATTCATAATTGAATAATACTAACATGTATACAGCTGTTTTAGCTTCCTTTCTACAATACCACAAAGCCATCCCTACAGACTGCATATTTCCAAATTCTGCAAACTCCCTGTACTCCCTACCTAGTGTATTCTTCTGATCTTTCTCCATGCATGTACAGTAATCCGCCTTTGTCTGTGGGCAGTACATTCCAAGAGCCCCAGTGGGTGCTGAAACTGTAGGCAGAACTGAACCCTTTATATCTATATAAAAATGTTTTCCCTATAATGCATACCTTTATAAATTAGGCACAGTACAAGAATGACAGTAACTAGTAATGTAATAGAACAGTTATAACAATATACTGTAATAAAAGTTATGTGAATGTGATCTTTCTCTCAAAATATCTTTTCTTTCTTCCTTGGCAGTACGGGGGTTTTAACTTAGGGCTTTGTGCTTGCTAAGCAGGTGCTCTGCTGCATGAGCCACACCTCCAGCTCTTTTTGCTTTAGTTGTTTTTGAGATAGGGTCTCTCTTTATGCCCTGGCTTGCCTAGACAGTGATATTCCTATTATACATCCTACTGTAGCTACATTGACAGGGAGAACCACTATGTCCAAGTTTTTTCCACTGAGATGGGGTCTCCCAAACTTTTTGCTGGGGCTGGTCTGGAACTCCCATCTTCCTTATCTCAGTCTCTCTTGTTGCTGGGATGGTAGGTGTGTACCACTGCACCCAGGCATTGATTGAGATGGGGTCTTGGGAACTTTTTGCCCAAGCTGGCTTCAAACTGCAATCCTCCCAATCTCTGCCTCCCAAATAGTGAGAATTACAGGTGTGAGCCACCTGTACCTGTCTCAGGTACTTGCCCTTCTTTTTCTTGTGATGAAGCAAAGTGCTACGATGCTCACATGACGAGGTGAAGGGAGGCTATTGAGTTAGGCACGATGGATGATACAGCATTAGACTGCCACGTAAGGGTTCCGTGAACACAAGCACTGCAACATTTGATCTGATAGCAGATACAGCTTTTTTTAAAATTATATTATTGTTGTACTGGGGGCATATAGTGACATTTGCAAAAGTGCTTACAAAATATCATAGTTAAATTCACTTCCTCCATTAATATTGCTTTTAAGTGACTAAGAGGCAGGTAGCATATGCAGTGTCATAATTTGTATCCTGGCCAGGACCAATGGAGATGACACAAGATTTTATCACACCACTTGGAATGGTGGACAATTAAAAGTTACGATTTATTTATTTCTGTAATCTTCCATTTAATGCTTTTTGACTATAGCTGGTTGGAATGACTTAAACTGCAGAAAGTAAAGCCCTGGATGTGAGGGAGGAGTAAGTACTGTGAAGTCATATAAACATTCATTTATTTTTCACAAAAGGGATCAATTTGTACTATTTTCTTATGGCCTGCCTTTTCATCTGGCAATACATGGTCATCCTCTCTGAGGGCCTCAGCAGGGTGGACCAGGGCTCAGCTAATGTTTCTCATTTTCTGCTCCTTCTCTCTCTCCCAGCTGTGTCAACGTACTCACATGCTGCCCACCTCCTGGTCCTCTAGACTATGACCCAACACAGTGTAGTTACATACATAGCCTTGCCCCCAAAGGAGGGCTCAGTCAGGGAAGTGGTACTTCCTTTTACTGCTTCTCTCTTGATTTTCCAAAATAGCATCAACCAAGACTGTATGCACTTAAGAGACTTTTACAGATAAGGAGAATTAGGCCACCGCTGCTGTTGCCACAGGCACAGCCAGGCCAGGGCACCTGCCTCCCTTCTT
Source organism: Castor canadensis (assembly GCF_047511655.1). NCBI lineage: Eukaryota > Metazoa > Chordata > Mammalia > Rodentia > Castoridae > Castor > Castor canadensis. The sequence continues at coordinate 133,591,387 of NC_133393.1, read as the reverse complement.
ATGGCCACCTTGGAGTGGTTCCAACAATCGGTTAAAACATGGTGGGTTACTACGAAGTTCTAGGCGTGCAGAGACCTGCTTCACCCGAGGGTATCAAGAAGGCTATCAGAAACTGGCCCTAACATGGCATTCAGATAAAAACCCGGAGAATAAGGGAGAAGCAGAGAAAAATTCAAAAGAGTATATGAGGCCCATGAGGTGTTATCAGATGCTAAAAAATGGCACCTCTGTAACAAATTCGACAAAGATAGATGATGTCTTCAGGAAATTTTTTTGGTGGAAAGGACTCATTTTCATTTGACTTCTTTGAAGCCCCATTTGATGACTTTTTTGGGAACTGAAGGGGTCCTCAAAGAACCAGAAACTGAGGTGTGGGCTTGTTTTTCTCTGCCTTCAGTGGATTTCCATTTTTGGAAGTGTATTCCCTTCATTTGATACAGGATTTACTTCATTTGGGTCCCTGGGTCACGGGGACCTTGCTTCATCCTCTTCCATGTCATTTGGTGGCAGCAAGATGGGCAGCTTCAAATCTACATCAACTTCCACTAAAACAGTGAATGGCAAGAAAATCACTAGAGAACGAATTGTGGAGAATGGCCAAGAAAGAGTAAAAATTGAGAAAGACGACTAGGTAAGGTGCATCACCATAAACAGTAGGAGCAGCAGCTAAGCTTGATAACAAGTAATTCAACACTCACATTTAACAGAAATGTTAGACAATAACAAGCACCACTTGAGGATTCACGGGAACTTTTTTTTTGAAGATTTTACATGAACTTGACTTCCAGTAAAATTGTATCTAATCTAAAGTATTTATGAACAGCTCATCAGAGCCACTATTTAGTCAGGTTTTGGAGTTTATTGTTAAAACCACATGATAGCACCCTGTTTTTGTCTTTAACATTGTTGTCATCTCTGTATGCACTTTGTTTTTTTATTGAACATAATCCAAGGTGAATCCCAAGATGCTTGAGCAGAGCTAGAACAAGCTTGTACTCTAACACTAGCATGGGTCTGTTTTCCTTTGTGTTTGAAACGTGAGTAGCATCAGCCTGCTGTGAAGTTAACATTGCAGAGAATAATTTCAGTATTTAGTAATGAAAGATATTAATGTATTAATGGCAATACATTTCTGGTTTAATATAAATTAAGGATGGTTTCTAGTTGTGCATGAATGCTGGTAATTTAGTAAGTATTGACAATTGTTTAAATATGTAATGTTAATCTTAAAAAGTTGGTAAACTGGGTCTTTGTTATTTACTTTTGTTATTTACTTTGTTATTTACTTTTTTTTAGTGGAAAAAATAATAGTGAATAATACAGAGAATTAAAACTCAAAGAGGGGAAAGCAAACCCCTTCCTCGTAAGTCCCTTCACTGGCATATCCCGTCCCCTTTCCTCCTGCCATTTCCAGGCTAGAAAGCAAGCTTTTTCCTAGTTTCCCTCTGCCATGTCCTCACCATTATTCAGGCCATCTGGCAATACTTTAGCAAAATCTAACCATGAGAGATGGTTTGGCCAACAAGGTGCATTAATTGTCATCATTTGAAAATCAGGAGACTTTGTAGATTTCTGACTTTTCCTGAGTAGGAAAAACTCTGATAGCACTGAGCCCCCATCCCTGTAGGGACCTTGGAGCTAAGCATCTCTTGCTCAGGCAGATGGGACAAGCATTTCTAGGTGACCTTGGGCTCCATTGGTATCTAGAATATGGCCCTGGGGTGACATCACTTGTTTATTTACCTGCATGGTTTCCGTAGGAATTTTTGTCCAAGTGGAGGAAGAAAATTCTATGCTATTAACTACTCACATTCATTGAGGACCTGCCTTCTAGTGGCCCTGATGGCTGACACTTCTGGATAATTTCACGTCCATGAAGATTCCTCCACTTCCTACCTGAGGCCAAAGCCAGCTAGATAAAAACAGTTTACCAAGGTGCTTGGGGAAAGGGTCTACCTGTCGGACCAGGCTGGAAATATAGAATCCATGTTGGGAACAGTCTAAGCCTTTACTTGAAAGTGGAAAAAAAGCATGCAAGATGTCTGCAGAGGGAGGCAAAGCACAGGGAAGCTGGAGAAGTCAATGGTGGGGAGGGCCAGTGGAGACGGGAGATGGAGCAAGGTATGGGTCCATCATCCAAGACCTCCTTGGGATAGGGCTTGTAAGAAGGGCTTTTGCTCACCCTTTCTATGTGAAAATCAGAAATCTTGAACTAATCTTAAGACTTCAGACCACAATGTCTGGTCTTTCTGACTTCTTGGTGAAGACTCAATTCATCTCTCCTAATCTTCCTGCTTTACTTCCATCCTGCCCAGCCTGAATTCTCCGGGGCCATCTGTTGAAACTTGTGTGCTCTGCTTCTTCCCAACACCAGCCCTCCAAACCTCTAGTCCTCACACAGCCAATAACTGCCTCTCTTCCCAACACTGGACCACCAGGCGCTACTGAACCTCCCAGTGCCTGACCCACACCCAGCCTCACTGAGCCTTGTGCTGCATTCAGGTGAGAACTTAGAATGCTCCCTCTACCCCATCCCCAACCTGTCTGTCTCACACCCATCTTATTTCTGTCCCTCATACCTCAGATGGTCCTTGCTCCTCTTCTTGGGAACCATCTCTTGTTGTCTTTCCTAGGACTTTGCTGTTTCAGTAATCTTTCCTGCCTCCTGCATCTTCACCTTTGTCCTCTCTCCTGAGTGCTTCTCAGTCCCTATACATAACCATGTTTCTTCCATCTTGGAAGAAAAGTGCCCAAGAACTGTGGTAGAAATGACCACAGAGTGATAACATTCAGGGTGCTTAGGAAGGAAGGGGAGAAATCAGCAAGATAAAGAAAATGAGCTGCAGGAAGGCACATTCCCACAAGTTCAAGATCTTGGCAAGAAAATGCCAATGGGATCAAACTGGGAGGGACAAAGGGTCTGAGCGAACAGGATGAGCTTTCACATCATATGCTGAGTTCCTCATGTGCCCTGTGTGCGTGGCTGTGGAGCTCACATGCAGCGTTGCTTCCAGTTCTCACTTCAGGCCAGTGAGGTGGGCAGGGGTGAGACTAGGTGGGTGATGAGGGGCTTTGGGGGCTCTTGGAAGTGACGATGCCATGCTAGGTAGGACTTGACGAGAAAGAAGGGAAATGCGATTCCCAGTGGCCACCACCAGCAGGGTGGAAAGGAGAGACAGTGCTGCCTGACAGAAGAGAGCATTTGCGTGGAAAGAACACAGCAAAAACAGATTTCTCCAGAGCCAGGAGTGCTCTCATCTCAAGGATGAAGCCCACTGGAAGAAGAAAATGATGCAATTAGCTAAATGCTTGTGTGATAACAAAGGAAAACACCAGTCCTCTGTCAGATGAAAAGAGAATTCAGGGAAGCAGCCCTCTCAGAGAAACACTGAAACAAAAGGACAGTGTGAACAACCACAAGAGCACAGCCCTTTATAAGAACTCCACGTCATCTGAACAGAGCAGATGTCCCCTGTGAAAAGGCTCTGGAGGTGAGACCAGCAGGCTTAACCCTACTTACAGGCCTTCCCCAGACACTCAGCAGCTGGGCAGCCTCGAGCCTCCCTCCTCCCCTTATCATCATCTCCATAACCCATCTCCAGGTTCCCTTGCAGATATGGCAGGACTCAAATGTGGCAGCATGTGGGAAAGTGCTTTGGAAATGACTCAACCATTGCTGCTGAGGGTGGTGAGTGAGTGGCCGGCTGCTCTGCTCCACTGCACAGGTCCAAAGGGGTCCAGGTCTGAAGTTGCTAAAAGTAGAAACGGTAGCAGGGGGCACAAGGGTGATGCAAGTAGAGAATATACAAGGGGAAGCGAAACTCCGAAGGCAGGAGGGAAAAAAGGAACAGTTTTTTTAAAGAGGCATGAGGGAAATGCCATCTGCAAGAATAATGTAAGCCCAGATTTTTCAAGGTCAGCCCCAGTGGGGATTCTCCACTGGGGTTTCCCTATCAGCTGCCTCAGCTGACCCACATTAGATTTTATTTAAAGATATAGAGTTCTTATCCAGGTGTAGTGGTTCATGTCTGTAATCCCAGCACTTGGGGAACTAAGGCAGGACGGCCACAAGTTCCAGGCCAGCCTGGGCTACATAGTGAGTTCAAGGCCAGCCTGAGATATACATTGAAACCCTGTCTCAAAAAATCAAAGACTGGAGATGTGGCTCAGCAGCAGAGAAATTGCAAGGCCCTGGGTTCAATTCCCACCACCACAATAAATAGATAGTTAGATAAGAATGAAGTTTACAGAGTTCCTACAAGACAGAATTTCCATCTTGTATGGTGAGGGAGAGAGTGCAGGCTTTGGATCCTGGCCCATCTGGGATCAGCTATGCCCCACAGAGCAGCTTTGAAGAGCAAGGCTGCTCTAGATCTGTAGAATGGCAGTAATCATGTCGCTCTCAAAGGATAGAATTAAAAAAAACCAAAAAACCCCAAACAGAACTCCTTTGCCTTATGAGTCTCAAGCCAGTAGTTCCTGGGATGCTGGTAGTGAAGAAAGAACAATGCTTTATGAGGAGCACTTTTTGTTTTTTTTTGAGCCAATGTAATTTCTGTCTGAAAGTCAAGACCAGAATGCAGTCATATATCTGGAGAAGTAGTTTTCAGCAGGGAGGGGGTAGGGGGACATTTGACAATGTCTGGAGACATTTTTATTTGTCACAGTTGCGTGTGTGGGTGGTACTGGCACTTGGGGGGTAGAGACCACAGATAATGCTAGTCATCCTACAGTGCACAGGACAGCCTCCTGCAGTAAAGAATTATCAGGCTCTAAATTTCAATGGTGCCAAAGTTGAGGAACCCTGAGGTGACCCAAAGCTGGGTCCTAGGCATTCTTTCCACAGTATGTGTCAATAGGCCAAGCCAACCCAATGTCATTGTGTGGAGTAGCTCAGGTTCTGAAGCACTCAGGGAAGAGAAAGGTGAGTTGGTGACTCGAATGTTAAACCGGGCTATTGGCAATCTTTATCTGATACTGGATTAATTGGTTCATCCAGAATACGTTTATTGGCCTCAGAAGACCCCAAGCTTAGAGGACATAGTAACACAGTAGAAGGAAATAGTGTTATGCCCCTCTGGGTAAACAAGAGAAGTAGTTTTCCAAAAGCATACTGGAATTTTTATTGGGGGAAACCTGGTCAGACTTAAGGGTCACAGAGATGAACTGAGGCCGCAAAGGGCTAACATTTAAGCATAGCCTGTGGAAAAGACTGAAAGATATGAGGATTGAGATGGGATTGAGTTTATTTTAAAGTATTCATTGTGGGGCTTTGCATTTTTGAAAAGATATAAAGAAACTGGGCACCAGTGGCTCATGCCTGTAATCCTAGCTACTCAGGAGGCAGAAATCAGGAGCATCACAGTTTAAAGCTAGCCCAGGCAAATAGTTTGTGTGGCCCTATCTTGAAAAAACCCTTCACAAAAAAAGTGCTGGTGGAGTGGCTCAAGGTGAAGGCTCTGAGTTCAAGCCCCAGTACTGCAAAAAAAAAAAAAAAGAAGAAGAAGAACTCCATAGGAAAGCCACAATAATAACTGGAAAATAAAAATATCTTCTGAAAACAGTCCAAAGGAGACTGGGTTATTTAACATGGAAATGAGAAGCCTGTATTTGAACATAAGAAAGACTATCACAAGGAGAAAAATAGCCAGCAGTTTTCCATCTCCACAGAGGAGCAAATTACAGGAAATGGTCGAGACTGCAGTGTAAGGGTGGTTAGGAATTCGAAGGCTTCTCCTGATTGGAACCTGGAACCAACTTGAGAAAGACAGTTCCATTTCTGTTACTGGAGTTTACTAAAAATGTGCCAAGTATTGACCTGACCACAGACAGGGGATTGGACATGACTTCTCGCCCTTCCATTTCATAATTCTTTTTGCTGGTATCTTCGCAAACCCTGACTCGTTAGTGGATGAATGGAAAATGTAGTTGTTTTGCAGTATGGCCCATATAAGCTAGTTTTCTAAATAACTAATGGGTTACACATGATGGATTTTCTTCTGTTGGTTTATTAATTTGACTGGTGGTTTTAGGGTCATGTTGATATAGCATGTAATTTTACTCTACTGAGCACAGACATGAACCTATAAATTATATTATACTTGTGGGCCATTGGTTAGGTCTTGCATTGATTGTACGGTTAAATAGCACAGTTTTATGAGTTGGCTGATACCAACCTATACCTGATGTCATCTGAACCAATCATTCAGACCAGAGTAAACAAGGTGAGGAAATGGTCCCCAGCTTTCAATTTGCTCCAAGGGTGTGCGTTATTATATTAATGTTGAAGCCAGACAGCTGAGTTTGAATGTGGTAGACAGGGGTTGAAAAAGGAAGTGATCCTGCTCTTTCTAGCATTGGATAGAAATAAATCCATTCCATTTTCAGGTGAGTTTATTGAGTTGTGGACAGAGAAAGATTAAATCCATTGGAAGTTATGCCTTCTGCCGTGGAAGCATCAAGCTTCTGTACTCTGTATACTCGTTGCATAGACCTTCACACCCTTTTATACTCACACCCTACATGGGAGCATTGACTTTACCATCTGTTGAGGGTTTAACTTCTTGGCTAAAAAATGCTCCCCACAAATGCTCACAGCATGAGCACCAATAACCACTAGTGCCCTGGAGTTCTTAAAAGGTACATAAAATTAGTATAATCACTCGTGCAACTACAAAATGGTACACATTCAAAGGGCAATAAGCCTTGTCCAGGCAGAATTCTATACAAGGTCCTTTCAACTGGTTTTGTCCCTGAGGGAGTGTAGCTGCCTGTCCCCAATAGCCACTCTTTATGTCTTGCTCTGATAATACAACCTCTGAGTCTCAGCCAGATCCAAGACTGTCCAATCAAACACTCTGCTCCCTCATATTTCTTGCACTTGCACTGAGGTGAGGTAAGAAATAAGTTTTGACGATGGGAAGCAAACTGAAGAAACTCAGGCAGAAACAATCTGTGCTACTTCTGGGCCATGACTTTGAAGAGAACATCTTCCACCTCTTCCTTCTTCCCTTCCTGCATGGTAAGATGTAGATATGATGGCAGGATATTTGCAGCCATCTTCAATAATGAGGTGGAAGACCACTGGTTGAGGATGATGAAGAATCAAGATGGAAGAAAGCTTGGATTTTCATTGTCGTGTTGCCACGACATTTAGCTTTGGACTGTTGACTATTACAGGACAGAAAAACACACTTCCATCTGTTTAAGCTGCTGTTGTTTCCACCTTGTAACAATGGTATCCGAACTGAGATCTTAAACTTTGGACACCAGAACCTTTAGTTTAGGTGCTTTTCATTCAGTAGAAATGTTGTTTCAGATAGACAGATAGATAGATGGACAGTGCACACACGACACACAGACACTTGAGAGACTCATTAACTAGGGACTTAGTGAAGATCACTGTGGATGTGGTTGTAAAGAACTCCCCCCAACACTGTAATGTGAAGTGTGTACAACTCACTTTATGTTTTCATATGTAAGGAACTGAAGTAGATAAAATTGAGAGGTAGCAGTTAGACATAGTGGTGGTCATAAGAGGAGACAGGGAAATTATATTATTTTAATAAATATTTAAAGGGCCAGACTCTGACCTTGGAACAAGGAGATCCAGAGCAGCTAGCTCCCTCCCATCTTTTAGCTGCTAAAGTTACAGGAATAGGGAGATGAAGAGAAGCTACCTGCTTCTGCTTTCCTCTTTGAGATGTTAACAAGCTACTAGGATCCTTGGATGGGTAGACAGCAATGAAAGGGAAGTTTTAAAGCCACCTATTAGCTCTGTGACTTGGGTGGGATGTGGTGCGATTGGGTATGATTTAGGTGAGTGACCCATCCCTGTTTTGTCAGCCATCTCAGCCACCCACACCCATTACCTTTGACCACGTGTATTCCCCCAGCTCTCCAGTATAAAACTAGGAATTGGGAACCACCATTTTGAGCCTTTGCCCCCATTTCCTGAGTGGGGGACAGGAAATGCTTCTCTATCTCCCCCCCCACCTCTTGCCCCTGTTCCTTTCCTAATAAACTTCACTGTTACTTTTACTAAATCTTTGCTTGAATTCTTCTTCTGCTGGACACAAGAACCAAGGCAATTTTCTGGACCATTTTTTTCAGTAACAAAATGAATGACAATGAGCTTCTAGTGAGGTGGTGAACTGCACCCCTGTCTCTGGGGTGCCCCATTGTCCCAGGGTAAAAACTGCCCCCACCTCATTGGGATGTTGTGAGGATTACCTGAGATCATACAGGTAAGGTGCCTAGAGCCATATACCAAACATTGAATCCATATTAGCTATTATTATCAGTTCCTCTTCACTAACTGACAGTGATACTGAAGAGCTGTCACTGTTGGAATCATTCTAGACAGTTCTTGATCTGCTTGAATGTTCCACACATGATCTTATTCAAGACATCTAATCAAAATTGTCTACTTTGTAATCCTAGTTGAGACTGGGAGGATCAAGGTTCGAGGCCACCCCAGGGAAATAGTTCCCAAGACCCCATCTCCTAAATAACCAGAGCAAAAATGGACTGGACCTGTGGCTTAAGAAGTAGAGTGCCTGCTTTGCAAACCAAAAGCCTGGAGTTCAAACCCTATCTTGCAAAAAAAAAAAAAAAAAAAAAACAGAACAAGATTGTCTACTTGCCAGGAATCTCTCATTAATGAGTCCTAATGTTGGTTTATGTACATCCACCAGGTAGTACCTGAAGTACTGTATCATTGTATTTCTATAAACTGATTGCTAAAACAAGTTTGAACAAAAACTGCAGCCCTCTGTCTCTCTCACAGAGCCGTGTTCTCTTTGCTGTGGACAAGGTTGTAATTATCTTTCTCTCCGTTGGCCACAGTCATCTCTGCTCATGGCAGTGGGGATTTGAGAAGTAGATTTGCTGAGAAATAAATAGGGTTGAACCTTCAGGGCCTTCTATTTACATCAGCTCCTTCTGGAGCTCCAAGAGTTCCACTTGGAGCCAATCCCAGAGCTATGGACAGTGTAGACAGGCTGTTCATGCCACATTAGCATCCACCCAGCCTCCACTGCCCACCTGTGCTAGTGAACCTTCTGGAACAATCCAGTGCTATCTTTGATCCCAAGAAGAAGGCTCCAATGGCCACCCTACAACTGGTGGAAACATGGGAGTGGCAAGGAACTGGCCAAGTTGAACCAGCTACTGTCAAGACACTGAGTAAGAAATTGTAGTGGACACTGCAGAAAGAATTAAAGGCTTCGGAAGCACAGAGAAACTTTCTAAACCATCAACATTAACAGAAAAAATAAAAATAAAAACCACACAAGGGGAAAGTCAGTATTACCTGTCTAACGTTCATAAATAACCACTTTACAACACTGCTGTAACAGGGAAAGGTGAAAGAGTTAACACTTAAAACTGGAGAGAAAAAGAGTATCCTCAAGGGCTTTTAGGTAGTTAATTAGCAAATAAAATATTGTGTTATTTTAATGGATTTTGTGGTGCTTATGGTATTTGTCAGCTTTTTTCAATTTGTAAAATATGCATTTTAGACCTAACCTTGCAATTTTTACTCTTTTCCTTAAAGGTCCTCTCCAAGATTGGGTAAGCCACAGGACCCACAATACCTGGAAAAGAGTTGACACCCACTTTGGTGAGGAGAACACTTCTTTGTTGGCATTGACCAAGTTGAGTGGCAATTGCTGGGCAGTGTCATTAATCGGCTCCCAGAAGAGGAACCCAGCCCAGGGAAGAGCCAGCCGATGCCCAGGTTGGATGGAGTGTGCCGTGTGAATATTATGTCTAGCTCCAAGGCGTGGTGAGCTTGAGCTGTGTGCTTCCTTTCCATCCCTTGTAGTTGTCTGTCCAGATACTAGGAGCGTGCAGTTACTTCCTGTCTAACTGTGACTAAAAAGTCAAGAAAAAATGTTACCTTTCACTTTTGGCCTTTCTGGCCTCTAAACCTCAGCTGATCGTACTCTACTTGCATTGAGAGCAGTGACTATTGTCTGGAAGTCACAGTCCTCTCCTAAAGTGCCCTTCCTGTGGTGTCTTGTACCATAAAAGTGATGTGATGAATGAAATAGTGACTCCATTTCTAAACCATGCAAAGAGGACAGGCTGTGTCTGGCTGTGGTCTTGGCTAATTTTTATCAGATCTCTTTCCCTTAGAAAAGAATTGGGGAAGGTGGAAAAGACCACGTGGGATAGGGGAGAGAGGGGTGCCTGCTGGCTATTGATGGAGGTGTGTAATATTCACTCACATACAGCACAGAGGACAGCTTGCTGAAACCTGTGTGGCAACCTGGGTTTGGCAGTCCAGGCTTAGTCTTCAGCCCAGGCTTGTGTCCATGCAAGAATCACAGTTGCTTTTAATAATCAGATCACTTCTCCCTTCTGCCTAAGCCCTCCAATGGCTGCCAACTGAAATAAACATGAAAGCCACATTTGTGGCTAACAAGGCTTTCCATACCAGACCACTGCTTCTGCTTCTGGTGACCCCTGACCCCAAGGCTTCCTGGACTTTGGCCCTCCCTCCTTTCCTCCCTTCTTTCCTTCTTCCTTCCCTCTTTCTTTCTCTGTCATCTATCTTTTTATGTAACAGCTTTATCAAGATACCATATATGTCACCTGTGTGAAGTGTGCAATTAAATGGGTTCTAGAATATTTGGAGCTGTGCAATCAATGCCACAATCTTAGAATATTTAACAGTCACTTACCACTTACCCCAACCCTCTGGAACCCCCATCCCTAGTTAATCACTAATCCTCGTTCTTCCTTTATAGATTTGCCTTTTCTGGTTATTCCTTAGGAATGGAATAATACAGTACCTGGACTTTTATGTGTGGGTTCTTTTATTTAGCATAATATTTTATAGTTCATTCATGTTGTAGCATGTATCAGTGCTTTGTCCCTTTTTGTTTCTTTTATGGAGTAATACTCCATTGTATGGATATTTATCCAATCGTCAATTGATGGACAATGGATTATTGTTTCTTTTTGGTTACTATGAATAACATCACTGGGAACATATGTATATAAATGTTTGAGTAGGCATATACTTTCATTTCTTTTGTAAATACCTAGAGTAGAATTGCTGGATCATATGCTAACTATGTTTAACATTTTGAGGACTGCCAGACTTTTTCAAAATGGCTACGCTATTTTACATTCCCGCCAGCAGTATATGATGGTCTGATTTCTCCATATCCTCATCAACACTGGTTACGTTTCTGATTAAGGTCATCTTACCGGGTGTGAAATGGTATCTCATTCTGGTTTTGATTTGAATTTCCCTGATGTTATGCATTTTTTCTTGTTCTTTTTGGACATTTGTACTGTTCTTTTTTTTTAAGAAATGTCTACTCAGATTCTTTGTCCATTTTTAAATTAGGTTGCTTTTCTCTATGTTGTTGAGTTCTGTGAGGTTTTGTATATTTCAGAGGCCTTATTTGCAAGTATATTCTGCCATTCTGTGATTCATCTTTTCACTTCCTTGATGGTGTCCATTGAAACACAAAAGGTTTTAATTTTTATGAAATTCATCTATTTTTTTCTTTTGTCGCTTATCTTTTTGGTGTCATATCTAAGAAAGCTTTGCTTAGCCTAAGGTCACAGAAATTTACTCCCATATTTTCTTCCAAGAGTTTTATAATTTTAATTCTTTACATGTAGCTCTATGATTTGTTTTGAGTTAATTCTTTTGTGTGTGTGTGTTACTGTGGTTTGAACTCAGGGTCTCACACTCGCTAGGCAGCCACTCTACCGCTTGAGCCCCCAGCCCTTCTTGCTTTAGTGATTTTGGGGATAGGGTCTTGCATTTTTTTCCCTGGCTGGTCTGGAACATGATCCTCCTATTTATACTTCTTGTGTAGCTGGGATGACAAATGTGTGCCACCATGTCCACCAATTTTTGCATGAGCTGCTTCAAGCCATGATCCTCCTAATCTTCGCCTCTCAGTAGCTTATAGATATGAGGCACCACACCTGGCCTTCACTTAATTCTTCAGTATGGTCTGAAGTAAGTGCCCAACTTCATTGTCTTAGCATGCACCTGTCAAGTTGTTTCAGGTCCATTCATTGAATGGGCCATCTTTCTCCCCTTGGTCTCCTAGTCTTTACCCATGCTGCTTTTTATTCTTCCGAGAAACAAGCTGATTCCTGCCTCAGGGCCTTTGCCCAGGAGTTTTCTTTACCCTCCTTCTCCAGTTGTCATTGGCAGGCTCCTTCTCAGGCCTCAACTCAGAGAGACCAGCCCTTAACAGAGTGACTAAAGCAGTCCCCACTTATCCTTTAAGTGGGTAGATTTTCAAATCAAGGCAGCCCAGGTCTTGGAAGTACATGCTCAATTTAGAAAGAAAGGATTCATAGAACTGAGTGGCGTCTGTTCCCTGGGGGGGGGGAGGGGGTGAGTGGGGAATGATGGAGAGCTGGGCCTGTGATGAGAATGAGAACTAAGTGGGTGAATTCCAGGGCAGTGCGGCATCAAGAAGCTCTTCTGTTGCCCCAGGCTGACTCCTTACACATTCCTTACAGTGGATTGAGGCGCATAACTGTCCCACTCACAGTTCAAATGTGCAGTGCCACAAGTCAAGCTTCTGTTTCCACTGAGCTCTAAAATCATCAGAGGTTCTTCCTCTGACACCCGGGAGGACCTGCTCTTGGACCAAACTACACTCTTTCTGCTTTAGACCTAATCTCTTCTTCATGAGGCAAAAACTCAAGAGCATTCTATTCTCTTCCTTCCTGACTCAAGACCACTGTGAAGCAGTCATTCCCTTTCCTTGAAATGCTGGTGACAGTCACTCTTGCGGATTCTGCAGAGGGTGAGTGGGAGAGATGGAATGTCTGTGCTACCTGTCTAGTGTGTTCCTCGCCACCAAGGTACAGAGCAGAAAATCCAGAGGTGGGGAAGATGTCGATGGCACACACATTCTAGCAACACAGTCCAACTATGAAAACTTTGTTGTGACAGTTTGGTTTTTAGTTTTGGTTTTTCACACAGTAACTCTGTCCTATTCTGTTTTTGCTATTCTAATGGAATACCACAGCTGGGTAACTTAGAAACAATGCAAATTTATTTGTCTTGTGGTTCCGAAGGCCAGGAAGTCAAAGGTGAGGGATTGTGTCTAGAGGGCCTTCTGTGGCATCCTAACATGGCAGAAGGTGTAGCTCGAGTCTCTCTTCCTCTCCTTGTAAAAGTGCTAGCTCTGGTCTATTCCACATGTGTCTGGTATGAGGCCATGCTAAAAGGCAGTAACTGCCAGGGGAGGTTCTTCTCATTGTAATTCAAAGCACAGAAGGACAAGCCTGACCCCTGTGCACAATGGAAGCCTGTTCTTGTCTCATGTCTCTGAGCGTCCTGTTCACTGAAGAACGAGGTGCAGAGAACTGTACTCCCACAATCCCTTTCATCAGTCAGTCACGTGACTAAGTCAACATCAATTAGGCAGAGAATAATAATCTATTAGACAATAACCTAACATTGCTAGTCAAAGAGCTTGAGAAACTGCTCTAAAGCAGAAGTTGACAAACTACTACTTGTAGGCCAAATCTGACCCACCACTATTTTTTGTATATAGTTTTATCAGAACATGACCATGACTAGTTATTGAAAGATGTCTGCTTGTGTGATACGATGGCAGAATTGAGTAGTTGCAATAGAGATCATATGACCTGCAAAGCCTGATGCATTTACTCTCTGGTCCTTTTCAGGAAATGTTTGCCCACCCTGCTCTTAAGAATGAAAAGTTCAGGAATTGGTGAGAGATTTAGCATCAAATCAAATCAAAATCAGCAAATTCCTTCTATGGCCTGACGCTAGCCAGTACTGCTCAGTGCAATTGTACCTGATTCCCATCACTGCAGAGAAGTGTGTTGTCTCAATCACTTGTGTGATAGGACAGAATCCCTTCCTGGTCTGGCACTTGGGTCGGTCACAAAGCCTTCATATGGGAATGTACAGGCTAATGTTTTTATGCCTGTGCTATCTATAAGCAGTTCAATGCAGAGAATATTGTTTAAGAGACAAATTAGTAGCTGGGTTTTCTGATATGTGGCTGTAATCCTAGCACTCAGGAGGCTGAGGCAGGAGGATTGTGAGTTCAAGGCCAGCCTGGGCTACATATCCTGTCTCAAAAACCAAAAACAAAAAAAGCATATTGTGATCCTCAGAGGTTTCCAAACTCCTGAAGAAAATTATCCAAATAAAAGAAGATATTTTGAGTCTTTATTGGACTAAAGCCCCACCCCCCCAGAAACTGTAACATGCAGTAGAAACCCAATATAGAAAACTGATCTAAAGGAAATGGCTAAGCTTCAGGGATGGCTGGAGAGGGTACATATGCTTAGGGCCATACCCCTTCAGTGACCTCCCTTACCTCACACCCACAGTCCTCACAGAAGCCCCAAGAAACTTGAAGACACCAGATCCTTTGGAAATTAATATGGCCTTGTGAGTTTTCTAATTTCCCAGGAGGCAACTGTGGTATACAAAAAAGATAGCTTCAGGAACACTTGTTTTTAAAGGCAATATGTGATTTATTGCAGCAACAAATTTAGAATCCTAGTTCTACCTTGAAGCTTCTAAGTCACTTTTGCAAATCTTGAGCTATTTACAGAGAAAATCTTAATGACCTATTTTATGAGAGACTTTGCTTAAGGGTTCGTTTTACTCAGATTTAAACAACTTTCAAGATTTTTAACTGCATTTATAATTTAATTTAATATATTTGACTTGCTTTTTCAATGGCAACTAACACAGCCCCTACTATGTTCAGACCCTGTCCTCAACAATTTCCAGTATCAACATGTTTAAATTCTCACAGTAGAGAAATCATGTTATTATCCCCATTTCATGCACAGGGAAACTGAGGTACCAAGAGTAATTCTCACAAGGTTGTATAGCTAATAATAACAGAACTAATTTTGAACCCATAAAGTTGGGCCCCAAAGTCTTGGTTTGGCTGTTACCCTCTGCATGAATAAACTGACTACAAATTAGCTAACTAAAAAGAAAAATCCAGACTACTTCAGTAAAACTATTTCTTGTAAAGCTAATAAAATTAAATTTATTAGCTGGTCATGGGAGCACACATCTGTAACACTAGCACTCAGGTGATGAGGACAGTGCTCAGTGCAGAGGAGGATTGCAAGTTCGAGACCAATCTAGGCTACATAGTGAGATCCTGTCTCAAAAGTTAAACTTACAGTGTAACTGCTTAAAAATTATTTTATATGCTCCATAACTGATTATAAACTTATTTTTGTGAACTGGTGCCTGTTTCCTTCCAAGACTGAAAGTCAAAGCCACAGGAGTTTTGCTGCTCTTAACCAACAGGGTGCAAAGCCAGACTTGGCTGCAGTTCCTCCTACCTGTGACTTTCAGGGGTTTCATCAGAAACTGGACAAATGGGGGCTTCTGGTGACAGTTTTTGAGCTAAGTTCTCATTAAGGGTAAAACACTGAGCCATTAATATTACAAGAGGGGAGCTAATTAAAGATAGGCAAACTATGCTTGTTCATAAAAGTTCAGGTTTTCTTGTGATACCAACTGCTTCTCAGAAGAGCAGCTTCCAGTTATCCATGCCCACTCCTGACCTCCCCACACGGTTGCCCACTTAGTTCACTTCGCTTTCTGTGCTTGGCTTGGGTCTAGTCTAGGAGTTCCCAGTCAGCATGATTGGCATTTGAGCTGGATAACTTGTTGTGGGGAGCTGCTCTGAGTGTGGCGGGGTGCCTAGCAGCATCTCTGGTCTCTATCCACTAGAAGCCAGTAGCATTTCCTCCTACCCCGATTGTAATCGCCAGGAATATCTCCAGGCATTGCCAAGTGTCTCCTGAGGGGCACATTTGCTCCTAAACAAGAAACTATTAGGATTGGGAAGAACAGGCCTACAGGTACTCAAATTAGAGCTGCTCATGGAATCTTCCATGGCAACAATGACAGGATAAATTAAGTGCCTGGAAAAACAGGGTAGGGCCTGACAACCTCAGAGGTGGGAAATTAGACACTTTGCCTTTTGTATAGCGTGTACAATTCGCTGACTAAAAACAAAGAACTTGTGTTTACAAACTTCTTACCAATTGCTGGGAAGATTCCCAGGACATGGTAATTAATTACCAACTACATGAAAGATAAAATGCTCAGAATTTTAGAGTTTGCAAAATGCAAGGGGAAAGAGAGAGAGAGAGACAGACTGAAGAAGAATAGGAGGGAAGGAAGAAAGGGATAGAGAGAAGAAAGAGAGAAAAAGCAGAGAGCCCAAATGCAAAGTCAGAATTCAACTGAACCAAGTCTTAATTTACAAGACTCATTAAATTGAGTCATGCAATTCCCCAGTGCCGGCAGGATAAAATTCACCAACACCTAGCCTGGCAGCTGAGGCCCTGAACAACTCGCCCCACAGATCTGAGTCCACTACTTGCATGAAGGTCTCACCCTATTCCACTTTGTCCAGTCACAGTTCCAAAGCACACCTGGCTAACTGCTCTTCCTGGTCCTTTGTACATTAAGCACCCTTCATCCAGTCTCTCAAATATCTAAGCTTTCAGGCCCTTATCCATCCCCAGCTCATTCGTTCGTCTGCTCACTGTGGAGAATCAGAGCTAACAGCTGGCCAGCAGTTACTGCAGAGGACACTCTTCCATGCAGTCTTTGCTTTGAAGCCAAAGAGGATTTCCTCTTTCCAGGGATGCCCACTGCTGCCCCATGAAACAGAAGCAGGCCTCCTGGGCCCAACCAGCATCTGCGGCTGTGACCTTGGCTTTGGACTTCTTAGTCTTCACCAGCAGAAGTGCAAAGGCTGGGCACAGGTTGGGTAAAGGGCCATCGTGACTCAGCTGGGGGCTAGGGAGGGTGGGCATGGAGTGAGGGGAGCTGAGCTGCTCTGGTCTCAGGGGTAGGGGGAGCGCTTGTCAGCCCATAGTGACCTTCAGGGCTGGAGAGAGGAAGAGGAAGCAGATTTTGCTGCTCTCCACTCAGGGTTTCCTGAAGGCGGGGTTCTTGTTCTTTGCTGTTCTTTTGCCTTCCTCTGAGTGCACGTCAGCCAAGGCGATCACATATCCACACCTGAAGGAGGGTCAGATGTGAGCTACTCTGTCCCCAAATTCTAGAGTGAAAATGAGGCCTTGATTCATAGTTTGAGATTTGGACTTCACAGTGACTCCATTTCCCTGACTCAGAAGCAAGCTCTCTGAAGACCTGGGCCAAGACCTCGCCTGCATGAGCTTCTCAGCTTCTGAACCCAGCAGCAAAATTCACATCGAATCAAACATGGCTGTTTCAAATACAGAATACCTCTTTCTCTCTCTCTCCATTTCCTGTTTCCTCTTCTCCTTGTCTCCTTAGAGTCTGCTTGACTATCAAAGAACTGCAGTGCTGCTTTCCAGAAGGTTCTCACTCAAGCAGTGAACTGAGCTCCAGGCCTGCATGATCTGGTAGACCCTGGTCAAGTCTCAGGTCCCTTCCCAAAACAAGGTCCATTAGGGCCACTGTGGTGGCTCCTTTCATCAAGGATTCTTGCCTATTTGTGAGGGACCAGTCTTGTCCAATCCTCTCACTCTGGGAGAACAAGAGTAAGAAACAGTGACCCTCAGAAAGGCTGGGGATGTAGCTCAGAGGTAAAGCACTTGCCTAACATGTGAAAGGCCTTCCAGCACCAGGAAAAAAAAATCAATAATAGCAGGATGTGATCCCACACTTTTAATCCCAGGACTGTGGAGGCTGAGGCAGAAGGATCGTGAGTTTGAGGCCAGCCTCAGCTACATAGGAAGACCCTGTCTCAAGAGAGAGATGGAGAGAGAGAGAAGAAAGAAAGAAAGAAGGAAGGAGAAGAAGGAAGGAAAGAGAGGAAGGAAGGAAGAGAGGAAGAGAGAAAGAGAGAAAGAAAAACATTTCAGACTGGAGGTTTAAGCCATCTGGGGGAACTGGTGACCCTGATGAAGTTCTATTCTTTTGTTGTCCAGCTGCTGTGGACATTGTCCCTCCTCAATCTCCCTCCTAGGCTGTCCCCCAACCCCTACCACCCTAGAGTCAGTCAGGGTAGAAAGAAGAATAGTGAGGGACTGAGCAAGGAGGTTTGAATTCAGACCGGCATGCCTTAGCTTAGGACACTATTGCCTGGGTTAGTGACTCAGTTTTCCCACCCATTAAATGGGGGCAATGACAGCTGTCCCAAAGGTTTGCTTGAGGGTCAAAAGAAACAATGGATATACAAAGGGAACTTTTTATTGGTCAGAACTCCTCTTAGGACGGTAGTGCTATCTTTGTTGAGAAAATACTTTACTAAATGCAAGGAGAGAAACCAGGATCCTTATGGCCGGAAGTAGGCAGGGACGCTCCCAGTTAGACAAAGGGAGGATTTTGTTTGCAGCTCTAGGGAGGAAGTGGGGGCCAGGGAAGGGCGGAAACCCAGCACTCCAGAAAGGACCCCTCCCTGGGACACCCCCCTCCCTCCACCAAAGTCAAGTTTACCCAAATCATGGAACCCAGTTCATGAGTAAGGAATTCAGAAAATGTAGAAGAGGATGAAATATGTCTTTAGGGGGCTGTGGGGCAAAAATATGATAGTGCTTCAGGATGCAAGATGGTGGAGACAAAGGAAAACTAAGGACCAAAGATGCAGGGAGCCTCCTGGGAAAGGGTACCAGGCCATCGAAGGCAATAAGTCACAGAATCAGATTTCTGAGATGTAAGAGAGCCAGCTGGCAACCTGGTTTCTTACAGTAGGAGTTGTCGCCCTGAGTGAGAATTGCTCATTCTGGTGTCTGGCTTTCTGCTAAACAACATACCCGTGAAAGTGAAGTTTTTTATTCCATTGTGTTTCCAAACCTGGCATAGCACTTGCACATCATGGGTTTTCAGTAAAATCTGTGATCAGTGAGTGATGGTATACCAGAAAACATATAGCAAAAGGCTTCAGATCCTGACTCTGCCACTTCAAAGCTGTGCAGCACTGGGCATATTGCCTAACCTCTCTGAGCCTCACTTATCTCTGTAAACAGGTGTAAGGTGCAGCGTCAGCATGAGAACCAGTGGGAGGATATATAAAAAGTGTTCCTGGCTGCAGTCAGGGCTCAGTAGATGTTGGGTCTTAAAGCCTGACCTCTTACCTGTGACACATCTGTCCCATTCACACATCCCAATCAAATCAAAGCCCTCTGCACCTCAGAAGCCTCTCCCTGTCTCCTTACACCATGCTGCTTCTCTCAGATTTATTAAAAGCTCTTCCTGTCTACCAGACCGCGTTCTAAACCAAGATCAGTAAACTCCAGCCTGTGAACCAAATCTGTTTTCTATGTACTATCCATGAGCTAAGAAAGGGTTTTACATTTTTAAATGGTTGCTGGGAAGATTAAAAGGAGATTATTTCACGACACAGGAAAATTATTTGAAATTCAAATTTTAGTACCCATAAATAAAACCATACCGGCATGCAGCTACATTTATTCTTCATACGGTCTTTGGCTGCCTGTCTTGGTCCTGTTAGGGCTGTAACAAAACACCATGAACTGGGAGGTTTAGAAATAACACAATTTCCCTTCTCCCGGCTCTGGAAGCTAATAGGTTCAAGATCAAGGCACTGGAAGATGAAGTGTCTGGTGAGGGCTCTTGGGCTCATCGACAGCCCTTGTCACTGCATCCTCACGTGACGGAAGGAGCAGATGGCTCTCTGAGCATTAATCCCATTCATGAGGGCTCCTCCCACCCTGGATCATCACCTTGGGTCGAGGTGTTCGACATTTTGGGAGTGGACACCAGCATTCAGACCCTAGCACTACTTTTTACACTAAAGCGGCAGCATTGATTAGTGGTGACAGAGACTGTATGGGCCACAAAGCCAAAAATATTGACCCTGTGGCCCTTTATAGAGAGTTTGTTACCGCCTGTGCTAAGCAGGTACCCTGGCTGGCGATGATCAAGTCTTTGTGAGTGCTGTGTGAGTTCAGTGCCATCACTACCTCGCTGGACAGTTGAGAAGCCTGAGTACAAAGAGACTAAGTGACATGAACAAGGCTCCACAGCTTGTAAGTAGTGGGTCGGTGACTGACAGGAGCTGGAGACAGCTGTCTACAGCCTCTTATGCCATGCTGGGGAGTCTGGGCTGCTTGTTCCTGATCAGAACAGTGACATAATAAAGTGAAATCCTGAGGTGGCCTCTATGGCCATTGACTTAAAGGAATTAGATGGAGAGAGGGTATGGGGAAGGTAGCATGGAGTAGGGATTAGGAATCTGAATTTTGGAACTGAGTTTCCTGATGATGGTAGTGGCCAGCTAAGAACCCGTGGACCACAGGCAAGTTACTCAACGTCCCTGCCAGGTTTACTCAAAGGGAGCAATAATAGGCTGTAGACTCTCTCTGGAGGGGTTGTTGTGAAGGTCAGGATGAAAACTTCTGTCTTATTTGTCACCTTTGAGGCACAGAGGGCCCATCACTCATGGCCACTAGGGTTATGTCTGTTAGTCACCTCGGCAGAAATGTGGGGAGTTCCCTTTCTGTTCCAGGGTCATTCCAGGCAATCAGGACACAAAAAGGAAGGAAGACAAGCTAACCAGACCAGATGCGTGCTGGGAAGGAACACACAGTCTCCCGAGGGGACCGGAGGGTGCGTCGGTACTGGGAGCAGGGTGACAAGTGCTGTGCTGGTCTCCCTTCTGTGACAAGGGCTCCCACTCCCTCCTGCAGTCTGGTACCTGCTGGGTTCTTGAGTGGGCATAATGTAGACGGGGTGTGGGGGGGTTTCTAACACCCTGACACAGACTGTAAAATTATTGTATTACGTGCCAGCGCCTGCTTGCCTTGGTAATTTGTTTTTACCACAATTTAATACCAAGTTATTGATTTGTCATTTATAGGTATGTATTTATGCATATGCATGATAACTATGCATTGAAGAAAGACTGAAAAGACACACAGTGGCATTCCATTGGGGTGGCAGTGGGACAGCTGGGGAAGGGAAGGAAAAACAGAGGCTGTGTGTTAGTGTCACTTAAATCCCCCCTTCCCAAATCCTGGTGCCTGTTCTTCCTCGTTGGGTAAGATACTTCAGTCTGTGCGTATTTTAAAGGCTCCCCAGGTAATTCTGATGTATGCGCCTTCTTTCACCCCATTCCTGCCTGATTAACAACTGTCCATACCAACCAAACGTTCTGGCTGAGCTCTGGGGTTATAATTATCTTAATGTTTGTCATCTTTTTGTTTTGCTGATGTTTTTAAGTTTCTACCAGAACCATAGCGTAACTGGGTTGGTTCTGGAATCAAGCTACCTGAGTTTTTACCTAATGCGGGAAGGTTACTTAGGCTCAGTGCTGTGTGTAGAAGGAGGACAATGACAATGACAGTAACTATCTAGTTGAGTTGTTGTGAGAAGTAAATGACTTAATACATATAAAGTTCTTAAAAATGCCTATGTGTGTTGATGTTCAATGTATGAGTATTACTCATACATTTTAAAATTATGAATAAGAAAATGTAAGGGAAAGAAACCATTGCTCTTGGGATGTTTAGATCTTATCTAAGCTGAATAGCAAGCCCAAGCCCCGCCTTCGGGTCATGGGGCTCAGACAGGGGAAGGGAAGAAAGAGATGACAGGACTTTGAAAACATAAAGTAAAATTACAAAGTGAGGAATGGGGCTGGAGGAGTGGCTCAAGTGGTAGAGCGCCTGCCTAGCAAGCATGAGGCCCTGAGTTCAAACCCCGGAAACCCACTCCCCCAAAAAAGGTGAGGAATGCTTATTATTGTTAGGAGAATTGTGCCACATTGAAGGAAAAAAAAAATGCATAGGGGCTGCTGCCACTAAGGCTGGTGGCTACAGGAAGGGGATGGCTGAACTTCTTCTTCTGTCTCTGATTCTGGCCCAGAGACTCCACCCTGGCTGGATAGTGAAGACCTAGCTTCACTGAAAGGTCCAGGACCATCCCCTTTCCTGTCAGGCCTTAAACAAAATTGGCTCTGTGTATGCATTTCTCTTCCTTTCCCCCAACTCTGTCTGCCTCTGGCATTTCTGTAACATGGCTCATTAGAAGTCACAGGCAGCCAGGTAGCTAATCTCCATGGAACACTTGCCAGGTCCCTGTTATGGATTGAATGTCTGTGGTTCTGCTCCCCCAAATTCATAGTTGCAACTTAATTCTCAGGGTGATGGTATTTGGGGTTGGGCCCTTGGAGGGGATTAGGTCAGAAGGGTGGAGCCCTCATACATGCATGAGATTAGTGCCCTCATGAAACGATCCCAGAGAGCTGTCTGCTTTCTACCACGTGAAAAGACAGCCATCCACACTGGGAAGCTTGTCTTCACCAGACACTCGATCTGCTGATGCCTTCATCTTGGACTTTCCAGTCAGAGCTGTAAGAAATAACTTTCTGTTGTTTAAACTTCCCAGCCTGTAGTATTTTGTTACAGCAGCCCAAACTGCCTAAGATAGTGCTGGGCATTATAGACTGCATATAGTCAGTCACCTATTCCCCAAGCAGCTCTAGGAAACAGATATCATCTCCATTTTATAGAAGGGGAAACAGAAGCACAGGACAGTTAAGTAACTCATGAGGTTGTAGGTGGAGGAGCTAAGGCTCAAATCCTAGAAGTCTACCTGCAGACTGTTTGTGTTCTTGATCACTAAGACAATTAGGGACAATGGGTTCCAAAAAGACCACCATACATAGGAGTCCCCTATGGTCTCAAGGGGCTACCTATCATTGACACTGGGACGCAGCACCTGTATCTGCCAGCTGCCTTCAACCCTGAGGTCCCAGTTCTGGTGGAGCCAGGAGGGAAATCAAGGCAGCCTGATTTCCACAGCCTGTGCTGCTCACACCAAATCTTACAGTCTAGTAAGGAGCACACATTAGTAAAGGATTTTCCATACCACATGCTGACCTAGAAGACTGGTATTTTCATAGACACTGCAACTTGCCAACCACCCCCTCAGCTTCAGGAAGAGCTCCAGCCCTCAGTGCTGGGGACACAGCTGAGATGGTCTGACCCCAGGTGATGTGCGCTGCTTTGACAGTTCCTGGGATCCATTCCTTCGGGATTTTAGAAAGCACATGCTTGGAAGGTGGCCTGTCCTCTCACAGAGCATGACATAAGCCTCCAGTGCTCAGTCTCAAATGGTTTGCAGATTTTCTGGGGTGACTTTTTTCTGTGCTCTGAGATCACAGGTGGGGAGAACACTCTGAGAACTATGGATAGCCTTTGTACAAAAGCTGCTTTTATCAGTCAGGATGGCTTGGTGGCGATTAATAGGAAACACAGCCCAGACTGGCTTAAGTAATAAAGACAAGTATTTTGGCTCATGTAACTGAACTCTCTCTGGATAGATTTCAGGTGAGAATGGATGTCATGACTCAACTATGTCACAAAAGACCTGGCTTTCTTTTTATCTCTTTTCTCTGATTTCCATAATGTCAAGTTCACCTTGAGGCTAACTCTGCCCAGAGGAGCAGGAGGACTGTTGGAGCCTCAGGAAGTATGCTACCTTGTTCATTTCCAGCAAAAGCAGGAGTATCTATCTTCTGATTGGATCACCTTAGAGCATATGCCCATTCCTGAACCAATCACTGCACTGTGGGCAAGGAACCAGCAATAATTTGTTTAAATCAGTCAAGACTTACCCCTGAATCTGGAAATTAAGTGCTTTGTCCACCCTAGTACCTTGTTCCTTTAATTTCTAACATGAACTTTTCTGGAATCATTAAAAATTCCAGATATGGTTCAATAAAGCATTGAACTACATTCTTCCAGTCACTCAAGTCAAAATCTTGAGATCATTCTTTTTTTTCCCCAAAGCTGGGGATTTAGCCAGATACAGTGGCTCATCCCTGTAATCCTAGCTATTTGGAAACTGTAGTTTGGAAGGACCTTGGTTCAAGGCCAGCCCAGGTGAAAGACTGACAAAACCCCATCTCAACCAATAAAAAGTTGGGTGTGGTGGTGTGTTACTGTCATCCCAGATACTCAGGAAGCATAAATAGGAGGCTCTCAGTCCAGGTCAGCCCAGGCATAAACTTGAAACTCTATCTCAAAAAGAAAGACCAAACCAAGAAGGGCTGGGGACATGGCTAAGGTGGGAGAGCTCCTGCTTAGTAAGCACCAGGCCCTGAGTTCAAACCCCAGTACTGCCAAAAACAACAACAAAAAAACCACCAACAACAACAATAAAAAACCCCAAACAAGGGATTGAAACCAGGGTCTTGTACATGCTAGGCAAGCACTCTTCTACTTGAACCACTCCCCAGCCTCAGATCAGTTTTCCTACATTTCTCTTCTTCCACCCCATCGCCCATTTGTTATCAAAACTTACTTACTGGAGCTGGGTGTGATGGTATGCACCTGTAATACCAGCACTAGGGAAATAATGGCAGGAGGAACTTGAGCTTGAAACCAGCCTGGCCTACATGGTGAGTACAAAGTAAGCCTGGGCTACACAGCAAGACTCTGTCTATAAAAAAAAAACAAAACAGAGCCAGGGGCATGCCACCAATGGTAGAGCTCTTGCCTAGCAAGTGTGAGGCCCTGAATTCAAAAGCCAGTATGGCAAAAAAACCAAACAAACAAAAAACCCTATTCAGTCCACCACACAATATATCTAGTACCTAATCCCTTCTCACAGTCCTGGTCCAACCTTGCATATCTCCTATCAGAACATTGCAATAACCCTTTATCTCCTAACTTGCTCTCCTACTGTCTCTTATCTACATGGAAGCCAGAGAAATTCTTTTAAATAGCAAGTCATACCATGTCACTCCTCAGCTCAAAAGCCCTCAGTGTCTCCCATATCACACCAAAGGAAAGTCAAAAGACATAGCAATGGCTGACAAGACCTTACATGCTCCAGCCTGTTACCTCTTCAATTTTGCCTCCCACTACTGTCCCCACAATCTGCCTCAGCCAGCATGCCCCTGCTGTTCCCTTGGCCTGGAACACCTTCCTCCCATCTGCTTGTTTCATTCTCCCTATTCAAAAGTGTCATTGTCACCTGTAATCCCAGCTACTTAGGAGGAAAAGACAAAAGGATCTCAAATTCAGGGTCAGACTGGCAAAGGTAGTGAGACCCTATCTCAAAAGCAAAATACAAAACAAAAAACACTGGGGACGTGGCTCCAGTAGTAGAGTCTTGAAAATGTTAGACCCTGAGTTCAATCACACACAAAAAAAGGCAAAATAAAAGAAAACAAAA
Source organism: Castor canadensis (assembly GCF_047511655.1). NCBI lineage: Eukaryota > Metazoa > Chordata > Mammalia > Rodentia > Castoridae > Castor > Castor canadensis. The sequence continues at coordinate 133,566,237 of NC_133393.1, read as the reverse complement.
AAAGTGACTCTTCATGACCAGTGTTTGTGGAAACACCCTGCCAGTCTTTAAGCTATCTTGCTTTGTTTTTAACATCCCTTACCATTAAAATATTTAAGGATTTGCTTACAGGCCATATTTTTTTCCCTTCCTGAATAAACTTCCATGACAGCAAGGCTATTTACTACTATAGCTCTGAAATTTACACTGAGAAAGCATTTAATAAGTAGTTAAGAATGAATAAAAGATTTAGAACCAAAAATACTTAAAATAGGGGGAAAAAAGGCTAACAACAATGAAAAAATGCCCAGTCTTTCCCATAAGCAAAGAAATACAAATGAAAATATGGCCAAGATTACATTTTTGCCTATTAAAATGATAAGAACAATGAATCAATAAATCCATTGTTACTGATAAGCAATGAAATCGATAGTTTCATGTATTATTGGTCATGGTCCCAGTGATTCGTTTAGCAGGTATTTATTTGGTACCTACTATTTGTCAGCAGTTATGCCATTTGCCAACATGTAAAACAGCTCATCAAGGTTCAAACTCTTTTTTTTCATCAGGATAGACTAGGTTAGCTGTGGAGCACAGTAACCCTGGAATCTTAGTAGTTTGCCCTAACAAAGGTTCATGTCTTGCTCACTTGATGACACTTACTTCACATTGACCAGGGAGGGTTGTTCTGTGTTACTCAGAAGCTCAAGGTGATAGAGCCTCCATCTAGAATGTCATTGGTTTCCTGGCCAGGGGACAGGAGAGACTTGCAAATTATGCACAGGCTTTCCACAACCACATCCAAGAAATTCACATGTCACTTCATTATCCAGAACAAGTCAGATGACTCTACCCAAAGGCAAGGAAGCTGAGAAGTGAAATTTTCTACATGCTCAAAGAAACGGACATTGGAGTTAATAATGTCTGCTCCCGTCCCTGCCCAGGGAATCTTACCACCCTGCTGGGAAGTACATAAAAGGCTACATTAAGAAAACTGTTCATTGATACTTATTATTTTGATAGATTGAAAAAATCTTAAGTGTTGCATAATGAGGAAGTGAGTCATGGAATTTTCCATACACAGTATGTATACACAGTAGGTTATTATAAAGCCGTAGAGATGATAGTTAATATAGAATCTACATATAGAAAAATAATTATTATGAAATGGTAAGTAAAAATTAGGAAACAAACAAAATGCATACTATGATTACAACATCATAAAACAGATCTAATAAAAAAATCTGTTTTGTTTTGTCAAGGTCTTTGATATGTACTTTACACTAAAAAAGTAAAATATTACAAATATTGATTCAGGGTGGCGGAGTGGCTCAAGTGGTAGAGCACATGCCTAGCAAGTGTGAGGCCCTGAGTTCAAACCCCAGGACCTCAACAAATAATTTCTATATGCTAGGCCCAGCAGACCAAAGACCAAGCACACTGTCTTGTGACAGGCCTAGAAGAATATTTTCAATGGTGTGAAAGAAATTCTTGCATAAAACCAATATACTTTTAATAATTTTATGATTGCATGTAAAGGTGGATTTTCATTCCATTTTGACTGCATTCACCCAAGAAATGAGAGACAATCATCATTTATTCAACACATAGTTACCAAACCTTTGGTGAATCACAAAGAAGATGAAGACCCCATATCACACTCACTGACCTTGAAGGTCTCACAGTCTAGCTGGAATCCCACATGTCAAACAAACCTAGCCCTGTTGTCCTTGACTTCTGGCCTGATGGACTCCTTTACACAGTGTTCCACAACTGGCCTGTGAAAGTTCTTGGTGCCTAAAATAGTGCCTGGTGTCCAAGAAATTCTGGTGTTTTCCCCAAAACCTATTCTGCCTGCAGTTTTCTCATCTTAGTGGATGGCACCTATATCCTTCACCACTCAAGTTAAAACTGTCATTCTCTAGTCCTTTCTTTCTCTCACACCCTACAATGAATCCTTTGGAAAAATCCTAGAAATTCCAACTTCAAATTCTGGTCCAGATCACACCATTTCTCACTCCCTCCACTACTAGCAGTCTGTTCCATTTCACATCTGTCTTTCACCATGATAGTGCAGTAACCTCTTAACTGATCTCCCAGCCTCTCCCCTGACCCTAGCCAAAGTGGCCAGAGAGATCTGCTTAAATCCTCTCTGCTCAACTCTGTGCACCCCTCTCAGCTCAAGGGATCAATTTCACTATCCTTGCAATGATCTTTGAGGTCTCTCTCCATAGCACTCAGCCCTATCAGACTCAAGGTCCCTGGCAGTAGCAATATGATGTAATGTTTCCTTTATAATCCCAGAATGCAATTCATAGATAATATGGCTCCCTTTCACATGCAATTTTATTTGTTTATTTATTTTTTGCAGTACTGGGGTTTGAACTCAGGGCCATACCTGAGCCACTCCACCAGCCCTTTTATGTGAAGGGTTTTTCAAGATAGCGTTTCATGTACTATTTTGCCAGGACTGGCTTTGAACCTCAATCCTCCTGATCTCTGCCTTCTGAATAACTAGGATTACAGGCGTGAGCCACTGGTGCCCGACCTCATGCAATGTTTGAAAGAAAGAATCATTAATGCCAGATCTAAATATAAATATGCAGAAATAAAAAAGAAATTAATAATAAAATGCATACTTTAGTATGTAAACATTCAGGGGCTGGGGGATGTAGCTGAGTGTTAGAGTTCCTGCTTAGCATATACAAAGTTCTGGGTTTGATTGAGAGAGAGAGAGAGAGAGAGAGAAAAGAAGAAGAAGAGGAAGAGGAAGAGGAAGTGGGGGAGGAGGAGGAAGGAGGAGGAGGAAGAAGAAGAAGAAAGAAGAACAAGTACAAGAAGGAAGAAGAAGGAGGAGAAAGAAGAACAAGGAGAGGAGGGAGGGAGGGAAGGAAGGAAGGAAGTGTGGGAGGGAGGAAGAAAAAGTAAACTCTCAGGCACAATTACACTAGAAGACAAAAAACATCTCCATGAATCTCAGAAACACCCACCATGAGAGACACCACCCACTGAAAACCACTGACCTTTTCTTATGGACAATTGTCTTCTCTGACCTCCACAGAAACCATCATGTCCCTCACTCACACCCAGCCTGCTCCAGCCATGCCTGGTTTCCCCACTGTTTCCAGACCTGACACAGCCCTCCCTCGGGTCTCTGCAATGGCAGCCTTCTCTCCGGAGGCACATGGCCTACTCCCTTGTTCATTCAGGGTTTTGCTCAAACGTTCCTTTCTCCATGAGGCCTGGTTCCTGACCACCCTTTTGAAAATAGCAACCTCTCTCTCTCCCTCTCACCCCTCTCAACCTTCCCATAAGTTATGTACAATTAGTACATGTTAATCAAATTAATAAAGGCAACCTCTGCACTCCCTGCAGCCCTTCAGCTTAGCTTTCTCTGGCCCACTTAACTACACACTAGGTATTTTATTGACATGATCTTGTCCGTGCCTGCTCCCTGAGGCTACAGATTATCCTGTTTGTCCTGTACTGTATCTCTACTATGCAAAGGGGTGCCTGACACAAAATTATTCATTAAATATTTGTTGAGTGAATGAAAATAGTGAACAAGAGATATGGGTTGGGTACTTGGATGAATGAATTGCTAGACACCTAGCAGTCATGGCATTACAGGTGCTCCTAGACTTAACAATGGGGTTGTGTCCTGATAACTCCCTTGTCAGGTGAAAAGATTGTAAGTAAAAAATGTATTTAATACACCTAATCTGGTGAACATAACAACTTAGCCTAGCCTACCTCAAACATGCTCAAACACTGACATTGGACTTCAGTTGGGCAAAATCATCCATCGCAAAGTATATTTTATAATAAAATGCTGAATCTCTCATGTAGTTACTGAACACTCAACTAAAAGTGAAAAAAAGTGGTTGCATGGATATGATTCTACACCACTGTAAAATTTAAACATTGTAAATCAAACCACTGCGAGTCAGTCAGTGACCATCTGTACTCCAAAACCACTTGCCTCTGCTCTTCTCCTGCCAACACTTGTCTTCTCCTATATACTGGTGTTTTCTCCTGGATACTTTCTTTATCCCCCAGTTTGATGCTTAACTTAGCTTCCTCTACCCTTGACTTCACATCTGGATTACAGATACCGAGGTATGACAATATTGCAATACCAATCTTGTCCTCTTTCCTGCTCTCTACCCTATCTTCTTTTCCTCCACTTTCCCAAACACTCCATAGCTTTGTTCACAAATGTACTTCTTCTAACATGCCTGTCAAAATCCTATCCATCCTTTGAGGGTAGGTTCAAGTGACCTTCCCCCATTTCAATGGCTACCCAGAAGTCACTCTCATCCTTCTAGGATCTCATAATTATTTGTAATTCTTATGGTCTTTGTCATATCCTTTTGCTATATAAAATCTTAGCATGCTCACAAAATTTAGGTTGCATAAGGGCATGGAGTAAGTCATTCATCTCTTGTGTCTTATGTGGTAGATGAATAACAAACATTAAATATGATACTTTATGTGAAGCTCTCAGTACAGTTCCTGGCACATAGTGGGTATTCAATCCATGCCTACTACTAATCTGTTCATACACAAAGAAGGAAGAGTTCAGTACCATGCAGATAAGAGAGATAACCTGTGAGATCAGAAAGGTGGGTTATGAAACTGTGTGATGTGTCCAAGTCCTTACTTCTCACTGCCTGTACCTCTTCCCATCTGCAGCAGGTTCCCCTGAGCTTTCACAGATTCTTCTGAAGCTGTGGAAAGTTCCAGGCACTTGCATATGTCTTCTTTCTGTGTCTGTCACAGAAGCTTGCAAGGCTACTTATAAACCTTAGATGGTGGAGATGGTACTTCATGCTTTTGAATGAATCTAGATGGGAGATGTTGGAAAAATGCCCCCAACTCTGTGGTGTCTAGAAGGACAATTCTGAAGCATGTTCCACCTGGTTACCAGAAGGTCCCTACTGAGATTCAGTCTCTATTGTCTCCAACAGCAACCTGATTTTATCTTTTTCTGTTCCCTAACTTCCCTCAGTTCCTTACTCATGCTTTCTGGGATCTCTCTCCAAAACTGCTACACTCAAGTCCTGCTCGTGAGGGACTCTTCCAGCATTCTTGGGTTTCACTAGTCTGGTTCTCTGAATTTTTCCAAATTCCATCTGCAAACCAGTCCCAAACGCTTAAGAGCACATGGTCAGTTGGGCAACAACCCAACTTCTCCAGTACCGAGTTTCTGTATTAGTTACTTTCTTCATCTCTGTGACAAATATTCCAGCGAGAACAACTTTAGGTAGAAAGGTCTATTTTGACTCACAGTTTCAGAGAGTTCAGTCCATGGTTGCTTGGTTCCACGAATTCCAGTGACTGGAAGTGTGTGATTGAGGAGCTGCTCACCTCATGATGGACAAGAGGCAGAGAAAAAGAGAATACAGCAAGAGGCCAGGGCAAGAGATAGATTCCAAGGACATACCCCCCCCCCCAGTTTTTCCAACTATGCCCCACATCCTACTTCTGCTTATCTTTGAATAATGTCATCATATTACAAATCTATCAGGGATTAATCAATTCATTAGTTCAGCGCCCTCATGATCTAATTGTCTCTGGAAATGGCCTCAATAACACACCCAGAAGTGTGCTTTACTAATCCCCTGTGAATTTCTTAAGCTTATCAAGATTAACCAGCCTGTGGTGGGCTGACCATTTGGTAAGGAGCTTAGAGTAATGTGAACCACAATCGTGATCGGCCTTCTCAGCAGGAACAGTGCCAGTTTGAACTGAAGGGGACAGAGGCAAGTTGGAATGAAGGAAGGTTACTGGACTTTTAGATTTTACATACTGGTAGTGAGCTGAAAATATGTGCTATTCATCAAAACAAGGAAGGGACCCCAAAGGTGATTCCAGTGAACAGGGATGTCTCTAACTTCAAAGTAGGGAACCATCACTTCAGTTTAAACAACCTAGTTGGCCTCTACCCAAAGCCACTCAGAGATATAAGGCTGTCACTCACACCTGGGGAGAGCCCTATGGGGTGTGAAACCTATAGGGGAAGAACCACCATGACTCCAGTGTGTCTGGAATGCAAGACCTCTACCTCAGTGAATCCAGAAGGAGGGATGTCTGCTTAAATGGGTCCAGATGGTAGAGCATAGAGCCAAAGAGGATTATGCTTGACCTTAAGATCTCTTGCAGTTTGCTTTGTTAGAGTTTGGATTCCCTTTTGGAATGGTCAGTCTGTCAATCCTATGTCTGTCCCACCATTATGTGACACAACTTGTTAGATTTCAGGGGTTCAGCTGGAGAGGAATTTTTGCCTCAAGATGAATCATACCTTGAGTCTCATCCCTATCTGATTGAGAGGCTATTTAGATGAGACTTTGGACCTCAAACATTAGAGCTGATAAATGAGTTAAGAATTTGGTGGCTGTAGGATACAATGAATGTATTTTGCCTGTGAAAAGGCCATGAGTTTGGGGGGCTCAGAGGCAGGATGCTATAGACTAAATGCTTACATCCCACCAAATTTGTGTATTAAAGTTCTAATCTCCAAGGTGATGATTTTTGAATGTAGAGCCATGGAAGGTAATTAATTCATAAGGGTGGAACCCTCATAAATGGGATTAGTGTCCTTGTAAAGAGAAATGATTGCTTTCTCTGCGATGTGTGAAATATGGCAAGAACGTGACTGTCTACCGAGGACCCTCACCAGAAACTGAATCAGTTGGTACTTCCATCTTGGACTTCCCAGCTTCCAGAATGGTGAGAAATAAATGTGTATGGTTTAAGCCATCCACATGATGGCATTTTTTGTTGCAATCTAAATTAAGACAGAAGTGTGTGATAAAGAGGAAAAGAATGCAGAATATAAAAAATAAAGGCAGTAGCATCTAATTTGGATGTGTGGCTCTGTGTGTTTGTGTGAGTACATGATTCTAGCTCTATATCTGTACATCTATATCCTCCATGATATCCACATTCAGGAAGGTGTTCCCCAAAATGTTATTTAGTTATCTCTGGGTATTAGGATTAAGTTTACTTAATCCCCATAAGAACCTCACAAATTATGTTCTATTTTCTCCTCTTTTGCTGTTGAGGATATCAAAATTCAGATTTAAAAACTTGCTCAAGATTGCCTGGCAAGTAAGAGACAGAGCTTTGCTCAAATTGTTTGACCTTAAAACCACCTGCATGTACTTTTATTAAAAACACTATAATGAGTTAGCTATGATGCTAAGTTCTAAATTTATTCAACATAAAGTGCTTATGATGGAGTGATGCCCCAATAAAACCTATTGAGAGTTGAAAATGCATTTAATAAACCTAAACTACCAAACATCATAGCTTAGCAAGACAGTATTTGTAGAGTACCATTTATTTACCCTTATGATTGTGTGGCTACCATGAGCTGTGGCTTGCTGTGCTACCCAGCAAAATGAGAGAGCATCATACTGCATGTCACTAGCCTGAGAAAAGATCAAAATTCAAAGTATGATTTCTCCTGGTTGTCTATCACTTTCACATCATTGTAAAGTAAAGACATCACAACTCAGACCATTGTAAGTGAGGGACTGTCTGAACTTCATTTGAAATTAGATCCTTCCTGTTTTTTTGAGACTAAAATTACCGTTATTCAATGAAAAGATTGGGATTATATGTTACTGGCAGGCAGAAGACTGGGAAAGGCAGCATTGGATATTGTTGCACCTGTTGTTGGAAGTGACAGGGAAGGAGGAGGCTAAGGATGGATGTGGGTTAACCCAGGAATAGTATCTCCCAGAACATATAGTCAAACCAATACATATGGTAACTCCAAAAGTCTCTCTCTCTCTCTCTCTCTCTCTCTCTCTCTCTCTCTCTCACAGAGAGAGAGAGAATAGTAATCTTCTGAAGAACATGGTATTGAAATGAAGAAAACAGAAATTTTGTAGTAGAACTTAACAAACACAACCTCACCCAGGTGACCAAGGTCGGCATCGACAGTCAGAAATCAAATCAAATCCCAAATCCCAAATCCTTGGTATGATGTTATAGAAATGGCACTTTGCCTATGTGGTCTTTCTCCCCAAAACCATAACTCCAGTCCAATCATGAGAAAAACACCAGACAAATCTCACTTGAAGGACATTTTATGAAATGTCTGACCTGAACTTCTTAACAAAAATATGCTTGGAGGCAAGAGAAGCCTAAGTGGATATGAAAATCCAATGTAATGAGCATCCCAGAAATGGGATTCTGAAACAGAAAAGGACATTAGGTTGAGAAACCTGTGTGAGAACGCTGGCACCTTTGGGAGATGATATCCTGCAATTTCAGCCTCTGCTTGCACCCTTACCTGGCACCTTTGGTCAGGGAACATTACACAAGTAGAAACAGTTGCCCTGGATATAATCTGATCTATGCTCTTTAAAACTCTTCACAATAGAAATTTCAAGCAAATACAAATAGTAGAAAAAAGTAAAATGAACCTCTGTGGACTTTTTACCCAGCTTGACTAATCACAAGTGCATGGCCCACCTTGTTTTGTCTGTATTCCTTTTACTTTTCCCTCCCACTGGATTGTTTAAGCAAATCCCAGACATTTTCCATATTCTTGCAACCATGACTAGAAACTTTACCCTTGATGTTGTGTAGAGAAGACTGTGGGAAGTGGGAATGGAGGTGGAGGGACCCTTGGGGCAGAGTGGAGGTAGGGAGGCCAGTCAGGTGGCTTGGAGTAGAACAGTGGAAGTAGAAAATAGAGATGTGACTCTGTTGGGGGTATATTATGAGACAGAAGTGACTGTGATAGCCTGTGGAGTGGGCTGGGGGGTGAGGGAGATGAGGGAAGGGAAAGAACCAAGGATGGCTCTTAGGGTATGGCGAAGGATACTTGTGTATCACTGAATTCCATTTTCTCTTTTTTATAAGCCAAGCAGCAAGACTACATTTCCCAGCCTCCCTTGCGTGAGGTAGGGCTCGGTGAGGGATTCAAACCGATGAGATGTAAGCAGATGTGGTGCCTGTCGCTTCCAGGCTTCCCACCTCCCACACAACCCTCCAGGGACCCTCTCCTCCACTCTCTGCTGATGGAGGACCCAGGCCTCTGAGGCTGAGGCCTCCAAGAATGCTTCTGTCCTAAGGAATTTTTAAAAACGTCTGATCCTCTGTTGCCTGATACTTTCGTAAAATATAATAATAATAAGTTATTGGGAAACTGCAATTAAAAAACAAAGACAAGATAAAAACCCAGTTCTATTTTTAGTTATTAGATTCAATGGAGCTAACATTATTCTGTTAAATTGCTTATAAAAGTTTCTAAATATCATCAGTTCTATGATGCTTTTGTCATGAACTCGTGAACCAGCACTGTGGACCACAATTTGAGTAGCATTCGTCTAGAAGATGAACCACTGGGCAGAAGGATCCTGGGTCCCGGAGTGGATGCGTGGGGCAGAGGTACTACACACACCACCACTGCCACCACTGCTCCCAAAGTCCACGTAGATGAGACTGGGACATAAGTGACATAAATTAGAAATAAACCTTTATAAGTAAGTGACACTGGACTTGCTTGGTATGACAGCATATTCTAAACCAATGAGACTTAACTGAGGAAAGAAAATCATCTCTTTCCCTCCTTTAAAGCGCAGGCTGGAAACTAAGCTTTTAACACATAAGCCTTTGGGGGACATGTGAGATCCAAACTGAAGTGTGATCCAGTAAGAGCATAATGGACCTAAAGCAGTTCCTAGGGATGGCAGAGTGGCTCAAGTGGTAGAGAGCCTGCTTAGCAAGCATGAGGTCCTGAGTTCAAACCCCAGTACTGCTACCCCCTAAACAAAAATCCTACTGTCTGGGGACACAATAGCCATTGTCATAACACAATGCATTGTTCATGTTCTGTGGTGATGTTGGTATGAGCAACCTTACTGCACTGTCAGTTCTATAAAAGTATAGCACATAGAATTTTATACAGTACATCATTCTTGATAATAAATGAGTATGGCTCTGATTTATATATTTACTATACAGTACCTTTTTATTTTTGGTAGTACTCGGGTTTGAACTCAGGACTTTGCACTTGTGAGGTAGACACTCTACTTCTTGAGCCACACCTCCAGTCCTTTTTGCTGTAATTATGGGCATAGAATCTCACTTTTTGCCCACATTGGCCTGGACAGTCATCTTCCTATTTTAAGCTTTTCACCACTACTGGGATGACAGGCATGTGACAGTGTACCTAGCTTTTTATTGGTTAAGATGAGGTCTCACAAACTTTTTTGCCTAGGTTGGCCTGGCAAATCCTCCTCATCTCAGCCTGTGACATAGCTAGAATGATAGGCATGGACCACTGCATCCTGCTACTGGTTGAGATGAGGTCTTGCTAACTATCTGCCTGGGTTGACCTCAACTGCCATCCTCCTGATCTCACCCTCCCAACTAGCTAGCAGTCATTAGGATCACAGGTGTGAGTCATGGAGCCCAACTCTATACTGCACTTCTTACCATTATTTTATAGTCTACTGCTACTTCAATCTAAAAAAGAAAGAGCTCATGATGTCATGTGTACTGTGTCTGCACCTCATCATCTCATTTTCCGACCTCTACCATCTACACTTGCACTAACACACATTCACGCAAGGAACTCACATTACTCAGAAGGTATCATCGTTAAGTGACACATGACAGTGTCACAAACTGAGTGGCTTACTACAACAGAATTTTATTGTCACCCAGTTCTAGAGGCTAGAAAGGGTAAACTGAAGGTGATGGCAGCACTCTGCCTGCTGACAGCTGCAGGGGACTCTCTCTTTGCCTCTTCCTCCATCTGGTGGTATTCCCTGTCTTGGAGCTACATAACTCCATTCTCCCTACAGGCCTGTGTGTGTGTCTTCACCTGGCCATCTTCTTGGATTAGGGGCCCACTCTTTCCAGTAGGACTCATATTAACTAATTTATATTTGTGACAGCCCTATGTCCAAATAAGTTACGTTCTGAGGCACAAGGGGCTAGGACTTTAACATATTTTTGGGGATGGGGATGATACAATGCAACTGCTCTTATAAGAATACTTTTTTTAAATTTTTTTATTCATATGTGCATACAATGTTTGGGTCATTTCTCCCCCGCTTCCCCCTGCTCCCTCCCTTACCACCCACTCCACCCCCTCCTTCTCCCCCCCACCCCCTCAATACCTGGCAGAAACTATTTTGCCCTTATTTCTAATTTTGTTGTAGAGAGAGTATAAGCAATAATAGGAAGGAACAAGGGTTTTTGCTGGTTGAGATAAGGATAGCTATACAGGGCATTGACTCACATTGATTTCCTGTGCGTGGGTGTTACCTTCTAGGTTAATTCTTTTTGATCTAACCTTTTCTCTAGTTCCTGGTCCCCTTCTCCTATTGGCCTCAGTTGCTTTTAAGGTATCTGCTTTAGTTTCTCTGCGTTGAGAGCAACAAATGCTAGCTAATTTTTTAGGTGTCTTACCTATCCTTATACCTTCCTCCTGTGCTCTCGCTTTATCATGTGATCAAAGTCCAATCCCCTTGTTGTGTTTGCCCTTGATCTAATGTCCGCATATAAGGGAGAACATACAATTTTTGGTCTTTTGGGCCAGGCGAGAATACTGTTTGTAGTAAGTGCTGTGATGGCAACAAAAGCAGTAAGACTTTACAACAAAAACGGAGCTAAGGTTGAAGGGATAGTGGGGGACAAATCTCTGGGGAGGCAAGACTGAGACAGCCCTGAGCGTTGCTGGACTAGAGCTCCAGGCTGAGGAGAAAGTTGACAATGGCGCATAAAAAGCTCTCCACAGAGGGCAGCTAGAGAACACTGGAGGAGTAGCATCTCACGTCAGGAATCCGAATGTCTCTAACAGTTGTATGTGAGTAGAAAATTCAGCTATCAAAGAGGGAAGGCTGTGAATTATTATTATCTAATTCTTATGTGTTTAGTTTTTCCAAAGACCTTGTTGAAAGAAGCCAAATTTCATTTATATTCTCATTCTTGGGTTACCTGGAAGAGGCTACCAGGTGTTCTGTCTGATGGGGCAAATGTGATAGTCACTTCCGGTTTGAAATATTTGAGAAGACCATGCTACATTTACAAGGTTTCTTGTTTGTTTTTGAGACAGTGTCTCACTGTGTCGCTCACATTGACCTCAAACTCACAGTTCTCCTGCCTTCAGACTCCTGAGTACTGAGATTAAAGACCTGTACCACCACACCTGGCTACAATGTTTCTGGATTAGCAAAAATTGGTTTTGAAAGTTGGCAGACACTGGATTGTTGTGAGTTTTCAGCATGAACTGTTGAGTAAGCAAACCTCTGAAAGTGTGTTTTCATATGCATCCACCTCCTTCCCCCCATCTCCAAAACTCAGCTATTCTAAAGGGATTTAAGAGTTCCCAAAGCAGTAGACAAAGAAATAAGTGTTAGCACCTCCATCAAGTTCAGACTACTTCCGGCACCAAGTGGGCCACAATACAAGGGCTACATGTTTAACAGACAGGGAGAGGAGGTGGCTCATTGCCCCTGGACAGGCTGAATTGTGGGGCTGGGTGTGGTGGGAAGTGACTCTCCCTTTCCAGGGACCATGTGTCCCACCCCTTGCCAGATAGTGGCATATCATAGCCCCGCCTCCATTCCATGTCATCCAAGGTCAGAGAGACCTAAGCCAACAAAGGTGACTCCGCAGCCTTGCAGGAAGCTAAGGCTGTGAGAAGAAGGATGTGCCGCCCCATGCACGTCCCCAGGAACTGTCTGTAGATGGAGCCAGGGCTGCTTCCGGGCCAGCATCCAGGTCTGCTCCCAAGACCAGGTGGTGTTAGCATTGGCCAACTATCCTTCTCTATCATATTTTCCAGGAAGGGGTGGTCAGGGACAGGTGGTAGGTGGGAACATAGTCAGCAATGAATGTTGGCTTTTTTGAGCAGAAGCCAATGTATTGTGTATTTCAGGGGTCTGGCAGATTGCCTCCACCAAGGGGGACATGCACAAGACCACCATCCAGCCCTATGGTGGATGGGCCATGTGTGGTTCTCATCACCAGGGAAGGTCAAGGTTTTAGTTTTCTCCTTCCCATCTTTAAGCAAAAGAAACATAGAGACTGAATGGTGACTTGATGGAAGAGCGCTCCTTGTTACCATTCTTGCCAGTCATGTCCTTGGTTAGAAATCAATGGTGTTTCTTACCTATGGTCAGAGTATTCCAAATGTTCTTTGAGGGACAAAGTCCCACATGCAGAAAAAACCATGAAGAAGTCCAGGTGCAGTGACTCAAGTCTGTAATCCTAGCTATTCAATAGGGAGGAATTATTAGGTGGTGAGAAATTAAGGCTCTCCTCTTGTGACCCTTCCCCAAATGGTTTGCCAACTGCACAGTGGTTGCCAAGGTATGGGAAGTCATTGTGCTTTTGAGAAGATGAGGGCATTTGATCCCCATTGCCTCTCCTGGTCTAGCAGGCCAGTGGAATGTCATACAGTGGTCATTACATCCCTCAAGGCACATGCATGACCTTAACATGGGACCTGTGCTCCAGAGGAGGACATAAGGCCTTTATCTGGGGTTTTAGAATGGACTCTCGTGCTTCATTCCTGCTTATATCTACCTAGCTGCCTCAGCTAACAAGTTATTTTCTTTCCATCATCTAGTTCCTGAATTTAGGTCTTTACTAAGGCAAGTGTGCATTAATAATGGTTGCTCAATTTACAGCCAAGAGAACATAATCTAGCTGTGTTGATTTCCTAGCTATTTATAAGAGACTCTCCGAGGTATGACTTCTTCCTGATGTATCTGTCACTGGCCTCAGAAAACCCAGAACAAAGGCAGAAGAAAATGCCCAAATCCCGGATGGTCAGCGTCTGAGCACCTCTGGGAAAGTTTTCCAGTGGACTCAGGTTCCTCCAGCAAGAAGTCTTCTTAAGAAACCAAGTTGCCAGGAGTGTACTGAGCTGAGCCTCTTTCACAGCACAGGCAATTTTGTTCCATTTGGAAGGTTCTATGCATCAGGCTGTATAAGTTCCCACCTTGTGTAAATTGTAGAAACTACTACTGCCACCAGCAGGGTATCAACAAACAAAACCAGGCCCAAGGCCATTTGTTACAAATTTGAGGCTTGTGGTATTTGAAGTTGCACAATCATTTGTGAGGCTGAGAAGTCCACAGAGAGCAGGGCTGATGGGGCAGTGTGTGTCCCAGAAGAAACCAACCATTCTCCTGCCTCACAGCCTTGGCAAAATCTGAAAGCCCAACAGTTGGAATTTTAGATTCCTCTGTAAGAATGCCAGACTTTGCAAATAAAAACTCAGGATGTTCCATTAAATTGGAATTTCAAATAAAGGTTGAACACTTTTTAGTATAACCATGTCCCAAATATTACACAGGATGAAATTATGTTTAAAAAGTATTTGTTCAAATTAGAGATAAGGGCAAAATAGTTTCTGCTGGGTATTGGGGGGGGGAGCGGGAGGGGGTGGAGTGGGTGGTAAGGGAGGGGGTGGGGGCAGGGGGGAGAAATGAACCAATCCTTGTATGCACATATGAATAATAAAAGAAAAATGAAAAAAAAAAGTATTTGCTCTTCCTTGCACGCTGTTGGTGAGAATGCAAATTAGTATAGCCATTATGGAAAATATAAAGTTTTCAAAAATTAAAATAGCTGGATGTGGTTGTGCATGCTTACAATCTCAGCTGTTTAGGAGGTAGAGGTAGAAGGATTGAAATCTGAGGCCAGCCAGGGGGATAAAGCAGGAGATTATTTTAAAACAAACTAAAAAAAAAGGCTTGGTCTATACACTTGATCTTGGTGTATAGATCAAGTAATAGAGCAGTTGCCTAGCAAGTGCAAGGCCCTGAGTTCAAACACTAGTACACCCCCCCCAAATTAAAAATATAATTACCATATTACTGTGGTTTGAATTTGTTCCCTCACAAATTCATGTTAAAACTCAATTCCTAAAAAAAAAAAAAAAAAAAAACTCAATTCCTGTTGTGGTGGTACTAAGAGGAGGGATCTTTGGGGAAGTAATTAATTTATAAGGGCTCTGCCCTCATGGATGGAATTAGAGCCCTGATAAAAGGTTTGAGGGGATGCATGTTAGAAATAAGACCCCAAAGGCCACTGGATTCACAACTGAAGACACAGAAATGGAGAATTGTCTCAGCAAGGCAACATTTACTCTGCAGAAGGGTGGACAGGCTCGCGGGCACAGCACACACAATATAAGCAGTCTTATATTCCTGACACGATTGACCCTGCCTCTTGACCTGGATTGGGCCAGATCAAAAGTTCACAATCTTTTCCATTGGCTGAAATTCTACACTAACTCTGGGGATGGGTTAAGATACACAGCATGGAGGGCAATTTTCATGGGCAAAGGGGCTTAGCAAGAATCCGAAAGAAGAACCCAGAACTACAGCCAATGCAGGTAATTTAAATGGCCACACGCTTTGGTAGAAAGGACTGCTTTCTCACATGGGTTAACTCTTTTCTGCTTTCCTGTCTTGTGAGAACCCAGCATTTGTGTTCTTTTTGTTCTTCTTCATTTTACTACATGAAGACACAACAAGGTGCCATCTTGGAAGCAGACAGCAGCCTTCACCAGAGACTGAATTCCAGCACCTTGACCGTGGACTTGCAGCCTTCAGAATTGTAAGTAAATAAGTGTCTGTCCTTTATAAATTACCCAGTGTCAGTCTCAGGTTATTGCAGCACAAATGGACTAAGTTGCAATCCCACTGCTGGGTACATATCCAAAGGAAATGAAGCAGTATGTAAAAGAGACATCTGTATGTTCATTGCACCATTATTCATAATAGCCAAGAAATGGAAACATCAGATGACTGGCTAAAGAAAATGTGATATATATCTATATTATATATATAGATCTCTCTCTCTCTCTCTCTCTCTCTCTCTATATATATATATATATATATATATATGATGGAATTTTATTCAGTATTAAAAAAAGAAGGAAATCCTGTCACTTGTGACAGATGGATACATAGAGGAAATTATGTTAAGTAAAATATGCCAGTAACAGGACAAAGACTGCTTGATCTCCCTTACATGTGGAATCAAAAGTCAAACTCATCAGAGCAGAGAGAACTTTGGTACCAGGGGCTGATGGGGGGAGATATTGTGCAAAGGATACAAATTTCAGTTAGGAGCAATAAGTTTAAGAGATCTGTTGCAGAACATGGTACTCTAGTCAATCACAATAGTATACTAGAAAATTAGAGAGTAGATTTTAAGTGTTTTCACCACATAAGAAATTTTAGAAAACTATGTGAGGTGATACATTTGTTAATTAGCTTGATTTAGCCATTTCACATGTGAACTTATTCCAAATATCATTGTATGCCTTTTTTTTTTTTTGTCAATTTACCAAATAGATCAAACCAAGTGCAGAGGCTGAGGCTGGAGGATCATGAGTTTGAAGCCAGCCTGGGCTACACAGTGAGATTCTGTGTCAAAAACAAACAAAGGAATACAAAAACTTATAAAAAAGTATTTGTTTTTAATCTGAAATTAAAATTTAACAGGGCATCTTGTATTTTCTCTGACAATCCTACCCCAAGTGCAGATGCCTCCAGAAGCTTCTACAGAAGGCAGAAGTGAAAGGAAACCCTTGGCAAACTCTGGCTTCTTCATTTGTAATTAGTTTTCCACCTCTTCTAGGGGCTGCTTGTCAGACTTCAGCGTTGTTTGCTTATGGGGTGAGCAACACACTTCAAGCAGGGAACCTGAGTGCCAGTTGTCACCAGCCCAGCTCAAGGGACTCTTGACACAAAGAGAAGTGTTATTGTTCTACAATAGAGAAGCCTTCAGGTGATTTGAGCTTGGTGTCATCCCCTCAACCCACACTGTCTCCACCATTCAGGAGAATTTGCCAGTGGCAGTGCGTCCTTCCTTGTTACCCTCCTAGTGTTTGCATCAGGGCCAGGGAGAAGGCAAAGCTCACCAGCCCTCCCTGGGTTTCCTCATTCCACCACTTAAAGTATTGCCTTCAACCTGTTTGCCTGACATCTGAGCCAACATTCAGTGGGAAAAGCAATTTCATTTTTCGTTGAAGGAAAATTCACATACCTTAAAATGAATATTTAAATGAACAATTTAGTAGCACTTCATACATTCACAGTTTTGTGCTGCTGTCACCTCTATTATGTTCCGTAACACTTTTATCACCTCCAAAGAAAACCCTGAACCCGTTAAACAGTCAGTCCCCAGCAATGTAGCACTGGTGTCTTCAGAGGTGGGGTCTTGCCCCATGAAGCTGAAGTGAGGGAGGCCAGGGGAATGGAGGAATTCGTGGGTGGAATCAATGCCCATCTTCCATTGATTTATAAAATTGAAGGTTGGGCACGCAACTAAAAAGCTCCTGGAAGGCAGGTGTGCACATGACTTGAGTCCCCAGTCTTCAGAAGAAGGTGCACTTTGGGGAAGAGCTTGCCAGGAACAAAAGCAGAAACTGCCCAACTGTAAACACAATGGGGACAGGAGTCACCAGAGCCTAAGAGGGGCTCGTGTGAGGGGTGCCATCCTGCTCACAGAATACATTCTGGGGAGTACAGAACACCCAAAATGTGCATGCCAGTTGGCCGTGAGCTTCTGGCTTGAGGGAGCAACTCAGTCACTTCAGGGAGGTGCTTGCCTCTCTCCTCGGCCATTTCCTGCCTTACAGAAGGAGTTAGTTCCTTCTCAAGGGTACCCTTGAGTCTCTCCTCTTTTATATATAAAATCTGGAGCGACCACATTTTTGAAGACTGCAGCTACTTCCTGCAGCAACTGGCTTGCAACAAGTGTCTTTATTATCCCCAAATAGTTCCAACTTCCTGCATTCTTTTTGCTGCCACCAGGGGACCAGCTCACCCCAAAGCTGGAAGCTTCTCAGCTGGGTGCACGCTTGGAGGGGTAATTCCCTTGGCTCAAGATTTAGGAGTCAGCTGTTGAGCTACTCCCCGCTTTTGCAAAGGATGCATGGAAAAGAAGAAACCAAGGGGAAGATCTGCTTGAGACCTTTGGGCTGCCAGGGTGGCACAGAGTTTGAGGCTCTTCTGCTGAGCAGATGTGTATCAAGTGCATGCTGGCATAGGCCCTGGAGAGGGAGACAGAAGTGGTAAGGACTGACTGTCCTATGTGCCAGACACTGTTCTCATGGCTTCACTTACAAGAACTCATCGAAGTATACCAACCCTGATTATCTATGGGAAAGTGAGCTCTCCCCATCACCTGCCCAGGGTGGGGGTTGTCCCCAATGGAGTCTATCCTGTTTCCAACTCACCATCAAGAGGAACCGAACCCTCTACCCCTTAACCTCCCCCACATGCCACCATCACAGGACACAAAGAAGTTGTAGTAACAAGAGCAGAGAGGTAGAGAAACACAAATGTTAGGGTGAACAAAAGGATAGCTATGTTAGACCTGGACCCCTTCCCCCTTGAAGGTGGCTTACTGGAAACTTCGCTCGGTCCTAAAGAAAAATAAACATCCACCTTTAGCCATTTACTAGAAACTCCCCACCTGGCCAAGAAGAAATGACCCGCCCTTAAGCCATTATCTCAGGAGGGTTGGAGGGCCATTGAGGTTTTCCTGCCCAGTGATCTTCCTGGGACTTCTCCACCCACCTCCTATATCTTCCTCTAGTCGGTAAGCGGCTGTGGGCTCCAGCTCCCTTGCTGGAGATCCCCTCCACAGGGTTTCTTCCCCAATAAACCCTGTGCTGGAGTTTGAGCCATCTCCCATCCATTTATTCTGTGCCTCTTTCAGTAACAACAAACTGCGCACACCACAAATACCTTTAACTGCCATACATCTCTTTACCACTCCCATGTCCCAGGTGGTTAAAGAACTGTCCACTCTATCCAGCCTTATGGTCACTCTGCTCATGGATCAGTGAAGATTTAACATTCAAGTGGATGTCATGAATAAATATGCCTTAACTGGGCATCAAGCGGGAATGGCTAAAGGTGAGAAACCTTCATGAAAGTGCACAAGGTCCCAGTTGGTGTTTACAAGGATAGAGCAGGAAAAATCTCTGTGACCTCGCCTGGAAAGTAACCATTTATCCTGGGTCTAGGGAAGGGAGGATCTCGACACTTCTTTCTTCTTTGTCATCAAGACACTTTGTTAAATGGATAAATTAGTACAACTTTATTTTATACTTTTATAAGATTCCTTTCATATTAAATCCACAAATGAGGGAAAAGTCTTTTTAGTGTCTATATGGGGGGGGAGAGAAGGAGTCAGAAAAATAGTGTTTTCCTTTCAACACTTCAACTACTCAAGTAGAAATGTTATCTGAAAGTATGTTTCACTTTTAAATCTGTTTTTTGAATGCTGTAGAATGTAGATGGGATGTGTGTGTGAGAGAGAGAGAGAAAGAGAGAGAGAGATGAATTAAAATCTTCAAAGGGAGGTTAAGGGCCATGTGCAAGTGAGCTTCTGGCCCCTGGTGGGCATTTAGAGTCACCGAGCTTCAAAGTGGGCTATAATAAGGGGTTGCTGGTTACAGTATTGTTTCCCTGAGACGCTTCCAGAAGTGAGGAGACTAATTGGCTGGTCTGGCAAACAATTCAAGATGAACCCACAAGTGGGAGTCAGATGCTGGCAAAAGTCAATGGAGATGCACCTTCTCCTGGCCCTTGGGCAGTGGGTGCACAGATGAGAGAAACTGAAGGGAGCTTAGGCCTTTATCTTGGAGAGGGGAACAAAGGGGAGCTGCCATTTCTTCCAAGGAGTGGCCCTGCTTTCATTCCCAGAACATCCAAGGAATGCCCACCTCACAAACCTGTTAATGTGAACTTAGTGACTTCAAGGAGTGTCCGGGCTGCATACCTGGGTAGGGCTAAGGGTGAGGCTTTGGAAAGTAATGGCAATGGAAGAAATTGGCTTAAGACTGAATGCGGGTGCCTCTGATCTAGGGTGACTGATCTCGTGTGCTTATGCAGGGCTTGCATACGGAACACTAGGGGGCACCATCGCCATGTAGACGGAACTCCCTGGAGGCCACCCTCCCACCAGTCCTGCAGATCACAACCCACACAGCCCCGATGACTCTTGATTTCTTGGAAGCTGAGCCTCTGATTCAGCTTCATTGCACCTGCTCAATGTGATCCTTCTAGTCTCCAAACAGGAAGCTTTACAGTCGTGGGGCAGTACACTCCCATTCCTGCAAAGAGGCAATACCCAGCAATACGTCATGTGTAGAAATTCCTAAACATGTCAATGAACATAGAGTGAAACCTGTAAGATGCACATTAACTTGGTGGGGATGGGAAGGGAGAAAAGCAATATGAGTTAATGGAGAGTCTAAACATACCTTATGCTTCAGTGCATATGAGAAACCTGTCAGGACAAAACTATCACTGGGGTTTAAAAAAAAAAAGCCTTCAAAATAGTTTAAATGATATGGAAAATTTACTATCTTACTTAATAAAAAGCCCTGAAATAGGGTAGATGCAAGGTAAGTCAATTCAGGTGGCTCAGCCTGTGATCCTAGCTACATGGGAATCAGAGATCAGGAGGATCACAGTTTGAAGTCAGCTTGGGCAAATAGTTCGAGAGACCCTATCTCAAAAAAACCCATCACAACACAGGGCTGGCATAGTGGCTCATGTGGTACAGCACCTGCCTAGCAAGCATGAAGCCCAGAATTCAAACCCCATTGCCACACACACCCAAAAAGTAAGTTAATTGGATTCTATATAAACTTCCCATAACATCCTCATTTTATAGGTCAACTTTGACCCCCCATGGTCATTGTTCCAGACATCCTTTGGATTCTCTGTGTCTTTGTGTCTCTCTGTCTCTCTATCTGTCTCTCTCTGTGTGTGTGTGTGTGTGTGCGTGTGTGTATTTTATCACAGAGGAAGTGTTTTCCCAAAAGCAACCCAGTTAGAGTACAATTTAACTGCTAAAACAAAAAGACTAAAAACTGATGGTTCAAGTTCATTGTCTTCACTTGTACCCCATCTATGGAAATTTTCCTGTCTTGTTGCTCTGCCTTTCCCTGGAGTTGTAGTGTGCTTGTTTGAAGTTGGATTACCAATACTATCTCCAAGTTCACAAAAAAGGGAATAATGAGAAAGTTTAGTTCTTCCTATTAAAAAGAGATCTGGAAATTAGACCCCTCATTTTTTTCTCACATCCCATTGGCTGAAACTTGGTAACACACCCTGAAGCTAGAGAGGCTGGGCATTGCCTTCTGTCATTGGGCATGTGCCATACCAATCCTGGAGGCACACTTCTACTGCAAGAAAGGGGAGAATGATTCAGGGAGGCAATAGTAGATGTTTTATGCCACATTCCCCTTGAAGATTTCTGCTCGTGTCTCACTGGTCAGAATAACTTAATATGACCACAAGGGAACCACTAACTGCATGGGCAGTGACACCACTATGGTTCACTTAGACCATGGCTCTCAACCTCAGCATCATTAACATTTTGGACCAAACAACTCTGTTGCAGGAAGATGGCCTGTACATTATAGAATGCTTAGCAGTATTGTTGACCTCTATCTACCAGTAACACAACCCTCCTTCTTCTGTGACAACCACAAATTTCTCCAGATACTGCCAGTCCTTCTATTAAGAATTTTATAGCTTTGGACCAACCAGGATCTTACTCTGTAACAGGAAGGGGATGCTCCTTCCTTGAGTCAATATTTGAAAAATATCCACATAACCTCAGAGTTGTTGGAGCAGTTGGCAGTGGTGTCAGGACAGGCATGGTGTCAGCTACACACAAGAATAGAGCAAACATGGAATAACACATTATCAAACAAAGGTCTTGCCAGAACATCTCTAATCTGAAACTCTGCTATGTATTCAACATGTATGTATTAAGAATGTGCCTGGTACCAAAATGTTCTAGACTCTGGAAACATAATAATAATAAAACAAAGTATAAAATCTTTTGCCTTTGTGGTTCTTGCAGTAATCTAACCACTGAAAGTCAGCTACAGAGAAGCATAGGGCAGTAGAGGAAGCATCGGTGTTAAATACCCGTAGGCCCCAATTCTTCTTCCTGTATTAGCTACATGATCCTGGGAAAGTTACTTTTAACTCTCTGAGTTTCATTTTCCTTTTCTATGAAGTGAAGATCATATTATTACCACCCTTTAGGGTTATTCTGGGGATTGCATGAGATGTAGTCCTCAGCCCTGCACCCAACACGTAACTATCTTGAACTAAATGCTATAGCAAAAGAGCCTTGGATTTAAAGTCAGAAGTTTTTCATTCAACAAACATTTGTTATGTAAAGCTTATTTCTAGACATTGGGCATCCTAGAGAATCAGATAAGCAAGACATATACTCTGTCCTTACAGAACCCTTCAATTCAGTATCAATACCGAGTGGGGTGGGGATGGGATGGGAAGAAGACTGTAACCTGGGTAGAGGTCCTGGTGTAAGCCTGTAGTTTAGAACCTGGATCAATGACACTCTTGTTTGCTAAATGGAGAAATGAATAAATGCTTGTATATAGTGAGAACAAAAATTCTGACACACAAAAATATGGTATATTTGATGCATTGTAAGAACCTTTGCAAGTGCCCACCCAGCACAACAACAAAGAAAAAAATACTTTGTTATCTTCAAGAACATTGAGAAACATCTATCATTATCAAAGTAGTTGACTTTCCGGTAAGTTGACAATATTAAAGATTTTTCAAGTGCTTGGAAGACATTTGACTTTTTAAACAGAGAATCTACATTATTTTCCTATCATTGACTAGAAAAATAAACTTTAAACCAACTGATATCCAAACCATGGCAAATAGGGGTGAAACTCAAATGAATTTGGGTTTAGAGTATTTTTAAGTTATCATGTTAAGTTCATTAACTCCATCTATAAACATAGATTTGATTTTTTTAGAACTTATTTTGGCTGAAACAGTGGAAATGGGAAGTAATAACAAATGACAATTTAAAAAGTTCTAAAAATTATTGACATGGACAAAATCGACTTTTCTTCCAATTTATTTGCAATTGTTCTATTCCTTTTCTTTATTTTCTTAGAGAATCGAGATGTTTCCACTTAGATAACCTCTAAAATGCAAATGTAAATGTATTTAATATAGATCAAGGGATAATTGAAAAGTTAGAGAGAAAACAGAGGCCCAAATTAATGCCATGCTGTAAGGAAGCCTTCAGGGAGTGTTATCACAGGCCTCATTTCTATAAAATGTTTCACTTGAATCTGGAAAAACAAAAAGTAATGTGTTTGTTGAATGCCTGAGGGCAGAGATGAAAAAAGCAAAGGTAAACTTTACATAGAATTAAAGTTGGCAGGAAATTTTGTGATGAGATTTAGCTTGAAAATATAAATTGATTTACCAAGATGAAAACTGTGAGATCAAAGTCCCCCCTTCCCTTTGTAAATCCTCCCAAATGATCCTGAATGTGGGATTAAGGTAACCACTGCTACATTGAAACTGGCGGAACTTTAATTCTCACTATGCTACTTTGCCTGAAATGTGGATCGCTGCCCCATGGTGATTGTAGAGCTCAGCTTGGAGCTTTTGCCAATTAGCTAGCCTTTTGCATGCATGGACAGCCACATTTCTGTTTATAACTGATGATCCAATTATATGTGTTTGTCTCCATTAAAAAGAGCTGTGGAAATAAAAAGTGTAAGTCATAATCACTGGAGGCATTTTTAAACATTTGAAACTAAGTAAGAGCTAAAACAAGGCACACAGCCTCACAAGCAAGTAGTTATAGTTGAGTTCCTTCATCATCAAGTCAAATGTTGACATACTCATCCATCTACATTGGGTATTCAGCCAACCCACGGACCAAAGAATATTCAGGAAAAAATGTACATCTGTACTGAACATGTACAGACTTTTTTTCTTGTCATCATTCCCTAAACAATCCAGTATGGAAATTGTTTCCATAGCGTTTACATTGTATTGGGTATTATAAATAATCTAGAGAAGGTTTAAAATATATAGAAGAATGTACATAGGTTATATGCAAATACTATGTACCATTTTATATAAGGCTGGCCCCAAACTTGTGATCCTCCTGCCTCAATCTCCCAAGGGCTGGGATTACAGGTGTCTACTACCATACATGGCTTTTTATTTATTTACTTATTGTTTATATATAATGTATGTATTATACATTTATTCATATGTGTATACATTGTTTGGGTCACCCCTCCCCCCTCATACATGGCTTTTTAAAACCAGATCCTTAATGCCCCAAAGCAGAGAGTAAAACTAGGGCTTTTAGATCTCAGTGAAGAAACTAGGATAGATGTTTTGAAGCCCACCAAACTATCTTTCAATGTCCAGTTCATGGCATTTCCTTATCAGGAGATTATGAAGTTTTTGAGAAATAAGACATTGCTATTATACAGTTAGTGGTTAAGGAGCTTGGACTCTGGATTCAAATTATGCCTGGCCTTAACTCCTTTTGCTACTATTTATTAGAAGTATGCTTTAGGGCATTTTACTTAACTTCTCCATATTTGTTAGAATAGAGTTTAAGATGCAGTGATTCAGAGAAGATAGAAGCATATTTCTTATTCACATAATAAGCTAAGGATAGATTTAGGGTAGGCACATCCTTTGCCCATAAGCTCATCCAGTTTCCTTCTGTGTTGTTGTTCTGCTGTTTCTCAGCTTGTGGGTCTCACTTTATGGCCAAAGCATGAGGACAAGGAAAAGAAGACATGGCAAGCAGCTTCCTAAGGATAGAACCTTAAACTTGCAGGCATCATTTCTAGTCTTTTCCAATTGTGCAAAATTGAGTTATAAGGCCACATGGCACTGCAAAGGAGGCTGAGAAATGTAGACTATTCTCAGGCAGCCATGTGCCAAGCTAAAATTCATGGGCTTCTGTTACTTAAAGAAAAGAAGAGGACCAGGCACTGTGGCTCAGGGCTGTAACTCCAGCTACTTGAAAGGCAGTTATAGGAGGCCCTGGGAGACCCTATCTCAAAAAATAAACTGGGTGT
The DNA here is from genome assembly GCF_047511655.1 of Castor canadensis. NCBI lineage: Eukaryota > Metazoa > Chordata > Mammalia > Rodentia > Castoridae > Castor > Castor canadensis. Next base: position 133,541,339 of record NC_133393.1, on the reverse strand, counting down.
GGTGGCACACACTCATCATCCCAGTTACATGGAAAGTAGAAGTAGGAAGATCACCGTCTGAGGCTCACCCTGGGCAAAAGCAAGAGACCTCATCAAAATAAACTGAAAGCTAAAAGAACTGGGACATAGCTCAAGTGGTAGAGTGCTTGCCTAGCAACCACTGATTTTGAACCCAGTACTGCTAAGAAGAAGAAGAAGAAGAAGAAGAAGAAGAGGAAGAAGAAGAAGAAGAAGAAGAAGAAGAAGAAGAAGAAGAAGAAGAAGAAGAAGAAGAAGAAGAAGAAGAAGAAGAAGAAGAAAAGAAATAAAATGGAAATTGGGGAACAATTAGGAGCCTGTGCCACATTCTTTGCAGCTTAACTTTCTCATCTAGGAAATGGGATGGTTGTTTCCATGATTAGATAGTACAGAGGGATGGATAGAACTGTGTACAGCAATAAGTGTTTGGTAAATATTAGTTTGGTTCCCAAATGGGGAAATGCAGATCATGAATGTAGACCAAGGATTTTGGAAGCTCCTTCTGTTGGGAGTGGGTGGACTGGTTATTTTAAAGGTGAAATTATAGGGTAAAAGATAGGGTAGGCCCACCTAAGGTACTGAAAAAATGTATTATGTGCTGGATTAAATAATGTCTTTATAGTCACAGAGCAGTTTCAGCCTGAAGAGGAGAATACAGAAGGAGAATAGCTGAAGGATGAGAGTAACAGGGAGGAAGACAGGAAGACAGGGGGAAAATGAAGGGGGGCCAAGATCATGTATAAATTAGAAAAAGTTTCTCCTTCCTCAAGACATGCTACTGCCATTTACCTCAGCATTGTCATAATCCATATGAATCTATGCTGGCTTTGGTGTAAATTGTGCCCCCTGCAGTTGGAGAGTTGATGACCAACAGAACAAGTCCAAGAAAAGTCACACAAAGGTTGAAGGAGGATGAGGCAGGAAGATGGCGAGTTCCATGGGTCTCCAAGGTTGAGGGTTGACAGAATGAGGCTAATAGAGAATACCTAAGAAAAACTCCATTATTAGAAATTAGGGTTTAGAAATAAAAGTGGGTTTTATGAACTGACTGTCCTCTCCAGATTCATGTGTTGAGGCCTTAAGCCTCAACCTGATTGAAGGTGGAGTCACAGGGTGGGGCCTATTCCCACAGGACTGATGCTCCTACAGGAAGAGGAAGAAACACACTAGAGATGGGATCTTCCTCCCTGTGAGCAGTGCGGAGAAGAGGCTTGTGAGGACACATATCTACCAGCCGGGCAGAGATGCCTCACTAAAATCTAATGGCACTTCAACCATGGACTTCCAGCCTGCAGAGTTGTGAGAACGCACAATGTCTGCTGTTTAAATAGCCTGGTTTGTGGTGTTTTATCATAGCAGCCCAAGCTGAGCAATGCATATACAGTGGGGAAAGGGAAAATGTTTATCACAGTAAAGAGAGGGCAAGAGAAAGGAGAGAGAGGCCAGGGAGAAGTTCGATTATCTTCACATTGTGACTACCAGAGTCCAGTTTTGGTTCAGTCTTAAGAAGTAATGTTCTGCTGCCATCTGGTGGTCACACACTTAATCCAATCATTCATTCACTCGTTCATTCATTCAGAAACATCTATTGTCTGCTGCGTGCAAGGTATTGTGCTAAGTAAAGAAACCAATATTGGTGAGATCAGTTGACCCTTATTGTTGTTGAGCTTCATCCTACATGGTTTTCAAAGAGAAATGATCTTTATTATAACCCTCTGGGATAAGTATTACTTCTATTTTACAGAGAAGTTTGAGATACAGAGAAGTTAACAACAAACCAATTGGCATACAGCCAGTAAGTGGGAGCATCAGATCTCAAACCAGGAAGCCTAGCTCCAGAACTCTTTACAAGCACGTCCTTTGCCCTTGAGGGTCATACAGTTTCTTTTTATTAAGAGGTAATCAGTTTAAAGGAATTGTAATGTAACATGACAGCATATCATTTTATTCCTTGAGGATTCTTTCATTCTCCATCAAGAATCTTTCCTTTTGGCTAAAGGAGACCACGTTCAGCTGACTCCCTGTGCATCTACTGGGTTAGAGCACTGGCCAGACAGAGAGTCTGGAATACATTCCACTGTAGTTTTGTAAGACCAAGGGATAAAGGAGAAATAAATAGTAGGCAGAGCAGGGAGAGAGAAGAGAGAGAAAAGGAAATTATAAAGCTATGCTATTCAATATGGTAGCCATTAAGTGGTTAAATTCAATTAAATTAGAAACCAGTTCCTCTAGGTAAGACACCTAAAAAATTAGCTAGCATTTATTGCCCTTAACGCAGAGAAACTAAAGCAGATACCTTAAATGCAACTGAGGCCAATAGGAAAAGGGGAACAGGTACTAGAGAAAAGGTTAGATCAAGAAGAATTAACCTAGAAGGTAACACCCACGCACAGGAAATCAATGTGAGTCAATACCCTGTATAGCTATCCTTATCTCAACCAGCAAAAACCCTTGTCCCTTCCTGTTATTGCTTATACTCTCTCTACAACAAAATTAGAAATAAGGGCAAAATAGTTTCTGCTGGGTATTGAGGGGGTGGGGGGGAGAGGGAGGGGGCGGAGTGGGTGGTAAGGGAGGGGGTAGGGGCAGGAGGGAGAAATGAACCAAGCCTTGTATGCACATATGAATAATAAAAGAAAAAAAAATAAAAAAATAAAAAAAAAAGAAACCAGTTCCTCAGTTGCACTAGCCATAAATCCAGTGCTCAATGGCCACCTGTGGCTAGTGCTACCACAGAGGACTGGGTAAATAGAAATCATTTCCATCATCACAGAAAGCTCTTTGACAGCACCATTACAGATCCCCTATCCTGGAGAAGGAGGTTTTCCCCATTGCCAGGGCAGACCTACTCACTTAGACACCCGCACTGGGAGTCTGCAGGTCAGTGTCAGTCAGAGAGCAGAAGTGCTATGATCATAGAACAAAGTCAATGGCACCCCCTGAACTGTCTCAGAGATGGGCTGAAAGTGGAGATGTTGGGCTCGAATATAATTTAGCTACTTTTTCATGGGAGATGAAGGGAAATGAAGGAGGTCATTGGTCATTCCTTCCACTGAGTCCTGGAGCTGGTCATTGGGTGTTGCTGCTCAAGGGTCTCCGTAGGGGCGTCCTCTAGGCTAGTGGCTAGAAAAGGCAAACACAACTTCATCTCCCAAATTCTATTTTGCTCGGGGCCTTTGCTGTAGTTGATGTTTGCTAGGCTTTGTGAACTGACTTACTTGGGTCTCTAAACTCCCAGCTCATCCTGTGAGGATCTGAAGGTATTGGTTAACAAAACTCTTTTTGTGATTATCTTGCTTATTAGCTCCTACCTAAGCCTCTGATTGCCTAACTTTAATTTTCCCACTTGTTATTTAGACAGGTAATAACCAGCTAGTACAATAAAGTTTTGATTTTGGCTGGATTCTGAAAAGAAACTTACTAAAACACACACAGACACAAACATGCAGCATGGAGCAACACCGAAACTTTTATCTAACTATTATTCCATCCATTCTCTGTCACTGCCTTGTTAAATCTTTCTTTTTTGGCATCTGTCCTTTCTCTTTCAAGCCTACCCTTCAACCTGAGTACTCTGATCGTGTCTTGAATCCACTAAGTTTATTAGTCTCCCTAATGATGTCCTTCCTCTAGACTCAATGCCCTGCAAAATGTCTTCCAGTTAAATACTTATTGAACATCTGATGCCCTCAAAGAAGTGTGGTCTAGTGGAGAGTCCAATTGGTAGAATGAAATAGATACAGATATGTAAACATATATGTATGTCTATAGATAATGACATCTATCTAATATTCCTTTTGATTGCAAATGATAGAAAACTTAAACTGGCTTAAGCCAAAAAGAAAAAAAAAGGAGTTTGTTAGTGAATAAGATGTAAGAATATATCTTGAATTTAGGTAACACACAATCCAGAGGAGCAGTGTTACTAACAGATTCTTTCCCACTCTTTCCTTCTGGCTCTGTTTATTCTGGCTTCATTCTCAGGCAGCAGGTGAAGACAAGTCTGCTGGCAGCTCCAGGCTTACAGTGGAAACTCAGGTTTCTTCTCAACACCTCCCACTCATTCTCAGAATTGGCCATAATTAGACAGACATGGGTCACATGATCATTTCTGAACAGTGTCTCCTTGGTGTCCTGATTAGCTTGACTTGAATCATGTTCAGTGTGGAGAGGTGGGTCACAGTACTGCTGCCAAAGAAGGAGACTGGAAGGTCATGTTAAAAAGAGAAATTTTAGACAAATTGAGTTTAACAGAGTTTATCTGAGAAAAGAATGATTCATGAATTGGGCAGCATTCAGACCGTAAGAGGTTCAGAGAGCTCCACTCGTCAGTGCTAGCAAAAGCTTTCATAGGCGGAATGTGGAAGAAGCAGCTGCCTTATCTGGGCGTGGTCTGCTCAATTGGCTGCCTGTGATTGGCTGAAACTTAGTTACTTGCTACAAAAATATTCCTAATTAGGTTTCGGTTTGTTTACTTACCATTAGGTTCCTGTTCGTTATGTAGGAACAAACAAGAATACAGTGGCAGCTTCAGGCCAATGGTTTCCCGATTATTTTCTCTAATAATAGGGAAAGAAAAAAATAGCAAATATCTCTACAATATGAGCAAAATATTGAGAACACAACACACAGGCAAACCTGAGAAGGTAAATCTGAGTTGACTCTTGAGAAAGAAGCAGGAGCTTGTGGGGCAGGCAGAGAGGGAAACGGGTGAAAAAGGGAGGAAGGTGATTCCCAGGGAGAATGGCCTATGCAGAATTACAACAGAGAATAAAGCATGTATCCATCTTTTTACACCAGGCAAAAAACCTCATTAAAAGCTGGGCTCTGGAGCCCAAGTAACTGGTTTGAACTGCATCTCAACTCTGAAATTTACTGTGTAATCTTGGCTGGTTATTTACCCACTCTGTGTCTCCGTTTCCCCATCTATGAAATGGAATAGTAAACTGGGCACAGTGGTGCCCTCCATAATCCCAGCACTCAGAAGGCTGAGTTAAATTGTGAGTCAAATAGGAGCCCGGGTTACATAGAAGAAAAAAAGGAATAGTAATAGTACCTAGCTCCCAGAGGTTCTTACCAGGCTTAACTGAAATGTGTTAATGTATTTAAACACTCAGAATAGGCCTGGAACATAGAAAGTGCTAAAGCATATTATTAAATAAGTACAAAATGTAAAATAAATATGGTTACTAATTGATGCCATGCTGTAACCTGGTTTAAAACAACAGCCTCCAATTATTTGCTGCCATGTGCTACAAATTTGGTTTAAAAGATCAGAACAAAAGAACAACAAAAATTCACCTTCTAACGATGATTTGTATAGATAACATCATGTATCATACATGTTCTAGTTCCTTCTTTTATATAAAATTGTTCTCTCTCCGGTCATACTTTTGTCAAACTGTTCCACATTCTACAGAAAGTTCCACATTCTATAGAAAGTGTAATTTCTCTTTCCGGCTTTTGTTTCCTAAGGCCTAATCTTGCAGACTTATTTTTAACAAAACCTTGCTCAATTTGGCCCTCCAGGTCTCATGAGACAACAGCCTAACTCAAACCATCAGGCAAGAGTTGAATTTTACAGAATGTGCACAGGACCTGCTCTGCCTTGTGTTCATTTTGTAAATGTCAGGCTCTGAAATTGGATCAATGGTCCTGCTATTCCTGGTTTGTGTGTATTAATTGTGTATATGTGAGGGACCACAGCCAGATGTGCTCAGTATATTTCATTCTTTGGAAACCTTCCAACCTCTACCCTTAAGTAACAATGACTTTTGAAATGATCTAAGCAAAAGGAAATAGATCTCATTTGCAATGTTTCGTGCAATGGGGAGAGAGAGGACGTTAGGAAAAGTGACCTGTGGTGAGGCTGGGGTATAGGGCTATACAATAGGATGTGGTCTGGACGTTGTCTGGGTTTGAACCCTAGCTCTGCTTATCCCAAGCTGAGTGACTTGAGCAAGTTATTTATTTATTTATTAGAGCCTCATTTTTCTTTTGTCTAAAATAAGGGTGACAATAATACCTACCTCGTGGTAAAAGCCAGCCCTCAAGAAAGCCTCCAGGGATTACCACCTCCTGGTGCTTGTGGCTTTGAGTGGTCCCCTCTTATTAAATCTGAGCTGCTGTGTGTGAAATATGGGATACAGCAGAGGTGGTGGTGTGTCAAGTCAAGGCTCAATATTGTTAGCTAAGGCTGGAATGGAATGGAGGAAATGGAGGAAATGGAGGAAATCTCAATGACTCCTTGTCCTGATCTCCATGCCAGGGTGAAGTAGACAGCTCCAGTGCACACAGGCATCTTGGGTAAAATAAGATAGATGCATTCTCCACTGGAAATGTGTGTGGAGGTTCAAAAAGTGTGAATGACTCCATTTGAGCTGTTATAACAAAATACCATAGTCTGGGTGCCTTAGAAACAACAGATTTTTTTTTTCTCTCATAGTTCTGGAGGCTGAGAAGTCCAAACTCAAAGTACCAGCAGATCTGGTGTTCAAGAAGGGCCATTTCCTTGTTCAGAGCTGGTGCCTTCTCAGTGTGTCCTCACATGGTAGAGGGCAAGGTATCTTCTGGGGCCTCTTTTGTAAGGGTATTAATTCCATTCATGAGGCTTCACCCTGCTGACCTAATGATTTCCCAAAGACCCCACCTGTCAATAGCTAACCTCGAGATTAGGATTTTAATGTATAAATTTTGGGAGAACACAAATGTTCAGGCAACAGTAAAGTGTGAGTAACTTTCCTGAATTTGCTTTTTATTTCTCACTTTGCTCTTTACCATGATCCTCACTGAAAGCATTTTCCCTCTTGATGACCCACTGAAACTTTATACATTCACTCAGGAAGGGTTCCAAAGCATGACGGACACACGCATGCAGCAAACACTTGCGTGCAGAGAGAAAATGTTTACTCTCTAATTTTGCTTATGTAACTATTCTGTTTCACAGACATGACTTATGAGATGTAATCACAACTAGCTATATTTTGTCCTACTACTCCTTTAACTTTTCTCAGTGAGCTAGTGTTCCCTCTGCCCTTGTAAAACTGCTGCAGGCTCATGAGTTTCTGATCACTTGGATAATTCAAAGTTCTGTGGTCATGCTTCACAAATTGCAGCCCCAAATCAGAAGTTAGGATAAGAAGTTAAGTGAGTATATTAGTCAACTCAGGCTGCCATAACAAAATACCGTAGACTGAGTGGCTTAAACACAGATATCTTTTTTTTCACTGTGCCTAAGACTGGGAGGTCCAAGTTCAGAGTGCCAGCAAATTTGATGTCTGGTGAGGGCCCTTTTCCTGGCTATTAGTTGGCTGCCTTCTGCTATATCTTTAAAAGGTGGAGAAAGGAAGTTCTGGTCTCTCTTCCTTTTCTTATAAGGGAATTAATCATAGGAGCTCCACCCTTATGACCTCATCTGCACTCAATTACCTCCCAAAGGTCTCACCTTTTTATACCATCGTCTTGGGAGTTAGAGCTTCAACATACAGAATGGACAGGGAGGGGGACACATTTGGTCCATAATGTTCTACCCTTATCCCCAAATCCCTGTCTTTCTTATATGCAAGATACATTCAGTCCATCTCAAGAGTCTCAAAAGCCTGAACTCTCTCAACTCTGAAGTCTCGCCTAAATGTGATCTAAATCAAATATGTGCGAGGCTCAGATTTCTCTGAGGCAAAAATCCCTCTCCAGTTGAGAACCTGTGCAGCCAGAGAAATTATGAGCTTCCCAAATACAATGGAAGAAAAGGCATGGGTAGATACTTTTATTCCAAGGGGGAGAAATTGAAAGGAAGAAAGGAGTGATGAGTCCCACACAAGGCAAGGCAAACTCCATTAGACCCCTGCTCCAGGGCAGGGGTCTCTCCTTTCAGATTCACTGGGGTGGTGGTATAACCTCCATCATTCAGTGGGATGGCCCTGCCCCATCAGCTTTTTGGAGCACTACCCACACACTCCTCCTACATGATTCTGCTAGGTAAAAGTCCTTCCTTTGAAATTGAGGTGGAGGCAGCCCTGTTCCCAGGTTTGCATCTACTGTGAGCCAGGGAACGGGGCAGGGGTAGCTGCCTTAATGATCTCTGAATTGCTTTCTGGATCCTTCTGCCCTTTTCTTGAATGATAACTCATACTCACAACCTTACCTCATGCTGCCTTACTTTTTCTGCTCCCTTTAGTCTCAGCTTGCACCGTTTCTTTTGGAATCACTCCATCTCCATTCTTGGCGTTTGTTGAGCTAGCCAGGGATATGTGTGTTCATACTGATGTTAATCTCCTTATCAAATGGCAAATCACCCATACCCTCTGGTCTCTTCTGAACGTGCTTGCTCAGTTTTTGTAATATAGATGAGAATTTTCCAAACCTTTGAGCTCTGTTTCCCTCTTGCTTAACAATTTCTTCTTTAGCTCATTTCCTCTTCTCGTGTTTTACTGTTAGTAGCCAGGAGGAACCGAGTCAACACTGTGCTTAGAAACTTCTTCAGTAACTATTCAATTTCATGACTAGCAAGTCCTATCTCCCACAAACTACTAGAACTTGTGTACAATTCAGCAAGTTCTTTTCCACTTTAGAACAAGGCTTTTCTTCATTGTCTGAGAACAAGTTCCTCATTTCCACCTGAGACCTCATCGGGATGGCCTGTATGGTCTCTTTCTGCCAGCTTTCTGCTCATGACTGTCTATGTGTTCTCTAAGAAGATGGAGGGGGATTTTCTCTTCAGTTCTCCTTTTTTCTTCCCAAGCCCTTATCAGAATCATATTGAGCAGTCTGTTTATAGCAATATTGGCTTTTGTTAGCATGTAGCTCAAAACCCTTCCACCTAGTTTCAAAATTGCCTCAACACATTTATGTATTTGTTATAGCAGCACGTCTTCTGCTATAAGTTTCTGTTTTAATCAATTTAAGCTGCCATAACAAGTAATAGTCAGCAACAAGCAAATGGTAGGAATAGTAATTCTCCTACTCCAAGATAAGGTGAGTATTTTAACAAACAAAACAGTGATAATAAATAAAATCTGACAAGAAGGCAGCCACTCCCATGCAAATCATAATTTTTACGCATGCTATTTAATAGCAGTTCTGGAGATCAAGCTCAGTACCTTGTGCTCTATCACTGAGCTACAGCCCCAGCCTAAGATGGCTATGTAGAGTAAGGATTTATAGTCATTATCATTGTCAGTGAAACTTGTCTTCCATGTATTTATGCCTTGTGATATTAATTAATTATATTAGCACATATAAAGACTCTTTGGCCAGGCCTGGTGATTCTTACCTATGATCCCAGCACTCAAGAGGCTGAGGCAGGGGAATGGAGAGTTTGAGGCCAGCTGGGGATACATAGTGAAACTGTTTCACACAAAAGAAAAATAAGGTAAAATAAAATAAAAATAAAGAGAAGCTCAGCCTTTCTGAGGCTCCTCCTGTATGGGCTTTTCTTCTCTGCTTAGTAAATCTCTGCTTTTTTGCTCAAAAAAAATTTAAAAATTAAAAAAAAAAAGAATTTGCAAACAAATATTCATTTGGGTATGTCCCAATTTTTATGATATTAGAGATCCTAGCTTGGGGATTTGGCTCAAGTGATAGAACACTTGCTTAGCAAGTACAAGACACTGAATTCAAATCCAATCCAGCCAAAAAACCCCCAAACCAACCAAACAAAAAATCCTATAGATTCTTATTTTACATTTCCACGCAAGGCTCACTATTTCTGACAAGTGTTCATTCATCTCTCCATTGAAATTCTACACTTGTTCAGGTGGATACCCATGATCCTTGACTTACAACAGTGCAATTTATACAATTTTCCAACTTTACAATGTTGCAAAAGTGATATGCATTCAGTAGAAACTGCACTTCAGAATTCGAATTTTAAAGCCAGGTGTGGTGGCACATGCTTGTAATCCCAGGACTCAAGGGGCAGAAGGACAGTGAGTGTAAGGCCAGCCTGGACTACCAAAATAAATGTTTAAATTTTAATTTTTTCCTGGGCTAACAATAAGCACTATCATATGCTCTTGTGGTGCTGGGCAGTTGCAGTGAGTCACAGCTTCTGGTCAGCCACACAATTACAGTGATAAACAATTTATACTCTACAGTGCACCATGTGGCAAGCCTGAAAGTTGGCAGGTTGGGTATTTGATGCATTTTGACTTGCAATATTTTCAACTTATAATGGAGTTATTGGGAGACATAACCCCATTTTAAGTCAAGGATCACCCAACCTCTAATCCTCAAATTCTCACTCTGATCTTCAGTTGTTTCACTTTATGGTCCCCATATGCCAGGAAGCTTATGAACTTCCCAGAGACAGTGGCGTTCACTGAAGGTGTGTGACAACATCCCAAACAGTACTCATGCCTGCCATGAGTGTTCACTTCTTTTTTCTGAAGTTGGGAGTTCTAGAGTTACTCCTCTCCAAGTGAAGACATAGGGATGAAGAGGGAGGGAGAGAGAGAAGAGTTGAAAACCTCAAAAGCCTCTGGAAGGTTTGTTCTGTTGCATTCCTTAAAAAGCAGAAATAAAAGCCAAATCAACCACAAAATATCATTTAATTGATTATTTTGTATTTTTCCCGGTCCAGTGATTTCACTCAAATATAAAGAGAGAATATCTAAGAAGTGAAAGATCGAGAAATTCTAGGACACTAAGTTTTGTTTTCTTTTTTTTCCCAAAAAACACAACCTTGACTTTCAGGGTGGGTCTTCTTTTTTTGCCATCCTCCCTTCCTCTGTTCCTTCCTTCCATTCTTGCTTTCCTTTATTCCTTTCTTATCGATTGAGGGTCTACTGTGTTGTTTATACAGAGTTGTATGTCAAAAGAGAATGAAAGAATCTTTTAAGTTATGCCTATCAGAAACTTGCCATCTTAACTCCTTAGGAACACAGAGAGAAGAATAAAGAAATGAATACAGGTGAACTGGAAGGACAAGAATTATGTACAGTCCATTGTCATTATTCACAGAAGTTATAGTCTACAGAGTTGTAGTACATATAACTCTGATCCATTTCTCCCAGGGAAATACAATAGGATCCAGTCACAAGATTTTCATCAACCAACCAATACATAACCTTGTTTTTATATGTGTTTCTTTTAAAAGACATTCTATGTAATATATAACTGATTCTTTAACACTGAACTCACAGACAACACACTATAACTCATGCTTGAACACTGTTTTTGTAACACACGTGTTCTCCCTGAACCACATCACAGCCTTCTTGCACTTAGGAAAACCAGTCCTCACTTGAGGGGAAGGCATTTTAAACAGTGAACTCACCAAAAAAAGCACAAAAATATGGAAAAACACGGTACTAGCCTGCATAAAAGTCATCACTTGTTCACAGAGCAGAAGCAACAAGGTTGAGTGTTACCTCATTTGGCCTTGGTTGAGATCCTGTGCCTCTGACAACTCATATTTTTTAAGCTCTGAGTGTCTATGAATGGCCATGGAAGCTTTGTGAGTATTGATTTAAGGATAACATGTAAGTTTTAGCAAGTAGGCAAATCTGCAAATAATTAATGAGGTTCTACTACATATGTGTATGGATACAAAGTTCATAGTGTGAAGAATTAAGGACCAAAAGAGAAAAGAAATATATTGGGGAAATGCTTATGGCGAGAGAGGACAGGCAACAGAGTGAGAGAAGTGAGCATGGAGGATCTTCCAGGGCTATCTCTTGGGTGAGGAGAGCTAAGCAAGGTAGTGGAGTCTGAAGTAGATAGGAAGTAGAGTCTGGCTGGAGGAGGAGTTACTCTGGGGGACAAGGGAAAGTAGCTTAGAAAGAAGGTAGAGTAGGCCTAGGAGGTCTGGGCAAGTCCACTCCGCAATACAGGGTAAAATGCTTCAGTTAGGTAGGAAGAATTCATCCCTCATCCTCCTCCTCCTTCTCTTCCTCTCCCTCTCTGATCTATTACCAGTTTAGAATACAGCTAATACCTGAATGCTACACATTTCCTTGTCACTGGGAGGGTAGCTCTCAAATGCTTTCATTACAGAAAATGTCAAATGTTTGATGTGACAGATTGGTAGGTTGGCTTGAATTGGTCATTCTTTATTGTATTAAAAAATCATAGGCTCGGTGCCAGTAGCTCACATCTGTAATCTCAGCTATTCAGAGGCAGAGATCAGGAGAATCATGGTTCGAAGCCAGCCCCTGGGCAAATAGCTCAAAAAAAAAAAAAAATCACCAGAAAAGGGCTGGTGAAGTGCTCAAGGTTTGAGTTCAAAGCCCAGTACCACAAAACAAACAAACAAACAAAACAAAAAAAACCCATAGTACTTTGTACCCCATAATTATGTACAGCTATAATTTGTCTATCTATAAGAGAAAGAAGAGATAGAGAGAGAAAGAAATGAAGGAAGGAAGGAAGGAAGGAGAAAAAAGCACAAAACACATGTATGGGAAAAGGTGAAGAGGAAGCCAGCTCTGTGAATCACCAGTTTGCTTAACTATGAATTCCAAGTAAGAGAGGCCTTTTGTAAGAAATGACCAAACAGTAGTTCTTCAAACACGGATGTGTAGATGAGAAGAACATTTAGAAGGAAAGCCCTTAGGTTGGTTTTCACTCATGGAAGCATATTTCATGAGCAAGAGAAAGAACCTGCTCTGTTGGTAAAATGAGAGAGATTGGGCTTGAAGCCAACCAATGAGACAGAAAGATGGCCTCTGAAAATGAAATCCTGCAGACATTTGTCAAACCCAGTCATGGTTTAGGTCCCTGCAGCAAAAGATACACATTTCTGCTGTGATGAAATAGCACGAGCTATTTAGTAGGAAAAACATAAAACAGAGCTGGAATCTCTGAGTCAGAAACAAAACAAAGCAAAATGGTAGAGCTGAGTCTGCAACCAGGCACACCTAGAAAAGAAACGGAAGTCACTGAGAGAAAAATCAAGTTGGATTTAGACCAACCACTGCAAAGGCTTTTCCTTGTAAATGAAAGCAGCTTCCCACCCTGCTTCATCCACCTTTTTCTCTACCTAAGCAAGGCGGTTCTTGGATTTGCAGCAAAACTACAACTGCAAAACCAAGTTGCTGCAATGAATGATTTCGTGTTGTTGCAACAGTCCCAAAGGCAACTTCCTGGCTTAGGTTGTCCAACATTCAAAGCAGCAGGTCAAAATCTGGCTACCATGTATTCATCAAAAGACGTGTATTACAACGTCTATAGCAGCACTATTCGTAATAACCCAGACCAGAAATTACTCAATGTCCATCCACTTTGGAATGGATAAAGAAATTGTGGAATACCCACACACGGAATACTACACACCAGTGATAATGCACAGCCTGGAATGACACACAGCAATATGGAAGAATTCTTCAAACATAATTGTTGACAAATGAAACAAACAAAACATAATATGGAGGCAAAGGAGCCAAACACGAGAGTACATACTGTGTGTTTCCATTTACATAAAGGAAATATAAAGAGCAAAACAGGTCACAAAGTAATATGCAAACCACAGGCTGTGGGTCACTGTAGGGAGTGGGATTTATAGCCTGGAAGGGAACTTTAGGGGAGCATCAAATGCAGTGATGGTAATGTTCTCTTTCAAATCTGGGTGCTAATCTCAAATGGCATGCTCAAATTGAAGTTCAGAAAGCTTCACACACTAATGATATGTACACTTTTACAAGTTGATAGTGTTATAGTTTAATGTATCCCCCAAAAGTGAATGTGTTGGAAACTTAACCCTCAAATTCATGTTATTTGGAGGTGGGGTCTTTGGGAATTGATTAGGATTTGATGAGGTTGTAAATGTGGAACTCCCATAATGGCATGAATGAGTGGCTTTATAAGAAGAGGAAGAAGACTGGAGGAGCGGCACAAGTGTTAGAGTGCCTGCTTAGCAGGTGTGAGACCCTGAGTTAAACCCCAGCGCTAAGTGGGAAGAGACTCTCAAGTTTGCATGCTTGATCTATCTTGCCATGTGACATCCTCTGCCATGTTTTGATGCAGCAAAAGGGCCTTCTTACAATACGCTAGTACCAGGCTTTTAGACTTGCAAGCTTCCAGAACCTGGAACCAAGTAAACGTCTGTTCTTTATAAATTACCTGGTCTTGGGTATTTTGTTTATAATAACAGAAACTAGACCAAGACAGATAGTCTGCTTCAATGATACTGTTGTAAAGTGCTGCCGACAAACTCATTGCCTAGTGACATCGGAAAATAAGGAAGGGCTCAGGGGGAGGCTTTCCCTTTGCCCTGGGGTCAACACTGAGTAAGGCATTTAATAAAAGGATGCCTAGAACTTCATATGAAATCTCATTCATTCATTCACTTACAAATGTGTTCACTCATCCAATAAACATGTCCACAGAGGGAAAGTATGTAAGACACTTTATTTAGTAGGAGAGACTGCTTTGTTGGGAGTAACATCAGTATGGTAGGGAGTGTTCGTACAAGGGTTCAGAGTGTGGCAAAGCCAGCCAGGAGAAAGGGTGAGCCCCCAGACCCTGTATTTTAAAAGGTAATTTCTACTCTCTTTTATTCTGTTCCCTAGACTTGGTCTCTCTAAAACCACAGCCAAGGGACTGGACTGAGTGCCGCCCTTGGGAAATGCAGCTGGGAGGCACCAGGATCACAGGTCCCAGTGGGACCCAGCAGTGTCCGTCCACCAATGTGCAGCGTCTGTGCCACACCCTAGTCCAGGATCATCCCTATGCTGCATGTGAGTTTGTGTCCCAGGGACATATGCCCATCTGCCTTAAAACCCTGATGTCCGTCCCCCTTCTCCCTCCTCCCTCCACCTTTTTTTGGGCAATAGGCTCACAGACCATCAGCATCTTTTCCAAAATGCCACTGTGCAGGTGACCTCTTGACCTCTGACCACCAGGCCCAGGCAGCAATGCGGCCTGGGGAGGGCGATCAGGACCAACCCAGGGCCCTGGGCATTGCCAGTCATGGCAGCCATTGCCTCAGGCCAAAGTCTGGACCCTTCTTTTTTGCAGCTGCCATATGTTCACACCCTTCTTCTTCTTCTTCTTCTTCTTCTTCTTCTTCTTCTTCTTCTTCTTCTTCTTCTTCTTCTTCTTCTTTTTCTTCCTCCTCCTCCTCCTCCTCTTCTTCCTCCTCCTCCTCCACCTCCTTCTCCGTCTCCCTCCACCCAGCCCCATCCCACTCCCTTGCCTGTCTACCTGCTATACTTCTGTTTGCCCTGGGCACCTGGTCCCGACTGTCGCCCGTGCTCTCCCTGTCCCCATGGCCTGCAGGGGTCACAGAAATGCTCACCTCAAGGTCTCATTCATCTGTCCCAGGGACAAATGACCAGGGCCCACCAGTAAATGGCTGGCACCCTTCATTGATGGGAATAATGGAGTTAGATACCAGATTCTAAAGATAGTCTCTAAGTCTCCGTTCCTTAGAGAAGCTAACAAGGACTGGCAGAGTGGCTCAAGAGATAGAACACGTGCCTAACAAGTATGAGGCCATGAGTTGAAATCCCACCTTAGTTTGCTTTGATTATTTGGTCTCTTCATTTGGATAATAAGTGGGTTAACATTCAGAATCAGCATTCCATTCAGGAATCTTCCATAGGGGTGTAGTAACAGCCCTTTTGGAGACTGTTGACTGAAGACAGGGTACCCTGCAATTCTTGTGCGTGAAGACTTCCTTGATATCTTAGAATGGACGCTCTCACTCTCTCCTTAGGGCAGATTGCCCTACCCTTTCCCCTCTCTCTCTCCACCAGCCAGCATAGGGAATTCCATTTAGGCACCCTCATGTAGGGATGGAGGGGCGGCACTTAGGAAAATGGTTCTCTCTCTCAAAGGGCAAATTCACCCTTCTCTTTCGTGCTCTGTCTACCAACCAGCATAGGGGAAGCCAACATATCACCACTTGGTAGCATCCTTAAATAGTGGCAGCACTTTGATTCTGCTAATCTAAAAAAAAAAAAAAAAGATGAACTAAAGTGACTTAATCCCCACAATACTAACTCATATGCACAGTAACACTTGTCTTTCAGGGGGCGGTGTCCTTTGTTCCTCTAACACACTGCTATTTTGAACCTGTATCGTATTCAGCGCCATCTTGCCACTCCCGAGGGATAGGATGTCATCTTGTCATCTCCCAGGAAAATTACAACTACCTTGTGATTAAAATTCTCTAAATTAATATAATTTTAATGCATTAATCTGTTAAGAATTGGAGAAAGAATAGCGTATTTGTGTTAAAGATCTGTTATAAGCTACTGAAGGATCTAGCTGACTAGCCTACTAAAAATAATGACTAACAAAAAATGACTAGAGTGCACTCTGAATTAATGTGATTGTTTTGTGTGTCATTGTGTGCTTTCTCTGTATGTCTTAGTCTTCTACCAATGTACTTGTGGCACTGAATTTTTACTCTTTTTGAGCTTATACACATGGGCTTAAGTTGTCCCCCAAAATTAGTCCTTAACCGCCCACCACAGTGGCGTTCCAAACAGAGGGCCCTCTAAGGGTTAGGAATTGCTTCAGGTGTAGAGATCTACAAAAAAGTAACCATAAGACTGTCACTTTTCAAAATGAAAGGTTAGATTCCTTACCCTTCCTGCTACACTTGGCTGGGCCCCTTCTGATGCTCCTATCATTGGTAATGTTTGGGTTATGCCTTCTAAACCAGATTTATCTCTTCCAGGATAAAAACTTTTAGGACCCAAAGCATGGGTGAATGGCTGAACAAGATCTCCACGAGCAACCCAAATCTCCATGAGGAACCTTAATTGTAATGGACAATAGTTCAGACACCTTGTGTTCAAATGAGCCCCAAGGGAAAGAAGTAGGAGAGACAATTTCCCCTTGTAGGTAGGATCTGTTGTCTCTTGTCAGCTCAAAGCAGATTCAGAAGGAAGAGAATTCCAGTCCCTCAGCAACCTCAAATAGATTTTTTTTCAGGGGGAAGTTGAGGCAGGCTGGAGTAGGGAAAGTTTGGGACTCATAGAAAATATATGACATAATATTACATTTCAGATTGACCACACACTGACTCAGGGATGGCCCAGACCTCACTCACCTGGCCCAGGGACCACCCATGCCCCTGTGCACTCATTTGATTATTGGATGGGAATCACCTGGTTCCTCCCTTCCCATTGGTTAGCATAAGCTCTAAATACACCTGTAACAAGAGATGCATTCTCTCTGCTTGCAGATTCCACCTGCATCCATCATGCTCCCTTTGTAGTTCCCTTCCCTAACTTTTAATAAACTCCATTACACCCGTGTGTCCTGCCATGAATTCTTCTCTGTGGGACACAAAGAATTTGGAAGTCTTCTGACCAGAGACCACTGTTGCCATTAACAAGAACAGCAGACTCCAAAAGAAGGGATCCTGACATAGTTGGTTGACTCTTGAACTAAGTTTCCTCCAATCTCACCAGTAATATTTGGGTCCCTAAAGAACTGATTTAACTTATATACGAGTCACTTGGGATCTTATTAAAATGCAGATTCCAATTTTCTGAATCTGTATTTCTGACGAGGCTTCTAGAAGGTGCTGAGGCTACTTGCCCTCAAGCACACTTTGTATAGGGAGAGAAGAGTAATCAGTTTTGTTTAGGACAGTCCTTCTTTAGGGCACAAGTAGGGAAACAAAAGGCAGACCTGTGTGGGAGTGATCACGTGACTGAGGAGGCCATTTCACAAAATTAGCAGAACATTGTCTCATGCTTACTTCATTTTGGGCCTCTTCAGTTGCCTGAACCTTCTTTTGACATGAAGAATAGACTGAGATGTGAATGTAAATACAGAATTCTTGCACAAGGTAACACAAGCAAAAATGGACTAACAGAATTGGATAAATGGGTCAGGGTTGCCTCAACTGCTTTTTAAGTGAAACACAATAAAAGTCACCAAAGTAATGTCTACTTTCTCACCCACTGGAGGAAGTAAAGGAGTCACCTACACCTTGTTCCCTTAGGGAAGGAGATTATGGTAGACTCCAGCCCAGACTGGAGAGAGGCAGGCCTGAGGGGAAGGAGGTTGGGGGGACAGACAGTGGGGGCATAGAGGTGTCCAGGCTTAAGAAGAGCAACCTGAGTTCAGTAAACAGGAAGCCACAGAGGGCTGTTCTTGTTTGCCTTCGTGGTTTTTGGTTCTAGTGACCTTATTTTTCTCATGCCAAAAAATAACTTTTTTGAGTAGGAAGTATATTCACTTATAACTAAATTCAAAAGGCATAGAAAGTTATTCTGTTGAAATATCTACTTCTTGCCTCGGTTCTTTAGCCACCCTACTTCTCTTTCTTACAGGCAAATGACACTGTTTCTTTTTCTAAAATTTTTATTAGGCTACATTAATAATACAAAGAGATTCTATTGTGAAAATTCCATAGATGCCTATAGTGTACATTGAACAAGTTCTTCCCCTCTATTATATTCCTGTCATCTCCCTCCTCCTCCCTTTTGCAAGCAGTGTTTGGTGGGTTTCATTATGCTATATTCATATATAAATATATATATATATATATATATATATATACATATATATATTTGTAAAGTTCTTTGTTCCTCTCTACCCCTCAGCACCCTCTCATTCCCCCCTCACTGATGCCCCTCCCTCTTTTACATTCATGTCCCATTATTATATTTATTATTATCATTTTAGACCTACATTCAGTATATAAGTGAAAATATGAAAAATTTAACTTTTCCAACTTGACTTATTTTGCTCAGTATGGTGATCTCCAGTTCCATCCATTTTCCTATAAATGACATAATTTCACTTTCCTTCATGCCTGAATAATACTTCATGGTGTTTATATACCACATTTTCTTTATCCATTCATTGGTAATTGGACACCTCAGCTGATTCCATTTTGGTTATTGTGAACAGAGCTGCAATAAACATGGGTATGCAAGTTATCTCTCTTATATGTTCATTTACACACCTTTGGATATATGCCCAAGAGTGGTATGCGTGGTCATAAGGTAGGTCTATTTTTAGCTTTTTGAGGAACCTCCATACTGATTTCCATAGTAGCTGCACTAATTTACATTCCCACCAACAGTGTATGGGGGATTCCCTCCTCCTACTCCCCACTATACCCTGAATGCTCACCAGCATTCGCTTGTTTTCTTGGTGACAGCCATTTTGACTTGGGTGAGAGGGAGTCTCAGTGTAGTTTTGATTTGCATTTCCTTTATGACTAAGGACATTGAACATTTCTTTGTGTATTTCTCAGTCATTTGTACTTCTTATGAGAACTGTGCTTAACACATGAACTGTGTCCATTTAGTAATTGAATTATGTAGGGGTTTTTTGGTGTTTAGTTTTTTGAGATTTTGAATATTCTGGATATTAATTTTTTACCAATAAATTGCTGGCAAAGTTTTGTTTTATGGCAGCACTGGGGTTTGAACTCAGGGCCTTGTGCTAAGCCCTCTACCTCTTGAGCCTCGCCTCCAGCCCTTTCGGATTTAGTTTGGTTTTGATAGGGTTTCACGCTTTTGCCTAAGGCCAATCTTGGACCATGATCCTCTTACCTTCACCTCCCATGTAGCTGGGTTCATAGCATGTGCCACCATGCCTGTCTGACACTGTCAGTTTCTTAAGAGTCCTCCAGAAATATTTTATGTAGGTATGGGTAAATTTTTAAATATATTCTCCTGCTTTTTATACAAAAGAGCAAGTCATTCATAATCAGCATTTTGTCACACTCTCTGACCACATAGCTTTCTCTCTCTTTTTTTTTTCCCCAAGATTATTAACCCTAGCTCAAACCATCTGTTGATCTCATCTATTGACTCTGCCTCTTCACTGTGACTCATATATCCCTGGTGTCCCTTCCTTCCCTAGCTTGCATACGCTTTTGGCCAAACCACCCTTAGGTAGCCACACCTGATGAGAGAAAACTCACCTGACCTGGCTCCTTTTAAATTCCTGGCCAAGACTCTTCTGTGAGCCCTTAGAGGTGCCCAGCAACCAAACTAATCCATCCAGTCTCTCTTTCTCCATAACAACTACTTTATACCTTCTCTGCTCCCTGGAATCTCCAATACCTCATTCTTCCCTGACCTCATTCTCCACTGATGACTTTTCTCATGGAGAAAATTGAAGAAATCAGAAGAGCAAGCATTACCAATAGGGCATGTTCCAAATGTTCCTCAGTTCTTTGGGTGGATCTAAGATTAAGATACAGCAGAACAGCTACAAAGAGTGGAAAGACAGTAAGGAATACTTACTTAGGAAACAAAAGCATATGTCAAGGTGTGAGGTAGACAGTAAGATAAGGGCTGACTGACAGCATCAAAGCTGCCAGAGCTTAGGGTTTTATTATCCAATAGGATGGGATTATTAGGTGGCAAGAAATTGAGACCTTAACCTATGACTGGTTTGATATAGCAGTCATTATGCCCTCATCATGCTAGACAAGGGCTCTACCACTGATCCTCACCCCAGCCCTGCAAGATTTTGAATGCAGATGTGGCTTCAGTGACCTTCTTTTCACAATATTCATAAATATAACTGAACCTCTTACTTAACATCTCTCACATGATGGATAGGCACCTCAAATATACTGTGGGAAAGAATAAATTCCTGAGTTTACCATTCCTTGCCCAGTCTCCTCTCATAATCCCCCCATCTTGATTAATCAGATACATTCTTCTTGTTTTTCAGATCCAAAGTCTTGGCATCCTCTTTGATGTCTTTCTTTCTCCCATACTCCATATCTAATCTGCCCAGAAACCCTAGCAACTCTGCTTCATCTTACCAATGAATGTCACTGTTGGCCATTGGTCCAAGCCACCATCATCTCACACCTCAGAATTGTTCCTTCCTCCTACTCTATTTTTCTATAACCACTATCAGAACAACTCTAAAAACTGAAAATATTTATGTTTGTCTTCTAAAGCAATAAGGAAAAGAGGGGAGTAGGAGAGGCAAACTTGAAATTTTATTTTCTTTCTTCTTATCAACATCTCCCTACATATATCTTCCCCCTTTAATCTGTCTTCTATGCTGCCAGAGAGACATCTTCCTAAAAGGAAATAGGAGAAAAATTCTGAGATGCTCTATATTTAATTCAAGGTTGAAGGGGGAGGAGGAAGATAAGGGAAGTTAATCAATTAATACCTACTGTCCTAAACCAATGAAAGACTGTTCCACAACCTTGACTTAAAATCTCTGGATCTGAGCCCTAGGTAACATTGCCTCCTGTTTGCTTGTAATTTTTCCAGACTCTTAATCATGGTCCATCCAGAAAGGCCTGATACAGCAGTGTGTATCCCATCCCAAAATTTTCCCGTTACCTATAGCCAGTATAAGTTCAGTGTATCAATGTGTGCTTTCTTTCCCCAAACTTTCATTATAAAAATACTCTGGCCCTGGAATCTATTGGACACATTTCCAACTGCTGGCCAATCTTGCTTGTGGGAGCTGTGGAACTTGTCACAGGACCCAACAAATTGTTTTTCTTGCTAGCATCTGTAAACTCTTTTATTTCAGAGCAGTCTTAGTCTCAAGTTTTAGGAGGGGCCTAATGGCTGTGAAAAGACTCTTGTGTTTCTGTCATTCTGTGATCATAAACACAGCTATTGACCAACACGCAAAATTAGGTTAGGTTTATTGCTTGGGTGAGGTCTGTCACATGGAATATTAAGCTGAATAATGTAATTTGGTGCAAAGAAGGATATGCAATTCTGCAAGAAAGAGGCAGAAGACAAAGTTTGTGAGAAGCTAGCATCAAAGGATGACCAGACCACGTAAAGCAGAATATCATTCTGCTCCAATAGTGATGCCATCTTGACTACACAGTGAGGGATCCAGATGAATTTCTATAGTTTTCCATGTCAAATTTCAACTCTGATAAACATCAAATCCAAAAATAACCACTACCATCAGAGAATTTAAACAAGAAATGAGACTTACCTTTCATTTTCAGGCTTAAAAATTCATGAAAAGCATACAAACATATTATGATATACTGTAAATGATAGGTTATTTAAAAATATTTAGGTCAGATACAGTGGCTCATACCTGTAATCCTAGCTACAACAGAGGCAAAGATTGGATAATGTCAGCTCAAGGTTAACCCAGGCAAAAAGTTAGCAAGACCCCATCTCAACAAATAAGCTGGGTGTGATGGGGATGAAACACACTTGTAATCCCAGCTATAGGAGAGACATAGATAGGAGGACAGAAGTCCAAGACTGGCCTTAGTAAAAAGACAAGATCCTATCTGAGAAACAATCTAAAACATAAATGGCTAGAAGTGTGGCTCAAGTAATAGAGCAGTTGCCTAGCAAACACAAGACCCTGAGTTCAAAGCCCAGTACTGCCAAAAACAAAAAAAAAGTATTACAAAGCTTTCTTTTTATAAAAATCTGCACTCTGGAGGTGGAGGCAGGAGGCTCATGAGTTCAAAGCTATATAGTGAGACCCTGTCTCAAAAGACTAGGGCTGAGTATGTAGTTCAGTGGTACAGTGCATGAGGGCAAGGCCCTGGGTTTGAAACCTATCACTGCAAAAAAAAAAAAAATCCTCTCTCTCTCTTTTCTTTCTCTCTCTGTCCATATATATATGGAATTCTAGTATTTGAGAATGGACCTTAAATCAAAAAAGGTACAGCATATCTACTGTGGACATTAGTGAGACTTGACAGATGTTAAGCAAGGCAGTGAGATGATTAAATTAGAAGCCATGCCCTAGCAGACAAGGCAAGAAAGGAGAAAGGCCTATTTGGTAACTAACGCTCTTCAGATATCTGAAGCCTTCCACAATACAATGGTGGTAAACTGTCAGACAATGGAAAGTACTAGGGACAAAACTGATAAACTCACTCAACTGGGACCAGGTGTCCCCACAAGTGACAGAAAATACAAAACAGCATTGTCACAAAGGAGTTTATTTCTCTGTCAAATAAAAGAGATCCAGAGCAGTCCACATGCAGGTTCCATGGTCCCAAAGCTCAGGGGTCCTGTCTCCACTCAGGGCTCCTCCTATCTTCCTGTTTCACCACTCTCATCTCAGGGCTCCAACCTCATGATCTAACAAGGCAGTTAGTGCTCTATTCATCAAGTCTACAATCTGAATGACAGAATACAGAAAGAGCTTTTTTTTCTCCTTTAAGTCCCCATTAATGACACTTCCTAGAAGTCATATTTGACAATCTGCTTACATTCCACTGGTCAGAATTTAATTGCACGGCCTAAATGCAAAGAATGATGGGAAGTGGGCAGCCATATGTCCAGTTGAACATGGAGGGCTTCACTACTAAGGATGAAAAGAAATACAGTTACTGGAAGGCAACTAAGGATCTCTGTCAAAGCAGGGGTATAACCTTTAGAGGGAAAAAGAAAGATGCATTGCTTAAGAGTGTGTGGAGGGTTTTGGATTAAGTAGTAGGACTTCATACCTTTGGAATTGCTCTTTCTCAAACACCTATGCTTCTGGCTGTTGGGAACCAGGCATGAACCCTGGACTGGGATATAATGGAGTTTGCACAGCCTCTCCATGTAGAAGTTTGCACAGCCTCTTCTACCATAATTTTCCCAGTACCTGGTGTCTTGACCTTTGTTCTCACATCTCCTTGAAGAATACAACCTGCTGTGTCCACATACCAGCCCCCTGATGCAAAACTAGATAAAGTACCAGAACTGTTAGGAGACTCCCTGATCCCACATTAACCAAAACCTTAGATAAGGTGTCCTGTGTGCCTTGATGGTTCCAGAACAGATGTGTTATAGTTAGGCTTCACTAGCCTTAGGAAAATTAGCTCACCAAACCTCATTCCTTTCACCTTAAATCAAAGAATTGTTAAAGCTTGATTTTTACCTCAGTCTTTTCCTTGTACTGACCTAATAAAATAAACACTCTGGCTTAGGTAGGCACTCACGTTTCCCATCAGGAACATGCAGCCCTCCTGATCCCAGCTTTCTGTTTTCTGTCTGTATGTCTGTGTGTGTCTTATTTCTCATTCCCTGCCATTCTTAGTCAGGTTCATGCAGCATACCCACGCAGGTTGTGGGCAAGTGGCGCCCATTCCTGGGGCCTGACTACAAGAGAACTCATTGGACAAGGCGAGGGAACACTCTCTGAAGGATGCGTCCACAAGGAAAATAAGGTAAGGGGAGAGAGTCATTCTGAATATAGTTGGGAGTAATAAATATGGGACAACTGGATCTAAGAAAAGAGATCCCTATGTACAGATGCTTAAAGCTATGCTTAAAACTAGAGGTAGTGAAGTTAAGTCTCGTCAACTTGTACAGTTTTAGATTTTGTTTGGGATACTTGTCCCTGGTTCCCTAGAGAAGGGACAGTTAATTTAGAAACCTGGCAAAAGGTAGGAGAGCGTTTAAGAAACCGCTACACGGCAGAAGGACCTAAGGACATGCTAGTTTTTACCTTTGGTATGTGGAGTCAAATTCGGGGCGGTTTAGACCCAACTCCAATTCATAAAATAAAAATTAGACCCTCTGAATCCGAACCAGGAGGCTATAAAAAAATCAGGAAATGGCAGGCACCACAGCTTTAACCAGTTCAGCTGTCACTGCCTTCAGCCCCTATGGCTCTGGTGGAACCCCTGCCGCCTTTTTCCAAACTTAATCCACTCCTCATTGACATGGATTCTGAGAACAGATCTGAGTCAAAAGGCAGTGATAATGAGGAATATTATCAGGATGCTCTGCCTCAACCTCTCAAAAAATCACTTTCAACTCTATCCTCTAAAAAGAGTCCATTATAACATATGTTGGCTCTGGCAGGAAAGTCAGGGGAGGACTTTGAACAAACCGATCCAGCTACAGGGCAGTCTCAGAGGCATTATGAACCGATTCCATTTAAAACCTTAAAAGAACTCAAGGAAGCTTGTACCATGTACGGGGCTACAGCTCCACTTACACAGCAACTGTTAAATAGCATCCCTGATGGCTCTGCTTTCCCTCCTGACGATTGGATGGCTATTGCTAAAGCTTGTCTTGGCCCTGGGGATTATTTACGATGGAAAACTAGCTATACTGAGTTATGTAAAGAACAAGCCACCCGCAATGCTGCTCATGGCATACCAATTACTACAGATCTGCTCCTAGGTCAAGGGGACCATACAGGCTTGCAAAATCCATTAAATTATCCCCCATTAACATGTGACCAAACGGGTATCGCTGCCATCAGAGCGTAGGAAGTGCTACCCTCTAAAGGAGATAAGACCCAAGAAATTACTATAATTATTCAGGGTCCTGAAGAAACTTTTCAAGACTTTGTGACTTGCCTATTACACCATATGGGTAGAACTGTTGGGGACCCTGAACTGGGTACTCTCCTTAGACAACAGTTAGCCTTTGAAAATGCTACCAAACATTGTAAGGAAGCTCGCAGACCCTATAGGAAAAAGGCTTCCTTACAAGACATGACTCGGCTTTGTTCGGATGTAGGGGAAGGCTATGTTCAGGGAATGGCATTAGCCACCGCCCTGAAGGAAACCTTATGCCTTTCAAAAGGAGGTGTCTGTTATAATTGTAAAAAACCAGGTCATTTTGCCAAAGAATGTCACAAAGCCACAAAGGCAAATTCACCATCTGCTGGATCTTTTGGTCAAGGACAAAAGCAGGAATATGTCCTCATTGCAAACGTGGCTGTCACTGGGCTTATGAGTGTCACTCACAATCTGATATAGAAGGGCGACCACTGCAAAGGCAGCAGGGAAACTCCTCATGGGGCCAGCCCCAGCCCCATCAGACAGTAAAGGTGCTCACCACCCTCCAGAAAGGACCAATCGGATCACCATTACAGACCTCCTTTGTGCCACCTGTGGAAGTGCAGGACTTGATCTCAGTCCCTCCACCCAAAGCACATTAACTCCTGAGATGGGAACTCAGACAATCCCTACAAAGGTCTATGGGCCATTACCAGCAGGTATAATAGGATTAACTTTAGGAAAAAGTAGTTTGACATTAAAGGGTCTGCAAATACATCCTGGAGTTATTGATCAAGATTGTATGGGAGAACTTAAAATTCTTGCTCAAGCTCCTCAGACTTTTGTGGCTATTGCTCCCACAAGTAAGATTGCACAATTGATAATCTTTCCCAGTGTAAGGGTAGGAAAAGTGCTCACGGACACCCCACAGGGAGAAAAAGGGTTTGGTCATTCCCCGATCATGCTTACTGGGTACAACGAGTCACTTCTGACCGCCCCGAGATGGCTCTATTTTTAAATGGCAAGTGGTTTATGGGATTGCTAGATACTGGAGCAGATGTTTCTGTAATTGCAGAGGGACACTGGCCATCCACATGGCCTTGTGTTCAGGCTGCAGCAGATTTAAAAGGTGTCGGCTCTGCCACAGCTCCTTTACACAGTGCTTGTGCCATCTCTTGGCATGATGAGGAAGGACATTCCGGCACCTTTTTACCATGTGTGCTAAGAGATTTGCCAGTAAATTTATGGGAAAGAGATGTTTTACAGGAAATGGGAGCTATTTTATATAGCCCCAGTGCTAAGGTTTCACATATGTGTTACAACAGGGTTTTGATCCTTGTAAAGGCCTAGAAAAGAGTCAACAGGGAATAAGAACCCATCTCTTCTATGCCCCATCCTCCTTATATGGGATTGGGATACAAGATGTCTCCTACACATTTTTAGAAGGGACCCTGATTAATAGCTCCCCCCCACTCCACACAGCTGCTAAAATCACTTGGCTCACTAATGAGCCAATATGGGTAGATTAGTGGCCCCTAACAGGGGAGAAATTAGCAGCAGCACAGGCCTTAATTCAGGAGCAATAACAAGCAGGACATATAGAAATATCTCATAGTCCATGGAATACACCTATTTTTGTTATTAAGAAAAAAATCAAGCAAATGGCATTTGCTACAGGATTTAAGAGCTATCAATAAAGTTATGCAACCAATGGGATCTTTACAACCTGGGCTTCCCCCACCCACCGCCATTCCCCTACAAAATTATCTTTGTATTATTGATTTAAAAGATTGCTTTTTTACTATTGCATTGCATGAGGAAGATAGAGAAAAGTCTGCCTTTTCTGTACCCATGCCTAATCATCAGTCTCCTTGTAAACTTTATCATTGGAAGGTTTTGCCTCAGGGCATGACAAACAGCCCTACTGTGTGTCAAGAGTTTGTTGCTTCAGCTTTAGAGCCTTTAAGACAAAACTTTAATTAGGCTTATTTTGTTCATTACATGGATGATATTTTACTTAGCCACCCTGATTTAGATATTCTTCAAAATCTATTGTCTCATGTGCTTGAACAATTGCCAAAATGGGGCTTTATTGTAGCTCCTGATAAGGTACAAAAGCAATCTCCCTTTTCATATTTGGGACAGCTTAGTGAGGGACTGACTATCCACTTTAAATGATTTTCAAAAATTATTAGGTGATATAAATTGGCTACATCCTGCCTTAAAACTTACCACCCATGAACTGTCTCCTCTCTTTAAAATTTTACAGGGAGACATTCAACCATCATCTCCTAGATATCTCACACCAGAAGGTCATATGGCCCTGGCTAAGGTTGAACAAACTATTCATAACTCTCAGAGAACTCGTGTTGATTTTTCTCAACCAATACAACTTCTTATTTTACCTACTACAAGTCTACCCAAGGAGTTCTTTGGCAGACTCAGGGAGTGCTAGAGTGGCTACATTTACCTCACTTCCCTGCTAGAGTCATCACTCCTTACCATAATATGGTATAAAAATTAATATCCATGGGATGTTGTCGCACTGTACAACTGCTAGGACTAGAACCATCCCTTATTATTGTCCCATTTACCAAGGAAAAACAGGTTTGGTTATGGCGTACTGATACCATGTGGCAAAATGCATTGGCAAACTTTACAAGACAGCTTGGAGAACATTTGCCTTCCTCTAAACTTCTTAATTTTGATTCTCAACATGCTTTTATTTCCTCACAATATCCAAGAGGATCCCATGCATCAGGCTCTTGTGATTTTTACTGATGCTTCAGGTTCTGGAAATGCTGCTTACTTTTCCTTTCAAGGACAAAAGGTTGTACAAACAGGTTTTTCCACTGCTCAGCATGCTGAGCTTCAGGCAGCTATATTGGCTTGTCAGGACTTTGCTCATGTTCCTTTTAGTTTGTACACAGATAGTACATATTTATGGTGTACTTAAGACTATTGAAACTGCTTATATAGGGCCTGCTAATGATGAACAGCTTTTCCATCTCTTCTGTGAGTTAAGGGCTTTATTATAACAATACCAACATCCCTATTTTGTGGGCCATCTCCAGTCCCACTCTGGCCTTCCTGGGCCATTGGCAGAGGGCAATTGCCAGGCTGATGCCTTGGTTTCTCCATTAATTTTATAGGTGGATACCTCATCACCAGTAAAACAGGCCATACAACGTCATTCTCAGTTCCGCCAGCACTCCAGAGCTCTTTGTGAACATTTTCATATCACCTGAAAACAAGCTCATCAAATTGTTAAGTCATGTTCAAAATGTGCTCCTCATTTGTCTGTGCCCAGTGAGGGAGTTAACCCTCATGGTCTTCGTCCTCTATCACTATGGCAGATGGCTGTTACTCACATTCCATCTTTTGGACAACAGCGTATGTCCATGTTGTCATTGATACTTACTCTGCTTTTGTTTTTGCCTCTCCAAGATCAGGAGAAGCGACACGCCATGTCATAGATCACTGTTTAGCCACCTTTGCAGTGATGGGCAAGCTGCTCCATATTAAAACTGATAATGGCCCAGCCTATACATCTACTGCCTTCAAGGCTTTTTGTTCTTCCTACACAATTCTTCATACCACAGGCATAACCTACAATCCACAAGGCCAAGCTATAGTAGAACGGGCTCACCAAACTTTAAAAGTTCAATTACAAAGACAAGAAGGGGGAGACAGCTCCCTGGCCACTCAAATTAACAAAGCTCTTTTTACTTTAAATTTTTAAAATTGCTCTGAATCTGGCTTGACTCCAGTTGAAAAATATTGGGAACATCGTAATAAACAACATTTGCCACAGGTATTGTGGAAAGATGTAATGACTGGGGCCTGGCAAGGCTCTAGCCCGGTCTTGTTATGGGGCCGAGGCCATGCTTGTGTTTTTCCTGAAGGTGCAGAAAGCCCAATTTGGGAACCCTCACAGTTTGTGAAGATGCATGGAACCCATCAGCCATCAGATACAGAAGCTCCACCTGATGGAGGAGGAGAGGAGGCCAAACCCACCGAAAACCAAACCGATGGAGATCCTGTCACTGAAAGCGATAAGGAATCGCCCTTACCAGTCCTACAAGAGGCAACATCATCACCTTGACAAACACAGTAAAACAACCTGGAGATCTACTCCCTCAAGTGAGGTCAAATAAAATGCTTGGTGGATATGGCCAAGAATGCCATTGGGGTGGGGGGGGGGACAGGAAGAAACTCCTGCTGTTCTTCTGCTAGCTGTGATTACCATCATTAATCAGTAGGTAAATGCTGCAGAAGCCCAAACTTAGTACATTGGGCTTTTGTGCCTTGTCCACCTCTGCTTCATGCGGTTACCTGGAAAAGTCCACCTATATCAGTTTTTGCTAATGACTCTGAGCTACTAGGAGGTCACTCCAGTGGACACCTGGTTCCTACTTTCACTAATTATAATTTTACAGGACAAGCTGTTGCTTTACCCATATGTCTGGGGAATTTGCCTTATGTCTCCCTCTCACGCCTATTTGGAAAAGTGCTCTGTTATGGAATGGTACTCAGTTTCTTGATTAAAAAAACTAGAATTTTTCGGCTTTAATGCCACTGAGCCATATAATACTACACATTGGCCTTACACTCCCTGCTGTCATGACAAACGCAATCCCTGGCGCCCCCATAAGGGAGCCTCATGGGAACAATGTCTATTTGCTTCTCCAATGGCATTAATGTTACAGACTACAAGCTTGTGTATTGGTCTCATAATGGCACTTCTGAAACTAATATTATGGGGTATTGGACCACCCCTCTGGTGGGACCAGACGGAGGAACCATTCGATCAGATATATGGCAGCTTGGAGCTGCTACTGCTACTAGCCATTCAGGCAGCTCTGTTATTAAAGGCTTGCAAGCTTGTGTTCAACATTCTTTTGCTTTATTGGCTGGATCAATTAACATTTCTAGAAATGAAACTATTTTTGATATTTCTTGTTCTAATTGCAATTTAACCTCATGTGTGGACAATTACATAAATGGCAGCCTGCTTATAGTAAATAGTAAAACAAAGCCCCAATAGCTTGGTACCTACAAATTTCATGGGACCATGATATCATGATAGAGGACGACAGGTTGTCAAAGAAATAAAATCATTATTAGTAAGACAAAAAAGATTTGTAGGGCTCTTGATAGCAGGCATTGTGGCAGCCATCGCTGCTATTGCCACCATGGCTACTGCTGCAGTAGCCCTCTCCCAAAGCATTCAAAATACTCATTCCGTTAATACCTTGACACAAAATGTCAGCTATGCCTTTCAACCACAAGTTGCTGTAGCTGAAAAAATTGATATCTGCTTAAATTCTCTAGAAGCTGCTTTGCTGGCTATGGGAGTTGAAATTCAAATGCTAAAATTCCATCAAGATTTACTGTGCCGTGCAGGCTTCCAACATATTTGCATTACTGCAGCACCCTACAATGCCACAGACTTCCCATGGAAACTTGTTGAAGCACATGTCATGGGAGCTTGGGAAAATAATAATGATTCCCTTAACCTACAAGCTGTAAGACAGCAAATTTTAGCCATGCAGCGAGCAAAAACTGTATTAGATGAATTGCAAGGATTTAACCCTTTTAATAATCTGAAATATTCCTTTTGGTATTTCATTGGCATTGTATTATTAATGATTTGTTGTTTTTGCTTACTTTCAGTCAGAACTTGAAAGATCAAAAGGCGACTCCTTGGATTAAACATAGAAATGCATTGGAAGCTTTTAAGAAATAGAGTAGGGGGAGCTGTTGGGGACCAGGCATGAGCCCTGGACTGGGATATAATGGAGTTCGCACAGCCTCTCCATGTAGAAGTTTGCACAGCCTCTTCTACCATAATTTTCCCAGTACCTGGTGTCTTGACCTTTGTTCTCACATCTCCTTGAAGAATACAACCTGCTGTGTCCACATACCAGCCCCCTGATGCAAAACTAGATAAAGTACCAGAACTGTTAGGAGACTCGCTGATGCCAGATTAATCAATACCTTAGAAAAGATGTCCTACGTGCCTTGATGGTTCCCGAACAGATGTGTTGTAATTAAGCTTCATTAGCTTTAGGAAAATTAGCCCACCAAACCTCATTCCTTTCATCTTGCATCAAGAATTGTTAAAGCTTGATTTTTACCTCAGTCTTTTCCTTGTACTGACCTAATAAAATAAACACTCTGGCTCAGGTAGGTGCTCACATTTCCCACCAAGAACGTGCAGCTCTCCTGATCCCAGCTTTCTGTTTTCTGTTTTCTGTCTGTATGTCTGTGTGTGTCTTATTTCTCATTCCCCACTGCTCTTAGTCAGGTTCATGCAGCATACCCATGCAGGTCAAGGGCATCTGGCCCCACGCCTTGATTCCAGTTATGTTCATTTCCTCTCCCCATTCCCCAGGATCGATCCTCCCATTTTTCCTACTAAAATCCTGCTCATCTTTCAGGCCCCATCTTAAATGCTATTTCATTTGTGAAGTCATTCTTGATCCTCCTTAGAGGACAGAACTTCATGTACAGTGTTTCATTGTCCTTGACTTTCATCTTAATCCCATGTAGTCTTAGGTCATTGGTATCGCTGAGAATTAGAGTGTAAATTATTCAATAGGTAGGACAGAGCCTTCCCCACCTCTTGTCTAGGCAGCATGGTATAGCAGAATGCACTTAATAACTGCAAACTACACCAAACATTTAAAGAAAGGTCCATGTGAAGCAAGAGGGAGAAACCATGAGAAGTCTTTATACCCTTTGAGGAAGTATTTATTACATTAAGTGAAATTTCCTGTAAATGCATTTCGAAACATGATCTTTGCTAAAGTTGCAGACCATTTTAGAGGCCTAATTTGGTGTGACCCACTTTGCTGAACAAAAAATTCATTTCCAGGTCTTCCTAAAACCTCTTGGTAACAAAATAAGGAAAACAAAATACTAAAATTATCCAAATAGACAAAAGGAAAGGCAATAGTAATACTAATACTAGTTAACATGTAACATATGCTTACCCTGTGCCATACACAGTGCTAAGCATTTGGTTGATATCATTTCATCTTTCAACCACCCCGTAAGGCACCCCGTGAGGCACTGGTATCCCAATTATCCCAAGGGAACATGGGGATTAAATAACTTTTCCCAGGGGCACAGCGAGACTGTTCATATGGTGCTGTAAATATGTGTATTATGTCTAAATATGTGTACAGTTGTATTATAAATATGTGTTTTCAGAAAACTGCATACAGACCATATTTTTCATCCTTAAAAAAAAGTTCCCTTTGATAGAGAGACCTGCTATTACTCTCATTTTATAGATGCAAGGGAAACCCTCATTGTTTAAATCATTTCCAGTCCACTACTATATATAACTATATATAACAAACATGCTTATTATTTGTGAATTGCTATTTTTTTTACACTGTGCATTTGGGGTTCAGTAGTATCTTAGAAAACAATTCCTATTGTATAACTATATTTTGATAAACCTATTAACCAACAGAGGAATTCATCTGTAGGTGTCTGTGAATATCTTTTCTTGAACACGAGTGGCATAAACCCTGTGGGTTCCTGGAAATCAGTAACGGAAGATGAGGGCTGAGGGTGTAGCTCAAGTGCTAGGCAAGCACAAGGTCCTGGGTTCAGTCCCCAGTACTGAAATAATAATAATAATAATAATAATAATAATGAAAAATAACAAATTGACATTCATTTCATTAAAGCAATCTCTACTCTAGGTAAGAAAGATACTTTGTGTATTTCTTTATTAAACTGATTCAACTGTATAGTACTTGTCATCCTAGATCTGGTTACCTCAAAAAATGTTTGCAAATGTTGATCGTGTCATATAGATTGGTGGGCCCTATGAAATCAGAGCTGATGCAAATGTAAGGTATTAGATCTCACAGTTTGCACTGCTTTTGTTTTCCTTCAGCTTACAGGGCTCAACACAGGATACCCAGATGTCTGGCGGCCAAGCATTTTGACACAGGGGCTTATGTTCTCCTTCCCCTCTTCTCTTTCAATGCTCAATCCACCTTCAACTAAACCACAGAAGTCCTCAAAATGGTGGCCTTCCCCACCCTCACCCCACTGCCAAATCCAAAGAAGAATTTTCATTCTACAGTTGACATGGTTGGCTCTTTGTGCTTTATTTCATAGCCTTCTCTTCCTGTAGCCCTTTTTTCTTTTTTTTAATTCATATGTGCATACAATGCTTGGGTCATTTCTCCCCCCTCTCCCAACCTCCCCCGCCCCCCCTTCCCTCTTCCCCTCACCCCCTCAATACCCAGCAGAAACTATTTTGCCCTCATTGTAGAGAGAGTATAAGCAATAATAGGAAGGACCGAGGGTTTTTGCTGGTTGAGATAAGGATAGCTATACAGGGAGTTGACTCACATTAATTTCCTGTGCGTGTGTGTTACCTTCTAGATTAATTCTTCTAGATCTAACCTTTTCTCTAGTTCCTGGTCCCCTTCTCCTATTGGCCTCTGTTGCTTTAAAGTGTCTGCTTTAGTTTCTCTGCGTTGAGGGCAACAAATGCTATCTAGTTTTTTAGGTGTCTTACCTATCCTCACCCCTCCCTTGTGTGCTCTCGCTTTATCATGTGCTCAAAGTCCAATTCCCTTGTTGTGTTTGCCCTTGATCTAATGTCTGCATATTCCTGTAGCCCTTTTTTAAAAAATTAAATTCTGGTGTTCTCCCAACTTCCAACTTCTTTTCACTACTCTTCCCATTACATACTCTCCTTGGCTTGACTTTACCCACTGTCATAAAATGTCACCTACCACCTTATGGGACATTCTCTCTACACTTCCCCAGAGCTATGGACTTAAATATCCAAGTGACTCATGGTCATCTCTGCTTTGACTTCCATGATTTTTCAAACTCCATACGTCCAAAGTGGAACTCAACATCTTCCCTTTCAATCTGTCTTCTCCATATAGTCCACTAGGTGTAGTAGGTCTGGTTAATTATTACCCCATCACTGAAGCAAGCAAACAAGTGGAATCACAAGGAAACCCTTATGCTCCTCTCAGTTGGTGAATCCATAACCTCACAGGAATTCGTTTCATTCATGCCTACCTCTCCATCCTTTCCGATTTTTTAGGGCGGGACCAGCTTCTTCTGCCTGGACCATTTCAGAAGTTCCCTAACTCTCGTCTGGTGGAAACCTCCTTTTCGTTTTCCGAACACTGTGGGTGCCCGCTCTGTAACATAGACCATGCATGTCACTCCCACGGTTCAAATTCTCCCGTGTGCTCCCCTGAATGCCCCCGTTTATGCATTCAGGATTAAACCCTCATTACAGTTCCTGAGATGGAAAGGTTGGCTTATTCTATGTGGGATCATTCGGGCCTGTAAATGTACATAATAAGCTCTAAAATGAACAGTAATTAGCTTCTTTTAAGCGGTTCTCGACACGGGAAGCCAGCAGGAGAAAAAAAAAAAAAAAAGCATCTCTATGCCTCCCCGTCGGGGAATCGAACCCCGGTCTCCCGCGTGACAGGCGGGGATACTCACCACTATACTAACGAGGAGTCACACAGTAGCAGCTTTTCTGACAGGCCCTTTATTCCTTTCTACTCCACCCTGCCCAGCTCTATTTACATTAGCCAATAGGCCTTCGTTTGTTGTGCTCGCAGCTTATTCCTCAGTTAAATGGAACTAAAATGGAAATATTGCGTTTGAGTTCGCGGTTCCACTTTGCACGTTCCCTCAACCCACCCTTCCTTTGACTGTCCCCTCATCTCCCCTCCTGGAATCCCCCTCCCTACCCCCCTGTCCCTCTCATCGCCCCCTCTACTCCCAGGTAGCCTAGCGCTCGCCTGCTCGCCCTGCACCACGGGATTGGTAGTTCCTTCCTGCTGTCCCCAGTGCTCCTCTGACTCTGAGAGACTCCCTTTCCCGGCGTGCACCGCGAATCCTCTCCTCTTTACCTTCCCTCCACAGCTTGCAGAGGGAGTCTAGCTGCCGAGTGTTGGGGTGCGGGTTATCGTTCAGTGATCGCCCAGAGACATGCCTGAGGTGGTGGATACGTGTTCTCTGGCCTCTCCGGCTTCCGTCTGCCAGACCAAGCACCTGCACCTTCGCTGCAGCGTGGACTTTACCCGCCGAGCGCTGACCGGGACCACCGCGCTCACCGTCCAGTCTCAGGAGGACAATCTGCGCAGCCTGGTACGGGGGGCGCCTGCCTCGCGCCCACTTCTCCCCGGACACCTTCTTTCGCCCCAGGCCCTCGTCCGCCCCCCGCCCCCTTCCCGTTCTTCATCTTCTTTTCAGCCCCCACCCGCCTCTCACCGCCCCCTTCCTCATCCCTGCTCACTACACATCGCTCTCTTTAATCCCACTTCTGCTTCTGCCTCCCTTCCCTCATCTCCACGTACGATTGCCTCCTCCACCCTCCCTCGGATCCCCTCCCCGATCCTGGCCACCCTCGCGCCCCTTCCTCACTGCTCACCAGACCTCAGCTTTCATCTTTGCAGTAGTCCCCCTCCTCCTATAATCCTAGTCCCCTGCGCAAACCACCTCCACACCCCGCGATTCCCCATTTTCTTGGCCGCAGCCCAGAACCCCCTCCTCGGGCCCCAGACTTCTCCCAGCCCCCAGTGCACCGTCCTCAATCCAAACTCCCGTAGGACTCTCAGATCCACTTAACCCCACTCTCCCTCCCACGCACCTTATTCCAAGCCCCAGGTCTGCGGGATGCCACCGATTACCCTACCCTGTTCCTCAACCTCAAGCCCTGTAGGATTCCCAGGCCCCTCAGACCTTTCTCTGTGCCCTGTTTTGAAGCCTCCAGTCTCTGCTAAGTCTAGGCGCAGCAATTTCTCTTCAGGGTATTTCCTACCTTGCTTCTTATCACTCTTATCTTCTAATTGAAGGACTAGTGGGACATTCAAGCTTTCTAGGCAAGACACAATACAATTTTTTAATAGTTGGTTCCAAGATGAGAGTAATTATTGCACTTCTTAGAAGTATGTACTTCTAAAAACTCTCTAACCATTTGAATAAAGATTTGTCTAGAATCCTGGAATATTATTTAATTATTTTATCTCTTCCATATAACATGCCTGCAGTGTTTACTCATATTGTCTAATGGCATTTGGATCCTATTTTCACTCTTAATAGAAGAGCATTTTAGAAATAAGAGGAACATGAAAAGACCAGCCACATTCAGCCTCCTATCCAGGGCAGTGGTACACAGTGTATTTTGCTGTTTAGATGGTGTTATCTATTAAAGCACAGCAATAAGCAGTCTGATAAGGTTTTGTGGAAGAAAATTAGTGGTATCAAATAACTGGGCAGAATTACAAGTACAGATAAGAATTTGGCAGGTTTTCATCCCTCTTTTTCTTACCTGTATAATAGAGCTCTATTGTGAATTCATTAATACGAACTATTAAAACACTAAACTCTCTTACTCTTTTTTTTTTAATATGTAATTACCAAAACTACAATAAGAAAGAAAACTAAAAGCATTATAAGGAAGAAGGCAACTATTTCCTGATACATTGCACTTTGGTCTTGAACTATGGTACTTTCTTTTACTGAAGTGACAACTTTACCTTAGCAGGGCTGAAGATAAGACCTGTTTCATTGCAGTGTCCCCTTCTATTAACATTTTGCTAGCTTGTCACTGCTTAATGTAACCTTGCACTACCCTCTTTTTTTTTGTTTGTTTGTTTTTGTTTTTGGTGGTACTGGAGTTTGAACTCAGGGACTCAGGCTTATTAGGCAGGTACTCTATCACTTGAGCCATTCTTCGAGAGCCCAGCCCTCTCTTTTGTAAAAACAACAACAAAAACAAAAACAGGAGAAAGGAAGAATCAGGAGGTTTAAATTTTGAAAATAATGCCTGAATCTAAAACCTTGCTCATTGTTTCAACAGTCCCCAATTTGAGAGAAAAGTAAACATTTTAAATTATGATTTCTGGTTGTCATGTCTTTTTAGTAAATTTCCTAAGATTATCATGTTAAAATTTATACAGAGAAGGTGTTTTTATAATACCAAGTAACATCTGCTTATATTTATTTATTTATTTATGCCCATAATCTGAGACCAAGCACTTGATCTTATTTGTATTTATTTGGAGTTAAGTGGTTTCTTTCCTCTCCTAAATTAGGGACTCTGAAAGGTAGGGACTGTGTTTCATATCTCTTTATACTCAAATTCCTAGTATAGGACACTCAGCAGCTTGATTAATGGGTGAATTCAGTTAGACACCCAGGCTTTCTAAACTTAATATGGGCTACACTGATAATAGTGCTAACTCTGTCTCGAAGGTGTGATAGCATCATGCTTTACCAGTGCTGGGTGAAAGGATGACATCTTTTCCACTCCATTCTTGGAGTCTGTGCTGCTGGAAACTGGAAGGAATCTCCAAGAGGACTAATTTCCAGCTTTCAAAAATCCTTTTCAAGTTATGCTTTACTTACAGTGAAATTTGATATGTGGATTTTATGATAGCTCTCAAGCATTGTTCCTTTTCTTGATATTTTCAGTTTTGTTTAGCTATTCTTTTAGTTGGTGTCTCAAAGAGGGCTTAGTGTCTTGGCCAAGATCACACTCTAGTAAGTAGTGGAGCTGGGCATTGAGCATAGGTCTTCCTGATTGTAAGGCCTTTGGTCTTCACCTAAGTAAAGTGGCTGAGCTGGTAACTACAGCAAGGTGTGGGTTTTGGTTTTGGTTTGATTTTGACATACATGCCTGCATTTTTTTTTATCACAGTTGTCTGTAGATAACAAAGTAGAAATTATAGCTAAATAGTACTGAGGCATAAGGCTTTCTTTTTTCAAGCCCTGTTTTGTTCCAGAAAGACTTTGAGACTGCTTAAAATAATATATACAGTGTAATCCTAAAAAATAGTTAAGGAATTTGGAGGAAGAGAGAATAAAGATCAGAGAAACAAGAACATGGTATAAACCTTTATACACATAAAAAGAAGTCAACACAAAGTTAATATGGAACTTCCCAGTAGCTTATACAAAAAGGAAAACCATTGGTACATTCGATGACAACTGACGAGCTGCTTAGAAGTACAACCCGTCCTGGTGTATTGTTCAGAGGATATTGTGCGGTGTAGTCAGTTATATCCTTAATAACTGCCTACCATAAGTAAGGCTGTTTCTTATAACCATATGTAGGTATGTTGGCCTCATACATAGTGCTCAACAAATGTTGAAAAGTACTAATTCTAACTTTTCAACTATCTAGTTTCCTTTGTTTTTCTTACTACAGTTTTGACCATTGTTTAATCATATTTATCAGTGAAATTTGAAGGGGAATTTCTTATATAATTTGGAAATGAATGTTGAAGCCTAGGACTTGGTATAACACAGCTTAAAAATTGCATTTTCTGTTTTCTTTTGGTCTAGAACTTGCTTCACGCATTAATTAACATCTAGTATTTTTCAGGCACTGTGCTAAACCCTGGGAATGCAAACTTAAGTGACATTCTCTGTCTATTTAACCATCCTCAGTCTAATGGAGAAAATAAGTCATTATAATACAGTTTAATAAGTACTATAGGAGAGTGAAGGGCCACCTACTCTAAGAAAAAGAATATGGAAAAGGTGTCACAAAAAACAGTCATCGTAATACCTGACTCTTCTGATTCTGGACAGATTTGAGATAGAATATGTTCCACTGGGAAATGACCTGACTAGTTTGTCTTTATGGTTTTAGGGTCTGTATAAGCATGGGCTGTTATAAACATACATATTTACATTAGCTGGAGGTACGGCTCAAGTGGCAGAGTGCCTGCCTAGCAAGTGGAAGCCCTGAGTTCAAACCCCAGTACCCCTCCAAATTGTTATAGATACTCACATTGTATTTTTTAAGCAAATTAGGTATTCAGAAATAAGTACTACAATAAGAAAGGCAAAGGAGTGCCTACTATTCTTAAGATATAGACCATAAATCCTAGCCAGTTGTAGTTAGAGTAATAGTTGAGGTACCCCCAAAAGAAAGTAACCTAAAAGAAATAACCATGAGGAGGTAAGTAGTTGGTACTCATAACAAATGTGGCTGCTCTTAAAAAGAAAAATGAAGGAACAAACAAAAATTAAACCAGGATGGAAGTTCCTTCCCAAATAAAAACTGTTGACTGTAAAGAAACGTGACTTGTTCTGAGCCTGTCATCTGCAATTAAATAAAAAAGTGAGGCATTCTGACTCCCAATGCTTTTCCAGGCCAGATATTAGAGAAAGGAAAAAAGAATGCTAGAGGTAGTGAGGTGGGAGAATGAAGTTTTTAGCTGTCCAGAGTTAGAACCTATAGTAGTGGTAGAAGGACTGAAGAGAAAGTATGAAGACAGTATAAAGGAGAACCTAACTGGCTGTGTAGAGTTGGAAAGTGAGGCCAGTGTGGATTATTTCAGTGTTTCAAATCTTAGTACATCGAGCAGCTCTATTAGCATAATGGAGAAATCAGATGAGGGAGTTGATTTACAGGCATAATAATAGCTTCAGTTTTAGAAGCCTATTGAATATGAAGTGATACTTCCCGTGGAAATATTGAGCAGACAGTTACAGATGTCCTGCTAACATCTGTGGACAGGGGATACAACTATAGAAATAGACTGGTAGAGCTAGACCATTCCTGCAATCCCAGCACTCTGGAGGCCAAGGCAAGCAGATCATGATTTGGAGGCCACTCTGGGCTATAGAGAGGACCCTGTTTCCAAAACAAGACAAAAAAAAAAAAAAAAGAAAAAGAAACAGATAGACTGGTAGTCATCTGCAGAGACACTGGTAGGTATGAGTAAGAGCTAGGGAGTAAAGAGTATGGTAAGAAAAAGGACCAAGGCTAGAATATTGAGGCGTATCCACATTTGAGAGTTAAGAAGAAGGGGAAGGAAGAAGCATTAGACAAGTAGAAGTAGAACCATTTATGTGTAAAGGTAGAGAAGCCAAAGAAGGGGATTTAGCCATGTGGCATGGCCTGCAAAAGCTATGAGTAGACAGAGGTCAAAGTTATTGGGCACAAAAGATCTTGCAGATCAGGGAAACTGCTAGAAGGCAGTTTGAAGAGGAGGAAAAGAAAGGTGATTGATGAGGAAGTGAAAATAGCAGTCATAGATTATATTGCCCCTGGAATTTAAGAAAGGAGGGAGGGAAAAATAGAATAGTGGCTAAAAAGATCAAGTGGAATCTTATAAATAATACGAGAGCCTAAAGTTGTTTTAAGACAGTTTGTTGACATAAGAAGGTTAGATTCTAGAGCAAGACATTAGCTGAGAGATGGTAGAAAGGATCTGGTTTCCAAGGCTCAAATAAAGGATTATTGGGACACTCAGACATTTGGTGCCACTCCTACCTGCCCAAAGCAATTGTTCTGAATTGATGATGGCAGGTACATCTGGCCTCCCAGTCTTCTACTGAGTCCTTTGGTCAGAGTTGCCTTACAAGGTTGATCTTTTTCTAGATATACAACATTAGTACACAATCTGTTTATTTGCCTAACAAGTTCCAAGGTTTGTCTTGATTTTTGGATATATGAAGGTGTACTTGAGGAGTATGCTAGATGATATGTATTGAAAGTACACTTACAGGAGTTGAGCATATAAATTCTAGGAAGTAATATGTGGTGAGACACATTGAGGAGTCAGAGCCAGAAAAATTTAAGTTACAGGTGAAGTTTTTATAACAGAAAAGTTCATGTTTAGCAGGCAGAATTAAAGGCATTTTAATTTAGATTGACTTTTACTTAAAGTGCATAACTGTGTGACTATCCCAGAATTATTTAACAATATATATGCACATCTTACTGAGAGATGAGTCCTTGGCTACTTTTTGATTCCCTTACTTATTTTATTTTATTTTTCATTTTTTTGTGTACTGGGGCTTGAACTCAGGGCCTTTACCTTGAGCCACTCCACCAGCCCTTTTTTGTGAAGAGTTTTTTGAGATAGGGTCTCATGAACTGTTTGTCCTCGCTGGCTTTGATCCGAGATCCTCCTGATCTCTGCCTCCTGAGTAGCTAGGATTATAGGTGTGAGCCACCGGCACCTGACTTTTTTGACTCTTTTAATTCCTACCATTCCACTCTATATTTTATTCTCCATAAGCAACTAGTTCTATATTCATTGTGGTTAACCTCTAGCTGATACTAATTTTTTTCTGATGTATAAAACTATCTTCTTATTATTTGAAATTTAATTTGATTTTAGATTTTGGATACAAAAGACCTTACAATAGAAAAAGTGGTGATAAATGGACAAGAAGTCAAATATTCCCTTGGAGAAAGACAAAGTTACAAAGGATCACCGATGGAAATCTTTCTTCCTATCGCTCTGAGCAAGTATGAATGCCATTCTTCTCTTTTATAGCTGAATAAGAGGGAAATATATTTTTAAATAATTTAGACATTTCTCCTGTTTTGTGGATGTGTAGTAATTGGCACACCTGTTGATCGTTTAGATTAAAATTTACAGTGAAAACTATATGTTCTTATAAAGACATTTTGCATAAAACACTCAAGAATAGGGCTTTTGGTGACTATGACTTCTTTAGTTACTCATCATTTTATTTTACTGATACCTGGAGTGATGGTGGAACATTCCATCAATGGGAGACATTTCAGGAGACCCGGGAAGCATTCACAATTTGCTGTGTTAATAGAATAACAATCATAATGCCAAATGTAGAAGTGTTAACTCTGTACAATCCTGGGATTGTTAGTTTGAGGCCAGCTTGGGCTGCATATTGAGCTCCTGTCTTGAAAAAAATAAAAGAAAGTAAAAAAGAAAAGAAAAAGGAAAGAAACACCCAGATGTAACACCTCATGCTATGTGTGAAGAAATAATGGCATAGGGAAGCCGAGCAATTTGCCCAAGTTTATAGCACCAGTAAGTGGTAGAGTCAGGATTCAAACCCAGGCCAGGTTGCTGGTCTCCAAAGTTTTTGCTATTTCCCCATTACCAGTGCTTCTGAAACCAGCTGGGGTGGATGACCAGTTTTGTTTCCTGCAGTTTGTCATAGACTGATATTTCTGTAAAATGCAGTAAGTATGAATTACTAAGGAAGAAGAGATTAAATACAAGCCCACATTTATTTTATTATTAGATTCAACAGAAAATGACTACGAGTTTCTAAATACTTCCTCTTGATTTCTTAACAGCCTTATCACAGATCAGTAACAGTTTGCAGATCACTACTGTTCTGTATCATGCCCTGGCACCCACTCCTATGATAACAGAAGTTCCAAAATTATTTCTTCCACTTCCCCATGGTCATAAAAGACTAAATGAAAGCTGGTTGTGGTGCTGCTGTTCAGGAAGCAGAGGTCGGAGGATTGCAAATTTAAGATCAGCCCAGGCAAAGTTAGTGAGATGCTATCTCAACAACAAATAAAACCAAAAGGGCTAGGGGCCTAGTGCTAGAGCACTTGCCCAGAAAGCACAAGGCCTTGGATTCAATCCCTAATGCCAGAGGGGGAAAAAGACATTTAAATGATATATACTCTACTAATATATTTATTTGTTTTATACAGAAATCAAGAAGTTGTTATAGAAATTTCTTTTGAGACATCTCCAAAATCTTCTGCTCTTCAATGGCTCACTCCTGAACAGACTTCTGGGAAGGAACACCCATATCTCTTTAGTCAGTGCCAGGTAAAAAGGATGCCCAAGTAGCTTATTATACAGAGACCTCCAGCAATGCAGTGGGTCTTATGTAACATACTGTTTTAATTTATTTTATATTATAAAAAACAATGTTTATTTTACGTATATCTCTTTTTGCCTTTGATACATTCATGTGTCTTTTTTTTAAAGCTTCCTTTAACTTGGAAACAGTCTACCTAAATTGGAGCATCGGGGTCTTATTGATATTTAAATCCCGAGCACCTAGTGTACAACTTGCCATAGAGTGGGGACTCAATAAATAGTCACAAAATGCAAGGGGAGATTAATAAAACTAAAGTTAAATGTACTGGTTATGAAAATGCTAACAGTAAAAAAGGGAAAAGTAAAGATAAAATTCCTAACCCTCTGTAGACATCATTGCTAACATGTAATCACCACTGAGTTTGAAGTGTAGTTTTTCCTATGCACTTAGAAATATGTGTGTGTATAAAACAAATATATTAAATGTCCTTTTAAACTGATAGGATTTAAGTTACTTCTGTTTCTAATCTTAAAACTAAGGATAAAGAACCATATGATAAGAAGGGGCCTGTTACAGGATAATAGTAAGTAGCAAACTGTCTTCTGAAAGAAAAAAGACCGGGTTCTGTGATAATCAGATAACTGTGATTAAAGGAAGTCGCACATTAAACGTTTACTATACTTCCAGGCCTCGTGTTAGGTACTTTGCATATTTGCTCATCCTAATATTTCTGTGTGATAGCTATTGATTTAGGCTTATTTGTAAA
Organism: Castor canadensis; assembly: GCF_047511655.1. Classification (NCBI taxonomy): domain Eukaryota; kingdom Metazoa; phylum Chordata; class Mammalia; order Rodentia; family Castoridae; genus Castor; species Castor canadensis. Next base: position 133,497,846 of record NC_133393.1, on the reverse strand, counting down.
CAATCCAGCTTATGAAATTGTAGGTTCTCTGGCCATTCTTTTTGATGGAACCAGTGTTTATGACAGATTGATGTGGGAGCAGAAGCATTTCACATCATGCAAGAATGAATATGAGAGAGTACAGAGAGAGATGTCATTCTCTTTCCCTGCTTCCTTGTTTTTACTTTCAAAGTTCGCTGCAAGATTGGAAGTCAAGAACATGACATTTCTCAAGCTGTTTTCTCAGAACATTGACATGGCATTAGACGTTAAGTAACTAGAGAAAAATGAGTTTCACATTAAAATAAGTATGAGGAATTAAACAGGCTTTTTTATTGTAGGTCTTTTTGAAGCTTCAGGAGGCTAGTGACTCTCTAAGACAGGAGCGTAGTATGCTGTGGTTCACGGATTTATTTCACTACAGAGCTCTTTGTCCTCAGGATTCTTAAGAGCTTCTACTGCCTACTACTATTAGGGAGAGCACAGTTAAGAATACCGTTTAACAGTTTGCTTCATGCTTCAACTTAAATGTGAGGGTCGACCATAGATTAAAAGGAAAATCTGATTTTTTCTTTATCCTTAGATCTATTTAAGAGGTCCCAAAAGATAAGAAAACTATTTTTTAGAAGACCATGTCTAAGAACAATACTATGATTTTTTTTTTTTTTCTTCCCCTCCCAGGCCATCCACTGCAGAGCAATTCTTCCTTGCCAGGACACTCCTTCTGTGAAATTAACCTATACTGCAGAGGTAAACATCACAAATTGTTAACTGAATTAAATGAGAAGTAAATGTGGTGAAACTAAGAAGAAATGATAATTGAATTTTTAGAGCTAGAAATGTTTTATGTAATGAAATTCTACCTGAAATATGTTAAAAAATAGGCTAGGGACCTTATTCTGAATCCCTGCTTTAAAGGCAGTTTAAACATTAAAAGTGTGGAAAAAAAAAAAAAAGAAAGAAAGGGATTCTTATTTTTAAAAAGCAGTTCAGAATTCTGGGTCAAAAGACATGAATTTAGAACCATTTTCCTTAACTTTTAAAAACTGACTTTGTAGTACTAAAGTTTCAATAAGTACATTCTGCAGCCATGAGACATCTATCTTAGGTAGCCTAATGAGCAATTCTGCAGACTTCTCTCTGTACATTTCCAACTTATTCCTGTCATAGGTACTGCTAATCCTTCTGGGAAAAAGTGACTCTAATTAATAAACACCATCCCAGAGGGTAGATCTACTTAGACCAAGCAAGTCAAGTGATGACCAACATGTATTTACAGGAGCTTCTTCATTGCAGATCATCCTACACCCAAACCACACTTGGTTCATTGCTATAGAATATTACACTTGTAGGCAGAGAACACTGTGACTCTAGATGCTTCACCTCTTCATAACTGTGTAATGTTGGGCAACCTCACAGCTTCAGTTGTCTCCTGTATATGTTGTTTATTCACACACTTATCTTAGTATCATGGTACATAGCACATTTGTCTCATGAACGTATCACTCACTAGCCAGATGAAGGGAAGAGACGGAGCCAAATTATTTTCTGAAGGCTGAGTGTAGTAGCCTTGGTTCAAAGCTCCAAATCCTGTGCCTGCCTCAGTGATAGTTGGGAGGCCTGAGCCACACAAAACATGGAGGTCCAGCATATACTAGAATGTATGCTTACTACGTCAGCAATACTCAGGGGTAATCCTCTATCCCCTGATCTTTCAGAACTACAGAGTTAGGATTCACACTTAAGTGACACTTAAGTGATTAAACTTAAGTTTATTCCATAGGGATCTTTTCCAGGGAAAATTATTTCCCAGTTTTGAGTAGTAAGTTTTAGTTTATTACAGTTAGTACCCTTAAAAATTCTGTTTGTAACTCTAAGTATACATTTTAAATATGAAATTGTTCAAAACTTGATTCTCTGTCCTATCCTGAGGGTAATATCTTTTGAATTTTCTTTGGGAGCATGGTGGCTACCATTGCCAGGTACAGTGCTGGGCTCTTCATTCTTAATATTTATTCCTCATAGCAAACCTATGACATTTTACCCATTTTTTTAATGGGAAAACCAAGGCTCAGGGAGGTTATCTGCCCAAGTCCCTATGGTTAGTAGGTGACAGACCTGGAATTTTAATCTAGTTTCTACCAAAACTCTGCTCTTAATACATATGACTGAATAAATGGGTAGCTATTTCACATATGCTTTTAAAGAAACCAGTTTAGCATATTGTAATTCTATGTATAAAACTTATATGTACATATTTTTTTGAGTTCATAGTCTGTTTATTATGGATAGTCAAGAAGTGGGGAAAAGATTATTTTATGGTTGTAGTTTAAGATACATAGTCCCTTTCATTTATAACTAGAAATTACTTTTCTTTCCTGATTAGGTGTCTGTCCCTAAAGAACTGGTGGCACTTATGAGTGCTATTCGCGATGGAGAAGCACCTGACCCAGGAGATCCAAGCAGGAAGATATACAGATTTAGCCAGAAAGTAAGATCATAGGGTCTAGATTTTGTTTTGTAGTTGATGGTGAATGACAAAGCACTCATACCCATCTCTGGAGCAGACTAGCTCTTGAGACATTGCAGAATTTAAAAAGCAGCTTTTTATTTTTTTGTTCTCTTCATGTCTTTTTCTTTCATGTGTCACTTACAGAGAGTACTGTCTTGAAGAAAGAGGTTTTTGGATAAGCATTTCCCTGATTCCCATCAGTAGGAGACTTTCTGTTCTTTTAAGTCATTACTTTCACTGGCCTGGCTACTACCACGTGGGGGTGTGGTGGTTAGAGTGTTTATAAATGGACCATAGAGCAGAAGAGTACTGTTGTTACCAGTCCTGTAAAATTCCTGTGTGGCTGGTAATTGGTCTTGTATCTTTGACCTTTAAGGAACAGAATGTGTCTGTGTGTGGGGGGATGTATGTGGGTGTCGATTTTACTAGTTGACCTCACAATGGTCAATTTTTCTCCCACTCCAGCTTCTCTCATAACTTTAGCATCCATTTATTACCAGTTTAAAACATAAAGGAATTTAGAAAATAAATGTTTTGAAGGTTGGGAAGAAACACCCACACACCTCCTTCAAAAAAAAGGGAAAAGCATGGTTGCCTTCTTTTTGTTGTTGTTCTTATTCGAGACAGGGTCTCACTAACAGTCCTCCTGCCTCAGCTTCCCAAGTGCTGGGATTACAGGAGTATACCACCATGCCCAGCTTAAAACAGGACTGCCTTCTTACAGGTTACTTTTTAAAATGTACCTTTTTAGATTATGCAACCATGGTTGTTACCTGTTAGAATCTTTCCTTCTATGTGGAATAAAAGGGAAATAGATGTTTTGAAATGTTTTTGAATCAAAATTTTGAACCGTTTGGCCTCTTAAAAATGAGAACAATGTAAGAAATACAGAAGGAAAGTGATCCATACCAGTGTTTAGAGATCTGAAAGGGACTTTGCTTAATTTTAAGAATGAATTTTCTGACCCAGTGCTGTTTTTAAACACTAACGCAAGCATGTGGTATGTGTGTTTGCCTCTTTAGGTTCCGATACCCTGCTACCTGATTGCTTTAGTTGTTGGAGCTTTAGAAAGCAGGTGAGCTTTGGAACAAATCTGAGGTTTGGGGGAAAAAAATCAAACCTTTGACATTTTGAAACTCTCTCAGGATTGGTGGATGGATCATTTGTGTATTTCTCAAGATCTCAAACTGACAGCTGTAGAAAAATTCAAATCTAATTATAAAACGTAGGCAAGAAATTTATTTTAAATTAAAACATCTTTACCAGTTGCCCTTAGATTTCCCAAGTATTGTCGAGTGAATGTACTCTTTTTTGGGAGGGTGGAAAATCTCTATTTTATTTTATTTGTTTATTTATTTATTTATTTGTTTATTTATTTTTATTCATTTATTCACATGTGCATACATTGTTTGGGTCATTTCTCCACCCTGCCCCGTGAGTGTGCTCTTACCTTTAGTTTGAGATCTGGATTCTAATGTAAGTTTAAACATGTCACTTCTTATAATCTCCTTTTCCTCATCCTTGACATTGTAACGTCTGCCTTTCCTACCTCATAGGGTAGCTTTATGAAACAAACGAAATTAAACATAGTAAAGCACTGGGAAGCCTCAGTAGGACAGAAATGTGATGTTTTGTCTGAGTATTTCCAATAGCTGGAGTGCCCTTCTCTCTTAAGTTTTTGTTTGTTCTTATTTCTAAGCAACTGAGAATTAAGAATGTTTATAATAATCACATGCTTTAAATTACTGAAAATGTGGACATGATAGAGAAGACAGGCTAACAGAGTCAGGCTCCAGCTCCAGTAAATACTGAGCACGTCACTAGGCAACTTGCTGCCTGTTTGAGTTGCATTTTTCTTTCCCTGGAAAACAGAAATCATACATACTTCAAAAGATTTTTCTGAGAATTAACAAACCTAACATGGGTAAAGTCCCTGGCCTATAGGAGGCACTCAGTGAGTGATAATTACAGTGATTGTCATGGCAGCTGGCAGCTAGAAGATTTTATTAGTGCTAATTCTAGTGCATTTATCTCATGGAATCCTCAGTTCTGTGGAGTAAGTATGAGTATTTGTTCTTGTTTTACCAAGAAGAAACAGATGCTCAGTAAGTCTTAGTAACTTGCTCAGTCACACAGCTTGGAAATGTCAAAGCCAGGACTTAAACCCAGGTCTTGTTACCTTTGAGTCATGTAGCATAGACTTGTGGTGTCCAGTAAGCAGTTATACTAACTGGTTACATGAGGCTGCTCACCCACATTGAGATGCACTGTGTGTGTAAAACACAGCTGGATTTCTAACGATTGTATGAAAAATGTGAAGTATTTCTTTAATTATTTTATATTGATTGCATGTTAAAATAATATTTTGGATCTATTAGTCATTCATTTCTTTTGGTTTTTAAAAAATGTGGCTATTGAACAAATTTAAAATTACATACATATGTCGGGTGCCAATGGCTCATGCCTGTAATCCTAACTATTTGGGAGGCCAAGATTGGGAGGATTGTGGTTTGAGGCCAGCCCAGGCAAATAGTTTGTGAGACCCCCATCTGCAAAATAACCAGAGCAAAAATGGACCAAAGGTATGTCTTAAGTGGTAAAGCATCTGCTTTGCAAGTTCAAACCCCAGTCCCACCAAAAAATTAAAAAATAAAAATAAACAAATAAATTTTTTATTGTATTTGTGGCTCTTGTTAAGTTTATGTTGGATACTGTTTACCATTGCTACACACGGGTCTGCAGACCAGTAGCTTTGGCATAACCTGGGAATTTGTTAGAAATGCAAATTCTTGGGCCCTATCCCAAACCCATATAAATCAGAATTTATATTGTTATGTGCTCTCTGATACTTTATATACTCAATGGAGTTTAAAAAGGACTGTTCTGGAGACCACTACCTCTGGAATAGAATCCCAAGGCAAAATCTTGTTTGGGGTTTGGAGGTGAAATTTTTTGAGGTGAAATTTAAATGAAATAGATGTTTTTTTTTGTTGTTGTTTTTCTTTTAAATCCAGAGCCTGTGCTTCCTAGGCTGCTCTACCATTGAGACCAAAAAAGATGTTTTTGAGTTCTAACATTTTATGAGCGATACATAGTTACGTTTGTTTCTTGTCCTGTATCTTTTAAAAATTATGGTGAAAAACACACAAAATTGACTCTTTTAACTATTTTTAAGTGTGCAGTACAATGATCTTAAATATATACACATTGATATGAAACAGATCTGTGGAACTTCTTCATCTTGCAAAACTGAAATTCTATATCCATTAAATAGCTCCTCTTCCCAGCCCTTGGTAACCACTGTTCTACTTTCTGTTCCTATGAATTTGACTACGTTAGGTACCACATATAAGTAGAATCATATAGTATTTGTCTTTGGTGACTGGCTTATTTCATTTCACATTTTGTCCACAAGTTCATCTTCCTTTTCTATTTGTTTCTTATCTATAAGAGCATCCAACTTTTAAGTGCATATATAATGTTTATTTATCTCGGTTCTGGGATAATTTCTTTTGAGCTACAACTGGGTTTCTACAATTGTGAGATTGAGCGAGGAACCTGTGGCTCCAGAGATCTTGCCAGAGCCAATAAGCTAACTTTTGGGGTGCTTCATGTCTGAATTTTCCTTTAATCCAGACTATGCCTCCTTCCAGAGCTGTATCTCTCTTATCTTACATCAGGTACAACATCAGGTTTGCATCCCAGACTATTTACCCTCATCCCTTTCCTGTGAGCACATGGTAAATCCAATCCCACTTTGTAAGAGTTTGTGTGGAAGACATTAAGTCCATCCTAGAACCAGATGAGTAATTTACCTTTGAAGTTCATTTACATTCAGCTTTTCAATTTTGCAGGCAAATTGGCCCAAGAACTTTGGTTTGGTCTGAGAAAGAGCAGGTGGAGAAGTCTGCGTATGAATTTTCTGAGGTTGGTTATATAGTTATCCTTTTTAATAATTATTGTGGACAGTAGGTTTAAGATTTTGAAAGTAACATGTGATGGTGTTGAGTAATATGGAAAAAAATCAAGCATGTCTGTGAATTTGCAGTTACTATATACTTCTTTTTACCATTTTCATTTAAGATAAGCGTCGTTTAAAAAATAAGCATCCTTATAACTTTCATATATACTCTTTTAAGAAATTACTGTGGTAGTAATTAAGACATACAAGTATATATGTCCTTATTTTTCAGACTGAATCTATGCTTAAAATTGCAGAAGATCTGGGAGGACCATATGTGTGGGGGCAATATGACTTATTGGTCCTGCCCCCATCCTTCCCTTATGGTGGCATGGAGAATCCTTGCCTTACTTTTGTAACTCCTACTCTATTGGTATGTATAAATATTTCTTCATTTGAAATGCGTATCTCAAAAATAGGCCTAAGTGGAAAGAATCTTAGACTTCTAGTAATCTTTTAAAAATATTTTCCTGCTTATATAACCCTTGTTTCTCATTATAGTGTTGGTTGTGTTATTTTAACATTTCATTTTTCAAAGGAAAATTATGTGGTCCCTTGGGGAAAGAGAATATTTTGGAATGTTGAGGGTGGGATCACCCTGTAACAACAATTCATTGATGAATTATTTATCCACACAAAAAAACAGCACCATTTATACTTGACATACAGGTACTGGTCAAACAAACAAAAACTCAGTGCACTATGGGTAGAAAAGGATTAGGCTCACGGTATATGCTCTATTTTATATGTCTTGTAAGCTACTTTGAATCCTTCCTAGAATCAAGCAAGTAATGTATTAACAACTAAGTCAATAAATGAAATGCACCATAGGACACATTGAACACTATAAACTTTTTTTAAATATACTATGGGGTAGTAAGGGGAGAAAGAAAGTGGTAAGAACAGATATACAAAATGGAATTTGGGGGAAATATTTTCTGGAAGTTAATTAGAGATGAGTATATTGTCCCTCTTGGTATTAGAAAATTGGCCTAGGATTGGGGAAAGAAAGAATAATGTTGGCCCCAGCACAGTGTTCATGCCTGTAATCTCAGCTACTTGGGAGGCAGAGATTAGGAAGATTGCAGTTTGAGGCCAACCGGGACAAAATGTTAATCTCAACCAGATAAACAGGATGTGATGGTACAAGTCTATAATCTCACCTAGTGCATAGGAGGTGTAGGTAGGAGGATCTCAGGCAAAAATGTGAGACCATACCTAAAAAAAAAACAAAAAAGGAGTGGGAGCATGGCTCACGAGGCCCTGAGTTCAAAACCCCAGTACCACCAAAAAAAGAAAAGAAAAGAGTAATGCTGTTTTTCAGTCTTGGGTTTTTGTTTCTTTGTTTTGTTTTCTCAGTACATGTTTCTTTTAAAGTCTTTACAGTACGGGGGTTTGAACTCAGGGCCTCATTCTTGCTAGGCAGGGCTCTTACTGCTTGAGACATTCTAGCATCCCTGTTTTGAAATCTTTGAAGTGCCATAGGAGAATCATAGATGTGGGGAGCAGGGGGAAGGCAGTCTCATAGCTGCAGCCTCTCATTTGACTACAAAAATGCTAAGAGTTTTTCTCTCTTTTTTTAGGCAGGTGACAAGTCACTATCCAATGTAAGTTAAAATATCTTGTTATGGCCTTACCCTCAATAAGTGTCAAGTAAATGATTTTAGAATATCCGCTGTATTTTAATGTTGAAGGTATAGGATAAAAGAGAACTTGGTGATTCTTTCCATGAGATATCATTATGTCAATAATTAGATTTTACAGACAAGACATTTTTATGGTTTGATCTCATCATATGCTCATGAAATATTTTTAATGGAGTGATGTATCAATTTAACTTAATATTTTCTAGGTTTTTTGTTTGTAATTCTTTTAACTATGCTGAACTTTTTTTGGTCTTGGTTGCTTTTTTTTCCCCCTGAACTAAGTATGTTTTTTTAAAAAAATCGAGTAGCATGCAGTTAAAAGAAAGCAAGTACATAAGCAAATAACAGCTTGTTTTAGGTTAAGGTAATCAATTTCACCACTAATCACTTACATCTTTCTTTTAGGTTATCGCCCACGAAATATCTCATAGTTGGACAGGAAATCTAGTGACCAACAAAACTTGGGACCACTTTTGGTATGCTTTTCTAAAATGACTTCTTTACTGGTTGTTGATGATGGAGCTCCTCCCTGCCCCCCACCACTCTGAATTGTTTTCTTTGTGTATCTTCTTTGTCTTTGTTGTAGTCACTTTGGTAGACAAGAGGGTGTGTTAACTCTGTAACACTTGTCACAGCATGGGATGACACTTGTCACAGCATGGGATGCAGTCTAGGTGTTCAGTGGATGCTTGTTACTTTGTTCCTAACACAGTCACATTTTATTTTATCAAGACAGGGTCTCACTATGTATCCCAGGCTGGTCAAGAACTAGTGACCCTCCTGCTTCAGCCTCCCAAATGCTGGGATTACACAGGTGCACCATCGTACCTGGCTTCATAGTCATACATGTAAAACTGGAACTCTGGCTTAGTTTTCCCTGCTGCCATCTGCTGGGCTGGGCTGGGCTTCACGTCGCTGAGAGATTGTGTGGAAGCCACAAAGGCTGAGACTGCAGTAGACAGGCTTACAATTGCTGTCCTCCATTGGAAAGCCAAAAGGAAAATACCTGGTTGATTGAAATGCCTTGTCCTCTCATTGTGACAGTGCTTTAAGTTGTTATTTTAATTTTTTTCAGGTTAAATGAAGGACATACTGTGTATTTGGAGCGCCACATTTGTGGACGATTGTTTGGTGAAAAGTTCAGACATTTTCATGCTCTTGGAGGATGGGGAGAACTACAGAATTCAGTAAATAAATTGGGGTTTTATTTTATTTTATCCTATTTATTTTTGGTTTTTTGAGGCAAAGTCTTGCACTATAACTCAGCCTGGCTGAATTTCCTTGCCTCAGCCTCCCAAATGCTGGAATTACAGGCATGTACCGCCATACTCAGCATAAATGGGGATTTAAAAGCATTCATCCAAAGTTGTATAGTTGTTACAGAATTGAGTTTGTAAGGTTATCTTTACTAACTAGCCACAAGAAAGTCATTTTCCAGGTGTGGAAAACAAAGCAGATGCTGTATAATACTCTGTTGATTCCTGTCATTCTGGAGCTGGTCCAAATTAGGCACTGTGGGACCTCCTTGAGTCTTTGTTACTAATATATCTGGTTGTTTGGTTGAATTTTATTTAGTATATTTATGAGTGTGAAAGTGCTTTCTTCTGAAAGCTGATAAAATATGAATAAAGCCAATTACTGGCTGAGAAATGTCAGGGCTACATAGTAGCCATTCTCTTCATTAGACTTCATGACATGAAGTTCTAGATTCCCCTAAAGTTATGCCTGAGTGAAACAATCCTTCCTACCTTGTTGGCATGGTAACACCCATCTTCATATGATAACTTTGGTTTGTGTCTTTTAGATAAAAACTTTTGGAGAGACACATCCTTTCACTAAGCTTGTAGTTGATCTGACGGATGTGGATCCTGATGTGGTCTATTCTTCAGTTCCCTACGAGAAAGGCTTTGCTTTGCTCTTTTACCTTGAACAACTTCTTGGAGGACCAGGTAAGTAGTTGCCATTCTCTGATTTTTTTTTTTTTCCTTTTGAGGATAATGTGAAGTATAAAGAATTTTATGATTTTTTTTTAATTTTTGAGGGTAATGTGAAGTATAAAGAATTGTGAACTGTTGTTTTGCTTCATTTTTGTACTTCCAACTCATTCTACTTGAGAAATCTGTTTCATTTTTTAATGTTACTTCTGTACTTAAAACTTTGAATAACCTCTGCATTCTATTAATGCTGCTTGACTTTTAAAAACATAAAATCTCATCAGGATTTTAAGAATTCAGATTATAGTATGTACTCATTGAAAATATTTCTATGTCACAGAAATTCATAAAAGTAACAAGTTGGAGTCCAACAACCTCCTCTCCGTCCAATCCCTGGGGGTAAATACTATTAGCAGTTTGGTGTGTATGGCTCCATATCAGTTGATCTCATAATCAATGTGGCTACTGAGATATTTTGAGACATAGAAATACCATATTCATATAACTTTTATGATAGAATGTTGTTATAATTGTTCTATTTTATTATTAGCTGTTGTTAATCTCTTGCTGAGCCGAATTTGATATAAATTAAACTGTGTAATCAGCATGCATATGTAGGAAAAAACCCAGTGCACCTAGGGTTTGGTACTGTCTGCATTTCAGGCATTCCCTGGGAGTCTTCGGACATATTCCCCATGGATAACAGGATGCTACTGTATGACATATTTTCTCTGCATCTGTTTCATTTGCTTTGCTTTATTGAGTATTTCATGTCTTTCTATATCAGTATACAATCTATCTCATAACTTTTTAATGCTATCATGATACCTCATTATGTGGATGTGCTGAGTTGATGTGACCTTCCCTCACTGATGGCCACAGAGGTATTCTCCTTTATGGATTGACTGAAGGCCCTCCTTCCCCAGGGTTCATTCTGCCCATCTGATCTTATTTTCCTCATTTCTAGCCATAGGAGGGTTGTTGCTTTTGAGATTTGTGTTGTGTGTTCCTGTTCCGTTTCTTCATTGTGTCATACCCTTTCTCTTCTCCTTTCTACCAAATTACATATATTCTTCAGTACACTTAAGACTGAGCCTGGCTTACGGCTTACCTCTTTTCTTGAACATGCGTTCACTCTCAAATCCCTCCTTAGTTCCCTGTTCTTTTAGTGTTTTTTATTCTCTGTGGTTAACAACCATGCTTGCCACAAAAAAAGGTCAAATAATTACCTTTCTATGAATTTCTTTTTCTTCTTTCTTTTTACTCCTAGAGGTTTTCCTAGGATTCTTAAAGGCTTATGTTGAGAAATTTTCCTACAAGAGCATAACCACTGATGACTGGAAGAATTTCCTATATGTCCACTTTAAAGATAAGGTTGGGTTTTTAAAGTTTTCTTATTTTTCATGCTCAATATATATTTGTTGACTATTAGGCTAACTTTAATTACTTAATAGTATGGTTCAGGTTTGTTTTAAGACTCAACTAATTTTCCCATTTTAATTATTTAAATTAAATAATTTAACTTAAATATTTAGTTAATAGTTAAGTTTAATTATTTAATAATTAATTTAAATTAATAATTAAATAATTTACATTATAATTTTAAATTAAATAATTTAAACTAATATTTACTTAAATAATTTTCTGCCAGAAAATTAGTAATAAATATAAATATATTTTAGAAAGTAGACTTAGATGAGGTGATATATGTTAATTAGCTAGATTTAATCATTCCACTTTGTATACAGGTGTCAAAACATCACCTTGAACTCCATAAACATACATGATGATTTTCTCTCAATTAAAAAATAATCTGATAAAAAAAAGAGTATTAGAAATCATCTTGACATGATAGTAGACTAAATTGTAGGTTTGAGGATTTACTAGTTTGTTTTAGTTTTTTTTTTTCCCTTTTCCTACAGAAAAGGTCATTCTGTCACCAATGGTGTTCTTACTTTTCTCAGGTTGATGTTCTCAATCAAGTTGATTGGAGTGCCTGGTTCTATTCTCCTGGTCTGCCTCCTGTCAAACCCAAGTAAGTTCTTCCCTGCCAGTGCATCCCCTCTCATTCTCCTAAATCCTCACCTCCTCAGAAATATCTGCAAAGATTTTATGCCTTCCTTAAGCTGTTGCTAGCTAGTGATAAGAGCACCCTCCTCAAATCAGTGACCTGAACCTTGGGCTTCCACAAGTTGAGTCATGTGAGGATGCTGCCTGTTCCGGCCCTTGGCTGGCTTTTCTTTGGATCACTGGATTGGTTATCAGCAACTCTTACACTAAACAGCTCAGTTTAATTGAGGTATAGGAGCAGCAGAAGATGAGGTAGAAAAGATGATGTCACAGTCATGCTTGTTTATAAACCCCTTGAATGGCCAGGCTGAGATGTGTTTGGGATGATATTGGGAGTTTTGGGATGGAAGACATGTGATCAGATCTCATTAACCAGGCAGTCCTGGGTACCATTGACTATGGTGGAAAACAGGAGCTCAGAAACTGAGGAGGGGTGATTTTAATAGCATTGCTTGAAGTTTTGGAAACAGGCAGATGACACAAATTATCAATAAGCTCTTTTAGTATCTAAAATAATCATCAAAAATATGTTTTATGTTTTTCCTAGCACTTCATAGTTTAAGTACCACTACATAAATTATCTCATTAATTCTTACAAGAACAGAGATAATGAGGATCTGAAAAACTCAGAGGCAGTGGGAAAAGAAAGGAATAACTGAGAGGAGAGATGTTTTTGGGGTGGAATCATTGGCAAGTGATTGATCATGGTGAGTGAAGAAGAAATTAAGAATGACTGAGACACGACGTTGTAGTTAAAGATTCAGTCCATCCCAGTGCACATTTATTCAGTAGCAGGCAGTGAACAAAGATCATGGAATGTACAGAGCTAATACAGATGTATCAAGTAATTATAATGCAATGGAAGTGTTTTTTTAAATAATCTATTAAGTACTACAAGTGAGGAAGTTATTAGTTGAAATGGATGTGGATTTGGACATGAGCCCAGAGATGAATTACAAAGAGGAGTATAAGAAGTAAAGTTTAAAACCTTAGTGGATCCCCATTTGAGAGCTAGGACAGAGGAAAGCTGCCAGCAAAATAAGCTAAAAATCAAAAGGAGCTTTCAAAGGTAAGTTCTTTGTTAAGGAAGCAGCAGCAAGAAGTGGAGTAGCCAACAGTGTGTGCACTGCACAGTTAGTTATGAGGGAAGGAGTAGGAGGGAAAAAGCATAGAATTTAAAGTTAGAAGTCTTTTCTAAGACTCTTTTTTCAGTGGCCTAATTAGGGCAAAAGATAGTTGTAGAAAGTGACTGGCCTTTTGCCATTGATTTGAAATTAAAGAAAGATGGGTGAAAAATCAAGAGTTTTGTTTTGTTCTTTGAAGTACTGGAGATTGAACTCAGGAACTGGTGCTTTCTAGGCAACTGCTCTACCACTTGAGCAACACCACCAGCCCTTTTACTTTTAGTTCTTTTTTTTTTTTTTAATATAGGGTCTCACACTTTTGCCCAGGCTGCCCTTAGACCACAATCCTACTTTTGCCTTCCTGGGGTTACAAGAATGTGCCTGACCCTCTAAAAAAGAGTTCTTAAGAGGTGTTTCTTTGATATCACTGCTGCTAAGGAATTCTTTGGGGGCCTTGGTTAGTTCTAGACTCTTAAGGTTGTTTCCTAGCAATACCAAAGTACTGGAGGACCCCTGGAATTATTTATATGCTCAGGAATTCTGTAAAGAGAGTCTTGGAAAACCCCAAACCACAGAGAAGTCTTCAATCCACTGTAGCATAGAATGTTGGCTTCTGGCCCTTTGATTTTTATGGTGCTTTCATTTATATCTATCTGTGTGTCTCTCAGGTCCATCCACTTCCTTCCATTTCCACAACATTTCCAGTGAAGTTTATTCTTACATCTCCACTTCACCCTGGAAGACTGCTCTGCCTCCAAGTTGTACATTTGTATCTGTTCTGGTTCCCCTCCCTTCCCCCACACAAAGCTAAAGTAACCTTTAAAAATACAACTGTGTCATGCCATCCATCCGTCTTGCTCAGCAATCTTCGCTGGTGTTCCATTGCTCTTGGGCTAAGACCAAGTCCTGTAACAGGGACTTCAAAGTGCCTAACATTCTGCCTTTGTTTCAGTCAGACTAGCAGTGTTTTGGCTATCCACACTTCCTCAAATATGGTACCTAAACATGCTGTTCCCTCCACCTGGGTTCTGTGCCCAGAGGCTTCCAGTTTCTGCTCAAGTGCTACTTCTGACCATGTTAAATCTCTTGAGATTTTCTTGGTGCTGGGTATCATTCCTTCCGTTGTAACTTTACATTTGTTTGTGTGACTCTCTTCACTAAGATGTAAGCACCATGAGAGCAAGGCTCAAATCTGGGCTTGCACATTTCTTTTCTTAGGACTTTACTGTGGGTAGGGATATCTTTCTTTCCCTCAGCTAATCCTTAGCTTGGTTCTTTTACTTACAATGAGAAGGAAGTTTCAAAACACTAAGAAACACACCAGGAAAATATTTCCCATGCCTTAGTGCTATTTGAGAAATCAGTGCTGTTGCTGGGCATGGTGGTCCAGGCCTGTATTCCCAGCCCAGGGGAGGCAGAGGCAGGAGAATCATGCATTCCAGGCCAGCCTGGGCTACATAGTAATACCCCGTTGAAAGATAGATAAATAAATAAATAAGGAGGAAGGGAGGGAAAGAGGGAAATCAGTGCTGAGTAATGTTCTAGTTGAAGGTGATTTACTGCCTGAGCAGTGAAAGACATCTGATCCCACTTGTTCTTGAGGACAAATGCAATGGCATGCCTGCATTCACAACCTGACTACCTTATGAAGATAAACTGGCTGCAGTTTCAGAGAAGGGTATTGCATCAGCTCTGTGTTAGCTAGCCTTTCTTCGCTGTGACAAAATACCTGAGTAAACAACTTAAGGGAGGAAAGATTTGTTTTGGCTCACAGTTTCAGTCCATAGTTGCTTCACTCTTGGGCCTGTGATGAGGCACATCATAGTGGCAGGAGCAGGTGTGTTGAAGGAGGTTGCTCACCTCATTGTAGCTGCAAAGCTGACAGAGACAGAGAAAGAGAAAGAGAGAGAGAGAGAAACAAGATATATCCTTCAAAGACATGCCCCCAGTAACTTGCTTTCTCCAACCCACCCCTATCTCCAAAAAGCCCATTCAGCTTTGAATTCAGGTAAGCGTCCTCATGATCCAGTCACTCCTCAGTAGCACCACCAGCTAGGGACCAAGCTTTCAACACATGAACCTTCCAGGGGCATTTCAGATTCAAACTATATCAGCCCTTTTATTCTCTGTCCTAAGGAATGACCAGGGAGGCCAGCCACAACTCTCCTTATTAATTCAAAACTTATTCCGGCCCTAAGTAGCAGGTGCCTCTCTGGTCTCTAATACAAACATTTCACAGTGAGCAAGCCTGATTTTTGGACAAAGAGGGATATTTTGTAAGAATTTTGTGCACATTACACATTCAAGTTGAGAATACACACGTGTTGGTATAATAATGATTACAGTAAGTTAATTCCACTTTCTTCTGAAAAGAGAGGAATAAAGTTGCCACACAATGATTTGGGACTCGAGGTCTAGCATCTAGAACAGTACCTGTAACCTACCAGGTACTTGCAGATTTGCGGGAGCATGTGAAGGTTGAAACAATGAAAAGTAACATCCATGAGAGCAAGGACTTCATGTTGCTTGTTGTCGAGCACCAGAGCTGTTCCTGCCAGATGTCAACACTGAGCAGCTCCTCTGTCTGTGGCTGCTTCATCCTCAGCTCCTGGTGCCTGTGACCATCTTTGGCTGAGATGCTTTGACACACTCTGAAAAATGGTCAGGAGTTTCACTCACACTGTAGCCATTTGGATTTGTGAGTTTTTAGATGAGCCCAGCAATACTTAAGTCAGATGAAAGATTCTCTGTTTCTTTCACTTTGGAGTTCTTTATCTTTGTTTAAAAGAAATTTTGAAATTTAAGTGTGTTCTATAGCTTTAACAGTGTATTTTTGCAAAAGTATGTGCATGCTTATAAAATTTAATTTTTGATATTTTTTCATCTTTGCAGTTATGATATGACTCTGACAAATGCTTGTCTTGCCTTAAGCCAAAGATGGATTACTGTGAGTAGTAACATATGATTTGTGGCTCCTTTTTGAACTGCATTAATATGTCTCTACTCATATGGGAGGGGGACTTTATATCATAAATAGTTGTAATTATTAAAACCAGGTAAATCTGTGATGATCTTGGGTAAGTGCTAATGCCACTTGTTAGAGATGGGAAGAATTGAGGGCCGTGCTTGTTGCTAGCTTTGTTCATGTCTACAAAACTTCCTAAAGAGGAGTTTCTTAATGGGTATACTTTTAAACACAACCCTTAGGGAAACCAGCCTGAGGATATGCCCTGGATAATTCTTTAATGGGAAATAAGAAAAAAAATTAACAGTGATTTTATTCCAATTATTGGAGCAAATTTTGATGTTGCTGTTTGAAATTTGTGTTGAAGGTTTATTCACCCAATAGTTCTTGGCAATCTTCTGCATATAAAATGCTGTGCCATGCACTATGAAGGGTGCAGAGATGGTCTTGCCTTTGGAGTGTCTATAGTTTAATTAAAGAAATTAGGTTCATACATAAATAACTGTAATGCTGAGTAGTAAGTGTTGAGGAAGGTGCAGATGAGGTGAGAGGTCAACAGGGAGGCTCCCCCTACAACACACATACCTCCCACCTCACATGAAGAAAACTGGAATTGTCCCCAGCCCCAAGGAGGATATTCCAGCTGGATCCAAATACTGTTGGAGGTAGTAGAGGACATTCTTGGTGGGAGGGACAGTTTAAAATGAAGACTTTTATTAAAAAAGCTGCAACAAAATGGTACTGTTGATAGAAATTTCCTTTTCTTTTACCACTCCTTTTTCATCAGTTTACCTGTTATTCAATGAGTTTAATACAGACACAGTGACATAAACATGCCAGAACATATACAGCTGGCATAGCACATGCATGGACAGGTGGGAGCAGAGAACAGAGCTACCGGGGGTTGCCTGCCCACTCTGAGTGTTCTGCGTGTACTGGACGTTGATCAGTTCATTTTACAGAGGTGGCAGGAAGTATCGGTTAATCACATGGGTCTGTTTTAAATGCAGCTTATTTAGGAAAGTTTTTACTGTATTTGTTTACTTTTTAGTTTCTTCTACCAGACTGTAAGTTTCTCAAGAGCAGGAATTCTTTTTATTCCTCTCTGTATCCCTGGGGCCATCCGTATTTATTCAGTGTTAGATGAATATATGAAGTAATAGAGGGAAACAAGTTTGGGAAGATGGATAAGCTTATCAGCCTAAGGAATTTAAAACAATCTTTAGGCAAGATTCTTTAAAAGTTTTGAATTGTAAGTGAAGTAACCACGGTTATGTATTAGGACCATTAATCTGGCCATGTAGTAGATAGGATCAATTAAGATGGAAAAGTTAGCTATAGTAAGAATGCAGACAGGAGGGTATCAGTAATTCAGCTAAGATAATCTGAGGGGTTCAAGTTTATAGCAATGCAGGAGGAAATATTAATAAAGAGATTTTTGAGGTTTAGTTTTATAACTATGTAAAAACTTGAATGGGCTGTTGCTTAGTGGTAGAGTACATGCTTAGCATGCATGAGGCTGAGTTCAGTACCCAACAGGATCCCTACCTCCCTCCCTCCCTTGTGACCCAAAGAAAAGAATTTGAAATGGCTTAGATGTGGAACAAAAGAATAGGAGTAGAAAGCTTCAGGTATTGAGATAAAAACACTTAGAGCTAGAAGAAGAGAGAAAAACCAAATCAAGAGTAAGGCAAATTAAGAAAATGGAACCAGAAACTAAGGGAAAATATTCCCTAACTTAAAATACTGTAAAACGTAAACATCTTTTTAGAGACTCATATCATCATAGCAGAAGTAGAGGATTACTATTTAGATCTAAGGTCATTGTTTGGTTTTTGTTTGTGGTTTTTTTTTTTTTTAGAAGGAAGTAACAGTAATAAGATCTTCTAAGCACCCACCTTTCTGAGGATTGGTGGGTTGTGCACATATGTACCTTGATTGTGGATACTTTGCCTGGAGTGGTGGTGAATTCTGATTGCAGAAGTGGATTGTTTATGTTTTATTTCTAAATAACTTAGGAAGGCTTAATATTATTTCTATCCAAGGAGAAAAATCTGTAAAACATCTTGCCACAGATAATACCTTGCTTTTCTACCTACATCTTGAGCATTATCTGTGTGGTTCACAAGTGTGTCATGAGAAAAGTATGAGAGATGTGTGTGGGCAGTAAAATCTATTAGAACCTTATGTTTTAATTTTTTAAAAAAATTCCAGCTTGCCTGGTATTAGCTTAAACTGCTTCCCATTTCTTCTCATATCTTCCTTTGACCCAGCGACTAAAGTGGATGATTATAAATAGTTCAGTGTTGAAGCAGGCAGTGTTGGAACAGTGAGGACCTGGTACTCACTAGTGCACTTGTCTCTTCCTCAATTATTTTTCTTCAGTAGTTTTTTTGTTTGGCCTCCTGTGGTTTTGAGTTAGCTTATAAATTAGTTGGCATGTTTTTTGTAATGTTTCCTTGCTATGGAAATCTGTATACCTCAAATGGAATAGAAAAAAAGTATCTATTCTTGCATTCTTACTATTAATAGTCTACTTTTTCTTAAGTAACATAGATTTTTAGGAACCATAAGCTTTTTAGGTTACACTAACTTAGTCTCAGGATTACATAAACAGCTCAGGTTTAAACTTATTTTCGTGACATTCATTCATGTATTTCTGTCTGTTTCTTCATTTTTACTTTTTTTTTGGCAGCTCTGGGGTTTGAACCCAGGGCCTCATGCTTGCTAGGCAGGCGCTCTTACCACTTAAGCCCAAATTTTTACTTTTATGTGAGATAAGCTCATGATATTATTAAATTGTCCATGAACAGAAATAACCAGGTAACATTTATTTCAGGCCAAAGAAGAAGATTTAAATTCATTCAATGCCACAGACTTGAAAGATCTCTCTTCTCATCAGTTGAACGAGTTTTTAGCACAGATGCTCCAGAAAGTAAGTACTAGGTGAAAACATTGGAAATTAAAACAGATGTAGAGACCACAGCATTTGTGTTGTACTCAACCTGGGAAAAACATTAGTGTGGAAACGCATAGAAAAAGTAATATTTACAATTCATTCTTATAGAAAAAATAACTTAACGATTCATTCTTTTATTTTCAAAAAGCATTTTGTCAACGTTTGGTCAAAACCATAGTCAGCCTACTATGTTTAGAATTGTGCTGAATATAAAAATAGATAAGAAAGAATACACCTTGTTTTCAAAAAGCCCATAAACTACTAGGAAGGGGAACATATGTGAAATTAATAAATAAAAGAAAATATGTTGTAGGTATCATGTGGAAGAAATTAGTGAAGGACTTCCTCCCAACTGGAGTCATTAAGAAAATGGCTTTAGAGGAGTGAAACTTGATTTGGTGTTAGCAGGGAGGTAGATGTTCGGGTTAGATGGTGCATAGTATTTGCTTAGTGTTGAGTGAGCAGCAGGGCTAGGTGAGGAACTTAAGCCAATATTAGAATGGCTGGTGGCATTAGATTTGATGAATCTTAAATGCTAAGCCAAGAAGTTTAGGTCTTATTATGGTCAGTGGAAAGGGATTTAAAATAACCCGTCTAGGTGCCCTCACACCTGTAATCCTAGCTACTTGAGAGGTGAGATCTAGAAAATCCTGGTTTAAGACCAGCCCAGGCAAATAGTTCTTGAAACCTCATCTCCAGAATAAAAAGAGCAAAATGGACTAGAGGTGTGGCTCAAGCAGTAGAGTGCCTGTTTTGCAAGCATGAAGCCGAGTTTAAACCCCAGTCCCACCAAAAAATAAAACGAACTTTTAGCTCAAGAGTTGCTTGATGAAATTATGGGTCATGAAAACTAATCTACAGTGATCTGAGGCCACAGTGTGGTGAGGTTACATGGTTGTGAGGAGGAGAGACCAGGCCTGATGAGAAAGATTGCACAGGATGAAAGTGCAGGGTTTTGTGACTGACTAGATTTGGGGGTTAACAGGAAAAAGTCTAAGCAGATTTTAAGTTCTAACACAGCAACGAAAAGAATACATCAACAGAAAAGAGGTGCATTTCGAGAGGGAAATAATGACAGGTTTTTAAGTATTACATTAAAGGGAACTCTTCAGTCTTAGGACCTCCAGGAAAATGGAGATTTGGAACAAAATTTCCTTTGGAATTAATGCAAAACTGAAGCATAAGATTGTGAGGCAACAGGGATCTCATAGCAGTAAGAGAGAATCAGTTGTTGTGGTTTCATGATCTCTATAACACTGCTTTGTGGCCATACAAAGGAGAAAGAAAATCTGCTGGGATGACTAGGGAATGGGCTTGACAAAACCTGGGAAAAGTGAGGGAGCCTTGAGGTAACCTTGACCAGTTGGCCTCCAGGGTGGATTTTTTCCAAACGGGAGCCTTGCAGCTAGTGAGAGCAGAGATGGGATGGGTAGTGTGTGGGAGTGAGTCTGTGAAGTAAGGAGGTCTGGCTGGAGAGGAGAGCTACCATCTCTCTCCCTAGTCGAACCTCCACAGGCACCTCATATTCTCTACCTGTCCAAACTGAACTCATCTCCTTTCCTTCCTTCATCCAAGCTTGTTTCCCCTTTTAGGGTGAGCTAACATGAGCACAAGAGGATCATAAGCACCCTGAATTGAACATAGAAGTTTGTACTTATATGGGAAATGCATTTTCCCCACTAGGAAAAAAGAGTCCAGAATATTCATCACATTCTCAAAGGGGTCTCCAGTAGAAAAATTCAAGAATTGCCATTTTGTAAGGATATAGATAATTTATAAAACAGTTCAGAGGAAATATACAAAGATAAAGCCAGGGGCAATCAGTGATGAAAAATTAAGAAACTTGTGATTTAATCTGGAGATGGAATAAATTTAAGCTATATACAATGTAGGGAAGAATTGGAAGACTCTGGAAAGGATCTAGAAGATCATGTTTAGACTAAAATGTACAAGGAAAGTAATTCTCATTAATTTTCTTAACTACCTCTACTGAGTTCCCAGTAAAACATCCTTACCCAGAATAAGTTTGCATAAGATTTACTTTAGTGTACATTTGTTTCTTTTATCTTTATCTAACTTATTTCTATATTATAAAATATTTAGGATTTTAATCTGGCTAAGAATTTCTCTCCAGCTCCTTTCTTCCAAGGAATCCTGTTGAAATGATACGTTATACTTCTTTATTTTGCTCTTAGGCACCTCTTCCATTGGGGCACATAAAGCGAATGCAAGAGGTGTACAACTTCAATGCCATTAACAATTCTGAAATACGATTCAGGTACATCATTTTAACTTGTCTCTGTGGAAGAAAGCAGAACGC
The DNA here is from genome assembly GCF_047511655.1 of Castor canadensis. Taxonomy (NCBI): domain Eukaryota; kingdom Metazoa; phylum Chordata; class Mammalia; order Rodentia; family Castoridae; genus Castor; species Castor canadensis. The sequence continues at coordinate 133,476,376 of NC_133393.1, read as the reverse complement.
TAGCTTAAAAGGTGGAGAAAGGGAAAGCAGAGTGCTAGACATCACGAGTCTAGTCTACATAAGTCATTATCATGGATTTAGTGAATAGTTGCAATGTCTGTAAGATGATAATATTAATCTTTTTGTCAGACTTTACCCTAAGCTTCTTTTGCTTTAAGAAAAAAAATAGAATGAAGGATTCAATGGTAAATAGGCTTTCTTTCAAAATCAGCCAAATCAACTTTGAAATGGGAAGAGTTAGGAAAACCTTTGATTCTGTAATGTTAAACTCTTAATTCAGATTTATAGTGTGAGATTTAAATCTAAGTTTGATTCCTTCAGAAATTTTTTATAAGGTACATGAGCACCTCCATAATTCAAACCTTTGAAACTTTATAGGATCTTTTTCAAAAGCCAGCTCCTCTTCCTTCTCTTCTCCAATCATTAAATTGTGTGTGTATACACATACACACACACACACACACACACACACACACACACACACACACACATATGGATTGGAGATTCTCAGAGTAAAGACATAAAGTGGTGTATGATATGTCTATAGTGGAATAGTGGAATTATTCATCTTTGTGGCAGTAATATCCAGATACACCTGTCATTTCTTTCCTCCTTATTTTCTCCCACATTCCTAAAAATCCTTCTTTCAGATGGTTACGGCTCTGCATTCAATCGAAGTGGGAGGAAGCAATTCCTTTGGCTCTCAAAATGGCAACTGAACAAGGAAGAATGAAGTTCACCCGACCCTTATTCAAGTAAGACCAAATCAAACTATACTTCATACTTAGACAAGGAATGGAAAGATAAATCATAAACAAAACTTTTTGCTGTTAAAATACTTTGCAAAATACAATCTTTAAACGGATTTTTTTAATGTGTTCAAGTTTATCACAATAAACTTAGAATATTATTACAATTTTAGAATAGGATTCTACTCTTGTGACTATTTAAAATTTGACATAATTTCATCAACTGTTTTTAAAACATTGTATATGAACTACCTATTATAGGTCAAACAGGGTTAGATACTAATGTAAAGGAAATAAATCAAAGACAGTCTGATATACACAGGATTTTTAAAAGTAGAGAATATTGGTGAGTCAGTACAGATAAGAAAAAGAGCTGAAAACCAAATGCAAGGAAAGTAAGCAGATAAAGCAAAATCTTTTTGATCCACATGTTGCTAAAAGGTGGGAAAAGTGGGTTGCTGAAATATTATAAAAGAATGCCTTGTAAAAAGGGGAAAGTTGTATTTTGGAACAAAATGTAATTTAAGAATATTTTCATGAATTTCTTTGAGTATATATTTGGTCCATATTCTGAAAAAATATAATCATGACATAAATATTCATAAGTAAATTTTTACAAACATAATATATTTGTATATATATTTACAAACATAATAAAATTTGATAACATAACTTATTGACCATTTTTTAAAATGTGGCCACAAAATTAAATATTAAGTAAAGTATTTTAAAGTATACTTTATATGCTTTCTGTATTTAAAATCCATCTAGCTTTGAATTGAGTAAAGTATAACTTAAGGAAGTTTTAAGCAAGAATATACTTTTGAGGAAACAGTGAATATTTTTGTCTTATGATTTATAACTTGTAGACATATTTAAAATAAGTAAACCTACATTTTGTATGGTCACCCCAATTTATTTACCATTATTATTTTACTCTGGTTAGTATTTTTACTCTCAATTTGTTTAAACTCTTCAGAAAGTCTTTATAAATTTAGAATTTTTATACTCTTAAAATCTTGATTAAAAACTAAACTTATATGCTTTTTAAAAAGCAATTAAAAAAAAAGATAGTCTTTGAAGCACATTCTTTCACACTAGGCCATTGAGCCAGTAGGTGAGAGGAAACAGTTCAAATGATAAAATACTTCCATGCTGCGCAGTAAATAGCCATGATCCCAACTATGCTGGCCTTCCCTGAAACTTTCCCCAAAATATCTGGGATCTGCCTATTTATGAGTCAGCCTCTGATACAGAGATTGGTACAGGGCCATCTTATTATTTGGGTGATAATTTAGCTATCATCCCTGCCGTCGTCATCTTTGATATCAGATATTGATTCACGTTCTTGTTGTCTTTTCTCTCTCTCTCTCTCTCTCTCTCTTTCTTCTCTTCCTTTCCCTTCCCTTCCCTTCCCTTCTCCTCTTCCTCTTCTCTCTCTCTCTCTCTCTCTCTCCCTCTCTCTCTCCCTCTCTCTCCCCCTCTTGCTTTCTCTTTCTCTCTCTCCTCTCTCTCTTTTGCTCCCTCTTTCCTCCCCCCTCCCTTTTTTTTTGGCAGGGATCTTGCTGCCTTTGACAAATCCCATGATCTAACTGTCCGCACCTACCAAGAGCACAAAGCCAATATGCACCCTGTGACTGCGATGCTGGTGGGGAGAGATTTAAAAGTGGATTAAGGACCTACCTGCTGCTGATTTCAGAAAGCTTTGTTTTTTAAGTTGAATTCGTGAAGAAATGTAAAACTTCAGCTTACATTGTAATTAAAAATACCTTTAGTTTTAGCTTTTTATTATTTTGCCAGTGATTTTGCTAAATTTTGCTACCTTGTTTTTAAATGGTGATATATTCTTTGTAAAGTAAACTTCAGTGAACTTTAATCTCTTGCTTTACATGTCTAAAATTATTTTTTTGAGACAGGAGCTCACTATGTATGCCAGACTGGACTTGAATTTGCAATCCTCCTGCCTCACCCTCCTGTGTGCTGGGATCACAGATATGACCATCACACCTAGCACAAGTTTTAAAATTTTAAATTAACATCCTATTAATTTTCTCTCACAATAATCGCAAACTGTGTCGACATATTATTTACCTTATGTTTTATTGAAGTTAATTTGAATCTGCTGCAAACCAAAAATTCAGCATCATTAGGGTTTTCCTTTTTAAGAAATGCTAAACGTGAATACTTAGTTGGTGGTCATAGGATGAACTTCTTCTCCAAAGCTTGTGAACCCTCATGGGAGCCCTCTGCTCCCCAGCCCTGGATCTGTCCTCTTGACCCAGTGAACTCGTTCTCCTGTTCTTCATGGGTCAGATGGCCACCCTGAGCATCAGTACCTCCCATCAGTCCCTCAGCGAGCTTCCCAACAGTGTTGAGTCTGTCAGCCTGCCTCATTGCCTGTTCTTCACCCACATAGAGCATAGAGTGTATAGAAACACTTATTGAAAATAAGTCACTTTGAACCAAATAAAAGACAAGTATCACAGAGCACCCCTGTAAATGTAATGTACTGCCCCAGGGCACCTTGCCACACAGTTTGAGAACCACAGCTGTATTAGTTAAAATTCTTTTTATTTTTCAGTAAAGCAACCCAAATGCCTGGAAGTCAGCAAAGGAAGAAGAAAATTATTTAAGGATCCAAGGTCAGGGAGGGGGTATCAGAACCAGTGAACAGACAGAGAGGGCTGTAAAGCCATCAGCCCTTCTGTCTCATCTGTGAGTCTCTAGTCCATGTGTACAGCCTACACACTCCAACTCTACTCTGGCGAATGAGCCCTACTACATGGAGAGATCATCTCAATTCTAAATCCCCAGAGGCGAGACTGACCCAGGGTGGGTCCACTGCTGGCCAAGTAAACTCCAGCCAAGAGCAGTGTTGTCTTGGATTATAGGTCTGAGTGGGAGTGTGTCATCATCAAATATCCTCCCCCAAAAAAAGTGCTAATGCAGCGACTAATGTCTTAGATAGATAGAAGTAAACACCCAGAGATGGGACAGGTATCGAAGGGACAAGAATCCTGAGACTTCTCCCTTGCTCCCACTCTCCCTAGCAGTTCCATTCTTTGGAACATTTACCTGTGCTGCAATGTGATTTTTTCTTAAGGCTCAGCTCGCCTTGGCTTCCTTTGCCAGGAATACAGAGAGAGCTTAGCTCAAATCCCTGCTATAGAATCATGTAAGGGATTAAACTTGAGCAACTCCATGCACCCAAATAATGCTTTTTAAGACTTCTTAAGGCCCTATGAGCTTACAAGACAAAGTATAAGCTAAAGCCATTTTTCAATGGTCAGTTAATGAGTGATACTGAAAGTGAATTGAAGCAAGAGATGCTTGAAGGATAGTGTGGAAGGATGCTACGAAAAGGTAGAGGGCGCTAAAGACAAGCTTACTAGGTACAGTTTACTAGGGCCATTGTGGGAGTTCATACTGACTATTCAGCTAATAAGCGTATGTTGAGTATCTGCTGGGCTGGGTACACACATGATTACTGGATGAACAAAGATAAGCAATTTCTAGATAATGCTAAAGAAGGGAATGTGCTAAAGTAGCCTGGCAGAGTTAGCTGACCCAACTGAAGGGTTTAGGGAATGTTGCCTAGAGAAGAGAAAGCCTGAACTGAGTTTTCAGGAGTAAGAATTATCTAGCCACACAAAGAAAGTTGGAAAGTGGGTTGGTGAGAGCATAATGTGACTAAGCCTGCTCCACAATGTCTAAGGCCTGAGTTTAGAGTCCTCAAACAGCTGGGGGTGATTTAACAGCTAGCATTATCTCAGAATGATTCAAAAGCTGGGCTCACCTAAGACTGTCAGCTTTGAGTAGTTTGGGTTTCCTTCCAGCCTGGGGGTAGGCGGACATCTTAGACTTCCTAAGTCTGTATCCATCATCAGACAGTGAAGTGCTATGAAGGCAGAGAAGGGATCTTATTACATCCCCATCATTTGCATAGAGCTCAATACATAACAGTTGCTCAAGAAAGATTTGTTGAGTGAATGAGCGAATGGAGGAGGGCAGAGAGAGCGTGGCTCACATCCTGAGGGCCTCAGTTTTCCCAGAGATGTAAGCTTGCCTCTAAGATGAAGCTTGCCTCTAAGAAGTAGATGAGGTGCAAGTTAAGGAGGGCTGAAGATTTGGGAAATTCACTGAGGGGGAGGAGTGAATCAAAGGGCAGTAAGTGCTACCCCAAGTCTGCAGGATCACAGGACTTCCCTCAGCAGTCTTCCTCCTGGGGAAAAGAGATGGCAACTTAGGTTTCACTCCATGTATAGGCATAAATTTAGGATTGGAAAGGACCTTGAAAGTGGTGGGGAGTGGAAGGAAGCAGGAGGGCAGGTTCAAGGGCAGGGAAGATTGAAGTCAGGGGAATGGTGGAGGACAAGAAGGTTGTGGTCAGAAGGTGGGGTATTGGAATTCAAAGTATCTTCAGGTGAGGACAAATTCCAGGTCCAGGGCATTAGCGGCTGAAGAGCAAATTTCATTGAGATTGCAGGGAACTGTCAGAGGGAAAGCCTCTGGCTGTGGGTATGGGTGGCTGTTGGGAACAGCTGTGTCTCAGTTTCCAGTGAAGTCTGTGGTAGTGGAAACAGACTTTTCAGGATTTTCTACTACAATAGTCAAATTTCTACAAAATGGCTTATCAGCAACAGTGCTGCTTAGTAAACAGAGCGCCTGCATTTGAATCCTTTTTCATGCTAATCATAATTCCTTAATACTACTAGTAATGAACTGGGTGCAGGAAGCAGTTATCTGGGGTGAAGAAACTTCACTGATAAGTGAGTGCCATGCTGAAAGAACATTCACCAAACAACAGAGGTGATGGGGAGAATTAAAGTGATGGCAATCACAAACACTTCTTCAGCATTTCCAATTTGCAAGTGCTTTCATATGAATTCACATTGTCCTCCCAGCAGCCCTTTGAAATAGGTACTATTATTATCTCCATTTCACAGATGAGAAAACTGAGGCCCAGAAAAGTCAGGTAACTTTCCCAACAGTCAAACAGCTAGTAAATTGTAAAGCCAGGATTCGCTCCCAGGGAACTTCTGCAAAATACTGCAGTGAATAGTGAGCCCCTTTGCCTTTGGATGAGGAAACAGGCTAATAACTCAAGGGCAGTAAGTCATGGACCTTTAAGCCATGGTTGTTCATTTGTCCAGGTCATGACCTTTAGTTGTGAAAATGATCTCTGGCCTCCTCACTCTTTTGTAGAACAAGAGATTCAGAAGGACTTATGGCTGGCAGGAAGTAGTTGCTCAATGCATTTGTGAAATAAATAAATGAATGAAGATTGCCACACTCCTGAGTGTCACAATTGGCCAGCAGGGTGCTTTTTACAGTTGAGTAATTCCTGATAAAGTCAGGAACAAGATGTTGATAAAACTGCCCTCGACAGAGGAAAACACGGGCAGACAAACAGGAAAGAGGGAAAAATTGGTGACCCTGGCCAGAGGGGACCTTGCTATCAAGGGCTGAGCCCCCAGGTGGGAGACCCCAAGCAGGGGCTGGATTGCAGGTGGATAGGCAGTCATCTGCCTGCATCCCCCTCTTCTGCCCCAAGCTGAGCTGCAAAAAGCCAAAGGAACATTAGGGGCCTCCGTAAATATTTGGCCAACATATGAATGAGTAAAGGCAAGGGAAGGGGTGTGTTTTGAAAGTCCATCCCAACCTCCCAACTGACCACACCTAAGCTGTCACTCCTGGATAAAAACTCTCCCTCCTCCCAGGACTGTGAAGGGAAGAGCAGGCACCTGGTTGTGCTGGCCTCATCTGGGCAGGTGGCAACAGCAGAATCATGCCCAGGTACACTGTGCATGTGCGTGGGGAGTGGCTGGCAGTGCCCTGCAGGGACGGGCAGCTCACGGTGGGCTGGCTGGGCCGCGAGGCGGTGCGTCGCTACATGAAGAACAAGCCTGACAATGGGGGCTTCCCCTCCGTGGACGTCGTGCACTTCCTTGTGCGTAGGTGCAAGGGCTTGGGCCTGCTGGACAACGAGGACCTGCTGGAGGTGGCTCTGGAGGACAATGAGTTCGTCGAAGTGGGTGAGTGGCTTCAGGAAAGGGGGATGAACCAGTAAGGCATGGCCTGGATTTGTCCCTTCAGGCATGGAGGGAGGCTCTACTGTCACCCCCATTTCAGGAAAAATCATGAGAATAGTGGAACCACTTGTTGAGTGCTTGCTCTGGGCCAAGCCTCAGATACCAAATTCGCACAACTCTGTGAGATACATAGGCTTTTCATCCACCTGCCTTTGACAGCCAGCCAGGCAAGACTCAGGAGGTGACTTCCCTAGAGTCAGGCAGCTATTAAGTGACAAAGTCTAGACTTAAACCCAAGACTGCAGGTCCAAATCCCTTTGCGCAATCATTTTGAAAGTTCTTTTGCCCATGGACAGATCTCATCAGATATTAGGCCGGCAGCCCAGAGGCCTCAGAAGTTCAGATTTAAAAGACAACACAGTGGGAGTGGAGCTGGAGAAGGGGGCTAGATCTTGAACTTCCAGTTAAACCCCTGTGTCTGTAACTTGGTATCCTGTGTAAAGATGCTAAGACCATGTGACAGCTTTAGAGCTCATTGTAAAACAGTCATTTCTATAGAATCCACTAGCATTCGATAGATGGGCACTTTCCTGGTCTAACAGGACAAACCAAATGTGGCTTTATGTTGTGATCTGTAAGGGCTCTCTCCTGCCTTCTTGTTTCAGTCATAGAAGGCGATGCCATGTCCCCTGATTTTATTCCCTCTCAACCAGAAGGAGTTTACCTGTATCCTTTCCATCTCTGGAAGCTACATTTACTATGGTGGGTCTGGGGCTTTTCCATACTACCAGAATTTTCCTTAACCTGACTTTAGATACAGCAAATACCGGGAGCCTGAAAAGGTAAGATGCAAACCACTTTCTTTTTGTGGAGAAAATGATCCTCTCCAATTTCAGGAGGAAGAAAGCCAGAAACATTTGAATTAAACGCTATCTACTAGGATAGGACCTCTAGATAGCTCTAGATAGTAAGGACAGAGAGCTTGGCAAGGCATTACTTCTGCATTTCTTACTTTTCTTAATTTGAGCAAGCTGTCATTTTAGTTAGCACATTAATGTTTCACAACAGTAATAAAATCCCTTATGTCGAGTTTGATTATGCTGGAGGTATCTTGTTAGAGCAATTAACCTGTTCATATTCACTGAAATACCCTCCTCCTGTGTAGTACATTGCCTTGGATGGGGACAGTCTGAGCACAGAGGACCTGGTCAACTTGGGAAAGGGACATTACAAAATAAAGGTATGGGGGGAGAGAAGGACATCCTTTGGCCATTTTTGCTGGACATGGAAGTCTTCAATGTGCTTGCTTCCTTCTGACCCATGCTTTCACAGCTCACTTCAATTGCTGAGAAGAGGGTACAAAAATCCAGGGAAGTCATAGACAGCATAATAAAAGAAAAAACAGGTATCTTCTTCTTTTTGTGTTATCAAATTTATTTTATAGACAAATAAAATCTCCTGCATCTAATCACATAATGTCTTTTTTTTTTTTAATTCCAGTTGTTTACGGTATTACTACAGGTTTTGGGAAATTTGCCAGAACTGTAATTCCTGTTAGTAAGTTACAGTAAGTTTGAAACACACATTCACATCCCACCTTCCCCTCTCTTTGCGATTTTGTTCAACAAGGGAAATCATTGATGTGTGCCCCAGTTTCCAGATGGGTAGGGGGAGAATGGAAATCCAAATTGGTAGTGAAAACACAGGCTAGCTGGTTGCCCAAGGATGTAATTATTCTCCTCTTCCCAGCTGAGAAAACATTTTTCTCCAGGGACTTCTAAGAGAGTTTTTACTTTTCTCCTCCAGGGAGCTTCAGGTCAACTTAGTTCGTTCCCATTCTTCAGGTAAATCATTCAATGTGTTGGGTGCCTCCTGGATCTTGTTTCATTAGCTGAGAAAAGCATAGCACAGTGTGAGTCATCCTGTAGCCACAGCAGTTAGTATATTCCAAGAGCATCCAGGGACTGGGTACAAAGGTTAAAAGGGAAGTAGATGACATCAGACTAGATGGCTTTTCTCCTGCATATCAGAAAAAATAATGGGCCAGGTGAAGGGATGGGGTTGGGATGGGTGCATGTGTCCAAGCCTGTGGAGAGAGTGGTGCATTCAGGGGAGGAAACACAGGCAGGAACTCAGTGAATGAGTTATGACTGGTGAGGTAAGATGGGAAAGTCTACCAGGGCTCAGTGTCATCAAACCATGAAGGAGCTTGTGCCAATGAGCCTCGACTCTATTCTAAAGGTATTTTGGAGTACAGGGTTCACTGAATTGTTCCAGGATAGGGGACAGAGAAGGCAAGCCTAGGGCTTAACCTTTGTCTGGCCAATGCTTTAAGCAAGACAGGCAGCAGGGACAGCTGTCCAAACAGCTGCAGAAAGTACATAGGAGACTGTACTGAAGTGGGGAAAGGTTTGAGGGATGAATGGAGGCAGCTGGGAGGTGGGAGAAGGTTTGGTTTTCCTGGAGAAAATGTCAATTCTGTTCTGTAGGTGTTGGGAAACCACTTAGTCCTGAGAGGTGTCGGATGCTCTTGGCTTTAAGGATCAACGTCTTAGCCAAAGGATACAGTGGCATTTCCTTGGAGACCCTCAAGCAAGTTATTGAAGTATTTAATGGTAAGGCAATGAATCCGCAGACTGGCCTTTCATGAGGCTGGGCACATCCCACAAGTAGACTTGATTGACTGGATGTGGAGGAATCTCCTGAGATAAGACAAAATAATTGAGATGAGTAGAAAATGGGCTTGAAAAGAAGGAGAGCTAGATGAGGAACAAGAGGGGCAGAGACAGTTATTCCTGTGACCTTTAACCCATCCTTCACTTTGCACTTGGCATCTAGAATGAGTTGGATATGGTGGTTCCTGCCTATAATTCCAGCTATTCAGGAGACAGAGATTAGAAGAATTGCAGTTCAAGGCCAGTCTGAGCAACAAGTTAGCAAGACCCTTATTTCACCAAAAAAGCCAGGCATGGTGGTGCACACCTGTGATCCTAGCTACACAGGAGGATGACAGTCCAGGCCAGCCTGGAGTGGGGGAAAAATGCAAGACCCTATCTGAAAAATAACTAAAGCAAAAAGAGCTGGAGGCATGGCTTAAGTGGTAGAGCACCTGCCTAACAAGCCTGAGGCCCTGTGCTCAAATCTCAGTGCTGCCTCCCCAAGATAGAAAGAGCCTTTCTTAAATCTACTCTTAAATTCAATCCTAGACAGAATTTTCAATTCAGTGGTATCCACATGTGATTAGAGAAGGTGCCCCAACTCATCCAAGGAACACACTGATTTCCTGGATGATGTCCATCCAAAGCCCAGTTTAGTAGTTCTAGCTAGCACCTGGGAATCTGAAATCTTAGCACTCCTCAGGTGATAGACCAGCTAGATTTGCACACTGAAACTCAGCTTCCTGCAGAAATAGGACAGAAATGTAAAGAGATTAATGACTTGCATAATCATGAAGCCACTATCATACAGGACATGATACAACTCAACCCTGTGAAGCTGCCTTCTTAAGAGGGAGATTTACAAGGCTTTGGAAGCATTGTCCCTTCTCACAAAGAAAGAGAAAACTTTTAGGTCAGCAAGAGCTCAGGAACGCCATGGGGAAAGGAGTGGGCCTCGAAGCAGCATAGAGTAGACCATGTGTTCCAGTTGCTTTGCTGTAGGAAGTGACTCATAAATGCCAAGCAGTGACAAGCAGTGTAGCCATCTGCAGGCTAAAAAGCTCTGCTATACTGTAGTGATCCTAACGCCTATCTGCTCCAAACTAGACTGCCCCCAAATCCCACACAGTACAGCTCCAGCCTTGAACCCACCTGTGCTTTGATGGGTGAGTCCAAGGCACCTCTGAGTGCCTAGGGTACTGAGAATTCCCCACGGTGAATTATGATCTGGGAGCTGGCCCATGAATGGCACTGCCTTCTCCTACTGACATTGTCATCGTCATCATCATCATAATCTGAAACAGGGTCTCTCCATGTACCCCTGGCTGGCCTCACTTGAGATTCTCTTGCTTCCACCTCCTGAGTGCTAGGATTACAGTTGTGTGCCACCACACCCAGTCTACTGACACCATTTGACAGCTGGGAAAAACACCAATATCAGGGAGTCTGGTTTTATTTTAGAAAACTGAAGCTTCCTGTTTTGGTAACTTTTTTGGGGAATTTCTACAAAACAGGACATATTCGTTTATAAGGGATGATAAGGTTGCTGACTGAATGACAGGCAAAAAAAAAAGAGGCTCAGTTGCCTATGACCTTGTCACCCCAGTGAATCCTATTAACACTTTGGTGTCCTTCTCAAACCATTTCATATTACTTTTTTTTTTCCTTTTGTGATACTTGGGTTTGAATTCGGAGCCTTGCACTTGCTAAGGCAAATGTTCTACCACTTGAACCAAACCACCAGCCCTTGTATTACTTTGTGTATGTGTGTGTGTGTGTGTGTGTGTGTGTGTGTCAGTATTGGGGTTTGAAGTCAGGGCCTCATGCTTGGTAGGCAGGTGATCTACCTTTGAGCCACACCCCCAGCACGTGTATTACTTTTTAAAGGTAAACATTTACATGTCTCTAAACATTCTCCAATGGTTGCATACCATTTGGTCACACGACTGTCCCTTCATTCCATATTTATTTATTTATTTAATTGTTTTATTATTCATATGTGCATACATAAAATGCTTGGGTCATTTCTCCCCCAAACCCCCACCCCCTCCCTTACCAGCCACCCCCCCTCCCCACCCCCACTCCCTCAATACCTGGCAGAAACTATTTTGCCCTTATCTCTAATTTTGTTGTAGAGAGAGTATAAGCAGTAATAGGAAGGAACAAGGGTTTTTGCTGGTTGAGATAAGGATAGCTATACAGGGAGTTGACTCACGTTAATTTCCCATGCGTGTGTGTTACCTTCTAGGTTAATTCTTCTTGATCTAACCTTTTCTCTAGTTCCTGGTCCCCTTTTCCTATTGGCCTCAGTTGCTTTTAAGGTATCTGCTTTAGTTTCTCTGCGTTGAGGGCAACAAATGCTAGCTAATTTTTTAGGTGTCTTACCTATTCTCACCCCTCCCTTGTGTGCTCTCGCTTTTATCATGTGCTCAAAGTCCAATCCCCTTGTTGTGTTTGCCCTTGATCGAATGTCCACATATGAGGGAGAACATATGATTTTTGGTCTTTTGGGCCAGGCTAACCTCACTCAGAATGATGTTCTCCAATTCTATCCATTTTCCAGCAAATGATAACATTTCATTCTTCTTCATGGCTGCATAAAATTCCATTGTATATAGATACCACATTTTCTTGATCCATTCATCAGTAGTGGGGCATCTTGGCTGTTTCCATAACTTGGCTACTGTGAATAGTGCTGCAATAAACATGGGTGTGCAGGTGCCTCTGGAGTAACCTGTGTCACAGTCTTTTGGGTATATCCCCAAGAGTGGTATTGCTGGATCAAATGGTAGATCAATGTCTAGTTTTTAAGTAGCCTCCAAAATTTTTTCCAGAGTGGTTGTACTGGTTTACATTCCCACCAACAGTGTAAGAGGGTTCCTTTTTCCCCACATCCTCGCCAACACCTGTTGTTGCTAATGATGGCTATTCTAACAGGGGTAAGGTGGAATCTTAGTGTGGTTTTAATTTGCATTTCCTTTATTGCTAGAGATGGTGAGCATTCTTTCATGTGTTTCTTGGCCATTTGAATTTCTTCTTTTGAGAAAGTTCTGTTTAGTTCACTTGCCCATTTCTTTATTGGTTCATTAGTTTTGGGAGAATTTAGTTTTTTAAGTTCCCTTTACATTCTGGTTATCAGTCCTTTGTCTGATGTGTAGCTGGCAAATATTTTCTCCCACTCTGTGGGTGTTCTCTTCAGACCATTTAGAGACCATTTCTTTTGATGAACAGAAGCTTTTTAGTTTTATGAGGTCCCATTTATCTATGCTATCTCTTAGTTGCTGCGCTGCTGGGGTTTCGTTGAGAAAGTTCTTACCTACACCTACTAACTCCAGAGTATTTCCTTCTCTTTCCTGTATCAACTTTAGAGTTTGTGGTCTGATATTAAGATCCTTGATCCATTTTGAGTTAATGTTGGTATAGGGTGACATACATGGATCTAGTTTCAGTTTTTTGCAGACTGCTAACCAGTTTTCCCAGCAGTTTTTGTTGACGAGGCTGCTATTTCTCCATAATATATTTTTAGCTCCTTTGTCAAAGACAAGTTGGTTATGGTTGTGTGGCTTCATATCTGGGTCCTCTATTCTGTTCCACTGGTCTTCATGTCTGTTTTTGTGCCAGCACCATGCTGTTTTTATTGTTATTGCTTTGTAATATAGTTTGAAGTCAGGTATTGTGATACCTCCAGCATTGTTCTTTTGACTGAGTATTGCCTTGGCTATTCATGGCCTCTTGTGTTTCCATATAAATTTCACAGTAGATTTTTCAATCTCTTTAATGAATGTCATTGGAATTTTGATGGGAATTGCATTAAACATGTAGATTACATTTTTACTATGCTGATTCTACCAATCCATGAGCATGGGAGATCTCTCCACTTTCTATAGTCTTCCTCAATCTCTTTCTTCAGAAGTGTATAGTTTTCCTTGTAGAGGTCATTCACATCTTTTGTTAGGTTTACACCTAGGTATTTGATTTTTTATGAGGCTATTGTAAATGGAATTGTTTTCATACATTCTTTTTCAGTTTGCTCATTATTAGTGTATAGAAATGCTGATGATTTTTCTATGTTGACTTTATATCCTGCTACCTTGCTGTAGCTATTGATGATGTCTAGAAGCTTCTGAGTAGAGTTTTTTTGGTTTTTAAGGTATAGCATCATGTCGTCTGCAAATAAGGATATTTTGACAGTTTATTTACCTATTTGTATTCCTTTTATTCCTTCTTCTTGCCTAATTGCTCTGGCTAGGAATTCCAGTACTATGTTGAATAGGAGTGGAGATAGTGGGCATCCTTGTCTGGTTCCTGATTTTAGAGGGAATGGTTTCAGTTTTTCTCCATTAAGTATAATGCTGGCTGTAGGTTTGTCATATATAGCTTTTATAATGTTGAGGTACTTTCCTTCCATTCCTAGTTTTCTTAGAGCTTTTATCATGAAATGGTGTTGGATCTTATCAACAGCTTTTTCTGCATCTATTGAGATGATCAAGTGGTTTTTGTCTTTGCTTCTGTTAATGTGGTTTATTACGTTTATTGATTTTCATATGTTGAACCACCCCTGCATTCCTGGGATGAAGCCTACTTGGTCGTGGTGAATAATCTTTTTGATGTGTTGTTGAATTTGGTTTGTCATTATTTTGTTGAGGATTTTTGCATCAATGTTCATTAAGGAGATTGGTCTATAGTTCTCCTTTTTGGAAGTGTCTTTGCCTGGTTTTGGGATAAATGTAATACTGGCTTCATAAAATGTGTTAGGCAGTTTCCTTCCCTTTCTATTTCGTGGAACAGTTTAAGGAAGGTTGGTATCAGTTCTTCTTTCAAGGTCTTATAGAATTCAGCAGAGAATCCATCAGGCCCTGGACTTTTCTTTTTGGGGAGACTCTTGATTGCTGCTTCAATTTCATTTTGTGTTATAGATCTATTCAGGTGATTAATTTCCTCTTGGTTCAGTTTTGGATGATCATATGTATCTAGAAATCTGTCCATTTCTTTAAGATTTTCAAATTTATTTGCATATAGTTTCTCAAAGTAATCTCTGATGATTTCCTGGACTTCCATGGTGTTTGTTGTTATCTCCCCTTTTGCATTCCTGATTCTACTAATTTGGGTTTTTTCTCTCCTCATTTTAGTTAGGTTTGCCAGGGGTCTGTTGATCTTGTTTATTTTTTCAAAGAACCAACTTTTTTTTTCATTAATCCTTTGTATGTTTTTTTTGGTTTCTATTTCATTGATTTTAGCTCCTATTTTTATTATTTCTCTCCTTCTATTTGTTTTGGGATTTGCTTGTTCTTATTTTTCTAGGAGTTTGAGATGTATCATTAGGTCATTGATTTGGGATCTTTCAATCTTTTTAATATGTGCACTCATGGCTATAAACTTTCCTCTCAGGACTGCCTTTGCTGTGTCCCATAGGTTCCGGTAGGTTGTGTTTTCATTTTCATTGACTTTCAGGAACTTTTTAGTTTCCTCTTTTATTTCATCAATGACCCATTGTTCATTAAGTAATGAGTTATTCAGTTTCCAGCTGTTTGCATGTGTTTTGTCTTTACTTTTGTTGTTGAGTTCTACTTTTACTGCATTGTGGTCAGATACTATGCACGGTATAATTTCTATTTTCTTATATTTGCTGAGGCTTGCTTTGTGCCCTAGGATATGATCTATTTTGGAGAAGGTTCCATGGGCTGCTGAGAAGAATGTATATTGTGTAGAAGTTGGATGAAATGTTCTGTAGACATCAATTAGGTCCATTTGATCTATTGTATATTTTAGATCTTGGATTTCTTTATTGATTTTTTGTTTGGATGACCTATCTATTGATGATAATGGGGTGTTAAAGTCTCCCACAACCACTGTGTTGGCGTTTATATATGCTTTTAGGTCTTTCAGGGTATGTTTGATGAAATTGGGTGCGTTGACATTGGATGCATACAGGTTGATGATTATTATTTCCTTTTGGTCTATTTCCCCTTTTATTAGTATGGAATGTCCTTCTTTATCTCGTTTGGTCAATGTAGGTTTGAAGTCTACTTTGGCAGAGATAAGCTGCTACTCCTGCCTGTGTTCGGGGGCCATTGGCTTGGTAAATCTTCTTCCAGCCTTTCATCCTAAGCCTATGCTTATTTCTGTCGGTGAGATGGGTCTCCTGTAAGCAACAAATTGCTGGATCTTCCTTTTTAATTCATTTTGTCAAGCAGTGTCTTTTGATGGGTGAATTAAGTCCGTTAACATTAAGCATTAGTACTGATAGGTATGTGGTGATTCCTGTCATTTAGTGTCTTAGTTGTTTGAAGGTTTGATTGTGTGTACCTAAGTTGAGGTTATTCTCTACTTTCTTGCTTTTTCTTTTCCTGTGGTTTGGTGCTGCCTGTCTTTTCATGGTTAAGTTGGGTTTCAGTTTCTGTGTGCAGAATCCCTTGAAGAATCTTTTTTTTTTGGTGGCTTTGTGGTCACATATTGTTTTAGTTTCTGCTTATCATGGAAGACTTTTATTGCTCCATCTATTTTGAATAATAATTTTGCTGGGTAGCGTATCCTGGGGTTGAAGTTATTTTCATTCAGTGCCCAGAAGATCTCACCCCACGCTCTTCTTGCTTTTAATGTTTCTGTTGAGAAGTCTGCTGTGATTTTGATGGGTTTACCTTTGTATGTTATTTGTTTTTTCTCTCTTACAGCCTTCAATATTCTTTCCCTAGTTTCTGAACTTGTTGTTTTAATGATGCTATGTCGTGGGGTAGTTCTATTTTGATCTGGTCTGTTTGGTGTCCTGGAGGCCTCTTGCATCTGTATGGGAATATCTTTCTCTAGATTTGGGAAATTTTCTGTTATTATTTTGTTGAATATATTATGCATTCCCTTCACTTGCACCTCTTCTCCTTCATTGATGCCCATGATTCTCAAGTTTGGTCTTTTGATGGAGTCGGTGAGTTCTTGCATTTTCTTTGCACAGGTCTTGAGTTGTTTAATTAATAGTTCTTTGGTTTTTCCTTTAATTACCATTTCATCTTCAAGTTTTGAGATTCTGTCTTCTGTTTGTTCTATTCTGCTGGATTGGCCTTCCATTTGTTTTGCAGTTGTGTTTCATTCTTTTTTCTGAGGTTTTTCCATATCCTGGGTCATTTCCTCTTTAACGTTGTCTATTTTTGTCCTCAGTTCATTTATCTGTTTATTAATCATGTTCTCTGTTTCACTTTGGTGTTTATACAGTGCTTCTATGGTTTCCTTTATTTCTTCTTTTGCTTTTTCAAATTCTCTATTTTTGTTGTCTTGGAATTTCTTGAGTGTCTCCTGTACATTTTGGTTGACCATATTCAGTATCATCTCTATAAAATTCTCATTGAGTACCTGTAGTATGTTTTCTTTTAAATTACTCTTGTGGGCTTCATTGAGTTCTTTGGCATAGTTTATCTTCATTTTGTTGGAGTCTGGATCTGAGTATCTGTTTTCTTCATTCCCCTCTGGTTCCTGTACTAATTTTTTGCTGTGGGGAAACTGGTTTCCCTGTTTTTTTTGTTTTCCCGTCATTGTCTTTGGTGTTGTTACTGTCCCTGTACTGTGTGCAATTAAGTATTTTCTAGCTTGTAATAATAACAATGGTGATATTTAGAATGGAAGGGTGAGAGGAGATGGAAAGCAAAGAAGTTTAAAAAAGGGAAAAACAAATAAACAGACAAGTAGGAAAAAATAAAACAAAGAATCAACCAAAAAAGTTTCAAAGATATAAACAGGGAGCGTTACTGTACTAATCGACTACTGTCCTCGTCTTCCCAAGCCGTCTGGGCACGGGCGACTGGCAGCCCGGGGGCCCTCCTGGTTTCTCCGTTTAACGTGAAGTGGAGGTTCTCTGTGCTGGCTGGAGGTGTGGAGGGGTCAAAGTTTTTCTTCTTCTCAGTGGTTTTACCTGCAAGTTGCGTCTCCAGTGTCTCTCCAAGATTTTACTATAGGAGGCATGCTTTCTGCTTCCTCCCTCTAGCCGCCATCTTCTAATTCCTTATTTAGATAAATTCTAACTTTTGTTCTTCTAAACAAGGCTGTAATGAACAATGGCTAGTTCCTGATTATGTCTTTGAAATACATTACCATAATTTCTAGAAGTGAAAGTATTAGATCATGAGCATTTTGAAGGCTTTGCTACTGGGGTGTGGAGTGGTAACCCTTCATTCTGACTGCTCCTCCCTCTTTCCTTCCTTCATTCCTTTTTCTTTTTCTTTCTCCATCTCTACCCCTCTTTTTTTTCCCATAGCAACTCAGCTGGGTCTCTAAAACATGAGTTGTGTTTAAGAAATTGTGTTTCCCCAGGTGTTTATGCCATAAAGTGATACTAGGCTGTTGGGGGAGAGGGGTGGGCATTACTGACAAAGCAAGGATAACCACAATAATGTAAGTACTCTTGAGGTAACTAGTACCTATTCTCTCACAGCCTCCTGCCTGCCTTACGTTCCAGAAAAAGGAACCGTTGGTGCCAGTGGAGACCTTGCACCTCTCTCTCATCTTGCTCTTGGGCTAATTGGAGAAGGGAAGATGTGGTCTCCAAAGAGTGGATGGGCTGATGCTAAATATGTAAGACTTCTATAACAACTTCCATTGACAGTGATTTCCCTAGGCTGGACCCTGGGGATTCTTGCATACTTTATGTCACTGGATGTTTACAACAGCCCAGTGAGGGAGCCACTGCTATCCTTATGTGACAGATGAGACAACCAAACTTGGAAGTCAAACTAGGCAAGGTCATTACCTTCCATACTTGAATGTCAACCTCCAGGGTTTGGGGATCGCCATGGTGGAAAGGTATAGCTATTAGTGTTAATCTATAGAATTTATTCTGGAAATAAATTTATTTTATTCTCAGAATGTATTTTTTATCCACAAAACTGCCAGTGACCATGTGGAAGGCCACTCTCTGTCCTATATCCTCCAGTAAGGACATGCCCCTTCTTCATGCAGCCTATATGATTATTTTTCCTTTGCACCCTTCTTCCACAAGATTACTCTTTGTAATCTTATAATCTACAACATAAGATTGCTCTACCTGCCCCTGAGCTTGTCTGTCTCCATATTTCCTGCCCTCAGCCCAAGCCCAATATCCCAAGTAGAATCTGGCAGGTGATAGGTACTTAAGTCTTCTTGTGAAATGGACAAAGATAAGTGGTACTGGCTCTGCCTTCCTCCTCCTTTAACTCCCTTTCCCTCTTCACTAAAGGAGCCCTAACTTGGTGACTCCTTCCTTTTATTTCAGGGGAAGACTATTCTTCCTCTTTCCTCTCAGCATTCTGTCTCCACCCAGTAGAGGGGATTCCTTTTCGTTGCAGTACACACACTTGTCACCCAAGCGCTGCTCTGAGATTCTGCCAAGGATAGAGAAAGCAGAAGGGAGGATGGAGGACTTTTTAGGTCAACTCTAGAGGCAGAAGCATATAGACAGACAGCCAAGAGCACAGCCTTAGCCCAGTGCATGTACGGCAGGAACCAGCAATAAAAAAGGTATGACAGACACCGGAAAGAAAAAAATGTGAGTCACAAAGGAGGAAACTGAATCCAAAGGATGTAGAAACTAAAATTGATCCTGTAGACAATAGAGCCCAGGTTTAAGTCCAAAAGTTACTTGAAAAATAAGTCTGCTTTCAGACAGAAGAGAACTAGAGACCAGACTAAAGAACATGATCAGAATCAATTCATGTGGATCTAATCTTTTATAAGCTGGACCTTTGGCCCTAAAAATCTTTTACTGGATTCCATATGAAATCAGAAACAGGCTAGTACTTTATTTGATACCACTTTCATGCTTTTAATCATTCCACAGGTCCTGGAAGCCCACGGGTTGAAACCAGTTGTTTTGAAACCAAAAGAGGTAATGAGATACAAGGAAAAATTGTTCATATCACGAAGTCTTTATGCATGGACTGTTTTCGGTCTTCATATCACTCTCACTGGTTCATTAAGACATATGTAACTTATGTGTTTGCTGAAAGTTGCTCACTGAAGAAAGGGTCTGTCCACGAGCAGTTCAAAGAGTCTTTACACTACAAATGCTTAAGGGTTCTTTTAGGAACTTAAACTTCAAATCCAGTTCTCTAAGTTTTCCTATGAGATATTCTCAGTCAAGGTCTCTTAAGATGTTCTAAGCCAAAAGGCTTGGACCACAATTATTTGAGGATACCTTGTCTACAATGGTGAAAAATTAAAGAAGAAACGAAGCATAATAAAGAAGTAAAGATTGCTTGTGCAATCTATACACCAGAGCTACATGACTGCCTTGAGAATGGGGGCAGTCAACAGGTATTCAGCTTGCCAGATTTGTACTAGCAAATTCACCTATGATGCAATTATTATTAGTAGCAGTAGTTTGCAGTACTGGGGTTTGAACTCAGAGCCTCATGCTTGCTAGGCAGATGCTCTACCATTTGAGCCACTCTGCCATCCCCTTAGGATGGCAATTATTTGTCAAGTGCTTTAAATAAGCATGACAGCCCACACTTTAGAAAACTTGTATGCAAATAGTTCAGCTGACGCTAATTTTTCTTTTACAGAAGCAAAAGATATGAAGCCCACTTGGCTATACGTTTGTTATAATAAATACGGTGGGAAACTTTTCTCTCCCTTCCCAAAGGGCCTGGCGCTCATCAATGGGACACAGATGATCACCTCCCTAGGCTGTGAAGCTGTGGAGAGAGCCAGTGCTATTGCCCGGCAGGCTGACATCGTGGCAGCTCTGACGCTTGAGGTGCTGAAGGGCACCACCAAAGCTTTCGATACCGGTCAGCATGATTCTTCCTTTCGGTTGATTATTTAGCCAGAGCTAGTGGGGCAAGTTGGTTGAGGTCTTTAGGTACAGAAGTGGGGAGGGGGGCGGTGAGTGGTAGAGAACAAAGAGTAAATCCAGATGGCAGTAGTTTCCCAGTACTGCTACCACTTCATCAAAGTTCTGCCACACTTGATCCTTGCAACAAACACATTTTACAGACAGACACTGACCTCGAGAGTTAAGTGACCTGCTCCAGGTCACTCAGTGGTCTGGATCACCCAAAATATCTGTCAAATTAGGTGTTGTTTTAGGAGTCTGTTTGCAGCACTTTAAAACTAGACTAGGATTAGGATTGTTCTAGTTAGAAAATTAGGAGAGAAAAGCTATAGAAGTTTATCTAAAAGTAGTGAATTTCAAAGATTCCCTACTATATTAACAAAGAGGGCAGAAAGCTTTCCAAAAATGACTGAGTTAAATGAGGCCACTATTCCAGCTCCCTGTGATCATCAGGGAGTTCATTTAAAGGTAGCCTAGTATCTTAAGTTCAAGTCCTAGTGTGCCAGACACATGGTTTGCCTTTGGAATTAAGCTTCAATTGTGAGTGGTGGCTAAGGGCCCCTGGGACTGTTGAGGCCCATGCTAGCACCTGAATGCTCCTGCTCTCTCAAACGTAAACCTTTTTGTCTGCCTCAATTCTAGACATACACACTGTTCGCCCTCATCGTGGACAAATTGAAGTTGCTTTTAGGTTTCAGTCACTCTTGGACTCAGATCACCATCCGTCAGAAATTGCAGGTGTGGGCATGTTTATATAAATGAGTTTGTTTGATTCTTTGTTCTGTGAGGAGATCAGTAATTTGTTCCTTCTCCCACCTCCTCCACAGAAAGTCACAGGTTCTGCGACCGTGTGCAGGATGCATACACCTTGCGCTGCTGTCCACAGGTAAAAACAGAAAACCAGCAAAAGTTCTTTTCTTTTCCCAAGTTTCAGGGAGAAAAATAGAAAAAGAGGAAAGTGTTAGAAAATTATGATGTGACCAAGCATAATTCAAATTTATTTACTGCCTTTATTAAAATTATGTACATTTTATCTCCATTTCTCCAATTATTATAAACTTTTATTTTATTCTATGTGCTAAATTATTTGGGGTTTGTTGGGTTTTTTGTTTGTTTGTTTTGCAGTACTAGGGTTTGAAATCAGGGACTTGTGTTTGCTAGGCAAGAACCCTACTACTTGAGCCACATCTGTGTCCTATCAGAGCCCAACAGAAAATTTGTTATCCTGATTTAGTGCAACAAATAAATGGAGTTACAAGAGTCTTACTGGTTCTCCCTGTTAGACAAAACTGGAACCAGCAAGTCAAGGATATTCCCAGGGAAGTCTTCTTGTGTCTTTCAAAATTCAGGTGTCTATTCATGAATATACCTTATCTGCATTTTAATAATCAGATATAAATTACTATCGGTCTGGAAAGCTTAACTTTAAATAAAAGTGCAGATGAGCTGGATTGGCATTAGGCATCCTGTATTACATCTAAGTCATTTACTTAACTGATTGAAAGATTAAAAGGTATCTCTAGAAATAAAATGTCAGCTTGTGCCAAGGTCTAGTCTAGAGTATAATACAGAATCCTCCCTAGAGTAAATATCCTCATTTCCTTTTTCTCAACAAGTCCTATTCTAACTAGCTAATTAAACAATAGTTGAATCCCAGCACTTGGATGGAGAGTTCAAGGTCAGCCTGGGTTACATAGTGAGACCCTATCTCAAAAAATCAACCAAACAAACAACAATAGCTCAAAACATATGCCAAATTAATTGTACTGTAAGAATAAATCCTGGCTTAATACCTCCCTGATACAATAAGGATAATAGCCAACTGTATGAGACAGGTACAATTAGCAATGTCTTCCATATTCATTAAATTTTCTTAATTTTCCCAACTATAGGATAGGTAGTTTCTCCCACTTTGCAGTTGGAAACTGGTGAACAGAATTAAGAACTTTACCTAAGATCACACAGCTAGATCTTTATTTCCTTAACTTCTGGGAGAAGCCAGAAGGTAGGCAAGGCTGTAAAGCCCTGTGGCTGTCCCTTGGTAGTGTCTGCCTTACGGTGGGTATCGTCTCATCTTCTTATATTTTGATACCTTTTGTTTGGGTAATAGCTATCATCTGAATGATCTCTGTGAATCATGTTTGAGACTTTCCTGCATTATGTTATTTACTTATCACAAGCTATAAGGTAACATTCGTTGTCTGCTTCTAAGTCCATTTCTTTTTCTACTCTAAACATTAAGTGACTTGGCCATGACCTACCACTACCATAAGTGAAGCACCCTGTGTCTAGAGATGACATCCTTTCTCCTATACAATGCTGTTTTGTAAACCAATCTAATGTAAATCCATATTGCAATGAATTTATTCTAATTTGTTTCAATAAGAACCCAAATCTATCAAAGTTGTTTTTGTATTCTAAGCACCAAGTATATTTTTCATGGTTATAACTGCAAGGAAGTTTCTGGATGAAAACTGAAGATGCTATCTTATAAGGATATTGGCATCCTTACTAGACTCTATTAGTCATGTATCTTATTTTGACTGTGTTTTAGGTCCACGGTGTGGTGAATGACACAATAGCATTTGTAAAGAACATCATTACCACAGAATTGAACAGTGCAACAGACAATCCTGTATCTTTTGAATCTACTAATTTGCAATAACAGAACTCCAGCTGGTAATTTTAGGCTCTGCCTAACAATCCTCTGTTTGAGCATTTCAGCTCTGTTACTCCATTCCATAGATAAATAAACAGTCCCTGAAGCTCAGAAGTTAGTGGATTTCTCCATGCCAAAATGGTAAGTGGCAGAATCAGGCCTGTGAATCAGCTGTCAGGTTCTGAATTTAACATGTGGTGCTTGAGAGATTAAAGAAGGCATGTCCAGCACTGGCTGAGCTGTTTCATGACTACATTGGTCCTAAAACCCACCACTGAAGTTGGTGGTGGAGGGATGAAGACCCATGTCACAAACATAATTGCACAGAGACTGGTAGATTGGCCTTCATTTGTGCAGCCTCACTGGTTCTGGAGGGAGGGAGAAAGCATTAAACAGAAGACTTACCAAAGCATTATCAGAAAGTTATGGTTTCCCCATCCCCAGTTTTATTTCTGATGTGGACTTTCCTGAAGTCAGTGCTTCCATATTTGTGCAAAGAATAAGAATGATTCCATTTCTCGAGGAGGGAACTCTTTTTTCCTTAATGGGGTGGCTTGTCGCAGAGCCATCTGGTTTTTGCTATGGAATGTTTATGACCACTTTGAGGTGATCAGCCAGGGCTGCAGTCTTCACAGAGACAACACTGTCTTTGAAGACCACCAAGCCCTTTGGGAATCTGTTCTTCCCCCTCTGTCCCTACCTTCATTCTAAGCACTGAAAGAAGTGCTAAGATAGCAGCCCTGGAAGCAGCTCACAGCCTGGATTAGCAGATGACTACCCAGGAGCTATGCCAGCTTTCTCACAACACGTTTTTAGTGTATCTTTTCTGACAACCTATTTTCAGATGTATGTTTTACATTCTCTCAGACTGCTTCATAGCTAATTCAAACCATGCTAAATAATCCTCAGGATTGCAGATCTCCCAACTCACCAATGCCACCCAACTCTCCAAACAGAATAGTGGCTTTCATGAGGTAGTCTTACCTTATGAATCCATTCTTGCACCATAGAACAGACCTTAAATTTAGATCTTAAAGGCCATCTTATATAGTTTATTTAAAAATCACCATTGAATTATTGGATATAGGGGAGGGGAGGTTATTCCCTACTAAATGTTCCTTCTACTATTTACCCCAGCATGAATTTCAGCCAAAACTCCTTTATTATCTCAATGAAAGAGTCTTAATTATGGATAAGTCTTCAATGGACTAACATTTGGGAGTTCTCTTACAATACTGATCTTACCTGAAGAACATGTTTCTCAGTTTTCTATTGCAAGTAGTACACCTATTACATAAAGCTGGGTGTTATAGGAGTTAAAGTCTAATTACTGTAATCCAATAGCCAATAAACAATTAGAGGACAACAGAACATATTTAAGTTCAAAACTGGTACAGAGATCATTTGCTACAGGGATTCTTTTTTGAGAAATCATATTTTTGTTATACCAGGTATACACTGTGACCTTTACAAAAGTGCTTACAATATATCTCAGTTGAATTCACCCCTCCATCATTCTCCTTTATCCCTTCTTCCCCATTCATAGAATAGTTTCAACAGGTTTCATCTTTCCATTTTCATAACATGAGTACATAGTATTCCCACCATATTCACTTTCCTATACCCGTTCCCTAGGTCTTCCCTCCTCCCACTGGTATCAACTCCCCTGACAGAACCTGTTTTGGATTCTGAGGACAGAAAGAAGACCAAGGTGGGTGGGGCAGGTTCATGGAGAAGAACAGGAGTGAGGCCTAATAGGTCCATGGTTACATGCACAGAAAGTCACTCCAAACTTGACTAAGTTAATGTAACATGTGCATCTCAGATGTAGAAACTTTCTCACACACAGTGAATTTCTCAGTTATAATAGGTAGTGAATACAGTTTTCCGTCAGTGTCTGTGGGGGATTCCAGACCCTCCCCTTACAGATTCCCAAATCTTTGTATTTCACGTACTTCATATGAAGCAGCATAGTGTCTACAGATAACTTGTGCATATCCTTCTGTATAGTTTAAATCATTGCAAGACTACTTATGACACCTAACACAACATAAGTGCCATATAAATAGTTGTTACACTCTATTACTTAGGGAATAATAACAAGAAAAAAGTCTATACATGTTCAGTACAGACACAATTTTTTCCTGAATATTTTCAATATCAGATTGGTGAACTCATAGATGCAGAAACTGTGGATATGAAGGGCTGGACTTTAGCCCAGTAGGTGAAAATTATCTTTTAGACCCAGGAAGGAAGATCTGTTACTGCCTTTGCTTGGGTGCCTTCTGGATTAAGTAAAGTGTATCATAGAGATCAGAATGACCTCTGAGAGTGATATTCAATAAGTCTAAAGCTGCCTCCTACTTAAATGGATTTTTGAGAACCTATGGCTGCCATCTGTTGTAGATTGCTGGTACACTACCGTTGAGTATAGAGTTGCAAATGTTCCCAGCACTGATTGTTCTAGACATTTTGGTGGCTATACATCAGCAGAGTCTTCCATTCAACAGGTTTTCCTATGGAGCACAAGCTCACAGTGCCCATTGAAAAAATAGAATTGGCTTTCAAACAGGTCTCCTGGTGGTCTTTATTCTTAATTTCAGTCTAGAAACTTTTTGAATGCAAGTATCAATCACCAGATTAGTACAGTTAAGAGACTTGAGAATCTCTGATCTTAAGAGAAAATACCATTTCATGTTCCATGCTTCTTTGGCTCCTAATTAGGTGTACCTAATTTGTCTTTAATG
This sequence comes from Castor canadensis, assembly GCF_047511655.1. Lineage (NCBI taxonomy): Eukaryota > Metazoa > Chordata > Mammalia > Rodentia > Castoridae > Castor > Castor canadensis. The sequence continues at coordinate 133,450,737 of NC_133393.1, read as the reverse complement.
TTGTTTTTTTTGTTTTGCTTTTGTGCTCTTTTATGTCAACAACTGCTTAAGAAAAGACCCTTCTCTTTCCCTTGATCTCACATTTGTACAAAGACTGCCACTTCAGTGTGAAAAATAAGCAGGTAGGGGCCAGAGTTACTCTGGAAGTGATCAGCAAGTGTTGTTCTCAAGCCTTAACCTGTTTTGAAAGATGGTCTTTGCCAGCAGGGGAGAGACAATTTCTGGAGGAAACTTCCATGGTGAATACCCCGCCAAAGTAAGCTTTAAAAATTGCTCCCAACCCCAAAAGTGTATTCCAGTAGAAGCCAACTGATTGAGGCATCCTTTCAGGCCCTGGACTATTTGGCCATTGGTGTTCATGAGCTTGCTGCGATTAGTGAAAGAAGAATTGAAAGGCTTTGTAATCCCTCCCTCAGTGAGCTGCCTGCCTTCCTGGTGTCAGAAGGTGGTCTGAACTCTGGCTTCATGATAGCCCACTGCACAGCTGCAGCCCTTGGTAAGGACCCTTCCCTGTTCCTATAACAGAAGACTGTCCATCAAAGGGCTTGTCCATTTTACCTGAAAGCATCCAATTTTGCCTTTGAATGAGATCTCACCTTTCACTACTTTTATTTGTACCTTACCTCTCTAGTACTTACTGGAGCAGGTTGACTATTAACACTTTTTAGAAAAAATAAAAACTAAACAATGCAATATTAAAATATAACAATACGATAATGAGGTTGTAAATAGATAAATTGCTCTATGGAAAGCAATTCGACATTACATTTGAACTTCATCTTGAAAGCTTTATTTCCAAATCCAAAAAATAACTAAAGGAAAAAAGGCTGGGGGTGTGGCTCAAATGGTAGAGCACTTGCCTAGCAAGTGTGAGGCCATGAGTTCAAACTTAGATACCATCAAAAAAAAAAAAAAAAAGGGCAACATGCCCTCCAGATATTGTGCTTTAATATAGCTGATTTCTGACTTGAGGTTGCAAGGGACTGATAAGTAATACATCAGAACAGTGCCTGTCACAAAGTGAGTGCTCAGGACCTTGCTTATGTCTGCTCACTTAGTCATGACAACAATATCACGCTATTACTATCGCCATTTCACGGGTAAATACTGGAACACCTGAGAAGAGAAGTGACTTGCCCACCATTGCACTGACATCTGTCAGTCAGATGTAGAGCAGTATTCTAAGCTAGACATTTTGGCTTCCAAATCTGTGTTCTTACTTCAATGAATGAGGATCTCATTCTAATCAATATTGAGTCCTAAAATTGAGTTGCCAAATTTAGCAAACAAAAATGTAGGATGCCCAGTTAGATTTGAATTATTTGGAGCATATTTGTACTAAAAAAGATTACTTTTTTTTTCTATCAGAAATCCAAACTTAACCTGGGGTCCTATATTTAACAATTCCACCTCAAAAGATAGGACATGGTAGTTAATTAAACTCACCAAAGCTGGATCTGAATCCCAGCTCTGCCACTTACTAACAGTGTCATTGTCATGCCAAGTCTGTCCCTCTTTTTTTTGGTGGTACTAGGGCTTGAACTCTGGGCCTCATGCTTGCTAAGCAGGCATTCAACCAGAGCCACTCCGCCATCCCTCTTTTTTGGTTAGTGTATATTAAATGTACAAAGGAAGGGGTTTCATTATGACATTTCTATATCAAATCTCTTAATTCTATAATCCTCAGTTTACCCCTGCTTAAAATGAAGATGATAAATTTGCCTAATGAGGCTGTTTTGAGGATTAAATGAACAGATACATATAAAGCCTAGAACTGTGCTTGGTACACCATGAGCACTAAATGAATATTAGTTACTATTAATAATAACATTCTTAAGCCCTTCCTTATCCAAGCTTCTCACTAAAACCTAACACAAATAACCAACAAGAGCCATTGGATTCACCTTCTTCTCTAACCCAGTATCCTCTGTCCCCCTTACTTGCTTATTAGAACACCCTTTAACACAGAGACTTCTCTCTGTAACACAGTAGTAGAGGGAACAGCAGCTGATTTCAAGATAATATTATGGATATTAGGAAGACTGGTTTGAAAGCATTTAGCTTCCCAAGCTGCCAGTTGAAGTTGTACAGCTTGCTTTCTTAATGAAAATATTATATTTTTATTATTTACTTATTTATTTATCTATATTTTTTGGCCACTTATAAGTTGTCTTTCTGAAAAAGCCTCACCGCAGGGTGCTGGTCAATGTAGGCCCTCAGTTTAGGGTGCCAAAACCTGGAAAGTCCTGGATTAACCAGGATTTCTGGTCACCCTAGTTTAAATCTGGCTCCCTTGCAGGTTAGGATCCCTTATAGCATAGAAAAGAACCAAAGCTGTCCTCAAGGTCACTGGAAGAGGAGAAAAAACTGAATTTGTACTTTTCTGGCTTCTGAACCTGGGGACAAGGAACTTGGGAATCTAGGTCCTTGCTACGTAAAGTATAAAACCCATAGAACTTGGATCAACAATGTGGTGTCATCCGGGAGCCTGTTAGAATGGTAGAATCTCAGGCCCCACCCCAAACTCAGTATCTGCATTATAACAAGATCCCTGGGACATTAGTGTGCACAGTCAGGTTTGAGAGGTCCCAGTGTAGGATTCCCCTTGCATCCCAGAGATATCTCTGGTCATCATCATGTCTTTGCTTAAAACCAGATGACCTCCTTGTGTCATGTTGAACAGCCTGAACTGCTAAATCTTACCCAAGATCTGTAGGTCCAGCCTCAGTCCTGAAATGCCACACCTGAATTCTAATCCAACCTGTCTGCTAATATAATCAAATTGTACCTGATTACCTGAACTTAGCCATGGTGCTCTTTTTCCCCCGCCAAGTCTCCCTGGCATGATAAATGCTCCCAGTGTTCTCAGTTGACCTTGTAACATGAGGGCTTCCAAATCTTCAGCTCCATCTTATCTCACAGCTCACTAGAGCTTTAGAGTCCTTATCACGTGGGAAGAAATCGACTTTCTCCCTTTCCCCAAAGTAACTTTGTACCAGTTGGTGCTTGGACCACAGTCAAGAGCTCCTAAAGAGGCTCTTCCGTGCTGTGGCGCTTTTGGGGAAGCCACTGGCCATGTTGGTAGTTATCCAAGAGCACTTCCTCACTCACATTGGTCTCTTGCAGTTTCTGAGAACAAGGCTCTGTGCCATCCCTCGTCTGTAGACTCTCTCTCCACCAGTGCTGCCACAGAGGACCATGTCTCCATGGGAGGCTGGGCAGCCAGGAAAGCCCTCAGGGTCATCGAGCATGTGGAACAAGGTAAGACTAGCAAATCCGGGATGACAGGCCTCACTGATGCACTACTGTGCTAGTGATTCTCAAAATGGGGTCTCCACTGGCAACATCCTCATCAGCTGGGACCTCATTAAAAATGCAGGTTCTTAGGCCTCCTCCTCTGGTTTTCTGCCGAACCAGAAACTCTAGGGGGACAAGGAAACAAGCTGTGTTTCAAGAGTCTCCTGGAAGATTCCAATGAGGATTAAAAATTAAGAACTACTTAGAAATAACCTGGCTCCTGGGCTGGCTTTTTTTTTTTTTCTTTTAATGACACTGTCAAAGAATAATGAAAAGTAGAGACAAGTGCACCAGGAACCCTCGCACACATCACCGTAGTTCACGTTTACTCCATTGTTTTCAAGTACATTCCCAATATCTTATCATTTTATTCTTTCATACTTCTTAAATATGACTGCTTTCTTGTCTTCCAGGATGCCATCATAGCATCCAACAAAATTTGTATCATCACCAAATATACATTCAAAATTTCCCAGTTATCATATTTCAGTGCTGTCCAAACCAGGACTTGAGAGCCACACTTTTTGGTTTTCATGACTTTAAGCTTCTTTTTCTCTAGAACAGTACTTCATCCTTCTTTTCTTTCCTTCATGCCTTTGACTAGTTGAAAAACCAGGTTAGTTTTTCTGTAGGGAGACTGAGGCTCCATAGTTACCTGTTATTTTCTTTGTGTCACTTTTAATTTGTTCCTTGTCCCAGTTGTTTCCTATGCATTGCACTTGGTCCTAAATACTTGCTAAGATTTAGGTTCAATCTGTTTGACAAAGACACCTCACAGGAAGAGCTGTCTCTGCCTTCTTTATTGAAGGCTTTTGATTGCTTGTTTGTATGTTCTTTTTGTTTTGTTTTGTTTTGTTTTGTTTTTGTTTTTGGTGGTATTGAGGATTGGACTCAGGGCCTTGTGCTTGCCAGATAGTTGTTAAATCACTTGAGCCACTTCCCCAGCCCCCAACCTCTTTTCTTTTTCAGATAGGGTCTCACACGTTTGCCTGGAAATCCTCAAACCATGATCCTTCTACTTCCACCTCCCACATACCTAGAATTATAGGCATGCACCACTACATCCAGCCTTTGTTTTGTTGTTGTTTTTAAGAAAAAAATCACTATCCTTGGAACATTGTCCTCTAAGTTTCTAAGTTTATGCAATAGTGTGTATTGAATGATCTGCTCCAAGTAGATGGGTCCAGTGATTTGTGCAGTCTGAAGTATAAATAGGAGCCATCATCATCCAGCCAGCATTATCCATCATCATCCAGCCAGAATTCCCAAGCCACTCTGTGCAGTGGTTTTTATACACATACAGACAAAAGTGGCATCCAGTCAAGTTATTATATCTATTGAACATGCAAGCTCAGTTATTAGTTCCATAACTAGTTGTCCTTGGGTGGTTACATAGCAACAATATCACTAGCTCTATATCGAGTGTGCCTGCTATTGATCATCTCTTGATAGGCCTGGAATACCTACGACAGAGGCTGGCACAGATTTATCACTCAAATATTTACATGACAATAAAGTTGGCACTATCAGTCCAAATGGTAGATCTGGCTCATCCAGCATTGCTCTCTCTATTTATATCAAGAAAGTGCAATTGGCAACAAACAAAATTGAACCAGCAGCTTATATTACAAGCATGTTTATTACTCAAGTCTGTTTTGATTACAGATGTTTAATAAATATCTGTAAGTCTTGGAATCCAGTGGTGTGAGTTATAAAATATAAGATAAGAACCTGTGTATCACAGCACCTAGTGATTAGTCTTTGTACAGGTAATGAGTATGGGGAAGAGACTAGTTTCACCTGGTTGGGGTGAAAAGGCATCTACTTGCTGAGCACAGTGGATTGAACAGTAAATGAGATGTACCTGGCTTCTGTCCTCCTGGAAACAAGTCTATACAGAGAAGCAGACATTGGACAATTTGGCAATTCTATAGCACTTAACAAAATTCTTACTAAAGAACAGAAGGGAGGAGAATGTAATTGAACCTGATCTAGTCTGGAGGGACCAGAAAAGGCATATCCAGAGGATTATCAAAGATCAAAACCTGAACAACACATATGGCCAACTAGTTGTGTGTGTATATGTGTGTGTGTGTGTGTGTGTGTGCACATGCAGAACAAATTTTACAGGGGAAAGAAAGGAGGGGTGTGCACAAAATACATTGCTTTGGGATGCATTGAGGTGGAGACACAAGACATCCAAGTGCAAGTGCCAAAGCTCAGGCAAGAGCTGGGATTGAGGATGAAAGTCAGCACTCTCTGCATGGAAGTAGTTGAAGGCTGTTGAAGAGAAGAACAGCAGTAGCAGAGCCTTGAGGGACAGTTGCACTGGGGAGGAAGAGGACCTAGAATACAACGGCCAGATATAGCAAGGTGGGAAACCTTTGCAAGAGACCATCCTCAAGGGCTCAGGGTGGCAGAGATCTGGAGGGAAGGAAGGAGATGCAAGGTCAAGGGAAGCAGTCTTTTCTTAGTGACAGGAACACAAGTATAAATTAGCCTTGAACAGAGTTCAAATTTTAAAACTCTGAGAACATATTTGCAATGTAGCTAAGTATAACATATATTTGCAACATCTCTAAGTAGGAATGTTATTTATTTGCTTAGGATAGTTTTCACTTAGTGAATTACACTGTTAAGATGAAAAAAATAATCATTTAAAACTAGAAGGTGTTTCTGTGTTTCTTTAGATATTTTCAGTGTGTTAAAAATATCTTTGAAGTGTATTAGATTATAGGATATCAGCTTATTTCAAAATGAGAGCTATAAAAAAAAGCATCAGCTAAACCCCTTGAATTCATAAAATGAGGTGTGTGGCTTTTTAAGTCTCAGTTGGTAAGTTTAGTAAGTTTAGGGAGAACTGTTAGTTATGGATAGCAAAATGTTGCAGAAGTGTTTCGTGTTTCATGTTTCTCTTGCAAATATTTACTCCCCAGTTTTTCTTTGACTTTGACATCTATCAGATTGCCCTTCTTTTGTGGTAACATCATATCGCTAACATGTATGGAATATTTTCAGCCTTGTAACTCATTAATCTGCAACATAACCCTAGAAAGTGTGTACTTTTGTCCCATTTTGTAGATCAGGAACTCGAAGGAGAGGTTAAGTAATATGTCCAAAGTTAGACAGCTTTAATACCAGTGCTGGTATATAATTCCAGGTGGTTGGTTCAAGTCCATCGTCCTAGCTACTGATACAAATAATGAACTGGCATCCTCGTGCCTCATCAGATCTCCATTTAAAGGATGTTCCATACAGGCTTCTGTGAAAATTGTCCCAGAATGAATTTCTGTAACTCGAGAGTGTGTGATTTGAATCATATCTTTGTAATACTTGTAAAGTTGGAAGTTGAGCAATGAGGTAGTTAATTTGGCAGGTTTTTAGTTTGTTGGCTTTAGATGAAAAAAATCTCTTTCTTACCCATCAACTCCCACTTCTTGGATCAAGATGAATGATAACCGTTTCCTATTTCCAGTTTTATGTACATTTCACATTTTTAGTCTTACATTCCCTTTGATTTGAGATACCTGGTACATGGCCTCTCATCAAAGGTTTGGAGGAGCCAGTAGGTGACCAAGTGGCTGTCTTGGAACTAATTCTATAATGTCTATTTCAAGTCTTCAAATTTAAAGGCTCCCAAGTCCACTAAAACTGAAATTGTACAAGTGCATATCTTGCCAACTTTAAGTTTCTCCATAAAATAATCTGTGTACAGTGTTTCTTAGCTAAAAAAACTCTTATTAAATGTACCATACCTTGCAATACACTTTGTTGAAATCTACATTTCTCTATATTTGATACTAAATTATAAAGAATTTTTATAGAAATACAAGATCAAACAATTCTAGATTGCATTATTTGACAAGAAAATAGTTTGGAAGCTTAAGGTCAATCAGACCATTTAAGGGGTTAACTCAAATTGAGAGTTAAAAACACCGGACTTCTTGTCTTTCCGTATAAGAAGCATGTGAAGAATTCTGGCGAGTACAGAAAGGTCACAGTGGGAGGGGATGAAGAATCCATTGTGGACCCGGAAGAAAGTCACGTGTTCTAGTCCGATGCCTCACTTCATACACACGGAGTTGGAAACTGAGAAGTAAAGCATCTTAGTTAATAGGCTGGACTCCATGTCATGGTTGGGTATTCATTCTGAATTCCTTCTCTACCCACATGACAAAAACCTGGCCTACAAACCTTGGGACATGGCAGATTTGCTGTTGTAGCCTTGGGGACAACTCCCTAGGTAGGTTAGGGAGCCTGACAAATCTATCCAGGTAAATGTCTCAATTTTCCCTTTCTTACCACTAAAGATAGATACAAGGGGGTTGAAAATGATCACTACTATCAAGCTACCTTCATTCTCCCCATAGAAAACCAGTTGTCTGTTGGTTGGCTAGTGACAGCTGTAGCTCCAAGTGATTTTTATTCCTCAAGCATAAAATCAGACTTTCATCAGCATTACCTTGGCATTTTTTGTTTCAGTGCTAGCCATCGAGCTTCTTGCAGCCTGCCAGGGCATAGAGTTTCTACGGCCCCTGAAAACAACCACTCCACTGGAGAAGGTCTATGACCTGGTGCGCTCTGTTGTAAGGTAAAGTCAACAGGTCCCTGGAAGTCACACCATTTCAGAACTGTGAACCTTGGCAGAGCTCAGTGTTCGGCTGATGGGTTGATATGCTTTCTTTGTAGGCCCTGGATAAAAGATCGCTTTATGGCCCCGGACATCGAAGCGGCGCACAGACTGCTCCTTGAGCAGAAGGCAAGCTGGCTACTTGCTTATTTTTTAGTTTTTGATGGTTATGGGAAAGCAAAGTGGAAGTCGGGAGGATAAACATTGTCTTAGTCTATAGTTTCCTGGCTGTTCCATGGAAGTGAACACAAATATACAGAAGCAACTTGCAAGGCCACTAAGAAGCCATTCCATAATCCCTTAGGGCCCCCTGTTACATCCAAGCATTGACTATCCGAGGATTAGAAGCTGAAATGAATTTTAAGTGGAGTTTGGAAACAAGGATTCTTGGGGAGAAATGAGATGAAAAGTTCATAGACCACCCCCCTCTGTCGCTCAAAAGTACTTTCTCCATCTGGTAATGTTACTACAACTACCACCACCAGGTGCACTGCTGCATAGACCTGATGGGTGAGGGGAAGGAAATCCCAGGGTTTTATTCCAAAGGGCTTTGAGCCTACCTAGTGCTTTGCTGTGGCCGTGCCCCATCTGTCTGGGTGATACGAGTTTTGCTTACTTATCCCACTAGTTATAGACCAGATGCCCAGTGTGCGTGAATGTATAATTATATATATAAAATATAAAATTATATGTTATATATAATATATAAAATTATATGTTATATATAATATATAAAATTATATATTATATATAATATAGAAATACATAATATAAAAAGATAAATATATATTAAAGTGCTTTAAACGTTTTGAACAATTTACATCACATTCTCTAGAATCACTTGATTTCCCCCAGAACAGTCACTCTGCTTTGGGGGAACAGTTTTTCCTGGGATCTTCAAAACTGTCTTTTTTTGGGGGGGGGGTACTGAGGGTTGAACTCAGGTCCTTGCACTTGCTAGGCAGGTACTGTACCATTTAAACCAGGCCTCCAGCCTGCACACATCATTTCTAAGTGCATCGTATATCCTTTGAGGGGCAGTCACTTACCTGCTGCCAACTCTGGTGCAGGTAGAAAGATGTGCTAGCTTGTGGAAACATACATTTTCTAAGGTCATAGAGTAGGAAAAGTCTCCTTGGTTGTCTGTGGCAATCAGAGAAAAAGTAGCTACAAACCAAGAGCAGAACCTTAATGGGAAATTGTGTTATGCTTAAAAGAGAATAGGTTGGTGGGTGGAGGAGATTGGAGGCAGCCCTCCTCAAACTTTGGCGTGCATGTGAACCTCCTGTGTATTTGGGAAAATGCAGCTTCGGAGTCAGAGGTCTGGGGTGTAAGGCATAGGGTTGGGGGTGAACTGAGATTCTGACTTGTCCCAGGTGGTACTTGTGGGGTTGGGACACAGGCCACACTTGAGTAGCAAGGGTCAAAGGTAGGGAGCATGGAGATAGAGCCATAGGAAATCCAATAAGCTGCCTTTTAATACTCAAGGCTTATTTCAGAAAACATCCTTGACTCTGTCTCTGTCCACACCAAATTTTCTAGGTTCTGTGCTTGCTTGTTTTTGCTTTGGAAAAGGAAGCAGTTTAAAAACCTTCAAAACTTTAGAATAGTTTTGGACTTTTTTTCTTTTTCTTTTTCTTTTTTTGCAGTACTGGGGATTAAACCCAGGTCTTTAGTTACGTCAAAGTGCTCTACTACTGAGCTAAATCCCCAGTCCTTTTTTTTTTTTAACCCTTTATTATTTTTATTTTGCAATAGGATCTCACTAAGTTGCCCAGGCTTGCCTCAAAGTTGTAGTAATCCTCTTCCTCAGACCCCCAATATCTGGGATGACATGCATGTGCCACCACCCAGATTAAATATGATTGTTCTTTCTTTTTTCTTTTTTCTTTTTTTTTGCCTTTCACATACTAGGCAAGTCCTCTACATGGACTTTGTATTTTCAAAGTCTTTAATGCATCCAGCAGTTAATTGACACAGATCACATGTCAAATAACTTAAAAACAAGCAAACAGCCACTATGTGTTTAATCAGTAGAGAGGATGTTTTGACTTGGGGTGAAGTCGATGTTTAATAGTACATGGAAACAATGCTGTCGCTATTTCAACTCTGTCCTTGCTTCTCAGGTTTGGGAAGTAGCTGTACCATACATTGAAAAATACAGGATAGAGCATATTCCAGAATCAAGACCTGTTTCTCCAACAGCCTTTTCACTAGAATCTCTACGCAAGAATTCTATCAAAATCCCAGAGTCTGAAGATCTTTAATGGGCTTTGTCATGGATTAGCAGATCAAATGTCATTAAGCTGAAGGAGAGCCCTGGGGACCATCCACTATGCAATACAGCTCCTCTAAAATTTACTTTGGTTAGGCTGGAAGTACCGGGTTCTTATTGCCCTGGTCTGAGATGTACAGGTGTCATTGGGTTATAGGACTATTCTTTCTTTCTTACCATTATCAACAGACCACTTACTCTTATAAATAGCCTTGCTTGCATAGGTCTGTTTTTCACTCTTAGCATTAGTCAACTTCAATTTGGAAACAGACTAATAGCATTCTTCTTTTAAAAAAAAATTGGATTTTGTGAACCTTATTTTTTGTTAATTTGTTTTGACAAGTTCTCCACTTATTGACTTTCTTTGGCTGGTTGTACTATGTCATGATATGACAACTATTCCTATATATGCCTTCATAAATGACCATTTTAAGTCATAATTTGTCCTTAAGCCACTCTTTCTTCTAATTGAATCATAGTAAAGAATAGTGAGTAGGCCTTAAGCTATTAAATACAGAAGTATATAACACCCAACAGAAGTTTTCTATGGAAAGGAGTTAGAGGATGAACATGAAGAATATTTGGGTAGTCCTTGTTGAATTGTGTCTTTCATATTTATTAATCTCACTACATATATCTCCTCCATGCTTAATGACATGCTCAAGTTGGAGCTGGAAGTTAGTATTATCACTTCTGTGTGTTAGTTATCTAGTCACAGGTTTATAGTGACAGTACTCAGCAGCCGCCTCATTGCACAGGTGAGGAATCTGTGGGTGATTACCATTATCCTCCCCGTAACGGTAATCATTAAAATGAGCCCTACTGACACAGGTCAGCTGTGGCCCGAGGATGGCTTACCCCATTTGTGTTTTTCCCCTAAGAAGATAAAGGACCTTATGTGCAGATTTGAGTGTAGTTGTTCAGGAGAAGAATGGGTCAGCTGACCTTTTGGCTTCTCAAGGCTAAAACCTGTGACTCTGCACCCATCTGTATGAACGTGTGCAAAGCATTTCACATGCAGGAGTCTGAAACCAGGGCTCTAAAGACAGCAGGCACACTTGCCAGCTTGCCTAGCTGAGCACAGCCTGCAATGGGCAGAACAGTAGATTTCACAATGGGATCTTCACCCTTTAGAGTGTACCGTGTCCACAGGAAAGGTGGGAACTCAAGTGAAAACCGCTGGGGACAGCAAATCAAGGAGCGAAAATGCGCTGAAAATCTTGTTTACCTAAAGGTTGTTCTTGGTGCTACTCTTTGCTAAGCATGAACACACAAGTGAAGCTTGTTCATTCTCTCACCCAAGTTGCAGTTGGACTACTGAGCCCCAGCAAGTGGTTACTCCTCATTCCAGCTTGGGAAATGCTGAATTCCCGCCCACTTGTAGTCCTCGGGGGCATAATGACACTTTGTTAAGTTTCTATATAGCTCTGTTAGGAACTCAAGTCACCCATCTTCAAGAGAATTTCAAGGTAAATACAGGATAAATTGTATCAATGGTCTTATTACGCTATTCTTGGGGGCTTTTTTGAGAGGGAATACTGGGGATTGAACCCAGGGTTTGTGCCTGCTGAACATATGCTCTATCCCTGAGCTACACCCCCAAGTCCCTGTTAGATTTCTTTTCTTAATAAAGTTTTAGAGTTTTTGTTTGTTTGTTTTTTTGAGACAGAGTCTTACTTTCCAGCCCAGACTTGCCTTGAACTCAAGATCCTCCTGCCTTTGCCTCCTGAGTGCTGGGATTACAGAAATGCACCACCACACCTAACTTAAGCAAAGTTTAGTCACTATTGAGAGAAAGCCTATTCTAAAGTGTAACTGATCAAGTTTGTGAACGATTCAGTCACCAACTGATACCATATTTTAGAAAATGTGATGGACCTTGTGCACTGTCTTGCTCTTTCCCCTCGAGTAGGAGCAAAAGAGTTGCTGGTATCAGGATCCCTTACCCTGGAGAGCTATTATGGGCAGCTGGGAGGGGGAACCCCAAGTGCAATTGCTCGTCAAGCTTTTTCTGTCACATGCGCTAATGTCCTAGTGGCCAAAGCAAGCCACATGCCAAGCCCAGAGTCAATTTGGGAGAATGGTAGTCAAGGGCATGGAGGTGTGATTTGTCATAATTCATGGCCGTTACCCAACAATCGGCCACATATATCAAGTCAATAGATAAATATTCAAAAAGAGCTAGTTTTCATACTACTTTAAACTCGTGTCTTATTTCTGGGTCTGATCACTGTACTAATGTCTTCTCAAGATAGTCTGGTCATTTTGGTCACTGTATCAATATCTTTATTAGACATTATACTATCATCACTATGATCATTTTGCCTTTTTGGTTACTTTTGTTAAAGATACTAATTTATTAAATGCAAACATTGAATCCCCTCGTCCCTGCTCCCCCCCCAAAAAAAGAAAAGTTGAAGAATGTTCAGTCATCTCCCAGGATAGGCTCGATTAGTCTAAAGATGGTCCTGTCCCTTTTGCTCCCTGGGACTGCAGTTTGGCCCAATGAGACAGAGAAGGGATTCATTGGAGGCGCCTGAGAAAGTGTGTTCTCTCCTGAGAAGCACAGAAAACCATCTGTCTCCCCAACCGCTGGACCTAAATGAGAAGACAGAGAGCTCTGCCTGTTGACAGTGAGTCAGACCCAGGGCATCACTGCTTGGCAGAGCAGAAGAGGGCAGGAACCTGGCTCTTCCTCATCAATGAGCTCCTGAATAAACCAATCTGGAAGCCTGTTCTGCCTCTGGATTTTCAAGTGGTGAGCCAAGATGCCAATTTGAGTCAGGTTTTTGATGTCTGGCTGCTATTAGCATCCTACCTACAACAGCCTCTGTGTGAGAGGCTGTACCAGGGGTTTATCAATGATCCCATGCACTCCTGTGTTCAAGAACTTCCCATGTACTTGGGGGCAAACTAAGGCAATTGTTGGGCCACATGTGTATCCTAGAGGAAGGCAGAACAAATGCAGTGCTAGGTCATTGGGGAGGCCTTGAAAGAACCGACTGAGCTGGGCTTTGCAGGATGGGAGTCAGAGAGAAAGGAGAATTGCAAGCTAAATGTCAATGTCAGAGGATATTTGTGTCTAAAACCATTTCTGTGTTTGGTCAATTTCTATTATTAAATAAATGGTAACCACGATGACATTGGTCCTTGCCCTCACAGTTTATAGCCTAAGCAGTGGACCAGATGAGAAAACAAACAATAGCAGTGGGTGGAAATACTAAGGCAAAGCAGGTAAGTCGTCAGGAACCAGATCATAGAAGTGCAAAACACATGCTAAAGGGCCAGTGAGGGACAAAAAACCCTACACCTTGACCTGGAGGGACAAGATCACTGTGGCTCAAGAGTAGTTTCCACCATCTGGGTATCAGGTACATCAGGACCACAATTGTGTCCATAGCAACGCTTGGAAAATGTGTGGTTTTATATTTTGGAATAACTTTCTATCAGAAAAAGATCTCTCCAATAGGTAGGCGTTGGGTTTTCTCCTTCAACTGCTTACTATTACAAAGACCAAGAGGCTCACACTTGCGGCAAGGGGTGGAAATCTAGCAAAACTAATTTAAATAATGAAATTAGTGTGTTTGATTACAGTGTTATTCTTTTAAGAGCTCAAGCTCTTAATACCATCTGACAAGGACTACTCTTTAATGTCTACCTTACTGCCCTAATTGGATTGTGAATGCCCTGTAAGCAATGTGCAGCTTAGTACTGGAATTTCAGAGCTGAAAGGACTCCAACCTCCATATTTTCCAGTAGATAAAAGTTCAGATGAAATCCACACATTTCTTTAGCATATGATATTAGCTTGCCTGCCTCTCTAATTAATGCGTCCTCATCTCAGTATGACACTGCTCCAAAAGGATGAAAATTGGTTCTTGGTAGGCAAAAACAATTTACATGCTGTAATGGTTTGTGGTCCTTCCAAGCTTGACCCTACCTGACAAAATCTTCTTTCTTAGGAGGAAGGAAGATTTCTCCTGTGGTAGCCGCTGATTTTTAAAGGTTGAGAAAAGAAATGATCTTGTTCAGTGGGGCACACAGAAGGGATTTTCACATCTTCCTGAGCCATTGTTTTCCTCCTGGACTTCTAGTGCCTCCTACTTTCCCCACCAAATGACCTGGTTAGCTCTGTAGGCGTCTTGCCAGAGTCCATTCATATAGTAAGTATTTAAGGGCCTACTATGCACACTGAAGCCAGATCCATCCTTCAGCAACACTCTCGTCCTGGTCCTGTCTTTTCAGTGGCTTCCCCTGGCCTTAAGAATGAAGTTCAAACTGGTGAGCATGATGTTGGAAACCCTGTGACACCTGAACTGACTGAGTTTTATAGTCTCAGCGTCCTCTACTCTAGGGGGCTCATCCTGTACCTGTGAAGTCTTCATGACATGAGGTTCCTTTGTCAAAAGACCTCCCAGCCTCCAGAGCTGAGAATGGCAACCCCTTTCTACCTCCACTATACAATTGTTTCTCTCTTTTTGTGTGGTACTGGATTTGAACTCAGGGTCTTGCACTTGTTAGGCATGCATTCTACCACTTGAGCCACACCCCCAACCCTTTTATTGTTTTAGTTGTTTTTTAGATAGGATCTCAAACATTTTGCCCAGGGTCAGCCTCAGACCGAAATCCTCCTACCTATGTCTCCCCTCCTGTGTAGCTGGTATTACAGGCATGCACCCACCACTCCTGGCTTGTTGGCTGAGATGGGGGTGTCTCAACATTTTGCTCAGACTGGCCTCCAACCATGAGCCTCACAATCTCCATCTCCTGAGTAACTGGGATTATAGACATGCACTACCAAGCCCAGCTGACAATTGTTTCTTTATGTCATTTTACTCTTAGGTTTTACTCTCCCATGTGCATCATCCTCTGGCCTTATATCAAGAAATTCATATGCTTTTTCCACTCCAGAGTAAATATTTGGCCTGCTTAGCAATGTTGTTTTGCTTTGCTTTGCATTTTGTTTTATTTGTTTTGTTTGAGTGGGTCTCGCTATATATCCCAGGCTGTTCTCTTTCAGTCATTCATTAATCCTGATGATCTGCTATGAACCAGCCACCACACTTCATTCTGGGGATTCGACAAGGGCTCTGCTCCCTACTACCTCATAATTAAATGGGAAAGAGGATCAAATTGTGATGCTGTAAAGGCTCTCGTAGAGGTGTGGGAACACAGGGAGGGGCAACCAGCCCCATTTGCCCACACAGGGAACAGAGGAAAAATACGGTAATTAACCCTTATCCGTGGTTTCACTTTTCATGGTTTCAGTTGCCTGTGTTCAACCATGGTCCAGAATTTTTAAATAGAAAATTTTGGAAATAAACAATTTCTAAGTTTTAAATTGTGAGCCATTCTAAAGAGTATAATGAAATCTCAAGGGTTTCGCTCTGCCCCAGCTGGAACATGAATCGCTGTTTGCCCAGCATCTCCACACTGAATACGCTACCACTCATTAGTATCTAGGGAGTCATCTTGATTATCAGACCAACTGCCAAGGTACCACTGAGTTTGTGTTCAAGGAACCCCTATTTTACCTCCTAATGGCCCCAAAGTGCCAATGTAGTAAGTTGGCAACTCAGATGTGCCAAAGAGAAGCCACAAAGCACGTCCTTTATGTAAAAAAGGTGAGCTATAGTAAGATATTTCTAGAGAAATATCTTATTACAGTGCGTTGCTCATTTTTCTGTTTTGCAATCGGTTATTGTTGGTAATCTCTCAGTCTACCTGCCTTATAAATTAAGCTTGTTCCAGGTATATATGTATTGGGAAAAAAATAGTACTTGTAGCTACAGGGCTTTGGCACCATTGGTGGTTTCAGGCATCCACTGGGGGGTCTTGGACCATATTCTCTGTGGACAATGGCTACGGCACCCCCGGAAGAGGGAACAGAGCTGCCAGGCCCAGGGCAACTGACTCAAATGATGTTGGAGGAAGGATGAGGGTTCTGTGAGTAAGCCTAGACCCCAGTCTTGTCACGAGCATGTGAGCCACCTGCAGGCTTGCAACTACGCATTCTGATTCAGCAGGTCTAGAGGGAGGTCAAGGTTCTATACCTCTAGCAAGCTCCCAAGAGTTGCAAAGGCTAACTGCACACTGGCCGGGGAGGACTAGGTGGTTCAGACAGTACCTCTTCTGCTTTCATTCAAAAAGACATGAACGCTATGTGTTCATGAAGACTTCCTAGAAGGCATTCTCACTCATCAGTGTTTAGGATACAGTCCTGGGTGGCGTGGGTCCCAGGGCAGACTTAATATTGAATTTGGGGCTTTGTGTTCATCTTCTGCCTTCACATCAACCATGCTCCCCTCACAGTCCCCTGAGACTCCCTCACCAATCGCATGATTGCAGACCCCATGATTTGGATGGGGCTTCTTCCCCATGGGTGTGTGTTGGAAGGTTGGTCCTCAAGATGGTGATGTCAGGAAGTGGGACTCCTCTGGGAGCTGGAGTCTAGTGGGAGGTCTGTAGATCAACCAGCAGGCAGTGTCCTCAAAAGGGATTAAGGCTTTTTTCCTGGGACTGGGCTAGTTCTTGCAAGATCATTGTTACAAAAGCCTGAACCTGGCCCCACCCAGTCTCTCTCAGGCTTCATGTACAGAGCTATGATTGCTTCCCCTCTCCCCTTGCCCCACACACACCACTGCCATCTGCCATGAATTGCCACATTCAGGGGAACATCCTCACAAGAACATGTGCCTTGCTGTTAGGAAATTTTAGCAGTCACAACTGTGAGCTAAGTAGACCTCTTTTCTTCATAAGTAGTCTGTCTCAGGTATTTCACTATAGTAACAAAAAACTAATATACAAATCTTGGTTTGATTTATATTGAATATAGTAAAGCCTTATTAATTCAAGCTTACTAGCCTGAACTTGGTGATAATTTGATAATTGATGTTTACTTGTCAAAAAAATCACTTTTTTGTAAATAGGAACAAGTTTGACAATATGGATATGATTATAAAGATAATTAAAACATTCAAGTTTTTTTCAAGTAAACTGACCGGGCTTTAGAAACACCAACTTATGACAAAATTATTCACTTTTCACATAATTTTGTAATTTTATTTCTTAAACTTTGTTCAAAAAACTCCAATAAGCAATGCTGCTTATCAACTTCCAGGGATGAAAGGAAACAACAATAGTAATAACAGAGTTATAAATTTGTTTTTATAAATTTGTGATGCAAAGCTTCAAAAAATTAATTGAAAAAGATTAAACCTGCATTATTGGAAGCTGAGTTGCTAGAGTTGAAAAGACACAAAAAATGGAAGGATGTCCTATCCCAGGGACATGAATACATTTGAAGAGCATCTAGAAAGACAAGCCATGTGGAGAAAGAAAATACCATTTGCTTAAGATAAAGGGAACATTTTAGCTTAATTTGGAGCATATCATTTGAATTTCTCCTCTTCCCCAAATGCTCACTAAATATAATTTAAAAACTGAAACTTGAGATGCAGAAACACAATGAAAATTTCAAGTCATCTACTTTTCCCACAAAGGCATTTTTAAGACACCCCATCACATTAATCTTCAGAATATTTGTAACCAATCTTTGTGAAACAATTTAATGATTTGAGATAATCATCACAAAAGGTTTACCTGTTTATATGTCCAGGTGCACATATTCAATACAAATAAATCAATCCCATGGGTTTTTCAAGCAGGTTAAGATGACATTGAAATATATTTAGGTTCAAATGACATCATTCTGGTAAACCACTAAAACATTTCAACTTTTAACATAATAGTATTGACTTATTGTCTTCTCTCTCCTTCCAGATCTATCACTTTTTATAGATGACTTTTCCTTTAGCTATGACATATTCAATTAATTCATGATGGCCTCCAAATTGATAAATCAAATGCTCCCATCTAGAAAGAAATCAAACATTTTTTTCAATACATGGAAGTCAAAATTATCACTATGTCAACGAATGCTAATTTTAAAATGAATTTTCTAAAAGCTGATTTATACTAGGTCATTGCTATTTGAGCTTTTTATACTGTTATTGAGTATATAACTAACTGATCTGTGATAAATCTAGTGGTGTTTAAAAATAGTATTTAAGTACTTGATCTTAAATATTTGCTTCATTACATGACACATGAATGCTAACATGAACAGTACAGTGAAGGGAGTGAATTGTGACCATGAAGTCAGAATTATAGGGCTGCTCCCTGCTGAATTTGGGGTCCAAGGGCTGTAATTAGCTCACATGGGTCAAATAGGCATAGTATTTACAACTCTTAGATTTACAACAATAACATCCAATTGTGACACTGGAGGCTCAGCTGGTAGCAGACTGAATGTGAGAAATAAAAAACAAGAAACAGGAGAACCGAGTGAAGGGTTTTGGGATCCAACTGCCATCAGAAGTCAGAGAAGGAATGAAGCAGAACCAGGGTGACAAGC
This sequence comes from Castor canadensis, assembly GCF_047511655.1. Classification (NCBI taxonomy): domain Eukaryota; kingdom Metazoa; phylum Chordata; class Mammalia; order Rodentia; family Castoridae; genus Castor; species Castor canadensis. Next base: position 133,432,119 of record NC_133393.1, on the reverse strand, counting down.
TGGAGGTGGGAATAAGCAGAAGGTCAGGAGCCAAACAGAAAATCAAACACCCACATCCAAAGTCCAGGTAAACAGAGCAGGAACCTGGAAATCTTTGAATGATGTAAGGCAGATGAAGAGACCCAGCAACTTGGTCGACTTTGTAGTTTAGGACCCGGGAGGTAGACTTTCTGGTTGGAAAGTGGTGAAGACAGAGGGGGACTGGGTAGTGTCTGAATCTAGACAAAGCCATACTAATAACTAGTGAAAAGAGAGTTTAAACTTTGTTTACATATATGACAGTGAGCATAAAATAAAACAGCTAAGTTGGGAGAACACTCACCTGGATGCACTGATGATAATGAGATCGCCCTGCTTGCCAACTTCCAAAGACCCGTGGGTGTGAGATTTTCCCAGCGCATAGGCCGCATTGATGGTGGCAGCCGCCAAGGCCTCAGCCATGCACATCCTCATGTTCACACAGGCCAGATGCATGACCATTGGCTAAGGCAGGAAGAGAAAAGCACTGGAGGAAAGTGACAGACCAGCAGCTGCTGCTTAGGACGTTCTCCACACAGCACAACTCATAAAGGCAGTTAAATGCAGTTGGAGGGCTCAGGAGGTAGCTTAGTCGTAGAGCTCACACTTAGCATGCACAAGGCCCTGGGTTCAATCCCAGCACCCCCAAAAGGATGTATAGGTGGACTTGCTAAATTGCTATGGGAGAAAAATCTAACTTGATACATAAAGGTTCTTATGTTTTTGGGAAAATTCCTTCATTATTGGGTATAACTTATACTCAATAATGTATTTAATATTTATTTACAACTTTTCAAGACTTTTACTGTGTTAAATGAAACTTACCTCCTCCCTTACTTATTAAAACGTCATTGAGTTCCTGCTATGCTCTGGTGAAGGAAAATGAGTTACTACAAAACCACAATGCCCAAGGCTAAATTGGAAAATGATGCAAATACAAGCTGCTCTCCTCTCTTCAGGCCTGCAGGCATCCGTGTGGTGCAATTATATTACTGTCTTTACCTGCTTGTCTTGTTTCACAGGGAAGTATTTTTAGATCTTTTACACATTTTAACAGCTGGCGAAATATTTTTAAATTACTTATATGCTCAATTAATACTCTTCAGAAAAACACCTGAAATAATAATTACCATTGAAAGGCAATATGCATTGGGGTTGAAATCACTGCCCAGGGCAACAATCACACCTTCATCTAGCATCTTCCTGGCTCGAGGCTGCTTCAGTCTAGAGGAGGAAGAAAAGATGTCAGTCTCTAGAGCTGGAAGTTTTGCAGAACAGATGACCAGAATGGAAGAGAAATTGAGACACCCAATGCCTTCATGCTCTAGAAGAAGAAGAAAACTAAAGGTTAAGTAATTAGTGGTACAATTAGGTAGAACCCTATTTAGGGTCTGGAGAACTCTTGATTTTCATCATTGTGCTTTGGGAATTACTTGGCTATTATTTAATTTGTGACCATTTATCTCAGCAATCTTTTATATACATATATATATATATACACACACATATAAATACATGTTATAGATGTATTATAGTTGCATATTATAAATTATACCTATTGTTAGAAATGAAGGAGACATGGAAGAAGCAGAGAGACAGCTCAAAAACCAGCACAGGGTTTATTGTCCAGGAAGAAGCCTGGTGGAGGGGAACCCCAGCAAGAGAGCTGGAGCCCCCAGCCACTTACAGACTTGATGTAGATATAAGGGAGTGGTATGGAGGGGAAACCCCACTGGATGGGAAAATTCTTCCACAGTAGAGTCAAACATCACTAGGGGGAAGCTAGAGGAACTAGGTAGATAAGTTGCTCAGCTCCAGACCCCCTGGCAAGGTAGTGGCTTGTCATTTCCTTGAGGCTAGATGTGGTCCTTCCAGTAGGTGGTAGGTGGCGTGTCAGTAAGCTGCCTGCAAGGATGGGGGGGTCTGATCCTAACATGGCTTCTTTTTGTTCACCCTAACACCTATATCTCTCTCTATATATACAACTCTCTCTCTCTCTCTCTCTCTCTCTCTCTCTCTCTATATATATATATATATATATATTCTTGCTGAGGGAGGAAAATATAATTTACCAATGACTTTCAATAAAGTAATAAACTTTTCTAATAAAATGTCACTTACATGACTTAAACAACTAAAAAGGTTAAATTAATGCTATTTGTATTAATTTCCAAACAGCTTCCCTTTTTTTGTTTTATTTTTAGGTTTCAAATTTTTTTTTGTAGGTTCTTTAAAAAAGGCCCAACAATTTAATGTATAAAATGTGCTTCTTCCTGGATTAGGCATCTCCTGGCCACACACTGTATGTTCTTTAGGATATAACATGTAAGTTGTGTCAAAGATAAACAAATGCAGGCACTAGTTGAAGTGATGAGGACAGATTTAATTTAGGAAAAACAATTACAACAGGAAAAGAGTACAGCATACACTGAACTCAGTGTCAACTTGTGCAGAGGTAACTGGGCATTTTGAAGGGATAATGAAGAAGTAGAAAGAAAAGCACCGGGTGTTCAAGCTGTCAGGAAAGCAGGAATTTATAAAACAAGAGAGGCCTTGCCAGTGAGATCTGGGGTTGTTAATTGGCACTTAGCTAAAGGAGAAAAGAACTTGCGGGTTTATGGCCTGAGGCTGGGTGCAAGTTAGAGCAAGGGGCCCTCCTGGCTGAGTAAAATTTTCTCTTTGAATATTTGTTTTTCAAAGAGTTGACTCTCAGGTCCTTGAGAAAACACCTTTGGATGGGAGAAGATTTACATCTCAAAAAGGAAAAGAAAGGACTTAGAATTGCAAAATTTTAAAAGCAATTGCTCTAAGAAGGTGTCAGTGGCCAATCTGCCTATCAACAGGTTTTGGATGGAATGAGTAATCAGTTCTCCTGGAAGCATTGAGCTTTCTCAGTTTCGCACTGTCTCAATTGTTGCTGCATCCCCAGTACCTAGAACAGCACCTGGCAACTAGTAGACTTTGGCTTACATGTTGGCATGGGATTTAATAAACTATCAGGAGTACAGAGATGATTCTTGTCCTTAAAGCATTTCTAGTATGGACTGGTCATTTGTAGGACCACTTAAAATTATGCTTCCCAACTGTGACAACGGAAAAGAGGAGATAAGTGAAGAAGAGGTAGAACAAGGAAAGGTAGCACCCCTCCCTTATCCACAGGGAATGCATCCTAAGACCCCTCAGTGGACACCTAAAGCCTCGGATAATACCAAACCCTATGTGTGCTATGCTTTTCCTATACATTCATACCTGTGATAAAGTTTAATTTATACAATTGGCATGGTAAGAGATTAATAACACTATGTAAGAATAAAATGGAACAGTTAAAATGATATGCCGAAGGCAAAGTTATTTAAAATTTAGGAACTATTTATTCCTGGCACCTTCCATTTAATATTTTCAAACCGCAGTTGACCACAGGTAAGTGAATCTTCAAAAGGCAAAACTGAGGAAAAAGAGGGACTGTGATAGCTTCACACTGTCCTGCACATTATTCTGATGGCCTCCTGTTCCCTTCAGAACTACTCAGGTGGGGGAAAAAGTGAGGCTGTAAAAATAATAAGGGAGATCCATAAAAAGGAAGATGAATATTTCCTGAGTAAATGTGACATGCAAATATTCATCCAATATGTGGTTAAAGGCAGCCCTTAAGAGCCATAGGGCTCAGGTTATCCTAAAAATGACAGTCCAAGAGTTCAAGGTACAGCAGGGGCCTGTAGGTCTCTCTTGATGGAGAAATAAGAAAAGTACAGGACCAAAGAAGCCAGAGACAAGAATGGGCCTCTGTCTGATTGCCCTTATTGTCCAGAAAGGATGTAAACCTCCCTGTGACAATGGCAGCTGGTGCCTGCCAAGAGCATAGGAATAGAGGTCAGATTCTGAAGGCTGAACTCCCCGGAGGTACCACAAAGTCTTTCAAAGTTTTTGCTCCATGTTAAGAGACTTGAGGCAAGTAAAAGAAAGTCATTTTGGGTGGGTATAAAAGACATGCTCCTGAGTGGAGAAAATCAACCAAATTAAATATTGATTGAGAATCTAGATTGGTAACTACTAAGACTGTTTAAGAAAAGTGCATGGTTATACCAAGAAGTTATTAATAGTTCATGATTTTAGCCTGCACTGTCTAGTCTTTACATTAAGAGAATATTAATAAAAATGGAAAAATAAGGACAATATTAATACCAATAAAATGTATGATATACATATGCGTATGAAATCATAATAAATTAGAGAAAAGCACCGAAATATTTTTTCTTTTCCCTTCTAAAAGTTACTCAAATCCCAGCCTTTCTCACCCTCAGCACAGTCCATGTCTTGGGCTGGATAATTCTTTATTGGGGGGTGCCGTTCTATAAATTGAGAGGCATTTAGCAGCCCCTGTGGCCTCTACCCACTAGATGCCAGGTGTGCCCCCTAGCTGTGACAACCAAAAATGCTTCCTAACATTCTCAAATGTCCCCTGGGAGACAAAAATCACTTTGGAGTGAGAACCACTGTCCTAATCGTCCCCCAGAAGACCATGTATTGGACCCACACCAAATCCTAAGAGAAAAATCAACTGTCTCTTGAGTGCTGACTTCACAGCTGCCAAGGAAGTGTTATAATGGAAAGGGTCAGAAGACCTCATAGTTAGCAGAATTCTAGAGCAATAACAGTTATTAAAGATAGGCAAGGTATATTCAATTCATAGAGGGCCTACAACAAAGTCCTGAAGGAGACTGGACAAAATAAGCTTTCTCTGTCTCCTAAATTCTCCCACCCCCAGAGTGTGTGAGGATTCGGGCATTCCTTATGGTTCCAATAATATCCTTTTAGAAAACAGCTCATCCAGATTCTGAGTGTTGCTGAATACCCCAGCATCTTAGGTGTGTTTGCAAAAGTGCACAGCCAATTTAGTTATTTGCCAACTCTAAAAGTAATGCATACTGATTTTTTTTTAAGTTGGAAAATTCCAAAATCTAGGGAGGAAAAAGGAGCACCAATGTCCTCCATAATCCCACCACTCAGAGGCAATTGGGTCTAGGCGCCTTCCTCAGGGTAACACACTTGTGAATTTATGACGCAGGAGCTTCTGTCGTCTGCAGTTTTCAGCGATTTGTAAGGGCAGTGGGATAGTCTTTTTTTTTTTTTCTTTTATTATTCATATGTGCATACAAGGCTTGGGTCATTTCTCCCCCCTGCCCCCACCCCCTCCCTTACCACCCACTCCGCCCCCTCCCTCTCCCCTCCACCCCCTCAATACCCAGCAGAAACTATTTTGCCCTTATTTCTAATTTTGTTGTAGAGAGAGTATAAGCAATAATAGGAAGGAACAAGGGTTTTTGCTGGTTGAGATAAGGAGAGCTATACAGGGAGTTGACTCACATTGATTTCCTGTGCGTGTGTGTTACCTTCTAGGTTAATTCTTTTTGATTGGGATAGTCTTGAGATACCATCAAAACCTGTGTCCTCACAGCCTGTCCTTGCAGCCTGTGTCACAACCTTACCTCAGCATGTAGGCTGTGGTGGGCAGAAGGATGGCGGAGCACCCAGCTGTTGCCATGGCAGCAATGCCCTCATCACTCACTTCCTCCAGATGGCTAATTGCCCGGGCTCCTAGTTCTGCCCCAAGCTGGCAGGATGGCAGAGAGGGAAAGGCTTAACAAATAACGAATAAAGTGCATGACACTGTTTCCTCCAAAAAGAAACAACTCTTTATTATTAATTTTTCATGTCAACTGCCTCTAGGAAAGCCCCAGAATAGAAAAAGGGCTTGTAATAGATAGATAGTGTGCTGTTTTAAAACTAATCTTTTTTTTTTTTTGGCAGCACTAAGGTTTGAACACAGAGCCTTACACTTACAGGCTGGTACTCTATCACGTGAGCCATGCCTCCAGCCCTTTTTTGCTTTAGTTATTTTTCAGGTAGGAGCTCACTTTTTTGCCCAGGGCTGGCCTCAGACCATGATCCTCCTGCCTATGTTCCTGAGTAGCTGTAATTACAGGAGCTTGCCACCACACCTGGCTTATTGGTTAAGGTGGGATCTCACTAACCTTTTGCCCAAGCTGGTCTCAACATGATCCTGAATAATCCCAGCACTCGGAAGGCTGAGGTGGGAGGATAGGGAGGTTGAGGCCATCTTGGGCAACATAGTAAGACCCATTTTCAAGGACAAAAAAGAAAGAAAGAAAGAAAAGAAACGTGATAAACTATACAGAGGGAATGGGTTAAAGGAAGGGATTAAAATGAAGGCAAGATCAGAGGGACAGAGAGAGGGGTTACTGCAGGAGTCCAAGGTGACATGATGGTAGTGGAAACCAGGCAGTGAGCTGAGAGACAGGGACTTGGTTGAAATACAGTAGGTGAAGAGGAAGGAGTCAAAAAGGATGTCCAGGTGTGTTTGACTGAGCAACAGACAGACAGAGCATGATATTCACTGGGACAGGGAACAGGACAAGATTTGGAAGTGATATTAAGACATCAAGTTGAAGCCAGCACCAGTGGCTCACATGTCATCCTAGCTACTCAGGAGGCAGAGATCAGAAGGATTGTGATTTGAAGCCAGCCCAGGAAAATATTTCATGAGACCCTATCTCAAAAAAAACCCTTCATAAAAAAGACTGGTGGAGTGGCTCAAGGTGAAGGCCCTAAGTTCAAGCTCCAGTACCAGAAAAAAAAAAAAAAAAAAAAAGCCATCAAGTCGAGCCAGGTGCCTGAAATCCTAGCTACTTTGGAGGCAGAGATCAGGAAGATCATGGTTCAAGGCCAGCCAGGCAAATAGTTCACAAAATCCTATTTTGAAAATGCCCAACACAAAAAGGGCTGGTGGAGTGACTCAAGTGGTAACTCTACCTGCCTATCAAGCAGGCCCTGAGATCAAACCCCAGTACCACTAAAAAAAAGAAAAATAAAAAATAAAAAGACATCAAGTTAAATATACGCTTGAGCATAAGCCCCAAGGCCGATTGCTAGATTTCATTTTTTGAATTTTTTATGGTGTGCTGGGGATCGAACCAAGGCCTTGGGTACACTGGGTGAGTGCTCTACCCACCGAGCTACATACCCAGCCCCTTTCAGACAGTTGTTTTAGTAAACTCTAAAGCTTACAGGAGGGATGTCCAGACTCATGCTTGCAGAGACTCTGCCTTATTCACTGCTGGACGGTGCCTGGTGCCCAGTAGACTCTCAAATATTTATTGATAAGACGAATAAGTGAATTTGGGCAAGACATACAGACGTGAAAAGCATCCTGTGGTTATTAACGATGTGCCCCATCAACACTGATTGGGGTTCTGTCACAAGAAGATCCCAGAAGCTCCCTGTGAAATTACTATTCTTTGCTAGGGCGGCTTTGTGTGCCAACTGAAATATGTCGTGAATGTAGGAACCGAGATCACAGACGTACCTGCTTTTCTAGTAACATCACCAGAAGGTGGTAAGAAAAGTAAATGATCAGGCTGGGGGTGTAGCTCAGAAGTAGAGTGTGTGCTCAGCAAGAGCAAGACCCTGGATCAACCCCCAGCACCAAAAACCCTCCCCCCAAAACAAAGGAAGTTTCTAAGAGAGGTCAGGGTTTCCCAGGCTCAAGCAGCCAATTTGCACATTGTTCAAAGGTTCTGTGTTTCAGAAGGCTATGCCTTGCCTTGAACAAATGAATTGAGTTTTCCACAGCATGAACGTGCAAGTACGTATTGACAAGGGAGCCAAGGTCAGCCCTACCTCGGCAGCCTTCATTGGGTGGAGCTCATCCCCATGGAAGTTAATCTGCAGTCCCATCTCCTTTCCACTTTGAAGAATCCTTCTGGTGGAATCCAGATCAAAGACCCCCTTCTCACAGAACACGTCTATATTGTCAACGTGTAGTTCCCCCTGTCTGCCAAGTTCCTTCAGCTTTGGGAGGTGGTTAGTGATGATGTCATCCGCTGCTTCAGTGGCAGTTTTTCCTCTGATGAAAGAAAATGAGATTACTATATATTTATTTAGTAATATACATATATATGTACAAATCCATACATACACACATATATACACACATTTATATATATATATATATATATATATATATATATATATAGAGAGAGAGAGAGAGAGAGAGAGAGAGAGAGAGAACCTGAGAAACAGTATATAGGTAAATGACTTCAAGCCTCAGAAAAGTAGAAAAAAGAATCAAAGCTAAGACTCAGGATTCTTGACAACTGGGTCATGCAGCAGTATCAATAAGATTTCCACTTGCACTGATGTTATCCACAGAGATGTAAATTGCTCAGTCATGCTAGTACACAGGAGTTGCCTTTTGGGTTGTCAACAAGGCCACCTGGCTGGGCTATAAAGCTGAATCCCTGCATTAAGGACACTTACAGGACATCCTGGATGCTTCTGAATATCCACTGCAGTCCCCTTACCCAGCTATTGCCCTGCCTTTTCTTTCTCTTCCTCCTCAATGTTTCCTGAAGCATCTGCCTAAGGCTGCCTGTCTCACCATGGGGGAAGGAGGGTGAATAGCAGAGGGCCTTGAAATGCTCTGTAAAATTTTCCTGTTATATATATTAGAAAGGAATGGGTTTTTTAAGTCAGACAGAGCTCTACCTCTTGCTGGCTCCATCAATTTGGACACGCCATTTGGCTCTGATTTACAGTTGTCTAAAGATGAGCTTTTTCAAAAGTCTCAGTGCAGTTTTAAGCTTTAATAACTTCAGATTCTAAATGCTAAAAACTTACAACAAAGATTTTAGAAATACTGAATATTTATATTTATTTTCTATACAAGTACTTTGTGAGTTTTGAGTAGTAATGTTAATTTTTTACTTCCTCTGCTGATGGCAAGTGAATATTAACATTAAAAATTTATATTTCTGTTCTAGGCAACTGTCCCAAATTTTTATAGTGACTATAATTAATAACAAACAGCATACTGTATTATTGAAAACTACTATGCAAATAAATATATAATAAATAAATAAATATATTGTATATAAATAAATCATATGTTTTGAATATTCTCACCACAAAAAGTGATAAAGTGAGATAATACATCTGTTATTTAATGCAATTTAGCCATTTCACAATATATATTTCAAAAACCATGTTGTACACAGGTACACAATTTTTATTCCTCAAATAAATAATTTACATTTTAAAGTTCCCAAAAATAAGGAACTGTAAAAGAAGTTTAAATGATTACATTTTCAAGCCTATAGCACATATGCATCTCCATTCTCAAAGCTGAAGAGGACAGTAAAACTTTGGAGATACCACCCTGTCGATAACTTTTAGATCTTTCAGGTCTGGAACCATGGTCCCTCCTGTCTAGAGATCTGGGAACAAAAGGACTTGGGGCAGATAAGCTTCAGATGTAGAGAGACAGTGTTCTTTACAGTTAAGCCCTGCAGAGAAACTTTTTAGATAAAGGGAAAAGCTTTAAAAAAAAAATACAACAATAAAACAAAAATGTTTGCTGTTACGTAAATAAACAGATGAACAAAAACCAAATCCCTTCTGAGGCACCTAGACTACAAGGCATGATCTATCTTCTATAGTGTGTTATTAATCTCTCAGGGCTTTATGCTAATTATTAGCACAGAAAATTACTGAAGTTAGCATCTGTAATTTTAAAGGATCTACAAGGGGCTCATTTCTCTTTGCTAACCAAAAGGACATCATTAAAGGACTAGAGAAGTTGGTGGGGGCCGATGGGGCTCCTTCTTGCCATGATTGGCCATTGGAACTACAGCATCCTTCCAAAGCCTTCTTCTTTCTACCTGTCACTTACAGGAGCTGAAGGCTGATGCGCCTCCCTCCCCATGGAGCCCGCAGTGGCCCCAGCCAATGCCCCCCACCTTGCCCCCCGCCGAGATTACTTGGGCACTGAGTGGGCCCCACAGTAGGTGACCGAGATGTCCACGTGCAGCTCCCGCCGGGCGCGCTCCAGCACGCGCAGCATCTTGAGCTCGGTGTCCAGGTCAAGGCCGTATCCGCTCTTGCACTCCACCAACGTGGTGCCCGCCCTCATCATGCACTCCAGCCGCTGTCGGAAGCTGCAGAACAGCTCCTCCTCGGAGGCCTGGCGGGTGCGCTCCACCGTGAAGTTGATCCCTCCTCCAGCCTGGTGGATCTCCATGTACGTGGCACCTGCCAACTGAATATGAGTCCCACTCAGGGAATTTGCAGACAGGTCTGCAGACCGACCTGGCCAGATCAGAAAGGATGAGACATTTCTGGACGTCCCTGCTGTTCCAGACACTAGATGGTTGGGAAAGTCATCCCAGGAAGGCACAGGACAGCAGAGACAGGAGATGGATTAGGGATGCTGGGAACCTCGAAGCTCTGCAACAGGAGTGTTTCCATATCGTAAACACGCAGCTGGTCCCCAGTGAGCTAAGTCTCAGCCCTTCCTACATTTCCTCCACATGTTTGAGTACACAAAGCTAGGGGTTCAGGGAACTTCACAGCAACCATTCAAATTTCTGGTAAAGAGCCCCAGGGTAGGTTCCAGGTCTAGATATCTGGGCACCAGAGTTTGGAGCCTGAACTTTGTCACACAAGCAAATAAAGTCTCTCTGGGGTGCAGTGGGCTCCCATTACTCTGGACAGAAGGGAGTCTGGTGCAAACAAAGTATGCAGCCTGGGTCTGGTGGCCAGAGTTTTCATCAAGCCCTGAGGTCCTCAGCTCCCTACCACGCTCCCTTCCCTGGAACTGACTTTCTGCACCAGTAGAAGGACAACACTGGAATGAAATCTTTAACAGTGCTTCCGACTCTGAAATTCTATGATGGAATAAAATAGTCTTAAAAAACAGCTCTGATTTGTTGAGGAAAGTATATAATATCTGAGGAAAAGGATTTTTTTCCTGAAATAATCCAATTGCACTGTTAGAGTACATGTCTTTTGTTTTTGATTTCCTTAACAATGTGAAAATGTCTCTGACCAAGGATTTAGGAATTGGCTATGGCTAATCAATGACTAATACAGATTACATTCTATGATTTTTTTTTTCTGGCAGTACTTGGGTTTGAACTCAGGGCCTCATGTTTGCTAGACAAGCACTCTACTATTTGAACCATGCCTCTAGCCCACATTTTATGATTCTTCGTAAGTCCCATTTTTCTGAAAAAAGAGAATATAAGCCATTTTGCTTTTATGATTAGTAATATGTTTTTCCAAGTTCAACCCCAATGAATGGTGATTTTCAAATTGTTCCTTGGAACTCTTTCAAAGGCTACTACACGTGGTGATTTGGCATTGGGGTGGGGGCAGGAAGAAGAAAGGAAAAACCAGTTGGCAAGTCACCCAGGTTTGCTCTAAAAGGGTTCTGCAACTAAAAGTTTTCAAACATAATTCCACTTAAAATATTTGGAAGCCCTGTGCATCATATAAAAACTTGGGGCAGGATAAGTAAGTTAGTTCTGCTGTCTCTTGTTTTCCATAGTCAGGCAAGTAAAACTACCCATTATAGACATGTAGGCCTGGCACGGTGGCTCATGACTGTAATCACAGCTGCTCTGGAAGCGAGACAGGAAGATCTTGGTCTGACACTAGCTCAGACAAACCCCATCTCAACAAAAAAGCTAGGTGGTGGTCTTATCTGTAATCCCATTTACAAGGGAGGCATAAGTAGGAGGACTGAAGTCCAGGCCTGCCTGGGCAAAAAATGGGAGACCCTATCTGAAAAATAACTAAAGCAAAAGGGACTGGGGGGGCATGACTCAAGTGGTAGCGTTCCTGCCCAGCAAGCATAAGGCCCTGAATTCAAACCCCAACACAACCACCACCACACACACACACAAAAGACATGTAGACATATGTGGAAAGGTTGATAGCCTATAAACTTTTCAGGAAAGACTTTATATTTGTGTTCTATTTTGGTTGTCCATTATTCATTGCAGTTACCTTCATTGCAAACTCATGAACTCTTTCACCAGCCCAGACCGGATGTGTGTGTGCATCCACCAGACCTGTAATCGACAAAATTAAGAAACAGAAGGCACTTAGAGGCAGGCAGACTGAACCATGCTGCTCCTCGGAAAGCATGGTGGTGGCCATCCAACTTGGAGGAGAATAGGAATGCCAAACTCTAGAAGTTCTTTCTGTCTGGCTGATCTAGAAGGTTCTAATAGAGGAGGACAACCCAACATGGTGCAAATAGCCCTTAGAGAAATATAGCTCCTTTGCTCAGTTAAGTCCATGATCACCAAACATGATTTTAACCAGGCTGTCAAAACCATTAGTTGAGCAAAATCAATGGCTATATCACCAAGGAACAGCAATTAAACCCTCAACTTTGAGAAGGAAAACTAAGAAAGCTCAATCTGCCTTCAAGAAAGAAATAGTTTAAAGAGAAACTATAAAGCAATCACTTAGAACTTTTGTTTACCCAGGTCCAATTCAGTAAAGTGCATCTTTACTAAATATTTTTAATGACCCATAAATGATTCTCAGTGGGCTAAATCAAAAGTACCTATTAAGATTGCTTCTATCACATTCTTTCTTATGACATTTCACCCTGACTGTCTCTTGACCACCAAAAGCCTGAAGGTAGAGGTTCTGCTAGATGTACACAGTGAACATTTTAGAATATAAAATTTTCATATGTCATATTTAAGTTTTAGTATGGTTTATATAAAATATCAAAATACATATAAAAACCCATGTTTGTGTAGAACTCAAAACCTGAATCTTGTTTCAGATGATTGCCTGAGGCCATACAGCACAGACCGTGTAAATGATAAGTAATAAACTATGTTGTCAATCACTCAAGACACAAGTGAACAGCAATGAAATGTGTGTGTGTGTGTGTGTTTCTTTTTCCTTCTACAGCTGGGTCCTTTGTTTCATATCCTCTATAAATTTAGAAAATTTCTGGTATGGGAGACGGTAGCTGATGTGCTGTCACCCCTATGAGATGGATTAATAAAGTTCTTTCAACTGTTCTGGAAGCTAAACACAACACAGGGGGTTTCTCCTTGGGATCTGAATGGGGAGAAGTGAAGTGAATGAGTGGGTTTGAGCCCTAACTCTCTCAACCTGTTTAGCAAATTTGAGAAAGGTATTTTGCCCCAACCTCCAGTTCCCCACTGTGTAACATGTAGATCATGACACCTACCTTGCACAGCAGATAGGCAGATTCAACACGAAAGCATGTATGCAAAGCAGCTAGACACGCAACAGTAGAAATTCAATACATGGAGCCACTAATATTTTAATGCTATTGTAAGACCCTATTGAAAACAAGCTGCTGTTCTTCCTCCTTCTGTTCCTAGAGTAGCTGTTAAAACTACTTTCAGAGCTGTGTTAGAAAGGAGTAAGTACCTGGTAGGATACATTTCCCAGAGCAATCAATTCTTTCTTCAAAAGTTTCTTCAGAAAATTGCCTTTGGATAACATCAGCAGGACCGATAGCTTTTATAAACCCATCGCTGCAGAAAAATTCAAGAAATAGTTACTAAGTTTGGAGAAAATCCTGTGTATTACTTTTATGTTTGCTGTGTGAGCAAATTACCTGACAGAAGAACTTACAGGTGGGAATTACTTATTTTGCTCATGCCTTAAAATGGTCCAGGTAGTCCATCGTGGTGGGGAGGGCATGGTGGAGCAGAGCAGCTCACATCACAGTGACCAGAAGCAAAGAACTGGGGAAGTGGCCAGGGCAATATATAGCTCTCAAGGATACGCTACTAACTACACCCTACCTCCGACTTTCCAGTGCCTCTCAATAATGTCATCCTATTATTAATCATACCTTGATCAGGATCTAATCACTTCCCCAAAGCCCATCAGCTGACAATCCAGCTTTACTACATGAACCTGTGGGGGGATGTTTTTTACTCAAACCATAATGTCTTGTGAGAACTATAATGATTTAAAATGTTTTCAGATGCCTTACAGTCAATCAGTCAACATTTATTGTGATTTCCTCTTGACCTTGAGTCTTTGGGAAAGTGACTGGAGCTACAGTAAAGACAAAAAAAGTCAAACCATGTATAGCTGAGATTGCTGGTTGTTCTCAAGATCCGTGTTCCCTTTTCCCGAAGTACTAGAGCCCTAAGTTTTTGGTGGACACATGACCAGATAGGGTAAAAAAGACTACATTTCCAAAATCTCCCATCAGCCACATGTAGCCATGTGACTAAGTTCTAGCCAATAGGATTTCCACTCCCTAGTCTCATTGGCTGGAAAGTAAACACCATAACTAGATATGGAGTGGCCATCTTGGATCATGGAGTGACTGTTAGAGAGTGGCTATGCACAGCAGAGCAAGATAAGGGAGGCCCGGATTTTGTTTTTTTTTTTTTTTTTTCATTTTTCTTTTATTATTCATATGTGCATACAAGGCTTGGTTCATTTCTCCCCCTTGCCCCCACCCCCTCCCTTACCACCCACTCCACCCCCTCCCGCTCCCCCCCTCAATACCCCGCAGAAACTATTTTGCTCTTATCTCTAATTTTGTTGTAGAGAGAGTATAAGCAATAATAGGAAGGAACAAGGGGTTTTGCTGGTTGAGATAAGGATAGCTATACAGGGCATTGACTCACATTGATTTCCTGTGTGTGGGTGTTACCTTCTAGGTTAATTCTTTTTTATCTCACCTTTTCTCTAGTTCCTGGTCCCCTTTTCCTATTGGCCTCAGTTGCTTTAAGGTATCTGCTTTAGTTTCTCTGCGTTAAGGGCAACAAATGCTAGCTAGTTTTTTAGGTGTCTTACCTATCCTCACCCCTCCCTTGTGTGCTCTCGCTTTTATCATGTGCTCAAAGTCCAATCCCCTTGTTGTGTTTGCCCTTGATCTAATGTCCACATATGAGGGAGAACATACGATTTTTGGTCTTTTGAGCCAGGCTAACCTCACTCAGAATGATGTTCTCCAATTCCATCCATTTACCAGCGAATGATAACATTTCGTTCTTCTTCATGGCTGCATAAAATTCCATTGTGTATAGATACCACATTTTCTTAATCCATTCGTCAGTGGTGGGGCATCTTGGCTGTTTCCATAACTTGGCTATTGTGAATAGTGCCGCAATAAACATGGATGTGCAGGTGCCTCTGGAGTAACAGGCTTTTGGGTATATCCCCAAGAGTGGTATTGCTGGATCAAATGGTAGATCGATGTCCAGCTTTTTAAGTAGCCTCCAAATTTTTTTCCAGAGTGGTTGTACTAGTCTACATTCCCACCAACAGTGTAAGAGGGTTCCTTTTTCCCCGCATCCTCGCCAACACCTGTTGTTGGTGGTGTTGCTGATGATGGCTATTCTAACAGGGGTGAGGTGGAATCTTAGTGTGGTTTTAATTTGCATTTCCTTTATTGCTAGAGATGGTGAGCATTTTTTCATGTGTTTTCTGGCCATTTGAATTTCTTCTTTTGAGAAAGTTCTGTTTAGTTCACATGCCCATTTCTTTATTGGTTCATTAGTTTTGGGAGAATTTAGTTTTTTAAGTTCCCTGTATATTCTGGTTATCAGTCCTTTGTCTGATGTATAATTGGCAAATATTTTCTCCCACTCTGTGGGTGTTCTCTTCAGTTTAGAGACCATTTCTTTTGATGAACAGAAGCTTTTTAGTTTTATGAGGTCCCATTTATCTATGCTATCTCTTAGTTGCTGTGCTGCTGGGGTTTCATTGAGAAAGTTCTTACCTATACCTACTAACTCCAGAGTATTTCCTACTCTTTCCTGTATCAACTTTAGAGTTTGGGGTCTGATATTAAGATCCTTGATCCATTTTGAGTTAATCTTGGTATAGGGTGATATACATGGATCTAGTTTCAGTTTTTTGCAGATTGCTAACCAGTTTTCCCAGCAGTTTTTGTTGAAGAGGCTGCTATTTCTCCATCGTATATTTTTAGCTCCTTTGTCAAAGATAAGTTGCTCATAGTTGTGTGGCTTCATATCTGGATCTTCTATTCTGTTCCACTGGTCTTCACGTCTGTTTTTGTGCCAGTACCATGCTGTTTTTATTGTTATTGCTTTGTAATATAGTTTGAAGTCAGGTATCGTGATACCTCCTGCATTGTTCTTTTGACTGAGTATTGCCTTGGCTATTCGTGGCCTCTTGTGTTTCCATATAAATTTCACAGTAGATTTTTCAATCTCTTTAATGAATGTCATTGGAATTTTGATGGGAATTGCATTAAACATGTAGATTACTTTGGGGAGTATCGACATTTTTACTATGTTGATTCTACCAATCCATGAGCATGGGAGATCTCTCCACTTTCTATAGTCTTCCTCAATCTCTTTCTTCAGAAGTGTATAGTTTTCCTTGTAGAGGTCTTTCACATCTTTTGTTAGGTTTACACCTAGGTATTTGATTTTTTTTGAGGCTATTGTAAATGGAATTGTTTTCATACATTCTTTTTCCGTTTGCTCATTGTTAGTGTATAGAAATGCTAATGATTTTTCTATGTTGATTTTATATCCTGCTACCTTGCTATAGCTATTGATGATGTCTAGAAGCTTCTGAGTAGAGTTTTTTGGGTCTTTAAGGTATAGGATCATGTCGTCTGCAAATAGGGATATTTTGACAGTTTCTTTACCTATTTGTATTCCTTTTATTCCTTCTTCTTGCCTAATTGCTCTGGCTAGGAATTCCAGTACTATGTTGAATAGGAGTGGAGATAGTGGAGGCCCGGATTTTGACAACTCCATGGAGTGCCACCATCAGCTAGCCTTGTATCCACCTTCTGGATTTTTTCATTTGGGTCTTTGCTCCTCACTACAAATTCATTTTTCAAAATCAAGATTCAGAGCTATAATCCTAAAACCGGGAAAGTGCTATGAAAAACAGAGAAGAGTAAGGATTGTGAAATGGGACTGAAGTGGTAACTGAAGAGAATGTAAGAGTAGAGGAGCCAAAACTAGATAAAGAGGATAGATATTATGAAAGGAAAAAGTAGTATTGTGAGGTTATGAAGAGGACGGATTTAGGGGGCTGGGCACGGTGGTGCATGCCTGTGATCCTAACTACTCTGGGAAGAAATTGAAGGATCACAGGTTGAGGCAAGCCCAGGCAAAAAGTTAGTGAGACCCTATATCAAAAATAAGCTGAGCGTCAGTGCATTGGCCTGTGGTCCCAGGTACTTGGGAGGCTAAGGTAGCAGGATTGAGGTATGAGTTAGCCCCAAGAAAAAGCATGACACCTTATCTGAAACAAATTAAGTCAAAAGGGCTGGGAGTATGGCTCAAGTGACTCAAGGTTGTGAGGTTAAAAAAAAAAAAAGACAAGTTTATGGATAGAATAGAAATTAAATTTTGAGATTTAGCTTTGTATTTGGATTAGTACAGCTCTATCACTGACCCAATTCAATAATCTACCTCCTAAGCAGAGAATCTGGTGGTGGAAAGGAGCAGTAAAAGAAACTGCTGGAATGAGTGGGCAAGGTCAAAGAAAAGTCTCTTGCTTTTTTTTCTTCTCTTCTGTCAGAAGCATGTTCTTCTTGGCATGAAAATGTGTTAACCAGGAGCCATGGGGCAAGCCATCAGTTAATCTATACAATGAGCTAATGACTGTCACTGTGACAGCAGGGGTAACCTGTGTTTTAATGAGGTCAACCCTAACAATTAAATCCCTAACAAACCTCCATCTGTGTGGAAGGAGGATTTTAGTTGCACTGGGTCCTCTCCCTGGTCACACTAACCATGTGAATATCTACCTTGAAAGAACGCAAGTCTCTCATTCACTGGCAGATGCCTTTGTATGTCATGTTTGAACAATGGCTTCTTTCTGTCCAGGAACAGTTATTGAAGGAACTAAAACTGTTCTCTCAAAAATGTTATTTTTACAGTAGTCAGCTACTGGGAGGCTGAGATTTGAGGCTAGTCCTGGGCAAATAGTTCTTGAGACCTCATCTCAACCAATAGCTGGGTGCTGTGGCATGCCTGTCATCCCAGCCCCACCGGAAGTGGATCATGGTCCAGGTCTGCTTACACATAAATGCGAGACCCTATATGAAAAATAACCAAAACCAAAAGGATTAAGGGTGTGACTCAAGAGGTAGAGCGCCCAAGCACAAGGCCCTGAGTTCAAAACCCAGTTCTGCCAAAAAAGAAAGAAAACAAAAAAAAAAACCCCAGAAAACAAACAACAAATGACCTTCCAGACCACAAGTCAGCTCCCTCCTTCTTCCCTCTTTCATGTGATCTTGATGTGAACATGAGCACACAGAACACACTTTGGAATCTAAGACTTCATATTGGTAGTAATCCCTACAGACATTCTGTTTCCCAGCCTAGGTAGATACTTCTCAACTTCCTAAGCAAGTGTGCTATTCTAACTGCTTTTAACACTGGAAATGTTTTTGGCCCTATGTTATAACTAGAACAACCCCCAGTTCCTAAAAGCTGGGCTCTTGTGCAACACTAAATACCCCTGGATAAGAGGTGGTCTGTTTGCCATATCTGAGGCAATCAGAGTGCCATGGGTCCCTGGGATGCAAATCTCATCCAGTCCCCACACCTACTGCAGGTTGCCCACCAAATTTTGTCCTCTTATTTACTTCTGGCAGGAAGTTTAGAAGGTTAAGAGACAATAACGGGAAATAACACCTTCTTTTTTGGTGGTACTAGGCCTTATGCTTCCTAGGCAGGAACTCTACCACTTGAGCCATGCCCCCCAATCCCTTTTTTGCTTTTTTAGTTATTTTTCAGGTCCTGGAGCCACCTCCAACCAAGATCCTCCTATTTCTACCTCCAGAGTAGCTGGGATTACAAACGCAGCCACCTTGCCTGGTCATAACACTCTCTTAATCAGTCCCGATCCTGATTTCCTATCACCTAAAGCCCACTGCCATCTAACTGATTTCCAGTTCTGAGGCTTTGATGTACAGACCACCAAATATGGGAGAGATGCTTTACAAAAATTCAGGTCTCAGAGCTCCCTCCCCAGAGATGCTGATTGAAAAGACATGAGGATGGGGTGGGGGGGAGGCGGGGAAAGACCAGCGTCAGAAATCAGTATTAATAAAAGAAAGACCCACAGGACATCCTAACACAGGTGGTCCCCTGGCCACACCTCCGGAAGCATTGGCAAGGACCGCAGTCCCTTCTGATATTTTACAAGCACAGGCAGGATCCGGATGCGTCCTAATGGGTGGGCATTTTGCTCACCACCCCACCCCCGCCTTTTTTTCCCCACCAACGACACAGTTCAGCGTGTTGGCAACAGGTGCCTAAGTGATAAGCTTGACACGTCGGGAAAGCTTTTACCACGTCGCCAGCGCACCAGTTAGAGAAAGGGGCGCCACCTCTCCACCCACGCCGGGATCCTCCCCTCCCCCCCGTCCCCGCGCCACTTACGCGCCGACCACCAGGCTGGCGCTCTCCAGCACCGCCAGGCCGCGCAGCGCGTCCCCGGCCAGGAAGCGCTCGCCGCGGGCGCACACCAGCACCACTTGCCGCGCGTTCTCCAGCAGGAGGCGGTGGCCGCCGGCCATGTCGCCGCGCGTTGCGGGTCTCCTGGAGGCCGCCGGACTCGGGTCGCGGGCGGGACGGCGGAGGAGGCGCGGGTCGCCGGCTGCGGCTCCCGGTCGGCGAGGCTGGGGCGGGGCGGGGCGGGGCGGGGCGGCGCTCTGGGCCGATGCACTTGGACGCAGTGGATGAAAAGTCGGCCGGAAGGACAATTACTGTGCCACCAAGAATGACAATTAGTTAAAAAAAAAAAACAAAAAACTAATCGTCTGGGACTCCCTTCTTAGGTTGCCTTTTCGCGTTTTGGGGACATGGGTAGAGATTAAGTCCCTACTTTTCAGATAAGCGAATTGAAGCTTGATGACCCGAAGAAATCAAGACGGGCTGTATCGATCACGTGGCCACGCGAAGAGGGTGGGCGAGGGGTACGGGAATGGGGGAGACCTCTGTATTGGGGGTGGGAAGAAGAGCCCGGAGATGTGGCTCGGGAGGGAGGAGAGGGGAAGAAGGGACTTCTACCTAGAGGCGGGGGCAGGGACTAGAGCCCAGCAGATGGCAGAACGTGTGTGTGGCCGGCCACCTCTGTCCCGGAGCAGGTGCGGGCACGGGGGAGAGGGGGTGGGGTAGACCCTGGAAGGGGACAATGTGTGGGAGGGGGGAGGGGGAGGCGCTGTGTGTAGGGATCTGAGACTGGAACCTGGCGATGGAGCCCCAGGAGGGGACAAAGTGCCCCAGCCCCAGGGTGGGGGGAGGAGGGGACTGTGTCGGGGCTCCCCGCGGACCGAACCCGGAGAAGGGAGGAGGGGGTGAAGTGCTGCAGCCGATCTGGGGTCCGCGCGGCCGCGAAGCGGGGTGGTGGCGGGTGCAGCGCACTTTTCGGTTGGCCAGCTCCGCTCTAGGATCTGCTTCCAGACGGTCCCCAAGATGAAGGGGAACCCGGGTAAGGGAGGATAGACCCCAGACAGAGTCCCCAGCGTCTTCCTGAAGGAGAGGTCGGAGCAGCTCCTGGATCCAAGCCCAAGGAGGTAAGAGAGGTCTGCGCTCAGCGTTCGCCCCTCCCGCTCCAGCATGGGAAGGTCCGCATGCACCGTGCGATCAAGCTTGGAAGACAGAATCAATTTTGTTGAAAGATGGTCTGTGATTCTCACCCCGTCTCTTCCTGCCTATCAATTGCTACGGAAACACTGGCAGGCACCAGATTTTGTTTTGATTCTTAATTACTTTGTTTCATACAGTACACTTTTATTAGAAGGTCTGTGTTAGGTCTTGTGGAGCATACAAGACAGGAAAGGCACTTTCCCTGCTCAGCAAAGACTTTACAATAAAAAAGAAGACAGATGTACACACAAATAATAAATCATAAAGTAGGCTAACCCTGCAAAAGATCAACCTATAGTTAAATATAAAAGCAAGTTAATTTAGTGTCATTTTAAAACCACTTTAAAAGTAAGAACAGGGGCTGGGATGTGACTCAGTGGTGGAATACTTGCTTAACATGTAGAGGGCCTGAGTTCTATCCCCAGCAGCACAAAAACAAACAAACAACAACAACAACAACAAAAACCCTAAGAACACATTGCAAAAACTCCTTTAGATGAACATTTTTTTTAAAAAAAAAGAGTATACATTACTATGGCTTATAAAAGAGAGAGAGATCAGATAGGAAAGAGAAAGGGAAAAATTGGAAAAGAATTCAATAGACAGTGTGAGTGAAAGAGGCCCTTGAAGGAGAAAAAAAAAAAAAATCCAAAGATTACTCACAGCTCAGACACACAATCACAAACAGTTGTGTGTGTGTGTGTGTGTGTGTGTGTGTGTGTGTATGTCTATACATTTTAAAAAAGAGAGTAGAACTTGTGGGGAATAGAAGCATATACTGTAACCAATTCATAAAATTTTATACTATAAAATTTCTACTGAAGACTTTAATCTGTTACATTTCCTAACTGTAGGCACTTTTTTTTGCAAATTTATTCAAGTACACATATAAAAGATGGGTTAAAAATTATAGAAAATGGAAGACTTTGGAACTCAGTAAACTTGGTCTCATTCCTGCTTCTGATATTTATTATCTATTTGACCTTGGGCAATTTGCATAAAATTTCTCTGAACCTCAGTTTCTTATCCTTTTCATAGGAATAATTTTTTCTACTTTATGGCCTTGTTTGAGCTTTAAATGAAATAAAATGTAAATTACCTAGCTCAATGCTCACCACTCAACAAGTAATACATAATTAGGTTATTTTCATCCTGCAATTTTCTTGCTGGTCAATTACGTTAAGGATTAGATTTTAGCCAACAGTACTAGTTCATCTCCAGACTTCACAGAATGTACCATGTACTGTACTTAAAGCTGACAAGGTTTTGGCAAGCCTAAAGAAGTCATACTTCTATTTCATGAGCATTGATGTCTGTGGGTAAAGTCAATGCATCTGCTTAACAGTCCAGGTAGACAACATTACCTGCGAAGCATCTATAAACAAGAGGTTGGCAGAGCAGGAAAGATTAAGAATGTCTCTGTCTCTGTCTCTGTCTCTCTCTCTCTCTCTCTCTCTCTCTCTTTCTCTCTCTCTCTCTCTTTGGTTACTGTTGGATAGTTACAGATGGGTAAGGATAATAAATTTTTCCTTAGTAGTAACCAGCATCTCTGTAGCACCTATTAGTTTGCAAAGCACTTTTCCTGCCACCTGACTCACATTTGTGGACTCCCCCTGTTCTTCCTTCCACTTGACTTCTAGTTATATTTTTCAGTGTGCCAAAGGAGCATTCCAAAACATCAAAAGTCCACACAAATCACTCAGCTTGACGCCAGCAAGGCCATAGAGGTCAGACTGAAAGTAATTTCCTCATTCTGTGCTCTGCTTCTGACCTAATCGAAAGAGGTGGTCATGGAGAAGGCCAAGGACCTGGTGGCCTCTGGCTTTCAGGTAAACAAAAGGACTTCCAGCTCTGGTATCTCCACACCATCCAAGGACACAGTTCACAGCCCTTCCTCCTAGTCTTTGTCCAAGGTGGGTGGGGAGGAGGTGGAGAGAAAAATCGAAAGGTATTGGTTCTGAGAAAATCTTTTTAGATCCTTAGATGATTGTGGGTGATACACACAGCTTTTTGTCACATGTTAAGAGAATCCAGAAATCCACTTTCACTGGGTTGTTGTAAAAACCAAATACAAACTGTTTCTGATAGTATCTGTAGACAGGGTTGCTGCCAGTTTTTAATTTAGAGTTAGTCTAGAACTTTAGGATTGGACTTTATAAAACCTCAATTTTCTTCCCTGAGTCTGCACTCAGGTGGTTCAGGCCCCCCAAATTTGCATTGATTTTGCAATAGATTCCTCTCAATGACCAGGCTTCCAGAATTTTACTTCAGGGTGTCTCCCAAAAGCTAGTTGTTTCGTACATCCTCTATTCTTCTCAAATACTGGTGGCAATTCACCGGATAGAGGATGAATCTAGGCAGTATCTAGGTTGAAAAAAGTATAAACAGTCATTTCCCCCAGCTTAATGTGACCATGTACTTTGCATGAATTATCTGTTTGAAAATGACAACAAGCCCATGAGAAGGGCATCATGATATAGGCTTTGTGCACTGAGTGTAAATCCCTGGCCTGGGAGAAAGGGCTGATAAGAATGGGAGACAGGAGCCAAACGTGCCCACCCCCCAAAGGCCAAGGTCTTTCCTAGTGCCCTTCTGCACCCCTGTGACGCTATTCATCGAAGGACCCAACTCAGTGACCAAATGTAATTGCATAAATGTCAGAGGAATGCAAGAATTGTTTAACTCAGCCAGCATAACTCAGTTCATTTGGAAGACATGTTGTACTCCCTGTCCCTTTGGATGTACAGTAGATATCCCAATTTACCATGATCAAAACTGAGGCTCTAATATTCTCAACCATCCCCTTCCCCACAGTCTTTTCTGTCTCTATTGATGGCAACTCCATCAATATTGGCTTTTTATGTTATATGCCACATCTACATAAATCCTGTAGGCTTACTTCAAAATATGTCTAGAACTGGACTAT
The DNA here is from genome assembly GCF_047511655.1 of Castor canadensis. Lineage (NCBI taxonomy): Eukaryota > Metazoa > Chordata > Mammalia > Rodentia > Castoridae > Castor > Castor canadensis. The sequence continues at coordinate 133,408,704 of NC_133393.1, read as the reverse complement.
TTCTGCCCATCTCTACTATTATCATAAAGGACTCTTGCTTCCCAATGGCTGCAACCTACTAGCCATTCTCCCTGTGCAGCCCTTATCCCCTTCTATAGTCTCTTCTCAACTTAGCAGTCCGAGTGATTCATGGACTGATTCTTCATTTCACTAAGTCATAAATGACCTATCAAGTTCTCACACACTAGAATGTGTTCTCCCTGTGGCCTCATCTATCACTGTTCCCTTTGTTCACTGTGCTTAAGTTCTGTTCTTTAAACATGCCAAGAGTCTTCCTCCTTAGAACACTCTTTTCTGTGTGCTTTCACTTTCGTGGCTTTTGCCACGCATCTGACTTTTCCAAAGGCTGGGCATGCTAACTCACCTGTGAATACCACTAGATATCCACTCTTTGTATCCTTTTTGAAAGATGGGGAAATTGAATGTGAAGATTCAAGGATATAGGAGCTCTGTGCTCTTACTCGTTTTAGTCTGTGTCACCTCTAAAAACTATGGTTTGCAATCACTCCACCATTTTAAATCCCTGACATTTCTGAGCTCTTTGTCTCTTTCATCCATTGGAAATTGGATTCAGATGTGTGTTTAAGATGTGAAATTTCAAGCATTTGATACACAATCCAATTACATTTTTCCTTTCTTTTTTTCTGGGGGGTTGTGCTGAGTGTTTTTTTTTTCTTTTTTTATCCATCATGCAAAATAGCACAAGAAAATATTTGTGCATAACAAAGACATTGACTTTTCCTGGTTGGAACTTTCCTAAAGGGAACTTTATCATTGCTTCCTATGAACTGGTTCCCTTCTCTTTCTCTTCTATTCTTCACTAACCCTTCACTCATTAATAGGGCGATAAAAGCAGATTGAAGTATAGAAGTATCACAACTTCCAGAAATTGTTGATTTTATTCATACGCCCTATGAATTACTAGGGAGATGGAATCAGAGCAGAAATCTGTTGTTAGCAGTTAAAGGAATGCAAACTTGCAGTTTTTCTGTGAGTAAATGCCAGAACCCTGGATAAACATGCTCACTGCAGATGGACTTTTTGGATCAGGGGAATGGAAGTGGGGAAGGGAATAGATTTAGATAAACAGAAGAAACAAAGGAGAAAAACTGTGGTGAGAAAAACATGAGCAGAATTTTAAGGGTGAGAATGAACACCGAGTATAGAATTTTAAACAACCTTCCACAAATTTTAGTTTAGCTACCCAAATTCCAAATACTTGTTAAACCAATAGGTTGTCAACACTTTCTGCCAACCTTCCTTTCTACTGTTAGAATAAGCATAAGACCTGTGAAAAAAGTCTAATATCAATCCCATAGTTGTTTAGGAATTTTTTTCCTTTATAAACTTTCAGATAATTTCCTTTTTCCCATGTTTGTTTTTGTAACCATTGGAAGTAAAATCGCATGCTAATTAGTAAATGTTAGTAAGTGATAGCTCCCACTCACTAAGTGGTCTGAATGCTGGACATCCTGCTAGGTTGTTTCAACCCATTGCTTCACTGATTCCTCAAGAAAGCCATAGGAGTTGGAACTATGATCCCCATTTTATGGTGTAGAAATCTGAAGCTCAGAGATTTGAAGTAGTTAAAATGTAGGCTCCATGAACACAATGGTTTTTGTCCTTCTTTTTTGTCTTTTTTCACATTGGTCTGTCCCCCATAACTAGAATAGTGCCTGGCACATAGTAGGTACTCAATTATTTTGGATGCTAAAGGAACTTACTCAGACAACTGTGAGTGCAAACCAAAGATTCAAAATCATGCTTGTCCACTCCAAAGTCTGCATTCTTAATCACTTGCTTCTGTGCTTCTGGGACATTTGGCTCTTAAACATGGCTCTCTTAGATCACTGAGGTACAAATTTAAATCAACAGCCCAATGCTATCCCATTGCTCCTGTCATGGGCACACCTTTTTATAGAGACCTCAAATATCCATCTCCCCCTAAAGGAATATATCTTTATAATTTTTCTCATTGCCAAAGCTACACAAGTTCATTTCAATGATACCCAAAAAGTATAGAAACCAGGACAATGATTAAGATGAAGCAAGGGAGGCAGTTGCATCAGTTAAGGGGATAGTAAAACCTCAGTAGTCAAACATAAGCAATAGTTTAATTCACTATCTGAAAAATAAAAATTAATGTAAAAACTCCATAACCAAAATATCAAATTTTTTACACAAGGCAAGATCTATGAGCTGTGTTCAGGGTGAGACAATTAAGGCTCTCAGAGTCATACAAGCATAGAGTTAGATCCTATCTGCATTTAAAAATTTGATATTTTGTTCATTATATTAGCTTCCCATCACTAACAACAAAATTTCAAAGGCAATCAACTTATGAAGAGTAAAGGTTTATTTTGGACCACAGTTTTGAAAGTCCATGATCAGTTGGTCCCTTGCTTTGGGCCTATAGTGAGATAGAACAGTATGGCATGAATACATAGTGGAGCAAAACCACTCACCTTATGGCCAATAAGCAGCAAAGGGAGAAAGAAGAAGAAACTGGGATCTTACAATCCCCTTCAAAGACATGCCAGCAATAACCTAAAGACCTCCCACTAGGTTCCACCTCTCATTAGCACTAGGCTGGGGACCAAGCCTTTAACACAGGGCCTTTGAGGAACACTCAAGATCAAAACTAGAACATTCATCATAGCTTTTTCTTGCATGAACTTGTAATTAAATATTACATTAGTATGTTTTTTATATTGATAACTGAATCGTTTTCTTGAGTGTTTATCTTTCGATGGTTTTCTTGGGCTGTGGAAATTCTCTAAATTTTACAACTAAGGAGAGCACCTCAGTCACCTAATCCTAATTCTAAATCTGGTTGTGGTGGATTAGATGGTAAAGAAGAGATTGTCCCAAATCAGTCTTCATGTTTGGTGAACAGCTTTTCAAACACCTCTTGGGTTTTTCCATGCTCTTTTTACATCCACATCATTCCTACTCTTTTTGAAATAGTTTGCTTTTTACTTACAAGTAAAAGACCACATGACCATTTATTTTATGAGTATACCATAGTTATTCAAACAACTCCCCATTTATTAAATGACAATGAAAGAGCATTATTGCACATACTCTTTTGCCTGTGTGTATGAAATCACCAGGTCCAAGAATTTTTGTGAATGTTGCCTTTAAAACCCAGAACAGCTGTCTGGGAATTATGGGTAGTTGAATTTAGCCTCTTTATGAAATGTCTACAGAATTTTTAAAAATGTATTTCCTTTTCTTTGGACAGGACCAGAAGACAAATGTAATCACATTTTTTGCCGACAACAATGGATTTTGGAGGTAAAAATAAATCATTCGATGAGTTCTTGTTTTGTGCCTACTGCTACTAAATTCCATAGTGTATTAAGAGAATGTTACACAGCAAGCCTAAGACATAAAGAGTTTATGAATGATCCGATGAGAAGATCCTGTGATACCTTTCCATTTAAAAAAAACTTCAAGTCAGTAGTACATTAAATTGTCATGTTGAGTTAGATTGTTAGTATAAAAGAATTAACTCAAAAATTTGTCATCATAAAGGACATGAGTAATGAAAACTATCAGAATCTATCCTCTTTTTCTTTTACCACTCTCCTCTCCTTATCCTCCTGTTTCTTTATAAATACACAGGAAATTAGAAATTATTGGTATATAATAATTTGGGTTTTGTTACACATTTGACAAAGATTTAACAATTGGAAAATACCAACAGTTCTAGGTAACAGACAGGAAGGAAGGAGAAATGAGTACTCTAACTTGATATAGTAAGTGAACAGTGACCAACCTCCCCCCAACTGCCCTAACCCCATGCACCTGTGAGTGTGGCATGGTTTGGTAAAAGGGTCTTTGCACATAAAATAAAAATAAGGATCTTGCCTTGCAAGATTTAGGGTGAGTTCTACATCCAATGACAAGTGTCTTTATGAAAGAAAGGAAAGAAGTCCATGTGAAGACTTCTGACCTCTAGAAGTGAGAGAATAAATTTCTGTTGTTTTTAGCTTCCTGTGGTTTCTCCTCCAAGGGTTCATGTGTCAGAAGCTTGGTCCTCAGTGTAGTGATATTAAGAGATGTTAGGCTTTTCAAGAGGCAAAGCCTTGTGGCAGGCCACTAGTGATGCTGCCCTCAGAAAGGATTGAGGAAGTTCTCATGAAACCCTGAGTGAGTTGTTTTAAAAGCCTGAGCCTGTCCTCTGAATCACCATCTAGCTTTCTGTCTCAAATGCTATCTCTCCCTCTCTCACACACTTCCACCACTGTGATGCCATCCACTCTGAGGTCCTCACGAGAACTGAGCTAATACCAGTACCATACCAATGAACCTCCAGAACTGTGAATGAGCTAAATAAACTTCTCTTCTTTATAAGATTATCCATCTGTAAGTACTTTCTTATAGTAACAGAAAAATTAACTGACAAAGACAGTAGTTTCATGATAATTTATTTCAGCAGCCACAGGAAACTAATATGCTTGGTGTTCAGAAGTTTAATGTTTTTCTATTCCTCTATAACTGAAGCGAACTTGGATTAGGCGTTGAGGAGAGAAAAATATCATTTTCTCAGTTCTAAGACACTTAAACTTGGCTAGTGAAGATTTTAACTCAGGTATTAAAGATGTTAAGACATCTGGGTTGGGGTACAGTCTAAGTTTGTAGGGCTTCTCTTGGGAGTCTGCCAATGACTCACCTTTGGAGGTCACCAATGGCCCCATGCTATGACTGATCTGAGGGCAGTGATAGAGGGACTCTGACAATGACACCATTTTAGGCAGGGTTCTCCAGAAAAATAGGACCAATAGGAAGGAGATTTATTATGAGAAATTGACTTATGTGGTTATGGAGGGTAAGTTGGGGACCCAGAAGAGTTGGTGGTATAGTTCAGCCTAAATGCAAAGGCTTGAGAACAAGGGTAGTTGATGGTGTCGGTCCCAGTTTGGGCACAGACAAAGATGAGATGAGATGAAATGTCCCAGTTCAAATAGTGAAGCAGAAAAGAAGGGACAAATTCTTCCTTCCTCAGCTTTTTGTTCTACTCAGGCCCTCAGTGGACTGGGTGATGCCCACTCACACTGGGGAGGGCAGTCTCCTCAATTGGAATAAGTCTACCCATCAGCATGCTAATCTCATCTGGAAACACCATCACAGATACACCCAGAAATAATGTGTAATTTGGGCACCCTTTGGCCCAGTCAAGTTAACATATAAAATTAATCATCATAGCCATCCAGCTCCAGGTTTCTCCAGTAACTCAACCTCTGTCACCCTGACTGGACTCCAGCTTGTTGGTTGTGCTCTTTCCTACTCCTACTGTCCTCAAGCCTAGCTGCCTGGACCCACCCTCAACTGTCCTTACTTCCTGTGTTATCAGGCCTAAAATGTCATTTGCTTTCTTGATGTCCTCGAGCCTCACAAGACCCCAAAGACCTAACCATAAGTTCCCTTCCCCCTGCCAGATATGGCCCCACCTAATGGGAAAAAGTCCACGCCAATGGTTACACCCCCCCACGACCACCACCACCATCAGCTGAACTGGACCAGCTGCAGTCTACTTGATCTTCAACCTAATGGGTTTTACTTCCTTGCCAGCCCACAAAGTTACTCAAACAAGTTGATTGCATCCTCCTGGGTACCTGGGGACACCTCACCTTCTTGTCACTTCTACTGCAATTTTCTCTCTCTTTCTCTAGCCTGTGACTTACAAAAAGAAATGTGTGTTGGGTTTCAGCAATCCCAGCCAGATTCAAAATGTGATGTTCTATTCTGCTAAAGAGCTCTTCATTTTATTGACTCATGGCTCGTGAGACACTAAGCACAGAGTTTAGTGGGAAACAGAGGAACAATGGCTCTTGCCCGTGAGTTCCAGGGTCAGTATCTACAGTTCCAGTTGGGAGGCAAGGTCTCTCTGCATCCCACCTCTCACATAGCCCAGTATCCTACTTATTCTGCTCCTGTTGGCAACAGCCCTTACCCTTCTGGTCAACAGGAAGAATAACAAATTATTCTTTCTTTCAGATAACATAAAGGATGACTCATCCAAACAAGATAAGCCTTATAAGGTCTTTTTCAAAGATCTCTTTCTTTTCAAAGAAAATGAAATGGCAGCAAGGAGAAAGGTATGGCTTTATTAAAATTGCAAACCCAACTGATGTTAGAATCATTTGCTCTTATCCGTTGTTCTTGTGAACTTTTATGGATGAAGACATGGAGTTGGACATTGACACACTTGGTGTCAAGTGTGGGAGACACTGTTCTGTGGAGACAGAGGATAGGGTGGTGGTGGTGGCATGGCAGGGTTGTGGCCATGGGGTGGTGTGCACGCACGCACGTGTAAAGACTTCACTGAAATAACAGGAAATGAGTCTTCAAGGATAAGATGAAACTTAGCCAAGCTGATCAGTAAGGAAAAGACAATGTCTGTGTGTGTTAGTGAGGGCGTGGGGAAGCAAGAAAGGAATAAAGCAGAGGAAGCAGTGTCATTTTAGAATTACCTGGTATAAAGGTGATCCTGCCGTGCGGCCAGCCATCCCATGGTGCCTTCCAGAGTTGAGTCACGACTTGAATGGTCATAGCTTATTTACATGGCCTGGTTCACATTTCAGGAGATTTACTTTCTTTCCTTCCAGAGGTAAAGTTTGATTAAAGAACTTTCTTAGCCCTAATTAGAATGAAGAAAATAGCTAAAAATGTTCAACAAGTGATCTGTGTGTGATGGTTTCTCTGCGTGTGCTGGATAGATTTGTTGAATTTAACCCAAAATTAAATTGAGAAAAGATTAATGAACCCAGAAAAATAGATAGATAGGTGGTGGATGGATAGATAGAGAGATGGATGACTGGATAGATAGATAACCTCCACTGCAGAGTTCTGTTTTCTCTCAAGTTTTCAATTGCATAGAACAACCCTTGGAGTTTCCCAAATTTACCTGCATTTTGGGTAAGACAGAATTGTGAAAAGAAAGCCATTTCCAGTCTCATATCTGGGAGGTATAGTTTAATAAAGGTTCAGTTTTTTTACATTGCTGCTCAGCTTTATGTTGGAAGGAAATGAAAACTCTGCACATATTCCTTCAGAGATAAGAACCTGGGGCTGCCTGTTTAATGTTACTATCACGTGTTGTGAATGATATTTTTATAAATGATCACTCCTTGAGTACAAAATTACTTTGTTATATTAAAAGTTCTCTTAAATTTTCCACTTGGGCAGGAAAAAATGTTGAACCGAAGCATGAAAGTCTACCAAAAGACCACGTTCTCATCCCGAATGAAGAGTCGTTCACACCTGGGCCAGCTAGCGCTTTACGCTGACCCAGGTGGTGGTGGTTCATTTGACAGTTTGGGGCTAGATCCAACTCTTATTCTCAGATTGACAGAAGGTAAATCAAAACTTGTTCTTTGTCTAAGAACATTGTGTTGAATAATACTATCGCTGTCAAGTTTGGAGCATTTTCTGGAGGTGAGAAAGCAGAAGGCATGCTGTCTTGTAGTGGTGGGAAAGGGGGTTGGGAGTTCAGAGAAAATCTAATTTTAAATAAGAAACATACTTTTCCAAGAAGACTGCTACACATTTTCATGATTTTTAGGAAGGAACTTACTGTCCAATATATGATATTAATGTTGGCAAGGGTGGATAATATGAGGGTGATGGTTCTGGCCATCCATTCTTAGTTTTAGATGTAGAAATACAGAGTCTTTCTAAGGATGCCACAGGACTCATACATCCAGAATCAGGAAGCTAATGGAACTAGACAAGCTTGTCTGTTGTTGCAATTAAAACGTCTGGTTTTAATGACCTTTGAAGGCAACATCTTAAAATATTACAAGAGAATAATAATCACTCTATGGAAGAGAGTAATCTGCTTATCAACAATGTGATGAGGCCGGGAGCCAGTGGCTCACACCTGTAATCCTAGTTACTCAGGAGGCAGAGATCAGGAGGATTGCAGTTCAAAGCTATTCCAAGCAAATAGTTCGTGAGATCCTATCTCGAAAAACCCCATCTCACACACACACACACACACACACACACACACAAAGGGCTGGTGGAGTGGATTGAGGTGTACGTGCTGAGTTCAAGCCCCAGTACCGGAAAAAAAAATGTCACGAGCATTTCCCACTTACAAGATCAAAAAGGACCTCTAAATGAGATTGAAAGTAGATTGAGGTTAATGGAGTTAAAGCGACTAATACTAAATCACTTAGGAAGGACTTTGAATTCAATGGTACAGGAAAAAAGATACTGTAGGGGGTGAAGGATGACTTAAAGATAAAAAGGAAATTTTTGGAGCCATACTAATTACATTGATCTTAGGTTTTAATTTTTAAAGTAACTATTTTTAAGACACCAGGGAAAATTTAACCTTGGCTGGCTATGAGATCACACTAAGGCACTGTTAGTTTTGTTAGGTATGAGAATGGTAGTGTGGTTTGTTTTGAAACTGTTTTGTCTAGTAGAGTTACATACTACAGTACTTAGGGATGAAATGACCCAAGGGTTTTGATTTTCTCTAAAATATTCTAGTGAGGGAAAACAGTGAGGAGAGGTGGCAATGAATAAGACTGGCAAATTGCTAATAATGTTGAAGTAGGTGGCAAGACCATGGGGGGTCATTAGATGTTGGTGATTCCCGTTATATAAAACTTAGAAGAAACATTAAAAGATAACTGTGTGCTAAGCACCAATTACTTTGATTTGTATTTTAATCCTCAACAAAATGCTTTTAGATAGTTTACCTTCTCTTTCTCTGTGATGAAAATGGTTTAGTGAGGTTGAGTTGCCCAAAATCTTGAAGTATATTAAGAATTCAAGTTCAAGGTTTATCTGACTCCAAAGATAGTGGCTTCCAATCCCAAAGGATTGTTCAATTTGCAAATCTGGTGCTTTTCCGCTGAACAAACAGTCCCTATCTGGGACATTGCTGGGATTATAGCAAAAGGAGAAAGAGAGAGATGGGCAGTGATTCTTAACGCTTCTGCTTAGAAATGAGATGGATCACGTCCAGGCCTGTTCCATGGCTAAATCAAGTCAGTGGCCAAGCCTGAATCAGTGGAAGAGGAGTGGGGGAGACATGCTCTCACAGAGAGGGGCAGCAGATATTTGGGAATGATAATATAAACTCCCACAATTAATATCCTCATTGTTCAGATGAGGAAATCTGAGCCATAACAAGGGTAAATACATTATTCATGGTTACCCCGCCAGTTAGAGGTGGAGACCAAATGCGACCCCAGGAAGACTTGGGTTTCCTAGTGAGCACAGACTTGCTGTGCTCATTAGGAAATATTATTTCACTTCTACTTCTGTTTATGTTGTTACTAAGGGGCTTTATTCAGTACCACATTCTGTTGGTTTTTCACAAAGCAAACATTATTGAAATGCAGCATATGCATAATTTTCCAAAATGAAGAAATCTTGAAAGTAAATTTTTGGTATTTCCATTTAGTTTTTCTGCATTGTAAAGCTAGTTGTCATCTTTTCCTTTCCTGCTGTAAGTTTGGCTGGTGGACCGCCAAAACATTTTGCCCAAGGACTCCAGGATTGTGTCTATATTGACCAAGCATTATGATGTAAAACAGTTCAGTCTTACTCAGTGAAGCACAACTGGGAGACACAGCCCCGTCTCTGCCACTTATTCACTGTGGGGTCTTGGACAAGAATTTTGGCATCTTTAAGCTTCAGAACCCAGACAGGATGGGATAGTAATAAATAAATTCAAGGCCAGGCACAGTGTCTCACTCCTGTAATCCTAGCTACTTAGGAAACAGAGATTGGGAGGATCACACTCAGTTCAAGGCCCTGGGGAAAAAATTCATGAGACCCCATCTCAACCAATAAAAGGTGGGTGCACCTGTCATTCCAACTACTCAGAAAGTGTAAATAGAAGGATCATGGTCCCGGCCCTGGGCATAGACAAGAAACCCTATTCATATAAAAACCGAAGGCAAAAAGGGCTGGAGGCGTGGTTCAAATGGTAGAATGCCTGCCTAGAAAGTACAGGTCCTGAGTTCAAACCCCAGTACCGCCGAAAACAAACAATTGGATAAAATTCCCTATTCAGTTTGTTAAATGATATAGTTTAACTATCTAACCTAATAAAGTTCCTAGAATATGATTGGACACAAATTGGTAGTATTTACTTTTTTATTTTTCTTATTATTGTTGTACTGGGATGCATTGTGACATTTACAAAAGTTCTTATATATGTCATAGTTAAATTCACCCCCTCTGTCATTATCCTTTATCCTCCCTCCCCCCATTCCAGGAATAGTTTCTGAGTGGCTAGGAAAAAATATATTGAAAAATACATTTTTTTAAATGCAGGTACATACTTTATGTAATAACTTACACTAACTTTTTATCCCACCCAACATCTTTGAGAGACAATGAACTAAAACTAAGTCTATTTCAATGTTCTTTACAGGTGCAGATGCAAAAAGGACTCTCTGTGAATTTATTAGTGACCAGAGAGACAGGTTTCTACTTGAGGTAATAGAAACAACTTCTTTCTGCCATTGGCCAAATAGAAGACTTCTTGAATAGCATTGCCAGATATTTACCTTGACACTGTAATCTTTCCACTACATGTCTGAAGTCTGAGACAGAATGGTTTATTCCTATGTTCATTTATTTGAAAAGTATTTATTGGGTGCTTACTGTGTGCCAAGCAGTGAATGAAACAAAGACTCTCCCTTCAGACAGCTTGTATTCCAGTGACCTATTAGGTAAATCACTACAATGATGTCTGGTCCCAGGCTCTCCCTTTCCTCAAATCTCTTCCCCACAACTACCATAGCACTTGAGAAGTCCAATTTAATTTATGTTGTCCTGAAACTTTGGGCAAATCTGATGGGACTCAAAGTACTCTGGAAATCTGGAGAATTCTGGAATCCTTCCAGCTTCCCCTATACCTACTCAAAGAAAGTGCCAGGTCCCTATGGAGTCTTTTATATAAGTAATAGAGCTTTTTATCCTGTCATCAAGTCCCTTTCACTAGAAACCCAGCCATATTTCTAAAAGCATTATTATTTAATGTGTTTATGCACATTTTTATTTACCATGGATAAAGCAGAGACACCAAACACTTAACAATGGGAGAATAATTACAAAAGGAATTCATTGAATGTTGTTTACACCTCTGTTATCAAGAATCTAAAGATAATCTCTGTTAAAGTATTTGATGCTAATGAGTATATGAAAATGTGCTTGATTTTTCTTAATTTCATCTCACATATTTTGGAACATAAGTCTAAGTTAATATTTTCATAGGCTTCCAACTGCAATCGACAAAATGCTTACCAGTAAGCGGACCTCATGCCTTTGCAAAATATTTCTTGCTGGGTAAGATTTTGGTCTTCATTATAAGGTCCTGATGATATAACTGATGTCCTTGGAGAGTTTAAGGTGGTGCTTAACAGGTTTCTAGGATTTTAGAACATTTGTATTAAATGTACCTCATTCCTCTCCTCGGTCATCTCCTTCCCACCCCCACGCAGTTTGGTGAAGCATCCCAAAATGACTTAAAGGAGTCCATTTATCAAAAGGACTTGTATGTATTAAAATATTTGACCTTGCCCAAAGAAAGTCTGGCTTTGTCCTTGACTTCTGGAAGATGATCTATGTCATACCTTATAAGAATGTCTGTCTTTAAGGTGAGGCTGGCCACATCTGACAGTCTTAGAGTGGCCATGCCACCCACAATGTGATGTAGGGTGATGGCTTTTGGGTCATACTCAAAGTATCTGAGAACTGAAGATACTTTTCATGGTCAATCAATTAATCATATCTACCTAATGAAGCCCCATTGAAAACTCTGGACACTGAAGCTCAGTTAAGCCTCCCTGGTTGACAATACTCTGTGCTTTGTCATATATTGATGCAGGAGGGTAACACTAATTTTTACACTTGAAACCTTCCCAGACCCTGCCTGTCTCTTCCTTTGACTGATTTAATCTACATCCTTTCCTTGAAATAAATTTACCCATGAGTTTTGTGAGCCTTTCTAAACAATTACAAAAACTGAGGCCATTTTGAAGAGTTCCTTGAACTTGAAGTTGGTATCAAAGGTGAAAGCATTTTGAAGACAATGCCCTCAAATTTTGCAGCTTGAGTAAGTTATAGTAATTTTCAAAAACTCAATTGGCTTCATGGAAACTTGTGGGACTAGGGTTTGAAATCAGGGCTTCACACTTGCAAAGCAGGTACTCTGCTGCTGGAGCCTTACCTCCAGTCCATTTTATTCTGGTTATTTTGGAGATGGGGTCTTGAGAACTATTTGCCCAAACTGGCCTTGAACCACAATCCTCCCAAGTTGCTAGGATTACAGGCACAAACCACCTGCAACCAGCTTCTTTTTCCTTCCTTCTTTCCTTCCTTCCTTCCTTCCTTCTTTCTTTCTTTCCTTCCTTCTCTCTCTCTCTCTCTCTCTCTCTCTCTCTCTCTCTCTCTCTCTCTCTCTATTTCTTCTCTACCCTCTTCCTTTTCTTTGGTTTATGACAGGGTCTGAAATACCCATTTTAAAAACTAAATGTTAACATATGAATTTATCTGCCAATAAATTTGACAACCTGGATGAAATGGACAGATTCCTTGAAAGATGCAAACTACCAAGCTTATTTAAGAAGAACACAGATAAATTGGATAGCTTTATGTTTGTTGAAAATTTGAACTTGTAAATAGAAGCCTCACAAAGAAAAATCCAGATTCACTGGTCAATTTTACTAAACAGTTTTTTGGATTCCAAGATGGCAGCTAGAGGGAGAAAGCAGAAAGCATGCCTCCTATAGTGAAATCTTGGAGAGACACTGGAGACACACCTTACAGGAAAAACCACCCAGAAGAGGCAAAACTTTGACCCCTCCACACCTCCACCCTGTGCAGAGCATCTCCACTTCACATTAAACGGAGAAACCAGGAGGGCCCCCAGGCCGCCCAGACGGCTTGGAAATATGTGAACCACAAGGTGAGCTAAGCGGTATGTAGCACTCCCACAGACAACCGTGGGCCAGATCAGCATAGCCCCCTGGACAGACCAACCCCCACCCAGGGAAAAAAAGAGAAACTGAGTAATAAGCAATAACAACAAAAAAAAGATATGTAGCAAGAGGGTGGGGTGCCCTGAGTGCCAAAGGGGGGGGAGGGGAATCCCTCATGGAGCTGTAAATAAACAAGCCAGCCAGAGAAGGCAGGAATGGCGCAACTGCCCAGCAGCCAGGAGTGGGAAATCTTGTAAAAGCGGCAGTGGGAAGAAAACTCCACAGGAGAGGGAGGAAGACCCACTTCCCACGTGAGCTATAAACAAACAAGCTGGGCAGGAGAAGGCAGGAGCAGCAGCACACGCCCAGCAATCAGAAGCGGGAAAGCTTGTAAAAGGGGCTGTGGGAGGAAAACTCCATAGAAGAGGGGAGAAGACCCACCTCCCACATGAACTGTAAATAAACACGCAGGCCTGAGAAAGCAGATGAAGTGTTAACTTCCCCAGTGTGCTTGGAAAGGGGAAAGCTTGTAGCAGAGGCTCCCGCACAGGAGAACTTTGAGCAAACAAAGCCTGCAGGGCCAGGTCAGTGCTAAGCTCACCCCAGAGATCTGCATAAATAACGCCGCCAGCTACAGCAGGCTGACAGCAGTGGGCAGGCAAGCCACAGCCTCAGATACCATTTACAGAACTGTCTCCAGACTCTTTTTTTTTTTTTCTCTCTCCCTACCTTTGATGAGACAACCACAGAACTACTTCTGAGGCACCATCTCCAGGATTGGAAGCTGAGAACGAACACCAAAATTATTAAGACTGAAACTTTATTGCATTTGAACTTGAAGATTTTTTATATATTTTTTCATGTATTTATTTATTTTTAATTTTTATTTTATTTATTTATTTATTTTTATTTTTTATTTTCAATCCTCTCTCTGTCTCGCTAATGCCTTTTCAGCTTACAGTTGATTAGTTTGCTGTCTCTCCCTGTTTATATCTTTGAAGCTTTTTGTGTTTATTTCTTTGTTCTGTTTTTTCTACTTGTTTATTTGTTTTTCCCTTTTCCTTTAACTTCTTTGCTTTCCATCGCCTTTCACCCTTCCATTCTAAATATCACCAGTGCTATTATTACAAGCTAGAAAATACTTAATTGCACACAGTACAGGGACAGTAACAACACCAAGGACAATGATGGGAAGACAGAAAAAACAGGGAAACCAGTTTCCCCACAGCAAAAAATTCATACAGGAACCAGAGGGAAATGAAGAAAACAGGTACTCAGATCCAGACTCCAACAAAATGAAGATAAACTTTGCCAAAGAGCCCAATGAAGCCCACAAGAATAATCTAAAAGAAGAAATTCTGCAAGTAATCAATGAGAATTTTATAGAGATGATACTGGATAGGGTCAACCAAAATGTACAGGAGACACTCAAGAAATACCAAAACAACAAAAATAGAGAATTTGAAAAAGCAAAAGAAGAAATAAAGGAAACCATAGAAGCACTGTATAAACACCAAAGTGAAACAAAGAACATGATTAATAAGGTGATAAATGAACTCAGGACAAAAATAGACAACATTAAAGAGGAAACCACTCAGGATATGGAAAACCTCAGAAAAAAGAATGAAATATAATTGCAAAACAAAACAGAAAGCCAATCCAGCAGGATAAAACAAACAGAAGACAGAATCTCAGAACTCAAAGATGAAATCGTAATTAAAGGAAAAACCAAAGAACTATTAGTTAAACAACTCAAGCTCTGTGAAAAGAAAATGCAAAAACTCACCGACTCCATCAAAACACCAAACCTGAGAATCATGGGCATCGAAGAAGGAGAAGAGGTACAAGCAAAGGGAATAAGTAATATATTCAACAAAATGATAATGGAAAATTTCCCAAATCTAGAGAAAGATATTCCCATACAGATGCAAGAGGCCTCCAGAACACCAAACAGACCAGATCAAAATAGAACTACCCCACAACATATCATCATTAAAACAACAAGTTCAGAAACTAGGGAAAGAATATTGAAGGCTGTAAGAGAGAAAAAACAAGTAACATACAAAGGTAAACCCATCAAAATCACAGCAGACTTCTCAACAGAAATATTAAAAGCAAGAAGAGCTTGGGGAGAGATTCTCCAGGCACTAAAGAAAGTAACTTCAACCCCAGGATACTCTACCCAGCAAAACTATCATTCAAAATAGATGGAGCAATAAAAGTCTTCCATGATAAGCAGAAACAATATATGACCACAAAGCCACCACTACAAAAGATTCTTCAAGGGATTCTGCACACAGAAAGTGAAACCCAACATAACCATGAAAGGGCAGGCAGTACCAAACCACAGGAAAAGAAAAAGCAAGAAAGTAGAGAATAATCTCAACTTAGGTACACACAATCAAACCTTCAAACAACTAAGACAACTAAATGACAGGAATCACCACATACCTATCAGTACTAACACTTAATGTTAAGGACTTAATTCACCCATCAAAGGGCACCGCTTGACGAAATTGATTAAAAGGGAAGATCCAACAATTTGTTGCATACAGGAGACCCATCTCACCGACAGAAATAAGCATAGGCTTAGGATGAAAGGCTGGAAGAAGATTTACAAGCCAATGGCCCCTGAAAACAGGCAGGAGTAGCAATGCTTATCTCTGACAAACTAGACTTCAAACCTTCAATGATCAAACGAGATAAAGAAGGACATTCCATACTAATAAAAGGGGAAATAGACCAAAAGGGAATAACAATTATCAACCTATATGCACCCAATGTCAACACACCCAATTTCATCAGACATACTCTGAAAGACCTAAAAGCATATATTAACTCCAATACAGTGGTTGTGGGAGACTTTAACACTCCATTATCATCAATAGATAGGTCATCCAAACAAAAAATCAATAAAGAAATCCAAGATCTAAAATATACAATAGATCAAATGGACCTACTTGATGTCTACAGAACATTTCATCCAACTTCTACACAATATACATTCTTCTCAGCAGCCCATGGAACCTTCTCCAAAAGAGATCATACCCTAGGGCACAAAGCAAGCCTCAGCAAATATAACAAAATAGAAATTATACCGTGCATAGTATCTGATCACAATGCAATAAAACTAGAGCTCAACAACAAAAGTAAAGACAAAACACATGCAAACAGCTGGAAACTGAATAACTCATTACTTAATGAACAATGGGTCATTGATGAAATAAAAGAGGAAACTAAAACTTTCCTGAAAGTCAATGAAAATGAAAACACAACCTACCGGAACCTATGGGACAAAGCAAAGGCAGTCCTGAGAGGAAAGTTTATAGCCAGGAGTGCATATATTAAAAAGACTGAAAGATCCCAAATCAATGACCTAATGATACATCTCAAACTCCTAGAAAAACAAGAACAAGGAAATCCCAAAACAAATAGGAGAGAAATAATAAAAATAAGAGCTGAAATCAACGAAATAGAAACCAAAAAAACCATACAAAGAATTAATTTTAAAAAAAGTTGGTTCTTTGAAAAAATAAACAAGATTGACAGACCCCTGGCAAACCTGACTAAAATGAGGAGAGAAAAAACCCAAATTAGTAGAATCAGGAATGCAAAAGGGGCAATAACAGTAAACACCATGGAAGTCCAGGAAATCATCAGAGACTACTCAAGAACCTATATTCAAGTAAATTTGAAAATCTTAAAGAAATGGACAGATTTCTAGATACATATGACCATCCAAAACTGAACCAAGAGGAAATTAATCACCTGAATAGATCTATAACACAAAATGAAATTGAAGCAGCAATCAAGAGTCTCCCCAAAAAGAAAAGTCCAGGACCTGATGGATTCTCTGCTGAATTCTATAAGACCTTGAAAGAAGAACTGATACCAACCTTCCTTAAACTGTTCCACAAAATAGAAAGGGAAGGAAAACTGCCAAACACATTTTACGAAGCCAGTATTACACTTATCCCAACACCAGGCAAAGACACCTCCAAAAAGGAGAACTATAGGCCAATCTCCTTAATGAACATTGATGCAAAAATCCTCAACAAAATAATGGCAAACCAAATTCAACAAAACATCAAAAAGATTATTCACCACGACCAAGAAGGCTTCATCCCAAGAATGCAGGGGTGGGTCAACATACGAAAATCAATAAATGTAATAAACCACATTAACAGAAGCAAAGACAAAAACCACTTGATCATCTCAATAGATGCAGAAAAAGCCATTGATAAGATCCAATACCATTTCATGATAAAAGCTCTAAGAAAACTAGGAATAGAAGGAAAGTACCTCAACATTATAAAAGCTATGTATGACAAACCTACAGTCAGCATTATACTTAACGGAGAAAAACTGAAACCATTCCCTCTAAAATCAGGAACCAGACAAGGATGCCCACTATCTCCACTCCTATTCAACATAGTACTGGAATTCCTAGCCAGAGCAATTAGGCAATAAGAAGGAATAAAAGGAATACAAATAGGTAAAGAAACTGTCAAACTATCCCTATTTGCAGATGACATGATCCTGTACTTTAAAAACTCAAAAAACTCTACTCAGAAGCTCCTAGACACCATCAATAGCTATAGCAAGGTAGCAGGATACAAAATCAACGTGGAAAAATCATTAGCATTTCTATACACTAATAATGAATACCCTGAAAAAGAATATATGAAAACAATTCCATTTACAACAGCCTCAAAAAAATCAAATACCTAGGTGTAAACCTAACAAAGGATGTGAACGAACTCTACAAGGAAAACTATAAACTTCTGAAGAAAGACTGAGGAAGACTAGAAAGTGGAGAGATCTCCCATGCTCATGGATTGGTAGAATCAACATAGTAAAAATGTCTATACTCCCAAAAGTAATCTACACATTTAATGCAATTCCCATCAAAATTCCAATGACATTCATTAAAGAGATTGAAAAAGCTATCGTTAAATTTATATGGAAACACAAGAGGCCACAAACAGCCAAAGCAATACTCAGTCAAAAGAACAATGCTGGAGGTATCACAATACCTGACTTCAAACTATATTACAAACCAATAATAATAAAAATAGCATGGTACTGGCCAAAAACAGACATGAAGACCAGTGGAACAGAATAGAGGACCCAGATATGAAGCCCATAACTATAACCAACTTGTCTTTGACAAAGGTGCTAAAAATATACGATGGAGAAAAGACAACCTCTTCAACAAAAACTGCTGGGAAAACTGGTTAGCAGTCTGCAAAAAACTATATCACCCTATACCAACATTAACTCAAAATGGATCAAGGATCTTAATATCAGACCCCAAACTCTAAAGTTGATACAGGAAAGAGTAGGAAATACTCTGGAATTAGTAGGTATAGGTAAGAACTTTCTCAATGGAACCCTAGCAGCACAGCAACTAAGAGATAGCATAGATAAATGGGACCTCATAAAACTAAAAAGCTTCTGCTCAACAAAAGAAATGATCTCTAAACTGAAGAGAACACCTACAGAGTGGGAGAAAATATTTGCCAGCTATACATCAGACAAAGGACTGATAACCAGAATATGTAGGGAACTTAAAAAACTAAATTCTCCTAAAACTAATGAACCAATAAAGAAATGGGCAAGTGAACTAAACAGAACTTTTTCAAAAGAAAAAAATCAAATGGCCAAAAGACACATGAAAAAATGCTCACCATCTCTAGCAGTAGAGGAAATGCAAATTAAAACCACACTAAGATTCCACCTCACCCCTGTTAGAATAGCCATCATTAGCAACACCACCAACAATAGGTGTTGGCAAGGATGTGGGGCAAAAGGAACCCTCTTACACTGTTGGTGGGAATGTAAACTTGTACAACCACTCTGGAAAAAAATTTGGAGGCTACTTAAAAAGCTAAACATTGATCCAGCAATACCACTCTTGGGGATATACCCAAAAGACTGTGACACAGGTTACTCCAGAGGCACCTGCACACCCATGTTTATTGCAGCACTATTCACAATAGCCACGTTAAGGAAACAACCAAGATGCCCCACTACTGACGAATGGATTAAGAAAATGTGGTATCTATACACAATGGAATTTTATGCAGCCATGAAGAAGAACGAAATGTTATAATTTGCTGGTAAATGGATGGAATGGAGAACATCATTCTGAGTGAGGTTAGCCTGGCCCAAAAGACCATAAATCGTATGTTTTCCCTCATATGGACATTAGATCAAGGGCAAGCACAACAAGGGGATTGGACTTTGATCACAAGATAAAAGTGAGAGCACACAAAGGAGATATGAGGATAGGTAAGACACCTTAAAAATTAGCTAGCATTTGTTGCCCTCAATGCAGAGAAACTAAAGCAGATACCTTAAAAGCAACTAAGGCCAATAGGAGAAGGGGACCAGGAACTAGAGAAAAGGTTAGATAAAGAAGAATTAACCTAGAATATAACACATATGCACAGGAAATTAATGTGAGTCAACTCACTGTATAGCTATCCTTATCTCAACCAGCAAAAACTCTTGTTCCCTCCTATTACTGCTTATACTCTCTCTTCAACAAAATTAGAAATAAGGGCAAAATAGTTTCTGCCGGGTATTGAGGGGTGGGGGGGAGGGGAAGGGTCAGGGTGTGTGGTAAGGGAGGGGGTGGGGGGGCGGAGAAATGACCCAAGCATTGTATGCACATATGAATGATAAAATAAAATATATATATATAACTGCAAAAAAAATTTACTAAACAGTTAAAGAAGAAATCATTCTAACTTTATATACATCATTAAAGAAAATTGAATCAGAAAAGGAAATGCTTCCAACTCATACTATGAGACCAATATAACTCTGGTATCAAAACTAGTTAAGGATGGCTGGCAGAGTGGCTCAAGTGGCAGAGTGCCTGACTAGCAAGCACAAGGCCCTGAGTTCAAACCCCAGTACTACAAAGAAAAAAGTAAATAAAAAAACCAGTTAAGGCAGTAGAAGAAAAGTTCCCTCATGGACACAAATTCAAGCATGCCGAACAAAATTTAACAAATCAAATCAAATAATACACATAAATGATAATACATTGTGACCAATTGGGGATTATCCTATTATATAAAAGTAATTTAACATTTTTAAATGAATCAATAAAATACACATCAAAAGATTAAAAATGGAAAGATGTGATAATCTCAATTGATATAAAAAAAGAATTTGCCTATATCCAAATTCATTCTTAATAGAAACTCAGCAAAGCAGAAGGAGGGAACTTCCTTAATTTGATCAAAGGGCATCTGCAAAAACTTATGACTAACATCATATATTTAATGGGCAAAGACAGAATTCTTTTCTTTATTCCACCACTTCTATTCACCATTTTTCTTAAGGTCCTAGTCTGTGTGATAAGACAAGAAAAAGAAATGAGTGACATCCAGATTGGAAAGAAAGATTTAAAAGTGTATTAATTTATAAAAAATATGATCTTTCTCTGTAGAAAACCCTAATATCTGGAGAAAGTTATTGGAAAGCTATTAGAACCAATACGTTTAGCAAAAACACTAGATGCAAAGTCAATTTATTAAAATAAATTGTATTTTTATATACTTGGCAATGAAAAATAAGAAATTTTAAAAGCAAAACTGCTTACAAAAGCATCAAAGGCATAAAATATTGGGGGATAATATTACAAAATATGCAAAACAGATGTACCCTAAAACTTACAGAACTGCTCAGAAAAATTAAAGATCTAAAGAAATGGAGAAATGTGTCATGTTCATTGATCTGAAGACTCAATATTGTTAAATGTCACTTAGTTTCAGATTGGTCTAGGATTTAATACAGTCACAACACAAATACCAGCAATCTGCCTTGTAGAAATTGTCAGGTTGGTTAGAAGTTTTATATGGAAATGCAAAAGACTTAATGTCAAGAACTGTGAAAGAGGGCTCGAGGTATGGCTCAACTGGTAGAGCCCTGAGTTTAGACCCCGGTACTGCTGGGGAAAAAAACCAAAAGAGCTCAGGAACTGTGAAGGATCTGAAACACTACTGAACTTGCAAGTTAAGAAACTAGTCTTCTATGGTTTCATCGTTTTAGTAGAAGACATCAGATTTCTGGGTCAGAAATGAATAATTAATAAATTATTACTCACAGCCATGTGTGCCCCTTGCCATATTAGAAAGATTTTCATTGGCTGTTCTACTCATAATAACAATCCTCTGCCCTTGCCCACTGATAACCTATTCCCTTTTTATCAACTCTTCCCCTACTGGAGTGGACACTCCATAAAAGCAATCATGTTTATGTTGTTCACCACCCTATTCACACCACTTAAAACAGGCACTCAATAAATACTTGACAAAGAATAATAGATAAAATATTTTTGTTATAATCTAGGAGGGTCCAATTATTGGTTATAATTTCCTAAAATTATCTCATTTCTGTATTTTATTTATTATTTTATTTTATTTATTTAGAAGGGTCTCACTGTGTAGCCTATGCTGGCCTCAAACTTGTGATCCTCCTGCCTCTGCCTCCTGAGTGCTGGGATTATAAGTGTGTACCACCACACCTGGGTTTCACTTCTGTATTTTAAATTCATGCACATTATAATGTATGTGGCGTTATTTTTCACACGTGTCATTAAAAACCCAAGTGGATTCTTATATTCTGTACTAAAAAATATAGGTGGACAATTAAATTTGTACTTGGGGATCAAAACAGGCCTCTTGTAAACAGCTCTTGTAAAGGGTGGAGTAGAAACTGCCTTCTCTGTTGGCCTTTCTTACTGGAGGAGAAGCTAGTAGATTTCCTGACTGAAGACAGCCCAGGTGCCTCATGCCCAGAAAGAAGTGGAAAGTAATACACTGCTGATAACAGACAGCCATGCTCTTTGAAGAGCTATGTAGCTATTTTTGATGCCTGGGGGCACAGACATTTTGGAATAATAGAGTCCCCTCATAAAAGAGAAAGAACTTCACCTCCTTTCTACCTATCCCTCAAAGTAACATTCCTTCATGAAATAAAGGCTGGGCCATTGCCCCACGATTTGTGCATACTATTACTTCTAGCCCAAAAGAAAGTAAGTACCTGGAGCAACTTATTTTGCTCTTATTTTGTTGGAATGTACTAGAAATGTAATAATATTCTTGTTGCACTTTTATTTTCAATATTCCTAGTATGCTCTGTCAACCAAAAAAAACATGATTAAAAAGCTTGAAAACTGCATAGTGACAAAGGAAAGTCAACTTAGAAAAGCAGAAAAAAAGCTCCAAGACGATGCAATGGCCTTTGAAGAGTTCCTTCGAGAAAATGACCAGAGATCTGTAGATGCCCTTAAAATGTCAGTGTCTTCATTCTGGCCAAATCCCTTTCCTCACTCTTTGTTTCAGTTTTTCAAAACACAGCACAACACAACACAAAAGAAAAACTAATAAGTCTCTGTTAACTTTTCAGTGCAGCACAAGAGACTATCAACAAACTCCAAGTGACAGCAGAACTAAAGAAAGCCAGCATGGAGGTGCAAGCAGTGAAAAGGTGAGGGTAGGGCGCCATTTTTTCATCAGCCAAGTTCCATATCCCACAAAGACCTGTTCATGCCCTGCAAGACCTAAATGGGAATAATCTTTATTAGCTGATGATTTTATAAGTATGAATAGATTTTAAAATAAGCAACCTGTTAATCGAGGATTGTTCCTGCCTGAGTATCAGTACATGGCTTTGGTGTGGAAAGGTTGTTTGTCTTGTAGCTACAGAAGCAAAGAAATTAGTTGAAAAGAATCAAACCAATTTTAGGAGTGAACAATAAATTAATTTTACAGTGTCCCGTTTTACTTAAGATACATTTTGCCCCACATTTTAATCTCTGAAATTGGGATTCACTTTACAATTATTATTGACAGTGTTTTTTATAATTATACTTCTACTTCGTAGAATCTCACATTGCTATTAAGCTCTATAATGAGAAAAATTACAGGAGTAGGAAGTGGAATTTACATTATTGTACCATCTGCCACTCTTTTTCAAACCTGTATATTCCCTTCATCTGTGGTCTAGGAAACTTACTTAAACCAATTTTAAATATCTAAAAAGCTTCTGTCACCATCTTGGGACAATAATTACATGACCCAAAATAATATGTTTCAAATTGATCCTGGCTACCGTGACCTCCTCTATTTTAGAAGCCTGAAATTGAAGGTCCTCCAAGACAGAGAATTCCCTTCCCTCCCTCATCCTGTAACTAGAAGTTTCTATCCATTTAAAGAGTATTTGCAGAACCAGAGCAGTGGACTCTGTGTCTATTTAAAGTTCTGCACAGTGGCCACCTGGTAACACCTAACCAAATAGTCTTGGCAGAGAACTTGCTTGTTGCTTATGTGTTACAGCATCTTAGAAAGTTGCAAAAGCTAGTGGGACACAAGTTTGTGTCAGAGCCTGAGAAGCAGGTCCTCATCCCCTTTATAGGTTAGATGGCTCAAGGAAGATACCTGTTTACAACGGGAAAGAGACCTTCTTCAGAAGCCTTTGCATGGAAGTCATGCCATCCCACGTTCATTGTGGCACATCTGAGAGGAATCCGATAAAAAACTAAAGCAGTAGTAGCAAGAGGGCCTTCCATCATTTCCAGCTACTGAAGCATGAGGCAGCTGTTTGCTGACCCTTGAACGCCCCTCTCACACCAGGGCTGAAGGAAGGTTCCAACAGATAAAGGACTGAAGGCTAAGCATGTTGATACGATTTGATAGCAAGAAGAGTATGGGTGAAGATCTGTTAAAGGAAGACTCAGAAAGATGAGCTCCCCTGCCATATTTTGGACATTCCTTGTGGGTCCATTTTGTAGCATGGTTGAGTTAAACTCAACCAAGTCTCCAGGTATTGTCAGCAAGAATTGGGGCATCAGAGTCAGTCAAATGCAGGTTTGAACACTTGGCTCTGCCATGTACTAGAGAGAAGACTTTGTAAGTCATCCATTTCTACTTCTAAAAGATGGGAATAAGAATACCTACCTGTAAGTGCTGTGTTGTGGATGAAATCATGCCTGTAGTGCAGTTTGTAAATTACCTCACACATAGTAGGTCTTCATGAAGGATTAGTATCTTCACTTCCGCTTTCATAAGTACTATCCTTTACTACTAATTTTTCCTTGTGTCTAAAACTTAATAAAATATTATATTTCTCACAGAAATAAGTAAGCAGAGTAAAACTATTACCAGCCTATCTATGTGTACATATCATTGGGCATGGTTTATTCAGATAACATTCCTATGGATTTCTTTCTTCTCATATTTTATTGAAGCCTATATTTTATGGTCATACTTACAATTTTATAAGTTCATTGTTACTCAAATACATAAACAAGAGAATTAGTTTAGTAAAGTATTTTAGTGAATATGCTTTCACACAGACACCCCTAACCATATACTTGTTTCTTTTGAAGTGAAATAGCAAAAACAGAATTCCTTCTTAAGGAGTACATGCAATATGGAATTTTTCTGATGAAATTGTCTCCAAAACAATGGCAAATCCAGCAAACACAAAAAAGAGCACAGGCATCAAAAAATAATCCCAGTCTCCCAAAAATATTACCAAGTAAGTCAAATATTCTTAATTTCAGTTAAGTAAATATCCCCAATTCTAAAATATTCTGCCTCAATGTTTGTTATTTATTTAAATAGTCAAAATTTTAAAAAACAAAACCTGAACAAAGATTTCCACTACTTGTTATTATATACTATTAATTTGGAAGTTCAGGTAAATTTCAGCTATAAAGCTATATATATGTAGAAAGCTATACATATAAATGTAGAAGAAAGAGAACTATGTTATTTGGAGATGATATGATAGTATAGAAATCCTCCCTAAAAAAATCTCAAAAATGATTTAATATTATTAAAGGCATCTATAAAATCAATGGATACAAAGTCAATTGTACTTTATTAACCCAAGATATTGTCCTCAAATAACTAACTTAGTAACAAAAATACTTAAGAAAAATTGAACCCAGGAAAACAACAATAACCGTAATGTGTGTGATCTGGAAGTCTGATAAATAGAAAAGTAGGTCATGCTTTCAGATAGGAAGATTGATATTGTAAAGTTACCAATTTCCCTGAAATGAATGTGTGGGAATCATGTTGGAGTGCAGAGAACTTTGCACAATGATTCTGAGGCTTATCTAGAAAGATAAATAGGTCTAAATTAAGAAGGTTAATGGGAAGAGTTACTGATCCTTTAACATGTTATATAAAGTATTGTCACACCATTTCAGTAATCAGAATAGTATGGTACTAGCATGAGGGGTCAACTCAATGGATCAGAAATAGATCACATCATAGAAGCAATTTCATAAATGATCAAAGTGGAACCACAAATCAAAGTGGAAGACTTGCATCTTCAGCAACATTGAGGACCAGACTTACCTCATGCCTGAAAAAAATTCTGAAAAACTGGATAAACATAAGAAATAAGAGTTTTCAGACATTGGACATGAAGCACAGAGAGGGGAAACCAATGAGGTGAGCACTCTGATGGTCTCAGCTTACTGCCTGGAGAGAGTGTCCAGGAGCCATGAAAAGACAGGGACTCCGGGTGGATCCCAGCTGAGAAATGAGCATTTGCACCACAGAAATTGGTAAGGAATTGGCTGGTTGTTAACCACTTCCCAGCACACTACTCATTTTGCTCTGTCTTTTGCTACTCCAAGTGTCAGTTATAGCATGTCTTATAAAGTATTGATCAGAGCAATGACACTTGGTTAAAGCTCACTATAAGGCATTGAATAAATAGGACTGGGTGTGGTGGTGTACTGCCTGTGGTCCCAGCTACTCAGGAGGTGGAGGTAGGAGAATCATGGTCTGATGCTGGCCCCAGGCAAAAGTGTGAGAACCTATCTGAGAAACACAACAAAAAGCAAAAGCACTGGGGAAGGGGCTCAAGTGGTAGAGCACTTAACTAGAAGCATGATGCCCCGAGTTCAATCCCCAGTACTGCTAAAAAAAATAATGTGTTGAACAAGAGAGGGAAAAATGGGAAGGAAAATACAGAAGAATTTGCAAACAATTAAGACTTCATTCTCCTAGACTTCTCATCTAAATAGAGGATGCTAGGGATATAGTAGGTCTCTTAGATGAGAAGTATCAATAGCTATGATTGGGATTTCGGGGGTTATGACAGACTGATGTCAGAAATGGAAACCTCTTGGGTTCTCAGAAGTCCATTCTCCCTATGCCAGAAACCAACCCTTGCCATTTGCAGAACAAGTTTGCTGGTTACCAAGTCTCCATCTGTCCCTGGAAGTTTTGACAATAACTTGTCTTGCTATGAGACAAAGCTCTCATTCTCAGAAATGCCACCCCCCACTCTATCCCATCTCTTTATTTTCCATTTGTAGAAAGCTTATTAGGTTCAAGTAAAAAAGGCAGCATTGCTGACGAGTCCGAGAAGACGTCAGTTTCAGATGACTATTCTACCGGAAGAGGGAGCCAAGGTAAAAGCAGAGATGTGTGACTTCACTCCCCAAAGGAAAACCAGAGAATGTGTCTACCTCAAGGTAGAGGACGACCTACAAGCTCACCTGCAAAATAGGCGGTGCCATATTACACCCCCCCTAATCCTGGGTAGTCAGTAGTTCCATTGTCTTCTTGTGTTATCACAAAACTCAGAGAAGTGTCCAAATCAGCAAGAATCATCCCCTGAATAAACACCAGATGGCCTTGGGTCCTGCCTAGCTTGACCCTTCTTTCCTCTGATTCAGGCCTTCCTTCTGCTAATGACAGGCCTGGTCCAAGTGACTGCCATTCCCAAGTAACTCAGGAAAGTCACTCTTGGGAAAAACAGGCAACTCTGAGAGTTCCTTCAACACTACCATCCCCTTCAAGTAGAACAGCCTCCTTGCTCCACACTCCGTCAGAGCTGCAGGCCAGGGATTTGGCTCCAGTGTTTTAACATTGTTGGACTGGATAGCCAACACTTAAAAATCAGCAGATGTCAGAAAAACAGCTGGATTTCTATCTTCCCTCAAAATCTCTTAAGACCTGAAGCCTAGGCCCAAGCCAGGAACCTTCTCCCTGGGAGAGGAGTCCGCCCTGTTGGGCGGCCTTCGTCCCTGCCAGACACTGTCCCCTCTGTGCTTGCCCCATCCTGTAAGTCATCTGAGTTTATGATATGTCCCCACCTCTCAATACAGGCAGCATCTTGGGAATCTTTTTCCTATTTAAGCAGCAGGTATATTTAGTCATCAGGGTAAAGCTCCATGGTATAGTTTGCTGCACAGAAATGACAGTGGAAGGAGCTGATACCTTGTGCATTACACCAGTTGATTGAAAAGTGGGTATCTTTTTAACTCAGGAGGTCAACTGACAATTACATGACATATTACTTTGCCTATTGGGGAATCTGGAGTGTGGGGTGGGAGGGAGGGTAAAGGGAGTGGGTGGTGACAGCAATGTTCTTTTCCCTTTAAAATCTTGAGTACAGGTGTAACTCAATTTAAGAGTATTAAGAGTATTTCTAGTAATATGTGTGCAGGTATCACCTTAAAAGCTAAAACGGTATTATAATAGTATAGGGTCCTTCATCCATTTTTTTTCTTTTTCCATTTTTCACTCACTCAGTATTTTGGGCACTTCTTAAGAACTAAAGTACACAAAGATGAATTGAACACTGCTCTGTACCCCAGAGCTGTATGTGACAATGGAGCAAGTGACAGACAGGGATAGGCAGTGAGGGCTCTGGGAACAAAAGCTTAATCTGTATCTCTGCTGACACATCTAGGTGTCTTTATAGGCAAGGCCACGTTGCAGCTAGGTGTTGAAGAATGAGTATGAGCTTGATAGGTGGGAAGAATGAGGCACACTGTGACGACAAGACAGAATGGCAGGAATACTGATTGGGAACCATAAAGGGGCTAGCATGACCTGGGGCAGGGGGGACCCTGGAGGCCAGTGGATGAAGAGATTCAAAGCCAATTTTGACCATTTTTTAGAGCTGGGCCCAAACCTTGATATGGAGGAAGAAGTACACATGGTATGAGGGAAGCAAGGTCACAGGTGCCTTGTTACATGGTAATGATAGGTCTCTTCCCAAGGGGTCATGGTGGAAGTACATGCCATTTTTAATTTCTCCCTTGATTTTTTTTTAAACCTGTGATTAGAAATGTGTTTGTCTGTATGTATTTATATAGATATATACGTACATATACACTTACATATTACACAGAGATGCAGATAGATATATATATCAGGCAAAAATAGAACCATGACACGTATTTTCTAATTTTTGTCCATGATTTATGATTTTCAGTAGTTGCATCCTACTTCTGACAATTCATGCCCCCTCCATCCTAGCCACTGTGCTTTTGGTTTTATACTTATGCTTGGAGCCCAGTTTTAGTAGAATAAAAGAGCTCTGCTTTCCCTGTGATTATCATTCTGGTAATAAAATTATATTTTAAAAAAGTAATGGTCGTATCTGTGCAGAAAAATGGATACCTCTACTTACTTACCAGGACTCTTTTTTTTCAGTACTGGGATTTGCACTCAGGGCTTCATGCTTTTGCTAGGCAGGCACTCTACCATTTGAGTAACGACTCCAGTTCTTTTGTGTGTGTGTGTGTGTTGGGTTCATTTTTCAGGGGGGGCAGATCAGGACTGGGGTTTGAACTCAGGGCCTCACTCTTGCTAAGCAGGCATTCTACCACTTGAGCCACTCTGCCAGCTGTGTTGGGTATTTTTGAGATAGGGTCTTGCTTTCATTTTGCCTGGGCTGGCCTCAAACTGTGATCCTCCTGATCTCTGCCTCCTGAGTAGTAGGATTACAGGTGTGAGCCACCAGTGCCTGGCCTGGGACTCATTTTTAATTACACATTTTTCTTTTCCTTCTACTATCATCAATGGTATGGACCTCACATGGACATTTTGAATAGGAAAGACACACAAGAAGATCACCCTGAATGTAGAACCTACAAAATCATCCCTGTTCAGGTACAGTGCATACTTAATCCACTCTCTTGGAAACTGTGGTTTTTAGAAAACCAACATGGAGGCTGTGTCTCCACACCTGTTGTAACAGACACTGGCATCAGTGGTGCTGTTTCTATGGGCTGCTGAGGTGACCAGGCTCTCTGGCATTCTTTGACAAGGGCAGGCTTGTCAAAGAAACTGCCAGCTCCCTGCATCTGGGATCTTCCTCTCTCAGAATCCACTGTTATGTGGCTCGTTAAACTACTCTGCTAACTTGTATGTTTGCAATTTCACCACATCATTCAAAATTGCTGCCATGGGGCAATACAGCATTTTTATTTTTGTTTGCTTCTTCCCTTACTTAATTGGTAATTCATTTGTACTCATTTCATAAATTGCTCACCCTCAACTCTGGCTACCCCAAGAGAATTTTAAGAAAATATATCAGCACCTGGGCCTTGTGGACTATCCCTGAGAAGGGCTCTGAGCCAGCACCAAGGTGTCTACAACAATCACTCTGAGCCACAGGACACTTGGCTCTCAACTTAGGTGCCTTCGGGTTGCTCTACTTCTGTGGCATTTAGCCATCACTATTTTTTAAATTAGACTTTCATGCAGTTCTAAGAAATAATGCAGACAGATCCCATGTATCCTTGACCCAGTTTCCCTCAATGGTCATGTCTTGCAAAAATGCAGTCCAAAGCAACAGCCAGGACAATGACATGGACACAATCAAATCCAAAATGTCACCATAGGATTCTTCATATTCCCCTTGGATAGCCACACCACCTTCTTTCTTCCCCTGCCAACTACTAATCTGTTCTCCATATCTATGGTTTTATCTTTTCAAGAATGTCATATAAATAGAATTATTCGAATATGTAAGCTTCTGGGTCTTTTATGAAGCATAATTCTCTGGAGAGCCATCCAAGTTGTTGGGTCTGTGAATAATTGGTTCTTTTTATTACTGAGTAGTATATTGTATCTTATAGACACACTACACTTTAAATTATTCACCCATTGAAGAAGAACATCTAGATGTTTCCAGTTTGGGGCTATAAGGGTAAAGTTGCTATAAGTTTATTACATATGAACTTTCTGTGGGAACATAGCTTTCATTTCTCTGGGATAAATGTGTAGAGTGCAAAACCAGGCTGGATGGTAGATACATGCTTAACTTTTTAAAGAAAGCAACAAATTGTTTCCCAGAGTGGCTTGTACCATTTTCCATTCCCAGCACAAGTCTGTGAGTGATCTGATTGCTCCAAATTCTCATCAGCATTTGATGGTCTCAGTATTTTTTATTTGAACTATTCTGGCAGGTGTGTAGTGATATCTTACTGTGCTTTTTAATTTGCATTTCGCTAGCAGCAAAAAGGTCTTGAGCATCTTTTTTAGGTGCTGGTTGCATCTTTGTAGCCTCTGGTGAAATGTTCATGTCTTTCACTCATTTTCTAACCACATCATTTTGGTTCATTTGGTTTTACTGTTAAAAACTTGAGAATTCTTTATATATTAGATACTAGTCCTTTGAGGATGTGTGGATTGAGAATATTTTTTTCCTAATCTATAGATAGCCCTTTCATCAATCTTAACAGTCTTTTGTAAAACTTCTGAAAGTTTTGATTTTTATGAAATCCAATTTATCACTTTACAAAAAATGGATCATACTTTTGATGTCAATTCTAAAATTCTTTGGCCATGATTCTTTTGTTCTGCATTTCTTCCCTAAAAGTTTAACCCCTAAAAGTTGACCCATTTCTATTTTTGTATACAGTGTGAGGTCTGGGGTTTGCTTTTTACCTGTAGACGTCAATTGTTCTTGCAGCATTTGGAAGTGGATTCTTCCATTGAATTGCCTTTGTACCTTTGTCAAAAATCAGTTAAGCGCATTTGTTTGGACCTATTTCTGGATTTTTCTGTTCTGATCTGTTAGTCTGTCCCTCCTCGTGATCTTGATTACTGTAACTGTTAGTCTTGAAATCAGGTAGACTGCTTCTTCTCACATCATATTCTTTTTCCAAACTGTGGTAGCTACTCTAGTTTCTTTGGCTTTCCTTATAAATTTTAAAATATTATGTATATCTATGAAACATCTTTCTGGAATTATGATCAAAATCATGTTTAACCTCATTATGGGTTGAAATATGTATTGAACTCCTAACCCATGGCAACTGCAAATGTAACCTTCTTGGGAAAAAAGATCATTGCACATGTAAATCAAGATGAGGACCCTTAATACAATGTGACTGGCTTCCTCATAAGAAGAGGAGAGTCACAGACAAGGGAGAATGGCATGTGAACACAGAAGCAGAGACGAGTGAAGTATCTACAAGCCTGTGTCCAAGAATGTCAGCAACACAAGAAGCTAAGAGAAGCTTCGGCAGATTCTTCCCCTGGCCCAGCTGAAACTCTGAGTTTGGACTTCTGGCCTCCAGAACTGTGAGTGGATAAATTTCTCTTGTTTTAAGCCACCCTATTTGTGGTACTTTGTTAGAGCCCTAGACTATCAAAAATCTGTACTAATTTGGGGAGAATTGACATCTTTATAATGTTGTCTCTTCTGTTCCATGAACACTGTGTGTCTTTTCTTCAGTTTTTTGTAGTTTTTACTATGCAAGTCTTCTACATGTTTTGTTAGATTTACACTAGAATGTTTTTCTGTATTTTTCTTTTTCAGCAATTGTGAACAGTATTGTATTTTTAATTTGATGCCCTGGGAGTCAAAGCTAATATATACAAATGCAATGGATGTTTATTTGTTTTGATCTGTTTTGATTTTTGAGACAGCATCTCTTTATGTAGCCCATTCTGGCCTCAAACTCTCTGTAGCCTAGGCTGGTCTTAAACGCATGGTTCTCCTACCTCCGCTCTCCAAGTTCTGGGATTGCCACCATTCCCAGTGGGATTGATTTATTTTTATCTTGTGTTCTCTGATCATGCTGAACTTACTAGTTCCAGGGTTGTGTTTTGTGTTTAAAGATTGTCCTTTGCAAACCTACAGCCAGCATTATACTTAACAGAGAAAAACTGAAAACATTCCCTCTAAAATCAGGAACCAGACAAGGATGCCCACTATCTCCACTTCTATTCAACATAGTACTGGAATTCCTAGCCAGAGAAATTAGGCAAGAAGAAGGAATAAAAGGAATACAAATAGGTAAAGAAACTGTCAAAATATCCCTATTTGCAAATGACATGATCCTATACTTTCAAGACCCAAAAAACTCTACTCAGAAGCTCCTAGACACCATCAATAGCTACAGCAAGGTAGCAGGATATAAAATCAACATAGAAAAATCATTAGCATTTCTATACACTAATAATGAACAAACTGAAAAAGAATATATGAAAACAATTCCATTTACAATAGCCTCAAAAAAAATCAAATACCTAGGTGTAAACCTAACAAAAGATGTGAATGACCTCTACAAGGAAAACTATAAACTTCTGAAGAAAGAGATTGAGGAAGACTATAGAAAGTGGAGAGATCTCCCATGCTCATGGATTGGTAGAATCAACATAGTAAAAAATGTCTATACTCCCAAAAGTAATCTACATGTTTAATGCAATTCCCATCAAAATTCCAATGACATTCATTAAAGAGATTGAAAAATCTACCATCAAATTTATATGGAAACACAAGAGGCCACGAACAGCCAAGGCAATACTCAGTCAAAAGAACAATGCTGGAGGTATCACAATACTTGACTTCAAACTATATTACAAAGCAATAACAATAAAAACAGCATGGTACTGGCACAAAAACAGACATGAAGACCAGTGGAACAGAATAGAGGACCCAGATATGAAGCCACACAACTATAACCAACTTGTCTTTGACAAAGGCGCTAAAAATATATGATGGAGAAAAAGCAGCCTTTTCAACAAAAACTGCTGGGAAAACTGGTTAGCAGTCTGCAAAAAACTGAAACTAGATCCATGTATATCACCCTATACCAATATTAACTCAAAATGGATCAAGGATCTTAATATCAGACCCCAAACTCTAAAGTTGATACAGGAAAGAGTAGGAAATACTCTGGAGTTAGTAGGTACAGGTAAGAACTTTCTCAATGGAACCCTAGCAGCAGAACAACTAAGTAGAAATGGGACTTCATAAAACTAAAAAGCTTCTGCTCATCAAAAGAAATGGTCTCTAAACTGAAGAGAACACCCACAGAGTGGGAGAAAATATTTACCAGCTATACATCAGACAAAGGACTGATAACCAGAATATATAGAGAACTTAAAAAACTAAATTCTCCCAAAACTAATGAACCAATAAAGAAATGTTCAAGTGAACTAAGCAGAACTTTCTCAAAAGAAGAAATTCAAATGGCCGAAAAACATGAAAAAATGCTCACCATCTCTAGCAATAAAGGAAATGCAAATTAAAACCACGCTAAGATTCCACCTCACCCCTGTTAGAATAGCCATTATTAGCAACACCACCAACAACAGGTGTTGGCGAGGATGCAGGGAGAAAGGGGCGCTCTTACACTGTTGGTGGGAATGTAAACTAGTACAACCACTCTGGAAAAAAATTTGGAGGCTACTTAAAAAGCTAAACATTGATCTACCATTTGATCCAGCAATACCACTCTTTGGGGATATACCCAAAAGACTGTGACACAGGTTACTCCAGAGGCACCTGCACACCCATGTTTATTGCAGCACTATTCACAAAAGCCATGTTAAGGAAATAGCCAAGATGCCCCACTACTGACGAATGGATCAAGAAAATGTGGTATCTATACACAATGGAATTTTATGCAGCCATGAAGAAGAATGAAATGTTATCATTCGCTGGTAAATGGATGGAATTGGAGAACATCATTCTGAGTGAGGTTAGCCTGGTCCAAAAGACGAAAAATCGTATGTTCTCTCTCATATGCAGACATTAGATCAAGGGCAAACACAACGAGGGGATTGAATTTGATCACAAGATAAAAGCAAGAGCACACAAGGGAGATATAAGGATAGGTAAGACACCTTAAAAATTAGCTAGCATTTGTTGCCCTCAACGCAGAGACACTAAAGCAGATACCTTAAAAGCAACTGAGGCCAATAGGAGAAGGGGACCAGGAACTAGAGAAAAGGTTAGATCAAAAAGAATTAACCTAGAAGGTAACACACACGCACAGGAAATTAATGCAAGTCAACTCCCTGTATAGCTATCCTTATCTCAACCAGCAAAAACCCTTGTTCCTTCCTATTATTGCTTATACTCTCTCTTCAACAAAATTAGAGATAAGGGCAAAATAGTTTCTGCAGGGTATCGAGGGGATAAGGGGGCAGAGGGAGGGGGCGGTGTGGGTGGTAAGGGAGGGGTTGGGGGCAGAGGGGAGAAATGACCCAAGCATTGTATGCACATATGAATAATAAAAAAATAAAAATTATAAAAAAATAAATAAAGATTGTCCTTTGGACTTTGTATGTAGACCACCAGGTCATCTGCAAATAGGGACAGTTTTACTTTTTCCTTCTGATCTGTATGCCTTTTCTTACCTTATTGCAGTGGGTAGAACTTCCTATGTTGAGTAAGAGTAGAGGGAACAGACACCAGTACTTTATCATTAATTGTAATGTTAGCTGTAGGATTTCTGTAGATGGATCTATTCCATTGAGTTGAGAAAATTCCCCTCTATTCCAGTTTTTTCTGAGAGTTTTCATCTAAGTGTTGAATTTTGTCAAATGCCTTTCTGTATTTAGACGCACACAATAGCAAGCAGACCCCCACATTCCCTTTCTCAAAAGTCTCTTTCCCCCTCTCACTACTCTGAGTCTTTTTTATTCATTCAACAAATAGTATTGAGTGTCCTCAGGCCCCAACAATAAATAGAAGACAAATCTTTGCCTTCAAGGGGCTTACTGTCTGGGGAGGAAGACAGGCAGGAAGTTATCAGTCACAACAGATGTGGTAATGGTATTGGAAGCATAAGCTCAGAGGACCACAGGCTGCCAAGGTAAGGCCCTTAACTCAGAAGAGAGGAAAGGGGTTGGGGTCAGGGCAGGACCACGAGTGCTCTCCAGAACAGGTGGTTCTAAGCTGGAGGGGATGTAAATGAGGACAAGCTCTGGGAGAGAGGGCTTTGTGACACAGAGGTGACAGAACCTGACTCTTCAGAATGGCTGGGGCACAGGATGAAAGGTGAAGAGGCTCAAGAGGTGAGTGGGTACTGCATTTCAAGCAGGTGAGTGAGGATGCCATCCTAAGGATTCTGTGCTTTGTCCCAAGAGCCCCAGAAAGCCACTGAGGATTTTAAGCATATGGCAGAGATCCCATCAATTTACATCTTAGAAAGATGAATGTAGCAGTATTTTAGAGAATCAAATGGTGGGGGACAAAAGTAGAGAGGTAGAGAGGTCTATTGTCACAATTCAAATGAGAAGAATGAACTAAGCCAGATGGCAGCTGTGGGAATGAAGAAGGAAAGGCTGTGGAAGACATCAGGGAAGTGGCAGTGGCAGAACTTCCAAAGGCTGACGTGAAGACTGAGGAAGGCATCTGGAAAAGAGAATGGTAACGCCAGCCTTCCAGTAGCAACTAGGCATATGCCCTTCGTTCAAGGATGCTGGAAGCATAGTGAGAAGAGTAGGCCTGAAGAGGAAGAGGAATAGAAGACTGGGGTTTGGGATGTGTTAGTTTTAGCTCACTATGGGACAGCCAGGTGAATATTGATGTCCATTTGGAGAATGGACACTGAAAAAAAGAGAAATTGTGACATGGAAGACATTGGTATGTCAGCAGTGGTTGTATCCATGTGGGAGGACAAGGTCACCCCAAAAGAATGGGCCCACTGAGAGAGGCAGAGAGCTGAGAGAGACAACAGGCATTTATGTAAAAGGGGATCCCCAAAAGATCCATGAGTCTCGGAGAAGTGGGAAGATATTGATTAGAAAACAGTATCTCTGAATCTAAGTGAAAAGAGGGGTGGACAGTGGTATCAAATGCTGTCCAAGCCAGGCATGGTGGTGCACATCTGTAATATTAGCACTTGGGAGCCCAAGGCAAGTTCAAGGCCAACCTGTGCTATATATATATATAGAGAGAGAGTGAATTCCAGCTCAGCCTAAGCTACATTAAAAAAAAAAAAAAAAAAGCTGCCCAAGCAATGTTTCCCAAAAATTCATTCATGACCATGGTCCTCCTCTGTTTTCTCGTACCTTATCCCCAATCACTCAAAGGACTGCTTCCGGAAGGAAATCTGTCGCAGCACTCAATACAAGCAAAGTAAATTATTATTAGCCTGTTTCTCATCCCATTCTCATGCCATTTTCCTTCCTATAAAGACTACCTCCCTTTCAGGCTCCCAGACTAGGAATGGTGGGTCATCTTTGTCTCTTCTCTCTGCCCCAATGGCTCTTTCTCTTCTTGATTCCCATGACTTTTTCCCCATGTATCTTAGATTCTTCTCCCTCCCCTTGCCCCACTCATTCACTCACATTTCCTAACCTCACAGCTCTCTACCAAAGTGTTAATTACCTAGATCAACCAAAAGCCATCTTATTCACACCCCTCCCCACTCCCTGCTGCTGTAATACTCTGGTCACTTTCAATTTCTCTTCCTTGAGGGATTTTTTTCAGAGCCACCTTCTGAGACATTTCATTATTCTTTAAGAATATAGCTCATTGCTCATCTGCCTAGCAGTATCTTCTCAGGCTGACCAGAAGTTATTTGCAAAAGTAAAATCTACTCTTAAAAAGACAAATATTGTTTTGTACTCAAAGCTTCAGAAGACTGTGGTACAAGTGTTGTTTTGAGCACAAATTTCAAAATCATATTTCAAAGTCATATGTTGATCTTGTTTGATATTGACAAAACAGGTGGCATATGTTGCTTAAAAAAAAAAAAGTTATTGCAGAGATGTATCTCAAATAATTAGTACCATATGGGTTGATTCTTCCATATGGTTTCACTGCGTAGGTAAGCCTCGTTTGGGACCAAATCCGATTTTCTTTCGCATTCTCATGGAATCCACCGGTTTCTGCAATGAACGGTTCCATAAGAGGCTACCAAACAGGCTATTGAAAGGAACTGTATTACAATTGGGACCCAAATGACAATTTAGAAAGGAAAGGAAATGTGTTGGCAGCAAATGGCTCAGAAATCAGACATTTTTCTCTTTTTCTTTTATAGCTGCCCTGAGAGCATCAGCTCAGAAGACAGTTTGGAATTCTTAGAAGATGACTACGACTTTGCTCTGGTAACCAGATGTAGTTCTTGATTTCAGTATTGTGTCTGGTCAAAGTAGTAGTCCATTTCTTCTTTTGAAATTAAAATCTTCTGTCCCTAACATTCCACAAGTTTTCCAGAAGGAAATAAAATTTTGACACTGTTTTCCAATTCTTTATGTAGTCCATCCCTGTCATCAGACCATCTATGAAAAATGAATGTCTGTAAGAAGACAGTAATTTGGGGGAGATTTATCATCTGTGGTCTTCCAATGAAAATAGCCACTTTCTGATTGCTCTTCATTTTATTGGTGTTTGAGATATATTGGGTAGCTGAGCCATAAAACAAAATTCTCTTCTATTTCTGCAAAATTAATTTTGAGTTTACTTCACCCTAAATCCAACCAGAGAAATACAAAAGGAAGTTTTAAGACATCCATTATCACATATAATACACCTTACCAAGTCATCCTTTTTTTAAAAAAAGTGTCTAAAAATCTATAACATAAAATTTAACATCTTGGGCTGGCAGAATGGCTCAAGTGGTAGAGCTCCAGCCTAGCAAGTACAAGGCCCTGAGCTCAATCCCCAGTACTGAAAAAAATTTTTTTTTAATTAAAAAAATAAAATTTACTGTCTTAGCCATTTTAAGTATACAGTACAATAGTGTTAACTATTCACACATTTTTGTGTACAAGATCTCTAGAATGATTTCACTTTGCAAAACTGAAACTCTGTACTCACTGACCACCTCCCTTTCCCCACTTCCCCAGCCCCTGGCAACCATAAGTCTACTTTTTGTTTCAAAGAGTTTGGCTACTTTAGATACTGCATATAAATGGAACCGTATAGTATTTGTCTTTTTGTAATTGGCCTGTTTCACATAGCATAAGGTCCTCCATGTTCAAGCATAAAACAAGATTTTCTTTTTTTAAGCCTGAATGATATTCCATTATATATATATGTAGATATATACATATATATGTACATATCACACACACACACGTCACATTTTCTGTATCCATTCATCCATCCATGGCATTTAAGTTGCTTCTACCTCAGGTATGCTGATACCCAAGTATTCTTTGTAAAAATTGTTTACTTAAAGTAATACAAACTTATTCTTTACATTTTGGAAACTACAATTAAAAGGCACAGAGAAAATACCTTGACTTAGCCTCCTGTCTTCTTTCTTCTATTCCTTCTCTTGCTATTCCCGTTCCCTTTTTCCTGCCCTTGCTTCTTCCTCTTAGTATCTCCTTTCTTCTTTCTCTTTTCCTGACGTTCTTCCTTTCTTCCTTCCTCTTCCCCTCTCTAATGTGTCTCCTCTTCACCCCACCCCCAATAACCCAAAATGTCCTCTTCCTAACAACCAGCTCTCACTTGGAACTATATGAGGCTCTTGTGTAACTTTCCACCTGTCTCTCTCACAATCAGAACAGTTGCTAGAATTTGGATCTTGAATGTCCCCGCAAAGGCCCATGGTCCCAGCATGTGTTACTATTGGGAGGTAGTGACAAACCCTATATTCAAGGGAGGTGAGGCCTACTGGAAGGAAGTTAAGTCATCGTGGGCATGCTTTTGAAGAGGATATTGTGACTTGGGCCTCTCTTCTCTGCCTCTCCTCCTCCCTTTTCCTCTCTCTCTCCCTCTATACGACACCAGGCCAAATGACTGTGGACTAAAACTTCTGAAACTAAACCTTTCTTCCATATAAGTTGATTACCTCTGGTACTTTGTTACAGCGATGGAAACTGGCTAGCACAACAGTATTCCTTTACTCCACTGTATCTTCTAGGCAAGTCACATGTGCATATTTATAAGAGCCTTGCATTCTCCATTATTGGTCAGGAGCCAGAGATTTATTTCAAGGAACCAGAAGAGTTGCTTGAAGTCCTCACAGAGCTGGAAGAGCAGAATCTTACGTTGGTCCAGTATTCCCAGGATGTAGATGAAAATCTTGAAGATGTAAACAAAAGAGAAAAAATTATACAGGATAAGATGTAAGTCATTAAAAACAAGCGGAATTATTCTATTAAGGGTCCATGTCCAGCTCATTTATGATGAATTTTCCTCATGATTTCTGTGGATTTAGGGTGGGCTTTTTTTATTAATAATAATTTACATTGTGGATATAAAAGGTAGAAGTTATACTTACACAGAATAGACTGACTTTCATTTAGTTTTGTCCCTACAACCTTTCATAGTCAAAATAATAATAAAAGATAGTTTTGGAAACTAAAAAAAGAATTAAAATGGTACTCACTGCCTTAATTTTTGTCAAGTGTAGATTTTATCCTATCACCTGTCATTTCCTTAATCAAAGCATGCTTTGGATGCTAATAAGTGCATAAAATTAGGAAAAGAAAAAAATAGAATATGCCTTCTGATGGAAATTAAAAAGCAACATTTGAGCATTTCCTTCCCTCATTGTAACTGGAAAAGCTGCATGCTCCTCAGCATTATCTTCAAGCACAGACTCCACTCTGGTTGCTAGACACAGGGTACTGACACATGATCCAGAAGAGGGCTGGAGCTCCTGATTGACGATTATTTCACTAAATCAGAGTTACAGACAAGGATGCCCTTCTTCTTTTGCAATAGAAATGCCAACATAGAATTCCTGCTGGAGCACAAGGAAATGCTTAAGGCCAACTGTGTGAGAGAAGAGGAAAAAGCAGCAGAACTGGAATTGAGATCCAGGCTCTTTAGTTTTGGAGAATTTAATTCAGATGCTCAGGTAATCGTTCGTTGCTCATGGCACTTTTATTTTGACTCAAGATAATAATAAGCTGTCTTCCCCCATTTGAATGGGGGAGTTAAAACGAATTCTAATTCTTCAGGCAGAAAACCAGCTTGAAATTATCTTGCCAGCATGAAATAGTCAATTTACTATACAAGAATCATTCAAATTGGCATTAGAGCTCACTTAAGCTCTTGGCTTAATTATTATAGGCTTTGATCATTTTGGTGGCAATTCAAGGAGCCAAGTAATTAATGAGGAAGCAGTGAATTCGTACAATGAACAATGAATCAACAGTGAATGGGAAATTTGCCCAACACTGAGCCTGTAATATCTGTCAGCCTCTTTGAGCATGAATAGAGGTTCATTTTCACCACACCTGTGACACACACTAGTGTCCTTATTATTGACAATTTCATCTCTCCCAGCTGGCTGCAAGCCTCTTGAGCACAGGGATTGTTATATTATTGTTAGTTTGCTCAGCTTAGTGTCCCCATAAAGTCAGTGTTCAATAAATGTTTGTCGAATGAATGGTTAGGTATTTAGAACTACAACAAATTCCATGGAATATTGGTTCCCTTGTTAAAAAAAAAACCTCAGGTGAAATAAAAAATCAAAGCTAATATGTGGGGCTAATATCACATTTATGATTATGAACTTGATTTTTCAAATAGGTAGATTTGGGGGCCTACATCAGAAAAAGGTGACTGTCTTCTTCTGCCCACAGGTGGATAGGGTTACAAAAGCAAAAACTGTTTATGGCTCCTTTGCACACACATGTCCTAGGATAGCCCTGAGTTAGCAAGGGCTAGGGACAAGCATGGCTGCATCAAGAAGTATGATGATGGCCCCTTTTCAGTTCTTTAGTGTTATTTTTTATTAACCATTTTGGTACCATCCCAAAATACACATAAAATTTACCACTTAACCATTGCAAGTGTGTCATTCATTGGCACTAACTACATTTGCCATGTTATGTAACCATCACCGACCGTTACCTATTTCAAGAACATTTTTATCATCATTTCAACATAAAATCTAACGTCTTACCCATTTTCAAATGTGTATAGTTCAGTAATATTTACATTTACAATGTTTTACAACCAATCTCCAAAACTCTTTTGTCTTGCAAAAGTGAAACTCTCGGACTAGGGTAATGGTAGAGCACTTGCCTACCAAGCTCCTGGCCCTAAGTTCAAATCCCAGTACCACCAAATAAAAGGAAGAGAGAAACTCCATACTTATTAAACAGTCTCACTAATTACCATTCCTCCCTCCCCTAGAGCCTGGCAACCACCATTCTACCTTTTGTCCCTATGCATTTGACTGTACTAGGTACCTAGAACCTGAGTGGACTCGTACAGTATTTGTCCTTTGGTGTCTTCAGTTATTTTACATAGCATGATGTTTTCAAGGTTCATCCATGTTGTAGCATCTATCAGAACTGCATTTCCTTTTAAGGTTAAATAATATTTCATTCAGTCTACCATTTTGTTTACTCATTCATCTATTGATGAACACTTGAGCCATTTCCTTCCTTCAACTCTGTCTTAATTCTGAAACTGACTGACATGCAAAACATGATAAATACCTGTGATACCCACCCCAACCAAGCCCCTTCCATCCAAGTTTAGGGAAACTTTGAAAAAAACGCATTTTCAATACTCTTAAACATTGAAGCAACCAACCAGATCCCTCCATAAAGAAGGGAGGACTGATCTGAAAATTGTTTACTCTCTGTGAAATTTTGGTGACAGTGTAAATTTGGCATTTGGGCCAAATTTGGTAGTGTTTGGCCTAAATGTCAACTTTGTATGTACACGCTGGAGAAAGAGGCTAATAATTCATCATCTCCTGAGATATGAAGGATTGGGTGGGGAAGTGAAGGTAGAGCAGAAAAAGTGGGAGGGAAAAGTGTTCTTTGCTTAGAATTCTGCTTTCCCAACCCAATTCTTTCAGCTCTTAAGGGGCAAAATACATAATCCTTCATGAGTAAATAAACACAGTTGCACCTATTGTTTAAAAAGTTCTCCAGCTTTATTGATGTAAGTGACGTACCTAATTTTGATATTCATCAACTATCAGTTGTTTTGGAGCTAGAATGATAAAAAAAGTTTTTTAATCTTTCAAAGAGGTCACATACCTGAACTGTACTTAATCTCTTAAATTTTTTTCCTTGATTCAGTATTTTATTTTTAAAATAAAATTTTAGACTGGATGAGATGGCTCATGCCTCTAATCCCAACTACTAAGGAGGCAGAGATTGGGAGGATTGTGGTTCAAGGCCAGCCCAGGCAAAAAGTTATTAAGAACACCTCCCCCTCATCTTAACAAACAAGCCAGGAGTGGTGGTGTGTATTTGTAACCCAAGCTATGTGGGAAGTGTAAGTAGGAGTATTGTGTCCAGGCCAGCCAGGGGGAAAAAAACAAAAACCTATCTGAAAACTAACTAAAGTGAAAAAAGGACTGGTTGTGTGACTCAAGTGGTGGGGCACCTGCCCAGCATGCACAACTCCTTGAGTTCAAACCTCAGTACCATCAAAAAAATGCATAAATCATAAGCATACCTCTCAAGGAATCTTCTCAGAGTGAACACATCCACGAACAACTCACAGATATAGACTGTCATCAGTGGCCCCTAGAAACCCTCCTCAGTCCCCCTTCCAGTCTTTGCCATACCCCAAAAGTGACCACTGTCCTGGCTTCTCTCACCACAAATTAGTTTTCCTGGTTTTGAACTTCATGGACAGGGAATTGTGCAATATACCTGCCTTGTGTCTTTCACCATTATGTTTGTGAGTTCCATCACGTTACTTTGTGTAGCAGTTGTTTTCATTGAATATGAAATGGAACAGAAGCTGTCATTTTGTTGGATTTGCAGAATGTTTCATGTCTTGTTTTATTCTTTTGTAAGAGTAGCTGATAAAGTTCAGCTGGAAGAGTGTGTGCAGTGAGTCCACAGCAGAAAGTGACATGGATTATACTTACAGAATCCTTGGGTTGGAAAGAACTTGTGATGACATCCAGAGAGTTCTCCCTCTCCTCTCCATTTTGACACAGTGGTTCTTCCTAAGACATAACCCTGGTCAGTTCACCTCCCAGTTCACTGTTGGCAAGTACCTTAAGTGCGTATCCTGGTGCTATCTTCCACGGCCCAGCCACTGTCCCTCCTGAAGATGCAGATCACCTCTGGCTTCCAGCAGCCTCCTTGGGCAGCTCTTCCTCCCACTGCCATCTGGTGGCAGGTCCAGGGATCCAGCTC
The DNA here is from genome assembly GCF_047511655.1 of Castor canadensis. NCBI lineage: Eukaryota > Metazoa > Chordata > Mammalia > Rodentia > Castoridae > Castor > Castor canadensis. The sequence continues at coordinate 133,365,632 of NC_133393.1, read as the reverse complement.
ACATCCCTGCCCTTGTTCATTGGCTTCTGCATTGTGCATCAGGACCACAGATCAGCTTTTCATATCTAAGTTATCTTCCTTACTGTCATTCCCCTCTCTTGCTTCTTAATACTGTTCTTACTTTGTTATTTGAAGAAAATACCTATTCTTGTCTTTTCCTCTCCCGTTTGATGAGAGAAAAAAAGGGAAGAAGAGAAAAAGACATCCTGAAAAGTCAGTCTGCCCATCTCCAAAGCTCTTAAGTTTTTGATAGGAAATTTCTATCAATGTTAACCATCTCATATCACTGTTGCTTTTTCTCAAAATGAATATTTAATATATATTTAAAGTACCAAGTATTTTTTCTGCTTTAATGATTTATGTTGCAGCAAGATTATTTTTTCATATGCAATGTATTTCAGCCCTATGGGCTACTTTTACTTTTTTTTCCCCCCTTTTATATTTTTCTGTATGTCTTCAAGGTTTCTATAAGAAATGTGTTGCTATAAAAGAGAGAACATGAGTTATTTTAGGAGGGGGAGGAGCCTTATGGCAAATAGGACTTATTATGCTTCTTTTACATTGTTTTGTATTTCTCCAAGCTTTCTAAAAGAGTTGTGATTTAATATAAATAGGAAACACAGCAAGTGTTTAGAGAGAGAAGGAGCTTTCTGTAAGCAGAGCATCAGAATGCTTGTTAAAGTAGGAGGGGAAAGACAAGCTGCTGGAAGTCCACTCTTGGCATCAGGTCTTGGCTTTAATCAATGCTGGTGGCTCTGCAGAGAGTGTGGCTCCAGGAGGGGCTGCCCCAGTGGTGGGCGTCACATAGGTCTTGGGTGTGTTACTTGTTCTCGGCTTTATGGTGACTCTCATCTTCTTGAGCAGAAGCAGGAAATGGGGCAGAATGCTACCTGGAAAATGATTCACTTTGCCCAGCTGTTTATTGAGCACCTCTTAGTGGTGAATACCTGGTTGACAGTGGAGAAAAAGAATATGAATTTTCTTATGGTCCTGAGAAGCGTTACCACCAAGCTCAAGAGTCTCCATGAAAGTTAAAACAGCGTGGTGTCGAGGTACAGGGATCAGCAAGGTTTGGCCTGAGTGTCTGTTTAGACTAGAATATAGCAATGGCTTCCCATTGAGGAGCTGTGAAAATTAAACTACTAAAAAGGCTTTGGTAGGGAAGCCCAGGAATCCATTTTCCTCTAATAGAATGTGTGAATTTATTCAGCAAACATTTATCTAGTGTATAGTTGTATGCAAAGCACTGTTTTACATATGACTGTAAGCTTAAGAAGTAGCTCCTGCCCTCCAGGTGCTTAGTCTAGAAGGGGAGATAAGGCATGTGTGCCCTCATACAGAGTTATCATAGCTTTAGCGATTACAATAGAATAATAAACACAGAAGGGGAAGAGCTCACATATTGTGCCATGATTGGTACAAAAGGATTTATACTATATGTTGCCTATACTTGAATGTTTAGGGAATCAGATACACAAAACCATTCAAGCAAGAAGATATTCTGTCTTATTACAACTACTTTTTATATCTACACTTAAATATATTTTGAGAAAAAATTCAAAGTGTTACTATAAAAATTATCTGACTATAAATTATGATAGAAATACCCTGCTGCATTTTCTCACTGCTCTTAGTTTTTCTCTTAAAAAAGGAAACATTTAGGGTGTTCAGGATGGAGCTTAGTGGTAGAGCACATGCTTAGCATGCCATGAGGCTGGGTTCAATTCCCAACAGCAAAAGAAAAAAGAAGAAAAAAAGAAACACATAATGGTACACAAAGGACTTCATGTTGTAACTCAGTAAAATGGAATTTTAAATTTTTTGAATTAGTGACCACGTAGTCATGTGATGTTTTCTGCTCTTTCATTTCTTTGCAATTTCAGGAAAAACTGATAGAATCACTTAGTAAAAAAATTAATCAAGTGTACAGAGTCTGCATCGGAGATGCTGAGGTTGGCAGCCTAACCCCAGTTCAAAAGCTGGTCAAAGTAGAGTCTCGCCTGGTGGAACTGAGTGACCTCATCGAGTCCATTCCCAAAGAAAATGTGGATGCAATTGAGAGGATGAAACAGAAGGAGCGGCAGCAAAGGTACTGTCACTGTCTTAGGATGTAAGTATAATGAATTGACTGAATGAGTAGATACTGTTGCCTAGATTCTACTATTTCTATGGCAAGGACTGCCATACAGGGACACAGTGGAGTCAAACCAAGCCCTGGCCTCCTCATAGGGCTGCATTTACTGTGAGAGACATTTCCATCAAATATTCTTAGGAAATAAAAGTTATTATTACCACTGGTAATGAGCACTGAAGGAAAAGAGCTGGGTGAACAAAGTTCATAAGGCAACTGACCTAGTTTGGGATGGGCAAGAGCCTTTAGCCTGAACACATCAATCTTCAAGGCAAACACAGTTGTTAAGTGTTCACTTGTGAAGAGCTATCCTGTGGAAGAATTGCACTTATGGTGAAGGTCCCAAGGCACAGAAAGTGCCTTCTTTGGGAAACCACAGGGGAACTCAATCTATGAAGCAGTTGCTTGGAATTCAGAGCCACACAATGGGGGTTTTCCTCAGTGCAGAACTGGCAACACTTACTCAGCACTTACTCATTGACTCATTTATTCCTCAAGACCAACCTTGTGAGGACTATCATCCCTGAAATTCTCACCCCCAATCCCACTGAGGCCTTTCAGGAGAATGCACTTACAAATTTCTATTAAGAATTATATAAGGATTTTTATGTACATACTATGTTTGGGACAATGATTATTATAAATGTAACATGATTGCTAGTAAATGTGGCACTCAGGGAACGTTTATAAGTGAGATAATGTTTGTGCTGTAGCAAAAAAATGTTGGGAGGCAGACTAGAATTATGGCTACAAGTGGGCATGAAACCTGTCTGCTGGGCTTAACTCAGGTTCAACTATTTACTTTTGTGACCTTAGGCAAGCAGCATAACCTGTCCAGTCTGTTCATCTATAAAATGGCAGTGATAATCATACTTACCTCAGAGGGTTGATGTGAAGATTAAATTTTAAAAAAAAATGTAAAAGCACACTGAACATGAAAGCGCTCAAATATTAGCCATTAATATTAGATATCTTATGATTGCTTACGACATTACTGGTACATGAGGGAATATTGTTTCTCCTACATAACAACGAAGTCTAGAATACACTAAGGTCATCCTGATGAGATTTTATTTAAAAAAAGAAAATCTAAATGGAGGATTGCTCCTTCCATAAAATGGCCTATGACTGATTTACAGAACTTTCATGTTTTTTACTGCAACAAATGTATTCTCTTCAGAATGTAATTACAACTTATTTTCAACAGTGATAGATGAAACCAATTTCAATCTTACTTAAAAGAAAACTCTATTTTCTTCATGGTTTCGAGCCACCCTGCATAGCACCTAATTTTGCTCAGTGAATGTTATTTCCACCCCCTTATAACCTTATACTCAGGACAAAATTATACAGGTCCATAAAAGGGCTATCATGTATCAAGTTCCTATTCTGCACCAAGCCTTAATCTAGACAGCAATCCTAAAAAAACAGAATTCATTGGTCTTGAGGGCTAACTGGAAAATGTACTTGTGTGCTAGACACTTCTGTGGTATATACTTTTGAGCTATCCACTTGTGATCTGTGTCCTTTTTTGTAGGTTATACTTAGATTTTAAAGGCAGGAGTGGGGGAAAATAGCTGAGAGTTAACTTATGCAGCTTAAAGTACTGGAATATAGATGGAGTGAGGAAGTTTGGTCATTTTTAATCAAGATCTGGATGGATTTTACTTCTTCCAAAATAGTAAATAAAATTTAGTTCCACTTCAAAGTAGGATTTGTTGAAAATTCAAGTCATTGTTATAGGAGGTCTTATATTTAGTTAATTCATTACCACCAAATAGTAATGATGTAGAACTTTTATTCCTTTCTGTGAATTACAGAATTTATTTTTTTTTCATTTTTCTTTTATTATTCATATGTGCATACAAGGATTGGTTCATTTCTCCCCACTGTTCCCACCCCCTCCCTTACCACCCACTCTGCCCCCTCCCTCTCCCCCCCCAATACCCAGCAGAAACTATTTTGCCCTTATTTCTAATTTTGTTGTAGAGAGAGTATAAGCAATAATAGGAAGGAACAAGGGTTTTTGCTGGTTGAGATAAGGATAGCTATACAGGGCATTGACTCACATTGATTTCCTGTGCGTGGGTGTTACCTTCTAGGTTAATTCTTTTTGATCTAACCTTTTCTCTAGTACCTGTTCCCCTTTTCCTATTGGCCTCAGTTGCTTTAAGGTGTCTGCTTTAGTTTCTCTGCGTTAAGGGCAACAAATGCTAGCTAGTTTTTTAGGTGTCTTACCTATCCTTATCCCTCCCTTGTGTGCTCTCTTTTATCATGTGCTCAAAGTCCAATCCCCTTGTTGTGTTTGCCCTTGATCTAATGTCCACATATGAGGGAGAACATACGATTTTTGGTCTTTTGAGCCAGGCTAACCTCACTCAGAATGATGTTCTCCAATTCCATCCATTTACCAGCGAATGATAACATTTCGTTCTTCTTCATGGCTGCATAAAATTCCATTGTGTATAGATACCACATTTTCTTAATCCATTCGTCAGTGGTGGGACATCTTGGCTGTTTCCATAACTTGGCTATTATGAATAGTGCCGCAATAAACATGGATGTGCAGGTGCCTCTGGAGTAACAGTCTTTTGGGTATATCCCCAAGAGTGGTATTGCTGGATCAAATGGTAGATCAATGCCTAGCTTTTTAAGTAGCCTCCAGATTTTTTTCCAGAGTGGTTGTACTAGTCTACATTCCCACCAACAGTGTAAGAGGGTTCCTTTTTCCCCGCATCCTCGCCAACACCTGTTGTTGTTGGTGTTGCTGATGATGGCTATTCTAACAGGGGTGAGGTGGAATCTTAGCGTGGTTTTAATTTGCATTTCCTTTATTGCTAGAGATGGTGAGCATTTTTTCATGTGTTTTCTGGCCATTTGAATTTCTTCTTTTGAGAAAGTTCTATTTAGTTCACATGCCCATTTCTTTATTGGTTCATTAGTTTTGGGAGAATTTAGTTTTTTGAGTTCCCTGTATATTCTGGTTATCAGTCCTTTGTCTGATGTATAGTTGGCAAATATTTTCTCCCACTCTGTGGGTGTTCTCTTCAGTTTAGAGACCATTTCTTTTGATGAACAGAAGCTTTTTAGTTTTATGAAGTCCCATTTATCTATGCTGTCTCTTAATTGCTGTGCTGCTGGAGTTTCATTGAGAAAGTTCTTACCTATACCTACTAACTCCAGAGTATTTCCTACTCTTTCTTGTATCAACTTAAGAGTTTGGGGTCTGATATTAAGATCCTTGATCCATTTTGAGTTAATATTGGTATAGGGTGATATACATGGATCTAGTTTCAGTTTTTTGCAGACTGCTAACCAGTTTTCCCAGCAGTTTTTGTTGAAGAGGCTGCTATTTCTCCATCGTATATTTTTAGCTCCTTTGTCAAAGATAAGTTGCTTATAGTTGTGTGGCTTCATATCTGGATCTTCTATTCTGTTCCACTGGTCTTCATGTCTGTTTTTGTGCCAGTACCATGCTGTTTTTATTGTTATTGCTTTGTAATATAGTTTGAAGTCAGGTATTGTGATACCTCCAGCATTGTTCTTTTGACTGAGTATTGCCTTGGCTATTCGTGGCCTCTTGTGTTTCCATATAAATTTAACAGTAGATTTTTCAATCTCTTTAATGAATGTCATTGGAATTTTGATGGGAATTGCATTAAACATGTAGATTACTTTGGGGAGTATTGACATTTTTACTATGTTGATTCTACCAATCCATGAGCATGGGAGATCTCTCCACTTTCTATAGTCTTCCTCAATCTCTTTCTTCAGAAGTGTATAGTTTTGTAGAGGTCTTTCACATCTTTTGTTAGGTTTACACCTAGGTATTTGACTTTTTTTGAGGCTATTGTAAATGGAATTGTTTTCATACATTCTTTTTCAGTTTGCTCATTGTTAGTGTATAGAAATGCTAATGATTTTTCTATGTTGATTTTATATCCTGGTACCTTGCTATAGCTATTGATGATGTCTAGAAGCTTCTGAGTAGAGTTTTTTGGGTCTTTAAGGTATAGGATCATGTCGTCTGCAAATAGGGATATTTTGACAGTTTCTTTACCTATTTGTATTCCTTTTATTCCTTCTTCTTGCCTAATTGCTCTGGCTAGGAATTCCAGTACTATGTTGAATAGGAGTGGAGATAGTGGGCATCCTTGTCTGGTTCCTGATTTTAGAGGGAATGGTTTTAATTTTTCTCCATTAAGTATAATGCTGGCTGTAGGTTTGTCATATATAGCTTTTATAATGTTGAGGAACTTTCCTTCTATTCCTAGTTTTCTTAGAGCTTTTATCATGAAATGATGTTGGATCTTATCAAAGGCTTTTTCTGCATCTATTGAGATGATCAAGTGGTTTTTGTCTTTGCTTCTGTTAATGTGGTTTATTACGTTTATTGATTTTCGTATGTTGAACCACCCCTGCATCCCTGGGATGAAGCCTACCTGGTCGTGGTGAATAATCTTTTTGATGTGGTTTGCCATTATTTTGTTGAGGATTTTTGCATCAATGTTCATTAAGGAGATTGGCCTATAGTTCTCCTTTTTGGAGGTGTCTTTGCCTGGTGTTGGGATAAGTGTAATACTGGCTTCATAAAATGTGTTTGGCAGTTTTCCTTCCCTTTCTATTTTGTGGAACAGTTTAAGGAAGGTTGGTATCAGTTCTTCTTTAAAGGTCTGATAGAATTCAGCAGAGAATCCATCAGGTCCTGGACTTTTCTTTTTGGGGAGACTCTTGATTGCTGCTTCAATTTCATTTTGTGTTATAGGTCTATTCAGGTGATTAATTTCCTCTTGGTTCAGTTTTGGATGATCATATGTATCTAGAAATCTGTCCATTTCTTTAAGATTTTCAAATTTATTTGAATATAGGTTCTCAAAGTAGTCTCTGATGATTTCCTGGACTTCCATGGTGTTTGTTATCTCCCCTTTTGCATTCCTAATTCTACTAATTTGGGTTTTTTCTCTCCTCATTTTAGTCAGGTTTGCCAGGGGTCTATCGATCTTGTTTATTTTTTCAAAGAACCAACTTTTTGTTTCATTAATTCTTTGTATGGTTTTTTTGGTTTCTATTTCGTTGATTTCAGCTCTTATTTTTATTATTTCTCTCCTTCTATTTGTTTTGGGATTTGCTTGTTCTTGTTTTTCTAGGAGTTTGAGATGTATCATTAGGTCATTGATTTGGGATCTTTCAATCTTTTTAATATGTGCACTCATGGCTATAAACTTTCCTCTCAAGACTGCCTTAGCTGTGTCCCATAGGTTCCGGTAGGTTGTGTTTTCATTTTCATTGACTTCCAGGAACTTTTTAATTTCCTCTTTTATTTCATCAATGACCCATTGTTCATTAAGTAATGAGTTATTCAGTTTCCAGCTGTTTGCATGTGTTTTGTCTTTACTTTTGTTGTTGAGTTCTACTTTTACTGCATTGTGGTCAGATAGTATGCACGGTATTATTTCTATTTTCTTATATTTGCTGAGGCTTGCTTTGTGCCCTAGGATATGATCTATTTTGGAGAAGGTTCCATGGGCTGCTGAGAAGAATGTATATTGTGTAGAGGTTGGATGAAATGTTCTGTAGACATCTACTAGGTCCACTTGATCTATTGCATATTTTAGATCTTGGATTTCTTTACTGAGTTTTTGTTTGGATGACCTATCTATTGATGATAATGGAGTGTTAAAGTCTCCCACAACCACTGTGTTGGCGTTTATATATGCTTTTAGGTCTTTCAGGGTATGTTTGATGAAATTGGGTGCATTGACATTGGGTGCATACAGATTGATGATTATTATTTCCTTTTGGTCTATTTCCCCTTTTATTAGTATGGAATGTCCTTCTTTATCTCATTTGATCAATGTAGGTTTGAAGTCTACTTTGTCTGAGATAAGTATTGCTACTCCTGCTTGTTTTCGGGGGCCATTGGCTTGGTAAATCTTCTTCCAGCCTTTCATCCTAAGCATATGCTTATTTCTGTCGGTGAGATGAGTCTCCTGTAAGCAACAAATTGTTGGATCTTCTTTTTTAATCTATTTTGTCAAACGGTGTCTTTTGATGGGTGAATTAAGTCCATTAACATTAAGTGTTAGTACTGATAGGTATGTGGTGATTCCTGCCACTTAGTTGTCTTCATTATTTGAAGGTTTGATTGTGTGTACCTAACTTGATGTTACTCTCTACTGTCTTGCTTTTTCTTATCCTGTGGTTTGGTGCTGCCTGCCTTTTCATGGTTAAGTTGGGTGTCACTTTCTGTGTGCAGGATCCCTTGCAGAATCTTTTGTAATGGTGGCTTTGTGGTCACATATTGTTTTAGTTTCTGCTTATCATGGAAGACTTTTATTGCTCCATCTATTTTGAATGATAGCTTTGCTGGGTAGAGTATCCTGGGGTTGAAGTTATTTTCATTCAGTGCCCGGAAGATCTCACCCCACGCTCTTCTTGCTTTTAATGTTTCTGTTGAGAAGTCTGCTGTGATTTTGATGGGTTTACCTTTGTATGTTACTTGTTTTTTCTCTCTTACAGCCTTCAATATTCTTTCCTTAGTTTCTGAACTTGTTGTTTTAATGATGATATGTCGTGGAGTAGTTCTATTTTGATCTGGTCTGTTTGGTGTCCTGGAGGCCTCTTGCATTTGTATGGGAATATCTTTCTCTAGATTTGGGAAATTTTCCGTTATTATTTTGTTGAATATATTACGCATTCCTTTCGCTTGCACCTCTTTTCCTTCTTCGATGCCCATGATTCTCAAGTTTGGTCTTTTGATGGAGTCAGTGAGTTCTTGCATTTTCTTTTCACAGGTCTTGAGTTGTTTAATTAATAGTTCTTCTGTTTTTCCTTTAATTACCATTTCATCTTCAAGTTCTGAGATTCTGTCTTCTGTTTGTTCTATTCTGCTGGATTGGCCTTCTGTTTTGTTTTGCAGTTCTGTTTCGTTCTTTTTTCTGAGGTTTTCCATATCCTGGCAGTTTTCTTCTTTATTGTTGTCTATTTTTGCCCTGAGTTCATTTATCCATTTATTCATTGTGTTCTTTCACTTTGGTGTTTATACAGTGCTTCTATGGTTTCCTTTATTTCTTCTTTTGCTTTTTCAAATTCTCTATTTTTATTGTCTTGGAATTTCTTGAGTGTCTCCTGTACATTTTGGTTGACCCTATCCAGTATCATCTCTATAAAATTCTCATTGAGTACTTGTAGTATGTCTTCTTTTAAATTATTCTTGTGGGCTTCATTGGGTCCTTTGGCATAGTTTATCTTCATTTTGTTGGAGTCTGGATCTGAGTTTCTGTTCTCTTCATTCCCCTCTGGTTCCTGTACTAATTTTTTGCTGTGGGGAAACTGGTTTCCCTGTTTTTTCTGTCTTCCTGTCATTGTCCTTGGTGTTGTTGCTGTCCTTGTACTGTGTGTAATTAAGTATTTTCTAGCTTGTAATAATAACAATGGTAATATTGAGAATGGAAGAGTGAGCTGAGATGGAAAGCAAGAAGTTAAAGAAAAGGTGAAAACAAATATACAGACAAGAGGGAGAAAGCAGAACAAGGTATCAGACAAGAGAGTTTCAAAGGTATAAACAGGGAATGTTAGTGTACTAATCGACAGTAAGCTGAACAGACATTAGAGAGACAGAGAGAGGATTGAAAATCAAAGATAAAAAAAATAAAAAATAAGTAAATGAAAGTAATATCTATATATAAAAATGAATTAAAATAAAATGGAAAATAGAAAATTAAAAAAAAAAAACCCAAAACCTTCCAAGTTTATATGCAATGCAGTTTCAGTCTTAATAATTTGGGTGTCCGTCTCAATCTCCAGTCCTGGAGTTGGTGCCTCAGATGTTGTTCTGTAGTTGTCTCATCAAAGGGTATGCATAAAGTAGAACAAAACTACACACTCTCACACACACACACACACACACACACACACACACACACACACACACACACAAAAAGCCCCACCAAGTGTCCCCAGTTCAAATGCAATACAGTTTCAGTAAGTTTTTCGGCTTGCAGGTGTAATTCAGTTGTTCTCTCATCAAAGGTAGGGAGAAAAAGAAAAAAAAGCGTCTGGAGACAGTTCTGAGAGTGGTATCTGCAACTGTGGCTTGCCTGCCTGCTGCTCTCAGCCTGTAGCTGGCGGCGTTATTTATGCAGATCTCTGGGGTAAGCTAGCGCTCACCTGGTCCCACAGGCTTTGTTTGCTCAGAGTTCTCCTGTGCGGGAGCCTCTGCTACAGGCTTTCCCCTTTCCAAGCACTGGGAAAGGTGACACTGCCCCGCGTTGTCAGGCCTGCGTGTTTATTTACAGTTCATGTGGGCGGTGGGTCTTCCCCCCTCTCCTCTGAAGTCTTCCTCCCACTGCCACTTTCAGCAGCTTTCCTGCTCCTGCTTACTGGGTGGTGCTGCTGCTCCTGCCTGCCGCCATGTTTGTTTCCAGTTCACGTGGGAAGTGGGTCTTCCCTCCTCTCACAAGCTTCCCTGCTCCTGGTTGCTGGGCATGCGCCCCGCTCCTGCCAGAGCCTCTCTGGCCTGCCCGGCTTGTTTATTTACAGTCCCGGGAAGGATTCCCTTCCCCCAATCTTCAGTGCTCAGGGCGCCCCACCCTCTTTCCAGCGTGTCTTAACTGTTCTTATTGCTTATTACTCAGTTTCTCTTTTTTTCCCCGGGTGGAGGTCAGTCTGTCCAGGGGGCTATGCTGCTCTGGCCCAGGCTTGTCTGTGGGGCTACCGCGGTACCGCGAAGCTCACCTGGTCCGCGTCTTCCCACGCCGTATGGGCGCTGGCCACTGGCGGCCCCGGGGGCCCTCCTCGTTCTCCGTTTAACGTGAAGTGGAGATTCTCTGCGCCGGCTGGAGATGTGGAGGAGTCAAAGTTATGCCTTTTCTCAGTGATTATGCCTGCAAAGTATGTCTCCAGCGTCTCTCCAAGATTTCACTATAGGAGGGTCGCTTTCTGCTTCCTACCTCTAGCTGCCATCTTGGAATCCTCCCTGAATTACAGAATTTATACAAAAATGTTCTTTCCCTTCTATGACAGGTTGCGTGAAGAGAAAGTCAAAGAAAAACAAAAACACCAGGAGGAAAGGCTAAAAGCTGCTCTGGAAAGAGCAGTAGCACAACCAAAGAAAAAGGTTTGTGTTTGCTATTAGTGGGTCCAGCCATATCAGTAAGTGCCTCTGTGGCGCAAAACCAGAACACTTTTATCCTTCTAACATACCCAGGTTCAACTTCACTGAAATGATCTTTACAGTTAGCTTCAATTGGTCTCACTCTTATTTGTTACTTTTGGAGTAATTCAAATCACTAGGTCTACAGTTCCCCATTAACATACTTTTTACTTAAAAGAAATCTCTTCCCTTTTCTTTTAGCCCTGGGTTCATGAAACCCGATTTAAAAAAAAATTAAAATAAGTCATGCAAGCATATGGCTCAAACCACAAGACACGAAAGTATTGTTTTCCCCATTTCCCCTCTAGGATGCAGTTTCTTCCACATCCTTATGAAATCAATGTAGTGCAGTACACATTCCTATCCTTGTAAACAGTAGCTATGAATCTTGCTTTTTTCACTCAATATGCTTGGGAAATAGTGAACCCAGGGAATTACATGCAACTGAAAGGATCTTCGAATCTCTGTGTCATAAAGGAAATAGGATAGTTGAAGTTAAAATAATCTGCACACGCACTTCAGATTTAGCACAATTGGGATCGGAAGCAAATTTCTTTATATTACACCCAATCAGAGGTCTGGAATTAGGCAATCACTCACTGAACGTGGTCCATGACTTCCACACTTGGTGAAAAGAGCTTTTTGTTTCTATGTGCCTCTCTCTGCCTCCTCTGGGATAGGGTCTAAAATATAACACAGGAAGACAATTTCACGGTTATCTACAAAGCTAACATAGATATTCTTAGCCTAGTAATAGCTAATACGTAGGAAGTGCTTACCACCCTGCCATATGTACCTATTATTCAGTAAACACACCAAACAGAAATTTTTAAAATATATCCATGACTAGTCCAAGACTTTAAGACCTTTGTATCCCCACTACCTGGCATATAGAAAATAAAATGCAGTGAAAACTAAACCTGGAAAAAAAAATTTTTAAATGATAACCTAAATAAAAACATCAACATACAAAGACCTGAGTTTACTCAGAATGCATCATTGACAATTTTCTTACAGTATTAATGACAAAGATGACCAAAGATCACCTACAGTTTTTTTTTTAAAAATCTGACATTAGAAAAAGACTTCAGGGATTCCAGTCTCTGAAGGACATTTTTGTTGGTATAATGATGGGGAAGTTATTAGGTTCTCTAGGCCAGGAAAGTTAAGCATTCTACAATGCATCATGTGAGCATCATCCAGCCTAAAATGTTGACAGCACCCCTTCTGACAAACATAGTGGAAATATTGTATCAAATCTCATGTCCAACAGAATATGGTAATTTCCTCATCCACAGTTAATTTATATAAATTTACCTATAAAAGCTAAGCGAAAGCAAGAGGGAGAGGATCATAAGTGATATACTTAAATATATACACTCCAGAGAAAAGGAATAGATAAGCACTGGGGGTTTCCCAAAACTCTCCTGATGGGAATACCTCCAAGAACCAACAGTATCCCTGGAGTTTAAGAAGGTAATACATGGTTTTCTGGTTTCTGCGTAACAAGATTTCTAAGTGCTGTGCAAGAAAGAAATCTCTTCCAACCACTGAGGAAAATCTCACCGTGACACTTGCTGAGAAATCAAATGATGGTTTTCAACATGTTGCTTTTCCAGGCTGGCCATATTTGAACCATGTGCTATGTGAAAAGTTTTATCTACATCTCCTCACTTCTGCAAAAACCTAACTGCTGAATTCCACATACTATGCATGCTCAATTTGCCACTTAACTTTGCCTAGTACGTTGGACCTCCATTAGATTATCAATCCCCTCATAACTATGACTTAGCATTTTGCTTTTATTGTAAAATCTAGTTAATGTAAAAAATTAAAATTGACAATTTACATACCTCAACAGAAAATGGTTATGCTAAATACTAAGTATTTTGTTTTTCTTTCCTTCCAGTTGGGAAGACGACTTGTTTACCGTTCAAAGCCTCCATCTGATAATAAACATGCAGTACTTTTAGTCAATGACACAAGAACAAAATCACAGGAGGATGAGTATTTTTTTAGTTGAATAGGAACAGTAAGACATCTTGTTATCAAAATATTTTATAGATTTTGGCTTTCAGTAACGGCAGTGTTCTGTTCATATACTGTCCTAACCAATTCGAGGAAGACAGGCCCTTATTCCAAAGGTTATAGGATTAGAAGTTACTTCCTTTTGTTGAAGCTTTCTTTCATCCAGAAGTATTATTCCATATAGCTAAACATTTACATCTATATTTTGAGTTGCCCCAGTTGGGGATATAGCTATACGGGAAAATAACAATAAGATGTTTAATAACTTTTCTCTGACAATATGAGAATTTACATATTTTTTCAACCAGTCTATAAAGAAGTTCAAAGCACACTGTTAGCAGTGGACAATGTACATTTTAACAATGTACAACCCTAAAATGTCTAAAGGGTTTTTGATGGGCTCAAAACTTACATAAAAACTACTAATTGTGGTCTCAGAATATAATCATGAAACTAGTATTTCATTGTTCTGTTCAGAAAAGTTTCAAGTAAACAAACCATGCCTATAGCCTAAATATCAGGCCACCATTTCTGTTGTGCCCTATCTTCACAATCATTTTTATTTCCAGATGTTCTGACTTTATCTATACAATGTACATTATTTAGCCTATATTCATGTAGAATAAACATGTAATTTATGAGCTACAGCATATATTAATCCTAAGAAAATGTTTATCTTTATTCATGTTAAAAGTGGCTCAAAAACTTTAAACAATTGCTCTTAAAAGGTCTGTTAATATATAAGTGCTGAAATTCACCTTCATAAAAACTTCTAAAGCATATAATTATCTCATAGGAATAAAACAGTATTGACTTACAATGAAATTGGGTGGCTTTTAAAACATTAGTTGAATGACTCATCTTTCAATTGTCTCAGCATTTGAGCTTTGCATGTGATTATTTGCATTAAATAGTTTACAAGTCAGGTTGAAAAACAAACAAATCTTTATTGTCTAGAAATATACATTAAAAAAATTCTGCACAAAAGAAGCTATTTTTATTTTCCCAACATCTTCATCTTTGCTGATGCCTCTTCCACAATTCAAGTTCAAAACCAAATCTTTATTGTCTAGAAATATATATATATATATATAAAGACCCCCGACGGTGCTATTCTCTCATTTCCCCATCTTCTTCCTCTTCTTCAACACCTCTGATATAAAGGACATTATTACACCTGTAAGTAGAAAAACAGTCCATTTTGTTGTTTCAACCAGAAACCATATGGTCTGAATTACTAGTCCTAGATTTTTCTCATTTTGAAAATATTGAATGCTGGATTTTAATATCTGGTTCTTTTTTTGTAAAAGGAAAGTTTTATATAGATTTGTTAAAAAGCATATGGCAAGTGGCTGTCATGACATCTTAATGACTTCAAAGGAAATACTAACTAGAATTTGGAGTCTTGCTAGTACTAGAAAATATGTACAGCATAAATGCTTAGCAGCCACAAATAAAATTCAAAACTAAGTTCCTGCATCGAACACCACTGAAAAACTATACTGCTAAGAGCCAGAAAACGTAACATTAACCCTAGGAAAATCTTAAGGATAAATAGCTCCACGTATTTAAATCTTACCTTTGACAAATTTAACAAGGACTTTTAAAGTCTTGTTGTAGAATATTATATTAAATTAAGTGTTTTTAAAAAAGTAATTCCCAAATTGAGGCACTAATTTATTTCAGTAGCTATTTCTAATGCTCATCAGCAAGCTTTATGTATATTAGTGCTATCTGGTACCTTATTAAAACTTCACCCAGATGTCCAGACAATGCCCCATCTATGTATTCTTCTGTGTTTGCGAGCTTTAAATTAAAAAAAAAAAAAAAAATTAGTATAATCACACAGGAGAAGAACAGTACAACAAACCTAATACTGGGGAGAAAACTTATTAACCGAGACCTTTCCAGTTAATCAACAAGTCAAATTAGAAACTAGCTTTGTATCTCTATTGTACTTTTTGGTTTCATATAAGCATTCGGTACAAAATAACATTGGATACATGAATAATGTAGAATATATAATAAAATTTGTTTTCAACATAAGTTGCTAAGCCTCCCAGGATGTGTAATAGTTCTATTAGACATCAAAACAATGTATTAAGAAAGGAAATCTCTAATTTGTGAGTAAATTGCAATTAAAAAGTTTCCTAAAAATTTAGTTTTAAAAACCAGACATTAACTTTTCTCAGAGTAAAACATTATAAATCATATTGACACACCCAAAAGCTATGGCTAAACTATATTAGTCAACACCAATGAGCTGGTAAGGTTTAAAATTTTTACATACTAATAAACAAGGAAAAATGAATTCTTAAGAGTTTAGTTGGCCAGGTGTGATGGTATGTCCATATAATCCCAGCACTTGGGAGGTGGAGGCAGCAAGATCACAAGTTTAGGCCAGCCTTTTAGCGGGGCCCTATCTAAAAAAATGCAAGGGGAGGGGGAATTTTAAACAGTTAAGACTGACCTTTGTAATTACTTCAGGAAACTATTATTTCTGATTTTAAATCAATCAAAATGTTTAGTTTTCCTTCTACATACAGATAATAAACTCCATTGTAATTTTTAAAAATCACTGCCAGTGCCACCTGTAATTCACAGAAGGAATCAACAGGAAAAAAGGGAGAGAAGGAAGTTTCCTTCATAAGTAGGCAAAAGGAGAAGGTAAAGAAATATAGGGCTTTAAGAGGATGTGATGTGAGGCATTTAACACATGTTCATCAATTAATACTGTTAGTAGGTATTATTCCTTTTCCACTAGCAAACAAAAAGTAGCCTCTTATACCCAGGAATAATCTGGGTTAGTCTGAAACATAGGGTTGTTGAGATACTACATTTTCTGTGCTAATGCTATCAAAAATAAAG
Organism: Castor canadensis; assembly: GCF_047511655.1. Taxonomy (NCBI): domain Eukaryota; kingdom Metazoa; phylum Chordata; class Mammalia; order Rodentia; family Castoridae; genus Castor; species Castor canadensis. The sequence goes on along the minus strand of NC_133393.1, from coordinate 133,349,451 downwards.
CATTAAGAGCAACTCATTTTTAAAAAGTCATTACTTTGGGCATGTTCTCCAACATTTAACTGGTTTCTAAATTATACAGCAACACTCCAAAGGCTTTCTATCATGTATTAAATTAAAAACTCTTTATCACTGCAAACCTAACTTTCTGTTGTCCTTCCTCTAAATCATTCTGCTCTGGCCTTCACCACCTCTGCTACCACCACACAGTAAAGGGGATTGAACCCAAGGCCTCACAATGGCTAGGCAAGGGCTGGAACTATGCTCTTAGCCCTTTTGTTTTTGAGATAGGTCTCAATTTTGCCTGGGCTGGCCTTGAACTTGACAGCCTCCTGGTGTTCTGGCTTTCTTGCTCGTCCATCCAACCAAGATGCTCTTTCCCTAGTTATTCAAAAGATGCTCATTTAATTCTAGTCTCAGCTTAAATTTACCTCCTCAGAGAGGCTATCCTAATATTGCATACGTTGTCACCTTCTTTGTCTTCATAGTAATACCCGATATCACATTATATACCTGATATCACATTATATTATCTCCCATCACCGAAACAAACTCTTGAGGTTAAGGGCTTTGTTCTGGTCAATGTATACTGAACAGTACCAAATAATTGGCACCCAATAATTTTTTGCTGAGTGAACAAATTCAAAAGCTGATAATATGCGTGGTGACTCAGAGATACATTTTGTAACTCTAAGCTAAATTAATTTGAAGAACAAATATTAAGCAGATATTACTCCTTATTTTTTGTATAATTTCCATAACATAAAACTCACTTTAAATTGTACAATTCTGTGGTTTTCAGTATATTCACAAAGTTGTGCAACTATCACCACTAATTTCAGAACATTTTCATCACAGTGGGTGTACTTTTCAGATTTTTTCTATAGCCTTGGTAAATGATTCCTGTTTTAAAGTAAAGCCATGCTTTATAAGAGCTATGACTATCTTAGCATTGTCACCTGTTTGGTTGGCAAACACTTAGGGAAAATCTTAGTTCTACTTACCTAAGTACTCCTGTTGGTACTCTGTTTACAAGTATAGAATCCCTGGAGTCGGTTGGATTGACCACCTACCTAAGTAATCTTTAAAAGTCTGGCTAGAATTCTATTACAACTAAACAATAACAACAAAAACAACCTAATTTAAAAATGGGTAAAGAACATAAATAGGCATTTCTCCAAAGATAAAACAAATGATCAGTAAACACATGAAAAAGTACTCAACATCATTAGGGAAATACAAATCAAAACCACTATGAAGATACTACTTCACACCTGTTACGATAGCTATTATGTATGTAAAAAGAAAAAAAGTAAAAAGTGTTGATGAAGACATGGATAAATTTTATATAGATAGTTGTTATGCTGCATTGTTTAGACTGACAAGAAAAAGAAAAAAAAGCCTGTACATATTCAGTACAGATACAATTGTCCCCCAAATATTTTCAACTTAAAGTTGGCTGAATCCCCTGATGTAGACCCCAGACACAGAAGGCTGACAATATTTTATAATTCCACTTATATAAGATTGATAATAGAGACAGAAAGAATAGTGTTTATCAAGAGCTGAGTGGAAGAGAGGGAATAAGGAGCTATTTTTTAAATGGGTACAGAGCTTCACTTGTGATTTAAAAAGTTCTGGAAATGGAGTACAGTGTTGGGTGCACAATAATTAATTAAGTTAATGCTACTTAATTACACACTTGAAAATGGTTAAAGTGACAAGTTTTTAATGCATATGCTACTACAATAAAAAATTAATTACAAAGAAAAAACCCTGGTTCAATCATTTATAGAAATTAACAGACATGCAAGTTCAATTCCTTTGACTGACCTAACTCTCCCCAAGAATTGCCTTTACTGAATTTGGTGCTGTGCTTTTAACATCCATTAAAAGAGTTAATTTCAGTTGAAAAATGTCTTTCAGAGCTAAGTGCTGGGAAGTTTTGCTCTGTCCAATAAACTAGTGGACAGTTTTCCTAATGATATTATGAGTCAAATGTCAAAGTTCTTCTTACTTTAACCACTAAGAGTAAAATCTGTGACTGAATTTTAATTTAACCCATGTCTTGGCCTAGATTTCATTCCTAAATTTTGCTTGGTCAATTTAACTGTATGTATGCTAATTAGTCACACTTAACCTCTGAAGAATAAGCAGCAAAATAAATACAAATTTTTATGAGCTTTATCAACTCCTCAGCTTACCTGCATGTTCATATAGCCATCTACTGATACCAGGTAGCCTTTATACTCCATTCCCCACTTAAGTTTTACCATCACTGGCTTTCCTGTTAATCCATTGAGGAAAGGTTTGGGATTGAGGGGTAAACTCTGTGGAAAGAAAAAAGTATTCAGTTGATTTTTTTTGCTTAGCTTAGCCTACACTCTTCTCTACCAAATTATTGATCAATATTTAAAGGTATGCAAATGAAGCAGTTTTTGTTTTTGTTCTAGTTATTTTGAGACAGGAGCTCCCTCTGCAGCCCAAGCTGGTGTGGAACTCTTGATTCTCCTGCCTCGGGTTTCCAGAGTGCTAGAATTATAGGCAAGCAACACCACACCTCGCAGCTCAAATGAAGCAAACTCTTTATCCCCTATCACTTTACTACGTAATTTTCACTTTTATTTGTTGAAGAACATCAAGAAAATTTAAATATCCAGTTAGCCAGTTTCATCTTCAACTTATCAAGACAAATATTCATTACACTTAAGAAAACACTGAATACATACATCCAAGGTCTAATGAAACAAAGGCACAAACAACAAAAATGTTATCAAAGAGTCCTGTTCTCTTGGAGGGGCATATAAACAACAAATTATACTGTATATTGCAAGGTACTAAGAGAAGATTATGCTATACATAAGGCTATCAAACCAATCCTGGGAAAACAGAAAGGTTGCATGAAATAAGGAATGCCTCAGTTTTTAAAGGATGAGAGATTATTTCCAAAGGGCTGAGGCAGGCAAGGGAGCTTACCTATGTAAAAGTAGGTAAGACATGAACCAAGGTAATCTCAGAGAACACAGAAACAATTTAGTAATGTCAGTGAGAGTTCCAAATACTAGACTAGAGAAAGAAACAGGTCAGATCATACTTGACAGTCTTTCACTTTAATTCTGGGAGCTAGTTCTTATTAGACTTTTTTAATCACAGGCAATGTCTTTTAATTCAATTACTTAAAGTTTATTTAATATTCCCTGTGAACTCAAACTTTCTTCCCCTCCTCTCATCATCCCTAAAACAGGGCAAGAACCAAGATCAGCATATTCAGAGTGATCCCGGAGGACACAGCTACTGCATAACCTAGTGGGTCTCCAATTTCCACTGTCTCCCATTTATTAACCATGAAGCAACTATTATTGTTCAAAGGTTTCCAATTGCTCTTGGGGTGGAATCAAACCTCTTAATATGGTCCAAGAGGTCCTGACCCTATCTCATAACTCCGATTAGAGCAAACAGCTGTACTTTTCGGTGGATTCCTTTCCAGCCCTGAGGCTTAGGCTGCTGTTCCCCATGCTTGCTAGGGTGCTCTCTTCTTGCTGCTCTGCCTGTCACTTAGGTGTCAGGTCAAAATTCCACCTTACCTCGGGAAGCCACCTATGACTATACCAAAGCGTTCCCTCCCAGCATCCTGTCTGCTTCCTCCTTAGCACTTACCACTACTTGCGACTGCGTGTTTCCGTTACCACTTCACCAGGGTCTCCCTCCCGCATCCTACTGAGTTAATGTAGAGCAGAGTCCGCATGGGCCCTTGCACCTCCACATAGCTAGCGCCTAGGAATACCTGGCAGGTAGTATGCGCTATCTGGGGAATAAATGCATGCTCAAAAGCCTGGGCTTTTGTGTTCTAGACGACCACGGGCTAGGATTCCCAACCTCGAGATTTCGGAAGGTGGCGGGTGGAAAGTGAAAACCCGCCTCGGTTTTTACCCCTACCCCGTGCCTCTTCCCCCCCCCCGCCAACAGCAACACTTCAGGTTCGGGTCCAAATAACGAAGAAGAGGGGGAAGGGGGGTTCCCCTGGGAAGGGCATCAGAAAGAAGGCGCGCCTTAGAACCCCAGAGCAGGCAGAAAAGGGGCGGCGACCAGTGCGCGGCGCCTCACGCCGATGAATGGGAAACGCGCGAAACAATCTCCGGGCCGGGCGAGGCTGCCGCCCTCCCTCCGCCTCTCCCTTTTTCCTTCTCAGAAACTTCTTTCTCCTCACCATCGCGAATATGGGCGAATGCTGCAAACTACCCGCCGCCGCCGGTCCCTCGTGACAGGAGCAGCTACTGCAAGACCAAAGCGCTGAGCCTCAAGAGAAATGGCCGCCAAACTGCACCGTGACCTTTCACCTCGCACCACAGCCCTCTCGCTCCCGTGATTGGGCGCAAAGAGAGCTGTGCTGATTGGAGGAGGTGGCAGCATCTCCTAGCAACTAGCCGCAAGACGAGTGTTTGTGCCCCGCCCCCTGCGCCAGGGCAGTGGAAAGCGGTTCTGCGCGGGTCTGGGTTCTGAGCCGCGCTGCCACGTTGCGGAGGCCGGGCTCGGGGGGACGCCGGGAGACAGTGTACGGGATAGAGCCGATCTGATTTCTCGCCAGCTTGGCTGATGGGGGTTTATTTGGCTTTGTACAACTACGAGACCGGGGCTACTGAGTTCCTCATTCTCCTATAGAATCCGCGGGGCTTTCGGGGGGTAGGCGGATGGGGAAGCGCCTCTGCCACGGCCCCCTTCTTCCTAAGCGTTCTCTAGTCTGCAAGGGACATTTCACCATTTTGAATGGAAACGGGAGGAGCGAGACTAAACAGAGAGTCGGGAACAGAATTTATTTCAGACGAGGACAAGTTGAGTCTGGAAGTCGGGCGGTGGGCTCCCTTCCGGTTCTTTTGCATCGCCGTTTTTTGTTTTGTTTTTAAAAACGTGCACTGGGTGAAGGATCTGGGGATTATTTATGTTATTCCGCGTTAATCCGTCTGGTATAAAGGAATCCATCAGAATCTCATTTGATTCCTCCAGAATCCCGGAGTTCGGGATAATGGTACACTCGACCTGAAATGCTAAACCAGGTTGTGCAGAATGCTCACTTGGGGGAGGACCGGGTTTGTGCCGCTTTAAAGAGGTGGACTTAGAATTGAGCATTAAATGTGAGGCCTCATCTCAGACTCAGCACCCATCATGTGTTGGACAGGTGGTGTCCTCACTTCCTAAGGCTTTGTCCCCTCAGCTGTCACTTGACTTTGAAAGAATTCAGTAATTCATGTAAAAGCGGTTAGCTCTTTTCTCAGTGCAGAGAAACAAAATACTTGAGGAATTTATGTGAAGGTAATTGTGTCCCAGCTAGGACCGTTATTCTAGTTACACTTTCTGCATAGCCCAGCTTTTTTTCTGTGGAGATGGGGTCTTGCAAACTTTTTGACTTGGGTGGCTTCTAACCACACTCTTTCCTGTCTCTGCCTTCCAAGAGGCCAGGAGTGTAGGCGTGAGCCTCCGTGCCTGGCTGAAAAATAAAATTCTAAGAAACAAAACTAAAGTGGCGAGTAATCCCACCAAAGAAAACACCTGTTTACTTGTTTTTGGTGTACTGTTTGTTGTAACATAGGCATATTTTTTAGGCAAGCTATCTACATAACTTTTTGAAAATAAGTTTGTAACTTATTTTCTTCACAGATTCTCATGTAATTAGGTATTCCTCCAAACTGTGGCTTAGTGTCTCCGTTATACTGTAATGCAAATACCATTATTAATCGTTCTTTTGTTTCCATTCCCCCGCCCCGTTTTAAATAACATGCGTTGAGCATATTTACACATCTATCTTTGAGTGTATCTCTGATTCTTCACCATAAATCCTTAGAAATAGAATTTCTGGATTAAAGGGCACTATTATTTTAAAGTATTTAAAGACATATATTCATCAGAGTAATTCGTTCCAATCTGGGCACCGACGGCTCACGCCTGTAATCCTACCTACTTTAGGAGGCTGAGATTGGGAGAATTGAGGTTTGAGGTCAGCCCAGGAAAATAGTTTTCAAGATCCCCATCTCCAAAATAACAGGAAAAATGGACTAGAGGCATGGCTCAAGCAGTAGAGTGCCTGCTTTGCAAGCATGAAGCTCTGAGTACAAACCCCAGTCCCACAAAAAAAAAAAAAAAAAAAAAAAACTGGTTCTAATGTGAGAGAAAATTGTTCATATTTTTGAAGATAAGGTAAAATACATTTTGAGCACATTCTGAAAAAACAGTCCTTAGATATTAAGATGAGCGCTTGTGGTAAGAACTGAGTTCCACCACTATTTAGCATAAAATGCCCAAATTCTAGTCCTACACAAACACCTAAAAATGAATTTGTCAATTGAACATGAAATATGTACTGAGGTTAATAAAATGGACATGTGATGCCTGCCCTTATGAAACTTAAAACCTTTTTGAAAAGAAGGGACCCAGTACAGACTCAGTGCCTGCCATGTTATGCTGGGATATTTTGTGCAGTTTATCTTGTTTAAATCATCACGTCCAAGCAAGGTAGGCATTCATGCTGGAGGTAGGAGTGGCTTCAGTGGTTCAAGTGGGGTAAGCAGGGCTTCCACATGAGGTAGCAGCCCAGTGTGGGGTGCCAGAGCTTGGGAGGAGGGGCACTCACATGGCAGGATGGTCCAGCATGGGCAGCTGGTGTGTGAGACGGTGGTTGGTGTTTGTGACCATACAGGTCAAGGGACAGCCCAGTGCTGGGCACTGGATCCCAAATAGGCTGATGCATCCCTTAGGGGATGGCCCAATATGGAGGGTTGAGACTTGAGTAGGTTCAAAGGGGTGGCCATTCTGTGGAGTGTCAGAGCCTAAGTGAAGCAAAGAGGATGTCCTTGCAGAAGAATAACCTACATCAGAAACGATGGGGTAAGAAAGGCACACAAAATGGGAGATTTGTTACAGGGACATTAATCAAAGGAATCAACATACCAAAGACATTTGGAACCAGGATTCTGAATATCAGAAAGGGAGAAAACTGGAAAAAATGATATGATGTGTTAGAATAAGACATATTGATGTAGGAAAAATAGGTAAGTGTGTGTGTATATGCGCCAACAAGCACATGAAAAAATACTTAACATCATTAAGTGTAGTCATTAAGGATCAGGCTGTGACCTCACACCCACCAGCATGGCTCTAATCAGTATTAATGCTTTTGGCCATTTGAACTGCATTTTCTTTGGGAAAAATGTCCGTTCAAGTTGTGTGTACCTTTTTGTATGTTCTGTTTTTGGAAACTTTGATATATTGCCCAACTAAAATTTTTTTTTAAATAAAAGGAAAAGCCATTTTACTTCTCTGGGTCCCATTTTCTTCATTTTTTAAATTACCTTTTCCCATTTTATTATTGTTGTACTGGGGGTACATTGTGATGTTTACAAAAGTTCTTACAATATATCATAGTTGAATTCACCCCCTCCATCCTTCTCTTTTATCCGCCTTCTTCCCCATTCCTGGAAGAGTTTCAACAGGTCTCATTTTCCCATTTTAATGCATGAGTGCATAATATTTTCACCATATTCACCTCCTACATCCTTTCCTTATATCCTCCCCATTTTCTTCACTTATGCAGTGAAGGGATTGGACTAAACAGGACTTTTCAACCTCCTTAATCTTGACATTTTGGGAGTGCTGTGCACTGTCGTATGTTTACCAGCAACCCTGGCCTTTACCCACAGGTGCAGGAAGGAATTCCTTTTCTCCTAAGTTGTGACAATCAAAAGTCCCCACTGGTTGAGAAGCTTTGCAACCAAAGCCTCTGTTCCTGGATCACTTTCCAGGTAGTACTGATGCTGTGTAAGCTATTTTCATTAATAAAAAGCCAAATCAACTGCAATTGTACATTTATTTTAACAGAGACTGTATGGACTGATTGAAACCTCATGCTTCTTTGCTTTATTAATGTGAAATCACCTCCCAATACAAATACTGCTTGATTATCGTGGACCTGATCACAAACCCTGATTAGCATTTATTTATAAATGTAAGTTATAAAAATGAGAGACCAAATTGTCAATTAATTGTTTCTACTTTTTTAAATTACAGATTTCAGATAAAAAGATTGGGAGCCACTCAGCTAAGATGACCAGCATTAACTGCTGACTTTAAACCCAGTTCTGTTCTTTACCAGGTTTCCACAGGATGGCGGTGGTGAGGTTTTAGTAAAATTTCAGACTGACACATGCACTTGGAAGTTAATCAGCACAGCTGAGGACTTTGCTGGCCTCAAAACAGAACCCAACACAAACCAAACCCCGTGGAATTTCTCCCGCAGGCTCCTGTACCTCACAATCTCTCCCGAAACTTCTCTCATCCCTCAAATGTCTCTGCTGAATCCAGTTTTAAAAAACAAAGCTCTTTTGTTCTACTTCCTGTTACCCAGTTGCCAGAAACCTCCCCTCCTGAAAAACAAAATGAAGATCTGAACATCTTACCAGTTGCTCATCAACCTTTGGTGGTTTCCCATTACCAGAGGCCTAAAATAAACTCCTTCAACTTCTATTCTGCCCCAGTGACCATAAGCTACTGTCCATTTGCTGTGCTCTTTTCACAAACCCACGTACTTACACCAGCTATTATCTTCATCTAGAAATTTCTCCTGCTGTTTGCTTTGCCTGGAATATTCCTCATCTTACCTCTATGGTCCTTCTCAAATGAGTGCTTTCTTTTTCTTTCTTCCTTTCTTTCTTTTTTTGTTTTTGTGTGTGTGTAGTATGGTGTTTTGAATTTGGGTTTTATACTTGTTAGGGAGGCACTCTACCACTTGAGCCATGCACCCAGTCCTTTTTTCTTTATTTTTGGATAGGACTGATTTTGAACTGTGTCCTCCTACCTATGCTTCCCCTGTAGCTGGAATTTCAGGTGCAGGCCACCACACCAGCTTATTGATTGAGATAGGGTCTTGCTAACTTTTTGTCTGAGCTTGCCTCCAAATGCTGTCCTCCCAAGCTCTGCCTCCCAAGTAGCTGGGATTACAGCCATGATCCACCACACCTGGCCCCCCAAATGAGCATTTTCTGTTGAGTTGAACATGACATGGACACTACACCATCTATCCTGTTTTAACACTATGCTCTATTTTAGAGAAAATTTGCTCTTTTGTTACTACTAGTAGTCATTGCCTAGCACATAATAGAACTCCTAACACATACAAGCAAAAATAAATTTTTTTGAGAGAGCTGGTCTAGAACTTGGTATGTAGCTCAGGCTGATCTTAAACTTGTGAGCTTCCTGCTTCAGCCACCTGAGTGCTGGGATTATAGACATGCACCACCATGATCAGTTTTAATTTTCTATAAATAAGTAAGGGAATTGATAGGCTTGGACTTTAAAATATTATACCAATTCGCATGTATATATGGTGAAACCAAAAATAAAGGGAAGCAGAGTGTCCACCCTACTGACTCAGAAGAACAGGATAAACTAAAAATCAGAGTATTGAAAACAGAACTATTTGGGGTGGTATAGCAGTTTTTATAACTTTATTACTAAATTTTCTAAATGCTTTGTATTCTGTTAATGTGTTTTTGAAACTAATACTAGATCTAATCAGTTATATTCAAATAGCAGTTTGAAATGAAACTGACAATTCAGTTTTACCTGTTCTAGCTAACCCTGTGTTAATGAATCAGCCCCCTTCTGTGTAATTTTTTTTCTTATAGCAAGGGGATCTTGCTTGCTTAAGATTATTTATTGGGCTGGGAATATAGCTCAGTGGTAGAGTGCTTGCCTGGCATGTGCAAGGCCCTGGGTTCCATTTCTAGCACTTTATTAAAAGAAAAGAGAAAAAGAAGCATTTATCGTCTGCATCATTGATTTAGCACTTACTGTCTGGAATTTGGAAACTGTTTCTTCATTTGTGCATATAACGGTCCTCAAATGTCACTGGAAGATATTGGAGAGCAGTGAGCATGTTTAGATGTTTTTGTATTTCTGTAGTCATCTAGCTTGTTGTCTTGCATATTTATTGTTTACTTATTTCTCTCACTTTCACATTCCATTAGAGACCAGGACACAACATACTAATTAAAACCACTATAACTTCACAAATAGACATTTTTTCTTTATGTGAAGTCTGAAAGAGGCGTACCTATTCAGTATGTGACTCTTCAAGTTGTCAGCTGGAGACTATTTCCTTCTTCACCTTGCTCATCAGCATCTAGTCAGGAGGGAAAAGAGCACGTAGAATCACCCATGGGGGGTAAAGGGGGAGTGTCAATGGGCCAGGCCTCACACAGCACACATCATTTTGCCATTCTTTGGCTGGAACAGTCACATGACCTCATCTAACTCCAACAGCAGCTGGGAAATGTGATGTCGTCCGGCCCAGGAGAGAAAAAAAACATGAACAGTGGTCTCTGCCATACTTGGAAAAACTACTCTAATAATCAGGTAACTTTCTTATAATTTTACTTTCTTTCTTATGTGCTAATTTCACCACTTTGTTTTCTGCTATATACTTACTTTGTTATCAAGCGCTTTAATCACTTCTTTATCTAAATTAATTTATCAACTATAATTCAAATGCTGAAATAACCACTGTTACATTTTGTTATCATTTCTTTATTCTGTGCATAGTTTGTATCTATTCTAGTATAATTGGAATAATATGTAAATTTTGCATCCTATTGTTTACTTCACATTGTAGCATATCATTTGCTCATTCTTAGAAATGTTGTCATAGTAACCTTGTTTTTGTGTGTGTATGTGGGACTGAGGTTTGAACTCAGGGCTTTATCACTTGAGCCACATCTTCAGTCCCCTTCACTCTAATTATTTTGGAGATGGGGGGGTCTCACGAACTATTTGCCCAGGCTGGCTTTGAACTGAGATCCTTCTGACCTCTGCCTCACAAGTCGCTAGGATAATAGGCATGAGTCACCATGCCCAGCTTTGGAAGTAATATTTTAATAGTTATATAATATCTTCCATATACTTAGATATTATCCCTAAGTAATAGACATTTGTGACTTGACTTGTTGCTGTTTTGAATATCAGTCTAGGAATATCCTATGTGTGGATATTTCTTTCCTATTTGTCTATACATCTCTGTCTGAGTCCTTGTGTAGTCTCTGTTTTATTAGAAGTGGTTAATGTGGTGTTTAAGTGTATGAACTCTGAACTCTTTCGGTTCCCCTAGCTAAGTGGCCATGGCTTTCTGATTGAATTCCTTGATTGTAAAGCAGGGCCAGCAATACTCTCTAGCTTCCAAGTCTGGGAGGATTAAATCATTTAATATACTTAAGGCACTAAAAGACATCTCCTTCTTGAAATTTTCTTTCATTTATTCAACAAATATTTACCCGTGTCACTGTGTACTGTTCACTGTTCTAGGGGCTGTGGATATAAAAGTTCCAAAAGGAAGAGATGATCCAGTAGTAAAAAACTTACCAAAAAACAAATAATTTCATCTACTATATGCTGTAATTAAGTAAACAAGGAAGGTTGATAAATGGTGGGGTGGGGTGCACAGGAGTAGGCAGGCGTGGTGATACACACCTGTAATTCCAACTAGGGAGGATGAGACAGGAAGATCACGAATTTGAGGCCAGCGTGGGCTACATAGTAAGGTCTATATATTGAGACCCTTGGGACAGAGATCAAAACCTATGTCAAGGAGGTCTGATTTACCAAAATTTGCCTAAAGATCAATTTTCCAAATGACAAATATACCAAAATCTGCCAAACACCTAAAGCAGATTTGGGGATGTTCACTAGGATAGTTTCACTGTCAATAGCAAGGGTAGAGGGGAAAACTCCCAATTGTAAAAATAGAGAAGATAATGAATTGTTTATAATGGAAAATCCACCCACAAAGAGTGTTGGGTTTCCTAGTAAGAAATACATTGAAAGTTCTAAGGAATTCCATAATTCAGCAAATGTGTGTTTAGTGAATTGACCTCCTTCTGAAAGTCAGGGGAGGACTTTTCAAAGGAAAGAATGTTTAATCTGAGACCAAAAGCATGGGAAGACATGAAAGATTTCTTTATTAGTAATATTCAGACCATTCATGTATTACTTTTACAAATCACCTTCCATGTACTTGACATCACTCTTCATTCCTCAAGAGTAAGATGCAAAAAGTTTCACTCATTGCTACTAATGAATGTGGACTGAGTGTGGTGAGATGAGCAAGATTTCTGCTGGATGACCCCTATGGCTCTCTCTGGGTGTCTTGGCTGGGCTTGGTGGCCCCTTCTTGCCCTTGGCAAGAACTGCTAGCAGTTCTGGGCAGCTGGCTTTCCCAGCACTGGAATGTGATTCTCCTGAGCAGCTGGCACCCAAGTGCAGACTGTTTTACCTTCACTCATGAGGCTCTTCTCACAAGGATGGGGATGCCACTGCTGCTCTGTGTACCTCTTCATTCAGTTGGGTAGCATAACCTTCCCAATATGGAGTGGATGAGTCAACAAATTAAAGAAAATGATGAGGTCTGATCTAGAATATTCTACAGGCATGATACAGAATAGAATTATAGGTGAGGAAAGCAATAAGAGCTTGAAACTGCTGTCTTAGTGCTAGTTTCTCTTCTTTCAAATCAGGAGATTAAGTATAAGTATAGTTGCTACCTTTGTTAAATACATAAACTATTGTTGCTCTTTCTAATCTCAAGTTAGATACCAACTATGCTCTCAGAGAATGGTAACCTGTTTTTCTTTTGCCTCTACCTATAATAAATGAAATGCACATGCCTTTTCTAGCCTTTAAAAACAAATGGGTTAATTACTTTCATGGAAGGGATGTTATTTTTACTTGAAATAATTTCGAACTTACAGAAATATTGCAAGCACAGTACAAAACAACTTTATTTTTCCTGAACTACTTAAGGGTAAGCTGCCAACATGATGCCTTATCATGCCAAAATACTTGAGTATATGTTCCCTACAAACAAGGGCATTTGCTACATAAGCACTATACAAAATCAAAATCAGGAAAATGAGCGATGACAAATTGTTACCATTTAATCCATAATGCTCATTCAAGTTCTACATGATACCATCAATAGCCTTCATAGCAAAAACATCCAATCCAGGATCACTCACTCTATCTAGTTACTTTGTCTGTTTAGTTTCATTCAATGAGGAAAAACTCCTTGATATTTCCTTTACTTCCATGACTTTGGCACTTTGGAAGATAACAGGCTTGTTGTGTTATTGAACATCACTTAGTTTGGTTTATTTTATGTTTCCTTAATATTGGATTTAGGTTATACATTTTTGTCAGAAACATCATTGAAACAGTGCTGTGTTCTTATCATTGTGTCCTTTCCACATATGTGGCATATATTTTTATTTGAACCATTACTCATGATGCTAAACTTGACCTCTCGATTAGGAAATTATGCCAGATTTCTTCATTACAGCTATTCTTTTTTCCTGTTATTATCAATAAATATTTTGTGAAGACATTTTGAAGCTATGTAGATAGCTTATTCCTTATCAGACTTTGACCCACTATAATTAACATTCAGTGGGGTTTTTTTTTTTTTGCAGTACTGGGGTTTGAACTCAGGGTCTCATGCTTGCTAGGTAAGCACTCTACTACTTGATCCACACCACCAGCTCTTTTGTGTGTGTGTGTGTGTGTTGAGTATTTTTCAGAGTCTCACTTTTTGCCTGGGCTGGCCTGGAATTGAAATCCTCCTAATCGCTGCCTCCTCAACGACTAGGATTACAGATGTGAGCCACTGTGACCTGGGGCATCCACTAAATTTCTTGACTGAATCAGTTACAACAATGGTTGCTAAACGATCACCATTTCTAGCTCTATCATTCCCTGTACATTCATCAGTTGATATTCTACTGTAAAGAAAATCTCCCTCCTTTCCCATATATCTATTCATTTTTTTTTACTAGATATGGACTCATAGATCATCTTTTATTTAGTGGGTTATAATGTTATGAATATTTATTCTGATGCTTATTTTTTATTTTAAACACTCATGGATCCCTATTTCAGTACATGGCTATATAATCTGTTACTATTTGTTTTTGAACTTTAGATGTTCCATACTTGGACAGGGGAGCCCTCTTTTTGTTCTCTCTTCCGTGTTCTTTTGTTATGTAACTATCATTCCTTATTTCGTGGAAGGGGGGGATCTAGTAAGTCATTTCCTGCCCCAGCCCTGAAATCAGTTGATTTCTCTAAGGAGTCCTGGTTCCTTGTAGTGAAGAATGGCATTTTGAAACCAAGGTTGATCTGGATACTAACTCTGAGCCTTAATTGAGGTGTTCTGGATAAACTAGAGAATATATGCACATATATACATAATATATTCATTTCAATATCCCTATTGAAAATTACATTCCAATACCACAGAGCTAACTTGACTTTTTAACTTTCCATTTGTATGCCCTTCTCCCACAATGAGAAAACTGTTTGCCTTCACCCTCAATATATTTACTTATTTGATCAGTCCCTTCCATGTAACCACTACACCCATCCCTCATCCCTCCCTATGTGGATGATATTCTTACCTGCTGAACACCAGCAGTGAATGCTGGGCCTTCACTTCCTTAAATCCTCTTGGCCTCTCATTCCTACTTTGCTCACCCCCTACCCAGTGACTTTAGATGGATATATTCTGAAAGGAAGGATGAATGGAAGCAAACTATAAGTTTCTTTTTCATTGACATTATACTAAGAGCTAATGTGCAGGGAAAGAATTTTAATTTTTTTCTAGACATCCAATTGTTTCAGTACATTTCAAGTAAGTAAAATATTGCTTCTGTAATTCTATTAATGTGAAAATTGGGAGGATGACCTATTTCTATTCTTTTTCAGTTTCTATTCTATCTTTTCTATTTCATGGGTGACTGAAAAGAGAGCAAAGAGATGATATCACAAATTGATCTAACAAGATAGAAAACATCAGAAAAGTCAAGTAAGAATGCTTGTCTCAAAGTAAAAATTTCTTACCAAAAAAATTATGAAGCTAGGCATGGTGGTGCATGCCTGTAGTCCAGTACTTTGAAGGCTGAGGCAGGAAGATTGCAAGTTTGAGGCCCTGCCTTAAGAAAACATTTATGCATTAGATGTTTTAAGAGTTAGAAGTTCATAAATATGAGTTAGAAGTTCATGTTTATTAACTTTTAGGAAAGAACTTATAACTGGTTGAGTATCCCTTGTCCAAAACGCTTGGAACCACAAGTGTTTCAGAATTTGGATTTATTATTATTATTATTGATTTTGGAATATGTGCATATACATGATGGGATATCTTGGGAGTGGGACCCAGTATAGACACAAAATTCACTTATATTTCATATATTCACCTTATAGGCCTTTATACATTTTAACTGTGGCTACATTTCACCTGCAGCCTGTCAAATAAGTTTCCAGGCATCATGTCAACACTAAAAATATTTTGGGTTTTGGAGCATTTTGGATTTTCCATGTTCAGATTAGGGATGCTCAGCCTGTATTTGTCAGAATATTAAAATCTTAATGAAAAAAAGTGAAAAGGATAGGCAGATAGATTTTTATTGCAAATTAAAACAAGAAGATAGAGAGTGAGGGAGAGAACTGTTACTTGTAGAAGGAGAATTAGTTAGAATGGAGGAAAGGAGTTATAATTTATAGATGATAATTAGGTTGGGATTAGGTTTAACTCTGATTAACAAAGAACCAAATTAAGGATGACTTAAACCAGGTGGAGCTTTACTAATCTCTTCTATAAAAAGAATTAGTCCAGCACTGGTGTCAGTGGAATCTTCAGAGGCCCTGGCTGTTTCCAACTTTTGACCTGCCATTCTGCAGGCCTTGGCCCTCATCTTCATCATTTAAAATGGAGCTCTAACAACAACATACATATTCCAAAGACAAATGCAGGAAGGAAGTGGTGGCAGAAGAGTAAGCACCACTGTCTTTAAAAGAAATTTCCTGATAGCTGCTGCACAGTTCCTCTGCTTACAGCACGTTAACTAGAACCTAGTCACATGGCCACTCCAGCAGCAAGGGAGGTTGGAAAAAAGATTCCTACAGTCCAGGAAGCCCTGTGCCCAGCTAAGAATAAGGGGTGTTAGCACAGGTCAAATATTTGGGACAACAATCAGGAATCTCTGTCATTTGAGAGTTTACTAGGTATTGTCTATTTCCTTATCATAAAATGGGTTAAATATTTCACAGGATTAAATAAGATAATAATAGCAAATATTCACGTGATATATTCTAGGGATTTCAAGTGAAACTGTTTATAATTATCCTATACTTTTGTACAGAAAAATACGTTTTGCTGTTAACTCTAATTTTCCAAAAATACAATTATCATGTAAATTCAGAGAAAACTGTACTTGTTTGGAACTTTGCTGACATTTTCAGTGCTTTGGAAACTAATGACAACACTGCAAGTTGTACCAGAATAAGAATGGTTGGTGCAACGTCCATAAAGAACCTGTTTGCATGCAGGTTTAGCAGTTGACTATTTCATGATGCATTATAGTATAGAAAAATATGAACATTTGTCTATCAAAATCATGTGACTTTCATTATAAATTATTTTCTACTTATTGCATTACACATTACAGTTTAGGCATCAGATTTATTTTAAAATTATATGTATAGGTAGGCTATGTTACGTATGAATTTCACTTTATGTCATTAAAGGGCAGGACTGTTACTAGCATGTAAGCTGCCTCAGTACAAAAAGGAAAAGGGTGTCCCCTCCAAGTGGAAGAATTAGGAAAAGGTAATCCTTCTTTAGAGAATATGACTAGGCTAGCATTGTGCACCTAGAATGTAACCTCCGCCTGCCACCTGCACTAGACAGTCCTAGTAAAGGCAGCATGAAAAAATATTTGCAATAGAAAGTAGGCATTAGGTCTGATAGTACCAAGAATCACTAATTTAAAAAGGGTAAATGGCCAAGGACTGAACCCAGAGATACTTCAATGTGAAGGGGTTGAGTATATGAGGATGATCCACCAGGTATGAGGAAACTGAAAGAGTGGTTTTCTGGGAACCAAACAATGACAGTTCCTCAAGAAGAAAAAGTGATTAGCTATATGAGATGCTACTGTTAAATCAAGACAGATGAAGACTCATCCTATCCATTGGATTTGCCAATGAGAAAGTCATTGGTAATTCCAGTGAGACTGTGGGGTTGAAAACTTGACCTGTGTGCATTTAAGACAGCATGGAGAGAGAAGTGAAGAGGCTAAGTATGGAAAACTCTGGTGCAAGACAGTAGGAAGTCGGAGGTGGAAGTAAGTGAATAATTAAAATAATGTCAGGTATGTAATATAAAATAAGTGTAATAGCACCCAAGAGACTGAAGTTCTAGTTTTGATTTGGTTGCCAAACTCTTTGAGTCCTTCAACAGGTTACCTTTACCACATTGGGTCTTGTTTCCTCAGATGAAAAAATGCAAAGGTTGAACCTGGTGATCTCTTTCATCGTTAGCATCTGTTATTTTACATACAGTCATGCATTGTTCAATAATGGGATATGTTATGGGAAATGCATCCCCAAGTATCTTTGCATTGTGCAAATATAGAGTTTCCTTACACAAACCTAGATGGTAGAGTTTACTCCCCACCTAGGTTATCTGGTATGGTCTATTGCTCCTCAATTTGCTACATGCTACTAAATACTGCTGACAATTGTAGCACAATGGTGAGTATTTGCATATGTAAATGTAGAAAAGACACAGTAAAAGTGCTAAACTATGGTAATTTTTGGTTCCATTAGAATCTTACAGGACCACTGTCATATATGTGGTCCATTGTTTACCTAAAAGTCATTTTACAACACATGACTGTATTAGTAAAAGGCCCCCAAAATTACACTTTACTGCTTGTGGGAGGTACTTAACCCTCCTGTATCTTAGTTTCTTCTATTTTCAAACTACATGTGTAAGAAGATGTTCATGGTCAAGAGTAGTGAAGTGACTAAATAATACTTATGTATGAAATAATACTTTCTTTTTCCCAGCTCAAACCTGGGACCATGTGCATGTGAAGTGTGTTCTTGCCACTGAACCACACTCCAACCCCAGAAATAGTGCTTTTATATGACAAAATATAATACAACACTTTAAAATAGTATTTACAAATAATTCTTTTTTCTTCTTTTTTTTGATACCGAAGCTTGAACTTAGGGCCTTCACCTCGAGCCACTCCACCAGCCCGTTTTGTGATGGGTATTTTTTTCGAGATAGGGTCTCAAAAACTATTTGCCCAGGCTGGCTTCAAACCTCAATCCTCCTGATCTCTGCCTCCTGAGTAGCTAGGATTACAGGAGTGAGCCACCAGCACCCAGCACAAATAATTCTAGTAATATGAAAAAATATAACACCAAAATATGTTAATAGATCTTATTTATATTAGATAAAATATGGATACTTGTACATATGTGTTTAGGAAAAAATATTGAAAAGAAACACCAAATGACAAATAAGACCTGTTGAAACTATTCCAGGATGGAGGGGGAGGGGGATAAAGGAGAATGATGGAGGGAGTGAATTCAACTATGATATATTTTAAGAACTTTTGTAAATGCCATAATGTACCCCCAGTACAACAATAAAAAAAGAAACTTAAGTATAAAAAAAATCAAAATGTTATCAGTTTTTATCTTTAGGTTATGGGATTAAGGATGCATTAAATTTTCTTCTTTATTATTTCCTTAGTTTTTCCTTCATAAAAATTTCACCATTAGAAAGTGATGCATTAATAATAGGGGTTTTTTTTAACTCAGTTTTAAAAGCTTTTTTTTTTTTAACATTTATTGATGTTCATGCCCATACTATTTTTTTCGAAATTATATTCCATACAAGGATTTACAGGGGAATATGACCACTGTGACTCTTAATTCATTTGCATATACACCAAACTTAAACCCAAGAATGTGTCCATCAAGGAGCTTAACCACTGGGACCCTCCAATGAGAGGTTGTAGAAATGTATTCCTTCTTAAAGTTAGCATTGGTAGTATTAGAACAATTATAATTCAAGTAATATCTTGGGCTATCTAAATAATTAATATTAGTCATTTTGCTAAAGTCAAAATCATTGATCAGAACTTCAGAACATTGTAAAAATTCACCACATATGGGATGTAGTCTCCTTCTCAGCCCATCTCTCTCTCTCTTTCTCTCCTTCTCATTTACACTCACACATGAGTTGCATATACATATACTCAGACTTAAAAAGACTTGGACAGTAAACAAGGGAACTGGCACTAACTCAAGCTGACAAATTGCCTGCTTTCTGAACGTTATAATAACATCTTGAGTCACAGTCTCTCTCCTCTGTATCTGCAAACGCTTCCACTTTACCCACATTCCTTGCTGAGTTAATTCTCTTCTGCTGTGTAAGAAGGTGGAAGTGAGAGGAGATGGGAAGAGGAAATGTATGTGCTTCACCTACCCAATTTATGGGAACAGGACGGATATCCATCCTTCCCTTATTAAATGGAATGAAGAAGGTAATAAGGATCTTCTTCCTTGGACATGACACTGAAGTAGTCTCATGGGAAGAATTAAAGGTTGTTTCCCGGTTCAAAGCCTGTTTGCTGCTTAGATTAACAGGGCCCAAGGCAGTATCTGCCATCTCCAGGCAAAAAATAAGGATACGCTCAAATATATGAATATGGATGATATATAAGCGGGCACAGTCACACTCTTGTCTTTTGAGTAACTGACTTAAATTTTAACATATGAGCAAATATTGAGGCCTTAATCCATGACAAATAATAGGAATTTATGTGAGATCAAAGAAGATAATTTCTTTATAAGAAGATTTCATGTATTTGTGGGGAAAAGGGAGTACAGTGTTCTAATTCATTTGTCCTGGGTTATAATAAATCCACATTAATTTAATGTGACTAATTTGGAATTTATGAGAATTCCATTGGAGCTGAATTTATCATTGTTCTCTGAAAAGAAAAACTTGCTAAGAAAGTTAGTTGTGTAAACAAGGATACAGCAGGTTACAAAGATGATTCCCTAAGTTTTAAATGTCAACCTGATATCACCAAAAGGTACAATAAGGCCCACAAGTTCTAGTTACGTCAACTGATAAAACTTACCATTACCACTCTTTTCTATTCCTAGAGCAACACTCTATTAGGCCAAGTTTTTATTATTTCATTTGTAAAACATGAAACTTGTTTTTATGGCTTTCTTTTTATCCATAAAAACAGTACACAGTTAATTCAAAGAATTTAGAAAATAAAAAAAATAAATAAATCACACAGGAAAAAAACCCTACCCCAAATCGAAGCTTAAAGATAATAACTTAATATATTGAATGATTGTCCTTCAAGCACATACACACACACATATATACATATGGTTAACATAGATATTAACCTAAACTTCTCTGTAATATATTATGACATTTTCATATGCCAATATACATTATGCTACTCCAAGACTTTTAATAGCTGCACCACAAAATTCCATTCTGTATTTTACCATAACTTACCTATTATTGGACATTGGGGTTGGTCATGACTTTTTCATTTTATAATAGTAACAATACTGTGTATTATACATGCTTTTTGTATGTACTTCTCTGATTGTTTACTTAGGCTAAAGTCTTAAAAATAAGATTATCTAATCAGAGCACATGTGTAATCAAATAAGGACCTAGGAATCAGTACTGTTTAAAGCTCGCTGGTGCTGCCAGTATGCTTCTGAGAAACACTCTCCCAGACTATAGCTTGACCTTTGATTTTGCTTAGTGTCTCTGACATACAGAAAAACTTAATTTTAGTGTTTCTGATGCGTTAACATTTTTCTTTAGTGTTTCCTTGGAATTTTTTCTTCACCTGATGTCATTTGAGTATTTTCCTAAATATCCTTCTCTCCTCTTCTGTGGATTGAAGTTCTTAGTGTTATGATTTTTTCCAATTTGTTACAATAGAACCGAGAGAGTAATCAAATAGGGCTACTCATCTTTATGATATGGCTATGGTATCAGTGAGAATGAACTTTTGACTCTAGTCATTGTGTTCTAATGCCGTGGCTTCATTTGCATTAATATCAAAATGCTGTGGCTTTGCTGATCTCTCTAGTTCCACTTCAGGAAGAGCTATTAATAATACGTATTATTCCAGTAGAAATATTTTAAATACCATTGACTAACGTGGGGAGGAAGTGCTACTGGTAAAATACTTTGGAGCCATGCATGGTGGTGTACTCTATAATTCCAGCACTCAGAGGCAGAGACAGAAGAATCTCAAGTCTGAGGCCAGCTTGGGTGACAGAGAGAGACCCTATCTCAAAAAAACAAATAGTCTTTTGGAAGTTAAATTGTATCAAAGTGAATTAATATTCCTGGGTCCAACTCTGAACTCAGGTTTATAAAAGTAGTGAGATTGTGTAGCTGAAGAAATCTCTGCCAAGGCCACACTTGAAAATTTGCTTGGTGGAGCACTGCTGAGTGAATATCTATAGTACCCTTTCTTTGTGACTAATACTAAAAAAAATAAATAAACCTTTACAACTATCTTAAGTGTTGGGAGCACATTGCTTCTTACTGTTTTGCAACCCACATGACTAAGTTTTCTTACCTTCTGTGTTTATCCAAACTTCTTTGCTGCCTCTTCTATTCATCCAGATTTTTGATTGCACGTAATGGAGACAAGTTAAACTAGTTTGAGCCCCAAACCCAGTTCTATCTTTGTCTCCATCTTTATGACAGCAGTATACATGCAGGTGGGGAAACTATTGTTCAGGATCATTCAGTAGTGGCCGAAAGAAATTTGGAAGCAAGTCAAGAGAGAATTAAATATGGTTTATAAGTAAAGTTGTCTGTTTTGTTTAAATGTCATTTTGCAAGGTACAGAGTAACTTTTGGTCTTGCTAACAGTACCAAAGCACCTTGCTTACAGAAGGACTCGCAATGATTTAAAATTCATGATCTCAGCCCTATTGATTCTTTTTTATTATAGTAAAATATACATATCATAACATTTATCATTTTAACCATTTTAAGTGTGTAGCTCAATGGCATTAAGTAGATTCACAGTATTTTGCAACCCTCGCCACAATCCCTCTAGAACGTCTTAACTGTTGACATTTTGGATTGGATAATTCTTTGCTAGGGTGATTGTGTCTCTGTCCTGGGCACTGTAGGATATTCAGTAGCATCCATGCCACTGCCATTAGAACCTGATAGCATCCCTCCCGGCTTTCATCAGTCCTGAGCATTAAAAATGTCTCTAAATGTTGCAAAATGTCCTCTGGGAAATGAAGTCACCCCTATTTGGGAATTATTTGGGAATCACTGATTTAAAAGGGAAGAGTTTCAGATTAGTGGAATAATTTGTGCCTATGGGTTAAATCTAAATTTTATTTGTACAATGGTTTGATTTTGAGAAAATTCACTTCTCCCAATGGAGAGACATTTATTTTAAGATACGCTGTTGCCTATTATTTTCAACACAGCAAACCTACCAGCCATTGGCTTTTTTGTTTGTTTGTTTATTTGTTTGGCATTATGGGGATTTGAATTTAGGGCTTCATACTTGCTAGGGAGGTACTCTACCACTCAAGTCACACCTCCAGCCCACAGACTTCTGTGGCTCTTGAATGTTGCTCAGGTCACCAGCCCTTATGGTAGGTGGCACGATGCAAATGCAAAGATGGCTATTCATTGAAATGTGTCCAACACAGTGGCAATTGTCATGGGTCTCTCTCTAAAAGGAATTTTTTCACAAAATCTAATATTTCCCTGAAACTGTTAACTAATATGATGCTTTGACTTTTGGTTTTAGTTTGGTCAATTTGTCAGTAATTACTTAAATTCCCTTTTATGTCATATATCAGAATAATTTCCTATTAACTAATATGAGGTTTCCTTTTACTGCATGTATCAGAAAATTTCCTGTGACTTTTGTTTTAGTAAGTTTTATTACAAATATCCTGAAACAGGTTCTTTGACTGAGTACATCTGAGAAACAAATTGCTCAATTGATCAAAATTTTCATTGAAGTTTTTTTTAACTTTGAAGAAATAAATTAGAAATAATGCATTATGAACAATCACTAATATTAGACTCAGAACTCTTTGTAACTTGACTGTGTATCAGATCAATTGTGCTTTCAGTAATAAACATGTAATTGCCAGAATAGTGATAACATAATTACTCTGATGGGCATTGTGTCAGAATACTGACTAATTAGAAAGAGTCTAGCTAGGAAATGTCAGCCTTACATGCATGACTGAATGTATACCACTGAAAAATTGTTGAAGTGTAAGATTTTAGGAAACTTACTTATTTCACTTTATCATAATCACTACATGTCTATATCAAGTGACATCAACTGATTTGCAGGAAAGTAGTGATTCTGCATTATTGTCATACAGAAAGAGAATCTTCTGTCAAGAATTATAATTGTATCTCACCTTGACCTACATATACTGTATAACAGTGAATAAGACAATATACAAATGTCTGAGGACTATATTAACTGTATTCCAGGAAATGTGAACCTTCCCTAAGCCAGATGCAATTCTGCATCTAATTCTAAATGATGCATAAAGTGAGGGACCTTGTGTACTACTTTAACTTTTAAGGCACAAGAGAACAGTTTTCCATGTGTTATAGACATGATGTGGACCCTGACTTAAGGAACTATAGAAATGAGGCATTTAACATTATTCATAATTCCAAATAGCCGATACTGTCCTTTGGTATGGAGGAACAATTAAGATAGAAAAATTCAGTATTATCTCACACAAAATTTTAATTCTGTTATTCATTTTTAATAATTATCAGACTATGTTATTTATAGTTACTGAATTCTGAGAAGAGAAATTTTTAATATTAAGATTGGTAACATTGCTGTTTGATTAAATCCTTTGATTGGGTACTGGGGTTTGAACTCAAGGCTCACATTTGCTCAGCAGGTGCTCTACCACTTGAGCCACTCTGTCAGCCCTTCCAGGCCTTAGTTTTGTCTTAATGAAATGAAAGGACTGAAGCAGATAATCTTTCTGGCTTTAATATAATATTATTTTCTGATAGTTTAATAACTTCAAAAAATGAAGATTAAAATACAGAACATATGCTTTTAGTTACCCAAATAGTTTATACAAATAGTCCTAAAATAAAGGACAAGCTAGTTTTTAGTTTTTTACTTTAAATAACAAGGTTTTTTTATAGGTAAAATTTTTAGTTTTCCATGTATAGTTAAGGAGGTTAGTTAGTTAAATATAATTTTCTAAACCATGCACTGTAAAATAAGATTTTTGCAGTCATGATAACACGTCTCGTTAATATAGTTTAATAACTGGTAATGCAATAAACATCTAATGATAAAAAACAAGCTAGTTGTATTGTTGTCAGTACAAAAGATAAAGTATTGGTATAAAGGTTTTTATGTACAATTCATTTATTCATAATTGTTTAGATTTTGTGAAAGTTTTCATCTCCCTGTATTCTATTTGGGGAAAGTCTAGACTGCAGTGTAATAATGATATTCACCACACGCATCACTATGGTTATACTTTATTGAGCACTCCCATGCTAACACTTTAACACACTGTCTCATTTCATCCTTAGAGAAATTCTGTGAAGTAGGTGTTATTAGCTAAAATTACTAGGCTGGCAGAGTGGCTCAAGCGGTAGAGCGCCTGCTTAACAAGCTTGAGGTCCTGAGTTCAAGCCCCAGTTCTACCAAAAAAAAAAAAAAAAAAGAATAAAATTGCTGAGTAACTTGCTCAATGTCCCACAAGAAATAAGCTACAGAACCAGGATCTGTCTGCCTCCAAACTTTGTTCCTTAGATCCTTTAACTCAAACTGTAAGGACTTGAGTTTAAAAATAACACCAACAAACACCTTAGTCCTTAATCTTACATGTTTATAGTCTCATTAAGACAATGGCATTCCTATGTGGCCTCCCGAGTGGGAATTATTTTGAGATTCATAGCTGTTGACTTAATTGAGTACACACGATCTTCTGCAAAGTGTCACATCCATTTGTCCATATTTGAATTTGGTTTGGTGATTGGTCAAAATTAAGATCATTCAAGTTAGAATGTCTGCTATGCTTTATTTCATTCTCCATAAGAAGACAGAGGGCACACAGAAGCTCCTTGGAGTTAAATTAGAGCAAGACTTTCTTAGCTTTTGACAAACCTGCCCCCTCCTTTGAATGAGAATCCTTCACTGGCATGCCTCAAGAACAGACTTTTTCCCACGGTCCCCTGCTGACTCTGAATGAACAGATTCTTAGCCTCCTGCTGACTCGTGAATATACTGCTTATCCCCATCTTTGCTCTTTACTGACAGCTTTCATAAAAACTTGTTCAGAAGACAAATGGAAAGGCAGAACCTCTGATAACTCATTAAGGAAGGATACAGTAGGTTTCTGCCAGATATCACTGCCTTTTAGCATGACTTAATAGCAGTTTCTGTTGTGACGAAGGAAAGGATGCTGCTGACACCTGTAGCTTTCTGTCAAAAGTAGCATAACATCTCTGCACTGTCATAAAGGAACTTTGCGAAGACACCGATGTACAGATTACCCACAGCACAGAGCTTTTGCAATGCTGTTCTTCTGTATAGAATATGCCACCCTCTCCCTTCTCTACCTGCCTTTACAGAGCTGACCCAAATGGTACATCTAGTACACATCTTGCTTTGTCTTCCCAGGCATCGCTTCTTCCTCTGGGCTCCAACAACACTTTCTTCTACTCTGCTAGAACAGTGAGCATGTTGCAGTAGAGTTTGTGTAATTATTGCTCAGTCTTGACTCAGCTAGAGGCTCCTTGAACACAAGGACCTTACCTTATTCATGGTCACATTCTCTCACCCAGGACAGCGCCAAGCTCAGAGCATGTGCTGGGTTGCTGCTTGTGAAGTGATGTCTCTGTCACTGTATGAGATTGTTCTTGCTGGGGACCAGACCTCCTTAGAGTATGGTGGTTACTGTCACAGAAATTATTGACAAGTCCCAGCTCTGCCAATTGCTTGTTGTGTATCAGTTTAAATTTCTTCATTCTGGAAAATGAGAGCTCATGGAAGTAGGTTTTTGTAAATGTCTCCATTTAGGTTTTTTTTTTTTTTTATAATTACAAAGCTGTTCAAGGTTTCTCCTGTTTATTCTTGAGCTGATTGTGATAATTTGTATTTTCCTCAAAATCATGTACATCTAATCTTGATTTATTTTTGCAAAGTAATAAATATCTCCCATTTGCTGCTTTCATCTGTGCACCTGGTTATATCACATCCCTAATTTGGATATATATATGCATTTTTCTGCTTTTTCTGTTTTCTTCTTTCTAGAGGGAAATATGTCAAAATGTGGCTCTCTTTCAGGGCTAAAATTATGGGCTATTTTATTTTTATATTTTTTATATATTCCAAGTGTTCAGAAATCAGACTATATTATGTATGTATTCACAAAATATACTTGAAAAAATCTTTTTGTGTCTTTATTTTTAAATAAGGAAGTTAAAGTCAGGATCATTTCATGTGTAGATTATGGCCTTAGATTAGAACCAGAAAACCTGTACTGGCTCAACCAGTTTTAAGCTGTGAGGTCAGGGCCAAGAAACCACCATGATTCCCCAGGTTCTCATCTGATAGAAAGAAACTGAACCTCTACACGCTTCACTTCCTCTGGCTCTCATCTTAGAGAAAGAGCACCACATTAACCAATGTGAGGATAATACAGATAGCAATGAGTGAAATATCTGAATGTGCAATTGGAAGGTGGGAGCTCTATACTTGATACTTTTAAATTTCCTGTGATTCTATGATAAACTTCAAAAAGGAAAAAACATTGTGTGATATTGGGGATCAAACCTAGGGTCTTACACATGCTAGGCAGGTATTCTCTCACTGAGCTACACTCCCTACCCCAAAAACTATTTAAAAAAAACAAAACAACCTAGAAGTCTCCTTGGGGGCTCTAAACCCTCAGCCAATTTAGAAAGAAGACATATGCAATCCAATTTGATTCAACAAATCTTTTTGGAGTACCTACTTTAAATCTTTTACTAGACTACGGGTAGGAATGCTTTACTTGCCTGGTTAAGAACATAAAGCTACTTTCAAAAGGACCGTCTACAGTTCGATGCTAGCTATTAGATAACTGGTATCCCACACTATATGTCACTCAAGGATGGGTAAGGTATCTTATTCATCTTTAAACTCAAAGGGATTTGCCTGTAATATTAATATGTAAATGTAATAATAATTTTATCTCCTCCTGCTAGGATAAAAGCTTTATGAGAACAAAGTATTTTCCTTATTTCATTTTCTAAAGTCATTAGTAAGTCATAGCACACTATATGACAAAATAGAGGTGTTTATTAGGTTTTTAAATTAACTATATGATAATAGCATGCCAAACACTGAGCTATCCTTTATATGAATATTCACATTTAATAATCACAATAACCCTATAGATACTGTTAACATCTCTACTTCCTTGGGTTTTGGAGAGATTATGGAATTTATTCAAGGACACGTAGCTTGAAAATGGTTTGGCCAGAATTTGACCCAAGTCTGTGTGACTCCAGAGTTTGGTCTCTTTATTACATTGATCTCCAGACTCAAATAATGTTTGTCGGTTGACCAAATGAATGAAATTTAATTTGTAGAAATTTGTATTTGTTTTATCACTTTTTTTAGGGAAGAAAAAAGGATTTCTGAGTTTACAAACATTTTCCTAAGAGAACAATTCCAATTGTTCTTTCAATTGCAAATGCCTATGAGATTCATTTTTCTCTATTTCAAAAAAAGCACCATTATTTTATGGGCAATTATATGTTGATTGTAGACACCATTGGGTGTTAGTAATATCTCAAATTTCAAGGCATTAAGATGTGTGCCTTAGAATAAGTAACATATGTAACATGTGAACACATAGGTTTTCAGTATTACAACATGAATTTTTCTTCTACAAGTTCCGAGGCAGTGCAATGGAGTGGTTGGGCACACAGAGCGAGAGTCAGTTTGCCTGTTTCAAATCCAGTCTGCTACCAAGTAACTTGTATCCATGGAGAAATTACTTAATTTCTCTGCTGTAGATATCTCATCTATAAGGTGGGGATGATAGTAGTATCTTCATCTGGATCATTTAAGGGGTGCTTCATTAGAACTAACTATGTATTTTTAGTTCAGTTTCTACAGTGTTGGAAACAGTGGGTGATATCAATTGTTTAAAATGTCTAGCTGATGCTAGATAGCAAGTATTCAGTAGCAGAGTACTTGCTTAGCATGTACAAGGCCTTGGGTTTGATCCCTAGCACTGAAAAAAAGAGACAAAAAAAAATCAGCTGTCAGAGAACAGCCAAGAGACTGAGGAGCTATTTAGATAAATAACACATACTTTTGCTGGTATTTTGTTTTCAAAGTCTGTTTTTTAATCCAGAGACACATATGGAAGTCTTCAGCCCTAGGACGTCCTAAAAACAGCCATCTTATCATCATATTGACACTTGCTGAGCTCAGAGATACAACACAATGTTAAGGAGACACACATTTCCACTCATTCACTTCCCACTATAACCCAGTTACATTTGCAGAAGGAAAACCCACAATCCATAGCGTTAGCCTGTACTTCTCATTCCAACCTCCTAGGCAGGTGCTTGTTTCATATCTCCTTGCAATTGGAGGAGAAATTCTCATTAATATTTTCTTGCCCTCTTGCTCTCTCTTCTTCCACCTAATCAGTTAGGAAATGCACAAAGAAGCCTCTTAGCTCTATTCTTTTTTTTTTTCTTTTATTCATGTGTACATACAGTGTTTGGGTTAATTAGCTCTATTCTTGTAGCAGGCAGAATTCATTTTTTGTCAGATTAGGCCTGTGGGCCCAATGGATCTATTTAGAATAGACTATATGTAGAATGAAATACAAGAGGCAAAAAGAAAGAAATTTCTTTTGCTCTAAGTCCACAAAATGTTTTCTCAAGTGGTTTAAGAATCCTAAGATATGAGTTTTGTTTTGTTTGATTTTGTTATATGCAACCCTGAAGGCTAAAGAACAAAGATGTTAATAAAAGGTTACATTTGGACAGAGAGTGTAAGCATAACTGTTTTCTTTTTTGTACTCTTCCACACTGAAAACATTTCACCTAGGAAAAGAAGTCTAAATTCCTCCTCCTCATTGAAAAGGTCAGAAACCACTTACTGAAAACACTATTTGATCATCTTAATACAGTGATCTAAACCATGGATGTTCCTTAAAATCACCTGAAAACAATCTTTAAAACATGCCATGAGTAGACCAAATTTTAAAAAAAAAATCAAGTTTACTGTTCTCAAGTGAGACTTGAGTATTATTAGTGTTTAAAAACTCCCTCAGGGGAGTCTAGTTTGAAACCTGAAGTGAATGAAATGAGCTGATGTGTTGTCTTATCTAAATAGTTCCCCAATCTCTTAGTAAGCTCCTTGGGAAAGGACCTTATTCTAATGCTTCATTTTATTTCTTAGGGACTAGTGATTAATATTTTTGTTTGATAATCAGAAGAAAGCTAGAAGACATGATCTGGACTTCACAATACAATATAGTACACTAAATTATTACCTGTCAGCTGGCTGGCATCCTTTTGCTCTACTTGGACAGAAATCATGAGTAGGTAAGGAGAAGCTTTTCCAGCATTGACAATCCCAGACCCTTGAGTGCCCAAGGCCCGGATGCTGGACTGACAGACACAAAAACTTATAACTCCAAGTCCTGAGAGCCAGGGGCTTATTGCTCCTGGCTTTAGAAGTCAGTGACCTATGGTTCTAGGTACTCAGGTTGGAAGCTTATTGCTTATCGATCTTGACACTTGACAGTTATTGCAATATTGGGCTTCCAGCAGCAACGGGCAGCAGCAGATAGCACCTGCTAGTGTTACAGCTCTAGGGTGGATCTTGGTGTTGGAACCCTCAGCTCCTGCAGTGGCTAGTGTTATAACTCTTGGGCCTAGGGTGTCAGGACCTTTGGCCCTTAAGGCTTGACAGCTCCCTAGAACTCTTCTGGTGACCAGGACCTGGAGTTTCTCAGTTCTAGCTCTTTACAGTTTTCTGTCATTCTTCAACCTTGGTTTTCTGCCCTCTCTTGCCTTTTTTATACTCCACTGTTCCTCAGTGTTTCTGTTGCCTTTCTCCCCATCAATTCTGTCCCCTGCTGACCTCTGGAACTCTTCAACTGCCACTATCATTACTGTCACTTTTGCTGCTGCTACTACTCTGTTAACACTTCCACCATCTCCACTTCATGTTACCAGCTCAGAGTCCTCTACTAATAAGAAAGGTGAAAAGTAGGCAAGAAAAGAGAAGCCTTTTAAGTGGGCTTAATGTTGCAACACCAGGGGGCAGTACAGGCAGGTGTCTCCAGGCTAATTCAAAAGTGAGCTGAACAACCTGCTGATACAGCCAGAAAGGAGGGTTAGGACAAGGCTAGTTGCACCAATCAAGGCATAGTTCATGCAAATGAAGGATTGTGATCTGCACCAATCACAGGTTTTCTGCTGGACCACCAGAATAAGTGCTTGCCCTCTGACCTGGGTGAAAATGAGGCTTATGATGGCAAAAAATACCAGTGTAATCTGGGCAGCACATTCTGGAGCACTATTGTGCTTTGGTAGCTGTGATCACAGTGTAGCTTTCTTAAGGCGTCAGGGAGTGTTCGGAGCAACTGGGCTGCCATGAAGCCAGTCCAGCCAGCTGCTAAAGAGGGCATCTTGAGTCTCAGTCCTCCACTTCAGACAGGTGGGCACCAGGTAAAGAGCTAATGACTGTCAGTTAGGGAGTCCAATTGTCCAGGTCCCCAGGGTCCGAGCTTATTTTAGTGAAAAATAAACATTAAAAGGTCTATCTTTAACAGTCTTTAGCAGTATTTAACAATGCTTTATTCATAGACAAATACTCTTGGGAATATTGGGTCATTTTGCCTGTCTCACAAATTCAATCAGAGCTCGATTTCTTTATTTTTAGTATTACATATCAGCACTAGACATTTGTTTTATTATCATTGTTATGTTAAATTTTAATGCCTATCTCTGCCACAAGAACCAGAAAGTTTATATCTCTAAAGAAATAATAATGGAACATGCTGCAAGACCTCATCAGTCTGTTCAAGGAACAAGTGATTGGCCAGAGACCAAGGGCATCTGCTGCCCTCTGGCGGGAACTGTGCTGTATATTCTGAGGTATGTGAGAAGGCAATAAACCAAACAAAAAAAGGTTTCATGGTCATTTGGAAAATCCGTAACATCTAAGAAATGCTACACATTATGTCTGTGCAAGAAAGTCATAATGCAAAGAGGCAAAATAGAGATTGAGACATTCCATAACAAAGGAATTTATATACCAAACTAATAGGACCATTCTTCCCCTTTTCTCCCCACACTTACTTCCTGTCAATATTTAGGGAACTATTACTCTATGAATAATATTTTATATGCATAATAGACAAATAACATTTGGGTTTTGGAGAAAATAAAGGAGGACAACTAAATAAAGGATTTTTTTTTAAATTGTTTTATTGTTCATATGTGCGTACAAGGTTTGGGTCATTTCTCCCCCCTGCTCCCAACCCCTCCCTTACCAGCCACTCCACCCCCTCCCTCTCCCCCCCACCCCCTCAATAGGGATTTCTTTAATAAGCTACAAACAAGGCCAGATTGATGAAATGGATGTATTTCAAAGCCCTCCTGACCATGCAGTGAAATACTGAGTACGGGGAGGTTCTCTGATGTGGAAGTGTGACGTGCCATGCTGTACTATTCATGCATAGCTTTCTTACTCATTTTTATCCTAATGAGATATCCGATATGTTCATAGTGAATTATGAGTTGTGCTTTAAGTCATATGAATTTGACATTGTATACTGTGGCATATTGCAGGAATTATACTGGGACAAAAATGCTTGAAGGACAGTGAGAGGCCAGACACAATGGGGCTCAGAAGTTCAGTTAGTACAGAGCATAGGCCCCATGTATGCAATTACAGCTGTGGTAGGATCACAAGTTTCATAAAAATTAAAATATTTGTAGTTAGGAGGCTTGGGTTCAATTCTATGGGTGTATGTGTGTGTGTGTGTGTGTGTGTGTGTGTGTGTGTGTGTGTGTGAGTGTGTGTGTGGTGCTAGGGTTTGAACTCAGGACCTCGAGTTTGTACTGTATCTACCAGCCACTCCCCCAACTCCCCCCTCCCTTTTTTTTGCTTTAGTTATTTTTCAGGTATGGTGTCACATTTTTGCCTGGGGCCAGCCTCAGACTGTGATCCTCCTACCTATGGCCTCCCATGTATCTGTAATGACAGGTGCATTCCACCACACCCAGCTTATGATTTGTCCAGGCTGGTCTCAAACCATGATCCTCCTGGTAGCTGGGATTGCAGGTATACACCACCATACCTGACTTAGGTTTAATTCTTTTGTGCCACTAATTTTATGGTCCTGGCCAATTAAGTAAATTTCTCGTATCTGTGAAAGGAACACTGGGCAAGGAAAACTGTTGTAACTATTCATCAAGATACTGTTTGTGAAAATACTTCGCACAGCCTCTGACATATCATAGGTACTCAACAAAACAAACCAGTGTAAATATGATTGGTGAGCACAAAGCATCAAAATAAAAAGTCAAGAGGCAACACTGGAGGCAGCTGAAACTGGAGGACAAAATGTGACCAACCATGGCTGTCAGTTTGGGGAATTAGTCTTACAAAATCATCTGTGGAAACCCCACAGTCACAGGTGAACAGGGATAGTTGGTCACTGTAGCTCAGAACCCAAAATGGAATGTAAATAACAAGAATATGGAACATCAGGTAGAATGGTCCTGATATTGACCAATATTTTTCAGGCAGGGATTTCCTGATCAAATGGCAAAACAGGGTCAGGAGTGAGTAGGGTTAAGCCTAGAGGTGGAGGTCAGTGGGCACACCTGACTTACCTGAAGAGTCATTAAGGAGGCAGCTAGTGCTAAATGAGAAATTTTTACACAATCTGTTTCTTAAATTCCTTGATCGAACTGAAATGACTCAAGAAAGGAATGGTCTCTTCAATGGATAAGGCTAGGAAAATTATTATTGATAAAAGAAAATGAATCTTCTACCTTGCACAGGACACAAAAATTAACAACTTAGAAGCCTAAATAAGGAAGGAAAATTTTAAATATTTTAGAAGAAAATAAAAGAGAAATGCTTCAGAGTTCTCAGGCACTTAATCAACACTAGATGTTCACTACTTCATGCATTAAATCTAATATGAGATTTTTCTGGCTGAGATGAGATGAGTTGAAGTATGTTTTATTAATTTTGTTCTCCACTAGATACAGAAATGAAGAAGACTGAGAGTCCCTCCAGAAAGATGAGGGACAGTCTATTGGGTTCATCCTTTTGTCATCAATATCTACCACTTATAATAGGGTTGCAAAAACGTTAGAAACTGAGCAGACAAAGGATACAAGAGACTTTAACAAGAGACATGCTTGATAGTTTCAAAATGTTTAAACTTTCATTGGAACAGTTTTCTTCCCAATGGCAGGTAGGTGTTTGAAGTAGACCCCACAAAAGCAGGCATGGCTCTAACCTGTAGTCAATGGAGAAGAGATGCAGTTTCAGATCTTGTAACCCCAAATTGTGTCTCAATTTATTGAACATTGGATCTTTGACAAGTAAAGACTCCTTAAGTCAACAATTCTAACTTTTTTAGGGAGATAAGTGCCTTTGATAATCACAAAAACTGTGGACTGTGGAAATTTCTATATAAATACATGAAAATTGTTACATGTATATTCTGCAGATTTGCAGACCTTCTTAAACTCACACATTAGGGTTCCCTCCTGTAATGGATAAAAGCATGGCCAGGTGTCCTTCCTGAGCCTTCTTCTTTGTTTGCCTCCTCAGCACTGGTGATCTGATCCAGAGTCTTGAGCATGCTAAGCAAACGCTCTGCCAATGAGCTTCGCCCCCACCCCTCGTTCAGCTCTGCTTTCACTCTGACAATAGAATTTCAGCTAAGGCCCTGACAAATGTCATGAGGACTGGCTGCTGGAATGGCTCAAGCGGTAGAGCACCAGCCTAGCAAATATGAGGCTCTGAGTTCAAACCCCAGTACTGCAAAAAAAAAAAAAAATTCAAGCCAGACTGGGCTACATAGTGAATTCCAAGCCAGCCTGGACTATAAAATGAAACCCTGACTCAAGAAAAGAAAATGAGGACAACATAAACAACAGGGTCTTGAACAGGAATAGTATAGAAAATAACTCTGTAAATTGAGGTACTAATCAAACCTGAGCAGTACATATTTTGGAAATATTTGACTTATAAATACCAAAGTGTTTATGTATATTTTTTCTATCAGAATACTTAAGAAAAGAAAAAATTAGAATATATTTATTTGTAAAAATATTTATTTGGAATCTTGTTCATGTGTAAGGAGCAAACTAAGTCCCAGAAATTGCTCCACAAATTAAAAGTATTTCCTAGTGCCTGAGTATTTGTCCAAGTGTTTTCATTTTACATCTCCTAACTGGAAAGAACTTTTTATAACTTTTTTGGGGGGGACTGACCTGGGGTTTGCACTTTTGCTTGCAAAGCAGGCTCTCTACCATTTGAGCCACAACTTCATTCCATTTTTCTCTGATTATTTTGGAGATGGCCTCTCGAGAACTATTTGCCCAGGCTGGCTTCAAACCATGATCCTCCTGATCTCAGCCTCCCAAGTAGCTAGGATTACAGGTGTGAGCCACTGTACTCTATAATTTTATTACAGGTTTTCTTGCACTGTAAAAATTACAAAAGTAATCCTTAGGTGGACCTGGTTGATTTTATGAACAAAAATCAATGAAATTTCACTACCTAGTGAAAAGATACCAGAAATAAAATGAACTTAAAATGTCTTTGCTCTAGATTCTTTATTAAAAAGACCTTCTCTATCTCTGACAGAGATCTGACAGTTCTGTTAGCCACATTATCATTTGACCAAAATTGGATGTTGAAGGCCAACTAGGATTCTTCTTTTCATAACTACTGTTTTATTTACACTACTCAAGCCATAGTTACAACAGATAAATTGAGCCAGTTTGTTTAAAGTGTTATTTTACTCAGTAGACATCATGTTAACACCACGAGAATTGTATAACCAGGGCTTATTTTTCTCCGTTTTGCAATGTTGCTCTATGTGTTAGGCCATGACAAAGTAAACCAACTGTGTCTTAGAGTCCAGACTTTGTACAGTGACCACTTATAGGCCTAGCTGGTCATAGCACCCATTGTGAGGTCCAATGAATCTTGCTTTCAGAGGACAGCTCTAACTCAGGGTCAACAATTCAACCACCGAAAACAACCCTTTCTAATAGATAGAGAAGAACATAAGGAGGTATAAAGAACTTCAAGCCACAGTTTTGTGTAGGTAATTGAAAAAAATTCAGAATTATGTTTCCTTGAGGAAAAAAGCTGAATACTGACCCAACTTCGTTTGAAAATGACAATGTCTGTAGGATTTTTTTTTTTTTTTTTTTTGGCAGTACTGGGGTTAGAATTCAGGACCTAATACTTACTAGGCAACAGTCTGAAATGATGTCTCCGAGGTGCAATGGGAGATGTTTGGTCAATATTTACTAAGTGAATGAATGAGCAAATCCAATATTTGGGAATCTGTGAACTTGGTTTTGGGATAAAAAGTTTATTGCACACCTTGCAGTCTTCACTGCCCAAGAAGCATCATGGTAGGGAGGGGACTGAGGAGGAGAGACGATGGGGGCAATGTAAATAATATACAATATAAGTCTAATCAGAATTGTTACTACAAATGCCCTCCGTATAATGAATATATCCTAATAAAAATTTATAATAAAAAAGAAGCATCATGATTTTTAAAGAACACCAAGAGGGACGCTTAATTACAAACATTCTTAAAATTTATGGAGAAAATTTGGTCTCTAAAGTAACCCCCGGTCTACATATATTTTATACTAATCTTAACCACCGTGATGTTTAAAGACTTTCAGAAATGAATAGATTGAGTTTATTTGTTTTTACATACAGAATCACCAAATTTGTCAAATTGATTCACTTTATATATTTTAAGAGAATCTGTTTGTTTTCATTTTTGCTTTTGTCTTGAGACAGCGTCTCACTATATAGTCCAGACTGACCTCAAACTTGCTATCCTCCTGCCTTAGCTGGAACTACAGATATATTCCACCATACCTGGCTTTAAAACAATTTTATTTTTGGCGGTACTGTGGTTTGAACTTAGTACCTCACACTTGTTAGGCAGACGTACTGAATTTTTAAGAGCCAGGCATCGCAGGTTTTTGTATTAAGCAAGTACTAAGTAACTGCAGCTTGTGACCATTTTAACTTTCTTATACCCAAATCATTAAAGTTCCACCTCATTCTTTGCTTGAAATCTGAACTTGTAGAAGGCAAATCTACATCACAAGTGATGCTGAAAAGTAAAAAAAAATTTTAGAAGCTTTTCCATTTCATATCTAATCATTTGATCTGGCAAACAGTGGCAAAGCCATCTACCCAGGGAAGGGGTAAACACCTGGACAGAGCGTGGGCTTAACCACCAGACTATCTGCATGAGGCTCCTGGCTCAGCCACGTACCAGCTCTGTGACCTGAGGCAAATTACTAGCTTATCCTTGTTTAATTTCCATACCTGCACAGTGGGGACAATGATAATATTTGTTCCACAGGCTTGTTACGAGACTTCCTGGGTTATTTTTAAGTCTTTAGCTCAGTACCTGCAACATAGTGTAAAGCTAAACAAAACAACAAAAACCAAATGATGATAGATGTTAAATAGCAATTGTCCAGTTATAAAGTTTTTGTATGTTCAGAAAGATTGGCCTAGAAGAACTTTAAGCTACTTTGCAGTGCTAAAGTCTGTCGTTCCACCTTGTTCTAATAAAGACAGAGCTACTTAATGTGTCCTAAAAATTCCTTTTTCTTTCAGCCTTCACGTGTCTTTATAGAAAAGCTTTCTTACCACTCTTAAACCTGTCCAAATCTCATCCTGGTCCATCCAACTTCTTGGGTTTTTCTGGGCATCTCAGTCTGTGGTGTGTTTTAACACTTTGTAGTATTCTCTCATTGTTTTATGTACAAATTATTATTATTATTATTTTGAGACAGCCTTACTATGTAGTTTAGTCTGGCCTCAATCTCTAATCCTCCTACCTGAGCCTCCTGAGTGCTGGGATTACAGGCACCACACCCCATTTCTGTGCAAATTATTATATGCCTAAGTAGTCAGCCTTTTGAGAACAGCTTTATGCTTCATATGTTTCCCATCATGTAAGTAAGTATTATTTTGAATAAATAAATGGTATAGGGAAAATTAAATTGGGAATCAACTCTTCAGTGGTAATAAATGCAACTAAAGTAGACTACATAGTCCATGTTTTTACACTGTTATGAAGCAGTCCCTATTTCTAAAGACGTTTTGGGTTATAGCCTCCCTTTTTATTGGTCTGATCTATTGTTGGAGAAACATTTGTAGATTAGCTGGTTCCCCTTCATTCCTTCTCTCCTGAAATGTGTGCTAAAGCAAAAATGCCTCAAGCAATAATTTATGGATAAAAACCAGCTGCACATGAAAAATAATTGATGTGGTTTAAAAATTACTCTGAGATAGAAAGTAAAATGCTTTTTTCAACTTACACTCTAAAAACAGTGCTAAAAGCTAATTCCTTATAAATCACAGCATGGAAACTGAGCAGGACACATTTTTGGATAGTCAGTTGATTTTAAACAAGTGGAGCTTACAATTTTCATGTGAAAAATTAGAAAAGATTCAGTTTGCTGAGAAGACAGTGCTAAAAACAGTCCTAAAGCTAATTCTTTATAAATCACAGAATGGACACATTTTTGGATGGTCAGTTGCTTTTAAACAAGTAGCGCTTTAAAATTTTGCATAAAAATTAGAAAGCACTCAGTTTGCTGAGAAGACATAGTTGACGTCAAAGAAAGTCTTATCTACATCCTTAATAATGTGAGTTTAATGTTTTCCATAAGTGTAAATAAGAAAGCTGACCATTTTGACTTCATTTTTGTTTTTGTTTGTTTGTTTGTTTGTTTTGTTTTTGAGACAGGGTCTCCCTATATAGTCCAGGCTGGCCATGAACTTGTGATCTTTCTGCTTCCACCACCTGAGCACTGGGATTACAGGAATGCATCAAAACACTGGGCGCTTTGGCTTTTTTTTTTAATAAGCTAATCTTTTTTTTTTTTTTAATGCCTTTGAAGTTTTTAGTTCTTTTTTTTTCTATTACGCCTCTGAAATTTTCCTGGAAGTGACCCAAATGGCAAACATCCTTTATTGTATTTCCTAATGTGGTGTTATCATTATGTGTAGTCCTGATGCCACCTACACCTGGTGTGCAGGTATGTGTTTGGTGCCAGACGTTGGTATAAGATTGGAAGAGTCAACACAATATTATTATCTCTCAACACAGACAATATTTGATTAAATTTTGTTTTTCCTAGGTAAATCTACATAGGCATATCCTTTCTTTTCTTTTTGCTTTTTAAATTTTTTTTTTTTTTTTTTACAATCCAGAAGTTATTTATTCACTTATTTATTTTACACCCATTACACTCTGGAGTCATAGGAAGTAAGTTCCAGCAGCGCAGGCTTCCTTCCCATTGCTTCTCACAAAGTGTGCTTCTCTGGAAAGAGCACGGCGGTGTCTTAATTGAACTTAGGTACCTTTCTTTTTGGCTTCCTTCTTTTTACTGATCATTTTTCCTTCATGCATTCCAGGAAGCTGTCTTGGCTTTTAGAATGCTCCATATGCTCAACACGCACATTAATTCTCTTGGCAAGATCTTTGCCCTTAACTTGCTTGTTTATGACAATGCCAACTGCATGCTGGGTAACACTGTAGACTCTTCCTGCTTTGCCATGGTAACACTGGTGTGGTATTTCTTTTTGAACAGCACCATTCCCTTGAGGTCTACAATATCATAGTTCCTGTAGATTCACATGTTATATGGCCAAAAGAATGACTCCATATTTTCTAAAAGACCTAGAGAACATATAGCGCATTCTTTTATGTACATCACTTTGGAAAATTACTGGAAAATAGTGACTCTAGCCAAAAGGGGAACCCATCCTTCTTTAGTTCTAACAGTGCTTTCATTCAAGTCACTTGTCCCTTTAGAGGAAATCCTTAGCTCCAGGAGAGAGGCTTGCTAAAGAGCATTCTAATTCCCTAGTTTTTTTACAAAAAGTGTGTCTGAGTAACATTTTTTAAAAACACTACTCTTTAAAAGAAAATTCAAGCAGGAAATAGAGAAGGTTTTAGTCATTATCTTTAAATTGCTGTATCACTTAGCTAATTCACACAGGAAGTCCACAAATTAAGCGGCATTACAATGTGATGAGTCACTGGCATATTTCACTGCTTGATTTGAGCCTGTTATTAATTTCAATACTTCATAAACAGTAGTTAAGCATAAAGATTAAAAACACATACATGTACTTTTTAAAATCTTTAAGCCCTGTGATTTATGATGGTTAGCAGTGTCTGTATAAAAAGATATTCTAAGAATGAATCACACTTGTTATAGCCTAATAGTTTACTTTGTTAGTCAGTGGATATGCTACTAAATTATATAAACATTGTCATTTAAACCTTTGCCTGGATTTTGGGAAAAGGATTAGCCTGGGACAATGAAAAGATAACTAAAGTATCTGAGGATTAAAATAGAATTAAAGCAATAATTACAATATATTAAAATTAGACAGATGGCTAGAAAAGCTTGAATTTCAACTATGTATCAAATATATTTTGAGCTTTTAGAGTGGGGAAATTCAAATTTTTCTCTAGGAACATTCTAGTAACAAATGTGTAAAAGTCAATTGACAAGTATTTTTTTCAAAATGGAAAAAAGTGTAAAGCAAATAGCTCACATAAGTGCATATCATATGCAAGGTACTATTCCTGGAACTTTCCAGGTAAATTTAATCCTCATAATCTATGAGGTAGATACCATTACTATCTCAGTTTATAGATAAGGAAACAGGAGGTAGATAATTGGCTCAAAGTCACTGTGTTATTGAGTGGGATTCCAACCTAAAGTCAGGGCATTCTGCTTGGGCCACAGGATCAATGACCTTGTAAATCCACTTTTGTTGAAGCAATTAGAATGTCTGGTTATAATAGCAAGTTATGGTAGGTTAATATTTTATTACAACATAGGCTATCCAAATAAATTGTACAGAATTTAAACAAATATCAGTACTTTGCTAGAAATCACATTCTCAGGCTGTAGGAATTGAAGACACAATAAAATTCCAATACTGACATTTCCTATAAGTTAATTAGCCAAAAAAAAAAACAAAAAAAACTTAAAAAGAAAAACTCCTGCACCTGGTAAGAAAAAGATAAATAATAATTAACTTTTATTAAATGTTTACTATGTGCCAAACATTATTCTAAGCGCTTTAATTAACGTTATTTAGCTTTACCACAACCTGATAAGATAACTGTTACTGTTGTCCCCCTTTTATGAGTGAGGTTAATGGGAAGTAACATGCTCACCTGCCTTCTCTCACCTCTATTCCTTAGTCCCAGGAATTTCTAGATCCTTGTTTTACACTGGGTAGGTGATTTAGAAACATCTAGATGGCTTTTGCTGGTAAGGAAGGTTGCTGTCTTTGATTTAGGACTACATGAAGGGTACTTGCTGCTTCGTGACAATAAAAAACAACACTTTAAAGTCTTTTCACTTCTTTTACCACATGATATAGTTTAGTGTAAAAATTATGACTAGGTGCTATGGAGTCAGATTTTTCAAATCCTTGCTCTGTTTCTCTGACTTAGTCGTTCTTGCTCCCATAACAAAATAACCTAAGAATGGGTGTGATGGTTAATTTGGATTGTCAACTTAATTAGATTGAAAAATGCCTAGGAAATCAGTAGAGGACACCTCTGGGTGTTTCTGTGAGGGCTTTTCCAGAGACAATTAGATCAAGAGGGCTCTGATTTAATAAATGGTTTAATCCACTGGTGGAGTCAAATTTGAGTAGACTGTTGGGAGGTGGTAGAACTATAGAAGGTTGGGGCCTGGTTGAAGGAAGTAGGTCAATGAAGATATGTTTCTGGATTCTATTTTCTGCCCTGGCCCCTTCCTGTTACTGCTCCTCTTTGCTTCCTGTCCACCATGAGGTGAAGACTTTCCTCTGCCGCCATGATGTTCTGCCCAAAAACATGGCTAAGCAACCATGGATGGAACCCTCTGAAACTGTGAGCCAAAATAAATCTATAAGTAAGCAATACATTGGGTAATTTATAAACAACAAAACTTTATTTCTCACTGTTCCAGAGGGTAGGAAGTCCACAGTCAAGGCTCCAGCAGATTCAATATCTGGCAAGGGCTGGTTCTGTCCTTTGAAGATGGTATCTCCTTGCAGTGTCCTCACATGGCAGAAGGAGTAAAAAGGAAAAACAGTCTTCCTTGGCCCTTTATAATTCCATTCTTGAGGTGATCTAATCACCTCCCAAAGACCTCACCTCTTTTTTTATTTTTTATTTTCATTTTTTGCAGTGCTACAGATTGACTCTAGGGCCTTACACACACTAAGCAAGTACTCTGCCACTGAGCTACAATCCCAGTCCTTGATTTGTTTTTCTTTCTTTTTTTTTTTTTTTTGAGACAAGGTCTAGTCATATAGCCCAAGCTGGCCTTGAACTCAGGATTCTCCTGCCTTTACCTCCCAAATTCTGAAATTATGAAGGTGTGAACCCATACCTGGCAAACCTCACCTCTTAATAGCATCACGTAGGAAGTTAGGTTTCCACATATGAATCTTTGAGGGACACAAGAATTCAGATCATAATGACTTCTTCATGGGTGATCTTGTAAAAGTTACATAATTTCTAAAGACAATACTCTCGAAGGGATTCTAGAGAAATATCCCTGCCTTGTTCAGGTTCCTGAGGTAGGGGAAAAGAGTAAGATAGGAGGGTGAGAGGAGAGAACTCCATGTGAGAGGAAATAAAAAAGGCAGGAAGTTATAAAAGTATCTAAAAATGTTCCTCCTACCTTATTCAACATTTTCCATTACCTACATGATGTTTTCTATTTGTTTAATGATGAAATCTGTTTGATTTCTGTCAGGTTCTTCTCAGTCATAGGAGAACTTTCTAGAACTAATGTGCTTGCATGAGAACTGACTTACCAGGCCCACCCATGCTGTTATGATGAGGTCACTTTTGTAGCCCTTGTTCTTGGTCTGCTTGCCATCTTTCCTGATGTGTCACCAGTGCTGTTTGTGAACCACACCCACAAAAACAACTCAAACAGATTTTCTTTAACCACATATGACACTGATGAATTGGGATATTTTAAACTAGGCCACATAGCTATCTCATTGATCATTCTTCCTCTACTTTCAACAAATATTTATTGAGAACTTATCTTCCACAAATTCTCAACCAGTGATTGGCAACAGGGAAATAGAAGAATTAATCACAGTTGCTGTCCTCGGTCACTTCACAGAAGCAGCAAGCCTCTTAATACACTGCCAGTGCAACTGTTTATATTTTTTTTTATGTTGTTTTCCAATTTTTGACTATTTAGAACTTTTTCTTATACATTGTAGTCTCCACTTTTGCCTTCGGTTTAGCTCTTATGTTAGGATTATTATTTGCAAATATTTCAGAGCACCCAAACTTTATCATTTTCTATTCAAATCATACTTGACTCCATCCAGTGCTTTTTTCTGATAATGCAAACTAGTTACATAGACTTATTTTGCACACTGCACATATTATTCCCTTTGTAATATTTCTGTCTGTGAGGTCCAGGCCTGTGCTGTCCAATACTTAATTGAGTAAGGGAAATATTCTACAATATTATATGTTATGTATAGATATAGTATATGTAACTTGAAGCTGTAGATGTGTAGCTACAAAGATGAATTGGATATAGAATTTGCCCTTTTTTTGTGATCTTGATAAACTCTGTGATTCTGTTTTTTTTTCTTTATTTCTTTTATTCATATGTTCATACAATGTCTGGGTCATCTCTCTCTCCCTCCCCACCCCCGCCCCTCCCCCATCCTGTCCCTTTCCACCCCCCCACACCCCCCGCACATCCCCACCTCCGAGCAGAAACTGTTCTGCCCTTATCTCTAATTTTGTTGAAGAGAGAGTATAAATATTAATAAGTGGAACCAAGGGTTTTTGCTGTTTGAGATAATAGAGGCCTAGCTTTATGGTTTCAACCAAGCAAAATTAATTTTGACCTTGCTTGGGCATGGGTGAAAGTTTAAAGTTTTAATATAATTGAAATTTTGCTGTCACTGTAAGTTTGACTTACATTTCTTAGTGAGAAAGCAGCAGCTATCCTATGTACTTCATTCATTTATTCTTTCTCTCTCTCTCTCTCTCTCTAATTTCTTTTAATGGCAGGAATAAGCTACAATGCAGCTTAAACTTGGAACCAAGCCAACCAGCCAGGAGTCATGGGTATATTATCACCATTATCATTACCACTTTGCCATTGCCTCATAACAAATATCAGCTATTAACAGGAGTTGTAATTGTATTATTTTTTATGTTGATTCTTTTCCCTCAAGGAATCTCTCCATTTTCCCCATTTTTACCTCATCCTAATTGTATTTATATAAGCAGAAGTGACAGTTTATTTAATTATATAATACTGAACCAAAGAACATCACATCCATACTGATTTGTGATAAAAGGAGGGTGCCTGCAAAAGTTGTATTATAGTAATGTATCTCCCAGACATAATATTTTCCTGCTTTTAGCCAAGGTAGAAATCTTTTTAAAACACATTTCAGGCTGTTTTTGGAGTCAGGCAGATTATCACTACTTGCTTAAGAGATCCCACAATTCTAATTAGACCAAAAAAAAAAAAAATGAGAGGGATAGGCAGAGCTAACACATTCAATTTTGTGGATTACGCACTGTGCTATTTCAGGTCATGCTTCTCATGGAAACATTGCTGTGAATGGTGTTCCTAATGCCCTAAAACAAAGCAACCTGCGTATCTGGCAGTCATGGAAATGGTGCTATTTGGAAAGACAATTTCTCAGTAGGGGATTTCTCAGTCAATATTCAATTTCACCATTCAAAAGTACACCATCGAGAAGAGTAAATGTGAAACATGGA
Source organism: Castor canadensis (assembly GCF_047511655.1). NCBI lineage: Eukaryota > Metazoa > Chordata > Mammalia > Rodentia > Castoridae > Castor > Castor canadensis. The sequence continues at coordinate 133,305,393 of NC_133393.1, read as the reverse complement.
CTTAGAAAGTGTGCGATGAGGTAAAGATATGGGAAAAGCTTTAAGGTGAGAAATGGCTAGCAATAGTGAAGACTAGATAGCATGAATTCTCTCAGCATGAAACACCTAGTGCTGGGTAAAAAACCAAACATTTTTAAACACATTCCTTACTTCATGAGACAATAATGGATATCACCCGTCCTCCAAAACTGTGATTATTCAAAATGTACTAAATGTTCTGGCCAATGTAATTGGAAAAGAAAAACAAAAAAGTTATAAATATTGGGAAAGAAGAAACAAATTTACTTAGTTACACATGATGTTGCTGTTTATGCAGAAAAATCTAAGAGAGTACCAATGATTAGAGCTAAAAATTATTAACATGATATAAGATCAGTGCACAAAAACAAATTATACCAACAACAAAGAATTAGAAAATATTATTTTTAAAAAGAGAGCATTCATAGAAACAAACAAGAATATGGGTAGAAATAATAATGAAATACTATAAAGTTTTTATAAAGAAAATTACAAAATTCTATTAAAATATTTTAAAGAGGACCTCATTACAGGGGGGAGAATCATACTATGTTCATAAAAATGTAAATTCAATTCCCTAAAGATGCAAACACTTCTCCAATTAACTATAAATGTAAAACAATTCCAATCCAATCCAACCCAACAAAATGGGAAAGAACTGAGTTGTTGGTATTTGAAGTGAATCTAAAATTCTTTGGGGAGACTTGTGTAATTAATGGTACCTCTGTAGGAAATAAAATCCTGTAACTTCTGTTCTGAAAAGGATGAATGCTCAGTTATATATATTGAGACTAGAAAAGCTATCTTATTTACCAAGGACTGGAATATTTATGTCAACACTAGAAAATTAAGAATGTGATTTCTTAGCAAAGGAATTCCTATCTCAGTTGCAATATAGCATTTTTAATCCGTGACTCAGTAGGAAAGTCTAGAATACCTGCCCAGTGCCTAATATGAATATAGATCTTTGGCTTCCAGATGTAAAGAGGAGAATGTTTTAGCAAGTGCACAGTGCCACACATGAGAACATCCAAAGCATCCAGAGGTATTTGAATGACTATATCTCACCCAAAGGCCACTTGTTAAACTATAACAGGCCTACCACCTGTTCCTTCAGAGGCCAGTAAGTGATCTTTGAACAGTGTTAGAGTTAAAAAGTAAACCTATGCTTCACGTTTTTGCATTGTTATAACTAAAGGACTTATAACAACTGACTTATATGAGTGTGTAGTCAATGTTTGCTTCTAAGATTGACTCAATGTTTACATTTTAAAGGAAGAGCACATTTGGTATGAAAGGTTTTCTCCAAACAGTCTGATTGCTTTTGAAGCAGCTCTTAAAAATACAACACTCTGTAATCAGCCAAACTTTCTGTACTATAGTTAACTTTCCAACTTTATCACCATTGAGTTCTTGGTATTGTAGAGTGAAAAAGGAATTCAAAACAAAAGATTGTAGATGCTCTTTGTGAGGGTTATACTATTACTTTCACATTACAAACCAGGAACACAGATAAAAGACAAAATTCTCGATCAGCAGCCTTGTATTTTTTCAGTAGGCATAAAAACATCATACAGACTATAGGAAAAAATCTCACACTGGTGACATGATCTGTGTTTCCTTTCAACATTTTCTTCGTGTTTCTGACTCACCCTCTAACCCTGCTTTTCCCCACATACATCCTCTTCATTGTTAGAAAGAGATGACAAACGCAGATTAAAAATTTCATGGAAAGCAGGCATGGCAATCTGTTTCTTACAATATTCACTTTAAGTGTAATGCAACTTTTATTAACTTTTGTCTGTTCACTAGTTATTGAAAGTATCATCTGAAACAGGTAAAAATACCAAAGCTATAGATCACATACACAGATGAATCAATTTAATCCAGTTGATATTTATAGAATACTCTAGCTAACAATAGCATAACAGACATTCTTCTCAAACGCACATGAAACATACAGTCAGAGAGACTACCTGCTGTGCCATAAGACATACTTAACACATTCAAAAGGACAGCAGAAATCAGACAGTTTTTTCTCAGACCACAATAGAATTAAACTAGAAAGAAATAAAAGTTAGCTAGAGAATCTTCAAATACCTAAAATTAACGGGCAAAACAGTATGCCTCTAACCCATGGGCCAAGCAAGAAGCCTCAAGAGCAACTTAAAAATATTTTGAGTTAGATAAAAATAAGAGTAGAACACACCAAAAGCAATGCTTTGAGGGAAACTAGTAGCAATAACAGCATATATTAGAAAAGAAGAAAGGCCTAACCTCTTCAGAAAGTTAGGAAATTCCATCTTTGGAAGTTAGTAAAGAAGGGTGAAATAAAACCGATTAATGAACAGAAAAAGAAACCCCCCAATTTTGAGTATAATTTGATCAAAGAAATGTAAACAAAAATATCAGTTTTCGCATACCAAATTAGGAAGGTTTATATTTTTAAATATCTATAGCATCAAATGCTGGCATTCAATGGGGATGTGGTAAAATAGGCACCATATGCTAGTGGTAGTTGTGTGAAAATGTATATCACCTTTTTAGAAAGAAATTTTGAAATGTGTCCTAAATATATCTTTTCTTTCAGGTGGTATTTCCATTTTAATGGACTAGAAGGAAACAGCCCCAGAATAAGAAAATGTTTAATTCACAGAAATAGCTATAAAAGTATTATTTATATACTGAAAATAGCTCAAGTGTCTGAACAAGTGTGGCATTAAGGTATCTACTCACTGGACTAGTAGATGGCCATAAAATTAATGTCTTGAGAGCATTCCTAATAACTTAATAATATTAAGTGAAAAGAGCATGGAACAAAAATTGTATGGATATGTAAGAGAAGGAAATATAACAAAAGGAAAACTGTTTGGATGATGGGTTTGCCCTTCCTACTGTTTTCCTTTATTTCCCCAAAATCCATGGGGAACATAGTGGGTTCACTCACGGGCTTTAGAGTGCAGTGATTTGGGTTACGGCCTCAGCGCTGCCACTTACCGGTTGTGTGAGTGTTCACTGTCACTTGTAGTATGAGAATGATGATCGAAGGTCTCTCCCTAGGGTGACTGTCAGGTCTGACGTTGTGTAGAGTGTTTAGCACAGGGCTGTCATGCAGTAAGTCCTCAGGTGATGCCATCTATCATTACTGGTTGTAATAGGGAGAAAAGCTCTGTCAAGAGTAAGCACATAAGGACAAAGTCATCCAGATTTGCATAGAGTTTATTTCTACATAGGACTCTATTTACTCTATCCTTTGAATAATAAGTGAATTCCAGACATTAATATACTGGTTACAGAGCATTTTGTGTTCACAAAGGGGTAATTAAATTATATCTATCTATAAATAGATACAGACATAATTATACATTGGGAAACTATATTTGACTCTCTTAGTGTATTTAAAAGTGCTATGCCCAAGCCAACACCAATAAGACTGAGAAAAGAATTCAAAGTCTGCAGGTCCTGATTTTTTTTTCCAGAATAGAAGATGATAATCTATACCTCCTTTGCTGTGTTGGGTGGATGGGAGGCCAAAGAATATGGTAGTCCACCAAGCCAAATTCCCACAGAGTCATTAGCAGACTAAGAAATCTCCTGCTGCATTGATTCTTTCCAATAGAAAATTTAATATTACTTCAAAACCGTTCAAATAGCTCTGTATGATTTCAATTCCAAAACCAGAATTCTGTGCATAATAGGTATGCCATACATTCTAGCAATCATTAATCATTTTTAAAGATGATTCCTTTTTACCCCATTTCCAATAAAACCTGTATTCATTTAAATGTTCCCCAAGGAGACCAGAACATGGGGAAATGATGTTCCTCCTTTATGATGAAGGAACCTTCTATATAGTTATGTTACAGGGACATATGAAACATGCAGACTTCATAGCAATACATATTTTCCTATTAACTTTGGCCTAAAGGTTCAATTCCTCAAATTTAATCCTGCTATGATTAAGCAGTAGCCAGTACTCACAAAGGACCAAATGCAAGTGAAATAAAGTTTTCTGATATAAGAAAATTGAAGTAGATTCACTATACAGATCACCTACACAAAAGAGATGTTAAAGAAGTCAGAAAAAAGGAAAATGACACCAGATAGAAACTGATTTATAATAAAAGAATGAAGAGCACCAGAAAATGAAGAGATAGAACTTAACACCCATGAATAAATATGTAACACTTTTCTTATTGTTTCAATCTCTTTAAAAGATAATACACTGTTTAAACAAAAATAGTAAAGTCTTTTTTTGGTTCATAAGATCTGAAAAGGTAAAATGTATAACAATACTACAAAGGCTGGGAAAAGAGAAATGGAAGCACGGTATTGTAAATGTATTTATATAAAAATGTCTTATTTATTGTAAATGTCCTTTAAAAAAAAAAAAGCAGCATTCATGTGTAGAGAAATTCTAATGGAGACCATGTGAGGTATTATTTGAAGTGTGTAAAAACATAATGGAACTTACTTTTATTGTAACCTTGAGTGGCTATGCCCTTCTAATTTCGTTTACAATTCATTTAACAGGTTTTAAAAATGTATTAGCACTTGAAGGCGTTACTTTGAGTTCTGAGGACATTGTTAAAGTTCAGTATTGCTTAGCGAGGGTCTTCTGATGTTTCTGGAAGCTGACTCTCTCTCTACAATGAGGTCCATTATGGTGAATTTAGAGTTAAAGAAAATTGTGCCATAATTTGCCCTCTAAGTTGCATTTGAAATCTTGTGAGAGCTGACATAAAAATTTCAGGAAGGTACTTGTGTTTGAAACTGAAGCACAAATTTAGGATTGGAAAATATCCAGGGTTAAAGATCTAGAGATAAAAACCAAGCTATAAGTATGTCAGGCTTTAAATAGCTTGAAAACATTGTACTATATCATGTATCTTGAAAGTCCACCTATGGACACAAGTTTTTTGGTTTTGGTTTTTTTTTTTTTATAATCAAATTGCTGCTTTAAGTGATTGTAGGCTTTTTAAAGTTGGTTGTTTAATTTTTGAACAATGGTATTTTCTTTGACTTTTAACTAAGGAGATAGGAAAGCTTTTGAGCTCTCAACTGCTTTTAAGAGTACCAGAGCATAAAGGATAAGTCTGCAATCCCAACTCAGTCACTGATCCTAATTGGCTGAGATCTAGTAAGTTTTAAATGTATCATCTCAATGGACTTCAATCAGAGAAGGAGGTCGACTAACTTCCAACATCTTTCATATGCTGATATTTATCATGAATTATGAATTAGGTAAAATTATAATGCCAATGATAAACACTCATAAAATTGCCTCTTCCCCTTGGAGATTTCATTTCTGCTGTTGTTTCAACTGTATCTGGAAACTTGACTGCACTGCTAAATGCTAAAGCAAGGTTACGGTCTGCAGGTGTGACTTATTAAGCCAAACAGTTCCAAACCGAACCACCAATTTTCTGATATTCTTTTTTTCTTAAAAGTGGCTTTCTTTTTTTTTTTTTTTTTTTTTTTGGTGGTACTGGAGATTGAACTCACAGCCTTGAGCTTACTAGGCAGGTGCTCTCCACTTGACCCCTGCCCCGGCCCTTTTTTGCTTCAGTTATTTTTTGGATAGGGTCTTGCATTTTGCCCAGGTTTAGCCTTGGACTGTGATCCTTCTACCTATGTCCCCTGCATAACTGGGATTACAGGCAGGCTCACACCACCATGCCCAGGCTTGCTTGTTGGTTGAGATGGGGGGGGAGTCTCACTAACTTTTTTACCTGAGCTGGCCTCCAACTGCCATCCTCCCAATCTCTACCTCCTGAGGAGCTCCAAGGAAATCAGGAAATTACAGGCATGCACTGCCATGCCCAGCCTAGAGACTATCATTTTTTTCTTTATTTTATTTTATTGTTTTTATATTTGCTTATATATGTGTACATTGTGCCACCTCCCCCCACCCCCCCACTCCTCCAGCTTCCAGGCAGAACCTGTTCTGCCCTCTTGTTCTCCGATCTTGTTGAAGAGAAAACATAAGAGATAATAAGAAAGACAAGCGTTTTTGCTAGTTTGAAGTAAAGATAGCTATGCAGAGACATTCCTAGCATTGTTTCTATGCACTTGTGAATTGCAACCCACATTGCTTCCTCTCTACCTGACCTCTTCACTACTTCCTAGTTCCCTTCCCATAGTGGCCTCTGCCAGTTTAAGATTACTATATTCACTCCTCTACAGTGAGCACATCAACCACATTCAAGTTTTAGGTTTCCTTCCCTTTCCCTATTCCTCCCGTGCGTGTTCTCCCCTTAGTGTGTGACCCAGGTCCAATAATATTACTGCATTTGTTTTAGGTCTGTAATCCACATATGAGGGAGAACATAAGATTTTTGCCTTCTGAGCCGGGCTAATTAAGATGATGTTCTCCAGTTCCACCCATTTACTTGTTTTTTTTTTTTTTTTTCATTTTTCTTTTATTATTCATATGTGCATACAAGGCTTGGTTCATTTCTCCCCCCTGCCCCCACCCCCTCCCTTACCACCCACTCCACCCCCTCCCGCTCCCCCCCTCAATACCCAGCAGAAACTATTTTGCTCTTATCTCTAATTTTGTTGTAGAGAGAGTATAAGTAATAATAGGAAGGAACAAGGGGTTTTGCTGGTTGAGATAAGGATAGCTATACAGAGCATTGACTCACATTGATTTCCTGTGCGTGAAACCACCCATTTACTTGTGAATGACAAAATTTCATTCTTCTTTGTGGCTAAATAAAATTCTATTGTGTATAAATACCACATTTTCTTAATCCATTCATTGGTAGTGGGGCATCTTGGCTATTTCCATAGCGTGGCTATTGTGCTGCAATAAACATGGGTGTGCAGGTGCCTTGTAATAACTTGAGTCGCATTCCTTCGGGTATATCCCTAGGAGTGGGATTGCTGGATCATATGGCAGATCTAAGTTTAGTTTTTTAAGAAGCCTCCATATTGTTTTCCAAAGTGGATATACTAGCTTACATTCCCACCAGCAGTGTATGAGGGTTCCTTTTTCCCCACATCCTCACCAACATTTGTTGTTGGTGGTGTTCTTGATGGTAGCTATTCTAACAGGAGTGAGGTGGAATCTTAATATGGTTTTGATTTCCTTTATGGCCAGGGATGGTGAGCATTTTTTCATGTGTTTTTTGGCCATTTGGACTTCTTCCTTTGAAAAAGTTCTGTTTAGTTCAGTTGCCACTTATTTATTGGTTCATTGATTTGGGGGGGAGTTTAGTTTTTTGAGTTCCCTGTATGTTCTTGTTATCAATCCTTTGTCTAATATGTAGCTAGCAAATATTTTCTCTCACTCTGTGGGTGGTCTCTTCAATTTCGAGACCATTTCTTTTGTTGTGCAGAAGCTTTTTAATTTCACAGACTATAATTTTTAAAAATCTAGCCAGATTCAGAGCCACCAAGTCATTCCTCATTTCTTCCCAGTCTTCTGCTGATTCTCTGATTTCCCTTTCTTCTTCCTTCATTCCCCCACTCCTCCCTTTCCATTTTCCCTCTCACCATCTTGGTGTAGACGCAGGTGTTGTCATGCAGTAGTCCTCAACTCTCCTTCTAGTTCTTTTTCCTGATCTATTATGTGTCATTTCTAGATAATGACAGCTATAATCGTGTAACAACCCAACACAAAATAGCTTGACTCACCAAAGCCTTTAACTGTTTGGCTCTCCTCTACTTTTTCTTCCTCATCAATCCCCATGAATCCTCCTCTCTTAGTTATCTCTACTCATTCTCCTGGAGGTACTTTCTAGATTCACTCTGAACACTGATGTGATTGGTACCAGAGCACCCACCACATCTCTATCCACTTACCAAGTTGTGAGGTCCCAGCTGAAGTCCTCATGCCCATGTAGCTCTTATACCCTTCTGGGACCACAAATGGCCCATGCACTGCCAAAGACCTACCTTATATGTCTTTCTCCAGCCACTGTTTTCCACAGAGTTTTAGTACATCCTGCTTTAAGTTGTTAAAAATTAAAGTTAAATATAGTTATAACAAGTATATACTATTGCTAAAATTCAGAAGCCAGAAAAAAGGTCATCTCTAATATTCTGATATATTTCTTTTCATGCTTTTTTCATAGATATGTTTCCCACCACTATAATTACAGCATATATTCAATTTTTTTTCACTTGATTTATGAGGGGGAAAAGAGTATAAGTAAAAATAATGAAGTGATACAGGGGACACCATGGGCAGGTACAGGGGCAACTAGCTTTGTTAGAAGAGAGAGAGAGCAACAAGTATAGGTATCATAGCAGATACTGTCAGAACTAAATTTCTAAGAACCTGCCAGAGTTAGCCAGCAGGAAAGAAGAGGCTGGCCATCTCAGAAAGTGCAGGAAGTTCACTGTGGGTGGGCAAGGAGCCCATGGCAGGAACTGGTACATCACAGAAAGTCTGGGCGCCAAGCCAAGCAGCACAAATCCATCTGCAATGGCAGGAGCCATGGAATATGTTAATAGGTGCTTGGACCAAATAACATTGGAGACATTGCTAGCTTTTGATGACATGTACAACTAGTGTCTTCCTGATATCCATCCCCCTTCTTTCTAATAGAATTCCAACTTGGTTAAGAGTGGCAATGTGCCCAGGTGAAATACTTAGCTCCCCAGACTTCTTTGTCATCTGAAGAGGCCATCTTCACAGTTCTAAATAATTAAGATCTAAGCAAGTGGGTGAAGCTGCTAAGAAAACTTTTCAAGGCTCAGTTGGAGTACATCCTTTTTCCATTTCTCATGCTTAAAGTAGAACACAAATCCTAGAGGTGCAGCAGCCATCTTATGACCATGAGGAAGAAAACCACACAAACACTGGTGACTTCCATGAACAGCTACACTGTATTAAACTACAAACATCTTACCTTCTTAAATGTGAGGAAAATCCATCTCAATTTGGTGAAGCTACTGAATTGAGTTTCTGTTTTTGCAATCCTGTACAATATCATAGTACATCCATGCCTTGGAAATCACAACAAACTTAGCAGATGAAAAATTCTGAGAAATCCTGTTTAATTCCGTTTAACCTAATATTAAAATCACTTAACTACCTGATTCTTTTTCCTCAGAACAAGATATATCACAGGATATATCACTGAATATAAGTGTTCTGTAAAAGTTTGGAAAAGGGTATGTTCTTGGTGTGATCCAGGCACAAAGAAGGCTAAATCTGTAATCTTAATTCAGTCACTAACCCCAGCTAGTTGTATATACCTTGACTAGGCTGGAGCCTGTGAAATAATATGTTTTAAATGTGTAGTCTTGGACTGGAGGGTGGTGCAAGTGTTAGAGTGCTTACCTAGCAAGCATGAGGTCTGAGTTTAATCCCCAGTATTGAAAAAAAAAGTATCTCAATGGACCTCAGTTTTCTTGTGTCAAAAAGGTTGGCCAATTAAGAAATTTCCAGGGTCTTTTTACTATGCTGGTGTTTTGTCATAATTTCCAGTGTCTTTCTGCTATGCTGGTATCTATTATGATGTTATGAGTTAGGTAAAATTGTAACACTGATGCTAAACATTTGTAAAATAGTCTGCTTCCCTTGGAGATGAGTAGCTATGACAGTCTATTAAGATAGAGAAGAAGGAAGAGTAAAATGTTAGGGGACAAAGACAATGAATTCAGTTTTGAAGTTGAGGTAAATTTAGCTCAGTGTTGAACTTGAGGTGTCTAGTTAGAGCTGCCCATAGATAGTTGGATATATAGCCCCAAAGTCAAGAATGGGATTTAGGAGTGAGCAAGATAGGTGGTTGTTAAACCCAGGGGGCTCTGTGGATTAAACTGAGATTGCCAAGGTAGAAAACATTCTATGAGTGTGTTTATCAATGAGGAAATTTAGCAGTCTAGTTGCAGATTCTTCCCTTCACTGCCTCCTACACCACTGTTCTCGAAAGAGGAAGTGGAAGGGAAGTTCTGCTTATAGCCAGACAGTACAGCAATTCAATCCTGACTTGTCCATTTCCTCAGCTGTGGGACCTTAGCTCATTACTCAATTCTTCCGAGCTTCAGCTTCCTCATCACAGGGTGATACCTACCTTAAGAGTCACTGGGACAATTATATTTAACAAGTTAGAGTCACTCATTTGATGCTAATTCGTTTCTCCTTCCAGGTGGAGAAGATGGGTTAGTTTATACTTTCATCTCCTGAGGAGAGTCTTTCACAGATGGAAAGCAGTGGAAAGTAAGCCCCTGCCACTACGTAGCTTCCATCTACTGTATATCTACATGAAACTTAAAGATGGAACCTCAAAAGAGGTCAAAAGAGGCTGGAGGAACCTGAGGGACATATATTTTACTATTTTATGTATTCAACAAAATAAAGAGCTTCCTGTGTGTCTGGGACTTTTCTAAAGCATAGATATTAACTCATTAAATGTTCATCATAACCTTATGAGTTAGAGGAACTGTTATTCCCAAATGGCAAATGTGGAAAAGATGCATAGAGAAGTTAAGTAACTTGCCCGTATAGTCACACAGCCAATAAAGAGCCTGGGAGTCAGACCTCATAATTCATGTTTTAACTGCTATACTGCTGTATAAAACATAAATAAAAGGAATTGCCCTTTACTAGTCTCTCTTTCTCATGAGGCCTCTGTTGTTTCCTGACATTTACAAAAAAGTAGTAATTTGTCTCAGATCATCTTTTAATCAATGTCAGAAAGAGCAAAATGTGTAGAACATTTTAGGGAATCACCATTTAGAGGAAAGTTCTTTACCATGTGTATGGATGTAGTGTAGCTGTCCCTATAATAACAACAGAACTGCTCTTGTTTGTTTAAATTTTCTAGGCTCCATATAATTAATTTGAACATGAAAGAGCATGCGTGCATTTTTTTTTTTTTAAAGAAAAGTGCTGGTTACCTTCTTGGAACAGCACGTGCATTTTCAAAGGCTTCGTGCTCTTCCTAGAAATGAGCAGCTGTAGCCAGAAAGCACACACAATAAGGACCAGTATAACTGGGTGGAGACTTAGATTAAAGCTTAGGAAATCCCCAAGATGATGTCCTAAAGGGCATTTGGAGGGCATAGGGCAGGGGGAAAATAAAATGTAGGATTATTTTGATGGAAGCATTTCCCCACTTGATTTTCTCCAAATGGTCTTCCAGTTCAAGAGAGATAAGACTGTACTCCTAGAAGATGGATGAATAAGCAATGGCTTTTGGGATCTGCAAACTCAGGTCCTCTCTCTGGTAGTACATATTAGGTACTTATTTACTTATGATCTAAGGTTGGCATATCTTTCCTATCACTTTGTCTTTGTGTAAATGTAGACAACTACTCCTGTTTCCTGCCATACATTGATGCTATGAAGAGAAATGAGATATTTTATATGAAGGAAGGATACCAGGTATACTAAAAATATCACTGCTTTCAAAGTCCTTCCTTTCCTTGGAAATGTATAGCAATGCCTCATGTGTATGGGATTACTGAAGAGTCAATTTTTCCATGGAAGTAATCTTTTTTTCCCCAGAAAATAGAAACTGATTCTATGAAGGATTATAAATTTCTTTTAAAAATTTTAGCCAGATTTTAAATTTAGCAATTTGAATTTATCAATTTGTTAATATTTATCAAATGCTCACGTGTATTTTACAGGCAATCTTTCCTGTGGTTATGCAAAATATATTTTACCTTTTATTAGTGACTGTAAGAAATCAACATTTTAAAAAATCAATATAAAAAAATTAAAAATTTTTAAAAATTTAAAATGTCAATTTGAAAAAAAAAAAAACTGTTTCTTGCAAAGAGAGCATTTCCAGGTGCTGGTGGCTCACAACTGTAATCTATTTACTCAGGAGGCAGAGATCAGGAGGATCACAGTTTGAAGCCAGCCCGGGCAAACAGTTCCGGAGACCTTACCTCTAAAAACACCTATCACAAAAAAAGGTCTGGTGGAGTGGTTCAAGGTGTAGGCCTTGAGTTCAAACCCAAGTACCATAGAGAAAGAGAGAGAAAGAGAGAGAGAGATTTTAGTTGACTTCAAGCATAACATAACAAAGATTGCTAATGCATTTTTAGGCTACAGAAATCTAAGCTATAGACCTAAGCTAAGGCAGCTATAGTTCTGTTTTATTTCACATTGATCAGACAAACTTGGATTGAGTTCTAGGTGCACATATAAGGCAAACTGGAGTGTATCCAAAAGGGGTGATGAAGGTGGAAAGGTTTGGAAGTCATGTCATATGTGTGATTAAACAAACACTTGAAGAAGAGGATCCATAAGAGGACCCATAAAACTTGACTTTAAATATTCAAATACTTAACAGAAATTGAACTTATTCTAAATGGGTACAGATGACTAAACTGTAGAGATAGAATTTTAAGAAGAGAAATGTCACAGTTGAATAAATCTGCCCCCCAAAAGGGAGGGGGCTGCTTTGTTACTGTAATGTTCAGAATAGAAACTGGATGGCTATTGAACAGAGCCACTGTGGAGAGGATTCCTGACGGGGTGAGAAGTTGGGCGTGAGGTTCCTGTTTGATTCTGAATATCCTCCATTCCTTTGGGAACCTCAGCATACTGAGTTATAACAAGGCTATATATAACCTTTATATAGCCTTGTGGTGCTTTGGTCTGCTATGAAGTTTTGTTGTTTCAGTCCCTATATCGACTGTTTATTGTTTTATCATTCTCCTTCTTGCTAGGTTGCCCCAACTTACTGCTTGCCTTTAACAGAATCCTGCTCCATTCTAAATTGTTACTTCTAATATGTTGTGGTCTAGAAAAACATCATAAGTGTATTAGTCAGACTGCATCACTCTGACAAAATACCTGACATAAGCAACTGAAAGGAGGAAAGATTTACTTTGGTTCACAGTTTCAGAAAGTTCACTGTCACATGGCAGAGTAGAGCGGTTCACATGGTGACTAGGAAGTACAGAAAAGGGGGGAGACAGGAAGGGGCCAAGCTAAGATATAGCCCCTAAGGACACATACCCCAGTGACCTCTTACCTCCTACTTTTCATCACCTCCCAACAGTGTTAGGAATTTCTCAAGGGACTAACACATTCATTAGGTCAGAGCCCTCATGGTACCATCATCTCTAGAGACACTCTCACAGACACCCAAAACCGTACTTTAGTAATTTTCTAGGTACCTCTCATCCAATCAAATTGGCAATAAGGTTAGCCATCACAGTTACCAAGCATTCATATTAAAATTGCACGAGTAATTTAAGTGAAGTCCTGAAGGGGTCTGTCATGAGTAAGTCTTTGGTGCATGGACTTTTTGCCATTTATTTTAGTCATTAATGGCCTTTTAGCATTCTACCAAATTATCAGGAATATTCTAGATTTAATTTGCCAATTATGTGGTTTCTGGAAACTTGTTATTGAAATTCTGTAAGCTTGCTAAGCTTCCTACTAATTCATAATACTAAAAAATTCTGAATCCATTACTGAAGTTTTCAAAACCACAAAATCATAGACAATGATATACTTAACACTAAGCAAGATTTTCCTTATGTTGGTACTTTTCTTGGCTAGTTTCTTAAAAATGAAAACATGATTTGTTACAAATTAGACTATACAAGCAAGTGAAATTTGTTAGAATGTGGGTTTACTCTTTTCTCCTGAGCTGATTTATATATGAGTCTTGGTGGAGAATGTAAGATTCCTTTAGAATACAAAGATCCTGATTTCACTCATTTTCTTCTCAGTTTCTGTTCTTAGTAGGTAAACATAGTTTTAACATAACTCAGTCAAAACATTTCGTGAACATTTACTGTATGTCCAGCAAGTGTTTTCAGTTAAGAATAATGAGGAATAGAAGAAAAAATGTTTTGTATAGATTATGTATAAAAGACTTCTCTACCATTAAGAAACTGTCTTATTAAAGAAAAGAACCTGTTACAGAGCAATGCTACCAGTGCCGGGTTGGTGCAGACAGTAAATGCGTTTGAAATTTGCAAGGAGAAATAAAGTAGTTCTGTTCCTCTTTCTTTCCCTTGGCCATTAGGTTAATATTTGTGCCAAGAGCCTTAGGATGTTGTAATTTTCTATTATCTATTTTATAAAAAGGACAGTTGGAGAGGTGCTTCAGTAACTTCATTAGGGGCATATCTGTGAAAGGAAGAGACCCCCCCCAACATGTTCAATCTTTGATAACACAAAAGATTTGTTTTCTAAAGTGCATGATGTTAACAAATTGTCATCTAATACTGTTTGCCACTTCCCAGTGTTGGCCAAAAGGATAATTTTAATGTCTCCCAAGTGGGTTATGCTGATCTCAACCCAGTTCCTCCTGGGAGATATATATAAGCTTCTTACATGTTCCCAGCTGGGTCATTATAAATAATATATGCATATGTGCCCCAGAGCCCCAAATTATCCCCACCTATAACACTGATGATCCCTAATAACTGAACGGTATCTGTTAAGTAGTTAATTTTCTGGAAAATATTCAAAGGCATACACTAAGTGCTGCAATACAAAATTGCATTCGACTTAACTTTTGCCAATTTCCCGGGATGTGTAAGCAGAATTATTTTTCACAGAAGTTAACAAAAGTCCCAGACTCAAGTGTTACTTAATCTCTGTCCATAAACACCAGCCCTGAGCAATCCTATCTACAATTAGCTGCTTGTGGTTGCTACTAAATTGCTCCCCAGAACTTATTTCATAGCATTATTGTTCCTCAGCACCCCGAACTCAGAGCGCAAGCACTGGAAGGGCCGGAGAGTACTCTGTCACGCCCCTGCCTCTAGACCAGGGTATCCTTAAACTGCCCACGACCTAGTCCGTGACCCTTGGCTTCCAGCACCTTGAGTTTGACTCCAGGACATCTTTTCCACCCAGGCAGTGACTGTTAAGTTGGGCTACACCCCCGCCCCAACTCTCCAAGGTGGCCGAGAAGCCAGCCACGAACGCTCCAGAATGGTTAGCGCGCCCTGGGTGCCAGTACCCCGGGTTGAGCTGGGGGTCCTGAACCCCGATCGTACGACGGGGCGGGGGGGTGGGAAGCTGGCGGGCTGCTTTGCCGGGGGCCGTGGAAAGTCGGCGCTCGCCTGTTTTCGCGGTTTTTAAGCCCCTTGGCATGCCCTGACCTGATCAGGAGGGAGTCAACTGCTCTCAGGAATGTCCCGGGAGAAGGTGGGAGCGTGCTTCCCAGCGGAGTCCTGTGGATGCGGGAGGGCACCAGGGGGGGTCACACTGGGGGATGCGGGGCGCGCGCCGCGAGGGGCGCGGGAGCAGCAGGGGGCCGCGGGGCCGGCGCGCGCGGGGCTGAGGCGGGCAGGCGAGCGGGCGGAGTCGCCGCGGGGGTGGCGGGTCGCAGCGCGGAGGACTCCCCTCCCGGGGAGGCGGCGGCGACCCGGCCGCGCGGGCTGCACCGCCCGGGCTGTCAAGCGCGGGGGGCGGGCGGGAGGAAGGGGTGGAGGTGCGAGAGGAGGAGGGCTGGCACCGGAGCGCCGCGGTGTCGGTGCAATAAAAATGCATCCCATGGAACTGCCCATGGAGAAGGACGGGACCGAGACGCGGCAGCCACAGGAGGTGGTACACGCGGAGGAGGACGCGCAAGAGGCGGCGGCGGCGGCCGGGAAGTGAAAGGTCTTGCAAAGTTCAGCGGCCGCTGCGGGCTGCCGAGCCCCGGAGGAGGGCAGCGCGACCAGGCCGGCGATGGTCCCGGGGCTCCCGCCACCCCCAAGGTGCCCGGGCCCCGCCAGGCCGGTGCGCGAGGGTCACCCCGCCGCCCGGCGCGGCCCCGGCCCGCGGCTCCGCGTAGCCGGTGCCCACTGACCGAGCCTGGTGCCCCAGGAGGACGAGGAAATAAAGAGCCCCGGGTTCTCCCGAGGACGGTTGGCGCTTCATCCCACAGCCGAGAGGTCTCGGCTCCCTCCCGGCTCTGCCCGGCCATGGGGAGCTGCGCGCGGCTGCTGCTGCTGCTCTGGGGCTGCTCGGCGGTGGCCGCAGGTGGGTGGTGACGCGGCCGGGCCCCCACCCCCTTCCCTCGCTCCTTCTACTCGGCTGCTCCGGACTCGGGGGGTGCAGGGGAGCCCGGGCTGGGAGCGCACAGTCGGCTCCCGGGATGAACTGAGTGGCCATGTTCCGCCTCCTTTCCCCGGGGCTCCGCAGTTCCAAATACTATTGATTTTTTTTTTTTTTTTTTGCAACTGGGATCTACATGTCCTTGGATCACCCGATAGCCGGGGTGCGCCCTGCCGGAGATCCAGCCACCAGGGCTTCTTTCTCGGTTTGGCTTGGGGGAAACTGCCTTTGCACTTGGTGAGGGAACAAAGGACCCCAGCTCGCCATCCCCCGGCACTTCATGGCCTGAGGAGTCATGAGGACGGGTGGCCCAGCGACCCTGGGCGCGCGTGGGCCGGAGCCCGTCTCTCTTTGAGAGCGATCATCAACGTCCCGGACCTCTCTTTGGGTGCTAGGGAAGCAGGTAGGGCCACCTGGGGCGGGGGTGAGAGCCCTCTCCCCGGGGCAGTGGCTGGAACGCAGTAGAACTCCGAGCTGGAGCGATAGGTGCTGATCGCCCTGGGTGTGCACCGAGCTGGCTGGCCGCCCCTGGGGAATTGGTACCCTGGCCGAGGCTCTGCGGGGGGTGGGAGGCGGGTCTGCTCCCGGTCTTGGTAACTGGACAACCGGCAGAGGCGTCGTCAGATGCCCTCTCCCTCCCACTCCTGTCCGGGCTTTCTCGGACTGCCCTAGGCCACCCGTTCCCAGCTCGCTGTTGCTAAATTCGGGAGCCCCTCTGCTCTTCTCCCTCCCTCTTGTAGGTCACCTGGTTTCCAGATAGGCGTGTTAAGTGCAGCTCTGTGGGGAAAGAGGAAAGAAAGTGAGGGACTCAGATGGACCTCGCTTGCTACAGAAAGTGGAGGGTGGGTTAGCGGGATCGATTGGAGGGCAAAGGGCACTGTTGCACGCCTCTCTCCTCTCTCGCTTCTTCCATTCTTGCCTCAGAGCGACTGGCACCCAGGAAGATGCAGGCTTTAGAGTCTGCATCCTAAAGCAGGCACAGCTATAGCAGCATCTTGGTCTACCTGGACAGTCGCGTCTTTAGAGATCTCCAAATATTTTGCTCACAGGTTGTTATTATTATCAAATCTTTTCTGGACAAATTAGTATAGGAGCATTTTAAAAATTATTCAGTATTTTACCCCAAGAAGTCTTTAAAGGTCTAAGATTTTACTTTAGTTCTTCCCACTTACATACCCTTATGTGCACTTACACATGCAACCCAACCAAAAAGTGAGCTTTAATAAACTTTTCCCTTTTCAAACCATGTTATGGGGGATAAAAACATGGAGCAGCCAAGAGGTTGTAAATAACTACCACAAGGCAAGTGTTTCAAGTCAAAAATACTTGTAGAGGCAGTATATGATTTTCCCCTGAAATGCTTTACAGGTGAGTCATAGCACATAGGGTTTGTGTGATTCTGACCACAAGCAGCTGTTTGCCCCCTGCTAATCAGAACAATGGCGAACAGAGTCCAGGCTTGTGCACACTTTAACTTGATGTCTAAAAAATAATGTCTAGGGAAGCCCTTTATTTTGGTTGCAAGACAACGTGGGGCTGGTGGTTGTCAGTCAGTATGTGAACCACCTCCATTCTAGCCAAAGCTGTCATTTGGGTCCCTGCAATGCCACACTGATAACAGTTCAGAGGTGTTCCCTCTTAAGCAGAAACGTTCAATTAGCCAGAATTTGGGGTTTGGTTTCCTTTTCCTTCTTTTCCTCTCTGTTTTCATTGTTAAAATGGGTGATTTTTGCTGGTGGTGTTCATAATTAAAATGACAAACCCAAATTAAAGGATTATGATATGTAGTCAGAATGTTAATAAGTAGATAACATTTATCATTTTAAGTAATTTGGAAACATTAAGGTTTGTCAAACCTTTGTTTGGTGGGAAGAGTATGTTTCTTTAAGAAGGTGTCTTAGTTCACAGACAATGATTAAAGGTGTTGTTAGTGGTGCCAGACTGTAAACATTCTCCTGTTAAGCAAACAGGTAACTGCTATATAACTTGTCATGGGAAGAAGCACGAAAGAGGCTGAGGACATGTAAAATGAGCTTTTCTGTCATTTAGCAGTTTATATATTTTTTTTCAGTTATGTTTACTTACTATTAGAAATGGATCATTCACATTTGAGAGCCAATGGTTTCTAACTTTGCCTACCTAAATGATCCTCCTTTGTAAGTTTATTAAATATCTCAGAATGCTTTTCCTAGGGAATTTCTTCATTGGCTTAAAAATGCAAGGGAAATACAATTCTACATTTCCTCCTAAATGCATTACAAACATGTTAGGTAATGCTAAGGATGCAAATGAGATTTGAAAGACTAAATTGGATGATCTTAAAAACATTATTTTTTGGTATAATTTAAGTCATGACTTCAAAAACAATCATATCTCTAAAATAGAGAACATTTATAAAGCAAAGTACTTGCAAATATTTGGCCACTATTCTTCACTCCAGTGTTGGCATTTTCTTCCCCTCATTCTTTACTTGAGTGATGTTTTTTTCTGTTTTGTGAATTTTATGTCTGAGCATAAACATCAAATACACACACACTTGCAAATGCACTGTGAGTGCAGAAAAGTGTTCCTGATCAGATTTGGTAGAATTTCCCCTTTATGGAAAGCTTCGAAGTCTTTGGGGTTACCTTGACTGTTATAGAAGGACCAGGCAGATGGAAGAACTTCTTCATGGATTTGTCTTGAATGACATATGCTTTTCCCTCCTTAGGTGTGAGTGGAGTAGCTGGAGCCAGTTCCCGCTGTGAAAGAGCCTGCAACCCTCGCATGGGGAATTTAGCTTTAGGGAGAAAACTCTGGGCTGACACAACCTGTGGTCAGAATGCCACTGAACTGTACTGTTTCTACAGTGAGAACACTGATCTCACTTGCCGGCAGCCCAAATGTGACAAGTGCAATGCTGCCCACCCTCGTGTGGCTCACCTGCCATCTGCCATGGCAGACTCATCCTTCAGGTTTCCCCGAACATGGTGGCAGTCTGCAGAGGATGTGCACAGAGAAAAGATCCAGTTAGACCTGGAAGCTGAATTCTACTTCACTCACCTAATTATGGTGTTCAAGTCCCCCAGGCCAGCAGCTATGGTGCTGGACCGATCACAGGACTTTGGAAAGACGTGGAAACCTTACAAGTACTTTGCAACTAACTGCTCAGCTACATTTGGCCTGGAAGATGATGTTGTCAAGAAGGGAGCCATTTGTACCTCTAGATACTCCAATCCGTTTCCATGCACTGGAGGAGAGGTAAGGGCACCTGCTTAACTCTACACTGTACGTAAAGTAAGGTAGAAAAATGTTACCAGCCCACATTTTTTTAAAGCATGAAGCTATACTTGTAGCAACATGAATGAAATTAGATTTTTTTCATGAACTTTATTTGTCATAAGTTATTTCTTACCCTTAGACAAAGGTGTGTAGTCATTTTCAAGCAGACTGCCCACTGGTTGGCCTTAAGTCATAATTCTAAGATTTCTTTCATTTTAAGGAAATCATTAATCTGCTTTAGAGGTTTAAAAGGCTACTGGTTTCTTCAGTTATCAGGATGACTTATTATGTCTCTGAAGGGGGAAGAGTTACTGAGACATCTTGTTCTTGGAGCCCACACTGGTATCTTCCTGATACTGTTAACATAAATAGGAAGTAAATAAAAGCAAAGCCAGTGAAGAAAAAAAATCTGTTTGTCAGAAGGGAACTTTTATCCTTAACATTCCAAGAATGCCTGGCAACCAAATGAAGGTACTTTCTTTTAACACAAAGGTTCCTTTTGAGCTCACATACACATGAGTTTCAGTGTTGGGACACGGGTCTATCCTCTGTCCAAAAGCAGTCCAAGCTCATTTTGCAGATAGCTACTGGTCCAATTTCTGTATAGAATGTTAGCTCCTTGTTTAATATTTTCCTTCCCCTAAGGGGGAAAACAGGTCTTTTTAACATCTGTGGAATTACCTAGAAAGGCTTTCCCTGATATATGAGAACATACAGAGAAAACTGGATGAAAGCAGTTCAACAGACTCTTTGATACCTTCAATAAAAAGATCAAGAAATAGTGATTAAAAAAGTAAGAGTATTCTCTTTCAAATTCTAGTACATGTTATCAATGTACAGACTAAATAAGTGATTCTCAGCAAAGGGGGATTTCACACCCTCCCCCCAACCACTGGGACGTTTGGCAATGTCTGGAGACATTTTTGCTGGGGAGGGAGCATCATTGGCATCTGGTGGGTGGGACCCAGAGATGCTGCTAAACCTTGGCAATGCACAGAGAGCGTCCCTACGCTTCCCCCAACAAAGAATTATCTAGCCCAAAGTGTCAATAGTACTGTGTTTGAGAAACCTGGACTAGATGTTAGGTATACATCTAATGTCACATTTTACAATAGCTACAGACACTAAGGAAAGTGCTCTCCTAGCAGCCATTTCTCTAATACTCACAGACCTCCCAGATGGCTGTATTTAATAAACATTTGTTGAGTCCCTGCTATGTGTCAGGTATGTGCTTGATGCTGCTAAATCTGTCTTTGGGTTTTAGGGGCACTGTTTGTCAGGGGCCTGAAAAGGTTGGGTTGGAAACTACTTCTTCCTCCCACTCCCGTGGACACATAAAGACTTTTGGTATCTAGTCCAGCTCCCTGTTCTGGATATGCCCTGATGAGACCGCCAAGAACAATGCTGCAGGCACCAAAACTAAGGACAGGGAACAAGCTACATATGGATCATTTGACATTCTTCTAATGTTTGCTTAATGTTTGCTTAATGTTTGCTTAGTATTTTAAGTATTTTTAAGCCCATTTGCACCCTGTTGTGATACCAAGGCAGGAAAGAGACAGATAAGTCAGGCCCATTATTTTCTCATGTGGGGAACGCTTGGTGTTGAAAACAAGTGAATGGCTTGGTCTCTCAAATTGTTTTGGAATTGGTCCACTAGCTCATCTCAGTGCTACTGAGCCATGTACATCTATGAAGAAGCAAAAATACACTTTGGTAACCAGATGGCAGTCCACTTGCTTAGTAAGTATCACACTGAATTTATTACAACAGTCTAGTAACTACTTAAAGATGACCAAAGTAACGGTTATCCGATCTATAGTGGAAGCAAAAATCTGTCTTATTTAAAGCCAAAGTACTTTATTGTCATGAATGCTTACATCAAATTCCAAGTAGAGACTGAAATTTGTTAACTATTTCAATGCACAGTTCCCTTCTTAACCAGTTGATAGGTGTTTTCATTGTAGTTGCTAATTCAGTAAATTTACCATTTTCATGGCAAGAGAACCGTCGAGCTAGTTCCCCCTGCAGCATTATTTGCAAGTGTGCACTAAGCCACTGAAGAATGTCTTTCTCTCAGAGAACAAGTTTGGGAGCTACTCTTTCCCTTCTGAGTTAGAGCAGAAGAGAGCCGTCCACCAAAGTAAAGACCACAGGAAGCGCTCCTTGAAGAAATGATAACCTCTCTCTACTCTGTCACTTTAGATCATCAATCAGTGTTGAGCTGCACATTAATTTTGCAGTTAGAACTCTGTATCGTCAGCTCCATCTTTGGAAATTGAGTGCTCCAAAAACAATCTAGTTTCAAATAAAAAGTCTCAAATTTCATTTATTGCTTATTTATCACAGCATAGACTTGTATCTTACCACATTCTATATAAGACTTCTCATGACTCCTGCAGGAATTATCCTATCTCCAGGCTAGTATAAATATATCCCAGACAAAATGTTCATTCAAAAATACTGTGTTGGGCTTTGAGATTCTGTAGCTTCATGTCGAAAATTAGATACCTCCATCAACAGACTTGAAGACACCAGCCTTCTGAGAGAGGACTTTAAAAACATAAGCCAAAAAATCCACTCAGGGAGTGGGATGAGCAAACCCAGGGCCTTGAGCAAGCTAGGTAAGTGCTGTACCACTAAGCTACACCCCCAACACTGGAAGCCTACTTTTTAGACCAAAGTTAAACCTGCTACACAACTTCCTAAACTAGCCAGCAGTTCCAAAGAAGGGGGTTTTGTTGTATCCTAAAATGTGTCTCCTTCTTAGAAGATGAGCTTGAGTCTCATATGTAAAGTGATTTACCAAACAACATATGGCAAGTTATGCATCAAAGTTAGGACCAAGTCACAAACCTTCTGACCTGAAGCCTAGTATTTGCTCCATAAAACTCTGTTCTCCCTTAGTTATTGGCCCTGTCTGTCCCTATCCCCAGAACTGCATGCAGAGTTACATGCATGCAATACGTGAACTTTTGGGAGACACATGCAAACCATTGCAACTGGGTTTAACAAAGTGAAACATTGGCTGGACACTGTGGCTCCTGCTTGCAATTCCTCCTACTTGGGAGACAGAGCTTGGGAGGATTATGATTCAAGGACAGCCTGAGCAAAATGTTCGTCAGACCCTCATCTCAACCAGCAAGCCAGGAAGTGGTACATGCCTGTGATCCCAGCTATACAGGAGGCATAGATCAAAGGATTGCAGTCCAAGACCAGCCCAGGAAAAGCTCAAGGCCCCATCTGAAAAATAGCTAAAGCAAAAAAGGGATAAGAGGATGCCTGTCTGCAAGCATGAGGCCCCGGGTTCAAACTCTGATACCACAAAAAAGTTAAGTATTTACAAATGCACAAATATTCTTAGTATTTACCCTTATTATCACCAAGTGGGAGAGATAGGATGTGCCTTTACCCAACTTATTTGACCAGGGGACCCTCTTTTTGCAGAACGCCAGTTACTATCTCTCAGGATTCTAGAGATACACAAAGCACAATGTGGAAAAGTCTGGGGTGGAGGTAGTAAGTGCTCCCAAATCCCTGGTGAAAGGCACAGACAGGCTTGGAGCTTGGCATGGTTTGATTTCAAGACCCTCTGTCTTCTGGGGGCTTAGTCTCCTATTTAGGTGGAGCAGGAGATAATAATAACCGTGAAGCTAAAGATGATGGATTAATGAGGCTCTTTCAGGATGCAGTGTCACCCTCAGACCACCTCTGCGTACAGAAAACATAGGAAAGAGTGAGGTATAGAAAAAATCATTTTGGGCCCCACACAGTCAGGCATCATGGAATGGAAGTTTGGTTACCTCTGTTCAGGAGTCAGTACCTATTCCACTGACCCAAAACAATGCAAAAGTGATGTGGCTTCCTCAGATGTGGGCATCACTTGCTCCCTGCTCCGTTATAGCTCACCACTAAAAAAAGAATTCTACTCAAAATTGGATAGCAACAACTGAACTTCACAGGGTATTTTTCTGCAGGGCATGATGAATATATAACATTCAAAGGGAGGTAAGAAAAACCAAGAGCAGAGGGAGCAGCTGAGTTTTCAGCAATCCTTGAATAGATAAACATTGGGTCAGTCTTTCTTCTGTACCCCAGCATTTAGCACATAGCAGTCAATAAATGTGTAATTGAATGAACAAACAGATGGATAATATGACAAGCAGGAACAGAGTAATAGATAGCCTGAGATGACAGTGAGGGAAAAATGAGTTAAACCTTGGGTAAGGGATGAGATTCAGAAGTCCCAATTAGCAGAGAGAAGCTGAGTTAGTAGTAATATGAGACAAATTATGGTGTGGGGAGGGACAATTAATAAGGGATCTTAAATACTGTTTTTTTCACCCATTCATTCAAATGATTTTTGAGCTACTCTGTGTCAGTTCCCATTCCAGGCTGTAGGAATCTAGTAGTGAACCAAACATATAAAAATCCCTGTCCCAATGAAACTAAGATTATAATTGGCTGGGAGAGGGATGAGAGGTAGAGAACAAATTAATAAAATATGCCATATATCAGAGTGTGATAAACACTAAGAAGAAAATAAAACAGGTCAGGGGATGGGGAATACAAATAAGACAGAATTTGCTATTTTTAAAACGTATTGAAGGATTTGTGTTTGATAGAATGGTCAGTGACAAGGACATTGAGTTCCTGGCAAGTTTTTATGACTGAACAGTACCTATAATTAAGGGTCACATTTCTTTCAACCAGAAGATATGGAAAAATGAAGTTGCATGCTATTACTATATTACTAACATGACACAGGGGTCAAAATCGATTTTGCTAATCAATCAAAACCTATTGAGCCAGGGTTTCTCAGGATGAGAGTACTGGAAAAGGAATTGAAAAGTCACTGATGGAAAAGAATATCACTCGTGAATAATCTGAAGCCTAGCAAGAGTTTAGGTGACATGTCTACAACCCACTTGGTTGAAACCTGTGCTTTCAACTTCTAGCCTAGTGCTACTTCCATTAAATACACTAAGTTGCAGCTGCTTTGTGCCAAGTCAGGTAGTGTGAAAGACACAAGAACTATATATGTTCCTTTCCTTTACAATCCTTAAACATGATAATATATGAACTGATTCCTTAAACTATATGAGGTCATGTATGCTTAATCCCCCAAATGCGTTGTGTAGATAATACAACTTTCAAGATCCAGTATTTAGTTGTCTCTAGGCCATTGAAATATTTGCGTTTCATTACCTGGTAGTAAAGTCAATCTGACACAAGTGTGCAGAAAATGATGAATTACTGGGTTTACAGAGTGGCTCAAGTGATTGAGTGCCTGCCCAGCCAGCCTTAGGCCCTGAGTTCAAGTCCCAGTACCCACCCTCCAAAAAAAAAGGACAGTAGAAAATGGTAAATTACATAATGAGGTTTTTACAGGTATTTATATGTTAAGCTATACTTAGGATTTTTTAAGTTGAAAGATTAAAAAGTAATATATGAGTAGGAATGCTTTCTGAGCACTGCTCTTTGGTTAACTCCTTGTTTTTCTCAATTACTGATACCTGCTCACCTCTATCTCTTCAGCAGTAGCAGTCATAAACCATGATGGTGGCACATATCTCCAGTTTTCCCATGTGCCAGGCACTCTGTGAGGGCACAGCACCTTATTCATTGTTAGGGATCAACACTCACTCCATCTTACAGACATAGAAATGGAGACTCAGTCAATAAGAGTAACTTAGTCAAGGAAGTGATGAGCTAACCCATGCCAGAGCTGGGATCACTACCTTGCCTTGAAATTATTTGTATGATTAACAAACCCAGGTGTCCAGTCAATAAATTATTTGACTTATTGATTTCAAAGGGTAGATATTTTCAACAAAAATAATATTCTTGCCAGGTGTCTTTAAAAGTCTGTTTAGCAATTGTTTACTTTGTATTTGTTCTATTTCATGGTTTAACTTTGCCAGTATTTGGGCAAAATACTCTGGAAACTTTGAGAAATCAGATTTACAGTGTTGAGTTATTGTAATGACTCATTGGAAAATTAAGGTCTAATGATTAAGAACGATGAAGGGTCAACACCTGGAAGTCAGGTGTATCTGGATATATCAAGTAGCTCCAAGGAATGGAGAACCCTATGAACAAAAATAGGGGGATTAAGGATCAAGAGCTCTGAAGATGAGGAAGAAGAATCACATCAGACAATGTGGAAGAGGTTGCTTCTGATCAGTAATCACAAATGCGTGGACACGTGGGATGATCACTCCCTGCCACTCTTTATAACTGTTATAAAGAGCCTCCGGTTTCTCTTCTAGTCCCATAGTGTTTGCTCCTCAAGGGACATTGTCCTTTTTTTTTTTTATCATTGTATTCAAACTCCAGTTCCTAGCCCCCAACCTCTGTACCCAGTACAGATTCCTATAAGGAGCAAATGTCCAAAGTACATAGTTGAACTGAATTATATGAGAGTAACTCTAAAATAATAATAGTACATTGATTGTGTTGAGTGTTACACATCTACTAAGTACTGATCCAAAGTAATAATGATTCACCCATTCTTTCTGTAAATATTTGCAAAGTGCCTCCAATGTGCCAGGAGTTTGGGATACAAAGCAAAAGTAAAAAAATCTTGCCCTTGAGCTTACTTTCTAAATGTAAGGTCCTAAGTAAGTAAAATGTATAGAATATTAGATAGTGGAAAGTGCAAAGAAAAAAAATGAAGCAGAAAAGTGCACTGGGATGACAGGAGGAGGGTTTAATAGGTTGAATGTTTAGATGGAGCTGCCTGGGAAAGCTCCCTTAGGACTTCTGAATAATGTTCCAAAGGAAAGTAATGGTGAGCTGTGGGCATATGTAGGAAAAGAACAAAGGCCCTGGTACATTCAGGACAGCAAGGTGGCTAATCCTGAAGCAGAGGGGTCATGGTGCAGTACAGTAGGTGAGACCAGAGAGATAATGGGCAAGAGTGGAAAACCTTTTGCTCTTCATAAGTAGGTGCCCCAGGATGACCCAAATTTACTCCTAGATCAATTGTAGCCAGTTAATTAGTTTTAGAATCCTCCAAAAGGGGCTCCAACTTGAGCCATACTTAATGTGGGCTTACTTATATGTTATTAATTTTTACTCCGAGTGGTATCCGAAGCCATTGGAGATTTTAACCAGAGGAGTGATATAGTCTATTTTTAATAGGATCATTCTGCCTTGTGTGCTACGATCAAAGAGTGAGGGAGGATGGGGCAGGAAGCAAGGAGACCAGTAGGAATGCTGTTGCAAGAATTCAGGCTAGATCTGATGGTGTACAGAGGGTACCAGTGGAAATGGTGAAAATGGCTGGAATCTGGATCTCTCTTCTAGAAAGTACCAACAGACTTGCTGACAGGTTGAATGTAGGATGTGAGAGAAAGAAGTAAGGATGTTTGTAGCTTGAGCACCTGGAAAAGTGGAATGGCCATTTACTGAGAAGGAAAAGACTCTAGGGGAAACAGATTTGGGGCATGTCTATTAGACATCCAAGTGGAGATACTAAAGAGATAGTTGGATCTGTGAGCTTAGATTTTAGAGAAGTCTGGACCAAATATAAATTTTGGAGTCAACAGTGTAGAGATGATATTTAAAGCCATGAAACTGGATGAGATCATCCAGGGAGTGGGTGGGGGTAGAAAAGAGGAAGGTCCAAGAACTGAGCCCAGGGGAATTAAACTTTGTCCATTGATGCTGCCATTGCTGAAAATGCTTTTTAAAATTCCAAGGCACACAGAAAAACCATCTCATTAATTTATGAGTCCAATGGTTATTTAAGCAACGACATGAATTAAATACCATTGAGTTACCACAGTCAGAATGATTCAGAATGGTGGGTATAAATTCCAAAAAGACAAGGGAGAGAGAAGTTGGGAGTGGCAACTTTAGGTTTTCCAAAGAGGAACCAAAACAAGCAAAGAGAAGGGAAAACATTAACTGATAGCAAATGATGATGGGAAAAGGGAAGGAGAACAGTGCTGCTCTGCCATACTGGAAGAGAAAGAAACCTTTGAAAATACCACACGGAAAGAGGGTGTTGATTTCAGAAACTTTTAGATTCCCTAAGCATGAGGGAGTCTAAATATGAGGAATGGAATCATATTCCATTTCATTTTATTAAAGACCCAGGCTGGTCTCAAACTCCTGGACTTAAGTGATCCTCCTCCCTCAGCCTCCCACTGCTGGGATTATAGACACGAACCACGATATCTGGCTCCATTTTACCTTTTCATTCTTTCTTGACTCTCAAAACTCCATCCACTTAACAGCAATTATTTGGAATGTGCCTGGATCATCACAGTTTGGGGGGGAAAAGTTAAAGCATAACATGGTAGCATTTTCCTACTTAGTGTGTTGGGAAATTTGATTTGCAGAATGTGATGTTAGAGAATATCCACCTAAGGCATAGGGGCTAGCCAAGTTAATCCTATTTAAGTAGAAGTGTTCACATTTTCACAATTTCACTTTGTCTGCAGAATTTCTTTTTTAAAAACCTTATTAATGATGTGCGCTGGTGGCTCACGCCACCAGGAGGCAAAGATCAGGAGGATTGTGGTTTGAAGCCAGCCTGGGAAAATAGTTTTTAAGACTCTATCTTGAAAATACCCAGCATAAAAGGCTGATGAAGTGGCTCAAGGTGTAGGGCCTGAGTTCAAACCCCAGTACCTTATTAATATATTTACTGATGTTGAGTTGTTTTGTTAAGGAGGAGAACAGAAAACCAGAATGTAGAGACTGCTATTGTATGTGCCAATGTGTGAGCTGCATTTGTCATGAATCTCATTTTATGTGTAACACACAAATTCCTTTCTTGGATGGCTTCTCTAGCTAATGAGCCAAACAACATCCTTCTTCCTATATCACATTTCTTTTTTCTTCCTCACCCTCCTGTAATTGGCAGAGGAGCAGAAGTCTTCCCAGGCCTCAGATAGGCTTGTTGATATTACTTTACACTTCATGATCTTGGCTCCTAAGACAAAAAATAATTATGAAAAATATTCAGATCTTTCTACATGATGTCGTGTTCATTTGTGCTAAACACTGTGTCTTTTGGCTGCTACTGAAAACAGTTTTTCTGTCTCAAAATTGAATTGAAGATAGAAAATGTGATCAATCTCTTGTACTGTTTCTCTACTTTACTGATACCTGCATTTCTCTCAAGCCCTATTTCTCAATAAATAGTCCTGACTCCCCTCAACCTCCAAATAAAACCTAAAGGTAAGCCTGGAGCTATAGCAGACAGGTAGGGCACAACCTGGGTTCAATCCCCAGCACCAAACAAACAAACAGAATAAAGGTCAAAGACAGACACAGCAAGCCAACACTGTTTCAGAAGAGCCAGACACCTCATTATCCAGAACCATCTTTGTTTTTCCATCCCAACACACCCAAAGGGGTAGAAACCTTGCTCTTTTGTAATAATAGCTCCCTCTCTGAGGATTATCCAAGCTCAGAAGAATGGAAGTCCACTGGAAGGGGGTGGGGCGCTTCTCAGAGGAAGAGGGGCTATAATGAGAATGTGTGGCTTGGAAAAACAAAAAAGGGGTGATTGTCAACCCTTGTTTCCCAACTCTCTCACTTCCCATATACTCTGGTCCCTCTGGCCATCTTTATTTCTAGTTTTCAATTCTTCCCTCAAAACATCTAGTTATATAGACTCTTTTTCTCTCTCCTTTGGCACCTATTTGTTTGCAAAAATGGACATAATACTAAGCCTGTCCTCATGATTTTCTCTCTGGAATCTTTTACCAGTTCTTTCAATTCCATTGTCTCTTGTCTCTAGCACATCCCAATCCTGGATCAACTCTACTGTTCACCTTCTTGCCCCCTCACTAGACAGCCAAACTCTTTTGGGGAAAATAATAACACAATTATACCAAAAGATGCCATTAATAATTTGTTTTCCACTCTCATTTTAGCTCTCAAACTTCCTCAGAAATCTTTTTTTCTTCAGTTCCTCTAATGACACTTTTCAATGTTCTTCTCTCTTCAAGAGCCCTCCTGAAGCCCTGCTCACTCTCAGCTGAAGAGCTTGCCTCCTACCTCATGGAGGAAACAAAACCTGTAAGAATGGCTTCACTGTCTCACTCAGACAGACCCATCAAAGTGAAGAGCTGAGAAACGCCCCCCACACTTCCTTTCCTCAACCAGCTTCAGATTTTCACCTAGTCCTATTCCTTTCTGGTACTCGAATCTCTCTTGAGAATATATGCCTCTCTCCATTCCTACATTCACTATCCTCCTGCAAACCACTATGGTGTT
The DNA here is from genome assembly GCF_047511655.1 of Castor canadensis. NCBI lineage: Eukaryota > Metazoa > Chordata > Mammalia > Rodentia > Castoridae > Castor > Castor canadensis. The sequence goes on along the minus strand of NC_133393.1, from coordinate 133,275,896 downwards.
TCACCTGTACATGTTACTGCAACAGACTCCTGAATGTTCTCTCTATTCTCTCTCACTCACTTCTCAATCTATTCTCTATACTGTATTTTGAAGGAACTTTTTACAATACCCAGTGTCACTTCCTGACTTAAATCTCTTCAGATACTCCCCAGTCCTCTCATAATAACATCCCATTCTTTAATGTGGTAACCTTACTGAGTGTCTTCTGGCCCATTCCTGACTCCCATGCTGTCGCCTCCAGTGTGTTTGTGGAATTACTAGTCTCACTCTAACATGCCACATTCTTTTGGCCTATGACTCTTGCTTCCTTGGCTTCAGTGGCTCTTTTCCTCTGATCTTTGCCTCCAGTCTTACCTCTCATTCATTTAGCCAAGTTGTCACTTGATGGATGGATGGATGGATCTGTAGATAAGTCCTCCTTATCCTTAAGGACTTTGCTTAGCAAACTTCACCTCTTCCTGAAGGTCTAGGTTAGGTGCACTGTACACGTACATCACAGATGTGCACCCTGTGTTTACCTCTGCCACGTTCTTTTGTGAGCTCCTTAAGGCAATGCAGACCACACCATAAGAAATACTATCTTAGCATCTAACTTGCTGCCTGGCATATTAAATAGATATTTATCAAATAAATGAGCTATCATTATTAGTATTAGTGATGACAACTTTTCATTTTTTGTGATTTAAAACACTTTTATGGCAGTGTATCAAGTTGCAGGCACACTAAAATTGTGTTTGAGAGAAAACTTGCCAAGTGTCTCCTAAGTTAACCATATAAGATGCAGATCCTCGGGTAGATAGTTGAGGAGTATAATTTTTCAACAAGGATGATGTCATGGGTTCCATCCCTTTGCAAACTCAAACCACAGGCTCTGTTCTTAATCTGCAGAGGTCTGGAACAAAGAAAAGGTTCACACCTATCACCGCCTCTTGGAAAACAGCACAAAGTGCACCTAAAGATTGACTAGGAATTTTGTTCAATTTTTCCTCAGTGTCTTTGCAAGTGATTGGGAAGTGCTTGTACTTTTGCAGTGTTGCCAGCTGGGCTTCTATCATGGTTCTGCATTGGTTGCAAGGGTTGTTTTGTGATTCTGAAAAACAATCGCCTTGTGACAGTCTCTGAACAAGCTTGTGTGGCTATTTGGTTCAATCAGATAAACCGCCAAGCTTGTTACTCTCTCTCCTGAAGAATTGTTTTTTCATGTAAGCCAAATCCAACTCAGCTGTTTTTCTAGAGCTGGGAGGAGAAACTAGTTGGGAAGAAAGTTCCTTTAGAGAAAGAGGTCTAAACATCATTTTCCTTACCAAAACAAACCAACATTTTCTTGCAAAAATTCTTCCTACGCCATCTTTTCCCTAGCAGCTGCACTTAGTTCGCAGTGTGTTCCTTCCTATCTTCAAGGAGTTTGCAGTCTGATTGGGACCTTTCAATTGCTCTCTCTAAAAGGATGAATAATAACTGAAAGGTAGAAAAGGGAATTCCATAGAAAAGTGCATGTGATTAAGGAAGTTCAACCTGCAGAGTGGGTGGAGGGTGTGGTGGGCTATGGAGAAGAGAGAGGGAAGCTATGAGGCTGACCCTCATTGGAGGGTCAAATAGATCAAGTACTTTCATCCTAGTCCTGTGGGTAGTAGAGATCTATCTGCAGTTCTGTGTAGGGATAACATAATCAACTCTGTAAAGAAGGAAAACTCAGGGATCAGTGTAAAACATCTATAAGCAAAGCTTATGAGATTAAACCTAACAGTGATACAAAATAAATTCCTGTTTTCAAATATCAGCTGTACTACGACCAGAGAGGTGTCACTTACCAGCCGTTCGTATGAAAAAGACCTGAAGGTTTTAGTTGACTGTGATGTCAGTATGAGTCCACAACATATCATGACTGCCAAAAAAGCTAATGCAATCTTAGGCCACATTAGCAGAAAAACAGTGCTCCAAACAAGGGGAGAATGATCCTTCTGCCTTCTCTAGTTAAAGCAATAGCTGGAATATTATGTTCAGGTCAAGATATTCCTATTTAGAGAGAGCTGAGCAGAATTGGTGAGGTCAGTTAGAAACCTTGTTATGTAATGAACAATTAACTTGGATATTTCGCCTATGAGAGAGGATTTATGGATGTTCAGGAATTGCTAGCATTCTTCAGATATTTGAAGAGGGATTAATTGGATTCTGATGCTTTCAGAAGGCAAGAGTATGACCAAAGAAAGACCTTCTAAGCATCGAGATGTTTGCAAGACTAAGTGAGCTCTCTTTAGTTTCTCAACCCATTAAATATTTGAGCAAAAGCTGAGTGGTCCTCAGTGAGAAATGTCATAGAGAAGAATCATTTTTACAGAATCAGAGGTTCATTTCAGGACCATTTAATGTCCCATCCAAGTCTGATTACACAAATTCTGACTTGAGAATCCCTGACATCCAACTTCTTCAATAGCAGAGGACTTGTGTTAGGCACTGCATAGCTTGATCAGTAAGTTGTCCCGTTAGCTAGGCAGGTGCCTTCAATTTTGGGATAACTACTTGGAGGAAAACTCATTTCCTGCTACTGCAAAAAGAGATGTCATCTCAATATGTAGCCCAGGCTGGCCTTGAACTTGCAATCACTTGCCTTCACCTTTCTAGTACTGAGATTACGGACATTTGCCACCACACCCAACTTCCTTCTTCTTAGTGCCATTAAAAATAAACTTAACTAGGTAAAGAAACTGTCAAAATATCCCTATTTGCAGACGACATGATCCTATACCTTAAAGACCCAAAACACTCCACTCAGAAGCTTCTAGACATCATCAATAGCTATAGCAAGGTAACAGGATATAAAATCAACATAGAAAAATCTTTAGCATTTCTATACACTAACAATGAGCAAACGGAAAAAGAATGTATGAAAACAATTCCATTTACAATAGCCTCAAAAAAATCAAACACCTAGGTGTAAACCTAACAAAAGATGTGAATGACCTCTACAAGGAAAACTATACACTTCTGAAGAAAGAGATTGAGGAAGACTATAGAAAGTGGAGAGATCTCCCATGCTCATGGATTGGTAGAATCAACATAATGCAATTCCCATCAAAATTCCAATGACATTCATTAAAGAGATTGAAAAATCTACTGTTAAATTTATATGGAAACACAAGAGGCCACGAATAGCCAAGGCAATACTCAGTCAAAAGAACAATGCTGGAGGTATCACAATACCTGACTTCAAACTATATTACAAAGCAATAACGATAAAAACAGCATGGTACTGGCACAAAAACAGACATGAAGACCAGTGGAACAGAATAGAGGACCCAGATATGAAGCCACACAACTATAACCAACTTGTCTTTGACAAAGGAGCTAAAAATATACGATGGAGAAATAGCAGCCTCTTCAACAAAAACTGCTGGGAAAACTGGTTAGCAGCCTGCAAAAAACTGAAACTAGATCCATGTATATCACCCTATACCAGTTTTAGCTCAAAATGGATCAAGGATCTTAATATCAGACCACAAACTCTAAAGTTGATACAGGAAAGAGTAGGAAATACTCTGGAGTTAGTAGGTATAGGTAAGAACTTTCTCAACGGAACCCCAGCAGCACAGCAACTAAGAGATAGCATAGATAAATGGGACCTCATAAAGCTAAAAAGCTTCTGTTCATCAAAAGAAATGGTCTCTAAACTGAAGAGAACACCCACAGAGTGGGAGAAAATATTTGCCAGCTACACATCAGACAAAGGACTGATAACCAGAATATATAGGGAACTTCAAAAACTAAATTCTCCCAAAACTAATGAACCAATAAAGAAATGGGCACATGAACTAAACAGAACTTTCTCAAAAGAAGAAATTCAAATGGCCAAAAAACACATGAAAAAATGCTCACCATCTCTAGCAATAAAGGAAATGCAAATTAAAACCACACTAAGATTCCACCTCACCCCTGTTAGAATAGTCATCATCAGCAACACCACCAACAACAGGTGTTGGCGAGGATGCGGGGAAAAAGGAACCCTCTTACACTGTTGGTGGGAATGTAAACCAGTACAACCACTCTGGAAAAAAATTTGGAGGCTACTTAAAAAGCTAGACATTGATCTACCATTTGATCCAGCAATACCACTCTTGGGGATATACCCAAAAGACTGTGACACAGGTTACTCCAGAGGCACCTGCACACCCATGTTTATTGCAGCACTATTCACAATAGCCAAGTTATGGAAACAGCCAAGATGCCCCACCACTGACGAATGGATTAAGAAAATGTGGTATCTATACACAATGGAATTTTATGCAGCCATGGAGAAGAATGAAATGTTATCATTCGCTGGTAAATGGATGGAATTGGAGAACATCATTCTGAGTGAGGTTAGCCTGGCCCAAAAGACCAAAAATCGTATGTTCTCTCTCATATGTGGACATTAGATCAAGGGCAAACACAACAAGGGGATTGGACTTTGAGCACATGATAAAAACGAGAGCACACAAGGGAGGGTGAGGATAGGTAAGACACCTAAAAAATTAGCTAGCATTTGTTGCCCTTAACGCAGAGAAACTAAAGCAGATACCTTAAAAGCAACTGAGGCCAATAGGAAAAGGGGACCAGGAACTAGAGAAAAGGTGAGATCAAAAAGAATTAACCTAGAAGGTAACACACACGCACAGGAAATTAATGTGAGTCAACTCCCTGTATAGCTATCCTTATCTTAACCAGCAAAAACCCTTGTTCCTTCCTATTATTGCTTATACTCTCTCTTCAACAAAATTAGAGATAAGGGCAAAATAGTTTCTGCAGGGTATCGAGGGGATAAGTGGGCAGAGGGAGGGGGCGGAGTGGGTGGTAAGGGAGGGGGTGGGGGCAGGCGGGAGAAATGACCCAAGCCTTGTATGCACATATGAATAATAAAATAAAATAAATAGAAAATAAACTTAACTGCCAGAGCCAGGGAAGGCAGGAGGAAAAAGGAAATGAATCTGTGCTTTGTATCAATGGATGGCATTTTATCTATATTGTCTTTCTGTTTTTGGCTGGGGGATCGGGGGAGGACATGGACTGGAGTTTATACTCAGGGCACCTGCTTGCTAGGCAGGTGCTCTGCCACTTGACCCATGCCCTTAGCCTTTTTTGCTTTTGTTAGTTTTCAGACAGGGTCTCTTGCTTTTGCCCTGAGCCTGTCTCAGACTGGGATCCTCCAATTTACACCTTCCGCATAGCTGGGATTATAGCTGTACACCACTACACCCGAGTTTTTATCTATATTTTCTAGCATGACCAGATGCCATGGGACATTATAACCATAGGAGTTGGAATCCCACATCTGGTCAGTCCCCAGGCTCCAGCAGTTTAGTTCTTACAGTGGTTTTCCACCCTCATTGCTACTATCCTACTTTCAGCTCTCTCATCTCAGGCTCACCTAAATAGCTGTTTCTATTCCAAGGGCTTTAGAATCTCCCTTTGTAAATTGGGTTAATGTAGGAAAGACTAAGGTAAGGCATATCAAATGTGTTTTAGAAGTGGCTAAGTACTGTATAAATCTAACTACTAATAACACAATCCTGTTACATTATCAGTGAAGGAGACACTTTTGGGCCAGTTCATCTGTTCATTCAGCAGATATTTGGGTGCCCACTGTGTCTAGGACTCTCCCAGGCCCTGGGGATATGGTGATAAACAAAATAGACATCAAATGATTCTAAAATCCAGACAACTGACCTGCAAGTACATTTTTGGAACACAAACTGGTTGTAAATTCAAGACTTTTTGTGCTAACTTGGGTCATCTGTGAATTTTCTGAGAGCATCAAAGTGTCTACCATTTGTACTCAGTGCCTTTCAGTCAGACATTTAGTTAGAAAAGAACATCAATCATGGCCAATAGTAGGTTAAGTGAACATAAAGAATTATATACTTTTTATTAAAACAGTTTGTCCAGCCATTTTCCTAGACAGATAAGAACAGAGTGGGAAGTGTTAGATTTAGAGAAAAATAATCAGATCAGCTGTGGAAAGACAATTCCTGTCTCTTCAATCCATTTTTAGTTCTGTGTATTGTGACTTTGCAAATTATTTTAAAGTTGTATTATGAATGCTAAGTGCAAGTTAAGGAGCTGAGTTTTTAAAGATATTTTTAGATGTCGGTGTTATGGTAAGATAAAAGCATGGGTTTAAAGTAAAATGTCTTATCAAACCTGAAAGAAATGTATCCACCTACACCCTGTTGGCATTTCAGACTCAAGAAGGAATTTCCAAGTGATTCTCTCAAGAGGTTGCTCTGTAGTGAACTTAGAGTGAGCAAGCCTTCTGAGTGCTGGGTGTCTGGTCTTCCTCTGTGGTCCTGCCGGACTTGGCTTTATTCTTTTGCTAATGATAGATGGTCTTTATGATTTTATATGACAGGTTCCTTGTTAAGATGAATGGACTTTTAAAATAATGTACTTTTCGAAATCTCTCTTAAGGTCATAGCCAACTTAGGGAGTTAGAACATGTTTAAAATGTTATCAATTTGAAATACTGTAACCAGAATTCTCTGTCTCACAGACACACACACACACACACACACACACACACACACACACACACACACACTCACCTGTTTTCCAAGAACTTTATAAAGTATGCAACAGGCACATGTGGAGATTCACAGCCAGTATTTTAGGGACATGTTATTTCTGCTTCTTTTTAGCTATCCTCCTTTAAAAATCCACTTAATAAAGTATTTAGGTCCTTCCAGATGGTCTAGCAGATGCTGTGAGTGTAACCTATGGAGCTCTAACCCTGACTATAGGAGGCTATGTGACCTACAGAGCTGGACCTTGGTGCTGTTGTCCTCAAAAGCCATGATAATGTTCTGGTGAGTTTCCAGCCAGTCACCTTCATCACTTCAACTCGTTAAGGAGCAGAGTTACTGATTCTCTTTCACTCATAACTGCTGAATATGTGGACTTTTGGGGCTTCCCTACACTGCTCCTCCTTGGCTACCTCAACCTTACCTGCCAGTTTCTCTGTTCATTCAGTTGACATGGAACCAGAAATATTTTCTCACAATCTAAATAATATGACAGATGTTATAGAAATATGAGATGACATCATTACACCGTAATTCAGATGTAGAAGTGACTCTTTCCTCCATTCTCCACCTCCCAATATCATGACATTGGGCCTTCACTCTTGCATCCTGTTTTACTCATGTAGAGGTGACTGTGGAAGAGACTGCATAAACAGTGTGTCTCAAAAACAACACATTTTCTTCCCTTATGTCACTGTCTCCTCTCTATCAACTCTGCCTTCTCCCAAACAGCTGTACTGAAAGCACTGTAGGGGCTGGTGGAATGGCTCAAGTGCTAGAACAATTGCCTAGTAAGTGCAAGGCCTTGAGTTCAAACCCCAGTACCACCAAACAAACACAAAAACCCTGAAAGCATTATAGATCCTTTAAAATCTGAATATTTCTTAGGTTATAGAAAAACCTTTGAAATTCATTTTCAGTCCAAATGAATATAATTGGAATAACAAATGTTCAGAAATAGAGTTTAGAATTTACTTGACATTACAGGGGGAAAATGTATAAAAATATTTTCACTAGTAGCTTATGTATATAAATATAAAAAAAATTGTTACTCAGCCAAAGTAATAGTCAAGAAACTATGTGAAATGACATACTAGATGTTTTACCCAGAGAATGAAAGTTAAGTTGACGACCACCCTTAACTATTCAAAGGACTTCCATTTTGAAGATAAAATGGGCTAATTTTATACAGCTGTAAGGCCAGTATTGGAAGTTACAGGTAATAGATCCTAGCTTAACACAGAATGTTTTCATAAGTAGGATGAGATGTAAAGTGTGCTGCTTGATGAAGATGTAGGATCTTATACAGAGTGGATTAGGTATCAGCTATTGTAGAACTTTCTTAATTGAGAAATTTGGGGTAGAGTTTTGTTCTCTTCAGATTCCTGAAAAGATTCAGACTTGTTGTTTCACACTACTTCTGATAGAGTTCGGTTTTCAAGAATTTAAGGAACAACTAAAATCTTATAGAACTCGAATTTCAAGAATTAGGGAACAATCAAAAATCTTATGCATGACTGATTTTCTTACTCATCTTTATATCCGGAGTACCTAGTACAGTGCCTAATACAAAGTAGTTCCTAAATAAGTTAACAGCTGAATTAATAAATAAATTATTTCTGTTAAAAGGCTTTATGACACATAGACCTGGGATTTTTATCTTATTCAATCATGGCTTTGTCATCATTTAAAAATAAAAATAGCACTGAAGATGGGAGATCTAATCAAAATTAACTAAGCTTTCAATCTATCCAAGTTAGAAATGTGCATGAGAAACATTTAATTTAATTTATTAATTAGTCAATTGTGTGTGTATATGGGGGGGGTTCTGGGGAATCAAACTCAAAGCCTCACACATCCTAAGCACACAGTCTACCCTGCAGCCTAACAAAGAAACTTTGTGAAAAGCTGGCGTGAGATTCCACTTATTAGCCAGTTTACGCTTTGAGCCCAGAATTTCTACTATGAGCTTTCTTACTCTGTAAACCCAATGACTTAAACATCTTCAAAATTCTGTACTGTCTGCTCACCTGTATAAATCTCTACACTGTGGGCATAAGAAAACAGGCTAATTTTGCAGGGTTTATTGTTTTCTATTTTTATGAATGATAAGAATTAGGCCTACCTGTCTTTTAGTTGAACTGATTGTACTTCAGTACATGTAGGGCACAGTAGATAAGATTATATCTGTGTTTTGCTTTTAAAAGACCAATTGTTGGGCTTTGTTTCTGAAAGTCTTTCTTCCTGATTCAGTTTTCAGTTCTCCTTCTTAATCAACACCTGAAACCAATCTTTATACTTCAGATTGGAATTTAATGGGAAAAGATATGTGAGATTAATGTCTACTGGGAAAACTTTTCATGGTAATTCATATTGCTTCTCAAAGCCTCGCACAAGTGAAGGGCAAAGTTGCCCTATCCTACCCAGTACTACAGTAACAGCAAATATTTGTCTGTGGCTTAAGGCAAGTTGGGAGGTCCTTTTGAAGTCTATTTGTTTGGTAGCCAAGATCTCCCCACTAGGGTAACAGTGTTTAAAGCTTTTCTTTAAAAAAAAAACTTAATCAAGACAATTGGTTGCTCCTGATAAAGTCTCTTTAATGAAGAATTGAAAGCACACACTCTAGTTTAAGTTTATATTATGGAAATTCCCCAATAAGCACACTCATGTTCAACAGGAAAGCTTTTAATACCAAACTAAGGTTTGATTAACTATGGTTTTCTATGGTACTCAGTCAGACAAAACGTTTACTTTTTAACATTACATATATGTGTAAGGAAAAAAGGATGGCCTTTTAATGCACTTCATTTAAAAGAATATATCTAGGGGTAGAAGTGTGGCTCAAGTGGCAGAGCATCTGCCTAGCAAGTGTGAGGTCCTGAGCTCAAATCCCAGTACCACCAAAAACAAACAAAAAGGTCCCTTGTCCTGCCTAAGCAAAAGTCAATTTTACTATACATGACCTTACATTCTTCATTAAAATACATTGATGTCACAGTTAACTTGCTGAGGGATAGAAGAGTATAGTTCCTTTTTTCAAATCATGTTGAATGATATTAAGGTCAAAATGAAAACCTAGTAGGAACTTTAATCTCAAAAAGTGAAATATCTACTCAGGGCTGTCGTAATTTTCCTCTACTTTAAGAAAAAATGGATATGTGCACCACTATAGTTCTTGCTATTTAGATACTAAGTATGTCTTCTAACACAACAAATCATATAAAAAGTAATACCTCAACTTTCTTTTGCTCAAGGGGAAAAATTTCAAGTGGAATCCTCTACCTTTATGTAAGACTTTCCCTTCACTGTGACAAATACCTGAGAAAACATTAACTTAAAGGAAGAAAGATTTGTTTTCACTCTTGGTTTCAGAGCTTTCAGTCCATCATGATGGGGTGGATGGAGCAGATCACCTCACATGATGGCAGTAAGAAAACTGAGAAGACATAAGCTGGCTTTCTCCTTTTTTCCTCTTTTATTTCATCCAGGTCCCCCAGTCTGTGGGATGGTGTCACTCACACTCAGAGCAGAGTAGGTCTCATCCAACTTAAGTATTCCTATCAGGAAAACACCCTCTCAGACACACCCAGAAGATGCTTTACTAATCTCCTTTGTATTTCTCAATCCAATCTACTTGACAATCAAGATTAACTATCATGAGTCTACCCCTTTTCATCTTTTCATCCAAACACATCTCCTTAAATCATAACATTTCATTCCTGGCCTCAAAAAGGCCTGTGTCCATCTCAATGCAAAATGTGTTCAGTCCATCTCTAAGTCTCCATCGTCTTAACAGTTCCAACATTATTCAAAAGACCAAGTCCAAAGTTTCCCCACGAGACACAAAGCCAACTTCTAGTTATGAGTCAAGAGTAAAAATCAGAAATCAAGTTACATACTCCCAAGATACAATGGCACAAAGTAAACATTACCATTCTAAAAGGAACAAAGGGATAGAAAGGAAGGATCAACCAAAGCAAGACTGAAACCCAGCCGGGCAAATATTAAATCTTATAGATCCACGTTCAGCATCCAGGGCACATGGGGCCATGATGTGAATGCCAAAGGGCTTGAGCAGCCCCACCCTTTTGGCCTTGCTGTTTACAGCTTATGTGGCCTCTCTCTTGGGCTGACTTTGCTGATTGCCTGCAAATTTCCTCAGTAAGTATTCCACATTCCTGGCACCTTTAAGTTCCTGACTTCCATTGCATCTTTGGCTTCCCCCTCACAGCTTCACACATTGTCCTCTCCGAAGAAGTCTACAGGTATTCTGATCCTGCCACACATTTCCTGGCCTCCCAGGCCTTTCCTTGAAATCTGGGTGGAAGCCTCCATGTCCCCATAACTCTTACATTCTACATGTCTGCAACACCAGCATTGCATGGACAATGACAAGGTCTGCTGCCAGCTTGAGCAGTAACCATACCCCCTTAGACCACTGTTGTAGAGCTTGTTTGGCTGAACCCAAGAAACACTTCCCTAGGCAGCCTTGTGTGAGCAGGGTGTCCCAGGACTCTCTTCTCAAAGCAAAGTCTTTCAAATGAGTTGAACCTTTATACTCTTGAGTCTTGGAGGGGAAGAGGGCATACATATTCTTGAGATGCCCTCGAGGCACATTTTCTAATGCCCCAGTGCAAAGTACTTGGCTTCTTTTAATGGCCCTAATTTCTTCAGCAGCCACACTTTCCTTGGCCCCCTACACTACTTTTCTGGGCAAACCACAAATTTTTCAAATATTTCTGTTCTGCTTTTTGCTAACAATTTTCACTATAAACTTGACTAAAAATGTCCAGAAAAACCCATGTCACAGTCTGAATGCTTTGCTGCCTTAAAATTTTCTCTATCATATCAACTACTCCATCACCTTTAAACTCAGCCTCGTACATACAACATCTCAGGGAGTGGACAAAATGTAGACAAATTCTTTACCACAATTTAACACAAATGGCCTCTATTCCAATTTCCAATTAGAGTGGTCATTTGCACGTGAAATCTTATGACCACAGTCTTTACTGTACACATTCCTATAGGCATTCTGGTCTTCTGTGCTCTCATTGGAAGCACTCGTTAAGGTTGAATGCTTGTAACATTCTAGGGCTTCTCTAACTGCTTCTCCAAACTTTTCTAAACTCCTCCCACAAAACAGTTCCAAAGGCTTCTAAACAACCATGGTCAGATTGACATGGCAATTTTCTCTCTTCTCTGGTACTTATTTTCTGTGTTAGTCAATTTGTGTGTGTGTGTGTGTGTGTGTGTGTGTGTGTGTGTGTGTGTGGACCAAATACCTGAGATAACAACTTAAAGGGAGGAAGGATTTATTTTGGCTCATAATTTCAGATATTTTAGTCCATCATGGTGAGGAGGAAGTAGCAGATCAGAGCAGGTCACATCATGACATCCATGAAGCAGAAAGAGACAATACTTGCACAGGCAAGACAAACTTTATCTTTTTAGAATGGCCCTCTCACATTCAGGGTGGGACTCCTCGCCCATCTTAGTTAATCCTGTCTGGCAAAATCCTCACAGCACAGCCAGAGTTGTACTTTACTGTTTTCCTAGGTGCTTATCAATCCAATCAAGTTGACAATCAAGATTAACCTAACCATTACAACCTTTTAGGGAAAAAGGGGAGGTAGAGAATGGAAAGAAGAAGAAAAAAGGAAGAATTTCTTGTAGCTTTTCAAACTGATTTCCTTAAAATTAAATAGGTTTTCTTTTTGTCTCATTCCTGACATTTCAGAAGTTGCAACATCCTAGAACTTATCAATTTGAAATGGGGTTTCTGCTTCTGCTCATGAAGGATTAATGCTACAGGAATTACCCTCCCACAGTTTAAAACTAGAAAACCAGACAAACTATATGATCCAACTGTTTTCAGTCATTGGATAGAGGCAGTACAAGATTGAGTTCTGAGAAAAGAGAAACAAACATGGTAAAACCTATAATTGCCTCTGCTTACTGATGGGACATTTTCAAGCCATGGCATGGGAAAAGAAACCAGCATTCCAGTGTTCCACTAAGTTGATGAGACAGAGATAAGTGCTGAAGGAATTCAACACTGCTATACCGGGGAGCTGCTACCTAGAGACAGAAGTCCAGAGATCTGTACAAAGGTCTCCTCAATTTTTGGCTGAATATCAAACTGAATGCATATAAGAAAGAATCCCCATAGAATAATAGTTGAACACATTCCTAGTATTCCCATAGGCTGGGAATAGTTCATTTTCCTACAATTAAAACTGGAAAGACCTCATACTTCTCAGGTAGAGTCTTCATAAGGGTCCCAGAAGGCCTTAGTAGTAAAGTTAAGGTAGCCCTAGAATAAAGGATACACTGGATTTATCCTGAAAAACATTGAAAACAGTACTGAAAGGGATAGCTTATCCCCCAATAAATAAATTTCAAGTCAGAACACAGTCTAACCCTTCTTAGAGAAATACTTCAAAATCCAGCAACCAACAACCTAAAATTCACAATACCTAATGTCCAAATAAAAGTTATCAAGTATGAAAATGTGACTCCTAACCAGAAGAAAAGTTGATTAATAGAAGCATACCTAGAAATGACACAGCTAATGGACTTAGCAAAGGCGTTCAAGCACCCACCATAAGTATGCTACCCATGCTTAAGAAAGCAAGCATGTTGCAGAGAAAAATGGAAGATACAACAAGATCCAAATGGAACTTCTATAAATGAAAAACAACAACATCGGAAGTAAAAAAATATAGTACAAGGGATTAACAGCAAATTAAGTAGCGCAGAAGTAAAGTTGGTGAATTTGAAGGCAAACCAGTAGAAATTATAAATGAAGCACAGAGAGCAAAGAGGATTGAGTAAGAAGAGGATCACTGAACTGTAGGACGGTACTAAGCATTCTAACATTAACACAATCATAGTCTAAAGAGAAGAAGGAAAAGACAAAAAATTTTTACAAATTGGATGGGAACTATTAATCCGCAAGTTCAATAAACCTCTAACAAAACAAATTACATCAAAGTTGCTAAAATGATTCAGCTGATTCAAGGAAGAAAGAAAAGCTCTTTTTTTTTTAACAAATGGTGCCAGGATAATTAGACATCCACATGTGAGATTATTTTTTTAAAAAGAACCTGAACAGTTAGTTCACAAATATGGAAAAATTAATTTGAAATGGACATAGACCTAGATGTAAGAGCTAAAATTTATCAAATTTCAAGAAGAAAAAAATATGACCTTGAGTTGGGCAAAAATTTCATAGATGGAACAGAAGAAACAAACCATAAGAGGAAAATGTTAATAAATTGAAGTGGGATGGTAAAGACAACTTTCTGAATAAAGGGACATCTAAGGTGACACCTGAAGGATAGGTATAAGACGGCCAGGTCAGAGGGTGGTGCAATGGGAGGCAATGATAGGTTGGTGTGAAAAGTGTTCCTTGCAGGCAGAACACCATGAGCAATGGCTGGAAAGGAAGTAAGTTCACAGAACTTTTTAGGATTAGGAAGAGGCACAGTGTGGATAAAGTATAAGATTGGGGACAAAGAGAAAGAACAAGAACAGGGAGGGATGGGCTGGTAAAACAGGGAAATCATAGGTGCAATGTCTAGCATAAGGCAGTCAAAAAGAAGATGCCAGTGATCCAAGATGTGGACCACTCATGCTGATAGGAAAACAGAGGTAATCAGCATTGGAATGTTGCCTGGGTGGACAGGCAGACAGACAACATTTGATAGCCTGACAATGAATCCAAGCTGAATTCACCAATTGGGCTGCATCCTAAATAGGGCAAGTACAAGACAAGCACCTATGTAAAACTACACACCAGCCAATTTTATTAAGATTTTAGTGATTTATTAATTAAGATATATTAGTGATCTTTCAAGGCATTTCTACATCTGGTATCTTTTTAAACATTACTCAGTGCATCCTTGTGTGCCAAGCAGAAACAGGTATCATTACTTTTTCCAGGAGTACAGTTAATTCCATCCACTATTAGAATGACAAATACAGATAGGATTAATTATATGTAATAATTCCTTTTATCCCATATTTTAAATTTAACTTAGATTAAGAATCACCAGACTCAAAAGCATACTGTGATATTCTGGGGAAAAAAATCATTAGATTGGAAGTTAAGATACTGGGTTCTGGTCTTAACTCTGTCATCAGCCAATAGGTTGACTTTTGGCAGGTCACTTGAAGCACTCTGAGCCTCAGTTTCCTCTAGTTAGACTGGACCATTGATTGCTAAGGAAATTTCTGCCTTCAAGTGATGAGGGCAAAGAAACGATAGATTCCATATGTTTTGGGGAATTTTTAGAATTTATTTTTAGTCCTGGTCTTTATTTTTATTTTGGTCTTCTGTTGTTTCTGGTTCCTCTGAGCAGTTCTGTCATTCTCCTTCCCTTTGAAGATATTTAAGAAGCAGTCTTTTCATCACTTTAAAACTGTAAATATGCCCTTGAAACATGCAAAGAGGCTTTTGTGTACTCACAACTCAAGGTTATTATCGTACAAGTAAGTCACTTGAGTGTATTGCATTCCTCAGCCCGCTCCACTGAGAGCTTTACTATAATATATTGTCCTATCTCAGCAGATAACACTCCCCGCCTTTAAAAGGTGGACTATCTGATGAAACAGGGTGCCTAATGCTCCAGCAGTATAAGTAAGAGGATTATGGTGCTGCCCAAAAGACAGACACACTTCTCCAAGACAAGTAGGTGCTTCACTTGGAGTGTCACAGTCAAGGACAAATGTTCTAAAATTAAACCAACCAGCTGCTCCACTGCAGACGCCCACGTGTCAATTTTGCCTTCTCCTGATCCAGCTTTCTCTTTCCTTAGAACCAGAACTCCCACTCTCTGCAATGCTTAAAAAAAAAAAAAAAGCCTGAAGCTTCACATACTTCCCAAGAGGTTACCTATCCATGAAAGCAGTGTCTGTTCATATCATGATACCTGGCCTCATCTCACAGAATGGATGTCCGTGTCAGATATCTAAAGCCTCAACTTCAGTGATACAGTTTCAGAAGTCAACTCAAGAATTACCTTCCTCAGGAAAGTGAGGCCACAACAAAAAACTAGAGTGTGTGAGTCACATAAATTTTAGAATCCTAAAAGAAGTAAGAGGTTTACATTTTTAGGTAGCCTGATAAACAGCAGAAATGGAGACAAGTGCATCAGTTTCCAGGCTTAGGTGGTAGATAGCTTTCAGCCTAATGATAACCAGAGCAGTCGTTAACATGCAAATTAAGCCCGGTTAACTCCAGATGCTAGTTGCTAAAACTGGTCAACGCCACAGGAAACCCACTGGAAGTGCTCCTCAGTGTGGCTGCTATGCTAACCAGGTTTCTAGGCAGTAGGAAAGAAGTGTGATTATTTTTCTTACATAGAAATAGCTTTTACCATGGAGGTGATTTGTCTTTTTATTAGATACTGGGCAAGAATTCCAGCAACTCCCTCCTCCCTAAATATTGTAGCTATTTTGATATAAATTTATTATAAAAATACATTAATCAAATGTGAAATTTAAAAAGCATTGATCAATATTAAATCCAGTTTCTTCCTTTTTTTTTTTTTTTTTGCAGTACTGGGGATCAAACTCAGAGCCTTGTGTGTACATGGTAGGCAGGTACTCTACTCTGAGCTACATCTCCAGCTCTAAGTCCATTTTTTCTACAAAGTAAAATTTTATTAGTCAAATTGGAAAAGCATACAACCACAATATTTTGTGAGATGATAGTTTACTAAAAGGTAGTATATACATAGTATTTTCTCTAATAAATAGTATATTATTAAAAACAAAATTTTATTAATTTATGCTATTATCAAAAATTAAAATAAATCTATTAATATAATTCTATATTCTGTAAGTATTATTAGGAATTTATAAGTTATGGGGCCATAAAATGCATTAAAACATTGCATAAACAAAGATAAAATAGATTATAATACTATCATAAATTATTTTTAAAGTTATAATGAAGTTTTACCATCTATTAAAATATACAAATTACTAAAATGTGGAATTGCTGAATAAACTCACAAGGTTTAGAATTTAAATTTTAAATTGCTTTCGTATTTCTTAGTTTGACAAAATTAATAAGAAAACTTATTTTTCATGCCTTTTTATCTACAAACATAACCACATTTTTGCCGTTATTGTAAAACTTCAGTATGTCATTTCTCTGAATTTATATACAAAAATAAAGAACAAGTCTATGAGTAGTTTTATAAATTATATTTTATAAAGTTAAGCTGCCTTGGGTTTTTATACTTCACCTTTTAAGCCAGGATGGGATGACAAAGATATATGCCTCCTGCCTGAAACAACTAAAAAACTGTACAAGGTTCAAGAAACAACAGTTTTCAGATTTGGACATCAAGTAGCAGAGGACGACTGTGTGCTCTGGGGAAGAGGAAGCCCTCGAATTACCCCTTTTGCTGCCTAGAGAGCGGTCCAGGCACCAGTGCAGAGAAGAGGAACCTTAATGGAGCCTGGTGCCTTTCCTGAATTAAGGACCTACAAGTCTGGGAAGGCCACAGCAGAGAGCAATTATAGGGACAGAGTTTCAGAAAGAGCACTGCGTGGGTGTGATTTCCAGAGGTGGTCCCTCACCAGCCTCCAGCTAAGAATTGATCAATACATACCAGAGAAGGAGCCACCCTACACCACAGAAGAGACAATCTCCAGAGGCCAGACAGAACTAGGAATAGCCAGCCAGCACAGAAAGATCTTGTAATTCATCATTAGAGTAAATAGAAGAGTCTCACATTGGGAAAGGGCCAGATTGTGTCCTATACTAAAGGATGTATTGGTCTCAGCTAAGAAAACTTAAAAGCAAGCCACAAAAGAATTCAGCTCATTCCAAATAACTTAACTGCATTTCAGGAAAAAGCTCAAGGATAACAAACCATCCAGCACCCAGCAAGGTAAAGTTCACAATGTCTGGCAGCCAATCAAGACCTGCAAAGAAACAGGAAACAATAACAATAAGGAGAAAAACAAATCAATAGAAACAGACTCAGAATTACATACGAGATGGAACTAGCAGCTCAGGCTTTATGTTAGTTTTTAGAACTGCATTCCTATGTTCAAAAGGTAGAGGAAAGATTGGCCATATTAAGCTGAGGCATGGAAAAGATAATTAATAAAAGCTCAAATTGAATATCTGTGATTGAAAATTTTGATGTGAGATGAAGAACACACTAAATGGCATTCATAGATTTGGTGTCATAGAAGAAAACATTAGTGAAGTTCGATACACAGCAATAGAAATGATCCAGTCAGCAACAGAGATTAAAGAGCTCGAAAAAGAAACTCAGCATTAGTGAGCTGTGAGCAGCTTCAAGCAATTTAATATACGTGCAGTTGGAGTCCACAAAGGAGAAAAGAGAAAAAGTGAGGAAGTAATGGCTGAAAATTTTCTAAATTTAATTATAATTACAAATGCACAGATTCAAGAGTGCAACAAACTTTAAACACACACAAAAGAAGAAGAGGGAAGGAGGAAGGAAGAAGAAAAAAAAGAAGAAACAAACTAACCAAAGGCATACTCTAATCAAATTGTTTAAAAAACAATGGTAAAGAAAAAAAAAAATCTTTAAAGCAGCCAGAGAAAAAGTAACACAGAGGTACAGAGGAACAAATTTGAGAATGATAAACATTTTTCTTCAGAAATAATACAAACCAGAAGATAGTGGCAGCAAAAACAACCCACTGAAATTAAAAAAAAAAAAAAAAAGTTGTCAACTTAGAATTCTATACACAGTAAAAATATCTTTCAAAAATAAAAATGGAATAAAGATTTTTTTCAGATATAGAAAAGCCAAAAATCAAGTTCATTACAGGCAATGTTAAAGGAAGCCCTTCAGACAAAAGACAAAAATAATACCAAATGGATATCTGGAGCTACTAAAAGGAGTGATATCATCAAGAGAAAACATGAAAAAATGCAAAATACCTTTTTTTTCTTATTTTTAAAGTCTCTTTAAGGATAATTGTCTTTTAAAAGCAAAAGTATCAACAATGTGTTGTGGGATTTTAATATATATAAAAGGAAAATGCATAATAACAATAGCACAAAGGTTGGGAGTGGGAGTGGGAGTATACTGCTGTAAGTTTCTTATACTGCATGGGGACTGGTATAGGTAACCTAAAGATAGACTGTGGAAAATTAATAGCTCAACAGTAGAGTGCTTGCATAGCAGATACAGGGCTTTGGGTTCTATCCGTAACACTGAGAAAAAAAAAAGAAAGAAAAGAAAAAATATATATATACTATAAACCCTAAAGCAACCACTATAAAAGTAGAGTTTAAGAAACAAAAAGGAGAAATGAGATTCTAAAACATTCAGTCTAAAAGAAGACAGAAAAATAAAGGGAATAGAATAGAAAACAAATATCACCATAGTAGACTTAAACACAGCCACATCAGTAATCACATTAAATGTAAAAGGTATAAACTCCAAATAAAGGCATAGATTATCAGATTGGATAAAATGTTTAAAAGCATCAACTGTGCTGTCTTACGAGAATCCCCCTTTAAATATAAGCACATAACTAAGTTAAAATGATGGAATAAGATATACTATGCCAACAACACAAAAGAAAGTATGAGTGGCAATTTTACTGTCAGACAAAGGAGGCTTCAGATCAAAGAAAATTACCAGCAGTAAAGATGATAAAGACAGACATTTCATACTGATAAAAGAGTAGATCCATCAAGAGAATATAACAACCCTAAATGTTTATGCATCAAATAACAGGGTTTCAAAATAAACGAAGCAAATGCTGCAAGGAGAAATAGATAAGTTGATTGTTATAATTGGAGATTCCAGTTCCTTTCCTAGGGCACAAGGAACATTTGTCAATATCGACCACATACTGGACCATAAAACAAGTATCAATAAATGTGAGAGGATTCATATCACACATGGAATTAAATTAGAAATCAATAACAGATAGATACCTGGGAAGTCCCCAGATGTTTAGAAAGTAACAGACTTTTGAATAACCCATGGGTCAAAGAAGAAATCAAAAGAAAAACTAGAAAGTTTTTTTCAACTGAATGAAAATGAAAACAAACATACCAAAACTGTGGGATGCAACTAAATAAGTACTTAGGGGTAAAGAAAGGTCTCAAATCAGTGATCTCAGGTTCCACTTTAAGAAACCAGTATAACAAGAGTAAACTGAACCCAATGTAAGCAGAAGAAAGTAAATAACAAAGATAAAAGGAGAAACTAGTGAAACAGAAAAAAACAAGGGAGAACATAACTGACACCAAAAGCTGCTTCTTTGAGAACTTGAACGTGTCTCGGATTTCAAATGCCATTGAAGGACAGCTGAAGTGATGTCCCTAAGCTCCATTTTTGGTAAATAAGAAATGAGACCAGAAACCACTGGAAAAATCTACTATTTGTATTTATTTGGGTATTTGTTCATACCTGCCTGATCCTGCTTAAGAATATGGAAAATCATGTGTGCCTTTGCAGAGAAGGGATCCATACAGTCATTATGAGCATATTTCTACATAGGTATTCACACATCCATATGTGTTCACACGACTCTCCGAAGAGTGCAGACCTTGTGGTACGAGCACCTTGCTTTCTTCATTATTCTACACCCTATTCCCTGTTTGGCTTTTCCTTTTAAAATGAATTTCGAGAAACAGTTCATTCATTTATCCATCCAGTGATAAATATGTAATGCTACAATATGCCAGAGACTGTGGGACAAACTGGGGACACAGCTGTTAACCAAAGAAGATCCTTGCCCCTGAACAGTGAGTCTCATGAGGTAAGGACAAGTAAATAGCTACTGGCAACAGTAGTGCACAGTGCTGTTGTGGAAAGAACAAGTTCCAAGTGTGTGCACAGGATGTATAATCAACCTGGACCTGGAACGCTCCCCCAAATAGCAGCTAAACAGAAAATAAATTAATAGGATAACTAAGTTTTGTGGGGTTTTCTTTATTTTTTTCTGGTTTTTCATTGGTATAATTTTGGTGCTGGGAATTGAACTCTGGTTCTTGTGCATTTAAGTATGTGCTCTGTCATTGAGCTACTCTCCCAAATCCCCATATTTCTTGAATTACTAATAAAATAAAAATTTTTCTGATATTTAACTAAATTTAATTATTAAATGCATTAATATTTAATAAAATTTTAGGTATGAGTTTGATAGTGAAATAACTCACTATTAAGTAACTAATATTTACTCCTTATTCTGTTCATCCTGTACTGATTTTCTGTTTGAATTTCTAACTCGCAGAGCATAAGTAAGACATAGAATGCTATTTTTTCTAATTGAGGGGTTTGGGGGTGTGACAATTCTAAAAAAAGAAAGAACCTAAGTGTTTTTAACCAGTTCAGAGCTTTTTAAGGATTGCTTCATGACACTTGAGCATAAGAAATGGCAGAACACAAACCAGAATTCATATCTTTAGTCAAAGTTTAGGGAGCCCAGGTTCAGAGAAGTCAGGCAAGACTGAAGAAATGTGAATGTTCCAAAGACTAAGGAAGAAAGGGTCCAGGATTGATTTTTTCAGCTATTTTTTAAATTATGCCCTTTCTTTGACCTAGTTCACATTTTGAAATTTATCTTTAGGAAATTATTATGTATGTCTACCTTTTAGCTACAAAGTTGTTCATCGTGGTTGGTTACACTGAGAAATCAGAAACAACCTAGTTGTACAAGCAGCCTGTCTAAATAAATTATGTCATAGCCTCACAATGACTTTTTTTCTATACCAGAGTTTGAACTCAGGGCCTAAAACTTGCTGGGGAGGCATTCTACCACTAGAGCCACGCCCCAGTCCCATACATTGATTTTCTAGCCAGCATCTTAAATGATTTAAATTGTTTCTCAAACTATTATCCCTTCTCGGCCTTTTGGCTAATATCAAGTGTAGCATCAAGCTTTACTGTGCATCAGAATCACCCAGGGGTGCTTGTTCAAACAGATCGCTGGGCCAGACCTGCAGTCTCTGATTTGGTTGACTTGAGATAGGTCCCAAGAATTTGCCTCATTAACGAGTTCCCTTAGGGTGCTGTTGGTCTGAGGGCGATGCTTTGAGAACGACTGATGCAAAGGTATGTGTACGGACTTGGAAGAATACTGTGTACAAAGCTGTGTGTACAAAGTACACAGTTTAGGTAGAAGGATTATCAAATTCATATTCCTCCTCCTCTCTGGGACGGACCATGCTGTGGGTACTTACTGCCTTCTACCTTTTCTCTCTACTGAGGAGAACATTAACCACTAAACCACTATAAAATTACTTAATTTAAGGAAATGGGATCTTGAAGTACCTTGGGCCAGGTGACGGTGGCTCACACCTGTAATCCTAACTACTTGGGAGGCTGAGATCCGGAAGATCTCAGTTTCAGGCTAAAACGTGGGCACAAAAAAAAAGTTTATTAAACCCCATCACAACAGAAAAAAGCTGGGTGTGGTGGCACACACATGTCATCCCAGCTATGATGGGAAGCTTAAAATAGAAGGATCAAGGTCCAGGCTGGCCTGGGCACACAGAGAGACCCTGTCTCCAAATTAACCAGAGCAAAACAGCCTGGAAGTGTGGGTCAAGTGGTAGAGCACCGCCTAGCAAGTGTGGAGCCAAAGTACCACCTACAAAATTACACACACACACACACACACACACACACACACACACAGTGTTGGGAGTGTATATTCAGAAGCAGTTGGAGACAGAGGGACAATAATCAGCCCACAGATACATCTTGTTCCTCATGAGGACAAAACCCAAAAGTGCTGAGGTTATATGTATGGCTCCTACTCTTTTGTCTTATTCCATTTAAGTAGTGCCACATAGGCTTTTTCTGGGGACATTTGAAGAAAACCTGGGTGGGACCCAAAGGGCGACCTGCCAGAAGTTTGAAGCATCTGGGTTGGCTCCCTCTTTGTTTCCTGATGTAGGCTGGATCCACTTCCCAGGGTATCAGATTAAGGCGTCTCCTTTCTGGAAAAAAAGATTTCATGGTTTAAATTCCCGTTCACTTTTGTGTCTGTGGCACTCTGCTGTCTCCTTTCCAGCATACAGCCTCGGGGGTCATGATGTCCCTTCCCTACTGATAGCAGCGTGCCAACTGTGGTGTCATGCACACCCAGCACAGAGCCACCAT
Source organism: Castor canadensis (assembly GCF_047511655.1). Lineage (NCBI taxonomy): Eukaryota > Metazoa > Chordata > Mammalia > Rodentia > Castoridae > Castor > Castor canadensis. The sequence continues at coordinate 133,253,218 of NC_133393.1, read as the reverse complement.
TCAGCCTCCACAGGCTGGGTTCAGGAAGCAAAAGGGCTTCTAAGTTTCTCCAAACCTTGAGAGATCTTCCTCTAGCTCTGCTTGTGCTGAACAACAATCAGGGAGACGGAGGGATGTGGTGGCGAGAGACAGGGAGCTAGGATAAATGTCAAGGGTAAATATGTGACCGGAACAGAGACAGCAAACAGCTGCCACCAGTGTTCAGGAAAAGGAAGGGTGGGCAGACAACACAGAGAAGTGCACCATAGACTTTAGAGCATACTTACTTGGTTAGTAGTGGGCTATCCTTTTCCACGTCCTTGCATTACAGTGGTTGATAAAATAAAGAGGGAGGTGGGGTAGCTACATCATTTATGCTATTTAAAGCAAGAGTGCTTCATGAATATCTAACAGAAATGCTAGTGGTTAGGATGACATATTGAAAATAAGTCCCATTTAAAGTTCACAGTGGATTGAGTTTTTCTTTAGTGGTTCCAAATACAAAACCATCTTCTGATTTCTGTCTTTATAAGAAAACAGCATTACTTCTACATTGACTCTCAAATGTGTGACATATCATTTGTCACAGTGGAAAATTTTATTCCCCAGTATGTTGCTTTCTGTCACTTCACATGTAGATAAATGTGGTAGAATATCACTTAAGATACGACTTTTTTTACAAATAAGTTTTGCAAGTTTAAAAATAGCTAGAAGCCGGGTGCCAGTGGCTCACTCCTGTAATCCTAGCTACTAGGGAGGCAGAGTTCAGGAGGATTGTAGTTCAAGGCCAGCCCAAGCAAACAGTTCATGAGACCCTATCTCGAAAATACCCAAAAGAAAAAAGAGCTGGTGGAGTGGCTTAAGTGGTAGAGTGCCTGCCTAGCAAGTATGAGGCCATGAGTTCAAACCCCAGTTCTACAACAATAACAAAAAAATTAGCTAGGAATACACACACTGGTTAATTGTATTATTTATTACTATTATTATAATGTAAGTTCCTACCTCTCACCTTCTTGATGCTAATAACATTAAACTTAGTTTGTGAATTTTTGTAGAACACTATACAAGAAAATTATTTGAAACTCTCACCTATTATTCAAGTGCAAAGATAATTTTGTAATTAATTAGGTCATTTACCAAAAATATATTTGATACCTACTGTGTGCCAGACACATCCGTGACCACCCTCAAGTTTACATTCTATGCTGGGAAGACAGTAAATCAGTGAACAGCCACGAATAGAATGTCAGATGGAAATAACTACTATGACCAAAACTCAGGCAGGACCATTTAAAGAGCTTGCATTTTATTCTGAAGAAAACTGGGTCTTTAGTGGAGGTGGGTGGTTAAGCAAGAGAGCGAAGTGATTCAGCTTTTATTTATAAAGCATCATCTGACTACTGCATAGAATCCACGCATACACTGAATTATCTCCTTCTGTAATGCTTTGTACTAGGAGCCTCAGCAATATGGTCCTCCACAGCTGCTTCTTGCCTTTTCATGCTTTTGGTGTAAAAACAATTTCTAAAATGAAATTTTTAAATCCAAAGTCATCCTTAAAGAATTTTTTTCTGTAAAACAGATACTTTCAGATACATTCTCACTAAAAGGGAGTTTTTCAAAGCCTGCATTTGATAATTATTTTCAAACTACTTGATTCTCAAACTATTTGTGTTTTAGTTAATAGGATTTTAACATCCTTGCAAGCCAAGAGATGAATAAGAATCTTTCAGGGGAATTTTGTATCTCTTATTATATGTATAAATTCATGAGATTGCTTAACATTTTGTTCTGCTTTTATCTTTTTAAAACCTGCATATTAAGTAGAACTTAGCATTGGCTTCCTTAGAATACTGTCTCATGCTACAATATATCTTAGAATCCATGTTTGGTATTCCTTGCTTTCCACTGGCCGTGGTTTGTCTGCACTCCTCCCAAGCAGCAGCTCACTGGAGACATTGCGCTCCCCACACCCAGAGCCTCTTAAAGATCCCCATACCACGTGTAGACCCACACATACCCAAAGGCTTCCCAGCAGCCAAAGTCTGGCCCTCTCAGCTTCTCTCTCTCAAGTTCACTCTCAGATTACTGTTTTAAACTTTGTTTTGCTTTTTTTTTTTTTTTTCTGTACTGGGATTTGAAATCAGGGAGTTACATTTGCTAGGCAGGTAGGTGCTCTACCACTTGAGCCATGCCCAAAACTCTTTTTGCCATAGCTGTTTTTCAAATAGGGTCTCACATTGCCTGGACTACGATCCTCCTATTGACACCTTTCTTATAGCTGAAAAGACAGGTGTGTGCTACCATAACCAGTTTTTTTTTTTTTTTTTTTGGTTGGGATGAGGTCTCACTAACTTTTTGCTGAGGCTGGCCTTGAATTTCCATCCTCCCTATCTCTGCCCCCTGAGTAGCTGGGATTATTGGTGTGAGCCACCAAGCCTGGCCTTAACTTGCCTTTAGAGTCCAACCTACTCAATAAAAAGTATCATTACTTAGTCATGCCTTGCATTTAACTGTTAACTAGCTTGATCAGCCACTTTGTTCACTATGCTTGATTTTAGTGACTTTTGACTCATTTCAGAAATCAAATCCACCCTGGAGGGAAGTATATTTATGACTAGTAAGGATATTCCACAAATGCTCCCCAAGCTTGAAAGGCAGTTCTAGAAAAGGAAAACCAAAGGATATTGCAGCAGTAATAACTCCTGTTAATAACTGAGTAGTATTTGAAAGGGTCAGATTTCATTTAGAGATGTAAGTTCCTGGATCTTGATTTTGCAGTTGCTTCCTAACTGGCTTTCTTGTTTCAATTATCTACTATTTATTTAGGTGCTGAGAATCAAACCCAGGACCTTATATATGCAAAGCACATGTTCTGCCACTGAACCCTATTCTTTACCTTTTATAATTCATTCTTCTCCCAGAAGTAACAATATTTCTTTAGAAAATGTAAGAGCTCAGATCAGGTCACTTTTCTGTCTACACATCCCAGTAGCTTTCACTACAATTAGAGTAACTCCACCATGGCCTGTAAAGTGCTGGCTTCATGTCTGTCTGACACACCCATTTTCTTTCCATTCCAGCAACTCTTCGCTTGTTCGTCAATCGCAGTCACACTAACCTTGTTTGTTTGGTTTGGTTTAGTTTTGAGACAGGGTTTTGCTGTGTTGTTCAGGCTGATCTTGAACTCCTGGGCTCAAGTGATCTTTCTGCCTCAGTCTCCAGAGTAGCTATGACTAAATGTGTACACCACCTCACCCTACTTCAAACTGACCTTGTTCTTCCTGGAACAAGTCACGCTTGACTCTGCTGGATTCTTTATTCTTGCTGTTCCTTCTTCTCAGAACACTTTTACCTAAGATCTTTGTGTGGCTGTCTTCGTCTCAAGAGTCAAGTCTCTGCTGGCTACTCAGTACTCCTTCTATATCCAGACAGGATATCTGTTCCTTAGAATAAGAGAGTAGCTCTTCCCCAGGAGTGGCCAAGGTCTAAAAACCTTTTGTTAGCACTCACAGATAATAAGAGGTATAAATCAAATGAGGATTACATTGTGCAAACAGTCCAGGGTTTACACTCAGTCCTATACACACATGGTATTTTCTTTCTCTTCACAGGTTATTTTCAGAGCTCTGTCACCACCATATGATGCAGAGAACCCTTACAGTGCCAGAGTCCAGGGGCAGCTGAAGATCACCAACCTCCGTGTGCAGCTGTTGAAGCGACAGTCTTGTCCCTGCCACAGAAATGACCTGAATGCAAAGCCTCAACATTTTACACACTATGCAATCTATGACTTCATTGTCAAGGGCAGCTGCTTCTGCAATGGCCACGCTCATCAATGTGTACCTGTTGATGGCTTTAGACCCATCAAGGCCCCAGGAGCGTTCCATGTGGTAGGTAAAACCGGTCCTCTTAAGAAAAACAAAACTTGAGGTATCTTCAGCTTTGAGCATTAGTAGTTTAAGTCCCTTACAAGTTGGTATATACCAACATGGTGCTTCTTGTTTCTTTCTCTGTTGATACACTCCTCTAACTCTATGCTCAACCTATAAAGTACCCATTGACTTGTTTTGGAGGCTTCAATTTTAGAGTTATAGTCAAGCATGATAACTAGATTCCTTGGAAAACATCCATGCCAGTTTTTAGTACCATGACCTTCAGATATAAAGTGTAAGGTGAGCAGTTTCAAGAGGTTAGCATAATCATATTAGTGGCATTATCACACAGAAGCCAGCTTTGGTGGTAAATGGGGACCATTGTTAAGTAGGTTTAGAAGTGGGGAAAATAAGAACCTCAATTTAATGTCTGGCATCTTTGCTGTCCAGCCTGTAGAACAGTTCTCCTCTGTGAAGAGTGCCCCTGGTCTCCTTTCATCCCACGGTAGCATTAACCCCTCTTTTTCCTGTGTTCCACGTCTCCCTGAGCTTTCCTTTGAACTTTTACTTGCCCGAGACTGTGAACTTCCTGAGGACAGGGACTGTATGATTTTTGCATCCTCAGGACCCAGTGTGTTACCTGAACCAGAAGCAGCTATTCAATAAGTGCTGGATTGAATGACAGCAACACAGAAATAGGACGATGATGAAAAATGTGTGTCAGTGTTGGTCTTCACCTCACCATCTTCCAAAAAAGACAGAGTGGCTCAGACAGCAAGCACCTTGTTGAGGCACATCCAGAGCTATGGATGGGGAAGAGGCAAAGAGAAGATAACTAGGAGAGAACTCTTAATTCTTTAATTTTATATGTTGCTCTGATCTTTCTGAGCAAAGCAAAGCAAAACAAACAAAACAATTTTCGTGAAAAAAAAGCCTACATTGCCTAAAGAGTGGATGCCTCACTTTTTCCTCTTTCTCCCATCCTGAGGTAGGATAGACTACCAAGGGCCATGGACCGGGTAACCAGAGGCCAACACATACTGACTGGGCTGAGTCTCTGGTATGCAGGGTATCAGTGGAGTAATTCATATGAAGCAAGAGTGGCTAGGAGAGTAACTAAGATAGAAATGGTCTCTTTCTTCTAGAAGTGAATTGAGGGCTCCCAAAGTTGACAACAGCACAGATTTCATGCAACAAGTACTTATTCGTGTCTAGACACTGAAAGACCATTGAAATACTGTTGCAAATGAAGAGTGGAAAAATTTGGTTTATCTTGATTAATGGGGTTCAGCTATGATTCAAATATAGAACAACCAAGATCTTCTAGAGACATGTCAACCTGCTAGACTGTAAACTTATGTCAGATAGAGTGCGTATAAGTTTCTGCCATTATATCTGAGTGAATTAGTAGAGGAAAACAGAGAGGCCTTTTGTTTTCTCAGTTGTCCCTTATAATCCAGACTTTACAGGACCACTTCAGAGTAGAGTCCTGAGCAAAAAGACAGATGCAAGCCTAGAGGCCCCCATAACTTGACAAAGTAGGCCCTCAATAAATGTTTGTAGAATGAATGACCTGTGAGACAACCTGAATAGCTCTGATCAATCATACTAAATTGCCAGTATTATCAAAAACTTTATAAAATATTTATGGGCATGCACTTAAAAGCAATCATTTTTTTTTCTTTCTTAAAATAAGTCTTCTGAGAGTAAACTGTCAGACTGAGTAAGACTTCCTAAGGGAAAAATTCTAGAAGTTTCTCTTGATTCTGTTAGTTTCAACAAAGGATAATTACTCAAAGTTAACAGAGACTTTTATAGTAGCCTTAAAATAAAATTATTCTGCACAATATTCTGTCAGCAAGAAAATTATCAACCTATAAAGAGGAGCTGAATAACCAAGTAAAAAAGGCTTATATTGTGTTTTTCCATTTCGGGAGGATGTCAGAAGACCCTATGGATGGAAACCTCATTTCCTTACTAATCTCAGACTGCTTTGAAATTGAAAGCAATTTCCTATGAAAATAATGCTAGTTTTCTGACATCCTTCTACCCAGTTTTTCATACTGATTTCAACTTCTCCAGCAGTGGTGAAAACCCCTTGTGTTATAACTAAGCATGTGTCAAAGCCAGACCAACGTGGAGCTAGAACCAGGGAAGGGGAAAGACCAGGCTAAGTGATTAAGATCATATTGGCTTCCAGGGATGAGTTCCATAAGAATCTCTTCTTTCTCTTTGGGGAGGAAAAAAAAACAAAAAAAGCCATAGCAGTTGGGCCGGCAGAGGTGCAAGAGTTGAAAATATGAATGTTTGTTTTCAGATTTTTTTTCCCACTCTTTAGCTTAAGTGCAATTTTATCTTTTCTATATGATTATTCCTTATCTGAAATGCTTGAGACCAAAAGTTTTGGAACTTTTTGGATTTTGGAATATGTGCATATATTATAATGAGATATTTTGTGGATGGGACCCAATTCTAAACATGGAATTTACTATGCTTCATATGCATAAAGCCTGAAGATGATTTTATATAATATGTTTAATGCATCTGTGTTTTGTTTACCACCCATCACATGAGGTCAGGTGTGGAATTTTTTACTTGTGGAGTCATGTTGGTGTTCAGACAGTTTTGAATTTGGGATCATATTGGATTTCACACTTTGGGGAGTAGGGATGTTCAACCTGTTTTAAATTTGGAAATGGTTGCCTCTTTTGACTGTCAAGTTCATTCCTATGATTGCTTAACTGTGCAAAGTGCACATTAAAGGCATAGTCTTTTGCCTCAGAAAGACATAGCTGTAAGGTCAATTGTCCTTCCACATTTATGTGTCTGTGGGCACCATTCATTGGATGTGTATGACTGTAAGTAACCGAATTCATAAATTATGCCTGCAGAGTGAAAAGTAGTCTCTTCAGAAATGCTAATCTTTTCCAGTCAGCTAGTCACAGGTATGTGCACACAAATCAAACTCTCTTTAGCACATTTTTTCTCCATAACAGTGACTCTCAAAGTGTGCTCATTGAACCAGCAGCATGAGCATTACCTTGTAGCTTGTGAAAAAAAGCAAATTCTCAAACTCTACCCCAGGGCTACTGAATAAGAAGCCCTGGAGGTGGGGCTTAGGAATCTGTGTTTAACTGGCCCCCCAAGTGAGTCAGATGCTTGCCAACGTTTGAGAATCATTGCTTCATAGACTACACCAGTTCAACTGCAGCTTATACGGTGCTAGGATGAGTGATTAATTAATGAAATTCTTGATGACTGATGATAATGAATTACAGAAGTTAGACCAAAACTTGGTCTATTTCTAAAGATTTCTAATATTTTAGCTTCAGTTCCTTTCCTTGGGAGAAAGAAATTAGAAGACCGATGCAAATTGGCAGTCTCCTGTCTTTTAAAGTAGTACCACTTCTCTGTGTTTTCCTTTCTTTCCAGATCTTTCCATTTAGTTTTCACCAGTTCTGTTTTTCCTTCTCTGTTCCTCTTGCTGGAGGGCAGAACAACAGTGCAATGACTAAGACCCTACTACTGGAGTCAAACAGACCTGACTATGACTCACCACAGCATTTCCTAAGTTATTCAGTCTCACAGACTCCAGTTTCCTAATAAAATAAGGATATCTACTTCTGTTGTTACTGTGGAGACTAAAAAAGCATGATGGCCCGTGTCTGGGATATGGTAAACTCTACCTATATTGCTGCTATTATATTTATTATCTCGGCCACCGCTACTGCTTCTCTTTCATACATTTCTTTCTCACTAACAAGAAAAATAAATCACAGCTTCTGTGCTGCTTGACATGTTTACAAGGGTAGGAGTTTTGTGGCAAGGAAAACTGTACTTTGACTGCAACCTTCTGAGATCCCAGAAGCTATGTGAAGGGAAGATCTTAAGCTTTCTTCTCTTTGCAGCTGTAGAGGACTAACTTAGTTCTCTTTTTTCCTAGCAGCTGGTGATTTTACAGCTGTTGGATGATGGATGGTAATAAGAAGGAACATGGAGCATTTTGTTGTTCTACTAAAATATCATCCATTGGATAACACAGAGAGGCCTTACAGTACCAAGGAGAATGATGTAAATGCCTTGAGCTGCACTTGCTAAGGTGGATTTTTCTTTTGTCATCAGAAACTCACTAGAAAAAAAAGTGTCAGTATTTTGACTGATGTGTTCTACATTTAAGAGTCAACATTGAGACCTGTGTAACCACATTTGTGGGGTTTGAAGAGGATGCTACTTAGTCATCTTGCTATGTAAGGCAGATGCTAGAATCATTCATATAGTCTCGTTTCAAAAGCTTTCCTCAGCCAAAACTGAGTATACTATTCATGTTTGCACATCTCATATGACATGTTTAATAAATTCAGAACAGATTTAAAGACCATAGTTTTCATCTTCTTTAAATTTTTCCTTACTGCTCTGTGCATAAATTAAAAGTATAATTAAAACTCTCTTGAGTCTTTAAGGTCTTAAGGAAAAGAACAGAAGGTTCTAAAGTAATTAATAGGTTTTTAAATGAGACCATTAAATCAGGATTTTTAAATCTTTTTACATAGCAAAACATACATTCATGTTTGGAAATGACTATCTGTAAGTTAGTTGTAGATTTTATCACAGAAAATATGAACCACCATGGATTACACATACTAATAATAACGGTTACCACTTATGGAATGTTTACTATGTGCTAGGCCATGTGCTGCCATGCTCCAAGTGCTATTGAATTTTCACAACTGCATTAAGTATCGTCATAATTTCATTTCATAGATAAGGAAGTGAAGCATGGAAATGTTAACTGACTTCCCCAAAGCTAATAAAGGGTAGAGCTGTCAGACACACCAAAGTCCATTCTCTTATTGTTGTGCTGTGAAAGACATGGATCTAACCTGAGTCAACATATGCCAAGAACAGAGACAAGAGGGGAGAAAGGTTGGGGACACAGAGGAGATGAGGATGAGTTCAAAGGACTGATTCTCATGATGGATCATGTAATCTAATCTGAGTAAGAACAGAAGTGAGGACACAAGAGAGGAAAGACAATTCTCACCATCAAAGGTTAGCAGGTCTAAATTTTATAAAGGGTTTTGTTGTTGTTTGGGTTTGTTTGTTTTTTGGTTTTGAGTCAGGAGCTCCTTATATAGCACAGACTGGCCTTGAACTCACAATTCTGTCTCTGCCATGAGTGGTAGAATTATAGGCATGCACCATCATGTCCAGCTATAAGCCGAATTTTTTTCTTCCTTATAAAGTTCTTTTTCATTCATTATTTCACTTGATCCTTACTGTGACTCCAGATGTACATACTTTTATATCTACTCTGAAGATAAAGAAACTGAAGTACAGAGAGATTACTTACTTGAAGTCACAGTAACAGGACAATTAGTCACACTCAGATTTCTTTCTCCTGTACTCCACCTCCATCCCCAATAGGCTGCCAAGAAAAAACTTATTTAAAGACTCTACTTATAAGGCTAGGTAATCTATCCAGGTCATCTACATTTTAACATGGAACAAGAAATTACCATTGATTCCCTCTTCTTCTCCATTCAACAACTAGTGAAATGGCCCAAAGGAGAGAAAAAGAGAAAGAATGAAAATAATAACTTTGGATAATCTCAAATTAATTACTTTAGAAGTGGCTGTCTCTTGAAGGGGAGGGTAGTGTCTAACTTTGGTTTCATTAGGAAGAGAGATTTACTTCTCCCTCTAGGCCTAAATCATTTTTGCTGCTACTGAAAGGCGGCAGCAGACCTACCCACTTCATTTGTCACATTGGCGCACAAGGTGTTCCTGATACTAACAAAACATAAACCCTGCCAATTTGACACAGTTAGTGAGAGACTATTCTTAACTCATCTCAAGATCTTAAACCTTCTTATTTCAATACTCCTGTCTTAGTATGGCATGGCTTTGCCACATCCCTTAGTGGTGAGTAACTACTCATTGAGCAACATCCAATGACTCTTTTCATTTGAGTATTAGGAAACCAGAAGACTTCCAGAGGCATTATGAAATAATCTGCACTCGTGAAAGGATTCCCTGCAAGGGTTCCCCTAGAACATTTAAGTATTTATTTGTAGGCCTTTAATTATTTCACAGACAGATGAAAGGATAAAAATATCCTAAATTTAAAATGCTAGTGGCAGAGCTGACATCTCTACAAATAAAACATAATCCAAAGGAAAAGTAAGGCTGGTTCTCCAGAATTCATTTGTTCATTCACTTTTCTGTGAACATGGATTGCAGAAAGTGAAGTGTGTGTGAAGTGTGTGTGTTTAAGGCAAATATTGGGGGCATCATAAATGTACAAAAATGAACCTCTATCACTCCTGTACTACTAGGAAGGAATAGCCTAGATCTGACATTTTCCTTACTTTAAAGTCCCTTCTCTCAGGTACTTACAGCATATCTCACTTTGCAAATCTTCTAATGGTTTTTTCCTGTCCATTATAGCATTTTAGATCCATATTGTGGGTATTTGAGAGCCTGGAGTCACAGCTCTGTGTCTGGAGGCCTGGTCTCCCAATCTCATTGCTAAAATAAATGGGGACGGGGTCAGGGAGGGAGCTGCATGAAAAGAGAAAAGCTGAGGTTACCGATAGATACCTGACTTCTGGTTCACAGTCCGTATCTTTGTGGTATTTCATTTGTGTCTTGCCAATTTTGTAAGAGCTGGAAATGTACTTCAACTTGTGCTAAAACAATTACACTCACTAGAAGATAAACTGTAATTTAACTCCTTATTCCTTCTTACAAAGAGAATTGTTGTTGACTAGACACAAGGTTAAAATACACACAAAAGCACACATGTCCAGAAGACATTTTATTTTATTTTATTTTTTGATACAGATTCTTGCTATATAGCTGGACAGGAACTCCATTTATAGCTCTGGCTGGCCTCGAACTCATGCTCTTCCTACCTCAACTTCCCAAATACACAGTCATTTAAAATTGTATGAAAAACAAGGTGCATTAATTTTGGCATTCAAAATCTCAGTAATATAATTGGAACTGTAGTTGCATTATATTTTAGCAATATAGATATTTTAACAGGATAAGGTAAAGCATGCATGCATATATAGAAAGAATAATAATAGCAATAACTATAAACTCATAATAAGGTTGTTTTTAGTCATATGGAATTCTGCTATAATTTTAGCTCTTCTTTCCAGCTTTTTAAATACAAAACAACACCAAAAAAATACAATTTTTTAAGACAGGGTCTCACTATGTTGCCTAGACTGGTTTTGCACTTGTGGGCTCAAGGGATACTCCCACCTAAGTAGCTGAGATACAGGCAAATGCCATCACATCTGACTGAGAGATATGATTAAAAAATATATATTGCTAGTTTAAAAAGAGCTCAGCATATTAGAAATGAAAAATGCATTTGTTTCATTGTTAAATATTCTATACATGATGTTAACAATTGTGAATGTCATAAGAATAGATACTGATCAAGTGTCTTTTGCCTTTTATTTTTTCATCTTTAAGGACACCACTGCCAGGCATGGAATGCAGCTGGTACAGTCAGCTCTCAGAATTCCCAAGGGAGAGTGGTTTCATTGTTTGCTGGTTTCATTGTTTGCTGGATAAGGCACGTTAGGGACATTAAAATTCAAGGCAACATGGGACCGTGGTATAACCATATATTGAACAGAGGAGAAAACTCATAGGTATACAGCATTTATCTTTTAGTACTTGTTTGTAATTCTATGAAATTCCCTTATTTAATAAAAGGAAATTTAACTGTGAGATTGCACAGGACTAGAAGTAAGAATAGCTACACTCCAAACTTTGCTACCTACTGTTACTGACATGTAAATAATTATGTTTGGCCTTTACCCAAAACCCCCATAATTCCTCAAGCCTCCCAGAATCCCCTGTACTTCTCTCAACTGCAACACTTGCCTCACTATATTGTAGCTACTTGCTTTCATATCTAACTTTTCCTATCTACTAAAATATCTACTTCTTTCATAGCAAAAGCTGGGACACTCACAATGTTTAACATATAATAGTCTCAAGAAGTCCTGGGTCTATATGCAAATTAATTAATGAAATATTAAAAATAAGAAATTTGTATTGTGTAATAATGTTAATAATATTTACAATAATGAGTATTCTTTTTTTATTTTATCATCTTTACATTTACTCACATGTGTGTACATTGTTTGGGCCAACTCCCCCTCTCCCCCAAGTCCCCACTACCCCAATTCCACTTCTGGGCAGAACCTGTTCCACCCTCTTGTTCTCTGATTTTGTTGAAGAGAAAACATAGGAGAAAATAAGAAAGATACAGCGTTTTTGCTAGTTTGAGATAAAGATAGCTATACAGAGAGATTTCTAGCATTGCTTCCATTGCACATGTATATTACAACCCACATTGGTTCATCTGTAAGTCCAAATGGCCAAAAAAACACAAGAAAAAATGCTCACCATCCCTGGCCATAAAGGAAATACAAATCAAAACCACACTAAGATTCCACCTCACTTCTGTTAGAATAGCTACCATCAAGAACACGAACAACAACAAATGTTGGCGAGGATACAGGGAAAAAGGAACCCTCATACACTGCTGATGGGAATGTAAGCCAGTATAAACACTTTGGAAAACAATATGGAGGCTTCTTAAAAAACTAAACATAGATCTGCCATATGATCCAGCAATCCCACTCCTAGGGAGATCCTGGAGAAATGTGACTCAAGTTATTACAGAGGCACCTGCACACCCATGTTTACTGCAGCACTATTTACGATAGCCAAGTTATGGAAACAGCCATGATGCCCCACTACCAATGAATGGATTAAGAAAATGTGGTATCTATACACAATGGAACAGCCACAAAGAAGAATGAAATCTTGTCATTCTCAGTAAATGGATGGAACTGGAGAACATCATCTTAAGCAAAGTTAGCCAGACTCAGAAGGCCAAAAATCGTATGTTCTCCCTCATATGTGGATTATAGATCTAAAACAAATGCAGTAATATTATTGGACAGGGTCACATGCTAAGGGGAGAACATGCACAGGAGGAATAGAGAAAGGGAAGGAAACCTAATACTTGAACGTGGTTGATGTGCTCACTGTAGAGGAGTAAATAAAGTAATCTTAAATTGGCAGAGGCCACTATGGCAAGGGGACTAGGAAGTAGTGAAGGGGTCTGGTAGAGATGAACCAATGTGGGTTGTAATAATAATGACTATTCTTGATTATGTCACATATTCATATATATTTTCCCTTTTAATCCTCAAACAAATAAGACCAATATTTTTATCCTATCTTCATAAGTAGGAAATTATGTTTTCTTATTAAGCATTTTGACCAAAAATACTGAAGGCAGGAATCAGGAATCCTATGTACCTAATTGCAAAATTTATTCTCTTTATACCATATAATGCTAAGAAAAGAATCTGAGAACTCCTTAATAGAGTTGCATATAGGTTGTTTATTGTTTTGAGATTATCTCAAGGAAAGAAAGTTCTCAAACATGCTTTGTACATAAATGTAACCATACAAACATTAGGAATGTCAGACTGATCATTTTACCTTTGATCCGGGGTCACATTTCTTCAGAGAAAAACTAAATTATCTTGTGTTTCTTTTTAATTATTGGATTTCTAAAAAATAATGCAAAGGGGAAACACATAGGGAGATTGTTCTGATAGTGCCATTGTTTTACTTCTTTTATTTATTAGCATATACTAATTGGATAAAAAAATGGGTTTCATGGTGACATTTTCATGTATGTGTATAATGTACTTTGATGGTATGCCATTGTTTTTCTTAAACTATTTTTCAGGATAAAGTTGGCACAGACTTTTGGAACATTTTAAATGTGGTTTTCTGGGTTGAACAGAAAAAAGTTGTAATAGAAATATATTTCTGTTTTGCCTATACTGAATTTTAATTTTAAAATGCCATTTTAACTTTAATGTACTAGTTTCCATCATATAAAAATCTTATTAATTCAATCATAAAACATTTGGTTTATAACTAATATAGCAAGTGAAACATGTAAAGTGACTATTATATGTCACTGAGTTAATTTTATACTGCATGTTACATTTTGTCACTGAAGGACCTGGTTCACAAGAGATCTATGAATCCATTTCATTGGACATTATTTCCTTAGGTTTTTCAGATTTCAATGGGACTGAAACAGTCTTGCCAGGGATTAAATTGTTATTGTGTAATACACGTACCTAGGAAATCAAGACCCTGGTCTTCATATTTTAGATACTAAATAATGGTAGTTATAAAGTTTTAAATGTTCAATATTTAGGACTAAGTTATTTCAGGCAAATGTAGTAATACCTACCTGGATAGAATGCTCAGAACTAAAGAGCTATGGTAGCACAAAAGTATCTTTAAAATGTTTATTATAATATTTTGATACCTAGTGTAGCCAGTTTGCAGAAGTTGTAGTGTTTGATAGAAACAGAATAATAAAATTTATAAATATGAAGATGTAGATTGACTTAAATACATCAGCCCTCATTCAACATAGTAAATAAGTAAATAACTCCTACTGAATTTATTGTACTAGATTCTCAAAAAACAATTTATATTCTCTAACACTTTCAATCTGTACAAATTTAATTTGGCCTTTTAATTATGGTAAACCTTTAAGATATTTTTTGTCTAGGCATTACAAAGCTGGTCAGGACTGAAGCACTATTTTTTTTCCATTAGAGTAGTTATACTTTCCTACTAAGGAAAGAAGAGAGTGTTATATACTTGGTTATAAAATTTTATTCTAATAAAATTTCAGAGTTGGTTTAATATCAGAAAATAAATGAATGTTGATGCCATATAATAAATAAAGGATAAAACCACCTGACCTTCTCAATTGATGCAAAAAAAGCACTTGACAAAATCCAACATCATTTCATGAATGATGAAAAAGAGCACTCAGCTCTTTTATTATTTATTTCCTCAAAATAATAAAGGTCATCTACAAAAAAGCCACATTAAACATAATATTTGGGGCCAGAGGCGCCTGCCTAGCAAGGACAAAACCCAGAGTTCAAGCCTCAGTACCACCAAAAAACAACAAAAAAAAAAACCCAAAAGCAATACAACAACAACAAAAACCCCATCACAAATGGTAAAAGACCAGATGCCTTTCCTCTATGATCAGGAATAAGACAAGGATGCCTGCTCTCTTCATCTATCCAACTTTGTACTAAAAATTCTAGCAAGGGAAATTAGGAAAGAAAAAGAAATAAGCCGGGCATTAGTGGATCATGCCTATAATCCTAGCTATCTGGGAGGCTGAGATTAGTAAGAATGAAGTTTGAGGCCAGCCTGGGCAAATAGTTTATGAGACCTCATCTCCAAAATAACCAGAGCAAAATGGATTAGAGATGTGGCTCAAGTGATAGAGTGCCTGCTTTGTGAGCATGAAGTCCTGACTTCAAATCCTAGTCAAAAAAAAAAAAAAAAACCAGAGAGAGAGAGAGAGAAAGCAAGAGAAAAGGAAGGAAGGAAGGAAGGGAGGGAGGAAGGAAAGATTTGTCTTGGGAGGGAAGAAATAAAAATTTTTTATAGATTCATAGATGATATGATCTTCTATAGGAAAAGAATCCACAAAAGAAACAATTAGACCTGATAAACAAATCCAACAAAATTTATAGAATATAAGATCAACATACAAAAGTCAATTTATTTCTATACACTGGCAATAAATAATCCAATAGTGAAATTAAGGAATCAATTCCATTTATCATCTCATCAAAAAAGAATAAAATACTTAGAAATAAATTTAGCCACAAGAGGCCACAAATAGCCAAGGCAATACTCAGTCAAAAGAAAATGCTGGAGGTATCACGGTACCTGACTTCAAACTATATTACAAAGCAATAACAATACAAAAGCATGGCACTGGCACAAAAACAGACATGAAAACCAGTGGAACAGAACAGAGGACCCAGATATGAAGCCACACAACTATAACCAACTTGTCTTTGACAAAGGCACTAAAAATATATGATGGAGAAAAAGCAGCCTCTTCAACAAACACTGCTGGGAAACTGGTTAGCAGTCTGCAAAAAAAAACTAGATCCATGTATATCACCCTAAACCAGTATTAACTCAAAATGGATCACGGATCTTAATATCAGACCACAGACTCTAAAGTTGGTACAGGAAAGAGTAGGAAATACTCTGGAGTTAGTAGGTATAGGCAAGAACTTTCTCAATGGAACCCCAGCAGCACAGCAACTAAGAGATAGCATAGATAAATGGGACCTCATAAAACTAAAAAGCTTCTGCTCAACAAAAGAAATGGTCTCTAAACTGAAGAGAACACCCACAGAGTGGGAGAAAATATTTGCCAGCTACACATCAGACAAAGGACTGATAACCAGAATATATAGGGAACTTAAAAAACTAAATTCTCCCAAAACTAATGAACCAATAAAGAAATGAGCAAGTGAACTAAACAGAACTTTCTCAAAAGAAGAAATTCAAATGGCCAAAAAAACACATGAAAAAACCATCTCTAGCAATAAAGGAAATGCAAATTAAAACCACGCTAAGATTCCACCTCACCCCTATTAGAATAGCCATCATTAGCAACACCACTAACAGGTGTTGGCGAGGATGCAGGGAAAAAGGAACCCTCTTACACTGTTGGTGGGAATGTAGACTAGTACAATCACTCCAGAAAAAAATTTGGAGGCTACTTAAAAAGCTGGACATCGATCTACCATTTGATCCAGCAATACCACTCTTGGGGATATACCCAAAAGACTGTGACACAGGTTGCTCCAGAGGCACCTGCACACCCATGTTTATTGCAGCACTATTTACAATAGCCAAGTTATGGAAACAGCCAAGATGCCCCACCACTGATGAATGGATCAAGAAAATGTGGTATCTATACACAATGGAATTTTATGTAGCCATGAAGAAGAACGAAATGTTATCATTCGCTGGTAAATGGATGGAATTGGAGAACATCATTCTGAGTGAGGTTAGCCTTGCCCAAAAGACCAAAAATTGTATGTTCTCCCTCATATGTGGACATTAGATCAAGGGCAAACACAACAAGGGGATTGGACTGTGAGCACATGATAAAAGCGAGAGCACACAAGGGAGGGTGAGGATAGGTAAGACACGTAAAAAATTAGCCAGCATTTGTTACCCTTAACGCAGAGAAACTAAAGCAGATACCTTAAAAGCAACTGAGGCCAATAGGAGAAGGGGACCAGGAACTAGAGAAAAGGTTAGATCAAAAAGAATTAACCTAGAAGGTAACACCCACGCACAGGAAATCAATGTGAGCCAATGCCCTGTATAGCTATCCTTATCTCAACCAGCAAAAACCCTTGTTCCTTCCTATTATTGCTTATACTCTCTCTACAACAAAATTAGAGATAAGGGCAAAATAGTTTCTGCTGGGTATTGAGGGGGTAGGGGGGAGAGGGAGGGGGTGGAGTGGGTGGTAAGGGAGGGGGTGGGGGCAGGGGGGAGAAATGAACCAAGCCTTGTATGCACATATGAATAATAAAACAATGAAAGTTAAAAAAAAAAGAAATTTAGCTAACTACAAAACCTGTATACTGAAAACTACAAAACAAGGGCCGAGAGCATAGCTTAAGTGGTAGAGTACTTGCCTAGTGAATGTGAGGCCTTGGGTTCATTCCCCAGTACTGAAGAAAGAAAAATGGTTAAAAGAAATTAAAGGAAACCTAAATAAAAGGAAAGATGTCCTGTGTTCATGCATTAGAAAGCTTAATATTGTTAAAACAGCAGTACTCTCCTAACTGACCTATAGATTCAATGAAAGCCCTATAAAAATAGTACTACATTTGCACTTGATTTATTGATTTTCAATAAGTTTTTTTTTTCATATTCTCTAATATCATCATACTATAGAAATCTAATTTGGCTTGTTAGTTAAGACAAAACTTTTAAAATATTCTTATCTAGGCATTATTAAGCCAGTCATGACAGCTGTACTTTTTTTTCTAACTATTAGAATACCTATACTTCCTGTTTTTGCCAAAAAAGTAGGCAAGATGAGTCTAAAATACATATGGAAAAACAAGGACTATAAATAGCCAGAATAGTCTTGAAGAGGAAAAGTTGGAAAACTCATACTTTCCAATTTTAAAATTGCTACAAAGCTATAGTAATCAAAACAGTATGTTACTGACCTAAGGATAAACATACAGGTCAATTGGGTAGAATCTAAAGATAAACCCATACATCAATGGACATCAAGACTATTCGATGGAAAAAGAAGTCTTTTCAACAAATGGTTATGGGACTACTGGAGAGCCAATTGCAAATGAATAAGTTTGGACTTCTACTTCACACTGTATACAAAAAATTAAATCAAAATGGACCAGAAAACCTAAACATAGAGGTAACACCGTAAACTTTTAGAAGGAAACATAGGCATAAATCTATAATTTTTAGACTAGGAAATGGCTTCTTTGACATGACACCCAAAGTATAAGCAACAAAAGAAAAAGTTAATAAATTGGACCTCATCAAAATTAAACAATTTTATTCATCAAAGGACCCTAGCAAGAAAGTGAAAAGGCAACCCATAAAATGGGAGAAAATCTTTCCATATCACTTATCTGATAAGATTCTAGTATCCAGAATATAGAAAGAATTCTTGCAACTCAACAACAAAAAGACAACCCAGTTGAAAAATGGGCAAAATGTCTGAACAGACATTTCTCCAGAGAAGATATGCAAAGGGCTGATAAGCACATGAAAAGATTCTCAATTAGGAAAACAATGAGTCATTAGGAAAACGTAAATCAAAATAAAAAAGGGCTGTGTCTCAAGTGGTAGAGCACCTGCCTAGCAAGCACAAGGCTATGAGTTCAATCCTCAGAACCACCAAAACAAAAGAAAACAAACCCATGAGACACCAGTTCACACCTACTAGGATAGCTATAACTAAAAAGTCAAACAATACCAACTGCTGGTGAGGACATGAGATGTTGGAAACCTCTTCAACAGCTGATGGAAATATAAAATGGTGCTGCTGCTGTGGAAAACAGTCTGACATTTCCTCAAAAGTTTACTACAGAATTATGATCCAGCAATTCTGCTCCTTAGTATGTACCCAAAATGTACATGAATGTTCAAAGTAGCATTTTTCATAGTAGCAAAAGAGTTGAAACAGCTCAGATGTCCAACAGTTGATGAATAGGTAAACAAAATATAGTTTATTGTACAATGGAGTAATTTTAAACTATAATAAGGAAGTACTAATACATGCTTCAGCAGGAATGAACCTTAAAAACACTATGTTAAGCAGAAGCCAGACACAAAAGCCCACATATCATGTCATTCCTCTCATGTGTAATGTCCACAGTAGGCAAATCCATAAAGATAAAATAAAGTCAGTAATTGGAAACGCTAGGGCCCAAGAGAACGTGGGAGTGACTGCTTCATGGACACAAGATTTCTTTTTGGATAATGAAAATGCTCTGGAATTAGTGTTAATGATTTGCAATGTTTTGAATATACTGAAAACCACTGAATCATATGCTTCAAAGAGTAAAATGATCAATTTTATGTTATAGGAATGCTATCTCAAAAAGAAAATATAAAAAGCTAAAAAAAAATAAACCCATGGTGTTTATACAGGAATTTTGCAGAA
Source organism: Castor canadensis (assembly GCF_047511655.1). Taxonomy (NCBI): domain Eukaryota; kingdom Metazoa; phylum Chordata; class Mammalia; order Rodentia; family Castoridae; genus Castor; species Castor canadensis. The sequence continues at coordinate 133,233,736 of NC_133393.1, read as the reverse complement.
GGGATTTTGCAGAATGAATGTATTTCTTTTCAATCCTAGTCACTAAACTGACTGTTTTTTTAAAAAAGCTATATATTCGGCTAGATGGATTTAGAAGAAAACCAATGTTTTCAATAGCTGTTTCTGGCCATAGACAGATGATCACAGATTTCTCAATGGCTGTCAATTCTGATAGAGTTGGGAAACAGGCAGAACTTTTTGATAAATCATTTATTTCCATCTTGATCATTCACGTGAGCTGCTCAATGATAAAGACTGTGCTTTATAAGACTCACCTAGAAACGGGCAATTTTCCAATATGAAGAGAAGCATCTGAATGAATTAATTCAACAACAAAAAAACTATGGAAGGAAATATGCCCTAGCAACTGGCTTCTTGTACTACAATCAGGGGCTCATTTATTTAAACAAGTCAACTTTTGTAACACCCTCTGCACTGTATAGAATACTGAGTGACAAACAGAGCTGTCAAGAAAGAGGGAAAACAGTGGGAAATGTGAACTAGAATGAATTAAAAAAAAAAAAACTTTGTAAGAGAATGCTAAGTAGTCTGTAACAAGGAATTTTCCTCTAAAATAAGCAAAAGCTATGTGAACACATTGAACAAGTGAATGTTAATGGGGTGAAAAGTACTTAATAATCCTCACAGCATTTCTAATAGAATTTACCTGGCCCCCAACTAATTATAAAAACTCATCTAAATCCTAAAAGACGTTGAACAAGACCGTACAAAACCTCCCTTCATTCTCACGTCAAACGCTGCTTGACAGATAAGTTGCTTACAACATGAGTTCTATTCATTTTTGCTTTCACTCCGTTTCCCAGGTTCTTGCCTAATACCGTATTTGGAATCTTAGCAACATATTAGAAGATATATATTATTAATTTCACTTTTGCTATTTCTTTCTAAAGCTATTAAGATTGATATTGAGATGATCGCTTTTTCCCTCAAAGAGATTACATTACCAGAAGTTATTTTAAGTATTTGTGAGAAGGATTTAAAAATATCCCCTTGGTGACATCACTGTTCTAAGATGGAGTCTCTTGGGAATTCTGCTCCCTGTTCTACCACTGGTTTTCTGTGTGACTTTGGACAGAAAGTATAAAAAGACAAGTGCAAACTAAAACTATGAAAACAAGGCTAACTGAGATCAATGGAGTGGGCTGAATGGCTCTGTAGCAGCTGTCCTCGTCACTGAAAGAAATTTCAAATTTACTGAGCTGTGTACTGAGGCAGTTTCTTATATAGTATTATAGGAAACTCAGAGTTTACCTATGAACAAGAACTGTGTTAAATCTAGTAATGTTTGGCATCTTCTTTTGCTCTGTATTTGTCATTGAAGAAACTGAGGCTGTTATAGAAAGAACAAAGGAGCCATCTGATATTCTAAAGCAATAAGGTTTTGGATGCACTGAAATAAGCATCTTAAAAATCAGACTTTTACTTTACTGATGTTGTGTGCATGCAAATCTGAAACCAAATTATTCATATACTTTAGCCCAATTCACTTGTAGCAGCTGGTCAAATTGGAATCAAATCATATTTTGAAAGTCTAGTAGTCAGAAATAATTTTTTAAACCCATTGGAAACAAAGAACAAATAAACAGTTCTATCCAGTGGGATGGGAGGAAAAAAGCTCCCAAATTGGTAATAGTATGATCACACCTAAATGTCATCTTATGAGTCTCCTGGGCATTATTTTTTTAGATCAATGCTATCTGCATTTTTATGGCAGACGCATTTTCACAATCCCCAGAGGGAAGATGAGTACCTAATGGTAATGAAAAGAGGAAGCTAGTAAGATTAATCAAGTGAAAACATGAGATATTTGAAACCCACTTATCTATATAAAATGTGGAAATTCCATTTTTAGAAGTAAATTCTCTAGTATTCTTAATTTAAAAAAATAAACTAGGTCACCCATGGAAGGTAATAAATTACAGTGTTAAAAGATAAATTTTTAAGGCTGGAAATGGCAGTGTACACCTGTAATTCCAGCATTCCCGAGGCTGAAGCAGGAGGATTGTAAGTTTAAGGCCAGTCTTGGACCTCATATATAGACCCTGTCCCAAACAAAACAACAAAAACAAATTTAAAAAATACCAAAAAGTGGATAAAATTTTAAAAGGGAAAGTAACGATCCTCATCAAGATATAAAGCAGAGACGTATTTAATCCACTAATAAGGGATCAGTAAGAGATTACAATCAGTTCAAATAAAAATTCAAAGAAACAACACATATATATAGGCAAATAAAGAATGCTGAAATGTATTTACACATAATGCAAAACAGATCAATACGAAGAGCAGTGAGCAATGGCATTCTATCAGACACAAGTGATTTGTGTTTCTATGTGCAAGAATTGTTTTCATGATTATTCATTTTCTACAACTGACAGAGTTGCAAAGTAGCTCAATGATAAGAAATGGCAGAGGAAGTCCAGAGGTGTGTGCTAGACAGACACTTGGCAATCCTTTTTTGGAGGGCCCATTTCAGGGATTTTTTTTTTACAATTTTTCCCAGCAGTAGGAATATGATTTGTTAATTAGGGAAATATGCAAAACAAGGTTCATTCTGATAATGAGGTTGCCTAAACAAATGCTCTATTTAAACCGCTTAAGTCCATAGTTATAAATAAAAGTAGTCCCTATTCCTGGCCTCACAAAAAGAGAGATTTGTTTTGTCCTAGGAAATAACTTCTCTGAAGGGTAAGGAAAAAAATCTACCTAAAATTACTCAAGAACCCACATTCAAACTGCACTACTTAGTTGCAAATAAATAAATAAATAAATAAATGACTGTTGAGCCAATACTGCATTTTAAAACAATAGGAACACTTCAGTATCTTTCAATTCTTAAAAAATTATTGAGTTTTTAAAACTTAGCGTGCGTGTGTGTATGTATTACTGGGGCTTGAACTCGGGTCTCATAACAAGTGCTTTCCCACGGGAGCCTTGCACCAAGAACTTCAGCTTTTAGCTATTTTTTTTAGCAGGGTCTCCCACTAACTTTGCCCAGGCGGGTCTTAGACCTTGATCTTCCTTCCCCCACCAGCTGAGTAGCTGGACCACCGGCCTGTGCCATCCCATCCAGCTTAGCTTGGCTTTTTAAGTGAGGTTATTTTATTAATATTTTAGTGGGAGAGCACTTGCCTAGCGTGCACAAGGCCTTGAGTTGGATCCCCAGTACTTACAAAAACAATGTTTTTTAAACTCAAAAATGTTCTGCAATTTATTTGAAAGTTTCAAGTCCTGCTTTTCCACTGCCTTCCCTTCTGCAAAAGGGTGGATTGGTTGGAAGGGTTTCTTTTCTTTTCTTTTCTTTTAGGCTAGTAATCCAATTTGCACAAAAATGGCCATATGTGGAAAGATAAAACACCAAACTTGATTTTCGTTACTAGTTCTGTGATACTACAAACCAAAACTCTTCAGAACCACAACTTAAACAAATACCAGAATCAAAGCCTACAATTTTTGAGACATTTTTAGTAATAAATGATAGTTATACAGGCGGTTTCATTGTGACATTTCCATATATACATATGCTATACCCCAGTTTGGTGCATCCTCTCCATTATTCTCTCTCTTCTCCCACTCCCCTTCTTCAAATGATTTTGACAGGTTTCAATGTTCCATATTCATGCATGTACAAAAGTGCCTCAACCATATTCACCCTCCTTTACCCTCTTCATTTACCTTCCTCCTCCCACCATTACCTCTCCTTAACGTGACCTGTTTTACATTCCTCCTCCATTCCTTTAGCGTCTGTGCTCATTGTTCAGTGGGGTTTTACCTATAATTACATTGTACTTTAGTCAGTCAAACCCCCTCTATTACTCTTCCTTATCTTCCCCCCACACCTTGTATTGTTTAACAGCTTTCAATGTAGTCTTGTTCCTATACAGATGTGATGTATAAAAATATGGTATGGTTCAAGATTTTGCATGTTATCCTTGTGCAGGGGCCATGCTAATCTCCGTATCATTCCAATTTTAGTATATGTGCTGCCAAAGTGAGCACCAGTGCTTACAGTTTTGAGTACACAGATGTAGAAGCATTTAAGAATTTTGTGCATGCCCCGTGCGCTTCCAACCAACCCACCCTTTTGCAGAAGGGAAGGCAGTGGAAAAGCAGGACTTGAACCTTTCAAATAAATTGCAGAACAGTTTTTGAGTTTAAAAAACATTGTTTTTTTGGTTTTTGTTCAATTCCTGATTTTTATGGCAAATAGCAGGCACAATGAAACAGAAAATTTTCACTTAGCTGTGGGGCCTACAGAATTTTGTACATGCAAAAATGGAAATAAGCCAGCAATTCCAGTCTAAAATGTACCTGAACCATTAGATTTGCACAGTGCTCTCACTTATTTTTCTTCATCACTTCAATTAAAACTGAGTGCAAAAGTCATCCGCCTACATGATATACTACCCCTACCAGACCATATCTATTAGTAGTAATAAGTAACATAACGGAGGTGCTACCTGCAAAATGCAAATCTTTAATTAGACTTTGTTTACATTCTTGTTAATAAGTTCTGTAAATATATTCAGTGGTGTTTCAGATGACTGGCTGTTGCTTGCAGTGGCCTGAAAATACCCCTAGGGGGCATCACACTTTCCAACGTGCTGATAGGTTCTACATGGAACCAATGAGTGTCTAAAAGCATTCTCTACTCTGCTTGTTCTAAACTTATTCTTCCAGGTGTGAGAATTTGGGGCCAGTCTTCTTGTTCACTCATTTACCTTCTAAACTGCCTGGCTTCCCTGTGAGTTGAAACCAGCATCTGTCCTGAGAGCATTTACAGGATGAATTGGTTTGGGATAAGCCAATTTCATTTTGTGTCACCCTAAAGAGACATAATCAAAGTGGATCCCTCAAAATCCACTCTCTAAGGTCTTATAAAAGGATAGTTTAGTGGTTAATCTGAGGACTCTAGAGTCAGACTGCTAGAGTTCAAGTAACTCCAACACTTACTGGCTTTGTGACCTTGGGCGAATTACTTAAACCCTTTGGGCCATAGCTACTCATTTGTGAAAGTGACCAATAATAATTATACCTACCTTATAGAGTTCTGAGTGTGAATCAAGTGAGTTAATATTTCTACAATGCCTGGAACAGTGCCTGGTCCACTAGTAAGATTTACACAATATTAGTTACTATTACTATTGTTGTTACTTATCATCACCGCCATGACAGACCCACCTCCCAGAGTCACCCAGGTATGAGCTAATATATCCTTTACAGGAAGCACTGTACAAAGCTGAATGTGACAAATAAGTTGAAAGGATCTCGTTCCTACTTCAAATGCACAACTAGCATTCCACCTTCTTGGCAGGTTTTTAAATGAAACTAAACTCAACTTAAGTTCTCACTGCCCTGTTAAATATATATATCAGCTGAATGAAAAAAAAAAGCACATATTTATTATATGCTGGTTCCTGGGAATTCAAAGAAACTGCAGTTTCTTCCCTGCAAGTTTATAATCCAGTCCAGAGAGGCACATACGCATTTGATTCCCATACAGAGTGCTAAATGCTTAACACTCTCTTACGAAATTTGCATCGGCTCCATTCATGCTTTTTTTCCAGTTCTGTCAGTCAGAGCAGGCTCTTGGCAAATTAGTGAAGTGGCCACAGTTTGTCTTTGGCTCCTTCCCTCTCCCCTGAGGACATTCCCTTCCCCTCCTCCAGCAAGTGCCTTCCACCTCCAGGCAACTCTGAGTCTAGTTGTAGAATTGAGAACAAATGGCTATGATCCCTGCAGTCGTGTTTTGTGCTAATTGAAGGATTTGCCCCTCCTGAGGGTATGTGTAGTTTTGTAAGGAATTTCCAAACCTGAAACTCCATAAAAACTAAAGGGATAGATCTCTGCGAGAATTTCAGGCTACCTGGGAGGAGGAAGCAGTCTTTTAAGTACTGGCCAGTGTCCATTCCATCATCTAACTGCTTTTGCCATATACCTGTCTATTTTACTGCCCGTGCAGCTAAGAGCTGCTTTCTCTAGTGCTGCAGGACAGGCCAAAGGGTAAATTGCAGAGCTTTCCATTTTTGCTTGCACTCTTCCTGTCTATATTATTGGGCAAGAATTTGGAACACTCAGCCTTCAACCCATACTGCCCCATTCTGACAGTGTGCTTCAAGCTCCCATTTTCACCACGCTCGATTACCATGCTTCATCTTCACCACAGAACTCCGACTTCTGTTAAATTAAAACAAGCAAACTTTCAACGGGAAAAAGGCATATTTTATTCATTAATGAAAAGACATGTTTTCTTCACGATGATTTCTATTCAAAGGATTCAAAGCATTGTGCGTGTTTTTGTTCTGCGTAAGAGCAGGTTCTAACAGGATAGCTTGTTATTAGAATTTATCTCTTTTCAGGCATAAGAAATTCATTCTTTTAGAAGTTAATCCTTTTCTCTAAAAGGGACATACTATCTCCTCAGAATTAATCAGCTTTTGTCTTTACATTTAGTCTTAAATTGCCACATAGCATTGTTCCTCTTTCTGAATCATTTGTCATAGCTAAATAGAGGCCCATATAAGGACAGCTGCAGCTGCCTTTAAGTGGGTTTTTTCCTATGGCTCAGAGAATAAGCACTATTTGTATCGTCTTTTCACAATCTTTTTTTTTTTTAAAGTTCCAATGAAAGTAAGAGAGAAGATTCATTTTCCATTGGAATTCAAAGATGTATGATAATAAATGAAAATAAAAACATGCATTCATAAACAATAATGGCACAAGGAAATTAACTTACCAAATTCATGAATTTCTTTCTTTTTAGTTCATGAATTTCTGAATACAAAGCTGTAAGAAAAATCATTTTTTCACATTCATTCTTGTTTTCAGTAAGACCTGAACAATAAGAAAGTCAAACACAAGTTGTTACTTTCTTGCTTAGAAAGCCATTAGAAAACAAATTTTATCAGACTTTCCTAAAAGAATTTAGTTAATATGAGTCTGCCAATGCATTAGCCCTCTTGAGTTCCTCTTTGAAACTCCATCATGGTGAATGTGTGCGGGGAGCACCAGCACTCACAACACAGTCCATCTTTATTTGGTAGGAGGAACTAGAGCAATATTTAGTCTGAGATTACTTAGTCACAGCAACGGGAAACATGAAGCAGAGAAGCAAGAAAGTAGAAAGAGAAAAATAAGAAAAAGTAGAATTCACTTCAGTTTAATTATTACCAATATAGACAAATGAAAGTCTGTCTTCAGAGACTATTAATGTTTATTTTTCTGTGTGTGTCACATCAGGTAAGAAAAAAAAAATACTCTCGTGGTTCTCTCTTGCTTCATTTCAGATGATTCTAGAAACATTCTGCATTGGCGAGGTAGCAAGAGACCCTAGTATGTTATTTGTGTTTACTCTGGCAGCTCAGAAAAGATTTTGGATAGTTGCCTACAACCTGACAGTATCCACAATACAGAAAAGCAAACCTTAAAATCATAGAACCTTAGGACTACAAGTTGCCTGTCAGTCTTCCATCTAATATTTAAGTATTCTATAACACTTTGATAAGTGATGATCCAGTCCATATGCTTGACACTGTCAATGACCAGATCCCCACAAATCGGCATGGCCAATTTCCTGAGCCACATGGTAGCTGACTACTGACAGCCTTCTTCCCCTAAAGGAACAACAACAAAAATCATTCCTAGGCAAGACCTGTATATCTTCCAGCAATGGAAAGATATTCCAGAGGTAATAATTTCCTCTGTTTACCACACTTAAACTCCTATGTCTGTATCTAATAGGAAGAAATGATATTTTCTCTTCCATGTCTACTTGGCTTTAATATGTGATAATTATGACAAAGCTGCAGAGCTCTTAAATGAACATGCCATCCCAGCAATCCCTTAATTCCAGTAATTCCTTGAATTATTCTTTCAGAGTTCATATTGGTTCCTTTCTATGCTACAAGTGACTCGTAAGTAGGTTAATACTAGTAATAAATAAACTCAACTAGATGTGATTATGAAAACTTTTGACATCAAAACAGAAAAATATTCTTAGCATTAACAGAAAGGTTTGTGAAACTCATGTTAGGTAATTAGAAGGTGTAGTTCTGTTTTTAAGATAACGTTCTCATTTTCCAGTTAGACAGCCAGCCACCAATGTTCTTCAACTAAACCTTAAGTGCATAAATCCAGTTTCCTCTTCTTTATCTAGTTCATGTTTGTATACCAAAACAGAGTTATGTTTAACTTGTTACTAAAGTTTCCTTTTTCTGTTTTTCTTCAATGAAGACCTAGTTTTACTTGCACATTTTTCACAAGCATCAAATAGTGGGTGATCTTTCAAGCTTGAACAGCAACAGTTGTATCGCTGAGGAAGGATTTCTTGTTTCAAACTGTCTAGGTAATAATTTACAGCTATTTTTGGTAATTCTCAAAATGACAGCTCCTTGAATTTTTTTGTGTGCAGAAAAATTTGCTGGGCTAGCATCTTTCAGACCCTGGGAGGTTCACCCCAACCCTTGGCATGTAAGAGCAAGGGAATGCTCTAAAATTCTTACTCCAGAGGGAATCAACCTGTCCAACACAATCTTGTGATTCATGTGAATGTTTGATGAGGTTACCCTAAAGTCTGTGACCTCCAGAGGCTTGGAATTTCTGGGACAAGATGAACCTATAACTTGGGTGACATTACATATAGGTCTTGGACATTCCAAGACCAAACCTGATAAACTGAATTTATGACAATAGTTGAGTTCCTCTAAAGAAAACTAACAATACTTTCAACATCTGTTTTCATATGGTTCTCAATATATGATTGCTAAAGAGTAGAACAGATGCAAGAGGGCAGTAAATAATAATGAACAACCTCTTAAAATTCTGAATGTTGACCAAAGTAAAGTTTACACACAGTGGACATACATTGAGACACCCCTTTGAACATCAACTTAAATACCAATAATGAAAAATAGGACTGTAAAATAGGTAGAGTGTGTAGCAGGGGTAACTAGTAGGAGGGGGAGGGGAAATGAAGGAGATTAAGGTGACAGTATATGATAGATGAACTTCATATACCTGTATGAAACAGAACTAGGAAATCTCTTGCAATGACTTTAAGTGGGATGGGGAGGCAGTTGAGAGGGAGAGACTATAGGGGCAATGTAACTAATGCACAATATAAGTCTAATAGGAATTGTTACTATGAATCCCCCCATATAATGAATATATCCTAATAAAAAATTTTATTTAAAAAATTCTGGATGTTGTCATAAAATACACGTGGATGCCACTGGCTATTGGCAGGCTTAAGTTGGGGAGGAGGATGTGGAAAAAGAAATAATAAAAGAGGAAAAAAAAAATGTAACAGAGAGGAAGTAGAATTTTTCCTTAAAGCAAAGAAAAGAAAGTATATTTAATATAACTTTTGATCATTTCCTTACTCAAAAATCTTCAATGAGTCTGCATTATCTACAAGATAAATTTTGGCCAGTCCAAACTGATGTTTAAAGAGCTGGACGGAACCTACCTCTCCAGTCTTACCTCAGGTTGATTTATTGACAATTCCTTGAACATTTCTTTGGGGTTCTTATCTTCTTTTCCTTGCTCCCTAAAGACAACACCCAAAAAGACATAGCCTTGAAGACGACAATTAGAAGTTCCATGTGGCTAGTACTCATTAACCTTGTTGTCTATCATATTTGCTTTATATGCCTCAAATTTCTCAATGCCCTCATTGGATAGTATTCCATATAATCCAAGTAACAGCAGTGAGGGAGGAGCGATGGCTTATTCTTGGAACTCTGACTGAAATTCTATCAAATTATTCATATGTGTTTTGGGTATGTTTTGCTTGGGTTTTTTTGTTTGTTTGTTTTGTTTTTGATATATAGGATTTAGACTATTACAAAATAGTTTTTTCTTACTAATCTCATTGTGCTACTTCTATCAGCTACATATGCCTTTACTTTACTAAACCCTTCAACCTTGGAAAATTTTTCCTACACAGTCATTTCTTCCAAAGGCTCAATTTTGTTTGAAATCAGCATCTAGAACTACAAGTAAAACAATGAATCATTAGTTTTTACTTAGAGCCTTTAAAGAAACTTACCATGTAAAAGTTATTTGATAAAAGTTTCTGGGTTTTTTTCATGGTAAGAGAGTCGAATTAAAAAGACTTAATAAAAGCAGTAGGACTGAAGCATTTATATTTCATATACCTTATATAGAAAGATGCACACACACAAAAAAACCACATATCCAAAAGCTAGGATGGAAAGCCCTCACTCTTTTTTGCTGGGGTTTGAATTTGGAGCCTCAAGATTGCTAAACAGGCATTCTACTGCTTAAACCATGCCACTAGCCCCAAACCAAGCAGTAGAAAATGAATTCCTGCATCTCTCCAAATTTAAGTGCAGATTTGTCTTTATTGATTGCTTGGATGTGATTAGAGATGTGTAGTGAACCTTTATAACTCCATGGAACTTCCTTATGTAAACAGTGGAAAATTAAAAAATATTCATGAAGAGAAGCCCAAAAAGACAGATTATCATAACTCAACATATACCTGGGAATTGCAAGACCAAACCCAATAAATTGAACCTCTAATATTAGTTGAATTTCTAGAAAGAAAATTAACAAAGATTTTTGCAACATCAAATTGCTCCAAGGAGCCAATCCCACCCTTTTTTAAAAAATTCAATATCCTTGCTAATCCCTAAGAATTAAAAGACTGCTATTATTCTTATTAAGCATGAGAACCTCATATTACAAAACACTGAGATGAAATTTAGCAAAATAATCAGAACATTATTTATGAAATTTGCCAGACGTCAACTCTTAGGGGTCATATGGTCTATTCACAAAAACAAATCCTGTGTACAATACCACACATGTACACTCTGTGCACACAACGCCCACAGCAATCATACAACAACTTGGATAACACATGTGCCATTTCCACTGTGCCTCCACCAGTGGAACTAGAGCTGTATACACTAGGAAAGTATTAAGAGAAGTAGGATCCTGGATATGATGACAACTCAACCTGAGTGTTGTCCTGGGTCACACAGGAAGTACATCAGCGTATTGGTATGGCTGTTCGGGTTTACTGAACTTTACTTGAGGGACTCATTTTGTTTTGACTACTCTTAAGTACATGACAGTTTTAGTAGTTGCTTTTGTTGCAATAAAAACATTTTACATATATTGAAATAAACTGTTCACAGATTCTCCCTAAACCTTGGTTCACTTCATTTCCTTTTCCTTTTGCTGTTAGAAATGCTGCCTACTTGTCAAGGGCCAGTTCAACTCCCCACCCCTCTCAGAAAACTCTCCACAACTGTGAACCTATAGTGATTTCTACATCCTTCTATTTTCAACATCATTTTGCTTCTTAGGCATTCATTTATTGTCTTGTTTGGTTGTTTGTTTTTCCCACATAAATCTTTTTTTATCCTTCTTAAAGACAGGGAATGTTTTGTATGTCAAACATAGCCTAGCATAGTGATTGTCCCTTACAGATACTTATTAAATATTTGTTGACTGATTTAGATAATGTGTTACCTTTATTCTGAGTTACTTTTAGCACCGCTTAGGAAAAACAGACTTCTAGAGCCACTTTAATGCAGCCCATCCTGCTCTGTTTTGCAGAGCGTTCATATTTACAGTCATGATGTCATGATGTCAGTATCAGTAAGTGCACCATGGTACTGCAATCCATGCCAATTCTTAGTTACTAGGAGATATTGCAGATAATCTAAAATGTTAATTTTTAGACGTTACCAGTCAAATAAAAAATTTTCAAATCCCTAAGAATTCTATTAAAGTATTCTTTTTTGTGAAAAATACTATTTTAAGAAACCTTCAAGAACTCAACTGTCAAGCATGGTGACACACACCTGTAATCCCACTACTATGGAAGGTAAAGAAGGAGGATTGTGAGTTTGAGGCCAGTCTGGGCTACATAGCAAGACCCCATCTAAACAACCAAACAAAAAACAAAACCTCAACTATGGGGTCAAAAGAAAATACCCAGTCATTTTGAGAAAGTATATTCAAAGCCTTAATAATTTACATTTTTTTTGTGGTACTGGAGTTCAAACTCAGGGCCTACACCTTAAGCCACTCCACCAGCCCCCTTTTGTTTTTTGTTTTTGTTTTTGTTTTTTTGTAATGGGTTTTTTCAACATAGGGTCTTCCAGAACTGTTTACCTGGGATAGCTTCAAACTGCAGTCCTCCTGATCACTGACTCCTATGTACATATTTTTGATCTTTCAATTTTATTTCTAGAAAACACATTCAGAAGAAATAAAGTTTTACACAAATACTTAGCTACAAGGATATTCATTGTTGCATTGCATATAATAAATAAAAATACTTACAAGCCTAAATAACAATAAAATAGGTGATAGGTCAAACAAATTATATGTCATTCAAGAGAGCCTTAAAATATATCATATACAACCATATTTAATGAAATGGAAAAATATTCTCAGTATATTATATGAAAAAGTCTTTATAATTGCAAATACTCCAGATGTTGATGTCAATATCACTTTACAATGAGATTACAGACTTCTAAATTTTCTATAGTAAAGATGTATTATTATTATCATTATTATTTGATGGTACTGGAGCTTGAACTCAGGACCACAGATGCTATATGACTTGAGCCACACCTCCAGTCCAATATTATTTTTGTATGAAGTACAAAAAAAATTATAAGGCATTAAAATTTTACTTACATGCTTAGCCAGTACCTCAGAATTGCTCTTAAGGGTCATATATCCCATAGCCATGAAAACTATTACTTATCTTTAATTAATCACAGGACTAACTAAAGAAATGATCTCCTCTCCAGCTAGCTAACTTCTTCAGAAAAGTGAATGAATGTCTATGGCTAAAGCCAAACTGATGTGATGAAGTTGTGGAAGGAACATTTTTCCCTAGCATCTGTGCTCATAGCTCTTCATGCTGTCCACAGGTCCACGGGAAGTGCATGTGTAAGCACAACACAGCAGGCAGCCACTGCCAGCACTGTGCATCACTGTACAATGACCGGCCCTGGGAGGCAGCTGATGGCAGAACAGGGGCTCCTAACGAGTGCAGAAGTAAGTAAGGAGCCCACAATACTCAAAAGCCTTCTTTGTAGAGTAAACTTATCTGTTGACTGCTTGCTATCTCTAGAAACACAATCGGAAGTGGTGGGTGACACACACTATAACCTGCACAAACATAGCTCATATCACTGCCCATTATGACTTCAACCAGTGGGAACAGTTCACTTGCAAAGTTGTCAACAGGCCTGACTTGTCAAGAATGTGTTGCCTATTTGCTTGGACATTTTGTGGGATCTAAACACTTCCTTGAGAATTTGACATAACACAAAATGAATAGCCACAAGAACAATTGAGATTTATAGTGTTTGCTCTCATATCTGAGATACTGAACTATAATCATGAAAATAGCTTGGGTTGTTCTCAAAACAACCCAAGAAAACAGATAGTGTTACTCCCATTTTAGAGATCAGGAAACTGAGGCTCTGTAAGATTAAGGATCTTGCCAAAGTTAGTAAATGAGAGTCGGGACTTGATCCCAAGTCTTCAGACTCTCATTAGATACTTTTCCCCCTAATATTATAGTATTTTCACTTATTATACTTGAAATGATGAATCAGATTAGAAATTAAAACAGTAAGTCAAGAATGAGATTGCTCTACTAGGACTGAATTAGGGGTTGAGATTGGAGATTAGATAGGAGAACAGAAATCATGGGAACATGAACTGTTTTTCTATTTGCAGTTGAAATTGTTCAGAGAAATTCTCATGCTGTAATAATGTTTATATTCACAAGCCTCTTTTTTATGAGGATTTTTAAAGACAAATGCCGTGGGTAAAGTTGTGACAAGTCTCTTCCCATACATAATTTGGAGTCATAACTGATTTATTTTGTATCTAGGAAATATAAAGGATTTCCTTAAAACATGAATCTTAAATTATCTTATAATATGCTGCTTAAAGATATGAATCAGGTCAAAATATCATAAACACATCAAGGAAACAATGAAAAACAATACAATAAACATTTTCAAATACAATTGACTTCCATGAAAAAGTCTGGAGAATCTAAAGAATTTTTCCATATTCCTAGAGGGCCATTCTGGTCCTTTCCACAGAAACCCACCACATATCTAAATATACATCAAGCACAGAAATGATCACTTGATGTATTGGCTGATGATCTTAGAAATGCCGTGAGCGACTGTTACATAAGACACACTGCAAGCCTCTTCTGTAAGCAAATGAGGCTTCTAGAACAGACTTCCTTATGAATATGCCAAAATACATACCAAATGACAAAAGCTGAGGAAAAACACTTCGTAGAAGATAAATCTATAGTTCCCATGCTTTGTCCACCACAAGTTTCCTTCCAGGCTCTCAAGTGAGCATGAATTTTGGCTTGGATATGCCACATAAACTGTCATTTTCAAATACTGCTGACAGTCTTGGCTTTTCTTAGCAAAGTCAAGAGACCCACTGTGACTTCCCTTAGCAGGAATGGAAATGTGAAATTACCATCAAAGAGAGAAAATACCTGGTGGTCACTCAAAATAAATGCCAACCCCAGATGATAAGATAGCTAGAATATCTCTGCTTGGATAGACAGATTTATACTTTGTTGACTTTCATATTTATCTAAATGCTTATTCTTTTATAAGAATAGATGAGAATCTAAAAAAATAGTAACTTATTGAAGGCAAGGAGGAACAGGATAAATGGATATGGAGAAACTAGAGTTAGCAATGTATTCCTTTTTACAGTGTTATTCTTTTACTGTACACTATTCAAAAACTAGAAATAAGATTTAAAATCAACAGTCAGAATATCCTACTTTTAACTACTTGAGTATGGGAGAACCTGTATTCTTCTGTCCCTCTGTGGTGCTTTTATTCCAGCTTGTAAGTGCAATGGCCATGCTGACACCTGTCACTTTGACATCAATGTGTGGGAGGCATCAGGGAATCGCAGTGGTGGTGTCTGCAACAACTGTCAGCACAACACAGAAGGTCAGCATTGCCAACGCTGCAAGCCAGGCTTCTACCGTGACCTCCGGAGACCCTTCTCTGCTCCAGACGCTTGCAAAGGTAAGTGAACCCATGGTGCCAGAGTAAAGGATGACTCTTGTGAAAGAGATGAGTCCTTCCTTCCTTTATTTCGCTGGTCCAAGGGAGAGAGGTCATGAAAATCTCAGACAATAGACTCATGAACTTCAGTTAATTTCTTCATTGATAAGGAGCAAGAATTTTCAACCTGTTAGGTGAAAACACTACAATATTCATAAAGTAATCTCCTTTCTCACTCCTAAAGTAAAATTACTTCTAGTACCAACACATTTTGGAAAAGAATGATGAAGAGAGACAGATCATTCTGATGATCTGAAGACTACATAAATGTATGAAGAGGGAGGAGATAATAAATGGAATCAAACTAAAGCCATAAAGAGTGGCTACGTGTCCCTGAGTCATCTATCGCTCACTTCTATGGTGAGCATGAACACCTATAAAACTGCAGGTTTTGGTTTCATTATGAATGAATGCACTTTGGTTGACACTGCTGTAATGTATCCTTCTATCATAACTAACTTAGAGTACAACAGTAATTTCATGCTGTACCCCAAACATCAAACACTTATAGAATAGGTTCTGCTTTTTTGTTGGCATAACTCTAAGAAGTTTATTTTTAAAAAAGAAATTTAAAAGATCCCCCTAATTCACATGACATTACCTGTAACATGTGACTCTGAAGAGTACATGCAGAGGTTAAGTACTGTCAAATGTGGATAAACAGCTCAAATGACTACATTAGTGTTTACACATCTATCAACTTGGGAGTTATTACACAACAGAAACTACTCAGGACTACTAATGGATTGATTATCATGCTCTTCCTTGCCCTACCCAGGACTTCCATGTCCTGGCCCAAAAACAGTGACAGGAAGAGAGCAATACAATGGAAAGTGAGCATTTAAAACCTTAGGTTTTTTTTTTTTTAAAGGAAAAACCAAATTGCTCTTTAGAAATAGCCTATCTTTAATATCAGGGAGAAGATATGGAGTCTCTACATGCAGTTCAAAGGGGCTTGTTATTACAAGATTAGTTTCTTAAACAGCAGAGAGGCCAGTATGGCACAGCTCATTTCCAACATCCAGCACCAAAATTGGATTTGTGTCATAACTGTTCTCTAAGAATTCTGTTTTACTCCAGCTCCTTATTTGTACACAGACTCTCATTTTAATAGGTTTCTAGACCAGATTCCTTCATTGCTACTTACTGGTTGTCTGACGCTGAGCCAGCTAGTGAAAAGCTCTCTGGCCTTCAGTTTCTTCATGTGCAAAATTCTTCTCTGTAACTAAGATACAGACTGCATATAAGATGAAGTGCGTGTTTAGCACATTGCCCGCCAGGTAATAAACCCTCAAGAAACAAAACTATTATTATAGTAGCTATTATCTGTAATCTAGAAGGTGGGATACTAGGGTTTAAACTCAGGGCCTTGTGCTTGCTAAGCAAGTGCTCTAACACTTAAGCCTAGCCTCCAGCCCAATTTTTTTGCTCCAGTTATTTTTTCCAGATTGGGCTTTAAATTTTTTTAACTGACCGACCTAGGTCTGTAATCCTCCCATCAATGCCTCCCTAGTAGCTGGGATTACAGCTACTAGGGAAACACCACAACCAACCCTTTACTCTTTATTGCTTAAAAATATCAGATTGGCAGAGTGGCTCAAGTGGTAGAGTGCCTGCCTAGCATGAGGCCCTGAGTTCAAACCCCAGTATCAAAAAAAAAAAAAAAAACTTATACCAAAGATAATTGCATCTTTAAAATCCACAGGACTTTAGGAACTAAAATAAGGAGTCATTATTTATACGTGCTGACAAAAGGAACTGCTTATAATCCTGCTTTGACTTAGAACATACTCAGTTCCAACACTGTTTTGTACAGGATTTGTTTAAGTGGTTAGGTATGCATATGTGTATAGCCTCAAATCATTAAAACGAATGTCTGCAAATCACAGTATATGACTTACCAAGCAGATAAAGATGAAAAGAAAATAATTTGTCATTGAGTAACCTAGATAAGTTAACTACCTTATAGGAAAACAGGTAATATTTTTTAAAAGATACTATTATACAGCATTTATTTGAAGCATTATGTTGTACAGTGTATCAAATGTATTTACTTATTTGTTCATTCATTCATTCAATGACTGTATATTGCATGCCTAGTATGTACCCAGTGCTTTGGATACATCAGGGAACCAAAGGTCCCAAAGGGAAGCATGTGTTCTAGTGGAGGAGTCAAACATTAACTATAATTGACAAATATGTAATATGTGAGAAGTCAGTAAGGTCTGGTATCACCAAAGAGGAAAACAGAAAGCAAGGTGAGAAGGGCTAATGGTGCCAGGGCTTATGGGCAGGAAGAGGAGTGGTAAGGCGCAATACTGAATGGACTCATGAGGACGGGCTTCTTCACTGGGAAGGCGATACCTGGCCAAAGGTTTGAAGACAGTGAGGAAGTAGGCTAAATACTGAATGAGGGGAAGAACATTCTAGTCACAGGGAATACCCAGAGCAAATTTCCTAAGACAGGAAGGTGCCTAGTGTGTCAAAGTTTAAAACACGGAGGTCAATGTGTCTGCATCAGAATGGGAGTTGGGGGTAGCAAGAAATAAGACTAGAGAAGTGACTGGGGTGCATCTAACATGTACCTGTGGAACACTGTAAACACATCAGCTTTTGCTAGGAGTAAAATAATGAGCCACTGCAAGGAGTTTGAGCAGAAGAGGTGACATGATGTGACTTTATTTTTAAAGGATCACTCTGTGTTATACAAAGGCAGCTCATTCATATTGAACTTGCACTTCTAGCACTCAACTTTAGTCGAAGTTAAATAAGTCATCTTCAAACTGTGGTCCCTGGACCAGCACCATCACCATCACTTGGGAATGTGCTAGAAATGCACAACAAAGATTACTGATTCAGAAATTCAGTGATGGGGCTCAGCAATGAGTTTTAAGAAGCTTTCCAGGTAATAAACTTTGAGAAAAACCAGTCTAAATGATCTCCCTCCCGTTTTATATTGACTAAGGCAAAGTCAGTTTCTGATATCTCACTGACAGTTGGGTATCTCTTATGTGCTGGCATAGCAAGCAGCTAGTGATTTTCATTAAAAGTAGATGACCAAAAGGAATAATGGAGGAAAAATTTGAACAACTGATTCAACCTAGGTCTTGAGAGGGCCTTGACTGCTAAGCCAGAAAATGTTGGTGCTTATATTCTAGGGCACCAAGAGACCCTGGAATAATTTCATCAGGAAAGGGTTATATATTTATAACACATTTTAATGATGTTTAGTTAAGATTAACTTGAAAGCATTATATATTATTCATTCCTGCTTACTTTATTAATCAATATTTAAGGTGTTTGGTTTTGTAAAATCATAAAACAGGTAAAGGCATAATGAATTGAATTAAAAGATTCTTTTTGTAATGCCTAAGTCTGACCAATTGAGAAGAGAAAAAGAAAAAAAGAAGTTTATTGGCAAACTTGGAACCAAAATACCTATCTTTCTTTATTTTGATTCTCATTACTGGTCTGTGTTCAAGCTATGGGTCACATTCTTACCAAATATAAAAATGTTCCCAGCTCTAGCTTTTAAAATCTTAGAATACTCATGGCTTTTGTTTAAAATACAAAACAGGGAATTATAAAAGAAAAAAGATTTCTTGGTAGTGGTCATTATTACTTATAGAGACTTGTGCAAAGCAAGTTTTGTAGTTTTTGGTCCCCAAACTACCAGTCCTATGAAAAGCATAAGCAAAATGTGAAAATGTAGCTAAAACTAGCAAGACACATAAATTAACTATTTTTTTCAGCCCATAAAAATATCTAAATGTCCTTCCATAATCAATAGACTTAAGCAATTAGAATATTTTTAAGGTTTATTCTCTCATTCAACATATTCTTATTGAGCACTACTGTGGATTAGGTGTGCTCATGCCTGGAAATTATAACTATGGGAAGAAAGACACAGTTATTTTTTTCACAAAGCTTGAAGTCTAGTGGGTATATATACATACCCAGGAATATAGGCAACTCGTGGTGTATGCACACACACACAAGTATGATCAGTAATGTGTTAAAAAGGGATGGGATCCAGCAGGAGGGGCAGTTAACAAGAGTTGAGGGTTCTGAATTTTGACCTGAGACTAAAGTTTAACAGAAATTAACATAGAATGAGTAGGGGTAGATCACTAGAGAGAACACCACCACCAAAAATGAACAGAAGGAAGAAAGAGTACAGCACATGCTGCCAACTGAAAAAAAGTTCATAATGGCCTCAGAGGTAAGAATGAATGGGAGAGTAATAGAGTAGTAGGAAGATGAGAGGTGCCCCAGGATGGCTCCAGGTGTCTGCATCTTGGACATCTCAGCCAATGAACAAGGGTAACTCATGGATTGAATTGCCCACAAGTAATTGATAGCCAGTCAATATGCATCATTTTGTCTAACTGTGTAGGACCTACCTACCAAGTTGGTAATTATAGGTTATATTCTTTGTGTGTGTGTGTGACTAGGATTTGAACTCAGGGCTTCACACCTTACAAAGTAGGTGCTCTGCTGCTTGAGCCATACCTCCAGTCTAGGTTATATTCAAGTATCAGAAGACCAAAGATACTTCAATGAAAACTCTATCAGTACCACACTAAGACAGTCTAAGAACAAAATTAGACAAAAATCCTGAAACATAAGGTGATTATAACATTTTTGTCTAGATGAGTTCCTCAACCTCTTAAGTTGTCCTAGGATTCACTTATATCTGGGCTACTAAAAGACTTGAAGTTAGAAACTACTAATAACAATTTGCTAATTGCTAATAAGTGATTGTCAATAACCCCTTACTCACAAATATTTGCATGGTTCTTAATGTACCAAGGAGGGGAGTTATGAAAATGACTAATATCAATAGAGTTCCTTTACCATAATTTGTAGGAGATGGTTGGCTTAGTAGGGAAGATCTATATTTCCTTCTTTCCTTCTCCATACAGTACCCACCCACTGGGTAGACTCCCTAAGAAAGGTGTATCTCCATTCTCTTCATGACTATTCCAGGATATGTGTAGGGCAAAGATGCCTGTGCCCACTGTCTTAGCCTAGGTTTCCTTACTGGCACCTTCTTCCAGAATACTATTCTGGTCCTTCTCGTCCCTTTTCTCAGCCTGCAGTAGTTCTCAGCATTTATTAGCACATCCAATTCTTCTACCTAAATATTCTCCATAATACATTGTTTCATTGGCATGTTTGACATTTTATTATTTAGTAATATTTTCATATCACTCTCTTTCCTTAGCAGATGTTTCCCTGTATCACCTCTTTAATTAAAAGCTCTGCTAATAAAGCTTATGATTCCTAAGTTAACATGCCTAACATTTATTTAATACCTAAACCAGATTCATGAAAGGTGCTGAAAGAAATATTGCTGTAGCTACAAGTTTTCTCTCCATCAGTTTCTACTGTACTTTCATGAGAAACATTGTATCAAGAAAACAAGCTGAGGTCAAGGACGGAGTTACACATCTTAATTCTAGCACTCAAGAGGCTGACAGGATCGTGAGTCTAAGACCAGCCTGGGTTGCACAGGGTTTCAGGCCAGCCTGGGCTACATATAAGATCATGGTTAAAAAAAATTTTTTTAATTTTTTAAAAAGTTGAAAATGCAGGCATGGTGGTACAGGCCTGTAATCCCAGCAATGGGGAGGCTGAGTTAGGAGGATCATAATTTTTAGGCCAGCCTGGGCTACCATAGTAAGATACTGGTTTCAAAAAGAAAGAAAGAAAGAAAAAAAAACACAAGCAAAAAACCCAAAACAAAACACTCATACATGTTGATATTTAAAAATTCTAAACTATTTCAGTATGTGGTTCCACCGACGACACGTACGATGTTATTCAAAATAACATTTTATTGTATTTGTTCTACTGTGCACAATAAGGCAGAAAAGTAACCTCTCCTCCGTGTGTGGTCCACAGACTGGCCTCACTGGCATCATCTGGTTGCTGATTAGAAATGCAGAACCTCTGATCCCAACCCAGATCTACAAACTCAAATATGCACTTTACCAAAAAACCCAGGTGGTTCTATCATATTAAAGGTTGAGAGTGCTGCAGAATGCTTTTCAACAAGGGTTTAAAGCTTTTTAGCACTTACGCTAGAGTAAATTGTTTAAATTGGTTAGCCAGCACACCCTGCTTGACCAAGCACACAAATTAGCTAAGGTTTATATCTCTGTTTGTGTGCATATAGACTTAGAATTTAAAAATCAATTATATAGAGATTTACTGTGAAAAAACTAAAAATCTAGATACACGTGTTCTATGGTACAGCATTTTCCAGCTTGATCCTCCATAGAACACTAATTCCATGAGTTTTGGGTAGGAATTGCATAAGGGGACTTTTCCTATGTCCTTCAAATGTAGGAAATTAATTAAAGGCTTCTTTGCATCAGGATTTCTCATGGCCTAATTTGCTAATATTCATCATAAACTTCCTTTTGTATAGTGGCCACATTTATATGAAGACTTCACATGGGGAGACATCCCTGAAGATGCCTTCCGTACATATTTCTCACGTCCAATTGCGCGGGGCTACAAGTGTGTACAAGGGAATGATAAACCTTGTTTCTAACGTTGAATAACCACAGGCGGTGTTAACTAAGCCTAGGCCATCTCCATTCTATTGCGCTGCACACAATGAACATTTGACAGCCCTTCCCTCCTTTCCTGGTCTTTATCATCTCAGGAGTTGGAACTGCTGGAAATCTGGAGATAAATTTTCTAGAAGTATATGTCATAGCTTAATTTACTTCGGAAAACATTTATCATCTCCTCTGTGTCAGGCACTGTGGTAAGCACCACATCTGTAAAGATGAAAAGGTCTTCCCTAAAAGATCTTAAACTGTAGGTGGGGAGAATTTTACAGTAATGGATCATTTCCATACACTGTGGTGGTGGTGATGGTACAGTGGCTATAGCTGACACTGGATGCACGCTGTTTTCCGTTCACTCTTCAAAGTGCTACATATCAATTAACTCATTTAAGTTCCACAGAGCTGCTTTGATGTGAGTACTGTTATGAGCTCCCACTTTATAGGAAGAAAGTGCAATGAAAAGATATACCAAGTGCCTTCAGGAGTGTGGGATGAGGGCAGTTTAAGGAAGACTTCTTGCAGAAATCCCACAAATATTTCTTTGATGGATGTTTTTATTTTTTCTAAAAGTACTGAAACACAGAGTTTGTCCTACTTCCAATCTCAGTGGTTGCCTTTGTTGCCCTTAATGAGTTAATCTACAAGATGAAATGAATGGATGATATTCTTCCTCATAGCAGCTACAATATATTTAATAGAACACATGAATTCATTCAACAAATATAGCAATTTTAACCTTAGGAGTCAATTCTCAGGTAGTTTCCTGCTGAATAAACCATCAGCTTTTTTGGTCCTATTAGTATGTTTTTCCCTCTCACTAGACTGTGTTTTTCACGCTCACTCTCCTATTAAGCATGATGTTAAGTGCAGTGGTCCTTATGTGCAAACTTTGGTTAATAAGCATAAATTCATGAAACCTGAATAAACAGAACCCTGAACAAAATTTACCACCCAAAAAATTTATTCCTATGAGCAGTTAAATCATCTCTGTTCTTACTTCCTCTTCATTTCAACCTTAACCAGAGTCTGCTGTGGGACCAGACAATCAGGTACACATTTCCATGCCAAGAAATCACTTCTAAGGATTCCAGAAATATTGTTTGTTTTTTTAAGACAAGTGGAGATCATTGAAACTGAATTTATTTCTACAACTCAGGGAAAAAATGGTTTAAAGGACAGTGCATTTAAGGTCGGTAAACACAAGGGAAAATATGAACCTCTCCAGCTGAATCTAGGGCTGAGAACAGAAGTGGAGGCTCAAACTAGCTAGTTCCTAAGGAACAGAGGGGAAAAGAGAAATGTAGTTCTCACTATGTGCTGAGGTACTTTGAGCATTATCTCTCCATTCTGAAAGAGCATGGTCTCTTTTAGAAGAATTTATTTGGAATTCTCTAAAGACATTTATGTGGCTTTGGAATCCTATAACCTAGTAGATTTTTCTATGGCAGCCATATTAAATATATGAGAATAACCCAACCAGACAGTGGTGTACTGGCTTTCAATGTTTGTGGGATGGGTGGGTGGGTAACTTGTAGCATTTACCAATTTCTGTGGCTTAAAAATTCCCACCATGGCCAATTTCAAGCTACCAGACCATTTCTTATCTGGGCTCAGTCTGACTTAAGCCACAGTAAAATGGTATCGTGCCTTTGGGTAGTCTAGTCTTCACCTTCATAGTCTGCTTCTCTGATCTCAAGCACCTCTCTCTGTGGTCATTGATTCCCAAACCTGGATGTAGTTCTGAACCACTTCAGAGCATTTACTGAACCTATGGAATCTCAGAGCTCTGACCTCGATATTCTGACTCAGACCTCCAGCAGGGTATGGGGCTAGAAACCTGCTTTTCCTTACAAGCATCAGTGGCCATTCTGATTTAGCTTTTGGAGTCCTGGCTGGCATCTGAGAACCACTGCATACACCAGTCCTATTTCTAGGGAGAGCTTTGTTCACTTCCATCCTTGGATGAAAGAGTCTGAGCTAACAGTCATCTATAACTTAATCTACTCATGGAATTGGCCATATCTCTGGCAGAAAGTCCACAGCTCTGGCTAGACACACTTTTTCTGAAACACTGATAGGCATAAATGCTGGTAAGCTTTCATGTCAGTTATCTTCTCCCATACCTATAATCCTAGCTATTTAGGAGGTAGAGATCAGGAGGATCATGATTTGAGGCTAGCTTAGGCAGAAAGTTCATGAGACTCCCATCTCAGCCAATGGCTGGGTGCAGAGAAACATGACTGTCATCTTAGCTGTACGGGGAAGCACAAATAGGAGTATCGTAGCCCAGGCTGGCCCGAGCACAAAGTGAGATCCTGTCTCAAAAACAACCAACACAAAAGGACCGGCAGTGTGGCTGAAGTGGTAAAGTGCCTAATGAGCAAGTTCAAGGTCCTGAGTTCAGCCACCAGTACCACTAAAAAAAAAAAAAAAAAAGTCTAACATAGAACCTCTATTTTTTTTCCAAGAAAATTTCTGGCAGAGTGTATACATTTATTTCCCATGAACACTTCGTACTTTAAAGTGAATTATTATAATGAGTAGAATTTATAATAAACTTAGCTCACCACTACATTGACATTTGGTTTGCTTCCATATTGACATATTTCAGAATGTAGCATTGAGCTACTATAGGTGGTTATTGTGTTGCTCGTGAAGTCTCTCCTTCTCCAACCTCCTCCTTTAAGTACCAAATTCTGAATGGATGGGAAATATCAATAGCTACTCCATGATATTCTACTATAGAAAACTTTCCTTATGTTGGTATAACATGTTTGAAACAGACATTTGAAGCAATGCCTTACAGAAGCCTTAGCTCTCTTTTTAGGACACAGCCAGTTAGTTCCTTTATAATAATTTGACTTTTATGTCAAGACACATATTTTTACCTATTGCAGAGTCTCTCCATATTTAAAGAAAAATCAGTAACTGGTAAAGAAAGTAGAATACATTCCTTGTCCAAGTAAACAACCTCTTGAAAAGCTGACATGCCCTTCCTTCCTCCCTGGTGAGCCAAAATAAATGTAGTCAATTGACTTTTAGGAGAGAGTGAATAAAAATAAACTTGGTCCCTCTGCTCTAGAACCCAAACCAAGTGTTTACCAATATACCATCTGGTTACTTGGTTACTGTTATCCTAACTAGCTAGCTAGCTATGTAAAGAAGAGTTTATAATCCAATTCTCTCTTTTTTTTCCTTGCCTTTTTTTCTTTTTTCTGCTTTTGTTCTTTCTGGCTTAGACATAAAGTTTTCAACCAAAGGATACGCAAGTGCTGTGGGTGGGTGACTATCTTTCCATCCTTCACAGTCTACTAAAATTGCACTTTCTTAGGGCTGATAGTAGGGCTTACGTGGTAGAGTGCCTGCTTAGCAAGTACAAGACCCTGAGTTCAAGCCCCAGTACTACCAAAAAACAACAACGAAAATCACCAACATTCATATAGTACCCTCTCACCATGTTCTCAGGAAAAATCTCTGCATTTCTCTGCTTACTCCTGTCACTACTAAACAATTATTTCATTCTCCCTCTAGTAGGGTGGTTCTTTCCTTTCAATTTGTCTTACTGGTAAAAATTTTACATTAATTAAGTCCAGAATACCTTACCACAATGACACATTTAAGAACCCATAAGCATCTTCCATTTTTCATTCTTGAACCTGTTTCCCAAGAGTCACTGAGATCTCTGCAAATAGTAACTTAGTGGGCTTTTTCTTTCAAACTGCACTTTTGGCAAAGCCACATGAGTTTATTTGTTGTTATATAAACAACACAAACATCCTGTTTTATATTGAAAGCAACTGTTAGTGTTTCCAGCATAGAATCAGTATGAAGTAACTGGTTTTTTTTTTCTTTTATTCATATGTACATACAATGTTTGGGTCATTTCTCCCTCCTTCCCTCCGCCCCTTCCCTTTCCCCCATCGCCCAAAGTAACTGGTTTTGAAATGCAGACTCTTAGGTAGAACCAGCGATGTGGCAGCAATAGTTAGGAAACTTTAATCTCAACTCCTTTTCTTTTAATCTAAGAAGTAAAACCAGAGGATAAAGAAGTGAAAGGGATAGAGAAAACAGATATAATGTAGTAACTGTACTATGACATTCCTTTAAAAACATTAAATAAGCTGAGCAAGTGGCACACACTTGTATTCCCAGCTACTCAGGAGGCAGAGGTGAGAAGATTATGAGTTCGAGGCCAGCCTGGGCAAAGTTAGCAAGACTCTGATCTCAAAAACAAAATAAAAAGAAAAGGGCAGGGTGATATGGCTCAAGTGGCAGAGTGTTTGTACAAGGCCCTGGGTTCAATCCCCAGTACCGCATAAAAAAATTAAATAATACATTTTTAAATCCCGCCCACAAAGGAGAACCTTTGTGAGTAGATAAATAGTAAAAGTCAGTCAAGTTTGGGAAGAGAAATAGGAGAGGTCATGAAACTCTCTGCAATGTCTCTCAAGCAGAGAGTGTAATTCATTGAATAAATAACTCTTATGCCATTCTACATTTGATAAAGACAAGCATTAAATAATCAAGCAATTAACTGAAAAATATCAAAGCCTTCAGAAAATCTGGACAAATTAGGAGGGGCATACAGAAGAGAACAAGCATTGGATGAACAGAATGCTACTATACAGAAGCACTGTTCTGGGCAGTTTACATAGGTTATCTCATTAGCAATCTTTATGAATTACATGGTATCTTTTCAGTTTTACAGATGAGTATGCTAAGACTTAAATTGATCATATAACTTATCCAAGTTCATATAGCTGGTCAGTAACAAGCCTGGGATTTGAACCCAGGTTTCTCTGACTGCAAAGACCTTGATCCAATCAGTGGCCTACAAACAGCCGAAGAAATCTACTCTACCTAGTTGAAAACAAAATGAATAAACAAAGGTCAAAATAATCAGACACATATTTTAGAGCCAAAAGTAATTTTTAAAAGATCTAGTTGTTGGTACTGTTGCTTTTGTTATGACTTTTGGTTTTGAATAAGGCCCTGCTCACTGATAAGCAGTCATGTAAAATCTGAATCCAAAGAACTGCATTCATCCTAAGGTATCTGAGTACAAAAAAGATGGAGGTGAGTTAGGTCAACAAAAACAATTGAGCAAAGAGAGATACTAAGGAATAGATGTGAAAGAGGATAAATGCTCTTAGATTAACTAATAAGAAACATACCAGGAAGAATACAAAAGGTTGCCACAGATACTCAAAAAAGTGTATGGGGATGCAGAGAGGTGGCAAAGAAGTTACTGCCCTAGAACAAAGAGTTATAATTAGATATAATTGCATGAAAGAGAGGAAAAGGAATTTCAGATTGATTAATGTGAGAAAAAAAAATGTTTACAGTGAAAGGAATACCTCCTGCAGAGTTACAATGAAGAGATTTTATTACAAATAATAAATAACAAAACTGGGTCAAGTGAAACACTAAACGTAGAAAATAGTCATGCCCTGATGGTTCAGAATAACCTACTGTGTTTTGACCATTTCCATTTTCTACAGATTTATTGGGTGTTTTTTTCTGGGTGTCTTAGTATTGCATGCTTTGGTGCTAAGAAACTAGAAACCCTGTTGAAGGAGTAGTATGGGCCTTTCAGAGGTTCATCAAAACATAAAATCAGTTCATGGTTGTTGGTGATTGAGCGGTTCATTCAACAAAAACTGAGTTGCTAAAATGGGTCAGGCATAGACCTAGGCTTTGTAGAAAAGAGATGAAAAGATGTGCTTTCAGTGGGAGGGGATAGAGGTGGGAAAGGGCACGGGAGGGTGAATATGGTGCAAATACTGTGTACGCATGTATGTAAGTGGAAAAATTGTACCTGCTGAAACTATTCCAGGAATGGGGGGAGGGAGGGTAAAGGAGAATGGAGGAGGGGGT
This sequence comes from Castor canadensis, assembly GCF_047511655.1. NCBI lineage: Eukaryota > Metazoa > Chordata > Mammalia > Rodentia > Castoridae > Castor > Castor canadensis. Next base: position 133,206,132 of record NC_133393.1, on the reverse strand, counting down.
GAATTCAACTCTGCTATATTTGATGTATTGCAAGAACTTTTGTAAATGCCACAATGTACCCCTGCCCAGCACAACAATAATAATAATTTTAAAAGGATGTGGTTTCTCCCTTCCAGGCCTCACAGTATAGAGATGGCAGTTAGGCAAAAAAAGAGATTGCTGAGGGCCAAAGACCATCAATCATTAAGAAATATTTATTGAGTGACACAGTCATTCCTTAAAAAAAAACAAAAAACAAAAAAAACCTAGCCTGTTCAGTGCCTATCTTGTGACAGGTCTATTCTAATCATTGTATATACAGCAAAATGGAGTCCCAACCCCATGGAAATAGACCACAGGTAAACTTACCCCAAGTAAATGAGTAATTAAGAGCTATAATATGTGCTAGTAGGAGAAAGGTACCATGGCAGATTATTATAGCAGGGACTCATCATATTAGTTCAAAGGAGAGATCTAAGATAGATGTAGTCAATAGGGAACAGGGCTTGATTCTCCAAAGGAAAAAGGAGTTAGAGATGGCTTCAATTCTTAGCTGGGTGCCTTCATAGATTGTGCTTGAGTGGGTTAGAAATATGGAAGGGTGAGGAGGTGGTATTTCTTTACTAATATAACCAAATTATTCAAGATACAATGTCCAAAATTGTATTCAGAGGTCTTCCAAGAGTAAGATTTGTCTGTATAGTCAAAATTGCTTTCTTCAGTTTAAATGAAGCAGTAAACCAAGAATATAAAATTGTTTTTTTAACTGCATAAGATCTCTTAGATATACCCAGGAAAAAACAGTAGCTGGCTCAGTTACAACCAGTAAACAGGAAGGGAATGGTACAGAAATCAAACAGAGGGTCTGAGCAGCAGTCATACAGTAAAGGATTAAAAATAAATACTAAATACTAAAAAAAAAAGTCTTTAGTATTTATTTGTATCATACATTTAAAACTTTATAGAAGACAAATAGGAAATATAGTTGAAGTGTTTTACATTTACTTTATAAAAGCAGATCTTATGCATAAATGGATCTTTCTCTTTTATGTGGGTTGTAAAACTCAGGAGAGATGGAACTTTAGTAAATGAAAGACAAATATTACTTTGGATTACTTATTTGGGTTATTCAAGCATAATTTTATTGGAAATTAAATAGATCTTGAATCTTGTGGAACTACCTATCACTGAACATAATGTATATAATATTTCAAGGATCAATTGAAAAATGTTCCCTAGGAACTACATTACCTTCACAGAGTAAGGTTCATTTACAAATTTTCCTTTATTTCTAGCTATTCATCCTTAGCAAAAATAGTTGATAGTAGAAGGAAAGGAATAACCAGGACAAAAAAAAATAGAAGATTCCCTTCATCTTCTATTTAACTTCACAAATTTAATGTAACAATTCATGCTATTTCCTCTTTTTTTGGAGCCACATTTCAGAGTCATCTCCCTTAAGTTATGTTAAGAACCTCAGCAGGCTACTGTGCAGCTTTTGAAATGCCTTTGCTATTAAAAATTCCCCCCATCAGAAATTCTGTAGGGCCTTGGCCTTTTCAGGAGAAAACAATGTTGGGAGCTGAGCAGCTGAGGGAGTGGCCACCGGGTAGTGGTGAAAGGTCTTGAGCAGCCACTTCTTTCCCAGCCAGCTAAGGGCCTTGAACTTTGAATTCTGTTTTTAGAAAAGCTAAATCAGGAGCAAATATTTTCAGGGTATTTTGCTCTCAGTGCAGCTTTTCCTAGCAGAATAGCAAAAGTTAGCGCTATCAGGTAATCCTGAGGACTCCTGAGAACTTGAAAGATGTTAGATGCTGAGCTATTCTGACTGTCTCTGAAGCAAGCGTGATATCATGGATCACTCCAGAAGTGGAAGACAGGCAAGGAGGTGCCTAGAGTTCTGGTGAAGGTGAGAATAAAGAGGAAAGGGCAGCAATGGTTTCATTGGACTCCCTCACCGAAGTCTTTAGCAATCCCTCAGAATAATGAGAGCCATAGAAGTTCCTGGCCGTCTTGCACTTACCTTTACATACTTCTGTTCAGGCAGGTGAACAGTGTGAGTCTTGTCTTACATTACAGTGCAGTGTGTCTTCCTGGAAGCAGCAGGACCATATATCACACCCTTCTTTTTTGCAACATGCACCCATCTATAACATGAGGGATGGTAGGTTGACGTTTTTACCCAAGAAAGGAGCGTATATGTAATAGGGAAGTAATTTAATCCTAAAGGACTTAGAATAGACAAAAAGCTGTCCTTCAGTTTGTCACCACATTCCTCCCAGGTACAAGGCAAGGAGGCCATTAGAAAAGCCAGTCAAATCATTTCCTTAAAAACCAGTCCATATGTGCAACAAGGTAATTGATAGCTCTTTCCTCTGTGTTCTCATGCATGCTGGCCTCTGTTATAACACTTGCTGCCCTTTATTTGTTGGTATGTTGATTTTTCCTCACTGAAAAAATATGATTGAGTATCTTTAGCTCCTAGCACAGCTTGTGTTAAAACTAAGTTCAAGAACGCTTTGGTGAAAGTATGAGTGGATGGATGGATGGATAGATGGGTGGACAGACAGGTGGACTGACGGTGGGCATTTTAAAACTAATGTGTTTCCTTCAGGTAATAATAGTGGTTATTTCTTTATAATTTGGTGCCACCACTGCTTAATACCTTTCGAAATACACTGTCTCATTCAATCTTCAACAACACTGTGGCACAGATACTATTATTTTTACTTCACTAGAAAACTGAGAGTTGACAGGTTTCATAAAGTCTTACAAAGACTATGCCTCATGACCAGGACTTGAACTCACACAGTTGCTTGTTGCAACTTTACTATATTGTCTCTATTTTATTCTTCTGTTTTCCTAAGAGATCTTATAGACAATTTCTAAACAGCTGTATTTATTGTTAGCCTTTGTAGTTAAAACAAATATTAAGCTTTATAGTCTACGAATGCACAAGGTTGTTTAAAAATGTGTCATTAACAGTTGTGTTGGCTACTGGAGTGGCTCAAGTGGTAGAGCACCTGCCTAGTAAGCGTGAAGCCCTGAGTTCAAACCCCAGTACTGCCAAAAACAAACAAACAAACAAAACCCAAAAAACAGTTGTATTTCCTGCTAGATCTTCAGAGCAGTTCACATCCTAACCCTTTCCTGTAAATGCTCCTTAGAGAGACAGTGCTTCACATCATAGATGCATTACTACAAACATATATCTGTATTTCAAATCTGCATCACACTTAGCAATGATTTAAATTCAATGTTGGAAAGAAACCCGTTGTGAACTCTTTCATAAAGTATTCATTTCCTCCATCTCATCTGCTTTGAATTTTTTTTATTATTACTTTAGATTTTCTTCCAAAAGGCCTTCCTACTAAATAATGCACTATTCAGAGTAAGTCATTTGCATTATTAAAGAATGCTTGTGACATTATTTGAGAAATAAAATAACGTTTATAATAATTTTGCTTTGCCAGCATGGTTGTAGGTGAGAACAGCTTTAAGGCAAATGTTTTTTTTTTGGTGGGGGGGGATAAATGATGACTCCAATATTGCATGATAGAGCTGGGAGTATGGCTCAGGTGGTAGAGCACCTGTCTAGCAAGCAGGAGGCCCTGAGTTCAAACCCCAGTACCTAGACAGAGCAAAAAAATAAATCCTCCTTTACACAAAAGTACAAATTTTGATACATATAGGAAGAAATATGATAATACCTAAGACAGTTTAAAGTGATGGGGATATTGATACCATTAAGTTGGGTTCCAAGAATAAACAGTGGATCATTTTTTAAAAAGTATAGGTCATGAAAGAACTCTCAACTATATTGAATCAGCATTCCAGTTTTCATGTTGTGATACATGAAGATGGCTTTAAAAAAAAAAAAAGCCTTCTATTTTGAGAGCATGAGGTCTAGAGTTGAAGACATGTCTTACTATATTGGCATATCACAGAGATCTGTACTATTCCTGAGTGTAACAAGAATGAGTATGATCTGAACTCATTCGTGGTAGAGAAGTAGGGTGTCAGCTGTTAAGACCAGGCAGATTCATCTACCCTAAAAGTGATCCAAAAATAAGTTTCTTAAAGAAGTTAGATCCCAAGATCGCAGATGGGAACTCTGAAGTTGTCATCAGTATGTCTGTAATTCAAGTGGAGATAAAAGAAGCCAAAATATAAGAATTGTGGGCTTATAGGACAACTGAATTAAGTATCAGTTCTTTTTTAAATGTCTGTCATGAAGAGAAATCTTGAATTTCAGCCTTAGAGGAACCGTGGTGCCCTTGATGTACAGTGAAAGAAACACAACATTTGAAATTCCTTAAATAAAAATTTATTGACTTTAATTTTGCCTAATATTATACATTAAAAAAAAAAACCTTTACACTGTTTGTAGAAAGCCAGCATATATTTATTGGCTCTAAGTTTCTCTAGTGTTTCCCATAGAGGGAATAAAAATTAAATTTAGCTGTTTCAGTTGTGGTATGCCATAGACATGAAAAATTGGAGGGATGCCCTGGCTCACCTTATGAAATTCTTTTCTTCTGGCTCTGTTTTGAGCATAACTTTCTTGTTTTGCTTTCTCTTTAGCTAACTGATTGTAGAAACTGAAAGAAATTTATATGGAATTAAATAAAGCAAGCAAAAGCTTAAAAAAAAAAAGACAGTATCACCAAAAAAAAAAAGAAAAGAAAAATGAGCAGTCTGCTCTCTGGGCCACTGGAGGCATGGCTCGAGTTGTAGAGCACCAGCCTAGCAATAGCAAGCACAAGTGCCTGAGTTCAAACCCCAGCACCACCAAAAAAAAAAAGGATGATTTGTCACCCAGACAGGCCCACTCTACTACTGAAAATATGTTTGCCACTTAAAGCACCATTTCAGCTTTTAAGGACAGTTCACTTCACCTGTATACACTAAAAATCATAATGAAAAAGAATAAATTCAGAATGATAATATACAATCATTGGTGAATCGTCACTATTGGGGTTCATGTCTAACAAGAAGACGAAGCTGAAGTCAAGGAGTTACATTGCTCTTTGTCATAACTTTGACACTCATCGTCAAAAAGTGTGTGCTCAGGTTGCATTTTTAGAATAAGTACAAATATAACTAAGCCAGAACCTAAGGAAGTTCTTCCTCAACCCAAGCAAGGAGATATATACTTGCACAGTGGAAGAAAATAAGAAATGCAGATTATGCATGTCAGATATCGACTGCTACCAAACTTCAAGAGTTAGGTATACAAGGCAAGACTTAGTGTGCAAACTGAAAGGTGTCAGGCCTTCTGCCTGGAGCTAGTTCTGCATAGTTTCCCAGTGGTATTTTTATCTGGTAATTATGCAAAAAGTCACATTGACAGAAATCCACTAGCACATGTGATAGAATCGCATTCCTCTCTGGCCATTCCTGAAATGTATGTAGGTTTTAAATACCTACACCTCTCAGAGAGGTGAACTCTGAGAAATGTTCGGATTTTCTATTAGTGGAAAATATATGGTGGTGGAATACCATGCTCCCATGTATGGGACTCAGTCCTACTGAAACTCCCCTAGCTGCCATCAAGAACCGAATTGACTTAACTAAATGATACAGTAACTATTGGCTTATTATCTCGAAATCAGGAAACTTATATACTTTTATATGTGACTTCATTTAAAGACATTTCTGTGTTGTTTTGAATATAATACTTTGACATATTTATGTAACATATAATCCCTCCAAATTGTTTCTTAATTAAAAATGACAAATCAAAGCTGCTTTGATAGCTTTAGAGAAAATGCCTGATGTCCTTATAACAAAACCCAACCAAAAAGACTTTTAATTTTGAACCAACAATACCATAACTGCATGAATTTAAATGAAGCCAATCTTCTGTGAAGCCAGTATTTTAAAGGCTAAAATTTTTATTTCTCTTCTTGTATTAGTAAGTTTTTTATATGCAATAACTTTCTTTTAAACCACTGATCTCTTCAAAGGTCAGCCTGTCTTGTTCACATTAGATCCTTAGCAGTTTTTTCAGTACTTACCCAGCACAAAGTAGCTGGTCCTTAGGTGTTTGTGAGTAACTGAATGAATAGATAAATGCTGCCTTACACACACTCAACAAACCCTGCTAACCTGTCAAACACTTTATGTTTTCCTTTCAAAGTCCTTTATATTTTCCTCCATGCCCTTTGTAAGCTTTTCTCCCATTCCCACACCTACTGCCTTAGTCATGCCCATGTTATCTCTTATTTCTTTGGTTTTCCTATTACCAATCTAATCTATACCATGGCACCAAAGTGGCAAAACTTCCTATGGTTCATCCATTCTAAAACTTCCTATGGTTCATTACACCCACAGGACAAAGTTCAACTTCTTGGAATGGGCCCTTTCACAACCTAGAATCCTAATCCCATCCATCCCAACTCTATAGGTTTTTGTTCTGTCCCATCTCCCTTCAGGTGCTTTCCATGCAGGGTACACCAGACACACTGCACTTTTCACATTCTCCAAATAAGACATATCTTTCACATATAATCCCACAGCCTGGAATGTCCTTCAGGACAATCCATAGATGCTTATTTGGGCATCTACTACCAGATGAGGTAGCAGACACAATTCCAGTGCCTCAAAAACCAAAATAAGAAGATAAAGATCCTCCTGTCAAAGATTCCAAGCCTAAGAGTAAGAGAGACAGACATAGCAACAGAAAATAATCAGGTACCGTGGCACACAAAATAGAAATATATACACAGAACAGAGGCAGCACAGAGGAGAGAGTGACTAACTGGAGGGAGTGGGACAGAAAAGCATGTCAGAATCTAGATGGACAAGATGAGGAAAGGTGGTGCAGACATGGCCAAGGGTACTGAGGCAGGAAGGAGCTGAGCATTTCCAGGAAGAAGTAAGAGCTTCCACATAATTCAGAAACATAGAGCACAATGGGGGTAAACTGAACTGTATGCCTAAAAATGGCTACGATGGTACCTCTTACGGTGTTTTCAATATAATTAAAAGCGAAAATTATTTTTTAAAAAATACAAGCCAAGCTGGAATAAGCAACTGCCTACCTTCCCCTTCCTTTTTAACTTGAAAACTCCTATTTGTCTTTTAGACCTGGCTCATACATTATCTAACAAGCCCTTCTTTGTGAGCCCTTTGTGGTTCTCTCAGCCTGTGTCATCATCTTCCTCTGTGCGCCCCTGGCTGTCCATGCATACCTCTGTCCAGCATATCACATTACATGGAAACTTCTGTTTACTTCTCTGTTTCCCCTACAAGATTATGAGTTCCTTGAAAGCTGGTATCACTTCTCACACATGAGTCTTGTGTCTCTATAAGAATTTTTATTGCATTAATTAGTTCACTTTACTACTAGTAAACTGTGTGCCAGATACCACACTAATGGCTTTGGACAAATGATCTTCTTTCCTTCTTATGTCTATATATGAGGATAGGTATATTCTTATTTCCGTTTTTAGAGTCAAAGGAATTAAAATGACAAGGTGGATATCTTACTAAAGTCATACAGTTGGGTAGTGGAGACTGAAGTCAGATGGAGTTTCATGACAAAATTATCAGTAAATGAAGTTTTGTAGGGGAAAAAAAGATAGAGTGGGATTCAGAATATTAGTTATAAGACATGGCAGAGAGAGTTGGCCTGTTCCATATCCGGCACTGTGCTACACATCTTGCTGATGGCATTTCATTTAAGTAATTTCAACCTCATGAAATCTCTACAGGCTATAGATATCACAGTGAAGAAAGCAAGGTTCAGAAAAGTTAAATGCCTTGCCTGGAATCACAAGCTAGTAGGAGACAGGGGCATAAACTAAGATCTCTCCCAACATTTCTCACTTGGTTCTAGAAGAAGGAGTAGAAAGATGAAGATGAAGAGATTCTGAGGTAGAGGGTGAAAGGACCTTGTCAGTGCATCAGAATCATCAGACTAAGTGGATAAGATGAATGGAACAGCCTGGGATCATTCTGGGATAACCATGTGAGGAATATTTTTTTTAATTCCAGGTAGCATTGAATATAGTTGTTGAGCATCAGTTAAGGGACCCAACTGAGGTCAAGTACATGAATTTGTACTGGACCTAATAAGCCATTTATGCTGTCCTAGGAGCAAAGAAAGCAAAGTGGCTGAAGATTGGCAAACTGTGTGCAGTAGGCCATTCTGGGAGGAGGGAGAGACCTGAGGAGAAGGACGTACAGAAATGACTATTATACATTCTAGTCTGAGGAGCTGAGTTTAACCCCACCCAGCTTAAACTCAACTTTCCTCTCTTATGGATGCTGCCTGGCAATTAATTATACTTCACTTCCTAATTCTCTCTTCCACTCCTCAGACTTCCATTATCTCTCTCACCTGATGACCTTGCTTCCTATTTCATCCACAAAATATAAGCAATCAAAAGAAAAATCCCACCAGCCCCTCAACCCATTCACTGCATTTATTCCCTTACCTCCATCTGTGTCCATGGGCTCTGCCTTCCATGCTGCCACAGGTGAACTGATCATGCTCCTACCTAAGACCTTTTCTGCATCAGACCCTATACTCCCTTCCCTACTCAAGTAAATATCCCTCCAACTATCTCCCATCTCTCTTTTGGTCATCAGTTTCTCCTTTTCTACTAGATCATTTCCATCAACATCAAGCATAAAATATGGTATAATTTCTCCCATTTTAAAACAAACCAAACAAAAACCCAAATCTTCACTTGAGTTCATACCCTTATCCTGTGTTAGCTTATGCCTTATTTCTGTGTCTGTTCTCACACACAAATTCCTCTTCTCCCATTGTCTCCTGAGTTCTTTTCAATTACATTCCCCATTCACTATTGTACTGAAATTGTTCCTATCAAGGACACCAATGGTGTTCATGTTGTTAAATGCAATAACCCATTCCCATTCCCCATTTTCCCTGACTTATCAGCATTTGACAGTCGATGTTGCCCTCTTCCTTAAAACTTTCTTTTGCTTCAATAACATCATCTGCGCTTTTTCTTTTTTTTTTCCACTGGCTGCTCCTTCTCTGTCTTCTTCTCTGGCTAATCCTCATTGCCTCACCCAAAAGGCATTCATATTTAAAGCCTTCAATGGTGGAATTTATTACATAGGGGCTTTTTGTTTGTTTTGTAGCAGACATGCTTTTTCTGATTCCGTCGTATCTGTAACATAAGTGGTTTTCATTCTCTGAGCATCCACCAACTGGCCAAAGGAGAAGTCTCAGAAATATGGTGTGATTTGGAGATTGCCAGACCAAATCTGCACACAGATGACCTACAATCACTCATCAGTCCTTGTGTGTTCTCTCTGTTGCAGCATGTTCCTGCCATCCCATTGGATCAGCTGTCCTTCCTTTCAGCTCAGTGACATTCTGTGACCCAAGCAATGGTGACTGCCCTTGCAAGCCTGGGGTTGCAGGGCCACATTGTGACAGGTGTATGGTGGGATACTGGGGCTTCGGAGACTATGGCTGCAGACCCTGTGATTGTGCAGGGAGCTGCGACCCTCTCACGGGAGACTGCATCAGCAGGTGAACATGCATGCCTCTTGCTCTCATCTATGTGTAGCTCAGATTCTTTTGACGATCTGGTAGTGATTTGGAAAATCTTGCATGCCATTAGGAGAGCATGATATATTTGGACATCTTTAAAGAATTTTTGTCAAATTTTAGAGTTAAATAATTTGTCCTTCCAAGATTCTAGAGATCATCTAGTTCATTTTGAAAATAAATTACTACTGCTTTCTGAAAAGTGAAAGTATGGGAAGGTAGATGATAAGGTTTGACTCTCAATGAATAAATTCATTTCTACTCAAGTTCCAAAACAATTCCTTAATAAATTCTTCATAATTTTCTGTTTTATTAGCAGCACAGACATCGACTGGTATCATGAAATCCCTGACTTCCATTCCATGCACAATAAGAGTGAGCCAACCTGGGACTGGGAGGATGAGCAAGGATTTTCTGCACTTCGACACTCAGGTGAGACAAATGTAACTCAATATCCTATTTCCCAGGTCTGATCTTGAGTAAATGTGACAAACCAGGGGTCAGCTTTTGGGTCCTGGGAAGGGCACCCTTTAGTTCAGAGTTTTAATAAAGTAGCAGCCCCTCCCCATAAGTATGAAAGTGAAATATAGCTAAGGAATTCTTTATAAATTCATTCATTCATCTAATAAATATTTATTGAGCATCTAAGCTATATGGCAGGGATGTAAATATAGTAAGTGAACAAATCAGACAAAACTCCCTGCTTCTGGGTGGCTTACATTCAGGCAGAAGACAGATAATAAATAAATATAATATTTAGTATGATAGATGTTTAATATAATAAAACAATAAAACAGGAGTGGGAGCATAAAGTGCTTAGGAGGGGTATTCTTTAAATAGGGTGATTCCCTATGAATGTCACCTTTTTATAGGAAAAGGGAACTAAAAAAAGTAAGAAAGTGAGCCATACAGGAAACAGAGGAAAGAGAATTTAAACAGAAGATCCAAGTTCAAAAGTTCTGAGGTGGGAGCAGGCCTGGTTTATTCAGGACACAACAACTGGAACAATGTAAGCCAGGGGAGAATAACAGAGGAGATGGAATGGAGTCTGTGTAGGCCATTGTAAGGAGTTTGGCATTTACCTGGAGTAAAATGGAAGCTTCTGAAGGGTTTTGAACAAAGGTATAGCATTTAACATAACACCAGTTAGCACGGATGATGTTTTCCCTAGACACATTCCGCATTGTGGTTGTAGTCATAAGCAAAAAGTTGGATTTAATCCAGGTGGAAGTTTTCCAGGCAGAAATGAAGCAGCAGAAGGCAATGATTATTCCTGAAATTTGCACTGAGTAAGGAGAGATGTGAGGGTGAAAAGTAGGGTCAGTAGATTTCAGGGTTTCACAGGATTGTTGGAGCTGGAAGCAAGGTGGACAATGGGGATGTAGAGATCACCTAAGAAGGGGATGCCTGAAATTGAGAACAGGAGAATAGCAGTCATTGATGACACTGTCTAAAATAGTCATGGGAATGGATAGCTGGGGTCATTACTGTAATGTGACTTTGTCATAATCAACTTTCTATATATGTATGACATACCAACATACATCTATACAGTAATCCCCCAGATTTATTCCACACAGTTTTGACCAAGAATGGTCAGAAAACAATGACAAATTTTGAAAATCAAAATCTCAAATACAAAAATTTTAAATTCCCATGCTTGCATTACACAACTCAGTTGATGTGGAAAAGCTCCCAGTCATGCCCATGTTATTGTCAGTTGTACTTAAGTCCTTATGTGATTTGCTGAGTGTTTGTCTGCCTTTAATTTTATGGAAATATGCCTCCCCAAAAAAGCAAAGGTGTCCCAAAGGCAAGGTAAAACTGAATCTGCTTAATTGAAGTGATAAAGTGAAAATACTAAATTTGTCAAAAGACCACGTGTCTTAGGCAGAAGTTGGGCAATATGTTATGTGAAAAATGAATCAAACATCTTCAGTGCAGCACTGAATTCTGTGCATCCTGAACACTGATGGTTTTTCCCTCAATGGCGGTCTCTTTGGAACCCATGGGACCAAGGTCTACTGTATATATGTATGGATCTATATCTTGTCTATCACATTTCATGAGCCAGTACCACAATGGCTCATTACAGCTTTATAATAAGTCCTGATACCTGATATGGCAAGTTCCTCCATTTTGTTCTTTCTTGAAATCTTAGCTCTTTGCTCTTGCATGTGAAAGTAGATTTAGCCTAATAAGTCCCATGAAACCTCTGTTGAAATTACGATTGCAATTACACTGACTTACGGGTTATTCTGAAAACAATGATAGCTTATAATATTGAATAGTTCCAAATATGAACATGTCTTTCTACATGTCTTTTTTTTCTCCAAAAAAGTCTTACGTTTCTTTATTAAATTTACTCCCAAATACCATATAGATTTTATTGCAACTTAGAAAGTGTTCTCTACTTGAATTTTCTTTTTTTTTCACTTTTAAAAAAATTTTTAATCGTTTATTCATATGTGCACACATTGTTTGGGTCATTTCTCCCCCCATCCCCCTGCCCCCTCCCTCTCCCCACCCCCTCGCCTCCAGGCAGAATCTGTTCTGCCCTTATCTCTATTTATTTTTTTTTTCTTTTATTATTCATATGTGCATACAAGGCTTGGGTCATTTCCTTATCTCTATTTATGTTGAAGAGAGAGTATAAGCAATAATAAGAAAGACAAAGTGTTTTTGCTAGTTGAGATAAGGATAGCTATACAGAGAGATTCCTAGCATTGCTTCCATGTATAAATGTGTTACAAAACCCAAGTTGATTCATCTCTAACTGATCTTTTCTCTAGTTCCTGATCCCCTTCTCATATTGACCTCTGTCGCTTTAAGGTTTCTGTATTAGTTCCTCTGGAGTGGGGACATCAAATACTATCATGTTTTGGGTTTCTTACCTATCCCCATACCTCCTATGTGTGCTTTCCCCTTATCATGTGACCCAGGTTCAACCACATTACTGTATTTGCCCTAGATCTAAAGTCCGCATTTGAGGGAGAATATACGATTTTTGATCTTCTGAGCCTGCCTAACCTCGCTCAGAATGATGTTCTCCAATTCCATCCATTTCCTTGAGAATGATAAGATTTCATTCTTCTTCATGGCTGAGTAAAATTCCATTGTGTATAAATACCACATTTTCTTAATCCATTCGTCAGTAGTGGGGCATCTTGGTTGTTTCCATAACTTGGCTATTGTGAATAGTGCTGCAATAAACATGGGTGTGCAAGTGCCTCTGGAGTAATCTGTGTTGCATTCCTTTGGGTATATCCCCAGAATTGGGATTGCCGGATCGTATGGCAGATCTATGTTTAGATTTTAAAGACGTCTCCAAATTTTTTTCCAGAGTGGCTGCACCAGCTTGCATTCCCACCAGCAGTGTACGAGGGTTCCTTTTTTCCCACATCCTCACCAACACCTGTTGTTAGTGGTGTTTTTAATGATGGCTATTCTAACAGGGGTGAGGTGGAATCTTAGTTCTACTTGAATTTTCTAAGTAGTTATCAATGAGAGAAGAGAGTACTACTTACTGTTTTGCATTTTGGTCTTATATTCAGCAACCTTGCTGAATTGATTACTAAATACAATTGTTTACAGATTATCTTGGATTTTTAAACATACAGTATCATGTCATTAGCAAATAAAGACTGTTTTGTCTGCTTTAGTTCTATTTCCTTGCCTTGTCTCATTGGGTACAGCCACTAGTCTAATGTTTTCCCAGGGTTGTTACAAATATTTTGAAATTTTCAATAATTTGATATTTGATGTTGATTTTTGATAGGCAGCCTATCAAGTAAAAGCCATTCTCTTCTATTCCTAATTTTATTGTTTGTCTATTTATTAATGAGTTTTGTATTTAGTGGACTGCCTTTTCTGTACCTGCTAAGAAAATTATGGTTTTTTCTCCTAGAATTTATTAATGTGGTATTTCAAAATAAGACTTTGCTGGTATCAGCTATTATTTTAGTCCTAGGATAATGTTTGTCAGTCATGATGTATTTTTATTCACTCATTGCTGAACTTGATCTCCAAAAGTTTTTGTTTATTATTTGCTTAAGACTTCTATATCTATGTTTATAATGTACTTGGTCTATAATTAGTCAACTATCTATGTTAGGGTGAGTAAGGAGATCCCTTACTCCATTTTTTTCTGTCATCTGAAATAATTTATATAAAAATACAATCATGAGTCACTTAATGAGGGAGGAGACGTGTTCTGAGAAGTGCATCGTGGGTGATTTTGTTGCTGTGCAAACACCATAGTGTCCTTTCATAAATTAAGACAGCTGTGACCTCACTAAGTAATACAATCTTATGGGAGCACAGCACTGATGAATGTATGTAGTCCATCAATGACAGGAACATCACTATTAGTGCATGACTGCGAGTCTTCTGCTTGAATGCTAGAACTTACTTATAAAGCCATCTTGAGCTGGGCACAGTGGCTCGTGGCTATAATCCTAGCTACTTGGGAGGCAGACATAAGAAGGATTGTTGTTGGAGGCCAGCATGGACAAAAAGTTCATGAGACCCCCATGTCAACCAATAGAAGTTGGTCCTGGTGGCCCCTGTCATCTCAACTATGCAGGAAGCATAAATAGGAGGATCGCCATCCAAGGGCCCAGGCGTAAATGTAAGACCCTCATCGAATAATAACTAAAGCAAAAAGAGATGGGGGTGTGGCCCAAACAGAAGAGTGACTGCCTTGCTAGCACAAGGCCCTGAGTTCAAACTCCAATAACAACCCCCCAAAAAAAACTAAAAATAAAAAAACATCGTAGCATGGTGTTTGTAAGTAGAGGAAAACATTTAATTACTGGTTCAATATCTTCCATGGTTATCAATTTATTTTATTGTTGAATTGGTGTTGATGAAGTTTTATGGAAAATTATCAATTTCATTTTAAAAATTTTATTGGCATAAAGTTATACATAATATTCATGTGTAAACATATTCACAGTCTACTCAATAGGTAGTTAAGTCTCCTTTTTGTCCCTAACCTTATTCTTGCACTTTTTTCTTGTTGTTTAATCAACATTGTTGACCTTAATTGCTTTACAAAGAACAACTTCTGGTTCAGTTCATCTATTTCATTTGTGTTAATTTCACTAATTTCTCATCTGATTTTTAAGTTTGCTTGTTTATTCCTTTTCTAGTTTTGTGAGTTCAGTGATTTACTCCTTTAAGTTTAGTCATTCTTGTTTTCAACAAGTACTCTTAAGGTTTTTATATGCAATATTTTATCTATCATTCAGTTATAAATTTCTGTGGTTTCCATTAAAAATATCTTTGTAACTCACTGAGTTGTCTATTATGTATACTTAATTGCTCAAGCATAGGGGTTTTTAAAGTTTTTTTGTTTTTTTATGTGTGGTAACAGAAACTCAGGACTTCATGTATGCAAAGCAGACACTCTACTGCTTTAACCACACCATTTTGCTCTGGTTATTTTGGGGATGAGATCTCACAAACTGTTTGCCTGGGCTGGCCTCAAACTGTGATCCTCCTGATCTCAGCCTCCCAAATAGCTAGGAGGTACAGGTGTGAGCCATCGGTGCCTGGCCAAACAGGGATTTTTAGACCATTTTATCGATGATCTCTAATCTATTTCATTGTATTATACCTCTTCTTTGAAAACAAGGAGGGCAACTTGGATCCATTTTGAGGCTACTTACAAAACCAGGTACATAATTTGCAGGACTCAGTGCTAGTTGAAATGCACCTTGTTTAAAACTGATTACAGATTTCAAGGTGACACACATAGCATTTAAATCAAGTACAAGATCCTTCTCAGCATAGAACCCAGTGTGACTGTGCAGTTATCATCCATGAAGCTAGCCTGCAGCTTGCTAAAAAATGAAAGACCCAGGTCCTGAGCAACCATAGTTTGGTTTTGTTTCTATTTCCAACCTCATTTTCTAAGCAAGAGGAGCCTTACCCAGTCTCTGTCCTTAAAGTGTCCCTCTTTTGTCCCTTAGTTCCTTAAGATCTGAATTCCTGGCCACTGCTGCCCCATTCTGAAACCAGAAGCAAAAGATGTAGGATTTAGGGACCCTTCCCTTTTACACATTCACTCATTTCTAATCCACGGAGATATGTCTAGACTTTTACATAGGCAATGTCTGTTTTGTTTTCTCTTTTGTGAAACATTGCTGGGTGTTTAGATCTTCTACTTTACTAAAACAATGGCTTTCTATTATTCCCCATGTCGTCTGCTGAACCAAATCTGTAACAATGGGGTTCTTAGGCCTGTAGTGCGTCACTAAGCCCATCAGACTTGTTATGAGGGAGCTGGCAGCAGGAAGCACAGTGTTTTGGCACCAGAACAACTCCAGACTCTCGTGTTCGCCACAGCTGCGTGGTCTATGATGTCCCCAGAGAGCCTGTGAGACTCATCTCGATGCGCTCCAGATGGAGAGAGACTTTGTTCAGTTTCCGGCTAAACAGCAGCGTTCCCACTGGGTGTAGGAAAGTGGTCCTGGGCATCTGTCTTCAACAAAAAATGATGGGCAGTTTCTTAAGCACTTGAAAATCAAGTTCATCCTCAAATTTAGGTGCCTACTTAACTGTGGATCTACTTTAACTTTCCATAAAAACTTGAACTGTGTTTTTAAAGCAGTATGCCAATAAAATGCCCTAATCTTTCCTTTCTTCTTCTCTCCCTTCTTTCCTTCCTTTCTTTTTTTTTTTTTTTCCAGGGCTATGATGGAACCCAGGGCACTGGATATTTAGGCAGGCAACTCTACCTCTGACCTATACCTCCAGCCCCTTCATACTCTTAATTTCAACCACTTCTTGAGAGGCAGAAAACACCAGATGTGAAAATTTTACTTCCTCAATAACAAAAACTGGTTTTAAGTGGTACCATAGAACTATAACCTATGCTCCTTTTTAAAAATGTTCTAGCGAAATGTTATCATTCGCTGGTAAATGGATGGAATTGGAGAACATCATTCTGAGTGAGGTTAGCTTGGCCCAAAAGACCAAAAATCGTATGTTCTCCCTCATATGTGGACATTAGATCAAGGGCAAACACAACAAGGGGATTGGACTTTGAGCACATGATAAAAGTGAGAGCACACAAGGGAGGGGTGAAGATAAGACACCTAAAAAATTATCTAGCATTTGTTGCCCTTAACACAGAGAAACTAAAGCAGATACCTTAAAAGCAACTGAGGCCAATAGGAGAAGGGGATTGGGAACTAGAGAAAAGGTTAGATCAAGAAGAATTAACTTAGAAGGTAACACCCACGCACAGGAAATCAATGTGAGTCAATGCCCTGTATAGCTATCCTTATCTCAACCAGCAAAAACCCTTGTTCCTTCCTATTATTGCTTATACTCTCTCTACAACAAAATTAGAAATAAGGGCAAAATAATTTCTCCCGGGTATTGAGGGGGTGGGGGGAAAGGGAGAGGGAGGGGGCGGAGTGGGTGGTAAGGGAGGGGGTGGGGGCAGGGGGGAGAAATGACCCAAGCCTTATATGCACATATGAATAATAAAACAATAAAAAAAAGTTCTAGTAACGTAGTATAACCAAACAAGCTTTTCTCCTCTTCCAGGTTTCTTTTAAGAAAATACATCTGGACTGAAACCTAACAAGCAAATTTTTTTTCCTGAGATGTTTTTTCACTATGTTGTTCAGGCTAGTCTCCAACCTCTGGGCTCAAGTAATCCGTCTGCCTCAGCCTCCTGAGTAGCTGGGAGTTCAGGCATGTACACCATGCCCAGTTTGACAAACAAATTTTAATATTTGAGCTGTAAGCTCAAAGGGATATTGTAAGGCAGCCAAAGAAAGACCGTCAAAGTGCCCAGGCTGGAGTCAAAGCACAATCCTCCTGCCTCTACCTCTCAAGTACCTGGGATTTAAGGCATGAAACACCATTTAATATAGTCTTAGAGAAGTCAATCAGATGCATTCTTTCTCTGGAATTTAAGTCATGAGCTAAAATGGCAAAATGTCTAGATGATTTGAGTTCATGACCCCAGTGGCGAAGCTGTAAGAGAGACTGCTGTTCCTGCAGTCTCTGGGGCTTCCTGATTACTGATCTTTCTGAGTCCTGGTTCTTCTGCTGCTTCTCCCTTCTGAGAACTACTCCATATCCTTTCAATAAGTTACCTAGAAAAGTGATTGCTGCCACAAGCCTTTACATTAGGCAACCCTGAATACTCTCCTCCTAACTTCCCTATTTGCTAGTGACAGTACAGTCCTTGGCCACCTTAGCAGAAAACTTCATTTTTACCAAGTTCGTTTTCATTTTTCCTTTATCCTTGCCATCACCCAATCCATTAACACTATTTGCAAGCAAACTCTGAAGTATCTCTTGACACTTCTTCCTTCCTTCCTTCCCCACTTCCAGTCTCACTGTTGTAGCCCAGGCTAGCCCCCAACTCATGGTCCTCCTGCCTCAGCCTCTTGAATGCTGGGATTGTGTACAGGCATGTGCCACCATGCCCAGCTTGATACTTCTTCCTTTCTCGACCCACAGTCACCTCTCCAGTTCGACCCACATTGTCTGATCAACAGACACCGCCCCAGTTAGACCCACTCTTACATTGCTTTGCTCGCTCTTTTATCTCCACATTCCTATCAAATTTCTACCTGTTAAGACTCTTAAGTGAGTAAATTAGTGTGAAATAAAATGGCACCTGGTAAGGCTAGGGCTGTAGCTCAGGGTAGAGAGTTTTTCCAGCGTGCACTAGACCCTGGGTTCAATCCCCAATCCAACAGAGAAAAAGCTGTTAAAGTACCTGGCATATAGTAAATGCTCCTCAGTAAGAGCTAGTGGCTACCACTCAGTGCTAATGAAATGCAGGACATGAGAGCAGGAGAGGAGAGGAGAGGAAAGGGGGACACTAAATCCAATTGTTAGATCAGTAAAAATGAAGATCACATCTGCTCTAAGTTTTAGGAACATAAAAATGAATAAGACATACCATTGTTTTTCTTATAGTCATTGTTTCAAGGTGCACTCTAGAGAAGAAACATACATAGATAAGTATGAGAGTGCTATATGTAATCTATGTGCATTGTGAACGTCTTCTACAGGGCCTGGCAAATTGCTCCTATATAATACCTATAAGAAATAATTCAACTGTTGGGAGAAAATACTTTTTCTTGAAAGTCCATTTCAAATCCTTCTTCAACCATGAAGCCTTTTTCCATCTTCCCAAACAATATGTGACCTCCTACCCAAGCATGTTGTACCTCTCATAGACCACTCGCCACTTTCTATTACTCACTTCATTGGCCTTACTGAATTTTATAAGCCTTAAGCAAGAATTGCATCTTGCTCGTCTTTCTATACCCCGAAGGAAAAACACTATGGCTTGCACATCGTGAGTGCTAAATAAATAATCTTACAAAACGATAACATCCAATACTACTGTCCAATTACCTTCAATGGGCTATCCATTCATTTTATTCTATATGACTTTTGTTGTTTTGAACACTACCTTAAAAAAGACAATTGTCTTCTCTGTATATTATCCATGTAGTATGTTCCCATTCATAACACTGGACTGTATTTACCATAACATCAGTTACAAGCATTGAAATATGACATTGTTTCTTCCTTCTATAATTTTCTCAGGTTAATATTTTATTAGATGATAACTAATTCATTTAAGAAAGAAACTACTTCTTTTGAAGGACTTTCATAGTTGCTTAATATTTATGGATTATATTGTATGATCACTCAAGGCTTAAAGAGCATGTTACCTCACCAGGCGCTAGTGGCTACTCGGAAGATCGCGGTTTAAAGCCAGCCCAGGCAAATAGTTCACGAGATGCTCAAAAAAAAATCATCAAAAAAAGGGTTGGTGGAGTGGCTCAAGGTGTAGGCCCTGAGTTCAAACACCAGTACTGGAAAAAAAAAAAGAGTATGTTAACTGGATTTACTTGCTGGTCCTACCTTCCTTCCTTCCTTCCTTTTAAATAACTAACACCATTTTCCTTTTATTTTCTATAGGTAAATGTGAATGTAAGGAACAGGTGTTAGGAAATCCCAAGGCATTCTGTGGAATGAAATATTCATACGGTGAGTTTGGAGTCCTCAAATGATTCAGATCACCTAATTCAAACCAAGTACAGAGAGTTTTAAGGAAATGGGAGGCCTGGCTGATGACATTAGCACATTACCTAGCACATACCAGATACGTGGAAAATAGGAAGAAGAGGATATATATATTTGTGAGTCAGTAAGACTAGTAGTTATCCACTTAGCTTTCTTCTCTAACTTCTCTGAATATTCTAGACTACTCTACCTTTCAAATGTCAGGACAATACATCATATGGAAAAAAGAACATGGTACTGTCCTAAGTAAAGACTGTTGCTGTCTTCAAATTCTAAATGGACTTATATTTACAATTAAATATATTGAGATACCTTATCTTGCCAACACATTCTTGACTGACATTTGTGGCTTTTTTTATTGTTCTGTGGTTTATATGCCTGAAATAATCATTACAATGAAGATAAAATTTTAAGTCATAATTCCTGAAACTAAGCACAGTATTTAAGTTCTTGATAACATTGTATTTAATGTCATAAAAGATTTAAAAGTAAGTGGTAAAATCCAAATAAATCTTATCTAATATTACATGCACAGCTCCCTCTCTTTACTTCCCAACTTGGCCAAGTAATAGAAGAGAGCTTTTGAAATGTATAGAGCCCAATAAAGGAGAGACAGTTCAGAAGGAATGGCATTTATTACTAAAAGCAGGAAACACGACAATTTCCTCCAAAGTCAGTTCAGCGAAAATGTCAACAGGTTCTTATTATCATATAGGATTGGCAGCTCTCAACAACAACCAATCTTTCAATTAACTGTTATCAGTTTTCCACTTAAGACAATGTGAACATTGTTAAAGATGTAATGACACTCTTTGTATTATTGAGTACATTACATCTTCAGGCTTGGAAAATTTTTCTTCCCTCTAGTCTCTGGCTTAATGGAGAAAATACTTGGCTTGTTTATTCCTTTATCAAATATTTATTGAATGATAGCAGTGAACAGACAAGGCCCTGCTCTCAGGCTACAGGCTAGTGGAAGAATCACAGTGAATATCCGCCATGAGCCAGGCACTATGCTGTATATTCTTCCTGTGTTCATCTCATCAGGGACCAATCCAAACTCTTCTCTAACCAAGGAGTCCCTTAACATAAGCAGTTCACTGAATTTCCTAAAACACACAAGACTAGGTGGAGGTCCTAAGACCCATTAGAAATCTAAACTTTGATGATTCAATAAAGATAGCTTTGTGACAATTATATTCTCAGAAGATGGGATCAGCCAAGAAATGATTCTCTTATTGCACATAGTCTTTCATCATGATTTGCAAGAGTTCACCTAGTGATACAGAAAATTGCATTCTAGTGTTCCTTAGGTCTGTTTCCTTCTCCATCCCAGCTTATTGCATTACTTAATCTTTAGCCACATCCATCTCATAGATGGGAGAGCACAGTAGAATCACAAGTCAAGCAGGATACTGAGCTCTGTAATGACACTGTACTGTACTGTACATTTCAAGAAAAGCTAGAAGAAAGAACTTTGATGTTTGCACTACAGAGAAATGATAAATGTCTGAGTAGATCTGCTTACTCTGATTTGAACATAACACAATGTATATATATACTGAAATCTTACCTAGGTCTCTGTAAATATGCACAATTTTATGTGTCAGTTTTAAAATACTTTTGAAATTGCTTAAAAAAATTAAAAAGAATACTCGAGTTCTGTCATCATGTAGAGGAACAACTTCACTAACCCCTGTCAGCTTTCATTGTACACTAGAGGAGGAAAAAAAATAGTAGATAATTGATAGCACTATATAATCTCTTTTAGACTATATAAAATATATTCTGCTCATAACACTTTGTGCTCATCCCAAAACAAATAGGAGAGAAATAATAAAAATAAGAGCTGAAATCAATGAAATAGGAACCAAAAAAACCATACAAAGAATTAATGAAACAAAAAGTTGGTTCTCATAACACTTTGCTCTCTGTCATAACTTTATACAGTGTAAAAGCATAATATAATTAAAATTTAAATAAGAACCAGGATAACAATTCTACTTCCTATTTCTTTCTATATAGGTTTGATAGCAGAACATACTTGATTATATTTGCAGAAGGCAAATGACTGATATCCTACTAGTATAGTGATACAGGAGGGAGTAGAAGTTGAAATCACCCAAGAAATAATATAGTTAACATAAGTGAGTTGAAGTCAATGCAAAAATGAATGAGCTAATGATTTTTAAGCAAATTTCTACATTCTGATCATCATTAAGTCAGCTTTCCAGTATATACTGAAATGCATATTTAAGTTGTTCAAATTTTAGAAGGCAGGGTTCATTCTATATATTTTGACTTTTGGAATCATATTGTTACAGTGCTAAAAATAAAGATTTTATCAGCTCATGATAAAGGTTCTCATGCTGAGGTCAACGTGAAGATTAAAAAAGTCTTAAAATCCACCAAACTGAAGATCTTAAGAGGAAAGAGAACACTATACCCAGAATCATGGACAAACAGAGGCTGCACGTGTCCAATCCTCAATCCTGGTGAGCATTAGACTTTCCTTCCTTGTCTCGTTGATTTGCTGCTTGCTGTCTTACGTTCTCTGAACCACAACCTATGTAAACTTAACAAGGGTATCTCTCCTTTTCACCATCTGAATTTTGGGTAAAATCCAAATAGAATTCTTTCAACTGACATCAAAAAATTATTTCTCTTCCATGTGCCCCATTAAGGTAAAATGTTTTAAAAATCTGACAATATAATTCTTTCTGTCCTACAAGAGAAGTCTCAGATTGAGTCCAGGTCCCAATTGCATAGAAAAAACTTTCATGAATTATCTTCCACTAGCACGTTATCTGAAAGTTACGTCCTATTACATTAGAACCTGTTCCAAAAGAAAGCTTGAATGCAAAATCCCATCTGTACAAATAATATTGAATTCATTTTTGATATTGCATGAGAAGCATCTGTTTCTCCTGGAGAGAAAACAACTCTCAAGTTCTCATCATGTCGTTTTTCATTTAATGATCATTCTGGTTTCAAATTAGAAGCAGCAGAAAAAAATTTAATACAATTTTAGAGAAACTAGTAATGGAGGGAAATTTTATTTGAACCTTAAAATGTATGGCTGAGGTAGAGACAAACCAGTAACTGTAGGTATTCTCATCTCAACATATGTACTCTTCATCCTATGCTGCTTATTTCCTTGTCTCCCTCATTAAATTTGGAGCAGGATTTAGTTTTTTGATCATAGTACCTTCAGTACCTACTCTTAGCACCCAGAGATTGGTAATATAATACTCAGAGGGTAGTTTCTAGTAAAACAAATAATTCAAAAAAGTCCTCTATTTCCTTGTTTAAATATTTTAATCTGTTTTTTTCCGTTTATATAGTTGTCATCTGTGTCTTAGGAGCACTGTTGAAACAGGTGCATAATTTATGTTCTGGATTTAATTTCTTCATATAAGCGAGGAAATCACAATTGTGTTAATAAGAAGTCTTTTATGGTTGTGAATAAATTTTTTTAAAAAACAGATAACGCAGAGGAGAGAGAGAGAGGAAGTGGCAATAAAATATCCCCTAAATCTAAACAATCTGGCAGTGAAACAGAAGTTTTAATGTTTTCTTAACTGTTAACTAATTTCTTACACCCTTTTATACCCCTTCAGTATTACTTTGTAATTCAAATTCATTTGAATTTTAATAAAAGAGGAAAAAAGATATTTTAAATCATAAAGATATGTAGTTCCAAAGAATAAATTGAAGTAATAAGAATCTTGGATTTTGAATACAGGAAACTAAGAACCATTAATTTAAGTTCTTTTTCCCAATGGTCTGTGCTTAGTCTTCATAAGCACTTTTTCTATTATCTTGGCAAAAGAAAAAAAAAAAGTCTGCCCAGTTTTTCAGTAAGACATAAAAACAAAAGTTTGACCATCTGAGCCACCCTCCAGGAAGTGAACTATACTTCCTAATCAGGTTTCTGCCAGAGTCAAAGAAGCAACTGAGTTCAACACAATTGAAAACATAAGTGCAGTTATTCAAAGAATTCTTGAAAACATGTTTACTTGCTTTGAAGAAAAGACTGCAACCTGCCAAAGCAAAACCAGACACTCTTTCATTTTACTTTGTTTTTCCATTTTTACAAGTTCAATAGCTAAGGCCAAAGAAAGCTGATAAGAAAATTCTGAAAGCTTACACCTCAACTTGCTTCCTTTGCCACTTTTGAAAAGGAGCAAAGTAACTGGGTATCCATGCAAATTCAGCCCTCATTCATGAATATATCCTCTCATTCATCAATGGTATGTGTTAGAGTATCAAGACTAGCACTGAAGTACATTTTCTTTTTCTATGGATACAAAATGACATTTTGTGCCCTCAAACATGTAGCAAAGTAGATTGCAAAGCATAGAGATAGAAAAATTAAATGTAAACATGTTTTGCATGTTAATCTTTGGTATGATGGTGCCCCATAATTTAGGGATTTACTCAGTATTATATATTAGTTTAATTTATATGTTTACTTTAAATTAATGGTAAGTTCCTGCAGTATTTGTTCTACTTACAGCTTCAAAGTAAATTCATTAAAATACTTAATCTTGAAGTTATTTTTTAAAAACTGCTTTACTGTATATATATATATATACAGTTTGCTTGTTTAGTTTTATTTTTTGGCTATACTAGAGATTGAACCAACAGCCTTGTGCAAGCTAGCAAGCATTCTACCACTGAGCTATATCCCCAATCTTTTTTATTTTATTTTGAGGTAGGGTCTCACTAAATTATTCAGACTGGCCTCAAACTTGTCATCTTCCAAACTTTTTGCAGTTGCTCCAAGTGGAGAGGGGAGGGGATAGAGGGGGAGGGTGGGTGGGAGGCGATCTAACCAATGTACAATATAAGTCTATATGGAATTGACACAATGAATCTCCCCTGTACAATGAATATATCCTAATTTTAAAAAGGGATGGAAATTCTAAAAAAAAAAAAAATCCTATGATCTTCCTGCCTCAATCTCAAGTAGCTGAGATTACCATTGTGTGCCACCACACCCGGGGACACAATTGTACTTTTAACTAGTCTGCTAATTAGATATTGGGACTCTTTTTCATGCAGAAGCTAAGGTTACTTTTTTTTTTTTCATTTTTCTTTTATTATTCATATGTGCATACAAGGCTTGGTTCATTTCTCCCCCCTGCCCCCACCCCCTCCCTTACCACCCACTCCACCCCCTCCCGCTCCCCCCCTCAATACCCAGCAGAAACTATTTTGCCCTTATCTCTAATTTTGTTGTAGAGAGAGTATAAGCAATAATAGGAAGGAACAAGGGGTTTTGCTGGTTGAGATAAGGATAGCTATACAGGGCATTGACTCACATTGATTTCCTGTGCGTGGGTGTTACCTTCTAGGTTAATTCTTTTTGATCTAACCTTTTCTCTAGTACCTGTTCCCCTTCTCCTATTGGCCTCAGTTGCTTTAAGGTATCTGCTTTAGTTTCTCTGCATTAAGGGCAACAAATGCTAGCTAGTTTTTTAGGTGTCTTACCTATCCTCACCCCTCCCTTGTGTGCTCTCGCTTTTATCATGTGCTCATAGTCCAATCCCCTTGTTGTGTTTGCCCTTGATCTAATGTCCACATATGAGGGAGAACATACGATTTTTGGTCTTTTGGGCCAGGCTAACCTCACGCAGAACGATGTTCTCCAATTCCATCCATTTACCAGCGAATGATAACATTTCGTTCTTCTTCATGGCTGCATAAAATTCCATTGTGTATAGATACCACATTTTCTTAATCCATTCGTCAGTGGTGGGGCATCTTGGCTGTTTCCATAACTTGGCTATTGTGAATAGTGCCGCAATAAACATGGATGTGCAGGTGCCTCTGGAGTAACAGTCTTTTGGGTATATCCCCAAGAGTGGTATTGCTGGATCAAATGGTTAAGGTTACCTTTTAAAGAATGTACATAGAAGGCACATAGAACTTGGATGACCTACGTAGGTGTAGCTAAGCTTGACCCTTGAGTTATAGTAAAAACTGTGCTCTCTCCACTGGCAGTTTTATTTTTCCACTTGAATTAGAAAAAAAAATGATTGTGATGTTACTTGGGACTATATACACATTCAGTTTTCTGTTAACTATTCTTTTAATGATTTTATCACTTATTGACAATTCTTTTCTGAATCCATATTTTCATTGGAGTTTGATTTTTTTTTAATTCTATCTAACTGTCTTCACTTATTAGCTGACATTCTGTAAGAGGACTTTCTCTCTGAACCTGGGTTATTAAGTTACCATGAAATACAGTTCTTATTGTAAAGTCAGGAAAATGTTAAATTCTTTTCCTTTAATTTCCAATTTTCAAAGTAAGAAGTGGTATTAACAGCTGCCTCAAAAGATAACAAACTAATTTTTCTCTAGCTTTCTGGGTTTTGAGTATCATTTTGCAATTATGGAAATTCATTGATTCAGTGTATTTCCACACATAATTATTATGCTTCTTTTTTTCCTCTTATTTTTTTTACTATTGTTTTACAGGGTACATTGTGACTTTTTTTTCTAAGACTATATATCATAGTTGAATTTACTCCCTCCATCATTCTCCTTTATCCTCCTTCCCCTGATTCCTGGAACAGTTTCAGCAGGTCTCATTTTTCCATTTTCATTCATGAGTACATAATATTTCACCATATTCACCCTCCTGTGCTTCTTGATGCTCAAATTATCACAAGTTATAACTTGTTACAACCCCTTCTTGCCAGCTTCTACGTTCTTTTAAAAAGACCCACATTAAACTCTGAAGTCTCCATGACTTTTAGCAGAATGGTACGTCCCATACTCACTTATACTACCTGCCTGGACCTTGGATAAGCTGTCCTTACCCATAAGGCTTAAATTAATATTTTCATTTCAATTTTAGTAACTACCCTTTTACTCAACTAAGATTTTAAAGTAAATGGTACTTTATCTTATACTGGAAAGTTGCCTCATAAACATACTTATTTTCCCAATCCAGTAATATTTTAAAAAATTGTTTCTAAATCCCAAAATTGACACCATTACAAATTTCTTTAATATATAGGCAATGAGACTTTTCATCATTTTATGCATTTGTTAGACAACTTTTTTATTTGAAGCTTGAAAAGAATTTTTTAAATTATAAGGACAACACTAGATCTGATCAAGTCTCAATATTTTTTAGTATATCACAAACATTTTATAGTTCCAAAACACATTGACTTTATATAGGGAATATGAGTTCTTTTATGTAATTCATAGCTCTTTTTCAACATGTTTTTCCCAATAGCTGCCTCACTCTTATAAAATCCTTCTAAATATATACAATCATACATAGTGAGTCTCCAAGAAATACTGATTTATAGCATAATGCTAAATGCACATAAAATCCTACGTTTTTCCCCATAAAGGGTGGTGGGTACAGTACAAAGTGCTAGAATCAGACAGACCTGAGTTTGAGTCAGTGTGCTGCTACTTACTGGGAGATACTGAACAGGGTTCTTAACCTTGCTGAGCCTCAGTATTCTTATAAAAAGAATATTCATTTCATATTTTTTTTCAAGATTAAATGAGTTGATACATGTAAAGTACTTACCACATAGTCAATACTTATTAAATTATTAAATCACCCATTGTTGTCTTTTGCCCATTTCAACATGTACATATAAAACTATGAACCGTGAGTGTGTGCAACTGCTGAAGTCACACCTCCCCCTTCAATAAAGTTTACTGTGTTGCTCCAATTTGTGTTCTCTTTTAGGTTTGGAGTACCTGGTAGCTGGACATGAAGATATAAGAACAGGTAAATTAGTCGTGAATATGAAAAGTTTTGTCCAACACTGGAAGCCATCTCTTGGAAGAAAAGTCATGGATATTTTAAAAAGAGAGTGCAAGCAGCAATAACAGAATATTGCACATCATGGCACTTCTCTGTGTACAAAACACAAGTGGAATGAAAAAGAGACCTCAAAAATGAAACTGGAATTTTTTTTAAAGTGCCAAAATGTAAAGAAATGTTCCAATGCATGGGCCTGTCTAACTTATCTGTTCTAGACATGCTTAAATACAGTTTTGTTTCATAAAGAGGCATGAAAAACCCAACACTGAGATCTGTTTTCTATGAAACTGACTCTGAAAGTTACTAGCAGTGTAATATTTAGCAGTAATCCATTAAGGGCAGTACCTCCTACAAGGAGTCCTCCCAGCTTCAGATATGTTATTTACATTTGATGCTACTTAAAGTAATTAATGAGATTTTAAGGAATCCCAACCCTACTATCAGAAAAGATGTTATCTTAAAAAGAACCTCCTCTTGTGTGTTATGTATGAACTTTGGTCTGTGGGATGTGAAATGGAACCTCTCTATATGTATATACTATTTCCTTGTATAAAGCACTTTACTACCTACACCTTGAGTGGTGAACTTTTGGAGACTGCTGTTGACAGGAAGAGAAGAAAAGGGAGTGAGTAAAAACCTACTGAAACAGGAGCACTGCCACTCTATGTGGACAAAGTGACCTATAAGAGAAGTTGTACTATTAGCCTTAGGAAACTATGTGAAGATGTAACCTGAAAGGAGAATGTCTGAATGAAGTCTTAGCCTTGGGCTAAAGGTTAGATTCCAAGATCCTGGCCACGATGAAACTTTTCTTGAAAAAACTAAAGAAAAAGAGATTTAAAATAAGAGAAAGAAATCATGAGTGCAGAAATATATTTGCATAAGGGGGAAATGGACTGTAAAAGTTAAAGCTCTTTTACTTGTCATGCACTTGTATACACTTCAAAAATAATTGTAGACACAGAATTGTTATATTTTTGTGTTTAGTATTTAAACCCAAACACTGAAACAGTTTTCCTCCTTGTCTTTATTAACAGTATATAGTCATTATCTTTACCCATCTTTTAACACACTGTCTGTGATATTCACCAAATTACAATTTTCATTATTTTCATCTTCTGTACCCATGCATAACCACTTTACAGTTTCTTCTGTACTTGAATATACAAAACATAAACCACAGTGCCATAAGATTAAATTCACATACAAAACATATTTTCCTGAGGTCCTGTGGACTTGCAATATATATGTATATATACATATGTGTATGTGTATATATATATTGCTTTGTTAATTTGTTTTTGTATTTCATATATGTAATAAAGGAATATGATCTCCTGATTTTGGTCTCATTTCTTGATCAACACTATCATTGATGCTGAAGACTAACATCTCTTAATAAGGAAACTTAAATCTAATTCCTTAAATTAAGAAAATAAATTTAGGGAGGAAAAGAAAGGGGCCCAGTATTTCTACCCTGTTAATGGTGAGGTTTGGGGAGAGTGGGAGCTAATTCAGATGTGGTTATGTTCTGTAGTCTTTGGACATGAACTTTTTTTTTTAATCAGGTGCCTTGTAACTTTTATATTACATTTATTTTTAAACTAATTTTTAAAGTAATAAATGTTCACTGTTGAAAATACAGGGAAAGTAGTCAGGAGGGTCAGGAGACGGGGGTGGCTCAAGTGATAGAGTGCTTGCCTAGCAAGTACAAGGTCCTGGGTTCAAACCCCAGGACTGCTCCCCAAAAAGCTATAAAAACAAAAATACAAATAAACCTTAATGGGAAAAAATTATGCTCCAACTGTCCTCCATTAATAACCATTAATATATTAGTGTTTATGTGCAGACCATTTTCTTTTTTTTTTCTTTTATTATTCATATATGCATGCAAGGCTTGGGTCATTTCACCCCCCTGCCCCCACCCCCTCCCTTACCACCCATTCCGCCCCCTCCCTCTCCCCCCCACCCCCTCAATACCCAGCAGAAACTGTTTTTGCGCAGACCATTTTCTATGCATCCACACATCTTTTATGTAATTGAAATTATATTATCTACACCCCTATGAAATCTTTTTTTCACCCTGTAGCATGTCTCTCAGCTCCTTACTTATTCCTCTCTTATCCTGGTGGGTGGAATACTATCTAATTGGGTTATAATTTACAAAACACTTATAAAACATCTTGGTAAGCATATCATACCAAGAAAATATTTTAAATATATCAGAGATGGAATTTTCCATCTTATTTTATTTAAAATAACTATTGCTTTTTAAAAGGAAGAATAGAAATAATGGTTACTTTTTAAAAGAGTAGAAAGATGGCCATAAAACATTAAATGAGAAAAAAATTCAGAACAACACATAATTAGCTTCCAACCCAGAGGCACACTTATTGTATATATAGTCTCAAAAGTTCTGAAAGGTAGACAGATTATAGCAGTATATATCCTTATAAGGGAAAGAAGTAGGGAGATCTTCCCTTTTATTTTATATACATTTGTTATTACTTGACTTTCTTTCTTTGATCATGTACAGCTTTGTAATTTATTTTGTAACAATTGAATCTTCATTGTTTTAATACATATTCAAGTATAATCATAACCAAAAGTT
Source organism: Castor canadensis (assembly GCF_047511655.1). Lineage (NCBI taxonomy): Eukaryota > Metazoa > Chordata > Mammalia > Rodentia > Castoridae > Castor > Castor canadensis. Next base: position 133,176,126 of record NC_133393.1, on the reverse strand, counting down.
TAACTCTATTTAATTTACAAAATTGTTGGACCCTAATATGTCTTCCTAGTTCTGTTATGGCTTTGGATCTTGAATTGGGGCAGAAAGAAGAAAAAAGAAAGGAAAAAAACTTTGTGTTCCTCATTTTTAAAAGCAAACAGTGTGAGCCGGCCCCTCGTGACCCCCATTCCCATTCTGTCATACCATCACATGGTCCCATACTTCTATATATCCAGTCTCCTCCTGAGCATCTTACAAAATAACCGCCTCGGTACCAAGGCAACAGAGTCAAAAAAAACTTCCGTCTATGGCTTCGTATGAATGAGAACACTTCCTTCCAGAACTACCGAGAGAATCTCTGCCCCTAGAGTTTTGCTCCATGGACCATAGGGCTTTATTAGTCAGCGGATTGTTGTGTAATCTCCACATACCTATCCACGTGATATGCCTGAGGTCAGCACAGTCTGTGCCCTCTTCTTACATCATTTTCCCTGCAGAGGAATGTTACTAATATTTAGTATTTGATGCAATGGAAATTCTCAATAATAGGATAGTCTTTTAATAGTGTCCACTGAGTGAGGTCAAATCTGTGGGGATGTGACCACAAGTCAAAAAGCAGTGTCCATCTGGCTTTATTAAACAGAGAGCAAGGCCCAGTATGGGTAAACATAGTTCTTTGGGACACATTAGGTTTCTGCAAAAAAAATCCTTTTCTAAATGATCAGGGACTTAGTGAGTCATGGATGGGAAAAGGGTCTTGAAAATGTCTTGTGCTGTTAAGTGGCAGAGCGCTTGCCTAGCAAGCGCAAGGCCCCGAGTTCAAACCCCCAGTATTGTCAGAAAAAGGAAAGAAATGAAAGGAGGGAAGCAAAGAGAGAGAGGGAGGGAGGAAGGAAAGTCAAGGCCTTGAGTTCAAACACCAGTTCTGCTGAGAGAGAGAGAAAGAGACAGACAGAGACAGAGAGAGAAGAAAGAAGGAAAGAAGGGAGGGAGGAAGGAAAGAAGAGAAGGGGAGACGAGAGAGAGAAACAGAAAGAAAGAAAGAGAAAAAGAGAAAGAAAGAAAGGAAGGAAGAAAAGAAAATGTCTTGTGCTGGCTGTGCCACTCCCCTGGAATGCCTGAGAACATGAAGGCTGAGCACTGATTGCTTGTCCACTGAGTTTGTCACAGGCCCCAGGACTGAACTGCTTTTGTGTCCATTGTTTCAATGATAAGCAGTCTCATAACTAAACTTATCAGAGAGCCAAGGTTATTCACGACTTATTTCCCACAGTTTGGAAGGAAAATACTTATCAACAGCCTCAATTTTGCAAGGGAGATTGTTATGATAAAAATGGAACAGAAGCAAAGGGTGTGCCTGGCATGACTGACGGTTTGTTTTTTAATCATTCTTTCAGAGAATGATTTGACTGAAAATATTTTTTCAAACATGATGCCCTGCTCCCTGCATTCCTACACTTTCACCAAAGAAATTTAAACATTCCTTTACTTTCCAAGCATTAGTCACCATATTTGAAACCTGCAATATTTTAAATGACAAATTCTCAAGTTTATAATTAGCTAATTCACATATGCTGAATAAACTACAAACACAGAATGTTAGGGAAGAAAGAAATACACATTGGGCCAAAGAGATATTTCTAAGATGTAAGACTACACGTTCTGCTAAGAGAAGGTTTTAGGTCTGGTGATAAAGCTAGTGGGAAAATACTTGCCTCACATGCTGGAGGCCCTGGATTCGAAAAGTCATAGTGTGATCATCTGAACAAGAACAAATTGCAACCAGGCAAGGAATCAAAGACAAAAGCAACCACTGTTGACAAATTTTCATAGCATCAGATAATGGAGCCAGCTGCCAGTGGCTCACACCTGTAATTCTAACTATTCAGGAGGCAGAGATCAGGAGGATCTGAATTTGAAGTCAGCCCCAGGCAAATAGCTTGTGAGACCCTGTCTCAAAAAAACCCATCACAAAAAATGACTGGTAGAGTAAATGAAGCAGTAAAAGTACCTGCCTAGCAAGCATGAGGCCCTGAGTTCACACCCCAGTGCCACAAAAAAAAAAAAGAAAAAGAAAATGGTCTGCTCAGAACTCCTGGACACTACAAGGACTTCAAACTTGAATAAAAAATAAGAAAACTAATAGCAATAGGAAACAAAAATTGAGAGTTTTACAGTGTTTCACATGTGTCACTTTTGTTTCTTCCTCCTGAACAGTCCTCATGTGTGTGCTACTACTATGTCCATTTTTCAGATGAGGAAACTGAGGCACAGAGAGACTAAATTGTTCAAGGACAGTCTGCTAATAATTGTGAGGCCTGGATTTGAACCCAAGTTATTCTCACTCACAGAATTTATATTTCAACCACTAAAAGCACATTCTTTCATTCAGAAAGGAGTCCGTGGAGGTGATGCCAACTGCTCCATTTTCTTCACTGGCTGTTTCTTTTAGACCATGGTTGATGGAAGAGAGCTTGAAGGTCAACATTTCTCCCAGTTTTCCTTATCCATATTTTGAAATATAATGTATTCCATTTCCTAATTACATCACTTTCTACTATCTTTCTCAGTGATACATGGCTATTAGAGTAATGCTGTTTGCCATAGTTTATACTAAGATGAAATTGTTAGAGTCCCTTTCTACCTCCTCTCTTTTTCCTCTTACTATGGCTTCCTGAGGTGCATGTGCTTTTACATTTATTAATAATTACCCTAAACCAGAGACTGAAATTTAAAGCATTTCAAATCGATTCTCTCAGCTCTTGCAAGATGAACAAGAAGAAATTATACCAGAAAGAGATAAGGAAACAAGTAAAAATAGAGGACAAGGAGAAGGGAGAAAATAAAAGATAAAAACATAAGAGAATAAAGGAAAGCAACAGCTAGAAACAGAACTAGTTGTTTTGTTCTAGTAAGAATATACAAAATACTTCAAAGTAGAATATATTCAGTTGACCAATTCTTCCATTGCTAGATACCACAACTTATATAAGACATTTCTGAATATTTATTACAAAATTTTCTTATCTACTTCTTTTACAGTTAGTTGTGTTTGAAGAGCCAGAAAAGCTATAGAAGATAAAATAATACAGAAACCATAGGTAATAGTAATTAAGAAATTAGAAAACCAATTCACTTTACTATATACTGAAGTAGAATTTTTAATTTACCATTTATAGAGTATGTAGTCAACAAAACATTAACTATCAATAAGCATTCCCTAAAGTCTTTCTCAATATACATATTTGTCTCTTTTAACAATAACGGTTATCTCTTTTGCCCTCACTATGTGCCAGGAGCTATGCTAAACTTTATGTGGATTAGCTTATCAGCCCTTGCATAATAGCCTTGTAAAGTCAGTAATATTAGGCTGAAACTGAGGGTCAGGGAGGCCAAATAACTTGTCCAAGGTCACAGAATAAGTAAGCTTTGAACCCTGTTCATCTGCCTTCAGAATTTATACTTTTTACCTCTATGCTCTGCTGCAACCTTTAGATCAAGGATTTTCAAGTAGTATTGTGAAAATCAGCAGACATGGCCTTTTAATGCAGGGTTCTAGGCCCCTTCCTCAGGTGTCTATTTACAAAGGTCTGGATAGGGCCCAGAGAGGAACAATTTAATAAACACTATGGTGACTCAGATACAGGTGGTATACAGACAAGATGGAGAAACCCTGCTCTAAGAAATGCTTCTAGAATAGTGTCCATAAGTCATAGAATTACTCATTAGTTCTATCTCTGCAAATGTATCTCCCTCTGGTCATAAATCTACCTGGCCTTTGTCACAAATGTTATTTTATGAATAATAGTTCTTAGTCTCATAACAGGGCTGGCCTGGAGGTATAGATCAGTAGTAGAGCATTTGCCTTGCATACTCAAAGCCCTAGCATCACACACACACACAAATAAAACTAAGTTACTCAAGAACTAAAATACTGAAAGGCTATCCCTCCAGCAATTATGTATCCTTATTTCCCAACTTGGTATCAAACATAACCTGAAACTCCTTACTTCACTTTGAGCCATCTTCTCTCCTGGGCCCTGAGGCTTCATACTGCTCAGAGTTGCACTAAGATGACAGACAAAACTCTAATCAACTAGCTTTCTCTCCATCCTGAAAGAGTATACTGACCTGTCAAGATGCTACTCTTGACCAAGGGATGAGAAAGTGATAAGATAAAATAAATCATTCTAATGAGATACTTTCTCATTTTTCCACTTCTGATTTCCCCCTAACATAATACTTTATGGACCAAAGAAACCAGGGATGTCTGCAGAAATCTTTTAATGGACAATTCTAACCATGAGAATCTCAGGAACTGGTGGCAGGCCAGTGGAGAAGATATTTTTGGTCAGATGTGCCTTCCAATGCCTCATAAATCAGGCTGCCTGGACAGTTTCCTAATTTCCCTTTAGGCAGTGCCAGTCTTGCTCACAGGACCGCCAGAGACTCAAGAAGAAAGGAGAAAGATGAATAAGAAGTTACACTGGGAATGCCAGCATGAGGACTGCCTAACTTACCCTCCCTCAGAAATGTGGATTTGAAGCACAAACAAGTATCAGTATCCACACAGACTCTACACTTTTCTCATTCTTGTAAATAAGTACAATAATGGATAGCATTTTCTTTGCTAGGTATGGGGAGAAAAATCAAGGAAATATACACAACTTGCATCATAGTAAACAGAATTCCTCAACATCAGAAGCACTTCTGCCACGTATACAGAAACTCTCCAACCTCTTACCCACAAACACTTGCCCGACAGTGACCTTCAGTGATGTAGAGAGATTTTGATAACAACTGAGAATACAAAACTGGATATTAGCATGTTCTCTGCCTCTGCTAAATGTTAAACTGTTTGAGGAAAAAATATAGTGAATATCCTTTTTAAACAGTACTTACAAGGACACTTAATTTGCATTCCCTAAATTTTACAGGTATAACCAAATGCCTCAAAAAGGTACTCTAAGTTTAAGAAAGGCCTTTCCCCCAAGTTTTCACACAACCACAGATACTATCCTGCTAGAATTGGGATTAAAGCTTTGCTTAAAACTTCCATATTGGCCATAGTTGACTTTTCAGGATTCAATATCTTTATAAAATGTGTTTTCCTTTTTAATGTCAAAAATAACATAGGTAAGAACAAATACCCTATCAACATGAAGCATAATTTCTAATCTATTTTGTGGCAATAGATATTTGACTTTTCTAAGTCTCCCACTGAATAGGTCCGTTATGGAAATCCCATGGCAATGGGAATGACACTGGGAAAGGAGGCAGGAGAAGGATCAGCGCTTTTTAGACTTCCAAACACCATCACCTTTGTAATCTCAGTTGATCCTCAAGACAACCCTTCAAAGTTGGCATTATTATCTCATCTCACAGATGAGGAAGCTGAGATTAAGAGGAGTAAAGTAACTTTCCCCAAACCACACAACTAGTAACTATCAAAGCCAAGTTTTCAGAACTGGAGACCATGAAATCCTACACTCCTTCAATTACATAATGCTGTTTTAAAGTTCTGTGCTCCCTTCTCAGCATCATTTGTTGGGCTGTAGATTTTCATTCATTAATTTGATACATATTTCCTTGAGCCTCTTATTTGGCAGGCACAGTTCCTGGTTCTGAAAATATAGCAATGGACCACCCAAAATCCCTACTCTTGTGAAGCTTACATTCTAGTGGGGAAGGGGACTTCAGAAAATAACTATAATAATCCCTGTTCTTCCTCCACATTGTATACACATACACACACACACACACACACACACACACACACAATGCCTGAAATGATTTAAGAGAAATATTCTTTTTCATCACCAAAGGGCAAATTCAATATAGTAGACTCCATCATCATGACTGTACTGAATATAGCCCCCCGACAACCAAAATGATTTGAAAGCAATAAATGACTAAATTATCCAGAATGGAAAGTGGTTATAATTGGATAATGGCCACAAAGTAGGAGTTTTTGAGTTACACTTAATGCTTGGAGAAAAGCAGCAGAATTCTTCCTTCCACCACTAACAAGGTCCTGCTCTGTACCATGCTCATGAATCTTCCTATTGGCTTTAAAAATTTACAACATTTCTGTCTATTGTCTCTGTATGAGAAAGTCAGGGCTCCTCACCCACCCAAGGTGTGGGTCTCTGACCAGCTTTGCTCCCCACAAGCCAGCTGGAGGCTCTTCTACTCCTACCATAGTAGTTAGGAAGATTCACTTGCTTCTGTGAGAAATAACAGTGACTATAATAGAAAAGAAATTCTAGGCATTCTTTCAAGCCATTGGGGAGTTCCAGCACATTCCAGCTGCAAGAGAATTCAAGTCCTTCCACTCAAGTCAAAACTCCAGCACTGTCCATGTGTGCTTTGTATATTTAATAGACTAGCACCTAGTTATCAACTCTATAGATTCTCTCCTGCCATACTTATTGTGAACTAAAAGCTGATTCTATAGAGAAATCAACCTGGGATTATGTGAATTAATCCTCAGGCTTTGGGCAATGACAGATTACAGATGTCTGAAGATTCTCAACATTAGGTAAATGCTGCTGTTCTAGAGCAGAGTCAATCACTTGTGACCTGGAGATTTTCGTAGAATATTGTAGGCTTTGAAAATCCACATCCATAACTGCACATGGATGCTGTAAAGGGAAGTTCTCACTCCAGTCAGAAAGCCAATGCTTTTGTGTCTTTTCTAGGCCCAAAGGCATCTTCAAAATCACCTCTGCCTGATTCAGTCCCAAAATTTTCATACTCACCTGTGACTTTACTTAAGAAGACTCACCTCTTGCTTACCTCCCAATTGCTCTTTGACTACTTTTTCCTCTATAAAGTAAGGGAGTATAATAAAAATTTTAAAAGGAGTTCCTCCAAATTTCTTAAGGCAAACAAACAAAAAAAAACATCATTAAGATTTATCCCTGGTATAAATTTCAGCTAGTGCTGCTAGGAGTCAAAAACATGAACCTTGATAATGTGGCAGGGATCATTATAACATTCTGCAAAGAGAAACCACTTTCTCACTGTGTCACAGGTTCCACATTTATCTCCTTCCCTGCAGAATGAATATGTATGTCCTCATTCCAATAGTTTGAAATAAAGAGGATAGAAGAGAAGAGAAGATGAATGCAATTCAAACACTTGCCAATAGAGATCTGATGGAGGGAGAGAATACAAACAAGCAATAACATGTCACACTGGGAGAGACACTATTAATGAACAGCAAATAATGCTGAGGAAGCCGTGAATGAGGTGATTTGGATTGAGTCTATCACCAACTCCTCAGCTCTTGAATTTCACTAGGTACAGGGGACCAAACTCCATGTTGTAGTTTATAACATCAATGAAAATTCAGATGCCCAGACTTCCCTGAAATACAAACCCTGAGAACTGCTTTATATATTCTATCTTCACAACAATTTGATGCAAGTTTGTGAGGCAGGTGCTATCCATACTCCCATTTTATACATGAGAAATGCTAGCTCAAGTAATTAAATAGACCACTGTATGACAGATAGTTAGTGATAGAGCAAAAGTACAGCCCAGGTCTTAACCCCAGAGTCTGTGCTCTTAGTCATCATACAAGGCACTTCTTCCTTAACACATGCCTTCTCAGTCTGCAGGGACAGCCAACTACTCTGGTTCCCTTTGACTCCATTCCTTTGGGTATTCTAGATCACTTCCTGGAATGACTCTATCCCTAGAAAATGAGCCTGGTAAGTGTCCCTATAGTGAGTCACCATTATCAAATGAATCTTCTTCTCTCACTACTAAAGCTGAGAAATAATGAGTGCCCTTAAAAAATGACAGTGTAAGAAATACTTTCATGGCCCCCTTACCGTATCAAACAGGTATGAGTGGTACTCTGATTGCCTGAAAAGGAAACCAAAGCATTTTGGATAGCAATGATAGTAAATAACAGTTTTTAATGTGTTTGTCTCCATGGGTAGTTGGTTCTCCTTCATTAGATTGAATAAGCTTTTTGAGATCCCATTCTCTTTGCCCACATTGTATCCTCATTGCATGTCATCATGCAGGAACTCTCCAGATTAGAAAATCATACCCATTTTATTTAATCATCCAACAAACATTTATTGAACAGCTGCAAAAAAATATAAAGCATAGTGGAGTGATTAAGTACACAGAAACTAGAGCCAGACTGCCTGATTCAAATGCTGGTTGTACTTACCTATCGTGCGACTCTGGGATGGCCAACTAACCTTTCTGTATTTTAGTGTCCACAACTGTATGGTGGGAAAAATAATAATACCTGTATCACAGGCTGTTTTAAGAATGGAGTGTACCTGACCTATCAATATGCACCTGGCATATGATAAATGCAAGTGTTTGCTATGATGATGACAATGACATGCCAGGCAAGTCTGGGCACCAGAGATACAAGACTGAAAAGGTCAGACAGGTCCCTATATCCATGTAACTTACATTCTAGGGAGAGAAACAAAGAATAAACCTACAAACCAATCAGTAAAATAATTTTGAATCATTGCAAAGGAAATAATGCTTCACTGCTATTCAGAAACCAACACTGACACAGACTTGAACATGCAGAATGTTCATTAGGGAATGTTTTGGGATCAACATCAGTGGAAGAGAGAAAAAGGAAGCTTAAGTAGGCAGAGAAAGAAGTCAAGCTGCAATGCAAGCCCAATATTATCCTCAGTCAACTCCACAAGGAATGTGAAATGCATGCCCCCCTTCAGAGTCACCCCAAGTTGGACTGGGGTGGACAGTATTTACACTACTAGATATGGGTCACATAGGAAGGGGCATGGCCTTGAGTAAGTCATCTCTCTGTGGCTGAAGCAATTCCTAAAGAGGCTGACAGCTGAAGTTTGTCTGCCAATAGCAATCCCAGCAGCTGAAGCACCCAGGCCTCCACTGAGCTTGTATCAGGCAGTATAGCACAGCATGTGTTCTACCCCACAGTGAGGTAGTGGAGCTGGTAGCTACCTAGAACAAAGTGATTAGGGACAGCCTCTCTGAAGAGGTAATATTTAACCTGATAACAATATAGTAAGAAGGCAGCAGCTATGCAAATAGATGGAGGAAAACATTCTTATTAAAAGGAATAGCAAATTGAATGTTCCCCAAATCAGAACAAATCGGGAGTGTTTGAAGTACACCCAGCAAACAGACCAATGAGGCAAATGAAGTCACAACATGGGAACCTTGTAGGAGTTTGGAATTTATTCTAGGTAATGATGAGTAGCAATTGGAAGGAGGAGACATGATCTGATTTACTCTTTTTAAAAGCTTCCTCTAACTGATATGTGTAGTGTGGACTGAAGAAAGGAGAAAAGTGAAAGCAGAAAGATCAAGGAAAAGGTTATTGAAGTGTTCCAATCAAGAACTGGTATATGGATGAAGACGGAAAAGTGACCGTATTTACATACAGTGCTCTGTAGAAAAATACACAGAAATGACTCCTAATTTTTTGGCTAGAACAAGTGAAAGGATGATTGTATAATTTACTTAGATGGGAGAAAACATATATAGGAATGAAAATAAGAGTTTCATCTTGGATTTTTTTGTTTGTTTGTTTGAAATGCCTGTTAGAGATTGAGCAGAGATGCCAAGCAGTCAGCTGGATGTACAAGTCTGGAGCACAAACAAAGCAAGGTCAAAGGCTAAGGATCTATACTTGGAAGTCATAAGTAAACAGATGATATGTTGGTTCACTATTGCCACATAACATTCCCAACACTCGGTGGCAGAAAACAATAACAATTTATTTTTGCTCACATCTGAGATTGGCTGGGGTTCAAGCTAGACATCTCTTGTTTCTATCTGTGGGTCTGTGGGTCAAGAGGGTAACTCTGTATCTCTGTCACCCTCCTGAGACCCACAAGCCAGCCACATAATGGCAATGGCAGGGCTCAAGAGGAAGACCTAGACTCATGATACACCTTTAACTACGCCAACATATCATTATCTAAAGCAAGTTATGTGCCCGAAGGCCCAAGTCAAGGGCAAGAGCAGTATACTTTGCCTGTGATGATTCCTGGGTACAGTATGAAATTGGGGTCAGTACTGTATTCTACCACAGAATAGATCACCCAGGATAAGAACGTAAGTTTAAGAAAAGAACAGTGCCTTGGACAAATCTCTAAGGCACGACAGTGTTTGCCAATCAACTTGAAAAAGGGAAAACTAGCAAGGATTTAGAAAGAAGAGTGAGCACAGCCAGAGAATAGTCAAGGGAACATGAGAGAAATAAGAAAGAGGAATATTATATTTTCAAATATTGCTGAGAAGTTAAATAAGATGTGAACAAAGAAATGACTACTGTAACAGGAACCCTAGACCACAATCCAAGATTACTATGACAGGACAATAGAACAGGTAGGAGGGCAAGACCATGACTTCTCACTAGCAGGAAAGTAACCTCTGTTAGGACAATAAAAAAATACCATACCAGGCTAGGCAGGTAGCTCAGTAGTAGAATTCTTGCCTAGAGTGTGCAAGGCCCTAGGTTTCATCCCCACTAATCCCTCACACAAAAACAATTCCCACCCTGTCCAAACCAGTAGTATTAGGAAGGTGAAAGGTGATAACAAATTTGGAAAGGTTTTTAGGGCCAGATTGTTGAAGCTCTTGAATACCTGATTAAGGAGCTGGAATTTGGTCTTTAAAGCAACAAAGACTTATCCAAACCAGGGAGTAATATATACCAAGATTTAAAAAAAAAAAAAAAAATCTTACTACAGTTGTGTTAATCACTTTTTCCATAGCTGTGACAAAATATCTGAGAAAAACAACTTAAAGGAGGAACGATTTATTTTGGCTTTATAGTTTCAGAGGTTTCAGTCCATGGTGAGCTGGCTCCATTGCTTTTACACCTGTGGCAAGACAGAAACATCATGGCAGAAGAGCATGATGGAAGAAAGGCATAGCTCACCTCATGACAGTCAGGAAATGAGGGGAGACTACAAGTATACCCTTCAAAGTCATGCCTCCAGTGGCTTACTTCCTGCAACTAGGCCCCATCCCCAAGTAGCCCATTCAGATATAAAATCATCCATGGATTAATCCATAGTGAGGTTAGTGTCCTCATGAACCAGTCACCTCTCAATAGTGCCACCATCTGGTGAACAAGTCTTCAACACATGAACTTGTAGGCGACATTTTTACATCCAAACCACAATGACAGTATGGCATGGATTTGAGAGAACAAACTGGTGGCAAACTGGCCAGTTATCCTAGTTCTGTTGATCAGAACTCTTGTCCAGATCTTAACCTCTCAAGAGAGTGTTCAGTTCTTTTAAATTAAGTTCCAGATGCTTGTAGTTGTTGACACCTTTCTTCATGTATCCTCTTGCCTGGCTGGCAAAGTTTCTAATAAGAATTGGGGTCCTTACTCTGTGCCTCACCCCTCATCTTAGCACTCATTCATTTAGAAAAAGACAAAGTATCATCTTTCCTTTAGTTACTGTGTAAGAAAAGATCTCCACTAATGAGCAACAGATAGTCCTATGGGAACTGTAGCCTGGACTGTCAGACCACAGCCACAATTTCAGGCTACTTCTCAGCCTTGTCCCCGCAGATCCCTGCTGCTCTCCTCCTCCATAACAGCACACTAAATGTTTATGGAGTTCAGTATGTGGAAATAGCTCCTGATTTGTTGGCCTAAACTTTAGTTTTCCTCCTCTGGTCCTCCTCACCTTTGGCACGGGATTGGAGGGATTTTCCACCTTGTGTAAATGCTGGTCCTAATGTGACTCACATGGTCTATTTCGTGACTCTTAGAAGGCGGCTGAGATGGGAAGGGGTTGTGAGCAAGCAATGACCCTGAAAAGCAGTCACTATGTCCACTATGTGGCTCAATTGACACCATTTTCCATTTTTCTAAAATGGAAAAAATGCCAACAGATGTCTCACATAATGAAATATTATTAGTAGTATTACATGGATAATTTGACTTGGAAAACTTTTCCCACATTCTCACTCTGGGGCTTCCAGTAGATCTTCAGAAAGATGAACAGGTGGTATTTCTAGAACACAAGGATTACTTGAAGTGAGCTATTTAAATTAAGAAGTCATTATTTGATCTGTGCTGGGATTTTCCTTGTTGATTTTATAGGGCATGATGTTTTTCCATAGCGCATACATCTTCAGTGCTATGCATGGTATTTTCCTGTTTCTGCCAGCCAAATATTCTTTAGATGACTGGTCCTAGTGGGAAAATGGAGAAAATCATTAAAAAAAAAATATGAAGACCCTAGTTTACACTGTTAACAAAGGGTTAGATTTGGCAAAATGGGAAATTTCCATTTAGTGAAAACTTGTTTTCTTGAACTCATCAGGATCTCTTTGCTAAGGTTGTTCACTGGAGGTCTCTTTCCCATATATGAGCACAGGAACACTCTGAGACCCCACCACTGCTCGACTCTAGCTGCATCCCTACTTGCAGATCTCTGTGACCTGGCCTTCAGGAGCAGCTATGCTCCCCACCTAATGACAGGGCCTCCCCCAGCTGTCTAGTTCTCATGTTACATCAGACATTTTCAGAAACAGCTTTAACTCTTGTCTCTACTCTCAGACCATTCATTATCAGATTTATTTCAGAGTCTGACAACAAGACCTTACTACTGTTACCCGACAAGGACCACAGTCTCTAGTTTGATGCACCATGCTGCTCCCTTCAGCTATGGCTCCGTCTAGTGGCAAAGATCTTTAAAAGTCTGATGTCCCTTACTGCCTTAGTCATTAACTTCCTACAGTTACTTCTTAGCAATACCTTTGTCACAGGATAACTCAGAGGAGTAGCTCCACTTGCTGGCATGGATAATATCTTGTAGCTCTTTACAAAGAATTGTTTTGTTAACTCAGCTTGCAAAAAGCCTGACAAAAACTGTAGTATGGAAACTAGACAAAGAGCATGTACAGTTATACTCAAGGCTACCACTTAAGACTCTACCCTTTAAATCCCTGAGGCAGGACATGAGCCCATAGAGTACCTCTCAGTCTCGTGTCCTTGAGTGTGTTAGGGCTTTTCCTCCATGACTCCCATCCCTGCTCTCATCTCCAGATAAAATGAGCAGCGCTAGCCAAGTATCTACCATTTCCCCGAATGCAGACCTGCAATATACTGATAAAGGAACAAAGCCCATAATTAGAGCCCATGTAAGAGTCAACTCACTTTGAGTATTTGTTGAGCACCTTCTTTATGCCCAATACCAAGGAGTGTCTGGCATTCTGCTATACCACCAGTCCTGACAGGTATCCGTGAAAGGGTGGTTACATCACCTGCTTTTCATAGCCCTCACTGCCCTCCAGTAGCTATGGTGCAATACTGGGTAACTGTGAGCTATTGAATGGAGCAAGCCTGGGCCACAGAAGAACCCAAGGCAGATGCAATATAGCTGACTCCATCCTTTCTCTAGCCTCCAAAACACACAAAATAAACAGTGCCTTTATGGTATGGTCATTATTTTGTACTTCCTGTCTTTGCTTCATTACCTCATGTCTGCTGTTTTGACTGTAAACACAGACCAAATGCCAAGATATAGAGTAAAGTCACCAGGAAACCCAACTTCATGTGCCAGACTTACTTTTGTGCTTTTTGACTGTTGCTATGTTTGTTTAAATGGCAGGAAAGAAGTACCATATGGCTCAATGCTCACTTGCTTCCTGCTCTGTTAAGTAGTAAACTCCAGAAACCAGGGCCAGTCTGCCTCTCTTATTATAGCCAACTGACCAAAACACTAACCTCCAGCTCTATGTCCAGCGACTGTGTGCCTTCTCTCCTCTTTTTTTTTATTTCTTTTCTTTTCCCAAGTTCCTGTGAGCTAAACACCATAAAGTAAAAATAAGGAAGTATATGTTATAGAGATATCTCTTCTTTATGGTTCTACTCATAAACAAAAAGAATTATTGATTATCTTAACCTGTGCATAACTTGTGGCACGAAAAGATCCCTGTCAAACAATCCACCCTTAATAAATTCCCTGTAGCATTTTGGGGACATAGAAATGGACAAGTTGATTCTAAAATTCTGTTTTATTTTGTTTGGCAATACTGGGATTTGAACTCAGGGCCTTGAGCTTGCTAGGCAGATACTCTATCACTTGAGCCACTCAACTAAAATTTACATGTAAGTCCAAAGAACTTAGAATAGCTAAGAAAATCCTCACTAGGCATGGCTACACCTGGAGAGGCTGAGGCAGGAGGACAGCTGGAGTGTAGGAGTCTAAGACCAGCTTGGGGCAATAGAGACCTCATGAAAGAAACGGAAAAAAGGAATGATGGTAGGAAGGGAGGAAGGGAGAGAGGGAGGGAGGAAGGGAAAGAGAGAGGGAGAGAGAGAGAAGAAGAAAGAGAGGGAGGGAAGAAAAGGAAGGAAGGAAGGAAAGGAAGGAAAAAAAGGGAGGAAAGAAGGGAAGGGAAGGGGAGGAAGGAGGGAAGGAAGGGAAAAGACTGATCAGCACTGTGAGAGATTGGATTGGGATAGCTGTGACCACAGAGGGGCCCTGAAGCAGCCTGAGGTGTTGAAGGTGGTGATGGAGTTGCTCTGTGTCCCAGTTGTGATGGAAACAGAGCTGTACCTCCCCATTGATTTTATTGTATGAAAAGCTAGAAAAAGTCAAAACAAAAACAGTTTTGGAGCAGGGAGCCGGTGACTCACACCTGGAATCCTCAGCTATCCAGGAGGCAGAAGTCAGGAGGATCCCAGGTTTAAAGCCAACCTGGGGAAAACAGACCCTATCTCAAAAATACCCAACACAGAAAAGGGCTGGTGGAATGCCTCAAGTGGTAGGGTGCCTGCCTAGCAAGTGTGAGGCTAGTTCAAACTCCAGTAACCGACATTTAAAAAAAAAAAAAAAAAAAAAAAGCTTTGGTGCCCCACCCCCCATGGTCACTCACCCTCTCTCTGAGCCTGTTTCTTTGTAAACTAAGACATGAACTTCAAGCATTAATACCCAGACAATACAACATTTGTGTGCTATTTAATTAGCTTATTACTTTTGTTAATGTACATTCCTGTGGTTACACTTTCCACTCAACCTGAAAAAAAATACTACATGGGACTAAAACTATTTTTTTTAACCAGTGTGACCATATTTTTGCTACAATTAAATTAACCTCCTAGCCAAGATCTCGTAATGTTTTGAGGTTATCTCATAACAATAGCTAATTTACTAAGTCCTAGCAAATTATAACAACAATAAGTCTTTATGAAAATTTTTGGCATACTGGTGATTTTGGGTTTGAAAAAAAAGGAATGTGAAAGATCCAGCAGAGGCCACTGTCACTTTTGTACCCTCTAATCCCCATTATAAAGTGATTGTTATCAAATTGGTACAGGACCATCTGGCAGCATAAGCCACACTGGAAAAGCTTATTCAATAAATCAGAGGGGTTATTCCATGTCATCTGCACACTCAAATGAGAAAGGAGAGGGAGGGAGAGAGAGAGAGAGAGAGAGAGAGAGAGAGAGAGATGCTCACACTGACTTTAATAAATCGTTCATTTCCAGCCAAAGGCCTTTCAGAACTCTTGGCTGCCTGATCAGCCGTCTGGGCTTGCAAAAGCAAAGTTTATGGAGCTGAGGGGGGGAACTTCTGATTTACCGCAAAAAGGAGACTTGAACTGGAAAACTTGTTCAGTACTCTCCATAATTATCTAATAATCATGTAATTATCTAAAAGTTATTACCTCCATTTTATATATGATGAAACTAAGGCCAAAAAGAATTAAGAAACTTGCTCACAGTCAGGCAACTAGGTAATGATGGCTCTACAGTGCAGACCGCTCCACATTGTCCAAATCATAAAACAGCACTGGAAGAAGCTGCTGACCTTTATCGGTGATTCCATAGGTCACCTAGTCCAGGCATGATGTATGCAACCCAGTGACCCAGGTCACTGTGCTCATGAGCTCCAATTGTTCAAGGATACGACTATTACAGAACAAATACTCTAGGCCAGGTGCTATTCTAGATGCTAGAGATACAGCAGTAAATAAATGAGTGGGGCTGCTGTCCCCACCAAGTCTACATTCTACTAATGAGAAATGGATAAACAAATCAGTACATAAAAATGTCAAGTAGTGACAAGTGCTATGAAGAAAAGTAAAGATGGGTAAGCGGGGTGAGAGAAAGCTGATGGTAGTGCTATTTTACAAAGAGTCAGGGAGGTCTTCTCTGAGAAGGTGGCACTGGGGTAAAGACTGAAGGAACTAAGAGGAAGGAGAAGGGTGTGAGCAAAAGGAATCCCAAACGAAGGGCATTAGTAGGATGCTCTGTACACTTAAGGAAAAGCACTTAAGATGCAGGCATGGCTGCAGCAAAGTAAGCAAAGAGAAATTTGAAAGAGAAGAGGCAGAATGGGGTAGCAGGAAGGGAGGTGATCATGAAGGGCCCTGCAGACTCCATCAATGCTATGGATTTGACTTATGTGAGATGGGAAGTCTCTGGAAGATTTTCAGCAGAGAGAGACATACTGTGATTTAGATTTCAAGTCACTGCAATGAGCCAGTTGACGTGGCTGCCTCTAGTTAGGAAGGCCCCAAATATAAACAGAATGAGAGGCAGGACAGTCATGCAATAAGCATGGGTTTGGGAGTTAGGTGAATCTGTGTCCAAATCTCAGCCTTCACTGTCTGCAAAGTCTATTCACTTTTTGCTAGTTATTTTAATCTTTGGGACCTCAATTTCCTCAGTTGCAAAAGAATAATATAGCCTGCACTACATAGTTATTAATTAAATATTTCTAAAGCACCTGACCATAGTAGTTACCACTAAAAAACAAAATTAAGCAGTCATTATAGTTATTTAACTTAATAATTATCAAGTTACTTCACTATTATTAAAAATAATATAGGCAAGACCTTGCTTGCATAATATTTCTTCTCTGCTACTAGAAAAACAACAGTAGCAGAGGAATGGTGGAAAAAAATAAAGAGTGCACTCTTTCACTCTCAAAAAAAACCTTTGCATTTTGTGAAACCTTTGTGAAATTTACAAGCATATACAAAATTAAAGTGTAATGAATTTCAACTCAATGTACACAGTTAAATAATTAGCATTCATTCTTAGCATTTACTCGATCTTACTTTACCTTTATTTGGGATATTTTAAAGCAAACACCAAATATATTATCATATTAACTCTAAATATTTGTATCTCTAACAGAAATGAATTACATAATACTCATATCTATTTCTGGCAGTACTGGGGTTTAAACTCAGGGCCTCACACTTTAGTCACTCCACCAGCCCTGTTTTTGTGATGGGTTTTTTCGAGATAGGGTCTCAAAAACTATTTACCTAGTTTGTCTTCGAACCCCGATCCTTCTGATTTCTGCCTCCTGAGAAGCTAGTATTACAAGTGTGAGCCACTGGCTCCCAGCTGACAACCATTTCTTAATGTCAAGTACCCAGTCCATGAGATGTTTTCCCACTTGTCTCAAAAGTACTTTTCACAATGGTTTTAAATAAGTCAAGATCTGAATCAAGCTCATAAATTACTGAGTGTCCCCAAGGTGTGAAAGGTTTGGTCACCTCCTATGGCACTCCTAGGAAGTGGTTGAACCTTTAGGAGATTAGACCTAGTGGGAAGAAGAGAGATCGCTAAGGGTGTGCCCTTGAAGGAAATATTGAAATATTGGGACCGAAGCCACTCCCTGTCTCTCTTTGCTTCCTGGTTGCCATGAGGTGTCAACGTCTTCCACCACTTATTCTGCATTGACACAAACCGAAAAGCAATGGAGCCAACCAAACATGGACTGAAACTTCTGAGCCCATGAACCAAAATAAACTTTTATTCCTTATAAGTGATGTATCGCAGGTATTTTGTCATACTGATAGAAAGCTGAGTAGCACAACTGATTTAGCTTTCATGTCCCCTCTCATTTCTAAATGTCCCTTTCTTCTTCTTATCCGCCCCCCTTTTGAAGAAATTGTCAGTGGAAAGATGTACTCTTTCCATTAGTGGCTGGCCACTAATGTCCCCTCTATTTGCCAAGGACATCAAATATCTATACTGTACTGTAGATACCCTCCAAGCGCTTTCAGAGAGGAGTGCGAGGAATGTTTTTTGTTTCTAAGAAGGGAGATTAACACTATCAGTTTCTGCACAGAAAATGCCACTTAACATGGCGAATAGATGGCAAGGAGCAGATGTAGATTCTTTAACAATGGTAGAAGGGGCTCTCATGGAAACAGGTCATATGACCTAAGGCATTTCAGCCAGTCTCAGAATTCTCTGGGAGAATTTGAATGAGATATGAATTCAGATGATCACCATGGGATAGTGAACAACAGAATTTCCTATATTCTGTTGAAGAGCAGTCAATTTTTCCCCCTTGTTGGTAAGAAATGGTAAGGGCACTTCCTATCCTAGTAAAAGAAATAGATCAGTTTTCAGTATGAAAGGCCTATCCTGCCCTGAGCACTGATGCCCAATTGGGCTGATTTTGCTAAATTAAACTCTAAACTCCTAGCTAGAGCTAGTTGGCTTTAATTTATTCTTTTAGGTATTTCTCAGAGCAAGACCCCCAAAGAATTATAAGGATATTGATAAATGTGAATGAGAAACATTTTTTTGAGATGAGAGAAAAGAAAACCAGGTAAAAGTAGCTCATTTGATTGCATACTATCGTATTAGTAGGTTTTGGCCAAAGGATCACTTGTGAAAATAACTTCCAAGGAACTAAATTTTTGATACTGTGTCCAAGAAGTAACTTCTGAAAGCAAGTCAAAAGTCAAATTTGGTTTTGACTCCCATAACACTTTATTTAACCATTAAGCACAAAAGTTCCTTTGTAGACCTTAATAAAAGACTAAAATTGGAAGCTAAGTACTTATATTCATTGGAAATAATTTTGGATTTGTGGATCCTTTGAAATGCCCACGTGAGTCCACATGGGGTGGGAGTTGGAAAAAAAAAGTGTGGTCTCCCACTCATAGCTAATTCTGGCTCTGGTGATCAGGGAGACACAAGAGGTAGCCAAGTATGTGGACTGGCGACTCTAACCAGCTTGTCTTGTTATTTTGTCTTTCTCTCAGTAGTCAACCTTCCTGTGGCATTCATTAGAGTATGACCCAGCACTAGCCTACTGTGTTCTGAGTGCAATAATTATTCATCCAAATGTAAAGCCAGGAGTCTGGATTAGCACTAACATTCACCTTTAATTAAGATGGATAATTCAGAAAGACACATCACAGAAGGAAACCAATAGTCTATTAGACACAGGCAAAATAACAAAGAGGGAGGGAGAGGAGAAAAAAAAAGACAGGAGAGAAGGAATAGTTCTGCTTTGTTTTGGTTTGTAACACCGTGGTGAAAGGAAAAGAAAAAAAAGGAAAAGATAGTGAAAGGGAAGAAACTCTAATAGTTATAACCCTGGATTCAATGCATGTATAATGTTGGCTGAAACTCACCCACAATTATGGAGGAGGACTTTAAGTCTCCTCTACACTGGCTTGTGGTAGGGAAGAGCAGAGGTCAAGAGAGGCCTTGCTTGGAAAAGGCCTCTCTGTGAAAGCAAAGGCCTGAGCTGTCACCCTGGGGCCTGGTCTTTTAGATGTGGGAAAGGTTTGCCCAGCCTACTCAACCACTGAATTCTTCCATCAAGGGGGCCGGAAAAGAAGGAGGAGGCTATCACATGAAGCTGTAAAGAGATAAAATCACACTATCTTAGTCCATTTTGTGCTGCTGCAACAGACTGCCTAAGACAGTGCAATTTATAAATTTATATATGGTTATGGAGACTGGGACGTCAGAGAGAGAGAAAAACTCACTTTTATAAACAACTCACTCTCACAATAACAAACCATTCCCACCATAAAGACAATCATCTGTTCATCTTTCTTTTATACCTGTAGATTTGGATGATATAATGTAATTTAATATACCATTGAACATATTTACATTATAATTAAATTTTTCATTAATCACCATGGCATTCTTTTATTTTTTAAAAAATATTTTTATTAGAAAAAGATAGCTAGCTAGACAGGGGGACTCATTGTGACATTTCCACACGCACATATGGGATCAATTCATCTTAGGTACCTCTTACAGGTCCCACCTCTCAACACGATAGCATTGGGATGAAGTTTCCAGCACATGAACTTTGGAGGACACATCCAAATCACAGCACTCACGTAGGCAGGAAGCAGCAGGAAGTACGTGCAGATACAGCTCTCTATTGAAGATGTCTCTATTTTTTCCACCTCAGGTGGTTAAGTTGCTGACAATGAAGCACATGCTGGAAGCATTGCACCCACCTTTGCACCCACCTGAATTAACCTGTATTTCTCTTATAATTATCCTGGCTTTTTTTTTTTTTTTTTTTTTGCAGTACTAGGGCTTGAACTCAGGGCCTTCACCTGGAGCCCCTCCACCAGCCCTTTTTTGTGAAGGGTTTTTTCCGAGATAGGGTCTCAAGAACTATTTGCCTGGGCTGGCTTTGAACCACGAGCCTCCCGATCTCTGCCTCCTGAGTAGGCAGGATCACAGGCGTGAGCTACTGGCGCCCAGAGTCCATATCTTTTAACTCCCAGAATTGACAGAAAGCAGCAGAATTTTCTAATTCTTCCTTTTTAGATTTCAGTAGAAATAATTTTGGCTAGATTTGACCAAGACTGTAGTTTGTAATAGGTTATTTAAAAGAAAAAAAAATGATAAATTGGCAACTGATAAAGGCCATGCCTTGGAGAAGGCAAAATGTACTTATTCTGTTTCTTCAAACTAAAGTGAATTTATAACCAACAGGAAAATACAGGGAAACAGGTTGCAACACAATAAAAGGAAGAACTTTTTATCACTTTTGTCTGTCTAATAATGAAACATACCACTCCCTAAAGAGGTAAAACACATGACACCAAAAATAGCCAACATTGGAATACATCTGTCAGGGAAATTAAATACGAATGGTTTCCACCTTTGCAGGTATAATGATCCTTAGCATAAAAGAATTTGAGGCCTCCCAGGGTAGTATCTGTGTTCTTATAATCATTTTAAAAATCATAATAACTGGGCCAGGTGTGATGGTTCATGCCTGTAATCTCAGCTACTCAGGAATCAGAAGTAGGAGGATCATAATTTGAGGCTAGTCTGGGCAAAAAAGCAAGACTCTATCAAAAAGAAACTGAAGCAAAAAAGGCAGGGGGGGATAGTTCAAATGGTAAGGTGGTAAAGCACTTTTCCAGCAAGCGTGAGACCCTGAGTTCAAACCTCAGTACTGAAAAAAAGAAAAGAAACCTTGGCAAAGGCCATAGAATTGCACATTTAAAAATGATTTAAATGGTAATTTTGTGATGTGTATTTTGCCTGACTTCATGGAGCACTTTTTTTTTTTTTTTTTTGGTGGGACTGGGGTTTGAACCCAGCACTTCACCCTTGCAATGTAGTCACTCTACTGTTTCAGCCACACCTCCAGTCCATTTTGCTCTGGTTATTTTGGAGATGGGGTTCAAGAACTATTTGCCCTGCTGGCCTTGAACTGTGATCCTCCTGCTCTCGGCCTCCCAACTAGGTAAGATTATAGGCGTGAGCCACTGGCACCCGCCTCATGGAGCACTTATATATGCAAAGCTATTAAGTTTACGGAAAACACTCACATGCAGACTGAAGAACCCTGTTTAATTCCTCGATTTCTCAAGAGTCCTCAGTCAGCAGATTGAGGATCACTCCTTAACTACCAAATCCTACTGCATACATTATAATAAAAAAAAAACACAGGTCAGGAATAATGCTTGATTACAGGAATATGAAAAAAATGTGACTAGCTTGTCCCATGCTGACTTGACCACAAGAAGCCAGATTTAGGATATTTTTCATGGTAAACCAAATATGCCCTTGACCAGAACATGAGATGGTTAGTACATGTTGATTTGTCATGCTAGGTCTGGACTTTTGCTCCTATTGTGCAAAAAGAAAAAAGACACTCATACTTTTAAAAGCTCTTAGGAAGAAATTATTTGGAGGCATCTAAATAGAAGTATGAACTACTAGTTTCAAATAAAGAGGTTTTGATTTAATATCACGCTCAGTTTTGGTGGTTAAAAATAAATAAATAAATAATAGATAGTTAACAATTTACCTGATAAGCTGGGTGCCTGCCAAGGTTCTTGTTGATTTCATTATAAAATGTGGCCTCTCAGGGGGACAAATGAGGGGGGTTTCTCTATTTTACAACTGTATTGGATACATGTTCTCTTAGGAAATGAATCAGGGGATAATGAGGGTCTTTTATATTCAGTTATACTATTTGACTGCAGAGAACTTCTGAATAATCAGATTTTCTCCCACTTGGCCTCCAGCTGAGCAGGTCACAATCCTTTCCTACCTGGAACTCTACAGGGGGTATGACAGGTGGAGACATTGCTGGACATTTGCATTTAAAGAATTAATAAAAATTCCTCATTGGCCTGAAAGCCCCATGAAATTTATAACCTTGACGCTTTATAACCCCCTACAAGGGTTTGTCTCCTGGTCTGGCCAAACAAACCAACATGTCTGTTTCTTTAAGTATGTAATTAGTAATGAGCTACTAGACCTCAGACTGGAACTATGCAGTTCCTTGGCTGCAGAATTTCACACAAGGGAAACAAATAATACAAAACAATGATAGGCGTCCCATGAGCTATACTTACTTTTAGGTCACTCGTGCTAATGGAAGCTGTTCCATGTGCACATTTTTCAGTTCAAGCCAAGAGTCTGTTGAGGACAAAAAGGTCAAAACTGTTTCTCTTTGGGTTGACATAAAAGAACTTTTTTCACTTATTCTTACCTACAAATTGAAATTATGTTGCTTCCTAGTTTTCAAGGTTTTTTTTGTTTTGTTTTGGCAGTACAAGGGTTTGAACTCAAGCCTCACATTTGAGCCACTCCGCCAGCCCTGTTTTGTATTGGGCTTTTTCAAGATAGGGTCTCAGGAACTATTTGTCCAGGGCTAGTTTCGAACTACAATCTTCCTGATCTCTGCTCCTGAGTAGCTAGGATTACAGATGTGAACCACTGGTGCCCCACCAGTTTTCAAGGTTTTGTTTGGAAGTCTTCCTTAGATGCTCTGGAATCCATCCCCACAGCAGTCCCTGAGCCCAGACCACTTTGAGGGTCTTGTACCTGCTTGGGGCAACAAAGAAACTGGTGTTTAGGGTTATTACCAGGACCACTAGACCCCTGAGAACAGTTCTTGCCAGGAAAGTGAGGGCTCTACCATCAACACCCTGCTGGTGGGGGTATGAGAGGAGCACCAGGAAGAGAGTAGCTGTAGAAAATTCAAGACTATTTCTTGAGCCAAAACAGAGAGGGAAGCTGGCCCTGAGGGTGACAACAAAGGACACCAACTGGTACTCCACAGCCCTGCCTCTCTGTGTAACCTTGAAGAAGGAATTTGTTGGGAGGTAAGGGGAATCCCAAACCAGTGAGGCTACTCGGGGTTTTGGCAGAGACTCAAGCGCCCTCTAGAGGCCACACTGAAGTTTCCTGGCCCTGTGCTGTTTGAAGATCTCTGGAGAGGGCAGGGGGCTAGTTACCAAATACACAAGAGGGAGAAAGTGTCCAAGACCACCTGCACCCCTGGGAGCTGAAGAGTAAGACCTGATTGACAAGAACGGCCCCCAAGATTGTCTGTGACTTCCCCTCCTGTTTGTCACCCTTAAGGGAGCCAAGTCAATCTACTGGCCACTTAGCACCTAGGGGTGGAGTCGGGATAGAGAAAGGGCAGGCTCTCCCTTTAGAAACTACTCTGTGCTCTTTTATTCTACTTGTCTAGATCCTTGACTCCAAAATTATTTCTTATTTCTTCCCCTGAAGCCTTCTGCAGACTTCAACCTTCCATCTTCCCAGGGGCCCAAGTCAGGTGATGCCTCTGAGGAAGTCCTAAGGAGAGGCTACTCAACCACACAGAGCTCTCTGCAGCTCCCTCTGCTCTGGCCACCATTTTAAAGCACACAACAGGCCCTCCTAGCAATTGGTCACAGCAGACAACTATCTACAAGAAGGTTTCCACAACAGGTCAAAAGGGAGCAACAGGGTTCCCTCTTACTTCTCATGTTCTGTGGGACTGAAGTGCAGATGATACCCAGGGTAGCCTTAGGAATTGCAGATGGGAAAAGGCCACTGTAATTTTATATAGAATGAGTTAATTTGGTTAGCAAGACCTATCTCAAAGAACAAACCAGGTGGGGAAATGCCTGCCTCCAGGTACACAGGAGGCATAGGTAGGAAGATCGAGGTCCAGTGCTGGAAGTTCAAGACCCTATGGGAAAACTAACTAAAGCAAAAAAAGGCTGGTGTGAGGGAGGGTCTCAAGTGGTAGAATGCTAGCCTAGCAAGCACAAGGCCCTGCGTTCAAGCCCTAGTACTGAAAAAAAGAGAAAAAAAAGACTGACTCAAACCAATAATGCATTCAAAACCCCAGTAACTGTCACAAAAAAAGGAAGGAAGAAAGGAAGGAAGGAGAAAGAAAGAAAGGAAGGGAGGAAAGGCGAGAGGAGAAAGACTTGAATCACTAGCACAGAGATTTACAATTACTGTATGATGTGACTTGTTCTCAGAAGCTACAAGGAGTAGAGGCCAACACTGGGGACCATCCAGGCCCAGATTTCAAACTACATTCATGTGGCAACATCATCGCTCCCCCATTGCTGGTAGTGGGTGGCATGTCTATCTGTGCAACAAAGCCTGAACAGGCAAAATACCAGAAGATCCAGTTGACAGAAAAGTCCTCTTTCACCCTTAGCCTAAATTCATCCAAATCCTTATTTCCAGTCACAGAAACAGCTATGACCTCCTGCTAACCTGACCACCTCCAACCCACAAAGGTATGAACTTGCTCTGAGAGCCCCTGGGACAGCCACTTTGATGCTTCCAAAAGCCTGGGTCACTCCTTTCCTAACTAACACCACAAGTCAGACACTCATAGTCCAAGCTGGGTTTTCTCAAGTTCAATCCCACTCTTTTCATAGTCTCTTTTCTGTTGCAAGATAAAGATAATATCTATAACAGACAATGTCCTTTCCTGGAGGTCTCTTGATACAGTTTAGACTAGAATACAGCAGAACCCTCTTGAGAAAAAGCAAGCAGTAACAGACAAGAGAGTTTTGATCCATTCCTAGAAAAGAGCATTTTGAATTCTATAATTCTAAAATGCCATTGACTGGTGGGTTGTGGGTTCTTTCCCAAAAAAGAGCAATGTATTAAATGTACATGAACATGCTCTATCAACCAAGACCGGCATGTATTTTCCACACAACCTTATTCTACTTTATTATGCAGTGTTAAAACTTCGCGCCGTCTCTCCTTCAACTTCCACATCACTTACAGAGAGCCACGTACACGGCATCAAGAGGTGACATTGCACTTGGCATGAAACTTGCTGGTCCGCTACAGATTTTAGGATTCACAGGATAATTTCTAGGGATATTAAAGAATACCCTAGAATTCTGCATTTGTTTTGATTTTCTTAGTTAAATCACAACTTGAAGTCAGACACTTTCTCTGAATAGAAGCTAGAAATTTTTAATATACTTTAGTGCTGGCATCTCATGTGACAGAGGGATTAATCAGCGCAATCTCTCCTATATTTGACAATTTCTATTTCCTTTCATTGCATTGCCAGGCTTACACATATAATCTTTTGCACATATTCTGTGACAAAATGAAATGAAGTATTTATGGGTGGCTCCCCCCTCTTCAGACCTGCAAATCTTGTGGGTTTTGCTAATCATGAAAATATGGACAGAAAACTAATATTCTAATGAAAAACTCTGGTTCCCTTATAAGAAATTTATATTTCATAGCTCCGTTTCCATGCTCTTCTGAGAATACACAGTAACTTTTCTTTTCAATGTTATGTTCAAGTATAATGACACTGCCTATAATGTAAAAAATATTTTATAATATTTGTAATTATAATTTATAAGTATATATTACATAAATATATAATATATACAAAATGCATCTCCTTGAAACCAAGGTTTATCAAATACATCAACTTTATATTGCATAATTTAAGAGGTACAATTTAATACTCCCCTGAAACCTCAAAAAGTCTGTTCCAAGTTTATAGGTCAGTCTCTGCCATCTTACAACGTAGAATACTGCAGTACTGAAGTGACGAGTACTTTTGACTTCTACTCAGAATTTTAAACTTTATGGGTATCCTGTACACTCAGACTATCATTCTGAAATTGGTGTGTGTGAGTGGGCGGGGATCAAATCCAGGTCCTCATGTGTGCTAAGCATGTGCCACTGAGTGCCACCCCCAACCCCTTAAAAATCTTGCTTCACCTTTGCACTTGCTTTCTGATGTCATGTCCTAGCTCCCAGCCTTCCAAACTTGTTTTTTCCATTAGAAACTCTCCTGGCTTTTGCCAGTAAATTTTCTTTTGAAATTTTTTCTTGAAAATCTCTTTTGAAATTTTTCCATTCTTTTGTTTGTTTTCGGTTCTTTATTTGTTTTGGGGGCAGCACTGGAGTTTGAACTCAAGGCCTTACACTTGTTGGGCAGGCTTCTATCACGTGAGCTATGTGCCTAACCCTTTTTGTTGGGTATTTCTCGAAAAGGGTTTCACATTTATGCCCAGGCCAGCCGGGAGTGCAACCCTCCTGTTCAGGCTTCTCACCCAGCTGGGGTGACAGGCACACATCACAGGCACAGCTTTTACTGATTGAGATGGGGTCTCACAAACTCTGTCAGGGATAGTCTAGAACCACATCCTCCAGATCTGTCTCCCAAGTAGCTAGGATTACAGGCGTGAGCCACCACACCAGCTGAGTTTTGTTCATTCTTGTCTTTCCCGTCTGTGCAAAACGCCTCAAACCAAAGTTCTCAACTTTATTCCTTCAGATATTTATCAAACACCCACTATTTTCCTAAGCTAAGACAAAGTTGTGTGAAGCCCTGAGTTTAAATCCCAGGCCTACAAAAAAAAAAAAAAACAAGACAAAGTTAAGGTATTGATTTACAATTGCTAAAACAATCTGATCAGTGGGGGCAATCTAACCGATGTACATGTAAGCCTATTTGGAATTGCCACAGTGACTCCCCCTGCACAACGAATATATCTTAATAGAAACCATCTAATTTCATATCCCACACTTGACCTACATGACGTTTATCTCCCTCATTTATCATATGGGGATAGTGATATTTACCCTGCAGGGTTGGTATGAGGATTAAATCAGTGTGAGATCCTGAGTTCAACCTCCATTACCTCCAAAAGAGAAAGAATTCAATCTGATCGTGTGTATGAAATGCCACCACACGCTAAGTCAATAGCAATTCACCGCAGTACTGTTTGCTCCAACTCTTATGGATTAGTTTCTGGTTGTTCATTACAGACCAAGCTTCTTAGAAATACATAAATGTCACCTTCCTCCTCCCTGTACCACTCCATAAGCAGTATTTGGTGCTTCATGTAACTTTAAAAATGTTACTCTGTAGGCCTCTCTAATCATTCAGGTTCTACCACAGGGATTAGGTGGGCCACTTGTTGTTTGGCCCTGTGGTTTCCAGGCAATAAGGAGAACGAAGAAGAATATGTCAAAATTGTCTAACGGAGAAGTGCATTAATACACTTTTGTAAGAAAAGCACAACAAAATTATTTAAGGATGCAAAGTTATATTTTGCCAGTTTGGCTGATTTGCTCCTTTGTTTACTTTTAATCACATAGTTTGAAATCATCTTATTGGACAAATCCCATCAAAGTGTTTCTTTTTACTTCATTTAAAAGATAGGTTAGGTCCCTTTATGGAAATTTGAATTCTGTATTATAAGTGAATAAAGGATGAAATATGCAATAAATGGTTTTAGAGTAAGTTGTCATACATCTACAAAAATTAACTGATACCACACATACACACAAAAATCAATTCCATTAAGTTTTAAGATGCAAATATAAAAAGCAAAGGCTTAAAACTCTTAGAAAAAAATTTAGGATCGAGAAGAATGACCAGTAAATACTTAAACAGATGTTCAAAGAATATAATTCAAGCAATGATAAGATATCATCATATTGGCAACAATTAAGATGTTAGTTTGTTAATGTCTGGTGATATTAAAGAGATGGAAAAAATAGGAACTCTTATACACTATAATTTGTATAACACAGTCATTTGTCAATATCTAACAAAGCTGAAGGTACATTCCATTCCTTGATTTACTCCATAGAAAAGCCCTCATGCAAAGTAACATATCAAGTAAATAACAGTATACTTAAACAATAAAACACTATATAGCGATTCAAATAAATTTACTAGATCTACATCTATCAACATGAATGAATCTTTTTAAAGCATAAACCTTTCATGTTGAGAAAAAAGAAAAATAATTTGCAGACTATAGGACAGTATGTTATTTATATGGAGTTCAGTGTCATGCAAACAATCCTACATTTTGTTTATATATGGATACAGTGAGTTGTGTGTACACACACACACACACACACACACACACACACACGCCTAAACCCCAGTCATGGGAATGATAAACACCAAAGTCAGGGTATAAGTTACCAGAGGAGAAGTACTGAAAAGGGATACACAAGGTGTTTTGACTGTACCTTACCTTTAGTGCTCTTTTTCCAAAAAAAGAAACAAAGATCTGAAGGAAATATGGCAAGATAGTAAGACTTGTTAAAGGTAAGTAGGGAGTATATACATATATGTGTATATATTTATATGTTATATATATATATTTTTTTGGTGGTTCTAGGGTTTGAATTCAGGGCTTCACACTTGCTAGGCAGGCGCTTTACTGCTTGAACCACACCTCCAGCCTATATTGGTTACATTAATATTTTCTATACTTTTTCTATGTGCTTAAAAAAAATCTTATAATTATAAAAGAATAAAGAGCACATTATAGGATATTATAGGATAGCAGCAACAGAACAATAATTAACACAACATAATTGATACTATGTTTGCTTTGTTTTCCACCAGAGATGAAAGTTACTCCAAGTGGATAAAAGCTCCTAAAAGGTTTTCTGTTACAGTGCTTTCTTTTTTTGGTGGTAGTTTGAACTCAGGGCTTCATACTTGCTAGGCAGGTGTTCTACACAGCACTTGAGCCTGTAATCCTAGCTACTCAGGACACAGAAATCAGGAGAATTACAGGCGTGAGCCACCAGCACCCATCTCTGTTATACTACTTTTAAGTATCACAAGTATTCAGTAGATATTTTAAGTATATTGATCATTTCAACTTGGCTGAGTGATAATAGGAAGTGATCTTCTACTGTTTCACTTAACAATGAGGCTTAAAATTGAGGACAATTAATAAAAGAAAATTTCATGTTAGTTTTTTTTTGTGTGTATGTGTGTGTGTGTTTATAGAATACTCTTCTTATTTTGAGAACACTAGTCCTTTCATACCTTTGAAGATTTAGAAGAGGATTTAGAAGACAGAATTTTCTAAATGATGCCTTTTGTGATTTGAAAGAATGGAGTTCCAAGAGGTGAACATGCTGCCATTTTCAGAGCTAAATGAAGTCATTAAAATATTGGAGACACACATTATAATGAAAAGAGCACAGTCTGAAATCAAAAAGCTGAAATTTAATGTTGGCTGTGATGCACGAACAGTTAAACTTCTTGATCTACACCCCTTCCCAGCTCTGTGAATGCATTTACCTTAAACAGTAAGATTTATGGTAAACACAAAAAGCGCTATCATAATCTTCAATGAAAGAAAAGCATTTTAAACTCCATACCAAGTCAGACATTGTGGCACATGCCTGAAGTCCCAGCTACGTGGCAGGTGGAGATAGGAAAACTGAGGTCCAAGTCTGGCCCCAGGCAAAAGTGTGAGACCCATTCTGAAAAACAAACTAAAAGCAAAAGGACTGGAGGCGTGACTCAAGTGATATAGTGCTTCCTTCAAGTGTGAGACCCTGAGTTCAAGTCCCAGTACCGGAAAAAATAAACAAACAAAATAAACTCCCACCCTGTGAACCTACAAGTCTAAATTAAGAATATAAGGATAGGGAAGTGGCTCAAGTGGTATAGCACTCGCCCAGCAAGTACAAAGTCCTGAGTTCAAACCCCAGTACCACAGTACCACCAAAGAGAGAGAGGTGGGGGAGAGAGAGAGAGAGAATACAAGCTACCCAACTTCAGGTGCAGTGGTTCACACTGTAATCCCAGTTACTTAGGAGGCAGAGATCAGGAAATCACAGTTCGAGACCAGTCCTGGCAAAGAGTTAGCAAGACCCCATCTCAACCAATAAAAGCTGGGTGTAGTGGTACATGCCTATCATTCCAGCATAAATAGGAGAATGGAGGTCCAGGCTGGCCTGGGCATAAAAGTGAGACCCTATCCAAAAAATACCTAAAGCTAAAGGGCTGGAGGCACGGCGTAAGTGGTAGAGTATCTACCTGGCAATGGCAAAGCCTTGAATTCAAACCCTAGCACCATTAAATAAATAAGTAAACAAACAAACACACAAATAGAATGCAACCTACCCAGCTGGGCATGGTGGTACACATCTGTAATCCCAGTCCTCTGGCAGTTCAGGCAGGAGGATCATGCATTCAAGGCCAGCCTGGGCTATACAGACAGACTCTGACTCACAAAATCCAAAACAAAACCAAACAAAAAGAATATCACCCACCTAGATACCAAGAGATAACCAAATGTCAATTGGATCTTGGAGGCATTTCTAACACAGCACCATGTATGTGCGTACTGGGATTCAGGAAACTACAGTCACTGAGAACTAAGACTTCGAAGAGGAGGACAATAAAGTCAGCAGTTTTCATCCATTAGGTATCAATCACCATTTATCTTTTGGGAAAACACAGCTGCCTGAGGTCCACCCTAAAACCTCCAAATCAGAAAGTGTGAAGTGCACTGCAGAAGAGCCCTGCTGTGCTCTGCAGAAACCCCACTGGTGACTACAGTGCACACAAAAGTTTAAGAACCTATGCTACCAGGGGATCACAGTTGTAGAATTCCTGGTCATTTTGCTTGGTTATTGATTACAGAATTGTAACCACAGCTCTCCATGTATTTAATTACCATTTACCTCTTCACATGAAAACAAAACCGGGTGCAGTGGTGGTGACGATGGTGAGGACACTAGCTAATAAATGCATATGTAATGAGCCAGCCATCCTGTAACAATCTCTACACACCTGTTCACCCAGCTCACGACCACTGCAGGGAGATAGGTACCATCACTATTACCATCAGCTGGTCAATTTAACACTTATTGAGTGGCAGTGCTAGGTTTCCAACTCACGCAAATCTACTTCAGAGCCCACCCTATCAACCACTGTCTTATATGACCTCTATGAACCGGACTATCTACAACAATGGCTGCTAATTACAAGAGCTGCCACCTGACAGTGCACCTACTTAGGTGCTGAACCCTGTCAAACACATTATCTCCTTTAATCTCACAGCCTTCCTGCAGGTGAAGTGTTCCTATCCCCATTCAGACAGGGAAAACTGGGACCAAGAGATAGAGGTAACACAGCTCTGAAGTGGAAGAGCTCAAGGTTTAGGTGAGCTCTGCTATCTCCCAAGCCTGCTCTGCCATGGCAACATCAAGCTGCCTCTCTAGCTACCACTGGTTAAAGTGACAATTCCTCTCCAGGAATTTTACCCTTGTCCTCCCTGGAATAGTCATTTTCTAAGATACAAGTCATTCTAGATGTATATTGTCCACTATATCTTCTGAAAGCCAAACATTCTTTTTTGATACCTGATTCCTAAGGATGTGTTAACTTTCCCAGCCCTCTAAGGTAGTGGTTCCCAAACTTTTTGTTTTGTTTTCAGGGCTGTGAACCAAACTTTGACTTGAAAATATCAAGGCTTTTAAATTATTTCAGTAAAATATTGTGAGTCCAGGCTGGCAGAGTGGCTCAAGTGGTAGAGTGCCTGCCTAGCAGGTAGCAAGGACCTGAGTTCAACACCCAGTACCACCAAAAAAAAAAAAAAAAAATTGTGAGTCCAAATCCCAGTAAGTGTATATTTATTTATAAGTTATATTATCTATTATGTATCAATAGATTATGTATCTCCTAAGATATGAAAAAGTAGAACATCTTAAAGGGCAAGTTTTTTTGTTTCTTTGTATTAGTGGTACTAGGGTTTGAACTTAGGGCTTTGTGCTTGCTAGGCAGGTGTTCTAACTGCCTGAGCCACACCTCCAGCCAGACTCAAGACTTTTAATATATAAATCTTTCTATGCTTTCTTCCAACATCCCCACTTTGGAGACTGTGGCCTTAAGAAATTTTTATGGGCTGGGGGTATAACTGAATGGTAGAGCACTTGCCTGGTATGCACAAGGCCTTTGGTTCAATCCCCAGCACCATACACGTGCACACACACACACACACACACACACACACACACACACAGGAAGAGGCAGAGGAGGAGAAGCCCCTTAGCCCCTTCACTGGCTCAATGGCCAGAGTCAGCAATCTCATTCAAAACCATAAAGCTGCATCACACCAGCTCCTGACCTGACTGAGTTGCCAAGTGTTATAAAAGAATCTCTAGCCTCATTCCCAAAGATCTGACTTAGTAGACATTCACATCCCAGTTGTGGCCAATGCTCAGATGTAGAAGCCACTGCTCTAAAAGATCCAACCCTGGCTGAAAGACCAGAGTCAGTGACACAGTGATTACCTTTGTTTTGTCCTAGTATCATTGCTTCTCCCTGCCTGGGCTCATCCCTGACCATCTCATCTCTTTGATAAACTGACTCACAAGATGTCAATGATCCTTCAGCTTTCTGCATTAATTTAGAAGGAGGGACTCATTTCTACTGTTCAGTTTTCCATGGACGAAAACAGTTTCCCTTAGAAGACTGAACTGGGTCACAACAGACAACTTTCTCAAGGCTGGCACTTTATCCCTTACAAAGAAATCATCTTTTCCCACAATGGCAGTGTAAGCAAAAACAGCTTTCAGAGCTTCTGGCTGTATTCAACACAGAAAACCCTTTATTTCTTGTTCAGCACCTTGTGGGTTACATTTGCACTCAAATACTACTGCTTCTAAAGTAAGTCTTTTTAGGAGTAAGGGAGTGTGGGAGTGCTTGCCTAGAATGCATGAGGCCCTGGGTTCAATCTCCAGCACCAAAGACAGAATTTAAAAATATTTTAATAATTACTTATATTCACAGAGTTGCATTTATGGGTGCCCATGTATGTTCTCAGTGATCATGCAATCTGTTCCCAGAGTCATGCCTTAATAACTAAGCTATATCCATATCCAAGCATTCACTAAATGCTGGCATAAGCCATTGCGTTTTGGCCTATCAAAAGATTTTCATTAAGTCAGCTGATCAGCATTCAGACAGATGACAGTATCTACTCTGCTTCTCAGATCCATGGTGACCAGCTTCAGTTCTCACCATTTACTTCATTCCTTCTTGCCTGATTTGGTATTAATTCCTAATCTCTCTCCCATCACCCTACCACTTTTTTAAGGTATTTATCTCTACCTCCACCCTCAGACACTTGCCCAAATGACAGGAGTGTCAATTCAAACTTAAAACTCTAGATGGATTGCTATGAATATAGTGATGGTACACTCATGGCAGAAAAGGAATTCCAAGCCATTTTTTTCACCAAATACATTTGCAGTGCTTACAAAGTCACATACACTTTAGCATATAAAACTTTATCATTGTTAAGTCACTTTACCACTGGTAAAGTTTCCTTTTCAGGCCAAGCCAAAACTATCCTTCTCACTTAAAAAAAAAAAAAGATTAAAGTACAATATATGCAAGTGAGTGTGAAATAATGCAGCAAAACCCCTTTTAACAATTAATATACACTTAAAAAATGAAAGACAGAATGTGAAACAGGTCCTGATGGGGAATGGATACCAGTTGGAGGGGAGCAGGGGAATGGAGAGGGTGAAAGAGGGTGAATATGGTGGATGTACTTCATATACTTGCATGAAAATAGGACAATGAAAACCACAGAAACCGTTGTAAGAAGGGGGAGGCAGGAGAATGTTGGAGGGGGCAAACCAACTCAAGGTACATTGCAAGCACATTTGGAAATGTTACAACTAATATAGGTTAATAAAAAAGTAAAGATTATTTTTCATTTCCCATGTGTATAAACGGAAAGAAATTGTGAACTTAAAACATCACGTTCTTATATTATTCCACCCATTAGAATAATGACCCTAGACTCATAACCACAGGTTGTATCCTGAGAATCAATCAAGATGAGTGCAAAGATTTGTGTTCAATGGTGTTCTGCTTAATATTACTATAAAAAAGAAAAACTGAACCCAACCTAAATGTACCACAATAGGAATTTTGTTAAAAATATTCATTTGATTGATTCTCAAAATCATGTTACCAAAGAATATTTAAAGAAATAGTAAGGGCTTGCAACGTACAATGCTTGAATGCACAAGGCCCTGGATTTGACCTCCAGCACTGAAAAAAAAAAAAGTAAAATACATAAAACTTCAACATTTGGTGGGAAGAATAATAAGACAGTAAAATGCTGGTGGAGCTACAGATTTTTATATCATAACATTATAACTAAAATCACAGGTGAAATTTTTCCAAATTTTTTACAATGAGCATTATTTTACTTAAATATGTACATGTGCACATGTATGTTTTGATTTTAAGGGTAAAGGGCAAAAAAAAAAAAAAAGTCAAGTAAATAAGCATTGCCTATAATTCCAGCTACTCTGGAGGATGAGGGGGAAGATTGTGAGTCCCAGGCCAGTCTAGGCTACACAGTGAGACCCTGTTGCAATAAATAAATAAATAAATAAAACGTAGGTATGGTTGTTGAAACACTGGAAAATGACTGTGAAAGTATGCTTCAGTCCCTAAATCGCTTGACTTTCAACTCAGCATAAACATAACTTTCAGCATTTGATTAATGAGATCCCTCAGTGCATCACACTATTCATCCTCCCAACTTAATTATCACAAAATACTTATTTAAGCTCTACGGGTTCGCACAAAGACACATACAATATTTTATTTGCTTTTCTTATTGTTTTAGGCAATGAGAACAAGAAAAAATACTATCTGACAAACAGTAGTAAATAATAAGCATTCTAAAAATGTAATATAACAATAATAAACACTGTAAGAGACTTGTTAATAAAATTGTTTTTATTGGAAAAGATAAACGTGAAGACAACTTCTCATACCCAGCAGCTGTCTTTGCCATGCATTGATACAATGGATACTTTCTATGATCCTGTACCGTGTCTTTCTATCAAACCGCATCACTTTATGCAATTCTTTGGGCTAAATTTACTGACTCTAAAAACGGTCAAAGGACAGTTAACATCTTTTCATACATAATTCCTCAAGATTATTAGTCTTTTAACACACACGCACAGGAAATCAATGTGAGTCAACTCCCTGTATAGCTATCCTTATCTTAACCAGCAAAAACGCTTGTTCCTTCCTATTATTGCTTATACTCTCTCTACAACAAAATTAGAAATAAGGGCAAAAGAGTTTCTGCTGCGTATTGAAGGGGTTGGGGGGAGAGGCAGGGGGCGGAGTGGGTGGTAAGGGAGGGGGTGGAGGCAGGGGGGAGAAATGACCCAAGCCTTGTATGCACATATGAATAATAAAATTTAAATAAATAAATAAATAAAATAAAAAGCAATGACTTGAAAAAAAAAAGATTATTAGTCTTTTAGGAACGGTAAAAAAAGAAATAGAAATTTTCAGATAGTTTAAAGTGCTGACTATAGGAATTCATAGTAGCCGTCCAGTCATGGGATTTCTGCTGCTGGGAGCACATAAATCACAGAAGAAAAGCACCAGCCTTCTAATGGCTCCAATGGGACAAGGCAGGTGAAGGGAGGGGACAGCTTCCACTTGGCAGCTCAGCTTTAACCCTTCATGTGCTGTCTGAAAAGAGTCCCTCTGTTGTTGGGACAAAACAGCATGACTAGCTTTAACACACCCACAAAACAGGATCCCTCTGATAAGTTATTTAAAAGATTAGTGCCAGCTCTTGGAAATGGGTGTGAGTGTGAAGACTGAGTTTAGTTGGTCTAGTGTGGATGTTTAAATTGAGCCATCCAATAATAATTAATTTTTTCTCAAAGCCCAGTCCCATCCAAAAAAAAAAAAAGATATGATTTAATAATTAATTTTTTTCTCCATTCAGCTATGCAACACAGACAAAAAAAAAAAAAAAAAAAACCAGGCAGAGAAGCTTTAAAAAGCTATTCACAAGAACAAAACCAGAGCACTGAGTCAACTCTTCACACATTGCAACAGTGTCTCATTCACATCAACACAGCACTGCGCCTGCCTGGTGGGGATGCCTGTTTGCCACCTGTCTTCAGACTGTCATATCTCCTGTGATAATTTATGGACCCAAAGAAGTTGACTATGGACCCTAATATGTCCCAAAATGCACTGTTCTTCCAGGCGAAGAGGAACCACATGGATTTAGGTCTTGCCCTTCTCAGAAACCTGCTACTGTATAACCTCCTAACTTGTGATGGTTTCCTTGTTACATGACCAGTGGTGTCCTCACTGGTCTGGGTTTCCCAGATAAAAGCAAACATAATTCAAGGTTGAGACCTTATTAGCATTTGCAAAGAGCTGTGAAAAGCCTCTATTCTCTTCCCCTGCCAAGTAAGTTTTGTTTTATCGAGCTTTGGCACAGGTCCTCTGTTGTCATGGTGGAGCATTATTGTCACAGCTGTCTCAGGGTTGCTAGCTTGAACATGTTTAGAAAATAGCACACAAATACAGAGCATGACAGTCACTATACCAAAAGAACTTTTATAAGGCAACAGGATTTACTGCTGCAAAACTCCAAACTGGTTATATAAGTGTCACTTTGCACTTTTTAAACTATGAAACCAAAAGATGAAATTAGGTAAATGAATAAGAAAGCAGATAAATAAATGTCTACATCTATATATATATTTACTACAGAGATAAGGATATTAAATAGAGTGCATACAGATGCCTTCATTAAGAAGAAAAAGTAGGTTGGGCTCAGTGGCTCACACCCATAATCCCAGCCACATGGGAGGGAGAGATCAGGAGGATCATGGTTCAAGGTCAGTAGGATTACTGTTCAAGGCCTGGGTGAAAAGTTAGTGAAACTCCATCTTAACAAACAAGCCAGGAGGGGTGGTGCACTCTGTAATCCCAGCTATGAGAGAGGTATAGGTAA
The DNA here is from genome assembly GCF_047511655.1 of Castor canadensis. NCBI lineage: Eukaryota > Metazoa > Chordata > Mammalia > Rodentia > Castoridae > Castor > Castor canadensis. Next base: position 133,139,013 of record NC_133393.1, on the reverse strand, counting down.
GAGCATCTCAGTCTGAGGCTGGCCTTAGGCAGAAAGTGAGTGATCCTATCTTGAAAAATAAGCAAAAAGGGGTTGGGAGTGTAGCTCAGTGATGGAGCACCTGCCTAGCAAGTGCAGGCCTTGAGTTCAAATCCCAGTACTGCCAAAAAAATTTTAAAATCAAAAAGAGAGAAAGTAACAGAAAAGAACATTTTGAAGATCTATTTTTAATATGAACAATTAATGGAAACCTTCTCAAAAACAATTATAATCCATTCCTCCCAACCATTTCACTCCGTAAATTTTCTTTTCAAAGTCACTAGTTATTCTTTTTTGATGATCTTGCTCTTGGGAAGACAGGGGCCATCATCGATGTGAAAGCAAGAGCTCTACCACCCTCCAAACTTCACCTGAGTAAGAGAGATAGTTAGCAGCAGGGCACCATAACTCATGCCTACAATCCTAGCTACTTTGGAGGCTGAGACCAGGAGGATCGCAGTTCCAGACCAGTTGTGCAATCCTATCTCCAAAATTACCAGAGCAAAATAGACTGCAGGTGTGGCTCAAAAGGTAGAACACCTGCTTTGCAAGTGTGAAGCCCTAAGTTCAAACCCCAGTCCCACCAAAAAAAAAAAAAAAGAGAGAGAGAGAGTTAGTGAAGTTGACAGTAGTACACACAACACCTTGGATGATGGGCAAAATGTGAGTGGGTTATGCAACCTATGGAATTTCCTTTGCAAAATTTGTTACCTTGGGGATGCTTATGTTTAACCAGAATTGCAGGTGGGGACCTGCAAATAATTAGCATCTTGTGAAATGTTATTCATGTATACATACTGATAAATAAGTGGCCCAGAGACTATTTTAATGAACACTTTCACAATGACTTCAAGTTAAAAGCAAAAGTGAAAAGACTTTACCTTTAAGTTGCTACTTCCAACTTGCGTCTCCAAAGTCAAGGGAGTTGGACTCACACTGATACTGTGACAGATTTGACATAGGCTTTTTTTTTCCCCTTGGCAGTACTGGAGTTTGAACTCAGGGCCTTGGGCTTGCTAAGCATGCACTCTACCATTTGAGCCATTCCACCAGCCCTTCTGGCTCTAGTTATTTTTAAATAGGGTCTCGCATTTATGCACAGGCTGGCTGGGCCCACAATCCTATTTATGCTTCCCATGTAGCTGGGATGACAGGTGTGTATCACCACGCCCAGCGGTCTTATTAGTTGACATAGGATCTTGTGAACTTTTTGCCTGGGCTGGCCTTAACTGAAATCCTCTAGAGCTCCACCTCTTGAGTAGCTAAGATTACATATGAGTCAACACACTCAGTCCTGCCATGGGATTTTGAGAATGTTACTTTCCCAATCATCAAAATTTTTCCTATCTGGCTGCTTAAGAAAAAGTTTACTGTGCTGAAGGTGTGGCTCAAGCAATAGAGCACCTGTGAAGCCTTGAGTTCAAACCCCAGTACTACAAAAGAAAAGGAAAAAAAAAAGTTTATTGACTCTTGGAAAGCAAGTTTACTAAGTGAAACAAACAAAACAAATTCCCACCAGGTCGCAGCCATATGAAAGGGTAGAAGGGAAGTGGAGGTATCCTCCTAAGAACCCCACTCATCTCCTTACACTTCCCATTGGCCAGAAGATTGTCCCTACATGGGGGACACTGCTGGTTACCTAACCAGATCCAGACAAAACTCTGGTTAAATATATCCCTCCCATATAGTCTTTCGCCCTACACAGAATTCAGCCAACCCCAGCTCCTGGGGCAATCCTAAATCGTCTAAAGCAACTGGTGTCAATCAGTTGATTACTTTTACCTCCCAGAGGACATTTGGCACTGGCTGTAGACATCTTGGTTGTCACACCTGAAGTTGGGGGCATGATGCTACTTGGCAAGGCCAGGGATCCTGCCATAATCTTAGACTGCACAAGACAGCCTCACAACAAGGAAGTATTCAGCCCCAAATGCCAACAGTGTAGAGGCTAAGAAACCCCTAGCTAAAGAGAATCCCATCCCTCTTCTTAGCAGAGGGAGGGGAAGGGGGAGATAGTAAGTTACCCTATTCTAACCTTATAAGCAATGAGAGGTTTTTTAGATGCTTCTGGAAGATTTTCATCTCTCCTAAAAAGCTTGGGTGTCTATCTATCTGTCTCTCCCTCCCCTGCCCCATGCCCAATTAGCATACAGCCCATCCTCCAATCATGAGAGGAACCAATCTAAGGACTGAAACAAAACAAGGAATATAAAAAACCTCTGTCTTTCAGACAGGCATAGGGGTACACACCCATTATTCCAGCAACTCAGGAGCCTGAGGCACAAGGATCATGAGTTCATGTCCAGCCTGGAATACACAGTGAGACTGTCTCAAGCAAAAAAACTTCTGTCTGATGATACATTGAACCTACTGTTCCACCAACACTGGAGACCACCCTCTTCCTATTTGCCACAAGTCTCCAGCCCTATCTTGTGTGTGTGTGTGTGTGTGTGTGTGTGTGTACACATTCACTGTACGTTCAAAATGGGTATATAAAATACAGACACAACTTGAACTGAAAATTACTAACCAAAGTAAAAAGACAAAATGCAAGTAAAGAGACAGGAAGGGAAGAAGTAGGAAGGAGGAAGAGACATTCTGAAACTTGGAAATTTTGCTGGATTATGCTAGTTTGCATTGTAAAAATAAAAAAAAAATCACAAAGCTGAAAATTACAGCTGGTGGAGTGGCTCAAGTGTAGAGTACATGCCTAGAAAGTATAAAGCTCTGAGTTCAAACCCCAGTATTGCCAAAAAAAAAAGCTGAGAATTACAGATGAACAAAATTACTGATCATTTGTACATTGAAATATTCTTTTCACTGCTTCAGACACACCCATCAAAAAATATCTTTTGCTCACCCATCACACTATCATCAGTGCATCTTGAAATCAATATTGCCTATCCCCAAAAGGCATTTCTAAGGAGATTCAGTGGCCAAGGTTTTTTAATTCCATTTATTTCTCTGGGTCCTGTCCTCCTAGGCTAGAATGAAGCAACAATAGTCCCTGGGCTGAAGCCTGACAATGGGTAGCACTACATTTTTTTGAAAAAAGATTTGAATGGAGAATCTTGTCAGATAAGGTCCTACCTGTCTGGATTAAGGAAACTCCTTCCAGCTCTGGCACTTGCACCTTCTGCAAAACAATTAAATTACATGAAAATTCTATGCTAAAGTTTCAATGACTGCCACATTTCCAAGATGAGAGTTATTTTTAAGGTTGCATAAAGTTCACTTAAAGAATAAGCTGCTATTAATTATTACTTGGAACATAAATAAAATAAGCACAACCTAGATGAGCTTCAGTGAATGAGCAAATGACTGAGTTGTCTGAGAAGTTCAATGAGATAATCAGGGCCAGACCAACACTGGGTCATCTCATTTTCGCTCAGTGTTTCTCCTCTTCTCCAGTATGTAGTTTTTCTCTTAATAGAAGACAAACTCTTATTAACTTCTGCAGAAGAAATCATCTGTTGTCATCCACCTATCAGGTTGATTGACCCCGTTTGTATCAGTGGCCCACACCTGTACTAATCTTATGTCTAGCCAAAGAGGTCACCATGGCTGGCCAAGCCTGGTCCAGGTGCTATTACTATTACCAAATAAATGGACCTGGGGATTGAAGCCTATCAGTCAAGGAAGTAGGAGAGAGACACTTGCTGAAAAGAAAGGATGCTGAGCACAAACAAAAAGTGTCCCCTAAAGTAGGAAAGCATACGATCAGGTAACTCTATTACCCTGAAGGTTTTCAGGCATGTAAGAGTCTGTGACAATTAGTGCTTTTCCAATTTGAGGTTGAGAAGGGAAAGAACACATTGGTCCTCTGCCCTGGAACTAGTAACCTCGAATTGTGGGAATTTGTGTTGTGTGAACCTTACAGTTTGCCTGTTCCAGAGATCAACATTCCTATTTTGTTGTTACCTCAGAAAACATGCTTAGCTCCTAGGCATTCTGACTGCATCTTCTGTAAGGCAGGATAGGTGGGCCCTACTGAAGCATGAAATGGTTTCAAAAGCACTTTAGAATCCCGGGAAGCCTGAGGTTATAGCATGTGCCCCAGTGAGCCAGATGAGATTACTCATGATGACTCTAGGCTATGCTTGGAACTCTTTCTGAAGTGAACAAACAGATGGCCAGCAGTGACTAAAATTGAAAGTAGTTTGAGAAATGCTGAGAACCAGTTACTTTAATATTCTCCAAGCTTAAAGATCCTTCAGAAATGACTAGATAATATTTGTTAGGAACATGTTCCCTCTGAAATAAAAATTCAAAGTGATGTGAAAAAAGAATTATTTATTTCACATCCCCCTCACAGAAGTCTTGAAGCATAATTAATTGATGACGGTTACTTCAGAAATATTCTGAGCCAAGACTCCACCAAACAAGAAAAGCATTTTTCTCATTAACACTCCAATAGCACATATTATTCACAAGAAATTCAAAGGAATGGGGATGCTATGTCTTGGAGGAGTGACCCGATTTAAGAGTATGCTTAAGCCAGAAACAGCAAAATGGTGGGAAAGGCAAGTTTCAGGATTCTGAATCCCAGAAACTATGCCAGCAGGGTTTTCTGAGGGCCAAAAAAGGGCAGTGAATCAGCCACTCCAGCTGTGAGAATGCAGCTGTGAGATTGCTGAAGGAAAAGATGAAGTAGAAAGCAGCTCAGAATGTGGACACATACCAAGCTGGGAGTAGTACACAAAAATCAGACAAAAATCGGGATTTAGAATGGCTCTGGAAAGTCAGAGACTTGGATCTGAGGGGAAAAAAAAATAACAAAACAGTAAATTGCAATAAGAACAAATTAGTATCAAATATGAATCTATTGAGTCAACCTAGGACTAAAGGCAAAAGTTGAATGGCGAAGGAGCGAAGCAGGCCACACTCTAAAATAAGAGTTTATAATATGTACAGATTATCTTTTGTAACTAATTACTTTACAATAGAGGAAAAAAGAAGAAAGACTTGCCCAGAGAGGGTGTTTCAATTATCTCTTGTTATTTAACAAAATATCCCAAAAATATAGTGGCTTAGATATATTTATTGCTCACAATTCTGCAATTTGGGCTGGGCTTGGCAAGAATAGCTTGTTACTGCTCCACACAGTGGCAGCTGGGGTGGTGGAGCTCTGACTACAGGATTTACTTCCAAGATGGCCTTACTCATAGATAGGCAAGTTGGGGCTAACTGTTAGTTGGAAGATCAGCTGGGGATGTTGGCCAAGAATTTTCTTCTTCTTCGCATGGCCTCTACATGTGGCTAGAATGGAGTTGTAGAGAATCCATGTGGAGGACAACTGTTCACAGCATGGCAGTGTCAGGGTAGGCATATCACATGGCAGCTGGCTTCCCTCAGGAAGCTGCTAGGTCTTCCTAAGGTTGAAGCCTGCAACCAGCACAGTTTCACTTCCTCTATATTTTATTGGTTAAAGCAGGTCTCAGGCCCAGCCTAGATTCAAGAGAAGACCACATACACAAAGCTGTGACTATCAAAAGACATGGCTCAATTTACCACAGAGAAAAGGTGACTTTGTGTGGTATTAATTATATGCCTCTATCAGTGAGAGGGAAAATTTATTCTATCATGCCTTTAAAATTGAACATAGGGGAAAAAAGAAGAAGAAAAATGAAAATAGGCAGAAATTGTAACATAATAATCCTATTTTAAAGACAGTCAAATCTAAGCTTCACAACTTAAAAGAAACCTGGAAGTCTTAGAGATAAGGCAGAAGAAAGCAATAATTAGAACTAGAGGAAAGGAAAACAAAACTTATCATGAAAATCTTTTAAAAAGTAAATTAGATACCCTGAAGAGAATGCTAAAGGATGACCTAATAAATATTCTCAAAGCCGGTAACTGGATATGAACTTTCCCACCAATTCCTATTCACCAAGAAGAACAGAAAAGAAGGATGTCTATTAAAATTGTTCATTAAAGGTTTAGGTTAAAAGAATTCCTGGAATACAGGATACATTAGAAAAAGGAGAAAATAGACATGGCTTTCTAAAACTCATCAAGAGAGGCTACAGTTAAGTATACAGGAAAGTTTTCTCTGACCCTGGAGAAAAAGAACTGTCCTTTGTGACTCTCCTGTGAAGCTGAAAAGTTCCTAATGAATGGTGATGCTCTCTGCAGAACCAGTTGTCTATACCTGCCCACCTGCCTCATTATTAACCCTTTTGGTGCCCCGTCACTGCCCTACAAAATTGGAGGTTCCCTGAAAGCAAGGATAATGGATTGATCTTCTTATCCCAGAGCCTATAGTGAATACTATCGGAGAAAAAACATTTATGTAAGAATGTGATCAAGACAAAATTTTTATTCAATTCCTATAAACTGAAGAGATATAGAGGCCATGAAAAAACATGGAAATATCTCCATTGTTTCCTTAAAGATAAGTAGCTGCCTCATGGCTCTCTCATGAGAGAATTTTACTGTCATTGGCCACTGGTTAGGAATAAAATTACTTAGTGAATTTGTAAATAGAGATCCCATGATCTGAGATACCGATTTCCTAAGTGCTATTGAGTTCACCTTAATTCTCAAAACATACTTTCCTGAGAACTGAACTTTAGGTATGCAGCTACTCTTTCATATTTTTGTTGTTGTTGTTGTTCTTTATTGTTGTGCTGGGTGGGGGCAAATTGTGGTATTTACAAAGGGTCTTACAATGTGTGAACTATATCATACTTGAATTCACCCCCTCCACCACTCTGTTTTATCCTCCTTCCCTCAATTCCTGGAACAGTTTCAACAGGTATCATTTTTGCATTTACATACATGTGTACACATTATTACATATATGTGTACACAGAATTCATCCTCCTACCCCCTTTCCCTACCACCCCACTGGTGCCAACTTCCTCTCCCCCGGGCAGGACCTGTTCCACCCTCCTGTTCTCTGATTTTGTAGAAGAAAAAAGATAAAAAGAAAAACACAGCATTTTTGGTAGTTTGAGATAAAGATAACTACACAGGGAGTTTCCTTGTGGTATTTCCATGCATATATGTATTTAAACCCTAATTGGTTCATCTCCTCTAGTCCTCTTCACTCCTCCCTAGTCTCCTTCCCCTGGTGGCTTCAGCTAATTTAAGATTTCTATATTCATTCCTGTACAGAGAGCACATCAACCACATTCAAGTTTTTAGCTTCCTCTCCTTTCCTTATCCCTCCCAAGCGTGACCTCCCCTTAGCGTGAATCATGTCCCATAATATTACTGCATTTGTTTTAGGTCTGTAATCCACATATGAGGGAAAACATGTGGCTTTTGGCCTTCTGAGCCTGGCTAACTTCACTTAAGATGATGTTCTCCAATTCCATCCATTTACTTGTGAATGATAAAATTTCATTCTTCTTCATGGCTGCATAAAATTCCATTGTGTATAAATGCCACGTTTCCTTGATCCATTTGTCAGTGGTGGGGCATCTTGGCTGTTTCCATAACTTGGCTATTGTGAATAGTGCTGCAATAAACATGGGTGTGCAGGTGCCTCTGGAATAACCTGTGTCACATACCTTTGTGTTTATCCCTAGGAGTGGGATTGCTGGATCATTTGGCAGATCTAGGTTTAGTTTTTTAAGAAGTCTCCATATTGTTTTCCAAAGTGGTTGTACTAGCTTACATTCCCACCAGCAGTGTATGAGGGTTCCTTTTTCCCCCGCATCCTTGCCAACATTTGTTGTTGTTGGTGTTCTTGATGATAGCTATTCTAACAGGAGTGAGGCGAAATCTTAGTGTGGTTTCCTTTATGGCCAGGGATTGAGCATTTTTTCATGTGTTTTTTAGCCATTTAGACTTCTTCTTTTGAAAAGGAAAAATTCCCTTTATGACGTAAAAAGGTATTAGAACTTATACTATAAGAAAGCCTAAAACGTGATGCTTTTTCAGTGCCAAATTGATATACTCTATGTAAAACAGAAATGTAATAATATTCTCCACTTGTACTAGATCTCACCTATGCTTATTAAAAACAAAGGAAAATGACACCACATGTTTTTCAGGCATCTGCTAATGAGGTGAGAATAATTATTGTTACTAGTTGAGAATACTAATAATAATTAGTAATTATGCTGACAATGATAGCTCACACTTCATAAACACCATAATAAGAATTTCACATGCATTATCTCATTAACTTATCATGCTGGTTCACATTACATAAATTTTGGGGGGAAAGGGCATGTTCTCTCTCATTTGTGAAACCTAGAACTAAAATGATGATGATGGTGGTGATGGGACATGAATGTACATGGGGGAGTGTCTGCAGGGGGAATCGGAAGAAGAGGGAAGGGGAAAAGAAAGGAAAGGATACTGAGGGTGAAGAGGATGGAAGTACACAACATATACACGTCTGAAGACAGCATAACGAAACCCACCACACACTGTTTGGAAGGGGGAACAGGAAGGAGAGGAGTCTACTCATATAGTGGAGGGTGAACTTGTTCAAGTACACTCATGCATGTGTGGCACCCTCAAAACGAGATCCCCTCATATTATTAAGATATAATAAGCTAAAAATAAAATTTAAAAAATTTTTGAAAGGAAAAAAAGGACACATGGTGGTTTTAAACCCTGAGAAACTGATCCCAAGAACAATAAGGTGCATGAGGCAGACAGCATGATATGCCACCCAGGTCCCTCTTCCATGAGGAACGTGCTCTCCCTTTGCTAGGAGTATGGTTGAGAGGTAGCATCACCTGTGTTAGCTCAGTCAGCCCTCAACTGTCACACACCCCTTTTCCAACTGCTTCAGCAGCAGCCAGCTTGCTCAAAGTCACTCCCCTTCCAGTCATATCCAATGATTGGCTGATGGGGGAATAAAAAGGGCCAACTAGGGTCAATTTAGAATATTATGAAGGGCCATTATGGCTTTGGAGCTTCTTGTAAGATTAGCTGAGACTGGGGTTGGCATACCTCACAGCTGCTTTTATTGCTTGGCTTCCTTCCCCATCTTTCCACACGTTCTGATCCAAGGGCACTCCTTAATAAACATCCTGCATGCTAAACTCTGCCTTAAAGTCTGCTGCCTGAGAACCCAGCTTGCAACAATGCAAGCACTGCAAATATTCTACCAGTAACACACTATCCTTTCATATTTATTCTGTTTTTTGAGACAGGGTCTTGCTATGTAGCCCAGGTTGGCCTTGAACTTGTGATCCTCCTGCCTCAGCCTCCCAAGTGCTGGCACTACAAGTGTGCCCCCACCATGCCCAGCAGAGGCCATCTTTACTCACACATCACTAACAACTTATGTTACTAAATTCAGTTATTACAAAATACTGAATCTCAAACAAGTTTACATTGTTCTTAGTTTTATTCTGCACACTTGCCTGTAGGTTGAAAGGAAAATGGATATGAAAGAACTACACTTATTTTTCTTTGAGACAAGGTCTCACTAGATATTCTCAAACTCCTGATTCTTTTGTATCAGTCTCCTAAGTGTTGTGATTACAGGTGTTGCCACCACCCTGGCTATAACTATGTTTCTGATGCACACAGTACAGTGCTAATTCCAACATGAGTTGTAGGTGAATAGTGAGAAACAAAATCTGTCAGATTAAAGGTCTGATCCTCTTAACCAAATTAAAGTCAAAATAAAGAAAAGTAGGGTCTTTCTATGAAAAAAGGACTTATGTAAGAAATATACTGCATTTAGGAAAAAATTTAATTACAGAAACTGTATAGAATTAAAAAAAGTAGACAGACCCCTTTCCTTACTTCAAATCCCAGATCATACTGTTAGTTTGGCATACATTATGTCCATTCCTTCTTTCAAGAATATTGGTTCATAGCTTCAACTATGATTTTTTTTTTTTTTTTGCAGTTCTGGGGTTTGAATTCAGGACCTACACCTTGAGCCACTCCACCAGCCCATTTTTGTGAAGGGTTTTTTTTGAGATAGGGTCTCGTGAACTATTTGCCTGGGTTGGCTTCAAACTGAGATCCTCCTGATCTCTGCCTCCTGAGTAGCTAGAATCACAGGCATGAGCCACTGGTGCCCAGCCTCAAATATGAATTTTTAATGAAAATGAAATGTACTATACTTACTGCTCTGCAACCCACACTGTGGAAGGCAATATGTTTTACTCAAAGTCTACTTATTTAAGAGCTGGATTATAGCTCAAGAGGCGGAGCACGCACCTATCAAGTGCAAAGCCCTATGTTCAAACTCTAGTACTGCCCCCCCAAAAAAGGATACTGATTTAAAGTTAATCACATAAAGAAATACCTTCACAGAAACATCCACACTGGTGTTTGTCCAAATATCTGGGTACCAAACTATACCTAAACCAAATCTTCCAAAGGCCATTCCATTGCTTGTTTGTTTGTTTGTGGTTAGTGGAGTTTTGAACTCAGAGACTATGCTTGCTAGGCAGGTGCTTTACCACTTGAGTCACTCTGCCAGTCTGATTTTTATGATGGGTTTTTTCATTATAGGGTCTCAAGAACTATTTTCCCAGGTTGGCTTCAAACTGAGATCCACCTGATCTCTGCCTCTGGGGTAGCTACGATTACAGGTGTGAGCCACTGGCGCCTGGCCATTCCCCTGGTTTTTTTTTTGTTTTTATTTTATTTTATTGTTTTATTATTCATATGTGCATACAATGCTTGGGTCATTTCTCCCCCCTCCCCCCCCCTTACCACCCACTCCGCCCCCTCCCTCTGCCCCCACACCCCAATACCCGGCAGAAACTATTTTGCCCTTATTTCTAATTTTGTTGAAGAGAGAGTATAAGCAATAATAGGAAGGAACAAGGGTTTTTGCTGGTTGAGATAAGGATAGCTATACAGGGAGTTGACTCACATTAATTTCCTGTGCGTGTGTGTTACCTTCTAGGTTAATTCTTTTTGATCTAACCTTTTCTCTAGTTCCTGGTCCCCTTTTCCTATTGGCCTCAGTTGCTTTAAGGTATCTGCTTTAGTTTCTCTGCGTTGAGGGCAACAAATGCTAGCTAATTTTTTGGGTGTCTTACCTACCCTCACCCCTTCCTTGTGTGCTCTTGTTTTTATCATATTAAGCCCTGTGCCTCAGGATAGTAGAGAGCATGGTTAAGAATTTCATGAGTATGGATCCATGGGAACACTTCATTTGCTGTGAAGTGGATTCACTGATTAGGAGCCATGCTGTATAAAGTGCCATGGTGGTGGATAAGGCATTCTATAAGTCCATGGATGGTGGTTTTGGCTGAAGCACAAATCCGTATTCAGAGTAAGTATCTATTCTAGTAAAAACAAAATGCTGACCCTTCATGATGGAAGCCATCCAATGTAATCAACTCACCACCAGGTGGCTGGCTGATCAACCTGGCAAACAGCACTATACTGGGGACTCGGTGCTATTCTCTGCTGCTGGCAGATTGAGTCTTTTGCAGTAGCTATAACAGGTCAATCTTGGTAAATGGAGTCCATGCTGCTGTGTCCATGTGTAACCTCCATCCATGCCACCTTGGCATCTATGTTTGTGAAGCCAGTAGATGATGACAAGGTTAGCTAGAGAAAGAGGTTGACTGTTATCTAGAGAAAAGATCATTTTATCCACTTGATTACTAAAATTCTCCTCTGCTGAGGTCACCTTGAGGTAAACACTCATGTGGGGACACAAACATCTTCAGTTTTCACTCATTCAGTGAGCTCTAGCCACATATGCCTTCCCTAGACTTTCTTGCAACCAATTCTTATTTTGTTTATTTAAAATAAGGACCACTTCACAAATTGGCATGTTATCCTTACACAGAGGCCATGTTAATCTTCTCTGTACCACTCCAATTTTAGTATATGTGCTGCTGAAGCGAGCACTTTGTCAAACATTTTTCAACCCTGCTCCTTCCCTCCAGTCATCCCTGACCATTCAACCAAATCAATGACCACAGTCCATGACCTCATATACAAGTACAAGTTGGCATTTCTCATTCTAAGCAAAATGAACAACCTGGTGCACTGCTTGAAGCTCTGCCTCATGGGAGGATTTCCTGTCATCACTGTCCTCGGGGATATTCCAGAAAGGAGCTACAGTGCTGCAGCTGTCCAAATTCTGGATAGCACTCACATCACATAGAACCATCTATAAATTAAAGCCAAAATTCCTCTTCCTCAGGCCACGAATAGCCAAGGCAATACTCAGTCAAAAGAACAACACTGGAGGTATCACGATACCTGACTTCAAACTATATTACAAAGCAATAACAATAAAAACAGCATGGTACTGGCACAAAAACAGACATGAAGACCTGTGGAACACAAAAGAGGACCCAGATATGAAGCCACACAACTATAACCAACTTGTCTTTGACAAAGGTGCTAAAAATATACGATGGAGAAATAGCAGCCTCTTCAACAAAAACTGCTGGGAAAACTGGTTAGCAGTCTGCAAAAAACTGAAACTAGATCCATGTATATCACCCTATACCAAGATTAACTCAAAATGGATCAAGGATCTTAATATCAGAACACAAACTCTAAAGTTGATACAGAAAAGAGTAGGAAATACTCTGGAGTTAGTAGGTATAGGTAAGAACTTTCTCAATGAAACCCCAGCAGCACAGCAACTAAGAGATAGCATAGATAAATGGGACCTCATAAAACTAAAAAGCTTCTGCTCAACAAAAGAAATGGTCTCTAAACTGAAGAGAACACCCACAGAGTGGGAGAAAATATTTTCCAGCTATACATCAGACAAAGGACTGATAACCAGAATATATAGGGAACTTCAAAAACTAAATTCTCCCAAAACTAATGAACCAATAAAGAAATGGGCAAGGGAACTAAACAGAACTTTCTCAAAAGAAGAAATTCAAATGGCCAAAGAATACATGAAAAAATGCTCACCATCTCTAGCAATACAGGAAATGCAAATTAAAACCACACTAAGATCCCACCTCACCCCTGTTAGAATAGCCATCATTAACAACACCACTAACAACAGGTGTTGGCGAGGATGCGGGGAAAAAGGAACCCTCTTACACTGTTGGTGGGAATGTAAACTAGTACAACCACTCTGGAAAAAAATTTGGAGGCTACTTAAAAAGCTAGACATTGATCTACCATTTGATCCAGCAATACCACTCTTGGGGATATACCCAAAACACTGTGACACAGGTTACTCCAGAGGCACCTGCACACCCATGTTTATTGTGGCACTTTTCACAATAGCCAAGTTATGGAAACAGCCAAGATGCCCCACCACTGACGAATGGATTAAGAAAATGTGGTATCTATACACAATGGAATTTTATGCAGCCATGAAGAAGAACAAAATGTTATCATTTGCTGGTAAATGGATGGAATTGGAGAACATCGTTCTGAGTGAGGTTAGCCTGGCCCAAAAGACCAAAACTCATATGTTCTCCCTCAGATGTGGACATTAGATCAAGGGCAAACACAACAAAGGGATTGGACTTTGAGCACATGATAAAAGCAAGAGCACACGAGGGAGGGGTGAGGATAGGCAAGACACCTAAAAAATTAGCTAGCATTTGTTGCAGCTAATGGACAGCTAATGGACATCTTTGATATTTCCATTTGGGGGCTACCATGAGCAATTCTGTTATGAACACATAAACACGAACCATAATAAACATAATCAGCACATAGCATACTGGCAGGTGTTTAAATGGTATGTCACAAGGTATGTGTATCTTCAAGTTACTAATTTCCAAAGTGATTGTGCCAATTTACCCCACCACCAGAAATGTGTGAGAGCTACCATTGTTTCTTATCCTGGCCATCACTTGATATGGGGAGGCTTTCTAATTTTTGCAAATCTGGAGGTGTGTAAATGCATTCAAATCTGTGCAGCCATATTCGAAATGAAGTTGAACACTTTTTCTCATATATTTTATCAACCATTTGGATATTTACTTTTGCAAAATGCCTGTCTCCTCTTTTGCTCTTTTTTTTCGATAGGGTGGTCATTTCATTGTTATTGCTTATTTGTTTGTTTGAAGTTCCTTATTTTGGATACTAGTACTTATCTGGTGCTTTATAGTTTGCTAATATCTTCATTCATTCTGGCTTTTCAGTCTTTGCATAGGGTCTTCTAATGATTTTACTGTGGTTAATTTTTTCCTGTATGTGTTTGATGCTTTTTGTGTCATGTTTAATAAATCACTTCCTATCCTTTATTCTGTACCAATGTACCTAGAATTGATTTTTGTCTATAGTATGAGCTTGAGTTCGATTATTTTTCATATAGATATCCAATTGTTCCAGCATCATTTATTGAAAAGAAGCTGTTGTTAGTTATATATGGTTCCCATATATACTAAATATGCTGAATATATTAAATACACTAAAAACCATGCATGTGCACACATACACTCACATTTCCTAAGAAAAAGAATCACTTACCAAAGAGAAATTTATGTTTCACTCTTTAACATGCAAAGAACATTTTTTTTGTTACTTTGGTTAATTTTTTTTAAGTGGAATGAGAAGAATTCTGTTTCTCTGCTATTTACAGTTCTCAGTGTGTGTATGAGAAAGCACCTTTCCTCCTAGACTTTTTTCTATTATCACCAGTCATAATTTTGATGTCTTTTTTATTCAGTTCATAAGGTTGTTTTCTTTTTTCATGAATTATGACTGATGATCCCCAAAATACAATTATGGCTAGCAAATGTCATTACTTCATTTCTCTAGGGGTACTTGAGTCCTGCCTCGCTGGCAGCCAGGGTACACAAGAAGCCAGCTTGAAAGCAGTTCCACATGACTGCTTGTTTCTCCCTTGTGTTCTCGACGGCTGCAAGTCACCTCTTTGAAAAACACAATGCCATGCTGAATGTGCATTTCTCACTAAAATGTGACCTGTTTCCAAGTTTGTATCTGTGCTCCACACTCAACTAACCCTTTGGACAAATTTATACCCACATATTTTGGACATTCATCTTGCCTAAAACTGCACCCAAAGCATCTGTTCTGTGCAAAGGATTTAAAGGGGGGGGTGGGGAGTATCTCACATGTGCAGGTCAGAAGCCAGTCTAGCTAGTACAAGTCCCTCTGATGCTTGTTCGAACCACAAAATGCATGAGACAATTATCAGCCCAAGTGGAGGGGAAAAACAAATCAAATCTTGAAAACACCTTTATTTTATTTTGTTTTAGTTCTTTACCATTTGATAACCTCTTATGGTTTCCAATATTAGACTTTAAGTCCAATAAAAGACTTTAAGTCTTTTCTGTGGGATGTTCTGTTACCATGCACAGCCTAAGAAATGTTTGGCGGTTTTTCTCCATGAGTGGAAAACACATGAAAATATAATTTTGAAACTTAAAGTTAAGAGGGGAGGAAGCTTATATATATTTTCCTATACTCAGAAGAATCTTTTCCTGTCTTCCCTGAATAATCTCTAGAACAAAAACATACAGGGGTGCTGAAGGTTGTAGCTCAGTGTGTGTGAGGTCCTGAGTTAAATCCACAGCACACTAAATAAATAAATAAATAAATAAATAAAACCAAAAACCAGTTCTGGGAAGTGGAACACAACATATATTTAAGAAAAATGTGAGGCTTTTTTGTTTACTCTTATTTGTCTTGTGCTGGGAATTGAACGCAGAGACTCAAAACAGGAAAAAAATTATATATATATATATATATACATATATATTTCAACACAGGAGCTTGAACTCAGGACCTACACCTTGAGCCACTCCACCTGTCTTTTTTTGTGATGGGTTTTTTCGAGATAGGGTCTCTCAAACTATTTGCCCAGGCTGTTTTCAAACCACAATATCCTGAGTAGCTAGGATTATAGGTGTGAGCCACTGGCCCCTGGCAAGAAAATGTATTTTTATGTAAACATTGGCATGAATATATTTTTTTAAATTAATGGCTAACAATTAATGACTAGACATTATTTTCTAATAAAATCTCCCAAGTTAAATTATATAAATCCTCAGATGAGTTTTCATTTGTGTATAAATGGTCATTAAGATGACTAAAAAGGCCTCATCTAATTTTGCCTAAGTAGATGAGTTTAGGAAACATAGAGAAAGAATTCCTCTTTTACAAGAAATGGTATGACATTTCTCTATCCCTATCCCTCTACTATACTCCAGGGCCATTTGTCAGCCAGGCTGGAAGTAACCAACACCTTCAAACATACTGTGGTAGAGGCAAAGGAGTTCTTTTCACCAAAACTGTGAGGACTCTCTGTCCCCATGCTATAGCCATCTCTCTAAATATCCTGTTGGTAACCTCAACCAGTTAGTATTCACTCACAGCTACAAGGATGCCTCTGGCACCTGCACACCCATGTTTATTGCGGCACTTTTCACAATAGCCAAGTTATGGAAACAGCCAAGATGCCCCACCACTGACGAATGGATTAAGAAAATGTGGTATCTATACACAATGGAATTTTATGCAGCCATGAAGAAGAACAAAATGTTATCATTCGCTGGTAAAGGGATGGAATTGGAGAACATCATTCTGAGTGGGGTTAGCCTGGCCCAAAAGACCAAAAATCGTATGTTCTCCCTCATATGTGGACATTAGATCAAGGGCAAACACAACAAGGGGATTGGACTTTGAGCACATGATAAAAGTGAGAGCACACAAGGGAGGGGTGAGGATAGGCAAGACACCTAAAAAATTAGCTAGCATTTGTTGCCCTTAACGCAGAGAAACTAAAGCAGATACCTTAAAAGCAACTGAGGCCAATAGGAAAAGGGGACCAGGAACTAGAGAAAAGGTTAGATCAAAAAGAATTAACCTAGAAG
Organism: Castor canadensis; assembly: GCF_047511655.1. Classification (NCBI taxonomy): domain Eukaryota; kingdom Metazoa; phylum Chordata; class Mammalia; order Rodentia; family Castoridae; genus Castor; species Castor canadensis. The sequence continues at coordinate 133,122,277 of NC_133393.1, read as the reverse complement.
GTAACACCCACGCACAGGAAATTAATGTGAGTCAACTCCCTGTACAGCTATCCTTATCTCAACCAGCAAAAACCCTTGTTCCTTCCTATTATGGCTTATACTCTCTCTACAACAAAATTAGAAATAAGGGCAAAATAGTTTCTGCTGGGTATTGAGGGGGTAGGGGGGAGAGGGATGGGGCGGAGTGGGTGGTAAGGGAGGGGGTGGGGGCAGTGGGGAGAAATGACCCAAGCCTTGTATGCACATATGAATAAAAAAAAAAAAAAAAAAAGGATGCCTCTGATTTTCCCTTCAAGTTCAACAAAACAGAATTGAGTTTCCTCTCTTCCTCTTCCACCTCCTACACTTAGACAGCCAAGAATGAAATCTAAGAATTGATCAATAAGGACTCAGTGGTAGAGCACTTACCTTGCATGTACTAGGCCCTGGGTTCAATTCCCAGCACTACAGGAGGTTGAAAAAGAATTGATTTTTTAAAAAAATATGGCAAGCTGGATGCCAGGGGCTCACACCTGTAATTCTAGTTACTTGAGAGGCTGAGATTAGGAGGATTGCAGTTTAAGGCCAGCAGGGTCAAATAGTTCTCGAGACCCCTACCTCCAAAATAATCAGAGCAAATTGGACAAAAGATATGGCTCAAGCACCTGCTTTGCAAGTGGGTTTGCAAGTGGGAAGCACTAAGTTCAAACTCCAGTCCCATCAAAAAAAAAAAAAAATGTGTGTGTGAAAGATAACTGAAAAGTTTGGTCAACTACAATGTTTCTCCAAAAGCATTGGCCAAAAAACCCCATGCAAATAATGCTACAGAAAAGGACTAAAAATGTAACAACCAAAACATGGTTTTCTGCTCCTGACCCAGAAGAATTCTGGAGTAGCTTCAATCCATTGTGATGTTAATTTCTTTAAAAAGGTAACACGTGCCCACACAAAATATTTTTCAGTGTTTGTCTTTTTCTTAGAAGCCAGAAACTAGTTATGTAAATTTTACGTAGTTTTCACTAATACTTTTCATGTTTTAAGGTAAGCTGATCCCTCTCAAAGACTACTAAATATGGATGGGAAGCAGAATGAACAAATCTAAATGCTTGCTTTTTTTCAGTTAGCAGAGCAGAAGAGACAGCTGCCATGCTGAAAATTCTTATCACAGAGCACCCCCTTATGGCCAAATGCTCTAAAGAAGTGATTCCCTGGGAAAAGTCAAAAAATATTTCGCTGTAAGGACATAGTGCTTTTCTACTAAGAACTTTTTTCTATTTTTTATGAGAAATTCAAAATCAACTTGGCACTTAAAACAAGTTTCTGTTCATTTTGTAAGTAGATTTACTTACCCTTCCAAAAAATACCTTTCATGCTAGAAAAACATGGACCTCTATACTTTAGATTCTGTCAATATGGCAGTCTAAATGAACCCAGTTTTTACACTCCTGACCAGCTTAATTCCCATATGAATGACTTCTATCACCAGTTGGACTTGAATATTTTGTGAAATGCCATCTTTTATTAAACCATTCATACCCACTAACCCCTGGACTCCTTTTGAGGGCCAGCTTCATAGCCAGTTCACTTTATGGACACTGTTATTATTCACTAGTAACAGTAAGCCGTTATTCATCAAACAAGATCACTGATTCCTATTAAGATTATGAATGGGCCAGGCTCTGTGGCTCACACCTGTAATCCTGGTTACTCCACAGGCAGAGATCAGGAAAATTAAGTTCAAAGTCAGCCTGGGCAAATAGTTCACAAGACCCTATCTCAAAAAAACCCATCACAAAAAAGGGCTGTGGAGTGGCTCAAGATGTAGGCCCCAAATTAAAATCCCAGCACTGCAAAAAAAAAGATTATGAATGTCCACAGCTATAAACATGGTTTTCTGGAGGATTTTGGATACAACTGAACAAATAAGAAATGAGATAATTCTAACCTAAGCAGGCAAATGTCTACAATTTATTCTGCATGCCAGCAAATTCCTACCTAACTCTCTTTTCCTATTATCGTGTGTGTGTGTGTGTGTGTGTGTGTGTGTGTGTGTGTGTGTGTGTTGGTGAAAATTGAACCTAGAGCCTCACATAGCTAGGTAAATACTCTACCACAGCCACATGCCCAGACTTTTTTGCTGTTAGCTTTCTTTAAGAAACAGTCAAGCTAGATTCAAACTCTTGAGCTCAAACAATCCCCCTGCCTCAGCTTCTTGAGGAGCTGGGATTATAAACATCATTTGTATGCCTGGCTTTTCTCATTATCTTTTAACCCATTATTTGGACATTTCAAGTGTTCTATAGGTCTTGAGAATAAATCTCTATGTTCTTGTATTAAGCATTAGAAAAAGGCATCAAATTAAAATATGCTTGCACATGAACTAATATAAGTGGCTTAATAGGATCTTTAAATGCTAATCAAGAGAATAGTACTAAATATTACATCCCTCTATTTCTTCAAGAAAAACATTCTCACTATTAATCTGTAATTACCTTCTACTCTAGACACATTATAAATCCCACTACAGTATGGTTCCTGAAAGGTCATTTTCAATGAAGGAAGCCTGACTTCTAAAGAGTTAAATGAGATCTAGGTGTTAAACATCCGCCCAAAGCCAGGTAGTGGTAACTGGAAAAACAGGCTCAGAGGTGCAAGACTTAAACACCTGGCTACAGAGGTCAGGAAGGAAGTTGTTGTTACACAAAAGACCCAAACTAAATGTCCAAACGGCTGCTCCCCACTGTACCAGTAGACTAACTGCTGCCAGGTTTTAGGACTTCATGAACAGAGTTGGGCAGGATAAAGCATCTGAGAATGCAAACACTCTGAGAGGGATATCTTAGTACAAGTTCTTAAAAAGTTGTAGCAATTAGCTGGGCACCAGTGGCTCACGCCTGTAATCAGGAGGCAAGGATCAGGGAGATCACAGTTCAAAGCCAAACCAGGGCAAATAGTTTGTGAGATCCTATCTATTTGGTGGATTGTCTCAAGGTATAGGCCCTGAGTTCAAGCACCAGTACCGCAAAATAAATAAATAAAATTTTAAAAGATGCTAGGTATTGAACCACTATAATCAAAATCATCAAAAATCATCACAGTTCCACAGGGCAGGAAACCAAAGTGGACCCCGGCAGTGACTGTAAGTGGATCTTACCTTTTTTTGGTTGTTGATTTGGACTAGATAATAGTACAGGATGAGAACATGTGAGAGAAATAGAAATAGAGTCAGAGAGATTGAGAAACTTCTGTTTCTTTATAATCTCCTTTTCCCACCAACATATATGTATACACATACATAGGTACACTATTAAGCCCAGTACCTTACATACAGAAAGGTGCTAAATAAAGATTTGTTACAAATTTTTTTTAATCATGTAAAACAAATGTCAATATTCCCTGGAGTTCCATCTTTGACTTTCTTGTCACTTTATTTACCTATGCTGGGTGATGCATCCCCATCTTCACCTATGTTTTCCAGGGACCTCTCTTATACTGACTCCAAAATCTCTTTTGCCAACTCCAATCTCTTGCCTACTGGACAGTTTTACATAAGTAGCATGAGGCACACAAATTTACTGTCACAAATAGAATGCATTAATTTGACCCCTGCCTCCAACTTTCTCCTTAATAATTCATAAATTATTGAGTGCATTCATCCTGTTGCCTCAGTTAGAAATCAGGAAGTCATCTTGAACTCTTCCCTTGCCTCACCCCACCAGTCAGTAGAGGTTATCACTATCCCTCAGAATCAACCACTCATCTGTAATCCTTCTGCACTATCTTAATTCAGGCTCTGGATTTTCCCCCGGATTACTCTGATAGAACTGTAACATCCCAGTTTCTACCTTTCAGTCCTCACCCTCATCCCATTCATCATCTGCATCAACTGTGGATTTTTCCAAAAGATAAATATCTATGTTGCTTTCCTAATTAAAATCCTTCACCTACCTCTTCCCACCCCCATTAGTTACAAGAAAAAAAACTTAAACTGGGTGTGGTGGTAAACATCTATAATCCCAGCTACTCAGGAGGCTGAGGCAGGAGAATCATAAAATTGAGGCCTGGGCAATTTAGTAAAACCCCGTGTCAAAATAAAATTTAAAAAGATCAGGAGTATAACTCAATGATAGAGCACTTGCCTAGCATTCATAAGACTCTGGGTTTAATCTCCAGTACAAGAAGAACTAAAAGAAGGAGGAGGAAGAGGAGGAGGAGGAAGAGGAGAAGAAGAGGAGGAGGAGGAAGATGAAAAGAAGAAGAAAGAACCTTAGATGTTGTAGCATGGCATAAAATACCATCCATTCATCCACCTATCCAACAAATATTTTTGTATAAATCTTATATCGCATAAATATTTATATAATAGTGCTTTCTTTTTTTGGCAGTACTGGGGTTTGAACTCAGGGCCTCATGCTTGCTAGAAAGGTATTCTACCACTTAAGCCATATCTCCAGGACTTTTTACTTTAGTTACTTTTTTGGATAGGACCTCAAGGGTTTTACCTACAGTTGGCCTTGGACTGTGATCTTCCTACCTATGCCTCCCGTGTAGCTGGGATCACAGGCACATACCACCATCTTCAATTTGTTGAGATGGAATCTCACTTTTTGCCCAGGCTAACCTCAAACCGCAGTCCTCCCTAACTCTCCCTCACAAGTAGCTGAGATTACAAATATGAGCCAACAAATCTGGCCACAGTAGCACTTTTTGTACTCCAAAAGTACAACACTGCACAGTTATTGATCAATGGGGAGACAATGATGAACAAAGCAGACACAGCGTACCCTTCTGAGAAAGACCACCTATATCCAGAAGAATACAATGCACTGACTGGTAAGTGCTACAGAGCACTAACTCAGCCCTGGGAAGGCACAGAGAATTGTTTTAGGGGGCTTTTCACCTCAATTCAGATATGAAAGATGGGTACAAGTTAGCCAAAGAAAGGAATAGGATATAGAGACAGAAGGAATAACATATGCAAAGGCTCAGGAAAGAGGTGATCTTGGTGTGAGGAAAAGGGAAAGAAAAAAGACTGGAGATGTAGGCAAAGATGAAGTCAAGCAGGCCTGGAACTCACTTCGTGGTGTTTGGTCTTTTCCTAAGGGCCATTAAACAGGTTTAATGGAGGTAATGACAAACAGATTTGTATTTTAGAAAGCCACTAGCTGTCATACGGAGAATGACTTGTAGGTGAGAGAAGAGACTGAAAGTATCCAGAACAGACATTTTGGGACTAGAGCCGATAGGACTTGGAAATTGGATGGAAGTAGGAAGGAGTGAAAAGAGAAACAGGCACCTCATATGGTCTCCAAGTTTCTTGCTTTAACAACTCAGGATGTGGCATTATCATTCAGCAAGATGGGACAGGGGAAAAGGAAGTTGGTTTTGGGGCTGTGGGTAAATGATGAATCCAATTTTGGACATATTAGTGTGAGGTTTTGGAGTGCCTCTGAAGCCATCCAAATGAAGATATAAAGTGTTTTACACAAAGCTCAGAAAAAAAATTTAAACTAGAGATTAAAATAGAGTTGAGTCAGCTATGGATTTGAATGGTAATGCCACAAAAAGAGTATAAAGAATGAGAAAAAGACAAAGATCTATATGAGGTTGAAGCTAGGCAGGCAAAAAGAGGAATGAAGAGAGATGAACTGGTTTAACCTGAAGATAACAGATTAATAAATCAGCATACAGATGCTAATGGAAGCAGGCAAGTAAGTTAATGAGATCTCATCTCTCAGGGAGACTGCACAGAAAAGAGAGAGAAAAAAGCTAAGAAAGAACTCAGACACAGGAAAACTTCAGGAGTAGGTAAAATCAGAGGAGCCTCAGAAGATTCTGAGAAGTGGATAGAAATACAGGAAGAAAAAAAGATAGTCACACACCCCCACCCCCATCATTCTTACATCATACTCTTTATTCCAGCCATACAGAACTGCTGGTGGTTCTTTGGTATTCCATTCCCTAAATGTGCTTTTGACAGGGTATTCCCTCTCTTTAATAAGTGAAAACTCCTAGGGTCACTCCTCCATCAACTTCTAAGAGAAATTTCTTCAATATTCAGTATCTGTGCTATCTACTAAAGTAGCCACTAGCTGAAATGGCTACTGAGGACTGCAAATGTGACTACTGCAACTGAGGAACTGAATTTTTATTTTAATTCATTTACATAGGTATGTATGACTGGTGGTTACCATGTTGGACAGCATAATGGACTACCCAAATGTTAATTCCCTTAAGATGCTGCTGTTTCCCTGTCTCTCTTCCTGGTTAACCAGCCCATCCTCAGGCTCCTATAGCATATTATTAAAGAACCTGCCACCCGTTAAAAACTGGCTAAGGAAGGGGGAACAAGAAAGAGCCATAGAGGGTATGAATTTGATCAAAGTACATTAAATGCATTATCACTATGAAACCCTTTTGTACAACTAATATATGCTAATAAAAGAAGAAAGGAAGAAAGGGAAGGATAGAGAGAAGAAGGGTGGAAGGAAGGAAGGGTGGAAGGAAGGAAGGAAGGAAGGAAAAGCAAAAGGGAGGGAGGAAGGGTGAAAGGAAGGACATGCCAGAATTCATCAAGTCATTTGATAATAATTTATTTGCTGGAGATGATATTGAAAACACAACTACATCTCAGACTGTGAAGATGAAATGAAATGTTTAGCCTTAAGTTGAAATTTTTAAAATAATAGTTTTCTTCCCTTCTTCCCACTAGAACAGAACACTCAAAAGAACATAAAATGTAAGCCAGGCACTGGTGGCTCACGCCTGTAATCCTAGCTACTCAGGAGGCAGAGATCAGGAGTTTCCAGGTTCAAGGCTAGCCCAGGCAAACAGACCCTATCCTGAAAATACTGATGCAAAAAACGGCTGGCAGAATCGCTCAAACAGTAGAGCACCTGCCTATCAAGCATTAGGCCCTGAGCCCTGCATTAAAATCCTAGTACCACCAAAAAAAGAAAAAAGAGCATAAAATGTGGAATAGTCGTTTCCTGCTTTATCAAGAAAATCCATCATAACTTCAGATAATTCTTATTGTTCATTATTCCAAGAAACCTACTTTTTTCCCCCATCAATACAAGTGGGTTGATTTACCCATAACCCCTTTGATACTTTTCCAGAAAAATGTTATTTCCAGGGGACTTAAGGTCTCTTGGAGCCACATTTAACCAGTGATCAATCTAGCTTCATCCAAATGGACCTCCCTTGCTTGCCCCCACCATGGCATTAAAGCTGACCTTGCATCCAAATGAACCCTGAGAATGTGAACTGCTAACCTCCTAATCCTCCTACCCCATCCCAGTACTGGAGATCAAACCCAGGGCCTCAAATGCTACCATCTCCTAATTTCAATAGACTGTCCCTTCACTTCCTTATTCCAGAATTTCCTGGAAACCAACAGGAAAGTCCAATAGAGGTCACTTGACTGCCACATGCAACAGATGGGATGATGAGGCTCTACTGCCTCTAAAAAGGCTATGAGAGGGTTGGTATTGACAAACTGGAGAGCAATTACATCTTCCTCATCTAGCACCCAGTGCTCCCAGAATTTCAAACATATGAGAAGTAAAGTACTTGGGAATTACAGAAATCAGAGAGGAAATCAGTTATTACTTCTCAACAGCTGCATTCACTACTTATGTCCTTCACCTTGAACCAGAACCCATCCCATAAGGACACAAGAGCAGCAGTCCCTCCTGCAAAGATGGTACATTCATGGGTATTAGAGGGACCCACAGAAAGGTTTAAAGAAATGAGAGAGAGACAGAGAGAGAGAGATCAAACCAGAACTACTGAGAGAGCTTTTTTCTTTTTTTTTTTTAACTTTTTTCCTAACACCAAAGAAAAGTCAAGAAGAAATTTAGATTTAGAACACCGTCCAACTCCAACTTAAGAATAGCTCAGTCCACCAAGACAGGGATCAAGGAATTGGGGCTAAGCCTCTGTTTTTCATTAAGAGATGAATGGCAGAACTAAAGGCTGGTAAAGTCTCAGCATTCACCACCAAGCTAAAAGGAACACAGTAAATGATAAATTGTGAGTAGTTCAGGTAGAATGCAGGCTGAAACAAAAGAAGGATGAATGAGGATGGCTCACTAGGGCTAGAAACTCCATACTCTGGGGACAAATGGGGATCACTGACAGAGAAAAGAAGGTGGAAGCCCCACTGTGATGCAGATTTGGCTGACTCTGGGTGACCCACTCCTGGAGATGGGGCCCCTCCCCCACAGCTCTGGGTGAGCTCACAATACCCTGTCCTTCCGAGGGTAGTTGCCTCATAGGGATTTAAACTGACCAAAGTGGAAGAAAGCTTTGGGTGATTAGAGCCTGCTCTTGCTGAGGCGTCTGAGAATTCAGAAAAGCCTGAAGTGTGGACAGGTGAGGATGAAAACTAAGATAATCCAGGCACCTGTGATTCATTTCTGTTCTTTACTGACTGAAGTTTGGATTTTAATGTGTACCTAAGTCATGTTTGGGAAGTTTGGGGTTTAGGATGCTTTGAAAAATGAAGGCCTTGGTGGGCGTTTGTTTGGTAGGACTGGGGTTTGAACTCAGGGTCTTGCCTCTGCCACTTGAGCCATGCCCCGAAGGCCTTGTTTTTGATTTAGGGTTATTCCTGACCTTTCTCATCTATCAATGAAGATTGACAAATTAACAAAATCTAGCAAAAATTCTGACTATGTGAAGATGGTACTAGCTATCCTTATACCTAACAAGCAGGGAAGTAATCATATCCTCTTGTTTTAGCCAAGGTTAAGGAAAGAATTGGGTTTTATACTGTATCTTAAAAAACTGGAAATCCTAGAAAGGAATTATTTTAAGGAAACTAGAAATATAATCCAGTCTGAGAGCAGTTATCAACAAATTCTTATCAAAAGATCAGCCAGGCAGGTAATCCCAGCACTCAGGAGGCTGAGCCAGGAGAATTTTGAGTTCAAAGCCAGCCTGGGCTACATAGCAAGTTCCAGAAGCCTGAATTACAGTGAGACTCTGTCTCAAAATAAGTTAAAAATAAAGGCACTTGCACACCCATGTTTATTGCAGCACTATTCACAACAGCCAAGCTATGGAAATAGCCAAAATGCCCTACTACTGACAAATGGATTAAGAAAATGTTGTATTTATACACAATGGAACTTTATTCAGACATAAAGAAGAATGAAATTTTGTCATTTGCAGGTAAATGGATGGAACTGGAGAACATCATCTTAAGTGAAGTTAACCAGGTTGAGAAAGTCAAAGGCCACAAACTTTCTCTCACATGTGGAATATAGACCTAATACAAACACACTAATATTATGAAAAACAAATCATACTCAGGGGAAGTCACATATGAGAGAGGGAGGGTAAAAGAAGGGAGTCAAGAAGGTGAATCTGGTTGGTGTACTTCTTATACAAGAATGAATACAGAATTTTTAAACCTGCTGAAATCACCATAAGTATGGGACAAAGGTAGGAAGGAGAAAAATAGAGGGGATGAACCAATTTGGGTTAATAATACATATATACATGGAAATGTCACAATGAAACACCTCCTATAGCTATCTTAAACAAAAATGTCATTATTTTAAAACAGGTCCTGATGGGGTAAGGCGAGGGGGATACAAGCAAATGGGGTAGGAAAGTGAATATGGTAGAAATATATGTACATGTGTACATAAATGAAAAAATGAGACCTGTTGAAGCTACTCCAGGAGTGGGGGGGAGGGGATAAAGAGAATAATGGAGGGGGTGAATTCAACCATGATATATTATAAGGACCTTTTGTAAATGTCACATCGTACCCCCAGTAATACAATAATTTTTTTTAAAGGGAAAAAAGAAATAAATAAAATCAAGGGATCAAACAGGTACCACTATATTCAAGGACTTGGGGAAAAAAATGAAAACACTTGATATTTTCAAGCCAATAATACCAGTAGCCTATGCAAATAAACAGAAAAAAAAAAAAGTCAAGAGACCATAAGACTATTTCAACTCCGAAACTCATTCTGTGACTTGAGTCTCTTGCTTCACCTTCACCACAGATACACAATTTGGCCTGACATTCAGCATGTTCCCTTGAAAAGAGCAAGGATTTAAATCAGGCATTCTTCCCTTGGATTTCTGAGCTCTACCTTGTACCAATGTAGTCAGTTTTAGTTAATTGGGGATTTTTGAGTAGTTATTTAACCTCATTATCCCTCTCTGTAAAATGGGAATAATAAAATATGCCTGGAGGGCTGGGGGCATTGCTTAAGTGATAGACTACCTGCTTAGCAAGCAGGAGGACCTGAGTTCAAACCCCAGTACAATTAATTAATTAAGACTTATAAGGACTAGGGACATAATAGGTGTCCAAAAATGGAGTGTATGTGTGTGTGTAAATTATTCTAGCCTCTGAGACAAGAGAGTAAGACAAAATACAATGTTCTATGCAGAAAGTCCTTTGCAAAATGCAAGTGCTGTATAAAGAACATTAATGGACAAATCCATGATAATGATAGGAAGCATATTAAGGGTTCACTTCACCATCGTACACACAAAAACAGACTATTTCTCAGATCTACTGAAACTGATCTTTTAATCACTCATAGGACCAATAAGAAGCTACCAGAAGATTGATTCCCATTCAACATCAGGAAAAGTTCCCAACAGTGGTCCTAAACACAGAAGGACTGCTCCAGGAAACTGAGTTCCTCGTTGGTCCTGGTAAGACAGGTAGACAGAGGAAGAACATGGAAGGGCAATATGAAGGGGTTCAAAATGTCCACATCAACTATTGGCCTGGGCTTTTAAGGTCTTTTAAAAAAAAAATCTAAAAATTCCCTACTAGAGAATTACAGAAGGAAATTCTACTTCAAAATACACTCTTGGGCTGGCAGAGTGGCTCCAGTGACGGAGAGTCTGCAATGCAAAATCAAGGCCTGAATCCAAAACACAGTACTGCCAAAGAAAGGAGAAAACCACACTCTTAACCTATCTACACTCGACTTTTGCTCCACTTCCCAATAACTGTCTTTCCATACTAGTTGCACTAATGGGGGCGAAAAAGCTACATTTCCTGCTTATTTGCAGTTATTTCTAAAGCACTGTCATAGGGTCCAGCAACCTATCTCCAAGAAACTGGCTTAAAAAGCAAAACTACATTAATGATACATTTAGGGCCTTGACCTGAAAGAAACAAGATGGCAGAGAATAACAGGGTGATCAGTCTCGCTCTTACACCTCAAAAATTGTCATCTCTTTTTCTACATCCACCCAACCTGATCCTTGCCTTTAGGTGATACAATTATCTTCTCACATTGTTTGCTGCCTTCTCTTTAGCTTTCCTGCTTTTTACAATCCAATAGAAACACTTCAGAATTTTGATTTCCAAATAGTTTAGCAAATTGAAATAATTGTACAAATAACTACAATTATCTCAGGTGTGGTAGTGCGCACCTGTAATCCCAGCACTCAAAAGGCTGAACCAGGAGGATGGTGAGTAGCCTGGGGCTATACAGAGAGACACTGTCTCAAAACAAGCAAACAAACAAAAAAAAAACTATGATCATCCAACTATGCTTTTCTTTTTTTTTTTTTTTTTTCATTTTTCTTTTATTAGTCATATGTGCCAACTATGCTTTTCTTATTCTACTTTTTTTAAATAACTGGGTTTAAAACACATGCAAAGTATAAAACTAAAAGGGTACTCCAATAGTCAATCCATGATAAAGATTACTAGCATCTTTTTGGCATAATTTACTAAAGTTTTACAAGTGAAAATTTCCAGATTCTTTGGCTCCTATTATGAAAAAGGGAGGCTAAAACATTTTGTCCATGTTTCTGAGTACTGTAGTTTAACTTTTATATTATTTATCCTCTAATTCACTATTCATTAATACATAAGTAAAAACTAATTTAAGAGAATACTGCTTACCTACTTTGTGGTATTAATTTCTATATAGGGGTTTTAGATATGAACAAAATTCAGTTCCTGAACTCAAAGAGCTTTACAGGGAGATAATAATTCTAAGAGAAAAGATAATGATAAATACATTTACTTTCCTTCTATACTTTGGGAAGGGTTTCCACATGCAACACCTCATTTGATCTTTAAAACAGCCTCATGAGACAGTCACTATTTTCCTAAACTTTACAAATGAGATAGAGATTAAAAACATAGTTGGGTACCAGTGGCTCATGCCTGTAATCCTAGATACTTGGGAGGCTAAGTTCAGAAGGATCATGGTTCAAGGCCAGCCAGGGCAGATAGTTTGTGAGACTCCATCTCCAAAATAACCAGAGAAAAAATGGACTGGAGGTGTTGCTCAAGTGGTAGAGTGCCTGCTTTGCAAGCATGAAGCCCTGAGTTCAAAATCCCAGTCCCACCAAAAAAAAAAATAATAATAATAATAATAAAAATAGTTGGGTAATGGGGCACAGTGGCTCACACCTGTAATCTTAACTACCTGGGAATCTGAGATCAGGAGGTTCGAGATTCCAGGCCAACCTGGGCAAAAAACGTTCATGAAACACCCCCCACCCCAATCATGTCAATCAACTGCTGGGTGTGGTGATTCATGCCCATCATCCCAGCTATGATGGGAGGCATCATAAGACCCTAAGTTCAAAATAACCAAAGCAAAAAGGACTGGGGCACAACTCAAGTGACAGAGTACCTGACTAACAAATACGAAGCCCTGGGTTCAAACCCAATACCACCTAAAAACCAAACAAAAGAAACCCACAGAACTGGGTAAACTATGATACACTGTGATTATAACTGGATTATATAATTATATATATATGAATATTATGTATGGATGTGTGTGTTCTGTCCTCTTCCCCATAGCTTATCCTTGGGAAAAAATACCTTGGCTTGGGAAAGCATCTATCCCACTGATACACTACGTTTAAACTTCATTTTAGAATTCCATTCTCTGAGGTTTACAGGCATTCCCATTTAGAACAGTCTTAGAGAAACAGAAATGCAAAAAAAAAGAGAGTTTACTAAACACTAATACTTTGCAAGCAGGTCAACCCACTACATGATTATTGAGCACCTTAGAAAATGGAAATTGGGGCATCTGCCCCAGAATAAAATGGGAAAGGTTGATGGGAAAAAGTGAGAAAAACCTTGACATCAAGGCTGCAGTAGAGCCCTGAGGAAGCAGCCTGGCAATGTCTGAAAAACTGGGCAGGGTGGAGGTGGGATGGATGTTTAAAGCAGAAAGAAATGGGTCAGCTTCACAATTTCAATCCATTTATACCTAAACCCTGGACTCAGTGTCAGTTTTAAGGAGGTACATGTTAGAGGTTCATCTCCTAAGTAAGACCAAGTTTCCCTCACAGACCTCCAAACGCACAACTGAAAAGCCCTAAACAGGGTTGGGTGTGCAGCTCAGAGGTACATGCAAGTGCCTTAGCATGTGTGAGACTGAGTCTCACCAAATAAAAAAATTTTAAAAAGAGTCCTTTTAAAATAAATCAACTCTACTACTGTCTACTCAGCTTATATTTACCTCCTCTATCTGCTGCCTCTCTTGTTCTTCCTTAGAATTAAAAACAGTTAATTCCAAAACTCTTGCTCTTCTTATTTGGCAGAAATTTAAAGTTGTTTGGGTCCCTCTCATTTAAAATCAGCTGCAGTGTGTCACTACAAACTCAGACTTTATGGCTAAGCTCTTCCTTTGTGTTTGTTTGTTTGGTGGTGGTGGTGGTGGTGGTGGTGGGGTGATTTTTAAATGGTGGTGCTGGGCAAGGGCTCTTCCACTGAGCTACATCCCCAGCCCCCACTTGGGTGTTTCTTTACCGGCTTCCTTTATTCAATCCTGCATCTCCTCTTAACATTGAAATGAAGGTTATGGCTATTTCAGTGCCTAGAATGCTGCCAGGCACACAGTTGTTTAAAAAAAAAGTCAAAAGAATCTTAAAGATAGCAGATGGGAACATTCAGTTTGCAAAACTCTGAAAAAAATCTCATAAGCACTTTCCCAGCACTTAAGCAAATTCATTGATTTCTTCTTTAGTCTAAAACTACAATTCCAAACACAGGTCTCATATTCATGAAGAGCCTGAATGGAAAATTCTAAAAATCATCACAAAGTATATAAAGCAGCTCTAAGGTTTATGGAATTTGCAATGTTTTGTCTTTCATTCATCATACTCTTCCCTAAGGATACAAGAAACAAAATCAGTTAGTGTTGTACTTCAGAACTGAGTAGTTACATACTAACTCAGTATCAGAGTCATTAAAATTGTATCCAGTTTAAGAAGCTGTCTGCTTACCTTGGGAAAAGGGCCAACTGCCATTTCTCCCAATTAGCGGACTGTGGAAACAAGAGAAACTTTCTACACATCACTTCCATAACTCCATCTTATGCGAGGGAACTTCTAATTTTGTCAGTTCATTAGGCATTTTAAGAGTATTTTAAGCTGATAGTATAACAAGAGCTGTGGAAAGGTGTACAAATGGAGAAAGGGCACAATCCTAGGCCCCAAAAGAGGTTACAATGCAAATGGAAAGAACCCGGCTCGGAACTCAGAACAAAAGCAGTGGCTGCATAATAATGTACGGTTGGGGTGGGGGATGGGAATCTGGAAACCCCGTTACTAGGAAAGCAGCTTCCAGGAGGTGAGAGGTTAGGCCAGCCCTGAAAGAGGTTGACTCAAGGACTGCAGGAGTGAAACCTAGAAGATTCTCTACTTAGGAGATAAACATCTGCCCTGATTTAAAGGTGGGAAGTGCCTAAAGTGTGGGAGACCATTAAGGGACTGACCTGTTAGCAGCCCAAACGCCAGTTTGGGAAAAGACTGACTGTGAGGATATAATAGGTAAGTGTGGGGACATCGGTTGATGATGGTGGGAAAGGAAGGAGGCATTTTTTAAAAATACTATAATTATACACTTAGATTTGATGAGATGGGCCAGGAATAAATAGGAAAATTTAAAAAGAATGATTCTGACAGCAATGTACAAATGAGATTGCAGTCTTGGGGCCTGTGAAACAAGCTAGAGCATGCCATAATCTAGGCCTTTTTTCACTTATTTACATCGCTTTAGTCCTTAAAGACCCCAGCCTAAATATTTTCCTTGAAGCTATTTATAATCTCAGGAACTTCTCCTTTCACTGAACTTGTCTGCTAGTCAATTTCACGACATGCAACTTATTTTCTGAATGGAATTCTGGACCACTGATATCCTTCATTGGACTTAACTCTTTAAAACAGTTTTTGTTTGATTGTTTTGCAACGCTAGGGATCAAATCCAGGGCTGCATGCATGCTAGCCAAATGTTCTAATTGAGCTGCATCGCCAATCCTTTAAGATAGATTTTTTTTAAAAAAATTATGATCATTGTAGGAAATGTAGAAATTTCTAACAAAAATCACTTGTAATCTTTAAAGAGTGTGTTAAAGTTTTGTATTCCTTCCAGGTGTTGTTCAATGTGAATATAATATCTATGTACTTTAAAATTCAGAATATGCATCTTTGCTTTTACACAGTTATTTTACTTATTTTTTTGCCACACTGGGTATTGAACCAGCACCTTGCACATTCTCAGCACATGCTCTGCCACTGAGCCTCATTACGTAGTAATAGTAAGGTAATTTGTGTAAAAGAACCTCTTGGAAGAATGAAAATAGCAGTTGGTCTGGCTTACACACTGAAAATAAGCTTTTTTGATAACTTTATAATCTGTCATATGAATATAACAGATTCACTTAACCATTCCTACAATGCTGAATGCATAGTTAGGTAGCTTCTGACTTTCACTATTCTAAATAACACTGAAATGAACAACCTAAGTTGCCTGAGTCTCAGGTAAAAGCTCTGAAGTTTTACAAGTAGAACTGACTTTTTTTTTTTTTTTATGGTGCTAGTGATCCATCCCAGGGCTTTGTATATGCTAGGCAAGCGCTCTTCCCCACAGTGACATCCCCAGCTCTGCAACTAAAAACTCTTGAAGCACTCTGCCAAACTTTCCAGAATGAATGCATGGCATTAAAAAAGAGAGAGTATGTTTGACCTTGGCCATGTTTCACACTCAAGGAATCACCCAGAAAAACACTGTATGATGAAATATTTCCTCTTGAGAGATGCCTTTGAGGCTAGGGATGTAGCTTAGTGGCAGAAAACTTACACAAGGCCCTGGGTTTGGTCCCTAGCACTGGGGAAAAAAAGCCTTAATGTAATTCTTTCAGTGTATTTTATATACCCACGAGTGGCCAGATTACCAGACAGCAGATCATGTGTTTTGAGTAGGAAGAATACACTGGAGACAAGTGAATGGAATTATTGTGTACTAAAACATACAGAAAGATGAACGGAGGATTAAATTACACAGATTCATGCCTTATCTCTTCTTTTTCTTGGCAGCACTGGGGTTTGAACTCAGGACCTCATTGCTTGCTAGGCAGGTGGTCTACCACTTGAACCACTCCACCAGCTTTTTTGAGGTGGGTTTTTTTTTAGATAGGGTCTTGCAAACTACTTGCCCAGGACCGGCTTCTAACCATGATCTTCCTGATGTCTGCCTCAGGTAGCTAGGATTACAGGCATGAGCCACCAGCACCTAACACATTCCTTTAATGTTTATTTGCATAACTACATTTTATGCCATTGTAATTTTCATTTAAGAGATTTAGTATTTTTTTTTCAAATATGAATTAGACTATGGCTATTTTGTTATCTACATAACAGTTCCCAAGAGGTTACTATGCTATACCTTATTAGCCAGTTCCCTTGGTTAGACATTTTATCCCTTCAAATTTTGTTGTGTTCATTTTTTTCCCATCTCATACCACTGAAAGATAATCCCTAGTGTGTCACTGTTGATTTAAAGAAATGAACAGTTTGGTATACACACGGCAAGATTTCACACTTCACTGACGCGTTAATTTTTGCACGTTTGTTTTACTGTTTTTTAAACTCTTCTTGGGCTTAATTTTCTGTTGTTACCCCCACAGAGTGGCTGAGATAGAACTGTCTCAGAGCTGGACAAAAAAGTCAGCGCTCCAAAAATATTAATGGTTTTTATGTACCTGTAGGCTCGACTTTTTTCTGCAGATTTCCCCCCTCATCTATTCCCTTTGCTTCTTTTCGGTGTGGACTTCATATCTTAAACTGCAAAAATTAGGGGATTTTGGACAGAGGTTCTTTTTCGTGTTCCTTCACTCTTATTTCTCTATAAAGTTCATTCTCGCCCTACTTAATGGCCCAACTACTACTGTGCGAGGGAGCCCAAGTCGCAGCAGTCCCTGCCCTGCACCTGACACCCAGGTGCCATTTCCATCCATGCCAGCAAACTTGGGCAGATTTTGAACACTACGAAATTAGAGTGCGTCACTGTCGAATAAATCCAAGCTGAGGGAGTCGCAGAAACTGTGGGAACTAGTAACGACTCTTCTAGCATATTTTGCATCTCACAAACACATAGGAAATCCTGGATTTACCTTCCCTGGCCCCGACGGCAGCGACAGGTAAAGAGCCCGCCGAGGAAGGAAGCCTTTGTTGTCACGCAGAGCCACGTGCGGCGCTTGGGACCGCGGCTGGCCCTGAACGCGGACGCCCAGCCCGCGATCCCGCTCCCCCCAAGTGGCCCGCGCTGCAGCTCCCAGGCGCGAGGGGCGTGGTCGGGGCATGGCTAAGGGCGTGGCTAGGTGTACGTCACCAATGACGCAGCGCTGTAGCGGACCGCCGCCGCAGCCAAACTGGGGGTTGGGGGGCTGGAGTGAGGGCCAAAATGGCCGCTCCGGCTCGGGGCGGTGAGTGCGTGAGGGGCGCGCGGCTACGGCGGTTGGCGGAGCGAGGCTCCCTGTGGGAGCGGACGTGCGACGGGAGCCCCCGGGCCGGGAGGCACCTGGCGGAGTTTTCCCGCCGCGCAGGGCGCTGGGGGCTCCTAAGGGAGGGAGTGGGGGCTGCGGACGGACCAAGGGGAGCGAGCCGAGCCGAGCCGAGGGGCGCGCGGAGGCGGCGGCGGCGGGTCCGGCGAATTTAGAATTGGCGCCTCTGGGAAGTTTCGGTGGGTCATGCGATGCTCTGGCTGGTGGCCACTTCCCGAGTGCCCGGAGATGCTGCGAGGAGCCGTGTCACCCCCCCATGGCTAGGGGCGCAGGGCTGGAGGGGGGAGATTCTGGGGGGCGTGGAAGACGCTCAGGGGAGTTGGCCGGGTGCGGGCTGGGGCGCTCGGTTGCGATGGGAAACCGCATCCTCCCGCCCGCCGCCCTGGGGGCCGCCACGACGCTCCACGTCCCTGCGGTGCTTTGGAAGGGAGGCTCCGGTCTCGCTTTGGGAGGACGGACGGTGCTTCTCCGTCCCTCCGTCGGGTCCCAGCGCTGCCAGCACCTGCTGCCACTTAAAAGACACTCAGTTTTTGAATACCAGCATCCTAAGCCCATTCTAGCTGGCCCTGAAGGGGAAGGAATACTGATGGGATGAACTCGTTTAGGGGGCGTAAATGGAAAGCATGTCATTGTGAAGACGGGGAAAAAACGACTGCTCAAGCTTAGAAGGTAGCTCCCCACCCCACCCCACCCCATGAAAAGGAAAGTGAAAAATGGTAATTGTTTCAACCGCAAGTTTGAACTGATGTAACTTCTACTGCTAACTGGATCATTTCTTGCCGTTTTAATGCTGGAAGTAAAACAGTTTGGTAAGGGGAGATTCACTTTTCCTCAAACCTCTTCCCTGTTTTGAACCTTAATTATCGTATGTTTCAAGTAATTGCGGCTTGTGAAATTAGCATGGAAATACGACCTTCAGGCCCTACCCTCGAATTCTTTATTATCTGTTAAGTAGCTAGCTGCCTGTGGGGCTACAGTAGGGATTCTAACACTTTGGGCCGGGAGCCGGGAATTCCGTTTTGAATTCTCTTCACAGCATTTGGTGTAAACGAGGAAAAAGCGTTGGTTGTTCCCCGTGATCTTATTTCGCATCCAAGAAGGTTTTAAGCACGTTTGTAGAATATGTCCTCATCTCGATATTAAATATTTATTTGTTCGATAAGAGATGAATTTTTTTATTTGTAGGACCCCACTTGTTTTGTCCTTAATTTAGCATCTCAGAAAATTTGAAAGCGATTTTAAACACTTTAGCACATTCAGACTTTCTCTTCCCACTCTGGTTATGAAATGGATGTTAGATTTTCAATCCAGTTTATTATTGTAGACTATTCAAATTGAAATTGAGAGAGTCTAATATTGAGCAAATCAGCAAATCGTTATCAATGTGTACAGGTTAGAAAGTTTAAATGTTGGAGGCTCTTAAGATTGTGCATTTGCCTGCTTTTTTTTAGCCTAAACAATTTAAGAGATAAGTGAATCAACATTTAGCATAATACAATGGCATACTTTTGGACTATTTAAAATGGAAAGTGTTGAAGATTTGGATTAAATGTATGAAATACATTGTTTCTACCTAATTGCCTTTCCCTCCTTTTTAAATCACTTTTTTTTTTTCCCAAGTACTGGGTGTGAGCTCAGGGCCTCAGGCTTGCTAGGCAGGCACTCTACTGCTTGAGCCAGCCCTTTCCCTCCTTTTCTAAAAATAAATTTTTCTTTTGGTACTAAAAAATAAGTTTTTCTTTTGGTACTAAAAAATAAGTTTTATATATGTCCTACCATGCTTTTTCTCTATACATTTGAATCTTACAATACTATTTTGGGGGTACTGAAGAGAATTTTCTGCTGATTGGGTATTTGAGGGGAGAGTTTGGGTGTATTTTGTGTATTCCTAGCACCAGCACCAAGGAAAACATCCTGTGAATGTTTGTTGAATTTGGTTTTTGAATGGTAGAAATACAGAGAAAGGGACCATTTTGACTTCTTGGTAGCAAAAAAAAAAAGTGCTTTGAAGTTTCTTCTCTTTACTGCGCCGGTGTTAGGTAGAATTAAACACAGTGCCGGATTCTAATGCAGCTGCTGGTGAGGAAGATTAGAGAGGCTGAAAGGGAGATAGGCTCAGGATAGGAAAACAAGATAGGAGATCGATTGCCCAAATCATTTTCAGATTTGATAATGAAGCACAGTTTTGCCATTAAGCCTGGCTTAATAGGTGACAAGTAACTAAAATATAGGAAGATTCTACAAATACTGGCTTTCTGACAAAACGATTGTTGTAAAATCTTTTAGACACCATAAAAACTTAAGAATCATCTTAACAGAGTTTTACTTATCATAGAAAAGTGCTGATAAGGAGTGAGTGGAGAGTGTAAGTATTTTTATACACAAGATATTTGAACTCAATTTATTAGACCCATAGTAGAATGCTCAGTTTTGTTTTTTAAATATTTTCCCCGTTATAAAGTTAACTGGTGTAAGTTGATATTGGTATGACACTGATAATATTGATAATTATATCCTTGGAAGTAGGGATGGGAGTGAGGAATTAAAGTAACTTGGAGGTGGAAGTTAGTTTCCAGGAGCTATACCTTTTTTCTTGGTTGGGGGAGGACTGGGTTTGAACTCAGGGCTTCACACTTAGAAAGCAGGCATTCCATCGCTTGAGCCAAATGTCCAGCCCCAGGAGCTATATCTTCAATCATCTTCCGCTTCAGAAGAAGTATGTTAGAGACATAAGGAAGGAAGACACAGGGAAAAAGTTGATCCTGTATTGTTTAATGAGTTTCAAGAGAGAAAGGAAGAATAGCCAGGGCCTTTCTAGGGATAAAGGAAAGGAAATATATGATGATTGACATGGAGAGGTGCCAAATCATATAATAGGCATGATAGCATACCTAAGTGAGAGCAGGGAGAGTTTGAGAGCCTATTGTATTCATTTCCTTCAATAATTTCTTCATTCAAAAATACTGAACCCCTTTCTGTGGACTAAGCACCATGCTTGACCCTTGGCATTTTACAAACATCTCTTCAGAGGACAGCTTACTATAGTGGCTCCATGAAGTAAATGGAAAGTTGAAACTGCTTATAAAGACTGGGTAGGGTTTACCATAACTACTGCAAGCTATAGGTAAAGCTATTTTCATTCTTCTCCAAATGCATGCAATGGTTGTGGTAGTTTTTAATTCCTAAAACCTGCCTCCTACTGAAATTACCATTTCCTTCTGCTTTTTCATATGGACAGTGACAAATCTTCCTACTTTTAATAGTCCTTAGAGAATCTGTTTGCATTGTTACTATCAAACATAACGTGTAACAAAAATTATCTTTGTTAAAAATAATGATTAAACGTGTGCTTTAACATATATCCCTCTGGTAGGTCTCAGGTTTGTTTGCTGTTTGTTTGAAACAGGGTTTCTCTGTGTAGCCTATGATGGCCTCTAATTTGAGATCCTCCTACCTCAGCCTTAGAGAGCTGGGATTACAGATGAGCACCACTGTGTCTGGCTTTCAGGATTTTCTTCAATGAGATAAAATTATGACACAGTTTTATATTCTATTTAATGTCCAGTGGAACCTTTGGTTTTTTTTTTTTCTTTAATTGGAGTAGAGTATATATGCATATACATAAAATATACATGCCAACTTTGAAAATAAAACAGTAGTTCGTATACTTTTTATAAAGAGTTTAAAAATTAAACATTCCAAATGAGATCATTTACATATAAAAACAGCTTAACAGAGGATGTGTGGGAGGGAGCTAGTCATAGATGAGAGTAGAAAAGTACATATTGTACCACAATTTGAAGGCTACTATACCACATGGTCTTTCAAGACTAAACAATTTTGTAATAGTTGTAAAATTCTGCCTATAATGGACACTAGGAATTAAATTAAAAAATACATGCTATGATGATTATTTTACAAGTATAAGCTACCGGGGAAATCCTTCATCAGCATAATTTAGTGTATTTGGATTTTAACATGTAGGTAGAGTACTTTCATTCTTTTTAGGAATGTATATTAGCCATTCCCTTATTCTGTCACTTCATTAAATAGTAATTTAGTTTGGTTATTTTGGGTCAGTGTTTATTTTCATGGTAACTTTCTGACTTTCACTTCAACATTAAGAAAAGAATCTGAAAATTGAGCTGATAATTATACTGCAGAAGATCTAGACCGTATTATTTGTACTGTTGATCTTTGGTGCCTAACCTTACAGAGACTTCCAGAACTTTTAACTAAATTTTACCATTCCACGCTTTCTTTCTGGGTGTCTTTAAGAAACTAAGGTAAAAAGGAGCAGTCAGGTGAAAAGATCATTATGTTGAAGATACCCAGAATTTATAGTGTAATGTGACTTTCTTTTTTTTTTTCTTTGGTACTGCGGTTTGAATTCAGGGCTTCAAGCTTCAGCCCTTTTTGCTCTGGTAATTTTTTTGAGATAGAGTCTTCCTTTATGTCCAGGGCCAGCTGGGACCACATCCTCCTGTTTTAAGATTCCTGCCCCACTGGGATGACAGCCATGTACCACCATGCCCAGCTTTTTTCCATTGAGATGGGGTCGCCTATTGCCCAGGTTGGCCTGGAACCATGGCCCTCCCAATCTCACCTCCCAAGAAACTAGGATCACAGACATAAGCCACCAGTGCCTGGCAAAATGTGAATTTTTTTTTTTCCTGTAGTACTGGGGTTTGAACTCAGAGCTATAGCACTTGAACCACTCTGTCAGCCCTTTTGCATTGGGTATTTTCGAGATAGGATCTCATGAACTATTTGCCTGGGACTGGCTTCAAACCATGATTTTCCTGATCTCTGCTTCCCAAGTTAGGTAGGATTATAGGCGTGAGCCACCAGTGTCCAGCAAAATGTGAATTTTGAAGTAGGAAAATTTAGCTACCTTTCTGGGTTTTTATTGCTTATAACTCAGTGACATTTATTTAGAACATGAATATTTATTTAAAAAGTCACTACATATACAAAATTTTAAAGTTAATTAGAGTTGGAAAAAAGGTTTCCATTTACTTTATTTTTCTTTTAGTGGGACTAGGGTTTGAACTCAGGGCTTCATGCTTGCAAAGCTGGCACTCTACCACTTGAGCTCTACCTCCAGTTAATTTTGCTCTAGTTATTTTGGAGACAATCCTTCTGATCTCAGCAGGTCACTTGTGATCACTGGCACCTGCTCCATTTACTTTTGTATGAAATGTACTTTGGGTATGGGAAAGCAGTTAGCATGGGACATGGTATATCATCCACTCTGGTTAAGGGCAGACAAAATAGAATAAGAACGCAAATTCTAGATGACTGATGATCAGGGAAAAAAGGCCACTTGCTTCAGAATCACTTGAGACTGGGGGGAGGGATGGGTTTTGGTCACCAGTGAAAAACAACTTCCTGTTTTCAGCCACTCATCATAAAGAGAGAATGCAGTTAGATTAGCAGTTGGGACTAGCTGATGCTCTAAGAATTTGGTATCCTGAAACAATATGGCTATGCAATCATGGGATCTTCATAAAGCTCTTAAGAGATTTTTGTTTTGTTTTCAAGTTGGATGATATTTGAGAGATAGACCATCTCTAACAATAAGAGATATGTGCACAAATAAATACAAGGATTCACATTTGGCAATTGACATTAACAGCAGCACAACTAAAAAGTCCTATAGAGACTTAAAGGAAAGAAAAGATCGTTTTGACTGGGAAGATTATTATGCCATGGAAAATGGAATAATGAAGGTGAATTCTGGAAGGTAACGGGGAGATTCATTTGGCTAGAGTGTACAGCATAGGTAGAAGGGTAATAAGGCAAAGAAGATAGATGGAATCTGGAAAATTTTGAAAGCAAGACTGATAAATGTATATTTTTATTGATGTATTTGTCAAGCTGCTTTATGAAATGAGTTTAGTGAGTCATGACCAGCATTTAATAAAATGAAATAGAATTGTTTCAATAATTCAATTAGAGAAATTCAATCTAGATATTATTCAATTTCTAGGTTGTTAATTTTTTTTAAAATAATTCAGTTGTTTTAGAATTACTTCAATGCCCCATTCACTGGGGCATGATGTAACATTTCTTTTTCTTTCTTTATACAGAAATACCACTGTAGCCCGGACTGGCCTGGGATTCATGATCCTCCTGCCTCAGCCTCCTGAGTGCCGGGATCGTGTGTGCACACCATGCCAGGCTAGTGGGGTATTGATGCATGCCTGAAATCCCAGCACTCGGGAGGCAGAGCAGGAGGGTTATCAGCTTGCAGCCAACCTGGGCTACATAGTGAGACCGTTTCTGGAAAAAAAGATTTCTAACCTGAATACTTGAAGGATGATATAGTGTCTTTAATAAGAGAAATGATAAGCTAATCCTGGGAAAGAAAGGAATATGTGTAGGTGGTCTGTTTGAGGTGTATCTGAAACTGGCTCAGCACCAGTCAATGAACCTGGGCTGGAGAGAGCCTTGGTAAGACGAATTCATTGTGAAAAGATGTGTGAAGGGCTATTAAAATGGATCAGAAATATGTTTTGCTTAGTACTGGAGTGTATGTTGATTTCAGAGTGGTAAAAGTAGTTTTAGGCTGTTGAGCTATAAACAACTTAAATGTGTGATTTTACTTGGTTTTTGGGGTATGTTTAAATGATTTAAAAATCACTGGATTAAAAAAATACCTTTTAAGATCTTACATTTTATTTCTCTTCTAGTCATTTATAAATGTTTTAATAATAAGTTAATTCTCTAAAATTAGCTTTCAACCAAATACAAATAGTTTCTTAAGCTCTAGAGATTTGCTGAAGGAACTTTAAAAATAAAAATGGATGTTCCGTTATGAATGAAAACTTCAAATAGCTTGGTTTTGTTTGAACAAATTAAAAATTTTGTCTTTAAGCACTGAAGAATGACAAAAAGCTTTTAGCATTTCAGAATCTATATGGGGAACATAAAAATTTTTATATCTTTTTAAAATATACTGCCAAAAATTCATATATCTGATGTGCTGGAGCAAAACAGAGTTAATACCTTGAAGTCTCTGAATCCAGTGGAAGCAAAAAGGAAGTATCATGAAAATACTTCAGTCCTTTTTTTCCTCCCAACTTTTTGTTGTTGTTGGTACTGGGATTTAAACACTCCACCACTTGAGCCACCCCCTCAACTCCTTCCAGCTTTTAGATGTTTGTGTGATGAGGAGACTTTGCAGGAGACTGTCCTAACTGTGTCTGAGCTTTAGTTCCAGGCAGGAAAGCAGACTGGAGCTCTGAGGGCAGCCACCTCTCCCCTGCTTTTCTCCCTGCACTTCCCTTGCTTGTACACCTGCTATTGGTTTCTTAAGTAGATGGCATAAATGATTCCCCTGCTCTAAAATATTGTTGCCATGATCTGTCATTCTGCCTTTCTGGCTTCACATCTTTGTCTTTTAAAAAGAGTTTTGAAGAGACCCTCTTTTTTAAAATGCATGTATTCCTTAACTAATGTCTTGATTATTATTTAGTGTCCTACCTGGCTGGGAAGAATGAATCCCTGGCTAAATATGAGCAACTTGAAGGAAACTACCATTTACAATAGATGATAATGATGGTGATGAAGATTTGTAGTACTGGGGATTGAACCCAGGGCCTTATTCAGCTGCATCTTGCACCCTTTTTTTTTTTTTTTTTAATTAGTACTAGTAGCTAAGGGGTATTGATTGCTATATTATTGATTACCAGGAATTGTTTTAAGTGTTTCACAGATTTTAAATAGATTTAATTTCCTCAACAGCACTGTTGGTTATTGCTAACATTAATATTTTAATATAAGAAAACTAAGGAATGTAAAGCATAAATAATTTGTGGTCACATAGTAAATTCAGCCAAGGGTTAAACTTGGACATTTGGATTCCAGAGTGTGCTCTTTAACTATTTTGCTGTGATACCTCCCCCCTTCTTCTATAATATGTCTCAGATGACATCTGACCAAGATGTCACCCTTTTTCCAATTCTGCATAGAATAGAATCATGTATTTAATTATAGACACTATTCTCTGTTGAAGGTCAAGGATCTTGTCATCATCAAGGGATTTTTAATAACAACTGCAAGGAAACAGGCAACTTTTCTTGTAGCAAAGGGAATATATTTGTAGAAAGAGAAGGGAGTAAAGGAGCTAGTGTAGAACTTAGTTTCTATACATAATGCCTTCTGAGCTGTTATCACATAAAATGTATACAATTAACATACTATTGTTAGAAATTTGAAAAACACAGATTAATAAAAAAATACAATAATTTATAGTCCTATTATTACTCAGCAATAATTCCAGAATAAATGCATATACTCTTTCTAGTCATTTTTCTATTGAGTCTTTTCTGAATGTTGTAAGGTGTCAACTCATCCCACCTCTTTACAAAAACTTTATAATGAGCCAGGCATGGTGGTACGTGCCTGTAATCCCAGTCCTGTAGTCCTAGCACTGGTCAGGGGGAGGCGCTGAGGCATGAAGACTGAGAGTTCAAGGCTAGCCTAAACTACATAGTGAAACCCTGTCTCAAAACTCCACCCCCTAACCCCCCGCCCAAAAAAAAAAAAAAAAAAAGCTAGGCACTTACATCTGTAATCCCAGCTATTTGACAGGCACAGATTGGGACGATTGAGGATATAAGGATGCTCTCAGTTCAAGGCCCAGGCAAAAAGTTGGCAAGACCCTATCAATAAGCTGGGCATGGGGGTGCATACCTGGTCCCAGATACCCAGAAGGCATAGGTAGGTAGGATTGTGGTCCAAGGCCACCCTGGGATAAAACTCGAGACACTATCTGAAAAATAACTAAAGCTAAAAAAGGGCTGAAAGCAAGGCTCAAATGGAAGAGCACCTGTCTAAAAAGCATGCGTCTAGGTTGTCTCCACCTAGAGGCATTCTGAGTACTGAAAAAAAAAAAGTAATTTTCCTTGAGTGTAAATAAATGGCATCCTCCTCTTTATCTCTGCAAGGATTTAAACTAATAATTTTTCTATGATTTGTTAGAAACAATGCTTAACTAAATTTGCAATTTTAACCCATCCATTTTGAATAAAAGTAGTAAAAGCAAGACCTAGATTCTTCCCTTACCTCCAAACAAGATTGGTTCTTTTAACCATGTTTATTAAGCACTAATTCTACCTCTGCTCTCTTTTTCAAAACTGCTTCACTGCTACAGCTTTAGCTTCCTTACAATCTGCTCATCAGTCTTCCAGATCTGTTTTGTCATTCAGATCTCACTGTAACCTACAGATTTGATCATGTCATTGTCCTCTACAGTGGCCCCTCAGTGGCTTTCTATTGCCCATAGACCCCAGGGGCAAACTTGGGGTAATGGGATCAAGGAGTATTCCAAGACCCAGGTTTCAGGGAGAGAATGTAGAACAGAGCATGTGCCAGTTTATACATTCCTTTGGCTCTGTTGACTCCACGTTAATGAGGAAGGGCAGAATATGGGTCTCCTGAAGTGTCAGATTTGGGCACTGGTTGTCTCCACCTAGAGGCATTCTGCTTTTGTGTGCTGGATAAACTTTTGGTAGAAAGGCTCCACTTAGGAGCCTCTTTATAATAATCTGAATGAGACTTGATTGTGGCTTGAACCATGTTGGTGGCAGAAGAGGTAATAAGTGTCAGATTCTAGATATATTTTGATGGTAGAGCCAGCTGTTTCTCCTGAAGAACTGATGTAGAGGAAGAAAAGTCAAGGGTGGGTTACTCCAAGGTTTTTTGCCTTAGTACCTGGAAGTTATAGGATAATGGAATACATTAATCATAGGTGTCTCAGCAACAATTGTTGAATCATAAATACTATTTCACCAAACTTTAGACCTCAGGAAATTGTGAAGAAAGAGAAGTAAATCTAAAATGTGTATTTGAAATGTATGTACATGTGATGATTGAGACTGGTCTGTCTTAAGTCTATCAGTCAGGATACCTGATGTCTAAAAGGGTCTGGTCACTAGATTTTACAAAAGAAATGATAAGGAACCAAAATTCAATCTGACCTTTGCAGTTTTCCTAGGGTTTTGGAGGTGGTACCTACAAGTACCATTGAAATTCATATTATCGCCCTAAAATTTTAAAGCATGGACCATGTTACATATAATCTGAATGTATATATAACTAGATCCTTAGCTGTCCCCTGAAATTTATGTTCAGTTTATGTGAAATTAATGAAAAAAATGCTTTGTGATCACCACTTTTAAAAGACTGGTGCTTTTTTCATTGTTATTCTGTTTTGTTTTTCAGTGCTGGGGGTGGAACCAGGGCCTTGAGCATGTTAGGCAATCTATCTCTCTCCACCCCTTTTGTCCTTTTTTTTTTGAGACAAGACCTTGTTGTATATAGCCCCGTCTGGCCTACAATTCACAGTCCTCCTTCCTCTACCTCCTGAGTGCTGGGATTGCAGGTGTTTGTCTCCACTCCTGGCTCTGTTCATTTTTTTTAAGGACCTGTCATAGAAGTGTTTCTGACTTTAACTGAGGAAGGAGCAAGTTTTGGGTCAAAAGCATTCCATAGGCCCTTTTAAAAAATATATGAATAAGCTTAGAATTCCATAAATGGTTAGGACTTCTAAAATGTAAAGACTCATTGTATTGCCTCTACTTCAGATTCTTTCTCTTTTCTCTGTTTTCTTACACATCCTTGTCCATTCCTGAGAATATTCAAACATGAAAGCATAGTTACTTCTGTCTTTCTCACCAAGGCACTGACAGGTCTATCAAGTCAAAGTATGTTATACAGCCACAAATTAAAGGTAGTTATTGATACTGTAAATGGAAAGCCAAGTTTAATTAAGTTAAACATTTAATATGATTTATTTAAATAAGTAGAGTATTAAGATTGTTTTCACTATAGCTACCACTTAGCATTTACGATGGTGGACATTAATATTATTTTATCTTTCTCAATCTTTGAATGATTATGTTTAAGTTGGGATATTTTTCCCTCTCTTGCAGCTTAGAGAAGTTAAAACACTTCCTCAAAATCATACATCTTATGGTCTGCCTAGAGAGTAGAACTCAAATACGTGCTTTTAACTATGATTTCCTTTAGTAACTCCATGTGGATTTCAGAATATTAGTAGTTATTTATGAGATATATTTGGATCTTGCCAGCCCCAGTTTTTAAAGAAAAAAAGTGTAGTTTTAAAAAATGGCCTTCAGACTGTTGGGTAAAAGGATAGCTCTTATTCTAGTTGAGTGAAAAGTGGTCACTACCCATTTTCACCATTAGGTGGTGGCAGAAAATTATAAACTGCGAACCCACTAGAGAGAGTAAATTGTGTGCTCTTTAACTGTAGAAGATCAGGAGAGCCAAGTACAAAAGGTGGAGTAAGAATTGCCAATGGCATTATGACAAGCCCAGAAATTAGGAGCAGAGGGAGCAAATGTATATTATTACTGGGAAAATACTTTATAAAAGTAAAGTTGGCTTGCTTAATTAAAAATGACATTGTTTTGCTTAGTTTGCAGATGCTTCAAGTGTTGTGAACAGAGACTTGTTTGGATTATGTGTTTCTCAGATAGACTTAATAAATATTAACAATGGATAAGTGCAAACACATTGGGCAGTTGCAGCTTGCTCAAGACCATTCCATCCTCAACCCTCAAAAATGGCATTGTGTGGACTGCAACACGACTGAGTCCATTTGGGCTTGCCTCAGCTGCTCCCATGTTGCCTGTGGACGATATATTGAAGAGCATGCACTCAAACACTTTCAAGAAAGCAGTCATCCTGTTGCACTGGAGGTGAATGAGATGTATGTTTTTTGTTACCTTTGTGATGATTATGTTCTTAATGATAATGCAACTGGAGACCTGAAGTTACTCCGAAGTACACTAAGTGCAATCAAAAGTCAAAATTATCACTGTGCCACTTACAGTGGACGGTCTACAGGTACAAGTGATGATTCTTTCTACTTACATGATGGCGGCCAATCTCTGCTTCAAAATGAAGATCAAATGTGTACCGCCCTTTGGCACAGGAGAAAGATACTCATGGGTAAAATCTTTCGAACTTGGTTTGAACAGTCACCCATTGGAAGAAAAAGGCAAGAAGAACAATTTCAGGAAAAAATGGTAGCAAAAAAAGAAGTGAAGAAAAGACAGCAAGAATCAGAGTATCAAGTGAAAGCAGAACTGGAAAGTATGCCTCCAAGAAAGAGTTTGCGTTTGCAAGGTCTAGCCCAGTCCACCATGATAGAAGTAGTTCCTGTTCAAGTATCATCACGAACTCCAGCATCACCAGCAAAAAATAAAGTGGTATCTACCTCAGAAGATGTAAGATTTAAAAAAGCCAGTGACTCCTCAGTTAAACGAAGGCCAGTGGTAACTCCTGGTGTAACAGGATTGAGAAATTTGGGAAATACTTGCTATATGAATTCTGTTCTTCAGGTATTGAGTCATTTACTTACTTTTCGACAGTGTTTTTTAAAGCTTGATCTGAACCAATGGCTGGCTGTGGCTGCTAGTGATAAGACAAGATCTTACAAGCATCCACCTGTCGCAGATTCAGTAGTGCATCAAATGAATGAAGGCCAAGGAAAAGACAGAGGTCTTGTTTGCCCCAGACATCCAAATTTATCATCAGGACTAAGTGGTGGAGCGTCAAAGGGTAGAACTATGGAACTTATTCAGCCAAGAGAGCCAAGTTCACAATACATTTCTCTTTGTCATGAATTGCATACTTTGTTCCAAGTCATGTGGTCTGGAGAGTGGGCCTTGGTGTCACCATTTGCAATGTTACACTCAGTGTGGAGACTAATTCCTGCTTTTCGAGGTTATGCCCAACAAGATGCTCAGGAATTTCTTTGTGAACTTTTGGATAAAATACAGCATGAACTAGAGACAACTGGTACCAGGTTACCAGCTCTTATCCCCAGTTCTCAAAGGAAACTTATAAAACAAGTTCTGAATGTTGTAAATAACATTTTTCATGGACAACTTCTTAGTCAGGTATGGATAATAATATTTCTTCAAATATTATTTTTGTCTTAGGAAATTCATAAAGTGAGGCAATGAATATTCTATATGTATCTAACGTGTTACAGCTTGTACCATTTTTAGCTCAAAATATATTACAATGTATAAAGAAGTCCGTCCGCTCATTAACATTTCTTTCCTTCGTGAATCATTGAAAATAGTTCTATGTACATGAAATCAAAAGCTTTTTGGGAGGAGGGGGGCCAGGAAACAGGGTTGGTTTGTTCTGGCAGTAGGTATTGGAGTTTGAACTCAGGGTTTCTCAACTTGGAAAGCAAGGCACTCTACCATTTGGGCCATGCCTCCGGCCCAGAGTTGTACTCTGTTACATGAATTTTATTTTTCCACCCTCTTTCTCTGTCATTTCTTTATTAAAGCTTTATAATTCATGTAAGTGCAGTATATAGTTGCAAAAAGTCTGTATAATAAGGATATTTATATATATGTATGTGTGTTGCACATACTTATTTTTCACCATGATTGGTTATTTTGCATTTACCTGCTTTCATTTAATATTGTGAGGATTTTCCAGTCATTAAAAATACTTGATCAATCTTTTCAATATGTTTCAGTGTCCATTGTATTTTGCACCATAACTTATTTAACTATTTCCCTGTTACTGACTTGAAGACTATTTCCAATTTTTCCATTATTATTATGTCATGACAAATTAATATACAGTTCTTTTCAGAAAGTTGCTTTATCATTTTATATTTCCAACAGTGTGAGAATGGCTAAGTGCTTGATTGGGGGGAGCTTTTTTTAATTAATAAAAATTGTTATATAAATATTTTGCTTCTCTTCCCTTTTTGGGTGTTGTTGGTGCTGGGAATCAAACCCAAGGCTTCACACTTTCTAAGCATGTGCTCTACTACTGAGCTATACCTCAAGCCTCTTTTCCCTTTATACATGTAATAAACTCTCAGGAAACTTACTCTCAGGAAATTCAGATGATTGCTAGAATGGCATTTTATTTGGGGGGAAGGGCAATATTGGGAATTGAACTTAGGGCCTCACACTTGGTAGGCAGACATTCTACCACTTGAGCCACTCCACCAGCCCTATATTTTTATTTTTTAATTTAAGAAATGTCTCAAGATAAGGCAATGGTGCTACTGAGTTCCCAAACTAAACGCTAGCAGTATTCCTTGTGTCCAATTGTTGTATCTCAAATCCGTATTGGAACTAGCTTCTTTATTTTGTTGCCTGTGCCAGGAACGTGGCTTGTATGAAAAAGTTTCTTTGTAATATTTCATATAATGTGTGGATTATTACACATAGTCTTTCTTCAATTATGTGCAGGGTTGGTGACCTTAAATCCCTTTCCAGGTGCTACCTTGCCTCTAGGAGATGTAAGGACCGCTGTGTGCACGTGTGTGTAACCTAGGGCCTACAGCCCCAGTTGCTCCATGCCTTTTAAATATTTGGACAGGATTTTAATGTGGTCATGTTAGCTTTAAGTGAGTGTATCACATCATTATGGATAATGTATTATCTTTTAAAATTACCAGTTGGTGGGCTTCGAAATCTGTATAATGAAAATGTGCTAATAATGCTTTACCTGTGTTGTGGTTAAGATTGAGGGGCTGGGAATATAGTTCGGTGGTAAAGTACACGGTAGCTTGTGAGAAACAGTGCATTAGACTCCCCAGTACACGCCCAGCTACCCCACCCCCCCACACACAAAAAGAAGGTGGCTTGGGTGAAAGATGAGGAAGGAAAAAAGGTGACAAACTTCAAACCTGATAAATACATTAAGTGCACTAAGCATATATCATATATAGATATACTCACATATATAATGTTTATTAAATGAGTATATAAATATACATAAATATTTACATAAACTCTGTATTTAACTAAGCCTTTTTTGAAGGTTCAGTAGTTGAAGCCTACCAATTCAATGGCAATCTCTTGGAAGGAAAAAATGTAATAAACTTTTCTGACAAGAATATAAAGCTGGTTATTCAGAATTCTAATGGTGCATTTTCAGAAGAAAAGCTTATTTGCTACCAGTGGTCTCTAGTGAAAGTGGTTAATGTTTTCACAGATTGTAATCTGAGGAACTAATATTTTTATTTACAGGTTACATGTCTTGCATGTGACAACAAATCAAATACCATAGAACCATTCTGGGACTTGTCACTGGAATTTCCAGAAAGATACCAATGCAGTGGAAAAGATAATGCCGCCCAACCCTGTCTGGTTACTGAGATGTTGGCCAAATTTACAGAAACTGAAGCTTTAGAAGGAAAAATCTACGTATGTGACCAGTGTAACTGTGAGTAGAAACAGTAATATTCTGTTTTCTTTTTGACAGTACTGGGATTTGAACTCGGGGCTTTGCTTGTCAGGCAGGCACTCTACCATTTGAGCCATACCTCCAGCTTTCTGTTTTCTAAAGATTAATAAAAGAGAAACAAATGAGAGGAAGCTGGAAAAAATTCCTTAAGTAACAGCTATGAAAATTAACTTTTCAGAAACCAGACTAGACATTTCTATTTTACAATTGGTGTTTGTTTTGCCTTATTGATGGCATTAAAGTTTTTTCTTGATCTTAGTCAATTGTAGAAAAAGGGATTTGTAAAATAAGAAACTAAGAGCTGGTGGTATAGCTCCCATGGCACAGTGCTTGTCTAGCTTGTGTGAAGCCCTGGATTTGAGAAAACAAAACAGAACAAAATTTAAATTTGCTATGTGGAGAATAAAGTGGCAAAGAAGAATAGTAATAGGAAAGTGTATCATATAGTATAAATGAAACATTTATGAGAATTTTTTCCACATTTCAAAACATTAGTATAGATATTATGTGTTCATTTACGTAAGTATTTATAAGGAAGTATATTGCTGGGCTGCTGCTGTGGAGATTGGCTTTATAGTCCAATATTTATTCAAAACTGTCTGCCATTAAGTCTTTTGCCTTAAGTCATTGTTCTAATTGTTGTGAATAAAGGTAAAGACACTTTAATTCCTAGTAAGATCCAGTATGATGAGTACTGGTAAATACTCATTGGAGGGAGAAAGAGCCAGCATCGTTCTCCAAGGAAATAGTACATAAAACCACAGTAGATCTGTGTCCTTATCCTGTTTTCTCTTCCAATATCTACCTGGCCCTTTAGTATTTATACTATATACTTTGAGATATTCTACCTAGTTTCCATGTGTCAAAAGTGGTCCTAGAACATTAGATACTAATATTTGGTTTTGGTGGTGCTGGGGATGGAACCCAGGGCCTCACACAAGCTGGGCAAGTACTCTAACATTGAGCTGCATCCCTAGCCCTATACTGAACTTTTAATGGAAAAGAAACATTGTATATTCTGGCACCGAAGAGATGTCACTATCAGTGATGGTTTTCTAGAACCACTTAAGTTTTGCATTTTTTTCTGAGTGCTAACATGAACTGTTATAAAGTAGCCTACAGTTTATAAGATTTATAAAAAGACCTTTGTCAAATTTGTTAAGCCTTTTTTTGTGTGTGTATCTCTCCCTGCCCCGCCCCCCCATACATAAATGTCAGTAGTCCCAGGTGATTTCCTCACCAAATTTAGGAGTAGACAAATAGTATCAATATAGAATATGGTTTCATTCCTATTTGTGTATATCTACTGGGGCTACTAAATATAGGCCTACAAGAGCTGTTTTAATTCATAAAGGTAAAGGCTTAAAAAGAAGAAAGGGAGTTGGCATCCATGTCTAGCTATATGTGGACCCTATGACCTTTGGGAGCCAGTGGGGCTGGCTTAGAGCGCAGCCTCATGGTAGACTGATTCTGCCTTCTACATGAGAAGCCGCTGCTGCCATGGCTGAAGTCAGAGCTGGTATATAAACTGAAAGAGCTAGACATCAACAGCAAACTTGAGTTGTGAATGACCCAGCCAGAAACTGCAGGACACAGTCCCTAAGGAGACCACTAGAGAAGAGGACAAGAAGAACCCCAAGTTCCACTTGTTGAAGATCTGCTGAAAGAGTAAAAATAGAATACCTGAGTGAGAAAGCCCTTAGGTGCATAGCTGGTAATGGACTGCTTTCTTAGGCCGTGGGCCAGGGCCGGGGCTGGGGCAGAGTCCCAGGAAGGGTGAGGGACATTCTGAGCAGTAGAGACCTGTGCTCCAGGAGGCCCGGATAGCATTAGTAAAGAAGTGTACCACTGCTAGGCATGGGTAGCTACTCGGGGCAGAAATTAGGAAGAGTGCGGTTCAAAGCCAGCCCCAGGCAAATAGTTTGCAAGACCCTATCTTGAGAAAATCTATCACAAAAATGGGTTGGTGGAATGGCTCAAGTGTTAAGAGTGCCTGTCTAGCAAGTGTGAGGCCCTGAGTTCAAATCCCAATACTGCCAAAAAAGAGAGAGAAATGTACCAGTTTTTTTTTTTTTGTTTTTTTTTTTTTTGCTTTTTGAGACAGGATCTCACTATTTAGCCCAGGCTGGCCTTGAACTTGCTATGTAGCCTAGCCTGGCTTCAAATTTGGAATCTTCCTACCTCAGCCTCCCATGTGCTGGGACTACAGTACTGAGCTAACATCCTTAGCTCTGACCACACATTTTAAGAGAATGTTAACTTTTTCTTATTAATTGGTATAGTTAATGTATAACAGTATATCTCATTCTGTTATTTTATTTGCAGGACTATTATTAAATCATGACTTGTTTTCATGTCTAATTTGACTAGCTCATAGGTTTTTTGTTTTCTTTTTTAATTGTGGATTATAAGTTTCTTGAGGGCAAAGCCCATGTCTGATTCTCTGATACAGTACAATTATTGTAACACAGTAGGCGTTTAATTCATGTCTGAGTTAAGTAAAAGTTTACTCAGCTCCTTCCTGTATCCTTAAATTTAATTTTCATTCTTTCTTTGATATAGCAAAGCGTAGAAAGTTTTCTTCAAAACCAGTTGTACTCACAGAAGCCCAAAAACAGCTTATGATATGCCACCTACCTCAGGTTCTCAGACTGCACCTCAAACGGTTCAGGTTAGTAGCAGTACTAGTTCTCTACCAATTAAGCACTTCTAACTTGACCATTTCTTCTGCTTAGAATGTTTTAAAACTTAAAAGAACACATGGTGGATTGTCTTAATACCATATACTTGAGTAGTAGATGACTTACCCTTTTTTTATTTTACATGAAAAAACTCTCTTGCCATTGTCTTGACCAGCAGGCACATCCATATTCAATAACTAACTTCAATTAGCTATTTTTTTTTAAGACAGGGTCTCAGTGTATAGCCAGGCTGGCCTCCAACTTGAGACAATCCTGCCTCAGCCTCCCAAATGCTGAAATTTCAGGCATGTACTACTACAGTCTCAGAAACTAACCATCTGATTAGCATTCCCTCGTGGATGAGCAGATCCCTCACATTTTGCTCTACTAAATATTTGTAAATTTAATTCAGCTTATTGTTGTTTAATATTCAACATATTTAAGGTATATTTTTTTAATTTATAACTTGAAGTATTTGATTCAGTTGTTTTGTCCTTGGAAAATATTTGATCCAAAGTGTACCAATTCAATTCAAAGCAGTTTTTTAAGAACCCAAATTCTAGTCTTCTGAATTATATCCAGTCACGTGAGTTAACCGTCTATCTGTTGTTTAATAAAAGCAAATTGTTTTATACTTTGTGTGAATTGTGTTAACCTGAGGGGGTATTGTTGTCTTTAGGAATGAGACCCATTGAAGACGTTACTTCAGGTGCTATGACTTGAAAGCTGTTGATACTCAAACATGTTTCCCTTACATGCACAAAAAAAGTTGAGATTTATCTACAACTAACATTTGCTAATTTTTTAAAATAAATGAATAAGAATACAACCTCCATTAGAGCTGAAATTCTTCCTCTGCCTAATCTTAACTTTGGTCTCCCATGCCACAGGTGTTTATACCAAAGGCTTTCTAGTACCTGGCACTCTAAATTCTACACCTGGCACTCTAAATTCTGTTTCAGGGCATTCTATCCTGGAAGCTGCTGTTTGTCTTAGTTATTAAAAAGAACACATCTTTTTAAAAATCATTCAAATACTGTGTTAAAGAAGTAATGTAAAATTACCTCTTTCTTTCCGGTACTACTTCCCCTAAGTAATCATTGTTAACTTTAATCATTCAGTTATGTTATTGCATATATTAAGGCTCAGTCAGCAAATATCATGGGAATGCTTTTTGATACATTTTGTATTTCTTTGAGGAATATAAGGTAGGGTCCTTTCCTCACGATTATAGACAGGCATGCACAGAAATAATAGTAAAGTAGAAAAACTCAGACTACATATAAATGTTAGAGCTGGAGAAGGGAGTTGACTGATGTCTAAAACATTCCCAAAGCCTTTCTGAGGGCATTTGGTTCCCAATATCATTCAAGCATGTCTTTAAGGAAATCCTCTCTACAGGAGCACCATCTAACTGTCTACCTAACAGTACCCTATTTTTGCTTAATGGCAAAAACTACTACCTGAAATTACGTACTTATTTATTTATTTCTCTCCTACCAGAACAGAAACTGAGTAATGACCTAACCTTTTCATCCCTGTATCTCAAAGTCCACAACTGTGCTCTATACATAGTGATGTCCCAAAATATTTATTACATGAATAAATGGGGTATATACAAGAAGAGGAGGATTTTAGTCAAAGGCAGCAACACAAGCAAAAGTATGGAGGAAGGAACAGCATATACACAGAAGGCTTAGTGAAGAGTAAGGCGAGTTCTGCAATTGTATATAAAGTAGCAAGGAATCAAAACAAGATTCTACAAAGATACACTTGAAAGGACTTAAATTGTTCTTGCGTAAATCAGTACTTAAATGGCTTCTATAACTGTTGAATCTCCTGTTCTTTTTGTAATTTCTACACTAGTCCCATCATGGATGCTGTTTTAATGTAGCATTTGAGGCTTTTCTCAGTTCATATCTATTTGAATCCTTCCATGTTCTGCCCAAAACATTTTTAAGTCTTCATGCTATTTCTGATTCCAGAAACTTTGTTCATGCTGTCTTCATCACATTTATCTTTGTCCTTCATCTATTCTAAAAGTACTACTGTGTATGCCACAGTATAAGACATACGTATATAAATGATAAATCCCAATTTTTAAAGCTTTTAAAACTCTTTTTTACTTCTCACATTTATGATTAGCCAGACATTGAAAAAAATAGTATTTATGCTTTGATTTCAATCACCATCATGCCTCCTTTTTATTATAATTTGTAGGACTAATAATTTATAGGAATTCATTTCATACTGCACACTTGTTTGTTCTAAGAGATCATTAGCTTTTACATTGGGGCTTCCAGGATAGAATGCCCTGAAACAGAATTTAGAGTGCCAGTTGGTACTAGAAAGCCTTTGGCTTGGGAGACCAAAGTTAAGATTAGGCAGAGGAAGAATTTCAGCTCTAATGGAGGTTGTATTCTTATTCATTTCTTTTAAAAAATTAGCATATGTTAGTTGTAGATAAATCTCAACTTTTTTTGTGTGTGTGTGTGTGTGTGGTACTGGGACTTGGACTCAGGGCTTCACACTTGCTAAGCAGGCATTCTACCATTTGACAATACCTTCAGCCCAAATCCCAACGTTTTGGACAGGGTTTTTTCCTCCAAGTATGTAGATGTGATTTTAAAGCAACTTTGTGGAGAAAAACATTTAATTCATATAGTTTACTATTAACCTTGTAAATATAAGCAAATGTAGCTAAATGTTGTTATAATTACCTTTGAAAATTATACTTGAATGTTTATTTAGTAAGCAACAGAACCCAGTAAATGAAGTCCCATACCTATAGCTGATATTGTAAAAAACAAATATCAGTACCATACTGATTAAGTTTTAAGGGCAATAAAAAAAAGTGAGTCAAGCTATTTTAGTTTTTGTTTATTTGTTTGCTTATTTTGATGGTACAATGGTTTAAACACAGGGCTTCATGCTTGCTAGGCAGGCATTCTTACCACTTGAGCCACCCCGCCAGCTCAAGGCAAGTTTTTTTTTTAAAAAACTGAATGATTTTCTTCTAAACATAGTACAAATAGAAAGCTAATTATGGTACATTGGAATGAATTATCAAATAGACATATGTATAGAGAAAAACACATTTCACTAACAATGGAGAAAAAGCATCCAACGAAATAAGTAGTTTCAAAGTATCCACATATCAGTACAAAGCAAGTAAGTACTTAGGGGAAAAACTAATGAATTCTAATAGACATTCAAATTTCAGATTTCAGTAGAGTATGTATTTAGCTACATAAGTAGGAAAAAAGTTTAATAGAACAACTTCATCTTCATCCTGTGGATTATCTTTGCAGCCAGGTAAATCTTAACCCAAGGCATTAATAAAACTGTTAACTATTGAATTTCAGATAATTTAGTCTCCCAGTTTAAAACTCATTATTCTCTCTAAAAAATTCTACTGTGCAACCCTAATTATCATCACTCTCACAGATATCCCTAAAGTCAAACTTGAACCTAATATGGTTATGTGTCTCTTACTTTTGAGCCATGACTTACACTAGGAATAAATTTAACTTGAAAATATTAGCAAAACAACCCAAGCCTTAGTAGAAATTGTAATTGTTAAGAAAGTATTTCCAGCAAAGGTTAGTGTAGTGTGGTCCTCCTGCTGGGGTTGGGAGGGGTGTTGCTGTGGATTGGATTCTTTGGTAATACAAATGCAGAGGGCAGCCTTCTCTAACATGTTATATATGTGTGTTCATGTATATGAGTGTATTCACACCCTTAAATACCTATTTATAAAATTTATTTGATAATAAATATACCTGAAAAATATAAAATGAAGTAAGGTTACATATATATATATATATATATATATATATATATATATATATATAATGTCAAGACAGGCAATACCTCTGGATGAAGGAAAGTGTGGGATTGGGAAGGAACACAGGAGTCTGTAAAGAAGCTTAATAAATGAAACATTTCTAATATCTTAGACAAGCCATGTGAGTACCTCCCAATCCTGTTCCTTTCCCCTCTCAGAAGCAAGCCATTATGAATTTTGGGGTACAGCTTTATAATTTCATTGTATTTCCATTAGGATAAAAAGCTGGCAACCCAGTTTATCAATGGAAAAATTATTTATTTTCTATTTAGATGTCATATTAGTGTTTTAAGTTAATCCAAGTAAGTAACTTAAGGTTTGAATTCTATGGTAAATGTAGAGAGATACATAAAGTGAGAATGATAGGACCTTAAAGCAATCCTGTTACTTTATGTGTTGGATATTCCATCTTTATTAAATTCTAGGTGCACTGGATGAAGTATCTTTTATGTGTTTCTTAGGGAAGGTATAAATTAGAATAAACAAAACCCATTTCTCTTACTGTACTCGTGTAATACAGAATACTTTATGGGCTGGTGGAGTGGCTCAATGGTAGAGTGCCTGTCTAGCAGGCCCTGAGTTCAAACTCCAGTATGGCCAAAAAAAAAAAAAAAAGGTACCAGAGTACTTCTATGAACTGTGGTTACCAGAATATATAAGGGTTTCTCTCCATCAAACAATCCACTTTCAACAGATACCAGTGGAGTATCCTAATTCACTTCAATTCTGATACTATCTAATTGGAGGTAGAACCCTACGGGAGGTAGATCCCAAGGATGAGTGCTCGCTCAGCCCCATGGACTGCCCCCACTTTGTCAGAAGTGGTCCTAAGTCTTCTGACTGACTCTCAACTGGGGTTCCCACAAGCCCTTCAGTAAGTTCTATTAATTTGCCATAGGGGCTCACAGATTCGTGTTTACCATTTACCACAAAGGGTATCTTAAAAGATACAGATGAACAGCCAGATGGAAGAGACATTCAGGGCAAGGAAATTGAGAAGGTGCAAGGAGCTTTCATACCCTGCCCAAACACACTACCCTCCAACAAAGTCCATGTCTTCAGCTATCTGGAAGCCCCAGTCCTTTCTTTCTGGAGGCTTCATTTTAGGTTTGATTAAGTCGCTGGCCAACAGTAGTCAACTTTCACCTGCTCTCCCTCCCTAGAGGTTGGGGTGGGGCAGGGCTGAAAAACACAACAGCCTCAGCAGTCTACAAGTCTGAAGCCACCTAGGGGCTTCCAGGACTAGTCATCTCATTGGCATATCAAAGACATTCTTACCACTGCAGATCCCAAGGGTCCTTAGAGCTGTAAATCAGGAAATGAGAGAAAGACCAAATAAACATATCACATATCACAGAAGAATCTGAATGACTTTTTAGTCCAGTAGATAGCATAATTTGCATGGCTTACCTTTAGTGCTGTACTATTCACACTGTACTAAGCATTTCCCCATTTACTTTTTCATGAAACCTATATATTCGTCTTTCCTTTCTCTGCCTATCATTTGCTGAACTTCATGCTTTAGTACTTTCATACTTTATCTCTGTACATATCCCAAACTGGCTATCTTGAAAGAACTAACAGGCATATGATTTCCCACATAGTACCAACTGAACAGCGTGCCTGTGACAGAACAGTGCTTGCCATGGTTAGATGCAGTAATGGGAGGCACCACCAGCAGACTGAGAAACACTAGTACAGGGCATTACCTCAATCCTGTCACTAATGGGTATTGGCCTGACTTACATATAGGGAAGGTCACAGTTCCTATTTTTTTAGTCTGAAGAGTGCTTGCTAAAGTATTCCATAGAACTAAGAGGCAGCCTATTTTTCTTTCCTTTACACCTGGCCAAGATGCAGATTATATCTCCAGCTTGGGACACCCTTTTTGTACTGTGGAAAGACAGTAGAGAATTAAAAATGCTTTGGAGCCTCGACTCTGTCAAAAAAATGAAAATTCCCATAGGACTATAATTTTCTAAAGGGTTAACTTTCTTCCTACATTATCATATAATTATGTAAGTCAAATATTTAAAAAACCTACCGGGAAGGATGAAGTTCAGTGGTTGCCTAGCAAGCTCAAGTCTTTGGGTTTGATCCCCAGGACTACAAAAAAATAAAACCCAACTGGACCTGTCTGGAAAATTAGCCTAAATTCCTTCATTTCTAGTTAATTAGAATTAAAAGGATTTCGTATATGTATTTATATTACAATTTCTACATAATATATGTATAAATGCATATATGACTGTTTCATACTCAGATTTTCTACCATTACAACTGTCCAAACTTAGCATATGACAGTTTTTTCCTTGATTTTCCTGATTTTCCTCTGGTTTGTTCTCAGGTGGTCAGGACGTAATCACCGAGAAAAGATTGGTGTTCATGTTGGCTTTGAGGAAATCTTAAACATGGAGCCCTATTGCTACAAGGAGACTCTGAAATCCCTCAGACCAGAATGTTTTATCTATGACTTATCTGCTGTAGTAATGCACCATGGGAAAGGCTTTGGCTCAGGACACTACACTGCCTACTGCTATAATTCTGAAGGAGGTATAAATAGCATAACCACCTGACCACTTGTTTTCTTTCTAGAAAAATGTTTCTTTAGCACTGTTGGTTTAAAAAAAGAAAAAAAAAAAGAGGGGAACAGGTTATGCAGAAAATACTGTATTTTCTGCAGGCTTGCAGTACTTTTGACTACTTAAGAGTCATAGGGTCAGGATAATGAAGATAGTTTTGTTAATTAAAAGTCAGAGACTTAACTTTTCTTGGCATACTTCCAAGAGCAGATGTTATGCTTATGGGTTTATTTCATTTACTTTTATTGAAGAATGGGGCAAAGGAGCTGGAGGACCACAGATATTTAGAACAAACTTTGAATTCAAATTTAACATACATATCACACTATTATTTGCTGTCTCTATGACCCTTCTAGGATAGCCTAGTTGTAGCAGAAGGGACTGGATTAAGGTTTTGTTTCACTTTTTTACTTCCTATTTTGATGCCTACCCCTGAACAAAGAATGAACCACAACCAACCAAGATACAAACGCACACACAGAGAGAGAAAGCCAGATATATCCCACAAAGGAATTCAGCACCAAGAGTTGTACTCTTAACAGTCTGTAGTTTCAACCTATTCTAGCATAAAGGAAGGTAATTCCAGAAACTTAACACACCACCCAAGTTGGGTTTCTCAATGAAAAGAAAAATAAATTGCTAGAAAATTACTTCCCTTCAGAAAAAGCT
Source organism: Castor canadensis (assembly GCF_047511655.1). Taxonomy (NCBI): domain Eukaryota; kingdom Metazoa; phylum Chordata; class Mammalia; order Rodentia; family Castoridae; genus Castor; species Castor canadensis. The sequence goes on along the minus strand of NC_133393.1, from coordinate 133,079,445 downwards.
TAATTGTCTGTAAAACTTAAAGCCTTCTGTACTAGAAACTTGTAGCATTCTTTAATAAACATCCTGTTTCTGTATTTTATTCTAGGGTTCTGGGTTCACTGCAATGACTCCAAGCTAAGCATGTGCACTATGGATGAAGTACGCAAGGCCCAAGCTTATATCTTATTTTATACTCAGCGAGTAACTGAAAACGGACATTCTAAACTTTTGTCTCCTGAACTCCTGTCTAATAGCCACCATCCTAGTGAAGAAGCTGATGCCTCTTCTAGTGAAATCCTTAGCTGATCCAAAACTGGGGCTTTCTTTTTATTTGTATATATACTTTTTAAAAGGGCTGACTTTTAAATTTTGAAAAACAATTTTGAGCTTTTTTTTTTTTTTTTACTTATGAATCAGTGCACACTACATTTATACATTTTGTATTTAACTACACAAATTTTTTACAAAGTATAAATATACATATATCAACTGCAGGTGACTATTTTCAAGTACTTGGGAGTTTTAAACTTTTAGTGTTTACCTCAGACTGGTGTTACCTCTTATATTTTGATGACTTAATTTGCCTCAGATCATGAATTGTGCAATCTACTAAAGAAATTCAGGTGACATCATTTTATGTACATTTGTTATCTTTTGTAGCTATTTTCTATACAAATTCTAAGTAGATGGAAAATTAGATACTTTTTTCATAAATAGTCCCAGAACAAAAACACAATTCTTTTAGGCCATTTGTATATTGAAGTCACCTTTGCCCCTTGAAGAGTTAAACTAGCACATCAAAAGTGAAATATCAAGGTGTCACCTAATTACTCAGCAGTCACACTCACTGGTATTCCTGAAGCTTCGTGCCCTACAAAGGCTTGATTTGGTAAATGGAACCTTATTATTTTAATAACTGTTCCTTTCTTCAGCATAGTCAAACTGTATTTCATATTTCAACAAAAATGGAAGATTTACAAATGGGGTATTTAAGTGAACTGTGGAACTATGGACATGAAAAAATGGCTGGTTGTTACCAGCAAAAATGTTCTAATAAAGCAGCCATTAAAATCTGAATTTAATAAGCCACGATATTATTATGATGTTATACAAGTATACTTTATCTTGGATATGAGTTCAATACTAGATCTCTTAAAAGCTTTGTGTAGCTTGAGAATAAAGTCATGAAGAGAAAAAAACTGCACAGGAGTGAGAAGGTAATTGTTTAAAACTGGCAATTGGGCTACACATCTAAGCAGCTCATTTTTCTAAACAAATGAAGCCTGGATTTTCTATTCTTGCTATGATTATGTGATTACTGGTAACTTCTTAGATAACATAGGGCTCTAGCCTTTTAAAAGAACATTAAAAATGATCTAAACTTGCATTTTGGCAAAAGTACCATGGGAGACACTCTTTGCTCTTCTGTAATCTCCCTGGGTCTCTCTGAAGTCCTTCTGCTGCTTAATTTAATTTACTCAGAGGGGATAATCCTAATTTACAGGTCAGCTGTGTAACAGATATTTAAGCTGTATTGGCCACGGAAAGATTTGTCCCTTTCTTCTTATGTGGGTTTATTTGCAGCTTGAAATGTAATGAAAAACAGCTATTCACCACCAGTGGTGTCACCTTATAAACTTGAAAGAAATGTCTACTAGTGTATTTTTAAGTTTCAGAAAGCAAGTTATCCGGGGCAGCTGACAGCAAAGTGCAATGAGAATTTATCACTGAACAGACAAATCATTTGTGCCAAAAATACAGCTGGAGTATGAACACCTATGCAAATTGTTACCTCAACTGTTTTACCTCATTAAAGATTTATGTGGTCAAGATACCCGAGTCTAGCCTTTAATTTTGAGGGGTATTTTTAAAATGCAATGTATTTTAGCACCTAATTTCACTGGGATTTTAAATGAAACAAAGCAGTGTTCACAATGGTAGTTACTTGTATTTATTTCAAAGTAGAAATACATGGGAAAGAAAGTGACTTAGCCCTCTACTTGTTAATTCCTTGTTAACAGCTATGGAATGAGTATGTGTTGCTGGAGGGTGTACAGGAAATTAGTACTCTGTACTAGATTTTGCTGTCAATCTAAAAATAACAAAACCCCTCAACGATGAACAGAAACAGATTTCTTACTAAATATCTCAATTCTCAACATGGACTTCTACATTCTGCTAAGTTGATCTAATAAAAAACAACATGTTTTGGTTGTAAAATAATTTACTAAAGGCACTATTGTTAAACATCAAACTAATAATTTGTTACCAGTAAGGTACATCACTGTAAACATAACAATGATATCAAGATACATGGCTAGTAGGCAGACAATACAATTTTTTTCTTAAGCGACATCTTTCCTATTTACAGATCATATTCCTAACAGTCATTCCATGGACATAGCGATGCCAATGCTTCCAACATTTTTCTGGGAAAGGAGCAATAGCTTATGATCAGAAATCACAACTGCTAAAAAGATCTTAGAAAGCTCCAAAAACTCTTCACTCAGATCAGTTTTTAAAATCCTGTGCTTAGAAATCAAGCTCCTTGCTTTGTACTTTCCCTCAAAGAGCCCAATCGTGGATTCAAAACCCCAAAGGAGCTTAGCTGGAGGATCCAAACCCAATAAAATGTTCAGGCATGAGTTGGTGAGCTCTGTTGCTTACAGGGCATCACAGGGAAATGGAGAAAATACTCAAAGGGAGCCACTGAACATTAGCACCATAAAAACATAGCTCATACAGCTAAAAACTAGACTTCTTTCCCCCAAAGACAACAATCATTTATAGCTCTAATGCTGAAAAAGCGGCTTTTCAATGTAACAAATGATCTCGGTACATAAGTCACAGGTTTTTCTCTCTTTAAGTGAAAAATGTTAAACTACAAACTAAATAGCATCCCAGAGGCAATAAAATTCATTATGCTAAATAAAGCATATACAAATTAAGGCTTTACCTTGGCACATAACAATTTTGAAATCATGTTGGAACATTCCTAACAAATCACATACGAATTCAAGCAAAAGAATCAGTAGCTGGGCTCAGTCCAGGCAAAATGTTATGCATCCTTATATCCAAATTAACATGCCTAGCTGCTATGAGGAGGATGAAGGTAACCTTAAATCCCGAAAAACCATTTGTGATGTTAAGAATCCAAACCAGTTAAGGGGCAGGGTGTTAGTGCATTTGGCTCACTAGTGAAAAAGCCTAATTTAAACTTTCTAACTAGAACAGATCCAAACATGGGAAGTTTTCTTTTGCTTTTCTGGCTTTAAGAGCCTTTAGGTTTTCTGAGGAAGCTGCATACATTTCCTGATAAATACTAGCACTGAGTAAAGTACTGAGATACTGACTAAATCAAAGCTTTTCAAGTTGGCACAATATTCATACTGTCATGTTTTAATAAGCACATCTCATTGGTGGGAAAAAAAATACCAAATATGGTTCTACAAAGAAAGGCAAAATATTACTACAGCTGTGTATTTGTTTCTGAACAAAAGATTGTCCCATTTTATGCACATGAAGATCTAAAAAGCAAGTCAGTGTAGAAGTCTACATAGTACTTTTACTACTTCCTGTTCAGAATTATAAGCACAGACAGTGAAATGTAGCTCTCAGATCTGAAAATGTCTTTATTTTTTAGAAAATGGATTCCAGGAAGGTTAAAAAGCAATACCAGAGGGCATAGGTGCAGAACTGGATGTAGTCATTCAGAGCATTCAAATAAGAATATGGCAATATAAATATCCAAAAAGCATCTCTTAGGTGTTCAAAAACAAAATGTGTAAGTCATTCCTAACTAATTTGAACTTTACAGCATTTCCTAGACAGGGGAAAGAGTTAACATTTGACAGTCCTGAAAGCTTTTTCTCCTTGGTTAATTACATTAGACGGTTTGCCTTTGATCAAATTCCTTTAAACATGGATAAAAGTATTACACAAGTCCACTGTTAAAACAGACAACATGTTGCAAATTAATTCTGGTATAATGTATTCCAACAAAGCTTAGAAAATAAAGATGTTGAGGTGGCTTTGGACTAAGTTTAATAGTCATCTCCTCTGCTGACAACTTCTTTACAAGTTGGACGCAACAGTATGGTATGTTCAAACTGGGCCGTATATGATCCTTTAATGTCACAAAGTGGTGGATATGGATCTACAATGCCCAAGTCACACAGATTCTTCAGAGCCATTAAGTATTTACTTTCTCCCAAGCGATCCAGCCATCTGCGGCAGAAGGCAAGGGTGCCAAAGTTTTCATTGATGACATTTAACAAATGTTTTGTTCTTGGAAGCCTAAGAGGAGAAAATCCAAGATTAATAGCTGGCAAGAGTTACCAACTCATTTCCCCCACTATGAAAAACCCACACCTTTGTTATCTTTTTCACTTGTAATTAAAGCTCAAAAATTTTTGCTGTTGTTCTTTCAATAATCAAAAGCTATTAAGGTGTAATAATCCATCCCTAATTATAGATAGCAGCTGACTAGGAAACCAGCTGGAAACAGTTTTATCATGTTTATCTATACTGTGTGTCAAATTCCCAGTACAGACTTATCTACAGAATGTAACTACAAGTTTCTTTTTGTGCAGCAGGCTCAAAACAACACACAAAAGGAGATGAAAATCCAACCTTCAATCATTATCTAAAGGGCTAAAAAAAACTACAATGTAAATTGAAATATGAAGTCTACCAAAAGGAACATGTTAAGATAAGAAACCTAGGAATGCTAGCAAAATAACAGACACTATTATAATTACCAGAAACTAGATTTAAAGAGAATACTTGTCAATAATTTTCAACCCAGATGAAATTTAAAACAGACTAATTTTTTCCATTATAATATAGAAAGCCACAGAACTTATTATTAGGCTAGAAAACTGTGTGTTTATGAACATAACACCTTGTATGTTTTTCACACTTATAATAATGCTGTTACCTTGGAAGATACTCATAAGTCATAAAAGTAGTCTCTTACCTTATTGGCACATGTCCAACATCAAAATTTTTCATGTAATGTGAACACTCCATATCATCATGAACGACACCTTTTCCTGTACTACCAAAAGTTTCAATGGCATACACTTCTCCTTCCTTCAAAAATATGTAAGGATGAAGGTAAGAGAACAATTCAATTGCAATAACCATCTCTAGACATCCCAATTGATGTAGTCCTTATTCAATCTCTCCTTAACTTACCTCCTTTACACTTTTTTGGTCTTTCTGCATCCCTTATCAGAATGTAGGCTTTACATATGGGCAGAAAACTATGTTCACTTGCTATACCCCCCGTGCCTACTAAAGAGACATTAAATGTTCAATAAACAATACTTTGACAGTCCCAACATCTACCGTTGACTCAGCTCAAGTCTGACCATGCACATCTGCATGCACATAGCCCAATTTCTGCCAGGATGAGTATGAAAGGTAAGCTAGTTTTGTTTAACATATAGTACGCCCTTGGTATTCATGAGTATATGGTTCCAAGGAGACCATCACTGAGGAAGAACCAGGAATGCTTAGGATGCAGAGTTCAGAACTACACTGCAGATGCTTAACTCACTTTTCCCATAACTTCTGCTAAAGACATGCTGCTTTCCAACACACCTAAAATTTCCACTTTGACATTTAAATTAACTACATTAATGTTTACCTGTCTTTTGGGGCACCATCTGCTTTTTTGGGAGGTGTATTTTCACAAAATTAAGGGTAAGGAAAAAATAGATAATACAATTTAAACATAGCTGACAAAAACACAGGACTAAGAGCTTCTCTACATGGACCTGTGGAATGTGTGTGCTAATTTAAATTTTTTGATTTTGAAATTTATTTCTTGACCATGCAATAAATCCTCAAATAATGTGGGCCCACTAAACTATATACTTAACTGTCATGACCTTTACTTTGGGAAAAAACACAAATGCTGTCTACAGGAGTGTTGGGCTGCGGTGTGGCTCAGTGATAAAGCACTTGCCTAGTGTGTGTAAAGTCCTGGGTTCAATCCCCAGCACAGGAAAACACACACATACACAAATATGTAAAGTGTCGATGACTCACATACCTCCATTCTTGTTGCCTCCCCTCCTTTCACAATGGGCACTGTTTTCCCAGCATGTATTCTGTATGGCCCAATTGAATGTCCATTTAGATTACGGATTGGTTTCACTATCATAATAGATAAGGGAAATAAATATTATTCAAGGACAAACAGATTCTTGACCATCTGGTAAATATTTAAAGCATTTATTCAAAAATAAGACATGGCTCTCAGACTAAGGTAATTAAATATAAACTGTAGCCTAGTGGATGGAGAAAAGTAGTTTGTTGTAGTGTTATTGATTAAATACTAAAAGGCAGTTAAAGGTTAATGGAAGAAAAAGAATAAAGTATAGGATGAGAACACAATGAGAATCATCTAAAGAGTTACTGTGTGTTATTATTAAAAAATGTCATCTATACAAATGATTGGAAAATTGAAAATATGTTTTTATGGTAATAGAATAAAAGGTAATATGAAAGTGAGGACACTTGTCAAAGTGAGTTTTATCAAACTTTACATTTTATCATTACATAAACATTTCAAGCAAAGAAAGAAAATCTAAACAATCTCAAATTAATGATAGAATAGACAAATTGTGGGAAAGTTACACACTGGAACATTATTCAACAATAAAAACAAAGGGTGAGGGAGACATTTAACAACTGGAATGTTATAAGGAAATGAGCAAAATAAGGCACAACTAAATACACACTATAAAATTCCAAACTTATTACACAGAAAAGACATAAAGAGAAGGAAATGCAAATACTTCAATACTCAAGATAGTTGTTCACTACAGGAAGACTGCTGCAATTAGAAAAGTGTGTATGTGCTGTAGATTTCAATACGTCTCTAAAATTTATTTGTTTGAAACTTGATCCATAATGCAGTGATATTAAGAAGTGGAATATAAAGGGAATTTTTGGGTTGGGGGGGGCACTGGCTTTATTAATGGATTAATGCCATTATTCTAGCAGTGGGTTCTTCATAAAAGGATGAGTTTGATCCTCCTTTGGACCCTTGGTCCCTCCTTCCCTCTCTGTCCTTACAAGAAGCCACAAAACACAGCAAAAAGGCTTTCACCAGATGTCTTTGTAACTGTGAGAAATAAATTTCTGTCCTTTATAAAATTACCCAGTCTCTGTTCTGGCTGCACAAACAACAATGGGATTGAGAGGCTTCTGGAATACAGGTAATACTTTTTCTGTGTTCACTGTACTACATAAATTTTAAAAAAGGTTTAGAAAATATAGTCCTATAGTTGTAGAACCCTCAATATGAAACTACCTTTCTTCTAGAGCAGAATTAGGTAGCTAGATTTTTTTTAAAAACCTGAAACAATAAAATAATGACAAGCAAATAAATCTAAGGAGACAGAGAAAAATGACTATCAATTAGCTTTTCAAAAAAACAGTCTCTCCTTATATAAATAATAAACTAACTTTAATATATGGGTAGCATTACTCCAAAACCTGGCAAAATAACCCCACAAGCCAATCAAAAACACTTTTATTGCAAAGATTTTTGGCTAGACCATCCTAGTATATAACTAATTTAAACCCACTGCTTTTCATATGAAAATTACATGATAAACAGGATAAAGCCATATCCATTTTTAATCATACCTAGTGTAAAAGAGGTAGACTAATTCTGGGACCAACAGATGCAAAAGTAACTTTTAATTCTGTACTTCCTGATCAAGGGACCCAGTTCAGCTACACAGCTTTTAGAAGAGCTCCTTAAAGTTTAGTCCAATGTCCCTTTCTCCATCTTCCTAGTATCATTATTTTTAGCTTAGTGAAAAAGATAAGAAGGCAGATATTAAGGGTTGCAACACTATAGGCTAGAACTGTTATGTGGTAAATAAAAGGACATTGATACATTAGCTGATACTAGAATTTCCAAGAATTTCAACAAATTCTCAAAGAACTCTTTCTACAAGTAATCTTCAAGCAGACTGCTGTGATGTTCAAATTGACTACCATATTTGCAAAGAACAGAATAGACTATAGCAATGAACCTAGAAATAAAAGATCCATCTTGTAGCCTCACAAATTCCTCAAAATAACCTGGCATTTAATTTACTCTCTTAATCTCAGTCTCCTCCAGGATTAGAATATGCTTATGGGAGGCTCATGTCACGAAGTCTGATGTTTTAACAGAAGCAACCAATCCTAAAACTGTTCCTAAGCTTTTAAAAGAACTGGACAAACAGTATTTTGCAAAGGAAAGCAACCTAGGAAAAGTGATTTCATCCTTTCTTAGGAACTAAACTAATTTAAACCCACTGCTTTTCATGTGAAAATTGTAAGAAATTTCACATGACAATAAATAAAAGCCCAAAACAGAATATGTAAATCACAGGAGATAATCTAGGGCTGTGACTTTCATCTCCACATATGCTTTCAGTTGAGCTGGGGAAAGACTGAGAACATAAGAGAAAGGTATAATAAGGTGTTATCTCAAAGAAGTTAGGAGGATTAATGGTGAATAAGAGAATCCTTTTTTCTTCAAAGAGCAGTAATAAAATGACAAGGACAGATGAGAGATGGGGTTTCCTTTTTGCAATATGGCAAAAATTAGGGGATGTTAGCTCTATCTGTCTACTTTTCTCGAGTAACTTCCTGACCAGGAAAAAAAATGAGAAGAATTTGACTATGCATTTTATCTGTGGCACAGATCCCAGAGCTGGAGACAGAAAGGAGAGAAATGACAAAAAAAATTAAATACTTAGTAAATTCTGAGCAAATTCTTAGTAAATTTACTGAGTAAATTCTTAGTAAATTACTTTTATTTAATTTACATTTCTCAATAACAATGACATCATCAATCCTATTGCAGTCAAAGTTGGACCTGCAGGACCCAAAGTGTGCTTTCTTCATTTATATTACCTCCTACCCAAGTGTGAGCAGCCTTAGACTATTCTGGATTACACTGATGTTCACAGGAATAGAGATCTACTAGAAAAGATTATCTGAAAATCAAAGCAGTAAGAAAGTTGAAGATATAATGAAAGAGAAGGGTTAACAATGATATGGGGGTAGGCAGAAGAAAGGAAATGCAATTTGGCACATTGGGGAAATGTTTTAAATTTTTGTGGTGCTGGAGATAGAACCCAGAACCTCATGCATCCTAAGCAGGCGCTCTACCACCGAGTTATACTCCCTGGCCCCAAACAAGTACCTTGATATAAAAAAGAAAATAAAGAGCTGGAGAGAAAAAGACTAGGAGATGCCTATGATTTTAAGACTGGTGATGCATTTCAGTATTGGAACATGGGACAGAACTGCTATGGAGGTGAGAGTCACTGAGTTGGTCAGTGAATGGTAATGCTGATCTGTTAACTGCATTGCCCATGTAGATTTTGAATCTACCCAGGATGCCAATAGAAGTTAGCATGGCGCCAGGTGTCAAATTAGAAAAGTGAATGAACTTCTGAAAAGTGAGAAACAAGATGAGGTACAGTCAGGTCTCAGAGGAAGGACCACATCTGTACTTGGTAGAGGCACAATGGTCTATAACTGGCAACAGAAAATGCAAAGAAGGCTAAATGATGTGACTTTACTAACTAATGGGCAAGGCAGTAAGATCAGACTCCATTCAAAGGTCTATAGAAAAAAAAAAACAAACCAAGATTTAGTTAAAGGAAATGTAGGAAATACTCTGTAAAAAAGTTATTAGAACAGGGTTACAAAAAATAATAAGAATAGATCAGAAAGGAGGACTGCAGCTGGAGAATAGTCAGGTAGACTTGCAAGTTGGAGGAGGATTGGACCAATGGAGATGAATATGGAACACCACAAAGTATGGGTCACTCTGTACACTACCTAAGATGGCAGTGGGAAAAGACTAGGAGGGAAAGAACTTGAAAACTGAAGGAGCACACAGGAATTAACTGGCATCCAAATTCTGAATATGACTTAAAAGATATACTGGCTTTTCTCTGAGCCTCAATTTGACTAATAACAGAAAATTTCAAATTTTGGCTACCTTATAATTTCCCAAATGCTTTCTTACTAGCTATCAGAGTAGCTCAGGAATAGTTCTTAGGTATCTACCACAGTACTACTTCCATGAACTATGCAGGTGACCCAAAGACAGCAATAAGCAGTAATCTGCAAAATTAATTTCAAAATAAGATACTTTACCTTGATATGTCTTTCCATCTATTTCCACTTCATAGGATTCCATAACTTCTTGGATGGCCTCACCAACATCACATAGACGAACATCAATTCCAGCACACTAAAAAAAATACATATATAATAATATATACAGTGCAAAGTCCAAAATGTTACCATGACTCAATTTAATATTTTAAATAATTTTATTAGCATATGATAGTTGCACAGGGGGATACACTATGATATTTACATGTGTGCTTACAACACATCTTAGTTGGATTTACCCCTCCATCATTCTCCCTCTCTCCCTCATCCCATCTAATTTCTTAATATTTTAAAATAAAGGACAACCAGAAAAATCACTATGTACATTACAAAGAATTATATGAAAGACTTTGGGGAGGATTCTAGAAAGATGGTAGAATAATAAGCACCAAGCACCAGGAAAAGACCCAATGTTGATTATAATAGGATTAACAGTAAGGTTTGTTTTGGAGAAATATCAGGAATCTGACAACTACAATGGCAGAATCTATCTGATATCCACTGAAAGCTTAAAACTTCCAGGGAAGCATCAGGTGATAAAGTTAATTTTAATCAACTTTAGCCATTAGCATAATAGCAGTGTCCCAACTGCAAAGCCCCATAACATTCCTGGAACAACCTGCTAGGGACTGGTGGATAAAGCAAAAGAAGGAAACTGTCCTCAATATTTGGGGTTCTATGCTCTCATCCCTAAAAGAGGTGGGTGACCACAGTTGTTGCACTTTCCTTCCGGGTTGCAAATGCCTGCCTCCTACCTCTCTGACTAAAGCAACCTCCAGGCATTTAAATAGCCAGTGCTCCCTCTTCTCTTCCTTCATTTGTCTTTTCCCCCTTTTAGCAGTCAAACATTAAAAATTGGGACAATCAAGAACTACATATTATGAGAAAAAGTTTTCAGGGAAAGGCACAGGCTCAGAAAACACCTAAGAACTAATGTTTACACAGGAGTTTTCTTAACAAAGAGCTTGAATGAACACAGAACAATAAAAAGTAAATCAAACAAAAAAATTAGTAAGCCCTGGGAAAGAGAAGAATCTAATTTCCAGCATTACCACATTAGATACCAATGAAGATAACTATCAACACCAAATACCAATAAAGTGAACAGTAAGACCTATGGGATACCATCAACTAGACCAATATATCACTGTGGGAGGCTCAGAGGGAGGCCAGAGAACAGGCAGATAGAATATCTGCAGAAGCAATGTCTGAAAATGTCCCCAAGTTTAAGAAAAGACACAAATACTTAAGAAGTTCAATGAACATCAAAGTAAGAAAAACGTGAAAAGATTTATACCAAGACATACTATAATCAAGTAATGAAACTAAAAATGAAGTAAGCAATCAATAATGAAACTAAAACTCGAAAATTCAAAATTGGGGAAATCAAGCAACACAAACTTTATTTTTTTAAAAAAATTTGAGACAGGGTCTCCCAATTTAGCCCAGGCTGGCCTTGAATAAGATTCTCCTGCCTTAGCCTTCCAAGTACTAGGACTACAAGCATGTACCACACTGCCTCCTTCAATATTATAATCTTTACTAACTAATGGATGGGTCAAAAAACAAAAACAAAATAAAAAAATAACCACCACCACAGGAGTAACTAGAAAATGAAAACACAAGCCAGGTGCAGTGGTACAGTGCCAACAGTTTCAACTACTATGGAGACTGAGGCAGAAGCAAGCTTGGGCCCAGAGTACATTGCCATCCTAGACAACATACTAACACACACACACGAAAAAACCAAAAAACAAAAACCAAAGCACACCAAAACTTACAGGATATAGTAAAAACAATCCTAACTGGGAAATTCATAGCTTTAATGCTTACGTTAAAAAACAAAAAGGAGCTGGGTATGGTGGCACACTGCTCTAATCCCAATACTCAGGAGCCTGAGACAGAAGCACTGAGGCCAACCTGAGCTACACAGTGAGACCCTGTAACAAAACAAGCAAACAAACAAAACAAAACAAAGCCAAAAAAGATCTCAAATCAGATTTATAACATAATGTTACAAATTAAGGAACTAAAAAAAACAAACTAAATCCATGGTTAGCAGAGAAACAAAATGATGACTGGAGCCGACATAAAGTAGGGAAAATGGAAAAATCAGTGAGACCAAGTTGGAAACTAATGAAATCAGAAATGAAAGTGGATTCAGGAGGCAGAGACAGAAGAACCAGAAGCTCAAGGCCAGCTTAGGCTGCACAGTGAGCTTGAAAGGTCTGGACTACCTAGCAGGACCAGCTTTTTCAAAAAAGAAGAAAGTAGAAACATTAATACTAATTCTACAGCAATTTTTAAAAAGGATTTTAAGAGACAGCTATGGACAACTTTAAAGTAACGAGCAAATAACCTAAATGGAAGAAACAAATTCCTAAATACAAAATGTACCAAGATTAAAATGTGAAGAAATAATCAAAACCTTCTGACATAAACTGGGCATGGTGGTGGCCCCATGCCTGTAAATCCCAGCGCTCAGGAAGTATAGGCAGGAGAACTGAGAATTCAAACCATAGTTACACAGCTAGAGCCTATTTCAAAAAACCAAAACCAGGGCTGGTGGAGTGGCTCAAGCAGTAAGAGCACCTGCCTAGCAAGTATGAGGCCATGAGTTCAAACCCCAGAGCCAATCAATCAATCAATCAATCAATAAATAAAAACAACCCTAACAACAAAACAGGACTAGTGGAACAGCTCAAGTGGTAGGGCACCTGCCTAGCAAGCACAAATCCCTGAATTGAAACTCCAGTGCCACCAAAAACCAAAATCTTCTGACAAAGAATTCACCAGTGTATTTTATCAACCAACGAGCTAATAATTGGGGATTTCCAAATGATTTTGACAAGGCTGCCAAGACCATCCAATGGAGAAAGGACAGCCTTTTAAAGAAATGGTGGTGGAAAAAACTCAATATCCACATGCAAAAGCATGACAAATGGACCTTTACCTAACACCATATCCAAAAATTAACTCAAAATGGATCAAATCTGTAACTGTAAAACTCTTAGAAGTTTGAGACATGACATCAAAGGCACAGGCAACAAAAGAAAAAATAAACTGTACTTCATGAAAACTAAAACATTTTGTGCATAAAAAAGCTATCAGCTAGTCATGGTGGCATGTGCCTGTGATCCCAACACTTGGCAGGCTGACTGGATCTATAGCCAAAGGCCAGCTGTCTAAGTAGGGCACCAATGGCTCACACCTATAATCCTAGCCAGACTGCAGTTTGAAGCCAGCCCTATGGCTAGAGACCCCATCTCCAAAAAAATAATCAGAGCAAAATAGATTGGAGATATGGCTCAAACAACAGAGTGCCTGGTTTGCAAGTGCAAGGCCCAATTTAAAAAAGCAAAAAGCAAAAAACTGCGGAAGCTGGGCTGGACTAGGGCTCAGCAGGAGGGCAGGATGGTAGAGCAGAGATGGTCTTGGGGGGCAATGAAAATACTCTCCGTATGTTATAGTGGTAGACACGTGTCACATATTTGTCAAAACCCACAGAACATACAAAACTAAGAGTGAATCCAAATGTCACTATGATGTGTAAATGTTAACTCTGACTTTAATGAAATATTTCTTGATGGGGATAGTTGACAGTGGAGGAGCTGTGCATGTATGGGGGCAAAGATTATATGGGAAATTTCTACACCTTCTAGTCAATTTTGGTGTTAATATAAAATGGCTTTAAAAAAACAGAGGACTGGAGGTATAGCTCAAGGGATAGAGTGCCTGCATTTCAAGTGTGAAGCCCTGAGTTCAAACCTAGTACCACCAAAAATAAAAAAATAAAATGTCTATTAAGAACAATATAAAAACAAAGATAGCCTATTTAACAGGCAAAAAATAAATCCAAACTCTTTAATAAGTATTAGTAAATTTAAGTCTTAAAAAGCCTGTGGGTATTGTATATTACCCTACCCACTTAAGACCACATAGGCAGCGAATTAAGTAATTCATCTTAACTACCCACAGTTCTTAAAACAGGATATAAAAGTGCTCAAGATATGCTTAATGAAATAGTGCTTATAGTTCACTTACCTTTATTCCAGTATTAGTGGCATCTTTTACAGCTTTTAATAATGTGTCATATTTGGGATTAAAAGTGACAGTAAACGCACAGTCAATAATCCTACCTGAAAGAAAAAGTTCATCTTTAAGTATACTTACAGTCAATTTATCTACTTTAAGCATGTATTCTATTAACCTTGCCAAAGGGAAACAGAATGATGGGCTCAAAGGAAGGTAGCATTTCAAGTCCCCAGGGATTATTCAAATTCAAAAAGGCAAAAAGACAGAATCTACAAAGATTCCAGAATGTAATGTTTAATTACAGGGTTAGTGCATGTTACTCCAAAATACCATCAATTCAGTACTCTCCCAGGCAGCTATGCAAACAGATAAACAGAAGCAAAATGAAAGCAAGAAAAGACTGAGGAAGTATGGAACAGCAGTGTAGGGGAGAGAAAATGTACAGGACCACAGGGACCTAACATAGTGCTACTTATCAAATTCAGTAAAACCTTAGATAAATATTTCATCTAAATTGGCTTTCTTGCCTGTTAAGTTAATTAAAAAGGTACTTAGGTACCTTCTATGTATATTTAATAAACTTAAAGGTTCTTGATAAATGTTTATTATTTGAATACATGACAAATAAAACAATAACGTGAATAAAAAAATTCAGGATTCTATTTTGTAATACCTCGAGAAAAAGATAATAAACCTCAATTACCCAATAATTTTCATCTTTAGTAGTATGCTTTAAAGTAAATCTAAAAATCTATCTTAACACAGTTCTACAGAAACATAAGGAGTTCAGTATTTATAACTCCATCCAACACACACAAAGCTGGAGGGTCCCTCACCTAGGGGTAGGGTGGAGTGGAAAGGTAGAAATTACTTCCATAAACTCACCACTTATATGTGTTCCAAAATCTATCTTACATATGTCATCATACTGTAATACTGTTGTGTCACCAGCATTGGGAGTATAATGGGCAGCACAATTATTGAGAGAACACCCAGTAGGAAAGGCCAAGCCTGCATTTAATCCGTTCTCTTTTATTAGCTTTCGTGAACAGTCTTCTAACTTTTCACTAAAACAAAAAGAAAAGCAAATCTGTTTACTTTTATATCCTTACCTTTATATACCCATTGAGTCCAGAAAGTTTACTAAAACCCTTAAATTACTTTCTTGGAGTGATCTGAGCACTTTCTGAGTATAAATAAACAGTTTTTCACCCAGAAGCTCCACCTATAATCCTAGCTACTCAGGAGGCTCATGGTTTGAGTTCAGCCAGGGAAATAGTTCATTAGGCCCTATCTTGAAAATACCCAACACATGGGCTAGAGGTATGGCTCAAGTGGTAGAGCACCTGCCTAGCAAGTGTGAAGCCCTGAGTGCAAACCCAAGCCCCACTCAAAAATAAGAAAAAAGAAAACACCTCATCTGTAAAGTCAAGAAAATTCCACTAAAAGTCTGGACACAATCCACTCTTAATTTCATTTACGAGGAAGTAAATAAGTCTCAACTTAGACTAATTTAAATGTTGGCTTTATTTGTATCATGTTGTACATTTTTTAAATTGTCTGCATCAGAGAATAAAGATGTCTTTTACTATTTCTCAAGATGAAAAGTGAAATTATTTTATTGATTTCTTCATTGCATTATAATTTTATGTTTTATATCTAGGCACTTTAAGAAGTTTTATTTCTGACTATGGATTGTTAAATAGCAAAATAACAGATTTCCAAACAGAAAATTACAATCAATAATGAGCGCATGTATACCTGAATATACATGTACACAAAAAAGGTGCAAATGTTTGTTCCTCTTATGGTTTCCCCACTGCAGTGGTACTGTAAGAACCTAGAAAATATTATAGACTCTTAAGATAGTTCTATTAGCAAAGGGGTAATGAAAGCTAAACATTATAATCAGAGTTAGTACTAAAATAAAAATTTTTTATCATGTTCTTACAAAAATGTATTCCTTTTACCAGATTTCTATCATTGTCATCCCAGGCTTGATCCAGCTCATAACGTATTTTCTAACTTGTCGATGTGCTTCCGCAGCTTCTCGGAAATCATTCCAAATCTCTTCACTAGCTTGATCTAATGCTTTCTTTTCTTCACTTGTAGTTCTCCAAGCAGCTGTTCGCCTTTAGAATAGGTATAGTAGAGTATGAGTTATTTAAATAAATAAATAAATAAACATAAAAAGATAAATAAATAAAGCATAAAAGATGAAGGGAATATATCAGGCAATATAAGATATTTTAGATAAAAGTATATTATCTATAAGTTTCTATATGGCAACAAAGCACACACTTGACATCAACACAAATCAAGCTAAACCTTTTTTAAGACTCTTAGTAGGCAAAAAACATCTCAAGTGTAATTTCATTCACAGTCAGGGGTCACTAACAGCGTGCCAACACAAAATGATCAGAAAAGTCAGAAGGAGTCCTAGAAACCAAGCAGGTAAGGGGGGAAAAAGTTACCCTTTTACTTTTACATAAGACTTCTAAAGAGTACAACAAAAACTAGCCAACTGGATAAGTACAACAGTCTTCAGTATCTGTGGGGGACTGGTTCCAGAACCTCTACCCCACCTCCACCTAGAAGACACCAAAATCCATGGATGCTTAAGTCCCTGATATAAAATGGTGCTGTATTTGCAGATAACCTATGTGGATATTCCTATATGCTTTAAATGATCTCTATATTACTTTGAATACATAAAACAATATAAATAGTTGCTATACTATATTGCTCAGGGAATAATGGTAAGAAAATGTACATGTTTAGTACAGATGTAATTTTTAAAAGTGCACTGCTTATATCAAAACATATCAAAATATTTTTGATCTACAGTTGGTTCGATCCACAGGTTCAGATACCAATGATCTGGAGGGCCAACTATATTACTCTAAAGACGTGACCTGGAAATCTGCATAAATTTTACATCAAAACACATATTATATGACCAAGATTTTTCTGATTGTATACAGGTAAGAAGTGATCTTCCTTTTAAAAATATGGCTCACATATTAAAACTACCAAGTGTTAACGGTTTTTATAAATAGTACCTGGTAATTTTTATATTTTATATTATATTTGTATTTTATATTTGGTACCTAAGAATGACAGCCACTAACTCCTTCTAAGCAGCACTGTTTAGGAATAAAACCCTCTTAAAAATACGATACAATTTCACACATTCTTAAAAATCACACTGAATATATAGTTCACAACTCAGTGATCACTAGAATACAAAAGTGACAACATCTAGTACCTCTAATTTCCTCCAAATGCTCAAAGGAGATGTCCTGTTTGACACAGAGGTACTGTACTTGAGCATCAGAGAGATTTCTTTTGGCTTGTTTCTGTTTGGAAATGTATTTTGGATTTATCTACTGAGGTTACGAGATAGCCATGTGAAAAAGATATTCACAAGGAATGGAATATTTAGATCTTCTCAAAACAACTTCCCACAAATTACTTCTTATGGGAGGGAAAAACATTAATGACACACTGGGGAAAACAGGAATGCCTTGACCAAGTAATAGAAATGAAGATCATCAACAAAGAGCAAACTAATACCAAATGCCTCCAAATATGACATCATGAAAAAGATCCCACACCTATTTGTATAGAATTCCAGCCAAAACTGCACAAACTACTCTCAAATGATTAAAAAAAAAATCATACATATACATATTCACCAATTTACCTTCTTTCACATTTGCCTTCTTTCTACCTTCCAAGGAGGAGAAGGAATGTTAATTGTATATGATTCATTATATGTGTTACTATCATTCTATTGAGAAAGAACGATAAAACAAAGTCAGACTGGGTGAAAAGACATATGGGAGTTCTTTGTACTATTTTCACAACTTTCCTCTCGATGTACAATTACTTCAAATAAAAACTCCCTGTATAGATATCCTTATCTCAACTAGCAAAAACCCTTGGTCCTTCCTATTACTGCATATACTATCTCTTCAACAAAATTAGAGTAAGGCAAAACAGTTTCTGCCTGGTAATGAGGGGGTACGGGGGGATAGAGGGGGGTGGGAGAAAGGGAGGGGTCGGGGGAAGGGGGGAGAAATGATCCAAACACTGTATGCACATATGAATAAAAGAAATAAAAATAAAATAAAATGAACTCAATCTGATGATAGCTACAAAGGTGAGTTCCTTGTGGTAATTTATCAATTTTCAGTAAGTTTATTTTAAAAAGCAACAAAGGCAAGACACAAACTATATTCAATGTTAAATATGTATGAATATTGATTCTAATCTAGTCAAGTTAAGATTGTTTCTATGAATGCAATAAACTTATTAAAAGAGCAAATATAACTATTCTTACACTTTTTTTATATTTCTACAGGACAGTACAAAACACTTTAGTGTTTAAGAATTACCTTGAAAGTTATTTTACCATATAATTAAAAATCTTCTTCCATTATGTAAGAACAGAAGTTATTCTACCTGTGTTTAATTTGCAACAGAAGCTAATGGTAAAGAAAGGTGTTTTTTAAGACATACGAAAATCTCAATGTTCCTCGTGTATAAAATATTATTTTAAGTGTTCTACAATATGCACATTGTTTAAAAACATTAATAATCTGTTAACAAATACAGGAAATCAATGACTTTCCTCTGTACCAAGAAGCAGATAAAGTATTTATTCCAATGGAAATAAAAATATTTTATTATATCAGTTATAAAAAATATATAAACCATTTAAGAATAATCTTAACAAACAAGAAAGGAACAGGACCTATCTGGAATTAAGTGAAAAAAGCATACCACAACATTATATTATACAGTGATAAAACTGCCAATTTTCATAAACTAGTACAGAGAGATAAAAATTTTAATCAAAATTCTCAAAGAGGGATTTGTGTGTGTGTGGGGAGACACTCTGAAGGAAAATAGCTAAGAAAAGTATAAAAAAAGAACTGTGTTAGGATGGGTGTGGCAGGAGAGTAACTTCTCTTGTAAAGTTTCTAACATAAAATGAAAATACTGTTAGCACAAGAATAATAAACAGATCAGCAGAGCAGAATGAATAACCCAGAAAACAATACCATTTTATATGAGAGCACAGCATATGACAAAGGTGGTCATTCAATTCAGTAGGATGAATTATTTCATAAACAAACTGCTCTCCAGTTTGTCTGAAGGAAAATAAAACAAGTGCTTTCGGCCTTACACAAAAATCTCCAGATTAAAAATGGAATAAAGCACAATAGTTTGACAAAATCTAAGAGAATGCTAGGAATCCACAGGTAAAACACATGGACATACAATGCATTTAAAAAATTTAAAACTTCTGGAAAAGCAGAAAGAAATAAAGCCAGTAAAAAAGGACACACAAGCAGCCAGGAATGGTAGTTCATGCCTGCATTCCTAGCTTCTTGGGAGACACAAGTGTGGGGAAAAGAGGTCAGCCCAGGCAAAAGTTATTAAGAGACCCTATCTAAAAAAACAAACTAAAGGCCAGTGTGGTGGCTCATTCCTGTAACCCTAGCTATTTCAGAGGAAGTGTTATAGTTAGCCAGGAGGGGCAAAGTTTGCAAGATCCGGGACGGAGGCATGGCTCAAGTGGTAGAGTACCTGCCTAGCAAGCACCAGGTGGAGACCAAACCCAGTATCTAAATAAAATAACCAAATAAATACATCCATAAATATAACCAAAGACAAAGGGCTGGTGGTGTTGCTCAAGTGGTAGAGCACCTTGTCTAGCAAGGGTGAGGCTGTACATTCAACTCCTAGTATTGCCCAAAAAAAGACGCTCAAAACTACATAAAAGTCCAAGAATTGTAAACTAAAGTATTCATATCTCTTCTTTAATTTCTCTTCTTTAATTCTTCAATTTCACTTCCAGAAAATTATTTCATAATAAAAAAATACACATTCTAGCTACTTCAAGAGATTTACTGTAAATGGTTAACAGTGGCAAAAAATACTAGAGATGAAGTGAATGCCCATCAATTAGAGAATGGTGTAATAAAATATCATCTAATCACACCATGGAATACTATAAAGCCATTCAAAATAATAATGGAACTATTACAACTGACTTGGAAGGATTTCTAAAAGGCAGAACTGAATGAGAAAAACAAGATGGAAGAAAGCGTGACTAGGATTCCTTTCCCATAAAACAATGACCAAAACACTCCTCTTATAAAAACAAAGATGTACACATTTATGAACATAGAAAGATATGGAAGGCTATCTGGTAGGTAATTAACATGGGTATAGAAGAAAGGGAAAAAGGGAACAAGCAAAAAAAAAAAATTAAAAGATTATATTTAAAAATAAATGTGATCACAATCACATCATATATACTATGAGAACATATGTAATTAGTGTAAAATTACATATATCTGATATTTTAAAAATAGATGCTTTAAGATAGTGATAACAATTGATGAATTCAAATTTAAGGAAAAGATGACTATGCCATAAAATTTTAGAATTTTACAGATTTATTCCCTAAGAATTTTCATTATTTGGGAATGAGGGAGATAAAAATTTAACAACATTCTGATGTTTCTATGTTTAATGAAAAACAAGGGTGTCTTTACAGGCCAATCAAACAATGCTACAGTAAAAGCTTTCTTAACCAACTATTTGCAAACACTGCATTAACCAATGCTCTTAATTCCTTCCGTAAAACACAATGACCAATGCCCATGGTATTCTGCGTATTTGTGGCTGACAGGCTATATTCTGATAATACTAACAGCACTAACTTACATGTTTGCCGTGCATCTATTACTCGTCTAGGTGGTTTACATATATAACCACTCCTCTCAGCAGTCTTATCAAGGTTCATTTTATGATGAAGAAATGAAAGCACAGACATAAAAATTATTTTCTCGAGTCAAAACTAAGTAAGTATTAAAACTGGGATTCAAACTACCTGTTTGGCCCCAGTTTCCATGCTTTACTAGTTTGCGAAATACCACTATGAACTTCTGACCAGTTCAATGGTATCCTTACAGAACACTTCTGACAATCAGGTGCGTTTGCCTCCAAACCATTTTAAGTCATTTGTATTTGTTACTGTAATTTAAGTACCTTAAAGATATATTAACACAGAAAGAAGTGTTTCTATGACTGACTACTCTGAAAAAAATCTCAATAAACACAAACATCACAAAACATTGCTGTCAAATAAAGTATAGACGAACTGTAAATGTCCTCAGAGCATCAACCTTCAGATCAACTTGGTTTTGCTCTTCCTCACAGAAACTCAAAATAAAAATCATAGATAATGCACTATGGATAGCTAATGGAGAGAAAAAATGGAATTCAATACAAATCCATGCTAAAATACTGAGGTGAAAAATCAATTTGTTTAAGTTAACCCTTATCTACACACACTTTTATTTTTTGCAATCCCCACTTCAACATACATTTTTGAACCTGCTGCTGGTCCAAATCATCTTGGAGGAGGGGCTTCTTCTGTATTTTCTTTGCAACAAATTCACAAGCTTTCAATAAAACAGTGGAGCAAAGTTCTGAGAAAAATTAAGTTAGTTTTGCTACTAAGTTACAACTGTCAAAAATCATACTGAAAGTTATTTTATGATCCTTACCCATCTTGTGTGGGTGGGTATTCACACTCCTGTCCTTTGGGAAATACACCATTAGGATACAGGTCACATATTGGAACCGAGGGAGGGTCTGTTTGAACTTTTGCTGTGAAATACAAACAAAGCATCAAATTCTGTAGTTAAAAATACAATTAAGAAGCTACTCCTGCTTTCTCAGTTCTAATGGCTGTTATTATGTCCTGATTTTAACCTCCATACTGTCATTTTTTAGCTAAAACCAAGACACTTCACCACACTGGCCACCTCTTCTGATTTACTGCAGCTTGAGAAAAGTAAATTATTTTTTTACTCAGAACTCAACTGTATATTTAAAAGTGAAAAACTATTATTTTAAGGGACATAAGCATCTGCCTAGGTAGTGCAAGACTGAGTTCTCTTCCAAAAAAAGGGAGCACGACAGGGTATTAGTAAAAGTTAAGAGCATACACATGTAAAGCTGAGAGACTGTAGGTAGCCATATGCAAATTTTCAGGTACTTGAAAAAAGTTACAGTACTTGGCAAATATCTTAAGACCTTACTTCCCAAATTATGTATTGGTTTAGCATCCCTAATCCGAAAATTCAAAATGCTCCAAAATCTAAAACTTTGAGCACTGATATGATGCCAAAAATGGAAAATTCCACACCTCATTTCATGAGGAAGTCAAACACAGGCATACTAAAAACACTGTATAAAATTACCTTCAGGCTATGTGCATATAAAACATAAATGAGCTAGGCACCAGAGCTCATGGCTGTAATTCTAGCTACTTGGGAGGCTGAGACGGAGGATTGCACTTTGAAGCCAGCCTGGGGAAAGAGTTTGCGAAACCCTATTTCCAAAATAACCAGACCAAAATAGACTGGAGGTGTGGTTCAAGCAGAATAGTACCTGTGCTACAAGTGTGAAGCCCCGAGTACCAACCCCAGTCCTGACAAAAACAAAAACCCACTACAAAAAACATAAATGAACTTCATGTTTAGATATTGGTCCGATTCTCCAAACTATCTAATTACGCATAGGCAAACATTCCAAAATCTGAAAAAAACAATCCAACACTGGAAACATTGCTGGTCCCAAGCATTTTAGATAAGAGATACTCCACTATTCAACCTCTAAGGATACCAACATACCAATGTGCCCCAAGGTGCTAAAAAGAAAGCAAGTGAGAGCAAGGAAGTGAGAGAGACAAGAGTGCAAGCAAGCACACAAGCACTTGTTAGGCATAGTAGTGTATACCAGTAATCCCCTAGTACCGAGGAAGCTGAGACAAGAGGATTGTGATGCACAGTGATCTCAAAAAAAAAAAGTGGAGTGGGCACGACAGCGCACACTAGTAATTCCCCAAAACTCAAGAAGCTGAGAAAGAAGGATCATAGACGTAATGGCCTTATTCCAAAAGGTCTGTCAGTGGAAGAATACTATTGAAGGTCAAATACAAAATGTACCATACCACTCCATCTTGCTGATCTGCTTCCATTAGGGAGCAAATTTAAAATATTTAGAGAAATTGGAATCTCTCAAGTCACTCTCATGGAATACCATTTCTCACAGCGACTCTTTTTTTTTTCTTTGGCAGTGTTAGGGATAGAACCATGGCCTTCTGCATGCTGGCAAGGACTCTACCACATACCTGTATTGCCAGCCCTTTATAGCCACACTTCCAATAATTTCTGAATGGAAGAAACAGAACATTCCTGGAATGCAAGTAACTCTGTGCTCACTAAACGTCTTCATAAGTTCGGGACAGGACTGACATCCTCTTATGCGAATAGATGGATCCAGCCTGAATCAAAGACTAACATCCTCCCCCACCGCCCCCCACCACCTTGGGAGACACACTTAGGGGGAATGGCTGACAGAGGCAAAAGCTTACTTTAAAAATAACTTAAGTACTTCTCTCAACACAGATAAAACTGGAAGGTCAGCCCCAAAATTATGATTCAGAAAATTTTAGCCTGAAAGATTTTGAAGGGATAACCAGTCATTCAATGAGACCCAATAGCCCAAAGGCTAGCCAAGATTATTAGAATTTACTTGTTCAGATTCTCAACCCAATCTTTACTCCTTAACACAACATTCTCTCCTTAATCTTGCTAGTATATTTTCAGGCCCCTAAAGATGTTCAGTTATGCCATCTACAGAAACATGATACAAGTAGAACCTTATCTTATACATATTTCAAATAGTACAACATAAAGGTTATCAATAAAATCTCACAGTATGCACCAATTTTAAATAATGGACTCATTAAATATTCATCAAGAATTTCAAAGCTAGAAACTATATTTATCCTACTACCACATAGTGGTACTGCTTTAGCCATCCCTTCAGAATTATTATTTGAATTATGCCGAAGTTTAAATTATAAAATATTTAAGAACTCATATATGTAGCTTCTGATTAAATGCAGCCAACTCACACTAACACTCCTTAGTTGAGCAACAGCTAAAGAAAATACCAACAAGATCATTAAACCAAAGTATCTGCTATGTGGATTATTAGTTTCACTAAATTCAAACTCTCTTAAGTCTACTCATGTGACATATATTAGAACCTTGAACAACTTCTAACCTATTCTTCAAACCTGTTGGTTAATAACCATTACTAATTCATCAAGTAGGATTAATTTAAGAAACTAACGTCCTCTCTTCTTCTTCTTCTTTTTCTTCTTCTTTCCAGTTGCTCCATCTCCATCACCATCTCCATCTAAGAAAAAAACAATTCCAAGTAAATATTCATTTAATCCTCATAAGCAGAGAAAAACGCAGGCATGAGGAGGTAAGTCCATGTGTGTACACATACATATATAAACAGCATGAGAAGACTGACCCAACACTGTCATTAAAAACTTTTTGGATGTTGCTAGCTTTAATTAACAGTTTGACTTGCATAATCAAAAGCACTAGCAAATTTTAGTTTGAATTCTTCTAGTAAAAGAATTATTGGATGAAATATTAAG
Organism: Castor canadensis; assembly: GCF_047511655.1. Classification (NCBI taxonomy): domain Eukaryota; kingdom Metazoa; phylum Chordata; class Mammalia; order Rodentia; family Castoridae; genus Castor; species Castor canadensis. The sequence continues at coordinate 133,054,673 of NC_133393.1, read as the reverse complement.
AAAATAATATTAACTTTCCTTTTAAAAAGGCTAGAAAAATAACCAGTGTTAGTTCGTATCAACAATAATGACCCTGTGACTTCATCTAAAATCATAGCTTACATATGCTTTGCAGTTAAACACTTCTATTTCTTTGCCTCAGGTAATGCTTAAAGTAATCCTGTGAAGTAACAATAAATGTTTAAGCTACTTGCCCAAAACAATCCCAACTGGTAAATGACATAACTGGACCAAGAATATATGTTATCTGATTCCTCATCTAGTGAGGTATATATTGGATATCATATTTTATGTCTTTTCTACATAGTTGTGGTCAGAGGGGGAAAACAGGTTCTTCTGGGTTGAACTATATGCAAAAGAAATCAGTGGGCATATATACTTTTTCTTGGTTCATGGTTTTGAGTCTCAAAAGAGCCTGATGAAAGCTGAACTTGGTAGTACAAACCTGTAATTCCAGAACTCATGAGGCTGAGACTGAAGGGTTGTGAGTTTAAGGCCAGCCTGAACTGAAGGAAAGGGGGAAAGTTAAAGGAGGAAGGGAAGGAAGGAAAGAACAAACCCAATGCCCTCAAATTAGTTAATAACTATGCTGCAAAAGGAAAATAGGGATGAATAAGATGTTATCTCAGACAATCAGAAGTGCGGTTTTAACCAGTGGATATCACACAAATCTGTAATCCCAGCACTCGGGAAGCAGAGGTAAGGGGCAATGGGAAGCTGGAAGCTATTTAACGTCACAAATTATAATGTTGTAAGATCCTACCTCAAAATACCAAAAAACGAAAAAGAACAGTCTACGAGTATGTTTGTTCACCACATAAGTACTCTTTTAAGTGTTCCTCCTAGTGGCAGAATTGCATCAATAATTTTAGATAGTGAAACGCAATAATGTCAAACAACATTTAATTTTTTTTTGACCATCCTGAGGTTTGAATTCAGGGCTTCATGCTTGCTAGGCAGGTGATCTACTGCTTGAGCCATGTCTCCAGCCTTAACAACTCTTACTTTTTCTTATAAAGTGCATCATTTCACTCCCAGATTTATAAAAAGGAGTCATGAGCGAAATTCTGTCACTACTCTACAATACTTTAATTATCATATAAAACTGCAGTCATTGGCTGGGCACCAGTGGCTCACACCTGTAATCTTATGAGGCCCAGATCTGAAGGATCGTGGTTCCAGGCCAGCTCAGGCAAATACTTTAGAAGACCCCATTTCACAAGATCTCGTCTCCAAAAAAAAACCAGAACAAAATGGACTGGAGTTCAAACCCCAGTCCCACCAATAAACAAAACAAAACAAAAAACCCCCAAAACTGCAACCATTGGTTCACATTGTCTATACTCATCTGTGGGCTCAAGGATTACTTTTCTTAAACCAAGCATACTGATAAGAACATGGTAAGTGTTCAGTCTACTCAACTAATCAATATTCTTCTAGTTACCTTTACCTGGCTAATACTTCTTTTACTTAAGAAACAGGAAGCAATAGTTTAGGAGGAGGGAGGTAACGCATTGTAAGGCTGACATGGGTTAAATATGACATTGCCAGTATTTGGCAATTTTTTGCATACAAAATTAAATTTTCTTATGTTCAACCTTGAATCCACTCAGTAAAAGAATCAGTAGAAATACAAATATTGATTCAAAAGTCTTAACATGAAAATATTTGGAAACTGTAACTTTCAATGTCCCTTATGTATCATATACTCTAGTTCATATATTCTGCACTGCAGTTTTAATAGTAACTTTCACCCCATTAAATGTTGAATTTATTAAGCCTTAGGCAAGAGGGACAGAAGAGTAATAAACAAGGTAGTTTTTTGCTCTGGAAAAAAAGTTCAGTGTCTATTATATTCCTATGCATACTAGACTCAACCTAAAACAAACACTTCAGGACAAATAACCAATTTTAAATATATACTAAAAATCAGGCTAGGATGTGGCTCAAGTGGTACTGTGCTAGCCTAGGAAAAATAAGGCCTGAATTCAAACTCCAGAACTGGAAAAAAAAAAAAAAAAAACAGCAGCAAAAAGAAAAGCATACACTTAAAATCTGTCCAGCTATTAAAGAGAACAGAAAAGGAACTCTTCATGACTTAGAGACAGTAGTTTAATTTTATGATTCAGACACAAAAAGCATCACTCACAAAGTCATAAGTGAATAAACTGGACTTCATCAAAATTAAAATTATATTGCAAACAATACCATCAACAATGTGAAAGACAGGCAGGTGCAATAGTGCACACCTATAATCCTAGCACACTAGAGGATGGCAAATTTGAGGTCACCACAGGCTACATAGCAAGTTTGAGGCCAGTCTGAACAGAGTGCGACTATCTCAAGAAATAAATTTAAATAAAAGGAAAACAAAATGAAAAGACAAACCAAAGCCAGGGAGAAAATATCTGTGAAACATACATCTACTAAAGTACTTGCATCCAAAATATACTCAGAACTATTACAACTCAGTAAGATGATAACCCAATAAAACATGGACAAAAGATTTAAACACTTTAAAGAGATATTGAAAAGGCAAGTAAAAACATGAAAAGATGGTCAATGTCATAAGGGAATGCAAATTAAAACCACAATGATATACTATGACATACCTGTGAGAAAGGCTGTAATTTAAAAACTGACAATATCAGATGTTTACAAGGATACTAATAACCTGGAACTTTCAATCACTGCTGACAGGAATGCAAACTGGTACAGTCACTTTGGAAAACAGTTTGACAGGTTCTCATGGAAATGAGAATGACCAAGAATCCCACTCCTAAGTGAGATTTTTCCCACCCAGGAGAAATGAAAACATGTCTATGTAAAGACCTACGTGCAAGTGTTCCTGGTAAACTTATTCATATAGACAAAAACTGGAAACACAAATATCTTTCAACTAGTATATGGATAAACAAATTTGGAATACTGTAACAAAAAGGAATGTACTTCTGATTCCTAAAAGGGGAATGCAACAACTAAATTATTCAGTTGCAAACTGAGTAATTCAGTTGCATACTGAATAATTACATTTATATGATATTCTGAAAAAAGCAAAACTATAAGGACAGAAACAGTATTTGCCAAGGGCAAAGATGTAGAGAAAGAAAACTTGATACAAAGAACACAAGGAAATTTTCTTCTGGAAATGGCAATGTTAAATAGAAATGGTTTCATCTTTGTTATGGCAGTGGTTACAAAACTATACACTTAGCAAAATCCAACAAACTGTATAAGCCTAACTTAAAATTTATTGAATGAAAGGGAGGAATGGTGCCACACACCTGCAATCCCAGCACTTGAGAGGTAGAGGCAGGGAAACCTCAGGTTGGAAGCCAACCTGGGCTACATAATGTGATCCTGTCTTTAAAGAAACAACAACAACAAAAAAAAACCAGGCATCGGTGGCTCATGCCTGTAATCCTAGCTACTCCACAGTTAAGAGATCAGGTGGACCAAGGTTCAAAGCCAGACAGGACAAATGGTTCCTGAGAAAATATCTCAGAAAAATACCCAAGCTAGTGGTGTGGCTCAAGTGGTAGAGTGCCAGCTTAACAAGCATGAAGACCTGAGTTCAAACTCCAGTACTGCCAAAAAAAAAAAAAAGAATTACCTCTGGCAAACTGCCAGATGCCCACAGGGTCAACTTTTCACATTGATACTCAAAGTTCAATGCAACTAAAATTAATTTCAATATACTCTTTTTTTTTTGTCTATAGTCTCTCAATAGTTCCCAACCCAAATTTGTTAGTTCAATCAGCAGTACAAACCTTCTGTCACCTAAGTTCAAAAGAAGTCTACTACTGCCTCTCCTTCTTTCTCCCCAGATTTAAAGTCTCCCTTCTTTTCCACTCCTAGTTATAACAATACACTTAAATCTTCATTACCACATACCTAGGTTATTCTCAGTGGCCTGCAAAATGGCCTCCTTGCCTGTTCTCTGTGTCCTCTCCTCAGGCTCCCTCAGTGAATCTTCTTAAAATGTCCAGTTTGCACCACCCACAATACTTCAAAAACTTTCTCCGCATTCTCTCTACTCAAATGTTCTTTTCTGGTTAGTTTTAATCAAGCCCCATTCTTGCCAGTAAGTGTTCCCTTAGCAGTTGGCTCCTCCAAAATCCCACCTCAGCATCCCACCTCCAAATCTCACATAATTATAAGGCACATATCACGATATCTTTTCACCTCTATGTATTCTGTCACTCCACCACTCCAACAGCTTTCCTTTAAAAGAAAAACTTGGAAATACTAATTTTCCATCCCCTCAAAGAATACTCATAACAGATCCACAGTACTGATTGACTTAGATTGCCAAAATGGATTAGGGAATTGTAGAAAACTACCTATATTCCTAAAATCTTGTTTAATACACTGAAGACTTCCAATACGACACGCAAAAAATTTCCCTTTTAGTGTCAAGAGATGTAAGAACTTCGTAGGTGAAATGTACAAGGCACACTTCAAGATTAGCACTGTAACATTCTACATAGTGAACCTTCAGCAACCTATTATATTACCTTGAATTTACTAACTCCTTTCTTGTTCAGAGCTCAAAATATGTTGTCAATAATCTGAAGAAAAAAATCAAGGCAGAACGGAGAAGAGGTCTGTTTAACGAGGTAAAAGCTAAAGATTCCTTTCACTCTTGGCACCTTTTCTACCAGTGCTGACTATAAGCTTCTTGAAGGCACTGAAGAAGTTTTCTAAAGAAAAAACTACTCAAATTACCTTAACATAATAACTAAAGTACAGCCTCTGCTAACAGTTGGAAGATATTACCCTAAGGTGGAACAACTGGTAGAGACAATAGACAACTGCAAATTCAAAGAACGGGAAAGTGCTATTTCCTCTTGTGTCAAAACAGGCTGTATAATAACAAGTTTTCTTAATCTTCTCTCTCTCTACTGTCTTACTGATAGCATAAATTACTAGAATTCTAACAGTAGCTGTCTTAAAGGAAATCTTACAGCATCCAAATACTCATAAGAAACTAAGGTCAGAGAATTCATAAAAGTTTAGAAGTACTCCAAATACACTCCTTTAACAATGAAGGATAGTTTCAGTATAGAGAGTAAAAGGAATAGACTTGGGATCAGATGATAGGTTTCAAATTCTGGCCCTATTTTACATACATTAGCTGAGGAAAAGCACATAACTCCCACTTCTCTATAAAACAAGAATAGCACCTACTTTACTAGGTTTTATGAGGCTAAAATGATATTATGAATGTATCCCATTAAAGTGATGACTACACAGTAGCTGTTCAATAAATATTAGTTAAATAAACATCCCCTCACATTTTTATCTTACTAATACTCACCTACTACTTGGTTTTCTACCAAGTACCTTCTAAAAGTTGAGATATGTGCTATCTGAGCAGCTATTCAACATATCCAATTTTTTAAGGAGCTGCCAATAAATACCTTCTCCTTTTGATCTGTGACATTAATTGAAGAATTAACAAGTGAAATGTCACAGAACAGATTGCACAAGCAAATAAATACACACAAAGATCAAATTAACCATTTACCTTCATCATCATCATCTCTTTCTTTGTCTTCCAATACTTGTCTATCCAACTGTTTGGCTACCTCATCCACTGAGGTTCCTGATTCTTTATCAGGTTCCTGTTGCCCTGTTGATCAAATAAAATCCACAAATCAGAATAAAGATATGTTCCCACACTAAAACTTGTTCTAACAATGCTTGAAAATTTACAAATACTTTCCTTATAAGTGCTCAGGGAACAAAAGGAAACATTACTGTGAAGACAATTTGTTAAAAAACAGAACAAAAAATCTTCCATATGTAAGTAGTACCATGATTCAACAAATTATCCATTATACATGCTAGCAGCTAGAGGATAAATAATACATTAATTAGTGGACAGATATTTAAGACAGGAAATAAGTGATAAGGTCTTAGGAAAAGAAGGAACTCTCCTGGCAATCATGCTGGGCTAGACAAAATCAAAATAAATAGGAAAAGGTACTCCACGACTAATTTTTAGACACCTACGCATAAGACCACGCCCCTGCTCTGGAAGTGATTACAACCTAGCTGTAGGAGCAATATGTATAGAAAAATACGACACAGCACATAATGAAGTGACATTCGTATTGAAAAATACAACTGTTAAAAATGTATTAGGATCAGTCTGCTGCACACCTTCAAGGACAAACTGCAGAATTTGGATTTCATTCGAAAGCCAGGAACAGTCACCAGAGTATGCCCTGGAACTAAATTTTGCTCTGGAAGAGACCCAGCAAAGCTACAACTGTCCCTCTTCCACTCCTATCTAGTCAAAATTTCAAAAAAACAAAGACAAATTCCCTCCATTTTCTCTCATTCACAGGCTTATTTTAATTAGACACAGGTTAAAAATAACTTTTGGCTAAAATGAAGGAGCCTGTAAAACAAAAAATGCTGACTTCTCAAAATAAAACATTTTATTTCCCAGCTCATAACATGCTCCAACTGTAAACACTGAACTGTTTTCCTTGCGTTCCCAGTGGATCTGGAGAGTCCACTCCCAGCCCCAGAATATCCTGCCTGCACTGCCTGCAAGTGACAACCAGTTCAGGGCTGAAGGCCCTACAGTTCGAGGATGCTGTAGGATCAAGCAGGTGAAAATTCGCACCGCCACCACCACGGCTGAGTGACATCAGCGTGCTGGCATACACCCTCCAAAACTGAACCCGCAACAAGAAACTCTAATGTAAACCGGGATGGCGGGGGTGGTGGGGTGTCATGCGGACAGGCCATCAGCTTGTCCATCCACCCTACCCCATCCTCCATGAAAATACATCCCGGAGGTGGCTCCAGCAAAGAGGCGGCAGGACGGGTCTGCACTGGATTTTGGAGGAGGCGCCGAAACCGCGCGGGAGATGGGAACTGTGCCCTGTGCATGGCTTCGTGTCGGCGTCACCCACGACCTGCGTGGGAGCCCAGGTCCAGCGGTACCTGGGGGCTGCGGGCTCAGCAACCCCAGCGCCACACGCGAGGCTCGGACGCTCTGTTCTCCCCCACTCCACACATCCCATCCCCCAGACCTGGCGGGGGGGTCCCACAGGGAGAGAAGCCTCCTCTCCTCAAATCTGGAAATCCATAGCCCGCCCCTGATACCTTCTCAGGTCTGGGAATCAGGCCGGGTCCCCGGTTCCTGCCACCCCTACCGGGCCTGAGCCAAGTCGTTCGGCCATTCCTGGCAGGGACTGCGAACATAAGGCTCCGTTTACCTGCCGCAGTCCCTTTACTCTTCTTCTTCTTCCGTCTTTTTTTCTTGGCTGCTTCCTCAGCCGTAGAGGAAGCTCCTTCCTCCCTGTCGTCTGGATCCAGGTCGCCATTCAGGTGGCTCCCGGAGGCCGCTGCCTCCTCCACACCCGCCATGTTGCCCAAGAGAACGCGAGGGAGTGAGACAGAGAGGCGAGGGCCCGCTCCTTCTTCACCCCCGCCGCCGAGCCCAGCGGCGCCGGAAGCCGCTCTCGGTGGTAGGCGCGGGGAATGCTGGGACGGTGGAGGACTCCGCTGCGGCGTCACCGGAGCGCGGTCCCGCTCGTCGGCGGCCGCGCGCGCGCATCTGCACCCGGCGGCGGCAGGCCGCGGGGACCGAGGGGCACTGATCTGGCACCTGTGTTGTCCCATGACTCGGGCATTCCTGGCGCCCGCGTAGCGTCAACATGAAAGGGGACCCTCAGCTCCACAGTGAGCGGGAGATGTCCGTGACTGCCATGTGGACACAGGGCGGCCTGCCAGAGAACTGGGCATCTTTGCCGGAACCGAAAAATTTAATATTCCCAGTTTTTTTGTTTGTTTGTTTTGTTTTAAATCGTACCGGAAGCAGCGACAGGGGCCAAGAAATGTGTTCGCTCATACACATCCCGTTTTCTTGTCGGTGACTCCCAGGGACTGCGTCGTTAGTCACAATCACAGTTCACTTAAGATCCTCTTGAAGCTGGAATTCCGTGTTTCCTGTATTCTAAACCTCGGATGAGTCAAGATGGGATCCCCAAACACTCTTCTCAGGTTCTAGTTCATGACAGATAGGACAGGTCCTGACAGACGAGGATACGGCCTTTCCCAATAACGCAGAAGCTCATCCTTCGTTTTTCTTGTTATGGGTCACCTTTCTCTATAACTTAGGATGTTCCAACAGACTAATTGAATTTTGCCTATTTCTTTACCTCTAATCTTTTAAGATACTGAAACTGCAGTTTGAGATTCAGTCCGTAGCCCAAGTAGATTGCGATTAGCTGTCTGGACCAACTCCTCAATTTCTACTGAATATAGGTCTTTGTTCACATGAAGATTTTAGGTGTTTTCATGAGTTATAAACTAGGAGCCAAGCTTCATTGGTGTCAAAGTATATCCAAGGGCCTTCTTGCTAGTGTTTACATATTAGACCTTCTGTAGAGCCAAGTGTAGTGGTAAAATGTCTGTAATCCCAGTACTAGGAAGGCTGAACTACACAGTGAGATCCTGTCTTCGAACAAACAACAATTAAAAACAAAAAACACTGTACACAGGCTCTGTCCACAGTCACATAAAACGTGTTACCTGGAGGCCAGGGCAGTGTAGCTCTGTGGTAAAGGAGGAGACCCTGGGTTTCAATCCTCAGCACCAAAAAAAGAAAAAAAGTTATTTCTGACCTTAGAGTATTTCAAACATACTGCTCCTTCCATCTGGTTGATACATGCTCTCAGTCATTCTTTTTATCCATCCACTCAATGCCTAGTATGCACCTGAATCTGACAAAATATAGACACAAAAAACAGTCCTTGTTATCATGGAGCCAACTAACAAGAATAGATATTAATCAATGATGCAAATAATGGCAAGTTAACAACTAATGATGCAAGAGCAGATTAATAAGGGGATTTGCCTAGCTGGAATGCTCCAGTAAAGCTTTCCCGATGATGTAGTAATTATGTGAAATCTGAAGGATAAGTAGACAAGGGGTAGAGGAGAAGTTTCAGGAGAGCTTTCTTGACAAAGGAAAAGAAAGCTTCATCTTATTAAAAAGAGGAGACATGGATTGTAATGGTCATTCAGATCTAACTTTGTGTCTCTGCACAGTTTACATCAGTTGTTTTAAGTATTGATTTTCTCTCTTTTCAATTAGGAGGGAGTAAGATACATTTTTAGGAACTGGAAATTGGTTAGAATGACTACTGGAGAGCGAAGAAGTACAGGAGGAAGTGTAATGAGATGAGACTGAAAAGGTAAGTACAAATGTTGGAGGAAGGAAATTGGTGGGAGGAGAGCTTACAGGCCTTTTAGACCAGATTTAGGACTTTGTTCTTTCTCCCAAGAGCAATGGAAACCCCTTAATATTCTTATGGGTGAGGGGACAGTTAAACATAGTATTTCAGTTAGCATGATCAGATTTTTTTTTTGGAAAAAATCACTGTGGCTGAAGTATACAGAGTAGATGTGAGTAAAAGCTGGGAGGCCAGTTTAAAGGGTATTATATCATCCAGGCAAGAGATGATAGCATCTTGGATCAGTGATGGTCTGATGCAAAATGGATGGTTTTAAGAGACATTTGTCCTTGAAATCTATGTCAGAGTAGGCTGGAGTTGAACTCAATATGGCCCACACACTACAATTGAACTCCCTGTCACACCCTGACCATCAGTCCAAGTAGGCCTTGAATTCACTCTGAGGCCCAGACTGGAGTTGGGCTCCCATGAGGCCATGTCTGAACTTGAATTCATTGCACTTCTTCATCTGTTTAAAGGGTATTGTATTTCCTGTCTCACAAGATATTTTATGAAAGTAATAATTTAATTCAGGATGGTTTCTTTGTATTCATTAATATTTGTTATTGCTAAACATTGCTGTTTACTAGAATAATGCTAATAAAATATTTTACTAAGTAATAGGACTTGGTGATGAACTGTATAAGAGAGTTTAGGGAGAAGGAGGCCTCTTAGGTTTGTGAAGGTGTAACTGGCTGGATGGTAATTAAATCACAGAGAGATGAATATACTCTCATATTTGAAACAGGCTGAGTCTGATATGAGACAGGCTGAGTCAGGTATCTTAGGATATCCAAGTGGAAATGTTAAGAAGGCGATAACAGGCTGGAGGTGTGGCTCAAGTGGTAGAGCATCTGCTTAGCGAGTGTGAAGCACAAACCCAGTACTGCAAAAAAAAAAGAAAAAAAAAATATATATATAGCTATAAGGTATTAGAGCTAACATAAGAAGAAAAGTTGGGAGCAGACATTAAAATTTTGAATCATCAGCTAACAGACAAGAATTGGACCTTTGACAAAGATAGGATCATCCACCATGTATACCTAGACTCAGTACTCTATACTTGTGCTGTCCAATATGGTAGCCACTAACCTCATGTGGTTACTAAGCACTTAAAATGATGCCATTCCAAATTGAGATGTACTGTAAATTAGAACTCATGTCAGATTATAAAAATTTAATACCAAAAGGGAAAAATGTAAAATCTCAATATTTTTACATTGATTACATGTTGAAATATTTTTTATATATTGAGTTTTTAAAGCTATTACCACAATCGTTTCTTTTTACTTTTTAAAATATGACTACTAGGACATCTAAAATGACGTGGATGACTGTGAGAATATTTCTATTGAATAATGTAAGTTTAGAGTAAGAAGAAAAGAAGACCTAGGACTAAGCCTTGGCAAACATTCAGTGGATAGGTGAGGCAGATGAACCATCAAAGGGGACTGAAGAGGCAGCCAGCGAGGAAATGATCAGGAAGGAGTTTATTATTAGAGAGGCCGTGGGAAGACAATGCCTCAAGATCAAGAGCATAATTGATTGTGCTGAGTACTGCTAAGAGGTCAAGTAAGACAGCTGAAAAAGATCATATGCATATAATAATATGGTAGCTGTTGGTGACCTTAGCAAGAGCTATTTAGGTAGAGAAATAGAAGCCAGACCCAAAGGGTTGAGAAATGAGTAGGAGGTGGGGAAATAGAGACTCTCCTCATTCTTCAAGTTTCAGCTTAAATTTACTTCCTCTGAGGATCCTTCTTTCATTCAGGGCCCTACTTGCAACCTTTCATTGAATTTTTTTTTTTAACTTGCAGTGTTGGGGATTGTATCCAAGGGGTCTTGAACATGCTAGGCAAGTGATTGGTCATTGAGCTACATTCCTAGCACCTCTCTCATTGAATTCTTAACCTTTTTTTTTCCCATGGAAATTGTCACAATTTGTATTAATTTGTATGATGTTTTATTTCTGTCTCCTTAACTACCATGAGCTCCATGAAGGAAGGACTCCTGCATATTTTGTTCTGTCACCATACCTTCCAGAGAATTATACTCGTAGGAGCTTAGTAAATATTCATTTATAAATAGCACTGAAGAAGTTCCCAGCACTTTACATTCATTATCTCATTTTAATCCAGTTTTGAGTTAAGGAAATTATAGAGAGAGTTTAGGCAACTTGTACCAGATCATACAGCAAGCAAATAGCAGAGTTAGACTTCAAACCCAGGATATCAGATACCAGAAGCTTAATAATTTTATATTCTGTATTCCCAATTGAAAATTTAAATCCAGCTTAATATTGATTGAAGGAGTAATTTTGCTTGGTGAGTAACTATTAAAAACCATGTAGATGTATGACTAAATTATATGCACATACATACAGATAAAAGCATATATATTTGAGATATATTTAATGACTTATGGAACATATAGATATGCGTATATCCTACAACTACTTAAAATTTATGAATAAAAATTTACGCATGCACAATAAGAATGCTTAAAGAATAAAGAGGCATAATCAACAAAGTGTCATTGCACGCTATTTAAAGCAGAAGATAGGAATTCTAGCTCAGAGTAGTCCTTTAGCCATTCTTTGTGTCTCTGGTAACTCACATTACATTTTTTTTTTTTCATTTTTCTTTTATTATTCATATGTGCATACAAGGCTTGGTTCATTTCTCCCCCCTGCCCCCACCCCCTCCCTTACCACCCACTCACATTACATTTTTTGAGCCACAGTTTCCTTAACTTAAAATAAAAAAAGAAGGGTTTAAAGGCTGGTCTTGAAGGTCCTATCCAGATATTCTGAGATTGTATTAGCCAGCTCAGGTTGCTGTGACAAAATACTGCAAACAACGTGGCTTAAACAACAAAAACTTATAGTTTTGGAGAATAGAAGTCTAGGATTAAGGTTACATCGGGGTTGGTTTCTGGTGAGGCCTCTCACCTGGCTTGTAGATGGCCTTCTTATATGCAGTATAAATGCTATTTCTTGTAAGAATACTATCCTACCAGGTTAGGAGCCCATTCTTAAAGCCTCATTTAATCTTAATTGTTTCTCTAACATCCCTGTCTCCAAATACAGCTACTTTGGGGTGGGAGGAGGCATGGAATCAGGGCTTAAACGTATATATTTAGTGAGAGGAGGGGCACAATTCAGTCTATAACATGACCATTGTCAAATGGGAGGGAGAGAATTGCTCCTAGCTGAAAATCATTGGCATGAAAGAATGTAAAATGTGCAGGGTAGGGGTTTTGCTGAGGAGTAAGCAGATTGTGCCAGATTATCAAGGGCCCTGAATAGTACAGCCTTTTAATCCAGGCCATACTGGATTAAAGCACAAGGCTTCACTTAAATTTAAACCAGCTCTAGATAAGAAAAAATTCTAAATCTCCTCATTTTCTTTTTCAGTGGGTTGTACTTCCCACACTTTAGAACAAGTAGGGGTACTGTGTTTAAATAAAAATAGTTCCTAGTATATAATTGTGAAGGATTTATGGATAAAGCTGTGTTTCTGTCACACTGTGGCAGCACCTTCTGCTTTAACATTAGCTTGTATTTAAATTGGACAAAATGGTTGGCTTCAAAATGTAGTCATTAGTAAACTTAATGTGCAAAAAAGAGTATGATTTCTATTATAAGGCTTCAAGGTGATATGTAACAAGAAATATTTAAAATTTAATTTTGAAAAAAATCTCAAGTGTCTAATAGAAGACCTACATAGCCAGTAAAATGAGATGTCTGTAGACTATGTGAATAAATTAAAATATTTAGATAATACAGAGATATTCAAGCTGGGGAATAATATAGTCATTTTACCCTGTGAAGACCACTCTGATGGCAGTTTGGATTCTAGACCAGTGGTTCCCCTTCCTACTGGATCCTGTCATCTATTCTGGAAGTATGCTACTTTTTATTTTTTGAAGTTAAGATGGTCTTTTTACATTATTGTTATAAAATGACAATGAGAGTAGATGATGTTGATTTTTGTGCCTTGACAAAATGTTTAAAAAAGCAACACTATGTCAGTTCTGAAAAACATTTGAAAACTTTTCTTAACCGTAACATCCCATGGGGTGAATTTGATCAAAGTATATTATATGCGTGTATGTAAATATCATAAGGAAACCCCTGTATATAATTAATTTATGCTAATAAAAAATTTACAAATTTTTTAATGGTTTTTGATGGTCTCTATTCTAAAGAAAGAATTGGAAATGGGAGACTAGTGGTATGGGAGAACTGCTAATTTAATCTTGATGAGAATTTATGCAAAGGCTATAGTTAGGGGCCTAGAGAGAAGAGGTGGGATTGCAGCAACATTTCTAAAGTAGAATTAAGGGAACATAATGAACTTGAAGGGGAAGGAGTTGAGGATGATACCCAGGTTTCTGGCTCAGGTTCCTAGGTGGAGTACTACTCCTGCAGATAGAGAATGAAGGAGGAACAGCAAACTTTGGAGGCGGTGGAATGAAAGATAAGTGGTGGACATTCTAAGTTTGAGATGTCTGCAAGGCATTCAGACAAAGATACCTAGTAGTCAATTAGAAATATGGATGTAGAGATATAGACAAAACTTAGCTGTATCTATCTCTAGATCCATTGGCTCTACGTGTGACAGAAGACAATGAAGGAGTAGCTCATGGAAAAGAGAAAAGGACCAAAATAAAACACAACTCAGACAGACAATAATGTTTGGGGGTTTTGTTTGTTTGTGTGAGTAGAGAGTCTCATTCCGTTGAGACTGCGATGAAATGGCAAGACAAGAAGGAGAAAATGTTTCAGAGAATAGTCACATAGAGTAAGGAGAGGGAATGTTTTATGAAATAGTTTGGTCAGCTGTACCAACTACTATGGAAAGATCAAATAGTAAAAAGTCTCAAAAGATACCATTGATTTTGGCCATCAGGAAGCCACTGGTGACTTGAGCAAGAGCGATTTTTTTAGGAGACATTAAAAAAGAATAGTCACAAGAGATTGGAAGGTACTGTACAGCCTGGGGATCAAAGAATCCTTTGTCTCAAACCCCTTTCCTTAGTGACTTTCTTTTTCTTTTTTCTTTTCGATAACTTTAAAACATGCGTTTAAAATACAATTTATAAAATGCTTAATCTGCCGACTCAGGAGCTGTGGGTGCAGGGTGCAGTGGGGTTTGACAGCTGCCTGCTGTACCAGCAGAACAAGACTGCATGGGTGTGGTCCTCCCTCCCATCTGCTGTTCAGACAACCAAGGGGCCCATGTGCACCCCTAGAGTCACACAACCAGAATAGGACCACAGAGGTCTCTTGAGTCTCTGCTTACCAAAGAGAGAGGCTGTGTGCAGCCCTGTCAACCCATATCCGAGCAGAGCACCCCCAGATGGGGAGGGCAGGGTATGGCAGGGCAGGATAGGTGGGTGGGTGGTGCAGGTGGGCTCTGAAAGGGGCTGATGGCAGCAAATAGGGTGTTGCTTCATCACTGACTTTCGATACTCTCCTTTATTTCTCTGGAGCAGGCCTTTCTCAAAATTAAATGTGGTTTCCTTGTGCTGTGTAGTTTTTCCCTTACCCAATGACATCTTAAATTACCTTTTATCTTACAACATGTTATTATATTCTTCTTGTAATTGCAATATAATTAGATACTTAGTAGTAGAACTTCTTTACCTTTCTCCATAATCTCTGTGTGGATAACCTCCATGGATTGAGGCTGGGTTTTGGGGAAAGCGTACATGCTCTAAGCAATGTCCCTAAGGCCAGGATGTCAGGAGTATTATTACTTGCATGGAAGATTATTTATTTATTTATTATTCATATGTGCATACAATGCTTGGGTCATTTCTTCCCCCTGCCCCCACCCCCTCCCTAACCATCCACCCCAACCCCTCCTTCTCCTCCCCACCCCCTCAATACCTGGCAGAAACTATTTTGCTCTTATCTCTAATTTTGTTGAAGAGAGAGTATAAGCAATAATAGGAAGGACCAAGGGTTTTTGCTAGTTGAGATAAGGATAGCTATACAGAGAGTTGACTCACATTAATTTCCTGTGCGCGTGTGTTACCTTCTAGGTTAATTCTTCTTGGTCCCCTTCTCCTATTGGCCTCAGTTACTTTTAAGGTATCTGCTTTAGTTTCTCTGCATTGAGGGCAACAAATGCTAACTAATTTTTTAGGTGTCTTACCTATCCTCACACCTCCCTTGTGTGCTCTCGCTTTTATCATGTGCTCATAGTCCAATCCCCTTGTTGTGTTTGCCCTTGATCTAATGTCCACATATGAGGGAGAACATACAATTTTTGGTCTTTTGGGCCAGGCTAACCTCACTCAGAATGATGTTCTCCAATTCTATCCATTTACCATCAAATGATAACATTTCGTTCTTCTTCATGGCTGCATAAAATTCCATTGTGTATAGATACCACATTTTCTTCATCCATTCGTCAGTGATGGGGCATCTTGGCTGTTTCCATAACTTGGCTATTATGAATAGTGCTTCAATAAACATGGGTGTGCAGGTGCCTCTGGAGTAACCTGTGTCACAGTCTTTTGGGTATATCCCCAAGAGTGGTATTGCTGGATCAAATGGTAGATCAATGTTTAGCTTTTTAAGTAGCCTCCAAATTTTTTTCCAGAGTGGTTGTACTAGTTTACATTCCCACCAACAGTGTAAGAGGGTTCCTTTTTCCCCGCATCCTCGCCAACACCTGTTGTTGGTGGTGTTGCTAATGATGGCTATTCTAACAGGGGTGAGGTGGAATCTTAGTGTGGTTTTAATTTGCATTTCCTTTATTTGCATGGAAGATTTAAGTGCTTGTTAAAACTTATTGGCCAGAGCTACATAGGATTCAATATCAAGAGTTCAAAAGAGGCTAGGTGTGGTGGTACACACTTGTGATCCCGTCTACTCAAGAGGTGGAGGTGGGAGGATCAGGACCCAAGGCCAGCTGGGCAAAAGTGCAAAACCCTATCTGAAAAGTAAACTAATAAGCAAAAGGACTGCAGGTATGGGTCAGTTGTCAAGTGGTTGCCCAGCCAGTGCAAGGCTCTGAGTTCAGTCCCCAGTACTGCCAAAAAAAGAAAGATTAAAGTGGGGTGAAATACTTTGTCTAGCCTGATGTAGTCTTTCCCTGTGCAAATTCATGGAGTTCCTTATCCCTGATTTTTGCAGTGCAGGGCCCTTCTCCATGATATTTGATCTGTGTCTTTTCTACCATACTTTGTTTGGCCTTCAATTCGGCCAAAAGTGGAGAAAGTGCCTCTAGGAAAAAACTGTGGTGATCATGGCTCAGGCTTACTTCATTTGTTTCCCTTCCTCAAGAATCACAGGTCTTTGTTTCCTATTGACCAATGTCTGAAAACACTTATTTTTCTTATTTTGCTCCATTTGGTAGTTGCCTATGTTAGGAGGTCTTCTTGAGTATCAGTTATTGCATTGTGGTGGAAAGTGGAAGTCCTCTTGCAAATATTTCTCTTCTCTGCTGTGCAAGATGTCCTTCAGTGTCTGGCGAGCTTTGCTTGCCAGTTAATATTTTAAAACAATGCAGTGGGAAAACTGTGAACTCTGTTTGTGCACAGGGCTTTGTCAGTTGGATGGTTTTGCTTCAGTATGAATAATGCAAAGCAAACCATCCCTTGTTACCATAAACCTGCTTTGGTTCAGGTTTCCACCTTTACCCAACCAGGTGAACCTATTAATTGAAGGATGAATCCTGATTGGGCTAATTCATAATCTCTCTTGCCAGTGGTTTGTTTAGGCATTGGTGAACGTTGCAATTTTGGTCAATGAACTATGAAGGAAACCCACTGAGAACTTTCTGAAAGGTTTCCTAAATATTTATTTATTTATTTATTTGTTTACTTATTTATTTATTTTTGAGACAGAGTCTTGCTAAACTGCCAAAGCTGTCCTCCTGTGTTGGGATTACAGATATGTGCCACTGTATTTAACTAGGTTTCCTAAATCTTAAGAAAAAAAAGATAAGAGAAAATATAGTCTCTTTAATTCTTTAGATATTTTCCAGTCTGAGAAGGATCCCTGGGGATGAACTATGAAGAACACAGAATAGAAAGATGGAATGATGCCAGGCTCTTGATGGTATTATTCAGCCACTGTCTTAGAAAATCCTATTCCAAATCTATCTCCAAACATATACGAGAGCACACCTCTGTATTATTAAAAATGGAGATGTCATCCTAACTATCACAAATTCTAGAATGTAGAGGACCTGATACGTAGAGGTCAACTTTCATTTTGACTTCAATAATGCTTGCTCAATTTATTTAAAGGAGAATCCACTACTTTTTTATTTTGAGGGTTTTTTTGTTGTTGTTTCATTTTTTTCTGGAAGCTGGTGAAACACCCAGATCCTAGGCATATTCTTTTTTTTTTCTTCAATGACTCCTTACCTGATAGTCATATTCTTATAAGAGTAGACTTGTTGACTTAATTCTTGTTGACATTATGTAAATCCTTCCATTTTAAATCCCAGGTCCTACTCACTAGCATAGTTAGTGTTTACAAGTCGAGAATTTCCCTGAGGTTTTGCAAGACTAATCAGGTCCTCTTCAACAACAGCTTGTTCTACCGAATTCTGGACTTTACCTCTTCCATCCTGTGTCTTCCTTTCCTTATTGAAATTCAATCATGAACCCTTTATATACTGTGTCCCCCGGAAACCTCTCCTACTCTATGTGCTGAATGAATTGATTTTTTTTCCTTTACTGCTACCATTTTAATAAGGGTGGGGAGGAACAAGAAAACATATGCACTTGGTTGACTCTCTTGATCCAGAATTCTGACCTCACACTTCCAGTGACTAAGGATGGAATCAACTGACCTGGAAGTTCTGAATGGAACTCTAGTATACAGTTGTTTTGGAGTCAGAACTAAAAGATCTCTAATATTCTTTGGGTCTGAAAATTAGCAGAAGCTAATGTGGCAGAAGGTACTTTTGTTTGTTTGTTTGTTTGTTTTGTTTTTTTTACAATGCTGGGGATCACACCCAGGGCCTCAGGCATGCTAGGTAAACTCTCTACCAATGGGCTGGAGAGCCCAGGGAGTTATTTTTTAAGGTGCTCAGATATTTTTAAGGACCTGAACTCTGGCAGCTGATATCTTTAGGTTGGTACAGATGGAAGCCGAAACTGGTTGAGTCTCTCTTGTTTCCTTTAAAAAACACATGATAATTAACATTCTATAAAATTCACATTTAAAATGCATATTTCTAAGGTCTTTAGTACTCACAGGTCATACAAACATCACCACTAACTATAGAGCATTTTCCTTACCCCCAAAAGAAACCCCATACTGATTAGCTGGCAGTCTCTCTCCATTTGTCCCTCCCCCTAACCTGTGGACACCAATCATTTACTTTCTGTCTTTATGACTTGCCTATTCTAAATATTTCATAGAAATGGAATCATGCAATATGTAACCTTTTCTGTCTTTTCTCTTTTACTTAGCATCATGCTTTCAGAGTTCATCCACTTTTAGCATATGTCGGTAATTCTTTCCACTTTAAGACTGAATATTATGCCATTGTATGGATGTGCAGTATTTTGTTTATCTGTTCATCAGTGAATATTTGTGTCAATTCTACTTCTCGGCTGTTGTAAGCAATGCTACTATGAACATTCTTATGCTACTTTTTGTGTGGATATGTTTTCATTTCCCTTGGTTATCTATGCAGGAGTACCATTTGGTATCTTAGTCCATTTGGACAACTACAGCAATCTACCTTCTACTTGGTAGTTTATAAACAACAGAAATGTATTGCTTAGAGTTCTGGAGCCTGGGAAATCCACAATCAGGACACCAGTACATTCAGTGTTGGGTGAGGGCTTGCTCTCACTTCACAGATGGCACCTTCTTGCTGTATCCTCACCACGTGACAGAAAAGGCAACAGGGCTCCTTTTAGCCTCTTTCATAAGGGCCAAATACCCTTATGATTTAATCACCTCCTAAGGATCCCATCTCTTAAAGCTGTCATTGGCAATTAAGTTTCACCATATGAACAGTGTGTGGGGTGGGGGCACATTCAGACCATTGCACAGGGAAGTCTTCCAGTCCCCAACACAGAATATCCTTCCATTTATTTAGTTCTTCTTTAATTTCTTACAATAATTGTTATGTGGTTTTCAGTATACAGATCTTGTGGCTGTTTTGTTAAATTTATTCTTAGGTATTTTATTATTTTTGATGCTATTATAAATGGAATTGTTTCCTTAATTTCACTTTCAGATTGTTTATTACAAGTATATAGAAATACAACTGATTTTTTGCATATTAATCTCAAATCTTGCCACCTTGCTGAACTTATTTATCTACAAGAATTTTTTTGTGAATTCCTTAAGATTTCTATATACAAGATCATGTATGCACAGAGGTAGCTTTGCTTCTTCCTTTTCATCAGAATGGCTTATATTTTATTTTGATGAATTTTGCCTAATTGCCATGTAAAGAACTTATAGAAGCTATAGGAATGGATATTCTTTCCTTGGTCTTGATTTTAGGGAGAAAGCACTCAGTCTTTCTTTCTTTTTTTTCTTTCTTCCATACTGGGGTTTAAACTCAGGGTCTACACCTTGAGCCACTCCACCAGCCCTTTTTCATGATGGGTTTTTTCAAGATAGGGTCTCTTGAATTATTTGCCTGGACTGGCTTCCAACCATGATCCTTTTGATCTCTACTTCTTGAGTAGCTGAGATTACAGGTGTGAGACACTGGCACCTGGCAGCACTCAGTCTTTTACCATTAAATATCATATTGTCTATGAGGTATTCACAGGCACCATTTAAGAAGTTGAGAAAGCTTCCTTCTATTTTTAGTTTGTTGAGGCTTTTGTCATGAAATGGTGTTATATTTGGTCAAATAATTTTTGTGTGTCCCTAAAGATGATCATATAGTTTTCATTCTTTATTCTATTAATCTGGTTGTTACATTGACTAATATTTGGATATTAAACCACTCTTGTATTCTAGGATAAATCCCACTGGATTATAATTTTTCTCATTTTTATATATTACTAGATTTAATTTGCTAGTATTTTCTTGAGAATTGTGTGTGTGTGTATATTTATATTAACACAGGATATTGGTCTATACTTCTTTTTGTGATGCCTTTGGTTTTGGTATGGGGTAATGCTGGCCTCATAGAATGGGTTGCAATGATTTTCTTATTCTATTTTTTTGAAGAGCCTAGACTATTCTTAAGAGTTTGAGCTGGAGGCCTGGCTCAAGGCATGGTAAAGTGCCTGTTTACCAAATGCAAGGCCCTAAGTTCAAAACCCTGTTTAAAGGAAAAAGAGAAAGAAAGAAAATGCTTGAGACTTGACAACTCTAGCTGTCTTTTTTCTCTTTTTAAAATTGTACTATAAAATTTTTTTATTGGGATATATTTGTTTAAGGGGGAATTCATAGTGACAATTTTGATTAGGCTTATGTTGTACATTGGTTAGATCACTCACATTGTTTTTTTTCTTTTTTTTTTATATGTGTGTGATATCTACTGTAGAACAGTTTGAAGTCCTTTGGTGTTCTCAAGGTCATCCTTTTGCATCCTTCTTCTTGCCATACTACCTCCCTAATTTCTTCTGGAACTGCTCTATATGTTTCAGGGTGATAATGGCATCACTTGATACACTATAAATTTATTTGATCTGTTTCTTCTCTCCTCCCAAAGAAAGATACATTCTGTTTTGTCACAGTGGTGTGTTTCTATAATACAAATGAGCTAATGGATGCTAAATGAGGGAACGAAGTCAGTTTAGTATGGACATTGTCATGTTCAATTTTTCATACTTGACTTTTCTAGTGAAACGTGGTGGGGCACAGAAGAGGTAGTAGAAATATAACACTTAGCCAGAGAAGAAGAAGCCTTCAGCTCTACTGCTGCATATGCAACAACTCTTTCAACTCTTAAAGAAAAACCCAAATACTAAAAATAAACACCAATGCTGTGGGCCCCCTCTCCAGAAAGACATACTCCAGACCTTCAAAACCCCCTGATTCTGGCAGGTTTTGCTTATAGTTGGCAAGGAGCCCCATTTCCATAAGTTTGCGTTTCAACTCAAAACCCTAAGTTTGCATCTCAATCTGTTGTTTTTAACATCCTTTAAAACAACATCTAGCCACAACTGCCTGGGTGGGCTGTTCAAATTTCTCCTGAGGTGCCAATGAATATTTTTCTTTTGTGTTCTAGTTGCAAAGTGACATAGATTTAAATGATGTGTCCAAACACTGTTCTTGCCACAAGTCTTTTATTTTTAAACCAATTTTGCAGGATATGAGACATTTCATAAATGCAATAACATTAATGCTGTATTTATATTCTAACCAGGGATTTAGGTAGGATACATTGGATTCACTCATAGTAGAGTCTTTAGTTGCAATGCAAGACAATGGCATCGTGATGTCAAGGTAAGGAGGAGGTTTTGATAGCCCTTAAATCTCACTTTAAAGACTTTCCCTATTCTTTAAAGAGGGGCTAGTCCTGTCTGAGCCTTGGGGAGTTTTATTTAATAATGATAATATTAATAGCTAATGTTCCTCACTCCACATATGTCCCAGTCCTAGTGTTGCTGTTACTCAGTCCTCCACTGTGTTCATAGCAAAGCCATGAGGCCATTTAGCTTTGGGTTAGCCAGCCTCAGACTTTCTCTTCAGTCATACTGTTTTCACAACATGCTTAGTAAAAACATGTCTCCTTGGTCAAAGCTTCACAAACTTGAGCATTCACTAGAATCACTGGAGGGATTCTCCAAACATTAATTCCTGGATGCCACCTCCGGAGATTCTGATACCGTATGTCTGGTTAAGGCCTGAGGATTTGCATCTCTAACAAGTTCCCAAGTAATGTTGATGTTGCTGGTCCAAGTACCAGATTTTGAGTGTCCCTGCTCTAATAGCCCTGCCAAGCAAATTTTTTTCCTTTTGAGACAGGTTCTTGCTGGCTAGTCCAGGCTGGCCTTGAACTCATGAGCTTCCTGCCTCTTTGCCCTGAGTACTGGAATTATAGATGTATGCCACCACACCCAGCTTCCAAGAAACATTTTTTTTTTCATTATGTAGTTTTGAACCAAGGGTGATTTTGATTCCTATGAGACAATTGGCAATGTCAGGGGTCATTTTATGCCTTCTTGTCTCACTGAGAAGTTACGCTACTGGCATCTGGTAGGTGGCAGCAAGGGATCTACTGACAAACATTGTAGAACGTACAATGTATCTGGCCCAAAGTGTCAGCAGTGCTGAGATTGAGAAAGTCTGCATTAACACACTATTTCTGCTTTGTTTGCCAATAGCATTCAGTCCTTCTGATTGTACCAATGTCATGTCAATAGCCCAGGAATTAAAAGTGGAGATATAGGAACAATTGTACTCAGCATTCTAAATTTTCTTTTAAACCATGGAGTATTTTGAACTCTCAAAATACAAGACAAGTTATTATTAACTTGTCTTCAGATTTGCAATTTCTTCTTCATAGTTCTCATGGCAGAATGGAGGAAATTATTAAAGCTACATCGTTGGAGGCTGGGCCCACCTATTTTTTTGATCAGGTAATAACATTGCTCCCTTTCATCAAATTCTAATTTAATTAAAAATTCATTTTGACAAACACTTCTCCTACAGCTTAATCACAAACATTTCTTTCATTTTAGTTGAAACATAAACCGAAAAAATGGAAAAAGGAAATGTATGAGGACCAGTTCTCCCACCAAATGACAAAATATCGGTAAAACATCTGGAATCCGTCTTTAGTTTTGGGTGTTACTTGACATTTGCACAGGCTTATACAATGCTCAACACCAATGCTTCCCCATTCCTCATTCCCCCAAAATCTACACCCAGGAATTTCCATTTCAAATCCGACCATGAGGTCAGTCAGTGGCTAACTTAAGTGTATTGGTGATATTAGTAGGTCTTGCTGGTTCCCTTAATATTTTGGGACAACCCAGTCCCACTCTGCCCTAGGGAATTAGTACTATGTTGTCTCTACTTTATGCATAACTTCCTCCGTCCCTCTTAACTCTCTTTGTCCTTTTTTTTTTACTGGGGATTGAACTCGGCCTCACACTTGCTAGGCAAATGCTCTGTCATTTGAGCCCACACCATCCTCTTTATTTAAATAGTACTTTTGTGGTGATTCTTTTCTTGATTAGTCTGTTTCAGATTTCACTTTGTTCTTTCCTTCACATTTCCACATCCCCTTACTAACTTAATGTTTCTATTGTGCTTACCACTTTCTAGCTTCTAAATGATACTGTTATTTATTTGTTTACCCCATCCCCTCAAGAGGGTCTATAAGGACAGGATTTTAATAAAATACTTGATCACTTTTCTATCCCCAAAACAGCACTTGGCACATAGACTGTGCCTAATAAAGGCATATTGAATGTGTCAAGTTCACTTCATGCCTGAAGTGATGAAACTAGTTGTACTACTTTTTACCCTCTAGTTACTACAGTTTCTTTACTTGTGAAGTGAAAATAAAAATACCCCAAACTGTCTGTCTGTTTTTTTCAGTGTTGAGGATCTAGCCCAGAAACATGCACATGCTAGATAAGTGCTGTACCACTAAGCCATAACGCCCCAGCCCCTCCAACCTGTCTGTATTAGTCAACTTTGAATTATTTCAAGGAAATGCCTGAAGTGCTTAACTGTATAAAGAGGTTTACTTAGTGCACAGATTTTTAGCTTCACAGGCATGGTTCTAGAGTTGGCTCAGTTCTCAGCTGTGTCATCTCATGATGTATAGCAATGGGGGTGGATAAGCAAGTGATTATATCTCAAACTAGGAGCAGAAAGAGGACAGGAGGGCCAGGCTTGCTCCTTTTATAACAACCCTCTGGTGAGAACTCAAGGGTTTTTATCCGAGGGACAAAGTGCCAATAAGAACTACATCATGCCCCCAGTGACCTTGGGACTTGCCACTAGACCCCACTATTTAAAGATTTCACTACCTTCTAATAGTTCTGCTCTGGGGACCATATTTTTAACACATGAAACTTTGGGGAGATACACTATTAGACCATATTCATACCACAGCACTCTTAAAACATATACCACAAGGGTGTATAAGGTTAAAAGTTGTCAATTACACAAGTAATTGTATAAGTGAATTCTTGACTAGAGGTGAGAGTGCCTCCTAAGGGAATTTGGCCAGGTCTTCTTTTTTATTTTATTTTATTTTATTTTTTGAGATTCTGAGGATTGAACTCAGGTCTCTACCATTCAAGCCATGCCACCAGCCCCAGGTCTGAAGACATCTTTAGTTGTCATGACTGGGAGTTGCTATTGTCCTTATAGGCAGAAACCAGGGATACCAGGGATGCAGCCAAATATCCTAACGTGCATTGGACAGCCTCTCACAGCAGAGAATCATGCTGCCCAAAATGTCAGTACAGCCTGAGTTGAGAAACCTTGCTTCACACTAATCTATGTGGTTTTTCAATCTGCTATAACTTTGCTCCCAAATCACTGCAATTTGCTGCTGTTTTCAAAAGTCCATCATCTCTTCATTTCCAATTCTTCCTGCTAGAAAAGCAGTACAGCGTAAGTGGTCATTTCACCTCCACAGTTCTTGCCTTATAATTAGCATTCAATCAATAAGTTCAGATTGTCATATGAACAAGATGTGTGTTTATCATAGATCTCCAAGATTCTATTGGCTGTCCAGATTTCTCACTCAAGACATACCTTAGGGTATGTGTTAGCCCATCTGGCTTGGGAACACTCCACTTCTTGCACTGCTGCCCTACTGTTCCATTGTACAGATAATAAAATCCACACTTCCTACAATAACCCACAGTCTGTCTGTGATTTCCTTTCCTACCTGCCTTCCCATTTCACCTAACAATTTCTATGTCACTCCCTTCTCCCCAGCCATTCTGGCCTATCTATCTGTTCCTCTCTGGGTTTTTTTGTTTTTGTCATTATTGTTTCTGGAGACAGAGTCTTGTTATGTAGAAGCCCAGGCTGGCCTCAAACTCCAGATACTCCTGCCTTGGCTGGAATTACAGAAATGCTCTACCACACAGGGTTGGCCTATCTGTTCTTTAACAGCAGTAACAGCTTGACTTCCTCTTTTCCAATTTGGATGTCCTTTATTTCTTTTTCTTGCCTAATTGCTCTGGCTGGGATTTCTAGTACTATGTTGAATAAATGTGATAAAACTGTTTTTTGTTCCAGATATTAGACAGAAACCCTAGCTTTTCTCCATTCAGTGTAATATTAGCTCATGGTTTATTGTATATGGTCTCTATTATGTTGAGATGTATTCCTTTTATAACTAATTTGTTCTACTTTTTTATCATGAAGGGATATTGAATTTTATCAAATGCCTTTTTTCTACATCTATTGAGATGGTCATATGGTTTTGTGATACATCACATTTATTGATTTATATATGTTGATCAATCTTGAATCCCTGGAATGAGTCCCGCTCGATCATGGTGAATAATCTTTTTAATATATGGGTAGATTAGTTTTGCTAGTATTTTGTTTAGGATAGTTACATATATGTTCATCAAGGATATTGGCCTGTTTCTTTCTTTGTTGTGCCCTTATCTCATTTTGGCATCAGACTAATGCTCAGGGAAATGGTTTGAAATAATTCTCTTGTCTCCAATTTTTTTTAAAATAAGTTAAGAATTTGTATTAGTTCTTTAATATTTGGTAGGATTCAATAGTGAAGTCATCAGTTTTGGACTTTTCTTTGATGGGAGACTTTTTATTACTGATTCAAACTCATTAGGATTTTAAGTCTGGTTTTGAACTAGAAAGTCCATTACTTGAGCCATCTATTTAAAAAAAAAACCAGATATATAAATATTATTTTACCATTTACATTAAGTTTCTTAACCATACTAACTATCTGAAGGAGGTATAATTACTGACCCCATTTACATATGGAAAAAGTGAGGCAATTAATAAATGGTATGTGTTGTTATTATTGTAAAAAGCGTGATCTTTATTATTTTATGTGAATAACAGATAAATCTGACTGTTATGATGCGTGTTTATAAGGTTTACAAGAATAAAGAAAATACCACAAACTACAGATAACATAATGGATGCTGCACAAAGTTAGTGTTAAATTTGGTGAAGTAATGTTCATGAGAGCAAGTACAAAAGCTATAAAGAGATATATAAACTTAATGAGTTACTATACAGTTTTTAAAAGTCCTTCATTTAAAAAATATCGATATGAAACTACAACCAATGCCCAAAGTTCAAAGATTGAAGATCTACATTTAAACTTTTAAAATTATTTTTATTATTATCATTTTTTACTGAGACAGGCTGACCTGCAGCTTTTTATGTAGGCTTTAGCCTCCTGAGTGCTGGATTATAAGTGTGTACCACCACGCCTGATGTATGTTTAGAATTCTTATGCCAACACAAATATCTTTAGATCGTTTAAAATTTTCCCTTTTACTTTATATTTGACACTTAGTTGAGAAACCAATATGCTATTGAGACCAATTTTTAGAAGAAAAATACAATTATCTCCTTAGTGCTGTGCACCTTTTTAAAAAGTTTGTTCAGGCCAGGCTCCAGTGGCTCATGCCTGTAATCCTAGCTACTCAGGAGACAGCGATCAGGAATATCACAGTTCGAAGCCAAGCCCAGGCAGAGTCTCTTTGCGAGACTCTATGTCGAAAAGACCATCACAAAAAAGTACTGGTGGAGTGTCTCAAGGTATAGGCCCTGCATTCAAATCCCAGTACTGACAAAAAAACAAAAGCAAAATGAACAACAAAAAAAAACCCTTTGTTTAGGAGCAGAGATCTGGAAGACTGCAGTTCGAGGCCAGCTCAGGCAAAAAGTTCACAAGACCCCATCCAACCAATAAAAAAGTTGGGTGTGGTTGTGTGAGCCTGTCATCCCACCTATATGAGAAGCCCAAATAGGAGAATCACAGTCCAGCTGGCCTGGACAGAAACATGAAACCCTATTTGTAAACAAAACTAAAACCAAAAAGGGCTATGGGCATGGCTGAAGTGGAAGAGTGCCTGTCTAGCAAGCACAATGCCCTGAATTCAAACCCCAGTACCCCCAAAACAAAACAAAAACCCCTCTGTTCAGGGTGCAGGGGGAGATAATTCTATCAGGTGTTATGTTTCACCACACTGATTTGGTGAAAGAAAGCACTTTGAAATAGTAATGACTGGCACAGCTGCTTTAAATCCTTTGAGCAAGTGATTTTGAGAACATTTCAGAGGCCAGTTTGTTAAAGTGTCTTCCTTGTAGTATTTGTTAAGCAAATATGTGCTAGAGAACAGAAATGAACGAAATAAGTCTCTGCTTCATGGAGACTTCATTGGAGCAAAGGGAAACAAACGACAGCCAAATTAAAAAGTAGATACATGGAATGACAAATTATGATAAATGCTTTGGAGAAAATAAAGCAAGTTTAAGGGAATAAGAGTGGTGCTGTCTTGTATAGGAGTTGTAAAATGATTTCAGTCTGCAGTACCACTTGAACAGAGGCTTGGAGGATGTGAGGGAACACTGTGTGCACAGGTGGGAAGTAACCTTGGTATGTATGTGGGCCAGTGTGGCTTGAGGCCTAATGAATTGAGAAAGGACACTAGGAGATATGATCAAAAAAATAAGAGAAGGAAGGCTGGGCATAGTAGACCTTCTGTAATCCTAGCACTTAGAGGGCTGAAGCAGGAGGACTGCAAGTTTGAGGCCAATCTGGGCTACATAAATGAGATCTTATCTCACTGTTACACAGTGAGTGATGTGGGACGCTATTGGAGAGTGTGAGCAGAGGATAGTGACTTACCTGATTAAAGACCTGGTTTCTGTGTTGAGACTGAATTTTAAAAGATGGGGAAAAGAGCCTTTCTATAGTAGTGATTCCTGTGAATAATGACGGTCGATCAACAAGTATGATATAGTAGTTGGGAAAGAAGGGGAAGAGATTGCATTCTGGATATACTGTACTGGATTTCATTATGGAATAGGTATGGATCTGAGAGGAAGAGAGATGCCCCAAAGCCTTTGGTTTGAGAAATGGGAAGAATGGAGTTTCTATTAATTGAAATAAGTAAAAACCAAGAGAAGATCAAGTTTGGTAGAAAAACCAAGAGTTCAGTATTGGATGTGTAGGATAAGTTGAATTTAAGAGACTTAGTAGATACGTTAGGTAGGAAGTTGGATACATAAGTCTGGAGTCCAGGAGAGAAGTCAGAGCTAGAAATACATGTTTGGGGGGTTGTCAGGGTCTAGATGGTTTTTAAACACATTTAATGGGATCAGATTACCTAAAGAGTCTGGATACAGAAAGGAAGAGAGGCGTGAAAGGGAGAAGTTGACTCAGAGATGTAAAGAAACAGAAAGCTGGAGAAGGAATAGCCAGTGAGAAAGGAAAACCAAGAGAAAATGTTGTCCAGGAAACCAAGTGAAAAGAATGTTTCAAGAGTGTCCATTTGTGTCAAGTGCTGTCTGTGGATTGTGTGAGTTGAAGACTGAATAATGGCATTAAATTTAACATTATTAAGGACTTTAATGACCTCAAAAGAGGTTTTTTTGGGGTTGGGGTATAGCTCAGTGGTAGGGCTCTGATCTTCAGCACTGCAAAAATTAAAATAAAATAAATATGTTTCTATTTGGAGTGGGGGGACAAATATTGAAGAGAGAATGGGAATAACTTTTAAACAGTTTTCCTATAAATCACTTCATATCCATTAGGATGGCTATTATTGAAAAAAGCAGAAAATAAATGTTTGCAGAAAGGTTGGAATATAAAATGTCTCTGCTATGGAAAAAGATATGGTATGTACTCAAAAAAATTAAACATAGAATAATCATATGCAATAATTTAGATCTGAAATGTCCCCAGAGGCCCACATATTAAAGGCTTGGTCCTCAGTGTGGCCCTTTGGGAAGTGTTGGAACCTTTAGAAGGTGAAGCCTAATAAAAGGAATTTAAGTAATTGGAGGGCATTCCCTTGAAGGGGGTTTGGGATCCCAGCTCCTTCCTGTGTCTCTCTCTTTGCCTCTTGGCTACCATGAAGTGAGAAGTTTCCTCTTCCACATGCTTCCACCATGATGTACTATCTTACCACAGGCCCCAAAGCAATAGAGCCTACAGAACATGAACTGAAACCTCTGAAAACATGAGCTTTCCTTTTTATAAGTTGATTCTCTCAGGGTTTTGTCATAGTGAAGGAAAGCTGACTAACATACCATGTGATCTAACAATTCCATTTCTGGATATATGTACCCAAAAGAAGTGAAAGTAGATATTGCACACCCATGTTCATAGCAGCATTATTTACAATAGCCAAAAGATGGAAGCAACACAGATATCCACCAAGAGTAGAATGGGTAAACAAAATGTGGCATATACATACAGTGCAATATTATTCAGACTTTAAAGGGAAAGAAATTAGATACATGCTACCACATGGATGAACATTGAGGACATTATTCTAAGTAAAATAAGCCCCAGTCACGAATGGACAAATATTGTAAGATTCTCCTTATGTAAAGTTTGTAGTCACATTGATTGAAACAGAACATAGTATGGTGATTGCCAGAGGCCAGGGGAAAGGGGAAGTGGTGTTTAGTGGATAGAGAGTTTCCATTTTGCAAGATGGAAAAGTTCCAGAGAGGATGGTGATGATGGTTGGCACTGTATGGATGTACTTAGTAGTAAAATAGTGCACATTAAAAATAGTTAAAATACTAAATGCTGTATTGTGCATATTGTACCATTGGGAAAAAGGGAATTTTACTATTAAGGAGCAGGTAAATGGGACAGTTGGTTGGTAGGACATGCTTATCTTTGCATTCGTTTCTAAAAATTTCATGGAAAAAGAATGGAAGACTTTTGTAAAAGAAGGTTGCTAGTAATGCCTTATAAGGAGGATCAGCTAAAGCCTCACCTCCCTCTAATCTCCACATTCCACACTCAAGCCATGTAAATTTAAGGACCCAGAGATGGCTTTTGTCATAGACAAGGATAGTTAGTACCTGGGGTATGGACTTGAGCAAACCCTCATGTCTGTGAGACTGGGAACGACCTGTGGGTGTTTTGAAAAATTCTCTCAGGAAGCAAAATATGGCTGGGCGTGGCAGTGAAGCTAAAACATATTTAGCATATTCCCTTATCTCTTCCAGCTCTATGTCAACAGGGGTCTTATCTACAGTGAACCACGCTGGCCCAAAGAGACCCAAAACACTCCCTTGACTGAGACTCTCCGAGAATCACTGTGTTCATAGGACTATAGATCTGTTCCCTTTTATAGAAATTTCACAAAAGCATGGACCCTAGCATGAAATACTACTATGGATGTAGCATGACTGTTAAGGTGGCTCTAATCTAGTTCTACTATACAGAAATGCAGCCCCAGAATGAACAGTTCTTCCAAATTTAAGGGAAATCTGGAATGTGGATTTTTAATAGTATACTTCTGGGCCTCTGATATCGGCATCACAAATTTATAAAAAATGGCTTGTACACTTCCCTAAGCAGGCCAAACAATATATATGTCAGGGTTCGATCCTTCCATAGGGCTACTAGTTATGAACTCTCACCCAGACCTATCCAGATTACAGGATTGTGATAAATCTTTCCACAGACACAGAACATGAATGTTCACTATTTGTCTAAATTCACTCAGCAACCTCAGTCCATTTTTCATATTTAGCACACTCCAGAAAAATGCAAAGGAAACTGAAGAGACCAGATCAGGGCCTCTCACTGAAATACTGAATGTGCTTTTAAATTTACCTTTGTTAAAAGTAAAAAGTCATTATCTGAGAAAAAAAATTTCTCTTGAATAACTAGGGAGATAAAACTATTTCATGGGATTGTTGAACTATGTAGTCAACATCAAACATCTATTATTAAAACTTTTAGATCAGCAAAACACAGTTATTGTTTAAGTAATGGATAACTGGTCATTTTACACTCATATACATAGGATACTATGAAATGGAAATAATGTAATACCTTCCAGATAGTTATTGTGAGGGTTGTAAGTATAAAAGTGATAAATACATTTACTATGTCATTATTATATTAGTTAACAAAGATTATTAAAATAATATTTTTTATCTTTTAGAAACCAGTATATAAAATTATATATAGTGTACATATATGTGTGTGTTAAATGAGTCCTCTTGAGACTGAAGGATTTCTGAAATAAAAGATCTTACTGTGCTACTATCATTGCTAGTCAGAAAAAGGACCAGGTCCTGGGACAAGTTTCTGCATCTATCAGAAGTAAGGCTAGATAGCACTTGGAAAAATGTTTGCTAGACCTAGTGCTGGGAGTACTTTTATATGAAAATTTGAATTGGGGGGAAGAAACCATTGCTTATTTACATTAAACCTATATTACCTAAAGATAAGAGGGGTAGGTAGCATGAAGGAGGAAAAGCTTTGGGGTAGGATGGCAGTCATAAGGAGAAGTAATTGTTGCTTCTAATTTTGTTGGGGCTAACAGACCAGAAAGTTACATGTAAATGACACATGGAGGCCTTGTTGGCCAGCCATGATGGGATTTAAGTCAGGATTTCAACATACATTAGGAATCTATTGTTTCTGCTTGTTCTTGTTCATGTTCTCTTGACTTTTTGTAAATCTCATTTAAAAGCAATTTGGCTCAGACATTGTACTTGAACAATTACTTTAAAAATAATTTGAAGCCTACAGTGAAGTTATCTTCCACTGGAGATTTGTATTTGTTCTGCCAGATGGGGAGAACAACACTTTGGAGGTACCTTCATTCAATTTCAGGAAGTGAGAGCATTTGAAGCTATATTTGAAAGTGTCAGACTAGTCTATTTCTAGATAATCCTTACTTATAGGATGAAGCCTTTTGGGTCCCAATCTGTAACCCTTCCCTTGGAAGGTCTTGGATACTAAAATTTGAACCCTAGCTCCCACAAAACTATCAAAGGCCTTGATCAGTCTCTAAGTCTCTCTAAAACTGGTAAATTCCCTACTCCCCACCTCTGATCTTCCCATGGAGGAGAAATATGGGATTTACCTTTTGGATTGCCATCTTCTCCCAGATATTGGAGAGTAATTCTTCACTATTCTTATTAGGTTTGCATAGCCTTTAAAAAGTTTGTAAATATTCAATTAATTTTTATCAACCACAGTTTTCCTACTGTGCTATAGGACATTAGAAGTTATTCCTATCCAACTGTGTCTTTATACCCACAAACCACTCTCCAACAATGTCCCCATCCCTACACCCTTTCCAGGATTTTAAATGTTCCCAACACAAGGAATGATAAGTATCTGAGGAGATAGATATGCCCTTTACCCTGATCTGATCATTACACACAGTATACATTTATTGAAATGTCACAGCATACTTAAGTATATACAATTGCTATGTGTCGATTAATATTTTTAACGCTTTGTCCAGCTTCTCTATTTGTCTTCTAAAGAAGGTTACTTTAAATTACCTAGGTATCCTTATCAAAAGAGGAGGATCGCTTGTCATTTTTAAACAAAGTATATGCATAGTTATCTTATGAACTGTGGCTGAAAATTCTCATCTGTGAAACACATACTCCTTTTGTGGATCTGTTTCTGTTGTCTGCTTTTAGGATTTTAGCATACTGTAGTGACATCTCATTGGAGTGTATAGGACAGGCTAAGGGAACATAGAAGATGTTTGTGGTCTAACAAGAAATTCACAGCTGGGGATCTAGCTCAGTGGTACAGTATTTGCCTAGTGTGCTTGAGGTCCTGGTTTCCCCAGCACTACAAACAGAAATTCAGGGAAGACTTTCAGGAAGAAGTTATCTCTGTCATGTCTTATAATTAAACAAATAAATAAACAAAACACACATGGCCTTAGTCTTTTGCAATGTTTATTGCAAAAAAGTTTAAGAAGTATAAAAGGAGAAAATTAAAGGTTTTCTCCATAACCTCACAATCAATTAACTTTTTGATGGACATTTGCTTAGTCTTTTTGCTACCAGATACTCTACATATCTCAGCACCTCTCTCTCTCTCTCTCTCTCTGTATATATATATAATATATTTGAGGTCATTTTATACATATGATCAATCATATACACTTAATCTATAGTATAACATAAGTATTTTTCCAAATAATTCTTATGGCTACCCACTGTGTGGTTATGCCATTATTTACTTAGCTGTAGTCCTATGAACCATTAGGTTCAATTTTTTTCTAATATCAAACTTACAATAAGCCATTTTGTGCATAAATATTATACATCTTTCTGATCATATTTTTCCAACAAGATGGATTTCTTGAAGTCAAATTACAAAGTTAAAAAATATAAAATATCTTTAATGTTCACATGTGTTCTTTGCAGACATAAAAAGAAAAAACCAAAAAAACTACAGAATGACAGTGTGAGTATAGCAGGCTTATCTGAGAAAGATGAGTTCCACGCACTTAACTTCTCAGAATTTTCTAGTGTGCTCAAACTTCCTTCAAACCTTAAATTCTTCAAAATTTACTTGCAAAAGACCCTCTATGAAGAATACAAACTCATTGCTCCTGAAATACTGTATGAACTTGGGCAAATATTGCAGAAATATGCTGAGCATAACATTATTTTCCCTGAGGGGATCATCAATCTCATGAATTACAGTTGGCAAGATCTTATCGAAGACACTTATAATCATGCATCCAAAGCTACAAAGTTTGAGCAAGACAAATCCTCACAAAGAGATTCCACTTCCAAGACCATCATTAACTTAAAGAAATTCAAAATCAGCAGTCATCCAAGAGGATCTCGTAAGGAAAATCGTCCAGTTAAAGCCAAAAAAGAGCACCATGTTGTATCAAGTAGATCTACAGAAAAAATGTGTAAGTAGAAATTATTGGTTAGATTTATAAATAATAACCTGGGATAAATGAACAAAATCAGCAAGTAAGTGAGATGTTGACAAAGCACTGAGTTAGTGTTATTGGGTTTATGTTAATCATTCTAGTCAGTAACGAATGTGAAGAGAAAAATATAAGATTTTATAGTGTGTTTCAGTTAAATAAAGCATCTATTAGTTTCTGCCTTGGAATAAACTTGAGATTCTCTTACAGCAGTAATATGCAACAGAAATATAATGATATCCATGTAAATAATTTTAAAAATTAAGCCTCTTATTTTAAAATAATTATACTTCCAGATGCATTTGTAAGAAGTTTCACAAAGAGATCCCATAGATTTTTTTTACCCATTTTCTCCATACGGCAACTTCTCACAAAACTATTGTATAGCATTACAACCAGTACATTGACACAGATGCACTCAAGATTCAAAACATTTCCAGCACCACAAAGATCCCTCATGGTGCGCAACTGTGGGCACACTCACTTCCCTTCTGCCCCCACTTCCTCTTTGACTCTGGCAACCACCAACAGGTTCTCCATTTCCATATGGTTATTATTTCAAGAAGGCTGGATAAATGGGCTCATACAATGTGTAAACGTTACTTATTGCTTTTTTTCAGCCAGTTTAATTATCTGGAAATTTTTCTATGTGGTTGTGTGTATCAGTAGTTTGTTCCTTTATATTGCTGAGTTGCAGGCTCCAGTACACATGGAGCAAAGAATGGACATTTTAAATATTAAAATCTTATTCACTTAGCATTTTAAAGATCACAAGGAACCTCCTAGCCATTGTCTAATTTAGTCGTCCTGATGTCACTATTATAGAACTAGTAAGATTTCTGTTTTACTAATATTCCAAAGGGCTGAGTAACTGTACCCAAATCTTAGAGTTGCCTATAGAGCCATGGCTCTATCCCTGGTATTCTGACCTCCAAGGTAGCATTCTCTTGTTTGCTAGGCAGGCACTCTGCCTAGCAGGATAAGTGGGAAAAGACCTCCAGCCCTAATAGCATTCTCTTTCTCACTTAATCCCTGTCATTCTACTATGATAATTATGAAAATGATATTACCAATAATAAGTGGCTGTCATAGTTATCCCTATAAGGACCCCTCCAAGATGGAGAAGTAACCTAGTATAGTGGCTTTTAGGATTCCTGGGTTCAAATTCTGGCTCTGACACATGTACAGCATGTATTTAAAACATTTGCATTATCACAGAAAGTTCTGTGCAGTGCCATTCTAGGAGGAAAAACTTACAAAACAGAGTGAAGTCCACCATCAAATAATTAATAGAGGAGTTCAGCTTAAAAATTAGGCCTCATACCCCATAGGATAGCTGTAATTGAAAAGATGGAGAAAGATACAACTTTGAGCACATTACTTAACCTTTTCTTGCCTCACTTTCATTATCTATAACATGGTATGACTTCCAAAGTTGGAAAGAGGTAAATAAGTTAGCTAACGTGTTTGGAAAAGCTTCTGAACAGCATACACACTGCAAAGTGTTTTTTGTTATTATCTCCATTCTCTCATATGATTTTTGTACTTATCCTTGATATACAGGTGTTATTATTTGTTTCTGGGAGTTCACGAGGCCCAATATATTTGCTTTAACAAGATAATTCTAGCAATAAATTCTTTTTTCTTTAATAACAAGATACTGCTATTAATGAATGGATTGGGATGTTCTAAAGCAATGATACTTAAAGTCTTATTTCTGAACCAGGAGCACCAACCTCACTGGGAACTGTTAGAAAAGCAAATTTGTAGGCCCTGTCCTAGATTCACTAGACCAGAAACCAGAGGTGGGGTCCAGCAGGCTCTCTAGGTCATTCTGATGCATGTTAAGTGGGAAAAGCATGCTTTACAGCTATTTCTCCAATGGTAATTTTATAATTTCATCTAGAACATAAGCTTTCATGATGGCACAGGTTTTCATCATCTATTTTGCCCATTGCTCTCTCCTAAATTAATTATTTAAGCTTAAAATTAATGAAGCTTAAAAACTAAGTCTCCCACTCACTGATATAGTTATTAATAAAAAAATATAGACAACAACAAATATTGGATAAGAAATAGAAAAACCAAGTCCTTCCAGCAGGAATGAAGTATTATCTTCCAGTTGAGTTTCCTGTGGCCAGCTCTGCACCAGTAATAAAACTGTGACTGTGAGTTGGAGGGATTTTCATTTTCATCCTTATGATTTTACAGGACCTGGCCCATCCCCCGCTTTTTTTTGGCAGTTCTGGGGTTTGAACTCAGGGCTTTGGAGCCTCTCGACCACTTGAGCCACACCATCAGACCTACCCACTGACAAGAGATCTGACCAGCCTTTGTCCAATTTTGACCAATTTTCATGGCAATAGTGAGCTTGATGGTTTGAGCATCAGGGAGGTTGTGTTGAAGGAGCACTGAATATTTTATCTGGGTTTTATTTTTCATTCTAATGACAGTCAATACAGTATGATGGGGACCACATTCTTTGGAGTTCCAAAGACTCCCAAAGAAACCAGGCCTGGTGGTGCATGCCTGTAATCCCGGTACTTGGGAGGCAGAGGGAGGCAAGAAAATTGAGAGTTCAGTGCCAGCCTGGGCTACATAGTGAGATCCTGCCTCAAAAAACCAAACCAACACCCCCCCTAAAAAAGCTCTAGTTCTGTGATATTACAGAAATCTAAGTAGTTCCTCCTCTATAAAATGAGGATAATAGAACTTTGTTGACAGAATTTAATGATATAATTCTAGGCATGGTGCCTGCAATATAGCGAATGTTCAATAAGTATGTCATAGGTACAGTGAGCGTCCTTACTTGTAGCCTTATTTCTTTTGCTTTTTAAAATCATTATACTTTCGTATGTTATTTCTTCTAGATGCAGCCTAATTGTTATGGGATTCTGGACTTAATAGCCCTCTTAATTTATAAATAAAATTTAAGCTGCCCCCATGCGTTCTGCATTCTTTTCAAAGTGCCTACTTTTAAAATTTTTCACAGCTTTTAAAACATTTTTTTTCTTCTACTAATCATTTCATAGATTAATAAGGTTTCTTGTTTTAGATTTACTTTTTGGTATAAAAAATGGTACAGAGGGGCCTTATGTCCTGGCAGCTTTTTCTTTTGTCTTTCTTCATATGCTAACAATATGCTTCTGACTGTTACCCAGTTGCTAAAAGAAGGAATGAAAAGCATGAATCTTTTTTCAGTAGTTCTCATGTGGAAGAGCAGTTATTAGAACAGAAATATAAATGCAACACAGTCTTGTAATAAATCAAGGAATTATGCAGAGGAGTTGGCAAGTTAAAAAGGTGATTCATTTCCAGAACAAATGATGAAACTATTTCATGGGCTATTGTTGGTGTTTATGGAAATCATTGCTGATGTCCTGGTAAGAATATTAAAAACTGACCATCTGATTTTCTGTGGATGAAGGTCTAGTAAAATGTTCTTTATTTTCTCCTTCCCCCTAACACTCTTCCTGCTGCTTTTTTTTTTTTTCTTTTAGCTCTTCTCAGCCATAACCAGTCTTCCCAGATCTCCCAGGAAATCAATTTACCTGTTGTCCTCCACTTCTCATTGTCATCCAAGGTCTGTCTAGAAAATGGTAAGATCACTTTATCCTTCCAATTGAGGATCAATTCTGGTGATCCACTTTTGTACCCTGGGTCAGACCTTTCTCCAAGACATCCTTTTATGGCACCCTTGCTAAGAGCCAGATACTAAGTTCATGGACTCTAAGCCAAATTTTTCAAAGATATCCCCTTCTTACCCAGCCATTCCTTATTTCTCTCTGTATGCCCTGAGAGTTTTTCCTTCATGGTCCTGAGAAGCCAGGTTTAGTGGTCATGATACTCACGCTCTTGGAAGAGAAGCCCTGGGCCCTTCCAACATAAGAACAAACGACCTTGGAACAGGAACAAAGGTTTGTGTGTGAAAAGGAAAATTTTTGTTCTTAAATTGTTTAGTTGCTATCAAAGAGAGCTCTTGCAAAAATTATGATTGCACAAATCTCAGAAGAATGCTTTATCTTCCAGAATAAAGTTATAAAGTAGATAAGGTATGAACTGTTAGGAAAAGGGAAGCTTGTTATCCCTTGATGTGGCAGCATTAATATAGCCAACTGCTTTGTAGCTCAGGGATTGAGTAGGAGGGAGAGCTAACTTCTGTGGGTCTCATAGACTTAACTTTTCAGGATTTTTCATCATAGATCTAATAATCTTAAGAACTAGTCAATGGTCAGCACACTAGGTAGTCTGTGAGCAAGGTCTTGATCACTGAAGGGCAGGGCTTAGTCCCAGGCTGGAAGGCTGGAACAATTAGGGCATTATCTAATCCCAATGAACTGGGATGGAGCTTGTTCAGTCTTGAAGTCTAAGGCTAGGATGGTTCTCATGACCCAGTGGGGATGAGCTTGCGTGTGATTATAATGTGTCAAGACCCTTGCTGGTAAATGACAAGAACTCAATTCAGACTAGCTTAAGTGACATGATAATTATTTGTTTATGTCATGGGCATCCTTTACAATATCAAAAGAAGAACTGCAGGAGCAGAGTCCAGGGCAGGACTCAATGCTGAAGGATCTCTTCTCTGACCATCTCTGGTTGGCTGCATTGTGTGATTGGTGAAGAAAATGGTTCCTGCCATCCTTAGATTCATGTGTTCACTGCTTAGGAAGAAAGTGACTCCTTTCTCCTGATGTCATGTGTAATGTCCCAGGTAATGACAGATTGACTCTGAGTCAAGTGGCCCAAAAATTGTTGCCTGGAAGATGGAGTTATATTATTGGTCAAACCTGAATCACTGGCTTATAGATGTCAAAGGAGTGTAATTGTCAGCCCAGTGTGAGCCCTGTGCTGTGATGTAGAATGATAACCCCAAAAGAAGGGAAGTCAAATAGTCCCACAGTCTTGAGAGAGAGGGTAAAGCCAGTCCATCCATAATCTAGGGCTAAAGTGGAAGTGCAGGTGAAGAAAAACAGGGAGAGGTGTTACATTGACCTGATCAGTTTCACTTAGCGTAGTGATGGAAATGAAGAGCTGAAGGAAAGACAAAGACCTGGGGATGGAGCACAACACATCCATGTTAATTATGCTCATGTGTTCTCTATGTACAGAGCAAAATTCTAGAGGGAGAAAGGTTAACAGAAGGTTAACAGTGCTTGTGTGGTAGGAACCCATGTTCGCTTTTTTCGTTTCTTCGTTTTCCAAATTTTCTTCTGTATGTAATTTGCTTTATCAAGTGTACTAGATTTAGAAGGATGGAATAAATATATGACCAGTTTTCCTCTGCTCCCAAATTCCTACCTTAAAGCTGCATGGGTCTCTTTCCATTTGTTCACTACAGGGTAGAATTTTTACAAGAGAAGAAATGTTAGCGCTAGGAGGGGCCTTGTAGATCATCTCATTCAATTCTTTCATTTTACAGATGAAAACAGTGAAGCCTAGAGATGTTGGATATCCAAATTCATTAGTAGAAGAGTCAGAAATGGAATCTGTGTAATGGCAGATAGGACCATGTCCATAGTTGGAGGGGTGTTGAGGAAACTGACCAGTACATCCACTTGGTATGTAAAGATTCTGGAAAGGCCTCAAATACTTCAGGGATTCAATTGCTTTGGACTAATCCCTTTGAGGGGGGGTAATTTTTAAGATGATAACTTATACTTGGTTTAGTACAAATGGATTATGGTTCTTTTTTCAAACAGGCTTTGGTAGACTAGTGGAGAGGCAGGGTTTACCCAGTGAGTACTCCTGGTACTTATTTTGAAGTATCTCTTTTGTGTTCAATATGTGTGTCTTCTTTTTTTAAGGTTGGATCTTTCATCAGCC
The DNA here is from genome assembly GCF_047511655.1 of Castor canadensis. Taxonomy (NCBI): domain Eukaryota; kingdom Metazoa; phylum Chordata; class Mammalia; order Rodentia; family Castoridae; genus Castor; species Castor canadensis. Next base: position 133,014,765 of record NC_133393.1, on the reverse strand, counting down.
TTTCTCAAAATTGGAAATTCTGGAATGGAAGACAGTCCTCAGTGCTGCTGTGAAGAGACTACAAGTAGCCATAATTGAAATGTAGGGAACTCTGCAGTCTTTACAACCCTATGCTTTTTTGAGGCACATGATAGGGTAGGCAAGAGTAGATGTAGAGCAGGTGTTACTCTGGGCAGGTCAACCTGTGCCTATCACCATGCCTGTTCTGTCTGTAGACAGGCACTCACACACAAACACTGTTCCCTTCCTGACAACACATGGGGAATTCATTGTATGGTTCATGAACTGATTGGTCAGTCAGCCTTGTCAGATGACTACTACAGGATTAGGTGCCAAAATGGTGGGAAGGAAAGAGGAGTGGATAGAGAGAGTCAGAGAAGGAGAAGGTACCCTTCTAAGGAAGCATAAAACAAGCCTCTCTGTTCAAGGGAACCTTAAACATCTCAATGTTACCAACCAACAGAAGACAAATCAAACAAAGGAGGTGGGCGGTGTGATTGTCCTCTCCATCTTATTGGTGAGGAAATAAACGTACCACAGAGTGTGGCAATCTGTTCACAGTCCCAGCTACAAAAAGGCAGAGCTAGGGGGAAACCCACACCTGTCTGACTCCAAGTCCATTTTTTACCTACCACAATTTGTTTCTGCCACTTTTCCTCACGTGGCTTCTGGCATGGAATAACTGCATTGCTTTTGGGGGTATATTTTAGATATAATATATGCTTAATATTTAGATCTTTAAATAATTTAGAGAAGTGAAGTCTGGGTAAAGTAGTTCACACCTCTAAGCCAAGCTACTTGGGAGGCAGAGATTGAGAGGATTGCAGTTTGAGGTTAGCTCAGGCAAAAAGTCAGCGAGACCCATCTCAACAAACAAGCTGGGTAAGGTGCTGTACGTCTATAATCCCAACTAGATAGGAGATATGAGTAGAAGGATTTCAGTCCATGCCAGCCCAGGTGGGCAAAATGTGAGACCTTATCTGAAAAATAACTAAACCTTAAAGGGCTGGCAGCATGGCTCATGTGGCAGAGCACCTGCCTAGTAAGTGTGAAGCCCTGAGTTAAAAAAAAAACCCTATATCACCAAACCAAGATTAGAAAAGTGTTAAGATAGAAATTAAAATCATGTAATCTTTTCACCAAGAGAATGCCATTTTTACATTTTGGCATATTTCCTTCTAATATTTTTTTCTAATATACATGCATAACCTTCATCTACCACCACCTCACATGCATATAGTAAATATAAATCTCATGCTATATGTTTTATGTATGTGTAGGAATATAGGATATTTATTTTTAATCTAGCTTCAAATTCCATTTTTGTCTGGCTTTTTTCCCCTACTTAATCACAAGAATTTCCTCTCCTGTATTATAAAATTCTATTTTTTATTTATTTATTTTTTGGGGTGGTACTGGGTTTTGAGCTCAAGGCCTTGCACTTACTCAGCAGGTACTCTATCACTTGAACTATGCCTCCAGTCCTTTTTTCTCTGGTTATTTTGGAGACAGGGTCTCACTATTTGCCCAAGCTGGTCTGGACCTCCATCTTCCTATTTATGCTTTCTGTGTAGCTGATATGATAGGCATACACAACTTCAATCAGCTTTTTACTGGTTGAGATGTGCTTTCTTTAACTTTTTGCTCAGGCTGGCCTGGAAGCAAGAGCCTCATGAGCTCTGTCTCCCGAGTAGCTAAGATTGCAGGCATGAGCCAACACAACCAGCTCTTTGGGTCCTTCTTTAAAGCTCAGTTACTAGAAGTGGAACTTGCTACAAGGAGCATTTTTAAGGTTCTATAGTACTGCTAATTGCTTTCTAGAAAAACCGTACCAACTAACATCATGGTGATGTGTAAGAGGGCCCATTTCATCATTATTCTTAGCACTAAATGGAATTATTATGCTTATCTAACTTTGCTAAATTGAGAGGAAAATTACTCTTGTTGAGTGTCTATTTCTTTGCTAATTAGAGGGGCTTCATGGTCTTTTAAAAACTTTCTGCTGTAAACTATATTCCTAATCTCTCCTTCCCCCCATCTGATTTGTCTTACCTGTACTAAACATTTAATTCTTTGTTGTCTGTAGCAAATATTTATTTCTCTAGTTTGTTTACTTCTTAGTGCATAGATGTTTTAACTTTTTTCAATTTTAAAGTATTTTCTTTTTAAATTTTATTATTATTTCTGTTGTACTGAGGCCATATTGTGACATTTACAAGCATTCTGTAATTTATCATAGTTGAATTCATGCCCTCCATCATTCTCCTTTGACCTGCCCTCCATTCCCGGAATAGTTTCCACAGGCATCGTTTTTCCATTTGCACACATGAGTAAATAATATTTCCATCATATTCATCCTCCCACACCCTTTCCTTATATCCTCCCCCTCTATAATACCTACCTCCCAGACAACACCTGTTTGGACTTTCTGTTCTTTATTTTTGTAATTAAAAAAAACGGCACATTTTTGTTTGCTTAAGATAGCTATACAGGTGTTACATTGTGACATTTCCATGTATATATGTATTATAGCCTGAGTTGGTACATCCCTTTATTTTTCTCCTTTCTACCTGAGCCCCCTTCTTATGGTGATTTCAACAGGTTTAAAAATTCTATATTCATTCCTATATAGAAAGTATATCACAACCATATTCATCTCCTTAACTTCCTTGTTTTACCCTCCTTCTCTCATATGTGACCTCCTCTTAGCATAACCTGTTTTTCATAATACTGCTGTATTTGTTTTGAATCTGTAATCCACATATGAGAGAGAACATGAGGCCTTTGGCCTTCTGAGCCTGGTTAACTTCACTTAAGATGATGTTCTCCACTTCCATCCATTTACCTGTGAATGACAAAATTTCATTCTTCTTTATGGCTGAATAAAATTCCATTGCATATAAATACCATGTTATCTTAATCCATTCATCAGTTGTGGGGCATCTTGACTATTTCCATAGCTTAGCTATTGCGAACAGTGCTGCAATAAACATGGGTGTGCAAGTATTTTTATTGTAACCTGACTTACGTTCCTTCATGTATATCCTAGTATTGCTGGATCATATGGCAGTTCTGTTTTTAGTTTTTAAGGAGCTTCTATGCTGTTTTCTGTGGTGGTTGTACTAACTCACATTCCTACCAGCAGTGTATGAGAGTTCCTTTTTCTCCACATCCTCAGCAATATTTGTTGTTTTTGTGTTCTTGATGATAGCCATTATAACAGTAGTGAAGTGAAATCTTAATGTGGTTTTGATTTTATTTTCTTTATGGCCAGGGATGGTGAGCATTGTTTTCATGTGTTTTTAGTCCACTTAGACTTCTTCCTTTGAAAAGGCTCTGTTCAGTTCATTTGCCCATTTCTTAACTAGTCATTGATCTTTGGAGAGTTTAGTTTCTTGAGTTCCCTATATATTCTGGTTATTAATCCCTTGTCAGATATATAGCTAGCAAAGATTTTCTCCCATTCTGTGGACTGCCTCTTTAATCTGGTGACCATTTCTTTTGCTGTGTACAAGCTTTTTAATTTCATATAGTCCCATTTGTCAATCATTTCTCTTAGTTGCTGAGCCATTTGAGTTCTATTTAGAAGTCATTGCCTTTGCCTATTTTTTTTTAATTGTACTAGCATTTTTTTTCTTATGTGCATACAAGGCTTGGGTCATTTCACCCCCCCCGCCCCCACCCCCTCCCTTACCACCCACTCCGCCCCCTCCCTCTCCCCCCCACCCCCTCAATACTCAGCAGAAACTATTTTGCCCTTATCTCTAATTTTGTTGTAGAGAGAGTATAAGCCATAATAGGAAGGAACAAGGGGTTTTGCTGGTTGAGATAAGGATAGCTATACAGGGCATTGACTCACATTGATTTCCTATGCGTGTGTGTTACCTTCTAGGTTAATTCTTTTTGTTCTAACCTTTTCTCTAGTTCCTGGTCCCCTTTTCCTATTGGCCTCAGTTGCTTTTAAGGTATCTGCTTTAGTTTCTCTGCGTTAAGGGCAACAAATGCTAGCTAGTTTTTTAGCTGTCTTACCTATCCTCACCCCTCCCTTGTGTGCTCTCGCTTTTATCATGTGCTCATAGTCCAATCCCCTTGTTGTGTTTGCCCTTGATCTAATGTCCACATATGAGGGAGAACATACGATTTTTGGTCTTTTGGGCCAGGCTAACCTCACTCAGAATGATGTTCTCCAATTCCATCCATTTACCAGCGAATGATAACATTTCGTTCTTCTTCATGGCTGCATAAAATTCCATTGTGTATAGATACCACATTTTCTTAATCCATTCGTCAGTGCTGGGGCATCTTGGCTGTTTCCATAACTTGGCTATTGTGAATAGTGCCGCAATAAACATGGGTGTGCAGGTGCCTCTGGAATAACCTGTGTCGCAGACTTTTGGGTATATCCCCAAGAGTGGTATTGCTGGATCAAATGGTAGATCAATGTTCAGCTTTTTAAGTAGCCTCCAAATTTTTTTCCAGAGTGGTTGTACTAGTTTACATTCCCACATCCTCGTAAACACCTGTTGTTGGTGGTGTTGCTGATGATGGCTATTCTAACAGGGGTGAGGTGGAATCTTAGTGTGGTTTTAATTTGCATTTCCTTTATTGCTAGAGATGGTGAGCATTTTTTCATGTGTTTTTTGGCCATTTGAATTTCTTCTTTTGAGAAAGTTCTGTTTAGTTCACTTGCCCATTTTTTTATTGGTTCATTAGTTTTGGGAGAATTTAGTTTTTTAAGTTCCTTATATATTCTGGTTATCAGTCCTTTGTCTGATGTATAGCTGGCAAATATTTTCTCCCACTCTGTGGGTGTTCTCTTCAGTTTAGAGACCATTTCTTTTGATGAACAGAAGCTTTTTAGCTTTATGAGGTCCCATTTATCTATGCTATCTCTTAGTTGCTGTGCTGCTGGGGTTTCATTGAGAAAATTCTTACCTATACCTACTAACTCCAGAGTATTTCCTACTCTTTCCTGTACCAACTTTAGAGTTTGTGGTCTGATATTAAGATCCTTGATCCATTTTGAGTTAATATTGGTATAGGGTGATATACATGGATCTAGTTTCAGTTTTTTGCAGACTGCTTGACTTTTCTCCATCATATATTTTTGGCACCTTTGTCAGAAATCAGGTGGGCATAGCTGTGTGGATTCATATCCAGGTCTTCTATTCTGTTCCAATGGTCTTCATATCTGTTTTTGTGCCAGGACCATGATGTTTTTATTGCTATTGCTTTGTAGTATAGTTTAAACAGCATTGCTCTTTTTTACTCAGTATTGCCTTGGGTAGTCACAGTCTTTTGGGCTTCCAAGTGAACTTTAGGGTTGATTTTTCAATCACTATGATGAATGTCATTGGTATTTTGATGGGAATTGCATTGAACATGTAGATTGCATTTGGTAGTATAGCCATTTTCACAATATTGATTCTGCACACTTGCAAGGTAGGCACTTTTAGCTTTTATTATTGTGCAATTGTCAGTGTTTTGTTTTTAAGTATTTTTCCATTGTTTCTATAACTAGAGAAACCTGTTCCCATTTTGAGATTAGATAGATCTACCATACTTTCCTTTTTATTCTTTTCTTCCCCCTACATTTAACTGAAAATTGTGTGCGTGGTGTAAAGTAGTGAGACTCTAGCTTTATTCCTTCCTTGCCAATGATAACTACAGCTAATAGTGCCAATAATAATAGCCAATGTTTATGAAGTGCTTGTCTTGTGTGAGGCAGTAGTGAAGTACTTATGTTCTTCCATGTGTTCGCTGTTGTTTTTTGGTTTTATATTTATTTGTTTATTTATTTTTGGCATTGCTGGGGGTTGAATTCAGGAATGCTAGGCAAATATGCCAACTCAGTTGGGGATCAACTGAGTTGCACCCCCAGCCAGAGTTGCTTTTGTTATTGCAAGGGTAAAGAGCAAGCAGGTGGGTGAGCTGCTGTGTTAGCTTAGAGCTCTCTGATCCCAAAGCCAGTGCATTTAACTACAACATTCTATTACCTCTCTAGAGTCATTTATCGAATATACCTCCTGTCGCCCACTGATTTGAGCTCTCAGCTTCATTATATCTTTACTCTTGTATACATTATCTTCAGCTGTTTTAATTATTCAGATGATATAAACACAAGAGAGGCAGTCACAGAATGGTGTAAGAAAGAAGCCTGGAAGCCCAACTTACTGGGTTAAAATCCCAGATTCATCAATGCATGTGATCTTGGGAAATTCATTTGATTTCCCTGTGCCTCTCTTTCCTCATCTGTAAAATGGGATAATAATAATAATAGCTACCATTTAGAGTTGTTGTAAAGATCCCTAACACGAGTATTACTCAATACATGTTAGTTATCGCTATCTTACTGTCTGTGCAACAAATCTACTCTGGTTACTCTTTCTATGTAGAAGAATCTTTACTATTTTCACCAGATAGTTCTTCTGGGTGAATTTATAACTAGCTTTTCAAGTTTAAAAGGGCTGAAATATTCAAAATATTTCTTATGCTATATGCTACTTTGGAGCATATTTTAATGAAAAGAAAATCAGCCTGGCAACACTCTGTACTTTCTACTTAGTTTTGCTGTGAACCTTAAACTGCTTGAAAAAATTAGGTCTTTTTTTTTCAATTGAAAGAAAAAACCCTAATGATGCTGGAGGCAGAACACCTAGGGCCATTAGTCAGTGGTGTGGGATCTTGTGTAAGGGATTTGGACTCTGAACCCCGTGCTATTAAGGCATAATAGCCTGTCTCCTGTTTGCCACAGCAGGGTGTTGCAAACCTGAAATCAGCATGATATCCAGAGTGTGCTTTGTAGAAACTGAAGGGCTAAGCTAGTAAAAGACATTTTAAAAACAATAACCCAGGACCAGTCAGAGGTAGTTTTTCTTTTATTTTAAACAAGTGGGTTTAGAACCTAGAAGAGGTGGCTTGGTAGAAAAGTAGAGGAGGAGAAATCAGTTGGCCACAGCAGCAGGGATGAGTAAGGGACCATTATACATAACCCATAGGAACAAACTGTGTCAAGGAGTGGTTTTCTAACAATCAGAATTGCTAAAGTTGCTTGGATTAGTTCCCAAAGGATCTGTGATATACAGAACCTAGCCAGTTGTGGTGATACACTCCTGTAATCTCAGCACCTGGGAAGTGGAGGCAGGAGGATTGTGAGTTTGAGGCCAATCTGGGCTACATAGCAAGCCCCCTGTGTAAAAAAAAAAAAAAGAAAAGAAAAAAGCACATGCAATTTTGGCTGCTAGAAAAGCAGCCAAATCCTAACATTCCCTGGTCACTGGCATTCAGGTTGCCATTGAGATTAAATGAATGCTTGCTGAAGGAATATGCAGTTTCAGACAAAACAAAATTTTCAGCCTCTTAGCTCACCGTGTTTTCTCAAGACAGAAGTTTAATGTCATCAGATCCAGGGAAATTAAGAACAGAAGATATACAGAATCTTCTCTAACCCCAGCAACAAGTCCACAGTGGGATAGACTCTGAATTTATCACAGAACTCTGGATTGACAAATCATCCCAGACCAGATCTCATAAAGCAGAGAACATTCCCCAGACAGGGTCTACGTGGGCTCTTCTCTGGGCCTGAAGCAGATCTCTGAGCTGTAGCTACAGAAACTCTGGTCCTCTGGCTTTGTTCATATTCATGGTGATGCAAAGCACTAGTCTGGCAGCCTGGGCTTGTTTCTAACTCTGACCCTATTATTTCTTAACTGTGTGACCAGTGATACAAAAGTCAGCATGATATATAACAGTTAGAGTTCAGCTGCTGAAGTCCACATGACTCTCCTGCTCCTGCTTGACAACCAATGGGATTGGAGGCACATAGTTTCCCAAAACCTTACTTTCTTCGGGTAAATGGGATCCTTATAGACTTTGCTTCATTGGGTTATTAAAAGCATTAAATAAAATAATGTAGATAAATAACATAATACAATCTGTAGATTATGGCAAATACTGTATGAGCAAAAACTGTCATTAAGCAATTATTGTTTCCTTTGCTGACTTTGACTCTCTCATGTGTCAGACAGGATGAGACATTCTCAAGCATCTTTCAGTTCTCACATTCAACAAATGCCCCACCATGCTGGATTTAGCTTATTATTTCATTCTTACTCTGACTTGATGTGAGATGGTTTGAGATGTAGTTCCCTTTCTATTCCAGCCTTTGTTTAGAATGGTTAAGATACCACAGGGCTGGGACAATCAGGTAACTTCTAACTTAGAGGACTATTTCTTAAATCTGTCAATGGCTCTTCCTGGGAATGGGTTCTTCAAGAAACCATTTTGGGTAAGTATTAGGGCTCCTTGTTTGAACTAATGAATTTGGAGGTAATTATCACCTGCTGGAGAATCCAGACATCAACTTCTGGCCCTCAAGCAAGGGGGTCTAGACCACTGCTATTGCCAACAGTTTGAGAAAGGCAGCAAAGGGACAGTCTTTGATGATACTGGAGACTGACAGGTTTTTACAAGATGACTAAAAGACTCTGTGTCTAGGGGCCTATTAAAGACTTTAGAAAAGGAAGCACTACTTTTCAAAAGGTTATGGAGAACTTTCCAGAATTGTAGCTGCCTACTCTGAGAGTATTTGGTCAATGTGCCATTTATAGAATGTAGGAGATTTTTGCCTTGAGTTTATGGCACCAGGACTTTTTGTATCTTAAACTTTGGCCTTATTGGTAAGGAGGGGGAAGGTACCTTTTTTCTCTCAATGATTATAGTGATTTACACTTTAGAACCATACTTAGCTTTCTTTTAAAAATAATCCAAAAAAGTCCATTTGCAGAAAGTCAGAAAAATAGAATCCTGTCTATGCATTGAATGGATGGGTTTGAGTACGGGCGTAGACAATGGTAATCGTCACAGGCTTCTGGTGGGGTTTATAAATGTGTTGTTGAGCTGACATTCTGCCAGCCTTTGGTGTTTAAGTGGAGTGGCATATGTGTGTTCTGCTGTGGGACTCTATTATGTGCTTTGCTTTTGTCACATTGTTCAAAAATTCTGCCCACTCACCTCATTTTTGACAGTGGGATACATTTTCAAGAGAAAAAAAAAAAAAGGAAGGAGAAACAGGAGGAGGCAAAAAAGAGAACAGACAAAAAGGAAGACAGAGAAAGCAGTTAGTTTAATCAAGGGTTTCCATTTTCTAGCTATCAAGTGGTATATTTGGCCCTCTCCTACCATCCTGGGTCCTCCTCCAACAATGGTGTGGTTATTATATCTCTCCCTCTTTTCATTCATCAGCAATGTTATTTCCAATAACTTATTCCTAATCCTTTTTAAATTTTCCTTTCATGTAGCTCTTCCCATTCTCCAAACCCCACACCCACACAATAACGTGTTTATTCACACACACACATCAGTTCTCCTAAGCACTCCCAAGAGACTCTTTGAGACCTGCCAGATCCATTTTAGGAAATTCCAAGTGCACCTTACAACGAAAACATCAAGGACTCCTAATTGAATCTACTCTGAGTCTAGAGAGATTTCAGACACTCTTTCATGCTGTTGCGAAGATGTCTTTGTTTAGGCCAAGCCTCACTCTATGCCCACATTGGAAATGCTGACTCTCTTCTAAGAAGCTGGCTCCCACTTCTCCTAATAAGAGCCCTGACACTTCTGATTCCTCTCAAGCACTGATTGTGGATCTGCCCAATTCCATCCTGTCTTAATACATTAATGTCTTAATACATTCTGTCTTAATAACCAAGAAGCTCCACAGTCCACCTTTGCTCACTGGGACCATGGAGCGGAGGGAGCCTGCCAGTTCACACAGATATTAAACAGGTCGCGTTGGTCTGCAAGAGAGCAAACAAAGAAGGTCTCTAGTATATGACCTCTCCTTTGCCAGCTTGACCCCAGAGGCTTCTTCCAATGGCAAGTCACCAAGAGCTACTGCTTGGCACACTTGTGTACATGAACATGTGGCGTGTCTATGGGTGTAAGTGTGTGTGTGTGCACACATGCACGTGTGTGTTGGGGCAAAATGTTGGGCTGGGCAAGCACTAAGAAGGTCTGCTTCATTAGCTGTTCTTTAGATACAGTGCCCTGATGAGTTTGGTAGGGAATTGGAATTGGTGTACATGGCATTGAATCCTGATTTTCAGGTAGCTATATAACTCAGCTCTGTTTAGAATGGTCACAAATAGTATGTTTCTTACACAGTACCTTTCTTACAAGAATGTTAGGAGTTTTTGCCTATAAAACATTCCTAATGGTTATTTCGTAGTGATTATATGAGTATTCTAAGAAGCTACCTTCACATCAGGGTCTCAGCTTGAAACTTCGAAACTAGCTATTTTTATATTCATCTCCCTTTTTCTTTTACCACCTTATTATTAATGAGTATGTATATATTCCCTACTAAGTTGTAATGATTACAACTACTGTTTATAGGGTGTATACTTAATACTGGAGTCTATGCTCAGAGGTTTATATGCATTAATCAGGGAATTCTTACATTTCTATTACATATTATTATCCTTATTTTGTAGGTAAAGCAACCAAGATGCAGAGGAGTTTAGTCATTTGCCTCACTTTTTCAGTACCAAATGGTAGAATCAGGAATCAAATTTTGTCCTCCACCAAAGCCTTGTGTGTCCCCTGCGAGTTTGGGGGCTGATTACCTGAACTTTCATTTCCTGCAGCCTCTAACACAGTGTACACACAGCAGGTGCTCAGTAACTGCTAGAAAGTAATAAGCACTCAATGAATGCTTGGTTAAAGACTCAGGGTGAATCTACTTCAAAATCCAGTCCTTGTGAGTTAAAGGAAGCTTATTACACTAGTCAGTCTCAGTGAGGCCATGGAAGCCCCTGAGTCATCAACCAGATATGACTAAGAAATTAGTCATGTCTTAAATTCTTTTCTTTTGAACAGAAAAACAGAAGCAGCTAAGCTTAAAAAGGAGGGATTCAACAAACAACTGATCCTGCGCCACTATGACGACCCTGAAGACGAGGAGGAGATTGGAGATTCCTCCCAAAATTTACAGAGTTTCTGGCTGGAGCTGCTGGAGAGGAAGCCTAAGATGCCAACTGTGAGAAGTATTCACCCAGGGTTGAAGAAATTCCACTATGCCCTGGTAGATGGCTCCTCTCTGACCTAATATCCTCATGAAATTTCCAAGAGAAAGGAGACAGAATGTGATGGATGGGGCTGATAGGTGTGGGATTTCCATCCCAGAGTCTATATCCCTCATGCCGGGGTAGAAGTTGACCTGAAAAAGAGATGGAGGCAAGCTCCCCAGTTTTTAAACCTTCCTCCTTTTTTCTGGGAACCTCTAGTTGTCCCTGATACTTTCATTAAGTACCTGAAGGCTCATGAGGTTCTGAGAAAGTGAATTATTCTTGGCTCATTTCCTGATCATGAGACAGAACGACATGGGGATTAACATCTAGAGAACCTAGTTTAGAGAGAAGAGGGATTCAAAAAATTCCTACAAATCCCAAATGAAAAAGGCTCAAGAGTCTATTGTAGGGACTGGTGGTGTGGTTTAAGTGGTAGAGCATTTGCCCAGCAAGCATGAGGCCCTGAGTTCAATACCACCAAAATAAATAAATAAAAGGCCATTGTAGTTAAGTTCATAGAAGGTTGGTATAGACAAGTTTTGTAAAATGATTCCCCAATCCATAATTATCCCACAACCCTCCTTGGCCCCTGTCAGTCCCTAGATATTGTGAGTAAACCTAACCCCTCTGCTCTGTGCCAGGATGACATCATTGGGTGATACCAGATAGCACCAGGCAGCTTTGGATGCCGGTGACTCTGCTGTTATCAAGACCAATCTGACCAGACTACCCTATTATTATTCACAGATTGGTTTAGAAAGATGAGGAGCGAGTGTCTCTCCTGAGAAAAAAATAAAAAGAGGATAGGAGGAGTTTTTCCCTCCAAATTACAGACACAGTAAAAAAAAAAAAAAAAAAGTTGTGGAGCTAAAATGAAGGTTTAGGGTTGTGAACGTTTGGGGAGAACATGTAGTCTGGAGTGATTCTAGCCCCACCACCATCAGGCTATGAGAAAGACAGTTACCCTTTCTGGACCTCTTCTGCCTTATCTGTAAATAGCTGACTTTAAAAAATAAAATAGAATTTGCAAGAAGAAGAAGAGAGAGAAAGAGAGGAGAGAGAGAGAGAGAGAGAGAGAGAGAGAGAGAGAGTCTTTCTACAGAATAATTATTGGCATTGTTGTTTTTATCAATGTCAGTTCCTTAACCTGGATTTTACCTATCCTTCTGGCCGCCTAGCTGTCTGCCAAAGCTATTCTGACCTCCCTTGGGGTGGCACGTACACCAACATCTTCAGCGACCTTCCAGATCCAGTTATCCTGGGAACCTTTACGCCCTTTGGATGTGGTAGCATTTCTTTTCCTAAGAGGTATGTGAGATTCTAGAACAACTACATCTCATGGATAAGCAAAGTGGAGGGGAAGAGCTAAATTCCAACAAAGACAAGCAACCAAAAGCAATCTTTCCAATTGTTAGCTTAATTGGAAAAGCAATTAAGAAAAATGAAATAGATACATGTGTTCACAGCTGTTTCTTGTACAGACTTGCAAATTAGCATAGGGCAAAATCTGAGGTTCTCAATCTGCTTGTGCCAACCCTCTGGGGACGCCACGGCAGAGAAGCAGTGTGAGGGCATGGTCCTGGGACACCAGGCTGGGGACTGAAGCAGAGAAACTGTTCAGGTGGGTCAGGTGTGAGCTGGGCCACACTGCCTCCTAAGAACGTTAAGATAACAGGACTCCTTCCCGTACCCACGGAAAGTCTTATTTCTTCCTCCAAGATTTCTGCAAAGTTCTTTGGGGTTATGATCTTGGGTTCTTCCCTTGCTTTGCCATCATACCTTCTTGGAATCTTGTTCTGTACTCTGTACTAAACCTGCAGGTTTATTTCAGCTCTATTTTGATTTGAACCAATTGGGGAATTTGTTCCTGTCCTTGATATACCTACATAGGAACGTTTTACCTGAGGCCTCTGGGACAGCAGTCATATCTCTTGATGATTTGGATCATGAGGAATTACAGAACAGTAATACAAACAGTTTACATAGACTGCAAAATTTACTGGCTGTTCTTAAAAGTCCTTCATCTGTCCTAAAATGTTGCCCAATATTTAATGCTTCCTCTCTCAGGTCCTCCTTTTCTTTTCCTTCCTGTTTTAAGAGCCCATTCACCCTCTCATTCCACCCTTCCCCCCACCCCCAGCTTCCAAAATGTTTCCACTTTCTTAGGGAAGGTAAATTCAGCTCTTGATAGCTGTACACCCAAACCAGCTATCTTTTGCTTAGCTAGCTAACAATTTGTATGAGCTGTCATGGGGCAAGGGATGGCGAAAGGTTAAGAGCAATAGGGTGGGATTACTTTACTGCCTTGCATTGTCTTCAGCCAGCCACTGCTAGAACATGTTTTGTTCATTTGCCTACGTATTTCATTCTTTCCTTCAGCAAATATTTATTGAACACCTATTACATTCTAGACACTTAGAATAGAGAGTATTATAAGCTATGGTTCCTGTTTGTTAAGAGATTTGTTATAGGGAAACTTAAAAGACAATATTAAAGAAGAAAAAATGTAGAATGTTGGAATAAAAAGTTATCTGTACCGGATACTTGTATTTGTTGACTCAAAATCTTTACAGAGTTCCCACTAGTGGTGTGGGCACTGTGTAAGCAACAGGTATGTAGCAAAGAACAAAACAAAGTTCCTGCCCTTGTATAGCTTACATTTAATGGCAGAAGACCAAGTAAACAATTAAGTATACACTCTATCAGGTGGACAAAAGTACAGAAAAGAAAAATAATGCAGGGCAAGGAAACTAGAGAATAGTGGGAATGGGAAGTTGCTATTTTATATTAGACAGCTGACTAAGGCTTCTTTGATAAGAAATTAATGAAAGCAAAGGGCTGACCTCGCTGTTGTAGGGAAATGTTTCAGGCAGTGAGAAGCCAGAGGAAGGGCATGAGGTAAGAGTATCCTTGACATATCCAAACACAACTATGATCTGTAGACACTACCTCCCAGGAATTGTCTCAGGGAGTCTCCAAGTCCTAACTCCCTTACCCCCATCCCCTGGCATTGTTCTCCATCTCCCATTCCTTTGGGGATGGAGGAACACGCTCCTGACATTGTGTATTATCCCATATTTCTTTTAGTATGTGTCTAGATCTCAACTCTTCCCTCTCAAAAGCTAAGAACTTGACATTTTAGTTCTCATAACCCTGTTCTGAAGCTATAGGTGATATCTAAGATCTAGGTTGAGTGGGAGAAGGTCATGGATAAAAGAAAAAACAAAGAAGAGAGAACTTGCAAATTTCTTCACATGCCATTTAGGATGACAAAACATGAACAGTGTTAATACTTGGAGTATCTGTGTGTGTGTGTGTGTGTGACTGTAGAACCAATTAAATTTATTGCCTTTTGTATGTATTAGGATGAAGAATACATAATCTACACAGTGTTTATGGTCGGTTAACAAAAGGTATATAGGTATTGTAAGGTACTGCTGAATTAAGACCACGCCACGTGTGGAAAGGAAAGATTTATTAGAAATCCATACTGCAGGGCTGTCACTTTTGGGTTCAGCATGAAGCAGCTTGGCTGAATTGGGTAGTGGGCTTTATAGGAGGGGCCAAGCCATGGGGGAGGGAGAGAGTCTCTGGTCTCTGGTTATCTGCAATCACCAGATGGAACAGGTTGACATGCCTGGCTAGTTGAGTAACTGGAAGTTCCTGAGTTGTTTTGCAAGCTGAGAAACAATCAGGCAGGGAGAAACAAGCAGTCATAAATCAGGGGGTCTAGTTTTAAGGTATAGCTTCGGGTCCTTCCACCCGCCCCAAGAATGCCAGGGACCTAACAGGTATCAATGCTTTTATAATTATAAAAATCTAAATGTTATTTTAAAAATGCATTGTTCCTGCCCCATAGTATGATTCTGAAACTTAAGACAAATTTTACCATGAAAGTTTTTAGCTTGTTCTAAGACAGGATAAAATGGAGATAGATGGCTTTTGAAAGTGATGGCACAGATTGTGGTGATGATTTCATGGATGTGTACTGTTCTCCAAGGTCATCAAGTTGTATACATTAATTATGTACAGCTTTTTGTGTTCCATTCATACCTCAGTGAAGATAAAAATATATATATAGAGAGAGAAGCCAGATTACAGGTAGTGCTCACCTGTAATCCTTCAGAGGCTGAGGCAGGAGAATCTTGAGTTCAAAGTCATCCTGGGCTATATAGGGATGAAGGCTGGGAAACAATGAGAAGCCCCATCCTACAGGGGAGTATGTCAGTGGTCCAGGAGAAGAGGACAGGTGTTTTAGATCCTTATGAGTGCTGTAACAAATTACGGCAAACCTACTGACTTAACATATGTTAGTTCTTCTATAGTTGTGGACATTACAGAGCCTAAACGGATCTCACTGGGCTAAAATCAAGACATGAGATAGGCAACATTCCTTTGGGAGTCTCTAGGGAGCAAATCTGTTCTCTTACCAATTCCAACTCCTATAGCCACCTGCATTCCTTGGCTCCTGGCCCCCTCCTTCACCTTCAAAGCTAGCAGGATAATATCTTAAATCCCTCTCTTTTCTTCTCTTGTCAGGCTTCCTTTTCTTCCCTTTTTTACTTCTCTCTCTCTCCTTCCCTCCCTCCCTTTTTTCTTTCTTTTCTTTTATTCATTCTTTTTTACTGTTTTGTGGGGTTTTTTTGGTGGTTTTGGGGTTTGAACTTAGGGCCTCATGCTTGCTAGGCAGGTGCTCTACCACTTGAGCCACTCCACCAGTTCTTTTTCTTTTTGGGGGGGTATTTTCAAGATAGGGTCTCTCTAACTATTTGCCCTGGCTGGCCTTGAACCACAATCCTCCTGATCTCTGCCTACCAAGCAGCTAGAATTACTGGTGGCATAAGCTTCTTTTTTTTTTTTTTTTTTCAATTTTTTTGCAGACAGGGTCTCACATAGTGAGACTACGGCTTCAAACTCAACATCCTTCTGCCTTTCTTCTGAGTGCTGGGATCACAGGCATACATCACTACGTCCAGCCATTCTCTTTTTCTGATTCTGACTCTCCTAACTCCTTTCCATAAGGACCTTTATGATGACATCGGGCCCACCCAGGTCATCAAGGATAACATTGCCATCTTGAGGTTTTTAGCTTGAGAAACATCTGTAAGTCTCTTGTCACGTAAACACATAGGATTCTGAGGACTAAGACATGGAGATATTTGGAGGATCATTATTCTTCCTACCAAACCAACTGAGGCTTTTTAGATGTCTCTGTTGCAAAGCATGCTATTTTGACCATTAGACTTTTGCTTTTTAGAACTACTACCAAGTGAAGTTTGCTCAGATAGGCTCATACAATGCTTAGCTTTGAATCTTTATCCCAGTGCCAAATGTGAATATGATCTACACTTGATCCAAAGCTCCTCCAGATTTATACAATGACCTATTGCCTTACCCAACTCCAACTCCTCCTCATGTCATACCTCAGAGTCTCAGGAAGGGGAGAAGGGAAAGGAATAACTTTACATTTCATCATGTGCTCAGCTTCAAATATGTTAAAGCACCTTACATGAAAAACTTGTAACAAAGGCACTGCAAACATAAAAATCCAGAAACACAAAAAGCATGAAATGTGAATCTAGAAAAATATTTTCCGGCTTCTAGAGTTTTAGGATGACTTATCCATAAGACAGCCCATCAGTGAACTAAGGCACAATGTAGATTAATTCACTGTCCATATTTGCAGAATTTACCCGCCTTTTTTTAATGAACCCCAATCACATATCTTTCTATCCCCTATATTTTAACTTCTCCTGGCTTCAAGGTGGTGGGAGTTGAGAATCAGGTTATTCAGAGAGCCAGAACCTTTTTTTTCCTAGAACATTTGTAAATAAGCATTGGTTCTGCTACATTCAGTGTTTCCTACATGCTGACCTGCTTCTGCTGAAGCCCCTCCTTGCTGTTTCCCTCCCTGGATCTTTTTACGAGCCAAGTCACCTGTCGAAATGTGTCAGCAGCTTGCCAGTGAAGAGAGGACAGGTCAGCAAAAAGCTAAAAGAAATAAAAGACTAATGGAGAGACAGATTAATAGGCTTGCAAAGTGACTGGGTGAACCACATGTAAACACCTGCCCTTGGTGTAAAAGAGCCTTTCCCAACTTTGATGCTGAGATGAAAAGAAGATGACAGGATCTGGAATCATTTCAAAGGCTGAGAAAGCACTTACTTTCAAAAGGTCTTTTCATTTCTCAGTTGTACTAATTAAACAGTTTTGAAACAAAAATTAGTCAGCATGATGAAATTTTATAGCATTTTAATGGAACATCTTATTCTGGGATACTATAGATGAGAGGGAAAACTAATCATTGCTTTTCCAAAAAATAACATGTACTTTACCTGATCTTCCAAGTATTGTTAAAGTCAGGTTCTTTGGACACCATTTCTGGTTAGCTTGATTAAAATATCTAACCCTTATTAATTGCAAATATATATTCACACATATACATATATATGTATGTATATATATATATATATATACATATATACATATATATATCACTTTAGGTTGAGAGAGCACTCCTACATGTTGTTTAATTTTCTAAGGAACCCTGTGATTAGGTGCAATTCCCAGATGAAGCTCAGAGAAGATGGATACCTTTTCAGAGGCTCCTTAAGAGAGAAGAGCATTGAAAGCTTTAAGTCTCCAGTTCCAATCCCTTTTTCTTTTTCCAACTCTTAATGCCTTGAGAGAAAGAGAGGTCTAGAGCTAAGTACATACAAGATGAGTAATAATGAGTCATAATGATAGTAATACTGTGATTATGAGTGTGGCTTTGGAGTTAGACAAGTTACATATCTCCTGCTGGCTGGAGCAATAAGGCAACTGGGCTGTGTGTTTAGCAGGCTGCCTCAGGCTGCTTCGCCTGGTGGCTGGAGTCCAAAAGCAGTGAGAGGAAAAATGAACCCCTGTGCAGAGGCACTTTTCAAGCCTCATCTAGCAGCATGTTTGCTAATGACTCATTAGCTAAGGCAAGTTACATGACCAGTGTAACTTAGGGGTGGAGAAATAGACACCTACTCTTGAGAGATGCTGCAAAATATTGTAGTCTTTTTTTTTTTTGCAACCAACTGCAAGGGAAACACCTGAATCTAACTTATCTCTCCACCCCCACCCCCCACCCTGGTTCTTTCCACTTCCAATTCTATTTTGATCCATCCTGTACCATGGACTTTGAGAAGTATAAATACACTGAAGATGAATGATCAGGCAAGGGTTGGTCTGCTAGCTAAAAGATGTAGATGAAAACTTGTAAGGATAGGTTATCTTCTCCCTCTTGGTTCTGGTCCAGATATTCTTATATTCTCACTTGGAATCTTGTGTCATCCTCTAATTCTTGTCTATATCTTGTGCTGGTCCTACCTGGATTGGTCACTTCCTTTCGTCTCAGATCTCAGGTCTGTCACGTGCAACTACTCACAAGTTCAGACACTACAGTCTATTTTTCTATTGCTATCCTAGACCATTTCCTGTAGCTGTGACAGAATAATTGAGACTGGACAGTATGTAAAAGAAAGAAGTTTATCTTGGCTCAGGGCTGTGGAGACTAGAAAGTCCAAGATCAGGCAGCTGCATCAAATGAGAGTCTGATGCTGTCTTAACTGAGGCAGAAAGCAGAAGGCCAAATGGATATGTGCAGAAGAGATAAGACACAAGGGTCAGCCTCCCTTATAACCACTCTCACTGTAACTAATCCAGTTCCTGAGAGAGAACTCACTCTGGAGGAAAAGCATTAATCTAAGCACCTCCCTTTGGGCTCCACCTCCCAAGACCGTCTCAGTGAGGAGTTAAGGTTCCAACAGATAAGTTTGTATGTGTGTGTTTGTTTCTTTTGGCGGTACTCTACTGCTTGAGCCATGCTGCCAGTAATCCTATTTTGCACTTCTCACCATAGCTGTGATGACAGGTGGGCATCTAGCTATTGGTTGATATGGGGGTCTCACAAACTTTGCCCCCCTCGCCAGCTGGCCTGGAACTGCCATCCTCCCAAGTAGCTAAGATTGCAAGTATGAGTCATTGATGCCTGGCTTCCAACAGATAAGTTTTGAAGGACATACCCAATTTTTTAAAAATTTTATCCTTTTTACATTTACTCAAATGTGTATACATTGTTTGGGCCACCTTACCCCTTCCACCCTCTTGTTCTCTGACTTTGTTGAAGAGAAAATGAGATAATAAAAAAGACATAGCATTTTTGCTAGTTTAGGATAATAATAGCTATACAGAGAGATTCCTAGCATTGCTTCCATGCACATGTGTATTACAATCCATGTTGGTTCATCTCTACCAGACCTCTTCACTACTTCCTGACTACCTTCCCATAGTGGCCTCTGCCAGTTAAAGATTACTTTATTCGCTCCTCTACAGTGAGCACATCAACCACATTCAAGCTTTAGGTTTCCTTCCCTTTCCCTACCCCTCCTTTGCATGTTCTCCCCTTAGTGTGTGACCCAGGTCCAATAATATTACTGCATTTGTTTGGGGTCTATAGTCCACATATGAGGGAGAACATATGATTTTTGGCCTTCTGAACCTGGCTAACTTCACTTAACATGATGTTTTCCAGTTCCATCCATTTATTTGCAAATGACAAAATTTCATTCTTCTTTGTGGCTGAATAAAATTCCATTGTGTATAAATACCACATCTTATTCATTCATTCGTCGGTATTGGGGCATCTTGGCTGTTTCCATAACTTGGCTATTGTGAATAGTGCTGCAATAAACATGGGTGTGCAGGTGCCTTTGGAATAACCTGAGTCGCATTTCTTTGGGTATATCCCTCGAAGTGGTATTGCTGAATCATATGGCAGATCTAGGTTTAGTTTTTTAAGAAGCCTCCATATTGTTTTCCAAAGTGGTTGTACTAGCTTACCTTCCCATCAGCAGTGTATGAGGGTTCCTTTTTCCCTGCATCCTTGCTAACACATGTTGTTGTTGGTGTTCTTGATGATAGCTATTCTAACAGGGGTGAGGTGGAATCTTAGTGTGGTTTTGATTTGTATTTCCTTTATGGTCAGTGATGGTGAGCATTTTTTCATGTATTTTTTGGCCATTTGGATTTCTTCCTTTGAAAAAGTTCTGTTTAATTCAGTTGCCCACTTCTTTATTGGTTCATTGATTTTTGGGGAGTTTAGTTTTTTGAGCTCTCTGTATATTCTGGTTACCAGTCCTTTGATGTATAGCTAGCAAATATTTTCTCCCACTCTGTGGGTGGTTTCTTCAACTTAGAGACTATTTCTTTTGCTGTGTAGAAAGCTTTTTAAATTCATGTAGTCCCATTTGTCCATCCTTTCTGTTAGTTGCTGGGCTGCTGAGTTCTACTGAGGAAGTCCTTGCCTATACCTATTGCTTCCAGAGTATTCCCTGTTCTTTTCTGTACTAACTGCAAGGTTTCAAGTCTGATATTAAGGTCTTTAATCCACTTTGAATTGATACTGGTACAGGGTGACAGGCATGAACTTAGTTTCAGTTTTCTGCAGGCAGAAAACCACTTTTCCCAGCAACATTTGTTGACGAGGCTGTCTTTTCTCTATTGTATGTTTTTGGCGCCTTTGTCAAAAATAAGGTGGGCATAGCTGTGTGGATTCATATCTGGGTCCTCTATTCTGTTCCACTGATCTTCATGTCCATTTTTGTGCAAGTACCATGCTGTTTTTATGCTATAGCTCTGTACTATAGTTTGAAGTTGGGTATTGTGATACCTCCAGCGTTGGTCTTTTTGCTCAGTATTGCCTTGGCTATTTGAGGTCTTTTGACACACTCAAATTTTATCATCTGATGTGGTGATTTCTGTTTCCAACTGGTGTTCTATAGGATCCCATACATCCAAAACCTTCTAGAGATGTGAATTCTTCATGAGCTTGCTATGATGTCTACAATTAGCCACTAGAAATTGATCTTTATGACAATGGGAGAAATCTAGTGGAGTTCCCCAGTCATAGGCTAAGTTGTTTTATTAAATACTTTTCCCTTTGAAAACTTGATGATGCTTTTCTCCACAATTAGGTAGCTATAGAATTTGAGATTAACAGCTCTCTACTTGCTATCTCATCCATGGGGTTTGCTATTAAATATTTTGTGCTAACTGCCATGTGAATTATGCTGCATGATAATAGTTTGTGTCAACATGGAACTTGGTGACTGCAAATTTCAGAAGATCCTGCCTGCTCTAGCGCCTTTCCAACCTCACCTCCTATGATTCACCCTTTGTTTTTGGCCTCTCTCCTTATAATCATTGCACACATTGTTCCTATTAACTGAAAGCTCTTGTGTCAACTCTTTGCATGACTGGTTTCTTCTTTTCTTTTAGGTCTCAGTTTAAATGGAGAAAACTTTTATTTTTGTCTTAAACAACCTTATTGAGACATAATTTTTATTTCCTAAAACTCGCCCACTGAAAGCATACAACTCAGTGGTTTTTAGTAGATTTACAGAGTTTAGAACATTTTTATCATCTTAAAAAGAAACCTTGTACCAATCAGCTGTCACCAACCATTCCCCACTTCCACCCAATGCGCTACCTTCTACCACTAGAGATTTATCTGTTCTGTTTTTTTTTTTCTTTCCTAATATTTTGGGGATTGTGGGGATTGAAAATTTGTTCACTCTGATCATTTAATATAAATGGAATTATATAATATGTGACTGGCCTTTCACTTACCATAATGCTTTCAGAGTTCATCTATGTTGTACCGTGTATCAGTATTTCATTTCTTTTTATGGCTGAATAATATTCTATTTCATGGATATACCAGATTTTGTTTGTCCATTCATCAGTTGACAGAGATCATGTTTTTTCCACTTTTTGGTTTCTATAAATAATACTGATGTACAACTTTTTGTGTGGACATGTATTTCCATTTCTGACCTAAGAGTGAAATTGATAAGTCATATGGTAACTATTTTTAACCTTTGAGGACTTTCTAGATGAGTTTCCAAAAGAGAATTTCTTCTCTTCCATCTTAAAAAGCTCTGTCCTTCTCTTTCCACTCCTATAGCCCATCACTATTTATTTCCACTTGGCAGTAATCAACAATCTGAAATTAAAGTCTTACTTGTTGAATATGCACAACTAGAATGTGAGCTATATGGTGGGAGGGAACATGTCTGTTTTGTTCTTCCTCTATCTCCAACATTTGATACATGCCTAGTATATTCTGAGAGCTCTGTAAATATTTTTTGAATGATTGAATAGTGAGTGAAAAAACTTTGGGGAATATTTGTGTCAGGCTGTTAGAAACTGGGGGAAGGGGTTGAAATGCTGGGACAGACAGGATTCTAAATGAAGTAGCCATAATAATTGTATTCAGTGACACTGTAGAGGTGAGGGAAGATGGCAGCTTAGAAGTGTCCTCCATTTTGACTCTGAATGAAGAGTCAGGTAACAAAGGAGAGGCTATATTCCGAAGACAGAAAGAGAGGAAGAGTACCAGGAATCATGAAAGAGGTGGCAGGACAGCTGAAAAGCATGGAGAAACAGAGGAAACAGAAAAAAGCAGAAAACAGTTTCAAGCCCCATCCCCAACTCCCAAGAAGCCGGAGGAGAAGTCCAAGACACAATCACAAGGTAAGCCAGATGGCCCCAGTGACAGACTGGCAATTCTAGCTGCAGGATAAACCCACACCTTCCACAAACCCTAAACCCAGTGTGGGGATTTGGTGAAACAATGACTGCTCCATTGTCAAAGGCTGTCCTCTACGAAGAAAGACATTTTGTGGCTCCCCTCACTACTGAGAGCTGTAAAAAGGTGCTATTTTGAGAGAGGGCCCATGGTTTGAGACTATGCTATGCTGGGGGCTGGAAACAAGGAACAATCACAGCCCACAGAGTCTTGGGACAGTGCCATCCTGTCTGAGTGAGAGATGGCTACAAGAGGGGGCTGTGGAGAGAAAGAGGGTCTGACATGAACCCACAGAAGGTTCAAACAGCAAGGAGCTCTGGCAGCAAAGGGTCATGGTGGTCAGAGGCCCCTCCTTCACTGGGGAGGAACAAATTCCAACACCTGTGGATTAAAGCAGAAACCAAAAACCAAGCACTGAGCCAGTGACTGGGTAGTAGTATTCAGCCTCCTGGCTGGTGTGACTATGTTGGCTGACAGGTGAGACTGAGAACACAGAGCCCAGGCCTTCTGAATCACATCATTTCCACAGCCTCCTTACCACAACAGGTTGCAGACTTCTGGGCAGAGTCTAAAATCACTAAGGCCCACCTCTGGGAACTGTATCCTGGTGTATGTTTGATGCCAGGCTTATCTGAAGGTACCAAGTTCACAGCCTTCTCCCACCTGACAAGGAAGCGATATTTGCATCAGACAGGACTCATTTCTACAACCCTATAGATGGGGATGATGGGGTGGGAAGGGATATATCTCTGAGAAGGATATCCTGACCAGCTGAGTTGGTTTTCACCAGCATTCTCTCCCAGTAAGATACTGGGGCAACAGAGAGCAGTCATCTTCTAGAAACATGACTAGAGGGATTCCTGTGTCCTTAAAGGCTGCAACTTGTAACTTCCATTGCCTCAGCCGAATCAATAAGCCCTGAATTTCCCTTGTTCTAAATGGATTCCATTTCTGTCTTTTTCATAGGAAAATAATAGCAATGATGTTCAATCAGGACGGAGGCATGGTGACCAGCAGACATGGACACATCATAAGAGAATGGACATGGCCTCTAAAGGGGAAACTTGATCGTCCAGTTGAAGTTGGGGTATAATTTTGCAACTTATCATTCTTATGATTACTACTTATATTGTGACAATAATTTATTTTGAGTTATTTCCCGCTATCATGGGAAAAAGAGGACTGAGAAGACTGAATTACTTAGTTTGGCTATCAGCCAGCCAGTTGATGTGATAAATTCTTATTTCAGTCCTTCGATTTCCTTGGTTCTTTCTTAATGGATTTGTCTTTGCCAAGCAGCAGTTGGTTTAAACAGCAATTTAAAAAAATTAGTATTGGAAAATTTTCCCTGACCTACTATAAACACATGTTCAAAATAGTAAAGTATACAAGGTTGAAGGCAAAATTCCCCTCCCCCTCAATCTCACACTGAAGAACTTAACCCTAGTAAGAGGTTGTTGTGTAACTCTGTAGGACTGAGGATCACAACTTCAGGTAAGGTAAGAGTGAGCCTGCTGGGTAGCAGCTGGAGCAAACTGAAAATTGTCCCACCTGAAAAGGAGGCAGCCTTTACTCATGGCCAGAAGACTTGCCACATGGAAATATAAGTCTGAGGTTGCTACATTTATGATTAAAAAGAAAAAAATGCAAGAAATTCAGGTTTTTAATTTTGTTTTGTTTTTGCTTGGTGCCAGTTGCTCATGCCTGTAATCCTAGCTACTTGGGAGGCTGAGATAAGGAGGAGGATCATGGTTAGAGGCCAGCCTGGGCAAATAGTTCATGAAACTCCATCTTCAAAAGAACCAGAGCAAAATGGACTGGAATTGTGGCTTTAAGCTGTAGAGCATCTGAGTTAATTCCTTACACCCACAAAAAAAAAAAAAAAATCCAGGTTTTTAATGGAAACATCTTGCTATTTGAAAGTTAGCAAATAATTCAAAGTTTGAAGAGACTAAAGCAAATACTTCTGAACTGCCAGTCTGCAACTTTTGTGCTAACTTCCTTCATGCATGTATCGTTACTCTGTGTGTGTGTATGTACAAATGGGCTGCAGCAGTCCAGGGCCACTGCATATGGTTGTGCAGGTGGCTCACTGAACAACCAACCTTCACAGTACCATTTACACAGAACTGTGAGGTCTAGTGTGGCAGTCACTGGCCACTTGTGGTTATTGAACCTAGAAATATGCTATCACTATAAAATACCACATTTCCAAGATTTAGTGCAAAAATGTAAAATATCTTAATTGTATATGTATTGCCTGTTGAAATGCTACTATTTGGATATGCTTATTTATAAAATATCTTATTAAAATTAATTTCACCTGATTTTTTTACTCCTTCTAACGCATCTACTAGAAAAATTGAAAACTGCTCACCTGGCTCATATCTGCGACTTGGCCTTAGAGCTCCACAGAACAGCACTGTTACTGGCTATTGAGGAGACTGATGTCTAGGTCTCTTCCTCACAATTTACAAAATCATTTTGGTGGTCTTATGTCCTACATAGACTTTTTTTTTTCCTGCTTTTCAGACAGTGTGTCACTACGTATCCCAGGCTGACCTCAAATTTGCCATCCCCCTGCCTTCACTTCTTGAGTGCTGGGATTTCAGGTAGATGCCACCATGTCCCACTCCTCCACATTTTAAATGGTGATTTTTAAAGAAGTACTGTTCAGTTGTGGAGGATTAGGGAAGTAAAGAGTAGGTGAGAACCTATCAGGAAAAGTTCTATGTGAAAATTTCTTATTCTGAAGTAAGGATTTCCTCACCCTTTACCTAAAAAAAAAAAAAAGAAATAGCTAAATCAGGATCCCTAGTAGATGAGCACATCATTCAGTTCAAATTACCTCATGTTGTAGCCATCAAGAAGCAAGGAAGTATAACTTGAACCTAAAACCAAAGTCCTTGCTACCTACGCAAAGTGTTTTGGGTTTTGTTGTTGTTGTTTTTAATGTGGTGCAGGGGATATAACCCTGGACCCTTGCACATGCTAGGCGAGCATTCTACCACTAAGTTACATTCCCAACCCTGAAATATGCTTTACAGATCTGTGAGGATTCACTCAAGTTTTAAGAACTCAGTCACTTATTGTTACTTTTCCATTCTTATAATTTATAAAATCTCTCCAACTTTAATGAGCTTCCCAGTAACATTGAGGCTTATACAATGTTTTCGTACTTGGTGGCCACTGATGGTTTTCCTCAACACCAAGGAAATCAAATGTTTTCAAGTGTGTCGTACAGGAGAGACTGTTCATGTCTCAGGACTGAAATTAGGACTCTGAAGTACCCATTGATTGAGTCACCTAGCGTTTTCTCAGTCTAAAGTGAATCCAACTTCTTTGTAAGACAGGAGTATATGCTGCAGTCGTTTCTGCCTAATCATCTTCCTTCTCTCAGTAAATCATAGCACCCCATAAGTTTGCAACACAAAACCCCAAATCCATTCCTGACTTAACAGAATTAAGTCAAGAAGGAAGTGACTGTTGGCCCCAATGTCCTTCCACAAAGCATGTCAACCTGATTTCCACTTGACGGATGAGGATGAGTACCCTGTAAAACCTGACCTTCTTTTCTGTGGTCCACAGGTGAATAAGTTCATCACTGTGAAGATCGCTGGGCGTTTTGCCATCACTTTGATCTACAAATGGCATCCCCAAAGCCTGGAGCTGTCACTGGCACCCATAAAACACAAATCTTTGCCTCCATGTTTACCTGACACAGTAGGTCTAGAGGTTTCTTTGCTTTCTTTTTCCTTCCCTTTCCTTCTTTTCTTTTCTTTCTTTCTTTTTTTTCTGTGGTACTAGGTTTTGAACTCAGAGCCTACACTTTGAGTCATTCCACAACCCCCTTTTTTTGTGATGGGTTTTTCAAGATAGTATCTCTCGAACTATTTGCCTGGTCTGGCTTCAAATTGTGATCCTCCTGATCTCTGCCTCCTGAGTAGCTAGGATTACAGGCATGAGCCACCAATGCTTAGCTTTCTTTCTTGTCTTTTCTTTTTTTTTTTTTGAGACAGGCCTATGCTGTCCTTGAACTCTTGATCCTCTCATCTCATCCTCCTGCATACTGGAATCACTGGTATGAGCCACCACACCCACCTCCACAGGTTTCTTGATCGCCTTACAATACCACCTTGTCCAGATGAGCAATATTGACTGATTTTTAGATTCTAACTTTCAGGATCACCTGGTAATTTCTACAATAATAGTGCTGGAATTTTGCCTAGTTAAAAAAATTCTACTATTGGGGCTGAAAGTGTGGCTCAGTGGTAAAGCACTTGCCAAGCATGCTAGAGACCCTGGGGTACATCCCTAGGGCTGGGGGAGAGAGAACACCTAGTTCCTTCTAAGGCTATGGTTCCTAAGCATAGGAAAATTAATCCATATCAGTCGGATGCCAGTGACTGTAATCCTAGCTACTCAGGAGGCAGAGATCAGGAGGATCACATTTTGAAGCCAGCCCAGGCAAATAATTCACCAATACCTGTCTCAAAAAACCTCATCACATACACAAAAAAAGGGCTGGTAGATTGTTCAAGGTGTAGGCCCTGAGTTCAAGCCCCAGTACCACAAAAAAAAAAAAGAATTAATCCATATTCTAACTGATTGAATTGTTAGCATTTCTTTTATCATCTGTTAAAAGATGGCATAGGGCTTATATATTGCTTTGGAAAGCAATATACAAAATTAAAGCAGTTTATAGGTACTTTTTTAGGGCATAAGTAACATTCCAAAAAATCCACTTTTTTAGGGCATAAGTAATGTTCCAAAAACCCATGTTAGAGTATTGTTAAAACTCTGGCCCACAGTAATTTCTCTAAATAATCGTTTCATACTTACACTAAGTCTCTGTAGAGGAAATCTCGGCTAAAACTTTGTGTTTGTCAAGAGATGAGCTATTAAACCAATATTCTACTTTCATATAGTTAAACAGTGAAGTAGCTTGATCAACCTTTAGAAACTTAAAATTTTGAGTGTATTTATATGAATAGTACACTTATTATAGAAAGCATATGAACACATATAAAAGATCTTTATTTTCATTTTGTAGAATTGCTACAATTGTTTTTGAATATGCTGAATTTTTGTGATTTTTGCCATAACTAGTGCTTTTAGGTCAAGCTGTCTTGCCTCCCTGGGTTTTATTAACCATGACTTCTGAAAAAAGTTTATAATCTCTCTCAGTCACTCCCTGATATCAATCCCACTTCTGGGGAAGTCAAGGACTTATTCAAGGCCTACAAAAGAAAGCTCAAGCCCCTGGAATTTGCAGCACAGAACAAAGATGTAAGTGCAAAATAATTACTATTTCAACCCTGCATGCAAGGTTATTTTACAGTTCTAACATAGACTGGATTTGTTTTAGAGAGCCAGTGAGTCAAGCTGTTGAACACAGGTAGACCCATTTACATAACGACTTTAAGTCTGACGTTTGTTTGGGAGTTTTGGGATTTTTTTTGTATTTATCTTCGAAAAAAAGCCATTGTAACCGTTTTAAGTACACAGTTTGATGGCATTAAGTACTTTACACTGCTGTGCAGCTCTCACTACCGTCATCCTCATAACTCCATCTTGCAAAACTGAAGCTTGCCATTAACCAGTAACTCCCCATCTCCCCCAATCCTCTGTTTCCTGTCTCTGAGTTTGACTACTCTGAGTATCTCGTGGGAATGGGATCTTACTGTATTTGCCCTTTTGCAACTGGCTTCCTTCACTCAAGCTAGTGTCTTCAAGGTTCCTCCATGTTGTAGCCTGTACCAGAATTTCCTTCTGTTTGGCTGAGTAACATTCTGTTTTAAGCCCTGTTGACTCTCCACGTCTGTGGCTTCTGTATCCACGGATTTAACCAATGGTGGACTGAATATATTCCGGAAAAAAATTGTATCTGCACTGAACATATACAGACTTCCTTTCCTTGTTATTATTCACTAAATAATGCAGTATACAAACTGTTTCTATAGCATTTACATTTAATTAGGTATGGTTATAATCTAGAGATGATTTAAAGTATACAGGAGGGTATGTGTGGTTTTATGCAAATGCAGTAAGGGACTTGAGCACCTGCACGTTTTTATATCTGCAGGGGTGCTGGAACCAATCCTCTTGGATACCAAGGGACAACCATACATACCATTTTGTTTATCTACTCATTTGTCAGTGGCTTCTATCTTTTGGGTGTTATGAGTAATGCTGCCATGAACATTGGGTGTACAAGTATCTCTTTTTGACCCTGCTTTGGGTCTTTTGGGTATACACCCAGAAGAGAATTGCTGCATCATGTGATAATTTTATTTTTAATTTTGTAAGGAACCATTGTACTGTTTTCCATAGCAACGATGCCACTTTATGTTCCCATCAACAGTGCACAAGAGTTCCAATTTCTCTACCTCAACATGTGTTATTTTGGGGGGTGGTTCTATTTTGTTTAAATAGTGGGCACTGTAATGGGTGAAAAGTAGTATATTTAACTTTTTGAAAAATCAAATTTATTAAGATATGATTTACAAAAGTAAATGTGGCTATTTTAAGTGTATTGCTTAATGAGTTTTGACAAATGACTATACTTATGTAACCACTGCCAAAAATCATGACAGAAAATTTCCATAACAGCAAAAGGTTCCCATGCACTCCTTCCCTTCAGTTCACTATCTCCTAGGCCTAGACAACCACTGATCTGCTTTCTCTCACCATTACTTAGATTACTATTTCTAGTGTTCTACATCAATATAATCACACACCCAAGTAGACCAATTTGCACTCTCTTCTGTCTGTCTACTTTTGCTCAGTAGAATATGTTTGATATTTGTCTGTGATATTGTATATCATGGTGGGTGTCTTTATGGTTTATAGATGAGCACATTCCAATATGTGGACTCACCACACACTTTGCTTACCCACCCACCTGCCCACAGACAATGGAGTTGTTCCCAGTCTTTGGCTATTCTGGATAAAGCTGGTGTGAACATTCATGTACAAGGTTTTGTTGGGTGGGTGGGGAGATTTAAATTAAGTTAAATTAAAATGTATTTTATGAAACAATTAGAGATGGTAGTAATTTTAATTTCATTACCTAATGAAATTAAAAGTTGATCATTTGTTTTGGTTTCTAACATCTTTTGAAATTTAACATTCTATGAAATCATGAGTCTAGGTGTCTTTATTTCTTAAGGGGACATTAACAACATTTGGAGCAGGTTAATTCTTAGTTGTACAGGATCATCTTGCATGTTGTGGAATGTGTTCCTGGTCCCACAAACTTACCTGATGGTTTTGATCTTTATTTATTATTTATTTATTCTCACTATGTAGCCCGGGCTGCTCTTGACTTTACAGTCCTCCTGCCTCTGCCTCCTGAGTGCTGGGATTACAGTTGTGCACCACCATGCCCAGCTGTTCCAAGGAACGTAGTATCACAAAGACCTTTGGATGCTCATAGAGTGGGTTATGTTTGAGGAGAAAGTAGTGAAAAAGCAGCTATGTGATTGCAAACGGGTCCATGAAAAAATATTTTTACGTATATTTTTAAAAGACTGGAAAGATGCATATCTAAACTTTTGTATTGAATACATTACTTTGGAAATCAGAAAGAAAGGATATTTTTGCCAGGCATGATGGCAGAGATCAGGAGGATCAAGGTTTGAGGCCAGCCTTGGTAAAAAGTTAGCAAGACACGGTCTAACCCAATAAACCAGGTGTGGTGGCACTTGCCTGTGATCACAGCTACTCAGGAGGTGTAGGTAGGAGGATCACAAGTCCAAGGCAAGCCCTGGGCAAAAATATGAGACTGTATCTAGAACATAACTAAAAGAAGGGGTTAGAACCATGGTTGAGAGTCTATCTAGCAAGTATGAGGCTCTGAGTTCAAACTTCAGTACAAGAACGAAAGAGAGAGAGGGAGAGAGAGAGAGAGAGAGGGAGAGAGAGGGAGAAAGAGAGGGAGAGAGAGGGAGAGAGAGAGAGGGAGAGAGAGAGAGGAAGAGAGAAACTCACAAAGATAAAAACATTATGAGTAACATTAGCAAAGAAACCAAATCAGAGAGCAACAACTTGTTACTAAAGGGATGCAGGGTTTTTGTTTGTTTGTTTTTGTTTCTGCTGTGCCAGGGATCAAACCCAGGGCCTTCCATATACTAGGTATGGGCTCTACCACTGAGCGGCACCCCCAGAAAGGGCAGTCAGAATGTTTGAATGATTATTTTCTGTTATGAAACCTCCACTTTCCCGCCTTTATTAAGGACACTCCCTCCATGCATGAAAGCCTTCCTGTACCATTTTCTTAATAAAGATTGGGGTATGTATACAGTGCATTCATAAATGGTACAGAGGAATC
The DNA here is from genome assembly GCF_047511655.1 of Castor canadensis. NCBI lineage: Eukaryota > Metazoa > Chordata > Mammalia > Rodentia > Castoridae > Castor > Castor canadensis. The sequence goes on along the minus strand of NC_133393.1, from coordinate 132,983,744 downwards.
ATCCAAGTCCCTTGCTATGACTTCCGTAAATAACTTCACCAACCATCAGTTTTCCCAGGCATTCTATCCCTCAAAAATAAATGTTCAAAGTTGTGCAGGCAAGAACAATGAATTAACTTCTCAATTGTGACGATTTAGTTTTTGAATTTCTTTTCAGTATGGGTTCTTTTGCTTATTGTTCTGACGTATGGGTTCTTTTGGTTATTAGATGTTCGTATGTCTTTGAACTACACTTCTAAAGGGCCATGTTAAAGCACGACATTTTCAGATAAGGGCTTTTTCTTATTTCATTCCCTCCCAATAACTTGAGCTTTCACATGAATGCTGGGTTTGGTATGTCGGAGTTAGCATACTAAACACCAAAAGCTGTAGTGAGTATACCATTGTGTTCTCTACTTTTGAAGCTGCACACAGAATTCATAAATGGATGTCTGACACTTAGGAAACTGTTTTTGGCCAACCATTTCTTGTGACCTGTTTTTGTTGCTGTCTAACATGAAAAACTAGTGCAGTTCTATGCCTGGGTATTGACACTCAAGAATAGACACCTGCTTACACAGACTTACATGAATGTTCATGACAACTTTATTCATAATATTAAAAAGCTGGAAATAACCCAAGCATTGACCAGCAAAACACAGCACACACATACAATGCAATATCACTCACTAATAAAAGGGAATGAGCCACTGAGACACAAAAACAGATGAATTTCAACTGAGCAAGGTGACATATACCTATAAGAAATTCACTTGGGGCAGGTGCAGTAGCTCCTATCTATGATCCCAGCTACCCAGAAGGCACAGGTAGTAGGATCATGCTCTGAGGGCAGCCCCAGAAAAAAAGCACAAGACTCTATCTGAAAAATGACCCAAAGCAAAAAAGGCTTAGGGGCACAGCTCAAGTGGTAGAGTGCCTGCCTAGCAAGAGCAAGGCCATGAGTTCAAACTCCAGTACCAGCAAAAAGAAAAAGAAAAGAAAAGGAAGGAAGGGAGGGATGGATGGAGGGAAGGAGGAAGGAGAAAAAAGAAAAGAAATCTATGTAGGTTGTGATTAACGAATTCAGCAAACTTGTAGTGGGAAGAGGTAATAAAAACTATTATCAGGTGTGGGAGTTTCTTGATATGTAGGAGATTCTTGTGAATAGAGAAATTCAATCATTTTGGTTTTAAATTTAAAATGTATTTTATTAGAGTGACACATTAAAAAGCCTGTTTGTTTGGTTTTTTTGGTGGGCATCCTAGCTCACACCTGTAATCCCAGCAATTGGAATGCCAAGGCAGGAAGACTGAGAGGTAAAGGGCAGCCTGGGCTGCATAACAAGATCTTGTCTCAAAAAGTCAAAAACCAAAACAGAAAAACAAACAAAACAAAAACTCAAAAGCCCATTTTGTTATGTTTGGAAGGCCACTTAAAACATACTCTATCTACAAACTCCATTAAGATAGCACTTGTTTTTGCCACATTGATTCACTCAAATTAAGCCAATTAAACCTCTTTTCACAATTAGACTCCTATATAATCTAATGAATAAAACTTTTACTATATATTAAAGTACACTTAAAACTTTGAAATATTTTGTTCCCCTTTCAATATTTCAAATGCATATCTTCCTATTCTAAAGCCTTCAAGTTCAGCAGACCCAGCAGATTCAGATACAGCCGATCCAGCAACAGACATAAGCCCTATGCATGACCTTGTGACATCGATCAGACTACGGAAACTGCAGAGGAAGGCCAAGCACATTCTTCTGCACTGGCTGAATCACTACAGATTTGCCCTGGGTCAGTTCTGGAACCCATCTTGTTGGTCCATATGACAGATACCATTATTCAGACTTCTAGAGAATCTACTTAAACACCTGTCCCTCTGAGGTTTCCAAAGTGGCAAGTGTTTGCCCTGGAAAGCTGATACACGCAGGTTCTTATCATGGACTCAGATAATTGGCTGTAGCAGGAAAATAGAAGACCCTGATTTTATTGAGAAGAGAATCTATTAGGTTACCTCTAGTTTTGGTTGTTGTTTTGTTTTATAAGAAATGGTGTTTTCATGTTCATTTTGGGGCCAGAAAGTACTCTCACCCTTCAACCACCACCCCTGGCCTCCCTGGCATAACCACAGTCCTTGGCTGTGCTGAGTCACAGGCCTCACTGAAGAGGGCCTCGAGTTAATGTGCTCTGGCAGCGTCAACTTGTAGTTGGTGTTTGATTTTAGAGCCTATCACCGTTTTAGTTCTCTTAAAAAAAATTTTATTGGTATATGATAGTTGTACAGGCGGTTTCATTGTGACATTTCCATATATTCATATGTTGTACCCTGACTTGGTTCATCCTCTCCATTATTCTCCCTCTTCTCCCACTCTCCTTCTTCAAATGACTTTGACAGGTTTCAATGTTCCATATTCATGCATGTACGAAAGTGCCTCAACCATATTCACCCTCCTTTACCCTCTTCATTCATTCAGTTCTTGTCTGGTAATATAGCACAGTTTATTCTCATTATTTGTGGAAGTGAGGGTTACTAAGTTAGTAAATACTGAACTACTTTGCTAGGGGTCGCTCACAGAAAGAGCTTCCTGTGAGATCTGGTCAGGACCTTTTCATTAAGCGGCCTGTATAAACTTCTGTGTGTGTTTCTGTCTAAAGACACCTCACTTCTTATATATTATTGATTCTTAACAATGAGTTCCTGGTCAACAGCATGTCTAAACAAAGCTTATCTAAGGTGTATTTTCTCCATCAGGCACATGACAGCCTTGAGCTTAGGAACACTAGACAGCACTTCAGTGTCACACTCCACAAGTCACTTTAAACAGCAGAAACAACAAAAAGCACAAAAGGGCCCAAAACACGGCACTAAGTAGGCCCTGAGAAGGACAGTTGTTTACAGTACATCTGAAACAGGAAGGCCAAGTCTGGCTGCCTTGACCTTAGCTGGGAATATGCATAACAGGCAACCTAATAGCCACCAAAGTGCTGTGGATATTGACATGGGTACAAGTAAATTTTAGCAACAGGCAAATTCACAGATGTGGGATGAGCACTGATTATCTGCTAAGTCCAAAGACAGCTCTCTCCATTTTAGGAATTAGTTTGCTACATACTAAGGGATATAGCAGAGCTTCCCAAAGAACTTGCCACAAGTGTTTCACACAGAGATGAAAATGAAAGAGTCCTCAGAGGAGCTCTGCTGGGTTGCCATGATGGAGCCCCTGGGATAATTGCCTTCCCCTGCAAGCAGCCTAGTAAGTTTATCTCAAAGTGCCATACAAGCACATCATTTTTTAATATCACATCTTCTGTGATAAGAATTTATAGGAATAGGCCTTTACAGATTTCTATGTAATGAAAGAGGATGGGGAATGCTGGTCTATATATAGCCTAGAAAGATACAGTCCTGAGAATCAAATAGGCCTGTTTAAATCCTGATTCTGCCTCACTTTAAGCTGAGTAAATTTGAACTATTTTTTTTCTGGTGGCACTAGGGTCTGAACTCAGAGCCTTATGCTTGTTAGGTAGGCACTACCACTTGAGCCACTGTGCCAGCCCCAGGTATTACCTTTGATTTCATGAAAATAGGAATGCAAACACTCCTTGGCTTTTGTGGGGCCCTGGTTCCAGAACCCAATGTAAATAGCAAGATCTGAGGATGCTCAAGTCCTTTTTTATAAAATGATGGAGTATTTGCCTAAAACCTTCACACACCCTCCTGCATACTTCAACTCATCTCAATGCATGATGCCTAAGGTAATGCAAATGATATGTAAATAGTTGTTTGCTTAGGGAATAGTGACAAGAAAAAAGTCTCTACATATTCAGTACAGATGCAGTTTTTTTCCTGAATATTTTCGAGTCATAGTTGGTTGAATCCACAGTTGGTTGAATACTCCTGTGTTAGTCAGACTTTTCGTCACTATGGCAAATACCTAGAGAAACAATTTAAAGGAGGAAAGAGTTATTTGGTTCATGATTTCAAAAGTTTTAGTCCATGCTCAGCTGGTTCCATTGCTAGGAGCCTGAAGTGGTAAAGCAGAGCATCAAGGCACTAGGGCATTGCAGAAGAAAGCAGAGAGGGAAAGGCGGGGGTGGAGGGCAGGGGACAGGAATGCTCTCAATGATCTACTTCTAACTAGGCCCAACCTCCCAGTTTTCACCACCTCCCAATAACACATCAACTTATGAATCCAGCGACAGTTCAATCCATTGATTAAGTCAAAGCCCTCATGATTTAATCACTTCCCCAAATCCCTAACTCTGGGAATTGTGTTGAGGCTCAAGCCTTCGATACACGAGCATCTTGGGGCAGACTTCATACCCAAACCATAATGCCTCCAATGCAGAACCCGCAGACATGGAGGCCCCACTGTGTTCACATCAGGGTGGCACTAATTCAATAGGATGATTTTAAAGAGCTTGACTTACTACCTGGCATGAGGTGAGCACAATCAAACTCCTATGGAGTAGGTTTGTGGATAGAAAATTTTCCTTGTTTCTTACATAGATGCCATGTACCAAGAGGTACATGTGAAATAAAAGAACGAACAGAAATGAACATCTGTCAATAGTGAAGGAACATCCAGGCTACTGTGGGCATCTTAACCCATAAGGCTCAGCCTAATGGTGCCATGATCTAGGAAGGATGTTCAGTGGAATGAATTCTGTTTTCCTTTCAGGAATGGAATCACAGCACATCTGCAAAATACCCATATTCCCACAAAACGCAGTCACCCAAAAAAAGATCCCATTAGCAACAGTGCCTCTGAAACAAGATGCAAAAGAACAAGACAAGTACAAGGAATACCTTCGGTACCGAAACACCTTCTTCACACTCAAGGGTGTCTTTACTCAAGGCTGTCACATCCAGAGACCAGTCATCCATCGGTCCTCCTGGTAACCAGCCCCATTTGTCTTTTTTCCCTCATTTGCCTTAATAATTCATAGTCCAGCTTATGTTTGAGAGATGGACCACCTACAGGCTCAGCAAGGCCTGCAGGTAAGTTGCTTAACACAAGAGATCTCTGGAAGCAGATTGGGTTTAGGAGTTGCCACTTTCATGCTTATTAATGAAAAGTCCTTCCTAAAACTGGGACAGTTTACTTGCCTAAACTCAAGCATTTGAACTCTCCCCAGTCAGGCTTCCCAGTTAACCAATCAGGAATCATGGACATAGCTTGTCACCTTTAGAGAACACATACTTGCAGAATAGCTGAAAATTCCTCAGTTGGTGGCCGGACACAAGCGCCACAAGTGACTGTTTCTCCTGCCTTCCCCGCCAATCCTGCTGAGGGAAATGCTTATTGTTTTCTTCAATAGCATAAAAAACTTATTTCTCTATGCATTTGTAGCTCTGGGTCTCCCTGCCAAACAGGGATGCTTCCTATCCCAAGTTGAGAAAGGCTCTGGGCTCATCTCTGGCTAGGTCTAGTAGCATGGGGAGGGGAGGCATTGTCAGAAGGGCAGCCTGGTCTCTACACTGGGTGGCAGCCTTCTGAAGCCAGAGAAGCCCTCACACCACTCATACTGCGCACAACCTGTGCACACACCTGGCAAGACCCCAAAAGCCAAGAATCCCTAGAACTTCCTAACCTAATACTGCTTCTGTCACATTTGGTGAAGACAGTCAATTGAGAGAAAACTTGGAAATACCACGATGGAACTGTTTTGTGTATTTGAGGCATTGTTGCCTGCCTCAGTAATGGTGCTAAACAAAGTGGTGCTGCCAGGTGACACCTGGCTATGGAATGAATTCATACAACCTGTGACAGTTTTTGGCCACCTGGAGGGATGTGGCTAGGCACAGTCAGCAAGCAAGAGGAAGACTTGGTCCCTGTCCTTTAAGGGCTTCAAGTGTGCAGGAAGAGATAAGATAGTGTGCACCATCAATACAGGGAAGATAAGGAAGGAAGAGCTTGCAGGGTAGTAGAGATAGAATGGTAGAGATGTGTTGGAATAGACTATTTCTAGAAAGGGAGATTTTTGTTGTCATTGCTGGGGATCAAACCCAGACACTCAACCTATCCCAACCCAAGTCCATTTCTGCATTCCATCTCCAGGTGAGAGGAAGAATTAATTTATTTATTTTTACAGTACTGAGATTTGAACTCAGGGCCCCATGCTTGCTAGGCAAGCATTCTACCACTTGAGCCACACCCCCAGCCCTTTTTTGCTTTAGTTTATTTTTCCACATAGGGTCTTGAGTTTTTGCTCAGTTGGCCTCAGGCCAGGATCCTTGTACCTTTGCCTCCTGCTAGCTGGGTTGATAGCTGTGTACCACCATACCCAGGTTGTCTGTTGAGATGGGGGGAGTAGATCTCACTAACTTTTTTCCCAGGCTGGCCTCCAACCACAGTCCTCCCACCTCTGTCTCTGACATAGCTGGGATTACAGATGTGCACTAACATGCCCAGCCCCACAAGGATTCTTTTGGGAGCATTTGAATAGGATTTTAAGTGATAGAATTTAGATTTGCAGGTAGGGAGGGGTGGGTATTCCAGGTGAAGAGATGAGTAATGAGAAGGACAATAATTCTAATGACATCAGGGATGGTTACATTTATTGATTGCTGGTGCAGTAGGCACCAAGCTAAATGCAAGTTATTGCAGGATTTCATTTAATGCTCACGACACACTTAAGGCTCACTATAATTAACCCTTGCTGTGCTCCTCACCTCCACTTTAGAGCTAGGGAAACTACGCTCAGCTAATGAGCAGCAGAGCCAGGGTTTGAACAAAGGCTTATAGGTGGGATGATGCAGGCCCAGAGGAAGGCTGAGCAGTTCAGTGTTGCTGGAGCTCAGGGCGCGGAAGACAGGCAGTGGGCAGGTATGTTGGACAGAACCAGCCACCACAGGCAGAAGACGCTGAGAGATGGAGGGAAGGGGCAGACAAATCCAGGATTACTTAGGGTGCAATTTAGGGATTTATGGACAGAAGTGTCTCGGGCAGCAGCCAAATGGGAGGATCCCCACACCCCATGGCAGGAGGAAGGATTTACATGCTAAGCTAGAAAAAGGTGGGCAAGGCCAAGCCAAATGCTCCTAGGTTTTCCTTGAATCAGATAAACATCTCAAGCATCAGTTAAGAAATAGTCCTGATGCCAGTGGCCAGCTGGAAATGCTCCATTGTCTCTCCTAATGACATCGTTTATCCTGGATTTGGGATGCACATCAGGGCCACCTGACAGGCAAAATGGTTGTTAAGATCAAGATGGTGGTAGTCATGTCAAGCTAGGTACCTGTACCTGGTTCCCTATAGCAGACAGACAACGGAATAATGTACTAATAATGCACTAGTTAGGAGTTGTTTGGCACCTCTCTGAACTTCTGCTTCTTTATCTGTAGATGGGCAATAATAATACATGCTTCACAACGTTCTGTAAGATTTTTTGGTGGTACTGGGGTTTGACTCAGGGTCTCATGCTTGCTAGGCAGTCACTCTACTGCTCGAACCATTACACCAGCCCTTTTTTGTGTTGTGTATTTTTGAGATAAGGTTTTGCAAACTATTTGCATAGGTTGGCTTCGAACTGTAAAATTTGGATGAGGTACACATGTCAAGTTTTTAGCACTGTGTCTACCACCCTATAACTCCTCAAGGCAAAGCAGTTAATGTTATGTTCAGTCTGTTACAGAGAAATACATACGGTCTTATTGTGTGCTTGAGAAATTCAGATTGAGTCCCTGTACTTGTGGGGATATTGAAAGACTTTGTAATTTCCCTTACTTGTTTTAGAAAGTTTATTGCTGTTTTTACTAGTCCACCCATTCAATTCTAGAGTGAGCTGATTTCTTTCTTTTTTAATTTTTTTTTTGGTGGGACTTGGATTTGAACTCAGGGCTTCATGCTTGCAAAGCAGGCGCTCTACCACTCGAACCACATCTCTAGTCCATTTCACTGTGGTTATTTTGGAGCTGGGGATCTCGCAAACTATTTTCTTGAGCTGACCTTCAACTGTGATCCTCCTGATCTCAGCCTCCCAATTAGCTAGAATTACAGGTTTGAGCCACCAACATCTAGCAAGTTGATTTCTTTTGAACACATGGCCTATGGGTCATAGTACTTTGTTTTTCCATCCCCTTCCAATAATATCAGTACTTTCTACCATGATGCATATTTGAGGTTAAGATTGCCACTAAAACCCTCAAAATGCAAGTTTATTGAATATGCTGGGTGAGAAATGCAGGAAACAGACAAAATTTACATCTGCCTGTATTTAAAAATCCATGCTTTTAGGCCTGATGGAGTGGCTCAAGTGGTACAGCACCTGCCTAGCAAGTGTGAGGCCTTGAGTTCAAACCCCAGTGCTGCCAAAAAAATACCCAAAACAAAAATCCATGCTTTTTACAAAGTTCAGAAACTGTTTACCGATGCAGAGATTAGAGCATAGGCAAACACTGGCAGCACCATAGTATTTAGATACCTTGAAATGTTGAAAGCAACAAACAGACACCCAAACACATTAAGATCAAGTAACAAACCTGTGACGTCTCCACATAGTGACACTTTCTAATTCAATTTCTCCTTTTAGACACAAGCAAGTTGTCACATTCTTTGTAGGAATCCAGTCATCATTTATAGTACTGAACTACAGGAGCCAGTTTAAATATCCCTTCATTTATAGAACTATCCATACTACCAGGGAAGTGTGTAATATGTGTCACAGAATGAGAAGAGAATTTTAGCAGGGCGTTGGTGGCTCACACCTGTAATCCTAGCTACCTAGAATGCTGAGATCAGGAAGATTGTGGTTCAAGGCCAGCCCTGGCAAGAGACCCCGTCTCCATAATAAGCAGAGCAAAATAGACTGGAGGTATGGCTCAAATGGTAGAGTACCTGCTTTGTAAGCATAAAGCCCTGAAATCCCAGCTCCACCAAAAAAAAAAAAAAGAGAGAGAATTTTGAAAACGTAGATTCTACTGGGCTTTTTTTATGTGAATGGAGAAAGACAGTATCTGTGGCATATGGTAAAGTATTTTGTACAGACTATCAAGGCTATAGCAGTTTATAAATTAAAACTGGTGTTCGTTAAAGAACTTGTCCTGAGCACTGTTTTTCTAAGTGCTGTTTGCCAAAAGAAATAAAATCACTTATAGTGTGAGGCAACACTTAAGCAGCTATGGGTCAGTTTTACTTCCTATAGCAGTCCATGTGAGTAGCAATCATCTTTTTTTTTTTTTTTTGTGGTACTGGAATTTGAACTCAGGGACTCACGTTTGTTAGGCAGGCATTCTACCACTTGAGCCACTCCACCAGCCCTAGGAGTAGTAACTTACAAGTGGAATTGCATTAGCATGTACCTTTCCCTAACTTTTTATACGTTGTTCCTCATTTTCACAGAAAGCACACATTGAAATCGTTACATTTGTGGTGAACACATTTACGTGAACGCTAGGAGTCATCCCCATCCTCGTGGTTCTAAATAGAACGCCGAGTTTATTTAGTATTTGCCCATCCTCTCCTCCATCCAGGTGCCTCAGGGGCAGGTAACCTCATCCCAAGCTGTAGGGATGCACCCCTGTTCAGTGCATTTATCCGGTGAGTCATTGGTTGAGGAGGTAGGCATGGACATTGACCTAATGAATTCCAGACTTATTGCTTGGAAAGCTGGGAAAAAAGTCCTCCGTCTTCCTTAATGGTTGTTCTGGGTAGAGGTGAGGCCTGGAGTTGTTTGGCCATCAGTTCTCTAACTACAGATGAAACCAACACATGCAGAATGAGGGATTAGATATGGAGCCAGCTGCTGGGTGATGCCACCCACAAGGTTCTGCCTCAAGACTTCCAGGAGCCAGCCAGTGTCTCACTAAGTCAGTGTCAGTTGCATTTCCTTGCAACCAAAGAAAGGCACCCCGATTGATAGAAGTCAAGGTGTAAGCGGTCTGGGAGGTTTCACCTGTAGTATCCTTGTATAGTCCTTGTAGTGAAGACTGACAGAGAGTTGAAGTGAACCTGAGTGCTCAATCCATAACTAAAAGTCTTTTCACTCTTTCTCTCCAGTTATCTAGTCCATCATTTTTTTATCTTAAGGATTCTAAACATACTTTTTTTGTGGGACTTGGATTTGAACTCAGGACTTTGCAGGTGCTGTAGCACTTGTACCACATCTCCAGTCTCTTGTGCCACTGGCACCTGGCTAAATATGCTTTTTACAAAGAACTTTAGATTGGCTCCATGAGTTTTATTTTGCCTAGATCAAATGCATCTTTTGTCTACTGATTTTATGAACTCTCTTAGAATTAGCTTTCTTTATGTGTTTTGGAATTTTGGATTCTAGGCTAATTGTGAGTGAAAGGGTTTTTTTCCCCTCTTTCTGTGATGTGCATGTATGTGTGTGTGGGTGTGGGTGTAATGTGTGTGTGTGTATGTGTGTGTCTGCTTACCTTCTCCTATCTAGTGGTTTTTCAGTTGCCGCCAGTCCTCACATTCAGAACCAAGCCTAGTAACATGGCATGGGTGTTGTGTCCCACAAACATTAGGAGTGCTGCACACCCAGTCTCTAGTTCAGCAAGCACATGCCTTAGTCCTGGTTGGGAGGCAGTGTCTTGTTTCCCACTTGCCTGGACACAAATTATGTGAGCTACACCCAAGCAGGGTAGACAGCAGCGAATAGAACCTCATGCATAGAGCAGTGGAAGCCCCCACCCTGGTCCTTGGTTTCAAGAAGTGACCCAAGCTAGCTTCCCCAACCCCTAACCCCACCTCCAGATTTTCACTTTATTTAACCCTGTTTTTCAGAAGCAGCTAACTTCTTGTCCACTTTTGCTGTTCTAAACCTGCAGCCAACAAAGCTTATGGCTTGAGCCCCACCAGCCTGTTGGGTTTCTATCCAGAGGTCTTCCTCTTGGTTTGGAGTGTAGTTTTGTCCTTTAAATTGCTTCTTTTTCTATTTAACTATGATTGCAATGAGGCTGGAGGGGTGGCTCTAGGCAAGAACTTCAAATGCCTTCTTGAACAGAAATCTATATGGAGGAGTGTCTTGAAGTTCCCCACAAGGGGGAAGTTATCTATGTCCTGACCCGGGTGAGAGTCTGTGTGATGAGATTGGGATATTACCCATGGCAGATTTAGGGTAGAAACTACTGCAGTGTCCCTCAAAGACCACTCAGACACTTGGGTCAATGCAACAACATTTATTCACACTTCAAATGCACGCTTACAAGGTCCAAGAGGGAGTCACTGCATGCCGTCAGTCGTCGCAGGGCACCGCAGCAGGTAAGGCTTGTGCTCCACAGGGAGCCCCACCAGGAAGTCAGTTCACTCAGGCCGAGACTGCTGGAGGCTCAATCACGTGGGAGGGAAAGCCACTACCCAGAAAGACCTCTCTTACTGAGGAGAGAGAGAGGTCCTCTGTCAGGGAGAGGAATATACAGCACAGAGTCCCTTGATGCTAGCCTATGTTATTTGTGAGTGTTGAAGGACGTTGGAAAGCGCACTCTGCTGGGTCCTCAGCAGGTGCCCTTTTTATTTGTCTTTTTCCACCAGGGAGTTCCCCTCTTATGTCATTTAGTCATCTGCTTATTAGGTGTAACCTGGGTGGGGGTCTGTGGCAGGCTGCTCTAGACATCATCACGTCTTAGCATGAGTGTCGCCATTGGGCATTTCTTGGCTGCAGGCCTTATCGTCCTGTCCAGATAGACGGTGTCCTCCTGGTGTTGGTGGCAGCTGTTTATCTACAGTCTAGAGGTCTGGTAGCTCACTGATTCTAAACTGCAATACACCCAAGTACAGACAAACTTTGCAGTTTGTTAAGTAAGGCTTTATTTTCTCTACAAGGGCTGTGGCTGAAACTTAACTTTTACTGACATCACGGCACACTGGGATCATGCTCAGATTTCCTCTCCAGGGGCTCTCACGGTGCTGTGCACTGTGTTTGCAGAGTGAGCCCTGGGAAGGAGAAGGTGGGATGAGGAGTAAGTCCTCATGGAAAAACAAGAGAATGCCACTGAGACAAGCTCTCCTCGTAGTCTGTTCCTTCAGGGTGGCGATCAGAGCCTCAATTCCAAACATGCCTGGTTTCTTTCATGTAATGCCTGCCTCCTGCCCTCAGAGATTCCTGCCCAGCCACTGGCAAAAGAGAGCGTGTTCATTCTCTCGCTGCTGTTTATGGCTCATATTCTATGCCAAAGTAGACATGCTGAAAGTTTTTTGTTTGTTTTTAAGCATCGTGCTTCTATTTAAGGTATAAGATAGCTGACTCTGGAAATAACAATGCATTTGAAAAAAGAAAAACAGAACGAGAAGATTTGCAAGATTGGCAAATAAACCCTTTGTTGAATAAGAAATACCTAGAAAGGCTGAAGATGCAAAAGTGATATAATCCAGAAAAACTCTACACCCAGGAAATGTACAAATGCAGCAGTTTGCATTATTGAAAAATTAGAAATTAACTAAATATTCATCAACAACAGAATGTATGAAACACTTGCTATGGGCAACTGACATTGCCTTAGGCCATCCAGCATCCCCTATGTCTGGGGACTCCTTACCTGCTGAGGCAGAAGTCCACTCCCACTGTAGAAAGAAATGCCAGATTCCTGATTTCCCAGTCCCTCCTGCAGCTGGGGCCTATGCACGTGACCTAGGCTCCACCAATCAGACTTTCAACATAGCTGCAGGTGCTGCTTACACTCCTCTGGGGGAAAAGAGCAGTAGCTCCACCTGGCTTTCAGAGGCTGCAGTGGCCAGAGCCCTCACAGAAGTGTCCCAGGTCATTGGGCTGACAGTACAAGGTATAGTACTTGCCCAGCAGCTAGGGCTCTGGTGTGACCGTTGGACGGCTCCTATAGCATGATTCAGGATGATTGCCCTGGCAGTGGAGCCAGGAAAAGCTCCAAAGCTTGTCTGAGTTCTTTAACAAGCACCTTTGTGTTAGTTTATTTGCTTAAATAACCAGGTTGTTTCTGTTTCATGTTACTAGAAACCCTAACCCTCATAGATTATGGATTATGATATGTTTTTATAACACTATAAGAATGAAGTGTGCCAAAATCAGAGTTGAGAAGTCCTTGGGGCTTTTAATTGTATCTGAAATTATAACATGGATGTACATACATACATATATATGGGTTAAAATATTAAAATTCATTTGTTTTATTGTTCATAGTTTTATAACTATATGAACTATTCCATTACATACATATGCTGACACATTAATTTTTACTATAATTAATACAGAATGGAGCAGATTCTGAAGACTTCAGAGAAACAATATTCTTCTGAAATTATTTGCCTCTTTTTCCATAAAACAAAATTCATTTCCAAGTTTGCCTATATCTAAATTCACTAATAAGCATTATATTGAAAAAGGGAGAAAAAGACATTGAAAATAGTCTTGGCAGGGCACTAGAGTGCTGAAATAATGTATTATATTTGCATGGATAGACTTTTTATGATAAGTAGGTAAACAATGGGTTCTACCAAGACATTCCAAAAAGCTTGACTTCAACAACATAAAGTTTGTCACTGCATTAGTTAACACGAGCTGTTGCCATAACAAAATACCACAGGCCAAGGGGATTAAACAACAGAAATTTATTCTCTCACAGTTCTGGAGGCTACAAGTCCATGATAAAGGTTTGAGGATGGGGAAAACTCTCTTCTTGGCTTACAGACAGCCATTTTCTTGCTGTATCCTCCCAGGGCAGAGCCAGTAAAAGTGAACTCTCTGGTGTCTTCTTTAAGAACAGTAATCCTGTCAGATCAGCCCTGCCCCCATATGGGCCTGTATCTAAATACAGTTACATTGAGGTTTAGGGCATCAACATACAAATTTTAGGGAGACACAGACATTGAACCTACACACTTGGGTTCAGAGTAAAGAGATTGAAACTAACAGCAAATACTTTAATGACAATAAAATGTACTCTTTTTGCAACCAGAAATACCAGTTTTAAATAACTTAATTAAAATATTATATTTTGAAACAAATTTCAGCATCTCATAATAATTCATGAAATTGTTTTTATAAGTTTTATCACCTCCCTGGAAGTTTAGTGGAAGCATGAACTTATCCTATACAACAGATGCTAATACACACACACACACACACACACACACACACACACACACACAAGGAATCAGAGGATTTACGGTCACATTGAGAGTGTCAGGTGATGGACAGAATTTAGTTTTCTAATGTCCACTAGGTTCTATGGCTTATCCAGCCTATTAATAGACATAATAAACCAACTCAGAAATATGTTATAGGCATTTCATCTTCAGTAGTCAGCAAGGTGGCAGATTTATGATAGGAAAAAAATCTATACAGGTTTAGATTCCAGCTCTGTCATTTACTACTTGTGTGTTTGGGATCAAATTATTGAATTTCCAGAGCCTCAGTTTTCCAATCCATCAGGGAATGGCCTTAGTTTTTCCAACTGTAAGAGAATAAAAGTAAGTATCTTACAAAGACAAGCTTTGTATACATTCTTCTTGCATGTGTTAGACTGCAATTAGCACTCTGCTAGTCAGTCTTACTGGCCTATTATTAGCAATTTTTTGCCTGCAGAGTAATGTAGCTTGTTGGCAAACAAAACGCTGTCCAGGGTTAAATTTCAGTGTCTTGCCAAAGCAGCCACTCAGAATTCAGGGATGTTCTTTCTGTCCTCTCAGTTCTTTAATGGGATTCCTAATCATTCCAGGCTTCCTCTTCCCATTAAAAACAAGGATGAGTACTTTGCTTCCCAGCTGGTTTGTCCTGTGGTCCTGAGAAGAGCACTGTGTGGGAAGGAAGAGGACACATGCCGATGTAGCCCTCACAGAATCCCTGAAGTGACAGACCTGGAGTTTGATCACCTTATAAATAGCCAGCTGTCCTCTGTGGATCAGATTGTCATAGTCTATGTGTTCTCAGCTAAGGAAAAGGAGAAGACAATAAAAGAAGTGGACATGGTGTACAGGGAACTGAACAGATACAGAAGCATGCCTTGCGTTCAGGTGAGCATGAAGAAGTGTGGGGAAATGTTTACTTGTATGTTTCATCTTTACCCATTTCCTTAGCCACACAGAAGATCATGGAAGGACTTTTTGCTCCATTTCTTTTAAACTGAGGTATTGCATTCATATAATAAAGGTAACAAATCTTAATGGTATTGCGATGGTTTGGATATGGTTCGTCCTCCAAAGGTTCAAGTGCTGGAAGATTGGTCCTCAGGGTGAAACCTATAAGAGGCAGGGCCTGTGGTAGATGAGAAGGCTCTACCTTAGGAGAGCAAGGTGTTTGTCTCTGCTGTGAGTTAGGTGTCATGTGACTGGATTGTTACAAAGTGAGGCCACCTCTTGCACTTGGCCCCTTCTGCTCATGGCCATTTCCTTTTATGCTTCTCCACCATGCTTTGATGTAGCCAGAGAGGCCCTCACCATGTTAGCACCGTGCTGTTTGGACTCTCCAGCAATCAGAATGAGCCAAGTAAATACCTTTTCATACTACATTACCCAGTGTCAGGTATTTTGTTATAGCAACACAAAGAAGACAGGTAAATAGCATGATTTTTTTTTCCCTTTGGTGGGACTGGGGTTTGAACTCAGGGCTTAGCACTTGCAAAGCCGGCACTCTGCCACTTGAGCCACACCTCTAGTTTATTTTGCTCTAGTTATTTTGGAGATGGGGATCTCAAGAATTATTTCCCCAGGCTGGCCTGGAGCTGTGACCCTCCCAATCTCAGCCTCCCAAGTAGTTTAGGATTATAGGCTACTAGCACCTGGTTTAGCATTCTGAATGTCTATGCATATATACACCTGTGTAATCACCACCAAGATCAAGATACAGAATAGTTCCATGCCCCCAAAAAGCTACTAACACAACTACCCACCCCCAAGTAACCACTGTTCTGACTTCTGTCACCAAAGATTCCTTTATCTGTTCTAGGTCTTCATGGAATCACACAGTGTACACATTTAAAAACACCTAGTAGGTTTTTATGCTTTCTCTGCAGAGGATAGAAGTGGTACATATCAGTCATATGCCAGTATTCTCCCTGTGTGTCCACGGTAGACATTACTAATCCATCATTCTATTCTACTGAGCCTAGACTGAGTCTAAGCTCCTTTTCCTGAATGCACTCCAAGCAGCTACTACGAGTAGATCTCAGTCGCCACGCACAAAACCTCAATGATTCTTACTGGTTTTCTCACTGGGACATTTGTCCTCACTGTCCCTTCTTTTAAGCCCCACTGCTGCTTACTTCAGTCCTTTATCACCTCCCACAAGATTTTTTCCACCACCCTCTGATTCTGATCTTGGTCCTTTCAATACTTCCTACCTACGACAGGCTGTTCTTTTTAACATGTGAACATGACTGCACTGTTCTCCTGCTTATCATCCTCTAAGGTCTTCCTTTTGAGTCAAGTCCAAGTTCTTTGGAGACCACTCCCACGATGGCTCTTCCCACCTTAGCTCTTCAACAACTCATCTCCTCCTGCTCCTTGATGACCCATTAGAGAGCCAAGGCTTGATTTTCATCAGGTTGAAGCATGTGAAAACCAAAGGCTTGGGCTGTGCCAAAGCACTGAACTGTTTTCAGTGAATTGCCTTAGATAGGCCCTGGGCAGCTTTTGAGGAATTTGACATTATTTGCTACAGGCCTAGTATCCTCTCTCTAAAGCTCAGTGTGAGAAATCTCTGAATGAGAAGCTAGAAAGCTTTACTTCCCAAGAAGATTTTAATAAGTTTCCCTTCCCTATAAGGAGATGTTTGGTGGCAATCTGGGTTTCTCTATTCACTTTGTCCCAAAGTACAAAGCAAAGTTTAAGTCTGGATGATAAGAAGAGGGCAAAAACTTAGGGACCACTTCTCTGAAACCCATTTCCTCTTTCTTTCTTTTTTTTAGTGAAATTTTCTTTTTTTTTAATTTATAATTTTCACTTACATTATATTAATTTCTGATCAGCCAGTCCAGATCTTTTATTATAAAGGCAGAGTATAAACAAATTAATTTACACTGTAACTTTTGACTAAGAAACATGAGTTTGTCCAGTAGGGCTGGAAGTCAACTTTGAAAGGAAGTGATATGTTATTTTGTAACTCTTATGGGTAAAAAGACTCTGGGCTAAATTTCTGGAAAGCAGACTATTATTTTTTTTAGATCAGAAAAACAAGGGATTTCTCTCATGAGCAGGGAACCTAAAGGAATACAAATGAGAATGAGGAAAAATATAAAATACAGACAAGTTAGTACTGGGGGCGTGGCTCAAGTGGTAGAGCGCCTGCCTAGCGAGTGTGAGGCACTGAGTTCAACCCCAGTACCACAAAAACTAAAATAAAAGAAAATTCAGCCAAGAATTCCAGGCTCCTCCAAGGCTGCCACAAGGCCTTGGCTCTCCGTTGTCTTTCATTCCATTTAACCAGGGAACCTCCAGGCCTGTTGGTGGTGAAATTGTTGAGCTGCACTTGGAAGCTGGGCCTCAGTGGGAATTCACCAGACTCTGATGGAAGCAGTAAGGTGTAGACAAAGCTCCTAGAAGGTAGCCCAAGCCACAAAGAGTGTGGGGTGAGTTCTGTGAGGACAAAGAGGATAGCCTCGCCTTCCTAGCCTGCCTTAATGGTAGATTACTCCGCTTATCCGGAAGCTTCTTGATGCAGGACTGTGTCTTGTTGACCCTTGTAGCCCCAATGCCTATCCCTGTACCCAGCCTATGGTTAAAAACTTAAGATACGTTTGTTGAATAAATAAATGAAGCAATGAATGAGTAAATGATGGCTATGGTCACTGCTAATTCTTTCTTGACCTCATTGGAGGTGTTTCTGGAACCAGGGGTTTGTGAGTTGAGCTAGATTTCACCCAAAAAGACAGAGAAGCAAGTGAGTAGGAGAGCAGAGCATAGATAAGAGGAGTCACACTCCTCTCTGGGCAACAATGTGCGTGAGTTCCGTGAGCAATGAGACCCAGACATGGGAAGAGCCTTCCTCGTTTATGTAACCTCCTCTCACCTTTTAACTGGTACGTAATAGACGCTCAGTAAATGTTTGCTGAACTGATCAGAAATGTCGAGGGAAGAATAAGATCAAGAGAGCAAATATTTATCAAGTACTTTACTGTGTTGTGATCTCTGCTTACATGGAGTCTCATTTTATCCTCAAGAGAACCCTAAATGTGAATCCATTGAGTACAGGTCAGTAATTGAGACACTGAACAGTAATGTTTCTTGTTCAAGGTTACACTAGGAAGTGGTGACACTGAGGTTCAGACCAGGCACCTCAGGACCCATGGTATTCCAAGTAGTAGTAGAGAATGGAAAAAAATCAGCCGCTAGGGAGATGGGGATCAAGAATGGGACCAAAGGAGGTGAATGGGTTGTGAAGAAGGCTCATATCCTGCACTTGAGAAATGTGAGCTTGGCCATGTAAGCAGGAGGTATGGAAGGGACTTCATATTATGTTCATCAGGAGTTGTGGAACCCAGTGCAGCTGACAACAGGAGGTTATGTGGTTGAACCCTTTCAACAATGAAGAACTAAACCACAAAATGAGTCATATCTACTTGGAGGTGATTAGTTCACAAGCTTTTTGATAGTAGATTTCTAGGTATCATTAATTCTGATAACATTTACCAAGCTCCTATAACACAAGGGAGAGTGATAAGAACTGGAGGTTGAAATTTTAGTTCAACTTTAATCTTGTCCTCTAGGAAAAGGCAATCCAGAGAACTGACAATCAGGACATGGTGGAACAAGTGATAGGTCAGAAGTCAGGACAGAGCATTCAGGCAAGAAGTATCTTGTAGGACCAGGAAGAGTCAGATGGAAAACATCTCCTATTCACTGCCATTTTGGATGGCATGTTACACGACTGAATTTTGGAAAGCAAGTGGGTATAGTAGACTGACTGGGAAATGGAAGTACAACAGCTTCAGTGCAGAGGGAGCCAGTTGATACAGGTGTTCATGAGAGCTTGATTGTGAGGTTTGATAAGGAATTTGAACTCTTCTTGAAAAGTGAGAGGATTTTAATCAGAGAAGTGACATGAAAAGATTGTGTGTTGTAGAAGGGTCACTTTGACAGAATGACAACAAAAGATTGGAGTCATGGGGACAACTATTCTTGTATCTAGCCAAGTGGGAAGTGATCAAGTAGTGACAATGGGAATGGAAAAGGATGTTGCGTACGAGTGACAGTAAGAAGTGAGACTCTGTAAGACTTGATATGTTTTAAGGTACCTCCCAGCTTCTGTTTGGACAATTTGAATAAAGAACAAACAGAACATATTTTGAGATAGGAAATTCAGAATAAAGAAGATAAGGAATGTCTTAAGGCCAGGCATGGTGGTGCACACCTATAATTCCAGCACTTGCAAGTCTGAGGCAGGAGGATCACAAGTTTGAGGCCAGCCCAGGCTACACTGGGCTCAAAATTAAAAAAAAAAAGAAGCCTCAGTATATATTACTACATAACAAATCGCCGAAAACTTAGCAGCTTAAAACAGCAAGGACATATTTGCTCATGAACTTAATTCTACTTCAGAGTATCAGCTGGGTCATTCTGAGCATTTCTGGGGGATTCAACAATAGCCTGTTCCTATGGCTGGCAGGTGACAGTTGACCAGGGGTCTCTGTTCCTAAAAGGGCTTTCCCACATAGCTGCTCCTTTTTCTTCATGACATTCTTGTGAAGGAATGTTCCAAGAGGTGAAATGGAAGCTACTCTTAACACCTGGCCTCAAAAGTTGCAGAGTACGCTTTGGTCAAAGCCTATCACAGGCCAGACCAGATTCAAGGGAGTAGTAATATATTCTCACCTCTTGATGGGTGAAGTTGCAAAAATTTACAGCCATGTTTAACCTACCATAAGAACATTTGAACTCTGACAAGTTCAGTTGGACATGTTGAGTTTGAGATACCTGAATGACATAAAAAAATGGGAAGGTCAAGAAGTAAGCAACTCAACTTACAAGTCTCTTACTCAGACAAGAGTACTAGTTTTGGTGGACATTCGGTCATTTAGTACACATAAATAGTAGTTAGAACTATGAGTTGCCCCAAGGATGTGTGAAGAGAGTCAATGGCAGGAGACAAGATGGCAACCTTTAGTACAGTAGAAACTTAGATATTAAGGATAGAAAAAAATGTGTGAAGAGGAAGAAAGACCTAGAGAAGCAGGAAGAAGAAGAGGAGAGCCACAGAAGCCATAAGAAGGTTGGAGAAAGGACTGCCATTCAGTAACTTCAAATGCCATGATGAGGTCAAGTGACATAAAAAACATGAAAATGTCCACTGGCCTTTGACAATGCACAAGCCTTGGTGAGCTCATGAAGGCATTTCTAATGGAGTGGTGGGGAGAGAGTCTGGAATTTTGGGTTCAAGGATATAAATACTGCTGAGTTGAGCAAAAGATCTATTGTCTGTGTTTTAATATCATAAATTTACAACTCTCTTTTTCTTTTCTGTTCCTTTAGAGTCGTTTGGACCCCTTTCGATTGCTCAAGTACAACATTGTGTCTGCGTCAAAATTTACAGACAACACCTGCCCACTTCTGGTTCAAAGGCACAATATCGTCCCAGGAATATTTTTGGTATGTGATTTGAGATAGATGACTCTTTTAGCTAACAGTTATGTGTGATGTTTGCTTTACTTGGAGATCATTCATAGAGTCAACAGGAAGCTAAAGAGAACACAGAAATAGCTTAACTTGAATAACAATCTTTTAAAATTATTATTTTGCGGTACTGGAGATTGAACTCAAGGTTTTCACTCCTGGTACATCAGGGCACTTCGTGAATGTTAATCCCACTGATTTGCTTTCTGTCAGTATGGATTAAATTTACTTCTCTAGAATTTCATCTCGAAGGAGTCATATGATAAATACTCTCTTGTCTGGCCACACTGGGGTTTATCAGTGGTTTTTAAAAGCCTCTCTGGGTAATTTTAATGAGAAACCACAGACTGCATGATCTCTCAAGACACTTCCTGCTTAAAACACACACACATCATGCTTTCATCGGCTAGTCAACAGATGCATTACAAAGTAAATGCAACTTTCTGAAAGGTGCATTTTAGGAATGGAAAGCATGACTGCTGTCATTGTAATAATTATGACAATAGTAACATTAATATTTATTGAGTTTTATACTATGTGCCCAGGCACCATCCTAAGTAATTCCTGTGTATTTTCTTATGGAAAGCCTCGCAGCAACCCAGTGGTTAGGTACAGCACTAATATTAATTCTTATAATAAAAAGATTATGTAATTCATTCAGGGTCAAGCAGCTAGCAAATGGGGATCAGGATTCCAATGCAGATCTTCTCACTATAAACAGAGCACTTTTAATGAAGTCTCTGCAAGTGCTCCACAAGGTAAAGGCTCAGCCTCACTTAAGGAGCAGTGTGAAATGATATCACATGAATTCTCTCAGTGGATGGATGACTTCCAGCTGAGGAGAAGAAAGTAATCTAAACGTTCCCTCAGCAAGAAGGCAGCAGTCTTAGCTCTGCAAGTGCCAAAGGATGGTTTAGACAAAAGAGCAGGACTCAGTACAAATGAGCTGATACATAGGCTTCATCCCGCTCATCTTCTAAGACCAGATAGAGAAAACAAGAGGAGCTCAACCACTGATTTCATTAAAGTGAATTATTTTGTCAGATTTCAATGGAAAAAAATCTGTTTCCAGTTTTCAAAATACACTTTGCTGTCACTGTGAACAGTGGACAATGAGTCTTATTGTGTAGCAAGGGAGTCTTCTTGCCATACCTGGCCAGTCACCAACAATCACCCTGCTTCTGCTGCCTATTGGATCCTGAGTCTTGGCAGATGAGCTTGCTTGGTGGAGGGGAGGGGAGGGAGGGAATCAGCACAATGAAAATCAAATGTCTGTTTCTTTAAATTTCATTCATCTGTGACATCCAAATCCAAGGCGAGTCAGGTGAAGTCGGCCCAGTTCCCTGGAAGAGTGTATTAGCAATTACTCTTGATCACCTGAAACAAAGGTTCCTCTTCAAACACTGGCTGCCAAGCTAAGAGCAAGGCGAACGCCCCAGTCTGCTGAACTGTCTGTCCACTGGGTGACAGTGTTGATCCATTGGAAATAGATGTGTTTTGTCCCTGGGCCAGGAAACTCCAGGTCCCTGAAAGGAAAGACTGCAGCCAGACGGCATTTGGAGGGCCTTGGGAGCTGTGGAGTGAGTCAGTATGGGTTTAGGCTTCCTTTAACTTTCAAGTGAAAACGAGAGGTGAAGAGTCATTCTGTTGTCACATAGGCTCGGTTTCTTTGAGCAAAACACGGCAGAGGATGGATGTGATTTCTATAATAAGCTGACCTGCATTTTTCTCAAAATTTTAATGAAGGCAAAAAGCTTGCAAGGAGCGTTGTGAATAACGAACTGAAAATTACTTCAGTCTTTGTTCAGATTCATTGGGTGTTCATTCTTGCACCAGTGTGCTCGTGTCCAGGGCTACATGCTTTGGCCAAGGCTCTGAAGGACAGATGGTCATTGTGGAATGTTATTTCCACATCACCAGGTTAACATTTTACCAGTTCTGACTCGATCCCTGTCTTGAAAAGGGAAGGCAGAAAGGCGAGGACAAATTCTGCAGTTTCTCATTCAGTGTGGTCAGTGGAAGTGCTGGAGGTGTGTTAACATAGCAGAGGAGCGGGGATGATGGAACCAGCCAGGTCCCATTGTAAAAGGGGCAAGACAGAAAGCGAGAGGAGTGCTTGCTTCCAAAGGCTTTGAGGAGTTGATGGAGGCTATGTATATATTTTTTCTCTTCCACTCTACCTTCCCCAAAACGAGCTGGAGTGGATAATGATTCAAAACGCTGTGACTTTTCATTACAATGTCTTGCGAGCAACGAAGTTGTGTTAATGTGGGCCTTGCTTCAAATTCGTTTTAACCGGGTTAAAAAACTAAAATAGGATGCTCAGTTTTAAAAAGTATATCACAAAGCTTTGTTTATTACCCCCAAATCTTCTTTTTCTTTTTTCTTTATTTGATGCTATTTGGTCCATTCTACTTGTGCTAAATTAGCATATTTTAAAAATTTATTTATTTTTAAATTTTATTCATATGTGCATACAATGTTTGGGTCATTTCTCCCCCCTTCCTCCCTCCCTCCCTTAACCACCCACCCCCTCTCTCCTCCCCCCACCCCCCTCACTTCCACGCAGAAACTATTTTGCCCTTATTTCTAATTTTGTTGTAGAGAGAGTATAAGCAATAATAGGAAGGACCAAGGGTTTTTGCTGGTTGAGATAAGGATAGCTATACAGGGCGTTGACTCACATTAATTTCCTGTGCGTGTGTGTTACCTTCTAGGTTAATTCTTTTTGATCTAACCTTTTCTCTAGTACCTGTTCCCCTTTTCCTATTGGCCTCAGTTGCTTTTAAGGTATCTGCATTAGTTTCTCTGTGTTGAGGGCAACAAATGCTAGCTAGTTTTTTAGGTGTCTTACCTATCCTCACCCCTCCCTTGTGTGCTCTCGCTTTTATCATGTGCTCACAGTCCATTCCCCTTGTTGTGTTTGCCCTTGATCTAATGTCCACATATGAGGGAGAACATACGATTTTTGGTCTTTTGGACCAGGCTAACCTCACTCAGAATGATGTCCTCCAATTCCATCCATTTACCAGCGAATGATAACATTTCGTTCTTTTTCATGGCTGCATAAAATTCCATTGTGTATAAATACCACATTTTCTTAATCCATTCGTCAGTGGTGGGGCATCTTGGCTGTTTCCATAACTTGGCTATTGTGAATAGTGCCGCAATAAACATGGGTGTGCAGGTGCCTCTGGAGTAACCTGTGTCACAGTCTTTTGGGTATATCCCCAAGAGTGGTATTGCTGGATCAAATGGTAGATCTATGTTTAGATTTTTAAGAAGCCTCCAAATTTTTTTCCAGAGTGGTTGTACTAGTCTACATTCCCACAAACAGTGTAAGAGGGTTCCTTTTTCCCCGCATCCTCGCCAACACCTGTTGTTAGTGGTGTTGTTAATGATGGTTATTCTAACAGGGGTGAGGTGGAATCTTAGTGTGGTTTTATAAATTAGCATATTTTATTAGTTACCATAATATAATAAAGATTATTATACAATATAATTATGCAATAAAGGCTTGGGGTTTTTAATAACAAAGGTTTTTGATATTTAAATTACACTAAAACTGTAGTAGTAGTTTCTAAGGGAGTTCTTCTTGAGCTCTGAGAACTTCAAGTGAGGCTTAGAAATAAAGCAGGTTGTCTGGCCACAGATCTGGCTTTCATTGCCTGAGACTCACATGGACAATGAGCAACAGAACAAAGACAGAAGCCAGAATGCCAAGCTCTTGAGCTATAAGTCACTTCCCTGTCTGCTCCTTGACAGCTAAGGCCTTCCCTGACTACCACACCTCCCCTGCATGAGCCTTCCTAGAGACAACTGTAGCCACAGCATTTTATGTTCTCCTCAGTGTATCTTCGGGACACCGTATCAGGGGTTTGGTGGTCATATCCAGCAGGACCAAGCAAGCCATCTGTCCACAGAGGGTTGAAAGACTTATGAGAGGAGGCCTTGGGCAGCAAAGGGAGAGAACTTTCTGGCACTCAACAAAACAGAGCAGTTTCTCCTGGGAAGCAAACCCAACCTGGACTCCTCCATCTGAGCTTTCCCCAGTGAGCACAATGAAGCAAAACTGAGAAGACAGAGAGGAGGGGTGTGTGCTCTCAGGAGCCCTGGACACCCTTACCCTTCTCTGTAGGGACATGCACCGGATCTTTATCTCCCGACTTCTCTTCCTCCTTAGTTTTCCAACCATAAAGGTCTCTGCAGGCTCCTTTTGGTTACTCTGTGAGAAACACCACAGATTATCTCAGGGGAGGGTTCTGCTGCTATAGCGTGACTTTGGGAAGAATAGAAAGAAGAAAAAAAAATCACCCATACTCCTACCACCCAGAAATAAGCACCATTAATGGTTCAGTTCCAATGTTATGATACACCCCGCCACATTGGTCTTGAGGTACATATAGCAAGGCATTCTATTTCCCTATGTCACTAAACATTATTACTATATTCTTTCACTGTAGCATTGTTTGTATTGAATGAATAATATTCCATATATGGGTATTCCAGGATTCATCATTTAATACATTTATTGCTGAATGCTAAATTATTCTAATAAAAACATTTTTTTAAAAAATTAGAGCTGTCTAATGTTGGAATATATAGTCTTACCAAGTGGTGAGTTCTCCTTTTCAGGGGCTAGAAATATATATACATATATATTTTAGGGGGAAGTGGGGTGCAGGAGCTCAGACCCAGGGCCTTGCACGTGCTAAACACATGATCCACCCCTGAGCTCCACCACCAGCACTTAGACTGTAATCTGTAGGAGATATCTCAGAAGGAATTCCTACCTTGAATAGTGCCTTATTCCTGTTCTCAGGGCCCTGTTTCTCTCGGCAATTACTTTCCTTACAGGATCCACCGTCTTTCCCTGGGCTTTGGTCTCTTAACCTTATGATCCTGGATGTCCTCTTCCTTCCTTAATATCAGATTCAGAAAGCACCGATCACAGTTCTTTGTCACCACCATAGGGGTTTGGAGCCCAGGAACAGAATGAGTCCTTTCCTTGGTCAATGTGACCGTATTCAGGCTCGCTAGGTCCAATAATCTTTGGTCTTTAATAGCCAAGCAGACATCCTAGGATACTTTTTAGGATGAATGTAGGAAACAGTTGGCAGAAGAAATGGAAGTGCAGTGAAAGTAAGAAAAGGCCCTTTCAAGGGATGCCCTGCATGTACAATAGCGTTAGTGTGTGTAAGGAATGAAAATTGGGTTCTGTCCTCAGTTGTGAGGTTAGCAATGCCAATTTAATCTCTTAAAATCCTCAGTTCTGACTTTGATCGCACTAGAGTAGGGACTCTTCTTTTGTTGCAACCTTTATAAATGATAATGATAAAGAATCATTATTTGTAGAGTTGATTAGTAATAAAGAATGAAGTTTTTTTGGGGGGTGGTGGTGGTACTGGGGATTGAACTCAGAGCCTCACACTTGCTAGGCAAGCATGGTGCCATTTGAGCCATATTCCCAGTCCTGCTTTTAGTTTGTTTCTCAGAATCTTGTGATAACCTTTCCTGGGAAGCCTCCAACCATGATCTTTCTACCTCTGCCTTTAGAGTAGCTGGGATTATAGATGTGTGGCACCACACCAAGTCCCTAAAGAGTGAATTTAGTAATTAGCCTGTAGCTTTAATTTCCATTTTTGTTCGCTTTCCAAGACAGGGTCTTGTTGTGTATCTCAGGTTGGATTTGTACTCTATGTAGCCCAGGCTGGCTTCTAGCTCCCAGTTGTCCTGCCTCAGTCTCCCAAGTGCTGAGATTACAGGTGTGCGTGCCCATATCAGGCTTTTTATTTGAGAAACTATTGTTGAAGCTATAGAAGCAAAGTCAGCCCTGTGATTTAACTTCAGATAAAGCAATTTGTTGGACGTAGATCAGCAACTGTAATCATCCAACAAAGGGAATACCATATTGCCCTAGGAAAGGTGCTTATGGAGGGTTATGAACACAATTCTAAATGCTCTAATGACACATGGAATGGTAGTGTCCTGGGATGAGAGTTGAGGAACCCCAGGCACTGCTGCCTCCTGGGTGCTACAGATCCTTTTCTCAGCATCCCATGCAGCCTGGAACTCAGCATTTGGGTTTATCAGCAATTCTCTTTATTTAGGAGCCAACTGCCTAGGTTTCAGGGAGAAAAGAACCTTTGCTGGGCACTGGTGGCTCACACCTGTAATCCTAGCTACTCAAGAGGCAGAGATCAGGAGGACTGCGATTTGAAGCCAGGTGGGGCAAATAGTTCACATGACCCTAGCTCAAAAAAACCCATCACAAAAAAGGGCTGGTGGAATGGCTCAGTACTGGCCCTGAGCTCAAGACTCAGTACTGCAAAAAAAAAGAAAAAAGAACCTTTGTTAAGTAATAAATTTCCTAGAAGAGCACTTTCTTTCCTAGTATCTTGTGGTTTTCTCCTTTACAGTTGGACTTGACCCAAATTCTGTCCAAATGATTAATAACACGCATTGAATAATCTAATTTATAAAGCATTCTGTGTATCTTATTTTGGACATGTATCATATTTATAACAATTCCATGAGGTCAACAAACTGAAGGTTGGGGCTAGTGGAGTGGCTCAGGTAGTACCGTGCCTGCCTAGCAAGCATGAGGCCATGAGTTCAAACCCCAGTACCACCAAAAAACAAAACACACACACAAAACCAAACCAAGGGTCATTTATCTGAGTCTGTGTAGTAAAGTTAACAACTTTCTCTATCTACTTATTCTGCTGTACGCCAAAATATGAGGGTAGAGGATGTAAAATGGGATAGATTGTGTAGAAAAGAGTATGGTGGCAACTCAAAAATTAAACTCTGGGTGCATAGCCATGGTCCCAGTTATTTGGGAGGCTGAAGCAGGAGGATTGCTTGAGTCTAGGAGTTCTAGGCCAGCCTGGGCAACATAGCAAGACCATATTCCAAAGAATTGAAAGCAAGAACTCAAACAGATACTTGTTTCATAAAGGCATTAATTCACACAGCCAGTGACAAAGGGCTAAACAAAATGAGGTCTATCTACATACAATGCGCTGTTACTCAGCTTAAACAAGGAACAAAATTTTGATACATGCGACAACATGAACGAACCTTGAAGTTAGTACATGAAATAAGCCAGGAACAAAATGACAAATATTGTATGATTCCACTTATACAAGGAACTTGGAGAGGTCAGAATCATGGAGCCAGGTAAGAGAACAGTGGTTACCAGGGTCTAAGATGGGAGAGAGTTACTGTTTAATGGGTACAGAGTTTCAGTTGGGAAGATGAAAGAATTGCAGAGATGGATAGTGGTGATGGATAATATGACTGTATTTAACTGCATGCTTAAAAATGATTAAAAGATAATTTTTATGTCACACATATATCCTACCATAATAAACAACAATGAAAAGAAAGGCTGTGTGGAAAGAACAACAAATTTCAATTCTAGTCCTGGTCTGTCTCCCACTTGTTGGGTGACCACAGATAATTCATCTTTCTGTTTCTCAGTTTCTTTGTCTGTAAACCAAGGGGACTGGTTTAGATGATCTCAAGGTATCCAATTCAAAGTCAAATCAGAAAAATGCATGTTGTGAGGACAAAACCATAGCCATGTTGGGTTCTGCTGTTGACTTCTTGCCAGATGGCTGATCATCTGTGGAAAAGAGTCACCCTCAATCAAATGACAGAGAAAAAGTCACCTTTGCTATGTTTTTCAGAGTGAATGATAGAGTCACCAGACTTATTTAGATACAAGCCTGTGGGAAGAAGTCCAGACCGAAGATCTATATGCTTTCCAACTTAAAAAAAAAATCAATTAGAGTCTGGAGAAACTACAGGATTAATGTTGGTGAAGTTACCAGGCATGTGCACACCTGCATTCCCAGCCACTTGGGAGGCTGAGGTAGGAGGACCGCTGGAGCCCATGAGTTCTGACCAGCCTGGGCAACATAGCGAGGCCCCATCTCAAAAAAAAAGCACCAAGTTAATTATTTCAGGCTTGCTGGGTAAAAACCACCTATAGTTCATAACTTTAAACAAGTATCATTTTACAGTTTCTGAGTACAAATGTTTATGATCTCAAGAATATAACTCAACAGTTCTTGGAGCCATTACAACACATTTTTCTATATCACAGTAACATTCTTTGTCCTTAACAAGCAGTCTGAGAAACTAATTTCATGACAAGCTATAGAATAAATATAAACTTCACAATAGTTTATAAAGTAAATATTTATAATCTGTTTTTCTTAAATCTATAATGTGCTGGGTTGCTGAGTATTTGTCTTATAAAATACTCACATTTGTTGTTTAATTGCTGGGGCTGGCTTTAGTAATAATTTGCAGCTAGTGTTGGATTAAAGAACACGGAAATGGGCTGGGTGTGTTGGCTCATTTCTATAATCCCAGCTATGCAGGAAGTGGAAATGAGAGGATCATAGTTCTAGGCTAACACTGGGCAAGAAAGTTAGCAATATCCTATTTCAGAAAACAAGCCGGTCATGGTGGTTCATGTCTGTAATCCCAGCTATGTAGGAGGTGGAGGCAGGAGGATTGTAGTCTGAGGCCAGTCCTGGCAAAAAACTCGAGACCGTATCTGAAAAGTAACTGAAGCAAAAGTGCTGGGGTGGGGGTGGGGCATGGCTGAAGAAAGGAAGGAAGGAAGACAGGACTTAGAATTCTCACTAAAACCAGAAAGAGAAAGAATGAGGGCTGACAGAGTAGCTCAAGTAGTAGAACGCCTGCCTAGCAAGCATGAGGCTGGGTTCAAACCCCAGCACTGCCAATTAAAAAAAAAAATCTTATAAAAAACAGCTACAGAAAGAGGAAGAATGAGCTATAAATAGGGAAACCAGTTCTTTTGATCCAGATCCAGAGAGGGTCAAGATTTTGCAGAGAACATTACTGGGCTGGCCAAGTGGCTCCAGTGGGTAGAGCGCCTGCCTAGCAAGTGTGAGGCCCTGAGTTCAAGCCCCAGTACTGCCAAAATTAAAAAGGAAGAGAACATTTCTGTTTGAGTTCTCCTCCTGGGTGCTGGCACTCCTCACCCTCCACTGTTAGTCCTCTGGGAACTGTCTATTCACTATTTTACACAGGCTCCATGATCTCTTTATGTCAGTGACACTCACATTTTTGTCACAGTCTAGACTTCTGACTTGTGCACACACCCAAGCACCTACAAGACCTCTCCACTTGGAAGGGTTTCAAGTACTGCACAGTCAACATGTCCAAAGGCTAAATCCACCTGGATGCAAAACATAAGGTGTGAGAAGAGCTGCAAAAAATGAGATGAGGCCAAGTCTTGTAAGGCCTGATATGACAGGAAAAGAAAGAGAGGAGGAAGGGCACCAAGGGGAAAGGAGGAGAGGCATGGACTTGACCCTAAGAGCAACGAGGAATACTGAAGCATTTTAAGTAGGAAATGGTATAATTAGAGATCCGTGGTTCAGAAAGATCACATTAGGGCAATGCTGCTAATGGATTAGAGAAAGACAAAACTTGTGTAGGGAAGACCTATTCAAGCTACTGAACAATCTGGGTGACAAAAGACAAATGCAGTAGATTTGGAGAGGGGACAATCAATGCTTGGGCCAGAATGTTCAGGGGGAATGCACTGCACCAGTGGCCATCCAGAAGATGCCAGGAAGAATGCCCACAGTTCTAGGAAACTCTAGGGAACAGAGTCACCAACCCTCTCTCTACTGCAGACTTTCATCTCACATTAAACACCCTTCATTCCTTCATTCTCAAAAAACACTTGAGTGCCTACTATATGCCAAATACTACTCTTCATTACAGGGAAGTAGTCACTCACAACAAAGACAAAATCCCCTGTCCTACTGGAGCTTACATTCTAGTGGAGCAAATGACATTATCAAATAAATATGTCGGCAGTGACCAATACTGTAATGAAAAGAGTCAAATGAAGAAAAAGATGGATAATGAGAGGGCAGGTCACAGGAGTGACCCTGGGGGGCTCATTCCTTCTTTCTTTCTTTCTCTCATTCCTTCTCTCTCTCTTTCTATTTCATTCTTTCTTTTCCCTCCCTAAACCTCTTCCTTCCTTTCCTTCCTTCCTTCCTTCATTAATATACCCATAAGTCATTAAAGTACAAAATCATAATTGCTCATTTTTTTCTTTATTCATATATTTACATATGCATACATTGTTTGGGTCATTTCTCCCCTCTTCCCTCCCCTTCCTCTCCCCCACACCTGCCTTGCTTCCAGGCAGAACCTGTTCTGCCCTTTTCTCCAATTTTGTTGAAGAGTAGACATAAGCAATAATGAGAAAGACAAAGCGGTTTTGCTAGTTGAGATAAGGATAGCTATAGAGAGATTCCTAGCATTGCTCCCATGCACAAATGTATTACAACCCGAATTGATTCATCTCTACCTGACTCTACACTACTTCCTGTTCACTTACCCATAGTGACCTCTGTTGTTTTAAGGTTACTGCATTAGTTCCTCTGCAGTGGGGACATCAAACACTTTGAAGTTTTGGGTTTCCTACCTATCCCCATCCCTCCCGTATGTGCTCTCCCCTTGTCACGTGACCCAAGTCCAACAGCATTGCTGCATTTACCCTAGATCTAAAGTCCTCATATGAGGGAGAACATATGATTTTTGGCCTTCTGAGCCTGGCTAACTTCACTTAAGATGATGTTCTCCAGTTCCATCCATTTACTTGCAAATGATAAGATTTCATTCTTCTTCATGGCTGCATAAAATTCCATTGTGTATAAATACCTCATTTTCTTGATCCATTTGTCAGTAGTGGGGGATCTTGGCTGTTTCTAAAACTTGGCTACTGTGAATAGTGCTGCAATAAACATGGGTGTGCAGGTGCCTCTGGAGTAACCTGAGTCTAATTCCTTTGGGTAGATCCCTAGGAGTGGGATTGCTGGATCATATGGCAGATCTATGTTTAGTTTTTTAAGAAGTCTCCATATTGTTTTCCAGAGTGGTTGCACTAGCTTGCATTCCCACCAGCAGTGTAAGAGGGTTCCTTTTTCCCCACATCCTCGCCAACACCTATTGCTGGTGGTGTTTTTGATGATAGCTAGTCTAACAGGGGTGAGGTGGAATCTTAGTGTGGTTTTGATTTGCGTTTTCTTTAAGGCCAGTGATGGTGAGCATTTTTTCATGTGTTTTTTGGCCATTTGAATTTCTTCTTTTGAGAAAGTTCTGTTTAGTTCAGTTGCCCATTTCTTTATTGGTTCATTGATTTGGGGAGAATTTAGTTTTTTAAGTTCCCTATATATTCTGGTTATCAGTCCTTTGATGTGTAGCTGGCAAATAGTTTCTCCCACTCTGTGGGTGGTCTCTTCAGTTTAGAGACCATTTCTTTTGTTGTGCAGAAGCTTTTTAATTTTATAAAGTTCCATTTGCTGGGCTGCTGGGGTTCTACTGAGGAAGTCCTCTCCTATACCTATTACTTCCAGAGTGTTTCCTGCTCCTTCCTGTACTAACGTCAGACTTTTGGGTCTGGTATTTAAGATCCTTGATCCATTTTGAGTTGATACTAGTACAGGGATCTAGTTTCAGCAAAAACCCTCATTAGAACTTAAGGGCAAAATTATCTCTACATATGTAGGTCCGTACTTACGCAGACAGGTTTTTCCCTACATTCATTTGGTTATATTTTTGTTGAAATGTATTTAGTATTCAATGAGGACTTGATTAAAGGCTGCATTTTTTTTAAAGTCTTATTGGGTGAACCTTGAAAATGTTATGCTAAGGGAAAGAAGCATATTGCATGGTTCCATGTATATGAAATTTCCAGAATGGGCAAATCCATGGAGACTGGAAGTAGATTAGTGGTTCCAAAAACTGGGGTAAGGGAGAAATGGGAGGTAACTCCTAGGGGATATAGGGTTTCTTTCAGGGAAATGAGAATGTTCTGGAAGCATATAGTAGTAAGAGTTGCACAACCTTGAAAATATATGAAAAACCATTGGCTCATACAATTTAAAATGGAGTTAGGTGGGTTTTTAAAAGATTACAAAAAAAAAAAAATCTCTTCTCCAATGCTCCCTCAAAAAAAAAAAAATGCTGAGCCAGGCGCCGGTGGCTCATGCCTGTAATCCCAGCTACTCAGGAGGCAGAGATCAGGAGGATCACCATTTGAAGCCAGCCCCAGGCAAATAGTTCGTGAGACGCTATCTCCAAGAAACCCAGAAAAAAAAAAAGGCTGGTGGAGTGGCTCAAGGTGTAGGCCCTGAGCTCCGTAAAACAACAACAAAGTACTGAGAGGGACAGAATGTAGTAAGAGAGCATGGTTCAGAGCCAGTCACACAACTTATTTTTTGCAAAAGAATGTGTGAACTGATTTGCGTGTAGAACTCTGCAGATAGTATACGAACTAGAAATCTGGGTCAGGCAGCAAATGTACCTGAACAAAAAATTATTTTGTACCATAGCTCAACAAGATTTTCTTTTCTTCTAAATTTCTAAATGTACCTTTTAGTCATAAATACATTGAATGATAATAAAGAAGTAGTGATGACCAGGTGTGGTGGCACATGCCTGTGATCCCAGCACCCAGAAGACTGAGGCAGGAAGATCTCAAATCAGAGGCCAGTCCGGGCTAGAGTGATACCTTGTGTCAAAAACAAAACAAACAAAAAAGAGGTAGTGACAATGAAAAAAACTGACATTCTTCCTCCTATTTCTGTCTTTCACTTTATTTTATAGGCATGAAGACCTACATTTTGATTCTTAATCAATTAAGGATCTTTCTGCAAGCAATAGAAACTAATTCTAACTAACTCGGGGAACAGTTAAAGAATTTAGGGTAATTCAGAGTCAAAGGCAAACTTCATTAGTTTACTAATAAAACCTCTAGAGGGGGCTGGAAGTAGGACTCAATGCTTGCCTAGCATGCCTGAGGCCCTGGGTTCAGACCCCCAGCACTGCAGAAAACAAACAAACAACTCTCGCTTCCCCCATGAAAACCAATCAAACCTCAGGAGAGACAGGAGCAGGGCCGCCCCAAGGCTCTCAGCAGCAGACACTCTGGGCCCTCTGTGCAGGGCACTGACCCAGATGGCATCAGCATCTAGCCCCACCCATCTCAGCAAACCTGTGCTTCTCATGGAGCTCATGACAGGTAAAGTCCAATTGGCTCAACCCGAATCCCAGTCCAGTGTGCAAAATACTATCAAAAATCCTCTGTGTAGCCATTTGTGCATACCCAAATTCCATAGCGTAACACGAGTGGAAAGGCTGCTGGGCAATCAATGATTTTAGAAGTTTGTGTCTTTTCTACAGGAAGCCTGGGTGACCTGTTAGGGCTCTTCCTGGGGAAAGTATTGAAAGTGAAATTGCTCTTCAATCTTTTGAGTAAATTATCTTTTTGTTTTGTTTTGCCACTTTTCCCTGCGTGGAACCACAGAGAATGACTGACTAGGCAAATCAAGGAAAAGAGGTATAGGACAGGGAGAAGCAGTGCAAACAGTACAGGCTTAAAAGCTAAACAGCAACTTCTCTCTTAACAGCTTACCCCAAAAGAGCAAAGGAAGATGGGTGACAGGGATGGGGGTGCATCTCAGTGTAGAGTGCATGCTTAACAGGTTCAAGACCGTGGGTTTAGTCCCCAGCATCACCTATCCCCCCCAAAAAAAGATGGGATAGATGCATAATACTTATAGCTATTTTTACAGACTCCTACTTCTCTAAGAAAAAACAAACATTGCACTGAGTTTAACAAAAGAGTTAAGAGTCTGAAGAAAACCAACTAATAATTAACCAATTACAAATAAGTGAATTTTTCATCTTGTTTTCTTTCCAAGACTAATACTTCCTTAAACACGGTTTTGCAAACTTCAAAGTGGCCTCTAAGTATAATCTGCTACAATGGAAAACAAAAATAGCCAGAATAGGAGACTGGGGATGTAGCTTAGTGTAGTGTACTTGTTTAGTAGGCATAAAACCTTGCGTTCAATCCCCAGCACCAAAAATCTAGAAGCAGCTGTTTTAGGCACATCTGATTTGACCCCCAGGACTTAGGATGCAGGTTCTCCTTGAGAGAGAGGCTTCTTATGCAAAACTGCACTAAGAAATTCTCCCAGGACACATGGCAAATCACGAGGATATGGGGTTAGCAGATAAACTAGTGGCCAAAGTTACTGGTAAGAAACAGATTTGTAATGCTGACCTTTGGGAAAAAGTCACAGTGTCATAGATAGATAGAAGAGAAATGAACTCATCTCTTAATGTGAATATACTTTGTAACTTACCCTCAGCAGATCCCACCAGCCAAACTCGGCCAATAAACCTATGGTGCCATTTCAATTTCCAGACTTCCAGGCATATTTACACCAGGGGCTTCTGTATCTTTTTACCTGCAGCCCTTTAAAAAAGTGTTTCTTATAAAAGACTCTGGGAGAAAATGCAAGGAGGTACGGAAATATGGCTGAGGTGGAGTTTCCAATACACAGCTGTTCCTTATCCTTTCTGGGGAGGCTGTGCTTCCAAAGCTAGCCTAGTTTAGTAGTCACAGAGTGGTGATCAATTTTTTAGGTTTGATGAAGTAAAAGGATAGACTTGAGAATTGGAACCTTGAGTCTTAATCCCATTTCTACCACTTCTTTCTGTGGTTTGCCTCAGTTTCCTTGTCTGTAAATTGGAGAGAAAATCACCCACAACTATTGTTGAGATGTTGTGGAGACTGAATGAGTTAGCATACCAACAGGGTCTGGTTTTAAGGGCTGGATTTAACTTAAGTAAATGGGATCTTTATCTGTGGTGCATAGGATTGCTGTGAGAATAAATACCCAGAGGGGAAATGTACTTTCTAAAGAGAAATGTATGCAAAAGCTATAGGAAAACCTTTAAAGAGTTATCATTATTCTGAGGGACTGGGAGTTACACTCCCATGTGACAATACGGCTTTGTCTTTAAGCTTGAGGTGGTGGTGATAAAGACTGGGCGCGGGTGTGTGTGTGTGTGTGTAGTGGTAAGTTAAGTGGATGCCTGGTTTGTTTTTTTAAATACTGCTTCTTGTCCTCACCTCATCTAAGGTCAATCATCAGAGCACCTGACTGCCGGCCTGTGGTACTCATCAGAAACTACGGCAGGCCTCGCCCTCTGAAGTCTTGGTGCAGTAGATTTGGGTGGGGCCTGAGTATCTGTTTTCTGTTTCCTTGTGGGGGGGGGAGGGATTTATGGTTGTCTGGTTTGGTTGGTTTTGGGCTTTTGTGAGACATGGTCTGGCTGTGCTGCTCAGGCTGGCCTCAGCTTCTCAAGTGTTGGAGTCAGCAGCGTGTGCCATCATACCCAGCTTCTTTGTCTTATTTTCTTATTTGTTTTGTTCTGTTGGTGTCTTTTCTTTCTTCCTTCCTTTTCTTCCCCAGGTCTTTTTTTTTTTTAAAACAGACCCTGACACAATTTTTCTATGCAACCAGGTTAAAAGCAGACCACTTTGCTCCACCTCTAGGAAGAGATTAGCACAGTTTATCTTAGCTGTATTTTTTTTTTTTCACCTACATTGCTCTGGATGACCTCACCCTTGGGATATATGTATTCCTATTATGGAAATTTAGACACCTTTAAAAAGAATAAACAGAAGCTAGACAACAAAATAAGTAGAAACCTGAAAAAACAAGGATGATTGGCATCTTATGCAGATGTGTGGCTTACAAGGGTGAAAGTGACCAGGACTAGACAGTTATCCTACTGGGAACATCTTTGCTTTGGAAGCTGGAGGTGCTCAGCAGGAGCAGCAAATGAAGCCCTCACATAGAACATCTGCAGTGCACTCACAATTCTGGCACTACCCATCTTCATATCTGCAGCCCAGAGTGGACAAAACAATGTATTGATATGTTCAATGATAGTGTATAGCACCTGCTTCCTAGGCAACAGCTGAGGCTGGGTAAGTTGATGAACACCATGACCTATGAGGAATGCCCTGACCCAGGAAGTGGACCCAAAGACAGAGGCACCGGGAAACATCAGGCAAATTTTTCAATTAGAATAAAATAGCAGCCAACATTGGTGCAAGCATTTGACATGTATTAATCTCATTTTTCTATCATTGTCAACCTGCAAGCCAAGTATCTGTAAAATGAGAATACCTGCCAGAGTAAACAAGAGTTTAAAATCACTGGTAGGGCCTGGTATGCTGGAAGAATTGCAAAGTTAGAATGTTACAAAAGGCAGAATCAAAAAAGAGGCATGACAATGATAACTGATGACTTACTATTATGCTTCCTCCTCACTGAAGCCTGCCAATTGCCTTCTAAAATAGGAACAATCATCTCTGAGAAGGAGGAAACTGGAGCCCTGGGAGGTGCCCACATAGGTCAAGTGCTCAAGAGGTCAAGACCTGAGACTTCAACCTAGTTGACTTCAAATCTAGTGTTCTCTCTGCTTTTCCTCAGCAAAGTCCCAAGGTTCAGTCTTGTTCTGGAGCACCCAGAGAGCTGAAACAGCAGCTCTCCCTGGAGACCAGAAAGGGCCTAACAGATTCTTTCAATCCAGTAGTTTGGCATCTGCCACTGTCACACCATTGTATGACCCTTTAAATATCATGTCAAGTTTTATTTTTTAAAAATTATCTCTGTGAGATTTTGTTCCATGCTGTTTGTTCAAACTCTCTATTCCTCTGGTTTCCATGCCACGTGTCCTAATTCTATCCCTTTGACCGCTGAGTTTTATGCTTCAAGCTTAGCCCAGATAATAGTGTAGGAGTGGAGGGCGATCCCCTTCTTGGAGATCATCAGGAGTCACGGCTAACATCCCTGAACCAAGACAGGTCAACAACAGGAAAACAACAAATTTATTTGATCAGTTTTACGTGATAAGGGAGCTTCAGATTGAAGACTCCAAAGACCCAGGGTGTACTGTTCATTTTTATGCTTAAGTTTTATGAAGCATGGACCATCTGGACCTGCTGTGTACCAATGGAGTTGGATAAAGGACACGAGCTAATCCTAAAAGGCTAGAGAAACCCAGCAGGGCCTGTCTGTCTGAATTCCTCTTGACTTGTTTTATAGCATTCCTACTCCCTGGGTATGGGTTATGGAGCAGCACCCCTCTGGAAGAAGGCTCTTATGAGCTACTCAGACAAGGTAGGTCAGAGAATCTCTTTATGGCCAGCTCCAAGTAGAAAGGCAGGAGAGTAGAGCAATATTTTTAGGCTTTATGGCTTGCTTTGGGGGGAAGTCATAAACTTAAAAAAAAGAGTAAGAGCCAGACAACCGATCAAGTTTCTGTGATCTGCCTTTAGGAAAAAAAAAATTTAGTTTTTGTGACTTTCTTGGAGGCAGGAAAGAAAGGGAGCGGGGCAAGAGAAGGCCAGAGAGACTTGGATTCTGAGGCTTTTACTCTGGGGTGTTATTTTCTGAGCCCCAACCATAGTTAACACTTTATGGAGGGTTTCTTCTCTGGCTGGCACTGTCTCAATCCCTTTCCCAGTTAATAATGGAATTTAATTCTCACAATAATTCTGTGAATCAAATGGTTATTATTGTCCACTTTGAAAATGATGACAAAACCAAGCAACAAAAGAAAAAATGCATAATTTGGATTTAACCAAGATTTAAATCATTTGTGCATCAAAGAACCCTACCCAAGAGAGTGAAAAGTAAACTACAGAAGGGGCAAAATGTCTGCAAAGCATGTATCTGATAAGGGATTAATATCTAGAATAAACCAAGAACTGCAACTACAACTCAACAAACAAATCAATTAAAAAATAGACAAAAGTCTTGAATAGCCATTTCTCTAAAGAAGATAAACAAATAGCCTCAACTTTCTTCAGTTTTTCCCTCCTTTGTGAAGTGCCTTTATTGTTCATCTTCTGGATATCACTTAATATCGCTGCCTGCTCCTTTTTTGGGTTCCTTTGCAGGTTCCTTCTTATGTCCTGACCTCTAAATTGTAGAGCCCCAGGGCTCTGTCTGAGTTCTCTGTTCATGACATTAAACACTGTCCAAAATGCTAACATTGCCCAGTCTGGATCCTTCTAAATTTAGACGTATATATCAGACTGTGTATTCAACATTCCCATTTGCTACTTAATAGGTATTTCGTATTTATCCAAAACCAGCTCCTGACTTGCTTGCTGCCCCATCCAGTAAGAAATCTATTTTTCTAGATGCATTGATCAAAATCCTTACAATCATCTAGACTTCCCCTTTCTCACACTGCACTCATTACATCAGCAAACCATATTGGCTCCACGTTCTCCATCTATCCATAATTTGACCACTCCTCGCTCTTCACCACCAACCCTCAGCACTCACATGGATGACTACAGTGGCCAACAGGTCTTCTCTCCATTCCTGACAGACTTCCATACAAAACTAAGAACTGATTTTAAACTTGACAATGCTTCAAAACCTGTAACACAGCATGTTATCCACTGCTTAAAATCCCCTGATCAATTTCTGTCTCATTCAGAGTTAAAGCCCTGTTGGTCACAAAGACCTACTTCAACCGGCAGTCCGTTTCTCACTGGGCTTCAGCCACTTGCCTCCTTGATCCTGTCTCAAG
This sequence comes from Castor canadensis, assembly GCF_047511655.1. Classification (NCBI taxonomy): domain Eukaryota; kingdom Metazoa; phylum Chordata; class Mammalia; order Rodentia; family Castoridae; genus Castor; species Castor canadensis. The sequence goes on along the minus strand of NC_133393.1, from coordinate 132,944,746 downwards.
GCCCTTCACTTTCTGCTTCTGCAATACTTTCCTATCTGGTGTTTGTGGGGTTGGTCCCCTCACTCCTTTCTTATCTGACTACCCTGTATAAAAAAGAATTCTCTACTCCTCCTCACCCCATGCCTCTTATTTAATTGGCTTTATTTTTTGTGTAGTATTTACCTTCACCTGATTAACTCTGTGTAACTCTCCCCGCCAGTATTCAATGGAGACAAGGAATTTTGCGGTAAACAAAAATCCTTCAAGATACAAGCCCATAGTGAAAATTGTGTCAGGGTGCTTGGTTGTTAAATGCTGACAACCTCTGTATTACCTCTTTCCAGGTTGTTTTGTTTCATAGTTGTTTTTGTGTTAGGGATTGAACCCAGGGCTTCATGGATGCTAAGAACATTGCTCTACCACTGAGTTACACCTCCAACCTAGGTTTTGAAGTTCATTTGAAACTAAAACTCAACACATTATTAAGCTGGATGCCAGGGACACACACCTGTAATCCCAGCTACTTGTGAGGTTGAGAAAGGGAGGTCGCAGTTCAAGGCCAGCTCTGCGAAACAGTTCACGAGATTCCATCTCCAAAATAACCAGGACAAAATGGACTGGAGGGGTGGCTCAGGGGATAGAGCACCTGCTTTGCAAACACAAAGTCCTGAGTTCAAACCCCAGTCCTACCAAAAAACAAAAAAACCAAACACAACGTTATTAAGAAAAAAATGTGGAATTTTTGCATTGGAACTGATCATAAGTTATACAAACTGAAGATTTTTTTCCAGTTTAATATTCACTGAATTATGATCAAGTTATTCCTGCAAGACCTGCACACTACAGCCCTGCCCCCTTATCACTAGGCTCCAGGGTTATCCTATAAGGCGAGAGCTTGAATATAAGTGGAACAGAAAGATTTCTTCTGAGGTGAATATAACCCCAAATATGAAACATTCTCAACTTACCAATTTTAAAAAACTGTACTTTTCTCCCTTACTATTATAAATATTCTCACATTCATTGTGTCTGTATGTAGGGGGGGAACTGACTTAAAATCATCTTTATGTCACTGTTTAGAAATAATCAGGTTCTTCAGCTTTCATAAAACATTCACATACGTATTTTGTACTGTAACCTTGTCACTGGATATTACTGCTCATGTATCATAGCTTAATCTTCTAAGTTCAAGTCAAGATAAATGGCTTCATGGTCAATAGCCAGGTGTGGGTGCCAAAGATGTAAAGTATTTCAGAACCATGCAGAACTCCATTTCAGCCAGTCTTGGCTCTGCAGATTGGTTTAGAAATAACATGGATTCTTTTGTTACTGATATTAAGATAAACCAGAAAATCCTATTTTGTACTTTCAGGATAGCCCTTCATGGTTGTGCTATCCAATGCAAAGGAATCAAGGGAGCTGCGGGGCACTATTGCTCTTTTTGAATTCATATACTTCTAAGTACTCGTGCTGGTACTTCAGGCAGTCAGTGCATGATGATCTGAGGTCCACTTCATTCTTAACTGTATTAAGTTCCGGGTGGAACCAGCTTAACTCTTTCCTTTCCTCTGCCTCCTTTTCTTACCCTTGCTTCCCAATCTCCAAAGTTGAATATTCTCAAGTTATTGCTATTTCTGTACCTTAGCACAGAGCGACAAACTTGGCTTTATACAGAAGAGTTGTATCTCTTTCTGAACAAATCATAATCGTTGTGCTTTTTTCTTAGAGGAAACTGTGGCTCAAATGATTTCTCTGAGCTTTAGTTAGTTTTGTTCAGAATTCAAGTCTATTGACTTCCAAAGTCAAGGGCTCTGTACTGTCTCCTAGAGGTTAGTTATAAAATAAAACGTGTACACAGGCAGCTTATCATATGTGATAAGAACACATGTTGGTATGTTTAGATTTAATTCAGATATTGGTCCTGCTGTTTGATTGAGGGAGGAAAGTACTGGACATGCCTTGTTATCTTCCAACTATATATTCAAGTCTATCGTATGTGTATTTTCTCACAGGGACACATTTGAAGACCTTTCTTAGAATAAATAGGGCTATATTTTTATGGCCAGATTCTAAAAATGTTTCATTAACTTTTTACAGATGTACATTCAGGGAAAATTACTATTCGCCAACTTTATTTTCAATGGTTACAGCACGTCTGCTAAAGACCTTCGAAAGCAAATTGTGAAGACAAGGCATGATTACCATATGGGATATTTTCTACCCAGTGACTTCAGAATCCGGTACAGTAACTACGCGCATCCTACCTCATTTCATACTTACAAAGTCTCAGGCAAGGGCCAAGTTTCAAAAGCTGCCTTTATGGGTATTTATTCCTCACATCACATCTTTTCTGGAAAGAGGTGGCTTATTTATTTAAAAGTTGAGTTCAAGGAAGGCCACTTTCTTTTTAACCAGCATTTAGTCTATAGAGCCATTTTGGGGTTCCCAGGAATGTTCCCAAGAGTCTAGATAAGCCAACTTGACCCCTCTGTCCCCAAAATATTGTCCATGGGATGTTAAGTTCTCTCTGGATGTCAGTGTCTTTTCTGTCAGGAAGGTGAGATTTGTCAACAAATACAACCTGCTGTGTGGGAATAGTGAAAATGGAAGTTTAAACTTATACTGCTGTTTTCACACCACCAAACTATCATGTCAAGTACTTAAATGAAGATATAAAAGTTCGGCTAACAAAAGGCTTTCTCAGACAAGTGTTACCTTTTTTGTATACTAAATATTAAAAAATATTATCAAAGAAAAATAGAGATGAAAGGAACATGAAGGGTTTTTTTCTTTTAGATACTAATCCATTATAAACAGCACAATAAAAAAGATACACACACAAAAATGAGGATGTATAGATTTTATTGGAGACTTTTAAGCATAGGAGGAACAATACAGACATATACAAATCTACAGCTGGGTTCTTGTAAAATCCTTTAATAATAAAGTTGACTATGATGTGATAAAATACAAAAAGTGATTAATAAAGTACTGTGTTAAAAAAGATATTTGCACAACCACATTCACAGCAGCATTAGTCGTAAGAGTCAAGAGGTTTGGAAGCAATCCAAATGTCCATAGAAGACAAACATAACAAAGTGAGGCAAATATGTAGATTATTCAGGCTTAAAGAAGAAAATTCTATCATATGCTATCATATGGATGAAACTTCAGGAATGAACAAAGTAAAGGCCAGCGACTGCGGGAAAGTTAAAGGGGGAGTCGCTATTTGATGGGTAAGAGCTTCATATTTGTAAGATGAAGAACTTCTGGATATCTATTTTACTAAAATGTGAATATACTTAACTTTCTCAATGGTATTCTTAAAAACAGTTATGATGGTAAAATTTATGGATGTGTTTTTGTCCCAATTAAAAAGAGTTCTTTGCCCTGCCTCCAAAGACTATAATTTTGAATCTTGAGCTGGAGTCATACAGTTGTAATATACAAAATTTAAGAAATAAAAAGATAAAAATGAAATATTCCCAAAGACCATTTTGTATATGTATATATGTGTGTGTGTATGTGTGTATGTGTACATGTGTGTATGTGTGTGTATATGTGTGTGTAGGCGGGGCAAGGGATCAAACCCAAGAGCTTGCACATGCTCTACTGCTGTCTACAACCTTAGCCTGGAAGACAGACTTTCAAACTTAATATGTAAACAAGACTTAACTCTAAGTAGGCCACACATTCCTATTTTTCAGTGTACATCATTAATAATGTTAAATCAGTGTGCAAAGTCCTGCTAAATACTGACAATACATATTGTATATAAACTTAAGATGGGTTCACATTCATTTCAGGCTATTTCAAGAAATACAGTTACACAAATATAGGTAAACACTGTGCAGAAACAAAACACTGAGAGAAATGTAAACACTATATTTAAAAGGTAAAAAGAAAAAAAAAAGAGCCAATACCAGAATAAGGCAACTATCTTGAAGTTTGGTGTTGTTTTATTAGAATAACTATAATGAAGCAGGGGTTATCAGATTGTCATTTGTTTCTAAACTACTACTTCTACTTACAGTTACATACTCTGTAGATTTATATCCAATATATTATGATGACATAATATAAATTGCTAAGATTATTCTGGATATCATGCATGGCACATATTATGAACAATGAATTAAATGTGGCTGAGATTTTGGCTGTGTTAAAAATAAAAGAAAAAAAGAGCTGAATCTCTGGGATGAGTATGGTATAGAACTAATTCCAAGGCTGAGTTATTCACATGAGTCTTCACAGGCTCCCAGTCCTATCTCAAAGGCTAACCTACTGACCTAATTTTGTTGGTGTGAGAAAGCCTGGTGGAAGCACCAGTCTGAGTCCTTTCACATGTGGGTGTCTCATTGTCTGCGTATTTTAAGCAGACAATGTGAAGCATTATCAGAAGAATGAATTTTCATGTGTACCATAGGTTATGGGCTTGGGAGTCTTTTTTCTAAGTCCTGTCTTCTAAATCAAACAACAACAAAAAACCCTCGACATATGTGACTGTAACAATGTACAATTATGGTATGGAGCCATGTGATGTAGTTATTAGGTCAGAATATTTTTAAAATCCAGAGCAAAAAAGAACAAAAATAAAGAAACGTACTAAAAATTATAAAATACTGATGCAAAATGTGAGGCCTTAGCCCATTTCTACTATATCACTCTAGCTTGTTTTCATTAATTATACAAAATCTCTAAAAGTGAGCTCTGAAATGTGGCAGACTCAGTACTAAAGGAAAAAGGTATGAGTTTCTGGAAACAAGAGTTTAAAATCACTTAGCACTGGAACCAGAAGGCAAAGACCAAATGCCCCTCAGAAATGGAAGTCATTCAGCTAAATTAGACTGATGTAATGTTAAGCAGAAAGTGTTTAAGAAAATGAAACTCACTAATTTTGGAAGAGGATTGTTTTGGGCCAGAGGTTGATTTTCTTGTTTTTGTGGCCAAGTTGCTTCCGCTCAAAAATAGACATTTTTATCTGTTTTATTTTCTGATAGTAAAAATCATAAGAACAACACTCCTCACTGACAATAATAACCACATAGGAAATTACTGTAATGTCAGTCTGGGGAAACTTTATATTGCTACCAAACGTCATCTCTCTAATTTTATAAGGATTAACCAACCAATCCTTGTTAAAAGATAGGCACACATAAAAAAGATGTGAATCGTGGTGAACACAGGATGTGTGGTCAGCCTCAGGTCATCTTCAGTCTTCACACTCTTGATGTTCCAGGAATGATGCGCGAGTTTAGGTTGGTTCTAGGATAGGCCCAGGGGCCTGGTTTGATCTGGGATCCCTGGGACCATACCTAGAACAAACCCAAACAAAACCAAACTCCTTGGGAGTGCTTTCAGCTCAGGTCGACTTCTGGGCTTTTCACCCATATGGACCTCCAGGGCTGTACCAGGACCATACGCCAACCTTTCAGGGATGGGAATGACATTTCTGGAGCTTTCTGTATACTGTCACATGCTAGTACTGTGCCTAAATAAGCATTATTTAAGTCATAATATGAACAGAAGGAACAGACTGGTGTGATGAAAGTGCAGACAATATTTTGATTTAGAAATGGAATTAATTTCCTTAATTTAATTAGGAAGGAGAAAAAGGATACATTTAGGATATTATTAAAAAGTTAACTTGTAGAAAACATGCTTTAGTTATAGAAAAAAAGTTCAACAATAAACTATTTGTATATAGCCAATCTTTAGGAAATGTTATAAAACTGAAAAATAGTAAAATCATCCATTACTTAAGAAACTTTTAAGATGTAAATGAGAGGAAATAAATACACACACATACAATGAATTGCTTCTGATTCCTGCTAAGCTTTTGCAGGCATGTAACCTGGAATTAGTTCATCCTCCTTCTGTTTCATAGCAATGCCACTGAATAGAATCACTTTCCTCACTACTAGGCTGAAAGAGACACTCTCCTTGTAGCACCAACCCATGTTTGGTGTCACAAGACACTGAATTAGATCATCTATTTTTTTATGATTGTTGTACCACAAATTCCCTTCCATTAGCAAGGATAGACTGATTTACTATTTGTTCTATATGTGATGGAAGCATAAGTTAATATATGGCTATTAAAACAGAGTCCACCTGTTGGTAAAAGTAAACTGATACTAGGGGAACTTACTTTTACACAGTTTTAAATTTTACTTACAAATAGTGTAACATGAAAATTTCATGTTTTTCTTACTCAAGAGAGAAATCACCTTGCTTGAATATTTCACATATTAAATGGTAATTTAAGCATACCAATATAGAATGACAGTGAGAATTTAGTCATTCAAATTTCTATCAGTATCACATTTCCTTTAGTTGAATGAAAATAAAGATTTTATTTAAAAAGTAGCATCAGAGAACACATTCTCACTTTTGGTAAACTTTTAACATATATTTTCTTTAGTTGAATGAAAATAAAGATAATACTTAGCAAAGAATAAATTCCTTGTCTAGCGTCTATAAACCTTATTACCTCTCAGGTCTCTGTTATATTAATAATACATGTTTTCTTATTTTCCAGGGCTTAATCTACATCATGTCTTAGAAATGAAGACAAATTTCTCTTAAAAAAAAAAAAATCAGCCCAACAAAGGTATTCTTAACAGCATGTGGTATCCAATTCAAATGTAAAATACAGTGAAAATACTAACTCAAATGGACTTTTTTTTTTGTCAGTACTGGGGTTTAAATTTAGGGTCTCATGCTTGTTAGGCAGGCACTCTACTACTTGAGCCACTCTGCCAACCCTTTTTTGTGTGGGATATTTTCCAGATAAGGTCTCATGAACTATTTACCTGGCTGGCCTCCAAATGTGATTCTTTTCATCTCTGCCTCCCTAGTAGCTAGGATTATAGGCATGAGCCACCAGTGCCTGGTTTTCAAGTGGACTGGTTTTAATCAGAGCCAAAGAATTATAGTATAGAACTAATGTTAGAGAAAGTGAAGTATGGAAATGAAATTGCACTCTCTATTTTGAGAGTGGATATATAACCCAATGACTTCACTGGATTAAAGAAAACAAGCTAACAGGTGGTAGGTAATAGATATCACAAAAATCCATGCACTTACACATCATCCACTTCCTTAGGTCTTCACTCTGCATATATTTATTCTTAGTTTATGCACAATTCTAATCAGCTTGCCCATCTACTCTACAACACCAAAGCAGATCAGAATGCACGTTGTGAAGATGGAGAAAGACTACTGGTATAAGCACACTTAAGTAGTTATATAAACAGACGAATCAGAGCAATTATTAAAAACAAAGACATGAAGACTAAAATAAGTCCAGCAGAATGAGGCAATCAATAACAGGGACAACTAGTTCTCAGTGTTTAATTAGTTTATCGGAGTATAATAACTAATGGTAATAATAATCATTTTAATATTAAAAGACTAAAATGTACTTCATATATTGTTCAAGAAGACAGCAATGAGTGTAAGTTTTAGATTTCCTTCAGAAATTATCCCCCAAAAATTTTAATGTGGGAAGTTTCAATTCAATAGAAAACTGGAATTTCTAGAACAGCTCATTCCTTAAATGGTCAAGTTCACCAGTTCTTACTAAACTAGCCATGCTTAGTCACAAACCAAGAGTTCTAGAATATAAGTTTTGGTGAACAGAATTCACATTAATAATGTATAAGCTTTAAACCTGTGTATTAAAGAACAATTAACAAGAACAAAATAGTTAATATTTTCCTGAAATATGCACAATGACACATTTTTGTTTTACAGGTAAATTCATTAACAGAGTCCTAGGAATATCAATATACAGAAACTGAATCAATACTTCAAGTATATTGCAATCACATATTTTCAACCACGTTTTAAACAAGTTCTTAGAACTAAAGAGGGAAACAATACAAAGCAGCCAAACAAGTATCACAAAGCCCATGCACTTTACTACAGGAAAGTCTTTAGTCTGGCTTCACTCTACTTACTCTTAGTTTAGACACAATTTTAGCAAGCTTGGCAATCTGGTCTCTCAGTCCACAGCAGATTTAGAAGCAGCAAATTAGGGGCCTATCGCAGGAGGCAGGCACACAAGACAGCAGCAAAAGTGACAGCTGATTATAAGGGAAGATAGAGAAACTGTGAGCAACGGACATAACTCAAAAAGCACAGCAATGAGAAGTTATATAGTAAAGTGGCACGCAATATTACATATCTCAGTAGGCCCAGAGGCTGGATTTGTTATCACCCAATGAGAGGAGCTGATGATGTTCTTAAAGAGGACAAAGAAGAGGTTCTACCATATTCTGTAAACTCTAGACAAAATGGAGAAGTAGAAGGTACATTTAGTGGTTGGACTATTAAGTTCAGTGATTAAATGGATTTGCCTGAGTTACCTGAAAAAATGATTCAAATTAATCACCTGTCAATGATGACAGATGAATGAATCATTACTGAACCTGGGCATTTTTTTCTATATTTTCTCTCCTAAAATACTTGCAGTTTTATTGTCTAACCTAAGAAAGAACTGCAGAGATATATCCCTGCAAATAGAATAGGGAAAATAAGTCTTTATGCTTGTCTGGGTGTCATTCATAGCATGACAGCTACTTCAGCTCAAACAATGATTTGGCTGACTGTACCATAGTCTTAGGATATTGAGGTCTTGTATCCTTGATTTATTTTGGTATAGAAACAATAAGCTACGATTAAAACAGATCTGTAGAACTTTCCCCCCCCATGTTATCCATAATAATGTGGCAAAATGTTTCATAATTTACCCAGGAAGAAAACAGTGCTCAGAGTGAAATGAAATATAGGGCCCTTTCTAATTAACATTGCACTGACCTATCATTTTTGAAATGTATCAGAAGTTGATTTTTTTTATGCTTTAACATTAAAACCTTTGTATCTTCTACTATGTGAATCAGAATATTACTTTTTTTTAAAAGAGAAAATTGAGTTTAAAATTTTTGACTCAGTTTACTAACAAATTTATAAATGGATCTTATTTTTCAGTCTCAAAAAGTTTATTTCCTTTTAAAACTCTTTCTGAGAGAAAATGGCAAACATCATTTAGCAACTGAGAAATTCAGGTTTTGCTGGGAAAATTCCTCCCAACATGATAAGGCTGGCTGTATTCATAGCTTTTAAATGAAGGGTCTGGGATTCAAACTCCAGCCTGTCCTTCTGTAATAAAGCTGAAACATATTTACTTAAACATCCTTAATAATTTGCCTTACATGTGTTTCTACTGACTTGCTGATTCTCCCATAACCTAAGAATTCAAACTTGAGTCAATGCATCAGTTCCTAATGAAATAAACTCAGGTGTTGAGGGTGCAATTAGTTTTAGCGAGAATTTAACCTAAAATGTCAGATGACACACACACCTTGTGAAAATCACAAATCGACAACCAGCAAGAGTCTGCCTTAGATATGCCAGGTAGGTACAGTTTTAATGGAAGCAGAGGAAAAGGATAACTGGCACCAGATCACTTACTGCCACAACTTTCCTATCTGTAGGTAGAACAGATAAAAATCCTATTTTCACTGTGACCCAAGCAGTCTCTTACACGCATCCTCGTTGAGTACTAAGTTGTTTTGGTAAAACAAACCGTGGCAATGTTTGTATTAAAAGATGTCCAAATGCTACTCCTGACGAGAATTCAGCTTTAAAAAATAATACTGTAAAATTTCAGAGGTACAACTGCAAATTTTTCCCACACGTTTTTTTCTTGGAGTGCTTCTTCTGGATATAGAATGGCAACAAATAAAACTAGTCAAAAATCTGGTAAGAGAAAGTAAAATATTCTTAGAAAAGCAATGAACAATAACACCCACTTCTATTGCACTGACCTGTTTTTCTACATAGACTAAGTTACTCATGGCAAGAAGAATGAAGTCCTAGACAGAGTCTTAAATTTTATTGGTCATATACATTACCTAGGTCCAATCCAAAATTACTAAGAATTACAGTGAGTATGGCCTAAAAAAATAAGATTTCTGGCTTATTCTGATCTAGGTATTCACTGAAACAACTGATGAACACTGACATATAATGAGAAAAAGTTAATCAAGGAATTTTCATAGAGAAGATAGTATTATATCTTGGAAATATTTTAAAAGATGAAAGAAATTTCAAAAACACACAAAAAGAACATTCAGTTAAAAGTTCCAACATTTTTATACTATGATTTCAACAGCAAAGTTTTCATGAACTAGTGAAATAAAACAGATCACACTGGAAGATGGGAATTCTTGATCTAAATAATTTATCTTGCAGAGTTAAAAAAGTATCAGCTCAGAGAGCACTGAATAAAACTGATAAAATATTATGATGACATGTCTCCCAAATTGGTGTACTAGAAACAAAATGAAAGAATTGAAAATTATTAAACTCTTAATTCTTCCTGTGTAAGGTCATAGGTTAAGAGAAAGACTCCCAAATTTTTATGTAACTGCTTCTAAATCCAAGGAAAAATGGAGCAGGAAAACTAAGTCATTTAAATAAGAAAACAAACCCCAAATATTTGTTAAGAAGACAGAAGCCAGTTACAAAACCAGAAAATTCTTTTTCTTGAAATTTAGCTATTTCTAACTAGGTTCAACCTATGATATCGCTCCTAACATGTTAATTAAGTCCCAGAATTCTGGCAAAAGGCAAAGTCACTTATGGTACAAAGGATCTCTACTACTCATATAAAGCAGAAGTTTTTCCTCAGGATTGAAAAAGAGTTATTAAAAAAAACTTTTTTGGTATGAGTAAATTTACCCACTAAAAGTAAGTTACAGGATTTTGAATGTATTTCTTAACTTAAAAGACAACCTAGATTCATTGTGTAATATCCTTTTCGGGACAGCAGCATAAATTAAGTTATAACTACATTTCTCCCCCAGAATGTCTATAAATTAAGTTAGTGCACAGGAGCTACAGGTTTCAAAAATAGTATACTTCTGAAAACATCACTCTTTGATAATGCAATCACAACACAAAACAAATGAGATGGGTCAATTTGGAAAGCAGTCTCTTTTAAGAGGTAGTTCATAAATGAAATACTAAGGAGACAAGGGTGCTTTCCAAGAAGGTGACAGGTTTCCTGAGTATCATTAAAGTGGCAGGGCTAGAAAAGAGCAGCATTGTGACCTGCTTGTGGCAAGGACACACAATTATCTCCTGGCAAACTGACACCATGAGCTTTCTGCTAAGTTGGGGGTGGGGTCTATGAATATGGGATCCCACTTTGATATCGTCTATTTTAGTTGCAACAGGAAGGAAAAAAATCAAACGGCATTTCTTAAAATGGTACAGAGTTTTTCTTTTAAGGATTGCAGGACATCTTAAAATTAACTACTGAACACATACATGCACAAAAAACATAAGATGTGTCATAACTCAAATACTTTTGAAACTTTTAAAGTTGCAAACCTCAGCACACATCAATTGTATGAATTAAGTTTTTTTTATTCAGAACCTGTATCTTTAAGACTGGTATAAACAAAAAATACAAACAAGTTGTTATTAACATAATAGCTGCAGTTATTAACTGCAAGGATACAGTAAAAAGGAGTCATACTAAATGTTAATGTTCTTGCAAGAGAATTGTCCTAGTCAACTTATGGTAGCAAATTCTGGCAAGAAATGATAAATTCACTTCTTATTAAAAGTACTTGAAGAATTTTCAAGATTATCAGTTGTGCCACAAATGAAACAGCAGTTTATTCAAAAGAGCCCTTACCTTTCTCCTATTTTCCTAAAAGATCTGCCATTTACAGGTAACTACCAATTTGAGATCAGTTGTTCAAACCAGGGTTCTTCCGGTAAATTCACATCTTAGCTTTACATATAGTATACTTATACTCATTTTCCCTTTCCAATCTTGAAGCTAAAACGTTTGTAAAAGGAACAATCTAAAATCATTTCACCTTGGTTCTCACATTTCTTCTACATCATTTTCATCTTCTTCAATTATTTGTTCTTCCTCTTCATCACCAAAAGTCTGTTCTTGGATGGTGGTGAAGGAGAGAGATCTAGCAGCCACTTCCGCAGCAAGGCCAGCAGTAAAGGTAAATTCTGGTGACAGTCGTAGTCGTGCCAGCCTCTGCTTAATGGAGGGTTGTAATGAGTCCCTGGGAGCTGGAGTGGCAGTGGCCAGACCAATACTAGTGGCTTGCTGAGCTTCATCCTCACTCTCACACTGGTAGTACATTCTTTCTTTAGATCCTCGAAGAAAGAAGTCATTTGCTGAATTGTCTTTACTTTCACCCTCTAGAGAGTCCTCACATAAATACTCAGTCCTACTTATTTCATTGTCAGTTGTGGTAGGTTTACTATTTTCCTCTTCATTATTTTTACTGACTTTTCCCATATCTGAATTACTGGATGGTTCTGAATTACTTATGGGTTCCACTGGGTCTACAGGAGACAAGGATTTCAACACAGCTTCAAAGAAAAAGGAAAGAAAAGAAAAGAAAAAAAAGAAAAGAAAAAAATAACTAAGGACTCAGCAATGATTTCAACTTTAATTTAAAATCCCAGTAGCCTTTTTCTTAAAAAGAACAATAAATAAATAAAATCTCAATAAAACTTTCTAGTAAAATAAATGTAAATTTATACATCTGGAGAACTTTGTGAGATAAAATGCCTAAAAAATGAAATGAAATGGGGATTTGCTGAAGATTTTTAAAATCAAAAGCTGAGGTTCTCAAAGTGTGGTCCTTGAACCAACAGGATTAATCATCATCTAGGAAGTTGTTAGAAATACAAGTACTTGTGCCTGACCCCAGGCTACTGAATTGCAAACTCTGGGGTTGGGGTTCAGCTAGGTTTTACAAGCCGTTCACTCGATTCTGCTGCACACTAAGGTTTGAGAAATACTGTTATTAAAGAATGAGTAATGTAGTTTTTACTGCAAAAAGGTCTGAAATGATCCAGAGAATAACTGTATCTTCAACACACATACATATATTTACAAGTTAAAAACAGCATGGAAAAAAGGCAATATACAATTCAACTTACTTGCCAATTTCCTAACAAGACCCTAGTAAAGCTATTCTGCTACATATTTTGCAGTGCCACAGAAAAATACAAATGAAATAAAATATGCATTCAAGATTAACTACTGAACAAAGTATAGTACATAAATATATATCCATACGGCAGAAGGTTGTCCTTGCAAGGAAAATGAGGTTTTATTTAGCCCCTCTTGATGTTAGTAGGCAGTGGGTTGCTTGCTAGGCAGTCTCTCCTCCCAGCATGAGGGGTTAGTACAATACAATATATTAGGAAGCATGATGGAAGGAAAAGGTGCTTCTTGAAGATCTGGCGTGTATTAAAAATATTTTGTAAAACGTGTCCGTTTCCAAGAAACATCCCTATGCTGCAGTAACTCCACTAGAGAAGCAGCAACCACAGAAAACAATGGCCACAGCAGGTTCCAGTGTAGAATTTCCCTCTCTAATTCCATTCCGACTTTACCCCTGTAGGCAGAGATGAAAACAACTCTGGAAGATGTACTGAAAATTTTCACGGGCAAAGCATTTTATGCTACCAGCAGTCTTTTACTTATTTTCACAAGCTACACACAATAATTGCCTTTTCAAATGTAAACCATACCAAAAAGCACATACCTGAAAACAAGATACATTTCTCTCATTTGCCCACAACATCAACAGGTAATTTTAAAGCTATATGAAGAAAATGCTAAACAATAAAAGATACAAGCCTATGTAAAATATCTTTTTCAGTATTTAATTTTTAGTTTATAAATCTTCTAGTCCTTAATGAATGCAATGTATTAGAGGTTGACTGATATTATTATTGTCAATTGAATGGGGGGACAGAATCTGCATTAAGGGGTGGGGAATCAGCTGATAAGCATGTTAAGACTGTAAGCCTCTAGGAGGGTAGACATTTTTGTCTCTTGTTCTATGTGCTAGGGATGCAGCAGTAAACAGTGGCTGGCATATAAACAGATAATGAAAAATGACTTGTGGAACAAATAACTTGCTGAATGAATGCTGTGGAGGATAATAAAGCCTCTATTAGGAAGACTATAGTTTAGTTATAGAGACAAAAATATACAAACTCTTATCTTTATTGCTGCTTCTGGGAAGTTCTTCATCATTTCCCTTCTCTACTCTGCTGCTCCAGACTTCCTTTCCATCTCAATAGAATGCCTTTCTATTGTGAGGATCTATAGTAGTACGAAAGGTAGCAGGGTTGGCCCAGTCAGAGGATGCACAGAGGAGAAACTGGTAGAGAGGACAGCTTGGCGGAGAAGATGGAATTCATGGTAAAGGGATAAGCATGAATTTTCCTCATGAATAAAAGTAGTAAATTTGTGGAACTATATTAGAAGAACATAAATTGAGGAAGTTTTTTCATTAAAAATAGGGGAGATATAATAGGAAATGATGTATTCCTATGGAGAGGCTAATACAATAAGAGAACCATCATACATTTTAAGATAGAGCTATTATCAAGGTGGTTTTTAAAAAGTCTGGAAAGAGCTTATAAGAGAGCTTAGAACAAAAAATGGAAGTCAGCTAAGAGGATATTCTAATATTTGAGCGTAATCTAGTGATTATAAAGGGGGCCAATGGGAAGTAAGAGGAAAAATAAAAGCAAGAAATATGGGTCTGGACTAGGAGAAAGAGAAGCTTGTAAGTGAAGAGAAGAGAACCCTGAGGAGCAGAAGAATAGCTAATCGATCTACTTCTAGAAAGAAAGGAAAAGGTAGGCAACTGGTTTTGAGGGTCCATAAGACACTCTGGAATTCATTCGACTAGGAAAGAGCTCGGTCAAGCTTGTTCTCATTCCTCCTTGTGCCTCGCAGGAAGCATGACTGAGGGAAAGTGCAAGCGTCACAAAGAGGTTCAAGGCCAATCTCTGGCACTACCAGCCATCCAGGCTTGTCCAAATGAGCATGGAGGCAGTGCATGGAAGCACTTCCTCCCCGCCATCCACTGCAGTGCCCAGCTCACTCGAGTAGCCCTAATGATGTGACTAAATGGCCTAGGCCTTTATTTCTTTCAATAGTAAACACTGTTACTAAGCTTGTGTTTCACTGAGGTACTTTTAACATGGAGAACAGAGTTTGGAATCTCAAATTCACTGTTTTTGTTGTTTGGTTTGGTTTTTGAGACAAGAGTCTTGCTAAATAGCCCAGGCTGGCCTTGAACTTGCAATTTTCCTACCTCAACCACCTGAGTGCTAGGTACCATCACACCCAGCTTAGATTACTCATCTCAATGTTCACTCCAAAACACATAAATAGAAAAAATTTAAAAACTTAATGAAAAGTATGAGTTCATATTCCCAGTGTGATTATATACCTACTCTTTTATTGATCAAATTGATTTTGCATCTACACAATATTATGCTGACTGGTAGGTCCACAATTCTACAGTTAAAAATAAGATTCATGATTCAAGAAGAAAGGAATTCCCTTTTTGAAGTTGGTGCTTACCATGATCACTAAACAGAAGCTGCTTCCATTTCTGCCTTTCTGCCTCTGAAGCTTTAAATCCCAGCACAGTTTTTAATTCTTGCAGCACCCTCTTGGATTCTTCCTGCTCACGCTTTTGTCTCTCTTTGTCTTCTTGAGATAGGTAATAAAAATCATCCTTTCTGAAATCATTGTCTATATCTATATCATCTACATAAGCTTCTAATTCCTGAAATAAATAAATAAATAAAAGCACTTTATTTCGAGCAATTTCTCATAGCATTCATTTACTTGTAGTAATCCCCGCACTTGGGAGGTTGAGGTAGGAGGATTAAGAGTTTGAGACCAGACTGCGCTACACAGCAAAACACTGTCCAAAACAAACAAACAAATAAAGTGAGGTTTACATATGCACACATACTGGTAACTACCGCTCAGATCAAGATAAAAACATTTCCAGCATTCCAGGAGGTATCTTTACCAATACACTAACTTTTATTGTGTTTAATCACTTAAAAAAAAAAATCTACTAGTGGATTCAATTAATTCAAATTCAAGGCATTAAGAACTAATGCTTTACATTACATTATAATTTTGAAGCTCATTAGAAACAGAAATTCAACAAGTTATTCACAATTGTCCATTTGAAAATAATCCATGTCACTTAAAAAGAAATAGAATGATAAAACTTTTAAACAATTATTTTAAAAGGGGGGGAATAAGAGTAATAGGGTGAATTTGATCAAAGTACATTGTAAGCACGTATGGAAATACCACAGTGAAGCTCCTTTGTATAACTAATATATGCTAATGTTAAAAAAACTAAGAAAGGTAGATGAACTTTGTATATGAAATGCTTCTTTAGGGAAAAAAGAAAAAGTAAATTTTATCCTTACCTGCTCCTCAGGGATTGGATCTTTGTCTGCAATGTGTAGAGTAGGCTGCATCAAAGGTACTACAGTACAATGTGGATTTTCACATGCTATTTCAGGCTTGCCTTAAAAAGGGGGGGGGGGGGTTGCAGAATAAAGATGAGAAACAGGCCATGCAGAAATGAGTGAATAGCGAATGAAAATATCTTTGGTACTAACACTCTTAATTTCATAGTCCAACTTGTTCT
The DNA here is from genome assembly GCF_047511655.1 of Castor canadensis. Classification (NCBI taxonomy): domain Eukaryota; kingdom Metazoa; phylum Chordata; class Mammalia; order Rodentia; family Castoridae; genus Castor; species Castor canadensis. The sequence continues at coordinate 132,928,223 of NC_133393.1, read as the reverse complement.
GATTAAAACTTTCATTTACAAAAATTAAAGACATTAAAGTTAACAGTAACATCAGTAGGTTTACAATTTAACTTTAAGTTAAACTAAACTCTTAGAGGAGAGGACCTGGTTTTCTGCCTTCTTTACCTTACCACAGTATTTGGCATACACTAGATACTCGTTGCTGAACCAAGTATTTTGTCCACATCATAGGAATAGTATTAAGACATAAAGATCACCATGCTTCCTCACAAAAAAAAAAAAACCACCAGTCTTACATCTGTGCTATTTTAACCCCCAGAAGTTAGAATGGGACTGGGCATGGTGGTGCATGACTTGAATCCCAGCTACTAGGGAGGCAGATAGCTACCTGAGGCTGGCCTGGGGCAAGCTGAGATCCTATCTGAAAAACAAACTAAAAGCAAAATGACTGTGGGGAATGCTTGCTAGAAGGCCCTAAGTTCAATCCCCTGTCCCCTCTGACAAAAAAGTCAGGATTGTCAATGAGTTTCTCAAGTAAGTAAATATCTTGACGAGATCATCCATCTGAGTTTATCTTTAACTTAATTACTTGAAATTCAAATTTATTATCTAATTACAGGATTACTTAGTCATAAATCCAGCCTTCTTCAACTCATCATTATTTCTACTTAAAAAGAAGTACGCTCAGCACTCAGGAAGCTGAGGCAGGAGGATCATGAGTTCACAGTCAGCCTGGCCTGCAATTGTGAGACCTGTCTCAAAAAAGCAAACACAACAAAGTATGGCTTACATATCTAGATTTTTATCTTTCAAGAGTAATGACAGATATATGGTTTTTAAAAAAGGAAAATAAGAAATATTGAGGAAATGTTATAAAAAGATTACTGGAGTATTGTCTGTAGGCAAGATGGCCGACACAAATTACAGTAGTAGGTAGCACTAAAGAAAGAATAGCAGAGAGGCTAAAAACTACAGTTAGACACACCTGTGTTAAATGCCAGATTTTTTTTTTTTTTTTTTACAGTTTTCTAGGCAGCAACTCTACTGCTTGAGCCATGACCCCATACTTTTTAGTTAGTTTTTGGGTAGGATCTCAAGTTTTTGAACAGGCCTGGCTTTAGACTGTGATCCTCCTTACCTACAGCCTCTTTCATAGCTGGCTCCATCACTGCCTATTTAGTAGAACACAGATTTCGTTTTATCAATGCTGATACTATATATTGAGCTCTTTATATGAAAAGAAAAAAAATCAAACAAATCCAATGTACTACTTTGTCACTGGTACAACTTTTGGGTGCTGGAGATTGAACCCAGGGCCTTAGACATGCTCTACCACTGAGCTATACTTCAGCCCTCTATGGCAATTCTTTTTTGTTTTTGCATTTTTGAGGGAGGTTTTCACATGTAGCCCAGGCTGACCAGCTCTGTATACCAGGCTGGCCTCAAACTCATGATCCTCCTGAGTGCTGGGATTATAGATAAGTCACCACACCTCTTTGGCAATTTTTAGTAATGCCAATGTAATAGTATAAAACCACAAAAGTATTAGAAGAAATCATGAGAAAATATAAAATAAATTTGAAATAAAGTTTTTATCTATGATATAAAAATTCAGAAAACATGAGGAAAAAAATACATATTTTTGCAGGAAAAAACCTACTATACATAATAAACCAGGGAAAAATTTGCATTTGATATCACAGAAGGTCATTTCCTTAACACATAAGAGAGCTTAGTCAGGGCTTCATACTTGCTAGAAAGTAGTCTTACTGCTTGAGCTATTCCACCAGCCCCATAAAAGAGCTTCTACCAATCATTAAGAAAATGGGCAAACCAAAAATGGACAAAATATATGAATAGACAGTTGTCAGGGTAGGAATTACAAATGACTCTTAAAAATAGCATAAGAAGGGCCCATCAAGAAATCTGATTTAATTATGGGTGTACAATGCAGCTGAATATACCGTCAACTTGAAAAAGCAAGAATAAAGTTGTGGAGCCTCTTCACCACATTCCTACTCTTTTGTGCTTTTGAAATTTTAAGGATATAAAAACACCCTAGTTCTTCATGAAAGAACTAAAAGAAAATTTAAAAAATGATAAGGTCAATTAAAATATTTACCGAAGGGAGTCAATACAGGTGCTAATAGGAAAATAACTCTTAGCTGGCAAGAGGCAGCCTGTATGCATATCTGGATGCTGAGGGTGAAGAGGTGCAGGGATCTTTTAGCCAGCAAGCAATGACAAGATGCCAGGACCAAGGTAGGAGAGTCTTGTGGGTATGGGTGAATGTGGTGAAAGGAAGCTGGGCCAGGACAGGAAGAACTCTCTGCAGCAGTGTGACTGATGCAACAGTCCACAGTGTCAAGAGACTACTTACAGAAAAAAGGATTGGAGTTAAGTAAATATTTTGAAGATGATGTGAGCCAAGTTCCTCACAATGAGAGAAAGGAGGTACAAAAATGGGAAGGGGAAGGACAGAATAAATCATGTGGTGTTGAAACTGAATTGGAGTTACTGGTATGAGTCATGGTTTATAACATCTATAAACAGATTCAGAAATAGACTGGCATGTGTGTAAGGGTGTGTAAGTACACACAAATATTCCGAAGCTCCATCCATACACTGAGAGGCATAAAAGCAACTACATCCCATGGCAACGAGCACCCACCGCTTGGTTTCTAAATCCCAGTCTCCAGTAAAGTGACATGGCTGATGTCAAAGTTGGGGCAAGGAAAGTACAAGGAAGTAAGGAAGTGCAAAAAGTAATGTTGATACATATCAGCTTAAAACACAGAATAGGAAGATAAAACAGGTCCCGTCTGGGGGGAGGAGTTGGTACCAGTATGGGGAGAAAGATATAAGGATGTAGGAAAGTGAATATAGTGGAAATGTAGTGGAAATACTATGTACTCATGTATGAAAATGGAAAAATGAGACCTGTTGAAATTATTTGAGGAATGGGGATGGAGGGATAAAGGAGAATGACGGAGAGGGTGAATTTAACTGAAATAGGTTCAAGAACTTTTGTAAAAGTTACAATGTACTCTCAGTACAACAATAAGAAAAAAAATTAAAACAATAAAAGAATCCCCAGAGAGAGCTTACCCCCTTCCTCCACCATGCCCTTCTGCTATGTGAGTGAGGCAGGACAGAAAATAAGATTGGGACTCTTAAATTTATAAAACTTAGCCCAGGGCATTTCAGATTAGACACCCTCCCTCACCCCCTCTTCAATTGCAAATCCTCTACCAGCAGCAGAGCTAGGCAAGAAACTACCACCCACAGTGAAGTTAGGGTACCTGAAAATTAGCATAAGTGTATGCAGAATGATCCATCACCCTAGCTCAAGGACCACCGAAACCCATTCTCTCACACAGGTTACTGGCAGTTTAAAATACCTTGAAACTGAGAGCCTACTCTCTGCTCCTGCTTCTCCATCCCACCTGGCCCACCTGGCTAGGTAAGGCTACCACTGCTTTTTTGTGATGCCTTCCCATTGCCTTTAATAAACTGTTACCACCCTTTCAAAAAAACAAAAAATATCAGCTTTAATGGGCTCCCTCTGGCCTAATCTCAGACAAGTTGACCAACAAAAATGTAATAGTAACACATTATGATTCACTGAATAAAACTGGAAACTGTCTTTACTGATAAAAATAAGTAAGGGCGGGGAGAAGCGATATTTTACCTTACACTAGAGTGCCAAATAATAACAGTCAAAGAAAACATGGAATTAGAAATTACCAATTGGCACCATCATAGTAATATCAAATTCAAGCAAAAACTACAAGTGGGCAAGAATAATTTAAAGTAATTTATTTACTTAAGAATCTCACTTTTAGGTTATATAATTCTATGAGTTTAGACAAATACACAAAGTCACTTGAGCAAGACACTGAGCAGTTCCATCCCCCAAATAACAACTTATGCCACCTCTGTAACTCCTTCCTCCATCTCCAACTCCTAGCAACCACTGATCTGTTTTCTGTTTCTTTGACACTTTAAGAATGCCATGTTGCCAGGGCTGGTGGTTCACACCCGTAATGTAGCTACTCAGGCGGCAGAAATCAGGAGAGTCAAGGTTTGAGGCCAGCCTGGGAAAAAGAGAAAAAAAAAAAAAAAAAAACCCACAAAAAAAGTGAGTCCCTATCTCAAAAAGAGTGATTCAAGTGGTAAGATTAGCAAAGGTGAAGCTCTAAGTTCAAACCCCAGTATCATTAAAAAAAAAAAAAAAAAAAAAAAGCCATATACATGAAATACTATATAGTCTGGCCTTTTCCACTTAGCATAATGTATTAAAGATTCATTCATCCTGTGACATGTATCTCAAAAGAGTTAACATGAAATACTTTCAGGAAAGGCTAAAGAAAAATAAAGATCATGGCACATAGGTATCACAGAATTTGAGTTTGGGCATATAAAAATACTATTGGGACAGTCATGGAAATTTGAGTATATCTGTGAACTGGATGAATGGCAACAGTGTATCAGTGTTAATTCCCTAATTCTGATTGTATACTGTGGATATGTAAGAGAATGTCCATGTTTTTCAAAACTGCCAATAAAAAATGTAGCGATAATAATACTTTATGTCTATTACTTACTCTTATATAGTTAAACACAATAGCACCAAAAAAATTCTATACACATACAGATACATACAAAGACAAGACAAATGTGGCAGAATGATAACTAGGGAATTTCAAACTATTCTTGCAATTTTTTTCTGTAAGTTTGAAATGACTTCTAAATAAAACATTAAAAAAATCTTGCTAACAAAATTGTTTACTTCCTAAAATATTCAAACTAACAGAGCATTATTAACAAATGGCTTATTCAGCTCTTGGGAAGCAGAGGAAAAGAGGATCACAAGCTCAAGGTCAGCCTGGGCTACAGATGCAGAAAATCCTGCTATGAAATTCAACACCCTTTCACGATAAAAACTCTGAAGAAACTAGGAACAAAAGGAATGTACCTCAACATATAAAGGATATATACAAAAACCCTATAGCCAACATCATACTAAATGGGGAAAAACTGAAACCATTTCCTTTGAAGTCAGGAACAAGACAAGGGTGTCCACTCTCTCCACTCTTATTCAAAATAGTTTCAAAATTCTTTTCCAGAGCAATGAGACATGAGGAAGAAATAAAAGGAATTCAAATATAAGGAAGAAGTCAAAATGTCCCTATTTGCAGATATGATCTTATACCTCAATTATCTTTAAAAATCCACCAATACCCTTCTAGACAACATAAACACTTTGAGCAAAGTAGCAGGATACAAAAACCAACATACAATTATCAGTAGCTTTTCTATATACCAATAATGAAAAGACTGAGAAAGAATTCAGGAAAATAATCCCATTTAATGTAGCTTCAAAAAAAAAAAGCTTAGGAATAAATTTAACAACGGAAGTGAAAGACCTCTACAATGAAAACTATAAATCACTGAGAAAAGAAACTGAAGAAAATATCAGAAGATGGGAAGACCACCCAGGCTCCTGGATAGGCAGAATTAGTATCATGAAAATGTCTATGCTACTAAGCAATCTAGAAGTTCAATGCAATCTCCATCAAAATTCCAACGACATTCCTCACGAAGATAAAGTTCATAGGGAAGCACAAAAGACATGGAATAGCCAAAGCAATACTGAGCAAAAAGAGCAACACTGGAATATCACAATACCTAATTTCAAACTACATTACAGAGCCATAGCAATAAAAACAGCGTGGTACTGGCACAAAAAGACACAAAGACCAATGAACAGAATAGAAGACCCAGACATAAATTAGCCTAGCTATAGTCATCTGAGTTTTGACAAAGGAGCCCTAAACATACTTTGTAGAAAAGACAGTTTCCTCAACAAATGGTGCTAGGAAAGCTGGAAATCTGCATGCAGAAAATTGAAACTAGGTCCATGTCTTTCACTGTGTACTAATATCAATGGATCAAAGAGGGGATGTAGCTCAGTGGCTGAGTGTTTGCCTAGCATACATGAGGCTCTGGATTCGATCCCCAGCACCACAAAAAAAAAAAAAAAAGGATCAAAGACCTTAATATAAGGCCTGAAACTTTCAAACTAGTGCAGGAAAGAATATAGAATACATTGGAACACAGAGCAATAGGGAATAACTTCCTGAATAGAATTTCAATAGCTCAACAACTAAGAGAAAGGATGGACAAATGGGACTACATGAAACTAAAAAGCATCTGCACAGCAAAGGAAACAGTAACAGTCACCAAACTGAAGAGACAGCCCAGAGTGGGAGAAAAATCTTTGGTAGCTATACATCTGACAAAGGATTAATTACCAGGATTTACAGGGAGCTCAAAAACTGAACTCCCAAAGAATCAATGACCCAATGAAGAATTGGGCAAATGAACTGAACAGAAATTTTTCAAAGGAAGAAGTACAAATGGCCAATAAATCACAAAGAAATGCTCAATATCCCTGGCCATACAGAAAATGCAAATCGAAACCACATTAAGATTGCTTTTCACTCCCATCAGAATAGCTACCATCAAGAACACAAACAACAACAAATGTTGGCAAGGATGTGGGGTAAAAAAGGAACCCTTATATACAGTTGGTGGGACTGTGAATTAGTACAACCACTATAGAAAGCAGTATGGAGGCTTCTCAAAAAACTAAAAATAGAACTGCCATATCTGAAGGAATGTAAATCAAGATACAATAAAGATAGTTATAGCAGCACTATCCATGATAGCCAAGCTATGTAAACAGCCCAGTGGTCCTGCAACTGATGAATGGAATAAGAAAATGTCTCTCTCACACACACATGCATGCGCATACATGTGCACACACTGGAATAATCAGCCATAAAGAAGAGTGAGATTACGTTGTCTGCAGGCAAATGTTCCTCATGTTTAGCAAAGTAAGCCAGGTTCACAAGGACAAAAGTTTCATGTTTTTGCTCATATGAGGAAGACAGATTCAAAAGATTAAGTGTATACACAAACATGATATGTACCACATGATCATAGATACATGTTTCCAATAGTACAAATGTTTGCAGAGACTAGGGGAAGGAGGAAGAGGAAAAGAGAATGAAAGCAAATAATACTGAAAGATACTTATCTGTATAGGAATAAGGCATAACAAAATGCACTGAAAGCTATTGAATAATAGGGGGTAGGGGAGAAAGGGTAAGGAAGAATAATAGAGGGAGTTAGACTAATTAAAATACAATATATTCACAGATGAAATACCTTGGCAAAACTCCTTTGAATAATGAACATACACTTGAAGGACAGGAATGTAAAACAAGTCCTGTTAGGAGAAGGGTACTAGTGGGAGGGAGGGGGAATTGAGAGGGTAAAGGAGGGTGGATATGGTTGATGTATTTCATATATGTGTATGAAGGCAGAACATAAAGAAAAATTTATTCAGCTTTCTTAAATCATTAAACAGAATATTGCAAATCTAGCAAAAATAATATTATTTTTGGCAACAAAACAAATTCAATGCATAAGTCTGATTAACCTCATCATAGAGATCTAAGGGAAGAACATGGTATTGGTTCAGAGTACACTTTAAAAAACTTACTATCAAACATTCAAAATGAAATGATGGAAAAAATAAGTACAAAATCGGAGTAAATAAAAGCAGTCTAGTGGAAAAATCTCAAGACGTTCTTTTTTTGGGCTGGCAGAGTGTCTCAAGTGGTACAGCACCTGTGGACCACCACTACCACCAAAAAAACACCCCAAAAACAAAAAGACTGCCTTTTTACCTGGTAACACAAAGTTCAGGCCTGTTAAATAATGACACGTAACATATTCAGACTGTTAATAATGAATGTGCAGTGGTGTCAACTGCATAATTTGTGTATTATTTCCTAATACTGAGGTAAATGCTTAAAAAAAACCCCTCAGTATTTGGCCTCTGACCATCACATTTTCTTTTTTGTGTGTGTGTGTGTTGGGGATTGAACTCAGGGCCTTGTGCATGGTAAGCTCGTGCTTTACCACTAAGCTCTATCTCCAACCACTGGCCCCTAATTGCAAAGTCATTCGTTTTTGTTTTCATTTTTGGGGACAGAGTCGCTCTCTGTAGACCAGGCTGCTCTCTAATTCAAAACCCTCCTGCCTTAGCCTTGTGATTGCTAGAATTACAGGACACCACACTCAACCAACAATAAGTTTCTGGAAGTTCTGATAAGGAAAATACTATTAAAACGTATCTCTTCATTTCAGTTTTTGAAAAAAATGAGATATTGTTCACTTGAATGTTCAAATTTATTCATTTTATATTAAAATATGTCAATTTGTACATGAATTTGACTTTTTAAAAAAGTAAAACCAAGAAATTCTGTGAAGCCAGTTTCATTATGTAAACCAGAAATCCACTAATAAAATCCTAGCAGAGTGGAATGAGCATGTTTGAGAAGCACCTGCCAAAGTTATCTCTCACAAGTACCTTTTTTATCTGTGTTTCTTCGCAGCAGTTTGTCCACCTGAGAAATGGCCTCCTCCCAGCAACTGTTGCTTGCTTGAACATGGGGCTCAATCAACTTTAATTTCTGTTCTAGTACTTGATAAGCCTCTGATACTAGTTCCTGGGTTTCTTTAGTACAAACAAGCTTTTCAAGTTCATCTTCAAGAATTATTACCCTGGGTAACAGAGAAAAACAGAAACAGGTATTTAAAATATAAAAGGAAAAGTTTATCATTTATAAGGATTTAAAAAAAATAAGCTTATAAATGAAACAAGTTAAAGAGATGAATGATAGTGATGGTTGCACAACATGTATACATGTGATGTCATTGAACTGTACACTTAAAAATGATTAAATGGGGTTGGGGTACAGTGCTAGTTCTTTATGCCTGTGTCCGTGGGTTTGATTCCCACCACCAAACAACAAATTTTAAAGGAGTATCATGTATTTATTAACAAGATCTTGCATGCACACTAGGCATTTTCTTTGCTGAAGGACTAAATTAAACCCATCTCCTATTTATAAGAGATTAATAAGTAGCTCAGCGCTGGTGGCTCATGCCTGTAATCCTAGCAACTCAGGAGGCAAAGATCAGTAGGATCTCAGTTTGAAGGCAGCCCAGGCAAATAGTTTGCAAGACTCTACTTGAAAAAACCCATCACAAAAAAGGACTGGTGGAATGGCTCAAAATGTAGGTCCTGAGTTCAAGCCCCAGTAACACACACACACACATACACACAGAAAGTAAACCAGGAAAATAACATATATAAAAATAAAATGCAGTATCCAAAACATAATAACATTTCTATTTCCATTTTATAGATGAAGCATTAGGTCCAAAGAGTTAAGAAACTTGCCCAGAGTCACAAAGCTGGTAATACTAAATTCAGGCCTCACAGGATAACACCACTAAGAAAGATAGTGTTATAAGAATTCAGAAAGGGAAATTAGTACCATCAGCTCTGCCTAAAGACAAGAAACAGCTAAGAAAGAGGTAGCATTGAAGGATGGATAAAATGTGTGCCTGAACAACAAGTAAGGAAGGCCATCCCTAGATGGAATGCAGGAAAAGACATTTACAGAGTTTGGCAGGACTGATGGAAAGAAGTAAGAAACAGAAACTCACTCAGGTTATAGCAGTGCTTTTTATAGAATGTTTAGTACAGACTTTACTCTAAGTTGCTGTACTTGGAAATCAGTGAAGATTTTCAGTTAAGTGAGAAAGCAAATTCATGCTTCAATATGGCAGTGCCCCATGGATGAGGGGAGGGGATAGTTAGTGGCTAATGCTCAAGTGTAGGCAACAGGCAATATGGTCCTGCATGGAGGCACTGAGAGTGGGAACAGCGAAAGAGGCAAGGGAGAGAAAGGAGTGAAACTTAAAAAGGTTTCAAAGTAAGCTGGGCGATGGTGCCTCATGCCTGTAATTCTAGCTACTTGGGCTGAGATTGGGAGGATCATAGTCAAAGCCAGCCTGGGCAAATGGTTCATAAGTCCCCACCTCCAAATAAGCACAACAAAATGTACTGGAGTTATGGCTCAAGCAGTAGAATGCTTACTTTGTAAACATGAAGCCCTGAGTTCAAATGCTAGCACTACCACCAAAACTCAAAATATATAACTCAAAAAAAAAAAAATTAAGAGGCATAATGCAAGTGGTAGTGCACTTGCCGAGCATGTATAATCCTCAGTACTGCAGAAAAAAAAAAGCAACATATCTATCTATAATTTTTTTTTTTTTTTTAGCAGTACTGAGTTTGAACTCAGGGCTTTGCACTTTGCAAGGTCGTACTCTATGCTTGAGCCACACCATTACACCACCAGTGAAAAAGCAAAACACTTTTCAAAGTGGTATGTGAGTAGTGGACAGGTGGCACACACCTACAATCTCAGAATCCAGATGCTAAGGCAGGAGGATCTCAAGTTTGAGGCTGTCCTGATCTACACAACAAGACACTGTCTCAAAACAACAACAAAAAGTAGTGTGTAGCAGCACTACAGAACAAATCATACAATAAATTTGTGCCTGGTGTACTTCCTAATTAAAATATTTAGAAAGGTAAATACAGTAGCACATACAGAATATTCCATTTTAAAGCAGGACACCAATTTCCCATGCATAATCCACAATTCCTAACAGGCACAAAGTGCTTCTTGTTTGTATTTGTGTCCATACAGTGTAGCATCATCCCTTCCCTGAGCCATTTTCCTTTACTCTAATGCATTCCATTATGCCTGGTGTATTTTTGATTCTACTGCCAAGAGACTCTGGTTTTGTTTTAACCAACCTTTCACTGAAATCTCATTTTCCTCTGACAATAACACAACTTTTGCCATCCACTCAACTGGAAATGGCCTTATCTCCCATGTTCCCTGCTAAGAGTTGGGTTAACATTCACCTGCCTCAGAATAGCAGATATGGTTCACTGGAACACCTTCATCATCTCAGTTTCTTCATTTTCTCCATTCTTGAACCTTTATATGAGCCTCACTTCTACGCAACCCAGGCCTTGAAGTAAAGGGGAAAACCTACCTTCTCAAAATGTATTTTTGGCCTGAAACTTCTATCCTGGTACATCTTATCTTTCCTCACTCCACAAACTACCCTTTTGATTTTACTGATATGTCAAGTCCTTTTGACTCATTTTGACCTTACAAAATTAATTGCTGCCCTTCCCCTTCCACTTCTTACCTAGTATCCCATGTTAAGTAGATCAACCATAACTTTATCAACTCAGTAAATTCCTATGGCCTTCCTAATTATCAACACAACAAGAACTTAACCATCCAATTGACCTAGTCCTACACTATGACTAACTTTTTTTTTTTAAGAGGTCAGAAAGATTTTATTTGTAGAGAAGAGAAGAGAAAAGACTGCATAGTGGGGAATGCAAGAGGACCCGGAAACTGGTGGTCCTGTGACTAACTTTAAGAGAAAAATTTCACCAGGAATGATTACATTCAGATATTTTATGCTTCGATTCATTTTCTTCTACTTTTTTTTTTTTTTGGCAGTACTGGGACTGAACTCTAGGTCTTGCACTTGCTAGGCAAGCACTTAACACTTGACCCATGCCTCCAGCCCTCAACTATTAAATGTGAAAATTTCCGTGTAGAAAATAGTATTCTCAATTGGTAAAGGTACACCAAAATGGGACATAAAAACGTGGAAATTATGGCTGAGCATCAACAATCTTATGTAAAGTAGAAGATCAACAAATACAAGCTGTGGACCCTACCTTTTACTGTTTCAACTGAGCTCTAAAACTTGTCCTCTGCTACAGAAAAAGTTCCAAATCTGCTGAAATATATTTGGATACATGGCAACTTATCACTTTTCAGTATATTAGCAATGTCTCCTACATTGTTGCGGTGCTGGCAGGGACTTCTCTCAGCCTGCAGGTTCCAGTTTTAAAGCCCTCACTTAATAGAATCAAATAAGCTTTTCATAACCTTCTCAATTCCAGCTCTCAAAAGACAAGTGCTCTTGTCCTATCTTTCTAGGTTTTCTGTTGGAATCAGGAAAAGTAAAACCTATAAATGACTCTTCAAAATTATAGTGCTTATAAATCATTGTTTACCTACTACTTCTGTAGCTATAACCCACTCTTCATCCTGCGTGTCTCAAGCTAGGACACATGCCAACAACCACAATGGCATAAGAATGAAGTTTGCTAACATGGGGACATTCCCTTATATGGCTTCTAAACTTACTCATTCAGTAATGCTTTCAGATGGAGCTGCAAGCTGCGTACTGCTGTGTGAATGTTATTCAGTTCTCTTGACTTGGGCTGAGTTTTGGATAGACGCTGGGGGGCTGATTGGTGCTGAGTTTCAAAGTACCGATAGAACTCATAGCTGCGCTTCAGCTCTTCCAAACAGGCAGAATGAGCATGAGGTAGACCTTGAGTCACATCAGATAAAATACTATGAGGCAAAAGTGCTGGAGTAAGCAAGGGCCGTGAAGGTGAACTGGATGTAGAAAGTAACAGGGCTAACCGTCGGAAGAATTCTGAACTCTGTGCCACCCAAAGTTGGAACAAAACCTAAAAAAAAAAAAAAAAAAAAAAAAAGGAGAGAAGGAGGGAAGAAGAGAGACAGAGAGAGCAATCAATAAAAAATATTGGTCAACATTTGAACAAACTACAAATTTGCTTATCTTAATTCTGGTTTAAACTTTTCACCTTGTCTAAAATAATGAGTGTAAGTTGAGCTAGAACTGAGGTTAGGTGTGAATGTTATATCAAATTATGTAATCATGGTCTGTGGGAACTTATGATTCCAGTGTAGCAGGTAACACCGATATATAATTTAGTACAGTTATACTGTGCTCAGTGAAAAGTGTTGAAGGAATGAGATACACTTATTAGAATCTTCCTTGATGAATTAAAAAAATTCACATAGAGAAAATAAAACAGTAGGATCAATGTGGTATGTATGTGTATCAGTTCAGTTACTTGTTTCTTTGGATTCAAAATTATATTATTATTTTGGCCTAGGAATTAACTAAGTAATCAACACAAAATTCAGTCTAAGAGTGACTGTACTCCAGGAATGCCTAGCATACTAAAACAAGTCTGAGGAGAATAATAGTGAGAAGTTAAGGCTGTTTTCGTTTGATTGGTTTAGGGTAAGTAAGCATAGTATACTGATTAGCAGACTGTAGGCAGTGGAGTTAATTCAGATTATGTTGTTCTTTGAGAATCATGTTATAGGAATGAGTATGATTGTGGGTATAATAATTTTAGCATTGTAAGAGGGCTCTTGAGAGATACAGACTAAATCCAGATAGCAAAGGATTTCTCTAGACACAGTCCTATTGCAGATGAGGACAATGTCCACAAAGCAAACACAGGAGGAAATATTCTAGTAGGAACAACAGGTAGAAGACAAGAAAAAAGAAAATAGAACGACTTTGAATAACCTAGATTCCAATTATTCACAACTATGAAAATGGACATTACTTAGATGGCTTAGTGAATGAATTTTAAAATTATGCAAATAATGAATTCAGTTCGCTTCATGTAAATGTATTTTATCATTAATAATCCTTTAAGTGAGCAAGGCCAAAATTTGAATTGCTAAATATACAATATCTGGGAATTCTTGAATATAAATAAGCTTACTTGCAAGTCTTCTTATTTAAGCATCAAGTTTTATGACTACAATGATTTTCTTTATTCCTTTATTCATTAATTCAGAAAATACTTCATGAGCAACTATGATGGTTAGACAGGTGCTGTTCTGGGTGCTGTTAATACAGCTGTGAACAAAAAATTGGAAGAAAATCCTCACCTTGATGAAGCTTCACTCAAGTGGGAGGGGAATGGTAATAATGAGCAGATAAAACATAGGTTTTTCTTGGTTGATGGGTGATGGAGAAAAGTGCTGCACAGAAGAGGAATAGCAAATGTGAACAAGCACATGTGTATACACACATATGAAGGGAAAGGGAAGAAAGAGTAGAGGGAAAGGAGTGGCCAGGAAGATCTCTAAAAAAGTATAACCTGAAAGAAATGGTCCAACAGACTATCATAAGGGAAGAGAGTTCAAGCAAGCAGGAGGTTAGTATGCAAAGTCCTGTGGCATGAGCATACATGGCACGCCTGAGGAACAGCAAAGTTAATGGGGCTGGGCATATAAGCAAGGGAGCATGGCGAGTGAGGTGGCCACTATCATAACTCAAGCTTTTACAATGAGAGAAATGGGAGCCATTGAAGAGTTCCAAACACAAGACAAGATCTGATGTATGCTTTCACCCGCTCATTCTAGCTACTGTGTTGAGAGATTATAGGAAAGTGAGAGTAGATATAAGGAAGTTACTACAGTAATCCAGGTGAGTGTTAGTGGTAGTTTGGACAATAGTACTTAGGGGTGGGAGAGGTGAGAGGTAGTTGTGCTCTGGATATAGAGTAAAGTACAAACAAGAAATATCTCTTGAAAGATTTGTATTGAGAAAAAAAAAGTGTTAACAACGATGATGTGATTCCAGTGTTGTGGGACAGGGAATCTAAGAGTCAGGTTGGCACAGATTATTGCTGCTTTAAAAAAAGACTAATCCAATCATTATCACATCATCCAGTTAAACCAAAGCTCAGAAACATGGGCTATTACTCTGTTTGTTCTTTGGATAAGGAAAGCTGCTCTGTATAAGGGGTTACCCATATCTTATGAGGAAATGGGGAATTTTGATTTCAAATATTTCATATGTGGATTCATTTTTAAAATCAGAAAATGCAGTACTTTATAATTAAAAAAATACTTAAAAGTTGGGTGAGTTACACATGCCTGTAACCCTAGTTCTCAGGATACTGAGGAAGAAGGATCTGGAATTTGAAAAAACTTTTTTTTGTGGTACTAGGGTTTGAACTCAGTGCCTCACACCTGCTAGGCAGGAGCTCTACCACTTGAGCCACTCCGCCAACAAGGGTCTCAAGTTTGAGATCAGGAGCTGTATTTCAGGGTGAGCCTCTATCTAAAAACAAACCAAAAAAGAAAAAAAAAAACTAGACTTAAAGGATCCAGGAATAGTTCCATGAGGCTGCAGTGCTTCAGGAGGCTGAGACAGGGTGATTACCTGAGGATATGAGTTTAAGACCAAACTGAGCAACCTATCTCAAACAAACAATAACAACAACTTAAAGAGAAAAAACTTTTATTCCTTTTAGAGGGGTGAAGACTCTTTAAGTTACTTTTGGGATGGGAGGTCTTGCCATGTTGCCCAGGCTAGCACTGAACCCATGAGCTCAAAGTATCAGTGTGTATTCTATATGTTTCCTCGTAAGGTTGCTTTCTTTTCTAAAGGTGCAACATTTGGTATTGCTAAATTTTACAGAGGGAAGACATTTGAATAATTAAAAAATAAGTCCAAAACAGATTTTCTTTAGAAGGCACAATAAAGATTATTACAGAAGACAAAAGACCCTGATGTACTTGTGAATTATCTTTCACTTGATCTTTTTAGAAAGCTTTAGTGTTGCTCTGAGAAAGAGCAATCAATTTCCAAAAATCCGTTTTTAATGCTTTATCTGAGTAAA
Source organism: Castor canadensis (assembly GCF_047511655.1). Lineage (NCBI taxonomy): Eukaryota > Metazoa > Chordata > Mammalia > Rodentia > Castoridae > Castor > Castor canadensis. Next base: position 132,912,760 of record NC_133393.1, on the reverse strand, counting down.
ATGGCAACTATACAAGGTGGCAACACCTTTTCCCTTGCAGAGACTTTCAGCAGTTTGTTAACTTTATAGATCTCAAGATAAGGCTTCTTAGCCAGTTAAAATGCTCACACCTATAATCCTAGCTCCCTGAGAGGCAGAAATTGGGAATATCACCGTTCAAGTACAGCCCATGTAAAAAGTTTGCAAAAGCCCCATCTTAACCAATAAAAGCTGGTGGCAAGTCTTCCATCCCAGCTACACAGGAAGTGTGAATAGGAAGACTGTGGTGAAGGCTGGCCTGGGTGAGACCCTATTTGAAAAATACCTAAAGCAAAAAGGGCTGGAGTGTGGCTCAAGTGGTAGAGTACCTGACTAGCCAAGTGCAAGGCCCTGAGTTCAAACCCCAGTATCAATAGGAAGGAAGGAAGAGAAGGACAGAAAACAGAGTTCTAGCCATACTACCTATATACTTATGTATCCCAACTATTTCATTAGAAATAGACATTTCTCCAACTGTTTTGGTTTTTTTCTTAGATTATTAGGTAGTACAGTCAGCCCTGAGATTTTCTCCAATAAGGGCTGCTTTCTCCAACGCTTTTTTCTAGGAGGAGTGTATAAGCAAAGTCTTGCTTCATCAGGCTCAGCCTTCTTGGTCCTCCAGTCAAACATTCATAAGCAACTTTTAGCTGTTGCACAATGGTTCATATGTGACTTTATCACAATTCAAGTAGCCATTCTTCTTTTCTATAATTTGGAATATCTATCTATCTACCTACCTATTTATATATAAAAATATATATATATATTTTCTTTTTTAGTGGTACTGGGGTTTGAACTCAGGACCTCATGCTTGCTAGGCAGGCATTCTACCACTTGAGCCACTCCTCCAGCCACCATTTTTCTTTTCTGAACATTTAGGCAATTTCCCATTTTATACCAATACATACACAAAGCTACCAAGTAACTTGGCACATAAGGCTTGACTATATTTAAATTAATTTTCGTTAAGAAAGATATACAGAAGTAGAATTACTGATTCAAAGGATAAGTCATGTAAAAGGCTCTTTATATGTCATATTGCATTCTCAAACAAAAAGATTTAGGAAACCAGAAAGAAAACTACTTCAATAGCCTAGATATGATGGTACCCAGGTGTGAAGGCACATGCTTGCAACTTCCAGCTACTTGGGAGGCTAGGCAGGAAGATCTCCCTTTAAAGGTCAGCTTGGGCAACACAGTGACACGCTAACTCAAAAAAAAAAAAAGATGACGGTAGCTAAGGCAAGGATGGTAGGAGGAGATACAGATAAAAGTAGGTAGCTATAAAATAGATTTTCTGAGACAGGATGTAAGAGGATAAGAAGAGGGATAAGAAGGATGATGCCCAGAGTTCTAATTTAATTGTGTGGTGCCATTTATTACAGTGGGTAAAATTAAGTAAAGGCAAATTTCAAGGAACGCTGGGGGGAAAATCCAGGACCATGCCCCCAGCCCCCGGGATAGTTACACAAACCCAGCTCCAGAATTACAAAATGTCTATAGATCAGAAAATTTAAAGGATATATACATTTGATACAGTCTCAAAACAAAATGCATCTTGATAAACACTGTCAATTACACTGATTTCATGGTTATCACGGGAAATTTTAAAGACTAGAAAGAAATATCTAAGTGGCACTTTCTAAATACTCAAAAGGAATTGAAGACATTTGGGTTGACTTCTTAAAAATACTCATCAATCTTACTGCACACATTTTTTTTCCTTTTGATTTTTTTTTAGGAGGTGGTACTGGGGTTTGAACTCTGGGCCTCGTACTTGCTAGGCAAGCGCTCTACCACTTGAGCCATTCCACCAGCCCTTCGTTTCATTTTTTTTGAGACAGGGTCTCACTATGGAGCTCAGGATGGTCTCAAATTCATGATCCTTCTGTGTCAGCCTCGAGTGTTTTTATAGAAGCAAGCTTGCAATTTGTTTCCAGTATTTGCTGCTATAGTAATATCACAAACTTAGGTGTATCTTTGATAACTTCCTGAGATAAATCCATAAGGGTAAAATTGCTGGAGTAAAGGGCACAGGCCTTGGTAAAGACTAAACTTCACTGTTAAAATGAACCAGGAGATACTCTCACCACTAGTGAAAGAGGTCTCCCTGAATCTTCACTGCTAATGAATATTATGAACTTTCAATATTCTTGGTAAAATGGTTAACTTCTAATTTGCATTTCTTTTGTTACTATGATTGACAATTTTATCATATTGGTATTTGTATTTCTGCTTTGTGAACTGCTAGTACATGCTCTTGATGTATCTTCTGTATGTTTTATTTTTTTGTTTTTTTTTTTTTCAGTGCTGGGGATAGAACTCAGTGCCTCATGCATGCTAAGCAAGCTATCTATCATTGAGCTAAATCCTCAGCCCTATGTTTTAGATACTTAGTACTCTTTATATAGAAAGAACTCAGGCCTTTGTTATAAATCATTGTGATATTTTTAGCTTATTACATTTAAAATAGGTAGTATTTATTTATTTTTGTGGTATGGGGTTTAAACTCAGGGCTTACACCTTGAGCAACTCCACCAGCCCTTTTTTGTAATGGGTTTTTTGAGATAGAGTATCACATGCTATTTGCCTAGGCTGGTTTGGAACCACGATCTTCCTGATCTCTGCCTCCTGAGTAGTAGCTAGGATTACAGGTGAGAGCCACTGGCACCCAGCAAAAATATGTAGTACTTAAAGTTTAATTTTTACATAGCTAATTATGTCCTTTTATGGAGCTCTTTTTATAAGAAAACTTCTTTTCTTAATATATGAAAAAAGAATTTGGAAATGTTCCAAAAGAAGATGTAGGTCTTAAGTGCTTGATTCATGTTTGCTGAAACAAATGGCTAGTCATAAAGTAACTTGCACTGGCTTTCCATTAAAGTAATTCCATTATCTAGGGCTGGGGTTTGACTCAAGTGGTAGAGCACTTGCCTATCAAGTGCGAGGCCCTGATTCAGACTCCAGTGTTCTCCTATTCTACTTCCCTGAAAGAAGAAAAAATATCTCCAAACTCGAGGACATCTCTTTTTTCTGCCTTTTAAAAATTTCTTTTTGGCAGTATTGAGGGGGGTGTTGAACTCAGGGCCTTGTGCTTGCTAGGCTTAAGGAGCTCTACCACTTGAACCATGCATGTCCACAGCCCCTTTTTAACTTTAGTTTTTGAATAGGGTCTTGCTGTCTATGCTCAGGTCAGCCTGGACTGTGATCCTATGTATGCTTCCTGGTGTGTATCACACACCCAGCTTTTATTGGTTGAGATGAGGTCTCATGGACTTTTTGCCAGGGCTGTCCTCAAACCGTGATCCTCCCGATTTCCACCTCTTGTATAGCTAGACTTACTGGTGTGAACCACAGCACTGGGCTCCTAAAGGCATTTCTTACATTAAGAATTTTAAGATTTCTGGTACTAAAATACATTGGTCTCTCCACCTGATCTCTATGATGTTCTCAAGACAGTGTTACATACTTCACCAAAGCATTTATGACAACAGTATTCAGCAGACAATGAGGGGAACAGGTACACCACTTATGTTCAGAAAGCATAGGCATATCCAAGTACATCTATCTTGTCTTTAGTCTTTCCCTTCCATGGTGCATTACCTTCAATGCAGGTAGGCTGAAGCCATCTGTAAGGTTATGTGCTTCCTCTTCTGAAATCTGCTCTTCACTAAGGCCAAGGCCCAGCTCCTTAAAAGGCACCACACAGATGTAGTTGGTAACATTGTCACTCTCAGAGTTCAGGGGGTAGGTTAAATTAGGTTAAGGCAATCAACACCTTTCATTAAAGCAGAAAAGTTACAGTCGAATTGTCCAAAATCATATTTGCTAATCTTTATTCTGAACTTCTACTAGAGATTTGTATCAGTTTTTAAACAGAAATTAATCTTAAGATACATAACACTCATAGGCTACTTGTGAAAGTGTTTTTATGTCTAACTAATTAAAAATTAAATTCTTCAAAGGTTCTAAAATGCCAGTTTAGTGATTTCTAATACCTACCTTATGAAGTTGTATTTTATACTTTATTGTCATGGCTCAGGCCTTCACTAAGCTCAGTAAATAATCTCTTGCTACTCCCCACCCTCCAGTATAAGACATCATTAGTGGAACATTACAAGACCACTAATGTAAGGAAGCAGTAGCTTATTCTGGGTATTTGACATAGACTGCTGTTGTTTTTTCTGTCCTCTTTCTCATGAACATATATCAATATCAATAAAAAAATTTTATCCTTTTATATCCATAAAATTCCTTTTTGCTTATTTCTTTTCTTCTTTCTTTTGTTTTTGTCCATGTAATTCTTGATATTGAGCCATCCTTGCATTGCTAGCATTTGCCTATTTGATCATACTATGGTATCTTTTGATTCAATGATAAGTTTATAAATATTCTTTTAAATATTTTATAACTCTAAGATTATTATATAGTTTTTATTTTTTTGCAATATATCATGTTTAGATATTGAGATTAAAATGATGTAGGAGAGCTTTTAATTTTCTCTATGGGCTAGAATTTTTTTAATCATAAAATTTCTGGACCTGGTAGTTAATTTTGTATTCATTTAGTTTTTGAATAGGTAACATACTCACAGGATTCAAAATTCATAAGGTATTAAGGGATACAGTGAAAACTGCTTCCCATCCCTTATCCCTTAGCCACTTACTTCCCCTATTCAAAAGCAAAGGCAATTCCCATTACCATATTTTTTAAGTTATTTTATGCAGGCACATAAAAGCAAATCCACATAGAAATGTATATCTGGAGGTATGTAATGACAAAAAGTATATTTAAACACACATGCATAAATACACACATAATCATTTATCCTTTTGTATATACACAGTTCTTTTTATGCACAAATGGAAGTATACTATAAATACTGCTTGATACTTTGCTGTTTTTTTTTTTTTTCACCGAATACAACTTGTAGATCATTTCACGGTAGGGTGTAAAGAATCTTATCAGTTTTTTTAATAGCTGCATACCTGCCATTATTTACATATAAGTAAGTGTTCTCTTTTTTTTAATGAACTATTTAAAAATTATACATGCAGTCTCTTCAAGTTTTAAAATTTTTCTTAGGTCAGTTTTAGAGATTTGTATTTTGATAAGAAATGAACCATTTTCCCTACATTTTAAAGTTGCTGCCACAGTTGCATATACTATCCCCTTATAGTTATTCTTCTGCATCTCTGGTTATAGCTGTGTGCTCATTACTAATCTTGTATATTTCTGTTGATCAGTCATAAGAGGGTTTACATATACTACTGCTCTTTTCAAAGAAATAAGTAGGGTTTCATTTCATTTTTACTTTAATTTTTTTTTACCTTTTGTAAATCAACTTTTATTTTGCATAATTGTATATTTACATGATAAGAAATAGTAGAAAGGCCTAATATCCTTTCCCCCAAAAGTGACATCTTTCAACATTAAAGTTTCTTGTAGAGAGAATATTATCTAGTCCCTATTTACCTCTGAATCTTATTTTATACAAATCCCAAGTTACTGGGCTCTAGTGATGGTCTTCTTTCTATACTTCAATCAAGCTAAATACATTCCTACCACAAGATCTTCATACTTGCTAGTCAATCTAAATAGAATACTCTTTCTCACCATTCAGATCTGTTTCAATGCTAACTCCTCAGAGAGGCCTTCCTGTCCCATCCCATCAGAGGCAGTAGACATGTAGCTCACGTGCCACTGTCAATTCTACTTCTTTCCATATACTTTTGCTTCCATCTACCTGGAGTTCAGACGCTTATTCTTATGATCAACAACTAATCTTTTTTTGAGGTTCAACTCAGATATCAACTCTCAAAAGCCTTCTCTGAACCCATTAACCACACACATTGTCCTTCTACGGTGGAAGGCACACTGTCTTATGAATACTGTCTTATCTATTGACCTTACTCAAAAGTCTTTCAAAGTGGTAGCACATGTCTTTACTCTGTCTCTTTAGCACCTGGAAGAGTTCCTGACACATAGCAGGCAGGCATTTAGGCATAGGGAGAAATGAATGGGCAAGTTCTTGATGAAAATTAAAATGTTTTCTCCCCATTTTCAAAGAGGTAACACAGTATATGTATGTTTATAAGTCATAAGTCACAGTCAATATACAACTTTACATATTACTAGTTGTGTAATACTGAGCAATTCAGTTAACCTCTATTTTTGGCTTCTCATATAGATAAGAAAATCCAGCTAGAAAGATCTGTATAAGAATATAATGAAAGAACATAAAGCATTCAGTAAACTTTAAGCATTATAATTATCAGTCCTATAGTATGCATACTGAGGGTAGAAATTAGTGTTTTTGTTACTTACTGTAACTATGAATTATTACTAAAACAAGATCAATCTACCTTTATTTTCTGGCTAGCAGAACTAATTTCCTAATTCAGTAAATTTAAGTGGCAGACTTATTGTCATATAGTCTTTGAGTGCTTCCTATATGCCAGATGCTGTCTGATCACGTTATATGTATCAACTCAATTGATTTTAACAAAAACACAAGGAGACTATTATATTATTATTGCTATTTTAAAGACGAGAGCACTGTATAAAAGATTAAGAAAATTACATCAGGTCACTTAGACAGGAATTGAAATAGCCAAAATTTGAATAGGCATCCTATCTCTAGGGTCTCTATTTTTTGAAAGAGGAAGAAGGATTTCCTGTTGCTAACTTATTACCATGTTCTGACGCAAATTTGCATGCTCACTCATTAAAAAAAAAATGTTAGCAAAGACAGGCACTTTTGACTGTATTCTTTGGACAAGTGAAGGGATGGACATCATGTTTTATCCCTATTAAAAAATAAGCCACACAAGAGAAAACTTTCTTCCTGTCTGTTACTGTCCTTTCCCCTGGATCACATTTCCAGTTTTAAAATAGAAGTGATGATGGAAATCAGCCTCAAAATAGGCAATCTCAATCTATAGTTTACTTTTACAAGATGCAATTATAACATCTATATTCAGGACTTGGGAAATATCTCTTGATCTCACATACAGACAAAAAAGGATATTTTTTCAGCATATATAGGGTAGCTAGCCTTGCTGCTTGAAAGTTGGCTCTTACAGTTCTGTAGACAGCCTTCCGAAGACCGATGAGATGCTGACTGGGATGCTGTCCAGCTTTATTAAATGAGCAAGCAGCACTGACCCTGTCAAGCAAACTTGAAAAGTAAAATGTGATACAACTGTAAGGTGTCCTAAAGTTTTTGTTTCCTAAATCACAATTCTATTAAACTTAGAAAAAATTTCCTTTTTCATAATTCTCACTAGAAAATGATCATTGTAAATGAAAATGATCATAAGTATCCCAAATCAGGTGTCATAAATAGCCATTTTCTTGATATACATATAGCCACCAGAAAAATATAAGTGAAAATCAAAATTTCAAAAAGATTCTTCTGATATGGAGAAACAACAAATTTCAGTTAATCTATAATAGAAATGTAAGAATATTCATGTAAGAATTTGTATCTTTTTTGCATAAAGATATTTTACCTGCTGACATGCACTAAGGTGGAACTACTTTTACAAATCTATATCCACAAGCTGTATGAAGGTCTTAATCATCAAAACTTTCCTATTCTGTTTTTTGTGGCACTGGGGTTTGAAGTCAAGGCTTTATGCTTAGGCAGGTACTCTACATCTTGAGCCAGACCTCTGGCCCCACTTTCACATTCTTAATGTGCATTAACATATGCTCACTAATCATATACATTTGGCCGTGTGTACAGAACAATCAAATCCTGAATAGAAATAAATTCTGAACCTTCATAAAAATAGGGCAAAATTACTTACCCACCTGCTGCCACTGGCACTTACCTACTCAAAATGAAGTAGGGGACGCGGAAAGATAACAGGACCAGTGGCCAACAGGGGAATGCAAGTAGAAAGGCAAAGTAAGTGTTACTATGTGGTAGGATAGCTACTCTCAAAATCATTCAAGAGGAGCACATTTCATGGCACTTTCCTTAAGATTAATGGAAAGTATTTGCAACAATGATATACAAAATGTTTTGTAACTGAAAGTATGCAGAATTAACTATTACAGTTACTGGATAATAGTTTTTTGACCTAGTCAGTAAACTTTTCCAAGAGCAAAACAAAATATCAGCATTTACAATTTTCCTACAATATAACTACAAATCTGTAAAAAAGACATCTAACTAAAAACTTTAAAAATGTTAAACTAAAATATGGACAATGACTGACAGGCTTATTTTGAAATAAGGGAATTCAGGCAAAAAAGTGTTAAATTATATGCTAGAAAGAAAAAATTGAAGCAGAAACAAAAGAGCATCCATGATTTTACTACACAGCCCTATTGCTTGTGTTCTACTTTACGAAGTCAATTTTGTACGCTAAAATTATTTCTAAAATAGTATGATTCAGGTTTATAATTTCTCATAATTTTTATTCATCCATTGTCCAGTAAGATGGAGACAAATGAAGCATGATTTCTTCCATTATTTCTTTTCCCCATCTGCCATCTGAATGGGTAGAAAAGCATAACCGGGAGGCCAAACAGGTCTAACTGGCCTTCTTTACCTTTTCATGTCAATTCCATCTACATGGGCAAAAATCAGAAAATGATAAAAGTCATGGAATCTTTTATACACGCCATGGGAACATGGCAGCTCAGCTTAATCCATCAGGCCTCTCAATAGATGCTGTGTAAGTCAAGAATGAAAGTATCTTAAGGGTGATTTTAAACTTTTAAAATTTGATGACATAAAATTTACTATTCTCTCCCAACAAAGAAGTAGACTTAACCTAATGGAAGGATAAAACCAACACACACTGAGGATTATTTTATTCTAAACTGAGTAGAAAGAGAACATCTAAAATTCTTCTCATGTATCAGAATCATTTAAACACTCAGGATTGTTGTATAGACCACAACAGAGTGAAGAACTAATAATTACTGCAGACTCTTCCACTTCTCTGTTCCATGACTTTCCAGACATAGCTTTTATGTCAAGATGAGATACAATTCTAGGTGGGAGGAGGGGGACAATTAAAAAAAAGAAAAGATGAATTACTAATCTAGAGCAGAGCAAAGTGAAGGATGTGAAGACTACCAGAGATGTTTCAATCCCAATTTTCACCATTTTTCAGATACAACTAGTTACAAGTAATGATTATTTTTCACCACGTACTTACTTTCCCCCACCCATAGACTGCAATAATTAAGTAAGTTATATATATACATTATAGTGAGACTTAGCATGTATCCTAGTGTACCAGAAACAGGTTTTCAAAATCAGATGGAATCAGTAAAGACGATGGAACCAGAAAAAAAAAAATCAGATGGAATGGATTTGAATACTTGTTTTATTGTAATTAGCTAGTATATCCTGCAGCTTAAACATTTATACCTAGATTGGTGAATATTGACTTTTCCACAGGAATATGAAGCTTCATGATTTGCCTGATATTCTGAAAGTACCAGTGCCATAACACCTGCTAATGTCTATCTAAAAATTATTAATACATGTTGAGATTTTCAAAATGAATTCATGTCAGATACATCTACCACTTAAGCAAGGGAAAGAGGGCATTTGTTAAGGAATAAAGGAAGCAAACATTCAGTGGGTACCTACTGTATGCTAGATACGGTGTTAGGCAATCTCTCTAGTATTATTTCATATAATCACATGGCAATAGACCAAAATAATCGTGATCCTCAAAATACTTTGATTTCCCAAAGTAGATTAGCAGAATCATACTATATCTAGCATATAATGTCTTTATTCCTTCATTTAGCAGTTAATAGACTTTAGTGAATGCTAAAGGGTAACTCACTTTTTTTCTTATACATGCAACAAAAAAATGAAAATAGGCAATAAATAATCTCCTTAAACTATGTAGTAGAAAAGAATCATTTTAAAAAATAAAATGAAAAATGAACTCACAGTGTAAATCCTCTGGAAATGACTTCAGTTTCTTGGATGAGACGTAAAGCTTTTCTCACAAGGTTAGTAAACGCTCGGCTATTTGCTGCCATGTCTTCCAAACGGACATTGTATTTTTTCAGCGTCACTTGCAATTTGGCTATCCTCCATAATTTCAAAGCTCGTATAATCAAATAAAAAAACAGAACCACTCCCCATACCATCCGGGAAGACACAATCCACCAAGTGGGAGACATAATGAGTACACTAATGAAGGCAAATAGCACTGAGACATCCCTAGGAACAGAGAAACCAAGAGAACAAGATCTATCAGACAACAAAGATTAGTACTTTGATCAGTAAAAACAACTGTAAATTTAAGCTTAGTAAAATAGTTAAAATGCCAGCTTCTTTGTGACACGACTTTAAAAAATGTGACATTTAATAAGGTAATACAAAATTAGTTAAAAATATTCAGCAACATGACAATTGTAGCTAAGTATTAAATTTGTGCAAGTAAATTTAGGTAAAGGACATTAGCTAAGAGTCTTCTGAAACCACTTTTTTAAAAAAGTATAGAATAAACCTGAAAAGCAAATTATAGACTTTAAAATCTAATCTTACAAATTTAAAAGTAAAGATAATATTTCAGATAAACTGAATTCCTCTTTCTTAAAAATCATACTTTATTTGCACAAACAATAGATCAAGAAAATGTAAACACATTCTCATTTAGAAATAATACATACTTGATGATTAATTGTTGTGAATGAAGTCACTAATTTTAAATAATCCTTAACTTGAAAAATAACATACTTACCATAGACTATGATATGGACAAGCTTTGTACTTTTGCACAGTATTAAATGAAGTTAAAAAAATTTATATTCAGTCACAAATCTAACAGACTAAAATACTTCTTTTAGGAAATAAAAGCTTTGGTGAAAATGTATATATATAAGAAAGAGGAATGTAGGCAAATGTATCCAAGGATATCTGAAAAATAGTACCAGCAATACTTGGGAGAGAGTTAAGTCATACTTAAAGAAAGTTAGCAAGCAAAGCAAGAATGCTTCTTAATAAATATTTATCAGCCCTAACTTCCTTGGAATCCTTTACTTATTTTTTTAGTTGATACTTACAATATTATAAAGAAAAATCTCATCTCATTACGTACTTTTATGTATTAACAGTAAACTCTAAAAGCATTTACAGATCTCATAGTTGCTTAATCACATTTATTAAGTTCTTAAAATCTATGGTTCAAGTTCTTTTGTGTATATAAATACACACACACATATATAATCTATTACATGTATGAATTTTTTTGGAAGGAAGACAGTCTTCACTATGATGTCCAGGTTGACCTTGAACTCCTGGGCTCAAGCAATCCTCCTACCTCAGCCTGCTGTGCTGTTGGGACTTCAGAAGTACTGATGGGACTATGGCTCACACCACTGTACCTTGTACATTCTTTTATTTTTGAAGGAAAAGACACTGATTTCCTCATGACTACATTTAGGTGAACGCAGATTTGGAAAACACTATCCATTGTAATATGAAACAGTGGAACAGGAAAGACAAATTCAGAACACTGAGGTCAATGAATGTGATTGCCTGTGTAACTTGAACAGTTTGATCAATAATTTAGCACATTTCTTTTTCTTTTGTGGTTTTGGAGGAAGTGTATTTCTTGATTCATTCCTCCCTTTTCTGTCAAATCTGATAAATTCTAATAGGAAGAGGACACTAACAGTTCTTTATATATAATCCCTTTTTACTATTTCTTCTTTTTTTTTTAAAACAGATTATGGCCTGGGACTTTTGCATCAGACCCAAATATTTCAAGTGGTTGAAAAGTTTAAGGATAGTTTTCGTTTGGTTGTTGTTTTCTTTTGAGACAGCATTTTACTATGTTGCCCAGACTGGCCTCTTACTCCTGGGCTCCAACGACTCTTCTGCCTTAGCCTCCGAAGCAAGTTTCAGGGTAGGTGAAATCATTAATTATGTTTCATATGATCTCTTCTCAGCCAACAGGCCAATAGTCGACATGGAGGTGTCTCAACCTATCCTTAGTGTCTCTATAAGGTGGCTATAATATAATCTGTTGGTTATAAAGAAACAAAGAATTGGCTAGGTTTGTGCATACATGTACGGTTAGGAGAATCCTTTTGGCACATCTATACCTATTTGCTGGGTTCCTGAGGTCAGTACTAATTTTATTGAGTTGGAAGTATATAGTAATCAAATTGGATTTTTTTTCCCTCAACTTCATTTTAATTTGTGTTGTCTTTCTTTTTATTTTATTTATTTTGGTAGTTCTGGAGTTGAACTCAGGGCCTCATGCTTGCTGGGCAGATGCTCTATCACTTGAGCCATTCTGCCTAGACTGTGTTTACTTCAGAGAGGCTTTTTTTTTTTTTTTAAACTCTGGTGTATCATTCCATTCATTGCCATATGAAACATAGGAATGTTTATAATGTCTTTACAATGGAGAACAAGATGATAAATTTCTTCTGAAAATACTTTATTTGTAAACAGTCAAAGGATAGATGTTTTCTGGACAGTACCAAATATTAGGGGTTGCCAGGGAGCAGAGTGTTGGAAGGTGTCCATTTTCCTGTTGTTGAGGCTGCCCTGCAGACAGGATACTGGGATCAAGTAGCTCAATTAGCTCCACATCCTCTTGTAACAGGACTTCCTGTTGCAGGATGGTACGCAGTGAGTCAAGTCGGAATCCAGTATCCTTGGCATTAAAATATAGGAAAAGAGGTATTAATACATAAACAATATTGTATTAAATGCTAAGCTCCTAATGTATAATATTTAGGTGTTTATTTTCAGTATATACTCCAAGAAGAAACAATAGATCAATCTATCTTTAGTGTGATAAATGGGGTTTTATCTTCACTATAAGTGTGAAACAATAAAGATTGAGGTAGACATTATTAAGCTGCCAGATGTGAAAAGTAAATTTTTAATAATGAGATATAATTACAGATTAATTAACCTATCTACTTATGTCTACTTAGCTAAGCTATTGGGATGCAATGTGGAAAATATAATCCATTGAAAACATAACATAAAAAATGCAGATTCTGAATACTATAACAATATAGTTAATACCTAAGAATTATACCAGTGGGGTAAAGGCCTTCTAAAAATGAACACTCAGATATTTAAAAGTATATCATAGTGGTATATACGAAACCACACTATCATTTCCATAACACTTTATAGTTTACAAAATGCTTTCACATACACCAGCTCATTTATGTCTTCCTCTCTTCCTTCTGTCTGTCAAGGAATAGCTTCTATGAGCCAGGCACCACACTTGACACCAAAGACACACATACACACACACCACCTAAATAAGACGTACAAGTCTTTTTCCTTCCTTCTTCCCTCCCTCCCTCCCTCTCTTCCTTCCTTCCTCTCTCCCTTTTTCTCTCCCTTCCTTCCCTTCCTTCTTTTTTTTCCTTTTTGCAGGGCTGAAAATCAAACTCAAGGTCTCACACATGCCAGGCAAGTGCTCTACCACTGAGCCACATTCCATCCCTTAAGTCTTTACATTAAAGAGTTCTAATTTAATGGAGAAAAACAAAAAAGCAAATGGTTAAAATATAACATAGCAAAGGAGTCTGATGAGGTGGGTGCTATGAAAATGGCACAGAAGGACCAAATTTAAAGTTAGAGAAAGTAAAAGAGTTACTCTTAAAGCATGAGCAAGACCTGACCTGATGGAAGAGGTGGAAGGGTGGGAGGGAGGATAAAAGCCTTTCTAATTTGGGAAAGTACAAGTCATTGGATATTAGCTGTACGTAAAATGCACACGGTGGAAAGATGAGAGACGAGGTAGTAGTATTAGGGCAGATGACATTAATTCTCACAGCAACTCTGTGACATACATTATCCTCCTCTTCTCCATTTTTTGGAGGAGAAAACTGAAGCTGAAAGGGATTAAGTAACTTCCCAGAATTCTAATTGCTAACTCTAATAAATCTTTGGTAGTTTTTAATTTTTTAAAAATTTTATTTATTTAATTTATTTTGAGACAGAGTATCACTGTGTACCTCAGACTGGCCTGGAACTCATGATCTTTCTGCCTCAGTCTTCTGAGTGCTGGGATTACAAGTGTGTACCTTCATTCTTAAGTTTATTTTTTAACTGATACATAAGAACATAAAAATTGTTCTTATATTAATGAGGTCCCATGTAATGTTTCAAAACATAAATGCATTACATAATGTTTAAATCAGGTTAAACATATCCATCTCTTCAAACATTTATCATTTTTTTCTCTTTTTTGGTGCTATTGAGGTTTGAACTCAAGGCCTCATTCTTGCTAGGCAGGTGCCCTTACTGCTTGAACCACCCCACCAGCCCTTTTTTGTGTTGGATATTTTGATGATAGGGTCTTACAAACTATTTGCCCAGGCTGGCCTTGAACCTCAGTCCTCCTGATCTCTGCCTCTTCAGTAGCAAGGATTATAGGCATGAGAAACTGGTGCCCAGCCATTTGTCATTTCTTCATGCGAAAATCTTCAAAATCCTTTCTTCTAGCTTTTGTACAATAATTATTGGTATCTGGTGTGCAAAAGCACACCAGAACTTCTTGCTACTAGCTAACTAGAACTTAGTATCCCTTGATTACTTGTATATTTGAGAGCTCTATGCTGAGTGGGGTACTATGTAACTGGGCTCATTCTCAACAAGTTTGCGTGCTCAGACTTGGTAACTAGGCTTATATATTGTTCCACAATTTAAGCAAGTTAGTAACTTCTCTGTGTCAGTTTCTTCATCTTAAAAATGGGGATAATAACAGTACCTGACACTTCATAGGATTGTTGTGTGGATTAAGTAAGTCAACATCTGCAAAATACTAAAAGTATATGGCAAACAGTACCATACAAGAGTTATCTGATAATGTTGTACATATGAAATAAATTTTTTTAAAAAGCACACAGTGAACATAATAGAACACTCACAGAATATAAACAGGTAATTATTATTTGGTTGATGAAGAAAATTAGAGATCCAATAAGGGTTAAGGTTTTGGAAAAGACTTGAAGAAAAGCTAGAGTTGCTTACTGAAAATATTCCAATAGACTGAGAGAAAAATGCAAAGAATTCCACGATAGTATAATGGCATGAATACCACATTCTCAGTAAGTATGGAATAAACGAAAAGAAAGACTAGATTCATGGATAAAAATATAGGTGGGCAAGTTGGAAAGGTAGGCTAGGGCCAAATTAGGCAGACTTTTTAGTGCTGAAGTGAATGTAGACTTGAGTTGATAGATAATGGAGACCTTTTTTCATATCTAAATAGGGGAACGTCATCAGAAAGTAACTTAGGAAGATTTCTCTTGAATTGAATAAAGGCTATGAGAAGATGCAGATAAAGAGCAAAGAGATTTCTATTTTTTTTTGTATGGACAGAGAAGGGAACTTATTCATGTGTCTATCTTACACACTTTTCAGTATCATAGGCTATTCCATAATACTGATATGAGGATCAAATAAGATAATGTGTTCAGTAGTCTAAAAAATGCCCAAAAAGTGCTATTACCACTAACAACATAATCACTATAATATAATCTTTTTAAATCTTTAAGGATTGTAAAAACGAATACTAGTAAAATGTTCAAATATCATGGAGTAATTACAATTGGTTTTATAAAAGGTCAGAGGGCCTGCTTCAATTACTGAATAGCTAACAAATTTTGAGTATGTCACAGTCAAGGGGGAAAAGTCAAGCAATGTCATACTAGACGCCAACTGGGTGACTTCTTGTTCAATTATTAGCAATGTTATGATTATGTATTCCTATAATTCTCCATAATACAGGCACAAAAGGGAAGCATACAGAGGCAGGCACTTTATGGTGAAACATGACAAGAAATATGTGGTCAACAACAACATATATAGAATGAAAATATCAGGCTATGCAGACGATGATCAAACCCAGAAAAATGTAAATGGATCCATGTACCTTACCATAGTCCTAGTATCACTGAAGAATGAGATGGCTCCACCTAGATAAAGATGATAG
Source organism: Castor canadensis (assembly GCF_047511655.1). NCBI lineage: Eukaryota > Metazoa > Chordata > Mammalia > Rodentia > Castoridae > Castor > Castor canadensis. The sequence goes on along the minus strand of NC_133393.1, from coordinate 132,896,777 downwards.
TCTACATAGATGACAAGACACATCTTCTACAAGGATAAAACTTGGAACAGAGAACTTGAAAATTTGGATTACTATTTAGTCAAAAAATAATACTCAAGCCAGAGTAGTATGTTTTAGAGGAAAGTGCATAGGCTTTGGAACCAGGAGACCTGGGTTTAAATTCTTCTTCTATCATTGCCTAGCTAGATATTCTTAGAGAATCCACTTAAGTTGCTAAATCAAACTGAGCTAACAATGTGAACCTTGGCTTTCTCACTGGTAAAATATACTAAACTTTTTAGGACTGTTTGCAGTATCAAACAAAAATGTGAAAGCACTTTGTAAAGTATTCCTTTACAAATGTTAAGTTAAAAAGATGATCATTGTTAGGCTTATAGGCCAGAGATAATCCTGAAACCTGCTTACTTGTAATTTGATTATTCTTTCTGGGACCCATGAGAACTTTACAACTTGAACTACACTATATGGATTTTAATGTTTTTAGGTTTGTAAGAAGATTGAAGTATGTCTCTTTTGAGGTCATGGGTACATTACATACAGATATATTACATATATATAGGTAATACAAATATATTACAACAGAGATTAGGGGAGAAGAAAGAAAGCCTTTCAGGAATCACAAAGAACCTCAATGTTGACTATTTTAAGTCTCTGGGAATTTTGTGACTTATCAATTTCCTCAAGACTGAGCTGATTGCACTAATAGATATATTCCTTTTCCTAAAAAGAATACCTGTCAATGGAGGAAGATGGCAACAATAAATTAGTAGTATAACAAACAAGCTTTCAATAATGACCAGAATATTACATTCTAAGTTGTTAATAACCTTTTTTAAGAGTTATGAACAACACCACTAAGCCCAAATTAAAAGGTCCCAAGTTATTATTATAGAATTTCCAGTAAAAATGAATCATTGCCTGAAATCAAATTCCAATTTATCAGTTCTTTCACTAATAAACTGAGCCCTGAAAAGCGACAAAATGAAGTAAAGTGAACACTCACCAACTTGTGAAGTAACTCATCCTTCTTATTGCACTGAGAAAAAAAAATCCAACCTTTGATGGCTTCTGCAAGTTTTAACAGGATTCCTCGCTAAAGGAGATGAACGATATTGTCTAGGATTATTAATACAATACACCCAAAAATGCAGAAAATGTCAATAACTTACCTCTAATTAGTCATAATTTTATCAGAAAAAAGGAGAAAAATCATCCATGTTATACACTTTGTCAGTATGTTGCAGTCTCCTTATTTGTAAACAGAATCATGTGGAGATTTCAGTCAGGAATATGTTTCTAGGCCCCTAAACTAGAGTCTAATTCAAAAGATTTGGATTAAGGCCCAGAAATCTGGCTCTTAAAAAGTAGGTAGAAATCATCCTGATGTTGCCCATTTATCTTGGGAACATTATATACTATCTGTGTCAACATGTTAGTGGTATTTATTTCAGAAAGAAAAACAGGATGCTACAAGTTTTCAAATATTAGAACCATTTAATTCTACAAAACTATGGTAGAAAAATATTTTAATCATTTCAGAAAAATTGTCACATACTGAATCAACAAAGAAGGGAAGCCACTTCAGGCAAGGGAACTGGATAAGCAAAGAAGAGAACCATGGAAGCACATCCATGAGGATGGTAGCACAGTTTGGGGGGAATTAGAACCCAAGGGAAGAAGGGATTATTAAGAAAGTTAAAATGGTATACTGACCACCACAATTACATTCAATTTTTATGTATCAGTTAGGGTGGAAAAAAGAAAGGCAGAGCTGCGGGTATAGCTCAGTTGCAGAGTGTGTGCTTAGCATTTTGGGAGGCCCAGGAATTAAACCCAAGCACAAAAAAGAAAAGGACACAGAAAAAAACAAACAACAACAACAACAACAATAACAAAAAGCCCCTGCTTTCTTAAAACTTGATTATTCCTTCTGAGACCCATGAGAATTTTATAACATGAATGTTTTAGCTATACTATATGGCTTTTATATTGTTAGGTTATGAGAAGATTGAAGTATGCCTCCTTTAAGGTGATGGATCAAGCAACAGATATATTACAACGGAGACTAGGAAGAAAGCCTTATAGAAACTACAAAGATCCTCAAGGTTGACTATTTAAGTTTCTGGGAAATTTTCTAACTTATCAGTTCCCCAACATTGAATTGATTACACTAACAGATACATTCCTTTCCTACAAGAGATAGGTTTTAAAGGAACTTGGTCTTCTATGCCGTAATAGCCAAGACTTTATCCTATAAGTTATGAGGAGCCATCAAAGATTTTCATGCAAGGAACCAAAACACTAAGTCAGCATGTTAGAAACATGTAATGTGCAGTCTGTACTGGCAGAGAATGATTGTAGCATGATTAGGAGGGTATTAAATAGTCTAGATAGGAGTAGAGGTATGGCTTAAGTGGTAGAATACCTCCTTTGCAAGTGTGAAGCCCTGAGTTTAAACCCCAGTGCCACCACCAAAAAAAAAAAACCAAAAAAACAAAATCCAAATAAATAAAGGCCTGAAGTAGGTAATGAATGCAAAAAATAGTAATGAATAAGGGTTAGATTAAGAGACATAGAAGTTGATTTGATGTATCCCTTAGTGACCAAAGCAATGCAGGAGTAACAGGAAATGGTAAGATAACTGAGAGGGCAGTAATTTGGGAAAATAGAAAGAATACGTTTTGTATGTTTGTTTTGGCAGTGCTGAGGAAAGAAAAGAAGTCCTGTTTTGGACATGCTGAATCTGAGCTTCTTAGGGCACCTTCAGGTAAAAATGTCTATTGAGCATCTGGAACTCAGCAAAGCCAAAGAAGGAAAGAAAGCAAATGAAATTACTTAAGAGAAGAAAGACCAAGAAGAGAAGAGGCCTGCTGCTAAAATCTCATGAAAGGAACATGAAAAGAAGCCAGAAAAAAGAACAGGGTGAATATTCATGGTAGGAATACTATGACAGACTACTTACTAATTACTTACTAATCATATGAAAAAAAATTTTTAGAAAGAAGTCAATTACTGCTTTGAAGTGCTTATCAATAATTCACATATATTTTTCAAAATGCTTTCCAAAGAAAATAATTGATACTTCACTCTTTGAAGAGAATTTTGGGAACAATTCTAAAAATATATTCCCTGAGAATAAGCTAGATAATTCAACAAATCTTTCTCAATTTTTGCTGCCCCTAGATTTAGGGGAAAAAAACATGAAATTTGAGGCATATGGTAATTTTTAAAAAACTAAATGATTCAGTTTTTTTTCATTAGCATCTTAAAAGAAACAAAAAAGAGAGATTAGGTAGCAGAGCCAGGAGAGCTCCCTAAATAAGGACAGAAAGATGAGAGGCAGATAGGGCTTAAGAAGCCCTCTGGGCAGAGGGAGGCAGCACTCTCTGGAGGTGGGCCTGGGCCCAAGGGTGTTCCAGGATCTGAGCCAAAGGCAGCCAACTTGGAGGGCTGGTACCTAAAAAGCGTAGAGAGCAAGTCCTTGGCCCACAGAAGCATTGATGGGAATTGACCTATGGTACTTTCAAAAAATATCCTCCAAAATGACCCAAACATTGTACGCACATATGAATACATATTTTCATTCATATGAAAAAAAAAAAGAAAAAAAATATCCTCTAGTTATACTTTTCATTGTCTCTCAATTTTGGAGGGGATGAAACTTTAAGCTCTCATTTAGCTTATTTACAAACTACCATTTTTATAAATAAAAGTATTTGTCATAAATGTGAAGGAGAAAGCATCTACAAAATCCAAGTTTATACTAACACAAACTAGAAGTCAATACCCATCTCCTGCCTGAAGATTATTCCTAAACCACTCTTTGTCTTATGTTACTAAGTAATCTCACATCCAAGTGTTAGTCTACAAATAAGCCTATAGATAAATCTTTAGGTTTGGCTTTCAAACCCCTCCCCAAGAGCATCTGCTCTCAAAAGAGGAGGGGAAAGAAAGGGCAAATATAAAGAACTAGCAAAAATGGTTCTGATCCATGTGAGCACTAATTTCCCAAGCTCCCACTTTCTAAGTGGTAGTCAAAAACAATTTCTGTAGTGAGTACTTTGCTTTTGCAAAAGGGCCAGCTTAGTTACCTCACATTTCTCACATCTGAGGTGTTCAACTCAGAAGACCAGGAGAGAAGATCTTTGGGCAGTCCCATGCTTTCCCTTCCTATCACAATGGAGTAAGTGACTACTTGTAAACTTCAAGTGCCTCCTCCCAATAGTAAATGAGGTTTTAATAAAACACTAACTTAATGAGAATTATCAAAGAGTGAGGGAATCTGGCCAGTTTTTTCTATTAAATTAAAATTCCTCTGAATAAAATGGAAATGTTACTAGGATATTTTATTTTAGTAAATATGGCTAATAGGACATAAGTGAATCTAGTAAATGCATTTTACAAGGTATAACTAATGGAGCTTCTTCCAGTTTCTTAGCTTTACATGCTGTATATCAACTATGAGATATTTACTGTATAAAAGTACACATTACTATAGATAATAAAAGGCATCAGAAGTTGAGGTAAATAAGTTACTCCATCATATACCTTTGAAGATGTGTTTAAGAAATATCTTGTCAATTTGCTTTCTCATAATTTGTGCTATCTTTTAAAAAAGATTTAAAGAACATTCCAGTTAATGAGGAAGACTACTAGTTGTGTTCCATTAAAGTTTTATTATATTTTTCTGGTCTCCTGTAGATAATTTCAATATTTAAAGAAATAAGATACTTTAATCACAACCAGTTTTAACCCTTTTTTTTCTGGTATTGAAGTTTGAACTCAGGACTTCCTGCTTGCTAGGCACCACCATTTTTATTTCCTTACTTTATATAAATGACTCACAAAAAAGTCCAGAATAGCAGTAAGGATGATGTTTATCTAAATAGACAATTTAGTACTACTAATGAAATAAAGTCTTACAGTGTAAGACTGGAGGTGTTTATGCGGCATTTTTTTGTTTGTGTTTGCAAGGTGAAAGGAAAAAGCAGTTTAAACAGTAAGAACAAAAGATTAAGCTTTTTATAAAAATGAGCATGCTTTCTTACTTTTGGAAGGACTCTTGTAGGAGGCTTTTGTTGTTCCTCTGTTGTACATTTTTCTGGTTTTGGTGGCAAAGAAGAACATATTTCAAAATCTGTATGTCCCAAATCCTGTAGGTACTGGTAAAGTGGAGAATTCTGAAAGAGACATAGAAAATGAAGCAAATTTCAAGATCATTATGATTTCAAAAGTTTTAAAGGCCAAATTTAATATCAAACTTCACTATCATGACAAGTATGTCTAAATTCATAAGGCTTCTTCTATGAGAATTGAATGATATGTTAAAGAAACTGGCATTTAATATCAATAAATCAACAAACATTCAACAGAGGAACCCAAAAAAGGAAAAACTCTAAATAAAAAACATTTTTTTTGAGCGAGTACTAGCAAGTAAAAATGAATTTAGGAATATAAATAGATTTGTTAAGCAATTTCTTTGCTCAAATTTTTGTAGTCTTAAAGTAGCCTGCTTCAAAATAGGCAATGCTGGCTATAGATAGCACCTAGGAGGGCCTACAGTGACAAACAGCTATTACATGAAGCCAAGAAAAATTAAACGACGATTATATCCTTAGTTATAATCTTGTACTGTATCATATTCATTAATTCACTTAACACTAATACGTATTACCTACTATATGCTTAGTAATGCAAATAAAACTCTCCAGAAAGTTGCCTTAGATAAGGTATAATTCATATATGAGGATATGACAAATAAGAAACAGTACGGCTGACAAAAGCATTAGAACCCAGTGGTTAAAAACACAAACTTTGAGCAGGGCGTGTGTGGCATACTTGTAATCCTAGCACTAGGGAGGTTGAGGCAGGAGGCCTCAATACCTGGGCCCAGGAATTTGAGGCCAACCAGGGTTACATGTCTCAAAACAAAAGTACAACACACACACACACAAGGAGAAGTATAGGTTCAAATCTCAACTCTGCAGCTTACTAGCTAAGTAGCCTATGGCAAGTTACAAACATTCTGTGCTTCAGTTACCTCATCTAAAAAGAGGAATACTAACACTTAGTTTATAGAGTTCTTACAAAAAATAAATTAACACAAAGTGCTTACAACAGTCCCTGGCACATAGTAAATACTCACTTTATATACTGCAACTTTTTATAAGCTACTAGAAAGAGCACAGGTTTAGAAATAGACCAGAAAAATATCACCCCAATTCTATAAAAAAGAAATACACTATTTGGCCAAGTGCCAGTGGCTCATGTCTAATCCTAGCTACTCAGGAGGCAGAAATTATGCAGATCACAGTTTGAGGCCACTCTGGGCAAATAGTTCATGAGACCCTATCTCACAAATACCCAGCACAAAAAAAGGGCTGGTGGAGTGGCTCAAGTGGTAGAGCACCTGCCTAGCAAGTGTGAGACCATGAGTTCAAACCCCAGTACTGTCAGTTTACTATATGTATAAATACACTGTTATTCTTGGATGAAAATCTATTAGGAAACTCATTTTGGATAAAGAGCAAACATTAATTTTAACTTTTAACTGTTTCTAAAATGCAAAATTGGTGACATATTTAAAAATAAACCTTGATTCCATTCAATGAAACTCTGAATCTTCAGAAGGACTGTATTTAGGTACGGTAAAACAATAAAATTAGAAACAGAGTTGTCAACTATATTGAGCAACAGAGAAAAAGTCTCCAAAACTCTGTTTCTTCAGGAATAGCAAGGGATTGCAACTTGGAATGCTCATATGCCTTGGTGGACTACAGGTACATGCAAAGGGTTGGGACAAGGGAAGAACTTTAAGGGCAAAAAGGCAAAGACCATTAAAGTTTTAAAACAACAACCACTGATGATAGGGGCTGATCATAGGAGGTGCAGTTTGTTCACTGGTGCCAGCAGACTCTTCATAAAAGTGGTGTAACTGGAAAATGCTGGCTTAGAAATGTTCTCTGCGGCAGACACCATTACCAGTATACATGAGGGAGGACTCTCCCTTCATGGCCTCCAGGCTCCATTTAGTTGGAGTTTGACATCGGTGACTCTGTTATTTTTATATGGAAAACTTTCACACTGCTAACAAAGTACTTTGCAGCAAAATCTTAGGAATTTTACTTGCATCATCACAACGAACTCTAAAGAGTATAATTATCATCACTATCACTGTTACTATTATTCCCATTTCATAGATGAGAAAACAGATTGATTCAACTATAGTAAAGGATTGATTAATAAATCTGACTTCAAAGTCAACACTCTGAAATAACATTTCTTCATTTAACTACTGAGGAGGATACCAAAACAGCTTATTTGCAGTTTATTACAGAAAAACTGGATGCTTTGGAAAAATGAGAGAAGTATCTAAATTTGGCCTGGATATTTAGGGACTATATCCTTGAATTCAGAAGAATGAAGAAGAGGGACTATCATTGTAGGCTGGTAGCAAACTGCTGGGTATCAACTTGTAAGAACAAGAATAGGAGGGAAATGCCTTCTTTTTAAACTCTTAAGAAAACTAAAAAGTATAAGAAATAATGTTTCTTGTCCCTCTAGCAGATTTTAATTAGTCAACTAATTAATTCATGACAGGGTCTCATTATGTAGCTCAGGCTGGCCTTAAATTCCCAGTCTTCCTGCCTCAAATTCCCTAGTGCTAGGATTACAGGCATGTACCAACACACTCAGCTCCAAGTGGTTAATCTTAGTATCACTTACAATGTATATCAAATATTGTCTTGAATTACTCAGTCTATATTTTCAAGTTGAACTATGAACTCTGCTCTGCCCCCAGGGTGGCAAAAGAACAAGAACACTAGATCATTTGTTTGAATTGACCTTCTGAAAAGTTTATATACTTTTGTTTTTAAGGCAGAACAACCCTTTCTTCAAATGAACTCCCACGAGGAAGAATAATAAATAAGACAGTGGAGTTACTCTAAGTCAGGGTCAGCACATTTTTTTTTTGTAAAAACTCAGCTAGTGAATATTTTAAGCTTTGCAGGCCATCTGATCTGTTGCAACATTCAAGCCCATTGCTATAATATGACTGTGGTAAAAGACAATAAATACATAAACCCATGTACAGTTATGTCACGATAAAGTTTTATTTACACACAATGAAGTTTTAACTATAATTTTCATGTCACATATCATTATTTTGGTATTTGCTCACCCATTTAAAAATGTAAGAAACATCCTTTGCTCATCAGTCATGCAAAAATTGGGGAGCGAGAATCTAGTGCAATCTGCCTTAATTTACTGACTCATTTTTAATTAAAGGCTGTAATTAAGGACGCACTCTTGACTGCTGTTCTCTGAGAAGAGGCTTGCAAGGTAGAGGACTTATTTGGACTCTGAAACCCTTTTTTACTGCATACATAGCTGATGCTCCGTTGGCACTGACCCCAATAATGTCTCCCTTTTCCAGTTTAGGTCACAGCTCACCAAATGGAAATCACAAAATGGAATATGTGTAGCATTTTGTAAAAACAAGAAATAATGAATACTCTTGTGTAGATGGGTTCTGCACACAAACTAAGCACATGCATGCTCAGTTTGAGTCACTGTAACCTAGAACACTCACTATTTCACACTTCGCAAAAGCAGCAGCATCGTTCCTTATAAACCATAACGAACGCCCAACGATCTGACTTATTCCACTTTTTTCCCAACAGAAAACATCTCATCAATTTTTTGGCTGGCTTCAAAGATGTGACACATCCATTTGTGCTATGTAACTATAAAAGTGGCCTTGGTGGTTTTGGTTTCTTCCTTACTTTTAGTGACAGATTTTATTCCCTTCATCTTAGGCAGCACTGTTTTTAGATCTGGAAAATCTGGCTTGCCAACTGGATTGCTATGGCTTTATGTATTAAGTATTTGACAAAGGCTCACAGAAGACAACATTTGTACTGGAGATGAATGTACTGCAGGTCCAATAAAATGTAATTTCTAGACATCTACATTTGCAGTTTTCTATTTTTGGCTGTTAGTGCAAATCATATTACTTCCCAGTACCTATAAACCTAGGTATAGCATGAACACTAACGCTCTATTCATTATGCTATATTCTGAATTATGGTATTTATTTTACTGTTTTATTTCTATTTTTATACTTCATCAACTTTTGAGCCAAAAGAAAATTTAAAGTTTAAGCAACAAAACACAAATGAAAACAAATATTTAAATGACTATCAGCTGAGACGAACTGACCAAGATATTGTAGTATATGAGCAATTTTTAACAACACAAGAGTATTTTGGTGAAGTTATTACTTTACATTAATTCTTTAAAAATGTCTGAGGACAAAATTTCTACCACCTTTTCTCTGAAACTGCCAAATAACCTGCATATTGCTTGATGGGTCTCAGGAAACCAAATCTTTACCAGAGATTCTCAGATCTTTTGGCTTCAAGACCCCTTATGGTCTTAAAAATTATAGGGGACCCCAAAGACCTTTGTATAGATACATGCCGACATTTATGTCATTAATTAAAAGTGAAAAAAAATGAAGCTATCCATTATTTTACTTAAAAAGAGCAAAATGAAAAAAGAATTATTATAAGATTGTTAGAATCTTTTATCTGTTTCTACATTCAGTGTATTGTAGTTTGTTGGGTTTTTGTTTATGTTTTGCAACTTGTTGGGTGAAGTATACAAAAGATAGCCATACCAAAATTTGAAAAGAGATAGTTCTGAGAAGGTTTATTTATTATTTTTTGTATGTTTTATATATATACACATATATATATATTTGCCAGGGACTGAACCCAGGGCCTTGTGCATGCTAAGCTGCACTCTACCACTAGCTATACCCCCAGTCATGGAAAAGATTAATTTTAATATAGAATCTGAAATCTTACTGATGAGCTTTTTGTACTGTACATGAATGAGAGAATGAGAGTGAAAAGGTAAATGATGTCTTAATATTAAAACCTGATCACTCAATGTAAAATAACTTACTTTTTTTTCTTTTATAGCAAGGTAAGGCTCACTATTATTTAGAGGTTTCAGACCATTCAATTAAAAAATTTAAGTAAATATGATGAAAGATCTATTTTTCATATAGTGAGCATTATTACACATTGATGGTAGCTTTAGAAAGGACATTTTTGTGGGGGAATAGGCAAAGTAGGTGGAGTTAGGTAATTTTCTCTATTATAATTTTTCTTCCTTGGTTCAAGCAAAATTGAACCACAAATGTTTTAGTGAAGTTGCTTTTCGAAGAGAAATCATTAGCACTGAACTCAAAGTATAATTCTGAAGTATCAGAGAATGTTATTACTGCCAAAAGAAATATGAGAAACCTCAGACACAGCATGTGGGACTCCTCCTCAGGAAATCCTTGTGGTTCACAATTCCTGTAAATTCTAGCTGACAAAAAACACACAACATAGCATCAGAAAGAATTCTGCTAAATGAAAAATAGCCAAAAGCTTTCGGTTATGCTAAGATTGTTCTGGTGACTGAAACACATTTTTACAAGAAAAATAAACAAAATAGACAAGAAACTCCAAAATATTTGCTGAACAAGAACTTCGAAAGAAAAAAAAAGAAAAAAGAAAAAAAAGGAAGACTCACCCTCCACGCTCTTTTGATTCTAACCCTGATGCATACTTTAGACTCTTTCCCCTATTCTTAAAGAGCTAATCTCACAGCCACATAATCTTTTAGAAAAAGAAGCAATTTATAGTATATAAGAAGTTCAGACTGGCCAATTCTTGTGGCCAAATTCAAATTCTGGTTTCTTAATAACTCCTTATTCTCTTACAGATACCAATGTCTAAGTGCTAACAGCATTCCAGGGAAAAGGTCATTGACTAGAAGAGGGTCAATTGCCATTTATTCATTTATTGCTAACCACACACTTATTGAGTACCCACTATGTGTCAGGCAACAGGACAAATTTAGTAGTTTTTTGACATTAATTTATTTCTGAGGATACACAATAAAAAGATCACTTATTTAATTTATAAGATAAAAGTAAACTCATTTGTTCAATCTCGTGAATTTTTTTTACTGCTTTGCTATTTTTAAGTTAAAAATTTAAACCAAAAGACATAAAATGAGAAAAAACTTCACTCAACCCTTGACCCCTAACCTCTCAAAAAGAGAATAAACATTCTTCAGCTTGGGAATCCTTTCTCCAAAATGTAGTATCTACTTATGTATGAAGGCTATTTAAGCCTTCAAAATCTTTACCCAAGTGGAAATATATTTTATTCATTTCTCTGCACCTGGCTCTTTTCACTTCATATATCATGCAGATCTTTCCCTATTAGGAAATATATGCTACCTTATTTCTACTTAGTGTACTAATAGCACTTCAATTCTATGAATGTGTCATAATTTACCCATTCTCCTATTGTTGGGTGACATGGACTATAAGAGGTATACAGAAATGGAAAAAAACTTAATAAATGCTTAGGTATTAAAATCAAGATGATATGGTTAATGATTAGAAGTGGTAGGCAATAGAGAAACAAGGATGACTCCTAAATTTCTGAGTTAAACAGTTAGGTGGTGCTATTTACTGAAATGGAAGACAATGACAAAGCAACAGTCAAAGAAAAAAAAAAAAAAAAAAAGAGTTTGAAGTGCCTGTGAGGTGGGTGTGGTGGCAGACAACTGTAATCTTAGCACTCAGGAAAACAGGAAGAAGAATCTGGATCTCAAGGTGAGCCTGGGTACATATACAGTGAGACCTTGCCTTAACAACTCAAGGGCTGTGGATGTAGCTCAGTGGTAAAGCACTTGCTTAGCAAGCGCAAGGCCCTGGCTTCAATTCCCAGTACTGAAAAATAAATAAATAAATAAATAAATAAAATAAAGCCTGTGAGATAGCCAATGTTGTAGACCTAAAATGTCTGACAATCAGGAGAGTGGCCTACTGAATGCATAGACTCAAGTTTTTAGCATATAAATATGGTGGAAAGCCCATATGGCATACAAGTATAGAAACATATATAGTCTGTAAAATCAACTATAGTTGACATATAGTTTGGGAAGACAAGAGGCTCCTAAGACAGTGTAAGATATTAGGGAAGACTACAGCCAGAGCTGGAAAATAATAAACATAGTCAACATTTTGTTATTATATGCTAGGCATTGAATTAAGCATGTTTCATAATACTTCATTTAATTCTAAAAACGGCCATCTAGACAGGTAATATTACTCCCATTTTATAGGTGAGAAAACTTAGTTGTAAGAATGTTTAACTTGCTTGAAGTCACGCAACAAAACATGAACCCATCTGCTCTGATTCTAAAGCCCATACTCATAACCATAATATTAAACTGCCTCTGAGAAAAAGGGAGATTCAGAAAAAATAACCAACTTTTCTCTATCAAGTTGGTCATGTACATTATATACGTTAGTCTATAAAGTCCAAAATGCAAGGTACGGTTTTTAATTAAATAATATTTTGTCTCTATTCAAGTTGTTCTAACTCAAATTGTTCCCCTTCCCAGATACCTTTCAGTTTCAGAAACTGCAGCTTTCTTGAATCTGGGGACACAGTACAGTTTTAGGAGTTTTTTTTTTTTTTCTCTTTTCTTTTCCTGTGAATATATTTTGGAGAATGGCAATTCTAAGTACACAGAGAATTGGTGTTTATGATCTACATGTTTTTCTGTTTACTCATCTTTTATTTATTAGCCCAAATAGAAAATAGCAAATGGGAATAATTTAGGCAAAAACTAGAGAGAAATTTTCAGGTATAAACTCAAAGAAAAAAAATAACCAAGCAGACTAATTTAAAAATGTCTCCAAGGGAAAATACAGTCATTGAAGGCATGGGTCTGAGGATCATGGAAACTAAACAAAGGAAAGCAAATGCAGTTGTTCCTCTATGGGTTCCCTACACACAGCTATACTACCAAGGATAAATGCTGGAAAAGAAAGGCAGGGCGTGGCTCAGTGGTAGAGTGCTCACCTAGCACATGAGGCCCTGAACTTAACCCCCAGCAGAAGAAAACAAACAAAACAAAACAAAAACACACCAAAAAATATTTGGAAAAAAAGTAAATATGCACAGGCTTTTTTCTTGTCCATTCACATTGTGTTAGGTATTATAAGTAATCTAGAATGACTTAAAGTATATAGGACAATGTGCATAGGTTATATGCAAATATCACACCATGTTTATATGCAAATATCACACCATTCTACACAAAGGACTCAGGCATCCTCACATTCTGGCATCCACAGGGGACTCTGGAACCAATCTCTTGCAAATACAGAGAGACAATGTAGTCCAGTGATATTTCCCACAAGCTGTGGGGGCCACACGTGGTGAATGTCTGGAAATGGTTTGCTGCCCATTTTGGAGGTTCAATGGAGACAGCAAATCTGTCATCCTGCCCAGATAGACTATTTTTTCTCTCACGCAGATGATCAGCGTAGGTTCTCGACTGTTTGGTTGATTTCCTCCCCACCAATCTCCTCCCAAACAACAGAAGAATCAAACATTTATTAAGTAACCAGACTATCCAGGCAACAATCTGAGATTTTTTTTTTTTGGATGTTAAGGCAAAAACCATCTCTTTATTGCTCTTGGGTTTCTTGGTTATGAGTTTATAGTGTTTTAAAATTATGTACATTCTTGCTTCTCAGAGATCAGGACCCTGTTTTATTTTTCTTATTATGTATTTCCAAACAAATAAATCTCAACTTAAAAAAATTTTATTAGCATATAATATTTGTACAGGGGGACACCTTGTGGTATTTACATATGTGCTTATAATATATCGTAGTTAGATTTACCCCCTTCATAATTCTCTCATTGCCCTCCACTGCTTCTTAGAATAATTTCAACAGGTTTCATTCTTCTATTTTCATATATGAATACAAAATACATTCACCATACTCATCCTCATTCATCTTTTCTTTATGCCCACCCTCCTTCCACTGGTATCCACTCTCAGAGAAGAACTGTTTTACCCTCTTGTCCTCCATTTTTTATTTTTGATGGGACTGAGGTTTGAACTCAGGGCCTCAAGCTTGCTAGGCAGGCAATCTTACTGCTCGAGCCATTCCTTTAGTCCCACATTTTTTTTTTTAAGTGTATATTGATAGTCCAAGGGGGTTTCACCTTGGTACTTCAGGCCTGTATGTATCTTGCTTTAATCAAATACATCCCCCTCATTACTTACTCTTTCTCTATCACCATGATCCCTGAATAATCAACAGCTTGTGGTACAGTATACTATATTCATATGTACATGGGTTGTTTCAATATTTTTCACTCTCTCACATCTTCTTTTCCTCTCCCTCATCCCGTAGTCCCCTCACACAGACTCACTAATACAATATTGTTCTCTCTTAAAAAAAAATGCATCTATCTATATGATCATACACATATTTATATATACATTTAACTCACATGAGAGAAAACATGTGACCTTCGACTGTTTGAGCCTGACTTACTTTGCTTAACATTTACCTATAAACACTTACTTACAAACAACATAATCTCATTCTTCTTTATGACTAAATAAAACTCCATTGTGTATAGATATATACAAACACACACATACAAACAATACCACATTTTCTTAATCCATTCATTAGTCATGGGGCATTTGGGTTATTTCCAGAGCTTAGCTATTGTGAATAGTGCTGAAATAAAGAAGGGGGTGCAAGTGGCTTTATGGTATCCTGGAGCACATTCTTTTGGGTATATGCCCAGGAATGGTATCTCTGGATCATATGGTAGTTCTGTTTTTAGTTTTTTGAGAGACCTCCATATTGCTTTCCATAATGGTTGCATTAATTTACATTAATGCATAATGTAGAAGTGCTCCTTTTTTCCCACTGGAACTATCACAATACCTGACTCCATACTATACTACAGAGACAGAGTAATAAAAACAGCATGGAACTGGCACAAAAACAGATTCAAAGACCAACAGAAGACCTGGACACAAACCCACACAACTACAGTCATCTGATTTTCAACAAAGGAGCCCAAAATATGTGTTGGGGAAAAGATAGCCTCTTCAACAAATGGTGCTGGGAAAACTGAATTTCACCTTCAGAAGACTGAAACTAGATCAAAGTCTCTCACCTTGTACTAGCATCAATTCAAAGTGGATTAAAGAATTTAATGTAAGATCTGAAATGGTGAAATAACTCCAGGAAAAAACAGGGAACACACTGGACCACAGGCATAGGTAATAACACTATGAAGAAAATCCTAATAGCTCAGCAGTTAAGAGAAAACATTGACAAATGGGACTGCATGAAACTAAAAAGCTTCTGCACAGCAAAGGAAACTTTCACCAGACTGAACAGACAGCCTGCAGAGTAGAAGAAAATCTTTGCCAATTATACATCTGACAGGGATTAATAAGCAGAATATCAGGGACCTCTAAAAACTAACCTCTCAAAGAATCAACACTGAATGGGCAAATGAACTGAACAGACAATTCTCAAAAGAAGTAAAAATGGCCAATAAGCATATGAAGAAATGCTCAACATTTGTGGCCACAAAGGAAATACAAATTAAAACAACACTGAGATTCCACCCCACCCCAGTCAAAATGACTATATCAATAACACAATCTGAGTATTTTTATGTACTAACTTGTCTCATCTCTGCAATAAAACTTTAGGAGGTATGGCTCATTTTAGATATGAGGAAGTAAAAGGCACAGGGAGACCAATTGACTTGCCTAGGGTCACCAGGACAGTTCACTGTGTCAAAAGGATTTGATCTACTCCAGTACATTGCAAATAATTTTGAGTAAACAAGTTCGTTAACTTGATCCAATGTAGAATTGTGTGGAGTTTATTTTTTAAATAGAAACTGGACTTGCAGTTTTTAAACTATTTAGCAGATTAAGTTAGAAAAGTCAAAATAAGCCAACATTTTTTTAAACAATATCTACATTTATCCCTAATTATCTTATTTTTGTTTCAGATATATTAAGAATTCAGTAAGAATAGTTGCTTCAAGCTACATAAGGCTAGATAATGATTGCAAAGATTCTTGGGGACAATAAAAATAATATTCCTCTGTTCTTATAAATTATTTTGAAAACTAGCTCAAAGGGCTTTTGAAACAACTCTTCACATCTGAGAGAAAATTTGGCCAACATATGACATACTGAATTTTCTTAATTTACAGTAAATTCATATAAACAAGTAAAGAAAAAAATTTGAACTATACAAATGAGCAAAGCAGCAAAATTGTTCAAAGGAAAAAAAAATAAAACTGAGTTAATATAAATGAAAAGTTTAAGCTTGGTTGAAGAATGTAAATTAAAACAAAGATATAATTTTTATCTACTAGTTAGCAACAATCATGTTAAATGACAATACTTAATGTTGGCAAAGGTGTGGGAAAGAGATACTTCCTACATTATCAGTGGGAGTATAGGTAGAAAAGTATAAATGCATTTAGCCTATTGTTATAACTGTAAAGCATGCCACAATATACATGAAAGAATACTGAATACTACAAGCATTGAAGAACTCCATTATGGTTTTTTTAAACCCACAAAAGCAAGTTGTATAACATATCCATGTGTATATCATGCTATCATGGACACACACACACAGACACAGTACAACTGCATAGAAAATAACCCAGAAGAAAACATCCCAAAGTGACCATAGTGGTTACTTCTGGAGAGAAAAGGGGAACTGGGGGAAACTAGGGGATTATGGGAGAGCTGATGCTTTCTTTATATCATTCTTCACAATGAGAACTTATTCATGTGTTCTTTATGTGGAAAAAGGTACCCAGGATAGTAATATCTAAAAATACAGGTGCCCAATTAAGTGTCAGTTTAGAATAGAATGATCTTGAGCTTTTTTCCATATCAGAATTAATGATCTACCTTAATTATTGCACATTCCTTCATTTAAAATGTCAGTACTATATCAAAACCACACTATTAGGTCTGGCAAAATGCAAACCATTGCCAATGTTATTTGGGCTTGGTGGTCTATAGTAAACACACAAGCAACAGGAGAACAGGCACACTAGCTATACAGAAAGCAACCTGACAAACTCTGCAGTGTTTGATAAGTAACTTTGTTAATGCAGACCTCCCACCTATATGAATCTGCGCTCATCCTGGTTCAAAGGACCAAGAATGATTCCCATTCCCAAGGTACAGAATTCACCAGGTAACTTTCCTTTAAAAATGTGCACCAACTTTTTATTTCTTCAGAAAAAAAGCACTATATATGGTTCAAAGTAAATTACATATTTTCAAAGCTTCAAACATGCCAATAGAACCTCTAAAAAATCCTGCATAAAGTAAAATCTTTACAGAAAGGACATCTGTAATTAAAGGGATGTGATAGGAGAATATGTGCCTGCAAATCATTATTAGTTATGTTAAAACATTAAAAAATCTTTTTATCAGGGCTGGGGGCATGGCTCAAGTGATAGGGCACCTGACTAGCAAGAATAAGGCTCTGAATTCAAACCCTGAAAAAACAAACAAACAAACAACATCTTTTATCTTTGAATATAACTTAATGCCACAGGTTTAAACCTGGGTGTGGCAGCACAAGCCAGCTACTTGGGAGGATGAGATGGGACGACTGCTTGAGCTCATGGATTTGAGACCAGCCTGGGCAACATAGGGAGGTCTTTTCTCAGGAAACAAGTCATAGGTGTAAAATTGATTATTACAGATAAAACAGCAATTCTCTTTTCTGGAAAATACCTGAAAAAGATAAACACTTGTTGTCAATTGCTATGCTTTGCTCATTCATTGCAGGCTAGCTTCAAACTACCATAAAACTAACTGATGAGGAAAACTATCATTACTAAATTATGCAAGGTGGTAATTTTCTCAATTTTTAATGGAGAACAAATTTAAAGAGCTAAAACTCTCAAAATTAACAAAATCTTACAATGGCAAATGAATTTTCCCAATACTATTAATTATATTAAATATGTTGAATTTCCATAGAAACTAATATATATTCACTTTTCTTTAATTCAGTACATAATCAGAAGTATAGTGTGAAATCAACTACTTACTGCCTTCCCCTCCTGTAAGCCTTGAATAATATCATAGGCCAGTACCTTGCAAAATTAAAGATATTATAAAATAATAGGAAATATTTTTTAGAGTTTACACATTTCAACATAATTTCTAAAATAATATTCCAGAAGCCCCAAATCCAAGTATTAGTTGTTCTTCAACAGCAAAGAAAAATCTAATCATGGAATTAAAAAAAAGATTAAAAGGGTCCATAAAAATCAGTCCAACTCCACTACTCACAGACAACATAGTGCTAATTTCTTCTCAGTTATCCTAGATGAAAAATCTATTGCTTCTTGTTCACATTCTCTTTCTGATCCACACACTTCTTCCTGTGATGATTCCCACTTGTTTCTCTAGAACTACAGAACAAAATGGCCACTGGATTGAAGGGCGTGCCTTTGTCATTACTAAGCATTTTCCTATCAGAAGCATCTCTTAAAAAAAAAAAAAAAATCCCTCAACATTATTTCTTCAGCGCTACTATTACTGCAGAAGGTACAAAGGAGGGTGGGGTTTGTAAGGCGCCTTTCAAAGGATGTTAGTTAGTATTAGTGTATTTTTAAAGCTCTTTTATTTTTTATAACCCTGTAGGACAGATAAGTCATATATTCATACATTTTTCTGGCTGCAGGATTTTGTATTTTTTCATTGAAATGCATCTTACCCAATTAATCTTACATGGAATGCTACAGACAGCAAAAATTTTTTAAATGAATAATTTTTAAGGTCTTTGTACAACAGTCTCTAAGTCCAAAAACAATAAAAATCAAGCATACTCATCAAAAGAAAGACTATAAGATACAAAGGGAGAACACTGACTTATGCAGTTTGTAAACTCAACTAACTAAAAATACAGATCAATCTTAACTAGGAAGAGAAAAGAGGACAATGGTGGATTGAGCTCTCCCTGCTTCTGAAGACAGCCACTCTTCATATTATTCAAAATCTGGTTAATTAACTAGTATATACTGGGTAAAATAAGGTGAAGAAGTAAAACTTCACATTTTTAGCTGCTTTTTAAAAAATGGGTCAGAAGGTCAAATATATTTGACACAATGTTGAGTCTGAGAAGAACATGCAAAAAACATTAAAATAGGTTTGGAAAGCTGGTCACAGTGATACATGTCTGTAATCTAAGCACTAGGAAGGCTGGGGGTAAAGGGAGGAAAGGATCAGTAGTTTCAGGCCAGCATGGACAATATAATGAGACTGTTTCAAAAATCTGCCTCACCACCCCTTGACCCAGGGGGAAAAACACCAAAAAAATTTGTGTATTAAGAGATCATATCAACTTTATCTTTTTCTTCACTATCCCAAATTTAAAAATCAAACAAAACAAAAAAGTTAAAACTGAAAAGGAAAGACAGAACTTGTGGTTCTGTGAAGAGATAAAAAGATCTTTCTCTCAAAATGACATATTATTTCCTTTCATAGAAAGAGAGAGGGTCTGTAAGGAAAAATAAAGCAAGGTCAGGGCAAGACATGTATTTCTGCAGAAGACATTTTCATAAAGGTCTTAAAGTGATATGAAATTAAAGGTCATGGATCAAGCTGCAAAATCTCCATAATAAGATACAGGTTGTTATAGTCTATCAGGTCAGAAATTACAATGCAGAGTGAAAAATAAAGTACATTTTGACTTGCTGATTTGGGGTGGGAATAACAAGAAGAAGACTCCGTGGATACTATATAAGCAATACTTGAAAATCTAGAGGCAATGAAGTTAGTACATTGCCTTTACCTTGCAGCATTTTCTTCTTCTACATCTTTAAGGCATGATTTGCATCTAGGAACTTGGGGAACACTTGGTACAGAAGCAGAGAAAACTAAAATTGAGCCAGGGTTTCTAATCTAAAAATAGATTGGAAATGAGTAGAATACCTTCCTGTGTTTCCTAATTAATGGAAGCCTCTATGGGCCTAATTTCACTTACTTAATCCACAAAATAGTTTCAGATCTCCTAGAAAAGATTTAAGAAAATTTCACACTAAAGAATGATCTGGTATAAAAGATGATCTTGTCACAATTGGGAAACAAGCTCAAGAGAAATTAAGTGATTCATTCAGAATCTCATTGCTAACTAATGTAAGACAACCTCTTGACTCACAGACTAGTCCTCTTTCTACAGTGATTTTTAAAAAGTGAAAACTCTTAATATAATTGTACAACGTACCAAGGTAACCAGAAAAAATAATGTGGGCAAAACCTGATGTAGTGGTACCTGCCTATAGTACCAGCCCTTGACAGGTTGAGATTACTTAAATCCAGGAGGTTCAGGCCAGCCCGGGCAACAAAGCAAGACCCCCAACTCAAAAGAAAAAAACAAAAATGTAAGCACAACATGTATCATAGCTTGAGACAAAGGCACTTGCATTTTAATTAATGCAACATAATACATAAAAGAGGGCTGGGAATGTTGCTTGGTGGTAGAGCACTTGTCAAGCATGCATGAGGCCCTATTCTATTGCATCCCCAGAATCACAAAATGAAGCAAAACATAAAAGATACTATTTATTATCCTTTCAAATGCTTAAATTTTAAAAGGATAAAAAAATTTAGAAATCTATATTGGAGCTTTAAAGATAGGTGAAGAAACCAAAACCATAAAATACAAGTCAATGTGTTCCACAAGAATTATTATAATTCATATTAAACATGTAGTTTCTTCTGCCATATTTAGTGACAAACTAGCTTTAGTCTTAATGGCTCATCTTTTATGCCAGTAGGGTTATAACTTAATAATTCCATTAATAAATTTTTTTTTCTATTACAGATAGTGATAAGGTGAATTTTGCTGTTTCTAATCTCAGCTATTACTTGGAACTAGATTATTTTTTTAAAAAATAAGACTTTAGGGCTCTATATTCTACAAACTGAAGCAGAAGACATATTTTAAGGAAAAGCTATAAATTTCGTATGTATAATTATTCCAGGCAGCAAGCTCCATCATCAAAATAGCAAATATGGTCCATGTGTACATTCACAGTCAATAATGCAAGCAGAAAAGAATCTACAATAACACTGAAGAAAATGCCTTATTGCTTATAGAGACGTGTAATAATCCTAAAAAATACAAAGAAAGGAGGGTCCAGAGCAGTGGCTCATACCTGCAATCCTAGCTAAGGGGGAGGCAGAGATTCCGAGGACTGTGGTTCCAGGCTAGCCCTGGGGAAAAAACCTGAGATCCTACCTGAAAAATAACTAAATCAAAAAGGGCAGAGGATGTCATTCAAGTGACAGACCACTTGTCTAGCAAGTTCCAGGCCCAGAGGTCAAACCCCAGCACTACCAAAAACAAAACAAAAACCAAACAAACAAACAAAAAAGGGGTGGGGTGGGGTGGGGCATTACTCTAGCAAGAGAGGGATCTTGTAGACTTGG
The DNA here is from genome assembly GCF_047511655.1 of Castor canadensis. NCBI lineage: Eukaryota > Metazoa > Chordata > Mammalia > Rodentia > Castoridae > Castor > Castor canadensis. Next base: position 132,875,375 of record NC_133393.1, on the reverse strand, counting down.
TTTTTTTTGGTGGTACTGGGGTTTGAACTCAGGGCTTCATATGACTGGGGGTTTTGTGAGAGTCATTTCCTCTCACTTAATTGACTTAGTGCTATGAGCAAAAAAAAAAAAAAAGCACCAATGCTGAACATACTGTCAACAAAGGACTAATATTTAACTACTCATGATAAGTACAAGGATGTAGGAGGCAAAGAGATCATGATAAAGGGGGAAAAATTATTTTTCTCACTCAGGAACAAAGGAAAAGAGGGAAAATAAATTCAAACAAATACCAAAAACCTTTGCCAGTAGAGTTCAACTACAGAGAATAAGGTTACCAAGAGCAGAGATTTGAGGAGACTATAACAGTTCTCTGGAGACAGGCAGGGTAGAACATGCCTGCAATTCCAGCACTGAGGAAGTTGGGACAGGAAGATCCCAAGGACAGCCTGGGCTACATAGAGACCCTGTCTCAAAAAACAAAAGAGGTCCCTTGAGGACAGTATTGTCACTATAAAAAGTAATTTACAAAGAAATGGTTTACACAGACAACAAATAACATAAAGCAGTATTGTGTAGTTATTTTCCCCTCTAAGAATAGCAGGGTTTAACAGACAATGGAATGACCCAAAGTTTCTGCAATTAATTTATAGTGAAGAGATATAAAAGTTAAGAAAGAGCAACATCAGAACTTTAACCTTCTTAAGGTGACTGGGGAATTCTATCTCTCAAAACATCTTAATTAATGTTATAACAACAATAAAACTTGGTATTTCAGTATTTATTTTGCTTAACACTCACATTAGACATGGCATCCATTATTTTCTGAATCTTTTCTGCTATTTAGCCAGAGAGAGAGGTCCAAGACTCTTTGTCCTTAGAGTAGGAGTCTGTGGAACAAATCTGCTTAAAATAAATTATCTTAAAGAAGGAAAAGTCAGGCTGCAATACAATGGAACTAACCTTGTAAATATACAGGGAATCTGGCCCTGATGAATTGAAGGTAGTGAGACTCTAGGGCAAGGACCCAGAATTGGCCTGAGAGCTTTACTCTTCCTTTCCTCCCTTAGTCCTTCACGATCTTACAGTGTATGCTTGCTGCTCTCAGACTAGGATTCAATGCCAGTCTCAGGCATGGCCAAAACTATAAGAAAATATAGGTACAAGAAACCTAGAACAAGATTGGAACTTAGGAAATGAAACTTAGAACAAGATTCCTTGAAAGGCTTTTAAGAGAAGGGATGCTGCTGGGATACTTTTCAAAACTTTGATTTAAGTTTAATTTTAATGTGGCATGTGACCCTGTGTAAGTCTCGACATAAATGAGCCTGATTTCTAACTGAAAATCATTAAAGTAATAGTATTACAACAAGTACACCAAAAATATCACAAAGGCAGGTAAGCTACATTTGACATTTTCCAAGTTATCTTGCGACTAGGATTCCTCCAATTAGGAAGAAAGGTTGAGGAGAAATAGAGATCCACTTCATGTACCAGCCCTCTACCTCTCTCTCTCCTTCTTAATCTTTGCATAATGACCTTTTTTCTTTTTTTAGTGGTAGTACTGGCGTTTGAACTTAGGAGCCTCAGTCTTGCTAGCCAGGTGCTTTATTTGAGCCACGCCCTCATTCATCCCTTTTTGCTTGTTATTTTTGAGACAGGATCTTGCTTTCCGCCCTGGCCCTCTATGGACCATGACCCTCCCTTTTGTGCTTCCTTGTGGTAGCTGGGAATGACAGCCTTGACCAGTCATTGGTTGAGATAGGGTCTCTAGAACTTGAAGTTTTTATCCAGGGCAGCCTCAAACTCAATCTGATCCTCCTGATCTCACCCTCCTTACCACCACACTGGCCTAGATAGAAACCTTGATAGTGCTCAATACTCAAAATTCTTTAACAATAATTTAATCACTAATTCCCTGCATTAAGTGCCTTTCTGATTATGGGAGATAGATGGGTTTTTGTTTTCTGCCCTAGGGTATCTGACTGATACAATACTTAGTATCTAAAAATGGCTGATTTAGCAATACTCAAAATACATTACACTGAATAAGGAATCAAGTGGTAGTTGGCAAGGAAACATTGTGCCCAATAAGCACAGGTCTGAAAAAGAGCTTATTGAAAATGATCATTTATAAAGCTATAAGCAGCACTGAAGCAGGCAACAGGGGATAATAAAGCATCAGAGAACTATAGCAAGAGCAGGAAATATTCCTTTTGTAGGCCTACAGACCAACGGAAAGAAGTAGTATAACTGAAGCCCTGTCAGGATTAAAGCTAAGAGAATACCTGTGCCTTCCCAGATGGGGACATAGTTCAAGTGATAGAGCACTGCCTGGCAAGCAGGAGACCCAGAGTTCAACCCCCAGTACAACAAAAAAAGAAACAAAAAAAAGGAGGAATGTAATCACTACCAAATGGTAGCCCCGCAGGGAAGGAACAAGAAGGATAACCATCCAGGTATCTCTGGAGCTTTCTTCTTTTACCCACTGATTTGTAGGTCCATCCCACTGGGTGAACCCAATCCAGGAGGCAAGAATATGTAGGTGATATGGCCCATAATGGTGAGGGTGGGGAAAATATGCAGAACATCACCAATCATAACACCAACCCCTAATCCGTACTCCTGGATAGTAAATAAATCATGGATTAAAGAAGAAATCAGAATTAAAAACTGTGAGACAAGCTACTCATGAGGTACAGCCAAAGCAGTAGTTACATGAAGATGTATAGTCTTATAAAATACATAAAAGCAGAAATTTAAAAAATTTAAAAATCACTACAAATTCAATTGAGCTGATAAAACCAATAGCCAGTTCTTTGAAAAGTCTGATAAGTAAAAACTCTGGCAAACCTATACAAGATAAAATGAGAAGGCACAAATAAACATAGTATGTAATAAGATCTAATAGTGTTATAAATGAGACTAAAATAACCACTAAGATCAGTTTATACTAATAATTTTGAAAACCTAGCCATAAAGCAATTTGTTGGAAAAATTTAATAAATGACATTTACTGAATGCTTATAATGTGCCAGGTACTCATCTAAGTAATTCATTAAATATTAAGTTATTTAATACTCACAACCATTCTATGAGATAACTATTGTTGCTTCTATTTACTATTTAGAAAATTGAGGCTTAGACAAGTTATGTAACTTGCCCAAAGTCCCAGTAACTAAAAAATAGCTAAGCTAGGATTTCTAAGGCTGTCCAGGTCTAGAACACATAGCTTTATATTACAGTTTTTTGGAATAAAAGAAATTATCAAAATATAATATTGTAACTGAGCAATATCATAAAAGAAATTGAACTGACAGATAATGTCTACTCCCCTTCTCCCCAGCAAAGGCCTAGATCCTTCAATGACCAACTTTTACTTAGCTATACACTCAAGGAAGAGATAATTCCTATTTTGTAAAATCAGTACTGCCAGAAAGAGATGGGAGGTTGCCTGATTTTTATTGAGAAGGCAGGCAATAGGAGGCTGCGGGTATAGCTCAGTAGAAGACATGCACCAAAAAAAAGAAAAGAAAAAAAAAAAAAAAGAGGCAAGTAACAAATGTTCATGGATTAGAAGATTCAAAATTAAAAAGACATCAAGTTTCCCCAAATTAATCTATAGATTCAAAGCAATCCCTATCAAAACCTTAGGAGACTCATCTTAAAATTCATAGGGAAATGCAATGTATCAAGAATAGTCAAAGGCACAATAATGAAAATAGGATATAAACATTAAAAAACAACAACAACAAAGATAATTGGGTATTGTGGCCACTGCCTGTAATCTTAGTACTCAGAAGGCTGAGAAAGGAGGATCTCAAGTTTGAGGCCAGCCTGGGCTGCACAGGGAGACCTTGTCTCAAAACAAAACAAAATAAAGAAAGAAAGAAAGAAGGAAGGAAAAAAGGTACTTTGTTTTATGACAAAGGTAACACACATTTCAGCAGGAAAAGGAATGTCTTCAATAAATGGTGCCAGGTGACCTGGATATCCATGTGAGGAAAAAAATATGATACTTGATACCATATAAAAATCAGTTCTAGGAGGATGGCAGATCTAAATGCAAAATGTCAAATAACCTTTCAGAGAAAACACCTTTGTGACCTTGAGGTCACAAAGTAAATATTCCTTGAATCACTAACCATAAAAGGGGGGGGAAGTTAACTAATAAATTTAAGAGCTTCTGTTCTTTGAAATTATCAAGAAAATGCAGAAGCCAATACATCAGAGAGATCTGGGGTGCACATGTCCAATTAAGGACTTGTAGCCAGTGCATGTAAAGAATTTCTTTAAATCAGTAATAGAAAAATATACAATTGGTCTGTAAACATACTATTAAACACCTTAACTTCCTTATCAAGGAAATACACATTAAAACCACAAGAAGATACCAGGACTAGCCACCAGAATAATAAAAGAAGACTGAAATTATCAAGTGCTGGTAAGGATGTGGAGCTAGGAGAGCCCTCATATACAGCAGGCAAAAGTATAAAGTTAGCATTAGCCACATGGAAATATTTGACAGTATCTGTGGAGGCAAATATATGTATTTCCTGTGACTTAGTAATTCCACTTTTAAGTGCATACTCAACAGAAATACATTTAACAAAACACATACTAAAAGGTAGTTGTTTCAAGGAAGAACTACCAAATGCTTATCTTCAGAAGAACGTATTTAAAAATACTCATAGGCAATGGAATACTTGGCTGAAATAAAATGCTGGGATGACAATAAGGATGAATCTCACAAGTACTGGCGGAGGGCGTGTGTGCCCAGCACAAACACAAAGAGCATGCAAATAGAACCAAATAGAGTGTAAACTATACACAAAACTATCTAGGTTAGTTATTACAAGCCTGAATAATGGTTATCTTGGGGGTGGAGAGTACAGACTAAAGAGCAGCAGGAAGGAGCTTCTAATGCCAGTGATGTTGTTTCTTGATCTGGATGCTGGTTACATGGGTGTGTTCAACATGTGAACACAAGTCAATTGTGCACAGTCCTGTGTATACTATACTGTAATAAAAATTAACATGTATGATAAAGACTGCAGACTTAGTAATATATGAAGAACTTATGTAAATCAATTTTAAAGAAACTAGACTAGGGGTATAGTTCAAGGGTAAAGCACTTACTTCAAAGGCCCTATGTTCAATCTCCAGCACCAAAAAGGTGACAAAAAAAGAAAAGCTAGCGTCCAAAAGAGAATGGGCAAACAAAAAGGAAGAGAAATGCACAATGAAATAAAAATGACTAATAAATGGAAAAAAAAAAAGTAAATTACAATAACATGCAATTATTGCCAGGCATGGTGGCACAGGTACTCAGGAGGTTGAGGCTAAAGGATGGCAAGTTCTAGACCAGATGGATTACATAACAAGACCCTGTTTCAATAACCCCAAACCCTCAGGGGAATAAAAAGTCTTCAAAGAGTGATGAATGGAAAAAGATTCATGATAAATTTAAGTGAAAAATACTACTCTTCCTAGTATATCTTTTGTATTAAAATATCACACTCAAACACACATCTGAATTAAAAAAAAAAACCCTGTAAGAGCATATACAATACTGTTAAGAGTGGTCATCTTTGCAAATTGCTGGTGGCTCATGCCTGTAAATCCTAGTTACTTGGGAGACTGAAATCAGGAGGATCAAGGTTTGAGGCCAGCTCTGGCATATAGTTCCGTAGACTTTATCTCCAAAATAATCAGATCAAAATGGACTGGAAGTGTATCTAAAGTGACAAAATGCCTGTTTTGCAAGCATGAAACCCTGAGTTCAAACCCCAGTATCACCAAAAAGAAAAACAAAGTGTCTACCTTTGGGTGGTAGGAAAATGGACAATTTAAATTTTTTGGCTTATTTTCTAAAACAAAATGGTTTTTGAGCACTTATTACTATTATATTCAGAATCAAAGAAAATAATAGAGTAAAAAATTACAGCCATCCTGTTTCCATTACTCTAAACATTTAAGTAATACAGATTTGTCTCTTCTTCAACTCCCACATTCAACCTATAGCCATTTCCTTGATTTTACCTTAGAAATGCCTGTCCAAGTCATTCATTAATTTCTCCAGATCCAGACTATTATAGTAAAATGGTCACATTTCCCATTACTTCTGTATTGTAGCCACATCAAACCAGTTTACATAGCAACCGTCCACACTGCAATCACTAAAAGTGCACACCAGGTACGTCCACACCTCCCATCCTTTTGGCGTGCTTTTGGCATCCTCAAAACTCTTTTCCTGTAATACACGTTCTCCCTTCCATCCTAATTCGATTGATTCACAGTTCAAGATTTAGGTGGCAAGAACAGACAGCCATTTCCAAATCAATCCTCCAATGAAAGTTGCTCCAGATTTCAACACTGTACTATACCTCGCCCTTCCGTTGTATAGTATGGGCCATTTCTTTCTTTTTCCTTTTTTAATTTCTTAAAATCTAGTTGGATCAGTGAAAAGTAAAGCGTACATATGCAATACATACATACAGGGGGCGTTTTGACCCGTCTAATGGGTAAAAAACGCCATCAAAGACACTCGCTTGATTTTTTAAAAATTCAAGATGGCAGAGAACGTCTTAAAATAGTCCTACACAAAAGCACTCCCATCCGGGGCTGCTATTCGGAAGAACTGGCTACACCTAGTGCCAAGAGCAAAGGACAAAAGAATGGAACCTGAATGCTGAGATTCCCAGGCCCTAAGCATCACCCATCGCAGGTCCCACGCCCGTGGACTTTAATCCCTAGTAGAAAAAACAAGAACCTGAAGCCTTCACTCCCAAGACCACACCTGGCTGGTGACCGTGACCTGAGGCACTTCTGGATCCTGATGCCAAACTACTCCGGAAGAAACAGGGGGAGGTTAAGATGTTTTAGTGAGTGTCTAAGACGCACCTTTCGACCCCGCCCCGCCAAGGTGCGGTCCGGGTGGGGCAGCCACCCCGGGGAAGGAATGAACAAGGCTCCCACCAAGGGCTGGGCAACCAGGCTCCAAATGGGAATTCGGGGCGGGCCTGAGGCCGAGGCCAGCGCGGCTAGGGCCCCTGGGGCTACACCTGTCAGGCTGCAACCGGTACTAGGCCCCGAAATCGCCGAGGTTCGGTGGTCCAGGCCTGCGGGAGCGCGTCAGCCTCGGGATCTCCTACCTTCCTTGCTTTCCCTTTTCGTCTTTCTTAAACAAAGGCAATCCACACTCACCGCCATCTTCCCCTTACCTCAAAAACTACCTCTTCGTCAAACTCCGGTGTCATCCTTCTCCGCCATGCCACCCACCTCAGCACGATGGGAAATGAAGGCAGGAGAGGCAGGCAGCACCGAGCTTCTGCTCCTGCAGGTCCCGCGGGTCTTGACGACTACATTTCCCGGCATGCCTAGCGGCCCACGCCCCTTTCTAGGCTGCTTATTGGAGCAGAGGGCGAGCGTGTGGGCGGGAAGGGCGGGAGCGGGAAGAAGTTCCAGCTCTCTGATTGGAGAAAGCTGAGGCTTTTGTCTGCCTTTTACAGCCGTGGATCGCAGGGGGCGCCTGGAGCACAGATTTCCCCCCCGCCCCCCTCTGGCGTGGGGCGCGCGCCCGCGGAGCCGCTGTAAGCTCAGCGGGGCGGCGCTCGCGCTCGCTCGCCAGCCGCTTGGAGGCTCGCGCCCGGGGAAGCGCCGGGTCGCTGGAGCAGGCTGCATCCTTTGTGCGGCGCTCCGGCTGCGCCGCGCGGAGCCACGGAACGGAATGTGGGCGCTGCGGAGTCTTTTTTCTTCAGCCCAAACTCTGGAAACAATGGACTGAAAGTGGGGAACATGGACTGAGGAGCCCGAACGAGGAAGCGAACTGCGCGGGGCAATCATGACTTCTGCCGCCGGTAAGTGGCCGCGCTCGCGCCGCTGGAAAGTTTGTAGCGAGCGCCGGTAAGGCTTGGGCTTGGCGAACAACTTTCTCCGCCGGGACAGGCGAGTCGTGTGGCCTCCACCTTACCGAGTACCTCGGCCAGTGCGGGGCAGGTGGGGTTCGGGGCCGGGTTTGCGTGTCCCTTCCTGCCGAGAGGACTGGCGGATCCCTGGGGACCTCCCTTTACCGGGACACCTGGGCAGGGGAGCTGTGCGCCAGGTGAAACGCAGCATGGAGAGCATTCGCTCATCTCTCCAAGTTGAGCGACTTTGCCTTTGAGAATCGTGTAGATTCCCATGTTAAGATAGCAATTATTCTAGGAACAAGCTGCGCTCTCCGCGAGTTAACGCCATCACTAGGCAGAGTCGCCTTAAATTTAACATGGACTGGAAACTCTGACCATTTATTAAAGAGGCTTAAACATTGTTACTCATGGGTTTGTGGTTTCCTTTCTTTCTTTCCTTTTTTTTCCCACTGTTACCTGAGTGGTAGAAAAGAAGGTTTGCCGAAAGCAATTTTTTGCTCATCTTCACCCAATTTCTTTTGGAATTTTTTTTTCCTGTTTCTACCTGATTTAGTTTAAACAAAGCCGTGTTTTCTGTCTGCCTGCTATAGACATTCTAATGACAAAGCCTTCACTTACCTTTGTGTGGATTTTAAGCAGTTCTGGACTTGTATTGCTGAACATTCTTAAGGAAAAATTTTTATTTTCCAAAATAATGACCTAAGTGGTGTTGTAGTCGCTTTATGTTAACATTCGATAATTTTAAAACCAGAGCTTAAATTTTTTTTTTTTGTATTGCTGAGGATCGAACCCAGGGCCCAGCACATGCTAAGCAAGCACTCTACCACTGAGATACACCAGAAACCTCTAAAGTATTGTTTCTTAGTGTTTTGTTCATGTTGAAAGAAACTTTGATTAGAAATTTTATAGTAAAATAGTTTAAAGCTTCCCCTCAAAGTAACTTCTAGCAGTTACATTTTCGTTGCTTTTCTTGGCATTTGTTTAAAATTCCTGCAACATTAAACTGTCAAACAGCACTCGAAATATTCTGATTTGTATTATTTCTAAAGAACATCCATTGGAGTGTAAGCATAATCAGATTAGAACTGATCAAGCAAGAAGTTAGCCAATAGAAATAAGGAAGCAAGGAGTTCAGTATTCCTGTAAAGAAATATTGTGGCTGGGTTTTGAACTCAGGGCCTCACACTTAGGTTCTACCGCTTGAGTCATTCCTCCAGTCCATGGATCTTTTTGATATGTATGTAGTCAAATTATTTCATGAACTCTTTTCTACTAAAGGGAGGCTTTCCACTTACATAATGAATTATTTTCATCCTCAATTTCTGTGCCTCACCTTTGTTTAAGTTTTCTTTATTCCCAAACCAATATAATTAAATTAAAAGATTTTCAAATTTTATATTGGGGGCAGTACTGGAGTTTGAATTCAGGGCTTCCTAGGCAGGCCCTCCACCCCTTGAGCCACACCTCCAGTCCATAAATTTAAAAATTCTTCCAGTCAATGATAGTCGTTCCCTTTTTTGGGGATGTCAAATATACTTAAACTATTCATAGGTCATATGTATCTGCTTTCAATTCTGATTCTAACATTTTGTAATGGATAGGTACAGAAGCTTTTGACATTTTATATTATGTAAATCTGACTTCTAGGTCCCAGGCTGAAGTTTATGATTCTTTCATTTGAATTACCCTGGAATTATGTAAGCTATTTTTGTATTTTATCAACTTTACAATTAAAAAAATCCACAGACATTTTTGTGGTGTTTGAAAGGACACTTCCTGTGTCTAGCTGAGTTAGTTGTGTTTTGAGCATGGCTCTCTGAGAAGCATTAACTACTTTTTTGCTCACCCATCTGATAGGATTTGTTATAATTCTTTCTTATGTGTAGTTGGGGAATATGGAAGAGAACTGGGTTTTTATTTCCACCCCATTTTAATAAAGTTACGTATATATCATTCTTATAAGCTAACTATGGTGCTGTTTTGACATAGTAGTCAAAATTATTAAAACTTTTGGGAAAGTTATTTGCCATTGGGGAAGGGGATGTTTGTTTTGAGTCTAATCTGTTGTATTTGGGAAGATTGGTTAAATTTAAGAAAATAAGAAGAATGTGATAGAACATCTAAGTTGTATTTATCCTGAAGAAGAGCTTGCTTTGATTTTTTTTTTCTCCTGCATCTGTGAATGGACCCTTCATAGGAATTTTAGAATTATTCTATAGAGATTTATATAATTTTAGAATTATATAAAAAAGGAGAGAGAATTATAAGTACATATTTTGTATCTTCTTGAGCAGGTGCGGGTCACTGTCTCTTAATGCCTGTGTTTTGCTTTTTGGCTGGTCCAAGAGCTAAGAGAGTGTGTATGTGAACACAGCCATCTGTGTGTAACCGATGACAAGCGTGTTTATAGTAGTAAAATGGTACTAGTACTTTACTTTTTTACCTTATATTTCCCTGGAGCTAAACAGCTGTGTAAACAAAAGATTTGCTGCGTTGCTGTAAAAAACCCTTGGGTCTGACTATTGATACAGTATTAAGATCCAAAGGTGCTGGGTTCATTTTCCATCATTATGTACTTATTTCAAGAGTTTGACACTGGAGAAGACCATAATATAATGGCTTATTATATTTTTGAGTTGTATGCTTTTAATATTCATCAAAAATAATAATGAATTTGGGATGTTGACTTGGTAAACACTTGTTCATATTAGTAAAGAATTATTCAATAATCCTATTGAAATTGACTCTGCTCCCTTTTCAAAATATGATTTGATGTTAAATTGAAATGTTAAGTATTTTTTTAAAACGGAATTTCCTGTCACTGAGATACATTAAAGAGTCTGTGTGTGTGGCAGTTGGTGACTCTCAGGCTGTGTTTTAAGCATTGAGATATAGCAGTGAATGAGCCAAGGTAGCTGCCCTCCTGGAGCTTGCCTTCTAGTGGTCAAGACAGACAAAGGTACAATGGAGAATAGTAACACAGGACAGAGGCCACAACGGATCAGATCTCCTGAAGCAAATGTCTTAAGAGTTAAAATCTCAGACTCATAGAGGCTGTAGAGGAAAGGAAGGCATCCAGGTCTACACAAAGGGACAGAGTTAGGTCAACCAACCCCCCTGAGTTATGTTGTTGGCTTCCTCTAGTACACAGGTAACCAACAGTGGCAAGCCCAAGTTCATATTTATTTAATTCAGTGAGTATCCTTTAAGGAAAGGCTTTAGGAACATAATGCTGTGCTGTATTTATTGGGAACCATCCTCAGCTCATATGTAGTTAATTTAATTTCTGTGACACTAAGAACAGGAATTTATGTTCTTGTCTTGGAAACAGACTCAAAAAAAAAAAAAAAAGGGCTGGCAGAATAGCTCAAGTGGTAGAGCGACTGCCTAGCAAGCATGAGGCCCTGGGTTCAAACCCCAGTACTACCAAAAAAAAGGAAAAGACTGACATTGGTACCAGAGAGATTAATAAAATAGTTTAGGCAGACTGAGGCAGGAGGATCTTGGATTTGAGGCCAGCCTGGGCTAAATATCAAGATCCTATCTCCAAAAATAAAAACATAAAATAAAATAAAATAAAAAATTAAGATTAAACTGAAAAGCAAAAAGGAATTGGTTAAATGAAGCTTCTGACTGTGTTCCAAGGTTAAGCAAGTCAAAGATTAATTAGATGAGATGAGTTTTTTAAATTGCGATAAAACATACATAATATAAATCTGCTATCTTAACCATTTTTAAGCATACAGTTCAGAAATGTTGTTTACCTTGTTATAGTGGCATCTCCAGAACTCTTTTTTCATCTTAGAAAGTCTTTCAAAATTCCCAAAGGTAGGACATTTTGATGATAGGAATGAAATGACAGGGTGTCAGTTTTTATTGAGCAAGATGGAAGGTGAGGGAGAGTCCTAGGGCATTCATCCTTTTTACTAAGACTTGATTTGATAGATCAAGTTTAATTTAACAGACCAGTATAGCAGTCTTTATCACTAGCCTTTGAAGGGTTTTGTAATGATTTTCTGCCTTACAAAAACCTCAAAGTTCATACCATGCTTCTTGAACAGGTAACTAAAGTTTGTCTACTTTGGGAATTGGTATTATTTTGAAAACTTTGTTGTCTTCCTTACTGATGATAAATAATCTTAAGCCTAGGAATTGAGTACAAAGGTATTTGTTATATTATGTCAGCTGTACACATAGTATTAGAGGTTTAGCAAATTCTTCCTTGGTTGGGAAAAGGAAGTAAAGCACCCTACTCATTTTTTTCCCCCTTTTTACTCAGTTCTATGTAATATCTTCCTGAGCATTGTGACTAATTTCCTTTGTTGAAAAGAAAATCAGCTCCAAATAAAATATCAAAGCATCTATGTGTTCAAGTAAATTAAACAATGTCCAGTGGTCTTTCGTAGCACATTTTTGAGACTTTTTTTTCTTGGTAAATAAGGTTTTTATTAAGTATTAGGTCCTATTGAAGGAACAAACATAACTATGAGAAGTATAAGATAAAACATGCTTGACCTCAAGTCTCCTTGGGGCAATATGGCTGATAAGCATCAGGTGGAATATGCTAAAGGAACTTAAAAGAAATACAGTTATACAGTCTCTCTATATCTCTTTACAGGTCTTTTATGTAAAGCTGTTATCAAGTTTGTGTAGGCTGGGAACAAGTTTGAACAAATCTAGCATTGTATAATAGGTGTTAATTAAATACTTTAAGTGTAATGTTGAAGAAGAATTGCTACATTAGAACTCATGGTCACCTTTTAATGCATTGAACAGTTAATAGCTAAGTGGTGGCACATGCCTGTAATTCCACCACTCAGGAGCTTGAGACAGGAGGATTGAGTGTTCTAGGCTGGCCTGAACTGCATAATAAGTTTAAGATCAACCATGGCTACACAGCAAGACCCTGTCTTAAAAAACAAAAGAAAAACAAAAAGGCAGTCGTTGTTACTGAAGGATAAACAACATAATTACCTGTGGACATAAAAGATATATAATATCCATCTCTATCTCTAGAAACTCTGAATAAGATTAGATGTGGCTTAGGACCTGGACATGTGACCTTTTACGAAATAAAGCTCCATGAAGGAATATAATGAAAATGTCCATTTGCACTGAGAAAAACCAGCTTTATTGTGAGCCTCAACTGAAGTCAGTTATTTCATTTAGTACCAAAATTGAAGGAAAAGCCATATATTGGGTTTAGTAAGAAATGTGGTGGAATAAACAATGTGCCCAAAGCTTTGTAGACTGAAATTTAAGGACAATTTAAGAAATTTTTTTTTAAAACAAGTAATTTGTTTTTGTTTTTATTTTATTTATGTATTTATTTATTTTAAAGAAGTAATTTGTTTTTATTATTTTATTTTATTTATTTTTATTTTTATTTTTTTTATCCCCCCCTTCCCCCTGCACAACTTAAGGAATTTTTAAGAGTAATGTTGACTGTAATATAATCTACCTAGTGAAATGCAAGTGCATATTTGTTACAAATGTTACCCAACTTAATCATGTGTCCTCTTATGCTTTGGTTATTTTACCATCTAATTCTTAATTTTTCCTTTCTAGAGATGAAGAAGCCACCAGTGGCCCCCAAGCCAAAGATTCAAGTGGCAAATAGTAAGCCACCTCCCCCTCCAATTGCACCTAAACCTGACCTTATGATTGCTAGTGTTCCACAATCAACAAAGAAAACCAAACCAGCAATTGCACCGAAACCAAAAGTTCTGAACTGCTTGCCTGTTCCAGACGTTCGGCAGTCACCATCAAGGAAAATCACTGTGAACCTGGAAGAGCAAAAACCAGAATTACCTGAAAACACTGGCAACCTTAATTGCAAACATGAAGGGGATTGGGGCGGCAATGATGTCTTACCAAGGTGCTCCTGCACTTCCAAGTACAACCAGAAGCCTGGGAATAGAGAGAACATGTGTGGAAAGCAGCTTATTTTAGAGCCTTTGGACATGAAAGACAACTTAGATAATAGTAAAATCGATGAGTCCTCTTTGTCTATAAAAAGTCAGAGTAAATGGGATTCTCATGGTGAAAAGCACAGGAGCCCCAGTGGAGTCGCTTCAAAGGCAGGTGTCCTTGAAGAGAAGCTCAGAGAAAGTTCAACGCAACAAGCATCAGCTTTTAGTGCCTTGCAGAAGCACAGATCCACAGACAACACAGAGGTGAATGGCACCTGCAATTCCAACAGACAAAGCAGAATTGAACTTATGGATTTGTCTCATTCCTTGTCCAGCTTTGAAAAAGTTCCTGCTCATCACAGCAGCCCCCTGCAACTTAGTAGGGATGAATTTCAAAATCGGGAAACTCTTCAGGACAACAGTGAAAAAAGCAATAGCTGCTTTCATTCCTCTAAACTAGACACTCTAGAAAATGGTAAAAAAGATTCTTTTACATCTTCAGATGAAGTTAGTAAGAAAACAGAACTCAAAGACTTTGGTCCCTTAGAAATTCACTTAATACCATATACTGTAAAATTTCCAACTCCCAAGGCCAGAAAGACACGCACTCCTGCTCGTCTGTTACGCCAAAAGCATGTAGATACCCCTAGTGAGAGTACTGAGGAACCTGAGAATTTAAGCAACAGCTCTTGTCTTATCCAAAATAGTTTGAAAAACAGTAAAGTCAGTTTTCTTCATCTGAATGTTGTCCATAACCAGGAACAAGTAGACAAAGCAAAGCTGGGAAATAAAAGTGACTTGAATAGTGACCCTAATGATGACAGACAAGACTTAGTCAATTCACAAAAAGCCACCTGTCATGAACCATCTTCCTTTGAAACAATGGCACCTTCTTTAAATACAGACTCCAATTTGGCTTGTGATAGCACGACTGTAGATGGTTCTATTGTATTACCTGCTGTGGACAAAGAGACCAGTTTTGTAAGATGTACTACTCTATCTTTAAGCCTGCCTAAACAGCTCAAATTAAACTGCACTGATCATCTGCCAACTGCCTGTAACCCAGGAGTGACTGTGAAAGAAAGTTCTTCAAGAATTGTCCCCAAAAAACCTCAAAGACACAGCTTGCCTGCTGCAGGAGTGCTTAAAAAGGCTGCCTCTGAGGAGCTGGTAGAGAAAAGTTCTTATCCCTCAACTGAAGAAACAGATTCAAGACAGGGTCTAGACATAACTCACCTGCAGCATCTGTGTGCCCCAAACCATAGTATGCCATCATCCTCCTTTGATGCACCTGGATCAACTTCAGAAAAGCCAGTGTGGAAATTACCTCGTCCTATTTTACCCTTTTTCGGGAACCCAGAATCCTTAAAGTCTGTCATTGTGTCGTCATATAGTGAGCCTTCCACTTCCCTAACCAAGCGTAGAGCGAAATCACTGTCTGCCATGGATATGGGGAGGTGCACAAAGCCTTGCAAAGATGCCCCAAAGAAAAATTCTTTCAAAAAGTTGCTCAATGTGAAACTGTCCCTCTGCTTGATGAAGAGTGATTTTCAGAAATTGTGGTCCAGGGGTAGCCAACTTGGAGATGCATCTGCAGGCAACCTGTCCAGTGGGGAGCAGAAAGGGATTGACTTGGTGGTAGAAGAGAAGAGAAGTAAACCCACCAAGGCGTATTCGGCAGATAACTACAGCCCCGAATCTCAAAAGAAGAGGAAGAAGTCTTGGGGCCAGACTGGTCCAGCTAATGGGCTGAGGACTGAATCTTTGGATGACCAGATGCTCTCTAGGGATTCCTCATTTCAGGCACCTTGCAAGACTGTTACAACCAGCTGTGCACCTGAGTATGAAAATATACGCCATTATGAGGAAATACCAGAGTATGAGAACTTGCCATTTATTTTGGCTAGAGGGAAAACTCCAGAGTTGGAATGGCAGAAGTCCAGCAGTGTGGAGGAAACTGATGCAAATGTGTATGAGATGGAAGAACCATATGAAGCTCCAGATGGCCAGATGCAACTTGAACCCAGACATCAGCACTCCAGGTAAGACACAGGGGCCAGACTCTGTACTTTTGTGTGCTTCTTTGCAAGTAGCCTTCAACAACCCTGTGAGATAGGAAGGGAGTGTTCACAACACTGAGTTAGAAAACAAAGATTAAAAATGCTTTCCACATACAGCCTCCTTTTATCATACTGTAGGACTTGGTGTCTGCATTGTGAGCTTAGAGTAGTTAACTTATCTTAGTAGCTGATTCAATGAGTTTGAATAGTTCCAGAGTAGGTACTATAAGGAAGCCTGGAACAGAGAAGTCCTAGGGCCTCCAAGTGCCAACACAGAAGTCATAGTAGGGAACCTTGGGCAGGAAATTGGTTAATTCAGTGGGGTTTACTTGCCAAGCACAGGAAATCTAATGTTATTAAAAATCCATGCATTCTTCTCCTTTGTCAAGTGAAATCCTTTTCAGGGATTTCTTATTTTACCTATTGAAGGCTAATTGCTGATCTCATGAGAATATAAGGAAAAATCAGGAAACATAACTAGTCTTTCTTTGATGTATGAACTTCCTACCTTTAGAATACGTACTGTACCCTGCTTCTGAAGTCTTGCCAATCTTCAGTGGCCCAGCTTATCAATCACTAGCTTCCTGAAGCTTTTATACTTCCTAACATAAACTCCCAATTACAGCCTTCATCTCAGTCTATCTTATGGTATAATGATATATTCATGTATCTGATGTTCTGTGTTCAGCTTTTAGCTCCGTGAAGAGTTCTAGTCATATCTTTTTATACTGCTTGAAGCCAAGGGGGCCTAGTAGGTGATCAGTAGATGTAAGATGGGGGTTGGAGAGTGAAGGAAACAGAGGCAAAGGAAATAAATACAAAACTCCTTCTGCTTCTCTGCATATTCACCAAGGAATGCATTGTATTTTCAGTGGATATTTTGTGGTTTTTGTTTTTTGTGGTACTGGGGTTTGTAAGCAGGGTCTTCACCTGGAGCCACTCCACCAGCCCTTTTTTGTGATCGGTTTTTCCAGATAGGGTCTCATGACCCTATCTGTTTGCCTGGGGTTAGCTTAGAACCACAATCCTCCTAATCTCTGCCTCCCTAGTAGCTAGGATAATAGGTGTGAGCCTCCAGTGCTTGATTGTATGTTTTGTGTTTAACAAAAAAGCACCAGACCCTTTTTGAAGTCTTCATATTATTCTTAGGCCACTGACATCATCCAGTCTTTGAGTACTCAAGTCTTAAAATGTGGTTTTTGTAGCAATACTAACATAGCCAATACATAGGAGGAGCTTTGAAAGGAGTGAAGGGGCATTAGTGTATGAATTAAATAAATAAAATTATCAAGCAACTTGGCACATCAAGTAAATTGAATTACTTTAACTTTCACATGTTCTCTTTATATTTTTTTATTCATCATCCTCTCTACCCTTCCTCCTTTTATATGTATATAAAAGGCTCCTCACCTCCGTTGCTCAAGTTTTCTCATCTCCTACCCATTCTGTTTACATTTGTCTACTCCCTAAGTAGGCAAATACCTCTTCCTTGGCACAGAATTTCAACAGAAAGTTGGAGTTAACTATTTAAAAAAATTGTTACTGAGTGCCAGTTTCTCACATCTAGAATCTAACTACTTGGGAGGCTGAGATCCGGAGGATCACAGTTTGAGGCCAGCCTAGGCAAATAGTTTGAGAGATCCCCATCTCCAAAAATAACCAGAGCAAAATGGACTGGAGGCATGGCTTGAGCTGTAGAGTGCCTGCTTTGCAAGATCGAAGCCCTGAGTTCAAACCCCAGTCCCACCAAAACAAAACAAAAAATATATATATATACACAAAACACATATACACACCTATATATTATATGCATGGTGTTTTATCCATGGAATAAATGTATTGCTACTTTTGACATGCCCTTTATTACTATTTATGTGTGTGAATGTAATGAATTCAATTTTGCCTCTTTGAGATATACTGCTATCCTTGGTTAAGGTAAAATTTTTTCTTGAAATTGGAGGTTTGACTCTTGTGAAAGTATCTTGTTGGCCCTGGGGTTTAAATCTTAAGTGTTTACCACTGTCTCTGCCATAGGCTCTTTACTTCTGGAACTTGTTTTTGACTGACTTGGTTCTGATGCAATTAGGGTCCTGCTGCTGGCTTGAGGAGGACCAGGTTGAGAGGGGTTTATGTACACAGTCAGCCCGTGCAACTGGGCAGGCATTCATAAGGATCGTTCCTTCTACTAGCTGTCCCAGAAAACCAAGAGTGGCTTGGGACAGGTTGCAAGGTATCAAGTAGTGCAGCCTGGTGGAGGATAAAAGACCTGTGCTTTTGAATTTTGCCTTCTGCAGAGATTTTTATCCAGGCCATGAGCAAAGAACCTGGAACAGGCTTTGTGCCGGCTGAATCCAAAGCCTCAGAGTCAGTCTTCAAGGTATGGCCTGGGAGGTTGTTCTGGTTTTTGTTGTTGCTTTTGTAGCCCAGGCTAACCTGGGACTCTTGTGATCCTCCTGCTTCAGCTTCTTGAGTGCTGGGATTACAGTTATGGCCACATGCCCAGCTAGCTGGTGATTCCTTTTGCAAATAACATTGAATAATCAGAGAAAACAAAACAGCCCTTCACAAGGAGGATACCTGATGAATGAGAAGTGGGGCATACATTTCAGGTGACCTGAGGGGATCCAAATGGAAATACTGAGTGGTAGTCTATTTGCTGAAAATATAAACCTATGCCTTAGAATAATTAATTCAAAATCCAGCATCCTGACTAGGGCTCTAAAATGATAAGAAAAAATGCATATGAACCCTGTTAACATATTTCTGCTGGAGTCAACGGAGAGTGGCTTTAAGAACGTCCCAGCCCTCAGGGAAGTGTGGGTCTTCTCTGGGGCCCTGACTCAGAATCAGTAGCTTCAGAGCTTTAGAGTTTATGTATTTAACCAAATTCTGGATAAGCAAACTGACATTTGGCAAGTTTAGGGGTAGCCTATACAGTCACCTTCTTTAGAATGTAGATGTTTCATAAATCCGATAGCTGAACACATCCAAATGTATAATGATGTATTTGTTATCAGGAAATAATGGTAGGCAGTTCCCAGTTCTAAATAGGATTGTGTTCTCAAAGTTCATGACAGTGTATTTCCCAAATAAACAGTTTGGGAAATGGAGATGAAGGTCCCAATTTAGCCTCCAAATTCTATTGACCTTTAATGTCTGGGCCTCGCCTTTCTGGCTCCAGGTGAATTTTCTGGGCCCTTCTGTGTGCTCCTGTGAGGTGCCAGGCCATACTGGGCTGGGGCACTGACAGGGGTGGGGTTGACCTCCTGAGATCTCTGAGGAGCAGATCCACTGGGCTGACTCAGTAGGGTTTGTGCAAAGGGTGAGGTGACTAATGAAGAATGAGGAAATTGGGGGCTGGGCTATCTGTGAGGAGCATAGGGAGTGATAAGGAAGAGGGAAGGGTGGGGTGGTTGGAAGTTAGTAGGCAAAGGATTTCTTGACCTCCTTTTCTGGTACAATTCCTGTTCCTCCTTTCTGTCCTCCCCATTCTCCTTTGCTAACTGCATGAGTCTGCTTTTCTGATCCCAGGAATAGGATGTAGAAGAGACTGGGGGAGTAGTAAGTGGGGTGGGGAGGATGTAAGGAGAAGCCCTGGGAGCCCCTGAGTGGGGAAGGCTGAACAGCCAAATCTGAAGGTGATGGAGGGTGGGAAGGAGTTTCCACGGCCACAGAAACAGAAATGATGGTGTACAAAGATAGGTCACCATCTTATTCACTGCTCTTGAACTCTCAAAAGCACTTTTGTTGAAAGTGGGATTATGAGCTGCCCTGGAGTATTCCTATGTGTCTGGGGTACAGTTTAAAGACCTCTTCCACGAAATGTTACAGATATAATCAACCTGAACTTGCAGGCAACAGTACTTCCTTTCACTGGTGTACAGGTGATGAGTTTTCATTTAAGACTACTTTTATTCAAGAAGTATGATTTTCATAGGGAAGTTAATAGGTTTTGGACCATTGATGTTAAATAGTTATAGACAAATTGAGAAAATAATAGTGTATAAATGTTGGAATTTTCCTTTTGAAATCCAGGCAGATTTCTTGGTTATATGAAGAAGAAACATTTCAGGTTTTTTCTGGGTTGTTTTGATTTTTTTTTTAACATTTTTATTAGTATATATTAGTTGTACAGGGGGACTTCATTGTGACATTTCCATATATGCTTATAATGTACCTTAGTTAGATTCATCCCCTCCATTGCTTTGTTTTTCTGATAAGCACTTTAAAAAAAAAAAAAGTATGGTAATTGGGTTTTCCTAGGTAGCCTACCAAACCCTAAATTTGTCTATTCCACAGATAATGACCATGTGTCAAGCACTGTTCATTCAAAGGTGGGCAGGGCTGTCTATTCTGCCCAGTAAAGCAACAGACAATTACAGCACAGCATGGTTCTGTTAATCCAAGCTTTGTCTGAATTGTACTTGTATGAGTTGTACACAAGCAGGATATTAAAGACAACCTTGGGCTGGGGGTGTGACTCATTGATAGAGCACTTGCCTAGCATGCAGGAGGCACTGGATTCCATCCCCAGCACTGCAAAAATTAAACAAAACCAACAAAAAAGTCAGCCTCACAGAGGTGGTAACATTTGAGCCAAGATTTTTTAAATGGATGAGATTAGATTTGGCATTCAGTTTGTCTTTTAACTGTGGAAAGTGGTCCTCAGGAGGGAGGAGCCAGATTGCAGAATGAGATGAACTAAGAAGAAAAAAAGTAGAATCAGAAATGTAAATTGCTGATCCTTGAAACTGTGCCCAGAAATCTCTAACTCTTCACAGGTTTGCATTTATATTTTGGCCTTCAGTAAACAGAATTCAAATAAGTAGACTTCAAAATCCTTTCTTTTTCGTTGATCCATATACCCTTAAATCTTACAAAGGTTAAATACCAAGTTTTTTTGTTTGCATCTCCCCCATGTTAAACATGGCTTAATGTGCTGCCGGGTGGCTTTACAAGTCTTGTCAAGTACGGCGAGGACATTGGGGTTAAAGAGCCACAGACGTGGTCCAGCAGACATCGCCCTCTGGTCGCATTTACCATCTGGTGGTATTGTTGGCTTTTAATATCATGATTAAAAGATAAATTAAGAACTCTAATGAGCATTCCTGTGTTGTTATAGCACAGATAAGATTATGCACAGCTACATGATGGGGTCAGGGCAAATATATCTCAACAGCAGCCCTTTCCTGTGAGTTTATTTTCAGCATCAGCTCAGGAAATATCAAAAATTTGTATGCCTCTTTAACTTTGTGTTGCTTCTGTTGGAGCCTTAGCCACACAGTTTTGGCAAATCCACTTGTTTACATACTTACTCTACATTTGACACTACAGCTAGAAGCACTTAGTTTTATTTCTTGGCAATAAACTTCTCTTGTTTTTTTCCTTTTAAATAAGTATTAGGAATTAGTTAAATTGCAGTTTTTTATCCAGCTGTATTGCAGTAGTCTTATTTTCTACCAAACCAGATAAGTGATATTTAATCAAATACATGCTTTTGTGTAGTAGAGTGTCACATCCCACTTTTTTATTTGTGTAGTTTTTTGAGACAGGGTCTCACTTTGTAGCCCAGGGTGACTTTGAACTCAGCTTCCTGCCTCAGCCTCCCATGTGCTATGACTATAGTCCTGTACCACCATGTCCAGCTCCTTTACACTTTTAGAGGCACACTCTTGAGGCTGCTGGAGAAGCTCAAGTGGTAGAGTGCCTGCTTATCAAGCATGAGGCCCTGAGTTCAAACCTCAGTACTGCCCCCCTCCCCCCCCAAAAAAAGCAGAGGCACACTTGAGAGAGAGAGAGAGAGTGTGTGTGTGTGTGTGTGTGTGTGTGTGTGTTGTTCTGGTGTTTGAACTCAGGATCCTGCACGTGCTAGGCAAGTGCTCTACTACTTGAGCCATTCCCCCAGCCTAACACTATATTGTTTTATGGCAGATGAAATGTGCACATTTTGGGAAAAAGGTGGTGTTGATATTTTTAAGCTAATTGTTTTTTCACTTTTGGGTTTTTGTTAAGTTTTGAACTTTAAAAATCATTTAATTTAGCGAACAAACAAATATATTGTCCTTGGCTGAATTAAGTTTTACAACTCAAAAACTTAAAATCCCAGCAGCAGAAAACTAATGAGCTCTAAAAATAATAATTCTGCTGGGCACCAGTGGCTCATGCCTGTAATCCCAGCTTCTTGGGAGGATGGAGGTTCAAGGCCAGCCAGGGCAAATAATCCATGAGACCCATCTCCAAAATAACCAGAGCAAAATGGACCGAGGCGTGGCTCAAGCAGTAGAGCCCCTGCTTTGCAAGTGCGCAGCCCTGAGTTCAAACCCCAGCCCCACTATAATAATAATGCCACACTAACCTTTTTATTCTTCAGCGTACTAGTCACACACCTGTATTCCCAGGAAGGAGAATCTTAAGTTCAAGACCAAGGCTAGCTCAGGAAAGGTAGTAAGAACCTATTTCAGAAATTAAAAAAAGAAAACAAAACAAAATGAAAAATATCAGACTGGGGCATAACTCAAGTGGTAGAGCTCTTGCCTAGCACATGCGAGAACTGGGTTCAATCCCCAGTAACACATTTAAAAAAAAAAAAGTCACAAAACTACTAATTTTTTTCTGTTATTTTTGCCAGTCTGGTTTCCTATCATTTTCCATTGCATTTAGAGCCTTCACTGTGGTAGTGTGTTGAGAAGGGAACAGGATGAAGAGGTAGAAAAGATGGCTGGAGGCTCCCCAGGTGGCTCGGGGGAATTCCAGTTCCAAGCTCCTGTTTGTACAGAAGGCAGTGAGTGGATGAATGTGTTCACGTTTCAGGAATTAAAAGTAATGCCTGTGCTTATGTAATACTTCTGCAAATCTTCTGTATTCTTGTAAACATTGTTTTTAAATTCATCTTTTCCTGGAATTGCATAGATAAATTTGATATTTAGAGGAAGTTCTTTTGTATTAAGAAAGTATGGTATCTTTATATCAGACTATTTAATACTTATTTTTGGAGGCGGGCTCTCACTATGTAGCCCAGGCTGTCCTAAAACTATTAAGTCAGGCCGGCCTCAGATTCGTCATCCTTCTGCCTCCTGAATACTGGGATTACAGATACGTACTACCATACCTGACTGTAACTTGTTTTGTTTTGTTTTTAATATAACTTTCCTCATGAAAGTAACGTGGGAAGCTGCAAAGAAGTACTGAATCTTTTTTAAAATACTGAGTTTAAAAGCTGGCATAATGATATATACCTGTCACCTCAGCGCTCCAGAGCCTGAGACAAGACCTCAGCCTGGGCTATAGGTTGACCAGCCTGGGCTACATAGTGAGGGAAGAAGGAATGAAGGAAGGAAAGATAAAAAGCTCCCTAGTTTTTATGGGTGGTATGGAAAAACTACTGTGGTGGTTTAGTCTGCCTTTGGTAGTTGTGTTTGTTGGAACTCCATTGGCAGGGGGAGGTTATTTGTAAGCATATTGACATCAGACAAAGATAACCTATTATTGCAGCTATAAAAATAGGATGGCCAAATAGACCATTGGTGAGGTAAAGCACAGCTGTCTTCTGCAGCTCTCTTCCGGGGTTTCTCAGCCCTTCTTGTTTGCACGTATTATCGATCCCTTTTGGTTCCACATAAGTGTGAATTGGAGTATTAAGTATTATACCTAATACTTTATATGGAAATAAATTGAGTCACACTGGTAAGATGATCTCGTGCAAGTGAATGAAAGTGCAGCTAGGTAGTGGTCTGTCTGAGCCCTGAACCCTGGTCCTCGGGAGTCTGTTTACTAGACTCTCCCATTTATCAAGTATTTTGGTTTCTGCTGCAGGAAAAGTAAAATAATAAACACTGAACAAAGAAAATCAGTTCCCCCTGAATGTTTGGATAAAAATAAAAAGGAAAACAACACGTTTAGTTTTTTTGTTTGAAATGGTGTAACTGCTTGTTCTTTTAGCTCCTGTGGATTCAGTTGAAAACTTCATGTTTTACGTAGATCATTGATTTTCCTGAGTCAGCCTCTTGATAACCAATCAGTGGGCATACTTTGTCATATGCTAACATCACTTGAGACATTATAAATTAAAGAATAGATTTGATTAATAAACTAAGAATAACTTTCTTTGTGGTTTTCTAAATCTAAAATGTAGCTCCAATTTTGAATTGTTTGGCAACTGTAATTCAAGTCCAGGAACATATAGTGTATAGAAAAGGAATAATCTGTACTTTACCCCCTAGCTTTCTGTTAACGTTTAGATACATCAACAGTCAGAAGTAAAGAGAGGTTTCAATTTAAATGAGTAGCTTTTCACTACATAAGTTTTCTTTCCATAGCTCCACAGGAGGAAGCTAAAGCACGCACAGTGTGTTCTACCCCAAGAGGTTAGGTGGGGAAGGACCAGAAGGGAGGGTTAGATGATGAGAGGTTATTTACAGATTTGGGTATGGTTTATTTGGTGGCAAAAGCTTCTAAAACTCTTCATCTTTTAGAAGTATTGGAGTAAGGAAATTTAAATAGGGCCCCCCCCTTTTTTGGAATGAAGTAGTTTGATAATTTGGAAATTAAAGTGTATCTTTTAATGGCTTTAGATTACATATGCTCATCGACTCATTAAACTTTAGAACTGAAGGAGTCATTAAATCATCCAAATCAGCCTCTTCACTTGCTGATAAACCAAAGCCCAGCAAGACCTATTGACCATGACCATTCCCCACCAGAGAGAGAAATTGCACAACCAGGAGCTTCAAACACTGCCTTCCCCCTTCTTGTGCTGATGTGGAAGCATTGCAGACAAAGGCAGCAGGATTTAGAAGACTTAGGTGATTGTAGCTGCAAAAAAATGTTCAGGTATACTTGCATCATTGCCTTTTTGCCTGGTTTTAAAGCAGATACTGTTACCCTATCAGGAAAGGCTGCATACAGCTGCATGGGAACACAGAATTTTGTGGCTCCAATGTTTAAAATTCAAGCTAAGGAGCTGGTAGAGTGACTCAACTGATAAAATGCGTGCCTAGCAAGTGTGAGGCACTGAGTTCAAACCCCAATACTGCCAAAAAAAATTGAAGCTAAGTAGAGGCTGTTTTTGTTTGTTTGTTATTTTAAATTATGGGATTGAATCCAGGGCCTTGTACATGTCAAGCAGATCCTCTACCATTGAGCTACACCATTACCATATCTTTTTTGGGAGGGTAGGGGTTTTTACTTGTGTTGCCCAGGCTGGCCTGGAACTCCTGGGCTCAAGTGATCCTCCTGCCTCAGTCTCAGCGCACCACTAACCAACTCACAAATGTTTGATGTTACTAGTGTATGTTAACAGAACTCTTGCCAAACTGTCAGGCTCCCTATCAATTCAGTTTTTTCTCCACTTCATCAAAAGTCTTTACACTAGACAATATCAAGGATTAGAAATGCTGTTTACAGCCGGGCGTCCTGTGGCTCATGCCTGTAATAATAGCTACTTAGGAGGTAGAGATCAGGAGGATCACAGGTCAAAGACAGCCCTGGGCAAATAATTCATGAGACCCTATTTCGAAAACACCCAACAGGGCTAGGGCTGGTGAAGTGGCTCAAGTGGTGTAGTGCCTCCCTAACAAGCATGAGGCCCTGAGTTACTGCCAAAGGAAAAAAAAAAGAAAAAAATGCTGTTTATGTCAAATATCATAGGTTTGAGGCATAATAGTAATAGCTGCTGTTTACTTAATAGTTCTGATATACCACGCTTGGTGCTAGGAGCTATTGCATGTATTATTTAGTCTCTGCCATACTGTAAAATAGATATTAGTACTTTCTTTTATAGATGCGGAACCTAAGAGCTAATGAGGTTGCATAACTTGCCCAAGGACATATAGATAATATGTAGACAAACCAAGTATAGAACCAAGAGTTCAGATCCTGACACATACTGATTGTAAATCAGAACACATCCATGTTGTTCTCTGCAGTAGGGATTTTTTCCCCCAGTACTGTTATTTTGAATAGCACTGGGGGTTTGAACTCAGGGCCTCATACTTGCTAGGCAGGCCTCTACCACTTAAGCCACTCTGACAGCCCTCATGTTGATCTTTGCTATGAGCCATGGTTTTGATTTTATTATGTTTAATATTATAGGTCTATGATTCTTATGTCCAGGGAACATGATGGAAAAAATATTCCTGTCCCTAGTTTATTCATAATGTGAGGGAAAACAGAGAGACACCTGAAGTGCCATGAATAGACATTAATGAGCATTTTCATGGGGCCTCATATTTCGTGCAAGAAGAGCTCATTATTGGAAAGCTTTTATGGTTGCCCAATAGGTGTTTCAAAGGCTGGAAAATGAATTACGTCATACTTGTATTTAGTGCATTTATTGGTGGCCACCACTCAAGGCACATTCAGTATGGTTTCTGTCATTTACTAGCTGCATATGGGCATTAGTGACATGGGAAGATTATACGTCTCATGTTCCCCACTGATTTACATGAGAGTTATTTTGTCTGTGATTTCTGTTCCTCATTTCATACTCCTCAAGTACTTTTTGACCTTTAAAGCACTTTAGACGAATAATTAATCACTATTTATAGATCCACAAGGCAAATAATTTTGTAAGGCTAAAACACCTTTAATAAGACAATACTCTTATTATCTTAATAAAAAATAGACTTAAATGAATGGTAGGGCTTCTTTCCCAGAGAGGCATATGATATACTCTGGTTAATTAATTAACAACGTCTTAGAGGAAGTAGGCTTTGTGGAGACCTTGGATTATGACAGGTGCGAGCTGGACGGTGGATGAAGGCACCCATTTATCCAGGATGTAGGTGAGAGAAGTTCCTAGACAAAGCACTAGCATTATTGCTGGAGCCACCGAGTGGGTCCCGGAGGAGGCTTGCTGAATCTACTTCCGATTGAGATGCCACTCTGTGACCTTTTTTTCTTTTTCTTTTTTTTTCCTGGCACATCAGACAGAAACTGGCTTAGTGAAGTTAAATCAACGTGATTGATCTGTCACAAGGGAAAACATTTGGTCATTATATATCCCTTTGTGACTTTTAATTTGGTTCCTGTATCCATCTTGCTGAGGCTCAGCTGAACTTAGTTGTCTCATTTTAAGCAAATAAATATTGTAAGTCATATTTAAACTGTGCATACCCCTCGGGTACTTTAGCATACTTTACATAAATTAATTACTGTTCTACTTACAATAGGTTCTATAAAGCAAGCCAGATAAGACATTTACTTGGTTGTTAAAAGGTAGAGACCAATATGTGGACATATTGAAACTGTACTTCAGTTAAAGTATCCTATAATTCAGAGTTTTAATGAATTTGTAATGTTTTTTCGATTTGATCCTAATTCAGATCTATGGAGAAGTAGCTTCACCTTTAGCCTGGTGATCAGGGTGTTTCCTTATCAAAGGGCATGTGAGTACAGGCTTGTGTTGTTTTGTTTAGTGTACAGGTATAGACACACGTATGCTTCACTCTCTTACATCTCTTGCTTCCTGCCTCTCCCCTTCCCCCCCCAAGTTTCATGTGTTAAAACAGAGGATGGAAAGGGACAGTGATGTGATTGTGCTCTGAAGGCTTTTTTTACAGGAGCCTGGTGAAATCCTGTGGCCTCAATCTGCCAGTTTTCCCTGACCCTGGTATCCAAAGATTCCTGTCTAATGATAGTTGGCATCAGAGGTCTTTGATTCTCATGTAAACGTAGTGACATTTTAACTGCCTGAGGGGATGTTGTCAGGTGATTTTATCTCCTGGTAGCTAATCAGGTACTTCAGGGATAGTTGGATTTTCAGATTTAATTTTATAGAATTTGCATAATACTTTATATTAGAGAGTTTATAGTAATATATCTATATATGACTGTATTACTGTTCTAGAAATTAATGACCTTAATTTTTTCTCAAGTAAATCAGGACCCAAATAATTACCTCGGTATTATGGTCCTTATCTCAGGCTGTTCTCAACATTTGGAAGTGGAGAGGAAAACAGCCTCAAAGATAAGACGGACAGTTCCTACTGAGAAGGAATATACGATATGGTTCATTATTGTTTTTCATGGAAAATCTTATTAATACAATTATAGCTTCTGCTGCAGTGAAGAGATAGTACATAAAGAAATTGAGTATATTTCCTTTAATGGTAACATTTTGTAAAACTAATAAAACATCACAACCAGGATATCAACAATGATACAATCCACTGACCTGTGGATTTGCCAGGCCTCACTTGTACTCTCCATTATATTTAGTTCTATGAATTTTACATCTGTAGGTTCGTGTATCTACCATCATAGTCAATGATGAACACTTCATCCCGATAAAGATTCTACTCCTTGGCCTTTTATAACCACTCCTCCCTTCCTCCCACCTCTCTCCAGCTGCTCTTCTACTTTAAATGTTTTGGTCATTGATTTCAGAAATGTCAGATAAAAATGGAATCGTGCAGGAGACATCCTCTGGGGATTGTCTTTTTCCTTTCATCATAATTCCCTGTTGGTCCATCCAAGGATAGTTCTTTCCTTTTTACTGCTGAGTAGTATTCTAGATAAAGGACATTCAGGCTGTTTCCACTGTCTGACTCTTACAAACAAAGCTTTAGTGAACACTGGTGTTCAGGTTTTATGTTAACACACATTTTTCTTTCCCTTGAATGAGTGCCTAAGAGTACAACTGTGGAGTGTGTAATTGCATATTTAGTTTTATAAGAAACCGTCAAACTATTTTCAGAGCAGCTGGACCACGTTACTTCCCAACAGCAATTTATGAGTGAGGGATGTCCCTACATCCTTGCTAGCCCTGAGTGCTTGTTACCTTTTCAATTTATAGGTTCTGATAGGTGTGTAGTGATACCCCACCACTTCCCTGATGGTTAATGATGCTAAATATCTTTTCATGTGCATATTGGCCATCTCTATGTCCTCTTTGGTGAAATCCGTATTTCTTTTCTTCTTTTTTGTGATGCTGGGGATTGAACTCAGTGCCTCGCACCTGCTAACAGGTGCTTTCCCACTGAGCTACATCTAAAGCTCTTCGTTTGTTTCTTTTGCCCACTTTCCAATGAGAGTTCTTGGTGTACTTTATTTTATTATTTATTTTTTTGAGGTGAGTCTTCATTATGTTGCCCACATTGTCCTCAAACTGGCAGTACCCACCCTAGCTTCCCAAGTGCCAAAATTACACACATGCACCAGCATGCCCAGCTTGGTTTATTTATTTATTTATTTTGAGAATTATTTTGTAAATAAGCATCATTTGATGCCCCGTTCCCTAGAGAATAAAATTCTAAATCCATAGTTTAGTACATAAGACCTTTTGTGGTCTGGCCACCATGTGCCTTTGCATTCTCATAATCTTATGACCACCTACACAAAAGTGACCGGTTCCTAAACACCCTGTCCCTTGCACATTATTGTTCCACTGCCTAAGAGATCCTTTCCCACAGACAACTTATTTCTCATCCTCTAGACTTAGCTCAGATGTTAACCTTTTGTGGAATTCTCCCCTCCCACATTAGGAGGGGAGATATATCTACCCTGTTGCTCTCTGTCCATTTACCCAGTTCTGTTTTTTTCCCAACACTTCTTATCAGTATATTATCTATTTGATCATGTATCTCTCCTCGAATGCAGCCTGCATGAATGGGTGGTTTATTGTGTTCCATTGCTTTATCCCCAGTACCTAGAACAGTGTCTGACACACAGTAGGCACTTAGCAAATATTAATTGAAGGAATGAACTAGGCAGCGGATTTTTGTGTATTTGTATCCCCATGCCCTTCTATAGCATGTTGCCTGGCATAGTGTAATACAAGTGATAGATAACATTTGCTGTTTCACTGTATACCAAGGAGTGAAAGGCACCCTTTCCCCAGGTCTTTTACTGTTGCACAGCTCTGACTCATCATTCTATCATAGTGCTTTGTTAACCTCCCCCTGTCGTCCGCCCCAGCACTCCCCAAATATATAAGAATAAATATTGTGAGAGATTCCAAGCACCTCTGTATCCTTGGCCCCAGCAGATACCTGGCACAGATGAGGTGATCACATCTGAGCAAATAGTGCTCAGGTTAAATATTGCTTTTGCTTGTGTGAGGTCAGAATACAGCTGCATTTTGAGTAAACTAGTGTCCCACTGACCAGGCTTGCAGATGCACAGGAAACATCTGTTAATTTTGGAAAGCAATTACACTGATTGGGAGAATTGCTACTATTAGCTAAAACAAAGGTCCCTTGGAGAAGAGAAATGGAGTTAAAAGGCTTCATGTGTGTCTGTCTTTATTAATTGCATAGCAAGCATTCATCCATATTGTGAAATGGTTTCAAACCTGCAGAAAGAGGGCATGGGATCTAAAGCCCCTCACCAATGAAACAGTTTTTAACAGTTTCTTAAGTAGTGTGGATTCAAGATATTTTCATGTGACTCTTTAGAAAATGCAATAATTGTATCATTTTAAAAAATCTAAAGGTTAAGGAATCTCTTTTTAAATGAAAGAACTGCCCCTGTGTCTAGCGTATAATAAGGCTAAAAATGAAAAAAAAAATCTGGGCAATCTGTAGGTAGCTTTGGAATTAGGAAAAATTTACCAAGGTGTCCTGCTGGAAGGGCTTGGTGAAATTTTTATATATATGGGGAAGAGAGGAGAACGATTTAGCTATAGAAAACTTGTTTTCTGGACTAGGAGTGTGGCTCAAGTGGTAGGGCACCTGCCTACAAAGCATGAGGCCCTGAGTTCAAACCCCAGTACCAGAAAAATAAAAGAAAACAAACAAACAAAAACCTGTTTTCTCTTGTAAAGTGAATTGTCTGTATAATTATTTCCATGTCTGAGCCTGCTATCTTCTGCTAAAATGCCTCATTTCAAATTATTTGTTGTCTCCCTATAACATACGAGTATGGTTTAAATGAAGTATTTTGTATGCCCCAGTATGAACTAATCCATTATCTTTATGGAAAATATGTAAATGTTACCTAAGAGACTCTTAGAATTCTATAGAATAATATTAACTTCAACTTTTATTTTACAGTACAACTGATAAAATACTGTCTTAGCTATTAAGAAACCAGGTAAAATGGTTTGGCAAAGATAAGAGGTGACAGCTCCTTAAGAGATTACAGCTTTCCTCTTCGTGTATCAAATACCATTTCTAGTTAACAGGTATTTATTGAAGCTTCACTGTGTAAAGAGAACCATATTTGGGCACGTATGAAAGGAACTTTGAAAATGAAAGTTGGTCCTAACATTTTAGTGATGAATACAAAACAAAGATCTGACTGTTAAAGAAATGGGCTTCATCTCATTAAGATATATGAAATTTTTTAGTAGGGAACGTTTTTAAGTATTGCAGAAATAAGCAAATTACACTTAAGTTGAAGAACGTTTTTGATAGTAAAATGAGTTTAGGCTATTGAGGCTTTCATATAGTAAATAAGCTAAAGTGAGATTTTAGTCATTTTCTTGAATGTGATTTCATTAGATTGACTCTTGATAGTAATAATTCTATGCTAGGTGACAGCAAATTCTGGCATGCCAGAGGGCTGAGGCAAGAGGATCAAGAATTTCAGGCAATCTTGGGTTACATAGACTCTGTTTTAAAACAAACCAAAAAAGTAGTAATTTTAAGCATAATTAACCTTTAATTCTTTTCTTTCTCCTTTTATTTTATTGTTTTTACATTTACTTACATGTATATACATTGTTTGTACCACCTCCCCTCTCATCCCCCTATTTTTTTTTTCAGTACTGGAGCTTGAACTCAGGGCCTTGTGCTTGGTAGACAGATGCTTGAGCTACACCTCTAGTCCATTTTGTTCTGGTTATTTTGGAGATGGAGTCTCATGAACTATTTGCTGGGGCTGGCCATGAACCTTGATGCTCCTGATCTCAGCCTCCCAAGTAGTTAGAATTACAGGCGTGAGCCACTAGCGCTTGGCTATAAGCATCTTTAATTCTTACTGAACCCTCTCATTGTTAAGAAACAAGAGTGGTTTGTGTGCTCTTCTGTACTGTACAAATTAATGCTTTCTCTGTGTGTTCATTGAAGTCTTAGCCCCAGTAAGTATTTCTGCTGGCCTTTCTGCTAATACCCTGTGGCTGAATTCTGTAAGTAAAATCTGTGACTGTGAACACAGGTGTAGGTATTTATAGGGGCGTCACGTTTACCACACGTATCTGATGCTCAGGGTGAAAACATTCTTTTGTCCTTGGATTTACCTTGCAAAGAGCAGGGAATTTATCACTTCCCTTGGGGTGGGGAGTTTGGGGAAACATCTAGGAAATTAAAACAGTATTTGGAAAACTGTTACCAT
This sequence comes from Castor canadensis, assembly GCF_047511655.1. Classification (NCBI taxonomy): domain Eukaryota; kingdom Metazoa; phylum Chordata; class Mammalia; order Rodentia; family Castoridae; genus Castor; species Castor canadensis. The sequence continues at coordinate 132,843,242 of NC_133393.1, read as the reverse complement.
AGAGCGTATGTCAGCATGGTCTGATTCTTTTGCATTTGGGGGAAGGACCAGATGGAGATTGCCATCTCCAACCCGTCCATGGTGTACGTCTGTAATCCCAGCACTCAGGAGGCTGAGGCAGGATGGAGAGTTTGAAACCAGGCTGGACTACATAGTGAGAGCCTAACAAACAAAAAGAATAAATGAGATAACAAAACTTGGGAGAGGGAGAATGGGGATTTTCAATTATTACATTACTCTTTAATTATAAAAGTTATATACAATCCTTTTGTTTGTTTTTAGTCTAGGCAAAGTGGAAAGTAAAATGTTCCTTTCCTTCTCATTATTCCCCTCCCTTCTGCTGCAGAGAAAAGGTTTTTTGGGTTTGTTTTTTGATTGTTTTTGTTTTGTTGTTGATTTGTTTTCATTTTTAATATGAAAACTTTGACAACAAATGGAAAGTTTAGGAGTGGCCAAACTCTGTCCCTAGAAGACTATTTTTATCTGTGAGGAACACAGAAAGATAGGCAGACAGCACAGCTTCTGCCAGGGCAGGAATCCTATCTTCCTCCTCTGAGGTTTGGGCCCACCATAAAGATGGAAAGGTCTATGTGGCACATGCCACCTGCAGGGGTGGATGGCACTTTGTCTTTCTACTGCTCCCCATCTCTCTCTCCCCTCGTCCTTACCGTTTTCTTGTATGTTCATTTCTTTTGCCTCCCTCTGCTCTCCTTGTTTTCTGCCTTTGGCTCCTGGCTGACAGAAGGTGATCAGTATTTTCAAATGCAGTCTGTTAGGCTCTTCTATTGTAGTCCAACATGAAAATCTACAGAAAAGAGGTAAAGCCTGTTTGCTTCCCATTGTCAAATACAGCTAACACTACCCAGGGAATTAGTAACACATGCTTATCAAGGTCATTTGTAGGCTTTTTTCTGCCTCTGTCATTCCTCAAAGTGGCCATTATTATCCAAAGAGGAACTTAGAATGTGGTTGAGAAATAGTGGAATACTTCAGAATTAGTATTTTGTGCTAGTGACTACAATTCTTAGAAATAAGAGACAATATTGTGATTGTGTAATTCTGAGTTTTAGGATATTACTGTACAGTGGTGAGCTACCAAGAAGAAGCAACAAAATTAAAATGGAAACCAAACCCTCTGAGTGATGGCTGCAAAACTGTCACTCACATGACCTCAATGTAGGAGTCTTTACTCATATATATGCTAAGCTGGTGATGAGCTGTTTCACATGACCAAGAAGACAGAGCTTCTCTTTGAAGTAATTTGTATGCAGTTCTACATTTTTAAGTGTCTGTAGCAACCATTTTTCCCTTAATATTTCAGATTACAATAACTATATATATAATAGCAAAGAACAGGTATGCAAACTAGCTCTTTATGTACTAGGCATTGTTAGAGTGTTACTTGGATTAATTCACTTGATCCTCACAAAACCCTGTCAGGTAGGCACTATCACTATCCTCATTTTATGAATGAGAGGGAGGTTAAAGATTTACTAAATTTTATTAAAATAGTAAGTGGCAGTGCTAAGACTCAAACATAGGCAGTTTTGGTTCAAAGCAGATATATTCCGTCTTGTGAGTAATCTGCTGTACCAAAGCTCAGCAAACTTTTCATTTTAAGGGCCAGATGGGAATGTTTTAGACCTTGCAAGCTATAACTTTTTTCTTGCAGGTATTTGACTCTACCAAGTTAGTGCAAACACAGCCACAGCACAAAAAATGAATGAGCATGTCTGTGTTCCAATAAAACTTTATTTGTGGATCCTGAATTTTAAATTGAATATCATTTTCACATGCCACATTTTTTTTTTCACCATTTAAAAATGTGTAAATCAAAAGAAGGAAAAAAAAATCTGTGATTCATCCTTAGTGAACCAGGCATAGTGGTACATGTCTGTAATGCCAGCACTTGGAAGGCTGAGGCAAGAAGGATTGTGAGTTCAAGGCCAGCCTGAGCTGTGAGACTGTCTCAAAAACTTACTTAAAAAAAAAAAACTATTCTTAACTTGTGGGCATTATAAAAGCAGACAAAAGTCTGAATTTACCTACTCACAGTAAATTGCACATGTGAGAGATTAGAATAAAGTCTCACTCATTCATGCAAGAAATAGGTCAAGGATCATACTGAATTTTCAGGTTGCCAGAGGTGAACAAGAACAAATATGGTAGTTCAACAGGCTGGTGAAGTGGCTCAAGAAGTAAAGTGTCTGCCTAGCAAGCACAAAGCCCTGAGTTCAAACCCCAATATCACCAAAAAAAAAAGAAGAAGAAGAAGAAGAAGAAGAAGAAAATCTGTAGTTCCTCTTATGGTTCTGCTTCTTTTTTTTTTTTGTAAGCAGCTCCATTTATTTGAGTAAATAGCTTGTAAATAAATCATTGATAAACATTACAAAGTTAAATACATTTTCAAAAGCTTGCCAGTATACATAAAATTCACAAACATAGTTCTTTTAAAAAATAAAATATGTTCAAAGCACCCTTGATAGAAAATGCCTGATCCCTGTCCTCAGACAGGGCCACCTGGGGACATCTTACAGTAGTCAGGACTTCTAGAAAGGCATCAGGGGCCTCCTGGAAGAAAGATAAAATTTTTACTCTCAACTTTTACCCTGCCCACATTCCATGTGAATTTTAATTCTTCTCCAAAGAGCTGGTATATAACTGAGGGGACAGTTTAGGTGCTGCTTCTTAATGAACCCTGATGTTCTTCCTCTTCTCATGTCTGTTTTTTTTTTCTTTATTTCTTGCCCATTACATGCAATATACATGCTCGCAGTATCTCATTAAATCTTTATAGCAGGTGGTATTATCTCACCTTAATAGCTGAGAGGCTTGTATAATTAAAGAGCCTAAATAGCCAGCCAGTAACCCACAGCCAGGTGAGTGGTAGAGACTCGCTTCAAATGCTGCTCTGTCTTGGGATGAAACCAGTGATTTTTCTTCTCTACAGCCTTTCCTTGCTCCTGAAATGTGTGAAATGATAAAGGAAAGTTTGTGATTCTGTTGAAAGTGAATCTGTATATCTCACTTCTTGTATGCATGGTTATTTTCACTTCCTTTCTATATTCCCTGACTAGCTTTCCAAGATGTTATCATGGTTTAATAGAAATGTTATGATTTTCTTGGCTTCCCAAAGAAGGTAAAAATAAACATGAGCCTAGAAGCAATATAACTCATAGAAAAGTACACTGCTGTGAGGGAATCAGAGTTGAGGAAGCTGGGCATAGTGGTACATATCTGTAATTCCACCACTCAAGAGACAGGCAGGAAGATTAGGAGTTGGAGGTCAGGCCAGCCTGGGCTACATAGTGAGATTGAGATTGTCTAATGGAAAGAGTGAAGAAAGAAAGCTATGTCCTTTCCTGATGCCTGCTGCCACCTCCCAAATTTGAGAAACTGGGCCTGTGTCCCCAGGGTCCTCTCAGAAACAGCTGGTCTAGAGGAGCCCTTTAAGAGGGATCTTTTGTGGCTCATACTGAAGGAAGAAAAATGGTGAATTGTTCATACATAAATGTAAATAAGGAAGTGAACTGAATTTATCCACAAGCAATACTTTACCCTTCCCCTCACTGGCTTCTTATGGGCTCGCAAGAACCCTACTATCCTTTCCCTATGTTAGTGGGAAATCCTAGTTATGGTTGTGGTTCTTATTAGGAAGTAAGATACTTAGGGCTTGGTGTGGTGGCTCGTGACTATAATCCCAGCTACTTAGGAAGCAGAGATTGGGAAGATCACAGTTCAAGGCCACCCTAGGCAAAAAAGTTAAGACTCCCATCGCAATCAAAAAGCCAGGTGAGGTGGTTCACAACTGTTAGTCCCAGCTACGAGGGAGGCATAAGTAAGAGGATCATGATCCACGGCCAGCCCTGGGCAAAAACACAATCCCCTATCCAGAAAAAAAGGGCCAGAAGCATGGCTCAAGTGGTAGAGTGCCTGCATGGGAAGCATGAGGACCTGAGTTCAAACCCCAGTACTATGGTGGGTGCAATGGCTTATGCCTATAATCCTAGCTATTTGGGAGGCTGATACTGGGAGTATCTTGGTTTGAGGCATGCCTGGGCAAATGGTTTGCGAGACTTCATCTCCAAAATAACCAGAACAAAGTAGACTGGAGATGTGGCTCAAGCTGTAGATTGTCTGCTTTCAAGTGGAAAGCCCTGAGTCAAACCCCAGTCCCACCAAAAAAAAAAAAAGTGAAAGAAAGAAAGAAGGAAAATGAGCTAGTAGGTTTGGATAAGATGGGGGACTGAAAACAGACATCTTTTGGCATAACTACTGGTTTCCTTTTGATACCCCAGTGTTTTATTATAGTGGGGTCTGTATTCTTTAACATGGAACATGTCACATTTCTGTAATATTACATTAATGCTTTAACTTGAAAATTGCTTGTGTTTATCACAGCAGTCTGCTTTGATGTATATGCAAAATACAATTAGGTATCATGAAACTAACTTTAGACACCCCTCAACGTGATTTCTCAGAGGAATTCTGTCAGTATACCTGCTTTGTACCTCAGGATCCCAGAGAATGGCACTCTGAAATTACCTGCTCTTCACCATCTTGGTGAAGGGGGGATTCCTGTCCTGGTGTTGTGGCAGTACCTGAACACACAAGACCCAGCACTGGACAGAAGATCAATAGCAATTAGTCACATATATTCATGGCCTAGGGGAGGAGGACACCATGTGCCATGAGAGGACAGCCAGGGGCTGTGGGACGCAGGCTTTGTGGTATGAAAAGGGTGGGATACCCCCTGGTTCCTCAAGGAGACAATTGGATTCTTTGAGTAATTCCATGGGTTGTCAGGGAACTAAATCCCACTAGGACAGCAGGAGTGTTTGACCAGAGGAGTCTATCACTGGAGCAGTGTGTGGAGGGGAAGTTGGGGTGAGGCCCCTCAGCTCTTCCCCACCTTCCCCCAACTTTCCCCAGATATCAAGGCAGTTCCTAATACTGGGCACTAATTTTTGGCCTTACACCACAGTGATTTTGACTGAGTCATGATCAAGAGCGTAGCATGTGATCACATTTTCCAAAAGTCTCACCACCTTTGCAGTGGCTCTTAGGATTATGATGACAAGACATTAGAGGAAGCAGTGTGGCATGTACAACTGACGCAGGACAGGCAGTCACCCTGTTAGAGAATCTAATCAAATGGTGAGCCTTAGGGCTAGGGGAGCTGTTCAAGTGGTAGAGTGCCTGCCCAGTGAGCACACAGCACTGAGATCAAACCCACAGACCCCCAAAATATAAAAGGGAATGGGTGAGCCTACTTTCTCCCAACCAGTCTAAAACCTGGCAAAACCACAGGGATGGTAGGCTGTAGATGGTTAGCTTTAGATCTGTAGCTCCCAGCTCCCACAGTGGATGGATGACTGGCTCTTCTGCCATGGCTGCTTGCCAGTCATATTAGCAGTAACCACTTCTCTAACTTGGTGGACTCACTTCTCATCTCACAGAAATGCCCACCTGACACTTTCCCCATGTACCTCCTGTCCAGGTCACCCTATACATCACTTTCTCCCCACCTCCAAGCCTTTGGTCACATCATCCCCCTCCAGTCCTCCAATCTGGATGCCTTTGCTCCTCTTCCTTTGCTGAAGTGGCTTCTCAAATGCAGTCACTTCATCTCTCTTCCCCCACTGCTGCAGCCTGCAGGGGCTACTCACTTCTCTTATTTCCCTGGCTCTGTAGTGCTCAGTGTCTGCTGCTTTTGAAAAAAAATACGCTTTTCCCTCCTTTTTTTGGTGGACTAGGGTTTGAACTCAGGGCTTCACACTTACTCTAATGCTTTTAATATTTCACATCTTTTGATTCCTTCCTTCTTCTCTCCCTTCTTTCTTCCCCCTCCCTCCCCCATCTCTTTCTGTTTTCTTTCTTTCATTCATTCTATAAAATCCTGGCCTCACCCATGCTAGGCAAACATTCTCCTACTGAGCTACATCCCTGCCCCTCAGTTTCTCTTTAGACAGTGGTCCTTGCTTTCATCCTAATTACTATGGTTATCTCAATTCACTTTTTCTGTATCTGCTTAGGAAACTCTCAGCAGGAAAATAAAGAAGCAGTAATAGAATTTATAGTTTGAACACCATCCATAACTAATTCTAATAGATCATCTTCATCTAGCCCCAAATATAAGCAATACAAAATAAGCCCTCAATAAATGTTTATTGAAATAAGTGGCATTGCTACTTTATATACTCTAAGTATTTATTTCTAGTAACTTTATTTGTTTGGTACTGACCAGGTACATATTACTCATGAAGCAATGAGAAGAGAAATGATGTTGGTTTCAACCCTAACTTTATATAAAACCTTTTTATTTTTCAAATCTTTGGTACAGTTACAAAGCAGGATTGGGCACCTGTTATAGCTTATTGGAGGCTGTTTTAAGCACAATAGAATGCCTTTCTATTTGTATTAATAAAATGTATTTCAGTGCACATTTCCTTTTTTTTTTTTTTTTTTTGGTGACTCTGGGGCTTGAACTCAGGGCCTCTTGCCTGCAAGGCAGATGTTCTACCACTTGAGCCACTTCGCCAACCCCAACTGACACTTCTTGAAGGACATTTTATTTATTTATTTATTTATTTTCATTTTTCTTTTATTATTCATATGTGCATACAAGGCTTGGTTCATTTCTCCCCCCTGCCCCCACCCCCTCCCTTACTACCCACTCCACCCTCTCCCTCTCCCCCCCCTCAATACCCAGCAGAAACTATCTTGCCCTTATTTCTAATTTTGTTGTAGAGAGAGTATAAGCAATAATAGGAAGGAACAAGGGTTTTTGCTGGTTGAGATAAGGATAGCTATACAGGGCATTGACTCACATTGATTTTTCTCTAGTACCTGTTCCCCTTTTCCTATTGGCCTCAGTTGCTTTAAGGTATCTGCTTTAGTTTCTCTGCGTTAAGGGCAACAAATGCTAGCTAGTTTTTTAGGTGTCTTACCTATCCTCACCCCTCCCTTGTGTGCTCTCGCTTTTATCATGTGCTCATAGTCCAATCCCCTTGTTGTGTTTGCCCTTGATCTAATGTCCACATATGAGGGAGAACATACGATTTTTGGTTTTTTGAGCCAGGCTAACCTCACTCAGAATGATGTTCTCCAATTCCATCCATTTACCAGCGAATGATAACATTTCGTTCTTCTTCGTGGCTGCATAAAATTCCATTATGCATAGATACCGCATTTTCTTAATCCATTCGTCAGTGCTGGGGCATCTTGGCTGTTTCCATAACTTGGCTATTGTGAATAGTGCTGCAATAAACATGGATGTGCAGGTGCCTCTGGAGTAACAGTCTTTTGGGTATATCCCCAAGAGTGGTATTGCTGGATCAAATGGTAGATCGATGTCCAGCTTTTTAAGTAGCCTCCAAATTTTTTTCCAGAGTGGTTGTACTAGTCTACATTCCCACCAACAGTGTAAGAGGGTTCCTTTTTCCCCGCATCCTCGCCAACATCTGTTGTTGGTGGTGTTGCTGATGATGGCTATTCTAACAGGGGTGAGGTGGAATCTTAGTGTGGTTTTAACTTGCATTTCCTTTATTGCTAGAGATGGTGAGCATTTTTTCATGTGTTTTCTGGCCATTTGAATTTCTTCTTTTGAGAAAGTTCTGTTTAGTTCACGTGCCCATTTCTTTATTGGTTCATTAGTTTTGGGAGAATTTAGTTTTTGAAGTTCCCTATATATTCTGGTTATCAGTCCTTTGTCTGATGTGTAGTTGGCAAATATTTTCTCCCACTCTGTGGGTGTTCTCTTCAGTTTAGAGACCATTTCTTTTGATGAACGGAAGCTTTTTAGTTTTATGAGGTCCCATTTATCTATGCTGTCTCTTAGTTGCTGTGCTGCTGGGATTTCATTGAGAAAGTTCTTACCTATACCTACTAACTCCAGAGTATTTCCTACTCTTTCTTGTATCAACTTAAGAGTTTGGGGTCTGATATTAAGATCCTTGATCCATTTTGAGTTAATCTTGGTATAGGGTGATATACATGGATCTAGTTTCAATTTTTTGCAGACTGCTAACCAGTTTTCCCAGCAGTTTTTGTTGAAGAGGCTGCTATTTCTCTATTGTATATTTTTAGCTCCTTTGTCAAAGATAAGTTGCTTATAGTTGTGTGGCTTCATATCTGGATCCTCTATTCTGTTCCACTGGTCTTCATGTCTGTTTTTGTGCCAGTACCATGCTGTTTTTATTGCTACTGCTTTGTAATATAGTTTGAAGTCCGGTATTGTGATACCTCCTGCATTGTTCTTTTGACTGAGTATTGCCTTGGCTATTCGTGGCTTCCTGTGTTTCCATATAAATTTCACAGTAGATTTTTCGATCTCTTTAATGAATGTCATTGGAATTTTGATGGGAATTGCATTAAACATGTAGATTACTTTTGGGAGTATCGACATTTTTACTATGTTGATTCTACCAATCCATGAGCATGGGAGATCTCTCCACTTTCTATAGTCTTGAAGGACATTTTAATCATTTCTCAAGGCTCTCCAAATTCTAAGGCAGCAAAATTGCCAGTAGCTAAAGAAATGATAATTATTTTAGCTGGCGCTTGTATTAGGGTACATTTTTTTTATAACAGTTTTTTTCAGTTCAAGGTAGGAGCAGCTCAGGCTAGACCTGGCTACCTCTCAGCTAAGCTGAGGGGCAAGAGTATCCCGTGGACAGGCTTCAGCCCTGGGCTCCTCCTATATCATTAAAAGAGAGCAGGAACACTGGAGGGCATGGTTATCATGCCAGGGGCTATCCCATAGCCAGACAGAGCACTGTGGGAGATTTCACACTAAGATGCTTCATCTTGGCGTAGTCCACAAATTGTGTGACCACTCTCTGCCCCTGGAAACTGTTGAGTGGTTCCTCTGTTGACCTCTTTTTTTCTAGGCCATCAATTGACTACACAGAAGGTCACCCCTTCCTACCTATAATACAGAGATTCATACTAATGGTTCTCCCAAACAAACCCCTACACACTAAGGGAAAGCCAGAGTCTATCTTCCTTAGTGTCCTAAGAGTTAATAGAGTCTTCTTTTAAGGGAATCATGAAAATATGCAGATCTCTAAGCTTAGGGGTTAGGCAGAAAAAAGAGGAGGAACAGGGCAAGAATGTCTTTCTTTTAATTTTCATCACCCTGGGAAGGAAATAAAGTATTCCCAAAGAGTTTGTAGACTGTGTGTATATGTGATTGTGTATAATGAAGTCATCTTTTGCCATAGGAATTCAATCCCAAAGGGAATTATAGTCATCAGTTTTTTCTGTATCTTTCTAGGGATCGCCTGAGTATATGCCAGCATATTTGTATATGTTTGTATATGCTTTTCTATGTATATTTTAAAAGCATTTTTTTTAAATGCTGGGGATCAAATCTAGGGTCTTGTTTGTACACAGTAGGCAAGCACTGTACCACTGAGCTGAATCCCCAGTCCCTAAAAACACATTTTCTAATATGTATTTTTATATGTATGCATTGTTTGTTTGTTTTTTTTTTTCCTGCACAAATGGAACACTCTGTGCCCTGGTTTCTTATAGAGAACAATCTATGCCATGGTACATAGATCTGTGTCATTTTTCAATAGAAGTTTGCAGATAGTTCCATACTTCAATTTATTTAATCAGTCTTCTATTAATGACCATTGCTGGAAACTCATTTTAAGACTGCGTCTTAGTAATTAAATGTTAATGACTTTTAAGCTAATTACAAAACGGGTGCAGGCATCTGCGTAGATGTTCTTCTGCATTAAGGAATTTTTAATTCCATGGGTTTTTAAAGCCATTTTCAGAGTTGCCCTATGATGACTGTGTTTTAAATAGCAGCCTCAAGGTACAAATGCTGATTTGAATCAGTGGGGTTCAATTTTAAGAATCTAGTAATGAGAGTGTTCCTGGGGAAGGGGACAGTGATGGTACTGTAAGGGTAGAGGGATGGAGGTTGGCTCTGGAAAACGAAGCAGGCCTGTTTCTCCAAATGTATCTTCAAAGCCCGGTTTCCTTCCTAACAGAGTCCCCAGGAGCCAGTTTTAAACAGTTTCTTGTTTATATTTCAGAGGAGCTAGGTATATTTATGTGGTTTCTTTTTCTGAAGAACCCTACCTTGCTAGTTTTTAAAGGCTTGGTTGTTAACACCTCTAAAATCTCTAAGAGATTTATGAACCAACATATAAGACATGAATTGTACACATTTTATGCTCCAAGGTTTTCTTCATTCTTTTTTTTTTGGGGGGGGGTGAGAGACTCCTGCTGTGCTGTCTTTTTAAATATTTTAATGATTTTGTTAATTTTTAATCCATATTAATCAGAGTTGAACTCAAATAGATTAATATGCTATTTACAAATGTTAGAGATTTTAAAACTGAGATGAAGATAGACCATTAATTCTTTAAATTAAACTTTGTGTTACCTTTAGGCAAAATTCTTAGGTAGTTATTTTTTTTTAGGCAAGAGGGTTATAAATGTAAATTCATACTTATCTCTGTGGGGAAGGATTTTTGTGACTGTGCTATAGTAAATAAGAACATTGGCATCCACATGTTCCTGAAGCATTGAGGTTTCTTTTTGGGCAAGGCTGTTATGGGGAAGACTCACCAACTGATCTGGTTACCTCCTAGCAGGGGAGTACAGTTATTGAAGCTGACATTTGGTCCGGTCAGATAGGTTTGCCTCAACCTCTGTGTTATCTCTTACCTCTTATGTTCTGTCACCCGGGCTCTGCACATACTTAAAATAATTTTTCAAGATTCTATATGTGGAAAACCTAAAAATATGACATGAATATGTGACTCCTGTTCTATTAGAGGATGAAATGGTCACATGTGCCTAATTCACAGTTGTGCCATGTTTCCTAAAAGAGTTAGAGCAGTGCCTTACTCATTTAAGGGGTAATTCCCAAGAAAATCATCAAAATGGGAAATGGGGGAAATTCCAGATGTACTGTGCAATTGCAAAGGGCACTTGAAAAAGAAAATAAAGTTTGGGCTGAAGATATAGGTCCGTAGTAGGGCACTTGCCTAGTACACATGAGGCCCTGAGTTCAATCCTCGGCACCACAAAAAACAAGTAAAGAGGTAACAAGAATAAAGAGTTTTTTGGTGAAACAATTTTATGGTGAAAGTTGCACATCATAATAACTAATTATTAAGTAGTTTAATTTTTTTTTCATTTTGGTAAGTTTTTTATGTAATGTTCATCCTTCAAGTCCTTCATCTTTTTTTCCCACTTACTCTGTGATAAATATGAAAGCAGCCAAAGGAAACACACAATCACAGTCATGAGACAGCATTTGACAAGAATTAGAACAACATCCTGAGGACAAGCAGGCTGTTCACTCTGGGCCAGAGTAGAAAGCAGAGGAAGGGAAAGATCACACAAGTCCAGATGTGCATATTGTGACTTGGCATTGAGAAGGAAGCTTTGAAGGTGAGGGTATCAGAACGAGCTTCTTTATTCAACTTCAGGAGGAATTCTATGGAACATTCTTTAGTTAAGGGGCTCAGAATAAAATCACAGGCAAGGGAGGAACAAGTCAACTGGAACTGTCTACCATAGAAGGGACAGGGTCTTGAAACCTTTCTTCAGTTAACTCAGCTTCTCTTTCCTTCTCTCCACTATCCTTGTTCTTCTCCTTTCTGCTGGCTGGAGTTGGTAATTTAGTGAAGTTTCACAAGGGTGTTTTTGTGATGAGCCCTGGCATCTGTGGGGCTGGCTGTACCCTGTATAGGTTTTATGTTCTAAAAACTTCTATAGAAAATGCATTAAGTATTTTTCAGAAGACAATTTCTTCTGAAAGTGAGCTTTAGGTAAGAGAGCATCTTCCCTAAAAGAGAAATGTCATGTGCTTCAAGTAGAGGATGTTCTGTCCATATATAGAATTTAGCAAATAGAGAAACAAAAATAATTAAAATGTGATGGCATTGAATAGCTATCATTCTAAACGCATAGACCTGGGCAGGTGGAACTGAAAGATCATTGCCATCAGGAGGAATTGGTTTCTGGCTTTACTTTCTCTGGATTTTCTTTCCAGAAGCATATGACTGATGGCCCAGGGAAGTAGAGCGGATCTTTGTTCTTGTTGCAGCTCGCTTTCCTTTTACTCTGTTAAATTACGAACCACCTAGGCAGGAAGATGTAAGAGGAAACGCTATGTCCCATTCCTTTAACCGGCAAAGCAGACAGTGTTAGGGTATTAGTTTCCTGACAGTGGGAAGGAAATAAAGAGAATAGAAGAAGAGGCCCAGATTATATGATTGGCATCAGTAAGGAGTCCAAGGTTTATTATCACAAATCTAAAGCTATCTAGGTAGACTCAGTAGCTGCTGACAGGTATGTGGAAAAACAGTTTAATTAATCCTTTTAGAAATGAATGTGCAAATGTGGGTCCCAGATGCCATCTTTCCCGATTTACTGCTAAGCCTTTTCTCTTCCCTTTAAAATCCAATCCCTGTTACCTGTTTCTATTTTAGTTGATGTGACTCACTCTGCTCGTAATGTACTTGAAAACTTGCAGTCTTCTTCCCAGTTCTTTTCTTCTTGCACCCACCTCTTTTTCTCAGCTCCTGGTGTAGCCACGCTGATTCAGGCCATCTCACCAAGGGTCTGTTGTGTATCGGGCAGTGTACTGAGGATTCAGCTGAAAAACAATTTCCTTGTCCTTAGGAGTTTACATTTCAGTGAGGAAACAAGCCCATCACCACCGGTGAAGTAAGATAGCACAGGATTCAGAAGAGTCCAGCAGAGCAATTTGGAAGAGATAGAGGGAATTGGGGAAGGCTTTCAGTCGGGAAGCAATTTTTGGAATTAAGTGTCTCCTACTGTTTTACGTCAGTGTGTTTCCATCCAAGTGTGTTTTGATCCATGTAAGTTTATTTTGTATTTTTATTTTTTGTGCTGCTGAGGATTGACCAAGGGGCTCATGCATGCTAGGCAAATGCTTTGCCAACCAATTGTATTCCCAACCCTATTCACTTTTAATACTTAAGTTTTTTTTCTTTGTCCTTAAACGTTAACTTTTGTACTTTGATTCCTTTTTGTTTTGTTTGTTTTGAGATAAGGTTGTATATATTAGCTCAGGCTGTCCTCTTTGCACTCCTCCTGCCTTAGCCTCCTGAGTGCTGGGATTACAGGCATGAGCCACTGTGTCTAGCTCTTTAATTCCTAAAGAATGTGGCAACTGGTTACCATCTTGTTAATAACAGGGTTCCAAATATTTGATCAGGAAACACCTTTCATCTCTCTAGACAAAATAAACCTAACCCTTTACAGTGCTACAGCCTCATTACTATCTGAAATTCTAAACACTGTGGAGTCCAAACCATCCACAGCTGAGTCTTTTAGAGCAGAGCTGCTCACACAGCACTGGGATATTGTTATGACACTTGCTCTGATTCTGAAGGTCAGGGTACAAACTAATTTGTGTATTTCTAAGAAACTTCCAGGTAATGCTGATAGTGCTTAGAAATTCAGTGAGTTAACAAGGTTTTAGAGGATGAAAAGAGATAAGAAAATAAGATTAAAATGAGTGGGACTGGGGATATGTAGCTTAGTGGTAGAGTCCTTGTCTAGCCTGAATCAAACCCTGTGCTCTGTCCCCAATGCAAAAAAAAAAAAAAAAAGAAAGAAAGAGAAGAAAAAAATAGAAGGCATATTTTCTTCTCTGTACATGTTAGATGGACCTTGTGGGGTACCTCTCGTTAACTCTCATGTATTCTTTCCAGCCTCTTTGGCTTTTGTCCTTGCACCCAGAGCCAGCCAGTGATGTGACTGTAAAGTTGCTGCCCTCCACCCCCTCACACCCTACCCTCACCCTTACACCCCCCACCCCCGCCCATTGCTCTGGAATCATGTAGAGCTGTGATAAGGTGTGCATCCACCTAACTGAGTGGTAGGTTCCCTGAGGCCCTGAGAGAGCACTGAATAATCAGAAATCCTGACTTGGCTGTGGGCAGAGTTCCTTTTGGCATTCTCTCTCCATCTAACTGGTTTGTGTAACAGTTGGGCTGCTGGAATGGTTTCTGAAGCAAGTCTGTTTCCTACAATGTGTAATCAGGAACTGGCAGAAAATTTATCTTTAGCTTTTAAGATTCCCGTTAGAAATTCTCCTAACTCCAGCCTTGGCAGTTGAGTGACCTGCCCATGACCTGCTTAAGGGCTGGCTAGAGTGGAATGCAAAGTGTCTCTTTATTCTGCTGGAGTGTTTCCCCTGGTGATTTTCTTTGGATCTTTTACTGGCTCCACCTATACTCTTCTACACTGTAGATACTCTTGTAAGCTAACACCAGAAGAGCAGTTTCCAAAGGCTGCCTGCTCCTGAGTCTTTACAACCAATGCTAGAAAGAATATTTCCTGGTCTTCCTGGGGAACTTTCCTGTGGAATTCCCCTACAGACCGATTGCAACAATGCCTGTTAGCTTTATGAGATCTGTCTCAGTCCAAACTGAAAAACCTGGGTGACGTCGAGCTGACAAGAGGAAGTTGAAAAATGGCCTTGTACAGTGGTTCTCAGACTTTAGCCCGAATCAGAACCACCTGGAAGGCTTGTTAAAATGCAGATTGCTGGGCTCTGAACCTCTAATTTCTGATTTTGCAGGTCTAGGTTGTGGCCTGAGAATTTGTTAACATCTTTGTTCCTTCCCAGGTCTTATAATTCAGGTACATATAGATGATAACCAGGAATGTGGTTACATGCATTGTTGACAATTTTCAACATTACTTCCCAGTCCCTTTTTTTGTTTGTTTTTAAACACTGGGGCTCAAGGACACAGCAGCTTTTCTGGGTAGCCAGTGCCGTTTGGGGTAAGCCAGGCCACTCCCTAAGACTTTTTGGACTCTACCAGGAGTAGAGAGACTTGATCTTCTACAAGAAGTATATGGACGCATAGGGTGGAGGCAGCAAGGAAACCTGCTTCCCACCTACCTTCCTATTAGCAAAGTAATATTAAATTGGTGTTAATGTTGAATTAAAATTTAAACCCAAAATGAATTTGAGTTTTGAACAGCAGAGTCAAGGCAAAGGAAGGGGAAATTTCGTTGATCTGGCATTTCCATTCCTCTGCTCCCTTAGATACTCTTTGCTCCCATCACAAGGATAAGGTGGTTGATACTGGTTCAGTTTTGTGAGTGTTTCTTGCTGTTGAAGGTGACTAATGCATGCTTTCTATTGAAGCAGTTCTGGAGCATCCCAGGAAGGACAGGATGATCTTGACGTTGGTCTTGGTGACCTGCCCTCCGATGAGGACGAAGTCATCAGCAGTTCTGATGAAGATGATGTCAGCTCTGAGTCAAGTAAAGGAGAGCCAGACCTGGAAGGTAAACAGGTATGTTTTGCTAATTGTTTCTACTTTTGTGTTTGTTGGTCTGTCCTCAAAAACCCTAGTGAGTTTTCATGAAACATTCTTCAAATTTATGTTTAATTACTACTATAAAGTAGCACTAAGATGTTATCCTGTTTCTAAGTACATATCACCTAGGGATTGTTAGTGATTTTTGAGAAATAATTTTCACTAATAACCACTGGCTTTTTGATAACAAAAATTCCTCTTAAGGCTGTTCTTCATACCAGTTCTTAGATTTCTGGAATGAAAGGAATTATATACATTTGACATTCAGTTACATCTTCTTAGGGACAGAATAAAGGTTGTTGCTACTAGTACAATTATAATTTGCTTTGAAATATCCAGAACGTGTATAAGTTTGGGGAACATGGAGATTGTCCATGTGTTGATATAATTGTTTAAGATGTGTGTCTCTCTAGTTTGGCATGAATATTTATCTACTTCATTCAAAATCACATTTCTTTCCATGAAGACATTATGAAAAGGATAAAATTAGTACAGGAGCAATATCCCCATGATAATGGGACTGTTATAACAAGATCGAATCAAAGGATTTATACAGCACATCAAGCTGTAGAGGAAATTCATGTCACCTAACTCTCTTAATTTGTCAATTCATTATGCTTCCTGGGTAATGTTTTCGCTCAAGTTAAATTCATTTTTAGTCAGGCATGGTGAAATATACTGTAATCCCAGCACTTAGGAGACTGAGGCAGAAGGACTACAAATTTGAGGCCAGCCTAGGCTACATAGCAAGACCGTGTCTCAAAAAAAAAAATTATTAATTAATTTTCACCCTTAAGTGAATGACACAAATAAAATTAGCTAAATTTGAGTCCCAGCTCTACCAACTCTGATTTGGGTGATCTCAAGCTAATTACTAACCTTTTGGCTTAAAGAGTGCCACTTTCTAGATGGCAAAAATAATAGTACTTCTAGAATTATGAGGATTAAGGGATCTGACATATGGAAAAAGAATACTTCCCAGTACACAGAGTTCACAGATTGTTTAATGCTAGCAAAACTTTATTTCTGTGCAGTAAATACTGGATAGTAGTGTTGGGAGTAACCACCAGAAATTATTTAGGCAGGTGAATTTGTAAAACTCTTAAGACAGATGAATGGCTGTTCTTCTTAAAGATTCATGGCATTCTGCAGCAATCTGTGGGTTTTACTCTGTCAAGCAATTCTTCCTGTGTCTTCTTGGTATCTGTTGTGCCCAGATTCGAAAACTCATTTTCCATGTTGCTTCTTCTTAGATACAGAGTCTACAGATATGTATAGAACACCCACCATGTCCCTGGTACCATTGGTATTTGCTAGAGATAAGCAGTACTCATGCTTCATGCTTCATGCACTCATATCCCAGTGGGGCAAGAGGGACCATAAATGCATAAACAGGAAGAACTCCAGAGTGTTACAGGCTGTGGAAGGAATAATGTGCTAGAAACAGTGGGAGGGGCACTTTGGATGATAGCCTCTGAGAAGGTGATATTTGACTGGTATTTAGATGACTGACAGAACCTGTGTAGAGTCTAGGAAGAGCAGTGAAATGGCCTCTAAGGGCTATAATTAAATCAACCTTTACTCTGTGTGATAAGCAACCCCATGTTCTTTCTTTTTCTAACAGATACTATCATTTGGGTCTGTTTCTTTTGCTTGAACCTTTTCCATTTTCTCCCCATACTTGAAGTGGTGGCCATAATTGGTTTCCACATTCTGCTGGGGATTATGTTGATACATGATAAAAAGGAAGGAATAATCTCTAACCTTGTGCTATGCCTCTTCTCAACTCTGCCTGTCCTGACA
This sequence comes from Castor canadensis, assembly GCF_047511655.1. Classification (NCBI taxonomy): domain Eukaryota; kingdom Metazoa; phylum Chordata; class Mammalia; order Rodentia; family Castoridae; genus Castor; species Castor canadensis. Next base: position 132,826,101 of record NC_133393.1, on the reverse strand, counting down.
CTGCCTGGTTGACTCAGTCAACCAGTGGAGACTCCCAGGGTTCCTTCCTCTATATTTGTCCCTGCTTTTTTTTTTTTTTTTCCTCTTCCTATATTTATTTCACTATTTTATGTCCTTAGTTTTGCTGCATTATGACATCCCTGTTAAATCTTTATCTTTTTTTTTTTTTAATGGGACAGTTTCTTCAGCTAGTTATGCATATGTAACATCTTTTAACCTGGTGCCAGTAGTTCTAATAATTTCTCTCCTTTATAATTCTCAGCCGCCCTGATGAATTTACTGTCTATCTCTTCATCTGAGACAACAATGGCAAGAATACAATACACTAACTCTTCCTTTCTAGGCAGATGTTAATACATAACAATGGCCTGGCAAATGCTTTTCTTCTAAGTAATTTGCTTTCATAGTAGTAAGAAGAATACAGTTCTTGGAGCCAGACTCTGCCATTTACTTGCTCTGTGATATTGAACAAAGTTCTCTTTGGCCTAGTCTCCCCATCTGTAAGAAAAGGAGGGAATAGAGTATACACTTGACTTTATTTTGTTGTGATGACTAAATGATATATGCCATTTAGAACATGCCTAACTGCCTAGCCTACTTGATCATAAGTGCATGACAAAAAAGTTCAACATTGTTAGCCATTAGAGAAACACTAATCAAAACCTCAATGAGGTACCGTTTTATAGACACTAGGATGGGTGTAATAAAAAAAGGTGGACAGTAACAAGTGTTGGGGAAGATGTAGAAAAATCGGAATCCTCATATACTACTGATGAGAATATAAAATGGTGCCATTGCTTTGTAAAACAGTCTGTCAATTTCTCAGACTCAGCAATTCCACTCTTAGGTATCTACATAAAAGAAATGGAGACATTTGTTTACACAAAAACTTGTACAGGAGTGTTCATATCAGCATTATTCTAATAACTAAAAGATGGAGAGACTTCACATGCTTATCAACTGATAAGTAGATAAACAGATTGTGGTGTCTATCCGCATGATGGAACATTATTCCATCACAAAAAGGAATGGGGGTGACTGGTAAAGGGTACAGAGTTTCTGTTTTGGATGCTGAAATGTTTAAGATTAGATTATGGTGATGATCATACAACCCTGAATGCATTATGAACCACTGAATTGTTTAAAGGGTAAAAAAAATATGTCTTATGGTATATAAATTATATCTCAATAAAGCTATTTAAAGAATAAAAGGAATCAGGCTAGAGGGAAAACAATAGAGCTAAGTGGATGATTACAACAGAGCATGTAATCCTATACATCATCTGAGGGGAGGCCACAAATTTGGCTTTCCTACAACCTAATTAAAAAAGCTGATAACAGTATCCAAAAGAAAAACAAATTCTTTGGAGTAGAAGCATAAGAAGAAGAGTTTATTTCTAATTTCCTTGGTCCTAGTTTCTCAGTTTTGTATTGTTCTGAGGCTCACACAGGATGATAGATGCAGAAGTTTTTGGAAAGTCAGGAGAGTTCATGCCTGTTGAACACATGTAATTTACTTCCATGATTGTATTTGTGATAGGTCACCCTACTTTCCAAAGTGGCACAAACTTGATGGTTAAAACCACAGAATTTAATTGGATGCTTAAAGTCAGAAATCAAGACATGAACAGGGCTATACTTATCTCTGAAACCTGTAGGAAGGATCTTTCTTTGTCTCTTCCTAACTTCTGGTGGTTTACTGACAATTTTTGAGATTCCTTGGTTTACAGTTGTAGCAATTCATTCTGTGCCTGAATCATCACATGGTGCTGTCCATTCATGTGTCTCTGTTTCACACCAGTCATATGGAACTCCAGTACGACATCATTTTAACTTATCTGCAATGGCCCTATTTCAAATAAAGTCATATTCTGATGTCCTGGGGATTAGGGCCTCATAGGAAAGGAACACCATTCAATCCATACCAAGTGCTATATCCTTAATAGGTGCTATAGATGATATATGTTTAGATGCTAATAATGTTTTTTTGTATAAGTACTCAATTCAGTAATAGGCAAAAAGAAAGAATATATAAAATTCTACCTTTGTCTTTGTGAAGGAAACACAAGCAGGAGTTCAAAAAATTACTCCTCCTGGTGTGATGGCACACACCTATAATCCCAGCATTCAGGAAACTGAGATGACAGGATTGAAAGTTCAATGACAGCCTGGGCTGTACAGGAGACCCTGTCTCCAAAAAGAATAAAATTAGCATTAGCATTGTACCACTCCTGTGTACCTGAGCTTGTCTCTGTGCTAAGGGTACGCGTAATTAATCTTGGTAATTAAAAACATGCTATGGTATAGATCTGTCATAGGCCCTGTGTCTGTCTCACGTGAAGACAAGGAATTTTACTTTTATTTTTATTTTTATTTTTTATTTTTTTATTATTCATATATGCATACCAACGCTTGGGTCATTTCTCCCCCCTGCCCCCACCCCCTCCCTTACCACCCACAAGAAAAGGAATTTTAGACAGTAAGTAACTTGCTTTGTAAACCCCTGAGATGGGGTTTTCCACCCAAATCTGTCTCTACTAACAAATCAGTACATCATTTACAGAAGCAGGTGACGCCCCAGGACACATTTGGGTGGGGTAATGAGCCATGCGAATCTCCTTTGACCCATTTCCAAATTTCATGTTTTTTGCTTTTTCCTTTCAATTTTTAATAAGTATTTAAAAACTGAGGAGCATTGTTTTTGCTTCTTTGTGGTTTCTCTGCATTTTTGCTTCCCTGTCCTCCTTCAGGTCTTTGAAAACTAGCTCATGATTTTCCCTCAGGAAGGGTAAGGGTGAAAATTGAAGGTAGCATTATCCTTTAGGTATTAATCATGGTGTTACCTCATCTTTAAGGTGACAAAGAGATGGTTCTCAGGTCAGTCTAGAGGTTAATTTTGATTTTTTGTTTGTTTATTTATTGTTTTTGTTTTTCTGGGACAGGGTTTGGCTATGAAGCCCAAGCTGGCATTGATCCTCCTGCCTTAGCCTCCTGAGTACTAGAATTACAGGTGTGGACTACCACACCTGGCTACATTTTTTGTTTTTTTATTAAGTATGATAAAAGAGACCTTTTAATAATTATATTAAAAAGTAATAGATACATTTCACTGAACATTACTTGTAGTGAACAAATATGATAAAAGGTGAACACAGGAATTTGTAAGAGATTTTAGATTATAAAACTGGATTTCAGATCAAATGTTCTGCTTTGGAATTTGTTTGACTTATTTTATGACCTGGACAAAGTATTTCCATTTGTTTGTGGCTCGTGTCTCAAATTCCAGGGCAGTATACTTTTGGGAGTTGCTATTATTTAACAGGCAGTCTACTTTGAAATGTGATATAATTTAAGCAAGGATTTTCATTAACTGAGCAGTTGAGCTGCCAATTATGGCCTCTCTTGAGGTTTTACGGTGAGGTGTGTTTTTCTATCATTATTTGACTTGGTCAGAATCACTTACTGTTCTCATAAGTTGAAGATAATATATAACTTTTAAATCTGGTTGTTTTTGACATTTTTTGAAAGTGATTGTTATCCATTGATTCATTTTCTAGTCACTATCCTTTATTTAGCTCTACAGTTTTCTTAGTTTAAAAGGCAAAAGAAACAAATACATAGAATTTTGAAACTGGAAAATGCCTTATCATCTAGTCTAATCCGTTGTTTTATGTGACAATTTTTTGTATGTGTGTATGTAGTGGGGGGCGGAATTGAGGTTTGAACTCCAGGCTTCACACTTGCAAAGCAGGTGCTTTTCCTCTTGAGCCACACCTCCAGTTCATTTTGCTCTGGTTATTTTAAAGGTGAAGTTCTTGTGAATTATTTGCCCAGGCTGGCCTCAAATTGCGGTCCTCCCAACCTGAGCCTCCCAAGTAGGTGTGAGCACTGGCGCCTGGTTGTGACAAAAGCTTTTAATTCATTTGGGTTTACATTTTCATGTTATGGAACACATTCAAAGCACTGTGTTGTGATCTTAGATTCTGAGAAGGTAACTGCCACCCTTGTACATATTTGCTTATTCGTAAATATTGCACAACGATTAGGCACTGTGCTGTGTGCATAAGGATGCACAGGTGAATGCGGTCATAGTCTGGAGGGAATTAAGACATTTTATCAAGTAAACACAATCCACTGGATTAAGTCCCATAGATACTATGTGAATAAGAGAGTAGTCTCACCTTTTGGGGGTAGCAGCAAGAAAACAGAAAGGCAGCCTTGGTAAAGCGAAAACATTTGGGCACAATCTTAAAGGCTGTTTTGGAACATCACAAGCTGAAATCCTTGGGGAGAAAATTCACCTTGACCTGAAAGGAAGTCAGAGTCAAAAGAAAGACATGCTAAGAGACAGGTTAGAGCAGAGCACATTTGGAGTTTCAGAGTGGTTCCAGTTTGACTGGAGTTAACACAGTGGGGAGGAGTAGGAAAGAGGAGTGAAAGTTTAGTGTATACTTTGTGAAGGGCCTTTAATACACAGAAAAGGAAAGATTGGTCATTCGTACCCATATGTGATAGGGGCTGCTAATGTGGTCCAGCCTAAGAACTAGCATGATTATTATTTGCATTTTAGTAGTAGTATTCTTGTGACAAGGTAGAACATAGATTGCAGAGTGATAGATCTACAGCCAAGCAAACAACATAGACTGCTATAACAGTGTAGGCAAGAAATGAGGAGGCAGTGCTAGAGACCAGTGCTGTCATTTGGATCTTGAATGTTCCCCTAACATTCATGTGTTAAAGGCTTGATTGTCTGCCTGTGATGCTGTTGGGAGGTGGTAGAACTTTAGTAGGTTAGACCTAGTAGAAGGAAGTTAGTCATTGGGGACATGACCTTAAAGGGGACATAGGGACCTTGGTCTTAGCTCCTTCCTGTCTTTCCCTTTTGCCTCTGGGTGCCATGAATTAAGTATCTCCTCCTGCCACAATGTACTGTGCTGCCACAGGCCCAAAACAACACCAAATGTCCAACCACTGAAACCCTGAGCCAACCTAAGCATTTCCTCCTTTTAGGTTATTTATCTCAGGTATTTTGTGACAGTGACCAAAATCTGACTAGCAGAGACAGGAAAGAATCAATTAAGATAAATTCAGAAGGACAAACTGACAGGACTTGTAGACTCAGAAATGAAAGATAAAAAATGGCTTTTAGGAAAAGAAAGTGGAGCTCAGGTTTTCGGGGTTGTTGCCTGGGTAGGTACAGTAGCCAGTATAGGGAAGTTCAGACTTTCCTTCTATTAAACTGACTGACAGTAGACAGAGCAAAAAAAGAAAAAGATACTATTATATTATAGGCAAGACATAAGGAGGCATACAAATTTATTAACATGCATACCGGCTACACAAAATACAGAAACACAAAGAATTGCTAGATAGTAGGGGAGAGAGAAATGGGGGGAAATGGGCAGAATGACACTGTGAACAAGGGTTGTCTTAGGCAGATGAAGCTTCTCTGCTGGCAGTCTTGAGAAGAATAGAGAGTACATTTAGTGTAAACAGATGGAGACCTTTTACTATTTTCTATGAGTTAGCTTCCCTGCTTAAGGAGATTTATAGGAAGGAAATCCAAGACAATTGCGTTTCTTTTGGAAGAACTTTCTTCCAGAGATGACCCTGCCTACCCTGGGGAACAAAGGAAGGTTAGGCAGCTTCACAGGCCTCCAGTTTCCTGTAAGTGAAAGCGGTCAACACGCCAAAGAGCATGTGTTGGAATATCATTTTCTGAGCCCCAACACTATAGTATGCAAGTACTTGATGGATTGTTTAAAGAGTGATCATAAGTCATCATATGCTACTCTTTGTGAAGCCTTTTCTGATTTCACACTTCTACTTAAATATGATCTTTCTCTCCTTCAAGATATCAGCAGGTTCATCGTTGTTCATATATATAGTTATTTGCATAGTTAGTATGATCTTCTTACTTCTTGAAGGTTGGGGTTGTTTCTTTAATCTATCCTTTTCCAACACCCACTTTCATGCTCCTTAGATATACAGCTTCAGGATTTCCAAGCCAGGTACCTGGGAATCTGAAATTGAAGATCTGTGTGGTGATTCTCACAATTAATGTGATGTCAAACTCAGCTGTAGAGCAATGAATCAGCTGGCAGGGGAGCTGTTGTTGCTTCTTAGTTCCTTTGCTGTCAAATGTTGACAAGTCAGTTACTAACTCCAGATTTTACAATAACCAAGTAAAGATGGTACTGACTCCTTCATCTTGGAAATTATCTTAGAATGACCAGGAAGATAAGAAATACCAATTCTGAGCCAGGCACCCATGGCTCACTCCTGTAATCATAGCTGCTTGGGAAGCTGAGAACGGGAGGATCGAGTTTCAAGGCCAGTCCTGGCAAATAGGTTGAAAGACTTCATCTCCAAAATAACCAGAACAAAATGGGCTGGAGGTGTGGCTCAAGTGGTAGGTGAGAAGTCCAAGTCCCACCAAAAAAAAAAAAAAAAAAAATTGTCTTCCATGACATTCGGAGACTACACAAACCCCAGATCAAAATACTTCAGTAAGGGCTACCATGCTTACCAGCAATGTGAAAAGGGTTCCAGTATTTCTACATCCTCATCAACAACTGTTATTTTCTGATTTTTTAAAAAAACATGTAACCATTCTGTGGGTATGAAAGTTGTAGCTCATTATGGTTTTAACTTGCATTTTTCTAATAATTAATTATGTCAAACCACTTTTCATGTACTTGTTGGCCATTCTTAGTCTTCTGTGGATAAATATCTGTTCACATCTTTTTCTCATTTTTAACTGAGTTGTATTGAGTCATCAGAAATTTTATTTTTCTTTTTTTTGTGAGATTGGGGGTTTTCAGGGCTTGGTGCTTACAAAGCAAGCACTCTACCACTTAAGCCACACTTCCAGTCTATTTTTCTCTGGTTATTTTTTGAGCTGGGGGGTCTCACTGGGCTGTCGTCAAACCATAATCCTCCTAGCTCAGCCTCTCAAGTCGCTAAGATTACAGGCATGAGCCTTGGGTGCCCGTCCATCAGAATTCTTTATATATTCTAGATGCTAGTCCCTTTTAAAATCACAGTGTGCAGATATTGTCTCCAGTCTGTATATTTTTTATAGTGAAAGTGGTAACAAAGTTTATTAGGAAAGGAATACATTTTCAATAGCCTGAAAGCAGGCTGTCTCTAGAGTGAGAACAACTTCTCCCATCTGTGTATTCTTATCACCTGTTAGTGTTGAACCATGGTGTGTGCCTAAGGATAGCCCACTTTACACAACTCCTTCTAATCCAGGACCTTTCAGGGTCCTGAAGAAGAAGGGAAAAAGAAACAGAGCAGAGCCTTAATAGGAGAGTGCTAAAAAGAGGAACGGAAATAAAAGGTAGATAGATGCCCAAATAAATCAACATTCTCGGTTTTTCTCTTTCTTTCTTTTCTCCTTTCCTTTCCCTCCCCTTCCCTTCCCCTTCCCCTTCCCTTTCCCCTCTTTCCTTCTGGAATTGAACCCAGGGCTTTGGACATGCTAAGCATGTGCTTTGCCACTGAGACCCTAATGCATTTCTCATTTTAAAGGTATATACTGTTATTTTATAAACATTACACTTTGTACCCACAGATGAGAGAAATGTATCATCATAGAAAAGCATTGATTTGCTAGATATTTTTTCAAAATAACAATTATGCAAGTGTACCTCTGCGTGTGTAGAAACACGTACAGCATCTTTGTTATTAGTTGATGACTGATAGATGAGCTACTAGATCAGATTGTGCTTGAGACTGCTTCCTGAGGAATGTCAGCTGTGTCATAAATGTGTAAAGGTGAGTGCATGGAGCTGAGTAAAGCAAAACTTATGCAAGCAGTGAGTCTCAATCATGCACAGCCTATCTTAGAAAAAATGAGGAATAATGGGGATAGAGGTCAAATCACTTAATTGTCTTTAACAGAATTGGAGAGAGCTAAGGTCGAGGAGAAGGTAGAACATCCTAGACTAGTTAGATTTTTATTCTTGTGCACTCTAGATTAGAAATCAATTGTTCTTTTAAACATTCTTTTCGTAAATAGTTGGTTCCATAGCCTTTTTTGAGTACTTTTGCATAACAGTATCTGTATTCTTATAGACGGGTTAGGATTTCTTGCTGTTGCATGCAAACTCCTCTGTAGTAAAGTTTGAAAACACAAAAGGTACAAATACAGCCAAATTGTAAGATTAGTGTTACTCTACTTACTACATTGACTTCTGGATGAGGAGGATGAGAATTTTAATGCTATATTTAACAACTGAAAGAATATTTTATGCAAATTCTGAAGAATGTTTAGATTTGTTAAATCTTCAGAAAAGAGTAGAAGCATGGGTGCATGTTTGTTAAGATATTGCAAGGTTACTAGCAAATGTTGAAGAGAGACTCAGCCAGGCATGGTGGCACATGCCTGTAGTGCTAGCACTCAGGAGGGTGAGGCAGAAGGATTGAGAGTTTGAGGCAAGCCTGGACTTCAGAGCAAGACCCTATGAGAGAGAGAAAGAGAGAGAGAGAGAGATCCAGTATATAATACAATAACTCCCAGGTTAAATATTAGAAAATATGGTTTCTCTTTCCTACTTACTGACTTTTATTTAATTTAATTAATTAATCTATTTAACTGGGCGGTACTGGGGTTTGAACTCAGGGCCTCACACATGCTAGGTAGACACTCACCCACATGAGCCATACCACTAGCACCTCAAACTGTAATGCTCCCAATCTCCACCTCCCAATTAGCTAGGATTATAGTTTTGCACCAGTAATCCATGCATTGCTCCAACTAAGTTTTTTCTTTATTTTTTTATTTTTATATTTGAAGTGCTGAGGATGGAACCCAGGGCCTCAAACATGCCAGGCAAGTGCTGTGCCACAAAGCTACATTTTCAGTTACCCTATCTTTCTAATAATCAACCTTGAACCTTGACAAATCCCTCCTTTTGGTAGGTCTTCTGGGAGATTCTACTCTTAGTCCAGTTCTTGCTTTATATATTTGTTATGTTTGATCTCATTTACTCTGATAACTGACTACCATTTATGATCTAATGGTTCTCATAATAATAAAAAAAAATCTGAAAGTAATGATTTTTCTGGCTTATTACTATAGAAGTAGCTCCAATCAAAAAATCCAAATTTGGGGGCTGAGATATAACTCAGTGCTTACCTAGCATGTGTGAAGCCTGAAATTTGATCTGTAGTACCATTTAAAAAAAATTTAAACCTACTCATAAAACCTTCAGGAATCATGTCTCAGTTTATTTAATTGGACCTCACCAATGCTTTAAATAAGTGAATTAAAGGATCTTAAAGTACCTGGAGAACACAAACAGGCATATATGTAAAAATTATTTCAGGAAAGTTTCATTCATTGTTTAACTGCATTTATTTTTAAATTTTATTAGCATATAATATTTGTATTATATTATATGCTATTTTGTATTATATTATCTGTATTATATGTATATTGTACATTATATGTATATTGTACATTGTGATAGTTACATATATGCTTACAATATATCTTAGTAAATTGCATTTATTTTTATCCCTTAATTCTGGCACTGAAATTCTGGAAGCAGGTAAAAAACATTATTTCCAGTTAAAGAACTAAGATAGTCCTTTGACCCTTCACAGTCATTCTGTGGTAAGCAGATCTACTAGGATAGCATGCGATTTCAATTTAGAAAAGACTACTACTTCCAAAAGAGGTTACTCCAGCTGCTGTTTTTCTCCCCACTGTGGCATTTCATTAATGAATGACTACTGGATCACCATGGTAACTTTTTAAGCCTTTCCTTGTCCAACTGTGCCTTGGGGAGCACACAATAACCGTCCTGGTGTTGCCAATGCTGGCAGGAATGAAGAGACCTCTTCCTAAAACCAGGCCTGATGGTTCTTGTACAGAAGCAGAAGAGCATTTTTCTTTGAATGGCTGTAGCAGCTATAATTTTCACCTGAGGTGGAATATCTAAAACATTTCATCGATCATTCCTTATTTGTGTTCAGATCCTTCAGGGACATTGTGATAGAGATACTTCTCTCCTTTTGTCTAGTGCCCTGGAATCAAAGCCAGTTTTATCAGTATTTAACTGAAAACAAAACAAAACAGACAAAATTTGTATAAATACTAAGATCTCTTTTCAAGTCATCCGCACTATTTTCTTTTAACATTCATGTTTTTTGTCTCTGCTAGGGCATTCAATTTACAGAGGAAGAAGTACAGAGTAGAAGAGTTTGACAACTGCACAGTGGTTTCATAGGTGCAGGAAATCATACATTTGTGTTTTTGAAGAGATGAGGGCAGGTGCTGTGCATTTGATCCTCTTTGCCCTCCCTGGTTTAGTCTTGCCAGTGGGAGTGGTCTCCAGAAGGAGAATATAGGGCCATTATCTGAATCACTGGTCCAAGATAGGAGACATGTTGGGTTTTGTAGCCTGGAACATTTCCTTGTTTCTGCTCATGCCTACCTATTTGCCTGTACTAACATTCTCCCTCAAGAGCTCAGGACTCTGAATTCTCTTAGGGTTATAGATGAGGAGATCAGTCTGGTTCCTTCCTGCTGATAGGGTGCCAGGGGGTACTCAGTGTCCAGAGTTTTGCTGTCTGACAGGATATGGTAAAGTTGATTGGGCTCTGCTGAGAATATGGCCTTTACATTGTTGGGCCAGCAGGACTATGGTTGTCTGGAAATGAAGCAGCTATCCTATTTTTGGGGGTGGCAGGAAGAGGTGTTGATGGGAAGTTGTCAGTATGGTCTGAGGACCAGGGTATTCTGTAGCTGGAAGGTAAGAAATTTTAAGAAGGGTATTGAAATTAGAGGCCCAGATGAGACAAGTCACAGCATTAGAAGCGGGGGACAGGAGGTATATAGTTGAGCAGTCTTGGTCAAAGATGTGGTCTGGTTAATCAGTATCTTGGGATTGGTCAGGTGAGGCCTTGTCAGGAATAGAAAGTCATTGTTGGGGGGGGGGATAGATTTGACTCCTGTCCTGAGATGTTTCCCCATCAGTCCTGTCTCCATTGTTAAGTTCATACTTAATTCTGTCAGCCCTGGGGCCCAAGAATCTTAAAACACTGCTCAGGTTGTTTTGTTAGAAGTTGTGAATGCCTGCATCTCAGCAAGACCTGACTAAGTTAAGGAATTTGAATAAGTGGTTTATTTTACAAGAGGAGCAGCAAAAGAAAGAAAGCTGTTACTCTGTTGAGAGTGGGGCTTCCCATATTCGGATGTAGTGAAGGGATCAGATCTGGGAGAGTTTTCCGAGTTGAAACTTTCTTTGGGGTTTATGATCTTTCTCTGGACTCAAGCATAAAGCCATGAATGATTGGAAAGGTGGAACCTCTGGCCGTTTTCCCAACTTGCCACAGAATTTTTCTAAATTCCAAAGTATGGAAGGCTAGTCTCTATTTCTGGAAGGGGAGGGAGCACATAACCAACCACTGAGGGCATCCGTCAGAGATTACCTCCATGTGTACCTACCTACAGAGAGAACATCCTTTCCTCCCGCAGTAACCCAGGGCTCAGAGGCATTCCTCTGGCATGTCACTGAATCTGGGCCATTCTGTTAGGGGCCTTGCCCTGTAATCTTCCTCTATGTCCATGTTGACTGTTGTGCATACATTTTTTTGTGACCCACAATGATTATAGTCACCCCTGTATGCAAGCCCTGCAACCTGGCATCCTTAAGGATCTGACCCCTCCATAAATCTCATTGTCCCTTTATGACCTATAATATTTCCTGGGTAGCCAGAGCCTCCAATCTTAGAGGTCTAGGGGACCTGACCTGGGTCTTCATTCTTTTTAGAAGGAAAGTTTAAATGATCCCTAATTTGCATTCAGTCCAACAAGAACCGAGAGGCAGTTTCCCTCATAGTTCTCCTAGTTTCTACCTTATATTGTTGGAGGAGATGACTACTGAGGCAGTGAGAAACCAGTTTTGTGGAATCCCAGGTCAAGATGGAAAAGGGGTCATATGGCATGAAACATGCAAAGCAACAACACATGGAGCAGAAATGGGAAGTGAGGTCTCAGCAGGTATTGGGACCCTACACTATTCCGGAAAGCTAGAAAAGTATCTGTCCACATAGGCTTGGCCAGGAAGGAGATATGACTGTAGGCTTCAAAGAAAGTGGAAAGGCAAGAGATCCTAAGGCAGTCCTATAGTAGCCAACAGAGGAGGTGTGAACAGGATTTACTCCTTTAGCAGAACCAAGTCATGGCATCACAATGTTACCCATGGATGGGATATTTGAGATGTTCCTTGGTTCTTTAGGTATAATATCTAAGATTAGGATTCTGGTACAGCCAAGGAGCCACAGAGTAGGAAGATAGCAAGGATTAATTTATTAGTAAAGAGGTAGTATGCCTCCATGAGTAAAGCTGGCTGTTGGATAAGGGCTGATTGTAAGTTTTCCATTTTGAACCTTTGATGTCAGTATTCCACCAAAGCCCTGGGGCTACCCAGGGCAGTCCACCAATCCCATTCCTGATTGCTCTTAGCTACTTCAGTTATCATCTAATTATCTCTCTTCTAACTCTCCACATATGTCTTTGAGGTGTTGCACAGTATGAATTGTGTGCAAGTAGGAAACATAGGATGAGAGCTAAAATGCATGTCTGACTAGCTCATAGCCATCTCCATTATCCTTATGAGTTCATGCTTTCTCAATATACTCTTACCCACAGGATGAAGATACTGGAATGAAAAGTAAAGTCCATCATATTGCCAAGGAGATCATGAGCTCAGAGAAAGTGTAGGTATCAATCTTAAAATTCAAAAGATTGTCTTCCCCCATTGACTCATTTAAAACATTTTTTTCATTGCTGTTTTTTACAGGTTTGTGGATGTACTAAAACTTTTGCATATTGTAAGTATTTGCTAACATTTTCTTCAAGTCTGACTATGTATGCCCTTTTGTTCTTTTCCTACACCCCCCCCCCAAAAAAAGTTTTAACTTAGTTAGGTGCGCATGATTTTTTAAATCCATGTATCTATATGTGTATGCATGTATATCATTAAACTTTTTAAAAATGTATGTACCTCATGTTTGTATAGATATGCTCAATTTATTTCTGAAAAATAGAGTCTTTATATTTGTATGTCCAAAGTTTTTACTCTGTCAATATTCATAATAAAAAAGTCCTCCCCAGGGTGGGAGGGGTAAGGGATGGAACCCAGGGCCACACACATGCTGATAAGTATACATTCTACTGCAGAGCTACAGTCCCAGCCCTCATAATAAAGTGCTTTTAAAGTGATAATGCATCTTCATGGGCATTTGCTCTCCTAGCTGAATAGCTCTCAGAAACAGATACTTGGAACGGACATTTCTACAACTAACTTTTTAAAGTTCTGCTTTCAGTTTTTATGATTTTCTACTTGGACGGATCTGTTGGGAAATACTTAACATGTCTGACCATATTCATTTTTCTCATGCACTCTTTTGTACTTGCAAGTTTTCACAAGTTTCAGAATGCATTGGTAGTGAAAGCATTTTTAGTGTTTATTCCAATTACATTTTACCAAGGAAGGGGTAAAAAGGAGAAAAGAAAGAAAAAATATACCTATGTACTGTAGCTATTAACATCATAAATTCTGCATCATTTCATAGAAGTGGGAGGTTCACAAAATATTCACCCATTGTGTCTCTGCAAAGAGTATGACTGATTTCATTTTTCCTTTTCATATGTACATATAAACATGAAAAATGGGCTATACTTATAGATGATTCACATTCACCAAACTATTCCCTGTGCTTTTCACTTGGTCCAGCAGAAACATGAAGTCCTAATTCAGAAGTGAAAAATCTCTGGCTTTGAGAACATTTTCTAAAAAAATTCCTTCACATTGCCAATTTGTTTTAAGAAAATACTTCTCTGTGAATAGTTTCTCCCATTAACTCTTGACTGTACTAGCAAGTACTTCTTCATAATTTTTTTTTAATGTGATAATACAATGTAGAGGATGGTGGCACATGCTTATAATCCCAGCATTATGGAGGTTAAGACAGGAGAATCCTGAATTTAAGGCCAGTCTGAGCTACAGAATGAAACTCTGCTTCCAAAGACAAAAAAAAGACAACACAATATTTCATCCCTAATCAAATTTATTGAGTTTCAAATAAATGACTTTTCAAATGAAATGAACCCCTTGTATCTTTTGCTGCTATGCTCTGAGCACTCCCATCTTACTATAGATACCTGATGTAATTAAGTAAAATGATACAATGTGGGCATTATTTTACTAGCTTTCTAATGGGAGGCAGGTTTAGTGAACATCCTTAGTTACTAGTAATGAAACAACTTTGCTCCACTAATTTTTATTTATTTATTTATTTTGTGGTACCACGGCTTGAACTCAGGGCCTACACCTTAAGCCACTCCACTGGCTGTGCGTGTGTGCGTGTGTGTGTGTTAGGTATTTTCGAGATAGGGGCTCGCAAAGTCTTTGCCCTGTGTGTGTGCGTGTGTGCGTGTGTGTGTGTTAGGTATTTTCGAGATAGGGGCTCGCAAAGTCTTTGCCCTGTGTGTGTGTGTGTGTGTGTGTGTGTGTGTGTGTGTGTGTGTGTGTGTGTGTGTGTGTTTTAGGTATTTTCGAGATAGGGGCTCGCAAAGTCTTTGCCCTGTGTGTGTGTGTGTGTGTTTTAGGTATTTTCGAGATAGGGGCTCGCAAACTCTTTGCCCTGGCTGACTTCAAACTGCGATTCTTGTGACCTCTATCTCCTGAGTCGCTAGGATTACAGACGTGAGCCACCTGCACTTGGCTCCACTAATTTTTTGTTTTGTTTTGGGGACAGGATCTCACTGTGTAGCCCAGGCTGGCCTTGGACTCTTGATCCTCTCAGTTTCTCAAATGCTGGGATTGATTACAGTGTGTACCACCATGTCCTGCTTCACTAATGTTTTTAGGTGAAGACCTATCTTCCCTTGAACATTTGAGAGACTCTCAAATTGCCAAGGCCACCTGGACATCCAGGTGTCTATTACTAAATATAGCATGTCTTTTATTTATTTTTCTAGATGGATTATAAAATGGGTAGAAGGCTTCCTCGGTTATGTTTTTATCTAAAAATCACCCTGCTTTACTGAATACACTCCCGTCTTTCAAACCATTTAATTATTTATTTTTCAATTGTAAAGAATCTTTCTGTAGTGCCTCTTGAGTGGCTGCCACATGTTCACTTTGAGCAGCTTCGTTCACATGAGAACTGCACTCCCCTGAAGTTGATTATTCAGAGAGAGCATTTTGCCTTACTGTTGAGGCGCTCCCTTCTCTGTATGACTCTGCTTCAGAGCTTTCTTCCAAGAACATACGGATTTCAAGTGATGTTCATGTAATCATTTAAATTACCAAATGTCTTTAAATTAAATAAATAGACTTCCATTGAGTGCTCTCTATTAACCTTGCAGCATATTGTATAACTACGTTACACAAATTGTTTAGTCTTAATAACAACTCTAAAAATAAATGTTATTTCTATTTTTTTAAATGAGGAAAGTAAGGTAGCTGTCAAAAGCTACCTGGTATAACTGCTATAGCTTTGAAGTCTGGTGGGTGATACCACCATACAATCTAGTGATTGTGTAGAAATTGATTGAAAATTGTTGTTCTACATCTTAACCAAGCTGCCTAGGACATACATTGTATGCTTGGGTGTATAGCTTATTTCCAGCATTCTTTCTGTTACCCAGGATACCAGAGAAACTCTAGGGTTCATTTTTTTAATTAATCATCTAAAGATGAAAATGAAGCTAGATCTTGGTTACTTAGGATATTTTTATGATCATCACATATTAATGTTACTAAAGGGGATTGGAAACTTGAGATAAAGGATTGGTTTCAGTTATGTTTGGTATAGTTTTGCATTGGTGGTTATGCACACTATCACCAGGTTTGTGCATATAGGGAGGAATAATTTTATTCGGAAAGTATTTTTGTTTTAAAAACAAAGTCAAATTATTAAGGTGGGGACTTTCCCCCTGTACTTTTACTTCATAGTTTCTCCCTAATTTCTGCATACTTACCAGAGCTCTTTGACCTCAGCAGCTGCTTTGCTTTGGTTCATATGAAGTGATTCTTAGTGATTCTTATTTCCACAGCTCCCTGCTGTCCATATGTCCATGTGGTCTTTGTAATTCACTGTGTCATGATAGTGGTTAAGTAATGCCTGGAGGTCAGGAATTGCACTGGGGCAGCTGGTCATTAAGTCACATACTCTTCTTTGGCTCTGAAGATATAAAGCCCCAATGCAATGAACAAGGCCATCTGTCTTGTGCCTCATTGCCTCAAATGTCCATACTTGATTTTATTTGCATTGATCTTTGCATAGGTTTTTCCCCAGTGATCAGAGCTAGCAAGGCTACTATGTTAATACCTTAAAGGAATTAAAGATCCATTTAGAGTTCTTCTGGTCCTTATTTATAGTTTTTCTTTTTTGATACTGTTAAGAGTATTATGGTATGCTTTATCATTCAGCGGCCCATCTCCATCTCTAAAAATTCCAGCTCAGGTGGTTCAGTTTTGTGTCAAGAATCTTTGGTGGGCTTTATGTTAGAAAGACTGAAGTAAATGTGGTTGATACCAGTAACCTCTATAGCCTGTAACATTTCCACTCTGTCTCCCCACCACCACCCCTTTATTTTAATTTTGCAGCTTTTTTAGAGTGAAAAAGAAAACTCTGGATTGGATTTCTGAAGTGCTAGTCCTACTGTCTTGCATCCCCACTGTCGTATTTTAAGAGGTGTTGGTGAATTTAGACGCTTTTGCCCCAAAATAGTTTTGCCTCTGGCTTTTACGTGTCATCACACTTTCCCAAATTATCCTGGCTGTTAACATTTAGAAAAACAACCAGACCCATGTTGTAATCATTCTTTTTATTAAAAAAAGATGTTACCTCCTTCCAGCGGCACCACTGTTGGCAGTGGCTGATGTTCATGGAGAGCTGAGACAAGTTAAAGATTCTGTTGTATTGCTGGGGAATTAGTTGCATCTGGCTCTGAATTCAGAGTACATTGCCTCTAGGGAGGGGTTGGTGACCCTAAAGGTAAGGGAACAAAACTGGGGCTGGTACAGCCACACGTGGTTATGGAGGCTATAATTTTTAAGTGGAACACTTTACATAACTTGTGCTAACTTGAGGCGGGGGTGTCCTTTCTTGGGTGGCAGAATACTGGGGACTGAACCCAGAACCTTGCACATGGTGAGCATGTGTTCTACAACTGAGCTACACTCTCAGGCAGGGGTATCTTTTACCATTTTCAAATGTTCTTTGGCTCTTTTATGTGTTAAATTTCTATTTTATGCTGATATACTACTCATAATTTTCCATTTTCAAAAGAGCACCAAGAAAACCAGTGATAGCCCCAGGAGAAAAAAGTATTCATTGACATTTGTTAAAGCATGATAAGGCAGACTTCATTCAATACCATCCATCACCATAGGCACAGGGACTCACTGCAGTGGCATTTTGCAATGGCAAAGAGAGATTGGGCTTACCTCCAAATACAGCATGTACAAGTGGTCAAGGAGCAAAGTGGAAGTCACTGGATAGAAAATTACCAAGAGAAAGCATAAGCAATAAGGGGGATTCTAGCTAAGCCTACTTAACAGAGTAGTTGCTGAAGACTGGCCAGGGGGATCAGATTATCATCTGGGGGCTGGTGGAGGATGAGGAGCTGGGTCAGATTCCAAAGGTGGGAAGTGCTTACTGCAGCTGGATTTTACAAGGAAGTGTCCAAATGACCTAAGAAAGGGTTCTGGTACTTGACTGCTTTGGTTAAGCAGAGAAACTTTGCCAAGTGCCTTCTTAGAATATATAACTTTCTAGGTTTTTTGGATATAAACTCTAAATTTCTGTAGTCTTTATTAGATAAGTATTAAACTTCTCTTTTATTCTGACATACTACTCAAAAAATTTATGAAGACATTGTGGAACATCATTTCATCTAGAGATGCCTACAAGCATCCATTAGTCCCAGAAAAAGTAAAGTTTTGCCTAAAATGTGACAAAGGCCTCCATTCAGAGGCAGTCATCTCACTGGTCAGCCCACATTAGATTTGGCTGGTCTCTATTAAATGTGTCTTAAATAAACATGTTTCCAATTTAGCAAAGGTGACAGACATATGGAATGAGAGTCTGGCAGAAGCAGTGTCAGACTGTCACTGTCATGGCAGAGGAAATACCTTCCAACTCAAAAGCTGTCCGGTTGCCAATAGACAAAAATAGTCATCATTTATTCCACCAGAAGAAAGGGTAGTAGTCCTTTGCTGAGCAAGGAGCTCTTGCAGATAAATTATATTCATCATTAAACTGGTGGAAAAAAAAAGGCGCTTAACTGCTGTGTTTTGAATATATTTACAATTTGGGAAGCTATTTGTAAATGTGTTCGATAGCTCTGCCTGACAGCAGCCAATCTAGTGGCCTTCCACAGTGCTAAGCATCTCTACTTTCTCTTGGTAAATGTGAGTGCTGATTGAAGCAAGCTGTTGGGTTTGGAATTTGGCAAGTATCCATTTGGTTTCCGGAGAGGTTTGTTTGCTTTTCTGGATTGGAGCTTATACAGATTATAAATTCTTATTTTGTATTTTCCTAATTAATTATACAAGTTCTTTAGTTAGTTACTGGTAGTTCCTTTGGACCAACATGGTCATGGGACCAATAAAGGTGAGCCCAGGTACCTAATCCTAATTTTTTTTGGTTTTAATTAAAAAAATTTTTTGTGGTACTGGCGTTTGGTTGAGGCAAACCCTTTACCACTTGAGCATTTTTAGCATTAGTTGAGCATAGGATTTGGCTTACTTAAAAATAGCCATACTTTAAAGGACTGGGAGTGTAGCTCAGTGGTGAGCCTTGCCTACATGCACTGGCCCTAGGTTCAATCCCCAGCAGAAGAGGGAGAGAGAGGAGAAAGAGGGGGAAGAAAGGGGGGGAAGAAAAAAAGGAGGAAGGGAAGGAAGAAAGGGAGGAAGGGATGAAGGAAGGAAGGATCTTTTGTATACTTTTAAAGTATGTATGAGAGCTTTTCGTTTGTTTTTTGTCCAGAAGTAAAAAATATCCATGGTTAATATTTGTTTGTTGGGACCAGGTGCTGAAGGGATCAGGGAGAAAATGGTATCTTTAAAAATTTGATTCGCCCAATGAATCCCTGAAGGGAAAGCAGCTGAAAATAAAAGTAAAGGCAGACAGGCAGGGGACAAGGGGGTTGGGGGGGATAAAAAAAGAGTAATAGAAGAAGTGAATTCGATCAAATCATGTTATATGCATATATGGAAATATCACAATAAATTCCCTTTGTACAATTAACATATGCTAATAAAAATAATTTTAAGAATAAAAAAAGAAGATAGAGACGAGTAAAAGTCATCTTACCTAACCTTTGCTTTAGGATTTTTAATTAAAACTGTTACTAGGAAGAAACACATTTTTTGGTTTTAGATCTTCTGGAGTGCTGAACAAATTCCACTATTGTTTTACTTACATCTTGAGGCCTACCCTCAGAGGACAAAGAAATCTAGGCAAATAATTATCTCCTTTCCCACTCTGGAGTGATGGGGTGTGGTAGTATTGACCTACAGTAAAACATGGTACAGATAGTCTTATAGGGGACAGAAGATGAAAAATAGTATGTGAAAACTTTCTGTTTGATTAGCAGGCTGACTAGAGGGAGGGAATTACAGTCCACACTGGAAATGTTTTCTCTGGTTTTTGTAAACCAGAGGCGTT
Organism: Castor canadensis; assembly: GCF_047511655.1. NCBI lineage: Eukaryota > Metazoa > Chordata > Mammalia > Rodentia > Castoridae > Castor > Castor canadensis. The sequence continues at coordinate 132,806,397 of NC_133393.1, read as the reverse complement.
GCAGACAACTTCATGAGCAAGATGACATTCAGGTCTCTTAACTGTTACACCCATGAAGTGAGGAAAATGGGGCTAGCCCGAGGAAACAGAGTAATTAGGAGCAAGGGCTTAGATCCTGGAATCTGATTATCTAGCATGTGCTTCCTTCCACATGCCTCACCCATGGTGCTTTAGTTATTGGGAAATGATTACAGAAAGTGGACAAAGGGATTCTTTAGTTTTTTTTTTTTTTTTTGGTGGTACTAGGGATTGAAGTCAGGGCTTTATGCTTGCTAGGCAGGTGCTTCAGCGCTTGACCTATGCCCAGCCCTTTTTGCTTTAGTTTGGTTTTTCTTCCAGATACAGTCTTGTGCTTTTGCTCACACTGGCCTCAACCACAATCTTATCTCTACCTCTTGATTAGGTGGGATTACAGGCACACATCATCATGCCCAGCATGTTTTTTGAGATAGGTCTTGCTAACTTTTGCTTGGGGTGTCTTCAAACTGCAATCTCCTATCTCCACCTCCCAAGTAGCTAGGATTACAGATATGTACCTTGACACCCAAAAAAGGGACTCTGGAGTACTGGAGTTTGAACTCAGGTCCTTGTACTTGGTAGGCAGGGACTCTAATACTTGATCCACAAAGGTACTCTTAAGTCCAGAATAAAACTAGTTAAGATCTCCTGGGTACTTTTAAATAAATGGGTCATGTTTTATATGATGATATTGGAATAACTTTAAAGTCTAGAGATATAATAACAATACAGCTTTGCAACTTTTATCATTTAAGGGAAGTGGGTAAGTGGGGCAGAAAGCTTTTTCTCAGGTTATATGTGTGTGTGTTTTGTTTTTCACCTCTGCACTGTTACAGGATTTCCGGGATGCAGTAGCCCATGCTTCCAGGCAACTTGGGAAACCAGTGATTGAGGACCGGATCCTAAATCAGATCCTGTACTACTTGCCTCAGCTATATGAGCTGAACCGGGATCTGCTCAAGGAACTGGAGGAAAGACTGCTAAACTGGTAAAAATGGGCTGAGTTTTGAGTGTCCTCACAGTTTTCAATTTGAGATGAAGCCATAAGGGCCCCGCCTGTGACAGGGAGGAGGGATTCCTTACATTGAGTTATTGCAAAATACTGAATTTTGTTGGCAATGAGCTGTAGATTGATTATTTGGGGTGGCCAAACCTTGGCAAAACTCTTCAGGAATGCTTGCTCAGAAGTGAGAAGGGCCACATTCAGCCAAATTTATTGTTTCTTTGGTGATGAAGATTTTTGAGAATAAAGGAGGATAATTGATTTCTCTATTGGAAAGTTTATTTTATTTTTGTTACATATACTTCTGGAAATTTTAAATATTTCATCTGTTTTCTAAGAGTTGCAGATCATGAAACTATTTTATTTTAGCAGTATTGAACTCAGGGCCTCACACTTGGTAGGCAATCTCTCTACCACTTGAGCCACTCTGCCAGCCGTTTTTTTTTGGAAAGGAAAAATGACACATGTATGACATTACCATGAGTATAGATTTCAAAACAGGAAAAGAATACCAAAATGTTAGTATTGGAAGCTACTTCCATTGGACTGAAGAAAGTATGTAGAAAGATTTGTCTAGGGGGACTGAATTTATTGTTGGACTCTATGGGGAACACAAAATGATTAGAGTAACAAAACGTGGGCTGAAGGTGTAGCTCAGTGGTAGAATGCTTGCCTAGCATGTGTGAGGCCTTGGGTTCATCCTAATACCTGGAAAAAAAAATAGTATCACCTACATTTTTAAAAATCACAATTTCTCACTAAGCTTTTTTTATATATAACCCAGAAAAGCCTGTTTTCCAAATATTGTGCCTCTGCATGGTGGGAAATACCCTTGGTAAGCAATTAATACCTAGCGGAATTCTAAGTATAAAACAGCATGTAGTTAAGGCCTGAGGAATGACTAAAAGTTTTTTTAATGTCCTACTTGAAATAAAGTGTAACTACATAAATATTCCTACCTATTTTGTTATTTTTTTCTTGTAAAAATTTATCTTAAAAATTAATCCAAGTTGGGTTTAAGATATGTATATTTGATGTTATAAAGAGGTTTAAATATAGCTTTTGTTTCTTTTTTAAATATATCTTTTGCCTGTACTAAAAGTTTCTCCAAGTTTAGATATGTAGGTGTCATATATTAAAATATTAAACATTTCCAAGAACCAGACTAAATTAATGAAATGGACAACAAAAACTATAGCTATAGAAAAAGCTCTACTTACTACCAATATAAAATTCTTCAAGTCTTTGAGGGGAAGGAAAGATATGAGATGGCTTAGCTGTGCTTTGGACACATTAATGACTTTCCTCTTATGTTTCTGTGTATCTCTCCTCTGTCCATAGGACTGAACAACAAAGAATTGCTGATATCTTTGTAAAGAAGGGACCGTATCTAAAGATGTATTCCACATACATCAAAGAATTTGATAAGAATATAGCTTTGCTGGATGAGCAATGCAGGAAAAACTCAGGCTTTGCTGCTGTTGTTAGAGAATTTGAGGTATTTGCTACCATCTGAGGATGAGAATTTCTTTTTCCTTCTTTTTAAAAAGCCTTAATAATAATTTGCAGTCATTGGAAAAAAAAAAAAAACCTTGCAAGCAAACATATATTAAAATATCCCTTCTAAGTACAAGAAGTAATAGATCCAATAAAATAGTGAAAACTCAAATAGTGTTCAAGGTCTAATTCTGAAAATCTATTATTGTACATTGGACTATTTTGTCTTGGAAAACTAATAATTTGATGGGACTTTAAAAAATTGTGGTGGAATACAATATCAGAACTTTACCATCTTAGCTATTTTTACATGTGTAATCAGTAGTGTTAAGTACATAGACATTATTGTGCAACCACATCTCCAGAAGACCTTTCACCCTACAAATCCAAGACTATGTAGCCAGTAAATAGTGACTTCCCCCTTCTCTCCTCTGCTTTCTGTCTCAATGAATTTGACTACCCTAGGAAGTATTTCTTATTTTTAACTTAACCTTTCCCTCCATTTTTCTGCTAATCAACCTATAGTGATGAAAAGGAAATAGAATTTATGTTTTCCTTCAGATAAATAAATAACACAATTGCTTTAGGTAAGTAAATGACACTGTGCTTAGCATTTGCAAGGCCCTGGGTCCTAGCCTCGGGACCACCAAAAAAAAGAAAACATGATTCCACAATCAGGTATTCCTATATTCCCTGTGATTTGGCTGTCTTTTGTAGGACCCTTCATCTGAAAAAAATGTTTGCATTTTTCATGCTTATAAGAGAAAGGACGCTTAGCTACAATGCTCTTGTCTTTAATTTCTGCAATTCTCCCCCACACCGCCCTGTTTTTACTATGAGTGTATTGACCACAAGGCTGTCCAATTCCCAGTGGCTTCATTTCTGCTTCTTTATTTTGGAGACCATGCAGTCCCTTCTTGGTCCTTGGGGCTTGACATTAGGAATATATTGGCTAATTCCCCTCTAAGGGGGAGCTGCTGAGTAGAAAATGCAGACTCTGACCACCACCCTCTGTGAGAGAGCTGTGAACAAGTAAGAGCGAGTGGTTTCAGAGATTTCCGACAGGAGAGTGGGTTGTGGTAACTTTGGCCACAGTTGCCCTTACCATGGAATAGCAATGCCTAATAGTGAAAGGGAACGTCTCTATGAACCTCCTCCTAGAGTTGCTGGCTGTTGGTAAAGTTTGGCTTCCTAAGCACTTGAACTGGGTCCTTTGCTTCTAAAAGCACTGTGTTTGCTTTGGATTCCCTTTCCTTTCAGATGAGCCCTCGCTGTGCCAACCTGGCCCTCAGGCACTACCTGCTCAAGCCGGTCCAGAGGATTCCCCAGTACAGGCTGCTGCTGACAGGTGGGTACCTATAGCACATTGCTAGCCAACCACCCTAAGTGCCTGGGGCCGCTTAGCTTTTCCTGAGAATGACCCTCTTTCCCTATTACTCCAGAAACCACTCTGCCTAATACATAAATCTGTGGGTTGTTTAGATACTTCGCATATACATCACCTGCACTTACCTGCTTTCAGTTCTCTGATCATTCAGTGCACAGTCTTACCTCTGGGCATTCATATGTGTAACGCTTTTGGCTTTGAACATCACTCATCATCCTAACCCCACAGCCTGTGTCATTTTACTTGATTAATGCTATTCATCTCTAGAAGGTATTTTCCCAACTACTAAAGTCTTTAGAGGGCCAATCCCACATTTTTGTATAGCACTATCATGGCCCTTAGTTACTTTCCTCTGAGGGTGATTACACAGATTGATTAAGGAGCTAAATTATCTGTATAATGCTTAGGATAGTGTTTTGGTCATAGTAAGTTCTAAATAAGTATTAGCTGCTATTATTAATAGTAGCAGTTTCCTTATCATTATCCTTATTATTATTTTGGTAGCCTGTATCTTCTGCAAGATTTCAGAATTGTCTGCCTAGTTTACCATTGCAATAGTCTAAAAAGAGGAAAGAAGGAAGGGAAGGGAAGGAAGGGAAAGAACGAGGGAGGGAAGAGAGGGAGGGAGGGCAGAAGGAAGGAAAGAAAAGAGCATAAGTGAAGGTGCACTTGCTATTTATATTCATCTCAGTACCCAGCATTATATCCAACACATAATACTAGGTCGTCTGGAATATTTGCTGAAGTGTATTGAATATGCAGTAGATTAATGTACATACAGAATGTGCATTAAACATTGTATCAAACAATGGCAAAATGAACAAGAAATTGAAATAGTACCTGAACTCCTCAGTCACTTTGTGTAGTTTTATGTAAATAGGTTTTGAATAGGATCCTTAAAAGTTGATGTGATGTTTTTCTGCTTAATTGCTTTCTCTTAAATCAAGAGTACCAGAGGAGGTAGTTGGTGAATCCTGCAAAGTCAGGGTTTCCCATTTCCTCTACACAGAGACTTCAGGCCTTGACAGCTTGTTTAGAACCACACAGTCTGGGATGGGGAAGGCTTGCCTTTCAGCCCCAGGACCTGCCACCCGAGGTATATCAAGCACTTAGTTTGAATTTGTGCTTCTCTCTGGATTTCTCTCTGGAATAACATAAAGAAAACCAAATAATTTGAGGATATCCTGCCCATCTGTATTTTCTTTCCTCTGCTTTTGGCCAAGCTGTAGAACACACAGGACAAAAGGAAGTACTGATACATGTGTTGTGTTTTTGCTAGATAAATCCAACGCTCTATCATAAACCAACTATTTAGTAGCATAGGCTGTTTACACACATGTCAAACAAGTACTGCTTTTAGTGGCAAAAGGCAGCTGGGGTTTCAAGTGTGAGGAGAAAGAATTAGGATTCTGAAAATTTAATGTAAAAATGTTTTTTTCCCACTGTTCTACATAGTAAAAAAGCTACTGTGTTTAATTAGGTTGCATGCTGAGTTTGGTTTTAGTAGAAAAATGGTAAAATGGCAAAAAGCAAGTTGTAAAATTCTTTTTTTTTTTTTAAACTAGTGTTTGAACTCAAGGGCTTCTTGCTTGCTAGGCAGGCACTTTACCATTTGAGACATACCTCCAGCCCTTAAGAATTCTTTTTTAGAAAACAGATTTTGTGTTTTTTTTTTTTTTTTATAATACCAATGTCATGTGAGCTTGGAGTTATTTTTAAACAACTTATTGTTAAATCTTAAACCCCTTTCCTCTATTTCTTAAAGTGGAAAATCTTGTCCATTATTTAAGTGAGGCACACTATATATATAAACACACATGTATATATATAATGTGTATTTATATAGTAGACCCTCAGAAATTATGGATTCATTAAAGGGGAAAGGTGATGAATGGCTTGCTCAGGGTAACATAGTTAGAACTAAAATTAAAGAAATATATAGACTATATTCTTTGTCCTGTGCCTTTTCTTTCATTGATTCAAATTCTTCCCTTCCTCCAAGCCTGACCTGCAGTCCTTCATTCTCTATGAAGCTGTCTCTGATTGCTCTCATTCTTGCAACTCTTACTATCAGTGCCTTAGTATCATATTTGTGCATACTGTGTAAATTTGCTAATATTTATGTACATTGAAGTATTGATTCCAAATTTGATTATAAAACTGTTTGAGATCAGGAAGTGCCCCGTATATGTATAACTTAGTGTCCCTCACCTGCCAAAACAAACAAAGCAAACAAAAACCAAGCTGGGGCCAGTTTTAGATACTGTGAAAATGTCTAGGAAATAATTTTGATTGGCTTTAAACTAGGTTTAAAACATCCCAGTAGCCAAAAGTTTTCAGCCCAAAGAACAGCACTGACATATAGAATTTCAGACATGTCAGGTACATTGAGATAAGGAGAGCACATCTGGAAAGTGAAATCTCCTGCTCAAGGTTATATAGATAGTGTTAATTGAGACACCTATGGTCTTGGGGGGAGGGATGTGAATACTAAGGGTTTGCTTTATATTTTTATTTAAAATTCCAATTTTCCAGTACTCGTTTTTACGATGTTCTGACTGTTCCCAGCTTTGTAAGATCATTTCTATTGCTGCTGCCAAAGTGCCTCTGCCTATCTTAGCACTTAAGAATTTTAGGAGTTGAATTTTAAGTCTTAAAATTGCATCTATTCAAATTTGTTAGTTAACTGGGTTCCCATCTTTGGATAAACAAGCCCAAATGATTTAATCCTCCCAACAGCCTTGTGACTTAAGTACTTTTGTTTCCATTTTAGAATTTGAAGTTATTCCAAATGCACAAAATGTACAGAAGCAGTGAGCCTTTATTTGAGACAACTCCTGGTGTTGATTTATTATGAGTTTTAGGCAGCAAAGGGAATGGATTCCTGCCTGACTTGATGTAAGGAGATCTATACCCACCTTAGTTTCTTGGGAGGGGAAGATTGAGAAATGCATAGATGAAAAACTGTTGAGACAGGATGGTTTCTTTTGGAATCATCTTAGACAAAGGTAAGTGGAAATCCCCAGATGAAGTAGTCTTTGCTACTATTCAAGCAATCATCCTATTTTTTGCAATGTTTTTTAAGTTTCTGTAGGGTATTGTAGAGCGGTATTACTTCCTTCATTGTAGTAAAAAATTTCTGACTAAATTCTTGGTAGGGGGAGCCAGGAACAATGGTAGGGCACTTGCCTAGGATCCTTAAGGCTAAGATTTAGATCCCCAGTACCACCAAGTAAATAAATTCTTGGTAGTTTCTTTTCTTTCTTTTTTTTAAAGATCAACTCAAAATAGGATCTAAGAAAATGCATACAGTTGTATAATGAAGTGTTTAAGGAAAAACAAAGTGATTTACTTAATTTAAAGCTTGTAAATTTTATTTTTTGTATTGGCTACTCAGAACCAGTACATCAGGCGAGATCTTTAAGTCTGTCTGAGGCTCAGATCATTTTTTAAGTAGGGAGGAATGGAAATCATGAAGCAGTAGGAGGAAGAAAACACACACTCCTGTAGAAGTAATTAATCTATTACTGATGCTTATTTCCTTCTCTCTTGTCTCTTCAGGATAGGAACTGTCTTTATTATCCCATCCCAGTGTATGGCACGCTTATCAGGGATTCGGTCAAATGAAAGGCACAGGATATGAAAATTTGCTCCTTTATATAGGGTTCAGAATCCTCATGCAATCACTAGTGAGTGTTTGCTGGGTGGATGACTAAATAACATTTAAGAACAAGAGCACTCACCCAGGTGTAAAGTTGTGGAATGGAATAAAACCCTTCCTTTTCCTTCTTTCCTCCCTAGTAGACTCTACCAAATTTTCCTGTACTCTGGCTCCTGCTCTTTCCATCTCCCTATTATGACCCAGGTCAGGCCTTTCTACACTCATGCCAGATTACAGCAATATCTTCCATCCTGGTTATGCCACCTCTTGTCACACCCCCCACATAGCCTGGCACATTATTGTTCAGTTTCACTGCCAAGAGCACACTTTCATTCTGCTTATTAGAAAAGGCAAAAATGTATTTATTCATTGTATTAAACCACACTTTATAATCTAGAGTTACCTAAACTTTATTTTCCTTTGCTCTAGGTGTAGTAGATTTCTCACTGTCTACTAAAACATTTCCTTCAAGGCCAGATTCTCTCCTTCATTAATCACTCACTCAATAAATATTATATGAGTCAGCCCTGAGCTGGACACAGCAAAGCAATGGTCTCTGACTTGTGCATTTTACAGCCCTCCTCTTTGAACCTGTTCTTAACAACTTGGACTCCCACTGGGCTCTAAATTCCTAAAAATTTAATGACCTTGCCCTTGTTTTGTGATTGGATCTTATAATTACTTAATTATTCCACAGATCTATGCCATGTTTCCTTAGCCAGATTGTACAGCCACTTAAAGAGGCAGGCTTTAATGCAAGTAGTAGTCACAGCAGGTATTTATTTATTTTGAGGGAGAATATTCTGGTAGTTTATTATTTTTATAAAGATCCTTTTTTCTTTTCTTTGAAGGAATCCTTTGTGCATATAAAATATATAAATAAGATAAAAAAGCAAAACTTTGCATTTTCTACTACTGAAGATGACTGTCACAGATCTTTTAGACTTTTTTTCTCTACCTTTATTATATGTTGTGTAAATTTTTCTCAGTAAAAATCTTTCATTTGTAGAAAGTTATTACATTGCTGTTGAAACAAGTTGAATCAGTGAGGATCATAATAGAGAATATATAATGAAAAATATAATTTAAAAAAAGTTCTGAAAAAATGTTTTTCCACTTCTATATTAGGGGAATAAAACAGTCCTTTGAACTTTGATTCAGTGTGGATCAGGTAGTTTCTTTGATCTTGTTCAAAATATTTACATTATATTAAAGGTGGCTTTAACAATATATTTTTCCTATAGTCTTTGCCTTTCATCTGAGATGATATTAATTGCCTCAAGGTTTCAGAAGTTTCCTAGGTTGGTAGAAAAATGGGATATTAAAAACATCTGTTACAGTAGTCTGATGTTATAATTTTGGGCCATGATAAGCTAATAAACAGATTCAAAAATTAAATTAATGAAATAGTCTTTTACAACTCCCTACCAAGAAACCAAATTTTTATTTAAACTATTATTTGTTTTAAAACCTAGGACTAATAGTGTAGAACAGAAGTCATTCTAACACTTTCTCTAGGGCAGAACTCGATGAAAAGTGGGACTGTCCTGGAGCCCGGCCAATGAATTTAGTTTGTGATGAACCCAAAGCCCCCATTGTAAGGTGTTTCTACCCTTGTAAAGTAAGAGGGTGGTACTCTTTAGAATTCCTGTTGTTAAAGTGCAGCTCGTGTTCTGTTGTAGTTCATTTCAGTTGTACTTTTGAGCAGTCTTTTGAGAGATGCTGTTAAATAAATAATATCTGTGAAATATGGAAAAACCTTAAGACATCTTATCTACCTGTTCCTTTAGCCTAGAGCTTTTAAATGTAATCTCACTTTCACTACAGAACATGGTTTGTTCCCATTTTTGTGCCTGGGTCACTCTGGCAGTTGAGACCAGCCAATGGACCCCTTCTCAGGATAACTGTTTTTGTTGTTGTTGTTGTTTGTTTAGGTTTTTTTTGTTTGTCTGTTTGATGGTACTGGTGTTTGAATTCAGGACCTCACACTTGCTAGACAGGCACTCTACCACTTGAGCCATTCCACCCGCCTTTTTTTGTGTTGATTTTTTTTTTGGCTGGCTTCTAACCTCATGCCTCCTTATCTCTGCCTCCTGAATAGCCAGCTAGAATTATAGGCATGAGTCACCAGTGCCTGGCTACTTTTTATCAACTGAGTTGAATTACAGTTGTTATTGTTATTATTATTGCATTACTGAGGCTTGAACTCGGGGTCTCACACTTGCTACAGGTGCTCTGCCACTGGAACCACACCACCAGCCTAACAGTTATTAAATTGGGGGTGGAAGGAATTGAACCCAGGGCATTACACTTGCTAAGCATGCTCTACCACTGAGCTATACCTTCAGACCTAAAAGAATTTTTTTTTTTTAATTTAGTGTCACTCTATGTAGCCCAAGCTGGTCTAGAACTGTAACTCAGGTTGGCTTCAAACTCACAGTCCTCCTGCCTTGATTACAGGCATGGATGGCTGTAAGCATTTTTTCAAATGTGAAATAGTAACACATAAAGTTCTTTAGGACTGCCTTGAATAAGATCTACATCTTCTTGAATTAGGCAAACCTAATTCACTTTATGATGATGTTGAAATCACTTTAAGAATAAACAGTATTTTGAGTTGTCCTACAGAGCCATCAGCAGGACTCTGATCAGTAGAGCTGTTGGAGTTGCTCAAATGGTAGAGCGCCTGCCTAGCAAGCTTGAGGCCCTGAGTTCAAACCCCAGTACTGCATGAATGAATGAATGAATAAGTAAATAAATAAATATCTGTGATTTCCATGGTGATGACCTCACAGGGATTGTTGATACTTCTGGGTTTGCTACCTACCTTCATGGCAGAAGGATGTTCACTTAGAGGTTAGTGAAAATTGTGTGCTTGTTTTGGACCATCCAAGGTTGCAGATGCCATGAATTCTATCCACAGACATTACTACAAAGCCATTCTTTCTCCAATTTGAGTGCAGATTTGACCCAGATTCTCCTGCAAGTAGCCAAATGGCTGTGTTGCTGGGACTCATCTTGGCAAACAGCTAATGAGCAGAATTTGTTGCTAGAGTTCCTCTCAGTTTTTGTCAGAATCCTGAGCTCACATCCGGAACTGTTCCAGTTAGAGAAAACAGACATTCAGTTAAACTTTGGTGCTTAGATTGGCTTTATTCTTCACTTAGCTGCTGGACAGGAGAATATCCTTGTCTTCTTAAACCTAAATCTGCTCTTTGTTGCTTGTCAGACTGCAGGGGACAAATACAGGTAAGAGCTTCTTAAAGTGTGGGTTAACTGCCAAAGCCATTTCTGTACACTAAGTGATTCTCACTTGATAAGCTGGCAGCCTTAATGATTGGAAAATGTATCCACTAAGAAAAGCAGCCTCAGCCAAATCAAAATAATGTATGTTTATTTTTGTTGAGAGACTTCCTGTGGGTTTGACTTGGCCAAGGGCATTCTGGATCTGCCTAGCCTATCTATGCCACAAAAAGGAATCCATGGAAGATTCTATCCATTGTGAGATGTGCTCCCAAATTTTCCACAGGATTCTCCTGGAGTCAGATTTGGTTCATGAGTCATTTGGGGAAGTCACCTCAAGACCAGAGTTATCAAAGTCTAGGATAGACAAGAGTTTCCTCAAATAATTATGCCTTGCACCAGGGCATCTAATTGAGGTCCCCTGCACCGTCACTGTATTTTGTGTTCTGGTAAAGGTTCCATCTCCCTTTTCTAATTCACAGAAAGACATTGCTTATGTTCTGAGCCATGAGCCTGGAGGCTGAAAGCCCAGAAACATCATCTTTTCTAACTTAGGCAAACATCACATATACAAGAGGCAGCCCTAGGACACATACTCAGGGGCTAGAATTGAACTGCTGTTTAGGAAACAGAAGAATTTAGAGGCGGGGGTCACAGCACTTTGTAACTAGTAGTAAAACTTTCATAATATCATCTCAACTGCTTAATAAAATTGGAAACAAAAAGTGGTAACCGTAAAGTGTCATTTAGTCCATCATAAATTCAGCAGACAAGCCAGGCAAACACACCTATAATCCCACTTGGGAGTCTGAGGTAGGAGGAACCTGTGTTTGAGGCCAATCTGGGCTACTTAGTAAGTTTAAGGATAGCCTGGGCTGTATATATATCAAGACCCTGTCTCTGTACAAACAAACAAAAACACAAGTGAGTAAATACAACAAACATTAATTGAATCTGTACCAGACCCTGTTCTAAGACCAGTGCTTGGAATATAAGGATAATTAATTGGTTCCTTGTCCTTGTGAAGCCCAGTTTTAGCATTTGTACGTAAAATGATGCCTTATACTATAGAACCATTAACTTAGCTTCTAACATGTTAAGGATCCTTCATAGTCTCATTAAGATTAGTTTAGGGCCCAGCACAGTGGCTCATGTCCATAATCCCAGCTACTCTAAAGATGGAGATCTGGAGGATCACAGTTCAAGGCCAGCCCAGGCAAAAGTTATTGAGGTCCTTTCTCAATCAGTAAGCTGTGCGTGGTGGGGCATACCTGTCATTCCAGCTACGTGGCAGGTGTAAATAGGATTTGGATCAAGATGGCCCAGGCCAAACTGCAAGACTCTAGTCAAAAAATAACTAAAGCAAAAAGGGCTGGGGGCATGGCTTAAGTGGTAGAGTGCCTGCCTAGCAAGTGTGAGGTCCTGAGTTCAAATCCCAGTATTGAAATTTTATTAACACATGTCAGAATGATTTGGCATATAGCAATAAATCACCTTCATTATTAAAAACATTCTGGGAGGTATTCACATTAGAACATTGAAAGCCTAAAATGCCATATTGTCCTGACTACTGGAGGAGCTAGTAACTTGTGAGGTAATATCATGTTCCTTTCAATTCGTTTTTCTCAGTGTAGGGCCTTTGAAAGGAACTATAAATTTTCTATTTTGATGTAGTATTATTAATGGGAACTTGACCCCTCTGAATTTGCTATTGATGGGGCCTGATGGAAATTTGATCTTTCTCAACTAGCCTCTTCTCAACCAACATTATCTAATTTGATTGTATGATTTGCACTAAGAAGGTAAAGTGTTTCATTGTTCTATACTGCTAACAAGCAGAGTCGCATTGTATAATTTAATTCCAGCTAGACTTTGGGTGGAATCTGTTGTCAGAAGTTTCAGCACACAATTTACATTTCTTTGCCTCCAAAGGAAGGTTTTTATACAGATTCTTGTATTTTTCCCATTGTTTGAAAAGTTCTAAATCTGATTTTAGTGGGGTCAAAATTATTGTATTTTCCTTATGAATGTAATGGAACTTCTCTTCATTAGCTTTAGCTGGAATTTCCTTACCAAGTTGATATGACTTAATTCTTAATGCTCTGGTCAACTTTAATAGTGTTACTTTTGACTTATGCCTTTGATTAATAAATAAAATGTTTTACATAAAAATATTCTGGGAGGAAACTGCAATCAATACATGTTCTGAAGCATCAACAATCAAAGATGTGCAATATCATTTGAAGAATAGATCTGTTGATGAAGGGATTATTCCATCATTGGAATAAGGAAGTAACCAGAAATCAGCCCTTATAAATCTTTATAAGCAAAGTGGGAAGCACAAGCCAATAGAAAAAGGAAGGATTGGTATTGAGATACCATTAGCAACTGGAAAATAAATTAAAAACCCATGCATTAATGCATATACTAAAAACAGAACAAAACATGAAGAATTAAGCTATAGAAAAAAAAGGAAAAGATAAAATTGGCTATTTATTAAAACAGATAAAAGAAGCTCAGAACAATATGCAAAGTAGTTATAAAGAAAAATACTGACACATTTAACTAAGTAATAAAAGCATTATAAGAAAATAAGTTATCCATTTCCTGCAATATATTACAGTAAAAAAACTACAATGCATAAAGCTGACAATCATTTCTGAGACTGATATTCTTGTATATGTATAATATTTTAGATTCTACATCTCTTTAGGAAAGGTTTCTTACAATACATACCAAATATTAAAAATTGTAGATAAGTTTTTCTCCCATTGATCCCCAGGAAATAATCTGAAATATGAAAAAGACAAATATATTAAGATATTGATCAGTGTTACTTATAATTACAGTTATCCCACCATTTATCATCAGACCTGTCAGTTTTCAAGAGTGAAAGAAAATGCTATTCATTCTTGTTCTGGACAACAGATAAGACCATTGTGAGCTGCAGTGGAGCATAAAACTCTGCATAATACTAAGTCAAGTTAAACATTTATAAAAATAGAAGGAAATAGTTTGAAACTGTACTCATTATTTTAGAGAGGTATTATTCATGGTTTAAGTTTTCTCCATTATTATTTAACTTTTTAAATTTCTCATCTTTTTTTTCTTCTTTTGAGGTTCTGGGGATCAAACCTAGGACCTCACGCATGCTAGGCCAAAGTGCTGTACTATCCTCAGCCTCATGATGCATTTTATAATTTAGCAGAGTGTGTTTCACAGTGTTTTAGAATGTAAATCAGTTTCCTTTCTCTCTTTTTCTTTTCTCCTTTTTTTGAAACAATTTCATTGTTTTGCCTAGGCTGGCTTTGAACTTACAATTCTGCCTAATCCTCCTGAGTAGCTGGGGTTCTAGACATATACTAGTGGCCAGTCTAATTCTTCCCTCCTCCCCCCCCCCCCGCCCCCACACCCATGGCTTTTGGCTTTGAACTCAGGGCCTACATCTTGAGCCACTCTGCCAGCCGTTTTTTGTGAATAGTTTTTTTTTGAGATAGGGTCTTGCGAACTATTTGCCCAGGCTGGCTTCAAACTGCTGTCCTCCTGATCTCTGCCTCCTAAGTAGCTAGGATTACAGGCATGAGCCACCAGTTCCCGGCCAGCCTAATTCTCCTATGTATGATTCATTGACATATGTGAAAGACATGGGGGATTGGTGGAGTGGCTCAAGAGATAAAACTCCTGGCTAGCAAGTGTGAGGCCCCGAGTTCAACCCCCAGTATTACCAAACAAAAAAAATTTTAGAAACCTACAAAATAACTCAGTAGTAGAGGGCTTGCCTAGCATATCTTGGGTTGAAGGAAGGAAGGGAAGTGGGGGGAAAGGGGAAGGGGAAGGAAAAGGAAGATAGATAGCATTTTAAAAAATGTTATGTCTATGCTTTGGCCAGATATGACTGGACAGCAAAGTAAGAATCTCAGTCTTGTGATTCCCTAGCCAGGGCTCTAGAGCATTTCACTGAACAGCCTTTGAAGATGTCAGGTCTTACAACTTCACACTTAGATCTTTGTTTTGGTATTTCAAATGATCTGAACTTGTTTCATAAGCCTGGGCAATTTTAAGTTTCACCTTTCAAATTTTGAAACTTTGTAAAATAGTCTTATTGCCTGTACAGATTATTTTTCTTAGGATTTCATAATTCTGTTTGTGTTGCTGAGCTCACTACATATTTATGGAGGAAAGAAGAAACCTGAATAATACTAAACTAAACAGGCATGGCCTCAAATTCAAAACACTTGACTCTGGAATGTCACCCCACTCATTTCCTCTGTGCTCTACCACCACCGATTCTCAACACACAGTCTAGGAATCTGGGTGTTGAAGGCAGACAGTCCAGATTCCCACCCATGAGTAATGTTCAGTAAGGGCTAACTGCAGTACTTCTGAATGGTTTTTGTTTTAAGTTGGCTGTTGGTTGATTAGGTAATCAAGGAGTTACCATAAGGCTTCTAGACCTCTAACAAGATAAAATGTTTGTTGGGCCCTCGTCCGTTCTTCCTGGGCCTTGTATGTGAGTAGAAAGATAACTTGCATATCTCTAGTGATGCATATGGAATGTTTCAGTTGATTGTGTGTTACTTATGTTGTGTGATGGTGATAATTAGGAGTTAATTAACTTGTACTGATCAATGATGCCATCTGGTGGTCAGAGAGTACATATTGTAGCGCCTATACACTGCACCAATTTTTTTCCTTTGACAAAAATAACCTCAGTATGTGAGGTGTTTTTATTAGGGAAGTTTTGGATGCTGCTTAATTTGTTTTGGCAGAGCATGAAAGCTGTAAGAACCTACAGATCTAACATAGCAAAGTGAATCAACTGCTTCCCCCTCCTTGTTACTGTGAAAGTTTCAGCCAGAGACTACGTCCTAAATGGTAGGTGGTACAATTCCTATGATCAATGCAGGCACATCTGTCTGTCTCCTTTCCTGCATTTCACCTTGACTGTAGCAGTCACTGGGCAGCTAGTGGTTTCGTTGCTCCTCCCATCTGACTCAGCAGGCGATCAGTCATACTATTCTCGTGCTGCACCTAAGGCACTCGGTGATTCATAACTCTGTAAGGGAATCATGGTCCTGTCTTCCTTGAAAAGGTAAAACTTCTCAGAAGGACCTACTGCAACAACATGCCCTAACAACATACATTCATGGATGGATTGAATTTTGGAGACCCCTTATGCTGTTTTTAAAAATTGGCAGAGGGCAGACTTAAGTCCATCACTTTCTTGATTAATAGCGTGATGCTGCAATATCTTAGTAGTGGGTTTTATGTTCCGTTTGTGTTTATTTAAACTCTATTCCTTAAAGTTCAGGTTGATAAACCAACAACTGAGCTTGAGCACAAGCAAAAAAAGAATAGAAAAGAAACAAGAAAATTGATTGCAATTCAGAAGCTTATCAGACCAAGCACAGTGGTTTCTGAGGAGAGCATTTCCAAATACAGACATCTAGGGAGCTCCTTGGTGTGAAGAAATGTCTTAGTTTACACAAATATACTTCTGTATAAAAGAATAAGAATTGAAGACAAAAGAAGAACTTGCCACAAATCTGATATTTAAGTAAACCTGCTTTCCTTTCTGTAGTCTTCAGCTAATTAAAAGCTTAAAGAAAATCACTTTTGATTAATGAGGTAGCTTAGGCATTGAGAACATTTAATAAAAAACCTAGCACTTTCAACCACAGAAATACTAAATATTTAGATTCACCAAGCATGGCTTATACAGGGAAAGCATACTTTGATGGAGTCAAAGTAAGAATAAGTGTTTTTCATCTCTGGGTAACTCAAGTATAATGTATAGTTGATATATTTTGTTAATTTTATGGTTTTCCTGGTTGATCAAAGGCATGCTCTTCAACCTGTGTGTTCAAATTGCCTTAAGATTTAAACGTCTGGTGTGGGTCTCTGGTAAGATGGAGTCTATACATGGTGCAGGGAAACTTAATGTGGTCATACATAACATCTCATCATGGTTTGCTGCCAGTGCTGGATATTTATAATATGCATGTCTAGACTCACACAAGCTCTTAGATCTCTGTCTCAAAGACACAGGAAGTTTTAGCAGTTGGGCATGTGTGCCATTATTACATATGAAAAGCTGGCACTGACATCCAGGTTTGCCTTTGTGCACTTTGGGCATGACTTCATAAATCCATGGGATGAAATTATATCTTTTATAATATTGCTAAGTGAGTGAAAATGTATTCAGTCTTTGAACTTGCCTTTTCTCCTTCCATTTTCTGGACTCCTACCAACACTAGGATTTGTTTCAACCTTTCTTGCCTTATACCTGAACAATCCTTTCTTTAAACAAAATGGGGGTGGGGGACTGTGGTATAGCTCAGTGATAGATCACATGCTTAACATGTGCAAGGGCCTGGGGTCAATCCATACTTAAAAATTTTAACTCATTAAATGCTCATTGTCCCCTGTGCGCAAAGCTTTTGGCCAAGTACTTGCTACAAGGGGGGGAGGGGAAGATAGGGAGGGATTGAAGGAGGGAAGTAGAAGGGGGAGAGAGGGAAAGAAGAATCAGATGTGGGCCCTATAAATGACAAAAGGCATAAAGTGAGTAATTGCCATGTCATGTCCTATTCAAAGGGAAAAAATAGTTCTTTCAAATGGAAAGTTTTGTAGGAGAGGAGGAATTTGAGACAATCCTTGAAGGATATGAATTGAGGGTTGAGACTGTAATTCAGTTGTAGACTGTGTACTTAGTATGCATGAGGCCCCGGGTTCTAGGTTCAGTCCCCAGCACGGTATGCACACCTACATGCATGTACACACACAGAGAGACACATACACACAAATATGAGTTGACCCTGTTGAGTTTATAACTCACTATTGCAGATGCCTAAGTCAACTATTTTAATAAATGGACTTAGTTAAAAAAAAAAAGAGTATGAATAAAATTTTTGTATGCAGAGACAGAGAAAGATATTCAAAAGAAGAGAGCAGACAAATGGCACAGAGCTAGAGAACACATGAAAGTACTGAAGGATTGCATGATCAAAACGGCCTGTGTTAGGTAAGAGAGAAAATCAGAAAAGTTGAAAGGGACCACGTACTAGGGACAGGTGAGTGGGTGATAAGTTCAGGGAAAAGAATTTATTTTAATTTGTTAGGTAAGTAGGGGGGACAACATCCAGCATTTCTCAACAGATAAGGAAAGTTGCTTTGAACTCCGGGGATGTTCCTTGGTGTTGAAGATTTATTAAATATAACCTTTCTCCAATTGTATGAGGCACTGTATACCACATTGTTTATTTGCAGACCACCTTTTAGTGTACAGGGTTTCTCGGCCCCCCTCCGTTGACCGTTTGGGTCAGACAGTCCTTTGTTGTGAGGCTACGCTGTAGGAAGTTTAGCAGCATCCTTGGCTGTACCCATCAGATGCCAGCAGCACTCCCTTACCCCTAGTTGTGACAAGCCAGAATGATTCCAGACATTGCCAAATGGCCCCGGGGGCAAATCCGCCCTCATTTGGAAACCACTGGTTTAGACACACAATGAATTCTTTTGGTATCTTGGGCGTTGGTAAGATGTTCCGATTGACAAATCTGTCTCATGGGCATTCAACCCACTACTGCCTTAGAATTTTGTACTTAAAATGTTTCATGTATGTTGGTAAAATGAGTTGAGCCTGGCATCAGGAGACCTGAATCTTAGTCCTGGCTTTGGCACAAAAGGTTGTGTGAGTTCGGTGAGATTTTTTTACTCAGTCATTGGATTTCTTATCTTTAAAGTGACCAGGATGACCTCGTAGGGTGTTTGCAGGTCTGATTCTGTGTCCTGATTTCAAACTGATCTCAGGGTCTTGTTCTTTGACATTTTTAAGAAAGTCAACACAAGTTGGACTATAACTGACGTTAGCTTTAGTAACTGAGGGAAAGTGATTCATTATGCTAAATACTAAGAAGAATAAGTGTTTTCTTTTCTAGATTACTTGAAGAATCTCTTAGAAGATTCTGGAGATTACAGAGACACTCAAGGTAAATAACTTTTGCATTCTCAAATGTTACAAAAGGTTTTTGTTGTTGTTGCTGCTGCTGTTTGCTTACTTAGGCCTAGAAAGTAAAAATACACTGATAACAAAAGTGTGATGGTTGAGGAAGTGGGGAAGATTTGCTTAGCACCATATGGAACTCGGGACGAGCTGAAGGGTGGGTGAGAAGAGTGGGCATTGCTGACTAGAGTCTGTCTCATGAGGAAAAAAATTATAGGAAGGGCCTGGGGTTGTAGCTCAGTCAGTGTATGCTTAGCATGTGTAAGGTCCTAGGAATTGAACCTAGGAACCCACCCTCACGTCAAATCATAGATCTTAGCAAATAGAGCCTCAAGAAAACTCTGTCTCATGTTCCAGGGCTTCTACCTTCAAGTAAAATTGGTGATTAGCTCAATTTTGTAGATAAAACAAATACAGGGCCAGAGATTAAGGAGCTTGTTTAATGGAAATTAACCACTTCAGCAAAGGCACAGATTAAAATAAGTAGTGAGTAGGGTACACTACATAGCCAGAGGCAGAGCAGTTAATGCTGTAGATAAGACTGCAAGCAGGTGAAGGAAAAATGAGACAAGCACACTCACCTTTGAAAGGTGGGCAGCCAAGCTAAAGGCACAGTCCTTTCATTGATGAATGCCATCACTTCCACAAAGCCTTGGTAGGGCATGCTTCCAGTTTATCTTGGTGAGAATGCCACTGTCATATGGTACAAGGCAGTCATCTTTGTGTGGTTTCTGAGTATTACAGGGTGTTTAGTATCCCTGCCCTTTACTCACTAAAGACTAGTGGACCTTCCCATTCACTGTGATAACCACAAGTTGTCTTTACATGTACCCACCTGCCCGTAGAGGAGCACTACTGCTTTGGATTGAAAGCAGTTGCATCCCAGAAGCAGGCAAAAGGCAGGCTTAGCTAAATGCAGTGGTGCACACCTGTGATCCCAGTACTTGGGAGACTAAGCCAGAAGGATCTCGAGTTCCAGGCCACCTTGAGCTAGCTACATAGTAAGACCCTGTCTAAATAAATAAATAGCAGACTTTTTTCCTTTATATCTAGTTACAAAGGTGACTAGGTCAGAGCATTCAAAAACACTTTGTGGAAGGCAAAGGGCTGATACAAATTGTAAAACACAGATTGTCCCATAAAGCTAAGTAATCCAGCTCATAAAGCAATATCCCCCATTTCCATGCTAAGGTCTAGTGTGGCATTTCTCTCATTTCTTCTTCTTCTTTTTTTTTTTTTTAGTGGTACTGGAGCTTGAACTCAGGGCCTCATTCTTGCTAGGCAGGTGCTCTAGCACTTGAACCACTCTGCCAGCCCTCTCATTTCTTTCGTTTTGTTTTTTTTTTGGGTAGTACTAGGGATGGAACCCAGAACTTTGCACTTCTCTTATTTCTAACTAACACATCTTGGAATAAGACTAAGAGAGAGAGGCTGAGCTCCTGACCCTTGTATATTTTGTATATTTATTTTGTTTCATTTATCTACTTATTGATGGTGGTAGGAATTGAATCACGTTAAGCATGCACTGTACCACTGTGCACACCCTCATCACCTCTTAAATAATCATTTCTCATAGTTCCTGTTTCGTAAATCAGGATTTCCTTTTTTCTTTTTCTTCTTTTTTTTTTTTTTTTTTTTTGTTGTGGTACTGTGGGTGTTGAACTCTAGCTCTCACACTTGCTAGGCAGGTGCTCTATCACTTAAGCCACTCTGCCAGCCCATGTCAGAATCATTTTTCTCTTATGGTCTTCCTTCCCAGAGACAGTTTATATGTAGCTTCCAGGTAAAATCCTATTGTTATTAAATTTCAACAGAATAAGGACATCTCAGCACAAAACAGCCCAGATGTTCATGCTGTTGATAATCAGCATCTATGGTGTCTAATCCTTAGAGTCTTCCAGTGGCTCAGTTTTGATCATAGGTATTGGGTTTAGCCTGTTTTTCCTTGCTTATGCCCTCACTGAACCTTATCATCAATAATTCTGCTTACACCCAGTCAACCAAGGTCCACCAGAATCTGGTTGCTATGAAATAGCTCTTTTGTCATCTGGAACTGCTTAATGTTGTAAACTACTAGTTTTAACAGTAATGATGAAATGTGCCTTCTTTTCCTACATATTTTAGGTGCCCTTGCTGTCGTTATAGAGGTAGCTAACCATGCCAATGACACCATGAAGCAAGGAGTAAGTATCTTGATCTAGAAACTGGTACACTCTTGAGCCAGGGATCCTGGGCCTTCACATGCCCTACATTGTCTTTCTGTAGGACAACTTTCAGAAGCTTATGCAAATCCAGTACAGCTTAAACGGACACCATGAAATAGTACAGCCTGGACGTGTAAGTGTTTTAGACTACCTTTTGCAGATTTAATGCAAACCATTCATGTACTATCTGCAGCTGGTTTTTATTTACTGTTTTTTTGGGGGGGTTGTTACTGGGCTTTGTGCTTGCAAAGCAGGTGCTGTACCATTTGAGCCACACCTCCACTCATGTAGCTTTTTAAATTTTCATTATGAAACTAGGTTATTCGTTATTGTTACCCTTTATTGACGTAATGTGAATTGCTCCATCCATTCAAAACATTCATGATGTGAGTCACTGTGATAAGAAGTACAATTCAATTAGGAGAAAGGCAAGGGACCCAATGAGTCCCAATATAATGATTTAATGGCTTCATTTTATTGTGATACAGCTGACCTCACACAGCTTTGAAGACAGTTTCATCTAAAATCTTTAAAGTAAAAGAGGATCGTAAGGGGAGGGAGAAAATTGGTATTTTGATGCTCCTCATAGAGCACAGAAGTGGTCTAGGGAATGAATTCAGGAAAATTACAAATGTAATCGCTAGGATGTCGGAAGTGACTCAGGACCAAGTACACACTCAGTCAATTACATTTTAGTCCACGTAGTACCCCTGGGGCCAAAATGACTTTATGAAATGTTGCTTGCTTGTCCAATTCCTTTTTTCTCCCTTAATTTCTTATTTTCTGGCTTTTTAAAACTTTCTTTTTATATAATTTCTAAATGACTTTGAGAGTTTAAAAAGAAACCATGACTATAAAAAGTCACAAGGAAACTGTCTCCCTGGCCCCCCCCCACACACAAAAAAATTCTACAAGAAGAATGTTGAAAGGGAAATTACCTGTATATTGTAGCTGTTTTATGATGGTAGGACTAACTGGGTATTTGTTTGGATGAATCAGGTTTTTCTCAAAGAAGGAATTCTGATGAAGCTATCTCGGAAGATCATGCAGCCCCGCATGTTTTTCCTGGTAAGAGGCCATGTATAGTTTGATGTATCGCAGTCATTGCTTCATAGGAGACATTTATACATGACAGATGAGCTTAGGACATTTACTTACCAGTTTTAATGGAATTTTTGACTGGCTGTATCACTTGCATTTCAAAATTTTGTTTCTAACTTGGGAGCATTGTCTTAATTATTTACTTATTTAGCATTTTGTAATACTTCTGTAGGACTTAGAATTCAGAAATAATTAAATCTATTACAGAACTTGGAAAGGGAGCATGTTTTCTAGAGATTGGCTTTTTAATAAAATTTTAATAAGACATTGTAGGTGGTTCTGGTATATATAAGTAGACATTTTTATTCAGGAGCTGTTAGCAAAGAAGTATTATTTTTCCTTTATTCTTGTATGTTACTGATATCTTTGTAGCTGCAATTCATTTCTGTAATTTGCTCTGAAACGTTTCTGTTTTTAGTTTAATGACGCCCTACTGTATACAACACCTGTGCAGTCTGGGATATATAAACTGAACAACATGCTCTCATTGGCTGGAATGAAGGTCGGTGTGTCTATTAAAATTTTTGTGTTTTTTTTTTTTTAAACCCAAACATTTATATATGCAAAGAAGAATCCCTAACATGTCTTTCTTTCTATGTTACTATTCATGCATTCATTTATTTATTCATGTCATTTGTTCACTCATTTATTAATTTATTCATAGAATATTTATTGAGAGTAACTATAAGTAAAACTTAGTAATAGGTTTGGTGGAAATTATGAGGATGAGTTGAAATGTGATTCTTTTTGTCTCTGCCTCTACCCCAATTTCCCCACACCCTGAGACTTAGAAATTAATTGGAAAGATAAGACACTACACATAATACCCATAGAGTAGACAGTAATAAATATCACTATAAAGGCACAATTCAAGTTTTTAGGAGTTCAGAGCTGGGCATGGTGGTACATATATATAATCCCATCTAATCAGGAGGAAGAGGATCATTTGAGGCCCAGGGCTCAAGGGTTAGACTGGGCAACATAGTAAAACCCTCATCTCAAAAAAAAAAAAAGAGAGAGAAAAGTAAGTATTTCTTTGAGACATGGTCTTACTATATAGTCCAGGCTGGCCTTGAACCTGCAATCTTCATGCCTCCATCTCCCAGGTATTGTGATTACAGGTGGGCCCTACTGAGTCCAGCAAAAAGAAGTTTTTTAAGAGTTTGAAAGATGGGTTGGTGGCATAGCTGAAGTGATACAGTGCCTGCTTTGCAACACAAGGCCAAGTTGAAATCCCAGTACTGCCAAAAAAAAAAAAAGAACACAGAGCTTCTGATGGGTGTGGAGAAAGGACTAACATGCAGCTTTTGATAGATAGTTAGAAGAGGGAGTCAGGTAAGTCTTTGGAGGAAGGGCTGGTGAGCCTCAAAGTGTTGGCCAGGCCAACATATTGAGGAAAGGCATTCTGGGTAGAGGGAATATTTTGACTCATGGTCTGGAGGTGGGAAAATTGGGCCTGCAGATGGGTATTTAAATTCATCTGTGACATAGAGTCGATGACAGAAAAGTAACCCATAAAGTTGAATGAGAAGGTTGGTCATGGATACTTGAAGCCAGGGACATTGGGCAACTTCAGCTGTGGTTCAGAGATGGGATTTGCAAAGGATAAGTTTGCTCAAACGGTTGTTTCTTCCAGGTCAGAAAACCCACCCAAGAAGCATATCAGAATGAATTAAAGATCGAAAGTGTCGAACGTTCCTTCATCCTCTCAGCCAGGTAAATTATCTTAAGAAAATATGTATAGACTAATTTTGCCAGTGTAAAGGGGTCACATAGCTGTAGCAGTTAGGTTAACTCTAGACTTTTCATTTCCTCCTTTTCTTTCCTAAAATTTTTTACCCAAACTTTACTGTTTTTTTTTTTTTTAATTCAAGTAAATGACTTAAGAACTGGTACAACAGTGCGCAGAAGCACAAAAATCAAAATTGTCCTCTAGATAGAATAAAAATGCTGAAAAGTGCTTTGCTGATTATTTTTTTTAAATGAATATTTCAGGAGGCAGGATAAAAAAGAATATTAGTGTGAATTTATCAAAGTACATTATATTCATGTAGGGAAATCCTATGGTGAAACCCCCTTGTACAATTAATGAATACTAATAAAAAAAGAGAAAATAAAGTGAATATTTCAAATTTTCATATAATAGAACATAACATGTTGACAAACAATTAGTGCTTTATTGTTTACTAGGAAGTTTTCACATATCATTTAAAGGTCATAGCAAACCTATGGGGTAGCTATCTTCTCATGCTAAAAATAAGGAAACTGAGTTACAGAAAAGTTGAGTTACTTTTTTAAGAATATAGCTAGCAAAGCCAGGATACAAACCAAGGTCTTTGGCTTTTAAATCCATTGTTAGAGTACATGCCTGTAATCCCAACACTCAAGAGCCTGAGGCTCCTGTTCTGACTTCTAGAACAGCTTGAGCTACAGAGCAAGTCCAGGCCAGCCTGGATTATAGAGTGAGACTCTGCCTTCAAACAAATAAACAAACAAAAATCCATTGTTTTTTTTATAATCCACATTACCTCAAAGTGTCACTTATAGTGCTCATGTGTAAATCAAAATGTTTACCATAATGTAAATCCAGCACTGCAGGAAGTTGTGTGGCTCATAGACACCATACCTTGTTTTCCTGCACTTCACTTTACTGCATTCTGCAGATAATGCATTTCTGTATATTGAAGGTTTGTGGCAACTCTACATAAAGCAAGTCTATCAGTACCATTTTTCCAACAGTGTGTGCTCACTTTGTGTCTGTGTCACATTTCAGTAATTCTCCCACTATGTTAATTATTTATCATTATTATATCTGTTATGGTGATCTGTAATAAATAATCAGTGATGTTAATCCTAGATTGTTTTGTGGTACCATGGACATGCCTGTATAATTCAGTGAATTTACTTGATAAATGTTGTATGTGTTCTTTTTAAATTAATTTATTTATTCATATGGTGCTAGGGTTCAAACCCAGGACCTTGTGCATGCTAGGCAAGCACTCTACCACTGAGCTCCATCCCCAGCCTTTATGAGTGACTACTCCACCAGCTGGCCATTCCCCCATATTTCTCTCTCTACATGGACCTCCCTAGTCTCTGAGGCACAACAATATTGTACGTGCACCATTTAACAACTCTACAATGGCCTGTAAGTGTTCAAGTAAAAGGAAGTCACACATATCTCATTTTAAATCAAAAGCTAGACATGATCAAGCTCAATTAGGAAGGCATGTTGACAGCTAAGATACACTGAAAACCAGGCTTCTTGTTAACCAAGTTGTGAATGCAAAATTCTTGGAGGAAATTACAAGTGCTACTCCAGTAAACCCATGAATGATAAAGTGAAGTAGCTTTACTATTGATAAGGAAAAAGCCTAATCCAGAGTCAGGTCCTAAATCTCTTCAATTCTATGAAGGCTGAGCGGTAAGGAAGGTGCAGCAGAAGAATGTGAAGCCAGCAGAGTTTGGTTTGAGAGGTTTGAGAAAGCCACCTCCATATAATACAAGTACAAAATGAAGCAGCAAACACTGATTGGAAGCTACAGCAAATTATCCAGAAAGTGTAGCTGAGATATAATTGATGCAGCTGACTATACCAAACAGATTTCCCCTTTCTCCTTCCCTCCCTCCCTCAGTCTCTCCCTCCTTTTCTTTTCCTTCCTCCCTTCCTTCATTTCCTTTTTTTTCCAGCTGTCCTGGGACTTGAAGTCAGGGCCTCATGCTTGCCAGGCAGGCAGGCCAGCACCTATTGGAAGAAGATGCCACCTAGGAGTTTCATAGCTAGAGAGGAGTCAATTCTTGGCTTCAAAGCTTATGAGTCTCCATGCATGCCATCCTACTCTGCATCTTTCTGTTTTGTACAAGTGACTACCCCACCTGGAATTCATCCCTTTGTTCACTAAGTGATATGGAGCCTTTACCCTGGGCAAGGCATTGTGCTGGGTTTTGGGATACAGTAGATAATTTTCAAGTCCCTTCCTTCACTGAGCTTACATTCCATTAGAGAAAACATACACTTCACAAATACCATCACAGATACATATTATTGTGACTAAGTGCACACAGAAATAGTACTAATTGCTATGAGGCTGTAAAACAAGGGACCTTGAACTAGATTTGGGGGAAAGAGGACATCAGGATAGGCCCTAAGCCTGCTGTGTATACTGACTTATGAAGGCTAAGTTGAATACCTAGGCAAACATGAACTGGTCAATACAGATGATGAGAACCCAGATCCTGAAGTGGAAAGATGCATGACATATTCAAAGAACTGAAAGACCAGTGAGGCAAGAGCTGGAGAATGAGAGTCAGTGTGACCCAAAATAAGCCAGAGGGACAGGTGTCTAGAACTACCTTGTAGAATTTGGTGTCTCACTTAAAAGCCACAGGAAGCCACTGATATGATCAGAATATCTTACCACTGTATAGAATATCATTTGGGAAGGAGGTGATTACTTGGACACAGGAGATGGAAGAAAGGGGTTATGCACCTAGAGTTTCCAGCTGGTATAATGTATGTATGGGGTGGGGGTGCTGTGAGGAGTTGGGTGAGAAGTCAGGGTTTGAGTTTCAGAAATGTATACTGAATATGAGGAATGCCAGCATGGAGCCACTGGAGCAGTTTAGGCAAGGATCTGGATATCAGAAGGAAGCCTGGGCAAGATATATATGTATATACACACATACACATATGTGGGCATCATCAGCTTGGAGGTGAGCAAAGCTAGGAGAGTGAATGAGGGTGCATAGAGACTGCAGTTCCTTGTGAAACTCCTGTAATTCTCTAAGTCCTAACTCAAGTCCTCAGCACTTCTGCAAGCCTTCCCTGCCACCTAAATAAGGTCATATACTCCTATGTAATTTATCTGCCTTACACTTGTTACATCATATGTTAATTAGTTTTTCACCTCAACTAGAAGTGAATCCTTACAAGTGTAATGTATTATGTGTGCCCAGTTTATGGCTTAGTTCCTGGTCCTTAGTAATCTCAAATGGGTTAACTGATGTGTCCTTTGAACCTCAGAGTAGCATCCCACAGTCAGCACAAGAAGAGATATGACAAGGTCTAACACACCAGAAATCTCTTTGAGTGGAGGGGTTTTCTCATTTGTTAATTCATCCCCATCCATTGGAAAATGGGACTTACCTGACATAAATTTGTATTCTGATAAGGTACACATTTAATAAGGAAAAAGAATACTTGGCCTGTTTTTCACTCCAAGAAAGGTACTGGTGCTTCTGCCAATCATGTTACAAGGGAGACCTGAAGGTCTCTACTAGATGCTGTGGGCAAATGTGTGTGGTCTGTGAGAAATGTGTTATCAAGAGCTGGTAAACATTGTCTTGGCAGAACCCTGCACAAGAGAGAGCCAGGAAGGATTAAATGAAAGAAAAGCAAATGTGACATGATTTGCACAGTCAGATCACATTCCACATGCTCCCAGGGCTCCAAAAAAATTCAACAGCAATTCTCAAATTAGCCATCTGCCTCTCTGCTTTCTGTAACTTCTTCCAGTAAAAAGTGGGAGGGAGGGAAAGCTGGTAATATTTCTTGAATGTTTGCTTTGAAGCCTGAGTGTGTGTTCCCATAGTGTAGTTTTTTTTTTTTCCTTTTCATAGTGTAGTTCTTCAAAGAGCACAAACCAGTTGGCAAACCTGGTGGTGAAGGGTTCAGTGCCTAACTATACTTGTGTCTGATCCCATCTCATGACTTGGTAGCCTGTTGTCCATAAAGCCATTCATCTACCATTGCTAATCCTTAATTTTCCTTACCTGTACATGGTGATGATGGCTGGTGATGCTGTGGTACTTGGGCGGTGGTAATACGATCCAATGTATACACTGGATGGCTCTGAGGATGACACATGATGACACTGGGGAAGCGTTTAACACTATTGGCTGACATGTTCTAACTATTAAATGGTAGCTAGTTTTGCCAGTAATGCTAAAATAGTAGAAGTTAGGTGAGGCAGGTTTTATTTGGTTTAGAGAGAAAGGGGTTGTTTGTTGTTTTGTTCTTTGTATTTTTCAATTTGGGAAATATATTAGTTTTTAATTTGTAAACCAGATTTCTACCTTTTTATACCCATATCAGTGAATATTCTAAATGGTTCTCAAAGCCACTTAGTAGGAAGGTACATGTCTGGGAATGATTACTGTGGGACATGCAAGTGATTTTTAGTATCTTGAACTGCTTTGTGCTCTTCAAAATACAGCAAGAGGGCTGGAGATGTGACTTAGTGATAAAGCATGCTTTATCACGTGTCTTGCATGCTTGAGCCCTGGGTTCAATCCCATCATTTAAAAAAAAGAAAAAAAGCAACAAGAAGATCCTCACAACTGTGCCTATATGTACAATTATTTGTGATGGATATTTTTGTTCTTTTGTCTTGTTTTCCTATAATGAAAATTTTTTTAACTTGAAATTTGAGTGAATAATACAATGAACTGCATATTCAATTACCCAGATGCAAAAGTCATCAAATCTATGCTACCAGTTTTTCTTGCTTTACAATTTTGTAAAGTGTTTTAAAACAAATTGCAGCTACCATGTCATTTTACTCCTACATACTTCTGTATTACTCTCTAAAAATACAGACATTTTCTTACAAATTACAGCCCCATTATGGTGGATTTTATTTCATTTTGCTGGAGGTTTTTTTGTTTTGTTTTGTTTTGGGTTTTTTTGCTTATTTTGTTATTGCTGGGTTAGAACTCAAGGCTTTAAGCTTAAGAGGCAAGTGCTCTACCACTTGAACCTTACTGCCAGCCCTTTTTGCTGATTATTTTTGAGATAGAGTCTCACCTTTTTACCCAGGCTGGTCTGGATTGTGAGCCTTCTATTTTAGGCTTCCCACCATAGCTGGGATGACAGGTGCATGCCACCATACCCAGCTTTTTTTCTGTCGAGATGGGGTCTCTCATTTGCAGGCTGGTCTGGGACCACAAGCCTCCCAATCTCAGCTTCCCAACTGGCTAGGATTACAGGTACAAGCCATCAAGTGCTCAACTATGATGGTTTAAAGTGATTGTTAAAATCTCTCTTCTTTCTCATTCCCTCTCCCTCTCCATGTGTAGATATATATATACACTTATTTATATTACCTAACATGCCTCTCTGTTTTGAATATGCAAAACAAAGGATTTTGGGAGGGATGGGTGTACTGGGGTACACTCAGGGCCTTGTGCTTGCTAGGCAGGCACTCCAGCACTTGAGCCACACCCTAGCCCTTTATTTACTTCTGTAGTCTTTGAGATAGGGTCTGGTGTCTATGCCCAGTTTGGCCTGGACCACCATCCTCCTATTTACATTTCCTATGTAGCTGGGAAAACAGGCATGCATCACCACACCCAGCTTTTTATTGGTTGAGATGGGTTCTTACAGACTTTTTGCCTGGGCTGGCCTCAAACCTTTGTCCTCCCAGTTCCTGCCCATGGGTAGCTAGAATTATAGGCATGACCAACACACCTGGCAAAAGTTTTTTAAAATGGCTTCATAAATGTCATGATACCGGTGATGATTAGGAGTTACTATGTGGTTTGGGGGAGAGATGTGGTTATAAAAATACAGTATTCTATATTACCCTTTTGTGGACAGGATTTCCCTTTTATTTGGCCCATTCCCATTAGAGTTGAAATAACGGTAGTTCCCATGAACTGGGGATAGGAGCCTAAAACTTGGTGGGCTAAAGATAGTAGAGGAGCCCTCATAACAATCACAGCCAATTTCCCTCACTAACCACTCTTTTTAACATCTATCTTATGATATTAAAAATAATTTCCCTTCACCTCACTGTCCTCTTTAGAATTTTGTGTTTTTGTTTGATTGTTTGAGACAGAATCTTACTATGCAGCCTAACCTGGTTCCAACTCACAGTCCTCTTACCTTACCTTCCCACGTGTTGGCATTACAGGTGTGCACCACAATATGCTCAAAAAAATCTTTAGTAATATTTAGTAATCTAAAGATATTTAGGATTCTGTACTATAAATCGTATTTGAAATTTGGTTGTTGGAATGTTTTTAAATTATAGAATTATATCTCAGGAAACTCCTTGATTATGGAAATACAATTATTAATCATACAAATATCCCTGGTTAACAAAAATATTTCTGACATTAGACTTCAAAGTTTATGTAAACCCGTACTTTTAGAAAGAAAACAGCATCATATTTGCCAAAATGCTCTTTGTTCGTTCACATAAACCTCATAGTTGCTGCTTTAGACTAGGAGTATTGGAAGAGGTGGAATTAGTTGCCATGGGAGAAGGCAAAGAAGTAACAAAAGGGCAAAGAGTCAAAGCATACATCTGGTTGACAGAACCTTCTTTTGCCTCCAACAGTTCTGCCACAGAAAGGGATGAATGGCTAGAGGCAATTTCCAGGTCAATAGAAGAGTATGCCAAGAAAAAAATCACCTTCTGTCATAGTAGGAGTCTTGATGAGGTATTGTCTTTTCCTACTTTTTTTTTCCAGTGCATTTCAAAGTCTTTTTTTTTTTTTTTTAATTCTAAAGAACCATTTCACAGGGGTTTAGAAAAGCAACATGTTTCAATGAAGGATTGGAGGATGCATGTGTCTAATTTCAGAGTTAAGTGTTTTTCCATCTATTAATAGCTAACTTCAAGTCTATGACAGCATATAGCGCTCCCATATTTTTCCTAGTTATAAAACTTCACAGTAGGAAATTTGTATATTTACTTATTTGTATGTGTATCATGCTGGGTGTTGAACCCAGGGCCTCGCTCATGCTTCGCGTGTGCTCTCCCTCCATCGTATATACCAAGCCCCCATTGTAGGACATTTAGAAAGTTCAAGGAAGATAGTTTAAGGAAGAACTGAATCAGGTATCATCTACTACCACAAGCATCATTTAAAGTTAGTTTTGTAGGAGAAGATTTTTAAAATGTAGCTCATCTTAATATCCTGAGAACATAAAGATTATAATAGCCCTACCACATCCTTAATGATGCCATCTGCACCACTAACTACAAAGGCTTGATTCTGTCGCAGGTGGAGTGTGTGGAAGTAATCACAAGTCATTCTTCTTCTGCAGGCAGACGCAGAAAATAAAGAGGAATCCAGTCCACTTGGGTCAAAGGCTCCCATCTGGATTCCTGATACCAGAGCCACGATGTGTATGATCTGCACCAGTGAATTTACTCTGACCTGGAGACGGCACCACTGCCGGGCCTGCGGAAAGGTCAGGAGGAGAAGCAACCATCTCTATTGTGATTTCTATGACCCAGGCTGTACACAGTACAATAACCACTGTAGCAAACAAAACAAAACAGAAAAACAGCATAATGGTGGGAGGAAAACACAATCTTGTCTTCTCTAAATGTTTAGGGAAAGGAGAGAGATGAATCTTGTTAGGGAACTTCTCTCCTCCTTCCCCAGAGTTACTTTAATATGTCAGTAATAGATAGTTTTCAAAAACACAAACTAATAAATCCACAGTTAAATTGATCCTTACATTTACAACTAATTATTTAAACCACCCCATCTATAAAATAATTTGCTAAGAAAAGGCTAGTGTTCATATTAGTGTTAGTCGACTTTCCATTGATATAAAAAATACTTGAGATAAATCAGCTTATAAAGAGAAAAGTTTTACTGTGGCTCACAGTTTGGAGGTCTCAGTTTATGACTGATTAACCCTGTTGATTTGGGCCTATGGTAGCACATCATGGCGGGAGCATGTGGCAGGCAAAGCTGTTCATCTTGTGGACAGAAATGAAAAAGAGGAAGAGATGGTGGTCCCACAGTCCCCTCCAAAGGAATGCCTCTAATGACATAAAGTCTCCCACTAGGCCCCACCTGTTAAAAGTTTCCCCATCTCCCAGTAGGGCCAAGCTGGGGATCAAGCCTTTGGGGCACATTCCAGATCCAAACTAAAGTATAAGCATTCATGACCTCATTAATAAAATGAGCATAGTAACAATGACTGGAAGTTGCTCTAAAGATTAAACAAGGTCCAGTTTAGATAGCATTTAGTACAGAGCCATAAACTTGGCAGAGGAGCAGAGAAGTGATCATTGTGATAGCAGTGATAATTATGGTGATGATTGTCAATACAGCTAACAGAATGTACTGCATGCTAGGCACTATTTTAAGCACTATGCATACATTAAATTATTTTCTGTAGCAAGGACTTGGTGATTATCTGTGTCCTCTTTATTGTTCAAATGTGGTATTGTATGTTAGTTCATTACATGACTGAACTCCATGAGACTATAACTCAGTGACTATGAACCTGTTTTGAAAATTAGGCAGTGCTATAAACTGTGACCTGCTTTATGATTTGGGAACAAAAGTAATTCTAAATGAAATAATTAATGTTTTCTTAGATTGTATGCCAAGCTTGTTCATCAAATAAGTATGGGTTAGATTACCTGAAAAACCAGCCAGCAAGAGTATGTGAACATTGTTTCCAAGAACTGCAGAAATTAGGTAATGTATAAGTAAAGATTTAACCAAAAATTCTTTTCTTCCCTAGGTGCTTTCATCAAACAGCCTTCTCAAAGAATCATCTTTGGTACTTTAGCAATGACTATTGATACTTGTCTCTAAGTTAATACTAAGCCCTCTTAACTCATGATTTGTTGCCATTCCAAGAGGAATTGGACTGAAAGTTGTTTTTACTCTAGGAGAAAGTTTCACTAAGAAAACTAATGTAGAAATGTAATTACAGAATAAATTTATAAACTGGTTAAAGGGAACTTAAACTTGCAAGTTATTTTGGAGTTTCTAGTTTCCCCCAATAGTATGCTCATTATAGATCATTTTTATCTATGTAAAGTAATTCTGTTTAGACACATATGAGAGGGTACTTTGTTGGCCTAAGTCTAGTTGCTTGGATTGATCTGTAGATTAGTAGTCTGTTTTTGCCTGTACATTTTTCAAGAAGAAACATCCATTTATTCCATCATTCTCTGAGGTACATAGTATAAACTGCAGACAATCACATTTTATCTTTGAATCTTCCTCTCTCATTACCCAGCCTATTTGGTCAGTAAAGCGTGCCAATTTTATGTTAGAAAGTATCTCTTTGTCGTAATTTCTCCACCTCAACCCTGATAAGATGTAGATTACTATAATTATTTCCTAGTGGGTTTTCTTGCTGCAAGCCCCTCTACCTTGCTACTGCCAGATTTATTTTTCTAAACACATTCTGTTCATATTACTCCCCAGCAAAATGAGCCTAAACAGCATTCCAGGCTCCTTAAAGCCAGTCCCCCACACCACTTTATTTTCTACCTTCATTATTCTCTAAGTAAATGCTCCAGTTTAATACCTGACAGTCATTGTTCACATCACCCTCTTTGTGTGTACTGTTCTGCCTTTTTTACCTGGCAAAGTCATCCTTATGCATTACTGGCCAACGTAAACACCTTCTTGTCTTCATATTCCCTGAACCTCTTTTTTTTTTTTTTTTGGTACTGGGGCCTGAACTCATGGCCTACACTTTGAGCCACTCCACCATCCCTTTTTTATGTTAGGTATTTTCGAGATAGGGTCTCATGGAATTAATTGCCTGGGGCTGGCTTCGAACCATGATCCTCCTGATCTCTGCCTCCTGAGTAGCTAGGATTACAGGCATGAGCCACCGGCGCTGGCTCCCTGAACCGCTTGAAGTCAGATGATTACTTCTTCATCTGTGTCCATTGCCTCTTCCAAGTACTTTGTTCATAGTGATGTTATTATTTGGTCTGCTATCTAGATACAAAACAATGTAAGATTTTTAAGTCAGGGAAGATTTTTTTTAAGTTGGTAGCATATTCATGTTTCAGAATTCTAAAGGCACAAAAAAGTTATCTTCCACATTGTTTATAGCTCAAAAATATAAACTCTTACATAGTGAAAAGTCTTCCTACCACTCAACTCCTATCCATCCATCTTCATTTCCTGAGAAGCACCATTTTCTTTTCATTTTTTTTTTATTTGATAGTACTGGGCTTTGAACTCAGAGCCTTATGCTTGCTAGGCAGGCACTCTACCATTTGAGCCACTTCCCTGGCCCTTTTTGCTTTCATTATTTTTTGTCAGTTATGTCCAGTCTAGCCTGAACAGCAATCCTCCTATTTATGTGTAGCTGGGATAACAGATGTGAGCCACCACACCTGCTTTTATTGCTTGAGATGGAGTCTCATGTCTGGGTTGGCCTTGAGCCTTGACTCTCCTGATCTCTGCCTCCTATTTAGCTATGATTATAGGTGTGAGCCACCATGCCCAGCCTTTTTCTTTTATTTCTTTCCCTCCCTCCCTCCTTTCCCTTCTGATTTCTGCCTCCCAAGTAGCTATGATTACTGTTGTGAGCCACCATGCCTGGCCTTTTTCCTTTTTCTTCCCATCCTCCCTTTTTTCTTTAAGTATCATCAATGTCTTGAGTGTCTTTCCATGGATATTTTGTGCACACGTTCATGAAACTGAATTAAGTTGTAATGCAGAATGCTTACCATTGACTACATGATTGTGCCTGATTTGTTTTAGATCACCAGCACTCCTCTAGGATTGGATGTCCTGGAAATCACAAGTCTTCAAGTGCTTTATCATCAGTCTTACATAGTATCCCATCTGGGAGGAAACAGAAAAAAATCCCAGCTGCTCTGAAAGAAGTAAGTGTTTCCATAAAACTTGCAATGTGCTAGAGGCTGAATTATTCATATGGATATTATACACTGTTTTTCTTTCATAAAGGAAAATGTCATTTCCCATTACTATTAGAATATGTGTTTTAATATTGGTAGTGGATACAGCTGATGACTTGCAGTCTTGCTTGGTCTCCCTTAAGATCTGAGTCATTTAGAAAATGACTGCTGAAAGGATTGAAGAACATTTTGTAGTAATGATAGAAGGTAAAGTTGGACACACATGAATTTTTAAAAAGTACTTCAAGGCAGCTCCTTACCAAGGGAAGAAATGCATAGAATAATTTCAGCCATTTCTTTAGTATTTACTGGTGTGCATAGTTGTAGGTATTGGTTGGTTATGTATAGGAGGTATCAGTAGGTTGTGTTTCTTTTAAATTTTTAAATAGTGATAATAACCTGCATGTTTAGACTTGCCAATAGCATAATCACAGGTATCGTTGATATCCTCTCCCAGTTCCTCAAGTTTAAGTGTCACTAAGTGTCAGAGAGCAAATGCCATTGTCATCCTGGATGCCCCATGATGATTATTGATTAGTTCTTCCTTTGCTGATTTTGTGGACAGCAGAGTAGGGTGTTTTTGTTTTGTTTGTTCATTTGTTGTTGTTTGTTTGTTTGTTTTGAAATGGAGTCTTACTATGTTGCCCAGTCTGGCCCTAAGCTTCTGTGCTCAAAGGATCCTCCTGTCTCGACTTCCTGAGTAGCTAAAACTATAAGTTTACACAACCATGCCCAACTCTGCACAGGTTTTTTGATTCTCTTCCTTGGTTACTTTTGAGGTGTTCTATCAAATGACACTAAAAATTTGACCAAGATCATGTTTCTTATGTAAAAGTAAGAGTATATTCCTAGGTGAAGTAATATGAAGTGGTTTATAGCCAATCTCATGGAATAGTAAGAGTAGAATCTAAGTTCCAATTACCAGGTTTTATATAAAACTGGTTACGCCAATTTAAAAAATACTTCTCAACTATCTCTTTGATCCCTCATTTTCTGAATCTAAATGTGCATTCATAACTTTGAGGTCCCTGCCAAGCAGGAGGATCACTTTAGCCTAGTATTCCAGGCCCTTGCTGGGCAACATAGCAAGACTTGTCTCTTATAGAATAATACCAACTTTGAGGTTTTTGCTCCACTCAGAATTTACCGAGTCTCACTCGGTAATTTTTCACCTCCATACTCTGATGCTAGTTTTCTACATGTAATTTTTTCCATTTGGTCTCCTCTTCAGTTGAAACTCCTGAGCACTGGTTGTATAACTGCCAATAGTCTAGACTAGATTCTGTCTAACCGCAATCCTGTTTCATACATCTTTTCACCCGCCCACACAAACAGGCCTTGTACCTCAGCCTCTGCCTCCTGATTGCACGTATTTCTTCCTTTAGCCTTCTGGTTCTCAAAGTGCCCACCATACCAATAGTATCACTGAAGAGCTTATTAGACATTCTGGGGTCCCACTTTTACTCACCAAATACTTCTACTAAACAACATAAATTTTCTACTAAACAATATATTCCTTTCCATGAAATTATAAGAAGTTAGTACAACTCATTAATAAATACATGATAAAGATGCACTTTGTTGTTGTTCTTTTACAGTGCTGGGGATTAAACACAGGGCAAGAGCTCTACCACTAAGCTAAGTCCCTAGCCCCAAGATACACTTTTACACTTTTACATTTTTTACACTTTTACATTTTTACACTTAAAATTCATAGACATGGGGATGTATCTCAGCCTATCAAGTCCCTGGGTTCAATCTGTCATCATCGTTATCATCATCACAGAGTTCACCTATATTAGTTTTTCATTACTGCATAACAAGTTACCACAAAGTTAGTGGCTTAAAAAAAGACTCATTTATTGTCTTAGTATTCCAGGTATGTTTTAGCTGTGACTTCTGCAGGGCTATAATCAAGGTTTCGGCCAGTACTAACTTATCTGTAGATTCAACTGTGGAAAGATTGTTTCAAAGGTTTTGGGCAGAATTAATTTCATTGTTAGATTGAGGGCCCTAGCTTCTTACTGGCTCCTTGCCATGAGAACCTCCCAACATAGCTGCAAGAGAAAGTCTACAACCAGTCTTTGTAAAAGATGGAGCCTTATATAACGCAGCATAATCGTGGGTCTGATGCCATCACCTTCACCATGCTCTCTTAGCAAGATTCAAGTCCCAGGTCCTGTGCATGCTCAAGGGGAGTTGTAGAATACAGCATAACTGTGAGGCAAGGGTCGTGGGAAGATCACAGACACCACCTTAAGAGTTCTATTGCACTACTAATAGGGCGGGACCTAAACTTGATTTTTAAAAATATCTGTT
This sequence comes from Castor canadensis, assembly GCF_047511655.1. Taxonomy (NCBI): domain Eukaryota; kingdom Metazoa; phylum Chordata; class Mammalia; order Rodentia; family Castoridae; genus Castor; species Castor canadensis. The sequence goes on along the minus strand of NC_133393.1, from coordinate 132,769,312 downwards.
ATTTCTGCATTAAAAAAAACTTGAGTTGCCAGATTATAATCATTAAGAGTTTACTTTTTGTATGAAGATGAAAACATTTTCAACTTTTTATGAAGCAAAAACTAGCTTTTCTTTTAGGCCAAAATTCAGGGAGCAAAGACTGGTCTTTACAAACACCCCATCAATAGTAGAATTTCTTAGGCCAGGCCTGGTGCAGTTCATGGTGTAATGTTGTAATAATATAATGAGGAAAGAGGATCTTGAATTTGAGGCCAATCTGAGCCTTATAATGAAACACTGTCTCAAACAAACACACATACACAAAATACAATTTTCTGCTTACTACTCTGTTGAATGGATTTTAGAGATCCAAAAAGTTATTTCAGACACAGAATTAAAGGTTTAAGTAATTTTCCCCAACACCTGAAAAGTAAGTGATGCTATAGTCAATACACAGTCCTCAAAATGCAGCTTTAGAGAAGCATTTTTATTATTTTTCTTCTATCAAACCAGAAAACAGATGAACTCACCCTCACACACACACACACAAAACCACACATGCACAAACACATGCAACACAGTTAAAACAGGTAAAATTCTGAATTGCTTCTAAAAGAAAGGGTTTTTATGATCATATTTATAGCAGTATGCAAATTGTATTATAGCAGACCTTGAAAATACCCAATTTCATGCTGAAATACTCTGTTGCTTTCAACATCTGATGACTGCAAGTAGCTTTGTTGCTATTTAAAATTTGCCTGAAAATCACTAAACTATATGTGGGGCTTCCCTTATCTAGGTATCAGCAAACACAGAAGATTCTTCTATGAGTGGTTACTTGTACAGATCAAAAGGCAATAAAAAACCATGGAAACACTTTTGGTTTGTCATAAAAAATAAAGTACTATATACATATGCTGCAAGTGAGGTAAGATGAGTAATTTAGGGGTTTTGTTTTAATGCTGTTTTTTTTTTTTTTTTTTTTCAGTGCCAGGGATGAACCCAGGTCTTGGGCCTACTAGGCGGTACTCTAGTGCTGAGCTACACCCCAGCCCCTTGTTGCTTTGCTTTTAGAGTGGGGAGGTGTTGTCACTGGTATTTTTAATGTAAAGGTGTTCTTGCTTTGTTCCTAGAGGCCTCCTACTTGTGTGTTAGGAATTTCTCATAGAATTGAAGTACATATCTTTTTGGTGACATGTGACTACTACTTCTTAGCCTTTCTGCCAAGCTCTTGGGTGATATTCCCTCCAAACTGTCCCCAGATTGTATTGATCACACATCAGCATAGATCAAATAAGCTTCCTTTGGGTTGTAAAGTTTCCAGCTATTGCTGGTTCCTTGGATCTGGTTAAATCACTTAACTTTCTGAGCTGTGTTTTTTCCATTCATATAATGAAGATAATATAGTGACCTACTTTTCTTGGCTATAGTAAAAAATAATGTGAAATTTAATAGATGTAAACATGTTGAAAATTGCCTAGCATAGTGTCCGGCAGATGGGGAGCAGGTGGTTCAGTAAATATTGTTGAATAAATGAAAACTAACTCATTAGAATTATTGTTTTGTATATGTGTATATGAAATTAAATTAGTGCTATAAATAGTTGAAGAATTTTCGAATCTGAAATGTGTCTCAATCTAAGAGCCCATCTTCATTTGTGTACCTTCAAACTAGGATGTGGCAGCTTTGGAGAGTCAACCTTTACTAGGATTCACTGTTGCTCAAGTCAAAGATGAGAACTCAGAGTCTAAAGTATTTCAGTTACTGCACAAAAACATGTTATTTTATTTATTCAAAGCAGATGATGCTCACTCTGCTCAGAAGTAAGTAATGTAGACATTTTCCTTTTATACATGAGATTTCAAGTTGCTATTTTAAATGGTTCATTTTAAAGTAACCACTTTAAGGTAGAGGGGACAACTCAGAATTTAAGAGGTTCAAATAAGAAAGATTAAACATATTATTCAAATCCTTCAGAATTGTTTTAAAACAAAACAAGAATATCTGGAAGAATTTTAGGAGGTGGAGGACATAAGAAAATAGTACTATTCAAACTTTTTTTGTCTACACATGACCTCAAAGAAAGCAGCATGGTGCTGCTGGGCAAAAAGGAAGGGAAGCTGAGGCATATGACTTCTCTTTCTACAAGAGTAAGTACCTTCCCTTGAAATCTTCCAGGACTTTGACAGTCCTGTGAACCAGCAGGAGTTGAAACAGCTGCTTGCTTAACTTACTTCTTTGGGAAAAAGTCAAACATACTAAGAGGCTCCTATGCGGTTCCCAGATACTGAAGAGAAGGAAATGGTATCATTTTTGATGGTTAAGGCTGAAACTGTTTCCAAAATCTCAACAAAAATCGTGATTTACTTAAGTGTTTGAAGTTGTCTAACATAGAAGTGCATATTTCTGTTGGTGAAATCAAGGTCCTTTCTGAATAAAATTGCTTTAGCTCTCTTCCTTTTCATCTGATTTTTACTTTATCTCACAAAGTACACATTGGTATTTTTAATAATGGGCCTTAAAGTGCTTAAAGATAGAAAAAAGAATGCTTTGAGTAAGCAACATTGGCAGTTTCTTAGGTAGTTAGAATATACTAGAATTGCATATGTTCCTGAATATTTAATAGGTATTGTGTTAGAAATACTCTGTAAGTCCCTGCCCATCTCCTCTCACTTCCAGTCTTCAGCAGTGTGTAGCTGTTTTTCTGAGTACTGGAGGCTACTATTAGTTTGTTGGTTGGTTTTCTAAATTTTGAGACAGGGCCTCAGTATGTAGCTCAGGCTGGCCTCAAACTCACTATCTCCTGCCTCAGCCTCCTGAGTTCCTGCCATCATGCTCAGCCCTGAAGAATATTTTAAGATTATGTTACTTTAGAATTTTTTCTGTAAAAATTACTTGGACAAAAATAGTAATTGCCCTAAGAGTCTGTCAGAAACTTTTTCATAGTTTTCATCTGTATTTCTATGAAACTAATAAAAATTGCTTTTTTCACTTTTTTTTTTCCTTCAGGACTCAGGCCCTCATGCTTGCTAGGGAGGCACTCTACCACTGAGCCACTCTGCCAGCCCAAATTAGTGCCTTTAATCTTTGTCTTTTCCACTATATTAACAAGATAGAAATGTTGTCAAGGCAGAATTAGATGTAGTTGGGCAAAGCAAGACTGCTTACTTGTAGTTTAGAATTGATCCCTTTGAGGTTATTGATATCATATGAGTTGCCTTTTTCATACATGACAATATTAAAATGCATTAATTTTAGCAGGAAACTTTGGGACTTTTAGAAAATCTTGTTATTAGGCTGTGACATATGCTTATAACTTATATACCATTTGCATTCAAAATTCAAAATTTATAAAAATTCTGTCCCTGAAATTTGTGCACAATCTGTTATGCACAAATTAATCACTAATTAACTTGAGTGATTCCAGATGTTCATAGTTCCCTGAGATCTTTTCTTTACATAATATACTACTGTAAGAAATTACATTTCAGTAAGAAAGGAAACAAAATTAGTTTCAGAAGCAATTACATAACAAAGGAGGAATTAAAAAAGAGCCTACCCCCAAGTGTCTTCTCAGTAATTGCAGCTGTATGTTTTGTAAATAAAACTTTGAGTCTTTGGAAAGACTTCTATGATTTTTTGGGGGGGGAAGGGGGTAATTGGTGTTTGAACTCAGGGCCTCACACTTACTAGGCAGGTACTCTCCACTTGAGCCACTCCACCAGCCCCTGACTCCTATGAAATTTTTACATTGCATGCAGAATTTTGATTATCTGAGAGTGGGTTAAATGCCAGATTGATTCCCATTAATTGAAAAATATTGGAGCAGATCTGGATTAGGAGATATAGAAAGGAATTCTAGTTAATGCAGTTAAGAGGAAGAAAAGTAGGCACATACATAGCTAGTGTTCCTGAAAGCGTGGAGTCAGAACACAAGAAAAGAGAAAAAGAGTTGTAAAGGCCTTTGCTGATACATTTACTTCCAACAGCGATTAAGTCAGAACTTTGCAGAACATTTGCACATGAAGTTGTCCTTCCTCATGCCTCATGGAAATAAAAGACACACTTTACAGGCCAAATTTTGGAACGAACCGTCAAATAGAGGGTAGCTCTACATATGCAAGAACTACAGTTTGCTATAGGAAAGCGCTTAAGTATGCTGCTAAGGTAATCTGGTCTACAGGCCAGCTGGTATCTGTGTGGTATTTACATATACCAGATGATTGGGTTTTACAAATCTAACAGATTTCTCTTACCAATAGGTGGATAGAAGCATTTCAGGAAGGCACAATATTGTAGCAGTAATGGTTTCATTTCTTCTGTGATTCCAAGGATATGGAAATTCATCAGAATGGAGTAAAAGCAATTTAAAAACGTATAAAAAATGAACACTGCGAAGATAAATGCAACCAAACTCTGCATCGATACAAGAAATTATTTTCTTAGGTATACATAGTTTTTTTAATGTTTGTTTTTTCATATATGTTATTTATTAAAATTTTGATGTTTACTTAATGGTCAGAATTATTTCTGAGACTCACACTGAATTCTAAAGCACCATTTCTTTAGAGACCAGAATCCTTAGCTGAATACTGTATATTGTATTGACTATTTGTTACACAGGCCACACTGTTGTCTCTGCCTTACATTGTGACATTTTCACTAGTGGTAAATTTTGTAAGTAAAAAAACATGTCAAGGAGCAAACTTCTGCACTGTGCTCTATTTAGAAATTATGATTATTATAAAACTGCTGGTGAAGAAATGCATGTCTTTAAATCAATAACCTTAGATGAGTTTTTGTATCTCTTAATGGAAAAACACAGGGGCAGCTGCTACCTCAGGAACTGTGAAATGAAATTCCAGTCAATTGTATTTCTTCTTATGTACCTCTTCTAGCATGAGTTAATACTGTATCATCAAAGAATTATAGTAAAGGGATAGAAATCTGAATTTTTTTTAAACTGAGTGGGAATGAGGAAATTTCCATGTGCAGAGGGACACAAATAATCACATCTATAGGCTTTTCATTAAGTCCATTCTTTTTTTTTAAACTGCAAGTTCAACATAAACATAAATGAATTTTTAATAGCAAAATATGGCAGGTATTATATTATACAATATCCCCTACTATTGTAAGAGTTCTGAACCCAAGTCAATGGTGGTATTTATATCTAAAAAGAATGTTTTCTATAATATTGTGCTTTAAAAAATAAACTGGAATTGCCATATTAAAAAAGTGCAAATTCTAAGCCAGCATTAGCTGAAATTGTATAATACTCTTTTTTGAAGGGTCTTTTTATACCACTTTGTGATTTGTCTTCGGGGTAATTTAAAAAAAAAATCCTTCCTTTCTTTAGCTGTCAGTACACCTCATTAGGAAAATTTTATCATCATAATTCTAGTGTATTTAGTGTTTAACATATGAACCCCCTTGTACACAAAATTGTTGATTAGCAAACGAAAAATGAAATTAATGCAATAATTAAAGTCATACCTGATGTTCATAATACACATTTTGTTGACTGAGTTTAAATTATAAATTATCCCTAAAAAGTATTTCATTAACGGGCACAAGAATTTCCTCTCTGCTTCTTTATAAAAGATTTCCTAATTCAATGTGATAATTGGTAGTCAAGAGAATTACATCCTGCATACTTCTATGAAGCCCTTATATAGAGTGGACAGCTGCAGCTTTTCCTGGATATATCTAGCTTGGGCATCACTTTAAACCCTGTGCAACCTGACACTCTTCAAATGCTGTCCTCCCAAGTCAGGTAAACTAATATTTCTTTGCAGGCCCATTAATTAAAATCACATAAATAAGCCTCCCATGTTAAAATCCTTGCAGTTTACAGTGTAATTTTTTTGGAAGCCAAGGTTGTACTTTAAAATATTTTTTTCTATTGAATTGTCTGGCATTTAGCAAGACAGCAAGTTTTTTGGCATTCTTACCCTTCATCGAGTTCTCAGCCTCTGAGTAACTCTGAGTAACAACTGACTTGACTTGTGCCTCAAAATGTAAGAAATATTAGCCAGGCTGTTCTACCTTACAATACCTGGTTGAATCAAGAACCACTTCTAAAACTAAACACACATAAATAAAAGAGAAAGCTAGCACAAACTTACAGTAATTTTCCTTAAGTACCACTGAAACTCTGATTGTCTTAGCCAATTAATTAGCCTGTGGAGAGTTTTGAAAAATAGAAAACATAAGGTATCAGATTCCCCCCTCCCAAAAAAATGTTTAAAATGTGAAATAGTATTATATCCCCCCACCCTGTGATCAGTCCTTCATGACTTACTAAAGCTGATCAGTTATTTTTGTCTCATTCATTCAATGCCAACTGAGAGCCTAATTATATACAATTTGGTATAAAACTACTTCTTAAGACAAGGTCTTGGTATGTAGCCTGCTGGCCTTGAACTCTTGATACTCCTGCCTCATCAGCCTCTCATATGCTGCAATTATAGGCATGTACTACCCTGGCATAAAAATACTTTAAAAAACATCTCTTGAATGCTAACATTTAAAAAATATGAGTGGTTCCACAGACACATGTGTTTGCATCAAACCCTTTTTCAGTTGTCTCCTTTTATTTAGAAGGAGAGAGTGGGCAGTTTTAAAACTAAGCTGAAAATTATGCTGAAATTAACCTACACAAGAGCTGCCAGGCTGAACTAAGGTAAGGATGGCCTTTTTAGTGAGTGTTCCTAACCAGTGGGTCTCCATTATTTATATCTGGAGTCCTCAGAAAGTGAGAAAGGTCATCTCTGTCATTATTCCATTTTTCTGAACCTCTTTCCAACTTCTTTTCCTGTTTTCTAATGGCAGAATTCTTTCCCATTTTTATTTTGTTTTATTGGGTTTTTTTGTTGTTTTTGTTTTTTGCTTGAGACAGGGTTAGCCTGGAACTCATGATCCTCCTGCCTCAGCCTCCTGAGTGCTGGGATTTCAGGTGTGGGTCATCACATGTGGCTGAGAACAGGATTCTTGTCTACAACCCAAAACAGTTCTCAAATTTCTCATTCTAACTCAAATCTTAGACCCATTCTCTCCACCCTGCTACAAAGACATGTTTACAGACCTTATTTGTGAGAGCTTGTTGATATCACGTGAGTCCTCAAGCAGTTAAAACGTTACATGACTAACATTCGACTCACTTCCCATCCAAATCTTTTTCTTCCATAATAGAAAAATGACAGACGAGCTTCCAGAATCCGCCCGCAAGTCTCAATAATACTCTGTGATTTTTCTTGTACCCGTTCCAGTCTTACTGCCCTGCAGCTGTTTTTGTGTAGGCCCTCCCCAAGTCCTTATTAGTTCTTCCTAATAATGGCTGTATCTTTTCTTCTGGGGTTCGGGAGTAGTGCAGTGCAGAACACCTACCTAAGCATACATGAGGCCCTGGGTTCTATTCTTAGCATTGGAAAAACTCACTTTTTTAATTTCAGTGCCTTCTTTGTGTGATCCATTGTGTCCATTGCCAGAGCAATCTTCCTGAGCCATAATTCTAGTCTAATTTAATCCTTACTCTTAAAGCCTTGAGTGGCATAGGACAATTCCTCTGGTACCACACACCCATTTAACCAATTTCCTTCTTTTTCATCCTCCTCAGCCCCATCTCTACCTACTTATCTCTAGGACAGCTGATCACCACTCTTCTCTCCCCCTTGTTCATTCAGACTAGGTCCTACATGATTCAGACTAGATCCTACATGATTCAGACTAGATCCTACATGATTCAGACTAATTCCTACATGATTCTTATCACATTCTGCCCTTGAAAACACTTCTTGTTCATTTGAGATCCTCCTGCATCTGGCAGAGTGCCCTGCATACAGCGAACACTCAGTATTTTTTTTACTTAAATTCCTTCCTATGGTATGTCTCCAATACACACACCATCTGGAGCCCATGCCAGTTTTAATGTCATTTTCTAAAGGGAAAGTTTATCTATGACTTTTTCTCTTAAAAGAAGCTCTGTACTGACGATGTGACTCAAGCAGTAGAACACCTGCTTTGCAAGCACAAAGCCCTGAGTTCAAACTTCAGTTCCATAAAAATTCCTACTAGAATTTTCTTAAAGGTAGTAGATTTTCAGAAAGCTTAACTATCAAATTTCTGTTCCTTTGGGATGAGGAATGAAGGGGGGACAGTTTTCCCTTTCATAGGAGTTGTTAACATTTAAGAATCAGTCCTAAAATACTATTTTTAATGATTTATAATGTATTTCTAGAAACACTTTTTGCTTAAAGAGATAATAGTTTGTATTTTATTGTTCATATAAAGATATAGATCATTTATAAATAATTAGCATTGTAAAAGTGTTAATATGTATTATATTTATGCAAAATAAATTTGCTGTAACATCTACTGCTAGTGTGATGAAGTCTTTTAAACCATACCTTTTTTTCAGAGACACACATTTAAAGACCAACTCAGTAACCTTTTCTGTGAACACAATTAAGGGAGACCTCACCTGCAGCGATGTTCCCCGAATGGCTTTTACTTCCAGCTTTTAATAAGTCAGTGTATTTTGAGTTACATGCCTTAATTGGATAATAAAGGGTAATTACAAGCCTCACTTCAAGTGTGCATATTGTAGGGAAAGGTCTCAGATTACCTTTTTCCACTGGACCTACGGTGTACTTTGACAGATTTCACCTTTGGGACCAGCTTAAGGATACTTCAGGGAGGAAGGGCCACCTTATAATCAAACTAAACACACACCAAATAATGCTAAAAGGTTAGAAGTGAACTTTTAGAGAATGAAGCATTCTTCAAATTGTTAGGGAATGTTGCATGCCCTTTTTCTTTGCCCACCTACCTAGTTCCTCAGGAAATGACAGAGATTTTCATTCCAACACACATTTGCTTTTCTTAACTTGGAGTTGTCTTCAATCTGTGGCTTCTATTCTATAGTACTGATCGATGTCACTTCCTAAAGTCTAAACCACGCAGTACTTAGAACACAGGTCAGAGCTTCCAGCCACAAGCAGCCACTGTCAGAATATGATCTTACATTCCTGACCTTTGTTCAGCAAATCTTTACTGACCGGCAGGCAGGGTACTATGTACTGGAAATACATCCTCTAGCAATACAGACAAAAAGTAGCCCTCAGGAACTTACACAGTAGTGATTATATTCTTGCCCCCCTATATTTAGTCATTATATTTCTTTACTCACAACAGTTGAGTTAAACTTTACCTTACTATACATGATTTTGCCTCAGCTTGTTCTATTTAGAAAGTTTAAACATCTGGTTGGAATCTACCAAGACTTACTAGTATTCTAATAGTCTAATGTAAGGGCTAGCCTGTAACAGAGCCCAGAGTAATTAGAAACACAAGTGCTTAAAACCAGTTAGGTTATTTATTGTTACTCAAACATGAAATGTTGGCTTAGCTTCTTTAAGAAGACCATGGTGCACACTCTGTACACTGGGAAAGCTGAGGCAGGAAGATCATGAGTTCAAAGCCAGTCTGGGCAACATAACCCAAAAAACGAAATAGCAAAAACTTCCTTTAATGACACCTTTGGCAAACATGCTGCTAAAAGTACATGACTTCCCAAAGAAGCTACTTCGGGGGACGAAGCTCTGGGGGGCAGTCTCCCTCCAAACCCAAAGGGGGCAGTCGACTTTCAGAGCCGCAGCTGGACTCCCGGGTCCCTCCGCCCACCCGGGGAACTTCACCATCTCCTCTCGTCGCGCTACTGCGCAGGCGCGAGCTGGAACGCGCACTGCCGAGCCGAGGGAGGGGTCACGAACTCTGACCTCCCCCCAAATACACAAACCTCTTCGCCGGGGTCCCCCCGCCTGTCAGCTTCCTCCAGCCTGTCCTCCCGGGGTGTCCCCCCCCCAGCCCAGCGGCCGCCGCGGCACGATCAAAGCGGGCGCAGTGGAGAGAAGCAGTAAGTGCGGAGCAAGGAGACCCGCGGTGGCGGTGAGGCTCGGGGATGTCCCTTCATCCCAACTGCTAACTGACCCAGCCCGTATGGCAGCCCCCGGTCCCCACGGCTACTCGAGCTTGGCCGGGAACTCGGAGAGCGGCAGGGCCGGGGAGAGGCCGAGGCCGATGTTGCCGGGCGCGCGGGGCCGGACGGTGGGGCGCCTCCCGCTGCGCTGTGACCTTTCACCTACCGGAACAGCTTCCGTCTCCGCGGCGCCGCCGCTTCTCCCGCCCCGGGGAGCCGCGCGCCTTGGGCGCACGGCGGGTGTGGGTGCCGGTAGCGGTGCTCGCGCCGTCCCGGAACCCCCGGCTTCCAGGGCCGATTCTCCTGCGTAGCTACGTGGGACCCGCGGGGTGAACGCCCCGCCACGCACACTTTCACATCTCGCTCGCTGTAAATAGGGCGCCGTCTTGGCACCTGTGTCCTTTAGGGGGGTGAGAAATGGATCCGCCCTGGGTCCTCAGTGTACCCTGCGGCTCCAAGCCTGCAACTGCTCCTTTATTAAGAACCCTGCCTCCGACTCGTGCAAAGATCATTTTATGAAATAGAAATGTTGCCAAGTTGTCCCTTAACCTTGAGTAAGTAGGTCAGCCTGTAAAGGAACTGGAAGGAAAAAGCAGAAAGACTCGCAGTTAAGGCAGTTAGGGCGTTTGCGCCTCCGGAAGTTTAAGTATGCCTATGACTTTGAGGGTGTTTTGTTTTGTTTTGTTTTGTTTTTGAACAGTGTCTGTTCGCGTTGGGTGAGGGTGATACATAATAGTTTCGAAACTGAGTTTTTAATGTCCAGTTGGGAGATCGACTTGGAAAGGTTAAGAAGGACTTTACTTGGCGTCTTAGGAATTGCAGTTTGGAATATACAGGTTCAAATAAGTAGTTCTGAATGAGTGTTCTAAGGAAAGCAGAGAAGGTTGGCCTGTTAATGGTGGCAAAGAAGAGGGGCCAAATGGCCTTAAGAGACAATGGAAAGATAGTATATTCTTAGTAAAAATGTCCCAAAATAAGAGTCCAGTAACTTTCAGATGTAACTTGAATGTCTGGATACAACGTATTTCTCTAGTTATTCCAGAGGCCTGTGATCAGAGTGGTGGCGACCAAAGTTCAAATCCCCAGGCCACAGCTTCAGTCCTGCTTCCTTCGTGGCCTACCAGCTCACTCACTCTGATTTTAAAAGCTTTTAATGTTGCATTCATTGTAATTAAAGAAAATATTTGTGTTTGTTTTTTTTTTAAGTTTGTAGCACTAAGTGTAATTAATTCTGTCATTCCTTGTAGCACATTTCAGTCTTTTAAGAAGGAGTTTTGCAGCCTGGTGCTCACACCTGTAATCCTAGCTACTCAGGAGGATCGCCATTCGAAGCCATCCCCAGCAAATAGTTTTTCGAGACACTATCTTGAAAGAACCCATCACAAAAAAGGGCTGATGGAGTGGCCCAAAATATAGGCCCTGAGTTCAAGCCCCAGTACTGCAAAAAAAAAAAAAAAAGTTTTGCAAGAAATGTAAGTCAGTGGCAGCAATGTGTGCACTACACAAAATGTGTAATTCCTACCCAAGCAGAATAGAAGAGACAAAAGAAACAGCATACAATAAATAATAGTATAAGCATAATTCTTTGCCCTTTTTGAGTCTCATGACCCTCCCAAGCTCATAAAATCTTTTTTTCAGACCATCTCTAGAAAAGTGGACCTCTACATAAAATTTTGTATATGATATTACGAAGTAGTTGAAATCTGTTCCTGAATCCTGGGTTAACAACTTACTGTACGTGATGTCTGCTGGACCTATATGGAAACACTGGGTAATAAAGGACTTGAACTGAGTCTCAGTGGTTAGGAACAATTTAAGTGAGGGTGATGTGTTGAGGGAGATTGTGATTTTGCTTTCCACTGGCTCAATTACATGCAGTCATCTCTGGAAATTTTACCTCGGGTTCTTAGGTTGGGGTCCTTGGACTGGCTGCAGATTTTATGAGTCTTGAAATTTAGCATATAATATTGGGGTGTGAATAAATGTGAACTTTTTTTTCTGGAGAGGGAAACCTTAAGTTACAGAAGATTTTTCAAAGGGACCCACCCCACTCCCACAAAACAAACAAACGGGAAAAAATCCAAAATAATTGTTTTATGTCATACATTCCATGTGTTGACTATATACCACAAGAATGGATTTCATATCATGACCCAGCACACTCCACATGTGTTGTCAGTTGAAGTAGTTTTCACCAGGCTGCTTACCCTTGCTACAGCTGATACACGATTATTGTCCTTCCTGACTTTGGCTTCCTCTTTTTCTTTCTTTCTTTCTTATTCTGGTCATGACCTACTGAGTCAGTTTCCCCATAGGTAAAACTGTTCACAACACAGAGTTTGCAAGGCATTGCAGTGGGTGACAGTAGCCTACATTAAGTCATGCGAATAGGACTGGGATGGGAAAGGATTGAAATAAAAAGAACTGTGTCTGGTACAGGGAGAGAACAAGTTAAAAGTGGTCTTTAATTTTAGAGTCTGAAAGAAAGAAGGATGGCATCATCTACATGGTGTACTTTTAAAAAATCACCCCTTTGTGTGGGAAAGAGATGTGGGGATGAGATCAAGGTAATTGGACAAAAAGAGCAAGGCTAATAGTACTAGAGTGGTAAAGATAGCATCCTCATGCTTTTTGCTTTTTCCCTCCGGCTGGTAAAAATAATGCCCATCAATGACTAACTCAACTGTCTCTTCTGTAAGATTTCCCTAAGCCCTTCTTCTCTACTGTTCTTCTGCACTTCTGTTCATTTAATGAGCACTTTGTTTATTCAGCTTACTTCCATGGAATACTTCTGACCTGTAACAGACTGTTAGCCACTAATGTAGCTATTTTTTCACTTCCACAAATCTAACCTTCTCAGGTAGGTTGTGATTGTATTGAGTCTATTTTATTTCTGAGGAAACAGTGCCATGGGTTATGTGGTTGACATATAGTTATACATTTAGTATGTAGTAAAATTGGAATCAGAGGTCTGAATTTTAGGACACTCTGTTATACTCTTAAACAATATACCTGAGAACAAGTGATTTATTTTTTTATTTTTTATTTTTTTTGAGACAGGGTTTCACTATGTTGCCAAGGCTGATCTCAAATTCCTGTTCTCCTGGACTCAAGCAGTCCTCCCCAGTAGTTGAGACTACAGACATATACCACCACACCCAGTAGAGTAAGTAATTTATAAAGAATAGAAGTGTTTGGTTCACAGTTCTGGAGGCTGGGAAGGTCAAGAGCATGTTGCCAACATCTCCTTAGCATCTGATAAGAGCCTTGTGCTACATCATAACATGGTGGAAAAGTGGACGGGCAAATGGACAAGTGCAAAAGATACAAAACAAGAGGAGGGAAAACAAGAGGAGGGACCTTGCTTCTGTAACAGCCTGCCCCCAGAGTCACCACTGTAGTCCCTTGAGAGCAAAACTCATTCCCTCTAGAATTAACCCAGTCCTTCCCCACCTCAGCACTGTGACACTGGGGACCTTTTTTTTTCCCTTTTTGAGACTAAATCTTGCTCTGTGACCTCAAACCCATGGTCCTGCTGCCTCAGCCTCCCAAATGTTGGAATTACAGGTATGTACCATCATGCTCAACTTTTTATTACAAGTGAGAGCCCTTTATAAAGCAGAGAAATGGGTACTTTAGAAGATGGGGACAAAATGCATAGAGATACAGGTAAAGAGATGCCTAATATTTCTTTTCAGTTTCATTTTTAATTGATGCATAAATTTACAAATTTTTGGAAAGTGGGAATGCTTAATTTTCTGATTACAATAGTGGTTACCCATTCAAAAACTATAGGAAGAAAACAGGTGGTCTGCAATTCTCAGCATAGAAAAATCACAGTTACCACTTAAGTCCTTTAAGTTACTTTTTAGTCTTTGCATGTTTTGGCATAGGATATGATAAATAAAATTTTATTTCTTTCCTTTTTTAGCATTTAGTTTGTCTTATGTATTTTCATCATTAAACAATTTTCTTACGCATAATTTTAATTAATATAATAGTGACTAGTTAAAATTCTCTTGCTATTCAGTTTCTGTGGTTTCATTCTTCTAAATGATGTTGCAGAGAACTTTTTTTTGCACAAATATGTGTCCTAAAGAAAAATCTGGAAGTGAAGCTTGCAGATAGCTGGATGAGTTGCTTCCTTACCTCTTTGTCTTTGCTAAAACATGCCTTCTTGGGAAGACCTCTCTGACCTCTTAAAAATCAAACCCTCCCCGCACCACCTCACCCCCCTCAAGTATTTTGTCACTAGCCTGTCTTCTGTTTTTCTCAATCCTACTTTTCACCATTTGTTGGTTGCTATCATTCAATCGTGGTCCACCACACCAAAACAACTGTTGAGGCATAGTTCCTGATGTGACATTGCTAGGAGGTAATGCCTAGTGAAGTGTTTGAGTCATGAGGGGCAATAATAAATTTGGGAGTGAGTGAATTCTCAGTCACCCACCTGAATTAATTACCATGAGAGCAGGTTGTTACAAAGCAGAATTACCCCTTGTGTTTTGTCTCTACTGCCTGGATCCTTCTGCCACTCTTGCACGTGCTTCTGCCATGTTATAATGTGGTATGAGGCCTTCGCCCAGTCCTGCTGCCTAATCTTGAACAGCCCTTCCTCCAGAATTGTGAGCTAAGTAAACCTTTTCCCTTATAAATAACCCAGTCTCAGTCTGTTATAGCAACAGGTGTTGATATTGTACATTTTACTTATTTCTGTGTTTTCTTCACAAGGGTAGATGTGTTTGTTTAATATCCCTCCTATATTCCCACACCCATACAAAGTTCTGGCTTGTAATTTAAAAAGCACTCAGCAAGTATTTGTTGAATACAAGAATACAGAACAAATTTTTGGATAATGAGTATGAACTTTTTTTTTTTTTTTGGCAGTACTGAGGCTTGAACTCAGAACCTTGCACTTGCCAGGCAAGTGTTCTACCACTGGAGCTCTGCTCCTAGCCCTTTTTGCCTTTATTATTTCTCTAATAGGGGTCTCACTTTTATGTCCAGACCAGTCTGTACCACCATCTTCCTTTTTAGGCTTCCTGCATAGCTGGGATGACAGGCACATACCACCGTGCCCAGCGTTTTATTGATTGATATGGGGTCTTGCCAACTTTTTGCCTGGGCTAGCTTCAAACTTTGGTCCTCCTGATCTCCACCTCTGGAGTAGCTAGGATGAAGGTGTGAGCCCCCATGCCTGGCTATGAATATCTTTTATGTTTTGAGATAAGGTCTCACTGTGTAGCTCAGAGTGGCCCCTAACTTGCCATTTCCTTGCCTCAGCCTCCAAATGCTGAGAGTATGAACACCTTTAAGGGTCTTGATCTACATTGGCAAATTACTTTTCTAGGAAAGTATAACACTTTAGCTTTCTATCAACAATCTGTAAAGAATGCCTCATGTTTGGTACTGTATTTGGTCTTAGCATGTAATGATACAGTTATTTCATGACATTGATGGTATAGAAAAAAGTTGGTGGAAAGATGTGGAAGCAGGAAACAGTATGGTAAATTAATAAATTAGGAGTGATATGTACAGCTAAAGGTAAGGTTTAACAAATGATGGTTCAGATCCTATAGGTAAAGGGAAAGCTGTGAAGAATACCAAGAAGAGAGGTCAATATCAGATCTACATGCTGGAGCAATCTGACTGCATAATATTAAATTAGCAATTAGTGAATTGTATTGGGTTATGAGGTCAAGATCCTTGGAAGACTAGATTGGTTATGGACACAAGTCATCTGTGCTGATGGCAAAACCAAAACAATATTCAGTGTAAAAATCCTCTGTGAGTAATGGGACTAGAAAAGAAGTCACTGAATGACAATGACACAGTCATTAGAGTAAACCTCCAGGGAAGAGTTTTTGTTGTTTTATTTGTTGTTGAACCCAGGGCCTTCTCGTGCATGTTAGGCACGTGCTATACTACTGAGCCACAACCCCAGCCACGTAAAAGAAGTTTTTACCTGGGCTGCGGATGAGGCTCAAGTGGTAGAGCACCTGCCTAGCAAGCATTAAGACCCTAGTTTAATCCCCAGTACTGCGCCTCAACCAAAAAAAGTTTTTACATGAAGGTAAGAAAGTTTAAGGTTTAGAAAGATGGAGTTCATGTGGTGGGGGAGAAAATAAACAGTTTTGTTCGGTGGCTAGAACATTAGCGGTGTCCTGGAGATCTGTACATATTATTCATTATAGTATAGCTAGCATGCATATATACATGCATGTATATATTCACGTATATACATCATTTCATGCTTATTTGCTTTTTAAAAATACTTTATTATTTTCACTAAAAATTATTCAAATTTAATTTTTTTTTAGAAAATATTAAAAACTCTTTCCTATCATTGAAATCTTCATCCATGTCCTAAATTATTAGCTTTTCTTATAAAACTGGGAATAAAATTTCAACTGGTAACCCAAAGCTAATTTGATTCTGTGTTTTGTTTCGTTTTCATGAGAAAACATAACAGTAAGGTTCTGTATCTCCAGCCTTCATGTTTTTAATATTGAGGATTGCAAGGCTGCCTTGCCTTCACCCCTTATGCTAATTTACAAACTAAAAGACAAGATTTTTTGGCATGTTTATTTTGGGGGGGAAAGACAAGAAAGCAAAAGCAATTTGAGAGTTCTCTAGAAACAACAACATGGACCTTGAACTACTCTTTGAGTAGTTTAATGGTGTTCTGTGGACTTGTATTAGTAGAAGTAAGCTGAAGCAGTTGCCTGGCATCCCACTCCCAGTGCATGAAAACCAGCCCGAGGTGCATGAGACTGAAGAGAGGCTGGCAGGTCCAGGATTGCACAGAGTGCAGTTTATTGGGACACTTCCTGACAGAAGCATGGTCCTAGGCAGTAGCAAGACAAGTTAGATCCCTGCAGTTTGGGTCAGAAAGAGGGGCATGTATATTGACTAGGACAAAAGTGATTTCATTACTTATCTTGCAAACTTATATTAGCTTAAGATAAGACAGATACATTCTGGCTTATCTTAAGCTAATATAAGAAAGTCAGGCACATTTTTGGTTCCAGGGTCCAGTTATAAACTCCACCAACCAGACTCTAGTGGATTTGTATTTAGTTGGGAAACTATTCATGTAAAACTGACTACGGTTACTCTCGGGGCAATCATGTTGAGCTGAATTCATACACAGGCTCATGATTATTACATCAGAAGCCATGTCTGCTAGTCCTCATCACTTGGGAGATAGGTCTTCTAAGAAATGAGAGCTGCCAATCATAGCAACCTATTCCTTCTGCCTGGTATATTTTCATAGTATAACCTAAGGCATGAGCATAACCTAAACTGGGCCAATCAAACTCCATCACTGGGATTTTTAAATTGGAGTAAGAGAAAACTACTTTTCCTTTCACGATGCTTTACTGCAAATTTGAAAATAAGTCACATACAGAGAATCTGAGAGTAGAGACAGAAGCTACATTAAAGACACTGAAGTCAGCTTTCTAGTAGTGTATATTTCCTCTCCCAATTTTTTTTTTTGCTTAAATTAGTAGTTTATTTTCTGTCACAATGAAAGTGATTCATACACTCTTATAAATACTGCTGTTTTAATGCCAGTTTCATCCTCATCAACTTCATCATTTTCCCCTAAACAATTTTGCCAGAGTAAATGACGCTACCTCTAGAAACATCTCAATTTTAATAATGAGATAACTTTAGGATTTTTTTTTTTTTTTTGAGATAGGGTCTCATTTATGTAGCTCAGGTGCTAGAATTCACTAAATAGTCCAGGTTGTCCTCAAACAGCCTTAGTTAGGATTTTTAATTAATTTAGATTAATTGCCTCTTTTTTTAAAATAGTGAACATTTTTCTAGTTAAACAAGATTGTAGGATATATTTGCATTATTTTATGGATCTAATTATATAAATTATATTCATAGTTTAGGAAGAAAAATGGATAATGAACATAGAATTATAGATTTGATATATCACTATATCTGTGACTTCTTAGACTTGAATCTTTAGTGAGTTGGCTTGACAAACACTCAACAGTCTTTACTAATAGGATGTGATAAATAGTTTGAAGTCACAATGGAAGGGGCAAAAGGAAGTTTTTAGTTTTTTTAAATCTGTGTTTCTAGTTTTTCTCAAATTCCTCATTTCTGTTTTACTCAAAACAAATTGAGATGTACAAGTGAATCAGATGTTCTGAAAGTTTTTCAGTTGTCTTGCTATGTGGAGCTGTAGACTACTGTAGTAGGGCAAAGGATTTAGACAGAATTAGAATATTGCCATGTATCACAAATATGATACATGTATGTATTTGTTTTTCTAAGGAGAGCATGTAGCTTTAGCAGGTTCTGTAGGGAGTTTGAAACTCTGAAAAAGGTTATAAACCCATTGCAGTTTCCAGTGCTTTCTAAAGAAAAAAATCTGAATAGCCATGAGTTCAGTGCTGAAGATACCTTTCCAAGATCATTAACATTCAAGCCCATGGGCACCGTGCTGCCTGCTTGCCGGTGACAAAGTAAACAAGAACCTCCCCACATTGCACCTTCAAGCTCCTTGGTCTGTTTAAATAAAACAGTAGTGCATTTCAGCCTTCTTAAATACTGAGATTTGAACTCAGGCTTTCCTATTTATACGCTTTTTTAAGTAGTCACACAGTATTGATGTGTATACGTAGTTCACCAACCTAAGCTTTCATTATGAGCTAGCTTTTTGGAGTCTGATATACAGATACACTCATGTTGGTTTGAGAATTTCCAGAAGACTCTGGAAACTATTTTTGTTACTTCTGATTAATTTTTGTAATAATACTTATATTTAAGCAAAGTTTTTCACTTAGTGAAAAATAGATTTCTCTTTTTCAATTCTTCTGCTTGGAAGTGGTTATTATAATTATCTTTTTGTTTTGTTTTTGTTTATTTGTATTTATTTTTTGAGGCAGAGTCTCACTGTGTAGCCCAGCCTGCCTAACCTAGAATTTGCTATGTAACACAGACTGGCTTCAAATTCTCTACCCTCCTGCCTCTGCCTCCCAGGTGCTGGGATTGCAGGCATGCACCACCACACCCAACTCAGTATAGCCATTTTCTTATGTGTCCTTCCAAGTATTGCTTTATTTTGCTATGTTTTGTTTTTAGCAAAATGTATATAATATATGCATATTAATATGTTAATATATATTAAAGGCTAATTAAAAATTTAATATATATTATAATTCACAAAGTTCTAGAGAATCTTAATGTATGCAATTTATCAGTTTTTATAAAATACTGATGAAAGTACATGTGAAGTGATGAGTTTGTTCAGTTTTTTTCTTTGTTTATTTAAGTTTAAGACAGGTTCTCACTCTGTAGCTCTTTGTCCTCCTGCCTCCGCCTTCCAAGTAGTGGGACTACAAGCATAAGCTACAACTCCTGGTCTGTATCATTCAGAGTTCCTTTTAGGCTTCGTGAAAAAACTCATCACAAAAGAGGGCTGGTGGAGTGGCTCAAGGTGTAGACTTTGAGTTCAAATCCCAGTACTGCAAAAAAAAATTGTTACTAAGGTTGTGGTTCAAGTGGTAGAGCACCTGCCTCATAAGCACACAAGGCCCTGAGTTCAAACCTTATGCCCACAAAAAAAAAAAAAAAAAAGTGAAGTTGCTGAGTCTTGGATGGTTTTTCTTAGGTTTGGGTGGTTGGTTGTTTTGGGCAGCACTAGTGTTTGAACTCAAGGCTTCATGTTTGCTAGGCAGACACTCTACCACTTGAGGCACTCCACCAGCCCTTTTTTTAGTAGACATTTTCATTGTGTACAAAAGCAGAGAGAATTGCTTCATAAGCCCTGCCCGTGACTTCACTGAACAGACAGTGTGTGCAATAATTATCAGTGTATGACTAGTCTGGTTTTCTCTTCCCTCTTACCCCTCCCCACTAAAATTGCACTATTTGGAAACAAATCCTAAATGTCATAATTTCACTTATAAATTCTTCAGTAAATATGTTTTTATGTGTATAGTTGTAAAAAGACATTTTTTATCTTTGGCAGGACATTTTGACAAAATTAGATCATGGCAACTATCGAAGAAATTGCACATCAAATTATTGAACAACAGATGAGTGAGGTATGTCTACGTCATTTTCTGATTGACCAAACTATTATTATTTATGTTACATGTGTATGCTAGCTTCTGGAGGGGTGTAAAGAGAGGTAAAAGATACCACTAACTTTCAGATAGTTTTTTTATCTAGTGAGAGACAGTTAAATAACCAGTTACAATAGAATATAGTAAGTGCTATGATAGTTAATAGTACAGGGTGGGGAACACGGAAAAAAATAAATCTAATCCAGAGTTGTGGGGTCAATGGAGACCTTACCAGGGAATGGTTTTGGAGGCTGTGAAATCTGAGGCCAGCTTTAATGGCTTATGTCAGTACAAACAAGCTCATTTTTAAAATGGTTGTATCCCATTCTTTAGTAAAGGTACCTGGGTATATGATACATTTTTTTGTTTGGTATTTTCCTTTTGGTTTTTAGCCACTGTCGTTGGCTCATAGCTGTTTTGGGGATGCATGGTAGGCCTTAGAAGCAAGCCTCTCTCCATTTGTGACCTTCTCCTGCCCTCCTTTCACTACTCCTGTCCTCCCTGCAGGAACAAGAGAGGCAGGCTTTGCTATAAAACAGCTTCCAGTGAAAATCAACCTCAGTACCAGTCTTTGAGGTAATGCAGGGTAACTGGCTTTGTCTCCAGTGAATTTAAGGTCCAAAAATAACCAAGTGATGGCCAAGTGTGATAACACCTGTCCTTAAAATTTAACTGGCGTGGAGACAAGGATAGATTGTGTTAAAAAACAAAACTGAAAACAAATACCTCCATAATTCAATTAAATTATACCAAAACCATACCATAATCTGGTATAACACTGGTCATGTTAATGAGATTCAGCTACTTTATATAAATGTCCTATAATAAATGTTGATATTGTAATAAAATACGTTTAAAAATTAAGTTGAGATCTCCTTATGGTATAACTACCTATAAAAAGTGATAAACTTGCTGGGCATTGAGGTACACATCTGTAATCCCAGCACTCAAGAGGGATCACAAGTTTGATGCCAGCCCAGGCAGGAAGTTCCTGAGTCCCCCGTCCCAAGGCGGGGTGGGGGGTAGAGGAATGGGCAGTTGGACCTGGTAGTGTGCACCTGTCATACCAGCAATGTTAAGAAGCATAAATAGGAGGATCATGATTGTGGTCCGGGTCAGCCAGGCAAAAGCAAAGCTCTGTTAGAGAAGTAACTAAAGCAAAAAAACCTGGTGGTATGCCTAAAGCAGTAGAGTACATGCCTAGCAAGCACAAGACCTACATTCAGACGTCAGTACCACCAAAAACAGAGAAGACAAAAAATTACCTAACAACTGATTTCCATGTTAGATCTATATAAGTTTATCATAAGGCAGAAATAATAAGACTAGTAAAAAAATATAAAAATGTTTATAGTGACTTCAGAAGATAAATTAGTTGTTTCTTCCAGTTGAAGAAAAAATGGGCTTCTCCAGCTTATAGACATATTTCTGTTAGTGTAAGCTTTGTTCTACAAATGCTGCAACAAATATAAATGCTATGAGAGAATCCATGTTCAAAAACCAGGGGATGGTGGTGTGATAGATGTGTTTTTGAGACTGGGCTCACTATGCAGCTGACCTCAAACTCAAGATCACCATGCCCGGCTTCAAAACCTTTCATAATACTTCTAAAATATTATTTGAGAATAGTTAAAAGAACTAGACCCAGAAAAAATAAGATTTGGTAGAAATAATGGTCAACCAAGAAAGCTCAAATTGATAGCAGCTATAATCAATACAATCTCTTGACAGAAAACTGGCTAATGAGTAAGAATTTTGTTTTCAGTTTTGCACACTGAAGAATTGTGGTAAAAATAATTTTAGAAAATAAACCAGGCGCCAGTGGCTTATGCCTCTAATCCTAGCTACACAGGAGGCAGAGAACAGGAGGATCGTGATTTGAAGCCAGCTCAGGCAAATAGTTCACGAGACCCTTATCTCAAAAAAACCCTTCACAAAAACAGGGCTGGTGAAGTGGCTCAAAGAGAAGGCCCTGAGTTCAAGCCCCAGTACTGCAAAAAAGAAAAAAAGTATGAAAACAAAATGGAAACTGACATTTGAAAATTGGATCTAGGAATTAAATTAGCTTAATAAAGTTAACTGGAAAATATATTCTCAAAAATAAAACTTTCAATGCTGGGATAGTTCTCTTTATTCACGAACTTGCTCCTCCCTAACCCACCTACCTACCTACCTCATCTCAGCAGAGGGAAGTTTTATTACCCAATTGCTCAGGCCAGTATTTCGTAGTTATCCTTGATTCTTTTTTTCCCTCATATTCCAATCTAATCCATCAACATATTCTGTCATCTCTCCCCCAAAATATTGCAAATCTAATCGGTTTTTTTTACCCCCAGATAGCTACTTACCCTGTTCCCAGTGCGTGTGTGTTATAACCACATATTGACAGTATATCTCCCTTTATTCTTGAACATTCCAAGTGTCTTCTTCACACTAAAATGGTTTTTTCTTTTCTTTTTTGGCAGTACTAGAGTTTGAACACAGGGCCTCATGCTTGCTAGGCGGGTATTCTACCACTTGAACCATTCAGCCAGTGTTAAGATGGTCCTTCTTTAAAAAGTAAGGTCCTGCCACTCC
Source organism: Castor canadensis (assembly GCF_047511655.1). Lineage (NCBI taxonomy): Eukaryota > Metazoa > Chordata > Mammalia > Rodentia > Castoridae > Castor > Castor canadensis. The sequence goes on along the minus strand of NC_133393.1, from coordinate 132,746,683 downwards.
CTGCTCCAAATCCCCCCTAGTCCCTCCATTTCACACACTAGGGAATCTAGACTTCTTGTAGGGTGTGTGGAGCCCTATGCTGTTGTTCAGATTCCATTTGCCACCATAGTCCCTGTCTTCTACTGTCTTTCACTTACATGGTTCCCTTACTATATAGTCCCTCCTGCCCCAGAGCCTTCTTAAGTGTTCTGTTTCCTCTCCTTGGGATGCTCTTTCCCTGCATAGTCCTAAGGCTTGGTCTGGTTTTTTGTTGTTGTTTGAGTTTTTTGTTTTGTTTTCACTAAGGTCTGTGTAAAAAGTATGTCCTGAGAGAAAGCTTTCCTCTATGGCTTCATTCCCTCAGTGTCTCTCACCTTACCTTTCTTTGGTTTTCATCATTGCACATAGAAAAAACTACAGTATCATTATTTATTTAATCTGCCCTCCCCACTAAAATAAAAGCTTCAGGGGGCAAAGATTTTGTGATGTTCATTGTTGTATCCCAGGACAACAAATACTTGCTTGTTTAAACAAAAAGTGGGAGGAAAGAGGAAGGAAGAAATCAAAATAGTGAGATCAAATGATGTTACTATTCTGCCTCTTTTGGTGCATTTGCTTATTTCTATCAGATAGAATTCTAGAAGTAGAATTGCTGGTTTAAAAGGTACATAATATTAAGATTGAGTTGAATTGATGTGATTGTGTTAGATTGTTACAGAGCAGCAAACTGGGCAGAAAATCCAGATTGTGACAGCACTTGATCATAATGCACAAGGCAAGCAGTTCATTCTGACGAATCATGATGGCTCAACTCCTCCAAGCAAGGTCATTCTGGCCAGACAAGATTCCACTCCAGGAAAAGTTTTCCTCACAACTCCAGATGCAGCAGGTGTCAACCAGTTGTATTTTGCAACTCCTGATCTGTCTGCTCCACACCTCCAGGTAAATAACTCTTACGTTTGTAAAAAATTAAGAAACATGACATAAATCCTGACATTAAGACTTTATGTATCTGTATTTTCAGTAGGAAAAAACATCTGTGTAAAATGATGTGCAGTGCAGAATGTCTGTGGCTGCCCTGTCCTGTGGCCTCTGCTTTTCCTTCTAATTCTCACACCCAAGAATTTTAGGGAGTTCTTTAGGGGGATCTCATACTGAGCTCCATTCTGGATAGTTTGGCCAGGAGAAGGGATTTAAAGACTATAGAAAGCTTGCAGAATGATTGGAAGGGCTGAAGAAACAGTTGTCAGCCAGGTTCCCAGCATCAAGTATTGGGGCATGCTGCAACACTGGTTCTAGGAGGCCAGTGCTGCTTCGCAGTGACGATACTGCCGCACCAGGAGCAGCTTCTGTAACTGCAGCTTCAGAACCAAGCTGATGGGCCATGTAGGAAGCTACCAAGTCAAGAAGTAGGGCCGGCTGGGCGCTGATAGCTCATGTCTGTAATTGTAGCTACTGCAAGGCTGAGATCAGGAAAGCTGAGGTTTAAGGCCAGGCAAATAGTTCAGGAGACCCCATCTTCAAAATAACCAGAGCAAAAAAACTAGAGGCATTGATTAAGCTACAAAGTGCCTGCTTCACAAGGGCAAAGCCCTAGTTCAAACTCCAGTGCCACCAAAAAAAAAAGTAGGACTCATAGCTGCTAGCTTTGCCTTGTGCTTACTCTGTCGTCATCTGCACCTTCACTGACATCGCAGTCTACATGGTTGATTTATGCAAGAACTCAGGCAGTGGTATAGATCAATATTGCATCTGTTTACTTTTTGCTAGAATACAAAATTTATTATACATCATTCTTCAAAGGGTTAGTTATGACATTTAGGTACCAGATGCCTGTGGCTATGTAAGTATTTTTACTGCCAGCTACTGTGATTGAATAGAAATACAGTGCATCCTTACGTTGGCCTCAGAGAATTTTTGGGTTCCATATTTGGTAATGAAAGACTGGCAAAAGAAAATTCCTTTTACTATTGAAAACTCCCCATTTGTAAAACATAAAATTCTATTTCTAGGTATATCTTAATATATTCTGTTCTTCCAATGACAATATTTGTATTATTTTTATAAACTCAGGTAGAAACTGGATAGGACCATCATTAGGGGTCCTAATCATCATTATAAGTTGTTTTATCAGCTTGACAAAAGTCAAAAAATATGATTATATATACCTTTAATTTCTTTATTCTTTGTTTAATAGGTTGATTTTTAGAATAGTTACAGAATTACAGAAAACTGAGCAGATAGTACAGAGATTTCCCATATTACACCCAATACACAATTTCCACTGTTTAAACATTTTACAATACTATGATACACTTGTTATAATTAGTGGACCAATCTTTGTGCATTATTAACTAAATGCCATAAATATTTAGTCTTTCCTTAGATTTTAATCTGAAGTGCTTTTTTGTTGTTGTTGTTGTTCCAGGTTATTTTATATGTAGCCGTCATGTCTACTTAGATTCTTCTTAGCCTTAACAGCTTCTGGGATCTATTCTTGATAATCTGACAGTGTTAACAAGTACTGGTCATATATATTAGAGGATGCCCCATTATTTGGAGTTTGTCTGGTGTTTTTCTCACAAATATACAGGGGTTATGGGTTTGGGGCATTATAGAAGTTAAATGTCAACTTGTCATATTATATCAAAGTACTTACTACCAGTAAGTAGTGAGGTTGACCTTAGTTGTCCTAATGAAGTAGTATTTCTCAGCTTTTGCCATTGTAAAAATACCCCTTAAAAAGTGTGTGTGTGTGTGTGTGTGTGTGTGTGTGTGTTTGTGTTTGTGTTTGTTTTGAAATTCTGCTGGGCCAAAAAGATTTACTCTAGTCTAATGACCTAAACTGGGACATGAGCAGGGACATGAGCAAGTTCTCTAACCTTTCCATATCTTTTCTGTCTTTAAGAATAACAGCTAGCAAAAGATTAGGCATATTATTAAGGAAAAAGAGTTATACTTATCTTAGATGCTTTCAAAGGACATCATCTAATAGCAGAAGTTTTTTTCTTTTTATAAATTTAAGTATTTATTGATGACTAATTTTGGGGGTGTTATAGGAAGGGTACTATATATAGAAAGGGATATTCGTTTTAAAAACCATTTAAAAGTTCAGGGGTTGTTTATTTGTATTTTTTTCACTTAAAGATCACAAAATGAAAATTATTCCTCAAGACATTCACACTCCCAAGTTTAAAAAAAAAAAAAACCAAGTAAAGCATTACCTTGTTGTTTTAAAGGGGGTTGGGGGGGTGGTATTACTAAATACCATATCCCATATTTTTGGATTAAATAGATGGTTTACATTTTAAAAGATTAAAAGAAATTACTGAAAATATTGAAAGATAAACCTTAAGCAGGGAAATAGTATTCCTTTGCCAGCGTTCTCTTAGCTGTGCCTAGTTATGGACTCTTTATATAATTTAGTAGGTTTAATAATTTGCCCACGATCACCCGACCAAGTCTCACTCTAGTTTGATTACATGCTACCCTTTTTCAGACTGCAGAGTCCATGCTTTCACTGTGCACCTAACCTCAGTCTTAACTCACTAATGAAAAGTCTGTATCTTCATATAGCAGTCATTTGCATAATTATAATTAATTACATCAATAAAATTTCTTTATGACTCCTTTCCAATTGAAAAGTCCAGAGCTGTCTTTTTATGCTATTATAAATAAGCTTTTGCCACGTCACTCCATCTGGAAAGGTTCTGAGCATTCCAGAGACAAACAGGGCTAATAACTGCTGCAGTAATGCCCCATAGGCCATCTGAGTGATACTAGCGCATATGAGTGAGATACACTAAAAATGCTCATGTGTTTGTGTGTTTGGTTTCTTAGTGTTCTTGGTATGAAACAAATTGAAAAGATATTCCTACTGTCTGCATTTAATAACATTAAAATTTTTACCTATATATAAACAAAGTTAAGACTAGTTTAATTGATATGTACACAGTAAATAGAGTTCACAGTTTAATTTACAAAGTAAAAAGCAAGACCAAATGTTCTTCCATTTTTTTAACAGAATGAGAATGTGACTGAGTAATATTTTCTTTTTTTTTAAAGCTCTTAACAGATAATTCTTCTCCAGACCAGGGACCAAATAAGGTTTTTGATCTTTGTGTAGTATGTGGAGACAAAGCATCAGGTAACATTAAAAATAACATCCTATATGTGTTGTGTTGTTAAAAAAAAAAAAAAACTGCCACTGTACCATATTTTCTCTAAAAGTAAAAAAGAGAAATGAAGGATTATGTCATTTTTGTAGTTCATATTTGTAGCCTGTATCATTTAGCTAATTTTTTTCCAAATCTTTATTCATCTTTTTTGTTTTAAACTTCAGTGCAGTTTAATTTGGATTTGTAAAGGCATAAAAAAGCTTCACATTTTGAAAGTAAACATGTACAAAATGTTTTGAGTATGAAAATTATAACTGTTTAAAAATGAGTTGTGATCCTTGGTAATATATTATGTTAAGTTGTGAACATTCTTCTTTGAGCCCTGTTCCAACACAGCAGAACAATTTGAATTATTGAAGTGGAAAGGCTTTGGTTAACTTTTACTCGGTGCTCTGCGTGAGCACTGAGTTCTCAAACCCTGTTACTAGGATTCTGAATTAAAGTCCCTTTAGTTTTGACCATTGTTACTTCATGTTAGAAAAGCACACTCGTGTCTACTCGTGTATTCATAAGTGCTAGTGGATAGAGCTGAAGGGCCAGTTTGTTTTTGTTAATCTCTTCCAAAGCTTCATTAAAAAAGCCTCCATTAGAGCTTTTCCCAGAGTTTGTTCAATAGTTATGCAAAAGAAAGGGTTTTTCTTCGAAGTAACAGGTTAATCAAAATACAGCAAATTTCTCAAAAGTAGAAGTCATGAGAAGAGATTACTATGTGTCAAATGCTGACATACTGTCCTTCTATAAGTAGTGGAACTAGGGATGATTTTTTCTCTTTCCCAAATTTTCTTTTCCATTATTTAGGTTATCTTACAAAATGAAAGCCTTCATATTACTTATCACAGAATATGGTTGCTTATCTCTTTAATAACTCCAAAGTTTTTTTCTTGTTAGGAACTCAAAAGTCTGTGTCATTTCGTGTATTGCTCTTTAAATGAAATTAGTTTACTTGATTTGTATTCTATACTATGTCTTTTATATTTTGTTATACATTTTATCTCTAGGGCGTCATTATGGAGCAGTAACTTGTGAAGGTTGCAAAGGATTTTTTAAAAGAAGCATCCGAAAAAATTTAGTATATTCATGTCGGGGATCAAAGGACTGTATCATTAATAAACACCATCGGAACCGTTGTCAGTACTGCAGGCTACAGAGATGTATTGCGTTTGGAATGAAACAAGACTGTATGTATTGGCTTTAAAGGAGAAAATACTTTTTAAGGATTCCTTATGCTAGAAGTGTGTTCAAATTAGCATATTAAAATATGTCAAACAAATGTGCTTCATAAAGTTTTCCAACTAAAAGTATAAGAGTATGTACATGTGTATTATTTATTCAACAAGTATTTTGAATACCTGTGTAACAAGTATGTTTTTATAGTTTGACAGTAGCACCAAAAAAGGCCTAACTAACTGTATACTAGTTTATGTTGTGATTAAACTACTATAAAGTGATTAATAAGATAATTACTAACCAATATTGATTAAGCTCTCCATATAAGCCAACTGTGCACTTATCATATGTATTAACTTATTTTTATAGCAGTTCTCTGCAGTAGTACAATTGTTACAATTTTACATTTGAGTAAACAAAGGTTGAAAAAATTGCTCAAGGTCATACAACTAACAAGTGGCAGAACTTAGTTTTGAATGCTGCTGCCTCCCTACCACCCCAAAAAAGAAAATATAATGTAATAACTGTACTACTTTATCTCTTAATTATGAAATAAAATTCTGATAAATATTACATATTACATATATAAATTTATATATACTGTATATAAATACTTGGCAATTGAATTATTTCTTTATAAAATTTCTCTGCTCTTAACTAAAAAAAAACTCCATCTATCTTAGACCTTTTTTGTTTATTAGTATTATTTTCAATTAAATTTCATTTCTTTTTTTTTTTTAATTCTCATATAGATAAGGAACTCCTAGCTCCATTCTTCCTCCTTTACAGTGAATTTTTAAAAGATAAAAATCCGTTTGTGTTTCTAACATAGGAGTGGAAGTAGGGATGATGGCCAGTTTTATAAATATGAAGCAGCTTTGTTGAACTTGTATATAATTTTTAAGGATTGATGATTATCCTTGTAATTCAGTATAGGTGATGTCTTCTGTTTGCAGTAATGCTGATGTAGAGCTTATTTATATTGCCTGTATATACATTCTGTATTGTATTATAATCATTGAACACATTTTTGTAGCTGTTCAGTGTGAAAGAAAACCCATTGAAGTGTCCCGAGAAAAATCTTCTAACTGTGCAGCTTCAACAGAGAAAATCTACATCCGAAAAGACCTTCGAAGTCCATTAGCTGCAACTCCAACTTTCGTAACAGATAGTGAAGCTGCAAGGTAAGGTAAAACAAGCACTAAGTAGCTGGTCATTGTTTTCTTCCCCTTTTAAGTAAGGCTGAAACTTACACTTACTTGTTACAGGTCAACAGGACTGTTGGATTCAGGAATGTTTGTGAATATTCATCAGTCTGGAATCAAAACTGAGTCAGCTCTGCTGATGACATCAGATAAGGTGTGTTAGTAAAGCTAAGTGAGAGTTTGGGTGGTTTTGTTTGTTTGTTTTGGGGGTTTTTTAGCAGGGGGAAAGGGGATTGGTGGTACTGGGGATTAAACCCAAGACTTCATGCTCTACCACTGAGCTACACCTGCAGTCCCTAAAGGTAAAATTTTAAGTCTTTAAAATTTTTTTAGTTTCTTTATATCTTCCATCACTTTGATTCATTGATTTGGTCTTAAATATTCCCCATTACCCATTACTTTTTTTATAACACAAATTATCAATATTTGGTAAAAGTGTTCATTATCCAACTAAGAGAATTATAGCTTCAACATAAAAATAACAAACATTTAAATTTTTTCCAGGTTTCTTTTCTTTCATCTTGAAACAGAAATTACAAGAAAAAGAGATTTATAAGACAGATTTCTTAATATTTCTTTTATTTTCCCCTACAGATTCATTAGTGTCAAAATATTTAAAGTATTTCAGGCAAAGAGAAATTCTTAACACACTTCAGTCATATCCAGAGTATTCACTTGAGTCAAGAGTAGAACTAAGATTACAAGAGCATACTGTGCATCCAAGTCATCCAGATTCTCTTAGAACAACTTTGTTCCTTTATTTAAAAAGAGAATGTAAAGTTTCTGTACTTTTCAGAAACTCCGTGTGAGAACAAGAAGCAAAGAGTTCTCCTGAGAAGATCTTAGGGAGCCTGTGATCAGGCGTTCTCTCAGCCTGTAGTGAGATCTAGTTTTATAACCCATGGGTTTGTCCCATGTGTTTGTATTTGTCAGAGTTCATACTTCCAGGCACTCTAAATACTTGGGCCCTGAAGCCATTTACAGGCTCCATAACTGTGGCAAGTTCTTTGACTTCTCAGTACTTTACTTTCCTTATCTATAAAACAAAAATGTTATGTATATGTTGTCTTTAGCATATAATTTTTTAATATTTATTTATTTATTTACTTATTTATAGCAGCGCTGGGGTAGAACCCAGGGCAGTTTGGCCTCTTATTATATATCTTGGAATTAATCAGACTTCACTTAGCCTTATCTACATGATTCCAGGTTGGAATAAAAATTGAAATTTTGTTGGCATTAACTCCTTTAGGAAGTTAACCTCCTTTAGGAAAGAAAGGAAACTAAGTCTTATTGTAGAACTATTGTTTGCTCAGGCACTCTGCTTAATTTGTATTAAATTGTTACAATAACTTGGTGTATTTTCTTTCTCTTTTTTTTTTTTTGGTGGGACTGGGGTTTGAACCGAGGGCTTTATACTTGCAAAACAGGTGTAAAGCCTGCTTTGAGCCATACCTCTAGTCCATTTTGTTCTGGTTATTTTGGAGATGGGAGTCTCACAAACTTATTTGTCCAGGCTGCTCTCAAACCACACTCCTCCCCAGTCTCACCCTCCCAAGTAGCTGGAATTACAGGCTTAAGTCACCAGCGCCCAGCTTAAGTTTCTTTTAAAATGACACCAAAGTGCTGGGGGTATAACCCAGTGAAAAAACACTTGCTTAGCATGCACAAGGACCTTGGTTCAAACCATACACCCAAAACAAAGAAAACAAATGGCCCCCAAACTGTCACATCGCAAGATGAGATTTTTTTCATGTGACCTGAAAGTCTTCAGTGGCAAAAACTTAAAAATCTACTTAGACATGTTTCTTCATGGAAGAAAATAATAGAAGCATCTGAGTTTTTGTTGAAAATTCAAAAAGTTAAAAATGATTTGGGGACATGGACCAGGTGGCTCAAGTGCAAGGCCCTAAGTTCAAATCCTGGTATCACCAAAATAAAAATTATAACAACTACTTTGACTCACATATAAGAAGTGTGCTTGCTGTGCACAGTGGCTCATGCCTGTGATCCTCATACTTGGGAGGTTGAGGCAGGAGGTTCTCAGGTTTGAGGCCAGCCTGGGCTGTATAGCAAGACCCTCTCTCAAAAAGCCAAAAGATAATAGTAATTTAAAAAGAAGTCTTTTTGAAGCATTGGTTAAGGGCATGGGCTTCGCAGTCAGATAGGCCTCACTTCCTGCCCTGCCTCCATTACTTACTGCTCGAGTGTTATGAACATTTTCCTATTGTCATGGAAGGATGATGATTCCTATTTGACAGGGCTCTTGTGAGGAATAAAATACATACACAGGAACTAGTCATGGAAGAACTTGGTAACTGGTAGGTAATGTGAAGAGGGCACAAAAATTAGCATTTTCTACTTAGCAAAATCAATTTCACATAAGCTAAAGAATCAGTAGGACATATGAAATATGAAGAAAAAGAACTAAGAACAACATTATAAGCAAAAAACATAAAGGGAAAGTATTAATTGAAAAAATATTACAGGATCTTGACAATATACCACAGAAGGCAACTTGAAGATCTTATTAGGTTTGGGTGAGATGATTTAAGCATTAAAAAAGACTGTGCTGGGGCATGATTCAAGTGGTGGAGTACCTGCCCAGCAAGAACAGAGCCTTGAGTTCAAACCCCAGTACTGCCCCCCACCCCCAAAAAAAGTGTAATTAATTGAAACATCTAAAATGGTGCCCTGAAGCATTCATCTGTGACCATTTAGAAGTTGCTAAGATATCAGCTCTTTGCATTGAAGACTGATAGCTAAAAAGAAGAAAAATTATGCACTTACTTGCCTTTCCTGTACAAGATATATTTTTAGGTAAAGAGCTAAGGAGAGAAAATACTTCTTTGTAAAAGAATTTACAGCTAATGCATAACAGACGCTATACATTATTGGCAAACATAAAAAGTGAAGACAAAGGGAAAGTAAGTAATATGCAACAAAAGATGAATGTCCTAACTTTATAAAGAGATTCTTCAACTCTATAAGAAGAAAAACTAAAAAGTAAAATGGACAAATGACTAATTTCTTTTCGCTTTTGTTTTTAATGCAATGTCTGGTAGCTAACATTTCCAATTAGTATGCTGCCTAGTAAAATTGGCATCCTAGGAAGTTTGCTCTAATACAGTTGCCTTTTTTCCCCTTTTCACTAGTAGTCTTTATATATCTATGCTATAGCATTTACAGTTTCTGTAAGACTTTTGAAAGTTCTAACAATATTAAGAATTTTAATGCTAATAAGAACTTAGATGATCATATAATCTAATATCCTTTTATAAGAGGAAGAATTTGCGACATGGATAAATGAGCCATTAAATGCAGTTTTGTTTTGTTTTGTTTTGTTTTCAGGTTTTATTTTTTTGGTTTGAACTCAGGGTTCACCCTTGCTAGTCAGGCACTCTACCATTTGAGCCACTCCCCCAGCCCTAAACATTTCTTAAGAATTTTTTTTTAACTTGTGTTTTCCTCATGTTTCTAAATGCTCAGCACTCTTTGATTTTACTTTCAGGTTTAATCCATCTCAGTGTACTTTCATTTCACAATCTAGAACTAGGAATTTCAGATTTAAAAATACACTGATACTAATTTGTAGGATTTTAGTACTTTTTTTTTTTTCTTAAAGGCTGAATCATGTCAGGGAGATTTGAGTACATTGGCCAGTGTGGTCACATCATTAGCAAGTCTTGGAAAAGCTAAAGACCTTTCTCAAAACAATAGTGAAATGCCTATGATGGAAAGCTTGAGCAATGGTGATACGTCTTTGTGTGAATTTCAGCAGGAAATGCAGACCAATGGTGATGTTTCAAGGTAAGGTCTACTTTGATATTGTCTTTTTATTTTTCTAGTATTTATTGAAATATATTTGTGTGAAATACTATTTACAGAAGTTTCTGAAAACAAGTGTTTCTAGATTAAAATTTAACGCATAGTAAGGTTTAATTGGAAAGTGCATTTAGTACAAAATGATGAACAGTTTACATTCTAAATAAGCAATAAGTGAATATCATAAGATTAGAAATGTAACCTTACAATTGAGGAATTTTCTTCTTCTTAAGTGATAATTTGGATCTAACATTTCAAATATTTTTCTTGGAAAATCTCTTCTGTATATATGGAAGGAAACATTTTCTTACTAGACAGTTATGTTGATTCCCCCAGCCCATCTCTGATTTCTAGTGATGAAAATAAATGTAAAAGACGTAACTGAATTAACTTCAGCTTTAAATTGCACTTAAGGAAAAGAGCATCATCATTCTGTTTTTCTTTTTGTTTTAATATTAATACTTAGAATATAGAAACCAGATTTCTTCAGGTTCTTCCCATACTTCTGTTACCATTTAAAATTTGAATATTGTGCTGGGGGGTGTAGCTCAGCAGTTCATGACCCTGGTTTCAATCCCCAGCACCTCAAAAAACCAATAATTATGGAATATTGCATACTTTATGCAATGTGAGATTTTAAGGAACTCTGGAAAGCATGTCGTTAAAACATGGGGAGCTATTTTGAATGATTATTTGCTAACTTTATTATCCTAATTCAGATTCTTAACAATTTAAATTTAATTGAATAGCCATGTTTTAAAACATTCTCTGAATTTTTTAATACAATTAAGACCCAGTTTTATGTTGTGTTCAATACAGTAAAGCTAATGTAAATTCTAACCCCTATTCTTTGTAAATAATCAAGTGTGAGGATTTTTCTGCCCCTTCATTATATAAGATTTTAAAAAGAGATTTTAATTTTGTATTAATACATTAGCATGGGAATAGTGTTTTATACTATAAATAGGAAGTTTAATTTGTTGATTTTGGAAATAATCACAAATCATTGAAACAGTACTCAAAAATATTTTTTTTTAAATTTTTTTTTCTTTTGGGCAGTAATAAGTATCAAACTGAGGGCCTTGCCTATCCTAGGCATGCATTTTACCACTGAGCCACACCCCGGTCCTATTTTTTAAAGACTATTTTAGCCTTAAATCTTCATTTTTCTTTTTTCGTGGTCCTGGGGATTGAGCCGAGGACCTCAGTGCATGGTCGGCAAGCACTCTACCACTGAGCTGCACCCCTAGCTCCTTAGACTTAAATCTTAACTCCAGAATTTTTTATAGAATTTTTATTTTATTGTTGGAGATTAGCCAAACTCACGGCTTCTGATGTCTCCTTATAGGGCATTTGACACTCTTGCAAAAGCATTGAATCCTGGAGAGAGCACAGCCTGTCAGAGCTCAGTAGAGGGCATGGAAGGAAGCGTACACCTAATTGCTGGAGATTCAAGCATTAATTACATCGAAAAAGAGGGGCCACTTCTCAGCGATTCACATGTAGCTTTCAGGGTATTTCTATATATTTTTAAAGTTTTGTGTTTGTTATCATTTGCTTTTGATCTTCCTTCCAGATAATCAAAGTATGTTTGTTATGCTTTCATAGTCACAGATAACCCTGGTAGAATTTCAAAGCTGAAACTAAAACATTCATGTCCTGCTGTAGAAGATAATGACTCAATAGAGCATCCTGTTTATAAGTTGTGGTAGCAATGAGTGGGTTTAAGCCTAAAGTTAGCTTTTAGAACTATTTAAACATAGTTGAGTGTTTTTCTTTTTAACTTTGAGCATGGGCATTCATGATGAGTTTCAGTGCACTGCTTTTGTTCAGTGCCTGACTACTACTACTTTAGTGTAAGTCAATACCTACAACCCAGATACTTTGCTCTTACCTTATTAATAACAAAGAACATGTGTTACGTACCACCCCACCTTGTTTGGGTAGCGTTCAGCATTACCCTAAGAAGGTACAAAATTTTAACTTTTGGTTTTTAACTTTATACTTTTTAACCATTTTAGAAAAGGCATGAGGCATGTTTATAACTTACTCCTTTTTTTTTTTTTTTTTTTTTGTGATACTGGGGCTTGAACTTAGGGTCTAAACTTTGAGCCACTCCACCATCCCTTTTTCATGAAGGGTTTTTTGAGAGAGGATCTCACAAACTATTTGCCTAAGCTGGTTTCGAACCCCGATCCTTCTGATCTCTGCCTCCTGAGTAGCTAGGATTACAGGTGCAAACCACCAGCACCCAGATATAACTTATTCTTATACTTTTTTTTTTTTTTTCCTCAGTGCTGGGGATTAAATCCAGAGCCTTACACATTGTAGGCAAGCATTCTACCACTCAGCTTATACTCCCAGCCCCAACACATTCTTTCCAGCCCCCTGCAGTCAACTCAAACTTTTAATGTCTGATTTCATGCTCTATTCATTTACGGAATGAAATGATCTTCAGCATCATTACAAAGCTTGGAAGTGACAAACAGTAAAGACAAGCCAACCTCGTTTTTTCAGTGGGCATTTGTGCCCATACTCATACATTCAGTGATTCATTTGTCTTGCAACAGATCTACTCAGTGCAGAAGAGAATAGTAAAACAGATGACTTGAGAAGGTAATTTCTCTCTCTCTGTCTCTCTCTCCCTCTGTGTATGTGTGTGTATATAGATAGATAGATAGATAGGTAGATAGATAGATATAGATATATTTAAAAAGTGCCTTTCACCAATAGACTCTTTATAATGAGAACAAAACATGTAGAAGATTAAGAAGTCACCTTCTCGTATTTGATTTGTCTTGCAAGTAATGGGTAGGCCAGAGCTTAGATAGGCTCACTGTTGGGACCCCTCATTAAGACCATACTGTTTGACTTCTCCGTTTTAACCTTTAGATCCTTGCTCTGCCAGCCAGGGATGCTGCTAGCAAGGTGTATGCAAAGTGATTGAATGTACAGAGGAGATTTCACTTAGCGATACAAAGCAGTTCTGGCACTCCTGAGGGTGACTGCTCATGATTTTACTGTCAGTTATAAATTTCCATAGATTTCTTAGGAAAACATGCATAGTTACAAAATAAGTATGTATATTTCTGGTAGAAATAGTATAAACAAAATAAACGTAACAGTAAAAAAAACAGCATTTGACAATGTTTGCATTTGTTAAATTCAACTTAGTAGAAATAGCCACAGAAAAAAAAAACTCATTGTGACTTAAACAGTACTTGCTGCGATTTGATACAGCTAATTAAATCAATGATACCAGTTTTTGTGTAACATTTTGCTAAAGTTAACTTACATGAAAAAACCAGAAATGTTTTATGTGCACTATGTAGGAAAGGCAAGGAGAATAATCAGTGTTGTCCTTAGAAATGACTGGAGGAGCTGGAGACAAAGGTGGAGCATGTTTTATTTAGAAAAGGCAGTTTTGTTTTTCTGCCTTTGGATTTAAACAGGAGGAAGGACAAAATGAGACAGCTGTAGGAAGGGATCCAGTGTAAGGAAGAAGGAATTCTTTAGAAAGAAGTTGTTCAGCTTTCTTACCATTGACATTAGTCCTTGAAATGAATGTTTTAGACAGATTTGTTAAACAACTTTTGGTTTTCCTTCTAGAATTGACATTTTCTTTTCTATCTTTGACTTCTTATTTTCTGGGTGTTCTCAGAGTCAGCCCTATAAACTTTCTTCTCTCCGAAAATAGCAGCTTCTTTGATTCTTGTTTACAGTCTTGTGAAATCCAGAGTTTTACTTTTCAGAGCTGGGCATAGAGCTCATTGGTAGAGTACTTGCTTATGATGCACGAAGCCCTGGGTTCAATCTCCAGCACCACAAAAAACAAGTAAATAAATTATGTTCAGTGATTTCCTTGCTTAGTTCCAAGAGCCTAGTAATTTCATGGTTAGTTCTCCCATCGAGGTTTTTGGTCTTGAATTTCAAGACCTGGACTCTGTAATCAAATAACTCAGTCCTTTCTTAATAGCAGAGCTCAGTAGCATCTTGTTCTTCTCTTGCATTTTTATGCGCTGTATAGTTTGTGGCCTATTTTCAAATACAGTCTTTCATTTGAACCTCACCACATTCTGTTGGGAAGGTTACAGCTTTTATTTTCATCTTGCAACTGTAGAAGGAGATTCAGAGATTTTTAGTGTCTTGTTCAAAGCAATCTAAAGGTATGTAAGGAGGAATAGTCTAGTAATGTAACTGGAAGTTTGACTGAACAATCTAGGACAAATAGTAATATTTAACATTTTTATTGAGTTTGGGTATGATTTCATATATCTATTTCACTTGAATTTCTTTTCCTTTCTGTCCAGCTTTAGGTAGATAGTATTCTCATTTTTTAAATAAGTCTTTGAGACAAAAGTGAGGTGATTTCCAAAGCTGTTCTTTGTGTTTATTATCTCAATATTGGAGTTATGGTACTTTTATTAGAATCACAGCACTTTTATTAGAATCACAGCAACTTAAGAGTCCTTGTCATTGCCCCATGCCTCACTCTCCTCTGTTCCATAACTGAATTTTAACCACTGTTACTTGAATTTCTCCCTTTCTGTTTAATCCATCATATTTCATGCCCTTTTAAAATGTCTAACTTAAGCTGTTGCAATAGGATTTTTGTGTACCATCTGTCTTCTCCATCTTATTCTGTACACTGGTAGCAGCATATTTTAAAAGTGGCCCTATTTATGTCCCTTGGCTATTTAAAAGCTGAGGGTAGACCTCAGTGGTAGAGGACTTACCTAGTATGTGCAAGACCTTAGGTTTGATCTCCAGCACCACCAAAAACAAAAAAAGAAAGAAAGAAGGAAAAATAAAGACAGGCATCCCTGTAGTCTCAGCTACTTGGGAGGCCGAGGTGGGAGGATCACTTGAGCCCAGTAGTTTGAGATGAGCCTGGGCAACATAGTAAGGTCCTGCAGCACTGACAGAGTGGCTCAACTGGTAAGAGCACCTGCCTAGCAAGCATGAGGCCAAGAGTTCAAACCTCCAAATAAATAAATGCATACACACATACATTTCATAGCTTCCCATTGCCTATGTGGGATTATGTTCAGTCCCCATAATGTGACCTTTGAGGGTTCTCCATATTCTGATTCAGCTGTCCCATTCCCTTTCCTTGTCCTTTCCATATCTCATACTGTTTTTGTTGTATTCCCCTCCTGAGACAGCAACATTTAGTACTCACCCTGATCTCTTAAGTAGATGATTACTGAATGAATGATCCAGTCGTATGAATAATTAATGAAAAGTTGGAAATAGAATCCATGTCTCCTAAGTCAAGTCAAATCATTTCTTAAGAGCTTTATTATGCAACAGGGTACCAGTGGCTCCCACTGTAATCCTAGCTACTTGGTTTTAGTATATATATATATATATATAGTGTGTGTGTGTGTGTGTGTGTGTGTGTGTGTGTGATGGCACTGGGGTTTGAACTCAGGCCCTCACACTTGTTAGGCAGGCACTCTACCAGTTGAGCTACTCTGCCAGCCCAATCCTAGCTACTTGGGAGGCTAGAATCAGGAGGATTGTGGTTTGAGGCCAGGCTGGGTAAATAGTTCCAGATACCTCATCTCCAAAGTAACCAGAGCAAAATACATTAGAGGTGTGGCTCAACTGTAGGGTACCTGCTTTGCCAAGTGTGAAGCCCTGAGTTTAAACCCCGGTCCCACCAAAAGAACAAAAAGCTTTATTATGCAAGCTGTTAGCAGAATTTGGTACAGAATCTGTGCTAGAAAGGTAATTGCAAAAGCAAGTATTAACTTCTAAAATAGGTTGATCAAGTTTAGTTCTTGTCAATAGTCTTTTAAAATTATCTCAATTTATTTAAGTTTTTTTGTAATTTGAAAAATAAAAGCCTAAAAAATCCACAGGTACTTTGAGGAAGTTTTAACATTTCTGTGGTCAGTAGCTCAATGGTTGAGTGTTTGCCCAGTGTGCACAAGGCCTGGTGGATTCAATTCCCAATACCACCAAACAAAAGAAAGAAAAAAAAAAAATCTCTGTCTTTAGAGTTAAAAGGCTTGTTAAATGGACTGTTGTATATTTGGCCAGATTAACTTTCTGATTCATGATACTAGAGATGAATTCAGTATGTAAAACAGAAAAATTTGAAATATTTTCTTTTTCTAAAATAGCATAACACAAAAGACATTCAGGGATCATTTCTGTAGTTCATTACAAGAGAAGTTTCTCTGATCATGTAGAATACTGAAGAAAAATAAAATAACATGATTTTTAAAACAATCATTTCCTTTTGTGTAGATTACAGATTATTTTACTTTTATGAAAGTTTCAGGCAGCTTTGCTATTGTGTAAATTAAAGACATTTTATTCAATTTTTACATGTTAAAAAAGCTGTATTTATTTAAAAGCAGTTTCAAACTCTTTAGCAAAGGGTTTTCTTTATTACTGTTTTGCATCTTACTCCTTTCCTTATAGAACTAGTCATTTAGGGTAATTCCCCTAATTTTTCAAGCTTTTTTTTCCCCTCTACTCATTTTAGGCAATTTTAAGAAGATATATTCGTGTATACAGTCACATCCTAATAATACACTTAAGATGTTTAATACTTGTTTGATTTCCTTAAGGATTGTTTTATTTGTATTTTATTTCATTGCTCCAGTAAACATTTTTTTTTTGGTGGGACTAGAATTTGGAGTTAGGGTATTGCACTTGCAAACTCTACTGTTTGAGCCGAACCACCAGTCCATTTTGCTCTGGTTTAGGGTCTCATGAACTATTTCCCTGAGCTGGCCTTGAACCATTATCCTCCTGATCTCAGCCTCCCAAATAGCTAGGATTACAGGCATGAGGCACTGGTGCCTGGCAGTAAATATTCCTTAAACATTTAAACGTTTTTCTTCCTGGGTTGGGGGTTACATACTGGTGGTAAAGTGCATGTTTAGCATGCACAACTCCCTAGCACCACAAAAAGAAAAAGAATTATTCTCTTTTATATGAGATTTCAAATTTTTTTTTTTATTACTTGACACCATCAATAAATAGGTAAAGCAGGCAGGGGCTGTAGCTCAATTGGAGTGCACTTGCCTAGCATGCACTGCAGGCAAAACATAGAAATGTTTAGCAACTTGAGACCTTGGCAATCCCCAGCACTGCAAAGAAAACAGAAATAAAAAATAGGCACACCATTTGTTCCTAATACTGAACAAGTGCTGTGATGGTTTTTAAAGTTTAACATTTCTAGAAAACTATTACATTATTTTGGTGAAAAGTTTGGTGTCGTAGATGCCTTTTAGAATCTGGTCAAAGCTATACATTTGGGGTTGGAGGTGTAACTCAGTGGTAAAGTGCTTGCCTAGCTTGTGCAAGGCCATGGGCTCAATCCCCAGCACCACAAAAAGAAAAAAAAGGTTGTATTTCCATTCCCCAGGATAATAATATGGACACATCTACTTAACTTACCCCACCTTAGAGGTAGCCACTGTTACCTGTGTAGTTAACTAGTGGTGTGTTTCCTTCTGTTCCTTTTATGTTCTTGTATAGTATTATGTATACAGGTACAGGTACGTACATATAAACATACTGTTTAACATAAATTGGATCATCTGCATTCTGGTTTGCAGTATCTTCCACTTAGATATTTTGTTTTTGAAGCAAAATTCTTGCTATGCATTCAGACTGGCCTGGAACCAGATTGACCTCAAACTTGCAATCCTCCTGCCTCAGCCTTCTGAATGTTAGGATTACAAGTGTGCAACACCACACTCAGCAAATTTTTTTCTACATCATTACATTTCAGATTAGTTTACTAATTTAATACCTACAAGGTATTCAGTAGTAGGGATTTTTCTTTTCCCTAATGGTTGAAATTTTGGTTGTTGCATGCATTTAATTTCCCCATTAGAAGTAGAACTACGATGGATGGACCATGACATCCTTACATGTGGATTTTTTTTTTTTTGCATGTGTGCATATATTTCTTTCTGGAATAGAGATTTAGAGTTAGTATTACAAGTTGATTATCCCTTATCCAAAATGCTTGGGACCAGAAGTGTTTCAGATTTCACGGTTTTTCAGTCCTTACTGCTTGAGAATCCCTAATCTGAAAATCCAGCATTCTCCATTATCTGAAACATTTTGAGCATTATTAACCAAAGTATTTCAGCTGTCATATTTTTGGATGAGGGTTGCACAGTCTCAGGTCAGAGGATGGACTTATGTTTAACATTTTGGTAGATAACAGCCAAATTGCCCTCCAGTTTAACCACCCTCAGTGTAGCATCTGAAAACTTGTTTCCTTGTATTCTCACTATACTTGAGATCCTTTCAAGAATTTCAAAGTAGAAAAAAATGTTTCTTATATATTTTATTCATACCAGTATAAGTTCTGTTTAACAAGATTTTTAGAAGTGCTTTCAGAAATATTTTGATGTAGAATTTATTTTCAACAGCTGTCATACATTCAGAGTACCCACCTGAGGTCAGCAGTATAAGCTGACAGCCTGAGAATGGTCTGTCTGTGGACATATTTTACCTGTAGAATTATTTTTTACAATACATTTTTATTCATTTTTTTAAAATAGAGCAATATTACAGAGACCATGCTTTCTGAAAACTTGTGGAGTAGCAGTGCTATACCCAGATTCCTGTATGTTTTTGTCACTTTATTCAGGTCACAGCGATGCCCATTATCTGGAGATACGCTCTGTCCATTTGGGACCCGTAGGCCTGATCCACTCATTCATTATTCTGCTAGCTCTTTAAGTGCTTGGATTTATTACCTCTGTATCCTAAATGAAAGAATCTTGTAACATACAGGATTGTTCCTGAAACTGTAACATTGGTAGGGAGAGAGGGAAGAACAAAAACAAACACTGATATACTGAGATACCAAGTAACTTTTTATTTTTTTGCAGTACTGAGGCTTGAACTCATGGCCTTCACCTTGGGCCACTCTACCATATTTTTGTGAAGGGTTTTTCAAAATAGGGTCTCTTGGAACTGTTTGCCTAGGCTGGCAACCATGATCCTCCTGATCTCTGCCTTCTGAGTTGCTGGGATTACAGGCGTGAATCCCTGGCGCCCAAGTAACTTTTTAAAGCACAACCACATGATATCATAGTTGATAGTCATTAAGTGACATTCTGCTTGCCTGAATATTGCTTGATAGCAATTTTAATCTACTCATGTATCCTAAGCCCTATTGTTAAATGTAAGATTCAGTGACTTAGATTATTTCAAGATCAGGCCTTTTTGGTGACTATATTAGGCTCATTTGATGTATTATGTTTACATTCAAGTTTTTCAAACAAATGATAATTTAGAACTTTCCGTCCTAAGATAATTTACCTAAATCCCTGTTCACACTAGCTCACCATGCCTTCTCCTATGCCTGAGTACCTGAATGTGCACTACATTGGGGAGTCTGCCTCCAGACTGCTGTTCTTATCAATGCACTGGGCACTTTCGATTCCTTCTTTCCAGGCGCTAGGGTGAGTGTTTTGAAATCCTTGACTATAAATGTGATTTTTGTAGCACAAATGTACTTTAAGCAAGAACTTTATTTGGGGAGGATTTGCATTAAAGGAGAAAAAAGATGTACCTTTAAATTGTGTCATTTATATGACAAATTATGGTGGCTAACAAGTATTTTCTGTATTTTTATATATTATTTTTGTGTGGAAGAGTGTCCATGTTTCATAGTTTGACCATGTTCACAATTTGGATGGAACATAAGAAGTGAAGCAGATGATCATGACTAGCTTGGTAACAGCCATCTTTGATTGGCTCAAGGACAGAGAAAATGGGAATGCTCTACACGGTTGTTTCCTACCCACTCCCACCGTGTCAGCATTCATCCTGGGCATGTTAGTAGAGAGCTGAAATTTGCTTACACTGATTATGTTTAAAAATAAGGATAATTATTTTCTAGTCATTTGGTTCTCTTCTCAAAAAAAGGACAAAAATGTAAGCCTGCCCACTATAATGATTTAGAGATTTGTCTTAGCACTGAAGTGTGTATCTGCACAACATGGAAAGCAGTGTGCTACAAGAAATCCAAGCATTGTGGTTTATCCAGCTCACTTAGATGGCCATCAAGTGTATATGAGAGATGAGCCAATGCAGAAAGCTATACCTATAGTCGGTATACTTTTTTAGTCTACTCACAGGACGAGAGTCACCACTCTGATTTTGTCAGCAATTTGCTTTCCTAGCCCATGCATCAAATGGGAATAACTCCCCATCCTTGTCCCTAGAGAACGTTTTGACTAACTAAGAAACATCGCAATCATAATTTTAAGGACATATTCGATACTAGGATTTGTTTACTAATCAGTGTTACACTTTATACATTAAATCATGTACTTAAGTAGTATAATTATACCTACTAAAAGTTTGATCTAGAGTTGCTAGCCTTTAAAATGCTCATCAGTCCTTTTTCTCAAAATAACATTCAATTTGCAAGATTTCTCCGATCTTTTTTTTTAAATAAGATACAAAGTAAAATTTTACACGTTAGCATTTTATTACTTTAAAAGCATTAAATATAGTTGACTAAACTTGTAACTGATGTGGTTAGGCTAGAAAAGCAATCTGGTGATATCTTTTCAGAGAGGACTATCAATTATCATAGTAAAACAACAAAAGATAGAAATTAGAGGCTGTAATTTAAACTCCTTGAATTAGTCATAACACCGTTGATTTTTAATACTTCTGTTAAATTGAGTGTGATTATCTCATGGAAATAATCCAGATGTTGAAGAAATCAAAAATAAAGCCAGAGATTTCTGGTTATAAAATAACTAACTTTACAGTAGCAACCAGTTTTTCCTGTATCTGTATTGAAAAATCAGTTTCAGTGTAACAGTCATGAGATCCTTTATAATTAGAATAACTATTGAGCTAACAATCAAATTCTTATTTTTTAATTTGTCTAGATAATCCATAGATCTTATTTTTGTGTTGCTTTAACCAGATAGATAAAGACTAGGTGCACATGAGGGGGAAATTGTGTTATGTGGAGTCAAAGGTATTTAAATCTAGAAACACAGGGGTATTTTTATTGGTAGATATAGAAGATGGCTATGAAGTCCTAATTTTACAGAGAGATACAGATGAACAACAATCATTTTCTAAACGTTAAGTTGATTTGATTACTTATTTAATGGAAGAGAACAATAGCTTAAAAACTAAAACAGTGCATGGGTGCCATTATAATGCTTCCTACATACTTTAATGAGGTCACTCTATAGTAATAGTTGATTCATTTGGAGGGGCCGGAGGTTCCTTGACATGATTTGCCTGTTATGTTATTGCACCAATGCTTTCTGCCTAGATTCTTCACAAACAAAAGTCCTGAACCACCAACATTTGGCATTTACTTACTGAATAATTGGCGCAACCTTTTGTTAAGCACTAGGCCTGAAAGTTGAACCTTTGAAAGTGCCACTAGGACAATGTGGTGTCTCCTGCACTTGGTGGGTTTGGAACATGCAGTCTGGTGGATTGATTGCCATATGGTGATTACTTTTTACCTAAAGACCATACCTTCAGTTGAGACAAACACTGCCAGGAAAAGAGTAATGCCCTGGGTTTGTTTGTGTGGATCCAAATGGTTGAGTTGTTCCTAGGTACAGGTGAGTTCAGCCAACTCAATGCCATTGTTGTTAATATTTGGGTTGCTTTCTGGAGTGTGAACAGATTGTCTTAAGTGTATTTTCTACCCAGCTCCTCTTGCTGGGTAGAAAGCTATTTTGAAAATGGATACCATTTGCTGCTATAATAATCATTTGTTTTGTTGAACATCTGGGTTTAAATTCTGGTTTTATTCACTTGCTAACTCTTGTGTCTTTTGTCCAAGTTACTTAAATGCAAAAGGCCAAATTCCCACATCTGTAGATTAGGAGCAGAAACACTTGCTTAGGAACTATGCCTTTCAATGAGGTAGTGAATACAAATTTACCTCTGTACCTGCCACAAAGAAGATAGTAAGTGGTCCTTTTCTTTCATTCTCTTAGGAGGCTTCTTTTTGAAGAGAGTTTGTTTTTCTCTCCTTAACATAGTGAGCTTTTTAGAAACATTTAGTCAAATGCAGTGACTCACACCTGTGATCCCAGCAGAGATTGGGAGACTGAGGTTCCAGGCCAGCTCAGGCAAAAAGTTACGGAAATCCCATCACAATTAATAAGCCAGCCATGGTGGTGCACACGGTGATCCCAGCAATGTGAGTGGCTATAGGTAGGAGGATCATGCTGTGAGGCTGGCTCCAGGCAGAAATGCAAGACCCTGTCTGAAAATCAACTAAACCATAAAAGAGCTGGGGGTTTGACTCAAGTGGTAGAGCACCAGCCTAGCAAGCGCGAGCCCTTAGTTCAAACCCCAGTATTAACAAAGAACAACAAACACTTAAACAACATATAGTACCAGGATTTGGGGGGAGTGGGGACAGTTTGGAAAAAAACCTGGATAATCTACTTGGCATTGATGTCTACTATTAGCTCTTCGACTTTCCCTTTAAAAACAAAATAATCAGGTAGTTTATTCCTTGTTACAGTTTTGGTGTTTGTCATCCTCTGCATTGACACCAGCCTTGTCTAGGAGCCTTTGCAATAACGTCAGGATTCTTTTTTATTTATTTTTTTTTAACAATAAAAGTAGTACAAACCAGCTCTGATTTTTGTTTTTCAGTTATCTTTCTTATATTCACCAGTAAACAATCATTAGCTGTTTCCTTTTTTAAACTTCAAAATAGAGGTTAAGATGAAAACTGGTTTGCTTTTAACTTTTCCTTATGTTTAGAGTAATATGGGGGTAAGTAGAAAGCTATAAAGTAACCCTTACTCTGTGGAGGTAACTAACCTCACTGCCGAGCTGGCATCCTACCAGACTTTTCCCATGTCACATTTATCAAACCGCTGAACACCTATGCATTCACACATGATGTTCTTTTCCTTCACTTTCACACTTATGTTACAGACTTCTGCCTATTTCAGCACATGTAAATTTGTTCCATTTTTCCTAATGGCTGCCCAGTATTCTATTTTATAGGTTTATTATAATTTACTTACTTGGCCCTTATCAGTAGACATTTGGGGTGTTGCCAGGTGTTTTTTTGTTGTTATATCCAATGCTTTGAGGCACATTTTTGCCTAGGTGTGTTATTATTTCTATAAAATAGGTTCTTATAAGTAGAATGGCTAGGTGTAAGAAAATGTACATTTTTTACTTTAATACATACTCTACTGAATTATGCTCAGAAATGTGTTGAGCCAGTTTATGCTCACATTAGCAATATAAAAGAGACTGTGCTTATTTCCCCAGACCTTCCCTAATTTTTTATTTTATCTATCTTTTCTGATAAATGAAAATAGTGCCTTGTTATCTTTTTAGTTTCATTGATTTTATTTAACTGAGATTGAAATTTTAGATCATTTTCTACAGAAGTTAAAATACTGATTTTCTTTGCATAATTTTAATTTCAGTTTTATTTGATTTACTACTTTTGTTTTGTCTTGGTTGTTTCTTTGAAGCAGAGTCTCATTTTGTAGCCCAGGTTGGTCTGGAACTTACAGTACAAGCCAACTGGCCTTGAACTCATGATCCTGCTACCTCAGCCTCCGGAGTGCTAGGATGACAGGCATGCACACCACACCTGGCTGGAAGGCTATGATTTTTTTTTTTTTCTTGGTGATGCTGGGGCTTAAATTCAGGGCCTTGCTCTACCACTTGAGCCACCCTGCTAGCCCTGTGATTCGTAATGAATATTAACACTAAATTATCTTAATTTAAAAGGTTTATTAAGAAAAAAATTAAAAACAATTCATCAGGGTGAACATATTTCCTATCAGGATATTCTTACCAACTTAAATCTCTGGAGAAAGGACAGAAATAATATAACTTCCTTATTTATGGTTGTAAAAGGACCAGCCAGGCTGGGTGCTCTTGCTCCCACCTGTAATCCTAGCTACTTTTTGCTGAGATCAGGAGGATTGCAGTTGAAGGCCAGCTGGGAAAGTGGTCATGAGACCTCATCTCCAAAATAACCAGAGCAGAATGGACTGGAAGCGTGGCTCAGGGTGATACTCGACCATGGGCTAGCATGAAGCCCTGAGTTGATACCCCAGTCCCACCAAAAAAAAAAAAAAAAAGCCAGCCAGACATGGTGATCGTGCCTGTAATCCCAGCACTCCAAAGTTGAAGCAGAAGGATTATGAGTTCAAGGCCAGCCTGGGTTATGTAGGGAGACTCAGTCTTTAAAACAGCAACAACAACTAAAGAAATAAATAATAAAAGGAATTCATGCCCATAGTTTTCTAACTCTGCCTTTTCTAAATTCTCACTTCTGCTTATGCCATGTACTGTCTACTGTTCACTGAGATACAGAAATGCATAAGAAAGTCTGCCTTCACAGAGAATTTAATCTTAGAATGGCTGAGACCCCCCCCTAAATAAATTAGGGTACCATAAAATGTGTATGAAATATAAATGTGGAGGTAGCACTGATGGAGGAATGGAGAGAGAGGAGTGTTGTCAGAATGTTTCAAGAGTGTGAGCTCTGAGTTACGTATTAAAGGATGAATAGGTTTGTTACCTAAGAAAACAAGGCTGAGAAAAGACATAGGATAGCATTTAGTAGTTTGTTCAACACCTTTTATTAAACACTTACTTCATGCTCGTTCTCACCTCTGCAAGTTTGTACTTATTCTTCCTTTTTCCTGGAATATTACCTACTTTAATCTTTTTTTATTTTTTAAAAAGTTACCTCTCATCTTTCCTCATATGGCTGAAGTGTCACTGCCTCACACAGGCCTTCTCTTATTTTCTTATGTAGCATCTTACTTTATAACAATGTAGTTTTTATTACCAAAAATAAACATAACATGTGTGTTATCATGTATATATTATGTACAGTATTTATATAAAATATTGGAAATTGTGTGTTTATGTTACCGTCCTCTTTCATGAAGGCAGACTTAATCCATCTTGTCAATTGCTATTTTTCCAGTGCCTAGGGAAAGTACCTAGCATGTCAGGACCTGTTCATATAATTTTTCCAATACGTTTTTATTTGTAATTGATTCATAGGAATTTTACATATTTATGTGGGGCAACATGACATTTTAGTGTGTGCATACAATGTAGGATGACCAGATCCAAGTAACTGATATATCTGTCGCTCAGATACATAATTTCTTTGTGTTGGGAAAGTAGTTCAACATCTTCTCCTAGCTATTTTGAAATAACCAAGCAATTATTGGCCATCGTAGTTACCCTACAATAGAATATAAGAAGTTACTCCTGTCCAGCTGTACCCTTGAACCCATTATACACCTTCTCTTTGTCTCTCCCTCCCATGCCTTCACAGGCTCTGAGTCTGTCCTCTACTTCCTTGAGGTTAACTTTTTGACTACCACATGTAAGTGAGAACATGCACCCTTTAATAATTATAAGCAAGATACAGGACATACAGGATCACTTCATTTTA
Source organism: Castor canadensis (assembly GCF_047511655.1). Classification (NCBI taxonomy): domain Eukaryota; kingdom Metazoa; phylum Chordata; class Mammalia; order Rodentia; family Castoridae; genus Castor; species Castor canadensis. Next base: position 132,720,887 of record NC_133393.1, on the reverse strand, counting down.
TGTAGTTAGGCCACCTGAGACCTGGAAAGCCTGTTTGCCTAATCTCAAATGTGTGACATTTAGACCCCAGTACTTTGACCCTTCTTCTGTGTTTACTATTGACTTGTGCTGCTGAGATTTCTTACTCAGAAATTCAGAAACAGATTTCAGATCTTTCTTGTTAATTTTAAAATCCTGGGCATCTCATTTATAGAGACACTAATGTTTCATCTGAATCATAGAGTGAACCGTTTCTCCTACTAGATTGATTGCTTTCTACCAAGTAATTCTCATTGCCCTCTGTTTTTAAAAAAGTACTTGCTTGTATTCAAAGTAAAAGTTTAAGAAAAGTTGTTAAATATATGCTTTTGCCTTTTTAAAATCTTTTATTTCAGTTACTTCCATGAAATGGCAGATTAAAACTGCAGCTGTTTTAGTTTAAAATATTATTTATAATTCTTATAAACTGGCTGATTGATAATTTGAACTTCTGCTCATCAGTTGTCAGCTATGCTGGATGCCAGGGGCTCATGCCTGTATACCTAACTACGCAGGAGGCAGAGATCAATAGGATTACAGTTCAAAGCCAGCCCAGGCAAATAGTTCACAAAACCCTATCTTGAAAAATCCCATCACAAAAAAAGGGCTGGTGGAGTAGCACAAGGTATAGGCCCCGAATTGAAGCCCCAGTATCAGAAAAACAAATAAATTGCTGTCAGCTATACAAAACACAGAACTGATCAATTACATGTCCAATTAGTCTTTCTAGAGTAATTTTATTTTTAAGTGCATAGATCAGTTGTAAAGTTTATTTTAATAGTATTTGATTTATGCTTTTGTTTTTGTTTCTACTAGGCCAGAAAACAGCATATCATTGGTAAAAGCTTACTGGAATGAACTCTTTACTCTTGGTCTTGCCCAGTGCTGGCAAGTGATGAATGTAGCAACCATATTAGCAACATTTGTCAACTGTCTTCACGGTAGCCTTCAACAAGGTAAAAAGCCCCTTACTTACTATCTTTTCCAAGATGTAGGAGAAGCCATCAGTTTTACAAAACATTATGACCTAAGTGGTATCCTGATGATGGTATTGGTGTGTTAGATAGCACAACCCTCTTCACTTTAGATGATTTTTAAATTTTGATAAATCTAATAGTCATCCAAAAATATTTTAATTGAGAGTTCAGCATAATTAAAACTAGGATATTTAAGTCTGGCAGGCTGTCTTAGTCTGTTACCTATTGCTAAAAAAGCAGAATGCCTCCGACTGGATTATTTATAAAGAAAGGTTTTGACTCATGATTCCAGAGGTAGAAGAGCCTGGCACCAGCATCTGCTCAGCTTCTGGTGAGGAACTTGTGATGGAAAAACAGAAAGGCAAGTAGGTACCTACAGAAGAGAGAACACATGGTGAGAGAAGCATCAAGAGGGATCAGAGAAAACTAAACCTGCTTTTATAACAACCTGCTCTCCCAAAAACCAACCTGGTCTTTTAAGAAAGACATTAATCCCCCTTAATTTCATCATGAATTTTGCCAGAGACAAACCAATGTAGTACAGGTATTGCTCATGAATGTTTGTACCTTGATACAGGTACCTAAGAATCCAGATACAGTTGATCAGATACTTACAACGTATACTCATAAATTTTTAAACTACCTTTCTTCATTATAACCCTTTGGATCCCAATATAGGCTGATGTGTGTCAGTTTATCATCTCTAGGTGGGTTCTTTCACCTAGAGAACTGAAGAGAGGTTGGGCATGGTGGGGCATGCCTGTAATCATAGCACTCAGGAGGCTGAGACAGGAGGATCACTGAGTCTGAGGTAGTCTGGGCCACATAGCAAAACTTTAAAAAAGACAGAGAAGCCAGGTGCCAGTGGCTCATACTTGTAACCCTAGCTACTTGGGAGGCTGAGATCAGGAGGATTGCTGTTCAAAGCCAGCCTGGGCAAATGGTTTACCAGACCCCCATCTCCAAAATAACCAGAGCAAAAATGGAGTGGAGGCATGACTCAAGCAGTAAAGTGCCTGCTTTGCAAGTATGAAGCCCTGTGTTCAAACCCTAGTCCTACTAAAAAAAAAAAAAAAAATAGAGAATTGAAAAGTCATGAAATAATCCTTATTTCTTTTTTCTAATTCTAGGTGTCCAGGGGATTATAACTCATTCATTTGAGGAGACAGGCAGTCACTAATTTATAAATGCTTTACCTTTAGAATAGCTTGTGACTAATCAAAAGGGTGTTGCTACCTTTTGGGCTCAGGAGTAATTTATAAATTGGTGATTGCTCTTTAGTTCTTGGGGCATTCTATTTTTCATTGTTTTCATTTTTAAATCATCTTACTATTTAAGGGCAGAGGAATCACTTAAAAATCTCATCAGCACTAGATCTACTGGAGGACAGCCCCACATTCCCATCTTATTTATGGACTTACAGTCCTTATTCATTCCTCGGACATCTGTAATGCCTTATGTAGCCTACTTTCATGAAATGTTAGTTGCTAAATGCTAATGGATATATTTTATACCTAGCCCATCACAGTAAACCAAGATATTTATTATAAAACTTTATTTTTGTCAATTCTTCTTTGGCCTTGGCAGTGCTTTTTGCTAAATATTTGTTTTTATTATAGTAGAGTTGCTAACTTTTTAAAATGAATATGGTTTTGCTCATTTTTTCCAACCAATATAAGCTTAAATAAAATCCTTTTACCAAAATTTGAGTCTCTTGTACTTTGGTTGGCCAGTTTTTCAGATGGTTCCCTTATATCTTCTCAAAGCTGTATCTTGAAAAGAAACATTACATTTGAGTTTTCTTTACTAATAGTTTGGGTTTGTTTGTTTTTTTTAAACAAACAACATCTGAAGCTGGTTTTGTCTATAATCCAAAGATTCTGAATTTTAAATACTTACAGACTGGTTTTATTTGAAATTGGAAATTGATGAGGGGGAAATGAATGAAAATAGTAATACATTTTAGATAAAAATCAAAAACATTTGTTTATTTTTTAAAGATAAAATGTCACCAGAAAGGAGAAAATTATTGATGGAGCACATCTTCAAACTACAGGAGTTTTGTAACAGCATGGTTAAACTCTGTATTGATGGATATGAATATGCCTACCTGAAGGCAATAGTCCTCTTCAGTCCAGGTATATAAACATTTACTTCAAATTCAAGTACAGTGTTTGAGGATGTGGGAAAATTGGGACCTTCACTCATTGCTGGTAGGAATATGAAAGGTAAAGTTGCCTTCAAAATGTTAAATGTAATATGTTTAACATATGACCCAGTAGTTCGATTCCTCTCATCCCAAGTGAACAAAAATATATATCTGCACAAAAATGGGTATGCAAATGCTCATGGCAATACTATTCAAAGTTGCCAAAAAGTGGAAATTACCCAAGTGCCCATCAACAGATGAATGAATAAACAAAATGCGATATATACAGAGTGGAGTGTCATTGATGAACCTTGAAAACATGAATGCTAAGTGAAAGGAGCCACTTACAAAGAAACACATGTTGATTCCATTCTGTTACAGGCAAAACTAGTAATGTAAGTATAGATTAGTGATTGCTAGGGTCGAAGAAGGGGAGGTAGTGAATAGTGATTGCTATTGGGTGTAGGGTTACTTTGGAGAAACAAAAATGTTCTAAAACTAGATTGTGGCAATGGTTCCACAACCATGAATATACTAAAAATCATCTAATTATATACTTTAATTGGTAAGTTTTAAGAATGTTAGACATGAGTATGAAAAGGAAGACATAGACCTGTATTTCTGTTGTCAGATCAGCATTTGAATTCTTAGGTATATGTTGTGAGGCATTAGTAAATGCCAGAATATGAACCAATTATTGCTGTATTAAGGGGTTAAATTACCAAGTGTCTTATTAGAGTGCCAGCAAACAGAAAGATGGGTCTCTTATTTTCCTGCTAGTTTCTAGTCTTCACAGAGAGTAAAATGACAGTAAGCGCTCAGTGATCAATTTCTGAATAGAGGAAGTTGACAGTTCTCTTAGGTTCTGTGTTTTTCATTTTGGCATGTACTTCTGTTCCTGTATATTGTAATAAAATTATCCAAAGAAACCTGCTTCTTCCCCTCAGCAATATCAATACAATAACTAAAGCCTTTTGTTCTGTTTCTTCTAGTGTTTCCCATGAGTTACTAACAAGCATCTCCATTTTTATTGTATTATTTCCTTTTCTCTTTGTGGTTGGGGATCAAACATAGGACCTCACATGTGGTGGACACGCACTCTACCACAGAGCTACACCTCCAGCCCACGTTCTCCATTCTTATCACAAGCAATTTGCCACCTTCATTTTCTTAGGTGAAAATGGAAAGGTTAGAATAATACTGAGAAGTTCTTTTATATTTCCATTTTTGTGAAGTGTTTCAGTGACCATTGTAATGCTTATGGATTATTTTCATATTTCTGTGCTACAGTTTTTCTATAAAGATAATGATTATGTTTCAAAGTACCTTTTTACCTAACAATATTGGGGGCTTTTTTCTTGTATAAAAGTATGGTATAGAATGTAATTTACATATATTTAATGGATTTCAAGTGTTTTGTTTTTTAAGTAAACTGAATCTTTTTGGTTGTTTGCTACTGTTAGAAACATAAAATTTGTCAAAATCCTTTCCACCACTTTTGGAACAGAGAAAACTACTTATTTTTATAACACCCAGTGGTCTCATTTTTTATTAGATGTTCGAACAGACATAGAAGATAAAACAGTTTCAAGTGGATAAAGTACAGAGATTGGTTTATACTAGCTCAGTAAATATTTATGGAATGTAAGAGCGACATAGTGAACCACTCTTCATACTTCTCCAGCTCCACTTTCAGTGTCTTATTAAATGAGCATTCAGAACTAGGGTGACATATATTCTTTAATGTTTCAGACCATCCAGGCTTAGAAAACATGGAACAGATTGAGAAATTTCAGGAAAAGGCTTATGTGGAATTCCAGGATTATATAACCAGAACATATCCAGATGACACCTACAGGTATCTAGACATTTAATACTATTTAATTAAATTTATTTTAAAACTTTTTAATGACTGTTACTTCATTATTTTCTACTCTGAGTAATTCAGTGTTTTAATCAACCTTGATCTTTGAAATAGCTAATGCTAATAAAAGACATAGTGTGGATTTAGTTTAGTGGTAGGACACCTGCCTAGCATGTGCAAGACTGTGGGTTCAATTCCTAGCACCACAAGGTGGGAAGCAGTGGCACCAGGGCTGGGGTTTAGTTAAGCGGCGAGCATGTTCGACACATCGGGTCCTCTGGGGGTGGGGGGGGCGGAGAGGTAACAGTGCATTGTTTAAACTGATGTTTAATCAGTTCTCACATTTTTATATAACAGAAGAGACAGGTTAAGTAATTTGTTCAAGGTCACACAATAAATGGCAGAGCCTGACTTGAACCCGGGTAGTCCAATTCTGGAGCCCAAAGTCTTTCTTCAGATGAAATAATGAATTTGATTATAAAGGTGGGAGATGATTTAAACTGTTAAGCAACTAATTCTGAAATATGGCCTATGATAATTTCTTCAAAGTAATTTTTTTCCAGTGTCCTTAGGGGGAAAATCTTTTGGGGCTGGAAACATGGCTCAAGCATTACAGCACCTGCCTTACAAGTGTAAAGCCCCGAGTTCAAACCCCAGCTCTACAAAAAAGAAAAAGAAAGTCTTTTATAAAAGCCAGTCAGCTTTGGAAGAGGGACAGTATAGGAAAGTGTTTAAGCACACAGCTTTCCAAGCCAGAGAATCTGGATTTGAGTCTTCATTCTGTCACTTACTAGCTCATGAACTTAAGGCAAGTTAACTTCTTTTTGTTTGGTTGGTTGCTTTTTGACTGTACTGGGGTTTGAATTCAGGGCCTTGTACTTGCTAGGTAGACGGTCTGCCACTTGAGCACACGCTACTATTTGAGCATGCATCCAGCCCATTTTTTGCTTTCATTATTTTTCAAGTAGGGTCTCACGTTTTCGCCAGGGCATGATTCTCCTACCTATGTGTCCCATGTAGCTAGGATTACAAGCATGTACCGTACCACCACTGTCTGGCATACTTGTTGAGATGTGGTCTTGCTCTTGCCTAGGTTGGCTTCGAACTCACTATCCTCTTGCCTCAGCCTCCTGAGTCACTGTTATTTCAGATGTGTACCACTTTGACCAACTGTTCTTAACATTTTTTTTTCAGCTTCCTTAGGATAATAGTATCCACTGTTTGCAAGTATAGTAGGCATATTTATCTTTGGCATCAGTTACCTGTGGTTAACCTTGGCCCAAAAGTATTAAGTGGAGAATTTCAGAAATAATTCATAACTTTTAAATTGTGTGCAGTTCTGAATATCATGATAAAATCTCATACTGTCCCATTTCATCCTGCTCTTGGCGTAAATCATCCTCTGTCCAGCATCCTGTAGATTCTACCCACCTGTTAATTACTTAATAGCCATCTTGATTATCAGACATTGCAGTATCTCAGTTACAGCTTGTGTTCAAGAAACCCTAGCCAGGTGCCGGTGGCTTATGCCTGTAATCTTGCTACTCAGGAGGATCGTGGTTCGAAGCCAGCCCAGGCAAATAGTTCCGTGAGACCCTATCTCAAAAAAACCCTTCACCAGAAAGGGCTAGTGGAGTGGCTCAAGATGTAGGCCCTGAGTTCAAGCCCCAGGACCACAAAAAAAAGGAACCCTTATTTTACTTAATAGAGGTGCCAAAACACAAAAGTAAGGATGCTGTAATTTTATTACAGTATATAGTTTTATTTTATTATTAGTCTCATCTTGTACCTCATTTATATAAGTTTAGCTTTATTGTAGGTTTGTATGTCTAGGGGAAAAAAACAGTATATAGAGAGTTTGAAATTATCCATGCTTCAGGCATCCACTGGGATCTTGGAACTTAGCCCTCCCCTTCCCCCCCCCCGGGAAGGAGATTTTTATTATATTTTATTATAATAAGGATTATTATAGGAATTAAATCAGTTAATGTGTGTAAAGTGCTTGGAGCCATGCCTGTTATGTAGTAAGAGCTACATAGGGTATTTGCTTATAAATAAAACATTAGTTTAGCATACTTCAAACTAGTAAAAGAACATTTCTTATGTATAATGGTATTTCTTATATATTAAGTAATGTAGATTTATGAGCCAGCTGCATCAAGAAAATCAGCCTAGGTTTGTCTAACCAGTTTTCCTAACTTGCTTTCTACTGGTTCTGTGGATCCAGCTCAGCTGTTGGGAACAAACAGGAACTGGGTAGTTTGAGGAGTAAACCACTCAACTGTGGGGGCTCTGGTTTATTTGGTCTCGAGTGTCAGAGTGCAAGGCCTTAGGAAAGAAGAAAGATGACATAGAGAGATGGTTTTTGTTGTGTTGTTTTTCAGTTTCACAAGCTGCATTTTGTCTCCTTTATGTACATGAACACATTATACTTTTCCTCCTTTTAGACATACAGCTGTTTCATTAGCTTGCAGGTGCTTTGGCTGAACTCTCAAACTTTTTTCATTCCTACTTAATTTAAAAGTAATTATTCTTGGATAGCAACTTTCAACTTAAAAGGCACTTTCACATAAGACATGGTCCTGCCCGTAGGAACCTCAATATCTAGCATAAATTGGCAGAAACCATGTCATTCATCTTCACAGTAGCACCGTGAAAAAGCTAGATTAACAGATGGCTTGTGTACATTTATATAACTAGGGGGCATTTGAGCCAAGATTTGAACCCAGTGGTCTCAATTCCTTCCATATTTGTGCTCTTCCCGATAATAACTATTGCCTGTTGTACCATTGCTGGTAGTTTCTTTTTATTTATTTTTTAATTTATTATTCATATGTGCATACAATGTTTGGGTCATTTCTCCCCCCTCCCCCCACCCCCTCCCCTACACCTCCCCCCACCCCACCCCCCACCCTGCTCCCTCCCTTACCCACCCTAACCCCTTGCTACCAGGCAGAAACTATTTTGCCCTTATCTCTAATTTTGTTGAAGAGAGAGTATAAGCAGTAATAGGAAGGACCAAGGGTTTTTGCTAGTTGAGATAAGGATAGCCATATAGGGAGTTGACTCGAATTGATTTCCTGTACATGTGTGTAACCTTCTAAGTTAATTCTTCTCAACTAACCTTTTTTCTAGTTCCTGGTCCCCTTAGTTTCTTTGCAGAAAAAAATCAAGAGAAGTTACACCTCATGTGTCCCTACAACACAGAACACTGCTGTTCTTACAATACAATACGAAATGAGTTGCTAAGTCTTATTTTTTTATTTTTTTTGGTGGGACCAAGGTTTAATCTCAGGGCTTCACACTTGCAAAGCAGGCACTCTACCACTTGAGCCACCCCTCCAGTCCATTTTGCTTTGGTTATTGTGGAGCTCTGTCTGGTAAACTATTTGCCAGGCTGGCTTCAAGCTGTGATCCTTTGATTTCAGCCTCCCAAGTAACTAAAATTACAGGTGTGAGCCACCAGCGTCCAGCTAAACCATTCTTAAATGTAAAACCTGGCCTGTGGTTTAATAACCTAGTTCCAGAGTTCTTACTGCCAGCACAGGATAGCAATTAAGAGGAAGGCTTTCCTATGTCTTTCATACTGCATTAATATATCCAGGTTATCATCGTATACCCTAAGGTTTGAGAATCTAGTTTTAGCTTTAACTTTTGAAAATTAGATACTTACTAAATTAGAACACAAGTAATAAACATGCAGAAATTATTAAAATTCTTCTACTAAATCCCTCCTTTTTTCTTTTAGGTTATCCAGACTGCTGCTCAGATTGCCAGCTTTGAGATTAATGAATGCTACCATCACTGAAGAGCTATTTTTCAAAGGTCTCATTGGGAATGTACGAATCGACAGTGTCATCCCACATATCTTGAAAATGGAGCCTGCAGATTACAACTCCCAAATAATTGGTCACAGCATCTGAAAGCTGTGACAGCTATGAACTTACTGTTCCATCTTGGAACACAAGAACACACCAAATTGAATTTGTTATTTCCAGAACATCTGGAAGTTGTGACTTTAAAGAATAACCAAATCCAAGGTGTTTTTACTTTGGCTTACTAAGAAAAATTATTGAAGTAACTGAGTAGGCAGCAGGAACTCAATTTCCTGTCTTACATGCATGAATAAAAAATACCATGGATTTATTCTTGGTGAAGATGACACCTAAAACTGTCACCTCTTGACCAGCTAAACTAAGATGTTTCATTCTATTTTGTTTTATAAAACAAATAAATTAGCCTGATTTTTTTTTTCCCCCCCGAAATTGTGTTCTGTTCATATTTGAGTACACTTAGTGGTCAAATATCCTAAGAAGGAGCTCCTCCTTTTACTCTTCTGGGATGTAATTGTTTTATTACCACGTCAAAAGAAGATTGTTTTATGATCAGTGGCATAATGATAACATTAGAAATCTAGGAGATAATGAATGAATATATGTTTTTGGCTTTTGTAAATATCAAGGTATCCTTTGGCATTTACCAGTCTCCTTGCTGGCGATGAGATGGAGGCCATTCCTGGTTTTTAGTGTTGTAGATTATTAGTTGCAAGCACTTTTTAATTTCATGACAGAAAACTGATGTTGAGAATAAGATGGTATTCTTGTTTTATATTTCGTTTACTGCTGTGTTTTAAACATAGTAGGGAGTGACCCAAAATGTTTCAGTATTTCAAGATAGGTATTAAAATTGTCATTCTTCCATTCCACAACCAGTACCTGACCTCTCCCTCTTCTCTGTAACACAGGCTATAGCTTCTTGATCCCACCCTAGGTTTTAGCCAATTTGTTTTAGGTCATTAGAGAAACATACCAAACTTTTTTTTTTTTTTTTTTTTTTGCAGTACTGGGGCTTGAATTCTGGGCCTTCACCTTGAGCCACTTCACCAGCCCTATTTTTGTGAAGGGTTTTTTAAGATAAAGTCTTGTGGAACTATTTGCCCAGGCTGGCTTTGAACTGAAATCCTTCTGATCTCTGCCTCCTGAGTAGCCAGGATTACAGGTGTGAGCCACCCAGAACCAATCTGTGTTTTCAGTGTCAGTTAAATGTTTTAAAGGACTTGATTTTTTTTTTTTTGTTTTTCTTCTTTTTGCATTACTGGTGTTTAAACTCAGGGCTCAAGCTCTTACCACTTCAGCCACATCCCCCAGCCCTTTTTGCATTAGTTAATTTTCTGACAGGGTTTCATCTTTTTGCCAAGGCCAGCCTGGACCATGATCTTCCTGCCTGTGCCTCCCCCGCAGCTTGGTGGCAGATGTGTTCCACAATCACAGGCTTCTTTGTTGAGGTGGGATCTAGCTAACTTTTTTGCCCATGTTGACCTCAAAATGCAATCCTCCCTCTCTCTGCCCCACCCCTAGTAGCTGAGATCATAGGCATGAGCTCCCACACTTGGCCTGTAAGTGATAATTTTTACAGATTAAAGACTATGCATCAAGTTTTCCCTGAAAAGTGGAGAAGGGCTGCTGTAACAGCAGCATGAGGTACTGCCTGAGCCTTGCTACTGCCTCAAAAAGCATCTTCGACTCCGCAGACAGTTGTCCTCATCAGGTTACAAAGTAAACCTGTTACTGCTAAGTCTTTTCTTTGCCCTTATTTCATCATTTTGGTATATCTACTTGTTGATTAAACAAATAATGATTTTATTTCAGATTACCTTTTTTATAAAGATGTTTGCAATAGAAGAGAAGCTGGAATTTTATCAGCTGAGAAAAAACTACATTGAGCATAATATGTTCAAATGGAAAAATCAGTAGATTTTTATCTTTGTAAATCCAAGGTAGTAAGCCAAGGATTCAGAAAAATGTCCTTTAAAGCAATATACTAATGGTTAATAAAGAGGTTTCTTTCAGGTATTTTTCCTGATTAAATTTGTAGTTTTATTTGGAAGTGTCTTTAAAACTATTAAAATGTGACTTGGACTATAAGTTTCTGTATCCTGCCACTGTTTCATTTCAGTGTCTATTTGTTCAATGTTTGGATAGCTCTCAGGTCATTAGACATGGAAGAAGCTCACAGGTAGAGCGTGTGCTTAGCACTCACAGGCTCTGGGTCCAATCCCCAGCACCAAAAAGAAAAAAATTCATTGTTAGTATTGTAAGAGGAAAAAAAAAATCTGAATACCCATTGACAGGGCAATGGATACATAAATTGTGGTATAGACACCAAATAAAATACTATCCAACAGTTAAAACGAGTTGTGTCAGCATGGATGAATCTGAAAAATTAAATGTATGATAAACAGCAAGCCCAAAAGTATACCATGAGTATAATTTAACCAGTTTATTGGGAAAAGGCAAGTATTGTTGAGGGGTACTTACATATGTAGTAAAACTAATTTTTAAAAAGCAAGAGACTTAGTAATGCTAAATTTAAAATTCTAGTTCTAGAGGGTTTGAGGGGATATGCAACAGACTTCAGAAGTATTAATCGTGTTCCAATTATCTATTGCTTTGTTACAGGCCCAAACCTAGTGGTTTTAAACAGCATTATTCATGAGCATCATTTGCTCATGAATCCACAGCATGAACAGAGTTTGGCATGACAGCTCATCTCTGCACCCTCAGAGCAGGGTTTGCTCACAAGGTGAGGGCAGGGCTGCTTGTAACTGCAGTGTGAGGATCAACACGAAGCCTTGGGTCATTGCAACAAAAAGCATCCAAAGCTCCGCAGTCATCCTCAGCAATGTTACAAGCAAACCTGTCACTGTTGTTTATTTCTTTGCTCTGATTTCATAATTAATTATTTTGGTACATCTATTTGTTGTTTTTTAAACACAAAAATAGTTTTCATTGCAGTCAGCACACTTTTGGAATCACTCGGAAGCTGACAGTGGCTGTTTGCTACTCAAGTAGTACTGAAGCCAGAACACCTACATAAGTCTCTCTGTTTTGCTCCTCACAACCTAGTGGCTGAGTTCCCAGAGAAAGGGTTGACAGCTATATGGAAGGCATACTGTTTTTTCTTCCCTGCCATAAGAAGTCATCCAGTGTCTCTTCTGCATTCTGTTTATTAAAAAACCATAAAGGTCAGTTTCAAAGGGAAGAGAAGTATTCTCCTGTCCTATTTTTGTTCTTCTTCTTGTTGTTCTTTAACACTCTGTCTCTTGATGAGCAAGCAACAAGCCTCTGGAAGAGCATGTGGAACCAGAAATGTTCCAGCCATCTTGTGTCTTGTAGCCTGATTTAGAAGTCCAAGATAGGCTTATGCAGACAAGATTGGAGGTGGGAGGGTGGGGTATGGCATTTGTTGAATGGGATTGTTTATAAATTAATACAAAGGAAGCTTATAAACGGTTTAAGCAAGAATGTTGTCTCAGGCTAAAGGTACAGAAAAGTTTAAAGAGGCTTTTGAACCTTCAAAGTTCTACAGACAGAAAGACAGGAAGAAAGGGTATCAGGAACCTAGAAGGTGATTATTCCCTCAGTTTGTCTCCTCTGAAACCACACCAACTTCAATGTGCTGCTTTCTCAATAGGAGAAGGGGAGCAGGAACTAGAGAAAAGGTTAGTTCGAGAGGGATTCCAAGATGACGGCTAGAGGGAGGAAGCAGAAAGCATGCCTCCTAAAGTGAAATCTTGGAGAAACGCTGGGGACACACCTGACAGGCAAGGCCGCCGAGAAGAGGCAAAACCTTGACCCCTCCACACCTCCAGCCTGCGCAGAGAATCTCCACTTCACGTTAAACGGAGAAACCAGGAGGGCCCCAGTCGCCTGCGCCCAGACAACTTGGGAAGACGTGACAAGGTGAGCTAAGCGGTACATGGTACTTCCACAGACAACCCTGGGCCAGATCAGCATAGCCCCCTGGACAGACCAACCCCCACCCAGGGAAAAAAAGAGAAACTGAGTAATAAGCAATAAGAACAATAAAGACACGTGGCAAAGAGGGTGTGGCGCCCTGCATTCCAAAGAGGGAGGGAGGGGAATCCTTCCTGGAACTGTAAATAAGCAAGCCGGGCCTGGCCAGAGAGGGCGGGAGCGGGGGGCGCGTGCCCAGCAACCAGGAGCAGGAAAGCTCATGAGAGTGGCAGAGGGAGGAAAACTCCACAGGAGAGGGGGGAAGACCCACTTCCCACATGAACTGTAAATAAACATGCAGGCCTGAGAAAGCGGGTGCAGTGTCACCTCCCCCAGTGTGCTTGGAAAGCAGCAGCTTTCGCACAGGAGAACTCTGAGTAAACAAAGCCTGCGGGGCCAGGTGAGTGCTAAGCTCACCCCTGAGATCTGCATAAATAACGCCTCCAGCTACAGCAGGCTGACAGCAGTGGACAGGCAAGCCACAGCTGCAGATAGACATTCACAGACCTGTCTCCAGACGCTTTATTTTCTCTCTCCCTACCTTTGATGAGAAAACAACTGAACTACACCTGCATGCTGAAAAACTTACTGAAACTGTATTGCATTTGAACTTGGGACACTTGGTGGGGGTTTTTTTTGTTTTTTTTTTTTTGTGCAGTTTTTTTCTACTTTATGTCTCCCCTTTGATGAGACAACTACAGAACAACATCTGAGACACCATCTCCAGGATTGGAGACTGAGACAGACACCAAAATTATTAAGACTGAAACTTCATTGCATTTGAACTTGGAGGTTTTTATTTTTTATTTTTTATTTTGTTTTATTGTATATTTTTTCTTTCATTTACTTATTTTTATTCTTACCTTTACTCTTTTTATTTTTTATTTTCAATCCTCTCTCTGTCTCTCTAATGCCTTTTCGGCTTTCGGTTGATTAGTACACTGTCTCTCCCTGTTTATATCTTTGAAACTTTTTTTGTTTGTTTCCTTGTTTTGTTTTCTTTCTACTTGATTATATGTTTTTCCCTTTTCCTTTAATTTCTTTGCTTTCCATCCACTCTCACCCTTCAATTCTAAATATCACTAGTGCTATTATTACAAGCCAGAAAATACTTAATTGCACATACTACAGGGACAATAACAACACCAAGGGCAATGACAGGAAGACACAAAAAACAGGGAAACCAGTTTCCCCATAGCAAAAAATTAGTACAGGAATCAGAGGGAAATGAAGAAAACAGATACTCAGATCCAGACTCCAACAAAATGAAGATAAACTATGCCAAGGAACCCAATGAAAACCACAAGAATAATTTAAAAGAAGACATAATACAGGTACTCAATGAGAATTTTATAGAGATGATACTGGATATGGTCAACCAAAATGTACAGGAGACACTCAAATTCCAAGACAACAAAAACAAAGAATTTGAAAAAGCAAAAGAAGAAATAAAGGAAACCATAGAAGCACTGTATAAACACCAAAGTGAAACAGACAACATGATTAATAAACAGATAAATGAACTCCGGACAAAAATAGACAACATTAAAGAGGAAACCACCCAGGATATGGAAAACCTCAGAAAAAAGAACAAAACATAATTGCAAAACAAAATGGAAGGCCAATCCAGCAGAATAGAACAAACAGACGACAGAATCTCAGAACTCAAAGATGAAATGGTAATTAAAGGAAAAACTGAAGAACTACTAATTAAACAACTCAAGAACGGTGAAAAGAAAATGCAAGAACTCATTGACTCCATAAAAAGACCAAACTTGAGAATCATGGGCACCAAAGAAGGAGAAGAGGTGAAAGCAAAAGGAATGTGTAATACATTCAACAAAATAATAACAGAAAATTTTCCAACTCTAGAGAAAGATATTCCCATACAGATGCAAGAGGCCTCCAGGACACCAAACAGACCAGTTCAAAATAGAACTACCCCACGACATATCATCATTAAAACAACAAGTTCAGAAACTAAGGAAAGAATATTGAAGGCTGTAAGAGAGAAAAAACAAGTAACATACAAAGGTAAACCCATCAAAGTCACAGCAGACTTCTCAACAGAAACATTAAAAGCAAGAAGAGCATGGGAAGAGATTCCAAGATGGCGGCTAGAGGTAGGAAGCAGAAAGCGACCCTCCTATAGTGAAATCTTGGAGAGACGCTGGAGACACACTTTGCAGGCATAATCACCGAGAAAAGGCATAACTTTGACTCCTTCACATCTCCAGCCGGCGCAGAGAATCTCCACTTCACGTTAAACAGAGAACCGAGGAGGCCCCCGGGCCGCCAGTGGCCGGCGCCCATACGGCTTGGGAAGACGCGGACCAGGTGAGCTTCGTGGTACCGCGGTTCCCCCACAGACAAGCCTGGGCCAGAGCAGCATAGCCCCCTGGACAGACTGACCTCCACCCGGGAAAAAAAGAGAAACTGAGTACTAAGCAATAAGAACAGTTAAGACACGCTGGAAAGAGGGTGGGGCGCCCTGAGCGCTGAAGATTGGGGGAAGGGAACCCTTCCCGGGACTGTAAATAAACGAGCCGGGCGGGCCGGAGAGGCTCTGGCGGGAGCGGGGCGCGCCAGCAACCAGGAGCGGGGACGCTTGTGAGAGGAGGGAAGACCCACTTCCCACGTGAACTGTAAATAAACACGCAGGCCTGACAACGCGGGGCAGTGTCGCCTTTCCCAGTGCTTGGAAAGGGAAAAGCCTGTAGCAGAGGCCCCCCTCCCCCGCACAGGAGAACTCTGAGCAAACAAAGCCTGTGGGACCAGGTGAGTGCTAAGCTCACCCCAGAGATCTGCATAAATAACGCCGCCAGCTACAGGCTGAGAGCAGCAGGCAGGCAAGCCACAGTTGCAGATACCACTCTCAGAACTGCCTCCAGACGCTTTTTTTTTCTTTTTCTCCCTACCTTTGATGAGAGAACAACCGAATTACACCTGCAAGCCAAAAAACTTACTGAAACTGTATTGCATTTGAACTGGGGACACTTGGTGGGGCTTTTTTTTTTTTCTTCTGTGTGTGTGTGAGTGTAGTTTTGTTCTACTTTATGCATCCCCTTTGATGAGACAACTACAGAACAACATCTGAGGCACCAACTCCAGGACTGGAGATTGAGACGGACATCCAAATTATTAAGATTGAAATTGCATTGCATATAAACTTGGAAGTTTTTTGGTTTTTTGGGTTTTTTTTGTTTTTTTTAATTTTCTATTTTCCATTTTATTTTAATTCATTTTTATAAATAGATATTACTTTCATATACTTATTTTTTATTTTTTTTATCTTTGATTTTCAATCCTCTCTCTGTCACTCTATTGTCTGTTCAGCTTACTGTCGATTAGTACACTAACACTCCCTGTTTATACCTTTGAAACTCTCTTGTCTGATACCTTGTTCTGCTTTCTCCCTCTTGTCTGTATATTTGTTTTCCCCTTTTCTTTAACTTCTTGCTTTCCATCTCAGCTCACTCTTCCATTCTCAATATTACCATTGTTATTATTACAAGCTAGAAAATACTTAATTACACACAGTACAGGGACAGTAACAACACCAAGGACAATGACAGGAAGACAGAAAAAACAAGGAAACCAGTTTCCCCACAGCAAAAAATTAGTACAGGAACCAGAGGGGAATGAAGAGAACAGAAACTCAGAGCCAGACTCCAACAAAATGAAGATAAACTATGCCAAAGGACCCAATGAAGCCTACAAGAATAATTTAAAAGAAGACATACTACAAGTACTCAATGAGAATTTTATAGAGATGATACTGGATAGGGTCAACCAAAATGTACAGGAGACACTCAAGAAATTCCAAGACAATAAAAATAGAGAATTTGAAAAAGCAAAAGAAGAAATAAAGGAAACCATAGAAGCACTGTATAAACACCAAAGTGAAAGAGAGAACACAATGAATAAATGGATAAATGAACTCAGGACAAAAATAGACAACAATAAAGAAGAAAACAGCCAGGATATGGAAAACCTCAGAAAAAAGAACGAAACAGAACTGCAAAACAAAACGGAAGGCCAATCCAGCAGAATAGAACAAACAGAAGACAGAATCTCAGAACTTGAAGATGAAATGGTAATTAAAGGAAAAACTGAAGAACTACTAATTAAACAACTCAAGACCTGTGAAAAGAAAATGCAAGAACTCACTGACTCCATCAAAAGACCAAACTTGAGAATCATGGGCATCGAAGAAGAAGAAGAGGTGCAAGCGAAGGGAATGCGTAATATATTCAACAAAATAATAACGGAAAATTTCCCAAATCTAGAGAAAGATATTCCCATACAAATGCAACAGGCCTCCAGGACAACAAACAGACCAGATCAAAATAGAACTACTCTACAACATATCATCATTAAAACAACAAGTTCAGAAACTAAGGAAAGAATATTGAAGGCTGCAAGAGAGAAAAAACAAGTAACATACAAAGGTAAACCCATCAAAATCACAGCAGACTTCTCAACAGAAACATTAAAAGCAAGAAGAGCGTGGGGTGAGATCCTCCGGGCACTGAATGAAAATAACTTCAACCCCAGGATACTCTACCCAGCAAAGCTATCATTCAAAATAGATGGAGCAATAAAAGTCTTCCATGATAAGCAGAAACTAAAACAATATGTGACCACAAAGCCACCATTACATAAGATTCTGCAAGGGATCCTGCACACAGAAAGTGACACCCAACTTAACCATGAAAAGGCAGGCAGCACCAAACCACAGGATAAGAAAAAGCAAGACAGTAGAGAGTAACATCAAGTTAGGTACACACAATCAAACCTTCAAACAACTAAGATAACTAAATGGCAGGAATCACCACATACCTATCAGTACTAACACTTAATGTTAATGGACTTAATTCACCCATCAAAAGACACCGTTTGACAAAATGGATTAAAAAAAGATCCAACAATTTGTTGCTTACAGGAGACTCATCTCACTGACAGAAATAAGCATATGCTTAGGATGAAAGGCTGGAAGAAGATTTACCAAGCCAATGGCCCCCGAAAACAAGCAGGAGTAGCAATACTTATCTCTGACAAAGTAGACTTCAAACCTACATTGATCAAATGAGATAAAGAAGGACATTCCATACTAATAAAAGGGGAAATAGACCAAAAGGAAATAGTAATCATCAATCTGTACGCACCCAATGTCAACGCACCCAATTTCATCAAACATACCCTGAAAGACCTAAAAGCATATATAAACGCCAACACAGTGGTTGTGGGAGACTTTAACACTCCATTATCATCAATAGATAGGTCATCCAAACAAAAACTCAATAAAGAAATCCAAGATCTAAAATATGCAATAGATCAAGTGGACCTAGTAGATGTCTACAGAACATTTCATCCAACCTCTACACAATATACATTCTTCTCAGCAGCCCATGGAACCTTCTCCAAAATAGATCATATCCTAGGGCACAAAGCAAGCCTCAGCAAATATAAGAAAATAGAAATAATACCATGCATACTATCTGACCACAATGCAGTAAAAGTAGAACTCAACAACAAAAGTAAAGACAAAAAACATGCAAACAGCTGGAAACTAAATAACTCATTACTTAATGAAGAATGGATCATCGATGCAATAAAAGAGGAAATTAAAAAGTTCCTAGAAGTCAATGAAAATGAAAACACAACCTACCGGAAACTATGGGACACAGCTAAGGCAGTCTTGAGAGGAAAATTTATAGCCATGAGTGCATATATTAAAAAGATTGAAAGATCCCAAATCAATGACCTAATGATACATCTCAAACTCCTAGAAAAACAAGAACAAGCAAATCCCAAAACAAATAGAAGGAGAGGAATAATAAAAATAAGAGCTGAAATCAACGAAATAGAAACCAAAAAAACCATACAAAGAATTAATGAAACAAAAAGTTGGTTCTTTGAAAAAATAAACAAGATCGATAGACCCCTGGCAAACCTGACTAAAATGAGGAGAGAAAAAACCCAAATTAGTAGAATCAGGAATGCAAAAGGGGAGATAACAACAAACACCATGGAAGTCCAGGAAATCATCAGAGACTACTTTGAGAACCTATATTCAAATAAATTTGAAAATCTAAAAGAAATGGACAGATTTCTAGATACATATGATCATCCAAAACTGAACCAAGAGGAAATTAATCACCTGAATAGACCTATAACACAAAATGAAATTGAAGCAGCAATCAAGAGTCTCCCCAAAAAGAAAAGTCCAGGACCTGATGGATTCTCTGCTGAATTCTATCAGACCTTTAAAGAAGAACTGATACCAACCCTCCTTAAACTGTTCCATGAAATAGAAAGGGAAGGAAAACTGCCAAACACATTTTATGAAGCCACTATTACACTTATCCCAAAACCAGGCAAAGACACCTCCAAAAAGGAGAACTATAGGCCAATCTCCTTAATGAACATTGATGCAAAAATCCTCAACAAAATAATGGCAAATCGAATTCAGCAACACATCAAAAAGATTATTCACCACGACCAGGTAGGCTTCATCCCAGGGATGCAGGGGTGGTTCAACATACGAAAATCAATAAACGTAATAAACCACATTAACAGAAGCAAAGACAAAAACCACTTGATCATCTCAATAGATGCAGAAAAAGCCTTTGATAAGATCCAACATCATTTCATGATAAAAGCTCTAAGAAAACTAGGAATAGAAGGAAAGTTCCTCAACATTATAAAAGCTATATATGACAAACCTACAGCCAGCATTATACTTAACGGAGAAAAATTAAAACCATTCCCTCTAAAATCAGGAACCAGACAAGGATGCCCACTATCTCCACTCCTATTCAACATAGTACTGGAATTCCTAGCCAGAGCAATTAGGCAAGAAGAAGGAATAAAAGGAATACAAATAGGTAAAGAAACTGTCAAAATATCCCTATTTGCAGACGACATGATCCTATACCTTAAAGACCCAAAAAACTCTACTCAGAAGCTTCTAGACATCATCAATAGCTATAGCAAGGTAGCAGGATATAAAATCAACATAGAAAAATCATTAGCATTTCTATACACTAACAATGAGCAAACGGAAAAAGAATGTATGAAAACAGTTCCACTTACAATAGCCTCAAAAAAAATCAAATACCTAGGTGTAAACCTAACAAAAGATGTGAAAGACCTCTACAAGGAAAACTATACACTTCTGAAGAAAGATTGAGGAAGACTATAGAAAGTGGAGAGATCTCCCATGCTCATGGATTGGTAGAATCAACATAGTAAAAATGTCTATACTCCCAAAAGTAATCTACATGTTTAATGCAATTCCCATCAAATTTCCAATGACGTTCATCAAAGAGATTGAAAAATCTACTGTTAAATTTATATGGAAACACAAGAGGCCACGAATAGCCAAGGCAATACTCAGTCAAAAGAACAATGCAGGAGGTATCACAATACCTGACTTCAAACTATATTACAAAGCAATAATAATAAAAACAGCATGGTACTGGCACAAAAACAGACATGAAGACCAGTGGAACAGAATAGAGGACCCAGATATGAAGCCACACAACTATAAGCAACTTATCTTTGACAAAGGAGCTAAAAATATACGATGGAGAAATAGCAGCCTCTTCAACAAAAACTGCTGGGAAAACTGGTTAGCAGTCTGCAAAAAACTGAAACTAGATCCATGTATATCACCCTATACCAATATTAACTCAAAATGGATCAAGGATCTTAATATCAGACCCCAAACTCTTAAGTTGATACAAGAAAGAGTAGGAAATACTCTGGAGTTAGTAGGTATAGGTAAGAACTTTCTCAATGAAACCCAAGCAGCACAGCAACTAAGAGATAGCATAGATAAATGGGACCACATAAAACTAAAAAGCTTCTGTTCATCAAAAGAAATGGTCTCTAAACTGAAGAGAACACCCACAGAGTGGGAGAAAATATTTGCCAACTATACATCAGACAAAGGACTGATAACCAGAATATACAGGGAACTTAAAAAACTAAATTCTCCCAAAACTAATGAACCAATAAAGAAATGGGCAGGTGAACTAAACAGAACTTTCTCAAAAGAAGAAATTCAAATGGCCAGAAAACACATGAAAAAATGCTCACCATCTCTAGCAATAAAGGAAATGCAAATTAAAACCACACTAAGATTCCACCTCACCCCTGTTAGAATAGCCATCATCAGCAACACCACCAACAACAGGTGTTGGCGAGGATGCAGGGAAAAAGGAACCCTCTTACACTGTTGGTGGGAATGTAGACTAGTACAACCACTCTGGAAAAAAATTTGGAGGCTACTTAAAAAGCTGGACATCGATCTACCATTTGATCCAGCAATACCACTCTTGGGGATATACCCAAAAGACTGTTACTCCAGAGGCACCTGCACATCCATGTTTATTGCGGCACTATTCACAATAGCCAAGTTATGGAAACAGCCAAGATGCCCCAGCACTGACGAATGGATTAAGAAAATGTGGTATCTATACAATGGAATTTTATGCAGCCATGAAGAAGAACGAAATGTTATCATTCGCTGGTAAATGGATGGAATTGGAGAACATCATTCTGAGTGAGGTTAGCCTGGCTCAAAAGACCAAAAATCGTATGTTCTCCCTCATATGTGGACATTAGATCAAGGGCAAACACAACAAGGGGATTGGACTATGAGCACATGATAAAAGCGAGAGCACACAAGGGAGGGGTGAGGATAAGTAAGACACCTAAAAAACTAGCTAGCATTTGTTGCCCTTAATGCAGAGAAACTAAAGCAGATACCTTAAAGCAACTGAGGCCAATAGGAAAAGGGGACCAGGAACTAGAGAAAAGGTTAGATTAAAAAGAATTAACCTAGAAGGTAACACCCACGCACAGGAAATCAATGTGAGTCAATGCCCTGTATAGCTATCCTTATCTCAACCAGCAAAACCCCTTGTTCCTTCCTATTATTGCTTATACTCTCTCTACAACAAAATTAGAGATAAGGGCAAAATAGTTTCTGCTGGGTATTGAGGGGGGGGAGCGGGAGGGGGTGGAGTGGGTGGTAAGGGAGGGGGTGGGGGCAGGGGGGAGAAATAAACCAAGCCTTGTATGCACATATGAATAATAAAAGAAAAATGAAAAATAAATAAATAAATAAATAAATAAAAGACTCTCTAATAAGCCTTAAAAAAAGAAGAGCATGGGGTGAGATCTGGGCACTGAATGAAAATAACTTCAACCCCAGGATACTCTACCCAGCAAAACTATCATTCAAAATAGATGGAGGAATAAAAGTCTTCCATGATAAGCAGAAACTAAAACAATATGTGAACACAAAGCTACCACTACAAAAGATTCTTCAAGGGATTCTGCGCACAGAAAGTAAAACCCAACATAACCATGAAAGGACACGCAGCACCAAACTACAGGAAAAGAAAAAGCAAGAAAGTAGAGAGTAACCTCAACTTAGGTACACACAATCAAACCTTCAAACAACTAAGACAACTAAATGACAGGAATCACCACATACCTATCAGTACTAACGCTTAATGTTAACGGACTTAATTCACCCATCAAAAGGCACCGCTTGACGAAATGGATTAAAAAGGAAGATCCAACAATTTATTGCTTGCAGGAGACCCATCTCACCGACAGAAATAAGCATAGGCTTAGGATGAAAGGCTGGAAGAAGATTTACCAAGCCATTGGCCCCCGAAAACAGGCAGGAGTAGCAATACTTATCTCTGACAAAGTAGACTTCAAACCTACATTGATCAAACAAGATAAAGAAGGACATTCCATACTAATAAAAGGGGAAATAGACCAAAAGGAAATAATAATTATCAACCTGTATGCACCCAATGTCAACGCACCCAATTTCATCAAACATACCCTGAAAGACCTAAAAGCATATATTAACTCCCAACACAGTGGTTGTGGGAGACTTTAACACCCCATTATCATTAATAGGTCATCCAAACAAAAACTCAATAAAGAAATCCAAGATCTAAAATATGCAATAGATCAAGTGGACCTAGTAGATGTCTACAGAACATTTCATCCAACCTCTACACAATATACATTCTTCTCAGCAGCCCATGGAACCTTCTCCAAAATAGATCATATCCTAGGGCACAAAGCAAGCCTCAGCAAATATAAGAAAATAGAAATAATACCATGCATACTATCTGACCACAATGCAGTAAAAGTAGAACTCAACAACAAAAGTAAAGACAAAAAACTTGCAAACAGCTGGAAACTGAATAACTCATTGCTTAATGAACAATGGATCATTGATGAAATAAAAGAGGAAATTAAAAAGTTCCTAGAAGTCAATGAAAATGAAAACACAACCTACCGGAAACTATGGGACAAAGCAAAGGCAGTCCTGAGAGGAAAGTTTATAGCCATGAGTGCATATATTAAAAAGATTGAAAGATCCCAAATCAATGACCTAATGATACATCTCAAACTCCTAGAAAAACAAGAACAAGCAAATCCCAAAACAAATAGAAGGAGAGGAATAATAAAAATAAGAGCTGAAATCAATGAAATAGAAACCAAAAAAACCATACAAAGAATTAAACAAAAAGTTGGTTCTTTGAAAAAATAAACAAGATCGATAGTCCCCTGGCAAACCTGACTAAAATGAGGAGAGAAAAAACCCAAACTAGTAGAATCAGGAATGCAAAAGGGGAGATAACAACAAACACCATGGAAGTCCAGGAAATCATCAGAGACTACATCGAGAACCTATATTCAAATAAATTCAAAAATTTTAAAGAAATGGACAGATATCTAGATACATATGATTCTCAAAACTGAACCAAGAGGAAATTAATCACCTGAATAGATCTATAACACAAAATGAAATTGAAGCAGCAATCAAGAGTCTCACCAAAAAGAAAAGTCAAGGACCTGATGGATTCTCTGCTGAATTCTATCAAACCTTTAAAGAAGAACTGATACCAACCCTCCTTTAACTGTTCCACAAAATAGAAAGGGAAGGAAAACTGCCTAACACATTTTATGAAGCCAGTATTACACTTATTCCAAAACCAGGCAAAGACACCTCCAAAAAGGAGAACTATAGGCCAATCTCCTTAATGAACATTGATGCAAAAATCCTTAACAAAATAATGACAAGCCAAATTCAACAACACATCAAAAAGATCATTCACAACGACCAAGTAGGCTTCATCCCAGGGATGCAGGGGTGGTTCAATATACGAAAATCAATAAACGTAATAAACCACATTAACAGAAGCAAAGACAAAAACCACTTGATCATCTCAATAGATGCAGAAAAAGCCTTTGATAAGATCCAACACCATTTCATGATAAAAGCTCTAAGAAAACTAGGAATAGAAGGAAAGTACCTCAACATTATAAAAGCTATATATGACAAACCTACAGCCAGCATTATACTTAACGGAGAAGAACTGAAACCATTCCCTCTAAAATCAGGAACTAGACAAGAATGCCCACTATCTCCACTCCTATTCAACATAGTACTGGAATTCCTAGCCAGAGCAATTAGGCAAGAAGAAGGAATAAAAGGAATACAAATAGGTAAAGAAACTTGTCAAAATATCCCTATTTGCAGATGACATGATCCTGTACCTTAAATACCCAAAAAAACTCTACTCAGAAGCTTCTAGACATCATCAATAGCTACAGCAAGGTAGCAGGATAAAATATCAACATAGAAAAATCATTAGCATTTCTATACACTAATAATGAACAAACTGAAAAAGAATGTATGAAAACAACTCCATTTACAATAGCCTCAAAAAAAAATTGAATACCTAGGTGTAAACCTAACAAAAGATGTGAAGGACATCTACAAGGAAAACTATAAACTTCTGAAGAAAGATTGAGGAAGACTATAGAAAGTGGAGGGATCTCCCATGCTTATGGATTGGTAGAATCAACATAGTAAAAATGTCTATACTCCCAAAAGTAATCTACATGTTTAGTGCAATTCCCATCAAAATTCCAATGACATTCATTAAAGACATTGAAAAATCTACCATGTAATTTATATGGAAACACAAGAGGCCACGAATAGCCAAGGCAATACTCAGTCAAAAGAACAATGCTGGAGGTATCACGATACCTGACTTCAAACTATATTACAAAGCAATAACGATGAAAACAGCATGGTGCTGGCACAAAAACAGACATGAAGACCAGTGGAACAGAATAGAGGACCCAAATATGAAGCCACACAACTATGACCAACTTGTCTTTGACAAAGGAGCTAAAAATATACGATGGAGAAAAGACAGCCTCTTCAACAAAAACTGCTGGGAAAACTGGTTAGCAGTCTGCAAAAAACTGAAACTAGATCCATGTATATCACCCTATACCAATATTAACTCAAAATGGATCAAGGATGTTAATATCAGACCACAAACTCTAAAGTTGATACAGGGAAGAGTAGGAAATACTCTGGAGTTAGTAGGTATAGGTAAGAGCTTTCTCAATGGAACCCCAGCAGCATGGCAACTAAGATATAGCATAGATAAATGGGACCTCATAAAGCTAAAAAGCTTCTGTTCATCAAAAGATATGGTCTCTAAACTGAAGAGAACACCCACAGAGTGGGAGAAAATATTTGCCAGCTACACATCAGACAAAGGACTGATAACCAGAATATATAGGGAACTTAAAAAACTAAATTCTCCCAAAACTAATGAACCAATAAAGAAATGGGCAAGTGAACTAACAGAACTTTCTCAAAAGAAGAAATTCAAATGGCCAAAAAACACATGAAAAAATGCTCACCATCTCTAGCATAAAGGAAATGCAAATTAAAACCACACTAAGATTCCACCTCACCCCTGTTAGAATAGCCATCATCAGCAACACCACCAACAACAGGTGTTGGCGAGGATGTGGGGGAAAAAAGGAACCCTCTTACACTGTTGGTGGGAATGTAAACTAGTACAACCACTCTGGAAAAAAATTTGGAGGCTACTTAAAAAGCTAAACATCGATCTACCATTTGATCTAGCAATACCACTCTTGGGGATATACCCAAAAGACTGTGATACAGGTTACTCCAGAGGCACCTGCACACCCATGTTTATTGCAGCACTATTCACAATAGCCAATTTATGGAGAGAGCCAAGATGCCCCACTACTGACGAATGGATCTAGAAAATGTAGTATCTATACACAATGGAATTTTATGCGGCCATGAAGAACAAACTGTTATCATTCGCTGGTAAATGGATGGAATTGGAGAACATCATTCTGAGTGAGGTTAGCCTGGCCCAAAAGACCAAAAATTGCATGTTCTCCCTCATATGCGGACATTAGATCAAGGGCAAACACAACAAGGGGATTGGAGTTTGAACACATGATTAAAAAAAAAAGCGAGAGCTTTTGTGAGGATAGGTAAGACACCTAAAAAATTAGCTAGCATTTGTTGCCCTCAACGCAGAGAAACTAAAGCAGATACCTTAAAAGCAACTGAGGCCAATAGGAGAAGGGGACCAGGAACCAGAGAAAAGGTTAGATCAAGAATTAACCTAGAAGGTAACACACATGCACAGGAAATCAATGTGAGTCAACTCCCTGTATCGCTATCCTTATCTCAACTAGCAATAACCCTTG
Source organism: Castor canadensis (assembly GCF_047511655.1). Taxonomy (NCBI): domain Eukaryota; kingdom Metazoa; phylum Chordata; class Mammalia; order Rodentia; family Castoridae; genus Castor; species Castor canadensis. Next base: position 132,694,478 of record NC_133393.1, on the reverse strand, counting down.
TTCCTTCCTATTATTGCTTATACTCTCTCTTCAACAAAATTAGAAATAAGGGCAAAATAGTTTCTGCCAGGTATGAAGGGGGGTGGGGGGAAGAGGGAGGGTGGTAAGGGAGGGGGTGGGGGCAGGGTGGAGAAATGACCCAAGCATTGTATGCACATATGAGTAATAAAACAATAAAAAAAAAGAAAAAGTTATTTCGAGAAGAATTAACTTAGAAGGTAACACACATGCATAGGAAATCAATGCTAGTCAACTCCCTGTATAGCTATCCTTATCTCAACTAGCAAAAACCCTTGGTCCTTCCTATTATTGCTTATACTCTCTCCAACAAAATCAGAGAGAAGGGCAAAATAGTTTCTGCTGGTTAGCCAGGGGTAAGGGAGGGAAGGGGGTGTAAGGGAGGGGGCGGGGGGAGAAATGACGCTAACATTGTATGCACATATGAGTAAAATAAAAATTTTTTTAAAAAATAAGTCAAGAAAACTACTCAGCTATAGACATGGCCTGTATTTTATGGAAAATGAGAGTAATTTCCATGTGGTTGCTGGGGCATATGAGAGCATACACCAGTAAGTGAGATGGTCATTTCTTACCTAGCCTCAAACCAAGCAGTGTTGCTTCCTTTTCATTTTATTCATTGAGGCAAAGCCCACCAAATTCAAGGGATGATAAACTATACATGTTGATAAGAGACTGGCAAGATTCTGGAAGAGTTTGAGGAAATAGAAGTGTTTTGTTTTTATAGCCAGTTTTTTTTTTTTTTAAATAGAGTCTGTCACAGACAGTATTCTGTTTCTTTTTTTTTGCAGTACTGGGGTTTGAACTTGGGACCTACACCTTGAGCCACTTGACCAGCCGTTCTTTTTTCTGTGATGGGTTTTTCAAGATAGGGTCTCATGGACTATTTGCCCTAGCTGACTTCAAACCTCAATCCTCAATCTCTCCCTTGAATAGCCACAATTACACATATGAGCTACTGGTGCCTGGCAGTATTCTGTTTCTTAAGCTAGGTTGTAGACTCTTAAGATTAAATATATACCTTTGGCCAGGTATAGTGGTGCACACTGCAGTCCCAGCTACTCAGGAGGCTCCAGAAGAAGAATTTCTTGAGCCCAGTTCAATACCAACCTTGGCAACAAAATGGGGCTGTCTCAAAAATAAATAAATACACATCTTTGCCTGTATATTTCATACTATTTGATAGAAAAAATAACACTTAAATGGAAAAAACGAGTCACTCTTGCACACCCAAATCTTCTCCACAATCCCCTATATTGACAGGAGAGAGGCCCTTGAGAAGTTACAAGGACAAAATTGTCCTTGTAGATATGTAACAGAAAATTTAGTTAAGTAAATATTTGAAGTATGGTACAAGAAGAGAAGGGGGGGGTGCTAAAGCCCTAAATCCTCACCTGTGTTGAAAAGTCAGCAGATGATGCCTAAAGCTAGAAAAATGTAGAAATAACATAAGCATTTAATTTAGAGATATGGCAGTGAATACTGAAATAAGCAATGAAAAGAGTGGACATAATTGTTTCTAGGCATAAGAAATCAAGTCAGAAAGTGAAGGTATATGATTCCTTCAACCATGTACATGTGTTCAAGGTACTAAGTTTAAGACAACAAACTAAACCAGCTGAGTGAGCTAAACTGCAGATTAGATCATTAAAGACAGAATTAAGGTTTCTGCCAATATTTTTGTTCAATATGAACACAGGGATGTTATCCAAATGAATTCTACATATCTGACTTTCTTCTGCTCTATAGTAGAAATATTGATAGCAAGTTAGCAAAAATCAGGATTCTATGAAAAGGAGCAGAGATCAAGAAAGTTCTAAACTTTTTTGTTTGTGGTACTGGTGTTTGAACTCAGAACCTCATGCTTGTTAGGTAGGCGCTCTACCACTTGAGTCACTCTGCTAACCCTTCTTTGTGTTGGGCGTTTTTGAAATACAGTCTCTGAATTATTTGCCTGGGCTGGCTTCAAACTGTGATCCTCCTAATCTCTGCCTCCTGAGTAGTTAGGATTACAGGCCTGAGTCACCAGTGCCCACTCCAAGAAAGTTCTAATTTAAATAAAAAGTGTTGTGGGGCTGGGGTGTAGCTCAGTGGTATAACACGCACTTAGCATGTATGAGGCCCTGGGTTCAATCCCCAGCACCAAAACAAAAAAAAAAAATGCATTGAACAAAATCTATATCAGAACTGATATACTGGACCCAAATAAGGAAGAAATTAGTGAAGTGGTACATAAAGGCAAAGAAATGGCTAAGAATGTAAAGCACAAAGATGGAAATAAAAAATACACAAATAAACAATACAGGCGGATAAATCCAAAAGGACCAAAGTTCACCTCATACCAGTTTCCACAGAGAACAGAAAATGGAGGGGGAAATTAAAAACTTTCTACAGCTAACGTTGATATATCTGCAAGTTTAAAGATGCTGCATTCCAACAGATGAATTTCAAAAACCCTAAATAAATTCTTATGAAATTTTAAAACTTTAAACACAAAGAGAAAAAATCTGAAAAACTTCAAGAGGCTTGAAAACAGCTTTCTTAGAGTTGGATATGTAACTCAGTGTTTGAGTACTTGCCTACCATGACTGGGGCCCTGAGTGCCATCCTCACCACAAAAATAAACGGGAGGACTGGAGGTGTGGCTCAAGTGGTAGAGCGCCTGCTTTGCAAGCATGAAGCCTTGAGTTCAAACCCCAGTCCTACCAAAAGAAAACCTGAAATTGACCTAACTATACTTTGAAGAACTAGAAAAAAAGTAAGTAAAAGTTGGCAGAAGGAAGGAAATTATAAAGATTAGAACAGAAATAAATGAGCAGAATAGGAAAATAATAGAAAAAAATCAATGAAATAAAGAATTGGTTTTTGGAAAAGATCAACAAAATTGATGAACCTCTAGCTCAACTGAGGAAAAAAGGATGAGAAAACCAGAAACGAGGAGATATCACAGCTGTTGCCACAGAAATAAAAAGGATTTTTTAAATGAATAATTATATACAAATAAATTGGATATTCTGGAAGAAATGGATAAATTCCAAGAAACATGCAAAATATCAAGACAGAATCATGAGGAAATAAATCTGAACAGACACAACTAGTAAGGATATTGAATCTGCAATCAAAACCGCCTAACAAAGGGCTGGCAGAGTAGCTCAAGTGGTAGAGTGCCTGCCCTGAATTCAAACCTTAGTACCACCAAAAAAAAAAAAAACTTCCTAATAGAGACCCAAGAATTGAAAATCTGCCAACCATTTTAAGAAGAATGAAGCCCGGTGCCAGTGACTCACACCTATAATGCTAGGTACTTCGGAGGCTGAGATGGGGAAGATCGTGATTCAAGGCCAACCTGAGAAAATTGTGTGATAACCCATCTCCAAAGATAACGAGAGCAAAATGTGCTGGAGATGTGGGTCAAGTGGTAGAGTGCCCACTTTGCAAACACAAAGCCCTGACTTCAAACCCCAGTCCCACCAAAAAAAGAAAGAGATAAAAGTATTAATACCAATCTTCTTAAATTCTTCCAGAAAACTGAAGGGAATACTTCCAAACTTATTTTATGAGGCCAGCATGGCTATGATATCAGAAAAGATACTACAATAAAAGTACAGACCAGTGTCCCTAATAACTTTTTTTTTTTTAGCCAGCCTTCCCTGATGACTCTTGGTCCAAAATATTCAATAAAATACTAGCAAACTGAATTTGCCAGCACATATATATATGGAGTATACACCATAACCAAGTGGTATTTTTTTTGTTTCTGGAATGCAGTGGTGGTTCAACAAGCAAAAATCAATCTATATAACATAGTACATTAACAGAATGAAAGACAAAAACTATATGATCATCCTCATTCAAAAAAGTGTTTGACAAAATTCAATATTCTTAATTGAGTGAGTTGGTACTTGCCAAGTCCCAGCACTTGGGAGACTGAAGTGGGAGGATCACAAGCCCAGGAGTCTGACACCAGCCTGAGCAATATAACAAGCTCCTGTCTCAAAAAGAAATAAAAAAGGCAATACTTCCTTTTTCCTTCTTGGTAGGTCTGGGATTTTAACTCATGGTTGCAAAGCAGATGCTCTTCCACTTCAGCCATACTTCCAGTCCATTTTTTTCTGGTTATATTGGAGATAGCGTCTCTTGAACTATTTGCCCAGTCTGGCCTCAAACTGAGATCCACCAGATATCAGCCTCTCAAGTAGCTAGGATTGCAGGTATGAGCCACTGGCTCATAACAGTTTGTTTCATAACAGAAACAAAGTAGGAATAGAATGAAATTACCTCAATATATATATAAAGGCCATATATGAAAAACTCACAACTAACATTATACTCAATCATGAAAAGCTGAAAACTTTCCCTCTAAGATCAAGAACGGGCAAGGTTGTGTGCGCCACTCCTATTCCACATATTGCTGGAAGTCCTAGCTAGAGCAATAAGGCAAGAAAAAGGAAAGAAGCCTCAATACTGGAAAAGAAGTAAAAATTATCTCCATACCCAGATGATGTCATCTCATATGTAGAAAACTCTAATGATTCTACTCCCCTCAAAAAAATTGTTTAGAATTAAAAAGTAAGTGACCTTGTCCTCACCTTTTTGTTCTCCTTGTGCAGAGCCGCACCACCCTGTCAGCCTCCAGCATGTCATCTTCTTCAGACCAAAACACCATGCCTTCAATGAAGTTGCAGAGTTCTGATGGAGAGATATTTGAAGTCAATACAGAAATTGCCAACAATCTGTGACCATCAAGACAATGCTGAAAGATATGGGAATGGATGATGAAAGAGAGGATGCCCCAGTTCCTCTGCCAAATGTTAATGCAGCAGTATTAAAAAGGTCACTCAGTGGTGCACCCGCCACAAGGATGACCCTCCTCCTTGTCAGGATGATGAAAACAAAGAAAAGTGAACAGACAATAGAGACCAGGAATTCCTGAATTTCCTAAAGAGGAGGAAGCCCAGGAAGGCAGAGAGAACCAGTGCTGTGATGAGAAGTGAAATGTGCCTAACACTGGAACGCTATAAAGATTGTTCCAAATACTGGTTGCTCTGTTTATGGTTGTTAATATTAGACAAATGAAGACAACACATCAACTGAATTAATATAAGACTGTCTTCATTACACGTGTAGTTTGAGTACAGACTCCAAACCTATGGATGAGTTTCTGCTAGGATGAGTGAAAGCTTTTTTCTTTCCTCTGAATAAGACTGAGCTGTGGGTTCTCTATAGAAAGTGGCATTTTGGGACTTCCCTCTTTCTGTCAAGCAATTTCTACCTAGTTCATTGTTCAGTTAACTGTAGTTAAGCTTTTAAAAACTGGCATTGTAAGAAGAATTAACCTAGAAGGTAACACCCACGCACAGGAAATCAATGTGAGTCAATGCCCTGTATAGCTATCCTTATCTCAACCAGCAAAAACCCTTGTTCCTTCCTATTATTGCTTATACTCTCTCTACAACAAAATTAGAAATAAGGGCAAAATAGTTTCTGCTGGGTATTGAGGGGAGGGAGAGAGAGGGGGCGGAGTGGGTGGTAAGGGAGGGGGTGGGGGCAGGGGGGAGAAATGAACCAAGCCTTGTATGCACATATGAATAATAAAAGAAAAAGGAAAAAAATAAAAAATAAAAATTGGCATTGTAGTGTCAGGCACTGGTGGCTCATGTCTATAATCCTAGCTACTCAGGAAGCAGAGATCAGGAGGATTGAGGTTCGAAGCCAGCTTGGGCAAATAGTTTGTGAGACACTTTCTCAAAAAAAAAAAAAAAAAACCCATCACGAAAAAGTCTGGTGGAGTGGCTCAAGGTGTAGGCCCTGGGTTCAAAACCCAGTACTGCAAAAAAGAGAAAAAAAAGTTGGACCAACTTGCCAAAAGTCTTACTATCTTTATTCTTGAGTTGCAAACAGGAAAAGGCCTACTTGAAGTTAATGTTTCAGGTGGAGATATTGGGAAGTCTTCCAGACTCCTAGAATCAAGCAGGCACCCCTGGCATTGATTAGCCTACATGTGGCAGGGCTCTCTTAATTGGACTTGAGGTTTAATCTCAGCTTTGAATATGTTGCCTAGAGACTCAGTTACTACCAGGTTTGTGGTTTGTTTGGGAGAAATGCAAGTAGACAATTTATTAACTTTCCAGTTCAAAAAGATACTTAATTCATGTGGTGTGTCATCTTTTATAATCCGTGTTCCCATGTGGGGCAAACCATTCGTACTAGTTGCATACAATAAAGTAATTGAACCTTTCACATTAAACTGTGTGGTAAAATCAGACAATATCTATCAGGAGTTCAAGATACTTTCAATAAAAAGTAAGTTATATAGCAGGTGTAAACCTACTATAGTTTGCTTTTGTGGACTTAAATGTCTGTTTCTTCACTTACCTTAAATGGGTTCAATTTGGTTACATTTGTGTAGCTGGAAGAAATTCTTAGGCAGTTTCTGTCCTAGTTTTGCAGACACAACCAGAGGGTACAGATTGCTAGGCTTCTGCCCCTTCTAATTAACATTTCTATGGTTAACTGGAACCAGTGCCTCAGTTCTTAACACAAAACTGTATTGCTGGTGTTTGTGGCCTCCCTAATATGCTATCAAAATTTTTGACTGAGATGGGTCACAAATTAAAATTTTTTTTCTTTCCTATTGCACCCCCTTTTTCCCTTTTCCTAGTTAACTCACATGTTATTTTCTTATATTCTCTTCACATTTTCTGTGAGCTGTTCTGGCTCAGGTAATCACTTGACAGTAACTTGCTTTTTCACTTATCATTTGTACCAAATTCACCTTACCTAATAAAGTCCCTATGTTGTTCCACATTAAAAAAAAAAAAGAAATTAAGAAATAAATGTAGCAAAGCTGCAGGGTACAAAACACACAAAAAAACAGTTGTGTTCTATAGTGACTGACTATTCAAAAAGTAAATTTAAAAAATCACATTTACAATAGCATCACAAAGAATAAAATTCTTAGAATTAAATTTAACCAAAGAAGTGAAAGACTTGTGCACGGAGAATTACAAACATTGCTGAAGGAAATGAATGAACACAAATAAGTAAAATGTATCCATGTTCATGGGTAGGAAGACAATACTGGTAAAATGTCTATAACACCTAAAGCAATTTACAGATTCAATGCAATCTATATCAAAATCCCAGTGGCATATTTTGCAGGAATCTTTTAAATCCTAAAATTTATATGGAATCTCAAAATAGCCCAAATAGTAAAAACAATCTTGAGAAAGAAAAAGCTGTAGACATCTCACTTCCTGGCTTCAAATCCAAGCTACAGTAATCAAAAATGTGGGTTCTGACATAAAAATGGAAATAATAATGGAACAGAATAGAGAGGCCAGAAGTAAACCCTCAAGTATCTAGTCAAGTGATCTTCAACAAAGCTACACAATGGAGAAAGAATAGCCTCTTCTGAAAGTAGTAGTATAGCAGGGCATATAATCCCAGGTAGTTGGGAGGCTGAGGTTGTTGCTTGAGCCTAGCAGTTTGAGGCCAGCCTGGACAACACAAAGAACATCCACTATCAAAACCACACAAAACAAACATGTTGGTAAAACCAGATATCCACATGCACAAAAATGAAGTTAGATCCTTATGTGTCTACATCTACAAAAATGAACTCAAAACAATTGGAAGTCTAAAGCATTAAACCTGAAACTATAAAACTCCTACATGAAAATCAGGTAAGCTTCATGACATTGAATTTGGCAGTGTTTTCTTAGAAATGACACCCAAAGCACAACAACAGCAAAAATGAAAAATAGTTAAATGGGACTATATCAAACTTCAAAACTGCACAGCAATGGACACAATCAACAGAACTGAAAAGTAATCTATGAAATGAGAGAAAATATTTGCAACCATAGATGTGATGAGGTTAATATCAAGAATACAGAGAACTCTACAATCAACAAAAATATGATAACAGTTCAAAATGGACAAAAGACTTGAGCAGACTTCAATGAAATCAGGCATGGTGGTGCGTGCCTGTAATCTCTGCACTTGAGAGTTTTAAGCAGAAATATGAGTTTGAGGTCAGCATGGGCTGCATAGTGACCCTGTCTCCAAAACCAACAAAATCAAACAGTGTTGGTGGTATTTCTCAGTTGAAGTGTTTGTCTAGCATATGCAATGCCCTGGGTTTGATCCCCAGTATAAATTAGATGATAGATAGACAGAGAGACAGATAGACACAAACCTGGAAAACAACAAGTATTGGTGAGGATATGGAAAAACTGGAAACCTCTGTACTGCCTTACATTTGCTAGGCAAGCACCTTATCACCTGAGCCACTCCACCAGCTCTTTTTTACATTGGGTATTTTTGAGATAGGGTCTCACGAATAATTTGCTCGGGGCTGGCTTTGAACCACAGCATCAAGTTTTTGTGCACTGTTGATGAGACAACAAAATGGTGAAGTGACTATGAAAAACAACATGGAGATTCCTTTAAAACTTAACAGTAAAATTACCATATAATACCATTTCTAAGCATATATCCAAAAGAATGGAAAACTGGATCTCAGATATTTGTGCACCCATGTTCACTGCAGCAGCACTATTCACAATAGCCACAATTTAAATAGAAATTTAAACAGGAACAATTTAATTGTCCATGAATCAAGAAAAGGTGGTAACTGGGCGTGGTGGTAAACACCTGTAATCCCAGCACTCAGGAGGCTAAGGCAAGAGGATCAAAAGGTCAAGGCTGTCCTAGGGTACAGAGTGGGATCCTGTTTCAATAAACCAAAAATAAAAGGTATAAACTTAAAATGGAAAGTTGTTTAGCCTTTCAAAAGAAGATCCTGCCCTATACTACGACACTGGCGAAGATTGTGGATGTTGTGCTAAGTGAAATAAGTCAAGTCAGAAAAAGACAAATTCACCATTGCATGATCTCACCTACAGGAGATACCCAAAGTAGTCAAACTCTTGAAGACAAAAATGGGATTTGTGATTGTCAGAGGCTGAGGGGAAGGAGAAAACGGAGTTGTGTCATGGGCATTGAGTGTCCCTTTTGCGAGATGAATAAATTCTAGAGATCTACTGTGCAATAACATGCATGTGCGTAACATTGCTGGGCACTTAAAAATGCTGATGGCTGGAAGACAGCTCAGTGGTAGAGCGCTCTCTTACAATTCATGGGCTCTGGATTAGAGCAACAACAAAAAGCAAAGACGATCAAGGCAAAGATGGTAAATCTTACATTCTGTGTTTTTTTACAACACACACATATACTCCAGGAGCCGAATTGTTCATCTCAAAACTGTTAAGGGAGAGAATCAAGCACCATCTTGCCTTTTGTATATGAACTGTATCTCGGGAATCAAATAGTTGGGGGGAGTTATCTCTTGATAGAAGAATTGTGGTTAAAAAACGAAGAAGGAATGTTAATGTTTAGGCAGCACTCAGCTAAAATCACACTCACACACACACACACAAAATGAAATAAGCAGACAGCATTTGCTTCCTGAAGGAAGGTTAGCATTTCCTCTGAAGTGTACTCAACAAAACTCCAAGGCTGAGGGTGTAGCTCAGGGGCAGAGAATGTGCTTAGCGTGTGTGAGACCCTGGGTTCAATCCCCAGTTCTGGAAGGAAAAAAGAAAGATAGTGAAATCCAGTCAAACACCTCAGTCTAAGCATTAATATACAGGAAATACAAGGGATAGGGCAAAACTGACATCCAAAAATAGAAACAGCCAATTTCTTTAGCAAACAAACTGGAAGACCAAAAACCTAGGAGAAACCACAGAGTTAAAGAAATTTAAGGCTGGTGCTGGTTGTTGGCTTACACCTATAATCCTAGGTACTTGGAAGGCTGAGTTTGGGAGGATCACATGAGAACACATCTCCAAAATAACCAGAGCAAAATGGACTGAAAGTGTGACTCAAACTGTAGAACCCTGCTTTACAGCATGAAGCCCTAAGTTCCTCTCCCCTCCCCGCAGAAAAAAAAAAAAGAGACTTAAAATCAACCAGTTACAATGTATGGATCTTATTTGGACAAACTGTTAAAAATAAGAAAAAGACTACTGGGAAAATTTGAAGCTTCCTCAGGGGTCATTTAATGATGCTAAGGAATTAACTTTTTGATGTGAGATAATGGTGATGTGGTTACATTTTCAAAGAGCTCTTAGACCATAAATTGAACTATTTCAGGTAGAATTTTTAAAAGAAAAAAAAACAAGTGCATGTGGGTCACAATATGAACTCAAATACGGCATGATTCTCACCAATTAAAAGTCTATGAAAAGAAAATTTGTTCCTAATGTTTGGAAGTTTCTTGTATGGGGGTTGAAGTCTTCTCTAACCGTCTAGTAATTCTGTACTTGCAGAACAGAATGTACATATATTTTACAAACCTTGACATTTTAAAGAATAATATGGTAGGCAAGAGTCTGAAAGAGGAAAGGGTAAGAAGGGGTGAGAAAACCATCATGTGCTCAATTCTCTTCTCAAATTGGGAACCAAGACAGACAGTCCCAAAGTGATGGACCAAAGAATATGTTTTTTTTTTTTTAATGCTGTTTAGATAACTGGTAGAAGATTTAAAATAATGTATGTTTAATATCCTTTAAATTTCTTGCATGAATTACTTTTCTAATAATAAATTTCAAAATGCATGAATTCAATTTTAACTTAGCAATTAAAACATCAAATCTTAAACTTTTCTATCTCCTCTCCCCTACCAATATAACCCCAATATCCATACTCAATATTAGATACACTTAATATCTAATGTATAATACCAATATATGATCAATAAAGAATTCTTTAGTGCTATTATAGCAAGATCGAGGCCCTGAGTTCAAATTCCCCAGTACCTCCCCCCAAAAAAGCGGGGGAGGGATTGGAAATAGTCATTTTCAGACGAAGACACTGAAGTTTCTAGAGGAGAAACCTCATCTGGGGAAGCCTTGTTTAGGTGAGATTTCTGTTGCAAGCCTGCCTTCTAGATTCAAACTCCGAAAACACTGAAATGTAGGGAGCCTTTGCTTGCGAGGGAACCCAGTGAACGGCTCCTGCTTTGGACGCGTGGACTCCACGGCGCATTCGCAGAGCGAAGTGGGAACCTTGCGCGCGTCGGATCCCTGAAGCCGGGTGGCCGCTTCCGCCCGGTTGGCTTTGCACGGCGCACCCGATGGGCGGGGCCTGCAGGACAAAATGGAGCTGCTGGGCGTCCTGAAGCGCGGGCTGCAGCAGTTCAGAGGCCACGGCGGCCTTCTGGGCTATCTACGAGTCTTCTTCAGGTAGGTGTCCAGAGCTCTGCTCTTGGTCTCTGGAGCTGGACTAGCGCAGGCTGGTTACTTGGAAAGGGGCCCAGGCTTGGATCACCTTGGAGAATCCACATTTGTTGTCAAGGACAACCGGCCCATGTCTGCCTTGCAATTCCCGGGCGTCCTCGGGACAGGACGGAGATGGAGCTATGTAGAGATGGAGCTGTGACACCCAGGCAAGGGCAGCTGCACCCCGGCCCCGCGCCCTGGAATGTAATGAGCATTCCCAGCCATTCACTCGGTGACCTTGGGAAAGTTTCCCGCTCCGCCCTCAGTTCCCTCTGTATGGTGAGCCGTGGGAAGAGGTGGGCATGGCGGTCGGCGCCAGTCCTCACCTCTCGCGCAGCCTCAGCGTCCGCGGAAAACCAGTTGCAGACCCGGAGTGGAACCAAAGCTGACTGCCTTGGAGGTTTTGCTAACGCCAGTGCCTCTAGGCGTAGGGAGGGTAGATATAAGTCGTCCTGTACTTTGAAGACATTGCATTTATGTCTTCAGTGGTTTTTAAGCACATTGATTTAATGACATTTGTGTCATTTTATCTTTTCCCATCCTATCTGTGTGATACTGCGGGCAGCATGAACAGGGATCACAGAACCCTTAACCTGAACGCTTGCAGGTGAAGAAGGCCTCCAGCGTACAACCAGTGACCAGTGACCAGCCCACCCCCACCCCCACCCCAGCATCTCGTTTCTGTAGTTGATGCAGCAGCCTGGGTGTCTGCAATTGCCGTTCTCATTTATTTCTGTTTATGTCTTGAACACTGAATCATTCTTAAGTGTCTTTTCTTTTTGGGCATTTACAGGACAAATGATGTGAAGGTTGGTACATTAGTAGGGGAAGACAAATACGGAAACAAATACTATGAGGACAAGAAGCAATTTTTTGGTGAGTGCAGTATTTTTGGTATGAATGATTGGATTGGGGTTGGGCTTTGATCTGAATCTGTTTTCCATTCTACACGAAGGACTTTTACAAAGCACTTAGAAAACTCAATAGGAAAGGGGAAAGGAAAAAAAAAAAGCTAAATGGCTAACAAAAATATGAAATACGTGCATCCTAGTTGGTGCAGTGGAGTAGGCCTGTAATCCCAAGATTCCAAAGGGATTATAGGAAGGGTGGAAAGTTCAAGGCTAGCCTGGGCTACATAATGAAACTCAGTCTCAGCCAAAAAAAAAAGAAAAGGAAGCTCAGCCTTACCTGTAATTACAGAACTGCAACTTAAACAAAGCAACAAAAAGTGTTATCTTTTTTTCCACCCATCAAATTTTGAAGTATTTTTCAATCCGACAAATCCCAATGTGTAGAAATTCATAAGAATGTATATGTTAATGCAAAAATAGTTTGATAATATTTGTTAAAATTACATTCCATATATCCTTCATTTCCGTATTTCCACTTTTAAGAATTCATCCTACAAATATTCTTGCAAGACAAAGATACCCATTGTGGCACTGTTTTAGTAATAAATTGTAAAAGTAACATTAATGTTACCTCAACTTCAATGGTGATACTGATGAATTTGCACACTTTTTAGAACACTTAGCTGTTAAGAATGATATAAACCCATACATTTTATGTAGAAAGATGTCACAGATGTGTGTAACAAAAAGCTCCAGTTTCAGAACAGTGTTTGATATCCTCGGAGGGAGAAAGCATGCTTTTTGTGAGTATATTAAATTTGGAAGGAAACACAGAAACTTAGAAATAGAATGAGATGATGGGATTCAGCATTCTGTTCTGTTCTTCCACTTTATCTCTTTGTGACCTGGTTAACTAAATTAACTTTTCTGAGCCTCAGTTAGTGTAAGGTTTCTCAGCCTCACTGTTAACATCATGGGCCAGATAGTTCTTTGCTGTGAAGGTCTGTCCTGGTCATTGTAGAATGATCAGGAGCAGTTCTTGACATCTACTCTCTTCATCCCAGTAGCACTTTCCCTCTGCAGGTGTGACAATGAAAAATGTACTCAGACATTGCCAAATGTCTTTTGTGGGACAAAGTTGCCTCTTATTGAGAACTGCTCACTTAATCTTGGCACGTAAGTGCTCAATAAATATCACTGCTATTATTATTACTTACTTGAATTCTTGAATTTTTTTAATCATTATGTTATTTTTATAATGAGAAGATTCTTTCTTGATTGAGACAGAAAGCACTAAAGAGGAAAAAACAATTAGTCTTCATCTGAGTAAAAAATGTCAGGTGAAATAATGGCCAGGCATTTATTGAGGACTTAGCATATGCTAAGTGCTATGCTAAACAAATTAACATAGGTTACCCACTTTAATCTTCAACATATCCTTTAGATTCCACATTCCCTTGCTTTTAGATGAAGAAACTAAGTCATTGAGCAGTTAAGAACATTTCTTAGGAGCCAGGTGCCAGTGGTCTATATGTAAAATTCTAGCTACTCGGGAAACAGAGATAAGGAAGATCATGGTTCAGATCAACCTGGACAAAACTTGGACAAGACCCCATCTCAACAGAAAAAGCTGAGTGTGGTAGTATATGCCAGTCATCCCAGCTACTATGGGAAGCATAAAGAGGAGGATCACAATCCAGGCTAGCCTGGGCAAAAAGCAAAACTCTTTCCAGAGCCAAAAGGTTTAGAGGTGTGGTTCAAGCAGTAGAGCACCTGACTACCAAAGCACAAAGCCTTGAGTTCAAACTCCAGTATCATCCTTGATAAACAAATAAATAAGAGGATTCTCCACTGTGGGAAAGGTCTGTGCCCACCCACAACAGTGAATTATCTCAGTCCCTGGTTCAGGGATCTTGCTATGGGGGCAAACAGGCTGTTGATGAAGTGTGCCACACACTTGCTGGAACTTGCCTTCACTTTTTAATAAGTCTAGGGTGTTATTCTTTTAACAATTCTTATGTACTAGCACATCTAAGTCTTAATAAAAAGGTAGTCATCTTTGCTATTAACTTCTAAAATCTTTCTTTTCTTTTTTTCCCTCACATCTTTCTACCCAGGCCGTCATCGATGGGTTATGTATACTACTGAAATGAATGGGAAAAACACGTTCTGGGATGTGGATGGAAGCATGGTGCCTCCTGAATGGTAAGCTAAGTTAGCATTGTATTTCATTTGACTTGGCAATATTTATCTCATGACACAAGTATTTATTAGATAGCGATCTATTAGGCAGTTAGTGGTGTTTTTCTGAAAGAGACTGCATATCAGTTGCCCTTCAACTCAGAGGCTCAAAACAACAATTATTAATTTCTCAAAGTTTTTGTAGATCAGTAGTTCAGGCAAGACAGCAAAAATGGCTTATCTTTGCTCCTAGATGTCTGGGGCCTCATCTGGGAGACTGGAGTCATCTAAAGATTTGTTCACTTAGCACCTGGCACTTTATGCAGGTTGTCAGTTGGTAGCATAGCTGGGGCTGTGCGTTGGAACACCTTTATGTTGCCTAGACTTCCTCAGGTGAAAGCTTTGAGAGAAAGCAAGCTAGGCTGAAACCATATTGTCTTATCTGACTTAGTCTTAGAAATCATCCAGGGTTACTTCCATATTCCTCTGGTTGAAGCAATTAGAAAGCTCTGCCTAAGTTTGATGGAAGAAAACATAGACTGTATCTTTTCAAGGAGGCATGTCAGTAGCACATTCTTTATTTGGAATATGTAATGGTATAGCTGTCTTCATGCAAAAAAAGTAGTATGCCATCTGTGGCTGTCTGTGGTGAAGGGAAAGACAAAAGGAACTCTGGCTAGCAGTTTGACTAAGCAAGTCCTTTAACTTTTCTGGCGCTTATTTTCCCTATCTGTAAAGCGAGTGCCCTAAAATTCCTTAGGTCTCTAAAAACTTCATGATTTTACAATATGCATATTTTGAAAATAAATTCTAAATGCTCTTACTTAAATTACCACATTTTATATGAAATATTTCAAAGCAGAGTCCTAATATCTCTCAGGTGGCTGCAATAATACCATATGGTTGATACATACAGTTAAACTATCGAGATTCTTTCCAGTAGATCTAGAAAATTTCATGCAAAACTGAAAATAGGGCTGGTGGCATGGCTCACAAACATGAAGCTCTGAATTCAAATCCCAGTGTACCCCCTGCCCCCCCCCAAAAAAAACCCAGAAATATAAGAATTAGGCCAACTGTAGAATTTTATTTTAGAACTTGATCATCAGAAATAATTTGGGGCTCTGTCAAGTAGAAAGTGGGATAATTTTGGAGCAATCTCTTCCATTCTTAACAGCTCACTTGGAAATCCAGGCATGTGACATAAGTGAGTAAAGCATTGTCCATTAGGGTAGCCACTAGTCACATGTGGCCCAGAGAACTTTAAAGTGTGGATAATGCAACTGAGGAAACAGATTTTTTATTTTATTTAAATTAAATAGGCTACTTGATTGAGCAGAACAGTCTGTCAAAGCATGTTTGCAAGGTTTTACATGCAACCAGTTTTTAAACTGATCAAGTACTCGGACTAATTGGGCGTGTTGCTATCCTTATGAAGAATTAGTGGGTTCTTAGTGGGAGAAAGCAGCACCAATCAGAGCAGCCTCATGCTGCTTTTGGGGCTTGATTTTGTGTTGTTTGTAATGGGAAATAATAATTTATAGTTCTCTTAAGGTCTGAGCAGCTGTGACCCTAGGTTCAGAGCTATCAGCCTCTCAAGGTACATTCTTTATGTAAAGAGGACTCTCAAAGTGGAACAGGCTTTAGGAGCAGAGGTGTTCTCTTAGTTGTTTGATGGATCGTTTCTTGGGTGGAGTTGATCCTGGGAGGATCTTATGGCTTGTGGGCTATCTCACTCAGATTGACAGCAGCCTCCTTCAGTACACTCATCCAGCAGTGGTGCTCACAGGCTGCATTTTGGGAGATGGAAGAAGAGAGATGCTGGTTAAAATCATGTGAAATAAAGTCCATTTACAATTACAGTAAAAAACCTGGAAAGGTAAAAATACTGCTAAGCAAAAAAGCCCTTTGATTTGATCCTGTGTGAAATGTGAGATGGGGTCTGGTGGAAAGGAGCTGAGAGCAGTAAAGAACACTCCAGCAGTGCCTGAGGGCAGTTGAAGTTCTTTGTGGAGAGGAGCCTCGAAGAGCTGACTCTTACTTGTTTGGGAAGCTTAAAAGCTTGTGTTGAGTTTTTGTAGGGAGACTTGGTGTTAGACAAGCCCTGCTGTTTTTCAAACCCCACCCCCACCCCACCCCTTTGCTGAGTATGGTGGAATTCTCGATCTGTGGATTCTTACCTTTAATCCATGAGTAAATTTAAAGGTGTGCTCTGACTATCTTTAATTAGAGAGCCAAGTATCATTATATACACAGAATAATGAATAACATGCAACTTAATCATTATTCCTTCAAGTAACTATTAAGTACCTGCCAGGTGCCAAGAACTATTGTAGACACGGGTTACATCAGGTAAAACAAAGTGCTTGCTGTCATGGGAGGAGGCAGAAAAACAGGGATGTTGTATGTTTGAGGTAACCATAAACAGGAAGGTAAAGTGAAGCTGGGATTCATAATGGGATAGAGAATAATGGAGGGTCAGGAGGTTATTTTAATACAGGGGTTAGGGAAGACTTCTTTGAGGAAGTGGCATTGTAGAAAAGACCTGTAAGAGGGAGGTAAGATGTTACGAAATGGAGTAGAAGAAATAACTATGGCCCAGATTATGTTGATGTTGTAAGCCCTGACTAGCACCTTGGTTTTTTTCTAAAATTCTTTGCAAGTCACTCGAAAGTAAGGTAGGATGTGATCTGATATACAAGGTTTTGTTTTGTTTGCAGTGCTGGGGTTTGAACTCAGGGCCTACACCTTAAGCCACTCCACAAGCCCTATTTTTTTTTTAATTCATTTATTCACATGTGCATACATCGTTTGGGTCATTTCTCCCCCCTACCACCCTCCCAACCCTCCCCCCGCTCCGTTCCAGGCCGGTCCTGTTCTGCCCTTATCTCTAATTTTGTTGAAGAAAAGACACAAGCATAATAAGGAAGACAGAACATTTTTGCTAGTCGAGTTAAGGACAGCTATACAGAGAGATTCCTAAGATTGCTTTCATGTACCCCGTGTGTTTCGACCCATGTTGATTCATGTCTAACTGATCTTTACACTGGTTACTGATCCACTTCTCATGATAACCTCTGTCGCTTTAAGGTTTCTGTATTAGTTCCTCTGGAATGGGGACATCAAACGCTTTCATGTTTTGGGTTTTCTACCTATTTCCATACCCCCATATGTGCTCTCCCCTTGTCATGAGACCCAAGTCCAACCACATTGTTGCATTTGCCCTAGATCTAAAGTCCGCACATGAGGGAGAACATACGATTTTTGGTCTTCTGAGCCTGGCTGACCTCAATCAGAATGATGTTCTCCAGTTCCATCCATTTACCTGCAAGTGATAAGATTTCATTCTTCTTCATGGCTGAGTAAAATTCCATTGTGTACAAGTACCACATTTTCTTGATCCATACATCAATAGTGGGGCATCCACAACCCCTATTTTTGTGATGGGTTTTTTCGAGATAGGGTCTTGCAAACTCTTTGCCCACACTGGCTTTGAGCTGCAATCTCCCTGATGTCTGACTCCTGATTAACTAGACTCACTGGCTCCCAGCTGACATACAAGTTAAAAAAAAAGTTAGAACAATCCCAGAGCCATAACATTTTCAGAGCCATCACAAGTGTTTGAATCATTTCAAAGCAGATTTCCCAAATGATGTCTCATCACTCCTGAATACTTCAGGGTGTAATTCCTGTAAGCAAGGACATTCTCCTAGATAACCACAATTTAATCATCAGCATCAGGAAATTAACAGTGATGGGATGGGTATGGTGAGTTGTGCCTGTAAGTCCAGCTACTCTGATGGTGAAGGTCAGGAGGATTGTGATTTGAGGCCAGCCCAGGCAAATAGTTAGGAAGACCCCATGTTAGCAAACAAGCTAGGTGTGGTAGAGCATGTCTGTGAATCCCAGGCAGGCGGGAGGCGAATGTAGGAGGTCCGCAGTTTGGTGTTAGCCCAGGACAAAAAAAAAAAACTAAAAAAACTCAAAACCCTACTTGCAAAGTAAGTAAAAAAAAAAAGTGTCGGGGATGTGACCTAAGTGATACAGCACATGCCTAGCAAATGTGAGGCCATGAGTTCAAACCCCAGTATTGCTAAAAATAAAGATAAGTTTATCTGTTTATATCTGTAAATGAAATGACAAAACCTAGATGATAATATGTCTGTTTACTGCATGGTTTACTGAGTGTTTTAAGCCCATCATTGAAATTGCTCAGAAAAAGATTCTTATCAAAATATTGCTCCTCACTGGCAGTGCATCTGTTCACCTCTACTGGAGATGTACAACAAGGTTCTTTTCATGACTGCAGACACAGCCTTTCTGTAGCCTGTGGATCAAGAAGTCATTTTGACTTTCAGATCTTATTATTTAGAAAATAGATTTTGTAAGGCTCTAGCTGCCGTAGATGGTGATTCCTCTGATTGAAAACCTTCTGGGAAGGATTTGCCATTCTAGAGGATATTAAGAACATTTATGGTTCATGGAAGGAGGTGAAAGTCTAAAAAGAAACAGGAGTTGGGAGAAGTTGATGCCAGCCTTCATGAATGACTTTGAGTAGAGGATGTAACTGCAGATGTGGCTAAGCCAGCAAGAGAATTGGAATTACAAGCAGAGCCTGAATTATAGCAACTCACGGCAAATGTTAACAAATAGGAATTGCTTCTTATGGATGATGGAAGAAAGTGTCTCTTTTTGTTTTGGGAGCTTTTCTTGGTGGGACTGGAGTTTGACTTTGCACTTGCAAAGCAGGCGTTCTACCACCTGAGTCATACCTTCCATCCATTTTGCTCTGGTTATTTTGGAGATGGGGTCTGGTCAACTATTTGCCTGAGCTGGCCTTAAACCATGATCTTCTCAATCTCAGCCTCCAAAGTAGCTAGGTTTACAGGCATGAGCCACCAATGTTTGGCAGAAAGTGTCTCTTGGGATGGACTCTTCGGATAAAGATGCTGTGGACATTTTTGACATAACAACAGAGGATTTGCAATATTACATCAGCCTAGTTGATAAAGTAGTGGCAGGATTTGAGAGGATTAATTCCAATTTTGAAAGAAGTTCCACTATAGGTAAAATATGCTGCTCAACAGCATCACATTCTATAGAAAAATCTTTCATGAAAGAGGCAATCTACATAGCAAACCTCATTATTGTCTTATTTTAAGAAATTGCCAGGCTGGGGATGGTAGCTCAGTGGTAGAGCATATGCTTAGCATGTGGGAGGCCCCGGGTTCAGTCCCAGCACCAAAAATGAAAAAAGAAACCGCCACTTCCATCACCTTACTGGTCACAGCCATCAACATAAAGGTTAGACCTCCAAGGTATGCCTGTGATGATTTTGTGTCTACACTATACCACTGATTCTAGTCTAGCACCACAGGTTACATTCTAGTTTTTGGTAATTACCATGTAACTGAGGTGAGCTGCTACCTTATGGTTTTGATTTACATTTCCCTAATAATGTGATGTTAGGCATTTTTTTTTCATCTACCTGTTGACCATTTGTATTTTTCTATTAAGAAATGTCTATTAGAAACTGGACATGGTAGAACGTACCTATAATCCTAGCAGTGACTTGGGAAGCAGAGGCAGGAAGATATCAAGTTCAAGGCCAGCCTGAGCTACATAGTGAGACCCGGTCTCAAAAAAAAGTCTATTCAGACCATTTGCTCATTTTAAAAATTGATTATTTGCTTTTTTTGCTGTTGAGGTTTTTGAGTTCCTCATAAACCTCAAGATTTTTGATGTGAATAACTGGTGCTGGAGTTACTGAGGATGTGAAGGCAGAGTGGGATGTGAAGCAGATTCGTTCTGCAATGTTGACACCCAGTGGGGCTGTGAGGAGCTGGTTGAAAACACTAGGCTTTTAGGATAGAGATTAGTGCTGGAGATAGGACTTCCCCAGTGTAGTGTACAATTTAACTTCACAAATTAAGGGCTTAGTGAATATAACCTTCAGTTAAATGCCTTGCTCTGTTGCCCAGGAAACAAGATAAGATTGTATCAACTGTATTGCTAGAAGTTGACCTCTGATTGGTAAATTGCATCTGGATTGAGGGGACTTACAACAGCCTAATGAGTTGTGTGAAGCTGTGTGAGGCTTGCCTGAGTGCTGCTGCTTTTACAATTGGCATGCGCCTTGTGGGAACAGGAATCCAGAAGGAGAGATATTGGCTGTTGTGGAGCATGAAACTTTTAAGTCAGGGTAGCTCTTGCACCTGCCTGAAAGTGGCCCTTTATCTCCCCTGGGCTTGTGCTGTGTTATTTAGGGATGGCTGGGTGAGCTGTCACCCACATGACCAACTGCAAGGCTCCAGTGAGAGGAACAGCTGATGCTGCCCAGCTGGCACTCTGCACTTCCTGCCCTCTGTTCTTCTGACTCATCAGGTGCCAAGTGTGGCCTTTGATAGTCTGAACAGTCTGTTAGGAGCTGTCATATCACCTGAGGATGATTTCCCTTCAGTGGCATTAATGAGTTTGATAGAATATGAGATCTTAGTCACTTCTGTTTCACTTAATGTTCCCTGTTCCTGCAGGGAAAATTAGAAATATTGTGGGAAAATGAGGTCACTTTATCTCATCTTGAGGCTCTTGTTTCTTTCAGTCTGTCAGCAGCCAGTAAGGCCGGTAGGTCCACCAGCAGATAAACAAAAGACATACGTGGTGGTACAGACATCTTGGGTAGGCCTTGGAAATAAGAAGCTGCTGTCTGGAGCCTAGTGCAGCACTCTGCTTACAAATATTTATTGAGTACCCACTATATGTGAGGCACTGATGGGTTCAAACATCCACATTGGTGAGTGAAGTATATATGGCCCTTGCTGTCTCAGACTTCATGGTCACTTAATGAAGACTAGCTGCTGGATGAATACTGCATTTTAATTCAGTGTCTATTGGTTTTGTTACAGTTTCTTCATTTTCCTGTTCAAGTTTTTTTCTCTTACGGGATCAGCAACAAGACTTTACTTTCTTCAGAAACTTACATTAGTTTAATTGACCAGAATACTCTGAAAGTAGCTAAGTAGGTAACAGATACCATTATGCCACTTTCATTTGCCCTCAATTTTATCTTTAAGTTAGCCAGTTGCCCCTGTTTATACAGTAACACACAGAAGTTTCTGTTCTCATTGTTACAGTATCAAGCTTGTACATGGAATTAGTGACATAAAAATCAAGTAAATTATTAGTATCCACATAAAACTTCACAAGATTAATAAATTGTCAAGTGTAGAAAAGTTAAAAGTTTGGGCTATTTCATGCATGATAGTTTAACATAATTTTCACTTACATCAGGAGAAACAATTTTTTGTGATTTGAACTCCTTTGAACCAGATTTTAAAGAAAGAAAACACACTTGCTTAGATTTTTCTCTGCCCCATATGTGCTGTTTCTCCACTTGGTGGCACCTTCTGTTCATTTCTGAGAAACATGTCTTTTTTTCTCAGTGTAATGCACAGTCTCTTCTTGTACATTGACTTATTACAATTAATTCAAAATTAATTACTCCAGTAACACTTAAATGCATTCTTTTAAAAACAACCATGTTCCTTTTATATTATTATTATTAACAGAAATGGGGTTTCTTTTTTAACAGAAAATAATTTTGTTCCTGAAGTTTTGTCTAGGATCAGGGTGAGATTAAAAAATATTTTTTGCTTTTGTAAGATTAACTTTTAACATCACATGGTCATCTATTTTTCATTTAGCACAATGTGTTCTAGAAGCTTTTGTAGAGAAGTAATGCAGCAGATGGGGGATTACATGGAGGTGATAGAAAGGACTCCTGGATGATCATTGGTTTGGGGCTTGAGTGGTTGGTGCCATAGTGATGGGGCCATTCACTGAAATGGGAAGACTAGGAGAAGGGTGGGAGGCGGGGGTTGAGGAGGGATGGAATGGAGTTGTGGAACCTGAGGCCTCTTTTTGGACGTACATTTTTAGTACCTATTGGAAATCCAGGGCATAGACATGTCATGTAAACAGTTGAATATATGAACCTGAAGCAGGGTTCCTGCAAGCAATGAAGAAGTAGGTAGCAAGGTAGAACAAAAGACAAAAGAGGTTAGTGTTTTAAGAAGGGAAGACTGACTGATTGTTACTAAGAGATAGAGTAAGTTAAATGACAGAGAAATATACCTGAAATTTGGCAGTATGAAGTTCATTGAAGACTTAGTGAAAATAATCTGTTCTTTTTAAAAATGTAGAAGTGGGCTGGGTGTAGAGTAGTGCATAGCTATAGTCCCAACTAACTGGGAAGCAGAGATCAGGAGGATCGCCATTCAAGGCCAGCCTGGGCAAAAAAGTTAGTGACTCCCTGTCTCAACCAGTAAACTGTGCATGGTGGTGCACCTCTATAATCCCAGCTACAGGGAAGGCATAGATAAGAGGATCACATTCTCAGGCTGGCCTGAGGCAAATGCAAGACCTTATCCAGAAGACAACTACAGCAAAAAAAAAAAAAGAGCTTGGGTGCTTGACTTAAGTTGTAGAGCACCTAACTAGCAAGTGCAGTACCCTGAGTTCAAACACCAGTCCTGCCCAAAAAAAAAAAAAAAAAAGTAGAAGCTGGGGCTATAGTTTAGTTGGTAGAGTGCTTTCCTAGCATGTGCAAGGCCCTGGATCCCGTCCCCAGCACTGAAATCAGATGTGGAAAGAACAGAAAAGTTGGTAAAGATTCTGGCAAGGGATAGTGATCTGTATAGCCCCATGATACTTTCAGAGCATTTTTAATGTAGCTGTGCTCATGTCATACTCAGTTCTATTTTTCCCATCTTTGTAAGCAATTTTCCATGTTATTAAGGCAATCCCTAGCCAGGCGTCAGTGGTTCAAACATGTAATCCTAGCTACTTGAGAGGCTGAGATCAGGAAAATCATGGTTCAAGTTAAGGCCAGCCCAGGCAAATAATAATGGACTGGAGGTGTGGCTCAAGTGGTAGAACACCTGCAAAGCAGGTGTGAAACCCTGAGTTCAAGTGCCAGTCCTATCAAAACACAAAACAAAAAAAATCCTATAATTGCTATTTCATTTTGTTTTTTTCCTAAGCTGAGGATGTGCCTCAGTGATAGAGTTTGCCTAGCCTGCATGAGGCCCAGGATTCCCAGCTTTGCCAAAGTAAAATAAATTTTTAAAAAATCTGATTTTTAGGTATACAGTTGTTATAGAAAGCTTGGAAATCCAGGGGAATGGGCTAGAAATATCCAAGGAAATAGACCAGAAACAAAAATAAACACTACTGGGCACCAGTGGCTCATGCCTATAATCCTAACTACTTGGGAAGCTGAGATCTAGAGGACTACAGTTCAAGACCAGCCTAGGTCCAAAAAAAAAAAAAGAAGGAAGTTTGCAAGCATGCCTGTTGCCATAAGCTATGTGGGAGGCTAAGGTCAGGAGCATAGCAGTTCCAGGTCAGTCCAAGCGAAAAACGTTTAGTAGACACCAATCACTACTGAAAAAAGCTGGACGTGATGGTGTGCACCCGTCATCCCAGTGACAGAGGAGGCATAAAATAGGAGGATCATGGTCCAGCAATGGGCAAAAGTCTAGACCTTATCTCCAAAATAACCAGAGTAAAAAGAGCTAGAGGTTAGCTCAAGTGGTAGAGTGCCTGCCTTCCACTCTAGCCTTGATTCAAACCCCAGAATCGCCAAAAAATTTTAAAAGAATTAAAAATTAAACTTATTTCTTGACTTGGAAGCAAGCTCTGCTAACATTTTATGCACTGATTGAACAGCTGAGGGTCTGCTTTTGTTGTAGAAAAGGAATGCTTTTGTTGTCACTGTTGTTACAAGTCTGGGTCTCTTACTATGCTGGTCCAGGCTGTCCCTGAATTCCTGGGCTCAAATGACCCTCCTGCCTCAACCTCCTGAGTGACTGAACCTCCAGATGTGCCTCGAAGAATCACAGTGGGGAGAACAGATTGTAGTTCACTGGTCTTGCCCTCTTTGGAAGAAAGTTTGGGGTCATATGTAACAACACAGTACACATTTCTGACATGACATGCACAGTATTTTGTGGCTTGCTTTTGCCTTCTCCTCTCCTGGTACATCCCTATCTCACTTAGATGGTCTGCCTGTCAGTTTGATTCTTTTAGTGTCTGAGGCCTTTTGTATATAGGAAAACTTAGTGGTAATTTGTATTTAAAATTAACATCTTATTTATTACAGCTGTAAATCTTAAAACATAGTTCTTAAGCCTTGGGGTTCATTTTGTAAGTGGGATAACAAGATTAGTAAATTGAATACTTTTTTGCATAAAAATAAAGAACAATCACTTCCTCTTGTTCTTTGATGAATGTTTGATAAACTCTAATGGAAAAGATTAAATTCTCCCAAACAACTGTACCCATTTGCAAATTTAGTTAATTATATTCCTTTAAGCATTTTAAATCACATTTATAAATTTAATATACTTGAATCTTTTCAGTTCTTCAAGTAGTTCAGTGAGTAGGTTGACTAATAGCCTGTCACACAAAATGTTCTAAGTATGTAAATGGCTTTGTTTACTCAAACCAAAACTTGAGGGTCATTGTGACTGTTTTCTGTAACATCTATCAGATTCTTTCTGCTTTACTTTCTTTTTAAATTATTATTATATTGTTATTATTAACATTACACAAATTAATGGGATTTGCTATGATATTTCCATGTGGGAATACAGTGTGCACTGATCATACCCACCCCCCCTTCTCCATTCCCTCACCCCACCCCCACTTTACTTTCTGAATACATTTATCTGGCATCTGATCCCTACCTCAAGACTACTGCCCTAGTCCAGGGCATGGATAGCTCTTGTCCAACTTCTCCAGCAACATCTCAACTGATCTGATTACATTCTTGCTGCACACTAGCATTTCACACCTGCTAAGGGATTAGAGTGTGGTTTTAGGGTTGTTTTGTTTTGTTTTGTTTCTGTTTTTGCAGTGCTGTGGAGCAGCCCAGGGCCTCTCTCAATTGGTTCGAATTGCTCTACTCCTGAGCTACACACTCAGCCTGGGGTGATTTTTTTTTTTTTTTTTGCCGTACTGGGGCTTGAACCCAGAGCCTACACTTCGAGCCACTCCACCAGCCCTATTTTTCTGAAGGTTTTTTTTTTCAAAATAGGGTCCCTCAAACTGTTTACCTGGGCTGGCTTTAAATCATGATCCTCCTGATCTCTACCTCCTGAGTAGCTAGGATTACAAGTGAGAGCCACTAGCGCCTGGCCTGGGGTAATTCTTTTACAATGTTTATCAGGTCACATCCAACCTCTGCTCAGAACTGTCCAGTGGCTTCTCATCAGAGAGGATAAAACTTGGTCTGTAAGGCCTTTTGTGATCTCAGTCCTTCCTGGCTCTGCCCTATTCTCTGTGCTGACTTGGGTAGCTACAGTGTCTTTCTGGCTTTTTCTTTGAGCAACAAGCACACTCCTGCCTGGGTCTCTTTGCACTAGCCATGTCCCCAGGTTTTATGTGACTCACACCTTCACTTTATTCAAGTGCCTGCTCCAGTGACTCCTCATACTTCCCCATCTAAAACAGCCCTATTCTATTCTTACATTGCAAGAGGAGCCTTCCCGTACTCTAGTTGTTTTGTTTTGTTTGTTTTTTTTTAATCGTTTTCTTCTTTTTGGTGGTACTGGGGTTTGATCTCAGGGCTTTACACTTGAGCCACACCTCCAGCCTATTCTATTTTATTCCCTTGGTAGCACAACCTACATCTCTGTCCAGTGTTTTATTATGTATTATTATTAGTTGGAGTTGCTTCTCCAACTACCGTGCTAGAACAGTACCTAGTGCAGAGTAGTTGCTTAATAAACGTTTGTCGAATGAAGTAGACATGCTGTTTTACTTGAAACAACCATTATTTTTAGATACAGTAAATCAGTTTTCTTCACTTTAATTAGTGGATCCCCAATTGACATTCCTTTATAGATTTTTTTTTATTAATTTGAAGTTAGATTTACCTCTGGATTCCATTCTAATTTCAGCCTGTCCCAGTGAATCATTTGTTACGATCTTTGAAAGTATTATTACCCTAAATACATTGTCTTTTTCCTTTCTTTTCTTTTTTTCTTCCTTTTCTTGTGGCATTAGGGATTGAACCCAGGACCTCATGCTTGATAAGCAAACACTCTATCACTTGAGCCTTTTGTTTTTATGTCTCACCAACTTTGCCCCAGTCAGCCTTGAACTCATTATCCTTCTGCCCCTTACTTCCCAAGTATCTGAGATTAAAAACATAAACCACCACACACAGCCTTCCCTTTTGATGTATTTGCTGAGTCTAGCCTTTTTCAGTTACAGGTTGAGTATCCCTGATTCAGAGTGCTTGAGACTAGAAATGTTTCAGATATTTTAATATCTAAATAGACTTTACAGATTGAACATCCTTAATCCTAAAATGCAAAGTATTTCAAAACCCAAAACTTGAGCATTCTGTCAGCATTCAAAAAGTTTTAGACATCAGAGCATTTCAGATTTTCAACCTGCAGTAGGTAGGTGTTTGATAAAGTACTCCTTGTGTTGAAATGAAATGAGTGTGTGATCAGTACACAATTCTTTTCTGTTTCAAAAAAATCAGAGTATTAAGAATCTACAAGCTGCATGGTTAGATAGGTTACTGTTCTCTGTTCTGTTATTGTTCTCAGTGTTACTTTTCTCTGTTAAAATTTGTGTATTGTAAGCAAAAGCCGAGATTGTCTTTTTTTTTTTTTTTTTTTTTTTTTGAGATAGTCTGTCTGTGTAGCCAAGGCTGGCCTGGAAATCTTAATCCTTCTGCTTCAGTCTCCTGAGTGTTGTGGGATTACAGGCATGAACCACCTTTTTACGTTTTTTTCCTTTTAAGCTATACTGGAGTTTGAATTCAGCCTAGTGCTTGCTAAGCAAGCACCTTGGTTTTGTTGTAATGAAACTGGGCTTTTTAGGGAGTGTTTTGTTTTTTATTTATTTATTTTATTTTTGTTGGTTTTTTGGAAGGACTGGGATTTGAACTGAGGGCCTCATGCTTGCTAGGCAGGTGCTGTACCACAGAGCCATTCCACCAGCACCCATTTGGGTTTTTAAGAGGTAGCCTTGCTCCAATACCTTAGGCAAATTATTTAACTCTTGGTGCCCTGGTTTCCATTTATTAAATTGGAATTTCATCTACATCCAGCTTTACGGGGATTAAATGAGTTAATGTTGATGAAAGGTTTATAATAATGCCCATGACTTACAGTGTTATTTAAGTATCATTTTAAAAAAATTAAGTGGCCTGGTGGTGGTGCATGCTTATAATCCTAGTTACTCGGGAGGCCAGCCTGGGCAAAAGTTAGCAAGACCCTATTACAAAAACAAGTTGGATGTGTTGGTGTACTCCTATAATTCCAGCTACTTGGTTTAGTATTTTTTATCAGTACTGGGGTTTGAACTCAGGACCTTGCACTTACTAGGCAAGTACTCTACCACTTGCCATATCCTCAGGCCAGGTGCTTGGGAAGCAGAGGTAGAGGATCACAGATCGAGGCCAGCCTGGGCACAGATAGCCCAAGACCCTATCTGAAAAATAAACTAAAAGCAAAAGGGAGTAGGGGTGTAGCCCAAGTGGTAGAGCTCTAGGCCCTGAGTTTAATTTCCTAGTATTGAAAAAAAAAAAAAAGCCTTGCTTTTTTTAATTTATAGTATTTTACTTTTTTAATTAATTTAAAATATTTATTGAGGTCCTAGTGAACCAGAAACTCTTCTACGTGCTGGGGATTCAGAAAGGAGGTAGACAGAAGGGGTTGCTATCATCACAAAACTTGTACAGCCTTTGTGAGCTCTGATTTTTTTTTTTTATTGTTGTGTTGGGTGGAGGTACACTGTGGCATTTACAAAAGTTCTTTTTTTTTTGGTGGTACTGGTGTTTGAACTCAGGGCCTCACACTTGCTAGGCAGACACTTGAGCCAATCCACCAGCCCCAAAAGTTCTTGAATTCACCTCCTCCTTCATTCTCCTTTATCCTCTCTCCTCCATTCCTGGAATAGTTTCAATAGGTATCATTTTTCCATTTAAAAAGTCTTGAGTTTAAAACATAAAATATGGTGAACATGTTTCTCAAGTCATAGAATATTCTCTATAATTTATAGTAATACTATAATTATACTATAATTTATAGTGTTCTTACTTACTGATGTGCCATGAGTTGTTAAGTTTTTCCTGTGGTTCTTGGTTTTGTTCTCTCCATTTTGCTATAAATGAAGCTGTGATCAGCAGCCGTCTTGTACATAGGCATTTATTCTTGTGTCCTTATTTCCTTCAGGTAAATTCCTGCAAATAAAATTGTTACTTACTGTGTACTTTTTTAATACTTTTTATACCTACTGCCAAATTGCCCTCTGGAAAGCCCGTACCAGTTTATATTCTCACATTCAACAGTTTAAATGAATGTTGATTTCTCTATAACTTTACCAATATTGAGTATATTATTTTAAAAAACAAAAATAAAAGCAAAAACTTTGCCAGCCATTTTGATAAGAGAAGTTTATTTATTATTTTTGGTGCTGGTTATTGAACCCAGAACCTCACACGTGCTAAACACATGCTCCACCACTGCGCTACCCCCCAACCCCTGTCTTGTTTTCTATTTTCTCAGACTGTTTTTGTTTACTATTTAAATTTTTTTCTTTTATGACTTCTATTGCAGTATCTTTTGTCTAATTTTCTATTGAATGTTTGATATTTTCTTTCTGACTTACAATGGTAGATGAATGTTTTCCATGTATTACAAAATTTCTGTTTCTTTTAGTCTTTCATCTTGCGTGTAGTGTTTTAGGACATAAATATTTCAAATTTCACAGTAAAACCTATAAGCTTTATTTTCATTATGGATTTTTACCTTTTTTTTTTTTTTTTTGTGGTACTGGGACTTGAACTTAGGATCTACACCTTAAGCCACCACACCAGCCCTTTTTTGTGAAAGGTTTTTTGAGATAAGGTCTCCAGACTATTTGCCCGATTGGCTTTGAGCCATGATCCTCCTGATCTTTGCCTCCTGAGTAGCTAGGATTACAGGTGTGAGCGACTAGCGCCTGGCTATGGACTTTTATCTTTGGTATTAAGTTTAGAAGTGGTCATTTGTATTCTGTGACTATCAGCATGTTTTATGAAGATAAATACTCATGCATAAGCACTTTTAATTTATCTGGAATCTGTTTTATGTATGACTCTGGAAATCTAGCTTGATTTTTTTTTTTAACAACAATATCATCTTAGCAATAATTTGTTGAGGAGTTTTTGCTTTCCCCAAATATTTGAAATGCCAGCCTTACCTTATGTACACTTTAGTCTATTTGGGAGCTTTTATTCTTCCTTATTATTCTACTTTTGTATCAGTTTTACCCCAGCTAATGTTGGAGACTTTCATTTACTGCCTAGTAGTGCCAACCTTCCTGACTGACAGGTTTTCAAATTTTTCTTGGATAAACTTTCAGCTGATCTTTAGAATTACAGTGTCAAACTCTGAAGAATCCCATTGGAATTTTGATTCAGATTATAATTAATTGAATAATAGTTACTATGCTAACAAGATTTGAGTTGGACATCTTGTAATGAACTGTGTTTGGTTTTTTAGTTTATTAAATTTATCTATCTCATCCTGGATTAGATAGATTCAGTAGGCAGGATTACAGTAATTATGATTTAATAACTTTGTTTCCAATTATTTTGACACAACTTCAATATATTTGAGTCTGAAATTTCCCAAAATGTTATATATTTTCATTATAAATACTCTTCTATTTTGTATTTATAACATTTCCCCTTTCTACCAGTCTCCTCATTTGCAGTCTCACTGACTTTATTTAGTTTAGGTAATTTTACATTTTGTTCTTTAAAATAGTAGCAATTGATACAAAATTGAACTAGGTCTAATGCCAACGACAATAGTTTTCTAGACAATGCTTTTAGCACATTGGTACCTTTAATTAGTTGGAATAAACATGTCATAGCTGAAAATCTGTTTTGCAAATAAAGTTCTTTAGTGTAGAAATCTAAAAAGTATGGCTTCTTTGTTCTTTATTTAATAGCAAAACAGAAGGGTTATGTTAGCCTTTCAGACTATCAACATTTTCTTGGTTCTGATATTTCATTATAAACTGCCATGAAGAATAGCGATTATCACTTGCTCATCCCCTGACTCTTCCCTGTACTCATGCTAGGATAAACATTTTTAGATTTTATGACTTGTGATAAACATGATCAGTTTCTATTTCTCATGAGCTCTTCTGTTCCTCACTTAAGTAACCAAATAGGCAGAAATAAGCTTTGAACTGTGTTTCCTAAATATTTTTTACCTTCAAGAGTTTACAGGAATTACTTGAGTAAAAGTTTTCTTTAATTAAGCTTACTCAACAAGGCAAACATTTCTGCTGGGCATGAAGCTCACATAACTTTTTTTTTTTCTCCAATTTTCTTGCTGCTTTTATTTATTTATTTTTTATTCATATGTGTATACATTGTTGGGGCCATTTCTCTCCTCTGCCCCTCACTCCCTCCCTCTTCCCCCACCCCCCTCATTTATGCCCTTTTCTCCAGTTTTGTTGAAGAGAAGACATAAACAATAAGAAAGACAAAGCGTTTTTACTAGTTGAGATAAGGATAGCTATACAGAGAGATTCCTAGTTTACTTATAGAATAAGTGGCAGCCTTGCCTTTGACAGCAAATCCCTACTTTTAGTGGTTACTAGAGCCCATCTCACCAGCAACTCACAAGGTTCACCACTCTGTCAATAGTCCTGGCTTCTTTGAGTCCAGGTCACTTTGAGTAATCCCATATGTTCTCGAAGAATGTGAGGCAGACACCAACCCAGCTTGTACAGGCTTCTCCATTCTTTACTGTGTTGGCTGATTGTGATACAGTTACCTTCAGACTCAAAAAGCAACTGTAATCTGATCTCTGTTTTTTACTGGTTTTAGCCTTTTGCCTAGGTGCGTCTCAGTTACTGCTAACAAACCTTCTTAGGCCTATATGGCATCATCATTTTTTCTTGTTAGCTTTTACTTTTACTTATTCCAGTGAAACCTCTTCCTCTTTTCCTTTTCTCTGCAACTGGGTAATCACTTGTTTTCCTTGGAGAGTCAGTTCTATGACTATTTGGTCATTCCCTTTTCCTTTAGGGTCATCTCTGCCTGTGAGCTCCAGGGTCTTGGTGGATTTGATATGAAATGTTTCTCTCCTTCCGTTCTATATAAATGTCTCAGGTTGGCTTCCTGCTTTATTCTTTGTCCTGCTATTATATTCCTGCTTTATTCTTTGTCCCTCAAACTTCGATTTCTCTGTCATCATTCATTTCTTCCTTTTCTACTCCATGTACCCAACTTTTAGATCAGATTTCTGACACCTCCCATCAAATATCCTTTGAAATTAAGTTGTTAAGCACGTAAAACAAAAATACGTGCAAATTTGAGGCTGTGAGTTTGTTTGTTTATTTGTTTGTATGTTTTTGAGACAGGATCACACCGTATAGCCCAGGCTGGCCTCAAATTCATGATCCTCCTGCCTCCGCCTCTCAAGTGCCAGGATTTTATAGGTATGAGCCACCATGCCCAATTTTATTTAATATGTTTAGTATAACAAATTGTGTATTCTGTGGTGTTTGGACTTAAACTTGAGTTGAAGATGTACACAGGGACCCTCTCTGGCAGGACCCTTCCTAGGTTTCAGACTGGAACATTATGAGCAGAGTAATCCCTGCATATTAAATATGCAGACTCAGCCCTACCATCTAAGACTAATGCTGTATTTAATCAACTCTAAAATACATCTCACATCTACCGCTAGGATCCCTATAACAATCAGTAGTGTGCAGTAATTTAATTTCAGCAGATTTTCTTTCTGTGAGGTACATAAAATTACGATGTATCTGAAAATGGGTAGTGCTGAGATGCAATGGAATGTAATGTTAGTAGGAGTGGCTAACATCTGTTGAGTACCTAATATGCAATAATTTTTCGAGGTGCTTTATTATGCATATTATCTCATTTGATCTTTATTCCATCTCTAGAAAATAGAAATGTTCAGTTGAAATAAACTAAAGCATAGAAAATTTCAGGGCAAAAAATAAAGAAGAAAAGTTCTGGGAGTGGTAGAGTTGAGATTTGAACCCAAGCAACAAAGTGGCCTTAGAGCTGCTGTTAGCCCTCTCCTGTCTGTTCTGCCCCTTCATAACTGGGTTTTTCCCTTCTTTAAGGCATCGCTGGCTTCACTGCATGACTGATGACCCTCCAACAACAAAACCACCTACTGCTCGTAAATTCATTTGGACAAACCATAAATTCAACATGACTGGCACTCCAGAACAGTATGTACCTTACTCCACCACAAGAAAGAAGATTCAGGAATGGGTTCCACCTTCAACACCTTACAAATAAAGACAGTGAAGACCACCTTCAACATGTAAAATACAGGGCTTTTTGTGTAATTGCACTTTCACTGCTTACCATTGACTTGATTAAAATTGTTTGACCAAGCAATGTCTTTTGTGCCTTTTTGCCCCTAACTTTGTCATCAACAGTAAAATAAAAGCTCTCAAACATGGTTAGGTTGGCTGTCTGATTTAGAGCTCCCCATTTCCTGAAATCGGCCCCAGTGATGCTGTTTTAACTTCATGATCACACCTCACTGCCATAGTTTATCCACAGGAGGAGACCTAACCCAAGCCATACAAGTGTCACCTGGGAATCTGAAACTTGAGTGGAGAGACACAAAGGCTAAGAGGCATGAGGCCTTGGTAGTTTTTTTTGTAGCTCTCTAAGGGGAGGGTCCTCAGAGATTCTCTATTTCCTGGGTTTTGGTTCTTTAGCAGTTTGTTTTTGCTGTTGCTTACAAACAACAACAAAAAACTAATATCCAGATTGGTACCAGAGAATGGGTTTTTAGGCAAATGTGAGATCTTGAATTCATTGTTGTGTTGTAATAGAATGAAAGGCAAGGCCATATCCCTCTGTATTCGGATGAAAAGTGAGCAGCTTAAGAGACAAACAGCTCTTCGAGTTATTTAGTCAACAGGATCCT
Organism: Castor canadensis; assembly: GCF_047511655.1. Lineage (NCBI taxonomy): Eukaryota > Metazoa > Chordata > Mammalia > Rodentia > Castoridae > Castor > Castor canadensis. The sequence continues at coordinate 132,661,133 of NC_133393.1, read as the reverse complement.
TGACGCACCTGAAATAAGGCCCTTGGAGACTGGTTAGCAGTCAGAACAGAACAATTGAACAGTGATGAACAAAACGCTAGAATTACAGTGGATGCTTGGTATCCACAGGTATGTGGTTTTAAGGGGAATTCTATGACTTAGCCAACCTCCTCAAGTTTCTTATGTGAAAATTAGGGGATAGAGTAGGGTCCTGACTGTTGTTACTGAGAAGAGGCAGGAACTAGAACAATGGTCCTTAGAGTCACCTGGGATTTTTTTCCTTTAAAGTATATAAAGGCCCAGGAAATCAAACCAACATGCCTGAGGGAGGAATCCAGGAAAGGATAAATTTTGACTAGCCACTATGTGGTTCTATTTGCAGCCAAGGTTGTGAACTTCTGAGCTAAAGAAATCCACACATAAAAACAAGTTCTGAAACTTTTCCTCAGTTAATAAGGGATAGCCTTACTCAGGGATACCCTGGAGTATCCCTTACTCAGCTGAATAAGGTTGAATTCTGTATCCTCAGGAGATACTGGGTTCACTGTGCTGTTTTGGGCAACTGTCTGCACTTTGATTGACTGATGTATCACAGGTCCAAAAGGCAGTCTGTGCTAGAGACTGCATGAGAGTTCACATGCTCTGTTCATCTACCACTTCACTAACTCCTCTGTCAGGGTCAAAGGCATTGCTATCTAATGCCACCAGAAATAGATTGGCAAAGGAAACTTGTGAATAATGAGAAGTTCTTAGCCGTTGACTCCAGAACTGTGCTATCCTAATAAATAGGAACACTTTCACCTTCTACCCTGCTACTCTCTCAAGTGACATGGACTCAGAAAGAGAAACAGTAAAGTTTTCAGGGATCCATGAGTACTTGCTCCTAGTTAGCATTAACTTGGCAGTAATTGGGAATACTACAGCCAACTGGTCAGGATAGAGGATTGTGGGGATTAAATGATAAATGGAGTTTGGACCCCATTTTACTGTGAGCTCCTGGAACACTGTACTAAGACCCACCCCATCTCATGGTTTATTTACTCAGTTCCTAAGTGTAGATGGGATGTACATTTACAGAATGTGAAAACTGGCTCTCTGCCTTGAGGTATAGGTGCTCTGTAGTAGAAGGGCCAACGGTAAGCCAGTGGAACCTTCTCCTGTGGTTTGGATATGGTTCGAGTGTGCCCCCATGGATTCATGTGTTGAAATTTAATCCCCATTGTGAGGTATGAAAAGGATAAAAACTTAATTCTGAACATGATGTTTTGAGGTGGTTCTTTGGGAGGCAATTTGGATAAAATACAGTCCTCAGGGTAGAACTGCCATGACGGGATACTGGTGACTATAAGAAGGAAAGACACCAGAAGACATCACACACAAGCTTCCTGTCTGTTGCCCTGTGTTGCTTTGTGCCATCTCAGGACTCTATAACAGAAGGCCATCGCCCGATGCAACCTCTCAATCTTAGACAAGACTGTAGCCCAAATAAACCTCTTTTCTTTGTGAAGTTGCCCAGTGTCAAGTTTTTCGTTGTAGTAACAAAGAATGGGCTAATACCCCTCTCTAACAAAATAATAAGAGAGAAAGCAGTTGGGTAATTATAGAGGTTACTACAACCATCAAAGGGCATAAAGACAAAAATGTGATTCCCGTTAACATTGTCCAAGTGTACAGTGGGCTTCCAGCTATCAGTGGGAAACATTGGTGGATCTCGGAGAAGTCAGTGTACTACAGTAAAACTTAATCTTGAGGTGACCAGAATTATAATCGCTGTTCTGAAGTCTTTATTGGAGCACTCTGCCATTTGTTATGTGACTGACTACTTCATTTTTATCCATTTTGGTTTGTACAGTCCTCCAGCAGTTACTTGATTTTACCTGACAGTTACAGAAATAACTTTACAAATCTGCCCCAAAACTTGTGACATGAGGACATTTAATGCCTCACCAAACCATGAGATGTCACATAGTTCACTATATTAATGCAGAGCAGGAAATACCAGATCCCGAGATGTCCTCCTAAGAGATGGGTATGCCAAAGACTGGAATCTGAATCTCATAGAAATGCAGGACTTGATTCCTTAGTAAATTCCCAGGGATCCAGGGGTCTAGGGCATGCTAAGATAGCCCCTCAGTGTCAAGGACAAATGGCTACACCTCATCCCTTCTACAACTAAGCCCAGTACCTGTGCTGCCCGCCCAAGACTTCCAAGACAGTTTTCAGCAGGTAGCTATGTTGGCCTTAAAAGTTGGCAGACTAAAATCAGTGCCTATAGGTGGCCCAGGCAGTGCCTATAGGCAGCCTTGCTGCTCAACCCTGTCAGAGTCCAGCATTTCCCAAAGTCAGAGGCAAATCTCTAGGAGAGCCTCAGTGGACTCATGGGTTTGGGAGCAAGGTCACACCCCTCAGGAAGATCTCTTCTCCCTGGCTTTTTTCCTGGGTTGTGGCAACCAGGACACCAGGTGCTCACTAATACACCTCCTCACAAAGCTGACCATTTCCAGCATCACCTACTAGATGGGTCAGAGGAAGCATGAGGCACATGTGGTTTGTGTGACCAGATTTTCCCTACTGTGCCTTGACTACCTTACTCCTTTTCCATGCCCCTGCCAACCTGAGCCTTTGTCCTTGTGGAGAGTTACTGTCCAGTTCACTGCAAATGAAAAAGACCAGTCTGGCTTATAGGTGTTGAGCAGTGGGCACCACCAGCTAGAAGTGCATGGTTGTATATGACAGCCCTGGTAGGGGTTGTTCTGAAGTACAACACAGGGCAAGTCCCAGATACTTGGGAGGTGGCAATTGGGAGGATGGCAGTTCAAGACAAAATGTTAGCAAGACCCCATTTTAGCCAATAAACCAAGCATGGTAGTATCTACTAAGACACTATGCATGTGGACATTATGCAGTAAAACAGTATTGATCAGATTTAATAATTTTACTGGAGGTAAGATAATGACTAAGACATAATAGTAGCCTTGAAGAGCAAATACTGAAATTTCAAAAAATAAAAACCCTTGTGGGGAATCATTAAAACATGCAAGCAGTTATAAATAGGAAATTTAAAAAGGTCACTGAGCAATTTTATAGGAGAAAAAAGGTCATTGAGCAATTTTATAGGAGAAAAAAAAAACACTAATTACCACAATGGCATGCTGTTTCCAAAAAGATTGGTAATTCTTTCAAGGGTTTGTAATGGCTTGCAAAGACCATTACACCTTTATTCTGCACTGTCCTCCTACGGACAGAGAAATCCTATTTATAACATTCTTTTCAAACACACCTTAGCCAGACACTGCCAATCCATCAGTATGCGTTGTATTTGCATCCTAAGTGTGCAGGAATCCAGCCACGTTCATCAGCTCTGACTCCAGGAAGATAATGTGCATAAATATACCTGAGATTTATGGACATAATGGGAAATTATAGAAATAGACACATAGTGCCAGATAAATATGTCAAATCCTTTGTAGCAGAGCAATGAAACAGCCCTGCTGTCCCAGAGAGAAGAGGATATGTGAGGGCCACCATGCTGCACGTTTCACAAGGAATACGCGGTGAATGGTCCCCGGGAGTTGTGTAACATGTTGGTTCCAGGACACCCAGATGTGTCAGGGCAAGAAGCCAACTCCTGGAAAATAGATATCTGGACTGCTTAGTGCTTTTAGTGTCTGAGGGCCTGTCTCCATGTGTGCCTGAAGCTACACTTCACCTAGACTCTTTGAGTATGTGAACCAGTAAGTCTGTCTTTCTCTTGCTTCTGAATCTAGATTGTCTTAGGTTTCTCTCAGTTGTAACTGAATGTCCTCACCGATACAAAATCCCCACTATTTCTCCTCTAGCAGTGAAATTTGTTATTGGCATTCACCATTTTTCTTATTAGATACAGCCCTGATGGATTTTCTGATTCAAAAATGTAGGCCTATTATGACCCAGTAGTGTTTCTCAGGGCTTATTACTTTAATAGTGATTTGTTTTTCTTTCTTTTTTTTTTTTTGGGCAGCACTGGGGTTTGAACTCAGGGTCTCCTTCTTGCTAGGCAGATAGTCTAATCCTTGAAGCTTATTACTTTAAAGTAATAAATAACTTTGTCTTAAAAGTTGAAGTGCTACATATATTCCAGGAAGCTTCTGCCCAAAAATTTGAAGACATATACAGGTCTTTAGAATTTCTGTGTGCAATGGTTGCTTATAACCCTGGGTTTGGAACTTTTGAGTCACAATAAAATACAATAAAAAAAATGGCAGTTATTTTTGTGTCAGAAAATAAGACTAAGCATCAACTCCACAATTTTAGGTGATTTATGATACACCCTTTGAAGCAATAGAAAGGATGAAAAATTATGCACAAGAAAAGCTGTGTCCTAATTGGAAATTTAAATATTAGGTTGCCATGAAAAACTATTTTCTTACTTAGAAAAGCTATCTCTCTGCAGTAGGATTAATATCTTGGTAAAACTAGGAATTGCATCAAAGGCAGCACAAATTGCTAGAACAATTTCTCTAACTCAAGCTTGGTGGGGAAAAAAAATAAAAAAATTACTCATGGGAGTAGTCAGCCATATAAAAGCCATCCAAACAAAATATGCATATCTCACGAGATCAGCTCATCCAGCAATCCTCAGCAGGACCAAGGGAGGATGCCCATGGAAATGGCTGGGCTTCCCAATCTCCAAGATTGGAAAAAGCCCATACCATGTTAAAATGTAGTTTCACACTGGGAAAATTAATAAAACAGCCGACCCTATTACCTTCCTTTCCAACTACAGTAAACAAAACTGAGCGGAACTGTTGGTATTAGGATATGTGAGTTGAAAAGGACTAACTGCTAACCATTATGGGGTTTCTTTTTGGGAGTGACGGAAATGTTCTAGAATGAGTGATGGTGGTTGTTCAACATTGTATATACTAAAAAGTGCTGAATTGTATAGTTAAGTTTAAAAGGTGAACTTTATGCTGTGTGACTTTTACCTTTTTTTTTTTTTTTGGTAGTAGTAGGGTTAGAACTCGGCTTCATGCTGGCTAGGCAGGTGCTTTACTGCTTGAGCCACACCTCCAGCCCTGTTTTGTTTCGTTTTTTTTTAAAGAGTAACAGTGAAATTCCAAGTAACCCCATATCTGTGTAGCAGCAGTGACATCCCCTTGTTACTTAGCCGCCCACTGCCTCCCTTAGCAGTGTGCTAATAACCCTTTGCTTCCTCTAATTAAAAAAAAAATCAAGAAACGCAAGTCTAGTGGGTTATGACAACAATCTTATTTCCTCAACATAAAAGACATTTACTGTACTGTAGAGCCTCTCGGAACAATTGTGCTCCCTGAGCATGGGCAAGCACCAAATGATTATTCTCTCTTTTTGCTTCCTATAGATTTAGTTGAACTTCTTTCTACAAATTACATTACCTGAAGGTAAGTACAGTGTGTCATTAGACAGGAGTAAAGGGATGGGGAGGGAGGAAAAGGGGGATGGAGGTCACAAGTTCCTAACATTATAAAACCACTCAAAAATTGATAGCAAATAGAGGGCGCTGGCAGGCTTATCTATCCAGGATGTCCAGGTGCTGCCTTTGATTCCTCTGGTTTGGGGAAAATCTCAGAAGCTCTGGCTATAAAGTGACTTGTTCTAGCCAGGCATGGCAGAGCACACTTGTAATCCCAGCACTGTGGAGGCTGAGGCAGGAGGATCATGAGTTTGAGGCCAGCCTAAGCTACATAGTGAGATCCTATTTAAAAAATAAAAGAAAAAAGAAAGAGAAGGGGGGGTTATAGAAAAGGAAACCTGATCTGAAAGCACCTTAAATAAGACATTTAATAAATAATACTTGATGTAATTGAGAGCCTGTAGTTAGATTTAAGTAACTTAGGGGTTTTCTATGGCCAAAGGCTTAGTATCATTGTCAAGGACTCTGGTTTTTCTCATCTTTCCATTCTGCCATCTTAATGGTCCTAAAACGCATACTGCCATTTCAAGGATCACATGCAGATGAGGTCATTAGTCAGAAAAGGGAGGATGCTTCTGTCTCATGTCCCTTTTGAGATTACAAAAATCTTTCTAGAAACTTCCAACAGACTTCCTCTCATATCTCTTTAGCCAAAATTGTATCTCAGGCCTATGTCTGGACCAATCACTTGGCAAGGGTCATAAGACAACCATGTTTGGCTTAATAATCAAGAGTCAGCCTTGTCAAAAAGCATAAAAAGTGAAATTCAGGTTCTGTTATCAGAGTCTGGAGGAATGATTCTGAGGGGCAGTGACAATGTATGTCATAGAGAACCCTGAGGTGAGCTTAGTGGTGTCCAAGTTGCTCTAGTGGTGTCATGATTAATATCTCTCAGAGAGCAAAAGTGGCCTTGTCCACTGGGGGGGGGGGGCAACTATTGTACTGGGGCTTTGTCCATAAATGTAGAGCTTTTTTTTTTTTTTTTGACAACTCCGTATTTCAAATTATGTATTTCTTTGTGACCTCCCTGGCTTGGGTAAAACTTGCTGGAGAATCTCAGAGAACACTGCTGCCTTTGGAGGCAGCCAGCCCCAAAAGCTGACCTGGATTTTTCAGTCTGAGAGTTAAGCTAGTCATTAATATTTGTCACGTAGCTGTGCTTGCCCCAGTTCCCTGCTGTATCCACACACCTGGCCCCATAACCTAAGTTAAAACTCTTAACCAATTTTCCACTGGTGAAGAAGAGTTCAAGTTTTATTCTCACACCATCCCTGGTAGCCACTTGGAGCACGGTTGCTCTTCCACTTTTAACAGAGTAGGGAGTCTGCCTTGCTCTCATTTCTTATATTATTATTATTTTCATACTTTAATTTTCATGGTAAAATCATAGGCAAAGATCCAAAACTTAACAAAAATTTAAAACAATAATGATTTAGTTAACTGATTTACAGTCCCTAAAAACATCACCAATTTAGGCCTTTTTTATTAATACTTACTTTAAATAGAATCATGTAAATAACTAGGTCAGCTAAACTTGGCATTAAATGTCCATATTATAGATCACTGTACAAAATTTCTTAGAGACATTTTTAAAGTTATTATTTTTTTGGAGGTATTAGGATTTAAACTTAGCCTCGCTCTTCCTAGGCAGGCACTCTACTGCTTGACTCACACCTCCAGCCATTTTTAACAGTTATACAAAATTCCTATATTGAGGAACTCCTCTATTGAATTTAATAGAAACTCAGTTTTTACATTATTTTACTGATTAAAAAGTCCTTAGGAAACTTGGTGATTATTTGGAAACAGCTGTGGCATCAGCTTTTCTCTTTGTAGGACCCATCTTTTATTTATGAGAAAAATAGGATTTGAAACTTTTGGAGATTCGTCAGCCACTGCCTCCTGTGGTGGCTAATTTCAAGTGATTTAGGAAGATTATATCAAATCCCCAGTGCGTCTAGACAGTTCTGGATTATGCCATGTTTACCTTTGCCAAGACAACATAGACAAACTAATGATAGTAGCAGGTATTATATTCACCTCATCCTTGACTCAATAAATGTGGGGGGCACTTGTTGTCCCCTTTTTTGAAAGTAGAATTCTTTGGGAATTCTTCCCATCCCTGCCCTGTGCTTATACTGGGGGCAGCATGTGACCCAGGCCTGGCCAGTTCTAAGGGTACCTTTCTTTTGGCCCCTGTCAATTGCTTAGGATATAGGCACGTGTGGGCCTCACCAGGTCAATCAAATTCTTCTCCAGGACTTTTTCTAAGTGAAACTAGAAAAAGGGAAAGTGCTTCTTTCTCCCAGGACCATATACATAGCAACAGGGCAGTGGCCATGTTTTTAGCTTTAGAGGAAAGCCTTAGAAAAGGAGAGAAAAGAAGGGGGGGAAGGGGGGAGGGAGGGAGAGAGAGAGAACCACAGTTCTCAGAGATACTGCTTCCTGGATGCTTTCCTTTGATTCTATGACTGAATCCTTCTTCCAGATGCCCTTTTTTGTTCAATTCAAGCTGAATTTCTCTCATTGGCAGTAAAAGTGACCCTGACTAATGCCATAAGACATTGGTATTCTTCAGTTGGTACTTGGCTAAAAATCAGTGCTTTCCAAATTTATGAGGAGCGTGATGGAAGTCATTTTCATTCTAATAATGTATAATTCTTAGCATCTTACGGAATATCATGTGGCTTTATAGAAATAAATGTCATTTGTCATTAGATTAATGGAATTTATTTGACCAGCCCTCTATGACCTTTAGTTATTTACAAATGAAGTGGTTTTTTGTGCCTACAGCTACAGCTCCAAACCTGGCATTTTGATTTAAGGCCACTTTTATGAGGTCTCCTTGGGCCTTCTCACCCTTTTGCTCTTGCCCCATCTTTACAACATCCTAACAGCAAGGTCAGCTTACAATTGCCAGGTTGGTTGTTATACTCAGCGTCTAGGCCATCTTAATTCTCACTGTTTCAGTGGATGTTTTGTTTCAACTCATGGAGCTTCTGTCACTTGATGTTGATTTCTTTTCAGCGGTTGCTAGGATACACCATCAGCATCCATTCATCCTTTAGAATTACAGCCAACTTGAGCTCTTCCTGACTTCTCAGTACTGCAACAGCAGTGGCAGTGTCAGAAGAGTCCCATTCAATTCTGCAAGGGGTGGAGAGGAGAGTAGCTGAGGACTGGGGGAAGGGAGGCATGAGCTGTGCAGCTCAGATACTAGTGGGGTCTTCCTCCTCCTTTAGCTCTAGATAAAAATGATTCAAATTCCCCTCTCCCCTTCACACTCGAAGAAAGCCCAATAATCTATCCAAAGACTCAGGAAGATAGAGATTACATTCTTTCAGATTAGCCTTTAGCTCCAAATTCCTCCTCCACACCCACCCCGTTTTAGAGGTGGGAATCAAACCCAAGACCTTATGCAAATGCTCTGCCATCAAGCCACACCCCCAGCCCCAAATCTGTTCAATTGGTCCACTCAACAGAATGTACAGTCCTGTCATGCTGTCCATCTCTACTTGCATCCACCCACGTGGAGAATTCAGCCTCTTTTTAATTTCCACTAAACATTACTCGTAATAGATATTTGTGGTTCCAGCACACTTTAAGCTGAAGATTGGGGTGACAGGATCTTACATTTCAAAAAGATTATTGACCTCAAAATTAATATTGCTGCATTCTTTTATTTATTTATTTATTTTCAGTGCTAAGGATCAAACCCAGGGCCTAATGCAGGCCAGTACATGCTAGGCCTGTGCTCTGCCACTGAGCTACATCACTAGCCCAATATTTTGTGTGTTTGTGTGTGTGTGTGGTGGTACTGGGATTTGAACTCAACGCTTCACTCTTTCTAACCAGGCACTGAATCACTTGACCCACGCCTTCAGCCCTTTTTTCCCTTGTTTTTGAGATAGGGTCTCGCTTTTTGCCCAGGCTGGCCTGAACCACGATCCTCCTATTTCAGGCTTCCGATAGTAGCTGGGGTGACAGGTACAGCCATCATGCCCAGCTCTTTTCCATTGAGATGGAGTCTCTTGAACTTTTTTCCTGAACTGACCCTGAACCACAGTCCTCCTGATCTCAGCTCCCAAATAGCTAGGATGACAGGTGTGAGCCACCAGCACCCCGCCCAACATCTACTTTCAAATGTCCTCTCCACCTTGCTCTGTTGGCTGCTTCCCTCAGTCCTCTCTTCTCTTGTTTCTGTTATTTCCTGCTTCGAGGGAAAAATATATTTTAAAAAATGAATTAGTTTTTTGAGACAGGGTCTCGCTCTATAGCCAATGCTGGTCTCAAAGTTGCTGTGTAGCCCAGGCTGGCCTCCAACTCACCATCCCCATGCCTCAGCTTCCAAACGCTGGAATTATAGGTATACAGCACCAAGGCCAGCTGGTTTTCATTGCCTTGTGCTTGCTAGGCAGGTACTGTACTTGCCACTTGAGCCACGGCCCTAGCTATTTTTTCTTTAGGTATTTTTTTAGACAGGGCCTCAAATTGTTTGCCCATGCAGGCATTGAACTGTGTCTTTCTACCTATGCCTCCCACGTAGCTGGGATTACAGACGTAAGCCACTGCACCCAGCCCCCATTTTTTAAAATTAGCTGTACAAAAATGTTTTTCATTATGACATTTTCATACACATATGTAATGCACTTTGATCACATTCACCACCCCCATTACCCTCTCTTGCCCTCTGCCCTTCTCCCACTGGTCCCCTTCTTCTTCCCAAATAGTCCCCCTCCTACTTTCACGTCTTTTTAAAAAAAATCTAGATTCTACATAAAAGAGTAGTTCTTATTTTTTAATACAGAGCAGTTCAGCCCTTCTCAATCCTATGTTCCAGACTCTTTGCACATCTAAGGATTTCTTTTTACCGTTTCCAAGGTTATCGAAGGTATGGATGGGGTCCATTTTGTCTTACACCACCATTGATGGAATTCGTCATGTCCCAGACTTTGTACTAAGTGCTTTTTGGATATAATTTCTCACAGGCACCCAGTGCCATTTTACAAATGGACATTCCTGTTACTAGCAGCTGAATAGAATTCCTAACTGGCATTGACACATATTGGGGTTAAAAAATAGAGTTAGTGGCCAATGTTTAAAAACTGGAGACTAAGATGGGTGTGGTGATAAATACCTATAGTCCCAGTTACTCAGGAGGCTGAGAGGAGGATTGCTTGAGCCCAGGAGTTTAGAGTCAGACTGGACTTCATAGTGAGAGCTATCTTGATATATATATATATATATATATATAGAGAGAGAGAGAGAGAGAGAGAGAGAGAGAGAGAGAGAGACAGAGACAGAGACAGAGAGAGAGAGAGAGAGAGAGGGAGAGAGAAGGAAGGAAAGGAAGGAGAGGGAGAGGAGGAGGGATGGGGGAAAAGGAAGGAAGAGAGAAAGGGAGGCAAAGAACAGGAGATTGCATATAATAATCTTGATTTCTGCTTTCTCTTGGAAAAAAAAAATTCTGTCAACATCAGGTCATTGGCAGCAATCCACTTCAGCTCAGCAACTAGTGGAAAACCCATTTGCGTCACTTGAAGGCTCTTGTGTTTGTTTCACCCCCCCCCTTTTTTTTTGTCACTTTGTGCCCCCAATCTTGCAGACTGAGAACAGAAACAGGGAGGGTTCTGAGGGACTTTGCTGCAGTATGATGGTGAAGAGCCAGAGGGTCGGCGTGATGGTGTCTGTCTGAGACATGCTGGGCCCCATTGGGGGAGGCTGGAGGGATGTAGAGATCATGAGAAGAAACACTTCCACAGTGTGACAGGGGTGGTGACAGACCCCTTACTAGGGTCCTGAACATCTAGACTCTGAGATGCCACTTGTAGGAGCAAGAAAACTCCAGGGCTGCTGCCCTCGAAGCTCAGAATGCCTTGTGGGGATGGGACTGGCCCTGCCGGCCTGGAAGGAGCCAAGGATCTCCTGTAGGTGTGAACTCAGTGGGAGCAGGGAGCAGGTCCACCAGAGACCCTGGGGTTGCCTTCCTGCTCTAGGGGCGCTGTGCTTAGCAGTTCACTTACTCACCCAGAGCGCACGCATTCGTCCATTCCCTACCTCACTCTATGAAGGGCTTGTCGCTGCTACAGGAGGAATGCCAATGTCCTTAGAGCTAAATAGAAGTAAAATTAAAAACTGGCAGGTTATATGGCTCTTTTTGATTGTAAGGGGCTGGGGTTTGAGCTCAGGGCTTCACGCTTGCAAAGCAGGCGCTCTACTGCTTGAGCCACACCTCCAGTCCATTTGGCTCTGGCTATTTTGGAAATGGGGTCTTGAGAACTATTTGCCCTGGCTGGCCTTGAACCTTAATCCTCCTGATCTCAGCCTCCCAAGTAGCTAGAATTACACGCATGAGCCCCCATACCTAGCTAGGTACAGTTTTTAAATAAAATATATCTGCTGTATTTCTCTTACTGTAAAAGCAGCAAATGTACATAGTAGAAAATTTAGAAAATACAAACAAGGAAAAAATTCAAAAATTAATGATTCCTCCACTAGAGAAAACCATTGTTAATACCTCAAAATATCTTTTCACTTCTTTCTGTGTAAAAATGCAAATATTTTATGAAAGTGTGAAGATAACCTTTATCATTTACTGTTTTTCCACTTACTGAAAATATTTTGTGAACACCATGCCCAGTTAATATTTTTTCATCCATAGTATCATTTTATTTATGTGTTTATATATTTATTTTTTTATCTGTTTATTTTTCTTGAGGTGCTGGGGATGGAACCCAGGGCCTTGCACATGCTAGGCAAGCACTCCACCACTGAGCCACACCCCCCCAGCCCTTCGCTTTACTTTAAATGAATGAATAACCTTCCATCACACAGGTGGATCATAATTTATTAACACTTAACTCTACCAGGCAAGACTTTGAAATCTACCATTTTACTGGAAAATCCTATTTCAGGTAAGTATGTCGGCTCTCTTAGGCTCCTAGACTCCTGCATGGATTAAGGACCAATAGCCCAGGAAGAAAAAAAAATCTATAGAACAACTGTCATGCTGCCAAATCTATCCTACTATTCTCTTCTAAGCAGAAAAGAATGACTGTTACTGTTCTCTGTCTTCCATGTTATATAACTTGTTGAAGTTTCTAGCTGGGCTGCTCTAACACTATTAATTAGACCTCTTGCTTAACTTGGGAAATTCTCCTGTGAATGAACAGTGATCCATCTTCCTGGACTCTCTTGAACGAAAGTGACATGCAGATGTTAACATACTGCTGGGTTTCAGGAGGAAACCACCCTTGTGAATAAATACAGCAAGAACTTAACAGAACGTTAACTCACTCCTTCAGGTGTGTGCATGAGTCCTCCCAGGAATGCTATGGAGAGTGGATGAGTCAAGATCTGTCTTCAGAGGTTATTCATGTCAGTTGGCTCTCACTGTGTCTCATTCCTTTGGTGGAGCAGCTGAGCCTGCCAGCTAAGCGTGGCCACTGTCATACCATGGGAGCCTTCTCTTCCAGTCACCTTCTTTTCACATAAGTCACTATCAGGAAAGAGGCTTTCGCCATTTCTTTCTTTGCTTTGATTTGGAATGAATATTCTGTACATCCCACCTTTCCCTGCACACTGGCACTAGGAGACCTGTTGTCGGCTGTCCAGCTTCTCCTCTAGAAGAGGAGAACTAATAGAACTAATGTTCTATTTACTTTGGGAAACCATCATTCCCACCATTCTCAGCCATGTGGATTTTATGTGATGGTTAGAACTTTGTCCCTCTGCCTAGATTCAGTGATTGGTTCAAAGGTAGGCTTAAGACTTAAGGTAGTCCAATTAGAGGTCTGTCAATAGGAATTCCAGGACACACCCTGCTTCCTCTTCTACTTGAAGAATGAGGAAGCATGCCCTCTGACCTCCACCCCTAGGAGGCATCTTTAACAATAAGGAGAGCGAACCTTCAGATGGAAAGTAAAGATGGGAAGACATCAAAAATCATTAAGTTGCTGGATCACACTCTGCCTAACATCAATTCTCCAACTGTCTGTTTTTTTTCAAACTCAGGGCTTCATGCTTACAAAGCATGAAGTTCTACTTCTTGAGCCACACTTCCAGTCCATTTTGCTCTGGTTATTTTGGGGTTGGGGATGTCAGGAACTATGATTCTCCCAGTCTCAGTCTTCCAAGTAGCTAGGATCACAGGCATGAGCTACCAGCGGCCTGCTGTCCTTTTAAAATATGTAAGCCAATAAATTTTTTCTTTTAAGTCAGTTTGGGAAGTTTTTCTGATGTTTACAGATGAAAGATACCTAATCTAAATGGTCCCACTTATGAAATAACTGAAGCAGACTCCCAGCTTTCTTTCCTGTGATGGCTTTCTTCTTGTCTACACATTGCTTTTCTTCTGAAAGGTGTGGATGTTCTCCCCATTAAGCCCACACAGCTAATTCTCATCACTCCCTTTGTGTACCTTTCTTCTTTTTTGTAGTTCCCAGGAATCCAGGCTCCTTTTCTTGTCAAAGCCACCAACCCCCTTTCCACCCTTAGGAAATATTGATTCCAGGAATGACAAATAAATAGGAGCACAATTCCTTAGCTTCCTTTTACTTTCTTTTTCTAGAAGGAAGCAAGCAGTAAGAATCTTTCTGACTATGGGCTAGAGGTGTGGCTCAAGTGGTAGAGCACCTGCCTAGCAAGCGTGAGGGCCTGAGTTCAAACTTGAGTAAAAAACAAAACAAAAAATCTTTCTTATTTCAGCAGTGTGGGTAACCGTGGTGAAGAAACTCACAAAGAAACCAAAATTATAAACATGGAGTGTTGACATGGGATGCAGAAATTACTTAGTATTACCACCTTTGGGCTGTGGACCTAGGCCCTGGGTGGTTCCAATGTGTCTCCCTCCAATGTTGGATTATTGGCCTAAACTGCTAAGCCCAGGACAATTCAAACCAGGGCCTCAGCTAGGTCTGGGAGCTTTCTGGGTTACCGACTATATTTGCTCCCTCGTTTCTGTGGCAAGTATGGAACCCTAGGTCTCCTTAGAGGAGAAAAGCACTTCCTACCCAGTGTCCAGAAATTATTTCCATGGACTTCAGGCCACCTGATCCTACTTGATAGATCCACCCCTCATCTGCCCTTCTCAAGTAGCTTTTTGATGACAGTCTTTGGTAATCCCTCCTGGTGTGAGTAACACCTTTTGTTTATTCCTCAGCATTGTCTCTCCTTCATGGCAAGAGTACTCCAATTGCCTTGGGAGAACTAGCATCCTTCTCTAGTTTAGGTGGGATTGACCTAAGTCCCACAAGGGGACTCAATTAACTTATGCCAATCAGCAAAGCCCATACATCTGACTATAATGAGTGGGTCAAGAAAGTCACATGACTCCGTTAAGGTCAAAGAGACATGAGGGGTATTTGCTAAAGTTCACCTACATTCCAGCCTAACTAGCGTCATCAGCCTCTGGAAGTCCTCCCTTTTTTTCTTATCCATACCTTTGTTCTACACAAACAGGTATTAATGGCAATTCCCCTCTAACTAAAGTTTGGCTCCTTCACTTCTTGATCTAAACCAGGAACAGAAAATGGATAATATCTTGTGAGCCAAGTCCATTCCATAAGTAGTAGGTCTCTGGTGATCTATCCCAAGAAAGATTCTGAGACTCAGCAAGAATAGTCAGGAATCACTTGGTGAGGTCTTCCATGGGCATAGGACAGGATAGGATGGAGAATGACTAGGTGCCTCATGTTTTTGATGTCACTGTTATAAGTCAAGGTCTGAACCTACTTCCTCTGCTGGTCTCAGTCTGCCTGTTGCTGCCTACTAAATGTGTCTTTTCCTGGTTCACAACTTGTATGGCCATCCCCCACAAGTCCTCTCCTTGTCTAAGGGGCACATTGAATTCCCTGGAATGACTGATACACCCTGAGACAAATGACTTGTTCAGTGCCCTTCCTCCCTTGTATTATGTGTTCCTCCATCTGTTTAAGTCTCTAGTGACTCATTCAGGAACCAACAGAGTTCTTCCCCCCACCCTCCATCTATAAAGGTCATTTTAGGATTACAGATTTACAATATAAAAATAGCTTAAATACGAATAGACATGATTTTCATCAAGAGAACAGGTGGGCTGGTGATCACACAGCAACCACCATTCATGACTAATCCATTTCATCCTTTTTATAGACATAGCTGAGCCCAGCTTTATTCATGATTCTTTCCTCAAAACCACATCGAAGTCTATAATGCTCCAGAAATTCTGATTCCTGAATGAAATCAATTTGTATTGGTGTTTGAACCTGTATCCATCAGACTTCATCACTCTGACCAAAACATCTGATATAAACAACTTAAGGGGAGAAGGATTTTCTTCACCACTGTGTTTTTGTCACCCAAGTACCATTTCCCCCTCTTAGCACGACCAGAGTGTCTGATTCATCTCTAGTTCTGCTACTTCCTAGCTATGTGACCTGAGGGATTTCCTTAAGCTCTGTGTATTTGTCTTCTTACATGGAAATTTGAATAGTAATTGTACCTCCAGCACACAGCTGCCGTGAGAATGAATGGTCTCAGTGTTTGATTTCAGAAGGTTCAGTCCATGGTTGCTTAGTCCCGTGTGTTTCAGCAGAACATCACATTGTTGGGAATCATGTGACAGAGGAGTTTCTTTACCACATGGCAGACAGGAAACAGAAAGGAAGGAAGGAAAGGTCTGGGGACCAGGTGTAACCTTCAAAGGCCTGCCCCACTGACTTACTTCCTCCAGCTAGGCCTCCTAAAGTTTTCACCACCTTCTATAACAGCGCCACCACCTGGGGACCAAACATTCTACAATGAGCTCTGGGACACATCTCATATTCAAACCATAACAGAACCCTGCCAGTGTCTTAGTATATTTTCGCTGCTTTTGGTGGGAGAAATTTATGTCATGTGGTTATAAACTACTTGTTATTAGGGTGCTAATTGTTTGACTGTGCCCCCCAAATCTCTTGTGTTGGAAACTGAGTCCCTAAATTCATATCTTAATGGTCCGTGGAAGTGGAGCCTTTGAGAGGTAATTAGGGCTAGATAAGGACACCAGGGCAAGGGCCCCGGTGATGGGGCTATTGGCTTTGTAAGAAGGAGGAAGACCTGAACAAGCAAACTTGCTCTCGCTCTGTCTTGTTGTGTGATGCTCTCCACCAGCTTATGATGCAGCAAGAAGACCCTCCCCTGTGGCACAGTAGTGTGGTTTGGTAGCAGAGTGTTTGCAAACATTCATGAGGACCTTGGCTTGATCCCCTGCACTGAAACAAAACTGAGAAAAAGTAAAGGAGGCCCTCACCACATTCAGGACTGATGCTGGCATCTTGCTCTTGGACTGCCCAGCCTCTAGAATCATGAGCCAAATACACTTTTATTTTTTAGCAGTCAGACAGTCCTGAGCATTTTGTTATAGCAACAGAAAATAAATAAAGGCAATGGGTGTCCAATGTAGCGTGTAATCAGTGTCACTTCTCAGTTGTGTCCCAGCTTGAGAGATCTGTCTGGAATGCCACTCACCTTTGTCCCCAGGTTGGTACCAATGATTGGAAGAGTGATATGGGCTCAGGCCTTATGGAAGGGTTTCTAGTTTGTGAGCCCCTCCTTCATGGCCTGGAAGTGAAAGCTGCTCAGTCCTCACTGGAGATCCCATCCATCTAGGATAATCTCTCATATCAAGAGCCTTAACATAATCACTTGTGTAGAATGCCTTTGACCATGGAAAGTCATAGAATCTAGTAAGTGGAACACAGACATTTGTCAGGGCCACTATTCTGACCAACACAGACCTATATCTACAGGGGAACCTACCACTGCTGAAAACATCTCTCAGCAGGAGCATGCTCAGTGTTCTGACACTTCCTGGTCCCACACTGTAACTCTGGGAAACCTGATAAAACTATGTACGGTCCATATAATTAACTATGAAAACTTTGTATCATGTCATGGTTCTCCATGTTTTGTCACCTAAGAACCATTTCCCACTCCATATAGCCAGACTGATTCATCTCTGAGCTCTGCCCCTTGCCAGCTGTGTGACCCAGGGATTTCCTTAAACTCTGTGTCTTGGGTCTCTTTACATGGAAAGTTGAATGGTAATTGTACTGTCAGCATAAGTTGTGAGAGTTAACTGAATTGATGGATATAAAGCATTGTGGAATGAGCCGGACACCCAGTGGCTCACACCTGTAATCCTAGCTATTTGGGAGGCTGAGAACAGAAGGATCGTGGTTTGAAGCCAGCCTGAGTGAAAAAGTTCTTGAGATCCCATCTGAACGGAGAAAGCTGAGTGGTGCACACCTGTCATCCCAGCTACTGAAGGAAGCATAAATAGGAGAATCGCGGTCCAGGCTGCCCTGGGCAAAAAGCGAGACCCTCTCTCCAAGATAACCAGAGCAAAAAGGGCGGGAGGCTTGGCTCAAGCAGCAGAGTGCCTGTCTAGCAAGCGTGAGTCCCTGAGTTCAAACTCCAGTACTGCCTGTGAGAATCAATTAAAGTTATGTCTTTTCTGTCAAAGGAGTTAATGTAAAACTATCACTGTGTGGATGCCAGCTAACCTTCTGAATTGCTGCCTACGTGCTTTGTGAAACGTTGCTTGACCTAGCAAGTTTCTTGCAGTCAAACAAAGAGCTGTTTATCACCAGATGTCCTAATCTCAAACTGCTCGCTTAAAGATGAATATTGCCCAAAAGAATTTTCTTGTTCTCCCTGCATCAAGGTCCCCCTTACCCCACGTGTCCCTTTTCTAAGTAACCAATCGGGAAGATTGTGAACCCAAACCTCTTCATCAGGGTGAGGGGCAGAGAGATAAAAACTGAGCTGACTCTGCTCAGCGTTCTGCCTGTCAGACTATGGTCTGTGGCTGCACCCTTCTGCAGAAGTAAAGCTTGTCTTTTTGCCTTGTTGAGCGACTCCCGCATGTTTCTTTGATCACTGTTTGGGAACAGCATTTCTAACATGCCAAAAAGTAAAAATAAAAATAAAGCACTGTAAACACTGCTTAGCACACAGTTTATATACAAGCTGTTGCTTTGATTACCCCAGTTTTCTTTTGGGGCAGTTGTTCTTCCCTCCCTTTGCCTCTGGTTTCAGATAGAGACAACCCCAACTTGCCCTCCATCTGCAGCACCCCATCCAAGTCTTCCTGAGTCAGGGGTTTTCAGGCTCAGTCTCACCAGGAGAATTTCTTGGCCAGGGATGGGTAGCTGGTCTGGCATAACACTCACCTTGCTCCTGGTTAACTCCCTCCATGCAGTAAATGAAAACTCTTCATTTTATAACCTTAAGTCATTCATGTTATAACAGAAAAGAAATCCCATAATAATATGTGAATTCAAAGTTACTTTGGGAAAGCTGTTTTGATCTGGCAGAAAGTGCTAGGGGCAGGGTGAATATTGTGGACCTGGCATTCTCTATACTGCTCGGCCCTAGTTAGGACCACAGCTTCCAGCTGGTCTCGTCTCTCTCATTCTTCCTGTCCATGTGGATTGCTTTCTATTTTATACCTGTTTTATTCTTTTGCAATCACGCTACTGAGATTTCAGAAGGGAGAAGGGATGAAAGGATATGTTCAATCCACTTTACTCAACTGTAAGGTCTTCCAGGAATCAAAGGGACTTTGCTGCAGAGTGACAGGTGGCATTGGCCCAGCTAGCTTATCTTTTATGAGTCTCCAAACCACAGCCACCTAGGCAGAAATTAAATCAGCAAATTTTAGTAACTATTTTAAGGAAATGTGAGCACTCAGAAACCTAACATGCTTTAGGGCAACATGGCTTTGTCCTGAAAGGTATTAGAAATCCCACCCCAGGAACGAATCCCTGGGCTTTGTTCCATGACAATAAAGCCATCCACCTGCAGCCTGCAGTCTCACATAGGAAACCATCCTGATGTAATTCAGTTCACACCCCTGCTTTGTTCACTTCTGCAGGGCGCTCAAACAGATACCAGCTCTTTGCTGGGATTGATGGCCTGTTCCTTCTGGGGATGCGTGTGCTGGTTTTATGGTTTTGTTTTGTTTTTTAACATTGTCTTTCTTTACTCTCTGTGCGTGGGAGACTGTGGAGTCCCAGCTACACAGTCATCTGCCCCTGGCTCAAGTTATCTCTCCTGTTACCAGCTGCCACCATGACTACAGAGCAAAATCGAGAAGACACAAGGACATAATCCAGTCATTGGAAAATAGCGTTCAGGAAATGCCAGTTGCTGACCAGCTTACCTTGCAATGATGCCTCTTGACATCGTAGAGGTCAGGACGAGCTGCCTTTTCAGACAATTTTCTATAAATTTCCCCAGTCGTAACCCTGAGCACCTGTCACTTCACCTCCTGACACCCAAACAGTTCACCTAATTAAAACATTGTCGGGGAAGACTGGGGTTCGGGGGAAACGATAGTTTATGTGATTTCAGGAAGGTGGATATAAAGCTGAGGGTGAAACTGAGTATTTACTTTAAATAGGAAAAACATTACAGAAAAATGAAAAGTTTAAAAAGCTGACAAATCTGTCAGGTGCTGGTGGCTCACGCCTGTAAACATAGCTACTCAGGAGACAGAGATCTGGAGGATTGAGGTTCAAAGCCAGCCTGGGAAAATAGTCACAAGACCCTCTCTCAAAAATATCCAACATGAAAAAAGACCTAGCAGAGTGGCGTAAGTGGTAAAGTGCCTGCCTAGTAAGTGTGAGGCCCTGAGAGCTGCCAAAACTAAAAAGCTGACAAATCCAGAAAGATGGTATCTTCATCACTTGACACATCTCTTCAATATATCTTATCTATTTTTCTGGTGCATACCTCTCTACACTTCTTCATACTAAAACTTCTTTTTTAGGCCAAAAGCCTGACTGTGGGGTATCACATGTCAGGTCTGGCCATTTGCCCAAATGTACCAAATAAAGAGAAGGTGAAGGGCAGAGAAGAACTTAGTTACTGCATCCCGGGCACACTGAGAGGAAGAAGAGGGAAATACGCTTTCAAGTTCATCTTCCTCACCCAGACACTTGCTTTAGATTTAAATAAAGGAGGAAGAATTGGGAATAGGGGAGAGGTGTGCATAATTTTTAAACAGTTCCAGACACAGGTGTGTTTTCTGGTGGTCAGCAGTGGCAGTCACAGGTGTTCATTGTCTCAGGGTTGGTCAGGTGGGGTTCTTGTTACAATAAGAAAGCCATTGTTGCCTGGCAGTGGTCTGTCCTGTGAGGCTCTGCTATTCCTTTCCTCGGGGAGAGCTGCCCATTGTAAAGATGTCATTCATTAGTCCTGTCCTTCCTGGAACCCAAGGTGATTAAAGGAGAGAGAGAAAGAGGGACTCAGAGTAAAGGATACAGATACAAAATGGAGGCCAGGATGCCAAGGTTTTCTCGTGCTTTCAGTTAATTTGTTGGCCCTGGTAGGAGGGAGTCAATGCTTTCCAGCAACAAGAGTTTTTAAAGGACCTGTTACAATACAACTAGTTTTTAATATCATTTTCTACAGGGGCATAATTCAGTCTCTCCTGTAACATGGTTGATTTTTTTGGAAAAATAATTGATATATTTTAGGCTTCCAGCCTTGGGCCCAGTTCTTGGTAAGTCATTTTTTAAAGCAAGTCATTGTCAAGTTTGGGAATCCTTACATCGTTTCCTTCATTTGTGAACTATAAGATGTCATGGGCATTTCAAGTTTTCTTGTATGGGACCTACCCTTAAATACTCTTGGAATCGATGGCACTCATTAACCAGTTTGTCGTTGGTAGCTCAGTTGTAATGGCGGGTTATGATGTCAGTATTTCATGTTAGAGCAAAAAGAAATAGATTATTATACATGTAGAAAGCTCATTCTTTTTCTTTTCTTTTTTAAGTACTGGGGTTTGAGCTCAGGGCCTACACCAGCCCTTTTTTGTGAAGGGTTTTTTCGAGATACGGTCTTGTGGAACTATTTGCCTGGGCTGTCTTCGAACCTTGATTCTCCTGATCTCTGCCTCCTGAGTAGCTAGGATTACAGGCCTGAGCCACTAGCACCTGGCACTCATTCTTTACTTCAAGATTCATCATTGAGTAATTCCTCTTAATGAATTACTGCTTTGATAATTCATTATAGTCACTGGCAATTTTGAAAAAAAAATCCTATTTTAATTTTTTGGTTTATAATTTGCTTCTCAATGGCAGAGTGATTTCTATTTATTTATGATCCTCTTCTATTCCCACCCCAGCTTACTCCACACTGAGCGGGGCCTCTCACGTGGGTGTGGTTGCCCTGGTCCACACAGTTAAGTTTTATGCACAACCCCCAGCACACAGGTGTGCCCTGGCCACCTCTTGGGTCTAGGGGTGGACACTCCTATGGCACAGTCCACTCTTGGGGGGCTGGACTTAGAGGAGGCCCATGTAGTTCCTGGAAGCAGACTCAGGGCCATTTGAGTGGGGAATTCTGGGGTCCTGAGTATTCGAAGTATGGGCCAGAACTGCAGGGTATGCATCCTGTGGATATCTCACCCTGAATAGAGGGTGCAGTGGGAGGTTGGCCAGCCCTCATTTGTGCAGAACACACGCAGGAGCTTTGGTTGCCCAGCTCCATTTTCCTGTACTCTGATCTCAGTAGTGGAGTGGGTGTGGGCCCACTCAAATTCCACCCAACACGAGGCCTGTTGGGTGCAAACTTTACTAAAATGTGACACCGTGTTAAAAACATTATTAGGGCCCTCCCCGGGCCTTGGAGGGGGTTTAAAGGTTAAGCCTATTTGTTTTCAGTCAGTCTGCCATTGCAGGAACTGGCAATCACCCTGTAATCTGGTGTACTGATCTTAGCACCAGTCTCAAAGACAGACCTCACATTTAAATTCTTGTCTTTACTCAGAAACCAATTTTTAAGGAAATCCCCATACTGATCCTGCATTCTCAGAGCCATTCCTTTTTTCCCTTACTCTGTCCATACCACAGGAAGCAACACGCAGCTGGAGGAGAAGGTGGGGACAAGGAGAAGCCAGGGTATTTTCCCTTTCTCTCTGCCTCAGGCCTCTTTCCAAGGCTCAGACCTCTATACTTCAAGATTCCAGCTTTTCTTGCTTGGGTGACCCTGGTCCTGGGTTCCAATAATCACCACTTCCTTCTTTTGTCCTTCTAGCTCAGTGGTTTTCAACTGGGGACATGTCTGTCTCCCTCCCCTCCACACACACACACACACACACACACAGAGGACATTCTGCAGACAATGTGAGCTGTTAAAACTGGGATGGAGGGGTGTTATTGCATCTCATAGATAAAGGGCAGGGATAAAGGCTAAACATGCAATGATACATAGGATGACGCCCCCACACACATACCACCCAACCCAGCAAAGAATCATCCTACTGAACACGTCCGAGTGTCCAGGCCAAGAATTCTGCTCCAGCCTGGATGCAGCAGTGGGCACCTGCAGCTGGTGACCTCAGGTTGGCCTCCTTGTGCCTTTGGGTACTTAGCTCTTCATTATGTGTAACCACTTCCCTGAATTAAATTCCCTCTGTTTTATTTTTCTGCAGCTGCACTGGGGTTTGAACTTAGGGCTTCACACTTGCTAGGCTGGCAGTCTATCACTTGAGCCAACCCTATTTTGTTTTGGGTATTTTCGAGATAGGATCTCATGAACTATTTGCCCTGGCTTGCCTCGGACTACAATCCTCCCTATCTCTGTCTCCTGAGTAAATTCTTTTTGTTTAAACACTTGTGAAGTGTTTGTTTATTCTGATTTGAACATTACACAATGTACACATGTATTTAAACATCACATAGTATCCTATAAATAGGTTCAATTTTATAGATCAGTTAAAAATAAACACTTCGAATAGCTTCTGTTTTTCTTAGACTGACTAATGCCTCCCAAGGATCAGCTTCTTTTCTTTTTCACTCTACCAAAACTGGCCAAGGGTAATTTCTCTGCCGCCACCCCCATGAATTCTAGAAATGTTCGCCATGACTGCCTCCATTCCCTTGACTTCGGTCAGAACTTCACAGTCTTCAAAAAGTAATTAATAGACTCTGCTATTTGATGATGAGACTCATCCACAGAGTCTAAACTGAGAATACCAGTGTCATTTTGGTACCTAGGTAGGTGGTATTCTTTTTGTTTTGTTTTGTCATGGGTTTTATGAGTCAGGGTCTGTCTGTGTAGCCCAGGTTGGGAGCTTATGTATGTATGTATGTATGTATTTATGTCTGCAGGTAGAACAGGCAGGGTCCCCGAGGCAGCTGGGGCCCAGCTGGGCAAGGGCTGAGCATCCTGGACAGAAGCGCGGTGTATATAGCTCTGGAGAGCAGGTGCTGAGTGAGGCAACGAGGCCCCACTGAGAGTTCTTATGGTGGTGCTGGGGTTCGAACCCAGGGCCTGGCGCATGCTAGGCAAACGCTTACCACTGAGCTACTCCCCAGTCCTGATGGGGTTGTTAATCAAGGAGGAGCACTACCTGATGGTCCTGGATCCCTGTGGAGAGGAGTGGAGTCCCTGAATTTAAACAGCACTTCCTTGGCCCCCTTGGCTGTCTCCTGGCTGCTGTCTGCACAGGTGACCATGGCGTCTGTCCTTCCCTCTCTCGCTCTCAGGCTCTCTGCTGCCCTGGTCTCCTTGCTAATTCTGGGTTCCTCTTCCTCTGCCACCTTCTCTATAGGACAGCAGCAGGGCTGGGCCTCCCCTGCTTATCATGTTCCCAAGATGTCACCCAGCACCCGACTGTGAATTCGGCCTCTCCCTTTTTTAGACCCAGCTTAATGTCCTGCAGACCCTGGCACTCATGTCCTCTTTCTTCTTTCCAAGGCTCCACCACCCCAGCAACCCACCCCACCTTCACCTGGGTGTGTGCTCAAACCGAGTCAAGAATCACCGTTAATTCCTCCCTTTCCTTCCCTTCCCCGTACAAATCCATCTTGGGTTTTCTGGTCCTGTAGTCAGAACATCTTCAATCTCTCCACCTCTCCAGCTCCACGGCCCCCACCTTAGACTGCACCCCAGTTGTCTGTTACCTAACAAGTGCAGTGGTCTCCCCATTATCTAATCTCTCCTCCACACAACAATCTTAATGATCTCATTAGAATTTTAACCAGCTATCTCCTTCAGTGTGGAATCCACATTTCTTAATATACCTCGGAAGGCTTTTTATGATGTTTCCTGCCCACCTCTTCAATCTCATCACTCTAGTCAGTAGCCTGTCTTCTGTTCCTTGAACACATCCATTCCTTTCCTGCCTCAGGCCCTTTGCTCTTCCCACTTTCTCTCCCCATACTCTGCACAGTCATCCCTTTCTCATCCTCCAAGACTCAGTTCACACCTTCTCAGGGATGAATTCCTGATTGACCTACCTTATATAAAGGAGGCCTCCACCCTTATCACTCTGTATTTGGTCACCTCATTTATTTCTATCAGAGCACTTATCAGAAAAGCTTGAAAGTACACCTGCTCATTTATTTGTTTATATTTGCTTTAATTTGGGAAATCACCCTCTCCTGTGCCCTTGGGGTCCTGTTTAGGCATTTGGTGGCAGGGACACTAGCCCTGACCCCTCTCTCTTAAGTGCACATGTGACTGGAGGCAGCCAATTGGATGATTTCTTCCCCATGTCTCCTTCTGGGTAAAGGGATGCCCGTGTGATCTGAGTCAGGCCAATCAGCATCCTCCCTGGAACTTTGTTGGAATTCTCAGGACAAGCATTTGTCTGGATTGTCATTCATGACCAGCAAAGTTGTCAGAATGTACAAGTGGGCAACTCAGTCACATAGGGAGAAAGGGAAGCCAGAGGGAGGACTTCAGTCCTGAGGGATGGGTGGGGAGAGAGACAGAAACAGAGACCTAGGGGCACTGTTCCAACACCTGAACTTGCCGTTGGTTAATTTGGTTATTTGATTGACATCCACCTCCTCACAAAAGTGGCTCCCCAGGGTAAGAGTTATGTCTGCTTTTGCTCACCCCTGGCTCCCCAAGGCTGTGCCTGTCACATAGAAGATGCTCGTCTGTGTGTAAGTGGGGCTGTTGTTCCTGCAGCACCCTGGGCTCAAAGCACAATCATAATATGATCAACAATCATTTCTAGCTCTGGCTAGAACTGCCTCAGAGTGTGGTGCTTGATTAACACTGGAGGAACTCTGCAGTGAATCTTAGGGTCTCACTCAGCTTCTAATGCATAATGAATCCGGTAAAATGTTCTTGGGGTATGATGGGTATAGATTGAAACTAGGCAGGGGTGATACATCTGAGTTCTGTTCTTCAAAGCTGTGTGTCATGTCTGAGGTGCCGTAATTTAACTTGACTCTAATATCTTTGAGCACCCTGTCAGATTATAACCTGATCCATCACTCACATGGGAACTAAAAACAGAAGGTGATCCAAGGGGTTAGCATCACTTAGCAAGGAGCGTTTTCTCAAAGAGACAGAAGTAAGTCAGAGGAAGCACATCACCTGCTCCTATCCAATGCCATGGGCTGGGTACTTGGCAATTGTTTCTGAATGAAATGGCTCGAGCTGAAATTGTCGTCATTCAGGAGATGCAGTGTGAGCGTGTTTCAGATGTGACAGCTGACAGTCTGCCCTTACTGGCCTCTGCTGCTCAGTCTGTGGGGACCACCCACCGCCCTGATTACTCATTGTCCCTGACTGCTGGCAGCTTTCATCTGGTTTCCAGGGAGCTGTTGAAACAGCAAAATGGACTATGGGGAAGGAAGCAAATTGGGGATTTCTTTTGAATATTTCTGGAAAAATCACTAATCACTTTCTGGAAAGTAATCACTAATCACTTGCATTGTGATCTAGCTTTACCCTAGTGCTACGTGACTTTCCCCTCCCCGGTGCTATGTGACCTTCCTCATGTTCAGATTTCTGCTATGCCTCCCTACCTCCCTGCTACTTTCTCAGGACTCAGGCCTCGACTGTTTTCTTCTGATCCTCCTCCCTGCTACAGCACCAGCAGAATACCTATGTATAGCCATGAGACATAGAAGTGAGACAGGCCCCATTGTAAGGGATGACCACCTCCTGTGAGGCAAACCCTGCTCCATGTCAGTGACACAGCTCAATTTCATGGTGACATTAAATTTTGGAAATAATCCAGACCTTATCATCTGTGCCCTCTGAGCTTTTGTTGTCTCCTCCAGCTCTCCTGGGCTTTGCCCTGGATATCCGCTTTGGCTCCATCCCTTGCTTCTCTTAACCACTGTCCCCTTCTTTTATGAAGTGTATTCATCGGGACCTCCTTTCTTCTGCCCTTGAGAAGCCATTACCTTGCTTCTGTCCTTCACAAGGTAATTCACGCAGAGTATTAATGGTAAAACTATGTAATACCGTTCCTGGAACGAGGGGCAGGGTTCCATATTCCCGGACATCAATGGAACCTATGTGGACAATGTTCCATCTCTCTCAGGAGGTCCTCACGGGTCTTTGACCCTTTCTCATCAAGAGATTGAGAGCTGCTTAAAAGAAATGTCTCTGCCATCCCCTGAGAATGTTCTTCAGATCACAATTCTGTTTTGTGTCTTGTTTCCCATGCTGTCTGAGGCTTATTACTTGTGCTACTAGAGAGTCTCATCTTTCGGCTCCCTGGGGCTTTGCAGACACCAACATCCGTGACCAGAGGAAAGCTGCTCCCTGTGTGGCCCATGGACCCCTAGAACTACCACTCACTGCTCTCTCTGCAATCCTATTACATTTTCTTGGTTTCTTGTTGTTGTTGTTTGTTTGTTTTGGCCTCCGTCCCTCCCCCCTTCCTTCCTTCTTTTCCTATTGTAAGTTATGCTGCTATGAATATTGGTGTACAAGTATTTGTTTGGGTCCCTGCTTTGAATGTTTTGGGAATGGAGTTGACAGATCGTAGTGTGATTCTGTGCCGAACTTTTTGAGTTGTCACCACACTGTTTTCCATCTCTGCTATTCCACTTATGTTCCTATCAGCCACACACAAGGGTCTCAACTCTGACGGGGCTTGTTTTGACTTTTAATAGAATAACAACCATTTCTCATCTCACAGAAATCATACCAGCTCGATGAGCCAATATCTCATGTTGGCATATCACTTTACTTATTAATTTATCCAGGAAATATTTATTAAATACCCACAATGTGTCAGGCCTCGTACCAGGATCTAGACATTGGTTAGTAAAATAGCCATGGGTCTTGCCCTCATGTGAAAGAGACAAGAAAGAAAACAAAATCTATGTCACTGCAAATTATGATAAGTTGTCTGAATAAATGGACAAAAGATATGGCTAATAACAGCAGCATGGAATTTTATCATCTGGTGCTTCAAGAAGCAGTATAGCCTAGAGGTGAAGGTGTGGGCTCTGAGGCTGGATAGAATTAATCCTAGCTCTTCCATTTCCTGTTTGACCTTGCACACATTACTTCATTTCTCTGTTTCAGTCTCCTAATCTCTACTATGAAGATAATAGTGGCGCTTACCTAAGAGGGCTATCGTGAGGAGTGGATGGTAGAATCTAGGCAAAGCATTCAGAATACAGCCTGACACGTAGCAAGTGCTCAATATATTTAATAATTTCCTATCTACTCTTTGCGGACTACCCAGACAAAACTTACCAGTCAATCATCGTGTGGCCCATTGATAACGTGCCGTGGCCAAGCTTCTGCTACCTGATGCCCTTTTTGACAATTTCTTACTTTTTTATGGTGCCACGGTTTGAATCGTGGCCTTGCTCATGAGCTCTACCACTGTAATACACTTCTCACCATGCCTCCTGGGTGCTTGACCATGGAAACATGTCCCCCAGGAACCAGAGGTCAAGGGGACAATGGTTTGCTACCAGTATCTCTGGCCAAGACGCTGTGGTGTGAGAACAGAGGCTTTGAAACTAGGCACTCCTGACTCTGCTATTTATTGGTCATCTTAGACAAAGAACCTGGTAAGCTTCTGTTCCCCTATGTGAGGCACCTTGGGACTTTTTAAATGTTGTACTTAATGCATGCAGCTCAGTGTTGGATCATCCTGACTTTCTCTAGGAATGTTTTAAATAAAATTGGTATGAGTGTTTGCAGTAATGTTCTGTTAAACAGATGCTTATGTATTTTGGAAAGCATTAAATTAGAGAGTTAAAGAATTAGTAATTGATTAAATATGGTGCCTTTTTTTTGTTTTGTTTTGTTTGTGGACTGTGGTTTGAACTCAGGGCCTACACCTTGAGCCACTCTACCAGCCCTTTTTTGTGATGGGTTTTTCCAAATAGGGTCTTGCAAACTATTTGTGTGGGCTGTGATCCTCCTGATCTCTGCCTCCTGAGTATCTAGAATTATAGGCATGAGCCACTAGCACCCAGTTGATGCCTATGTTTTGATAAAAGTTTAGTCCTAGGCCTAGTCAAAAATGTTAAACTAGCATAATGGAGTGTCCTCAAGAAAATTGGGTGCAGCATAAGTCTGTCATTAGAACACCAAAGTGCAAATTTTGCAATCTGGTTTACTGCTTATGTTTATATTTTAGTGAGACTGCCAGGTATAGACCAAAAATTTGGTTCTCTAACAGTAGGAATTCCAGGGATCCTTCTGAGCCAGCAGTCAATAAGCTATGTATGGTTCAAAGGCCAAAGGAGAACAACGTGGCCAGCTGTGGGTCACTCTGTGCTGTAGAGAACAGCACCTTTGTCTAATCTTGACTTACTCCATTTTACAAACAAATAGTTGTGACCTAACGTACCCATTCCGAGAATAAGCACCAAGGTAGAATGACTCTCCATCTTATTTCTATAAGTAAACAACCTCTGCCATCTGCCAGTATACCATGAGGCACAAACTGATAATTTATCTGTGCTAATAAATAACTACACTTTTAAATATATTGAATCATACCAGAAATGCCAGACACATGAGCTTATCAGTTACATGAGATGCAACTACTCCCTCATCTGCGACTGAGATGTGGTAGGCACTCTGCTCCACTACCCAGTAACTTGTTATGAGCCTCATCCAGGAAAAATGCCACAGCAAAGGACCTCAGCCTCTGTCCACAGTCCCCAGCTCAAATGCAGTTTCTTCTGCCCATGACACACAGTCCACTTCAAACTGATACTTCAAACTGCCTGTCACCTGGATCTGCTTTTGACAACTCTGTACCTGTAGTTTGTAAAACTTCTCATATGGTCCCCTACAGAGACTTTTCCTTGCATCTTTATCAGCTCTCTGCCCATGCCTTTGGAACAGCCTCTTTGAATTCTGCAACCTCTTTAACCCTTTCACAGTCATTCTGTAATCCCAGGTACATGAGAGGCAGAGGTAGAGGGATTGTGGTCTGAGGCTGGCCCCAGACAAAAACATGAGACCCTATCTGAAAAATAACTAAAAAAGCTAAATTGTTTGGCTCAAGTGGTAGAGCACTTTCCTAACAAGCACAAGGTCCTGAATTCAAACCTCAGTACAGCCAAAGGGTTGGAATAAAAGAATATGTGGTTGCCAGTAGTCACAGATGCCAAGTGAAATCAGGAGTACTTGGTGAATTAAAGTGAAGGAAATTGCTGTAGCTTGTGAATTTACACAATAAATTCTGACATTGTGGAAAGACATAAATGTATCTATGTTTCTAACAGAGCTCATTCACAACATAGCTTATACCTTATTGGTGTAGAGACTTATTGGAACACAACAACACCGCTGTTTAGGTACTGTCTATGGTGGATTTTGTGCTACAAAGTGGCGTAGTTGAATACTTTTGATAGAGACTGAATTTCCCATAAATCCATGCACAACACTCTACTCTCTGTTCCTTTGCAGAAAAAGTTTTCCACCCTATTGTGAGCCAAGAGGGAGTGGAGAAGCTCCTTTCACAGCAGTCGTTAAACATAAACATATTGTTTCATCCTCCTCGCTGGTAGGATAACTGTTCTGTGGTATCTTGATGTTTCTATAGGGGAGGATCTGAGAGGCATTTCTCAATGGGCTTAGCATGAGATTGCAATACAGGTTAGACTAAATAGTTGTTAAAAAAAAAAGAGTCAATAGTTCAGTGGTGTAAGGAAGAATGAAACTGTCTTATTCATGGAACTGTGCACTGTGGGTGCTCCAGGTTGGTTGGTGACTCTGCTCCAAGTCCTTTCCATCTCATGCCTTGTAATCAGCTTGCATGGCCCATGTTGGGACACCACAGTAATTTCTAACTGTTGGAAAGAAAAGACCATGATACGCCAGCCCAGAAATGGCACATGTTGCCTCCATTCATATTCATAAGCCAGGATTTAGTCATATGCCACACCTAACTACAAAAAGCCTAGGGAAAAAAAAGAAACAAATTTTGTCTGTATGACAGTAGGTAAGGCAGAATGTTCCATGTGTGTCCAGAGTCCCAGGCAATTAACTCCAGCTCTATCAACCCCATCTCAGATCTTCAGCTCTGCCAGTGGTGGCTTCATGCCAGAACGTGCTAGAACCTGGCTGGGTACACTGCCCAGCTCTATCAACCCCATGTCAGCTGCCCCCTCCCTGAGGATTGAACTCAGGGCCTTGCATTTGCCTAGCAAGTGAGACATGTCCCCAGTCCTCCCTCCCTGAAACTTCTGCTTTGTCATCCACTGAAGCTCACTTTTCTCTTCCTAAATCTTGATTTTCTTTTTTGTATGTATGCACAATTAATTCTTAGTCAGATATATGGCTTTTGTAGCACTAATAATGGCAACAAAAAAGAGGTAGTTACCATTGTTATTCCATATTGCAGACAAAGAAACTGAGGTATAGAGTAATTAGGCAACTTATCCAGGGTAAGAACAAGTCATTAATGGCCCTAGAAATGGTGTATTTCCGATGCTGATGGAGATTTTACTCCAGAATTTGGTCAGGGAACATGCTATGAAAATGGCCCCTTTATCATATCAGCAATGTGAATTTGTCAAAGAATTCTTATTTTCACATTTGCAGAAATATTCTTTCCTAACTGCTGTTTACCTTTAAATTTTATCTATGAAGTGTTGGGTTTTCTTTTCTCCTGATGGCTTGAAGTATTATATTTCTATACAGTACATCCTGACAATCATTTCCATCATAATTCCCCTTCCCCCTTATTTCCAGGCTAAAAAAAAACATCCTCCTTTGAAAACGATGAGCAAATATTCAATTCAACTTCTTCCAATCTTTTTATGTTTGGCTTTTTAAATATTATTAACTCTTGGGCTGGGGGCATGACTCAAGTGGTAGAGGGTCCTTCTAGCAAGAGCAACGACTTGAGTTCAAATCCCAGTACCAAAAAAAAATAGTATTAACTTTTATACACCTCTGGTTGTCTTGTTCATGAGGTAGAAAAAAAAGAAGATTTCCATTGTATTTCTATTTGAATCTGCCAGAGAAAGTATTTCAGATGGGCTTAAATGGAGAATGCTAGTATCTGTAACTGATCATGACAACTATAAAGTTTATAAAATGTGTCTGCTGTATGTATTAGAATGTTCCTTGTAAGTAATAAGATTTACTCAGTGTTTTGAATCATGCTCCCAGAAGCCATGCCTCTGACATGGAGTGGCAGTGACTAACCAGGAAGAAAGCCTGTACCTTAGGTGAGAGTCGTTGATGCCAGGCAAGCGAGGCTGTAGCAAGCGATACTGTGGCAAGGCAATATCACCACCACAGCTTCCATGAGTCACTGATTGCTGTTGGTGCTGCCATCTGCCTTTTCTCTGGCCAGTGCACTCAGCCCCAAGGTGCTGTGAGTTTTGGCTGCTCACTCTTCACCAGAGAATTGTCCTCAGCCAAAGAGAGCCACCCTACCAGGAAATTACCCTTCTGCCCCAGCTGTAGCCAGCAGCCCAGGACCAAAGCCAGCTCCCTGTCTCTAGGTGGGAGCAATTCTGAGACACATTTTTCTGCCCTAGAGTCCCCAAGGGATCAGGATGCAGCTCATCTGAGGCTAGAGACCCCACCCCAGCTGAACCTCTTCTCCTGTCATCTTCTCCCTTCACCCCTCACTCCCTCTCCCCTGCATGTGCTCCTCCAATAAGGTGTGTTCCTCACCTGCACTCCCATTCCTGTCTCCCATTCCTTGTCATCTAGGGAACTTGATCCAAGACAGTGAGTAAACCTCATTTCCTACCACCTCCTAACACATATAACAAACACATTTTGTAAATTTTGTAGTTGTTACAAACTTGAGGTTAAAAGTTGTATTTCAGAGAGTTTAAGGAAATTCGTAATACATTGCTAATTATTTTGGAGAACTTTTTACCTTTAAACGTTGAAACAGCTGGGCTTAGTGGCTCATTCCTGTAATCCTACTGAGGAGGGTGAGATCAGGAGGATTGCAGTTTGAGGCCAGCCTGGGCAAAAGAAAAAAAAAAAAAAGTTCCTGTGACTCTTTCTCAATGGAAAAAAGCTAGGTGTGGTGGCATTTATCTGTTATCCCAGTGACATGGATCATGGTGTCCCGGCCAGTTGGGGCAAAAAGCAAGACCCTATCTCCAAAATAACCAGAGTTGTGCCAAAGCAAAAACAAACAAACAAACAAAAAACCAAAAAACATTAAACTTGAGCTGTTTGACCTGCCTGGACAATATTCCTTCCTCTTTGCTTTCCTGAGGTTTCTGGGGTTGTAAATGTTTTCTAACCTCCTTTCTCATCTTACTGAGAAGAGAAATTCAACCCCACAATTTTGAATTTTCACATACCTTAGTGAAAGAGGTAATTTTCTCCTGTCTTACCATTCAGCACCATGTTCCTGACAGTCTTTTAGTTTCAAAGCTGTCAGTAACATCAGTGTATCTCAGGCTCCAGCTTCTTCTAGTTATTTTCTAAAGACAGTCCTACATGAATCCTATCCTCGTTTTCTTCTCTAAACTTGGCCTCTGGAGATCTTGGTTGTTCTGTATCTCACATCTGGAAAGGCTGGTGTGGTGACTTGCCAGGACCAAGTTTCACACACAGAAGGAGGAGCCTTCCCAGCTCAGCCTCGGAGCTGGCCTTCTTGTCACTGATCTGCCTGGTCCCTCTGGTTCTGTCATGCCCCTTTCCTTATTATGACTGAACACGGATGCACTGTGTTTTGAAAGTGAACTTGAGCACTGCAGGCCTCACTTGGGATTCTTCCTCCTGTGCAGCTGGAAGATGGCTCAGGAGAGGTGCACTTGCTTTCTTGATTTAGATTGTTTCTC
This sequence comes from Castor canadensis, assembly GCF_047511655.1. NCBI lineage: Eukaryota > Metazoa > Chordata > Mammalia > Rodentia > Castoridae > Castor > Castor canadensis. The sequence goes on along the minus strand of NC_133393.1, from coordinate 132,627,692 downwards.
TTTTCCTAAGAGATCAAGGGGACTGTCCAAACACCTTAAGCAGCACTCAAGAGGAACACAAGGGAGGGGTTGGGGGCAAGGGAGAGCCGAATTGAAAGGGTTAGCTGAAGAGGATGGAGAGGGAGGAAGAAGCCACAATGCTGTTTGCTTCTGAACTGATCCCCTTAGTTCCCAGTCTAGGCCTCTTCCTATCCAAAAAGCCCTGTACAGAAAGCATCAAATGAGCCTGTGGAGTTAGTTAAATGTGGCTTGAATCTTCCACTTTCTATCTGCTGGCCTTGGTCAAGTTCCTTACATGCTCCTGTGGCTTGTGAATGATACCGTGAATGTGTCATTTGGTGTCTGTTTTAGGTGGATTCATGGTAGGTAGCCTTTTTCCAAACCCCGTTGGAGCAGATAAGGATGTCTTCCCTCAACCTGCAGTGCTCCTGAGCTTCTCTAATTACCTGGCCAAGGTAATTATGGGTTATGATGCCAAGGACCACCATTTTAGAGACAAAACTAGGACATCAGTTTGTCTGCTCCAAGCACTTATTCTCCAAGGCACCCACTCCAATGCTGGCCTCCCAGGGTGGCTGTTTGGGTCAAGGTAAGTATTCTGGGTACAGAGACTGGGGCACAGGCAAGTTATGTAACCTGCCTCAGAGTGCCCAGCTAGTAACTGACACGGATACCACTACCAGGGGCCACTCACAAGAGAACAGAATTTATAGTAAATAGTAAAAATAAGATAAAATTATGCACTCTGTTTTTTTCCCCTTATATTTAAAGCTAAGTTATTTAGGCTGCTTTGCACCTAGGTCATTTTCTTAGAATGAACAAAATAAGGACTGGGAGATAGCTCAGTGGTAGAATGCTCACCTAGCAAGGCTCTGGGTTCAATCCCAGCACAACAAGTAAATAAGTAACTATATATGTAATTATGTAATGTATATAATATTATATGATATTTATTTTTGTTGAAAAATTTTGTTTCCAAAAATATATTTTTCCAAAAATATGATATACTCAAATCTTCCATCACGACCAAAACAAGAATAATTTTTTGAAGTTTCTTTGGTTTCCCTAAAAGCCTCTCCCAAGCCTCTTGTTATTCAAATAATTTCCTTTTGAGTGTCTATGCCATCAGTTTAATTGTATTTACGCCACAGACTCGCACAATCAGCGAAAGGCCACTCTGACAAAATGAGACATACAAGGACACAAACCAGCATTAAGAAGAGAAATGTTTGTTGGAGTGGGAACTAATTTGGTATTATTAGTGATATTTTCATCTTAAGATGACCTCTGTCTCCCCATGCAACCTGGCAACAGCAGGGACTTGGGAAATGGAGCTGAGTTAATGAGGACTTCTGGCATTTCACAGACATGAACTATCCTGTCTTCCTTAGAGAACAAGTACAGTTTGGGCTGATTTGATAAAGATATTTGATGAATTCTTGGGCCAGACAGATCTAAGATGGTCCTCAATGATCGCTGCCTCCCAGTACTCATATTCTTGGGTAATTCTCTCCCCGTGTCTGTGGGTGTGATCTGTGACTTGCTTCTAACCAGTAGTTGATGCAATGTATGTGATTACATGTACATTAATTAGTACACTGCAAAAGATTTTAATGTCTCCCTTACCAGTAGACTCATCCTTGCTGGCTTTCACGAAGCCAGTAGCCATGCCATGAATGACCCATTGGAGAGGCCCATGTGGCAGGCACTAAGGATAATCTCCAGCTGACAACCAGCAACCAAGAGTCCCTCAGTCTTACAGCCCACATGGAGCTGAACTCTGTCAACAACCCTGTGAGCTGAGAAGTTGCTTCTTCCCCAGCCCAACCTTCAGATGACACTGCAGCCCTCACCTGGGCTGTGACTGCAGTATTAGAATGAGACCTGGAAAAGAGGACCCAGCAAAGATGAGCCTGGACTCCTGATCCACAAAAGTGGGAGGTAACGAATGTGTGCTCTACGCTGCTAAATCTGTCATAACTTGTATCCAACAATGAGCAACTAACACCATGATTAAGTTGTATGGGACATTTATTCCACCATCTTTTGAGAGAAACCCATGTGTAGCCCACTGTATTGGCTCTGGTAGACTATGGTGAACAAGAGAGGAGACCCTACAGATTTAATGCAATTTCTAACAAAATATCAATGACTGAGGAAACAACTGTAGGAGGGGTTCCAGAACCCTCTAGAGTCACTGTAATGGTTCCACTGTGAAGTAGCCTCACTATCACTTGTTTTCCATAAACTTCCATACATCTATCAAGGAACCGCAGATAGCAGTTGGGACCTTCAGGGCTAGCATTAGCTAGGACATAATAACAATAGTAATCCTGAAAGGAATGGAAAAGTCCCTTTTTCAAGGGCTGGGGATATGGCTCAGTGGAGAGCACTTACCCAGCATGTGCAAGGTCCTGGTTTGATTCCCAGCACCGAAAAAACTCTTATAAGTCCCTTTTCCCAAGGCCCACTGCCCTGGTTAAAGGATCCACACTGTTGGGAGGAAGATGTCAGCACACACTTGTGATGCATTGCAGTGCAGTCCTCAGGGCATCTGGCTTTCCCTTCATTCAAGAGGCCCTGAGTTTGCAAAGTGACTTAGGTCTGGGAATTGGGGAAAGGGCCAGGTTCCCCATCATCATGAGTAGTCAGTCCTCTGTTATCTGGACTTAGGTTTTGTTGTTGTACAAATAAATAATAGTTTAGTATATCTCAGCCCTAAACTCCCCAGAATCCAGTAGTCACCAAATATCCCCAAGAGTCAAGTCCTTCAGACAATTTTTCAGCACTCAGGCTGCACTTGCCTCTCAGGGCTGAAGTTGCCCGTCTAGAAAAACATTTGTTCTATTAAATTGTCTCCTCCTACTACCCTGGTCTACAGAAAACAGTTAATTTCTAAGAAGGCTAATACTGCTTTCGCCAGCAGGTGTTTTGGGGGAGATAAGTTAGTAGACCGGACAGTACAAGTTTAGTCTGACATTCCTATCTGCTTAGGGAAGGCTCCTTCATCCACATCACATCAAGGAATGTCTGGCACCTTGAGCACAGGCCACCACTGAGACTCAGTTTTACACAACCAAATGTGAAGTTCAGACCTCTTTCAGTTCTTCTAGTGCTTTGAACCCCAGTCTTTGGTGAAAGCCCGTATAAGATGAGTTTGGCCCAATCTAGCCTCATATTCTGTTCCTAACACTTGGAGAATATTTCTCATCACCCTGCTAATGTTTTGGTGTGGAAACCTTCTCTTCCCAGATTTGATTTTAGGGCATACTAGCATCTGACTCTAGTTGTGGGTCTGGAGTCAATGAGCAGGGGTAGGAGCGAGCCATGGAGACACCCTCTGGCCAGATGACCACTCAGGGAACTCCTTCCAGGGACTTGGAACAACACAGGACTGGCCTCATCAGAATGGGAGGGATGTTTTGTTGCCCCAGGAGGCCCTGTGAGTCCTGGGTTTTAGGTCCTCAGAGTTACCTGACACCCCAAAACATCTCAATTCCAGTACTGGAGGAAAGATCACTTTTCCTCAATCAAGGCCCTGAAAGATGTGGTGGGACTGTGAGTTCAGTCTATTTGAAATCCATCAAACTTCAGCATCCATCTCTGCCTCTAATTTTCATCTTCATTATGGGGCCCGCAGGCGATAACAGTATTTAGAAATGTCACGGAACCTTCCTCACTTACTGTCCATGCTTTGGAGTGAGAATTGAAATCCTTTAAACCTTATGTTTTTCATGCAGTTAGATGGACTGGCTTACCTCATAACCTTTACAATCCTTCCCCTCAGTCCACAATAGCCTTGCTTTCAGTACTCACTCCAGCTCTGGTTTCTATAGGTGGTAATTTTGCATTTCGCCATGGACTGTGATGAGCAAAATTCACGCTGTAATCAAAATGCAATTTGATATGTGTCTCTCATTGACTTTTTAAGCTTCACTGGGGTCTGGGGGAGATGACCTTCCTCTAACCCTGGTTGAAACTTCTGGCAGCATCTGGGCTTCTCTCTTTCCCTCTGCTTACTTCCCCCACTACCTGCTAACTGTCATTTTCTTTCTCAGTCAGGGGTGAGTGAATTACCACTTGGTCTGGTAGGTTCATGCTGTCTGTGCATTGCACACGATTAGAGCTGGTGACCCTTGAGGCCTGTGGAATGGCACAAGGCCATGATTCTTTCCCTCATGGCCTTGCTTAGGGATCTTGAAGGTACCCAGCAGGCCCCCTCTTCTGTGATTCCTTTGGCTCAAGTGGATATGTGTACGTACTAGGTTACCTCTTTCAACACCTTCCTCTGCCTCCAGGTGTCCAGCTGTGTGGCCTCAGCTTTGTTCTGTTGAGCTCTTTGTGAGAGGACTATTGGCCAGGCCCCCAGACTTTCTTTCACCTGTGTAACCCACATTTGGTCATGAGAGGTCTCCTGCATCCTTTGCCTTGGCAAACTTGGAGGGCCAGCCCTGCTGGCTCCTCCATCTCTGCAGTACCGAGCCAGCCCTTCTTGACTTTCTGCCTTTTCTTGGAGTTGGACTTCAGTCCACAGCTTGCTTTTGCATTCCTGTTTATTAGTCAGGCCCCGCCCAATCTTCTGTGTCTCACAATAGCAGGGGACACATTCCAAAGCTCTCCTGGTGATCTACTGAAAACCTTCTCACTAGGCTCAGGATGGGAAGGACAGCACCCCTACCCCTCACTACAGAGCAAAAGCCCCTCAAAAAACTCTCCCCAACCATCTTCTCCAAATTCTCTCTCTGGCCCCTTTTTATCCCCTTAATGAGAACTGCAGGAAGCATGGAACAGGTTCTCCTTCAATTTGTGATAAATCCATCATGGCAGGGGTGAGGTGGGATGCTGATCTGATCTCCCTGCTGCTGGCATCCTGAGAGTCAGTGTCCAAACTGAGGCAGACATAGTGTCATATGAACTTCTGTAACAATAATCTTAGTGACTCTTTTGCTACTGGTTACTGTGTTTTATCTCTATCCCATCCTTACTATGTTCAAGTCCAAACAGACTCAGCTGGGTGTCTTTCAGAAGAAGAATACACTTCAGGTAGCTTCAGTAGTATTTTGTTACATGATATTAATTAGAATTTCTGAAGGGCAAGGATTGAGGCCTGGATGTTACACAGCCAAAGCCAAGCAGACAGGAGGAATGACCTATCACATCATGAGTGTCCTAAAACATTGAAAGGTTGTTGTCACAGAAATCCTGCTGTAGCTGCCAGATAGTACACCATGTCTACAAACCCAGGAAAGGCCACCGGATTGACTCCCCACTGCTGTTCCTACAGGAAACCAAATACCCCATGACCACGCTTACCAGAACAGTGTGTCCACAATGTTCCACCCATGTTCCAAGTCTTTCTTAGGGTTGGGGTTTATTAGAAAACAGTAAATGCTTATGTACTCACAGTACAGGGTCTTGGAAAAATGTGGTGTTCATTTGTTTCACCTATGGAAGAGAGAATTCACAATTAGAACTACCAAAAAAAATCTGAGGCAGACACAAATGTCTACTACAAAACTCTAATGAAAGAAGGGTTTTGTTCCAATCATTTAACTATTTTGACTACACAAAATAGTTCTTTACCTTTTTAATTGTTTAGCTTTATATGTGACACCTATTCAAAATATAAATTAAGACAAATTTAAATCCAATTTTTAAAGTTTCTTCCTTTGTGCCATTTTTCTTATCCTCATTCCTCCTTAGGCTGTTGGGGTCTCCTGATGTCTAATATCATTATTGTTCTTTAACACTGGCAAGTGATTTGATTGACTTTTTTCTTGGTGTTGAAGCTTGATGACTTTTTGATAGCCTTTGGTCTCATTTAGTCCTTGTGTTATAGTGCTGTTTTTTTTTTTTTCTGGTGGTATTGGGATTTGAACTCAGGGCCTCACACTTTCTAAGCAGGTGCTTTACCACATAAGCCATTCTACCCACCAGCTCAGTCCTTGTGCTATAGAGATGAATGAGTTAATGCATTTAAAACACTTAACACAGTGCTTGGCCTATACTATGTAATCACGGCTGGTTAGTATTCCTCGTACTGCTCCTCCCCCTCAATTATTGCCTGAGATAGCACGCCTTCTAGCCCATGTCCACAATTGAAATGTGGGCAGTAATTTAAGCCAAGCCACTAAGATGGTCTTTCCAGAGAAGGGATTAGGTACTTAAAAGATCAGATCACATGTAAATGACTAGGTGCTCAAAAGATAAGATTACATGTAGATGGGGTTGGAGTCCATGCCACACTAGCTCAAAGGTGACAGAGAAGAGGTAGTAGAAACTGGAAGCCTGGTCAGTGTCCTGGTTATCATACCTGGGCTCTGTAGTCAGGTTGCCTTGCATCCCTGCCCTGTCACTTACTAGCCATGGGATCTGGGACAAGGTACTTGAGCTGCCCGAGCTTCAGTTTCGTCATCTGTGACATAGGGACAACAATAGCCTCTAGCTTGTAGGGCTTTGCGAATTGCTTGGAATACTCTCCTTATCATACACACAGTTGATTTCTGGATTTCCTTTACTCAAAAGCTTATGTTTCAGTCCCCAGATAATTTTCCAGTGAACTGATGAGTCTGCATTTCATGTTTCTCCTGTCATAAGAATAAACATAGTTAAGATGTTTTAAAAGATTTGAATAACTAATCAGCTTCAATTAAGAACTCATTATCTCATTACTAATAAGAATGGAAAAGAATTTGAAAAGCATGAGAAGTATGTTAAGTGTCAAGTTGAATTTAGTTCCATGTTTCCAGAGAGAGAAGTTTCTCTTTAAGGCTTGGGTAGCACCCATTCTGTGGCAGGACTGATTTGCTGTATGTTCACTTGGGTTAATGCCGACCAGGGTGTGGAAAGTGTGTCATTTAACAATTGGGTCAAACACTCCATGTAAAATGCAGGACTAAAAGTGAACTTGCAGAAATGTCTGTCTACTTCTTTTCCAAATGAGCTCAAGGAAAATGGCCAGGGTCTCTTTGGTTAACCGCTCAGAGATCCCACAGTTACATAAAGGTGACTTTCAGACCTGCGACCCTGAAATACAAGCTTTCTGTTGTCCCACTCGCTTTGCTGAATTAAAAGAAAAATCTTAGGCAGCTAAATTACAAACTGCTTCTTTTAGTTCATGGCATTTCATAAATGTCTTGTGAGCTATAGAGGTTTTGAAGAATAAATGTTTCACATGTAATTTGATTTTTTTGTTTTTCTGGGTTTTTTCATTATTTCAATGAAATCTAAGGCTATGAACCTGATTCCTCCAGATTTCCCTGGCCTGTGGGTTCAAACGGGGCCACATTTATGGTGATAAACCACATTTTGTCAACTCTGTCTTACATCTTCAAATTTCAGAATCTTGAGTACCCCACTCCATCACTCCTCAACGTTATCTTTGGGAGTTCTCAAAGAGTAGATTGCAGACGAGTCTAACCACTAAAGTTACCTGCTAATGTGAGCTCTTCCTGTACCCTGACTACCTCCCTCCATCATATCCAGTGCCTGATCAGCCATTTGAGTATGTGCACTTCTGCCCCTCAGGGTGCTGGTGCCCACTGGGGTAGCCCTGAATCCTGTCCCAAGAACACCGTCTTACCTTGATCCCAGCCAGCCTGCCCTTGAGATGCCAGAGCAGCTTCATGTCACCTGGAACCCCAAATGTGGCAAAGCTGAGCTATATCCCTCACAGAAGAGGGAGAAGGCTCTGCTCAGTGTGGCATTTTGTCACATGGGCACACAGGATGTGTTCCTTGAAGAGGGAGCCTTTGTAAAATAGAGTTTTCATCATCTCTGCAGCTTCTCCTGCCACAGGGCTCACATGTGAGTCCCTGGGCCTATGGAACCACCCTCCTCTCCCCAGTCCTAGCTCCCTCTGTGAAGAGGTACCTTCCTTCCTCTCCAGCAAATCATTTCATGTAAACACATGCCTTTTCTTTTAGTTCATCAGTGCATTTGTTGAAATTCTTTTGGTTACAAATAACAGACATTAACTTGAGTCAACAGAAGCATATAAAGAGTCTAAATTATAAAGTGTTTGGAGTGTCTGGTGAGACGAAATGGCAGGACTGCAGCTGGATCTCAAGAAGAAAATAACATAGACGACTGAAAGCTATAATGAGGTTCCCCTCTCCTCCAGTAGAGACTGGCTCTCTCTGATCCCTACACGGAGAAAACGAGGCTGTGTGTGGACTTCACTGAGAGATGCAGTGAACTGTTGTGTTTGGAGCATGAGATTGCAGAGGCAGGGAGTAGGGAAGGGGCTTGCTGCTGAGTTTCCGGCCAGCTCAAGGCTCTTTGTTTGCAGTATTGGGTATTGAACCGTGGTAAGCAAGACTCTACCACTTGAACTATGACCCAGTCCTCAAGGCTTATTTTTAAAAGACTGGAACATTATCCTGAAGGAAATAATGGCAGAACCACTGATGAGTGTACAGTAGATCAGACTGACACACTCTGGTACTGGGGAATTTTCCCAAGGCCTTACACATGCTAGCAAGCGCTCTACCACTTGAGCCACATTCCCAGCCCTTTCATTTGTTATTTTCTTGTTTTTGAGATAGAGTGTCACTAACTTTGCCTGGCCTTGAACTGTCATCCTCCTGCCTCTGCCTTCTGAGAAGCTGGTATTCTGTAATTTCACCACCACATCCAGGTTGGATTTTGGATTTTTGAGTTAAGGATGCTCAACCTTTGTGGTTGTGATAGTCACGCTGGTGGTATTCAGAGGACAGATGTAAGAGAGACAGGTAATATAGTTAGGACACTGTTGTGACATATAGTCTCCGAAAGAAATTCTGAAGTCCTATTGGTAGGAAAAGAGAGGAAGGGTGGATTGCAGACAATAGAAAAGGCAAAATCCATAAGACTTTGTCATAGACTGGCTGTCCGGCTGTTAGCCTTGGATTCTGGGTAAATGGTGGTGATATTGACAGAGGTAGGAAATATGGGAGAAGGAATAGGTTTTTCTTGAGGGAAGAGGAAATGGTACTTTTTGCAGCCTGATTGCTAGTAGTTGGATGGTATATATACTAAATTAAGCCAACTCTGTGTGCATTGAGTTTGGGATGCCTAAAGGATCCTTAAGTGGGGATATCAGGAAGCCACAAGCATTTAATTTTCTCCGCCTGGAAGAGTTGAGGACAGAGATTTATGGCAGATCTAGGACTGATCACTATGTACTGTGGTGATTCAACCATGATACTGGATAATATCACCTAAGGAGAACATTGAGTAGGAAGAGCAATTGGCACAGGACAAATGCCTGGAGAGTGTGGCATTAAAAGGAAAGGGGAGTGTGGGAAGAAGATTATGAGAAGCCTATGAGAATTTGAATGCAGCACAGCTGCTTTCCTAAGTTGTCTACGTTCAGAGAAGTAGAGAGCAGGTTTCTCTTGTTGCTCCACCTCCTTGTTTACCACTGGATATAAAAGACTCACTGAAGGAGACACAAGGTTTTTTGATGGAGGATGGATTGATTCTCACTGCTTTGAGAATGACGTTACTGGTGGACTGCTTAGTTATACTAGAGATTAGAGGAAACATGGGACAGTGCAAGTCGGGCACCAAGACTTTAAAGGGAACAGTGCAAGTCTAAGGAAAGAGACTTTAAAGAATAGAAAAGAAGCAAGGTTTTAAAGAAAGGCTTTAGAAGTAAAGCCTTAAAAAATAGAGAAGAAAAGAGAAGTAAAAGAATAGCTATTAGAGAAAAGAAGCAACGAGGCTGTTGTGCATCTCCATCCTAGCACCCAGCACACCTGGCCCCAACTTTCTGCATGTCTGTCTTCTATCGTTTGTCCTTTCTGCATCTCCAATCACCCCCAGTTAGCCCAGTTGGGTCAGGAGAACAAGAGAGCGGGGAGGGAGGAGGAGAAGCCAGGACGGAGGTGGAGCAGTTGATCATTATCAGTAATAAATGAAACAGACAGTTGATGGAATGAGCTAAAAGTTGCTCATTCATTCATTTAAGCACAAACTATTTATTGAGCACTTACTGTATTCAGCATGCCACAGTTGTTAAGAAAGGGAGCATGCTCCAGATCCAGGCTGCTCACTCAATATGTATTCTAACACTTTTCTGTAGGAAAGCTAAATACCACATTCTTAGACTCCCTTGCAGCTACATTGATATTTGTGATTTGGTTTTAGATTTGAATCACCGCTCCACAATTTATTTGTTGTATGACCTAGGACAAGTCATTACCCTTTCTGAACCTCTAGTTTCTCATCTGTAAAATGGCGATGATGATAGCAAGTATGTCATCAGAGCAGCAGGGGCATTAAACAATATCACATGGTGATTACATGATGTTATTATTATTTTTATCAGCTGCTCCATCTGGACTCCAGGTTACAATTGGGAACAAGCTAGACCAGTCCCTGCTATTGTGGAATTTACATTCTATTTGGGAGGAGGGAGATCTAAACCAAAAGCAAGTTGCTAGAAAACAATAGATAAGTGCTGAAAAGAAAACAAACAGAGTGATGGGATGACAGAACATTGTAGGTGAAGTGGTCAGAGAAGGCCTCTCTATTTGGAGGAGGTGACATTTATACTGGAATTTGAATGGCAAGATGGGTGAGCCCCAAGAGGATACTGGAGTAGAGCATTCCAGGTACGAGGTGAACAAATGCAGTGGCCCTAAGATAACAAATTTGGTGTGTGCAAGGACAAGGAGCCATGCCCAACTGACTCAGGACCATACTGGTCCTTCTGACACAAATCACACTAATATAAAACCACATGCAAACAGAAAACCCTGAAGTTCTTGAGGCAGATACTCTTAGTTGGCTCACTCAATATGTACTCTAACCTTTCTCTGTTAAGAAAGTGAAGTACCACATTCCTAGACTCCCTTGCAGCTACATTGTTGTTTATGATTTGGTTTCTGCCAATTTGTGAGGCATAGCTGCAGCTCAGTCCAGAGAGAAGCTTCTCTCCTAAGCTCAGTGGTAGAAGCCCTTGGTACTTCTCAGAGTGACTACAGAGCTGCCTGTGGTAGGAGGGCATTTTTTTCTGGCCACATTTTTCCTGGCTAAGAAGCAGTCAAGCCTGGCTCTCTGGTCCTTGCAATGATTCTAAGAGCTCTGTAGTTCTTTCACATATTTCTTTTTGCTGAAACTATCCAGAGTGAATTCTGCAACTGAGAGCAATGAGCATTCACTCATTGTGAACTCTCACCAGCTTCCCAGCCTCTTCCCACCCCTCCTCACACCACCACCAGGGGTCGAACCTGAGGACAAGAAAGACTGGCAATGCAGTCCTAAAGATTAACCTTCCAGAAGCCCAGGTATAGGAGGTCAGATTATGGCATGGTAGGCAACTGGATAACATCCAGCAGAGTCACCTCTGCAGGCCTCCCGCTCTGCAGATCTCAGCAGTCAGTGCTGAGTCTCCACCTGCCTCTGCTTGTCCAGGACTTCCTGACAATGATCCTTCAGCAGGATTCTTTCTATCATCATTTTGTCCAGATTCTTTTCAATATCTTGATCAGTGTTTACCTCTGAATCTGCCATCTTAAAATCAGTACTTGACAGATGTGAGTTCCTCTGCTCCTGCACAGGGTCTTTGGGGTTAGATCATCTGGGGTACTTTCATCTGATTTGGAAGCACATAAACTAGCAGAGGATTCTGAAGGGTTGGGAGCTTTGGCCCCAACTCTATCTACCTCAAACGTTGCCATCGTGCTCTGAACAGGTGGAGGGGGAGGTGGCTGAGGGGTGGAGCCTAGACAAAGCAACCCTATAGGGGCAGAAAGGAGACGAGTGGTTGCCAGGGGCTGGAGAAGAGGGGATGATAGTAACTGCTAAAGGATATGGGCCTCTTTTGGGGGAGGTGAAAAGTTCTCAATTTAACTGTGGTACTTACACAACTCTTTAGTTATACTAAAAAAAAATTGTATTTTACACCTTAAAGGATGGGTTGTAGAGTATGTGAAATATATCTCAAAAATCTATAACTGGGAAAAAGATTTCAGCATTCACCTGCCAAATGGGAAGAGTAACATCTACCTGGCAGAGCTGCTTCAAGCCTTGAATGAAATGTGAGGAAAGCCATTACCATACTGCCTTGCACGTAGATGCTCAAAAATGGTGACTATCTTATTATAATAAATACATTAGACATTTTCCAGTGGATTCCTACACTTCTGATTATTTTTGGTGGTACTGGGATTTGAACTCTGGGCCTTGTACTTGCCAAGCAGGTGCTCTACCACTTGAGCAATGCTCCAAATTCTGATTCCCACACTTTTAAAGTCAAAGTGGAATTACTATAAAGCTGAATGCTGAAACAGAAAGGATCCTTAGAAGCCAATTCAGTTCTAGCCTCAGATTCTGCAAATGAGAAACTGGTGATATACCAAGAACTTCCCAATGGTAAGTCTTACCAATGACCTGTTCTAATGTAGGTGACAGAATTATTTAAGTCTCGCATATATTACTATGTCTCTAAAATGGATGACAACTGAGATACGATGTACACATGGGAATGTATACTTAGAAGATGAAGCAGACATTTGTGCTTAGGAATGTTTAGAAAAACTAAAAACATCATTGCTGATCCAAGTGTCACAAAGGAGAGCTAAGCAGTCTCACTGGCACCATCCCCTTCCCGTGGACACACATGCATCTTTGGCCCTGGGGCCCATTTATACACACTCTGGCCCACTGACAGTATTGTTAGTAATAGTTCTGGAGAAAGTATTTGTTCATCTTTTGGGTATATCAGTATATCATTGATATACTGCAATCCTTTGATTGGATATGCCTGGATCCTTTCAGTAAAAGATGCAGAGACACACGTCCTTGTGTTGGATACCTGGAATGAATGCTCCACCTTAACACTAGGGTTGTGGAAGCAGCACAGTGACTGTAGGAGTTGCTACAGAAGCCAGAGGATTGGATGGAGCCTCCCATCTGAATCAGTAAGGTGTAGTGTTTGCATATAACCTAAGCACATCCTCTCGTATACTTTATTTATTTTTATAGTGCTGGAGGATTAAACCAAGGCCTTGTGGAGGCTAGGCAAGCACTCTACCACTGAGCTACACCCCCAACCCTTGTTTTTTTTTTTTTGGGTGGGGACAGGGTCTCAACATATAGCCCAGGCTGGCTTTGACCTCATTGCATAAGTCAGGCTAGCCTAGAACTTGCAACCCTCCTACCTACTCCTTCTGAGTGCTGGGATTACAGTTGTGCCCTACCACACCTGGCCTCTCATATATTTTAAGTCATTTCTAGATTACTTATAATAGGGTAGCCAGTACATTGTAAATGCTATGTAATTGTTATATTGTATTATTAGGGGATAATAAAAAAAATCTGCAGTATTCAGATTCAGACACAATTTTTTAGTATTTTTAATCTGCAGTTTGTTGAATTTGTGGTTGGCTGAACCCAGACTGATGTGTGCGTGGGGTGGTGTGATTTGAAAGTCCCTAATGGATGTGCTAGAGAATCTGACCGAAGCCTCCTCCCATGGTAATAACCGTTTCCAGGCTGCTGAAGGCCGTGTGTCTGGGCGTTGGCGAGCTTCCTTCTTCGAACATCCAGTTTGAAAGGCCTCTCCTGCTCAGTGTGTGCCTGCAAATACAGGTGACTGAAGTGACAACAGAGTACAATAAATGCTGGGAGGATTGCAGCAGTGGCCTTTTGAACTCACTTAGAGTCTCCATGGAAGTGGGCATCAGGGTGAATGGATTGGTTTTCTCCTCTCCTTGAGCGATGAGGTTTCCTCTCTGTGGTTGATCTGGAGCCTTTAGAATAAGGTTCCCAGACACGTTCCATTAACAGCTCCCCAGGAGCCAGGACACACGGCGAGAACTGCACGTGGCTTTGCCCACGAGCCTCTTCTGACAAATGAAGCCAAACAGAGCTACAGGACATGAAAACAAGCTGGCCAGAGGTCTGCTTAGGATCACCGCAGAGTTTTACTGCCTAAGATGGAGAGGAGTGCAGGATGTCCCCACCTGAGTGTCTGATTTCATGCTGGGGAAGCTGAGGCCACCAGGGGGGTATTCTGGTCAGCTGGCCCGAGAATGTCAGAACACTCTTTCCACACACTCATGGAAATCCTTACGCATCCCCGTGTGCACACAGGAGGATGAAGCAGTGAATGAGACAGACAAACTCTCTCTCCACAGAGAGAGGTAGAGGCAATATTCAAATAAATCAATGGGTCACATCAGGTGTTGATAAATGACAAATGTTGTGAAAAAAGGCAGATTTGGCAGAGGGGGCGCTTAGACACTGGCATGCTGCTGTTTTATGCAGGTGTGTGGTGATGATTTGAGCTGAGGTTGAGGGACAGTGTGGTGGAGCATGACGGCCTCTTCTCTCTAGAGAAGTTCAAAGGCTACTGTGTGGGGACCTAGGGGACACGCATGTGCAAGACCTGGCCTGGAGGCCCTCTGGTGGCACTGGTGGAGCTAGGAGGCGGGTGGGAGAGGAGGTCCGAGAGAGTTGGGGCAGACCTATCCTTCGTGGAGGGCTTTTCAGACCACAGGAAGACTTCAGCTTTGCCTAAGATGGGAGGCTTTGAGCAGAAGAATGATATGCTTTGAATTAAGGGTTTTTTTGTTTTTGGTGGCACTGGGGTTTGAACTCAGGACTTCACACTTGCTAGGCAGGCACTCTTACCACTTGAATCACACCTCCAGTCCTTGAGTTAAGTTTTAACGGAGTTCTCTGACTGCTGGTTGAAGAATAGATCCCAGCAGGAGGCAGGATGGAAGTGGGGAGGCAAGGAGTTACCACAGTGATTCAGATGAGACAAGATGGCATGGACGGGATGGCATGGGAGTCCATGGGAGATGTTCTCACTCGGGCTGTATCTTGAATACAGGACCAATAGGATAAGCTGGTGGGTTGGCTATCAGAGGTGTGAGGACTCCGGGACTTGAGATCTGTACAGTCAGAATGAAGGTGTTGCATATGGAGCCAGGGCACTGGAGGTGAAGCAGGTTCTTTGGATAAAATCCAGTTTGGAGATGGTTCTTAGATTTCTAGCAGGCAGTGGTGAGTCTGAGTGAAAAGAGATGTAAATCTGAGAATCATCAGCCTATAAGTGGCATTAAATGGACCAATCGAAATGGTCTAGGGTAAGTGTTCAAGTAGAGAAGAAAGCCGAGGACAGGGTCCTGGGGCCACACCTAGTGCCCACCTGCTGCCAGGATCAGCCCTGCCTTCCTTGGACAGACAAGCAGCCAGGGTCCAGGGTCCTTGGGAGGTGACAAGAGAGTAAGGTCCTCATCTGGCTGGCAGATAAACGTACCAGTCCATACCTGTCCTGACCCCCACCCCACAAAAGCAATGGTGGCAGAAGGAGTGCTGTCACTTTCCATCTCTTATTGTCATACCTCAGATAATTGAGAGAAGGGTGTCTTTAACCTGAGACTGAAACTTGAATCTTGATTTTGCTGCATGCCAGCTGTGTGACTTTGGGCAAGTCTTTTAACCTCTCTGAGCCTTGATTTCCTCATGTCTACACAGCTCACAGGCTTGTTTTGACAATCAAATGGAATAATATGTGTGAAGAGGCTACTGCCATGCCTGGAAAATGACAGATAACCATGCTAACAAGCTGTGTCTGATACAATTTCATACATCCTTCATAGAGTTACTTAATGATACCAACAGTTCGGTGAGAGAGATGGTGTTATTTCCTCTTTACAGATAAGGTTAGAGTAGCCTGGCTATAGGAATTATTCATTTAACCATTGTGCTCCACTGTGGCTTCCAAATGCTTTAAAATGTTTCTTCTCCCTCATTTTCAAGTGTTAATTGTATGACTCAAGTTTGCAGTTGTTTTGTACTTTTCTTTGTTATTAAATTACACTCCTCATATAACCCCAAGACAACTTTCATTCCCCTTGTACTAAATAGGCAGCTTTAAGACATGGCAAGACAAGAAAATTCAACTTTGTTGAAATCTGAGAGATAAAGTCTCCTCGCCAGCTCTCTCTGTGGGAAGCAGGGCCTGTGCGGCTGGGCATACAAATTAGAGATGTGTGACTTTCTCCTTGAATAGCCAGGAACCGACCAAAAAACAAAAAATCAAAAAAAAAAAAAAGGAAGAAAATTATGGTTTTGGAAAGCCATGAAAATTGGATCAGAATGGCGTATGCGTTTGCAGGCGCGTGTGAGGGCGTGTGTGGCTGGGTTTGCAGGTGGGCGAGGGTGTGCGCGCTGTGTCGTTTGAGATAAATATCGTGGCCTTGTGGGTGTCTGGCACAAAAGGATGGGCTGGGATTAATTTTCTGGTTTGTGCATCTTCAAATCATTGAGCTGGTGACACGGAGAAGGGAAAACAATCTCCAAGGAGAGGAAAAAAAAAATCACATCTCTCATGAAACAGGGCTGCCATATTGAGGCAATAAAAATACAGGACTCACAGTTAAATCTGAATTTCAGATAAACGACAAAGAATTTTCTCGAGGATGACTACGTTCTATGCCATGTTTGGAGCATTCTTTACCAAAAAATTATTTGTTATCCACAATTCAAATTTAATTTGCTATATCGTGTCTTATCTGGCATCCTTCCCACGAAAGAGAATGAACTGAGATGCCTGATGATTTTTAAGAAATCTCTAAAATCTGCAAAGTGCATCTAGACTCCAAAAGACCTGCTGTTCTGGTGGGGACACTGACATGTTCTTTCCTCTTTCAGAAAGTCCCTCAATGGCTTGTCATCACCATCTGTGAAATGGGGACACACTGCAAGGAAAGCTCTGTCCTCTCCTGGGGAAGACACTGCAGCTTTCATACCCACATCCTTGTGCACCACAGCAGGGGCCACTTCACACGACTTTATTCTCCACTTCAATTAAAAAAAACTAATTAAGAATTTTTTCAAAGAATTGCTTATGGCATGCTTTAATAGCCAGCTGGAATTCTGGGGCATTCAATTTCTCCTTTCTTTTCCCTCTTTCCCTGGCATGGAGATTGAATTCTTCTTTCAGGCAGAAGCAAACACCAGGAAGTCTCTGGGGAGAGTGGACCCTGGTGGGAAGGCACAGGGGACAGCTGTCACCACCCTAGGGAAGCTCAACGTAGGCACAGGTGACAATGTGACTGGAGGGGAGCCCTCAGTGCCCTCGTGGGTGTCTATACCTCACATGTGTTCTGGTGGAAGTACCTTACTCAGCCCTGTAGCTGAACAAAGTAGAATGTGACATCATGCCTTGGGATCTCTTGTGACAGTCCCTGCATTTGTAACATATTATTCTCTGGTTGGCTGAGCTAGGCCCACTGGCTTCTTGCTCCTCACCTGTACAAAGACTGAAATACTGGTGCCTGTGTCACAGAGTTATTGTCAGCACTAAAAGGCACTCAGGAAGCACTTAATAAATGCCACTCATTATTATCATTACTGTTGCCTAGAACTCTTTCTCCTAACAAGTTTGGTTATAATTTTTATTAATAACCTTTTCTGATGGGAGATATAATGCATATTTATATAACATGAAAAATAGAAAATCAGAGAAAAAAAAATCAGAAATACCCCATATCCCTGCCTGACTCCCCATATCAGAGAAAGCCACTTTGAAAAGGTTTTAGAAGGCAGAACATAGTGGTTCACACCTGTAATCCCAGCTATGCAGGGAGAATTGCAGTTCAAGAGCAGACTGGCAAAAAGTTAATGAGACCTTCATCTCATCAACAACCACAACAAAAGCCAGGCATGATGGTACATGCCTATAATCCCAGAAAGGTGGGAGGTATAGATTGGAAGCTTTACCTATACCAGTTTGAGCAAAAAACACAAGACCCTTTCTGAAAAATAACTAAAACAAAATAGCTGGGGGCATGGCTCAAATGGTAAAGCACTGTCCTAGTAACCACAAGGCCCTGAGTTCAAACCCCCCCAAACAGGCTTAAGGAATCCAATCACTCACTGATGTGTTTCTTCCCCCCCCCTCCCCCCGCCCCATAGCTCACAGTTTTAAAAACTTGGCCAATCTTGTACATTTGGCCTGTTACCTGCTTTTGTGCTGCTGCTGTATCTCCCATCAGCATTTTTCTGTGACATCTTATTTCTTCTTAATGTTTCAGCTGAGGTTTCTAATAAGGGCCTTTCCATGGCTTTTCACCCAGCCGTCCTCTCCCAGAGCAAAGCCATTTAAAAATGTCACCCTCTTGCCTTCTTGTGCCCTAGGTTTGACGGATGGAGACCTAGTCGGTATTTTATTTCTTCTCTCCTTGGACTTCAGCTCCCTCAGGACGGCCACATGTGGCTCTTGTCATCTAGGAACCACTCTGTGGCTTTGTGGCCAAGGCTTGAGATCACCTCAGTGGACATACCAGTGAGGGTTTGCACATTTTCTTCCCTAAAACATCAATTTGACATGTAACACTGTTTTTCGTTTCATGCTCAGCCAACCATGATGGTAGTTATTTCAGCTCAAAATAATCTCCAAGGACTCTGGGGAGAAATTTCCTTGCTGTCCAACTGACATTTTAGGAATGCCATAAAATCCCTCAGAGATGGCTTTCTCTGTTACTAAGTAATAATGATGAACAGAGGGTGAGCGAGGGCCTTAAATCAAGCAAGAAGCAAAGGCCTGGGCTGGGTGTGGTGGCTCACACTTGTAATCCCAGCTACTCAGGAGGCAAAGATTGTGAGGATCACAGTTTGAAGGTAGCTTTGGTAAAACATGAGACCCCCCCTCAACAAACAAGCTGGGTTTCATGCCTGTAATTCCAGCTATACAGAGGAACAGGTAGGAGAATTCCAGTTCCAGGCTGGCCCTGGGGAAAAAGCAAGAGCTTCTAGCTGAAAAAAAAACTAAAGGCAAACAAGGGTTACAGGCATGGCTAAAGTGGTAGAACACCTGCTTAGCGAGTGCAAGGCCCTGAGCTCAAACCCCAGGACTGCCAAAAAAAGAAAAAAGAAAAAAGAAGAAGAAAAAGCAAAGACCCTCACCCTTTATGCCATCCTGCTGCCTGCCACCAATGTCTGAAATTACCGACATGAATGCAGTAGTCACAGGACAAGTGCCACCTGGCCTTTCTGTCCTCCTAGGCTGATATTCCAACATTTCAAGGGAAGCCATGACTGGAAAACTTCCCAGCCTTGTGAACTGGGCGTTTCTCAAATCACCCTTGGGAAGCCCAGTTACAGGGGGCACCAAGAAGCAGGGTCCTGTCAGGTTACCACCTGTTTCTGAGGAGGTCAGAGGAGCAAGCCTCCACACCAAGAGCTGGACCAGGCCAACTGGTGGCTGATCTGGAGGCTGTGACCACTCAGCATCTGCGTTCCCTGAGGATGGCAGGACATTGCCTGAGTTGTGCCATGAGTCATGGAATGGATTTGATTGAGGGTCCTTATAACTCCCAGGAACCGTGTGCCCGGCACTTGAGCCTGAGAGGAGATCAGAGGACAGCCTCCTCTCGCCCGGGAGGGTCAACGTTTGGAAGGGTGCTGGCAGGACGGCTCTCTATTGTGACATAACAAGGGAGATGAAGTCTATGTTGGCCCGACTTCCTCTCATCATTGGCCTTAGGGACAGAACAGGCGTCTTAGCTGTGTGGACACTCCCTCTTTTGTGCGGTGCTGGGGATTGAACCTAGCACATGCTAGGCAGGCACTCTACCACTTGAGCTCTGCCTCTAGACCTTTTGTTTTTATTTTGTTTTGAGACAGGGTATCACTGCTACCTTTGACCGGCCTGACCTCAAATTCATGATCTTCCTCTGCCTGCCAAGTGGCTGGGATTATAGTCATGGGCCACTATACGCAGCTACTATGTGGATACTTTTTATTGCAGAATAAATAATATCGGTGCTATCCAGTCATCCCTCAGTATCTGCAGGGGGTTGCTTCCAGGACCCTCCATGGATGCTAAAGTTCCTTATGTAAATAATAGCATACTATTTGCATATAACCTATGCAATGCACAACTTCCCCTGTACTTTAAATTATCTCTAGAACACTTGTAACACCTATTCAATGTAAACAGCTGGCAAATTATGTTGTTTATGGAATACTGATTTGTTTTTTGACTCTGCTGGGGTTTGAACTCAGGGCCTCATGCTTGCTAGGCAGGCACTCTACCACTTGAGCCACTCCACCAGCCCCTTGTTTACAGAATAACAAACGGAAGTATAGTCTTCCCATATTCACTACTCATGCAGCTTCTTTTTTCTGAGTTTTTTTGACCCGTGATTGGCTGAATCTGTGGCTATGGAGCCTGACATGGAGGGCCACCTGTCATCCCAGAGATAGGCAAGTTCTTTCACTTTTCCACTCATCAGTTACTATCTTGAAACCTCAGCTTCTTTAAACAAAGACAGGATATAGTGAGGACAGGTACCCACTTCATAAGGCGGGGCCAGAGTGAGATAGTAGCATGCACAATCTGGTACATACAACCCTGGTTTCCCATGACCAGAAGGGAGAAGAAGTGACAGTTTAACCTAGCTGAGATGGAAGGCTTTGCCCGAGGGGCCACATGGCTCAGGTCTCTGTCCGAGCCCATGGTCAAGGCCCCTCTGGCTCTGGCTGAGGCTGACCCACCGAGTGGGACAGCTTAATAGTTTGCCAAGCCAGGGACAAGGCTGCCCTGCTCTGGTTGACTGTTTAGCAAGGCTAAACTGTTTACCTGAACCTACAGCCAGTTAATTTTGGGTCTGCCAAAATTCAGACCGCTTCTCTTTGGTGGGGACACTTGGACCAGGACGCTTTCTGATCCTAAATAATGCAATGTGCAGGAGCCCAGGAGGCAGAAAGAAGCCAGACGAGTTTCGCAGCCCCCGAGTCTCCTATCATATCAGATGCACCATCCAGGAAACCCGCCACCACTCTCGGCTTCAGCCTCGACATGGGCTTCCTTTGTTCTCTCTGCCATCTCCACCCAGAGGTGCTGTCGTCCATTGGTGGTGTTGGCTGATGCCAGAGTTGTTGCCCAGGACCCCAACAAGTCTCTGCAAGCACAACCTACTGACTGTGCCAGGGAAGGAAGGCTTGCTCACCCTTTCATTAGTTTCCTGAGAACAGAGGTCAAGGACCTATGTTGACATTTCATTTCAATTCTATCTGAACACTGAAGGCAAAAAAGTAGGCAAGAATGGTTTCTATCTTGGGAAGAGGGGTCTTGCTATGTAGTCCCAGGATGACCTTGAACTCAAGCTCCTCCTGCATCTGCTTCCTGAGTGTTCGAATTATAGGCCTGTGCCACCATGCCTGACTTAGTCTGAAAATTTTAAGAGGACATCAATTTCCTGCTGCTCTCTCCTTTCTGGTTCTGGTTCTGAGGTCACAGCTGCCAGTGATTGGCTCTGGTGTTCATTTGCTCAGTGCCCAGAGAAATATGAAGTCCCCTCAGAATCTGGTGCAGCAAAAATATTTTTAACAAGATAAGATAGAGTCAATATACACAGGCACAGAAGATTGGTGAATTAAAAAAAAATACCATCAGGAGAACTCTCATTTTTCATTTTTTTTTAAAGGATTTTCTCTACCTATGGCAGTTTTTCTTTTGGGCTTGTTTGGTCTGTCTTTTTTCTAGGTTTTGTATTTCTGAATGCTATAATTCACTGCTGAGTTCAAGCCCCTGTAATTGTTTTCTTATATTTTTAAAGGAGAGGATCAGATGAATGTGAACATGAATGTGTCAGGAAGGCTCACATTTTTGGGCATTGCAGGGCCCTGGAGAGGCCCTGTGTGGGGACTAGACCTGAGCCAGTACTCACTTCCTCTCTACTCAACATTTCTTAGCTTCAGATAGTAGGATATATGAAAAAATATATGGAAAGTGCCTGCCCACTGTAAATATTCTAAAATGATAACTACTAGGATTAACCCTCCCTTTTGCAAACTACTCCATGTCCCAACGATGGGTGTCTAAAATTCGAATATCTCCAAGGGCCAGGAAAGTAGTATAAATATACACAGTTGTTTGAAGTGGAGTAGGCAATAAGGACTAGAGCAAAGTATGATAGAGTGGGGAGTGTGTGCTGTCCTAAAAGAAAGTCAAATTCAAATTTTATAACAAACGAAAGGAAGGAAGGAAAGAAGGGAGAGAGGAGGAAGGGAGGGGAAAAGGGAGAAAGGAAGAAAGAGTGGAAAGAAAGGAGAGAAGAAGGGAGAGGAAGAAGGGAGAGGAAGGGAGAGGGAGGGAAAGAAGGGAGAAAGGGAGGGAGAGGAAAAGCACTTAGCATTGCACTTATCAACTAGCTAGATTTATCGTGGGGGCAACCAGTTTGCAACCGTTACTCTTATTTAAACTTGAACATTTTTTAAGTGCTGAGTGAGTTATGTTTGGGGAATAATCTATGTCTTATGCCTCCATTTTCCATGTTAGTGACACAGGAAACTTTCTATTAAATTTCTAACCAAAAAGGAATCAGGTCCCTCTAAGTTCTTCAAGGTAAAGGATTGACCTACACTACCACCAGTGTGGATGAGAGGGTCAATGGTTTTCATTAATTTATTAACAACAGCAGCAATAGAACATCAGCTCTATCTTTATGGATTGTGTCTCTTCAGAATGAGACTAGATTTTGACACAGGCAATTTATTGGTAATTGAGCAGCACAATGTTGCTTTTAAAGGTGAGGTTATGAATTGCTTTGTTGGAGACTCTGGGGACAAGCCTGAAAGAACTCCATGGGGCACAGATGCTATTTGCTAATGTTGTTTGTAATCTATAAACATTTATGTGTATTTCTCAAAGAATCTGTGTTCAGGCATTTCCTATCTAAAGGCCCAGTAAGGAAAACACAATATAGTTGGTCCTGGGGAAGATGATAAGGTATTCACAGCCTTTCCCCAACACCTTGTTGGTGTTCAAAGTAAGGCAATAAGAAAGATGTAGTTTTTGATGAAAGAAAGAAGCTAAGGAGGATACATATACATATATGTATATATAATGCTACACATTCATTTATTAATCCTGCCAACATTCATTAAGTACCTGCTGTGTGCTACTACCTAGAACAGAGCATGTCACCTAGTGGAGGTGACTGGATAGTACTGATAAGTGCTGTGTTAGAGTATGTGAGAGGTATTATGGATCACATTCAAAGGGTGCCCTCCTTAGACAACAGGATGGGGAATTGTAAGGACACCTTCTTAGAAGTGACACAGGGCTAAATCCTGAAGAACACAGCAGAACTGACAAGGAGGGAGTTTGCTTATTGCACAATTCAAGGCGCTCTCCTCAGATCTTTCCAGTTCAAAGTTTTAATCAATTATTTGGATGAATTTGTCAAAGGCACATTTATCATTTCCAGATAGTATAAAGTTAAGAGAGACACAGGGATTATTTTGGAAAGTGGCAGAATCAAGGCTCAGAAAGATCTTGGCAGGGTAGAATGGGCAAAGTCTAACAAAATAAAACTGAAGAGAGACAAATGAAAAGCCTTGTACTTACATTTTAAAAACAAACAAGTAGGCCATACATTGTGGTAACACAACCCTATTGTCTCTGATTCCAACAGGCAGAGCAACAGTCAGAGGAAAGAGGAACAGACTTTGGCTCAGTGCCAGAGTCTGTTTCAAATGACCAGAGATGGAGCAGGTGATTCAGGGGAGTAGGAACCTTGTCCTAGTGTGTGTTCAAGTAGGGGTCAGGTTACTTGGCCAACGTTTCAGAGACAGACTCCAAAATAGACCAGAGTAGAAGGATTGCAAAATTCCTTCTCTTCTTGACTGTACTGTGGTCCAAGAGTGGGGACAATTTCTAGGATGGTGGGTGTAAGTCAACAAGGGGCAGCAGTGGGCTAGGGTGGGGTGGAAGGAAGCACTTTACATACGCTAAATCACTGAATCATTCAAACAGTTATATAATACCATGTATTTCATCATTCCCGTTTTACAGATGCAAAAACCGAGGTCCATACTAACTATGTAATTTATTGAGAGTCATACAACCCATAAATATTAGAGCCAGGATTTGATTTAGGCACTTAACCACTACCATATGTAGATCTCTTATTAAGAGGGTGTGTTAGTTATATTTTGTTGCTGTGCCAAATTCCTGAGGGGCAGGGGCACTTACGGAGGAAGGATTTATTTTGGCTCACGGTTTCAGAAGTTACAGTCCTGGTTGGCTGACTCCACTTTGGGTGTGAGGAAAGACAGAAACATCATGACAGCAGGAATGTGTGTCAGAGGCTGCTCACCTCAGAGTAGACAGGAAACAGAGACAGAGAAAGGCCTGGGACAAGACATAGTCCCCAAGGACCAGCTTCCAATGACCTCTTCCTACAACTAGTTTTCATCATCTTTCAATAATGCCATCAAATTATGAATTTGTCTATGGATAAATCCACTCATGAAGACAGTCCTCACCGTCCAATCACCTCTCACCAGCTGGACCAGCTTTTAACACATGAGCCTTTTGGGGGGATACTTCATTTCCAAATCATAATAGAGGATTTAAAATGTGAAAAGGCTCCTTTCACTTCCCCTGCCTTCCCACCAAGACTTTGATGTATCCCCTTGCTGTGTTGAAAATCACTTTATTACTAGAAGTTAATGGTGCCAGTTGTCAATGTAATATTCTTATTTTGTCAGATGACAATTTATAGAGCCTGATTCTCCTGTTTCAGAAATGGGTTCTGAGGTAGGGAGTTCTCAAACGCCCCATAAACTCCCACAAACGAATCAAGCTGCTAGGACTGTGTTCATTCAATTGAAGTCCCACCTGAGCGATGAGTGTAAACAGTAATATCCTACTCAAAATATGTCTGGTTAGATCTGCTGTGAGAACCAAGGGATTTCTGAACTTTTCAGAAATCAGGGACAAGGCTGAGCTTTACACCAACAATTTCTGCATATTCCTTTCCCTGATGGGCAAGGTGGAATTTGGTAATAGTAAAGACTACACTCAACACACAGTAGGTTCTTAATACATATTTGCTTAATAAGTGTGATCAGTAGGAATTGATCAACCTGGAGGAAATGGGGCATTAAGGCAATTTATTTGGCTTTACGGTGTTTTTTTAGGGGTTGAGAGTAAGTAGTTAGTCCTATTTGACTTTTTTTTTCCTCCTAACAGGTTTGAATATCCAGTAACTGAACAAACAAAAATCACAGCATCTCTTTAACTTCATTGCATTGTGGAAAGGAAAAAAATTCATAAGAAAAGTTGTTATTTACTCAAACACTATGTTCCCATCATGTTTTCCATTTTTCTTCCACAAATAAAGCATTGCCAATCCACTGAGGACAGTGAGCACGAATTATTAAATGGTGGATTTGCTCTATAGATAAGGGCACAGGCGTTGGTGTCTAGGAGACCACTCAGTCACGGTGTATAAAGACAGAGTGTTCCTTGCTCTGCCGTGGATTATTTACTGTGCATTTTAATTAGCTGCTAGGCCTTGCATGGCTGTCATTGCTCCAAAGGTGAAAAGCTTCGAGCTTACTTCATTGACGGCTTAAATAAGAGCCTTGTTAGGAGCTCTGCACATTTCCTCCCCACCTTAGCCCATTTCTGCTCAGGGACTGAGCTTGTAGTGCAATATGATAAAGCTGGTACCTTGCAGGAGGTATGTGGTCCCATACCCCATCTAGACAGGGCACTAGATGGTGGGTGCCTAAAGAGCAAGAACTTTGTCTTATCACCTAAAAAATTAGCTAGCATTTGTTGCCCTTAAGGCAGAGAAACTAAAGCAGATACCTTAAAAGCAACTGAGGCCAATAGGAAAAGGGGACCAGGAACTAGAGAAAAGGTTAGATCAAAAAGAATTAACCTAGAAGGTAACACACACGCACAGGAAATCAATGTGAGTCAACTTCCTGTATAGCTATCCTTATCTCAACCAGCAAAAACCCTTGTTCCTTCCTATTATTGCTTATACTCTCTCTACAACAAAATTAGAGATAAGGGCAGAATAGTTTCTGCCGGGTATGGAGGCAGTGGGAGGGAGAGGGAGGGGGCAGTGTGGGTGGTAAGGGAGGGGGTGGAGGCAGGGGGGAGAAATGACCCAAGCATTGTATGCACATATGAATAATAAAACAATAAAAAAAAACCCAGAACTTTGTCTTATTTCTTTGTGACTCTAGGTCTAGAACAGGGTTAGCACACAGGAGGGGCTGAGGAAGTAGTTGAGCTATCCAGCTGAGGCACATTCAGAAAGTACACACCCTTGTCACACTGTCTGTCACCTGCCTTCCACATATCCTTAGTCTCCAAACCCTATGGAATCAAAATATTGGGCCAACACCCCAGCAGGGGCACCAACCAATCAGCCATTGATCTGGAACAGGATGGATCCTGAGGGAGCCCTGCTGTGGTAGACACTAACTCTTTAGTCCCTTTTTCACTCAGAGGCACCCAGGAAAGGGACATTTGACAGAGGGCCCTGGGGAGGAGGTGGGAGCAGGGAAGTGTTTGAATAATTTAACAGTAATACAGCTGAGCTCTCACACACCAGTGGATTGTGTCAGTTTAATTCTCTCAAAGCTGTCAAATATAATGCAGCCAGACTGATTTTTTTTACCCAAGTGGAAATATTATTCTTTTTCCCTCCCAGATAAACATGATCACGGTAAAAGTATAATAAAGTGAGCTGGGAAGATGGTAGCTGCAGTGTAATTTTAAACATGTCTCTGAATTCCCAAATAAAAATGATAAACTACATGGCTAGTCCAAACCCATGGACACACTATCCACAAGCCAGGTGACAGGTTGTCCCCACAAGCTCCCAAATCTGTGAAGACTTATGGGGGGATGGGAAGCCTTTTATTGGGCCTAATGTTGCAACATCAGGGGACAGCACAGGAGAGGACTTCCTGGCTGACTCAGAAAGTGTAGGGAACATCCTGGTTATATGACCAGAAGAAGTGTGGCATGGGTATGGCATATAAATGTGGGCTTGTCATTTGCACCAAGCACAGCACACTTTCCAGTTTCACCAAGACCAATCACAACCCTTACAGAAGGACCAATCACAGCCTTGAATAAGATCCAATGACAAGTCATGTGTAAGTGCAACCCTCATTTGTCAATTACAAGCTTTTTGCTAAGCCAGTTGGGAAGGGCTTTCTTCTTTCAACTATGTTAAAGACTGCCCCTGCAAGGTTGGGAGCAGCCAGAGATGGGGCATCCAGAGCAGCTGCAGGCAGGGTCATCTGGAGGTTGACAAGGCTTGTTATGACCTAAGAGAAGTTTTCCAGCACCAGGGCAGACTGGAGCAGTGATAGCTGGACCATTGCCTCCTGAAGCTGAAGTTACAGCCCCAGCAGCCAGCCGTGGTTACAGAGTTCCTTGCATCTGGACTGGCGCTTCCCCAAGGCATCCATGAAGTGTTCACAGTGGCCAGGCAGCCTTAATAACAGACCAGTCAGTCACCCAAAGAGGAAATTATTGGTGAACACCTCCCTACTCAAAGCAGCTGGGCATAAGGGTGTGATAGCTGTCAATCATAGTTAAATCGAACTTGCCTCCAACAACCTAATTTAACTGAAATAAAAGTGAACATAAAAGTGTGCTTACAAGCTTGGTGGGGGCGGGGGGAAGGGATTTACTGGTAATCCTAGCTACTTGGGAGGCTGAGATAGGGAGGATCATGGTTCAAGGCCAATCCTCGCACTTAGTTTGAAACCTCCCATCTACAAAATAACCAGAGCAAAATGGACTGGAGGTGTGGCTCAAACTGAAGAGTGCCTGGTTTGCAAGCATGAAGCTCTGAGTTCAGTCCCACCAAAAAAAAAAAAAAAAAGATGTTTACAATAAAGACTGCTTATCAATATCAACATTCTTTAATAACAGTGTTTAACTCCTAGCTGACACCCTTAGGGAGGGTGGGGTCACTGTCTCACTAGGAACACTTTAAACTGACCAGCCAGCAACCCCTTTCAATACAGGGTTCCAGTTAAAAGAGAAAGAGTGGAAGTTGGCAATAGAGAAGGAAAAGCCCAGATATAAGTGCTAGAAGGGAAGAAGACCAGAAGATCTCAGAACGCAAGCTGCCATGATGTTTAAGCTCTTCATCCAGTCATCAGAAAAGGGAATTCATGAAAAGCTGCCCTAGACCATGCTTCTGTCTGAAATTTCAGGAAAATGAATTTTACATAAAGATAAGCAATAAGAAGTATCAAGTCAAATCCTACACAAAGTTATTTTAAGGAAAAGACACATGGAATAGAATAGCAGCTGTTCAGACCATGAAATCACAGAACAATATGCCCACAGAACAATCAAAACTATAACCTTTTATTTAAAAGCAGTTAAAGAAAATAAGGAGAATGATGGATGGAGGACTAGCTTGAATCAAATTAGAAAAAATTTTAAATGAGGTGCTAGAAGTCAGGAAGGAATTAAGAATGAAAGAAATGAAGACTGGGACTTCATAAAACTAAAAAGCTTCTGCTCAACAAAAGAAATGGTCTCTAAACTGAAGAGACCACCCACGAGTGGGAGAAAATATTTGCCAGCTACACATCAGACAAAGGACTGATAACCAGAATATATAGGGAACTCAAAAAACTAAATTCTCCCCAAATTAATGAACCAATAAAGAAATGCGCAAGTGAACTAAACAGTACTTTCTTAAGAGAAGAAATTCAAATGGCCAAAAAACACATGAAAAAATGCTCACCATCTCTAGCAATAAAGGAAATGCAAATTAAAACCACACTAAGATTCCACCTCACCCCTGTTAGAATAGCCATCATTAGCAACACCACTAACAACAGGTGTTGGCGAGGATGTGGGGAAAAAAAACCCTTTTACACTGCTCGTGGGAATGCAAACTAGTACAACCACTCTGGAAAAAAATCTGGAGGCTACTTAAAAAGCTAAACATTGATCTACCATATGATCCAGCAATACCACTCTTGGGGATATACCCAAAAGACTGTGACACAGGTTACTCCAGAGGCACCTGCACACCCATGCTTATTGCGGCACTATTCACAATAGCCAAGTTATGGAAACAGCCAAGATGCCCCACTACTGACAAATGAATCAAGAAAATGTGGTATCTATACATAATGGAATTTTATGCAGCCGTGAAGAAGAACGAAATGTTATCATTCGCTGGTAAATGGATGGAATTGGAGAACATCATTCTGAGTGAGGTTAGCCTGGCCCAAAAGACCAAAAATCGTATGTTCTCCCTCATATGTGGACATTAGATCAAGGGCAAATACAACAAGGGGATTGGACTTTGATCACATGATAAAGTGAGAGCACACAAGGGAGGGGTGAGGATAGGTAAGACATCCAAAAAACTAGCTAGCATTTATTGCCCTCAATGCAGAGAAACTAATGCAGATACTTTAAAGCGACAGAGGCCAATAGGAGAAGGGGACCAGGAACTAGAGAAAAGGTGAGATCCAAAAGAATTAACCTAGAAGGTAACACACATGCACAGGAAATTAATGTGAGTCAACTCCCTGTATAGCTATCCTTATCTCAACCAGCAAAAACCCTTGTTCCTTCCTATTATTGGTTATACTCTCTCTTCAACAAAATTAGAGATAAGGGCAAAATAGTTTCTGCCTGGTAGCTACGGGGTGGGGGGGACAAGGAAGGGGCAGGGGGGCTAGGGAGTGGTGGGGGGAAGGGGGAGAAATGACCCAAACATTGTATGCACATATGAATAAAAGAAAAAAATTAAAAAAAAAGAAATGAAGACTAAACTGTAAAGAAAGACAAAAACAAACAAAACATGCAACAGAGAAGTCATCAAGGAGAACAGAATGTTGAAGTGGAGGGTTCTTTTTTATTTTTGGTAGAACTGGAGTTTGAACTCAGTGCTTTGCGATTGCAAAACAGGAGCTCTACTGCTTGTGCTACACCTCAGTCCATTTTGCTCTAATTATTTTGGAGATGGGAATCTCTTGAACTATTTCCCCAAGCTGGCCTTGAATCACAATCCTCCTGATCTCAGCCTCCCAAGTAACTAGGATTACAGGCATGAGCCACCAGCACCCAGCTAAAGTGGAGGATTTTTCTAAATCAAAAAGGAATTAAGAAAGAAATAAAAAAATTTCAAGAGAAAGTGACTAATACTGAAGATAGGAAAAGAGGTCCAGGTTGGGTATGGTGACTCATACCTGTAATTCCAGTTACACAGGCAGTGGAGATTGGGAGGACTGAGGTCTGAAGCCAGCCTGGGCAAAAAGTTAGCAAGACCCCATCTCAACCAATAAGCCAGGTGTGGTAGTACACACCTGTCATCCTGTCTAGGCATATGCAGGAGGATTGCTATCTGAGATCAGCCGTGGGCAAAAATGTGAAACCCTATCTGAAAAATAGCCAAAGTTAACAAGGCTGGGGTGTGTGCCTCAGGTGGTAGAGTTCCTATGTAGCAAGTGTGAGGCCCTGAGTTCAAACCCTAGTACCATCAAAAAAAAAAAAACAAAAACCCCAACATTCTGTCAATGAAGAGAACAGAACACACAATTGCAGAACATTTTCCTGAAGTGAAAAAAAAAAGATTTGAAACTACATATGAGTGAAATATACCACACACTTTACAATATCATATCAAAACTACCAACGCTCAGACGTATCCCAGTAAGCTCACTGTGTTTTAAAGAAAACGGAAAATACTCCTTTGAGCATTTAAGCAAAAACAGCAAGGGAAATTAAATTCTATTAACTTCAGATTTTGAGAGTGGTGACTTGCTCCAGAAGAAAACAGTAATATATTTAACATATTTAAGATACTCCAGGAAGGAAAACATGAGCCAAGAATTTTCCATCTAGTAATACTGACTTTTACTTGGCAACTGTTATCCATAGACAAACCGTTTTCAACAGTAAGAACTCAGGGACTATTGTTCTCATGAGCATTCCGAAGGATTCAACTCGAGAACAAGCTTCAGACAAGAGAAACTGGTAGTGAGGATGGAAAATATAGGTGTTTCTGAATTCTGCCGCAGGGTGGCTCAGGCAGAGACAGAGAGACGAGGCACCAAAGCTTTCTGGAAGCAAATTTATTAAGCAGGCCAGCAGCGACTCAGCGGACTCACGTCCAAAGGTTGAACCTGAGAACAAAGGGGCTTTCCTTATATGCCATTTAGAGCAGGTTACAGACGTGGGGGGACGGGTTCCGTAATAGTCACATGTTATTTCATTGGCCACTTTATCCTTTGCAGCGAGGTGACCCTTTCTGGTCTCCAGGTAACATTCACCAACTTAGGTTTTTCTTTGTTTCACTGTAGCACTTGTTAACTCTCATTGTCATTTATTATCATCTCCCCTCTCCCTCCCTGCCTTCCTGCCACATTCTCCCCATTGATGCTCTGACCCACTTCTGGGTCAAAGAGCATCATCTTGATCTAGGGGTTTATATTTCCATAGCGCCATTACACGAGCAGCTGTCATTCTTTCTATAGTGGTTTCCACAATGGTCCTGAAGACCGAAGTACCAGGGGATTAGGCGGGGTAACATCAGGCTTGCTCCTAAGACAAGGAACATTGTCCCTATTAAGGTCTTGAACCAACCTACAGTTGAGAACCAGCCCCCAAACAGATCATTGGGATTCCATCCTTTCCAGGTCTGCACAGGGACAGGGGCAAGCTTTTTTATCTTGTCAGTAATCTCTTATTATCTTTCCCTTATCAACAATCTGAAAATAGTTGTTACTCAGATTGAGATTATTTTAGGCTATTGTAAATTTAGGGAAGTTAGCCAGCAGGTGAGGTTGGGGCTCCGTGTGATTGGGAGCTCCCCCCCACCACTGAATCTCCTGAGTAGCATCATTGTAAAACTTTTGTCCCATGCAGATCAAGTCCCCTACTGGGGTGGAGAATTGGCCTTTTGGACGGGGGATACAGTAATTCCCAATAATAGAGGTTTTTAGGAGTCAAACGATCTCCCCGTGGCTGGGGAGAGTGGTTTCATTAAAGGGCTCTTGTGGGTTTAGCTCATTTGCCTCCCAGGCCAATGGTCTCCCATATTTGTTCCCCCACAAACATAACACGAAGTTACATTTAGAGTTTGTTTTATGGACTCAGCTGGTGAGAGGAAAAGGTTTTTGGTTTTAACTGAGATGGGAAACTCACTTTGTATCTCCTCGTAAAAGAAGTGAAAGACCTGGTATGAGGAGCTCTCATGAGTGATCATGATGAGCTGAAAATGCAGTAAAGTACCAGAGTCTCTTCCCTTTTCATAGATTAGAATGTCAGACTTTTTTTCAACTTCCCAGCCTGTTTCATTGAGGTTGGAAACAGTGAAATTTACAGGGTCACAGGTACCAAGATGCAGTTGGGGTTTGCTTCCCTTTTTGTAAAACAACAGCAGTTCCTTATGAGGTATGGCCCTCCCCTTTTAGCTAAGTTGCCCACCCTTCACAACCCCAATAAGGGCAGTAGAGTTGTTCATAGATGCACAAGTGGGTGTCCCACTGTCATCTTCTGGGCATATGTACTTGTAATTTAACCTGTAGTTCCTTTCCTAGGCTCGCCCTCCACAGTTGCCCTAAGGCCCAGTGTTTTTAGCTACTGTGACACACACATCACAGTATATGGACCCAGGTTTATTGGGGTCATTAACCTGGGTGTGGTTAATGGGCTTTCCAGTGCTGGTGAAGCTTTGGACCTCAGCCATTGCTCTCGAGGGTGATAGATGGGGTTAAAACAGATACACTGACCATCATGGAAGCACACTGAGTAGGTGGTATGGTTGTGGGTGCACGACCCAGCAATGATGTCTGCACAGGAATAATAAGAATGGAAAACCAGAGTTTTGGTGACAGCACTCCCTGCTTGGGTAGTGTGCACACATGGGTCACAGTCCAAAACCTGGCAGTCCCCAAGTAGAGAATTGGCCAAGATTATCAAGAAGAATGCACAGAATGGACTCATCCTCAAAGGTGAGATGGGCACTCCTCAAGTTTCTGCCATTCGTAGACTAGTCAGCTTCTGGCGTGACTAGAGCAGGGCTGACGTCTTGTCATCCATGGTCTCCTGTTGTCTCCTGGGAAGTAGGGTTCTGTCGGGGAAGGGCACAGGCATTCCAAAGGGTGATCTTGTATGGTGAGGCTGGGTCAGAGATACACTCCCACTGAAGGAAAGCTGGCTTCACTCAGCTGTGGTGGATCCAGGGAACAATCTCTGCTACTTTAACTGTGGTGCAGGTGGACAAAACAACAACAAAAAGGCCCTTCCAGTGGGGCCTTTTATCAGTTGAAGGTTCCATTCCGTTACCCAGATAGCATCCCCTGGTTTATAAGGGTGCATGAGAGTTGTCAGGCTAATGGGGAGTCTGACTTTGAGAGAGTCAACCCAAGGGCCTTATCTGCAGTCTTATAGGCCCTTGACTAAAGGGGGTAGATGCCCAAAAAGAATTTTAAAAGGGGAGAGACCTGTTCATTTGGTGGGGCTTGATCTAATCCTGAGCAAGGCTATGGGCAGTAATTGTAGGTAGGTCTCTCTCGGCATAGTTTTTTCCAATCACAATTATAGAGTCCTGTTCATATGTTCTATTTTCCTGAACTCTGGGGGTGGGAGGCGTGTGCAGCTTCCAAGTATTACTAATGCCTTAGCCCCCAACTGTACAACCTCAGCCACAAAGGCCAGCCCATTGTCCAACCCAATAGACACAGGTATTCTAAATTGAGGGATGATTTTTTTTTTTTGACAGGCACCTGGCCACTTCTCAGGCTTTCTCAGTCTATCCATCCATCTATCCATCCTGAGAAGGTATAGACAAATACCAGCAAATATTTTCATCTTGGCCCTTGTCGGGGATTGTTTCTGGCACACATCATGGACTGCACCTTTCATGTACTATCTTATTTATGCTGGAGAGCTTGGGGACATAGAATTTTTGGGCCAAGGTGGTCTCAAGAGCTGTCCATCCTGAGTGAGTTCCTTCATGGAACCGCTTGACAAATGTGGGAGCCAGTGACTCAGGTTGGGCAATATGGCCATCAGTGAACTTCCACCATCCACCCAGTAGAAAATTTCCTCCTTCAGTCTCAAACCAAGCCTGTTCTTGTGAAGTATATCATGGGTCCCATTCAGGTAAGGGGCATGGGAGCAAGGCAGCTGCCAATGAGGCCAAGGTTTGTCCTGTGAGGGCTGCTTGCTTGGCTTCCCTATCAGCCTTTCAGTTTCCCCGAACAGCTGTCATCTTCCCCTTCTGGTGCCCTCACCATTGCATGACTGTTATTTGCTTAGGGGCCCATACAGCTTTTAGTAATTCCAGAATTTTTTGTTCATATTTAATACTTTTTCCCCCCAAGTTAATGAGCCCCTTTTGTTTGTATAGGGCTCCACGGACATGAATGGTAGTAAAAGCATACTTGGAGTCTGTACAGATATTTACCTGCACTCCTGCAGTGAGCTGGAGTGCCTGTGTGAGAGCAATAAGCTCAGCCTTTTGTGCAGAGGTCCCAACTGGTAGTGGTCCTGCTTCAATGACAGCATCCAGAGTCACTACTGCATATCTGGTGAAATGTGTGCCATCCCAGACAAACTGCTGCCATCCGTGAAATACTCAATGTCCAGATGACTGATGAGCTGGTCAGTCAAGTTTGGCTGGGGGGCTTGAATCAACCAGTAATAGGGTTGCTGTGTTTAGAGTCTTAAAAACCTCTAGCCAGACAAGCGGGTTTTCATATAACATGCTTTGATATTTGACCATTTGGGAGTTTGTTAACCAATAATTTCCCTTATATTTTATGAGAGTCAAAACAGAGTGGGGGAACTCAGACTGTGAGTTCTCATCCCAAAGTAAGTTTGTCTGGTTCAGCCACCAAGATGGCAGTGGCTGCCAGGATGTGCAGGCAGGGTGGCCAGCCTCAGGAAACTGCATCAAGTTGCTTTGATAAATAGGCCACTGGGGCAGTGCCAGGAACCTAACAGCTGGGTCAAAACTCCTACAGTTGTCCCCAGTCTTTCATGTACATATAAGAAGAAGGGCTTCATCACATCTGGCAAGCCCAGAGAAGGGGTGTTTGTGAATGCCCTCTTAATTTCTTTAAAGGCCTTTTTTTGCCCCTCTCTCCATACCATGGGTTCCTGTTCTTCCCTTTTTGTGGCTTCATAAAGGAGTTTTGCCAAGAGAGAGTAATTGGGGATCCACATCTGGCAGAAACCTGCAGCTCCTAGAAATTCTCTAATCTGTACAGTGGCACATAAGGGGGGCAGGGATTCCTCGGGGTCCCCCACCAATATGGGTTTTTCTGGATTTTTACATTTCTCCCTGCACTTGTAAGCTGCTGCTGCCCTGGCTACCATAACTCTACATACTTTCTCTAGGTGGGGCTTTAGTTACGTGGGCCGACTGAGGACTGCATCTTGCCAGCAGTCAATATAAGGAACCATCTGGGGTCCAGGCTCCCCTACAACCACTTTAAAAACTCTATTGACTATGACCTTATCTAATGACCCCTTCAAGGGCCATCCTACACCAAAAGCAGGCCAGTCTATTTCACAGAAGGTCCTAAATTTGCCAGGAGTCAGCTTGAACCAGTAATCTCCATGAAATCCCCTCTTCAAGTTCTTGAGTATGCACTCTATGGGGTGTTCTTATTCTGACCTCCTCCCATTCCTCCCATTTGCCAGACGTCAAGACAGAGACAAAGACGGAAGGGATGAGGGCTCTGGAGAGGAGGTAAGGGGTCCTCCTCTGTGGCATACCAGGAAAAACAAATAACACCACTTGCTTCATCTGTCTCCGACTGCTCCCCTCACAGGGATTTAGGCGTCTCTTGGCTGTAGTGAGTCTGTATAAGCCCCAGACCAGAGGCCCTGTTTGGGCTCACCCTAGACCATATGAGTTTGCCATGGACCTGCAGATTGGGACTCTGCACTCACTTCGTAACCAGGCTATGTCTCAGGCTCACACTTTCACACAGCACAGTACTTCTGCTCCGCTCCCTGAACTTGAAAGACACGGTTTCACCTCAAAAAGGGGGTTACTTGGGTGTCTTTGAGCAACTGAATATGCTGCACATCTATGTTTTGTGTGTGTTTGTATGTTCTGTTTTTAAACAAAAAGTTTTAAAAATGATATTCAGAAATTATAAACCCTCCCGTTACTTCTTTATGCTAACTTCAGAGATAAATGCTGTTACCATTTTGGTGTTTTTCTTTCCAGACTTTTTAAAAACATTTTTATTAGCATGTATTAGTTGTACAAGGGGGGTTCATTATAACATTTACATTTGTGTTTACAATGTACCTTGATCAGTTTTACTCCCTCCATCATTTTCCCTCATCTCCTGTCCCCCTTTCTTAAAACAATTTCAGTGGTTTTCATTGTTCTGTTTCCAGACTTTTAAATGCACATATAAGCATGTGTGATGTGTAACTTTTATTTAAAGGAGCTTATACTGCAGGCACATTTCTTTTTGTGCTGGATCAAACCCACTGCCTCATGTACACCAGGCAAGTGCTCTACCACCAAGCTGCACTCCCAGCCCTGCAGGTGCAAGTTTGAAACCAATCTTTGTACTTAATAGCATATCACACATTTCCATATCAAATTATACAAGAAGTCATATTCATTTATGATAAAAGTAATTATTTTCAAATAAAAAATCTGTTACTTACCAAAAATTTAAATACTATAGAAAAGTACAAAGAATAAAATGAGTACATTCCTCAAAATCTCACTGGCCAGAAATAATGAGTGCCAGCATAATTCAAGAAGTCTATACATACATAAAGGTAGAAGATGTAGACGATGTGTGTGTGTGTGTGTGTGTGTGTGTGTGTGTGAGAGAGAGAGAGAGAGAGAGAGAGAGAGAGAGAGAGAGAGAGAGAGAATTTTATGACTGGTAAGCTTATTTTAATTAAACTATTGTTAAACTATTGAATTTAAGTTTGTTTCAATTTTACAGAAGAAAAAAAACTATAATTAAACGGAAGTAATTCAGTTTCAGATAACTTTTTTTCCCATACCATGGGTAAAGGAACTTACTAAATATACTAGAGGTTAAGAAAAAAGTTATGAAATTATTCAGATGTTGAAGGGTGTTTTGTTCATTTGTTTGGCCATACTGGGGTTTGAACCCAGGCCTCAGGTTTGCTAGGCAGGCATGAGGTTTTGTTTTGCTTTTTGTTTTTTGAGATGGGGTCTTGCCATGCTTTCCAGGCTGGTTGTGAATTCCAGGTCACAAGTGATGCTCTAACCCAAGTCTCCTGAACAGCTGTGACTACAGGTGCATACCATCACACTGGCATGAAGTATTTCTTTTGTTGTACGTTTCAGTTTTAGATGATTTCAGTTGATTCCCTACGGGTGAAAGATGTGATTGCTTCTTATACTTCCCCCTACCCTCCTTCTCCTACCTCCTGATTGTCAGAATTGGTACCATCTTCATTCTATTCTGTAGCTAGAATTCCATCAGTTGTTTGGTCCTAATTTTTCATTTATTAGCTGATTTATTATTAACCTTAGTACTTTTGCCTTTTACTTTGGTGCGCCTGTTATATTTGGATCTGGAGTGTTCCCCAAAAGCCCATGTATTAATGGCTTGACCCCAGCCTGTGAAACTACTGGGAGGTGGCGAAACCTTTAGGAGGTGGGACCTAGTGGAAGGAAATTAGGTCACTGGGGACCTGCCTTTGAAGGGGATTTTGGGACCCAGGCTCCTTCCTCTTTCTGTCTCCAGCTGTCATGAGATGAGCAGATCTGTGTTAGTAATTTTCCATTGCTGTGACAAATACCTGAGAAAAACAGCTTATGGGGGTGCATTATTTATTTTGGCTCATGGTTTCACAGATTTCAGGCCACAGTGCTTGGCTCTATTGCTTCTGGGTTCATGGTGAGACAGAATATCACAGAAGTGGGCACATGTGGCAGAGGCTACTTGCTTCATGGTGGACAGGAAGCAGAGAAAGAGGAGTGAAAAGGGCAGGGAGCAAGATATATCCTTCAAAGTCATGTCCTGTGACCTTGTTCTTCCAACGAGAACTACCTCTTAGTGTTTGCATCACTTCCCAATGATGCCATAAAATTTGGATCCATCAATTCAATCTGTTCATGAAGTCATGATCCAATCACCTCCCTGCATCCCCATGAGCCCACGGGGGTGCATTTCATAGTCAAAGTAAAAGACCTCCCTCACCATGCGCCTGCCTAGATGTACTCACAGGCCCAAAGGAAAGAGGCCAAGCAACCTTGAACTGAAAGCTCATTAACTGTGAGCCAACATAAATCTTTTCAGGTATTTTTTTTTTCCACAGAAATGATAAAAACACACTTCCCTTCCCGAATTCTTGTTTTAGAAAATTTATCTCTTGCTTCTGATTGATTGGACTCTTTTTTTCAAGAAGGACTTGGGGGGTGTTTTATTCCCTAAGTTCTTTCATGCTTGAGACCATCCGCCTGTGGCTACTTGTAATATTCTTAGGTCATACTTTGTCTTTCTCCAAGCTCCTTAGGCATTGTTTCATCATCTTCTGGCACTGAGGTTGTTTGAACATGTTTGTACCCACCCTGCTTCCATCCCTAACCCCAGAGATGATTTGACTTTCATGTTCAGATAGCTAAATAACTATTTTTTTCTGGAAACTTAGCTATTCAACCAGGCTAGGTATTGATGTTTGCTTAAAGTTGGTTTTTCCTGGCATGTAGTATTAATTGTCCTGTACAGATTCAGCTTTTCCTTCATTTTAGGAAAATGTATTATGTGTTTGGATGCATATTTTATTGCACTTATTGGATTCT
This sequence comes from Castor canadensis, assembly GCF_047511655.1. Taxonomy (NCBI): domain Eukaryota; kingdom Metazoa; phylum Chordata; class Mammalia; order Rodentia; family Castoridae; genus Castor; species Castor canadensis. The sequence goes on along the minus strand of NC_133393.1, from coordinate 132,589,119 downwards.
CTACACCAATTAGGGACACCAATTATCCTTATGTTTGATTATCTCTTGGTCCTATTATTATATTTTTATTATATTCTCCCTAATTGCTTTAGTTCCTCTGTGTTTTCCCTTTGTATCGTCCATAATTGTCTCAAGCCTTTTATCCATGCCATTAATTCAATTTTCAGTTAAGTCTTTCCTGTTATTTGGCATTTGTAATTTCAGTATTAGATCTATGGTGCTCAGTTCTTAATTCACTTCCTTAGCTTTAAAATCTCTTATTCTTCTTCAGTCATTTTATCACTGCAATTTGAAGGTCTGGTTTTCTCAGGTTCATATTCTTATTAAGGTCTTTATAGGCAAAATACTCGGGGATTTCCTGTTTCTTGGTTTATGTTTTCTTCCAGACTGGTTTCTTCATAGATCACACATTATCCTTTTTCCTTCCTATCTCCCCTTCTTTTGACTGCACCACATTTTCATGATTATCATATAAATTTTTCATCTCACTCTGATTTCATAGAGGAAGCTCCCACTAGAGCATTTGGTAACTGGTACACAGTGTGGATGAAATCTCTTTGGCCCCATTCCCATCTTACTTAGGATGAGTGTATGGTCCTGTTTTTGAGTTATGATTTTGGTTTATTACATTAGCTATCAGAAAAAGGAGAATCTGTGATCATGTTTTACTCTGCTATTGTTACCCTGAAATCTTAGGATAAGTTTTCTAAAATGTAAATGTTATCTTACCACATCTTGCTTAAACCTTATGGCCTTTAGGAAAAGTGTCTAAACTTCACATCGAAGATTCTTCATTATTTGTCCCATCACTCCTTACCACACTTACTATTTGATTGCAGGATATATATTTGCTAAGCCTAGATCTGACCTCAGAACTCCTCTCAACACAAGGCTTTAGCTAGCTTAGTGGCCATTTGAACTGTGATTAAATTAATTTTTAAAAACTTAGTTCCAGTATTCTCCTCTCCGAGAAGCTTTTCCAGAACACTCCTCCTTTCCTTGTTCTCTATTACGTACTTCAGATATCCCTCTCTTGTGCATTTCTGTCATAGCATTTATCATACTTAGCTATAATTGCCTTTTACAGTATGGTGTAATGGATTTTGGAGTCAGACTACCTGGGTTCAGAACTTAGCTCTGCCTTTTTGCTATCTGGACGACTTTGGATAACATTAGATAACCTTTATGTGCTGGCTTTCTTATGAGAATTAAATAAATTAAGGCATGTAAAGCTTTCATTGAGCATTTGTTTAATGCATGTTACTTATAATTTATTTAAGGTGCCCTCAGTGACAGCAATAATGGCTCCAGGAGCTGTCCATGGTTCTAAATAGTGCTTCCCATCACAAGACAGTGTTCCCACTGTTTGTCATCCATTCAGCCCCATAAAAGGTAAATCCATGATTACATCTTTATGATTTTGGAAGTGGATATAAAAATAATATCTCCCTCTCTAGTTCACAATTTCCTTCCTAGTCCTGATACTAGTTACTTCATGAACTCTATTTTGTATGAAGGAGGTAAGCCTCTTGACTCGTCTCCCTACTTCTGCACAATTTAAAATATCATGATTATATTACCATCCTCCAAGACCCTCTTAATATCAAACAATGGCTCTACTTACTCACAAGAGCTTCAAAAGGGTGTAAAAAACTCAAAAGGCAACATGAGGGGGTGGTTAAATGATAATATATCAATAAGATACACATATCAAGCAAACAAGAGGTAATTATTGGGGCTATATAAAAATACAGAAAACCATTTATTGAGGGAAAGTAACAGACTACAATATGGTTTGAATGTCTTTCATTTGTTTATTAAGTATGTGTGGAGCACACCTCTTTGTGATCGGCTCTGGAGATGCAAGAATTATTAAGATAATTCCTTTAAAAGAGCTCAGAGTCTAGCAAGAGAGATAGTCATTTCCACAGCTTGCAAAAAACCATTTATTTCAAATACAAGGAAGGAGTATGGAAATCGATATGTAAATAATATTGAGGGGGAGGCATAGGTAACTTTGTTTTTTTAAATAATCCATTAAGGGGAAAACCCTGACACAGAATCCAAGGACAGAGCAAAACCAAATTGCTCTGACAAAGCTCCACCAACTTCAGGGATGCTCTTCTCCACGCCACCTCAGCTTAAACCCCATCCCCACATAAAGGATCAGTGGAATGCCCAAGGCCCAGACTGTGGCTCAGAGAAGTTATAGGCCCCTTGATAAAGTAAGAGGAAAATAATGGTATAGCAACCATGCAGAACTCCCACAGCAAAAGAAATGACCCTAATATCTTTGAATGTGATACTGCAATAAAAAAATTTTTTTTTTCATTTTTCTTTTATTATTCATATGTGCATACAAGGCTTGGTTCATTTCTCCCCCCTGCCCCCACCCCCTCCCTTACCACCCACTCCACCCCCTCCCGCTACCCCCCTCAATACCCAGCAGAAACTATTTTGCCCTTATCTCTAATTTTGTTGTAGAGAGAGTATAAGCAATAATAGGAAGGAACAAGGGGTTTTGCTGGTTGAGATAAGGATAGCTATACAGGGCATTGACTCACATTGATTTCCTGTGCGTGGGTGTTACCTTCTAGGTTAATTCTTTTTGATCTAACCTTTTCTCTAGTTCCTGGTCCCCTTTTCCTATTGGCCTCAGTTGCTTTAAGGTGTCTGCTTTAGTTTCTCTGCATTAAGGGCAACAAATGCTAGCTAGTTTTTTAGGTGTCTTACCTATCCTCACCCCTCCCTTGTGTGCTCTCGCTTTTATCATGTGCTCATAGTCCAATCCCATTGTTGTGTTTGCCCTTGATCTAATGTCCACATATGAGGGAGAACATACGATTTTTGGTCTTTTGGGCCAGGCTAACCTCACTCAGAATGATGTTCTCCAATTCCATCCATTTACCAGCGAATGATAACATTTCGTTCTTCTTCATGGCTGCATAAAATTCCATTGTGTATAGATACCACATTTTCTTAATCCATTTGTCAGTGGTGGGGCATCTTGGCTGTTTCCATAACTTGGCTATTGTGAATAGTGCCACAATAAACATGGATGTGCAGGTGCCTCTGGAGTAACAGTCTTTTGGGTATATCCCCAAGAGTGGTATTGCTGGATCAAATGGTAGATCGATGTCCAGCTTTTTAAGTAGCCTCCAAATTTTTTTCCAGAGTGGTTGTACTAGTCTACATTCCCACCAACAGTGTAAGAGGGTTCCTTTTTCCCCGCATCCTCGCCAACATCTGTTGTTGTTGGTGTTGCTGATGATGGCTATTCTAACAGGGGTGAGGTGGAATCTTAGTGTGGTTTTAATTTGCATTTCCTTTATTGCTAGAGATGGTGAGCATTTTTTCATGTGTTTTCTGGCCATTTGAATTTCTTCTTTTGAGAAAGTTCTGTTTAGTTCACATGCCCATTTCTTTATTGGTTCATTAGTTTTGGGAGAATTTAGTTTTTTAAGTTCCCTGTATATTCTGGTTATCAGTCCTTTGTCTGATGTATAATTGGCAAATATTTTCTCCCACTCTGTGGGTGTTCTCTTCAGTTTAGAGACCATTTCTTTTGATGAACAGAAGCTTTTTAGTTTTATGAGGTCCCATTTATCTATGCTATCTCTTAGTTGCTGTGCTGCTGGGGTTTCATTGAGAAAGTTCTTACCTATACCTACTAACTCCAGAGTATTTCCTACTCTTTCTTGTATCAACTTAAGAGTTTGGGGTCTGATATTAAGATCCTTGATCCATTTTGAGTTAATCTTGGTATAGGGTGATATACATGGATCTAGTTTCAGTTTTTTGCAGACTGCTAACCAGTTTTCCCAGCAGTTTTTGTTGAAGAGGCTGCTATTTCTCCATCGTATATTTTTAGCTCCTTTATCAAAGATAAGTTGCTCAAAAGAAATGACCCTAATATCTTTGAATGTGATACTGCAATAAAAATTTTGCTGGGAATATGCTTAATGGCCTCCTGGTAAGTATTTCCAGCCCCTCATTAATTGGCTTACCTCTCTGGTTGTGTGTCCTACAATTTCCTAAGAGATCTGGTCTCTACTGTCACCACCTCCATGATATTGTACATTCCACTGTGAGAACATTCTTTATTCCTCTAATCTTGTACTCTTTTCAAGCTAAGGACTCACCTTGTTCAAGAACCCTCTATTAGGTAACTCCATTGCATTATAGCACAAGAATACCAAAACCAGCTCCTGCATTTCCACTGCTTTGAAAAAAATTCGAGGGGGTGGGGGAAGAGAGAGAAAGAGATTGAAGGAGGAATCTGTGTCCACCTGTTATTGCTTAATCTCTTGGGCTCTGGAATCAGAAAGATTTGTTAAATCTTAATAGGTACATAACCTTTGGCAAGTTATTTAATATTGATAAATCTTGCCTGATCTATCATCTAGCCTTTACACAGAGGAGATACTATCTTGTAGGGTTTTGGGGAGGATGAAACAGATTGCTACAAGTAAAATGGCTTTTGTCATAGTGTCTGTCTAGACTCTGAAAGTGCTCAATCCAAGTAGTTGTGATAAATGTTCTTGACATTATTCTAGATGTTTCAGGAAAGTATGGATTGATTCAACCAATAATGTGAATGTATGTCCTCATAGAAGGTATTTTAATAGATGCCTTATGAACAATTCTAACTAAAGAAAATGACAAAATAATACTTCATTAGTAATGCAATTCTAAATGAAGGATGACAGACTGGTAGGAAATTATAGAATTGGTTGTATTTCTTATCTACAATGAGCAGGACAACTTGTTTCTCTTTGACTATTATGAGAAATTGTAAACCGGTTCCTTTTTGTTCAACTTTATATCAAATGCCTATTTTCGTTAATAATTAATGAGAAAAGTAGGCTGATCTTCAAATGGTAGGGTACTTCCTACTGTGTTGAAGACATGGCTCTGTGAATCCAGCCTGAAGAGCCAGAGGGATCAATGCCATTGTGACCAGTGGAGAAATTACACACTTAAGAGAACAAAAGGACAAAATGTACAGTGTTCTCAAGTATTAGGTGATTTTCAAGGAAACAAAGAGTTTAGGAGGCTCATGGAGGTTAGGAGGCTAACGGAGGTTTGAAAATATGAAAGATAAAAGTATCATGAAAACACTCTGAAAATTCTTTAAACATACGAAACAAAGACCATTTACCTTGTGTCCCTCCCCCAAGGCAAAGAGAAAGTCTGATTCAATCAAGTCTCACTTTTAAATTAGTTCTTCAGGTTAGTTATGAGAGCACTGGAAACATGAAGATTTCCATAGACAGGCTCCTGAATGTGTTGCATGAGAAGCTGAGGTGTCATTTATTTAGTAGAGTTGAATAATTTTCTTGGTTTCTGAAAGAAGCTTAAAAATTATTCAGGTTAATGCTTGAAGATCTTAAAAATTACTTAACCGAATTTGACCCTTCCCACACACAAGGATTTTATTCAAGTTTGGTTGGTAAGGAATGACCATTAATTGGATTAGCTATTGCATTCACAAAACAAAGAACATTAATTAGGAAGAGGAAAGGGACCTAGTGTCACAAACACTAGCATGAGCAGTGTTAAAATATGGGATTATTGGAAAACATTAGACAAATCAATGACTTTACTAACATCATCCCTGCAGCTTAAGATTTCCCACAATGCTGAACACAAAATACTCTCAACGTAATACTGTAAAACTTGAACTTTACTGCTGGATAAACTCTTAATACATCTTCTGAGTCCAAGTCTTCATTTTACAGATGAGGAAACAGTCCCTAAAGTGGAAGAGACTAAAACTCATGTTTTTACTTCCAGCAACTCCTTTCCACTGTGGCACCTCTCACAGGAAGCAGAGCACAGGAGGGGAGTGTTGCTAAGTGGTAGTTAAGTGAATGGGGTGCCTGAGTTGAAATCTTGGCTGTGCCATTAATAGGCTACATGACATTGGGCAAATTATTTATCCTTTCTGAGCCTGAGTATCTCCCTCGGAAAAAATCATGGTATACTTACTTCACATAGGGTTGTGTGCACTGCAAGTAATAACACAGGTAAGCGCGTGGCTCATAAGTACACTTATTAAAATTGTTATTATTTCCTCAAAGGCAAAACATCTGAAGAGATTCATATCAAAGGAGGGGGGAAAACCCACTATAGGCAGATCATAAAATAAAATCAAAAGGGAGGTAGCAGGCTTCATTAATTTCCTTTCTTTACTTTTCCCTCCATGACATCAGTCACTCCTCCCCTTATCTGTGCTGATAAACACCAAAGAGAAATCCAGACAAAATGTGCTCATTCATTAGATCATTAAGGTACTTAGTCTGTGTAATATCACGGTCTCTATAGTGCTGCTGACACTCTATCAATGCTATAAAATTATAAGGCTATTTCTTTGACAGTGGTGATAAGTGGTGATCTGCCAGAATCCTTGGCAGCCAGGCAATGGAAAAGCCAAAACATTCATCAGAGGTGTTTATGCACCTCCCAAGCCTTTGCATTCCCACCGCTGTCTGCCTGCCTACCTGTCACAGCCCGTTTTGAAAATATAAGCGTCCTTGTATGCTTTTCAAACGATCCTTTGGCAAACAATGGATATATATATTTTTTTGTACCGAATCCAAGCTGCCTTGACTTCTGTACTGTTTGCTTTACTTTATTCACCAGTCTAAACAGAAGAGAGAAAAGCCAGGTTCCTTCCCGTGAGCCCCTCGCATATCCAGCCCTTGGTCTTGCGGATTTGGATCCTGCACGCTCCCAGCTCATAGGTGCGCAGGCTTTTCATGATCAGGACCACATCCCCGCACCGCCGCATCTTTTCCCCAGAAGCGTTAGCATGTGGGAATGAGCTCCCCACCCACTTTGTGGTTTGGGGAAGTTGGAATGGGGGCGGGGAGGCCGTTTTTGAAAACCCTATGCCCACTGGGCTTGCCAGGGAGACCTGTGGGTTAGGCAGCATCGAGACGCGGACCAATCTCCTGCTGAGCTTCGCCTGGATGGGACCGGGCGGGCTCTGTCCCACGAGGTTGTCGTTCCTCCAGCCCGGGGTTGGTCTTAAACTCGCACCCCTCCTTTCTCCCCAACAGGCTTGGGACGGCCAGGCACGATCGCAGAATCTAAAGAGTAGGAACGGACATTAATCATGGAGGAAACCAAAGTTCTTGCAGGGGGTGTGAATTCCCACCTCCGCTGTCCTCCAAGCCCCTCTCGCTCCTCGTACTTGGCCCCAACCTTCAGCGGTAACTTTCCAGCCCAGCGCTGGGGCCGCGGAGATTCCGGTACCGGCGGGAAGTCGCGGAACAGGACAGGGCCGGCGCCCGGGCTCCCGCGCGGGACGGGCGGGGTCGGGTCCCGAGCCGCCGCCGCCGCCGCCACCGCCGCCGCCGCCCGGGCGCGCCCCCGTCCCCGCCCCCTCCCGCTGTCGGCGGCCGCGGCGCACGCGTGTGCGGGCGGGGGCAGCGCAGAGCTCCGGGTCGGCGGTGCGCCTCGCCCGCCCTGCCGGTCCTGCCCGCCCTGCGCCCGCGCCCGGCTCGGACCGCCCCGGCACCATGCGGAGGGTGAGTGGCCGTCGCCCCGACGCGCCAAGGGGGCAGGGGGCAACTGCGGCTGACCGGGAGCGGCGGGAAGGGCTGAGGCGAGGCGGTGAGACGCGGGGGGGGCCCTGCGCTGGGAGAGTTGGGGGCGCCGGCGGGGAGCGAGACCCCGGGCCCCCGTCCTCTTAGCAAGGCCTGTGTCCGCGCCGGGGCCACCAGGGGTCGAGCGACTTGGGCTGCCACCGGCGCCCCGCCCCCGGAAGCCCCGCACGTCCCCCAGGCTCGTGTCCCTGCTGCTGCGCACCTCGCTCCTTCTTCCAGAGCCCCAGAAACTTTGTGGGCGCCGGTTGGCCTCCCTGAGCACCCACCCCAGTGGGGATAGAAGGGAAGCCCCTAGTGCGGATCAGCGGGACGATAGGGTGGTGAGTGGCGGGGTGGAGAGGGGAGGTGGCCCTCTCTTGTCGCTGTCGTCTCGAGATGCCCTGGAGAGGCTTAAAGAGCCGAGCCTCCGCTTCCCCGCCGACGGGACCCCGCGCGAAGTTCCCCAGGTAGGCCCAGCCCGTGGCTCTGGGGGACACCCTCGGGTGCCGCGGCTTCCTCAGCAGCAGGTGCGAGGGGTCCTGTGCCCAGCCCTCCCCCTCAGCCAGAGCTCTCGATGGGAAAGTGAACAGATAAAGGCTCAACCTCAGGGGTGGGGGTGGGGAGGGGCACTTATCTTTGGAGCGAGTCCAAACCTGTTTAGGTGTTTCTGGGGCAAACAGGATTCCAGCCAGGCTGGCCAGCTAGAGCACAGTGGGACAGCCAAGAGCCTCGTTCTCTTGGAGGGTGCCTTCTAGTTGAGAAATGAGATAATTCAGAAGTACATAGGGCAGCACGCAGGCTCCAGTGCAAGTGGATCTCACCTGTCGGATGCTAATATGCATGAAGGTGTTGGTGACTTGTTAGGTTACCAGTCCCATTGTGCCCATCCTTTCTCCCTGCGGTAGAGGCTGCTGTGATAAAATGCAGCATCTCTGCATTTATAATGTAGAAAGGGAGTAGAGGAAACTTACAGAAATCCTATCACCTCTCCCAGATGTCCTTAGACCAACCTGATGACAGGTTGGTGCTAAGAAAGGGGTGGATGAGTGTTTTCTGAAAACATAGGCTGAAGAGACATGGTAAGAACACATTAATACTCCTTTCCCAGCAGAGTCTGTGCATTTCTCTGGGTTGGAGTTTGGGGTGGGGCTTATGGTAAGGTATGTGTTTGCTTACTGCTTTGCTCACTTGAGTGGTCCTTTCAGTGACTTTTGTCTTTCAGATGCTGGATTGCTTCAAAGGGAACTCTGGTCTTTTTGTTGGTAGGGCTGGAATTAAGTCTTCCCTGTGTATGTGTGCAGGGGGTATCGAGCAAATATGAATTGGTTCCAGCTGCCTCTGGAAATCTGTTGCATGGAAATTTACCTGGCTTACCTTTGGAGCGAGTCCAAACTTGTTTAGGTGTTTCTGGGGCAAACAGGATTCCAGCCAGGCTGGCCAGCTAGAGCACAGTGGGACAGCCAAGAGCCTCGTTCTCTTGGAGGGTGCATTCTAGTTGAGAAATGAGATAATTAAGAAGTACACAAATGTATGGATAATAATCTTAGATAGTGATGAGTGCTGGGAAGAAAATAAAGCAGGATAATGTGACGGAGAGTGAGCTGGGGAGGGAAGGAAGCCTTTTAGCATGGGTGGTCAGTGAGGACACTGAGGAGCTGACATTGAATTGTGAGGTACATGATGAAGAACAGTCAGCTATGTGAAGGTTTGGGAATGAGTGTTCCGGATGAGGAACAGCAGTGCAATGGCTCTGAGGCAGGAACAGGTTAGCCTGTGTGAGAGACAGAATGAAGGCACTGGGCCAGAGCAGAGTGGAATGAGGAGAGGTTGGAGAGAGGCATGGGCTTTGTTGGTCACTGTAAGAAATTTGGATTTTAGCCTAAATGCATAGGGATGTTATTTAAGGAATTTTTAAGTAGAAGAATAGAATGATGTGATCTACTTTGTTCTTTTAAAGGTTTCCTTGGCTATTGTGAGTGGAATGGATTGTGGAATGGGATGGTAGTGGAGAGGGTGTAGGAGTGATGGAGAAAGGTAGAGTCAACTGAGCTTGCCTATGTGAGAGGAAAAGAGAGATGGAATTCCTCTTATATACGCCTAAGGTTGCTAATTGTTGGTGTGTATGTTGTGTATCGGTCAGACTTTCTATCACTGTGACCTGAGAGAAACAATTTAAAAGAAGAATTTATTTTGGCTCATGGTTTCAGAGGTTTCAGCTCATAGTCTCTGGCTCTGTTGATTCTGGGCCCCTGGTGAGGAAGAACATCACGGTGGCGGGAGCATGTGCCAGAGGCTGCTCACCTCTCTGCACATGCAGCCAGGAAGCAGAGAAGGGAATGCAGGAAGGAGCCAGGCCAAGACATAGCGCCCAAGGACATGACCCCAATGACCTCTTGCCCCCAACGAGGCCCCACCTCTGCTTTTCACTGCCTCCCAATAATTTCATCATATTATGAATTCTTCAAGGAATTAATCTACTGATTAGGTCAGAGACCTTATGGTCCAGTCACTCCCCAAAAGCCCATCAGCTGGAAACTAAGCCCTATGCATGTGCTTGTAGAGGACATTTCATGTCTGCATGGCAGGAGTGTTTGTGTGCGTGTGGTGCACGTGCGTGTGGGTGAGGGAGAGGGAGGAGAAGAAAGTGCCTGCACCTCAGTTGGAATGCCCAGTGATACTGAAAATTGCTAACTCTCCATGAACATTTATTGTGTGCTCCACAGGACACTCTCAACAAGAGTCCTGTGAAGTAGCAACCGCTGTCACTATTTTACAATGAGATAACAAGTTCAGAGAGGTTGAGTATGTTAGGCTGCTCAGCTTGGAGTTAGAATTTGTTCCTGGGTTTGCCTGACTCCGAAGCTGTGGCTCTTGCTATCACTCTGCTACCTATAAACTTTTTGTTCTGCCCTAGACCATTTCTGGTTCTGGAGAAGCAGAGTTTGGCAGATGCATATGGCAAGCTTTCAACTGCAGTAGATCAATGTGAGAGAGAGAGAGAGAGAGAGAGAGAGAGAGAGAGGAGCGAGGAGCGAGCGAGCCTTGACAAAATGAAAATGATTACTTTCACTGTGTTCTTGAATAAAAGAGAAGGTGGATAGATATACAAAGTAGAAGTTCAGGAAATGCCCAGTACTTGGGTTTCTCTTAAGAGAGGTACTATGATAGGAATGTTTGTGTCTTCCAAACCCTTAAGTTGAAGTTCTGCCCCCGAGGGTGATTGTATTAGAGGTGGAACCTTTGGGAAGTGATTAAATCATGAAGACCGAGCCCTCACAAATGGGGCTAGTGCTCTTATAAAAGAGGACCCAGAGAACTGCCTTGCTGTTCCGTGATAGGAGGACACAGGGAGAAGTCACCTAGGAACCAGAATACGGGCTCTCACCAGACGTTGAATCTTCCAGAGCCTTGCTTGGTCTTGGACATCTCTGCTTCCAGAGTGGTGAGAAATGTGCTTCTGCTGTTTAGAAGCTATCCAGGCCATGGTATTTTGTTGTAGCAACCTGATACACTAAGACAAGAGGCTGACTTGTACATTACCATGCTGCCAGTGCTTTGAAACTCATGTCACAAGAGCTGGTAAAACCACATGGTCAAGTCTTTTGTTACCTCTCTTCACAGAACCATAGTTTTGTTCTCTATTTTTAGATCCAGAATGAGCTATTATTTCCTGTGCATAGTCCAGAGTTTGAGAGTATTGACTGTTTTAAAACTTTATTGTGTTAGAAAGAGTTAGAAATCAGATGCAGATAAATAATTATAATAGTAGCTACCATTTATTGAATGCTTTCCTTGTTCTGGGTATCTACTGTCTCCATTTACACGACAATCTTTTCAGTTAAAAATTAATAGGAGATGCATTTGTACAATATAAAATTCAAAGATATGAAGAGGTTTATAGTGAAAATACTTGTCTCTCATGTTGCCCAGCCAGTTTATTCCCTTCCCCAATGTAATTGATATTAGACCCATTTCTTGTATCCTTCCAGAATAATCTATGCACTTACAAGCAGTTATATATATTCATAGTTTCATTTTTGCATACAAATGGTAGCACATAAGTACACTCTCCTGTGCCTTTTTTTTCATCATACAACATGATCAGGATTTATAGATCTACCCATTTTCTTTATAGCTGCATATGGAATACCTTTATAAGGATATATAGCACTAGAATTGGTTGTTCCTGGTATTGTTTTAATGCTGCAGTGAGTAATCTTACACATACTGGATTTTGCATGTGTGTGAGCACATCTGTGCCATTAATTATGTGGAATTTCTGGGTCAAGTAACATGAACACTTATTTTGAGCAGGTAGAGCAGTGGAGTGTAGGGATTAAGGGCACCAATTGCCTGGGGCTGAGTTTTGGCATTGCTGTTTACAAACTGGGCAAGTCACTTAACCCTTCTCTACCTCAGTTGCCTCATTTGCAAAATAGGGAATATAATGGTAGCTACTTAGTAGGTTTGTATCAGTTTGTACTGTATAACAAATCGCCCTAAAACTTAGTGGCTTAAAACAATAACCCTTTTGCTTTAGACACAAGTATGTGGGTTGGCTTGGTGGCTTTTCTCACCTAGGATAACCTAGTAATCTCTGCTGGATTCTCTTTTGCTTCTGTGGTCAGCTCCTGGTCATCCAGAAGCTGGACAGTCTAGGATGGTCTTTTGTCTGGTGGTTGACAGATGAACTAGTCTTTGGGAACCCCATTTGGGCAGCAAGGGATCGCTTGTGCTTCAGTAGAGTAGCTCAGCCTTCTTCACATCATGGGCCTGGGTTTCACAGAGCAGCACCAGAGGTATAGTATATATTTGCTGTTGTCCCATTGACCAAAGCAAGTCACAAGGCCAAGCTCAGAATCTGTGTGGGAGGGGACCCTCCAAGGAAAAAGACACAGTGAAGGGAATCATTGCCACCATTTTTACAACCAATCTACCACATAATTAAATAAGTGAATATTTGTCAGGTGCCTGCCATAGTTCCTGGCAGTTTAAGTGCTACATGAGTTTGTCAAATTAAAGAAAAGAAAGCATGTGGGTGAGAGAGGTATCACCAAATTGCCTTGGTAGAGATTGAACCAGTTTATACTTCCACCAGTGAGAGTGAGAGTGCCTTGTTCCCTGTTTCTTCTTAGGAACTTAACCAGAGTAGTTTATCCTTGCAGAGGCAGTGTTCTTATTCCCATTTTGCAAATGAAAAAAGTGGTGCTCATGAAGGTTAAGTCTTTTTTCTGATGTCACAGAGTCAAGCTAGGCTTTGAATCCTTTGTCGGCCTGACTCCAGAGCACCTCTGTGTGTCTTGCTGCCCTCGGCAGCCTCATATTTCACGTCTGGCATTTCTGTTTCACACCTGGATCTGACTGGGTTGAGAGGGATCTGTTAGTCTGTTGAAGTCCCTAACAAGTGATTTTGATTTCAGTCTGGTCTATTGAATTCAAAGTAAAGTGTCCACAAAGACAGTGGGTTCTTTCAGGACCACAAAGGGATGATAAAGGGACACCTGTCACGTAGCCTCTTTGAAGTCAAGGAAAGAGGCCAGTCTGGCCTGATTTTGTTTATACTTTCTTGCTTTGCATTCTTTACATTCTTTGGGTTACAACCCAGGCATTTCATTCCCCAAAGAGGGAAGATGGAAAATAGGAGGCAGTATTTCTTAGTGGTTCCCCACTGATCTTGGAAACTAACCATCTGGGTTCAAATCCAGCACTGCTCTTTGCTAGCTGCGATGAGACTGGTTAACCTGCAGTTTTTCTGAGCCCTGAGTGGCAATCTGTGGACTATTATTATTGCACAGCAAAGTATTTTGCTTCTGTTGTTTCTGTTCTGTTTTACATCCCTTCTCCTTCAAACTGTTCCTATGTATCTAGATAGGTCTAATAGTGAGAATGGGTAATGTTTACCAAGCTCCTTTTTTAAGCACCTTATGTGTAATTAATCATTTAATTCTCACAACAAGCCTGTGAAATAGGTGCTATTTGATTTCCATTTTCAAGTGAGGAAGCTAGACACTAATGATTAAGTAATTTGTCCAGCACACCACATTTAATAAATGACGTAGCAGGAGTTTTAAACCAGACATTCTGGCACCAGAGTCTGTGATCTTAGTGTTTATGCTAAAAAAACAGGATGGAAGGTTGAGGATTTAAAACTGAGTGCTCCTGCCTTGGATAAATGCTGGCCATCTCACATCTGGCAGCAGTTGAGTTCATCCAGCTGTGATTTAGACCGAAAATCCCAGCACGCAGAAAATAGAAACTTTCAGTCCTTTTGCCAAAAGCCTTTCCACTTCAATCCTTGTAATCCTAACAGGATTTCAGGCAGTGTGCCTCCCTTCTGAGTGAGACACTGTTGAAAAGTACATGGGGCTTTTTTTTTTTTAAATTTGAAAATCAAGCTGGTTTTGATTCTTGCCACCTCTTGCTTCTTTTGATGGACTGCCCTGGCAGCCATGGCACTGTCTGCCAGAACAGCAGGAGAATAAAATGCAGACACTGCAGATAATGTATACTGTTCTAAGTTGAAAATTGTGCATATTTCCAAGGCAAAGGAAGGAACTGGGGCCTTTCATAGGTGTTATTTGCTTGTAAACCAAATTTAATGTAACATTCATTAAGCATTTAAAAATTGCCCTTCTGTTAAGTCAGTGTGAGTGAGTAAGCTCTGTGTGGCTCTGAGCTCACGGAGTTGCCACTGTCTCCAACAGACAGTGAAACGGTACTGTGAATTGTGCTACATACTGTTGCAAAGGAGGACTACAGTGCTGGGGCCTTGTGGTGGAAGTTCCTTGTCTTGTTGGAGTGGTTCCTAGCAGCCTTCTAGAATGAGGTGAACATTTAACAGAGACTTGAAGGATGAAAAGTGCATCTAGAGAAGAAGGAGGAAGATTGTATTCCAGGTAGAATGTATAGCATATGCAAAGAAAGATGAGAGAGGAGCTGCACATGTGAGGAAGTGAAAGGCATTCCCAATGGCTCGGATAGATGGATTTAGTGTGAGGGAGTGAGGGCAGGAGTTGAGAGTGGAGAGGCCCGGAAGGGGCCGGGTCAGGAAAGCCATTAAAGTCATGTTGAGAAGTGTCTTCATGGAATGGAAAGCCACTGGGAGGTTCTCTGCAGATTTTAAAAATAAAATATCTATTTCCAAAGGTTTCTTTGGCTACTGGATATAGAATGGGCTAGGTGAAGGGCAAGTCTAAAAGTGGCCTGGACCAGGGAGTTGGTCAGGGGAATGGAGAGACAACTTCTATTCAAGATGGACTTTGGCAGTAGAATCAAGAGGAGTTGGTAACTGATTGGCAAGAACAAGGGAAGAGAGAGTGGAGAATGACTGACTCCCAGGTTTTTGGGTTGGTGAGACTGGGTGCGTGGTGATGCTATGAGGCACAAACGCCGGAGGGAAAACCAGGGGGTGGGCCTTGGGTGGGATGCTTCTGTTTTGTACTCTTTGAGTTGGAGGTACCTTCAAGCCATTCTGGTAGCCTTGCTGAGGTCTGAGACTTAGAAGAGAGTTTTGTTTAAATTTATGAATTTATGACAGTGGGATGTAAGTGATACTAATAGAAGTCACTGGAGTTACAGAACACTGAACAGAGAAGCTTCCCTTGGGAAGCTTATTAAAAATGCAGATTTCCTAGGCTTTTGATTCCATAGGTCAATAGCCAGAAACTGGGATCTGCACTATCCAGTAGAATTGATGTTGTGCATACTGACACCCAGCTATTTCAGTCTATGATGTTCACATTAAAAAGGAGGGGGGGAATATTTAATATGTAAAAAGGAATAAAGAATAATACATTGACATCCACATGCCCACCACAACTTAAAAATAAAAATTAGGATAAACTGATGTATATTTATAAAATGAAATACACTTAGCTATGAAAGGAAAAGACCACTATATGTACACCAACATGGATGGAGCTCAAGTCTGACACAAAGGAACACATAGTGTGTGATTCTATTTATGTCAAGTCCTAGAACAGGATATACTAAGTTATGTTATAGAAACCAAAACCAGTGATTACCAGAAGGGATTGACTGGGAAGGGTCATGAGGGAGCTTTCTGGGGTGATAGAAATGTTTTACTTCTTGGTAAGTGTGAAAATTTAGTTGGTCAAAACTCACAGAATTGTATATTTAAGATCTATGCTTATCACTATGTAAATTATATTTCAATACTCCAATAGAGGTGGAGCTTTCTGAGTACCTTCCATGAAGGTGTTTATTCACTTAACACTTGTACTATATATGTATATATCCTTAAGCAATGTATACTATTATTTTACGTGTCTTTTAACTTTATGTATATATACATGTATGTATCACAATGTATACATGCATGATATGTTGTGAATGTAAGTATGTATGTATTCTTTTGTAATTTGAGTTTTTGTTCAATATTATATATGAAAGATTCATCCATTTGTTACCAGTAGCTGGTCATTCATTTTTAGGGCTAAGTGATTTCATGTAATAGAATACTATGTATTAGGCTATCTTTTCTGTTTTTGCTATTGTATATAGGTCATCTCAAACAGTGTTGCTAAGATTGTGTATATGAACTTGCATCAGGTGGAAGGTGGTCAGAAGAGCATGCTGTCAGTGCTGTTCCATGTTGCTCTACTTTCCTCCAAGAGACTTAGCAAAAGTGTGTGTACAGCCTACATTTTTACCAAACACTTGATACTGTCAGACTTTAAATTTTTGCAAGCCTGATGAGTATGAAATATTATCTTATTGTGGTTTTGATTTGTGATTCCATGATTACTTGTGGTTGAAGATATTTTAATGCATTCATTGACCATTTGAGTTTCCTCTTTTGTTCATATTTTTTGCCCATTTCTCTTTGGGGTTATTTTTTTCTTTCTAAGGTGTAGTATATTAACTTATTTGAGGCTATCAATTCATTCCTTTAGTTTATGCTTTTTGTTTCATAAGGAATCCTCCCATGCCCACAGAGTAAAGATGTTCACCTAATAAGAGCTTAAGTTCTGTCTTTACTGTTTAGGTAACTAATCTTGGAATTAAGTTTAATATGTTAAATAAGGTAAGGGTTCAAGGTTGTTCCCATATAGATAAGTTGTACCAGCAACACTTGATTTCTCATCCTTCCCCACCAATGTGCGATGCCATGATCATATATCAGATTTCTGTATATGGATGAGGCTGCAGGCTTTAGTTGTTCTGTTAGAGTAAGCCTTGACATCAGATAGGCAGGACTACTCTACCTTTTGTAGGCATGTGTAAATGTTTTGTTCACTGGTGTAGCTAGCATCTAGAGTAATGTGAGGCCCATAGGAGGAGCTCAGTAAACATCCGTTGGGCCAATGGAGGGATCTCAATTTGCGGCCGTCTGCTGAAGTAGTCCGGCAGTTCCCTGACATGCTGGATGGCTTTTTACGTTGGGGA
Organism: Castor canadensis; assembly: GCF_047511655.1. Lineage (NCBI taxonomy): Eukaryota > Metazoa > Chordata > Mammalia > Rodentia > Castoridae > Castor > Castor canadensis. The sequence continues at coordinate 132,572,119 of NC_133393.1, read as the reverse complement.
GGAGAATGTTGGAAGCATTCTCTCCCATTTTTCATTGCTCCATTACCTCTTTTCCCTTCTTAGTCGGACCAGAATCTTCTAAGGAATCATCAGAAAGCCTAACAAGCCTGCAAGCCCAAGTGAGAGTGGAAGGGCTGGTAACTACGAATGTGAAGGATTCTGATCACAAATGGTAGATTGTTCTGTGAGGTCTTTTGAAGTCTGGCCAATAGCTGGGCCTTCAAGCCTTGGAGATAGAGCAAGGGATCATCTAAAATTAGATTTACTGATTTTCCTTGCTTTTGAACATCTTTGTTCTGTAGATTAATGATGCTTTAAAATAGACTTATTTTTGTAGCCTAGTTCTTGACATGTTTTCTTAATAACAATAAAAAGTACCACCATTTACTTAATGCTTGTAATGTGCAAGGAATGCTAATACATATACACATATTTTGCATGTGCACATATATATTTCATTGAGTCTCCAAAACCATCCTTCTCTTTCATTTTTCAGTAAGCAGTCTTTATTCAATTCATTCTTCTAACATTCTTTAGCCTTTGGGCTGAGTTTGGGACTAGGGCTGCCAAAATACCCAGGCTCTGAGCCCCAGGAACTCACAGTTTAGCAAGAAATAGCCTTTTAAACAAATGGTTACCATGTAGCATGATGATTGCCTTGGCAAAAGCATATCCAAAATACTTTGGAGAGAAAAAGGTGAATAACTTTATGGGACAGGAGAGAAGAGTTGTGGTGCTAGGGGAATTTAGAAAGAAGACTTTAGTTTTCTTTTTGTTCTTAATAGTGTTGGGAATTGAACCCAGGGCTTCATATATGCTGGCCAAATGCTCTACCACTGAACTACATCCCCAGCTCTAGAAAGATGATTTTAAACAGCACAAGACCCCTTAATGTACCCTTGAAGTCTTCACTTCTCTCAAGTTTTATCTGGCTACCTTGACTTTCTCTTTCTTCCTCTCAGATATCATGTCTGCTTCTTAAAACGGCTCTCTTCATTCTGAAGACAGTTCTAGCTTGCTTTTTCTCCACTGATGATTTCTTGTCCCTGACTTTCTCTCTTAACTGCAATTTTTAATTAAAAATTTTAAATACTCTTATTGAAGAATTATTATCATAAATTTGAAGTATATAACTCATTGAGTCAAAACCAAATTTGAAGCAGTGTCATTCTCCTGTTTTCTCCGCTAAAGAATGAGGCCCAGGAAAAGGAAATGTGTGTCCACACATGCAGCTAGGCACTCGCGGACTGGAATTCAAATGGCTTGTTAAAGTGTACTCAAATTTTCAACAGGAAATTAAGGCCAGAGGGTTCTTTTATGCTTAAATCTAAGGACTAGTTATGCCTTGAAACTAAGAAGTATCACTCACAAAGGGCTGAGGTAAAAATACTGGTAAGCAGGACTGGATTACATGTAGTTTGAAATGTGAGTAAAATACTGTGAGAGTTGAACCATCAATCAGTCAACCAATGTGTGTGATAAAACCACACTCAAGTTAGAATATATAGTGCAATGTTAGTATTTAGGCACTCTGGTTACTTTTATTCTAAACCATTATGCTGCTTATTTGGATCTCCAGAATATTTATAAACATGAATTTCCTAATGGGGATCTTTAAATTTCCACCCCTAATCAAGCTGTGACATGGAATAGTCCACTATGCAGTTCAAAAGAGTGCTCCCCCCACTCCCATCCAAATTACAGGGTTTGGGATGTTCTGACAATTGAGTTAGCTGACGAGGGTAACAATAGCAAATGCTTTATAATTTGTGTTGCCTTCAGAGGTGGCAAAAATTAGACTTTTGGTGATGGACTAGAACGGTGTGGGTGCTGACAGCCTGCCTGCCTGTCATTGTACTTTGAATTATGCTTTACACACTGCGTTTTTGATCTTTGAATACTGATGCTGGCAAATGGCAACGGTGCTAGAGATATTTGTCTACAGGTTACAGCTCGCCATTCCCCTGTGAAAGCAGGCGCAGACGCAGCAGTGCAGAGTGCCTGCTGGATTAGTATGCTCGGCTCCTCTCTTTAGGTGTCCGCCGTTCTAGGAATGGAATTGAATGTGCAGAAGCCCTTTCCTACCCCTGCTCTGGACTAGAAACCACAGAAATAGTCTCCATTCATTGGGACACTCAGGCAGAGGTAATGACTTTATAGGTCAGTATCCAAGACAGTGTATTTGAGATGATTTGAAGTCCAGTATTTTGTTTCATATTCAGCAAATGAAGGCTAGATCAGAAACAGTTTTCAGGAAGCATTCTTAGAGCACCCCCCACCCACCCCATTGCCCTAAAGCAGAGGTTGAATTTTTTTTTGAAGGATCAGATAGCAAATATTTTAGGTTTCAAGGGCTATATGGTCCCTCATCTCAACTACTTAACTCTTTTTATAATGTGACAGCAGTCATAGGCAGCACAAAAAAAATGAATGAATATGATTCATTCCAACAAAACAACTTATGGACACTGAAATATGAATTTCATGTAATAGTCACCTGTCATAAAATATTGTTCTGATTTTTTCCCAGTCATTTAGAAATATAAAAACCATTCTTAGCTTGTGGGCCAAACTAAAATGGGTCACATCAGTATGTGGTCTATGTACCATAGTTTTCTGCCCTCTAAGCTAAAACATAAGAGAACTGTATTTCATATAGGTCTGCTATTTGTACTCTGATATGTGAGCCATCCTTTTTAGCCCATCTTTTTTTTAAATTCAGTTATTCACATGTGCATACAATGTTTGGGTCATTTCTCCCCCCTGCCCCCCCTGCCCCCACCTTCTTCCCCCAGCCCCCTCGCTTCCAGGCAGAACCTGTTTTGCCCTTATCTCTAATTTTGTTGAAGAGAAAACATAAGCATAATAAGGAAGACAAAGCATTTTTGCTAGTTGAGCTAAGGATAGCTATACAGAGAGATTCCTAGCATTGCTCCCATGTACAAATGTGTTACATCCCAAGTTGATTCATCTCTAACTGATCTTTACACTGGTTTCTGATCCCCTTCTCACGATAACCTCTGTCGCTTTACGGTTTCTTTATTAGTTCCTCTGGAGTGAGGACATCAAATGCTTTAATGTTTTGGGTTTTCTACCTATCTCCATACCTCCCGTATGTGCTCTCTCCTTGTCATGTGACCCAAGTCCAACAACATTGCTGTATTTGCCCTAGATCTAAAGACCACCTATGAGGGAGAACGTATGATTTTTAGTCTTCTGAGCCTGGCTAACCTCGCTCAGAATGATGTTCTCCAGTTCCATTCATTTACCTGCAAATGATAAGATTTCATTCTTCTTCATAGCTGAGTAGTATTCCAATGTGTATAAATACCACGTTTTCTTAATCCATTCATCGATAGTGGGGCATTTAGGTTGTTTCCATAACTTGGCTATTGTGAATAGTGCTGCAATAAACATGGGTGTGCAAGTGCCTCTGGTGTAACCTGGACCAAATTCCTTTGGGTATAGCCCCAAGAGTGGTATTGCTGGATCATATGGCAGATCTATGTTTAGATTTTTAAGAAGCCTCCAAATTTTTTTCCAGTGGTTGTACTAGTTTGCATTCCCACGAGCAGTGTAAAAGGGTTTCTTTTTTCCCACATCCTCACCAACACCTGTTGTTGGTGGTGTTTCTAATGATGGCTATTCTAACAGGGGTGAGGTGGAATCTTAGTGTGGTTTTGATTTGCATTTCCTTAATGGCTAGAGATGGTGAGCATCTTTTCATGTGTTTTTTGGCCATTTGAATTTCTCCTTTTGAGAAAGTTCTTTTTAGTTCACGTACCCATTTCTTTATTGGCTCATTAATTTTGGGCGAGTTCCCTATATATTCTGGTTATCAGTCCTTTGTTTGATGTGTAGCTGGCAAATATTTTCTCCCACTCTGTGGGTGGTCTCTTCAGTTTAGAGACCATTTCTTTTGTTGAGCAGAAGCTTTTTAGTTTTATGAAGTCCTATTTGTCTATGCTGTCTCTTAGTTGCTGAGCTGCTGAGGTTCCATTGAGAAAGTCCTTTCCTATACCTATTAGTTCCAAAGTATTTCCTACTCTTTCCTGTACCAACTTTAGAGTTTGGGGTCTGATATTAAGGTCCTTGATCCATTTTGAGTTGATACTAGTACAGGGTGATAAATATGGATCTAGTTTCAGTTTCTCGCAGATGGGTAACCACTTTTCCCAGCAACATTTGTTGAAGAAGCTGTCTTTTCTCCATCATATATTTTTGGCACCTTTGTCAAAAATAAGTTGGTTATAGTTGTGTGGATTCATACCCAGGTCATCTATTCTGTTCCACTGGTCTTCATGTCCGTTTTTGTGCCAGTACCATGCTGTTTTTATTGCTATTGCTTTGTAATATAGTTTGAAGTCAGGTATTGTGATACCTCCTGCATTGCTCTTTTTGCTGAGTATTGCCTTGGCTGTTCAAGGGCTCTTGTGTTTCCAAATGGATTTTAGAGTAGATTTTTCAGTCTTTGTGATGAAAGTCATTGGGATTTTGATGGGAATTAAATTAAAAATGTAGATTTCTCTTTGGTAGTATAGCCATTTTTACTATGTTGATTCTACCAATCCATGAGCACAGGAGATCTTTCCATCTTCTGTAGTCTTCCTCAATCTCTTTCTTCAGGGGTTTGTAGTTCTCCTTGTAGAGGTCATTCACAACTTTTGTTAAATTTACTCCTAGGTATTTGATTTTTTTGAGGCTATTGTGAATGGAATTGTTTTCTTATATTCCTTCTCAGTTTGTTTGTTGTTGGTGTATAGAAAAGCTAATGACTTTTGTAAGTTGACTTTGTATCCTGCCACCTTGCTGTAGCTGTTTATGGTGTCTAAGAGTTTTGGGGTAGAATTTTTTGGGTCTTTAAGGTATAGGATCATATCATCTGCAAATAAGGATATTTTGACAGTTTCTTTACCCATTTGTATTCCTTTCATTTCTTCTTCTTGCCTAATTCTCTGGCTAGGAATTCCAATACTATGTTGAATAGGAGTGGAGATAGTGGGCATCCTTGTCTGGTTCCTGATTTTAGAGGGAATGGTTTCAGTTTTTCTCCATTAAGTATAATGCTGGCTGTAGGTTTGTCATATATAGCTTTTATAATGCTGAGGTACTTTCCTTCTATTCCTAGTTTTCTTAGAGCTTTTATCATGAAGTGGTGTTGGATCTTGTCAAAGTTCATCCCATCTTAATACTTAATGGGTATGTACAGTACATGGGCAGAAAACCTGAAACACATCCCAAACCAAAAGCTACTTCAATTGCCTGACTTTCTGCCTCCATTCTCTCTCTCTCTCTCTCTCTCCCCCACCCACCACACACACACTCACACCTACTTAACACATACAGACACCCCTACTTAATACTCATGGCACCTTTTCCTGATTAAAGGTTCTTGTTCCAATTCTTTGGAATTCTAGTGACTTATATTAACCAGAAATTTAGACTTATTCATTGCAAGTAACATTCAGGGGGATAGCACAGAAATTAACAGTGAGGGCAGGAACATTGCTTTCTTTTCAGAGGAGGGTTTGGTGAAATACATTTATTTTCTTTTTTTCATCTTCAGATCGTTTCTCATTACACATTATAACTTGAAATTAATTTAAGTGCTACAAGCTGTGTGTTCTATAAATTTATTAAAGTTCCATTTGAATGGATCTTTTTAGTGCTTGCATAGTGAAAAGGTTAATTGAAATGTGAGGGTCTTCCTGAACTATGGACACATGCATGAGTCGTTCAGGCACACCGTGGTTATTAGTTAGTTTTGCGAGTGCTCTGTGACATGAGCCCCTGATCAGGTCAGAGGTCACTGTGCTCAGAAGTTTGGTGCTCAAACAGTGGTTAGGTGGAGGAAGCATCACACTGTGACGTCTGAACTGAGCTCTGACATATATAGGCTCATGATTCATTTTCTTGTCCTGTGAAATGGGATGATTGACAAGTGCTTTAGTTGTCAGGATCAAGTGAAATAGTGTGTGAAGTACTCTGAAAGCTATTGCTGTTATTTGCCAAGTCCATCAGTTGTGGGGTTAGGTGGAGCTTTGCTGATTCCCAGGCCCACCCCTGACTGAAAGAGAATTTCTGTGAGAGGACCTAGAACTCTGTATTTTTAACAGGTTTCCCAGGTTGAGGAGCTCTGATGTAGTTCACAAGCCTTGACAGTAGATTTAAGCAAGCCAAATACTTCCTTCTAATCCTAGCTTGGCCTTTCCTCTAAAAGTTCATGCCAGTTGCCTTCATAAACAGTAAGGGTTTGGAAGAGAGAGAGGATCAGGAAGAAGAATTTCCTTCACTTCATTTGCTTGAAATGTCTGTCTTCAGTAAGTTGAAAAAGGCAGAACTGGTATTTGGGGTACATGAACCCAGTGCATAAACTGAAGTTGTATTTCTCCTCTGTAGCTCTGAGGTTTGCTGTGTTGGCTTCCTCTTCTTTTCATTGAAGCTTGTTTGTGAGAGAAAGTTGGTGGTTGTGTACATCATGAAGGTACATCAGGTTGACAATATCTTTTCCAATTTTGCTATTCACAGTTCATCACTGGAAATGCCTTTTTATTTCTGGAAATAACACAATTGTTGTGTTGGCACATACTGCTCCAAACACAAAAAGAATCTCAGGAGTACTGAAAAGATAAACTGATTCTGAATTTCTCACATTTTCTACATTGCCACTCATTTACATGTGCGTAATTGTAGATTTTGAACGAGGGAGAGCATCCACCTCCACACTGGCAGCCCAGATCGTTTCTGACAGTAGGAATCAGTAGTATATACATACACATAAATGCTCTCACAGAGTACTCAACGGCTTCCTGATGTGTGAGACCCATAACAAAGTACTCCTGTTTGCAGAAGCCTACCATAAATATTAAGTCTTTACTGCTTCCCAGGTGCCTTGTTAGAAATTTAAATAAGCCATAGTTCTGCAGTTCTTATCTCAGAGGTTCACAGAGCTGGTGGGAAGATGGTTAGGAAATAAATCACTTTTTCAATATTTATTAAAAATAAATGCTAATTTATATTTCCAAACCATCTTAATTATAAGAGTAGAGAATTTTTCTCATACGTGAAGATGAGCTCAATGTGTCTATTCTCTTACTTTGGACAGTTCTGAGGTTTGGAACACAGGGCCTCATGCTTGCCAGGCAGGTACTTTACCACTTGAGCTACTCCCCCAGACCTTTTTACTTTAGGTTATTTGTCAGATAGGGTACCAGTTTTTGCCAGGATTGGCCTGGTACCATGATCTTTCTACCTATGGTCCCCATGTAGCTGGGATCACAGGTGTGAGGCCACTGCACTGGGCCCAGTGTGAGTACCACTTTGTACCATGTCACTGTTTATTACTATTATTATTGTTAATGATTAAAAAAATTTTTTTTGGTGGTACTGAGGGTTGAACTGAGGGCCTTGTACTTGCTAGAAAATCACTCTATCACTTGAGCCACTCTGCCAGCCCTTTTACATTTGTTATTTTTGAAATAGGATCTTGCTTTATGCCTGGGCTAGCCTGGACCGGGACCTCCTAGTTGTGCTTTGCAGTGTAGCTGCAATGACAGATGCACACCACATGCCCAGCTCTTGTTTGAGATGTGGGGTGGTGGGGGAGTCTCATGAACTTTTTGTCTGGGCTGGCCTACAACTGTGATCTTCCTGATCTCCTCCTTCCAAATATCTAGGATTACAGGCTTGAGCCACTGCATCCAGTCTGTTTTTATTATTTTTATGGAGCACTCCTCTGAAAGTAAGCAGATGCTTAACAAACATTTGAAGGATTAAAAGGGGAGTATCTTCGGCATGCAGTAATGTCAGATGTGCTCATACCTGCTGTTTCAGCATCCATTTCCGGCTTCAGCTGTCTCTGGAAGTTGACTCTGGATGCTGAGTCTGTATCCTCTGTCTCCAGCTTGCTAGAGATTAATTCAGGAAAGTCCACTCCCTTTCTGCCAGATGTTCTTCACACTCAGCATGTAAGAAATGGAATGGATTCCTACTCTCTTAACCTGACTGTTTATTTGCGTTACTGTTGCCATTCTCCCAGATGCAGAGGCCTCAGACGTTGAAGTCATCTCTTCCTCTTCCTCGCTGTAATCAGGAGTCAAGTGCTATTGGGCACTGGGATCTTTCCCTTCCATTGCCCCTTCCTACGTTTAGATCTGTGTCTCTCTGTGTCTCTCTGACCTGGGCTCTTAACGGGATTTGAGTCATCTTCACCGTCAGTTTCCCAGTGTCTGTTTTCATGTCCAGGATAATCTAATAAAGTTATCAGGTACATGTTTGGGGCTATCAAGACTTGGAACCAGCTGAGTGCACTGGCACCCATCTGTAACCTAGCTACTCCAGAGGCTGAGGCAGGAGGATGCAAGTTCAAGGTCTAAGCCTGAACATTTTGAGACTCTGTCTCAAAAAAAAAAAAGATTTGGAACTGAGGTGTGGTTGTGCCACAGATTTTTCACATCCACATTTATGTTGGTTCTGTGTCAGTTCTAAGTTGGGAGCCCTATTCAGGGCTTTCGTATTACCCAGCTTTGTTTTGGAACTCCTCGTGTGCATTGTTACCTTTGTGTGATTTGGCTTTCTCAATAGAGTATGAAGTATTGGAAGGCAGGGACCACGTCTGGCTTATTTTTGTCTTTTCAGGACCTAGCATTGGCCTTGACATGCAGTAGGAACTTAGGTTGAGCATCCCTAACCTGAAAAACTGAAATCTAAAATGCTGCAAAATCTGAAACTTTTTTTTGGTGGTACTGGAATCTGAACTAAAGGCTTTGTACTTCAAAATCTGAAACTTTCTGAGCCCCAGTGTGACACCAGAAGTAGAAAATTCCATACCATGAAACTTTGTTTCATACACAAACTTATTAATTTTTTTATAGAGCTATCATCAGGCTATGTGTATAAGATGTATATGAAATGTAAATTTTGTGTTTAGACTTGGGTCCCGTCCCCCTACTTATATCATTATGTGTATGCAGATATTCCAAAACTAATCTGAAGTCCAAAATTCTTCTGGTCCTCAGTATTTTGGATAAGGGGTACTCAACCTGTGTCATGTTTTGGAATCTGTTTTTGTTCTTCATACATATTCCTATGAATGACTATAGTTATTTTAGTGTTAGTGTAGATTTAGTCACGTTGATAGATGACATTAGGTTTAATCGTTCCTACTTTTAGATGTTTGGATCATTTTCATTTGTTGGCTGGTTTGAGTAGTACAGTTAAGAACATCTTTTTACAAAATTATTTTCTCTCATCTAGGTTGTTTTCTGAGGAATTCCTAATAACATTACTAGGTCAAATAGTTTTATTCCTCTTGTAATGTGATTGTAGGTTTTTTTTTAAATGAAGAAATCAGACAGTGGTAATATATGAGCTCTCTTTAGGTGTGTTTTTAAATTTTCATTTAAACTGATGTGGAATGAGAGTATTAAGAACAAATGACATTTATCTATCTCAGCTGCACCATCATTGCCTACCTGGACTATTCCCTTTCTCTAGTCTTTAGACCATTGGCCATACATTCAGTAACGAAGTGCATATGACCTCAGCCTAAATAATGCTTCCAGCCTGCAGCTCTAATCACACTGCTGCTTTAAACACAGCAGGAGTTTCCCATCACCTGAAAGATGATGTTCAGTCACAGTGCCAGGCAGGCAGAGCCCTTCAGGACTGGGCTTGTTTCCCTTATTAGACTTGTCTTTGGCCACTGCCCAGAGGCACGCTCTGCTTACCTCTGGGCACTGTTTTCAGTAGGGGATGTACATGCTGTTCTCTCCATCTGACATGAACTCCTCAGCTCCTTGCCTGCCTGGCACTGCCTTACCCATCCTTTAGGACTCAGCTTAGTCTCAAGGGTTGCCCTCCTTCCACCCTTTACTACCTGTCCTACTCCATTCACAGCATTTTCTCCGCCCATCACTGAAGCCTTTGCCACCTAGATCGAAGGTGTTTGTTAATGTTTTCATCTTCTCATTTAGGTTATGAACTCATCAAAGATGAGAATTTTGTCAGTCTTTTTTGTTACCTGACTTTTAACACAGTGACTAGCACGTAGTTAATCATCTAAACATTTTCTAAATGAATAGAACTAACTGTCTGCCATTTTGGTTTACCCATCTATGAGTAGACCACTTGAAGATAAGTCTATTTCTTATGAATTGAGAACCCATTTATGCTATATTTGATAATACTCAGATTGTCTAGAATATCACGTAATGCATTAAGACCTTCCCAAATAATTGGATGTACTTTTTTTGTTTGCAGTGCTGGGGTTTGAACTCAGGACCTACACCTTGAGCCATTCCATCAGCCCTTTTTTGAGATTTTTTTTTTTTTTTGATAGGATTTTGCAAACTTTTTGCCTGGGCTGGTTCGAACCTCGATCCTCCTGATCTCTGCCTCCTGGGTGGCTAGAATTACAGGCGTAAGCCACTGGCACCTGGCCTGATGTATTTTTTCTAGCGGGCAACAGTTATAATTTTATTAACTAAGCTATAAATTCTAGATTGTAAACTCAAAAGGAAATGTCTAGTTCATGACCATGTTCCTAGTGCTTAGCAGTAATACCCAGTGTTCAGTAAGCACTCAGTAACTGGTTGTTGAAAGAGTGAAATGAGTGAATAGATGAATTAATGACACATGAGAAAAGGCCCTGAGCATGTGGCATGGCAGAGGTGACAGCTGGGGACTTACTTCACATCTGTCTATTCATCTATTTTTCTCTGCATTCCCTCATGTGTTCGTTTCATTCACTGCTTTTCATAATCACCCAGTCTAGGGCATCTTCTGTCTCTGTTCATGACTGAGGGCTGATTTGAGCCGTGCCATCTCATGCTCATCTCTTTAGGAGTTGTCTTGGAAATGCCAACCACAGGCCAGAAAGGTCACACCCTGGTGTAGTGGCATGATCACTCCTCTGTCCCATGACAAGCTACTGTCCTCAGGAAGCCTGAGTCTCCTCATTTATCTGCAACACCAAATCTCACTCACTAAATACCTGTTGTCCTGGGAGATAAATAACTGAATCACATTTGTATGACCATGCTGACTTAGAGAAATGTGATGCTATCCCAAGATCCCTGCCCAAACCTGAAGTCAGTTTGAGGGAAGCATGAAGTATTGGCATAGAGGTGACATCTGCCTTTGTCTGTGTTGCATCTCCTTGGGATATGTTTCACTCTTTAGTATGCTGCTGAGAATTTGGATGTTTTTGACCCAGCCTATTTTAAGTAACAAAAAAATTCCATTTATGAATTAGTTTTTCTCTTGGATTACTAGCTCAAAAGCTTTCTAAAGGAATGAAAAGCTGAGTAATTAATGGAGGGGAGGGAGTAACATTGTGCTCTCAGGTGAAAAACATTCTCTTCATCTGTGTGTTGGAATGATGGTAGACAGAGGAAGACTTGAAAACAACAAACTGGCATAACAGCAGAAGCCTCAGTACTTGGTTCATTACAAAAGGTGTTTCAAATTTTCGGGCTTAAGACTTCTATTAAAACCCTGCTGTGTGAGAGTTAAAGTCTTAATTGAAAATTGAATGATTGAGCCAGTACTGTATTTATTAAAGCTATTACCAATGCACACCACTCTCCAGTGCACTCTTTTTAAGATGCTGGAAGAACTTCAGGAAGCTCTGTAGTCAAAGCCTCATTCAGTTTTCCCTGCAGGGCTAGCTGGAAACAACTGTGCCCTGGAGGCACAGACAGGGGCCTGGGTGTCTAAGCAGAGAGGCTGAGAAGCTGTGGCCAAGAGTGTGGTCCCCCACATGGTAGGTGGTGCAAAATGAGGTTGACTCCTACCATCAGGACACAGATGAGCAGTCACAGGGCAAGAGACAGTGCCTGGCACACAGAAAGATGCTGAAAGAACACAAGGGGGGGGCTTTGATCTGACAGAGTTGTCATGTTTCTCTAGCTTAATATTGAAGGCTGTTGATGTTTCCTTGGCACTGAAATTCAGGAGAACCAGTTTAATTCTTGAGTGTCTCTAGAAACTTCTGAATGTATCTCCCCTTCTGCCTTTTCACTGTGGGAGTATAAAGGACAAAACTGAGGTGGAGGCTATTTATAAGAACTGATGGGAGAAACCAGACACACTTGGAATGGATGAGTGATTATTGTTGGGGCATATGTGAATTTAGGATTCTCTAGCTACTCAGGAGATAGGAAGCTCTCTTTCTTTTTTTTTTTTTAAGCAATCAAGATAAATATTTATTTTAAATCCGTGTTTTTGAAAATCAAAATCAATGCAAAATTCATAAGACTATTGAAACCTTAAAGACAGAATATATCATGCACATTTTCATGTTCTATCTCATTTGAAACTGACAATGAGCAGCTGAAGAAACAAGATAGCAATTGTTCCTTCCATTCAATAATCAGGGGCAATTAAAACTCAGAGAAATTCAGAAGGCAGTTGAAACATGGGGTACTTGAACTGAAGCTTAGATATTTTTTAGCAGACATAGTATACTTCCTGCTCTGGGATACTAACATGTCCTTTATGAATGGTTTCTGAATATACTCAGGAAAGGGGAAATTTTGAGAGCTCAGAACATTCATGGTTGTCCCTGATTTAAACCTAAGAGGTTAGTTATAAATTATGCTGATTCTTTTTTTTTCTTTATTCATTTATTCATATGCACATACATTGTTGGGCCATTTTCCCCCACTGCCCCCCTGCCCCTTCCATCTCCCCCTCATCTCCTTCTCCCAACCCCCCCTCCCGCCCCGAAGCTTTCTTTTCTGATTTTGTTTTGCTCCCCTGTACCCCAGTGAAGAGGACTGAAAACATGTTTGGATGAGAGACAAGCAGATAAGATTCAAGACAGAGGAGAGTGAGATGGGGAGGAAGAGAATGGGCTTATTGTTGGTAGGACCTGTTGTGCTGCTCATTTGTTTTGGACCTGTGAGAACCGTGATTTAGAGAAGTACTATGAAGCTGGGCGGGAGAGGTCCTGTGTTGTGGGTCCAGCTCTGAGTCTTCCGTGAATTACAGACTGAATTTTGAACATGTCATTTGAATACAGGGGCTTTTGGTTGTTTAGCAAAAAGCCAGGTTGGTTCTCAAACATCGGCATGATATGGATTTTCCCCCAATGTGAAGCAAAGTTGGCAGAAGGAAAATGACTGTTCGTTTAACTTCCTTATGTTAAGTGTAGTCAATTTTATTGGCTCTCCTTTATTCTAATATTGAGCCTGTTCTTTTTATGTTACATTATTTTAAAGTGATAATGAAAGTCGATAGTGGTTGGATTGTTTTTATTTTTAATGACTTGGCAAAATAAAAAGTTGGCAACATTGTTTTAATCCTTTAAATTAGTTTTGAAATTTTAATGGCACACAAAATCCATAACTCTCAGACTGAATAACCTTTAAAGTTCCTTCCAGTTCTAACATTCAGGGATTCTAACCTTTTCTTTCCACTTGGGACTGTGAGGTGAGAAATTCAAGTGTCAGTTTATATTTGCATTCTGGAACAAGCTGCATTTTTGCCCAGAAAAATGATGGTACCAATCATTTTTATTATTATAAAATTATTATATATATAAGTTATGTATAATGGATGCCTCATTGTCTTCATCTGAAGCATTACTTTAAATCTTAATTTGACCAAAGTTTAGAACAGACACAGCAGAGAAATGGTCACCATCATACATTGCTTGTAGGAATAGAAACTGGCTTGGTGTAGGGGTTGAAAAACTTTTTCTTTCTCTCTTTCCTTCCTTCCTTCCTTCCTTCCTTCCCTCCCTCTCTTCCTTCTTTATTTCTTTCCTTCCTGAGGTTTGAACTCAGGGTAGGCATTCTGTCACTTGAGCCATGATCCCAGCCCTGAGCAAACTTTTTCTATGAAAGGCCATATTGGAAATATTTTAAGTCTTATCATTCATATAAGGTGTTTGTCATATATTCTTATCCCTCTGTTCTCTTTCTTCCTTTTTCTTCTTTTATTTTTAAAACAACTCTAGAAATGTAAAAACCTCGTGGGCTGGACTGGGCCAATGGATTAGAACTATTTAAGTCCTGTTCTGGTCTCTGAAAAGTGGGTTGGCTGTGTCTGTCCAAGTTTCACGTGCACCACAGATTGAGCAATACCAGTTGCAGGAATTTATCCTACAGAAATGCTTGCACTTGTGTAAAATGGCCTGTGTACAAGGTTTTTCTCATGGTAGCTTTGTTTGAAATGGCAAAGTACAGAAAGCAGTCTGTAGCCATACAACAGAATATTATATAGTCTTTAAAAAAATCTGAGACAGCTCTGTATGGATTAATATTTGAGCTAAAAACAATTAAGAGGGAAAAAAAAGGGAAAGGGGTATAGAGTGCTTGCATCTGTGACTCCCTGGGTTCAATCCCTAGCACTGCAAAATAAGGGGAGACGATTAAAAAGAAAGGAGAAAACAGTGATTTTAGTATAATACCATTTATTAGTTTAAAAAGAATAGTGTGTCAGTGTACATGCACCCTTGCACACATGCACTTGTGCTGCTTGTATGTGTAGATATCTGAAGACAAAAATGGAGTGGCTTAGCTAGGAACAATGGGATATCTCTTTTCACTTTATATTATTTTGCAGCTTATGAATTTAGTGCCATGAACATGGATTACCTACTCAAAAAATAAATTGAGTTTTTATAGAAAAGAACCAAAAATAGGGGAAATAATGGTAATTCCTGATGTGAGAAGACTCAATGAAGCTATTTCTTGAAATAGATCTGAATCATTCTTCAATCACAGTTGAACCCATGTAGCCTTGAGAAACGTACCTTTTTGGTTCCCTTCACCAGAAGATAGTTTGACAGAATAATACTTCTTTGTCAACTTTTGATCAGATAACTAAGGTTGTGGAATCCATCTCAGGAGACTGGGTTTCAGGGTATGCTGTTGGCAGTGTTTCTTCTGATTTTTAAAATCGTGAGCAGACAGTCCCATTGCAAGGTGACCTTAAGAATGAATATATGTGAAGAGTTTCGTTTGATAAGATACTTCCCCCCAGAGTGTTTGTGCTGGAAGGTTCCCTGAGATTTGTCTAACCTCTTGTTTTATCAGTGTCCTAAGAGTTGTAGGGTCTGCCCCAAGGTCAGGCCACTAACCATGGCAAAGCCCTTAACTCAGACTTGCCCAGACTGTCCATGTGCGGCTGATGTGACAAAGGCTATGTCTCTAGTGAGTATTACTCTGTAGGAATCCAGCCTTTTCTGACTCACTGAAAGGCAGAAATGTGGAACGCAGATCCCCAGCTGTCACTTGCCCCACCATCCTTCCGAGGTCTGCCATGGTGTCTGCTACCTCCACAGTACCCTCTCACCTGGGAAATTCTTGAATGGCTCACTTAGCTGATGGCTTACTTAGCTGTTCCTGCTCCTTACCCTGAACCCAAGGCCCAACCGCTTTCTTGGGTCTCCAGAGCAGCTAGTATCAGGCTTAGGAAGACAACACTGCCTCTTGTGGAGGGAAGGACTTGCAGTGGCAGGGAGAAGGTGTGGAGGGAAGGATGTAAGGGTCAGAGGTTTATGGGGTAGTGAGCTGAGGAGAAGAGGAGAAGAGATTCAGGGTGGTGAGTTGTGTGGATATCCAGTTCCCACCTCTCCCTTTATCTATGGCTTTGCAGTTCTACCTGGAGAATCAGTCTGTGTCCTTTCCCCTTGGGTCTGATCTGGTTTTCTGATTTTGGCTTTGGCCAAGAGGATGCAGTAGTATGTATGCCAGTTTCAAGTGTAGGCCTCAAGAGGCACTGCATGTCCTGCTTGCTTTTTTGCATGTCCACTATTGCTATGAGAAAAATCTTCATAGCAAAGCTGATTTTCCTGGCCAAGGACTACCTAATTCAGCTAGCAACCAGCCGACCCAAGGCATAAACCTATATAAATATATACAGCTATATGTGTATATATATATATGTTCTAGTTTATATATAAAACATATGTTTATAAACTGTTAATATATAGCTGACAGTAGGAAGAAAAAAGCTTTTTAAGGATATGTTTGATATATTTTGTAAGTGTACCCCAACTACAGAACAATAAAAAAATTTTTGAAAAGGAAGAACATAATTGTATACCAATAAAAGCAAGCAGATGTAGGTAACACTCCCAGAGAGACTGCGAGCTCAGTATACTTGTGGGTTGTAACTGAGAAACACTAGCTTTATTACACACCACCAACATGGGAGAAATGCTCCCAGGACACAATTGCAGCAAAGAGCACAAATTTATAGAAGAACTCACAATGCACTGCTGGACTTATGTAAGCAAAGGAATTCACTAGGAGATATTTAAAAAAAAATTATGATCAAGTGAAAATTGCATCAGACTTCTGGATGTTAGAATATTGAATATTTTTCATTTTTCTCCAACTTCTTTAGTAAATTTTTTATGCAAGCCTATATAGGGCAGCAGGAAAGGCTCATTGCTAGTCTTACTGGGAGCTCAGATGAGCTCTTCTTTGGTTGTAAGGAACAGAAAGCCATGATAAACCTGGCTAAAAATGACTTCAACAGTAAGAGGTTTAGATTTGTTATCTCACTGTCCAGAAATGGAGTGTTCCCAGGGAGTTCAGTGGCTCAACATCACAGAGGACATGGGCTCTTTCATTTTCCTGTTCGTTATCTGTAGTATCAGCTCATTTTCTCAAGCTTAGCTTCTGCTAGTCACAAGATGGCTGCATAACTTCCAGGCATCACTTCTTCACACATTTATATCTAGAGTTGAGAAAAAGGGTCATTTCTTTCTTGAATAGGTTTCTTTTTCAAAAACTTCCCTAAAGTCTTCTTATGTCTCCTGGCCAAAATTGCAGTGAATGGGCTGTACAAAAATGGATAGGACTAAATTTAGTTGGCAGCTATTTTTTTCTCTTTCCCCCTTCCTGGGGGAACCCCTGCTCTGAATACATGGTAGTGCGTAGGTTGAACAACTGAACGAAATGTGTGTCTGCCAGCAATGGTATGTGTGTCTGTGAAGAGAGACTGGCTTTGGCTAGCATTTTGCACTTTTTGAATAACAATATCCATTCAAGAAGTTGATTTGAAAGACATAATCATAGAATTGAACATAGCTTCTTGTGTTCAGATGAGCGGTATTATAATAAAACTTCATTGGTTACATAGTGGTAGAAACTGTAGACATCTATGGCACAGGTTTAAAGATTGTACATGCACGATAAACAGGATGTTATGAAACCATTAAAATTATGTTTTCAGACTAATGGCATAAGAAAAACTCTGTTAGCAGTTAAGTGGGGAAGAAAAGAAGGAAGATACAAAATTAAAACCAAACTGATCTCATTTTCATTCACTAGCATTCACACATTAAGACTGGGAAGAAATATACCAAGCTCTTGATTTTCTTCTAGTGTTAAATCATGGGTGATTTTCCTCTTTTTCTGTATTTTATAACCTACTGCCAATAATAAGATCAGAAAAAATAACATTGAAACCTCACACTTTATTTATATCGGTTAGATTTTGCTGTGTAACAAGTTGTCCTAAAATTTGTGATTCAGACAACCATTTAGCTCATGATTCTTCCTGCAAGCACTGTGGGCTGGTCTCATGTAGGCAGTCCTCTGCTGGGCTGGGAGTCACCTGCTGGGTTGGCTGGGGTGACTTCAGCTGAAGTGGCTGATGTTCATGTCACATGTTATCTCACATCACAGCAGGTGAGGTCCGGCTTGTTCTCATAGCCATAGATCAGTGTTCTGAGGGTGAGCAAGGACCTACGTTGAAAACTGATACGCTGTTAGTTTTGCCACATTCTATTGTCTAAAGCAATGTACAAGGCTAGCCCAACTTCAAGGTTTGGTAAAAGAAGCTACATCCATAATCATGTTAAATAAGGAATGTGGATACAAGGGGGAGAGTGGAGAATTTGGGGGCATTTTTGTAAGCAATCATCATCACATCTTAAAAAATACAGAAACAACAACAATAAAAACCCTCAATCAAAGATGACAGTAATAAACTGAAGTAAATGACATAGGTTTAGGTGATGGGAACTTTTCAGTGATGTTCCCTCTGAGGTTACTGGGAAGGTTTTGTCTTTTCTTCTCATTCTTGGATGGTTGAACATTTGAGGTAGCACTAAGCTTAGAAAGAAGAGGGTGGGAGTAAGGAGCCAAGCCTCTCTGTTAATGAATTAATTACTGATGCACTGAGAATTTGTCCTTTGGGTGTGTTGGTAACAGGGCTGAGCACCGTGCAGAGTGATGCGACCCCAGCCAGAGGCACCAAGCAGGAACCTGGCCCTGCTCAGAGCCTTGCCACTGTTTTCCTCCAGCTCACCACAGGAGTGGGACTTAGGGACTGTGGTGTGAAGCCTCTGGTGAATAATTAAGGTGATACAAGCCATTCCTTCTTGGTGTGTAGTGGTCATGGTTGTGGCTTTTATGTGCAAACAGTTAATAACTTAAAGATATTCTGGTGGGGGTGGGTGTCCTAGCATCCTTAGGGGTTTTATAGGGCTGAAACCTTACAATAAAACATAATGTATTTTTTTTATTGTTTAGTTTTTTTTTGCTCTGAAGTAACTTTATTATGTAAGATCATATATTTGGCTTTCTCCAGAGAAACAAAACCAATTTATCAGGGGAATTGGGTCACATAATTATGGAGACTGACGAGTCCCATGATTTGCAGAACCAGAGAAGCTAGTAGTGTGGTTCAGTCCTAGTCTGGATGCCGCAGTACCAAGGAAGCTGATGGTGGAGATCATAGTCCAAGAACCCCTGGGGGGCTGATAGTGCAAACCCCACAGTCCAAAGGCTGTGGAACATGAGGAAAAGGGTGAGGTGGGCTGGGAGAGACTGACTTCCCTTTCAGCCTACTGACTCCATGACATTCTCCTCTGGAAATGTTTTAGGACACACACCAGCCATCTTGCTATCCCTCAATCCAGTCAAGTCTGACACCCAAAGTTAACCATCACAAATTGCAAATACAATTTAAAGTTCTTGCATATCTTTCACTCTCCTTCATATTAATATCTTAAGTGCCCACGGCACCGTTGCCTTGGTACAGTCTGTTAACATTAGTTATTCACTACAGACTTTACTCAGGTTTCCCTAGCTTTTCCACTATTGCTCTTTTCTGTCCCAGGGTTTAATTCACATGGCTGTTGGCCGCCGTATCTCCTTAGTCTCCAGCAATGCATGGAGCTTTATCTTCTTGTCTTATATGACCTTGACACTTTTGAAGCATAGTGTTCAGGTACTTTAGAGAATGTCCCTTGGTTAGTGTTCTCATGAATACACTAAAGTTACAGATTTTGGGGAAGAATCCAACAGGGCTTATATGCCCTCCTCATTGTTTTCTAGTATCAACATGGTACCTGATTGGTGACTTGGTTATAAGATAGTGTCTGTCAGGTTTCACTACTGTAAACTGCTACTTTCTCCTTTCCATAAGAAATTGATTAGAATGGAATTACTAAGTTCAGCCCATACTCATGGTGGGGAAATTAAGTTTCACCTCCTGGAGGGAGACACATCAGAGAATTTGTAGGCCTATCTTAGCTGTAGTAATTCATAATATCTAAAAAATGTTTTAGGGGAAGGCTTTCAAATATTCTCTACAGAGAAGTCTGTAGAAATATTTTCTCCAAAAAGTTTCACGCACTGATTAATTTTAGTACTCAGCAGCAGCTCTTCCTGAAGCAGTTACTCCTAGTGTCTTCTAATGGTGATTTTCTGTTCCTCTACATTCCTTCTTTTGTAAGGAAGGTTTGTCTTTCTGTTGCATTTATTTACTTATTCAGTTACTTTAATTACATATTTATATCAATATGAGCTCATGGATACTTGTTTTATTGTTTGGATTACAATCTAATACTATCAGTTTTTTTTTTTTTTATTGCATTTGTTCTAGCTGTGGCTGTTAGGAACTACCCCCCCTCCCCCGGGACCCTTCTTCTTTGCCTGTAACCTCTCTTATTTAAACTAGAGTCTGCTTAAGTCATCACCCTGGTTTTCTTTTCAAAATTTATTCCTATTTGACAAAGCCTCTCCCTGGCCTGATACTCTCAGGAATCATTTTCACAGTTTGGTGGTTCACGGCTCTCACTGGCTCCAAATTCTTGGTCTCCTCCCAAACAGGCATCTTTCCCTTGACTGGGTAAATATAGGCCCTGCTTCTTGGGGTTCACCCCCTCTCTATTGTGCCTGTTCTGTAGTAGCCCTTTTGAGTAGCTGTGTAGTAGCCATTTGAGATGCGGCTGGAATCATATTTCTTTAAAAATACCTTTAAAACCCACATTTGTTTTGATTTTTTTCAAAGCAATACATGTTTGTATAAAGTTTGGAAAATAAAGAAAAATAACAGACAGTAAAGGTCAACCATAAATGCAGTGCCCAGAGAATGGCTGTGAATGTTTCCTGTACTTCCTTTCACTGTCTTCCTGAGGTGTGTACATGTGTATAGGTATGATTACTTGATATAATGAGAGGCAGGCCATTCCTAGTATTTGAGAACATGTTCCTGTTTTTCTTCCTCCCTAACCACTTGGCGTGTCTTTATTTGTTGTGAAGTTAACTAATGTTGTACTTACTTAATGACCAGTCCACTTCCCACCTTCTTTCATAGAATCCCTGACTTTTTCACTGTCATTCTGCCTCTGTTTCATGATGGTGACAAGTTATATGGGAACTCTATTTATGATAGTTTCATCCTGAGAATTCTCAACAAGGTCGGTGCTGTTAGTAGCTCCTTATAATAGATGGGAAAACTGAGATTAGGAATTTGCCCTGGTCACACACCTGGATTTGAACTGGGTGTTGGCCCAGAATCCAGACTGACTTCCCTTGGTGACACTGGGTAGAGGATGCTCCTTAGTGGACGGAGTGGCTTGTACTCAAGAGTAACAGTGTTTTCCAGTTTTTGTGGACAAAGCTGGGTGTTGGTCTTGGCAGGACACGTTCCTGCTTGGTGGCCTTTGGTAAGTAACCTTACCTCGCTGGGCCCCTGTGGATCTGCTTGGCTTTCAAGTTCAAGGACTTTGTGACAGAAAAAGCAGAACAGAGGCAGCATTCAGGGCGGGCCTAGAATGACAGGAGCATTATTGTCCACTCGGATTTCAGCACCACTTATAGAGCCCTGACTGACGTTCCTGCCTGGAAGTCCTTTTTCTCCCTGTGTTGCTCAGGGAGGGCTGGGGTTCCCAGGAGAAATCCCCACAGAGGCCATGAGGTTTTCTTGGATGTTAAGTTGGAGCTGCCCTCATGACAGGTAAGTCCCATGGATATTTCCCCTGAATGTTTTGAGGTCATGGCACCTTTGCGGCTGACTAACGTGTATGGGGACCACAGGGCATGTGTCTCTCTCTGGTGCAGTGCCCAGCTTCCTTCTTCCTTAGGTGTCTCTTCCAAGATGCTGTCTGAGAGGTGTGGCTAGAAGGATGTGCTGGGACAGTGGGTCCTTTAGCTGCAGGGTGTGTGTGGGGGCTCATGGGGTGGGCCAGCTAAGCCAGAGGTGACTGCTGTGTTTCTCTTGACGTCAGTGATGAAATGTGCTCTGCTTGGCACCACAGTTATTTTTCCAGGCACCCCCTGCCCAGCAAAAAGGAAAGGAGAACCAGAAGACATTTGTCTTTCAGAGCAAAGAGTTTACCCTGTGCAGTTTCTCTTCCCTTTTTACATACCCTTTTTACATAGATGTAATTTTTTTTTTTTTTAATTTGGCTGGGTTTCAGCTGTTACCCACGGGCCTTTGCTGGACTCTGTGGGTGATGAGGATGTTTTGGTGCTGGGGCCTGGCAATTGTGTTACTGTGCCAGCTCCTTCTGCAGATGGCTTCATTTTTCTTGTGTTGTTTTCTCCTGTTTGCCAGACATCTCTGAGGAGATGCTGGCATGTTCTTCCTTGTCCAGTTCTCTTAGAAACAAACAATAAGAAAGTACCTATTTAAATTTTTTTCTATTGTTGACTTGGAAAATATCTTGCTTTTGTCTGAGGATAGTACAGCTTTTGATCTAACCAGAGAAATGATTTGGGGATTTTATTTCATAGTATAAGTTCCTAAGACAATAAATGAGGGTTATAAGGAAATTTGGTGGTATTTGGGCAGTGAATGAAATTCATATAGCAGTAATGAAGCACTAAATGCATCAGGGTCATAGTCGTGATGGCAGTGGTGATGTGTGGGCAATGAAAACAGTAACATCCACATTTGCTGAGTATTTATTACGTGCTAGACAGTGTGCTGACTTAAGTAACTCTGAGTTACTTAACTCAGTTTAAGTAACTTAGTGCATTAACTCAGTTTTAGTAATGTGCTCAAGGTTAGCTAGGCAGGAGGAAAGCTTGGTTTTAGACAAGGGTAGAGTTCACAGTCCCCACCCTTAACCTCCAGGCAAACTGCCTCCAAAACCCTAAGAGAATGTGAATACTTACTTACAGCTTAAAATTTTGAAATACCTGAAGAGACTTCTTCTCTTCCCTTTTCTTTTTTTGAATCAGAGTCTTGCTGTGTAGTCCAGGCTAACCTCCAACTCATGATCCTCCTGCCTTAGCCTCCCAGTGCTGGGATTATAGGCATGTATCACTATGCCTAGAAACAAATTGTTTGAGGCAAGTAAAACTGAAAGAAAAAAATTGTTCCTCCTTCCATTAGGTTTCTGGTTTTGGACTGAATGACTTATGTAGTGAATGTGAACCAAAGGTTGTTAACTGAGCCAGGCCCACAGTTTTATGTTTCAGGGCTATATCTTTTTTTTTTTTTTTTAAAGAGCCTGATTGATGTATACTTTACATATCATAAAACTTACCCATTGTAAAATCTGTGATTTTTATGAAATTTGTAGAGTTGTGTGACCAACTCCAAAAGGCCCATTTAGGACATTTCCATTGCTGCAGAAAGCTGCCTAGTGTCCACTTGTAGTCAGTCTGTTTCCACCTCCCAGCCCCAGGGTCTACCAAGATTTTAAAGCATTGATGATTCGTCTTGCAGAATAACTAGAAAAGAGATTAACACTGGGCTCTGTCTGCTAATCTGATGAAACTCAACCATAATCAGAATCATAAACTTGTAGGTTGTCAGTGATGGAAGGGGCTTAACACTTTGAAGTGCACATATTCACCCTTCAGGGGATTTATTAGATTGCTCATTTTGGTAGATAACTCTATGTGTAGCTCCCAGATACTTCCAACAAAAGAGAGTTTATAACTTCTCAAGTCCATGGGATCAATTCTTGGGTTATTTTAAATATTAGAATATTATTTCATATATGGAGCCTAACTTAGCTTTGCCTATAATTTTCACCCTTTGGTGGTACAAAATGGCTAGCACCATTATTCATAGTTCTTCCAATATTGAAGAGTATCTTAAATCTTCACTTCTACAGATACCTCTGTTCTGTCAACTGTGTAATTAATTTGAATTCCATATCTACATTCACTTTGGACATTTCTTGCTGGATATACTTTAATTGTCTATGTCTTTTGTGATCAAATCCCATTTATATGTCAGACTCAATCTGGCTGGAGTTTGTTGAGCCTGTCAATTCCTTTGATGTGGACAAGGACTTTCTCGCAGTATTAATTGATTAGCAGCTGTCTTGTGCTGTTGGTACTTGTTGACCAAAATACCACTTTTTTTCCTCCTTGATTTTGGTCCAGCCAATTCTCTGTTATCCTTTATATAATTGATGTTTTAAACATAGATTCAGGGATTTACACTTAATATTATTGTTTACTACTGATGATAGCACTAATAACTAGCATCTTTTGAGAACTTACTGTTTTTATCTTGTTGGGTTTTCCCCAAGATTTGTCTTTGGGATGATTTTGAATCTTGTTTCTTCCCCTTTCTTGGTCTTTTTCTCTGAATGTTGAGAAAGAAGCGTGCATCTATTTCCTATCCACCCAAGTCTCCTCTCTACTCATACATATTTTGATTTTGGCTGGTTCATAATGATGGTACTGTGTAGGAGGCAGATACACAGGGGGCGGGGAAGAGGTTAAAGCTACACCTCCATGTCTTCTTGCTCATTATGACACACTTCTGCTTGTTTGTGGGTCAAGTCACATTTTGCAGATCATTCCCATATGCTCGTATAGTGATGACTATGAATTACTTAGATCTACTTAAGGAAAAATGACAAGGAAGGATTTAAAACAAAATAGAGGAAGAAAAAAGATATTTTTCACTTAACAAATCTATAAAGACAGGTGATGCACATATGGTCCCAACTATCTAGGAGGCTGAGGCAGAGGCAGGAGGATTGCTTGAGCCCAGGAGTTTGGGGCCAGCCTGGGCAATGTGGTAAGACCTCATCTAAAAAAATCTTTACCCACAACACTCCTAACATTTCTTTCCCAGTCTGCTCTGTTCTGCAGTCTGCACAATTATTTTCACGTCATTTGGGCCCTTTCCATGCTATGGACTCAGTTCTGTCATCTGAAAGTAAGATGTTCTTTTCAAAAATGAGGCTTATGTTTTCTTGAGTGTCAAAGGGGTTGTTTGCTGGAGAATTTGACTCAGAGAAGAGCAGATTCAAACTAGAAGAAAATATTTGCAAATCATATATTAATATATCTGGCAAAGAACTTGTACTCAAAATACATGAATGACTACTATAACTTAATCAAAACAACCCATTGAGAAATGACGAAGGATTTGAGTAGGTATTTCTCTGAAAACAAGATATAGATGGCCAGTAAGGACATGAGGATATGTTGAGCATCACTATTGATTAGGGAAATGCAAATTAAACCATTATGAGATCCCACGTCATACCCGCGTGAGTGGTTAAAATGGAAAAGATGAAAGTAAGTGCTGGCAAGGATGTGGAGAAATTGGAACCCTAATACACTGCTGGTGGGTCTGTTAAATGGTGCATCCACTGTGGAAAACAGCTTGGTACTTCCTCAGAATTCCTAAGCAAGGAACTACCAGATGTCCCAGCATGCTACTCCTAGATACAGAACCAAGAGAAATGAAAATTTGTACCCACAAAACATGTATATTATTATTGTTATATTGTTGACTTGTAAGAGTTTTCAAAAAATATGGTTTGGATACAAATTCTTTGGTGGATATGATTTTCAAATATTTCCTCCTATTATGGGGATTGTTTTTTTCTTCATTGATGATTTCCTTTGCACAAAAGTTTTTAAAATTTTGATGAAATCCAAGTTATCTATTTTTCCTTTGTAATTTATGACTTTGGTTCTCTATGTTTTTGAAGTGATAAAATTATTAACTCAGTTTTAATTCTGGGCTAGTTGGTTGCTGAAATATGCAAGAGGAGCTTGCTATTATAATTGAAAAATTAATATATCTTTGGTATTGAAGAATAATAAGCCCATAGGGTATCGATTGTTTCCCTTATTTACCTTTGTATACCTCATCCTCTTCCCCCACACTTACCATAGCTTTATGCATATAGTAGATGCATAAAAAATACTTGTTAGTGAGACCCCATCCAAACCAACAAGCTGGGTGTGGTGGCATGCATCTGTGGTCCCAGCTGCTGGGAAGCATCAGTAGGAGGAGAGTGGACTGGGGCTGGCCCTGGCACAGCACCAGCACAAAGGAGCTGGAATTTCTGAAACAACAACAGCAGCAAAGAATAAAACCATCCCATACTGGGTTATGCAACTACTTGTTTCCCAAGATTTAAAGTACCTAAGTAGCTTGGGCCTGAGTATCTCCCAAAGCACGGAGGAGAGGCACAGGGATGGGCTTGTCAACTGAGTGTGAGAGCTTTCTGCAACTAAACAGAAAGTCACAAAAAATCGCCCAACATTTCATTCCAGAGCTGTCTGAAAGAACTTTCTGCAGTGATGACAAAATTCTGCATCACACTGTCCAATATGGCAACCACCAGTCACTTGTGGCTTTTCAAAGCTTGAAATGTGACTAGTACAACCAAAAACAATGATTTTTTTGAAAAGTTAATAGCCACATATGGCTAATGGCTACTATATTAATAGAGTTACTCTCCTACATACTCACCCTTCCTTCTGCGTGAGTTACATTAAAATAGAGATGGACAGGAACCAAGGAAGGTTCTCCTGAGGTTATGAAAAATAGACTATTCTACTTACGAAAGGAGGCAGAAGAAATCAAGCCTCTGTGCTCATTAGTCTATGTGCAGTGCTGAGGTGGCCAAAGACAAGCAGCATTCCTATTTCACCAAAGGGGAAACTGAAATGTAGATGGATTGAGGGATATACAAAGTAACCACCATTTGTGGAACTTGTACATGTGCAAAGGGTCTTATATGCAATCTTTACAACTGTCCTCCAAAATAAATGTTACTATCTCTTGTGACACATAAAAATTGAAGTCCAAGGAGGTTAAGTAGCTTAGAAAAGGCCACACAGCCAGTAGAGCTAAGATTTGAAGTCAGATCTATCTTCAAAGCCCAAACAAAATATAGTTTAAGTCTTTAGCAAAAATAAGCTTTCCTTCCTAGTCAACAAGGTTTACTTTATTTTTATTATTTAGTTTTTGGTGGAAATGGGGCTTACACAGGGCTTCATTCTTGCTAGGCAGGCACTCTACCACTTAAGCCACACCAACAGCCCTTTTTGCTTTAGTTATTTTTCAAATAGGGTCAGCCTCAGCCCACAGTTCTCCTATCTGGGAGGTCAGCAGGGGGCCTCTTGGGACAGTTATGGTTGAGGAGGAGGCAAGATGCCTCCAAATCCCTGACTTTCTATGAGGTTTGGGTGTTAGAAATAAAGGAAATATACATAACAAAAAGGAATTGAAGACTCGAAAAACTTTCTGGTTATAGAACTAAGAATATGTTCTAGGGACTGGAGTGTTTGGATGTACTTTAGCAAGGATTCCTCCCTCCAAACGTAAGTTTCTTTGTGTGACACCATTAATCTGGCCTTGTGGTGCCTTTGGATATATTCTAATTAGATTGTAAAGAACCAGCATTCTTCTCTTGGAGTTATAAAACAGGAGGCAAATTAAATTCCTTTTGTTGACAGGATTGCTGTAATGTTGTTGTCTCCTTGTTTCTTATCCTCCCCATCTTCTGAGATTTGCTTCCTGTGAGCCATTCCTAGGAATTTATTGGTGTGTTTCCTGGGTGTGGGACACACTGCAGATGGATCCTAAAGAGAGTTTCTGTTACCCAGAGAAGAGACAAAGGGGTATCCTTCATATTTCCGGCTTCCACGGAAAATCACGGGAACTTGAGATCCACAATGAAAAGAATTTCAAGGAGTCTCATAAAAAGAAGAGCCTCACGAGGTAGAAGTAAGGATTTATTTTAATATAACAGGATAAAGTAGGGAGAAATGGAAAAAAAGGGGAGGAGAGAGAAATGCTTCCTGCCTGAAATGCAGGAGTAGGAGCTGTGCTAAAAAAAATGGCAGCCTTTCTCTGGATTTTATATTCTCTAAGCTGGGGAAATACACATAGTCATGTCAGGTAGCGACCCCTTGTCATTATAGTCAACAGTTAGGGGTGGCCAAGATGGGGGCTATTTAATTTAGTATTTTAAAACATGGAGATGTGAGCTAGGCCCACCCAAAATGCAGGGACAATAACTGAGCTTTAGGACTTCCATTTGCCACATGTGTCCTCCAGTTTTCTGTCTCTCTACCCATTTAAAGAGTTTACAGCTTTTTAATGTCTCAAAGGAGAAGGCAGATGTACATAGCCCCTTTATATCTCCCTAGTGTTGTAAGTTAATATGTGAAAGGAGGAGGTGATGGGAGGAGAGCCTGCTGTTCTGGTTTTCCAATTTGCTTTTTGCTTTTTATTATTTTCAGTTTCCCTGTCGGACCTCATCTGTCTATCCTGACTCATTGTCCTTTTGACTTGACCCATGGCATGCCTCTTCATGGAATGCGCGTTGACTCAAAGGCTGTAGGCATTGCAGAGTCAGCATTCTTTCCTGTCCATTGTTACCTGAGTGTCAGTTTGGCCAGGCCAGGTGAATGAGACACACTGGTTCCTAGATGGGAATAGGTGGCTAATTTACACTGTTGCCAGCATTTCCCAAATCAAAACTCTAGAAGATGTTTCTTGCAAAAGGGAGTCTGTGGTCACATTGCTTTGCAAACAATGGGTTAAGAACCACTAGACAGTTTTCTTCCTGTCAGGGGCTCAGGGCCTTTAGTCTGTGAGTAGAAGTTGTGTCTTTTCTAGTAGGAAGTGCAGTGTGTTTTTCAAACTTCCCCGATCATAGCATTCCTGTGTGGCTGAGATCAGCAGCCTTCAGGACACCCTTTTGGGATTGCTTGAACAAAGGATAGTGATCTGAGAAACAAGAAAACATCCATGGTGGGACAGTGTGAATGGAGCAATTTTGTAAATACTTCTGCTTTTTGTTTCTCAGTTTTGTTTCTTAGCGATAATTTTTAACCTAAGCAGTAGTCATTTGAAGCGCTCACAGACTCATGGGGCCTTATCAGATGAAAGTGCTTCAGACCTTGCAGGATTAGGAACATTATCTGGCCTGAAAAGAAGGTAAAAATTGCTCTCTGATTTTTTTTTTTTAAAGGAACCCATTAGTGAAGCTGTTGGCTCAGTTCCGTCTCACATGCATTTAGGGTCTGCTAAAGATGTACTTCTGCTTCAAGGGGAAATTGTGTTCTAGAAGATAAACAGTTTATAGGCAATTCTTGTATGTTGAGAATTCATTAATGTCTCTTAGAAGACATCGAAAGCTCAGAGGGCAAGTTTTGCCATCAAGGGGACAGATTATATGTGCATCTTGCTTCTATTAATATGTTTATGGGTGGATTAACTAAATAGACTTCTACAACTTGGCTTAATAGAGTGCTAGCCAGGATAGTGCCTGATAATAGAAGTAATAATAGCTAGCATTTCTTAATGGTGACTGTGTGCCAGACACTGTTCTAAGTGTTATACACGTGTCAGCCATTTAATCCTTTCCCAAATGTATTGAGACAACCTTTACTTTTACTTTGGTTTTATAAATGAGAAAATACAGTAGATATTCTGAAGCAGCCAGGGATGTCATCAGGGTTGGTGTTCCTAACAATGAGTAACAAAGCAGATTTTACAGAATACTTCTTCAATTTTGAGATCGTGTTAACTTTCATAAAATCTTGGTAATGTATAATGTATAATGATTTTGTAATTTGTTCCACTTTAATAATCTCCTTTAGTTTTTTAAACTTCTAATTTGAAAAAAAGTTTTGTTTGTTTTTTTTTTAAGACATGGTCTTAGCCCAGGCTGGCCTTGAACTTACTCTGAAACACAGACTCGGATCTTGAACTCGAGATCTTGCTTCAGCCTCTTGAGAGCTGGAATTATAGGTGTGTATTACCAAACCTGGTCCTAATTTGGAATTTTTAGACATCAGTGGATACTGTAAAAGTGGAATTTACTTCTTTTTCTTGGACCTCTTTGTGTATTTGATGGCAAGGGTTGTAAAGAATCATGTCCCCATCCTCATGGAGATGTTATCAAAGGAGCGGAGGTAAAGTCCCCCAGACAGTTAGCATTTCTTTAGCAATAATGGCAGTGGCTTCTTGCATCTTATTTTTAACAAACAAACTGTCTGTAGGCTGCAGTGGAGACCCCCTACCTCTCCGATGTTTTCCAGCCTGAGTTAATTCACCCAGAACACTCAGTTGTGAGCTGTAGCCTAATGCTGCTTGTGGATGTGGGCTTCTCACTGTGGGGGAGAGGCCTTGTCAGAGAGAGGGCTGAGGGCTGTAAGAGGAGTGTGACAGGTCCCTTTGGTCACCTTAAATGCCCTCTCCTGGGCAGGATCAGATGAACCTCCAATGTGAGGGGAGAGAGGAAAGCTTGTGCAGGAAGTGTTCTCTTAGGGTAACAATGAGAGAACCTGCTCACGAAGGGACTTCTTCAACACGAAGAATTTGGGTCATTCCTGGTGCATAGTGAGGCCTGGGCTGGAGCCCTGAAGGCCTTTGTTTACCATGTTAGGACCTAGCCATGAAGCCCATGCTTCTTTGGTTGAATCAGCTTTAAAGGTAACCAGGGAGAGAGGGCCCAGGGGACAGAGACTCCTTGGGAAATTCCACACAAAGACCCATTTGAGTTGATAGGCAGGGCTCTGGAGTTTTACGGAAACTGGATCTAGCAGCCAACCCAGGCCCTCAGTGTAAGCGGGAAGTTCCTCTTCTCCCAAATCCACCTTGCTGCTTGTTGTACTATAAATGATTATGGTACTATAATGATTAGATATTCATTTGTCTGTTGTATAGTTTCATAGCTCATAATTGGCTGAAAGAAATGTCAGGAGGATTTTGGTTTTGTGAAATGTTTATGGGGTGCTCCATATGTGCCAGATATTGTTCTAAGCACTTCTCCTGTTCTTAATTCAGTTTAGTCTCACCCCAACCTTATGTGCTCCTATCCCATTCAGCAGATGAAGAAACTGAGGCTCACAGAGATTAAGTGACTTGCCTAAACCAAGAGTCAAACCAGGAAGTCTGGTTTGGGAGTGCTTGGTTTCTGCCTTGGACAGAAATCTGGTTAAATCATCCTGGAAGATGGAGGTCTTTAAAAAAAAAAAAGTCACGTATGTACATAGCTCGAATTGAACAAAGAAACAGAACTGTCATCTTTTGTGTCATAGCCGTTAAGTGACTCTTTGTCCCTGGACATGACCAAGAGACTTTGAGCCACTTTTGGCTCCACTGCCTCTGGACTGGTTGAAAAGGCAATGGTGAAAAACAACTTAGGGACTAAGGAATTAACTTGCATAGTTTTTACTGCTACGTCAGGAGACTCAACATGAATGAAATGTGATTCAGCCATGTCATGCTGAATCTGAGGGGCCTGGAATGACTCCAGATGCCTCCACCCTCTCTCTCTGCATGCTGCAGTGAACCACCACATTCCCGATCCGTGGTAACCTAGCAGAGTGTTCTCTAGATTTATTGTCTGTTTGTAGATGCCTGTGTACCCAGTGCTTCACACATGAAATGTATGCACTGGTTTTGTACAAATGAATACATGAATGCATAAGTTTCATATGGCTAATCATTTTGGCTTCCAAGGTAGCAGCATGGGAGTTTATAGCTTGTCATGCACCTTGTGTCAACAGCAGTGACAGAAAGACACATAGATGCTCCAATTCTGATTTAGAAGAAAGCTTCCAGAACTCACTACATTATCACAATGATGGAAGACGTTTTAAAAAAAAGCACAAAAATATTGATTAGACTTTACACTTGTCCTAGATCTTAGATAGAAATTTTCTCCATTTGATAAGAAATGGTTTGATTAGATTGTGAAATTTAAGAGTAATTTAAGATCTTTCTGTATTACTGTAGCCATAGACCCTGGTAGAATGTCATTTGTGCCTGTCAAGGGTGTCTTTAGATAACTGTGTGAATATAGTAAAAGCTAACATTTATTTACATATGTGCCCTACAGACATTAACATTTACTCCTCACAACACCCTGTGAAGTAGGTACTATTACTATTATTCCCCTTTTATAAGTAAATAAAGCAAGGTGTGGAGACAGCGTCCACAGTTATTCAACCAGTAAGTGGTAGGGCCAAATTCAAGTCTGGATAAGCTAGTCTGTTCTTTCCTTCCCTCGTTTCCTCCCTTCCTTCTTCCCTTCCTTCCTCCCTCTCTCCTTCCCTCCCTCCCTCCCTACATCTCTTCCTTCTTCCCTTCCCCTCCCTTTTCCCTCCCCTTCCCCTCTCTTCCCTTCCCCTTTCCCTTCCTTCCTCTCCCCTCTCCTCTCTTCCCCTTCCCTTCCTGTGTTGTTACCTTTACCAGTGTTGTTTTTTATTTCTTCTGATGACATTGAGTCCAGGGTCTTTTCATTTCTGCCTAAAGGACTCCTTCTACCATTTCTCATAGGGAAGATGTACTTGTCATGACTTCCTTCAACTTTTGTTCATATAAATGTCTTCTTCATTCTTGAAAGATCACTCTGTCAGATATTGAATTCCTGGTTGGCAAATTTTTTCTTTCAGAATTAAATGCCATTCACTGTCTCATGGGTTCCATGCTTTCTCATGAGAAATCAGTGGTTAATCTTATTGAGGATCCCTTATACATGAAGAGTTACCTCTCTCTTGCTTTCAAGTTTTTCCTCATTATTTTTAGGTTTTGACAGTTTAACTATAATGTATTTCAACATGGATCTCTTTGAGTTTGTCCTGCTTTGAGTTCATTGAGGGATGTGTATAATTTTTTTCCATTTATTTCTTCAGATATACTTTCTACTTCTTTTTTCTTTTTTTCTGTGTCCCCACAATGCTTTTGTTGGTTTGCTTGATTGTGTTCCACAGATCCTTTAGACTTTGTTTACTTTTCAATCTTATTGTTTAGTTCTTGTACTTTTTAGCTCCAGAATTTCTTTGGTTCACTGATACTGTCATTATGTTCCTACATTGTCTTCCTGATTTCCTTTATTTCTTTGTTATGGTTTCCTTTAGATTAGTATCCTTTATTTGTGGGGGTATGAATCAAGACCCCAATGGATACCTTAAACTATACATAGTACCAAATTTTATAATTTAATGTCTTTTCCATCTTCACTAATCACCTTATCACATACTGTGGCTGTAATTTTTACAGTTTGAAGTATGAAGTTAGAACTAACAAATTTCTTTTTTCCTTCTTCATAATTTCATGGATAGAATATTTGTTTCATCCACACAGTTTTTCATCGCACAATTTTTTCTCTAAGTTGAGACCTTTGCCTTTTCACTTACAGGGAGCCTTTCATGGCTTCTCTTTGGGACATCCAAATTGCCAGCCTCACTACTTTTGCACTTTGGGGCCATTATAAGTAAAATAAGGATTGGTTGAACACAAGCATTGTAACATTGTGAGTCAATTTGATGACTGAAACAATGACCAATAGACTAATGGGTGGGCAGTATATACAATGTGGATACACTGGACAAAGGAATGATTCCTGGGTCAGGTAAGATGGAGCAGATAATGAAACAGTTCATACTACTCCATCTTGTGGAATTCAAAACTTAGGAATGTCATGTAATTTAAAACTTAAGAATATAAATATATTTTTGGAATCTGTACTTAATATTTTGAGATTGGTTGAGCACAGGTAACTGAAACTTCAGAAAATGAAAACTGTGGATAAGGGGGCTATGCATTGGATACGGCTGATTCAGCATCTTCAGTTCATGATTTCAGTTTCTCAGCTTCCTCATTAATGGTTTCTGACAAATTCCTTTTTTCCTGGGTATGACCATATTTTCCTGTTGCATGCTTTATCTTTTTTTATTGAAAATTAGACATTCTAAGTATTGTAGTGTGGTAACTGGAAATCTTGTTTTCCTACACCTCAGGGATTTGCCGATGTTGTTCATCTGTGACTTTTCTAAACTATTTTTGCTAATAGGTGTTTCTTGTTTTGTGTGGTCACTCAAGTTTCTGTTCTTTTTTTTTTTTAGTTGGTGGTATTGGGGATTGAACTCAGGGCCTTATATTTGCTAGGCAGATGCTCTACCACTTGAGCCACTCCACCAGCCTAGTGCTATTTTATCTTTGTGGTCAGTCAGTGATGTGACAAATATTTCTGTATATGTCTGGCTCCGAAAGGGGAATAAACATAGGGTTTGTTTCTTAAAAATTCCCCACAGATCTGCCAGTGGAACTGTGCTGCCAAAATGGCTAGAACCAAGATAGACATCTGCTTCGGTCTGTCCATCAGGCACTGCTAGATAACCAAAATGCACAACACCAAAATTTTGGAGGACAAGGCTCCATTGTCCACTTGGTACCCCAGCTGCTCCACTATGTGGGTTACTGCCCCAAAGCTGTGGTGGGTTGAGGATGGGGCTGGGAGCTGGTTCACTCAGGTTGCTCACTAGGGAAGATCAACAGCCTCTCCCCCATCAGGCACTTTCATGGCTGTTTGACTATCTGGTTATAGAGTTCCTAGATGGCTTATTCCACTCACTCTGGATACCTCAAGTGCGTTAATGCAGGGATGACTCCTGGGTCTTCCTGCTGTGCCATTTTGTGTGACATCACTCCCAAGAGTCTGGTTTTTATTTGTTCCTTACTTTTCCAGCTTTATTAAAGTATAATTAACCAATAAAAATTAAATCTTTAAGCTGTACAGCATGATGTTTGGTATACATGTGAATCACAATATTATTACATAATTATAACTTACCTGTCCCCTCTTACAGTTCTCTGTGTGTGCGTGTGTGTTGAGAATACTTAGGCTGTACCCATTCTCTAGTGAATTTCAAGTATGCAGCACACTATTACAAACATAATCATTATGCTGTACATGAGGTCTCCAGAACTAATTCATCTTATAACTGAAACTATATCCTTTGACCGAATCTCTCCATTTGCTCTATTCCTAGAAACAGAATAGTATTTTTCTATTTCTGAGATCAGCTTTCTTAGATTCCACATGTAAGTGAGAAATGCTTGGCCCTTTTCACTTAATTTAATGTGCTCTGGGTTCATCCATGTTGTCACATACGGCTGGATTTCCTTCTTTTCAAAGACTGGATTATGGTTCATAGTGCGTACATTCCACACCACGCTTTTTTTTTAAACTATTCACCCGTCAGTAGGCACTTAGTTTATTTCCATATCTTGGCTATTGTGAATAGTGCTTCGGAGACTCTGGGAGTGCAGACACCTCTTTCACATACTGGTTTCCTGTCCTTTGGGTTTATATACTCAGTCGTGGGATCACTGCATCACATGGTAGTTCTGCTTTTAATTTGTTGAGTAACCTCCATATTGTTTCCATAACGATGGTCCCAATTTACATTCCTGTCAACAATGCATACAATTCCCTTTTCTCTACATCCTCACCAATGCTTGTTATCATTTGAGTTTTGATAAGAGCACCCCTTTTTGATACAGGGTCTTGCTATATATGTCTAGCTTTGAACTTGCAAGCCTCCTACTTTTGTCTCCTGAGTGTTGGGATTTCAGGTATGCATCATCTTGCCTGGCAATAATAACCTACTTAACAGGTGTGAAGTGGCTTTAATTTGGGTTTTTTTCCTAATAATTAGTGGTGTAGAACACATTTTCATATACCCATTAGCCATTTATATGTCTTCGTTTGAAAAACGTCTATTCAGGTACGGATTCATTTTTTTGTCAATTTGGCTGTTTCTTTTTCTATTGGGTTTTATGAATTCTTTATATATTTTGGATTTTAATCTCTTACCAGATCATTTTGTTGATTATTTCTTTCACTCTGCAGAAATGTTTTAGTTTGATGTAATCCCACTTGTTTATTTTTGTTTTGTTGCCCATGTATTGTCATATCCAAAATTCATTGCCAAGACCAATGTCATGGGACTTTTCTGGTTTTATGGTTTTGTGTTTATAAATCTTCAATCCATTTTTAATTGATTTTTGCATGTGGTATAAGAAAAGATTCTACTTTGACTTTTTTTCTAGTTTTTCCAACACTATTTATTGCAGAGACTATTCTTTCCCCATTGTGGACACCGTTATTCAAGATTATTTGACCATGCACATGTGGTTATATTTTTTCCTTTATTCAAGATTGTGTGATGATATGTATGTGGGTGTATTTTTTAGGCTCTCTATTTTGTTCCATTGATCCATGTGTCTGCTTTTGTGCCAGTAAAATACTGTTTTGGTTTATATAACTTTATAGGATAATTTGCAACTATGAAGTGTGATGCCTCCACCTTAATTCTTCTTGCTCAAGATTTCTTTAACTTTTTTGGGTCTTTTGTGATTCCACATCAATTTTAGATAAGTTTTTTTCTCTTGTTGTGAAAGGTGCCATTGGCATCTTGGTAGAGATTGCACTAAATCTGTGAATCACTGTGGGTAGTATGAACATTTTGGTAATATTAATCCTCCTAACCCATGAACATGAAGTGTTTTTCCACTTATTAGTGTTTTCTTTAATTTCTTTTATCAGTGTTCTATAGTTTTCATTTTACAGATCTAAGAATCTTGTTTTTAAAAGAGAAAAACTTAATTTTTTAGAAGCAGCACCGGCCAGAAATGTTCTTCCTTTCATATCTGTTGGTTACCTTTGAGGGTCAAGAGGCTTGTAAAATGGAAAACTGGCAATTCCAAAGAAATACTGGAAATGCTGCAGCAATAACAAGAACAAAATGCCCAGGGGACAGAGGAGGAGGCATTTCAGGGATATTTTAACAGCTTTAGGAATACTATTCCTAAACCTTAACTATTCCTAAAACTATTTCACCAGGCGTAGCTTAGTCTTAGCCAATGTCGAGGTCTAACAAAGGGTAGATAGTAAAGGTGCATGTCCTGCCTTTGGCTTCCCTTTATGGCATGTCTCCCCACCGTCTACTTCCTCACCTCCTCTTCATGCTTAGATCTTACTGCAGTCAGATGGAAGCAGATGGTAGCCTGGGACACTGGGACATGAGTTAAACATTGTTGGAGAGCTGTTGAATACTGTTAAAGTACTGTTACTGATAGGCCTTTCTTATGAGCACTCTTCAGTAGTTTATTTTTTTTCTCTTGCCTGTGCTGAGATGTTGGGGGCTGGGGAGACTTGATTCCCTGGTTGACAGCTACTGGACCCTTCCTCAGGGTCCTGGCTGCTTTGAGCAAAGGACTGCCAGCCAAGCAGTCAGATTGCCCTCATGTCAGCACCAAAAACACAACTCTGGCTCCAGAAGGCACTGCACCAGCTAGCAGCTTGCACTGGACTTTTGCCACCACAGCAGCCATTTTCCCCATGGCCAAAGTGAGAGCACTTCCTTCCTCTGGTTGCCCAGTAGAAGACCTGTGATTGTGACAGGGCCTGTGCTATGATTGGTGCAAACACAATCCTTCATTTGCATGAGGGGATTGCCGTGATTGGTGCAGACACCCTTGTCACCCCTACCTTCTGGCTATATAAGCTGGGAGATTCCCTCCTGTATTTCCCCCTTGGTGTTGCAATGTTAGGTCCTAATAAGAATTTTCTCTCTAGTGGTCTCACTTGTCTTTGCTGAGCTGGTAACATGAAAAAAAAAAAAAAAAAAAAAGGGAAGTGGTGAGTGAGGTGGTGGTGGCAGCAGCAGGAAAGGCAGCAGAGCAATAGCAAGGCCAGCAAGCAGTTCCCAGAGAGGTTCCCCATGGGAGCAGTCTTGGACCAATTGGCAGGGACTGATCTTTCAGGATGAAGCTGACAGGAGTGGCAAGCAACAGTGACAGGGAGAGAAAAATTGACATTGGTGATGGAGGTGGTGAAAATAAATTGACAGGAGCTGGTTGGGGTCGGCCAGCTGAGAGACCCCTCCCGCCAGGGCACAGAAGAGCTGTAACACTTTGGGCCTTGGCCTGACCCCTGAGACTAGAACCCCTTGTTGCTGCCCTGGCTGTCAAGGCCTCTACTTGACCCCTGAGCTGCTGCCCTAGCTGTCAAAGGCCCTGGCTGAATGCTGCTACCTACTGTCATCCATTGCCATCACTTGCAAATACCTCCCAAGGAGAATAACTGGAGGAGCTTTTCCTTGCCTGACCATGATTCCTACCTGGATAGAGCAGAAGGGCCCCAACCAGTGGTTTGTTGCACACCTTTTTCTAGCCCCCTGCCTGGCTTGATTTTTGTTGACTGAAGTAGGGCAGGGTCAGATTCAGCCCTTCAAGAATCACCTAGGGTAAGGGGAGAGGAGCAGTTTCCCAAAGCACAGGCCCACTTCTGAAATCAGAACATACATGAGGGAGCCTGCACCATGGAGGTTGTGAGCCTTGGCCCTGGAACTGCACTGCCTGGATTCAGATCCTGACTCTGCCACTTGCCAGCTTGTGGTGTGGACTTGGACACATTGCTCTCTGTGTCCAGGTTTCCATAGTTGCAATAGGAGGTGTTGATGGTAACTTCTGTTGTGAGGATGAAATGGGCCAGTATAGTAATACATAAAGCCTTTGGAGTGGTGCTTGGCACATGGTGGCTGCTATCTATATACAGGTTATGAAAGAACACGTTAGTAAACATGGAATCTACAGCTTTCTCCTGATTTATCTGTCCAGTAACCTGTGTAAAGACAGATAAAGTTAGGTGAGCATGGTGGTACATGCCTCCAATCCTAGCACTTGAGAAGCTAAGGCAGAAGGATGGAGAGTTCAAGGCCAGCCTGGGTTACATAATAAGACCCTGTCAAAGCAAAAAAGTAACCCTTTCCAACTCATCCTTTTCTCACATGATATCTTCTTAATATCTTTCCTCTTCTTCTTTGCCTCCTTCAATGTAATTTCAGATTTTAATACCTGGTTTATTTATCTTCAGTCAGTTTTTTTTTTTTGGTGGTGGTACTGGGATTTGAACTCAGGGCTTCACACTTGGTCAGCATTTGCTTGAGCCACACCTCCAGCTCCCCCCACCCCTTTTTGTGAGGTACTGGGGATTGAACCAAGGCCTTGTA
The DNA here is from genome assembly GCF_047511655.1 of Castor canadensis. NCBI lineage: Eukaryota > Metazoa > Chordata > Mammalia > Rodentia > Castoridae > Castor > Castor canadensis. The sequence continues at coordinate 132,533,831 of NC_133393.1, read as the reverse complement.
TATGCTAGGCAAGCACTCTACTACTGAGCTACATTTCTAGCCTGTTTTAAATTTTCTTATTTTGAGACGGTATCTCACTAAATTCTCTGGGCTAGTCTTGAATTTGAGATCAATCTCCTTCAGCCTCCAGAGTAGCTGATTATCAGAGGGCTGTCCTTGCCAGTTTACAGATGAGTAGACCAAGGATTGGGGATGCTCAGTGACTTGACAAAGCTCTTATAGATGATATATGGTGGATTGTGACTCAGACTCAGGCTCTTCATTGCTGGAGTCTGAGTTTTGACCACTTACTTGGTATATGGTTTGATCTGAGATGTCCTGCAATGGCCAGTGTGCTAAAGGCTTAGTCCCCAGCTTGGTGCTGTTGGGAACTTTTAAGAGGTGGGGCCTTGTGGGAGATCTTCTAGCCATTGGGAGAGTGCCCTTGAAGAAGACTGAAAGGAAGATGAAGAAGTGGAAGAGACAGACTGAGAAAGAATCTGTGACCTTCATAAGCAGCAGGTCTTTATTAGGGAGAGGAGACCTGAGAGGGTCCCTCGGCCATCAGAGTAACACTCTTGAGAGTGGCGAGAGAGCACACCTTTCTTACAGGCTGGGGGTTTTAAACATCCTGTGGCGGGAAGAGGGAGGTTGGAGGGGATGGGCGTTAGGTAAGATGATTGGGAAGAGGATGGGGAGGGGTTCTGGACATTACTGGGAAGGTCATTGGGATTGGGCATGTTTTCTCGATGTTACAGCATTTGTGTTGTTTCAGTGTTTCTCAGCATTCCAGAATTCCAGGCTCTTTGATACACACACACACACACACACACACACACACACACACACACACATAAGTGGCACAGGGGTATTGCCTGTCTTCTGGCTACTTCCTGCTGGCTAGGGGCAACAATGTGGGGGGTTGTTGAGCCTGGAGAATTTGTAGAAGCATGATGGCTTTGAACTGCTCCCCTGAGGTAGCCTGAGAAATGGCAGTAATATGTTCCTGCAAAAATTTTTGGAACATATTAATGAGGCATGATAGGAACATTCAGCCAGACAAACAAGGACAAGAGGGACCACCAGCAGGATGAGCCATGGGTATAAGGAGGAAAGAATATTAGTAGGCTGTGAGGATGTTAGCTGCTGTGTCCTATCCCTGAGGTTTTTTTTATTTTTATCCCATCCCTAACTATGCCAGACTTATTGGTGAAGAAACATCAGTCCTTTCCTAGGAAGAGGCATAGCCTGCCTCTTTCAGCTGTGAGGAGATCTAATCCCCTCCTGTTTTGAAGGCAAGGTCACAATGGAAAAAATAAGGGGTATCAGTAGAGGGAAGACCCATTGTATCCATTTAACCCAGGAAAACCACTGTTCCCAGCTGTCTGTTCTTCATTGTCAGAGATTGGCATCAAGTTCCCAAAGTCTTTTAGAGGCATCATGAACAATCCTGGAATGGCTGACATAAAAGAAGCATTGACATAAAAACAGCATTCTTTGGACCTGGTTTTGAGTGGCAACCTGTACAAAGGAATGTAGTTTTCAGGAAATAAAGTGAGACACGCAGTTAAATACATATGGACTAATGGTTATCAGCATAAAGAAAACCAAAAGATCTTGGGGTACAGACATTGGCTATAGGTTTAAGTAGACAAAAGAACTGGGGGCAGGGGACAAAGTTATGTATAGTAAATGGTTCCAGCCACTGGTGTGGCCTGGTTGGTCATTACCTCAGTCTTTGTTTTCGGAGAGGGTCCAGAGTTGTTATCTGGAGGGTGTTCTGTAAAAGCAGTTTAAGTCTAAAACTAGAGACACCTTGATCAAGTAGAATACAGAGGAAGTTAAAGTCAGAATGCTCCCAGTCAAATAGACTGCTTTAGGGAAAATAACTCTACGAGCATGGACTACTAAAAAGATAAGTGTGGAGCCAGCAAAAATTATGTTTTTGTTTTTTTTTTTACTTAAACGGAAGGCCTTGACCAAAAATAAGAGTTTGCCTTCTGTCAGAGGTGCCTGCAAGGGCTTGAATGTCCAGTAGCCCTGCGTAAGATCACTTCTTTAAAACCTCTCAGCCTTAGTAACTTTTGTGAGGTCTGGCACAAGTGAGTCCATCTGGATTGTGACAGCTTTCCCCTCTTGTCTCCAAACTGTCTCTGAAGAGTCTCTGAAGATTTTGTCAATTAACCACTCTGATTAATGAGAATTGCTTGGTGCAGGAATACCTTTTCCTGGATGTTCTCCAAATTGGAGGGGAAGCTTCAGACAGGTCATGTTGGAATCAGTGCCAAATAAGACCCATTTGGCCAAATTATAAGCAACAAAAGAGGTTTAGAAGAAGAGGGCCTACCCGGCATCCATTTTTAGTTCTGTCTGGACTGTATGTAGATGATATCCTGACAACTTAAAAATGCTGCAGAATGTCAACAGACAACATTTAAAGGTTTTGAAAAAAGTCAACAAAAGCAAATATCTAAAAGGCCAACTCAATTGAAAATAGGTACTGGGTAATTGCAGATGCTCTGAAGAAGGACCCAGACTGAGAATGAAAAGACTTAGAATGGCCATGGTTAAAATGCTGAAAAGTAGTTTGAGAATTGTCAGACATTTAGTTATTTCCATTGCAGACAGCATTTTTAGGAAAATAAGTATGACTGGTAGTATTAAAACAGCAGCACCAAATGCTCCTTGTTACAATTAGGGACAAACACATGGACACAAGCTTGTAGACGTCTAGCATCATTAACTTTAGATCTGTTACAAGTTAGGGACCTGTGATCCCAAATAGCCTTATTTTTTTAATGTACAAGTACATTTCATATATATATATATATGTATATATATATATATATATATATATGGTAATACATATTTGACTAAAACTAATATAGGCCAGGTTTTAAGTAGCAGGATTGCCCAAATAGCAAGGTTTTGCTGAATGTTGCTGATTATAAACAGCACACCTACCAAAAGTTTCATTAATCATTTTATATGTCAGAGGTTTAGATATAACTCTTTTGGATAAAGAACTTTAGCTGATCAGTTAAATGTAACGCTTTTGAATAAAAGAGAGCTTTAGCTCATCATTTTACATAAACTGAGACTTTTAACTTTGCAAATGTTTGTACCATATTTAGATAAAGTCTAGACACAGAACACAGTTATATGGCGGTTATTTAAGAGACCTTTGCATAAGCAAATATGTAAATGAACTCTGATTTAGTAATACTCAAAGCTTGACAAGATCAACAGAAAACACAGGTAATTACTTTAATAAAATCTTTCCCTATAACAGTTTTTTGTAGATGTTACTCAGAGCAGAACAATATTAAATAGCCTTGTTATTTTATGGACATAGAGAATTAGATTTTAGTTTGATATGACCCTAAAAAATCTTTTAGGCAACTTTTAGATTATAGTCAACTTTATCACACACCAAAGCTTTTATTATACACTTTTAAAACTTACTCAGACCTTAATATAACATGCTGAACCCTCTGATGGCTTGTCCATACCCTTCCTCTCCATATTTGGAACAATCTTTAGGACAAACCCTTCTTTACAAAAAATCCTTTCTCAACCCCAAAGAACTCCTTTTTCCCTTTAACTTTTCCCCAAAAATACATTCAATACCTATCTGTATCCTTTCTACTTGTCTACTTTGTAACTTGTATTTTAAAATAACTTTTAAAGAATTTTAAATTTAAATAAAATTGTTTTTTAATTAGCCTTATATATTTATTATTAGACCCATATAGAAAGGCAATTTTAAACTGTTTTTGTACAATAAGTAATTTATAAAGACACCATTTATTTTTATTTTTTATTTTTTTAAATTTTATTATTCATATGTGCATATAAGGCTTGGTTCATTTCTCCCCCCTGCCCCCACCCCCTCCCTTACCACCCACTCTGCCCCCTCCCTCTCCCCCCCACCCCCTCAATACCCAGCAGAAACTGTTTTGCCCTTATTTCTAATTTTGTTGTAGAGAGAGTATAAGCAATAATAGGAAGGAACAAGGGGTTTTGCTGGTTGAGATAAGGATAGCTATACAGGGCATTGACTCACATTAATTTCCTGTGCATGTGTGTTACCTTCTAGGTTAATTCTTTTTGATCTAACCTTTTCTCTAGTTCCTGGTCCCCTTTTCCTATTGGCCTCAGTTGCTTTTAAGGTATCTGCTTTAGTTTCTTTGTGTTAAGGGCAACAAATGCTAGCTAGTTTTTTAGGTGTCTTACCTATCCTCACCCCTCCCTTGTGTGCTCTCGCTTTTATCATGTGCTCAAAGTCCAATCCCACTGTTGTGTTTGCCCTTGATCTAATGTCCACATATGAGGGAGAACATACGATTTTTGGTCTTTTGGGCCAGGCTAACCTCACTCAGAATGATGTTCTCCAATTCCATCCATTTACCAGCGAATGATAACATTTCGTTCTTCTTCATGGCTGCATAAAATTCCATTGTGTATAGATACCATATTTTCTTAATCCATCCATCAGTGGTGGGGCATCTTGGCTGTTTCCATAACTTGGCTATTGTGAATAGTGCCGCAATAAACATGGGTGTGCAGGTACCTCTGGAGTAACCTGTGTCATAGTCTTTTGGGTATATCCCCAAGAGTGGTATTGCTGGATCAAATGGTAGATCAATGTCTGGCTTTTTAAGTAGCCTCCAAATTTTTTTCCAGAGTGGTTGTACTAGTTTACATTCCCACCAACAGTGTAAGAGGGTTCCTTTTTCCCCACATCCTCGCCAACACCTGTTGTTGGTGGTGTTGCTGATGATGGCTATTCTAACAGGGGTGAGGTGGAATCTTAGCGTGGTTTTAATTTGCATTTCCTTTATTGCTAGAGATGGTGAGCATTTTTTCATGTGTTTTTTGGCCATTTGAATCTCTTCTTTTGAGAAAGTTCTGTTTAGTTCACTTGCCCATTTCTTTATTGGTTCATTAAAGACACCATTTATTAATAGATCTAATTGTAAAAGAATTGAATGTAAATTACTTAAGAGGAAATGAAACAGATTAAGGTTACTGTCCATATAATAATGCCTATAATTTAGTTAGAACTGATTGACATAACCTTTGAAAAACTGGTGTGTCTTAAAAGTAGCAGCAGAAGAGGTTGGGGAGAGAAGAGAACAGAAGCCTTTCATTTCTTTACATTAACTCTATAATAAGAATCATCCTAAAGATGTTTAAATACACTCATATGCAAAATGTTTTAAATTAGGCGTGCCATAAATGTCAATTTAAGCATGTATAGATTCAAGAGCTCAAGAACATGTAAAAATTAAGTGACCACAAGTACATTGATTAGTTATTTTTAAAAATTTTTAGGAGCAGATTGAGATGTGTCCTGTTCTGTTCTTTTAGGCCTCATTTTGGGCAGCTCAGGCAAGAGTCAATTCTAGGAAAGTGTTTTGAGTCAGTCTCAGTCTCTAATACGACTTTTATCTCTAATAAGTTAATCATACAATAGCCATACACAAAATTTACACAATGAAGCACAAAACAATTACATTAATTTCAAATGCACTCTTAGATATTGAAGGCTTTAGATTTACCTCTAGAAGGTGTTTTTAATAATATTTTACCTTGTGCTGCAATAACTTTGTTATAAGCCAAATCTTTAAAGTAAATTTGGGGAGCCTTGTCTTGGTATAGTGTTGGCATCCCATATCCTTATCAGGACAAAGGATATAGGATGCATGAGGGGATGTACAAGTCCATACTCTTTTATACTAAAAAATTTGTTTTTAAATTAGAATTTGTATGACAGGCTGGAAAAAGGGCAGAGTGCAAGGTAAAAAGGATTACATCTTCATTGAAACTGGTGATAGTAAGCATGGAAAAGGTTAAATGAATTAGCCCCTCAAAAGTTAATTTTAGCTAAGGGGCCAAATGAAAAAAATCCAAATGGTTATTGAATCTGTAGCAGAACTCAGGAAGGCTGCCGTTTGGTCTTTTAGTTCATGCCATAACCTAGAAAACTGAGATTTTAATTTTAAATACATGGGGCATTTTAGATAGAGAATTGAAATTCTGGCATTGGATTTTCCAGCCTGTGCTCACATGAGGCTGAGGTTGTGGGTCCATCATCCTAACTGCATGGTGCCTTGGCCAAGAGAGCAAACGGGCCAGCCCAGGGTCGCCACGTGTAGTGATCTGGATATAACCCGATCTCCCCTCCTGGTCTTGATATGTCTGCAGTGGGAAAACCGGCCATCTCAAAAGCAAGACTTAAAGGAGAAAACTGTTAGTAGACTTAGAGGCTTAGTCTTAGGTGGGAGCCCAGGACAGAAAAGTACCTCCAATCGTTGGCCACATGTCATTTAGATTTCCAACTGATTTTATGTTTGTAGTCCTGGGACTATGTGAATCACTCAGGATACTGAGAGAACTGGCAATGTAACTTGAGAAGGACTTTTCTTTCCCTTTATCCCTGTCCATTTCTGTCTCTGTTGTCCTCACCTGGATGGCCAGTCCAGGAGAGGAGACAGGGGCTAGACATGGAGTAGGAGGGGTGAAAGTAACCTTCATTATTGCTGAGACAGATTGAGAAAGAAGAGTTTTAAAGTTACACACTATTTATATCTTGTGAATGAGAAAAAAGGCGAGGATGACATAAAGCTGGGTTGAAGTCAGAAAGGTTTTTAATGGTGATATAGCTGCATGGTAAGGTGTTAGGTGGGAATGCAGCAATGGAAGATGGTCTCTGGTGGAACCACTGAAGAAAGGAAAGAAAGGAAAGGGTAGGAGAGTGGTGAAAAAAAGGAGAGAGACAGCAGAACAGAAGGAGGAAGACTCCAGCCTCCATTCAGGGCCTGAGACTGAACCTGGGAAGAGCTGCTGCTGTCCACCTCTTTTCAGGTTGTGACAGCGGAGAGCTGGAATCAAACCTACACACTCCACCAGTTTGATCTGAGGCAGAAGAAAGCCTGGAGATAGCCTCTTGCCATTTGCCATTTCTCATGATAAAGTTGGTAAGGTCTCAGAGGACATTGGGATTAAAAGTTTTAAATTTGGGCCATTTAGAGGAATTATCTAATTTCTATTGAGGTCAAATTACACACTCCACCAGTTTGATCTGAGGCAGAAGAAAGCCTGGAGATAGCCTCTTGCCATTTGCCATTTCTCATGATAAAGTTGGTAAGGTCTCAGAGGACATTGGGATTAAAAGTTTTAAATTTGGGCCATTTAGAGGAATTATCTAATTTGTATTGAGGTCAAATTTTCATAGAAAAATGGATGAGGTTTTTTGGTTTTAGATCACACTTTAGGCCCAGTTTGGTAAGATTGTATAAAAGACACCCCAGGGGTGAGTCAGAGGAAATCTTTGAGTGGGTATTACCCACGGCTGAGGTTAGGAAGTTTTCCCTAGGATGTCCCCCAGAGAAAACTTGCAAAACTGGACAAATGAACCTGGGGTGGTAAGTAGACGTCTCTAACCTATGTAGCCAGGGGCCAGACTCACTGGGGGCCAAAAGGAAGAGATAGGGATACCAAAGCCAAGAATGGCCAGAGTCCAGCACACTGAGGCGCCACAGAGTGCTGGACAGAGAGGCCAGGTCTTACCTGTCCCTGTAGAAATTGGAGCCAGTGTTGGATGTGCAGAGTGGAATTGGCAAAGGGCCCTGCAGGAGGTCACAGAGGAATGGGAAGTTAGGGGCCTATGTATGACCAAAAGATCAGGCCCCAGAGTAGTGTGGCAGAAAATATAGTAGTGTTGGAGTCATAGAGAGGATAGTGAGGTGGGAAAGGAGAGAGAGAGAGAGAGGGGTGAGGGGAGGGGTTCAGAGAGAGGTTGGGCGGTTATGGGTATAGAGGTGGGCACCAGGGCATGCCCCCCGCTGGAACTTAGGCAGCTCTTGGCCTCAGTGTGACTGTATTAAGCCTGGACCAGAGACCCCCATGGGGGTGCACCATTGTCCATATGAAGATCGCCACAGAATTGCGGTAACCCAAGAAGGATGTCCCCACCCCCACTTGAAACTCTCTCCTGGGTCTTGGCACCAAATGAAAGGAAAATAAAGAAGCGGAAAAGAGACAGACTGAGAAAGAATCTGCGACCTTCATAAGCAGCAGGTCTTTATTAGGGAGAGGAGACCTGAGAGGGTCCCTCGGCCATCAGAGTAACACTCTTGAGAGGGGCGAGAGCACACCTTTCTTACAGGCTGGGGGTTTTAAACATCCTGTGGCGGGAAGAGGGAAGTTGGAGGGGGATGGGCATTAGGTAAGATTATTGGGAAGGAGGAGGGGGAGGTGCTGGACATTAGCGGGAAGGTCCTTGGGGTTGGGCAGGTATGCGTGTTGTTTTCTCGACATTCCAGCAAGGACCATAGGACCCACACCTCATCTTCTTCCTCTTCTCTTTTGCTTTGCTTCTCGGTCACCGTGATGTGAGCAGCTTTGCTTCACCATGTGCTGTCCTGCTTTGCCACAGGCCCAAAAGCAGTGGGGCCAAGTGACCCTGAGCTGAAACCTCTGAAACTGTGAGCCAAAATAACCCCTTGCTCTGTTAAGTAGATTATCACAGATATTTTGTTGCAGTAATGGAAAGCTGGTTAGCACATTTGGTGACCAAGTTTTGCTATTACAAAATGATGGTAGGTGATGGACAGATTTAAAACTTGAAAAATCAAACCAAACCAACCAGCCAACCAAACAAATTAAAAAAACCCAGCCAGCCATGGATAAACAAATGACATTAATGACTGTTGGTATTGTAAAGAGTTTCCTTATTACTATCAGACTCCTGACATGATTAGTTCCCCAACTTCAAAAGAAAAATGTACAATTAATAACACATACCATCTCTGTGTAAAAATTGTTCTATATGGGAAAACAACACACTGATTCTAATTTAAATACTTTAAACAAGTTATCTCTAAATATAACATCCTATTTCCTCTTTCGTTATTTGGGACTAGGAAGTCTAATTGGAACACAATATACACTTTTCAGTTCCAAAAATGACCACTGGTTTTAGATGAGAGGAAAAGAAACTAGTGTCTGAGATAGACATATCATCATTTCCTATCTCTCTCACTGAAACAGCTACTGTGAGTGCCCTGGAGTACTGAACCTATGTGTGAATACTTTTTTTTATTATAAAATTTTTATTAGGATATATTTATTGTACAGGGGGGATTTATAGTGACAATTCTGATTAGGCTTATATTGGACACCCCACTTAAAGCAATTGCAAGAGAGTTCTTTGTTCTATTTTATATAGGTATAAGAAGTCCATCAGCCATATAACCTCATCTTAATCTCCTTCACTCACCCTCCCCCCCCAATAGTACCCCCACACACTATGTGTGGATACTTATATATGAAATTATTTCCCCCCTAAAGAATGCCTACTATGTTCCAGGCACTGTTGTAAGTGTTGGAGATTCATTGGTGAACAAGACTGACAAGCCTTGTCTTAACCTTCCTGGAGCTTATGTTCTGGTTGGAGGATGTAAGTGATAATGAAATACAGGAATCTGATATAAAATAAGATGGGGAGATTTTATGGTGCAAAATAAAGCAGGGGAGAAAGAAAGAAAGTGCTCTGAGGGGCAAGTTGCAGTTTAAAAGAATGATTAGGGAAAAGCCTCACTGAAAAGGTGATACGTGAACAAATGCTGAGAAAAGTGAGGGGTACTTCGTGGGTACCTGGGGGAGGTGTTCCAAGTTGAGAGAGTAGTATGTGTATAAGGGGGATGGCTAGGGGCAGGTGGGATCAGGAAGAGTGGTTGGATATGAGATCAGAGAGATAATTGGGGGTAGAGAGATAAAGTCTTGGAAGGACTTAGGCTTAAACCCTTGTTCAGGTGGAAACCAAAGAGCCCCCTTGGCCTTCAGTACCTACAGACACAAATTGCCCACTTACTGAACTGACCTTTAGTGCAGAGTTGGGGGGATATAGGAGCTCATTTTTAGGGCATAAGAGGTCTACTAGCCATCCCAGCAGCAACGCTGAGTGAGTAGCTGAGCGGATGTATCTGGTTCTGGGATGGAGGTGCACATTGGAGAGCCATTCACATTGGATTGCACTCAAATCTGTGAAATTGAATGAGAACACCAGCAGTGTGAGTGTGGACAAGAGGCCCTAGCTCAATCCTGAGGCGCTCCAAGAGCTGGGGAGATGAGGATGGAGCAGCAGAGGACTTAGAAGGACCTGTGAAGGAGGACAGTCTGGTAGGGAATAGTACCTCAGAGCTCATGCAGAGCGGGTTTCCAGAGGGGAGTGCATGAACTCTGTCCAGTGCTGCTCACCCATCAACTGAGAGGACCAAAACTTGACTACTGGATTTAGCAGTGGCCACTAGAGGTCATTGGTGCAATTACATTGGAAACTGGCTGCCAACTGATGCCTTTTGTTAGGGTTTCTCTCTGCAAAGTGGATATCATTGTTGTATACCCTGTGGTTTGCATTGAACTTTTTCTTGCTTTGCTGTGCCAGTGAAGTTGTTTCACGCACCTTTCCTTGTAGGTGCAGTTTTAGAACGGAGGGATGGTCTAGTGCAGCTGTTGCATCTGGCAGCTGCAAAGAGCAAGCCTCGGGCAGGCGAAGTGATACAAGCAGGCGTGTTCATGTGGAACGAGGCCAGCGATCCCAGGATTTCTAATGCAGTTTCTGTTGTTTTGTCTGGTACGTCTGCCTGTGTGCTGAAAGCCATAGAAGATCAATTCTGAGTGCAGAGAGTGACTCCTTTCTCATCTCTCTAATATGTTCTCTCCCTCCTGAACTTGCTGCGCACAGATGCAACACTGCCCCAGAACACTTTGGAGGTCAGGACTGGGTTTGAATCCCAGTTCTTCTCACTTCATTTCAACAACCCTCTCTCTGGGGACAATAATGGCACACCTTGGAGCGTGACAATTAAACTACTGCTTGCCTGTAAAGCACTTTGTATAGTACATGGCAAGCGTTTCATACATGGGGGATCTTATGATTATCATTGTTTGGGGACCCGGTTTCCAGTGTATTTCTTTTGTTATAACTATCTTGAAGAAGATTTTTGTTATTGTGTTTTTGGTTTTTGGCAGTACTGGGGTTTGAACACAGGGCTTCACACTTGTGAGGCAGGCACTCTACATCTTGAGGCAAACCCCCGGCCCTTTCTTTAAGAAGATTTTTAATTGATGCTATTGCCTGGGGTTTATTTATGTAACAGATTGAGTAGAGTTATACCCACAAATCTGTTAAGATTTTCCCTAAGAAGCTACCACATGTCTTTTTTTTTTTTCTTTTTTCTCCTATTGCTGACACTGGGGGGTGGGGGAATGCCAACAAAACAACTTAAAACAGCACAGTGCACACTCAGGGCAAATACATAGTTTGTTTCCCTTTATCAGCACTGAGAAAACAGAACTGTCAGTTTCCAGTTCCCCAGCTCGCCATCACTCATGCAAGGAGTGCAGCAGGAGGAAGCAGGTAAACGTGCCAGGTATACCTAAGAACTTTTTATCTGAGAATTCAGTGCCGAGAGACCTTGACGATGCTTGAGGGCACACTGCCTATTTAGAGCATATTTGTGGTTGATGTTAAGAATGCTGTAGATGTTTTTAAATGAAGGTGTACCAACTCTTTTCAAAATGAACTTGGAGAAGTAATTGGTGGTGCCCATTAAGTAGCCCTATGTGGTTATAGACTAACTTTCCTCAAATCAGCATGTGGCTAAAAATTATTGGCCAACTTGAACCTGTGGTAACAGCAGCAGAGCATTTCTAACTCCAATACCCTTTTTTTTGAGGGGAGGGTCAGTGAACTGTTGTTGTGTGTGTAGAGCAGTGCTTGAGAAAGAAGAGGGCAGGAGCATAAAAGAAAAGTGAATTCCAGAATAGTTTTCAAATTTGTTGCAATTGTATTTCTTTAAGCCCATACAGGAACTTGAACTTACTCCACAGCATTTTTTTTGCATACTGATGTAGTAAACAGAACAGAAATATGTTTAAATGGTAATTAATAGCATCATATGTAATTCCGCATATGTGCCAGACACTGTGGTGGGCTTAGACCAATCAGTTATAAGTAATATAAAACTTTTTAAGTTAGCATTAATCTTATGTAAATAATGCAAAAATTGATAAAGAAGTCCAGCTTACAAAAGTATAGTGAGAAATAAGTTTACTTCCTATCCTAGGCACTGTGTTCTATTGATTTTTCCTTTTTCAGTGTTTCCCTTGCAAATCCATTGATGTATGTGTTTCATTCAGTGATTATTCTTGTTAACTTGCTAGCACTAACGGGCCTACCCCGTTGGTTTCATTACAGTTGCCAAGCATTCCATTGTATGGATGTACCATAATTTAATTTTCCAGACTTCTAACTTGTTTTATCAAGGAGACATTACTTTCTGTAAAAAAGAGAGTTCTCTTGATGAGAACTACACACTATGTAGTGCTGGTACACAAGTGCTGGTACACAAAGATTTACAGTAAATATTAGCAGAATGGATGAATTGGTCTTTGTATGTTACATATTGGTCATTTATTTTACATACTGTTTTTCTTTGCAGATGAATAGAAAAATAAAATTCAGCACTAAGATTGATCACCTATTCTAAATTAATGAAGTCTGTGTTAATGAGATTTGTGCCATATCATCTGCATCCCTATCATCTAATTTGCATAGTGGCATACTCAATTAGTATCCCTGACAAGGACAAGGTGAAGAGTCACGTTGTCCATCTGCACAAGGGGGAATGGTAGTTCTCTATGGACCAGCAAATGTCTACAGACATTTCATCCTGCCTGGCAGATATTTTAATTTGAATGAATGGTGGAGGCCTTAAGCTCAGATGGGTTTGGACTGTGGACACATGTAAGCACTGGTCAGAATTGTCTCAGAGTTCTTCAAGTCTTTAGAGATCTGATTCTGCAGACTCAAGAGATGCACTTTGGTGAAGGTACCCTCCATTCCCTGTGGCAGGACTTCCTGTGTTTTGCTTCAGGCATACCTTGGTTCAGCAGACAAGTGGACTTCCTCAAGGTCACCTGATAATATAAGTGTTCTGGAAAATGGCTCAGTTTTTACTTGTCTGCTATAGGTTATCACAGATGCTTGGAGGGCCCATGGTGAGCATGATTCCCTGCTAGCTCCCAGTAAGGACACTGAGATGAAGGTGTTGCAGGCTTTTGCCCAAGAAAGCTTGCAAGTTGTTTGGGGAGACATGACACTACTCATAGACAGCAACAAATAGCAAGGGCTCTGGAGCTGTGTGACCTTGGCAGGGTAGTTAACATAGTGTGCCTTAGTTTTCCCTTCTGTAGAGTGGCATCAACACAGGACTTACTGCATTATTGTTAGAAGAAAATGACTTACTATATGAAAGGTGCCTGACCAGTGCCTGACCTAATGGACACTCAGTAATTGTTAGCTATTGTTGCTATTCTGTTCAGCGCTGCAAAATGAAAAAGGTGGGGTGACAAATGTGAGCCTCTGTGCAAAGTGCTTTATACTCAATATCTCCCCAATCCTTAGGATGCTCCGCAAAGTGAGATTTTTAAATATGTGAAAAATGATGTAGAGAGAGGCTAACTAGCTTCCCCAGATCATCTGACTCAAGAGCCTGTGCTCTTTTCCCCAAGCCATATTTCTAGGGAAATGTGGAGGGAAGGAAGGAATCTTCATTTTGTGGACAGAAAATGAAGCTCAGAGTACTAAAGCAACTTGCCCAAGATTACATGAAGACCCAGGTTTTCCTAAACGATAGCCCAATGTTTCCAGATGTTTGTAGGGCTGACATACAAAGGTCAATAAAGTAGAATATCTTGCTCCAGAGGAGAGAGTCAGGACCACTGCCCTGAAATACTCTGACTCAGGCTAAATAGCAAGGAAAATCTTTCCCATGAGGCCTTGCAATATGAAATGGGGCAATGGGGTATTTTCCTCTAGCATGGAGGAGTTTGGAAGAAGGCCATCCAGAATTAAGTTATGGTGCCTCTGTGAGGTCATAAGAGTCCCAATTCCTGCCAGCTCTCCTCTCTATGGACTCTCAGATGTTGCTTTTATAGTCCAAAAGACCTCAGGCCATGTCGTCTCTCATCTTCTTTCAGCACTTCATAGAAGACCTACCTAATGACTGCTTACGTCTTCTTGGTTACCTGGTTGCAATGGTGAGCTGAGAAGTATAATGTTTTGTAGAACATTAATGTGCCCAGCTAAAAATCAGGTTCTGTTACTAAGAAAGAAGGAGTAGTAGTAGAAAACCAGCAGCTGTCTTATCATGTCAATTAATCTAACCACCCTCAGAATTTCTTTGAAATTCAGAGAATTCATGGCTGATCCAAAGTCTTCCAGATGACAAAGGTATAATAGGGACAGTGACACAGGACACCACCTCCTAGGCCTTTGTTTATTGTGGTTGTACCCTGAATTCACACCAGTGCCTAGACTGGGACTCTAGCTTTAGTATTCTAAAGGTCTTTCTCATGAAGCAATTTTATTAAATTAACAGGAACAGTTTATGCCTTTGGGGGAAGCAGACTGTGAAAGATTTATTTTTTGCTTATTAGTATTGTGTCCTCCAGTATTTTCTTGATTTACTCTCCCTCTGTATCCTGCCATTTTATGAATTTAATATTATACATCTTTTTAGTCTATTTAGTGCCTATCGATCTTTTGGTTTGTTTACTGAAGATTGCCCCTAGGCATCCAGTTTCTGGTAAAAAATAATTACCGTGCCAGCTACTAAAAACAGAAGCAGCAACACACAAATCCGTGCCTAGCATAGGAGGATTGCGTGAGGTCTACATCTGCTTCTTTATTCCAGGAAGAAAATATCACTTATTGGAATATTTCCTAATGGGATCTATTATTTTCCTATTTTTAAAAAATTCTTACTTGCCATTCACAGGGAAAAGTGACATTTTAAAATAGGGCTAAGGACATCACTCAGTGGTAGAGCTCTTGCCTGTGCCTCTTGCCTTGTGCTTATACAAAGCCCTAGGTTTGATCCTCAGTACTGCCCCCACCACTGCCCAAAACCTTGTCACTTATTCAGCTGTTTTTAGCAATAAAGACATCCCTACCTTCATATAATGACAAGAAATAAAATTATAACTGAATATAAAAAATGCTAAGGTGGAATAATTACAGGTGTTGTAAGCACACACAGGAGAGGCTGCTGACCCATATTAGAGGGTACTTTCTGAGGAGGAGATGTTTAGGTTGAGCTCTGAGAATGATAGGAATTAGCTGCAAGAGAATTTTTCCAGGCAGAGGATGTGACATGCATAAAGACAGGGACCTGGGGCTGCTTGTGATTTTTGAGGAGCCCAGAGATACAAAGAGTTAGATAATCCATGTAAAGACTCCTTAGGGCATTGGGATTTCATCATAGGATTAAAGCTAGGGAATAATACATGAGATTGGCGTTGCAGAAGGGTCAGGATAGGGCATGATAGTGTTTCAGCATTTGCAAATGCCCTGAGGTGGAAAGAGTCCAGGAGGAATGTGGAGCCTATAAGGTGGCCAGTTTGGTCGGAGCACACAAGAGCAAGAGAGAAAGGGTGCAGTTAAGGCTGAATGCTGATCAAGTCTCACCTTCAGTCTTGTCTGTTAATGATTTTTTGCTTTATCCTAGAAAATCATTCATTTAGCTTTTACATAGCAAATGGACTGGGGGCAGAGCAACGAGTAGAAGAGGGAATCACTTAGGAAGTCATTGGGAAACCATGGGGCCAAGGTGATTATGACCTGGACTAAAACAGTCAAGTGGAAAGAATGGAGAATAGTGGAACAATGTAGGTAAATTTGAAGAGTTTGCCAGAGGTCAAGGAAGGAGAGCAGGTGCTTGCTCCCATGTTGGTGTTTGGTCGTGAATGTCAGAGATCCTGACTCATGTGGTTGTCCACAGAGCAGGCCAGTCTGGGAGGGTGATCCTGTGCAATCGCCCAAATACATGGGACATTGTCAGAGGAGCTCTTACTCATGCACAGGAAGAAAATTGGAATTTATTAGTGGGATCACGTAGCTTGTTTGCTTTTTGAGTTGTAGCCTTCCTTCTCCCTTGTCCTTATCTTTGTAACGTTGATTCATTGGCCTTGGTTTTGACTTCTGGAGCCTCATAGAACAAGTGGAATCCTTTTCACATGACGGATACTCCAAGACAGCTGTCCTGTTAACTAGTTTTCCTCAAGGTACACATGCCTGTTTCTTCATGCATTCCCCATGGACTTATTTTTGAAGCCCTCTGCCAACCTGTCAGTCACCTTCCTTCAGACACATTCCATTGTGTAATGTCCTTTCTAAAATGTGATGAATTGCAGCCAGCAACAGAGAAAGCCTTAAGAGAAAAGTACACTAATTATTTCTTTAATGTTTCTATTTCTCATTATAAAAGGCAATATATAGTCATAGAAGAACATTGGAAAATATTTAAAAATTTAAATTCCTGTAATACTACCACCCAGAGGTAATTAGCTTAAATTTTGATTAGTTCCTTCTAATCTTTCCTATGTGTATTTTTTACTATCTTAAAAAGTGATAGATAGGCTTTTTGCTTTTATATTCAACTTTCTCTCTCTCTCTCTCTCTCTCTCTCTCTCTCTCTCTCTCTCCCCTTCTCTACCTCTCTTCCCGTTTCTCAGTACTGGAGTTTGAACTCAGGGCCTTGTGCTTGGTAGGCAGTTGCATCACTTGAGCCACATCTCCAGCTGTATATTCAAGTTTTTCATGTCATTCAAAGTTCACCTCACCATTGTTCCATTTGACCATTTCTTGATGCAATGAATTGTTTGTAGTCTTTAACTTTTATAAATAACCTGTGTTTGCACATGTTAAGAGCATTGTAGTATACCGGTCTTTTTGGTTTGGCTCATCTTCTTAGGGTAGATTCCTAGAATGGAATTACTGGATATAGACATTTTCTGAGCTCTTGGGGGTATATAGCCAAGTGTCCTTCAGGAGGGGTAACCCATTCCTCTTCTCACTCCCCAACAGGGATCGGTGGACTTGTCTATTTCAGCATACCCTTGCGTAGTTCAGAGGGTATGATAAGTGGAGATAAGTCCAAAATGTGACGAATGCAGGTGTGAATGGAAGACCACTTATTCAAATAGCGCATGCATTTGAGTGCTTGTGTGCAAGCACTCAAGTACTTCTCAAGTCAGACCCTGTACAGATAACGAAATAGATGCATAGTGAAGTGACATGCAGGTGACCACTCAGATAGTTCCAGTGTGAAGATAATTTTGGTAGAAGTAACTGAAGAGTTGACTAAAAGAGGCTTTGCTCATAGATTGTTTTGTTTAGCACACATTTTTTTTCTTCACATGTAACATACATTCAGAAGAATGCATACATCTGTGTTGTACCATCACCATTCCCATCTCCATAACCACCATCCAGCTCAAGGAAGCAAACCACCAGGCCCCTCCTGGTCAGTACCTTGCTCCTTCTCCACAACAGTGACTGTCCTCATTCCAAACGGCATAGGCCATGTTGCCTGGTCTTGACCCTTATATAAGTGAGGTGTAGTGTAGATAGTCCTTATTAATATTTCCTTTCCTCTCAGCATTTTGATTCTGAGATTGGTTCTGTGCATAACAGTGATTTGCGCATTTTTCTTACTGGAGAGCTTCACATTGTATGACTATACTACAGTTTTTCATTTTATCATTGATGGACATTTGTGTCATTCCTGTTTTGGGGCTACTATGAATGGTATAGTTAGGCACATTTTTGAACAGCCAAAGGTACACATGGGCTTTAGGCTCAGGGATAGTTATGTAATTCTATTTTTCCACGTCTAAAATATTTCTTTAAAAAAGGTTGTGTGTGTGTGTGTGAAAGAGAGAGCAAGATAGAGATACCACTCCATGAACAAGGGAAGAGCTGCGATCCTTCACATCAGCGAACGTGGTGGCAGCATCTTGGAGGGCTGCTTGTTTCAGTGAATGGAACGTTAACGCTGCTGCTGGCAGCTATCAGCAGGAGCTGTTTTGTGAGGAAGAATCTTTCTCTGATTTAATTGTGAATCTCAGGGAAGCATATCATGATCCTCTCCAACCTGCTGTGCTGATGGCAGGATGCCACTGAGATGTCCGTCAGGTCTTCCAGGTTCACCAGAGAGGAAAGGGTGAGGAACTGTGTACATTTGTGGTGACCTCTGAAGGGAAAGTATATCTCTATGCACAAGGAGTGTCAGCACCAAAGACTGTGGTGTAAAATCTGGTCAGTCCTCAAATCATTATATCTATACTTAGAAGGTTATAAGGACATATGGCAAATTTAGAGCGAAGGTGTCTCATTCCCACTGTGCCTGGGGCAGTCCTGTTTGCACCTGTCTTGCTGGTGCTGCTGTTTATTGCACCTCCTTTTACTCCTAGAAATGTCCTGATTTGCATAATAAATTACATGGTCACCTAGTGAGACACGGTGACTTGGGTTCTGCCACTTACATGTGTTGTGATTTTAGACAAGTTACTCTAATTCCCTGGGCTTTTTTTTTTTTTTTCCATATGTGACCAACAGGGTTGTAGTGAAGATTAGATGAAGTAGTAAATGCTAATCCCCTAACCCTGTCATAGTTCAGGAAAAGGACTCAGACTTTAAGGCCTTTCACATTTCATCTTTGCTTCTATCACTGGTAGCTAGAATTCCTTCAAACATAATGATATGTGTAACTGACTGTCTGAGTCAGTAGAGGCTGGGAAGATGTGCCTTCTCTCCTTCTTACCTCTTAAAGACTTTGCTTTTCTTCTTCACAGGATAGAAAGAGTAATTAATTAGGGTTATACTGCAAATGCAAAAACTGCTAGTGTTTGAAATGTGATCTCACCATCAGTTGAGCAGGGTTGGGTTTAAAAGCTTTGGTCTATACTTCAGGGGTTGGTTAGGAAATCCAGAGATAATATTCATTATTAATAGGGTGGCCATACAATCTGGTTTATGCCTATTTTCCTGTGTAATTACTAATAGTATTCCCTTTTGCTCTCAAAGATACAACTGTTTGGACTCTCATCCTCAGGTGAGGAGACAGGCTGGAAATAAGGCAAAGATCCATAAACTAGAGAAAGTAAATAAATTGAGTAGATTCCTAAATGGGATAGTATTATGTAGTAATAAAAATGAATAAGTGTAATAATGTGTGTAAACATGAATAAAACTGTCAATAAATATTGAATGGAAAAGCAAGTTGCAGAGGAATATTTACTGTATAATTTCATTTATGTGGAGTTTAATAAAGCAAGCTTAAGTGATTTTATATGTATATAAAATTATATAAGTAACATAATATATTATTTACATATAATATATTTATACTTTCATATATATATATATATATACATGTATGTATGAAGACAAGGAAAGGAATGGTTAATTTAGAATTCAGATTGCTGGTTACCTGCATAGTAGAAGGAGGTCTGGAATCATAGGAAGACACATGGCTTCAAAGAGGGGTTTTATTCTGTTTCTCAGACAGTGGGACAGGTATGTTGATGTTTCATTGATGTTCTTTTATTTACACTGTGATGCATATTATGTACATCCTTTTGATTCCTTGGAATATTTCATAAGAAAAGAAAATGCAGGATAAGATGATATATTGGAAGCGTCCACCATGTGACTGTGAATGAGAAGACTCAGGCTGTGGACTTAGTAGACTTCTATAGAATATTCCATCCAGCAGCTGCAGAATATACATTCTCAACAGCCAGTGGAATTTTCTCCAAAATGTATATCATATTTTAGGCCATAATCCAAGCCTTAACAAATAAAAAAAAAGGAAATAATTTTGTGTATTTAATCAGATAATAATGGAATACAATTAGAAATCAAGAAAAACAGCAGAAGCTATACAACACATGGAGACCAAACAGTAAACTCTGAATGACCAGTGAGTCATTGAAGAAATGAAGGAAGAAATTAAAAATTCTTTCAATCAAATGGAAATGACAACACAATTTACCAGAACCTTCAGGATTCAGCAAAGGCTGGCTTAAGGGGGGAGTTTATAAGTGCCCACATTAAAAAGTCAGAGATCTCTCAAGTAAATTAACTAATGATGTACCTAATTGACCTCAAATTAATAGATGAACAGAAATAATAAAGATCAGGGCAGAAGTTAACAAAAGGGAGTCTCAACCACACAAAGTATTACATACAAGGAAATGAAACAAAGAGTTGTTCTTTGAAAAGATACAAGATTGATACATTCTTAGCCAAGCTAAAAGAAAGAGAAGACCCAAATTAATAAAATTGGAGACAAAAAGGAGATATTACAACAGAGAGCATTAAAATCCAATCCAATATTAGGAAGCATTTTGAAAAATTATGTTACACAAAACTGGAAAATCTAGAAGTAATAGATAAATTTCTAGACACATGTGACCAAAAAAATTGAACCAAGAAACAAAAATTGAACCAAGAGGATATAAACAACCCCGACAGACCTGTAATGAGCAATTATACATATACGTATATTTATATATATATATATGATGTTAATAAATAGTATATCGATTGATCGATCAGGTATCTTCTGGCATTTGAGATGTAGGAGGAAGCCTGCTGGGGGTCCCTGGGAGGAGATTTTTTCTTCCTGTGTATGGAGGAAGCAGAGGAGGAGAGCCTCTGTCTATGATGCCCCGATCCCTGATTTGAATGCAACTGTACTGAGATGCAATGGTTAGAACTGCTGTAGCCATTTCATGACCATGAGGGGGGAAACAAGGAGAATCGCAGAGATATCAATCCCCTTTACTACCATCATGGAGCTCCCTAAGCATCCTTTAATATCCAGATATCTTATTATGTAAGGAACATAGAGCCCTATTTATACAATCTACTGTTTTATTTGCAGTAAAAATGGTTTTGAAAGTATTTATTCCTTACAGGTTTTTTATGAGAATTAGAATATATTCTTATTGTGTTCAGAGCAAAGTAAATATGTCACAGTAGTTGTTATCCTTGTCACTGTCTTCACCATTATCCCTGAGGTTTCTCTGTGGCTGGTCAAATGTGTAGGGTGGTAGAAGAGAAGAAATGCTGAAGGTTTGGGTCTCTTTCCCTTCCTAATCCACTCTGCCTCTTACAGGAGGCCACACAAGCTATGGCAGGGGGTGCCTGACACAAAGAAGAGGCACTGGGAGTGAAAAGAAAGAGAGGAGAATAAAAATTGGTGTTCGTAGGAAGTCAGGCAAGCAGAATCACCTCATAGTTTGAATTTATTTCTCTCACATCTTATTTACCTGAGATGGATTCGGTTATCCTGGGTCCCTGATAACTATTTTTTTTAAAGGCATAGCATTCATGGCTAAAAAACACTGTTAATACTTACTCCCTTGAAATCTGTAATGGTTAGTCCTTAAGTCAGGCCTGGGGAATAGTGCTTTTTGACACACAAAGGTTTCTGGTAGAGAATCATTATAATGAGGCAAAGTCCCAATTACTTTTCAGTCCAGTGGCTGTCATTAAGCCCTGCTTGCATTCAGTGTGCTGGAACTGGAGAAGTGAGTGCATTACCATCAAAGCATGAAAGGCCAGTGTGTTTGCATACTCATCACTGGAGCGGGTCTGGCATCTGCCACTCTCACCCTCTGTACCCTTGTTTGGGATTCTGCTCAGGGAAAGTTCTAGTTACTGGTTTTCATCATTTTCAAACTTTGATGAGGATTGTCTAGTCACTCACAGGTGCTTTTTCCTCACGTACATTTTTGTTTTAAGCAGAGCCCCTGTGATGAGTCTACGTTTGCCAGAATAATAAGAGGAAGTCCACTCTTCCCCCGGCTGGTGCCTCTGGTCATTGGACATTTTGGGCATCACTGTGGTTGGGGAGGGGTGGTGCCCCAGTTGGTCTGAGTTAATCACAGTGCAGAGGAGAACTGAGCTCCTGATCCTTTTGAGAGAGGTGACGTGAACATGCCTCTTGTCTCCATGGAGCCTGCTGTGTCCAAGTGGGGGAAGAGTTGGCCTGAGAAAATGGGGCGAAACGGGTGAGGCAGGTGAAAGCAAGTCCAGTGTTGGGTCTGCAGGAAGGAGGAGCAAAACCAGCAAAATGTATTTATCAATAGATACAGAACAACACTACCCCTCAGAACTGATGTGGGTGGGCCACGGTGCCGGGCAGGAAACCATGGGGTTAGTGTGGGGAAGAGACCAGCTGGCAGAAAGACACTAAGGGACCTAGGGTGGGAGGGACAAGTACACACTGCAGAAAACCCCTCTGTGCTCCCCAAAATGCCACGGAATGGAAAAAGGGCAGATAGGGACTGTGCTTTGTCTTGTGCCTGTCACATTGTAGGAACTCGATTAATATGTACTGAGAAAAATTAATAAATGGATGTGCTACCAAGTGATGCTAAGAGTTAATTTTCACAAGTACCTTATTGTGTTTTGCTGGATTTTGAGTTGTTTGTTTCTTACATAAGCTTCAAAACAGGAAACAATGACAGGAAAGGAAAAGCAATATGTCCCCGCAGGGAGAAGTGTTTCCTTTAAATACAAGCCAGCAGAAGTACTGAGTCTCCTGCTTTCCCCTTTGTACCCTATCTTGTACAATAATTTATGCAGGAGAAAAAATAAATTGTCTTTACAAAGGCAGCTAGTTCAGTGTTTTAAAGGGGCACTTATCAGATAGTGTGAAGTTTCTGTGATGGTGAATTATAAGAGGTTGTTCTTTTTGTCTGATGAGAAAACATTAATAGAAAATGTAGCAATCACTTTCCAGCCACAGGCCCTATATCAGGAGGAAGCACAGTGTTTGAGTTTTAAGGCAAAATGTCTCGTTGGGGAGACTGGCGATGTGTCGGCTGACACAGTCAAGTTAAGCATTGTGTGTTCTATAACAAATGTATAATTTTCTCTGTGGCTTTTCAATGCCACATTTACCCTAGTGGAAGTGTTGGGCATAGGAGCTTTGAGCATTG
The DNA here is from genome assembly GCF_047511655.1 of Castor canadensis. Taxonomy (NCBI): domain Eukaryota; kingdom Metazoa; phylum Chordata; class Mammalia; order Rodentia; family Castoridae; genus Castor; species Castor canadensis. Next base: position 132,510,983 of record NC_133393.1, on the reverse strand, counting down.
GGTAGTTCTGATGCATTTGCTTGGGAGGAGCTAGACTGTTTTAGGGACTAGAAAAAGGTAACAAGAAGTTTATGTGACTTACCTGGCTTCTTCCTAAAAAGAATTTTTCAATAGATGTATAATATTGATGATAGGATCTATAAATTAAATATTAGGACCAAGAAAAAGAAGAGAATGCCAAAATACTATCGATAAGTATTAAATTCAGTCTTTGGAATGTTTTCCCATGGAACTTCCTGGCAAAAAAGGAAACCTGAAAGGTACATAACTCACTTTTGGGAAGGAGAGAGCATATGTGTTTCTCAAAGAAGGCAAAGCTTTTCTGAAAGATTGCAATTTTAGTCCTTATTCTGGAGCTGATGATTCAATTTTGATCCTTCAACGTGCTTCTTTCCCCTGTTGTTTCTTTAGTTGTTATAGTCACTCCTTTGCTTCATAATCTCCACATTGTCAGCTATCTGCTTGCTATTCAGTGCCCTCAGGAGATACAGAGACAGGAAAGAAGGTAAGTTCAGAGTAGTTGGCTTGGTAGCTGATTACAGTTCTGGCTCATGGTATGTCAGTAACTAAGTTTGTGTTGGTGATTAGAAAAGCTTTCTTTTCCCCAACACAGAGAATGGGGAATTACTCATAGTTTTTAAATGCTGTGACTTTGTGAAAAGCCCATCTAGTGTACAGTGGGCTGGGGATGGAGCCCTGAGCCGGAGGGTCAACATTAGAGAGTGAAAATTTGTGCTTGGTCTGGGGGTCAGCAGATATCGGCCCAGGAGGAGGATTACCAACAAGTTGTTGTTGTTATTTTGTTTTTTGATACTAGGGATTGAATTTAGGGCCTTGAGCTTATTAGACATGCCCCCAGCTCAGTTTTGGGTTTTTTTGGTGGTGGTACTGGTGTTTGAACTCAGGACTTCATGCTTGCCAAGCAGGCACTCTACTTGAGCCACAGGTCCAGCCCATGACCAGCACATTAGAAGAAAGCTGAGGGTCTTTTATTCCTGTAGTTCCAAGCCTGGGGATTCAGAATCACCCAGGAAGCTTTTTAAAAGCTAGGCCCATCTACACTGACTGCATTGCATTCTCAGATGGTGGGTCCTGGGCATGTGGATTTTAATTTGTTGTTGCTTTGATTTTAACCCTGTTTGTTTTTCAGATAAGCAGTTTGGCTTTGGAACTGCTATCTGTCCATCTGCAAAGGGACCTTCCCACCCCTTCAGCACAGTCCCATACTCGCTGTTAGCTGCCCTTGCTCAGTCACCTTCTCTGCCCTAGACCAGTTCCTGAGCAGGGATGGAAATTCCAAGATGGGCTCTAAACTGTCCAGTCCTGGGTTGATAAGAAGTCAGACATCACCTTGGAAGACAGGTAGATGTCCTCTAGGAAACAGAGCAGCAGTCTGGAGAGCTTTCTAGGGAAAGTGAGAGAATAGAGATGAAATATAACCCTGTATGGTCAGGGAACACTAAACACACAGTGTCAAAGAGAACCCTTCACCCCTCTACATTTATGTTTGCCTTTGATCTGTCCTGGGCATCATGTGCCGATTGTAACAGGAACCACATGACAGAGGTCTGAAATTTCTCAGGTGTTAGGTTCTGTGCAAAACTGTGTGTAACTTGCATACAGTCATGTGAAGTAGCTGTTGTAGTTTTCATTGACAATGAATAAACAGGCTAACTGGCTTAGGTTTTTTTTTTTTTTGAGATAAGGTCTCTCTGTGTAACCCAGAATGACCTTGAACTTGTGATTTTCCTGCCTCCACTTCTTGAGTGCTGGGCTTATAGGCATTTACCACTATGCTTGTCCAGGCTAACTGACTTACATGACTTATACAGAGACACAGCCTAGCAAATGGTGGTACCAAATCTGAAGCCTAGAACTGAATGATCCCTGAATTCAACTTAATAAAATAAAATAAAATGTTGCTTCTTTGTTTTTTTCATGAAATACTACATTTTTCCTTAAAATCCTCAAGTCTCACACCCCAAATTTTGCTCAGTACTGGCTTGGTGGAAGGGTATCCACTTAATTATCCACTCCTGGACATCATATGTTCATAGGAGGCTTGCTCTGTGCTTGGCCCCTGCACATTGAAGATAAACACAGACTCGGCCCTGGGGACGCTCATGGTGTGGAGTGGATGATTGGTCAGACCTGGGACATGGTCCACACTTGATTCCCCATGGAATCCAGGTTCTGTGATTGAAAGAAGAGAAATGTGGGTCAGGAAAAGACCCTGGTGTCTGCTGCATGTCCTTGCCCACAGGGAGCTGAAGTCCCATGAGAGAAGCTGAACAAAAACTGCTTCACTATGCAATATACGGAGTGGCCTCACAGTGACACACTGTGCTGATTGTCAGCACTTAAAACAGGTTAATGCCGAGCCCTGGAAGGCCTTAGAAGGCTGCCCGGAGAAAGCTAGCTTTGAGCTGAGATCTGACAAGTGAGTTAGAGTTAAACTTAGGTTGACATTTTTATAGATACTTCATGTATATCTATTTATAATCAGTTACAACTTTCATTTCACTTCACGCAGTAAGCTTTTTGTTTGTGTGATTTTCATTGTGTGTGTCTTTGTATTATGCTACAGCGTTTAATGCAATAATTCAGTCCTATTGTATGTTCTCACTGAATAGTCTTCAAGAAACACATTTGTACATATAGTTTGTTTTCTACTAAAGAAAATGCAAAAAAGAAAATGGGTTTACTGAGTCAAAGAGCATGCCTGCCTGTACCATTGTAGTGCTCTGAAAAGGCACCAGCATATGACATTGGCTAGCCTCCCTTGTAGCCAGCCAGTCAGCCAGGTGACCAGCTCTGGTCAGTAGACTGTAAATAGAAGTTGTTTGGTAATACCCAGGATTCTTTTTAAAAAACTGGTATGTGCCCTTTGCCCTTTCTGTCTTGTTTTTACCTTTTTCCACCCTGCAATTTGGAATACCTGTTAATGACTAGAGCCCAAGCCTCCAGGTTAGATCATAGAGCAAGGGCTGAACTCTAAAGGTGCTGGAGTGGTGAGCTGGAAGTCTTGGTTCCGTGAAGACTTGCTGGACCAGAGCTTACACACTTGGCCCTGGGCTGCCTGCCTGTTGACTTTCACTATGACAGACATGCATTTTTATTCTGCTTAATTTACTATTGTTGCTCTCTGTTACAGTGGCATCTAACCCTGATACAGATGTTTTCATATAAAAGAGACTACATCAATAATTTATGTGTCTAACATAGTATCATTTTATTGGACATGAATATTTCATGCTTAGGCTGAAAGTTGAGATCAAAGTCAAAGCAAACTAAGAATCAGATGTCTCAATTCTCTTCTTACTATATGTCTATTAAAAAAAGAAACCATCTTCATGATAGTAGCTATGTTTATCAAGCTGTTCTTATGTGTTTATCTCATTTAACTCCTTTTGAGGAGTTACCATTGTTATCCTCGTTTTATAGATGCAAAAATCGAGGCTGGGCTACACTAACTTGTCATGATCACTTATCTAACAAGGTGGAGCAGGACTCTTAACAGGTTCTTCCTGATTGGAGCCCAATTCTCACTTGGATAGATGAGCTGTCCCCTTGCCGATGCCATTCATTCTTTCAGGAACACCAGCCTTCTGCTTTTTTTACTGCCCTGTGACTTCTGTGCATCCTAAAGCTGCACCCTTCCCGCAAGCCTTCCTTGAATCCTCTGTGCTGTCCCATAATCCCACTGCCTTAACAGCACCTTGTGCATTCTCTATTGCAGCAGCATCACATCTTATCAAACATGGTGCTTACTTATACCCCATCCTAGATACTGTGGTGGGTCTTAGTTTTTCTTATATCCCTAGAACCGAGCTTGGCTCACAGTAAGTGCTTACTGAATGTTTGCTGAGCTATTGAATCAACTCCTGTGTCTGTCCAAGAGAAACTTCTGCTACTTTTTAAAGCTCCTTTTTTGGCATAGGTTATTCTAACCAAGCACTCTGCTAGACCTTTTTCTTATTCTGATATTTTGTGTGCCAAATGTGTCTGTAATCTCCAGAAACTTGATTTGGCAGATAATTTAGTCTTTGGTCTTATGTGGCATTTCCTCTTAGCTCTCAGCAGGATGGCTCTGCTGCTAATGACTTTGCAGTATGAATAGACTTGCATACTATTAAGCTGCAGGGATCATTTACATGCAATCTTGAAAAAATGATATAGTTGTAAACAAGCATATGCATGAATTCATTCTGGAAAATGACTGGACCCCAAACTGCATAATCATTCTCTGTTTGTATTTAACAGATGAATAAGAGGTTATAAATTTTCAGAGTTGAAAGATATGCTGCTATGTGAGAGGATGGAAGGGCAAGAAACTAGTTCCCTCAGATACAATCACACTCTGACTGTAGTGTTCAGTCTTCACATTCAAAGAGTTCCCATTCAAAAAGTGCTCAGGCCGAATTAGGTTGAATCCCATCCATGGGTTGGAAAATATATTCCTTCTGTGGAAATTCCTGCAGACAAGTGCCTCGTTCAACTCCAGAGGCTGCTTGTGCTTGGCCTGTTCAAACCTTTTACTTTTCGTGCTTTTGGCTTATCTTACTGGAATTGAAGTTGGCAGGAGAGAACATGGTGCTCAACCAAAACCCAAGGGCAGAGAACTAAAAGCTGCCCACATCTTTTTTGTGTTTCTTTATCTATTTGCATCATTTTGACTACTTAAGGTTCAGTTCAGTGGCATTAATTATGTTCACATTGTGTAAGCGTCATCACTCTCCTTCTATCATCTTCTCAAATTGAAACTCTGTGCCCCTCAAACAATAACTCTCCATTCTCCTGTTCCTCTTGCCTCTGGCAACCACCATTCTACTCTCTACCTGAAATCAAGTGGAATCATACAGTATTTTGTGAACGGTTTATTTCACTTAGCATATATGCCTTCAAGGTCCATACATGTTGTAGCATGTGTCAGAATTTCCTTCCATTTTAAGGCTGAGTAATATTTCATGTAGTATTGACCATGTTTCACTCATGTTGTACTCAGCCATGTACCCATGCCATTAAAGTCTAGAGTTAGCCCATCTAGTGTTAGTTTTTTTTTTTCCCCACATCACTCTCTTTTGCCTCAATTGGTATTTGATCCCTGCTGCTCAACTGACCTTTGAAAAACCAATAGTCCCTCTTCCCTCTGCCTAATAAGTCAATCTTAGGCTTATTAGCAGGTGTGGTTATCCCTAGCAACACACACACACACACACACACACACACACACACACACACACACACACACAGAGCTGAGAGAGATTTGCTTGTTTATCTTTTGCAATGCTTTTACTTGCTAAGTTGATTTGTGTGTTGTCATCAGTGGGTTTTGTCTTGCACACTCTTCCGGGCTTTGTTGCACATGGCCAAGTGTTGATTGGCCTTGCCTTTGACTCTGCTCCTTTTGCTTTTATGATATTTTCTCACGCGGAGCCTTGGGCCTGGGCCTGACTCATTTTCTTCACCAGGTTGTGAAATTATGAGAGGATCAAGAACAGCTTTAAACTTTTTATAATGTCTTGGCCTCTGTACACGCTTAGTAGCCGTTCATTGATCAGGTAATTCTGGGTAGATAGAACTTAAGGATTTGTGCCAGAGGAAAGCAGCGTCCATGAGGCAGCTCTGTTTTTTATTATTTAATGTCTGCTAAGAGTGTTACACAACCAGCATACTGCAGAGAGATACACGCTGCTTCTTGTTTGATCATGACATAATTTACAAGCAGCTAACATGGCATTTAATCACATGAATTAAACCTCAAGAATGAAAATAATGTTTGACTTTTCTTCCCAAGAATCTACAAATAATATTTGTTAGTCTAAAATCTTCCAAAGGCACCTCTGGAATGTGAGCTCTGGATATCTTTTTGGTTTTTGCTGTCAGGGCTGATCAGAGCCATCAGTCCTTTCAGATCCTTAGACCAAGTGGAAGATAAATATAATCCAGAGCCTCTGATAGATTTTAATATATTTGTTTTTAATTGGCACATGGTAATTATAGAGTGTACTTATAGAGTACAGAGTGACATTTCAATACATTCAACTAATGTGTAATGATCAAGTGAGGGTAATTCACGTATCCATCACTACAGGCCTTTGTCATTTCTTACTAGCTATTATGAAATAATTGTTGTCAACCATAATTATCCTCCTGTGCTTTAGAAGGTTAGAAGGTATTCCTTCCCCATACCCTTCTCAGGCGCTGCTTTTTCTTTCCTTTTTCCTCCTTTCCTTTTTTTTGTCCGTATCTCTTCCATTCCCTTTCTTCTTTGTACTTGGGATTGAACCCAGGGCCCCTTGCATGTTAGGCAAGCACTCTACTACTTGAGTTGCACCCCCAGCTCCTTTGTTTAAATCTTGCTTTTAAGGTAACATTTCACTAACTTTTCTGGGGTTGTCCTAGAACTTGTGATCCTCCTGCCTCTGCCTCCTGAGTAGCTGGTATTACAGATCTGCACCACATCTGGCTCTAGATTTAGTTAGCCATTATTCTCTTCTCTACTTTTTTAAGATCAACTTTTTAGCTTCCGTGTATAAGTGAGAATATATAGTACTTGTCTTTCTGTAGTACTTACTTCCTTTAATGTAATATTCTCCAGCTCCACCTATGTTACGGTGAATGATGGAATTTAGTTCTTTTTGTGGGGGCTGGACAATATTCCGTATGTTTTCTTTGTCCATTCATGTTGATGGACCACCTAGGTTGATTCTATGTCTTGGTTATGTGAATAGTGCTTCAAAACACATGGGATCATGCATAGACTTTTGTAACAAAGGTCTTGTTTCTTCCTGTCCCATTTTGTACTGAAAGTTGATTTAAGCTGGGCATGAGGAATGTACGTGGTTCTTCTCATCAGAACTAGGATGTGGATTATGGACCATGACAGAGGAGATGATGAAAGCCTAATTTCCATTTCAGCAAGAGGACTTTTAGAGAGAAAGGAACAGAGGATGTGAGTGGATGTGATGTCAGTGTCACTTTCTCCATAAGATGGCCAACATTAGAGGGGCGAGAATCTGAGGGCCTGACTGTGCTGATACTCAGCTTCTTGCCACAACCCTGGTGGCCCATGTCCTTTACTCTCCACTGTGTCCCACCTCCTGAAAGTCAGGAGATCTGGGCTTGAGGCCTGGCACTGCTTTGGCTTTGGGTTGAGCTTAGTCAGGAGCATCCTGTCCCTAAGGGACACTTGGAAATGTGTGAGGGACAGTTTTCATTGTCATTGTTATGATATTACATTATTTTTGAGTTTTGTTTCATTTCAAAATAATAAATGTGGGTTATAAATATTAATTTATAAGTGTTTGGCATTTAGAACTGCTTTGGTGGATGATTGGGCTCTCTGAGCCTTAATTGACCTATTTCTGAAATAGAGATAATGCTTGTCCTACCCATCTCTCAGTTATTTTGAGGACCAAATGTGAAAATAATGTGAATCTGTGTCTCTGGGTGTTTCCTCAGCTACAAAATAGGGATAGGATAAGCTTAACGTACAGCTTGTGAGGATTAAGTAGGACCTCACATGTATAGCACTTGGTAGATGGTAAAGCAAAAATACAGTGATGTGTACATCTTAACTGACTACTTAATCCTAACTTCTAGGCATAAATCTTCCTGCCCAGCCATCTACCTTACTCTGTTTCCTGGATACATGTTGTGACACTCCATCTTTGTATCCAAGACCTCACTGTGCTCTCTCTTGCTGCTTTTCTTTCTCACTGTTCCTTTCTGTTTCTGTCACTATCTCTTATCATTGCTCTTACTGAAATGTTTCCTTCTCATTTTCTCTGCCTGTCCAAATCTTTGCTTTCCTAAACATTTCTGTCCTCTAAGCTCAGCCAGGGCCCTGTGGCCAGTATCTTTTTTGTTCTGCAGTTTTCTATTTGGTTATTTCCCTCTTAGAATATTTGATTGTCTCCCTACTTACTGGTGGCTTATTGCTCCATGGAATTAAGTCCCTCAGGCTCAGCATGGGGCTCACAACTGGTAGATATCAATAATTGTTGATTTTCCACCCCAGGAGACAGCTTAAATTGAAACAAGCCAGAAAACTTGAGCCTTCTCTTCCTCAAGGGTGTATAACCTCCCAAGCAGTAAATCTGATACAGCCTTTAACAACAGAAAAGGGCCTGAGGGAGTTACTCTTTATTGCATGTAATAGTTGCTTTATACACTTCATATCCTTCCTTTCTCATAATATTTAAAGGATGCTAAGTATAGGGACCCACATACATGGATAAGGAATTGAAGACAGATGCTAAGTCACTTGCCCAAGGTCTCTCATTCTAGAGTAGTAGAGAACTCTCTAACCCATGTTCCACTGTTTTATTCTACTTCTCAAGGGAAGTGAAGCTCTGAAGATCACTACAAAATACTGTTTGGAGTAAGAAATCAGAAAGACTCAATGTTAAGTTAAAAAGAAATCCTGAAGCAGGAGTCCTTTTTGATGTAGCTAGAGCAACAAGTGTTAGATGGCCACCATCTGATGCCAAACCAGTGGGAGGGGGCTTTGTCCTCAAGTCCATGAAAACAACCTGAAAACCATGCAGAACGCAGTGAGTGCATGTGAGTAACATAGGGCAGACGGGGGTTGAATCTTCAGTTCAACATCTTTTACAGCTGTGAAACCTTGAGCAGCTTTCTTTGCTATCCTGTCTGGGTCTCACTTTCTGCATTTGTAAAACAGGGTGGTAACAGAACCTATCCGTCAGGGTAGTTGTGAAAAAAAAAGAGATAATATACATAAAGTCTTAGAATTATGTCTGACACATAATGAGGGCTCAGTTAGTTATGAGGGGGTAATGCTGGAGGTGTGACTCAGGGGGTTGTTGTTTTGAGGCTGAGGAAAGTATTGTTTAGAGAAAATCATAAATCCTTACTGTTGGCAAGGGCCAGAAACCAGTGCCCCAGGATCAGTCCCAGAAGCTTGGTGGGTATAGGATTGTTGCTTTCCTGATTGCAACAATGGGGGTTCAGGGGTGGGGGGATATAGCTCAGTGGTGTAGCACTTTCCTAGCATGTGTAGTACTCTGGGTTGCCAGCACCACAGAACAAACAAACAAAACCAACCAACTGAGAAAACAAGCAAAAAATTCCCAAAGCTTATAGTCGACATGGGCGTCCATCTAAGGTTCCTGTGCACATGTCACAGGCAATGTGCCTGTGAGGGTAGGCTTTAGAGCTTTACCCTTAATAACAGGCACAGGTTTCTTTGACTGAGATGGGCTTCAGACACTAAGGGGTTTTGTTATTAAAGTAAATAGCAACATTCTCTGTTCTTCCTCCAAGAATCCAGAATAAATTGATTTCCAAGCCAGGTTTGCAACTAAGTGCTCAGTCCCTCACACTGTGCTCTGTGAAGCCCCAGAGAGATATGAATAGTTTATGAAGGTTTTCTGTTTGCCAGTAGCTAGCTTAATAAAGTTGGGATGGCCGGGTTTTAGAAAAGTGCTTCAGTTATTAACTGGTGCCTAAAGGCACCCACTTGGCTGAGCAAAGTATTTAGGAACATCAGGGAGGATTTCTGTGATGAGATGTAGAAAATGCCAGAGGACCAGATCTGGACAGGGAGTTTCAGCCTATTTCTGACCTCAGCATTCTGACCAACTTTGGGCAATAGCTTGTTTCCTTCCTTGCTGGAAAATAGAAATGGGGACCAAGGTGATCATCCAACTTTGGCATTTGGCCATATGACATGGGAAATGACTGCTGTTCTTTCATCAGGTTCTTCCTGTGTACCTTCCAATACCCATTTGTCATCCTCTTCATAAAGCTGACTATGAGCTTACATTGCTCTGTGGCCTGGGACATTAGGCTTAGGAGAGCAAAACCTCATGGGATGACTTCCCTACCCTTCATCCAGAGAGGGTCCTCACAAGCCTTTACACCAGACCTGGGGTCCTTTTCCCTAGAGTTCCTAGGAGGCCTCTAGTGGCACCCCTACCTAATTTCTAGGATTTGGAGAAAATGCTGTTGAGGACTACCACTATGCACAAAAAATGTGGTCTCAGAAAGATGGGAATTCAAGAGCCTCAGGAAGTCACTGCTGCAGCTCTTTCCCAGGACGTACTGGACCCACAAAGGCTGCTGGTGCTCAGGTGAGAGCAACTCTTTTTGCCTTTCCATGTGGCTCAGAGGGATGGGGACCCTCCCTTGCTCTGGAGAGCAGAGGAGGCCCGATGACTTTCTATTGGCTCCATTTAAAAGGTGGACCCTCTTGAGTGGGGGCTGTACTTGGTGACTCACTTCTAATTATTAGAAAGTTGAGGAGTGATGGTGTCGCACTTTGGAGACCAGATCTTAGAAGCCAGTATGGCTTCTGTTTTGCTCTCTTCTGTAATACTAACTCTGAGAGAGGAAGCCAACTGCCATGTCATGAGGACACTCAATCCTGTGGAGAGACACTGATGGCAAGGAAGCTGAGGCTTTTTGCCAATAGCCATGTGGATGAGGTTTCTGAGAAGTAGATCCTTCAGCCCGGTCAAGCCTTTCTGCTTGGTACCATGATTACAAACTCTTGGGAGATCCTGAGCCAGAGCAGCCCAGCTAAGCTGCCCCAAATTCTTGATCCACAGAAACTCTGAGGTGACAAATGTTTGTTGTTTGGGGGGATGACTTGTTATGTAGCAACTGATAATCAACACAGATATGCACTTTATTTTCAAATGACATATGAAGTAGTGATCCTTATATGGTAGTTTTCAACTCTTCCACATTTTTCTAACTAACTGAATAAATTACCAAAATTTTCTAAGCCTCAGTTTCTTCCTCTATAAAATGGAAACAATAATAAACTCTATTGTAACGAGTCATTATCAGTACCTGATCCATAATAGAGCAGTCAATAAATGTGTAACTATTAGTATTATTAACATACATATTTGTTGATTCCCGTCACTGTTTCTCAATCCATTATTTTCTCACTTCCTTGAACACCTGCACCACACAGGCATAGGGCTCCTTAGCTCCCTCTGTGCTGTGCTGTGATAGGTTGCATCGACAATAAGTGTCCTGAGAATAAGGGGACCCTGCTGTCTTTGTTTCCATAGTGCCTAACACCAAATCAATGAGAGACTGGGCTTCTGTTGTATTTGCACATAAGCTGCCATTGGCATTTAATGTCATTAAAATGATCAGCTCTTGTCTCCAGCCAAAGAGGACCAACATTAAAAACAAAAGAGCATTGGAGAGACTGTGGCCCACTTTGCTGTCTGCCTTTCCAGCCCATCACAACCTGTGACTTTGCTGTTGATTTGCTGTGGGTAGATAATAGTTCTCATTTCCACATCTTTCTAGCAGAAGTCAGGAGAAGTGTTGCTGTGAGGCCGTCTTCACAGTAGCCTGAGTATAGGTGATAATTTGAGACTTTCTCATTTTAAAACTATGAATCACACAACTTATTGAAACACATTTTCTCAGAAGGTATTAAACATTCTCTAATATTAGTTTGAAGGCAGCATAGCCGAGAGAAATGGAATGAGATTCTGTGTGATTTATGTCCAAACTCAAGTTCCAGAACTGACGAGCTGTATAGCTGCCCAGCTGTGGCCCCAGCTGTTCCCTCCCTGAGTGCTCATTTGTTTGTCTCTGTTCTCTGTGTGGATGACTATGAAGCACACCAGAGAACACTCCTTACGCCACCCAACTCCATCCAGGCTTTTATGAGTCTTTTTGTCCTGTTTCCCCTTTCTTTGGTGTCTGCTCATCTTCCAGATGTTTAACAGGTATTTACCATGTGTCAAGCAATGCTGAGTACTGCAGCTCTACCAACAAACAAGGCCTCACCCTACCCCTCAGGGAACCTTGAGGGCTGATGGTGGACCTGCACATGGGGAGGCTGAGAAACAGGCAGCTTTCTGGCAAGATATTGCTGGGTTAAATTTCTGTTAGCACAGATTCTGGGTCAGCATCAGCCCCTGGTGACTGCATCTTTCCAGTTGGTAGGTTTGCCTGCTGCAGAGTGGTCCAGTGTGGTGTTTACTCTCCATTTTGCTTTGCTAAGGGAAATCTGGGACTTGTTATTCTGCTGTTAAAACATTAATTAGTTATCCTCGTGGCAGTAAACATCATGTAAGCCCAAATTAGTAATTTTAATACCTCTTCTGCTGAAGCTAAGTGGAGAGAGAGCCAGATTGGTGAGCAAGGATGTGAGCTGAGTACTCCAGACCAAAAGCAAATGAGTGCTCAGCAGAATTTAAATGGGGAGGAGGAGCTGTCCCCATGGTAAAAGCACAAGCTGGTCAGGAGAACCCTAGCAACTGGAAGAAGACAACTTGTTCATGAAACTCAGTGTCTTTCCTGAACTCCTTGGTAACATTCATCCATCCACAATAGGGACCAGTGTGCCGTGCAATACAGAAGTAAGAGAAAGTTGTGTCTTGGGTTGGAGGCCTGGCTCAGACAGTAGAGCACTTGCCTGGAAAGAGTTAAGCCCTGAGTTCAAACCCCAGCACCACCACCTAAAGAAAAAGAGTAAGAGGGAGAAAGGGAGAAATGATGGAAAGAGGGAGGGAGGGAGGGAGAGAGAGAGAGAGAGAGAGAGAGAGAGAGAGAGAGAGAGAGAGAGAGAGAGAGAGAGAGAGAGAAGGAAAGAAAGAGAGAGAGAAAAGAGAGAAAGAAAAAAGAAATCTTAAGAAATCCAGTAGAAGAGACAGGTAACTAACAAAGTTATAATGTGGTATTATAGGTTTTTAAAAACATTAGCATCTCCTATTGGTAAAGGAAAAAGAAGATAAAATTCTTAAATACTAATGCTGCAAGTGCTAATCGATACAGTTGCTCCAGAGAGCAATTTACAGATAAAACAAGTGCTTTAATTTGTATCCATTTGCCATCCTACTTACAGGATTCTGTCTGGAGGATATAATGATGGAAATATGTGTAAGAATGTGTATTGATGTTTTTATGGTAGCAAAAAAAAAAAAAGAAGCAAATGAAGTGTTCTACAGTAGAGAACTGGTTAGTGACAACCTGTGTGGCCATACAATGGCATACAATACACTTCTGAAACGATGGATTCTGGAAGAGAGCTGAGTGACCTATGAAGTGTCCATGTCACATTGTTAAATGAAAAGGTTAGGTCACAAGTCAACATTTTGTATAATAAATATATGCATAAAAGCAATGCTCACCACGGTGGCTATCTCTAGGTTATTTTCATCTTTGATTTGTGTTCTTTGTGGACCCCCAAATGTCCTACAAGGAAAATGTGTTACCTTTGACGTTATAAAAACCCATCAACAAGAGACCTAATGTAAGTGCAGTTTGGCTAAGAGTGGTGGCCGGGTGCTTTGGGAGCACGGCTCACTAAGACAAGCTGTGCTTTCTGTCTTACTCAAGTGTGTGCATTCAGTCATTGCACAGGCACCTGTTGACCGCCTGTCATGCCACAACAGGAAGGAGCCTTAGCACCACAGACATGGAACTAATTGTCATGGAGCTTATGTTCTGAAGCAAGGAAAGTGAAGCAAACAAGCAGAGCATTTTAGATAGTAACAAACGTTATGAAGACCTTAAGCCAGGGTGTCTTAATGGAGAGTGGACGGTGGGCTCAAGTGGAGACTGATGATCAGGAATGCTCTCTTAAGGCATTGACAGCCATGGAAAGACCATGCAGAAAAAAACTAACACATAAAAAGGCTGTGAAATAGGGCTGGGCAAGGAGGTGCACACTTGAAACCCAGCTACTTGGAAGATGGAGACAGGATGATTGTGGTTCGAGACTGCCTTTTGAAGGAGAAAGAAAAGAAGCCAGTGTGTCTAGAGCCCACGAGAGTGGGCCATGTATGTGATCAAGTTAGAGGCAGGAAGGGCCAGATCATACAGGGCTTGCAGGCTACATCAGGACGTTCGCTGGCTTTTATTGTGAGATGGAAACAATCGGAGGAGTGACATGATCAAAGGTAGCAGTGGTGAGGAAACCTGCAGCTAGAATTCTTGATACTGTTGAAATCTCTCCAGTTAGGCTTTGCTATTGGGAAGGTGGCCATGATTCCCCCTTTTCTGACAGCTTCCACTGGCTGCTCCAGATCTACCTTCTTCCCACTGTTCTGAGCCTTGGCAGGTTGATGTGAGTGAGCTGGTCAGGAGGTTCTCTCACTCTCTGGTTGCCTGTTGGATTCAGCCAGTGGAGAAGCCAGTGAGAAGAGTCAGAAGGGAGAGAGATATTGGGGCAGGTTTCTCCCCAGCTTCCTCCCTATCAGGTAATCTCTGATCCCCAGGTCCCTGAATGGAGCAGAGGTTTCAGCTCCAAGGGAGGCTCTTTCCCTGTGGGGTCAGGCAAACCTCCCTTCCCCTCACCCTGGAAGGTCTGTGGTGGTCATGAGGCCTGGTGTGCTGTACCTCCTTTCAAGGGCTCCCTGCATCCTGCCTATACCTTTATAAATATGCCCTTTATTAATGTCATCTCAAATGTGTAATTCAAGCTTGCCGTCCATTTCTAGTGGGAACTCTGCTGGAATGGGGGATGTTTTGCCCACTGGTCCACAACCCCTAGTGGCCTGTAGGAGGGCTGTGGTCAGCAGGCTTTTCAGGACAGGCCTCAAGACTCTGGTTCCAGGTCTGGGGCAGCTGGTCCATTTGAGGCACTTCTGTACCTGTATCTGGGTCCTGGCCTGCCTGCCCCCCCCACAAACTCCCACAGACTTTGGGAAGGAGAATTATGTCCTTCTCTGTCTGCCGCACACCCAGCTGACCTAAACTCAGGAGGAGAGTTAACTCTTCCTATGCTTTGGAACCAGGGATTGTGTTAAAAGATGGTGGAGTGGTCACAATAGTGAAGAGGGTAGACTTCAGGGTCAGGGAGTCTTGGGTTCAAATCCTAACTCTTGTCACCTGATACTGGGCAACCTTCCTCAAGTTACTTTATCTCTCTGTGCCCCAGTTTCATTGGTGAAATGAGATGTGTACAATGTCATTTCCCTTTTGATTATAAGGATTAACTGAGATAATGCACAGTTCCTGACATATTAAGAAAAATGTGTAAATTGGCCCATGTACAGGAAAGCAATGTGAGTCAACTCCCTGTATAGCTATCCTTATCTCAACCAGCAAAAACCCTTGTTCCTTCCTATTATTGCTTATACTCTCTCTACAACAAAATTAGAGATAAGGGCAAAGTAGTTTCTGCCTGGAAGTGAGGAGGTGGAGGGGGAGAGGAAGGGGGTGGGTTGGCAAAGGGAGGGGGAGGTGGGGGGAAGGGGGGAGAAATGACCCAAACATTGTATGTACATATGAATAAAATAAAAATAAAATTTTTAAAATGAAAAAAGAAAATTGTGTAAATTGGAACACAAACAAGGAATCTGATTACAGTAAGGGTTTATTATCAGATATTTTAGGTGTGGTAACAGTTGTGTGGCTATGTTTTTAGAGATGAGGCTTTTTTTCTCATTGTTGTTTTTGAGAGTCTTGCTATGGAGTCCAGGCTAGCCTCACACTCATGATCCTCCTGCCTCAGCCTTTTGAGTACTTGGATTACAGGTGTATACCACCATGCCTGGATGAGTCCTTATCGGCAAGTACATACTAAAGTACTTATATTAAATGACATGATGTTGGGATTGGTTTCCTAGTTATCCATGGGTTGGAAGGTAGTGGCTAAGAGTATGAACATAAGTTAGTAGTTATTAAAGCTGAGTAATAGTTATATGGAAATTCATTTGTAATATTTTTTGTGCTACTGGGGTTTGAACTCAGGGCCTACACCTTGACTCACTTTTTGTGATGGGTTTTTTTTTTTGAGATAGCATCTCATGAACTATTTGCCTGGGCTGACTTCAAACTGCAATCCTCCTGATCTCTGCCTCCTGAGTAGCTAGAATTATGGGCATGAGCCACTGATACCCTGCATAACTAGAGGGGCAGTTTTGTTTTGTTTTGAAGTTTTCCTTTTTGTGTGACAGTCACTGCTCAGCTTTCTTGGTTGTTAAGCTCGCCTGTTTTGGGGTGGGCCAGTGCGCCAGGCCTGTGTGCCGTCAAGGAGGGCCCTGTGTTTCTCTCTCTCAGCAGCAGCAGGTATTTCACCTGTGCACTTTCTAAGTCATGTCCCCTGTGGAGCTTAGCTTGTGGGTAGCACAGTTGCATTTAGAGTGAGTTTGGGCCTTTAAAAAACACTAGATTAGAGTCTCACCACAACAGTGTCTTTTCTGGGAGGACAGAGGGCGTGGTGGAAGGAAGGCGCTAGGTTAAGGGATGTGAATGATCTCCGCTTGCTCTTAGCTTCCTCCCTGGCAGGCTGAGTGACTTTGGACCTGTCATATAGTGTCTCTGAGCTTCGGTTTCTGTGTGTAAGCAATAAGAAGATTGTACTAATTTCTCTGGTCCTTTCCAATTCCAAAGCAAAATTTTAATAACTTTTTGACTAAACATATTCATGTTCACTGGAGAAAACCAGGAACAAGAGAGAAGTAAAAATCACCTTAGTTCTACCCTTGAGAAGATAACTTTTTCAATGTCTTATCAGTGTAAGACAGTGTAAGATCATTAAGAATCAAATTCAGAGATGGAGGGCTGGCAGAGTGGCTCAGGTGGTAGAGCACCTGCCTAGCAAGCTTGAGGTACCCTAGTATCTCACACACACACACACACACACACACACACACACACACACACACAAAAGAATCAAATTCAGAGGTGGAAATAGGAGGATCAGAGTTCAGGGTCAGCCAGGCATGGTAGTTCATGCCTATAATCCCAGCTTCTCAGCAGACAGAGATAGGAGGATTGAGGCCAAGGCTCATCAGTGCAAAAGCATAAGATGCCATCTGAAAAAACAAACTTAAGCAAAAAGGACTGAAGGTGTGGGTAAGTTGTAGAGCACTTGCTTCTCATGTGGCCCAGAATTCAGTCCCTAGGACTGTCAAAAATTTTTTTAAAGAACTAGATTCTTTGAACATATTTTGTTAAACACTTAATCTGAGGCTGTGCCAACCAATGAGGGAATGGTGAATGAGTGGTCCCTACCTTCCAGGGGTAACCTAATGGCAAACACTGTGTCCTACAGATTGGCAGGGCAGGCATTTCCCACGAGAAACAGAAGCCTTCTTTCAGTCACTAAATCTGCTGAGTTTTAGTGCCACTTGTAGTGCTGTTTTGCTCAGATTTGAAGAATTTTTCTGAATATTACTTCTGATGATGATGTGCAGAAATAGAACTCTTCTAGGCAAGCTAATGAGGAAAGGATAGAATTTTCCGAGAAAAACAACTTAAAGCTCTTAAGCCAGACTTTCTCCATCAGGCCGTTTCTTTGACTACCAGCCTCAAGTCGGTTAGTGGTGATGTGGAGAAAAAAGTCCTCTGCTTTGAATTTCATCTGCAAACCTTGGTCACACAGCCATTTTTGGGGAGCCATCATGAACAATACAACCACCATCGAGGGGGAGAAGGCTAGAAGCTGAGAAAACTTGAGGGGTCATAGGGAATCTGGAAGCCAGCCTTTTCCATGGGACAGTTCACCTTGCCACAGGGACAGCAAGAAATCTCAGGAGTTCTGCCTCATGATAAAAGAGCTTGGAAGAGATCAGGGAGGAGAGAGGTGAAAATGTGGAGGGGCTGACTTGTAGAATGTGTTCGTAAGGCCATTTGCCTTTCATTCAACATGGCCAGGCTGCTGTATTTATCCATGAAGTTTTCCCTCATGTGTATCTTTTTCTACTCCCGGCAAGGAGGTGTGTGATGGCCCACATGGCAAAATGCCCTGCTCACACAGCATGCAGCACAGTTCTTTCACCTCACCCAAGGTAGAAAGGAACCTGAGTCTGCAGCTGAAGCAGTCACGCAGGTTTCTTGCATTATACTCACTTCCCTGGTTGTAACAATCCCTGTGCTGCCTCCAGATGAATGGGAGATGGGTTTGAGTAGTGAATACTATATTTATATTTTCTACCACAAACTTTGGAATTTGAGTTTAGTGTAGATGAACGTCCATTGCCGCTATCTGAAAAAAGATCTTTAACCCACCCTTGCAAATGGAGTTTGCCTGCCAAGTGAAGGGAAGAGGCATGGAAGAAGAAATACTGCCGATGGTGTTACCAGAACCAGCGAAGCACCAGGGAGCAGGTCTCCAAAAGGGAGGCAGTCTCTCCGTAGCCATCAAGTTCATGATAATGTCACAAAGAAAAGTTTCAGGACACATTGAGGTAGAGACCAGAAGAATTCATTAGTAAAGCAAAGCAAAAAGAGGAGAGTATACACCCAGTCATGGTATGGCCACATTTGACAATAGGTGCAATGAGTGCCCCGACAGGACAGGCATTTATGGTCAAAAAGGAGGTTGGGGGTTTGGCTCAAATCTGCCTTAAGATGGATGAGTGCTCCCTTTGTTTTGGACACCTGGTACATTTAATCATTTTTGCTATTACACTGTTTGATCAGTTGGGTCTGGAGATGTCAAGGTCGTCTGTTCATTAAATTTAGGTCATTATGACATAGATGTTTGTGCCTCCCTTTAAACAAAGAATGGGTTCTGCCAGATGCTCCCTTCAAAACAGCTGTCCATGCTTGAGATAAATATTTTCCTTTATAAACATTTCTTTGATCAAAGGAGTCATTTTTCCAGGATGAGTGTTTCACTTTAAGGTATGTTGCTCGGTTCCCAGAGCACACTGATGATTTGAGCAAGCAGGCAAAGTCAGGGGAAACAGCTGCTCTTTTTCTTTTTTAATTTTTACTGAGTGTTGTAGTTTATTGAAGGAGTATAAAGCTTAAACTAAAGAAAATAGTGCCTGTGTACTTTTAATCAGGCTATTTGGTAATGCATTGTTTATCTCTGAGTTCCTGGCTGGCTCCTGTTTCTCAGGCCTCATTTCCCTGATCTATCCTGCCTCAATGGCAAGTATTTGTTACTTTCTAGTTCTTATGGACTTCAGGCCTAACCAGCTAGAACTTATTTGAGTATTATCCAGAAAGGCAGTTGGAACAGAGAATCAAAACAAAACAAATAACCAAAGCTGAAAGTAAATTTTGGATTATATGTGGAGAAGAAAAATTCAAATCCCTTAACAAGCAGACACTGGAAAATGTACTACCTTTTAAAAGGGACACTCACAGGGAACCTAGGAATCTTGGTGGTGTTTCTCTTGGAAAGAAGGTTCAGGAATAATATTCTAAGTGCCTGTAGATAGTTAAAGGCTGTAGTGTGGCAGAGGGATTAAACTTTTTCTGTCCATGATGCAAAGGGATCAGACTGATGCATTGGTGTGCGAAGATGACAGAAACATGGATTTCTCTTTAGGGAAACATCTCTAGGGAGCTATGCAAAGTGGAAAGAGATCTTTGGAGAGACAGGTGGGAAGCTCCAGGCTCCTAGGCAAAAGGTAGGAGACTACTTTGCTTTTCCTGATTGCACTCTACTCTTGCTTGCTGCACTTCAACCATACTTCTTTCTTTCAGTTCCCCAAAAGAGACAAACTCATTCCCACACTACAGATTCCCCTGCCTAGAATGCCCTGTGTAATCCCCTGCTCCAGCTCCAGCTCCACCCTTTCAGCCTGCTGTGTCTTACTCTTCCTTCAGTCTAATTTTGACAGTCTTCTGTAGCCCTTTGCTGACAGCTTCTCTAAGGAAGTTCCTACTGCTAAGCTATATCCTCACACCTAGTTTTTTCCTTAATAGCACTTACCAAATTTGTACATACATCTAAGTGTGTACCTGTGTAGATATGCACACACATGCACACATTATCACATGTACATTATATATGCACAAACATAATTTGTGAGACCATTTGTCAAGTGTGTTTCAGCACTGGAAGGTACCCCGTAGGAGAGGTACCATGCCTATGATACCTATTCCTTTATTCTGTTATATTCAGTAGTTAGACACACAGTTGCTATAAATGTGCCAAATGCAACAATGAATTGGAGAGTTGAGGCATCAAACCGTCTAGCTTGGTGTTACCTGCGAGTGTGCTTTGAACGACCAGAACTGATTTCATTCACATGGAGCCTGGATCTAGCACTCAATCGTATTGCGTAACTTGTGTGGAAGTAATGTATTTTCAGTTTTCTCTTATTCCTTCCAATTTTGTTAAAAAGAAAATCTTGATCTAGTGGCTGTTTTAACACCTGCAAGTCTACCTGGTCTAGAAGTGGGAGAGGGAGAGAAGTCCTCAAGCAACATTATCTAGCTGGAACTTAACACTATGCTTTTTTTATTGTATTTTTTATTTTGTGGCAAATGTTATTGGCTTTTCCTTTAGGGAAGTGAGTCTAAGCTGAGTCTAAGCTTCTTTTTAAAATAAAACTAAGTTTATTTAATAAAAATATTAAGGTAATAACAATACTATTATGATATGGTAATTCTTGAAAAATGTGAAGTTTTGGAACCAGTTGGCCCCAGGCAGAAGCTATCGCTCTTCCCTCTCCGCTGGTTCCACTATTCCTCTTACTTGCTGCACTTCAACCATATTTCTTGGTCGAGGGCCACTGGGTTCCAGGAGCCCATTCTCAAACCCGTGAAGATCCATGGCAAGATATATGTAATGAAGTCAGGTTTTCATAAAGCTAAATGTATTCATTGTCATCTGGCAACATGTCTTTTTTTGATATTAAAGTATCCTTTTCCAAAGGAGATGGCAATTATTAAAGAAAATCCTCAACTTGGCAAATATAGTGTTGGTAACACTATTTTCCCCTCCCCTTTCCTTATGTGGGGGTGGTAACTTGGAAGAGGTAATTTCACTTGCCTTGGAATCCGAGTCTGGGGCTCACTGCTCATAGAGGATATGTGTGGTCCCTTCCAGAGCCAACAGTGGATTTATCACTTACAAGTAAAATCTTGTTTGCCTCCTATGTGAATAAAACCTTCCCTCCCCTCCCCTCCCCTTCTCTCCACCCCCCTTCCCTCCTCTCTCTTCCTCCCTCCCTCTCTGCGTTGGTGTGTGTGTATGTGTGTTCTCGCTCCTGATGTGAATGGTCACAATGGTTAATCTTGATCGTCAACCTGATTGGATCGAGAGATAGCTAGGAGATTAGTGAAACATACTCTAGGTGCATCAATAAGGGCTTCCAGGGAGAATTAGATCAGGAGGGTTTTGATGTAAGCAGTTTAATTGATCAGTGGAGTCCACGTTTGAAGACTGTTGAGAGGTGGTAGAAATGTGGAAGGTAGGGCTTAGTTGAAGAAGTGGGTCACTGGGGGCAGGTCTTTGAAGTATATATCTTGCCCTGGCCTCTTCCTGTGGGCTTCCTGGCTGCCATGAGGTAAGCCACTGTGCTCTGCCTTGTCCTTCTGCCACAATGTTCTGCCTCACCATGACTCAGAAACAGTGGAGCCAGTTGACCATGGACTGAAATCATTGAAACTGAACCAAAATAGATCCTTCTTTTTAACTTGTTTCTTTCAGGCATCTGCCACAGTGATGAAAGGCTGACTAACATGGTGGTGTATAGGGATTCAGTAGGAGAGAGAGGTGTGGAGTGTACATGTAGAACCTTCCTCCACTGGAGAAAGAGATGGGAGGAGTACGAGGGTCACTCCTCGATGGCAGGACAAGCATTCCGAGGACATTGGCCCACCATTTCCTGAGATAGTGGTGTCATGGGCTGGGGAGGGAGCAGAGCAGAGGTGGCAGAGGAGAGAAAGGCTGGATGTCTGTGAAATGTTCTGAAAGTCAAGTGCTGTTGAGCACTTGGGAGCCTCCCTCATCCCTGCAGCACCATCAGCTCATTGCTGGGGCAGCTGCTGCCTCTTCTTGCCTTTTTCGTCTGTGCTGAGTTTGCTTTGCTTACAAAACCCACACCTGAGGTAAGACTCTAACGTCACTATAGGAGTTTCAGCAGAAAGTAAGACTGCAACCATGATAGCCTTAGAGATCCTATCACCTGTAGCGTTGCCTTACTGAAAACATGCTAAGAACAGACCCTTAAAATGACTTAAACTGTTGTAGCCTTTGGTAACGTTGCTGTGGTCAGTGTCACCTGTCACCACCTGGGTGAGCTGGTAATCTATGGTGATTGTGTGTGTGCGTGTGTGACATCCAAATCTTGGTCACAAAGTCAAAGGTCAGTAGCCTTTGTCAGCACCTGTTTGTCAGGCATTATGGGAGGTGTACCAATGGGATATGTCCATATCTGCTCATGCTTGTGGCTCACAATTCCATCAGCGTCATGTCAGTTAAACGGAAAGAAGTTCAATGATGGCAGGCCTTAATGATGAGACATTTGTTCAGGACCTCAAGAGGACGGCACATATGGAGGGGAAGATGGTAAAGATGGCCCTGGCTGAGAAAACATAAGTGTGGTAACAGTGGTAAGGAGGTATTTTGTTTGGTGAATGTCCTCCAGGAAGTAAACCCCTAGGTTGTGGCCCACCTTGTGGGTGACATGTTGGTGAGGGATTTCTTTCCACTTTCTGTGCCACAATGGTAGTAGATGGGACTGGCAGTGTGTGGCAGGGCAGAGGGAAAAAACCAGGAGGCGCTGCCCTTAGAGTATTCCAGAGAAGCATTTAGACCCAATTTAGGGCCATTACGTAATAAATGTCTTTGTAAAAAAAAAAAAAGTTCCAGGAAATAAATACCTTAGCAAACTATTTGACAAATTGAATAATATTACATACAGCAGGGATTTTCTCTAAGACTTAAGACTGCAACCAACAAAACTGTTTTTGATTACTGAAAGTCAGAATTCTTTCCACATCATATGTAATATTGTAAAGAGAGCTTCCTACTTTACAGGATGTTTTCCATTGCAAATGGTGAAGTGATCTGTTCCAACCCCCAATTCCAGTTAAAACCAACTTCTGAACCCACCACCCACCACAGTCCCTGCTGGGTATCCCTCTGCATTAAAAGATAACAGCCCTTCTCTGCGATTGCCAGCAGGTGGTGATGGTGCTGTATGTGCATGGGTGAAATTTTCTGTTTATTGTTTTCAAACCACATTCAACATATATTCATTATAGGAAAAAATTAGACAACAGAGGCAAACACATGGGGGTTGAGAGGCTGGAGATCAATCCGCCCACCATTTGCAGAGAATCACTGTGGTAGTACAGACCATGCGGTCTTAGATGCAAACTGATCTGGACCTGTTCAGAAGTTCACATTAGCAAGTTGTGTTTAATAGCTGTCAGTAGCCTCAAATAACAGAGCTTGGGAGGTAGGACCAACGTGAAAGCAAAAGCATTCTCAAGGCAAATCTGCTAAAGGACAAACATTCATAAACAAGCAGGTGCACAGCCTGTGCTGCAAACCGTGCTGGGGAGCCCTGGCTCCTGCATCTAGCTTCTTTCACAGCACCTTGCATGGAAGGCTCTCTTGGCATTCAGCTGGCCTTACAGACTGGCTCAGGCCACAGAGCCTCCTAACCCAGGGCAGGCAAGACATACTTCTGGGCTTGCTTGAGTCTCACTCCCTGGTCAGAAGAGGAGAGTTGCCTGTACAACATTTCTGTGAGAGAACACTTGTCTTTTCATTAGTAAAATCATTTCTAATATCTGTTATGCCTGTTAAC
Source organism: Castor canadensis (assembly GCF_047511655.1). Classification (NCBI taxonomy): domain Eukaryota; kingdom Metazoa; phylum Chordata; class Mammalia; order Rodentia; family Castoridae; genus Castor; species Castor canadensis. The sequence goes on along the minus strand of NC_133393.1, from coordinate 132,487,527 downwards.
AAGCCCCCTCCCCCCAGTGCTGATCAAAACTAAAGGGAGTTGAAGCCTGTCATAACTACCTCCAGAGTGTACATTTTTTGTTAGTTTTTCAAATGCTAAAGAACTGCCTTAGGTTATAAATTAAAACCCACATATCTATATATCATACTGTTTATGCTGTTATATTTTTTATGTTTGTTTTGAAGAGAACTGGAGACATGCTTCAATTTATTTACGCGTGTGGTATATAAATTGCTTAACACTTTCAATTAAGGAGTGTGTATATTGCTTAATGGAAGTGGAATGACTTTCTATAAATGGTTTTATAACCGTTTTCATTAATAATGTGTTACAAAATCTTTTTTGTGCATTCTTAGTTTTAATGACTGTGTAGTATTCCATTTATAGCATAATTTACTCACAGTTTACTATTTGAGGATATTGTAACTTTTTGCTATTAAAGGCATCATATAAAGATTATCTTTGAGCATGTTTCCTTGTTACTTGGTTATATTATTAGGCTACATACCTAGAAGTAGAATTGTGGAATCTTGGAGTATGCACATTTAAAAAGTGTTTTAAACAAGATTTCAAATTACTTTTTGAAGGAATGTAGCAATTGTTACTCCCACCCACATCTGCTGTCTTAAATACTCCCCCACACTGGAAAGAATTTTAAAAGTTTTCACTTATCTAATAGATAAAACATGCTAATTTATGTCAATCTTACTGGTGAAGTTAGATTTAAAAAGAAAACATTTACTGCCTAATTGTTTTTGTCCTTTTGTTGTTGTTTCAAATGAATCCTCCTTTCGTTTTTTTATTTTTTTTCCCCTACTAGTTGACAGATACCTTCAAACTATTTGTTTTTAGATTGGGAAATGTGAAGTCCACTTAAGGCAGTTTAAATCATCACACTTCCTGATTGAAGCCCCTGCCCACACGTGGGCCAGTGTTGACCTGTGGCATTTCTGGGGTTTCTCAAGGACCAGTTGGGCATTGATCATAGACCAAGATACCATCCTGACGTTAGGCTGAGGTGCTTGGTCCTCAGTGTTTAAACTTGCCAAAGGAATGTTCACATGGCATATGAAATGAAAACAGAATTTCTGAATTAATTTGATGGATGTAGACAGCCAAAAAGATAATTTAACCCCTGGAGAATTCTCTGCAGAATTACCTCGTTTTCTTGTCTAGAACTGATTAGGTTAAGGAGAAAATAGCTGTGTCTTGAGTGCACAGGCTGACGTGTCTGGAGGAACTCGTACGGGGAGTATTTCTTTCTGCCACCTCCTCAGTGTTTTAGAATCCAACATACAGATTCTGGACCAAAATAGCAATTCTGGGAGACTTTCCTATGTTGTTTAGATGAATGAAAAGAAGACTAGCTTCCAAATGTAGGTGAATCTGCTTCACTGTCCACCTATTGCCCCCAATCACTTCTTAAAAGTCTTTATTTAGAAATTAGGGCCTGAGATAAAAATGCATTGAAAGGTAAGAGTTACTGTAAGCTCGGACAAATGACTTACAGGAGATCTTTCTGAGAGGAGGATCAGGCTCCAAAAAGGAGCCAAAGTAAGCAAGATCTACCAAGAGAAAAGAAGAAAAGAGGAGGTGGGGCACGGAACAACAGTGAGTCTGACGCTTACCCTGGAGGACACTGCTCCTTGGGGCCACGGCTGTGGTGCCACCAGAATCGTCACAGAACAGTGTGCAAGTTGGCATCTCACTTACTCTCCGCCTCCCCCTCTCCCGCATTCCCTGTACTCTGCTGTTCAGAACAGCTTTCTCTCTTCCCTGACTCTCTCTCTCTCTCTGGCCAAACCAACAAGGGAATTGATTTGTCTTAGCCACTCTCCTCCATCCACATCTCAGGCACTGCCCACTGAGTGGAATGTCTGTATTCCCACTCTGGAGGACCCTTGTCCACTTTCTCTGCAGGGCCCTTGTCTTTGAGTTCTGTGCTTCTGCTCTCACGCTTTCCCTGTAAAGGGCACTGTTCGTTTACTCTTGTGTGTTCCTGTCCTCCAGGCTGAAACCCCATGTTTCTGCTGCTGCTTTCCCAAAGCAAAACTCATCTCTCTGTCCTGGACGCTTGGGCCTCCTGAATTCAAGCAGGATAGAGCCCACCCATCCTCCCTCCCTTACTGGGAATTGAACCCAGGATCTCGCACTGAGTGCTTTACCACTTGAGCCATACTCCTAACGCTTTTGCTCTTTAGCTTGTTTTTCTTTTTGCTGGTCTTTAAGGGAATTCTCCTGTCTCCATCTCCTGAGTAGCTGCAATTACAGACGTACACCAGCACTCCTGGCCTGAACTGTTTCTGAATATGCGCTTGCACCCAAACCTCTGTCTTCTGAACCTGTAATTTGCTAATTAGTAAACTTTTTAAAGAAAAGGAATATATTATCCCTACAGAAAGTAAACGAGAAAATGATTCTTTCTCCTTACCCCCCACCCCACCAGCTCTACTGTGCCTTCATAGTTGTTTCTCTCTTCAGATTCTTCCAATTCATATATAAACATTTTATTTACAAAATACATCAAATTATTTCTACAAAATCAGCTCACATTATGTAACTTGCCTTTTGAAACTTACATACACTATGTCAATTGTATTTCATTCTTTTCCGTGGGTTTATTGCTGTGCTGTATGGCTACACCATAATTTATTTGAATGACGTTCTGTTGATTGCCAGGAAGGTTATTCCCCAGTGCTTTCCTATTGCATAGAGTGATAGAATAGACATTGTTTTACTTGGACCTTCGTGTATGTTCCTGACATTTCTCTCTGCTAAAATACCGGAAGAGGAACATCTATGTCAAGGCATAAACATGTTTTGAATGCTTATAACCATTGCAGGTTGCCTGGCAAAGATGCTGTGCTAACCCACACTCCCTCAGTCGACTTGTCAGTGTTCAGATCTCTTTGTAAGTGGTGTTTTCTTTGGGAGTCCTGGCTGCTCCCCTTACCAAGGCAGTATGGGACACCCTCTTTCTTCCCACCAAAATACTCAGACATTCTCAAATTTTCACTTATCCCATTATTTCAATATTTGCTAAATAATCTGTCTCTACCACTGGACTTTAGTTTTCCTTTAGTTTTTTTTTTTTTTCTGATTTCAGAAGTTACAAGCACTCAATATATAAAATTTCATGTTATGGAAATAGCAGCCACAGGGAAATGTCTATTTTAGGTGATCCTCTCTGTGCCCCATGCATACCTTTTGTCAGCATGCACAGACTTCCATCACAGGAACACACCTGTTGCACCCCAGTCCAAGCCACTAGAGGGAAGGGGGCAGGCTTTTCGGTTTTGTGGCCCAATATCTATTTATGGTACTTGGCACACAGTGCCTACTGAGTAGTAAATGTTTGTACCTGAATGGATGAGGGAAGTAAGGTCATCCTCAGACAAGCCCTGGACATCTTTTCTGCTTAGTGTCCTTCCAAAGGGACGGTTTACATGGCCTCTTCCTCAGCACCAGGCCCTCCACAGAAACTAATGCTGATGGGATTTGTGCCTTCTAGATGATTTGGTTTCATAGCTGTTAGGAGCTACTTAGCTCCTCTAACAAAGCAAACACAGGAGTCTGGGAAGCAGTTATTAGCTGCGGGAGATTGGTTTGCCGACATGATTTGTTGCTATGTGTGTTTATTATTGGCTGACTCTGCCCCAGAAGTCAATATCCCTGCATCTGCTAAGGCAGGCAATCTGGTAGAATCAGAAGCCAGGCCCCAGCCACACTCCTGAATCTAACAGCAGCAACAATAATAGCTACTGTCTAGTGAGTGCCTGTTGTGTACAGGGTGTGTTACAAGTCATTTAACCTCATAAAAACCCTGGGAGAACATGCTGGTTCTCTCCAGATGATATGCAACTCCAGAGAAGTACATTTTCCCTGGTCACACCACTGTTAAGCAGTGGTGCCTGGCTTTGAATCCAGGGCCTTTCCATTATGCACCATCTTTACTCATTTTTAACCCTGCCCCACAGCCCCTGAACCCCAAATAGTCCTCTGCTTTGTAACAGGCAAGGTAGATTGTCAGATGGAAAAGCCTGGGGCCCCTTTTCCTGTTCATTAAAACCCTGTTGGAATCTTCAAGCAGCCCTCTCAATTTTATGGATGTTATCCTCCCTTTCTGAGATCATAGCCACCTGGAAAGAAAAGGATCCGGTTTACATTCTTCTGGGGAGGCCCAAGAGACCAATGACTGTGTCACCCAGTCTCACCATGCAGCAGAAGGACCTTCACATTTCATCATATGAGTGAAAGGTATAGTGCTGCTTTGGGTTTATAGGAGTGTAGAGCTAGAGTTGAATGGAATCCAACATCATAGAGAAATTAGAAACTAGAACTAGAAATACTCATGGGGTGCTCCATGAATCCCATGAGGACATACACTACCCAGATTGCCCCAGAGCCATCTTCCCACGTGAAGGCTAAAGCGCCTTGTAGGTTCCTTTTGTGTTATATTTACCCTATCCCATTTGGGCAAACATTTCCTCCTTTTTTTACTGACCTGTAGAAAAGGAGATAGGTGTCTACAATCGCTCACCTGAAAATTGTCAGGAAATTCTTTGCTTATTATACCTTGTATTGCCTAATACTTCCAGTGAGGATTGGGGACACCACTCTGCAAACAGACACGCTAATATGTCTTCAGTAAGACATATGAGAATTCATATCAGATGCAGTTAAGTAAAGATTATAATAACGTCATGTCATTTCAGGTCAGTTTTTTCTACCAAATGATTTGCATACACTTAAGGAAAAATTTCTGTTTTTCGAATTGCAGATTAAGGATTGCAAACCTGCAATTCTTTCTCTCTCTCTCTCTCTCTCTCTCACTCTCTCTCTCTTTCTCTTTCTCTCTGTCACGCTCACACTGCCAGACTTTTAACTTGTGGACCACCAAAAATATGTTTTCGAGAGGACCCTCCGTCCTTCCTGCTCCTTATTTAAAGCCAAGTCAGCTTTGTTCTAATGGAGGGGCCTGTCTCTCCAATGGGGTGCTTGGCCCATTCCTCAGTAACTTAGTTCCAAGCTTGATGGCTCAGGGTTAGGGAGTTCTCTCAGCTCCCCCTGACCTAACCCCAACCAGTTCCTTCAGGCACATTCCCTTTCTCCTGTCCTCTCTGTCCTCATCTGTGTGGGGACAGTTGCAGCTCCTGGCACTCAGCAGGCTTCTTTTCTGGACCCTGCATATTCCCCAAGCCTTTGGGAACGTTCACTATGGAAACCATTTTGGCTTGGCTCATTCATTCCCAGGTGGTCTCAGGCGTTGCCCACACAGTGCCATGCTGAAACGCCCAGACTGGCTCAACATGTTTGCCTCTCATGTCTTCCTTGCTTGTTTGGATTGTGGCATGATCCCAAGCATTTTCTACTGCAGAGAGCTGTGTTTCCCCATGTGTGGTGACCAGGGTGTTGCTCTCACTCTGCTCAGTGGGAGACACACTCACTTTTCACACCCACAGTGATGCTTCACTGCTTCCAAAGCCTTTTGGAGATTAGCACAGACCAAGGCCAGATGGTTTTACCTGCTCCTGCTCCCACTTCCGTTCCTTTGGGCCTCTAGTTAGCTATTATGTTTCCAGTTTGTGGAGTGCATCAAGCAGTGTGTCCTCAGAGACTGTTTCTTGCCAGCGTCTTCCCCTAGCTGGTGGCTGAAATTTGACAGTACCCTCAGCTTCTCCCAGCACCTGATTTATCAGAGTGCAGTATTTATGCCATGTGGCTCTTATTCAGGCCAAGACTCTTCAATCAGTCCTATGGCTTAAGTTGCCAAGGAAACGATGTCTAGTGAGACCCCAAGATTTACAACCTGTTCCCAGGCTGCAAGGTTTTCTCCAGAATTCTTGCTGACAGAGTTTACTTCCATAAACTCTCAACCCTGTGGGAGGTATAAATCTTTGAGCTTTTCCGCACAATTCATTTTCCTGTATACAAGGTCTTGAACAGGGGTCCAAAGGAGATGAGCTTCAGGGGTTCATGAACATCTAGAAATCATCTGCACTGTTTTGTGAGGATGTATGTCTGGGCATCTTTAGAGGAAGAGGCTTGCTCTGAGTTCTCGACATCATAACATGAAGTAGTGTAGGCTTGTGCAAACTATTTCAGTCTTCCGAGCCTCTGAAAAGCAAGAGTTATACTGGATCTTGTTCTGCGCATGCAGCGAGGATGCAATGCATATAAATTGTCCAGGACAATGTCTGTGGCAATCCTTAGATGTTAGCTGTCATTTGTCTGAGTCTATGAGCCTCGAAGGGCAATGATGATGTTATTTAGAATTAGGTAGCAGATACGTGTTGTAATAATTATCTACTTGTTTTAATAGCTTCTTTTGCTGTATCATGTGATCTTAAAGCATCCTTGTTGATAGATGGGAGAACAAGTTTTACTCTCTTCTTTTACAGGTAAGGGAATTGAGGCTCAAGTGAGACCAAGACCACACAGCTATTTAGATTCAGAAAAATGGATCTGGCTCTGAGTCTAGTGGACACAGATCTGGAGACAATTGCAGCCTGTGATGAGGGCTACCATTATTTTTTTTTCCTGTTTGAGGCACTTTTTTGATGGTAGGGGACAGAGAAGAGACTTGGAAGATTATGTGCGGGTAAGGAGCCCCAGGGTAGGGATAGGGCAAGTGTTGAGGCCTGGCCAGAATGGGGGAGGGGCTCAAGTGGTAGAGCGCTTGCCTACGTTCACAAGGCCCTGACTTCAAACCTCAGCCCTGCCAAAGAAAGCAAAAAACAAAACAAAACCAGAAAAGCATTGCATGCAGGCAACAGCATATGTAGCTGCTTGGTGAACAAAAGACTAAAGTCTTTTTTGTGGGATTAAAAAAAAAATCTGGGATTTTTTTTTTCTTTTGGTGGCACTGGGGTTTGAACTCAGAGCCTCATGCTTTCCACTTGAGCCATTCCAGCAGCCTGAAAAGACTAAAGTAGATGGGAGATGAATGTGAACCTGAGACAAAGGGACACTTCCTCTAATCTCTGAGAAGAAAGATGAATGTGCCAAGAAAAAGAGAAAGAACAGAGCAGAGAAGTAGCTTAGGATTTGTTGGCTCACCTGCAGACCCGGAAGCCATTGAAAACAATTCTCCGGGAGGCACCAACATGGCAGTGTGTTCACTATACTAAGTGAGCAAGAATGGACATAAAATTGCCCATAGGCCAAGATCCCAACTGTATATTAACTAATTCCCGAAGGACAAAGACTTAGAAGTAATGCAGAAGAAGGAAAATAACTCTTGCGATAAGGTAGTCAATCACAAAGCTTTATTTTTCTGTGTCATGGGTTAAGTTTTCTTTTAGCTGTTTATGATGCGTCGCCTGGGTGGTCAGAATTCCAGCCTTCCAGGGGACCTCCAGGACCTTTAGTTCCACATCATTAATTCTTTAGCTCATTTCCTGCTTGCCTGTGGCAGACACTGCACTTGAGCAAGTTGTCAGTTGCATCTGTGTGCCCATCACCAACTGATCCTCTCTCAGAGAGCTCAGGCCCCCGGCTCCCCAGAGACCACCCTCCACCCTCCACCCTCCACAGCGAGAGCCCAGCCTGTGCCTGCTCTCTCATTTGTTCTCCGAGGCATCTCTAGTGAAAGATCCTCTTTTGCTCGTGAGACGAAAAGAAGACAGTACCACTTAGTGAACAAGGCTCCTTCCAGGATCCAGAATTAAGCAGGGAAAGTATATAAGCAGAAATGTGACAATGGAAATAACTGGGTGTCAGGCACAAGTGTCCGTTTGACCTGGCTTATTACAGTTTGGAGTCTGGTGCTTTTGGACAATTGCCTGCTGGCTCTGAAGCTTTCCATAGAGATCAAAAGGTTTCTTTGCTCAGCGTGTTTTAAGCATTTAGTTGGAAATCTTCCTGTTCGTGTAGGTCAATGAGGAAAAAGCAGCAGGCTGCCATTGGATGGAGCACCAGTAAGCAACTTTTACTCTGCAGTATCTATGTGTGTGCTCATTGCTTTCCCTGGGCTTTATCCCTTCTGAAGGCCATCTCAGGACATGGGAGCAGTTACAAATTGTGTTTAAGATATGGTGTCTGATATTTGCTTTAAAATGTCTCAGTACATTTACAGAAAGTATGAGAGGATATGAAATAAGAGGGACAGATATATGGGGTTCATTATGCTATTCTTTTTACCTTGTTTGTTTCAAACTGTCTTAAGGAAAAATTTTCTAGCTGAGTGTAGTGGTACATGTCTGTAATCCCAGCTACTTAGGATGTAGACGCAGGAGGATTGTGAGTTCAAGGCCAGCCCAGGCAAAAGTTAGCTAGATCCTATCTCAAAAGTGCTGGGGCTTGGCTCAAGTATAGAGCACTTGCCTAGCAGGCAGAAGGCTCTACGTTAAATCTCTAGTGCCACCCCCCAAAATTAAATAGCACTTAAAGACTGATAAGAACAAAATACCAAAAATAAGTGTGAAAAGCCTATGGGACAGGGATGCCGCTCATTCTTTTGGGAACGAGGTCCTGCCTAGACCCTTAAGGTGCTGATAGGTGGCAGTTGCCGTGGACATTGGACTCCTCACAGCTCACCGCCATGTTGTTTGAAGAGCTCAAGCTCACCAAGCCCACAGAGCAATTAGTTTACTCACCATCATCTTTCCATGATCATCTCTGTGTTTGGTCAGAGGTTAGAAAATCAGCAATTTGTTCACTTGCTCTTTTGTTCAACAAATATTGACTAAGATCTGTTGGAGATTATGAGTGGCCAACAGTGAGGTCTTGCACAGCTGCAGCAACTGTCCTGGGGGTTGGGGGGACACTGACAATGGACACAGACACATGTCATTGAGCCAGGAAAATCACCCTGATGATGTGACAGTCAGGTTGGGTGGCTGGAGAAGAACCCCCAAGGAGGCCCCTTGGAGCAGAGTCAGGAAGGATGAGACAGAGCACGCTGCTGACGTTGAGGGGAGCAGCTTTCCGGAAACCCAGAAGGGGAGCACCACAGGGTGGTGCTTTGTCTTTTCCCTTACTCCCTTTCTTCCCTCTTTATTACTTTAAAATGTGTCATTCCCCCTCCCCAAGAGACCATCCTGTCTCTCTGGGTTCCATTGTCCACATGCTTGTTCTGGTAGCTCCTCTCTGAGTTGGCACAGATGTTGGGCGTTGACTGTTGGTTAGGGAGCCTTCTACTGAAATGAACCCAGGCTCACAACAGTGGGGAGATTTTGGTGGATTCCACTGTAGGACACCGTCAACCTGTGCTTTGGAAACAAATCACAAGGCTGTAGTCAGCTGTCCGTCCTGGAAAACTCACATCCAAATCTTCACAGTCAAGTCAGAGATGTTTGGTTGTAAAAGGAACCTTAGAAATGATATATTGATGAGACAGGGGTTTGGGCCTAGCTTGTTTTTTAATTTAAAAATGACATGACTGTCTTGGGAGAGAATGTGGTTATACAAATTGGTGTTGGCCTTAAAAATAGGCTTTCTCTTTAACCAAGAAATCCCATTGCCAGTAGTTTAACCTATGAAAATAGTTGTGCATGTATATGTACAAAACCTTTGTCTAGTGTTTAAGAGTTATATGGAAAGTGATTTAATGCTGAAAAATAGAAAATTGATTAGGGGGTGGTGGTAAAAGAAAAAAATTGGTTAAATGAATTCTGGTAGTCCTTTAAAACGGTATTTTAGAAGAGTACATTTAATGGCATGAAAAGCTGTTTTCATTTTATGTCAGGAATAACTAATAAAAATTATTTATGGTAGCTAAAATAAATAAGGATTCATTTTTTCACATAACAAGAAGACTGATATAGAGAGCTTCTGGCTTGGTTCATTTGATTCAACATCTTTGCTATTCCTGTGAACATTCTAATACTCATGGTCACAAGAAAGCTGCTGCAGCTTTGAGCATCCATTCCACCTCCAGAGCAAAGAGGGAAGGGAAGAACCAATAATTTCAGTGATATAGCTGTTACAGAGAGCCTAACATTCCTTGACCAGAGAATAGGTTGGTTTTTAATCTCAGTGCAAAGTTTGCAAAACTATCATGTATGTGCTTGATCATGTGGTAGGCTAATTTTTTTTATTGTTTTATTATTCATATGTGCATATAAGGCTTGGGTCATTTCTCCCCCCTGCCCCCACCCCGTCCCTTACCACCCATTCTGCCCCCTCCCTCTCCCCCCCACCCCCTCAATATCACATGCAGTCTTAAAAACTAGAAGGAAATACTCCAAGATTTTGTTTCTGAGTGATTCATTTTTTTGTTTTATATCTTTAATATTTTGCACAATACAGAGTTAAAAGGACTTTGTAGTTCCCTGCCGTCCTGAAGCTCCAAGTGATGGGATTATAGGATAATCTCTCCTTTACTTCTTTAAGAAGAAAACATTTTGTATAATGAGCATCTATCAGTTTTATATAAATTATGAATGATGGTTCATTTAATTTTATATCCAGGCATACAAAAATATTTACCATTTTAATTTTGCTCACTCCCCATTGTATACACAGTGGACTTCTAAGAGATAAGTGCTGAGGAGCTTGTTCTAAGTTCCACATCCAGTCAGAGGCAGAGCTTGGCCAGCCCCCTGCTGTCAAGTTTTTTTTTTTAAATACTACTGCTTTCTTTGGGACTGTTTTCAGGTTGAACTTGGACTTTAAAATTCGCCAGCTCAATTGTATCTTCACCTCCTCCTCTTCCTTCAGTGCTGTGTAGGGTGCTCCCTGACAGGTAGGCCGTGCCCTCCCCCATTTAAATTACTGATACCCAAGGTTGTACCTATCAGCTGTCATTTGTTAATCTGTTATTGAGCAAGTATTCACTGTCAACACTGCATCAAGTGTCAGGATACAGTGGTGAACAAGACAGTCCTTGACTTGAAGATGTTTGCAGAGGCTCTGGAAAGCAGCCCACTAAATAGGCAGTTACAACACAGAGGCAGCTGCCATGATTTATCACTCACTATACATCAATGGTGATGAGATATGGTACATTCCAAGGTCACCATACCCTGATTATCCAAAAAGGATTATAAGACAGGATAACTCATTCTTTCTGAAGTATTCTTTTTCTTGGGATTCTTCTGAGCCTTTTCTTACTCAAGCCTAGCTCCCACACCTGAATTAGGAGGATGTTGATCACCTACAGGTATCCCTCTTCCCACCTGAAGTGCCTCAGTACTAGTACTTCAGGAGACTCAGTTACCCAAGCTCAGCACCATTTAATAGAAAGAAATCATAAACATAGAACCCAAGGTCTTCTGATCACCATCCTGTTAGGAGCCTGAGTTACGATGCTTCAAGCTTCAGAGTATCTGGAAGCATCATTTACCGTTTCTGACAGAAGCTATGCATCCTCCTGTTTTCTTTTTCTTTTTCTTTTTTTAGTAGCAACAGGATTCCATGGGCTACGTGTAATTATTATGTCCATTTTCTTAATAATTTTCCTTTACCTTGACTAAAATTCTACTTCACATCTATCCACCACTTTGGCTTTGAGGCTCTGCCTGACACTAGTTCGTTGATGCAGTATGATTATTCCTTTACATTTCCATTTATTGATGAGAATCTTAGTTCTCTTAGTATTAATTAGTAGTCTTAACTTCCAGTCTGTTAGTTTGGTTTAATCCACAAGAGAATAATAAACTTTATTCTAACCTTATTAACAAAGATGTCCCTAGCTTCTCTACTTGTACTATAGCATTTGACTCCCTCAACTGAACATCCATATAGGAAAGTCAACCCCTTATAAGTACGGACTTGATCCAATAAGACCAGAACAACTACAATTCTCCATAAAAATTTTTAGTCACTTTTTCTTATTATTTGATCTAGAAATCACCCTTTTCTTACCCCTTCCATGAACCTTGCAGTATTCCCTGGAATATAGGTTAACATGGCCTTGCGATGTGGGGGATACTCCAGAAAGGTCTCTATAAGGAAGTTCCTTCCAGAAGAGATCTGAAAAGGAAACAGTGCTAGTGAAAAAGAGGGGTGCTGAAAGATGAGGGGGATGCTTTCTAGGCAAAGGAAAATAATTTCAACCTTTTCCAAAGTAGGTCTGATGGCTGTAAAATGCGGGTATTTTTCTTGGAAGAGATAATATGGTTAAATAAGATTAGGAAAGCTTAACAGATTGTTGCATATCCCAGACTTTCATCAACGCCCCCTCCACACACACACGTCATATTTCCAGTCCTTTTTTTCTCTAGTACTTTGGGTCTTTTATTGTTTAGTTAATCTCCTAAGAGTAATTAAGTTATGTGACAGAGGTAAATTCATAGTTTTTTCCTGATTTTAAATTCTAAAATACCAGTCTGCCTTTTCCTTCTTCTTACCTTTTTTTTTAATCACATTTTGGAGCATATTTTAAGTTTGGAGTGGGAGGTGGGGTCACTCTGACGACATTTTCTGGAAACTGACTCAGTGTTATCATTGGTCCCTTGTAGGAGTGATGTGAAGAAATAAGTGTACTTGGCCAGTGAAGAGAAGTTTAAACCCAGCATAAGGGCTGCATGTATTGGGCTTGAAAGGGAGAATTCTGAAAAATATGAGATGGCTGCATCTCTTTAAATTTGTTTCACCTGAGCGAGCCAGACCATCTCTCTCCAGGGATGTTTTGTTGAGACATTAGCATCACCTTTAAAAGAGAATCAGGGATCCAGGGAATGTCTGACCCTTGCCTTGAACTTGCCAAGGTTTTGGCCTTCCAAGCTCCCATTCTTCACTGTGGAGTGGCGTCACACTCCTGCCAGTTCCCAAGTGTGGAGTAGCTTTCCATCCTCCATAGCTGCTTCATTGTCCTCTGCATGCAGCAATTCACAGCTTACCCTAGCGGGCCTCCCTTACTTCCAAAGTAGCTTTCTACAGATGAAAAGAGCAGACTGTTTGGAGTTAAGCTGGGCTTGAATCCTGGCAGGGCTCAAAACTTGCAAATTTAGTGCATCCATTGCTGGTTTAAGCCTTCATTTGCTCCTGTTTGCTCATGGAATATAGTTGAAGCCCTTAAATCCTGGGTCCTGGCCCTTTGGTGATTGTCCTCTCTCCTGCCTGCCTTCCCATCTCTTGTCATTTCCTGCCCAGTGTTCCAGGCTCCAACTGCCTCACCCTGTCTCTACACACCACATGGCCTCTCACCTCTCTGCTTCTGCTTTATGCCACACCTTTGCTGAGCTAAAGTGTTGTTAATTGTTTAAGACTCAGCCTTCAAAGACAGAAAAAAAGCATACATACAAAAGATTCTGTTTCTGTGAAGTCCAAGAGCACACAAAACGAATCTGTAATGCTTAAAGTCGGAAACTAGGGAAGAGAGAGGGGCAAGGGGCCTTTCTGAGGTGATGGATATGTTCTAATCTCATTTTCATGGTGGCTATACAAATGTATGTAGCTGTTAGAACTTATCAAATGGAATGCTTACCATCTGTGCATTTTTCTAGTGTATGAGCCTGCCCAGGCTGGATTTCAGCCTCTCTTTAGAGTCCCTGTCTCCTGCATGTATCTCTGCCCTTGCACTTGCACATTTTATCCTAAATGTCTCCTCTATTAGTCCTATGACAGGACAGAAAATCTACTCATCATATGTCCCTATTTACAAAGAAAGCATAGCTTATATTTTTATAAGTAACTCAGTCTTTATTTGAGCCACTCTTCCTAAGCAGGATAGCAGAGGAAAACCAAATTTCACTCTAATCTGATAACTCCGCCCCCTCCAGAAACTTACTTAGGCTCTTTCTGTAACACATACACTCCCCTAATAAATTATTTTAATAGATATTGATGGGAACGAAATACATGCCACTCACTTCCTTCAGATTCACTAACAGCTTTCTGCATGCATTACATTGATTTGGAAGATAATACAGTCTGAATCATTTCTGATTCTAGAAAACAAACAAACCTAAAGTCTCTTAGCAGTTTTTAGTGTCTTAGCAGGTCTTTTGTGTCAGTCATGATCATGTAGAGAAAAACATGAGCAGACTTTCAATCTGAGAATGGGAAGATACTCAGTCACCAAGAGTAACCCAAGCACCAGGTCCTCAAGCAAGAGGAGAACCAATCATTTAGGACTTTCTACTACGATTCTACCTGCTGCCTATTCCAATGGACTCCAGATAAGTGTGCAGATTAATAATCCAGGCTGGCAATGACTTTGTCCTCTCTCTGTTGACTTCTGATAAGCCAAACATCCCTTTATCGACATAAATGAAAAATAATTGCAACTGAAGAGCTTATTGCCAGCCATCTCTACACTGAACCATGTAAAGGCACACTGATCATAGAAAGACACACTGGCCTCTGGCTAGGCCTCTCTGAAGTTTCACCCTGCTTATTTGGCTCCATTCTGCACGTTGGTTATTTCCTGTTCTAATTGTTAATCCTAGTGAAGTGCTCAAACCACGTCTTTAGGCACAGAGAGGCCACTTGGTGTGAGGGGAGAGTTGTGGCTATGGTCCTGTGACAATCTGTACCTTGAACCAGTCTTTGTGGAGCGTGTGAGGGTCAGGTAAGCCTAATATCTCATGTGCCACTGGGCACTTGTCATCCCTGCAAGTCTGAGGCTTAGACAAATCAACTTTACCTTTCTGAGCCTAAGTTTCTTGGGCCTCTAAAAGTAGGGCAGTAGTTCCTGCCTCACCTAACTCATCCACTTGGTAAATGTTTACAGCTTAAAGCACCTGAAAAGCTGGACATGGTGACACATGCTTGTAATCCCCACACTGAGGAGACTGAGGTAGTAGGATCTTGAGTTCAAGGCCAGCCAGGGTTATATAGCCAGTTCAAGGCGAACCTAGGCTGTGTAACAAAAACTGTCTCAAACAACAATAAAAACAAAAATAAAAAGCCCACTAAAATGTACAAAAGCAAATACTTACAGTATGATCCCACTATACAAAGAACCTACACTTGCCAGGAGCTGGGGAGAGGAGCTGGGGAGTTATTGTTTAATGGGCATGGAGTTTCAAATTGGGATAATGAGTAAGATCTGGAGATAGATGGTAGTGGCTGCACAACAGTGTGAGTGTACTTAATATCACTGAAGTGTATACGGCTGGTGGAGTGCCTCAAGCAGTAAGAGCGCCTGCCTAGCAAGCGTGAGGACCTGCGTTCAAACTCCAGTGCTGCAAAAAAAAAAAAAGGTTAAAATGGTAAACTTTATATTCATATTTTATTATAACTTTTTAAAAAAATACTCTTTTAATGTTCTTATACCTGTCAGCACATACATCCCTCCTCCCCACCACTGCTGCTGGTCCCTAAGATGAGAGCCAGCCTTCTGTGTTCTTCCTCTAACTGTGCTGGCTGAGTAGCATGGCTTCCGGTTATCCAGCCTGTATGGAGCCCGGGCTTCGTGCCAGGCATTGGCCTCACAATGCCTGAAGTCGGGTGAGCGATGCAGACCTGTCCCAAAAGACAGGCAAGAGTTGACCAGCACAGGAGAATGGCAGCTGTGTGGCCACCACCTACCTTCCCTTGATGCTCCCTTCATGTTCATGCTTCTCTGTATTTGCTGATGCTTTTCCTTCAGCTAGAGTGCACTCTTCCCTTTCTTTCCCCACAAAAGCCTTGTAATCCTTAAAGTGCCAGCTCAGGTGCCACCTCTCTTCTGGAAACGTTGCTTCATTGCAGGCAAAATGAGTCTCCCCTCCTCCTGAGCCTCACAGACACCTCATCTATCTCCATTTAGCACATATTTCATCCTGTCAGGTAAGACAGCCCTTTATAGTTCTGCCTCTCCTGTTGGATATATTTTTTGGGATTTTTATAGTTCCAAGTAAGACATGCCAGCTGGAACCAGCCTTAGCATAAAAGAGTCATTTATCAGGATTCAGGGTACCTTTCTCAAACCAAGGCTAGGTTCCACCTCCCTCTTCCCTAGCTGGTCCACTTCCCTCCTCTCTGCCTGCTTGGTAACCCACATGGTGGGGTGTATTAGTTTGTTTTCCATAACTATGACAAAATTCCTGAGAGAATCAACTGAGGGAAAGAAGGCTTATTTTTGCTCACAGTTTCAGTCCATGGTCAGTTGGTTCCATGATTTTGGGGCCTGAGGCAAGGCAAAACATACAGTGAAGCAAAGCTGCTTACCTCATGGTGGCTGGTAAGCACAAGAGAGAGGTGCCAGAGTCCCAATATGTCCTTCAAGGGCACACTCCCACTGACCTAACTTCCTTTCTCAAGGTGCCCCCATCCTAAAGGTTCCTCCATCTCTCAGTAGTGCTACAGGCTGGAGACCAAAGTCTCAATGCATGAGACTTTGGAGGACATTCCAGATCCAAAACTATAAGAGCAGGCAGATGGCACTGCATGACTCCCAGGTCTGGGTCCCCTGCCTTTCAGGAGCTCAGCCCAGGGATGGTTTCTATCCTGCTTGGTTCACTGGTCACCACTTGGTCAGTTAGCTGTGGCAGGGAAGTAGGACCTCATGTACACGGGGTGGACCAATGCCCAGGTGCACCAGGGAAGAGGGTTCCCTAGAGTCATGTGAACATGGAAGACTACTCAATCCTCCAGTTCTCCCAGGCTTCCCACCCTGCTTCTTCCTCACCTCTTCTGTGGCCTCCTTCCCACCTATCTGTCCATCTCTTTACTGTGGCTGTTTCTTCTTATACCCATCCCTGATATCAGGGTTCCCTGTGGTTTCACTTATGCATGTTCCAATTTTGTTCATTTTCACTAGATGACCTCAGTAAGACCTATGGCTTCAATTGCTGTCTCTTTGCATTCAAATTATAGTTACTGCTCAGATCTGAGTGTTGGACCCTTATCTCTCATGGAGATGACCCACAGTGCACAAAACTACATGGACCTGTGTCTCTCGACCCTCTCTGACACTGCCATTCTCTTGACCCTCCTGCATCCCCTGGCTCTGGGGATGGCATCACCAACCACCCCATCAAATCTAGGATCCACTTTAACTCTTTGTTCTTTACCTCCTAGACCCAATCTGTCACCAAACCCTTTCCCTCTGACCTCCTAAAATCTCTCAAATCCACCCACCACCTTAGCCCTAATTCAGGCCTGCATCATTTCTTACTATCTTATACTGGCCTCCCTGTGCCACCTCACAACGTGCTTCCCATTGTGCAGCCCCATAATCTTTCTACATAAGAGATCTGGTTATATCAGTCCCTTGTTTAAAATTCTTCCATAGCCCCTTATTGCTAATAGGAAAAAAAATCACACATTGATTACCCATGTATGCAACATCATCACTTGCCCTCTCTCCAATCTTTATGAACCATTTAGTTTCTGAATGTCCCATTTCATAATTTCCTTTTTTAAAAAAAAGAAAAATAAGGAAGGTTTTATCATTTACAAATGAAGTTTCAACATGAATAAAAAGTGTAGTGTACTTCTTTAAATTACAAAAGGGGACAGCCAGGTGTGGTGGGGCATGTCTATAATCCCAGCTATTCCAGAGAAAGAGGTAGAAGGATTGTTGTTTGAGGCCAGCCCAGGCAAAGTTGGTGAGAGCCTATCTCAGAGACAAGCTGGGCATAGTGGTACAAGACTGTGGTCCCAGTTACTTGGGAGGAGGAGGTAGGAGGATCATAGTCTGAACTCAGCCCGGGCTCAAAACCCCACCTGAAAAACAAAAGCAAAGGACTGAGGGTGTGGCTAAAATGGCAGAGCAATACCATGAGTTCAGTACTCCACCCCTGGCCAAAGAAAAAGGAAAAATTACAAAAGGGAAAAGGAGAGATCAGTACTTCATTCCACTCCACCACAGACTGGCTGCTTCCTGGTGCCCACACGGAATCCCTAACTGCTGAGAACTCTCAGTCTCTGTGGCTACAGTTGCCCAAGATTAAAACTTTTACGTATACAACCTTCTGTCTTGTATTCTTATTAGGAATGTTTGGTTGCAAATAACAGAAAACAAAGAACAGTGGTTTAAGCAACTAGGAGAGTGTTTTTCTAACACGATACCAAAGAGGTTAGATTGCTTCAGCTCCTCAGCAGAGCTACTAAGCATGCTGACTTTTGTTGTCATGGTGACACCTTGGCAGCTGCAGGTCCAGTCTTTGGGTCTTCCACCTTGAAAGGGAGAAGAAGGGTCTGGAGAGGGGTCTTTTCATCAACTCTGTCTTCTTTTACTAGGAAATTAGACTTTTCCTTAGGTTTTTTTCACTAGAACCATGATATGTGACTATCTGTGACTTTAAGGAAGACTGAGAAAGAGTGTATTTAGCAGAGCATATCAATGTCCTGATTAAAACTGGGGTGATAGCAATAAGGAAGGAGAAAAGGTTAGTGTATCCACAACCAGCAGGTCCTGCCATATTTACATGGAAGCCTCTATTGAGCCCTCCTCCTATTTCCTGATGCTGAAATCCCATTAGTGCTGTACTTTTCTCTCAAGATTCAAATACATTGTAGTATTTTCACGAAGTGCTTTCTGCAGAATGCAGTTTTAATTGGATAATCTTGGCTGCAAATGGACAAAAGGTATTGATTAGACTGGTTTCTGAAAACCACACTCTCATATCAGTTTTTCCACTGTCAGGCATTTCAACCAGACATTCATAATATGTATACAAATCGTGTTAATCTTCTGTTGATAATGACAGCATGGACAGCCCATGTTCACATAGGAATGTTAGAATGACACAATGTACAGATGGAGACTTTATTCATATGTTCAGTGCTTATATCAGTAATTCTTCACAATTGTTCAATTTTATGATATGAATTTGTTAGAATTAAACTTAAGCAGCTCATAAATAGTATAATTAATTTTTGTTCCACTTCAGTTCCAATTGCTAATTGATTTAAGCCTACTGCTGTGTATTCTCTGTTGCCCTCCTGTTCCCTGGATCATGACATTCACACTGTTGTTACTTTACTTTCTACTGCAACTGTATGATCTGAGAGAACAGGAGCCATGGCTGTCTTGCTCACCATCTGCTTAGCAGAGCGCTTGCCCATAGTAGGTACTCAGTGAACATTGGTTGAGTAATTTCATACCAAATGACTCCCGACAGTTCTCCCTTATGGATCAGCAGTGGAGACAGTCCCAACTGGCCCTTTGTTCCTCTGTGTTAGCCAATGTTTTATGAGAAGAGAAAATTTAGAAAACATAGGCTTCCCACTAGACTATGTCAGGCTGTATTTGGCTACTTAGGCTCGGTGGATTGTTCTCTGTTTTCCTCGGAACCATGTTTTATAGTCCAGGCACGCTGGAAGAGGGTGCCTGTGCTTTCAGGTCCCAAGTGCCAAAGGCTGGTTTTATTCTGGCCCTAATACTGTGGGTCAGAGCCTGCCCTGCATGAGCCATCGGGGCCACATCAGAACATTCTTTTCACAAACATGAAGTTGGGGTAGAAGCAACACCTGAAAAGGGGGATCGAGGCAGGCAATCCTACAAGAATTGACAGGGTCACCAACGCAGCTTTCCTGTTTAACTGCTTCAAGCCCAGTTCTCCATGAGCAGCACACGCACACTTGCATTGACTTTGTTCAGTAATCACTGGGCACCAGCTGTGGGTCACCTGTCCAGTTTTGAGCTCTGTTACTTTGCTGTCTGTGTATTCATTGTACTTCCCTGCCTCGGTTTCCTGAGACTGTAGTGATAATACTTGGTAGAATTGTTGTGAGAATTAAGTGAGATTTCATACATACATATATAATATGTTAAAGTGATATACATGGAATTTGTACTAATTCTGTATAATATGTACATATTCTTGGAACAGTGCCTGGAACAGCAGAGTTAATGAAATGTCAGCTGTTACAAATTCCATAGTCCCTTTTCCACAATTTTGAAATCCAAAAGCTCTTGGAAAACTGTTTCTTCTTGACTTTGGTAGAAATTCTGACCTGATCTGAACTAAATGACTTGCAAAACCATTTGACCTGAAGGAATGTGAGATGGTTGTGAGGCCACTTAGTGTGAACATTCACACATTGTGCTGAAGAAGTGTCAGTGTGGCAGGTTATACAGGGTGATGTCCCAGCCCCACTGGCAATATTACGTAACATTTCCACTTTCAGGTGAAAACTTCTGAAATCTAAAATACATCTGAGCCCAGGATTCAAATGAGGGTTGGGGCTGTGTTTCTTTGTCCAGTGTCCATCTCATTCACAGCACAGTACCTGTGTGAATGAATAATCTGTGCCTTCAGGTGCTCTTAGGTCACCAAGTGGATTAAAGACAGTCCTTCACTTAAAGACAGTTCTTCACTCATAGCAGTAAGAGGAAAGCATCTAAAAGTGAGTGCCTCAGGCTGCAGAATCCAGTGACTCCTTATGTTCTGCCGGCACAAGGGACTGAGGATTTGTCAGTGAGGAAACCAAGCCTTGTGGTTTATTCATTGCAATGGAACTTTGTCTGTGGAAGGCGGCAGCAACCACTAAATAAATAATTGCAGACAGAATGAGGGCTTCTCTGGATGCTGTGGGATTCCATAAGAGGGAGCTAATGTTTTCCCTGGAGTCAGAGGAAACCGTCCTGCCTGACTACACTAGACAGAGACCTGAAGCAGGGATGAGTAGAAGGAGCCGGGTTAAGAGCCTCAAACCCAAAAATGGTAGAGGAAAGTGCATGTCAAAGGCCAGAAGGCTGAAGAAAGCCTGCCTCACTTTGAAAGAATAGGACAAGAGTGTGGCTAGAGAACACCAGCAGAGGATGGTGAGAGAAGGGGGGATCACAAACCTAATCAGAGCCCCTTGGGTGGGAGCCATAGACTGGTCTCGTAGTGTAGATAGCCCGGGCTTATGGCTCCTGTCCTAGCATTATTGATAGCACTGTGTTTCACTCTCAAAAGTGCCCCAATTTGGACAATTGCAGTAAATGGACCTCCTTATAGGCAACTTATGGAATGAGAAGCCAGTGACACATTTTAAACAATGCATAGTTGAAAAAGTTGTTTGGGGTGATTTGGGCCACTTGGCTCTACACAAAAAACAGGTCTTTTGTCTTTCTCTGACATTCATGCTGTTGGTCTCAAGGGTTACTAGAAAAGAAATCAGGCCTGAGAAGCTAAACCAGAGTGCTGGTCAGCAGAGTGACCTTTGTTGCCATAGGACAGCAGAATTTTCGCTGTGTCTCTGTGCACACATTGCCTGGTGACCTTGTGAAATGATAACGCTCTTTTAGTCAAACTTTCAGGAATTCCTGTGTTGTCTGGAATTACCCTCAGAAACAATTATAGGTCTGTCTCAGAACCCTCAGGAAGGGTGGCAGCCTGTTCTTTCCTTTCTCCGTGTGTGTGTGTGTGTGTGTGTGTGTGTGTGTGTGTGTGTGTGTTTGCCTACATGAAAACCCATGCTTGGCTGCCTTGCAATTTTGATTTTCTTTGCTGGTCAGATCCAGCACTTGGCAGATAAGTATTCATCAGTTTTAGGCTTTCAACCAAGAAAAGTCAGGGGAGAATTCAGGAAAACTCAAGACTTATGTTTTACATTTTGTGTAGGATGCTTCCAGTGCCTCAGAGATACAGATGCACCCCTTTGGGAACCCCTTTACTCTTGGTTCTTATTTCTGTCACATTTTGAGCTTTCCTGTCTGCTTCTGGGTAGGTGGAAAGATAAAAGCTACATGACAGCTGGTAATCCCCCTTAGGCACACAGTGGGGTGTAGTTTACAGAGGCTTAGTGATAAGAAGCAGATTAGTCCTTCATGATAAATAGGAATTGGAACTTTTTCAAAGCTGCTAAAAAGGCTTCCGTGTGGCCAAGTGACTTTGCCAGGATGGGGCTCCTGGAAATAGGCCAGTTGTAGACTGTAGGAGGTTTACTGAACTCCCCCGGGCTAGGCTGCCTGGAGCCCCCAGGCTGGCTCTTACCTAGGTGAGTTCATGGCAGGCTGGTAAACCAGGGAATAGCAGACCCAGAGAGAGGGTATGATTTGTCGTTTTGCCCTAGGCCAGCCTCAGATCAAGATTCTCCTACCTATTGCATGACAGAGCCTGGGAGGTCTGTAGCTCTATTATCCCCACCCCTCTGTAGAACTGGAATAACTCTCAATCAGAGGGGAAGTCATCTGTGAAAAAGGGGAGCATCTCCATTAACGGAGGCTGAAGAAGGGCAAAGTCTGAAAAAAATGGGCTTTTAGAATTGGATTGATAGGCCAAAAGTCATGCTGTTCAAGGGTGTCTCCAGATAGCATTATTGTAGAAGGCATGATGTAAATGCTACAAGGGTCTCAGTAGAGGTACAGCTTCGCATTTTACTGTCAAGAGGGAACACACTTGCTTTCCAGGCTAAGACCCAAGCCATTTGTTAGGGTAAGGCCATCTACACATCTGTTGTGGCAAACAGCTAGCTCAGTGTAGTGGTACCTCCAGTTCTTGCCCTCACCCTGAGGGATCCTTTCTGGGATGCCTAATTTGCCTGCTTGGACTTCTGAGTCAGGCCTGAGTTGAAATGAAGATTTGATGATGTGTTCATTTGGAAATCTGACTTGTACTTTATAGGTGGAAAGTCAGCACACTCCTAACCCTTTCCTTGGCGTCCAGTTTTGTCCTATTCCTGCTTATAACTTGATACTCCTGTTTCAGTTATGACAGCTCTTAGTGATGCTGGCCCTCATAAAATGGTTCAGGATACTAACAGTTGAGTATGAATTGTACCTTAGCTTTAGTGTTCTTTAAAATATTAGTGTTCTTCCGAGAGGCTATTGTTTTCCACAATGTGTATTTGAATATTTGAACTTTTCATGAACATGAATGGCTCTGGTTTGTCGGACTGTGCTTAAAATAGCACTCAGAATACCTGTTTCTCCCATCCAAGTACTAACCAGGCCCGACCCTGCTTATCTTCTGAGATCAGATGAGACTGGGCACATTCAGGGTGGTATGGCCATAGACAGAATACCTGTTTCTTAATCTTGGCTCCTGCACTTAGTAGCTGTGTGGTAGAGACAGAGGCAGGTTTCTTTGA
The DNA here is from genome assembly GCF_047511655.1 of Castor canadensis. Classification (NCBI taxonomy): domain Eukaryota; kingdom Metazoa; phylum Chordata; class Mammalia; order Rodentia; family Castoridae; genus Castor; species Castor canadensis. The sequence goes on along the minus strand of NC_133393.1, from coordinate 132,464,688 downwards.
AAGGGATCAGCAAATTAGAAATAAGGGCAAAATAGTTTCTGCTGGGTATTGAGGGGGGAAGAGGGACGGGGAGGAGTGGGTGGTAAGGGAGGGGGTGGGGGCAGGGGGGAGAAATGAACCAAGCCTTGTATGCACATATGAATAATAAAAGAAAAAGAAAAAAAAAAGAAAGGGATCAGCAAGCTTTTCCTGTAATTGGGGTATGAATCAGCTTTCTATTACTGTATAAAATACCCAAGATTTATTACCTTAAACAGAGGAAGAAGGCTTATGGTTTTGGAAGTTTCAGTTCATGATCCATTTGCCCTGTTGCTTTTGGGCCTGTGGTAAGGCAGAACATCATGGCAGGAGTACATGGAGAGCCAGCTGCTCACCTTGTGGGAGTAAAGAGGTAAAGAGAAAGGATGAGGGTCTTAATATCCCTTTGAAGGTTACACCTCCATATAACTGGAAGATTTCCAACTAGGGGCCACTTTTTAAAGGTTCTACCACCTCCCAAAAGTACCACAGCCTAGGGACCAAGCCTTTAACACATGGGTCTCTGGGGGACAGTTATCCAAACCACAGCAATGGACAAGGTAGTAAATATTTTAGGCTTTGTGAACATATGGTCTGTATCTCAACTATTCATCTAACTATTCATCTCTGCTGCTGTAGTGTAAAAGCAACCATAGACAATATATAAAGGAATAAAACTTTAGTAGAGGAACTGAAAATTGAATTTCATATAATTTTCACGTCATAAAACATTCCTCTTTTGATTTTTCTCTCAGCCATTTAAAAATATTTAAAACCATTCTGAGCTCATAGGTCTTACAAAAACAAGTAGTGGGTTGGATCTGGCCAGCACCTGGTGATCTGCTCTCTCAAAATGTACTGCATGGAATCTAAGCTGCCATGATAGAAGTCGGTCAGTGTTTGCTTCTGGGAGTGAGGTGGATTGACTCAGAGGGGCCAGCAGGTAACTCTCTGGGGTTAAGGCAAAGTTCTATGTTTTGCTGGGGCTGTTGGTTACAAGTATATGTATTTGTCAAAACCAATGGAGGGTATATTTAAGATCTGAATATTTCATTTCATTGTATATAAGTTATACTTCACAGAAAGAAGGGAACCCATACTGCGTAACAACCACAAAATCTCAGTGGCATGCAGTGGACAGTAGGCATTTATCTCTCACCGTCTGTGGGTCAATGGGGACAGCTCTGCTCTACTCACGTTCCTATTCTGGGCATGAGGATAGATGGGGTGGCCATGTACAAGACAGCAAAGCCAATAGCACTTGCCTATTTCAGACCTCCATTTGCCATATTGCTCAAACACAGCCTGACTACAGGTGGCTGCATTTCCTGATTTAAGAAAACATATCTACAGTGCTAAAAACCTGCCAAATCTCAATCTTCACATGGATGGCATATATTATAGGACAGCAGGTCACACATGTCCTGCTTTAAATGAAGTAAAAGATGAGCAAAACAGGACTGAATGTAACCAAGTGCCAAGACGTATCTCCAGATAAAAATAGGTTTCCGGCAGGTGTGGCAATGACACCCCTCTGCCTGTTCCTTAGGATTTGGCAGTGCTCACACCTGTCTCTCATGCAGCTATCTAGTTCTCCTGAGTGACCTTATCCTGCCGATGGCGTCAGCAGATCCTCTTGCTGCAGCCCATCCTCTTTCTTGAGCTCTACACCCTCATTTCTAGCTGTTGGCTGCTCTCTAGATACCACAAATGCGACCTAAGCTGAACTCAAGAGCCGATTTCCTCCGGTTTCTATCCTAGTTGAAATAGCACCATTTGTCAAGCCAGGCATGGAAGTCTTTGAAAACTCTTCACCCTCTTTCATACTCACATCCAGGCTCTGGCTATATCAGATTCCCCTGTCCCCCTCACCGCTCCCTTTAATGTTTCATAAGTTCTTCAGCTTGCCAGGCACTGTCTTTGAATTCCATTGTGATTCATGAGAACGCTAGTGGAAGTCTCCATGCTGGTCTCCTAGTATCTAACCTTATCTGCACTCTTCTTCCTCCTTTTTCCATTTCGTGTGTGTGTGTGTGTGTGTATGTGTGTGTGTGCTTAGTAACGGTTGTCTCTAGAAAAGGACACTGTGGTCTACAATGGGAGACTTTTTACTATGTATCTTTATAGTGTTGGAGGTCTAACCATGAGTGTGTGCTTTATTTTTGAAATAAAATAATAAGTGATTAAGGGAATTGGTGGCAGGGGTTCATGACTCATTGTACACACAGAATGAAGAAGACGGAATAGTTGGATGATTTTGAAATTTGAAGCTTGAATTACTGGGAGATGATGGCTTTTTTTTTGAGCTGACTAAAATGCTGCTATTTGTAGTAATAAATTCAAGGCTTCATTTCTGGCTCTTGGGTCATAAGCTTTCCCCAACAGCATAGGGCGATTCAGACTCTTAAATGTGCAGTTTCTCAAGAGCAGGCTGGTGGTTTCTTATCAACTCTTAGTTGCATCCAGCATAATGAGTAAAAACTGGTAGAGTGGAGCATTCATTAGGTTAACAGCAGGCATTGAACTCATGAATGCTCATTCTCACACGTACTAATTATATAAGCTTGGGCAAGTTACCTGACTTCTTTGGATTACAGTTCTCTGAGAAATGACAAGTTATAATAGTACTTCCTCCAGAACAAGATTTTGGGAATTAAAAGCTCTTACGACAATGTCTTATTTCAGATTATACCCTGTATAAATGCTACCTATGTTTGTTAATAACATATATCCATTGGAACTAGAGGATATTATGTTAAGTGAAATAAGCCCCCCACAGAAAGACTCATACTTCATGTTCTCATATGTAACTTTCTCAAAAAGTTACATAGAAGACTGGAGGGGGGAGAAGAGATGGAGGGAGGTTGGTAATAGGTACCAAAATTCAGTCAGACAGGAGTAATAAATTTTAGTGTCCTACAGCACAGCAGAGGTACTATAGTCCACAGCAATTTATTTTATGCTTTATAAAGAACAGAAAGAAGAATCCAAACACAAAGAAATGATAAATGTTTGAGGAAATAGAATATTTCCTCATGTATCATTATGCATGTATCCATTGTATTGAACTGTCACACTATAGTCCATAAATATGTACAATTATTGTGTGTCACATTAAAAAAGTATATCCAAGAAGCAGTTTTCCTCTCTGCTTTAAGCAAACCTCCAAAGAGGAGGGTCTTGGATGCATAGTCAGGGGCCTCCCTGAGCGCATACAGCTGGTCCATTCCTAAGAGTGCCAGCCTTCCTCTCTCTTACTGCCATCTGAGGTCATCTTGTCTACCTATGTTCTCCTGCTGATAAGTCTGTCTTGCTCCCTGTCCCCCTGGAACACTTACTGACATATGTGGCCAGTTAATACTGCTTAGAGGAATGAGTTAGCTATCTTCAAAATGCTACTGATTTTCCCAGTCATATTGAGTTTAGAATCAACTGTAATTAATCCACATATGTCTTCTTAATTATCTATTGTTGGTGTGGGGGGTCGTTAAACTCCAGGCTTTACAGTTGCTAGGCAAGCACTTTACCACTTGACCCACATCCCCAGTCTTTTTTATTTTAGCTTGTTTTTCAGATAGGGTCTCATGCTTTTGCCCAGGCCAGCATCAGACCATGATCTTCCTACCTGTTCCCTCTGAGTAGCTAGGATTATAGGCTTGAACCACCACACCCAGTTTGTTCTTGAGATAGTATCTTCCTTACTTTTACCTAGGCTAGCCTTGAAACACATCCTCCTATTTCTAGCTCTCAAATAGCTGGGATTACAAGTGTGTGTGCCACCATACCACACCCCCTCTAAGTCTGTTTTATATAATAATTATGTTATTCTCAGCTTCATTCCCTCATGCCACCTCCTCCCATCCCTTCATATTTTGTAGGCTTTATAGTTGTTTTTATCATATTTTATCTTATTTAATCTTACCCTGAGAACTGATCTAGGATGAAAATATTGATTAGTTTAAAAAGTATTTACATAAACATACAGATTATAAAACCAAATGGGTTGGGAAGGCATATTATGGTAAAATCAGCAGCATTTTGAAATTAGCTGGCTCATTCCTCTAAGCAATGCCAAGTTGTCACGTGTGTCAGTCATTGTTCCAGAGGTATAGTGAGCAAGACACAGATGGGTTCTCCTCTCAGAGTCTACTTATGGACAGGAGAATACAGGCAGATTCCTGTATGACCTCAGATGGCAGTAAAAGAGGAAGGAGGGCATCAGCACCATCAGGAATGGACCAGCCATGGGAGCATCTGGAGGCCCTGAGGTTGAAGGAACAAACAGAAGGCCAGCATGGAAGGAGGAGAAAGTCAAGGAAGAGGGTAAGATAGCCTGGGAAAGCTGGGATACACAGGCCCGAATATGTCACAGTTGGAAGGTGTTTCATTTCTTTATGCTGTGGGTTAGTTTTGAGATGAGCCTCTTCCGATTATCTATGCCCTGTTCTTAGACCCTGTGACTGTTAACTTACACAGTTAAAGGAACTTTGTAGATATAATTGGTAAAGGATCTTGAGATGGGGAGGTGATCCAATTGGACTCACTGTCATTCCAGATACCCTTGTAAGAGAGAGGCAAGAGGATCTGAGTCAGAGAAGGTGAGGAAGGGACCACAAGCCAAAGAATTCAGGCAGCTTCCAGAAGCCAAAAAGGGCAAGGAAATGGATTTTCCTCTGAAGCCTCAAGAAGAAACACAGCCCTGCCAGCACCTTGATTTTAGACTTATCTTTGGAGCTATAAGAGAATAAATCTGTATTGTTTTTAGCTGCTAAATTGTGATAATTAGTTACAGCAGAAATAGGAACTGAAAATGGAGCAGCAGCCACAGTAGGGTATTTAGCAGAAGAGCAATGGGACCCAACTTAGTTTTTAAAGGATGGGGCTGTTGAGAGGCAGCAGGGAGGCCAGTTAGGAGGCTGCTACAGTGTTCTTAGGAGAGACACGACAGAGGCTGAGATTAAAGAAAGGGTAACAGATGGAGAGGAATGTGCAGATTTTGGAGCCAGCTAATAGGAACTGCTAATAGCTTAGTTGTGAGGAAAGGGAGAAATCAGAGTGATGCTGAAGTTAGGTTTGCAGAACTGGAGGCATTTATCCAAATGTGGGGAGATTGGAAAAGAAATAGATTTAGGGAGGAAATCCTGTTTCTGTATATTATAACTTGTGATGCCTGTTGGACCTGGCAGTCCATGTTGAAAAAGCAGACAAATGCATTATAAGAGAATGTACCTTTCAGAAGAGAGGTGGTCTACTGTCCCCTCTCCCTGGGAAGTGTTTGCTCTCCCATAGAACTTCTGGTGTCCCCATCACCCGACCAGCCACATTTGGTCTGTATAGCACTTTTGTTCTTACGCTTGTCCTGGTCTCTTTCTCCATAGAAACTGAATAAGCAATTAACAGAGTCTAAGAGGAGGCTAGTATGTTTGATAACTAAAGAGTGATAAAGGAAATGTAGATTAATTTGTGCCCCAAACGTGTTCAGTAATTTAGTGCTTTTTCAGAGAGCTAAGTGGATTCCGTGAATTTTAATTGATGTTTAACTTTTAATTGTGTTCATGTAGGGTGGCCAGTTGGAACTATGCCTAATAAGACGGATGAGTATACACTCATTTACATGCTGCATGGTTCCAAGGATCAGCCAGAGGGAGAGGCCCAAAGTGGGAGGTGGAAAACTGCAGGGCATGGATGAGCCAAAACTCATCAACTTTTGGGAAAATGAAAAATTATCAGTCTTGTTTTGTAGTCATCTTAAATAAATATAGGTTTACTATCATTTCTCCCCATTAGTGCTTTTTTTACATTTTAAATTTATTTGAGGAAAAGACATATAAGAAGCGTTGGTTATTTTCAGTGGGCAGAATTCTAATTTGCAGGAGTTTATGGTTCAGATTACTAGCCAGGCCAGCAAATGTTGTTTACTGAACATCTAATCTCTGTGAAGTACTTTGCTACACACTGAAGGGGTGGGGGGTTGGGAGTGGGTAGAGAGCTACAGTAATAAAGATGCATTTTGGCCAGCTCGCTGGCTTAAGCAACAAGGAAATCTGTTGTCTTAGTAAGTGGGGCTTATTAAGTGGGGCTCTAGGCACAGTACACAAGCTTTTGCTCTCTCCATGGCTTTCCTGGCTCTGTCCTCCTGCATTTGGTGGCTCTGTCTGTAGATCAGGAGCAAGATGGCTACAACAATTCCAGCTATCACATCCAGATTTGATGGCATCCAACAGAAAAAAGAAGAGTCATCTCTTCCTTGTGTGTCTTAAATATGAAATAATCTCTCCCAGAAGCCCTCTAGGAGACTTTATTCACATTCACCAGGATTGGGTCACATGTCTATTCATAAACTAGCCCCTGGCTGAGGAAATGAAATTACTAGGATCGTCGTAGATCAAGGAGTGGCAAACTATAGCTAGCCACTTGTTTTTATAAAGTTTTATTGGCACAAGTCATGTCCATCATTGTCTGTGGCTATGGCAGAGTTGAGGAGTTGTGACAGAGATGTCACCCCACAATCTGCCCCTTTATGAACAAAGAGGCAGGCTTAGATTAGTCATCGGGGTGTGTGAGCATTAAAAGGGCACTGGAGACTCCAAAAAGGTCGCTAGAATGTGACCCTGTTCCTTAGAGACTTCTGGGGCAATGGTATTTTAGTGCATTAGAATAGCTACAAATGGTGGTTGCAGTTTAATACACAAATGAAAGATCTGTGAATACTTACAATTGAAAACTCTTTCACTACAAAGTAGGAAAAAAGGAAAGAAAACCTCTCTACCTAGAGTACACGAAAGCATTTTTAAAACTTTAGAACAAAAATAGTATTTAAAAAAGCAAGTTTATGCAGTTTAAGAAACCATACTAAAAGAAGGAATGGTGATGATAATAATGCCAACAAATAGTCCAACTGAGGCTCAACTCTTATTTTACCTCCCTTTTTTCCTTAATGGCAATCAACCCAAAAAGAGTGGAGCAAACAATGTTTGTCTGGTTTTTTTTTTTTTTTTTTTTTTTTGAGACAGGGTCCTGCTGTGTTTACGAGGCTGGCCTTGAACTTGAGACTCTCTTGCCTCCACTTCCCAAGTAGCTGGAATTACAGGCCTGTACCACCAAGCTCAGCTAATGATTAAGATTAATGAACAGGCAACACAAGGAATCCTTGTAGAGTTAGACAGGTAAGTATCTTCACTGGGTTTTACAGTGTGATAAAATTGTATCAAAGTTCACATACTCCAAAACAAGTAACCCTAAGAAAGTCTGAGTAACACGGGGGGATTGAATCCATGTCAGTATCCTGCTGTAGTTTTGAAGACCATTGAAGGAAACTGGATGAAGAATACCATGGGTTATTAGTCCTGCGTGTGAGCTACAATGATCTCTACTAAAGAAAGATAAATGAATGGGAAGGACACTGAAACCCTGGATAAGTGAAAGGATGGTAGAAAGCTCATTCTGGTTACAACCCAGATATAAACAAGCTGACCATACAGCAACTGTTTACAGCTTTTGAGATGTTACAGAGAATAGGAACAGCACTAAAACATGGGAAAATGCCCCCTCTCTATTTTCACAACTGGTATTTGATATTTCATCTCATTCTAGAGAAGCTTATAATGGAGTCTCAATTAGACATGGCAATTAGAAAAATGAAGAGATTACAAGGAGCCAGTAAAGGCTCACTGAGAACACTCGTTATCAGAACTTGGCTTAGGGAACATCATAGTGCTTCTGAATCTGAACTTCAACAAAGCACTTGGTTTTTTTGGTTTTTTGTTTTTTGTTTTTTTATTATTCATATGTGCATACAATGCTTGGGTCATTTTTCCCCCTGCCCCCCATCCCTTACCACCCACCCATCCCCTCCCTCTTCCCCCACCCCCTCAATACCCAGCAGAAACTATTTTGCCCTTATCTCTAATTTTGTTGAAGAGAGAGTATAAGCAATAATAGGAAGGAACAAGGGGTTTTGCTGGTTGAGATAAGGATAGCTATACAGGGCATTGACTCACATTGATTTCCTGTGCATGTGTGTTACCTTCTGGGTTAATTCTTTTTGATCTAACCTTTTCTCTAGTTCCTGGTCCCCTTCTCCTATTGGCCTCAGTTGCTTTTAAGGTATCTTATTTAGTTTCTCTGCATTGAGGGCAACAAATGCTAGCTAATTTTTTAGGTGTCTTACCCATCTTCCTATCTCTCTTGTGTGCTCTCGCTTTTATCTTGTGATCAAAGTCCAATCCCCTTGTTGTGTTTGCCCTTGATCTAATGTCCGCATATGAGGGAGATCATATGATTTTTGGTCTTTTGGGCCAGGCTAACCTCACTCAGAATGATGTTCTCCAATTCCATCCATTTACCAGCGAATGATAACATTTCGTTCTTCTTCATGGCTGCATAAAATTCCATTGTGTATAGATACCACAGTTTCTTAATCCAATCGTCAGTGGTGGGGCATCTTGGCTGTTTCCATAACTTCGCTATTGTGAATAGTGCCGCAATAAACATGGGTGTGCAGGTGCCTCTGGAGTAACCTGTATCACAGTCTTTTGGGTATATCCCCAAGAGTGGTATTGCTGGATCAAATGGTAGATCGATGTTTAGCTTTTTAAGTAGCCTCCAAATTTTTTTTCCAGAGTGGTTGTACTAGTTTACATTCCCACCAACAGTGTATGAGGGTTCCTTTTTCCCCTCATCCTCGCCAACACCTGTTATTGGTGGTGTTGCTAATGATGGCTATTCTAACAGGGGTGAGGTGGAATCTTAGTGTGGTTTTAATTTGCATTTCCTTTATTGCTGGAGATGGTGAGCATTTTTTCATGTGTTTTTTGGCCATTTGAATTTCTTCTTTTGAGAAAGTTCTGTTTAGTTCACTTGCCCATTTCTTTATTGGTTCATTAGTTTTGGGAGAATTTAGTTTTTTAAGTTCCCTATATATTCTGGTTATCAGTCCTTTGTCTGATGTATAGTTGGCAAATATTTTCTCCCACTCTGTGGGTGTTCTCTTCAGTTTAGAGACCATTTCTTTTGATGAACAGAAGCTTTTTAGTTTTATGAGGTCCCATTTATCTATGCTATCTCTTAGTTGTTGAGCTGCTGGGGTTCCATTGAGAAAGTTCTTACCTATACCTACTAACTCCAGAGTATTTCCTACTCTTTCCTGTATCACCTTTAGAGTTTGTGGTCTGATATTAAGATCCTTGATCCATTCTGAGTTAATATTGGTATAGGGTGATATACATGGATCTAGTTTCAGTTTTTTGCAGACTGCTAACCAGCTTTCCCAGCAGTTTTTGTTGAAGAGGCTGTCTTTTCTCCATCGTATATTTTTAGCACCTTTGTCAAAGACAAGTTGGTTATAGTTGTGTGGCTTCATATCTGGGTCCTCTGTTCTGTTCCACTGGTCTTCATGTCTGTTTTTGTGCCAGTACCATGCTGTTTTTATTGTTAGTGCTTTGTAATATAGTTTGAAGTCAGGTATTGTGATACCTCCTGCATTGTTCTTTTGACTGAGTATTGCCTTGGCTATTCGTGGCCTCTTGTGTTTCCATATAAATTTCATGGTAGATTTTTCAATGTCTTTAATGAATGTCATTGGAATTTTGATGGGAATTGCATTAAACATGTAGATTACTTTTGGGAGTATAGACATTTTTACTATGTTGATTCTACCAGTCCATGAGCATGGGAGATCTCTCCACTTTCTATAGTCTTCCACAATCTCTTTCTTCAGAAGTGTATAGTTTTCCTTGTAGAGGTCGTTCACATCTTTTGTTAGGTTTACACCTAGGTATTTGATTTTTTTTGAGGCTATTGTAAATGGAATTGTTTTCATACATTCTTTTTCAGTTTATTCATTATTAGTATATAGAAATGCTAATGATTTTTCTAGGTTGATTTTATATCCTGCTTCCTTTCAGCAAAGCACTTGTAAAACTCCTTTTTTTTTCAGTTTTATTGAAAATAACATTATACATTTGTGTTTTGCTGGAGAATGTTAATTGTGTTGTTTTGAGGCCAAGCTAAGTGATCAGAGGGTATTTTAGGATTGTTACTGCAAAAGTTGGAACAAAGATTTATTCCTTCTTCCTTGATGTGAGCAAGAAATTTGTCAACCTAGGACTGACAGGTAGTAGCTATCATCCATTTATAAGAAGGCTAGTTTCAGGAAGAGACAACAAGAGAAATGGAGGAAATCAGGTTTTTGGTGACATCACCTGTTTGCTGGCTTGAACCCTGTCTAAAACTAAAAACTACTTCTGAATTTTCCAAATATATAACTTTCCTTCATATGTAAACCAGTTCAACTTAGATCTTCTTTGAAACCAAAGGTTTCTTATTGACCAACATGGTCATTGGTTTTGAGTGGTAAGATTACTTGTTTCATGTTATCATTATTTAATTGTATTTGCTAAATTATCTATAGTTAGCATGGATTGCATTTGTAAGACAAAATGACAAAAAAAGACTTTAAACAGGTACTTGCAGCATCCATACTGTGGAAGTTACTTGTCTAGGGAAGCAGATATTTTTACCTAGGGCTGAACCAGGATACGTAGTAAACTGGTCTGCCTCAGATGGGGTTCTGAGGACATCTCTGATGACATTTTGCACTGTCATCTGTGTTACTGTTCTACTATTTCACTACTTCTATAAACTTATTTCTCAAACAGGATCTATAGAGTGATGACATGCTTGTCCAGTTTCTTTTGGGGAGCTCAGAGGACCCCATCTGACAGCTGGTTCACTTTTTACCACTGCTTACTTTGCTAGTTTTGAGCCATGAAGGAATTCACTGCTCTGCTCTCATTTAATTTTGCCTTCCTGCTAGCTTATTTTTTTTAAAAACATCACATATTTGGGTTCAATTTTAAATTAATAATATATAATATTTTAAATATAACAAATAAATAGCAAAAGAATAAGATAGAAAGAGAACCTGTAGCTTTAGAAACTTAAAGGAGTTATCAGCCAGTCATAGGTGGATATGGACCTTACTTGATTTAAAGAAACTGCAAAGAAAAACGGAAGATAAGCTAAATCTGGCCTGAGACTGTCCCCTTATCCTGTGCCCTACTAAGGGACCTGGCAGATAAACAATTTGGCAGGTAAATAAACTTGAAAATCAAATTGAGGAGGATACTTTGTAACAAAATATCCTCTGACTCTTAGCCAGCCATTCCAGCTAAGCTTCAGCCAGTCACAGACTGTCAGCTGATCAGTCATGCCCACAGAAAGCAAATGGCAAGTTGTGGCAAGAAAGCATTTCTGAACCTCAGTTCTGTTTTCTGTCTGTAAATACCCCCTGCCCACCCATGTGGGACTGAGGTCTCTGAGCGTCTTCTGGTACTGAGTGATGCCTGATTTATGAATCATTCTTTATTCTTTGTTCATTTAAATTCAGCTAAATTTGTCTAAAGTTCTTCTTTTTGTATAAAATGTTTTCAGCAGGGTGTAGTGATGAATGATTATAATCCCAGCAATTGGGAGGCTGAGGTGGGAGGATCATGAATTCTAGGCCAACATGAGCTACATAACAAAGATTCTGTCTCAAAAAAAAAACAAAAACAAAATGGAGACATTTGGAAATATTAAAGTCCTATTGTATTTTTTTGGACATAATAGTGGCATTGTTTTCATGTTTTTTAAAACTGTCTTAGCAATACATATTTGAAATATTTAGGAGGAGATAATACAATGTCTGGGATTGACTGTAAAGTAATAGAAAAGAGAGGAAGTGAGTGAGAATATAGATGAAACAAAATTGGTTCTGAATTGATAATTGATGAAGCTAAGAAGTAGCTACACAGGCATTCATTAACCACTTAATTTTTTCTGTGATAAAAAGTTAAATAAAAATTAAACACTCCCTTACTTACTTTCCAGTGGCAATCAGTATTAGAATTTGATATATGCTTCCTGAAAACTTTCATTGCATAAATGATAGAAAAGGGGGTAGTGGAGAGGTTTGGTGTCGGCTCTATTTAATTAAACAGAATCAGGTTCATGCTGACTATACCTTTCTTTTGGGAGGGGGAGTACTTCACAAAGCATGGCCATTTTGTCATTTAATTTTACAATGGAGTAGTTGGTACATTTTTCTTTTGTTCTATAGTAGCCCCCACACCCAGGGGGTAATTTGGGCCTTTTGTGCAGCATACCTATGCTAGAAAGCTAGCCTTTCTGTGGGCTTTGGCCAGAGCTGTAATTAAGTCTTGGACAATTCCTGTTCATCTGATTATGATTCTTTTCTGGCCCATGTGGTTCCCTCCCTATGTGAAGCATCGGTTCTTAATCTGGTTTCCATTTTTCTAATTGAATATCACAGACCCACAGACTAGGTTTTTTTTTTTTCCATTAAAAAAATTTTTTTGGCAGTCCTGGGGTTTGAACTCACAGCTTTAAACTTGTAAGGCAGGTTCACTACTTCTTGAGCCACACCTCCAGCCCTTTTTGCTCCGATGACTTTGGAGATAAGATCTTGCTTTTTGCTCAGGCTGGCCTACCATCCTTGTATTGTTGTTGAGATGGGGTCTGAGGAACTTTTTCCTACCAAGCTGGCCTGGCACCATGATCTTCCTAATCTTAACCTTAATCTTAATCTTAATCATATAGCTGGGATTATAGGCGTGAGTCACTGGTGCCTGAATGGGTAGTTTTTTAAAAATTTTTTTGAATTTATTTCTAACTGGGCATGGTGGCACATGTCTGTAATCCCAGGATCATGAGTTTGCAGCCAGCCCGAACTACATAGTAGCCTTGCCTCGAAAAAGTCAAAAAATAAAAATTAAAAAAAAATAATTTCTTACAGTTCTGGAGTTTGAAAAGTTCAAAGTCAGGTGAACCACAAATGTGAGAGCTTTCTTGCTGGTGGGGACTCTGCAGCACTCTGAGACTAGGTTGGCCGTCGTATGGTGGGACTGAGCAAGCAACCCGGAGAAAAACTACTTCCACAGTAACGCATGAATCCATTAACTCTTTAATGGCCACAGCTCTCAGGACCTGGTCACCTCTTAGCAGCCCCACCTGGGCCCACCTCTTAGTACTTCATAATGGGGATTAAATTTCAACATGAGTTTTTGCAGGGGGACATTCAAAACAAGGCATGGCCTTGACAGGCCCTCCTCCACAGGTCTTGCTGTCAGACAGCAACTGTAATGTCTGTTGGAAATTCAGCATCCTCTGTTGCATGCTGTTTAGGGGACAAACATTTGTGAGAGCTAGAAAAAGCACTGGATTCCTGTTGCTCGTTTGGGTTTTCTATAATGTGAATTCTTTGTAACTAACATATATTGTTGGATTTTATATAATGTGAATTCTTAGTCACTAACATATATTGGTAACAACATTTGAGAGAGTGCTTTGTTTTTTTAAAAGAAGAGGATGGATGAATAGGTGACCAGCCTTGGCTCCAGGATGACGCTTTCTGTGTTCATACTGGGAAACTGACTCAATTTAATTTCAATATCTGTGATTGTGCATTTCCCTTTTATCCCAGTGGGAAAAAAAGAAAACAATGTGTGCTTAGAATCCTTTTTCTTTTTCCCTTAACCCTTACAGAACACAATAAATGTCATGCATGATTTAAAATATTGCCATCATCATTTAGTACTCTTACCTGATTTTTTTGGAGCATTTACTCTGTGCCTGACTCAGTGTCAGGCCCTTGGGAGCATTTTTCACATTGTTGTGCTGATGGAAACATAGAGGTTGGGCATTGAGGAAGGATGGATTTACGATGAGAACAGTAAGCCTTTGGTTAAGTGGGTGTGTTTTGTGTAAAGATGCAATAATGACAGGTACCGTTTACTGAGTAATTGTCATGTACTCAGTACTTACCTAAATGTGTTCTATCAATTATCTCATTTGATACTCACAGAAAACTTATGGAGTCTGTGCTCTTATTATTCCCCCCTTAGATAGGAAATCAAAGTACAGAATATTAAATTCTTTGCTCAAAACCACACAGTGGTATGATCTGGATTTAACTCAGTCCAACTCTAGAATCTGTGCTTACTATGGAATTATTACTGAGGAATATATTAACTTACTGAAACATTGTATTAGTGGCTTCTAGTTTAAAGAAAAAAGTAGATGGTTACTTATTGTTAACTGTCAATATCCTTGGAGTCTGGAGTATCAGACTGGGATGCATGCTGAAGGACTTTCAACAGATACAATAATCATTGCAGCTGACTGTCTTACTACTGCATTTGGGCTGCTATTAACAATTACTTTAACTGGGTAATTTATAAATAATAGAAATTTATCTCCCACAGTTGTAGAGTCTGGGAAGTCCAAGATCAAGGCATTGGCAGATTTAGTGTCTGGTAAGGCCCATTCTTTATCAGCAGTACCTTCTTGCAGGGTCTTCACATGGCAGAAGGGTAGAAGGGATGAACACTGGGTACTTAATTTGTGGAAGGACAAAAAAGGGCCAGGCAGCTTTTTGAAGCCTAATCTATAATCTCCCCCTCCCTGCCCCCCAGCTTAATACTATTCCGTTGAGGATTAAGTTTCAACATGAATGAGGGACACAAACATTTACACCATAACAGGGTCAGAATTCATTTCTAGACTTAAAGAAAACTGATCAAATTTTTACTGTACACTTATATTTTCAGGAGATGAAATTTCACCTGTAGTGGGTCTGGAGCCATATCAAAATGCATCTTACTCTGTTATTTGCATTGTTTATTTATGGTGACAATAAACCCAATGGGCTATTATGTTTGCTGAGTCATTGATGAATTTAGTTATTCATCATGTAGTTTGCTTTAATGTGCAAACATGTATGTTTCCCTAATGTGCATGCTGAAACACTTTCAACAGATGCAATATCATATTGCAGCTGGCTGTCTTACTGCATCTGGGCTGCTGTAACAAATACCTTAGACTAGGTAATTTACAAATTATAGAAACTTATCTCTCATAGTTCTGGAGTCAGGGAAGTCCAAGATATATATGTACATATATGCATATGAGTATGTACATATGCTTTACTTTAAAATATTAAAATCATACTGCCAGATTCTTATTTTCTATAACCTGTACTTAGTAATTCTAAATTCTTTCAGCTGAGACTCAAGTCTGACACTAAAAACTACACGTTACTACAAGCTGGGCTGTGTAACCCTCAACTCAAACTTACAGTCCTAGATTACCTTTTCTCTCTGTCATTTCATCATAATAATGATGAAAGCTGTCATTCACTAGATGTCACCTGTGTTGAGCTTGGTAGTAAACATTTTACCTGCATTATCTCATTTCATTCTCAAAAGAACCCTATGAGGTGCTTTTATTCTCATTTTACAGATGACAAAGTGAAAGCTCAGAGCAGTTAAGAGAGAGGTTAAGTGAAGGCTTAGAGAGCTTGAATTTGTCAATCAATAGGAAATGGGGCCTAAACCCAGGATTGTCTGCAGCGGAGCAGACAGAACAGTGTATGAAGACCCCAAGGCAGCCATTGATGAAGGAAGATGCTCAGAGTAGTGTGTGCTTGTTCGAGGGTATGCTTGTACGTAGATTAGTTTTAAAAAGTAAACAGGGACTAGGGGTGTAGTTCAGAGACTGAGCATTTGCCTAGCATGTGTGGGGACCTGGGTTCCATTCCCACCACTGTTTAAAAAAAGTAATAATAATAAAATAAACAGCAGTAACTATAACTTCCTGTGCACTGGTGAAGTAGAAAGACATTTGAATGCCAGCTCTGTTTAATATTAAAGATACTAAACAAATCACAACTTCTCTGAGTCTTAGTTTTCTCATCTGTAAAGATTATCATACCTATTTAACCCACATATAAAGTTGAGGTCAAGATTAAATAAGGTGATAGGAATGAAAGTGCTAGGTGTGGAGTTATTAGCCAGTACTCTTATTTGTTCCCCCTCTCCCCGCCATAGACCTATGCACTTTTAAAATACACTGGTATGGATTTGGTTTAATAGGCTCCTTTAAAGGAGGCTAGTCCTGTTTCTTACTTTATTCATTCATTCAACCAACTTTTATTGAATACCTACCATTTCCAAAGCATTGACTTTATTGTTTGAAGTGTAGCAATGGCTCTGCTGTGGCCACAGACTGTTGAGGATATTTTCGTTAGGATTGCTGTCCATATGCAGTCTGTCTCAACCACATACACAGTGACCACAGGTAAAGTAGACAAGGTCCAAATCTCCCTGTGGCTGCCCACACTGATCTCCTAAAGAAATCTGTGGATAGGTGGGGCATGGAGCACCTCTTGTGGCTTTCTGTCTTGTCTTATGGGATAAATGAGGGATTGGGAAGGCTTAGAGTGAAGCCAAGGTGAAGCTGTTTCCTGACACCAAGACACACCATGTCATGCTCCTTGGGCCTCTCAGTCTGTCCAAACCTAGAGATCCTGAGCCAGATCGTTTAAGCTGGCTTAAACATGTAATTTTTAAAAGAATCACGTATTCTTCTCAGTTTACCAGTCAACTATAAAGAATAATAAGCCCTGGTCTATTTTGAATACATTTAAAGTGGGGTAGTCTACAAAATTTCATAGGTAAATTTTTAAAAATGTTTAAACAGAGCACACACTCCATCCTACAGGCAACAAAGGTGGTGTGGTTCAACAGGTGTTTACTGCACATTTAATTTACTAAGCATTTCCTAGGATAGACACGGTGAATGCTTAGGCTGTGCATTTTAAAGCAGTAAAATGATGGTGGACTTAAATGCTACTCTGCAAGCATCTCCCAAAAGCAGCTGTCCCAGTGTGGGTGGTCTTGGCTGTAAGTGTCCTGCATTACCCTGCTGTCCCCGTGTTTGCTGTTTCATCATCAGTGAGAACGCAGAGGCCACTGCATGTCACTTGATCTCAGGCAGAGGCTCATCTGAACCTAGGTAATCAGTAAAACAAGAGCGTCAGACCCAATCCACAGACTTAGTGACACTTTTCATTCAAGCTGGGTTTCAAGCATTATACATGTCCAGCCATGCACGGATTGGTTGGGATATGGGCATGTGGAATGATTTTCAGAGATTATAAAGCTTGTTTTGAAGGAGGGCTCAGGAATTCTCCACGTCCAAGGCCAGCAGAGGTCCTAAGGATCCAGTGTGCAAGAGATAGAGTTGACAGGATTGGTTTTTTTGGGGGGGGCAACCTGCCCTGCAGCACCTAAAACAGGACAGAAATCCTCAGGGTGGTTCTCTGTGCCCTCTGCTCCTGGGGGAAATGACTCCCATTCCTTCTGCAGCTCATCCTGTGTTCAGATCTGGCAGTGATTTCCCAGCAGTTTTGAGGACTTGTGATGTGCTCACTCCCAGCCTAGTTGGAGGACAGGGGGATGCTGGCTGCTCGGTCTCCAAACTTCTTGTCAAGGGTGTGCTGTCTCGCCGTCTGTGGGCCAGGGGTTCTAAAACAAAAGGGGAGAAAAAGTTGCAGATCTGCCAACATGTTAAACATGTATAGTAGTCACAAAACTTGAAAGGCACAAAGTAGGTTCCCTTCCTAACCCTGCCCCCTCCCAGAAATAACCACTCTTACCCTTACGCCTGATTCCTGGTTTTATATTCATATACACATACATAACATAGGTATCTACACACACATGTACGTGTATGTATACTGGATGACTTATCTTTTGTATTGACACAAATGGCGACATACTATTTACCTTACTTTTTTCCTTGCCTTGGTAGTCATTTCAGGATACCACAGTAGAGCTGCTGTGTTCTTTTCCAGTTGCTGAAGACCATTCATTGCATTGTTCAGCCAAATCATTTACTTCACCTATCAGACATTGCAATTGTACAACTATTTGCCATCCCAGCAATCGTTACTGGTATGTCTTTGAACATGGACCTTTGGGCATGTGTGCTAATTTATAGAATCAGTTTTCAGAAATTCCTCAAATGGTACATGCTTTTTAATATTAATAGAGCTTGCTAAATTGCCCTCCCAAATAAGATTTAATTCATTTACATCTTCCCAGCCATACGTAAGAATGTATATAACCCTGACCTCTTTTTCTGTATCCCCATCCCTACCTGGACTTTATCAGAGACTTTCTTTTGTGAGAGAAAGATTTTGGTCTGAAGAGTCAGTATTTTCAAAACTTACCCGTGGGTGTTAGCAGTCTTTCAGTTGCAAGCCACAGAAAATCTACCTCAAATTGACTTAAGCCCAAAATTTTTTAAGTCAAGAAATTTATTGGGTCATACAACAAAGATCTAGAAACAAAATGTGCTTCAGGAATAGCTGGATCTTGGGAAAGCTATTATGTTGAATAGTGTCAGGGGACGCATTCATATTGTAAGAGAACCCTGTGTGGATGGTGCTTCCCTAGAGTTAGTGGCCCTGTTCTCAGGGGCACAGTTGAGGTTATGAGGACTCCCTGCCTCTCAGCATTTCTTAGCCCTGTTTCCCTGGGGTTTGGTTTGTCCTCATTCAGGCCTCCAAGTGGTAGCCCTGCTAGTTTAGGTATATAATCCAGCAACTTTGTAACCTCTCTGTAGATCAAGCTAAGGTCTCACAATTGCTCCTCATTGATCTGACTTGGTCAGGTGCTTCTCCTTAACCACTGATCACTCCTGGGAACATCTTTTGGTTTGCTTGTTTATACTCATTTCCCACTCTTCTAATCCTAGAAACTTTTTTTCTTTCTTTTCCAGCTCTAAGTCCACATGGTTCTAGAGCCCTCTCTTCACAAGTTTGCATGCTGCTCAGCACCATTTTCCCAGAGGCCAAGCCAACCTGATTCTTAGTCACTACTCCCCTGACTACTAACTCCATAGGTTAAATGGCACTTCTCAAACTCAAGGTGCACCTGTGCATAAAATTCACCTGGGGGTCTGGGAAGAAAGCAGATTCTGATTCATTAGATCTGAGGTGGAACCCGAGAGTCTGCATTTCTCACAAGCTCTCGGAGGGTGCTGAGGCTACAGGTCTCAGGGCTGCTTTTTGAAACAGGGGGATACAGTGTGGATCCAATGACATCTCCAGGTTCCTTCTAGAACAACTTTGGGATTTCAATGCAAATATAGGATATGAAAAGAACAAAATCTCCACATGCAGTCAGTTCCAAATTTTCTCCATTTCACAGAGCAAAGAGAAGTCACATTTATCAAAAAAGTGAGTATTCTTAAAACTTTGATTCAGTTTGAAATACAGACCCATTTCCTGCCTTGGTAGGTTGGGGGAGAAAGCCTGGGTTGAATTGTTCCAAAAGAATCACTTTTGACCAATGTTAGCAAGAAATTCAGTTTTTCTTTAGAGAACCCATGAGCTTCCTATTGTGTCGATGGGGAAAAAAAAGCAAAAAAACTGCTGTTGCTTCTATCAAGCTAGTGACTTTGAGGAACTAGTTTGTCCTTGGCAGACATTAGGCTTTATATATCTAGTTATCCCACTGTAGGTGGGTGGCCTGGTGGCAAAATCTAGGGATAATATAGTGTTTCCTGGGAAATAATAAAATCAGTCTTTCTCTTGTCATCAACTACTGTGTGGGTTTTCTTTTTAAATAAATTCTTCTTCTCATCATATCTCAGAACCAATAGCTCAGTCTAGGACTAACTTGAATAGCCTTCAAGATTTTCTTTCCACTCCCTTATTCAGGTCAGATATTGAATGGACTTCCTCCAAACCCTAGCACCATTTATTGAATCAGAGAAATGATTTCTTTTGCAAAGCAATTTCATGCCTTGTTATCTCCAATGTGTCTCTGAAAATCTAAGGTTAGATGCAGTTACCTGAAAGTTGCTATTCATTCCAGAGATGGAAAAGGGCTAAGAAAACCCATTCCATTGTCAATTTGGTATCCTCATGCTTTAAGGAGCATTATGTACCATTGTGTAGGTATTTGTTTTAAAACCATGACCCCTGCAAGGAAATTGTGGCCTCAGACAACAATTGCGTCATTACCTAAATAGGGAATAATAGATCAAAAGTGTACTGTGATTGAGAACTTAGCTGTTTTCATGAGAAAATGGCAAAAAGACAGCTAGCTGGATTTTTTTTGGCCTTTTTTTCTCCCACACATCCAGATACTCATTGTATTTTACAGATATCACTTCTAACAGAAGGCTAGTCCATAGAATTCTGCAGAACTCTCATCTTGCACTTAATTTTTTTCTTGATGAACTGTTAAGTAAATCATTCCTGTGTGTAGGCTAGGAAAGCAGCTTTAAGACTTAATAATTAAAAAATAACATCTCCTCTATGAATACTGATCGTCTATAAATATCATGGTATCTATATTTGCCTTTTGAGATTTAACCCATCCCCGAAATTGGAATTAACTCAAATGTGCAAGAAGGAGGACACTGAGGTCCTTTCCTGGCTTTCTCTATGTATGGTTGACTCGCTGAGTTCAGAGAAGCCCTTAGATGATGCCCAAGCTAGCAAGTCATGGATCAGCAGATTACATCTTGAAGTTAGAAGGGGCATTTGTCATGGCAGGGGTCTTCTTCACCCATTGGCAATGTAAATAATGGAGGCAACAGACTGGGGGATTTGTCACTTGGCCAAGTGATATTTTCCCAACAATTCTTTATTGAGTACCTGCTGTATTCCAAGACACAATGGTAGGCTATGTGTATACAATGATGAATCCAACATTCTGAGCTCTGACCTTATAACTGAATGAGATATGAGACAACTTAATGAACCATTTAATTTCTTTGGACTGTACTAAAAAAAAGAAGCTAACCTCGCAGAGTTGCTATTATAATCAGACACACTTTTTAAAGAATGAAGAACTGTAGAGTTCATTAGGTCAGCATTGTTACAGGGCCTCAGTAATGCCTTTGCCCTTGCCATTTTCTCTATTCTCTGCTTTCATGAACTCCAGTGAACTCAATGGCCTGCCCTTTGGCCTTTCTTTTGGTGACAATTGTATTTTCCTCTCCAAAAAGGATCTCATTTTCTTGATTCTTTGACAATGTCAGCTTCTTTTTTGCTTTGCAAAGTACTTTTTAAGGGGGAAGTCTAGTAAGTTTCATATATATTTGATGGGAACTTAGAAAAAGTCACTATTCATAAAAGATACTGAGGGAATCATCAGCAACACCACCAACAACAGGTGTTGGCGAGGATGCGGGGAAAAAGGAACCCTTTTACACTGTTGGTGGGAATGTAGACTAGTACAACCACTCTGGAAAAAAATTTGGAGGCTACTTAAAAAGATGGACATCGATCTACCATTTGATCCAGCAATACCACTCTTGGGGATATACCCAAAAGACTGTTACTCCAGAGGCACCTGCACATCCATGTTTATTGCGGCACTATTCACAATAGCCAAGTTATGGAAACAGCCAAGATGTCCCAGCACTGACGAATGGATTAAGAAAATGTGGTATCTATACACAATGGAATTTTATGCAGCCATGAAGAAGAACGAAATGTTATCATTCGCTGGTAAATGGATGGAATTGGAGAACATCATTCTGAGTGAGGTTAGCCTGGCTCAAAAGACCAAAAATCGTATGTTCTCCCTCATATGTGGACATTAGATCAAGGGCAAACACAACAAGGGGATTGGACTATGAGCACATGATAAAAGCGAGAGCACACAAGGGAGGGGTGAGGATAGGTAAGACACCTAAAAAACTAGCTAGCATTTGTTGCCCTTAACGCAGAGAAACTAAAGCAGATACCTTAAAGCAACTGAGGCCAATAGGAAAAGGGGACCAGAAACTAGAGAAAAGGTTAGATCAAAAAGAATTAACCTAGAAGGTAACACCCACACACAGGAAATCAATGTGAGTCAATGCCCTGTATAGCTATCCTTATCTCAACCAGCAAAACCCCTTGTTCCTTCCTATTATTGCTTATACTCTCTCTACAACAAAATTAGAGATAAGGGCAAAATAGTTTCTGCTGGGTATTGAGGGGGGGAGCGGGAGGGGGTGGAGTGGGTGGTAAGGGAGGGGGTGGGGGCAGGGGGGAGAAATGAACCAATCCTTGTATGCACATATGAATAATAAAAGAAAAATGAAAAAAAAAAAAAAAAAGATACTGAGGGAGAAAAAAACCAAAAGTAACTTTCTGTGTTAAATACACAACACAAATCAGATACTTAAAATAACACCCCAGCATACAATTATCATGGGACATCTCTGTCATTTCCTAGAGTAAGAAATAAACAGAGAACAATTTTGGAGTTGGGCGAGTAGCCAGCCCTGGTGTTTATGGATAGGAATGATGAAGGTCTTGTTCTGAGCAGGGAGTGGGCTGGGAGAGGCATTCCTTCAAGCATGTTGGAGCTGCTGTGACTTGGAAACATGCAGGCAGTGTCTAGGAATGCCCGTGCTGTATACAAGGAAGACCTCAGCACTTGCATTTGAAAGACTCCAGCCTGTCACAGTCTCCTAGACTACTGTTTTTGTTTCATAGCTCATTGCACAAATTTTCTATATGATCTGATAATTGAGGGAGTCCCTTTTCCCTGCTCTATTTCTTTCTCTCTCTCTCTCTCTTTTTTTTTTTTTTTTTTTTCTGGTGCTGGGGACCAAACTCATAGCCTTTCATGTGTGTTTCTCTGTCTCTCTCTGCTCAGGGTCTCTATCTCTGCATATCTTCCTCTTTCCCACCTTCAAACCCTCCACTGGGCACTTAGGAGTGCACCACTAGGTCAGTGGAGAAGCTCAGCAAGCCTTAAGTCTGAGCCCCTGAAGAAAGTTTAGAGAATCTTGTTTTACAGTTTATGAATCACACAGTTTTGACAGTTCTTGAGAAACTAAGGGCTGCTTCTTTTCTTCATCCCCTACAACAAAGAGGCTGCACAGTGGATAGTTAGCATCATGGATAGTGCAAGGATGGCATACTTTTTGTTTGCATGTTTGTTTGTTTTTGAGACAGGGTCTTAACTATGTTGCTCAGGCTGGCCTTGAACTCCCTACTTAGCCCAGGCTGGCCTAGAAATCTCATTCATTCTGTCCCCACCTCCTGAGTGCTAAGATTACAAGGGTGCACAAAGGCTTGGCAAAGGTTTCTGTAAAGGGTCAGGTGGTAAATGCAGTACAGTCTCTGTCACAGCTAATATCTCACGAAAGCAGCTATTGGCAATACATGAACTGTGAACACAGCCGTGTTTAGTAAATTTTATTATGCACACAGACATGTTAATTTCATGTTAAGTTTTACATATCATGAAATATTTTTTCCCAAATGTTTAAAAATATAAAAATCATGCTTAGTTTATTGGTCCTATAAAACAGGTGGTGAATTGAATTTGGCCCACAGATTGTTGTAGTGGCTGACCCCCGGTATAGGAGAAGAGACAAAGAAGTAGGAGTGAGAAGTAAGGTTCTAATCCCATCTTTTCTACTTTTTTAGCCTTGACATAGTCATTTAACTTCTAACCTCAGTTAGAAAAATGAGTATGGAAAGTGGGAAGAAAAGAACTTTCCAGGGGAGAAACCTTGCAAACTCTACCTTGGCCAGATCATCAAGGTTAATACCATCAGTGGTAGGCCATAATGATAGAGTAGCGAATAGATATTTGGTCTTTGTCTAGGTTTCTGACACAGAGCTTCTAAAACCCTTAGCATTTCTTGAGTGGTAGTGTGAGAGTAGCATCCTGTATTATCCATTGCAAGCCTTTTCAGCCATACCTGAGCCTATGCTAATGAGGGACTCTGGTGGCCCCTAGATAGCTTCAGGGTGGGGCTGGTTGCCAGAGGAGTTAATCATGGGATTAGAAAGTGACACTTTCAGCCTGCCCCCCACCTTCTAGAACGGGGAGGAGGCCTACCGATTGAGTGAGTCACAAGTAGCCAAAGATTTCATTAAACATACTTGCATTATGGAACCTCCATTAAAAAAATGACAGGATTCTGAGAGCTTCCAGATTGATGAATGCATCCACATGTCGGGAGTAGTCTTATGGGACTGAGACCTTAACCTGTGGGGTCTGTATTAAATTTGAGTAGTGTCAAGAGTGAATTGAATTATAGGACCCTGTTTTGTGTTTAGAGAGTTGGTAAATTGGTTGATGTAAGGAGTAGTCTCTACATTTGGTGTAGAAGTATGGTAAGTGAAAACAACTCAGAGTTATGTGACAGCATGACCCCTTAATGTAATGTGATGAAAATGGCACTTCATATCTGTGGTTATCCTCCAAAAAACCCAAATGACAGTCTAAACACAAGATTATGAATACCAGATAAACTTAGGGACAATCTACAAAATGCCTAACCAATATTCCTTAGAATAGCCAGGGTCATCAAAACCAAAGAAAGTCTGAAGAACTGTCACAGACTAGAGGAGACTAAGGGGAGACAACCATTTAACCTATGGGGTATCCTGGGGATGCTTTCCTGGAACAGAAAAGGGACAATAGAGGAAAACTAGTGACATCTGACTAAAGAGTGGAGTTCAGTTAATGGTAACCTATCAGTGGTGATTCCTTAGCTGTGACAGATGTACTCTGGTGATGTAAGTTGTTAACAATGGCATGGGGGGGGTTACATTAGGAGAATAGTAGAACTCTGTACATCTTTGCAACTTTGTTGAAATCTGAAACTATTCTGAATTTAAAAAAGTATACTTTATATTAAGAAAACTAAAGAAGAAAGATCTCTCAGATTTGGCAAACGATCAGGTATGGAGAGCAAGGGAGAAAGAGAAATAAAGATTCTGTTAGCATCTTCAGCCTTAGTACCTGGGAAGGCAGCCATTCCAATTGCACAGAGTGAAGCATATTGGAAATAGGAAATAATGAACTTGGGGAGCCAGTGAAACATCCATGGATATGATACACCATGTGACACTTAAAGCAATAGAAGTGAAATTGTTTAAAATGTTCTCCAGTCCTGACACATATGCAATTTAAATTCTAATTTAAGATAGAAAGATTAAGTGGATTAAGTAATAAAATAGTTACTGAACTTCATATGAATAGCTGGCTTCCTGCTCATGTGTACATGTCTCTGTGGATATACTTATCCTCTTGTCCTCGGGACCTGGCTTAGAGTACTATAAGCTGCTCTTCATTTGCAGAAGGATTTAGTCATGCTGCCAAGTGGAACATTATTTATTTGGCCCCGTAGCCAGAGGCAGCCCTTTTTCTTCAGCCAGAAGTCCAGTTGTGTTGTCTCAAACCACCCTGGAGAGCTGGTTTTATTTACTTTAGGCAAGAAGCAAGAGCTTTGTTTGAGTGTTTCCTTTTTCTTTCTCTCCTTATTTATATTTTACACTCAGAACTGCTTCAGAAGTGTACAACCCTTGTCAGTGGTCTGGCATGTCTGCTGTACATTAACAATGTATATGATAAAGCCACAGACAAGACCCCATGCAAGCATAGGACATGAACAGTAAGTTCAAAAAGAAATTCAGATGGCAATCAATACATGGAAAAAAATCAATTTCCCAAAAAGCCAAAGATATATAATTAAGCTGATGGCAGTGAGGTGGTAAAGATAGTAAAGAAATAAATACAGGACTGAGTGCTGGCGAGGGTATTGAGGAGCAGCATCCTGGCAGGGGCAGATGGAGATGGCCTTGGGGAGGACAGAGGCTTTCCATTCATTTATCCTTTGTTCTGATCACTCCACTTCCAGGAGACAACCTGAAGGCATAGAAAGATATACGTAAAGGATGACCATCTAGGCATTGTTAAAAATAGTGAAGCACTGACGATAGTGTCCAGTAAAATAAGGCCAGTATATGCTCATGCATGGTGCCCCTGCCCGGCAACTGAACTGGTCCAGGTGTAGCAAACCCTCTTACCATATGTATCTCAAGGGCAGCCATCCCTAGGTCTGCCAGTTCCCCAATTAGTTGCTAATGATCTCAGGTTTCCCTTCCATCACCACTGCTGACTATTCCATTAGTCTATAAAAAGCACCTGCCAAACACAACAAGGGGATTGGACTTTGATCACATGATAAGTGAGAGCACACAAGGGAGGTATGAGGATAGGTAAGACACCCAAAAAACTAGATAGCATTTGTTGCCCTCAACGCAGAGAAACTAATGCAGATACTTTAAAGCAACTGAGGCCAATAGGATAAGGGGACCAGGAACTAGAGAAAAGGTTAGATCAAGAAGAATTAACCTAGAAGGTAACACACACGCACAGGAAATTAATGTGAGTCAACTCCCTGTATAGCTATCCTTAATCTCAACTAGCAAAAACCCTTGGTCCTTCCTTTTATTGCTTATACTCTCTCTACAACAAAATTAGAGATAAGGGCAAAATAGTTTTTGCCAGGTATTGAGGGGGTGGGGGGGAGAGGGAGGGGACCCGGGCAGGGGGTAAGGGAGGGGGTAGGGGGAGGGGAGAGAAATGACCCAAACATTGTATGCACATATGAATTAAAAAAAAAAAGCACCTGCCATGGCCAAGGTGCAGATAGCTTGGGATTATTTGAAGAGGTCTAACGGATACCTTGAATTTCATAGACAGGGTTTTGAGCAAGACTTTACTTTCCCTCATTTGTACCTATCTTTTTCCAAAACAAGATTTGAGGTGCCAAAATCTTCCATCAGTACTTGTGCTGTGAGACATTTCATAAGAGAGAGAAATGTTAGGCACTACACTCAGAAGGGCAATATATATAAAAGCAAGACAAGGGCTGGAGGTATAGCTCAGTGGTAGAACACTTGCCTAGCATGTACAAAGTTCTGGGTTCAATCCCCAGCACTGCAGAAGAAGGAAAGGAGGGAGGGAGCAAGCAATGAAAGGAAGGTAAGGAAAAAATATGACAGTGAGGGAATAAGAGAGAGCAAAAGTCTTACTCTGTGAGGAATGAGCAAAAGGAGAAACATTTAGGACAGTTGCACATGGGAGTAGATCTCCTTAAGGTGCTTCATGGTAATTTAAACAGGTGACACATATCAGTGGTGAGCACATGGCTTTGTGGCTAGAGGTCTGTCTCTGAGTTCTTCCCAGCATCTAGAAGATGCTGTATTAGGACAGCTTCAAACCAAGTTCTTTCCAGAAACTTGAACTCAGTGAAGTCTGTACCCATTATCCCTGCCATGCTTGGCTGTATTTAAAATGTCAACCTCTCTTATGCTGACATCTGCTTTGCTTTTTCTGCCCCTTCCATTTTCCCATCCTTCACCACTATACAAATCCTTCCTGCATTCTTCACTATATGCAAAGTGTCAAAGAGGGACCTGTGGACTAGGTCTGACCTTCTGCCTCGTGTTGTTCAACCCACACATTCCACCATTATTATTACCTAGCAACCACTGGCAAGAGCCCAGAGTCTGCTGTCTCCTGCTTGTCAAAGTCCCCACACACCCTATTGTTTCCCAAGTATTGGTCCATTTCTTGGTCTGGGTGGTGGTGGTCAAATGAGTCTTGCCAGTTTATAAAAACTCATATAGCACCAATTATTTTGCATTTTTCTGAGCAAATGTTATGTTTTTTAAAAACTAATTAAAAAGCAGAATCTTGATTTCCTCACACTCTGTGCCATAGATATCATTATACCCCGTTTTGTAGAGGAAGATATGAGGCATGGAAAGGACTGGCAGTTTGTCCATTGTCACACAGCTAGTACATGACAGAGCTAGGAATCACAGCCTAGCAGCCCAGGCAGCCTGTGCTTTCTCCCAGAATCGGTCCTACCATGACTAGTTGAGGTCTGTCTTCAGCTTTTCTTTGTTGTCACTTTCATATCCAAACCATGATTTTCAGCAATGCATTTTGTATGTGCTGTAGTAGCTTCAAGATGACAATAAATTAATTCTTTATAATTCCTTCTATCCATGTGTGAGCTCTAATTCCCCTCCTCTTAAACAGGGGTGGGTCTTAATGATTTGCTGAAATGGCAGAATGCAGGAAAGATGATGGTGGTTGATGCCTGAGGTAGATTCTGTGAAGATTTTAGTGCTTACTTTGACTACTTCTTGGATCACTCACTCTTAGAACCCAGTGGCCATGCTGTGAGGAAGCCCAAGTAGGCCAATAGAGAGGCCCACATGGAGGAGCTATCTCAGAAGTGGATCCTCCATCCTCCAGTTAATGCCACCCAGAGCAGAGATGAGTTGTCTCTACTGAGCAGTTCCCAAATGGCAGATTTTATGAGAAAAAAAAATGACTTGTTTTAAGTCACTACATTTTGGGGTGGCCTGGTATATAGCAGTAGGTAACTGAAACATCTGGCAACTTTGCTTAACTCATATAAATTAAAATCACAGGTGAGGTCAAAAGAATTTGTATTTTCTTTAACATTAGTGCTATTACAGAAAGTTTCCTCTTACAAAAACTTAACTCTTAATTCCTGTACATACTCAAATATTTTGCATACTCAAAATGTTTTTCTCTACCTTCAGTAAATCAAACTCTAATGGCCTACATTAGCAACAAATTCGCTGAGTAAATTTAACTCTTCTATGAAAAAACATATTTGTGAATAGAATGTTAGCAAAGTGCCATCAAAATAATTGTAGGAACTAAATCAATGTAAAATATGATTCTTTCTGAATGTGAGTCACTGGAAATTAGGTCCAAGAACAATACTGTCTAAAGTTAGACCCTCCCATTAGCTAAAAGAGCAGAATGCTAACATCTAGCATTTTTGCTTAGGGCTCCTTACTCCCAAAAACATTTGCTTGGCAAATAAATATTTTCCCATTCAGCCAGCACAGTTATTTAGGGTGTGTTCTACCAAACCTGATCAGCCAACTTGGAGAGTGACTGATTGCTGCACAGGGAAGTCACAGGTTATCATTCCCATTTCTGTGAGCCTTTTCTAAATATGTGCTTCTCATGCTTGGCATTTCCAGAAAGATGAGTAAAGAGGGGAAGAAATACTTTTGAATGCGTATAAGAAACTTTATAGAGCTATGACTGGCAGTGAAATCCTTATTAGAAAGTTGATAGTTGACGGACTGAGCACCTGGCAGAGGTGACCAGGTAGACTGAGGAACCTGGCGCAGGCATGAATCAAAGCAGTGAAGGATGTATGAAAATGATTGGCAGTGTGAATATTGACAAACTTATAAATGACTTCTCACAGATAGAAAAGAATGTACTACTCTTCATAATGTGATAAAAAGGCTACAGCAGACCATTGAATATCAACACAACTTGAAAGGTGAAAACAACTATAAAGAAATGCTGAGCTTATGAAAGAGAAGTTTAAATCTCATGAACAGGAATATAAAAATAATATTGCCAAACTTATAAGTGAAATGAAAATCAAAGAGGAGGGACATAAGGTAGAAATAAGCAGGCTTTATCAGGATTTGCAGAAAAAAGTTGAATTAAATGAAGAAAAATGTAGAGAACTAATAGAGAAAAAGGAGGTGGAAATTTCAGAGTTAAATGCAAAATTAAGAACTCAAGAAGAAGCAAAATGAAATAATCAAGCTGCATCTAGAGTTTGATGCCAAACTAGCAAGAGTTCAGACGAAATCAAAATCATATGCGGATGCTTCTGTTTTGCCACAGAGTATCTACAGAAGGAAGCTTCAACATCTTCAAGAAGAAAAAAATAAGGAGATTGCAATTCTTCGTAGTACCATTCGTGACTTAGAACAACGCCTTTCTATTGACAAAGATTCACACCTTAAGCGTAGACGGTTTTGAACACAGCAGTAAATTCATTAGTTATTATTAATTTATTTTAAAGCAATAAAAAATTCTCTTCTACTTTCAATATAAATTACTGTCTAAATAATAAAGAGACTGCTTTAAGCTTTTTAAATTGAGTTTATTTAGACAAATCCATACCATAAGCCATATGTTCTGCATTCTTCCTTAATAGTACTATCCATAAAGGAGTTCTAGCTTACAGAGTTTAGTTTCCCTGTTAAACCATCATTGACTATGGAAATACTCTTAAGCAGTCTATATATAAGACAACATACTTTTCTTTACCGTTACATTTTTCAAGACAGCCACTCAAAATTCAGAAGAGTTACAGAATTCTAGATAAAGAAAACAAGATACAAAGGTTGTATTTATGATAGTAAAAATCAAGATGAGTCTTAGATATAAAGATAAATGGATTTTAAAAATGTAGTCATATATACTTCTCTGCAAATACGTTAATTATTTCTGGATCTTAAAAAACAAAGTGCATTTCTTTAAAGGTTTAATCAGTTAAAATTATAAGATCAAGAAGACAAAGATTATATTGTTTTGAGAGATGAGTAAAGAAAAAATGGAAAACATGTCTTTGTTGTTCTTCCTCCATTCTAAATTACTAACTATCCAACAGAAACCCTTAGGTTATAGTTTATGTTTCTGTCCTCATCAATGCAAATAGAATGCTGGAAAAAGAAAAAGAAAGACACATTAACCAAAAGCTGCAATCACTTTTCAGTTGCCCCATAATAAAAAATATGGTTTGGGTCAAAATTTCAATGGCATAAAATTTAAAATTTAGAAGCTAATCTAGTACATTTCTCCATGTTTGTACAAATCCAATTCCTATTTTTAGTTCACTGATTAATTAGTTGGCTTGTAAAAATTCTGTAAATTAAATTGTGCCAGACTGAAAAAAAAAAAGAAAGTTGATAGTCTATGGAAACTTAAGGAAAGATGGTTATTGCTGTGGCCTGAATGTTTATGTCTTGCTCCTCAAATTCTTGTGTTGAAAACTAATCCCCAATTCACTGGCATCAAGAGGTAGGACCTTTGGCAGGTGATTAGGTCATGTGGGCACCCCAACAAAAGTGGCCCAGTGGAGCATTCATCACATGACATGCAGCAAGAAGGTACCATCTGTGAGCAAGCAGACACCAAATTTGCTATCCAGTTATGGTATTTTGTTATAGCAGCCTAAGTGACCTAAGATAGCCATATCTATAGATGAATAGGAAATAAAAGAAGTTTGACAAACAGGAAGTGTCATATCAAACAATTTAATGTGTAGACAGAAGGTGATAATGGCTAGTGAATTAGAAAGAAGTACTTTTAGCACCTCTAAGACTCAACTCTGCATCTCTGGGCAGAAAGTAGCCACAGATAATACAGAAATGAATGAATGTGGTTATGATCCAAAAAATTTTATTTATGGAACTTGAACATTGAATTTCATATAGTGCTCATATGTCACCATATGTTCTTCTTCTCAGTGTAAAAGCCAACCAAGCATGGTGGCATGTGCCTATAATTCAAGCACTTGGGAGGCTGAGGCAAGAGGATCACAAGTTCAAGAACAGCTCGAGCTAAAAACCACCTACACACATGAAAGTGATAGGCTATACAAAAAACATTATCATCTTTAGGCTGGATTTGGATCACTGGCATCATTTGCTGACACCTATTATCATTTGGGTTGGGGAGAAGTTGGATGACTGGGAAGAAAGGAGATGGCTTGCTTGTGCTTTCTACTCTCTAAACTTTTATGTTTGGGGAACTTTCTAGAACAAGAATATATGATCTTACAATAACAAACTAAAGGAATTTCCATGTTAGAGTCAAAAGGGTCAAAACCTCTTTGTATAGGCCCCTAATTAGGTTTCAGTAGGAAAAGGACAAGGATAGATAAATAGGCTCCCGTTCAGAACATTTAGCGTTTCACTCATTTGGACTCATCCACTCAATTGGCGTTGAAAGTCTCACATACTTTCTCTAAAATTTGTTACTAATTGTAAATTACTTCCTTCTGCTTATTAGAGCAGGCCCATTAACATATCTGCCCAAGAAGATGGTGAGCTTAAACTAAGATACATAAAAGCAATACCAGATTTCTTTTTAGGTGCTGTGTTACTCAGTGAGTTCATACTGCACTCTTCTCATTTTACTCACAATTTGTTATGCATTTATGGTACCTGCCTCAAGCTAACTTGCATTAAAGTTAGGTTCTTCTTTTTGTTCATCTTTATTCTATGTAAATCCCTGGAGATATGGGACTTATATACAGCAGCTCTCATTATTAAGAAATATTTACCAAGTGCTTTGTATATAGCAGGCATTGTTCTGGGAGCTGGGATACTGGCGTGAGTGAAGGGAAATTCGTGATCTGTGACCATGTACATTCTTTGTTGCATTTGATGTTGTCCTGTACATATGAATTAATGTTTTCCTTCAGGGATAGCAAGTTAGCTTCACCTCACAATTCAACACTGATTGATGGCTAGTGTCTGCTTGAAGTAGTGTGTTAGGAGACAGCTAGGAATCAGTTAGAACGAGAACCCTCACCTGTCACTCATCTGGGAGGAGAATGTGACAGCACCAGGGTTCCTTCTATGTTGTCCCCTATTGTGGCACTTGGGAGGCAGGTGAGGCTGAGTTTGACATGGTAATGTAATAGCTACATTACAGGATTCAAATTAATGTCCTCCCTGCCTCTTTTTTATGACCTAGTTCATAGAGCCTCAATTTTCTCATCTTTAAATGGGCTCTTAAGATGCTACTTTCTTGAGAAGATTACTATAAGGGCTATTTATTCTTACCATTATGTTGTCATCATGAACATCATTACTACAGTAGCTAATGTTTATTGAGCGTGCATTATGTTCTGACTTACAAGTATTACTTAATTTAATTTTCTTCTCTGTTTTTTTCTAAGATCAAGTGAAATTCCACACTACAAGATAGATCCTATTATAGCCATTTTACAACCAAAAAAGCTGACTTTTGGGCTGGTGGCATAACTCAAGTGGCAGAACACCAGTGTAGCAAGCACAAGACTGTAAGTTCAAACTCCAAGTACCACCAAAAAATTTTTAAATACTTTTTTTTTTTTTTAAAAAACTGAGTTTTTTTGTGGATGCACAGCACATGACAACATGGTGAATATGAAAGTCCCTACAGTGAGCCTGGAACATAGTACTTGCTCATTACACACCCCTTTGCTTCTCCCTTCCATCAGCCTCACCCCTTGCTGTGTAATAGCAATATGGAAAGGTCTATCAGATCTCTGTAGTTGGTTTGTTTATGGGCCAGCAGGGAAAAACCCATTCATTTCTTCCTCCTCAGGCTTTACAATACTTCTGATAGTGCCCTTCTTTTCATTTATTATGAATGGTTCAGCTTGGGCCTTTGACAGGTCTATACTATCAAACAGGAAATAGATGATACAACCAAATCAAGTAAGTTTGAGGAGAATTAATGAAGGAATTGCTTACAAAGCTGGAGAAAAAATGCAGGTGATATTTCAGGGCTACTTCAGACTCGTAATGGAAGGGGTGATTTCGGCCCAAGTTCTGAGAAAGAAAGAGTGGTTACTGGGATCTGGGGATTGGGAGGCTGTGTGGAAGAAGGTGTCTAATGGAGCAATGACTGTCAGTTTAAGGGACTCTGGTGAGCCATGGTTGAGGGTACAGGGAAACCAATACCTCAGCCTCACTCTTCTTTCCTCTGCCCTTACTGCTATTCTCTAGGGCTGAGCCCAACTGGAAGATCTGCCTGTGCATGTTGGGCTCTTGGAGAAGGTCTAGCGGGTCCTGGGGAGAATGGTAGATAAAACTCAGCCCTGCTCTGATCCTTGGGCATGCCTGGGAGATGGGGAGGTGGATTTGCAAGTTCAGTTTCCCATATTTCCTGGTATTTGTGCAGATCCAAACATTCTTGGCCCCAGCTGTTTAACAGATGGCTGCTAGATCTACCAGGTAGACAGTTACAAATTACTTTTTGTAAATGTGCATTTGGACAAAGTTTCTGGCAATGATTTAGTTGGAAGGCAAAGAATTGGAGTTGGTACCCCTGCATTTTATATAGCCTTTGAGACTGACTTCACTGTCTCATTAGCCATACCTCTTTAACAAAAGCTCAGTTTGCTTATTTATAAAAAGAACACAGTAGTCCAGCCTTCTCAGGGACATGTGAGGCTTCACCTAGTTCAAGTCTATGTATTTTGGAGTTTTCTTATGGAGATGAGAAGTCATATTATGCTGAGTTTCATAAATATTAATAATTAGACTATAATCTCATGATTAGGCTTGAGATACAAGTGCCTGTGGCTTTTTTATATTGTTGACTCTGGCATTTTATGGATGGTCTTGTCTTAAAGGTGAATAACTTGACTTGAAAGGTCATAGGGGTTTTCTCTGATACATTTGCGTGTTAGATGATCTAAGACATAATGACCCGGATGATCAATAGGGACAGCTTCTACCAAGAATTAACCACTTGAATCAGCTGGACAAGCGTCCTCTTTTATTATTATAGTCTGTGTGATAACTGAAGCCTTCAAAAATTGCTAATGTAAAAATGGAACATGCAAAGACCCTGTCATGTCATGTATCAACCAAGTACTCTAAGTGTTATTCAGTATATTGGTAACCATGTGGAACAACTGAAACTCTCACACATTTGTGGGAATGAAAGTTGGCTCAGTCATTTGGAAAAACTGGCAGCTTCCACTAAAAAGTTAAATATACATCCACCCCACAAACAGCAATTCTACTACAGATTAAATATCTGTTATTCAAAATGTTCGTGAATGTATTTTGAATTTTGGATTGGGGGGGTTAGAATATTTGCATATACATAATGAGATGTCTTGGGGATGGGAACCAAGTTGAAACATGGAATTCATTTATATTTCATAGACACCATATACACACATAGCCTAAAGGTAATTTTGTACAGTATTTTTAGCATGCCTGCATTTTGACTATGTCCCATTGCATGAGGTCAGATGTGGAATTTTCCACTTGGGGGTGCCATGTTGGCACCCAAAAGATTTTTGATTTTGGATCACAGATGCTCAATTTGAATTAGATATGTACATGCACTCAAGAAAGATAAGAGCATTTGTTCTTCAAAAAACATACACAAGGGTATCTAGAGCTGCCTTTTTTCATAATGGTCCTAAACTAATAACCCAAATGGACATCAACAGGGGAATGAACGCAATAAAATGTGGTACTTTCATGTAGTGAAATACTCCACAGCAATAAAAACAATGAACTAATTAAAAATAATGAACTAACAAAGCATGCAGAAACATGGTTAAATTTCAAAGATATTATGTTGAACAAAAGAACCAAACACTAATGAGTAAAGAAAAAAAAAGTGAAGTCCAGGGAGAGGTTATGTTAATTAATGGTTACAGAAAGATGTGGAAATTATTACCCTTGGTGTTGGAGAAAGGGGTGAGAGAGTATTGATTTGGAAGGGTCATACATTTGGATATGGAAATTATATTTTGATATGAATGATATTAGAGATGTATACCTATATAAAAAGTCATCAGACTGTATACTTTATTTTTTTATTATTCACTTATTCACATGTGGACTGTATACTTTAGATTATGTACTTTACCCATTTCTTGCATTTTGTCCTTTAATAAAAATGTTTCTTTGAAAGCTTATTGAGTATTACTACCTGACTCTGGCAGATGCAGCAATGATAATAGCAGGAAAATACAGTTTAATTTTTTTCCTTAATGTAGAGTATATATAGATATAATCTGTCTGGAGAGTTTGGCAATGTGAATTTAAAAAATCCTTAGGGATATGTGCACCTTTGACCTAGCGATAGGCTATAGAAATTAATAAGAATTATGTGCAAGTTTATCCATAAGGATACAATCCCATGTTCACTTACAGAATTGATAATAAATTCTGGAATAATTCGCAGATAATTTAATATGTTAGGGAAGAGGCTTTCCTATGTATTTGCAAACAAGGTAGACATAAAGACTCCAGAAAGTCATATGAGTCTTTTATTTTTGTTTTGCAGTGCTGGGGATTGTACCAGCATGTTGCACATGCTAGGCAAGGGCTCTACCCCTAAACCCCAGTCCCAGAAAACTATGTTAGTTGACTCAAAAAGTGGTTCTAATCATGACAAAGACATTTGAAATATGTATAATCAGTTAAATTGATAAATATTAGTGGACATTTGAGTCTCAAATACCCCTAGAAGAAAAACATTATAGGTCTCACAGTTCTTCCTTAGAAGTCTATTTATTCTCATATTCTTTGGCTTATCCGTGGATTTACCTAGGTCTACATATCTGATTCAGACTCAGCAAATGTCTGTGGCCTTGAAATGGCACTTTCCTTTTTTTGCATTGTTGGTTAAAGAAATGCCAGACCTCTGGGAAAGGCCAAGACAGAGACCAAGTGCTAAACAGAAAAGCTATTAAGAAGAAAATTTCTGGGTAAAGTTGAAAGTTGAAAATATGCCCATAAGAAAACTTCACTGCGCTTAGTTACCATTAAATATCCTTTTAGAAAAGTTGTCTCTAAGAAGCCTGCCTTGAGATGTCTAGACTTCTAAAATTTATATTATCTCCCATGGAAATACCAGTGTAGTCCAGTTAATCATTATGGGGTAACATTATTCAAAGTGGGAACTATAATTCCCAAAGATTATATAAAGTTTGTTCAGTTGGCACAGCTGTTCTCTGAGAAATAAAATCAAAAATTTTATCTTGTGATTTCTAAAAGGTTTTTAAATTCAAGTTAGCCAGAAATTTTTGGAAGAGAGTAATTTTTCCATTGGAAAAATGAAGTCATCGTATTTTCAACACTACCTTATATTGAGCTGTTTTTTAACCTCCTGAGATCTTCAAGTTGTGCATATGTAAAATGGAAATAATGTTATAGCATCTTTGTAGTATTAAAAGAATGGGTAAGATGGCTCCATGCCTTGCAGACAACTAGTTGACCCTCAGGAGGGTTGGATTTAAAAAATAAGGCATGAACCATCCTAATCAAGGAACAGATCTCATGGCTACAGTTACATGTATCCCAAGAAAGCTCCCTGGAGACAGTTGGTCAACCCAGTAATTCCATGTGGCAAGTGCTCAATAATTTATAACTGTATATGCACATACAAATAACTCACCTGGGTATTATACCATAAACATGAATTATTATCTTAGTTTCTCATGTCCTATGTAGTAGCATATTTGGTACATAGTACCATGGAGTTTGCCTGAATTCTCCTTTTTTGTGGGTTTATCATATATAGGAAAAAAGAAAGAGGGAGAGGGTGACTAATATATTTTTTCTATTGGGATTTCAGTAGAATTACAAATATTTTCTAATAAAATTAAGCATGATGCTAGCATGTTTAATCCCTTCCAAAATTCTTTTTTACTTAAGGGGATTCTTGTGCCCTGGATTTCTGTCTCACTCATTTATTTATTAATTCATTCATTCTTTGCATAAATGTTCGCTGACCACCAGTCCTGAGCTGTGCAATCAGCTAAGTGCACAGCTCAGTGCAAAGTGAGTAAACAAGAAGGATTTCCTGAGTTCACATGTGGGGATTATATTCTGCTGGGGGTGCCCTGATGGTGTCACTTCTTTTGATGCTTCACCAAATAGTTCCCAACCCTCATCTCCCATTGCTTATGAGCTAGTCCTGGAGGTTGGACACTTGCCTCAGTGGACACAGCTACTCTGAGCAGGGGACTTCCCAGCTTTCCAAACAAAGAGCCCCTACACTTTTGTAACCTTGCTGACCTTCTGGATAGGTCAGTGGTTATATAGCCCAGAAGGAACTGGAATCTTCTTTCCAGGAACTCTATTCAAATGAACTTATTGTTGTACAGAACCTTGGCTGAAAGACCTGTGGGAAAGGTCCCAAGAACAAATACCAGGCTCTCTGAGGTGGGTCCGCGTGATTTACCAGCACTCTTTCTCATGATAAAGACACGAAAGGAAAACCAATGAAATGTGTCAGCTTCCATTGGCATGAACCAGAGATACTTGCCAGCGAGGGTGAGGGATTCTGGTCTAGAGTACCGTCACTTTCTTGAAACAGCAAGGATTATGCAAAGATAAAAAGCAAAAAGTAAACACTAAAACTGTGAATGAAGAATGAGCACAAAGAGGGGAAATCCTTCTATGGAAACAAGCTTTCCTCCAGAGGAGAAAAATAAGAACCTGCTTTAAAAAAAAAATCTCCCAGCCTGGAGTAATAGATGGAGACTGGAGTCTGCACAGGACCACGTTTCTCTGGTAAAACACAATGTTTTTAAATGGAAATTAACATTTGGCAGCTCAGAGATTGGCGTAGCAGATGCTGGATCCCCTGTAGGGTGGGGACAGAAGCAATAAATGTGAAGATGGTTTGGAGAGTGGATTAAGTAGAGGATAAAGCATACAGTAAAGTGAGAAAAAGCAAGTAGATTCTAAGAAGTCTGGTATGTAGGTTGAGGCAGCTTGACTTGGGAACTTATTCCTCCTGTGTTACTTATTTGTGCATCAGACCTCTGTGTCTTACATAGTCTGGAGCTCTGGGGATTTAGGGAGCTTGGGGCGGGGGAAAGAAGCCAACATCCATTGAGCCCCACCATTTGCCATATACCACTTGGGGTTTTCTCTGAAATCTGTAACAACCCTGAGAACTATGTCCCAACACTGGGCCTTTCCCTCTCCCAAGCTCATTGTCTCCCTATTGTTTTGGAATCTGTATCCTGCTGGGGTTTTTTTTGTTTTAATATCAGTCAGTGCTACAAATCTTTATTCCTGTTGTGGAATGCCACTTCTCCTTTGATCTTTGGAAGCTGCTGTGGGCCAAAATGTCCTTCTGATCCAGGGCACCGTGTTCTTGGACAATATGACTGACCCTGCCATTTTTCAGCTCCCCTTTTCTGCCTTTAGCCTTTGTATGAGTTCATATTCAAGCTCTGGATCATTTGTTCTGATGTCAAATCCTCATCCTGAAATATCCCCTCCCCTCAAGATGTTCTCTGCCATCTCCTTGAGACAGACACCAAGGCCTCTTCCCTCCAAACCAAACCTAGTTTAAGCCAGAATAGAAGCCAGGAAGGAGACGTGAATTACTGACAGCATTCCGGGTTCTTGACATTTCTAATTCTGAATACAAATTATACTTGAAAGACAAAAGACATGTTTATAGTAGAACATAGTAAAATGAAGGTCTACATGTTTGATTCAGAGAACCATAATGAATAAGTCATAGAAGAATAAACATGATTATGAAAATTCAAATGATAAAACATTTTGTCTTTAAGGATTTTTTTGGCAGTACTGGAATTTGAACTCAGGGCCTTATACATACTAGGCAAGTGCTCTACCACTTGAGCTATTTCACTAACTAAAGTCCTTTTTGCTTTACTTATTTTACAGATAGGGTCTCTCGTGCTTTTGTCTCAAGCCAGCCTTGGACCATGATCCTCCTACCTCTGCCTCCCACATAGCTGGTGTTACAGGTGTGAGCCACTGTGCCTGGCTTTGTTTTTAATTTTAATCATTCATTCATCTGATATTTATTGAGCACGTGCTATGTGCTGGCCACTGCAGTGCTAGGGATGTATTTGGCAATAAACTGCACAGATAAAGAAACTCTTGCTCTGGTGGAACTTTTATTCTACGGGGAAAACCATCAATTACCTACAAGTAAGTGCTAAGAAGGAAAATAAAGAAGAAGATAGAGGGAGTATCGGGATGGCTGCCACCTTACATAGGAAGGTCAAAAAGAGCCTCCTGATAAAAGTGACATTTTGAATAAGAATGTGAAACATGGGACTGAGCACTCAGATATCTTGAGAGAGAATGTTTCAGGAAACAGCAAGCACAAAGGCTTGGAGCAGGAACATGCCTATCATGTGTTCCAGGAAAAGCAAAGACACCATGTGGCTGGAACATGAGGAGTCAAGTAGCAGGTGCAGCCTGACTGTATGGGGCCTTTGGCTTTTCTCTAAGTGAAATGGCAGCAACACAGAGATGAATGGGGTCCTGGGAGGGATTTTTAAGGATGGAGAAATAACAGCATGTTTGTATGCTAGTGGAAACAGTCCATAAAGAAAGAAAATACAATGATGCAGGAAAGAGAGGGAAGAATTGCTAATGTGGTGCCCTCGAGAAGAGGAGTTGGGACGTGGGGCACAAGGAGGGCGGTTGGTGTCAGGATCATGACGGTCCATCCATAGCACAGGGAAGGAGGGTGTGTGTGGACATGGGTTAGGCAGGTAGAAGTGGCGAGTTCTCATGGAAGTTCTCTTCTGATTGCTTCAAATTTTCTTCCCAGAAAAGTAGCAAAGGTCATGAGCCAAGAGTTGTTAGAAATAAGACCCCAAAGAACACTGGGGTCACAATTGAAGACACAGAAACAGAGAATGGTCTCAACAAGGCAAAATTTATTTCTGCAGAAGGGTGCACAGGCACGCAGGCACAGCATGCACACAGAGTAGACCATAGGTCTGCATTTTTATCCTTGATGTGATGGGGCCCTGCCCCCTTTACTTGGATTGTTGAGTTCAGGTGTACAGTCTGTTTGTGATTGGCTAATGCTACACTTGGAATTTGGTGGGGTAGGTAGTAATTTTGGTGCAAAAACAGAGCTCAGAGAACAAGAGCCCAGAAGTGCAAGTAGCTAAAATGGTGACACACTGATAGAAAAGACTGATTTCCTCACAGTTCCCCACATTTTTATTTTTTGTTCTTTTCTTCAAACTCACTTAATATTATCTGACTCTCTATTTCAGCTGTACTCAACAATAATTGTATGGGAGTTTGTTTAGTTAGGGAAGTTTCTGAGTCTAAGAATTAGTCCCCTTATACAGGGTATAACACCCAACTGGAGCCATTGCCCCAAAGACAACAAGGAGGGATGTTAAGATTGAGGTCATTGCCCACTTCCATTTCCCAAACCATTGCTCTATCCAGTTGGTAAGGATGTCTTATCCCTGAGTTCTTAGTTCATTTGACAGGGCTGTCAGGCCTTGGAGAGCCTTGGTGATGGTCCCATCTGGAGCTGTGTTGTTGGGGATGAATGAACAGCATTTGCCCCCAATCAGGACACATAACCCCCCTTTTCTGCCAGAATCATGTCTAGAACCATTTGGTTTTCCCATGCCATTTTACTGGTGGGCCCTAGTTCTGCAATTCTCCTCACTGCATCCCTAGTATAGTTGACAAAATCTCTGCTGGTTATAATAAATACAGTTAATCCAGTCCACTTTTTTATTAATAGTGGACCAATAGAAGAGTGCTGATTCGAATCCTGCTGCTTTCTGGTTCCTTGCTTTGAATTCATCAGGGACTCCTGTGGGACCCCGATGGCATCCATGTAGACATGGGAGTCAAATGACCACCCGGGGAAACAAGATTTCATTTCTGTCTTTCCTTGGTTAGGGAAAGTTTGTGTTTCTGGAATTCTGGGGTGAAAGGGATAGCCAGTTGAACTAGAGTGCAAGTCCCACTCCATTTGACCAGAAGAGTCTCAAGTAAAGGTCCACTGCAATACCACCAAACATCTGCCCAGGTACAGTTAGAGCAGACATATTGCTCATCTCTTCAAAGGATCGGCCTTCACTGTATCGGATGCATTTCCCAGGAACTCTAATTCCTCCCTGAACCCTGAGAGGCACGAGGTATAGTTAGAGTTTTAGGATGGGAGTGTAATTGACTAGGATGGCTTTTGCCCCCCAGAATCTTTGACCACAGGAAACAGTAGTGACAAGGTTGTACAAGACTCATTGCCCCAGGCCATCCTTTTTTCGAAGAGTGTTATTATATGTTTCATTTTAGCAGAGTCTGAGGTCCATCCCAGAAGGAAAGCGACAACTTGAGGCTCTGGCCTTCCTGTCACACACATGTAACTTCACTTTTGTTTAAGATGCAGACAGAATATTTAATCCATTTCAACCAGGCATTACTTTCCTCATAACCAGTTTTAATAGCAATGGTCAGCGTTTAAAATCTTTAACCTCCACTACAGTTACCTTGGCTTGGTCACTATTAGGTTTGAGGGGTTATTTGAACTATGATTCTTTTAAATACTTTTTCTTACAGCTGGGATAAATTTATAGGCCTTTAGGGGGAAGAGGAATGCCTAAAATAAGTTACATTTGCCTCCCCATAGGAAACAATAGGCTGCATTGTTTTTTCCTTACTAGGGCTGTTAATTTAACATTTTACTTTTAGAGTAAGATTTAGCAAAGCTTGTAGACCTCTTACAAGCTTAAGGAGACAATGTTAATGTCCCCAGATAGAATTAAGTGTTTTTTAATTGACCAAGTGTTGGTCATTTTAAACTTTATAACTTTAGCCCTATAAACTTTGCATGGCATTTAAATGAAATTTAGACATACAGCTCACACATTTTTAACATGATAAATGTATTAAAATCACTGAAAAGACATTCAGTTAGGACTCAGTTTCCTAAAAAGTCAAAACCCTGATGAGTTCCACAAGCAATATTTTGACTTTAGGAAATCCCTTCGATAACTCTTAAATTACAGTCAACTTAATTACACACATAAACTTTTATAAACTCCATCTAGCATACACTTTTGAGACTTATTCAGGACCTTTATATGACATTCTGAACCTTCTGATGGTTTGTCCTTATCCCTCTTCATTTGGAACAATCTTTAGACAAACTTTTCTTTATAAAATTCTTTCTCATCCAAAAGCACTCTTTCTCCCTTTAACTTTTTTCCAAACACATAATCAATACCTTTTTTTTTCATTTTTCTTTTATTATTCATATGTGCATACAAGGCTTGGTTCATTTCTCCCCCCTGTCCCCACCCCCTCCCTTACCACCCACTCCACCCCCTCCCACTCCCCCCCTCAATACCCAGCAGAAACTATTTTGTCCTTATCTCTAATTTTGTTGTAGAGAGAGTATAAGCAATAATAGGAAGGAACAAGGGGTTTTGCTGGTTGAGATAAGGATAGCTATACAGGGCATTGACTCACATTGATTTCCTGTGCGTGGGTGTTACCTTCTAGGTTAATTCTTTTTGATCTAACCTTTTCTCTAGTTCCTGGTCCCCTTTTCCTATTGGCCTCAGTTGCTTTAAGGTATCTGCTTTAGTTTCTCTGCATTAAGGGCAACAAATGCTAGCTAGTTTTTTAGGTGTCTTACCTATCCTCACCCCTCCCTTGTGTGCTCTCGCTTTTATCATGTGCTCATAGTCCAATCCCCTTGTTGTGTTTGCCCTTGATCTAATGTCCACATATGAGGGAGAACATACGATTTTTGGTCTTTTGAGCCAGGCTAACCTTACTCAGAATGATGTTCTCCAATTCCA
This sequence comes from Castor canadensis, assembly GCF_047511655.1. Classification (NCBI taxonomy): domain Eukaryota; kingdom Metazoa; phylum Chordata; class Mammalia; order Rodentia; family Castoridae; genus Castor; species Castor canadensis. The sequence continues at coordinate 132,421,833 of NC_133393.1, read as the reverse complement.
TCCATTTACCAGCGAATGATAACATTTCGTTCTTCTTCATGGCTGCATAAAATTCCATTGTGTATAGATACCACATTTTCTTAATCCATTCGTCAGTGCTGGGTCATCTTGGCTGTTTCCATAACTTGGCTATTGTGAATAGTGCCGCAATAAACATGGATGTGCAGGTGCCTCTGGAGTAACAGTCTTTTTAATCAATACCTTTTTATATCCTTTCTACTTGTTGACTTTGTAATTTGTATTTTAAGATAGCTTTTATAAGAATTTTAAATTTAAATAAAATTGTCTTTTCAATTAGCCTTACTTTTATGATATAGACCCATGAAAAATGGCAATTTTAAACTGTTTGTCTATACATAATTGGCACATCCAATTATGAAAGAGTTGAAACAGGATGAAACAGATCGAGATTACTTCCCATAAAATAATGTCTGTATTTTAGTTAGAGCTGGTTGAAATAAAACCTTGAAAACCTGGTTTTTCTAAAAAGTAGTAACAGAAGAGGTGAGGGAGAGAAGGGAACAGAATCAGCAATTCCTTTATATTAACTCTATAATAAGAATCATTTTAAAGTTGTTTAAACACATACATATGCAAAAAAAAGTTTTAAATTAGGCATCCATAAATGTCAATTTAAGTGTGATTAGATGACCTGGAGTTCCAGAACAGTCATAAATGCAAGACTAATAGACATACACACAAAGACACATAAAAACAACTAGAGTGCACCAGAAAAACCTTCTAAATCATGTGTAAGTTAGAATTTTCCTTAGGGTAGCAACAAAATAAGATCAGGGCCTTTAATTTTTATGCAAATCACAACAGATCTCTTTAAACCTCCTGTTTTAATATGTACCATCCCTTCCCTGCTAAAGACCAAAATAGAATCCAAATTTCCCTGTTAGACAAACTGCAGAAACTCAAAATCAGTTTAAAAGTAACACAAATGACTCAAAATACCAAAGTTGCAGTTGGAGTCTTTTAAGGCCCAATTCTGAGGCATGTTAATGTTAGGTTTGGCCATATGTTATTGTTTTAATCCCTCCTTTTAAACATTTTACACATTTAGTAGTACCCTTCGTGTAGTAAACAACACTCATAGAATCCTAAGGGAGAATCATCAGGACTGCATTTTCACCTATGCTGTCTCAATTTGTGCCTATAGAAGACAAAAGGAAGAAAAGACAGAAACGAGGTGTCCATTTTTAATCATTGCACCTCCCCACTTCTTCTTGCTGGATCCTGGACTTCACCATCCTCTAGGGGTCCCCTTACTAGGCATATTGAGACACTCGACTAGGATCAAAGAGCAGGATCTTAACTGAAGATGGCCTCTTTTAAGACTTCGGATTTGCCCCTAGAGGGTGCTTTTTAAATCACCTCCAATAATAGTTTACCTTGTGCTACAGCACCTTTGTTAGTAGTCAAACCTTTTAAAGAAAATTTAGGGAGCCCAGTTTTGGGTGGAAAGTTGGCATCCTATATCCTCTGGAAAAACATACCATATGCACGAGTCCAGCCTCTTAATTTACACCAAAAATTAGTTGTTGTTGTTGTTGTTGTTGTTTTTAATCAGAATCTGAATGTCAGGCAAGGAAAAGGGATTACATCTCCAATGAAACTGGTGATATCTGGCTATCTTAATAAACATTGGAATGGCAGAATGAATTAGCCCATCAAGAGTTAATTTCAGGGAAGGAGTCCCTTAAATCATAAACAAACAAACAAACAAAAACCCAAATGCCTTATTGAATCCATAACAGAACCAAGAAGGGGGATGTCTTATTGCCTTTTAGCTAATGTAACAACCTAGAATATTAAGGTCCCAATTTTAAACACATGGGCATTTGTAGGAGCTAAAGAAAAGCTTAGGCAGGAAACTGAAATTCTCTCTCTGGTCCCTCCAGCCTGTGTGTACATGAGGCAGAGGGCATGGGTCCATAATCCCAACTGCATGGTGTCTTGGCCAGGAGAGCAAATGGGCCAACCCATGGTTGCCTTCTGCAGTGATCTGCACATGACCTGTTCCCCCTCCTGGTCTTGACATGTCTGTGATGGGGACAAATGTCCCATCTTGAAAGCAAGACTTAAAGGTGTTAACTGCTAGTAGTGAGTTTAGACAGATTCAGAGACTTAGAATTAGGTGGAAAATAATCCAGGAGAGAAGCAGCTCCAAACCTTAGCCATTAGATTAGTTTCACCTTCCTCAGAGCTCTTTTTACTTGCGATGGTTCCCCATCCTGGTCTACCTGGTTGGTGAGAATGCCCACCAGCTGCTCAGCCTCCCTAACTTCCTGGAGGTATCTGCACACTACCCCATGTGCTTCGTCCATCTGTGACCGATTCCCTCACAGGACGATGTCCAGTTGGTGGCACTACTTGGCAACAAGCAGCTCTGTATAAGCCCCCGACTAGCTCCCTATGGACTGCCATCAGGCTGTATGCTGTCACCTGGATAGCTATGGAGCTGTGGATTGAGACTCTATATTCACTTGTGTCTCAGACACAATTCATTCACTCTCACGCAACCTCTGGGATCCTCCCAACCACCATGGAACACTTTGCAAGTGATGGCATTTCTTACCTTCCTTGGTCTGTGCACAGAGCGTCTTGGTCGCTGTGTGCTTACTAAGGCCCTTTCTCCCTGTGTTGCCGATATAATTCAGGCAAGGTATGAATTTCCAGTCCAAGAGCGCTGGTCACCAGATACCTTGGGGCCACCACAATGAGGTGGAGGGACATGTCTCTCGGAAGGGACTTCCAAGCACCTCTCCTGGATGGAATTATCCCAGATGAGTCCCCAAATTGTTAGAGATAAGACTCCCAAAGACTACTGGGGTCACAATTGAAGACACAGAAACAGAGAATTGTCTCAGCAAGGCAAAATTTACTTTTGCAGAAGGGTGCGCAGGCACCTGGGCACAGCACGCACACAGAGAGACCATAGGTCTGCATTTTTATCCCTGATGGTGGGGCCCTGCCCCTTTACTCAGATGGGTCAGTACAATCTGCTCATGATTGGTTAATGCTACACTTGGAAGTGGGGGTGGGGTAGGTAGTGATTTTGGTGTGAAAACAGAGCTCAGTGAACAAGAACCTGGAACTGCAAGCACTAAGCTGGTGACACACTTTGATGGAAAAGACAATTTTCCTTACACTCTGAAGATGGGGGAGCGATAGGTGTGGAGGAGAGAGGAGCATTGGAGTGGTTTGGACTTTCAATGTCTTCCAAAGGCCCATGGTTTGGAGACTTGACCCCCCCCAGTCCATGGTACTATTGGGGAGTGGAAAACCTTTATGAGATGGGACCAAGTAGAAGAAAGTTAGCTCACTGGGAATATGCCCATGGAGGGAATTGTGGAACCCAGGTGTCTTCCTCTTTTTCTTTCATGTACCATCCATGAGGTGAACAGGTCTCTTCTGCCACACATTCCTCCCCTGATGGGCTGTGCTGCCACAGGCACAAAGCCATGGGGCCATTCAGTCATGGACTGAAACCTGTGAGACTGTGAGCCAAAGTAAACCTTTCCTCCTTGTAAGCTCATTATCTCAGGTATTTGTTACAGTAACAGAAAGCTAATTAATATAAATATGAATTGACCATGAGGAGGGCAAGAGACTAAATGATCTGTAGCACAGCATAAATGGAGGCAGGTTTAGCCCAGAAAGAGGTTTACTAGTACGTACAATAAGGAGAAGGGAGGAAAGGAGTTGAGTGTAAGTAAGTGAATGATGATAAGCTGCCTAAGAAGCAAGGTCAGGACATGGGGGATACTGCTAACAGTGCAAAGATGGGAGGGCCCATGCATGCTGCTCCTTGGATTGGGAGGGAGCTAAAAGGAGTGAGCTGGAAATCTGGAAGGTGATGGTTGGGAGGCCTGAAATCAATGAAGGAGAGGGTGTGGTTTTGGTCATAACATAATCTAGAGTATTACTGTTGGGGAAACTGAGGTGGGATGCAAAACAAGATATTTGATGGGAAAGTGGTAAAGGAACACAGAAGCTGGCATATCAGGAGGTTCTTCTGTGGGTTTTGAAATCACCAAATATTTTTAAATACCAATGATGTGGTCAAGGGTAACAGTGAATCAGGATCTAAAATCTTTAAAGAATGAGGGGAAGTGACAGGCAGGGGGTACAACAAGGAGGGGTAGCCAGTGCAACAGTCTGATGATGACAGTGCTTCAAATGGAAGGTCATTAACCCAGAGGAGCAAGAGGCCAACTGTGGCACCTGAAGCCATGGCACAAAAGGAGTGAGAGAGAAGCAGCAGAGGAAGCAGTGCCCACAGAGAGGACCCAGACTTCAGTTAGGACAAGAAACGGGGGAAATAGAGAGGACATTGCTACTGATGGCTGTGGGTTCCAAGAGCTTGGGCTATGCAGGACAATATGGGAGGGGAGTTGGTGGTGCTGTTTATTGCATCCCTGGAGATTCTGAGCCTGTATGTAACCTGTCCTAACAGGGGTAAAGGTCACCATAGGGTTGGTCTTCTTGGTTTTGGAGGCTGAGAATATGTGTTTTGGGGGAACTCAGTGGAGAAGAGGACTTGCCAGGATGTCTTAGACCTTTGTCCCTACCCATGACAACTATAAACAAGGAATGCTTAGAACAGAAAACAGAAAGGCATCAAAGTCCTCAAAGTATTTTAACCGAAATGGTGGAAATGTGGACAGTGTTCCTTCTTCTTTTCAGTGTTTTGATGTAAAACTCACACCACTCCTTGTAATTAGAACAGTGCATGTTTATAGAGTTCAGATTACTTTGTCCAGAGATCACTAAGGAAAAAACACATTAAAAACATTCCTGATGATGTTCACTTGTGTGTTCTTAATGTGTTTTCACAGGATATCCCAGATCAAGCAAATACCCTTCTGCCCTTGAGTACGGCTCGTACAGCACATCCTGCTGCAGTCTCAATTACATTTTTCTGGCCAGATCCAAACCTTTCAGGTTCTTCCAGGAAGTGTACTTCCAAAAATGTCCAGAGCCTGTACAGAGAGTTCACATGTGCCTAGACTGTAATCAGAAACAACTAATAAATAGTTCTTTATGTTTTTGTTAAGTCCTCTGAAGCCTTAAGGACTGTGAAAAGCCAAATTATTCTAAATTTTCAATTTTGTTACCAAATCTCTTTATTTTTATTAGATGAGTATGTGTTTATTCCCTTACCCATCCTTATCCCTAAAGCACTTCTTTGTAATTCAACTTCCTAGTCCTGTAAACTAAGATTTTCATACAAATGTTTATAGAAACTCACCAATCTGGCCAGGCATAGTGGTGCACACCTGTAATTCCAGCAGTTGGGGAGGCTGAGGCAGGAAGATCATGAATTTGAGGCCAGCTTGGGCCACATAGTGAGCCCCTGTCTCCAAAAAAGAAAAGAAAAAAAAAAGGTGAAACTCACCAATCTATTGTCAACTTAATCCACTAACAACATGGGTTAATTTGGAAATTCCCTATCTTGCCCTGCTTTAGGGAACGTTTATTGATTCCTTCCAGGTTGGAGGTAGACCACTGTCTTATCTAAACAGCCACTTACCTAAACAGACAGCTCTGATTAAGGGCTAGGTACCCTTAATCCCGTGTTTCTTGAATGCATGAGTGTTGATTAATATTACAAAGACACTCTTAACTTCCAAGCATTTCAAGATACTGATCTGGACTTTGAGCATGAAATTCTGTCGGGGGGGGGGGGCGGGGGGGGGGAAGAACTAGGACAGGCAGAGTGGCTCAAGTGGTAGAGCGCCTGCCCAGCAAACGCAAGGCTCTGAGTTCAACTCCCCAGTACCATAAATAAATAAATAAATTTATAACTAGTAGTATAGAAAACTGAACTCTTGACTGTGTCTAACATTTAAGAACTTGGGCAATGTATTCCACCTTGCTGGGCCTCAGTTTTATCATCTGAAATATGAGGAAATTGGGCCACAACTACAGAAATATTTAGAGTCTGATGGTATGATAGAGATTTTCTGTTATCTCTTGAAAGAAAGCAGGATTTCTAAGTCCTAGTTCATTTCCTATCCCCTTATACTGCGCTGAGCTTTAAGCCACTTACAAATCAAAAAGTCAATGACTCCTGCTTTAAAAGTCATTTCAGAATAGTGGGGACTTTGGGACAAATTTGCCTGTGCCTGTCCACATTACCCTCCCCACTCTTACCCCTCTCTCCCAAAGCCTATTGAACCTTCTCTAAGGACTTTGGATCAAAAAGCCCACATTGTGGTGGTTGTACAACTCCATGAATTACACGCTTTCATTAGGTGGGCTGTGTGGTATGTGAATTATACCTCAATAAAGTGAGGTCAGAATTCTTTTGTTTGTAGATGATTAAAAACCAACTCAAACCAAATGGAGCAAGAAAGGAAAGTTAATAACCCTTGTCATCACAAACTCCCACACTAGAGCTGGGTCTCACAAGGTGGCATTCAGCTCGCATGTGTGGTAGCTTTACTCTCAGGAAGGTTTTCTCCATGGGTGTCCCCTGGAATGCTCACTGTGCATGGTCACTATTTTGGTACCTCTGGCAAAAGCAGCTCTTTCCCAGTGAGTAGGTCCAGCAGAGCTTAGAATGGAGTAGCATGACTTGGTCACATGAATATCCCATAATATTCACAAACACTCCCTCCAGTGCTCCGGGTATGCCAACTCTGTGCTCAAACATCCCATCAATGCGATTCAGGCACACTACCCCAAATATGGCACCTTGGCATACTGCATATTTAATGCTAAAGAAATTTGAGGAAACTAGTAGAAGCAAAAAGTCACTCTGACCTTTCCCCTACTCTTTTCCTGAAGCAGGTCCTAAGACCCTCGTGTGAGAGGTGACTTCTCTGTATCCAGAGAAGAGGAATGTCCTTATCACTAAAGTTCAAAGCCCACAGAAAAGGAGCCAGACAGGCCTGGCTACATTCCCCCAGTTTCCTATGCTTTACCTATGCCTTTTGTCTCTGCCATAGTTCTCCACAGCTACCCACTCTTCATCAAACCGCTTTTAAAAACACATCTGATGAACCCTTCAGGTCTTCAGTTCCTTAGAAAGGCTCCGTGTTACATAAAACTTACATTAAATATATTTATATATGTAAATATATCTACACTTTTATTGGTTTGCCTTGTGTTACAGGAGCCCCAGGCAATGAAACTAAGATAAATAGATGAAAAAGATACCTTTCCTACCAACACCATTTATAGAGGGAAAAATTGAGACACACAGAGGTTAAGTAACTTGCCTGGGGTCACACAGTAGCAGCAGAGCTGCAATTTGACACGCGGTAGTCTTGTTTGTGGTCTTGTTCTTCAATGCTGTGCAGACTGTAGTCCCTGGACCCAAGGGAAGGGAATGTGCAGAGTGGCCAATCTAGAGCTGGTCCAGTGTTTGCAACTGCATTCTCTCCTGACTCCCTGTGTTCTGGACTCTGGAGGATGGATTGAGTTATCTATAGACACTTATACACATTGTCTGTCTATAGATATCTGCCTGTCATATGTGTATAACACTGATATAAAAGGCAGGTCATGTTTATACATATGATAGCTTCTCGGAGACTGCAGCTGTCCCTGCAGCATATTCTTCATGTTAGGCAACATCACTCTGACCATAGCCATTGGGAAAGAAGCCTCAGAGCTTGTGAGGAACAGAAAGACTCAGGCTTTTTGGTCCCAGAATCAGCAGAACCATGTTAAGATCCTGACCTCTCTTAAAATCCTATCAGTATATACTTGGGAAGGGATCATAGAGTACCCATTCAGTGCTTCATCAGCAACAAAAAGTAAAGGGAGACTTCAAAAACTTCTCCTAAAAAGGGTAAGGAAAAGTAATAGAGGGGGTTTGACTGACTATACAATGTATTTATAGGCAAAACCCCACTGAACAATGAGCACAGACGCTAAAGGAATGAAGGAGGAATGTAAAACAGATCACGTTAAGGAGAGGTAATGGTGGGAGGAGGAAGGTAAATGAAGAGGGTAAAGGAGGGTGAATATGGTTGAGGCACTTTTGTACATGCATGAATATGGAACATTGAAACCTGTCAAAGTCATTTGAAGAAGGGGAGTGGGAGAAGAGAGAGAATAATGGAGTGGATGCACCAAACTGGGGTATAGCATATGTATATATGGAAATGTCACAATGAAACCCCCTGTATAACTATTATATACTAATAAAAGTGCTTTAAAAAAAAAAGTTCCTTCCTAGAGTAAGTCGTAACTAATAGACATACCCAATGTTGTAGAATCCAAAGTTGAGCTTAATAGACACTAATTCCAGAAAAGGAAGATGCAGATTGGAGAATTTAAATTTTTTTAGTCTTTTTCTGATGCAAGAATAAACCTATATAGATATTTCTAAGGTATCAATTATCATGTTTTTAGAGTGTGATTCATAGGACCACTAGTAACAGAATCACCCACAATGCTTTTTTTTTTTTTTTCGGCTGGGGGCAGTACTGGAGTTTGAACTTAGGGCCTCTCCCTTGCTAGGCAGGTGCTCTACTACTCGAGCCACGCCTCCAAGCCATTTTTTGCTATAGTTACTTTTCAGATAAGGTCTTGGCCCAGATTGCAATCCTCCTGCCTCCACCTCTCACATAGCTGGGATTACAGGCATACATCACCACTCCCAGTCCTCCATGATGCTCTTTATTAAGTCGTAATCTTGTGTGGCAAACGCAAGGCTCTGCATTTGTTAAATACCCAGGTGATTCATTCTTATGTGCACTAACATTTGAGAATCATTACTTTAAGTGGCTAGTAGAAATTGGCCAAGTTCTTAGATGAAGCAGGACCTTAGGGCACTTGAATGGAACCAAAGACAACACCTATGGCTATAGGTGTCAACTTCCATTGAGAAAGAAAAGAGGAGGCTCAAAATCTGAGCTCTGCAGAGCAGAAAAGACTAGCAGTGACCAATAAACTTGTGTTAAGATTTTTTCAGATTAAAAACTTACTTCCATGAGCTGTAAACTATGACTAACCAACACTAACAGCATTAATAATTGTGGTGATTATTAGGTAGCAAGAGCTGACGTACTGCTCTGTACAAGGTGCTTTACTGGCGCTTTCCCATTCCAGCCTCCTGGCAGTCTCATAAAGGATTAGGTATTCACTGAGGTACAGACATTAAGCAACTTGTCCCAGACCAGCAACGTGGCGAGCTGAGATGGATGCAGAACAAGTTCATTTAACATTAGAGCCATTTGATTTTAACCTTTGAGCCATGTCATCTTGCTCTCTCAATAAGAATTCATTTATTCCCCAGGAGATTGAAAATAGAAAGTCCAAAAAACATTGACTGCAACAAACATAAGTTTATTATAGACCTGGAAAGAAGAGTCCCCGGGACTGTGCATCCTGAGAGATTGAGCAGCTATGCTGAGGCAGGCTTCTGTGACTCAGGTACCTGTCACCAGCATTAGGAGACAGTGGTGTCCATGTTCTGTGGGCTCCAGTAGTGCTTCCAGAAAGTTTCAAGGGTCAGATGTCTCCTATTTCCCTGGCTCTTGGATTCTTGATGTTTCAAGGCTGGTTAAATTGCTGCTCTTGACTTACCCTGAAAACCTTTCCCCTGGGTTAGAATAGAGAAGGCTAATGTGCCTAGAAAGATTTACCACAGGAACCTGTTTACAAATGCACATACCACTCCAGAGCACTTTTGCTCAAACTCAAGCACCTGTTTTAGGCCAGGCTGTGAATTAATATAAAATAATATTTGAAGTATGGGCTCAGAAATTCACAGATGAGACGCACAAATCCTTAGACTCTAAGATAACAAGTAGTAGGGTATAGGAAGCTAGAGTTGAACTGCCTGGCCCAAGCCTAGTTCCAGTACTTACCCTTTCCTGGCCTCAGTTTTCCCAGCTACCAAAGGATTACAATTGCATGTTCTAATGGAGGTATCGTTAGGATGAAGCAAAGTGAAATGTATAAGGTTTTTCTCATGATCTGTGTCCTGTAGTATGTGCTCAGTCAGTAACTCCTCTAATGAACGCTTATTCTTGTTTCACACAAAATATTAGTTATATCAAGAGAAGGGAGACAGTGCTGCTAGCAATCAAGAAGACTGATCTGTGGAGGTGCATTCGATCTGGGTCCAAAAGGGAGGAATTTGTATGAGGGAGAAGGGATTATTCCATCTAGCAAAAGCTAGGTGAGGCAAGGCTCTGTGAGCCTTGCAGCATGGCGAAGGGTGGGGTGGGGTAATCCCCAGAAGGGGAGGAATTGAGAGACTGGTCAGAGAGAGTTGGGAAGGTCCCAAGTGATGGGTATCATAGTGATCAGTCTTGGGTTTGGTGTTGAATGCCTACTAAAGAAAATTCACAGTGTCTTTTAGTTTATTTTGTTTTTTCACTTATAATTCTTGTAATGCTAGCCAGTTGATTTGGAGACAAAAATTCGCTGGAGTTTTTAGGAGGCTAACAGTACTGGTTTGTCTTTGGGCAGCCCAGGACCCCAGACACTGGGGAGGGGGGCAGGAAGAGGAGGAGAGTGCCCCAAAGAGTTATGCTGATCTGGTGATTTTAGCTATTACCTGCTTGCAAGTGGGATAGATTTACTCCCACTGAGAGGTTCTTGGAGCCCAGAATGTTACATAAGTGAAACGCCTGATGCGTTTGGTCTCTGTGAGACTTAATCCATCACATCTATCCCCATTCAACATTTTCAATACTCGTAATGAACAGTGATCGCTAAAAGGCAGGACTTGACTGATTCACAATCACAAGAGGATTAAAAAGTCAGCTCCTAAAGCCTCTCTTCTGCCCTTGTCCGCCTAACAGAAGACCGTCTCCATGTCTCCATGAGGAAGGACTCCATGAGTTCGGACCCGGCACGTGACCCAAGTCATGTGCAGTCTTGTTTCATGTGGGAAGTATTCAAGGGAGAGTCTTGAAGCTTGGCTGGTCTGTAATTAGACTGGTTGTACTGGTTTTTCTTTGGTTAGTAAATTCATGGGCCAGAAACACCTCTGGTGCAGGAGTTGAGTCCAGAATTGGCACATTGTCCATTTCAGAGCAAACTGAAAGTATGTCACACTTTGAGTATTTTCAGAGAGCAGACATGGCCACAGCTTAGGCCTGGATTAACCTGATTCACAGTAAATCTGCTTCAATAGTACCAGCTGTAGTAGTGAATGTAAATATACAGGTCTTTGTAAACATAGGCCTTTTTTTTTTTGAGACAAGGTCTTGCTGTATAGCCCTGGCTGGCCTCAAACTTGTGCTCCTCCCACTTCAGCCTCCCTATGGGATTATAGGCATGTAAACATATGATATTTAGCACTGAGAAGCTATCATTGAATTTTTTTTTTAAATCTTGAATCAGTTGGTGAATGTTTGTATACATATCCAAGCAAGTTTCCAGGGTATGCGTATTATATCTTTTAATTCTTACCTTCAATCACAATAAATACTTGAAATCTCTTGCATTCATATAAAGCTCTTTGATTATTTCCACCTCATCTGATTTTACCCAGAACCAAGACAGGCATGATGAATTACTGTATCCCCTTGACTCATAGAGGATAGTGTCACTGAAGATGGGCGACTTGTACAAAGTGACAAAGCCAAATGGTAGCTAGCCGAGAGGGGACAGCCAGCAAGGCCGTCTGCTTATGGGTTCTGAGTATTAGCCCCCACACCCCCCTTCCCACCATATTACTACCAAACAGTAGGACTTGATTGATTTTTCTTTTCTTTCTTTCTTTTGGATGGTACTGGGGTTTGAACTCAGGGCCTGGCACTTACTAGGCAGGCACCGTACCACTTGAGCAATTGAGCCATGCCCACAGCTCTTCTTGTTTTACTTATTTTGAATAGGATCTCATGTTTATGCCCAGGCAGTCTGAATCATCCTCCTCCTATTTATGCTCCAGTATAGTGGGATGACAGGTCAGCACCACCATGCCCAGCTAGATTTCTCTTTTTTTTTTTTTTTGAAACAGGGCCCTGCTTTGTTGCCCAGGCTGACCTTGAACTCATATCCTCCTGCCTGAGCCTCCTCAGTGCTGGGATTACAGGCACATACCACCACACCTGGCTTTTGATTGATTTTTTTCCTAATGCCCTAAAAAACTGGAGTAGATCATCTTTTTGTTTCTTTGTTCTGTTGGCCCAGTTACACACCATCTCTTCTGTAGATGTCTCCATCCTCTAGGCCATGGAAAACAAATTTTACACAGAGCAAAGGATTTTTTTTTTTAACCAAACAAAATGCAAGTATTTTTGGAGTGGAGAATAAGTAAAACAAATACCTTACCTGTGCTGATTGCTCACTAAAGCCTTGCCAACCAACACCCTGAAGGGACTGGGTTTAGAAATTCAAGTTATTTTACCATCATCTGAAATACATCCTTCTTTAGATATCACCTTCCCCTTTGACTTCAGCTCCATTTCTCTCCTGTTTCCTCCTCTTCCTCACCTGTCAACTGTGGAGAGTTGACTGATTCCCAGCTCCCATTTCCTCACCTCCCTCTCTTCTCTCATTCTTGTGTAGTCTAGAAGCTTCTGTAAAGGTCATCAGTGCTTTCCATGAGAATCAACTCAGTGGGCAGTTCGTAGGACACAGTTCGCTTCCTCTCTTTAGCAGGATTTAGAACAGATTGTTACCTTGGAAAAGTGACTTCTCTAAATTGTTTGTGAGGTGGGGGTCATGCCTTCGTCTTGGAATTGTAATGAGCTGTAAATGAGACAGTTTGTGGAGGTGGTAAGCACAGTCAGTGCCTGCCATAGTGGTAAGCAGCGAGAAGCACCAACACATGCTTCACCAACACGCTTTTCCTTTGGGGACACATGTTTTCTTATTTTCCTCTTATACCTTTGGTCCCCTCTACTCCTTAATGCTATCATAAAATGTTGGAATTTTTCATCCCACAAATATTTAGCATTTTCATGCCAGAAAGTTTTCTTAGCCCTAAATGTGGATGCAATTAAGTTGTGAGTTTGTGTGCAGGTGGAAATTTTTAATAACTAGTATATAACATACCAGATGAATATAAATTTATAAATATATGTATAGATATAGTAGACTCCCGCATTATCCATGGCAGATATGGTCCAATACCATATCTGAAGATATGTCTGAAATTGTGCATAGTACCGAACCCTATATGTACGATGTTGCTTTTACCCATATATATCCATGGGAAAGTTTAAGTTGTAAATTAGGCATAGTAAGATATTAACAACAATACACTAATAATGAACTAGAATAAATTATAGCAACATACTGTAATAAAATTGCCAGCATCACCACTCTTGGGCTTTGAGACCATTATTAACTAAAATAAGAGTTACTTAAACAGAGGACAGTTGGTCTGTAGCTGAGACAGCTATTAAGTGACTAACAGGTAGGTAATGGAAAGATCTAACTCAGGTAGCCTAACCTACTCTATCTTGTCTGGCAAGATGGCTGTTTTACTATGTTTTTCAGAAACTGTTTTTCTGAACTCAAGCAGAACCTCCACTTGCAACTTATAGACATTATTTCACCTCATGATGTCATAGAAAAACTTGTACAAGCAGACAAACAGCCACCTTAGTAAAACATTGACAAACTGACCACCCCAACCCCTTCCTGGAAAAGCTAGCTGAACCAAAACACAAAAATGTCAGCAGTATATTCCTTCTACATCTCAAACGCTTATAAACCCGAGCCCTAACCTCATTTGGGGCTGATACCTCTTAGTATTGGTCCCTTTCCTCCTTTAGAAAAGTGAATAAAATTTTGCTTCTGTTTCAGTTCTTGTTTTTCTGTGAAATCTTTCACACCCTCTGCACTGGCCTCACGGACTGGGACCTGCCTAACAGGTAGCATAGACAGTGTGGATACTCTGCACCAAGGGATGATCAATGTATTGGGCCGATGAAGCAGGACGGGGCAAAGATTTCATTATCCTACTGAGAAAGGCGTACGACTTAAAGCATGCATTATTAATTTCTAGAATTTCCCATTTAATATTTTTGGACTGTGATGAACCACAGATAACTGAAATTGCTGAAAGCAAAACCATGGATAAGTGGTAACTACCATAGATAGTAGAATATATATCATAGTATATATTAGAATATATTTATAATTATTACACTTGGTTATGTATTTATCACATACTCGTACTTGTAATACTACATACAAGAAAACAGGCATCATATAAGACAATGTTAACTTTTAGAAAGCAGGGAAAGGGGGATGGGTGAGTATTGCGATTTACAATAAGATGATCAGGGAATTCCACACCTGTTGGCTGGGATATTTAATTGAAGACCTAAAGGAAGTGAGGGAGTGACACATGTGGAATAACTAGAAACCATCCATTCCAGTGCAGAACCCTCGAGGTACAGGTATACTTGGTATATCTCTGCATCTGTTCCAGAGACCCTTTACTCTTCATCTTGTCCCGACTCCTAGATCACACCTGGCTTGAACTAGCATTGTATTCATCCGTCTACTTCAAATCACACATGGGCGCCTACTTAGTTTGCCCACACATATCTATGCTCCTCCCCATCCCTCTGGCTCCCCTGGGTCCCACATTTCAGTGCATGGCACCCAGCCAGTTGCTTAAGAGTCCTCTTTGGAGCATCCCTCCCTTAACTCCTCACATCCAGGGAGGCACCAAGTTCTGTCATTCCTGTCCACAAGCTGCCCTTTTGGTCAGGTTCCACTTCTTGCCTCTCCTGGAGCAGTACTTCCTGCCCAGCTGCACCTGCTCTGCCTTCCCCACTGCAGATAGAGTTGTCAAATAGGTCTTGTGCACAAAGAAGTAGAACCCGTGGGAGTGGTGAGAAGAAGTTCTTTCTAAAGATGTACCTTTCTCCCAGTGGAACAGCCTTTTAGGTCAGTAAAGGGGACACCTAATAACACTGGGAGTGTGCTCAGGGACCACGTGACTGGGGTGGAGCGCTACCCAAAGACATCCCACTAACATTTGCATGTCCAGAGTGCTCTTTCCCAGAACAAAGAATGCTTCCTTTCCACATAAGAACTGCAGCATCCCTTGGCCACAGGAAGCCTGTCTTTGTCTGGCTTTGAACAATAGTTTTGCATCTAAATTCTGCTGCTCAGAGCACCTCGGTACAGAATAAGGAAATTTCTTAATTCAAAAAGAAAAGGACAGGATGTGATACATATGCATGTTCACTTCTTCATTTAGTTTTACCAGAAAGAAAGGTAACACATTAGATTGGCCAGCTGTACCCCACCCCAGCAACAGTGACTTAAAACACCACAAATAATAATGAAACTCTGAGTCACGTGCTGGTGACTCACACCTATAATTCTTGCTACTCAGGAGGAAGTGATCAGGAGGATCGCAGTTTGAGACCAACTGGGGCAAATAGCTCTTGAAACCCTATCTTAAAAATAGCCAATACAAAAAAGGACTGGTGGAGTGGCTCAAGTTGTAGAGCACCTTCCTAGCAAGCCTAAGGCCCTGAGTTCAAGCCCCAATACTGCCTGAATAAATAAATAAATATCTGATCATATGACTCCTCTGCTTGGAATTGATCAGTGGTTTCTAATTGCCCTGGCAATAAATTCTGGACTTGTTCATCTGGCCCACCAGGGCCCTGTACCTCTGGGACTTGCCTTCTCCTCACCTCATCTCTTGCTCCTTCCAGCCATGCTAGGCTTAGCTCCATTTCTCAAGTACTTTCTTCTTTCCTCTCAGCTGTCTTTCTCTACCTCTCTATCCCCACCTAAAAGCTATTCTTTTAGACCTCAACATAACTGTCTCATTATTAGTTGTCTTAGTCTGTTTTATGTTGCTGTAACAAAATACTGAAGGCTGGAGAATGTATAAAGAAAAAGGTTTCTTTGGCTCATGGTTCTGGTAGCTAGAAAGTCCAAACAGCATGACACTAGCAACTGGCAAGAGCCCCATGACTGTGCCACAACACGGCAGGTGCTTTACGTGGCAAGAGATGAAGTTTGAGAGAGGGGAGGGGTTAGGCTCATTCTTCCATAACAACCTACTCTCGAGGGAAATAACTCACCCTATACGGCCAGCATTCATCTCTTCACAGGGTGTTCATGACCCAGTCACTTCCCTCTAGGCTCCATCTCTTAAAGGGCCCACCCCTTTTCGACACAGTTACGTTGGGGACTAAGCTTCCAGCACATGAGCCTTTGGGAGAGAAACCATATCCAAACCATACCACTGGAGAATCCTTCCCAACTCCTAAACCCAGTTAGTCCTCTGTCAAGTGGCCACATCACACTATTTTCCTCCTGAGTCCAAGCCACACTGTATTTGTTTGGAGTCTGTTTTCCCTGGCTGTGTCCTACATTCCAGCCAGAGCTTGACATAGGAGGTCCTCAAAAAGTATCAACTGGCTGGTTTGCTTGGGTTTTGATGTGAACGTTCATGTGTTTCATAAAGTGTTTATGAAGTGAGGATTGAAAATGCCATTCTCATTAACTAGGTGATCCATTTTATTAGCAAGAGAAAGGAATAGTTATCTGAACTGTACCATTTAAAAAGTGAAAATAGATTTCTAAAGGGGATTGGCAAAATAAGAGGACAGAAAAGCTGTGTGAATACTGGCCTTTTGTGCCCTTCACTTCACTTGGTCTTGTATCAAAAGTAATGACTTCATATACCTAATCCAGCAAAATGGAGTTCCTCCCATTTTGGCCTGAGTGAGCTCTCATAGTGTGCTTTCTATGAGTCAGGGTAAAATAGTATATTCATAAACCTCCAAATCTAAAAACCAAGCCCCGTCCCCAAAGCTGCCACGGGAAGCTGCAGATACGTTCTGTGGAGTCGGTTGCTGTGGTCCCAGTGTATTTTGCATTTTGGATAGCAATGTCAACAAAATGAACCCTGGTTCATTTTCAAAAGGTTTCTTCCCTTTTGAAAAATATGTCTCAAGCTTATCAGCTTCCTTTTTAAAGGCATGACTCCTTTTCTTTAGGAAATGTGTGTGTCTGCCAGGATATAAATGGGATTTAAAATGCTGAAGGAAGTAGATTTGATTTCCCAAATGTACTCTTGGCACCTGAGTGAGGCTGAGATTAAAAAGGGATAATAACTGGGTTTGCCAGGATAGTACTCTGGATTTCCAAACTGCAAGGAGGTTATTGTACCTGGAACTTTTTTGTTCTTCTCTTGTAAAAAAGAAATTGCCTCATTGTGGACAAAATGACAGAAAACACAAGAAGCTTCTTTCCTTCCCTGTTCCCATTCTACTGAGGGTGACCCCAGGGCAGACTTAGATTTTTCTCAGTGATTCAAAAGAAAAGTGAACATTATTAACAGAAAACAGCCTTACTCTTAGACTCTGAAATTGTACATTAAATGTGAACAGAAAACAAAAAGTCTTCCTATGTGTGTTACCTGCTGGGTTTTTTTTTTTTTTTAATGATACTAGTATTTGAACTCAGGGCTTCACACTTGCAAAGCAGACATCTACCAATTGAGCCACACCTCCAGTCCATTTTTGCTGTGGTTATTTTGGAATTATGGTCTCTTGAGCTATTTGCCCAGGCTGGTCTTGAACCATGATTCATTCTCCCAAGCCTCCCAAATAGCTAAGATTATAGGCATGAGCCACCAGCACCCAGCTACCTGCTGTCTCTTGAAAGCTGATATTACGAATGCCACTGGCTCCTAAGAATAGTGACGCCCTTTAAGCTGTTTTTATGTCAGTGCTAACCTAATCGCTCATGCACTTCAGTCTTACTGTATGGGGATTTAGGGCTGACCCTTGTGTCCACAGCACTTTGGGTCAGTAGTTGTGAAGCATTAGGTCTCATTAGGTTTGTGTTCCAACTGTCTTTAATAGCTGTGGATGAGTAAGCTCCCAAACTATATCACACTATTTCTAATTAGGATCACAAAAGACAAGCACCCGTGCTCAGTCTGATGAAACATTTCCCAGCTAAGACTAGAAGGTCTGTGGGAGACACATGGGTTCTCAGAAGCTTTCATAGCTAAGCACACTTGATATACTTTTAACATGCATTCTATCCTTTCTTGTTGTGTGTTTATTTTTTTTTTAACCTGGAAAGTATTATATGATTTAAAGAGGGAGGACTTATTTTCTGATGTCAGATGGTGTTGTGTTTGAATCAGCCACTGACTGGCACTTGTACCTTTTCATGGCTGTCACTGTGGGCATGTAAGATACAATCAGTAAATGTCCTTATTCAAGTAAGACATGCTAGAGAGTACTCCCTTTACATTTTCATTTAAATAACTACATTCAAAATAAAAAGACCCAAAAGATTATGAATTTTTCATCACCAATTAATTTAGGTCAAACAGTGAGGATTTCACTTGATTTGCACCTAATTATTCATACTTTGCTAATTAAATGTTGGTTATACTGTCAAAACAGAAACTGATAACAAACCGTAGATTCAATAGTAGGAAATTAGCCTAAGGTCTTGAGAAGCTATTGAACTTAATATTGTGTAATGTCATTACAAATACCAGTTTTGAACTTTTTAAGACTATGTTAATTGTACGAGGTAATGGGTGTCATTGTGACATTTTTATACATGTCATATATAGTAATGTAACTTGGTTCTGTTTCTTTTCTTAGAAAGTATGGAAAATGGAAATGGAAAAGGATTTGTCTATGGGATCAGACAGGCTTGAGTTTAAATCAGTTACTCTGAATGACTGTGGGCAAGTTTCTTAACCCTTTTTAATCTCAGTCCCACCATCCTTAGCCTGTGGCAAGGATGCTTGCTGCAAGTGTGTGTTTAGGAAAGTATGTAGACACATAGACCCAGACCTGGCCACCCAGGTACCCACAGTGACTGCCACATTGCTGATTAGCTTTCTCCCTCTCCTCCTGCCTCCTCCTCCAGTGCTGCCCAATTAGCACCATGTCATTTTACACTGCTGGGCCTTGGTTTTCTCATCTGAAAAAGAGAGCTGGCTCACACATTTTTTCTGAAAAGTCCTTCAACTCTAGGTTTAAACATATAAATATTTAAATAAGTGATTCCTACTTGGAAAAAAATATTGGTTCCAAACTCAGAAGTATGGATGAAACATAAATGAAGATCGATACCAATCACAAACTGTGTCTATTCTTTATGCTAAAGATTAACTTCTTCTGCCAACAAGTTAACCAGAAAATCCAGAAAGCATTAACCATTTCTGACATTCACCTGAAAAGAGCAGTGAAATTGCATCTCCCACATTCTTGAAATGAGTAAGTGGAAGAATGTAAATATTTGTTGGAATAAGAGTGGAACAGAGAGAAGCTCTGCTTTGTCTAGGGTGGGTGGTAACACATCTATGGATCAGTGTTTGCACTGAGCATTTAATAATCCCATCTGTTGGAAATGCATATTTGGAGATACTTGAAATTGCTATAAACTACCTAGGAATTGGCAGGGAAGTAATTCTGGAGAGATTCCAAACTCTAAAGTAAACCAAGAAATCCAATATAAATCAATATGTACTTAGAAAATCCCATTTTTGGCCACAGCTCCTTACATATATTTATTTAGGCATGGTATAGACTTGTAACTCCAGAATCTGGGACTGTTGATTCCTTTCCTAATCTCAGGTTTGAATCTTGGGGGAGATGCCATTTATTTGACCTGAAAAAACCCACAGACAATTCCAGAACTTTCTCAGTTGCCATGGCATTGTCTCCACTGATAATTCCATGTTCCCACTTGTCTCCTAAGTCCTGTTAGGTAAGTTATATTTCACTTAAAAAAAAAAAATCACTGGGTCTCATAAAAACTTGGTACTCCTTTTTCCTTCCTCTTGCCTTTTTCAAACCAGAAATCCACTCAGTGGGGCACTTCTCAGAAATGCATTTATTTTTCTGACTGACCTTCTTTCTTTAGAAATCTCCATTCACTGACTTCCTGTGTCCCCTTCCTCTTCTGTTCCTCTGCGCACACTCTCCGTTTCTGTCCACTTATCAGGAGGCTCTGCCGGTATGTGGTACGCAGACTGAGAATTGTCACTGCTTGGTAGGTGAAAATACTAGTTCAGGAGGAGCTGTCAAAGACATTTAGTGGATCATTACCTCTTGAGTTACATCTTTTGATGAAATTCTTTATGTAACTACCTTTATGTAAAATTAAGAGCTTAAGAGAGTACATCATCAAAATGAGCAGGCTTTTTATTTTTGATTTCTCATACATTAATAATATAAGGGGATTTAATTGTGACAGTTCCATACTTGTGTTCAGTGTACCTTAAACTAGTTCACCTCCTGCATTGTATTTCCAGCCTCCTCTCTCTTTCTCCCCCTCTTTTGAACAGTGCTTGGTGGGTTTCACTGTGCTGTCTTCATAGGAAAATAAGCAGTTTTCAACCGAAGAAACCAGGGTTTTATTTTCCCAGGGTCATGGGGTTTGTCTGCAGGTTTAGGGCCATTTCTCTCTCATTTCCCAGCTGCCACTGCTCCTTGTTTCACAGCACAGCTGGTTCCATATATCCAAGTGAATCATCGAAGGAAGTGGTGTTACAGACTGAATAACACTCATACAATCATACACTGAATCCCTAACTGCCAGTTTCTCAAATTTGGAGCATTTGGAGTTAGGGCCTTAAAAGAGGTAAATAAGTTAAAACAAGGCTGTTAGATTGGTCCCTACTCTGATATGACTGGTGTCCTTAGCAGAAGAAAAAAACCTGGACACATAGACACCAGGGGAGAACAAGCATGGAGGAATGACCATATGAGGACACAGCAGACACCTCGATCAGGGACTTCCAGAACTGTGAGAAAATTAACTTCTGTTTAAGCCCCCATTCTGTGGTATTTTGTTATGGCATTCCAAACAAACTAATACAGCTAGTCACAGCAGTACCAGATCTGTGTCATGAGATCACCACAGGCTCTGCCAAGAACAGGAGATGTGGAAGAGAGTTGTCAAGCAGGAAGCAAATGCAGGAGAGAGACTTGGAGCACATGTGGCTGGTGTGCGCATGCTCGACCCCTCTCCTTTGTAACACAGGACCAAAGTCAGCACCTGCTCAGGCTTGCAGAAGTGCAGAAGCCCTGCAGCATCAGCACTGAGCTGAACACTCTGAGTAGCTGGTGGGGGGTTTGCGAAGGGTAATGAGTGGAGAGGAAACAGAGCTGGGCTCAGTTAACAGCAGCACAGATGGAGGTGTGTGGGAAGGGGCTGTGAACCACACTGGGCAGCCGCTGTTCACCGAGTGTGGTTTCACCTCAGCACAGTTAGCTTCAAAGAAGTCCTTAGAAGTGCTCTGCGCAACCACTGGGTCCCTTTGTGTTATTTGGTGGCCTCTACCTCTGCTCTAAAAGTTTGACCTTGATAAGGCCACAGATGACTTCTGCTCAATTCAATACATTAAGGAAGGAAAAAAATTCATGGCTTACATATTTTACTCTATTGTGGTTTACTCTACTTTGTAGGCATCTTCCAGATAAGTTCTTAAAACCGTAATTCCTGTGCTTTTTTTTTTATCTCATTTATGTCTATTGATTGGATAGGAATAATGGATATCAATATATAATTTATGTATTAACGTAGTCCATTTGGAATTCTCAATAGTAGGAAATATGACATGTAGCTTTCCGAGATGAAAAGGTTGCGGCTGAGTCTCGTAATTTGGTTTTGTGCTGTATTCAGTGGTCCACTGCAGTTTCGCTTTTTCCATGTGAACTACCGATTGTTTTCGTTCCCTGTGGGTCCTAAGGCAGTCTCTGTGCTAGACTGTGCTTACATCTACCAAAGTCTACTTCCAAGCTTTCTCTCATTGAGCTAGAGCCCTGTTCCTAGTCATGTGAGCTTAACATCTATTGAATGATAAAATGCATAGCTACCTGATAAGGAGGGTGCACCCTGCCTGTCACCACTCACTATCTTTTCCCTCCAAATTGTCTTTTTTTTTTCCCATCTAATTTTAAAAGAAGCTTGTCAGGTTTTGGGAGAAGCCCTTTTGACTGAATTCTGTTTCACCTATTAACTGATTTCAGGAAAATTGACATCTGTTTGATAGGGCATCTTTCCCTCCATGAGCACAGAATACCTTGATAGTAGTTTTAGGCTTTGTTTTATAGAAAATGAATGTTTAAAATATATCAGTATACATAATATTCAGTCCTCAAACATTTATAGAAGGATTTCCATTGCAAGAAGTTTGGTACAGACTGATGGGTCTTTCTTTTTCTTTCTTTTTTTTTTTTTTTAGATGAGCAAGTAAGTCCTCTCAAAAAGGTCACAGTCTACTAGAAGGGAATATGGTAGACATATACACACTTTATTTAATATAAACAGACGATAAAAAATACTTGGCCCAGAGTTATAGATAGCATGCTGCCAGGGAAGGGAGATTCATTTTGACTTGAGAGATTAGTTGGGAGAAAGAGCAACATATAACATGAGTGTTAGTGTGCCGATAGTTTATATTGCGTTTGTCTCTATTTTATATAATGAGATATGGAGAATGTTGGCCAGTCTGTGTGTTTGTGGAATTCGTTGTTTATATTGTCATATAGTCAATATAAAAAATGTGATTATCCCCAATCAAAAATCCAAAATTCTCCAAAATCCAAAACTTTTTGAACACCAATATGATGCTACAAGCAGAAAATTCCATACCTGGCCTTCTGTGATAAGTTGCAGTCAAAATAAAGGCACACTAAAAATGTTGTACAAAATTATCTTCAGGCTATGTGTAAATGGTGTCTGTGAAGCAAGTTAATTTCATGCTTAGACTTGGGTCCCATTCCCAAAGTATCTCATTATATTTATGCATATACTCCAAAGTCTGGAAAAATCTGAAATCCGAAATACT
Organism: Castor canadensis; assembly: GCF_047511655.1. Classification (NCBI taxonomy): domain Eukaryota; kingdom Metazoa; phylum Chordata; class Mammalia; order Rodentia; family Castoridae; genus Castor; species Castor canadensis. The sequence continues at coordinate 132,399,089 of NC_133393.1, read as the reverse complement.
TCTGGCTCCAGGCATTTTGGATAAGGGATATTCAACCCGTATTAATGAAGTATTTGCATTCCTTTTTTTGTATAAATCTTCAAGGTATCAAGTAGTGAAAGTTATGTAAAATTTAAAACTCTGGCTTAGTCACAGTAGACACTTATCAAGTGCTCAGTGGCCAGCTGGGGCTCCTGTCTACTGCACTGGACATTGGAGAGCTTTGGAAAGTCATTTTGTCACACGATTAATCTTGACATCTAACTGAGGGGACTACTTAAGCACAATAGTTTAAATAAGTGTTCCTGAATCTGGGTTTTGTGTATATGGATATTCTGATTAGTAACCTATATTCTAGTTGGATATAGCTTTAAGAGGTTATGATATTTTTGGATTGCAGAGTGTGAGTTTATTTGTGAAAAGACTAGAGGGAAGCAATGAAGAATGGGAAAAGCCTCATCAGTAGAGCACTGTCTAGAGAGGAGTTTTGCACTCACAAGTGTCAGGAAACTTCAGTTCATTGGGTGGAACACAAATTCAAAACTAAGTGTGGAAATTGGCAGCCTCTTCTCAGATCTTTTATTTAGTGTTCCTTCTCCTATCTCCAGTGGCCCCTTTTATCAGTTGAAAGGAATATTGGTTCTGTTTTTGTTGTTGTTTTTAACTCTAAGTGACAAATCCAACTAATGTCATGGAACAACTACATGTCGCATTCCTGGTGACTTATGGTAGTTCCTTCGTAGGTGTGTGCTGTATGCACATATGTGTGACCTGTTGTGATTTAATGCTGGGAGCACTGCCTGGCATAGCATTTTTCTCCTTGTGTGAAAGACATTCCTTCACATGGAAGGAAAATCAATGGGATGTCAGAAACATTAACTGGGAGTGCGTGAGCCACTGCTGATCTAGGAAGAAGCAATGAGAGATAATAGAAGTATAGAAAACCTTTCAAAACTGTCACCTAGGACACTTGAGTACCTATAAATACTCGGAGGAAATTGAACCTTCACTTCCAAAATGATATGAGAATTGACTTCTCACTTTGTGAAGCTTGAAGTACAAAACCAAAAATCTGGAAGTGCTTGGAAGTGATAGAAACATTTATAAGGAGCCTTCAGATGAAGGATAAAGTCACAATGATGTAATATCGGATTTTAAAAGCCCTATTCATTTTCTTTCTTTAGGGGAAGAACAAAAAACAAAGGGATTAGGACATGGAACTTATCTTCATGGGGCTATTAGGAATAGTGACTATTCTTTAAACTATTTGGGAGAAGCAGGAAAAGGTCAGGCAGGGGTGGGAACAATTCAAGTTCATGCAAATTTAATATTTTATGAGGGGACCTGCCAACAGTGGAGTTTCCAGATGTACTGAAGTCCCTCCCCATTCATATTCTGTGTAGCACTGCAGACTGTGTAGACTTTTGGGCAAGAGACAGTTATTGTCTAATGGGCACAATACCCCTATTCTATAGTAGAGAAAACTGAAAGCTCTAAAGTTTAAATAAATCTTCCAGGATAAACATCTAACAAATGAACTTTGGAGTCAGACCTGGACTCGACTTTTGCTACTTATTGGCAAAACCTGCTCAGAGGCCCTGGTTACTACTCAGAAAAATGAGAAAATAATAACATCTAACATCATAGTGACAGCTGGCATGGGGATTGGCAGTTGCTGGTGTAGATGAAGTAGGTTAGATAAGTAATAACTGTCGTCCTTTACTAACTGGGCACTATAGAGGTGCTGTTGGAAGATAAGAAATGGAGAAAAAGTTCTTCCTACTCTTCAGTAGCAAAATATTTGGGACTTCTGCTGACCAGTTTGCAGATGGGGAACATTTGTATTGGTGTTTTGCACCAGGCATTTTGTTAGGCCCTGTAGCAGTTGGTACTAGGTTTGACTACATAACAGAAAAACCTTGCTTTGTAAAATGACTTAAGATAATAATTTCCCAGTTAGCCTTTTTATGCAGGACATTTTATTTTTGGCAACAGATGACTGACCTTAATTGGGAAATTATTGTGTGCTGTATTTATCCATCCTGATGTTGATGACAGTGGGTTGTTTGCTGATGGGGACTGTAAAAATTATGACATTCTCATATGTGTGTCCTGGTTTGGGGCATGTGTGTGTGTGTGTGTGTCCTCTAGGATGGACACTGAGAAGTAGAGGAGTTAGAGAGTTCCAGCTGCCCCAGGTCATTGCTAGCACCTAAGAGTCATAATATCTTTTGATTGTAGTCAATCTGATAGGCTTATCCTGATTTTATATTATAGGCAGAACTGGAGTTTGAGCTCAGGGCTTTGTGCTTGCAAGACAGGTGCTCGATTGCTTGAGCCCTGCTCCAGCCCTTTTTACTCTGGTTGTTTTGGAGATAAGAGTTAATTTTTGCCTAGGCTGGCCTGGACCTCCTATTTTAAGCAGGGATGACCAGTGCACACCACCGTGCCCAATTCTTCTCCGTTGAGATGGCGGGGAGGGCAGTCTCACAAATGTTTTTGCCTGGACTGTCCTGTAACTGTGATCCTCCTGACTTCAGCCTCCCAAGTAGTTGGGATTTCAGGCATGAGCCACTGGTGTCCAGCTTTGTTATTATAATTTTATAACATCATCACATATGATTACACATTCTTACTATGTATCATCTGCAGTGGCCCTACTGCATTTTATGTATGGCCATATCATAATTTGTATAAGTCCTTTATTTCTCATAAATAACAAATCTTTGAATTGTCTCAGCCTTCCACTGAGACACTGTGATTTAAGATCTCTTAGGGCAAAAACTTTCTAAAAGTGGGATTACTTGGTCAAAGTGTACAAACAAAAAGAAACTTTTCTACATGGGAGCGAGTGCCTCAGGACCTAAGGGATTGAAGAACAGTGGAAAGGGAAGAAGTTCGCCCTCCTCACTTCTGCCAGTTTGTACACTTTGAGGTGTAGCAACAGCGTGGGTGGAGGCAGAGGGGGAGAGGACTGGCTGGGGGCCAGAGACAGCCCAGAGCTCAGGCAGCTGCTCCTGCTTTTTCTCCTAGCTCCATTAACATTTATGAAAATGAAACATGACACTGAAATGCATTTTCCTCCTTAACAGAATACTTTCCAGGACAGCAGCATACATACTTGAAGTGTCACTGCAAGGAACAAAAGGTATCTTAGGTTTGGTTTTATTTCCATAGATGTTTATTGAGTTCGTATTTTCTAAGTGCTTTGCATAGACCGTTTCATCATCAATAACAGGGCAGGTACTATGGTCCTCTGCTTGCAGATGCTGTAGCCAAGACTTTCTAGCCACTAAGTAGCAGCACTGAGAGTTGAATCCAGACGGTCTGTCTTGAGGGGACTGTTCTGCCTCCCGAGAACAGCACATGATCATTTATAAGTGAGTAAGTGAGTGATCTGAGGAACAGATACTGTCAGAATTCAGGGTTGAGAGTGGTGAACGTGGATGGAGCGATCAAGGAGGGCCTCGGCAGGCAGCATCCTTCTGTTTGGAGACAGTGACTTGGGTTGCTCAAAACATCTCTTCAGGTTTCCAGGGCAGTCTCATTTCCGACTGTCCTTATCTTGCAAAGTAGCTGATAAAATACAAAATGAATTCATGGACAGTATGTTCCCAGGGAGTAGCTAGCTCATCCTTCAGATTCAGTATGGGATTAATGAAAAAGACTTATCCTGGGCTAGCTGTGCTGAGAATGGAGTAAGCTACAGCTCCCCAGAGAACTGTTGCCTGGAGTAGGAGCCGGTGACATCACCACTCCAGTTAGATTTAGGTGCAAGGAACATTCAGTGATTAGTGCAGAGGAAGGCCTTTTTATCTATGTTTGTTTTCTGACATTGTTGTGGAATTCTGAGAAACTGCAATAGCAGATAGCCAAGAGTCACACACAGTAGCAGACTCTTTCCTTCTAAACGACAGGGTCAAGAGGTTAGAAATTAGAGCACTCATGTAACGTGTGTGTACATAAGGGAAAGCAAAGACTCAAACTAATGTGGGAGTTGAGCACATGAGTTTGTAGCATTCTCTACTCAATTTATAATGTAAATTTTTACTGAACAACCCATTTCTAAGGGGTTATTTTAGACCTGAAGCAAATCTATAAACTGTAAAATACATTTCCGAACAAATCAGCATTTAATTTCAATTATTTGCTCAAAAACCTCACAGAATTATTGCCTTGAGCTGTGCTCAGCACTGAAGGGTCAAGGATAAAGGACACTGCACTTGACCTCAACTCGCTCATCATTGACTTAGGTAGAGAAGCAGCAAACAGAGTGGCCAGGTACAGGTGTTCATGGTCACTTTAGTGACCGTCACTGCAGCCTTTCCTTTGCCCTCGGTGTCTCTAGCAGGCCCACTTCTCTGATGCGGTAAGTAGACGGAACCTGGGAGAACTTTGTTCGGTGGAAGGGTAACTTCTCCAGAGATAAATCCACTTACTAGCCACTTCTATTCCCCATGTGGCTCAAAAGCAAAGTGAAAACAAAAGGGCTGGGAGCATGGCTCAAGTGGTAGAGCACTTGCCTAGCAAATGTCAGGTCCTGGGTTCAATCCCAAGTCCTATAAAAAAATGCCTTTAATACACTTAACCTACTGGACATCATAGCTTAGTGACACAGGATATTGTAGAGTGTGGGTTTTAACACAGCGATGTGGCCAGTGTACTTGTGGTTCTCTGTCTCCTCCCAGCCCAGCAAGAGAGTATTGAACTGTGTATTGCCAGACTAGGAAAGGGTCAAAATTCAAAGCACAATTTCTACTGAATGCGTATTGCTTTTCAACTGTTATAAAGTTGAACCGTCATAAATTGGGACCATCTGTACATTTCTGTGTGTGTGTGCATGTGTACACTTCCTTCTCTGCCATTTTATCACATGTTCTAGGTTCTGTCCACTACCACTCTCTACATACCAAATGGTCCCATCACCACAGGATCCCTGGTGTTGCCCCTTTGTAACCACACCCCCCTTGTGCTGGCAACCACCCTCACCTGGTTCTAGCCATTGGCAAATGCTCCTTCTCCATTTCTATAATTTTATCATTTCAGGATGCTACGTGAAAGGAGTCATGCTGCATGCAATCTGTTGGGACTGGCTTTTTTCACTCAGCATAATCCCTGGGGATGCATCCAAATCGTTGCATATCAATAGTTTGTTCTCTTTTATTACTGAGTTGTATCCCATAAGGATGGGTGTTTATTTGCCTGTTGGGACACCTAGGCTGTTTCTAGTTTTTGCTGTTATGAAAAAAGCTGCTGTGAACATTTGTGTGTAGGTTTCTGTGTAAATATGTTTTCTTTTCTCTGGGATAAATGTCCAAGAGTGTAATTGCTGGGTCAGATGCATATTTTAGCTTTATATAAAAAAAGAAAACTGCCAAACTGCTTTCCAGAGAGGCTAAACCACTTTACATTTCCACCAGCACTGGATGTATCATCCATTTTCTCCACACATCCTTGCCAGCATTTAGCATGATAACTTTTATTGTAGCCATTCTGATAGGATGTGGTGACACCTCCTTACGGATATAAAAAACATTGTGTTTATTTGCCACCCATGTATCCTCTGCATTGCAGTGTCAGTTCATGTCTTTTGGCCATTTTTTAACTGGTTTTAATTTTTTTACCATTGAGTTTTGAGAATTCTAGGTTTTTTGTTTGTTTTGTTTTGTTTTTGAGACAGGGTCTTGACTATGTAGTCAAGGCTAGCCTTGAACTCTCATTCTTCCTGCCTCTTGTCTTCCCATTGCTAGAATTACAGTCATGTACCACCGTGTCCAACAAAATTCAAGCATTATTTTCTTTTTCTTTTTCTTTTTTTTTTTTGGTGGTGCCGGGGATGGGTCCCAAGACCTCTTACTTGCTATGCAAGCGCCTTACCATTGAGCTGTATCTGTGGCCCTGAGAATTCTTACACATTCTAGATACTAATCTTTTTTTGGATGTGGTTCTGCATTTATTTCTACCCTGTATGTATCTTGTCTTTTCATTCTCTTAACAAGGTCTTTCACAAAGCAACATTTTTAAATTTTGATGAGGTAAAAATATATTTTTGCACTTCCTAATGTAACCTCAAGTCTGCAGAGAGGGCAAATGTTAGAGACCAGCTCCCAGAACCCTTGAAGGCTATCTGTAGAATCTGCTCTGATAATCATTGCTCTTGAGAAATGAATGCTATGAAATTGTCGCATTTGCTTAAAAAAAAAAAAAAAAGTTGTGGGAAGCCAAGTTTACTAGCCTGTGAGTTTCATTTGAGTCCATCTACTTTTCTGGTTTTTTTTTTTTTTTTTTAATTTTAATCAAAATCTTGCCAAGTGGAAATTTTAGTTTTGGGCTTCTGTGCCAGATAATTACTAATGGTAAATAAATAGCAGTGTTTCTTTCCTTACAGTCATATGGAATGTACTGTGTGAGAAATTAAATGTAAATTTTAAAGGTAGTCATTTGCAGTTGGCTAAAAACCAGGTGGTTAAAATTAGAGCTTCTGATTTGCACTAGGCAGGAAACTTCCAGTTCCCAATATAAGCATTTTTTTAAAATTCTGTTATCAGATACCAGATATACATCAGCATGCAGTCACTTCAAGCTAGTTGAATAAATTTTAAAAACCTGATTTATTCTTTCTTTTGTTCTCTCTGCCCTTAAATCCTTAGAGGAAGCAAAACTTATACTTTTAGTTTTATAAATCTCTTCCCCAAAGGGGACACTTCCCTGTACTGTTTAACTAAAGTGGGGTGTGGAAAGCAATAATATTTTCCTTTCTAAGAAGCTTGCGTTTCCATGTATAAAATCAGACTTTCCTTTCTTCTCTGTGTTGTGATGGCATTGTGGGACCAAGTCACTGGAGGTCATGAGGGTACTACGTCCTTCCTTTGTCCTAAAACTGTCCCAACGACATGCCTGTCTTGGCATCTACAGTGAATTTTCAGGGGGTGTCTCCAAGACTAGATGGATGTCCCTTCATTTCTATATTCCCAGCATCAAGAATAGAGTGTGGCTGGCTAGCAGAGTGGCTCAAGTGGTTAAGTGCAGCCTAGCAAGCGTGAAGCCCAGCAAGCGTGAAGCCCTGAGTTCAAACCCCAGTGCTACCAAAAATAAATAAATAAATAAATAAATAACAGAGCCTGTCACATCAAAGGTGCTAAATAAATAATTGGAGAATTTACAAATTTCAATAACTATAAGGTATCTGGAATCTAACAACATCCATCATTCAGCAAATTTTATGTTATTCATTGCACCCCCGTGAGGACAAAAGCTATCTTTTGCTTACAGCTTAGTCATTTTTTAAGACTCCAATGTCTAGAAAAGAAGTAGATATTTAATAAGTGTTGAATTTATTTATTCATCCATTCTTTCATTTAGCACGTATGTCTTGAACACTATGTTAAGAACTTTCAGGAATATACACACTTACCTAGAAGGTGTAGTCCTTTCATTCTGTAACCTATACTTTGGAGGGGGAATAGAAATTATTTCCTGAAATATTTCATTAATATGAGATATCATATCTTTTATATTTAAAATGGGTAGTATGGATAATAGTTAATATAACAGTTCATAGGAGGTCATCTGGCATGACCAGGAAAGGCTCTCTAGCTAGTACCTGAGAAAACCCCATGACCACACTAGAATTCTCTGTTTACCCTCCCTGTATTAATGATGTCCACAATTCTTTCCTTCTGTTTCTCCCCTCATATATATATAAATGATTATTTATATATATTATTATGTGTATTGTTTATATATAAATATTATATTATTTATATATATATATATATAAATGATTATTTATATATAAATATATATATAAATGATTATTTGTATATATATATATATATAAATGATTATTTATATATATATATAAATATATATAAATGATTATTTTTTTGTAGTACTGGAGTTTGAACTTAGGGCCTAGAGCTTGCTAGGCAGTTACCTACTACCTGAGCCATGCTCTAGCCCTTTTTTTGCTTCAGTTAGGGCCCACATTTTTGCCCAGGCCTGCCTTGGATCATGATCCTCCTACCTCTGCCTTCAGCATAGCCAGGATCACAGACATTCACCACCATGCCTGGCTTATTTGTTGAGATAGGTCCTCACTAAATTTTTGCCTGGTCTGTTCTAGAGCTGTGATCTTCCTAATCTCCACCTCTTAAGTATCTTGCCTTCTGTTGAAATGTCGTCTTTGTTTCTTCCTGTCCATACCCAACACTGGATGTTTTATTGGTCAGGATTCTTTGGGTTACATGAGCCAGAAACCCATCTTAAATGACCTAAGCAAAAAGAAAAATGCACCGTTTCTTGTTTCTGAAAAGAGGGGCTGGGCATGGCTAGGATGGTACATCCACTGCCAAGATGGTGCCAGCAATCTCTCCCAGTCCTGTATAAACATACCACTTTTGACTTATCTCTACTGGAGTGTGGCCTTAGATGATTTGGCAGCTTTTGGTTTTGCTTTCTTATAGACCAGCTGCCATGTAAAGGAGTCCAGCTACCATGATAGAGAGAGGGAACCTCTGGAAGATGAGAAAATATATAATATAAAAGCATTTAATTTGCAGGGCACTTGTGGCTCATGCCTCTAATCCTAGCTATTTGGGGCTCAGAGATCAGAAGGATTGCCATTCAAGTCCACACCAGGCAAAAAGTTTGCTAGACCTGGTCTCAACAGAAAAAGCTGGGCATTGTGGTATGCATCTGCCAGCTCAGTTACTGTGGGAAGCATAAATAGGAGGATCACAGTCCAGGCCATCCCAGGCAAAAAGAGAGACAAGTGGTAGAGCACCTGCCTAGCAAATGTGACCCCTGAGTTCAAACTCCAGTATCACACACAAAAAAATTAATTTAAAAAATACAAACATTGGGACTGGCGGAGTGGCTCAAGTGGTAGAGTGCCTGCTTAGCAAGAAGGAGACCCTGAATTTAAACGCCAATACCACCAAAAAATTTTATTTATATATATGTATCAGCCATTCCTGCCACCCCCCATTCATACTGGTGCTGGCATGTGAATGAAGTCATCTTGGACACTGTCCCCAGCAGTGCCACACATGAAGCAGAGAAAACCCACCTCCCTTGGAGGACTTTCCAAACTGCAGAGCCATGCGCTAATGGATGGGAGTTACTGTTGTATGCCAACACGTTACAGAGTGGTTTGTCATGCAGCAATAGGCAATGGCAAAAACTGGGTCCTGTGCTCTAACAATCCAATTCAGTAAGGAGCCTTTCTTCACTTCATGGTTCCACTTTCCCAGGGAGGCTGTCTTTGTACAGTGGCAGCAGGCTTACCCTGTCCCAACCTAGCAATGCCCACTGAAGGGATAGCTCTTTCCCAGCAGCTCCAGCTATCTCCACAGTGGCTCTGATTGGCTCTGATGAAGTCATGTGCCTATCCTTGCATAAGTCACAATGACTGATTGGCTAAGGCTGGATCACACACCTTTTCTGGAGCCAGGGTAGAAGTGGTCTCTACTCTCACCTAAAAGTAGAGCTAAAGGTCTCAAAAGATCTAAGCACTGTTTCCAGGATAAGAGGCCCCTGGATGCTGGGCAGACAAAATCAACAAGTCTACACACCACAAAAGTCACGTGAAATCCTGTTGCTTTTATGAAGCTTTGTTTCATCATTTCAAACTTTGAACCTGCTCTGCTTCTTTGGTGCTTAATATCTGCTGACATGTGTTCCTTACACTTTGGAAGTAAATTCTTATTTCACATCCTAGGTTATTTTTCATTACTTTTTGCAGACAGAGGCAACAGCATCGCCTCCAAAGGAAGGGATGTCTATTTCCCCTCAGGTTCCACTTCCCAAAAGGAGTCAGATGGTGATGAGCACTGCTTGTTTTCTTTCTTTTCTGGGGAGCTTGCTCTTGTGCTATTTAATTAGTATATTTAAAAATATATATATATTGTATGAGTGCCCAGCAGAGCAGCTTTTGGGCACCTCGGTTATGAAATACATCTGAATGATCTAAAAAAGAACATCTCTGTTAATTGACATTTAAGTGAGCCTGATAAGGCTTTAATTCATTCTTGCTATGGAAGGTCAGCATTCCAGGATGGAGTTCTACGAGCATCAAGGTAGTAACAGAAATGGAACGTGCCGCCTGTGGGACCACTGACCCTGGCCCTACCTTGGTTTGTCAGACATCACTGAGGGCTGGCCTCTCTCAGTGCGTGCACACACACACACACACACACACACACACCTGCTAAAGTACTTCCTAAAGTTCTAAGAAGCTGAAAACAAAACAAACAGTAGGGTATTGGGCACAGATGAGAGGGAAACCCAGAGATGGACTCTCAAAGATTTTCAAGACATCTTTTGAAAGATTGAGATGACGTAATGACTTAAATTAACAATAATAGACTACCTCACATTATCAAACTTTATATTAGCAAAGTACTATTATGCTTATTTGAGAAGGCACTAGTAGCTTGAGCTTCAGAATTAAGGATAAAATAATCAAATGTCTTGCTGTTATATTTTTAAATTATTCTGAAAGATTGTATACATGTATGTATGAATAACTATACGCTCTGGGAACCAACAGTCGTTTAAGGAGTATAATTTATAATCTTATACCCATCTCCTGTTGAATCCTTTTTCATTTCCCTACCAGAGATGAGTACTGTTCTGAGATTCGTATTCACCTTGCTCTTGCTTTTTCTTAATAGTTTAACTATGTATCTGTGTTTTCTTAAAAGAATCACTTGCTTAGCTTTCTATATTTTTAGTTTTAATCTCTCTCCATCCCCCTTTTTTCTCCCTCCCTGTCTCTCAGCAGAGGATCACTGTGTGGCTCAGGCTGGCCTCAAGCTCAGTACCCTCCTGCCTCAGCTGGGATTATAGTTGTGCACCACACCACCTGGCGAATCTCTACAATTTTTAACTTTACATGAAGAGGCTCTCACTGCAGGTAATTTTTCATAGTTTGCTTTTGTTTGTTTCTCAGTATTGTGTGTGAAATTCACCCATACTGATTTTTTTTTTAGTTAAAGTTCAGTGGCTTATTTTTCTACTTGAGTATCTTTTCAAATATAGAGGCTTAAAATGTTTTATGGTGTCAGGCTTTATGGTTTAAGCATTCTGGGACCTTCTTTCTATGACTTAAGTTTTTTCTTCATTAGATCTTCATTTTATCTGTTCTTACCTTTTGTATATGCTGTGAGGTAGGGATCTTCTCCCCCTCGATAAATGAAAAGGCAAATCATACCACTGCTTTTCTCAAAAATCCCAAATCTTTCCAGCTTTCTCAAAGTCACAGTTCTTTTTTAAATTATTAATTATTGCAAAGGGTTTCATGGTGGTATTTACATGCACACATATAATGTAATTAGATCAGATTCATTCCATTTATATTACTCTTTCTTAACACCCCTCCTTTTCCCCAAAAATCAAGTTCTTAAAATGGCCTAAGAGGCCCTGTATGACCTGGTTCTGAAAACATCTTTGGCTTCATCTTTTGTGGCCTTCCCAGGGAACAGTGAGTGGCCTCCTTGCTCTCCCTTGAACACCCAAAGTGTTCCTGCTTCAGGGACCTTGATTGCTACTCTGCCTGAAATTTCCGGATGTCTACATTACTGGCTCCCTCACTTCCCAAGGCTCTGCTCAAATATTGTCTTACCATGGGACATCTCTGGCTACCATGGCCAAAATCTCCCTCTGCATCTGCATCCCACCCCCAACATTTAATATCGCTCTTCTTACCTGAAAAAAACTCCATAGGCCTCATGTGGGCTGGGGAAGGAGGTATTTTTAAACTGTTGGTTTAATTCCTCAAATGGCTTTAGGACTAAGTTTTCTGTTTCTTTTTAGGTTGGTTTTAGTAGTTTTATCTTCTTTACTCAAACATATTTTACTTTTTTGATTAATTAATATATGCTAATAATACAAGCAAGCATTCAAGATTAAGAAGCATACATACTCAAAAAAAAAAAATCTCCATCTCTGCCTTCTAGCTACCTAGATCCCTCTGTCCTGGCTTCAGTTTCTTGTCTGTTTCTGTAGTTTCTTGCTTATCCTCCCAGAAATAAGCTATGCATATAAGTGCTGCACACACATACATACACATATATTCCATTTTTACATAAATGGTAGAATGCCATATATATTATTTTGCACACTGCTTTTTCACTTAACTGTATGTGCTAGGAATAATTCCATAGCTATACATAGAGAGCCGCCTCATTCTATTACACTTACCTAATATTCTGCTGGGTGGAGGTGCCATATTTGGTCACCCAAAGAAATTTGGGTTGTTCTTCAGTCTTTGCAGTGGTCCTCTAACCAGGGCTCCTCACCTGTCTATAATCTGTGCTTCACACCACTGTCAGATACGCCTTCTTACATTTCCATCTGATGTCGTTGGGCAGCTGCCCAATATCTGCAAAATGAGGCTGAATTTCTTACCCTCAAAAGTATAGCCCTGCATAGTCTCCACTTTCCTGCCATGTTCCTCAGTTCTTGAAGACATGCTCTGAACTGATGACTTCAGGTTTTCCAAATGCACCTCTATATTTTCCTTCAGCCTGCTCTCCTCTCCCCTCAGCCCTTTGAAGGGAGGAGAGCATCCTTTTCTATAGCTAGGCAGGTCACAGTGCACTCTGGGCCCTGGAGAGCAGCTCAGTCTCCCACTGGAATGCCTTGCATAACCAGACCCCAGAACAGGTGTTCAGAATTGTAGTTTAAAACGCTCATGTTTAATTGCTCACCAATCAGCCCTCTTTCATGCAGACTCCAAATTCCTTGTGGGCAGTGATGTGCACTGGGACTATGGAATACTAAAATGAAAAGATAACGTTCGGACTTTCAAGTAGCTTACAACACTGTGAGTCAGACATGCAGAATTCAAACACACAACACAATGGGATCTAGTTTAAATGGAAGTGCTCAGTGGAATCACAAGGAGGGAAGAAACGGCCTCTCGTCTTTGCTTTCAGTCTCAGGTCCCTAGCCCACCATCGGGTTCAGGGAAGCTGCGCATAAGTGCCTGTTGAATGAAGAACCTAAAAGGAAGCACTTAAAGCAAGAGGCAACATGTTGTCCTCAAAGCCATCTTTTATCAGAAACCTACAAATCAGTAAACAACCAGTGCAAATGTCGCTCAGCATTGGAGGAGAAAGCGGGCAGCGAGGGGAGGAGGTGCAACCAAGTTCGAGCCAGGGAAAGGAGAGAAATTGTCGCTGGAGGGTCTGGGCTCCGGGCGAGGGGCGGGGCGCGGGGAAGGGGCGGAGCCTGCGAGCTCCCCGCCCCCCTCCCCCCACCCCGCGGCGAAGGCGGCGGCGGCGGCGGCGGGCGGCGCAGGGCGGCCGAGCGGGCGGGTGTCGGCAACAGCTGCAGCCGCCCGCGCCGCCCCCTCGGCCGCGGCTCCCGGGCTTGAGCCCGAGCTCTGCCGGCAGCTAGCGGCGCGCTGACCCGGGGAAAGTTCCCAGCCCGGGCGCCGACATGCCGGGCAGCGACACGGCGCTCACGGTGGACCGAACCTACTCGGATCCCGGCCGGCACCACCGCTGCAAGAGGCGGGTGAGAACCGCGGACAGGGAGGGGCGGTGGGCTGGGGAGGGGACCGATGATGGGGGAGGGTGGGGGTTGGCTCCGCGTCTGCGAACTCTCGCAATCCCCCTCCCCCGCGGCGGGGGTCCCCGCTTTCCCGACTCTGAGCGAACCGGAGGGACGTCGGAGTCGCCGAGCTGAGGAGTTGTGCCACCCGCCTGTCCCCGCGCGCTGTCGGGGCCCCCCGACGGCCGGCGCTCCGCCGCCCTCCCCGCCAGGGAGCGCCCTCCCCGCGCCCGGGCATCCCGGGGCACCAGGCAGCCGGCGCCCCGGCTTCGCCGCGCGCCCCACCTCTCCGCACCTCTCCGCGGTGGCCGCAGCTCCCGCCCGCGCGCGGTGCTGCGCCGCCGGCCCGAGCGCGCTGCCCAAGTGGAAAGTCCGTTTTGGCGCTGCCTCGCTCTCTTTCCTCTCTCTCTCTCTCTCTCTCTCCCCCTTTCTCCGGAGTTTGGAGCCGTGCAGAGCAGGCGCCCTCTCCATTGTTTGCAGTGTAATTTGCTGTTGCTGATTTTGGCTGTGGGCGAAAATAGCTCTTTGAGCAAGCTGCGGAGACGAGCCCCGTAGTGCTTTAGGGTAAAGACGGAGGCCGCAGCCCGAGCGCTGGCCTCTCCGCGGGGGACAGCAAGCCTCACCCTCCCCGGGACAACTTGGCCTTCCCGTCTTGATGCGAGACTCCTTTATCCCTTCTCTGGGCTACTTCTAGTGCCATTTAAACACCTCTTCCACCCCGGCCTCTGTTCTGGCTGGAGGTACCTGGAGTTCTTGGAGCCACCAGCTCCTCACTTGTCACACAACTGGGGGACAAGTGTCACCTTCCCTGTGTAAAGTTCACGGGGGTAGAGTTTGCTGTTTCTTGGCCTGCCACCTCCAAGATCCAGACACCAGCCAGATGGAAGTACTGACCATAGTGATGGGCATGTGTCACTGTCCCTTTGCAGGATTTGAACGTTCAGTCATAATTCCAAGTGGTAGTTGATTGTCCCAGAACTGAAGTAATGAGCCCTGTATTCTCTTTAGTACTTGTGAATCATTTGAAGTGAATGAGTTAAAATTTTTTACAGCACTCACCCACCGCCCCTTACCCCCACCCCCCACCCCCGGTTTCCCTTATTTTTGCACTTTCTTAGAAAGTTTCGCAACAATTTCTTATGCAAATAACAAGAACCTTTATTTGGAAGAAAACCTGAAAAGATTTTTGATTACCCACAGTTAGAAGTTTCTTGGAGGATGAAGGAAAAGATCTTTTCCTAATGCATTTGCAATTGAGAGGAGTCTAGAAAACTAATGTTGCAGTTGACAGAAGAAATTTCAGGCTAGCAAAGATGTGGAAACTTGAATTCTCTGCTCACGACTGTGATGATCTTCGTATAAACCACAAGACTAGTAATCTTTGAGGGCTGATGGCTCACTGTGAGCCTATTTAAGCTATCGGCAAAACTCATGGAACTTTCCAAAACTCTTCATCACCTGGAGATGGACATGAGGTCCTCTTTCTCATGTACTCAGATGGAAAGCGGTGAAGCCACATGTAACAACCTGCAGACTTAGCTCATCTTTGCTGTATCTGCTACTGCTCTATTGGCACACCTGTCTTTTCCATGAATGTAGTGGGATCTGATGTGAAAGGGATTTCTTTATTTTTCTTTCAAATCCTGCTTACATTGTTGTTACCTGGTCCACTCCCGGTGCTGGTGGCTCACACACCTGTATTCCTAGCTACTAGGGAGGCAGAGATCAGGGGGATCATAGTTGGAAGCCAGCCCAGGCAAATAGTTCTTGAGACCCTAACTCGAAAAAACCCATCACAAAAAAGGGCTGGTGGAGGGGTTCAAGTGCTGTGCGCCTGTCTACTAAGCATGAGGCCCTGAGTTCAAAACCCCAATACCTGCCAGAAAACAAACAAAACTCTACTACATTGTTACATTGTTTTACCAGCTGGGAAATAACTGATTTGTAAGTAGACCAGGTAGTACTGAATTAGACACTACCTACCCATTATTGTAAATTAGCCTAATTGGGCAAATGAGAGCTAGTAAGGACTAGAAGAAATCAGTGAGGAAGGCCAGAAGTTCAGTAGACCCTAAAACTACAGGTTCTATAGCAGTGACATTGGACTTCTTGAGATCCCAGTTTAAACCTCTTGAGTGTGGGGTTTTTTTGGGGGGGGGGCATGGAGGGTATTTTTGAGACAGCAAGGAATTAGAACCAGGAAATCTTTGTAAATATATTAAGAGCTTTTCTCAAGTGAGGCTGATGTAATTTCGAGCCTGTCCTTAAGGCTGCAATAAGTCTGCAGTAATGAAGGGAAAGCAAAAGCAATTTTCCTGCACAGAAAAGCTTCATCCCATTAGAGGGTACTAGCTCCTGTTTTATAGAATTCAATTAAATGCAGCTATGAAGACTTTTTTCCCCTTACACCCAGAAACTATGTGATGTGAAAGGAAAACATCAAATGGTATTCAGGCTTAATTTCTTGATGTCACCCTCTCCTTGGGAATAAACTAGTATAGAATTTTAAAAGAACCCTTATATAGTCTCATTTGGTAAATTAGCTCCCCTAAAACGCTAATAACAACTGGGGCTGCATGGAAAAGAGGGACTTTCAGGTGTATGCCTTTCCTCCAGGAAGAGGGTACTCTATGAGAAGAATGCTCATTTTTCTCATTCAAAATTGATGCCCTGTTGAGGTAACAGGGAAATACACATCTCTTTGGTTGGGCTTGTTTAAGCCTTTGAGACTGGAGTAATAATGAGATAATGTACTATTTTAACACTGCAGATGTCTATTTTTACAGCCAGGTGGACTAACCTAGATTTTTTCCTCCTCAGCAAAAATGAAATGGAACTAATGAATTCTGTGGTTGTCTCTAGGCTAACAAGTCAGGATCATTCACATTTTTAAACTTCATCTTGTAAAACTCAGAAATGGTGCTTGTTAACTTGACACACATAGCATCTCTCTACTTTAAAAGAAAGAGCATACATAATTAGAATCCTACTTGTTTTTTTCACGCCCTAGATAGTAAAAGCCTATCATCTTTTTAAGAATACAGGCAGTCTGCTTTCTATATAGCAACTGGGTTTTGTTAACCAATTATGTGTGAATTAAATTTTTGTTCATTGACTCTCATTGTAAATATTCCAAAATGTCACTTTGAGCCACTGGGTTGTAGCTATGAACAGCTGTAATTCCAGTGTCAGGCAGATTTGAATTGTGTGCTGGCTCTATGCACTTCCCAACTGGGTGACTACCAGACAAGGTCCTAATAACCTTCCTTGAGACGTTGGTTAGCAATCCATAAGACATAATGTTAGTCTGAAATAAGAAAGTAAAGAAAAAAGCTTTTAAGGATTGCATGTTAGCCATTTTTATCTGTATGTAAAATGAATCATTTTCCTTACTCTGTTGGCACCATCACTAATCAGAACTTCTAGTCATCTCTTTTTTGGTGGTACTGGGGTTTGAATTCAGGGCCTCACGCTTGCTGGGTAGGTGCTTTAGTACTTGAGCCATACCGCCAGCCCCCACTCCGGTTTTTTTGTTTTTGGTTTTTTTTTTTTTTGCTTTAGTTATTTTTCAGGTGAAGTCTTATTTTTTTGCCCAGGATTAGACTGTGATCCTCTTACTTGTGACCTCCTGCATAGGTAGTATCACAGGTATGGGCCACCATACCCAGCTTATTGACTGAGATGGGAGTCTCCCTAACTTTTTTTGCCCAGGCTGGCCTTGACCTTCAAGTCTCTAGATCTCTGCCTTGGGAGTAACTGGGATTACAGGTGTGAGCCACCACACCTGGCTAGAACTGCTAGTCATCTTGAGTGCCTACTCTTCCCTCATCTCTCTAACCTACCAGTGATAACACTGGATCTTTCTTTGACATTTTTCTGGAATTGGTCCCTTCCTTCCATACCACCCAATCATGCCTCACCTTAGTTCAGCCACTTGGAACCTTCACCAGCTTCTTTTCCATCATGCCTATAAGAACTAGGTTATTGTCCATGAAGACCCCTTTCATTAGGCTCAGCCCCAGAAGACAGGTCTTGCTCTAGTGCGGACCACTATCATGTCACCCGGATTCAGTAATCATTCTACACTTCAGATTCCTCATCTGCACAGTACAGGTGTTACAAGGAATAAATTAAGTAACTCAATGCCTGGTGCACAATAAGAACTCAATAGATGGTAAACGTACTTTCTTATATATTCTTACTGCAAAAGAAGGGTTCATAAGCTTGAAAGTGGAAAGACTCCTCATTTTGTGAAAAGTGTAGCCAGTATTTTGTACCATGGTATGTTGCTGGTCACACTGCTCTCATATTTGTGGCTTATATGTGCTTATGATCTATAGCACCTGGCATTTTGAGGGTCACTTTGATACTTCACTTAGCCAATCCTTATTGAGCACCTCCTGCATGCCAGCTGCTATTCCAGACATCAGGAAGAATGCAGTAGTAAATTAAACAGCTTGGTCTGTCTGGAAGCTTAATACCTGGTGGGTATAATAACTATTGTCCCAAGGCAAAATCCTTGCCATTTACAGAAGGAATTGGTAGTAATAAGTGCAGAAGTGTTTGATACCTGACGTAAAACCTGGGTGGAACATGAATAACACCTGCAACACATCTCGAAGTGCTCTGTGCATTAGAAACAGGTTTACCCTGCAAAATGAGTAATGGCTCTAAGGCAGTCAGGCAGAGGAGGATGGGTACCTCACAGTGGAACTGGTTAGGCAGTGATGTAGTACGTCGATGATTGTGTGCTTACTTTCAGGGCAGGAAATTGGGCGAGTGGAAACAGACCTTCATGGTAGGTGACACTGATCCACTAAAAGTGACTAGTTTGTGAGCACTGTTCTAAGCAGTGATTTGTTTCATTCTGGAGTCCATTAAAGAGACTGTGAATAATGGTGAGTGTCTCAGCAGATTTTTCTTACAGTTAGAATGGATTGATTGATGAGGCATGTGTTTTTTGAGCTGTGCTTTGCTGCAGGCTCGCTGGTTCTCCCTTGAGAGGAGAATGAATTGCCAGCCACCACCAGCACTCACGCCTGTCACATCCCCTGTATGGCACCAAGGCAGCTGCTACTGAGTTGGATCCCAGGATGTGTTTTGCTGCAGACCCTTTGCCTGGATTTCCAGGGCTGCTGAAAGGGTCAGAGCAACCAAGTCCCAGATGAAAATTGCCCACCTCTTGACTCAGAGAATCAGCCCTGCTGTTTCTTAATTATGTTTTTGTGTTTTCAGTGGAGGGGGTGGCGAGAGAAAAGGAAGAGAACCATGAATCACTGTACTGTGAATCAGAGTGAGGACTTTTCATTCCTTAGAAGAGGAACATCAGGACATATGATTTGTGCATAATGCCACCAGTGCATTGACTTGGAAGTGATGCTGCTTGAGGGAAAACAGTGTGCTTGTTGATCATTCTTCTGTAAGGAGGCAAAAGAGCTTACAGGAAAAGAATGCAGTAACCTCAGTGGCTGCTGTGTACTGACTGCTTAGTGACTACTTCACATGCACTACCTCCTTGATTGTCACCGTGGCCCACCTGAGCTCCACATCACAGATGAGGAGGCTCAGGCCCAGGCAGGTTCAGAATTTGTCTAAGGTCTTGTGGCTATTAGGAAATGATGATAGAGCTAAGACTTCAATCCAGTTTTCTCTAATTCAAGTTTGGTTCTTAACCACCTCCCTCTCTGCCTCCATGGTGAGTACTTTAAGCAGCCTGGTTTTAATAAGCTTGTTGGGCAGCTCAGTCAGTCCTAGCAACCAGTTGAATGCTTGCAGATGGACGTGCACAGCTTCCATCGGGCACCTACTCAGATGCGTGCTCTAGATTCTTAAGACACACACCTTGCCAGTCTTTTGCACATAGTATTTTCTGTATACCTGTGTTTTGACTGTGACCATCACATAATGTTCATGTGTGGAATTTTCCACTTGTGACATCAGTTATGTTGGCATTCAAAAACTTCAAATTTTAGAGCATTTCAAATTTTTAGATTAGGGATATCTCAGCCAGTATATAACTTTAATGTAACACTGTTCCTTAATCCAAACCAAAAACTTCATTTGGTTCTTGACTTAAGAAAATATCATATGCTCCAGTGCTGGAGGAGAAGGGAAGACTATGTAATGGCCTGTTCAAAGATGGCATGCCCAGTGCCAGTCCCAGTGCAGTGCCCCCTGAGGGAAACCCATGTGACTTCTATCTTATAGACTGACTCGAGCCATCCTGGGAGTACAGTGTGACTTTCACGCATAATACCAGGCATCTCCACCTAGTATTCCACAGGTCCCTCATGTCTGTTTGTCCAATGTCATTCTCTCAACATTCCCTCTCCCCATTCCTTGTTGATACTTTCTTACACGGCCTATCCCTCACCCAGATGCCTGGGGTGCTTCCTCAGTCACCACCTTTTTACATGTTGTGTGGCCACCTCTTTCTCCTTGTCTCCAGCATCACTCTCTCGGCTGCTAGATCTCTGGTGGCTTTGAAGAACAAGAGGAGGGTTAAGAATGTGGACTTGAGTCCAACTTCGATGTCACCCCTTCCACTTGCCGGATGTGTGTGTGAGCAACCATGGGAAGTGGTGTTGGGAAACCTATGACAGGTGTAGCATTGGTTATTCTTACGTTGAGTCATTGTGGACTACCGCAGTTTCCCAGACCTCAGTCATTCCCACACCGCCTACATGAAGCTTGATACCACCTGTACTATTATTTATTTAATATTGCTAAATCGGTTCACTCCTAAAGCTTACATTTGTTTTTAAAGTATCGGTGTTACTACTCTAGCTAAATATGATCTGAGTTTGAGGCCTGTGGTGCTAAAGTCAGTGATTAGCAAGTGTTGCCGAATTGCAAGGAGCTCTTAGCACTCCACAGAGACTTTCCCTTGGACTGAATCAGCTGGATTGGGTTGAGGCTAGAATAATCTGCACTGTGGGCTTGTTATTTCATGCTCTGTCTTAAGCCACCTAAAGCCAAAGTAATGCAGAATCATTTAGGAAAACACTCATCTGCATATAGCCTCTCTCTCCATTCCTTCCTGAAATAACTCACTTTTAAACCCATGGCCTAGAAGATGCTTAGAAACATTTTTCTTCCTTGCATATTGCTAAATTTGAGTTATTAACTATTTCTGTTTTTTTACTTTGGCCAACAGAAATCTCAGATTTAAGTTTCACCTGAACTAAATGAGACATTATGCATTGCTTACTTTTCTGTTTTTTTTTAACCTCCTGATTTTTATCTCCCTTTTGTAATGTATGTTTTCTCAGCCTGGTTTTAAGGTGTGTGTATGTGTGTGTATTTACACAGACAGAGCATCTTTGACTTGTGATGTTTTTGCTTAAGATGTTTTTAACTTTACAATGGTGCAGAAGTATAGTCATACAACCATCTTGGTTTTCATTTTTGGTATAGCATCCAGTAAATTATATGAGCTCTTCAACACTATTATAACCTAGGCTTTGTTTTAGATGATTCTTCCCAGCTATAGGCAAATATAAGTATGTTGTTCCGTAGGTTCAGTACATTAAAATGCATTTTCAACTTAGCCTATTTTCAACTTTGCAGTGGGCTTATCCGGACCTAACCCGTTACACTGTAGAGTATCTGGTTTGCCTTCATGGTCATGTGACCATGAAGATCAAAATTCTAATTCTGGTTTCTACTGAATGCTTAGCGCTTTCACATCATGCTAAAGTCAAAATATTGTAAGTCAAACCATCATGATTCAGGGACTGTCCATATGTGCATTTCCTATAATGCACCCTAAGTCCTTCATGTACCAAATATGTTTTGATTTAGTGTAAATGTTATTTGGGATGAACAAAAGCCTACTCTGGTAGGTGGATGGTAGTCTTGTCTGGATGGAAATCCTCCAAGCAGGTTGGAAATGAGTTGTGCTCCATTCGGATGTGTATCTCTGTGATGTGTTCTCTGTAGCCTTCTGACCAGACTGAGATAAACTGAGGCAGGCAAAAGAGAAGAACATCTAGAAGGCAGAGATTCTTTAGGAATCTCAGGCAAGGACAGATATGGGTAGAGGAGAAATTCTAAGCTCTGGTTTTTAATGAAGTGAAGGTGAACCTAATTAAGATGTGTGTGGAGGGGCTGGCAGAGTGACTCAGTGCAAAGCCCTTCAGTTCAGTACTGCAAAAAAAAAGGATGTATATACAGGCTTGTAATAATGTGAGGAAATTAAATAGCCCTGGAGCTACCGCCCTTTACAGGAATTTGAATATAAGCACTTTCCAGAAATCAGGCTTCAGCACCTAAATCTGTTTAGTCCAGCATACGCAACTGTGTGTTAGGGTCAAAAGTCCCTGTTGACTGTCTTTTTAAAGCTATTCTGATCATTGCCAAGGCCTGAACTTGACTTCAGAGAGTCAGTGGTATACTATTTTAATCTCATTAATTGGAACAGGTGGCCTCTGCTGGAGACTAAATCACTAGTTGGCATAGATTTTCATTTATCTGACAATATGAGGCCCATTCAGTAAGAGCTGTTTGGCTGCGTATTGGTGTCAGGCAAAGCCCAGGAAAGAAGCACAGCAAACTCAGAGAAGATGGAAGAAATGTAGTAATAGTGCACCACTTTGATTGATTCCTAAATGTGGAGCGTAGAACTAGTGAAGGGGTAGGGCTCACCCAGATGTACACATTCCCGCCGATCATAAGGATGTCTTAATACGTCCTTTGAATCTGCCCCATAAGATGGTTTGGTTCAAGACCCCTTGGGCTGTCCTCATGTTTTCATGAGGTTCAGCACATCTTCCAGCTTAGGGACAGGAGTGTACCCTGGGTGATTCAGTTTACCACAGCACTCAAGTTGAGATTTCTTAAAGCACCTCTAGTGAAATTCCAGTGAAATCAGAAATGGTTCCCAGCTTTTGAACGTCTCCAGTTGGATTACTTATTCATTTTTACATCAGATAAATTGTGTTAGTCAGACTTCATTGCTGTAACAAAATGCCTGACATAAACAACTGAAAAGGAGGAAAGATTTTTTTTAGCTCATGGTTTTAGAGATTTCAGTCTATAGTCCTTGATTTTGTTGGTTCTGGGCTCATGGTGAGGTAGAACATCATGATCATGATGGTGGGTATGAGAAGAATGAGGACCCCCAGTGATTACTTCCTCCAGAACGTCCCAAAATAATGCCATAACCTGGGGACCAAGCATTCAACACATGAGTCTGTAGGGGACATTTCATATTTAAACCATAACTATGCTTTGCATAATGTCTTATCAATATCTTTAAATCCTTCAAGAAGATTGAATCACCAGGTGCCATCTGTAATCCTAGCTGCTGGGGAGGCTGAGCTTGGGAGGATTGTGGTTCAATACCAGCCCAGGCAAATAGTTTGTAAGACTTCCATCTCCAAAATAACCATAGTATAATGGACTGGAGATATGACTCAAGCAGTAGAGCACCTGCTTGGCAAGTGTGAATCCCTGAGTTCAAACCCCAATCCCCCCAAAAAAGGGGGGGGTGAGGACAGAATCCCAGATTCTTAGTCTGGTACCCACATTCTCTCATCTGACCATTGTCCTTCACCCAGTCCAGTCCTCAGTCTCTGGACTGCCTCCCTCACCCCCATACCCCATACGCTCTTAGGATGGACCTAAAGCTTGGTATAGGCTTTGTTAATTCTGGCTGGATGAGTAAAGGTGGCATGTTGGGAAATTGTACTACAGGCTCCAGAAGCTGGAAAGCATGTTCTTCTCTTGCTCCATAACAGGGCAGATAAACTTGACTGGTTTTAATGGTTATCCCATGTTTATTCAGTCATCTCCTTATTGAAGGGCAGTGACTTGGATAAACATTTTTTTGCCACATGTAAAGCATATGTTAGTAGGCTAAATTCCTAACAGTGGATTACCCAGACAAAGGGTATGTGCATTTCAACTTAGGACATTGCTAAAGTGAACACTGTGCCTACTCTGTGTCAGACACTAGGAGCTGGGAGTGCAGCAATGAGGGAACTGGTAGCAGTTTGTATAACCAGAAGGGATATATGAATGTGCCTCAACCAACATTCCTTCTGACACAATGTGTTATGGAGGCTTTTGATTCTTAACCAATCTGACAGGTGATAACAGGTAGCATATTTCAATTTATATTTTTCCAATTACAAATGAAATTGATCATGTTTAAAAGTTTTTAGACTTACAAAAAGTTACAGAAAATAGTATAAAGATGCCCTCAGCCAGTTTCTCCTGATGGTTACATCTTACCAAACTATAGTACAATAGGTTTAATTATATTTCCATATAATTAAAAAAACATTCGTGTTTGTGAACTCTTTATATATTCTGGCTGTGTATCCACTAATTATCTACATTTGTAGATTTTTTAAATATATTAAACAAATTGCTTTGCACATACCTTTTTCCCAGTCTTGTCATTCCCGACTGTGTTCATTTTCTACTGTTGTGTGACACATTCGTAACTAGAAAGACAACACCCATTTTTTACCTCACAGGTTCCCTAGGCTCAGAGTCCAGGTGCACTTTACCTGCATCCTCTGCTAAGAGTTTCATCAGCCTGCAATCAAAGTGTTGGCCAGGCTTGGGATCCTTTTCCAAGCTCGCTGCTGGTTGATTATAGGATTAAATTCCTTGCAGCTACAGGACTGAGGGTCTCAGCCCCTAGAGGCTTTCCACATTCCCTGCCCCATGGCCTCCTCTACAACCTGCCAGTTTGTTTCTCAAGACCAGCAGGACAGCAGTTTCCATTGCATTTTGTTTCTTACCTTTAGGTTCTCTTTTTGAAAGCTCACCTGATTAGGTCAGGCCCATTTAGCACTACCTTTTGATTAATGAAAGTCAACTGATTAGGGGTCTTAATTACTTCTGCAAAACTCCTTCATCTTTGCCATATAAGTTAAGCTAGTCATGGGAGTGAATTCCATTGTGTTCAGTCTCACACACAAGGGGAGGGAATCATGTCTTGAGTGCTATCTTAGAAATATGCCTTTCACACTGACTTAATTATATGTTTTGTGTGTGACAAGCATTGAGCTAGCATACAGCAAGCACTGAATAAATACTAACCAGACTTTGCCATGAAGAAATGTAAAAATTGTATGACTTACAGTTCTGTGTCGTTCTTAGAATAGCCTTTATCCTTTGTGATTCTTTAACAAGCTGAAATGCTTCTAGGTGCCAGTGGCTCGTGCCTATAATCCTAACTACTTGGGAGGCTGACATCAGGAGGATTGCAGTTTGAGGCCAGTCCCTGGACAAATAGTTCACGAGACCCCATCTCCAAAATAACCAGAGCAAAATGGACTAGAGGTATGGCTCAGGCAGTAGAGCGCCTGCTTTCCAAGCATGAAGCCCTGAGTTCAAACCCAGTTCCCCCCCAACACACACACACACACACAACCCAAAATGTCCATGTTCTCCTAATCTGTTTTATGATTTTTATTTTTGTGTGTTTGGATATTTGAATCAGTTAGAATTGCTTGGTTCTCTTTCAGACATCTACACAGTTATCCTAGCACTGTTTTTTGTTTTTTTTTTTTCTTGCATCATTACCTGTCTTTAAAAATATACTGCTTTCCATATGTATTGGGTTTTATTTTTATAATTTTTTACTTTTTCTGTGAGTTTTAAAACTAATGAACTCAGAATGTGGTAATTCTGGTGCATTTATTCTGGATCCTCATCCTCCCACCTCTTCCCCCAAGGTTTTGAAGTGAGCATTTTGAGAATTCTGGCTCATACATTTAGAAATTTTCAAACAGGCATGATTCCGGTATTGTTTATAGTAAGAAAATGCCAAAAGATGGAGGGGGGGGTAGATAATGTTTTTTGTGTGTGGTTTTTAGATTTTTTTTCCATTTAGTTCTCTTTTGAAGGAAATGTTACCTCTCAACAAGTTCTACTTAATATTTTTAAATCCTGCACTATTAGCCAGGCACAGTAGTGGCCTGCGCCTGTAGCTCTAGAGGATCATGTGAACCCAGTAGCTTTCCAGGCCAACCTGCCAACATAGTGAGATGCTGTCTCAAAAACAAAACAAAACTGCCCTTCCATAGTTTTACAGCTTAATAGTTTGCAAGAACTGTTAAAGAATGTGTCTTGTCTTCCAAGCCACTGTTACTGCCTTAAAAATAACTTGTGGTGTGCCTCCCCAGCTAGGGAGACAGAGGAGCAGGAGCCCAGCCTATTTTTGTGTTCTGCATGGCCCAGGACCACTGCCCTGTCAGTGTGGTTCTCTCATTTAGGAATGTACTAAGGATGAGTGTGCTGGGCTCTGCACTGGGAAATTGAAGTCAATTTGTCACTCACGTTAGGAGAGTGAGTATTACAAGATTTCAGACTTGAAGGTAAGAGGCTGTTTCTTTATTTGGTTTAATTCTTATTTGCCTGTTATTCCTGCGCCTTGCTAAGTATCACTAGATATTTAGGGGTTGTCATCTGCATGTGTGATAATTATTGAGCTGCCCCCTGCTTCATAACCTCTGACACACAGGTTAAAGCTGTTGGCTGTGCCCAGAAGCTAGCACCGTTTTCTGATCTGACCCAACAGCATATTAAAGGAAGGTGCTTTTATTACACACGTCTTCGTCTGGGAGAGGCACTGGGCTTGTAAAGCCTCCTGCCTTAAGCAAATGTTCAAGTTGTATTTGATGTATAAAGCCAACCAAAGCTTACCTTGTGTGCTGGCAATTCGGAGGTGCTCACTGAGTTGGCATCTGTTGGGCGTGTGGGCACCAAAGTCACAGCAAGAGTCTCCCTTCATCCAGGTGGCTCAGGTGTGCTTCCCCAGGATGCAGTGGGAACACTTCACACAATCATTATTCGTTTCCAGCGCCTATGCTCTGTTTGGGTGGGCAGGAGCACCTTGAACTTACTCTTGAGAAATTTGGCCAGCACTGTGGCTATGTAAAATGAGATAACAGAAAGAAGGTTTTCGATGAGCTCACGTGAAGCTCTTATTTTTAAAGAGAGAAAGAGGACTTGAACCTTGTTGCTGTATTTAAGGACGGTTTGTACAATGAGTCCACCATCCAACAGACATTTTTTTGAAACTTTTATTTCCTTAGGCCAATAGGAAATGAAAGATGGAGACTTGTGTTCTTGTGACCTTTTGAAATCCTTAGTTTTAAAATCATTTGTGTATTTGGGGTAGTGTTAATGTTAACAGATCTATGATAAGAATAATTCATACTTTTGAAAGACAGATGCTAATTCAGAATACAAAGATGATTTTATGTTTTCTGATACTTTGGACATTTCAGAAATCACTGTTACTTTGTTGGCAGGCAATTCTTTAAGATAATTGCTTCTTAGTTTATTTACACAATAGCCTAAAAAGAGCCCAATTGTTTTTCTAGGGCAGCTAACTTATTAAACTGTCTGTGGATTTTAATTTTCTTAAGTTTATGATTGCATTGGTTGTTGAATTTAATTTAAGGTTGGAGTTAATGTCCTGTGGATGTAATGCAGTGACATCAGATTCCCGAATTACAAGGTAATAAAATGGCCCATCCTAAGTAGCAGCTGTTTCACAGGCAGGACAGTGTTCTGAGCCTGAGGAAAACCCATATCAAATCAAATGGTCTGATTCAGTAGTAGGTAGACAAGTTTATTTGTAATGACTAAATCCTTCAAACATGAAAAAAAGACATTTAAAAAAATATGACACTTTTTTTTTTTTTTTTTTTTTTGCGGTACCGGGCTTTGAACTCAGGGCCTACACCTTGAGCCACACCACCAACTCTTTTTTCGGTGATGAGTTTTTTTAGAGATGGCATCTTGTGAACTGTTTGCTCAGGCTGGCTTCAGACTTCGATCCTCCTGATCTCTGCCTCCTGAGCAGCTAGAATTACAGGTGTGAGCCAACACCCATGTTCTTACCTCCCAGATTAGCAGGTGTTGACCTTTTGCCTTATTTGCATCAGATGTCGGTGATTTGTTTAGAAAAAGCAAATGACCTCAGATACAGCTGGTTATCTAGGCGTGGTCCCTTTTCCTGCTTCCTCGAAAGTCTGCTCTGAAGTTGTCCTGTATCATTTGCTTGGATGTTCTCATACACACATTGCATGAATTCGTAAGCAACATACTGTTTCTCATATTAACATTTTACATAAATGGCACATCTTGTTACTTGCTATTTTTCAGCATGGTATTCTTCTAATTCATCTGCCATCATTCCCATCTTTTACTGCTGTGCATTATTTCAGTGTATAAATGAGCCAGAGTGTGTATGCTGCCATTCTTGTAGTGGTGAACAGATAGGTCAATTCTGAGAACGTCTTTGTACCAAGGGAGACTGTCTCTAGGGGAGGTGCTTAGAAGTGACATTGCTGGAGCAGAGAAAGGAATATTCTTCAGCTTTACCATCTATTCTTAACAAGCATTCTTCAACTCGTAGTGCTTTCAGCAGCGATTTTAAGCTACAGTTTGATATCTTTGACAGGAAATGTTTGTATTGATGACAGATGGGGTGTGTATGTATAGGTATTTAAAGTTTGTATGTATTTTAATTTTGCCTAGAAGCAAATGTAAAATTGTTCTGAATTTGCCATTAGGCAGTTTATAGACTTAGTCAAGAATTCAGCTTCTCAGAGCTGAGCATGGTGGCACATACCTATAACTCCAGCTTCTTGGGAGTCAAAGGCTGGAGGAGCTCAAGTTCTAGGCCAGCAAAATCCTATCTCAAAAACAATCCAGAGGGCTGGGGGCGTAGCTCAAGTGGTGGAGTGCTTGCCTAGCACAGCCCTGGGTTCAATCCTTAGTACTGCCAAGAAAATCATAAGGCAGTTTCTCCTCTTAATGCCAATAAAAAATGATATGTCAATATTTCATTTATTATGCACCATTTGCATACAGTAAATGTCCCTTTTTTAAGTATACAGTTTTAGGAATTGTGATAAAGACATACTGTCTTCTAGTTTGTTACCCTGTTAAGACATAGAATATTTCCATCACCCTGGAAAGTTCCCTCTTGCCTTTTGATTGTCCTCTCTCTCTCTCTCTCTCTCTCTCTCTCTCTCTCTCTCTCTCTCTCTCTGCTTAGCAGCCTCCTGGCAGCCATTGATCTGATCTTTGTCCTTACAGCTTGTCTTTTCCAGAATGCAGTTGAACTAGAATGCCCAGTATGCAGCCTTTTGAATGTGCCTTTCTTCATTGAGCGTAAATGCTTTTGCAGCTCTTCCATGCCTAAGGTTAGAGTATAATCCTGTTACTTTTCAGATGTTTGGTTACTTCAGAATGTAAAAGGCATACATTAAGTAGATGAGATATTATGAACACTACATGACAGTAGAGCCAGTGTTCTGTATCTTAACGTAGTATATTAATTTATTAGAGCTGTTCTGGCATGGTACCACAAACCGTGTGGCTTATAACAATAAATTATTATTATTTTTATAGTTCTGGAGGCTAGAGGTCCGAGATCAATGTGTCAGCAGGGTTGTTTCTTCTGAGGACCATAAGGGAAAGAACTAGTCCAGGCCTCCTTCCTTGGCTTGTAATTGGCCTCCTTCTCTTGTGTCCAAATTTCCTTTTATAAGGACACTCATTCTGGATTAAGGTTCATCCTCATTATCTCATTTTAACTTAGTAATGTCTTTCAAGGCCTCGTCTTGAAATCTAGTTAAATTCCGAGGTACTGGAAGTTAGGACTTCAATTTGTGATCTTGTTAGGTGGACATAATTCAGCCCCTAACACCTAAGGGATTTTATTATGGATGTTATGTCATATGTATGTGCATATTCGTGGAAGAAGTTCCACAGTTTTCTTTGGAATGATTTTTCACCATGGCAGATGATTTTAAAAAGATGTAGCAGCACTCATGTAAACTCTTGTTTCAGAATTATAACCATTAGCGTTAGAGAAGTGTATTCATGGATGTGTTAAGAAGTCACACTTTTATGTTGATTGGAAAAGTTCATGAAAGGCTGGGTGTGGTGGCTCACAGAGGATTGTCCTTCGAGACCCCCTAGGCAAAAAAGTTATTGAGACACCATCTCAAGCAATATGCTGAGAGTGTTGACTTGAGCCTGTAGTCCCAGATACTTTGGAAGCTATGGGTAGTATGATCACTGGTCTGAGGTTGGCCCCAGGCAAGAACACAGAACCCTCCCTGAAAAATAACTAAAGCAAAAGGTGCTGGGGGCATGGCTCAAGTACCTGCCTACCAAGCCGTAAGCCCTGAGTTCAAATCCCAGTACCAGAAAAAAGGTCAACAAAATATTATATGCAGAAAGTACCATTTTTGTTTTTTAAGAAAAGATACCTGCAAATAAAATACTAGTATAGCTAGCATGGATGAGTAGGTATTTTGCGTCAGCACTGAGACCAAGGCTTTCTGGGGGTTAAGGCAATTCTAACAGCACCATGAAGTAGATAAAATTGTACTCATAAGATGCATGAAGAACTAAGATTCAGCAGGTTGAATGTTGCCAGGCACCGGTATCTCACACCTATAATCCTCGCTACTTGGGAGTCAGAGATTAGGAGGCTTGTGGTTCGAGGCCAGCCTGGACAAAATAGTTCATGAGACCCTATCTCTTAAATACCCTATAGAAATAAGGGCCGGCAGAGTGGCTCAAGTGATAGAGCCCCTGCCTAGCAAGCATGAGGCCCTGAGTTCAAATTCCAGTACCTCCAACAACAAAAAAAACAAAAACAAGTTAAATGTCATGTCGAAGATCACAGAGCTAAGCAGAAAGGCTGAAACTTGAACCCAGCATGGCCCACATTCCAGAGTCTTTGTTCCCAACCAGGAGGCAGGACTGCCCAAACACCTGAGGGGTGGTGACCTAGGAACCCAATTGTGAGGGCTGATGGCTAACTGGGAAGATTTCCACCCGACCTTACCACGCTCGTAGATGGTGGCCTTGGTCCTGAGAAGAAGGTGAGTCACACTGGCTCAGCCTGACTGACTTGTCATCTGGCTCCTAGTCAGTGGGCAGCGATGGGAATTAGGTGGCAGTGTGCTGGGGTGATAGGTTACCAGGCTCGTACTCCAGAGGGCGCCTGCCATTCTCTCTAGCCTTTCTTCTCAGGCAGAGCTGACTGGTTGCAGGGTAGGCCTACTCTTTAGATCTCAGTAGAAAATGTGAGGACAGGCTACATTGTCCTCAAGCTCCCTTCATTGTCCTCAGTGTTTCCCAGCGTGCCTGGCACTGAGATCAGGTCCTTGAGGAGCTCAGTGTGGGGAAGACAGGCCTGCAGATGGATGTTTGCACCCAAGTGTGCAAGGTCTGTTCTCCAGGGAGCCTCGGCTCCATGTGGGCCCCTCTAGGGTCCACCCTGGAAGGCTGTGGACTGGAAGAGTGACTGTCAGCCCAGAAACCTTCCCAGCTCACCTTCCCTTCATACCTGCACCCCCAGCAGTGCTGTCACCTATGGTTCATAAGGACATTTCTGGGAGATGAAGACAGATGGTATCAATTTTCAAGGGTTTGGTTCACCTCTGCTTAGTCCTTTAATATGTGTACATATATTTTTATATCTTCATGCAAAGGAAATACTAAATCTTGGGTGCCACAGATAAGTTCTTTGATTTGACTCAAATGGAAGAAGGAAGCTACAGAAAAGGGAGGAATAAGGATGCTAATTGTCATGGCAACCAGCAGGTTTTTATAGTGGAACACTGCCTTTGTAACCCAAATCTGTCACCTTTTGCTAACTACAGAAAACAGACTGATGCACACTCAAGAAATTATAGTACCATCTCTCAGAAGGGTTTTGTTTGCTTTTTGGAAACAATCTTGCAGTGGTTTTAGTTCCCTCCTGGAATTTCAAAACTGAAAGGCACCCTTTAAGTGCCCTAGAATTTTACAAAAGTTAGGAACTGAAGACTTTTCCATTATTATTATCATTATTATCATCATCATCATCATCAATATCCATTCCTACCCCATCCACATTCTCATCTGTAAATGACTTAGAATGAGGCTCAAACAGGACTAAGGTTTGGAGTTTGGCAGAATTAATACATCCTGTGGCATGGACTCCTTCTTGGAAATGTTCCATCTCCCATATTTTGACTATTCTGGCTGCTTGACCTTGTGTGGTCTGTTTCTTCACTAGCCATAGGCACTGAGATACTTAGAATCTTTTCTCATTCCTGCCAGTCACTGTATAGGTAAGGTCATAATCCATCATTTGCTCTCTCAGATCTCCTGGGGAATTAACCCTTGTGGTTTCCTTTTGGTAGCTCTGGTGAAGATTCTCTGGGGGTATAAGAGTCTAGGGTTAGAAAAGAGCCCCAAGCACACAGGTAGAACTTAGTTAGGGAAAACAGGGACCTTCCTGAGCACCCAAGCAGAGGTTTTTCTGGTTGTTGTTGACGAACGCTTTGAATAGAGAAGCCCCAAATAGGCTGCTCTTCCCTACCCCTGACATCCTGTCCTGGGGAATCCTCTTCACCCAGGCCCACACCTGCAGGTTTCTCGCTCTGGGACTGTTAGTCCTAATAGAAATGACGACAGTGAGTGATTCCTTGGATAGTGGCATTGAGAGTGGTGGTACCTTTGTGTCCCCAGCATGTGGCATAGAAAAGTAGTCTCTTTGGCAGCTTTTCAAAGCACTGAATTGAAGGATGAACACTTTTAGCCCCTTGGGCTGGCTTTACCCCTCCCCTCCCCACCACCTGCTTGTCTCCTTGTCACCCACACTCCCCCAAGTCAGGAGCATGATACGTGGAGGTGTCAGGTCAGAGTCCTCTCACATAGCACGCATGTGGATTGTGCTTGCAACGATTCAGCTTTCAGCCTCAGACAACACACTCAGTCACCAAATACATATTGATTGCCTGCTATGTGCCTGGCATTCCAAGGAACAAAGCAAAATCCCTGCTGTCACCAGGCATATACTCTAGTTGGACAAGGCAGACAAACTGGACCCCTAGGTAAAGTCCGCAGTATGTTAAGTGGTGCCGAGTGCCATATTGAAAAAATAAAGCAGGGGAGGCCCAGGTGGCAGTTCAGGGGGACAGTTTAAATAGGAGACTCAAGGAGCAACTTTTAGAGATGACGTAGAAGGAACACCTGGGGAAGGAAGGTTTGCAGCCACCTAGAGGAATTGCATTCCAGGAAAAGGGAGCAGCAAGCACAGGTGCCCTGAGACAAGAGTGTGCCTGTTGTGTTTGAGGCACATCAGGAGGCCTTGCGGCTGGTACACGGAGAAAGGAGTTGAGTAGGAGGACATGGGACCTGTAAGGTGGTAGGGAGGCAAGTTCATGAGTCAATACATGTTTTGTTTTTTAGTGGTACTGGGATTTGAACTCAGAGCCTCACACTTGCTAGGCAGGCACTCTTACCACTTGAACCACTCTCCCAACCATTTTTTGTGTTGGGTATTTTTGAGACAGAGTCTCATGAACTGTTTCATACCTGGCTTGGCTTCAAACCTTGATCCTCCTGATCTCTGCCTCCTAAGTAGCTAGGATTACAGGCATGAGCCACCGGTACCCAGCCACCAATATATGTTTCACAAGGACCTCCTTGGCTGCCAGACAGCAAAGACTATAAGGTGTACTTGGCTGGTCCAGGGAGACCTGTGGGGAGTGGTGACAATAGTGGCTTGGACTAGAAGGTTAGCAGTTGGAGCAGTAAATGGTCAGACTGCTAGGTACAAGCTACATTAAAGCCCTCCGTCAGTGTGCTGAGAGTTCTGCATGGTGAAGAGGGGAGACAGCATAGGGCTTTGGGGAACAGTGGTCCTGGTTCTGCCTCTTACAAGAGATGGGAAGTCATATTAGCCCGTTTGCCCAATCCATTTGAGTTTCAGGTTCCTCCTATAAAAGTAAGTAACTTGTGACTGGCTTCTCTCTCCTGGAAGGTGGGAGGGAGCATATCTCCAGTGCTTGGCATGTAATGCAGAATGGGTAGAAAAATGGGAGGAAGAAAATAAGGAGAGAGAGAATGCATGAAGAATCTCATGCATAGATATTAAGTAATATTGGAGTTCACACCTTCTAATAAGACCACAGGACTTTTTCTTCTCAGAGTTCAGTGTTTCAACACAAGTGATTAGTTAAGGCCTTGACTATTTTTTTTTATTTAAATAAGTCTCATTAGGGAAGACATATATTCTTATTTCTGTATTTTAACATTTTCTCCCTGCTCTTGGCTTGTAGAAAAATGTTTGCTGGAAGATGATAATTGGTGTTTTTACTAGTGCTCTTTAAGAATAAAGCTTTGGTTTTTATTTTTTAGGGCAGATTTCATCAACATTCCAAGGAAATTTTTCCCTCAACACTTTATGATGAGATCAAACAAATTAAAATATATACAAAATACAAACGTAATAATTTAAATCAGCACCAACTGAAGTTTTAGGTGACCCAAATCCCTCCTCACAGGTCAGGACAGTAGTGATGCTGCAGGGCAGATCTGCTGAGAGTAAACACATGTTACCTACTGACTGCTGGAAAGTCTCAATCCTAGCATCCCCTTTCTCTACCAGGAAAGTTCTGTGTGACACCTTTGCTCACAGTCAGACTAGTTGATTTCCATGGGAACTGCTGTGTCATTTGTAGTTAGAGCCAGAGTTAACTGGTTGAATTGTGGTCCCCAAGAATATATGTGGAAGTCCTAACCCCCAGGACCTTGCATTGTGACCTTAATTGGGATCATGGTCCTTCTAGAGGTAAGCAAG
Source organism: Castor canadensis (assembly GCF_047511655.1). NCBI lineage: Eukaryota > Metazoa > Chordata > Mammalia > Rodentia > Castoridae > Castor > Castor canadensis. The sequence continues at coordinate 132,364,924 of NC_133393.1, read as the reverse complement.
TTAGCATGAGCTGAGTGGGGTAGACCATACTCCAGTTTGACTGGGGTGGGGTCCTTGTAAAAAGGGTGAATTTGGACCATGAAGGGAAGATGACAGGGCCATGAAGACCAAGGGTTGGTGCGATGCATCTAGCAGCCAAGGAGTGCCTCAGACTGCCTGGAGCTAAGAAAGGGGCATAGAAGTTTACTTTCCTGGTATCTTCAGAGGCAGCATCCCTGACTTCTCCGTGATCTCAGAGTCCAGTCTCCAGAAATGAATTTCTGGGACAGTGAATTTCTGTTGTTTTAAACCACCTAGTACTTTTTTACAGCAGCCCTTGGAAATTAACACAGGCCACTATGGTGTTTCCTTACTTACCCACACCAACGGAAGGCATGCAAATATCCCCAGCATGGATAGAAATACAAGAGACCTGACACCCCAGTGCAGTTCTTAAGTTAGCAGTGTGTTCCCTCAAATGCAGTTACATTAACATTCTTTACCATCTAAGCAAACACAGCATTTTAAATGGTTTGTAGTAAATTCATGGAACCCAAGGAATGTGTCCACAGACCCCTGTTTGTAAAACACAGATGTAGAGAAACAATTTAGATGCCAGATCAGACTTCAGAGCCTATCTTGGCCTTTTTGCAGAGGTATGACTTTATAAACGCTTTCTGAGCTTTTCAGCAGCTGGAGAAGGGGAGGGTTACTGGAGTGTTCTGAGGATTAGAAATGATGAGAACAGCCTAGCATTGGGCCTTGTGTGTGGAGAGATGTTAGGAACACAGGCTGGAGTGAGAGGTAAGAACCAAAAAGGCTGGCAGACAAGAGGGTCTGACTCTCCTGTTGATCTCTACCTGAGAGGCTTTTACCCATATTGTTTGCCCTCAGATGAAGGTCACAGATTCCTTCCCTCAAGAGGGAAGGCGGCTTTTGGTTCAGGCCTGAGCCTTTTGTCCTGAACAGAGGCGTGGACACTGAAGGCAAAGTAACCTGTGCAAGGTTGGGTGGTCTTACCAGTTGGGTTATTTTTGTTTACTAGGACAGGTAAGAACCAAAAATGGTTGTGTTGTGTTTTCCCTTTAAAAAAAACTTTAGCTTTATTGAGATACAAATTTACATACTATACGGTCCATGCATTTAAAGTACACAATTGAATGGTTTTTAGTGTATTCACAAAGTTGTACAATCACCACCACAATCAACCTTAGATGATTTCCACCCCCAAAAGATACCTAATAGCAAAGGTACCTAGTGCCCCCATCCTTGAGATCCCAAGCCTAGGGAATCGTCAGTCTACTTCCCTGGGTTTGCCTAGTCTGTCCATTTTCTTTTAATGGAATCATACATCACATGGTCTGGGTTCTTACAGTTAGTATGTTTTCAAGGTTCATCTGTTTTGTAGCATAAGTCAGCACTATTTCTTTTTGTAGCTGAATAATACTTGTGTGGCTAGACTGATACGCTGATGGATTTTGGGACTATTAAGAATAATATTGCTGGGCTGAGGATGTAGCTCAGTGGTAGGGTTTGCCTAGCATGCACAAGGCTCTGGGTGTGATTCTCAGCCGTGAAAGAGAGTAAGGTTGCTATGAACGTTTGTGTACAAGGTTTTGTGTGGGTACACTGATTTATTTCTCTTGGGTATGTAAGTAGGAGTAGAATTGCTGGGTCATAATGAAAGTTGTTGTACTCCTTAGATGAGTAACTAAGCAAAATATCCCTACCTGAGAAGCTGGGGAAATTAGTAATACGACTTCAAAATTAGCATCCATGTTTTCTCACATTACTTCTTCCTAGTCATTTCTTGAAGCTGTATGTCCAGAACCAGGTTAAAATAACTTGTGAGTTTGTGTAGCTTGACTTCCACCCTGCTGCTGATGCTTAAGAAGAGCAGCAGCATAGAGCTTCATGGTCCTTCTCACCTCCGGGGCTGGGGCTGGAAAGCTTGGGCAGTGGCTAGCCACTGTAAAATCATCAAGGCTGCCCAGCCTGTGTTGTCTTAAATAAGCGGACAGGACATTTGCTCATGATTCTCCCAAAGGGGTAGCTGCTGCCGTGAAATGTAATAGTTGGTAAGATGGACATAGCCAGAACTAGACCCTGCCAGTGAAAATAGACTCCATGCCCTCTTTAGAGGCTGCAAGTTCCCTCATAAAGAACAAGAAACCTAACAAGATGCGTAGCACCTGTGAGCTAGAACTAAACTGGCTGAATGAATGAACAGCTCTGGTTTGGGAGCCAGACACCATTGTAGCATGCATGGCAACTTGAGCAAGCTGCTGAGGCTCTCTGTGCCTTAATCATTTATTAAGACAGAAACGGGAACACCTTGGTTGCATGATTCTCATTGTGACTTTAAAATGCCCCACTCATGGTAGGCAGTCAACAAATATTAATTCTCTTTCTTTAAATAGCTCTGCTATTAGTCTCATAGAGTTTTCTCTGCAGATTTAGTCCAATGCCAGATATGGCAGAACACAGGATTGATTGTATTGTTTAGAATATCTTTTCTTTACAGAGACATAATGAGCTCTTGGCAAAAATTAAGTATTGGTGGAAATGAATATTGCAATTTGGTAGCTGCTGATTGACACGTGTTTGCTAAACAGCTACTCAAATTTCAGAAAGCTTGCCAGAAGGGAAAAAAAATGGAAGAAATCCTAAGAATGTTTGTACCCTCTTTGCCAGGTATTTGTTTATAAAAATTGTCTTCTTTGGAAAGTCCCAACTGAATTTTTTTTTTTTTATAAAACATTGGTGACCTTTGGCTCAAGAGTTCAGGTTATCTTGTGTGAAAGCTGTAATGTCTGTGGATATGAAGGTCTTGGTCCTTTTGGAAATCTTTTTGCCCTCCCCACCCCTCACTTTTTTTTTTTTTTTTTTTTTTAAGAAAAAGCTGGTCTTTTGGTCACTGTGTCTTTTTTTTAGAACTGCAGGAAAGTCATAGTAACAGACTTCACGTCTGATTGGGTTCCATGGCAACAAAGGGTTGTGACTTTATTAAAGGGAATTGGAGCTGCCAAGAAAGATAAAAATCAGAGCGTGGAAAATGTCTGACCAAGTGCATGCGTTTTCCAGACCAGATGCCTCCAAAGGGTTCCCTACCCAGCATGAGTCTCCATTACAGATTTAAATCCCTCTGGGTTATCATTAAAGCCATAGGGATCCGTGCTTATTCTTTTTTTAAAAAAATCTATTTGCATCTTTGCTTTTATCCATTCATTCATCCTTTTTTATATCTTGGCATATTAAGAAAGATCAAAACAGTAATGTTAAGCACTGAACCAGAGAGGATTCTGATTTTAAAGGTAGAAAAGAAATGTAGCACGTCCTTTGTGGAACTGATTACAGCTGTAAATTGTGAAACCGCGTGGGAGGGCCAATTAGAGGCAATTATAACTGGATTGAGCTCTCCCTGAGTCAACACTTGCTGTGTGCATTCCAAGATGGGAGGGGGGAAGGTTGTCTCCCATCCTTGTTTCTGGTTTAGAGGTGCTGGTTCTAGCTATGGGTGGGGAGTCTATAGGAACCACCCTTTAGAAGAAAGGGAGAGAACGCCCTACTGCTAGGGGCTGGTGTTGCTAGAACAAAGTGTGTGATTATTAGACTTATTTTGCTACAAGTACTAATACTACATCAGGAAACGGGGAGATCTTGGAATCGCCCTGTGATCCTGCCTCCCCTGGTTGTACGGGATTACTCTTTGATCGGGTGTGCATTTATTTATTTCTCCTCATACTGATTCAGAAAGTGAAAGAACTCAAATGGACAGGCCAGTGTTGGACGCTTTACCATGTCAGTTATCCTTGAAACCACTGGCATGTTCCAACATGCACCCTGCACCCAGACTTCATTAGTCACTGACCATAGATATCCTCATCATGGTGAATCAGAAGCTACACAGATACTCAGGCTCTCATGATTAAACCTAAGAAGTAGTTGGTCTACAAAGACAGAGTTAGCTCACCATGTTTTCTGGTCTCGCGGCTATGGTTAATCAGCTGGAAGTCCTTGGGGAAATTACACACCTCTGTAAGCCTGGTTTCCTTATCTTAAAATGAGGAGCTTGACCTGAATTGATGCTTCCCAGACTTGCCTGTTTATATGAATAACCTGGGGCACTGATTTAAGATGCAGAACATTTTTTAGAGATTCTGATTCACTAGGTTTGGGGTGGGGCAAGGATAGTAGGGACCCCAGATGATCCTACAAGTGGATGTTCAGGAAATTCCAGTCTAGCTTGTGGTTTCCAACTTTAGTTGGGCATAAGAATGAGGGCGGAGATGGAGGGAGAAAAGAAGCTATCCAGCACAGATTGGCATTAGTCTAGCAGGACCTAGGCGTCAGGTGATGGCAGCCACAACTTCAGAAACTTGACCCCCACTGTCCAAACTCCCTTCCAGTCTCAAGGGCAGTGCTCCCACCTGCTGTCCCCTCAACACACTGAACTGGAAGAGCCCACTGATGGTAGGCCTGGTGGCTTTGTTTACCCCCAAGGCTAGCTCCAAATCCCTCGTGAAGGTTTAGAAAAAACTTTGTTTTAAAATCTTGGAGCAGTGCAGTAATGAACATCTTTTTTCATAGACTACTGTGCATGTGTGTGGGGGTGTTTCCTTGGATAAGACAGTGTTTGCTAAGCACACTTGCATCTGGTGTGCATGAGGCAATGCTAGGGACATCTGAATTACCTGGGGAGCTTGTTAAAAAAAAAAAAATGCAGAGAATGGATTCCACACCCTGTGTACTTCCTGTACAGGGCCTGGGCAGCAATCTTTTTGTTGTTGTTACTGTTTTTAATGTGAAAGCTTTTGTGAGGTTTTTGTTTCTGTTTTTTTTCCTTTTAAGGCCAACCCTTAAAAACTAATACTTTCCCCCAATCTCCTGAGTAAAACTAACTTTCATTCTTAACCCACATTTTTAGAACAAGGGAGATAGATAAATGGAGCCACTTAGATTAGAGTCTAGAACACATAAAACCAGGGCCTTAGAGAAAACCCTGATCTTCTGAGAATCTGAGTTTAATGATTAAATCATTAATTGCTAAAGCAAATACATTTCAACGCCTATCTACTCTGTAGAGGTTCTATTTGTGCCTGGTTTTTCTATTTCCTGTTTGACAAAGATTAAAGAGCATCATTAAGTGAAGTACATAGCACATCATCTGCATAAACCTCCATTATGAAGGTTCACCTTTTTCCTAACTAGCTTAACTTAAAACGTGCAAGGTCATAAGAGAAAACATCTCATAGCTTAAGGTGAAAAAAAGAGTCCTTCCTTCCAGCTGCTGGTCCTTTACTCCAGAGATAGCAAGGGAATGTATCCATTTATAGAAATGGTCTCTGCACAGGATATCTGTATATCCATTGTTTGCTTAACCTGTCCTCTATTGATAGAGCTACAGTTTAAGTTTTGTATGTGTTTGCTTTGTAATACTGTATTTAAAATCTTTTTTTTTTTCTTTTTCTTTTTTTGCCATACTGAGGTTTGAACTCAGGGCCTGGTACTTGCTAGTCAGGTGCTCTGCCCCTTGAGCTACACTTCCAGCCCTTTTTTGCTTTAGGTTGTTTTTTAGATGGGGTTTCAGGGTTTTGTTTTTGTTTATTGCAATGGGCTGGCTTTGACTGCGATCCTCCTACCTACAACCTCCCTATAGCCTCCCACATAGCTAGGCCCACAGGTGTTCACCACCATGCCCGACTTACTGATTGAGATGCGGTCTCCAAAACTTTCTGTCTGGGCTGGTTCAAACTACAGTCCTCCAGATCTCTGCCTCCCATGTAGCTGGGATTACTTGTGTGGCTATCACACCCAGCCTATATAAAATCTCTACATTTTTTTCTGTAACTGCAGATTATTTTTTTTATTGTTTTGTTGTGTGGAAGATCAAACCTATGTCCTTGCATGTGAAAGTCAAGCACTCTGCCATTGAGCCACACCCCCAGCTCCTCATATGTGGATACGTTACTAAAAGCAAAATTGTTGGGTCACAGGAGATGTGTCTTTTCAATAAGGATTGGTGCAAACAAATTGTCCTCTCAAAGCTGGCACCAGTTTGCTTCCCTGGCTTGGGTGACACTGCTGTAGCAGACACACAGCTGCCTATCCCCGTCTACTCACACAGAACATGAGGTTGACTGAAAAGAATGAAATGTGCTTTCCCGGAGAAAGAGAAGAATTTAAAAGGTATCAGAAATGTTTGTAGGGAGAAGAGGCTAGAGTATGACTTAGTAGAGCAAGTAGCTAACTCTGAATTTGCACAGAAAGTGCTTTGTACAGGTCACAGATCCTGAACTGAGTTCTGAAGAAAGTCAGACCACCCTGGAGCATCCTGTAATCGTGAGATTACTTACTCTGGATTATGGTAAGCTGCTTCCTGGTGTGACCTGCTCTTCTAGTAGAAACTGCAGGGCAGCTTTGGATGAAGCATTATGGTAATGAGACGCTCTTCATGGTGTAGTACCTGCAAGAACGTGTGTGTAACGTGCACTTCAAAGTAATGGAAGAAAAATATGAAAGAAACAAGTCAAATTTTCCCTATTTACAGAGGACATGCTCTTATACTTAACAGACCCTAAAGACTCCACCAAAAAAACGCAAAAAACTCATAGATCTGATAAACACTCTCAGCAAAGTAGCAGTATATAAAATCACAGTACAAGAATCAGTAGCTTTCCTATAGACCAATAACATTCTGTAAAGAAATCGGAAACAATTCCATTCATTCACAGCGGCCTCAAAATGCAACCAAATACCTAAGAATAAGCCTAACTAAGGAGGTGAAAAACCTCTACAATGAAAGCTGTAAAACATTGAAGAAACAAATTGAAGAAGACCCGAGAAGATGGAAAGACCACCCATGTTCATGGATCAGCAGGATTAATATTGTGAAAATGATTGTATTACTGAAAGGAATCGACAGATTCAGTGAAATCCCCATCAAAATTCCAACGGCAGTCTTCCCCCAAATAACCAAAACAATCCTGAGCAAAGGTATCACATTACCAGACTTCAAATCATACTACAGAGCCATAGTAACAAAAGCAGCATGGTACTGGTATACAAACATACATAGACCAGTTGAATCAAATATAGAAGATCCAGAAATAACCCCCACCCCTACAACTACCTGATTCTTGACAAAGGTACTAAAAACATAGTAGAGAAAAGAAAGCCTCTTCAACAAATAGTGTTGGAAAACTAGATATCCACATGTAGAACAATGAAACTAGATCCCTATCTCTCACCCTGTACAAAAATCAATTCGAAATGGATCAAAAATCTTATGTGTAAGACCTGAAACTTTGAAACTACTAGAGAATAACACAGGGAAAACCCTTCAAGTTATAGGGATAGGCAATAATTTTCTGACAAAGACTCTACTAGCTAGGAAATAGTACCAAGAATTGACTGATAGGATTGTGTCATGTTAAATGGCTCACACCTGCAACCCTAGCTAGATACTTGGGAGGCCGAGATCAGGAGGATCACGGTTCAAGGCCAGCCCAGGCAAACAGTTCACAAGATCCCCATCTCCAAATAACCAGAGCAAAATGGACCGGAAGTGTGGCTCAAGCAGTAGACTGCCTGCTTTGCAAGTGTGAAACCCTGAGTTCAAACCCCAGTCCCACCCCAAAAAAAAAACTAACCAGTAAAGGAAACAATTATCAGTGTGAAGAGAGAGCCTACATAAGTGGAGGAGATCTTTCCCAGTTATTCATCTGACAGGGAATTAATATCCAGAATATATAAAGAACTCAAAAATTAAACACCAAAAGAACAAAATAATCCCATCAGTTACTGGACAAATGACCAAACACTTCTCAAAAGAAGTAAAGTAGCCAATAAACGCATGAAAAACATGTTCAACATCTTAGCCATCAGGGAAATGTAAATCAGAATCTATCTCACCACAGTCAGAATGGCTGTCATCAAGAAAACAAGCAACAAAAAGTGCTGAGGATGTGGGGGAAGGGGAAAGGAACCCTTACACACTGTTGGTTGGTAATGTAAATTAGTGTAGCCACTATAGAAATTAATACGGAGGTTCCTCAGAAAACTAAAAGAACTACCATATGACCCTGCTGTACCACTCCTGCATATTTACCTGAAGCAATCTAAGGCAGCATATAATAGAAATTCCTGTACACTCATGGTTATTAGGGCACTATTCACAATATCGCCTAGGTGCTTGTCAACCAATGAATGGATGAAGAAAATGTGGTATATATATATACCATGGGAGTTTTACTCAGCCACGAAGAACAACAAAATTATGCCATTTGCAGCAAAATGGATGGAACTTGAGATCATCATGTTAAGTGAAAAATATCCTGTTTTCTTTCATACATGGAATCTAGGGGTTTTTTTGTTTTGTTTTGTTTTTTAAATATGAAATAGAAGGGAGACTATTTGTGAAGAGGAAGAGGGATCAACAGGAGGGAGTGTGGAGATGAATAAGATCAAAGTACATTATATACATGTATGAAATGTTGTAATAAAACCCACTATTTTGTACAACCAATACATGCTAATAAAAAATGGAAAAAATAATGAATTTAAAAAGTTACAAACGAGCCCTCCCCCAGAAGAGCATGTGTTATAGACAAAGTGTACTATTGACATAATCTTTGGTTTGAGGCAAGACCCACGTGCTAGCATTTATTATTTAGCATTATTTTGAAAAGACCCTTATTTAAACTGAGCCAGAGGATGGAGGCTATATATTAACCTCAGTAGACACTCTCCTTAAATAATCCAATATGATTCTACCCAGAGTGAACTTCCGTGACTTCGAGTAGGCTTTATTAAACTGACAAAACTTTTCCTTCCTTTCCAAACCCCATTGCCCTTTTCTCTCCCCACCTCCAACACAGAGTTAAATCAATACCACTGAAACCACATAGCAATTTTGAGATCTTTGCATTAGTTATTTAATGTCAAGGGCAGGAAACTCCTGGTCCCCTGGACCATTCTTGCCTGAGTTTTTTATATGACTTGTGGCAATTCAAATATTTGAGAATCTGTACATACAAGGAAGGTCAAGGGGATTTAAAGATGAGTGACTGACAGCAAGAAAGCTTGGAATGTGCTGCACAGGTGAAGAACTCACATTATAATACAAAGCAGCATATGATCACTAAAGGGCACGAGGAAAACATTAAATATCTCTGTCCACCACGACATTAGGTACTTTTCTGTTCTCATTAAGTCCCAAGAGGAATTTCCTTAGATAAAACCAGCATCTCAAAAAGGTTAATTTACTTACCCAGTGTTATGCAGCTACCAAGAAGAACTGGGTCTCTAATAGGTCTGGCTGACCCAACCCCCAGGCTTATCCTCTGAGTAAGGTACCCTGAGCAGTTAATGATGGCTCCCACACTCTTTCCTCAGCTGCTTTTTCTCCAAGAGCACATTTGTGCTTAAATGTCAGGGACCCTCAAGTTAATCATGTCTGAAGCTGAACCCTCCTCTGCTCGAGGCCCCTTTTGCCTATCTTGTGGATGACCCTACAGCCTCCGCAAGTGGGATTTTCCTTGACTCTCCTCTTTATATCATAGTCAACTGGGGTGGAGTCCTTTTGACTGTCCCTCCTTTTCATAAACCCCAGGTGCTGTCCTGTGGAGGTAGGGTACCATCCTACATGCAGCTGTACCAGCTCTTGCCTCAGGGTTGCTACAGCAGCAGGTCTCATTCTGCTCCACCCAAATGCATCTTCCATTCTGATCCCAAGGGTTCCAGGCTGCAGGGGGGATGGGATCCATGACACCCAAACACCTCAGCATTTGAATGGGACACTCAGGGTCTGATCCCTGCCTGCCATCTCAGCTCTAATCCCATTTCCATCTTGCACCATATTCTCCAAACATGAACCTGTCTCCTGGTTGACTGATTCAGAACTCAGTTTACCTGGTGCACCTTTTGACAGACAAGTCTCTTCCTTTCTGCTTTAGAAAGAAATCAGCCATGTCCCCTCTCTAGTACTCCTTTAGTCCCAAGTATGCCTGTCCTCATACTTATCAGTAATTGTCATTGTTTCTCCCTCCCTGACTACCAGGCCAAAAGGGGGCTGTGCCCTCTAGCAGTGCCTAGCACATGGAGGCACCCAGAGCGTCTGTCTTGTGAAAGAATCAACAGAGGAAACGATCTCCTGACTGTTCCCTGTCTGCACACCACTTCCCCCCGAGTCAACACTAACTGTTTGCTTCACTGGTTGTTGTGTCTTCTTTAGTGTTGGTGTTTCCTGGGTTCAGTCCACTGCTTTGCATTTGCTCTGACCAGCCTGGGCTTGTTGAGTCCTTCCCCCTGTGGGTAAACCAGGAGTACCAGGCAGAATGTTGGTTCTCTGGCAATTCCAGAGTTGTGTGACAGCAGGTCTCTACTCTAGTGGGCCTCCCTGCAGAGATACAGTGTGTCTCACTTGACTTGTAACACAAAGAGCCCGTTTATACAGCAGTGCTCTGAATATAGTGCATTATTGCTGGCACTTGTGTTGGGCACAGTGCAGGGCGTGGAGTTTCTCCGAGACAAACACAGAAATACCCAGAGATAATGTGAGCAGGATCTCCAAAGTCCATGGTGAGTCATTGGTTAGGTGCTGTTTAGAATAGGCAGTCTGCCTGCCTCACACACTCATCTGCCTCTTGGGCAGGAAGGTGAGCTGGCTGCCGGTCCTGTTTTGCTCCTGATTTGTCGTGTGGCATTTGGTAAGTCTCCCTGCAGCCCTCTGGCTTCAGCCGGAGCATGTAAATAGGAATTGTAGAGCTTAGTGGTTATAAATGTCCGGTGAGATGCTTGAAAGAAATACAGGTTTTTGTGGATTCTTAATAGTTATCTTTTGCGCTTGCTGAAATCTCTCCCTAATTTCTTAGTTGATTTCTGGGTATTTAAGCTGCCTAAACTCCTAACGAATCGCCAAACTCCTTTATTGTTTGGTCGTTTTAGAACTGTAAATCCAGCGTGAGTGAGTAAAGAGATAGACAAATAATCTGGGTTTGAGTGTGCCAGCTACTGGCTGGAAGACAGCCAGTTCTCCTCCCACTTGCCTGTGAGCTGGGAAACAGTCCCATGTCTAACAGGCTCTGAGTTGGAATCTAACTTTGTGTTTTAATGTCAGCTCTTCCCACAAATGGGCATCGTCCAGCCCTTCTGCCCTGGAAACTTGAGCCTCCACAAAACTGATTTTTGTTGCGTACTCAGCCACCGTGGGAAAAAGGACGTGGAGGTCACCAAGCTGTGGGCGGGGGAGAAGCAGCCATAAGGGAATTGTGCTGTGCCTCTGAATCGGACATCCTCTGGCCACTGGGGGGTCCCGCAGTGGGATGGGGGCTTCCTGCAGTGGTGAGGGCTCCATTTCATGTGACCTCGGCTAGAGCTGCTGAGCCATTGAAAGTTTGTATTCAACTTGTGGCTGGGTGTGCCTTTGCTGTAGAAGAAGACTTCTGTCCATTGCTACAAGCAAATGTAATCTTTCATTCCTAGACATTAAAATATTTGAACACATTTAACCGAGGTCTTTTCCAAGTAGTTCTGCATCCACGGTTGTTTAGAATGTCACAAAGGAGAGTGGATTATTGATAGCCATCTTTGATCTTTTGAAACGGGAATAATGGAGGAAGGGAGAAAGGGTGGGAGGTTAGAGGAATTGATCCCTTGAACCTTGAAGGTTCAGTGTATATTATTTAAAAAGAAAAATTGGAGGGGCCAGTTGTTCCAACAGACAGCAAGTATCCTGTAGCCTCATAGCATTGTCAGTGTAATGCTTGATGGAGTTTGACACACACACAGCGTCAGTTGGAATGAAAGGGAATGCTCTCCACACTGCTAGAGCACTGCTTCTGAAACAGCTTCAGCTGCCTTCTGTGTCAGGCTGTTGACAGAAATGGAGGATGGGCCTGTCTCTGATGGACAGGCCATTCTGGAGAGGGGCTTGTGATGCCGGCCCCTCCTGCTCTTCCTTCTGCCTGTTTTGCTCCTTCATCCAGCTGAGGGGGAACTGAATTGTTTTACTGCCTTGGGGTTAACTGTGGCCTGGGGGAAAACGTGGGGTTTTCACCTGAGGCATCTTTCACATTCCTGGGTATGATCCAGCAAGGATAATGACCAGGAAGACAGGCAGAACCCATGGCAAAGGTGGCCTGAGGGCCTTTGGGTACAGGTCACAATTTAGATTTTAATATTATTATCTAAAGAGTTAAGTATAGGGCCAGAGAGAGCAGTAGGATTAAAAGATGTTACTCATTGTACAACTTAAACACACACATACACACGTTCAGTTTTACTTTGTAATTTATTCCACGGTTTTTATTTTTAAAGTGATTATACATTTTAAAATATTACACAGAGAAGATATTCCAATAAGAAAAAAAAATATAAACACCTCTATGTCTAAAACCCTAAAACCCGTGGTGAAGTACTGAACGTAGCCCTGTTTCCTTCTTCCCTGATTGGGTGTCCCTCCATCACAGGCCATCCCCACCCCCAACAGGTCATCTCTGTCTTAAGATTCGTGCTAATCTTTCCATTGCTTTTCCTCCATCATTTTACCACCTATGTGTTCACACCTAAGCAAGACTTTGCCTGCATTTGACCTTCAAAAAGTTTCATTCTGAATACGCTTTTTTTGTGTGTTTGTTTTGTTTTGTCTTTTGAGTCAGGATCTTGCTCTATAGCTGGGAACTCGCTATGTAGCAAAGGCTGGCCTCAAACTAGTGATCCTCCAGCCTCAGCCTACCAAGTGCCTGAATGTGTTCTTCTTTAAGATTATTTTTAATTATTATAATTCTAGTTCATGTCATTCCACTGCTCAGATGTAGGAAATGTATGTATATTTGTGTATGTGTATCTTACCCATAGACCTTTGGATTTTTTTATGGATTGTTGGTTATTGTTGCTATGGGTTTTTTTGTGAACAATGATGTTGTGAATATTTTTAATTCATTCTATCCTAGGAATGATATTTTGGGGTCTCTAGGGCATGTACATATTCAAATACCAAAGTTTTTAATGTTTTTAGAATTGATTATATGTGAACATTTCAGATATATCTTATAATCTGGTTTTAGCGTTACTTCATTTTAAAATACATCCTAAAACCACCAAAAATTTATTTCAGTGAAAATAGCCCTGTTCTGTTTGGGCTTCTGAGAAATTTAACTTCAACCTTAAGGACTTGGCTTTATTGTGTTTCGTAGGTGTTGTTGCAGAAACCATTTTTGAAAGGTAAAACCAAGTATTAAAGCCTAGAAGTCACAAATAAAGCAGTCTAGCCCTGAGGAGCAGACAGCTCCTAGAAGAACCATATCTCTTAAGCTTTCCTGTCAGGTATCATGTAGTACAGGGCTGCGTTTGGGGAATAGGTTCTGAGAAATGCTTCATTAGGTGATTTTTGTCTTTGTACAAACATTACAACGTGTACTTACACAAACCCAGCTGGTCTAGCCTAGGTCTACCACACACCTAGGTTGGACCACAAGGTGTAACATGTTATTCAGAATGCTGCAGGCAGTTGCAACAGTGGTATTTGTGTATCTAAACATGGAAAAAGTACCATGAAATACCTATCAAAGATTTTTTAAAACATGGTCCACCTGTGTACTTGGGCACTTGCAGGTGGATCTTGCAGGACTGGCAGTTAGTTGCTCTGGACGAGTCAGTGAGAGGGTGGGGAGGGAATGTGAAAGCCTAGGAGGTCCATTACTACAGACTTAAAAACTGTACATTAGGCTACATTAAATTTATTAAAAATAGTTTTCTTCAATAACTAATTAACCTTAGCTTAATGTTACTTTTTTACTTTATAAAATACTAAAAATTTAAACATTGTGACTTTCATAACACCTCAAAAGACACATTGTATAATTGTCTAAAAGTATGTTTTAAGATACCTGTTTTTAAATTTTTTATTTAAAATTTTTATTTTACTCTTTAGCCTTTTGTTGTTGTTGTCCTTAGAAAACTAAGACACAAACACACACATTAGCCTAGGCCAAGACAGGGTCAGGATTATTGATACCACTGTTTTTTTTTTCCACTGGAAAGCCTTTGGGTCTGATGTCTGTGACATCTGTGACAGCAAGGCCTTCTTCAGGACACCTCCTGAAAGGCCTGTTTGAGGATGTTCTACAGTGAACTTTTTTTAATGCTACGCAGAAGAAGTACATGCTAAAAAAAAGATTTAAAAAAGTAAATACATCACCTAGTAACAGTCCTTTATCATTAAGCATTATGAATGCTATATATGTGTATATGCTATACTTTTATATACCTGACACCACAGTAGGCTTATTTACACCGGTGTCACCACTGACACACAAGTAACACGTTGTACTGTGATGTTAAGACAGCTGTGATGTCACTAGATGATGGAAATTTTTCAGCTCAACTATAATCTTACAGGACTCCTGTGTATATGCAGTTCCTTGTCAATAGAAGTGTCTTTATGCAGTGCACGTGACACGTGCATTTCCACAAAGGTGGCTGTCGTACACTTGCCATTTGCACTCCTGTGGATGTTCCCAGTGAAGAGTCTGCACGGGAAATATCTCTGTCCACGCAATGCAGAGTCAAAGCTATGTGTGCTGGGAAACCTAATGCTCAGTAGAAATGTTTCTGTGGCATTGGTCCCTTGAGAAGATAGTGTTTTGTGAAGAGCTATGTGACAAAGATGTAACATTAGCATACAGTGCTTTTTTTATGGATTTTTCACTTGAAATTTTGTATTTGACTTGGCAATTCCAACTTAGTCTATGAAAGCTTCTTAGAACTACTCTTGAAGACATGATTTTCCTTCCTTGGGAAATTGAATTTAAGAAATCTCTTTTCAGTAGAGAGTTACTTTTCTTTAAAAGTAATCACATGAATGAAATCATTAAGTTTGTGTGTAGCTACAAAAAGATCCTGTATGCTGGTTGCCAGTTATTTTGCTACTGTTAGTAAGATCATAGGTCCTTAGAGGAGTCAAGGAAGTAAATTGATGTGTTAATGCAATTTTGCAGGCATTTACCTATTAGTTTCACTTTGAGGACTTTGTTTAAAAGTATAAAAATAAAGTGAAAGAGAACTATGTTAAAAAGTATCTCAGTCCCCAGATTCCAAGTCCTACTCCACAGGTAACTAGCATCCACAGTTCTTAGGATATCCTTTTAGAAAATGACATACAAATGGAGTGTACTTGTATGCATCTGTGATAGCCCCCACCCTTCTTTTTAAAGCACAGGTGAGCAGGCACTGCACGAATAACTCTGCATCTTGTTTTCCCCTCTTAGTGTTCAGCTTGGACAAGCTCCCATGGTAGCCCATTCAGATCCATTTCCATTTTAGTGTCTGCATCATTTTCTAGTGCACTGCAATTTTTTTTTAAGTAGTTCACTATTGACAGATGTCTATGCTGTTTCCAGAACTAGAAACAGATGGTGCTGGTGGCAGCGGCGGTGGTGGCAGACTATCGTGTTAGAAGCAGCAAAGAAGACTCAGAGAAAGAGGCAAAAGACTTGTATATACTTTGATCTCCATTTCTGTTCTTTAAATCTCATGGAGTTGTTTATCTGTTTTAGGATGTCTTGAGAACTATATGCTATCTCAAAAGGGCTAGATTTTTTTCCTTCCTTACTCTTTTTTCCCTGTGATGATCCTGACAGAGAAGATTGTGATATTTAACCAAAAATCTGAGGAAAAGGTTATTGACAGTTTAGTGACCAAAGACTTGGGTGGTTCCAGTTCTCGTGTCTCCTACCTGCACACCTTACGGCAACTGGACTGTTTGTTATAATGTCATTAGCAAAACTTTCTTACAGTGTTCCATCTATTTGGACATGGAGGCTGTCCTGATGCAGAGTTTATCATTGCATTAATATGTTTGCAAACGGTGGGCTACCTCTGCACACACTTTTCTACCTGGCTGGCCTGGCTTGTTCCTACAGTGGAGGCTAGCACTGTTAGAGTCTGCTTCCCCATCCTCTTCTGCAGCTGGGGCATGTGACTCAGGACTGGTCAGAAGGTCCCAACGGGAGATCTGCTGAGGAGCTTCTGGAGAATGTTCTCCCTAATAAAACAGGAAAGAAGAGAAGCATCCTCACCCAGAGCCAGGAGTCGTCTGCATGTGATTCCTGTTTTGCCTCCACAAGGGAACAAGCAACTGTCCAGAGGATAATGGAGTAAAAAATGGAAAGTGCTTGGGTCTGTGCTATCCCCAAGCCTCTAAATTAGCCCTGTCCTTTGATCTTCTTAGTTTACAAGATCATAAGTACCCTTAGTATTGAATCTTCTTTTATTCAGTTACTGAAATTATCCTACCTGATAGGGAATTTTATCCATAGGAAATAATATCAAAGTAGTAAAGTGACTCACTTACAAAGACAGTTAAGTGCCTATTGTGTCCAAGAGACAATATGAGGCTCTGAGGCTGCTGAAAAAATTTTTTTAAAAATAAAGTGATTAAAATGAGGCAGTAAGAATTTAGCCACAGGAATTCTGAATCAGACTGATATTGGGGGTGACCAGAATTGACTTTGCGTGGGAGAGGTTAAATTGAGATGGAAGCTGAAGGAATCCTGAGATTTAGTAAGGAGTGTGGGGAGGAAGGGGCTTCAGAAGGAAGAGGCTGTGAAGTCAACCCTGGCTGAAACTCTGGCTGTCACTCCCTAGTTTGCAACTTTATCAAGTTCCTTAATTTGCATAATTGTGGTAGAAACTAGAGACAAACTGTCAAACATCTGTAATGCTGATGGTTGCATAGCTGGCAAAAGTAAATGGTGGAAGAGAGGAGCTTAAGAACCATACAGCAGAGGGGGCTCATGAACAAAGGGGAGGTGAGTGAGTGGAAGTGACCTGGGCATTCGTGCTTGAGTGGGAAAAGGCTCAGTGGATCAGGTCATGGAAGAGGGCGAGAGTACAAAGTCTGGACAGAGGCAGGATTGGGTCAAGACATGGAGGCCCTTAACTTCCAGGTTCAGGAATTTCAGTCTCATCCTGTAGATAGTCTGTGTGTGATTTTTGAGAAGCGCAGTGAGGAGCAGAAGATTGTTACAGTTGTCTAGATGTGCAGCATAAAAGACTTGGGCCAGGCAGGTACAGGTGTTCAAGAAAAAGGAAGGGTCCACTGTTAGACTAGTGAGAAAGAAACTTAGTGAATGTGGCAGGCAAGGGAGAGGGAACCAAATGGCTGTCAGTCACGCAGTATGAAATTCAGAACAGATTTCTTACACGTTGAGGTAATCATGTCCTAGGCTGGGACAAGAGCAGTTGGAAAGAGAGGGAGGGACAAGATGGCAGACTGTTGACATCCCTATAGCCCAGCGACGACAAACTACCCTGAAAAAAGGAAGATCAGAGGACCCCAAAAGGCACCCATGGGGTCCCATAACCAGCGAGAAGCAAAACCCTCTCCGGATCCACAAATAGAGAAGCATTTACCATGGGAAGAATGGGAAGAACAGCTCACAGCTCAACATTTCCCATCCCTGCCCCTGAAGTTGCTGTACAGCTCCAGGCTCCATTACTCCACTGCTTGGTGGTAAGTCCTGCTTCCCGGCAGACACAGGAACTTAGAGTTCCATGCTGCCCATTCTATACAACCTGCTGTCTTCACTGTGAAATGCCAGGGAAACCAGCACTCCTGCTGCTCCACAGGTAACAGAATGCGCGAGCCAGCAGGCTTGTTTCCCCCAAGCTGGCAGCAGTGCCACTGTACTATGTTCCTTCAGGCCCCAGAACTTCCACTGCCTGCACATGTGGTTCCCCTGACCTGGCAGCGGCTGCCATGGCTCCTAGTAGTTGGCACCAGCAAGCAGGCCCCAGGGCTCTTGCTGTCTGCAGGCTTGGTTCCCCCTGTGTCAGCAGCAGCGCCACTGGACTGTGCTTCTGGAAGCCCGGACTGGCAGTCAGGCTTCAGAACTTCTGCTGCCGATAGGCTTGGTTCCCCCAAACTGGCAGCAGCTATTGTGACTCCTGATAGCCCGCATCGGCAAGTAGGCCCCAGGGCTCCTGCTACCCGAAGTCTTGGTTCCTCCATGCCTGCAGCACTACTGCACTGCTCTTCTAGAGCCCACAACTGGAAATCAGGCCCCAGAACTCCCGCTGCTCAAAGGCTTGATTCCCCTGTGCCTGCAGCAGTTGCCAGGGCTCCTGGTAGCCGGGCGCCAACAAGCAAGCCTCAGGGCTCTTGCTGCCTGCAGACTTGGGTCCCCTGTGCCTGCAGCAGCTGCCATGGCTGCTGGAAGCCCATGCCCCAGTACTAGTAGACCCCAGGGACTCTGCTGCCTTGTGAGCACCAGATGATTCAAGTCCACACATTAGACCAAATAGATATGGTTGATATCTACAGGGTATTTCATCTGACAGCTAGGCAATACACATTGCTTTCTATATCTCAGGGAACTTTCTCCAAAATAGATCATATTTTAGGACACAAAGCAAGTCTCAACAAATTCAAGAAAATTGAAATAACCCTCTGCATCATATCAGATCACCACAGAATATAACTAGCCCTCAACAAAAAAAGAAGCCCCAGAAAATATTCAAGCACATGGAGACCAAATAACACACTGCTGAAAAACCAGTGGGCGACTGAAGAAATAAGGAAAGAAATCAAAAAGTTCCTAGAATCCAATGAAAATGAAAATATAACCTACCAGGATCTGGAGGACACAGCAAAGGCTATACTAAGGGGAAAGTTTATAGCTATAAGTGCCTACATTAAAAAACAGAGACCTCTCAGACAATCTAATGATGCACCTTAAGCTCCTAGAAAAACAAGAACAAAGCAAACCCAAAACCAGCAGATGGAGAGAAATAATAAAGATCAGGGCCAAGATCAGTGAGATCAAAACCAAACAAATGATAAAAAGAATCAATTAAACAAAAAGTTGGTTCTTTGAAAAGATTAACAAGATCGACAAACCCTTTTAGCCAACATGACAAAATGGAGGAGGGAGAAGACCCAAATTAATAAAATCAGAGATGAAAAAGGGGACATAACCACAAATACTAGTGAAATCCAGAGGATCATTAGAGAGTACTTTGAAAACATATATTCAAGTAAACTGGAAAATCTAAATGAAATGGATAAATTCCTAGATGCATAGAACCAACCAAAATTGAACCAAGAAGATATTAAACACCTAAATAGTCCTATTACATGCAATGAAATTGAAGCAGTAATAAAGAGTCTCCCTACAAAGAAGAGCCCAATACCTGATGGATTCATGGGTGAATTTTACCAAACCTTTAAAGAAGAACTAACACCAATGAATATGCCTCAGACTTCTCCAAGAAACAGAAGAGGAAGGAACACTACCAAACTCAGTCTACAAAGCCAGCTTTACAGTCATTCCAAAACCCAGTAAAAACATAACCAGAAAAGAGACTTAAAGACCAATATCTTTAATGAATGTAGATGCAAAGATTTTCAACAAAATACTGGCAACAGAATTCAACAATACATCAAAAAGATCATAGACCATGACCAAGTCGGTTTCATTCCAGGGATGCAAAGATGGTTCAACATACATAAATCCAGAAACACAATGCAGCATATAAACAGAAGCAAGGACAGAAACCACATGATCCTCTCAATAGACATAGAAAAGGCCTTTGACAAAATCCAGCACCCTTTCATGATAAAAGCTCTGAAGAAACTAGGAATAGAAAGAATGTTCCTCAACATAATAAAAGCTATATATGACAAACCTAGAGCCTACATCATACTAAATGGAGAACAAGTGAAACCATTCCCCTAAAGTCAAGAACAAGACAGGGCTGTCTGCTTTCTCTACTCCTATTCAATATAGTTTTGGAATTCCTAGCCAGAGCAATAAGACAAGAGCAAGGAAAAAAAGGGATTCAAACAGGGAAGGAAGAAGTCAAACTATCCCTGTTTGCAGATGATATGATCCTATACCTAAGAGACCCCAAAACCTCTACCAAAAAGCTACTACAAATCATAAACTCTTTCAGCAAAGTAGCAGGATGGAAAATTAACATGCCAAAATCAGTAGCTTTTCTATATACCAACAATGCACAGATTGAGAAATCAGGGAAACAATCCCATTTACAATAGCCCCAAAACAATAAAGTACCTTGGCGTAAATTTGACAATGGAAACCAAAGACCTGTTTAATGAAAACTATAAATCACTGAAGAGAGAAATTGAAAAAGAAACCAGAAAATGGAAAGATCTTCCATGCTCGTGGATCAGTAGAATCAACATTGTAGAAATGGCCATACTATCAAAAGCAATCTACAAAAATTCCAATGACATTCTACACAGAAATAGGAGTATATATGGAAATACAAAAGACCTCGAATAGCCAAAGCAATTCTGAGCAAAAAAATTCCAAAACTGGAGGTATCACACCCAATTTCAAACTATACTACAGAGCTATAACAATAAAGACAGCATGGAACTGTCACAAAAACAGACAGGAAGACCAATGGATCAGAATAGAAAATCCAAACTTAAACCCACACATCTATAGCCAACTGATCTTTGACAAAGGAGCCCAAAACACACAATGGAGAAAAGACAGCCTCTTCAAATGCTGCTGGAAAAACTGAATATCCACATATAGATGTCTGAAACTAGATCCCTGTCTTTCACTCTGTACCAAAATCAACTCAGAGTGGATTAAAGACCTTTAATATAAGCCCTGAAACTTTGAAACAACTCCAAGAAGCAGTAGGAAATACACTGGAACAGATAGTTCCTAAACAGAACTCAAAAGGCTTAGCATCTAAGAGAAACAATGAACAAATGGGACTGCATCAAACTAAAGAGCTTCTGCACAGCAAAGGAAATAGTCACCAGACTCAAGAGACAGCAGAACAGAACAGAAGAAAATCTTTGCCAGATACTCATCTGATAAGGGACTCCACCAGAATCTACAGGGACCTCAAAAAACTCAGCCCCCAAAGAATCAACACCCTAATGAAGAAATGGGCACATGAATTAAACAGGGAATTCTCAAGAGAAGAGGTGCAAATGGCCAGTAAATACATGAAGTGATCAACTTCCCTGGTTATAAAAGAGATGCAAATCAAAACAACACTTAGTTGTCATCTCACTCCAGTTAGAATGGCCATAATCAAGAGTAACAACAAATGCTGGTGAGGATGTGCTGAAACAGGAACCCTTATACACTGTTGGTGGGAATGCAAATTAGTACAACCACTATGGAAAGCAATGTGAAGATTCCTCAAAAAACTAGAGATAGAACTGTCATATGATTGATCCAGTGACACTACTCCTGGGCATACCCAAAAGAACATAAGACAGGATGCAGTAGAGACACCTGTACACCAGTGTTCATTGCAGCACTATTCACAATAACCAAGCTCTGGAAACAACCCAGATGCCCTACAACTGATAAGTGGATCAAGAAATTGTGGTACATACACAGTAGAGTATTACTCAGCCACAAAGAATAATGACATGTAGTTTGAAGGTAAATGGATCCAAATGGAGGACATCATGTTAAGTGAAGTTAGCCAGGCTCAGAAACACAAAAGCCACATGTTTTCTCTCATACGTGGAAGATAGATCCAAAGGTAAACATATACACAAAACAACCATAGTCGTATACAAACTCAGATGTAGAATATGTAATAATGGAACTACTCTGTGGAACTTGGGGAAAGAAGAAAAGAAAAGGAGAATGATAGGCCATTAGTAATATCACATAACGTAAGATGTGAAGGTAGAGGATATAAGGCTGTGTACTGAAAGCTGTTGAAAAACGGGGTGGGAGGTAAAGGGGTAAGGGAGAGTAATGGAAGGGTCTGAACAGACCAAAGTAAAGCACACCCACAGTGGGCATACATTGAGACACCCCCTTGAACATCAACTTAAATATTAATAATGAAAAGCAGGACTGTAAAATAAGCACAGTCTGTGGGAGGGTATTAGTGGGAAGGGGGAGTGAAGGAAGGAGATTAAGGTGACAGTATATAATTGATGGACTATATGAAACAGAACTAAAAAAACCTCTTGCAATTGCTTGGGATGGGTTGGGGAGGGGGCTGAGGGGGAGAGATGATGGGAGAAAGATAAATAATGTACAATATAAGTCTGATTGGAATTGTCACTTCGAACCCCCGCCCCCAAATAATGAACATATCCTAATTAAAAAAAAGAACAGTTGGAAAGGTTTATTGAAATTATTGATGAAAGATGCTAAGTGGAAAATTAACTATTGTACCCAAATCTGCTTGTCATTTAATTCCTGCCTAATTATGCTTGTCACTTTCCTCCTGTTTAAAAATATTAAGTTCAGTTCCTTTGGAGGGTGTGCCCCTTAATAAAACAAACATACCCTTGTCTGTGATAGGATTGGATACTTAGAGTCAGTTCTGTAATGTAAAGTATATATTCACTGACTGTTGCCTGCATATTTATCAGGATGGAAAACAATCAAGTGTTACTTTCTGACCAGCGAGTATGGTATTTGCAGATATATTTACAGTGGCCGTAATAATAAAACAGTTACAACAACATCTAAAGGAATGAATGACTCCAGAGGCATCAAAGTATAGAAGTCAAAGAAATTCCAGTGCATCGAGCTCAGGGAGTAGCTTGGGCTGAATGAGTTTTCATAATGTTCTCAGTTGGTGAATCTCGAACAGATGGTCCTCTCAACATTTTGAATATGTTGAATAAAGTAGGTGGACTGAGTCAAATTAATGAAGAACACCACATTGTAGATACTCTTACGTATTCAGCAGCCCTTGTAGTCAGGTCCATTAGTTTCCCAAGGCAAAAGAAAGGCACAGAAAAACCGTATCATTCGTGTATCTTAGGGAGCTAGGTGTGAATAAAGCTAGCATTTTACCTTTGGGCATAAAATTAGTGCATGTTCAAGTGGTAATTCTGCACACAGGCAATTCTGTAATAAGCTCAGAGCAGGTGTCCCTATCTGAGAGTTCCCACAGTGTCTGGGGGAGTTAGGGCTGTATGCCAGGTACAGATCCATGATTTGGTCTATTGCAATTCCCAGGAAAGAAAAAAATGCATCTGGCATTGAAACTGCCTCTTCCTCCCCTTCCCCCGACACACATTTTTCCCCTTTTATTAATCTAATTTTTTTCCAGGCAGAATTCAAGTCATAGTGCCTAGTTATAGAGTAGATATGTACACCATGGAACATTCCTGCAGTCAGCACAGGCTTCTGTAATAAGGCTGAGAGTGAGGAGAATCTGTTTTGTAGCATTGAACTATTTCTTTTTTCAGTCCATCAACAAAAGACAGAAGGACCTGCACCCTTCAGGGAAGTCATCTTAACTCCTGCCTTTTCTTTCATCCGAGGTGAAAACATTGCCCTTCATAACCTGCCCAGCCCCTGTTGAAAAAGCAGCAAGGCTATAATTGGAATTTGTTTAGTGTCTTGGGTCCCCAGAAGACAAATGAATGGAAGTGGCCTAAATTACCAGTCATGTGTTTATGAGGCATGATGCCTGGTTTCCTATCACCTGATAGCTAATATTCTTTTAGGTGAGAACTCAGCTATCCTGAGCTTCAAATGGGGTGTATATGTGTGATAGTAGGTCCGGGTACATGATCCCTGCCTCCCAGACAGAGGCTCACTTAGTGTTAGTGTGCAGTGGCGTATGAGTGTATAGGAATATACTGACCAAATCTCACAAATGCGTTAGTGAATCATTCTTCTGTGACGGCCCAGCCCATGAACCAAATCCTGAATACAGACACAGCTCTGGATTTTTACACAGTTAGTGAGAATTGAAACTGTGTAAGCCTGGTCACAGTAGCATGCCTGTAATTTCAGCTACTGGGAAGCTAAGACAGGAGGATTAGTTCAGCCCAGGAATTCGTGGTCAACCTGAGCAACATAGCAAGAGTCCCTTTCAAAAAAAAAAAAAAATACATAAACTGTCAATATTCAAGATATAATTTTATGAATTCTCTCTTTTTGATGTTTCCATTCACCATTTCTGGATGTTTTTTGTTTTCATGGTAAGTGTCACATATAACATGGTTTGCAGAGCTTGATGTAGGGTGGCTGTGTTCTGCAGAGTCTGATGCCTCCTTTGAGACATATTTGCCCTGCAGGTTTTTTTTTCCCAGCACTAGGGTTTGATCTGCACTTGAGCCTACACCTCCAGCCCATTTTGCTTTACTTTATTTTTCACATAGGGTCTTACACTTTTTGTCCTGGGCTGCCTCGCTGGGATTACAGGTGTATACCACCATGCCTACCATCCATTGCATATCTTTTGTACCCCATCACTCAATTCTGACTCAGGATGACCCATTTAGTCATTCTTAATTTTAGATACTCCGAGTAACTTTTGGTTTTCCTAAGCATTTTACTTTTTGCCTCTGAAGACTTGTCATTCTCTCTGGTAGGCTCTCTCTACTGGTTTTTGACTCTCCTACTCTTAAGTCCTTCCCAGGAGTCTTCTCCCTGAAGCACCCTGCAGTAATCATTTCCTTCCCTTTGTTCCCTGCAGTACTTATCTACATTTTCCTATGCACATAGTTCAGATGTCTTTCAGCCCAAGCAGCGGGCACTCCCACAACTAAGCTTACTCTATTCCTCTTCCAGACTCTAGTCCTTTTAGCACACTGCCCAGCTCACAAAAGATGCCCTGGGAAAAAAAACAAACATTTTTCCAGTAGAAATGCAAATTTCGGTGGGCCTGGTTTAGAACCTAAATTAATCAATTGTCAGCTGTCATAGAAAAATTTGGTCTAAGTAAGTGAGCGAGTTCTAATTGTTCTTTGTGTGCTTTTAGTTAAATTCAGCCTTTGGAGAAACATTGGCTTTCTAAGTAACTATTATATAATGAAACAAGGCATTAGCACTGTGCATCAACATGGTATTTAGGATTTTGCTGCATTTTGCAGAATTTAAAATTAAGTATTCTTGTTTCTAAATCTGATATATTCAGTTATACCACAGATATTTAGTGCCTTGCAAATATACACTATACATACAGATTTTCACTTCTTTTCATTTGCTCTTTTGTGTTCTTGTATAAAAAGCAAATATTTATTAGGTAGCATAATGAAAGTTGTGGAAACTAAAAACATTAAAAAGCTGGCAAAATGCAGTAAAACTTGACAGGCTAATGAAATTAAAGTTCTTTTCTTGCTAGAATTGAATGATATGTATGCTAATATTTATTCATTGAGCACCTGTGATGTAATAGATACTCTACAGGAATAATTCTGACAACTCCACATTTTCATGATCTAGGATTTGGGGCATTTATTTTACTTTTTAAGATATAATTTAGAGTAAAGTGCATACATCTTAAATTGCAGTTGGATGAGTCTTACCAGCTTCATCAGTATTGTCAGTGGCCCAGTGCTCCCTGGTGCCATCTTCTGGTGACTCATTCTAGGGAGAATGCTTGCCAGCCAAGGTATCCACTGTTCTGGTCTCTGAGTCACTGTAAACGCACAGCACATTCTCTGTCATGTGTGCTTTTTTACTTTAAGTGACATACAATGAGATTCCTCTGTGTTATGCTAACAGGCATTTTGTGGGGGTGGGGCTCCCAGACCCAGCAGTAACAGGATTATGTGAGTATGAGCGCTGCAAAGACCTTAGAGGTCTCAGAGTTGAGCTACCTTGTTCTCTCAAATGAGGGAAACTGGAACACAAATCCCTAGTCTGTCTGGAGCACGTGTCTCCCTGAGGTCGCTACCGTGTCAAAATTCAAATGAGATCCTGTGGATGACCCTAGTCCACAGGAGCCCAACCTTAGGAATTTAGAAATCCACACGCCATAATCTCGAAATTTCACTCACTTACCCTGAGCACTTCCCTCTCATTTCACTGACTCTGTTCATGGAACTTACACTTTTCGTTAAAACCAGTCCATAAGAGAGAAGGAAGGGAAAAGTTTAACCAATGCAAGCATTTATTTGGGCATTTTTAGTTTCAAGGCACTGTGTTGAATTTTTGATGTTCCCAGATGTGGTCCTTTTAAAGCCATGATGAGAACCACAAGGATTATTCTTAGGATGGGGAGCCTTAGAGCACATTCTGAACCTGATCTCTGCAAGTAAAACTGGTTCCTGCTAAGGTACTAATGAGTCATAGACAGAATTTTGAAGGAGAGATTAGGGGACCTATGGCAGTAGAAAATTAAATCCTTTACTGTCAAGGAAGTAACCACAGCACAGTCTTCAGAATGTTGGAGTCTCTTTAGATATGGTCGGTAAACATAGAAACCAATGACTCATCTTTTTCCCAATGGTAAAGCATTATTTTTCAATAGGATTAAAACCCATTAGTTAGTTGTGAAATAAATTTAGTGAGAAATTAAACATTATAGTTTAATATAGAAAGGAAGAGGGAACATCATAGCATATACTTGTCTACCTTATCGACTCAACAATAAAAATTTTCATATTTTCTGCGTGTATGTGTGTGTAGTCTGTTTCAAATTAAGTTACATACAGATACCAGGGCTCTTTGCTTCTGATCTATATCTGCAGATAAGGACTTTTTCTACATAATGGATAAAATTGATATACCTGACATTATAATTTCCTAATATGCAGTTGTTCAAATTGTATTTTATTTCCCAGATTGTTTTAAAATATTTTGTTAGAACCTTTCTGATAAAACCAGGTACTTGTATAAGACGATATAGACAAAATAAATATCTTAAAATGCTATCTACTTTTTTTTTAAGATGGGGTCTCAGTATGATACCCAGGGTGATCTTGACCTCATATGTGATCTTCCAGCCTCAGCCTCCAGAGTAGCTGAGATTACAGGCATGTGCCACCACACCCAGCTAATGCTGTCTTCTTAGTACACAAGTGTCCCAAAGTTTATAGCCAGTTTTTTGCACAGTAAGTTGACAGCTACTTAACACAGGTTTATTCAGGAAAGATGTGAATCTGCCCAACATCAGAGAAGTCATTCTTCATGTTCACAAAATTTATACCAACCAGGGGGGAAAGGGATTGCTCTTCACTTGTCATGGCTTGACAGTGAAATAGCAAGAACCACTATCGGCATCCCAGCCATCCAGTGGCCTCCAAGGGTTAGATTCAAACCGTAGGCTTTTTGTTCTCAGGCTAGTACAAAAGTCTCTGTGAAGGGGCACTGTACTGGGTGGACTTCCAGAACTTTCATTCTTTATTCAAGGGTAAAACATCAATAGACATCTTAAAACCCCTAACTTCATGGTGTTGCGGACCTGCATGTGAGGATCAGGGACCTGCAAGTGGGTTGCTGCACAAAGAGGGCATGGTGTCTTCCCCTTGCTTGACAGCAGACTCCACACAGCAAGGCTTCCACATCTACTACCAAAGAGCTATCACAAGAAGAGAGACTAAAAAGTTTTTAAAATACAGTTACATCGTATGTAGTAAAGTACTATGTTTAAAAAACTTGTGTTTCAAATGTTATTGGGGGGTCTCATCTACAATTTGGAATACACTGCTTTATAACATAGAAAAGTTGGCTACATAAGTATTTGCTACTCAGTGACACTACCAGTTCTGTGCTGAGTGTCTCTGACACCTAAAAAAATTATGTTTTCTCTCACCAGTCAAGATCTAACAAGGATGATAAAGGAAGTAGGGACCCAGTCAATAATATAAAAGTCAAAATGGATCAGGAAGAAGTCCTTCAGAAAGACCTCATGAAAGAGAGGAGGGGAAAGGTAGCATTTGGACAAGAGGCCCCAAGAATGCTGTATCCAGAGGGAATGCTGTAAGTATTGAGCTTGAAAAAATGTACAGACATCTGTTTGGTGTACTGTAGTGCTGAGGTCTGTCTGGTAGGTGGAGAAGGAAAGAGGAAGACCTTGGATAGTTGGGGTAGGAAAAACCTAGGTCTTAAGTCTCAGCAGGAGAAGGAGCCCAGTTCCATTGTCTGTCTAGGGCAGTGTTGTAATGGGAAGAAAGTGGATTCTTAGGAGATGAGTGTGCTGACTTTTGATGGGCTGGATTAAAGAGTAAAACAATGAAAGCAGTTGAGCCCTGTGAAACTCTGCCCTTTGTGTAGGTGAGACAGGAAGTAGGGGCCTGATTCAGATGAGTGGACCCAAGGTTAGCAAGGAAGGGTCAAGAGGGTTAGAAACTAGACAAGGAGATAATAGAAATTTAATGACAGTTTTGAATAAAGGATAGAGAACATAGATAAAATAAGAGAATGATGTCATTGATATACAGGTCATGGAAGCAAGTGCAACTCAAAAAAGTTCCCACATGTATCTATACAAACAAACTTCCATGCCATGACACTAACACTCCTAGGAAGTAGATTAAGCAGGCTTTCTAGAGGAAGACTCAAGTTCTAATCATTAGATGAGCTTTTCTGATACACCTTTCTCTTGTTTTGCTTGAAGATATGGAGATAAGAAATATTAGACATCTCTCTTTAGGGTATTAATTCAGTCTTAGGTTTATGAAAAGAACAACATAGAAGACTAAAGACAAAAAAGTTTAAGTTATTTAAGATACTATACCGTTTTAAAAGATTAAATTAGTCAAATATTGGGTGAGTATAAAGTCTGTGTTTGGGGGGTATGTGGACAACTTTAAAAAATTATTACTGTTCAGGTAAACAGTTGAAAGTTGGTGCTTAAGGTACTCCTGGTATGAGTGTGAGGCCCATTTGTCCTTCTCCACCCCGCTTCCCATTGCAGAATGTGCACACAGGCAGCTTCTATGCATGTTAGGGCACAGAGGCCATTCCCCCAGCTTCTGCTGGAGAAGTGTAATCATAGCAACGGGAGCCTCCTTTCTCTTGACTTCAGGACTTTCTTGAAGTTCCCACCTGTCTGGAATATGTTAGATTTAATCAGTGATGGCCAATATTTATACTCTTACACAGATTTGTACAAGGTCAAGTTCCAGGAACTTCACAAACACTACTGCACGCAATTCTTATAGTCCACCCTGTGAAGTCTATCCAACTGTCAACATGTTTCATATGAGGAAATTAAGGCATAGAGGAAATAACTTGCCCAAGATGACATAGTTAATGTGGCAGAACTGGGATTTGAATTTAGGCAGTCTGATTCTGAAATCTTGCCTTCCTTAACACTAACTTTCACCACCACCTGGTAGTTAGTTGACCTCTATTTAGGGCACATGGCTGTGGAATCCCAAGAAATCTGAGCTGCCTGGTTGCTGCAAGCATTGTGAGTGGGCTTTGGCAGGCTGTTCCCTATGTTTTGCAAATAGCTTTAACCCAAATATAGACTCAGATACTAAGATGTTTCAAGATACAATTTATCTTAAAAACCACAATCCACAACTCCTTTTATTTCTTTGCTTCCAGGTTATAAAATAATATATGTTCCTAGAGCACTCCTGTCTGTCTGAAATATGAATTTTTGGTGCCTATAAACTGCCCTGAGTACGGGAAAAGGAAGTCTGTTCTTATCTGCATCTTGATAAGCAGAGCATTTAGTGACTATAGAACCTGCTAGGACTTTAGCCAGAGGAGGGAGTTTATGTACAATCTGGCGTTGAGAGTAATTAGTGGTGGTTTAAACAGAAGCAACCTACATTTTTCATTATTCAGGCTATCTTAGGACTTAAGCTAGTTTCTCTTATTAATGTCAGATTGAAAGCAGCTCTAGTAATTGCCATGTGGCACCAAAGACTGTCTTAAGTAAAGCAGTCTGTATACATGTGTGTGTCTGACTAAGGGTTTGACATGCAGTAGGCTCTCAATAAAAGAAAAGAGATTCTTGGAGCCAGGTAGAAGTGGGCTGGAATCACAGCTCGGCCACTTGGCCACTTACCAGCTTGGTAACTCCAAGCAAGTCAATTTACCCACCTGTAAAATGAGAGTAACAATTCTAATCTAAGGTTTTTGAAAGGAAAAATAAAATAATATACATGAAGCATTTAGAAAGTTATTTGATGTTTTAAAGTCCTAATAACTGGTGCTTTCCTTTAAAAAATGCTTATTTATTTTAAAAAGTTTTTTGAACTCTCTTGCCAAGACTTTATTCTCTCTCCAGTCATTCTTCAGGCCTTTGTTTTTCCTTTAAACATGTCATTGCCTTCTTCAATGTAGGAGGGTGAAAGGACACCTATATCTATAGATGGATGCATGCATGCATGGATGGGTGGACCAGATTGATTGATTTTAGTTTTCAGTACTGGGGGTTGAATCCAAGGCTTCACACGTGGTACATTGTGTGCTCTACCATGAACTATACCCCTACCTCTAGGACACCTATATTTTTGAGTTCATGTTCTATTGAATTATGATTTGCTAAAGGACAGGAAACTACATTTGTTGATCTTTTTTATTGAGAGATATGATTGTACATCTTTAGTGTGATGTTTTTATACATGTATATATTGTATAAGAATCAGCTCAGAATACTTAGGTTGTCCATCATCTGAAGCATTTATCATTTCATTGCTATGATTACATTCAAAATCCTTTCTTCTAGCTATTTGAGTTTTAGGATGTACTGTTATTAATTATAATCACTCTCTGTGCAATAGAATACCAGACTTACTCCTTCTGTCTGGCTATGACATTGTACCTGTTAAGCCTTCTTCTCCGCATTCCTTCTCCTCCCTGGCCTTTGGTGACCACTATTCTCTTGGGTTGTATGAGCTCAGCTTTTTAAGAATTCTGCATATGAGTGAAATCTTATTCCTCTCTTTCCACACCTGACTTATTTCACTTAACATTAAGATCTCCAGTTCCATCCATGTTGCCACAACATTTGATAATCTTGCTGGTGCGTTAGGAAAAATTAAAGTTTTCCAGTTAATGCAATACAAGACTGCTTCTGTGTGCCATCACAAATGATGGATTGAGGTAAAACATATGGGTATATTCATTGAAGCAGGCTGCTGGGCTCTCAGCAATGAAATATAATGGTACTACAGGGGAAATGTCAATCAGAAGGGATCACCTACATATTCTGTACATTGTGGATCCTAATGTTTATAATTTAGTTATTGGTCACCTACATTCTGCTTGGAGCAGGAGAAAATCATGAGACATGAGTCTGTCTTGAAAGCCATGTCACACAGCCTTGATTGCAGGAAGTTCTTTATCCCATTGCAAACAGCTGAGCAAACAAGAGGGACAACTGGTTGCCCCAGTTGGCAATTTGTCAACCACTGATTCATTCAACAGGCACTAAGCTTCTACTGAGGAAGCAGTGTGTGGCAGACACAGGTGGCTTATTAGATAATCTTTCTCTCCAAGGGAAGAGAAGGCTTCAATGTTGGGGGAGCAAATGTTATGCAAATACTTACAATATCTTGCAGAATAAGCACTGTAATGGGGACATATGCAAATGTGGGCAAAGCCCAAAGGGAAACAATCAGTTCTAGTTAGACATAAACATGGGAGAGGCTTCTTGGAAGAGACACTGTTGAAACTGGGCCTTAAAATGTGAAGTGGGAAGGAGGCCTGGAAAGCTGTACCAGGCTAAGGAGCTAGCACATCAGTGAGAGTGCATGGAGTATTCAAGGGTGGCTGGCTCATCAGACACATGGATAAGAGGAGTAAAAGCGAGACATTAGTACACAACTGGGCTCTGTGTCTTTTTAGGATATACTGCAATTATTTGATGACTCCCACTTTCACATTTCTACAGCAGAGATAATGGCAGCTACCTTGTGGAGCTGTGAGGGTTACTCTATAGTTATACAGAGAGGCTCAAAGTATGATGGTCAGGTCAGCTGTTGGGGGTGTGAAAGAAGGCAGGAAGCATCTGACCTGGGAGATGCTTGCTCCCCTCTCCCTGACTCACCTGTTTTCAAGGCATGTGGGTCTCCAGAGATTCGTCCTAAAAACAGCCTCTCTGGGTCTCTCTCAGGTTGGAGAATGCCGAAGGACTCTGCAGGACAGGTGCTGGGTTTCTGTGATTCAGAAACTTGAATTAAGCATAGAACCCTCCCAGAAGTTCCATCCTTTGTGTTAAGGAGCGCCAGTTAGAAAAGCAGTGAATAAATATTGTAGGAAAAGAAGACAGGGCACCAGTCCTAAGCAGCAGGCAGACCTTCTGCCTCCTGCCACCAGGATTGACCTTTTTTTCCCTGTTCACTGGCTAAGGGCCTTAGAGACTCATAGTCCCTTACTTTTTGAAGCTGCCTCATTCCATCCATCTTTGATTGTGGTTCTATTGGAATAAAATGTGGTATTCCCACTTCATTTTCTTACTGGCCAGGAACCAATGGGAATGAATGAGCATGGTTGGGAAAGGTCCAGAAACCACTGACAGTATAGAGTATAGAGCCATGGGCTTCCACTCATTCCTTTCCTTCCATTAGGAACTAAAAGCCTCAGTGGACATTTCTGTGTTTAGCACTAAAAGTGGGCCTCCTGCTTCCTCTTTGCAGCTTACCATCCAGGGCTGAAGATGTAGCTTAGAGGTAAAATGCTTACCTGCATGCACATGGCCGTGTGTTCAGAACCTCACCATCCTTCAGGAAGGTCTGGTTCTAACGGCCCAGGCCTGGGAGGTGAGGACAGAATGCTAGGTACTTGCTTCGCTCTCCCAGACCTGCCTGTTTCCACAGTATGTGGGTCTCCAGAGACTCTTCCTAGAAACAGCCTCTATGGGTATCACCCACAGTCCTTGGAGGTTTCCTCCCCAAGGACCATGGCTGTTCTCCACCTGGAAATTGGTGGGTTTTTATTATTTCAGCCCTTCCACTGCTACCCTTCAATGAATGATCTTTTTAAATCTGGCCTACTTCCCTCGTTAATTCCTAGGTATATTTAAGTACGTAGTTCTTTATCAGGTCATACTATTTCATCAGGGATTAGTTTGTATTAATTGAAAGTGTGAGCTCTAAGCTATTTGGAAGAAATGTGTTTTCTTGGGAAGTATCTCAATGTAGTGCTGTCTGGTAGAGGTTTAATGAGAAGAAATTATTTCTAATTACAGTATCAGGTGTTTGTAAGTGCTTGAAACATTTGTTTTTGAGAACCTTAAGCACTGCCTCATCTCCCTCACACTCTTGATCTGCAGGGTTTATGGAGATAGGGTCAAGCCATCAAAGGTTTGTGGCTCTCAGCCCCAGTTCCAAATAATCCTGAAAGCCAGAGTAGCCAGAGTTTAGTTTACCTGCAAATGCTCTGAAATGTCCTTCCGAGTGATGCAAGAGAGGACAGGGTGCTGGGGAATGAAACCTTTATGGTAACACTGGTGCTCAGTTCTCACACTGTTCACAGTGCACTTATTTAAAGTTCACTGTGTTGTACTGTCAGACAGGAACTATCACAGGAAATGTTCCCTGTCCAAACAAATTAGAACAAACACTGAACCAAGACACGTTACTAATCAAATGTCCTTTTGGATACTATCTGAAGATCCTTAAGATTATTCCTTTCTGGCATGTAGCAGGAAGGTCTGGCTTTCTTCTTCCAAAGAACACAGATGCTGAATATTCTGAGCAGGTGTCCGTGTGGATGCATTGATATTTTTCTATGACCAGATAATGAGGGATTTAATCAAGCCTTCAGAGTTACTTTTTCAGCACAGGTTGGCTCTATGAGCAAGAAAACCAAGTGTTTGATGCTTGGTTTGATGGAGTGGTTGGGTTGGCTCCCCTAGGTTCCATGTTTACCGCCTGCCTGGATGTTTTGCAAGTGTGTTTCAAGTGACCACAAGACAGCAAGAGAGAAGATGACTTAGTATCATAGGTATCACTAGTAGAGAAGTGATAGAAAACTCCCATCCTCCTGGTAGAACATGCACAGGTTGCCTGTCAGGCTGTATCACCCAACACAGGGAGGGAGCCTTCCCCAGCCTCCACTTACAGGGCTGCTGCTGGGCTTGTTCCCACCTTTTAGACCCTCACTTCTTAGGCTCTTAGACACAGCTCACTTCTCCTTACTTCTGCCTTAGCTTCTCTCTCCTCTCACTTGTTACAAATGTTTGGACATTGTTTCAATAAAAGCAATAAGCTTTTGGTTCCTTATACAGTTATTTGGCCTTAATCACTGTTTATGTTTTAAAATGTAGATCAAGCTGACTGGCTTAAAGAAGCAACATCAGGGCTGTGGGCAGTGAATTAGAGGGGATGAGTCCAGGTTCAGCCTGAGGGAGAGTTTTCAGACAGTAGCTAAATCAAGCCCACAGTGTCACAGTAACCTGGATGAATGGCCATTTTAGGGGCACTGCAGAACGGGTTTTCATGTGGTCAGTCTTACATGCTTCATAAATCTGAGTTGAGCTCCAACTAAACTGTATTTATCCGTGAACTTCATTCCAAGCCTCAGTGTTGTGAAGGATATATGAGTGCATCTAAAAATCTTTACCATGGCACCTGGTTCATCATAAAAATACCATGTCTTTGTTAGGGAGGCATGCTGGCTCTGGAGACAGATGGCCTGGATTTCCACCCTGGCTCTGCCATTTACTAGCTGTGTGCCCCCTGGGTCATTTACTTAAAGTCTCTGTACTTAGTTTTCTCATTTATAAAATAGTAAGAGTAGTAGAACCTCCTTCAGGGAGTGTTTGTGGTTTAGCTACTGCACGTGTCACTAATACGGCAGATTTTCCTTTGGGGCTTGGAATAGGATAAACTTCCCTGCTTCCTGGAGTTACAGGGGAGTGCAATGTGTGTGGAGCAAGTTACAGGTATGTGTTTCCTTTGAGAGAAGGCTCAGGAGCCAGTGGACGATTCAATACAAGCATTCCAGACGGCAGAGGCTCCAGCATGGCCTGGGTCCTGCAGCTGACTCAGCAGATTCCTTATGGAAAGCCACTGGAATTTACCACAGCAAAGCCTGTCATGTTCTGCCTGGCAGACTGTGCTAATAGCCTGGACTCTAGATTTGAGGTAAAGGCCAGCTAAATGAATAATAGTTTAAAAATAAATAAATAAAAGTCAGTGAGGGTGACATAGATACCTGAGCTTCGGGGCCTCAGGTACTAAATGTGGAGCTCCTTCTGGACCCCGGGGGGTAAATCTTCTCTGAAATCCCGCTTGTGTTAGAATTGGGTTCAGTCCCTTTCTTTGTATGTCTGAGCTCAGGCCACCCTTCTGTAAGGAAAGGCTCATAACACCCATATTGGGACTTAGCAGGTTGTTGTCACCTGTCCTATAATTCTGATCTCTCTGGGCTTCTTTGAGTTCTGTTGCTCTGTGTCCCCCAAATTCGGAGCACTCCTGCCTTAGTATATGCCTTTTGAAGCATCTTAGCCCATTTTCTGTGGCTGTAACCAAGCACTGGGGCTGACTGTCTTATAAAGAGGTTTATTTGGCTCACAATTCTGGGGGCTGGAGGGTCCAGATAGCATAGTCTCCTATGCGTTGGTGAGGGTCCCCTGGCTGTGTCCCAACATGGTGGCGAAGCAGAAAGGGAGCCTGCCAGATGCAGAAGGACCAAGAGTATGGGGTGGCCTTGACTTACAACAACCTGCTCTCAAGGAAACTGATCGACTTCTGAGACCAGCATTATTCCATCCATGAAGACAGAGCCCCATTGACCTAATCACCTTCCACTAAGCCCAGTACCACCACAGTGGGGACCAGGCCTCTAACACATTAACCTTTGGGGAACAAACCACACATAGACCATAGCAGGAGGTGCAAGGAACCCCTCTTTCTCTTTCCCAGTTCTCTTGCCTTGGGCCTCTGGGAGTGTTTTTGCCTGTTTTAGTCTCTTCCCACTGAGGCCTTAGGGGTGACTAGAGTGTGATAGGAACCTGAGTGGTGAGCTCTGGGTGGCTCTGATAATGCCTGACTCTCACCTATGTCTACAGTGGAAGTGAGCAACCTCGGGATGCTGGGCAGGAGGCTTGACTCAGAGAGATGGCTTAGGGTCAGGTTCTGACGTCTGTCCAGGATTTAGCTTTTCCTCAGCCTTTGTTCCAGAACATTGAGGAGACAGTGGAAACATCTGCTGCCGGAAGAAAATACAGTTAGGAGTGGCGTTTGCTGGGGTGTGGGTGGTCTGCCTTTTATCCAGGTAATGACAGCTGGGTCATTCTGGGAGGACTAAAAGGGCCTAGCCGTCATGTTAAAGATGTTAAAAAACATCTTTCCTGCCAAAGCAGTAATACATTTTCTTTGTTTTTAAAAATTGGAAAACAAAAAAAGTGTGATAAAAAGAATGAGCCCTTACTACCCCGTGGTACCAAAATAACCTGTTAACACTTCAGAGCTTATTTTCCTTTCAGTTTTTACACTGAGGTACATTTCTAAATGAAATTGGGATGATAACAGCAGGCATTTGTTGAAGCTATTGTACGTGCCAGGAGGTGTTGAAGCACTTCACCTGCCTTGCCTTGTGTATGCCTCACAGTGACTCTTTGAGGAATCTTTACTTTGGTTTTTAGGAGAGGAACTGAGGCACAGAGAGGTTAAGTTATTTTTCCAAGGTCACACTATAAGGGTAGTACCAAGATGGAAGCCAAAGCATTCTGTCCTCAGAGCATGTGGACTTGACTGCCTCGGAGTTAAATAGCTTGTATTACATTTCCTGGAATTACGCAGTGTTAGTTCTGAATTATCTCATTCTTCATTCTTTATTCCTCGAACAAAGTCATATCCCACAGAGATGACTTAGTTTACTCACGAACACATAGCCAGTAAATATAGTAGTGCCAGAACAAATCCACATGTCCTGATCCACGCAGACCAAAGCTTGTTGACTACAGGTGATCTGTGAACCTTTGCCCTCCTCCCGTGATATCCTGAAACCAAGCTGTGGTGTCCACTGCACTGTACAGGGTCCATGCCAAGTCCAGGTGAAGCAAAGTACGGGGGACTCTCAGCTCTCTGTCCAGCAGATAGATGGAATCTCAGTTTGTGCTCAGGGAATCTGTGGACATCACACAGTGATACAGCTGCCGTCAATTATCGATGCAGTGGTCAGGCTATAAAAGGTACAACCCCAAAATAGTTCCATCTTTATGCCCTCACTAAACATTTTTAACTGAGGCCTACTGACTAGCAGTAAGATGGATTGATTTAAGCTTTAAATGCTGTTGCTTCCCTTAACCTGGACTTTTGAGGACATGCCAAGCATTGTTACAGCTTTAAAGTAAGGCAGAAGTCAGTGCATAAACACTCCTTTGTATATGAGGCTGTAAGAGAAACAGGCTTATTGCATTGAGACTACCCAGGTGGTTGACCAGCCCTGGTGCAGGTGGAGAATTAAAGGAAGATAAACAGGTGGTGACTTACTGCTGATTTTGGTCAGGTAAAGCATAAAAACTTGCTGTCTTCAAATACTGCAGGGGAATTCTCAATGGAGAATGTCAGGCAAGTGTTTTGTAACTTAATCTGTTCTTATCTGTGAGTTGCAAGAGGGCAAGAACAAGTTCTGATAAAAATTGGGAGAGTGTGTATGCATGTATGTACCGGATGCTACTCAAAGTCAGGATCAGGGTCCCCCTGGAGGTAGGGGTGATGTGGTTGTGACTGGGGGGGGGGAGGGGATTCCTTCTGTTTCTTTAAATGGAGCGTTCCTTACACAGTGTATACCATTTGTAAAAATTCATTGTGTTTTATGCTTATCTACATGTGCTTTTTTCTATGTGAAAGTTATACTTCCATTAAAATTTAAAAGTCCTTATTTGTATTTATATCTTGTTGCATGGTGGTACTCAAAAAAGGTCTCTGTGTAGTTGAATCTGTTTGAAATGATACAGAATTTGCTGTCTAGGTATTGGGGAACCATCTCTTCCTGGAATTGTCAGGGCTGTGTGGGCAGAACTTCTGAGATTGTTTTGTTTTTCTACTAACATGTATCTTAAATTACTTCAGTGTAGACTCCTCAGAATAAAGAACAATGTCACTCCAGTTCATCAAACACTTACTGACAGCCTCCTGTGAATAAGGGAAGTGCTGGTGCTCGGCTGGGTACAGCTAATGCGACACCTTTCTGACTCTGGGTAGTTAAAGTTCACAGGTGCATGATAAAAAGGAGAAGCAAGTGGTGCCACAAGATGGTCACAAAGCCACAGGGCAACTCACAGAAGGGAGGAGTCGTTCTACTGGCGCTATGAAATGCTTCTTGGAAGAAGGGGCATTTGAATGGGTTTCAAAGAATGTGTAGGATTTTAAGAAGAATAGGCAAGCAGCAGGGAGTGCGAATGTCACATATGGAGGAAACCCATAGAAAACTCACATTCTGGGCCTCTTGTGTTGTTTGGCTCACTTAGGATAAACACATCTCTCTGGTGCAAGTGAGGCCTAAAAGGTGAGTGAGGGCCTTATGGTGACCAGGC
Source organism: Castor canadensis (assembly GCF_047511655.1). Lineage (NCBI taxonomy): Eukaryota > Metazoa > Chordata > Mammalia > Rodentia > Castoridae > Castor > Castor canadensis. The sequence goes on along the minus strand of NC_133393.1, from coordinate 132,326,785 downwards.
TGTGTTCTTTCATTTGGGAGGCATTACAAAGCCAAAAGCAGTTTTTAAGAAGAGAGTAGCATGGTCAGATCGCATATCACCAGTAAAATCATATGACTACCCTAGCTGACTATGTGCTTACCATTACTACCCAGTTTGCCCCAAGTAGATGTTTTCTAGGCTTAGTGTGTTCTTTATGACTCTCATTTGCGCCCATTCCTGTTTGGGTCTAGTAATGAGCTACAGGCACACAGATTTCTTGAGGTTCCGGTGCGCATCCCCCTAGGATTTGCATCTGTACCTTCTTTGTTCCCAACACTCCTGACCAACTGAAGTCACAGTCCCTCTATTCTTCTCTCGTACATCCTGTGTTCTAGTCTTACAGTGGCTTGGCGTTTATTTCTTTCCAGCCTTCCCTATGCAATGCTCCTCTGCCAGATAAAGCAACCAGTGTCTCTCACTCAAGGCAAATTGTTTGTGGGAAGATGGGCCGAGGAATAACATTGACAAACAGTTGCACTTTATGAAGAAAGCCTGCCCTGCCAACCTGGGGTTGTGTCCCACTAGCTCCCACAAGCTCCTTTCTCTTGGATCAGGCACTGGGCAAGGTTTATCCTGTGCCAGGGCGCTTATACTCACTGTTGGAAACGGTGCAGATTTGAGTCTGGGTCATGTAGACACTTACTGATTTTTTGCTATCAGCCTGTTTAGTTCCTTAAAAATAACAAAATGAATAACTTTGTGCTGAGTATCATTGTGTCCCCCTTTCAGTTCCTACTAGGACCCTGTATCACAGCATTACTCTAATCAAAGGGTCACTAACACGTTAGTGACAACTGAGATGATTTAGGACGCAGAGTCATTGTTTGGAGATTGTGTTCAAAGTCTACAAAGACCCACTTTTCATCCTCTGAGGACAATTATGGTGGTGTCCTGATGTGGTGAGGTGATTAGAGTGAGGGTGAGCTGGATTCAAAGCCCTTAGTTTCTGCATGTTTATGGATTTAACACATTCCGTGTCTGGTATGGTAAGGTAAGTCCCACAGGACAATCACATGAAGCCCCCTGGCACACAGTCCAGTCTGCCCTCCTCTCTTAGTGTACAAACTTCTACTGCCCTTCCCAGGATGCTTGTGCTACTTTGTGCTGCTTTTGCCTAGATGGCCAGTGTGTGAGAAGACTGTTTCATGTGATCTTAATAGTATCGTTTTCTTTTTTTTAAATCGTTGTGGTTGTGGTTGTGGTTGTGGTTGTGGTTTGGAGTATTTGTTTCCATATCTAGATACTGTTTTTGTTTGTTTGTGTTCCTTGGGATTGAACCCAGGGCCTCACACATGCAAGGGAAGCTTCTTACCCCTTGAGTCAGGTCCCCAGCCCTTTTGTTTTTATTTTGTTTCTGAAATAGAGTCTCAGTAAATTTGCCCAGGCTGGCCTCAAACTCACAGTTCTTCTCCTTTTTCCTCCCAAATAGCTGGGATTATAGGTGTGAGCCACCATGCCTACCTGTATTATTCAATTATTAATGTAAATCCTGCACAGTATTCTTCTGTCACATCTGTTTTAATGATTCCACTAAGGAAATAATTTCCTTATGTTGACAGATGTAGCTGCTAGAACTTTATTCTTTTTTTTTTTCTTCCTTTTTCTTCTACTTCTGTTAAATGAGTTCAGGATTAGATGCATTTCCCATAACAGTGAAGTCCACAGAGAGGACGCATCCTAGGTACCTGGGCACTTTGGGAAACCAGACTGGCTGGGACCTGCATTTTCTATTCCAGCCACCCCAGTCACTATCACATCAGACAGCAAATCAGATGCCTAAGAGCGCCAGTCTCATGTGTAGTTGGAAGGAGCTGGGCTGTTTGTCTTCAGCTTGAGGATAGCAGGGAGTGTTTGCCCTGTGAAATATTCAGTTGGGAAGTCCAGGACTTACTGTGTGTGTACCATGTGCCCAGATCCCGTCCTAGTCAGTGTCTCCTTAACGTCCCACGTTAAAGGACTTGTCTCCGTTGTCTTTCAGGTGGAACGTCATGACATGAATACCCTAAGCCTGCCCTTGAACATACGCCGAGGCGGGTCAGACACCAACCTCAACTTTGATGTGCCAGATGGCATCCTGGACTTTCACAAGGTCAAACTCAGTGCAGACAGCCTGAGACAAAAAATCCTAAAGGTAACGGAGCAGATAAAGATCGAGCAAACATCCCGAGATGGGAATGTCGCAGAGTACCTGAAGCTGGTCAACAGCGCGGACAAGCAGCAGGCGGGCCGCATCAAGCAGGTGTTTGAAAAGAAGAACCAGAAGTCGGCTCACTCCATCGCCCAGCTGCAGAAGAAGCTAGAGCAGTACCACAGGAAGCTGAGGGAGCTCGAGCAGAATGGAGCCTCCAGAAGCGCCAAGGACATCTCCAAAGACAACCTGAAGGACATACAGCACTCTCTGAAAGATGCCCAGGTGAAATCTCGAACTGCCCCCCACTGCATGGAGAGCAGTAAGTCGGCCATGCCGGGGGTGTCCCTCACGCCCCCTGTGTTCGTGTTCAGTAAGTCCAGAGAGTTTGCCAACTTGATCCGGAATAAGTTTGGCAGCGCCGACAACATCGCTCACTTAAAAAACTCCTTAGAGGAGTTCAGGCCCGAGGCGAGTGCCAGGGTCTATGGGGGCAGCGCCACCATCGTGAACAAACCCAAGTACGGCAGTGATGACGAGTGTTCCAGCGGCACCTCGGGCTCGGCTGACAGCAACGGAAACCAGTCCTTCAGGGCCAGCAGGGCCAGCACTCTGGACAGCCAGGGGAAGCTCGCCATGATCCTGGAGGAGCTGAGGGAGATCAAGGACACCCAAGCCCAGCTGGCAGAGGACATCGAGGCACTGAAGGTGCAGTTCAAGAGGGAATACGGGTTCATTTCGCAGACCCTGCAGGAGGAGAGGTACAGGTATGTCCAAGCATTCTGCTGGAGTTCCCTAGAAGCATGACTTTCCAACTCCACAGGGAGTGTCTGCTTCAAAGTTTTGGACTAATGATTGTGTTTTCAGTAAATATGGATCTGGATCCAAAGGCACTTAGGAATCCAGGGTTCTTTCCACCCATCCTTCATAACTCCAGCTGTTACAATTTGTGCATTATCGCTGACAGAGAAAGACACAGTGCGTGGGTCTTTTAAGATGTCACTATGCAGGGTGTGACCCGTGCATTTTTAGATAAGGATTCAGTAGACTTCTGTTACATAGTCTTACTGCACTAATTCAGAACCCTATATTTATTTCCCTCCATAATAACAGCCAAGTAAAAACCTAATTCATTGTACCACAAGGTAGATTTTATTTGGTATATCAGTTTGAAGTCTTTATATATATATATATATATAAAGTATGCACTATATTTTGACCATTAACTTCTTCACCCTAAACGAAGAGCTTTCAAAGGAGATTTTAAGATTAAAGTAGTGGCATGATAGTGAATGCCTGTAATCCCAACACCTGGGAGACTGAGACAAGAAGATCAAAGTTTGAAACGAGCCTGGACTACATATTGAGACCCTGTCTCAAAAAAAAAAAGAAAGGAAAAAAAACCTTGCAGATTAAAATACAAATTCTAAATCTTGTGGTGTATATCAGCTACTTTTTTAAAATAGCTGTTTTGTAGGCTGGCTTTTATGTGCTTACAGCTTAGTAATAAAAAGTATGTTTGACCTAATAGGAAAAGATTCCCCCATTTTCCTGATTAAAAAAAATCCCCTCCAAGTGTTTTAGTCAAAATGGGTATGTTAACTTCTAAGATTGTAGATAAAGTTGTGAATGTCTATTACACACTATCACATTTGATTGTTAAATTTAGTTTATACATCATTTTATACTTGATGTATGATTTTATGTAGTGATTGACAGATGGGGCTCTTTTCAACTCATTTTATGGAACTTTTTTTGTGTGTGGTACTAGGAATGGAAACCAGTCTTCATGCTCACTAAGCATGTGCTCTACCACTGAACCCTGAAACAATTTTTTTCAAACTTCCCAAGTGCATCTTTACTTTGGCATATCCAACACACCAGACCTCTTTTTTGAGACATAGCTCTTCAAGAAGACGCTGACCTTCATTTTCTCAGGTAGTTTGGAATACAGAACTTGATGGATTCACATTTTATCCCCCAATACTCATTTATATAAGTTTAGGACTGTTTTTGTGTTCATTTGTTCTTGGTTTTGTTTGTGGACCCCATGGTGTAATAACCACTCAGCATATTCTTAAGAGGCTGTTAAAGGGCTTGTTTATGACAATGGTGAACATTTGGCATCCATGAAGGCATGCCTGAGGACAATCACTAATCCAAATTAGCCTTTTCACCTGCTTTTTTAAGAATGATCCTGTTAGGTGACCTACACAAGCATCTGTGACTGGCATCAATCAGAGTCATTCCCAGCTAAGGCATCTTCCCAGATGGTGCATCCTGTTAGAAGTAGACCCGACAAGGGTTTGGACAAAAGACAGATCCTCTTCTGTGGGAGAGCAAGGCGAGGGAATGGGGCCTCTGTGTTTCCCTTACTTCAGATTTGGGCTTTGGAATTGCCACCTGATGAACTCTCTGTAATCTGTAATAGCTTAATGTTTCATTGTTAGTGTTTGTAATAAGCTTATGCTCCAGGAGCTGACAAGCGTATCCACTTGAGTGTGCTCACTGAACGACGTAGCATTGGCTGTGGGTAGAAGTTAACAGTTAGCGTTGTTCTTTCCTCAAGGGCTGTCTAGCCATGAACCCCAGACACTGAGGCAGACGAGGGAGAAGCCACAGCAAATGGGGTGGGGCTTGGTCCTGAGTAAATCCTGCACAGCCCTCTCCTGACTGGCTCTGGTGAGGTGTCCACTGACAAGGCCTGTCCAGTCATCACCCCAGCACAGGCACTAGTCTGGCACAGGTGGAAAAGTCAGTTTGGGTTTGTGTGAAACCACACAGGTGAGGACATAGTTAAGACCACAGAAACCAATCCTTTGCAGAGATAGAATGCAGGGCTATCTAAAAGTGTGTTCCCCACAGCTAGGTCTGTTCTTTTGGAAAAACTATCTGCTGGGGTAAGAACAAGCCAAGGGGCCTGGCCGACAGTAAGACAAAAAGGACATCTTTCTAGAATGTGCTACCGGAAGCCCGTGAAATAGCATGCTTAGAACAGATCCTCTCTTTGTCAAGGTATGAGCGACTGGAAGACCAGCTGCACGACCTGACAGACCTGCACCAGCACGAGACGGCCAACCTGAAGCAGGAGCTGGCCAGCGCCGAGGAGAAGGTGGCTTACCAGGCCTACGAGCGGTCGAGGGACATCCAGGTACCCCTCCTCCCCTCGTCACACCTAGCATGGGCTCTTCCCCGCCTTAGCCTGTGAACAAACAAACCAAGCGCATCCCCTAAGCCCTTGGATTTCTGTCCTGTGGGACATGGTGTTTTCTCTGCACAAACATTTCTTCTCCCCCACCCACCCCTTTAGCTCACGTTTAGACATCACTAAATAAAGAGGCTGTGGTCTGTATTCTTTCTGCTTAAATCAGTTAACAAGCGTTATCGTCTACCCCAAGCCCAGCTCTACCAAAACATTAACAGATTTACAGTATGAGACAACCCCTGCTCTCCAGAAGCTTCCATCCCCACAGCCCCACTGCCAAAGGGCTCACAACACATGAACAAGGGCCATATTCCAGGGCACAGACTCCACAAGCCACAGAAATTCAGCCGTGCAGTGCCCAGCAAGCTGGACAGGAGGGTGTGGGTATTCAGGCACTCACTCCATGATAAATGTTGGGTTTCAGTTCAGTTGTGCCACTTACCAGCTGTGGGGTCCTGAGCAAGACGAGTCTATTGCTCTTTGCTCATCTCTAAGGTAACAGCTTTCATGTTGGGAAGGACTTTGACATTTCAAGGGCGTACTGTGCTAGACACTGGTGAAGCACTTCACACGTCTCGTTTTTTCCCATTTGCTCCCCAACCACCTTTTAAGGTTGTTCCTGTTATTAGCACTGCTTCTCAGATATGGAGACTGAAGCACAGGACATGAAGTGGCCTTGAGGGACAAGTGAATTTATGTCCTGGAGCAGATGGGTCTGGAAGAAAGGGGTAACTGGACCCCTGTAAACCAAGGCCAGTTCCTGAATTTCCTGATGTGACAGTGCTGTCATGAGACATCCCTATACTTCTAGATCACCATTTTTTAAGGAGTGTACTGTTGGAGAAACACCCAGCTTCAGTTTTACAGATTTCCTCTGAGGCGGGGGTGCTTTTCTGCAGCTCAGGGAAGGCCCTCGGCAGTCCTGAGTCCCACTTTACAAGGGAGAGAATTGAAACCTGGAGATGGTGATGGCTCCTGTGTGAGCTGCAGTTTCAGCTGTGTCCTTGTGAGGCCCAGCTGATTTCTCAGGTCTGCTGATGGTTCTGGGAACAAAGCACCAGAACTGATGGGAAATGTTGTCCCCAGAGAGCATGGTGCAGGGGACACGGAGGGACCGCTGGCCCTGCTCTGGATTAGGAGACAGTGTCACCATAGCGGTGACTGATTTGAGAAACTTGAACAGAGTTAAATGGTAAACATCTCCTGAGGGAGTGTACGGTCATCTACTAAGCCGTGCTATTTCAGACCGGGTCTGGGATGTCACTGGTGCTGTCTGAATGTACCGTTGTCTCACTTAGGGGATGGTTTGGGTTCAGTTGTTCCCTTTTTGAAGAAATATTCTAGGGGTGAAGAGGTCAGATAAAGGGAGGGACGAGGGACTTCAAAAGGGGAACTTGGCACTGAGGATTCATTGCCACATTTTCCAATTTAATGGTAGGTCAGAATTGTACAGATAATGTCTGTGTCAATAACTGCAGGGGTCTTTCCTGTCGCTGTGTGACCCTGGACAGATTAGTGCTCTGTGCCTCATCATCTTCATCCATGAAGTGGAAAGGCTAATGAGCCCCATCCAAAAGGCCAAATGGGATATGCATTTAAAGAGCTCAGACTCTGCATAGTAAAGTTAAGCAATTAATATTAATTAATATTGGCCACTTTCTTTGTTGTATTGTTGAGTGGCACATTCCTTGGGGCTTTAAACAATGGGGCCTGCTCAACTTTGTGTTTGTTTCCCAAGCCCTTAGTTCTTATAACCGTGCTTATAACAGGGATGGGCTAGTATAGATTAGTTGATGACTGCATATAGGGACACAAGAACTTTGTTGTTGTTTCAAACAATTGAAATTTTAAATTCCCAGTTTAAAGAATTTAAAGGTAATCCTTGCGGAGCACAGTGGCTCATGCCTATAATCCCAGCTACCTAGGATGCAGAAATAGGGAGGATCTCAGTTCAAGGCCAGACTGGGCAAAAAGTTAGCAAGATGCTCATCTAAACTACCAGGTGTGGTGGTTCATATCTGTAATCCCTGCTACTTGGGGGCATAGGTAGGAGGATCATGGTCTAAGGCTGGCCCAGGCAAAAACATGAGACCCTATCCAAATATAACCAAAGCAACCTGTGTGTAGTGGCTCACACCTGTAATCCTGTCTACTTGGGAGGTAGAGATCAAGAGGATTGAGGTTTGAAGGCCAGCCTGAGCAAAAGTTTGCAAGACCCCATCTCAAACCAATAAAAAAAAAGCTGGGTATGGTGGTATACACCTGTAACCCAGCTACTGTGCCTGTCCAGGCCAGGCAGGGCATAAACTGAGACCTTATTTCAAAGGTAACCAAAGCAAAAAGGGCTGGGGGGCGTGGCTTAAGTGGTTGAGTGTCTACCTAGAAAATACAAGGTTCTGAGTTCAAATTCTTGTGCCACCAAAAAAAATTTCCTTCCTCTGAATTTATCCCCAATAAGTTAAGTACTGGACCCAAGGAAGTGCTAAAAACTGTGGGACTTAATACTTCTCAGTGCTGTGACCAAAGTTCCTTGCAATTCATTGCCTGATTTTCTTGGATTTTTCTTTTAGTAAAAAGATTGATACCAGTTGTAAGGGAATTTTAAAATCAGTTCATTGGTACGTGTAATTTCTTCTCCCAATCAAAGATGAATGAGTGTGCCTAAAAGGTGGACCGTTTGTCTTGTTCCATGGCCTTTCCTGTGTGGTGTCTAAGATGGAAGAAGCCCTGGGCAGGCGTAGTGGACAAGCGCTCAGCCCTCCAGGCGCAGGCCTGTTACCGTGGCTGGCCAGCCCTGCTGAGAATCTGAAGAAGTTTCACCTTGCGGTTGGCAGCCTTGCATCATGGAAGTTACTATAGTAACAGAGAGCCCTGTTCTTTTGGCCTGTAGAGCATTTTCAGCAGGAGAAAAGCAAATCAATGTTGGAGCCATTACTCTCGCTTAAAACCCAAAAAGGTGGCTGTGCGTAACTGCGCAGACACACTGGCAAATGATGCAGACAATAGGCTGGCGACCCGGGGGTGCACAGACTACCTCTCATTAGGTCCTTTTCCCCGTGAAGCTCAGGCTGTCTCTGACACTTTTGCTGGCTCCCAGGCTCTTTCATCTTCAGCCGTTGATTGGCACCTGCTCCATGCGGCCCTGGCCCTGCTCTGGAGAGGGCAGAACAGCAAGGTGGGTTGAACACTGTCTGCACGTCACTCATGTGCTGCTTCGTTGGGAAGGAGGGCTGAAGGGAGTCTTGGCCTAATCTGATGGGGCAGGGAAGGCTCCCCTCAGGGTGGAACAACGGAGGCGAGACCTGAAAGATGAATGGGGTGGCCCCAGGTAAAGAGAAGGGGAATGCGAGGCACACATCTCAGGCAGAGTACACTGCAAGTGCAAAGGCCCTGAGGTGAGTATGTGTTACATTTCAGAACTTGGCCAGAGCATTGTGAGGGGTCAGGGGGCCAGCATTAAGGGAGGCAGGATAAGGTGGCTGTGTCTGGTCCAGACCAAGCCTCAAATAGCCATGTTAAAGATTTGAAAGGCTCTATGAAAAGGAGTGTCATAGATGAGCCTCTTTAAAAGGTCATTTGCAGCCAGGTACCAGTGGCTCATGCCTGTAATCCTAGTTATTTGAGAGTCTGAGATTGGTAGATCACAATTCAAGGCCAACCTGGGCAAAAAGTTCGTGAGGCCCCATCTCAACCAGTAGCTGGGCACAGTGATACATGTCTATCATCCCAAGCTATAGCAGGAAGCTTAAGATAGAAGGGTCGCTGTCCAGGCTGGCCTAGGCACAAAACAAGACCCTATCTCCAAAATAACCAGAGCAAAAAGGGCTGGAGGCGTGGCTCAAGTGGTGTGGCACCTGCCTGGCAAGCACGAAGCCCCGAGTTTAAACCAGTACAGCCAAAAAAAGAAAGGAAGACAAAATATCACAAGCTCCCTTGGGCTGTTATGTGGGAGATGAGTTGATTCACGAGGTTGGGGAATGAGGTGGGGTGAGGAAATTCGTGTAAGACCATGGCAGGCAAGATCCTGGTGACATAGGATGGGGTGGAGTCTGGGAGGCAAGAGAAAGGGACTAATTGAGAGGGATACTGGGTTCTCATCTGCGGAGTAGATTGGGTTGCAGGCCCAAGTGCAGGGTGGGCTTGCTCCCTGAATGAATATCAGACCATTGAACTGGAGGTGCTTTCAAGAAGCTGGGATGGAGCTGTCACTGGAGGTGTGACTCAGCCTCAGAAGGGACCCCGGGGCTAGTGGTGTATCAGTCATCTGTATCTTAGGCTGAAGCCTTGGAACACAGAGATCTGGGGATGCAGAGTTGGTGTTCTGCAGAACTCCACATAGGCAGATCAGGCAGAAGCACAGCTGCACCATCTGTACCGTTCCCTTCCCTTCTTGCCCACACCTCCCTCTCCGCTTCCTCGCTGTCACCACACAGACACACAAGCTCCAAGTGGTGGAAGTGAGGTCACCCGTTGGAGACAGCAGTGACCATGGCTGAGGTAGGAGCAGTCTGTGTCACAGAGCAGCCACACCCCTTTTCTGGTTTGTCCCTGATGGTACCAGCAGATGCCAATATTTCATGTCACTTTTATTACACATTTACATGGAGTCTTAAAAAAACATAATCCTTATTTTACGGTGGTACACACACACTCATTCTGTCTGGAAAACAGGATAAAATCGGCCGTGGGCTCCTCACTTTACATCTTTGCCTACCGTCCTGGTTGTCAGGTCGGGGACTTGAAGTACAAGGTGTTTGGAGCTGGGCTCTTCGCACAGCTGGGCACGCGCTCCCTGCGGCCTGGGCTCTCGGCAGCATTTGATCCTCGCTCTCCTCTTGCCCACAGGAAGCCTTGGAATCCTGCCAGACTCGCATCTCTAAGCTGGAGCTGCACCAGCAGGAGCAGCAGGCCCTGCAGACAGACACGGTGAACGCCAAGGTGCTGCTGGGGAGGTGCATCAACGTGGTCCTGGCCTTCATGACCGTCGTCCTGGTGTGCGTGTCCACCCTCGCCAAGTTCGTCTCGCCTGTGACAAAGAGCCGCTTCCACGTCCTTGGCACCCTCTTCGCTGTGACTGTCCTTGCAATATTTTGTAAAAACTGGGACCATATCGTGTGTGCCGTGGAAAGGATAATCATCCCAAGATGAAGCCGGTTCCTGCCTTCACATTGTTCTTAAGTTTTTATTTTGAAGAAAACTCTGTGCATATTACCAAATTTTTTATTGAATGGTTGTGCCGACTAAAGATGACAAGAAAGACGAGGGCTGTGGGTGTAAATGACTGCTCTCTTGGCTCGGTAGCAATTGCCAACTCAGTCCCTGTACTCTCTCAGCGCTTCCCCACGCTGCTCACTGCCTTAATCAGATCAGGTTCCCTGCTCACTTGGGGAGCCCCACATGGTAAACCTTTGTGTCTTGAGCACTTGGCGTGACTGGTGACCCAGAGGAAAGGGAGCCTCCCCCCCTCTCTCTCTTGTTCTCTTAAATCTCTGTCAAAAGTGGACGTCATGATTGCTAATGGTTGTACTTTTTCTGAGTCCTGTCAACAGCAAGGATGTGACAGGATTCAGGAAGGTAAGGAAACAAGCATTGGCTATGTTGAGCACTGGGGACCGTGTTGAAGTAGAGTGAATCTCTGTGCAATCTATCCCACTTGTCCACAGGTACCACAGGCCCCTTGTGTACCCACTGTGCACGGTGGTCAATTGTGTGTGACCTTATAACATGGAAGTCTTACACCTGCTTATCCACAAAAGTCTGCCTTACAGGTGTTGCTGCACTCTAGATGGTGAGACACTAGGATTTACAAAGGGCGCGTTCCTCTTCTTATTCCCAGGGAACCACGCCCCTGATTTCATCTTAGCAAGTTAGCAAATGCCCTCCCTCCAAAGCATACAGAAATACTTCCTTCCTCATTAGACTGCGGCCTTGTTCATTTGGGCTCCTGCGAGCCCTTCACCAGAGGTTTGTATTCTGGCAAATCTTGACTTTGAGGATATCATTCACTTTACTCTCAGGGCTGTGAAGATCAGATGGCCAAGCTTCCTCAGGAAATGAAAACAAGCAAGGCTATGATGCAGGGTTTTCCTGAAGAACAACAGAGTGACAGTCTATAAAGCTAACATGCACTGAGGTAGGACCTGGACACTGGCACGAGGACAAAGTGACATTGGTCCAGTCAGATGGTAGTAGATTAGTGGGAGGCTCTGCGCAGGGGTGAGAAAGGGCAGCGAGAATGCGGTGGGGTGAGTGTAGTGTTGGGGCCCCAGTTGCTGGCTGTCTCTTAGGAGCTCACTGAGACTAGGTCCACATAGTGGAATGGCTCACTGCCACTGAGGGGAAGCATTCAAAAGTCCTGGCTTCCTCCTGGTGATACTTTCCTTTAAATCTGGTTCTCTGTGTCCCAAAAAGGAAGCTGTAGAATATTGTGGTGGGAACTCCTGCCCTACTATCCCCACCGTTCCTGAAGGTGTAGACATCTGTTAGTGTTCATTTTCTTCCAGAAGATACCACATCTCCTGGATTTAAATCAGGTGCAATATTTTGCAGACAGCTGCTCCTATGGGGATCTCCTGAAAAAAATGTGAGAATGTGCCATGGCTTGAGAGAAGGAAGGAGCTGAGTGCTTACTACAACTCCAGCGTGGATGAATGACACTTGTACAACTCCAGTTTCTTTTGCAGAACTGCACACTTTGGTGATTTTAGTAAATTAAAAAAACTATCCAAACATCAAATCCACCCCTAACCAATTCAAGCTTTTTTAAAACAATGAACATCATTTCATGAAATCTGTGGTTATAAAGTATTTTGGAATCAGGGACAAGGGAATTATGAGTTCCACCTGCACTGCAGGGCCTTGTCCCCTTTCCTTGTCACACTCCCAAGTTGTCTGTATCCACTGTGACCCTTTGAATCAAGGGGGCAGTGAGGGTTCCATGTCTGAGCAGGGAGGGAGAAAGAATGGTGTGCCTCCTCCCACTTGTCCATTTCAGTGGACAGCCTGCCTCTTCCCTGTGGGCATCAGACTCCATCAACTTGTACCCTTAAGTCACAGGAGCCCTGCTGGGCTGCTCTTGATACTTGTGAATCTTTCTGAGGGGCCCTTTGGACCTAGCAGGGTTGGGGTGGAGAAGGGGAGTAAGATGCAGCTGCTAGTTTACAAAGAATGAGTGAGATGGGCACATGAGGCTTGGGGCTCCAGAAGGCCCCGAGAAGATGCAAGCCCCAGTGTCTCTCTCTCTCTCTCTCTCTCTCTCTCTCTCTCTCTCTCTCATACACACACACACACACACACACACACCATGCCATGGCACGGCCTAGCAAGCTCACTGTGAGCGACACCTCTCTGACCTGTGTGTCTTCTCCCAATGAGAGAGACGAAAATGGGAAGCAGCACACCACACCAGCTCCAGCTGGAGCTATGAACAACCTGCTGGAATCCAGCTCCAGTCTGAAATACTGCAGGGCCTAAATCATCCAGCCTGACCTGAATTCTTTTGAAGAATTCATATTTCCATTGACTCTCATTTAAATGTCAGATAACCTTGTTTCACTTGCATATGCTCAACCTACATGGCCTGTTTATTTTAGTCTTCTGGAAAGTTCATGAGGCTTTTTACTTTTTAATAAGAAGATATACTTCAAGGAGACTTTTACTCTGTCCAGTTTATTATTCTCTTCTTAAAGACTGTGCCTCCCACTGCCTTTGCTCTTCAGTGTATAAGATGAAATGGAAATGTATGAATATACACTTTAAAACCGTCATGTAACTATGACATATGCTGGGATTGGATGCTTAATCTACATTTAAGACAACTGATCCTCTGTACCTTCTGTTGGTGGTAAACACATCGTGCACACCTAAAGATGAAAGCCAGGTGTTGGGTGGGTAAGCACCTGATCACCCAGGCATGTTACTGATTTACGAAGTTGGACTCTGGATTGTAGCACTGGACTTTTCGGTGACGTTACCATCATGATTACAGGATCATGATAGTTTGTCAAGGACAGAGCCAAAACTTAAGATACTCTTCTGTGGGCTTTGAATTTGTTATTTCAGCTCATATTTGAAACAAAACCTCTACTCTCTCCTCGACCCCTCCAAAAAGAAAAAATAATAATCTAATCCACAAGGAAGCAGCAACTAAAAGCGTTCCATTGCTGATTTTGTGGGGTTTTTTTTTTTAATCCTTTTTACATTTACTCACATGTATATACATTGTTTGGGCCACCTCACCTCCCCTCCCCACCAAACACAATGTGTTTTTTTGTTTGTTTGATTTTGGCAGTACTGGGGTCTAAACTCACAGACTTGCTCTTGCTAGACAGACACTCTACCAGTTGAGCCACTCCACCAGCCATCACTGATTTTGGATGGTGAACACAAGGTGGTAGTGTTTTTGCCTACCTGATCCTATGACCTACTGACGGGTTGAACTCTCCTAAAACTCCCCTTTGCACTTCAGCTCGCCACGCTGCCATCTCCTCTGTCAGCATTCATGCCACTAGCCCTCCTGTGTATATTTATTGTTCTGCCACTTCTCCAGCATATGAGGTTTAATTACAGGTTCGATAACTAGTTTCCCTCAGGCAACTAATTACTTTGTCCTTTTTGGCTGATTTTAAATACCAAATTATTTCACATTGAATGGGAGCGCTTTTTGTATTGAATCCAGACATAATTGTATTGGTTTAGAAAAACAAATATGCTTGTTGATATGAACACGTGTGATGAAACCATCTAGTTTGAATGTATCTTTAACTTGAGGAGGAAGCTGGGGGTGCAAAGATGTCATTATTTAAAATTTAGGGCTTATCTGAAGCAGGTGAGCCCGTGACTAAAAGGGGAGCAGGTCCAAAGACAAATCACAAAAGGATGAGGTGGTTCTGTTTATATCAAAAGAGAAGCTAAAAGGTCTTTTTAACTGTCATTAACGGGAGCTTGATAACCCATATGATATAAAGCAGAGCTAAATTTTCTGAAATCAGTACAATTCTTTGTAAGAAGCTGGAAAGTAATGCACCTTGATTGCTTTAGGAATGACTTACATGTTGCCATTTTAATTTATTTAAAGCATGTCTTCTGTGTTTGTCCTGAGAGAAACATTTCAACTAAACATACGCTGTGTTTGAGATGTGTTTAGGCAGTAGAGAGTAGAAACTGGAAATGTCCACTGTGACAACTGTGTCCACTGTGACAACTGTGATGTCTGCTGCACAATTGCCATTTTGTGCAATGCTACATAGTTTCATATCAGCCTAAAATTGTGATTTATCTGTAGCTCTTTACCGGGCAGGTGATGTCATCAATAAATTCAAAGCAGGTGCCATTATTTTTTTAAATAAACACTTGATGTTAGCTTTGGTGTTAAATAAGAGTTAGATTTCTTAAATATCCACATTTGTCAGCCCATCTCAGTAGCAAATGTGTGTGTGTGTGCACGTGATATCAGTTTTAATGCACTAAGTAGTAAAACTGAGCAAAAGTACAGATTTCCCTTAGATCTGCCCCATATCATACACAATGCTGCCGCCCCCAAAGGCACAACGCCCACCAGAATTGACCTGTTACAGCTAATGAGCCCACATCAGCAAGTCGTTATCACAGGAAGTCTGTCTTTTACATTAGAGTTCACCGTTAGTGTGGCGCCTTCTGTGGCTCTGGACAGATGTTTAAAGGACCACCACTCGTGATACCAAATGCACTGTAGCATCCTACAGAATAGTCTCACTGCCCTAAAAATCCCATGTTCCCCGTCTCTCATCCCTTTTTCCCTGCATAGTCAACGTTTGAACTGTCTGCAAGTCGATTCCATAGAAAGTCGGCAGTGTGTGATGTGCGGCCCATTTCTTGAACCCCAGGGGCGGGAGGTGGGAAGGGGAGACGGTGGTTTATCTGCAGTCCATACTTGCGGTGCTGGAGAACATGTCCAGGGGTTGTGGAAAGGAGTGACGGTAAGGAGGAAGCAGAGCCCTCGGGCTGGAATGAGGAAGACAGGACTGACGTGAGGTGCCAGCACAGGTGTGCGCGCAACCAGGTGGCATGGGAGGTCTGCTCAGCGGGGTTCTCATTTGCAGCCGCTTTGCTGTTTGCAAAGCAGTTTGTGTTCACAGTGTGTGGACTCAACCAGACCAGTCCCCGATGTGGGTACCGGTATCCCCAGTGTGTGGACAGCAAGCTGGGACACAGGAGCGTTACCCAGTGCTTCGGCCACTGAAGGAGAGGTTGAGGACTGTGCTTTTGCCTGCCCATCATTCCGCCTTTTTAGCCTTCTGCGTCCAGGCACCTCGATGTCCTGAGTAACTTTCTCCCTTTGGTCACCCAGCCTGTACCAGTGAAATAACTAGAACTCTCCAATGATGGAAACATTCGCTACCTCAGCCCTTCCCTGCCCTACAGAACCGCATATTTGAATCTTTGGAAATCATTTAGGTCACAACTTTTTTGTTTTGTCTTTGCAGTACTAGGAATTGAACTCAGGACCTCCTGCTTGCTAGACAAGCAGTCGACCTGTTGAGCCCCACCCCTCCAGGCCTTTTAGTGTGTTTCAGATAGGATCTCTTGCTAACTTTGCCCAGGCTGACCTTGAACTGCAATCCTACCTCTGCCTCCCGAGTACCAGGGATTATAGGTATGAGCCATTGTACCCAGACACTTCCTCATTGAGTAACACATCTAAGAAACATCTTGTGTATTTGCAAATGTCCACAATCGTACTTTAACAAAGTAACAACGTCTTACAGCATTTCTTAATGCCTTTTCTGAGTCTGCAGCTGTGAGACCGAATTATCTAGAGCACCACATACAGAGTTACCTTCTAACACTATGACCCTGAGACGTAGAAATTGGTGGGACAGATGAGGACATAACAACACAGGACAGTACCCTTGGGGCAGTCATACATGCAAGACGCCACCCCACATTCTTTGAGCATCTGTGATGCACCATGCAAATAAACGCCCTTCATGCAATATCAACGGTGGTCATTCCAGCACCCAGTAACACAGGAGGTACAGGTGATATATATCCTTGTTGGCATACTGGGGTTTGAACTCAGGGCCTCACACTTGCTAGGCAGGCACTCTACCACTTAAGCCACTCCACCAGCCCTTTGTATGTGTGTGTGGCGGGGGGGAGGATTTTCAAGATAGGGTCTCACTTTATGCCCACGTTGGCTTGGACCATGACCGGCCTATTTGTGCTTGAATCTTTGGTCTACATCAGTCAATAGTATGGTTGCAAATTGTGCATTTATACCTCCAGCCTGCCACCAGACTGGGTGAGGGTACACCTACCTCAAGCCACCATGCTAGATCTTGGAAGAGCCACGGGCTGACAGATTTGTGGATGAAGACAACAGAAACCATTAATTAAACTTCTACACCCTCCCTGGGTTCCTGGGATTCTTGGGGTTGGCAGTTAGAATGGCAGAGGATTTCTTGGCTGAGGACTGAGATAGTGGAGTCCCTGGTGACCTCTGCTCTGGGCTCCATGACATCTGTTGCCATCTGTGGTGGCTACCTCTGAAATCTCTCTCCTCGCTAAGCCAGCCAGAATGTATCCCCTGCCAGGCCTTCGGCAGTTAGCAGGAACAAGCGTCGACCATGTTACCAGCTGTTTTGTTGGTGGTTACTCTGCTCTGGCCTAAGCATTGGGAATTGGATCTAGTTTTTCCTGTCATGGTTGAAAACGAGACAGAGGAGTAGAAAGACAGCAGTGGCGTGACTAGATCTGCGTTAGCAGTCAAGGACTGCGTTAGCTAAAGAAACCGTCAGAGGCCTGGACCCTGGCTGATTCTTGAACTGTCTCTGTCACAGCAGTGATGTCAACCCAGCTTTCCACCGGCTGGTTCCTTTCCAAAGTGGCCTTGACTTCTCATCACCACACTTCCCTAGTGCTTTGAAGCCCAGGCCCTGCAGCATCACAGCCCGATGAACTCCAACCCCAGGCAGAGCATAGACACCCGCACCCCAACACAGGGCTCACGCCAGCAGGGACCCAAACACAGGCCTGGATTCACAGAGAGGTGCCCTCCCCAAAGCATCACTGTGGGGAATGGCCGCCAGGTGTCCTGCTGTGCATAGAGAGGGGAAGTGGGAACCGTGTGTGGTGAGGGAAAGGAAGAGAACGCCAGCCATGTAGCAAGCAATTATCCTCAAGGAGAAGCTGAGAGAAGGGCACACAGAGGCAGTGACTGGCTCTCCAGAGGTGCTAGAGAGAGGGCAGTGGGGTGTCCTTGGTCCTGTCAGAGGCAGGGACCCTGTATCCAGGCTCCAAGCCAAGCAGGAGGTTGTTTGTCAGGCTGCATCAGGGGACCCTCCTGGGGACAGATTGTCCGAGCATTGCAGTGCCTTGGCAGCTGTGTACGTTTGAGTGTAAATTACCTGCTGCTTTTCACTGTTCCGAGCTGTCCTCGTGGAAGTTGAGTTGACATGGATCTGTTTCACAGGCGTAGTCACCTCCTAAAGGAATAAAGTCATTTGTGAACCTCTGTAGCGCATGCTGGGGCCAGGCAGAGAAGAAAGGGGTGATGCTGGCCCCAGTGGAGCCTGCCAGCTGGACAGGTGCAGCAGAGGCCGTGACTGGGCAGGTGACACGGGCAAAGGCCGGGGTCAGGGCACAGGGCTGCCCATGGACAGCTCCTCGTGCTTCAGGGAGCAGGGGGAGGTGAGGGGCCCAGCGCCTCACTGGGGGCTGACTCACTGCTCACTCAGAACCAGGTGTCATTTGCGTGTTGTTCATGACAGCCCCGAGGAGCAGGAACCCTGGGACCCCAGGAGTGCCACTTCCCCTTCACAAGCACAGCACCCAGGCCTCCAACGCCCCCACTGTGTGCCAAGCCCCTGACCCCGAAAGATCCATTCAGCCCTGCCCATGTGGTTCAGTGTGCTCTGAATTGATTTTTCCAGTGTGGGAATCGAACTTAGGGCTCGCATGTTAGACAAGTGCTCTGTAACTGAGCTATACCCAGACTCTGGATGTGAACTCCAGCTGGACAAGGAAAACACCCAGGAAGTTTGTTTTCTCTGCAGGACTGTCACTTCCTCTTTTCCTCGTCACCACACTGTTTCTTAAAGAAACAGTCTCTAATCCCAGCTTTTTGTTTGTTTTTGGTGGTATTGGGGTTTGAACTCATGGCCTCACACTTGAGAGGCAGGTGTTCTACTGCTTGAGCCATACCTCCCAACCCTTTTTTGTCTTAGTTACTTTTCAGATATAGTTTCAAGCTTTTGCCCATGGCTGGCCTTAGACCACAATTTTCCTCCCTGGTAGCTGGGATTATAGGCACGTAATTACCCCACACCCAATTTATTCTTTGCAATAGGGGCTCAATAACTTTTATGCCAGGGCTGGTCTTGAACCTCGATCCTCTAATCTCCACTTCCCATGTGGCTGTGATTACAGGCATGAACTACCACACCCAGCTCCCAGGATTTCCTAATTCACTAAAAAAATAGTGTCAGCTCCCAACACTCCCCTAAAACATGCCTCAGTGGGGTCACTGATAACCCACTTGCATATCTGCCTGCATCTTCACCTCACTTGTACACCTTTTCTGTTGTGCAGTGCGTCCTTCCCTAAGACATTCCCTCCCAGTTGGGTATTTTCTGGCCACCGCTCAGGTGGTCTGCCACCTTTTGACCCTTGTCTAGTCTCCTTTGGCTTCGTCATCTCCATTCCACCCCCTTGTGCAGGCCCCCGTGATTCAACCGTTGTCTACACAACTGACTCCACCACCCCTGCAGTGAGCACCCGCTGCTTTCCTGAGCCACAGAGCCATATTTCTCATTATTTGCTCTTCGTCTCTGCACGGACATCTTTACAGCCCTTCAGAGCATAAAACCGAGCTCTTTTGCTCTGCCCCCACCGAGGTCAGGAAACTCTGTCCTGCTGGGAGCTGCCACTGCTCTATCAAGCCACTCGATTCTGTCTTCCAAAAAAGCCCCGCACTGTCCACTCCCTCTTTCCTCGTCAGGTTTTCAGGTCATTCACTTACCCACTGACACGAGTGTGAAATCACGGCTTCCTATTTCGGTCAGAGGATTGTAGTCCGTGACTGTCGTTCTCCTCGTGACAGCTTGCCCTATTCGGCTTGTGGAAATTCGTCCCAGCTGTCTTGGTGACCTTGTGACAAGCCCTCAGTCCTCTGGCGCGAGGTGCTCGAGGTTCACGCAGGTCCCCCACCCTGGCCTAGGGCTGCCTCTTCTTACGAGGAGCAACGCAGTATTAAAAGCCAAGGTCTGGCATGAGCGCTGCTCTTTGTTACCGGGCACATGTCCCACGGGCCTTTTTGCCCCATTCATCTAACAAACACGGACCTGTAAAATGCTTCTACTCTTGGGTTCTCCCGACGTGTCACCTTACATGTCACTTTACATGGCCGCGTCACTTCCCATCATATCTTGTTTCAGTGGAAAGACCCGTTGAGGGCTGCCCACTATCTTCACTGTTATAAACGACCAGCTGTGGCCTTCCTATAGATTCATGCTGTCACTCGGCACGGTAAACACGTCACCCTTTCCTGTCCATGGCTGGTCGTGGACTCCTGCGCTGACACTGGTGAAGGGTGAGATCTGTGTCCCTCACGAAGAAGTGCTCCGGAAGCGCGCGGCCAAACCAAAGATGCGCGCTGCTGCGGAATGGCAGGAGCAAGAACCGAAGCCACCACCGGGTGGACATCCGGGGATGTGCCAACACGCCCAGGGCTTTGGGTCCCTCGTCCTCTTCAGAGCATGAAGGCCGAGGGACGGGGAGAGAAAGAAGGAGTCTTGAATTTGTCTCTTCCTTGGGCCTCTGGAGAGGTGGCAGGGATGGGAGTCCCCCACCCTCTCCAGAGGCAGGTCGGAAGGCTTGAGGTGACAGGGGAGAACACTAAAGCCACCTGTGGCTGCCCGACAGGGGGGCCTGTGCTGGGGACAGCCTCAAGGACGCTGATTTCCACCGGGCCAACGTGGTTACACAGGAGGTGTCTGCGCGGGTTGCATTAGAAGGTGCCCAGTGGGTGGAGGAGAGGGAGTGCCAGTGGCAGGAAGCCAGAGATAGCCATGGCGGCCCTGGGGGCTGAGGGAAGGCTCCAGAACATACAGAACTGCAGAGAAGAATCCTTGGGCCATGCCTAAGTGCTTCCGCAGCCAGCTTTCACCTTGGCTGGCACCAGAGAGCCACGGCCAGCGGACAGCAGTGGCCATGCAAGAAAGACCCTGCCCGCGAGTGTGACATGCGCCAGCCTCACACCCTGACCCTGGGGGTCAGACACAGCCCACTTGGAGCGGGCTTAGAGGAAAGAGCCAGGGAAGGAGAAGCACTCAGCGGAACAGAGAGGAAGCCACCTGGGCCTGTCCTCTTCAAGCTTGGAGCCTGACGCAGGCTCCGGGTGGCTGGAGTTCCTGCAAAGTCGGGTTCAGGTTTTTGTCCATCTTGGGTCATTTTCATTCCAAAGCTGTGACCTCAGGCCACTTCCTAAGGGCAAAGCCATGGACCCGGCCAAGTTTGCTTCCAGGAGGAGGGGAGTTGTTTCCCCCTGAGGAGTTTCCAGGGATGCCAGGGTCGACAACGGACTTCATTGCTAGCACCTCTCCTGGGCCGTGGGCTCCCACACGCTAGTTCCATGTAGAGTAAGTAGGGCTTAAGTGACAGGGATTTAGTTTTCTCTTCTAAAAGGAAGTTCAGAGATAATGGATGCAGGGCGGGTTTGTTATCTCAGTGAAGGTCAAGCTCATCTGCACCTGTCCTTTTGCTCTCCTGGCCTCCGTATATCAAGGGTGTCTCCCTCCTGGCCACAAGATGGCTGCCCCAGATCCAGGCATCACATCTTCACCCAGAAAAACAGGGAGTCACAGGCTCTTCTCACTCCTTGCCTTTTCTTCCCTCCCTTCCCCCCACCTCACTCCTTGTCTTTCACAGAAAGGAAAGTCTGTTCTGGAAAGCCCCCAACAAGATCAAACTATGACCTTTGGCCAGAACTGGATCATGTCACCACCCCTCCCAACACACTTCTGGAAAGTCTCCACTTCCTTATTTCCTAAGACTTCTGAAAGCATTGTAAACCAGAACAGAGCCTCCCACCCACGAACTGCTTCCTGTGAGGTCACCTGGTTACCTCATTGCCAAGCTGGTGCACATATTGCACAGCCTGGCCTGACTTGATTTCTAAATCAGTGGACCCTGGAGACCCCCGTCCTGCACATCGAAGTTGTATCCTCCTAACTCTCCTCCCCTCATGGGGTTCTGTAGCTCCCTCAACTCCATGACACCTCTCTGCACACCTGGGTGACACATACGACCACAACTGTATGGTTAGGGCCACCCCTTTCCAAGCTCCACCCTTTCTCATTTCTATGTAGCATCTGTGCATGGGTATCACTGGAGTGAACCTCAAAGTCATTGCTTTCCCCTTGTAGCAAGTCTGGTCTTTCTGTACTCTTTTCTTCCACCTCCTACCTAGTTACACAAGGTTGTAACCTCCGTGCCACCATTAAGTCTTGTCAATTCCACCTTCAATATCAATCTCAGAACTCTCATCTTTCCATGTCAACTGCACCTACATGGGTCCTGGTTCAGTTCTCCCAGGACAGTTGTAACAGCCTCTGAACTGCTGTCTCTTTCCCTTTTTTTTCCTGCCTTTTATGAGAATGTAATGGCTGGAACTGTGGCAGCTATCTTGCAACCATGATGTAACGAGAGTGAGAGTTAAAAGCCAGTGTGGTGAGGATGCCAGTAGGAAAGTGGATAAAAGCTGGGTGCCCAGCAGCCCTGCTGAGCCGCTGAGTCAATGCCAGGCTCATCCTCCCTGCAGACTTACTGTTATGTGCGTCCATCAGTGTCTGTTAGTAGCTGGCAGTTGCACAACAAAGCCTTCCTTATTGAAGTGGGGAGTGGGAAGATGGAGGACGCATGGTGAGCTTGAAGCAGCTATTTTAGTGTAGGGGACATTTTTACATAGAGGAAGACAAACCAAATTATTAAATATTTAGTTGTTATTGTTAGTGGATATTATGCTCTCACACCTCTCATTTGCCCCTTCACTCAGGACTGCTTTTATTTTATTTTATGTTATTTTATTTATGTGTTTATTGTGGTGCTGGGTACTGAATGCAGTGCCTTACAAATGCTAGGCAAGTGCTCTACCACTGAACTACAGCCCCAGCTGCATTTAATTTTTAATACAAAGCAGTGTTTTGAATAACTTTATGGAGGGCAATTTAAGATCGTCACATAAACATCTCCTAGTCAAAATGACCACATCGCATGGGCCTCTGACACATACAGCGCCATCTTGAGTGAAGCCAGGGGGGCAGGGGTCCAGTTTGGCCAGGTCTGCAGGACATGCCTTGAGCCTGAGGTGGGTGGGGTGATGTGAGGTGTAACTCAGATAATGGCTGGTTTAGAAGGGAGGTGACAGCCACAGGACCTCAGAAGGGGAGACCTTCTCTCCCTAGTGGAGGAGTCACTTCCCTGGGCCTCCATCTCATACAACTACTGGGAGGCCTGTTCTCAGCTTTTCCTGGGGCCTGTAAAACCCTATAATCTATGACAGTGGTTGGCCCAGTGTCATACGGAAAGCAGGGCCACCCCTGCCACTGAGGTCCAACATCCATCTTGAGGTATAGGAGTGACAGTCTAGCTGGAAGTGGGCTGAGGACCTGTCTGGATGCTGTATGTGTTCTAATGGCTGCTTAAGGGACCCACCAGGCAGAATGCCTATGGAGCCGCTGCAGAGGAAATGAAATATGACATTCCCAGCAGAGAGAAACTAATTGTTCTGGAGGTCAACGGGGGACAGTGCAGAGCCCTGGACCCCCTTGGAAAGACCCCATACATTGTCAGAAGCACAGGATGAATCAAGTACATGTTGATGACAACCATGTAGCCATCCTGGTGTCTTTACTCATGGTCAAGGTTGGGAATAAAGAATTCAACCTCCATCACCAAACACAAATCCCTGGGACCACCCCCCAGAATCTCCCAGATTGTGACCACTGGAACCCCTAAAGGCAATGTCCCCACCCTCCCACCACCCTTCTGCCACATGCCAGTATTGTCTGGACCTGAAGACTCTTCCTGTGCCTGGTGCTGATGCCATCGGTGGTGTCAAATGGCTTGGTGTCAGTGTTGAAGAGCTGCCCTGGAGCAAACGGAGGGAAGCCATGACAAAGGCTCCAAGGCTGATGATCACTGGGGAAGCATCATTTCCTGCTGTCATTTCCCCTGTTGCAGGAGCAGCCATTGTCCCCTTCACACACCCTCAGCATGCACTCTCCAGGGATACCTAGACTTTGGGGGTGTGTCCTGGGACCACCAAGCTGTGGCCATCTGTCTGGGCATCTGGCAGGTTCCTTGGGCTGAGGCTCCTCATTGCTGAGGTTATAGCAGCCTCTAGGGGTTGCCATGGGTTACTGAGTGCTGGGTACCATCCAGTATCTTTAGAGCTGCAGTTCTTGCTCTTTCCTCCAGGTGTCCCCAGGGAGCACCAAGGGTGTGATGGCTGAACCTCTGCATGGCTTCTTTTGGCTGCCCACCTTTTGGAACTGGCTAGGAAGGGGGGCAGGAAGACAGCAGGGTGAACCCGTGGACCATCAGCTTCCCAAGACCTACCTAAAATCATCCCCATTCTGAGTGCGCACTCACACACAAGACAGCCACCTGCTGTGAATGTGGTCCACATTCAAGCCATCACCCCTCTCACTGAAGGTCCCCCGCCTCTCCCCCAGGTCTTCCCTGTTTCAACCTCCTCATTCTCCGCACAGGCACGGGTGTGGAGACCTGGAGGGCTGCTGTGGGACCTGTGAGCTGGACCTTCCAGGCTCTATGATGTATCTCAAGATCAAATCCAGTCCAGTCTGCATTAAGTCTCCAGCAACTTCTCATTCCCCCTGGGATGAAGGGGAAACCCCTCCAGAGGTCCCTTTCCCACTTGCTTTGCCCTCCTCTGCCTCCTTGTTCCAATCGGGGTGGCTTCCCATCACTGCTTCCAAAGGTGGGCTCCCGCACTCCTGAGATTTCGAAGTGCTCTGTGGGCCTGAGGCAGTTTCTAATAATTAGTTGTGAGTGTGTGTGATTGTATGTGTAAGTACATGTGTGAGTGTGTGCATGTGTGCACAAGCAGGTGAGTGAGTGAGTAGTGTATGTGATTGGGTATCAGCCACTATTTGGCAGGGTGCCTATGATTTGCCCTCTGCAGAGCTCTGAGCACCCGTTATGAAAGACACCAAAACACTGTTGGTGGGAATGTAAACTAGTACAACCACTCTGGAAAAAAATTTGGAGCCTACTTAAAAAGCTAAACATCGATCTACCATTTGATCCAGCAATACCACTCTTGGGGATATACCCAAAAGACTGTGACACAGGTTACTCCAGAGGCACCTGCACACCCATGTTTATTGCAGCACTATTCACAATAACCAAGTTATGGAAACAGCCAAGATGCCCCAGCACTGACGAATGGATTAAGAAAATGTGGTATCTATACACAATGGAATTTTATGCAGCCATGAAGAAGAACGAAATGTTATCATTCGCTGGTAAATGGATGGAATTGGAGAACATCATTCTGAGTGAGGTTAGCCTGACCCAAAAGACCAAAAATCGTATGTTCTCCCTCATATGTGGACATTAGATCAAGGGCAAACACAACAAGGGGATTGGACTTTGAGCACATGATAAAAGTGAGAGCACACAAGGGAGGGGTGAGGATAGGTAAGACACCTAAAAAATTAGCTAGCATTTGTTGCCCTTAACGCAGAGAAACTAAAGCAGATACCTTAAAAGCAACTGAGGCCAATAGGAAAAGGGGAACAGAAACTAGAGAAAAGGTTAGATCAAAAAGAATTAACCTAGAAGGTAACACACACGCACAGGAAATCAATGTGAGTCAATGCCCTGTATAGCTATCCTTATCTCAACTAGCAAAAACCCTCGGTCCTTCCTATTATTGCTTATACTCTCTCTACAACACAATTAGAGATAAGAGCGAAATAGTTTCTGCTGGGTATTGAGGGGGTGGGGGTGAGAAGGAGGGGGCGGAGTGAGTGGTAAGGGAGGGGGTGGGGGCAGGGGGGAGAAATGACCCAAGCCTTGTATGCACATATGAATAATAAAACAATAAAAATTAAAAAAAAAAAGACACCAAAGAAATTTAAGACACAGTCACTGCTTTCACCAAGTTTTTCCTTCCACTGGGCAACTAAGACATGGACACATGAGACAGCTGGAAAACAATTCAGTGTTAAACCACAGGGTGCACCCTGGTGTCTGTGGGCTGAACTTAGCCCTAAATTATGTCTTGTTTGGCAATTTCAATTTTAGTCAGCAACAGTTGTCATCATCATTGACATCGTTTACCATCAAATTGTGGTAAAATACATATAAAATTTGCTGTTTAACCATTTGCATGGCCACTCATCTTGCTGTACAGCCATCGCCACCATCCCCCCGCCCCCCCAGCACTCTTCCTTTTGCAGAACTGAAACTCTGTCATTCTCCTTTCCCCAGCCCCTGGCAACCACCCTTCTATTGTCCCTACCATTCAGAGTCCCTCATATACATGGAGTCGTTCCATTTTGATCTTTTTGTGACTGACATTTCGCTTGACAGAATGTCCTCCAGGATCCTCTGGGTGATGTTCCATGCTAGGTGTCGCCCACATCTTAGTTGTCTGTTCAAAGGACACTGGCTGGCTTCCACATTTTTAGCCAGGCGAACAATGCTACCATGGACAGACATCTCACCTTGCTTTGAATTGTTCTGGGTGCACACGCAGATGTGGACTGCCTGAGCCTGTGTAGCTTTATTGCCAGTTTTTTTCTTTGTTTTCTTTTTCTGTTTTGGAGGAACTTCCACATATTTTCCTTAGGGGCTTCTCCTGGTTGTATTCTCACCAGCCTCTCGCAAGGTTCTAATTGCCCCATGTCCCCACCAACACTCATTACTGCCTGTGAACTTTTATAACCATCACAACGGACGTGAGTGACCAGCAGTTTTCAGACTTTTTTTTTAATTAGTTGCCAATGCTTACAAATCAGACTTTTCATTTGCTTTTTTTTTTAAATCTAGATTTCCAATTCTCTTGAAAAATCAGAAAACTCAGGCAGGCCTGGGCTTGTACTTGCCCCTGGTGACAATTGGCTGGAGCTGAGCTCGTGCTGCCTGGCACCGGGCAGGGCCTGTGAGTCCAGCTCACTGTACCAGCTCTCTGTATGAACTCCTGCAAACAGAGAGCAGGACAGGTGACAGACACTCCAACACTGTTGCTTTCCCCCTTAGCAGTCAGGAAGAAAGGAATAGCTATCACTCACAACAGGTAGGAAAGCTACAAGCACTCAGAGAGGCAGAGTGAGCACATGTGGTGTGAGGGTGCACACGGCTTGTGTTTAATTGGCACACACAGTCCCTTCTACTCAGCCACTTCCTATCCTGGGTCTGTGATCCTGGCTTTGTGACTCTCTACATATTCTGAGACAAGGGCCACACTGAGTTTCACTGGTCAGGCAGTTTGCAAAGGGGGACAGAATGTCATCTCTGTCACACTGGTGACATTCTGAGAGGCACTGGATCAGTCTCCAGGGCTGCCATAAGAAACCTCACAAACTGGGGCACGAGCAACACGAGTTCATGTCACAGTCCGGAGGCCAGAAGTCTGAGAGTGAGGTGTGAGCAGGGTTGGTCTCTTCTGAGGCCTCTGTCCTTGGCTTGCTGTCGGCTGCTTCTCGCTGTGCTCACACAGCCTTCCCTCTGTACCAGTCTGTACCCTGACCTTCATTTCTTTTTCTCTTTGTTCAGAGGCACTGGGATTTGAACTCAGGGCCTCACACTTGCCAGGCAAGCATTCTACCTCTTGAGTCATTCCTCCAGCCCTTCTTTTTTGGGGGATGGGTTTTTTCAAGAGAGGATCTCAAGAACTGTTTGCTCGGGCTGGCTTCAAACCGCCATCCTCCTGCTCTCTGCCTCCTGAGTAGCTGGGATTATAGATGTGACCAACCAGTGCCCGACAACAAATCTCCTTTCCTCAAAAGGAATCAGTCGTATTGGATTGCGCCTACCCACAGGAACTTGTTTTATCTCACTGCCTCTTGAAAGTCGATGTCTCCAGATACAGTCAAGTACTTCAACACAGGAGTTTGGAGAAGACACAGTTCGGCCCATAACAGATGGACAGACACCGATGGAGACACTGGCCCTGTGGGGCATGTATTCTGTTATCTTCTTGGCACCTCTGTTAGTTTCCTGTTCCTGTCATGACAAATTGCCACAACTGTATCAGTTTAAACCACACAAGCTCATTTCCTCCCCAGTTCTGGAAGTCCTATAGTCAAGTGTTGGCAGGGTTGCTACCCTGGAGGCTGACGGGAAGGGTTCCCCCGCTGCCAGCTTCTAGAAGGTCCTTTGTACTCCTTGGCTCAAGGCCCCATAGGACTCTGACCTCTGCTTCTGTCACCACCACATCTTCTTAGTGGATGTGACTCTCACTCTTCCACTTCCTCTTGAGATTACATTGGCCCACCAGATAATCCAGAATAATCTGCCCTCCTTAACAATCACATTTGCAAAGACAACTTGGTCACAAGCATAGGGATTGGGATAGGAACATCTTTGGGCACTGTCTGTCTACCAGCCCCCTCATCCCCAATCCAGTCATGAAGGTGTCGTGTGAGCCATCCATCAGAGGCCTCACTGGCGGTCACATGACCCACGCTGGGCCAATCGGAGTCCTTCCAGGGGCTTCCCATTCAGTGCAGCAAGGTCTGAGTCTGGAGCTGGCAGAGGTCAAGCGTCCTGTGAGGGGAAGCTTGAGTCTGCACTCACAGAGGCAGAAACTGTCATGGGGAGAGAAGGAGACCAAGAGTTCTAGAGGTGTTTCTGTTACTTCCTGAGGCCTGCGGTTTGCTAATCAATTCATCTTCCATTTGTTTCTGTCCCTGGAAATCAAAATCATGTGACATAGAGGTCACTGTGAGTGAAAGGTCAGACCTGAGCAGAGGTATCTCAAGTTGGAGAAGCTGAGGCTTCAAGGCCCCTCACTTCTCTGTGTCCCTCCAGGCTCTGGATGGCTGTCACATTTGTATTGTCTGGCAAGTTTTAGAAGCCACATTAGCTGCAATGATTAAGATCACATCAGTCTCTTTCCATTTCAATTTCTAGTAAATTCCCCCCACCTGCCACCTTGAAGGGCATTTTTGAAAACCCACTGGGGGAACTGAATGAGCACACATTTGGTTTGTTTTACATGGGGTTGGTGTGTAGGATTTCCAGTCGTTTCAGTAAATTTGCTGGTAGGCTGGGCATCACATGGTTTTAGGAATAATTGCCCAATGTTACCAACCCTGTGACAGCAAGGTGCAGGGCTAGAGGTCCTAGCAGGATATGGGTGTGGCCTACAGGGCTCACCCAGAGCAGAGAAAAAACAAGCTGGAGATGTACAGAGCCCAGGGCTAGTCTGCTGAAAAAAATGCCAATCATCAAACATGCACAACTGTAAAATGGGCAGTTGGAGTCTTCATTTCCTGTCAGGAATACACCAGTTAATACCACATAGATATATTGTCCTTTTTTTCCCCCTTTTTCTGATGGAAATTGTGCACATTCAAATTTATCAGGATTCCTGTGGAAACTGAAAACAAACATGTAGGATTAAACAAAAGTGAAGCCAGGCACTGGTGGCGCACACCCTTAATCCTAGCTACTTGGGAGGCTGAGATCAGGAGGATGGAGATTAGAGGCCAGCCCAGGCAAATAGTTCTCGAGATCCCCATCTCCAAAATAGCAAGAGCAAAATGGACTGGAGGTGTGGCTCAAATGGCAGAGTGCCTGCTTTGTAAGCATGAAGCCCTGAGTTCAAATCCTAGTCCCCCCCACGACCCCCCCCCCAAAAAAGTGAATACATGTGTGTGAATCACAGGCTCAAGGTATTGGATGTCTGAGCAACCATAGGCAGAGATACTCAAACCAACTTTCCTAAGCTATCAACCGTGCTTGAAAATAGCCCAAAGTCTCTTTCCATCCTTTCTATACATAGTGGTATTTCAAACTTTCTGTCACATGAAAAAAAATCAGAATATGTCTCAAACATGAAGGAAAAAAGTATTATAGAAGTGAGTCATTTGTCTGTTACTTCGCATTTTTCTGGCATTTCCCAGCTTTTGAGACTTTGTGATTTGTTAAGGTGTGTTTTCTCATTCTGTTTGTTTTTGTATTTACTTTTGTATTTGTAATTTTACATTCATCTTCAAGAGTGTCCCATTAGACAGGCCCCATTACCTGGATCCACTCCTCATGTGGAGTCACTCTGAAGAGGTGGGAGTGGCCAACCTGCCCAGAACAGCCTACCTGAGAACTGGTGACACAGGTGAGGGACACTGATGATGGAGGATGAAGCCTAGGTTGGGTGGGCGGGCAGGCTCACAGAAGTTGATGGTGGGTGCACAATGGTTCCTATCAATGCGAGTGACACGAGAAAGAGGCTCCTTTTCATGTGAACAGATGTTTGCCAGCAGCTTCAACCTTCTGCACCTGGGACAAGGGGAGAAATGATTAAAGACTAAAGCAGGTGCTACGTTCCAGAATCCTGAAAAAGAGTCAAAAACATGTCACTCTCTGAAGCTGAGATTTATAAGAACCGACATAAATGAATGAGGGTGATCAGAGCTTGGGTGCTTCCCAAATCTTGGAAGGTCCTCAGGAAATAAGGTGGTCCCTCAATTCATCAAGAGTTGAAAGTATACCCTACCAGCCCATCTGGGAAGCGCCAGTTTAAATGTAACTAATAAAAGTTGAGCTTTCCAAGAATACTGTTCCATGAATAACGACGTATGATAAAGTGTTTAAAAAGCAAATTAAAGTGATAGTCTTGCACACATACATACACAGATGAATAAATTAGACTAAAACAGTTCTAAGGCAGAACTCATAAAATGCATAAAGAGAAATTACACAGAGGGGCAAATGTTTTTAACTCATATCACAGCCCAGAAGTAATTTTCCAAATATATCAGAGCTTCTACAAATCAATTTTTTTTAAAAGACTAACAATCTGATAGAAAAATAGGCAGTTCATGAGAAAGGAAATACAAATGCCTCTTAGATGGAAAGATATTAAACCTTATTCACAATAAGAAAATGAAAAATAAAATTACTCTGTAATTTCACTTTCAACTATCAGATTGGCAAAGATAAAAGAGTTTGGCAAAAATGCGAGGAAAAGAGCTCTCTTGTAAATTGTTGGTGGGAGTGTAGATGTCATTTCTATGGAGAGCAATTTGGCAAAATCTACCCAAACTGCGAGTGCATTGGCGCAACAATTTGACTTCTAAGAACATATTATATGGTCACATATGGTATACCACATATAGAAGATTATTTCAAGGTTGAAGCTATAGCTCATGGGAAAGCCTTTGTTTAGCAGGTATGAGGCCCTGGGTTTGATCCCTAGGAGTGCAAACAAAATATTTGCAGCACTTTTTATAATAACAAAAATGAGAGATGGGCTACCTGTACACCTAGCAGGAACAAAGAAATTACATCCATATGTTGGAAAAGAATGAGGAAGCTCTGTTTGAACAGATATAACATGATCTTCAAATTATAAAAATGAGAGAAAGAAGACATAAAAGAAATACGAAGTGCTCCACTGTTACTTCCCCCCCCCCCATCCCGAGATACGGTCTCACTAGCTAGCCTGGTCTGGCTTCAAAATGCAATTCTTCTGATTTCTACCTCCTGAGTAGCTAGGATTACAGGCGTGAGCCACTGGCACCTAGCTGGCACTATTTTTTAAAGGACGGATGGAGCTAAGCATGGTGGCTCATGTCTATAATCCCAGCACTCAGGAGACTAAGCAGAGGATGGAGAGTTTGAGGCCAGTCTGGACTACATACTTTTTGAGATCCTGTCTCAAAAAGAAAGAAAGAAAAAAAACCCCAGGACTGTGGAAGGAAGGAATAAAGATGCATGTGGTCAGCACATCAGAAAGGCATTCCATCTATTGTTCCAGAGTGGGGCTCTGGGTGCCTAGAGGACGAGCCCGTGCATAAAGAGGCCAGGTAGTGACTTGCTGGTACGCAGTGGAGCCACAGTAATTGCCATCAGCTCAGCAGGTGCTCATCGAGGGCTGGCCTTGCGGCAGGCACGGTGACAGAGTGGGGCACAACCGTTAATAAAATAGACAAGTTGCCTTCACCCTAGTCAACAAAACAGGCGATAAACAAATCAAAATGCATGGCCAGATGATGGTCAAGCAGATAGGCAGGAAGGGAGGGCGGAAGGGAGGGAAGAAGGAGGGAGGGAAGGAAGGAAGGGTGACCAGATATTTAAAGAAAATTAAAACCAGCAGTGGAGGGACAGGAAACGGGCAGCCGTTATCTTCGACAGAGTGACGATCAGGGCAGACTGAAGTCACCCAGACACCTGGGGCAGGGACATGTAAAGGCCTGGTGAGGGTAATTTTGAGGAATGCTGAGGAGGCCAGAGCATGTCACACAGAGGCAGGGGACCGTGACAGGTGTGAACTGTGCCACTGCATCGGCTGCTTTCCAGGAGCAGCACAACCTGTGGGTCTTCTCAAAGAAGACCCATCCCCTTCCCAACTTCAGGCCTGTGTCCAGAATAGCGCACCTCCAGCTCTCTGGCTGCCAGCCTATGGGTGGGGGGTTGCGTGGGTTGGTGCACACTACAGTCTGGGGCGATACCTATCTTTTCAGCCAATCCTTGTACCGACTTCTCAATGAAACAGCCATCCAAGACTGACTCCAGTGTCACATCCCAATTGTAGTGTCTGTTCCCACAGCCCAAAAGCAGTTGCCTATTCTCCTAGAGAGCCTTGAGCTCTCAGAGGGAAACAGATGCCACCACCTGTCCTAAGATTGGCTGCTCCTGAACCCAAATGTTCCAGAAACAGGCCTAGACGAAGCAATCTCTTCTGAAAGATGGCGGGGCCCCCATGGGACCCAGAGCTTCTACTGGGGGTGTGTTTTGTCTGGATGACATGTGCTATGTAAACTCTGTGGTCACACTGGGTCCTGGCTCTTTAAGACAACAAATCCCCAGGGGGGCAGGGTCCAGACTTGCATAATTCAACTGCTGGTTGCACGGAGAAGAGAAGAGTGTGTACCCAGCACATCAGAAGCCAGCTGGGGGACCGGGTTTGCTCAGTATCCACAGGCAAACATCAAGAGCCCCCACACACACACTTGAATGAAGGGGTCAGGAAGGATTTTCCTCAAATCTAAGTGAGCCTCGGGGGTGATGGCGTGTTCAAATGCTGTGGGAGAGAACAGGGGACCCTGGAACCCAAGGGTCAGGCCTTCCTCATCTGCGATGGATACCAAGAGACACTTCTCATTTTGCTTTCTAGCAACAAAACCAACCCTGGAAAACTAAGGAGGGACCCGGCCTTGCTTTGGGGTATGTCTGGAACCAGAACCCAAAGGCCAGCTGGAGGGAGCAGAGAGGGTGGGGAGAAGGAGAAAGGCCCACTCACTGTGCTGGAAAGGGAGACCCAGTGGCTTTTATGCACACGATTAGTGATGAGCTGGTTGCCTGGCAACAGCAGCCCCTTCCCCCTTCTATCCATACCCCTCAGGCTGCATGAAATGTTTGTGACATTTTTCTTTTCATAGCAGAGATAGGGAGTCGCCCCCTTCATTAGCTGAAGACGTGCCACCCCACCCCTCCCCCACTAGCTTATTGATCAGACTCCTGGTTAGAAATCTCCCCAAAGCTTTTAATTATTAATTGTACATTGGGACTGATTGCTGTACCAAGATAACGCCATGGATAGGAGTTAACATGAGTGAAGTGCTCAGACCAAGACCTGGCGCACAGGAAGCACTATATAAAAATCAGCTGTGAAAACAATGAACATTACCTCTTACTTAGAGAAGATTTGAGTGGCAGGACCTACGTAGGGCAGATTTTGCTCTCAGAGCCTCAGAGAGGCTCTTGGACTCTTGGATTCTTAGAATGCTATACCCTGAAGAGTCCTTAAAGGTAACCCTCCCCATCCCTATTCAACTGCCTTTATTTACAGATAGGAAAACTGAGGCCCAACAGGTGAAGTGACTTTGTCAAAGTCACACAACTCATAACACCAGAGCTAGACTGAGTCCAGATCTCTGGTCCTGAATCCCTTTTCACTATACCTCAAGTCCTCAAAATTCAGTGCACAAAAATTGAATGTGGCGGCACACACTGAAATACCAGCACTCAGGAGGCTGAGGCTGGCTTAAGGCCAGCCCGGGCTACATAGTGAGACCCTGTCTCAAGAAAAAAAAAAATCCTACCAGGAATTCATCAAAAATGCGCATTTGTGAACCTCCACCCACTCGGTGCCGTGTCGGTTTCCTCAGGCTGCTGGAATAACTAGGCTCACATGTAGTAGCTTAAGACAGCACAGATTGATTAGCTGCAGATTTGAAGCCAGAGCTCTACAGTGGGTCTTACTCTAAGAGCAAGGAGTTGTAGTCTGAGCTCCTCTGAAGGCTCGAAGGGAGAATGAGTTTCTTACCTCTGCAGCTTCTCCAGAACACCTGCATTCCTTGGCTCATGGCACATCACTGCGATCTGCATTCATCACATCTCCTCTGAATTTTCTGCCCCCCATATAAGGACCTTGTGATCCACAGGTCCACTTGGATCATCAAGATCCTTTCATCACATCTGCACAGTCCCTTTTGCTAGGTAAGGTCACATAGCCACAGCTCTAGGGATTGGATCAGGACATCTTTGGGTTCGTTATTCTGTTCCCTCTACCTGTTGCTCAAGCAAGACACTGATTCAGACATCTAGGGCAGAGCCCAGGATCTACAGCTTCAAGCAGCCCACCTCTGGCTGTGAGCAGGGGCTCCTAGACCAGCTGGGAGCACTGACCTCTCCTTCATAGGACAATGAGGTGGCTGGCAGGTGGCGGGGGGCACTGTTTCCATTTCATAAATTGAGAAGTTTGAGGCTAAAAAAGGTGAATTTCTAATCCCAGTTCTCTGAGCTGGAACTGGAATAGAAGCCTAGGTCCCCTGTCTCCACAGCCAGTGTCCCTTTTACTCCAGCACACTCTCACCCAGGTCCTGCCTCTGTGCAGTCCTCTCAGCTCTGTGGAGCCTGCTCCAGGAAACCAAGGCCAAGAATGGGTCAAGTGACCACCCATGGCCCTACTTCTGGGCTCACTCAGGAGACCCAGAGAGATGAGGCCTCTCCCCTCCTTTCCCACACACAGATCTTATCCTCCCCACCTGCAGAGAAGCACTTTGTAGCACAGAATAAGATTGCTACGCTAGGTTAATTTCAAATCATGGGCAGGAACATTAGAGCCTTTTGGAGGATTATCCGCGTGGAGCAGCGTGATGGGAGTGAGAGGCTGGAAAAGATGGGGTGTGGAGTTGGCAGGCCTTTTCTGTTCATGTCCCGTGAGAAAAAAATTAAAAACAAAGGACACCCTCCATTGCTGGTGCGCAGGCGCCAGACGCTAGGGGGCAGTGTGTGCCCAAAAATGGGAACACAAATGCTACTTGCCTTTGGTTTTAAGGGTGATGTTTAAAAGGACCAGCTTATAGCATGAAGGGTCATTGCCTCGTACAACCTTAGTCAATAGGTTTCTAACTGGACTATTAATCTAGAAATACGAGTGACCTAGGAACCACAGAAGGTGGCTTGAAAATGAATGCAACGTGACGAATGAGCACCCGAGAATGCAGTTTGGAAGGGTCAGTCCTCTCATGATCTTTGTTCTCCTGGCAATAATCTTTGTTCTTGTGGCAATTGCTAACGCCCCTCCCTCACTTGGCAATTGTCACAAGGCAGTGTGCTTAAGATTTGGGAAACATCACATGGTATTTTAAGAGTCTTCCCATTCATAGTCTCTGCAGCTGGAAAGCACAAAGCAATTAACAATAGATTAATTTATTTTTTATTATTGTGCTGGGGGTACATGGTGACATTTACAAAAGTTCTTGCAATAAATCATAGTTGAATTCACCCCCTCTATCATTCTCTTTTATCCTCCCTTCCCCCATTCCTGGAATTATTTTTTAATTTTGATTTTTTTGCAAATTAATGTGACCATGCTCACATACTAACCGCTCTGTTTTCCTGTCTGCTGGGATGCAGATCTTGAGGGGACGATCAGTACCTGTGCAGTATGGATCCTTTGCTTGCAATGAACCCCAATAACACACAATTCAACCACCGGCAAGGGAGTGGCATTTGGTCAGATTTGAATTTAGCAGTGGCCTGCTGATGGTCTCATGTTTAGAGTGTCAATATAAAAACGTCACAGACACCAGGCACCAGGCTTTTCTTGTGCAATCTCATTTAAGCAATATAAAAACCCTGTAAGATAGATACTATTGTTATTATCCATATTTTACAGTTGAGGAAACTTAACCTATTAGTATGAGGGGTTAAGAAAACAGTCCACAATTATTCACGTAGGATTAGCTCAAGCAAACCTCACACCCAGCTGTTGGTCACCAAAGCCCAGGTACTTAGCACCTGTCTTCTTAAAAGCCTGAGCAAGCCCGTCCCAATGGGAAAATCCTGGGCCCTAGATTCTGACCCCTTTGCTTTCTGCTCTGAAAATAGTGCTAACGTGGTGGGTGGTCTTGGAAGAGGGACTCCATGTCTCTCCATTTGATCTTAAGATCTTATAATGAGGCAAATAGTTCATAATTCAACTGGCCAGAGTACATATAATATAACCTCTGGAACAGAGGCTAGGTATGGAGTCATCGAGCTGTCACCACCTCTGTAATCTGCAGACACCTAGCACTGGGGTCAGAAGGAAGTTTTTATTAGATGGAAAAGTAACAGGATGATGGGAAGAATTGCATGGGATTGTTCTCTCAAGAGCCTGGTTGCTGAAAGAATTATATTTCTGCCCACTGGCCTGAGATTAGGGGCAGACTTGTCAAAGGACAGTCATATGTCAGGCACAGAAAGGCATGCATTGGTGAGGTGCTGCTAGAGGCCCTCGGCTAGGGAAGGGGAGTCACTGGAAGAGAAAGCCATGTTTCTCAAGGAGCCATGGCAGCTGCTAGATACTATAGCTGGAGCAGGCCCTAGAGCCACTAAGTCAGCTAGTGGGGACCCATGATTCAGCCACAGGCAATCATTAAAGAGCATATTCAACTTTCCCTTTTCTTCCTCTTTCCCCAAAGCCAGAGGGGTAGGCATAGGGAAGGAAGGGGTGGGAGCAAGTAGGTATGTCTCTATCCCCCCACCCCAAATCTTCTAAAGCCTCTAGTGTAGTCTGCAAGAAAGGCAAGGAGAAAAAGCTTTGAATTTAATATAAGATTGAAATTTTAAATTGAAGAAAGAAAAATCTCATTAAGTGGAGAGCAATCACTTTGATAACTAAAATGATGAAAAGTTATAGAATCAGACCGGGATTCCAGCAGCTAATGGAGTCCACTCCCCAGTGGGAAAAAAGAAGGTTCCACAGAGAATAATTGATAGGTTTTATATTTATTCTCTCCTCTGCTCAGAGAATTGACAATCTTCACTAAACCTTTACTCAAAGGAAAATCAATAAGCATTACATATTCTCACACGGGTAAAAGATGCAGCCTGCCTTCTCACACTGCGATAGTTCCTACACTGGTGGATGAACGTCTCGCCCTCTAGGCTTCTGTGTTGCAGGTGTGTCTTGGATACCTCAGATAATGGTGGCAAAGCTGAGTCTCCTTTTACCAAGGTTGTAATCATAACTCTTTCTGCTGGCTGTCACAAGTATTAGATTGGGTACTCATCTTAAGTGCCTTCCTTCTGCTCAGAACCTTCTGCCCTCAGAGAGGTCTGGATTGATCCCCCCACTGCCCGCTGTGTCATCTTCTTGAACTTGAACTTGAGCTTCAGAATGGTTACACAATAAGAATTTAAATTACATACATAATTGTGACCTCTGCCCCTTGACTGTGGGTTTAGACAGTGCAATAACCCATAGAAAAACACATCACTGTAACAAAGGCAAGAGTCCAGAAACAGGCTCAAAGACTATATCATAATCCACTCTGTGATAAAGATGATCTTTCACCAATCCATGAGAAGAGGGATAATTGGTAAGTATGTGTGGAAAAAGCGATCATTTAAATTCTCATGACAGGGTACATAATACAATACCCTAAAATATGGCCCCTTAGTGTATCGAGGATTTTAAGTTGAAAGAAGCTGAGAACAACAATGCAGAAGCAGGAAGTTCTTTCTGACTGACATTCCTCCTGTCCCCTTCTCCTGGAGGACATAGAAACTAGAATTCCTCTGGTCCCTTCTCCCCAGAAGCAGGCCATAAAATATAGGAAGGTAACTCTCTGAACTTCTTCCTCCCTTCTGCTTTGAAGACCTTCATGTGACAGATGTCCTGTCCTGTACCTGGAGGGAAGCAATGTCACCTAAGGATGCTAAGAAGAATCTGAATAAGCAGGTCTTGCTAAATTCCCTCCTAGTCCATTACCATTAGGCCATACCATTCTGTTCCCTAATCATACTTCTGCATAATGGCCCACAAAACCACACAGATTTTCCCATTTCTTTGTGTATATTTCCAAAAGCTCCCCTATCACACAAAACCTATATTAAATAAGTTTGTTATGCTTTTCTTTTGCTAATCCATCTTTTGTCAGAGAGGTCTCAGCCAAAAACCTAGCAATGCATGAGGAAAAGATACTATTTTTTTTCCTCTTACACTTCACATCCATCAATTTCAGATGGTCAAAAGACTAGAGGTCATAGAGGAAAAACTGAAAATGTAGAAGAAAACTTAGGTGAATATCTATCAGATGTTGGGATTGGGGAAGAACTTTATAAGTGTAAAAATGATAAGTCATATAAAAATGATAATTGGAATACATAAACATTTAAAATGTATACCAAAAAGTAATTTAAGTATGATCAAAAGGTTTGGTAGTGACATGGCCGATTGGTCACAAGCTAGCAGCCAACATGTGAATGACCCGGTCCTAGACCAACCATCCCACCCATGCCACCAGCCAACACAGATGCATGAGTGAGGCCAGTCCAGATCAGCTGAGCTTGGTCCAGATTATCAGACATAGCTGTTGACCCTGGACTTGCTAGCAATACTGACAGGTTTTTGTTCAGAACACTGAAACTTACAGTGATTTGTTATGAGGAACTAGATTAATGATACCACTGTAGTCTCCAAAGCCCATGAATTAAAGGGTCAGTCACTAGCTTGACATGATTAAGAGATGGTAGAAACTTTAAGAGCTGGAGCCTAGTAGAGGGTCTTCTGGTCATTGAGAGAGTACCCTTGAAGGGGATATTGGAACACCAGCCCCTTTCTCTTCCTGTCTTTTGCACCTGGCCACAAGATGAACAGGCTTCCTGTGCCTCGTGCTCCCACCACCATGTACTGCTTCACAGGCCCAAAAGCATCAGAACCAAGCAATCATGGGATGAAGCCTCCAAAACTGAGACAAAACAAACATCTTCTTTTCATATGCTGATTTTCTCAGGCATTGGTTACAGTGATGAAAAGCTCACTAACACATATACAAGAGGGAGATGACAAATTAGAACAAACGTGAGGAAGAAATATGAAAAAAAGATTAAAATCTTTAATATGGAATGAAGTCTTATACATTAATAATAAAAACACCATCTGCCACATGAGAAATGGACAGAAGACATGAGCAGATAAGTTAAAATTTGACAAATGACTAAAAAACGAATGAACAAGCATTAAAGCTGGTCCCTGCAGTTAAGAGGCTGAGGCAGGAGGTTCACATATTTGAGGTCAGCCTGGGCTACACAGTGACAGCCGATCTCAAAAAAGAAAAGAGAAAGAGCAAAAAGCATTAAGCCTCATGAAAGTAGAAGTGTGATCTACAAAAATAGAAGTGTGATCTAAACATTAAACTACCGATAGATATTTTTACTTATTAAACTACAGCAACTTTAAAATATTGAATAATGATAGATGAGCACTCTCTTATGTTCTGGAAAGTAGTTTAGCATGGTTTAGAAATGCATATGGGTCCAATGCAGTTGGTGTGGACTATGCTCCTCATTGCTCCTCTTATCTGTGCTCTTCGTGTGGATCTGCACTCCTTCCCATCAGAATATGTTTGCTTGCATATTGATGTGGTGCCTGGCCTTGTGGATGGTTTTGGCCAATGGAACGTTAGCAAATGCGTGCTGGGGGCAGAGGTTTAAGCACTTTCTGGAGTCAAGTTTGTTCTGTTGCATATCTCCCTTTGTCACAGCATTGCTCCCTCCATGTAGTCTGTCGCCTTCAGCCTGGGCTCCAGAGTGAACATATGAATCTGGGAAGATAGAAATTGTGGCAGCAGAAAAGTGATTAGTACTTGCCTGATCCCATGGCTGGGAGCTTGGCTCAAGTGGTAGACAGCCTACCTAGCAAACAAGAGGTCCCAAGTTCAAATCGCAGTGCTGCTAAAATAGATAGATGATGATGATAGATGATAGATAGATTCAATAGATGATAGATAGATAGATGATAGGCAGACAGACAGACAAACCAAGCGAGCAGGTTTCCCTGTGAGCTGAAGACAAATCCTTGATAGTCACAAGAGGTGGTGCATGGTGACAGCACCTGGGCAAAAGAAGGTGGAGGAAAGCAATGGGGGCATTTAACAAACCTGAGAAGAGGAAGCCCCAAATGTCCAACAGTTATTTACTGGTAGTCTTGGCAGGCCAATGTTAGAACAGCAGCTGAGGCTGCTTTGCCTGCTCCACCTAGCAGGGTGCTGCGGGGGATGGGGGGCCTGCAGGAGGGCCCAATGGACTGTCACGGGTTCACTTTCAAGATGGGACCATCCCCTGAAAATACCACTAATGGGAGAGGAGGGTAGAAGAAGGAAGTTAAGAAAGTGACTATGATTGATGTACTTCCTATACAAGAATGAATATAGAATTTTTAAAGCTATTGAAATCACCATAAGAGGGGACTAAGGTTAAAGGAGAAAAATAGAGGGATGAACCAATTCAGGTTATAATACAAATATACACAAAAATGTCACAATGAAACACCCTTTATAGCTATTTTAAACAAAAATGTCAAAAAAGTTCCTGTCTGGGGAGTTGGTACCAGTAGGAGGGGGGAGGATATAAGAACGGTCTTGGAGGGTGAATATGGTAGAAATATATTATGTACTCATGAATGTAAATGGAAAAAATGAGACCTGTTGAAACTCTTTTGGGAATGGGGGGAGGAAAGATAAAGGAGAATGATGGAGGGGGTAAATTCAATTATGATGTATCATAAGATTTTTGTAAATATTACAATGTACCCCAACACAACAATAATATGATAATAAAAAAATTTAAAAAGAACAGAACAGAATAGATAGTACAGAGACAAAGAAGGAAGGTCCAGATAAAAGTAGATGAGTGGAACAGAGCTAGGAAATCTTACAAAACATACATATATAGCACTACATGAAATAGCAGGATAGGTAACTTTGTACAGTTAGAAAAGTTATCCAGAATAAAGACTCCTTCTAAAAGTTAAAAAAACTAAATTCATCTAAAAATGAGCAACAACAAAGAATTTGAGGTTAGAGCACTTGCCTTGCCTGGCATGTACAAGTCACTGAGTTTGATCCCCAGCACTGCAGAGTATGTGTGTGTGTGTGTGTGTGTGTGTGTGTGTGTGTGTGAGAGAGAGAGAGAGAGAGAATGGAGAGAGTACTGAAGTCAAATCTCATATAAAGTCACTATAAGAAAAATAAGAATAAGTAGAAAAATAGTACTACATGTAATGAAAGTAGTCCAGAAAGATTTGCTTTAAAAAAAAAAAAAGAATTATGATGTTGCTATTTTAAAATGAAGGCTGGGATGTAGGTCAGTTGTAGAGCACATGCCTAGCATGCATAAGACCCTGGCCTTGATCCCCAGCACCAAAATAAATAAATAAAAGAACTAAAAGACTAAGAAAATTATACAAAACATGAATGAACAACATAAATAATTAGAAAAACTCAGAAGTGAAGTGACAGAACTCAGGAAAAATATAGAAATGAAATAAATGATTAAGTTACAATGAAACCAAGGAATAAGCACAATAGACAATGACAAGAGAAATAAGAGGTGAAAATAGGAATAAAATTTAAATTGAAAAGAAATTAAAACAGTGATATGACTTGAGAAACAATAAAACTACTGAATAACTACAGGCAAAGAAGATCCAACATATGGATAACTGACCATATGTTGGAATGAGGTCTTATACATTAATAATAAAAACACCACCTGGCACATGAGAAATGGATAGAAGACATGAGCAGATATGTTAAAGTTTGACAAATGACTAAAAAACAAATGAACAATCATTAAGGTCGGTTATGGTGGTACATACATGCAATCCCTGGAGTTAGGAG
Source organism: Castor canadensis (assembly GCF_047511655.1). Classification (NCBI taxonomy): domain Eukaryota; kingdom Metazoa; phylum Chordata; class Mammalia; order Rodentia; family Castoridae; genus Castor; species Castor canadensis. The sequence goes on along the minus strand of NC_133393.1, from coordinate 132,285,084 downwards.
GCTAAGGCAGGAGGTTTACATATTTGAGGTCAGCCTGGGCTACATAGTAGCAGCCTGTCTCAAAAAGGAAAGAAAGAAAGACCAAAACCTAAGTGATGGCTAAGGCAGAGTTGTAAACTTCCTGTCTGTGCCCCAACATGAAATGTGCACACAGAGCCCCTCAAGAAAGACTAAGAGATTCAATGGTTCCAGGCATTTAAAGAAATTTCTGTCCATTAATTCAATCAGCTAATGAGCAGAGACTTCAGTGGCCACATACAGCTAAGAAAGAATACTGACTTTATAGAATTAGTTCAGAAGCTATACCAGCCAACAACAATAATCACAAGTAGCAGCAAAACCTGAGGAAAATATGATTTTTAGAGTCATTATATTATCTTAAATGCTTGGTTTTCAGCAACAACAAAAATGAGACATACAAAACATAAATAAGTAATAGTTTCAGTTTGAAAAAAAAAAAGGAAAACCTTCATAAAACCTTGTACACAAATGTTCATTTCAGTATTATTTGTAATAGCCAGAAAAAAGAACCAGTCCAAATTTTCATTGTCTGATGAGCAGATGAGCAAAATGTGGTCTATCCTTATGACAGAACGTTTTCCAGACATGAAAAAGATGATAGATACATTTTGCAATATAGATGAACCTCAAAAACATTGAAGGTAAAATAATCCAAACCCAAAAGGCCATATATTGAACAAGTACATTTATAGCAGATTTCCAGAATAGACAAACCTATAGAGACAGTGTCTAGGGCTCTGGGGAGATAACAGGGAGTGATTGTTGTGGGTATGGAATTTCTTTAGATTGCTAACAGAATTCTAGAATTTTATAGCAATGATGGTTGCACAATTTTGTGAATATACAAAAGACCACTAAAATTTTAACTTCAAAAGGGTAAATTTTATGAAACATGAATGATTTTAAAACTGTGAGTGGCAGGTCCCAATTTTGTTTAAAACACTGCATTTAGTACAAATCTTACGCAACTTCTTAGACTCCCCTGCTGGTCTTTCTCTTTATTAGTGTACCACACTGAGTCACTCTCTACCTACACACTTTGTTAAACTGTTACATTGTAAGATATCAGACCTGGTTTCTCATGTGGTCTACCAAGAAGCTGTAGAAGAAACTGAAGGTTAGTTTCATGTGGGTGACTCTCAGTTAACAGGAAATAGGAGATGGGAAGGAACTCAGCAATACTTTCCCTTGTTTTCCTCTTTTTTTTTTTTTTTTTGGACCACTCCAATGTGCAGCTGATCTTGCAAACCTCCCCCAAATAGTCACTCTTGCCAAGTGAAAACATCTGCAGTGACGTGCTATGTCTCTTTGCAATTTGTCACGAGGTGCTGACCAGTATGGGAATGTTTCACGTTGCAGTAATTTCCTTCTTTTCTTGCCTCACCTTCCCTTTTCTCTTCACCCTTCAACCCTGTGCTGGAACATACCACGAATTGAATTCTTGCCTCCATCTCTGCTTTTTAGAGCACCCAGGCTAAGAAGAATCCAGATGCATGTAAAAACTTGAACAAGACTTTCTAATACCAAGTGGTAATTGTGGAATTGAGTGGTTTTTATTTTCTTCTTTACTTTTTGGTAGTATACAAGTTCTTCTTTTATAATGAGTGTGTTTTTCACAATTATGAAGATAATACATTAGTAACACAAGCAACTGGGTTCAGCATACCTTTGCCAAGAGAATTATTTTTACTTATCCAGAAATGAGTCAGCCATCTAAACAGTCTCTTGGTTTCTCACCTTTTGTCACTTGCTGAGAATAGGTAAGTCATTCATCTATTCATTCAATAAATAGTTATTGAGTGCTTTTATGGTTTGAATATAAACGTCTCCCATAGGCTCATGTGTTGAATGCTTGGTCTCTAACTGGTGGCACGATTTTCGGAGGTTCTGGAAACAAGGAGGCGGGGTCTAGTTGGAGGAAGTAAGCAATGCCTTTGAAAGTTATATCTGGTCCCTTGTCCCATCATGTCTCTGTGCTTCCTGTCCACCATGAGGTGGGTAGATTCTGCCACATGATCCAGCCACCATGATATACTGTCTCACCATGGGCCCTGAATCCATGGATCCCAGAACTATGGGCTGAAACCTTTGAGATCAGGAGCAAAATAAGTCTTTCCTCCTTTAAATTGTTTATGTCAGGTATTTTGTCACAGCTAAGAAAAGTCTGACCAATGCAAGTGTCTACTGTATGTTAGGTACTGTTCTAGGAAACTGGGAGCTGTCAGTGGGAAAGACAACATTCTTTCACTCAGTCAGTTTGCACTCTAATGGAGAAAACAAGGCACTAACTGAACAAATGAAAAAAATACATCAGTTTTGGATAAGTTCTTTAAGGAATAAAACTGGAGGAAAGGATTGTGAACAATGGAAGAGATATATGGGATGCTATTTATATGGTGGCCACTGTTCAAACAGGGAATAAATGAAGTGGCTGGGACCTGGGGGATAACTGTAGCAAAGTGCTTGCCTAGGATGTAAGAGGCCCTGGTCTAATCCCAGCAAAGAGAGAGAAAGAGAGAGAGAGAGAGAGAAAGAGAGAGAGAGACTACATGAAGTAAAGGAGATAACCATACAGACTTGTAGGGAGGTGGATATTTCAGGCAGAAAGAACAGCAAATGCAGGGCCCTAAGGCAGGACAGTGCTTAGCATGTTTGAGGGGAGGGTCCATGGCTCATCTGAGGAAGAAGGAGGAGGTCAGTGAGGTGCATACTGGTAGAAGACAAGGCCAGGAGGTGGCAGGCACCCAAGGATTTAGGGCCTTATAGACCTGGGTTAGGACTTTAGATTTGACCCTGAGTTAGATGAGAAAACATTAGAGGGTTTCATTTGTTTAAAATTTTTTATTTAAAAAATTTTAATAAAATATACATAACATTAAATTTATGATTTTAATCATTTTTAAGTGTTTAGTTCAGTGACATGAAGTACATCTTACTGTGAAATCATCACCACAATTCAACTCCAAAACTTTCTCATCATCCCTAACCAAAACTCTACACCCATTAAATAGTAACTCCTATTCCTCTCTCTCCCCCAGCCCCTAGTATCCACCCTCTTAATTTCTGTCTCTATGAACTTGATTCTCCTGTGGACCTCATTTAAGTGAAATCATGCAATATTTATCTATTCGTGTCTGGTTTTCTTTGCATAGTATTGAAGGTTAGTATCTTCAAGGACCATTCATGTTGTCAGAAACTCACTGGAGGGTTTTGAGTTGAAGAGTGATAAGACTTTACTTATATTGCAGGAAGATAACTCAGTTACTCCCTGAGAAGAGACTAGAGATGACAAAACTGGATGCACAAAGACTGATTAAAAGGCTGCTACAATAGTGGCAGGTGAGAAACGATGGAGGACGAGACAGAGTAATAGTGGTAGAAATGATAACTTTCAGAATGAAGACATATTTCAAAGGCAAAGATGACCAAATTTGCTGATAGATTGGACGTCAGGCATAAGAAAAGGATGGTCCAAGTTGTTTGTCCTGACTACAGGTAGAGTGAAATAGTAATTTACAGAAATGGCCAAGAATGCAGGCGAAGCAGGATGTGGTATTGGGTGGGAACAAGGGAAAGCTCAATTCTGAGCTATCAAGTCTGAAATAATCATTTAGTCATGCAAGGGGAAACATAGAGTAGACAGTGGATGTATTAATCTAGAGTTCAAAGGAGAGAGGAATTGGACTTGAGATACAATATTAGATTGGGTAAGCACAGAAAAGCTATTTCAAGCTCTGGATCTGGATATGGGTCCCCCAGACCCACAGTAACTTTCAGTTCCCATGAACATAGACAATCACCTGTCTTTTCCTGACCAGCATAATTAAAGACATGAGTGTGGCCAAACCTCTTGGGATTGATCACAGACTTTTCCAAAGGAGATGAGGTTCTGGCACCAATTTTGGAGTCCTGGGGAGAGCAATATCCCTCATTTCATTAGCTGCCACGAAAAACCCAAAACAAATAACTAGAGTTTAGCCGAAGAGTAAATGGAGAAGAAGTCTTAGGATTATCTGATTTGTTGCAAAAGCATACTGTTGCTGCTAAAATTGCTAAAGAAATCAGTACATAGCACTGATGGTCACCATGGCGATGTGCTTAACCACTGGACGTCAACAGTTCTCACAAGAATGTTTGATCTGCCATGTGTCGTGGTTCAGATGCAGTTATGGTTTGAACATGGTGTCCTCACATGTTGAGGGCTCCATCCCCACCTGCTGGATCTATTGAAAAGTAATTGTTATACTGAAAAGCACAGAGAGATAGACAAAGTGTTGGCTCACCATCAGCACAAGTTTATTCAGGAGAAGAAACCTGCAGAGGGGTTCTCCAGCAAGAGAGTTAGAGCCCACTGCTGCTTACAGACTGGGGATTTTATAGGAAAGCAAGGACCTGGTAAAGGGTGGGGTAAATTTTTCCACTGTGACTTATCCATTGTCCTTTGCTAAGGTAGACAAGAAGAGGATTGGGTCATCCCAACCCTGTCCTACTCTGAATGGTTCAAGACCTTGCCTGAGTCACTGGCTACCTGTGAAGTTACATAGCTTCTCCATGAATTCTTCCTCATCATATCCACCATAGACTCCCCAGTGTGTTCAGAACTTCTTCCTGAAGCCCTATTCTGCCATGTGGAGTTTCCTCCTTGCGTTGTCAACTTTGACTTTGTGCAAAAGCTTTTCATTTATTTTGCTCTCACTGTGTCTTCTTGACCAGACTATTTGCATCCATTCATTTTTTTTCCCTCTCTTCCCTGCTGACAACATCTCTTCTCATCATTTAAATTGTAGCTTTACATTCATCTGCATTTCCTGCCACCCACTGCCAAACTGGGAAATAGTTATTAGTCATTCTGTAAAACATTTGAGTGTCAGCTATGCAGAGTCCTGTCATCAATGCAACATAGTATACCAATAGTTACGACACGGGCTTTATCTTCAAATTCCATCCAAGGTAATTTTGAAAAGAAAAAAACTCAATGTGTAAAATGAGAGATAATAAAATTAGACAATAAATCATATTTTCCCAAAATTGCCATCAAGTCATATTAATACCAAAAGGGAGCCAGGGAAGATGGCATCTGAGAAGGGCCATTGAAGGATAAAGAGGATTTTAATAGTAGGCAGCAAAGGATGGATAATCTAGAAGGCAGAGAAGAGAGCCTGGCTAACAGGAAGGTGAGGGGAAAGGGAGACTGGCTCCAGATGGTGGTATACGAAGTACTAAGTGCAAGGAATTGACTGGTGGGCACTCATTAACATGTGACTAAGGTAAAAACAGGATTGAGAAGGAGAGCTGGGAAGAATAATTAGATAGGAAGACCAGTCTATCTGCTACCTAGCACTCCTGACCATCTTCCACTCGTTCTTCCACCTGCCACTCCACCAAAACTTCTCACCAAGATTATCATTTTCTGTCATAACTGCACCAAGGCCAGTCATCAGTGGCTCACACCTGTAATCCTAGCTACTTAGGAGGCAGAGATCAGAAGGATCTCAGCTTGAAGCCAGTCCAGGCAAATAGTTGGTAAGACCCCAGCTTGGCATGGTGGTGCACGCCTGTCACCCCAGCTACAGAGGGAAGTATAAATTAGAAGGATGGTGGTCCAGACCAGCATGGGCAAAAAGCAAGACTCCGCCTCCAAAATAACCAGAGTAAAAAGGACTAGAGGCATGACTCAAGCAGTAGAGTGACTACCTCGAAAGTATGAAGCCCTGAGTTCAAACCTTAGTACTGCAAAAAACAAAAACCAAAAAAGCTATAGCAAGTCAAATTTTACAACAAAAGATGTCATTTTCTTATTTCTTATCCCAGTCTGCAGTTGGGCCTAGATTTCTATTTCTTGGGAGACACATTGATCTTGTGTTAGATGGGAAAAGGAAAGGAGCCCATGATTTCTAATGTTATATTTATGAACTGAAAAATAAGTGATGGTAGCTAGAAAAGGAAAAAAATTCAGACAGTAAGTAGTAAGGGGAAAAATGGCTGGCATGGCCAATAGGTCTATGAAAAAATGTTCTAGATTACTAATTATTGGGAAAATGCAAAATAAATCACTCTGAGATACCGCCTCAGACCTATTAGAATGGTTGTATTAGTTACTTTTACATTGCTGTGACCAAAATACCTGAGAGTACAACTTAAAGGGAGGGATTATTCATCTTGGTTCACGTTTGGGAGGGCATGGCAGAGGACCTCACATCATGGCAACCAGGAAACAGAGAAAGGGCATAAAGGAAGGGGCCACTTCCAAGAAATAGCCCCAAGGACATGGCTCAAGAGATCTACTTGTTCCATCGAGGCCCCACCTCCTACCTTTCACCATCTCCCAATAATGCCATCATGTTAGGAATCCATCAAGGGACTAAACTACTCTTTAGGTCAGAGCCCTCATGATCTAATCATCTCTGGAAACACTCTCAGATATACTTAGAGGTATAATTCCCTAAGCATTTCTTAATCCACTCAAGTTGACAATCAAGATTAACCATCACAGGCTATTATCAAAAAGAAAAATACTAACAAGTGCTAATAAGGATGTGAAAAAAAGGGAAACTTAGATATTGTTGGTGGGAATGCAAATTCTATAGCCACTGTGGAAAACAGTATAGACAGTCCTCAAAAAAACTAAAAATAGAACTGCCATATGATCCAGCAGTCTAACTGCTGGGTACATATTCAAAGAAAATGAAATCAGTGTGTTGAAGAGACATCTGCATTTCCATGTTCATTGCGGCATTATTCACACTAGTTGAGATATGGAATCAAGCTAAGTGTCCACCCATGGATAAGTGGATGAAGAAAATGTATGGACTGGAGGAGTGACTCAAATGGTAAGAGTCCTGCCTAGCAAGTTTAAGGCCCCGACTTCAAACCCTAGGACTGCCAAAAAAAAAATGTGTTCTAGTTATGCAATGGAATATTATTTAGCCTTATAGAAAAATGAAATCCATCATTTGCAGCAACATGGATGAGCCTGGAGGATAATATGGATAAATTAAATAAGTCAGACTCAGAAAGACAAATATCATGACATCTCACTTATATGTGAATCTGAAAAAGCTAAACTCACAGAGAATAGTGGCAACTGCCAAGGTGAGGAGGTGGAGGCATTGGGAGATGTTGATAGAAGGACAAAACCAAACCAAAACAAAGACCACTGGTATGGTCAAGACTGTGGAGAAGCCATCCAAGGTAGGACAGGACAAGGTCTATGGTAGGGAAGGGAGAGGCCTAGGACTAGGACAATGCTTATGACACCAGGTTAGGGTGGTCTTTACCTTATCAGAACCACCAGGGTGATGTCGGCACAAAGGAAGCTTCCTATAAAAACATTTTGGAGCAGAGACTTTACACCAGGCATGTTCTAAGTTCTTCACGTGGTAAGTGGCCTTATCTTCTTTTGTCACCTTATAGATGGAGAAGCTAAAGCACAGGGAGGCTAAGTGACCTGCTCAGGTAGCTCAGTTACTGAAAGCAGAAGCCAGGCTGTGTATGAGGCTGTCTGACTCATAACACCCTTGAACCACTCTGCTGAACTGTTTCCAGTGACATCTCCTGGTAAAGACATCACTGGTCACGGGGGAAACTGACACATCAGCATCTTTAGTTGCTTTGTCCCCTCAGCTCCCTGCAGTGGAAAGACAAGAACCTTGCCTTTGCCTATGGCCATGACAGGAACTGAGTACCTCCTTCCACACCAGGCACAGAATGAAGGCTTCATAGTTGCTGTCTCACTTAAACTTCAATGCACATTTGCTCACCTGGGGATTTATGCCTTGCTCATGGCAAGGAGTACTGGGGACAGAAGTATTTCATTCCACTCTTCCCTTGGCCATGTGAGACTAACTTTACAAAAGAGTAAGCAGAAAATCAGGAAGCTGCAGAAACTTGCCTGAGATCCTCCAGCTAAGTTTCAGAGCTGGAATTTGGACATAGAACAGTCTGACTCTCCAGTCCAGGTTCTTCTTACTATGTCACATTTCTTTTCAGTGACAACTTAGGGCTTTTTTTGAGACCATATTGGACTGCTCCTCTCTGCACACTTGTCTACACTTCTGGGACATAAAATGGACCCAAGTCTGAGTTTAATTTATAGAAGAGTGGGGGAAGGAAGTCATTTTGCTGTCACCATCCATGTAGCAGGATTCTCAAAAGGAGGCCACTGGAAATCTGAGCAAGAAGTAAGGCAGAGAATTTTTTAACAGATTTTTTAAAAAAGGAGTCATAACTTATATAGGGCAAAGAACATGAAGTGTGCAAACAGGAAGTATAGAGTATGGTTAATTTTTACCTGTATGTATACCTGTGTAGCCATTACCCACATGGTGATCCAGAACATTCCTTCCCATGCCCTTTCAGAGTCAAAAACCCAACCCCTTCCCAGAGGTAATCACCATTACCATCAGTTTGTTTCACCTATTCTTGAATTTCATATAAAAAGTGATACTGATTAATATCTTTTTCCTTCGGTAGTTTTAAGTCTTTACAAAATTGTGTAAAGAAAAATGAAACTCTTCCCTTCTACCCACCTAGTCTCTGTCTCTTTCCTAATGCTTGGCTATCCTCTCAGAAGGGAGGTTTTGCTTTGAGATTCAAAGCAAAATTTGAGATTGTAGCTCCCCTGTCTCTTTTTTTAAAGGGAGAAACTTGCCAACTACAACAGTATAGACAGGAGCTAATTAAAGGCCTCCCTTGGAGAGAGAGGGTGTCTACTGATTATGGAAGACAAAGGGGCTCATTGTAAGAATGTTCTTGGTCCACACAGCAGAGAGATTTCTGACCCCCTTACCACAGAGGAGAGATCTTGCTGGAAACAGTAACCTAGTCAGACCTAATTTCCTAGCTCACATCTGGCGTCTGGAAGAAGCCATGTTCTCTTCATGTGGTCAATGAGCTTAGGGCAGAGAGTGTCTTCTGTACTCTGTCCCCACCTGTAATGGACACAGAGAGATCAGACAGGAGGGCACAGCCACAGACTAGGTGTCCAGTGTGATGGGTATGGGACTGTGACCTGGGTAAGGAATAAACATTTTTGTGTTAAGCCACTGACATTCAAGAGTCTGAGTAGTAACATCACCCCAAAACACAATCTGCGATAAATGAGCTCCCAAGGGCCAGGTGTGACACAGTCGGATTCCCAGGATGTGCTTAGGTTGCACAAGGGAAGACTCCAGGACTCCAGAACAAGTAATTTGGGCACTGGCTTAAATATGAATGAGGATCCTGCATCTGAGCAAGACACCTTCCCCTACTTCCTGAGGCTGAGGGAGTCCATGCAAGGCGGTGGACCTCTGGGACAGGTGGCTTGTCCTTATCTGCAGCCTGCATGTGCCCTTCAGACACTGTCCCTTCTCCTACAGGCCTGAGCCACTGCCCATGAAAAGTACCATGGTGTTCAGTGATATTGGTCCCCTGTCACCGTTGGTTTATTTTCATGTCTCATTGTGAGAAGACAGAAATTCTGAGAAATTTAATGCAAAGGGCTGTCATCATTTCAACTGGAGCCTCTCCACCAGGTATAAAGTAAGCAGCAGGCAGACTCCACATTTTCTGTTTCACAGAGTGAAATGACCTTAGTTTTGTGGCCACTACTAAAACTAGGGTTTCCCCTAACCACATTTTGAACACAAATTAAATCCAGCTTCATCCTCTGTAGTCATTATCTAAAATGGCAGTGCTCTGCACCCAAGACACACAAAAGCACTAAGGGGAACCCCTGGATTTACAGTCATTCCTACCCCCATCCTTGTCCATGGTTTTGTTTCCCATAGTTTTAGATGCCTATTGCCAACCATGGTCCAAAAATGTTAATATTTGTCTTGACCTTTTTGAGAGAGAGACCACATTCATATAACTTTCATTACAGTATACTGTTATAAATGTTCCATTTTATTATTAATTGTTGTTACTCTCTTACTATGTCTAATTTATAAATTAAAATTAATCATAGGTATAGATGCATAGAAAAAAACATGGCCATATAGGGTTCAGTACTGAGGTTTCAGGAATCCACTGGGAGTCTTAGAATATGTATCTCTCAGATAAGAGGGCTACTGTTCTCATGTGACTATTGGTAAACATGTAGCACTTCTGCTATGTCATAACATATATTATACATATGCTTAGCTTTAGTAATTACCAGTAAAGAGCTTTCCAAAGTGGCTGTACCAAATGACATTCTTCCGGAGCATTTGAGACTTCTAGGAGCAACATGACTTCTCCATCACTTGGTATTACCAGGTGTTTCATTTCAACCATTCCAGGTAGTCAAATATCACTGTGCTTTTAATTTGCATATTCATGCTGAATAATGATGGTAAGCTTGTTTTCATGAGCTTATTAGTCATTTGGATATTCTCAGTACTTCTTATTATCAACTGCCTGTATAGTAATTCAATTCAATTCAACAGTCTTACTAGGTCCCCACCACATGGCAGGTCCTAAACTGAGATGGTGAGAAACATCACAGAGAGGAAAATACAGTTCATCATGTGCACACACAACAGTACACACTGACAAGAGGTGCCTTAGGTATTCATATGGAAAGAGCCTTGCTGTACACTAAGGGGAAAAGGGTGGGAAAAAAGTGTATATAATGTGCTATCATTTGTGTGAAATGTTTGTGAGAAATGAGTACAAGCACATGTATACAGGTGTATAGTCTTGAATATGCATAAGTATTTTCAGAGAAACAGAAACTATAATAGCTACTTTCAGAAAAAGAAAACTTAAGTGCACAGGGAATGGTGTGGGAGGGGAAGAGGTTTTTCAATGTACACCATTTTATACTCTGAAGTGTGAGCAATGCAAATCTTTTTACCTAATCTCTTAACTTTTAAAAACCATTGTACAGAAATGTTTAAGAAAAAAATCAAATTCTGCTTCTGTCTACAGAATGGTTTTATGGTCCAGTTGGCAGTGATTGTGGGGAAGTAACGGACAAAGACAAAAAAAATAAACAACCACACTAGAGTGCAATAAATCTTGTGGAGGGTGGAGTACTGGTTGCTTTGGAAGAGCACTCAAAGACTACCTAATCTAGCATCATTTGTTTGATTTTTTTTTTTTTTTTTTACTTTTAAGGCAGCAGATTTCGTAGTTTCTCTGCGGAGCTCATATCTAAGCTGGGACTGATGGCCAGTGGGAGTCAGCCTGGGAAAGAAACTGGGAAGTGGAAGGATGCTCTTGACAGAGGCCACAGGCTGGATATGAAGGTGGAGGGAGCACTGTGGGCCCCCTATGGGCAACTCATGTCGAGGGACAGAGGTGGGTAGGGACAGAAGGAGCAGGATTAGTAAATTAGGGACAAATTTTGAAAAGTCTGTAGACTCTAATACCTAAAGCCTGGGGAGTCCAATAGTCAGGGCTCTTCATAGAAACAGAACCAAGTAATTGTATATACATATGAAGAGATTTATTATGGGAATTGGCTCACATGATTATGGAGGCCAAGAAGTCCTATAATCTGCCATCTGTAAGATAGAGAACCAGGAAAGCTGGTGATATAAATCTCAGTCAGGATTCAAAAGCCTGAGGAAGGAGCTGGGGTTGGGGAAGGGTAGAAGGGAGGATCAGCAGGGTAGAAGACTCAGAATCTGAAAGCCCAAGAATCAGGAGCTCCAGTGTCCAAGAGAAGGAGAAGATGAATGTATCCACTCCAGAAAAGAATGTATTTTCCCTTTCTCTGCCTTTTTGTTCTATTTAGGGCCCTTAATGGATTGAGTGATGCCCTTTCTTCCCACAAGGTGAAGGCCATCTTCTTTATTCCATTTACCAGTTCAAATGATAACCTCTTCCAGACTCACACTCATAGACACACCTAGAAATAGTTTTCCCAGCTATCAGGGCATCCCTTAGCCTAGTCAAGTTAACACATAAAAATCAACCAACACTGGAGCATTGAAGCAAGAGAGTAAGAAAAAACCCCAAAAAACCCACAGATTTACATTTTAGAAAGATCACTTTGGTGCAGAGAATAGATTTAGATCCACAGGCTGGAGGAGACCATGTTGAACCTAGTTTTATGCATAAGATCCCAGGCTGTGGAGTCAATCCACTTAATCTGCTCTGCAAATGACAGAAAATAGTACTACCTCAGAGAATCACTGGGAAAGTAGAAGGAGAAAATGCATGTTAGGACCATTATCACAGTGTCTAATACAGAGTTAGCCTTCAATAAACATTAGATATATTGAGATATCATCCTGAGTCTGACCACTTACCAGTATCTCTTCTTCAATGTTTCTAACCCCAGTCACATCTTCTTTCACCTGAAGCCATAATGTAGCATCCAAATGGGTTTACCTCCTGCCTCAATTGACCTCATCCTTCCATTCTTTACACAGCAGCCAGAGGAAGTCTTTCAAACTGTTATTCAATCATAGACAAAAAACAAATTGTCTAGAATGTGAAGAACTACCTAAAGACTGGTGCCCAGTAGAAAAATGGACAAAGAAGATAAATAGGCTGTTCACCGATAAGTAGATAATTCACAGAAAAGAAATACTAATGGTGCTACAGCATACAAATAATTGTTCCACTTTATTCAAGCCAATTTTTTTCACTTATGAGATTGGCAAAGCCCAAAGAGTTTGATAATACCTTGCTTGATTAATTGCAAGTAGCGTATTGCTAGGAGGATAGCAATTTGTTACAATCTTGATGGAAGGTAATTTGGAAATACCTATCAAAACACCAAAGAATAAGCTTTTTTATTTATAGTACCTAGGGCCTTACACATGCTAGGCAAGTCCTGTACCACTGGCCCTGAGTCATTTAATATCTATGAACTTAACCTACAGCTCTAATGACACTTATGCAAAATATCTGCTAAAAATTATTAACTTCAGCAGTGTTTGCTATAGTAGGATATCATTGATCCCCAGCTGCCTCCCCTTTGACCTCATTTTTTTTCTTTTGGTGGTTACTGGGGGTTGAATTGAGGCCTCACTCTTTCTAGGCAGGCACTCTACCAGTTGAGTCATGTGCCAGCCCGTGGCCTCATTTCTTGCCACTGTATCCCCTTGATCAATGAACTCAAGACACCTGAACAAATTCTGACATGTGAAACATTGTTCCTGCCTCAAGACTACTGCATAGGTTCCTCTCTCAACCTGAAATCTGTTCTCCCCACCCATAATGCTGTTGCTTCAGATAGTTAATGGTTCAGTCCCACTCTTTAGTGCTCTGCTAAAATTTCATTTGCTCAGGGAGTTCTCTGACTTCCTCATTTAAGGAGCAGTTCCTCATTGTCTATCCCATCATACTGTTCTCAGACAGCTTTTGCTGTGTAAGAGATCATATCCAAACCCAGGGCTTAAAACAAGTGTTTATTTATTTTTACCATTCTGTAGGGTAGGTAGATAGTTCTTCTAGCCTGGGCTGGCTTGGCTGTAACTGGATAGGTTAGATGGCTCCATTCATATGTGGGGTCCTAGTTGGGACATTGGAAATGACTGGGACTGTTGGAAACTTGTTCACATGGTGGCAGAGGGTTCTCAGAAGCAAAAAAAAACCACCACCAACAAAAAAAGAGCAAGCCCAATACGTAGGTATTTTTTAAGCATCTGCTTGGACATCTGCTAAATGTCACATTGGCTAAAGCATGTCATAGTTGAGCCAGAGTCATTGCAGGAGCAGAATAACTGAGGGTATGGATACTGAGGCATGATTGCAGCTCACAGGTTCTTCTTCGTAGCACTTATCACTATTAGACATTTTATCATGTACTTGTCAGTCTATGAACTGTGTCCTTCTACAATCACAGAATCTTTATGAAGGCAAGGGCTTTGTTGTACTCACTGTTTATCTCTCTGGCACCTAAAAAAGTGCTTGATATATACTGGGCACTCAACACATATTGAGTGAATGAATAGGAGACAGTAAAGAGGCTGTTGCAATAAAGGGCAGAGGGGACCAGAAGAAGGTGGTAACCTGAACTAGGGCAGTGGAGATGGAGAGAAGGGGCTGAAGTGGCTGGATTGGAGAGGGATCAAGAGAGACAATGAACAAAACATAGTGGTCAACTGTAAGTGGGAAATGTGAGAGAGAAGTCAAAGTTAATACATTTCTGACTTGACCAATGTATTGATTAATATCCTTGCAAGTAACAGAACTTTCACTCAAAATACCTATGCAAAGGGAAATTTACTGGAAAGACACTGAAGTAGATCAGATACTCGAAGTCTTGTAGACCAAATGGACAAAAGGGAGGAAACAGCTTCTCAGGAAAACTGGATGTAGCCCCACTTGTGGACATTACCATATTTCTCTTTACTATGTGCCTTTTTAAATGTATGCTATATTTATTTTCATTGCCAATTGTTTTCCCTACTGTTTGGCCACTGGTAGCCCCTAAATTTCAAACTGTAGGGATAATCCCTTTTTGCCTACTTTCAGTTAAAACAAAATTCTGTGGTAGAACTCCAACTGACCCCTTTCTGCACCAGCCAACTGTGGATGCCATGAGAGGTCCAGCTTAGATAAGCTGCCTACTCAAGGCTAATTGGCTAAGAGCAAGGGGATGGGATCATGAAGAACTTGGAGGATGGATGGAACCACAGGTTGGATTAAGAGAAAGAGAAGCTCACCAAAAAGGAGGTGCCATTCACAGACATGGAAATCAGTTGAAGATTTTGGATAAATATGTGTGCAACTTTAAAAAATCTTATTGGACTTTACTTAAGGCAGGATTTTTGTCTAATTCATCCTCATAGTTTTTAAAGACAAAAATATTTTCCAGAGGGTTTTTTTTTTTGTTTCAATAGTATAATATAATATAATGTAATGTGCAAAGTTTGAGACTTTCAAGACCATGCTCATGTCTCCTACAAGTTTGGGGATCCCCAAGACCACTCTCAGGTTCAATAACTCACTAGGAGCACTCACAGAACTCACCACAAGCTGTTAGACTCATAATTATGGTTTATTACTGTGAAGGATATAGATTTAAATGAACTGAGGGAAGAGGCACATAGGGCAGAGTCTAGGAGAGTTCCAAACCTGAAGCTTCCAATTGTCCTGTCCCAGTGGAGTCATAACACTCTAACTCCTCCTACGAACAATGTGTGACAGGCTGGGAATATTACCCAGCTACTTGGGAGGTGGAGATCTGGAGGATTATACTTCAAGGCTAGTCTGGGGAAAAGGTTAGTGAGATCCTATCTCAATCAATGAGCTGGGTGGTGGTGCACACCTGTGATTGCAGCTCCACAGGAAGCTGTATCTAGGAGGATCTCTGACTAAGGCTGGCCCCATGCAAAAATGGGAGAACTACCTGAAAAATAACTAAAACAAAAATTTACTAGGGATATGTCTCAAGTGATAGAGCACCAACCTAGCAATAGCAAGTGCAAGGGCCTGAGTTCAAACCCTAGTAACAACAACAAAAAAAAAAACCCAAAAAATCAAAACCAAACAACAACAAAAATAACACAAAACTGTCTGTGACAGTACACTTGAAGTACTGCCGACCAAGGGAGCTTACCTGAGCCTCATATTCAAGTTTTTTTGTTTTGTTTTGTTGTTGAGACAGGGTCTCAGTTATATAGCCCAGTTTGGCCTCAAACACTGCCTCAGTCTCTTGAACACTGGGACTTGGTCATAGAGAAAAAAAGATACAGTCACTTATGTGAGCCGATACATGTGGCCCAAAGTCAGAAATCATTGTTAGCATGGACTGTCTGGTATATTCCAAAGCTCCCAAAGCAAAGACACCCATACGGGGAGCATATTTCTGGGGCTTAGAAAGCAACTTCTAGGGCTGAGAACAAAGGGCAGACCTCTCTTTGGGTAAGGTTAATCTTTTTTTAAGGTTAATTCTTTACTACACAAGCCATCTCCTGACCTTTGGTAAGGCTCTGTTGTAGCAAACGATCATATTCAAGCATCTACATGAGTAACAGTATCTGTGTGAATATGCCTAACATTTGGAGGAGCCAGTTTGGTGTATGGATGGATTTGAAGAAACACTAATCCATCCTATCAAGCCATTGCATACATTTTTATATCTTTATAATCATTGGCTCTTTTCATCTTTAACTAGTTATACCTGTGGTAAACTTGTGCAGCACAATTTAGCATAGAAATTAGTTGATGGGTTAACTAAATCCAGTTCTTCCCCCAGCCAGTCATTTGCCACCAATATTACATTCTAAGAGAGCTTGAACTTAACCTCTTAGTGCATTTGAACATCAATATCAGTATTATAATCTTACCAACAGTGCCAGTGCTACATCATATCTCAGTATGGTAGAATGTAACCTGAAAAATAAGACTCAAAAGACAATGGCACATTATGAATCCCACTCAGTTTTTGACAGTTGGTCCAGTTTATCATTATATCATATGACCAAAATGTCTCCTAGAATGGTGCCACTCAGGTTTGCAGGCATCATTCCACTTTGTCAGGTGCCCAATACAGGAGTGGTATTAGTAACTTATGGCTTCACCCTTTGAGACATCTGATACAACTGAACCAAGACATTTGTCATTTTCTTGAGGTGTTAATGTTTCATGGGATTTCCACCAATGCATAAGCCATTTATACATTCATTTCTCTCAGCTACTCTTCCTCCTTCCTTCCATTTATCATTAATTTTTAACTAAACTCTTCCCCCTTTGGAAAGGACATTCCATTCTACCACTGTGATGATCTAGATTGCAGGCTGCAATCCTAGACTGGCAAGTACCTCCTCCTCAATGCACCTCCATTCATATAGGGTAGGCTTACGTAGATGCAGCACAAGTGCACTATCTAGACCACTAGGCAATATAGGTGCATTCACTGTCAATCCCATATTTATAAGATAGTATGGGTGAAGGTACAGTTCAATCCATAAGGACTTTAGGAATAAAGGTTTAAAGGTATAGTTTCTTGCTTAGAGATTATCCCTGAGTCTGATAGTCACAGTAGCAGCAATGGACCCAGGACTCCTACATCAAGTAGGAATAAAGTTGAGGTTATATGGAGAAGAATTGTATAGCCATGTCAGTATTCTCCCACCCACTTATCCCTAGATGCCCTAGAAAAGTAGACAAATTCACCTAGTAAAGACCCTTTCTTAGCTCCTCCTTGTGCTGAGTGAGAACATAAGCTAGCCTTCCATGCCTTTATTTCTCCCCATTTTAGATAACATATATTTCAATTGCCCATTCCAGTTCTTTGTCAAATCATCACTCTGAGGATGGCATGCCCATTTGATGTGACATTCCTTTGGCCATTATTGCTTGTGGGCTATAAAGTATGTTACTTGGTCTGAAGAAGCAGTATGGTACTCTCTGTTCCAATCATCTTATAGTTCTTTGAACATCTGCATCTCCCATCAGCTATGCAAATCCCAGGCCAGAGGACTGGTGTAGTGGCTCAAGTGGTAGAGCACCTGCCTAGCAAGTGTGAGGCCCTGAGTTCAAACCCCATTGCCACCAAAAAAAAAAAAAAAAAAATCCCAGGCCAGAAAAGGTATCTTTTCCTGTCAGTATCCATTCATAGCCTTTGGGGCCAACTGGTATGACTAACTTGCCACCCATGTATGGGGCTTTCCCATAGTTATCTGTAGTCTCTGTCTTTCTTGTTTTGGATAGTACAGTTCATTTGGTATTTTGTGTATCAGAGAGTGCAAGACGAGAATTTAGATTCAGTCTTTTGGTTTTAGTTTTTGTTTTTGGCAGTACTGGGGTTCAAACTCAGGGCCTCACACTTGCTAGACAGATGCTCTACCACTTAAACCACTCCTCCAGCCCTGTTTGTGTTGGGTTTTTTCGAGTTAGGGTCTCACAAACTATTTGCTGGAGCAGGCTTTGAACCTCTATACTCTTGATCTCTGCCTCCTGAGTAGCTAGGATTACAGGCGTGAGCTATAGGTGTTCAGCTCAGATTCAGCCTATTCTTATTATGCTACATCTCCTCCATTTCCACTTACCTCATGGGCCCAAGTGTCTATCTGAAGTGAGTAAACCAGGATATCTATTTGCTAATTCCAGTCAACTTCTGATCCTAGAAGGAAGGTCTTCCAATGGACATCAACATGTCTGACTTTCATGCAGTGATTTCCATAAAGCTTTGTGCCCCATATGGTATCCCTATCATAGTCCACTTTTCTGTCTGTCTGACCATAAGGCCAAGGCATTAGCTACCAACCATGAGTCAGTAAAAATCCAAACAGAAGGAAAATGGCATGCAATTTAGTTCCCTGAGCTGATTTGTTGGTACCTTCTTTAATCAGAGTGGCAATTTTCCAGATAGGGTGCTATCTATTCACATGGGAACTGCCATCCATAGCCATGAAGCTCTATGTTGGTTAACAGAGAGCTGCTCATAGGCACCACCCATCTGATTATAGTAACTGATGGCTCTTCAGGTGGTTTCAAAGTCAGCCCTGAGCAAAAAGAATCTATCTTCTTATGAGTGTGATGACTACCTCCTCACATTCCAAGTAGCATGTTTTTTCCTGTACTATCCCCATTTTATTATGAAATTCTTCTGAGTACGTCCTTACTTTTCAGAGTGCTTCTCTGACATCCTTCAGGGCACATGAGCATTTCTGGTTTAAGGATTATTTTATGCTTTTCAGTCCAGTTAAAGTTCAACAGCAAGACAGAAATTGTCTCTCAAATGAAAATTATGTGGCCCAAAATCTCAGTGGTCATTGTTGGCTGGTACTGACAGGCTTTTGTGCTAAGCTCTAGTATGTGTAAGTATATATGTAGACATTTGCAAAATCATATCTAAATGTGAATCATAAGGGCCAATGCCATGAAGAAATAGGTTGCTTGTTTTGCAATTCAGACATAGCCTGTCTTTGTTTGGGTTCTCATTCAAGTGCAACTTTCTTTTGGATAGTTTTATCGATAGGAGCAAGCAATAGTCCCAGATGTGGAATATGCGTTCTCTAAAATCCAAATAAACTGGCCAGACATGAGGCTTCTAACACATCATAACCCTAAGCTCACCAGGTGTCTTACACTGTTTCAAATGATCCACTTGTTTGGGCTTGGGTAATCTTATTGGTTCTCATTTATTGTGTCTAATGAATATTGCTTGATAGATAAGTTTACATGCCCTCTTGTCAGATACAATATCCCCATAATGCATTTAAGTAAAGGAGGCACAATCACTTCACACAAACTCTGTTCAAAAATCTAATTTTTATTCAAAATTTCACTTCAATCTCATGAAACATTGCATTCCCATATATTCCCAGTCTAACTCTAGCTCCCATTAGAACTTCACTAACAGGTCTTGTAATCACAGCATATTGGTCAAGAAGTCCTAGAAAGGTCAGTTCTCTACAACCTGATCATTTTACCCAGTCATGTATGTATGACTTTGGGACTCCAGCTGGGAGCTGGGCTGAGGGATTTTGGCCCTTTTGTCAATATTTATACTGATAAATTTCTCCTAGTGATTGACAGTCAGGTTTCTCATTGTCATCTTTGCTTTCTGGTTTTTAAAGTTCCTCCAAGTAAGGATAAATAGAAACATATTTGTTTGAAATGCTTCAGTGTTAGGACTCCTAATTGATCTATCCAACTTCTAACAGTGTTGCATTAAAACCTTTCTTTTTACCACATCGATGTTCACTTTGTGCATTCCTTTTTAAAATAAACTGTTTGAGGTTTGATTTCTGAGCCTTTTTATCTCTTGCCATTGTCTTTCTCCATTCCGCCCCAAATCACCCACTTTTCTTAACTGTCTGCCCTTTCAGCAGAACCTTTCCCTTTGGTAGCATACCTGAGGCTAGTGACTATAGCTCACACTGACAGGAGTCCAAGTTTAGCTCAGACAGTATCAAGAACCACCCCAACATTCTTCTTCACTTTTACTTTAGCTATTACAGACAAGAACTACTGAGAGAAGCCAGTGTAAGGGTAGGTGTCTGTAATCTTAGCACTAGAGGCTGAGGTAGGATCACCCTGAATTTGAGGCCAGTCTGGGACCACAGAGCGAATCTGAGGAAAGCATGGGCTGTGTAGCAAGACCCTGTCTCAGGAATAACTTGAATGGTGCCCCATGCCTGTAATCCCAGCACTGGCAGGCAGAGGCAGAGGAACATGAGTTTGAAGTCAGCCTGGACTACATAACAGAAAAGTTGCACCTAAATGATTAACATGTTAACTGCTAAGTAATCTTTATATTTATAGACCCCAGAACATCTGGTGACTGACCTGTTAACATCAGAATGTATAATGTCCCTCCTTATTCTTTAATCCTGTACATTAACACAAAGCATGTAACTGCTGTGAGGTTTAACTTGCAGAAAAGTAATATGTTTATCTAAGGAATTACAGAAACTACCCATCTCCTGCATGGGGAACAAGAAATGTCCCCCTGCTTCCATTTTATCCTGTTACACTGTACAATAAATCCTTGCTCAAATTTCAAAAAAATTTGAAATTTAGACGGCTGAGGTCAACTGCATGTTCTACAGGGAGTAGAGGGATGATGGAGACATATATCTTGGATGACAAAGATCCTGTCTAGCATGTGTTCTTCTTCTCCATTGATCCAGAATCTCCTTTTTCTTTCCCTGTAAAAGCCGTTTCACAACCCTGAATTCTCCAAGATTGTGTTTGGGACCAGGGTGCTGGTCCTTAAATATACCTAATTCCCTTCCCACCAACTCTGATCTCCTGAATACTGGCTTTTGAGTGCTGAGCAGACAGATCGGGGCCCAGCAGCAATACCTCAAAACCTTCACCAAGACTAAGGAAAAAAAAAAATCCCAAACATTATTACCACTTTGAAGTTTCCTCTGTGCCTGTCCTTCTCCCTCAGAAGTAACCACTATTCTGATTTTCTCCATCATTACCTTACTTTTAGTTTTATCACATGTATTTGTTACCCCAACAATGTATGAATTTGTTTTGCATGGTTCTCAACATTATACAAATGGAACTGTAGAAGGAAAAAAAATTTTCCTCTGTGCTCCCAGCTTCACTAACTGGGTCTATGAGTCAAACAGATGAAAGATGTATTAAAAAGAGAAAAAGTTTTAGTTACATACTAACCCACAGGAGTTTCACTAAGAAGTGAGACTCTTGGAGGTGGCTAAATGATTGAGATTTACACATCTTAGGTTAAACAAAGGTAAAGGAATTTGGGGCTTCTGGTGATGGGGAGGAAAGATAGGAAGGGAAGGGAAGGAAGCTTTAATAAATAAATGTTGCCTTGTTATGCAGGAAACAGTCTTTTAGGTGATTACAGTTGTCTCTGAGAGTGGCTTGCTTCCTAGCAAGGAGAAGTTTTTTACAAATACCAATTTTTTATAAATGTAAATTGCCTTCACAGAAGGAAATTATATTTTGAGGGAGGTAGGGGAGGTAAAGAGCTTTACCTGTGTCTACTGTTTCTCAATTTCCTTTACCTCTACATAATCCATATCTTAGGCATATTTAGGCCTATTTTAGTGTGGCATATTGTGGTACTTTTCAGAGTCGTATTATTCTGCAACTTGAATTTTCCTCACAACATATGGTTTCTGAAACCATCCATGTCATTGTGCATAGCTATAATTCATTCCTTTTCATTGCTGCTTATTTGTTTTTTATTGCATTGTTGGTGGACAATTGGGATCGACTCTGTTTTCTTGATCTTACAGTGTGGGTATAAACACATGTGCAAGAGTCTGTCTTGAATATAGGCCTGGAGTAGTGCTAGATCATAAGATATGCATATCATCAGCCTTACCAGATAATGCCAAATATTTTTCCAAAATGCTTGTGCCAGCTCACATTCCACTAACAGTTTGCAAGTGTTCCAGTGACTTCACATTCCCACTGACATCTGATATTTTATGTCTGTATCCTTGAATACTATTATACTTTTCAAGAAAAATTTTAAACTTATGATAGGTTTTGCCAAATTGCTCCTCACAAAGGTCTTACCAATTTATACTAGCAGTATATGAGCATCTGTTTCTTTACACTTCAGCCAGTATTGAAAACTTTTTAAAATATTTACCAATTTTAATTTTAATATCTGCCAAATGACTAAGAGAAAAAGTTATCTAATTTTAATTTGCATTTGTTGCTTACTAGAGAGATTATATGGTTTTAATTTTTTGGTATCTGTGTTTCTTGTTATATAAAATATCTTTTCAAATAAAAGTGTGGTATTTGTAGATCCAAAGCCAGAGGCATGAGAGTAGAGCATGGAGTGATGAAAAGTCTTCCGATGGAGTAAAGAGGAATGGCTCTATGAAGAACCAAAATAAAATTAACTCTGGAGTTTTTATTATTTCAATTTGCTAAGGCTCTTTCACTCTAATAATGAAAGGGAAGTGCAGACATGATATTAGATTTTGACAGAGTATCAAATTAAATTTTGTTTTCCTTGTATGGAACTTAGAAATCATGCAGTAAGAATTAGAAAGATGTTTTAAAATAACATTTACATAATTGGATTTGATAATAGTACGTCTACAAATAATCACACTGGGCTTGTCCATTTTCTCCAATGATTTCAAAATCTTTATGTTTTACAATGAAAAATAAAAAAACTGAAACTGAAGATAAATTATCTGCACAAGGTCACAGCAAGTCAATATGAAGTTCAAGAGTGAAATCAATTTTTAGCCTATCATTACAGCCCAAAGTCTACAAACCCCCTGCAAGTTTTTACTTATTAGAAATTTCAGAGATGAAAAGCCTTCTGCCAGAGGATTGTTAGTTAAAATACAAAACAAAAACATTAGCATTGCGAGTTTCCAGGGTGTTGAAAGCTAAGTGTTTTAACGCTAAAATACTTGACATTTAAAAGGCTCAAGAGCCAAGCCTACTGAAAGCCAAGTAACATGCAAATTGTAACAATTTATTTCTCTCAGGCCTTGGCATGCTTCTTTTGGGTGCCAGAAGTAGAGTGAGATATTTGAGATTCAAACCCTTTGGAAACTTGTATAATTTAGAACTATATCCCCAGTGGAAAAATGTCTTTCCTTTTCTTTCTCCTAGCAACTGACTAAACTCCACAACTAACTTGTGGCCAGTGTGGATCATCTATGAACAACATCCATTCATTTGTTCAGATAGCCTCTTGTGTCCTAGTGTTTAAGTTTCTGTTATCTTGTGACTCTCCCTTCCTCCTAAGTTGTTTAGGTATAATTTTACTGCCAATAATTAAAGTGTGAGGACGAGGGACAATGGTGTGGCAGGGTTGTTAATTCAACCCCCAAAGCCAACATTTTGGAGTAATGTTCTTTGCTTGAATACTACAACTTAATTTTAAGCACCTTGGAATTTAGTGGCAAAGGATGTTATGGGAAATATGTTGCATTCTTCTTTCAAGGAATTTTGCCCTAATTGCTGAGGGAATATAAGCAAAGTATAAGCTGGAACCAGTGGTTCATACCCTAGGTACTCAGACGGCAGAGATCGGAGTACTGTGATCTGGGCAAAAAGTTTGTGAGACTACATCTCCAGAAATAAAAAGCTGGGCTGGGCGTGGTGGTATGGGCCTCTCATTGCATAAATAGGAGGATCATGGTCCAGACTGGCCTGGGCATAAACGTGAGATGCTATCTCAAAAATAACCAGAGCAAAAAGGGCTGGGGGTGTGGCTCAGGTGATAGAGGTCTTGCCTTGGAAGCCCACGGACCTGAGTTCAAACCTCATTTGGAAGGAAGGAGAGCTTGAGCTATAGAGTTCTCTTTTGTCTTCTCACCCCAAAGCTAAAAAAGCTTGCAGGAGGAATTTTTTTTTGAGAGACTTTCCAGTTCCATTCTTTCATACTCTGTCTCCTTTCACACCCATCTCACACTCAGGGCTTTTTTTTTTAAAGGGAGGGGGATTCAGGCATCAGTCTACAATCAATTAGAACAAATAACGAAACTAGAAATCATCTTGAAAAGCTAAATATCATGTAGAGGGAAAATATTTTATCACCCATTACTTGATTCATTACTGAAGCCTTATAACAAAAGACAGATTAACAAGAGAAAACCACACAAATTTATGCAATATGTTTTATGTGACTTGGGAGACTTCAGAAATAATGGCTCAAAGGAACAAGAGAAACTGCATATTTTTATGCTCAGGTTTGATATAGTGAGGGTGATTGTACAGAAGTACAGTTGGACAAAAGGATATGATACAATGTTATTAATGTGAGGGAAATTTCACAAGGCTTGTGTCTCAGATACAAGGACATCCCCTTCTTCTGAGATCAAGCGGGCACCTCTGACATGAAGGCTTTATGACCTGCTTCCAGAGAAAAGATTGAGGGGAAGGTAGAAGTGACCTTTCTGCTTCTTTCTCAAATGCTAAGATGCCATATTTTGAAACAGTACATCCTGAACCTGATGAACAGGGAGGTAAAAAGCAGTTTTGGAGTAAAACAATTATGGGATGTGGTCCTGGCCCTGATCATATATATTGTTTTTCCTGAAAAGTTCAAGTAAAAACAAAAAGCTTGATGTGTCCGAGGGAAAGAACATACATTGTGGCTAAAGCAGAGTGATGGAGGGGGACAACTGCAGGACCCTAGGGCAGGAAGCAGGAACCAGCCTTGTAGGCTGTAGTCAGAAGTTCAAATCATATTCTAAGAACAACAAGAAGCCAGTGGTCATGCTAGATCAAGCTAGCATGATCTGATTTTTAATTTCAAAATCTCATTCTATTTTATGGAGAGTGTAAGCCAAACACTTGGTTAGAAAGTTACTGGTGGGGAATCCGGGAAAATAGCCTTCACTAAAGTGGTAGCAATGCAGGTAAAAAGTAGATTGAACATAAATGTTGTATCTGACATGACTTGAGGGGGTGAGGGGATACAAGAAATCAAGATCATTCTTAGGGATTTGGGTTTAAAGCATCTGGCTTATACAGTACTGACATTTACTGAGATAGAAAAGATGGACAGAACTGTTTTAGGTTTATTACCTTTGAAATAGCTATTAGACATGTAAGTGTCAAGCAAGCAGTTACATATATGAACGTGAAGTACATGTGAGGTTATCTGGGCAGAAGCTTTACATCTGGCAATCACCAGCATACCAAAGGCATTTGAAGCCATAGGAAAGGAAGATATCATCTGGCTAGAGAAGAGTACACGTCCTAAAAGCATTTTTACATCAGGCAAAACCATTGGGGCCAGCAAAGTGGTCAGTGAATCAGAAGGAAATCCACAAAAGTAGAGGATGTTTTAAGTGGTCCATTATATTGAAGACTGAGGTGTTGAGCCCTTATTGTGTGACTTTGAGTACATTGCTTCATCTGTCTACACTCAGTTTCCTCATCTGTAAAATGTGGGAAAAATAGTTCCACACTTCTATAGTGTTGTTGGGAGTATTAAAAAACCTAATGTATGTGATGTTTTCTATGTGCCTGGCATGCAATAAGTGATAAATGGAAGCTATTATTAGTCTATTGCTGTTGAGTTCTGAAATCTGTAAGAGGAAATATAAATATGTCAGGAGAAAAGTATATACATTTACAGGAAAGTTCTGAGTAACAGATAACCAGTTTTATCACATCTTGCAACTCATTCTTTAATGTTCCTTTTAGTCTTTTAGTCATTTTAGTTCTTTGTGTCATTTTAGTTCTTCTGGAGTCAGGGCTAAGATATGAGAATTCCTTCCTCTCTGGATAGTCAAAAGTTGCTATGACAACTGGCTGGAAATGAAAGTTCTCTGCTTCATTTATTTATCTGAGAGTGATGTTCTACAGAGAGGGAATGGATTGCCACAATGTTGTCTCCCACCCTTAGAGAGGCCATGCACCGGCCATGCTCACTCTCATCTTGGCAGTATCTTTACTATTTACACTTAATTTTACATTCTTTTTCCACAGAATATTTGAGGTTGTGTATATGCAGACATAAGTTGAGGCAGCTAAAAGAATAAGTCAGATGATTATTATTTGGAGAGTTTTTAACACTGTGTAACAAATGTAACTCTAAATATTTTGGAACCAGAAAAAATGGGAAAACCTAATGGTTTAAGGAATTCTCAAAAGTCTGCTTAGAGTCTCTTAGAAGAGAGAAACTTTGAATTTATACACAGTCATTCAACACTTAATGATGGAAATACATTCTGAAAATCAAACCATTAGGCAAATTTGTTGTGCAAACTTTGTAAGTGTGTATACAGAAACCTATATAGTGTAGCCTGCTATACACCTAGACTACATGGGACTACCATCAAATATGTGGTCTGTTGATGACAAAAATGTTGTTAGGCAGCATGTGACCATACACATTGTTACCTGGCTATAATAATATTGGCCATCAGTTGTATACTATTTTACAGTTTATAAAGCATTTTGGTACTTTACTGAAAGTGACATATTTATTCTTTTTAATTTTTATCCCCCAACCACACTAACTCAAAATAGTGTAAACCTATCATACATCTTTTTTTAATATAGAAAACCTTTCCTTATTGACAGCTAGAATATTTAAACATCTTACCAATCACTTCTTCCTAAAATGCTCCTTTTTTCTAATACATTGAAGCAACTCTTTAATGGCAATTCTTAAAAACTCTTGTGAAATATAGCATTTACAAAAGTACCTAAAATTTGTATATAATTTTAAGAAATTAAACTAGAAATTAAACTGTAGAACTAATATTCATGTAGTCACTATCAAAGTCAAGAAACAGAACATTCCTTAGAACAAAAGAACAGCAGTTCCCCATCTTTTTGGTTTCAGGACTCTTTTATGCTTTTAAAAAGATGATGAGCTTATTATTTATATGGCATACAGAAGCTAAAGGAGAGAATTAAATAATATTATTTTGCTTTAAAATAATAATTTACTATATGTTAACCTAAGTAATTTATGACGATTAACTGTTTGCCAAAAAAAGAAAAAAAGAAAAAGGTATAAGATTGACATTAAGCCAGTGTGGTGGTACATGCCTATAAAACCAGCTACTAAGGAGCTAAGGCAGTAAGATCATGAGTTTGAGGGCAGCCCCAGGCAAAGTTAGTGAGACCACATGTCAAAAATGAAATTAAAAACAAGAGGGCTCCAGCCTGGTTCAAGTGGTAGAGCATTTGTCCAGCATGTACAAAGTCCTAGGTTCAATTTTTGGTACTAAAGGGGAAAAATATTTTAAAAAGTGATGTTCACTTTTTTTCCAAATTTGTTTACTGTATGGTTGGACAGAAGACAACTGGATTCTCATATATAATTCTGCACTCAGTCTACTTTGATACGTTGTTTTGGTTAAAGTATATGAAGAAAATCTGCCCTCCCACATAGATGGTTGCAAAGGAGTATTTTAATGTTCTTTTCAGGTAATTATGGATACTCTTCTTTGTACTACACCAATGACAGTAAGTAGCTTTTAAAACTTTGTCCAAATGTGGAAGCCAAAACCACATAATACTGTTACATTAAAGTCAATTTGTGTAATTTGCCACTTTTTTCTTTTTGGTGGTACTAGGGTTTGAACCCACGGTCTCACATTTGCTAAGAAGGTGCTGTACCACTTGAGCTGCTCTACCAGTCCTTTTTTTGTGTTGGGTGTTTTCAAGACAGGGTCTCATGAACTATTTGCCTGGATTGGTTTCAAACTCCTGATCTCTGCCTGTGGATAGCTAGGATTACTGGTGTGAGGCACCCATGCTTGCTTATAATTTGCCTCCTGAACGGCTGTCATCCTTGCATGATTTTGTAACATTATGCACTGTTTAGTTGGAAAATACTGGTTCACTGAGTTATGCAGCTCTCCCAAATGTGGACACATTATATAAAAAATTATATCCGTGAGCTGGCGATGAAGCTCCGTGGTAGAACAATGCTTAGCCAGCACAGGCCCTGGTTTCAATCCTCCAGTACCATAAAATACATGAGTAAAGAAAAAATTAACTCAAACATCACTAGTAACCTTACCACAAAAATCTTTAAGTACTGGTATGTAATTTAGTTCATGATGGTAGATACGAGTTCCCCAAATTCCTAGTTTCTACCTAAAAGCTCAAATTTTGTCACTGAGAACAAATATCGTCAGTTTTCTTTGAAAGGACTGGTTATTTTTTAATCAACTATTTCCCAAATACCCATGACCAAATAACCACTGTTCGTCAGTACTCTTTCAAGCAAAAACTGTGTTCTATAAAGTGCTTAGCTCAACTCAAGTGATTTTCTTTTGTTAACTGTCAGGCCATGTCAGCAGACATGCTTTATGCTCTTATAGTGCATCTCCTCATGAGCAGCATCAGCAGTTAAGAATATTGGGTCCCACTCCAGACTTATTGAGTCAGAAACTCTGGGGATGAGGCCATTGGTCTGTGTCTTTCACCCCTGCAGTGATTCTGACTCCATCAAGTCTGAAAATCACTGCTCTGGACTTAAAGCAGTGGTTCTCAGTCTTGGTTGCAGAATCACCTGAAAAACTTACTCTCCAATGCCTACTTAGTTCCCATCAATTAAGTTAAGACTCTTGGAGGGTGGGACACAGACATCGGTATTTTTTAAAGTTCCTCTGATGATTCCACAGTTCAGCCTTTGCCTTAGGCTATTTTTCTTAAACAGTTCTCAGCTATGTCTTTGTCTGGCACTGGACAGCTGTCTATTAAAAATGGAGCTATCTGACAAGTTCCTGCAGTGCTAATAACCAGCCTGCTATGAGGTGGAGAAAAATCAATGTTTTCAGAATCATTTCTCCATCGTGAAATGGTCAGGAAATCCCAAATGGTGAACAAGAAAATGTCCTAGGAGAGCTCAAAAATATTTTTGATTAGTTAAGCCTCTTTTTAAGGAAAAATGGAAATCCTGACAGGTCTGGTAAGGTCCATGTTTTACCACTGAAGCCCATTCTTCAGTCACCGGGGCCAGCTTTTCTCCATGGACTTTTTATTTCTCCATAGAATGTCTTCAATTAGCAATTCTTATCCTTCACAGACTCGTCTATAATATTTTTACCAGACTTTTACTATGCTCAAATGAAATACATCTATAATGCAACCTATCTACATGTATCAATAAAAATGTAATTCTGAAATGGTATTATAAAGGGTAAAAATTAAGATTAATTTATAACATGGCAATATGTATATACTTGAGAACAACATTAGCAGAATTGATGAAGTTGTCAGATGTTGGCATATTAAAAACTGAAAATTTTCAAACAATACTAGAGATAATATAATGGACTACATCCTGTCTCAGTACCCTGCTTAAGAATTATAAATTTTGAATAACCAATACTTTTTACTCTTACCGATGCTTAAAATGTCGTCCCTGGGCCAGAGCATGAGTATTACACAGAAGACTGTGGAAATGTCCATTCACTATCCTTACCCCAGACACAGATCAGAATCTCTATGTAAGGTCCAAGAATCTGTGTTTTGATTAGTTTTTCAGCTGATTTATAGGTCTGTGAACCACTGATGTAAATTATTCCCACCTTCTCAGATTATTTTAAAGCAAATCCTAAATAGCATCCAGATATTATTTTATCTATGATTACTCAAAAAATATAACATTATCAGTCATTTAAGTTTAACTACAATTCCTTAATATATCCAGTTTAAAATTATTCTGAGATTTTAATTTTTGTGATGTTGAGGATCAAACATACTAAAATAAATTCATAATTTATTTTAGTAGTTGATTTGAGTCAGTTTAAATAAGACCTACACATTGCATTAGGTTGACATGCCTCTTAAGTCTCTCTTAATGTACAATGATTCTTTTTTATTTTTTTTTTTATTTATTTTTTTTCAATGATTCTTTTTTAAAAAAATTTTTTTCTAAGGGCTGCAGGCAGGCTCAAGCAGTAGAGTCCCTGCCTAGCAAATATAAAGTCAAGTTTGAACCCCACTACTGCCAAAAAAAGCCCCAAATTCAGTATTTATATTCTGAATAAACTGTTGTCTCAGTGTCCCATACTCAGGATTTTGCTAATTTTTACCCTGTGTGTCCCATTGTTATGTTTTATTTTCTATGTTTATTGTAATCTGGCTGTTGGATCTACAGTCTTTTATCTATCAGATTTGATTTGGGAGGGGGGCAGGAATATTTCACAGCTAGAGCTATGTTCTACCCTTTTCATCATAACAGAAAATACTTCAGTGTCTGGCTGGGTTTTTTCTGCTGTTAAGGTTGATGAGTGGGTTCAGGTGTTGACAGCATAATCATTTTGTATAGAACTTTCTCATTAGCCCTCTGTGACAAGTGTATATTGTAATGCTTCCTCTATTTCTCAATGGGACCTTGGGCACTTACTAGGGCAAAATGACTATTGAGCCAGTTCAAGGAGCTTTAGCCCTAGGGTCTGAGTCAACTTTGTACCTTGAGACCCAAAATGTTCTCATGGCCTACTGCTGGAGTTATGTAGGTTAACCAAGTAGTGGTCACAACTGATGCTGTGTTGGACAAGCTTTCATTGCTACAGCAGATTAGTAAGGCTCCAGGCACATGGTCTATATTCACTAATTTGGTGAAAGCACTCTTGTATGTTTCAAACAGAAATGAAGTTCATATTCATGTGAAGGAGACAATACTTATTTCCAGTTTTTCTCAAGGACTTTAATTCTTTTGACCTCTATTGCAATATAGTCTGAAGAGATCTGGAATATCTGGTCATCCTGTAGAACATCACATTCATCTATCAATATCATGCTGATTGGGCAGGATGAGAAATAGGCATGCAAGCCAGAGGCTTTGGCAAGACACATCCATATGGTGGAAGATAAACACTAAGAAGATCCAAGACTCCGACACTTATGTAAAGTTTGTAGAGGTTCAGCAGTCATTGTGTGGCGATTGAGTGTGTGGAGACATCCTTTCCTGGTTAACAGACAAAATTTCTGTATATTGCACTTCTTGCTCTAATGGAGCACAACGCCTAGTGGGCTTCTCTGGGTTCTGGAAGCAACAAATTCCATACATAGGAATACTGCTGTAGCTCACATCTTGGACACCATGAAGGCTGCCTGTTTTGAGTGCATCCTCAGATCAGCAAAGGGCTCTACAACAGTCAGTGAGGAGTTTTTACAAGTCTCAGTGAGAGATCATAATAAAAGTCTTTGGGGTTTTGGAGCCAGGTCATGCCATCTTCAACAGAGGATTTTTGTCCTTTCAAAAAACAGTCCTTGATATAGTACTAGGCCCTAGGGCAACAAGTTACTATGTGTCTGGAAATGTCCATGATGAGGTGAGTTCTGTTAGACATAGTCAGTCACAAAGCTGATAGGCCCAGTAGTAGTACCTGGCAGTATGAAAATGATGCATCCAAAACCAAACCCCACCTGGTCACCGGTGGTTTATGCCTGTAATCCTAGCTTCTCAGGAGGCAGAGATCAGGAGGTCTAGGATTTTAAACAAACCCTGGGCAAATAGTTCATGAGACCCTATCTTGAAAAAACACATCACAAAAAAAAAAAAAAAAAGGCTAGCTGAGTGGCTCAAATGGTAAGAACACCTGTCCAGCAAGTGTGAGGCCTGGAGTTCAAGCCTTAGTGCTGCCAAAATAAATAAAATTAAACAAAACCAAACCCCAACAGCACCAGAGATTATTAGCCAACTACATGAATACCCCAGATTCTCCTATCACCCTGAGTGGTTGTACCAGCACCCCTTCCTCAGGCTGCACTGGCTATAGGAGGAGGAGAAGAAAGGCTCAAGCTTAATTTTATGAATGGGTTGGCTTGGTATATGGGTGGGATCTGCATTTAGGGGTGGCCTTAAAAGACAGAGGAGACTAAATCCTCTGAACGGGCAAAGCTTAAAGCCATGTAATTGTTCATTCAGCTTATATGAAAGGAGAAATTACCTGTGTTGCACAGATTCCTGAGCAATGTCAATGTTCTGGCTAGCTGATCAAGATCAAAGGAATAGACTAGAAGACTGGAAATAAGGAGGTCTGGAATAGAGGACAGATATATGACAGGGCATAGGGTGAAGATTTTGTATTACATGTTCATTAAGACCTGAAAGCACCACCAAGAAAAACTAAAAAATTAAGTAGATAAAAGGATCCTGCCAGTTAATGTTAACTAAGCTTTGTCATGGTCCTTTGTAAAAGTGGCATTCTAAATACACACTAAATCAGAGCTCTCTTAAGGTACTGTCCTTGATAGAAAGAATGTATGGCTCCAGGAACAAAGCAGAGGAAGTAGAAGTGGCCTCACTTAACAGTATTCCTGCTGACTCATTAAAGGACTGTGTTTCCTGTTACAACTCTGGACTGCGAAGGTTTAGAATTCTGACCCCCAATAGGGATGTATTTTTGCAAGGGAACACAAGGGTCCCATTGAACTATAAGTTATGGCAACTGTTTGGACACTTTGGACTCTGTATCCAGGCACCAGCAGGCAAGAACAGCAGTTCTCATCTTGGCAGGGGTAACTAACATAGATCAATAGGAAATAAAAGGGCTGAACTGGGCAAGAAATAATCTACATGGACCCCCAGTGATCTACTTGGGAACACCTTGATACTTAACTGTAACTAAGGAAGGACATACACAACAAACCCAGTGTGAAACGTGTAAAATTACCAGTAAATATACATCCCTTATGGGAACAGCACTTAGGTCACAGACAGGTAAGCCACTAAGACCTGTGGAGGAGAACAGAATTTGAAATGGGCAGTGGAGGAGAATGAGTAGTAGCAGTTGCAGCCCTGGGACCAACTGACTAACAGGGGCTGTAGTTTGTCCCCACAGTCCCCCTTCTTCTATGCTTTCTCTCAAGAAGAGAGGGGTCCAGAGAAATTGTAGAGGAGCTGCTCCCAGAACATGAGCAGTTCAAGAGAGGACCTGCTGGAAAGGCAGAAAGGAAAAATAGCGTTGGAGAAACCACAAGAACAAGAACTATACATGCAAATGCTTCTAAAGTAACAAATCAGGAAATGATTCTTATGAAGATAAATTAGATGACAAAAGTTGAAGGAAGTGAAAAGGAATTTCTGGACAAAGAATCTCCAGCAGTAATTTAAAATGGCATGGTTCACATCCAAAAAACAAGCCAAAATAAAAATAATGCCAAGCATGTTGGAGGCAAAGAAAATGCCTCCAAAGCTGGCAGACTGAGAAGCAGCTACTGACCACACAAATAAAGAAATTAGTGAAACATTTGTTGATGGTGATGTGAAGATTTTTAAACTGAAAAACGTGAAAAGCTCTCTGCCTATAACTTAGGTAAAGGTTTTCAGACAATCCATTAAAAAATATGATTAGTTGTGATGACTAGAATTGGGAACAAGAATCAAAAATGAAGTGGGACCCTCAAGGTCTGAACAAGAAACTACAAGATGGATTTGTGTAAGATTACTGATTTTGTAGGCCAGGTTGAGACACTTCTACAAATTCTAATGCACCCCTCCAGATAGCCATAAGCACAACTTAAAAGATTCCATGAAGTTTCCCCAAAGTTTTCAAATGGCTTTTGAGGTCAAAAGAAAAAAATCCTTGGATTTCAATCAGCAATGTAAATACTCATACAGCCTGGGAAGTTCACTCATCTTGTTTTCCATGTTGAAACTCAACTTCCAAGTCTCATCTCCCAAAACTTCTTAATCTGTATCCAATTTTAACCTGGTTTTAAAAAAAGATAAAAAGGGAAAACATCAAAATAGTCACCTTGGCATGTTTCAGATGTTCTTGTTTATATTATTTTGCTCACTTGCTTTCCAAACAAAGGTTTCTGGGTAAAGTGCCATTTTTATTTGGGGTGTGTGTGTGTGTGTGTGTGTGTGTGAGAGAGAGAGAGAGAGAGAGAGAGAGAGAAACAGACATACAGACAGTCACATGCACTCAGGTTGACTGCTCAGGACTATAGTCAGCCTACAGTCTCCCAGTGCCACACCTTGGGGATTCAATACAACATTTATGCTAAAGTCTCATCCTTTCCCAACTGCTTCCCATCAATAGCTAAACACAGTAATTATGCTAGAGCAGACCATTTCTGTCTACATTGGGGCCCCTAGGATAGTAAGTCGTTTCTCTAGGGCTCTTTATTAACCTGGCCAAAACTTGATCAGAGCTGTACACCACCTTAAAGCTCTTCCTACCTAATCCTCTTTCCTCTTCTCATGACATGGGTGTGGGGCAGGGAGTTTAAAGACTCACCCTATTGCTTCTCTCCTTTAACATCTACTTTCTCTGATCAATATCTTGCATATCTAATTCTGTCCTACCTATTTCTATCTCAGTACCTGAACAGACTAAACTCCCATGTATTATAGTATGCGTAATATTCTTGGGAGTCTCCAACAAATGCTGCTAACACTGTCCTCTCAATCTTGAGGCAAATAATGACATCTCTAGAAATTTCTAAAATGATTCTTTTGAAAACCACTCAGAGCATGATTATCAAGAATACAAAATTTAGAGTTAGAAAATATCTAACAAAGAAATTAAGAAATATAAATTTGATGATTTTCTCTATTTTCTTTGATCCAACCCTTCACCTTCTACTCGTCCCCCAGACTAATTCTTGCACTTCAAATGAAACTAATAACTTTATATGGAAACAGCCAAGATGCCCCAGCACTGACGAATGTATTAAGAAAATGTGGTATCTATACACAATGGAATTTTATGCAGCCATGAAGAATGAAATGTTATCATTTGCAAGTAAATGGATGGAACTGGAGAACATAATTCTGAGAGAGGTTAGGCTGGCCCAAAAGACCAAAAATCGTATGTTCTCTCATATGTGGACATTAGATCAAGGGCAAACATAACAAGGGGATTGGACTTTGATCACATGATAAAGTGAGAGCACACAAGGGAGGTATGAGCATAGGTAAGACACCCAAAAAACTAGATAGCATTTGTTGCCCTCAATGCAGAGAAACTAATGCAGATACTTTAAAGCAACAGAGGCCAATAGGAGAAGGGAACCAGGAACTAGAGAAAAGGTTAGTTTGAGAAGAATTAATCTAGAAGGTAACACACATGCACAGGAAAGCAATGTGAGTCAACTCCCTGTATAGCTATCTTTATCTCAACTAGCAAAAACCCTTGGTCATTCCTATTATTGCTTATATTCTCTCTTCAACAAAATTAGAGATAAGGGCAAAATAGTTTCTGCAGGGTAGCGAGGGGGTGGGGGGGGAGAGGGAGGGGGTGGGGGAAGGGGGGAGAAATGACCCCAATATTGTATGCACATACGAATAAAAGAAAGAAAAAGAAACTAACTTTAAATAATGGGTTATACATATCAGAAAAGATGTATAATCTCAGAATTTGAAGAAAAATTTTAGGAAGTGATCACCTTCTGAAAGTAAAGCTAGAAAAAAATCAGTATATATTGGATAAAATTAGCCACCTGTATAAATAACCTACCCTTGGAATTGGTTGTGAATATACTGTTGTTGAGCTCAGAGTGCTTTCCAAGTTTCCAAAAAGTCATGCAGATAGAGTCTCAAGAAAACATTCTTCAAAAATGGAGGTACTGTGGAGTAATCAATGGTAGGTAGCATTATCTAAAAAAAAAAAAAAAACTCCAAAACCCCAAGGATTTTGTTGTTCAGTTGTTTGTTAAGTGTGTAGCAGTAATCACTTTTGACTGAAGTATTCATCTAATACTATGTACCAAGCATTATAAAAGCAGTATAGGGCATACCACAGTAAACAGAGCTTGTTATCTGGAACATGCATTTTCAAGGGATAGATTTTATTCCAAAGGGGACAAAAAATGGGGGGTCGGGAGAGGGTGAAACCCCTTAGATATTATTGTGACTCTCCAAAGAGCCATAGTACAGAAACAAACACACAGGTATATCTGTAGTTTAAAATTTCATGGGCAAGTAATGCTGCTCAGTTGGTAAATTATGAAAATAAGATTGATAAATCTGGTCTAGAGAAGAAAAAAGGAGAAAGGAAAGAGGATGAAAGAGAACATGAAGGAAATGTAGAATAATGACAGAGAATTGAGAAAAGAGGAAGAAAAAGATGAGGAAAAAAGAAGGTATGTTAAATTTTAAGGCAAAAATAGTTTTGTTACCACCGAGCCATCTGGTAAGTAATTGTCTTTGCTTGAAATTCTGAAATATAAGCTTACTCTTTTTACATTGTTTCTGGCTCTGGCAACAAAATATTAAATATGAAAAGCAATGCCAGAATGCCTGCTCTTTATTAAAAGAATTTCTATGTCCTAAAACATTCTATTTCTTATTCACAATACTTCAAATGTTCTTATTTTTTTTTAAAATCTAAGCTAATAAAGAATATTTCTGCATTCAGTTCTTTACAACCCCATTATTCACTGGTCCTATAATGTGAATTTTGTTAGTTGATAATACTGAAGACTTAGCCGGGTGCTGGTGGCTCACACCTATAATCCTAGCTACTCGAGGGGCAGAAATTAGGATAGTGGTTTGAAGCCAGTTTGAGGAAAGTTTGTGAGACCCTATCTAGAAAACACCCAACACAAAACAGGGCTGGTGGAGTGGCTCAAGTGCTGGAGTGCCTGTCTCACAGCATAAGGCCCTGAATTTAAACCCTAATACTGCTGAAGAAAAAAGACTTTAATTTTGAACAATGGTATTTACATATATTTACATAAATTACAAATATGTATATTTACATATACATATTTACATACCCTTCATATATTTTAAAATCTGGATTATTTATTGCTATAGTTTGAATCTTTTTTTTTGGTAGGATTGGTATTTGAACTCAAGGCCTCATGCTTGCTAGTCAGGCACTCTACCACTTGAGCCTCTCCTCCAGTCCCTATAGTTTCAAATCCATGTAGTAAAGTCTTGCTCCCCAGTGCAGCGTTATTGGGAGGTAGTAGAATCTGTTAAGAGCCGAGGCTAGTGGGAGGTCTTTAGGCTACTGGATGGATACACTTGAAGAGAATAGTGGTACTTCCTTTCTTTTTCTCTTTCAATTTCCAACCATAAGGTGAGAAATCTGTTACACTCCACACACTGCCATGATTTGCTGCCTTGTCACTAAAAGCTACAGGCCAAATGATTATGGATTGAAACCTCCAAAACTGTGAGCCAAATTCTTTTCTCTTTATATGCTGATTACCTCAGGTATTTGCTATAGTGACAGAAATCTGACTAACACTTGTAATACCTTATGTAAATAGTAAATAGCTGTTATACTGTTTTACTTAGGGAATAAGAAAAAAGTCTACATGTTCAGTACAGACACATTTTTTAAAATGAATTATTTTCCATCTCATGGTTGGCTGAATCCATGGACATGAAATTCATGGTTGTGGAACTTACAGATATAGAAGGCCGACTGTATTTCCCTTTGCTCTGAGTCTGGATGCATCAAGTAACTTTCTGGTTATTATTCAGATTTCTTGAGTATCTTAGCAGCCATTAGTATTTCAGCAAATGGAAAGGCATAATTTCTATTAGTACTTCAAAATAATTTATTTTGGTATAACATAGAATAAAATGATGTATCTTAGACCTTCACTCTGATGAGTTTTGACCATTGTATTATCTTCTGTAACTACCACTTGAAACAAAATATTAAAACCTTTCCATCATTAAGATCCCTTGGATTGTTTCCTGTTCAATTGCTGTCTCTCATCACTTTGGGATTTCTAAAGCCTTAGTACTTTTTGGATTTCATATAAACAGAACCATATAGCGTTTCCTCTGTTGTGTCCAGATTCTCCCATTTATCAAAATATTCCTGAGCTTTATCTATGTCGTCAGGTATACTGGCAGTTTGTTCCTTTTTTTATTGCTGAGTTGAATTCCATTGTATGAATATATAGTAAGTTTTATATTTTATCTGTGTTCCTGTTGCTGAACATTTAGGTTGCTACAGTTTTTTGTTATGTGAATAAAGTTGCTCTAAACATTCTTGGTTTGAATGTTCTTATGAACTTGTATTTTCATTTCTTTTGAAATGAAATTGAGATTGACGAGTAATGAATAGGATAGATAGATTTTTAACTATAAAGAAATTGCCTAGCAGTTTTCCAAAGTATTTTACCCTCACATTAGCAACTTATGAGTTCCAGCTGCTTTACATCTCCATTGATAATTGTGCTTTAAGACTTTTGACTTTAACTTCTTGGAGTTTGCAAAATAATATCCACTCTGGCTTAAACTTGCACTCCCTCGGTAAGTAAAGATATTAAGTGCTTCCTTCCAATTGTCTGTGTTAAAAAAGACATGATGTAAAGTTTACCTCTTAATTTTTTAAATGTACAGTTCAGAGGTATTAAATACATTTACAGTGTACAACCATCATCATCATCTATCTTCAGAACTCTTTATCTTGTAAATCTGAAATTCTCCCTATTTCCTTTCCCCCAGTCCCTGGCAACTACCATTCTACTTTATGTCTCTATGATTTTGACTACTCTAAGTACCTAATGTAAGTGAAATCAAACAGTATTTGTGACTGGTTCATTTTATTTATCACAATGTCCTTAAATTCCATCCATATTGTAGCATATGTCAGAATTTCCTTCCTCTGTAAGGCTTAATAATACTCGGAATGTATGTATATACTACATTTTGTTTGTCCATTCATCTACAGACATTTGAGTTGTTTCCATGTTTCAGCCATTTTGAACAATGTTGTTATGAATCTTGGTTTACAAATGTATCTTTTTGAGACTCTGCTTTCAATTATTTTGAGTATGCACTCACTAGTGGAATTACTAGATTATATGACAATTCTATTTTTAATTTTTTGAGAAACAGCCATATTGTTTTCTACAATGACTGTACCATTTTACATTCCCACCAACAATGCACAAGGGTTGCAATTTCTCCACATCCTCAGCAGTATGTTATTTTTGTTGTTGTTAATTGAAGCCATTTTAATGGGTGTGTAGTGGTATCTCATGGTAAGGTTTTTTTGTTTTGGTGGTGCTGTGGTTTGAACTCAGGTCGTCTTGCTAGCTAGGCAGATGCTCTTACTTGAGCCATGCCCTCAGTTCTCATTGTAGTTTTGATCTCCATTTCCCTAAGGATTACTGATATTGAGCATCTTTTCATGTGCTTATTGGTCATCTTCTTTGGAGAAATGCCATTGAAGTCTTTTGCCATTTTTAAATTACAGTTTCCTTGTTGCTGAGTTTTAGAATTTCTCTATATATTCTGGATATTAATCTCTTATCAGATATATGATTTGCAAATACTTTCTCCCATTCTGTGGGTTACCTTTTTACTGTGTTGGAAGTTTCTTTTGATGCATGAAAATTTTAAAATTTTCATTGAGTCCAGCTTATTTTTTCTTTTGTTCCTTATTACCTTTGGTTTCACATCCAAGAAATAACTGCTAAATCCAATGCTGTGACTTTTGCTCTGTGTTTTCTTCCAAGAGTATTACTTTCATCCATTTGAAGTTAATTTTTGAAGATATTAGGTAAGGGTCTAATTTTTCTTTTGCATATTCAGATCTAGTTTTCTGGCACTGTTAAAAAGCTAGTCTTTGCTCCACTGACTTGTCTTAGTACTCTTGTCAAAACTTGATTATAAGAGGGTTCATTTCTGTGCTGTTTGTTCTATTCCACTAGTCTACATGTATGTTTTTATGCCGGTGCCACTGATTTCATTACTGTAGCTTTTTATAAGTTTTGCTCAAAGTTCCTTTGAAATTTCATATGAATTTTATAGGGTGAGCTTTATTTTTGTAAAAAATGTCATTGGGATTTTAACAGAATTACATTGAATCTGTACATTGCTTTGGGCAGTACTGACATCTTAAATATTCTAGGGGTGGGACATGGTTCCAGTGCACCTGCATAGCAAGCAGAGACCCTGAGTTCAAACCCCAGTACCACCATTTACAGATGGTCCTCAACTTACAATAGGGTTATGTCCTAATAATAAAATACATTATTAAGTTAAAAATATTTTAAGTTGAAAATGCACTTAATCCACTGAACATCATGTATCTTTAAATGTGCTCAGAACACTTCCATTAGCCTACAGATGGACAAAATCATCTAACAGACTATTTTATAATGCTGAATATGTTGAATTATCTCATGTAACTTATTGAATACTGTACTGAAAAAAACAATGGTTTGTATGGGTAGTCACTATTAATATATACAGCAGAAAGCCCACTGAGCATGAAGAATGTTAGAAGCACTGAACTAAAATTAATTACTGCATAATGGGGATACTACACTGATAGGGTCATCAATTCTCTTTCCTGATGAGGTTTGAGGAGAGCTGGTAGAGAGAACTGAGGCATTGACACTTGTTTTAGTACAGTGGTTAGGTGGGATGGTTAGGCCTAATTTTCTTTAGGAAGATGTCAAGTTTTGAATATAGTTTGTTTCTTCATTATATATACAGCATTCTTCTCTACAGCAAGTAAGAACATCCTGGATCTGTCACCTCTTGTGCATCTCTTGTAATTGACATTCATTTCTTGTAACATCTTACTTAAGTAAGCAAATGCCTGTTTCTGCCTCACTATGAACTTTCTTGGTGCCTCAGGTATAACTTTTTCCTTTGCCTCAGTTTTTCACTTCTTTCTTTTTCTCGTTCAATCATTTCCTTATTGGACATTTGTTCAGCCTCAATGCCAACAACCTCACTTATATTCATCAATGTTGATTCTAGGCATTTCCCTAGTACTAATATCTACTGTTACTGTTTCATCAACAGCAGAATCTTTGTTAACAATCTGTTGAATGTTCATGATTCTTCACAACTTTCTTCCAAATGTCATTCAGGCATTGCTGTGTGACTTATTCCCATGCTGCAACAATGTTCCAGATAGCATTTAGAATGTTTAAAATCCTTCCAAACCGCTTGAGAGTATTTAGCCAGATTTAATTGCTGCATCAGCCTGTGAAAATATTTGGTACAGTTTGCTTTGAACATAACCATGGTCTTGGTCCATTGGTTCCACGAGTGCAGTTTGTGGCAAATACACAACTTCTGTGTCAGGATGCAGGTTGTCAATATGCTTTGAGTGCTCTGGAGCATTATGCAGAATCAAAAGAATCTTGAACATACGACGTTTTGTCTGTAATATTCTCTTGCTTGTGAACACAACAGTTCAAAAGCCAGTCTTTAAACAACGCTGGTGTCATTAAGACTTTCTTATAATGGTGATAGTAAATGTGAAGAGCTTGTGTACATTCTTGAATCCTCTAGGGATTCTATTCACATATTCTGTTAATTTTAAAATTGGACCTTTTAAACTGTTGACTTGTAGTACAAGTTCTTTATATATCTTGATACTAGACTCCTATATGATTTTCAAAATACTTTCTTGATAGTATTCCTTGAAGCCCAGAAGTTTTTAATTTTGATGAAGTGCAACTTATTTTCTTTTGTGGTTTGTGTTTTTTTGCATCAGATCTAAGAAAATGCTGCCTATTTCAAGCCCAAGGAGATTTATGGTTTTTATAGTTCTACCTTTTGCACCTGGATATTCAGTTCATTTTGTTCCCTCTCTCCTTTCCTGTTTCTCTCAGTACTGGAGATTTAACCAGGGGCTAGGCTTACCTGAGCTTACCTCTATCCTCCACCCCAGGATGGTTCATCTTAAAATATTTATAAATATTTAGAGGTTCAATTTCATTCTTTCCATGTGGCTATCCAATTTTCTCAGTCATTTGTTGAAAACATGCTCCAGGTGAGGCTCAACAAGACATCTGTTGAAAAGACTATGCGTCCCCCTGTTGAATTGTCTCACAACATCTGTTTAAAGCCAACTGACCTCGAATGCAAGACTTTCTTTCTGGGTTCTCAATTATATTCCATTGATTTATACTTACATCTTTATGACAGGACTCTCTTGATTTCTGTAGCTTTGTAAAAAGTTGTGAAATCAGTAAATTTGAGTTTTTCCAATCTTCACACATTTTCTTAATTTTATTGCCATCAATTAGGATTTCCAATGTTCTTAACAGAAGTGGTGAGAGCAGTCTTTTTTTTTTTTTGAGACAGTACTTTCCTATGCTCCTCATGGGAGCAAACAATAGGCTCAAATAATCCTCCCACATCAGCTTCCCAAGTACCTGGACTACAGGCATAGCAAACACCACCACACTAGGCTTAGTTCTTGTCCTAACTTTGGTTCCTAATCTTAGGGGAAAACACTATGCTCTTTCACTATTACGTTTTTGAAAGACAATCTTTGATTGAGGAAGTTCCCTTATTTAGCTTCTTTAGTTTTTTTTTCTTTTTGCGGTACTGGGGTTTGAACTCAGGGCCTACATCTTGAGCCACTCCACCAGCCTTTTTTTGCGAAGGTTTTCTTTCTTTCTTTCACCGGAGATAGGGTCCCGCAAACTATTTGCCTGGGCTGGCTTTGAAAGGCGATCTTCCTGATCTCTGCCTGAGTAGTTAGGGTTACAGGCGTGAGTCACTGGTGTCCAGTAAGCTTGCTTAGTTTTGAACATTAATGGGTTTTGAATTTATTTTTTGGCAGTACCAAGGTTTAAATTCAGGGCCTCGCATTTGCCAGGGAGGTTCTCTACCACTTGAGCCATGCCCCTATTTTTGCATTTAATTATTTCTTAGACAGGGTCTTGTGATTTTTTGCCTAGGTTAGCCTTAGATCCTCTAACCTACACCTTGTGTAGCTGGGATTACAGATGTGCACCACCAAGCCTGGATTTTTTTTTGGTGTCCGGGGTTAGACTCAAACGAGGTTCCTACTTCCACTTTCCAAGTAGTTGTAATTACAACTGTGAGCCACTACAACCAGTGTGTTTTGAATTTTTGTCAAATGCTCTTTTTTTTTTTTTTTTGCATCTATCAAGACTACCTTTTTATTTTACTTTTTGTTCTGTTAATGTGGTGAATTACGCTCGATAAAAATAAGCTCTGCTGGGGTTTGAACCCAGGCTCTCTACCACTTGAGCCACTTGGCCATCCCTTTCTGCTTTAGTTTTGTTTCAGATGAGACCCTGCACTTTGTGACCTGACCTGCCATGGACCTTGATTCTCCTATCCGTACCTCTCTGGCAGCCGGGACCCACTCAGGCGAGCACCACCCACCGCCACCAGTTATACTGAAAGGCTGCAAGTATTCCTTATTTCAGCCCTTGCTTGGGTTACTCGTCATATTCTCAAACGCCAGTATCTTCTCCTCCAGCTCTAGTTTACAGCCTGCAAACGGTGGTACGACAAGTTACCCCAAGTAGGCCAAATGCTCTACGCGGCGTGGCCTCAGTCTTGCTCTGGCTCCCACGCAGGCCGATGCCCAAGGCTGACGCTGACGTACAGGCGACGACGTCTGGAGCCCAACAGCCCGCTCTTACAGACACAACGCTCAGAAGAGTGTGGGAAGAGCGAGAAAAGGGGCGCAGAGGCATGAGAAGCGGAAACCCCCCGGAGACTGCTTCCCGCGCTCCGACGCGCGGCACTACCGCTCCTTGAGACGAGTGCCCGTGCTCCACTTTCCATTTTTTCGGACTCGGGAAATTGCTATAGCCCCAGGACCCTCGGGGAACAGAGCGCCATAGGGTCCAGCGACTGCGGCTGGGATGCCACCCGCCCCCGCAACGGTTTGCACGCCTGCTTCTTCCAACCGCTCTAGGCGCGTCCGGTGCGCGCGGCGTTGGTGACGTCACGGCGGGGGCGGGACTTCCTGCTTGGCGCGCCGCGCACGCTCGGGACCTAGTTGGCTCCTCAGTGTTCTGGAGAGCGGTGGGCGGTCAGGTCTGCGGCTAAGGTGGCGTGTGTGCTGCAAGTCCGCGACGGGGCTGGCCCGGCACCCCTGAGAAGGCCGGTCCACCGAGGAGGAGTGCGGCTTGCCGCCGTGCTCCACCCCGGGACTTTCCTGGGACGCCTCAGATTCCCCTAGGCTTGGGAGCCTGAGGGTCCCGCTCGGCCCTCCTCTGCATCCTGCGGCGAGAGCGGCCGCGGGGACGTCGCTAGGCGTGGCGGGCCGGCCTGACACCACCGCGGCGGGACGGCCTCCCCGGCTCCAATGCCTCCGCGAGCCGCGTGGAGCAGGAGCCGGCGGTCACAGCTGTGCAGGAGTCCCCTGGGTCAGAACACCCGTCACTGCCGAGCGTCCTGGGCGCGCGTTGTACGGGCCGGGTGTGCGTGGGGTAAGTAACCTCGCTTTCCGGGGACAGTGTCGAGTTCGAATGGTGGAATCCTCGGTTCCTCCTCCCCCCCGCATCCTGCTCTTGAAGCCTTTCTAGCTTTTTCCTTGTATAGCACTCGGAGCGCGTGTTAGAAACACGGGCTGGGGGCCGAGTGCCGCAGCCGTTGAGGTAGACGCACGTGAAGCTCCGGGCTCAGCTTTTTGGTGCACCGGGCATGGTAGCTGTGTAGCCAAGTGAGCGATCGGATTGACGTGTAGCAATGTACCTCGGGTTTCTCAGGTGACGGAAAAGCTGTGCTCCCATCCCTCTAGGCCTGGAGCAAGTTGAGCAGTGATTATTACTGAGGTCCAGTTTAAACTATGTTAGAGTGGTTTGAGCTTGAATGGATGCTTTGGTAAATCCTGAGTGTCCACCTTTTGACCATGATAATCACTTTGCTCTTGACAGTGCCCTCTGCTGCGTATTTTAAAAGTCTTTGGGTCATGTACCTTGTAATGATGAAACTACCTCAAATCTCAGAGATGTCTAGGGTCAGGAGAACCTTGTTCTGAATTTTTTATGTATGATCCGATCATATATAAAATATAGAATACTTGAGTAGGTCTAGAACTGAGTATGTGTTGAAGCAGTGCTTCTGTTACTAAGCAACATCACGGTAAACAAGTG
The DNA here is from genome assembly GCF_047511655.1 of Castor canadensis. Taxonomy (NCBI): domain Eukaryota; kingdom Metazoa; phylum Chordata; class Mammalia; order Rodentia; family Castoridae; genus Castor; species Castor canadensis. Next base: position 132,240,483 of record NC_133393.1, on the reverse strand, counting down.
TAGTATTCAACTAGAACATAATGAAATGGAGTGTAGGAAACTACATAATTAAGTGTAGGATGCTACACTTATGTGGGCTCAGAATTCTCTAAATTCCCGAGTTTAGCCTGTGGGTGGGTAGAGTTAATAACTCACCTTTATAGTCACGTTTGATTCCCAACACACTTTGTTTAGAATTACCAGAATGCTTTAAGTTTCATTGTCAAACAGGACTCTCCTGAGAGCTGCAAATGGATTTGAATTGTTCTTTCATTATTTAGGACAGAGTGTGCTGGGTGTTTCTCTTTGAGTAGTTTCTTTTCTAACCAGGTGACATATGCAGACTATATTAGGAGTATTCTCAGCTAACAGCAAAATAGCAGTTAGAGGTACATGCAGCATTTGAGAGAGTGAAACACTGATTATTTACAAGTTTTTAAGCCTTGGTCTAGGAGTAACCTCACTCTCCATTCATTAAACCCTGGCAAGTTAAGTTTTCAAAGCACCTTTAAAAGGATTTTTGTGTGTGTTTGTGTGGTGCTGGGGTTTGAACTCAGGGCCTCACTTGCTAGGCAGGTGCTTTAGCACTTGAGCCACTCCATCAGCCCTAAGACGATTTTTTGAATGCAATAGCCTTTCAAGTATGTGAAAAGATTTTAGACATAGCGAGACAGCTGACCTCTTTGAAATCAAACTATTAGTAATGGGAATTGGAACCTCAAGTTTACATTATATCCTTACTGTATTGCTAAAATCCGTATACTTTATTTTAACCATTCCCCTCATATGCTGATGTTGAAATAATGAAATATTCAGAAATTGGGCAAGACAAAGAAGGAAAAAAAAATGGTTCATATTGTATAATAAAAGTCCTAAGTAATTAGAAACTAGTGTTGTCATGGAAAGTTGTAATTCAAGAAGCTTAGAATAATGATTTCTTAACAGAAAGATTAGTGAATTGTCAAAACTCCCCCCCCACTAATTTTTTGCCTAAAGTAAATAAATTTGATTTTAATTTTGTTATACATATTAGTCTGTTTTGGTGATACTTGGTTTGAACTCCGGGCCTCCTGCCTGCTGGGCTCTCTACCTACCACTTGAGCCGCATCCTTTATTCCTTTAGTTATTTTTTGGATAGGCTCTTGCATTTTTGCCTGGGACCAGCCTGTGATTTCAGTTCTACTTCTGACTTTTTGTGTAACTGGGACCCCCAGGAGCTCACCATTACTTCTGGCTTTTTGGTTGCAATGGGATCTCTAACTTTTTGCCTAGGCTGGCTTTGAACTGTTAACCTTTTGATATCTACCTCGCAAGTAGCTGAGATTACAAGTGGAAGTCACTGTACTACACCCTTCAGTAAATAATTTTTTTACATTGTTTAGCCTGTGTGTACGTCTAGGAAATGTTTGTATATAGTTGTGTAAAAAATGCCCTCCCAACTGAAGTTCTTGACACCAGTCATAATCTTTTCCTGCTTTTTCAGACTCATTTTCTTTATTGAAAAGATACCTTTGCCCAGACTGGTTTCTTCATTGTGTTCTAAACCTGCCATGTGCTTTTTCTTCCTGTATCACTCTTAATGTCTTCTAAAGGCTAGCAGAGTGGCTCAAGTGGTAGAGCGCTTGCTTTGCAAGTGTAAGGCCCTGAGTTCACACCCTTAATACCACCAAAAAAAATTTTTTAAAGTGTGTTAAAATTTTGCACTGGCAGAGTGGCTTAAGTGGTAGGGTGCCTGTTCAGCAAACATGAGGCCCTGAGTTCAAACCCGAATATGGCAAAAAAAAAAAAAAAAAAGAAAGAGAAAGAACTGGAAGTATGGTTCAAGTGGTAGAACACCTGTTTTGCAAGTGTGAAGCTCTGAGTTCAAACACTAGTCTCACCAAAAAAAAGCCTTCTTAATGTCTTCTACCTATCTGATCTGATTTCTTCCCTTCATTTTTAAAACCCAAATTGTACTTTTCCTGTAAGGTTGAACTCCTTATAGGAAGTTCTCTGAAATCCTATAGTATGTATTTGTATCTATAATACTTGGGCTTTATGTTATATTGTTAATTTATTTATTTTTTGGTCTTTACTATATTGTAAGCTCTTTAAGAGCATAACACCAGCTCTTAAAGGATACATAACTGCTTAAAGATAACAAATACGCAATTCTACTTTTCTCCTCACCTCTGTAGTATAGTAAAAGTAATTAGAAAGGGGAGTGACTGATGTGGCAAGGGCAACAGTAAACCATAAGAAAGGGGAATAAAGAGTGGGGGTTCATTGGAATCAAAAGGAAAGCTGCTGTTCCTTGAAAGTGTGAATATTTGAGAATTTCCCATGATAACACCAGCAGTTAGAACTCCCTCAGGAATCCTGGCACTATTCCCATGAGGACTTGGAGAGTTTGGTCAATTTCCTGATTCTTCTTAGAAGAATCTTAGTTTTAAAAATGTGTCTCTCCAGACTTTTCCTCCTCCCCTACTTTACGCCTTCCTTCCATCCCTTTCTCCCTATCTCATTTTACTCCTTTCCATCTTACTTGTCCTGATCAAGACTTAATTTATGAAATTATGTAAATATTTTCATCCGGTCCTCATAAATTGGCAATTTTCTGAAGCTTATTAACATGTATTTGCTATCATGACTACCCTGTGAATCATGAAGAGATCACTGTTGGGTCTAGTACTGTTTCTTTGGAATTTGAGCTGTAATCCAGGAGGAAAGAAACTAGGAAAGTCAGAAAGTACCCAGTTATTTGCTTTCTATAGATTGTGACTTCAAAATGCTTTTGAATTAAAAGTTTACAGTTAAGAGGAACCAACTCTATTCATTCTCTTTTGGAAAGCATTATCATTCTCAAAATGGGTTTGAAATTTCCAGGTAATTTTTGTAATCTTGCCATAAATCCTATATCTGTTGTTTATGACACATAGTTTCTTCAGTTGCAGGAATAAAAAGGTGAAGTTGAGTCTTGGAGTACTTTCATAAATCTTGGTTTGATTCAATTGTTTCTTGAGTGAGCTTGGCAGCCTGGCTTCTGAGTTGTTGCCCAGTAACACAGTTGCAGTATAACATAGCAACCATTGAAAACGGTAGCATTGGGACTATGGGGATTTTCCTGATAAATTGCAGTGCCTATATCTACTGTTTGCATTTAATCTCTCTCACTTCAATTACATTTTGGTTTAAGGCATATATTTCAGATACTGTTAAGTAGCATTTTTTGGAGTGCTGACAAATTATAACTTCTTGCATATTATTTTTCACAAATATATGATAAATAGATATTAAATTACAGTGTTTGTGAAGGACATGTGAAAAGACTGGTTCAACTAAAAGTTATTCTGTGCAGAAAAGCTGTTAAGTAATAATTCACATTAGAGTTCGCTACAGCTGACAAAGCCAGCCAGAGCTGGAGTGGATGAAGTTGAAATGAATTTCTTTGTGTTACTTCTGGAGCTTCTTGGAAAACTTAGATCAGTAAACATAATTTAGTAGACACTGATTTTTGTGGGAAGAAAATTGTGATTCAGGAGACCAATCCTTGACTAGGTGAGTCACTTAGCCTTTCTTGGCCCATTTGAAAAACAAAAAGTCTCTGGAGACCTTTTTCAGAAATTGTATTTTCTGAACTGGGGGACTAAGTTGAGGAAAAGTTTCTTGGAGTGAGAAACAGAATAAGGAGTCATGAGCAATAGTGGTAGTTGAGGTCCTGGATGTAGATGGCATTCATAAAGAGAATGGAGACTTAGGAAAAGGTGAATATCAGAATGTAATGGTTGGAAGAAGAGTAGGGAGAAAACCAGAGAAGGATGATGTCTTAGAAGCCATGAGAACTGTGTATATCACATTTAGTTTGTTGATTGAAATTGTTGCTCAAGGAACTTTGACACTGTAGCACTATCACTGTAAAACCATCTATAGAAAGATGTCTTTTACAAAGATGTGAAATTGTAAATGGCAGATAAAGCATTTGGTTAGCAGGAAAACAGAGGAAAGAGTTTGGAGCCTGAAAGCTGAGTCAAAGATTAAAATCTTGGCTGTAAAAATTTACTAGCTACTTGACTTTTCAGTTACTTAATTTTTTGTTCATCATTATCTTTGTATGTGAAATACTTTTCTTTTCACTAGAGTTGCATAGAGTCAAAGTTTAAATGCCTGACTCAGTCATAGTGGACATTCTTTAAATGATTTTCATCCATTCAGTTGTTACAGATTCTTCTACTGAACTGCATACCTTTCTTTTCCTCCCCTTCTCTCCCCCTACTTACATATTTATGTACATAATTTGGTGGTACTGGGGATTAAAATCATCCTCTTGTGCTCTTCTTAAAGACTTCTTTAAGACCCACCATAACTCCTGCCTTTGATACTTCCTACATGAATGATATTCCAAATTTTCTACAATAAAAACATGTTCTTGTATTCCTCAGAATTGTTGATACTTTTTTTATGAGGATAGTGTGTGTGTGTGTGTGTGTGTGTGTGTGAGTGTGAGTGTGTGTGTGTGTGTGTGTGTGTGTGTGTGTGTGATGTTGGGAATGGAATCTAGGCCCTTGTACATACTAAGCTGTGTCCTTGGCCCAGGACATTTTTATGAAGTCCTGCACTTAATACCTAGCACCTCTGCAAATAAGTAAATAAATAAAATTTCCTGGTTATTTATTTATCATTTCACCCACAGGTAGTTTGGAAATAGGTGGTTCTAGGATTGTCAATTCAGTTGGCTCAGTAACATCATCTTTTAGAGCATTGATCCTTTTTTTTGTTTGGTTGGTGTTTTTTGGTGGTACTAAGGTTTGAGCTCATGACTTTGCACTTGAGGGGCAGGAGCTCTATTGCTTGAGTCTTTGGCCGTTTTTCTCTAGTTATTTTGGAGATAGGGTTTTGCTTTTTGCCCAGGGTGGCCTGGACCTCTGTCCTCCTATTTTAAGCTTCCCACTGTAACTGGGATGAGCTTGCTTGCACCACCACACCCAGCTGTTTGTTGAGATAAGGTCACATGAACTTATTACCTGGCTGGCCTTGAACTCTGATCCCCCTGATCTCAGTCTCCCAAAACTAGGATTACAGGTATAAACCACCAGTGCCTGCCTGGCTAAGAGCCTAGATTCTTGTTGCTTGCCCATCACTTGAACTCTGCCTTAATTACAGTAATCTAATCACATTTCAGTAGCTTTATTTAGTTATAATTTACATATTATAAAATCACTCATTGTAATTGAGTGGTTATTAGTAAATTTATAGAGTTACACATTCCTTATAAAACAGTTTCAGAACATTTTTGTTAACTCCCACTGGTCTGTTTTCTGTCGTAAATGTGTCATTTCTAGACATTTCATGTAAGTGGAATCAGACATCATAGTAGTCTTACATCTGACTTCCACATAATGATTTTTAGGCTTATCCATGCAGTATGTATCCGTTTTTTGTTCTATATACATATGACACATTTTTGTTTTAGTGTTCATCAGATGATAGGCGTTTATATTGTTTCCAGTTTTTGTCTGTTACGAGTAATGCTGCAATAAAGATTTGTCAGGCTGGAAGTGTGACTCAAGCAGTAAAGTGCCTGTCCACAAGCACAAAGCCTTGAGTTCAAACCCCAGTACCACCACCACCAAAAAAAAGATTTGCCTAATAAGTCTTTGTATGAACATATGTATTCGTTTTTCTTGCATGGATTCCCAGGAGTGGAATTTTGAGTTGTATGGTAATATTGAACTTTTTTATTTTAGAAGTGCTAGTGGTTTGAACTCAGGGCCTCACACTTGCTAGATGCAGGTGTTCTACTACTTGGATCATTCCACCAGCCCTTTGTGTGTTGGTTATTTTTTAGATACGGTCTTGCTTTATGCTGGGGCTAGCCTGGTCTGTAATCCTCCTATTTGTGCTTACCCATGTAGCAAGGATGACAGGTGCCTGCCACTGTGCATAGCCAGGGCTGGCCTCAAGCTGCTGTCTTTCTTTCTTTCTTTCTTTTAAAAAAAATTTTTTTTATTAGGATATATTCATTATGGAGGGGAATTCATAGTGACAGTTAAGCTGCAATCTTTCTGATCGCTACCTCTCAACGAACTAGGATTATAGGCATGATCCTACCATGCCAGACTGCTAAAGTGTTTCAAAAGGGAATTCTTTATATGTCTGGATAAAAGTTTACTTTTGTTTTTTTACGTCAGATACATAATTTGCAGATTTCTCTCCTAGTTTGTGACCTGACTTTCTGTATTTTTTGTAGTGTTTTTGAAGTACAAAAATTTTTGATGAAGTCTGTTTGCTTTTGTTTTTTTGAGACTTATGCTTTTGATATTACACGTAAGAACTTTTTGCCTAATCCAAGGTCACCATAATTCCTTTGTGTGTGTGTGTGGTTAGTTCTAGATCCAGGATCTGTATTGAATTAACTCTGTGTGTGTAAACTAAGGGTCTAAATTTATTTTTAAATATGCTGCCGAATTGTCCAAACACTTTGTTGAAAGACTCTTGCCTTGAATTATATTGGTATCTTTGTAAAAAATTTGTTGACTGTAGCAGTGTATAAGTTTATTTTCAGACTTTTAATTCTGTTTCATACATCTGTATGTTTATTATCCCTATGTCATATGTCTTGATTATTTCTGTTTTATAACGAATTTCAAAATGGATAATATAAATTGTCCACTTTTTCTTTTTAAAAATCAATTTTAGGTACTTTACATTTCCATATAGAACTTAAGGATCCACCTGTCAATTTTTACAAAAAATCCTTAGATTTATTAAGATTTGGGGGAGAAATTGGTTCCAACTATGAACAGCGTTTCTACATTTATTTAGATATTTGATTTCTCACAGTGTTTCCTAGTTTTCAGCATACAAATCTTGCACTTTTATTAAAGATTAAATTTATTCCAATTAAATTAAATTAAATTTATTCCAAAAGAATTTTATAATTGTTGATGCTGTTGGCAATTGAGTTTTCATAATAACTTATTTCAAGTCGTTCATTGCTCATATAAAAATGTTGCAGACTTTTACATAATACATATAGATGGACCATGTCTCTAAATAAAAGAATTCTACTTCCTTCTTTCTATTCCTTTACTCGTTCACTCATTTTTGCCATAATTTGTGACCTACACTCTCTAGTAAGATGTTGCATAGACATGCTGTGCATTGTTCCCCATCGGAGGAAAGCGTGTAGGTTTTCACCTTCAGTATGGTAACTATAGCTCCATAGGTGCCCTTTATTAGATTACAGAAATTTTCTTCTGTTCTTAGTTGGTTGAGAGTCTGTAATCATGAGTGGGTGTTAAATTTTGACAATTTTTTTCTATATCTAATGAGATGATCACATAGATTATTTATTTTAGGTTCTGGGGATCAAACCTAGGACCTTGAGCATGCTAGGCAGGTGCTCTACCACTGAGCTACATCTCTGTCCAGCTTTTTATTCTATTAATACGGTATATTAATTAACTTTGGAACTTAAACCATTATTTCTGAGATAAATTTAATTTGGTGATGTATAATCTATTTGTTGTTGAATATAGTTTGCTTACATTTTGTTAGGGGATTTTGCATCTGTGTATGTCTGTTGGTTTCTTTGCTCGAGATGCTTTTATTTGTCTTTAATATCATAGCAATATTGCCCTTAGAGAATGAAATGCATACTTTTTCTTCCTTTACTATTTTTCTGAAATAGTTTCCAAAGGAGTACTAGTACTTCTTTAACTATTTGAATTCATTTATCAGTGAAGCTATGTGGGCTTTTCTTTGTGGGAAGGTTTAAAATTACTAATTTAATTTCTTTGCTTGATTTAGGTCTAAGCAGAGTTTCTATTTTTGAGTTTTGATAATTCTGCTTTAAGAATTAGTTCATTTCATTTTTCACTTAAGTTCTCTAATTCGTTGATTTATGTAATGTTAAGTTCTTTTTCTTTATGGCAGTACTGGGGTTTGAATTCAGGGCCTTGTCCTTGCTAGGCAGATCCTTTACCACTTGAGCTATTCTGTCAGTCCAATGCTTTTTATATATATGTCTTTTAAAGTACTGTAAGGTTGGTATAATAGTTCTTTTTTGATTTTTAAATTGATACATTTTATTGGGTATTCTAGTTAAGGCTATGTCAATTTTGTTGCTCTTTCAAAGAACCAACTTTTTATTTCACTTTTTACTACTTTTTCTGTTTTCTAATTCATTGATTTTTATTGATAGTATTTTTTCTTTCTGAGCTGTACTTGTATCCGTGGCTTTGGTTTAATGTGATCTTTTCATTTACTTTCCTAAGCTTAGATTTATCTTATACAAAAGTTTAAAGCTACAAATTTCTTTCTAAGCACTGTAGGCTGTGTTCTATACATTTTGAAATATGTTATGCTTTGTATTAATTCAAAATATATTTAGCAGTTTTCTATGTGACTTTTTAAAATTTGATCATGGATTACTTGGAAATGTGGGGTTTACCAGCAATTGATGTGTTTCCGGATTTCTTTCTCTTGCAGAACACTGAATCCATTGTGATCAGACAGCGTACTTTTTATAGTTTCAAACTTCTTTTGTGGCCCAGGGTGTGGTATAACCTGGAGACAGACTGGGAGGATTACGTTTTGAGAGCAGCCTGGGCAAAAAGTTCTTAAGAACCCATCTCAACCAATAAAAGCTGAGTGTGGTGGTGTGTCAACCCAGTTATGTAAATAGGAAGGATCTCCCTAGGAAGTGTAAATAGGAGGATCTCCAGGCCGACTAGAGGGTAAATGCAAGACCCTGTTTGAAAAATAAGTAAAGCAAAAGGTACTGAAGGAGGCCCTGACTTCAAACCTCAGCACCACTACCAATGAATGAATGAATAAATGAACAATGTACTCAGTAAGCACTTACTGAATAATAAAGAAGATCCATGCTGAACATAATTGTGTGTATCTCTGATTAGTCTCTTAGGATTTATTCCTAATAATGAAATTTCTATGTTGAAGGATGCGTTCATTTTGGAAGTTTTTGATTTTCAGACTGTTGCCTAGAATTTTTTATATCTAGGAAGACATTTTTTGATGACTATTATAAAGCACGTGTAATTGGTTGCCAAACAGTGTTCTTGGTGACATCCTCTTCCAGACTTTCTCAGGAATTATATTATAAACCTTTGGGAAAGTAGAACTCATATCACAGAGATTTTTTTGGGTAACTTTTCTGTTATTAACAAGATTTACAGGAGTTTGGAAGATAAAGAGTTGACTACAAAAGTGGGATTGTAGGTTTTCCTTTGAGAAACTCATGGTTTCTTGGAAAGATAGCTTATATTAGCTCTACAGCAGTTAGAGGAGAAAAGTGATAGAATGCAGGATAAATATCTTCTCACTATTAGCCCAGGCTAGCCTCAAACTCATGATCCTCCTGTCTCTGCCTCCCTAGGATAAATAAGTATGTTGAAGTAAACACAAGGAGGGCAAAAATCTGTGAAGTACAAAGGCAAAAGTTGTTCTTTACTGAGACTTTTAGAGTAACTAAAACTCTGAATATAGTTTCATGATTCTTCAGACTGTAGGATTTTAGGGTTGACTCTCATCTCGATCTGAGGATTAATTGAAAAGATTTGAGAAATTATTTCATTTTGGCATAACTATAAAGTCATAAAAATAAACAAAAATGAGTGTGAGGGACTATAAAAGTAAATAAACACAGCTGATTCCAGCAAAGGGGCCATGTGGGGCAGCAAAGTGAAATGTTTGCATTTGTGTAGGTTAATTTGTGTATTTGACCTAGAAATTTAAATGTGACGAAATAGAGGAGAGGGTTGTTAAGAGATTTTGTACACAAAGCATGGGGATAGGTAGTCTCTTTGGTTATCTTTCTGCATCATGCTAAAAAGTACTAGTGATGTCATTTGTACCATAATCCACTAAAAATAATTTTTGTAAATATGTTTCAAAATTTAAAAAAACTTAATGTTGTAAGAGTCTTAAAAAAGGATACGCAGAGAAAATGCTTTTTACAACATATATGGGATTCTGTCTCTAAAAAAAAAAAAATGAAAACCCCAAACTAACAAAGGTTAGTCTCACATCGAAGGTTCTAAAACGTGTCACAAAGGCAATTCTTAGAATATTACCTTCATCTTACTGGAAGACTGCTCCCTTAAATCCAACAACCATTTCCATTTTTTAATAAGCACTTTTTGAATACATTGCCACTCAACAAAAAATAGTCGTACTACCGTGTTTTCTGCTAGGTACTGGGAGGGTGACCATAAAAATTATTCAACTGAAGAGACCTCTGGGAAGTGAAAGGGAGTGCTAATAAATAAAAATTTATATATATTTAAAAAATTTTGACCATAAGTGGTTTAATTATATTAAATACTATAAAAATCCATTTAAAAACTATTGTTAATAAAATTCTAATAACACTGTTAGAAAATAAAGTAACGAGGACACAAGCTAAGAGGGGCAGGATGCCAGTCTCACCATCATAAGTGAGAACAATGGTTACCCCAGAATTCTTTTTGGCAGCTTGCATAAGACAGAGGTGGCATCTAACTTCTTTTTTTATTTTGGTGGTACTAGGGTTTAAACTCAGGGTCTTGCTAGGCAGACACTGTACCACTTGTGCCACTCCATCAGCCCTGTTTGTGCATTGGGTTTTTCTGAGATAGGGTCTCTTGAACTATTTGCCTGGGCTGGCTTTGATGGGTGATCTTCCTGATCTTTGCCTCCTAAATAGTTAAGATTACAGATGTGAGCCACTGGTGCCCAGCTTTTATTTCAAACAGAATCTTTGGTCAACTGAGCTTCATTCCTACCTCTTACATAGGTGTACCTTCCTATGAGGCTGGTTTGTTTTTTAGGAACTAGAACACAGAGGTTAAAAGCACCAGCTCTGGGCTGGGCTGCCTGGCTCCATTTCCTATCTGTGTGACGTTAGTCAGGTTACCTAACATCTCAGAGTTTCACTTCCTGCATATGGAAACAAAGGGTGGTAATACCTGTCTCCCATGGTTGCCGTGAGGATTAAAAGCATTAATGCATGTAATGTGTCTGGAACAGTGCTTGGCATACAGGGCTGCTTGTACAACTTTATTGCTATTAGTACTTAACAGGTACCAGACTTGTGAGCTGGATACAGATCAGGGATTTGTGGTGTTCCTATAAAAATCCAGATTGTCTGGCTTTCCTAGATAAATCAGAGTGCATAGGAGATAATCAGCTGTTCATAGCAGCCTTCAGCTGGTCAGTCCCAATCACTCCCTACTGCTTCAGTTGCCAACTGCTTTCGTTTTTCCACCCAGTAACTTCATTGGCTTATGGTTTTTAGCTGCCTGTACATATCTGAGCTTGCTGTCTTGGTATTCAGTGACTAATGAAATAGACATGGCCGGTCCCTGACCTCATAGGGCTTATAGGCTACCATATGTTAAGAATTTTTATGGTGAAAATAGTATGTGAGAAGACTGCACTATTGAGTATTTGCAGGCCATCTAGGAATGAGCAAAGACTGAAATCTGGGAAAACCTTGTGGTTTGGCACTAGAGCATGATGGCTCTAGATATGGAAAAGTTTGATTCAAATCAACAGATGAGGGAGAATCAGCAGGATAATTTATTGCAAATAAATCGGGATGAATGTGTACTAAAAAATAAGGGAAATAGTGGTAACTGACTTTTTTTTTTTAAAGGAAACATAGAAAATTTGAAGCTATTGAGTTTATTATGTTGAGTTGGGGGAGAAAAAGTATCTTTTCCTCATCCATCCTAGATTTATGGCTGAAACCCTCTTATAACAACAAAAAAGTCATCAAGAGAAAAGCATACAAATTTATTTAATCAATTTACATCATCTGGAACCTTCAGAAATGAAAGTCAGATAATTCTTTTATCAGGAGAATGATCAGAGCGATCTTGCTTCTACTGTTTCTCAATTGCCAAGATACCACATTGTAGGGTCCTGTGTCATTGAGGTTCCCATCATTGAGCTTCCATTGTAGATAGGATATGTGAACACAGCTGAAGTTATGAGGTAGGAGAGAAGTTAGGAACAAGGGTTTAATATTTGTGTGTCATTCAGGAAGAAGAGAAAACAGAAGCTGTGAGAGGAGCAGTGTGACTTTTTTTTTTTTTTTTACAGGCCTTCTCATGGTGAATAGGGGAAATGGAACAGGTAAAGGAGAGTAAGAAGGGTCAGAGAGATGGCAAGGATTATGATATTGTAGCTGTTGAGAAGAATATTTCAAAAAGATTCATAAGATGATTGTATACAAAAATTAAAACATTAACTTTTGTTTCTTAGTATTTAGCAAATCATAATAAATCCTGGATGAAAGATCATTATAAATTACTCTCTGAATTATTAGTTTAATCAAGATTGAAATGTTTACAGTCATTTTATTAATTGGCTAGAAAGGAATGATGACATAGTTATTTTCACAGTTTATAAACCATGTGTTAGTAGTCTCATGTGAAGGAATCAACAATGTAAAATTTGCCTGGGTTACACGTGATTTCTTTTTGTCTCATTTACAGTTTATAAGGTATTTTTACTTACATAATATTATGACTTTTTTAAGGTTTGAATTTTTGCCTTTAAGTTTCCAAATGGATTATTGTATATCTTCATATCTCCCCAGTATTGTGGTCTTGATCTTTCCTATTTTGAAACCAGTTTTCTTGTGTCTCTGCTGTAAAAATATGTTTCAAGGTAGTTTGTATAATTGAAAAGTGTTGCCACAAGGTGTCATTGCAATCTATAAAAAGAATTTCCATGTAAACACATGAACCCTAAGTTGTACAATTTTTACATTTCCTTGATGTTTCAAATCTTTTTTTTTCAGTTGTCTTTTAAGATATATTATGTCTTTTGTATTAAAGTGAAAAATAAAGTAGTTCATGTTCTTGAATTCTCATATTTTTACACAAACATATGCTTTCTACACATAAATTTCTTGACTGTGTTGCTATAGAAATGAGTTGTTTGAAGAAAAGAATAAGGAGGAGAAGCAGCAGGTGGACATTTAAGGAATAAAATCCTCGTTTTATGTCTTTGTTCCTTACAGAGCAATTTTTAGATTTACCTTCTGCTTATGAAATCCCTGTGGAAGAAAGATGGATATTCTGAATATTTTACCATGATGGTGTTTACAATTTACTAAGATGCTTTTCCAAAAGTTGTTCTTGATTTTTCATTCTTGTAGAGGGTTAGTTCTTGAAGTAATTGTAATCTTTGAAAGAGTCTTTTCCACTTTAATTGCATTACATTTTTGTGTTTTGTTTTTTAAGTGTCCTGATTTCCTGTTTAGCTTTTTAACTAAAGACATTTAGCTGATTTGTTTTTTGGGGAGCATGGGGAATCAATAGCTGTTAACTCTTCCCTTCTGCCTCCCAATTCAAGACTATTTCTTCCTTTGAATACCCGTTGCCACTGTCTTAGTTCAGGTCCTCATTGCTCCCCCCGCCCCCCGCTCTTCCCCCGCAACGCCTCTCTTTTTCTTGCAGTTCTGGGGATAGAATCCAGGGTCTTGCATCCTTTACTCTTTCTCACTGTCTTAGTCTTTCTTCCCCCCAAATCTTTTATCCATATCTTGGATTAACCAGTTATTTTTCTGAAGTACAAATTTGACACTGCACCCTGGTCTGTCCTCCACTCGCAGTTTTAAAATCTTTGATCAGGTTTCTTACTTCCAAAAATAAACTCTGTTCTTCAAGGCCCTGCTTTACCTCTTTAGGCTGCACTCCTAATCTTCTGAACTTCTGTCTCCATGCCCTTGTACTCAATGTTTCTTCCCTGTATTTCCTCCTTAGTTTTATTTTAGGATTACCTTCATTGTGAAGTCTTTGACAACTTCTCTAATAGAATTAGGGCTTTCTTCTTTCTGCTTCCATAACCTTTTGCAATGTTTATTAAACTTTCTGAATTTTTTTTATCATTTTGAAAAGGTAAGCATATGCAAGTGATAGAAATTATAACAGTCCAAAAATGATTTAATAGTACATTTTCTCTCATCCTTGTTCAGTCAGCAGTTGTTGGTTGATATGTGTATTTGTTAGCTTTCCAGCATAACTTATTATTTTGGTTCCCAGTTTTGGAGGTTCTAGACTATGATTGGGTAGATCTGTTGCTTTGGGACTTTGTTGGATAGTGTGTGATGTAGCAAACTGGTCTCCTCATGCCCAAGAAACCAAAGAAAGAAAAGAAAGGTTCCGAGGGGAGTCCCACATTCCCCCTTGGGGGCATGCCCTTAATGACCTAAGGCAACTCCTAGTAGTGACATCCTAGGAACCAATCCTTTAACATACGGACCTTTGGATGATATTCACCATCCAAACTATAGCAATATATATGTTCCATGGACCATTATTAACTCCTTGAGGACAAAGATTTTCTTATTCTTATCTCTATCCCTGTACCTAACAAAATGTCTGGCATGTAATAGGCTTTTTGAAAATATCCGTATTACTGTGAATATGTGCAAGCTGTTTCTTGATGAGAAATCTGCTTGACTTGATTGTGTGTCTATTTCTTTATATCCATGATGCCCTCTTGTTATAGAGGACCATTCAGTAAATATGGTTAGTAGCTGCTTGGTAAGTACTAGTTTAATCAGTTTTTTAGAAAGATATATTTAAAAAATTACCTGTGTGTCTTGGGAGTCACTTTTATTTATCTATTTCTGGCTATGAAAAATTTTAGTTTCTTTCAACAAATTCTTTTTTTGTTGGTGGAGTAGTTCTGGATTTTGAACTCGCGGCCTCATACTTAGTAGGCTGGCGCTTTACCACTTGAGTCATACCAGCAGCCCTTTTCTGACAGATGTAAGGGTCACCTACAGTAAAAATACTTAATTTTCCTTATGATGTTTTCAGACTGAGGTTTATAGCTCATGGGGATAAAATTAAGTGAGGATTTATTTAAAAATTTTTCAGGATATATGGTTGGATCAGTAGATTTTCTAATGTATTATACATGTGTATGGGACTGAATAAAACATTTAGCGCATCTCATACAGTGCATGTTGAATGTCCTCCAGAGGTGCTCAGTGCTCATGTTTTATGTACTAGAGCCTACGCTAAGAAACGCTGAAATGAAGTTAAAGTCATTTTCACCTTTCAGATCACAACTTTTCAAAGACTTTCATAATTTATTGCAACTAAGCATTTGAAGTTGACTGATTACTGTATATTACTTTCCAGAATTCTTTTGTGAGAATTAAGCTGTATAGAGGCAGACATTATATTTATAACATTTTATAGAATAACAATTTAATTCAGAGTGCTTGGTGGTTGATTGCTAACCACTCTAATACATATCTTCTTCTGTTTTCTTTCTTTCTTCTTCTTTTGCCCCCCCCCCACCCTCTTTTTTCCCCCTAAATCACAATTATGGGGCCTGGCAAATTACCAGAGCTTTGAAGGGTCTACTCCCAGCTACACTTCAGGTTCTGGCAGAGTGTCAAGATGTGACTTGTTTTTGTACACAAGATATCCTGGAAAGACCATGGAAAATCCTGTTGGATGATGAGTGTAGGATTTTCTCTGTGTTTTGAAGCAGTTAATTTCTAATGTTTATAAGTGAAGTAAATGCCTGATGCAGGTTATCACTAGATTTTTTTATTTTTTATTTTTTTAAAGAAACTGCACTCATTTTGGGGGGGATGTAGCATTTAAAGCATTGTTTTGAAATGCTCAAAGGCATAACATGAGCTTTTTGATGAAATGTGTTTTGGAAGCTTTCCATGAGTTCAGCAGCTGTGCTTTTTTAGTATTTTGAATTACCATACTTTTTGGGCAGACATTGTGCCATTCAGTGCTCAAGAAATTCAGTGCCTATACAGAAGAAAATGTCATATGTAGAACTGGTATTGGTCAAAAGTGGTAGGAAGGACATGTGGGTGTGACTGTTGGATCCGAATAGTTGCAAAGAAGGGAAGAGAAAGAATTTGAATTAGGGTTGTGCTGGTGCTTTTAAAGTTGCTTTTCAGAGGCACTCTGCTTACTGATAAAGAAGCTGACCAAGATAATGTTTCACTTTTTTTTCTTCTTATGGTTTGAATTATGTGCTTAATTTAAAAAAATTGCATTATAAATATGTTTATTTGGTAAACTCTGCATAATAGGATTTTTAAAATATTGTGTATTTCATGTGTCCAGTATATGTTTAGGTATCTATCTGATTAACTGATAGCTATATATTGACTGATACTGATTTTAAATTGTAGTACAGATTTTGAATTTGGGTAAAATTCATTATCAGTAATAAATAGGAGAGAAACTCCAGTGTATTAATGACCTTGACTGCTCTAACAAATTATGTACTTAAAAAAAAGCAAACACCCAAATTTTACTCCCTCACAGTTTTAGAGATTAGAAGTCTGAGATCAAGTTGTTGGCATTGCCACATTCCGTCCAAAAGGCTCTAGGGGAGAAATCCTTTCCTTGCGTCCTCTAGCTTCTTGTGACTCCAGGCATTTCTTGTTTTATGGTTACGTTTCCACACTCTGCCTCCTCTTCAGTCTCAAAACTCTCTCTTCCTCCTCACTTACAAAGATATATGTGATTGCATTTAGGGCTCACCCTTAACAATCCAGGGTGTCTCCTCTTAGGATTCTTAATCACATCTTTTATTGTATAAGGTAATATTCATAGCATCCAGGGATTAGAAAGTGGTACATATTTTGGTGGGTGGCATTTAGCTCACAATAGTCTGGAAACCTCATTTTCTGAATACAGATAGATAGGAAAAAAATTGAGACCAAAATGGCATTAAATGGTGACCCATATCTCTGCATTCTGGTCTAGTGAGTTCCTGTTCAGCCCTGAAAGCACTGTTCAAGTCTGCAGTAGTGTGCATCTGTAATCCTTGCACTCAGCAGCTGAGATGGGAGGATCAGTTGAGTCCAGGAGTTCAGAGACCAGTCTGGACAACATAGTGAGACTTTGTCTCACAAAAAAACCAAAACAGCTAAATAATACATTACTTCCTCTGTGAAGTACTGATTCTCCCAAACACATAATTAATTTTCTTTTTTGTCTTACATTGTAGTGCATGTAACACATGTAGAGTAACTTTCTCCATGGCAAGAAATATACCTTATATCTTTATAACATCCACACCTTAAACAGCCATGAACACATATTAGGAGCTCAGAAATATGAAGTGAACAGATATGATATGACCAAAGACATAAATGGTCTAAAAGCCTAAAGTATTTACTTTCTTTTTAATTCTTTATAATAAAAGTCTCCAAAATCCTTCTCTAGGAAGGATTTAACTTCTCTAGGAAGTTTTAGACTCTAGTTAAATTGATTAAAAAGTACTGAGGGTTCCCATATATTCTGTCTCTGTACACACATAACTTCCCCTATTATCAGTATCCCATACCAGAGTGGTACATTGGTTACAACTGATGGGTCTGCATTACACATTATTATTAACCAAAGTCTGCAATTTACATTTAGTTTCACTGTTGATGTTATACATGCTGTAGGGTTTGACAGTTGCTTATAGGTATATATCTACCATTATAATGTTATATGGAATAGTTTCACTCCTCTAAAAATCCTCTGTTGTCTCCAGTTCACTGATCTTTTTATTGTCTTCTTAGTTTTATTTTTGTCCTGAATGTCATATAGTTGGAATCTTTTCAGTCTTTTCAGGCTGGCTTCACTTAGCATGTATGTAAGGTTCCTTCATGTCTTTTCATGGCTCTAAAACTTATTACTTTTCCTCCATATCTTTCATGGCTTGATAGCTTATTCCTTTTTAATGCTGAATATTCTGCTATATGGGCATACTATGGAGAGTATTCTCATTCACTTTTGGAGAGAATCCTCATTTGCTTCCAAATTTTGGCAATTAGGAATAAAGGTGGTATAAACGTTAGTGCAGCTTTTTATGTGGATGTAAGTTTTCAGCTCATTTGGCTAAAGACCAGTGAGTGTGATTGCTAGATCTTTACAGTAAGAGTATGTTTAATTTTTGTAAGAAATCGCCAAACTATTTGCCAAAGTGATTATACCATTTTGCATTCCCACCAGTAATGAGAGTTCATTTTGCCCCACATCCTTACCAGCACTTCTTGTTGTCAGTGTTTTAGATTTTCCTCCTTCTAATACATGTACTGGTTTGCAGTTCGCTAGTGACATGATGTTGAGCATCTTCTCATATGCTTATTTGCCACCTATGCATGGCCAAGTGTCTGTTCAGGTCTTTTGCCCATTTTAATTGGGCTTTTGTTATTACTGCATATTTGAGGTGGTACTGGGATTTAACCTCAGGGCTTCATGCTTGCTAGACAGGCACTCTACTACTTGAACCATACCCCCAGCCCTTTTTTCTGTAGTTAATTTTTGAATAGGGTATCATGTTTTTGCCTGGTGCCATCTTCAGACTGTGATCCTCATATATGCCTCCCAAATAGCACACATCACCACACTTGGCTTATTGGTTGAGTTGGGGCAGGAGGAGTGCTTGTTAACCCACCCCTCAACCTGGGTTGTCCTCAATCTGCTCATCCTGATCTCTGCCTCCTGAGTAGCTGGAATTATAGTCACATACCACCATGCGTGGCCCTTATTGGTGAATTTGAAGAGTTCTTTATTTTGGATGGTAGACCTATATCAGATGTGTCTTTTTCAAATATTTTCCCATAGTCTATGACTCACCTTCCCGTTCTCTTACCTATCTTTCACAGAACTTTTCACTTTAATGAAATCCAGTTTATTTATTTCTTCCTGGATCATACTTTTGTTGTATGTGAAGAGTTATTACCATATCTAAGGCTGTCTAGATTTTTTTCCTGTGTTATCATCTAGGAGTTTTATATTCATAGTTTTACATTTAGATTTTTAGATGTGCATGTTCATTGGTTCTAGCACCATTTGTTAACGTCTTCTTGGAGATTTGACTTTTTTTTATAATTTAGTGTCACTTTTATCCCCAAGACTTTACCTTGCTCAGAAGTACGCTCTGTTCAAAATTGTCTTAATCCAGTGAGCGTTGTAGCAGCTTAGATTAGTCAGCCTAAAAGGAATTGGAAGATGGGTTACAGGAAAATATCCAAGATAAAGTAGAAAGAGAACAAGGACAAAGAAAAGAAAAGGCAATTCAGAGAATAAAGTAAACATGCCATTCTAACAGACATGCAATTGGAGTCCCAGAAGGAAAGAGAGAATACAGCAAATACAGCAGAATATCTGAATGAAAAAAAAAGTCAGTATTTCCAAACTGATAAAAGATATTGAATCTCAGATTTAAAGTTCTGCAAACCTTAAACAAATAAAAAGAAATCCACATCTAAGCACCTCACATTATGACGGCTATAAAACAAAAACAAAGAAAGATGTTAAAAATCAACCAATAGAAGAGAAAGTATCTTCAAATAAGTACAAAATGACAGAGAACTGGTATAAACAAAGCTAGAACACATTATAATACTATCCTTAAAGTGATGAAAGAAAGTAACAGAAAAAAAATTTTAAGAGTGATGGTAAAATAAAACCTACTTCATTCCAGAAGACACACACTTTGTACATAAGAGTTTTGCAAACACAAAGACATAAATGATTGATTGATTGTGGTGCTGGGCAACAAATCCAGTCTTGTGCCTGCTCAGCAAGTGTTCTACTACCGCACTAGATCCTCAACCCAAACTCTTAATTGTGATTATTTTGTTTTAGAATTTCCTTTCTTCTTACTTTTTTTTTCTTTCTTCCTATTTTTGATGGTAGTGGGGTTTAAACTCAGACCTCATGCTTGCTAAGCAAGCGCTCTACTACTTGAGCCATACCCCCAGCCCTTTTTTTGCTTTTAGTTATTTTTTGGATAGGGTCTTTTTTTTTTTTCGCTCAGGGTTGGCCTCAAACTGCAGTTCTCCTACCTATGTCTCCCATGTAGCTGGTATTACAGACATGAGTCACAATGCCTGACTTATTGGTTGAGATGGGGGGGTCTTGCTAACTTTTTGCCCAGGCTGGCTTTCAACCTCAGTTTCTGCCTGTTGAGTAGCCGGAATTACAGGCGTGCACCTTCATGTCCGGCCTTGTTTTGGGGTTTCTATTTCTTTCTTTCTGTGGTTTCAGAATTCTCAACCTTGCTTAATATTTCCATGAGCAAATATCAAAACATTTCTTTTAGAATATCCAGACTTTTGTATGTCTGTTGTTACTTGATGTTAATTCGTATTGTTTTATCTTCTCATGGACCTGATTATTTTTTATTTTCGTACACACTTACATATATTTACATATATATGCATACTTTTTTTAGTGCTGGCTATTAAACTTTGGGTCTTGTGCATGCCAGACAAATGCTGTACTGCTGAACTACCTGCCAGATCATTAAAAACTGTTTTTTTTTTTTAATAGCAATTTGAGGCCTAGTCAAATATCTTTCCTCTGAATTGCCCTTATTCCTAAGAGGTAGTCCTTAAAGTCTCTACTAAAAATAAAGGATGCTCACCAGGGTGGTTCTACTCCTTGCTGAAGTAGTCTGTCTTTGAATTTGAAGGCTGTCAGAAGGCATTCAATCTCCCAGTTACTGCTCTGGCCTGGTAGGTGCCTCCAGGGGAAGTGGTCCCAAATGCCAGTCTCATCTTCCTGTATCTCTATCCTTGCCTGAAACCCTCTCAGTAAATATTTACTGTCTAGTTAATTTTCCACTACCTTCAAGGTGATGTTTAAAATATGTATCTGGCTTTTTTTTTTTGTCCTCACCAAGAGGCGTGATCCAAGTTACCTAATCCTCCATTGTTGGAAATAGAAAACTGTCTCTAGAGTTCTTGGTAGAAAGGATTGGTAGTCCATTTTCCTTAGTATTTAAGTTAATTTAGTTAAGGTTCTGCTTTCATGGGAAAATCCCATATAATTGGTATAAGAAGCGGTTCTTTGTAACCCTTAATATGTGATGGTAGAACTGCTTGTGAAGGCCAGAGAAAGGATTGTGTTTATGAGGCCTGTTTGTTTATGACACTGGATATTTGGAGGACTACTGTAACTACTTTCTTAGATTATCATTGATAAATATGAAACTGGAGAACTGAATATATCATATGTAGTTTATTTTGCATAATATTACATATCAGTTACAAAATTCATTCTGACCATGATAAGATTTGCACAAATAGACAAATGGTTTCTGTGATTCTTAAATCCCATAGAGGAGGAAGTTCCGGAAAAGGATATTGGCAAATGCAACCCAGGGGCTCATAATTTGAGTTAGAAAGTTCTTTCAGTATCTAATACATTATATTTAAGCCTATTCATATTCAGTCATCCTAGAAATAGAAAACAGTTAATGGGTCATAGTATGGTTTCATTACAGTGTAGGATTCAGCAAAGGTGATTTGTGTATTTGTTCAGTAGGTAGTGAGTAGGCCCTATTGGCAGGATATTCTTGATATCTGGTAGGAAATGAGACTAAACAAGGTAGATTGGAGCTGATTGTGTAACACCTTAATAAGTTGGAATGTTTTGACTTTGTCTTGTATAGGAGCTTTTGAGTGAGAGTGAGAAGTCACATTTAAAAAAAAATTTATCTGGTAATAACTTTGTGAGCTGGCCAAGAGAGAAAAAATATTGGAAGCAGGGGTAGGAAAAGCTCTAATAATTTTCTATTTAGAGGTGGTAAAAGCCTGACTTTTTATGGTGAGTAGGAATGAAGAGAATGGGTAGGTTTTAAAGGAATGGTATTGATGTTTATAAATAGGAACTTGAGAGAGAGACCAGAGAAGGCTTTGAGGTTCTTAGTATGGATGAATGGCATTATGATACTGGTATTAATTCTGGAAGCTGGAAAGTCAAAATGTTGAAAACAAAGATGAGGGGCTGGAGGTGTGGCTCAAACAGTAACGCTCCTGCTGTTCAAGTGTGAAGTCCTGAGTTCAAACCCTGATCACCCCCACCTCCGAAAAACCAGAACAAAACCCTAGGATGATGAATTTGTTTTAAGATAATTTGAATATAGGTTGATGATAGACCTGTTTAATATAATGACAGATAAGGGGCTAGAAAATGAGAACTGAATTATTTTAGGAATGTGCTGATTTGATTATCTAAACAATTTTTTGTATTTTTTTAAAAGAAAATTTAACAATAAGGTATATGTTGTCCTGTGGTTGGGACTACATATTGCTTCTCCAGAATTTATACTACTTATAGTTTATTTTTTGACTCTAGGCATATGTAAACATATCTGTGTAATATATTATTCATTTTGCAAGGGGAGTGGACTTACTTTATCCTTTCTGGTTTATATTAGAGAGTTTACTCATGGATGTTTAGCCTAGTTCTGATTTTTTCACTTTTTATTAAAGATGATGTTATGTAGTTATGTTTGGATATATGATAAACATTTTTGGTGGAATAAATTCCTATAATTGGGTAAGGGAATAAGCAGATTTATTGTTTTAATATGAATAACTTTCCAAAAAGAGTAGTATTGAGTTTTATGTGCAAATTATCAATGTGATTGTTTTTTTTTTCAAATTCAGATTTGAATTTGGGGCCTTGTGCTTGCTAGGCAAGTGCTCTTATCACTTGAGCCGTAATCCCAGTTCTACAATGTGATTTTTTTTTTTTAGGAGAAAGTATATCATGTACTTTGAGTGTGGTATCTGTTAGTAGTGTATAATAAGCTAGCTTTATTAGTTACCCAGATTAACATACAAAAAGGCAGTGAAATTGTAGTTGTTGTCTCTGAACTGGAAAAATTCTCTTAGCTTGGGAAAATATAAAATCTGTCTTAGTCCTTTTGGGAGGTCATAACCAGATACTGTAGAGTAGGTGGCTTAAAGAACAGAAATATGTTTCTCACAGTTCTGAAGGCTATGAAGTCTAAGATCAGGATACCAGCAAATTGGTGTCTGGTGAGGCACCACTTCTGGGTTGCAGACAGTTGTTTTGTATCTTCACATGGTAAAGAGGGCAAGCTCTAGTTTCTTGCTCTTAGGGACACTAACTCTGTTATGGGGGCTCTACCCTCTAGACACCATCAGAGGCCCTAGCTCCTGATAACCATCCTGTCGGGGCCTTAGGGCTTTAACATTTGAATTTTAGGGAGGACTATGTATGTGTGCAATTCATAAGAACTAGAATTGAAGATGAGGTTGGTGTTTGAGAAAGGGATATTTTGAAATTGGCTAAAGTTCTGGAGAGTACTTCTAGTAGATTTCAGTGCCAAAAGGGAAAGAAAGCATTCTAATTTTACTTTCCAGAAATATTCAGGTCTTACTAAATTTCATTTCCAAAGGGACTAATTCTCATTTTAAAGTGGGAATCAATGGGAAAATTTACTTCACTGTATACTTAACTGAATGAAAAAAAAATTCAGTTCTGAAATCTTCTTTTACTGTAGTAGAATTTAAAGGGTAATTTTTTACTATCCTAAATAAAAACCCGTGCTTCAGGCTTTCAGCAAATTAAAACCAAAACCATATAATACTTTTTGTTGCTGTTATTGAAAAGTATGAGATAGGTTTATTGTATGTTTCTATCTTAGAAGTTAATTTGAGTCAAGGAGCAGAATGAAAAGTACATGGCAGTTTTATGATCCAGTTCTTAATTCTGTTGTAAATTTTCTTATTGTGCTGGGGTACATTGTAGAATTTACAGAGTTCTTACAATGTATCAAATATATCATACTTGAATTTACCCCCTCCATTATTCTCCTTTAACTCCCCTCCTCCCATTCTTGGAATAGTTTCAACAGGTCTCATTTTTCCATCTACATTCAGGTATACACAGTATTTGCACCATGTTCACCCTCCTACACCCTTTCCTCACATCATCCCCCTCCCACTGGTACCAGCCCCTAAGACAGGACCTGTTCTGCCCTCCTGATTTCCAGTTTTGTGAAAGAAAAAGATTTTTCTTTACTTAAGGTAGCTAGCTATACAGGCAGTTTCCTTGTGACATTTCCATGTATATATGTATTATAATCCACATTAGTTCATCTCCTCTATTTTTCTTCTACTTTAGTCCTCTTCTTATGGGAATATGGACCTAATACAAATATAACAATATTATGAAAAAGCTTACACTAAGGGGAAGTCACTAGGAGAGGGGGAGGGTAAAAGAAGGAAATTAAGGTGAATATCATTAATGTACTCTCTATACAAGAATGAATTTTTAAACCTGTAAACGTATATCTTAACAGATATTTTGCCCTCTGTACTTACAGATGTTGAATCCTAGTGCATGTTTAAAATGAGAGTAAGGAATGAAGTTTCCTTGAAGGACTTTCCTCTTCCTTAGAGTATAATTTCACAGGAAGCCAAAGCAATCCCAAGTTTAGCTTAAAGGTCTTCTTATGTAATATGTAGACATTTTTCATTTATCAGAGATGATATATTTCAAGCAAGACTGGTTAATTTAATGAATGCTTTGCATAGGCCAAAGATCTTCTTATAAGAGAATGTAGTTAATGATACCCTATGACTAAGCAAGAATGCTATGAGTGGGGATATAGCGGTAAAAATAGAGAAGATACCCATCTGTCTATCTGTGTCTATAGTTATGGTGGTCTAGAGAAAGGTAAGGGATGTTAAAGGCAATAGAACTGTTTTTGTTAAGATGTTTGTTTTTATAATGTCATGTTTTCATAATTTTTTGCTTCTAGAAGCAATAAACATTTAGTTAACATAATATGGGGTCAGTGCTTTGAGGGATGGGTGAGGTAATTTAGTTTCCTGTTCTTAGCTCCTATGTGCATAACACATAGGAGGTGATCAATATTTATGTGTTGATTGATTCCTCATCTGCATCTGCCACCTGAGTGCAGTTTGCCTTATGTCAGATAAAAGACCTTTCATAGCATTAATCACTGTAGCATTAATCACAGACTTAGTAGTTCCCGAAGGTCATCTTTGTGAAGACTGTGATTCTCTTTATCCACTTAGCAAGTTTCAAATGCCTTTTC
Organism: Castor canadensis; assembly: GCF_047511655.1. Classification (NCBI taxonomy): domain Eukaryota; kingdom Metazoa; phylum Chordata; class Mammalia; order Rodentia; family Castoridae; genus Castor; species Castor canadensis. Next base: position 132,215,640 of record NC_133393.1, on the reverse strand, counting down.
CTTTGATTTAGGAGTATGCATTTGACCAGTCCACCCTTGAAGTTTCACACAGTAGCTTCAGAAAACGTGCCTGGTTTATGAATCCAAGGTAACTAAACTGGAAAACTCTAGACTTATCATGTAGTAAGGTTAGTACTAGAAGATGTGATTGATGGTCGTAGCATCTCTGCATGGTAGTAAAGAAAAAATCTGAAGCTATGATTACTACCTTCGTTCTTGCATTTTGTTTTATGAACAATTAGAAATTAAAAACAGGACTTTGTAATAAAAATGCTGAGGAGAATAATAAATGATTAAAAATTTCGGTAACACCAAAAGAAACTTCAGTTTACTGTTCATTAATTATGTGTATTTTTCTATGCAGGTATAATTTGGCATCCTGAGAGTCTGCCTTAGCAAGAAAGACGTGGGAAATAATCCTGAAAAGAAAACTGAAACAATAAGAAAGACACAACTTATTTTTTATGGTTGTCAGCTTCCTTACAAATATGGACACTTTTCCCAACATTTTTCCACCTGGTGGAGACAGTATGTTAAATGCTGAATCTGAACTGCAGCAAGTGTTAATTGATGAAAGGGTACGATGTGAACATCATAAAACGAATTATCAGACTCTGAAAATTGAACATACAAGGTAATTGCTTAAATTTAAAAACAAGGCAAGAGGTTGGGTGATTTAAAGAGTTATTGGATCTGTCTTGACTGTTTGCTCTAAAACATACTAGAACTGTTACTTTGCAGTAATTCATTTAACACTTTTCTTCTTTTTTAAGTTGTACTGGAGTTTGAAATCAGGACCTTGAGTTTACTAGGCAGGCAGCTTATTATTTGAGCCACGCCTTTAGGTATTTTTCAAATAGACTCTGGCATATATTCCCTGCTGGCCTGACTGTGATCCTATTTTCACTTTGTCGTAGCTGGGATGACAGACTCATGCCACCATGCCCAGCTTTTTCATTGTTTGAGATGGTCTCTTTTTGCTTGAGTTTGGCATCAACCCAGAATCCTCCCAATTAGCACTTTTAATACATTAAATTTTTTGCTTTAAAATTACTTTGTCTATTAAATCAAGTAGATTGTGAATTTATAAGGTCTTATATTAAAAATGGCAAGGTATATAATATTAAATATATTCAAGTGGCTAAGTGTGTTTTTTCCCTTAAAGTAAAATATCATTTAGGAACTACTGTGCTAATAATTAAATGGAATTTTCTAGAGAAAAGATATTTACAAGTTTAATGGAATTTCTAATGTTAGTCTTGTTTTTCTGTAATATTGCAATTAGAAAGCAAAGGATACACTTAAAATTAAATTTTTCTTTTTTAAAAAAAAATTAGGTTGCAGGAGGAGTACAAAAAATCACAAAATGAACTTAAACAACTGTTAAATGAAAGGCAAAGTAACCAGGAAAACTTCCAGTTGCTATTGGAAGACATAAGAAGGGACTTAGTAGAAAAAACTAAAGACTTGGAAGAAGCGAAATTGCAGGTGAGAAAATATGTTTGAGTTTGTATAAAAATAGTCAGATGGCTAGTACAAATAAGTAGCTTTGATAAATATGTTGAATTCTTTCTGTATGCTTACTGATTATTTTACTGTATTTCTAGTTGATATAATCAAATCTTTTGTATATTTTAGAACATTTGCTATCATGTAAGGTGGGCATGTAACCACTTTATGTAAATTGATATTATATTACCTACTCTGAAATATTTCACCATTCAGAATAGTAAAGGAAAAGGCCAGTTTGAATTGATTAAAATTCAAGATTAAAGAATTTTAAAAAAATGTTCTAATACTGGTATATGTATTGCCACTTAAACTATTAGAAAAGGTTGATAGCTATTTTTTAAGGAGCTTCTTGAAGGAGACTGAAACCAATATGAACACATACTTTATGTGCACATTGTAAATGAGTTTCTAAAGCAAAAGTCAGTTGCTATGAAAGAGGTAAACTGCTGTTTCTTTAGATGCCTTTCAGTGTTCATTTGCTGAAAAGTAGAGAAAGGCTAAACTTCAGCTTGTCAAATTTTATATAAATTTCAAATTTCTTTTTTTTTTTCTGGTACTGGGATTTGAACTCAGGGCCTACACCTTGAGCCGCTCCACCATCCTTTTTTGTGTTAGCTATTTTTAAGATAGGGTCTTGTGGAATTAATTGCCCGGGGCTGGCTTCAAACCGCGATCCTCCTTATCTGTGCCTCCTGAGTAGCTAGGATCACAGGCTTGAGTCACTGGCGCCCGGCTTGCTTCGTATTAATGAATAATGTTTTTAATGTTCCTTTGTACTCTCAGTAGCATCAGATACAGAATGTGCTTAGTGCAAATAATAAGGTATTTAAGTCTAAGTTCATAGAGTAAGAAGGCATTTTTCAAGTTATGTAGTTAGGCATGTCACGTAACTTACAGATTTCCTTTGACTGGCAGCCTGAGAAGCTTGTCACGTACATATCTTCCTGAAGTCTTTCATTGTTCTAAGCCTGTGTTGGAACTTCCACTATGCTTATTGTTTCATCCCTCGGTAGATTTTAGACATTTAAGCAAATGAGAAAACTTAAGAACTATTACTTGTAGAGGGAAATGTAAACTTAATCTTATAGAATCAGTGGATTAATTTGTTTTATAAAAATTGAGAGGACTATATGAATGGAAGCAGTGCTAAACCAGAGGCATTTGAGACGTTCTTTAGGCATTTAATTTTTCTTATCTCTTGAGAGTAACATCTAAACATGTTTAATTGTTCCAAGCACATACAGAAATAAGCTTAAGAAGTCTGAAATGGCTGTGTTAGTATCAGATAAAATAGATTTTCAAAACAGAGTTTATCACTAATTGTAAAAGGAGATTGTTAATGAAAAAGGATCAATTTATCAAGAAGATGATGACCTTCAACAAGTGACCTACTCTCTATGCCTTAGGTTTCTCATGTGGTAAAGATCACAGTGTTTCTACCTAACTGGTTGTTGTGAGAACTAGTGATCACATGCACATTTTTACACTTGTACCTTGCATATAGTAGATGCTCATAAATGATGTCATCTTATTTCTACTTGAATGCAGGCTCCATAAGGGCAGGTACTTGTTTTCAGTGTGACTGCAGTGTTTAGGACAGTGCCTAGAAAATACATATTTGTTGAATGAACAAATAAATGGAATAAATAATGAAATTGATTTTGATATGCTATCTTTATATAATATAATATTGGACTCACTGTTTCATACATGCCTAGAGCCTCAGGATCTTAGTGATGATAGCCGTCTAGTTTTCTTTCATAGCTCTTTGGGGTTGAGTTGTGCCCAGAAGGATATGTTGAAGTTCTAACTCCTAGGGCCTCAGAATGTGATTATATTCGGAAGTAGGGTCATTTCAGATATAATTAGCTGTTGATGAAGTCATATTGGAATATGGTGAACCTTTAGCTTAATATGACTGGTGTTCTTACATGAGAAGAAATGAGACATGTAGAAAGACACAAGAGCTTCCAGGGAATGCTGTGATGTGTGGAGGCAGCTGCTTGCCAGCGTACCTCCTAAGAAGTGGCAAGGAAGGATCTTCTAGGTTTCAAAGGGAGAAAGGCCTTGCCTAGTACCTTGATGTCAGACTTTGAGCTTCCAGAACTCTGTGAGACAATAAATTTTTTCTTGGTTTTAGTCACTTAGTTTTTCTAGTTTTCTTCTGGCAGCCTGAGAAAACTAATACACTGTCCATCATTTTCAACCCAAGACTCTTCATTTGCTGTCTTCAGTGCTAGAGAATTTAGTTAAATTTTTTTCTTTGTTTTGAGAAGGGACCTAAAGAGGTGGGGCAGGGGGGCCTTGAGGATCACTGTGTTGCCCTAGCTGAACTTGAACTAGATTTCATTCTGCCTCCACCTCCAGAGTAGCCAGGATTATAGGTGTGAACCACCACACCTGGCTATCTAGTGAACTTTTAAAAGTAACACATTTCCATTTATGGATTGGAGTATGTTAAATATTTTCTCTGTTATATTGAGATGAAATAACATCTACCCTTTTTCCTCTGTGTTCTTACACTGTTTCTAAAAGAACTTTGGATGTTCCTGCGTGTTATAACCTCCCAAATGTTCACTGACAAATGTATTATATATAGTAAAGTTTTTGGGTTTTGATATAAACATATCTGGTTTCCGATATTTTTTTGGTGGTGCTGGGGTTTGAACTCAGGCCCTTGTGCTTACAAGGCAGGTGCTCTGCCACTTGAGCCACTTTGCCAGCCCTTCTATCTGAAATTTATCTGGCAAGAAATGTGCTAAAGAAACATCATGTATACACAAAGCAATTTAGCTGTTTGCTTAATGGATGGTTGCAATTTGTACAAATTGTAAGTTAAGAAAACTTCAGTAAATTTAACAGTAAGATCAAATATTTCAGTGGAGGTTTATGAAAGATGCTTATTTTTAAAGTACAAAAGACATTTGCGTAAGGAATATTTTTGCATCAATACTGAGTGAGTAGGAATAATAGTATGCTAGCTCATAGGATTATTATAAAGATATAATGAGATCTTGCATAGACAGTGTTAGTATAATACTTTGACATACTAGTGAACAGTTCACATTAGCTATTATTATTACAGATCGAGAATTCCTTATCAGAAGTGCTTGGAACCAGAAGTGTTCAGATTTTGGAGTTCATTGATTGAGCATACCTAATCTGAAAATCTGAAATCTGGGGCTGGATGTGATTGTGCATGCCTATAATCTCAGCTATTTGGAGGCAGAGATGGGGAAGATTGAGGTTCAAGGCCAGCCTGGGCAAAAAATGAGGTATTTCCCATCTCTGCAAACAAGTTGGATATGATTGTGTGCACCACTTGTTTTAGCATCTTGAGGTATAGGTGTGACGATCATGAGGCCCTTGGCAAAAATATGAGACCCTATCTGAAAAATAACTGAAGCAAGAAAGGGCTGCGGGCATGCTTTGAGTGGTAGAGTACCTGTCTACCCAAGTGTGAGGCCCTGAGTTCAAACCCTAATACCACCACATAAGTAAGTAAGTAAGTAAATAAGTAAATAAATGAAAATTTGAAATCCAATATGCTCTAAAGTATGAAGCTTTCTCAGCATCATGATACTCAAAAGTTTTGGATATTTGAGCATTTCAGATTTCAGATTATTTAATTGGTTTTAACCTAATAAAAAATGTGTCTGATCAAATAAACCCTTTAAAAGTCTCTAGGAATAAGAAATAAGCAGCAAAGAAGCTCTTGACCTTGAAGAAGCAAACTACCATGTGAAGTCAGCCATGTGACAGATTGATGGACAGTTTGTAAGAGCTGAAGGCCTCAGTCCTAATGTAAAGAACTGAATTCTGCTAACAACCAGTAAGCTAGGAAAAGTTGCAGATGAGATTAATGTTTTAGGTGCGTTCCTATGACATTGAACAGAGAACATAGCTAAACTGTGCTCCGTATCCTAACCCATAGATTCTATGAGATAATAAATGTGTATTGTTTTAAGCTTCTAAATGTAGGCCATTATGTTACTTAGATTCTGGTACTTGAAAGTAGGCCACAAATATCTAAAGTGGTGGAGCAGTTTTGGAACTGGAAAGTGAAGAGATAGAAAGAATGTTGAGGATCATGTAAAGTCTAAAGCACTTTCGGAAGGTCTAAGTCATCTTCATCAGATGACGAGTCATTACCTAGACTCTTAAGGATGCTGTCACTGAAGGTTTAGAAGGAAGTAAGGAGTGTTATTGGAAGCTGGAAGAAAAGATTTACTTGTTATATAGTACAGAAAGCTTAGTGAAGTATCTTGCAGTTATGTAGAAAGCAGAATTTGTTAAGTGAGGAACCTGGTTATATAGCTAATGAGATTTACAAGTATGACAGTGAAAGTGCCACCTGTTTTCTTCTTGCTATTTATATTAAAATGTGAGACAGAAGAGATAAATTGAAGGAAGAACTATTAAACAAAATGGATGCGGACTGGATAATTTTGAAAGTTCTCTAACTCTTCAAATGATAAAAATGTTAAACACCAGAAATGCCTATCAAAATTGTAGTATAAAGGACTGAATATGTGACTATGATCTTCTCTTAAAACTTTAATCAAAAAAAAAAAAAAAAACCAAAACAAGATAGTCATGGAAAGGGAAGTTTTCAAGAGATTGTGTACTTCAGAGATCTATTTACTCAAGCCAGTAGGATGCTTGAGAGTATTGTCCCTCAGCTATTTCAGCCAAAGCCCAAGATATAGGCAGGATTATCTCAAAAAAAAAGTCAGCATATGTGGCTTTGTCTAATAGAGTGAAACCCATGGAAACACCCACAAGAGCCACAAAGATTTTGAGAAATTTATTTCAGCAGAAACGCTGCTGAATTGGACTGAAATAAACTAAGCAAGTACAAAATAATAGATGCTTTTGGACCTACAGAAACTACTGACAGGAAGAAGGCTGATAAAAGTACTGAGATGTAAATATCTACTACCTTTTATGAAAAAGGAAGGATGACTCAGAGGGCACAGCCAAGAGCCCAGAAAATTGAGCCAAAAGCCACAGTTACCAGGCATTGAAATTTAATCAAGGGGGAAGCCAACACTTGTCCACTAGATTTCAGAACTGTTTTGGACCAGTGACTTCTTACTTACTTCCCTTATGGAGTGAAATATCTGTAACTGCTATCCACCTTTCTCCTTATTGTTGGGAGGTTTGGGATCAGATCATTTGGAAGGGATAGATAGAGGGAGAGCACCAGATTTTTAGATTAAGGACGTTCAACCTGTATATTGTTATTATGAAACATGGGCGAACCTTATTATTTTTTTTAAATAATGAGAGGTCATTGATACATTTTTTGATAAAATTTAAAAAAATTATTAAGAAAATGTGATATCTATACACAATGGAATTTTATGCAGCCATGAAGAAGAATGAAATGTTATCATTCGCTGGTAAATGGATGGAATTGGAGAACATCATTCTGAGTGAGGTTAGCCTGGCCCAAAAGACCAAATATCGTATGTTCTCTCTCATATGTGGACATTAGATCAAGGGCAAACACAACAAGGGGATTGGACTTTGAGCACATGATAAAAGGAAGAGCACACAAGGGAGGGGTGAGGGTAGGTAAGACACCTAAAAAACTAGCTAGCATTTGTTGCCCTCAACGCAGAGAAACTAAAGCAGATACCTTAAAAGCAACTGAGGCCAATAGGAAAAGGAGACCAGGAACTAGAGGAAAGGTTAGATCAAAAAGAATTAACCTAGAAGGTAACACACACGCACAGGAAATTAAAGTGAGCCAACTCCCTGTATAGCTATCCTTATCTCAACCAGGAACACTGTTCCTTCCTATTATTGCCTATACTCTCTCTTCAACAAAATTAGAGATAAGGGCAAAATAGTTTATGCTGGGTATTGAGGGGGTGGGGGAAGAGGGAAGGGGTGGAGTAGGTGGTACGGGAGGGGGTGGAGGCAAGGGGGAGAAATGACCCAAGCATTGTATGTACATATGAATAATAAAACAATTAAAAAATTGCCAATTTTTGTGCTAGGCAATAATTTGTATTTTATTTTGGCTGCTAGAAAGATCATGTCAAAAATTATTACCTAGTGTCACTAATTAATTAAGTGACACTATTGGCACGATATTTGTTCTCGAGGATTTTCTTGAAAAAGATTGGCCTATTTTAATTATTGAGACTAAGTATAACATTTACAGTACATACAACTACAGATGTAGAAGACACAGGCAATTGTAATGCATCTTTAACTTTTAGAACATGCCCTATTGATAATATAAAAAAATCAATTATGTGAGCTTAATTAAAAATTATTTTGTGCATCTGGATTATTCATTGATCTGATGTTCTAAATAGTTGAGTTTGATACCAAAGTATGCCTGTAGATCTTTAATTTATTAATTTTTAGTTTTACTTTTAGTGTTTTAGTTGTACTTGTTTTTGAACTTTAGAGCGTTGTGTTTGCTAGGCAGGTGCTCTACCATTTGTGCCATGCCTCTAGCTCTTTTTGCTTTAGTTATTCTTTGGGTGGAGTCTTGTGTTTTTGCCTTGGACCACGATCCTCCTACCTAAGGCAGGGCCTCCTGCACGGTTGTGACCACAGATGTGTACCAACCACACTCAGCTTACTGAGACGGAGTGTTACTAACTTTTGGCCTGATGTGGCTTCACACTGTGATCCTCCCAATAATCTCCAGAGTAGCTGAGATTATACTCACACCTGGCCTTGATTTTTATTTAATTTTTAGTTTTTGCTCAGGACTTATGGAAGCAATAATTTATTGTCAGCTTATAGACATTAAGTTTACTTTAATATTTAAAAAAACAGATTGTATATATACTTTAATATTTTAAAACAACAGATTGTATATTTTCTGCCATTTATTCTAGCAATTTATGCCTTTTAGTTGGTTTGTTTAGGCCTTTTTCCATTTACTGTGGTTATTGATGTAGTTAGATTTGAAACTACCATCTCACTATTTGCTTTGTTTGGTCCATGTATTCTTTGTCTCCCTTTTCATTTTTCCTTAGTCTTTTTTGATGGTTTTATGACTCCAGTTTATCCCCTTTGTTGGCTTATTAGCTTAGTTCTTTGTGTTACTTTGAATATTGTGGTGGGCTTTATCATCTACATCTTTTACTTTAGGATTTAAATTTCTCTCTGCACACCCCAGCCATAAATTCCACACTAGATGATCATTATTATGTTTAAGATGTTAGAAGAATCTTGTACATTTACTCATGTAGTTAACAGTTTCCAGTTTCAGTGCTCGCCCATATTTCTATTTCCAGCTGGTTCTTTTTGAATTTTCCTCTGCCTAATGACTTCTTTTGACATTTCTTATAGCATGAGTTTGCTGGTCAGAAATTTTTTTTCAGCGTTCATATGTCTGAAAATGTTTTTATAAAGATATTTTCACTGAATATTAAATTCCTAGTTGACAGTTTTTCCTCAGTACCTTAAAGATGTTGCTCTATGGTCTCATCTGTGTTGTTTCATGTAAGAAATGGGGCGTCATCCTTATATTTGTTTTGTGTATGCAGTATGGCTTTTTTTCTTGGCTACTTGTAATATTTCCTTTTTTGCTGGCTTTGAGCAATTTGACACATCTTTGCAGTTTTCTTCATGTTTCTGGTGCTTTGGATTTATAGAGCTTCATAGATGTGTGTGTAGTTTTTATCAAACAGAAAGTTTTGGGGCATTATGGTAGGGTTTTTTTTCCCTCCTCTTTTATCTCTTTTGAAGATTCCATTTACACTCTAATATTAGCCACTTAAAGTTCTCCCATAGCTTACTGAGGTTTTGTCTGTTAACTTACTTTTCATCCTTTTTTCCTCTGTGTTATATTTTAGATAATTTCTGTGACTACGTTTCCAAGTTCATTGATATTTTTTCTGCAGTGTCTGATCTGAAATTAGTCCTATGCAGTGTGTTTTTTTCTCAGAAATTGCAGTTTTCATATCTAGAGGTTCAGTTTTGGTCTTTTTATATCTTTATTTCTACTAACATGTTTAGTCTTTCCTCTAGGTTTTTGAACATTTGGGAGTTAGTTATGGTAGCTTTATAATAACTGCTTTAATGTTTTCCCCAGCTAATTCTAACATTTGTATTGACTCTTGGGAGTGTTTTAGGTTGATTTTTTTTTTTAAACCCTCTTATTTAGCATAGGTAGCATTTTCCTGCATCTTTTCATGTGTGGTAAATTTTTATTGGATTCTAGACATTGTGAATTTTTCCTTGTTGAATGCTAGATATTTTTGTATTCCTATAAATATTCTTGAGTTTCATTCTGTGACACAGTCAGGTTACTTAGAAACATTTTCATCTCTCTGGGCTTCGATTTTTAGATTTGTTAAATGAGAGCAGTGTAGCATTTGGTAGTGCTAATGATTTCCTACTGCTGAGGCAGGACACACCTGATTACCCACTTCTCTGTGAAATGAGGTTTTTCATTCTGGCTTTTAGAAATAAATTGCTTGTTTGAGCTTTGGGTACTCATCCCTCTAACTTTCAGATGGTTCTTTTCTTGGCCTTAGGTAGTTTCCTTAACACATGTGCTAATTAACCAGTACGCTGCAGAATAAATCAAGACCTTTTGCAGATCTTCATTATTGTTTTTCTGTGTGCTCTACTCTCTGCTACCTTGTCTCATGGCTAACCACTCTGGTCTCCTCTCAGTTCTGTCTTCTCAAGTCAAGGAGTTCATTAGAAGACTCTGCTTGGGTAGCCCTTCTGGTACCAAATCCTGGACCCTGTCAAATCTCACCTTTCTTTTCCCTCTGTTGGGAATCTGTTTTTTGCTTTCTTGTATCTACTGTGTCTTCCTGTATCTTGAAAACCATTGTTTAATTTTTGTCAGTATATTGTGTCTCATATTTGATCTTAGCTAAAAGTGGAGGCCCTTTTATTTTTAATTAGCTTTCAATTATGGAAATCTCAAATATATACAGAAATACAGAGAGTGGTGTAATGCATCCTCATGCATTCATCATCCAGCATTGATAATTATTGTCTCTGAGCCTGTCTTGTTTCTACCTCTCCTTTCAGTCGTTGTGAATTAATTTAAATGGAATTGTATTATTTCAGTCCTATTTATGTAGTCTGTGTCTCTATTACATACCAAGGCTACCCTTCTTTTAAAAGAAAAACCATTTCCTTTACCATATTAAAGTGCTTAGGCCATAATATCTTTTAATAGTTAAGATTTCATTAATTTTCCAATTTTGCTTGCTTATTTTATTGTTTGATTTTAAGTCTACTTGTTTGAAATAGGATCTCATGAATTTCTTCCTTTTAATTACCATATCTTCTTAGTTGGATTCTTACTGTCACCCAGAGTTGACCATAAACCAGATTATGACATGAGCTTTCTGTCTGGTTCTCTAACCTGTTTATTGCCTCCCTTCCCATAGCTACCACTTTCTCACCAAGCTTTTGTTTCATCTTGAAGATGAAATACAGATATAGTAGTGTCATTTTTTAAACTTAAAATCTTCAGTGAGTAAGCAGTGCACAGAAAAATGTGTATAATATGCCCTTCTTATTTGGTTTGGTTTTGGTGTTGGTTTTTTTGAGATGCGGTCTTATTGTGTGGTCCAGGCTGACTTCCAACTCACAATCCCCCTGAATGCTGGGATTATAGGTATGACCACCATACCTAGCTAATATGCCTTTCTTGATGTAAAAAATAAAACCTGGTTTATATGAACACAAACACACACACATACCATATATATAATATGCTTGAATAACTATAGATTGTCTTAGAAGTATGTGTGAGAAATTACTAAAAATAATGATTGCTTCTATAGAGGGAAGCTGTATGACTAAAGTGAGAAGACTTAAGTTTTGTATTTTGTTTGAATTATTGATGTAGTTGCATTAATTTCAAATATAATAATTTTAATGTAAATACTTTTGAATACTGAATACATTATAGAAGTCTAACCTAGTTATTCAGGAACCATCTACTCTTTGGCTTCAGCTTTTTTCTCTTTTATTCTCAGCTAGTTTTTAGCCCTTCTGAACTAGTCAATATGGTGTTGGTTGTCCTAGTGTCTATAGATTCCTACTAGCATTAATGTGGAATCGCCCAGGGTTTTAACTTTCCTCTAGTGTTTAGTGTGGTCCCATACAAAATGTCTTTAACTCACCTTTAAGTGTCACTTTTCTCCCATATTCCTGCCACCACATTAAAATTAATATTTTATCTGTTGTTTGGGTTTGAGTTTGTACCTAAGCTTTTGCTTTCCCATTCCTTGACTTTTCTCTTTGTCTTTACCTGTTGGTATGCTTTTACTGCATGTGTGAGTTATTTTTCATGCCAGAGATTAACTCCTCATGGAAAGTTAGGTGCTTCTTGTGAGTCTGTGACCTTTAAAAAAATGTTAAACTCTTTATATGCCTCAGTCTGACTGACTTGTGGGATTGTTGAAGGGATTAGCTAAATTAACGCATAGAAGATGCTTAGAACAGTATGGTATATAGATTGTAGTACTTTACACAATGCTTTATATTTAGTAAACTTTCAGTAAAATGTAGTATTTTGGATATCATACAGAATATTGATGAATAAATTAATTAAACTGAACATTCTTATTTTCATAGAAATTCTTATAAACTAGATTCTTTTTACAACCAATTATTTGTTCATTTGTTGATTCATTGATACATGAAGTAAGAATTGAGTGGTTCCTGTGTGTTAGGCAGTGGTAGAAGGTGTTAAGAAAACAATGAGTGAATAAAGACAAACTGTGTCTGCCCATACATAAACACTTAATTATTAATATATGAGCTCTATAAGAGAGTAATGACAGGGAGGAGCTGAAATTAGTTTTGGTGGTTACATTTTGATTCTTCATATAAGTGTGTACAATTCTCCTTGGTATAACAAATCATTACACCTTTATTTTGTTTGTTTTAGAAAATAACTAGGCCATCAGGCATTATGTCCAACATGATAAGGTTATCATAGCTAAAAACATAATCAAGCTTAGATCTTAATTATGCTGAGGTCTGGGAGTGTGACTCAAGTAGTAGAGTGCCTGCTTACGAAGCATGAGGCTCCCAATTCAAACCCCAGTTCCAAAAGAAAAAATCACACTAGTAATTAATGATTGTCTTTATTTTCATTAATGGAATTTTTAACATCTCTGAAAGCTTGAAGTTGAGATTCTTAAAATATTGCTTGAAATGATGGGTTCTATTTATATTACTTTTAGTATAATTAGGTATATTGTAAAAATTATTCTCTGAATTAGGCTATGAAACTTGGAGGTTTTTGTTGCTTTTGTTTTCTGAGGCAGGGTCTTGCTATGTAGCCTAGACTGTCCTCAAATTTATGGTCCTCCAGCCTCCTGAGTGCTGGAATTGCAGGTATCTGTAACTAGACCTGGCACATTCGGAAAATACTTGATTTTAGTATTTGTGATTTCATATTTCAAATTGTTTGTATTTCTCTACATGTTAGCTAATAACTCCACAAAGAATGGAATTATTAAGAGCTGAAATTCGACAAGAATTAGAAACTCCAATGCAAGAACGTTTTCGGAATCTGGATGAAGTAAGTAATTATGTAGAACAGCTATGCATTTAGCCTTATGTAACTATAAAAGTCTTGATGAAAAGCATCCTTCCTTTACTGGAAAGCTCTGCAGTGGCTTCCCTTTTTAACCCAGAGTCCTTAGAGTGGACTGTAAGACTTCACAGGATGGGACTCCATTACGTCTCTGACCTCTTTTTCTCCATCCTCGTTAGTCTCTTGATGTTTCTTTTGACACTCAAGAAATGATATAGTTCAGGGGCCTTTGCTTTAACTTTATTTCTGCCTTAAATATTCTTCCTCCTGGTATCTCTGGACTAACTTTTTAATGCCTTACAAATCTTTGCCTAAAACGTTAATTTCTCATTGAGCCCTGCTTTGGTCTCTAGCCTCTACTCCCATTTCCCCATTTAATAGTTCAACCTGCTTTTTCCATCACTGCTTAAACCTTTACATCCCACTTACCTTGTAGTTTTAATTTTTTTCTCTAGTATATCGTTTTCTAATTGCTAGTTTATCTACTGTGTTTATTTTCTGTTTTAGCACTTCTAGAGTAGAAGTTTGCATGAGGGGAAGAACCTTCCCTGTTTTGTTCACTGTTATATTCCAAGTTCCTAGGACATTTCTTAGACATACAGTAAATGTTCTGTTAATATTTGTTGAATGAAAAAGTGAATTTCATGCTATATCAGAAAGAAAATATTTGTTAGTTTTTCTTCAGGTTAACACCAGTCTTCTTTTATGAAGCATTGGTTCATATGAATAAATGTTAAATAAAGGGAAAGGGAAAGACTGCAGAGAAGTATATTAGGTACTGTGCTAAATAGACACTTACTTTTTCAAAGAAATATTCCAGACCTTCCACATGCAAGTTATTGTTGTCCCCTTCAGAATGGATCCCTTTGGGAAGTTGTAGTCTACTGGTACTGTCATTGCACAAAACACGCATGTAATCCTTTTATAATGGTTTATGACTTGATACTATGATCTTTCAAACATTATTACTCCTGGTGGTAAAGTGTTGTGATTTGTGAGTAGATTTGATTTTTGGAAATAAAATCACTCAGACCTTTGATTAAGTAAAAGCAGGCTTTTAAAAATCAAAGTATATCTCTGGTAACATCATAAAACATACTTTCTTTTTTTGTAAACTAAAGCAAGAAATAGTCAGCTAAAGATTACTAAGCTTAGTAATCTTAGTACTTAGTTTTTAAGTACTTGTTAAAATAGTCTCCTGCATCCTTCTGCTCCATTGCCTGTTTCTTGTTGATTATTTAAAATGCTAGCAGCCGTTGGAGGTTGTTAGGACACAATTCCCTAGGGAATTCGGGTGAGCCAGGGAGATGGCACTACTTATATTCTTCAGGTTTATAAGTAGAACTATCATGTGATTGAACTTCATATTACTATACTAAATAAAATAATCTTTTATCTACTTGAACTCATTCTGTCTGACATTTAGGGGGTATTTTAGTCTTCATTATGCTTTTAAAAATCTAGCTATATTTTGAAAGGTGCATTCCAAAATATTATTTATTAAGTCTAGAGGTAAAATCTTTTGAAATGCTATACATGTTTATTATAGTGAGAATCAGTGAAGAAATAACATTAATTGAATGGTAATTTGCTTTAGTGGTACCTTCTCAGGAGTACTAATTTTGTGTATAGGGTACTTAGGGTACAAATTTCATTTGTATTTCTGTTAAATTTATTTTTTACTTTTATAATGACCCTCAAAATGTTATAACTAAAAATTACATTTTCAAAAGTGAATATTTGGAGTGAATACAAATTCCATTTATATTTGTCAGAAATTGCAATCTCCTTTTAATTTAGGAAGTGGAAAAGTATAGAGCAGAATATAATAAACTTCGCTATGAGCATACATTTCTGAAGTCAGAATTTGAACACCAGAAAGAAGAGTTTGCACGTATTTCAGAAGAAGAAAAACTGAAGCATGAATCAGAGGTAAGTGATTAGTTATACTAGTTTATTCACATTGTTCTAGTGGTAAAATTTTATGGTAATATGTTTATAATTTTATGATTATATAGTTTTGTAAATCTCAAATTTGAGTTGATTGAATAATTATGCTTTATTAATTAATGGCAAAGTAATTGTCATGATTTTCACTTTTTCTGTATCAATACTTTTCTTGTGAATGTTCCATTTTAGTTTCTTTTCTCTTTTATTTTCACTAGCCAGTGGAGATAGATACTTGAGGGATTGCCACCATGCAAAGTGGCTTGTTTCCCATAGCCCTGGAGATAGATTTCTCTATATAAATATAGTTATGTGAGTCCTTATTTAATGCTCTACCCTCTGTGCTTGGAACCAAACCAGTTCCTGGTAGCCCTCACTGTCAGCCCTCTACCTTGTTTCTATTGACATAAACAACAGGCTTACCCTTTGATGTGTGCCCATCATGTTCAGGAGGTGTCCTTTGTTTTTACTGACATTTATAGCTGCAGCATTCTCTTTCTGCTACCTGCAGTGTGCACTCCTATTCCATTTCCATTGCTTTTCGCAGCCTTTCTACTCAGTTTATGGTTTGTCTCCTAGTTTTATTAAAAATGGGGTTTCTGTTTTTTATTCTTCATGTTAGGCTTTTAGATAATTTTTCAGGATGGAAGGAAAGAAGTACCAATTTTATTCTGAACCACATTCATCAAAAATATCTTGGTATAGTAATATGATAAATTCTGTGTAGAAACACATCTGTCTTATTTCATTGTCTTTATTTGGAATTAAGTGTTAAAATATTCTTACCTTTCTTTACCGTTACTAAATATTTATAGTGTTCCAGGTGTCTAATAAAAACCAAAACTACTATTTGGAGCAGACTGACTCTTGTCAGTAAGCAAACTGTTCCATGAAGGTATCTGAACTTTAGATTATTTGTGTCAGTTAACATTATACTACTTGAACACTACATTTTTTTTAAATTTTTTTATTTTATTATTCATATGTGCATACAAGGCTTGGGTCATTTCTCCCCCCTGCCCCCACCCACTCCCTTACCACCCACTCCACCCCTTCCCTCTCCCCCCCACCACCTCAATACCCAGCAGAAACTATTTTGCCCTTATCTCTAATTTTGTTGAAGAGAGAGTATAAGCCATAATAGGAAGGAACAAGGGTTTTTGCTGGTTGAGATAAGGATAGCTATACAGGGAGTTGACTCACATTAATTTCCTGTGCATGTGTGTTACCTTCTAGGTTAATTCTTTTTTTTTTTTTTTTTTATTTATCAAGGATCAAGCCTTTATTAATTGTAGTATTTGTTTTATCAGCCTTTATTACTCATATCCCCAACACTAAGAATAAATATCACATTGCTTCATCTTTTCCCATTCAAATTTTTCCTATTCCTTTTTTTTTTTTAATTTTATTATTCATATGTGCATACAAGGCTTGGGTCATTTCTCCACTCTGCCCCCACCCCCTCCCTTACCACCCACTCCGCCCCCTCCCTCTCCCCCCCACCCCCTCAATACCCAGCAGAAACTATTTTGCCCTTATTTCTAATTTTGTTGAAGAGAGATTATAAACAATCATAGGAAGGAACAAGGGTTTTTGCTGGTTGAGATAAGGATAGCTATACAGGGCATTGACTCACATTGATTTCCTGTGCGTGTGTGTTATCTTGTAGGTTAATTCTTTTTGATCTAACCTTTTCTCTAGTTCCTGGTCCCCTTTTCCTGTTGGCCTCAGTTGCTTTTAAGGTATCTGCTTTAGTTTCTCTGCGTTAAGGGCAACAAATGCTAGCTAATTTTTTAGGTGTCTTACCTATCCTCACCCCTCCCTTGTGTGCTCTCGCTTTTATCATGTGCTCATAGTCCAATCCCATTGTTGTGTTTGCCCTTGATCTGATGTCCACATATGAGGGAGAACGTACGATTTTTGGTCTTTTGGGCCAGGCTAACCTCACTCAGAATGATGTTCTCCAATTCCATCCATTTACCAGCGAATGATAACATTTCGTTCTTCTTCATGGCTGCATAAAATTCCATTGTGTATAGATACCACATTTTCTTAATCCATTCGTCGGTGGTGGGGCATCTTGGCTGTTTCCACAACTTGGCTATTGTGAATAGTGCCGCAATAAACATGGGTGTGCAGGTGCCTCTGGAGTAACCTGTGTCATAGTCTTTTGGGTATATCCCCAAGAGTGGTATTGCTGGATCAAATGGTAGATCAATGTCTAGCTTTTTAAGTAGCCTCCAAATTTTTTTCCAGAGTGGTTGTACTAGTTTACATTCCCACCAACAGTGTAAGAGGGTTCCCTTTTCCCCACATCCTCGCCAACACCTGTCGTTGGTGGTGTTTCTAATGATGGCTATTCTAACAGGGGTGAGGTGGAATCTTGGCGTGGTTTTAATTTGCATTTCTTTTATTGCTAGAAATGGTGAGCATTTTTTCATGTTTTTTGGCCATTTGAACTTCTTTTGAGAAAATTCTGTTTAGTTCACTTGCCCATTTCTTTATTGGTTCATTAGTTTTGGGAGAATTTAGTTTTTAAAGTTCCCTGTATATTCTGGTTATCAGTCCTTTGTCTGATGTGTAGCTGGCAAATATTTTCTCCCACTCTGTGGATGTTCTCTTCAGTTTAGAGACCATTTCTTTTGTTGAGCAGGAGCTTTTTAGTTTTATGAAGTCCCATTTATCTATGCTATGTCTTAGTTGCTGTGCTGCTGGGGTTCCATTGAGAAAGTTCTTACCTATACCTACTAATTTCAGAGTATTTCCTACTCTTTCCTGTACCAACTTTAGAGTTTGGGGTCTGATATTAAGATCCTTATCCATTTTGAGTTAATATTGGTATAGGGTGATATACATAGATCTAGTTTCAGTTTTTTGCAGACTGCTAACCAGTTTTCCCAGCAGCTTTTGTTGAAGTGGCTGCTATTTCTCCATTGTATATTTTTAGCTCTTTTGTCAAAGACAAGTTGGTTATAGTTGTGTGGCTTCATACCTGGATCCTCTGTTCTGTTCCACTGGTTCATGTCTGTTTTTGTGCCAGTACCTTGCTGTTTTTATTGTTATTGCTTTGTAATATAGTTTGAAGTCAGGTATTGTGATACCTCCTGCATTGTTCTTTTGACTGAGTATTGCCTTGGCTATTCGTGGCCTCTTGTGTTTCCATATAAATTTCACAGTAGATTTTTCAATCTCTTTAATGAATGTCATTGGAATTTTGATGGGAATTGCATTAAACATGTAGATTACTTTTGGGAGTATAGACATTTTTACTGTGTTGATTCTACCAATCCATGAGCATGGGAGATCTCTCCACTTTCTATAGTCTTCCTCAATCTCTTCAGAAGTTTATAGTTTTCCTTGTAGAGGTCTTTCACATCTTTTGTTAGGTTTACACCTAGGTATTTGATTTTTTTTGAGGCTATTGTAAATGGAATTGTTTTCATATATTCTTTCTTAGTGTGCTCATTATTAGTGTATAGAAATGCTAATGATTTTTCTATGTTGATTTTATATCCTGCTACCTTGCTATAGCTATTGATGATGTCTAGAAGCTTCTGAGTAGAGTTTTTTGGGTCTTTAAGGTACAGAATAATAGTTTTTTTTTTTTTGCTTTAAAAGTTATTTTTATAGTTGTAAGCATTTTATTCACTTCTGTTATAATAGTGGGATTGGGCAGGGCTCTCTGCATTTTAAAATGGGACACTATGGCACAGGATAAGTGAATTATCCAAAGTCTTACAGAAAATCAGCAGCCAGCTTAACAGTAGAATGTAACCCATCTTGGGTATCTCATCTCCCAACCCAGAATCTTAATTTTGAAATTACCAGTGCTTTGAAGTTGCAATTCTGATTAGTAGCCATCTAACAACTGCAATTTTGAGAGGTCAGTTGATTTATACTGTGTGGGATCTATTATAAAAAGTTTTGAATCAATAAGTATGACACAGTTAAAAGAACTGCATGAAAATAGTGTCAAAGCCTCAGTTGGCCAGGCGCCAGTGGCTGTAATCCTAGCTATTTGGGAGGCTGAGATTGGGAGGATTGTGTTTTGGGGTCATCCTGAGCAAATGGTTGGTGAGATCCCCATCTCCAAAATAACCAGGGCAAAATGGAGGTATGGCTCAAGCTGTAGAGCACCTGCTTTGTAAACATGAAGAGGGGCTGGCAGAGTGGCTCAGGTGGTAGAGTGCCTGTCTAGCAAGCATGAGGCTCTGAGTTCAAACCTCAGTGCTGCAAAAAAAAAAAAAAAAAAACCCAAAACCCAAAAAAAAAAGTCCATATCTCACACTGTAAATGCAAAGGCCTGAGTTCAAATGCCAATCTCACACACACAAAAAAAAGTTGGAGAGGGGGCTTTGAAGTGACCCCTACCCTTCCCAGCTCCCATTTATAATTTAAATTAGCCTAAAATATATCAGTTTATATAATAAAAGTTCAGGCATATCTTATTTTATTGTGCTTCACTTTATTGAATTTTGTAGTTATTACATGTTTTACAAATTGATGATTTGTGGTAACCTTGCATTAAACAAGACTATTGGTACCATTTTCCCAGTGGCATGTGCTTACTTCATGTTTCTGTAACTGGTAATATTGTCATAATTCTCAGCAAATTTCAAACCTTTTCACTATTATTATATCTGCCATTGTGATCTGTAATCAGTCACCCTTAATATTACTATATAATTGTTTTGGAGTGCCATGAATTTTGCCCATGTCAGGCAGTGAACTTGAGAATATACCCCTGAGTGGCTGTTCCTTGCATCTCTATCTCTATCTGTCAGTCTCTCCCCACACCCTTGGGTCTTCTGATTTCCTGAGATACAAAAACAATAAAATTAGGCCATTTAATAACCTTATAGTGTCCTCTGAGTGTTCAAGTAAAAGAGTCACACATCTTCATTTTAAACCAAAAGCTAAAAATGATCAAGTTTAGTGAGGAAGGCATATTGAAAGCCAAGATGGTCCTAAAGCTAGGCCTCTTGTGCCAAATGGTTAGCTAGGTTGTGAATGCAAAGGAAAAGGGGTTTTTGGTGGTGGGGTGTAAATGGGGGGTTGAATTCTGAGCCTCAAACTTGCTATGCAAGTGCTCTGCCACTTGTGACACGGCCCTATTCCCCAAGAAGGTTCTTGAAGGAAATGAAAAGTGCTGTCCAGTGACTACACAAATGATAAAAAAGCAAAATAGTTGATGGAGAGAAAGTTTTAGTGGTCTGGATAGGAGTTCAAAATGACCACAACATTCTCATAAGCCAAAGCCTAATTCAGAGTGAGACCCTAACTCTCTTCAGTTGTGCGAAGGCTGAGAAAGGTATCTGTGAGTTAGTTTTCCATTACTGTAATAAATACCTGAGATAAACAACTTATAAAGAGAAATGATTTATTTTGGCTCACAGTTTTAGAAGTTTCATTTCATAATGAGTTGACCCCAATTGCTTTGGGCCTGTGACTGTTCATTATTGTGGGGGCGCTTGGCAGACCAACCAGGTCATCTTATGGTTGGGAATGGAAAAGAGAGAAAAGGAGGGACTGAGGTCCCACTCTCCCTTTCAATGGTAAACTCCCATTCACTGGCCCTATCTCTTAAAGTTTCTGCTCTCTCCCAGTAGCAACAAGGTGGGGAATACACCTTTAATACTTTGCACTTTTGGGGGACATTCTGTTCTAAAAGATAATAATGAGAAAGCTGCAGAAGAAAAGTTTGAAGCAGAAGTTCATTCATGAGGTTTAAGGAAAGAAACTGTCTTCGTAACCTAAAAGTACAAGGTGAAGCAGCAGGTGCTGATGAAGAAGTCACTGCAAGTTATCCAGACGCTCTAGCTAATATAATGATGGAGATGATTACACTAAATAACAGGTTTTCAATGTTGATGATAAAGCCTTCTCTTGGAAGACAATTCCACTTAGGACTTGAATAGCTAGAGAGAAGAAGGACAAAGAACAAGCCAACTCTCTAGTTACAGGTTATTGCAGCTGGTATATTTACGTTAAAGCAAATGCTCATTTGCCATTCTGAAAATCCATAGGGCCCTTAAGAATCTACTTGCCTATATTCTGTAAATGGAACAACAATGCCTGGATAAAATGTGTCATTGCAGCATAGTTTACATGTTGAGAGTGACTTCTCAGATGAAAGGATTCCTTTCCAAATATTACTGTTCTTTGACAATGAACCTCATCACCCAATAAGCCTCATCACCTAATAGATATAGATGTACAGTGAAATTAATGTTGTTTTCATCCATTCTGTAGCCCATGGATCAAGGAGTGATTTTTAGCTTTTAAGATTCATTATTTAAGAAAAACATTTTCTAAGACTTATAGCTATGATAGGTAATAATTCCTCTGATGGATCTGGGCAGAATAAATTGGAAACCTGGGAAGGAGTCATTATTTAAGTGCCATTAAGAATATTTGTGATTCGTGGGAGGAGGTCAAAATAAGAACATTTACAAAAGTTTGGGGGAAATTGATTCCAACCCTCATAAATGACTGAGTGATTCATGACTTCAGTGGAGGTAGTAACTGCAGATTTGGTGGAACTAGCAAAAGTACTAGAAGAAGAAGTAGAGCCTGAAAATGTGACTTCCCTTTCCTCTTCCTTTCCCTTCTCCTTTCCCTTTCTCTTTCTTTTTCATAGTGGTTGTTGAACCCAGGGTTTCATGTATGCTAGGCAAGTACTCGCCACTTAGCCACACCCTCATGAGGTGGAATCTACTACTCTTGGTGAAGATGCTGTGAACATTATTGAAATGACAACAAAGGATTTACAATATTCTGTCAGCTCAGTTGATGAAGCAGTGGCAGAGTTTTAGAGGATTGACTCCAATTTTGAAAGAAGTTCTACCATGGGTGAGATGTTAGCCAACAGCACAACATGCTACAAAGAAGCTTTTCATGAAAGGAAGAGCCAAATGATGCAGCAAACTTCATTATTGTCTTATTTTAAGAAATTGCCATAGCCCCTGTCTTTTAGCAACCACCACCCTAATCAGCCAATAGCCAGTAACATTGAAGCAAGACCCTCCATCTGAAGGCTCAGATGGTTGTTAGTAATTTTTAGCAATAAACTTTTTTTTTTTATATACTGGGGTTTGAACTCAGTAGGTAGCTAGGCAGGTGCTCTCTCGTTTGAACCACCCCCCAGCCCAACAATAAAGTATTTTTTTAATTAAAAAATGTGCATTTTAAAATGATATGCTATTAAACATTTTATAGACAGTACTATAATGGAAACATAACTTTTATATGCATTGAGAAACAAAAAAATTCATGTGACTCACTTTAATGGGATAATTTGACTTACTGTGGTGGTCTGGACTGAATTCCTAATATTTCCAAGATTTGCCTGTAATTGGATTTTCTTGCATTAATTAAAGCTGCTATGCAATACTTGTGTAATATACAAACATAAGTAACTGAATATTCATGTGTTAGTTCTTTGAAGAATTCTTCAGGAAGTTTTAAAAAGTTTTTGAGAAGGACTTCAGGAATTCACGTCTCTCATGATGCTCTAAACTAAGAAGAGCATATGAAGTATATGAAAGAATATAACTTCATTTTATGAAAAGATGTTATGCTTTCTCAATGCATTTGTCTGTAAGAATGTATTAAATCTGAGACTTCATACAAATGAAATGTTGAAGTTGCATATGCAATACAAGGTTGTCGGTACAGGTGATTATACTAGTAGATTGAGTGAAACAACCAAAAATAATTTAGAGGGAAAATACTAAAATCTCAGGAGAGAGGGGCAGGGAGTACTACATCATATGAATAACCAGTACAGTGACAATACATAGTGACAAGTTACAGATTCTTCCATCATTCTCTTTTTTAAACTAGCTGAGTTCTTGGATCTGTGGGTCAGATGAGAAGCCCAAGTTCCTGTGACAAAAAGAAATACCTTCTTGGATTCTGAGAATGCTGTTTTTTCCCCGTATAGTACTAGTAGCACAAAACTGATAATGTATTTCTGGTTCTTGTCTTTATCCTGATCATCATGAAATCTTTCAAAATGCTTCATTTTTGTTGCAGTAAGTTCTGAAGTTCTCAGTGGGAGTCCTGCTTTAGTACCATATAGCTCCTTTTTCTAAAATATTTGATATTCTTGGACTTCTCAGATTACTCTGAATCACACCAAACTAGACAGAAGTCTCCCAAATTTAAATGAAATTATCTAACGGTGGACATTCTGAGGGATTGATTTTCATAGCCTTTTGGAAGGGCTTTGTGGAATTTAACAAAGACTTTTTGTTCTAAAATGAAGTTTAGAATACCTTAAAACCCCAATTTTTTCCATGTAAAATTTTCAAATGTTTTAAATATTAGTGTGACGTTGTTAACTGACTTGGTGTCTGTGTTCATCAGGGTTCTCATCTATAAAATGCTGTCAGTACCTATCTCATAAAGGTTTGATGATTTAATAAATTAAAATGAAATGGTACATAAACATTTTGTACCTAGCACATTGTAGATACTCTCAGGAGTTTAAACGCATCCCATGACCGTGTCTTCCCAGCTCCATCTTGCTCCCAGCATTTGGATTGCTTGACTTCAGCTCTGTTTCCCTGGCTTTTTAAAAACGAGTCATAGTTGACTTTCTTTTATCACCTGTACAATGAAGGGTACTTCTTGTAGCCTGAGGAAGGAATTTGTTTTATTATCTTTATTCTCTTTTGTTCAGTCTGAGTAAAATTCTTTTGAAGACACCGAATATCATCTTATTTCCCAACAATTCTTGTATCCCATCTCCTCATCTTTCTGTAACTATTCTGGGAGCAGACATTTAGTTCTAAGAAGGCTTTTTGCCCATAACTATCTTTTCCTTACTAGGAGAAATGGAGAGAGAGAAGGAAAGGAAATGGCATTTTCCAAAATTAGATTAAAATATAAACTTTAAATATATAATTTAAGTGATATCTTGTCAGTATAAATAAATGATAAAATGTTTTTAATTCTGGGGTGGACACTGTTGTGCATGCCTGTACTCCTATCCACTTGGGAGGCAGAGGTAGGAGGATGTCAGGCCAGCCTGGGCAAAGTTAGCTAAAGTTCCTATCTCAAAAACAAACTAGAAACAGAAAGGACTGGGGGTTGGTTCAAGTGGTAGAGAGGCCCCCGAGTTCATTCTGCAGTACTGCAAAATGAAATAAAACAGAAAACAACCAAAACCCCCAAACATATCTGCCATTAATTTAGGTAAAGGCAGTTTTAGTATATAAAAGGGGAGAAACAGTTTAATGGTGGTCATGTTGCTTTTTTAGGACTATAAAAAGTTAGTATAAGGCTAGACATTGCGGTGCATATCCATAATGCCAGCACTCAGGAGGTGGAGGCAGGAGGAGCAAAAGTTTAAGGCCAATCTGGGCTGTATAGCAAGACCCTGTCTCAAAAAAATAAAATAAAAAATTAATCTAGTAATTTTTAAAACCCTAAAATCTGGGAACTTAAAACTACAGTGTTTGCCATAATGCCTGACACATAGCAAGTGCTCAGTTAATGGTATCACTACCATTGGTGCCTGATAGTATTAATAATAGTACTAATTTATGTACTATCTTGAATCCTTTTAACAACCCTAAGGGTTAGATAATCATTCCCACTTTATAAATTTGAAAGTGGAAGCACTGAGAGACTGGTCAAGATCACGCAGTTAGTAGGTGGTAGAACCAGAATTCAAATGTAGGTAGTCTGGATTTCTTCTCTGGCCATAATTGAGTAATAGGGACTGGATTTAAGTCCCCAGTTAAAAATTGAAATAAAATTTAGGAAACAGTGGTTTTCAGGTATTGGAAGATACCTGCACGGAGCAGTGATCTTTGAAAGAAGGAAAACAAAAGAGGTGAGCTCTCTACATTTGTCTCATCTTTTGTTCTAGAGAGAATTTCCAGATGACTGCAGAGAGTAAAAGCTCAAATTCAGCCTCCCTGTGATCACTGAATTGAGTTGGAGAATTGGAGTTTAGAATTCAAGAGGCCAGGGGACCTAGAATTTGAAGGACAGAATGTTGGAAATTTTTGGAGTTGTGTAGGGAGTAACTCCCGAGTTTTCAATTGAGTAGTAATGTATATATGTATGAGGAAACTATACAAAGGCCTAAGAAAAAAATGGGTCAGACCTGACAATCCTTAGAACTCACATAGGACTAGGCAAAATTTATGTTTTCATCAGCCAGAGTAGAAAGACAGTATAATGATTTCAACATCAAATTAGCTTTAGACTAAAGGCTTCTGATTCTAACAAGTATACAAGCAAGATTTGAAAGGGTCAGAATGTTTCAGAGTATCTTAACTATATCGCAGAACAAAGATTCAAAAGTATGTAAAGGAAAACAAAGAAACTAGCACTAAAAATTAACATCTTGCAGCCAATCATTGGGTTCATTGGTAAATTCTATCATATATTTAAGGAGGATACCAGTTCCCTATGATATTTTCTAGAAAATAGAAGGAATACTTCCTAACCATTCTTGGAGGCTAGCATTATCTTAATACCAAAATTAAACAAACACATCTGGGGATTAACAAATGCCATAATGGTACTGGAGATAATGCGGGGAGCTTGGGTTTCCTCCCTCATCTGGCAATAATGAGGTGTCCTGCCTCTGCCCTGCATGGGTTATGCTAGAGGAGGCCTACTATAATGTCAGGACATTGATCAAATTTCAAACCTGTGGTGTCAATAGAAGCCATGTGAGGAACAGTGAGAAGCCATGTGAGGAACAGTGAGAAGTCATTTCTGTTCCTTCTATGCAGAGCATTATTCCAGGTAACTGGAATTCCTACCTCTGTTCAGCATGGGGGTCATAAGGAACCTCCCTACCTTGAGTGTACACAAAAGTAGAATGAGGAATTTGGGTTGCTGCCTTCATCTGATAGTAGTGAGGTAGCAACAGTATCCCTTGCAATAGTGGTATCATAAAAAGTCAGCTAAAACAAATTTTATGTAAGATCCAGTTTCACATAATTTCTAAAATATCCCAAGTTTTAATTGAAAATTAGTTGTCATAACCAAAACAAAGGAAGATCTGAAACTAAATGTAAAAGACACCAGTAGATGCCAACACTGAGATGACAGAGATGTTAGAAGTTTCTGACAAAGATCTTAAGGTAGCCATGTGAGGATGCTTCAGTGAGCAATCACAAATAGGGTTGAAGCACTAAAAAAGAAAAAAATTGACTCAGCAATAAAGGAGTAGTAAATTGGAAATTTTAGAATCAAGAAATACAATGATTAGTATGAAAAAATTCTTTGTTGCTGCAGAATGAAAATGATAGAAGAGAAAAAAACAGTGAAGATAAAATACTAGAAATTACTCAGTCTGAGAGAACCAGAGAAAATACATTTTTGGGAAGAAGCATTACTGGGGTTTGAACTCAGGGCCTCATGCTTATTAGACAGTAAAGTACTGCCTGAACCACTCCACTCACCTGAGAAAATACATTTGAAAAGTAAACAGTGAAACTCATTGACCTATGGAACTATAACAAAAGATCTATGATTTCTGTTCTTGAGAAAGAGGGCAGGACTGGAAAAATACTGAAATAATGTCTGAAAACTTCCTGAATTCCATAAAGGCACAGACATTCAGGTTTAAGAAGCTGACACCATCCCAATCAAGGTAAGTTCAAAGAAATCCACACTAAGAGACGCTGTAGTGAGGCTTTAAAAACAAACTAGAGGGAAAAAGTTCAGAAGCAGCAAGGTAAATAGTACCTTACCTGTGAGGGTGACAGTTGGAAAACTTGCAGATTTTTCATCAGAATTCAGAAGGAAGTAGCATGACATTATCAAGGGCTATTAGAAAATAATTGCTAACTCATAATCCTATATCCAGCAAAAAATTGAAGGGGAGGATGTGAGTATGATCTGGCTGTGTCATCTGTCACCACACTGATCTCCAGTGTTGATTCAGCTGATCTAGTTGGCTAGATGCATGTCACCTTCCTCCCTCAACTGCTCCATGTGCATCCCTCCCAAGACTGCATGCTTGTTCAAAGAGGACAACTTTCCCTGATAGAGGAGGACCATTCTTAAGCCAGACTTTCAAGAATGAAAGGGAAATTAAGAGAATTGTTTTCAGTAGAACTATCCAAAAGAGTGTCTAAGAGAAGTCTAAATAGAAAATAGTAAAAGAAGGAACCTCAAGAACATGGTAAACAAAACTATGGGTATATGTAAAAGACTTTACTTAATTCATGAATTTTGTAAATTGTGTTTGATGAATTGAAGTACAAATTAGTCTAATGTTCTAAACATATATAGAGGGAATATTTAAGACAATTATAAACAAGAAAGGGCAAAAGGATATAAAGGGGGGTAAGGTTTCTACACATTGCTCACACTGGCAGTTAGCCACTAAACTGTGATTAATTATGTGTTCCTAATGTAATACTTAGAGCAACCACTGAGAAAGCTATAAACATTCAAAACATACATTGAAATGAAATACTGAAAAATGTTCAAGTAACCACAGGAAGGCCGGAAAAAGAAAGCAGAGAAACCACAAAACATAATTTAAAAAGGGGCAGACATACCATAGTAATAGTATGTGTAAGTGGCTTATATAATAAAACTATATAGGTGGTTTGTTAGCACAAGAATGAAAAAAATTTATCTGTAACAATTAACTAAAAGAAAGGAGGTACTTAATTAACATGAAATAGAGTAGACTTCACAACAAAGAAAAATATTTAATTATTATGTATTAAGAGAGGACAGAGAGAGGTAAACAGAGATGAAAATTTGTACACATCACTCAGACTGGTAAAGTGAACCCGATCACTGTGGGTTCCTTTATTTCCACTTTAAATACATATGTAATGACAAGGTTAATCTGCATAGGAATATTAGGTAAGTATGCATCAAATAAACTGCAAAATATGGAAGCTAAAATTGAAAGAAATGCTAGGTGCTAGTGGCTCACACATGTAATCTTAGCTACTTAGGAGGCAGAGATCAGGAGGATCATGATTCAAAGCCAGCCCAGGTATGTAGTTTACAAGACCCTATCTTGAAACAAACCCATCACAAAAAAGGGCTGGTGGAGTGGCTCAAGATGTAGGCTCGAGTTCAAACCTCAGTACTACAAAAAGAAAAAAAGAGAACTATAAAGAGAAATAGATACCTATAATTATAGTTGGTAGCTTCACACTACTGTCTCAACAGTTTATAGGACAATTAGAAAATCAGCATGGATATGGAAGAATTAAACACTACTATCAATTAATAGAATCTAACTAGCATTTATAGAATGTTCCACCTAATGAGCATGCAGACACATTCTTTGAAAGTGCCTGCTGAACATATACAAGATAGACCATATCCTGGACTGTAAAATAAACCTAAACAAAATTATGAAACTTGAAACCCTACAGAATGAGTTTTCCAACTACAGTAGAATCAAACTTGAAATTAGTAGGAGAAGGGGAATAGAAATCTTCAAACACTCGGAAATAACATGATACATTCAAATAAGTAGTGAGTCAAGGAGTTTTCAATGCATAAAATTTGATGATACCACATTTCAAGATATAGATTGATTGAATAAAAATGAAAGTGCAACATAATACAGGACACAACTAAGGCCATGCTCCAAGGAAAATTTATAGCACTAAAATAGCAACAATAAACTAAACTCCTACTTAATCAGCCTAGAAAAAGATAATCAGAATAAAACCAAAGCAAGTAGAAGGAAGGAAGTAATAAAGATTTGAACAGGAGTCAGTAAAATTGAAAACAGAAAAACAATAGAGAAAATCAGTGAAACAAAAAGCTGGTTCTTTGTAAAGATTAATAAAATTGACAAACCTTTAGGAAGACTGACATAATAAGATGGGAGGCATAAATTATATCAGGAATGTAATAGGAAGTATCATTCATGACCATGCATACATTGAAAGGGTAATAAGATACTCCTGTGAAGAACTGTACTCATAAAAATTCAACAGTGTTTTGCAGACTGCTAACCAGTTTTCCCAGCAGTTTTTGTTGAAGAGGCTGCTATTTCTCCATCGTATATTTTTAGCTCCTTTGTCAAAGATAAGTTGCTCATAGTTGTGTGGCTTCATATCTGGATCCTCTATTCTGTTCCACTGGTCTTCATGTCTGTTTTTGTGCCAGTACAATGCTGTTTTTATTGTTATTGCTTTGTAATATAGTTTGAAGTCAGGTATTGTGATACCTCCTGCATTGTTCTTTTGACTGAGTATTGCCTTGGCTATTCGTGGCCTCTTGTGTTTCCATATAAATTTCACAGTAGATTTTTCAATCTCTTTAATGAATGTCTTTGGAATTTTGATGGGAATTGCATTAAACATGTAGATTACTTTGGGGAGTATGGACATTTTTACTATGTTGATTCTACCAATCCATGAGCATGGGAGATCTCTCCACTTTCTATAGTCTTCCTCAATCTCTTTCTTCAGAAGTGTATAGTTTTCCTTGTAGAGGTCTTTCACATCTTTTGTTAGGTTTACACCTAGGTATTTGATTTTTTTTGAGGCTATTGTAAATGGAATTGTTTTCATACATTCTTTTTCCGTTTGCTCATTGTTAGTGTATAGAAATGCTAATGATTTTTCTATGTTGATTTTATATCCTGCTACCTTGCTATAGCTATTGATGATGTCTAGAAGCTTCTGAGTAGAGTTTTTTGGGTCTTTAAGGTATAGGATCATGTCGTCTGCAAATAGGGATATTTTGACAGTTTCTTTACCTATTTGTATTCCTTTTATTCCTTCTTCTTGCCTAACTGCAAAAAACTGAAACTAGATCCATGTATATCACCCTATACCAAGATTAACTCAAAATGGATCAAGGATCTTAATATCAGACCCCAAACTCTTAAGTTGATACAAGAAAGAGTAGGAAATACTCTGGAGTTAGTAGGTATAGGTAAGAACTTTCTCAATGAAACCCCAGCAGCACAGCAACTAAGAGATAGCATAGATAAATGGGACCTCATAAAACTAAAAAGCTTCTGTTCATCAAAAGAAATGGTCTCTAAACTGAAGAGAACACCCACAGAGTGGGAGAAAATATTTGCCAACTATACATCAGACAAAGGACTGATAACCAGAATATACAGGGAACTTAAAAAACTAAATTCTCCCAAAACTAATGAACCAATAAAGAAATGGGCATGTGAACTAAACAGAACTTTCTCAAAAGAAGAAATTCAAATGGCCAGAAAACACATGAAAAAATGCTCACCATCTCTAGCAATAAAGGAAATGCAAATTAAAACCACACTAAGATTCCACCTCACCCCTGTTAGAATAGCCATCATCAGCAACACCACCAACAACAGGTGTTGGCGAGGATGCGGGGAAAAAGGAACCCTCTTACACTGTTGGTGGGAATGTAGACTAGTACAACCACTCTGGAAAAAAATTTGGAGGCTACTTAAAAAGCTGGACATCGATCTACCATTTGATCCAGCAATACCACTCTTGGGGATATACCCAAAAGACTGTTACTCCAGAGGCACCTGCACATCCATGTTTATTGCAGCACTATTCACAATAGCCAAGTTATGGAAACAGCCAAGATGCCCCAGCACTGACGAATGGATTAAGAAAATGTGGTATCTATACACAATGGAATTTTATGCAGCCATGAAGAAGAACGAAATGTTATCATTCGCTGGTAAATGGATGGAATTGGAGAACATCATTCTGAGTGAGGTTAGCCTGGCTCAAAAGACCAAAAATCGTATGTTCTCCCTCATATGTGGACATTAGATCAAGGGCAAACACAACAAGGGGATTGGACTATGAGCACATGATAAAAGCGAGAGCACACAAGGGAGGGGTGAGGATAGGTAAGACACCTAAAAAACTAGCTAGCATTTGTTGCCCTTAATGCAGAGAAACTAAAGCAGATACCTTAAAAGCAACTGAGGCCAATAGGAAAAGGGGACCAGGAACTAGAGAAAAGGTTAGATCAAAAAGAATTAACCTAGAAGGTAACACCCACGCACAGGAAATCAATGTGAGTCAATGCCCTGTATAGCTATCCTTATCTCAACCAGCAAAACCCCTTGTTCCTTCCTATTATTGCTTATACTCTCTCTACAACAAAATTAGAGATAAGGGCAAAATACTTTCTGCTGGGTATTGAGGTGGGGAGCGGGAGGGGGTGGAGTGGGTGGTAAGGGAGGGGGTGGGGGCAGGGGGGAGAAATGAACCAATCCTTGTATGCACATATGAATAATAAAAGAAAAATGAAAAAAAAAATAAAAAAAAAATAAAAATTCAACAGTGTAGATGAATTGGATCAAGTCCTTAAAAGACAAAGTACCCCAACTCACCCATTATGAAGTAAGTAACTTGAATAGGCCTATCTCTCTTTCTCTCTCTCTCGCTCTCTCTCTCTCTCTCTCTCTCTCTCTCTCACACACACACACACACACACACACACACACACACACACACACACACACACACACACACACGATTGAACCCAGGGCGTTTTGCATGCTAGCCGTGTTGTTTACCACTGAACTATACCCTCAACATCTTGAACTTATAATTTAAAAATTTCCAGAATGGCATCATTAGAGAGTTCTACCAAGTGGTTAAAGAAAAAATAAGACCAAGTCTATACGATGTCTTTTAAAAACTTGAAGAGGGTTGTTACCATTGGAGGAAATTGAATCAAGGGGACACAGGATCTCTGTAATGATAGCAATAATAACAATAATAGGGTCTCATAATAATTTCTTGCATGTGAACCTGTTGTTATCTGAAGATAAAAGTTTAGATAAAAAATAAGTGATCAAGCCAGGCATTTTGGTGGATACCTATAATACCAGCATTTAGGAGGCTTAGGCAGGTGGGAAGAGCAAAGATGAGAACAATACAAGCCAGAAGAAACGTACAGCATTATATTTAAAATACTTAAAGAAAAGACTAGGCAGTTTTATTCCAGATCCTATTTGCTTATCCATTTCTCTGTGCTGCGTCATAAGGGCAATAAGACCAAAGATGGATGGAGCACTTAGATCTACCTTTCCCTTGGAGTGTCTTGGGGAACTGCATTGGTACTATCATCCTTTAAAAAGGAAATCAACCACTCTTTCTAATCTCTGGTCTGTTTCTGTCCATTTCCTCTGCTTCAACAACTTTTGGGAAGGTAAAATTGGTTAATACATTGTTTTTTCTGCCAAGCAAGTTTTTATTCTAGAAGAGAATAAAGTAAATGTACAGGTAACTGCAATGCAGGTAGATTTGGATAAATGTCATAAAAGAGAAATTCAGAGGAAAAATCGAGAATAAAACAAACGGAGGACATCGAAGAAAATGACGTGAATCTGATTAAGAGTGGGGAAAAAAGAAAGAGCCGAGGATGTGTCTAAGGTCTGTGCCCAAATGAATGAGACAAGAGTGGTGGGATGGCAGTGATTGAATATAATAGGACCCTTAACTGCAGAGGCTTTGTGTTTACTTGCCTGCTGGGTTGCATGCAGCCTTACTACCTAAAACAGTCCAAGTACATAGTAGGTACACAATAAATGTTTATTGTGAGTGAGTGAAATTAGAAAGCATTGATTATCAGTTTTGGTAAGAGTGATTTGATAGTAATTTCTGGTTTAGGAATTATAAATGTGGAGACTTTGCTGTCAGGTGGCTGCCACTACTTCAGCTATCACTTTGTCACACAGATGCCTCTTAATACTGTGAAGAAAACAATAATATAGGAAGCATTCTGGTGGAGAGCATTAACTGTGTAACCCTATCTGTAAAATGGGAATTGCAAGAGAAGTTGTTGTTACTATTGATTTTATATGTAGAGCACCTATCTTAGCACTTACCGATAATACCTACTCCTGACATAGATGAGCTGCCATAACTCTAACAGTTTCACATTTAAGTATGGAGGCCAGCCTGGGCTATTGTTCAGTGACAGAGAGTTAACCTAGATGTGGAAGACCCTGAATCCAATCCCTACCACTGCCAAACAACAAAACAAAAGCTGTTTTTGAGTTGCCTCATGTAAAAACTAAACAGTATCTTAAAGATCTTCTGACCCAAGTCCTTCTTTTAAACTGAGGCCGGCGGTGGATGCTAGTGGCTCATGTTTATAATCCTAGCTACTTGGGAGGTGAGATCGAAAGGATCATGGTTCGAGGCCAGCCCAGGCAAATAGTTCTCAAGACCCCATCTCCAAAATGGACTGGAGCCAGGGCTTCATGCAGTAAAGCTCCTGCTTTGAAAACATGAAGCCCTGAGTTCAAATCCTGGTCTCAAAAAATGAAATAAATAAGATAAGCTGGGCCAGAATGAAAATGTGACTTGCACAATATCATACAAGTAGCTGAAGGATAAAAGTAGTAAGGACCAAACCTAAGGGTAATGGTTCTGTGTAAAGTGTGGGAGGAAAAATAGGAGAGAGATACCAATTAGTTGGACTTTCTGTTTTTGGGGAAGGATGCTGGGGATTAGACCCAGGGTTTTGTGTATGCTAGACAGTCATTCTCCCACTGAGCTACATCCCAGCCCTTAGTTGGGCTTGTGAGGACTTAGCTGTGAGTGCTCCAGGTACCGTCTTCTGAAGAAAATGTATTTGCCTGCTGTATAGCTCTGCTTATATTTTCTGTTGACACCTTGAACTTACCATGTCAAAACAAACTTGGAATCACTACATTGTAAGACTAAGTAAGTTCTCAGAGTGCCTCCAGTTCAGTCTGCTAGTCTGCAGATGAGGAGAACATACCGCCCTGGGATGGAGGTCTCACCTTAGGCTCATTGATAGTTCTGCTAGCAATCAGTTATATCTTGGACCACATTTGCACAGGTCCCAGAACATTTTGTGAGGGTCCTTTTGGCTTTGAGTGAGCCTTCAAAGTTCATCCTGGCTACAAACAGCCACTGGTCTTGTTTAGAGCAGTGGTTTCCTTAAAAAACAAAAACAAAACAGTAATACACAGAACAACCAGCTGAATCCTCCGCTTATGTTGAAGAGAGCTAATGGAACCAGGGGTGTAGCTCAGTGGTGGAGTGCTTGCCAAGCATGTGCAAGACCCTGGGTTCCATCCCCAGCACTACAAAACAAAAACAAACAAAACGGAGCTAATGAGTAACAATAGAGATGAGAGGTGATGAGAGACAAGGAGCCTCACAAGTGCCTCAGACATTATGAAGCCATTTGAAACCTACTGATTTAGGGGCCCCTGGTGTCTGGCAGTGACAATTGTCTTGAAGGACAAGATCACTGGCACCTCAGCACTGCAAGCCCCAGTGACTTTAACATATACCCTGGAGCAGAGTATGTAAGAACCAAGAACCAGGCCATTATTTCAACTAAGACTTTAATCAACTCAGCTATCATTTAAAAACTTTCATTGGTTACATTTGTATTTTCTTGCACAAAAAGCAGCTTTTGTGTGAATTAGTTGACTCAAAATTGATAATTTTATTATTACTAGACACAGCCCTTACTGTCATGTGAGGAAAAGCTTAGGAGTAGTCAGTGTATTGCATAAATCTCTGTCTTGTTCCAGTGAATCTTAAAATACTTGGTGTATTTTTAATAATTATTTTTGTAGTATTATTTATAATTTTGAATTTTGGTCAGCAGATAATTAACCCCCGTACTAGACACCATGGGGAGAGAGGAAAAATCGGACAGAGTCCTTGCCCTCATGTTTGAGTCGTGCTGAGTACAGAATGAAAAACGTGACATTTTAGAATTTTTCTTTTTTACTTCATTTCTCCACCAGAGCTTTCAGGTTGTGCAATTTTTTATTTTAATTTACTGATTTGTAAAGCATGTTCATGACTGGAAATTCAATAATTTAAGCTTGTGTGCTTTATTTCAAATTATTATTAGGTTGCAAGACTGGAGAATGAGAAAGAAGAACTACATAAGCAGCTGCTTGGTATTGATCCCACAAGAGACAGCAAACGAGTGGATCAGCTTGTTCGAGAAAAAGCCCATTTGTGTCAGAAATTAAAAGGTTTAGAGGCTGAAGTAGCAGAATTAAGAGCTGAAAAAGAGAATTCTGGTGCTCAGGTAGAAAATGTCCAAAGAATACAGGTGCGACAATTGGCTGAGATGCAGGCTACAGTCAGATCCCTGGAGGTAAGGTTTTAATTGTTTCCCAATTGTTTAAAAAATGCAGTTGACAAACCTTTGATTTTTAGAGCGTAAATGTATGCTCACCAATCTAGTGCTGATGCATTTGTGGAATCCCAAGAGTATGTATTCTTTCTGTAAAGAAGAAAGGTATTGATTCATAAACAGTAGCTATGCAACCACATTTATAAAGGGATGTTTATTCTTCGGGAGTCAAGTCACTTATATGAGATAACTTCACTCTTATAATGTCACAGACTAGGATATGTAACATCCCTCCAAATTAATTTGAATTTCTCAAGACTAAGGCCATCTCAAACCAGAAATAACTTATTTTAAGATTGTAAATTCCTTACACTGGAATTTAAAATCTTAAAATCATAAGCCCTATTTGAATAGAAATAATATGCTTAACATTTAGGGTGGCTTCTTGCCAGGGTAATAAAATTAAGCTTGACTGTTAATGCATACAAGCCTTTACTGAATTGTTTCCCTGAGTTCATTAGAGAAAGATAATTGTTGGCAGAGCCATGCTGGGACTTAGAGGTATTACTTTTTGAAAACTGTTGGTTTCCTTCTTATTCAGATATATTTATGCCTACTAGTACTAGGTACCTACCATGTAGCAAATGTACCACTTTAATTTTTTTTGTTTATTCTGTTCAGTTAAAAGTGTTTCTCCCCTTCCCCCCTTTTGTAACATTTGTAAAACAGTTTGGTTTGGGCAGAAATTATTGGGCACCTACTTCATAGTTAAAATCCAATATCCAAATCCAACATGATTTTTTTTTTTCTAGCCAGCAAGCTGACACAGGAGTACATTGCTATGTTTTGAAGAATAGAAGTCCCTTTTTTAATTTTTTGGTTGAAGCCTTTGTCAGTATTGGCTGATTTCCTGAATTAAACTTGTCATTGGATTTTAGACATGAGGTAGTTCAGAGTGAGATTGTTTCTGTGCCATTCTTCTGTCCTTAATGTATTTGCACAGTGACAGAGTAAGTGGGATGATTGCAGTTGAATGTAGTATATGGTCCCAGTATGAAACTCTTCATTGGGGTCATCTGGAGTCATTATTTTCAGGGCAAGTTGGATAATGACAAAAGATGGATGGTTCATTTGTGACATTTTCAAAATCGTCTGTATTTAATCTTATCATTTGTCAGATGAAATGAAAATAAGCACATGACAGCAAATGCTTATTTTTTTAACTTTCTTGGTTGTCCTTGTTTCCAGAGAATATTATATTTGACAAAAAATAGTTTTTGTTTTCTGAATTATTCTTTTAATACTATCCTTAATATATTTAACATACATAGGAAACGAGATATTCTAAAACTGAGATTTATCCTTTAAATGCCAAAACATTTTCATTTTAATTATCTTGAATAGAAATATTTTTCAAAAGTTTTCAGTTTTCCCTCCCTAAAATGAAAGACTACCTTGAGTATTACCAATGAGAAAAATTTTGACAACTTACAGACTTCATTAAAAATCTCAATTATGGCTGGAGGCATAGCTCAGGTGTAGAACACTTGCCCAGCAAATGCAGGGCTCTGAGTTCAAATTTGAGTACCATAAAAAAAAATTATGTGAGCACATGATAAAAGCGAGAGCACACAGGGAGGGGTGAGGATAGGTAAGACACCTAAAAAACTAGCTAGCATTTGTTGCCCTTAATGCAGAGAAACTAAAGCAGATACCTTAAAGCAACTGAGGCCAATAGGAAAAGGGGACCAGGAACTAGAGAAAAGGTTAGATTAAAAAGAATTAACCTAGAAGGTAACACCCATGCACAGGAAATCAATGTGAGTCAATGCCCTGTATAGCTATCCTTATCTCAACCAGCAAAACCCCTTGTTCCTTCCTATTATTGCTTATACTCTCTCTACAACAAAATTAGAGATAAGGGCAAAATAGTTTCTGCTGGGTATTGAGGTGGGGAGCGGGAGGGGGTGGAGTGGGTGGTAAGGGAGGGGGTGGGGGCAGGGGGGAGAAATAAACCAAGCCTTGTATGCACATATGAATAATAAAAGAAAAATGAAAAAAAAAAAATTAAAAGAACATGTGATGAGGTCAAGAACGTCTCTGCCCATACTTCAACATGCTTCAAATTAGTTGAGAAGTTTGAATTTTTGTCTCTATCTCTCCCTTTCAAAAAAAAAAAAAAGCATTGATTTTATATTTTCAACTTTACTTCTGTTAGCGGGCCTTCTCATATGCTTTTTCATAATTGCTATGGCCTGAAAATTCCCAAATATTAGTTTGAATTATGTCAGAATAAGTAGATATCAAATACTGAATACTTTCTCTCAAGAAAGAAGTGTATGAGCTTTATTTTGTTGGTGACTGTTGATAGATTGTCCAGATACTTTTGTTGTATATTTCATGGAATAAATATCTTTCATTTGAATTCTACCAGTTGTTTTGAGAAATCTCTTGTTTCTTTGGTACATGTTAATGTTGTTATTGAGGTTTTGAATGATTTTTTGTATAGTTACAGTTGAGTTATAAATAATGGTTATTTTATTTTGATGTAATGTGAAAAATTATGGACAAATTTTAAAATACTTTCTTTTAATGAAAGGCTGAAAAACAGTCGGCTAAGCTACAGGCTGAACGCTTAGAAAAAGAACTGCAATCAAGCAATGAACAAAATACCTGTTTAATCAGTAAATTGCATAAAGCTGACCGAGAAATAAATACATTGACTAGTAAAGTAAGTTCTTTTTTGCTTTTGTTTCATTCTTTAGAAAGCTTGATACTGTACAATGACAAAGAAATTTTGTGTTTAATTTCTTCTCTTTTGGGATCTTTTTATTCTATCATCCAAACACATGCCGAATCTGAACAGTGCTTACCACCTCCATTGTGACCACTCTAGTCCAAGCCATGCTTTCTCTCAGCTCAGTTTTTATAAGCCATTTAATCTCTGCGCATTCAGAGCTCTGTATGATCTGGTTCCTGCAGTCTTTCCACAGCCGTCAGCATCCATTTCCTGTTCACTTTGCTCCTGCTTTACTGGGCTTTTCACTCTTCTTTAAAAAAGCTCACTTCTACTTCAGAGCCCTTGTGCTTTTTTGCCTGGCCTGGTCTTCCTTCACATATCTGCAGACCTTGCTTCCTTCACATCTTCGGATGTCACCTAATTTGTAAGCATCCTCCTCCTTCTGCCCTATTCTGTGTCTGCCTAACCTACTTTGTTTCTTCATAGCTGTTAATGCCATCTGATATATTTATTTAGGGAGATACATATTTGAAAATAGTGAGTTTGAACTCGGCCTCGCTCTTGCTAGCCAGTGCTCATTACTGCGTGAGCCATGTCCCCAGCCCATTTTTGCTTTAGTTATTTTTCAGATAGGGTCTTGGCATTTTTGCCTAGGCCTGGCCTCAGACCATGATCCTCTTGATCTCTGCCTCCTGAGTTGCTGGAATTACAGGTGTGAGCCATTGTGCCCAGTTGTTTGGGGTTTTCTGTTTGTTTTTGAGACAGAATGTCACTATGTAGCTCAGACTGGCCTGGAATTCGCTAAGTAGGCCAGGCTGCTCTCTAACTCAGAATTCTCCTGCCATTGTCTCCTGAGTGCTGGGATTTAAAGCCATGTATTACCATACCTGACTGTTACTTGTTTATTTTTTATTTCTTCTTTTCCACCACCCCTTCAACCACATGTCCCTGCTTCAAGACAGCAGGGACATTGTTTTTATCACTTCTGTATCTCCAGTTCGTAGGACAGTGCTGGCACATAGTAGGTACTCAATACATAAATATTTCTTTAGTGAGTAAATTAATTTTAGCAAGTGATGCGCACTTATATTGTCTTTGAAGAATATAGCTATTTGGATATTTTCCCCAAAACGTCTTTTAGATATAAAGATCTCTCTCAGTAACTTAAAATTTCCCCCCTCAAATATAGTACATATAAAGAATTTATACCTATAAATAAGATCACAATGATAAAAGTATTTTATAGACTGTTAGCTCTAGAGTCAGACAAAGTTTAAATTTGAATTTTTCCCCTTAGTAGTTGTTACTTTGAGAAATTTACTTTTTCCTCTGCAACTTTGATATCATCCTCTATAAAATGGAATACTTACCATAAAAAGCTGTGTTAAAAATTAAATGAGATATTATGCATAAAGTACTTAGCATAATCAAATAATCATTATTTTCAGGTCTTGGGGCATTTTTAAGAAGTTGTAAATAAGATTGGTTTTTGCATCAGTGAAATAATTTTATTTTCTATTAGGGCAGAGTTAATATAAAATCACGTTAGAAAGCAAGATGGCTCCCAGGCCAAAAGGCATTTACTGTAGCATGGCAGACATATATAAATTTAACGAATGGGATAATATATTCATAAACTCTTTGGTCGTGAATTTCTCAAGAGGGGCATGTATATAACTGAGGGGAGAAAGAATTTTAGTCAGCAGAATTTGAATATTCTGGTCCCATTGAAAAAAAAAATCATTCTTATTGGGGAGATAAATAAAGCATTCTGCTCCAACCTGTAGCCGTGAAGCAAACCGTTCACCTCAGTCTCTTTTTCTAATCACCAAGCAACTATTACTTGACTGCCCATGTAATTTTGTCTATAGAGGAAAAATGTGCTAGCCCCTTAGACTTAGAATCTTCTAGTGTAGTTTTTCTTATAATTAAACTGGCATTCTGATTACCATTTATATACTGTATTAATATAAGTTTAACCTTAAGAACCTTTTTTTTTCTTTGGGGGGTAGGACTGGGGTTTGAACTTGGGGCTTCATGCTTGCAAAGCAGGTGCTCTAAGAGTCTTTTCTAAGTGTGGTGACACAGTTGCATTTCTGTGTCTGAGAGACTTAAAACATAATTTTAGATGTATTAGATGCCAGTCTTGGAATATAAAA
Source organism: Castor canadensis (assembly GCF_047511655.1). Taxonomy (NCBI): domain Eukaryota; kingdom Metazoa; phylum Chordata; class Mammalia; order Rodentia; family Castoridae; genus Castor; species Castor canadensis. The sequence goes on along the minus strand of NC_133393.1, from coordinate 132,175,661 downwards.
CACAAAGAAGTAAATTGAATTCTCATGTTTTTCTTCCAGTTCTTATATAAATTATTTTCAGTTCTGAAAACTAATATTGAGTAGCCAGACTGGGCTGTTCTGGAACCATAAATGTAGCAACAGGACATCAGATATGCTGGGCTTCTCTGGTGCCTTCTAACTCTCTTTGGGGGCACCTTTCATGCAGCACAATTGACCTGAGCTGGCTCACCTGGGAGCTGACCCTGATTTCTTTTCTTTTTTTCTGTACATACATCCTTCTCTTTTGCTCTTTTCATTTTATAGTTAGAACAGATGATTTAGCCTACTCTACTGAAGGGAAGCAGCAGTTTAGTGTTACCTCTTTCTCTCTGCTTGTTTATTAACACATATTGCTAAGAGTTCTCTGTCTTTTTTAAAGGCACATTTGCATTATTTTGCATATAAATGGAGTATTAAGTACATCCTCCAACTTTAGGCAAAGCAACTTTCATTTGAAATTTTATATGTAAAAAGATCCCATGGAAGGACAAATTTTAAAATGTTATTTAAAACAGGACTGTCACAGTTTTCTTTGCAACTTGAAGTTTTCATCAACATTTTACACTTCTAGCAAATGGTTGTTTGCAATGCAAAGGAACACCTGGGATGTGTTTCTCTAAATTATTCAAATTTGTAAATGTTTGTTAGGTTTTAAAACAAAGTTATGTCGGTATCGGTGGCTTAGATTGAAAGGTATTTCCATAGATGGCCTGAAAATTATGGCCGTCAGGATATTTCACATTCATTGAGATAACATTCTTCTAGTTACCTCAAGAGGTTTTTAATCTTTGACTATAATAAGATACCCTTGGAAAGCCATCCTACAGAGTTATGCTTATTAGCTAAGTTAAGGAGGTCATAACGTCTTAGAACTTTGAAAAAAAATCACAATTTAAGTACCATCTCTTTGGAATTTGTATCCAAAGCTTCTTGGGTAATTTACTTTTTTATTCATTCTCATTCTCTCTCTCTCTGTCTCTCTCTCTCTCTCTCGACAAGGTCTCACATTAGCCCAGGTTGGCCTTGAATTTATGATTCTCCTGCCTTAGCCTCCCAAGTGCTGGGATTATAAATGTGTACCACCACACCAGGCACATTTTTTACAACTCACAGAGTATCTTCTTGTGTGTATTATTTTGTAAGTATATGTACTTAACAGATTCTGATCCCCTATAAATGGTCTAGTACTGCCATTTTTAACATTCATTACAGTTTTATTAGTAGTTGTTTCTCATGTCAGAAGCATAAAGCAAATCACAATGTAAAGGCCGGACTCTACCTAGGAAACATTTGTGAAAAACAGAGTGGCTTGGACCAGCAGAAATTCAGGAGACCATAAATCTCTCTAAAATTATGCACAATTTTAAAAACTTTTATGCAACTTTAAAATTTTAATATTGTGCATTTCCATTTTATGAAGCCAGTATTAACTTATCCCAAAACCAGGCAAAGACACCTCCAAAAAGAACTATAGGCCAATCTCTTTAATGAACATTGATGCAAAAATCCTCAACAAAATAATGCAAACCGAATTCAACAACACATCAAAAAGATCATTCACAACGACCAAGTAGGTTTCATCCCAGGAATTCAGGGGTGGTTCAACATATGAAAATCAATAAATGTAATACACCACATTAACAGAAACAAAGACAAAACCACTTGGTCATCTCAATAGATGCAGAAAAAGCCTTTGATAAGATCCAACACCATTTCATGATAAAAGCTCTAAGAAAACTAGGAATAGAAGGAAAGTACCTCAGCATTATAAAAGCTATATATGACAAACCTACAGCCAGCATTATACTTAATGGTAAGACACTGAAACCATTCCCTCTAAAATCAGGAATGAGACAAGGATGCCCACTATCCCCACTCCTATGCAACATAGTACTGGAATTCCTAGCAGGAGCAATTAGGCAAGAAGGAATAAAAGGAATACAAATAGGTAAAGAAACTGTCTATTTGCAGATGATATTATCCTGTACCTTAAAGACTCAAAAAACTCTACTCAGAAGCTTCTAGACACCATCAACAGCTATAGCAAGGTAGCAGGATATAAAATCAACCTAGAAAAATCATTAGCATTTCTATATACTAATCATGAACAAACTGAGAAAGAATATATGAAAATAATTCCATTTACAATAGCCTCAAAAAAAATCAAATACCTAGGAGTAAACTTAACAAAGAATGTGAATGACCTCTACAGGAAAACTATAAACTTCTGAAGAAAGAGATTGAGGAAGACTATAGAAAGTGGAGAGCTTTCCTATGCTCATGGATTGGTAGAATCAACATAGTAAAAATGGCTGTACTCCCAAAAGTAATCTACATATTTAAGCAATTCCCATCAAAATCCCAATGACATTAATCAAAGAGGTTGAAAAATCTACCGTTAAATGTATTTGGAAACACACGAGACCATGAATAGCCAAGGCAGTGCTCAGCAAAAAGAACAATGCTGGAGGTATCACGATACCTGACTTCAAACTATATTACAAAGCAATAGCAATAAAAACAGCATGGTACTGGCACAAAAACAGACATGAAAACCAGTGGAACAGAGTAGAGGACCCGAATATGAAGCCACACAACTATAACTATAACTATAATGGGACTTCATAAAACTAAAACACTTCTGCTGCATGAAAGAAATGGTCTCTAAACTGAAGAGAACACCCACAGAGTGGGAGAAAATATTTGCCAGCTACACATAGACAAAGGACTGATAACCAGAATATATAGGGAACTCAAAAAACTAAACTTGCCCAAAATTAATGAACCAATAAAGAAATGGGCAAGTGAACTAAACAGAAATTTCTCAAAAGAAGTTCAAATGGCCAAAAAACACATGAAAAAATGCTCACCATCTCTAGCAATAAAGGAAATGCAAATCAAAACCACACTAAGATTCTACCTCACCCCTGTTAGAATAGCCATCATTAGCAACACCACCAACGACAGGTGTTGGCGAGGATGTGGGGAAAAAGGAACCCTCTTACACTGTTGGTGGGAATGTAAACTAGTACAACCACTCTGGAAAAAAATTTGGAGGCTACTTAAAAAGCTAGACATTGATCTACCATTTGATCCAGCAGTACCACTCTTGGGGATATACCCAAAAGACTGTGACACAGGTTACTCCAGAGGCACCTACCTGCACACCCATGTTTATTGCAGCACTATTCACAATAGCCAAGTTATGGAAACAGCCAAGATGCCCCACCACCGACGAATGGATCAAGAAAATGTGGTATCTATACACAATGGAATTTTATGCAGCCATGAAGAAGAACGAAATGTTATCATTTGCAGGTAAATGGATGGAATTGGAGAACATCATTCTGAGGGAGGTTAGCCTGGCCCAAAAGACCAAATATCATATGTTCGCCCTCATATGTGGACTTTAGATCAAGGGCAAACACAACAAGGGGATTGGACTTTGATCACATGATGAGGCGAGAGCATACAAGGGAGGTATGAGGATAGGCAAGAAACCCAAAAAAAAAAAAGTATTTGATGTCCTCAGTGGAAAGGAACTGATGCAGAAACTTTAAAGTGACGGAGGCCAATAGGATAAGGGGACCAGGAACTAAAGAAAAGGTTAGTTCAAGAAGAATTAATTTAGAAGGTAACACATACGTGCAGGAAAGCAATGTGAGTCAACTCCCTGTATAGCTCTCCTTATCTCAAGCAGCAGAAACCCTTGGTCCTTCCTATTATTGCTTATACTGTCTCTTCAACAAAATTAGAGAGAAGGGCAAAATAGTTTCTGCCTGGTAGCAAGGGGGTAGGGAGGGAGAGGGAGGGGGCGGAGGAAGGGGGGAGAAATGACTCAAACACTATGCACATATGAATAAAAAAAAATAAAGTGAAAAAAATAAAAATTTAATATTGTGCACTTCATTTAGAAAAGTTTGCTAGCTATCTTAGGATTTGGGGGGCCTGATCACAAGGGAGATAAAGAGCCAGGGGTCTAGAAGCAGATATGGCTATTTGGGATTTGGTTCAAGTTAATGAAAAGCAGTACAACTTGTCATTATTGGACAATAAATTTTCATGAGTTACTTATTTTTAATAAACAATATAGTTCCCTTTAATAGATATCTTAGGAAGTTAACAATTACTGGTAATATAAGTACATAGGATTATAGAAATATGGGACTAAAGAAAAACTTAAAATCCAAAAATGTGTAAATTTGCATGCAGAGAGGACAAGTATCTGGCTGGAGCATGTGACATATACCATCGTATAGTTGAAAATGTTTCCTTTTTTCTGTAAATCTCAAGGTGAACTAGATTTTCATTTCATAGTTCTTCTTGAAGTTTCTATGAAATGAATCAATGTTCTACTAAATAAGAAGGCTCTAGTTTTCCATCCCATGTTAAAAGCAGCTTTGGTGTGGTTTGTTAGTGAACTGCTGTGTCGTTCTCAACCTTTTACAGTTAGTATATAATAGCTGGTTATAATTTTATTTGTCATATGGTTGTATTTTCATTTTTCAAATTTAAAGCATTTATAATGTAAATTGTCCATGAAAATGTTAACATATAAAACCTAATTTTTACAAAGTTTAAGAATTAAATATAATTTTTTAGCTGTTTTCACATAATTACGAGACTTGCTTTTATAGAATAGAACTTCAGAAAGGAGATTTAAAAATGCAAAAGTGATGTCAGCACAAGGTAGTCATTTTATGTAGAGTCATTGAAAAGTATACAGATTAGTTTGAAGGGATATGTTATTGTGATTAGCAGCATAAAGATAGTATACTACTTGCTATATGGATTTTACATGAAAACATTCCTTGAAATGTTCTCAGGACCTTTTGTAGATAGTCTCTGAGACTATTTCTTGTCTTTGTCCTCTTTAGCTCTAGGATCTCCTCTTGATTTGTATGTCATTCCCAACTCCAGTTGTTACTGGGTTTTATTGGGCTCTAAGTAAATTATCTTTTTCCTAACATGTCATCCTCCTCCTCCTTGCCTCCTGTGAGACTGGGGTTTGAACTCAGTGCTTTGGTCTTGCAAAGCAGTTGCTCTACTGCTTGAGCCATACCTCCAGTCCATTTTGCTTTGGTTATTTTGGAGGTGGGGGGGGGGTCTCAGGATCTATTTGCTTGGGCTGGTGTTGAACTGTGATCCCCTCTCCCTAATTCTCAGCCTCCCAAGTAGCTGGGATTACAGTCATGAGCCACCAACACCTAGTGCCTGGCCCATCTCACATTTTATGTATTTGTAGTTTTCTACTCTTGATTTCTTAGCTTTTAAACATTACTTTGTCCAAATACAGATTTATCTGTATTGGTTAAATTCTTGTACCACTATACCTAATTTTACAAGTAATTTACCAAAGGGAAAGACTATGCAAAATGTTAATAGCGCTGATGATTGGAGAGACAAAACTTTATTTGCTGCTTTATTCCAGCTCCTAAAATACTGCCAGGCACATAATAGATGCTCAATAAGTATTCACTGAATGGGTGACAGAATACATATGGACTAGAATTATTCAGCCTTCAAAAGGAATATGCAAGGGCTGATGGAGTGACTCAACTGGTACGGCACCTGCCTAGCAAACGTGAGGCCCTGAGTTCAAACCTTAGTACAGCCAAAAAAAAAAAAAAAGAATATCTAGTGAAGACTGAAAAATGGTATGAGATGGATTAATTATATGGAAAAAATTAGGTTTTGGCCAAAAAGGATTCAAAAATTTATATGATTTATACTTTTTCCTCCCCTGCCCTCAAACACACACACACACACACACACACACACACACACACACACACACACACACACACACACACAAACACAAAAACATATATTACTTAGTCAACAAATTCAGTTGATTCTTTCTTGCCCCCTTTATTAGTTCCTTGCCTCTTAATTGATTTCTTTACCTCCAATTTCTTAATTTAACACATTTGCAATTAGAGTTAACTTTCTAAAACAAAGTCTAATTATGTTTCCTTCAATAGCTAAGAGGATAAACAACTATTTTGTCTGGCATATAAAGTTTATTTCTTGCCATTCCTCCACAGATGCCATGCCTTCTCCTGCTCTGCCTGTAAAGCATAGCTTATTATTTACAGGGCAGAACATGAGATGTTATACCTATTTAGGCATTCTACCTAGAATGCCTTTTTTGCCCCTAACATCTTTTTTAAAAGGAAAGTGCCAATGTTTTTCCTTGAAGTAGTCTCAATATTGACTATTGGACTTTATATACATGAAGTTAAGACTTTTAAGACATGATTGAGTCCAACACCTGGACTTAATCATACTTGTGGAGGCAGTGTCTGAGGTCCATTAGAAGACAATATTAGCTTGGTGTCATCTTATGGCACGTACTACTCCAGGCACTGGAATAGCTTCCTTTCTGAAAGACACTTGCACTGTTAGATCAAAGCATTTTCTCATGTCCACTCATGTTGTGGGTAAGTACTGAATGTCAGGAAAATGACCAATAATAATTTCAATTTTTAATTACCAACAGGTAAAAGAGCTTAAACATTCAAACAAACTAGAAATAACAGACATCAAACTGGAGGCAGCAAGAGCTAAAAGTGAGCTAGAAAGAGAAAGGAATAAGATTCAAAGTGAACTGGATGGTAATATGATTTCCCATGCTTTTTAAAAATTATTATTTTCAGGTATAAATAAATTATTAAAATAGATAAATCTGAATTTTTATTTCTAGATTCTCACCTTAAGTTAAATTTTAATCTTGGAGTTTATGTGGAATGTTTTTGTTCGTGTGTTGAATGTTTTGTTCAATCTGGTTTTCTTTTTTAAAAAATCAATCTTATGCTTATGTAATAGTTATTTGATTAATATGCAAATTAAATGAAACCTTAAAAGTGGGATTCCATCCTTCCTGTGTTTATAATTTTAAATCTATTTAGATCTGTGGTTATTGTTCTAGGACATTTTAAATACAAAAAAATATGAAGGGGATAGGTGGATTCCAGGTCTAAAATTCTAGGCTAGATAATGGAGCCTAGTTTGGTATAGGTTTTTTAAAGCTCCATTTTAGTCCTAGGATATCTGATTAAGACACCTTAGATTTTTTTTTTCTTTATATTGACAGTGCTGGGATTTGAACTCAGGGCTTCATACTTGCTAGTCAGGTGCTCCACTAATTGAACTACATTTCAAACTTTTTGCTCTGGTTATTTTGGAGATAGGGTGTTTTTGCCCAGGCAGGCCTGGACTGAAATCTACTATTTTAATGCTTCCTGCCATAGTTAGGATGACAGGCGTGCTCCACTATGCCCAACTTTTTTCCATGGAGTCGGGGAGGGAGGGAAGGGTCTGGCAAATATTTTTACCTGGGCTGATCTGAAACCACAATCCTTTCGATCTCAGCCTTCTGTGTACTTTGGGATGACAGGCTCGTCCAGCTATCAGTTGAGATGAGTCTCACAAACTTTTTGCATAGGCTGGTTTCAAACTGTGATTCTTCAGGTCTCAGCATCGCAAGTAGCTAGAATTACAGGTATGAGCCACCAGTGCCTGATTTAGAATTTATTTTCTTTCTAACTTTCTTAAGTACTTAATAAGCTGCCCTTGGGCTACAACTGTGATTGAGTTGTTCTATCTTTGATCTGGCCTTTGCAGTTGCAGATAGAACTTGTGTTGAATGATTGTTTGCATTATTAATTTCTGCTTAATATTGATTCATGAATTTCCACAGAGTTAAGGAGTAAATTTTCTTAGAAACTCAAAGATTTTGGATTTATTGCTGCATTGTGTTTTTACTTTGAATTAGATACAGATTGGCTTTAGTTATTCAATATGCAAAAGCACTTGTCACCTCATCACAAGAAAGATTTGGGGATTCGTTGGACAAACTTGAAAATTTCCTTGTATTTGTGCTGGACATGTAGCAGTTCTGCTAAAATCACAGGTTTTGAAGGATTTTGTTTTTATTCACTCTTTTACCAGCCAGTTTTGTTATGATGCTGTCTTGGGATGTAGGCCACAGAACCCTTTTGGAGGTGAAGTAATAGGCAGACCTCTTGTATGACCATCCAGATGGATTTCTACCTCTTGAGAGGCAAATGAATAAATGTGTATATCTTTTGGAAAGTTTTTGTCTATGTATATGATAAAAATTATTATAGAGAAATTAACTGAGTTTTAGCCTATTTCATTTTCATTTTAAGAAAGCGTATCAATGTATGGATCTTTAAAAATACATATCCAAAGAGACTTGTACATTCTTTTAATTATCTTGTTGGCTTATGAGTGCTTGCTGTTAGTTGTGACTTTTCACCCTAATATATTAAATATAGTACATTTTTCTCCTTAAAAATACACTAGGATTACAGTCAGACAATGAAATTCTCAAATCAGCTGTTGAACACCACAAAGTGCTCTTAGTGGAAAAGGATCGTGAGTTAATACGTAAAGTACAAGCTGCCAAGGAAGAAGGTTATCAAAAACTTGTGGTATTACAAGATGAGAAGTAAGTACTTAATTACGTTAACTTGTGTTGAATCTCTTTGCACATGAAAACATTTTACTGTCATATCATCTTTATTGTAGTTCTTGTAACATAATTATCATCTGTTGTTTTAGGCTAGAACTTGAGAACAGATTAGCAGACTTAGAGAAAATGAAAGTGGAACATGATGTCTGGAGGCAGTCTGAAAAGGATCAGTGTGAAGAGAAATTGCGGGCTGCACAGATGGCGGAAGAGTCAGCCAGAAGGGAACTTCAGAGTATTAGGTTATATAAGCATATATACTTCTAATTTTTTATTTTGAAACAGCTTCAGAGGTAACAAAATAATACAAAACTAGCAAATGGCATTTCCATATACTGTACACCCTGATTCCTCAAGTATTATCTTCTTACATAACCACATTACACTAATCAAGGTTAAGAAATTAACAATATGCAATTCCAGTTATTCAGGAATTAGAGATCATCTCGAATCAAGGCCAGCCCAGGCAAAAAAGTTAGACCGCATCTCAACCAATAAGCTGGGTGTAGTGGCAAGAACTTGGGGTGACAGTAGGATTGTGGTATGAGACCACCCCAGGCAAAAACTCAAGACCCTATGGGAGAGAGGGGCATAACAAGCAAAAAGGACTGGCAGAGTGGCTCAAGTGGAAGAGCACCTGCCTAGCAAGTATGAGGCCCTGAGTTCAAACCCCAGTACCACCAAAAATCTACAACAAAAAAGAAATTAACAATAAAGAAATATTACTGTTATCAAACCTATTAACTTCATTCAAATTTTGCCAGCTTTTCCACCTAGATCCTTTTTCTGGTCTGAGATCTAATCACATAATTTGCTTTTATGTAGTTCCCTTTAATCTGGAACATGTTAATCCTTGAAGAGTGCTGGTTAGTTTTTTTGTAAAATACCTCACAATTTGGATTCCTAATACATTGAATAAATTCAGGCTATGCATATTTAGCAAAAATAACCCCAGAGTCCTGTGTGCTCAAATGCCTCACATCAGGAAACTCATCATTTATCCCCTTGACTGGTTATGTTAACCATGATTACTTGATTAAGATATTGTCTGCCAGATTTTTCCACTATAAAACTACTATAGTATAGAAATACTCTTAAGGCTTCCCACATGATACCTGAGATTATGTCAATATTCTCAACAGATATTCTTCTAATTTTAGCATCCATTGACAGTTCTTGCCTAAAACTAGTGTTTGCCAAATTGTAATTTTCTTATCTTTTCCTTATTCCTTCTACATGTACTAGTTACAATTCTGAAGAGCTTTCTTTTCTCCTGTAATTATATTTATATCAGTGTAACTAACTGATTATTATTTTCTTACGTGGGTTATAATATTGTAATTTGCTGCTTGAACTATCTCATTTAGCCATTGGAAGCTCTCTTTTCTTTTTGGTGGCACTAGGTTTGAACTCAGTGCCTCACGCTTGCCAGGCAGGTGCTCTTACTGCTTGAGCCACTCCACCAGCCCTAGCTATTAAAAGCTCTTTGAAGTTTAATCCTGTATGTTTTTATGGCTGTTTGTTTTACATAATCCCTCCATTTTTTAATTTTCTGGTATCACACTAAGTTTTAAGCTTCCTTTTTACTTTTCTTGCTCCAGCCATGTAAATAGCTATTTCTCTATGGTGCTTTGGATTCTTTTTAATTGGAGAATCATATAAGAAAATAAAAATCTCAGGTCTAGGAGTGTTGATGGCACTAGGGGGACATCGCTTTTAGGCCCTCCCCTGAGCTGGGCAAGCAACTATAAATATATACAAATATCCATTTAGATTTGTTTCTTTATCCTGCTCCTGTTTCCTTTTGTTCATATTTAAAAAATTTTTTTTTCTCTGGCAGCACTGGGGTTTGAACTCAGGGCCTCATGCTTGCTAGACCGGTGCTTTTACAGCTAGAACCCTTTGTGCATATTTTATAGCTAGTTTCTTTTTTTTTTGCAATACTAGGATTTGAACTCAGGGCCTTCTACTTGCTAGGCTTTACCACTTGAACCATACTCCCAGTCCTTTTTTCTTCATTTATTTTTCTGCCTGGTGCCATCCTCCAATTGCTATCCTCCTTTCTACAGAGCCTCCCAGAACACAGGCACAACCATGGTGCCCAGTTGTTGGTGAGATAGGATCTCCCTTATGTTTTGCCTAGTGTGTCCTCAAACTAGGGTGGCCTGATCTCTGTCTCCAGTAGCTAGGATTACAGGTGCCAAGCTATAGCTGTTTTCCTTGTGGTTACCAAGCGGATTACATTTCACATCATACAGTTATAACACTTTAATTTGAATTTATGTCACTTTAACTTCAAAGACATACAAAAATTCTGTTCCTTTTCAGCTCTGTCCCTACCTCTCTTTCTGTTGTCACACACAAAAAAATCATGCCCCCATGCAAATTAATCATTTGGTGGGGCTGGGGTTTGAACTCAGATCTTCATGATTCACAAAGCAGGCACTTTGCTGCTTGAGCCATACCTGTGGTCCATTTTGCTCTGGTTATTTTGGATATGGGGTCTCATGAACTGGTCTCAAACCTCAATCTTCCTGATCTCAGCCTCTCAAGTAGCTAGGATTACAGGCATGAGCTGTCTGTGCCCAGCTATAAATTAATCATTTTTTTCAATTAAATACATTCCTAAATTATGTAGAAAGCAAAATGTGGAGTTATAAATTAAAGTTACAATACCACTAGTTTTTGGAATGTTTTTAAATACATTGGTCTTCTAAATCAGGTAGAAAACAATCATTGGAGTTTTAAACTGTTGTTAGCTTTTTTTTGTAGTACTGAGGTTTGAACTCAGGGTCTCACAGTTGCTAGGCAGATGGTGTACCACTTGAGCTATTCTACCATCCCTAACATTTAGCTTTTATAATTGCCCTTGTATCTACTTTCACTGAGATCTGTGTTTTGTCATACGGATTTGAGTTACTGTCTAGCATCCTTTCATTTTACCCCTTGGACGCCTTTGGCATTTCTTGTAGCATAAGTGTAGTGCATACAAACTTTCTTAGCTTTTGTGTATCTGGAGTGTTTTCTCACTTTATTTTAAAGCATGGTTTTGTCAGATACTGATGGGGTTGAAAATTTCTTTTTGCACTTTGAATTATCTACCTGTTGCCTTAATGTCTCTAAAGTTTTTGATTAGAAACCTTATCCCTTGAATGTAGTAAGCTACTTGTCTTTATCTGCTTTCAAGATTGTCGTTTTTGGCTTTGGTTTGATTATAATGTCTCCCAGTGTAGATCTTTCACTAAACTTCTATATGTTTATTCAGATCTTGTAGCCAGTTTGCAAAGTATTTAGCTATTATTTCTTCAGCTTTTCCCTTTGCCTCTTTCTCTGTTTCTCCACAGTGTATATGTTGGCCTGCCTAATGGTGACTCTCAAGTCCCTCAGCTCTGTTTACTTTAGTCTTTTTTATCTTTGTTCTTCAAACTTGATACTTTCCATCGTCTTGTCTCCAAGTTTGCTGATTCTTCTGCCTGTTCAAACTTCCTTTGAATCCTTCTAGTGAAATTTTTATGTCAGTTATTATACTTTTCAACTCCAGAATTGATTTTTAGTTTTTTTAGACTTTCTTTCACTTTATTCATTTATCATTTTCTTGACTTTGACATCTTTTTTTCCATCCTTTGATCATCCTTGTGAAAGTTGTTTTAATATCTTTGTCTAGTAGTGCTGCCAGTTGTTCTTTTTCCTGGACAGTTTTTGTTTATTATTTTTCTCTTTGAATGGGACATACTTTCTTACTTCTTTGTGTACCTGAGCATTTGGATCTAATAATGTGTTAACTAGTAATCAGATTCTTCCCCCTTCTCCCGGGATTGCTATTTTGGGGATTTTTATTTTTTGTTTTTTGGCTTTTTTGAGACAGGGTCTTACTATGTAGCCCAGGTTGGCCTCAACCTCACAATCCTCCTGTCTCAGTGTCTGAATTCTGGAATTAAAGGTGTGTACCACCATGCCTGGGGGCTCTATATTTACTTTTGAATGTCCTAGTCTTTGATGTCTGGCTCCCAAAATAGAAAAACAGTGAAATGAACAGGTGGAAGGGAAGGGCACTGTTCCTTAAAATCCAATTGAAGTTGCTTCAGCCAGAGGGGAAGGAATTTGTAGCAGCTGGGGGAGGTGCAACAGCACCTCCTTTTTGTCTGCTTCTTTTGGATCACAGGAGCAGTCAGGGTGTAGATCCCCAATGTTTGGAGGACAAAGTGCTTTTTACCCATCCTGGCTCCCACCTTGTATGCAAGCTACTCTTGGGACAATGTACAAAGGTGCCTGCCTCGAGACAGGGGGTGTGGAATGAACAGCTGCTACTGTCGTAAAAGCTCCAGTTTAATGAAATTAGCCACTATTTCCAGTCTAAACCTTGCCCTGGAAGCTGCAAGCCTTCAGTAAACTCCAGATTTACAAGTAATTATATCATCAGACAGACACTGTACAGTGCTGTTGTTGCCTAGGTGGGGAGACAGATTCTTGGTGGGTTCCTACTCCCACCATCTTCCTAGAATCCTCTGTGCTAAATAGTGATGACAGTCATTATAATTATAAGTAAAATTATTATTTTGGTGGTATTGAGAAGTTGAACTCAGGACTTTGCACTTGCTAAGCAGATGCTTTACTACTTGAGCCACTTCTCTAGCCCTTTTTGCTCTGGTTACTTTGAGATCGCGTGTCACTTTTTGCCCAAGGTAGCCTGGACCTCAGTTGTCCTTTATGCTTCCTGCTGATTCTCCTGTTTTATGCTTCCCACTGCATCTGGTATGGCAGGCATACCCAGCTCTTGATTGAGATTGCCCAAGCCAGGCTGGACCATGCCTCCTGGTTTGGGATGCCTCCTATGTAACTGGGATGATGGGGGTATACCACCATGCCGATTATTGGTTGACATGGAGTGTCATTAACTTTTTGCCTGAACTGGCCTTGAACCATGAGTCTCCTGACCTTGACCTCCAAAGTAGCTGGGATTATAGGCGTGAACCATTGTACCCACCTCTGTCACTTCTGATGGCTGTGTAGTAATATTGTTGTGTTCTTAGTTTGATTTTTTCTGATGACTAGTGATGTTGAACTTGTTTTCATGTAGGCTACTTCACTTTTGTGAAGTGTCTGTTCAAATATTTTGCCCTATTTTTCTATGGGAAGTTATCTTAATGAGTTATAACAGTTTTTTATGTCTTCTGCCTATAAGCCCTTTGTTGATAGTTTACAGATATTTGATATTTTCTCCCAGTCTATGTTTACTTAATTGTATCTATTGAAACAGACTTGTTTTTTTTTTTTTTTTTATAAGCACTGGGGTTTGAACTTGGGCTGGTGCTTACTAGGCAGGTTGAGCCATGCTCCCTGCCCAAAAGTTGTTTTATTTTGATGGAATCCCATGTTATCAATTTCTTCTTTCATAGTTTGGATCCCCACCCACCGTGGTACTGAGGTTTGTACTCGGGACTTAGTGCTTGCTAGGCAGGTGCTCTGCTGCTTGAGCCTCATCTCCAGCTCTTTTTGCTCTGGTTATTTTAGAGATAGGGCTTCACTCTCTAACCTGGACTGGTCTCAAATCACAATCCTCCTGATCTCAGCCTCCCAAGTAACTAGGATTACAGGTGTGAGCTATTAGCATTGACTTTATGTTCTTTTGTCTAATCTACCTTATAAATATATCTCTTATATTTTCTTCTGAAACATTTATATTTAGGGGCCATGCATGGTGGCACATGTCTGTAATCCCAGCTGCTCCTGAGGTAGAAATTGGGAGGACTGCAGTTCAAGGCTAGCTCTGGGAAAAAGAGACCCTCATGTCAATCAGCAAGCTTAGTGTAGTGGCTATAATCTAAGCTGCACAGTAGGCATAGGTACATGGTTGGAGACCTGTCCCAGGCAAAAGAGGAATGGGGGTATTACTCACGTGGCAGAGTGCTTTCTTAGGAAGATTGAGGCCTTGAGGTTCTTGCATTTGGGTTTTAGACCCTTTTCGTGTTAATTTTTACATGGCATAAAGTAATTATAGATAGCAGTTTTAATTTTCATGTAGATATGTAGTTGTTCTAGCACCATTTCTCGACCACTGTCTTTTCTTCCTTGAATTACCTTGGTACGTTTGTTGCAAATGAATAGGCCACAGAAGTGTGGATCTGACTGTGGACTGCGTTCTGTCCCATTGATATGTATGTCTTGGTTATCATAGCTTTATAGTACATTTGATTCAGATAGTGCAAGTCTTCTGTCTTTATTTTTTGTCAAGATTCTTTTGGTCTTGTAAGTCTTGTGGGTTTTCCATATAAATTTCAAAATCATCTTGTCAATTTTTGTTAAAAACCAAAATGATCTTGGTTGGGATTGCATTGAATTCATAGGTTAATTTGAGAATTGTTATCCTAACAATACTATCTTCCAATCTATGAATATCACACATCACTCCTAAATAGATGGAGATTTATTTAGGTCACCTTTCATTTCTGTCATTATAGTTTTGTGTTCTCACTGTATATATTGAATTTTATTCCTAAAATTGCTAATACCAGTAAAGGTATTTTTAAATTTGTGTTTTTCAATCACTGCTAGCAGTGGAAGCACAGTCAGTTGACTTATATATTGACCTTGAATTCTGTGCTTTTCTAAAAGTCACATATATTCTAATATATATTCGAATACATTAGTCATATATTCTAATAATTCCTTTGTTGGTTTCTTAGCATTTTCTAAGATCATGTTGTATGTATTGTGTTTTTACTTTGTTCATTTTGTTGCTTTTGAGTTGAGAATTTTATTCTTTTGTTTTTGTTGTTGATTTAGTGCTGAGAATTTTCTTTTCATCAGTGCTTTGACTGTATCTAATAGAGTATGGTAGTGTTTTATTCATCATATATTTTAGAGAATTCTCTAGCTTCAATTTATGTTTTCCTTTTGATCCAAAAAAGTTGTTTAGCAGGAGAAATACTAGTTTTCTAAGTGTGCTCTAACAGATTACCACATAATAATAATTAATAATTTAATAATTTAAACAACAGAATTTTATTTTCTCACAATCCTGGAGGCTAGCGGTCTAAGATAAAATCTGTGTGGCAGATTGGCTAGCTCATTATGCCCTCATGTGGCCCTTGAGTCATATTGAGCTAGGATCCAATAGCACCTTAGTGAATCTTAATTACTTCTTTTATAGCCTTGTTCTACAATATTGGGGGTTAGAACTTCAACATGAAAATTTCAGAGGATCATGCGTCTCTGTAACACAAGTTAAATTTTCTTGATGGGAGAGAATCTTTTAGTTTTTGTTATTAATTTCTAATTTCATTACATTGTGGTTAGAGAGTATTGCTTGTATTATTCCTACTTGATGGAATATACACTTTTTTTTTTGGCAGTACTGGGGTTTGAACTCAAGGCCTTAGACTTGGTAGGCAGATGCTCTTCCACTTGAGTCAGTCCACCAGCCCTGCAGATTATATTTTGAGAGAAGGTTCTTAATCCACATTACTTAGGAAAGAACTGATTTAGACAGGTACAGGTATTGCTTACTGTGTCAGGATTTATGAACTATTAAATTGTTAGTGACTATAATTCTAAAATCATAAGCTGTAATGGATTTTAAGAGCCAGTATTGTTCATCTTTTTAACTTTTAGGTGGTTATATTTAAGTATTCAATACAGGTAGATTTTTAATCTTTATCTTCCTTAGCTATCCTACTCTATTATTTCACCTGTCATGGTCCTACAGTTTGCCCAGTTAGAATCTTTTCTGTTGAAATTTAAGCCTGTTTCTCCTGTTGGAGTTCTGTTGCCATAGTGATAAAATGTTCAGCAATCTGAAATTACTTAGAGACAACAATGAAATTGACACAGCGTTTTTATTGTTCGGCTTTTTGAAAAATACATAAACAATTTTGATTCCTTAACTTTTCCTTAATATAAATCATTTCCTATACCAGTAGTCACTTTGACAATTTATCTTTGATTCCTCTTCAGTTTCTCTAGATCATTTATAATGTATAATCAACCGCAACTTATTTTAAAAGACACAGTAACCATTATGAAATCTTACAGAAAGAGCAAGTCACATGATTTGCATGAATCTTTTTTGAGTAGTCTACAATTATGGCATTTTTTCCATGGCATTTCTGATTTACTGATTTATGAATCCAGCTATATTAGTCAGGTCTATTTTTGTCATTCACTAAAATAATAATTGGAACTTCTCTTATTTAGAGACTGTGATAGGTCAGAGACTATCTGTGGAAGAAAGGTCTTAGTAAAATGAAAAGTGTAAACTAGAAAAAGCAGAAAGTATCTTTATTTAAAACAATATAGTAGGTATTAATCTGCTGGATATACATCTCTACTTTGGAGGTGCTTTAAATTATTTATTATCTGCTAGTTTTTTCTTTTCCTTAAAGTAGTTTCTTCACCACTAGCCTGTCAAAGTGCCACCAGTAAGGAGATTATTTTTATAAAAGCATAACTATTTAAATCTAAATTTAAATTAGTTAAAATTTTAAGAAATTAAAAATTCAGTCCCTTAATCATACTAACCACATTTCAAATGCTCAATAGCAACATATAGCTAGTGTCAATCATATTAAACTACAGATTACAGAACATTTTTATCTTCAGAGAGCTCTGTCATGCAGCATAGCTGGACTGTTCAGGGGAGGAATTCTCTTTGTTATTTCCCAATGTGTCCACAACACTTGGAGCAGGACCAGTGTTTACAGGCACTCAGCAAAATACCTGCTCAATGTTGAAATAGCACATATGAGCTGTGTGCCATAGGAAATCTACACTGCAGGTGTCAGAGTTGGCTAACCTATACTTTGAAAGGAACTTGGAACAAGTCCATCTGAATATTATTCCAAAATTCTCATTTAAACTTTCCATAGCTATATTCTCTGGTATACCCTGACCTTCCATTTTATCTTTTATTTCTACTTCCACAGTTACTTTTATTATTTCTTAACTTACTCATGATTTCTCCTTATCACCTACTCATTAAAGCTCCCCTCCCCTTCCTGTTCTCCCGCTCTCTCCCTCTTTCTCTCTAGATGCTGCGAATCAAACCCAAGGCCTTGTACATGATGATAGGCAGGCATTCCATCACCACTGAGCTACACCCCCAGAAAAGATCTCCTTTTAACAACAATCTCTACTGTTGTAGCCTTCAGAATCTCTGTTCCTATTTTATTACCAAGAAATGTTTTGCAGTTCCACATTTAAAAAAAATTCTGTGTGAAACCTGACTTTTCTGTTTTCCTATAACCTAGCAAAATTATTTTTCCTCTTTTCCTGCGATAAGAGCCCAAAAAGAAAATCAGCATTTCTAAATTCTACTCTTGCTTTCTGACTATTGTTTCACCAACTTTGGCAAAAATTATTTTTTTCCTTTGGTAGTTACTGCATCCAGTTTATCACTATCTCTTTTTTTTCAGTTGTTGATTCATAGATTCCTAAGCAGTCACTGAGGTCTTTGATATCCAGTTGAACTTTTCTCAATTTTTTATCCTGTGTCATTACTCTTAGGAACCACCCATCCATATTGTTGAATTGTTCGATGCTTTTAGCCTTACACTTAATCATATCTTCACTTTGGCATTCTTTATCTTTCTTCTACTTTATTATCCCATACACCTAGCCACATCCAGGACCTTGTCATCTCCTGGAAGGATTTATTTCTAAATAAATATCTTCTCTTTCTCTTAGCCACTCTGCTCTCACTGAAGATACTAAACCTGGTAGTTCTTACATTTCTTTGCCACCTTTTTAGCTTAGAAACTTTGCTGCTCAGCTGTGTTCTCACTTGTACGTAAGCAGACACTATTGGATATGAATTCTTTTATCCTCTTGGTGTCTAAGAATGAATTTCTCTATTTTCATCCTATTTTATTCTTACCTCCCTTTGTATTATAGTGAAAATATTCTTTCCTTCTTCTAAAATGAACAATGCTGTTAATTCTGTTTAATTCTCTTTGTTTCTTCTAACAAATTGTTTCATCATTCACACTTTTCTTCACTTACAGTGTATCTTTAATTTCTCTTATCTCAGACCTCTATTTTGCCTTCAGGGTCTAGTTCAAATTTCATCTCTTTAACATAGTCTTTAAAACTGATCCACTAATGAAAATGAATTGCGTTTTTTTCTGCACATCATACTACTATTATGAGGCTTATTTTCTTTGACTTGTTTTGTTGTGATATACCCTAAGTATCTTTTGAAAGAATGTCTACTTTCTTGAGCTCTTGATTCTAGGATTTAAAACCATTGGTGTTGTGTTGTTCCTAAAATGTGTGTGTGTGTGTGTGTGTGTGTATGTTTTATTTATGTTAAAGTCCATTATCTCTTAAAATCTTGCATGTAATGATCTTAAATCATGGACTTATTCTTCTGAAAATACCTCATACCAGTTTTAGATTCTAACCCAGTATTGCTTCTGCAAAGTGAACTAAAGAAGGGTCTATTGTATATAGCATCTCCTGTAATCTACCAAATGGTATTCTTATTCTTTTCATGTTTTATGTTTCATGTTTTTGGATACTCTTTATCATTGGTTTCTTTGACTTCAACTTCTGTATGTAGGGCACTGTTGTTTGTCTTTGTATCTATGTAATTTAGGTATAAAGCATTTAGGCCTTTACCTCACAGATTTTGTTTCTTATTGATTGCCCAAGTATATCTGAATTCTTGACCTTAACCAGGATATACTGAACGTCAAAGTTTTCTAAGGCTAACCCTAGACCAGGACCCATAGTATTTTAAACGCCTGTAGAAAGAAACTCTTATATACTCAGTAACAAAAACACCAGCTTAATAACATCCATAAACATTTAGTGGAAGAAATGCACAAAAAGCTTGAGAAAGTAATAATGTAGGTAGAATTATGAACACATGACTGGACCTTACAAAGGAACAAGAGGGGAAGCAGGGCTGATCCTCTGTCTTTACATCATTGTTTCTGGCATTTATAGGTAAACATCTCAGAAGCAATGGATCATATCTTCAGGTTTCTTCCATGTCATAAAATGTGTTCATCTTACACACTTAATGTCTAACTCAGGATTTTGGTTGGTTCAGTCTTATCAACAAATACTGAAATCTTTTTGTATTTATAATTGTAGGCTCTTGAGAATAAACATATTCTAATTGGGAAGATAAAATATGCTACTACTGGCAAGCTATAATAGCAAGTGTCAAATGAATTGCATCTGAGATAAGAGTTTGAAGAATTTTAAAAGAAGGAGGTTGAAGGGCCCATGCTATCATAAAGTGTTCTTATGAGATTAGTCATTTGGTCACTAGACCTGCTCTGCATTTTAAGGCTGTGGCTGAGCATGTATCATTCCTTCAGAAGAGAATGCAAATTGTATATTCAAATGTTCAATTAGCACATGGATAAAAAGTTAATGTGGTACTTTATAGGGCAGGATATGGTGATGCATGCCCGTATTCCTAGCTACTAAGGAAGTGGAGATAGGAGGATCTCAGCTTGGGACCAGCTGGGAAAAAAATAGTTAGTGAGAACCATTTCAACAAAACAGCTGGGTGTGGTTTATGCCTTATCATTCCAGCTTTGTGGGAGATATATGGGGAGGATCAAGTCCATGGCAGGCCTGGGCTAAAACTGTGATCCCCTACTTTAAAAATAATTGGAATATGTCTCAAGTAGTAAAGCACCTGCCTAGCAAAAGTGAGACCTGAGTTCAAACTCTATTACCGCACCCCCCAAATTTTTTACATAGTACAGTGTGGCACTTTGCATTATTTTCTTTTAAAATTTTAACCATATTGAGTGAAAACAAAGTAGCGTTGTGTCTGATAGCATTTTACAAGTTGTAAAATTTGTAAGATATATAGGCTCAGGTGGTTTCTCCTAAATTGAACTACTTTCTGACGCCTTAACAGTACATTATTCTTGTTGGGCGTGGTGGTATACACCTGTAATCCTATAGCACTTGGGAGGTGGAGGCAGGAGGATTCCAAGTTCAATGCCAGCCTGGGCTGCATAGTGAGACCCTATCTCAAAAAAACAAAAAAATAGACAAAACCAAACAGTACATTCTATACTTTCCCACTGAAGGTCAGTCGGTTCATGCTGTTCCCTACATTTATTAAAATTTTACTTATCAAATTTTTGTTGCTACGTAGTAGTCTCTGGTACCCCTGGATAGAATTGACATTTCATCCTTTGTATACTCACAGTTATCTGTTACAAAAGAAGTAATTGGTGGTGTTTTAGTTACATGTGACTGCAACTCAGATGCCTAAAGTGTAAATCTTTATAATTGTACCTACCACTTTGCATTGTACAGTGACTGGTGTCAAAAAGGTTTTCAGTAGAATGACTGTCTAATTCAGAAATGAACTGTGGGTCTGTAATGTCTTTTGTTGGCTTGTGGTTCTTAGGTTAAAACTTCAACAACAAATTGTAAATAGTGAAAATGCAGAGAAAGAAAAAAATGAAAATTCTGATCTGAAGCAGGTAAGACTAGTAAACATTTTGCTTTT
Source organism: Castor canadensis (assembly GCF_047511655.1). Lineage (NCBI taxonomy): Eukaryota > Metazoa > Chordata > Mammalia > Rodentia > Castoridae > Castor > Castor canadensis. The sequence continues at coordinate 132,154,662 of NC_133393.1, read as the reverse complement.
TTTTTTAAATGCTTATTTACATTTGTGTTTTGTGTAGTTATTGGAATGTCTCATCAGATTCTGGTAACTTAATCACCACAGTTAATAACATAATGAGGAGGCTGATAGGTAAAGATAAAATGTTTCAACTTCTTTGCTATAATATAGTAAACTTGTTTAGCTAACTGCTGTTTATATTAATATATTTATATTCTGTAGTCCATGACAAATTTGATAATAATTATAGTTAAAAGGACAGTATTTTGATATTCTGAATTTTAAATTTAAATTTTAATCAGTTTGTAAATTGATTAAATGTCCATGTTTTATTGAGTAAATTGGCTTATGACTTTATAAAATCTAATAGTTATGCTTGTGGAAAGAAGTTTTTATTTTAATTAAAGAAAAAATTTATCTAAGGTCAGGCACAGTACAGAGATTTTTCTTTTCTGAACTTTTTTGTTTAAAAGTTTTTCCTGTGGATTATGAAGTAGTAAGGATTCCATTTTTAGGATTTTAGGTTGCATGTCAGCTGGTGCTGCTTTGCATGTGGAGTTCTGGTTTCTAAGTATGAGCTAGGAGGGCAGAATGTTTGGGTCTCTGAGAGGAATTATCTAGTATGTTTGGCATTGGAGTTTCTGTCATCCTGTGGGTACAGAGAGGCATTAAACTCTTTGAAGACTGCTTACTCAGGAAACTATAATACAAATTTAATGCTTGCTCTTCCAGTTTAAGATGAAGAATAGTTCTACATGAAGAAATTCATTCCAAAATAAAAATCTGAAATAAACCATTTTACTTGATTCTGCTAACAGTTCTTCTATGGACATACATAGTCCCATCTTCTTTGACTTTGGTAACATCAGGAAGTAATGGTATTATTTCCCATTTACTTAATTTATTACATCAAGAATCTTGTTTCTTGCTAGGTATAGTGCTATATGCCTGTAGTCCCAGCAGTTGGGAGACTCAGGCAGAAGGATTGTGAGTTTAAGGCCAGGCTGGGCTACTTAGTGAAACCCTGTCTCCAAAAAAAAAAAGAGAGAAAGAATATTTCTTTTGACGCTTGAATCTCAGGATGACTTCCTTTGATCCCTTTTAGCTCTGTTTGTTCTGAAATGTCTCAGAGAATGGCTAAAGAGAAGTAAAAGAAACATGGGGACTTTTATTGCTTGTTAGTTGATAAAATGACTTAGAGGGTATGAGGAAACAACTGTACCCAATGAAGATATTTAGATATAACTCAGAGGTAGTGTGACTCTTTATAGCCTGTCAGTATATAACTTCATAATTACTCACTTTTTTATGAGAAAGAGCTCCCATTAGGATGAAGTTAAAGCTCTGAGTGACATGTGGTTTAATAAATGGCTCTAGAAGCCAAGGAATCCCTAGCATACATTAGATTTCTCAGAACACCTTTCTTCTGGCCAACACTGGATATGTAGAATGCTTGGAATCCTTTTAAAAACAAGATGAGAGTAATCCTTCCTGTATTTATCCCCAACAATTCCTGACTGCTCAGAGAACAGACCTGGAAAGATAGCTTATTGCAACTATGTGGGAGAAGGAACAGGTTTCTAAAGCTGTTCTCACATCTGACTTGCTTTTAAAACCCCTTCTTTCCTAGAAGGCTGAGGGAAAGCCTGAGTGATGAGAGACTCGCCCTAGTTGTAAGGTTCTTTTTCATCTCCGCGTTCTCCTAATAACTCTTTTTTCCATTCCCAGTACTTCTTTTGCCATACTTATTTGGGGAAGAAAAAGTGGGACTCTGTGACTGAGGCATGTGCTTGTCCACAGTCTCTGGCTAGTATAAGAAAGGATCCCAGCTGCTGCTATGTACAATTTTATTTAAGGGGCATCCTCAGGGCACACCAGCTGGGTGGGGCACTTGGGAGGGACGGTGGCTAGTGTCCTTGTTACTCACATACCTTACTGCATGTGCTTAGTGGCCTTATGTTTCTCTCTTTTAAGCAAATCAGTCGTTTGCAGATCCAAGTGACCTCACTGACACAGTCAGAGAATGACCTGTTGAATTCCAACGAAATGCTGAAGGAAATGGCAGAGAGATTAAAACAAGAATGCCGAAGTTTAAGAAGCCAAGCTGAAAAAGTGCAACTGGAAGTTGAAAAGTAGAGTTTGCTCTTTTTATGTGCAAACTGTGGTGGTTTTTTTTTTTGGTTACCTAATGTGTAAATGTAATTGTTTTAGTGATGATTCTAAAAATGAACGTGCTTGTGTTTGTTACAAAACCCTTTGATAATATGCAGTACTTAGGTAATGCACTTTCTATTTCCATAAAATGAGCTTTATGGACTCTTGAATTGCTTTTTTTTAGAATTTAGACATGTAGGAAAGAAGGCCTTTTAAAATTCTATCTGAGCACAGTATTCTGAAAACTCTCAAAGTAAAACTCTTCATTAAGCAAGCCAAAACATTTGTTCAGAAATCCTTTTTTCTGAATACCAGAGAACAGAATGATTTTAGTGTGGGGCTGCTTTTTGGGGTGTGTGTGTGTGTGTGTTTGTGTAACTTCTTAGAATTAGAACTAGCCTTTGAGATTTTTCCTTTGAAAAGGTAATTTATTTGTTTATATTCTTTTGGTCTGGAAATTTGTTAGTGATAGACAACAACAATATAGTAAGCTGGTAGGGAAACATTTGTATTTTGGTTACATTCACAATCTTATGTTCTTTGAGAAATTTTGTTTAGATACAGTAGAATGGGAATGACAGTGCAGTTCAGTGATAACACAGCATGCATGAGGCCCTGAAATTGCTCCACATAGATAAATAAGTAAATAAATTAATATGGTAGAACATATTGCTATTTTGTATTTGCTTTGTCTTTATAGCATGTTGTTAAAAGTTTTATTTCTACCTATGTTTTTCTTCCCAGGTTTGTTCCTAAATCGGTCATAAAACTTTTTTCCTTCAGTTTTTTCTGTTAATTTCTTATTTTAAGGCTTGTCCATGGTTTCATATATTTGTTGGGTTGAATTTCATGAAAAGGCAGTAAGAAAGGTGTATATTTATGTGTTGTGACATTTCAGAGGGTTTATGGGTTTTTTTTCCAAAATAATAGAAATTTGTAGTTTGTAATCCTCAAGTATTTGATTAAAATGACACCATACATAACAAATTTACCTAATTGTTAGTTTATGAATATTATTCATAGGGTTAAATAGAAGAAAAAAACTGGGCTAGAAGTAAACAATATAACATATACTTTAACATATACTTTAAATTTGTATGACCTTACACAAATAACCTTACTTATCAGGGTTTGTTATTTTCACTTGTACTGCTCATAGCAAGGATATTAAAAATCACATAAAGTATAGCTTTAATATTAAATTATAATGTCACCTTAAAAATTGAATTTATAAATTTTACTTTTGCCAGAAAATATACTGCATTAAGACTTGATACCTGACTTGATTCTTTTAGCCACCTTTATTAGGCCCAATTTTCAGAACTTGATGGTTATCATAGTTTAGACATACTTATCAAGTGTTTGTCCTGCCGTTAACTGACCGTGAGTCCTAATCCACTTAGCTAAGTGTTCTAAGCCTCAGTTTCCTCATTCATAAAAAAAAGAAGTGACAGTAGTACCTAATTCAGAGGGCTTTTGTGAGAACAGTACACATACTGTTCTGAGTTCAGCATCTGATTCACAAAAGATCCTCTGCACTAGTAGTGATAGCAGATATGTGGCCGTATGAGAGTGTCTACAGTTGGAAAAGTAAGGATATGTGAACTTGTGATCGTATCTGTTTGATCCCAAGAATTTACATTAGCTTCCACATTTTGCATATATTCTTCTGACAGGACATTGGAAGAAAAACAGATACAGTGGTTGGAAGAAAAGCATAAGCTTCATGAGCGTATCACAGACAGAGAAGAAAAGTATAATCAAGCTAAAGAGAAGCTACAGCGAGCTGCAGTTGCTCAGAAAAAGGCAAGTGGTTCTTAGTAAACTGATTTCTGCAGGGTAAAACAATTATTTTAGGAGAATAAAATGCATAATTGAATCTGAAATTTTGGTGATATGTTTAATTTGATATTTGAACATTACATTTACTGTCAACCTTGCAAGATAAATTTGGAAAATCTAAACAACTATATGTGTAAATTTTGTTTAGGGCTGATAGCATTTTTCAGAGTGATAAAGTTTCCAGACCAACCTATACAGGTCTTATTTAACTCATTCTTCACTTGAGTTATAGTGTGATTAGGCCTGTTTCAACTATACCTACCATCTATAAGGTTACATTTATGGTTAAAAGGCTTTTTTGTTTCCAACTCAGATATACAGGAGCAAGTAAGTATCTCCTTGACCCAACAGTAGGGTCTGGGACTCTTCGTGGCTTCTGAAACAACCAAGCCAGTTTCTGCCTTGATTGTATTTTAAAGTTTTACTTCTATAGATATACCTCTGGAACCTAAGTGCTTTGGTTTCTTGAAAATAATCCAAGGCATCATGGAAATTATGTAGTCAGATGATTCATTTTAGTGGTTTGCAACTTTTTTTCTAATTTAACAAATCCAAGGAATATAGTAGGGCCTATCAGTGACAATGACTCACTGTGGCAGTGATTTAGCAGTTCTATTCAGCAGAATTGGAGGGTAGTGTGTGTGTATTTGATATGTGTCTCCATTTGATAAGTTCTCTTCATAGTGGCATTGGCTGTGAGGAGCAGAGAAGAGCTGAGATGAGAGAAGCATGCACCTAGAAACAGGCACCAGTGTCTTAATAGCTGTATGTTTATTGGAAAGGTGACTTGTTCACATTTGTGTAAGAGAAAATAACTTTTAAATTATTCACATGTTCTGAATTTGTAAGCCTGGGATGCTGTTCCTAGCCATTATTTTATGTTATTGGATATAACTGCTGAATGTGATTTACATGGAGTGACATGAGTTGTCTAAAAATTAGAACTTCCTGGCTTCTGAATATTTTCTTTTCAGAATGCTAAAAATAATATAATAATTGAGATTAGAAAATAACATTTATTATATGGGAAGGGAATATTATATGGGAATACCCTAATATAAGCACTCGTTTAGTTCCCCACCCCCTTGTGTATGCTACTTTTCTTCCTTTCTATCCTTTCACTGAAAAGTATATAGGTATTGATGGGATTTCAGTGAATTTTTTTATGGCTTGTGATGATCTCAGAAATTGTACTTATGCTTCCTCGAACTGTGTTTGAAGCCTAGAAGCATGTGAAACTAGATTTCAGGTAGGAAGTATAAGAGCTTATTTTTTTTTTTCACAAGTGAACTTTTATGTTGAGATTTTAGGGTTAAATTCTTAGAGATCAGATACTAATTGTTGAAGTTAGTTTGGGTTGACTTCTTTTTGAGCAAAAGTGACATCCAGTGGTGAGAGAGATTATCATCTAATCATAGATATATCAGAAAGAGGGAAGACAATGATATTTTGAAAACCTGTAAAGTAACATTTCATCAGTATTGTGACCTAGGATGGATTTTTTTCCCTACTAAAATACCTACCAAATGATGGATGATAACATAGTAAGTAGTCATCTCACTTTAATATGTAGTCTGTGGATTATGATTTGAGTCATAGGGAATGGCTAAGTTCAAGTCAGTGAATAGTAGCAAGCTAGAGCTATTATTGCACCATATGGGACATTGCCTTAGGAGCTTGCAATTTTATATCAATTAAAGTAGAAAAACACTGTAGGTGACATACAGATACTACTAAAAAGTATTTAAGTATATGTAATTTTAGGACTGAAAGGAACCTGGCATTCAAATAGCTTTTACAAATTAGGAAACTGAAGTTGTAGGTACCCAAAGATCACTCGATTACTAAGAATCAAAACTTTGACTAAAATCCTACTCTTACTCCAGTGCTCTTTCCACTGCATTGTCACTCATTTCCATTTTATTTGATTCCAGGTATTTTGTCGCTTCTCTGTTTAGAGTCATGGTCCATATAATCCTTATCAGAATAATTAGTGTAAATAAATTTAATGCATTCTTTCCCTCACTTGAGTTAAAAGCATTACTTTTGTATAACATTTTGGGCTGTAAGATTACATAAATATAGTCTGTAAGAGTGCAACAGACTTCTTAGGTTCTTTATTTAAATGATAGATACCACAACTTTCTTATGCAGTAAGATTTAAAACAAATCACAAAATAGAAACTCTAGAGCAGAAATGATAATCCTTTAGAATTTCTTTGCTGTGAATAGTTCTTATTACTCACAAAAATAGCAAGCAACTTTAGTTTTTTCCTCAGACTAGATAAGATGGCTCATTGCCATCTATCTGAATATGTTTATTTAGAACTCTAAGCTTCTAAGCACAAGGCGTATGTTATTTCTGATAAGTGTTTTTAGATAGGGTCTTTGGTGTAAATGATATTTTGATGTGTTGATTTGTTTAGAAAAGCTTGACCAGGGATCTTGAGTTGGGATACCCTTCTATGATTGATGCCTTCTCTACTTATCCTGCACTCTCCTTCCTCATTGTTGAAGTGTGAGTATGAAGAGAGATCTCTTGGAGTGAGCACAATGAATTGTTTGCTCTTTTGAGGTACTTGAAATGACAACTTGTTATTTTTGTTCTAGTATTTATCTCTGTGAAATAATTCTTGCTTAGATACTGTTGTAGCAATAGGCTACATATACTGGGGGGGGGTAAGGAAGAATAGAAGTCATCATTACACCCTGTGCTAGATGACTATATAATGTAGTTAAATGAGATAAGATGTAAGAAATATCTGAATAATACTCACGGGTGATTTATACAGACTCTATAAAGTTCAAGAACCACTGTACCTGTCTCAAAAAAAAAAAAATTGAAGACAGAGATGCCAGATATGGAACAGTTAACAGTAAACTTTAAGTAAGATAAGATCTTGGAGCCTAGGAATGAAAGTGAAGGGTAACTCCCAAAGGTATTCTGAAGGGGAGAAAAGAATTACAGAATGTAGCCATGTGCAGTCCCAGCTGTTCCGGAGGATTGCTTGTGCCCAGGAACTTGTGACAAGCTTGGCACCATAGCAAGACCATGTCACAAAACAAATAAATATGCAAGCAAGCAAAGAAAAAAAGAACATAGTGGTAAATAAGAAAGAAAAATATAAAGTATTTTAGCTACAAGAAGATATAAGAGGAATTATTATAATGGAATGAAGAATGTGTATCAGTTGAGGAGTAGAAAGAATAGATTTGATCAAACACATGTCAGATATATAATGTGATGGCCATGCTTCCATGTAGACATGACCTAGACTCTTAAGTGCAGCCATTGTGTAGATAACTGGAAATAATAGAATGAAAGATGTGAGGATGAGTAAATCCAAATGGAGAACAACTTGCTTACTGTAATCTCAAAAAGAAACAAACCTAGTAAAAACCTAACCAAACAGGTGAAAGACCTCTATGATGAAAACTATAAAATACTGAAGAAAGAAACTGAAGAAGGAAAGACTCCCATGTTCATGGATCAGCAGAATTAATACTGTGAAAATGGCACAAAGTCCTTAGTTTTAGTTTAAACCCCAGTGCTGGAAAAAAAAAAATTCAAAGTAACTGTATTCCTGGAAGTGATTGACAGATTCAATACAATCCCTATCAAAATTGCAGACAGTCTTTACAGAAAAAAGAAAAAAACTACCCTAAAATTCATATGAAAGCACAAAATCCCTGAATGAGCAATGTTGGAGATTTCAAATTACACTACAGAGTCATACTAACAAAAACAGCATGGTACTGGCACAAAAACAAACATGTAGGCCAATGAAATAGAGTAGAGGACCCAGAAATAAGCCCATATAGCTATAGCCATTTGAGTCTGCACAGAAGAACCCAAAATATATATTGCAGAAATGGTTTTGAGAAAGCTGGGAATACCCATGTAGAGGAGTGAAACTAGATCCCTGTCTCTCACCCTGTACAAAAATCAATACAAAATGGATCCAAGGCCTTAATGTAAGACCTGAAATTTTGAAACTACTATAGGAAAAGCACTTGAAGATACAGACATAGGCAACAACTTTCTGAATAGGACTCCATTAAGTTAGGAAATAAAAGCAAGAATTGGCAAATGGGTTTGCATCATATTAGGAAAGCTTTTGAATACCAAAGGAAGCAATTGCCAGAGTGAAGAAAAAGCCTGCCTGCAGAATAGGAGACAGTCTTTGTCACCTATTCATCTGACAAGGAATTAATATCCAGACTATGAAAAGCATTCGAAAAACTAAACACCAAAAGAATGAACAATCCAGTTAATAAATGAGGAAATGAAATTCTCCAAAGTGCACATGCCAGTATATACTGATGTTATCAGCATCATGTGGAACTGCATGCTAAGAAGAAAAATAACAGGAATAGGAAGTGAGTACTGTTTGATATAAGTAGTCAGGTAAGGCTTCTCTGATAAGGAAACATTTGAAGAGAGACTTGATGGAAAGAGGATGCCTTGTTACACAGGAGAAGAGTGTTCTACACAGGGAATAGCAAGTACGAGAGTGTTCAGGAATCTGCTTGATATGTTGAAAAAGCACGGGTGGCTAGGATGGAAAAAGGTAGTAAGAAGCCAGATGATGTAGAAATGTTGACTTTTATTCTGAACGAGATAGGAGCATATTGTACATTTTTTAATTGAGAGACTATATAATCTGAATTACATTTTAGAAGAATCTGGTTATTGTGTAGGGGAGCAAAAGGAAACAACTTTTTATTCATTTAAATTCATGATAACTTAGATTAGAGATCTGATAGAGTTCCAGTGGTCACAGTCTGTGTATATACAGATATATTTTTATTGATGTGTATTAAATTATACACAATATGAGCCTTCATCAGGTTATTTCCATACATGCATATAATGTGCTTTGCTCATATTAACCCCCTCTAGTATTGTTATCCCCCTTCTCTGCACTTTTCCCTTCCACTTCTTCACCCTATTAGTACCCCTTTTACTTTCATGGCTTTGATTTTTTTTCTCCCCCCGACTTCCACAAATGAGAGAAAACTTGTGATACTTGTCTTTTGGGGACTAGCTTATTTTATTTAATGTGATGATCTCTAGTTCCATCCATTTTCCACTTCATTATTCTTAATGGCTCAGTAAGCTCCATTGTGTATATGTATATTTTCTTTATCCATTCATCCATTGATGGGCACCTAGGCTGATTACGTAACTTTGTGGCGATTGTGAATAGTGCCACAATAAATGAGGGTGAGTAGGTATCTCTATAGTAAGCTGACTTTGTTTCTTTTGAGTATGTGCCCAGAAATGGTATGACTGGATCATTTAATTTTTTGAAGAGCGTCCATACTGATTTCCATAGTGGCGGGACTAATTTATATTTTCCCCTCCACACACCCTCCATGGAGAGAGATTCATACACATAAACATGCACACACAGAGTAGATCCTTGGTATCCATGGGTTCCAAGGAGACTAACGTTTAGGAAAAACTGCAAATGCTTAGGATGCATAGAATTCAATACTGTATTACGAATATTTGATTCATTTTTTCCTCATAATGCTGCCCAGCTTTCATTAAAGACATGTCGCCTTTCAGCACATCTTAAATTTCCCCTTTATCATTTAAATTAAGTACATTCACTTTTACCTTGATTTTTAGGCACCATTTGCTTTTTAGGAGGCATATTTTCACAAAATTAAGAGCAGGGAAACATTCAACAGATCACGCAACAATTTAAATACAGCTGACAGTAACATGGGCCTGATAAAGATCTCTGTATCAACTGAACTGAGTAATGTATGCATGGGAATTAAAAAAATTTTTTTGAAATTTCTTTTGATTTTTAAAATTAATTTCTTTGACCACACTTGGTCAAAACTGCGTGTAATAAATCTGCATGTAAGGTGGGCTTACTGTATATGTATTTTTAACGATATAACATTGCAATGGTTTTAGGGTCTGAAAAAGAGATGAACCCAAGAAGATTAAGATTTTGGACTTGGGCAAACGGTAAAACAGCATTGTCATTTACTGACATGAGAAAGACCATGGAAGGAACAGGATTTAGGGTAAAAAATAAAGATGCATTTTTGAACATGCTCGCTTTTTGAGATCCTGTTCTTGTTGGATAGTGTCCTGCAAAAGTCCCTATGTGTTAAAAGCAAGCTCTCCAGGGTAGCAAGTTGGGAGGTGTTATGGACCTTTAAAAGGCTAAACCTAGTGAAAGATCCTTGGTCGTTGTGGGTATGACTTTGAAGGGGATTATGGGACCCTAGTCTCTCAGTTTCTCTCTGCTTCCTAGTTTGAGATGTAAGTGGTTTGTTTGCTCCACTTCATGCTCTTGCCACCGTGTGCCACCCTCACCAGAGGCCCAAAGTAATGGGCTTGCCTCATGTTAGACTGAAAGCTTCAGAACTATGATCAAAATAGTTCTTTTCTCTAAGTTAATTGCCTCAAGTATTTTCTTAGAGTAATATAAAGTTGACTAGTACGGATGCTCACTAGACTTCCATGTGGAGATGTTAAATAGTCAGCTACATGAATCTGAAATTCAGGGGAGAGGACTGGGCTAGAGATAGAGTTGGGAATCAGAATACAAATGGTATTTATAGCCGTAGGATTAGGTGAGAAAAGAAAAAATCTGAGTATTAAACTTTAAAAGAATTCTTAAGTTTAGCAGTTGAGAAAGAAGAGACAGAGAAGTATCCAGTATGGATAAGAGGAGGACCAAGAAAGTGCTGGGTGGTAGATGAAAAAGAAAATGCCCCCCAAAAGATTGCCTTTAGGTCAATTGCCATTGACAGGTAAAATGGCAAGACAGTATATGAAGACCAAGAATAGAGTTGGCAAGTGGTGATTGTAGGTGACCTTTGCAAAGGTTGTTTCCATGGAGTAGTGAGTACACAGCTTGATTAAAGTAGAACCAAGGGGAACTAGTTATGTGGAGAAATTTTTCTTTTGTTTCAAAAGAGTGCAGAGAAGTGGGATTGGTAGCTAGGAAGGGTTGTGGGAATCAAATTATTTAAAAAAAAAAAGGAAAAATTACCAGACACTGGTGGTAATTACCAGACACCTGTAACCCTAGCTACTCAGGAGGCAGAGATCAGGAGGATTGTAGTTCCAAGCCAGCCCTGGGCAGATAGTTTGTGAGACCCTATCTCGAGGAAACCCAACATGGAAAAAAGGCTGGTGGAGTAGCTCACATGGTCAAAGTACCTGCCTAGCAAGCATGAAGCCCTGAGTTCAAATTCCAGTTCTGCCCAAAAACGGGGGCAAGAGAGGATTTTAGAATGGTTCTGTAGCACAGGGAAAATGATGGAGAAGAGGGGACACATGCAGGAATGATAGCCTTCAGTAGATGATGTGCATGAGATTGAGTTTAGAAGTAGAAGGGATTAGTGGCTTAGTCTGTTAGGTCTGCTATAATAAAATAGTAAAATATAGGTAGCTCATGCACAACAGAAACTTACTATTTTTTTTTAATTTTATTATACATATGTGCATACAAGGCTTGGGTCATTTCTCCACCCTGCCCCCACCCCCTCCCTTACCACCCACTCCGCCCCCTCCCTCTCCCCGCTACCCCCTCAATACCCAGCAGAAACTATTTTGCCCTTATTTCTAATTTTGTTGTAGAGAGAGTATAAGCAATCATAGGAAGGAACAAGGGTTTTTGCTGGTTGAGATAAGGATAGCTATACAGGGCATTGACTCACATTGATTTCCTGTGCGTGTGTGTTACCTTCTAGGTTAATTCTTTTTGATCTAACCTTTTCTGTAGTTCCTGGTCCCCTTTTCCTATTGGCCTCAGTTGCTTTTAAGGTATCTGCTTTAGTTTCTCTGCGTTAAGGGCAACAAATGCTACCTAGTTTTTTAGGTGTCTTGCCTATCCTCACCCCTCCCTTGTGTGCTCTCACTTTTATCATGTGCTCATAGTCCAATATCCTTGTTGTGTTTGCCCTTGATCGAATGTCCACATATGAGGGAGAACATACGATTTTTGGTCTTTTGGGCCAGGCTAACCTCACTCAGAATGATGTTCTCCAATTCCATCCATTTACCAGCGAATGATAACATTTCGTTCTTCTTCATAGCTACATAAAATTCCATTGTGTATAGATACCACATTTTCTTAATCCATTTGTCAGTGGTGGGGCATCTTGGCTGAGAAACTTACTATTGTTCAGTGTTGTGGAAATGATCTATTTTTTATAACTGAAAGAAGATAATCTGTGATTATGAATTTCTGGTAAATCAATAGATAGAGTGGAGATGTGAAGAAATTTACTGATTGCTATATAATTTTAATACAGAAAGGATTATCTTTTCATAGTGTGAATATTGAAAGTATTAAAGATTTGAGGAGACAGAGAAGGTATTAAGAAATAAAGTAGGAGTTTGGGAGATGAACAGATTAGGGAAATTTAGTAGGGTTGCTAGGGAATCACTAGGGCCCATTTAAGTTATTCACTTAAGGTGAGATTAATCAGCACAGTTCTGTTTGCCACCTGTGTTCAGTGGGGCCAGGCATACAGTATTGTGAGACAATTGCACTTAACCAAGGTCAGAGTTTTTCAGGCAAGTTTGAAGAATTAAGAGTTGTGTTAAGGTAAAGTGTCTGCAAAAATAAGATCATAATGATGGAGTCTAAACATTCATTGGTTCAACTAACTAATATATATTGAGTTTTTATTCTAGCTCAGTTCCTAATAAATTTAGTAAATAGTTGTTTGCTTTTATAATGGTGGATGTAGACACCACTGTCATGAATCTCCTCTTCAGGAAGTTCACTTCCAGCTTTGTGTCTCAGGATCGATCCTGTACACTGATAATATGATGCTATATTTAAGCTATATATTGCCTAAACCAATGGTTTTTACTCCCCAATCCCCTGCTGGAAAACCTTCAGATGGATGCATACCCCTATTCAATTACAGAGTAATGAAGCCTAATTCTTACCTTATACTCCATAGAACGACTTTTTGCATGATTTTTTGCTTATAGACTGCAATTTCCTACAGAAATCCCTGTATCTATGTATTACCTATAGTTAATATAGGGCCCAGTTAAGTCTATATGGTGTGTGTGTGTGTGTGTGTGTGTGTGTGCGCGCGCGCGTGTGCGCGTGTGTGTAACAAACATGCTTAATTAAGATTTGATGATGATGTAAAAATTTTTATAGTTTACTGCAGTTTAAATGACTGATACATATAGAGAAATGCCACTAGGTTTTAAGATTGCATTTTTATATGATCATACAATAATGAAGTTAAATATTTCTTTCAAATATCTACTATTAGTTGAACTAAAATATCTAGAAGAAGCATATGCTTTTGGTAATGACTAATTAGAAAATAATGTGGACCATCTCTATGCATGTGCTATGGCTTGAATGTTTTTGTTCCCTCAAAATTCACATGAATTTCTGACCTGCCAGGTAATAGTGTTAGGAGGTGCAACTTGTGGTATGGTTTGGTCACAAGGACAGAGCCTTCACGATTAACCTTGTTTCTCTTTGAAAGGAACTAGCAAGAAGGCACCATCTGAGTATGCAGGCCCTCACCAGACACCACCATCAGGGAAACCACAGGGCTTGGAAAACAAAAATTGGAATTCAAAATCTGCCACCGTTGGGTGCTGGTGACTCACTTCTCAATCCTAGCTACTTGGGAGGCTGAGATTGGGAGAATCATGATTTGAGACCAGCTGGACAAATAGAGAGACTCCTATCCCCAAAATAACCAGAGCAAAATGGACTGGAGGTCTGGTTCAAGTGGTAGAGTACCTGCTTTGCAGGTGCAAAGCCCTGAGTTCAAACCTCAGTACCATCAAAAAAAAAAAAAAACAGAATCTCACAAAGCAGGAGGTTTGATAACTCTACTAGTCTTTGGGTTGGGATCTTGAAGAGATTCACCTGTAGACTAAGATGAACTGAAAAAAAACATGGCCCTTAGAAGTATTAAAGCATAATTCCAGGTGTCAGTCCTCACAACTGGATTAAATTTACCCATATTGTTAGTGTTCCTAACTGCCTGCCAGAAACAAATGTAAATCTACTATAAAGGAAGATAACAACATAGGTTTGAAGTTATTTCTTCAAATTTTAATAGATAATGCCCAGTTATCAGTGGAAATGCAAAATGGTACTACAACTTGAGAAGACACTTCTTTTAAAGTAGTTTCTTACAAAGCAAAATATATGCTTACCATATGATCCAGCTGTCATGTTCTAAGGCATTTAAATGAGTTGAAAACTTATGTCTACACAAAGAAACTACATATGGATAAAACTGTGGTATATCCACATCCACACAAGTTAATACTCATCAAAACACATAAAGACATGAAAGAACCTTAAATGTATATTGTGAGATGAGAGAAGCTGGTCTCAAAAAGACTACATACTATGATTTCAAGTATATGGTGTTCTAGATAAGGCAAAACTGTGGAGGTAGTGAAAAGATCAGTAGTTGATAGGGGTTGGGGGTGAAAGAGGATAGGAAAAGCATAGGGAATTTTTAGAGGGCAATCAAAACATGATGTGTTTGGCAAAAACCCAGAGAAACATACACTACCGAGAATGAGCCCTAACACAAACTACAGACTTTAGTTAGTAAAATGCACCAGTCTTGGTCCATCAACTTTAATAAACGTACCACAATAATACAAGATGTTAATAGTGTAAACTGGATGGATGAGGCAATGTGTGGGAATCTACTTTCTCTTCAGTTCTGTAAGCCTAAAAGTTTTCTAAAAATAGTCCATTAATTAAAAAAAATACAAAAACAGGCACATGAGGAAATAACAAACTAAAAAAATACAAAAACCAAACTGTTAACTCAATGGATAGATTTACCAACAGACATCATCAGCATCTTCAGGATAAGAGCAGAAATCGATGAAACAGCAAATGTGGTAAACTGAAAATGCCAAAGGCTGGCTTTTTAAAAGATTGATAAAATCAATAAAACCTAGTGGGACCGATTCTCATCAGACAATCCAGAAGATTAGATAAACACAAGTGAATGATATCATTAATGGAAAAGGGGATATTAATGCATAGTGTATAGATAGCAAAATAAAAAGGTATTATAAAAATAATTGTGCTAATTAATTATGCAATTTAGATTAAACAAATACATTCCTTGAAGAACAAAACAAATACAAGAATAATTAAGAAATCTGAAGAGTCTTATATCTATTAAGAAAATGGGATCTTTAATTAAAAACCCTCCACAAAGAAAATGCCTCATTTGGCTTCATTGGTAAATTCTCCAAATACTTAAGGAAGAAATAATACCAATCTTAACACAAGCTCTCCAAGATAATACAAAAGTAGGGAAAACATCCCCATTTATTTTATGAGGTTCAAAGCTGATACAATCATTATAAGAAAAGAAAAATTAACCAGATGCTGATGGCTCATGCCTGTAAATCCTAGCTACTCAGGAGGCAGAGATCTGGAGGATCACAGTTTGAAGCCAGCCCAGGCAAATAGAACTCGAGATCCTATCTTGAAAAAACCCAACATAAAAACAGGACTGGCAGAGTGGCTCAAGTGGTTGAACACCTGCCTAGCAAGTTCAAACCCCAGTACCATAAACAAAAAGAAAGAAAAATAATAAACACAGATGTAAAAATCTTAAAGATTAGCAAATGAATCAAGTGATACTTTAAAATAATATCATGAACATGTAGGGTTCGTTCTATGAATAAAGGTGGGTTTAACATGCAAAATTGATCAGGCTATATGTAATTGATCAGTATAATTCAACACCCTACAGAAAAAGAGAAAACTATTGTGATCATCTTAATAGATGCAGAAAAATGATTTGACAAAACTCAAAACTTCGTGATAAAAACTTTAATCAAATTTGGAATAAAAGGAAATTTTCAATAAATCCTGTAGTTAGCATCCTGTTTACTATCCTGAAATATCAAATATTTTCCTCCATTCACCCAAATTCAGGAACAAGGCGAGTAAGCCCATTACCACCATTTTGTTCACTGTATTGTTAGAGGTTCTAGTTTATATAATTAGCTAGAAATATCTAGCAAGAAAAAAGAAATGAATAGCAGTTGAAGAGGAGGAAGTAAAAGTGTTGTTCAAAGACATGATTGTATATACATCAAATATAAGCAAATCTATAAAGTATTAAAATATGTGGGTTTTGAAAGTTGCTGGATACAAAAATCAACCAACAAACATTAGTTGTCTGCACAATTAGAAAATAAAATACTTAAATGCCATTTACAGTAGTATAAAACCATGTTACCTAGGAATAAATCTAATGATCTATGTGCAAAATTTCTGTATTAGAAAATGCAGATATGCTTAGAAAAATTAAAGAATGCTTAAAGGATAAAACTATACTATGTTCATGAATTGCAAAGTTTGATATTATTAAGAAGTATTAAGAAGTCAGTTCTTCCCAAATTGATCTGTAAATTTAATACAGTCTTATTGAAAATCTTAGCATGTTTTTTTTGTGGAAACTGGAAAGTAGATTCTAAAATTTGTGTGAGACTGTAAAATAAGGCAATCTTGAAGAACAATAAGGTTACAGGAGTTATAGTATGAGATACTAGTATTTTGTGTAAGCTATAGTAGTTCAAACAGTGTGGTATTGGCATAAGAGCAGATAAATAGACAAGTGGAACAGAATAGAGTCTACAAGTAGACCCTTAATGTATATGAACACCTGACTTTCTACAACGGTACACTGCATTTCAATAAGAAAATGAGAATCTTTTAAGTAAAAGGTACTTTACCAATTGATTATCCTTAACCCAACATTGCAGCATAAAAACACCTAATCATTAAAGGTAAATGCAAATAAAGCTTTTAGAAGAAAACTTGGGAGAAAACCTTAGTATCAATACTTATCCTAAAGCAAAGATTTCTTAAATAGGACACAGAAAGCACTGACTATAAAAGATGAGATTGGGGCGGTAGGCATGGCTCAAATGGTAGAACACCTGTCTAGCAAGTGCTAAACCCTAAATGCAAACTCCAGTACTGCTCTGTGTGTGTGTGTGTGTGTGTGTGTGTGTGTGTGTGTATGATTGGTCATTTGGATTTTATTAAAACTAAGAACTTTTTATCAAAGGGCACAACACTTAAGAGAAAAATACCACCGTAGGTTGGGAGAAGATCAATCTGCAATATATACGAATATATATATATATATATATATATATATATATATATATATATATATATATATTTTACATATATAATCTACAAAGGGTTCATATCCTGAATATATAAAGAACTACAAATCAGTTTAAAAAAAAAGAAAAAAGATTACCGAAAAACATTTTCTTTAAGTAGAGTAAAATACTAGGATCAGCTCTTCACAGAAAAGGACATGCAGATGTCTAAGGAAAGGTACTCAACATCTTTAGCTAAGTATCAGAAAAATACAAGTGAAAGCTACAGTGAAATACCACCATACTCCACCAGAATAGTGGAACTTTAAAAGACTGACCATACCAAGTATTACCAAGGATGCAGAACAAGTAGAACCCTCCTGTCTTACTGATGGGCATGTAACTGGAAGAATCACATTAAAAAAAAACAAACAAACTGGGATCCTATGTAAGAAGTTGAAACATGACTATCCCAATGACCTAGTCCTAGGCGAATGAGGACATACACCCATCAAAAATGTTTTGATTAAAAGTTTATTTGTAAAATGTCTCCAAACTGGATGCAGTTCAAATTTTCATCAGCAGAAAAATGAATAAAATGTTTTACATTTGTACAGTGGATGTCATGACAATGAAAAAGAACTACTGTGGCATATAATAACATGACTTGGTCATATACATAAAATGTTGAGGAAAAAAATCCCTGATGCAAAGAAGTGTATTCTGTATGATTTCTTTTATATGGTGGATAGAACAGGTGGGTGCCTTAATTACCCAGACTATACATAAATAAGTACTACTTGTGGTGATAAAGGTCAGAACAGTGGTTCTTTTGCTAGCGTAGACAGGTGGAAAATGAGGAGGCCTTTTGGAGAACTGGGGGATGTTGAGCAATGGGAAGGATGAAGAAGAATGCCCATAGCATTGATAGTAATAGGAGTTCCAACTGGAAACAATCCAGATGACCCTTAGTAGTGGGTCAGGTGATTATAATCATGAACCATGTAATAGTTGTAAGTGGAGAATAATAGTATGTGGCAGTGAGTGAACTATACCTGCAAGTAGTAACATGAATAAATCTCACAAACAAATACAATGTTGGGTAAAGAAGTCATTTGCAAAAGAATGCACTTTATAACTCCCTTCACGTGAAGTTGAAAAATAGAACTGTGCGCTTTGGAAATAAACAAGTGGAGGGGCTCATGATCAGAAGGGGGAAAGGTAAGGACATTTCTGTCATGGTAACGCTCTTGACAAGTGAGGTAGTCTTGCCGGCATTTGCTTTGTAGTCTTTCAATGAATTTTACATTTATGTTCTGTTTTTTGGGTTTTTTTTCCCCCATAAGCTTGTTACACTTCAATAAAATGAATTGGGAAACGTATTTAAAAGGTTTGCAGCTAGCTACCAAATGAGTTCTGACATTATAGATGTCATTCTATTTTAAAAACCTGCCTATAAAAGCAAAAAATACTACTTTTGTTCATAGGATTCTTTTTGCATTGTACTAGGCCTTTTCCATTTAATTTAATGAAATCATAGAATGGTTACTTTTAAAAAACTTTTTTTCCTTTTAATACTTTTTTGTTAATACTTAACACTTCCTTTAATACATACATGTGTGTGTGCATATATACATATAAATATGTTTCTTTTTTCTTGGTTTTGCATTCCTGGGGTTTTGAACTTTGGGCCTCATGCTTGTTAGGCAGATGCTTTACCACTTGAGCATTTTTTGTTCAGAGCCATTCTTACTCAGACAGTGCTTCTGCCTACAGCCTCTCACATAGCTGGGATCACAGACACATCTCACCACTTGTAGCTTATTGGTTGAGATAGAATTTTGTTACATTGAGGACATGAGGTAGATTTGTGATTTATTATCTTTGCAGTTTTCAGTAAGAGTCATATTTACTAGTCTTTTTTCCTGATATTCACTGAAAACAATCATTTATAAATTAAAGTGCTGTGTAAAATATTCACCATATAGTTTTATTCAAGTAGAAATTATGTATTAACATACTTGTTCTTATTAATCTTCTCTAGAGAAAATCTCTTCATGAAAACAAATTGAAGAGACTACAGGAGAAAGTAGAAGTCTTGGAGGCAAAGATAGAAGAATTGGAAACAGAAAATCAGGTGTTGAATAGGTAATGTGTTTGTGTGTGTGTGTATATATATATACAGATGTATACGGAATATATATAATCAGGATGTATATATTCCATGATTATTTTGATGTAAAGTTTTGTTTCTTAATATAATGTACTTTATGTTTTCTTTTAAAATACATATTTAAAAGCTTCCTAAAAGTATTTGATAGCCTCCTAATGCATTATCTTTTTTCTTTCTAACTGTGTTTTATCACCTGTCAGGTATTTATGTTATGGTTGAGATTGACAACAAAGGTCAGTCACTGCCTTTGGTATCTAGGGGTAGTATGAATTCTTGATGTTAAGGTAACAAAGTTGTGGCTATTGCATAGTTCTGGAAATTGTGGCAGATCTTTGAATTAGTGGTTCGTTTTTGGTTTCCTGGTGTGGAAAAATTACTGGGCTACAGTTTTTCGTTTTGCTGTATGCTCTATCTTTAGCATTTTTGAGCAGAGAAGATTTACCATATTAAGCTGGTGGTGATGGCATTGTATAACCCATTTCATTCAAGTTAACGAAAGTCTTTTTAAATTCAGCTAATAAGTGGTAGCCTTTAGTACTTTAATCAAGTATTAAGCTTTTCTATAATGGAAATTGTTTACAGTATCAGGCAATGATGTTTTATGATGTTCAGTGGTATTCTTGGTTGTATTTCTTACCAGAATGTAAACAGTGTTTTTAGAATACCCAAGAGGTTTCTGGACTGCGGAATTCATGCTTACTTTACAATACTGTATCTCAAAGTAGTAGACCACTAATTTCAATCTAAAACCAAATTCAACTTACTACCTTTTCTATACCCATTAATACTGAAATATGATCAAGTCAAGATTGGGCAGGTGGGGCACATATCACATATAACTTCAGGTGGCTTTGAAACTATATTTGATTACTGGTGTGACTGATGATCAGGAAAGTCATGTCCAAAAAGATGATGGTCTATGAAGAGATGAAAGTTAGATTCCTTGTCTTTTTTTACTTTAAAGTTTGGGTAGCTTCACCTTTGTGATTGACTACTATAAGAGATAAGAAAAAGCAAAGTAGTTTTCCTCTTCTCACAAAGTCAACACAACACCCTGACCCCAGATGTGTGGAGATTTTCCCCATACATCGAGAAATCAGTTCTCCAAGAGATACCACCTGGGTGTCCTATATAATTCAGTTCTGACACTACCATGGATTGAGGACTCAATTCTGTAAGACTACCTCCACTTTAGGTTGGGCATGGTAGCTCACATCTCTAATCCCTCAGAAGTCATTGGTCATAGAGCTGGAGGTGTGACTTGCTGCCTAGCAAGTGCAAAGCCCAGTACTACCAAAAAAAAGTTTCCATTTTAAATGCCAATCACATAGCCCCCACATTGTGACCTTTACGTCCTACCAACGACATAATTCCAGGGCCTTGTACATGCTAGGGAAGTGCTCTACCATTGAGCTCCAGCCCTAGCTCTGTGACCAACACATGTAAATTGGGGTTCCCAAGCCCTTCTCATTGGGTTCCATTAATTTATTTGAGTGGCTCTCAGAACTCAGGGAAACGCCTTATACTTGCAGTTTATTATACCAGATATTACCTGTTCAGATGCGTCACCCTCCTGGCACCTCCATGTATTCAGCAACCCAAAAGCTTCCAAACCCTGTCCTTTTGGATTTGACAGTAATCTCATTACACTGGCAGGATTGATTATATTATTGGTCATTGGTGATCACCTAAACTTCCAGTTCCTCTCCCCTCCCCCAGAAGTGGAGGTTAGTTGTGGCTGAAGAGTTTCAGCCTTCTAATCATGTCTTCGTCTTTCTGATGACCCCTTTCTGAAGCTTTCTAGGGTTCCCCCACCACAAATTATGTCATTCCCATATAAAAAAAAGTTCTGTTCAGGCTGGTGGAGTGGCTTAAGCAGAACACCTGTCTAACAATCATGAGACCCTAAGTTCAAATGCCAGTACTGAAGTGGGGAAGAAAAAAACGAAATCCATTCTTTTCACTCCCAAGATTTCAAGGGTTTGGAGGTATGTGCCAGGAACCAGGTACGCACAATGAATATGTACATTTATCAGGTATCATACCTACATTTTAAAAATTAGGTTGAACAGTATGAAATTCTTTATATTTGAAGGACTGGCAGAATGGCTCAAAGTGCTAGAGTGCCTACCTAGCAAATGTGAGGCCTTGAGTTCAAGCCCCAGTACTGCCAAAAAAAATAAAATAAAATAAAAACCAAGGAAAGAAAAGTGAAATTCTTTATATTTTATCACATTTTGCCTACAAAAATGGTAATTGGTAATTTCATAGTATTCAACCCAGCATATTCTCAGTTTTATTTGATTACTTTTGTAAGATAAGGGAGTCTTGTGGTTTAAAGAGTTTCCCTTTAATTTCAGGATTCGTGAACAGTGGAAATGAAAGTAATGTTTAACCATTGATTAATTGGCAAATAAAACTTTATAATGAGTTGATAGTCTGCAATGCTAGTAATCACGTGATTAAGCTATAATATGTTTCTTTTTATCTTTCTAGGCAATTATATTTTTTTAGATTTTTATTCATATATTATATATAACCTTATAATTTAGAAATCCTCTTCCAATTTAAAATTATATTCTGTGAATCATAACTTCTTCAATAGGGTATAACTATTAAAGAACAGAAATATTTTTCTTTTTAAGACAAAATGTTCCATTTGAAGAATATACAAGACTTCAAAAAAGACTAAAGGATATACAGAGAAGACATAATGAATTTCGAAGTCTAATTTTGGTTCCTAGCATGCCTCCAACAGCATGTATCAATCCTGCTAGCTTTCAGTCACCAGCCATGGTTTCAGGCGTGGAGCTGTCTTTTCCTCCTCAAATGCAGGTATGAGCATTTATCTTAGGGAAAAAAAGCCAAAACATTTCTGTAGGCTTTTACCAACTTAAATAGAAAGTTAAAACTCAAATTGTAAATGTAATAACCTTAGCCACAGGGAGTAGATTCTATTGGGCAATAGATTATTATGCCCATTATTATGGGCAATTATTATGAAGCATTAACTAATTCAGTGCACTGTATATTTTCCATACAGTATTTTGTTTAATAGTAATTAAAAATGTGTTGAGGGCAGGTTTTATTATTCCCAATTCATAGATGAGGGAACCAAGTCAGAGTAGTGAAGTGACTGGCCTAAGTTTAATAAAAGACAGAGCTAACTTTTAAACCTAAATCTGTCTCATTCCAAAACCTGGGCTCTTTCTGCTATATCAGGCCCCTGAGATATTAAAGGAATCAAATTGAATGGTTTTCAGAAGGTAGACTATTAATAAGTCATTATGTTTTATAATATAAGCACAGAAGATTTGAGTCACTGAAGTGAATCTCAGACCAAGTGCTTCTTTATAGTAAATGCTGTTAGACTCCAGTCTTGAAAGTTACCATGTAAGTATACCTGTGCCCTGCCTTAGCATTTTCTGATTTACTCCCTAGTGAATTTTATACCTATGGAAGAACAGACTGCGTTTTGCTTAAGGCTAGAGCCTGAGGCAGGAGAGAAGCAGGACTACTTAGTAGCTTCACCATGCTACTCTGCTTTTAGACTGCTACCATGGACATCATTTCCCTGCCAGATTATTGCAGGTCTGTGTAAGAAAGAAAGACAGGGGCTGCTACCTGGCAGTCACATTTTTAGTTTTTCTAACAGTTTTGTTTTTTCTTCTGGGCTTTCTTACATCATTTTTAAGGAAGAACAGCATCAAAGGGAACTCTCTCTACTTCGCAAAAGACTAGAAGAACTAGAAACAACACAAAGAAAACAACTAGAGGAACTTGGATCTCCTGGGGAGTGATATTCTTGGAGAAAAGGCAGATAGATCAAAAGGGGTGAAATCAGAGACCCAATAAAGCATGAAGTTTAACATATGTGGCATTGAGATACTTTATTACTGTTTGCCAAAATGCATGAGTGTGCCTCAAGAAAAGGTACCAGCTACATGTTACATTCATGAGTATCAGGATTTTAGGATTATACTAATGACCAGTGATACTGGTCATTTCTTTTAATGTTAAAAGAAACATTTAGAAACTATATTGACAACCCTTGAGAATATAAAAATAAAAGGAACGAATTAAGGAATCAAGTTTTGGAATTATTAATTTTACTTTGTTGAATTTTTTTGGGCCTGAAATATGCCCATCTCAGATTCCCTTTTCCTCATCTTTGGGATGCTTAAACATAAAAGTAAACATCTTTTGGTTTGCTATACACAAGAATTACAAACCTCTAGTTTTTGGGAAAAAGATGATTTGAAAGACAGCATAAAAAAATTTAAAGATATATATAACTTAAAGATATATATATGTTCATTACAAAAGGCTACCTTTTAAAAAAGCTGTATACATAATTTATTAAAGAGCTTAATAAATATTTTTTTATCTAACTATTGTTTTGTGCTTGATTTCATTTTGACCACAGAGTGTATATTTAATAATTTAACAGATTTCACTAATTTTGGCTTTAAGTTGGAATTTGTAAAAAATTTAATCCTGTGGCTGTTTTTTTTAAAAAGAACCCAGTGGGTTCCCTCTAGAAGTATTGTTGATATTTAACCTTGTTTCTCACTATTGGCATCTAACCAAATACTTGCTTCATTTATGTGTGTCCCTAAGAATGCCATTGTTTGCTTTTGCACTGTGCACCCTTTGGAAGCTTCTTAATGTAGCAACTTTTAGAGGAATTCTGCTGGAATAACCTCATGTCAACAAAACGAAGCTAGGTGGATTGTTCGTTATCCAGAAGTCTTCACAGTCAAAAGCCCAAGTTGATAATGACAACAAAAATATAATTGAGCAGCCCTTAGCAGCAAGAAACTGGGTTTACTTAATGGAGTTGCTTAGTCTCAAAGAGTGTACAGTGATACCTTGTTTCTGAAAATTAATTTCCAGAGCCACTTAGAATAAAAAGCCTATTATAACTACATAATGGAGGAGGGGGGAAGAAAAGACAAAAACAGTCCACAGGTACATCAAAATGTTTATTTTTGGATATAGACATTTAAAACATTCATCTCCAAGAACAGCTTCAATCAGGTATACAATAAGAAATAGACTTCAAATCCTAATACAGAAAAGGTAACAGAACTATGTTTTTAAATGCTGCTGTAGACACTAGTGTTAGAAAAAAAGTTTATAAATGAATTGTTTGCACCAAAAAATATGCGAAGAAACTTGAAAATAGATACTGTTTGCCATTTGTTTCTCTAGTTGCTGTTTAATGTAGACCCAGTGACTGATTGTCTTCAGCACACATCTAATTTGGCCATTTACTGCTTTTGGCTAATGTGATCCAAAATGTGATCTAGACAGTGCTTCTCACTGGAGGATTGACAAACACGCTACATACATTAGTGAATATTCATACCACCTCAGTGAGGTAGGTTAGAAATATACAGAAATTGAGGCACAAAGAGGTAAGTGACTTGCCCAAAGTTCCTAACAGCACAGTCCCTGGAAGAGGAGGTAACTCTCCACACAGGACTCGTGTCAGAGAGCTGGACAGGGACACCCTCATGTAGCATTGAGTAAATACTTAGATAAAGCTGTAACTGATCCTTTGAGTTTTATGTACCCCACAAGAAGGGGAAGTCTTTTGGGCAACTCTCCTACCCTTGGCTCTCAACTGTCCTACAACTCTTCTTTAATGAATGCCTTCACTTCTTTGAAGACTGTAGCAGCTTTAGATGGGGACCAGATCTCTCACCTCTACACTTAAAAGTAACCTATTTGGTAGTATTTTTGAGATGTGTCCATTGAACAGACAATGGTCAAAAGCAACAGAATTGGGAAGGTGCCTACCAGGGCAGTAACTGTTTATTACTCTGAACCGTTAAGATGTCACCTCTCTCACACTTTACCAGATATTAAGGAGCAAAAAAGAATTGTATTTTCCTAAGACAAATTCACATTTCAATCCTGATGTTCCATACAGTGTTGGTAAATGGGGTTTTTTTTAATGTTATATTTTCATTATCATTTAATTCTTTAATAGTTTTGGGAAATGGTAAATGGTTTTAAGGAATCTGTGATCAGTGTTTTATTTGAAAAATTTCCTTCCTTGATTGGGGATTTGAAGCACCAAGGATAAAAGGTGCCTCACAAAAGGAAGGCTTAGAGTCGCCAATCACTTCTGGTTTAATAGAAGGAAAACACAGTGGTATTAAAAGTGGTCATGAGCAGCAAAAATTCAGGAATAAAAAATCAGCAATAAAAAGACTACAGTATAACGATAGGGTCTTCTTTAAAAAGAAAGGTATGAATAAAATGGGTATTTTAAATTCTCCTGTAAGGAATACTTTCAAAAAGTACATAATAAGACTAAGATACCAAGTTGTATACTAATATTTTTTAGGCCTTGGGCCTCAAATATATATATTTATATATAATACTCCAGTGTGAACAACAATTTGATGAAATGTAAAATGTACTTTTTTTTAAAATCACACACAAGTATTTATAACCACAGGGTTCACCAGAAATCTAAAGCAAGGAGACACTAGTATAGAAATGTAGAATTACAGGAGTGACTTACACTTCACAGATAGTTCTGATCAAGGATTTTTAAACAGAAAGAAAACAATGATTTTTTTTTTTTCTTTTTACAATACCCAATGCGTCCACTACCAAATACATTTAGAATGAAAAGATAAATAAAGGGAACACACATTAGGACAAAGTGGGTAAAACGCTGTTGCATTTCAGTAAAGCTCACTCACTCTCCTTGCTTTAGAGCTCCTTGATGAAATGGAGGTGAGTTTGATGAGTGCAGTTGGAGACCACTGAAAAACACGAGCCCTTTCAACAATGTTGCAACACTGTTAGTTTTTGGTTTAAACACACACACTCACAAATGCTAAGTGTACACACTACCAAATTCTGCGGTCAGCTTTTCCAAGAACTACTGGGGAAAGTTTCATTGCTGCAGATCCTCGAGGTTGCCCTAACGCCCCCACCTTGTTTCCGAATGACTCATTTCACATTTTGTTTTGAGCATTGGCAATATTCCTTTTCTGCAGAGGTGCAGTGTAGTCACAAGTGCTTTTGCTGTAGTTTTCCAACAAAACCACTTAGATATCATTGTGCTTAAGTGGAGACTAGTAACAATACTGACACTTGCTTACTGGCCCTGTATTCTCTGTAAACAAGGAGGCTGTTTGCAACAACCACTTCAACTCTATTTACAGAAGGGTTCCCATGGTATACACACAGGCACAGTGGTTGATACGCTTTTTAAAAAGCTGTGCATGTGCCCTGGTCTCTTAAAAGACAGTGCTCAAAGTGAAACCCATGTGCAAACTTAAAAATTAACGACACAGAGTAGCTCAAGCAGCCATTTTGCTCCCAAGTCGTCTGAAGAACTTTGCCAGATTAAGCCAGGCCCCAGAGTGCTTACATCCACTTGCATTTCTTCTTTTCATCAAATAAGACTTTTACATGCAAGAGTTGTTTCTGAGCTTCTTCCAGCCCTCGTTCTCTTTCTAGTTTATTTAGAATCTGTTGACAATTAGAACAGTTATTTTAGATATTGTGGTTTTAGCATTACAATTCTGGGGGCTTTTTGCATTCCTGATGCTGTGAGTGGTAAAGTCTGTATGAAACAGATGCCATCCTTTTATTCGATCATTTACATACTCACTTTGCAAGTTGTTTTGCTAAGTCATTATCACAGGATCAACAACACTTTGGCTTAAAATAGAAGCCCACAAGAAATACCAACTATTTGCTTACAAATACGGGGCCAGACTTCCAAGGCCCTGATTTATGCATTATGTCACAGCCATTCCAAGCACAGCAAGCATTCCTGGGCAGCCAACATGCAGGCAAGTATTTCTCCTTAAATGCAGCAGGCAAGGGCATCCTGGTCAAAGATGAATTCGTCCCTCCCTTTCCCTCCCCTTCTGGGCAGTGTAGACCCCTCCTCTCCCCTCCCCAGTGCTTCCCTTCTCACCCCTGGCCCCTGGACAGAGAGGGATGCTTATCATGTTTAAGGAGCTCATTGCCTCTACCCTACCTTAGCGCTTCACTTGATCTTCAAGTAGCAAATGGAATTGGTGAGCTATTCTCACCATTGACATGGATAGCCTGTCCCAGCATGACTGAGTGGGGGGAATCAGGGAAGGGGGAATTAACATATATTTGGAAACAATGCATCCAGACTAAGGAGAATTAATCATAAAGGAGAATGGTAGTTCGTTAATAATGGTCGTTAAAAATGTCTGAATTAAAACGTTTGTTACTGAAATAGTTGCTAGGTTAGAAATACGTCATAATTTCATATAACGAATACAGAATCTAGGTGATTTAACAGGCTTAGCTTTTATTTCTAGCACACTGTCAAGCGTAAGCTGGCCCCATTTAACAGGGCCACAACATACTTATCAAAGTTGACTTGAGTCAGTATGGTCGTAGGTCCCATAAATTCAGATGTAAATTGAGGCTGGTCCAAGGTGGGCAGCCATGTGCAGGGTCTGGCCCAGGGCCAGGATTCCCCATCCCACACAGGCTTCCTGGCCTCCTTTTCTGCCTGTTTGGGATGCCTGAACTGTCCTGAGACCTACAGAATGCTGTAACCAAATCCTTGTGACTGACTCAAGGTTCAAAAGATGTTACATAAAATCTTACCTCATCGAAATATTTTACGATGTATTTGTAGATTTCTGTCAAGGCCACTTCTTCATTAAATTCATTTTCGTGTTTCTAAAAGAAGAAAGGTTTATTGAGAGGCTCTGACATGACTTTTTTTTAAGTAGCAAATATTATTTCTGCTTTTTAATGATACCTTAGATTCCTGAGTTAAGAATTCTTCCATTTCTAAAGATGACAATGGAGGCAAATCCCTGATTGCTTTGTAATAAGATTTTACTTCCTCTTTGTAGGTTGGTATATCCTTGGCATAGAGAAGTTTATTAGTTGGTGCTTCCTGAAAAAAAGCAACCACCACCAAGAGTAAAAAAACATGGGGAATTTATAAAAGTACAATGTAGCTGGACCTCCACCACCAGTATTACCTCCTGCTCACAAAGGCTTCTGTGCAACAGGCCTCAATAAATGTTGACTGAATGACTGACTGACTGCCATCTAGATAGTTCTGGTGAGTCACTGTTATTTTCAGGCAGATTAAATGCTAATATATTCAGCCTTCCTCTCATAAAAGGACTAAAATTATTATTTTTGCATGATTTTGAGTTACTATAACAATGGAACTTATTTCAATCATCGTTCATTACTAATGGCCGCAAAAAGCCTGAATTAAAACATTTGCTCTCATCCTCACCCACCAGTGAATTTTGGCATTTATAAAAGACTTGATTGTAGGTCTGATTGAGCCCTTTATATAACTATGAAAGTGGTAAGTAATTGGCAGCGTCAGATTTTCCAGCTTGTCCCCCCTCATTTCATTAGATTATGACGACCTTCCAGCCTCTTCAGGAAAGCACATGGTCATTGCTACAGGCCGTGCTGAGGTCCAGCTTCGCAAAGGCTCCCTGGCAGTTTGAATGGTTTTTATGTAATTATAATAGTGATAATATTTAAAAATCAAATAAGTGAAGATTTTATTGTAAAAAGTCATTTCTCACAAAAGATGGGAAGATGAGCAAGTTAATGATAGAGCTAATGTCCCAGTACATTTTATACAGTCCAAAGGCTGAATCAACGGCTTGATGAATTACTACAAAGTCTGCTTTCATTGAGGTATTACTGAGGTTTGCTTTATCATATTTAAGTAGAACCCATAAGTCACATGATCACTCATTCATTCAATATTTAGCCAGCCACTGCTGGCTAAATCTTTGTACATCTTTGATGTACAAAGATGAAGATGACTGTATCTGCCCTTGGGAAGCTTTCAATGTAATTTGAAAGACAAATTTACAGTGGTAACTGTGATATAAATAATTAGTAGCAGAGTAAAGGACTATGGAGTTGGACAAGTCAGAGTTTATAATTCTGCTACTTGTAACCTCTCAGAACATAAGTTTCTTCATCTATACCATTAGGGTCACAGTAACTACCCAGGAGGATGTACCAAGAATCAGCTGGTTTTACTATGGATCAGCATTTGAAGTCTTTCAGCATGCTAAGATGAACTTTATTAGTTGAATGAAGAAAGCCTTGTAGGAAATGTGTTGGCAAGTTCATATAGGAGGTTTTAGTAAGGCTGATCAGAATTTCTGATCAGACTCTGGGATGCATTGGAAATCATGCTTGTGTAATGAATGAAAATGTTGGTGAATGAGTGAAGAAGTAAGATTTTACTAAACACGGGTGGTGAGACAGGAAATATGTGAGCAAAGCAATGTGGGAATGATTTCTGATGTTTAGGGAAAGAAAGCCTGGAGTATGGGAAAAAACAAAAGAGGACAGAAGAGAGGTCTGAGGCCAGTGAGTGAGGGCCATACTGCACTGTGAAGATTTCAGCTACTTGGATGTTAGAAATAATTTCCATTTTTTAAGCAGGAGACTAAAGAGATCAAATTTATGTTTTAGACAGATAACCTGAGACAGTGAAAAGGAAGAGTTTAGAGGAATTGGTGGGCAGCACAGGCATGGGGTTGAAGGGATAACAAATGAAAAGGGACAGGGACATTTTAGGGAGAGAGGGAGGTTAGAAGGAGGAAGAAGTAAGGGTCAAAGATAATGAAATCAGGCACCATGGAGGGAGGACAAAAGAAAAAATGGATGTTTTTGCAGGAAGAACGGTGACAGAGAGTTGAAGTTATGACTAGGGCTCTGAACCTTCCATCACTGTTCATTCGAGGTACTCTGAAAATTTTCCTACCAAAGAGCCATTTACCAGTGTTCAAAGATTTTCTGAAATCCATTAGGCTCAGATATTGCTTAGTTTAGTATGTTTTGGAGTGCTCAGAAAAGACCAACATATTTCTGTCAAAGTTTGCTCTGTATTTTCATCTTCCTTTGCTTTCTTGGGGCTTTTGATCAGCAAAGAAAACCAGAGGAAAGCAAATATAATCAAAGCAATATTCATGCTTTGATTATAAATTGGCGAACTGGTATTATTATAAGTCTCGGGAAAGATTTTCTTCCCTATAAGCAATTTGTTCTATGCAAATAAGATTTTTTATATATTCAGATGGAATTAACTTGGGGCAACTATTAATAGTTTCATACTTTGGGTTAATAGTTTATCAGTGTCCACTGAATGTTTTACTAGGAAACAAAGAAAATGTATACTTTGTGGTAAAGTTTTTAGAGAGGCAAAATTCTGTAATAGGGTGGAGCTAATTCGTTTGGTTTTCACCTTAAGAACAACTAGATTAAAAATAAAAGCAAATGAGATATATTTTAAAGAAAAGCAAATTTACAGTGACCTGATTATTTCTTTTCAGCTGGTGTGGTTTAGACTACCTGTTCATTATTTGAATGCTTACACGAGTGCTTTAGGGCCATTGCAGTATGTATAAGAAATAGAAAAACTGGGCCTTACCTTCCCAAGTTGCTGCTCTGTGAGAGAAAAGGCATCCATGAATGCCTGAGCAATCACTGACAAACAGCCATCTATGTGTGGAGTCTTCTTAATGTCAAAGACAAACTGGGGGTTCTTCAGGATGTTTACCCAGAAGCGAAGAGGAAGGCTGTTCAAAGAGAATAATCTCTTCTCAAACAGGACCATTCATACCAGGGTTGGTCTGTTTATTACAGTTTGTAAACGGATGCTTATGCCCTTGTTATTGAAGTACACAAATCTGCTTAGCCAAACTACCAAGCAACAAGTACACAAGAAAGGGTTAAATTGATAGCTACTAAAATTCCAGCTAGAGGAGAACAAGTCAAGAATTTTCTCCAGATAGTGCTAGGTTATATGAGATGATGGTCACCAGTGAGAACACCTAACTCAGATCTCCTGGACCTCACCTCTTCCCACCCCCTCTAAGTGTGGTACTCTGGTCTAAGCTACCACCCTCTCTCACCCAGGTTATTTGCCCCCATCCTGACTGTTTGTTCTTACTCAACTACAGATGATCCTCTTAAAGAAGAACCAGATCTTATCACTCCTGTACTCAAACCCTCTGTGGCCCTTGGTATCCTTGGATTAGCTTGTGCCACCATTCTTCACCTCATCATTCCACTTCCACTGGACTCCTTGCTGTTCTTCACTATCCCAGCTTCCCACTTTCTCCACTGCACTCACCACCTTCTAGTGTACTTCAGTGGACACATTCCACCTTCTGTTAGTACCTATTAGAATTCAAGCTCTGTGAAGACCCAGGTTCATGTCTGATTTGTTCATTACTGTACTCCAGCACCCAACAGTGCTGTCATGTCATAGATACTCAAATATTCGATATGAACTTGGGAATCATTCACAGTCCTTCCATTATGTCTTTTCCAAACTCTGGCGTAGCTTACTACCCTGCATCCAGCACATAGCTGCTCGGCTCTCAATGGCTCTACTGTTGTAGTTGGCGACCTACATCACCTGTGTTGGGTGTGTGAGTCTCGGGTTAGGGCCATGAAGTTGGGACACAGGACAGAAGGAGACCAGGAAT
This sequence comes from Castor canadensis, assembly GCF_047511655.1. Lineage (NCBI taxonomy): Eukaryota > Metazoa > Chordata > Mammalia > Rodentia > Castoridae > Castor > Castor canadensis. The sequence goes on along the minus strand of NC_133393.1, from coordinate 132,122,870 downwards.
AGACCCAGATGAATGGAAGAGGACCTGACCTGAGCTCTGAAACTTCAGCTTTTAACACTTATTTAAAATGGCTTGACTGACCTAGGGCTTAAATGTGCATGAGAAATTCCATTATATCATAAATGACTCTTCTTTCAGCTCTGGCTCAAAGTAATTCAAATAGAGGTAATGAGCTATGTTTCTCATCTGAGGACACATTTAGAATAAATCTGGATGTCTTGCTTTTTCTTAAAGTAAAATGTTAAAAATGCAAAAACAACACAAATCTTTGGCTAATTTGCATGGTGTCTGAGTACTATGTTTCATAATAAAAGCATGAATTTCTATACAGAATTGGTACATATAGACACATAGCTTGAAAATTGCAAAGTAATTGATTATTTTGTCTTATGGTATGATAAAAATCACAAAATATTAATTTCTCATCTTTTGCTGATCTAACATTCTAGACAAAGTCTTTTTATGCATTAAATATAACAGTTTGTTTATTTTATCCTAAAGAATAAGATTCTTGGCAAAGGAATGGTTTCATGTATTGTTTAAAAATATAAACAGCAAGAAACTACTTTGGCATGATAGTTTACTAAACCCAAATATTCTGACAGATAAATGGATACTGTAACTACCTTTGCCCTCTTTTTTAGTTAATATTCTGTCCCAGATTCTTGAAAACAGTCAATAATCACCTACATTCCCACCTGTTTGTTTTCCAAATATGTACGACATCAGGATCTGTGATTTTTTTGTTTTCAGCCTGGGCATCCAAGAAATCAAAGAAGTATTTTATAGCAAATGGGGCTCTGCTGTTGGGTAAACTCCAAATACTTCTGAAAAGTTTTTCAAGCACAGAGTGAATTGCCACCTGAAAGACAAAAAGCATGCGATTTAGGAGACAAAAAATTGTTGTGGTTTTAAAAACATAACAGAAAATCAAATCTAAATTCAGAGGAAATGCTGTGCCAACCAGAGAAAAAACAAGCTGAAGAAGAACATGTGAAAATCGTCACACGAGGCCAACACTCACAGTATGGGACAAAGGTCTTGAAAATCTATGCCCAGGTACAGATCTGGTTCAGAAGCTTCTTGCTGATAACAATGTTGTTTAGTCAACAGGGAGGATATCTTAAGAAATCTCTAGCAGTTGGAACATCAGTTGCAGGGTTGTATACATAAACCAAGATGCTCAGATGTTTGGCTTTTGGTTATGTTCAGCCTGGAAAACCTTAAGCAACACTGCTCTGTTCCCAGAATTTTTTCTGTTGCCTGCATTTCTGTCATAGGGTTTCACTGTGCACTCTCCAAAGCACTTGAGTATTGTACAGAAAGCAAATAGGCTGAGCTCTCTGGGAAAGCTGAGAAAATCAAGAGGCTCTGGCTGTCCTCCCTCCACTAAACAAATCTCCTAATCTCTAAGCAGATTCTCTGCCATCCGTGACCTGAAGGATTGTGCCCATCAAGTTACTAGAGTCATGTATAGATAGTCGCATTTACATTGCTAGCCATTTCAGGGGGCAAAAATCACCACAGACTTCTGCTAATCCCACTAAAAGCCAGATAAAGTAAAATTTGTTCCTGATTTGGTATTCTACTGGCTTTTACATCTGACACTTTTATATGTGGACAGAATTCCTAATTTCAAAATGGAAAAAAAATCAACAAGATTTACTATGTTTATAGTCACTGACCCACCTCTCCTTCATTTTATTTGCAATTCAAAGAAGGAATTTTATTGCTTATCTATAATAAGAAGTAAACATAAAGGAGTAATTATGCTGTCAACCTAAAAAAATAACAATAGTGAAATGGTGGGTAAAGGAATAAGAAACAATATTAAAATCCCTGACTGAAGATGCACAGTAGAAATCTGTAAAGTGCTGTTATCTTTCCAGTTTCTATATAAAAAGAAAACGGGCATAGGATGTGTTTATGATTTAAACTTTCATTTTGCTTTGCTAGAAGGCACAAGGGATTTGTAACATTTTCACACTTCATCGGAAATTAAGTCAAACACATCATATACCCCCCCAAGGTAGCCGTAAAAGCTTTCCCAGAACAGTAAGTGTACCTTGGTCGACAGCAGCTTTGTCAGATACATTTCTTTTACTTTGAACTTGTGTTTCCCTCGATGTCTCTTTCCTTGCACATCTTGGAATGCTTCCGAATCTGGTAAAATCTAAAGAGAAGACAGAGCAGAAGTGTTACCCAAAGAGACCATTCATGCCACTGAAGGCATGCAATTCAGCAGCGAACACAAGAGAGCCTGAACTCACCAAATGGCAGTGGTCATCCGAGTATTCCACATCTGAACACCAGAGGAAGAAGGAGAGAAGACAGTGCATTAAAAAACCAACCACGGCTAACTGGTATTTTCATAAAAAGCCCCATTTGTGCTGTAAACCCAAGAGCTCTTCTCCTTGAGCTCTTCGTTGCTATTTTCCCCTACTGCACCTTAAGAGCAGTGTGAAAGCAGGATGGGCTGAGTACTGGAGGGAGAAGCAGCTTCCCCTCCCTAGAAGTGTTAAAAAGGAGGCTGAGTGGCCTTTTGCCGGGGACATGGTAGGAGGGCTCGAGCCTGATGTTTAACAAACAGACCTGAAACACTTCCCATGTGCCAGGTGCCGCTGGGCATTGAGCGAGGAGTGAGCCAATGAGGATTCTGGCGTAAGTAAGACATCAAGCACAATTAATTACTTAGTTACTTAATCGTGGGAAGGAACACAAGGGAGAACTACGTGGGAAGAAGCATCTCACAAGGTATCAATCCAAGTCTAGGAGGTTTCTTTGAGGAAGGGATCTTAAAGATGAACCTAAATGAATAGTTAGGAAAATGGCAGAGGCTTCAAGGTGGGAAGAAGTGCCATCCCTTGTAGGATCTGAAAAAAGGGCAATGAGGTGGAGCTCACAGAGCAAGCCAATAGTGGCACTGAGTGAGGGACTACTTGGAGAAAAATGGAAGAGGGGAAACAGGAGATTAAGTAAGTCTCTTGGATTTTCGTTGTGAAGTTGAAAGAGACTTCTTGAAATGCTAATGGGGAAAAATGCAGGAAGAGGGGAAGAAGAACAGTCCATTAAAGAACAACCACAGGTTACTTGGTGCCAGAAGAGACTGCTTGTGGTGTGAGGATGCTCAGAAGGTCAGAAAGCCCAGGGGACCTGAAGCATGGATGAGAGACTGGCCTTGGAGGGAAGGGGAAGGACAGAGGTAGATACAGTAGGTCGGTAGCATCTTTGGTGCTGGATGTTGAGGAAGTTCTAATTTCAGCTTTCTCTGGGAAGCACAGGGTGAAGCCATCTGCTGACAGTGGGGAGCACTGTGTGGTCAGAGCTTTGAGGAGAGAGGGTGGACCTTCTGAACACAGTGTTGAGTTCCTGAAGAAACCCAGTAACAGTAAGCTGTATTGAGGATTGGGCACCATTAACTTACAGTGAACCCAACTGTGCTGTTAAGTGCCTTTCTCCTGTGGCTGCCTGACTGTAGGTTCAGAAAAAGCTACTAGCCAGGTTCATCCAGGGCTAGGATCTTGACAAAGGGGCTGATGATAGGACAGAGGGACAGGGGATTTGGAGTACAACCAGGATAGTAATCAAGGTGATGATTCTCAGCCTCATTGGACAGAGAGGAAGCACAGGTATGGATTAACTAGAGTCCTATGAAGAGATCCAACCCTTAGACTCTACTAGTCAGTCCTCAAACAGCAGGCTTTTCTGAAGGCCCAATCTCTGAAATTATAACTCTTCTTTCTATAACACAAGGACATCATCCCCTCTGAGCCACAATGACAGTCACTCTGCAAGATTGATTCACCATAGCTTAATATAGTAATAGAAGGTGGGGGTCCCCAAAGCAATGTCCTGAAAGCTACCAAATTATCTTGCCTATTTCATCAGGAACTGTGCAATTGCCTTGTTTACAACAACCAGCTGCTGGGACCTCCTAAACTCCTACTACTGAATCCAGGAATCAGGAAGCCCTACCTGGCGTGGTGTGTGTTTCTGTGAGGATCCTGCTGGTGAGAGTGCCAGAGCCTTCTGGGGCTGAGGCCTGAGCATCTTGACTAGGGTGTAATTTCTCAGAAGACAAACATGGAACAGGACCTAGGGATTTCCTCAAGTCATTACCATAGTGCTTTTCTCTGAGGGCGTCAGGGAGATGGAAGATTTGACTATGGACTTTCCCATCAGAGCTCCCTCTGGTTTCTCTCTGCTTCCTGGGAAGTTTTTGCAAAGGCGATCACACTGATATCTGAACTTTCTAAATGGATTGTCTTGCTTTCAGCATGTGGAAAGCTGTGTGATTATCTGTAAGCTTCCCTCTCAGTTTGCCAGGGGGATCTCTGTACTCATGAGGAGTTGGAAAAGAGCTGGGAGGGCTGGGATTCTACCCTGAGTTTAGAACTGTCAAGAGGCAGGAACTTCCTTTGTGTTGGGCGATCTGGGCCAACCACAGTTTACAGTTTCCTTTCCTTCTCGCAGGCTCATATTCTTAGTACTAGAAACAGATCGAAACAGCTTTTCTCAGCTTTCAGAGAATTACATAGCAACAACTCAATCTCACCTTTGTGACAATACTTCTGAAAGAAACATAAAGCAACACTTGATACAGCTGGTTGGAAACAAAAGGTTAACAATATTATATTGGTTACCTGAAGTAAAATTTGCTATCTTCTTAAAGACTTTTATAGTGGATCCATTTGATATCTGAAAGCAAAGATAAAAAATATATGAGTTTTCAAAATTTAATGTATTTCTCAACTTCACCCAGGAATTAGATGGCTGGATGGATCTTATGTTCTTTCACTTATTGGATTAAATATTTATCAAGAACCGTTAGGTTCTGGGCACTGTGCTGTAGCCTGGGGCTAGCTACATTGCGATCAGGACATTGTCTGTGCCCTCAAGGGGCACATGGTCCTGTGAAGAATCAATGAGATGAGGTAAGGTAAATGCTGAGAAGGTGGTGATCAGGACCCTGTGGTACAGACAGGATGGGGGCCCAGTCGTGGGAGAAGGACAGACTAAGCCAGGTTAGGCCACTCCCCTACCTTTCAGAAGTCAGGAGAGAACTGGGCCAATTTCATCTTTTAAGGTTCCTCCTTTTTTATGGGCTGAATGTTTGCATCCCCTCCAAATCTACATGCTGAAATCCTAATCCCAATATGGTGGTATTGGAGGTGGGGCCTTTGGGAGGTATTGAAATTCTGCCGGTGGCACCCACATGAATTTCTAACAAAATTTACCACAGCTTGCGCTCTCTCTCTCTCTCTCTCTCTCTGTCTCTCTCTGTCTCTTTCTCTCTCTCTCTCCCTGCTGTCTACCAGATGAGGTACAGAGGTACAGAGATCCTCTGTAACCAGGAAAAGGGCCTTCACCAGACTCCAGATCTACAGGTACCATGACCTTGACTTCCAGGTCCCAGAATTGTGAGAAATAAATGCTTGTGGCATAAGCCACCTAGTTAATGGTATTCCATTATGGCAATCCAAACTGATGAAATCATTAGTATACTAGGAAACAGAAAAATGCTAAGGCAGGTTTTCAAAACCTGGTATGTAAAGCTGGTATCTATATCTGTCCTATGACAGAGCAGTTTTGTATTTAGTTCTATATCCAACATAAGTAAGTACAAACCTTCACAATAAGCTATCTGTAACTGCTCCATATTAGACAACCATGTTAGAAAGAGTAAATAATGTAGTGTCTGTTCACGCAACAAATTACGAAACAACGGAAATGAGCGAACTACTACTACATGCCATGTGAATGCGAACTACTACTACATGCCATGTGGATGAGTCTTTTCATACTGAGCAAATTGACGTGAAAGAGAGCTTGCCATATGATTCTGGTTATACAAAGCTAACAACAACAAAAACAAAAAGCCCATGATCAAAACCAGTATCAACTATTTGGAGAACAAAGTGGGTTTTGCGATAAGGAGGGAACAGAAAGGAGCTTCTATTCCTTGACGTGGGTGCTATCTACAGGATATGCTCACTTGGTGATAACTAGTCCAGAAGAACTCTTAGGGTGTGTTCTTTTTTCTGTAGGTGGTAGTATTTTTTAAAAAAAGGTTAAAAAGCATAAAAATTGTGAATGCTTTTAACAAAAATGTTTGAATGTAAGTACAGCACACAGGTGAGTGCTCAATGAACACCCATGGAAGTTCTCTGTGTCTGTGTAGGCACCACCCACATCATGGTATGAAACATTTCCAGATCTAAGAACTGCTGCATCCCATCTTCATGCAGAGGTAATCACTTCTCTGACTTCTTCAGACTGACTAGTTTTACCTGTTCTGGAGCTTCATGTAAATGGAATAATACAGTATGGACTCTTGCCTCTGGCTTCCTAGGGTCTGCCATGTTAATTCATGTTGTGCTTCACAGTAGTCCATCCTTTTTTATTGCTGTGTATTAATCCATTTTATGAATATGCTACAAAAATTATCATACAATAAAGGAAGTGTCAATACATGCTATGATGTGGATGAACTTCAAAACCATCATGCTAAGTGAAAGAAGCCTGTCACAAAAGACTAATGTTGTATGATCTCACATACATGCAATGCCCAGGCTACAAAACATTGTTGAGATAGAAAGTAGACTGCTAGGTGCCTAAAGCAGGGATGGGGAAAAGGAGTGAATGCTAATGAGTCAAGGTTTCTTTGAGGGGGTGATGAAAATATTCTAAAATTAGATTGTGGTGATGGTTGCATACCTACCTAAAGCCACTGAATTCTATACTTTACACAGGTGAGCTTTAAAGTTTATAAATTGCATCTCAGTAGAGCTATTTAAAAATTGCTACAGATTTCAGGGCTGGAGGTATGGTTCAAGCAGTAGTGCAACTGCCTAGAAGGCATGAGTTTCTGAGTTCAAAACCCCAGTACTGCCAAAGGAAAAAAAACTGCAGCAGATTTTAAATGTGTACATTAACAAATAAGTACTTTCACCTCAGGGACCTGGTAATGCCATGCCTAAGAATCGCCTCTTCTGGAGATTAAGTCAAGGGATCTCACCTGAGGACAGTGTTGCCCAGGGCCAAATGGCCCTGCATTCTCTCTCTCCCTCTCCCTGATGGGCCCTGGGAAATAACCAGGTGCAGAACCTGGTGACCTTCAGGCAGAGGGAAACAGAGGTGCTAAGATGAGAGGGCAGGCCTGGCTCCTGGGGAGAAGTAAATGGTTCTGAGCAAGTGTCTGGTCCACAACAGAAGACAAAGAGGCCTCCCAGGCAGAGGAGGCAGGTCAGGGATACACAAAGCCCCACCTCTCTTGGAGATTGTGGCTGGAAGATTACCTCTTCAATCTTCTCAGCTAAGTGGGTTTCCCTGCCACTCAATAGCTCCAAGGCTGTTCTGAATTTTAATACTAATTTGGACCTGGCCTTCCCCAGCTTGGTAAAAAGGAGAGACTTTAAGAATTTCTCTTCTGGCCTGCTACACTCAGTTATCAAAATGTAAGAGGCTACTCAGCAAGCACCACAGGATTAAAACCTAATCTCCTTCAGGCCGCACCCACACAGGGAAGAGCACAGAGCAAGAGCCAGCTCTCAAGAGGCCCCTAACACAGCTGTCCAGCCAGCTGTGTCCAGCCAGCTGCTAAGTTTAAGCCAGGGGCCTCCCACTGCCAGTGTTCAGAACATCTTGTGGGACGAGGGGACAAGGCCATCGGGCCTCTGCAAAGTGTCTCCATTGAGGATGCTTACTAACTCTTACTGAGCTCTTTGACTCTGCTGTTATTACCAAACATCCTCTTCTTTCCCTTGAGCCATTTGTTGTTTTCTGGCTGAATTTTTTCAATTCTCCTCCATATTTGATGCAATTAAAGTAACTGCTGTGGGCAGACACCCCCCTTGGCAATACTCAGACACCACTCTTATGAGAATGTTTGAACATAGTTACAAAATTCCTCCCCACCAAGAGCTGGATGTGCTGTTTCTAGGCCAATAAATATCTTTTTATAAAAGGAAGCTGGTGATTCATTCTGGGTAATTGTCAAAGAATGAATCCCAAATGGGTCCTGTTGAGTGTTGAGCCAATACTCCGCTACTGTCAGACGTTTTGTTTTGCCAAAAGCGAGCACCCTTCCTCTGTAATCACAAACACCACGGATGGGCCTTCCGATAAGGAGTGCTGCCAAAAGTTCAAATGTCTTTTCAAGAGCTGGCAGCGACTTGCTGCTGGCACCGTGCACAGGCATTAAGATAGCGTAGACGCAGCTCGTACCAAGGAAATTTTACTCTGAAATTATCTTCCAAGAGCCAGTGGTAAAAGCATTTTATTAGTGGATGAGCTGTGTGTGTGAGAGCATATTTCTAGCTTTCACAGCTGCTCTAGGGCTGGAACATTTCTACCCCATGGGTCGCTTGAACACTATGATAAGGACAGAAAAATAATTTACAGATGTTTGGGGCGGGGGGTGGGGGAAGGGAAAAAATTTCTGCTGTCTCTTTTGCACAAGTCAGCTGCTATCGAGTTAAGGACAGAAATGCTTTGTTGAAAAGTACCACCAAATCCAAAGGGTTAAACATAGGATGTTGTTTGTTCCATCTGAGGCACTCCAACTGCTTCCCTAAGAGTGACTCAGTCATCGTCCCATCCTCCAGTGAGGCAGGGAGCATCCTCTGGGCCCATACTTTAGGGATAAGAACGAAATTAAATCAAGGAGAATTAATGTCACAAATGGATATGCAGCAAGAATGCTTCTCCAGCTCAGAGCACAATGTTGCACAAGGCAATTTTAGATCAACCTGTTTGCAGGCTCACAGCCTTCAAAGCTTGCTGAGATGACAAGATGGTACCCTCCAATGACGCCAGCCCAGCCAAGAATATGCTAGAGACGACTGTAAACTTTCTCATCACCAGAACCTAAGTGGTGACCACACAGGGAAGAAATGAACCTGGGTCAACGATTTAAAGTCACCTCTAAGATAAATCTGCACGTGAGAGTGAGATATCTTGATGGCAAGCCACTGTCTTCATGGCATAAATTGGAGATTACCCTATAAAAGTAGATTTTCTAGAATACAGGTTAAACTCAGATTCAACCTTATAAAGCTATTATTTCTGTAGGTAAAAATGATAAACAACTGACAATTTCATATGGTTCAGCCTAAGAGAACTAATGAAATTTTAGCTACGAGTTTTATGGAAAATGATGACTATGGTTTGAATATTATGACACTTTTTCCTTATTTGAGCGAAAAAATAGCTGAAAACATAGTAATCAATAGAAATTACCACGGGGAAGCCCTTGTTGATTCTCTCCTTCCTGAAAGTGACTTTCTGTTAAAATGGTATTACATGAAAACAGAATTCCATCCAGCAGCATTGTCTGGAAGCCACCTGCCAATATTGCTCTCCTTCTGTCAACACCATCTTCTTCCTCCCCTCCCCCTCCCCCTCCCTTCCCCCTTCCTCTCCCTTTCTCCTGGATGCTTTCCCTGAGGAAAGCAAAAAGGGCATCTGTTTGGCAGAGCCAAGGGGATAACCTTACTCAATGCTTCAGCAAAGAGGGCTCAGGGCTCCACAGACACACAACTCTCCCAGATCAGACCTCTAATGGACTCCTGAAACTATAGGAAAGGCTCAGAGGGCTCCCAGTTTGCCACTGTTTACTTAAAACTAACCCTGGGGCCAGAAGCCAACTCCCTGTGAGGACTGTTAGAGCTAAACCTGAGGTAGTCTTCCTTCCTGCGGGAGTTGGCCTCTGGGAGCGTATGTGAAATTAGGAATCTAAGTTTTCTGGGTGCCCTGTGGGCTGACATTGTTGATTCTAGGATGCCTGAAAGAGGTCTCACTCTGGTTAAGGTAACTGCCATCTTCAAGGATGGCTGGCCACAAAGAATGTCAAAATAGGATTAGAAGCAGGAAAGCATTCTGATAACTCACAGCCACAAGATTCACCATGGGATTGAATTTGACATCAGAGGCCATTAACTACCAGGATATTTATTTCAGAAATTAAACCCAGCTCCCAACCAGGCTGCTTGGAGGTTAGCATGAGCTGAAAGTCTGGCTCTTAGCAAGCTTATCCCTCTGGCGTGAGCACAGCCACAGTTAAGGTGAGTTCTATTTCACCTGTTTCCAGCGTGGGTTGGCAGTGAGAGTCATTGTATGACCATGGCTGAGTTTCTGAGCCTTTTTAGGCCCTGGAATGGGAATAATGACAGTATTCACCTCATGGGATGCTAAGGAGGACCAAAGGAGTTGCTATAGGAGAAGGACCTGTGTTGGTTAAATAAATGAGCATTTAAGACATTTAGGATGCAAGAGACCTTCAGAGATGATGTAGTCCTTTCATTTTAGGATCAGAGATGACACCTGACTAGTACTGTTGACCTTACCAACAGACTCTTTGGGACATTCCTAGCAGCTTTAAATGTCCTTTGAATGGCAAATTTGGTGTTGGCAGTGAGCCTCTTCTGCATGAACATACCCCAGTGATGTGCAATAGTCTTTAATCACATGGCAATTCACTATTTTTTTTTTAATGCTTCCCCAAACTTCACAGCCCAAAATGAGAGGTGCGATCTATGGAGAAAATTTCCTGCCCCCAAACACCTGTCCTGCACCCTCAGTGCCACCCCAAGGTGTGGGTGGGATAACATAGTCCAGCAAAAGGTCACACAGGGTACAAGGGAAAGAAAGGAAGCCTGGACCGCAGAGCAACCAGCCAGTCACTAGGACAAGGGGCCACTGCCCTGACATACTCTTATCCTATGGACTCTAAGACATAAGTGTGATCCCCTCCAGAGAAATGCCCAGAGCCACAGCCAATTAAGGAGGCTTAATTATAGGAAGAAAGATGCTTCTGGCTCAATGTGTTTGTAAAAAATCGGCTCACTTAACCCTTGTCTGTACAAGACAGAATTAGACTGGAGCAGAAAGTCACCCTCCTCTGCATTCATCTGATGGGAAGTGGGAGGAATAATAGCAGCAGCCTAAAAGAACAGGGATGTGGTGAGCATTAATGGAGCCAGTGCACAGGAAAGATGCCAGATGCCCACTGTTACCATCTTGGAAAGCATTCATACAATGCTGATGCCATTCAGGAGCTGACAGGGCACTGCCAGCAGTTTAGGGCTTAGGGGGCCATGTCTGGTCCATGAGATGCTATATCTTTGCTGTGTCCCCAGATCCTTCTAGAAACCAGTTTCAAATATCTAGAGAATAAATCGGCCAGCAGAGAAACCTTCTCCCCTCTATTAGCCTTAAGGACAGAAGACAAGAAGACACAGGCTCACACTCCAGCACTAGGGACTATGTTTAGACAGGAGGAGGAACTGGCCGTCACTAAAGATTAACTTGAAAACCTAACTAATTTGGACTAATTGGAGGGAGGTAAGTCTGAATCACTTAGAACTCTGAATTAGACCCTATTTTTAAATGAAATAGTTTTTTGCTTTCAAGCGCATACAGTGACTCAAACTAGGGCACTTTAGTAAATGAATAAGAGTGATAATTAGCATCTTGTCTCTTTGGAGGGAAAAGCAAGTGCTTGAGGAGAACCTTTTTTATTTAAAGAAAGGGCAAACGCAAACTTCAGCCCAGCCCGCTCACATTAGTCCCCATTTTGAATCTACAGTAAATCAAGTGCAAGTTCAGGCGGCTACGAGGGTTGGGGGAATGCTTTTCTTCCATTGGTCTTCAGGAAACAGGGCATTGGGTAAGGTCCAGACTTAGAGGGCTCAGCCCAATGACCTCCCTGGTTCCCTTCAAGCTCTCTGCACTTATTTGCCTCACAGCTTAGCTTTTTAAACATAAGGAGAAACCTTTAAGCCCTGGTGTCCTCGTCTTGTCATTTATTTTACCATCATGCAGCTACAATGGGGTATGAGGCCAATAAATCATTGGGACAGGAAGTGACTGCAGGCCAGATTAATTTCATTATCATCCCTACACAGATAGGTGTCTAGCACAGTGATGTCTCTGTGAAGAGTGATGTTCTCTCTCCCAACAGACCTCGTGTGCCTCTGTTTTCCCTGCTGGTGTAACCTATTCTAACTGTTCCAATTAATGACAGTGACTGGCCTCCCCTGTCCTTAAGGGCCCACTCCATACCACATGGTTGTGTGGGGGAGAAGTAGGGGTGCAGCAATGGGACAGGAGGCTCAGTTGAGCTAGGCAGACATTCCAGCCAAGAGCACCAAAAGGAGGTGTTGGTGGCTGGGTCCCTTCTGAATGCCAGATGAGTTTGAGCCCCCCAGGAGTTAGCTTGCAGGTCTGGCACCCTGGAGCACACAGTGACACCCTCTTAAGCCCCTTGAAGCACTTCTGACCAGCAAGGCAGCCCCTCCCACTCGGCGGCCTTCCTCCCTTTTGGTCTCCTAGGAGCAGCCTATCAACATCCAAGCTCACTTGCTGTGGCATGATGATTCCAATAGGGGAAGTCTGAGCTGTGGCGGGGGGCTGAGCACAGGCAGGAACAGGTTATGGCTCTGCAGCCCTCTGCAAGGTCTCCCCCACCAAAAGCCCAGGGACAGCATCCACTGAGGTCACCAAAATGGTTCTGAAACCCACTCAGCCAAAGGGCCCAAGGATAGGCTGCTTTCTGGTCCCAGCCATTGTCCGGGCTCAGTAACAGCTTCAGCTTCTTGCTGGCTGAGGGCAGACCTGTCTCCCGGGGGGCTTTGAACCATGAAAGACAGTTGCTCCTTCCTCCAGTTTTCTCCATCTCTGGAAAAGCACCTTCCACTCCCAAGTGCCACCTCACCCCCCTCACCCACCATGTGCCATGCAGGCGGCCCAAGCCCCTCAGTGTCCACTCGCATGTCTCCACCTCTAGAGATGTGGCATTGCTCCTCATCTGAAATTCTTCAACAGCTTCCAGTGGGTCTCCTCAGGTCCAGGCCCCATGCCCACCACTTCTTTTTTTGGTTTTGGTGGTAATGGATTTTGAACTCAGGGCCTCAAGCTTTCTAGGCAGGCACTCTAACACTGGAGTCACACTTCTTTTTGTTTTAGGTTATTTTTCAGATAGTGTTTTAAGCTTTTGCCCATGCCAGCCTCAGACCACAATCCATCTCCACCTCCTGCCTAGCTGGGATTACACACCTGGCCTTACAATCATTTTTTTGAAACACAAATCTCCCTCACTTAATACCCTCTAGTAGCTTCCCATGACCTTGGAATAAAATGCAAACACCTAAGAAGCTGACCAGGCCCCGTGGGATCTGCATTTCCCTTTCTTGCCTCCTTCTTCCCAGTTCTAGACCCCTAGCCTCATCTATAAAGTGGGAGGAACAATAGCTCCTACCTCACAGGACTGCCTTGGGATGGAATGATCCAAAGTAAAGGGAATGCTGACATTAGCACCTGGCCCAGAGTAAGTGCTCCCCCTGCTTTGGCTGGCATTTGTTCTCACTGCCATCTGAGCTCTTCCTCAAGTTGTGGCCAGTCTGAAAGTCCTCTGTTGCACACATACATTCTCCCTTCTCACCCAGCCCCAGCCTAAGTCCTTATTCTTTAGTCTCAGTACAGCCATAGCTTCCTCCAGGGAGCATTCTCAGCTGCTCCAAGCCCTATCACCATTGGGTCATAAAAGCTTCATTGCTTGTCTCTATCCCTCCATCCCCTCTCAGGGTTCCATGAAGCAGAGGCCTAGTCTTTGCTTCTCTCCCACGCAGCCCCAGCTCTTAGCACAAAACAGACATTCAACGAAGATTTGGACAGTGCTGCTGGGTGAATCCCAGTATCCCCATGTGTTCAGAAACCTCCCCTGATTCCTGCTTTGTCAAGTGCAGGCCTTTCTGGCACACATGTCTCTGAGAGATCATGTGCACCCTTCACTGACCTCAGCATTCACCCAGCATGCAGGTCTAAAGGGTTAGAGGAAGTACCCCCAACACTGCAAATACACAGGAAGTTTAGAATGTCTTTAGCACAATAACCCCGCACAAAGGTTTCAAGGTCCACTGTGGACACTGGAGCGAGGTGAGGCATAGGACGTTTACAGACTTTGTTCGGCATCGATGCACTTGGCGCACAGCAGTCCTGTGGATTTCCTAGGAACACACATTGTGCAAGGCCAGACTCTCTGGTCAAGGTGAAACTTCCAATCTGAACTGTGGATGGAGTGTTCAGGCAGCATAAAACCTGAAACCTTCTAAAAGGGAACATGTGACAAGTACACCACAAGAGACAGTAATTCCCCAGCTCTTCTGAGGAAGAAAAACTGCCCTGGCAACAAGCCATCTGCAGACTGCCAGAAAATAAGAGGGAGTCTTGGGTTCTTTTTGAAGACTTTACCTAGTACTGGAGATTATCTGATCCAGTTAGGACTGGGGATGAGGAAGGAGATGTTGAAGTCAAGTCTTGGTCTTACCTCATAGTGGCCGATGGTATTTAGCTTGGTTATTCCATCTTCAAGAATCACAGAGGAACTGTCAATATCCAGAAGTTCTTTTTGTCGTGTGCCTACTTGAAGCTCTGGAAAAAAAAAAAAAAAAAAAAAAAAGAGGAGGAGGCATTTTGTTCCCTGCTAAAATCACAAAGAAAAAATTTTAAGTGCAATGCTGTTACTTTCACAAATATTACTGGTAAATAAATAAAACTTGAGTAAAGGGGAAAGGCATTGTTTGAAGGTGTGCAGAGCCATTGGCCAGATGAGAACCTTAGTGTTGCTTTGGTTTGTATTTAGACATTGACATTTTAGATCGCTTTTCCCAGAAGCTTTCAGGGTGAGGCTAGGCCTAGAAGTAACGACACTGCATTCTCTGAGGGACTTCAAAAATATCCCCACTGCTTACATGCACGGGTACAAGTGTTCACCACTATGAATGCCTCTGAACTCCATTGAGAAGCGAGGCACCGTACTAATGTTCCAGCAGAACAGGAAGCAAATTCGCCACAGAGGTGATCACCTTGTGCCCTTGGGTCAGAAAATGGCCACAAATGTCTGTTTTCTTTCTTTTTTTGGACAGCGCTAAGGTTTGAACTCAGGGCTTCACACTTGGTCGGCTGGAGCGCTAACACTTGAGCCACATGTCCAGATCTTTTTGCTTTTTTTAAGTTACTTTTCAGATAGGGTCTTGTGTTTTTTTCAGGGCTTGCTGTGGATTGTGATTCTCCTAACTATGCATCCCAAGTAGCTGGGATTACAGCCACAAACCACCACACCCTGCTCAGTTTGTTGAGATGTTGTCTTGGTAACTTTTTGCCCAGGCTGGCCTCAAACTATAATCTTTCAGATCTCTGCTTCCTGTTTTCTTAAACCTTGATGTTTTATGGAATTATGTTAATATCAACTCAATACCAACAATTTAAAGATTAAGAGATCACAAAAAAAAAATTGGACTTTTGATTTTCTCTTTTTAAAAGTCTGGTAATACCAACCCTGTAGCCTGCACAGAATCCTGTGCTGAAGCCAAGTGGCTCTGACCCCCTAGCTGGCAAGGGCCCCAACATTTCCTGTTGGCCTAGGCACTGATACTATGTACTTTCTGCCCCTTTGGACATCTGAGTTACAAGCCTCTGCTGTAAGAGGTTGGACACGGTTGTTTAGGGTTAGATTTCAGTACAGTTTATGGCTGGTTTCAAAGGCTTTGCTGTTTCCTGAGATCAGCAGGCACACAGAACTGTGACATGGTTGAAAGACTGTGTCCCATTTACTCCCGCCTTCCAGCTTTAGGAGCTGAGGGACGCCTGATGGGCACACACCCAGGAAGCACATGAAGACACATCTATCAGCTCATCAGTGGCAGAGCTGAGGCTGCCAGGCTCTTTTCGCTGTGGTTGCTTTCTGGGCCTGCCATGTCCTTTGTGGTCAGAACCACACACTGCAAGACAAAGTTCAAGGCAAGGAAGCTGGTAATCTGGGTCAGGTCCTGGTTTCCTGGCTAGGGCTGCCCCTCTGACCCTGCATCTAACCAAATGAGTTAAACCTTCTTCCAGCTGCCCAGTGGAAGGAAACAGAACAGAGGTGGCGAGAGGCCCCTAAGTACCTGTTTTCTTTGAAGCAAGTTAGGAAGCTGCTCCACATCTGCCTGGCCTCCCTCGGGCCTCCCAGGCCTTGCCTTGAGGCTTTTCTCAATGGCATTAGCAGAAGGTTTGATTGGAGGAGGAGGATTTTAATTGCCTACTTAGTGGAGGCCTACAACTGTACACGGGAAGGGAGATGAACCTTGTTACGCTGTCTGTCACTGCGCGATTTTCCTCTTCTTTCCTGTCCCATTATCTGCTCTAAAATCCCACAGCAGTCTCCTGGGAGGGCTGCGCAGAGCTCAACTTTAAAATGTTGATGAACATTTGAGTGCAGCGGGGCCCCGTTAGGCTGCTCACGCATATGCTCTCCTTTGCAGGGTAGCAGTAGAGCCCGCAAATGAATTCACAGCAGATGCTGCTTTGCGCTGAGGGAGGACGGAGGGTACACTTAATGCAGGATGTGATGAGCACAGGGGAACATGACCTTTCCAGCATGCTGGAGTTAACACTTGGCGGCCGAGCCACCCACTAATGACACGCTCGATATCACAACAAACAAATCAAATGCCAATGTGAAAGGCAACACACATGGAGGGCACCGGTTTGCACCTTTTTGTACTTCTCAACGCAAGGTGATTCCATACGGTCTCAGGGTCGCCAATCTCATGAATCTGATTTACAAATATAATATTTTTTAAAATGACATCTTTGAAGGATGATGCTTCAAGGAGCATCATGATGCTTGTGAGGGAGCAAAGCAGTCCCTTGGCCTCTAGACATGCCCTCTGGGGACAGCTCAGGCCATGTAAGTGTCACCAAGCAGAAGCTGCTGGACAGGGAGGGAAGAAAAACAGGGAGGGTGCTCATTAGGGGACTGAGACAAAGTAGCTCCCGCCTTGTCTTACCAAGACCAATTTCATTGAGCTGAAGTCCATAAGGAGAGCCGTTTTTGCTTAAGAATGCTTGGAAAATCTTTTCTTTGGCTTGGCCTATGGTATCACAGTCGAGAACATTGACTGAAATATTCCGACAGACATCTGCACTCTCGTTTTCTGGGATTTTTTCAAAGATGACGTTTAATGCCTGCAAGAATACAAACAGGTTTCCAGGTCTGTTAGGTAATTGCAATCCAAAAGGCATTCGTAAAAGAGACAAACTTGTCGAGTTCCACTAATAACCCGACAGCACATTAGCAAACACAGATTACATACTATTTTAGTCTTTTCTCCATAATCCATTCTTTTAAGGGATAATGGAAAAGAAAACAGAAAGTTAAAACTCTCATTATAGGGCAAACATTGAACACATATATCAGAGAGGAAATATATATATACACGTAAATATTCTAAAATGGGGATATCTAATTTCATCCTCATAGGAAGACCTGGAAAGCTTCCCCAGTAAATGAGGGCAGACTGGTAATTATCTTTTTTGTTAACAGATCCACAGAGTCCCAGAAGTGAGTTCCAGGTGACAAGAAAGGTTACAAGGTCCCTGTATTGATCACACCAAAGAGGGGTCACTCTTTAGTATGCAGCATTCATTACAGTAACATTCACCTCCCCTTCCACTGTCAACATCCTCAGTCAGATGTTTCTGAGCCCTCATTAAAATACCGAGATCCCCGCCCTGTACGATTATTCTTCCATTAATTACATTTTGCTGCCATTACTTAACGTTTTGTCAGTTAACATTCCTGCATGTGGCAGAACCTCAGGATCAGCAACGGGAAGCCAGGTCTTTGTGTATGTGTGAAAACACAGAGTGACAGAATATTATAAAATGAGTCTGAAAGCAATTTCAGGTTTACTTTAAGAACAAATACACAGCTCTACAAGAACAAAGTTTTACCTACTACAGATGGGGGAAGGAGGGGAAGACTGATCCAGGGAAGAGCCGAGAACATTCTATAAATAGCAATTTTCAGGTACCTTGGCTACCCACCGAGTCAGAAGGACTTGGGTATGGTGTGAGAAGCATAGTTATTTCAAGTTTTTAAACCTGGCTAAATAAGGGAACAAAAAATGATCAAGGAGTGAGAATGTTAAGAAATGAAAACAAATTATATGGAAACTGGGATTCTTACCATTACCTCAAGTTTAAGATGCATAAGGAGTGGGGGTGTAGCTCAGCTCAGTGGGAGAGTGCTTGCCTGGATGCATGAGGTGCTGGGTTTCATCCCCAGCATGGCAAAAAAATTAAAAAATAAAAAATATAATAACACCTGCCTCCCAGCATTGTTATGGAGGTTAAGTGAGCTAAGACTCAATGATGATAATAATAGTAAGTCGATACAATCATTACCGTTGTGCTGTATTAGGACCAGCCTTCATTCGGAAGCAGACTCAGCCCACCACTAACCAGCTGTGTCTCAATTTCTCACCTGCAAAGTGGGAATAATACCTGACTCCTGAGTCTCCTATAATGATGAACCAAACTGGCCGCAAAGCACTTAGCATCGTGTCCGGGTAAGGAGCGCTTAGGACGCACGGCTTACAGACCCCTACCATGTTCATGAGGCCTCTGGAATTCTCGACAGTTTCTCAAGGCCTTGTCTCTTGGCAGCTCTGACCCTGGGGAAAGTTACTTAGTTCCTCTCGGCCTCATTATAGGGCACAGCAGCTCTCTGAGGCCTCTTTAGTAAGGGCACCAATCCCACTATTGAGGCCTCAGTGCTTACCACCTTGTCACCTCCCCCCAAATCCTAATTCTCTTACCATCACCTTCAGGGTTAGGATATCAACACAGGCATTTGGAGGGGACACAAACATTCAGACCATGGCACCATAAAAGAGAAGACGTGGTCCTGGGAACTGGCCCACAGTTCTAGGGACCGTGTCTGTGTGGTAGAATATAAGCCATATGTCCTGAGTGCTCATCAGCCAGACAGTTTCAAATGCTACTTTCTCAACTCAGTTCAGGGTCACAGGAGCCTTAGGAGTTAGTAACTGTGCTGTAGCTACTTCACAGGGACTTCCAAAGACACAGAATAAAGGCGCCGTCTGTGTGAGAGCGACCCTCACCTGACACTGAATCTGAAAGGGATCCAGACATTTCTGTGGTTGATAAGCCACCCAGTTTATGGTAGTTTGCTGTAACAGACCGAAAGGACTAATCTTGCCCTATGATCCCATCATCAACCAAATAAGTAAGCAGTGGCATCTGAGCAGGGGTTGACCAGTGATCTCGGTCTGGCCCAGTAAGTCTCCATCCTGGAACAGAGGCTCTCAGAGAACATCTGTGTTCTGGGCCAGTCAACTCCTAGGCAAGGGACTCAAAAGCCTCTCTGCTCACAAACAAAAACAATACAACACCAGACAGAAGAAGGTGGAAGTGCTCAGCAGGAAGAAATGCTCCATGGACCATCTAGAAGGATCTGGCATGGTTAAGACCTCACACCCAGGTCCTTTCCCTCATTTGTCTTTTTTTACTGACACTTACTGAGGGCTCTGAGGCCAGTCATGCTGGATGTGTATCTGTGTGGTGACAGGGATCATGCCTGTGTGCTTAGCGTGTGCTCTACGACTGAGCTACACCACCAGCCCCAAGACACACCTCTTTGAATCCTTCCAACATCCTGGCAAAGGAGGTTGTATTATTATTACCATCCGGTTTCAGAGTAAGAAAACTGAGGCACAGAGGGGCTAAGCAACTTGCTCCGGAACACAGGTAAGCGGCAGAGCTAGGAGACAAGGCCCGGTTTGCCTAACTGTGGAGTTGGCGCCATGACAGACTAAGCTACAGTGTCTCCTCCTGGTGCTCACCCATCCTGAAAGGCCCAGCTTCAGCTCAGCACCCACAGTACTGCAGGCGGGACATGAGGGTAAATGCTGTGTCTGGATCTCCCCATTTCTCCACCTGCAGGTCCCTCATGGGGGAAGGGACTGCAGTGAAGCCACTTCACAAGGGCTTCCAGGTAAAGATGAATAGGAAGTGCCTTAATCAGCACCCCAGCCACCCCAGCTGTGTAATCGTTTTATAGGTATTTGTGAAATAACATTCTGTTACTACCTAAAGGGCACTATTGTCTTTAACAAAACACTTCTTTATAGGCAATAAATGTTCTTAAAAACATAACCAAAAGGAAAAAAAAAATCTTAACTGCATGTAAAATAGTGTAAATCTGCTATGCCTCTACAGCTAGCCGGGTAGAAAAGAGGTAAAATGGCATTTTACAGAGTCCACGGGGAATTCCGAGAGTAAATTCAGACACAAATTGATTTGAGCTCATTTTTTATGCTGCTAACACTTAGTGCTCAAACAGCAGTTTCCTACAGCACGAGCATCATGGGGCTCCCAAGTGTCTCCTGCCTCTTAACACTCCCCACTCCAGCTTCCCACCCAGGCCTGGGGACACCCCTGGACCTTCCTCTGTGTGGGGAGCAGAAATCCATGCCACCTTGGAGCGCGGACATCTTTGGGACTGTCTTCAGCCACTGCCCCATGGGGAAGATCCCCCATGCAAGCACCACCTCTGCAGCTTCCCTGCCCATCAAAGGCCACAAACCCAGGCCTCTGTGCCCTGCTTAGTGTCTGCAGTGCAGGAGGACACAGTCTCTGTTCACAGATCATCCACAGTATATTTGGGAGACACCCGTGAAACTGCACATCTCTAGCACCTCGATAAATGTTCACAGTGACAAATGAGTAGGCAGGACAAAAGGGCTGAGGGCTGAGCACCAGCCACCACCCCCTCCCATCAGTCCCATGTGCCCTCAGCAGCCTCAGGAGTTTAGGAATGACATTCGAATTCTCTGAGCCTTCACATTTTCATTGTTCCCATCCCAAAGGAGTGACAGGATCACTGAATGATAACAGCAAACTAAGCAGTGCGTTGTGCGAGCCACGCTGTTTTCAATGGTGCATATTACTATGCATAAATTAATCTCAGGAAAAGCCCCAGGAGGCAGATTCCAGTATTGTTCTCATTTTACAGATGAGAGACTAGTGCACAGAGAGGTTAAATCAGTCATACAAGGTTGTCCAGCAAGAGAACCAGGCACTGTAGCTCCATGTTCTCAAACACTCAGTGATTCTGCTTTTCAGAATATGCAAATGTGCTGGCAGAGTGGCTTGAGTGGTAAGAGCACCTGCTTAGCAAGCATGAGGCCCTGAGTTCAAACCCCAGTGCTTCCAAACCAAACCAAACAAAATATGCAAACGTTTTATGAAAATAAGCGTGGTCCCAATCTATAGGATGGCAATTCATTTGTGATACTCACAAAAGGCTAAGTGCTCCAGCTGGGCTCGGTGGCTTAAGCCTGTAATCCTAGCTACTTGGGAGGATCACAGTTCCAAACCAGCCCCAGCAAAAAAAAGTTTTCAAGAGACCCATCTCAACCAATAGCTGCATATGGTGGGACGTGCCTGTCATCCCAGCTACCTCAGGAGGCACAAAATAGAAAGCTCTCACAGTCCAGGATGACCCACGCAAAAAGCGAGACCCTGTCTCCAAAACAATCAGGGCAAAAAGCACTGGAGGCGTGGCTCAAGCAGTAGAGCCACCTTCCTAGCAAGTGCAAAGCCCCAAGTTCAAACCCCAGTACCTCAAAAAAAAAAAAAAGCTAAGTGCTCTAAAACGTACACTAGTCTCTTCCCCAGAAGCGTGTCTCTGTGATGGGAGAAACTGCCCTGGACCTCCCTAGTTCCCTGGCATCAAAGTGTTAGCAAAGCTAAGGTGACACAGGGTTGGTGTCCAACCCACAGCCACCCCTCCTCTTTTGCTAACAAACAGCAGTGGGCCCAACTACATCAGGAAGCATCTTTGGTGGCAGCCTTTCTCCTTTTCCTCCACCAAGGACTGGCCATGCATGTGACCGAGTTCTGGCCAATGACAAGGAAAAGGAAAGGTTTTTCTACCCCCACAATGGGGGCAGTAGTGCTTGGGGCTGTGGCTGCCATTCTGTGAGTAGGAGGGCAGGATCAAGAAGAGCACAGAGATGGTGACCCAGAACTCAGACCATGCACAGCTGAGTTTCTGGCCACAGAGCTGCTTACCTGCAGACTGCTCTAAGATGTAATACTGTGCTTTTACAGTTTTAAGCACCATTAGCTGGATCTTCTCTTACAACAGAGCTCACTTTATTGATGCTGAGGTAGCGAAATTCATTCACTGACACTCGTTTATTTTGTGCTGACTGTGTGCAGAACATTACAGGTGACACCAAGTACATCCTGGCACTAATCCTGCTAAGAAGTACTGGCAGACCAGTAGAACTGTGGGACAAACAAGACAAGTCTTAAGACCAGGCTGAGGATGGTATGGGTGAAGGGGTATTTTAGGGGTTCCGAGAGATAGCACCTCTAGCTTGGAGGGAGAGAATTCAAGGAAAGCTGCATGGAGGAGGGGGGCACTTGGATTGGAGCTAGAAAGGAGCTACAGGGCCTGAGGGAGGCCTCAGGACATGGAGACACTTGGATACCAGTCCTAATTAGACTGCTGAGAAACAAGCTTCAGTCTTTCACTCTGGTTACCAGGTCAGGAAGTCTAGAGAAAGAATTCCACTTCCTTAGGGTAGAATGAAGAATGGAACACTTGTAGTCCTCACTTGGCCTCCCCAAAACACTACCTGGTATCCAAGGGAGAAGCCTTGTGCTGTTTCCAGGAGGAAAGGATGGATGGTGAAGAAGAGAAGGCAGATCTAGGTTTCTAATGACAATGACCAGCACTTATTGAACTTTTATCATGTTCTCCAAATGAATCTGCTGATTTCATCGACTCATTATTATTAGCCTCATTTAACAGATGGAGAAATTGACACACAGAGAGGTTTAAAAACATGTCCAAGTTCACAGAGCTGGTGGGAGTCACACCAAAGGACATGTCTAGACTCTTAACTGAAAAGTCAGAAAGCCAGGCAAGACCTTGCCAAGGGCAGTCAGCCCCACTCTGCTGAGGTTCTGGGTCAATGCCACCAGAGGAGACAGTAGGACACAGACAACAGGGTAGAGGACGCTCAATCTCATGAGCCTGGCCTGCCATTGAAACTCACAGAACCCACTGATCTGGAGACCCTGAGGCTCAGGTACCACCACCGATAAGTTTGCAGAATGCATGCTCATTTCCCTGTCTGGTCTTTGCTTCTGGCTGTGATCACATGATAAAGTTCTGGCCAATGACATTAAGCAGATGTATTCTGTGGTAGCCCCTGGGAAATTTCCTTCAAAGACAGTTGGTGACCATCTGTCCCTTTCTTATATCTCTGCTGACGCCCTGCTGTGGGAATAAGGAAAGAACAGTGGGTAAGGGGAGTTTGGATAGGCACCTTAAACCAAGAGAAGACCTGAGATCACAAGAGAGAAAGAGCCTGGGGCTGTGAGGGCATCCTAGAGCAGAGGTACCTGCCGGCCCTGGGATGCCCATCCCAGAACCTCACGCAGGAGAGAAATTGGCCCCTCTGTTGCCTGAGCCTCAGGCCTCTCAGCCTCTGCCCTGTGCAGCTGCATTGCATCTTAATGACTGGGAATTAGGCCTGTAGCTCAGAGGGCCGTGAGGAGGGCAAAGCCATCTGGAGATGCCAGGTCAGCGTGCACAGGGCAAGGCCCAGATGGGAAGGGCCTGGTACTTTTGCAGCATGTCCCAAACTAGCCTCTTTTGGATAATTGTTCAGGCTTATTATTGTCATCTATCCACACCTGTCCATGGGATATTACCTGTCACTGTATGTCTACACCCAGATATAGGAGTTATATGTATCATTTTAAGTAATAGCACAAACATACAGAGGTTTAAGAAATGCTTTCCAAGACAGTGGAACCAACCAGCTCCCCTGCATCTCCACCATCAAACTTCCTGCTTTGCAGACCTTAACAGCTCTGGCCAGAAAAACTGTTATGAAGAATGAGTATGGCCCATCACTGGTGGCTCACCCCTGTAAACCTTAACTGTTTGGGAGGTAGAGATCAGGAGGATTGCAGTTCGAGGCCAATCCAGGCAAGTAATTTTCAAGACCCCCATCTCCAAAATAACCAGAGCAAAATGCACTGGAGGTATGGCTAAAGTGATAGAGCACCTGCTTTGCAAGTGTGAAACCCTGAGTTCAAACCCTAGTCCCACCACAAAAAAAAAAAAAAAAAAAAAAAGAGTGTTTCCTCTTGTGCCAGGCAAGGTGGATAGATGTGTTATATAACAGATGAACAAGAGTCTTTACCACTGACATTTATGGATGAAGAAATGAGAGAGTGACTTGTCTAAGGTCACACAGCCAGTCAGTAAAGCGGCTGAGTCCAGACTGAAATCCCGGACTGTCACAATACATGGAACCACATTCTGGCTTCACACAATTTGGCAGCCTCTGGTACTGAGGAGGCAGAGAAAATGATGCTTCTGGGCCAGGAGGATGAACTCAAGGTGGGGGTGGGGGAGGGGTGAGTCCCCAGGAGAGCCGATGGATCACTTCATTGACTCTTTTACTACATTCTTGGCTAATGAGAGCAGGGATGCTGCTGCATCCTGGCTGGACACCTTCTAATGCCTAGAAAGTAATTGTAAAGGAATTTATTATGAACCAGCAACTCCATCGTAAAAGGCCTCACAGCAATAATTGCTTTCATTAAATAAAACCTATAAAATATATTTCTAATTTCATTTCAGGGCCAAATGAAAGTCAAGAGAAAAGTCTGGTTCTTATACCAAACTCAGAAAAGCTTCTAGGTTTTCCCAAGCTGGAGTTGGTGACCCTGGGCATCCTTGCAGCTGTTCCCTGGGTACTGTGCTCACTCCCCTCCTTTCTTTACTGCCCACAAAAACTGGACTGTCCCAAACTTCCTGGATCTAGGGACTCTGCTCCCTTAAAAGCACAACAGGGACAGAGGAGAGTGTAAAGGACCCTTTTCCATTAGGAAGAGGCATTGATGGAATTTCCTCAAACTTAAGTTGCTCTCATCAATTCTTTTATGCTTGGTAGGTTTGCTAACATTTGTCCATCCTAGAGAGCTTGTTGGATTTAGTTCAAAAAATTGATTTCAGTATTTTCATTTATTTTTTGTTTATTTTTTGGGCAAAGAGCCCATGGGTTTCAGAATTGTGGACAGTGACAAGGCTTTGCCATTGCTGTGTCACCAGGAAAGTAGAGACCAAGTCTTTTGGGGTTGCTGGGAGGGAGGATTCTAGTTCTTTTTCTCTGTTATGGCAAGCACTATATTAAGGGCTGGCAAACTTTCTATGAAGAGCCAGGTAGTCATATTTAAGGGTTTGAGGCTCATAATGGTCTCTTTTGCAACCACTCAACTCTACCACGATAGCAGGAAAGCAACTGGAGATAATAAGGAAATGAGTGGGCTTGCTGTGTTCCAATAAAACTTTATTTATAAAAATAGTCAGGGGCCACAATTTACCCATCAATTGTTGTTTGCTGCTCCACACTGTAAATAAAGGAACTTGAAATAGAAGGCTGACTTTGACAATGCCAAAAAGCAAAATCTAGAAAATGTTATCTCCACCCCAATTTACGATAAAAGTTACCAGCATTCTCTGAAAAGTACTAATATAAATAAGGATCCTAACAATGAGATAATAAGTTACATTTCAGCCACAGAGAAGAAAATTAAATACTTTTGTACTTAGATAAGTAAATTATTTTCTAATTCCAAGATTATAGGCCTAAGAAGAAAGAATATGAAGAGGAAAGCCATTTTTAAGCACTCATTTAAAGTTAATTTTTCATTTTCTACAGGTTGCCATCAACAAGGGAATGACTTACTTAACTTGATTATAGAAAATGGTCTCACTCTGTGATCAGGAAACTCAGAACACTAACTATGAAGTCAGTAATGGTTTGAGGATTATTGCAAGTCATAATGGAAATAATTTGCACTATAGTTGAAAGGAAAAGGGGGAAAAAAGAGCTCAAGAATTGTTAATTAACTTCACTGTTTCTCCACAAATGCTCCAAGTATTAAAAACAGGATTGCTGAAGTGCAAACACCAAGATTTAATGAACAATGGGATGTAAATGAAGTAACAGAGAATGACTTAATCAGGACAGTGGGTTGTTTAATTGTGGGAATAATGGATCTTTGGCAAGGACAAACTAAATGGAACCAAAGGATTTGGGAGAGGTACCGTGCTGAAGAACACGGACTGAGAAACTCCTGCTAAGGGTATCCAGCACTGTATTATATATGCAATATTTTATTAAACATGAATGTCCCCAAATGGTAACCTCTGGGGAAAAAGACAGACTAGTGTAGGCTGGCATATATCTTGAATAAATCATAATGAAGGCATTAAAATTTCTGCAGGCACGTCCCTGTGCTTTTTCAGGAATTTCCTGAGCTGCTGGGCAACAATGGCTCACACCTGTAATCCTAGCTACTCAGGAGGCAGAGATCAGGAGGGTTGTGATTTGAAACAGGCCCGGGCAAATAGTTTGTGAGACCCTATCTTGAAAAAAAAAAAAAATCACAAAAAATGTTCGGTGGAGGGACTCAAGGAGCGGCCCTGAGTTCAAACCCCACTATCACAAAAAAAAAAAAAAAGAAAAATTCTAATAAGCTTCAAGACTTGCTTATTGGTAGGTGAATGAATGCAGTACTGGGTTTGTCAGAACATTGTTTCCCTGGGTACCAAGATGCTCGTTCTCTCAGAGACAGCGGGCTGGCAAGCTCATTTCCTGGATTTAAGAGTTCAGAAAACCATTTCTCACTTCACTTTGATTACAAGTCAACCTTCTCTTGCTAATTCAGCATGCTTGCTACGAGTTATTGGTTTTTCTCATCTCCTCTTGAAAGTGAGGCAAATGTCCTTTCTCCCATGTGGCACATGTTCCTGGAACTGAAATCCTCAAGCCTTCACGAGTTCCTCTGAAGCTTGCCTACTCTGCTTGAAACACAGAGCAAGGTGAGTGAGGGCCTGAGATGCACCAGCAACAAAATCCAGCACACCTACAGTTTTGCAGTAGGGAGGAAAACAGCAGAACCATGCGTCTTCTTCCCCTCCTGGCTGTCAAATCTGAATTCCTGGATGTTAAAGGAAGCCTAGGTGCTGTGTGTAGACAAGACCTCCCCTGAGGGAGCTGATATTAGGGCGTTTGACTTGCTGAGTGCCCGTCTGGAGTGCTGGACAACTGGTGGCTTATGAATGAGAGGTGGTATGAGAGGGAGGGAGGGAGGCAGGGGTTTTAGATTTTGCTTAGACTGTGGAAGTCAGAGGAATTGTCCTCTGCATGGAACAGAGTATGAACTGCACAGGGCTAATTGTTACTACAATGATTTCATGTATCGGAAATTGGCAGGGTGTCTTTATGTTCTAGAAAACACCCCATACCTCAGGGACACATTCTAATCTTAGAGGTGTGAAACCTAACTTTTCGGTTGTTATACAAGGTGCTGTGTTTCTGAGCATGCAGCTAAACAGGGGGTTGGGGGGGCTTTTCTCAAATGTGTCCTTCTTGCCACCACGGGACTGAGCTCGGTCACTTCAAGTTGCTCCTGTGGCTGCTCTAGATACTTTCTGACTTGCCGTTCCTTGAAAGAATTTACACAGACAGAAGACAGACATACACAGAAGGGAGAAAGAGAGAGAGAGAGAGAAAGAGAGAGAGAGAGAGTGAGAGAGAGAGAGGGAGAAAGAGAGGGAGAGGGAGAGAAAGAGAGGGAAAGGGAGAGAGAGAGAGAGAG
The DNA here is from genome assembly GCF_047511655.1 of Castor canadensis. Classification (NCBI taxonomy): domain Eukaryota; kingdom Metazoa; phylum Chordata; class Mammalia; order Rodentia; family Castoridae; genus Castor; species Castor canadensis. Next base: position 132,095,327 of record NC_133393.1, on the reverse strand, counting down.
AGAGAGAGAGAGAGAGAGAGAGAGAGAGACCTGTGTTTGCTCCCCACACCTTGTTTTTCAATTATATAAACCACCTCAGGCAAATTTTAGCAAAGCAAGACTCTAAACCGGCTGAGTGTACAGCCTGGGAGGGTGGGGGGCAGTGAAGTGGGAAAGGGGGAGAAGGGAGGGGAGGAAGGGAGAAAATTAGAAAGGCAGGTTGGAGGAACTTGCCAGCAAGGGAATGAAAAACCTTAAATTTTTTATATTGACCTTCTGCTAACATTTTGTCACACAAGCTTAGACGGGATCATGTGCCTTCTCTCTGAGCTTCTAGTATAATCAGACACCATGAAAGAGAATTTGGGACAGGTCCAATAAGAGGCATTAAAAAATCATTCTTAAAGGCCAGGGCCCTAGAAACAAAGTGCCCCACCCTTTACCGGTCTCAACTCTGTCCACCCGCAAAGCCCATTTTGAAAAGAAAGACAGAGTTAATTTTCCATTTGCCTTTTCCCCAGGGTTAGAAAGGGCAAAAAAATTTTCAAGAGTTGACAGGAATTTCTTCAACATCAAGTAACATTTTGATGATGAGTGGAGTGCTAACAAATCAGAAACACATGGTCTTAATTGACTGTGAAATAAATGTTTCAAAATGAAAGGGAGAAAACGCATTAGGATGTAAAGCATCAAAAAGGACTCAGCCCTCAGATGTTGCCTGAGGCAGGTGCCTCTCCCCTCATCCCACCTCCTCTCCTCTCCTCTCCTTCCTGTCTAGGGGCTGTGCTGTCACAAAGCTGCAATGCTGCCTGCTCCCCGACCTACATCACTGGCCAGCATTGCTCTTTGGGGACTGTCTGAGGCTGTCTTCTGTTGTTAAACAAAGTACCAGCCTCACCTGTGGCTGGGTGATTGCTAAAGGAAAGAGGTGGACTGAGTTCTCAGTTCTGGAAGTCAAGAGCTCTCACCTCATGCTGCCCTGTGCAGAGTAAGCAAGCCAGGGAAAAGGCAGTGTGGGAGAGACCACAGGAAAGAGAGGAACAGGGGGAAAGCCAGGGAAGCCCACTGAGGAAAATGAATTCCTATAACCTAATTAATTCTTTTTTTCTTTTGAAGCAGTACTAGATTTTGAACTCAGGGCTTTGTACTTGCTAGGCAGGCACTCTACCACTTGAGCCAGGCCTCCAGCCCTTTTTTGCTTTATTTTTCAGGTAGGGTCTCGTATTTTTGCCCAAGGCCAGTGTTAGACTGAGATCCTCCTACTTATGCCTCTCATTGAAGCTGGGATTACAGGCTCTGCCACCATGTCCTCCTCTCCCAATTAATTCTTAAAGGCCCCACCAACTCACAGTAAGGTTACACTGATAATTAAATTTCACCATGACTTTGGTGGGGACAAGTCATATGCAAACCATAGCAGAGACTTTTGGGGAATCTAAAGGGCTTCAAAAGTAACAGCAATGGTGTTCTCCGTGGTGGATACGCATCAGAACAACCTGGAAAGTTGAAAAGTACAACCATGCCAGGGCTCCGCCCCAAGATCCTGATTTAATCAGTCCCACGCGAAGGCCTCCTGTGGGTCCATCTACAACTACATCTGCACCTCTAACAAGTGTTCCATGAGATCTGAATTAAGCTGAGACAAGTTTTACCTAGCACTCAAGAGCCTGGCAATGTGCTAAGTGCTTTATGTAATAAGGGCTCTTTTCATCTTTGTAATGTCCCATGAGATGGGCGGGTGCCAGGCCCACCATCCTCATGTTACATGTGGGCAGAGGCACAGAGAGGTATAGAGTGTTGCCCAGCATCACATGGTTAGCCTGTGGCAGAGGCAGGATTCGAACCTGCCTGGCTCCAGAGCTCAGGTTCTTAACCCTTATACTAGCAGTTCTCAAGCAGCCTCCAGGAAATGTGTTAGAAATGCAAAATCTTGGATTGCACCCCAGGTTCACCGAAGCAGAAACTGGGGTGCCAGCTGGCGATTGATGTCTAAGAAGCTCTCTGGGAAATTGGGATGCATGGTGAAGTTTGAGAACCCTGGCCCGGTCTCTCAGCCGCAGAAGGGTGTGTGCGCAGAAGTCAGGACTGTGAGAAAGCTGACTTTCAGCTCAGTTCCTGCCTCTTAGCTGGCTGCTGAGCCCAGACCACTTTAATGGAGGGGTGGGCTATGTCTGCATGGCAGAGAGCTGAAACAGCTGATCTACGGACTATTCCTCACCAGTGGACAAACCCCAACATGGCCCCCGGCAATGCGGTGCCTTGTGCAATTAGGGACTGAATTCTTCCAGGATGACACCGCAGGACTCGCCATCCACAGCGAAGCCACAGGAGCCTGAGGTCCTTAGTGAGCAATACCCAAACCCCTCTGGAATCCTTCCCCCCCACTTCCCTAGTGAGATTGTGAATCAGAGACTCTGAAGAGCTAAGGATCAAATCAAAACACAGCAATCTCTTCCCCAAGCGGAAGTCACAGAAAAGCTTAGAACACTCCTAAGTGATTCTGAGATACTTTCCATGCAGGGGTACCTCTCTGAAATTCCTGAGCTGGTCCTAAATTGGTTTATTTAGAGGGGGCCGTGGGTGGGTGGAGTGGGAAAGGGTTAAAAGGAAGTTCTCCAGTGAGCGAAACCTTCTAGCAGCAGGGCAGTCATCTTCCTGTAGTGATTTAGAGCGTTTCTCTAAAAATATCTATGAGATCACAGTACATTAAGTGCATGACACCAACATTTGTAACTAATCCATGAAAATAAAGTAAGGGCGTCATGTTGCATGGGGAAACGCGGTGGAATTTGTCTTGTGTTACCGTTCTAAAAAAAGACGGCCTCAATTTGGTTGAAATATATCTTCACACATTGTCTTCCCAGAGCAGAGCCATTTGAGAAATTCTGATTGCAATTATAAGCACTGAATAGGGAGTACTTTGCATTTCCTTTGACGATGCTGAAAGCTATAAGCAATCCTGATATTAAAATCTTTGGAAATTGATGAGCACCCCAGGCATCATTACAATGCTTTCTCCCCCAATCGGAGTAATTAAAATCTATTATGTGAACACGTGTTAATATTTTATCAGCCACTGCTTTTAATTAACTAAATGTATGTGGTGCCTCCCACAGGAGGAAGGATGCCAGTTCACTTGAAGTGACCTACCCTTACCCTCACCCTCTAATCCCCAGCCAGACGTCTCTCTGGGTCTGGATAGGATGCTTTAGAGCGAACATACCACGGTACTGAATTCAGGAACCTGCCACAGTAGCCAGTCTTCATTAAGGGTGTACAGCGCTTTGCAGGTGATTACGTCTACAGGACCCTTATTTATTTTCTGGTTCAAAGTTGTCACCAGTAAGTAGAACGGCTCTCCAACAGTCTCCTTGGAAAAGATGCAAAAGCGACAGTTAGCTTTCAGCAGAAGCCATTGCACTTTCTAAAGAATTCAAGTTTCAGTTTATGGCAGGATGACAGGAGACAGGAGGCAGTGTTTTCTAACAATCAGCATGCAATTCCCAAGAAGATACATACTGCTCCACTTGGGATTGGGAGCAAAACCCAGGAACTACTTTCTTTCTTGAGCGCACGTGCACGCACACAGGCACGTGGCACAATCACAGTGCTCCATAGGGTACACACGGTAGTGCGCTGTCATTTCACATTCAAGTTCTTTGATGACAGCCCAAGGCTCACCGCTGGGCTATGCTTATGAACTGTTCATAGAAATGGAGATTGAAACTTTGTTTACATTCCTATTTCATTGCTTTTAGCAAACCAAAAATAAATGACATTTTTTAAAAAAATGTGTAACAATTAGCTTTGGTAGCAGGGATGAATGTAAGCATACTTGAAACATCTGTCAACAAGGATGCTTTTTGGTGTTTGCAGCTTTTCAAGAGGGAAGTAGTTATTTGCAGCTTCTCTCCTCCCCCATGTGCCAGGCCTGTCCCTTGTCTTTCTCCTAGTTTCTTCCTAGTCTGGACCAGAGCTAGTTCCATGTCCACTAAGGCTCTGCCCAAACACTCAGGCCCATACTGCTGGCTTCTATCTCCAAACCTGCCACGTGCACCTTTCCCTGGGTGCAGGGTAGGATGGGCTGTCTCCATTGCTGTTACTGAAATGCCTCAAAGGACGTAAGCGGGCAGCTGTGTGTTCTGCTTTTGCTGCATCTTGCAAGGCACGTAGCTCTGGGCCGGCTTTAGAGCACTGGCTAAATAATAAGCTTCTTATGGTCCACAGACATTAGTCCCACAGGTGGGGGGAGGAAGACCTGCAACCAGGATTGGGGAGTCCAAATGCCTTCGTGAGGATGAAGAGCAGCCCCATGGCATGGGCTGGAAGCAGCAGTTATGAAGTCAAGCTTCCCATCCAAAGTGTCTAGCTTTCAAAGGAGTCCTCTGGCTCTCTTGCCTTCTTTCCCCAGAACAGGTAAATTACCGACAAGCTGTGTTTCGTCTCTCACCCCCACCTTGTCCCTTCCTTTGTACTTACTGTAAGCACATTTGGTCTCCCCAGTCTGATGGCTTCCTCAGAAGGGGTATGACCCCTTCTGTCATCCCTCACCACACATGTTCCACCTTCCCCTTCATTGAGTCTCTTCTTTGGTGCTGGACAGAGGGGGATGTTCAAATTTTTCCAAGGAGGGGAGGCCAAGGGGACCGTCCATGACATTTAATTCTCAGAAGAAACTTCCTTTATTTGGTGGTCATAAGCTCACCACTCTCTGCTCTTTCCCTCCACCCACTTGGGTAATGTCCTGACCACTAACCTAGAGCCACTTTGTCTTCCTTCCTCCAGCACAGATCAGATACTCTGCTGAGTGCCTTTGTGTGGGGGCTGAATGTGCCTGAAGAGGTTGAATTGGGGGCAAGTGGACTCTCCTGGGCTGTGTGGAGGGACAGCCACTGACTCAAGGGCCTTCTAGTCAGGATTCTCCAGAACTCCTCAATGTAGGGCCTGACTGAGATGGTGACCATCTGGCCTTATACCCCCACCTGTGCCCATCGTTCTAATCACCCCAGAATCCTTCAGGACTCTCCTTAAAACTTCCCATGCCTAGGCCCTTCTGGGTCCCCCAGTGTACCTACCCGACTGGAATCTCTGGAGAACAGGCCTAGGCATGACAGTTTTGAAACCTTCCCAAAGGCATTCTGGACCACAGGGGTATTAAGTTTCTTTATCACCACTGAACACAAGGTGTAGGTGAGCACACCTGCTGAGGACGTGCCTCCCCTCCCCCAGGGGCTGGACTTAGGCACTTGGTAGCAGACGACGGCTGATTCTATCTTCTTAGCACACAGAGAGGTGGCTAAGAGCAATCAGAGCAAGTTCTATCTATTCTATATGCCTTGATTACCCTAAATACAAAATGGCCAGCCCTCAGGACTATTAAGGGGATTGAATGAGATAGGTAAGCAAAGATCTTGGCATAATGTCTGGAACATCCTAGAAGAGGCAGGCCTCAATGAATGGCAGTTATTATTATTTTCCCACCAGGCCTGGGAGTCTTGACCTGGAGGTCATGGAGCTAATGTCACCCACTCATCATCCGTGGGACAGGGCAAGAGGACTGGGGCAGTCAGCATCTCCATCATGGGGCACCTGGGTGAGGGTGCCAGGCCCTCCCTCCACTGCAGAGGGAATTATTCCCCTAAAAGTGAAAGTATTGCCAGCTGGCTGGATGTCACTTCCTCCTGGGTGCTGCGCCGCCCCCTCGCCCCCCGAGTGCTCAACACACTCTTGAATCAGCACTGAGAAATCCTGACCCAGAATGCATTGCTCAAGGAGGCTGCTTGGGCTTGGAGCCCAGATTTTCTGAATACCTCACCCCTCTCATGCCCAAGAAAGCCCTTGAGAGCTCAGAGGCAGAATCACAAGATCCTGGTAGAAAGAGCTAGAAAGGAATTTAAAACTAACGGCCACACCCCTCATTTGATGGATGGAAATCAGATGCTCAGCGGGGAAGGGCCATGGCCAGAGACACGCAGTCAGCTGAGTTGACCTTGGAGCCCGATCTTTTTTTTCTTTTTTTTTCATTTTTCTTTTATTATTCATCTGTGCATACAAGGCTTGGTTCATTTCTCCCCCCTGCCCCCACCCCCTCCCTTACCACCCACTCCGCCCCCTCCCTCTCCCCCCCCTCAATACCCAGCAGAAACTATTTTGCCCTTATTTCTAATTTTGTTGTAGAGAGAGTATAAGCAATAATAGGAAGGAACAAGGGGTTTTGCTGGTTGAGATAAGGATAGCTATACAGGGCATTGACTCACATTAGTTTCCTGTGCATGGGTGTTACCTTCTAGGTTAATTCTTTTTGATCTAACCTTTTCTCTAGTACCTGTTCCCCTTTTCCTATTGGCCTCAGTTGCTTTTAAGGTATCTGCTTTAGTTTCTCTGCGTTAAGGGCAACAAATGCTAGCTAGTTTTTTAGGTGTCTTACCTATCCTCACCCCTCCCTTGTGTGCTCTCGCTTTTATCATGTTAGAGCCCGATCTTGTAAGACTCCTGGGCCACACTCTTTCTGCTGCCTCCAGAGCTGGCAAATTTTAGGCTTACCAGACTCCTCCCAAGAAAAGCAGGTGATAAACACTGTCTCAGCAGGACCTGAATGGGGCAGGAGTCAGCCATTGAGGGCCAAGACCTGGGACCTGGGTGAGAATCTTGCCATTTCTGCTTAGCATCAGTTGTGGCTGAGATTGCAACTGTGGGAAAAAAAGATGCTTGCCCCAGAAATAACCACTCCCTTCCTCCCCAAAGCCTAGCATGATGGATACCAAATAAACAGAAAAGCAGGCAGATTTCATTAATCTTAATAAACAGGCATTGCCTTGGGAGAGGAGAGAGTCAGTAAAATTTTTTAAAAAAAATTATTGTGCATCTACTTGTAACATTGCATTAAACATTAAGCCCAGCCTATTTAAAGTGCTGTGTTTGAATCTCAACTTAAGTAATGCTGTTAAAACCTGTGGCAGAGCAGTGTATCTTATTCAGAGTTTAATTAGATTTTGAAACTAGCTGCAAATACACAATTATGCTGTTTTGCTACAATCTGGATGGCTGGTGAAATTAAAGAAGGAAAAGAACCTTCTGTACCGAGGGCCGCATGGGGCCAAACAAAAACTGTGTTCCAGAGAACACCCTTATTCTCATATTAATATTTTATCATAATGGCCAACATTTATGGAGTGCTTACTGAATGTTAAGCAATCGCATACATTTTCTCATCTGTGCCTTAAAACAGTCCTAAAATATTCTTCTTTTGTTGATTTTACAGGTTAGACACTTTAGTAAGTGGCCAAGTCTACGCTGGGACCAAGCTGTGGGTGCCAAAGGTAGCTCTGTTAATTGTGGAATCAGCAAAACTTGCATTTGAAAGATTGTAAGGTTTAATTAAATTATACCCACACTCATTACAATCACCCCAAGAAAGTGAAATCGGAGGACAGGAGGCTCTTTGGGGATTTGCTTTCACATGGAACGGCTGGTAAGAATCGACTGCTGTTAGCTTTTAGCATACTGGTGGGTAATGGGTATTCATTTCTAAAATGTTTCAGAAGACTTGAAAACAGTTTGTTCTGGTTGGTGTTTGAAATATTCCCTCATCTCACTACATTTTCTTAAATGGACTGCTGAGGCCCTGGGCCTTAAGTAATGGCAAGGGTGATGAGGTAGGCTCACTCGAAAAATCTTACCTGAGGAAATTCTAAATGGGTGACCCTTGCATAGGCCAGTTCCCATCAAGACAGTTATTATTTCCCCTCTGTCTGCTCCCAGTAAGACCAGGATCAAATGTAGTTAAATGCTGACACCATTGAGCATTCTGGACTTATCTGGCAAAGACACCAGTGTCTGCTAAAAATAACCCCCTATTGTCTTACCTCTGACACTGCCCAGGCATTCAACACCTACCCGAAGAAAACCAGACAGGCAGACGGACATCCAGTTTGTGAGCAGTTTTTCGACCACAGACTCAGTACGCCTTAGCATGAGTTTGGGCTGCATATTGCTGGACTGTTCCATCAGGTCCCTGGTCAGCACCTCCAGGATGCTGGTCAGGTAGACCAGCTTGGTTTGCAGTGCGATGGTCAAGAAGGAGGCAAACAGACACCTGTTTGAAAATAGAGCCTCAGTTAAGCATTGGCTCTGGGAATGTCCTAGAGAAGCTCACTGGGAAAGGGGCTGCTGTCTTTTACTTTGTTTGCTTTTTGTTTAGATTCTAATCTCTTCTTTCCTTAAGTCATCATAACACACACCAACGTTTTTAACTTCAGGACATTTTCTGGTTTACAGTGCTTAAACTAGAGTGATAACAAGAAGTGAGTCTTTTCCCCAAAATTTTTAGGGTGTTTTAAAAATTAAAAATAACACTTCTGCTTTTTTTGATTAAGAATTTGTTTTTTCTTGGTGTCGGGGTTTTTCAGGGGTTTTGGAAGGGGTTGTTGTATGCATGTGTGTCTTCAAGACAGAGTTTGTGTTGGGGTCATTTGATCTGACGTGCAAATGGCCTGTCCTTAAAGAAACCTCATCAAGCCAGGCTGGGCCTGTGGCTCATACCTGTAACCCCAACTACTTGGGAGAAAGAGATCAGGAGGACTGCATGCAGTTTGAAGCCAGCATGGGACAACAGTTTGTGAGACCCTATATTAAGAATACCCAACACAAAAAAGGGCTAGTGGAGTGACTCAAATGATAGAGAGGCTGCCTAGCAAGCATGAGGCTATGAATCCCAACTCCAATACTGCAGGAAAAAAAAAAAGAAACCTAGTCAAATACCTCTGGGAAAATGCGTGCTCTGTGTCTGCTTAGGACTTTCAAAGTATAAAAGCATCAAGAATACCTGTCCTTCACAGAGAAGTTCTTTTGTTTTTCAAGGGTATGGATGACAGTAACCAGGAAACTTTTATTGCAGATTAGGGCATCCAAAGCTGTGAGACTTTCATTCTTGTCATTGGCATCTCTGTTCTAGAAAAAAACAAATGAACATAACATAACATAGCATAATAAATATAATATAAAAGTTTTAAGTTAGAAAGATCCACAATGGGTTTTCCAAGACAATGAATTATTTAATATTGAATTCATGATCCAAAAAACCCACAATAACAATTCCAAGTAATCATAATGGCGATGATAATGATGGTGATAACACTATGAAAATCAGGCAGTCACTGAGCTAAAAATGAAAACGTAGAGACTTACATGCATATCTTCAGTGAAGATGTGTGTGAAGCCACCTGACTGAGAGGAAGGAGACACTTTTATTATTCATAACATCCAAAGGAAATGAATAGTGTATTTTTGTTATAAAACCCAAGTCTGTTTTAATAAAGTAGAGACACTATTTGCTAATCTGAAGAGCCCCTGGGCTGTGCTTGCTGCATATCCTCCAATACATAATAAATAATTATTCAGCGCTCAAAAAACACCAGCGAATTCTGAAAGCCTCTAAGAATAATTATCATCACACATCAGTCCCATTTTTGATAGGTGAAGGTATCACTGTGCACTTTAAAAAGAACTGACTCAAAAGTTAAAGGAGTGGTGGTTGAAGATTACGCAAATGTCAAACCACTCCTGGAGCAACTTGCCTTGTAAGGATAAACCCTAAACTGTGCTGATACATCTTCACAAATCTGAGCCAAGCAGCATCTGCTGTCTCAATATGCACGTTAAAAAAGGGTAGAATGGGGTGCAGGCCTGGTTTTTTCACAGACTGGACACATGACTTTGGACAAGTGATTTAACCTCTCTGTGAGTAAAATAGGAGCAATAATAATTCTGACTTCAGAGGCTTAGGGTGAAAATGAAAGGAAGGCATGCTGAGTGCATCGTAAGTGCTCCACATCACGATTACTTTTTAAAATTCCTAACTTGTGGCAACTAAACCCCAATGCTATTACCCCCACTGGTTTTGAAAAATATTTTTATGCATTATGCTATGTGGCTCCTAAACATAAACTTTGAAATTTGAGTTTTTAAAAATGCATCATAACTCTTATTGGAACTAATGAGTACATTTTAAAAGCATATTGGGTAATGCTTTGAATCAACTTGAATGAAAACATAGACTCAAATATTCAGGGCTTTTTTTCTCTCTTTTTTACAGTAATTGAAACTTTGGGCTATTTTTATAACATAATAAATTTCTTCTGCAGAAATCTTGTTTCATACTTTCTAATTTGTTAGCCCAAACAGAAGATCTCAAACTATTTTGGTCATACTCTCCCCCAGAGAAAAAGTAAAAAACAAGAACCTGGGTTTGCATGTTCTAGTCCTTAATATTTTCCTACTGAATCAACTTCATATAAATGACCAGTCTAACACTGTTGATTCTTGATTTTAAACAGTGAGGTGCTTCTCTGCCTTCTGTATTCTAAGACTTTTTTCCTCCTTTCATTCAAAATTTCCTGTTCCAGGAGCTTAGATTCTCTGCTTGCCCTTAGTTTTTTATTTTCTTCTCTTACTTTCAGAAAAAAAAAAAAAAAAAAGGAGCCAATCTAATGAAAAGCAAAGCTTTAAAAGCCAAAACCATCAGGCAGGGCAGAGAACCAGGTTGCTGGTGATCCCTTGGTCGCCTTTGAGAACCTACAACCCCTCTGCGTTCTGCCTACTGCTGTCTGGTAGGGGCTGATCAGAGAAACCCTCCTCCAACACCCAGGTTCCAGGTCCAAAGACTTGGCTCCTGATCAATAAGTAAAGCGCTTAATTAATACGAGGACTTATCTGCATCCTGTCACGCATTTTAAATGGAATTGTCCTAACGGAAAGTTGCTGTTCTCTCTTTTCCTAATTATTACAAATTCAATTTTGACTTAGCTTTTCTTGATAGGGTTCTGACAAATTTACACTTGTTTCTCCTTAGGGCCTCTCTTTTAATGGCTCCTTCTGATTTCAATTTTTATGACTTTCCAGTTGCCTTTCAAGATTACATGTAACTCTGAGTTAAATCAGTTTGATTCCTTACAACTTTTTCTCTTTTCCTAAAAAATGCAACATTGTTGCTGGCTTCTTTTTTTTTTTTTTTTTGAGACATTCAACTTGCGACAGTGTTTCTTGACACTCATCAGTCTGTCTTGCTCTTGATTACTGAATTTAGAAGATAGGAAATTTTCTTTTTTTAGGCCACAGATTACTCCATTCAGCTCTCAAGGGTAATCATGAACTGTAAAAGCCTACACAGTACTCATGTTGATGGCTGAAATTTCTGTTATTTTATTGCCACTAAATTCTTAATGGGAATGTCAGAGAGAGCTGGGAACTAGCACTCATGACGTAATGCTTGTGGAGGCCCTGTGTCATCCTGACCTAGGGATTTGAACTCCCTTCTCCAGGCAGAGCTGCCATAGAAATGGATGAGGCAAATCTTAGTGTCTGGTATTCTTGGAGGATAAGTTAAAAAAAATACAAGAACAAAAAGTTGAAGTCTTATTTACAGCCTTCTTGATTTACAATACCAGGGCTTATACTTGGTCCAAGATATATGGCAGGTGTTTTTGGAGGTATCCCAACCTCTAGACACAGCCTCACATATCATGGTGACCACTTCTAGAATTGTGAGAAGCTAAAAATTGCTTATTGCATGTGTCTGGGTTTCTGAACTTTAGGCTTCTGGCCAAATGTAGCTGAGAAGCTTCTGGTAAGATGATACAAACTCTCTCCCTTGGCCTGGAAAGATTTCAGGCTTTGCTTAAAAGTCTAGATTTAAATGTAGCATTCAGTGTTGATATATTCCAGAGGTTGGGATCTCTCTGTGGTCATAAGTTCAGGACCAAAAAAAGAAAAAAATCAATATGGTGGAGCTGGGATATCGGGATGTGGAGGTGATGGGACAGAGAATGAGTGAGTGAGTACCTCACCAAAAGGCTTGGGAGGGTAAATGAAGAAGGCTGAGTGAGTGAGAGGGTGGGTGAGAAAATGGAGGTGTCAGAACAGAGGCAAGACCCCAACCCAAAGGGCTCCGTAAACTACTCCTCAGAGTGCTAGAACAATTAGTCAACCATTTTGTACAGCTATTTCTACTAAATGAGGCCAATACAAACTGACCAGCTAAAGAAAAACTGTCAAACGGAACCATAAAATCTCTATATTGCCAAAACTGCCCGTTACCAACTCAAATTCCATGTCTGTACATGGAAAGCAGTAAAGGTCTACTTTCCTCCCTTTCAGCTGGTCCTACTTTTCATTTCCAATTGAGAAGTAATAGTGAATAATCTAGAAGCTACAATGTAAGTCAGGCAGATAAACACAACAAATTGGCCAGCCCACAATTTATTGATTTTTAAATGAATTAGCTCACTTCCCAGCTACAAATTCAGTTCTACCCTGGTAGTAAAATAAAGCAAAAAATCATCACTCTGAACTTCTGTCCCTCTTAGGTTTTTGTTACTGGACAAAGAGTAATCACCAGAGACCCTTTGATGGTTTATACCCTAATCAATGCAATTAATAATTATCCTCCTCCCTGTTCAGCTCAACCTTAAGGCTGTGTTTTGTACCAAGTGTATTATCTGCCATCCCTTTAGAAGTAAACACCTTCATTATTATTCAAGACTCAACCTTACGAAAATGATCAATGAACGCTCTTTTACCTCAGGGAAGAAAGTTCTCAGAGCAAAATGTTTATAGTCCAGGAAGGGAATGGTTCCAAAACTATCAACCACATCCAATTTATCCATCTGCAGCTCGGCAAAGCCTGAAAAACAGAATCCCAAGAGCAATATTTTAACTCCACAAACAATGGATAAGATCTGCTGCTGTTTTGTCTAACGTGGAGTATGACCTTGGTTTTCATTAAAGAAGAAACAATAGATAATTACTTGGCTGGCTGCAGAGAAGAGCTGAAATAAAACACAGCCAGGCCAGGTCCTGCTGTTCAGTTGTCTTTTGTTACACAAACAGCTCTCATTACATGGTCCTCTCTAAGTAAGGGTGAAAATTTTAAAAAGTGAAATAGGCTTGTTTTTCTACAAATAAGATTTTAGAGCCTACCATCACGTATCTCCTTCCTGAGTTCACTCTCCAGAAGCTCCAACTGTTGGCTCTGTTTGCGACTTAGCTCCTTCGATTTATGCCTGGTCACCCCCACGGCCGCTAGGGAGACAGAGATGCTGGGTCAGATAGATGCATTAACTTAAAAACAAAAATGAAAAGGAGGAAAAGAAGCAGAGGTAGAGAGACTGAGGGAGCATGAGAACAGAAAATACCATTTAAGAGCTGGATTTTATAAAAGGAAAATTTCCCAGTGAGCATCATTCTAAGGTGAAGCATACTAAAAGGCAACAGAAAAAAAAAATTAGCTCATCTTCAAAGTGAAAACTAAATCAAATAACCTTTGCTTGTAACCAAAGATCCCAGTTGACCAGAAAGCAATGAAAGAAGTCGTTTCCCTACAGCCACAGGCCACTTATGTTATTGTTTCATTCTTTTTTCAATGTTTCTAAATATCCCTGAAGAAATCAAGTTGTGTGGCAAATGCAGAAGGAAACCACAGGTGCAGGGCTGGCTACACCAGCCAAACTTGCAGAGTCTTAACAGGTGACATAATGGGTGAGCCACAAGGAGCCCCATCATGGGGACATTGCTTCCTTTTCTACCTCATCTTACTTCAAATCATGCTGTCAGGGAAGTAAACTCAATGGATTCTATAGCATGGGCTTAGGTCCCTGCTTTGTCATTTACTAGCTATGTGACCTTGGCTAACTTCCTTAGCATCTCTGTGTCTGCCTATTCTATGATGGTGAAAGGATTGTGAGAAGTAGCTAGCAGCCAGGTGCCGGTGGCTCATGCCTGTAATCCTAGCTACTCAGGAGGCAGAGGTCAGGAGGACTGAGGTTTGAAGTCAGCCGGGCAAATAGTTTGAGCCTCAGTACTGCAAAAAAAAAAAAAAAAAAAAAGCTCACAGAAAACATATAGAACTTAATCTTTAAAAAGAATAAGTACTCAACAACTGTCAACTATCATTATTATTCTAGAAAGTCACTCTTTTTTAAATATAAATTACCCAATAGAAGGGCTCCACTCCCAGTAGATGTAAATGATGCTGCAGGAAAAAAATTAAATACAGTCCCTTACTGGACTTACTTAACAAGTCAACGGTCCTAACCATGATATGCATTGCACATCTCCAAGAAGGACTGAATGGACAGTGACTACCCAATTTACTTGACTAGGAAATCCCTTCTCCAGGCCTAATCACTGGGACCATGGTTTCCCTGGCTGCACTGTGAACAACACTGGGGGAGGCGTGTACAGGGAGCTGGCAGGCCCCGTCTACACAGCAAAAGCTTTTCCTGGCAGAAGGTAGCAGGCTTAGGCCAGGTGTGGGTAGTGTTTTCCCTGATCGATGGACTAAAGCATATATTTAACCTACTGATGACACATGCCTTCTGGAATGTGTAAGAAGGGGATGAGAATTTTTAAAGAGCTCTGCAGATACAAACAAAGCAATGTGTCACATTTAGCCCAGTTTACTTAAGGTAAAGTAACAAGCTACCAAACAAAGTGAAGGGAGAGCCATACATCAGTCAGGAAAAGACCAGAGCTTTCTAGTCAGTTATAAAGAGGTGAAGCTGTGGTTTGTGACACAGATTACACTTCACAGTGGATTCTCGAAACAGGGCCCAACATTTGTACTTTATATAGAACTTTCTTAGATGAAGCCAAATTCAGGCAGGACTTTATGAAACTATCAAGCCCAATTTTTAGATCCCAAATACAAGAGGGTGGGAGGGGAGGGCAGCAACTTAGGGAGAACATAAAAAGTACCTAAGTAATCACCAACAGGGCAAAAGAGGATCCTGGAAAAGTGACTATACTTCATAGGGTCAGTTATTCACTCATACAAATCTTTCCCTTACTGGATTGGGAATTACCCCACAGAAAGAACCAGACCTTAAGTTATCTCTCAATCCAGAGATTTTCCCAGTCATCAGCACCATGATGGATGCTCAATAAAAATGAGGTAAATGGACAGAGATGAATGAATGAATGTGGGAGGGAGAGAGCAAGGAGATGGAAGGAGACACTGGCACCTGCCTCTGTTAGCCTAGAATGTTAGAATGTATTAACTCAACAAGTAAAAGGGCTCCATTAGTTGGTGAAGAAGAGCTCTTTGTCAAAGGAGGAGAGGAAATAGAATAAAAAGCAGCTCAGAACCAGAGGTCACAAACTAGATGGCTTCATAGATACACAGGGGGGTTGAGAAGTCTAGATGGAGACAACAGGGAGTGGTAGAGAGTTTGGTAAAAACCCAGAGGAGCACAGGTCCTCTCTCAAGGGGATAGCTGTTACAAAGCTCTATCTAGTAAATGAACACTATGGAAAGACTGGGCTGCAATAATTCAGGTCTTTCAAACTTTCTGAAAAAAAAATTAAACCATGAGCTACTTAATTTTTAAGTGTTGTCAATCTCTTCAAAGTTTAAAAAAGTGCTGTGGGGATCAACAACACCCACTGATGTCCACACTACCAAAGTCCAGTTCTGCCAAGAAATGCAGGGCCAGGAAGGAGTGGGAAGTGGAGTTCAGTGGGGTTAGGAGGAAGGATGAGGTGACCAAATGTAGGACTTGAATCCTAGAAGAATTCAAGTTCCAATCCTAGAAGGATTCTAGGGTAGAAGGTGATGGATAATTCACCACTATTCAAAGAACTAGGGAGCAGTGGATGACATTTCTAAAATGCCAACACATCTTCTTTGTAATCTGACCTTTTATTGATGAGACATCCTAAAAAATCTTCAGAAAGTCCTCAACATGCAGCTATTATTCCTTTCCCAAAGTTATGACCTGGGTTTTAACCCATTAATACTTAATGGAAGCAAATGGCCCCGAAAGCTGCCTGCCTAAGGAGAGGCTCCAGGGAATAATTTCTCGGACCAAATTAAACAGGGCACTTACCAAAAATGACAACCGCTAGCAAGACAGGAAGCACAATCAGAAAATACCAAGTAGAAGGAACCGATTCCTGCTCAACATAGAGCTCCAAGTTTCCCAGTTTGACCTGATGGGACAAAGGCACCATTAGACCCAGTGGTGCTGAGTATCAGATTTATGTTGTAAAGTACTCCTAAAGGGTTTCCTCCAACAATAGAAAAAGAAGTGATGGGCTAGGTAGGACACCTGAGTTCAAATCCCATCTCTGGAGCAGATGAGCTCTGTATCCTTGGGCAGAGGAAGAGGAGTCATTGTGCCTTAGTTTCTTGATGTCTGTTGAGGTGTGCTGGACTGGACCTGGACATTGAAAATGTTGGCTCTCGTTGTCCTGAGGTTTTAAATTACAGGAGTGGGCCAATAAAGAGATAGAAGTCTTCTTCCTTTTATTCTATGGGGGCAATTAGACTTTTAGCTCTTCTATAGCTTGTGCTTTGCTGTCCTGAGCAAAGCATTCAGAGGTGAAGGCCAGTTTGGCAATGCTCACCAGATAATCTCAAGGGTCTTTTCCAGTTTTAGCATTTTTTTAAACCTATTTCTTATTAGCATACATTAATAATACTCCAAAGTTTCATTGAGATAATGCCATAGAGGTGCACAGTGTACTTTGAACAAGTTCACCCCTCTATTATAACCCCTCTAGCTCCCCTCCTTTTTCAAACAGTATTTGGTGGATTGCATTATGCTTATTTCATCCTCTTCACATTTTTTTTTTTTGCTACTAGAAATTTCATAAAACTTGAAAAGGGAAAAACTGTACAGCTGGCCTTCTTTTCCCATTGATGTGCATACAATCATTCAGGCGTGTATGCATCTTGGAACCACGGCTGCCCAGGGAGGAATGCAGCAACGTGGCTGGGGCAGATGGTGGACCCAGGCAGCCCAGGCTCTCACCCTATACTGCTGCCTGTGCTCCTCACCAGTGCAGGATTTTGACTTAGCTCACCATTCCATCCTCATTCCCCCATCTCTGAAATGGGATGTGAAGGGTTGGTGGACCCACCTAATGCATCACCCCCCCCCCAAACCACCTGCTTCATTTTCCTCTCAAAAGATTGGCCCATCTATCATCTTGTTCTCTTATTTTCTTAGGTAAGCTGCATGCAGACAGATATTTGTGCTTGTTTTCTTCTGTGCTGTGTCCTAGCCTAGCAGAGGTGCTCAGGACTATGTAGTGAATGATGAAGAGCGCTAGCATGAAAGGTGGAACACTGGCGTGTCCAGTTGCTATTTTTGATTTCATTATATTATTACAGTTATTATTATTACCTCTTTTACCATACAGGTGAACAAAAGGAGACTCAAGGAAGTCAAGTAACTTACTTAAGGCCACACACCTATTAACCAATGCAGTTGGGACATGAATACATACGTGTTTTCCCTTCCAATCTGATATGCTCTTTTTTCTTGCTGTTTTTTTTATCCAATTATTAATGACTATCAATCATACAAGCTTTTTTTTTTTTGTGGTGCTGAGAAATGAACCTTGGGCCCTATGAATGCTAGGCAAGTGCTCTACCACTGAGCTACACTGCAGGCCCACAAAACATTTTTTATATGGACTGTGCAGAGTCTCATACACCACAAACACTAGTAAGGGTGAGTCCTAATATGTTTTCCTTCTGGTGGGCGGGTCTCACATGTTTATTGTGGGATATAAATACACCAGTGATGGGTCTGCCAAACATGTCTGGGAAAAGATGAATTGCAGAAAGGGTGACTTCATAGTGAAGAAAGCAGCTGTGACCCATTGATTATTTGGTCTCCATAAGACTAAAGTGCTACCCTGGTTGTGCCAAAGAGACCTCTGTTTTGGGTCTCTGCTAAGATATGTCACCTTTCTATTTGGGAAAAAGAATGACAGCTCCATCATTAATGGGTCTGGATGCTGCTTTGCAGATGCTACAGTCTAAATGTATGTCTAGAACAAAAGCTATCAAGACTCATTAGGCGTATAGACAATGGTGTGTTCAACGCTTTGACATTCAAACAGGCACATGGATGGATTCCGCTGCTATTTTGGAAGAATTGTGCTTCGGCTTGCAGTACCAGCTTTGTTTATCTTCTATTTAAAGTGAAGAGCTAAAGATCCACGAAAGGTTCCATTCTGGTCTCAGGGTGAGCTGGGAACTAGCAAAATTCAGGTAAAGATAGCAGATGGGACTCCCAGATGACTTACTCGAACTTTCTTGGAAGAGGCTGCAATGCTGTTTGCATTCTTGATGCCTTTAATTTTGCAAAGGATGGTGGTGAGATCTTGGTTTCTAGTAATATTTTCAAAACTGCAATTTAATTGCTTATTTTCTCCATGGAAGAGAGTAATTTCAATGTCTTTCTTAGAAATGTTGAAGTTGTCATTTTCTTTCTGTGAAGAATAAAATGAAGAAGAACAAATCAGGGCACATGTGCATAAGAACACCTTTCCAGCCCAGGGGTGGGGAACATCCTACCCAGAAAAAAAGCTAACATACTTGAATTTTCACTTCCAATTCGGTGTCACCCTCGGGTTCTACTCGATACCCGGTAAATCTGGGGTCCTCAAGATACTTCAGGGTTCCACAATCCAAGTAGGTATCTTGTACTTTTAGCTTCACAGCAACATTCGTGCGTACCTTCGGACTCTTTAAATTGGGGGCTAAAAACCCACAGAAAGTTGCCATACAATATACAGAGACCTGTGAGAGAAGAACAGAGCATTTTAATAACTGAAGGATTTCAGTTCTGGTCTCTAAGAGCTAAACAGCCCAGACAACTAAGCTGCTTGGTAGTTCTGTTTTCCCATCTGTAAAATAGGGTAGCAACACTACCAACCTCACAGGATTAAATTAACTCTAAATTAAATTAAATGAGATAAAGGCTCATTTAACTAAATGAGGGCCACACTGAATGAGATTATACCTGTAAAAGTGCTAAGAACATTGTCTGGTGGACAATAAGCAAGATTCCACATGTGCCCTGATGTGTTTATCTTGTTATTAATATTATTAGTAAAAATGAAAGCTGTTAAAAGTTTAGGCAATGGGAAAAAAGGCTATGCAGAGAGCAGCAGGCTAGAGAAAGGGGAAGACATTGACCCCTAGGGCTTACGTGTCCCCTAAGTCAGCCCAGTGGACTCCCAGGAGACTTCAGGAAGGGACAAAAGAGCCCTGCAGCTCCTGACCTGCTTGCGGCTGCTGAGCTGAGTCACTCTGTGTTGGGGAACCTCCTGCACAGCGTTAGCAGAAGTCCCGAACCACAACAAGGAAAAGGCTTTTCAGGTGGAACAGAACATAGGAGAAAACAAAAGTCAGAGGGCCAGTAAGTCCTCCATCAAATGAAGAGCATGGAAATGGGAAACAATGCAAAAAACATGGCCCAACGTATAGGTTTATTGACCAAAAAAAAAAAAACCAAACCATAAATATATTGTCGTTTTCAGGTACAGCCAGACACAGAGAAAGCTTCTGAGTAAGTAGAGGCTGATTGACAGTGTTTAAAGAAGAGTGGGCTGGCAGTGTTGCTTAGTAGTAGAGCACTTGCCTAGCATGCACGAGACCTGAATTTGATCCCCAAACTGCAGGGAGAATAAAAGAAAGAATAGCAATTAAAACTCATGAAAAGAAATTTTTCAGGTGGAAGAACTGTTCCTTCTTTTTGTTTTCTCTCATACCAGAGTATAAGAAAGAGGGAAGGAAGGGACACAGGTGGGAAAACCTGATACAGACGGGTGACATTTGGACAAGTCCACCCTCCCTCACACCTGAGTACTCTTCCAAACTCCAGCCCTGTATCTTGCTTTTGCCTTTTTGTGATTGGATGAAAACCACCATCGCTACTGCCTATGCCTCCTCAGCAGCTATAACTCCAAGCAGGTTGGCTTTTTACTGCCTTCAGAAAGATAACCAGAAACAGGGTGATCCCAACTCCTTACCCCAAGACCCCACATCCCCATGTTAGGTACCAACTCCCACAATTCCAAATGCTTCTTTTCTCTGATGTTCAAGCAACTTCTCAGCCACCTTCCCGGACCATCCTGTTTTCTTTCACTCCTAAGGGTGAAGCTGTCCTACCAGATTCTATCCTAGATGCTCTTTACCTCATCCTTAGGCTCTTGTCACTTCCATGAGCCTGTCCCCACCCTCCCTTTAACAAGATGCTACAAAGTGAACCTGTTCATCTCTGCTTTACCACTTCTGGACCTGTCCTGCTGATAACAACCTGATGGAGAGCTTGACTGGGGTCTGTTGACATCTCAGCCACACCTGGATATTGGCATGAGCATCCTCATTGCCCCCCTCCCTTTGTCCAGTCACTGCCTCTCCAAACACCACTGCCCAAACAATATCCATACTCATGGCATTCCCTGATCAAAGACCTTTACAGAAGTAGTTCTGTAGGGTGATGGGGAGCTATTGCAGAATTAAAGGCAAAGTTTTCAATAGGACACTCTCTTGCATGGCCCCAATGTAGTTTTCTCCCATCCTTTTTGTATTTTCCTGACCCATTCTCTAGGTTCCAGTTGAGCAGGACTAAGTGACTGAGGACAGGGAGGAACCTGTCCTGTATACCTGCAAGGACCTTCCTCCCCCACCCCAGTCCTGCCCATCCTGCTCTTCTATGCACAGCCTCAATTCCATTCATATGTTATTTGTTTTTCACATGATAACACATAGTACCTTCTTGGATTCATGGGGCTTCTGAGCTGGAAAGGACCAGAGGATCCAGTACTTGATGTCACTCTGTGCTTCCAACTTTCAATTCCAGTGTAGACATGTCATCTCCCTCCCACCAGGGCAGTGCAGTTATCTCACTTATCTTTTGTCTTTGCACAGAGCAAAATATTTTGCCCACACTAGGTGTTCAATCACCTGTACTTGATTTGAGAACAGTATTTGGGAAGAAAGCAAGTCCACTGATGCGTTGAGGCCATGCCTCCAGTCAGAGGGTTAATTACATAACTGGATGTGTTTGTATCATGGAGACATGGCCTGGAATCAGACAGTGTGAGGCTGAGAACTGGCTCTGAAGTGTGTCAGTGGTGGATGTGTGTTTGACAGACTGTAAGGATGACAGATCTGGAGGCCTCCTGCATCTAGGCCTGAACCCACACTGTTCTCAAGTGGGACAAAGTCTGAGGTCACCCTTAAATTTGCCAGCCTTAGTAGGAAGTGGTCAGGTGGGACCCAGACAGGCTGCTCCCTTCATATCTCTCATTGAGGAAAGGGAAAAAGGGGAAGAGAGAAGGGGAAGAACATTCAGGAAGCACTTAGCAGTGTACTCGGAGGCACCAAGCTGTATCTGAAGTCCCTTGTTGCCCCCCTTAATCCTGGCACCAGCAGCTTCAACCTGCAGGCTCTCAAAAGAATCACAAGCTCCTTCAAGAGAATTAAGCAATGGGTGAGGACGAGACCCTTCTTACTGCTCACTGTGGAGAGATGGAAAGTGAGAGCCAGTGGAAGACACCAAATGGGCCCCAAGAGACAATGGCAAGAGGAGGAGCATATGACAGGAACTTTGGGACTTCAGTAAGTCACCTCATCTCTCTGCATCTACCACCTCCGCTTCATAGCAGTGCTGTTCTTTGCATCACATCTCAGCCATCCAGGAAGCATTTTCACACATATTCATAAGCATTGTCTCATTAAAGTGACTTGCCACAAATCACACAAGGAGAAAATGGCAGGTCTTGTTATACCAAGTTCATTCCTCTTCCCTCTGTGTGGCAACGTGAAATATTCAACCATGGGTGTGAGGTCTTATTATTTCTGCTAGAGCACAGTGTATCTCATGCAATACATCAAAGCTTGTAATACCAAAGTCATTGAGACAAAACCTAGCCACCCAACACAGTTTAGTGTGAGAAAGACAAAATTATTGAAAATAACTATTATTCCCAAGGAGCTGAAGACTCACATTTATGTTTCCTTTCAATTCATGTGAAATGATTAAGTTATCAATCACGTCGAAATTTCTGCCCATGACGGTTATATTTTGCCCACCGCTGCAAGGAGAAAAGTCATGGTGAGGGTTAAATGCACAGGTGTTTTACATCTACGAACAACACTGTCAATTCCCATTTACTATTAAACCCAGTAATAGTTGGAGAAAATTAATTAATTTCAAATGCAACACAATTTCAGAAACCTTTCAAGGATCCTGGTCACAAATTCATGGCTTTAAAGACACACAAACATAAAAATTCAGGTCAGATTCTATTTTAATTGTGGGAAAATGTCCAAATTTTACAGAAAAAAAAGAATTTGAGTTTTATCGTACTATTTTGCTACATATAATCAAATTGTCAGCTGTAGCTTGAAAAAGTTTCACGGGACAGAATTTTGTTTGATTGTTGTTAAATCTATATGAGGATTCTTCAATCAATCTAACAATTTTCAAATCAAACGTCCAACCTTCCGATTATATTTTATTTAGGGAGACAGGTTGCATTTTGGACAAGGTAAAATTATAAATGACATTAGAAGTACAAATTCCTATTTGGAAAACCAAATCTCAGTGTGAGGGGAGGCTACAGTTATTACCACGTCAACTGACTTCACCTATTCTTGTGCATTATCAGCTATAAGCAAAGTGTTCGTTGGGTATGAAATAAATAGCTCTCCATACTCTGGCTGTCCCGGTGTCTCACAGGTCACCAAACACTTGCTCTAGAAGACAGGAGCCTGGGTATGACAGGTCCAACAGCTGGCTGAGCCCCTGATGATAAGACCAGGAAGTGGGAGTTCCTCCAACTTTTGCCTTTGTCTCCTGCGTCCCATCTGGCTCTCACTTTCCATCTCTCCACAGTGGGAGCAGTAAGAAGGGTCTCGTCCTCACCCACTGCCTAGTTCTCCTGAAGGAGCTTGTGATTCTTGGCTAGGGCAGAGAGAAGACACTGGGCCCTGAACGCCCCAGTCACAAGGCTACAGGACCCAAGTTCCACCAACCTATTGCAATTACTAGAAAACCAAACCAAGATGTTCTGCTGAGCCCAAGTTACAGTGCCCCCTTCTTGCTCAAAGCTCAAAGAACAGGAGCAAGGAAGATACACAGACTCAACATGTCTCCGTGACAGGACAACAAGGAGCCTTACATCACAGCAAAGCAGAACACTGTGGTGGAGCAGTATGACATCCTGGGTCCAACCATGGGGAAGCTGGTCATGTCATCTGAACTCTCTCTATACCTTAGTTTGCTTTTTGCCTAAAGGACAACTCATGTAGGTCTGTCACGCTTGTCCTCAGGATCAACACACTAGGCACATGGTGAGTGCCACATGCCTGTCTGCTTTTATACCTAGGACAGAATTAGTCCTGGAGTGGGGGAGTGCCATGCAAAAGCCTCGCTTTGGAAATTTTAATTTTTCTTATGTCACTCTAATGGGCTGCAAATGTTGAAGCCCAAACTGCTAGTCACTAAGAATGAGGCTGTATATGGAGAAAATTTTTCTTTTTCTTTTTCTTTTTTTTTCGGTAGTGCTGGGATTGAACCCAGACCCTTGGGCATTCTAGGCAGGTCCTGTACAACTGAGCCTCATCCCCTGAGTCTTTAAAGATGTAATTAAGGCTAAATGAAGTCCTGGGGTGGGCCCAAATCCAGCATGTCTGCTGTCCTTACAAAAAAGAGAAAATCAGGAGACGGAGACAGGTGGAAGGAAGGCCATGTAAAGGCATAGGGAAAAGATGACCGTCTACAAGCCAAGGGAAGAGGTCTCAGAAGAGACCAACACCCTGACTTCAGACTTCAGTTCTGCCTCCAGAACTAGGAGGAAAAAGATTTCTGTTGCCTAAGCCATGTAGCCTGTGGTGTTTGTTGTATCAGCCCTAGCAAACTAACCCAGCCACCTCTCGCTTAACCTAAAATAAGAATTTCAGAGGTGAGCTCTTTTTTATTTTCTTTTTTTCCCTCCAAAACTTTGTTCATAGTTTTATCTAGATAGTACTTTGAAAATTAACTTCATGCTGTGTTAAATGAAGAAAATCTCTTTAGGGTAATATTCCCAAATCTGAACGTGAATTTAAATTTGATTGGGGCTGGGGTGGGGAGACCCTTTTCCCCTATATATTGGATTCATCTTGCAGAGGTTATTTTGGAATTTCCATCTCTCACTTTAGGGTATTTTTGAAATGTAGATACTGCTTTTCCTCCCCATAGCTCCCAATATTCCTCCTAAAGCATTCAAAAACAGCTGATTCTAAAAGCTTTTATAAAATGACAGATATGAGACAGGAGCCTTTTATCATGAGTAAGAGTGATGCATCAGGAAAAAGGTCATAGATCTGTAGCAGAAACCTGGGCTAAGAATAGTTATCTGTGGTTGAACAAACATTTCAGCTGTGAGTTTCCTGGCAGCCATGGCTAAGAGAAAAACAGGATGTGCTCCGGTGCTCATGTGACAACGGGAAAGACCAGCTTGTCAGGTATGCATTTTTCTAGGAATAAATCCTAAGCTCTACATGAGGAATTTAGGTATGGCTACCATGTCTGAATTGATTTACATGAAACCCAGGATCTTCATGCATATGACGCTTAACCACAAGGAAGGAAACACAAGATGATTCTAGAAGGTACCTGATCCAGGTGGTCCCAGGAACAGTGAGGGAACACTGTGGCAGAGCAATGTAGGATAAGGCTCCTGCAGAAGAGCAGGCCCTGTCATCAAACTGGATACACACATCCTTCATTTCTTTTCGGCTTGATGGAAGAGAGAACTTCATATGGGTGTCGTTGAGTACATGGCTAACCTGTATCCTAGAAGAGGAAGAAGAGGGACTCTTACGTGACACAGACACTTAGCCCAGCTGGTTGCTCATGACGACAGTGTATTCACTTCATTTCAACTACACCACCATCAGGACAGCTGATCAATCAAGGGCTGCCTACCCAGTTGGGGTATGAATCTGGGTTTGGGCTCCTGTTTCTTTTGGGCATTTTTCTTTTTGTTTGCATTTCCCTTAGAAGTGGGGAAGGAAGAAGTAACCATTGTTGTTCAGAAGCTCTAACAGAAAGTGGACATGGAGTGGGTAATAACTTGTATAAAGAAATTATGGTAAATTTTGTGGAGTATGATAATGATACTACTCTTATCTGTCACCAAAGCATTCATGAATGAAGGGACATAGTGTCTGGGATATGCTTTTAAGAAACTCCAGATGCTACACTGGAATTTTTTGTGCCCCCCCCCCCAATCTCCCCTAGCAAATAGCAGATGAGGTAGATGAAACCAGATTAGAAAAATGTTGATGAATTTTGAAACGTTGTAAAAAGATTCATTATATTCATCCCTCTTTTATATGTTTGGCCATCTTCATAATACAAAGCTTTCAAAGAAAGAAAGAAGTCCCAGTCAAGCATAGGGAGGGTAGAACCCAACACTGGAAGACAGGGGAACTCTGTCATCCAAGAGCAGAGAGCCCATGCTAGGAACCCAGGACCTCAGAATCAATGGGCATCAGGACTGAGCTGCCTCCTTTGCAATGTCCAGCCTGGGAACTGACTGGGACTGTCCTGGGTGCCCCTGGTGTTCTTCAGGAGTCAAACCTTCTACAAGGTTTGCTCTGTAACCTTCAGCATCGTATGCATGTGTGGGATGACCTCTACAGTACACCTCATCAAGACTGGGTTGTGTCTCAGTCATGTTCAAAGCTACAGAGACTCTATTGTTACCACTGAAGAGGGTGTATGCATGGTTACTAACCTTAATACTACGTCTAAATCTTATTAAAAGGAAAACTGGAAAAACACTTGAGTCAGTTTGTACTTACCCTACCACAGATAGACATTTTAAGGGTTTCTGTTAAGAGCAAAGCTCTAGTAAGTTTATTGTGGAATGAACATTAAAATCCAGGCTCGTTTATAAATTTTGGAAGAAGACAGGTGGAAATGTAGGTTATTCTGCTACTATACTTGTACTCTCTTCTCTTCAAAACAATTACTCACTTTTAAAAACACCATATTAAAAGAGTTTAGGATTATTGCATGGGATTAGGGCTCAGGTACAGGTTTAACTGGGTATTACGTCGACTGCTCGTGAACTTGGGTTGGCTACACAGATGGGTTACTGAAATGCTACATGCAAAAAAGGTCTCTTAGTCATTTAATTTAATAACGGTGGTATCTAAGACACATTCAGAATGGAAATGAGAGCATAAAGAGTCAGAAACAGGGTAATGCTCTGAAAACGACTTATTTTCCAGTCAAGCTGATTGCCTTTCAGTGAACACACAGGTGTCTAACATCATAGATTTCACCATACAAAATGAAGGATTTTTGCGATAAGGTATTTAGCCAGGATAAATGGCACAAAAAATATCTAGGCTGCATAGATACAGCCTCTAATCTGTACTGGGTAATTCTGGTACAGAGTGGAACAGAGGAAAGTCACTGACGGGTGCTTTTCTCATCAAGATCATAGATTTTCCAGATTTACTGCTAGAAGGGGAAGGGAATGGCAGTGATGTGAAGCAAGTGAATTAAAACAGACTATTCAGTAAATAAGCATGGCAGATGAGAATGCTGTACTAATCTGTTTTAGTAGTTAAAAACCAAAACATCACACTTCAGCAGATTGTCTTAAATGTATTTCCATGATGAATATGAGCACGGTATTATACTTCCTATAGCCTGTAACATCTTTTACTTCAAATTATCCTGACTTATAAAAGTTAACAAGCAGAAAACTCAAATTATCTGTTATGTTGTAATTATTACATCTCTGCTTTTTGGGGGTCTTTGGGGTGACAACTTACCCTGGGACATGAGTGAGAAACTGGATTTTTTTCCTCAAAGTTTTATTGCTAGTATGAGTCAGGGGGAAAGAAGTCAAATAAATCATGACGTTCTAGAAGTATGATGACAGATATTTATATCTGGGGTATTCTGTTCTTTTTTTTTTTTTTTACTATGAATGTATGTACTAGTAATTTAATTATTTAAGATGAAAACCAAATCAGTAAAGGGAAGAAGGCTACAAGGTATGAAATTTCCATATGCAATGGGTCCAAAATCTTTGTTTTCCAACTTTGTGTAGCATATTGGAAGAGTTACTACACAAAATTCTCCATAAAATTCCAAGGTATGCAACTATTTTTCTAAGTGGATCATCATAATAATGTTTGCTACTCTCTATGCTTGATTAGGTTTTGAGTATGAATCAAGACCCCAAATAGGCAACACCCTGAAATGATTGTATACTGAGATATTTTTTTTGAGGGGGGGAACAGAGTAACATGGGACACAATCTTCCACAATGAACTTCAAATTCACTGCTAAAATTATTTTACCTACTGGAATTATATTATATCAAATACTCAGACTAGGGTCCACTGTGCAGTGTGTGACCACTATTTGACTATAGAAATGTTCTAATCACACTGATATTCTTCTGGCATAGGTTTTAGCTTCCATTACGAAGGATCAATTATTAGCAGTAATTATTATTATTTCAACTCACACATCCTTATCACAAGTACTGGTTCCTTTCAGGATCATTGTGATGTTTGATGCCTGGGTGAAGTTTGCTCCCGTAACTATCACATTCCTTTTCCCTAAGGTCGATATTTTCTGTGGTTCAATGGCCTTAATGTGGAAGATCTATTGGAAGTAAAAGATTAAAACACGAGATCAAAGCTCAGAAATGGCATTGTTCCAAAAAAAATCTGTTGATGCACTGTGGTTTGAAGAAATCACTGGGAAATTACAACATTTTGCAAACACAAGCAGACAGTGTTTAATGAAATCAATGAATTCAAGGAAGAGGGCTGAAGATTCGTGCCCCTCCACATGTGACAGCATGAGGTCAAACCAATTAGTCTTTGTCTCACAAGACAGTTGAAAATGCAGTTGAAGAGTCTGACATTCCGTCTGAGGAGTGAGGTATCACTCGAGTTTAGGAAATGCTTGCTGCCTTACAGCTTCCCGAGGTTCACAATGTAAGCAAAACGAAGAAAAAAAGGAGTCCATTGACTGTAGCCAACAACAGACTCATCATTAAGTTGACATAAATGTCATTCCAGATTAATCTGATTCCCTAGAAAGTAGTTTGTATTTTTTGTTTGTCTTAGTTAAGCTACTTGAATAAAGGAATATATTAGAAGGAAAAGACTCAAGCAATCCACCAGTTCTGTCACCCAATATCAAGTAGTTAATGCCTCAACCATGGTTGTGGGTAACCATGTCTTCTCTGTGATTTACAGATATCATGATCACCTGGCTATTCAGTCATGGGCTTTGTCAGACCTATAATCAAGGATGTGTGCCTTGCAGTCACCTGATACCTAAATTCCTGTCTGTAGGCACAGGCACCTTACTTCTCCTTTTGAAATGTCTCATCAAATTCCCCTAAAATATAAAACAAAAACAAAGCCCTTTATTTGGTGGCAAAAATCCTTTTCCCTTTCCAAGACAATTCAGTTGTGAAGCTTTCACTTCTCTCCTATAGGTGCTACCATCTTCCATTTTGAATGGTTTGCTGTTCTTTTGCAGGCCATTTCCAGAAAGTCTATATTCTTCTACAGTGTAGTGACCAAAATAGAACAGAAGATGCTAAGATTCTAGCCAATATGAAATACAGTAGATCTTCCCATGAGTGAACTTCACGTATACACTTTTGGTATTTGAAAATGACCCCAAGGTCCAAAGATGCATAATCACGTGATCTGTGGCTAAGCCATAAATGCTGAGAGCATTCACTTGGAGGATATAAAGTCAGTCAGAAGATACTAAGCCACCAGGAGAGCTTTCATAATGTCCAGCACATGTCTGACACCTGCCTAACACTGACTTCTTGAGGCAACTGAGCGTGCCCTGCTGCTTTGTGTGTCTAACACTCATCAGGATGGCCTCATGGACTGCTGGGGCTGCCCATCCTGCTGAAACGAACATTCTCGTTTCACTCTTTGGCAAACACAGGTGCTGTATGGTATCTCGATCACCATCACTCATTATCACTATGGATTGGCTTTGTAGATTGCAGTAAATTTATCATTAATGTCATCACAGCAATGATGTAATGTGACAGAGAATTGATTTTGGTGGCAGAATTTATTTTAATCACTTTGTAAAGGACTTTAGCCCTGATTTATTGACTCATTAAGGGCCTGAAAGGGTCACTTTAATTATTCTGTTATACTTGATTGCATTTTATGGGGGAAATTATCACCTAGAGTGGTACTTGGAATGGAGGGATTAGTAACCACTTCGAGATAAATCCCTTGCAAATGTCTGGTGTGTAGTATAGCAAAAGGCTTACTCTGTACTCTTGCATGGTGACAGCAAAGTGAACAAGTATTTATTGAGCACCTACTGGGTTCTCAGGACAGCACTAGATGTTGTCAGGGACACAGGATATACATGTGTACATACACAATGACAGCCTGTGTGGCAATTCCTGTCTACTACCTGTTTTTGTATGGCCTGTGAAACAATGTCAAAAAGAGAATAATACTTCACGGTAGATGAAAACACATGCAAGTTCAAATGTCAGTGTCCATATTACTTGTTTGTCTGTGGTCTTTCACGCCAGTGCTAGAGGCAAGTAGCTTCAACAGAGACTCTACAGCCTGCAAAGCCTGAAGTATTTACTCCCTGATTCTTTGTAGAAAAAAATTATAACCTTTGCTCTAGAGAAGTTCACTGTCTTCTTAGAGGGACAAGATAGGAATTTTTTAATGTCAACTTTATTTCAGATTGCATTTGTATCTAAGTCAACTATGATTCTCAGGTTTCTTTTCTTTCTAGATGGTTTTCTATGCTTCTCATATTTCTACTGTGGATTCTATGGAAGCAAAAATTGTAAACACATCAGGTACATACTACTTCCATGCTCTCTGCAGAGGATAAAGAGACCCTTATAACTAATGAAAAAAAGATTTTAAGGGAGTTCTATTTTGCCCTTTTAATGGCTCTACAAACACCATCAGAAGACTTGCCACGTTGTCTTATTACCTTTTTTTTCCTCTTGAGTGGAGACAGACTTGCTACTTCAAAAGGATTTCTTTTTAAAACCTTATTGTTTAGAGAAGTTTCCCTTGGCTGTCTAGGACAGAATCTAGCCCTGGCCTATCTTGTTAAAGCAGATGCTGCAGTCTGCCTTCAAAGGCAGTCAGATTAGCTGTCCTTTGTTTGCTGTGAGAACTCGTAATCTGAATGAGTGGGCTCCAAGAGCTGTTATCAGGAGGGTTCCCTAACCTAACTAAACAGTGCAGGTATACAAGAAGATGTAAAAAAAAAAAAAGATTGTACAGCTATATGGCTGTACTTTATGGCTACAATTCCTAGAAATAAGAAATTTTCTATATTTTCTGATGAAGATTTAAAAAAATCCTGTAAACACAAAAAGGCAAAGAATGACCACCCTGTAAATGTTCCACTAAGCTCAATAGTTTAGTTTTATTTATTTATTTAGACCAGGTCTCTTTATGTAGATCAGGCTGGCTTCAAATTTGCAATCCTCCAGTTTAGACTTCTGGAGTGCTGGGATTACAGGCATGAGTCAAATCTGGCTTCTGTTTCTGTATTTTAATCAAACAGTGAATTTACAACCTGACACGAAGTGGTCAGCTCTATGTTTACTCATAGATGGGTCACCCATAAGTGCACTGGATCCAAAGAGAATTTCTTAGAGCTTCACAGTGAGAGCCCTCCTCCCTTGCCCTAGGTCCAAGAATTTCCATACATCAAATCAAAACATCATTGACTATAACCATCACAGCCCTATGTTTTCCAGCAGTTAACCTCAGAAAAGCTTGTTTCCTGTCAGAAGTTCCATTTTAAAAACAAGAGTTACTTTTAGGTAGAGACACAATTTTAAATTACTTACTGAAATACTATGAGTTATGGTATCTTGTGAGTTGAAATTATTCCCTGTTTTATAAAAGAAGGCACATCGGAAACTGGTTAATTAGATGATTTATAAAATATCCACTTATTTTTATTTTTTAAAAAAAACTAAGTCATTGTAAGATCTTGAAAATAGCACAACCTCTAAGAAACAGTTATCTTTGAAAAGGTCTGAGAGAATTACTCCTGGCAGCAAGAATACCTTTTGTGAAGTCTGACGTCAACACAATTCAAGTTACCATGACATTAATGGAGAAAATGCCTCTAGGATTGAAAAGAATACTAGAAAGAGGTGCGTTAGGAAGGCTTGGTTTATTAAGACCAAATTTTACTCTATTAATCTGCTTTACAAAAAAATCTGAATACCGTAAAGCTCTCTGTAGGCCTGGCCCTGTATCAACACTTGGTAAAATGTCTCTCAGATTTTCACTCATGAAATTAGTTCAAACAGGACTGGATAAAAAGTCACTTGGATTCAAAACCAGCTGGAAATCTGAAACCAAAGGACATAAGAGAGATGAAAGGTAGCACAACTAATTAAAAGAAAGTGTCCTGTAGGGCCCTACAGGGGTGAGTATTCAGTTCAGAATTATTTAACATCTTTATTAATGACAGAAAAGAGGATGGAAGTAATATGTTAATGAAATGTATAAACTGGGCAGAGTGGTAACCAACAGAGGAGATGGGTAAAAGGAGGTAGAATATGGAGAGCTCAATGGAACCAAAAGGTGATATATTTGATACTCAACCCCCCTGGGCAAATGCCTTCATAGAACCCTGGTACAGACCCCAGGGAATTTCAGATGTAACCTCTAGTTGGTTCTGGGAACTCTCAACAGTCATCACCGCATTGGGACATAGAGCTGGAGACTTCCGAGAGGGTGACAGCTCCATGCTCTATGCTGAGAGATGGAAACTCACCTCTCTGACTCTAAGGCAAGGGTTGACATAGCCCGGGGCGGGGGGGGGGCTACCAAAATCATGCTCTAAATTACTCTTGGTCATTGATCCTGAGTGTGGCTACACAGAACTCATGTGGGTGACCAGAATGACAGGACTAGTTAGGGAAATTCTTGTTCTGATTCCAACTTATCACCAGCTGCTCAAAATGTACCCTTCTGTAAGGATTCAACTTGAACAGGAGATTTCTGCTGCTCCACTCTCTTTAGGGTCATTTTTCCCCATCTCAGATCTCTTCTGCTCTCCGTGTCTTGGAGAAGAAGCCTAGCCTTGCTTGGGTCTCACTCCTTCCCTCCTACCACACCACAACCTGCTCCTCTCCTCCTGTGCCCTCAGTGCTCATAAATTCCTCTCCCAGCCTGGTCAGGAGTATCTCTGGCAGAAATGGGAAAGACTGTAACAACCTAATGCCTTCTGTCTTCCAGATGGACCTTTAGCATCAATATTATGTGGTTTAACTTGTATCATGTAATGTAGGGGAGTAATTAAAACTGCAAATCCTTGAATTGGACTGCCCGGGTTCAAATCTCCTGCCTACCATTTAGTACTTTCTTCTTCCTTCTGAGCCAAAATTTCTGTCTATAAAGTGGGGAATGTAGTTGTTTTTGAAGCTTAAATAAAGAAACCCAGGATGCAGCAAGGACTCAACAAATACTAGCCACCGCTATTCAAATTAGAGTACTCTGGCATTCTTTCTAGTATCTTTTTTGGTTGTGCACATTCAACTTTTTCATGAAAAGGAATCTCACTTCCTCCATTTTATTCTAGGTTCTGCAACATAAGTTTCCTGAGGGCACACATTCTGCCTGCATATCTAGTGCCTACTAGTTGCTCAACAAATACATTTTTGAATGAGTGAATAGATGAAAAACTGAAAGTGAATCCTACGGCCCTCAGCACAGTGCTAGGCCTATAGAAGCTACTCAAAAAGATGTTTGTTCAATTAAATTTCCCTTCTGAACGTGAGGTTCCTGAAAGAGTCTATTGGGATTGTTGGTAAAAAATTAAAATGCACACTCAAAAGTGATGGAGAGAGATGGAGGCAATAACTCAAGAGTAGAGCACTTGCCTAGCACGGGCAAGGCCCTGGTTCAATTCCCAGTACTGGGAAGGAAGGAGGGAAGGAAGGATAAAGAAGAGAGACTGGTCTTTACAGCTGACAGTAGTCCTCATCCTAAGGTAAGATATGATTTTGAACTCCCTTCCCTATTTTGGTCATGTTTTTTCTTAATGCAGTCTTCCCTGTGCCCCATAAATGACAGGTTTCTGGTCAGGGTACAGAGCTGGGCCTTATGGTCATGATTGTAAGGGCAACTGGCCCAGCTGGATTGAACCAGGAGCCCTACCTCAACAAAACCACATCCTGGATAAGCAAATTCACACATTAAAAACAATCTTGAAGCCAGACAAAATGATTCTGCCTGTAATCTTAGCTACTCTGGAGGTGAAGTCCAGGAGGATCAAAGTTTGAGGCCAGTCCAGGCACAAAGTTAGCGAGACTCATCTCCACTTATTAAAGCTGGGCATGGTCTGATATCCAAGCTATGTGGGAAGCTTACATAGAAGGAACACGCCGAGGCTAGAACCAGCATAAGCATGAAACCGTATTTAACAAACAACTAAATAAAAAAGGGCTGGGGGAGTGACTCAAGTGGTAAAGTGCCTGCCTTAAAGCATGAGGCCCTGAGTTCAAACCCCAGTACTAACAAAAAATAAAAATCTTGACTAGAATTCCATTGCCACTGAACAATCAAGTCAAAACTTCCAGATAGCCTGCACGTGAGGCCCATACAAGTGGGCTCCAGGGCCGTTTCAACCATGACTGCCATCCTCTGTTCCACCCAAATTGAATTACTGAAGGTTTTCAGTAAGGGATGGTCTGGAGTTTTCTGTCTCCTCCCATACTTTTGCTTATGCTGGTCCCTCTGCTTCGAGTACCTGCTCTTCTGAGTCCACAGGTCTGGATACTTCTAGCCCATCAAAGGTGAGTGGAAATGCCATCTCTACCAATTGATCCATCCATCAATCAAAGACTTAAACAACCACACTGATTAAGTGTGTTTAACTGCCCGACACTGTGCTTAAACACACAGGAAGGACTAAGACAAGGCCCTAGGCATGGCTAGGCTCTCTAGGTTTATAACCTTTATTGATATTTTTATTTTATAATATTACATATGTCCTCATGGATAATATTCTTGAGACTTATGGCCAGAGAGGTGCCTGTGTCATTTGTGTCTTCCACACAGTATCTGTGGAGCTCATTATAATGAAAGAGAACAGATGCTTGATAAATGCCTGCAGGAAGAATCAAGCCAAGTTCGGGATGAAGGGGCCTAGGATGGGGCCTGCATCCTTCCCAGTGCCTGGTGCACAGGAAGCACTCGGTACCCATGTGATGTGGGCAGATGTATAGAAGGAAAGCTCTCAACAGCTTCTCGGCTAGGAAGAGTTGCAAAGAGGCTGGGTGTTCTGTTCAGGGCAACCTGAGGACCCACAGTTGAAACCAGAATGTTACACAGTCCATGTGTTAATGAAAGATAGTAGTGTTTCACAAAGCATGAGAAATTTCTCCTGTGATGAGTGGCACTCTACTCCCTATCAACCCAAATTGAGATTCTGTTCTGAGTCATGTATTTAAAGAAAACATTTCAGTATCAACAAAATGTCTTTTTCCAAACTTAGAAGGGTAATCTACAGAGAAACTGAAGACAGATCTGGGCTTTGGCTCATCTTCAGCCTCTTCCTTCTGTCTTGGTGACCCTGCTGTTAACCACCCAGTGTCAGAGTTCAAAAGGTACAGGAAGCACAGTACAGGAAGCCAGGATGCAACGACTGCATTAATTCTTTTTTCTCTCAAATAAGAGATGCAGAAAAAGCTACCGCCTGGACCATTACTCAGCAATAAAAAGGAATGAATTATTGATCCCTAAAAAAACTTGGATGAATTTCCAGAGAATTACACATTAATACGTACAAGTTTCATGTCTTAAAGTACCAGTTAGAAATAAATTTAATTTTTAAAAAAGGCAATCCCCTAAAAGGTACATCTGGATGATTCTATCTACATAAAATTCTTGAAATGACAAAACTATAGATATAAAGAAGAAATCAATAGTTGCCAGGTGCCAGAGCTGGGGAGTTGGAGGGAGAAGGAAGTAGGTGGGGCTATAAAAAGGAAACACAGACAGCCCTGTGGTAATGGGCTGTTCTGTGCTGTGGGATGAACTCAGGGTTTCCACCCCTTGAGCCGCTCTCCTAGTCTGATGTGTATCTTGACTACTGACAATGTTAATAAGCTGACTGTGATCCTGTGCTATCATTTTGCAAGATGTTAGTATTAGAGAAACTAGGCAAAAGCTTTATGTGTTATTTTCTTATAACTACATGTAAATCTATAATTATTTCAAAATTAAAAGTTTAAATTTTTCTCTAAAACAACCTTAAAAAACAGGATCAAAGTTGTAGGATTCACACTTCCTGATTTCAAAACTTATTACAAACCTGCAAGAATCAAATAATGCAGTACTAACACAAAGACACCATACAGAGCAAAGGAACAGTACAGAGCACCCAGAAATAAAACCTCATATATGGTCAAGTGAATCTCAGCAAGGGTGTCTTCATCATTGGATGGGGAAAAGGGCATTCTTTTCCACAAATGGTGCTGGAAAAGTTGGATGTGCATGTGCAACAGAAGGAACAGGATCTTACTGTACTCTGAATACAAAAGTTAACTCGCAATGGATCAAAGACCTATGCAAACAAGTTAAAACTGTAAAAGTCAAAGATGAAAACATAACCTTTGAAAAGCTCCATGATAATGGATTTGACAATGATTTCTTGGGCCTGACCTCCAAAGCACAGGAAACAAAATAAAAAATGGATAAATTGGTTTTCATCAAAATTAAAATTTTCTGTGCATCTAAGTACACAACTAGGTTGGGGGTATAGCTCAGTGGCGTTTGCCTAGCATGGGCAAAGCCTTGAGTTTGATCTCCAGCACCACCCCCCTCAAAAAAAAAAGATATAGTCAACAGAGTGAAAAGGCAACCTGTGGAATGGGAGGAAAAATATTTGCAAATGACATATCTGAGGAAAAACTAAAACCCAGAATATAACTCAATGACAAAAATCAAACCACCCAATTAAAACTTGAATTAACAGGCTGGGGTGTGTGTGGCTCCAGAGGTTGAGTCCTGAATTCAAACCCCAGTACCACCAAGAAAAACTGAGCAAAGGACTTGAATAGACATTTCTCCAAAGAAGATAAACAAAAGGTCCGCAAGCATATTAGAGATCCTCTGTATCACTAGTCATTGGCAACAGCAAATTGAAATCACGTGAGGTATGATCTCATCCCTGTTAGGACAGCTACTATTCAAAAACAAAACAAAACAAATGAAATCAAAACAAAAATGTTGGTGAAGATGTGAGAAACCAGTGTGCTGTTGGTGGGAGTGTAACGCAGTAAACTACCATGGAAAACATAAGTATTAGTTCCTTAGGAAAATTAAAAATAGAATTACGGTATGATCCCACAATTTATCTTTTGGGTTTAGTACAAAAGACTTGAAAAAAGCATATAAAAAAGGTAACTGTACACCTGTGCTCATAGCAGTATTATTCATGATAGCTAAAATGCCAAAGCAACGCAAGCACCCATGAGTGGATGAATGGAAAAACAAAATGAAATATATATACACGGTGGAGTATAATTTAGCCTTAAAAAGAAAAAATTCTGACCGATGCTGCATGAGTGAGCCTTATGGACACTACACTAAACTAAGTGAAACAAGCCAGTCACAAAAAGACAAATATGTGTGTGATTCCACTTATAGAAGGTACCTTTTGTAGGCAAGTCATGGAGACAGAAAATGGAATGGTGGTTACCAGGGGCCGGGGAAAGAAGTCTGATGAGTTTTTTTAATGAGTATAGAGTTTTAGTTTTGCAAGATACAAAGTGTTGGGGAGACTGGGTGTACAACAGTGTGAAAGTACTCAGCACTGCTCAGCTGTACACTAAAAATAGTAGCAATAGTACATTTTATGTTTGTGCATTTTACCGAAATTAAAAACAACAAAGTTTAATGATAAGAAAAAAAGCCACCATCTCCTTACTCCAAGTCCCTGTCACTACATCTTACTTTTACAAACCAATGAGAAGAGAAAAGTAGCCCAATCACTTAATTAAACTTCAAAGACTTTCAAAGTCCAGAGATATTGGCACGCTGAGCTTTTCTGATGCTTTAATTAACTGTATAATCCATTTGGATTCACATTCCCTTCGCTGTTACTTAATTCACCTAAAGTTACTATCAACTTCTCAGTAATGATTAGCAATCTGCTTCTTATTTATATTGGCACTTGACCTTAAATAGCTGCAAATTGATACGTGAAAGCCACCGATTCTTCATGAAATAGAAAACTGAGCCTTTTGTTTCTTTTCAGTGCTGTTGTTTTTCACGCGTTTGCTCCTGCCAGCCTCCAAGGTTAATGAGAGCAGGAACTTGTCCTCTTTTTGTTTGGTGTGCACCTCCAATAGCTGCTCCATAAGCTTGTGTGGACTGAGTAAAGTGAGCACTTAGCTGTGCTCTAAGCCGAGCAATGTAAGTGCTGCCAGAAAAGGTTCACGTGGTCAAGGCCCCTCTTACCACACACGACACACATGCTAAGCCTGACGATCAACCATGAAGAAAGTAAGAATTTCTAAGAAACTTCCTGAGAAAAATCACCCCTTTGAGAAGAGGCGAGACATCTACAGTCTATAACAACTCTATTTGGGCACCATTAACTACTAATTCAATTATCTCTACAAAGTGAAAAAAAACAACCAAAAAACCCAAAACAATCAAGGTTAGTTTTCATACTTTGCATAGGCCCCAAGCTGCACACATACTTCCAGAAATGCAATGACAGCATCTGGTTGGAATTGAAGTACCCTCTGGCTGTGTGCTATATACTTCCTTCTCACTCTCCTCAAGTGAGCCACAAAGTCACCTTTTACAATTTTTACTCCTCCTGGAACAGCATCATTTTTCATAATTATGGAGTTTTAATTTCCTGTACGTGAGTGTGCAGTCTTTGATGTATTGAGCCAATTAAGTGAAAGTTGCTTAAAAAACAAAGAAAAAAGGGAAGTTTTGGCAGTAAGCAAAATAGGGAATTTTTTTAAAGGAACCCAAAGTAGTAGGAGTCATTGTCATCAAAGGGGGATTTTCCCATCATCAACATGAAAGTAGGGTCTGACCTGGCCGCCCTTGTTGGTCCTGTTGTTTTTATTCTCTTTCAGTCTTCCCCCTCCTGAGGCCTTGGGTGATTTCTCAACTTGACAGAGTTCCTGAAATGGAGAACATTCCCTCAACATCCAAGTGGGCAGGAAACTCCAAGTATGGAACAAACACAGAAGATGGTGTGGGACTGGGTAGGTACAAACCTTTATTTCTAGTTAAACCTTATAATACCAAAAATGTCACTTTACCTGGTTTCTCTCATAATCAGAAGGGTCACAAGAGGTGAAGGGGTGGATACACTTTCTCTCACGTTTACACCATGCACAGCCAGGTCCAATACATGCCAAGCATCTGCCAACATGGAAAACCAACTTAATTCCTACAATTTTTAGGAAAAATGTTTGTACCCTAGAATTTCCCTCAGTGAGGTGGCATGCAAGCATTTAAAATAATCACGATCTAATAATAAATCCCTGGGCAGACTGAGATGGGGGGGAGGGGGAGAGGACAGTCCTCTGAGGGTGGGCACAGAGTACAACTTAGTGCCCTTCTCTGTGAAGCCCTTGGAGTTGATGAATTGTCATCACACTTGCACAGCTGTTGCCATGGAAACCTGAAGCTGGGGTCACCTGCTGGTCTGTAGATAACAGGAAACCACTGAATCTGTCTCAGAATTCAGTTCTGCTATTTGTCTACCCTCAGGTAAATCCCCCTGAGGCAGCTCCCTCTCTTCCTGCTGCCACCTCCTTGCAGATCAGCAAAACCCACTCACTAGAGCAGCCAGTTGCCTGGAAGATGTGAGACACCCAATGTTACCTGGCAGGAAGAGGGAACGGGGTGCCAGTGTTTGCTTTATAATCAAATTAAGGAAGAACTGTGTCTACTAATCAAATAATCTACCATGCATGGATACCCATGGAGGACTTGAAAAGCATGTCTTAGAATGATCTGAGTTAGAGAAGTAATGGTTTTTTAAAAAAATGGAGCTGGTCTGGAAACATGGCCAAGGGAACCAGAGGAGGACTTGGCAGAGGACAGTATGGGGGACTAGGGCAGAGGGAAGACACATAGGCTGTGGTTTACACTTTCCAAGGAATCCTGAAGTATTCTTAGATTCTGATCTGCAGAAACTACCATTTCCTGGAGGTTGGGGGAGGGGTCAGAGACATCTCTTCATCAAAGAGCAGGTTTATGACTTGCAACCTTCTGCCACCTCAGGCAGGTTTCCTAGCAGGAAGCAGCTACCTATAGAAAGGGCTCTCACCTCTGGGCGACCTGGGTCTTGTTCCTGGGACCTGGGGCAAGTCACTTCCCTTAACCTGGCCTCTTAATCTGTGGACCAGCAGAACTGTCTTGTCTTTTAACTCACCTTGAGCTCTGAAATTCTTCCTTCTTTTTCCTATTTTCTGGACTTCTGAGGCTTTTGTGTTTTTCTTCCCTAAATTCATTCTGTTTCTTA
Source organism: Castor canadensis (assembly GCF_047511655.1). Taxonomy (NCBI): domain Eukaryota; kingdom Metazoa; phylum Chordata; class Mammalia; order Rodentia; family Castoridae; genus Castor; species Castor canadensis. Next base: position 132,055,968 of record NC_133393.1, on the reverse strand, counting down.
GAAACCATTGACCCTGGCCTGGTGCTGTCTCCTTTCCAAAGTGTCTCAGCAGGAAAGATGAGTTTTAGAACAGCCTTCACCCCTGTGTCAGTGTAAATTCACTCTCCCCACAGTGGGTCCCAGGCCAGGCTGAAAGCAGCTCACATTTTCTGCTCACAGAGTTGGTCAATCACCCCATGCAGAACAAACTACAGAATCCCTAATGATACACGTCCCACTGTTCCCATGGGAACCTCATCCCAACTTCCAACTGGAAGGTCAAGATTCTGAGGTGCATATTTTCTCTGTCTTCTCTGCTTTAGAAGCCAGGAGAGGGGTGTGGCCATACTTCAGGGGGAGGACATAGCTGAATAGGGCCAACAAGTGGTAAAAAGAGGGCAGAGGACAGGGATGTAGCTCAGTGGTAGGGCACTTGCATGGCATGCTCAAGGCCCTGGGTTCGATCCCCAGCATGCCATTAAAAAAAAAAAAAGGAGGGAAAGAAAATTGAACATGTTCTTTGGCAAAGAAGACTTTAGCTCATCTGACTCCCTTTATCTGATACTCAGGCCTTCTAAGGCTATCTAAATTCCCAAAGCCATTCTCATCATGGGGTGCCTGGCAATGCCCCCTCTTCCGTCCTTATTTCAAGGTTCCTCTCCCCACGTCTGGAGAAAACACATTTCCCTGTCAATAGTGATCCTTGGGTGCATGCTCCCTCCTCAGCTGCTCCGGTTTACTTGTTAGGGCTTGAATGAGTGAGCTGAGTTTATTAGCTCAGGGGTTCTCTTAGCTCCTGTTAGGCCACGCTCCAAAAGGCACTTTGGAAAGTTCGACTCAACAAAAGAGTTCTTTAGGAAATTGAGGAGTAAAACAAATAAATTAAAACCAATGAGAGAATATTTAAATTTCAAATAAAATCTTACTCTCTTAATGATGCACAGTTGGTAAAGTTGAATCTTTCTGATAAATTCCAAGAAGGGAAGGAGAACGTCACATTGACAACTAAGACATCTGGAGGAAAGAAGGGAGAAAAGTCATTTACAGTGGATTCCTGCCATTGTCAAGCATAGCTGTACATGCAAAAATAAATAAAGAAATGGTTCGCCTTCTCTGCATAGAGGGCATGGGTGTGCCAGCTGTTCCCAACATTTCAATCAGTATGGGGCTCCTTCCCCACGGGCCGTTCACAACAGGCAACCACAGTGCACAGCACAAGCCTCCAAACAGACTGAGCCCAACACTAGCTCCAAGACTCCCATGGATAATCACCAGGAAAAGCCATTTTACAGCCCATTTACATCTCATCTCTCCCTGGGATCACTATCTTAGCTTGTAATTGGCTAAGGCGTGAGAATAAAACAAGTCACCGAGCAAGAAGTGCCTAGAATATGAAAACTCGCACTTTGGAAAGAAATCCTGTACCTTCCAAAAAATCCATACTCTGCCAATATTTACCCAGCAAACCCTTATGTGTGGCTTGAGCAGTTGTCAAATCTATGGGTAAAAGTTTTCTTCCTTGCTTTGGAAAACCTATCCATTGGTTAAGAAACCCCAAAAGAATGAAATAAAGATGAAAACTGTGCTGAGTCAGCATTAGAGGAACATGCTGTTATCTTTATCTCCTTAAACACTGAAACTCTATCAAGGCAGTGATGACTAACCCATCTGTTTACCAGAATCACTTGAGAAGAGTAGAATATAGATTCTAGGGCAGTGCACTAGATATCATGATTTGAGTGTATTCAGGAATCTGTGGGTCACATAGAACCAGGTTTGGGTGCTGTGGTCCACAGCAGTGTCACCTTTCAAATCCTATACTGTCCCAGGGACCAGTGCTAATGAGGTTTTAATATCTATTTACTTATATGATTTAATGAAGATAGTAGATGGTACTTTTTTTTTTTGTCTTCATGGTACTGAAGCTTGAACTCAGGGCCTGGCACTTGCTAGGCAAGCACTCTACCACTTAAGCCACATCTCCAGCCCTGGATGGCACTTTTCAAATTAAAGTCTTGATAAGAAATTAGTCTGACTTTGTTGGCACCCCTAATTTTCTTACTGAAATTTTATTAGGGTGTGGTTTCCAAAGTCTAAGAGTCCTTATGGTCAGGACTGTCTTCCCAGCAGTCCTGATGGCCAGAATTTCACATCACATTCTGCTCACACAAAGTGGGCTTCTGTGAAATGATATTCTTCTGTTCTATAGACAAGGAGGCTTGGAGGGCTGACACGACTTCCCGTCAGGAGCATTTGAACGGACATTTGATGAGTGTCAGTGGAATGGACATATGGACGCTAAGCATCGAGGGACTCCATTGAAAATACATTTCCATTGAATTGATGAGAGTCCAGTCCAAATGATGATGCCTGCAGAAGTCATTCTTTGATGAGCATCAACTATGCACAAAACACTGGAAATATCACAAGACAATGAATATTCATGATCTTTGCTTTGAGAACATTTATAGTTATTCTGGAAGAGAAAAAATACTGTAGGTGAGGAAAATATAACCTTAACAGCAGAGTCAAGTGAACACTATAATAACACCTGGGTAGGAGATAGGTGTGCCTGGGCAGGGCCATGAGTGTGACAGAAAGATCAGGACAGTGAGAGCTGAATCTGGCAAGGCTATATGGGAGAGGTGACTTTCCCCCATTGTTTCAAAGCATAAGAGAAACAGGACTTGGTGGAAGAGGTGAGGCCACTCCAGGAAGATCAGGGGCAAAGTTTTGGCAATGGTCTCTGGCTGGCTGAGTACAACAGGTGGGAGCAGAACTTGTCTGCTTTCTTAAGAATATGCAGGATATTTGGCAAAGGACAGGCAAAGAGTTGTGAGTAACTGATGGAGGCTCTAAAGGCAACCAATTAGATTTAAAAGTCAGTCTCAAATCTTTAGAATCATATAGGCAAGCAAGTTCTGCATTTTAATTATCCAAACTAACCAGAATTGCATTATAAAGGCTGCATAGTGTGGACAAAGTGGGAAACTGAGGTAATTTTCCAAGCAATTTTGAGCCACACAGCCACCATGAGCCCAGTGGCTGGGAGGCATTTTAAAGCTCGGGTGCATTACGTTCCCTTTGAGGGGTGAAGTGTCAGCTGAGTGCGATGGTCTGAGTACTGGTGTCTCCTCAAAATTTGTATGTTAGAACCTAATACCCTATTTCATCATCTGGGATTTGTGTCCTTAGAAGAGAGGCTAGAGGGAGCTTCCTTGCCCCTTCTGTCCTGCAGTAACAAGGTGCCATCTATGAAGCAGAGGGTGCCCCTAACCAGATGCTGAATCTGCTGGTAGCTTAATCTTGGATTCCTCAGCCTCCAGATCTGTAAACAATAATTTCCTACTGTCTACAAATCACCCAGTCTATGACATTTTGTTATAGCAGCTGGCATGACTAAGGCATTGGGTGACTCCAGCTCTCACCCCACAACTAACTCAGCTCCATTCTTGATCACCACCCATTCTAGAAGGCCCCCACCATAAACTTAACTATACTAGTCTTTCTCATCAGAAGTGACATGAATCCTCTGTCAAGCCTCCTAACCACCTCTTAAATCCACTTGCTTCTCTCCAACCCCATCTTCCCCTACTCCAGCTCTCACACTCTGTCACCTGGACCACCACCATAGCTTTCCTGCTAACTGATCCTAAGGGACTCTCTTTCCCTCCTCTGGTCCATTATTTATCTACATTCATCCACCCACCCATCCATTCATTCACTCACCCAAACTTATTGATTATAAATAACTACTTTGTACCAGACACTGCTCTAAGCACAATAGGGAAAATGTCTTCCCAAAGTTCTTGCCTCCATGGGCTTACATTCCAGTAGGAAAGACAGATAATACACAGTTGTACCTTTCCACAATATAAATCTGATTGTGCCAATATCCAGCTTAGACCTTTCAGAGTCTCATCATAGCTCTTGGGATGATGCCTGGGGTTGACCTGGTCTTCTACAGTCTTCTTTGGTATATATTTTCCTCCCATCCCTATAATACTTGCCTTACCCCTAAAGAACCTTTGTGGTTCTTCAAACATAACTTTTTCTCTTTTGTCCATCACACTAGTTGGCCCTGACTGGAATAGTCTTCTCATCCTGGCTCAACTCTGCTCATCCTCCAGTCTTAGTTAGCGTGATACCACTTCCTTCAGGAAGCTTTCCTTGACACCTCCCCTAACCCCCCATCTAGTTTGGTGTCTTTGTCATGTGTTTCCCATAGCGCACTTGGGTTCATTCACTTACACACTGCATTGTAATAAGCTGCTTGCCTATCTCCACCCTAATAGGCTATAAATAACTCTGACCAAGGGTCAGCTCAGTCTTTTTTTTTTTTTTGTCTCTGTATCCCTAGCACCTAGCATAATTCCTGCACATAGCACATGTTCAACAAATACTTCCTGCATGAATGGAGGAATGCAATGAACTTAAACAGACAGAGGACTGGCTGTAATGTCTCCCACCTCATGTAGGCCATTCCCTGGTTTTCAGATTTCTGAATTATCTGAGCCATTTGGGTAGATAGTGTCTGGCTTTACTGTCATCTCCTATCCTATGCACCTGCCTCTGTCACTCTCCAGTCACATCTGATGGTGGGGGTGCTAAAGTCAAAGAATGAGGTAGAGTAGAGGTGGAGACCCAGGTGGGAACCAGCAGGCAGAGAGAGAGTGAATACAGCTGGGAAACGATTCAGATTCCCAGGTGCTTAAAACTTGCTTCCTTAGGCAATCGGAATGTTTCTTGACCTTATAAGCAAACCCAGAGGCACCCACGTACTGTAGCTTGGCCTGGTTGGAATGCTGCAGGCGCAGGTCCGGTTCTGCTGAGATTTCCCCTGGCAGAGCACCTTGCCGGTGTCCACATTCCTCACCACGCACTCTGAGTCTGCAGGAGAGAAGCTGCCCGCAATGGTCACTGTGGTCTGTGCAAGTGAAAAGACACAGGAATGCATGACTAGTTTTGCACCATTGCCATCCCTCCTAGAGCCCTTATGTACTCACCCTTTGTACTGCAAGGGGAAGGAGAGCTTCTCAGAAGAGCTGAGGAAAGGACAGAGGTTTCACCGGCTATTTGATCTGATTGCTTGTAAATCACATATTCTATTCTTTGACCACATTTCTGCTCTGTGTGTTTTTCTTATCAATTTTTAAGAGCCCTCTGCATAGTATAGATATTAATCCTTATCTGTCATATTTCTGACACATATTCTCTCCTAATCTACTGTTTGTCTCATAACTTTTGTTTGTGGAATTTCTTACCCTTACACAATGTCTTTTTATGCAATCAAATACAGGATTTCTTATCTTGACTATGAAGTGCTTCCCAAACTCTAGCTTATAAACAAACATAAAATTATTCCATTATCTTTATTGTTTCTTTTGAAAACATGTATCTTCGATCCATCTGGAATTTATTTGTATATATAGTGTAAGATAAGAGTCCAATTGTATTTTTTATCCAGATGGTTAATCAACTATGTCATAGCCACTTACTTAAAAAACAAAAACCCTCCTTTTTCCCTCTGGACCAAGACACTACCTTTGCCATATATTACCATATATTTGGAATCCATTTCTAAATGCTGCTCTCTTCCAAAATCTATTGATCTACTTCTATTTCATTGTCACCAAGTTTTTATTACTGTGGCTTTGAATACATTTAACATCTGATAAGATAAATCTTTATTTATCCTTATTTTCATAATCATAGGATTTCCTAGACATTATTCATCCATATGCATTTTAAAATCATTTTATCCAATGGGGAGACTGAGTCTAACTGGAATTGTTCTAAATATATGTGTTCATTTAAGAAACAGCTATATGTTTATGATATTAAGTATTCCCATCCAAACACAAGATTCACTTTCATTTATTTCTCTTTGATCCAGGGTTTATTTAAGAGGGTATTCCTTGATCTCCCAGGTATTAAGAGACATTTGCCACCTCTTTATTACTTACTGTGAATGTGATTAGATAATAGTTAAAGAAGGTGGCCTGTGAAATCTACTTTTAAAATTGGTTACAGTTTGGTGTATAGGAAAATCATGGTGAGATTTGAAAGAAGGGTTTCGTGTGTGTGTGTGTGCGCGCGCGCGCGCATGCATATAGGTATCCAGGTATATGTGTGTGTGCACAAGCATGAGTCAGTGTATACAGAAGGGACACGGAAAGAAAATCTTGAAACCTCAAATTCATAAAGCAAATTTTCCCAAATAAGTTATTTAAACAGAACAAGGCAGCCAGTTTTCCTTCTCAGATGGAATAGTAAAGGGATTATAAGTATGCCAGTGGTGGATGCGTTGGTATCAGAAAGGAGCTCTGGTGGGAAGATGGTGGAAAGCTAGAGTGGAGAAGAGGTGATCCTGTCACCTGAGATGGACAGTGATGGTCTCAACAACCTGAGCTATGTCTCTCTCTTGTTATACTTGACCTCTGTGCAGACTTTCTGCACTGCCCACCTAAGCCTCTGCTAGTACCCTTGTAAACTTGTCGAGTTTATTCCTGTCCCTGGGGCTCATCTCCATCTTTCCATTTTTCAAAACAATTTCATTTCTGGGCCATAAAACATGCTGGAAGAAGGCAAGTTCTTTCAGTCCAACTTCATCTGGGCTGACCTTCAACCATCTCTAAGAGGCTTAATCATAGGAAATGACCCCAGACCACTCCTACTGACTCATCTTCACAGGTGGCTGAACTCTCATTCATGCTGACTTCTTCAACCGACATTTTTGTTTTAGTGGCACTGGGGTTTGAACTCAGGGACTCATGCTTGCTAGGCAGGTGCTTTTATCGCTTGAGCCACTCTGCCAGTCCTCAACCTGTATTTACATCTGCATTCCTAGCCCACAACTTCACATTATCTCACCTATGTATAGATCATAAACTGAATTCGTTGCTTGCACATTTTAACAAGATATCAGAAAGTTTTCAAAAATCTTTTCCCCAACTCTTGATTTTTCCTCATTTTCTTCCAGTTCTCACAGTTATAGTTTAATATAACTGTAATTATTCAATTTATTTATTTCATAATAAGCTCCTAACAAGGCCAAGGGCTACACAAGGTACTAATTAATCATTGAGCCAAACCACTACAATCCTTGCCCTTAAAGAGCATAGACTAGTAGAAATATAGATACTAGAACTAGAGGCCACATGATCCCTCTAGGTATCAAATGATCATCAAGAGATGACAAAATCTGGGCACAGTGGCAATAGAAAGCCCTGGACAGATTCAAGGAAACTTTTAGAGGGAGCATGGGCAAGATTAGCAGTGGAATGTGGATATGGAGCATTCTGGCGGGCAGATGGATGGATGGAGGTACTCCAGGCACCATATACTGAGATGGGACACACTTCAGGAATATGGGTCTAGAGCTCAGAGGAACAATGTGGACTGGAGAGATAGGAGATATGAACATACAAAGGATATATAAAGTCATGGGAGTGGGTAAGATAGACTGTGGGCAGAGTAAAAAGAAAGGAAGAGCCTAAACTGGGCCTTACAAAGCTCCACTACTTAGAGTCAAGGACAGAAAGAGACAGAAAGGGATGCTGAGGCATGACCAGAGAGGAGCAAGAGAGCATGGAGAAGGGTGTAAGGAAGGCAATGGAAGAGCCAGCTTCAAGAACACTACTAATCAACCCAATTAAATAAGGCCTTTCCATATCTGCTGACATGGCTATATGGAGCTTACCAGTGACTTTAGCAAGAACAGGTTCAAGGGAAAAGTGAAGCAGAAGCCAGGCTGGAGTTAGTCTGAAAATAGGAGACAGTATATTGACTCTATCAGTACCTATTTTACTTAACCTTTTTGCTTATTGCCGACAGTTTGGTGATTTTCAGGTTTCTAATTCTATAGATGCTACTGCAATAACATCTTCATGCTTAGGGTTTTTTCTTCTTTCAAGTTACTTCCTTAATTTCTATGCCTGGAACTAGTGCTTCAAACAGAATGAATATATTTATGACTTTTGAAGCACGCTGCCAAATTGCTTTCCAAAAAGGTTGTGCTAATTGGCGTCACCAATACTGGGTGTTAGCATAACTTATTATTGCTTTAATTTGTATTTATTTCATAACTAGTGAGGAGTGAGGTTGAACAGATTTCCATATTTATATCTACTTTTCTGAATATCCTCCTGTGAAAATATATGCTTTTGCCCACTTACTTTTTGGTCTCTTGATACTTTTCTCTTTTTTTTCTAGCTTAATTATCTATAATTAATATTTTGTCTGTGGAAAGTATTTTCCTGAAGTATATGCTTTAATTAACTTATTTTTTCTTGCATAGATTTTTTTTTAAAAAAGGAAGTCAACAACTGAGGGCATAGCTCAAGTGGTAGAGCTCTTGCCTAGTATGCATGAGACCCTAGGCTCAATCCCCAGTATGATACATACACACACACACACACGCACATGCACAAATGTGCACACACACAAAGGAAGTCAACTACATGACTTCTTTTATTATTAAATACTATATTGCATCAGAGCTAAAAAAATTACCATATTTTCAAATTATCTGATGTTCATTTCCATTTTCTGTGAGTTATCTTTTCCTATAAGTTCCTTAATTAGCCTAAATTTTATTTTTATATTTAATGTGAAACATGAATTGAATTATGTTTGCATGAGATAAGCCAGTTATCTCAACACTTTTTATACAATAATTCTTTTGTTTCTTCTTATTTTATAATATCTGATCTTGAAAATACTTACATTTACTTCTGAACTACCTTCTAGGGGTCGTTATTAGCATTTGAAAATCAGAACATGGACTGAATTGCTGTTGACATATATTATCAACAATGTGTACACACACAACATAGGATATACACTTAAAACATATATGTTTACAATGCAATAGGAGTATTGCATTTGTTCAAAATGTGTTTTGGATATTCTCAATCAGTTCACATTATTTTAATTTTAAGAAAATGCCTATCAAAGTTCATTGGAATTACATGGAATCTAGGGAATAAGTTGGGAAAGAAGTGACATTTTAATGGTGTTTTTTTCACCAAGAAATGTGGAATGTTTCTGGCTGTATTCAAGACATTTTCCATATCTTCCAAGAAAATATGTTGTATATATTTATTTACTTATGCTTACATTTTAATTGATAAGGTTCCACTATGACAAATTATAAATAGCTTCAAAAGACTACTTTTCTGCTTTCTAATCATATTAAAAAGAATGGTTTAATGTAAGCTATTGCAAAATCCAAATCACTATTTTTGTAGCTGTCTCCAACAAACATCTCCCAGTAAAAATCACCTTGAAACATAGGATGTATACATTGGAATATATACATTGTTCTTTAAATTTGTGTGTGAATATTAGTTTTGGGGGGATTTAGTTTTGTTTTTTGGATTTTTGAGGGGGGCAATACTGGAGTTTGAACTCAGGGCCTCACACTTGCTAGGCAGGAGCTCTACTACTTGAGCCACTTCACCAGCCCTGGTATGTGTGTGTTTTCGAGATAGGGTCTCATGAACTATTTGCCTGAGCTGGCTTTGAACTGAGATCCTCCTGATCTCTGCCTCCTGAGTAGCTAGGATTATAGGCACGAGCCACCAGTGCCCAACTCTGTTGTTTTTATGAATGGTATTTTTTTATGAATTTAAGTTAAAAGTTTTACCCAACACATAGTATGGTTATTGATATTTGTGTATTTATTGAATTCAGCACTTCACTTAAATTTATTCATTTGGATAGCTTTTATTCTTATTTTTCATTTTTTGAAGTGTTGAAAATCAAACCAAAGGTCCGTGCATGTTGTGCTCTACCGCTGACTTACGGCTCTCAACCCTATAATAGTTTTTAAAGTGACTACATGCAGGTTTTACAAATACACAGTTTAATATTACTATATGACATTTTTCTATATTTTATCCCAATAGTTATTTTTGTTGTTTCTTGTAATTATTTCACTGGACTGAACTTTAAAAACAGTTCCTTCAAGAGCATTAGAAGGCAAAAAGGTCCTGGCTGGGGTGCTGGTAGCAGCGGGAGGGCGGAGGATACAAGGAAAGGGTGTAGGAGGTGAATATGGTGAAATACTATGCACTCATGTACGAAAATGGAAAAATGAGACCAGTTGAAACTCTTCCAGGAATAGGGGGAGGAGGGATAGAGGAGAATGATGGAGGGGTGAATTCAACTATGATATATTGTAAGAACTTTTGTAAACATCACAATGTACCCCAGTACAACAACAATAAAAAAAAAAAGAGAAAGAAGTGGGATGAATGGTTAAAAAAAAATTCTTTCAGCTCTGACTTGTAAAAGTGTGTTTCTAGTGTCTCTCCTTTAGTGAACACATTGTTTTGTGATAAATGCTTTTATTCGTTTATCTTTTATATATTTATTGTTATGAACCATTTTTACTTAATGTTAAAAGCTCTTTATAATTACACAAACATGTATAATACAAAAATGGAATCATGTCAACCCGATGACACACGTTAGGCTGTCACTTGTATTCTTTTTTCACTCGTCTCTGCCCTCCACCCCTTCCACCATATCAGTCACTCCACCAGGAGACCCTATGCTCACACCGTGGTCTGAATCCCTCCCTACTATTCTCCTTGCTCGAGTAATGATATAGAAACACAGGTGCACAAACATACCTAGAGGCATTCTTGATCAGTATCAGATCAGGCTCTGCATACTTTTCTGCTTTTTTTTTTTTTTTTTCTGATAGCACTGGAGTTTGAACTCAGGGCCTCACACTTGCTAGGCAGGCTCTATTACCATTTAAGTCACTCCACCTGGCCTTTTTTTGACAGGTTTTTTTCAAGATAGGGTCTTGAGAACTATTTGCCTGGGGCTGGCTTTGAACTGCAATCCTCCTGATTTCTGCCTCCTGAGAAGCTAGGATTACAGACTGAGCCACCAGTGCCTGGCACTTTCCTGCTTCTTGCTGTTTCTACTCAACAAACCTTCAGAGAAATTCCTCCTAGACTAAGTGGAATTGCTCTAATTATCTCTTTTTATTGTGGATTCCATAGTGAGAATGAAGATATATGGTTTTGTACTTGTTCTATGGAAAGTAACAAAGCTTCTGGTGAACAGAGATTCTGTGTTATATGGCAGAGGGAGGTTTGTGAAGCTACTTGGTTGTTACTTGGCACATGATGGGCAGTAGGAGATACTCTGGAACTTGACCAAGATGGAAGTAGGGACAACCACGGACTGTCATCTCTGTAGGTCAGGGTCAGGTATTATTTAAACAAATTCCTGAGACTTCCAGGTAAGTCATAGGGTGACCATAAAGATATAAAGTATTTTGAAATAATATGATCAAAATAGACTAAGATAAGACTAATATAACATTATTAAAAGAACCAGTCTAGAGCTGGGGATGTAGCTCCATGGAAGAGCCTAGTGTGAATGAGGCCCTGGGTTCAATCCCCAGCACCACCACCAAAAAAAAAAAAAATCAATCCAATGTTGGTGTCAAAGAAGAGCTTCCATCAAACTACTAAGTTCCTCTCTCCTTCACCTTGATGGTGGTGGTGAGCTGGAGAGAGTGAGGTAACAGCTGTGTGGGAAGGCTCTGAGAGGTCTAGCGTCCCAGCCACAGTGGGACTCCTGTTGGAAAGAAAGCATAAGTGATGTTTGGGTGGTGAGCATTTGCTGAAATATTGCAGACAAGATTTAGATGGTGATTAAGTGACAGTATGAACCCAGAGATAGGAGAGCAAATTACATAAAAAGTACTTCCTAGCTATGTCCTCCCACTGCACTGCGCTCAAGTACTGCCCTTAAGCTTTTTTTATGACAAAGGAAAAAAAAAAATCTTGTGTAATCTTAACGACCTCTCAGAGTCTTGAGTATATTCAAGGATCATGACACTTTCAACGATTCTCTCTTAGCACCAAAGACAGCTGTTCTTCAAACTAATAAATGAAATAAAAATTTGACCATGGACAGCTAAGCATCTTTTACACCCAATCTGATCCTTGTGATATGGCACTAAGATGGTTTCTGTAGGGATTTTTGGAATCCTGCCCGCCAACACCAGGAAGATAACAGAAAATGGCAACCATCAATACCTTTAAATCCATGAGTTCTGACCAGTTCTGACTTGAAAGCTGGCTTCCTTTATTATTTATCAGTCATTAAATGTTCTGACTCTCCTTTATTAAATGTTAAATCATCTTAAGTGGTATGGTTCTTGCTATTTGAAATGGCAAAGTGTAAGGGAAAAGAAAAAGTGGCCCATTTCCTTCTTAATTTGACATTCAAATAAAATACAGGGAGCACAACAGACAGGTCAACTGGCTGCTGACGGGGACTCTGTACAATTATTCATAATACAAGAGCTGTAATTAGGGAGAAATGTCTCCTTACAGCACCACTGAGATTTTCCGGTAGAGAGAATATTCTCTTGCTGTGTAGGTGAGAAGATGCTGGAATGTGCTCATTGCTTCCTTTCTCTCATCCAATGGCAAGAGTCCACTTGTAATAGTCACTATCCCAGCAGTCATCTCTCCCTCTCTACAACGTTGCTTGAAGTTATGCTCATAGGATAGGTGTTAGAACAAACAACCATAAAACTAAACATAATTATATAACTCAGTCACATTCAAGGATTGTGACTAGATTTGAACTCTGGGCCTTATGCTTGCTAGGCAAGTGCTCTACCACTTGAGTCACACTCCCAGCTGTTTTTTTTTGCTGTATTTTTTGGATAGGGCCTTATACATTTTACCTAGTCTGGAGTCAGGCTGTGATCTTCCCAATCTGTGCCTCTCAAGTAGCTGGGATTACAGATATGAGCCACCACACCTGGCCTCATTTAGGAATATTGTTGATCAAAAGTTTGAACCTATTTTTTTCCTTTTTTTTTAAATTGAGATGTATTTCTACTATATGGAAAGTCCACCTTCTCTTTAAATTCAACTACTTAGCTCATTACAATGACAAACTTCATGATGTGACTTGGTTTCTACAGCCTCCCCCATACCTTACTAACAAAACAAATGAATACCCAGAACTAAGCCTATTTCATTTCTGAAAGACATTATCCATCCAGAACGAAGTTAACATCAGTCGTGCCAAAGGGGACAATACCATAGAGACAAACAAAGATCTTTTTTCTTACCTTATCTCTGCTGTTTCGAATTATCTGAATTTTAGGGCACTTTTTTGCTCCAGATGAAATATCCAGCCAGTTTTCTAATTTCTTTCCTTGCCCACACGTTCCTTGAAAAGTGCACCTAAAAAAACAAACAAACAAACAACAACAACAACAATAAAACAAAGGCAACAGATGAACAGTCCCACACCGGAATTATCAACAACTTTGTCATATTTGGCTGAAGTACAAAATTCTTTGTAGAGTGGATTATTGATTTAGAGCAAGGATCAGAGCTTGATGCTAAAACCATGAAAAGCAACGAGAAGACAGCAAGGTTTTCTTCCCTCATCATGTATAGAAGCAGAGAACAAATGTTGACAACATGTTGAACTTGGACTCCTGAACCATCTCTCAAAATAATGTCAAGAAACACATGGAAAGTACATTCTCTCATGGATTCCAAAATAAAGAACTCCTTTGTAGAAACACCTATCAGAGAACAGTCCATGAGTAGTTTACACATTGTATAAATCTGAATTCATTCGTAGAATATCAACTTCTTGTATAATTTGTTTTGTGTTTAAAAAAATAATAAAACTATTATTTTGTGCTTTGCAGTGTGATGATTAAATAGAAATATTTCAAGGGCAGAGTCTGCTCAAGAATTTGATAAGCCATTCCATAACCATCTGCTACAGAATATTTATTTAGACAGATTCCAAATTGTATCAAAAGACAAAGGTGAAAGAGTTTTCAGGGCCACTTTCCCAGGTCAGCCAGCTCAGAGGATGCCCCAAATAAGTTTTAAGTTGTGGTCAGGGGTCAATTACTTTGATAAACAGATGCACCGAAGCTGAGAAATTGAGATCCCTGGCTTTCTTCATGTGTCGGTCGCTCTAGGTCACACTAAGTGGGGAACCTTTGTCTAACCAGATGGGCCACCAACCCAACAGGAAGAATGAACACCAAGTACCACATTATCTTCAAATGGCATAGGACTCCATTGACATTCTTCTGAATAGTATCAAGGGAAGCCCCAAATAAATCTGGTACTTATGCCTCCTCAAGGGCAAAGGTTAAAATGGAGGAGTGGTGAACCAGTGACAGCAAGTTTTAAAAGAAACTAAAAACACGTGAATGATGACATGGAACAGCCACCAAATGGTGACCACAGTCAACTGTGGGATGTCCCTGGCTGGATCCCAGTGGAATGAGGCATGGATGGGCCCAAAGAGTGTATTTGACTTCAAAAAGATTTTATTTCTTCTTCCTCTTCTCTCTCTTTTTGATTCTGAAGAACTTTGTGGCTTCGTCTTTTAGCTCTATGCTAATTTGAATATGACAAAAATAGAACAGGAAGTCATTGAGTTTCACTAAACATCATCTCCAAGCACATACTCTTAGCATGTCATTCACTGGAGAACCCCACTCCCCGTGAGCACATCTGTGTCTCGACTCCCCGTACATCTGTGTTAGTTCCTTCCCCAATATAACCAAAAGGATTTTCATTAACAATTTTCCAAAGCCATAAATTGATCTGACCCTTGATGGCTTGCTCGCTCGTCATGGACATTAAATTCAAATTAAACCGTGTCTCAATGTCAGGGAGAGTTTGCAATGGAAGGACAAGTGCTACTGCACTGAACACAGAGAATGATATGGGCAGGTTCCTGGTTTCTATCTGAAAGAGATCATGACTGGTGAAACTGCCTCTCCTGGACACTCTGGTTTGGATAAGGCACTTCCTCTGCCTATAAGAAAGAAAAAAAAAATTCAGGCAATTCTAGGGAGATGGGAGTACAAATATTTTTGTAGGCTCTTAATGCTGCCTGCGAGTCAAGGCCTAAGGCTGCCAAAAAAACAAGTGTAAAATATTTCATACAAATAGTGCGAGGACTTGCCAATTTGTAGGCAGAAAACAGGAGTGCCACTGAGTTATCACTCCCCTTGCTGAACTCCTATAGCATGTCTTGTCAGAACCACACGTTTCAGTATTTAATCTTATGCTGCCTTGAATTACAACTCAACTGTTCCATACGTCTCTGTCATTCCCCCCAAGTAAGTGTTAAGCTTCTCGGAGGATTGGAGAACATCTTTAATATTTCTTTAGCAAATCCCTTAGTGTCTGGCAGCATGAGATGCGAATACTAGGGTTTCAATAAATATTTTTGAATGAATGGATGAAATATGAAATCTCTATAGGTCCTTTCTATTGGTGATTTTTCTTCCTAGAGTTTTGATTTATGTCTGACTCCTTTGGATGGTAAAAAGACTATTTTTAAACATAAGCTAAAAGTTTGAATCTGAAGATCAAATGAGGTGTTGTGGTTAGTTTATTTTTTGAAAAAAGACAATATATATGACTCCTTCATTTCTTATTCTGCATAAAAACAAAAATCTAACTATGTTAAGTGCTGGCACATAAATTCTCTTGTTTTTTAAAAAGCCATCTCTGAAATCTCTAAACAAATCTTCCTTGCTGCTCACCAGTTTAAAAAAATTTTTTAAAAATAAAAAGCAAACTGTGACACCAAGAATGTATAACCAGATGGTCAACCAACAACAGTATCTTATTACTTCTCAAATATTACAGATTGTAAAATCTTCACGACAGCATACTACCCACACATTCAAGTTTCTCAAGGAGGGGGAAGATCTTGGAGCATCCACATTTTAGTAAACAAAACTAGTTGCTTTGAGATAATTCTTTTTGTAAGCTGTCACTCTTACTCCTGTGTATTCATAAAAACCATGGTCAAGTACAGAAATACCTAAGCCAACGCCCAGATGACATTCAAATCTCATTTTCAGACATGGGTCTTGGTGAGGCTGAGCCCTCCAGTGAGCCACTCTCAGATGGGTGGACTTCTTAACTGGCTTCATTTCAATTTCTTTAGGCCACACATACGAGGGAAATTGGAGTCGGATTAACATGGGTGTTTTCTGGAGAAAATGGCAGAGATATATTTGTTTTCTTTGCTTCTGCTATTGCTTTTGACCCATCCCCTTCTGAGGATTTCTCTTAGTCCATTTGTCCTGTTGTCACAGAATACCTATGACTGTATAATTTATAAAGAATAGAGATCTAATTCTTACAGTTCTGGAAGCTGGGAGATCCAAGATAAAGGACCTGGTGCAAGCCTTCAGGCTGTGTCATCCCAAGGCGGAGGATGGAAGGGCAGAAGATAATGAGAGCCAGACACTGAATTTTAGTCTCAAGTCCTTTCCTTTCCTAACTGTCCTGAATCTATTCATGAGAGTGGAGCCCTCACTTCCCCCTAGGCCTCACCTTTCAACGTTATTACCCTGGGGTAAGTTGCTAACATGCTTTTGGGGGAACACATTCAAACCTTAGCATTCCACCTCTAGCCCAAAAAATTCATGTCCCTCTCACATGAAATATACATTGATCCCATGTCAATATCCTCAAAATCTTAACTGCTCCAATGCTAACTCAAAGGTCCAAAGTCCCAAGTCTGTGGGTGAAACCCAAGGCATGATTCATCCTGAGGCAAACTTCCCTCTGTTATAAGATCATGAAATTGAATAAGCTATGTGCTTCCAAATTATTCCCAAATACAATGGTGAGACAGATAGATATAAGATAGATGCTCCCATTGTAAAACAGAGAAATAGGCAAGAGGAAAGAGATGACTGATCCTATGTAAGTCCAAAACCCAACAATGTACACAACACACTAAATCTTCAGGCCCCAGAATAATTTCCTTTGACTCCATGTGTCACAGCCACATCCTGGGCACACTGGGGTGGGGCTGGGCCCCCAACGCGTTAGGCAGCTCTGCCCCCGTGGCTCTGATAGGCTCAGTCCACTCAGCAGCAGTCACGCGTTAGTCTCATGCCCACAGCTTTCTAGGCTGAAGTTGCATAGTGGTGGTTCTACAAGTCTAAGGTCTCAGAAGCTGCCCCATTCCCATGGCTTCCCTAGGTACTGCCCTAGTAGGGACTCTCTGGGAACTCTCCTTGTCCCTGTGGAAAGTCTCTGCATGGACCACCAGCTGTCTGTGGTAGCCTTTGAAATCTCGGTGGAAGCCACCACGGCCCCCCAGTTCATGAACTCTGTGTGCCTACACAATTAGTACCAAGTGGGATGGCCCACTACTCATACTCTCCAGAATGGTGGCCCAAGCTGTACCTAGGTCTGCATGAACCATAGCAGGGGTGGCTAGGAAGCACTAAGTCAGAATGCAATGAGCAGGGTCCTGAGGTGGATACCTATATGCATGCGCGCGCGCGCGCACACACACACGAAACCCTTCTTTCAAATCTCACCATGATTTTCCTTTCTAGAAACCTTGCCTAACCTCCCAGCTGATCTTGAAGACCTCTCAAATGCCTTTGAGGTCATCTTGAAGCCTAAAACTTCAAGTAATCTGTTTAGCGAGTAGTCCTTGGTCACACCTCTGATTTGATCTCCTAAAAATGTCTTTTCTCTTTTTTTGTGTCCAGGCTGCATATTTTCCAAAATTTATCCCTCTGCTTCCCTTTTAATTATAAACTCTGTCTTTAAATTATTTTCCACATCTTACATTTTATTATATGCAATTAAGAGGAACCACACAACTCCTTCAATATTTTGATTAGAAAAGTCTTCCACCATCCTCTTAACGTCAGCCTTCCACAAAGTCCTATGACATGGACACAGTTCCACCAAGTTATTTGCATCCGACAAGGATGGCATTATTCTCATTTTCAAAACCATGTTCCTCGTTTCCTTTAGAGACCTCATCAGAATGGCCTTTGCTATCCATACTTCTACCAATATTTGGATCAGAACCACTTAAGTAATCTCTAAGACATTTCGGACTTTCCCTGCATTTCTGATCTTCTGAGCCCTCCCCAGAATCACCCTCACCACCCCATTCACAGCAACGGAGGCTTTTTCTAGCATATTTCCAAATTCTTCCAGCTTCTACCCATTACCAGTTCCAAAGCCACTTCATGTTTTCAAGTGTTTGTTATAGCAACAGTATCAATTTTCTTAGTCCACTTTGTGCTGCCATGACAGAATATGGGAGACTTTGCCTTCAAGTTCCCACCTTGTAATTTATGAAGAACAGAGATTTATGTATTACAGTTCTGGAGGCTAGGAGGTCCAAGGTTGAAGGACCCACACCTGGCAAAGGTTTTCTTCCTGAGTCATCCATGGTGGATGGTAGAGAGCAAGAGAGGGGAGCGGGGAGAGATTGAACTCCCTTATAATTGAATTCATCCATTCATGAGTGCAGAGCCTTCCTAGCCTAAACACCTCCCATTAGACCCCGCCTCCCAACACTGCTGCATTGAATTAAGTTTCCAACACATGCTTTGTGGGGGGAACATTCAAATCACAGCAGAACATATCCAAAAGTCCTAAGATTCCAGTCATTATTCTATTTTCTACTTATTTCCAGTTATTCCTCATGCCCACATGATAAAGTTGATAAGTAGACATAAGCCTATTCACAAGTTAGAAAATAAAATCTGCCCAAATGCAAAGAAAAGATCACCTGGAAAAAAAATAACCAAAATTTAATAAAAAATACTTTCCAGCTGGGGCTGTGGCACAAAGTGGTAGACTGCCTGACTAGCAAGCATGAGATCCTGAATAC
Organism: Castor canadensis; assembly: GCF_047511655.1. Classification (NCBI taxonomy): domain Eukaryota; kingdom Metazoa; phylum Chordata; class Mammalia; order Rodentia; family Castoridae; genus Castor; species Castor canadensis. The sequence goes on along the minus strand of NC_133393.1, from coordinate 132,037,284 downwards.
AAATTCCAGTGCTGCCAAAAAAAGCCAAAACTTTCTTTTGGTGAAAAACACTATATATAGAAACAATTAAGTGCACAAAATTATTTAAGAAGGGTTGTTCTTATTAGTTTACTATAAATATGCTATAGAGCTTAATTTATTCAAAATAGTAATAGAGTTTGATAGTGTCACTCAACTATATAAAGACATGGACCACCCCTCCCCCACCCCCAACTCAGGAAAAGTATGTTCCAAATATATCACAGTGGATAGACAGGAGCCTCCAAACACTTGTAAGTTTGCTGTTTGATATTTGGACAGTGTTTTCATACAGTGAGTTTGCTTCCTGAGTAAGTGCAAATCCGTGTATCTCATGATGTCCCCAAATAGCTACCCCAACAAACAGTGACATGGAGGGAACATTACTCTGTGCCAGGTGCAGATCTGAGTGTTGACAGTTAGTTCTCACAACCACCTCACACTATAGGGCTGAAACAGAGGCTCAAGGGTGTGCAGTGCCGTGCCCAGACCACACAGCTGCCAAGAAGCAGAAGGCTGTCTTCTACATATAGCAACCTAGCTGTATGGCTTCCTGTGGATCCTAGCCACCACTTAATAAAGTCCACAGGAATTAAGACTCCGAATTCCTCAACAGTGATGAGAGGGTGGGGCTGGAACTGGACAGGGCAGGGATGGGGAATCTGGGACCAGAAAAGGCAAGGAGGAAGAGCCTCTAGGACAAAGAGAATAGCAAGGATTTGGGAGGGAGGAACAGAGGAAGGAATTCTAAGAGACCTCAAATTTTCAGTTATCAGTAGTAAATGCAAAGTATCCAGCTAGAGATTAAAATTTCAGATGGCCCCAGATGTACAAATCTACTGTGCTCCAAAAAATTGCTTGCAAACCATCTGTTTGTTATATGGAATGCATTTCCCCCATAGAAATTATGCTATAAACAGTGATAAGGTTTCTGGTTAGGCCACAAAACCTATTTATCCATAAAGTAACTTCAATACTATATATTTGCAATAAAAGAGTAGCAGAAAACAAGGAAATTTCAGCCATTTGCATTATGTGGCAGTTTTTCTTCTTCTTTACATATTTGTGTTTCTGCTCAGCTGGTAGTCTGGGAACAGTGCCCAGCTGGATCTACTTTTAAATTTATTATTAAGTATTGTATTTGTACAGCATTTCTATTTTTTAAAATGGGCATGGCTTAAATTATTAATTGTTTTCATGCCAACATAAAGGGTAGGGAGACCCACCTCTGAAAAGGGGGCTGAGGTTTCTCAAGCAGGTGAAATATCCGCAAGCTGGGGACCTTGAGGATCTGACTCTATTAGCCTACAATCTCAGTAAAAATTTACCACTTACTCAACCTTGAAATAGAAACTCTGAACTCAGAAATTTGACTTCTACTTCCTGCCACCAGAACTTCATCAGCATCCTCTAATTTAATTGTTCACGAAAAGCAGACAGTCTCTGAAGGAATCTGATAACTAAATATCAGGTAATTGGCTAGAATGTCGGGTGAGTGTGACCTGTTCCAAAGATTCTACACTGATATAATATCAGAAAACTTTTAACAAGCAAATGATCCAGCTTTTCTCTTTCTCTTCTCTTTCTCTCTCTCTCTCTCTCTCTCTCTCTCACACACACACACACACATACACACACAGGGAACTGCATCCATGCTTGGGATGTTTTTGCTCCAAGAGCATCTCAAGGTCTTTTGCTAAGTGATTTGAAACAGATGTCTGCATCTTTAGGAAAGGCACAGAGCCCAAAGAAGGAACCAGGTGGTCTCCAGAATCAGGGAACTTTCATTACAATGAGTAGTCTATGAGCTGTAGAAACCAAACCCCACTAAATGAAAGAGAGTAGGATGTCACTCTGACAAACTAAACTCTGAATTAAAGACTCCCAGAGTCAGGAAAGGGGAATGCCAAAATACAAGACCAAAATAACTTGTTAAGAAAGCTGAAAAATTGGATCTTCATCACTGGAGCTGCAAGTCAGTCTACACGATGAAACTATGCTAATAACAGAGACAGTTTAGGATATTTTTTTAAAGCAAAAACATCTAATATGCTAGGCAACCTCTTCACATTATTTGATTTATTTATTCTTCACAACAAACCTATGAAGTAGCTACAATAAATTGTCCCTGCTTTACAAACAAGGGAAACTAAAACACAGAAAACTATATAAGGCTTTCTTAAGGTCAAAGTTAGCAAATGGTAAAGCTGAGATCCAAAACCAGCTAGTGTAGCTTCAAAGTCCATCTTCTCATTGACTTACTTGATATTTCCTCTCTGAGTAGGTAACACTGACTAACCCTTTCATCTAGTCCATTTTGTGCCACTGGACAGAATTCCATAAACTGGAAAAGAAATTTATTTCTTTAGCTCTAGAGGTTAAGAAGCCCGACGTCAAAGGACGGGAATTTGGTGAGGGTCATCTTGTTGCATCATCCCATGGTAGAAGGCAGAAAGGCGAGAAAGGGCACATGTGTATGAGAAAACAAAGAAATCAGAACTGCAACCTGAATTCCCTTTATAATTGACATTAATCCATTAGTGAAGATAGAGTCCTTATGATCTCAACACCTCCCATTAGACGCCACCTCCCAACACTGTTGTATTGGGAATTAGGTTTCCAACAGATGCTTTTTTGAGGGGAGGTGGGCAACGCACTCAAATGGTAGTACCTTCTTAGTGCCGAGGGTCTGACAATATTCCTGGAGCTTTCTGGAAAAACTCATTAACCTTCCCAGTCTCTTCAAGAAATATGCCTCATTGTTATGCACTCCATGTCAGAGACAGGACATAATAGCACAGAGAGGTTGGGGGCCTCCTCTGGTCTCCACGCCTACTACATCACACTGTGCAAAAAGCTTATAGACTTCCAGGGCAGCAACATCGCAAATGCCAAGGGGGCAGTCAGTAAGTTCTCCCAGGACACAGCCATATAGGAAAATAGAGATTCCTCTGTGTTTCTCAAAGTGTGTTTCTTGAATTGTTTTGGGTATTTATGTTAGAGTAGGGTTCCATTGCCAAGAAGTTTGGGAAACACAAAAATTACGCAACTTTCTAGATCTTCTGAGAGCCTAGAATATGCCACTGTGCTGGGTAACTTTCCAAGACAAGAATAATGAGGTATCATCTTTGAACTTTTTGCTGATGGTTGTCCTGGGGGATTAGAAATTCTAGTCACACACCTTAGGAAGCAGTACTACCCAACCTGTTTAATAAGCAATAGTCCACATGGCAGAAAAAGTTAGAAAACTTTGTGCCTTTTGGGCTACATTGGGTAACTCTCATATCCATCTGACCAACCCAATCAATAGCCTCCTTCTAAGCCATCCTCTGCATTCCGTCCCACTCATCACCTCTCACTAGGGGACAGTGTTTCTTCTGCCTGAGGTCTCCCCCCATGCCCCTAGAGTCTCAAGCACTAGAGTATCTCAAGCACACAGTTGATCATATCACCCCATGCTCAGTGATCTCCAAAGCACACTTTCACTTGCCCCTCCCCCACCCCAGTGCCTTCCACGACTCAGAGCCTACAGCATGCACTTCCGTGTGCATCCCACTAGGCTTGGGCTCTGGCCTCCATCTCCAAACTCAACCCACCGATGCTCCCACTGCCAGGAAGGCTCTAGGGCCTGCAATACTTGGGAGAAATAGCTCAGTGTCACCTCCCCAGTGATGTCTTCCCAGTCTCCAGGCAAAGCAGCTGCTCCCTCCTCTGGTCTCTACAGCACTTCACAAGTCCTCCTAGGTAAATGCAGCACACTGCACTAGCAGAGCATTGTTTGTGCCTTCCACTAGACTGTAAGTCCTCCAGAGAAAGGCCCAAGTTATTCACCGTGGCACCCAGAGGCCCAGCACCTTACTTCTCCTTCATTCTGCAAATATTTACTGAGTGCCTGATGCTGTATCAGGCACTGGGAATACATACAGAAGCAGTGAAGGCTTATGAGCTTCCATTCCAGCGTGGCACACAGACAAAACCTAATAAGCAACATTTACAATAATTTCAAATTAAGCTCACTCTTTATCAGAAACCAAAGATATAGTAAGAAGGAGCCTACTTTAGACAGCTTGGTCAAGAAAGACATCATTTCATCTTAGAGTTCAAGGGTGAGAGTCATGTAATCACATCAAGAGTAGTGGGAAGGGCATTCCACACAGAAGGAACTGCATGCACAAAGCCTCTGAACTCCTTTATGTATGGGCTCTGCAAGGAACTGACTAAATAGGCCAGCCTGGATAGAGCTTCATGAAGGCAGGAGAGAGTGATCCTGCCACTTAAAAGCTGGTGACCTAGAGCAAGCCACATGCTCTGCCTAGGTTTCAGGCTCTCCATCTGTAGAAATGTAAATAACGGTCTCCTACTTATGGAGTTGTTATAGTAATGCCTCAATAAATATTACTACTTGTTATAATATGGGCAAGTGAAAGAGAATTTAGACAATTATTTAGTATATACATACATATATACACTAAACATATATAATGTGTATTAAACATATATATATAATGTGTATTAAATATATATATATAATGTGTATTAAATATATATATATATATATATATATATATATATATATATATATATATATATATAATGGTAGTAACAAGAAAGGGATTTGGGCAATAAGGTTGACCAGATGTCCACTTGTGCTGCTAAGACATACACATAACAGCAACAACCAATATGTTTTTCTATGTGAAAGGCAGGCATGGCTCAAGACTTCTTAGCCACACTCTCCTTCCTCCTAAGACTAAAGGGCTCTCAGGGGTCTCCTCAAGCTTGAATAGCCAGCTATTAGAACATGTATTTGTTGGCTGCCTACCTCCCACACTAACCTCTGAGCTTCTCCAGGGGAGAGCCTCATTCATCTCTGTTTCCCCCAGGGCCCAGCACAGAGCCTGGCCCATAGCTGGTTTGCAACAAAGGTTAGCTGAATTGGATTAAGAATTAAATTTTAAAGTGGCTAAATTCGTGTCTACGTCTTCATGATACCAGCATAAGTTGTTTCATTGATTTTTGTGCTCTAGCTTGGCCTGTTAACTGGCATGGTGGAAAATCAGACTTTGTCTTGAATCTTGGAGCTATTTAGCACACATAAAACACATCTGCATACCGAAACACTCACACAAAAGGGATTTGTGGCCTTTGCCCCATGTGGTTCTTTAGTGGGTGATGAAGGTACTAAAAGTTGGCATTTTAATTTCCAAATGCAGACCATTTACTGAAAAATTTAGGGAAGGCATTAAAAAAAAATACTTTGGGAAAATGAAGCCTCTTGAATCAAGAAGGTCTGGGCTCCATTACTCTCCCACATGTTCCCTGTGTCACTGGTGCACATATCTGAGTCCTTGTGGGCCTCAGTTTCCCCAAAATGAACAGGTGGCAGTGATAACATAATCCACCCTCTTGAGAGCAGTATAGAATCCACCCTTAGCCTACCAGAAATGTGCTCTATATAGAACAATAAAAATACGGAAAGATGACGAAATGTTACAATAGCAAAAAACAAGACCGCGGGTGGCCCCAGGATGCTAATCTGAACAATTGTGTTTGAAAATGAGAAGTTGCTGGGAAGAGGACAAATACTAGGTCACAAAGACAAGCAAAAACATTTGAGGAATTTTAAAAAGCCAATCAATACATACTTATGAAAGTGCATGCTGCCTGAGATAAGGTCATTTCAAAAAAATCTATTCCATTAAAATATATATTTACTAAAAGGGGTGTCCTTAATGGGGCTTGTTGGAAGTCAGTCAGCATCATTAAAGAAATGATGCAAGTAAGTACTAGAGTTGGGATGTTGAGGTCTGAAAGCCTCATTTGCCAGCTCTACGAAACCAAGATGGCCTGAAGCAAGGTGAGCATCCCTGCCTCCGTGCCAACCATTACCAAGTGTGTGGGATGCCAATGGTGGAGCTGTACCCCTTAATAGTTTTATCTCCTCCTCACCTCTGCTTTGCAATAACATAGCATTAAGTCACAGCTCCTGTATTAGCTGATGAAGTCCCTGGGGGACTCAGTGTGACCCCAAACCTCTTTACAGTGTTAGGAGGTTCCCCAAGTCCCTTCCAGCATTCGCAATAACCTGGATGCACAGGTTTGGCCTGCATGGGGTAATTCAGTAACGCCCCAAGGCCCCATAACACATTCCTCTCTGCTCCCCACTGCTTCCACCCCACAGACACTTGTCCTATTTGCTTCTACACAATTAGTTGGCACAATGGGGTCCTCACACAAGAAGGAGGGGCCGCCCCCAAATCCCATTATTGTCATTATCTCTGTCATTAGAGCTGCATTGGACCATAAAGAAGTGTCACCACACCGACTTCAAGCCCGAGATCTGCACAAGGACGCCTCCTGGATTGGAAAGAAAGAGGACTGATCTTCTGTCCCTATCTGTCTTCATGTCCACTCTGCTAAACACTGCTGTAGACTTTGAAAGGGAAAATTCCCACAGCTGAAAGGGACCAGAATGAAGTCTTGGCTCAGATGTCCCCTTCCCAGTGAGACCTTCCAGGACCCCCAGTTTAAAATTATAACCTCCTTAGTTTCCAAACGGCACTCTTTCTTGACTTTATTTTCTTTGTAACACCCACTGCCATCAGACACTCTCTCTGCTTCCTTATTGATTTTTACCCAGTCTACCTTCCCTCAGACAGTGTTCCCCCAAATATATGCCTGCCTAAAATCTCAGAATGTCACCCTATTTGGAAATAGGTCTTTACAGATGCAATTAGTTAAGAATCACAAGGTGAAATCATCCTGGACTTGGAGTGGACCATGACTATGGTCTTTCTAAATGGAAGGAGAGAAAGATTTGGACACACACAGGGAAGGAGGTCTCATGGGACTGAGGCAGAGATAGCATTACCCTGCCACAGGCATCAACATAGTGGCCACCAGAAGCCGGGACAGGTAAGGACAGATCCTCCCCTGGAGCCTTCAGAGGGAGCCTGGCCCTGTTAATACCTTGATTTCAGCCCTCTGACCTCCAGAACGGTGAGATCAGAACGGTGAGATACATTTGTGTTGTTCTAAGTAACCAACTTTGTGGCCATTTGTTATGGCAGCCCCCAGAAACTAAAATACTTCACTACAAGGACCTCCATGGAGGCAAGGAGTTGTCTGCACTGTTCACTGTGAGTGCTGAGAATCCTAGAACTCACGACAGTGTCTGACCCGTCGTAGGTACCCAATAAATACCCAAAAATGAATGTGCAGATGTTTAAGCTTTCAAGGAGAGGGTTTCTGTTCCATGGTCTATCTTACATATATCGGTTCTTACGAAAGGTCCATTTAGGCTGTTGGATCCAGGCCATGTGGGATAATATCTGTCCTATCTCTCTTCTCCTTCTCTGCAATAGTAGATAAAGGAATAGCTTGGGAATTAGAGCTAAGCGCAGATTTCAGCATTAGTTCCTCTACTTGCCTAATCTGTGGTAGGTGAATAATGGCTCCCAAAACGTCTACATCCCAATCCCTGGGGCCTGTGACGATGTTACCTTACATGGAAAAGGCACTTGGCAGATATGAATAAATTAAGGATCTTAGGTGGGGATTGGGGACGATCTCTGTGGCCCAGTGTAATCACAGGGGCCCTCAGAAGAGCAAGCAGCCAAGTCTGAGTCAGAGATGGAAGGACAGAACTGGAGTTCAGAGTCAGAAGTATTTGGAGATGCCAAACTACTGGCTTTGAGGCTGCAGGAAAGTGCTACAAGCCAAGGAATGCAGGCTGCCTCTGGAAGCTGGAAAAGGCAAGGAAATGATTCTCTCTACAGCTCCCAGATGAAACACAGCTTCTGTCAACACCTCAATTTTAGCCCAGCAGCGAAACCCATTTCAGACTCGTAACCTCCAGAACTGTAAGATAATAAATTCATGCTCTTTGAAGCACGTGATAATTTGTTACAGCAGCAATAGGAAGTCAGGCACAGGCTACACCAGCCAGTCTTCTCATCTATAAGGAGGGGAAGTTACAGTGCTGCCATCGGCCTGATATTAGGCCAATAGCAGCTGAACACCTCAGACAGCTGCCTGTCTCCCATAGTCACCATGGAAGAAACACTTAGAAGAATAAAGACTGAATATTAAAATTACACAAATAATTGAGGGGAGCATCCTGACACCCCATAGTTAGTACGCCTGGGAGCTTTGTCTCCACCTAGGGTGCGGGGTAGAACGTTAAGGGATGGGTAGAAGAAGAGCGTGGGCTTTTCTGTGCGACTCATGTTCTGAAGAGGAGCCGGCCCTCATTCCTTTACATCACTGAGACCCATGTGGAATTTGTGGAGTCCCACGGTGGTGGTGTGAGGAGTGGAGAAGATGAAATTTGGAGAAAGGGCCACCAAGAAGACGACTCATCCTTTACAAAACACACCTGAGGGAAGCGATGTGCAAGAGCACAGCTGACGCTTAAATGAATGTGGTTCATCTTCTCCGTGGCCATTGGGATAATCTTTTTAAGACACAAATCTTTTAAAGACACATCCCTTTCCTTTACTCCCTGTAATGAGTTCCCAGAACACATTAATTAAGTCTAAACTCAGAGCCCTTCACATCCTGGACCCACCCAGCAGCCTTATCTCCTTCCTGCCTTCTAGAGCCTGTGTCCTAAGGACAAAAGCCAACCTGCCGCTCCCTAACCAGACCTCACACTGTGCTTCTTCTGCCTGAAATTCTCCCCACCCTCTCAGCCCTTGGTGAAAATCTACTCTGTGACGCCTTTCCCAACCTCAGGGGCAATCCAAGGGCTCCTTCATTGGCTGTCACTGTTGGCTAACACTACTTCAGTGATTCCTTTGACCCAGGTCCTGCACCTGGGGACTTCTCTGACAGTATTTGATTTGATCCTCTCTGCAACCCTGCAGGATAGGTATCACTTTACAGACAGGGGATTTGGCACAGAGATGGTAAGAAACTTGCAGGTCCCACAGATGCCTGAACTCCATCCGAAGAAAGCTGCCTTCAGGACCATTATTTTGTCCACCTCTGCTGTACCACTCAAGCTGCCAGTGTCCCAAACAAGCCTCTCCTCCCACATCACAGTCAGTAAAGGACACCTCTATCCATTTGGTCACCAAGCCAGATACCTGCACTAGCTCACCTGTAATCTCAACATGGAAATTCCTGTATTGCTGGTCAAACAGCGATAACTCTTCCATGGCAAATTCTGAGACTCAGCTCTGGAACCTCTCCGCAGCCCTTCCCTATCTCACCTGGGCTTCAACCTAGCACCTGGCCCAGTGCCCGGCCACAGGAAGAATCCGGTATATGCTTGGGTGTCACTTCTTTATTGTCTTTGTGTCTTTGTGAGGTCTTGGATCAAGGAAGAAAGAATACATCTTCCAGAAAGACAGTGGCCACCTTGATATTTTATTTTTCATTTTTATGGTCCTATTTTTAGTGTGTCAGACTCAAGGGGGAATCCAATTACTCACCAAGTCCTGTCAATGCTAGCTTCCAAACAGCTCTCAGATCTACCTACTCCTTCTCACTCTTGCTCTAATGCAGCCCCCAGTCTCTTGTACATCTACAGCCACCTGCCGACTGATCTGTCGGCATTCATTGGCACCTCCCCAAGTTTGTCTTGCACTGCAGAGTGCTGGCTCGAAACCATGCCTCACCTTTTAATGCAAGCTCTGCAATAGCTCCTCAAGGTCCTTCCAACAAAGTCCAAGTTCTTTTTTTCTTTTTTGGAGGCACTGGGGTTTGAACTCAGGGCCTCATGATTGCTAGGCAGGCACTCTTACCATTTGAGGCACTCTACCAGCCTTTTTTTGTGATGGATTTTTCAAGATAGGGTCTCGTGAATTATTTGCTTCTAACCTCGATTCTCCTGATCTTTGCCTCCAGAGTAGCCAGGATTAGGGGTGTGAACCACCAGGGGCCCAGCAAGGGAGGCTTACAACACCCTCCCTCATCTGCCTCTGTTGACCACGCCTGGCTTCATCTCCCACCACGCCCCTCTATACTGTGTGCTTATCCATACAGAGTTTTGGGCCAGGCTCCTCCAGAGCCTGTCCCCAGGCATTACCGCTTTACCCAGATAGTATGTGTCAATGCTTCAGGCTCAGCTGAGGTAGCCCTTCCTCCAGGAAGCCTTCCTGACCTTTAGGTTTGGGTAGAAGTTCTTTATGTGCCTGCACAGATTCTACATCTCCTCTGTGCTCTTGGCTATACTCTATTTCGTCCACGTCCTTTACTCACTGATTTATTAGATCACTATTCCCAATGAAGCCCCTCCTGTACTAGGACTATGCATCCACATTGCCCTTCGCCACGCCACTGCATGTCTCCTACTGGGACAGGGCTAGTGGATTTCCCGATCCCACTGATGTTGGGCTCAGCTAGGTGGTGTGGTTTAGCAAGGACATTGCACTAAACATGGTGCACTAAACACCATGCATGACATTGCACTAAACATAGAGGCTTAGTGCTTTTGCTATGTCTTAACAAGAGTAGGTACAGAAGGGGAGACATGTAAACAGACCTGAATTCAACCTGCAGCTTGACACAGTCCCCGTGCAGCGTGACTGAAGCAGAAACTGATTGATAAACTTATCTACATCTTTTACTCGACTGTTAACTACTTACAGACAAGAAAGAACTGTCTCTCTAGCTCTGAGCATCAGGCCTAGCACACTGTAGGTGCTTCACAAATACTGGTGATTGGGTGCACAATTGAATGTCGGCCATTGACAGGTCTGCCTCCCTTGTTAGCATGTGAATACCTTACAGCCAAGAATGGCATCAGGTTGCTCTCTCACTTGGGCTCTTGGTACTTTTCAACAAATATTTGTTGAAATTAAATAAACTGAATTTTGTGGGCTGGCTGGGGAATCAATCCTTAATTTATGACATTGTTTCTATGGGAAAATGCACTCTGCGTGCCAAACAAACTTGCAAATGAACTTTTGGAACCTCACCCTTATTGGTTCAGGATTGCCAGTTTTGTGGAAATCCACAACTGAACACATGTGCTAAGCTTTGCAATATGGGAGAAACTGAGAAACAGCTTCCAAACCCAAGAAATTCAGCCTATAAAAATTCACTTTCCACCCACACAGATGAATTCAGCACAGGTTGGATTTGAGGTTCCGACAATAAAATACTAGACTTTTTAGAGCTCATTGTTTATCTAATTGCTTTTTATCTGCTTAGCCTGATGCCTATTCTTAACATCTGATCAAAAGGAAAGGAAGAGAGTTTTCTCATTCCCCCCTCACCCCAAATCCACTTGCTAGACACGTATACAAGAAAGTTCAACCTTCTCAACAGAAAAAATAAAATTATTTTTCTAAATAAATCTGTGACATTTAAAATAAACACAGTGGGATGCTCTAGTTATAAGAAAACACCCACCTTTAGAATTCCTGATTTTGAATGGTACCGGTAGCTTAACATGAGTCACAGATCTGAGGCTCAGCTTCATTGCATCTTAGGCCACAGCCAAACCATCTGGAAGCCAAGTGACATGACCTGGCTGTGAAGGGCCATCTCTTACGACTTCAGAATGTCTGCTAATACTTAAGGCACAAGTGTCAACCTGTCATTGGTACAACCTACCAATCGCTCAACCGACCTCACTCATTTGACATGTGTCTTTTGAGTATACTACTTATCTTCCTATAACTGAGCATAAAGGGAAAAGTAGAGAAATACATTTCAATAAAGGGAGAGGAAGAGAAATAAGGGCATCATGATGGGTCATGAAGAAAACAAAACAGTAATGTATCGTACAAAAGGACACAAGGATAGGATATGTAAGACTGGGTAGTTAGATGGGGACAGGACCAGATGGTGAAGAAAAGCCAGCTTTGAAAAGATCTGGCTTTTCAATATTCTGGGAGGAATATGCTAGAACAAGGAAATAGCAAATGCAAAGGCCCTGGGGCTGGAAGATGCTTTGAAGAGAATGGCATGAGAGGTCCGAGAAGCAGTGAAGGACCAGATAAAGTCTTGTCTGCAGTAAGGGAGTCAGGCTGAGTTCTAAGATGGAAAGCTGATGGAGGTTATTAAACTTGGGAATGATAAAATCATGATTTTTAAAGGCTTGCTGTTCTTGGAGAGTAGTGGAGGGGTGAGAGAGCAAGAGCAGAAGGAGGAAAAGCAAGTTGCAGGCTTTTATAGAAACTGGAACTCACAGCCCACCAGCCAGTCTTGAAGAACAGCCCACAGCCTGAGGTCCTCATTGTTCATCTAATTGCCCCTTTCACCTGGATCTGACTGAAAGCCACTCTCCCCTGGGGACACAGCTTCCCCATGTCCTACTTAAGGGCTGGCTGCTACCTCTCCCTAGTCATAAGTGGCCTACTTGGGCCCTACTGCTTGTTCTAGACAGTTCTTCTCTCTCTTTAACCACCCCTGGCTTTGAGGCCATCAGTACACACTACCTCACTCCTTGCTGTGACCATCTATAGAACACCCTCTGTCACTGGCCACTTCCCTTCATTTCTCGATCATTTCCCTCCTCGCTCTAACATTGGGCCTAACTTTGTTCTTGGTGACTGCAATTTCCACAAGCTGGCGGATCTATACAACACCCTGGTGACCACCTCAATTCCTTGATCCTTCTCTGCTGCTGATCTTGCCCTCCATCCCTCCCCCCACTTCAGTGACATAATTATCCCCCACACCTTGTCATTACCAGTAATCCCACTCTTCCATGACCTCAACTTTGAGCCCCTCACCGTCCAACCACCACTCCCTTCCCAAGTCTCCAACTACAACCTCCAATGCACAGATCCTATGGCCTTCCCACAGTCCTCACTCCCAGTGGGTCCTTACAGCCCTCCTTCACACCCTGGGGTCCTCCATCATGTCAGCCAGCACCATCATCCATCCCATAGGTGCCCTCAGCTCCCTGGCCCCTGATCTTCCTCATTCACTTACCCAACTCTGGCTAACTTGAACTCTCCCCAGCTCTCCAACTATACCTCCAGAGCTGGATGTGGCTTGAGTAAAGCAAAACCATGCTTTCTGTGCTGCTGCAAAGACAAGACCACCTGCCTCAAGCGGGGTTGATGCTGCTTGGCAACCATGCATTTTCCTGCTCTGTGCTCTGCCCCATCCCGTTTTGCTCCTGCTTTCTCTTCTCTCCTCAGATCTCCAGGGCTTCCTACCCTGCCCCACTCCTCTCACTGGTCTAAGGGCATGGGGATGATGGATGTGATATGAAAAGGTACTATACAAGCTTCCGCCTCTATCTGCCCAGACTCCTCACCTTCCCCCCATTGCTAGGTAGGAACTGCCTGTGTCCTGTCTGAGGCTGGCCTCCTCACTGGTGCACTAAGTCGTATTTTCTGTCAACACCCCCAGCACTGTCTCTTTTCTCCCTGCATCATCAGTTTCTCTCTACTGGAATTTTCCCAACAGCACCAAAATGCCCTGCTGTTTAGTGCATCTTCAAAACCAAAGCTCTTTGGACTCTACTTTCTTCTCTGGTGGCTACTCCATTTTTCTGCTGCCTTTTTCAAGAAAGCTCCTCTAAGGAGGTATACCCACTCACTGTCCTCTTCTCTCCCTTTTATATTTTTCAGCTTTAATATCACTCCCAATACACAGCTCTGTCACAGTCCCCAATCATCACTAGCAGGAGCTGGCACAGCGGACTGCTCCCTCCTTCCTCTCTGTGGCTTACAGGAGACCACCCCCCTTGGAGTTTTTCCTCTTCCCTTTCTTTTCCCTCCTCATCTCTTTTTCTGTTTCTCTTCCTTCTCCCTGACCCCTTAACCCTCCAGTACCTCCACACTCAGCTCTCAAACTTCTCTCCTCAACCCACACTCCCTCCCTGATCTGATCTTCAGGCTTCTGTGAAGACCATCTCTATACAATCAAGTCCCAAATTCCTATCACCAGCTTGGGCATCTCCTGTCAACTCCAGACCTGGGTTTGTTGAATGAGTAGTGACTAAGCTACATGTGGTCATTTAATCACAACCACCCTCACCACCATCATGGAATCAACTCCCCCATCTAGCTCCCAATACAGAAAGAGAAGCTCACTGAATAGAATAAATCTCAAAGATTACTGAAAGGCTGCTTAGTGGGTGTGAACCAATGAAATGCTGGCCACGATCAGTTAATTTCTTAAACTCTAGTCTTGAGCAAACGACAAGAAGAAAAGGTTCCTACCCAATTACAATTATTCATGAGAATTTTCCCGGGCCTGCTTCTTTTGTCTGCCGGGGACGCTGTCAGAAACAGCCCAGTAAGGAGGTACAGCAAGAGTCGAGGACAGTCACTCGTCTTGCAACAGCTTAGATTGTGACTTCCTCCACGAACTCTTAATTAATTCCATCCCCATATTTTTAGTTTGTTTCTCAAACCTCTTACTTATATTATATTCCCCCTCATACCCTTCATTTCTCTTGGCATCCTCCCCCAGAAGCCCCAGTCTGTTTCCTGGTCCTCTTTTCTTTCCCTGACTGCCCCCTTGCTCAGCCCTCTCCCGCTTCCCTCTTCCCTCTTCACCTTTAAAAACTGAAAGCACTAAACTGACAGACACTGTTATGTGGTTTATTTTTTTCCTGTTCCTGCCTGAGCTGCAGGAAGGCTCTCTCCTCCTTGCTTCTATAGCAAGAGCCTGAGTACTGGGTTGCCATGGCAACAGCGAATCCAACCAGGCCGGTCCCAGCGATGCTAAGAACTGCCATGGTGAGGAAGCTGCTACAAGTCGCCCCTGAGTCTAGATGGGTCGGGTACATCGTAATTCAAGACCAGGCTGGGCAGAATCTGCCTGGAGCCCAAGATGGGACATGAGGCCCACGGCTGCATGGCGCGCGGGGAGACAGCACCATCAATAACAAGGCTTCTGCAGAGCGAGCAGAATTCCCACCATGATGTGGATTCATTTGAAAATTTTCAAACATCCCTATTCCTTTATCTTCTCCAAGGGAGAACCTTTTGCCTCTTTTTCGAGTCTTGGAGAACTCTGAAGAAAGTAAGAACCAATCTACCTGTTCTGGCCTCTCCCCTGTAATGTCACCTATCTGCCCATTCCTGTCCCAGACTGGGTGGCCCTGTGTGGTCCAGGTAAAAAGATCTGGCAGTTCTGACATGGCTGGAAACACCTTTGAGAGTTAATTAGTGGTATACCAAGGTATTTCAGCCGTGGAAGATATCTAGGCCCCCCTGGCTGTTGGAATGGATCGTTCAAGTAGGGCAACAGGTGCTATGTTGCATGACACTTTCTCGAAAATGTGAGTTGGTGAGAAAAAAATTCAGGAAATACCTTTGTAGCGAGAGGCACCATCCGCAGTGGGGATCTGCTGCTGCTAAGCACTCCGAACAGGATTTGTGTTTACTGCAGTTTGCAACACGAATTCTCCTCACCTAAAAATAAAGACACCAGTGGTTCAGATTGAATTATAAGCAACACCAGAAGGAAGAAAAAAAACCCCACTCTAACACCTTATCTGATGAAGGGCCACAAGGAGTGTATTTGTCAACTTGAACTCCAACTGTCTCCACAATGGCAGCAGGCAGCAGGTTTCAAGTTCTAGGATATGACGTGGTCGTATAAGAATCACCTGGGGAGCTGTGGAAACCACACAAGGTCGGCCCTGCCCCTCCCCCACCTCAGGCTGTGCAGCCACAAATCTGACCAAATGCACATCCAAAATAGTCGGAAAAAAACTGTAGCTGTGCTTGAGCAGTACTTTTTTTTTCTCGTCAGTATTCCCTACATGATACAGAATAACGACGACTTAGTTCTTTAAATATAGCACTGACATTGTATCAGACATTCTAAGTGATCTGAAGATGATTTAAAGTATATGGGGCTGTGCAAATTTCATATGAGGGACTTAAGCGTCATGAATTTTGGTATCCCAGGGGGTTCCTGAAACCATCCCAGCAGACACTGAAGGTCCACTGTATTCCCAGACCCCTCTGCCCCTGCGACTGTTGCAGAGTCTGGGGGTGGGACCCAGGATCTCAGGTGACTCTGACCTGTAGCTGGGATAGTGATCTTCGAATAATGATTTCCACAGGGATCAAAGAATCAGGTCACCTGATTTTCATACAGGAACCTCAGTGTGGTTGGTAGCACGTTGGAAATGAATTTTTGGGAACAGCAAATGGCTCTGCCCCCTGGGAGGGTCCTGGTAAGGCTGGCACTGAACATGAAACTCCAGAGGCAGGACTAGGTCTCCCGCTGCCTGTCAGGGCAGCTCCTGTGTTGCTTGCTCAGGTCCCCTCTGCTGGAGTTGGAAATAAAAGAAACAAGGAGTATTCAAATCACTGCCCTGCCCCTAGAGCTGCATCTGCCAGTGTCAGGAAACAAGAGCTCACAGAGCAGCCATGCTGGGCAGAGCCTGGCGGCAACTGAGGCGACTGTCAGAGTCTTGGAGTCACTAAGGGTAGTATGGCACATTTTCTGAAGGAAAGGTAGTAAGGAAACTTGTGGAACTCATTATGCTGGAAGATGTACACACTAGAAAGTATAAGCAGAGAAATGAAGAGTTCTACAAGGCGTTTTCAAGGTACACAGGGAATATCCTGAGGAGGACTCCTGAGTTCTAGGTTGACTTCATGAAGAATAATTGCGTCCTTCCATTTCTCAGCCTTCCATGCTGCCGACAGATGCAGCTGGCAGACCACGAGTCAGAGTCAGAATTAACCAGAATGTGGATATTTATTTCCTTGTAGCTCACAAAACATCTTTGATTCTGAGGGATTTTAATAAGTGTCATGTAATCTCTCTAACTTTGTTTCCTAATCTATGAATGGCACTGGTACCACTGACTTCATGAGGTTATTATGAACACTAACACATACTAAATAATATGTATCATAAATATCAGACTGTGGAAAAGGCTTCCACTAGAAAATTCTTCCCGGGACTTCAGGCTTTGAGTGACCAGAGACTAGAACTCTTTTGTTTCAGAAAGGGAGGACCTGTCAACTACCGGGGGGCTTTCATTGTGGTTTTTAGCCTCGAGTCCTGGGTTTTGGGGTTCTGCAGCTATCCATGAGGTAAGTAATGGGAACTCATGAACTAGTTGCAATATTTCAAAAAGCCAAATGGAAAAACACACACAGATTAAGCCAGACTTCAGTATCTTTGCTTTGAGAGTTGGAATTTTCTCAGCTCTGTGTGGTAGCACAGTCAGTACTCTAGCTGGCAGTTTTGAGATGTCCTTGATAAATAAAACCTGGAGATGGGAACGGTTACTTAATACACAGTTTTTCTGAGAAGACAAAAGTCTTTCAAATATGGGATGCCAGGGAGGAAATGTGATAAAAAGTGTTTGAACAGTGCTGCAAGCCAGCGTAGAAGATTCTGTGTGTTGAAAAACTGGTTTACAGAGCTGTGGGAGTGACAGATCTGACCATCTCAATGTGGTTATTTTGATATAACTGACTTTTCAACACGCAAAGAGCAACCTGGCCTTTTTAAGAATACCAGAAACTCTGAAGTGCTGGCACCCTTACCCTGTGACTCAAAAAGTACCTGTAGACCAGTCATTGCATCCTCCTTTCAATGACCGAAAGGAAAAAAATGGAAAATGTGGGTGGGCTGAGGGCATCTGTGACACCCATTATGTAATGATCTAAGTAAGCTCCAGTTACCTCCTCTGCACTCGGTGTGTTCAAACGGCCATAGGTAAACAGCACTAGACAAGAACATTTCCTTTAGTCTTCATAAATTTGGAACTTGATCACATTTAGGATCAGGGCTGAGTTTCAGTCCTAGATCTTCAACGATTAATACACACACACACACACACACATCCTTGATATAATCATTTAACCTCTCCAAGTCTTAGATTCTTCATATATAAAACAAGGGTAACTTTATATCATTCAGTTACTAACACACCTCATTAGCATTCTTTGTGTGTGTGTGTGTGTGTGTGTGTGTGTGTGTGTGTGTGTACAACTCTATACATCCAGAGAGACCATACAGTGATGAGCACATTCTCAGTTGGGACTCCATAAAAATTAGTTTTCTCTCTTCTTCCCTTGGTGAAAGCATTTTGCAAAAATGAAGAAAATGTTTAAAAGGTATTATTTTTATTTCAGTAAGCGGGAGAAGAAAAACTAAAACACCCAGATAACTAAGAGAAGGAGGGTAGGTGATGTATATTTCCTGACTCATGAATGTGTATGAGGCTGTGGCCTGATCTTAACCTCAAATTCCAAAGTCATTCCCATTGGGTATACTCATAAATGCACGTACGCGTTCGGTGCCCACACAATAAATGCATAAATTCAGTTACCTGCTGATTATACGTCCATTTGCAAGCACACACAACCTCCTCTGAAAAACTTGGCACTGGAAATATAGCCAATAATAAAATTGTCTAAATAGGTAATATTTTTTGCTTACTTACTGACGATCAGGATGCTTTTTAATTCCAGGCCTGTGACCCACTGCAGGTCTTCTCAAAGCTTGCAGCAGTTTTTAAACTCAGTAGTTCAAAGTAAAAGCTTTGCCACTAGATAACGACACCAATTAAGTAATTTTTATTCATAAGTCAGAACCAATAATTGGTATTTCTACCTACCTCTTTTCCAGCTGTCAGATAGATGTAGATATCCATCAGAGGATGAGGAACCAGCTTGTAGAAAACAGGTGTTTCTTCTTTAATTTCATAGATAACCTCTGGACAATTTGAAGTCAAATTCTCCCCAAGAATAACCTATTTTTTTTTTTCAAAAAGAGAAGTACAATTTCTATTAGGTGTTTTGAATGGCATGGTGGCAAACCTTGGGGCTTAGTCCTGAAGTGACATCCTTTCTTGGTTACTACATAGACTGGCTAAGGTAGGTCATCCCTTAATCCTCCTAGCCATGTCTTGGTCTTCGATATCAAGTACAGCACATCTGTGTTTGCAGGAGACAAAGTCACTAAAAACTGACAAACAGTAAAGCCACTCCTCAGTGCTGGGGCACTGTTCTCATGTGTGGAAGCTTGTTGTCTACAACGTCTCATCACATTTGGCCCTCTCAGAAGCCCAAGTGACAGCTTCATTAGTATTGTCCAAGAGTGATCTTGAGCCTCAAGGCAGAAGCTCCTCAATATACATTTGCCTGGGTTACTCGGGTGTCCCTACCTGATTCTACAGTCATGTGTTTTAAAGTAACCCCGATGACTGTCGTAATAGACAAGTAGGTATGTATTTGCATATAAAACATAAGCAGGTGTGAATCAGTACTCAGTGTCTTTGAAATTGGACACCTGAGCATCACACTCCTTCAGTCAACAAACATCTACTAAACACCCAGTGTGTATCAGGCACTATTCTCATTGTTTCGAAAATGGCACAGAAAAAAAAAATAGGGCAGGGGGAGAGAGCCTGCCCTCAAAGAACATATATTCATGTGTGTGTGGGGTGTGGGGACGGAGTAGTGGCCGACAACCGTGAACGAGTAGATTATGAAATGTCACAGAAGGTGTTAAGTGAAATAGTTTAAAATCAAGTGGATAAAGAACAGGAGAAACGAGCTCAGGTTAAGTCTCATGGAGAAGGTGACATTTATTTAGAAAGTTGAAGGAGATAAGTCATTTAGACTTCTGGATGAAACGTTTTTCAAAGGGACCCTGCCATGAGAGGAGGCTGATCTGGCTCGAGTGGAGTGAGGTGGGAGGAGTGGCAATGAGGCAGTGAGGAAACAGGTGGGTAATGTAGATTCTGGTAGGCCTATGTAAAATCTTCCCTTTTACTCTCACAGGAGAGAGGAAGCCATGGACCTGAACAGAGAAGGGTGTGGCACAGGGGCTGAACATGGTCTAAAGGCCATTTGGAAGCGATGACCGTAATCCTGGATGGACATGATAGCTTGGGGTCAGACTTGCGTCCTGACTCTACCTTTGAGTAGCTGTGCTAGGTTGAACTAGTAATTTACTTACCCTCCCTGGGCCTCAGTTTCCTCATCTCAAAAATGGGACTAAGGATGCTTTCTTTATTAGGCTCTACAACAATCAATTAAGAGCCATGAAAGCTGCTCAACACATAACCTACACTTAATAACCTATGCGTGGATTGCAGGCTCCTCTTGGGTACAGACCATATCTTCATTATCCTTATACTTTTCCCTTCACCCAGTACAATGCATTTTGGCAGCTGGAACACATTCAGATTGTTGGTAGTCACATTTCCACCATTGTGGGCATCAGTTACATGGGGCATGTAACTTGGAAAGAAAAACTTGGTACCTGGGATGCTTTTTTGGGCAAAACAACTTTTTACACATCTACTGATCAATAATATGCCTATCCCTACATATCCTGGTGGCAACTAGGCACGTGCTATTTAATCACAGGCTTCTTACCAATCGGGCACATGGCACATACCCTGCACCCCACCCGCTTCCAGCCTCTGCACCTGAGCCTGGTTTGCTCTGTGATCCATGACTTTGTTCCATGCGCTTGGGTCAAGCCCAGGTGGATTGGGTACAGCTAATCCCCTGGACTGCTCACCAAATTCAGTAGCAGCTCTGCAAAAGTCAATCTCACTAACCAAATATATTAAATATGGCTTTAAAAAAATCTCTTTTTTAAACAGAAGCAGTTGGTCTAAAGGGAGGTGAGAGGTCTGTCCTGTTTTTAAATGACTTCATAGCTGTGCCGTACAATGTGGCAGCACTAACCACAGAGGACCATTTAAATTAAACATTCAGTCCCTCAGGCACACCAGTCATAGTTCAAGTGCTCACTTGCCACTCATAACTAGTGGCTACCATATTGGAGAGTATGGATAAGAAACAGAAGGTCCTGATGGACACTGCTACTCTACAAAAAACTTTAAATAGCAGGAGCAAAGGGCAGGCAGGCACTGACCAGGGTGTGGGCTTGCCAGGATTTGCCACCTTGATTTCAGTAAACTCTTACTTAACTCAGACTCAGATGGCTCACCTGGTTCCAGAAAGTGATGGTTTAGGGGAGAAACTGGAAGCCAGGTTAAAAGAAAAATTCACTGGAAATATTGTCAAGTGAGACTCAGCGGAAGAAAGGCTGCTGCCCTGGTACCTCTTCAGGAAGTATCACCTCCAAAGTCTCACTCGGCAGCACAGCCTGAGCCAAATTGTCACCAATAAACTTGAGCCTGCATTCAATAGGGTCTTCAGTGCTCACTTCCACTTAGCATTAGGAAAGCAGAAAGAGTGGAGGAACAAGCTAAATGACACTAGGAGGAAGCAAAGCCTCAAACCACACTCTATAGGACAAAGAACCTGGTTTTTTTTTTAGGAAATCAAGGTAGGGAATAAAAACGAGGGTGGAGATTGTTCTAAATAAGAGAGAGATGGAACAAACAAGGTGGTTCTGAGCAAGAACAACTGATTTTTAATCAATTGGGAAATTTTAGTTGTATGGATGGACAGAAGCTCCTCCTCAGTAATTGTAGGTGGCTTGGTTAGTTGTGACAATAGCATTGTTGTTGCAGTTATTTAAGACCATTTTTGTCATTTTTTTAGACAGGTGAATGATACAGTGTCTGAGAACGTAAAGAAAGTAAAAACAGAATTTAGGAACCACCACCACCTGTCCATTGTGAGTGAATTAGGGGTTCCCTGCAGTTTTATTGGGGGCTCATGTTATTTACATGAGCATAGCTGATGGAGATGGTGGGGGCGGTTGAGAGGTCTAGTTTGATGTAAATGATCTACTTAATTCACAGCTTGGAGAGGGAAGCCTTTCTTTCTTACATTCTTTTGGTACCAGGTACACCGTGTGCCAGTTTGTTTAACAAGCCTGGCCTGCACTGAAGCTTGCCTCACTAGATACGGATGCTGGGTGTGAATGGCGGGTTTTATGGATGAGGAAGTCAAAGCCATCTGGAAAGCAATCTGGCATTATCTATAAAATTATAAGGTACATGTCCTTGGGCCCTGCAGCCCCTCGTATATCTATAAAATGACCCATGCTCATTGAAGCACCATATCTTATAAATGAAAGATTGAAACAACCTAAATGTCCAATAAGGAATAGGTTAGTAAACTGTAAACAATGGAATACTATTCAGTCATAAAAATAACTAGAAACTTCTTTATGTATCACATACATATGCTCAACATGTTATATTAAATATACACATATAAATATAAAATATTTATATGTAGGTATATGTAATATATGTCTATTTAATATGTTAGATGTTTATTAAAAGTGGGAGAGAGGAAATAATATCTCCTCCCCTTTCAGATATGGACATATATACACTCATGCTGGAAAGATCCCCACAAAACTGCTCTACCCGGTTGCTGGGAAGTCAGGAATGGGTGATTTTCAATGGACATTTTTTTGGTTCTTTTGAGTTTTGAACAGTGCTAATGTATTACCTTCAAAAAACAAAGAAGTAAAATTAAAATTTAAAAAATGTTTGCGAGTGCATGGTTAAAAGTGCTTTTCTTTTTGCTAGGCAATGCAAAGAATCATCTCCATAATCCAGAGGATAGAACAAGAGGAAGTTTTCATTTTCCTCCCAAGGGTCCCCTAGGCATGGGGGCCTCTACTTTTGTGATGCTCAGTCTCATGTCTCAAGTGAGTAGGACAGGGTTCTACTAACATCATCTCCCACCCCATCCAGCCCAGCCCAGCCCAACCCAGGGGCACCAACACTACAAAACACCCAAGGACATCCACACAGAGAAGAAGGCTCACAAGACTAGAGTGAGAGAAACGGTTCCTTCCTCAGTTGGATTTAGCTGGGCGACCTCAGAAACAGAATAGGATCAGTGAAGCAGTGCAGGAAGGAACCATGAGTCACAGAAACCCAAAATGGGCTGAATTTTGCATAAGAGAAATCTTGTCCAATTCACACACTGCTTGGGCATGAAGTGGATTTTTATTCCTTCCAGCATTCAACCCTAATATAGATCTATTCTGAAGTCACTTCGAGCCTCCTCTGTGTATGTTTTTATTTATTTACTTACTTATTTATCTATGTATCTATTTATTTATTTGTGGTACTGGAGTTTGAACTCAGGACCTCACACTTATTAGGTAGGCACTCTACCTCTTGAGCCGTGCCTCCAGCCCTTTTTTGCTTTTTTAGTTATTTTTGGTTTTTTTATTGTTTTTGTTCTTTTGTTTTGGTGGTACTGGGGTTTGAACTCAGGGCCTCATGCTTGCCAGGCAAGCAAATGAGGCTCTACCAAGTGAGTAGTTCTACCACTTGAGCCACTTCGCCTGCTCTTTTTTAGTTATTTTTCAAGCAGGGTCTCGTGCTTTTGCCTGGATCTCAATCTTCCTACCTCAGATCTCAATCTTCCTACCTATGCTTCCCGAGTAGCTGGGATCCTAGATGCCCACCCACCATGCCTGGCTTCAAGATGGGTGGGTCTTGCTAACATTTTATTGGGGCTAGCTTTGAACCTTGATCTTCCAGAAGTCCACTTCCTGAATAGCTGGGATTACAGGCATGAGTCAGCACACTTGGCTCCAGGTAGATTCTTACATCTTCCTTCATCCTTCCAACATCATCTCCCCTCAGCTTTCCCTGGCTGCCTCTCCAGTACACCAGTGTCCCTCTCTTCCCACCACTCTGCATTCTCCCATCACCATCTGAAATGATGTTATCACTGGATAATTAATTGACTTATTTTCCATCCTTTTCTCCCCGGCCCCAGGAGGGAGAGCTTGCCTATTTTGTTCGCCTTTGTATCTTCAGTACCCAGAACAGTGTCTGGTACAGAAAAGGTGCTCAATAAATATTTATTAAATGAGAAACCACTCAATTAGCATTCAAGATTTTAGAAGGCTCTTTACATTCTTCCAGCTGGAGCCTGTGTAGAAAACAAATTTTCCCCGGTGGAGAATTTCAGTTCATGTCAACATATTGTTTCTGTTGACATCTTTCTGAAGCCTCATGGAAGGCTATTAACTAGCCTTGGGATTTGGATTGCATACAAAAATCTCCCAAGTCTGCCACTGAAATTAAGCAAGTGAAGACTTCCACGCCATGAGGTCGCTGAACAGCCCTGCACGACACGTGGAAAGAAACCCACAGCGAGAAAGATGGGGGAAAAAATTAGACAAATCACGGTTTCTTTCTTTATGACCACCATGACATAGAAACGCTATGGGTGTAAAAAAGCTAAAACATCTTAGGGCAAATTTCTTTTCTTATGCCTTATTTTGTGGAGCTGATCAGTGGAAGGGCAAACAAGCCAATCCTCATTTATTTTTCCATAAACAGTTTCTGAGAAATGCTGGGAATGGGACTTCACACACACACACACACACACACACACACACACACGAAAAAGTAATTATCTAATAGTGTTTTATATGCCTTAGTAGTAAAGAATAATAAGGATAAAATGCAAAGATAAAGGCGAATTTTTCTTTTGTTTTCCAATCTATTTATTTCTGACTAAGTAATAAGAGAAGCATACAGCCTGACCCACGAATTCTAGATTTGTGGGTAACATGGGAGTAAATGTTCCAAACCGGAGAGTCCCCAAACTCACAAGTCGGAATGACTGAGTGGACTAAATATGCAATAAGCTCCATATGACATTCAAAACAGCCAACCATGAAACCCACTTCCAAGTTTTGACACTTCCTGCTGTTCCCACTTTTTGGTCCATTACTGCCCCTCAGTTATCCCCACCACCCCCACTTCCAAGTCCAGGTTTTGTCTGAGTCCCCCAAAACTTCCTTTCCCTTATTTTTACATTCTGTAGGAGTACCATACAATATTTCATTTTTGTATTTTCCCTTATGTTCACTTGAAAACTTCAAAAACTTGAAGTTAGACTCCAGGTGTTTTGTAGTTTGGCTTTGAGTTGGAATTCAGGAAGAAATTTCTAGAACTGGTTTAATTTCACTCCATAGTTTGGGAAAATAAAGTCCATTCACAGAAGTAGAGTTTTGATGGCCACACAGGTAGGTGACTCTAAGCACATGAGAAGTTCCCCTCTGTGGGACGGGCTCTGCTGAGCCCTACTTCACCAAGATACTGGGAAAACACTAGCCTCCTATCACTGGGGCCATTCAAAAAATTCAGCCTGATCACAGAATTCATACCTTTCTCAAAAGGGCATTCTGAGAAAAAGTTGGGCCTGAGTGGGGGTTCAGAGGCCTGCCTGAGAAGAGGGAGCTCAGCCCTCTATCTGCTGCTAGAAGGCCATCCCGAAATAGGAGCAAGCTAAAACCACAGAAGCCATGCCCCATCTCAGGAAACTTTAAACAACTGCATCTTGGGAATCAATTCAGCTATCCCAATCTTAGAAAGAAAACTTTTAAAACCAATTCTAGGAACTTTTTAGCATGTTCTCCAGATTACATCCCCACCTCCCCCAGCTGGGGTTTAAATTCAGGACCTCACACCCTCAGGACAGGTGCTCTATCATTTGAGCCACTCTGCCAGCCCACCAGACTGCATTTTAACTGTTCATGCTGTTCCATTGGGGGATAAAAAGTTGGGCTCTGGGGACAGATCATTTCAGTTCAAATCACCTTGAGCCAAAGGCCCAAGCTCCCTAAGCGTCAGGATTTTTCCTTGATAAAGTAGGGGTGGTAACAGTGTAGACTCGTGAGGATTAAATCAGTTAACCCGTGCAGATGCTGGTTCTCATGCCTGGCACATCCTCAGAGCTCAGTTCTGTTACCTATTATCATTCTTCACCTGCTGCCTTCTTATCTTTTATGCTTACAAGAAAGGTTAATGGGCCTGCATAAAGTTACAAATTTCAAATTTCATGCATATTCCCTTATTACTTATCTTACCACCTGGAAAAGCTCAAAAATATTGCACTCTGCCCTTGGGTTAAGGACAATGTTCTATATACAACAGAGTCAGGTCAAAGGAATCCAAACCACACCATCAGCCGTACCACAATCTGGAGAAAGATACAGCAGTGTGTGTTCCTAAAACGGCATGCCCTGGGTGACACGTGCAATGTGCATTTCCAAAAGCTGAGCTGAAAGCGGGCATACTTTTCAGCTGATCTCGGTGGAGATGCTGACAACTGAAAAAAATTATTGCATGCAACCACCTTCAGAAAGGAAGTAAAATGGGGAAATGACTGGGGTTGGTGGGGTGGGGGAGAGAAGTGATATGCCTTATGACCACAAGGACCACCTACTGGTAAATTTAGGAGGCAGGGCCCTTTGGGTCCTAAATTTCTTCGATTTCCTCAAAATCTTATAAAGGGACTTAAGAAAAAAGGGCAGAAGGAGGCAGCAAAGGTATTAGCATGCCAGAAAAGTCAAATTTTTCTGTGGACTATCACTAAACTCTTACCTTTGGAGGCAGTGTTGTCTTCCTTGGAAAAAGTGCATTTTTACCAACACTTTAAACGTGATCCACTAGCTCAGCTCAAGTTCAAAGTGATTTTCCCACATAACAGAACACGATACAGCTTTTTAAAAATACTGTTTACAAAGCATTTGCAGTGGCATTTTAATATAAGCCTCTTCCCTCATTAGCTGAAGAAAAGAAGGAGGCGAAATTGGATAGAGTCTGACCTCAACTATGTAAAAAAAGAATCCAAAATGCTGACAGCGGTTGCCTCTACATGACGCAATTAGGATCATTTTTTTTCTGTGCCTTCCTCTCATCCCCCGCCACTCTGCAACTCTCCACGTGAGCCTACAGTACTTTCACAAGCAGGAAAAATTATTTCAATAGCGTGAAGTTTAAAATGGCAGCAAATTATATTAAAACTCCATGAGCTTTGCAGAGACTTAAGAATTTCAGGCTTTCATTTGGTGATGATAAAAACAAAAACAAAAAACCAAAACCCAGCAACCAGCTTCCAGTCACTGTCTCCTGCCTCTCATTCAGCCAGGCACATACTACAGTGCCTGGTGCATGTCAAAATGCTGTCGCCTCTTGATCACTGGGAAACTGATGAGTCAGGCTGTGGGTGATCCAAGCCCTCTTTTCTTCTCCTCCTCCCACTGTCTGCATCAGGCTGGGTTTTGTTTTGTGCCGCTCATTAGTACCTCCACGCTGCAGCTTAGAAGCCAAGCTTGTGTCTATCAATGTTCGTCTTTTCTAACAGTTCTGGTGACAAGTCTGGCAAGGGAGAAGCGTGGAGTTTTTGAATAAAGGGATTTGGGGATTATCTGTGGATTCCAAGCCTTCTGGGCAATCCTGAGTCTTCAGGTCTCCGGGGAATTTCAGGCAAATCTGCACATGGGATACAGGAGGAATCTGTGGAGTTACTGGGCTGTCCTGGGGAACCTAGGGGTCAAGCCTGCACACTTTCGTCCCTTACCACCTCCTACTGTAGGAGTGAACCACCTAAAGGAAGCTGTCTCTTGGGGGAGGAGGTTAGATAGTTCCCATGAAGTGATCATGCCAGTATGGGGTTCCCTTAGTCACACTGTCTGCCTCCTCTCCAAACGTGATTCTTCCCTGAGCCTCTAGAAACCCTGATCCACCCCAGGAGCCCTGGGACGCCTGTCAGCATAGCCTCCCACCTTCCCCCCAGATCCCTCAGGGGGAGGCAGTTGGGCTCTGGAGCAGAGGTTACAAAGTCCAGGAAGCATGGGGACATTAGTCCAGACTCAGGTTTTCCCAGGTTCAAATCCCTGCTCCGTCCCTGTGTGACCTTGAGCCAATCACCCAACATCTCTGGACCCTGATTCCCTCATCTGTGAAATGGGAATGGCAGACCTCCCTCATGGAGGGTGTGGAGAGGGCTGAATTAATGAGTAATTGTGGTGTTAGTGCCCTATAGCAAGCACTATATAAAGTCAGTCACAAAACAAATGGACAGCAAGTCAACAAGTCAACCTGCCTTGTGATTTTTTTTTTCTGCCTTGTGATTTAAACCCTAAAAATGAGGCCATAGTCCTGGCTTCTGAAGGGGTGCCCTATCCAGATCTCCACAGCAAGACCACTCAGCCACCAACTTGCAGCAGTGTGTGGTCAAAGCTTGGTCCCACCCTCTGGTTCCCTGACATGGCTGAAACCTGGCCAGCTGCACATGAATGACTGGGGTGAACCCACAGGACAGGGAAACCAGGCTGTCCCATGGGGACCTATTTATAGCCAAGTGTTCTTTCACCTCTAATTCACCATGTAACAGTCTGGTTGGCTCAGCTTGAGGGAAACAGTGTTCTTGTCAAAACACCCTCAACGCAGAGAAACTAAAGCAGATACCTTAAAAGCAACTGAGGCCAATAGGAGAAGGGGACCAGGAACTAGAGAAAAGGTTAGATCAAAAAGAATTAACCTAGAAGGTAACACACACGCACAGGAAATCAATGTGAGTCAACTCCCTGTATAGCTATCCTTATCTCAACCAGCAAAAACCCTTGTTCCTTCCTATTATTGCTTATACTCTCTCTTCAACAAAATTAGAGATAAGGGCAAAATAGTTTCTGCTGGGTATTGAGGGGGGGGAGAGGGAGGGGGTGGAGTGGGTGGTAAGGGAGGGGGTGGGGGCAGGGAGGAGAAATGAACCAAGCCTTGTATGCACATATGAATAATAAAAGAAAAAGGAAAAAAAATAGTAACCAAAAGTCTGAATAAATGAATGATATAAAACACTTTTATAAAGTCAGTAAAACAATAGAAATTTTATCAATTGCCTTTCTTTACCCATGATGAGCTTTAGACAATAACCTCTGTGTTTTTTTTTAATCTTAACATCTTTCTTTCTAAAGTAACCAGAAATTAAATAAAGACACATGAGATACTCAAAAAAAAAAAAAAATCCCAAATCTGAAGAGATAATTGGTGAGGAGGCCCAGGAAGGATGGATGGAAGCTTCTTCTGCCAGGCTAATGGATCCAATCAGCCTGACCACGTTCACGTGGCTGTAGGTGTCACTGAGGGATGAATGTGGAATGACTGATGAGTATTTACCTTTCCCCAGGAAATGAAACTAGCACAACATAAAAGATGATCAATGTATATTTTAAAAGAATGCACACACAAACAAACTCCCACCCATATGTTACTGGGTTTCCTCCAAAGGAAACTGATTAAATCAAATGCCTACCAGGCACTCAGCTATGGGAATTCATGGCCCCTTCTCAGAAAGCTTAAGTTCAAGTTGAGAAAGATAAGGCAAGCATGAGGGAAGAGGGCAGGGATCAAAGGAAGACATTTGCAATGAGGGGAGAAAATAAGGCAGGCCCTGAGCATGTCAGGAGATGAGGGGCAGCAAGATGACTTTGGACTTAGACATCAACCAAGAGGAGGTGGGGTTTAAGCTGAGGCAAAACACAAATACAGAGGATGCAGGAGAGCAAAGGAAAAAAAAAAAAAGGAAACATTCCAGGCTGGGAATAGTTTGTCTAGAGCGGGGATGTGTGTGCAGGAAACAGAACTGGAGAGTGAGGGAAGAGGAAAGGTGTTTTCTAGGTTGTCAAGCATAGCATCACCTCTTTTTACTGAAGAGAAAACGGAGCCTCAGAGAGGTTAAGTGAGTCCACCTGCTAGTTGTTAGTGGGAAATCAGTCAGGAAAACAGAATCTGTCAGTATTCAATTAAGAATCTGAGCTGAGAGTTGACTGACTGGCTGCAGGAGGCCAAGGACTGTCATTAATCTAAGAGGACCAAAATAGAGCAGTTTCCAGCCATGAATGTTATTGGAGGACATGGGAGATGTGACACTGAGAACGTGACCATCAGATAATTTCACATGAGGTACTTGGCAGCTCTGATTTTAGTTTTTTTCTCCTCCCCGCCATCCCTCCCCCAAAGTGAATAAAAATCTCAACTTGACCAGGGTATATCCAGACAGTAGGGAAAAAATAGTCCTGTGAGATAAAAGTCAGGGGGAGTCTCAAAGCACGTCAGATCTCTAACCTCTCCGTGGTGCATGTGGATACAAAGGGCAGAAAACAAGCCCCCTCTGTGGGTGGCGAGTGGGCTGGAGGGAAGGAACACCTGTTTCTTCTTCTTTTTAAGCCCTATAATCTCTTGCCTCTTTGAAGCTGTGGGAAATCAGGTGCTTTGTACATTTCCAGTGTAAAGGAGAGCGAACTGAAAGGTTAAATGTCTCAGGAAGGTGAGTCAGGGATGGGGTGGGGCCAGACCCCTGTTCACCTCACCCAGAAGCCATGAGTAAGGAAAGGGTCATATCGTGACACATTCCCAGAGAGCAAGGTGGCTGGTGCTTCATGACATGCTGGGGGGCAAAAGGTCACTGTCACATACAAGATTTCCAAAATTCCTTCCAGGCCACTTCTGGGAGTCTCTAAGGTATTCACAGAGCAAATGGTAGAACTCAGGAGCATCAGAAACAACAACTATTACACAGGCACAAAATGGGTCACCCACAGAAAACCAACCTTAAGTAACTGGCCATCTCCAGTCCCCAAGAACAAAACAGTCCTGTTCATTACCACGGTGCCATAAACTGACGTCAGGTCGGAATGGATCAAGGTAGATGATGCAATTGGCTGCACTCTTTCAGGTTGATCTCCTTCTTTCTGAACATGTACACAAACGCACAAATAAAAAAAAAGATACTTTTTAGCAGTGATACTTCTCATACTGATAAAATATCACTCCATGACCTCTTAGGAGGGTCCCCACTTCCAGACACCAACTACATTTTCAAGGTCCCCATGAGCAACTCTCATTGCCTTTACCATGCCAGATCACCCAACCCACAGAAAGCGATGTGTTTACTATGCATTAGCTTGAATTGATCGCCAGCAGCGAGATGACCATCCACTTAACACTCCCCATGGCTGATATATGAAGCCGAGTTCCACTTTATTGCCAAGACAGAGCCCACTACTGATTTGGGAGGGAGACAATTGTACACTTGGCTTGTTTGCAGAATCATCTGAGTTAAGCATTGGCTTTTGTGACGTTCCACACAAACCTTTCCCAAGATGTGACTCAGACGATCCTATTGGGTGGGAGGGCAGAGAGGAGGGACTCTGGAATGACAAGAACTCTCTGTGAAGCCCAAAGGCAGGGTAACTGATTCAGAAGGCAAAGAGGATGGTGGGTAAGACACAGCGACCCAGCTAAAGAGGAACCAAGCAGAAAAGCTGGTGCTTTATAAAGAGGAAACGAAAAAGCCCCACTCCCCACCCAAATGCATTCAAGTTGTCTGGAGCTTTGAGTACATGTAATCACACGCTTGCTTCTGATCACTAAGTAAAGCCCCTCTTTAAATCCAGAGCGGAGAGAGTGCCGACCAAAATGTCTTTTTCCTTTTTGTTTAAAAGGAATGAAGTGCCTCATGCTGCTTCCTGCCTCCAACGACAGGAAACTGAGTTTGTTACACAAATCTAGGAAGATATGGAGCTAGAAAGAGCCGTTGCCGTCTGTAGCTACTGAACACAGTGTGATAGCACACTTTATCTGCCAGAGCTGCCTTCCCAACTGCACTGAGGTTTGTAAAGGCACATTTAAGTTTCAGCCAATAGGAGAGCAGGCCAGCCCCACCAAGCATCATAGCAACTCCTGAAATCGTCCTGTTTGGGGAATAGGGGTGGGTGGGCAGGGGGAGGCCAAGACTTACTAACTTCATTTTATTATTGCCAACAGTGTTTATGTCTTTCAATTTATGTCTTATTAAGTATTCATTATTTTTGAACCCACCAAGTTTCATTAACAGTTAAACTAAATGGATTCATGGACTAAATTGATTTCTGAAGCCTTTAAAATGCCATCAATATTTCTTTGTTGAAGTTGCACTGTGAGGAAAAGATAAGCTAGCAAGGTTTCCCCTGGTCACTTTTCAAGGGAAAGATGTCAGAACCTAAGAAAAAGTGACTCATTTGCATAAAATATTCTATAGTAAACACGCTTTAAGAATTTTTGGAAAGCCCATTAGAGATTTTCTTTGCTTTGCAAAGATAGTACTTCTTGTGCCACTGGAAAAGATGAGGGACTGTCCTGTTAACATTGAAGCTAAGGAAAAAAATCTCTGTGGGTCTAAGAATTGGAACAATAGATCACTGTTTAGATAAGGAAGCCTCATGACTATGAGCAAAATCGGATGACCTTTAAATAAAAAAAGAAAATCACACATCTTGCTTTAAAGTAAAACCAGAATTGTTCAAACGTAAGCCTGGCTGACCATGCCTATTATTTTTATTAAATATTTGAGTATCACAGAGAGGCTAACTCAAGGAAATAGGCATCATCTCTGGGCTTCTAGAATGTTCTCAAGCCACTAGGTTTGGCCAGGGAACACCATTTCCTGTCAACTCACAACACAGAAACGGTAAAGGCTGCAGGTTGTGGATTGATTACCTACAAGTCCCAAATGGGACTGTACTCCCAGGTCCGGTACACAAGAGGTACTTAAACACTGTACCTATGCTAGTTAGCCAAGAAAAATAATGCCATGGATGGTCTTTGCTGAGGTGAGATATCCTGTTTGTGAAAGACTGGCTCCAAATCACAGAGGCAGCTCAAAAGCTAAAAGGGAGCATGGATAAAAATTGTTCCAAAATTACCATCTGCCCCATTCCTAACATCCTCCCTCAACTTCTGACTTCTGCTTGCCAACTGTGGTTTTCCAAATTGGGTCCTAGGCCAATAGCAGGGGTAAGCAGTACAGCCACTCCGTGTTCTCACACTTGAGAGACTGGTGTAACAGGACTACTTAATCTTTGACCTTGGGTCTCCACCACTGGGTGACCTGGGTGACTTATTTAACCCCTAGTGGGAGTTGGCCTTCTCATTGTGTGGTGACAAACTACTGTATTTTATGGGTAACTAGGTATGAAGAGAAGATAATCGTTCAAGTGCTAGTAGTAATAATCCCAGTTAACATGTATTGCTGCTCACAGTGCACTACTTGGAATGTATTTCTCATCTTACCTGGGAGAGGCAGTATAGGGCAGTGAGCCCGACACCTACATTTGAACCCTGGCCCTGTCACTTTCCACCTAAGTAAGTTTGAGCACATTAGCTACCTCTCTGTTGCTCAGTTTCCTCTTGTATACTGAGGAGGGTTGATAATGCATTTCTTCCAAATGCTGTTATGACAGCTGGATGAGTGAGCACACGAACCTCGATAACGCTTAGGAGAATGGCACATGGTAACATGCAATTCACGCTTGCTATCACTACCTTATTTAAAAACATCAAACAGTTGCTGCCACACCCCTGGCATGGCAGTTGTTTCTTCTTTGCCAAAAGAACCCTAATTTTCTTCAGATAGCTATAAACCCAAGCCTAGTGGAAACCATGTTGACCCAAGTCAAACAGCAACTCCACTCCCCACTGCCAGAGACTGACCTTCCTACCCCACACAGCTGAGGGTGGCCCTGTGACCCAGTAAGATGTCAGATGTTCACTGGACGAATTTCTTGGAATAAGCTTCCTTCTTGATCAGAAAAGGCTTTTGAGGACAGCCCATTGTCTCTTCCCTCACTTGCTCCCTTGGAATACAGTTGTGTGAGGCCATCAGGTACAGACTGGTTGCAGCCATTTTGGGTCCATAAAATTCAAGATGGAGGATGAAAATCAACAAGCTAAGACTGATACAGGGGAGAGCCAAGAGATCCTAGGTTCTTGAGGACTAGAATACAGTTGTGTGAGGCCATCAGGTTGGAATACAGTTGTGTGAGGCCATCAGGTACAGACTGGTTGCAGCCATTTTGGGTCCATAAAATTCAAGATGGAGGATGAAAATCAACAAGCTAAGACTGATACAGGGGAGAGCCAAGAGATCCTAGGTTCTTGAGGACACCAATGAGCCACAGGTCTCCAACCTTTACATATTTTTTTTCTAAGTTAACAGTAGATGGCATGGTTTAGGCCATGGTTGATTGGGTTTTCTGTCACTTTTTGGAACCAAAAGTGAGTCATTATTTAAGAAATGAGAATCATGAGTTGTTGGACCAGGCACTGCCCAGGCTGGTTCACCCTAGCCACAGTCAGGATTCCACAGTCAGTTATGAGGGAACCTGGAAGAAAACAGGAATGAGGAGGCTTGGCCCTTGGGAAAACTCTGGGGGGCTGCTCTGGCTGAATGGAAATGGATTCTTTTGTGTTGGAAACACATAGAAATGGACAGGTCCCTGTGAATGGGAAAAAAAAAAAAAAAGCCCTCTGAATGGCCTTCTGTTCATTTCAGCAAATGAAAACAAAAGGACAGGCTCCAGAGAAACCTCCTCACCAAAATGAAGTTAGTACCTAGGGAGCCTAGCAGGAAAAAGGGGGAAATTGTGCAGTCGGCCCCCTGTGTCCAGAAATTATTCTTCCTTTTTTCCCCCCATCCTGGCCTATTTTCTATCTTGCCCTTCTCTCCCCTTAGGCCATAATCGCTAATGTTGCTCTCAGCCTATTCTGTCTAGTTTATTAGGTGTAATTTATTTCTGAATCCCAGCCTCTGCTTGTTCGTCTGTGTGTAACAAGGTTAATACCTTGTAATGATGCTTTTGCCAGTTCTGCCTTTCATGACAAAATCCAATCTTGATTTAGCTCTAAACCTTGTCTCCCCTTTGGGCTTTCTTGGTGCCCTCAGAGTTGTCATTCTGCTTCTCCTTCCTGCCATATCTCACCACAGTGGCACGCCTACACTTCAACCACCCAGAGAGAAACTGTTCTCAGCTGGGGAAAAAAGTGCCCTTGTCTTAATGATGCTGAGGCTGAAGCAAAAGCTTTGAGCCAAACAGAGCAAACTGGCCCCAAGGCTACTGAGAGGGCATATGGAAGGGACGTACATGCATGTGTGTGTGTGCGTGTATGTACACATATGTGCATGTGTGTGTCTCTGTGTGCGTATACACAAGTAGTGGGGTTCAGTTTATCACAGGGGAAACAGCTTAACATCCTTATAGTTCCTTCACACTGTTCTTCACTAACAATAAACAGTCCCCTGTTGTATCCCACATGTTGTGCACTGCACAACTCAAGGGGGCACCAGCCATGATTTCTGGGGTGTGAAAAGCGCCCTCTGGCATTGAGCAGCACCACAGCCCTGCCCCACCTTGTTAATGGCTCAACTCAGGGAAGTTCAGACAAGGGTGTTCATGGCCAGTTGCAGCTGTGTAGCAAGACCCACAGGAAATGTGCACAAAGCAGGGCCTCCAGTGCTGGGGACTTGGGGAAGGTACAGCCTCTAGTCTGCCTGGTGCTAGAAGGACTTCTGTATGTTGGGTTTCCTTAAGACAAGAGCAAATACCAGCTGGGTGCGTATCAATTTCTTACACCTTCATAAAATGTCCTTCTTGGGCACTAATTTTGTGCTCTGTTCCCACAGGATGCACTTGTTTTGAAGTGGTTTCTGCATCATTCACTATTTATTACTCACCCAGTAAGGAAAACTCTGCAGCCAAGTTCTGGTCCCCACTCTTGTCCCTTACAGGTTGCATGGTTTTGGCAAGGTTAGTCCCTGAATGAACCTCAATGACCATCTGAGAGAAGAACTTACATGGGGGACTCATGATCGAGAGGAAAAGTCCAAAGTGTGCAGAGGCAGGCGGCAAGGGACAGAGCAGGTGGCCTCTTACCAGCCCGTGTGACAGGTGAAGGGGGTGTGCCCTTCATCCCCACCCGCCTCTTCCCCCTCCTGCCTCTTAGCCCTAAAGTTCACTCCCAAGATCTCCCAAGATCCTAGACCCTCCTCCTTCCTGCTACTGTCTGAAGCTCCCTCCCCTCCCTTGGCTCCTTTCGTCAATTACTTACAAAATGTTAACTTCACTCAAGTCACAAAAAACTATGAACAGTGGACACTGTGAAAGCCACACAATCCTAGATTCTTAGAATGGAGAGAGCCTCAGTGCACCAGGGTCTGTTCACGAGGAAGCTATTGGTGTCCCCGAGGGATGGTTCCATTGTGGGGTGTCTATGGCATGCAGGACATCTAGCATCCCTGACTCTGTCCTCCAAATGCTAGTAGAGCCCCCCCCACCCACAGCACTCTAGCTACTGTCAAATCCCCTCCCACCTTTCCCAATGCCCTCTAGTGTCACCCTTGCCATGTAAGAACCCCTGGGATCCACTACGTGGCTTCTGAATTGCTGAAAACACTGATGCCCTCTTCCTATCACGGCCCCTGTCCAGTACATGAAAAATTGCAGCCAAATTTCCCAACAACCTCAACTTCATCTTCTCCATCTCAATGGGCTCTACCCAGTCCAGGCCTCCATCATCAGTCTTCTGATCTACTGCCTTATAACCATTAGCCTACTTTCACCCTACAGTCAAGGGTGGCCTTTAAAACATAAAGCAAGAAATCCAAGCAATTTTCCCTTGCATAAAATTCTTCAGGGCTTCCCACTGCACTTAGAATGAAATCCACAGGCCTCCCCAGACACCACCTGAGCTACTTCTTCAAACTCTTTCCTTGCCATTCTTTTCCTCCTTCACTCTGCTTCTTTTCCCATGGTGGTTTCTTTCAGAACCATATTTCATTAACATATTGCCATCTTTCCGCTCAGGGCCTTTGCACATACTACTTCTTCAATCCTTTGTGGGTTGGCTGTCTTTAATCTTTCAAGTTTCAAGTTAATTTTTACCTCTACATAGCACAGTTCTCCCCATTCCTACCATGGTTGTCTTTTTGAATCAGAGCACTCCATTTATTTCCTTTAGAATACTTATTATAAATATTGTTTAAATTTTTTATTTATTTTCTGTCTCCCAGTAGACTCCAAGCTCTGCAGATAGTTTATCTTATAATATACTTTGAAGGCAGCATTCACCTCAGCATCTAGAATGTAGTAGATTGTCAATAAATGTTTATTGAATAAATAAATAATACATGGATCGATGTTTGAATACTTTCAAATCAATATCTCATCAGGCAACTATGGTACATTGTTAAATAGGCTTAGTCATTATAGAGTCTGTCAACTGAGCCAAGGTCTGTTCCTTGTAAACACTGGGCCTGTCACCACAGATCTTGGCCTCCCTAAATTTCATATCTATAGTTCATTGACAGCTTGAAAGAGTCAGCTTCTGGATCTTTCACCTCCTCAGTCCATAGGCAATCTACAGATTCAGTATGTTAAAATGTGGCTCTAAAAAGTAAATAAGGCTCTTGACATGTGCTCTGACTACAGCAAAGACTAGGACTGTTCTTTCCCATGGCTAGAATAAAATAAGTTTATGAAAATGCTCTAGCATTATTTTAACTCTTTAAAGTAAAAACTGCTGTTTTTATGCATGGTGGGCATAGTAGAACATACCTATAATCCCGGCTACTGGAGGGGCAAAGATAGGAGGGTCATCGTTCCAGGCCAGCTGGGCAAGAGTTAGCAAGAACCTGTCTCAAAAATAAGGGGGCATGGTGGTCACAGCTACTCAGGAGACAGAGGTAGGAGGATCGTGGTCCAAGGCTGACCCAAGCCAAAGCCCAATACCCTATCTGAAAAACAAACTGAAAGCAAAAGGGCTGAGGGCTTGGTGTAAGTGGCAGAGCACCTGCCTGGCAAGTACAAGGCTCTGACTTCATCCACTTCAATTCCTAAATCCCCAGTACTGAAAAACAACAACAAAAACAACTGCATTCATAGCATGGAAAGAAGAAAGAGCAAAAGACTTAGAGGAAAAATGCTGTGGATTCAAGTTCAAGTTCTATTACTGATGACTTGTAAGTCATCAGTTATTTGTACTGTCTGAGTTTTCTTTATCCATCTGTCCATCCATCCATCCATCCATCCACCCACTATCCATGAAGCACTCACTGTTGACCAAACACTTAATCTATAAAACACACATGGGAATAAACCCTCTATTGTCAAAATAAACAAATCAAGTGAGTTTTGAAATAAAATGAAACACTTTACACTTCAGCTGTGGTAACTAAAATGAATGGTCAGAGCAGGGGTCGGGGGGCTCCATTCATATTCACAGTTCAGGAACAGAATTCAGGGATTCCATGACTTAGGATGAAGGAAAAAAAAAAACCCACAGGTGCACATCTTTATTTTAGCAAGCTCTAACTGAAACTTAGCATTTCCCTTCATTTCAGATTCAGGCCACCGTGCCATTAACTGAACCTGTGACTTTGTCACGAAGGAAATCAGATATTTCCCTATCATTTTATAGCTGTTGTACATATCTCCAAATATCATTTGTGTTCATCTCTACTTTGAAATTGCGGTAGTTCCCGTGGCTAGAATGTGTTAGGATATATTACTATATCTCAAGTTGAAAAAAAAAAGATATATTTGGATGTCAGCATAATTTGTTTATTTTGCGGGCCTGTGGGTTTTTTAAAATTTTATTTACTGTATTAAAAATATGGCCAGTTTCATCAGAGGCCCCCAGCACAAGAGCTCTGTTGGGGTTAGGAAAAGAAAGACTGTGAAGACAGGAGGTTGACTTTAGAAGACACCATGGCTGCCAGCTGCCCTGGGCTCCCTCTCCCATTGCCTCTGAGAAGCCAGGGTCAGCACTCAGAATCCAATTTTTGAAAGGGGTCAGTGATGGAGAAAGAAGTCTCAAGAGGAGGCCAACAAGCAATGATCAGGAACAGCTGGCGTGTTAGAGAACACGCTTCTTCAACCAGGTTGGTGAGGGGTTGGGGGGTGGGCGAGGAATCCCTGGGAAGGGAGTCCCAGGAAACATTCTGGCTTTTACTCTTCCTATAAGCCCAGTTCCAGGGCATTGCCTCTTAGAAGCTCTTATCTCACTGTGCTGTAACCACTGTCTCCTCCACTGGAGGAAGGGAGCCTCTTCTCACTTCCACAATCGCACACTGCATGTTACACAGCCTTGTGAATGCCTGGGAAACAGAAATGAGCCCACCTGGCCACTTCCCTTGCTGTGGCTGAACGTGTCTTCATCCCCTC
This sequence comes from Castor canadensis, assembly GCF_047511655.1. NCBI lineage: Eukaryota > Metazoa > Chordata > Mammalia > Rodentia > Castoridae > Castor > Castor canadensis. Next base: position 131,998,632 of record NC_133393.1, on the reverse strand, counting down.
ATTCATGTATTAATGGACTTAAAGGTGGGACCTTTGGGAGGTAATTAGTATTAGATGAGGTCAAAGGGGTGGGGGCCCCTTCATGGAATTAGTGGCTTCATAAGAAGAGGAAAAGAGACTTGAATTAACACACTTGTTCTGTCTTCCCATGTCATGCCCTCTGCCATGTTAGGACAGAAGAAGGCCCTTACCAGGTGCCAGTTACATAAACTTAGACTTCCCAGCTTCTAGAACCATGAGCCAAATAAACTTCTATTCCTTATAAATTACCTAGTTTCAGGTACTTTATCATAGCAGCAGAAAACTAAGATTCCCTTCCAAGCACATATAGCCCAGCAAAGGGCTGGGTGGACTCAACATAGAGCCTGACCCACTCCAATCCTTATGAAGTAACTCCCTACTTCCTGCCTGTATTGCCACCTGCCTACTCAGTAGTTCTTTCTGGGTGTCCCAAAGTCATCCAAGCACTAATCACAATTAAACTCGTCTTCTAATGGGTTTACCAGCACTTCTCAATGCTATGTCTTAAAAAGCTGTTGCATTCCACACACTGCCACGACCTCAGTTTGGGTCTTCAGTATCCCTCAGTTGGATGACGGCAATAAGCAGAATCTATGTGCGTCCCTCTTTGTCACTACTTTCAACCAAGGCAACATTATTTCTTGCCTGGATGACTGCAAGAGCCTCCTGCAGGCTTTCCTGCTTCCACTGGGGCCAGCCTCATCCATTTCCCACGGCGGCCATTACTTAGGAATTCAAATCCAATTATTTCACTTTCCTTCAAAAGCTCTATGCTTTGAGAACAAAATCTAATCTCCTTGCCAAAGCCTAGGGGGCCTGTACGATCCTGCTGCTGCCTCCCCTTCTCCAGCTTCCTCCACTAATTCTCTGCCCACTGCCTCCCTAGCCCCAACCACACTGACCATCAGCCCCCGTGAGCCCTTGTGCTTGCCCTGCAGCCTGCTAGGAGCTGACTCCCAAGACTCCACGGGGGCCTACACCCATCCCCTCTCATCTCCCTGGTATGAGAGGACTCTCCCCAACACCCCATCTAAAAGCACTTTCTCCTCACCTGTTTAGTGATGTGCCTCAGTTTTTTCATTTGTAAAACAGGAGCAGTAACAGTCCTCACCTTGTAAAGTTACAGTGAGAACTAAATGAGTTAATATCGGGAAAAATGTTTAGAATAATGCGCTTTAAGTTTTTGCTATCATTTTAATATGAAATTAACTCTTTGCTAAATGTTTATTGTCTACCCCATTTACTGTTGATATAAATATTTTCCCACACTGCTGGACACAGAATAGAAAGTCCAGGCGCTATGGGTTTGAACCAATGGTTGTCCTTCCCATCAGCTGCATTGCATCTAGTTTTGCCTCACCCACTTTATCTTCTGAATGATCTTTCTAGAACACATTCACTCAGGTTGTCTATGCTGTATAACTGCTGGAACCCCTAACAGTAATAGCCATGGTTTTCACACCCTGCTCAGAAGTTCCTTTGAGGTGATCCAGGGACAAGCCAGGGTGGGGGTGGCATGGGGTTGGAAATCTTTTGCTCTGCTTCCCCCTGGGTCCCTGCACTTGGAACTGTTCTCATCCAGAGCAGCAGGTCAGATGATTTGCTGTTCTTTTGCACATATGGAGTTTCTGGTTCTGTGTTAATTTTAAAGGCAAGACTTGGAAAGCCTGAAAGTACCCAGCCATCAGGATCCAATCTTACCACCTTTGCCCGTCTCATTACACCCTCACCATCTGGACCAAACACACCTTTCTGGACACTCCCCAGCTAGGGTGAGTGACCATCCTACCCCATGCACACACTGGAGCACTTTCCAGAACTCTCTTCTCTACCTTTTACGCTCAGTCTCAACACACAGCTCATGTGCTGCTCTGGAGCCTCTCATGTTCTCCCGGGTGAAGGCGAGGCCTGTCCGGGTGGTGGGGGGGTGGGAGGGGTGGGTGTTGCAATGTTAGATCCTCCTCCTGCATGGTGAAGTTTGTTTTCTTCTCACTTTTCCCACGAGAACAGGAGTCAGCAAGCCACCACCTGTGGGTCACATCTGGCCTGCTGTCTTTGCTTTGAGTGGTCCATGAACTAGGAATAGTTTTTACATTTTTAAATGATTGGGAAAAAATTTAAAAAGAAAAAGAAATTTGGGCCAGGCATATTGATTTATGCCTGGAATCCCAGCTACCAGAGAGTCTGGCCTGGGCAAAAAGTTGGCAAGACCCCCTATTTCAACCAATAAGTTGGAGGGGGTGGTTCACATCTATAATCCCAGCTGTGTGAGAGGCACAGATAGGAAGATCATAATCCAGACTGGCTTGAGATGTTATTTGAAAAATAACTAAATCAAAAGTCATGGCTCAAGGGGTAGACCATCTGCCTAGCAAAAGGGATGAGGCCCTTTGAGCTCAAATCCCAGTTCTGCCAAAACCATAAATAAATAAAAGAAAATAATTCATGTCAAGTGAAAGTTATCAGGAATATGGGTTTCAGTGTCCACAAAGTTTTCTTGGAATTTTTGGAATTACTGGAACCCTACAGGGTCATTTACCTCTGGTGTAATGGCTCTGTTCAGAGGTAAATGCAGAGTTCTGTAACTTTGACAAGGTTGCACACGGTTCGCAAACACCAAAATACTGATGATCTGGCTCTGTCCAGAAAAGTTTGAGGAACTCTACGTAACAGCCTTGGTTAGGATGTTGGCACAGGAATGGAGCCAAAGTCCCCAAACAACTTCTCTGAAGAAAACATCACATGGACCCATTGAGTGGACAGTCAAGCCAGTATGAGAACCAACTATAGGAACTCTGAAACATAGGTCACAGTTCTATTTATTTTGGTGACCATATACAAATTGGTATTTCTGCCAGAGAGAAAGATAAAACTAATAAAAACCATGAGCACATTTACTTTTTTTTTTTAAAACCCAACCAATGTCCCTAGCTGCCACTCTCATGTCCCTGCTCTGATGAACAGGTAGCCCCATGATGCTAACAAACTGTCCTCATGGTGACTTCAAGGCTGCTCAGTCTTCATCACCTATGTGCCAACACATGTTCCAGGAAGGAGTGGTCATCAGGAAACTTCCAGAGAGGCAGAGACACCACTATGCTATTGTAGTCAAGGTCACAGTTTGGCTCTTCTTGCTCTCATAGTGCCTGCTGGGGCTGTCATGTGTTGGACCCCTTCTGATTGGAGCAAAAGTTAGTACCTGCCCCAAGGGCAGCAACCCTCTACATTGAACAAGGGCTCAAAAAGGTGAAATGGAACCATTTCCATCTCTTTCCTGGTAATTTGGACTAAAAAAAAAAAAAAGCCATTACCCCATGAGTAGTTGAAGCTGAAGACAGGGGACCAAGGCAGGCTGAGGCCTACTGAAATGGAGGCAGAAGGGGCAGATGTTTGAGGGAGCAGAAAAAGTATCAGAACAGAGACAGGCTAAGTTGTGAAAATAACAAAATCTTGGACTGATTATCAATCATTTCCTGATCAGACCTCCTTTGAGCTGTCTTGAACTCAAAACTACCCACCAATTCCTTATCACAGAGCCCAACCTGTAACTATTATGATTCACTATGGTAGCAACTGTCAACACAAACTTAGCATTTACTCTGGTCCAGTAGTGCTCACTCTCTTCATGTGAACTCATGAATCCAGATAATAATCCTATGCAGCAAATAAGATCCTTATGTATAGATGAGGAAACTGAGGCACAGAACGGTTCAATAATTTGTCCAAGGTTACACAACTGGTGAGGAGCAGCTTTAGTCGCAGTTGACCTGGTTGTAGGGACTGTGCATGTAAGCATTACACACAGTACTGCTCCTATTCCTAGATTACCAAGTAACTCCATATGTTTCTGTCCACAAAATTTCCTCATTTCCTTCTTCAAGTTTATTCAAAGTAGAGCTTTGCAACTGTGCCTGACTACGATGGAAACTGGTATCAGGACTGATACTATAAGGAATAAACTCTTAGAGAAAGTGTCTGGGAGAATTGGTCTTGGTGTACAGCAGAGTAGAAGACTCTAGAAATTGCAGAGTAGAAGACTCTAGAAATTGCCTCACATCCTAAAAGCAAATGCAAATAAACTCTTGCAAATGCAAGAGTGAAAGAGCTAGCTAAACTATGACCTACAGGGTTTTTTGGTGTTTTTTTTTTTTTGAGACTCAGACTACATACCAAGAATGGTAAGGCTTTAGAAATCTTTGTAGGTACTTCCTTTGAGCAATTCAGAGGGAACAAGGGTAATGGAATGAGTGGGTTACTTTTTATGGCACTTTATGATAAAATACAATGGAAAACTGCAACAAGTACCCATTCCAGGTGTCTCAAAATACAAGGAAAATTGTTTTATGCTACTTGAGCATGAATTCGAATCACTTTGAGGCCTTGCTATACACAGATTTCAGTGCCGCCTGCACCTTCAGAGTTTCTGATTTAGGAAGTCTGATGTGAGGCCCAAGAATTTACATTTTTAGCAAGTTCCTCAGCAATGTTAACGGTGCTGGTCCAGACACCACATTTAAGAACCACTGTCCTACAGCATAAAGGCCTTTCCTCTCGTATTTGAAAGACAAGATGGTACACATTACTAAATTAACCATAGAAATTCCAATCCTACCATTCTGGCTATATATGGTCCAAGTTAACTCCTAGACTGGCAACACCAGAAGCCTGGCTATTCCAGTGAACAGAAATATCTGGGAAGAGCCATATAACCTAGGGCTAGGGGAGAAAGGGATCCTGGAACATCAGATGTTAAGGAAGAAAAAAATAAAAGAAGGATTAAGGGTATATAAGGTGAGTAGGCTCAGGAAAGGGTTGCTGCTAAGTACAGAAAACATTATTTCTAACATGATTCTCCAAAGTCCTTTATTTTTACATTCAACAGGTATTTCTTCAGCCCCAACTACTAGATACTATTCTAAGTATTGGAGGTTCAACAGAGAACATCCTATTAGGTCATTTGTAGGCCTAAGGGCAAAAAACACCTACACTGTCAGAACTTCACCAGAACTTCACATGGTCACAAGTGCAACCCTAGGAACTCTGTTCACAGCCAAGTTTTCTCTCAGCATGTCACATGTCCACAAACAGCTGGTCCTAGCATAGCAGTTTCAGGGGCTTAGCTTACTTCATGCAGGAGAAGATGGACTCCAGAACTCGATGTCTGTGCAGACATACTGTTCATGGTGGTGATTAAAAGCTCAGGTCATAGAATTGGACCACCCCTGTTCTCAATCCTTTGCTATTTACCAGCTAGGAACCTAACCGAATCTCTTTGGGTTTCAATTTTTCTCATCTACAATCATCATAATAACTGCAGTCCTTGCCTCATAGGATGAATGAGATCAACAGAAAAGAAGGCAGGTAAATTGCTTTGCACAAACTCTGACCATAATAACTACTCAGTAGATAGTAACTGTGATTGCTTTTTCCCTCTTTTTAAGTGGGTACTGTCATCACACTTGTCCCTTCTGAATCTACCCTTGCATGTCAGACATGTGTGTGAAGGCAAAATCCATCATCTACTCTACCTACAGATGCCAAAATGGCTTGACGAAATCATAACAGAAACTAGAAGACGATTAAACACCGCAGGAAGACTGCATTTTTAGGTCAGCAGGTCACATTGCCAAGTGGAACCAGATACCATTTCCACACACACTTGCTCCATGCGCCTTGAGCTGCTGTTGGTGGAAAGCATGTGAGCGTTTCCTGGTTGTCTGAGGGACAGTTAAATTGCATCAGGCTTTTGAATTAGGTGAGTGTGGAAAAACAGGTGTGTCCTCCTGGAAGGGGTAGAATGAACTAGAAGAGTGAGTTCAGTGGGCCAGAGTCAGTTATGTGGAACAAACTCCAAGAAAACACACAACCTGCAGAAGCTACACAGTGGGTAGCTACCATATTTAAACCACTGGCAACCCCAAGGCCCAATTATGGCAGCCAAACAAGTCTGGAACAATCCAAATTCACAACTCAAACACAAGTGTGTTTCTCCACCCTGTACAGCTATCTTAAATAAACAAAAAATGCCTTTCATTCAAAAATGGAAAACAGCAAAGTAAAACAGGTCCTGTCTAGGAGGTTGTATGGGGGAGAGGGGATATAGGAAAAGGTGAAGGAGGACGAATACGGTGGGAATATTATGTACTCATGTATGGAGACCTGTTGAAACTATTCCAGGAATGGAGCTGGGAGGGTAAAGGAGAATGATGGAGGGGTGAATTCAACTACGATACATTGTAAGAACTTTTGTAAATGTCACAATGTACCCCCAGTACAATGATAATATGATTTTTAAAAACCATACAAGTGTATTTCTCTGGGTTATGTTGGTGTGCCAGGGATAGTGGGAGGAAGTTAAATTAATGTGTACATAATTTAAAACATTCATTTTTATATTCATCCAAGCCCAGGCACGTATGTAATGGAACAGAATGAAAAAAAGACAACAAACCATATGAAACCCAAAGTTTTAAAACACAACTGGAAATTGGAGGCATTACCTTCAGGGGGCACCCTCTACCCTCAACACCACCTCCTAGGAGACATTCTGTGCTGCCTTTTTCGTTAGGGGACCTTTAAGAGAAAGTTCGAGAAGCATCAAACTGACAAAAAAGAATACAGAAGGAGACACTGGAAGACCTGGGTTTAAGCTCAAGGGCTCTGGAACTAACTTTGTTATCGTGAACAAGTTGCTTCACCAAACTTGAGTTTCCTCATCTGAAAAAGTGGGTGCAACTGACAGAATCAGCATCAGACTGGATGGAAGACTCTAAGAAATGGTATCTGAGGAAGTGTCCCACAAATCATCAGGAGGGTCTGCGTAGATAGGCTGCCTTGGCACACTAGGGGGCTGCAGTTCACCTGCTTTAGCTATGAAACTATATGCAAAGAAGGTGGCAAGGCAGAAAAGGTGAGAGCCCAGTGTGTAAATGGCGCAGAACACACTCACTGCACACACTCCTCAGAAAAGCAGGACACACTAAGGAAGGAAAATCAGCTGATGGGAGATAACAAGAGAACCAAGCGATGGGAAAACATAGCTCCGCCAGTTCTGTCACTACCCGTGACTGATTGAAGCGGGAGTAGGAGGAGAGGGAAGCAAGTCCAGCCACTTGCACCTGGCTGCCTGTGGATTAAGGTAAAATGACCGTGTTTGCTCAGAAGGAATTGCTGTTAGGAACTATTGAGGCTCTCCCTCCAGTGTTTCAGGTCTGACGCCTGTTTTAGGCACCTATAATTCAGCATGCCTTTCAAAAACCCATTCAAAACCTGAAAAGAAAATGCAGAACAAATGCAACCAAATGGCATCATTCTTCTGAGCGACAACCGAGGGCACACTGATCCCATGACCCCATTAAACAGGGTTGCAACCTGCTATTGTCCCTTCTGTGGCAAAATTGGTGGCACCCTGCACAGAGCATAGCTTACACTAGCAGGCATCCAACCAAGATTTGTTGAATTTAGTATCTTATCTGCCTATTTAATAGCTTAGAAAATTGTCAGCTTTTTCATCAAAACTACCACCTCTCTTTTTTTTCATTCAAACTCCTCTTAAAATTCAATTCCATTAAGGCTTTTTAATGCATACTAGCAGCAAGGAATTTACTTAAATGAAAAAAAAAAAAAAACCACGCAAAACTCCCTGTTCCCACCTGTGTAGCCATGGCAAGCTATTGTTTGAACCAGAGTATATTATTTAACTTGGATGACAAAAGCTCAGGGGGGTAGTGACCCCATCTTTCAGAAACACAGCTCTGAGCTCACTGGGAGTTCCCCATAAATAACAGCAGCAAGAAATGCTGTTCAGGGACTCAATTTAATTATTAATTTTTCCCATTCCAGATTTTGACTGTATGGGTTTATCACTTGCTTGATTTCCAAGGGGCATCTCTCTCCCAGAAGCTCTGGTGAAGATGATTAAACAGCTCTTCGACTTCCCCTGTCCCCTCCCCATCCTAGCCCAAGTAGGAACACCTGATTGAGCCAAAACGTAGATTCTGAGTGCAGTCAGGATGTCTGCTGGGTTTGGAAGGGAACTGAGTCCTCCAGGGCCCAAGAGTTAGATGCAGTCAAGAGAAATGTTTTGGCTCTACACATCAACACAGCTGTCAGACAGCAAAGCTTGGACCTCCACCATTATTACCTGCTGTGGGCCTCCTAACTGTCTTGTCATTAACCCCAGAAACCAAGTGTGACTAAAGCTTGACACAAAGTAATATTTGGAGGATACTTTCAAGTCTTTCAGCAGAAAAGCAGAACACAGTGATCTCCCAAACTTGAACCCTTTGATCATAAAGATGTATAAAGATAGATGTTAAACATGAAATTATATGTGTACAGCAAAACTAAGTCATTTATGGGGCAATGTCTGTTATTTATATATTTTTAAAAATTATACCAGTAATGAAATGAAGATGTTATGTGCTTTCCCTAGCACACAGCTGACAGGCAGAGGAAGAAGTGACCATTCTTTTTCCTAATACTTGGTAAGAAGTGCTTTGCAGAGAAAGAAGTGGGTGGGGGTGCCGTTTACCTACATATTAATGTGCCTTACAGCCAGTACTTCAGAGACCTTGGTACACAACTGGACAAACACAACCCATTTTCCAAGTGGAGACTTTTCCCCTTCCTCTCTGACTCATTTTATACCAAAACAATGGCAACACCTGTAGCAGTTAATTTCTGCTCTTTGATTTCTGCCCAGTTATAAAGGAGGCTCTCAGCAGGCTCTCCTCTCAGGAGCCATATGTGGAGCTGATGTGCCAACAGCCTTGGAAGGGAACCGGCCTCCGGAGAAGTGCACAATGGCTCCATAATCCCCATCAACTGGACCCTCTTGAACTGACGCTTTATTTGCCACTCAAAGAGCTGCCAGTCTCAAGATTCAAGCCGTGGCTGCCCAGCGCGCCCAGGGGAAACCTGTGTCCTTTGCCTGGTTCAGCCACAGCCCAAGGGTGGTGCCAATGACCCCGCGATCTAGAACAGTAACCAGGAGTCCAGAAACTGCCTAGAGCACCCCAACACTGTCCCTTGCTCTCCCCTCCAGGGTGACGCTTTCCATCCACAAAGCCACCTCGCTCCTGGCAGTCTCTTCCCTGGGTTAGAGACCACAGCAACCCTTAGCTGAGCCACAGCCCCGCCCCCCTGTGCTGGGTCTCGCTGGGGTTTCTGTGAGCGGCTTTTGCAGGCTGGCATTGATTTACCCATGTTGAGCAGGCTACCAACTCTTCAGACAACATCACATGTGTTGCCGCTGGGGGTAGGGGTGGGGGCACAAAGGCTGGGGTGTGGCAGTGCGCCCTTTAGGTTCAATGGCTTCTCTGCCAAAGGCACTGTTTGAGAACTGTGTTGACCAAGAGGGTCCAACCCGCACGCCCACTGATAGCATACGAAGCGAGGAGTCTGGAGAAGCGATTAGGGACACAGGGGCTATGTAGGGAGACTCAGCCCCAAACAAGCGTCCACATTTGCACAGAAAACGATGCCACTGGGAGGCAGCCACTAGAGTTTTGAGCCTACCTCCAATCCTGCCCGCCGCCCTCCCTTTACACTCTCCCTTTGGGGGCAGCAGACTGTGCCCGAGGTCTCAGATGACCAGTGGCTATGTGAACCTGAGACTTGGTAAATGTCACCCGCGTCCCCCTCCCCCTCCCTCTGCCTTCTCTGCCTCGGCTGCGACATCCTGGTGGCAGCGCTCTCCGAGGGGCCCAGGGGACAGGACTTACGCAGTTGTGCTGGGTCGTCTCGAAGTCCCAGCTGCAGCTCTTGGCGCGCGCCTGGATCTCACTCATCCTGAAGAGGCAGAGCGCGGTGGTGGCGGGGGAGCGTTTCTCCTGGCCCTCTCCCGTGGCCGCGCTGAACACGCCGGCCCAGATGTCCAGGGCCTCCACCAGGCTGGAGGAAAGGAGCAGGCGGCGACCGTCGGGGTGGCCGTGGCCGCAGTCGAGGGCCGCCTGGCCCTGGAACAGCACCTCGGTGCTCTGTGCGATGCGCGCCATGCTGGGCCAGCCGGTGGCGGCGCCGCTCGTGTAGTTGTAGGGGTAGTAGGGGAAGTAGACGCTGCCGTTCCAGAGAAAGGCGTCCACGAAGTGCAGGCTGCCCGCACCATAGCGCAGTTTAAGGCGGCCCAGCTCCTGCGTGGGCAGGCTGCGCGACTCGGTGTTCTTGAGTGCGATGGCAGTGCCGCGATCGGATGCCGCAGGGTTGCAGCGGCTCGCGGTCTCGGGCTCGGGCAACACGTACGTGGCGGCCACGGCCAGGTACCAGAGGTGGTTGTCGCCCGCACGGTACACTACGCCGGCCGTCGAGCCTTGCGGGTGACAAGACACCACCTCGGTGCCGTTGCGCAGGGAGCCGCGGCTCAGGTTGCCCAGGGGCCGCACCTCGCAAGCGCCCCGATCGAAGGTCCAACCCGTGAGCAGCAGCCCCTCGAGGCCGGCCGCCCCCTCGCGGTAGGGCAACAGCAGCTTGCTGAAGCTGCTCCCGGGCCGGGGCCGCGCGGGGGGCGCCAACGAGACGGGCTCCGTGCAGTTGCCGGCTTGGTCCCGGTACAGGCGGGAGAGCCTGTGCTTCAGGCTGTAGTCCAGCTGGTCCAGGCAGCTGCCGCTGGCCACGAACACGCCGTTCTCCCGGCTCGCCGCGATGGCTCCGATGGCTTGCTCCGATCGCCACACCGGCTCGTCCGCGCCCCGGGCGGGCGCCGCCAGCGCCAACAGATAGGCGAGCAGGGGCAGCGGCGCGGCGGGGCGCGGGGGGCGCGGCGGCGCCTTCCTCCCGGAGACCTCCATGGGGCTGGGGGGGCCGCCCCCGGGTAGGGCGCGCGGCGGCGACGGCGGCTCAGGCGCGCGGCGACGGAGACGCGGGCGGCGGCAGCGGCGGCGGCTCCTGCGCGCGCTCGGGCTCCCGCGGCCGCCTCATCCCCGCGGCTCGCCCGGGAAGGAGAGCAGGGAGGACGGCGCGCGGCGGGCTCGCTCCGGCAGCCTGTGCAGCAGCAGCAGCAGCGGCGGCGACAAGCCCTGCGCGCTCCGGCACCGCTTCCTCCTCGCCCTCCTTCGCCTGAGAGTTCCTCTGTGCCGCGCGGGCGCTCGCGGGGAGGCGCGGAGGGGAAGGGAGGGGACGGGCGGAGGGGAGCGCGGCGGGCGGGGAGGGCTGGAGAGGTTGGGTGCGCTTGTGCGTTTCACTTTCCCATTGTGAAAGTGGGATGCAACTGGCCCCCTTCCTCATCCTCTTCCTCCCCCGCCCTCCGCCTCCTGCCCGCCCGCCCAGCCTCCCTCCACGCCCAAGTCCCCTCCCCTCTTGATTCGGTGAGATCGGGAGGAGGGAGGTCTCGTAATTTGGGTTACTGTGTAGGTGGCCTCTTTCATCTATTCATAACAAAGCTGAGCCGCCTGCCACTGCCGCCGCGGCCGCCACCCTAGCCCCTTGGCTCGTCCTGGGTTCCTGGGGCGCGCTAACGGTGCACAGAGCGGGCTCCCGCGCTCGCCTGCCTGCGGGGCTGCTCCAACGCCCGGGTTTTGTTTACGAGAGTAGCTGGCGGGGGGGGGGGGGGTACGCCAGGCGCGAGGATGGAGGAGCCAGGGTCGAAGAGGTTGCAGCGGAGGCCCAGGGCTGCGAGGGCGGCTGACAGGTGTGGAAGCCGCGGGAGGGAGGCTCCAGGGAAGCGGGCGGGAGACGCGGCCAAGCAGGAGGCTCTGGGGACTCAAGGCGCCCCTGTGACAGGAGGTGGGTTTCCCCGGGTCAGAGTGAGATGGAGGAAAGACAGGCGCCACACTCTCGTTCTGGACAATCCCCGGGGCTCGGCGGCCCGAAGCTCCCATATTTGTAAAGGTTCTCTAATCTCCCTTGGCAACGGAGTCCCAGGCTCTCCAATCTAGCTCTTAGAAAGTTCTGCCCACTATCCAACCCTAATGATCACGGCTAGCATTTTTTGTGCACTTACTACCTGCCGGGAGCTGTTCTAAGAACATCATATAGATTAAATTCATTTAATACTCAAAACAACCGTATTAATTAGCGACAATTACCATCCCTTCTTAGCCATCAGGAAGAATGACCAGGGAGAGGCTATGGTATGGAACTTGCCAGGGTTCTACAGCTGGTTAACAGCAGAGATTGGAATCCATATCTAGTTCCAGGTCCTCTTTCACGTGCCATGCAAGTCAAGTGCCACCTGTGGCCATTACAACAGTCTCCAGAGATCATTCTTTGAGGCGGAACTGGAAAGTTCCCCAAATTAAATGCACCAACCTGCCCCCACCCTGCACAGCCAGCCTCGCTATTTTAGAACTAGGTACTTATGTCCCTACAGGCTCTCCCTCTGTCTCATCATTTCCCACTTCTTTCCTTTGGACCCCCGTGAGATCTCACCACCTTCCCCAGCCAGCAACTATCAGCTGGGTTGCCCCCAAGCCACCAAGAATTTCCGGAACACAGCAAATCATGGAGCACTGGGGAGCGGATGATTTCTCAGAAGGGGGCGTCCCAGAGGCACACCCAGGAAGTATGGCAGATGGGGAGGGGACTGAGGACCCCTCCCATAGATCCTTGGGAAATGATCGTTTTTTCTCAGGCTTTCTTCCAGGCCAGAGTGGTGGGGGGAGAGGGGACTGGTTGCTGTCCTCTTCCTTCCTTCCCCAGAGCCCCCCCCCAGCTCTTGGTGGGAGCTTAGGAAATGGCAGAGGCCGAGCTCTGAGGAAGGAGGCACCTGTTGAGGTTTCACACTTCTACAGCAGTGATTCGGATTCTCCCCAGAGCTGAGGTTTGAGGCAGGGATTCTGGAAGGCAGAGGAAGGAAAGTGAGGTGGAGAGACAGCATGAGTGTGCAGTTGAAGGATCACACATGACTGGGGGTGTAGAGAGCTTGCCTAGCATGAGCAAGGCCCTTGGTTCGATCCCCAGAGTGCGCACACACACACACACACACACACACACACACACACACACGGATAATATCACTTTAGCAGTGAATGTGGAATACTGAGTTCAGAGTGGTCATCTTACAATTCCTAAATCCTCCTTTGAACCTGGATAACATTGTCATTGCTTGCCTGCCGGAAGGAAGCAAATACTGTCCCCAAGATACAAGGTGGCCCCTTTTGCTGTGGCGATGTCAGTTGGAGAAGAGTGGAGAAAGGGGGGAAAAACTGGGGTTCGGGTTGATGCTAATCAAGAGATCTTAGGCAAGGCAAATTAGATGCTTTCTTTGCTCCAAAATAATCAGGACTTAACTCCCCCTCCCCCCCAATTTCCTACCCACTAGGAAAGTCTTAAGAATTTTTGCACTGCTGAAAACAGAAAAATAGTATCTAAAAGTCCTGTAGCAAACCTCACAAACCCCCGCCCCCTCCCCCCGCACAGCCAAATGGGGAATTTATGCACTGGCCTTTTGACAGTTTTCCCTGTGAGCTATGGAGAGCACCGTGGTCTTCAGCGGCTCTATGAACGGTCTGTGGCCGTGCTGTTATGATAGCACCGAGAAGCAGCATTCAATTCCATTTCAGAGATAGTTTTACTTCACCGGTAACCAAGTCATTTCTCTAAGTCCCAGAGAGTTCGTACAATCAGACACAGACCATCTTGGGAGCTATTTGGATTAAACATACTCCATGATGCGGCATTTTGATCACTACTCAATTCATTGCTGCCTCGTTTGGAAAAAGAAACATCTTAAAAATACTACCAAGCCAGAAGTATAACTGGCTGTGATGGCTACAGTTTCTCTTCATTCTACTGAGACCATAAGCCCTACTCTTGCAAGCAGGCTTCTTTTTGCTCCCATTTAATCATATGCAGAGATTTCTTCCTACAGTGGAAGAAATCAGAATCCGTGCTAACTTTTTGGCATGAAAAATGTAGGCAAGTAAGAAGCAAGGAAACAAACGCATTCTTTCCTGATTCTATCCCATTTTGAACTAATGCCTTTGCCCCTTCCCAGTTTTCTTGTGTACTGAAGCTCCACCTTCAGGATACAAGTTCACATTTGAAAAGTGTGGGAAATTGGAACGATGCAAAGAAATATTTGGGCATGTGGGTCCCATATCTCTTTGATTGCTTTTTCTTGGACACTGCCGTCTGGCCCCAGGGTCCACATCCCATCTGTGACAAAGCTTTCCTCTCCAACTGGCCAATCCCATCTTGTTAGGTGTCACAGCACATTTCAGGACTCCTTGTAACACAACTGGCTGAAACCCAAACAAAAGATCATGTGGATCTGTCCTCCAGACAGGCCTGCTACCACGGAAACAGGCACTTCCCACTGATCCTCTTCATGGAGTGTGCCACGTGCACTCCATGGGGGAGTCTTCAAATGAGAAAATATCCCCTCCCTGAGGCACCAAAGGCAATCTGGGTTAACCAGGCCATCCACAATCAGACTCATTTCTGCTGGACAGGACTTTATAGATTCAGTGGTTTCCTGCTGAGGCTCAAGACATTAAGAAGTATTCAGTAGGCAATTGGTCACAGTCACAAGATGGTTATCATTGGTGCTTTACTTTTCTGACCTTTTTTTTAAATCTCACCATGGTTGGTAGGGCTGACTGGGCTGGCAGAGACTGAAAGCAACTAAGAATATTAGTTGCTGTGTATACACCTTGTCTGTGGAGCTACAACCCCACCACCTCCGGGGGGCAGAATTTGGGAAATGTCACCCAGTAGGTTGATCAGTATCTATGTTGTCCTTCTAGGATTTAAGACAGGCCACTTTCCCCTCTGCAGCTTTGTTCATATCTATGTGATCTTCCACATTGAGGACCTTATCATAGCTCCCAGCCCCTTTTGGTGACTGACAGGAAAAAGAAATGAGCCAGCCTCCCCGCTAGTCTGCTGATAAGTAGATAGTACAAAATAGATTAGAGGAAGCTCTGTTTAATAATCTTGAATTGATGCTCAGAGAGAAGTTGAAGCCAGTTCTGTCAACAGAAAAGTCAGCTAAATCCAATGTAGTTAAGACGTAGCTGAGGGAGCCCAGGGCCTCATCCTCTTAGCCCATCCAGCATAGCCCCTGATAGGCCATGAGCACCCTTGTCTTTGGTGATGGGGCCCCGTGCCTTGGGTAACAGGAAGGAAGGCTTGGTGGTGTCCCTTCAGTTGGAGCAACTTGGGTTCACCTCCAACATTGCATTTGTCATCTTTGCCTGCATCATGACTTAGCAGTTCATGGTCATTCACTGGCAGAGTTGCAATTATAAATGACAGAATGGGGTGTCACATACCAGGAAACAATTCTTCACTCTAGGTTCCACCAATGGCTTTCCTTAAGCTACATCAGGGCCTTCATTTGGATTTAGGGATGGAAAAGCTGTTGCCTATGGAAAAAATGTAAAATGTCAGATGCTTTTCAGAGACTATGGAGTCCAAGACATCAACCTGGCTCTCAGTACCCCACTTCTCAAGTAGCAAACTCAGGGTCGTAAAGCTTCCCTTGAGTCCTTCCCCAGAACATTCACTAAAACCATCAGTGGTTAAGAATCTGAGACCTATCAGCAAAATACAGTAAGTCAGCCATCACAGTGCTTTCCAGACTGGCTGGAGCTCAACCCTGCAGGAAGTAGGCAAACTCATCAGGTAATTACTTCTTCAGATTTGGGGAGTCTCTGTAACTTGAGCAGTCTCTTGAAAAATCAAGCTTTTCTCTGATTTTGACAAGATTAGAGTCTCTCCTTGCTCACATTTTTTCTTGTTGCTCCTATGAAATAAGGAGCCAAAAGGGCATCAGAGACAAGACACATAATGCTGATCCCTCCTTCATCTGCTGTCATTTTCCATCCCTTCTCTGAGACTCCCCGTCAGCGTAATCCTAGGCCTGAGTCCCTTGATAACTGGCAGCTTGGCACAAACCCATTCAAAGAGAAGAGCTGCCAGAATGCAGGCCTTCACATTAATAATAACTCAAACTCTTAAAATGAATAGCAGAAGATAAGATTAACATGGAGATAACTCCACAGTCACTTGTACTTCTGCTTCCTTGAGATTCTGGTGGGGAGATGCTCTCAGCTGCCAATGAACTCGCTGGACTTCACAGCGAGCAGTCTAGTACTCTCTGACGATCTGTCACTGCTCCTTATTCTGACACCCTTGTCCTCCCTAGAAAACATTTCCACCAAGGTGGGCAGGAAGCAAATTCTGAGCATGGGCAGCTCAGCCTGTAGTCTCAGCAAGAGGATAACCGCTCCACTCACCCAAACTGGGGAGGGGGCTGAGAACCCAGTGGTCCCACCAGCATCTCTCAGCCCAGAGTCCCACATGCAAAGCCCACAAAAGGCAGCATTTGCCTCACATTTTTTGATGTATCAAAAGTTGTACCTATTTGATGTACACAACTTGATGAGTTTGCAGATAAGTATGCATCCATAAGGCATCAGGACAGCTTATTCTTCCCCTTTTCCAACCCTTCCTACTTATTTCTTCTTCCCCATCTGTGCTGAATACTCCCCATTTTTTATGCAGACATTTTTTTTTTTTACTCTTCCCATCCTGCTCTACACTTAGAAGATCGACATTTGTGGACATAATTCTTGCTTTTTGACTTCTTGTTGGCTTTGGCCAATGGGAGGCCCAACAGGAGATCCAGGGGTGGATAGATAGGACGAGGTTCAGATGTTTATTTCCCTTTCTCCCTCCATGCTAGTCTGTGTGTTGGCTGTGGCTGTGTCTCTCCCAAAGGCCACAAGTCCTATGAGGCAGTCTTCTCTAATAGCTACAGCTACAGCTAGAAGTACAGCCACAGCCTGTTCTGAGTTTAATCGCCACTCCCTTGCCCCACTCCTCAGGTCTGTGGCATTCAGTGGTTCCTGTTGTCACTAGCCTTAGCAGGTCTCCCGTCATCTTTCCCACACCTCAGCTGTGGCTCCTTCATTGACGTTTCTGTTTTGTGTGTCCCTTGTTTTCTGCCAGAATCATAACTAATAAACCAATCTGCCTCCAAACATGGATCCAGACATGATGCAAGATGACAGTTAAACCTGTACCCTTGCTTTGTCCATTATGGAAAGCATGAGAGATTATTAGACAAAATGAACTCTTTTATTTCCACATGGTTGGCTTCCCAGATCTGGCAGAGGAAAGGCTACATTTTTATTCACTTTGTACAGGCTTTTCTAAACTAAATTCAGCCCGTTGATAGAAACAAATGGAAACCCTACTGGGTAAGATTATTTTTTTGCCAGTTAAAGCATAAAACTAAAAGGACTTTAAAAGTAAACCAGAACTACTGGGGGCTGAGGGTTCATAAGGTGGTGTGGCATAGGGTGGTTATGTCTCTAAAAAACTGCTAAACGTTTGAAGTATATTTTCAAACAAGATACAAACTGAACAGACTGTCTTTTCTTTTTTAGACATTTCTCCTTAAGTTGGAGCACCAGCAGTCACCTCTATAAAGTCTAGAAATTCCACTTTTATTCATTATTACCAAAGCAGGATTATGAAGTGATTGTTACACCTCCTCACCTCCAGGACTCACCCTGTCCCACCCCTCACTAATGTTTAAAAAATAAATTGGGTATTCTTGGTTCCTTCCTTGCTCAAGGGAGACTTCCATGGTAGAACTAAAAACCATCTCAAGTCCTAAAGATGGAACTTCTTAAGAAGACACTGTGTTTCACCCTGCTATGGCTTCTGTACTTTAATCATCTGAGCTGGCCAATCTGAAATGCAACTCCCCTCCTTTATTGGACATCTTAATGGAGATTAAATATTTATGCTGTCAGAGACCTTTTCATCTCCATCAGGAAGCCTGCAAATTTGGAACATTCAGGAGGTCCAATTGTGAGGAAAGGCACACTTAGGTTCATATTCAGATAGTCAGAGATGGGTGGCTTAGGGTTTGTTTGTTTTTTTTATTTAGTAGGGGGTAGGGTAGAGGAAAGGACGGGGTTGATGGCTGAAGGACAGATGGACCATCCAAGGAGTATGATTCTGAAGTTGCTGACTAGACTGGAGAGGTCACAGCTGTGCTGAGGCTAGTGAGCTAGGCTGAATAAGGACCTCCCTTGGTCCCCCTATAAGAACATCTGGGACTTAGATGGCTCCTGCATGCCTTGTCCCCAACTGTGCACTAGGTGACCACCTGCCCCAACCTTGGTGCTACTACTTCCAGACACTTCGCCCCCTGGGCAGTGCTGTATAGTGATTAAGGACCTAGGCTACTGTGAAGGGTGGGGCTTGCCCAAGGGAACAAGTTGTAAGCAGCAAGTGAGACTAAAGACCAGCCAACCCTCTGCCCAGTAGGCCCTGCACCCTGGCATGGGGCTGGCTGTGCCCAAAGGAAGAAGCACCTTTTTCCTTGTTTCCAAGATTCTGTACAACAGCAGTGGCCCTAGTCAGGCCCAAGTTCCAGTCTTAATGCTGGATAACCAGGTAGCCTTGGGCTCTCTGTGCCTCAGCATCCTTATTGTAGATGGGAAACACTGACGACGTGCATCTCACAGGGTGTTCATGCATATTAAATGAGGTAGCATGTGTGAAGTATTTAGCACAAGTCTGACACACAAAACCTGGTCAATAAATAATAGCATTATTATTATTACCATTATTTGATGCCAGGACTCTCATTCTGTGTTAAGTCACTCTATTAGTTTGCTAGAACTTCCATAACAAAGTACCACAGCCTGGGTGGCAGAGACAATAGGAATTTATTTCCTCCCTGCTCCAGAGACTAACAACTCCACAATCACATTGTAGTTGGGGTTAGTTTCTTTTGAGGACTCTTAGCTCTTTTTTTTTGTACCTTGCCATGGTATTATTTATCTTTTCAGGAATGTGTATTATCATTTCAACTGGACTGTAAGCCTCTGGAAGCAGACTCTGTGTTATTAACAATATTAGGACCATGAGCTCACTTGATTAAGAATGGAGGGTTTTCAAAGATATCACTGGCTATGTGTGAATGAGAGTGATTGAGCTAAACTGAGACCTAAACCACAAAACCTACTTGATGAAACCACATCTTAACCAGTCCCAGGGAACTCAAATGACTGCAGGAGAGGTTTGCTTAGCCTCAAGGCATGGGAAGCGGGGGTCTCAATGAAATAAGATAGTATAATAATAAACAGATGGTAATGACCCTGAGCACAACACTTTCCAAGTTGTTTTGCCATTAAATAGACTGTGTAGGAGCTAGCAGAGTGGCTTACCTACTCAGGACCTCATGAGTTCAAACCCCAGGACCACCACCATCATCATAAAAAAAAAATAGACTGTGTAGATGAAATAAACAGCCCATGGCAACGTGCTGGAGGTAGAGGGCCATCGAGCTGGTAGGAAGGAGTCCGTGGCCTCTGCGCACAAAACCCAAGAGGTTGACTATACCTGACCCCAATGAACGGATTCTTTCTCAGATAACTCCTGCAGCTTCAGACGTGCCAGCACTTAAGACTTATGCTCATCTGACCACCATTATTATTGAAAACAACAAATATATTGGAAGGGCCTTCCATATGTAGGGCTAAGAGCTCTTAGGAAGGAGCTATGGATACCGTTGGTTCTGTCTTCCATTTCAGCAGAGGGATGTTCACATCTCCTCAAACAAGCAAGATCCCTTCACATCTCTGTGCGCTTACATTTGCTGTATTTTTCACCTAAGACACCCTTCCTTCTTCTCCACTTTACAAACTCCTTTTCATCTGTCAAGGATGAAAATCCCAGTTTAAAACCCACTTTCTCCTGGGATACTTTCTTGAAATTGTACCAGAAGTTCCCTACTAAACTATAAGCTCCTTTAAAAAATAAATAAATCAAGATAAAAGTAGCTTAGTGGTAGAGCATTTTCCTAGCATGTGTGAGACCTTGAGTTTGATCCCTAGGACTGCAGAAATAAATATAAATAAATAAATAAATAGCTATATAGATAGACAAATAGTTAAAAAGTACAGGTGCTTTTCCATCGTACCGTTAATTTCTTTGCATTTATCCCTATCATTCCCTGTATGCCTCAATCTGTTTGCTCATTTGCTTGCTGATAACTTTAGCAAGTGTTCCCTACCATGTGCTAGGCAGGTGCTGAGGGCTGAGGATATGACAAGGAGCAATGATGACATCATCCCTGTGCAGCTCATTGGGCCTTGCACAGGATCGATGTTGAACAGACATTGTTTGAATTGTTCCACAGATTGGTCACTCCCCAGGGGCAGGTGTCATTCTTTCAGGTACCCACAGCTCCAAATACAATGACTCGGCATATGCACAATACCTGTTTCCAGTTCGTGAGTTGACTGTCTTGGCAGAGAGAGAATATAAAAGGGAAAAGGCAACACTCAGCCACAACACACAAAAAAATAGTCAGGACAACATGGAGGCGTAACCACTGAATGCAAGTCTGAGTGTAGCATTTGGATTATTTGTTAATTTACGGCACCTTTCAAACTTTGTTTGAGAATGGCTTTGTGTTGAAAAGGGAAGAGCCTTATACTGTAATTATGTTAGACAAGCTTATAATAATTACAATAATTATCAACTGAGTGCCAATAATACTTTAAGAACTCCGCTGAGCATAAGATCATACTAGTGTCTAACAGGTATTTAAAATTAAGCTCTTTAAAATTGAAAGGGCACAGATTCAACATTTTTTATTTTTTAATAAGCAAAGATTCTGACAATTAATTACCCTCCTTTTTCCTGGTAGAAGCTTCCATTTGCAATAAAAACTTTCATTAAGATGGGTAGTGGATCCCCCTTTTAAGTCCCCTGAGAATTTAAGTAATTTATTTGCCTTAACATACCCTCAATGATGCTCTCTCATCAGCTTGAAAAATATCGCATCCTGCCAAATTGTTGAGCCCTTACAGAGTAGAGCACATACCCAACCAGCAACGCAAGCAAGTTTTCATGGTTTATCACTGTATTACACACAGAAAAAGCCAAGCTTTGGCTCACACTAGGATTCCCCCTAGTGGATGTGAAAGGGACTTGATAAGAAAAACACTCCCTACCTGAGGGGAGTTAGTGGGTACTGTGGTTTACAAGACTTCATTCCTCCTTAGCATCTGTTCCTGAAAGTTGGAAGTATGTCACCGATTAATGAAGGTTTGATTAGCATTCCTCTTTCTATCTGGCATCCGTAGTAATTAAGGTGTCTCCCTGCAGGCTTGCAAATGCAGCATGAAATTATAGTCAGCCATAGAACAGAGAAACGAACACTCTTTAAAAAACACCACTACTTAATTTTCGTAAGACGCTGCCCAAATCACATTCTCATCTGGAACTATTTTGACCCAAACTGCTATGGTGCCTTCATCCAAATCCTGAAAAAGATGGGCTTTTTTTAGAGAATCTATTAATACCTGTGTCAGTGGTGGCCAGCTACTGAAAAATGTGCTTTTGTATATTGTCCAAATCAGATTTCTGGACGTTAGTCTTTGCTATATCTTTTGACAAATCTCACTTCTTACCATGTCTAGTGTCTATGAGTTCATCTCACACACTTGTTGATTACAGGCACAGCACCAGCTATTAGCTGGTGGAAGATGGAGGAAACACAGGAACACAACACAGATCCTAGCTTCCAAATAGCTGATATTCTACTCTGACATGTCAACTTTCTGTCTTTTAAAATGTTGATGTGGGGTTCACGGTAACTCTTTTTCTCTGCCCAGAAAGCTTTACCATCATCTCTTTCTTCTGCTAATAGAACCTGCACCCAACCGGATATGAGCAGGTGACCCAGGCCTGGTCAAACCATCTGCCCCAGATCTGGTAACAGTTGGTTTGTTTAAGTATAGATCGTGTGAGCCAAACCACATCAATCTGAGTTTTACCCAGGAATTGTTGTATGAGTAGTAGGGGAAATAAAGTCTTTTACTGAGCTGGGTGTGACAGTATACATTTATTTTTTCCTTTTTTGTTTTCGGTGCTGGGGACCGAACTCAGGGCCTTGCACTTGCCAGGCAAGCGCTCTTCCATTGAGCTAAATCCCCAACCCCAGTGTATATCTATGTTCTCAGCACTCGGGAGGCTGAGCCTGGAAGACTGAGAGTTCAAGGGAACTAAATGGCGGTTACTGGTGACATTGCCCTCTGCTTAGTACAAAAGTTGTGTCTAATATAGGCAACAATGAGGCAAATGCTCAAAAAGCAGCAGAGATAGACAGATAGACAGATATATCTACACACACCCAGCCTGGTTAAAGCCCACCAGGACTGAGTCCTTAGTCCTGATCCATTGACTTGACTTGCTTACTCTGTCTTTGACACCTTCTTGTTACTGCTATATTCTACCTGGCTAATATCACCAATGCCTATCATCACTGCCTACCGATGTCTCTAAAACCTCCCCACCAAAGTTTCCTTTACTAGATCTATATAACTAAATGCATCCTGGTTATTTCCCTTAGTCATTCCACAGGCACCTCAACTCAATTTTCTTCCATGCCTTTTCCCCGTGTGTTCCCAGCCTCCTTGGATTATTACCATGTTATTCCCAGGGTCTAAAATCAGAAGGTGGAAGAAGTCATCCCAATGTCTAACCAACGACAAGCCCATTGATTTGTATCTTGGTCCCTGTCTGGCTCTCTTTGCCATGTTTTGTTCTTCCTTCCTGTAGGTATGTGTGCATGTACTCAGAGAGTAGGTGCATTGGGGCAGCAAACCTGAACTCTAAGGAATCTGTTAGCATGGGGTGACAGGCCTGGGAGCTTTGGTTGCTATTTTGTTGTTCTCTTTAAGGGAGGAGGTTGGTGCTGGGCTTCTATGGAAAAATCACAAAGAAAACTAGATAAAAGTAGTGGAGGAAGTGAGGAGGTAGCATGTGTACTTTAACCAAACACGTGACAGTCAAGAAATTTGTGCCATCCTGGGGGCTGATGACAGCAAAACACAGTCAAGAGAAGGCCTTTTCCCCTATCTTTACATCAAAAGGGAAGAGAGAGAGAGAGAGAGAGAGAGAGAGAGAGAGAGAGAGAGAGAGAGAGAGAGAGAGAGAATGTGTATTCTCAAAGACATTCCCCTAGGAACTTCCCAGGATAACTGGAGAAATTGAGGAAAGAGGGTTGACACTCTTGGGGATATACCCAAAAGACTGTTACTCCAGAGGCACCTGCACATCCATGTTTATTGCGGCACTATTCACAATAGCCAAGTTATGGAAACAGCCAAGATGCCCCACCACTGACGAATGGATTAAGAAAATGTGGTATCTATACACAATGGAATTTTATGCAGCCATGAAGAAGAACGAAATGTTATCATTCGCTGGTAAATGGATGGAATTGGAGAACATCATTCTGAGTGAGGTTAGCCTGGCCCAAAAGACCAAAAATCATATGTCCTCCCTCATATGTGGACATTAGATCAAGGGCAAACACAAAAAGGGGATTGGACTTTGAGCACATGATAAAAGCGAGAGCACACAAGGGAGGGGTGAGGATAGGTAAGACACCTAAAAAATTAGCTAGCATTTGTTGCCCTCAATGCAGAGAAACTAAATAAGATACCTTAAAAGCAACTGAGGCCAATAGGAAAAGGGGAACAGGTACTAGAGAAAAGGTTAGTTCAAGAAGAATTAACCTAGAAGGTAACACCCATGCACAGGAAATCAATGTGAGTCAATGCCCTGTATAGCTATCCTTATCTCAACCAGCAAAAACCCTTGTTCCTTCCTATTATTGCTTATACTCTCTCTACAACAAAATTAGAAATAAGGGAAAAATAGTTTCTGCTGGGTATTGAGGGGGTGGGGGGAGAAGGAGGGGGCGGAGTGGGTGGTAAGGGAGGGGGTGGGGGCAGGGGGGAGAAATGAACCAAGCCTTGTATGCACATATGAATAATAAAAGAAAAAGGAAAAAAAAAAAAGAAAGAGGGTTGAGTCCTAGAGTTATTGGGGGGTGGGGAGGCTGAGGATAATCAAACAGTAAAATTCAGGGGTGTTAGTTGTGATCTCATTGGTACCCACTGGAATAATAGTTTTCGGGACACTACAGAAGTCAATTACGATGTGTTAGCTATTAGGAAGGAAATCTAAGTGCTTATAGGCAAGTAGAGGTTAATATTTTTCTTGTACAAGGAGTCCAGTTGCCAGTATGGGTTGCTATTCAGTGTTACTATCCAAGAGCCCCCCAGGCTCTTATTATCTTTCTGCTGTCACAAGATAGCTGCCACAGCTGCAAGCATCATATGAATTTTCAGACAAGAAGGGGAAGGCTAGCTTTCTCCTAGCAAGATTCTGTCTTTTTATGTTTGAAAGGAAGTCTTGGTGTAGACTTCCCCTTATATGTCATCCACCAGAACATGGTCACATGCCCACCTGGCGTCATTAACTGGCAAAGAATAAAGGACTGACCATAATTGGCTCCTAAGCCTGGGTTTAGGGGAAGAGCCTGCATTCCTTGGCATCAACCCAGATATAATACTAGGGTTCTCTTAGCAGGCAAGAAGGAAAGAAGGGGGAGAAACAAGTGTTGGGTACGTAAAGAACCCTGCGTACTGCTCTAATGCTGACAGATTTGAGGCTCTCTGGTTCTAGAAGGTTTCTACGTCCCTCTTCCTAATTGGCTAAGTCCTGCTCATTCTTTGGTACCCTCTTCTAGCATCTTCCCTGAAACTCATCTTCATGTGTTGACCAATCCTTCTTTGGAGTCTCCAGCATAGTTTGCTTTTATTATATTCCATTGCAATATTTACTTGTCTGGTGTTCCTGTGACCTGAGGACTCCTTGAAGGAAATGATTATATACTTAATCTCTAATGGCTAACACGATGCTTGGCTCACGGTAAGTGGTCAGTATTGTGGAATAGATGTTGCATAAGCAAATCCAAGATGGAAAATGATGTGTTTCACTGGTATCTTCAAGCACAAAGGCCCATCAAATATGCATGGTACAGAGCTATTCGGTTCAGCCCCACCTGTTTATAGAGGAGGTATTATCTGCCAGGCACCAGGGGCAACACAAGAGAAGGACAATTCAGGTTCAGTGGGAAGAACAGACATTTGCACCACAAAGATAACTAACAATACAAAATAGCATCTGATAAGTGTCTCCTCAGAGCAATGGGAGTGCGGCAGCAGGGAGGAGTCAGAGGACTTTGGGACCCAGATGGAATGACAATTGAAAGCCATAGGTAATGCAGATCTTAATTTAATCAACGCTTTCAACCTCTACCCATCCCTAACTTGTCAGTGATGTAGGAAAATGATCAGATTTGAGTCTGATCCATTTCCTCAGGATGCCCTGCCTACCTGTCAGTGCACCTGTGGCCCGGTAGTAAAAGAGTCACATGGTAGACAGCCAAAGAGAACCCAGGAAGAAAAAGGGACCCTGATAATTCACAGCTCAGATATTCAGCTCTTGCAGAGCTGAAAGCTGATGCCATATTAACCAGCCAGCTGAAGATCAAGTGACTCCATATTTCACAACTGAATGGCATTTAAGGTTTTTGTTAAGGTGTGGTACTGGAAAAGAGGTGTTTGAAGTCACAGGAGGGACACAGTGAAATGCACGAAATGAACAAGTGTTCAGGCTCTTCGCTGCACACCGGGGACAGCCCCGAGAGTCTCCTAAGGACTACCCAGCATTCAGAGTGGTGTGTAGACCCCTTTGACATTCTGCAGAATTCTGTGTTCTTCTCATAAGGTTTCATTTATTTTTTTATTTCCATAGATGCACAATGTACTTTGATCAAATTCACTCCCTCTATTCCACTCCCTGAACCTTCCTCTGTCCTCTCCCCGAATTTACTGAGTTTCACTAGGGTATCTTTGTGTATTTATAAAATCATGCTCATCCCCAGCACCCTCTTTTCTCCCTCCCCCTTCAGCAAGTTCCCCTGCCAGGAAGTCTCCCTCTTACACTCATGTCCCATCATTGTGATTACTCATGTTTTAAAATGTGCAAAATAAAATATATAAGATTGCAAAGGAAACCTGCGATGTTGAAACACAGTTACAAAAGGAATTTGAGTAACTACATGGTAACATACGGGCTCCTTTTGTAACAGTGGAAATAACAAGAAGCACTGGCTAGTGTTAAACCCAATCTGAAGTAGCACCAGGTATCCATCAAGACATCTGCAACAAGTGTCATATGACATGAAAGGATCTGTGGTTTCTCTTGGTGACAAAGTCACAGACGCTACCATTACTATTCCAGTTCATTGCTTATATTTGTAATCTTAAGAAATGCTAAATTTCAGTTAGAGGTTAGAGAGAATGAAGATTTAATTTCCTTTTACCATCCAGGTTCCCAGAGCCACTGCTGTTCTGAGGTTCTGCTAGCACACAATAACCTGGGTTAGCCTGGGTTTCAGGCCACTGATTGGCACAGACCCAGGATGTCATATCCCACTGATTCAAGTAATTATATCACAACTTATATTCTGCTCCTTAAAACAAACAAATGTGTTCTGTGTGGTATATCCCTGTAATCCCAGCACTGGGGAGGTGGAGGTAGGAGGACCACGAGTTTGAGGCCAGCCTGGGATATGTAGTGAGACGCTTCCTATCTCAAAAGCAAAACAAAACAAAAACATATCTCAAAGAAGTGTTCTAAGATAAATATGTTCAACCCTACCAGGCTGTGGTCGGAAAGCCCTTTATTGGATTAAGCCCCATGCACTCAGTTTGGCATGTGGTTCTCTGACACCAGCAGGATCAGGATTGCCACTGAATTACCAGTTGCTGTATCCTTCACTTCCTCTGGGGTCTTACCTCCTCAGATGTGAAGTTCACAGAGAAGAAATGACTCAGGAAAAAGAATTCAAACTCTGTACCTGGAGGTTCTGTTGGCTAGTTGCATGAAGTGCTCCCTGGCAATACATGAGGGACACAGACCAATTCTCTCCAAGGGGAATTTGTTTCCAATCGAATTCAAATAAGAAACCTGGCATGGTGGTACGTACCTGTACTCTCAGGAGAGGGAGGAGAGAAGGCAGGAAGACTGTGAGTTCAAGGCCAGCCTGGACTGCATAGCTAGACCCTGTCTCAAAACACCAAAAAAAAAAAAAAAATCACATAAGGAACTCCTATAATTTCTCTTTTTAAAAAAAAAAAAAGAAAGAAACAAGATGGGTACCAGTGGCTCACGCCTGTAATCCTACTCAGCTAGTCACTCAGGAGGCAGAGGTCAGGAGGATCAAGGTTTTAACCCAACCCCAGGCAAATAGTTCGCAAGACCCTATTTTGAAAAAACCCATCACAAGAAAGGCCTGGTGGAGTGGCTCAAGAGTTAAGAGCACTTGCAAGTGTGAGACTCTGAGTTCAAACTCCTGTGCCGCCAAAACCAAATGAATAAAAAATAGAGTGCTTGCCTAGCAAGTGCAAGGCCCTGAGTTCAAACCCAGTACTGCCAAAAAAACCACAAAACTGTAATTGCAAGGAGCCTAGGGGACACTGCATTGCACATATCTCTCCTTTCTTGTTTATTTTAGTGTCTCCCTAAATGAGAAGGGGAGGACGGGACAAGGGGAAGTGTCCTGTTGGGGCAAGTGCAGGTCACTATTTCACTACTGCAAAAACTCAGTTCCTTTTCAATTAAGAATGAAGCACACCAGGCACTAATTCCTTCTGTTACTATTCTATTTCTTAGGCATATCTAATAAACATTTAAAACATTTTTTATTTTTTGTGGTACTGGGACTTGAACTCAGGGCCTACACCTTGAGCCACTCTATCAGCCCTTTTTTTGTGTTAAGTATTTTCGAGATAGGGTCTCACAAAGTTATTTTCCTGGGCTGGCTTCGAACTGTGATCCTCCTGATCTCTGCCTCTTGAGTAGCTTAGGATTACAGGTATAAGCCACTGGCGCCCAGCTCATTTAAAACATTTCTAAAAGGTAAAAACCTATTGGGCAATCGAAAAATCTACATCTAAACACTAGGAAATTAGGAACAAAGTTATTTGGGAAAAAAAATCTCAGACAAATAAGATTCATAAGAGCCAGAAATAAAAAAACTATGGAGTTGTAACATCTCCATGATGCAAAGGTTTTTGAGCAGTTATACATTTAATACTTCAAAAAACAAAAAGTGACCTAAAATTAAGAACATACATTCTGGGTAGTTGTTTGCTTGACTAAAGATCTTATTTTTCTAATCAGCGTTTGTTACTTGATTTTTTATCAAATTTCCCCACATATTTGTATTTTAGCTATAGCAGAGTGTATATTTGATCACAGCTGTTTGTGTGTTTATTTTCCCTGTTTTTGTTTTGTTCTTGTTGTTTGGTGGTACTGGGGTTTGAACTCAGGCCCTCACTGTTTCAAGGCAGGTGCTCTACCACTTCAGCCATGCCACCAGCCCTTCCCTTGATTTTGAAATTCTGGAGTTTGGCATCGCTAGGCTCAGCTGGGCCATTAGTAAGGCCTCAATAAACACTCACTGAATGAATTCAAAGAAGTGTTGCTGGCTAGCAAAGACAGCAATTGATTTTGCTGTACGATCTGATCAGTGGTGTTAGAAGTTTTTTCTTTTCCCGTTCAATAATATAAACAACAGATTAAACAACTAACCTTTAAACTTTACAAATTTTACAAAAGAGGGTCTAGCAAGAAGGCTCTAAATGGTTGGAAATGAACAAAAGCAAGTGTGCCAGAAACCTGAAAATGCTCAAGATGCTGTTTTTGAATAAATGGCTAATTTTACTGGTCATGATAACTCACCCCTCACATCCAGCTACTCTGGAAGCAGAGATCAGGAGAATGGCAGTTCAAGGCCAGCTTGGGCAAAAAGTTAGCATGACCCCATCTCAACAAACAAGCTGGGTGGGGTGGTTTGTGCCTATTATCTCAGCTATATAGGAAGCATAGGTAGGAGGATTGTGGTCCCAGGCTGGTCCAGGCAAAAATGTGAGACCCTATTAGAAAAATAACAAAGCAAAAAACTGCTGTGGGCATGGCTCAAAGAGCACCTGCCAAGCAAGCAATAAGGCCCTGAGTTCAGACTCTAGAAATGCCAAAAACAAAATAGCTAATTTCAATAACAAGACTGACCATGGTTGAATACTGGCGTGGGTGGTTTCCTCATCTGCAGAATGGTAATGTGAACAGTGTAAATACAAGATGGAGAAGCACTTTCAGTGTTTATGCTGATCTGCAGTAGCACTCTGCAGCTGTCAAGACATCTACAATAACTGTCATGCGATCTGGTTATGTGGATTACATGAACCAACACAGAGAAAAAACACACTTAACCAACATCCTAGCCAGGTGTCATGCTCACATTTTGCCAGTGGACATGACAAGACAGGATGAAGAGAAACCTTACAAGGTGGGAAAAAGGAGAAGGGTAGAAAGTTATATTCTAGAGTTTTCAGCTCCCAGGCTTTGTATAACTTTCTGATTCCCCCACCCAGGTGGAAATGTCACCAAGGTACAGAATCCCAGTTATATAGGTGACTTTTCAATGTTGTTTTACACACACTGTCATGCTTAAAACTCATAAAAGTTGGATAGGCCTCAGCTCTTGCTTTTTTTTTTCTTTTTTAAGTAGGAGGGGCTCAGGGAGTCCCCTCGTGGGAAAAGTCTATAAGCTAGCACCAACTTATGGTGTTGGGGGCAGAGACTACTAGCCTACCCTGGAGGATGGAGGGGCTCCTGGGCGGTGCCAACCTTGGATACTCACTCAATTATTTCTCCACGAGAGACTTTTCCCCAGGCCAGGAGTAATCAGAGAAGAGATCGGTGGACAGGAACCAGAACAGAGCTACAGCTAGCCCAAACTGCACTTGTGAGTGAAATACAAAAGGGCACTCTCACCCCTTCTTCAAGATGCTTTGCTTACATCTTTTGGAAAATCATTGTCATGGGTTGATTTGTTGGAATATGACACATTTCTGCCATCTGCCAGAAAACTGTCATAATAAATACACAAATAGACTGTGTTTATTCTAAACGATGGATCTCTCGAGAAGTGATATCTTTACACAGTGCTCAACTCACACAGCTGTACTGGGCGGGCCAGCCAGAAACCCAAAGTTCTAATGTGCTTCAATGTCATCCAACCTATAACCTATCAGGAAGACAAAGAAATGATCTCTGGATCCTCTTCAAGATTTTTTTTATGCATAAAGAGTTTCATTGGTATTTATGGTGGCAATTACAGTTTTCATGGCTGGTTCACTCAACTGCACTCTGATATTCTGACCAGCTCCCCACAGGCACCCACTTCTTAGGACATTTAAAATGCAGATGAGCCTGCATCACCCAAGGTTTCTAGTTCTCCAGTCCTGGGACAAGACTCTTTTGCTGACTTCAGATGATAATTTTAGAAGGAGCTACAGTTTGAGATTGTTTTAGGGGGAGAAATTTGAATTGCTGCATAAGAAGATTGAAATAGTTGGATCAGAGCCATCAAAAGCTTAACTCACTTGCTCCTGCATCCTCATACATATCTTGCAATGATCCTTCATGCATTTTTTTTTCCTGCTGTGGCCAATTTGTGACACATCGGATGGACAAAGTGTAATGAACAGCAATGAAACAGATCTGTTTGTCAGAGACGAAACCATTGTATTTTAGAAGAAAGATTTGTCTGCATATCTTGGAGGATTTAGGTAAATCTGTAATTTGTATATAACAAGGGTTTCATAGTAGACAAATTCTAGGTACTTAACTGGTGTGAGTGTGTGCATGCGTGCATGTATGTGCATACATGTGTTTTACTTAAAATTAAAAGTAAGATAGTACCTTTCCTGCATTTGATCTCCCAATTAAAATATTCTAATATCAAGTGACTGTCAGTTTATCCCAATATTATCTCTGAGGTTAGAAAAAATAACTTGGGTACTTTCATCTCCTGATTCCAGCCTGGGGTTTTGTGATCCCATGGCCTAAAGACCTCAAAACAGGTAAAACTAAAAATGTGTGCTCTACATTTTCTGGAGGATCTCACCAGTTATTTTGGAAATAAATATAGCTGCTTGCAGACAAGCTTCTCTTTGTCCAGAATTACCTAGCTAAGTGGAGGCTGCCCACACCATTACACTGGAGTTGAAGTATTTTGAGCTCCGCCCACTCTCTTCCCCTTTTTAGCGCACTGGGACGCAGGCGAGCTGGCCATGTGCACCCATGTGGAAGTGTCACCGAAGCCTGTTTGCAGGTGGGGCTTGACTCCCTCCTGCCGTAAATACACGGTTACTTTTCAAAATTCCTTCACAATGCTCTACTGCTTAAAACTCACGAAAGTAGGGCAGGCCTCATGTTTCTCCGTCTTACAGGATGGGGAACAGACCAGGGAGTCCAGTAAGTGAGAAAGTCAGGAAGGAGAATATGCGTGGGTGGGTTTCTTGATCCTGCGAATCTCAACTCTGAATGTTGCAACCATCTGGGGGTGGGGATGGGACTGGTAACACTGCAGGTGCTCAGCCCAGCTTCTCAAAGCATTGAACCTGGAATGCATACTTTTTTTTATGTGTCACTAATTTAGATAAACGGCCACGGTTGAGAACTCCTAGCTGATGTGTAACTTATCAGCAAATCCCCCAAAATAATATGAAAACAAATTTAAAGCATAATGGAAGAAACCTAACTTGTTCAACTAATAAATGAGGTCTGTTACAGTGATACCACTGTGTCACATGTTGTATAAGAAAGGGCCTTTGGAGCTGTAAGATCCCAGGTAGAATGCAAGAAGGGTCAGAATGGGCCATACGCAAAAAACACATGAAAAAATGCTCACCATCTCTAGCCATTAAGGAAATGCAAATCAAAACCACACTAAGATTCCACCTCACTACTGTCAGAATACCATCATTAGAAATACCACCAACAACAGGTGTTGGCAAGGTTGTGGGGGAAAAAGGAACCCTTATACACTGCTGGTATTTATTGCAGCACTATTCACAATAGCCAAGTTATGGAAACAGCCAAGATGCCCCACTATCGATGAATGGATTAAGAAAATGTGGTATTTATTCACAATGGAATTTTATGCAGCCATGAAGAAGAACGAAAGGTTATCATTTGCAGGTGAATGGACAGAACTGGAGAACATCATCCTGAGCGAGGTTAGCCAGGCCCAGAAGAGCAAAAATCATATGTTCTCCCTCATATGCGGACATTAAATCAAGGGCAAACACAACAAGGGGATTGAACTTTGATCACATGATGAGGTGAGAGCACACAACGGAGGTATGGGGATAGGTAAGACACCTAAAGAACTAGATAGCATTTGTTGCCCTTAATGCAGAGAAACTAATGCAGACACTTTAAAGTGACAGAGGACAATAGGAGAAGGGGACCAGGAACTACAGAAAAAGTTAGTTGGAGAAGAATTAATTTAGAAGGTAACACATGTACAGGAAAGCAATGCAAGTCAACTCCCTGTATAGCTATCCTTATCTCAACCAGCAAAAACCCTTGGTCCTTCCTATTATTGCTTATACTCTCTCTACAACAAAATTAGAGATAAGGGCAAAATGGTTTCTGCCTGGTAGTGAGGGGGTGGGGGGGAGAGGATAGGGGGGAAGGGGGGAGAAATGACCCAAACATTGTGTGCACATATGAATAAAAGAAATTTAAAAAAAAAGAATGGGCCATACATGCTCTGGAAGGTCAATATTATCTAAACTCTCTTACCCCATCTCTACAACAACAGAGAGTGAAAGGGTACGATATATCCAGGTGGCTCTTTGCAGGTCTGAAAGAAGAGACTCATTAAAGTCCTGGTCAATCTGCTGGGGTTGTCATGGTCCCTCTCTTCTCCTGTCAGTTTACCTCTCTAATCAGGGCTGAGCAGATATTCCAGAGATGAGGAGTTGGGGGTCAGAACACCTGGTTCTGGTCTCAGTGCTGTCCTTACCTGCTGTGTGATTCTATCAGCTAAACTGACCTTTGATTTTCTTATCTTTGGAATGGGGTGTTTAGCCAGGTGTGGTAGTCTATGCCTATAATCTCAGCACTTGAGAGGATGAAGAAGGAGGATTGCAAATTTGAGGCCAGCTTGGGCTACACACATGACCCTGTCCCAAAATAAATTAGAATAATAAGGTAAAATAAAGTGAAATATAAAATGAGGGGTCTAATTCTTGTTCTACTTCCTTTCCATGCAGGATGTGTTGTGATACTGTGTCTATTACCATTGCTGGATTACATTAGTTCCAAAGGCTTTTTCCATATTAGTCTCTAATTCTGAGTCCATATATTGTTAAATACCCCTTTTCCTGGTGGCCTAAGCTCTTGCCCTTCCCTGCTGGGGGAATGGTTGAGCAACCCTGCTTCCCCTTCCCTTTGCCTTAGCTAGAACATTCTACAGAGTTGAAGAAAGGAGAGTGAACCAGGTGACTCAGGTCAGAGAGGCGGGAGGAGAGACAGGCTCACAATAAATCAAAGAGCTTCAGAATCAAGAGCTGGTCCTGAGGGACAGAGGGAGAGGCCAGGCTGCAGGCCTGTGCTGTTTCAGACACTAATCATTAAACACTTGTGGCTACTTAGATTAATTAAAATGAAATTCAATGTAAAATTCAGCTCCTCCTTCACGTGTCACATTTCAAAGGAATGATAGCCACGTGTGGCAGGTGGCTACCATATTGGTCATCGCCAGAAGAGAACATGTCTGTCATTGCAGAAAGTTCTTCTGCACAGACCTTCTTGGGGGTGGGCAGGTTGGTTTTTCCCAAGATACTTCCAAGTTGCCATCAAAGAACGCCTGTGATGTCAGCGTCCCTCGGGGCTAGGCGAGCCAGGCTACTTTCGTCTTGTTTCAGGCCTGTTATCCACCGCAGGCCCAGCTCTTCCTTCTCACTCAGCCCAAGGTAGGCTGGGAGGCTTAGGATGGGAGGGAAAGCTGGGCTGTGGAAGTCTGATGAGAATTTTTGGTGGTAATTAGGATAGTGAGGACTTCCTTGGACCCTTGGGAACTGCCAGGGTCAAAAGGAAAACATTTCAAAACCAACTTAAAACCAAGGAGAGCTTTCCTTCATATCCCAGCCCTCAGGCACCAGCCAGCCTCTGCCACCTGCTGTCATATCTGAGATGCCCATTAGGATCTGCCCATTATGGCTAAGTGGGAAGAGAGGTATCTGAGAATCAGGCCAGACCCTGGAGCCAGGAAGTCCTGCCCCTCCTTGGGACCCAACCTAGGATGAGTTGATCATGCACTATCCCATTTGGGTTCCTTTTTGGAGAGCATCAGCAACCAGTAGAAAGTCTGAAGGAGTGAGAGTTCTCTCTGCCCCCAACCTCAAGTTCAAGCCAAACTCTGCCACAATTTCTAGCTGTAGGTAGAAATTCCTTAGCCACATGGCATAAATCAGCAGTGTACACTCACTGGAGGCAAGTGTTGTGAGCCAGGGTTTCAGGCACCCCCCCTGGCACCATGCAAGTAAAAATCTCCTGAGCCAATGGCTAGAAACTGATGAGGGATCAAGTGTCAGGTGCCACCCCCCAGGTGCTTGGCTTGATTCTTAAACCTTGTTCGTTCTAGGGGTGTGTGAGTGTGTGTGTGTGTGTGTGTGTGTTGGGGACAGGGTATCACTGAACCATTTTAGACATTCCACGCATCTTGACTATCTTTTAATGAGAGTCATTTTCTAACATGTGGCATGCTAATTGACAAGTCATTAATTTCAGGAATAAAAAACAAACGTTGATGCTTATTTGAGAGTTAAGAAACCATTGGTTATTGATTGACCTATCCATAGCAGAAGGACCTGCAGCCTGGAGTTGGCCCTCTGACAGAGTGCTGGCTGACCTTTTTCCAATGCACCTTCCTCATGGTGACCACACATCAGCCTGAGTTTGCTAAAGTACTCAAGAGGAAGTTACAGAAGTAGAATGTGTATTAGGAAGACATAGCTAGAATGAGCACAGTGACTTAATGTGTTGGGGTCCAAGGTTGACCACGCCTCAGAGGAACAAAAAGACACTCACGATAATGTAAGCCACAAATCGAGGTTTATTTCCAGCCAGCTGGGGTCCGGGTATCCGCCCGACGCAGTGGGTTTCAACACGGACCCCGAATACAAAATTCAGGCTGCTTTTATATTTTTTTAGACATTAGTCACGGTCACACAGCAATTTTTATGGTCCCTGGGGGTCACATATTTCTGATATCACCCACATCTTGGTGGTGGGGCAAGATTACTTGAAGATTATTTATCAGGAATTTGGTAAACACCAGGTGTCTCAACTCATTGACTCACATACCGTTCTAGCAAGATTAACCAGAAACAGTCCCTGTTCCCAGAAACCGTCCCACTTCCCTTAGTTCCAGTAAGTGGTGGCTTGGGTCATGTTAGCCATGGCCGGTTTTAGGCTGAGTGGGCTGCAAGCCTCAAAGGTACCCTAACATTTGTACCCTAGCATTCCCCCCTTTAGATGTCCATAATGAGGAATCATGCTCATCTGGGCGACGAGCGTAACCATCCTCAGGGCTAGGTAACTGTTCGTATTGCTGCCTCAGGACCATTAGTTGGACTGTACTAACTCGATCTTTCACGAAGGTCACTAGCTTATTCAGAATACAAGGACCGAAGGTTAAGATAAGCAGTAGTATGACCAGAGGGCCCACCAGGGTAGACCAAGGTAGTGAACCAGGAGGACCTATTGAACCAAGCTTCGAACCAATTTTCTTGGGCTTCCCTTTCCCGTTTCCTTTTTGCCAGTCCTTCCCTCACTTTAGACATAGACTCCCTAACTACCCCTGAATGGTCAGCATAAAAACAACATTCCTCCCCTAAGGCGGCACATATTCCCCCCTGCTGAAGGAACAATAAGTCTAGGCCCGTCGGTTCTGAAGCACTACCTTAGCTAGAGAGGTAAGGGATTTTTTCCAGGTGACTAATGGAGGCTTCTATCCTCTCTATATCCTCATCTATGGCCGC
Organism: Castor canadensis; assembly: GCF_047511655.1. Taxonomy (NCBI): domain Eukaryota; kingdom Metazoa; phylum Chordata; class Mammalia; order Rodentia; family Castoridae; genus Castor; species Castor canadensis. The sequence goes on along the minus strand of NC_133393.1, from coordinate 131,962,873 downwards.
GCGCAGCGAGGACATCCCTTTATGTTGAGTAGCCAGGGAGGCTATGCCAGTTCCTGCCCCAGCCACCCCTAGGCTAAGTAGGGTAGCAATCGTTAATGCAGAAATAGGCTCTCTCTTCTTTCTCTCACCTGTTCCTGTATTCCACTATGAATATAGGCTCTCCTCAGAATGATAGATGATGCGGGGCAGCACAGCCACTAGAACACAGAATTCTTTAGAGCCATTAAACACATTAGTTGATAGGCAAGGGGTGAGCCCGGACTGTGAGCATATCCACCATCCATTGCCTTTTGGAATTACCCACTTAATACCATCGCCCCAGGTGGGGTTGTTTTTTACAACAGCACATAGGTCCTGTTTTCCCACTGGCACCTTCCCTAAGCAGGTTCCTTGGCTGCTCACTTGTTGTATGGTCAGACCTCTCTTACGGTCTCCCCAGGAACACTGGGTGGGGTTTTCACTAGTCGAGATATCGTAGGTGACATTTAGCCCTATTGCCTCATAGAATGGGGGCCTCACATCATAGCACAGCCAGCAGGAGGTAGTCATATTAGGGTTGGTGTGGTTCAATGTTAGGAATGCAGCATTTACCAGATTCCAGAGGGGGTCTGTGGACCCGGTCATGAGACTGGGCTTCACCAAGGGAGGGCCAGTGCCTAATGGTCCTGGAGTTTTAATACTAGCCTTTGTGTGAGGCCGGGTAGGGACTGGGGTTGTGCGAGGTCGGAGAGGTGGCTGTACATAGGGCGGCTTAAGTACTTTGTTGGGGCCTACCATTTTGGACGGTGGCCCCATGGGCTCAACTTTTAATCTGATTACTACGGTGGAACCAGAATGTCCACCATATTTATAAAACACAAGTCCCCACACCTTACCTTGTATCCACCCGGGGGTGTCCTCTTTGCCACTGTCGGTGAAGGTGACCTTGATTCTATCTGCATCTGTGGGCTGGCATTTATGGGTGGGTGACAGAATTCTGCGCCCCCAGGATACCCCATTTGCAAAGGCAAATTTGACTAGGTCTGGTTTTGATACCCCCCACTTCCATTCACCATGATTGGATGTGACATATGCCCATGACTTACAGAAGGAGTGTTGTATCCCCCCACAGTCCTTGTTCTTTTTGTGGCCGGGGCAAGCATAAAAACCATAACGTCGGGCTGACTCCGGGGCAGTAGACTTGTAGGCAGGATTGATGTCTCTGAAGCAGAATTGAAGCTCCGGCCACCAAGTTCCTATGGGGGCAGTGCGAGTAGTCTCGTTAAGGGTGGTATGAGTCTCCCCATCGGTGAGTATCCAGGTTTGCTTATAGGGCTGGTGAGGGTTGGTTTCTGCGAGGCTCCTGCTCTGGGCATTGAGCAAGATCAGAGCGACCAGCCAACCCATCCGTGGCTGCTCCTGAAGACTCTGCATGTTCCCAGGGTCGCAAAAGCTTCAGCTCCACTGGGTTATCTGGGTGCCGCCATGTGGTCCACTCTCTAGCCTCTTTCTGTTCCTGATGATTGGCTTGACACACGTGGGAGTGATGGACCCAAGGCCCGATGCCGTCAACCTTAAGAGCAGTGGGGGTAACCAGAATGACCAGGTAAGGGCCTTTCCATCTTTCTTCCAGAGTGCGGGCTCTGTGCCTCTTTACCCATCCCCAATCCCCTGGGACAATGCCATGTTCCGGGTTCGATGTGTCCTTTGTCTCATACAAGGCGCGCACTATGGGCCAGATTTCACGTTGGACCTCCTGTAGGGCTTTTAAGCTGGCCAAGTAATTTGGGGCCGTACTGGGGTCTTGGTCCGGTAGGGTTCGGACAATAATGGGGGGGGGGCGAAGCCCCGTATAGAATTTCAAAAGGTGTCAATCCATGTACATATGGTGAATTTCGAACCTGGAAGATGGCATAGGGTAGGAGGGCCACCCAGTCACCCCCAGTCTCGATGGCTAATTTAGATAAGGTCTCCTTTAGGGTCCGATTCATTCTTTCTACCTGCCCTGAGCTCTGGGGGTTATATTCACAATGCAGTTTCCAATTAGTCCCCACTGCCTGGGCCAGCCCTTGTAGGATGTTACTGATGAAAGCTGGACCGTTATCAGAGCCTAGAGTTTCGGGGATACCATATCTGGGTATGATTTCCTCCAGCAAAACCTTAGCTACAACCTGAGCAGTCTCTCGTTTTGTAGGAAAGGCTTCCACCCAGCCTGAGAAAGTGTCTATCAGAACCAAGAAATACCTATACCCATACCTTCCTGGCTTCACCTCAGTGAAATCCACTTCCCAGCTCCGTCCTGGTGCCCTCCCCCGTACCCGTGTACCTGTATGTAGGAGTCCCCTTTTGCTGGGTTTCATAGCCTGGCACCCAGCACATTGGTCCACAATCTTTTGAATCTGGGCTGTTTGATGCGGGAACCGGAGGCGGGCCAACTCAAGAAGGGCGAGTAGTTTCTTCTTGCCTAAATGGTTGGCTCGATGTAAATTGGAGAGAAGAAACAGTCCTAACTTTTCAGGAAGGGTCAGCCGCCCTTCGATATCATGATACCAGCCTTGCTGATTGGGCTCTGGGCATTGGTGATCTTGGATCCACTGTTTGTCTTCCAGGGTGTACTCGGGTCATGGTGGCAAGCGTGGAAGCTTGGGCACGGGTAAGGTCAGCACTAGGGTCGTGGAGGCCAAAGCAGCATTTCGGGCCGCTATGTCCGCATGCCGGTTCCCCGTAGCTTCTGGAGTCTGGGCAGATTGGTGACCAGGAACATGTACTACCGCCACAGCTTGGGGCTTCTGCACCGCAGTCAGTAGTCTCTGGATCTCCGGGAGGTTACGTAACTCCTTTCCTTCCGCTGTAATGAAACCCCTTTCCCTCCGCTGTAATGAAACCCCTTTCCCGGTAGATGGTGCCATGTACATGGACGGTGCCGAAAGCATAACGGCTGTCGGTATAAACAGTCACTCATTTTCCCTCAGCCCGCTTGAGTGCCTCTGCCAGTGTGATCAGTTCGGCCTTCTGGGCTGAGGTCCCCGGGGGCAGCAGGGCACTCCAAATTATGTTCCCACCTTGGTCCACCACCGCTGCGCCTGCCTTACGCACCCCATCTGAGACGCCATACCAGCTCACTGTTGGGTAGGGTTGAGTCCTGGAGATCGGGGCACACTTGGGTGATTTCAGCTATAATCTCCTGACAGTCATATAGAGGGGCTTCCAGGTCCGGATTTGGCAGCAAGGTGGCCGGATTTAGAGAAACCGGGTCAGAGAAGAGGATTCGGGGAGCATCCAGCAAGAGCCCTTGGTAATGAGTCAGTCGGACGTTGGTCATCCATCTACCTGGAGGGTGCTTTAGGACTCCCTCTATTGCATGGGGGTTTACCACCTTCAGATGTTGCCCAAAAGGGAGCTTATCTGCGTCCTTTACCATTAGGGCAACTGCTGCTATGATCCGCAGGCATGGGGGCCAGCCTGCTGCAACTGGGTCTAACCTTTTGGATAGATAAGCAACTGGCCACTTCCAGGGCCCTAGGCGCTGCATTAGTACCCCTTTCGCTATCCCCCTTCTTTCCTCTACAAAGAGGGTGAAGGGCTTTAGAGGGTCTGGCAGGGCCAGGGCCAGGGCTCTCAAGAGGGCGGTCTTGAGCTCCTCAAAGGCCTTTTGTTGATCTGGCCCCCAGGCCCAAGGGGTCTTGTCCTTAGTTGCCTTGTATAAGGGTTTTGCCAGTTCAGCATATCCCAATATCCACAGCCGGCAGTAGCCCGCCGTCCCCAGGAACTCACGGACTTCTCGAGCCGAGGTGGGGACGGGGAGTCTGAGAATAGTTTCTTTCATAGCATTTGTTAACCATCTGGTTCCCTCTTTTAGCTCATACCCCAGGTAGGTGACTGTTTGTCTACAAATCTGAGCCTTCTTTGCACTGGCCCGATAGCCCAACTTCCCCAGCTCCTGGAGGAGGTCTCCAGTGGCTTGCCGGCACTCAGCTTCAGATGCAGCTGCTAGAAGCAAGTCATCTACATACTGCAAAAGTGTGACAGAACTGTGGCTCTGGCGATATGAGTCCAGATCCTGATTAAGAGCCTCATTGAACAGAATAGGGGAGTTTTTGAAACCTTGTGGAAGTCTAGTCCATGTTAACTGTCCGGGGGTTCCCGTATTTTCATCATGCCATTTGAAGGCAAAAATGTGTTGACTATTGGGTGCCAGGGCTATGCTAAAAAAAGCATCTTTCAAGTCCAAAGTGGTATACCAAACATGGGAGGGGGGAAAATGGCTCAGCAAGGTATAGGGGTTGGGGACTGTGGGGTGGATGTCCTCAACCCTCTTGTTTACTTCCCTTAAATCTTGGAGTGGCCTATAGTCTTTTCCCCCAGGTTTCTTAACAGGGAGAAGTGGAGTGTTCCAAGCAGAACGGCAGGGCCGTAATATTCCAGCCTCCAGGAGACGGTTTATGTGAGGGGCAATCCCCCTCCGTGCCTCGGAAGACATGGGATACTGACGGACTCGGATGGGCTGAGCCGAAGCCTTGATCTCTACTATTACTGGGGCTTGATGTTCCGCCAGCCCCATACCTGCTATTTCTGCTCAAGCCTGGGGGTAGGTTTGAATCCAATAAGCCATTTCAGGGGACCACTCAATAGGTTTCAGGGGAGGGTCCCGCAAGGAGAACAAGCAATGTTCATCCTCGAGAGACATGGTCAAGACTGGAGCGGCTGTCCTTGTCCATCTGTCACTTTGATACCATCCGGTTCAAAGTGAATGTGAGCCCTCACCTTAGTTAGCAGATCGCATCCCAAAATGGGGGCAGGGCACTCAGGAATGACCAGAAAGGAATGGGTCACCTGATGTCGGCCCAAATCCACCTGACGTTTGCTAGTCCATTGATATGCCTTGGATCCAGTGGCTCCCTGCACAAGGCTAATTCTCTGGGACAGTGGCTCAGTAGGTTTATTAAGGACTGAATATTGGGCCCCTGTGTCCACCATGCATCTCACGGGCTTCCCCTCCACATATATGGTTACCCAAGACTTGGGGAGGGGGTCCGAGTCCCATGCCCTCTGTCACTGTCCATTCCAGCTAACAGGACTCGGGCATCATTATTAGGGCTGCTATTTGGTCCCAGGCGACCCTGGAGTTTGGGACATTCCTTCTTCCAGTGTCCATATTCCTTACAATAGGCACATTGTCCCTGGTCTAGCCTGGGTCGATCTCTTCGGGGACGTGTGGGGCCGGTCCATCCAGAACTCGGTCCAGCCAGACCCTGGACTCCTGCTAGCAATATCTTAGCCATCTCTTTTTGCTGTTTCTTGTTTTCCTTACTCTGGTGTTCCCTGTCCTCCTTCCGAATCCTTTCTTGTAGTTCCTGATTCTCCTTCCTGATTCTATCCTCTCGTTCTTCCGGGGTTTCTCGGGTGTTAAAAACCCTTTCAGCTACTTTCATCAGATCCTGGGTAGTCATCTCCCCAAGCCCTTCTTGCTTATATAGTTTCTTCCTAATATCAGGGGCAGCCTGGTTTATGAAGGACATTATCACAGCTGACTGATTCACCTCCGCTAGTGGGTCTAGGGGGGTATACTGTCTGTATGCATTGTAAAGACGCTCAAGGAACGCGGCCGGGCTTCCATTTTCCCCCTGCATTATTGCCTTTACCTTAGCCAAATTGGTAGGGCAGCGGGCTGCCGCCCGGAGGCCTGCCATAAGAGTCTGGCGGTAGACCCAGAGATGCTCCCTACCTTCTGCGGTCCCATAGTCCCAGTTGGGTCTGTTTAAAGGAAAACGATCATCAATCAGGTTTGGCAGGGTGGTCCGTCGCCCACTGTCGCCAGGGACATTCTTTCTGGCTTCAGTGAGAATCCGCTCCCGTTCCTCGGTGGTGAATAGGGTCCTAAGGAGCTGCTGACAGTCATCCCATGTGGGACTGTGAGTATGCAAAATGGACTTGAACAGATCAGTCAGGCCTCTAGGGTCCTCAGAAAAAGGAGGATTCTGGGCTTTCCAGTTGTACAGGTCACTACTTGAAAAAGGCCAATACTGATAGGTGCATCCCCCATCGGGACCAGCACCACCCAGGGCCCGCACCGGGAGGATGGGGGGCCCGGTGGAAGTGGAGGAGGGCTCCTCCTCTGGGGTTTCTTCTTGCTGCCTACGGGGCCTGAGTCCCCTCGCCGGTCCGGAGACCAGGGCAGGGGGTGAAGACGGGGAGGCTGATGAGTAGGGAGGCTCAGAGGAGCCATCTGCCTCTGGCTGGAGTGGCGCGGCAGTGGCATATGGCGGGGGATTTACTTCACAATCTAAGTCTATCAAGGATGGATGGAGAGTTGGGTCTTCCTGCAGAATAGGCTTCTTAGGGGAATTAACGGGAGTGGGGGTGTTCCCCGACACGGCCAGTATTGCGGGCCGGTCTGTAGGTGCTCCATGGATAAATGGCCACAGCCAGGAAGGGGGGTCTTCTACTAAAGTCTGCCACATAAGGACGTAGGGATATTGATCAGGGTGGACATGAAGACCGGGTCTACTAATGACATCTCGGACCTTCTTAATCGTGTCCAAGGAGAAGGTACCTTGAGGAGGCCAGCCTACATTAAAGGTTGGCCATTCCGCTGAGCAAAGGGTGTCGAACTTACCTTTCTTAATTTTCATGCCATAATTGTGTCCCTTAGCATGGATTTCTGAAAAATGACTCAGAAGAAGGGTCTTAGGAGTTACCTGAGCCTGTCCCATGATGATCAGGAGAGATGGACAGAGGAGACAGCAAAGAACAAGAGACAATTCCAGCAGACAAACAAATTCGCACAGGACTCTCTAACATACACAAGTACCGGCCGGTCAACCAGACTACTCTCACAGGCGCAATTCCATTCACACCAGATTTAGGATCCTTACCCAAAGACCGCCCAAACGGCGTCCACTGAGGATGCCGGCGCGGCTCCTGACCGTCGGGGATGTCTCCCACGACTTCCAATAGTGGAGCCTCCAGGGCTGTAACCCCTTCCTTCCACTCAATGAAAATTCTCAACCAAATTCAGACGGGGACTCTAAGTCCCTCCAAACGGAGGTAGCCAATCCTCCTTCCGCGGTCTTTCCCAATTAAACCTCGGTATCAGAGGCCGTTTGTTCCTCTCAGGGAGGGGCTGAGATCTCGGTGGGACCTCCAGATGTTGGGGTCCAAGGTTGACCACCCCTCAGAGGAACAAAAAGACACTCACGATAATGTAAGCCACAAAGCGAGGTTTATTTCCAGCCAGCTGGGGTCCGGGTATCCGCCCGATGCAGTGGGTTTCAACACGGACCCTGAATACAAAATTCAGGCTGCTTTTATATTTTTTTAGACATTAGTCACGGTCACACAGCAATTTTTGTGGTCCCTGGGGTCACATATTTCTGATATCACCCACATCTTGGTGGTGGGGCCAGATTACTTGAAGATTATTTATCAGGAATTTGGTAAACACCAGGTGTCTCAACTCATTGACTCACATACCGTTCTAGCAAGATTAACCAGAAACAGTCCCTGTTCCCAGAAACCGTCCCACCCCCTTAGTTCCAGTAAGTGGTGGCTTGGGTCATGTTAGCCATGGCCGGTTTCAGGCTGAGTGGGCTGCAAGCCTCAAAGGTACCCTAACATTTGTACCCTAACAAATGTTACACAGAGAGAGCCAAACAGACTCTACCTGTGTGTTCTGAAGCCTAGAGTGATTTTCCTAGTCCCATCTATGGTGTGTGTGTGTGTGTGTGTGTGCACGTGTGTGTATCTCCCATGCCCTTGGTCATTTCCTCCTGAGAGCTTCCTCCAGCTCCTCTGGCTTCCCTTCTTCTGGTTTAAGTTCAGACACCTGTGCCTCACTGGGGCTTCTTTCCAAATCTCAGTTGTCTCTGACTGGGACACTGAAGTTGGTACACTGAATCTGGAATTATTCTAATTCTTTGTTCTCCATAAGGCTCTTATTTTTTTCAATAATTCTCTTACAGGTTTTGCTTCATTTAACCTTATCTTTATTTAAAGAATTGTCATATGGTGTTTGCTTAATTTTACTTCAAATTTCAAATCAACTAAGAATAGGAAACTTCTTTCTAGTTTTTTCACAGTGTTGGGCCTGGAACCTAGAGTCTTGCTTATGCTAGGCAAGGGGTCTACCACTGAACTACAAACCCGAGTTCTTGAAGAGAAAAGACATTTTATTTATTTATTTATTGTATTTCCAGAACTTAATGCAATGCCTGGCACTTATTTGTGAGCATTAAATGGTTGCTAGATAAAAGAAATATGGCTACTTTAGTCATGTCTGGGTGCAGAGTTTTTTTAATTCCAGTGGTGAAGACTATTGTCATGCATTAAGTCAAAATTTTACAACCTTTACTAAGGGCCAGAGTCTACTGAGAGCACTTTATATAAATGCATTAAATTTTTTCTGACAATTCTACACAACAGATATTACAATCCCCACTTTACAGATGAAGCTGAAGTACAGAAAAGTTAAATGACTTGTCTAAGTCATTAACCCGGGAAAGGAGGATTTAATCTCAAACATTCTGGCTCTAAAATATGTGTGTCTTCCCTCCACAGTATGCTATGCCCTTATGATGTGCCAAGTAGGCGGAAATGGAATCTTCATCCCTACCTCACACCCTACACAAAAATCACTCATTAAGTGACTTCAAATGATCTTCTGCCAGTAAAATGGCTAGAAGGCAAAAAATAGTGAACCTAGTAATTGTCAGTGAATTTGGACCACCTCTCAGGCATGGAGAGCCACTGGAAGCAATAGGAAGGACAGAACTTTGACTCTCTCAGTGACCTCCCAGTGCTATTTACAAGTTTATGAGGGTGTAGGTATGTGTGTGGGAGGTGAGGGGTTGCCAAGGAAGATAGAAGAAAAAGAAGATTGATAAGGAGAGAAAGAAGTGAGGGAAGAGGAACCTTCCTTCCACCCCAGTTACAGAAGTGCCTGAGTAGAGTCTGTGTCAGAGAAGAGCAACTCCAGGCCCTGAGGTCACCTGAGGATGTAGACCCAGTCTACCAGAATGCCCAGTTTTCAAAGGGAACAAGAAACTGCATTTTTGTATGAAATTTCCTGACTTTTAGAACAAAACACTTCTCCCTGCTGGAGGCAAAGTCTATGAGACTTTGAGAACTCAGATCTAAGAAGGTTCCAGAATTCAGAATTGCAATGATTTATTGATGATCCAGAATTAAAGTCTACATCCAAGTTGCTGCAATGAACCAACTGATTTTTCTGGCCCTTCCCCAGGAGCTGAGTTGGATTTGTTGTAGAATTTTTACTTATGTTTTCCAAACATGGTATATGCATCCACCACTTTTCAGTTTTAAAATCACATTTACATACCAAGCATAGCGGGGCTTACTTAATATTTTTCTCTTTTTTGGCTCTACATAAACTCACATTTACATTGCAGGCTGCTGTGGCCAATAATAAAAATCATGGCTTGGCGATGCACTCTATAAGCCTATTCAGAATTGTCACAATGAGTCCCCCTGTACAACGAATATATCCGAATTTTTAAAAAAATGTAAAGAAATCATGGTTTGGATGAGGTAGACTTTGCTTCCTCTAAGTACATTAAAATAGACAGCTATAGAATTAGTATTGTTCATTCTGTCCACCACTTAAAATCATCCTCAGGTTAAAACTCTTTTCATCTGCAGAACAGAAACAGACATTGATTGTGCTGGGCTGGCAGAGGAGGAGGAGGGGCCTCAGTGCAGATAAATTCTATTCCACTTGATAAGAAATATGGGAATTTTGTAGTTTTCCTGTTAAAGACATGCTGAGGTTTTATTAAAGAGCTCCCCGCCCCCACCATTGGTTTAGAAAAATCTCTGCCTATCTCCCATATTTCATTTACCTGTTATCTCCCTACTACTAAAAACAATTTGCGTGAAAACAATCACTTTTGGCTCACAGGAGGCCTTGGCTCCTGCTGCTTTCTGGCTGGCTCAGGCTGAGGCTTTGTCTGCGGTTTAATCTCAAATCCCCGTGTAGGGTGCAGTTAGGAACTGACAAGCCAGGCTTCAGGTGTGGGGAGGTGGTGTTTCCAACTGGAATCCTTGAGGGTGGATTCCCAGGAAAGAAACTCCTTGGAAATGTACCCACAGGAGGGCTGCAAATGAAAGAAACAGGCAGGGAGAATTGGATTTATGAAGTGAATGGTACAAGAGATTTCCGCTCCAGAGCAATAGAGGCTGGGAGTTTTGGGTAGCTGACAGCAAATGAGTTCTTGTTCTGAGCATCTTGCCTTGGGCAGAAATGACAAATGGACTTTCACCATGGTCCATGGTTCAGTCTTTGGCATCCTTAGGTGGGTGCTATTTAGATGCTGCTGGATGGATGCTGACAGGAGAGAGCATTTTTGGAATTATTTTCCAGGAGTGATGATAGCTGTTTCCCTGCCCCCCATCTTATTTTATTGTGTTTTTTTGGTTGTTGTTGTTTGCAGTACTGGAGCTTGAACTCAAGGCCTCCTGCTGGCCAAGTAAATGCTCCACCACACGAACCACACCCTCAGTCCTTTTGCTTTTGTTTTCCAGATAATATGGTCTCATACTTTTGCCCAGGTCTGCCTCAGACTAAGATCCTCCTACCTCTGCCTCCCAAGTAGCTGGAACCACAGGTAGCCACCACCCCTAGTCTCTATCTTGTTTTTTAAAACAAGATAACGTTAAAAAAATTATAAAAGCATTTCAGAACGGAGACCCAAGTTTGTATTCTGCCCACCATTGAGTGGCCTGAATATAAGTTCAAATAAATCAACTCATTTAAATAATTAATTAATCCAATTAGTTAACACATTTGAGGGAAAGTGAAGTAGGATGAAGATGGAAATAAAAATTTCCAATAATGTCACCATCAAGGATAGCTTGTTAATATTTTGATGAATTTGCTTTTAGTCTTTTTCTTTGCATATACATTTTCCACATGAAATTGAAATCGTGCCTTATGATGAATTTTGTATTCGGCTTTTAAAAATGAATACTATGCCATGAGAAATTTTTTGAAAAACATCACTTTTAACGACACTCCCAATATGTGCACACACCATGGCTTTTTAACCACTCCATACCTGGCATTCAGCACAATTTCATGTTCCTAACCGGGACTCTAAACAGTAAATACTCATTGCTTCATGGTGCTCCTCGGTGGCAGCCTCTGTATCTGACACGAGGGCACACAGAGAGAAGCCAGCTCTAGGTCACTGCCATAGTGAAAGGGCAGCAGTGGAGGAGCCTGGGACAGTAGAAACCTTTGGGAGGTGGAGGAGGGCCAGCCCTGAGCAGGTCTCAGACTCCAAAGGACGGTAGAATGTCAGAAAGGAGAATGAGGGCAGATGTCAAAGGGGACAGAGAAGCTCTGAGTCTCGTTTGTATACCGTGCTGGGGCCCTCAACTTTCTTCTAGGTTCTCTACCAGGGGGCCTGCTCTGTACTGCTGTGGACCAACTTCACTGTGTTGCCAACCTCCTTTTATTATTCACTCTCAAAATTGCTGCTTTTCTTTGTAAGCACGTTATAGTTCTAAATTCTTAATTGCTGTAAGCCTCTGGCACTAGAAGCCTCACAAATAATAAAGATATGTTGAATGGATGAGTGAAGGTATGGGGCTGAAAGATTTTTTTTTCTTTTGCTTTTTTGTTGATTTATTAAAAAAAAAATCAAGCTACAATAGATGTGAACACAAAGAAGAAAAAGAGCAGGTAGAGCCTTTGCACAGTTTCCCCTCCACTTTTAGCCTATGCCCAAGGAACAGCATTTTTCTGGGCAGGCATTTGGGAACAGAGCATGGCTGACTGGCCTTGGGGAGGGGAGGGCAGTCATGAACTTGCCATTGACAGCCCAGGAGCCACAGTACTACTCCTCTGACACAGGCAAAAATTAAAAGGAAGGAAGGGAGAGAGCACCTCTTCTTCTACCCAGCATCTTACCATCAAGGAAGAAGCAGGGATGGGATGTCTTTAGGTTTTTTGCACATGGCAGACAGCCAGAGCTCATCAGGAGAGGCGGGAGAACTGTTCGAGCTGCACATGAATGATGGGTGAGGATTGGTGGACTTGTCTGGTGGCGAGATCGCCAGCCATGGAAGAATACATTTCTAATAGCTCCTTCTTATACACTAGTCAGGAAACCAGGAAGATATAGATGGTAACATCAGAACGATGTTGCTCTCCAGCAAACTCAATGACTGTAGCATGGAAAAAAATTACTTTTGTCAATTTGAGGTCCAGAAGGGTTAGAAAGTAAACTGACATTCAAAAGAGCTGGTGGGAGTTTCCTTTGGAAGAAGATGTGGCCTTCCAGCAATGACATCTTTTGTGCGGCGTCTGGTCCTCCCACCCTCTCTCTCATGTCTTAGCATCTAAAGGAGGAGCTCATGCTGCTCTCATTAAACAGCTGTAGATTTTCAAATCAGTCTCTATTTTCATACCTGTCAGTCAAAAGGCAGGACAGGAAATAGGACTTTGTGGATTTCAATATAAATTATTAGCTTCTAATCTCTTCTAGCCTAAGGAACAAGTGCTTTTTAAACAGCAGCTTGTTTGCTGCAGCTGAAATCTGATGTTTTTCCTCCAATTTCTGATTCATTACAACTGCAAGATTCATTCCACCCTGAGCCCACTTCCAAAATGCCATCAAAAAAACAAGGAGGTTAGTTTGTGGAAGAGGGGAGAGAAACCAGGAGGAGAGGCTGTGCCACTTATCCCAGGGGCAGAGGTGGGAAGAGGGAGAAGGCAACTCTGGTCTGAACTTGCTATTTTGTTTTCAATTTTTTTTTTCTTTTGAGACAGGATCTTACTATGTAGCCCAGGCTGGCCTGGAACTCACCATTCTCCTGCCTCAGCCTCCCGAGTGCTGGGATTACAGGCATGCACTACTGCAATTCTCCATTTGCTATTTTCTGTCCTTCCTGTAGAATGTCTGGCTGCTTAAACATCAGTTGACACTTTCAGCCCACAGTTATGGAAGGCGGATAGCTTGTGAAGATGCTTATAAACTGCTTAAAAACTGTTAAAAAAACTGTTTAAAAACCAGGTGTTGCTGTCTGCCCTCGGGCAGCTTACAACCTGTGTGGGTAGATGGACGCACAGTGAAGACATGCCTATGACAGGGTTTCCACAGGTGTGATGGGAGAGGAAACAATGGAGGGGGTGTCCTCGGATAACCAGGTTTTATTTAAATAGTGATATATCTGATTTTCATCTGTACTATATAACTAGTCCTTCCAGTCTGTAAATGAGAGTGCCCAGGAGACTGGTAAAGTTGATTTAGAGAAAATGTTAATAATAGAGCAAGTGGTGTGAGATGGGGCAAAAATCATAAATCTGATAAATAAGAATTAAAATAATAGCCAGCACTTATAGAGTGTTTTGCATGGGCCAGGTCCTTTTTCAGTGCTTTTTATACATTTGCAGAATCTTTACAGCTACCTAGGATACTATAATTATTCCTGTTTTGCCAATAAAGAAACTGAGCCCAGAGTTAAAGTAACTTGCTCAAGGTCACGCAGGGACTGGATTTGAATCTAGGAAGCTGTCTTACATGTGTATCAAAGGACAAGGTTTGGGATCACAGGAAGCTAGGGGCCAGGCAGCAGTTGGGGGTAAGAATCAGAAAGGGTTCAAGGCAGAGGTGATGTTCAAAGTAGCTCCAGAGAGACAGGAAGGTGTTCACTGGATGGACAGGGTGGGGGTGTTTCAGATGTAGGGACGGAGGTCCATGGTGTGTTTGGGGCTGTAAGTGGTTTGTGGGGGCTTCAGGGTAGGAGGTAGAATGTGGGGTGGCAAGGGGTATATGACATGGGAGATGAAACAAGACCTGTGTCACGAAAGGCCTTGTGTGTCTGGCTGGACTTTCCCCCGGGGGACATGGATTAAGTGTCTACTTTGGAAAGATACCTTGATGGCCATCTGGAGGGCTAATCATTGGGGCCTGGATGACACTGGAGGAGCTGGATGGTACCTTTCCTCTATCATTTGCATTGAGTCAGAAGGAGCATCTGTCCAGTGACCACCTCCACTGAGTTGGTGGGACTGAGGGCACATAGCCTGCTCCCTCCTTCCTCCCACATTATGCAAAGCTCTGACCTCCTAGAGGAACCTGGGCTGCCTGCCTCAGCTGAGGCTCCTCTCCTCTCCTAATTCAGGGGCCCCAGAGGCCCATCTCATCCTGTCACCAATGTGGAAGCTAGCCCCCCCCTGAGGCTGCCTGAGTGTTGGTCTGCAGATCCAGCCCTAGGCCTGGCTGGGGTGCTGGTGGCGGCTCTAGGCCAGGGGAAGGTACACACAGGAAGCCCCATTCTAGCCTAGGTCCCTACTCACCAATCCTGCTTATTCACCAACCCAGCTGTGCCAGTTACTGTACTTCAATCTCCATCCAGTCAGTTCTTGATCTAGTTGGGGCTGCAAGGTGGAAGGGAAGCAGGCAATCAACTCACAACAGCAGTCATTCATCTCCCCACATCCCCATTTGGACTTGGTGCAGATCTCAGCTAGGGAATAACAAAGCCAGCCTTCTCTTACATTAAAAAAAAAAAAAAAAAAGGATTTCAGGTAGCTTGGCTGGCCTTCAAAAATCTCTAGTATGCTAGTATAATATAACTGTTAGAAATCACAAAGTTTAATGATAAGACTTTAAAGTCTTACAAATGAAACAATTGTGTGAATGATTAAGTTATAATTATGACAGAGGGGTGGCTGCCTATTTGGATAGACTTAAACATTTTCTAGAACGCAGTGCTAACATTGGCCAATTTTTTCTCCCTTGTTTCTTTTCTGAATTTCAATGAATTTTTTCATCAGCTTATTAATTAGTACAAATCTTGGCTTGCCCTTTGTAATTAAGGTCTTATGTGTTCCTCCAGATCTTACATTTGAGTTAAATGTTAATTTTTCTAAGAGAAAAATTAGGAATTTGACAACAGCCTTCCTTCCTGGCAATAGAATACACATGCAGCCTGTCAACAAAGATTGAGTGGCTGAATTTCTAAGATATGGGGTGATAGATTATTCATCATGAAATTGCACACTCATTTGCCCAATATTATAATCGACTGCTGACAGCAGTTCTTCTGGAAACCCATTTGTGAAACACACTTGGTAGTCTAGTCACTGAACAGTAACTCAAATTCCTTGACTTGCCATTAGTCTTTGTAACTTCTCTTTAGGCCACGTTCTGATTTCTAGCAATTTCAGAGTCACTCAAAGAAATGTTCCATAGGTCCATTTTTTCCACAGTAGTGATAATGTTCTTCCCATGAGCTGTTGGGATTCAGTTCTCCCTGGATCTCTTGATTTCAGCACATCTTATAAGCAGGGTTATGGACTATCTGTCTTCTAGATTTTCAAAGAAGTTTCTTAGTGAACATCCTTAAAAGAGGGAGACAGCGCTTCTTTCTGGGGAACAGGGAAAGCTTACTGCCCATTATAAAAGATGTGGGTTTCTTATGTTCTGGGTTTCTCCTGTAACACAGTCCCCTATATGTGCAGGTGATATCCTTATGTCACTCTGTGGGGACTGAGCTCAGGAAACTGACACAAACTACCGACACTCTGGCTACTGCTCCCGCTGTGTGTAATAAAATCTTTTGCCTCCACCAGCAGCTGGCTGACTGGTGAGCTTCCGTGTAAGGTAAAAATCTCAGACCTTTCACAGTTTTGGACATATGGTGGGCACCACTACAGACATCTAGACACACGCCTCTCCTCCTAACAGTCCTATCAGGTAGATATTCCTACCGCCGTCATTGTATAGGTGAGGAAGCTCAGCACAGAGGCCTCATCCCAGTAGGTATTGGAGGCAGGGTTTAGAACAGGCAGTGTGCTTCTGGCATCCATCTGTTTCCTCCCTCTCCTGAGCAGAGGGCTCCAGACCTTGCCTTGGCTACTGAATTTCACTTACAAATGAGGAACTACCATACACATCCAGGAATACACCGAACAGATGTGTAGGCCTCCCAAAGTCCCAGGAGGTTCCTATAGATTCACCACACAAGCACCGACTGCAAGAAAAGTCCCTGTGTCTGCCTGTGTGTAGTCCACAGGTGCTTTTGGTGTCTGGTCCAGGCTGGGAGTAGGAGGAGGTAATTATTCTTGTTCCCTCTTGTAGCTTCCACTGGGCAATCCATTTAGGATTACTCTCCACTTTCTGCAGAACAACTGCTGCCCCTCTGTGTTCTAATACCACAATAACTAGAAATAGTAAGTAATGATGATGACACAGTCACTCAACAAATAGGCATCATGTGCCCCTCTTATACCTGGTGTCATTATAGGCACTTGGGAGACACCAGTGAACTAAGTGGAGCCCTTGCTGTCTTTTATCTTGGTAGACAAAATTAGCAAAAAGGCAAATATATAATCCATGGTATAGATAAGTTCTATGAGTAAAAGCAGAGCAGAGTGAGAGCAGAGAGAGTGATGGGGGGCTACTTTAGGAAGACTGACAAGTGGGGCTCTCTGATGAGGTGACATTTGAGCGTGCTAGATTGGCTAAGTGCCAACTATATGCACTGTCAGAGCTCTGGGAATGATGCAAGGAGAGATTAGACAAATAAACCCAGAGTCCAATTACTGTGGGAGATGCTGAGGAAAGAATAAAGCAGACAGGAGCTGTGGGGGTGGGGCAAGGGCAGGGCCAGCTGCAATGGGAGAAATGAAGGCAAGTCTCCCTAGAAGCTGACACTGGAGCAATGTCCTGAAGGAGGGAGGGAATGAACCACGAGGCTGACCAGGGTTAAGAGTACTGCAGGCTGGGTGTGGAGGCTCAAGCCTGTCACCCTAGCTACTGGGGAGGTAGAGATTGGGAGGATCATGTTTCCAGGCTAGCCCAGGCAAAATGTTCAGGAGACCTCATCTCGCTCAATGGCAACCTGCAGTGGCATGTGCCTGTCTTCCCCAGCTACACTAGCTGGGGAAGCACAAATGAGAGGATCTCAGGCAGGCCAGCCTAGGCACAAAGCAAGACCCTCTTTCAAAAATAACCAACCCCAAATGGGCTGAGGAAGTGGCTCAAGTGGTAGGGTGCCTGTCTAGGAAGTGTGAGGCCCTGTGTTCAAACCCCAGGACTGCCTCAGCTGCAGATCAAGGTAAGTAAGGGCAAAGCCTGGCATGTTTGATGAGCTGCACCAGGACGGGACAGGTGTGGCTGCTGCAGTGCCAACCTAGGGAGAGCGAGGTAAGGTCAGGACAAGTTATTTATGACCTCATGTCACAGGGGAGGACTCTGGCTTTCTTGGTATATGAGATGGGAAGCAATCAGAGGGCTATGAACAGAGATGTGCCATTATCTGACTTATAAAATAATAATCCTCATGTCAGCTGTCACTTATCAGCACTTTCTGTGCACCAGTCACTGTGGGTGCCATCTCAGGGAATGTTCTTTGGTAGGCATGACTGTTACTCCCACGATATAGATAAGCTACTGAGGTGAAGACTAACCAAGGAACTTCCCCCAAAATTTACAATTTGTGTTCTTTAATCCCTGCTGAGTCCTCTACACAGCTCAACCCTGCTTTTGGCCTGCTAGCCTCAGCATTTTCATGACTAGGTCCTTACAGATCACAGAGATGAGCCCTTGCCTCCCCCATCCCTGTCCATCTTCTTTCTTGCCTTACGAGTCCAGCTACACACTTTCTTTTTGGTTGTGCTGGGCCTTGAACCTAGAGCCTCACATTTGCTAGACAGGTATTCTGCTGCTTGGGCCACACCTCTTTTTGATTATTTTTGAGCTAGAGTCTTGTATTTGCCCAGGGCAGCCTGGAGTGGGATCCTCCTATTTTATGCTTCCTATTGAAGCTGGGATGATAGGCACCACCACACACAGCTTTTTTCCATTGGGATGGAAACTTTTTTGCCCGGACTGGCCTGAAACCATGATCCTCCCTATCACAGCCTCTCAAATAGCCAGGGTTATAGTTATGGCCACAGGTGCCCGGCTTCAGCCATACAGTTTTGAATGTACCTGCTCCCTTGCCCTGGCATCCAAGTTCCCCTTATTTCTTTGAGAACTTCACCTCTGTCCCCTTCCCCTACATAGTCCAGGGTTGGCAGGCACTTGGTGCCCAGTCAAGGCCATATGTTTCAGTTGTGTGTCTAGGTTCACACCGGTCTTGTTTAGCCCAGTTTCTCTCCTCTACAGAGTCATGTTTCTGAAAAATGATCCTCAATTTCCACCTCCCATTCCTTCTCAAGCTGCATTCCAGCCTGTTTCTTCACCCACTGGACAAGCCCTGCTGATCCCTTCACTCATCAGCTAGGTCTCGGGCTGTGTTCAGACTTTCTCCATTTGGATTGCTCCCAGGCTGGGGACACTGATGATGGTCACCTCCTTGGACCCCTCTCTATCCATCACCCAGCACATTTTTCTGATGGCTCTTTCTCAGTTTCCTATACTTCCCAACCCCAGCACTGGGACATTGTAAATTCTGTTCTTAACATCATCCCGTGACTTCACGTACTCATGGACAGTCAAAATTGTTTTGCCAGCCCCAGTATAGCTCCTGAATTTTAGCCTTTCTGTTTATATGGCTTTCCAGATGGATGCCCCACAGGTGCCTGGACACTCAGGACCCAGCCTGAGTCAATGCACCCATCCCCACCCACCTCCTCAAAATGACCCCAGCCCATCCTCTGACCCCTCCTCATCACCATCCTTGTCTGATAGCTGTTCCCACCTATAGATTCGTACCCCAGTCTGCCATACCTCCTCCTTGTTCTCATTGTCCCTGCCCTGGTTTATCCCAACAGCCACTCTAGCCTGACCACTACGGGTGACCCAGTTTTAGCCTTCTCCCCTTGTACTTGGGGGTTCTCATAAAGACCACAGTGGAAACTTCTTCCACAGTGCAGATTCTCTGGCCCTCACACAGTGTAATTTGCCAGGCCTGGGAGTTGAGGCTTCATCCTTTTAAATAAACTTCTCAGGTGATAGCAGAGCAGGTGATCCCCAGGCTACTCTGCAAAACCACATCCCTGGGCTGGGGGCGTGGCTCCAAATCGGAGTGTGATTGCCTAGCAAGTGTGGGGCCCTAGGTTCATTCCCCAGTACTGCAAACAAACCAAAACAAAGCCCACACCACCGAGCCTCTCCTTTTGCCATTTCAGTCTCTGTGTGGGTAATTGGAACAGTTATTATCGTCTAACAATTTAGATCACAACCTGCCCCCAAACTCTGTAGAATCCTTTCTATATCCCATTAACCCAGCTCTGTGCTTCATTTGCCCCATTTTACCCTAGAGAAAACCAAGGTACAGAGAGCCATCAACTAGCCCACGTGCACAGTCTCTCCCGTCCAAAGCCAAGTCCTCAACATTGTATTTTACCATCTCATTTGCTCCTGTGTCCAGCTGTACTGAATGGCTTAGTTCTCTAAATGTGCCTTGCTTCTATTTTATATGACTCCGAGTCTTTGTTGTCCAGGTCCCCTCTTTCAAATGACTGTCTGTATCAGTTTTCTATGGCTTCTTAACAAATTACAAAGGTAGCAGCTTAAATCAACACCAATTTTTTTTTTTTTGTGATACTACTAGGGTTTGAGCATCCATTTATTAATCACAGTTTTGTAGGTCAGAATCTGGGCAGAGTGTTACTGGGTCCTTTATTCATAGTCCACAAAGCTAAAATCAGCTGTCAGCTTGTACCGTTCTCATACAGAGCTCTTCCGAGCTCACTGGTTCTTGGCACAATTCAGTTTTCTTGCATTTGCAGGGATGAAGTCCTGCTTCCTTACTGCTGTCCCCCAGGGTTGTTCTCAGAGGTTACTGGCTGCCCACTTTCCTTGCCATATGGCTCCCTTCATCTCTAAAGCTAGCAGAGAGAAAAATCTCACCTGTGATGAGTCCTTTGCACTCTCCAAATACCACTTGCCAGGAAAAGTCCAGAACCTTTTAAATGTACATCAGATTAGGTGAGTCCCACCTAGGATAATCTCCAGATTCTAAGGTCAACTGGCCTGGAAATTTTAACTACACCTGCAGATACTCTTCACAGCACCACCTAAATTCATTGTTTGATTGGCTAACTGGGAGGTGTGTGCACACGGAGAGTTGAGAATCTTGAGGGTCAATTTATTATTCTGTTCACCACACCATCTGATTTTCAGTACCCAGCTCAAGGGTGACCGCATGCCTCTGGGCAGCACCCCACAGCACGGAAAACACACGCTTAACCTTTTTCCAGTGCAGTACAATAGTTTGTACTTGTCCCATTCCCCCAACTGGGCTGTGGGTTTCTTGAGAGGAGGAGCCGTACCTGGGTCATTTTTGTGTCCCCAGCGCCCAGCTCAATACGTATTTGCTGGCAGAGTGAGTGCACACTTCCATTACGGTTACACACACCTCACGGAAAGAGCCGCCCACAGGTGACCAGCACGTCCTCCCCGAAGTCCCCGAAAATGTGGGCGGTACCCTGGGTTCCCAGGGCTTCCACTGGAGGGTAAGTACCAAGGGCCGGAAAGGGACTTCTGGAAACCCCAGTGCGCCCCAGCATCGCCGTGAAGGTGAGGCGGACGGGCCACTAGGTGTCACTCAAGATTCAGTAAAGAGACCCGGGACCTTGGAAAGCTGGTACCGCCTTTCTTGGGGGGAAGTCCCCACCCATTGTTTCCTAATGGCACCCTCCCTGCGCTGACACAACCGGGTCTAAAGCACGATCGCAGAGTCAAGGGTTGGACCTTGGAATTCAGTCTCGGGATTTCCTAGACAAGCAACCCGAATGGGAGGCTCCGGCTCCCTCCCTACAGCCCGGCAGCCGCGGGGTGGGGTGCGGCTAGGTCCCGACTCCAGGGGCGTCTTGGGCCTTCGGGGAGGGGCTGCTCCGCAGGGAGGCACTAGGACCTGCAGGCCCTTTCCTATGCTCCAGAGCTTAGCCCAGGGAAGGTGACATGGTCAACGGACTCAAACTCTTTCTTTGAACTTAGGGATGGGAAGTGGGGGGCGCACCCGTCTTCCTGGTAGATCAGCCTCTGCTGGCCTGCCCCTAGTGCCACGGGCAAGTCCGGGACTGCAGGGAAGGAGATCAGAAAGTGCGTGTGAGGAACACCTCCTTGGTGGGACAGTCGGTTTTCCTGCCCCGCCACCTTCCCCCTGCAGGAAGTGGACGTCTAGGTTCAAGGTTCTTCGAGGACTGCAGGGCAGATGCGGCGCGCGGGCGCAAGCGTTTTCCGTCACTGCCGGCAGAGGGCGCCCTTCCCACGCGCCAGCTCCCCGCGGGGCGAACTCGGGGCCTCGCAGCCCAGCCCTGGGCCCGGCCTCCTGCAAGGCTGGGCCTCCAGCGCCTCCTGCAGTCTGGGCCTCCTGAGCCCTACACTGGGATAATTCCAAACTAACCTCTGTCTGACCTTGGGCACAGATTTTGATTGTCCTGTTTCCTTTGCACCCAGCTGATTTACCTCTCATTTTATTTTCTTAAGTGAATATTGAATGTATTTACATTTCTTGGCGCTCCTGGTAAGACAGCTTATCTGGAGGAATGAGACTCTAGCTATAGAGCTGACTCAGGTATAGAGTCCTGCCAGGCCTCATCTACAAAGTGAAGAATGGAATGTATCAATGGAACAATTTCCTCCCAAACTTGCAGAGGGTTTGTTTGTTTGTTTGTTCCATGCAAAACATGCCAAATTCTATTTGTTAATCTTTTTCCTCCTTAGAGGAAAAGGTTGATTCCCTTCAGTTATTTTTCCAGGCTGCATTTTATGGAGCACTTTCTGTTTGCCGGGTACCAGGTGATAAAAGCAGGCATGGTTGCTGTTTTGGTGGAGTTAACAGTCCAGTAAGGAAGATACATTGAATAAACATGGTGAGTTTATTACACAAAGGAACCACAGAGGTTTCCGGGGGAGGGTGTGACAGGGAACCAGTGAAGCTCTCACCTGGATTTGCTCCCTGATTCTTTTGTTCTCTTGTGCTGTTGCAAACTGATGGACTCCATGGCCTCCCAGAAGCCTGGGTCAGTGCTTTTATGGCTGCACATCCCCAGGTGAGGCAACCAGAGGCAGAGTCTGCTGGGACTCACCTCCCTACCCCTTCACACACCAGGGCTGAGGGTCACTTGGCGAGGCATTGGCCATTTTGTCTGATGAAATTCACATCACCAATTGTTTCTGAGGCCTGATGACCAACAAGGTCTGAGAACAAGAAGACAGCTCTGGGTATTGAACCCTCCTCTCCTCCTCAGTGTTTACTGAGCACCTATGGGGGATGGGGCCTGGTGTTCACGGTCAAGGACACAAGGAAGACATTGTAGACAAAAGACCAAAGGCCAAAGTGTGGAGCAGACTGACGGCTGCCAGTGTCTGGGATTTTTATGAACAGTTGAAAATGTTTATTAGCTGAGATTAGGTCCAGTGAATTAGGTAAAAGGATAAAAGAGGTCTAATACACCATTAGCCTAAACAAGATAGAACAGCCAGGTGTGCTGGCACATGCCAGCAATCCTAGCACTCAGGAGGCAGAGGTAGGAGGTAGGGTAGGAGGCTCATAAGTTCAAAGCCAGCCTGGGATATACAGCAAAACCCTGTCTAGAAAAAAGAGGAGAGACAATAGAAGTTTATCTCCACTATATGCAGTTCCGCAGAATAAGGGACAGGTGACCCAAAGACAGAAGGGAGGAGGACACTCACATAACCCACTTTTCGCTCCACGCCTGCGCTGCAGCCTGAGTGCTCTTTGAAATATGTAATTCAGATCATTGATCCCACTTGTCATTTCCCTGTGGCACCCTTCCCATGGCCTGCACCACTACTCTGCTCTCCTCAGCCATCTGCTCCCTGCTCAATCCACGCCGACTACTGCCTCCTGCCTTCTCTGTGCTCCTGGATCACACCACAGATGTAAATCTGCCTCTCTGCACCCTGACAGGGTCTCTCTGCAGCTCTTCCATTGCCTGCTCATCTCTGCCGAAGGCCCCAGCTCAAGCCTCACCTCCTCAGAAGCATTGCTCCCTCCCTCAGGTCCTCATGGGTAATGGCTCTCCCACCCTGTTCCTGTGGCCACGCTGCTCTACATCTCCCTGGATATGCCCTCAAGCAGACTTATCACACCCGAACTGAATCAGTCTGTGAATAACCCTGTGAATTCCATGGCCTTCTCTGTCTGCTCACCTCAGGAGCCCCAGGAACTGGAAAGATGTCTGGAACTCGCATGGTAGAAGTTTCACAAATTTGCCATGAGTGAAGTGAGTGGGAATGAGCCAGAAACTCATCCGAACTTGAGAGGTGCTATTCACCGACCCAGTGGTTGTTTGGGTCGTGAAAGCCTTTCTCAGACTTAGCTAAGTCTAGGATGGTTGTAAGGTGACCTGGTGTGACACAGATCAGCCACAGTTCAAGGTATTTGTGTTGCCGCTTGTAGCTCACATGCACCATCTTTTCCAGTGTGAAAAGAAGGTTTTTCCTCCCCGAGTAAGAAGCTCAGAACCTCCCCTGCCTGAGTCAGCTTCACTGCAAACCTGGATTTGGGGCTTGTTTTGGTGACGCAGGAATGATCTCCGGGAATGTAGGGTCTGGATACGAAACTTCCACATCTATGTCTTTTTCATGAGGCTAGTGTTCCCACTGGTTGTGTAGGTGCCAGACATTAAGAGATGTCACTTAATAAATCCAGGGTTAACCAAAGATGTACCTATGGAGAGGCCATCCTTCCCACCTCCTTCCTGTGGCGTTCTCCTGTGATCACAAAAGACCCCCAGGGCTGTGCAGGAAAGAGAGGCCACTGGAGTGCTGGTGCTGAGAGAAATTAGCTCCCATATCGAAAAGACGTCATGTTGCTGGGTACCAGTGGCTCACGCCTGTAATCCTAGTTATTTGGGAGGCAGAGATCAGGAGGATCTCTGTTCGAAGCCAGCCTGGGCAAATAGTTCGCAAGACCCTACCTCAAAAAAACTCAATACAAACGGCTGGTGGAGTGGCTCAAGTGGTAGAGTGCCAGCTTTGTGAGGCCCTAAGTTGAAACACTAGTAATGCCCCTTCCTCCAAAAAAGACTTCATGTTGTATATTGTAAAGTTGAAAACTCCCAGAGAAAACTGTGTGTCCCTATCGTTAATATGTATGGAGTTAAGTATAGTGGTGCACGTCTGTAATGCCAGCACTCAGGAGGTAGAGACAAGAGGATCTCACATTCAAATCTAGCCTGAGCTACATAGTGAGAGACCTTTCTCAAAAAACCGTGTGTGTGTGTGTGTGTGTGTGTGTGTGTGTGTGTGTGCGCGTGTGTGTGTATGAAACAACACAAATGTCTATCAAGAATTTGTGGTTAAACAGAACGTGCTGTACACATACAGTGGACTATTATTCAGTCTTAAAAAGAAATGAAATCTGGGAAGTGTGCATGCATTTGAATACGTAATGCTAGGTGAAACAAGGTGGACACAAAAGGACAATATTTCACTTATGCGTGACACCTGGAACAGTCAACTTTGTTGGGACAGAAAGTAAAATGGTGGATCCCCAGGGTGGGAAGGAGAGAGCAGCAGGGTGTTACTGGTTAGCGGGTACAGGTTTTATTTGGGGATGATGGAAAGTTCTGAACATGGTGATGTTGCTCTCAGCATCTCATACAAATGGGACCATATGGTATTTGTCCTTGTGTGACTTATTTCATGTAACACACTGTCCTCTAGGTTTGCCTGTATCATGGCGTGTGTCAGACATTCCTTCCTTTCTAAGGCTGAGTAATGATCCATTGTACTCCACAGCACAGGGAAATTTCCCCTCTGCCCTCTGAAGGTTTGAGGGAATGAACTGACAAAGATTAAACAAGAGAAAAGGCACAGCAATGTGTTAATGAGCAAAAGGGGGAAATCACCAGGAGAGGGGACATCACAGGTGTGTGATTTCCGCAGCCTGCCATCACTCAGAAGTGTAGATACCCCTGCTACTGGAGGAGAGGGGGAGCTGGGGAATGTTGATAATTATGGGGGTGGGAAATAATTGGGGGGGTGGTAAATGGTCTCTGGAGACAGATTAGCTTATACAAAGAACCTTTGGGAATTTGAATGAGCTCAAGGGACAGACACCATCTTGCAAGGGATGTCTGCCCAGGTGTGGTCACAGCTCTCAGTCTTCTTTTCTGAGATGGATAATGGGGTATCAGGGTGGGTTTGGGGCTTTGTGGTCTGGTCTTAATGCAGATAAGGAATTCCAAAGAATCTCTCCCCACCCTTGGATGGGCAGACGCTGTACAAACTTGTCTTTTCGGTGAAAGGCTTAAAAATTATCCTATTTTTTTTCTGGCACTCTTCTTGAAGCCCCAACTGTAAGGATATGCCAGTTTGATTATCCGTTCATCCCTTGATGGACACTTGGCACGTGGTTGCTTCTGCCTTTCGTCTGTTGTGAGGAGTATTGCTATGAGCACAGGTGTACAGAGGTCTCTCTGTGTCTCTGCTTTCAATTTTTTGCGTATCTACCCAGAAGTGGAATTGCTGGATCAAATGGTGGTTCTGTTTTTAGCTTTTTGAAGGATGCTCCATGTTCCTTTCCATGGTGGCTGCACCATTCTACATTCTCACCAGCCATGCACAGCGGTTCAACCTTCCCACAGCCTCAATACCATGTGTCGCTTTCTGCTGTCCTGTGATGGTAGCTTGCTCATTTATCTGACATGATATCTCATCATGGTTTTATTTGCATTTCTCTAATGACTTAGTGATGTTGAGAATTCTTTCCCGAGCACGTGGCTACCTGTACAGCCTCTTTGGAGAAAGAGCTATTCTAGTAAAATGGTAAATTAAATATGAGCTATATGTTTACCACAGTAAAAAAGATCCTGAATCTCTTTTTAAATGTTTCTTTTACTTATCTACTGTTACTTCACCATTTTTTTCAGAAATTGTGCTTGAATTGCTTTTTTAATAACTCACAGCTTTGGCAGCACAGAGTGAGATTTCATGACATCACTCAGAATGGAGCACAATTTAAAACATTAATTGCTTATTTCTGAAATTTTCCATTTAAGATTTTTGACTTTTGCTTGACCTCAGGTAACCAAAACCACCGAAAGAGAAACCAAGAGTAAGGAGGCACAACCAACCGTACCACTTCTCCCTGATTACAGTGAATCTCACTTACCCTTTAACGTATATATTGAACGTCTGTCTAAAGCACTGTTCAACAAATGTCCTTGTGTGCTAATCTCCTCATTCAATCAAATTGCAATCTTGCCATACTCAATTTTTGGATCCCCAACTCTGTGACATGCCCCTTTCCTCCATAATATGCTGGGTCATACAGGTTTTTAACACACACTTATGAAAAGCTTAGCCTTTGATTGTGAAGTGAAAGGTTTATAGGGTAAGGTGATGATGGAGACAGATTTTCTCTGGGAAGATGATAATGAGAACTATAACTTATCTACTATGTGCGAGGCCCTGAAGTAGGTGCTAATTTAATGCTCATAACTGAATTTGTAAGACAGTTGGGTTTGTTTCCATCACATAGGTAGCCAGGGATGGAACAGGTTCTCAAACCCAATTCCAAAGCCTTTGAAGTATTCCTAGGTTGCTAGGCCCTGGCCTATCCCTACTTCCTACAGACCGCTACAAGTTTTCTATCTTGATGCCATTTTGGAAGAGGCATATTTTGGAAGAAAAATATTCGGGAATGTAGTATTTCAGTGTGCACAGCAAGAAAGGCACCTTCTTTAACTGCCAAATCAAGGCAATAGAAATTTATTGAGCAACTACTAAGTGTGTGGCACTGTGCCAGATGTTGTGAGCGTTACAGATGGACAGAGATGTGGTCCTCAAAGAGAAGGACGAGGTAAGAACACACGTGGGCAAGGAGCAGAATAGGAAACAGTGTTCAGAGAGACAAGACCAGAGGGTCAGGAGAGACTTCTGCAGGGAGGTAGTGTTTAGGGTTGGCTTTGAGTGATGGCAAGATTCTGGTAGGAGAAGGAACTCAAGGCTGTCCATGCAAGAGCAAGGAGAGGCAGCATGGTGTATATTTAGAGAAAGATAAGTGCGAGAGAGTCCCCAAATGCTGGAAGTGCAAATCAGGTCTACTTCATGGCAGACCTTGGACCAAGACGGGGACAGTTGTTCTCGAGGCAGTCAGAAGAGCTTCCAACAGGTTTTAACTGGAGACAAACATGATTAAAACTGGGCCCTAGGAAATTGAAGCTGGCAGCCCTTGGGAGGGATGGCTGGAGCTTGGAGATGAGAGGGAAGATGTGAAGTCAATCCAGGTGAGACGCTGTGACAGCTTGAACTTGGGTGGGCTGAGGGGATGTTTTACAGACCTTTCAAAACATGTTTTCGCATTAAAAAAAATTCAGTGAAGGGGAGATCACATATATGTAAAGTAACCCTTTGTTCTATGGCGTTTTGCAACTCTTTTGTTTCTTTTTTAGCAGCACTGTGGTTTGAACTCAGGGCCTTCTTACACTTGCAAGGCTCTACCACTTGAGCCACTTCACCAGCCTTCTATGGTGTTTTTGGAAGTGAGACAATTTCAAGATTTTCATGGCTATTATTTAGCCCAAGGACATTTACCTACAATTCTTGCAGGCTCCTGTTGGACCTGGGTCTCCTTAGCTCAACAGCCCTTGCACAACAAGTCAAAATCCACCACATTAAGCCTCTGCACCTGTCTGTTTTTTTCTGGAATGTTCCATCTTGGTTCAGCAACCAGAAAGTTTGAACCCTGCAGTTAAGAGATCACTTACAGTGGAGAGAAGACAGGTTACCCAACCCACAAGTCAAGTTCCTTTGGAAATCATTGACTCTTCAGGCACCCAAACAAGGCCACCAGGGTAGCACTAAACTAGGACCTTAATCCTAAGAAGGTCTTGGAAGAAGGTGCTTAAAGCCAGGTCATTTGAAGAAGACACTGCAGTGATTCTGCACAGGGGTTTTGGATCAGAGGAGAAAGGATGGGATAAAACCTAACCCATAGGTATAGCCCCAAGCAATGGAAACAGTGTTTTGTTTGTGAAATGCTAGCAGTGGGAAAACATCACTGACCAGGAAAGCATGTGATTACACAAGGCATTTTGACCTTGCCAAATCTAACACATTCTGGAGTGTGGGGACGACGGAGCAGTGTCTACAGCGAAGAACAGAAAGTACATCTGGGATACACAGGTTTTCAAACATCAGCCTGAGCTTCAGGCTCCACAGTGCTTTCAGGAGAGTAGACACGGGCACTGGCTGGCAAAGACTGCAGAGGAAGTTTGAATTTGCAAGCATTGATGTGTCTCTGCTATTCAGTCAAGAGAGACAAAGCTGGTCATGTTCTGGATGCAAAAGAGGAGGCCAAGGTTGTAGGACAGAGCCAGGGTGGTTGATGCAGGTTTCTAAACTGCCTCTAAAATTAGAGGATTTGTTTTCTCCTTGCCTTTCGAGGTCTGTCGGGAGTGGAGTTTGTTTGTTCATGATCTCTGAAGGAGGGACTCCTCCTCACACTCTCCCCCAAGGGAGATCATGGGAGAAACAGCTGTAGCCATTCTTTCTTGGGAAATGGAGAAGGGGGATGCCAAGGCCACCTGGCCTGGCCCTTCCTGCCTGCCCACAGGTGGTACCCATTCTCTCCCCTCCACTTTCAGCTTGCCCGTTACTGCTCAACCTGTGACTTCTATTCAGGGACCACCAGAAAATGCTTCTCTTGGCCTTAGATCCAAGCCATGTGTTCAGCCCAACCTTCCTGGCCATAACGACACTTGTGCCACCTTTGGTCCATATGTGGGATTTCTCAGTTGATTCAGAATCCAGATGGGAGGAGAAATAGAATTCACGGCCACTCTCAGATCATGCTGTGGAGAAACCATGAAGCAAATGTCAACTGTAAGTGGCTGTTTCCTTTGCCTTGAGTTGTGATGAAAGGACAGGATCAGAATTTGTCACTGACAGCATACCGATTGTTGACAAAAACAAAATTCTACAGTACAGCAGTAGGGAAGGAATAAACGGGGAGAATGATAGGACAGGCAGGCCCTGGTGAACGTAAGCCAGGTCCAGTCTGGCTACCCCATAATAAGGCACTTGTGTCTGAGAAAAACTTCCCCTTTCCTGAGGTGACATGGAGCATCTGTACAGGTTTATTTTCACTGGAGTGGCTGAGTTGGCCCTGGAGGGGGAGGTGAGACGGTAATGGCAGAGCCCCTAGCTCTCACAGGACATGTGAAAATCACAGAATACCCAGAACTCATGGTGCAGACCAGAGGGAATCTCAGAGGATGGCATCTCCAATCAGGGGACAAAATCACTAACTACTTCTCTCTCTCCCCTTACAAGGTTTGTGGACCTTTCCTTCTGTGATGCAACAATTAAGGAGGAGATGAGGAAATTAAGAAAAGATTGAAATATCATAGCTAAATCATAGCTTCAAAGGAAAACAAAATATAAAAACCCTTTCCTTGAGGATTGCCTGCTTTCTGCATGGCCTATTGATTTCAAGGGAAGATGAAAATTTAGCAAGGGACACTGGCTATGGCTCTATGTTGACTAAAGTTTCCCCCAGTGACTGGGGCCCTTGGGCTCTGAGGGAGGATCCTGGAACCTAGTGACACAGCAGAGAGGAAAAGACACAGGCTTTAGGGCCTGTGTCTTCTTCTAGTTACTTCTACTCCTTTCTTCTACTTACTAACTCAGCAACATAGCACTTACTAACTTAACCTTCCTGAGCCTCTGTTCCCTCATCTGTAAAATGAGCGTAATAAAAGCTACACCTCAAATGGTTTATGATTAGAATTGTATGAATAACATACCTAAGTCCTAGTACAGTGTCTAATATACAATCATATTCAGTAATTGTTGAATTTCTTATGGTTTCCATAAAATATTCTATCAATTTTCTTTGCTAATATGCATATCTAACAAGTTTAAGTGCTTATTATCTGCTGGGCACTGTGCCAAGGAATAGTGATGCCAGAATTTCTATATGTCAGATTTTAAGGAGAGGCTGGGGGTTTGTCTAACAGCTGCCTTTGCCTATTGCATTTATACAGACTCTATGTTCTTTTTTTAGGTACTTTTCCAGGAAAGTTCATAGATATTAAGAGACCTAAAACGACTAGTCTCTCAATGTCATGACAATGTTAAGGAAATTTCTGGTCATAGGAGTTAGGGTAACACCAGTTGTTACCACCTCCCCAGAGCTTGGTGCTTTCTCATAAGAGAGTTTATTTCTCATTCCAGTCTGTTGTGCATCGCCCTGGGTGGGACCCAGGCTCCACCTCCAGGTCTTCAGAATCCTCTCTTTTCAGCTGTAGGCTGGGGAATTGATGAGAGGGGAGATACAGACACTGCTTAGCCTTTGCATCAGAGACAAATGGCTTCTACTTATATTCCGTCGGTGAGAAAAAGTCCCATAGCCTACCAGCGGCCTGAGCCACGCCCACCATGTGGACCAGTGGTCAGCCATGTGTTCTTCACAGCTGGAGAAAGTGAGTTTGGAGAGCTTGACTAACTAGTCCAGGGGCAGGGTTGACTAGACCTTGCATTCTTAATGAATATTCCAGACTTTCTCAAACAGTGGTCATTGATTCTGGGAGAAAGAAGAATAAGGAAATAGGAGAAAGTCCAGGGAATCTCCCTTCTCTGACTCGGTGTATGCACTGCCAGACTGGAGCTCTTGGTCCCCTCCATTCTTATTTCTGCCAGGTTTGCAGCTGAATCTCCAGGAGGCAGGATGCAGAACCACAGAGCCCCATGGTCCATGGGAAGGTGTCTCATCCATGCATCTCTTCATGACACACCTATCTATTATGACTGTGCCAGATAGGTGACTTGGCTCTATTTTTAAAGGTCCTAGAGAAGTGCTTCAAACTCCCTCCATACCCTCTAGTGTTTTTAGTGTTCTGTTCCCATAGTAGATGCCAGGGTGCATCCCGAGCTCCCCCCGCCCCACCAACCCACACACACACTTTTTGGTCCAGTGACTTATTGCACTACTACAATGAGTGTTGGCTGCTGTTGAACCTCAGTAGCAACCTTTCTGGATAATTGTCCTTGCCCAAAGGGAGCCATAGACTCTTCCCCATAGACTCTGCTCCCATTCCCCTGACAGGGATGGTCTGCACTGGAGGCTGTAAGGAGGTATAAGGGCCTGGCTCCTCGCCTTGAGGTCGGACATGTGCTCTAGAGCCTGATGGAGTCAGCTGAACTCACCTCTATCTATCCTCATCCCCTGCATCCTTACATCCTTCTAAAATCTCTCCCACAAGAATATCAACCTCACAGGTTCTATTCCTAGGAAACCAGCTCTAAGACAGAAGCCAGCTAGGAAATTCTTCTTTTCCTACTCACCATCCTCCATCCTTGGAAGATACAAGAGACAGAGGTCACCTTCTACGAGTACCTCTTCATTGGCAAATGTTTTAAATGCTGGCTTCTTTATCACCTTCTGTTCTCCAGCTGAATAACTGTAGCTCCATTAACTGTGGTTTATGATTTAATTTTTAATGTCAACACCACTGCCCAGAACACGGGAGTCTAGAATTGAACTCATTTAACAGGAACAGGATAGTGGAAGGATTATCTTTCTGTGCACCCTAACAAAGATAAATGTTTTGTCATTTCTAAGTACTTTGGCATTTTTATGTCATTACCCATCATAACTCGGTGGAGGAAGCTCTACTTATTACTTTTTTATGAGGGACTTGAATAAATCAGCTAACCTATGTTTCTTAAGCTCACGAAGCAATCTAAAGGCAGAAATCGCATAGCAAAGACTGGATTGCTTTTGACCTACAGACCTGGGCTGGCTTATGACCTTCATGCCCACCCTGACCTATGACCTTGAACAGATCATTTTTATGATGCTGTATCAATGATGAGCTACATTTGACTGACATTGAGAGAGACCCCAGATGGGGGTCTGAACACCCCGGGCTTTATTCTGTCACACATAAAGGAAGTCAGGGAAGAAAGCAGCCTGGTCTTGATAGGCAGCCTCACATCACCAGAAACTCAGTCATTAGACTTCTTTTCTTGCCATCTAGGCTATGACTCTCATTTTCTTGCCCCAACATGGTTAATGGATCTCTAGACATTACAGATGAGTTCCAGACAGTGTGATGAAGGAAGCAAAGAAGAGAAGCCAGTTCCTTCCTTGTAAGACTTCCTGGTTGCCTCATGAATGCTTCTATTCATTTCTCATTGGCCACATTTATGGGCTGATGAAGTTTAAACCTCAGAGCTATTCACTTGCTAGTGTCTCCCCCTATCCCCTAAATGATTATGCCTAATTTTGTATTCTTAATTTTATATTCTTTTTAGGAACAATCTGTCAAGCCATTGCACATGATCTGTGTGCAAGTCATTCTCCTGGGCACAGAAAGATGGCTAAAAGCAAGGGTAGGCATAGGTTAGAATCAAAAGGGACCCACAGCATAGCCCTGAGGGAGTCTGATGTCCTTCTATGCAGATGTGTCTTGTTTCATCAGCCCTACTCCCTTGCCCTGATCCAGCGGGGTCATGAGATGGTATGGTTAGGAGGTGGTGAGAATCACTGATCCAGGAGAGCAAGTTATCCACAGCTTGGGGAAAGTTCAGAAAACATGCACATCCATATATTTGTTTAGTTGTTCCTCATTTATTTCTAAAAAGAAAAAAAATATCCCCATTGCCATCATTACAATGAGGGTAGAAGTGAAAATTCAAAAGTTAGGCACTGGTTGAAGAAGGACGCTGTCACTTAATACATGATTTAACACTGAGGTTCTTAGCCATCTTAGTTAAAAAGTTACAAGGGATGATTCCTGTGGTTATCCAGGAAGAGAGACATAGCAGGAGATGGGAGAGACAGTCATTTCCCTAGCATGGAACCCTGTGAGATTGATTGTGGCTGTTTTATTTCAGGGGCATTAAACCACA
The DNA here is from genome assembly GCF_047511655.1 of Castor canadensis. Taxonomy (NCBI): domain Eukaryota; kingdom Metazoa; phylum Chordata; class Mammalia; order Rodentia; family Castoridae; genus Castor; species Castor canadensis. Next base: position 131,930,084 of record NC_133393.1, on the reverse strand, counting down.
AAACACATGATGCATAATAATATTTTGCAGAAATACTTTTTTCACCTATCAGTCCTGGAAGAGTCTAGAATCAAAATTTTAAACACCATAGTTTGCTGCATTTAAAATACCATTGATAATAGATACACCATTATTTTATTTATCACTGAGAAAGGGGAAACACTGCCAAATAAATTATGACTTCCCATAGACTGTAAGCTGCATTCTAACTTAAAAGATATCAAAATGCAAAAAAGTGCATCAGTGATGTATGGTAAGCATTGGGTGAATACATTTCTGCAGGGAGATAAAGCAGAATATTATAAAAGAAAGGTCTTTAGTAACTTAGGGATGGAATTTAAGGAGCACTCATTTGAGATGGTGGCTAGCTAGGAAGAGATATTTAGCAGCACAGGAGAAAAACTCTGGAATCTCATATGCAGTTATATAACTTTGCAGATGTATTTAGTTAAGATGGGGTTGGATTAGTCAGGTGATAGAGTACATAGATGCCATGAGTTAATGTAGGTTTGCCTACAAGTTTAGGAAAAGTTGAAGAGGGTTTAGAGTGGAACAAAGAATCAGAGAAGCCACATCTGTGTTATTCCTACTACATAAATTAGGAATTGCCTCATGTGATTCTGGAGCTCAAGCGGTGCCATGAGCTTCCAGCTGGAAGCTGGAGAACCAGGATGTAGAAGTCCAAGTCCAAGACTGAGGGCCTGAGAATGGGAGTGTCAGGAGGCTATCGTGTAAGTTCCCATCTGAGTCTAAAGGCCCAAGAACCAGGAATGCTGGTGTCCAAGGCAGAAGAAGATGAATGTCTCAGTCAGTCAGAGAGTGAATTCACCCTTCCTCCACTTTTGATTCTATTCAAACCTTGTATGATGCCCTGCTGCATTGGGGAGGGTCATCAGCTTTACTCAGTCCACCAACTTGGAAGCTAATAATCTCTTCTGGAAATACCTCCACAGTCACACCCAGAGCAATGTACCAGCTACCTGGGCATCCCTTAGCCCAGTCAAGTTGCCACACACAAATAATCATCACAGAGGTCATATTGGATTAGAGTGAGCCTTGAATCCAATGACTGGTGTCCATAAGACAGAGGAGTAAGATTCAGAGACAGAGACAGAAGGAATCAGAGGCTCTGTGAAGATAGAGCCTAGAACAGGGTGAGGCAGCTGCAGGAAAAGGAACACTGAGGATTGCCAGGAGCCACCAGAAGCTAAGGAGAGGCAAGGAAGGAGTCTCCCTGAGAGACTTCAAAAGTATCATGGCCTTGCTGACACCTCAATTTCAGAACTCCAGCCCCCAGTACGGAAAGAAAATACATTTCAGTTGTCTAAGACACCAGGTTTGCAGCACAGACATGGGCTGGAGAGCAATGTTTTAGTCAATGATCACATATGATGATGATCCCTTCAGACTGTAACAGAGATGAAAAATTCTATCATCTAGTATGTTTGTGGTAGCTTTTCTTTGTGTAGATATGTTGAGATACATAAGTACTTACATTACATATGATTGCCAACAGTCTTTAGTACAGTAACACACGGGGAGCAATAGGCTGTACTTTCTAGATTTGTGTAAGTACACTCTGTGATATTTGCACAAATCCACAACAAACTCACCCAATGATGGGTTTCTCAGAACAAGTCCTGTCAAGCAACACATGGCTCTATGTGGTACAACAGCCCAGGAAACAAACACAGGGCTCAGAAGACAGTCTCCATGGTAATCAGAGTTCAGAAAATCAGCTCTCTGACAGTGTAAAGCCCACAACAGGAGAAAAACACTTTCTGCCTTGTGTCCAAGACTACGGTGTTTCTCATAAAGGAAAAGAGCAACTGTTTCCTATGCCTACCCTGGAGAGAACAAGAAGGGGCTGCCTGGAGGCTTCCCACTAAGACCTTAGCTGTGGTTTCTGGTAGCCATTGGGCTTCAAGTGACAATCTTCACCATCTAGTACTTTTGTCGCCTCAGATGATTGAGCCACATGAGCTCTAAGATATTATCTAGCTATAAAATTGTATTTTTATTGGATTCTTTGTGGTGTGAGGAAAATTTCCTGGGTAGGCTAGAGAGATTTTAATTTTGGAATAGACCATCCAATGATAGTGTGGATATTCTTGTTCAGAACTGTGTGTGGCCAGGATCAATCTGACAGCTGCAGATTAAGGAGCTGACTACATTGCTGGATTTAAATGCCTTTGGGAACCAGACAGAAAAACAAATGAGTCAAAAAGACTGGGTGTCATAAAACAGGGAGTGGTGGGGACCATAGCAAACTGGAGAGCTCCTGTGCTCTTCCAAGGAGGCCAGTGTCACTCAGCTCTAGCCAGTTGTCATCAAACAGCCCCGTGGGCCTACAATGTCAACTTCTGGGATTTTTCAAGGGAAGCCAAATTTTAATGTAAATTCTTCCAAATTGTAAACATTTTAGCATCTGAATTAAAATGTAAAAATTAACACCTCTGGACAAACAAAACACTTCTATTGATTCAACCTTTGCATTAAGGCCTTGACTCAATGCTTACTAATGTTGTAAACAGCTTAATGACATGCTCAAGCATTTGATCTGCCATCATTTGCTCATATATGTGGAAAGAATCATTTAGGAGTCCTGAGAACACATCATACTATCCTTACACGTGCTGAAGGAACCCAAAGGAAAGCCAGCTTCTATTACTTCAGAGAGCAGCAGGCAGAGCTCAGATACCTGGCTCCTTTCAGGTATTCCTTCCATCAGCTTTTTGCCCATTGCCATAAATAAGTAGACACACAGCGAACCCACGTGTATCAACTGTCCACAAGCATGGTAGAGGATGTAAGAAGCTGCTGTGACAGAATACCTGAGACAAACAACTTAGAGGAGGAAGGATTTGTTTTGGCTCATGGTTTCCAAGGGTTCAGTTCATCATGGCAGGGAGGGCATAGCATAATAGAACAGCTCACATCATGGAGGCCAGAAAGTAGAGGAAAGGGGCATCCAGGAAGAAGCCAGGGCAAGACCTCAAGGGCTGGGTGCATTGGCCTGTGCCTGTAATTCCAGCTACATGGGAAGAAGAGATCACGAGGATCACTGCTCATGCCTGTGATTCCAGCTTCTTGGGAGGCAGAAATCACAAGGATCACTGTTTGAGACCAGGCTGGGCAAAAAATGCTAGACCGTCTATGAAAATAACTAGAGCAAAAAAGGGCTAGGATTGTGGCTCATGGTTTCAGAGATGTCTGTCTGTCATGGCATGGAGAAGCTCACATCACGGTGACCAGGAAGTAGAGAAAGGGGCATACAGGAAGGAGCTATGGAAAGATACAGCTCCGAAGACACGTCGCCAGTGAGGTTCCACCTCCTACTTTTCCCCATCTCCCAATGATGCCATTGCGTGACAACTCCATAAGGGATTAATCAGATCAGAGTCCTCACGATCCAATCATCTCTGGAAATGCTCTCACAGACACACCCAGAGGGGTGCTTTACCAGTCTCCTAGGTATTTCTCAACCCAACCAAGTTGACAACGAAGCTGACCACCACACTGCCAAGCACTGGGCCAAGTGCCTATTTCTGTGGCGATGTAGCACCGTGCATCTCACCCCTCTGTTAGAAATGCAAGTCTGCATTTGAGCAGGACATGGGCCAAGAACGGCATCTTAAAAATTAGCACTGGCATAACTGGAAGAAGTAAGAAGGCCTGGTTTCTTATCCTGTCTTTGCTATCAATAGCTACGTGAACTTTGGCCCTGGCACCTGCCTCTTTCAACCTCGGTGTCTTTTCTTTCAGAGTCTCAGCCTATATTTCAGGACTGTTAGGATGAAATAATGCATGTGACCTGCAATTCCTCTACAAATGATAAGCTTATTATTATGATCTCAATGCTTCTAAAATATTTTGAAAGTATATTTTGTAGGCAGAGTGAATCCTAATGTAAACTGTGAATTATATTTAATAATAATAATATGTCAATATTGGTTCATCAATTAAGACAAATGTACTATATTTGCATATGCAAAATGTAAATAATAGGGGAAGTTATGTATGTGAGTGGGGAAGAGAAATATAATTTTCTACTTTCTGCTCAATTTTTATGTAAACTTTTTTTTTTAATGTGCATACAATGTTTGGGTCATTTCCCCCCCTTATGTAAACGTAAAACTACTCTTGAAACATAAAGTCTACTAATTTTTTAAAAATGATGAAAAAGTTTTTCTAGTATCACCAACCTTAAATTCATACCCTGCAAAAAGGTATCTTTTGTTAAATAACTTGAATTTGTTACTTTGTCAGTCTTCTAAGAACAGCTTTTATTCAAAATAGAACAAAACCGAGCTTTGGCCCAGCCCTCTCTGATAACCATAACTTACCTTTCAGTGAGGTCAAAATTGAGACCAGTGTGTTTCCTAACCTTGACAACAGAGAGTGCCGCCTTTTGTGACCTAACATGGGAATACAATGGGTGCCAGTAGCACCCTCTACCCCCCCATCTGGACTTCATGGTAACTTCACCTAGCCTGGTGTGAGGATGGTCGATATTTGAAAGCTTCTTTTTCTCCTGTCTGGAGCCTTGCTCTGATTTCCAAATGTGCACCACACCTTTTAAAACAGAGGAGTTATTTCTCTCTTTTGCACTTGCTTTGGGAGTAGCGAAACCTTGCTCTTTTATATAGGATAGGCTGGGTCAGGAGAGACAGAGTATCCTTACATTTTTCCTCAGGATAGAAACTCACTTACAATAGGTTTTTTTTTTGCAGTATGTTTTTGGGGGATGTTGTAATTCTTTCTTTCCTTCCTTCCCTTTCTTCCTTTTCTTCCTCTCTTCCTTCCTTTCTTCCTTTTAAAATTTTTTCTTTCTTCCTTCCTTCCTTCTTTTTTCCTGAGGATCAAACCTAGGTCCTCGTGCACACCAAGTGTGTGCTACCACAGGGCTATGCCCTCAGCTCCTGGCACCTCTTTCTGGCCTCCTGTCTCTTGTATAGTTGATTCTCATTATTTGCAGGAGTTATGTTCTATAAAGTCACTGTGAACATTGAAGTAGTGTTCAATTCACAATAGTGAATTATTATTCCCAGCGGGAAATACAAGGGTAAGTTCCTGTGAACCTCTGGTCACAACATTTTCACTAACCAACCAATATAAATCTTTGTTGGATGTATATTTCTGCTTAAAGACATTTTCTTTAATATATATTTTTGATTCATTAACATTGAACTCACAGTCAGCAGCACTGTAACTGAAGCTTGCATGAAGCTTACGTAACACATGCATGTTCTCTGTAAGACACAACGCAGCATAGGAACACCAGACAGCAGTTCAACTCTACACTTGGGGTCAATTTTAAGTAGTGATTGAGCAACAAAAATCACAATAATGCAAAAAAAAATGTAGCACTAAGTTTTCTAAAAAGATCACTTGTTCACAGCATGAGAGCTGAAACAAGATGGCAGAACAATGTCTTGTTCTACCTTAGCTGGAGATGTGTGCGCTGGGAGACTGAAATTTACCACTCTGAGCATGCGTATGTCTGGAATGACTGAGTCTATTGATCTGGGTGGGGGCTCCAATTAAGCTTCAGTGAGGGGGGGAGTTTGCAAATACAGCATCTATGAATAGTGAGGATCGGCCATATGTTCAAACCTTCCTTCTCATATTTTCTCACAAGCAACATTTCAACATTTGCAAGTCTTTTCTATGTTTAAAGTAAAAACATTCTCCCTTCAATTACCGTATCTCTCTACTTTCCTCTGACAATTTTATGATTGGAGAAGGTCATGTCTTCATCTTGAAAGAACAGGTTGCATTTGCTATTTTCAAACACTCATCTTCTACTTGCCCAGTACCCATCAAGCCTTTTAATCACTGTTATGGTTTGGATTTGAAATGTTCCCCAAAGGGTCATGTGTGGAGGCTTGGTCCCCAGTGTGGCTCTTGGGAGGTGACTGGGTCATGAGGATTCTGACTGCATTCACAAATTAATCTGTTTATGGGTTCATAATATGCTGGACGGTTAGGAGATGATGGAAACTTAGCAGGTGGGGCCTACTTGAAGGGAGTGGGTCTTTGGTAGCTATCTTGTCCTCAGCTCCTTCCTCTCTCTCTTTCTCTGCTTCCTGTCTGCCATGAAGTGAACAGTTTTCTGCCATGCCCTCCTGCCATGATGTTTTTGCCTTTTCACAGGCCTAAAAGCAATGGAGCCATCCAACCATGGACTGAAATGTGAAACTGTGAGCCAAAAATAAACCGTTCTTCCTTTCTGTTGTCCATGTCAGGCATTTTGTCACAGTAACAGAAAGCTGACTAACACAACTTCCATCGCTCCATTGAAAGTGAGTTGCTAACAGCCACTATGTGTCAAGTCCAAAGGCTGAGGTCTTGTCTCCTTTTGAGACATTGACCTTCTTTGTCTTGTTTCCTTTGACCTCAGAGATGCATTCAGCACCGTGGACCCCTCATTCATTTGAGGAACTCACCTCCAGGCCATCTGGAACCCCACATTCCCCTGGTCCTTCTTTTGGGGTGTTAGCCTCAGTGTCCTTTTTTGGACTGTCCAATATCCTCTGTCTGACCTTAGGCCCTTAGGAATCTTCTCTTCCCTCTCTTCATTCTTTCTGGGTGGTCTCATCAACTCCCATTAGATCAAACATAGGCCAGTGACTATTCAGGTCTCCATGTTGAACTCTAGACTCATACCTACCTGCCAATTGCACGTTACCACTGGGAGGTTCCACAGGCCTCACTGTGTCTATAGCAATGCATAGTAAGTTGAACTGCTATCTGCTGTTTCCTATACTTCCTGATTTAATGGATGGCACCCATCCACTCAAGCTAGAACCCTGGAAATGAGGATTTTGTTTTCCATCCCTTCATAGTTATTTTCATTGTTCCAAAAAATAATGGCATATTTACAGAGCACTTAACCATGGTCCAGACACTTTACTGTAGAAATCTACACTTTGCATGTAGAAATCACTTAGTCTTCATAACAACCCCATAGGTAGGCATTATTCTTGTCCTCATTTTATCACCAAGGAAGCTGAAGTACAGATAATTTGCCCAAGGTCATTGAGACTCATAAGTGGTAGGCTGCATATTAACATTCATAATCCAAGTCAGACTAAATAGATTTTTAAAACCCTGTTTTATTCTTGGGAGACTTTAAGAGTCTGAAATTGTCCATAAGCTCAGAAAATGACTTACTAGCTATATTTGGACTCTAGATGAAATTCAGGGGAATTTCTATTTCTGGGCCCTTTAGGCAGCTTGCCAATTCTCATTCTTTTTCTCTGTTTCTGTATAAATTCTTTTAATCAAGTGCTGTGTTTCTGAGGAATGGACCCAAAAGTGCTGGGACATTCAAACCGGGCAGATGCAACCATCCTGAAAATACACTGGGAAGAAATCCTGCTGCTCTGCCTCTGGCACCAGTCTTTGCCACCATACTTTCCTGAATTCACCGCAATCGCTTGTCCTGTAGAAATGAATCTGAGCACAGCTGGAAGTCTCTCTCTTCTTCATTTTCCCATTTTTTCTCCCCTACCTCCTGATCCACAGTAGTCACGTGGCAAATCCAGGATTCCCAGGAGAACTTTAGCTGTGATCACAAGACCAGGCCTCATTTATTGAGCACTTATTATGTGACAGCCACAATAACTGCTTATAGATATTGCAATTAGTCCTCAAAACTATATTCTTAAATTAGGTATAAGCATCCCATTTTACAGATGAGAAAACCAAGCCTCAGTCAAGTGGAATGAGTTACACATCTGTATTAGTTCTTATAGCTACTGTAACAAATCGCCACAAACTTAGTGGCTTACCACAATTTATTCTTATAGATCCAGAGGTCAAAAGTCCTATGTCAGTCTCCCTGAGCTAATGCCAAGACGTCACCAGGGCTGTTCTTTTCAGAGCACCTGGGAGAGGATCATTTCTTTTGCCTTCTTCAACACCCATAGGTCACTACATTCCTTGGTTCCCTTCCTCACCCCCTTCCAGCCTCTACTTCCACCATCACTTCCCATCTAACTCTCACTCTTCTGCCTCCCTTACAAAGACCTTTGTGATGACCTATATAACCCCCCATCTCCTTAACACACATCTAAAAAGGTCAAGTATTTACAGGTCCCTGGGATTAGGACATGAAACTCTTTGAGGGCCATTATTGAGTCTACTGTAACACAAAGTATAACTGTAACAGTCTCTATAAAGCCTACACCCTTCAAAAGTGATTTTGATTTAGAGAAGTGCTCCAGCTTTACTCTCTGTTAAATATAAATCCCAGGTTCGTTGAGGGATCTATTTTTACCTCCATTTTTTCTGCAGCTAGAGCAGGAATTCTCAATGCTGGCTACACATTAGAATCACTTGGAGGAACTTTAAAAACATACCTAAGTCATGATATACCTAGGATAAATTAAGGTCAGAATGTCTGGAGGTGGGGTTTTAATACTGATAGGTTAGAACACATGTAGGTCAGCTCTCTGTTAGTGTAACATATACCTAAGAGAATCAATTTAATAAGAGAGAAAATTTACTTTGGCTCACAGTTTGGGAGGTTTCAGCCCATGGTCAGTTGACCTTGTTGCTTTTGGGGCCTGTGGTGAGGCAGTATATCCATGCTGGAGCATGTGACAAGAGGAAGTTGCTCACCTCATGGCAGCCAGGAAGCAAAGAAAGAGGAAGAGATCATCACTCACAATCGCCTTTGAGGGCACACCCCAGTGACCAAATTTCCTTCCTCTAGGCCCCACCTCTTAAAGGTTCCACTAAATCCCAGGGGCAGTGTGGGTTGGGGACCAAGCTTTAACAGGAACCTTTTTTTTTGGGGGGGGATCACTTATTCAAACCATAGAAGAACATGTCTCCAGTTTGTTCTATAGTATGCAACTAGCTTTGAGACCAACTATGCTAGAGAGAACTGGCAGGCAAACCTTATAGCACAATTAGATTCAGCTGTCTGAATCTAATAAGGAGAGATTAACCATAAAGATGAATGACAAGAAAGTGAACTCTGAAAGCCATTCATCCCTGGGTGGCGATCCTTGCTGGTGCCATTTCCTGGTTGCATGACCTTGAACAAGTTACTTGACTTCTCCAGTCTCAGGTTTTTCTCAGATGATCAGAGTTCCCAAAGGTGGTGTCCCATCTAATTGAGATCATGAGTGAAAAGCCCTACACAGAAGGCTGTAGGCCCCCAGCAGAGGGCAGTGTAGCCTTCTTCGCAGCCCACCCTCACCCCCACCCCTGGAGAACAGAGGCGAGGAGCCTCTTCTAATGACAGAACTCCCTTGGCTTTAGTTTTCCAGCCCAGCAAGTCTGAATTCACCTACATGTCTGCTGTGTCTGACTTCTCTCCTTCCTCAGATCCTGCTCTCTTTTCCCAGTTTTCATCGTACTGAGTCCAGGAGGCTGGTGGGAAGGCTTCTGATCTTCCAGCCTGCTTCCAGAGGGTCAGGATGTGACTGGGGTTCTTTGGTTGACACCAAGAAATCAAGTTGCAAGCTGAAAAAAAAAGGTATTTTCCTTCCTTAGAAGGAAAGGGTTTATGTTATGTGGTTGGAGGTGGAGAGCTGACTTTTTTTTCTTTAGGCTGAGGCTGCCACAAGAAGTCTAAAATGTGGATGTGGTAGAGAAACATCTCTTATGGAAAGCGCTCCAGGGATGGAAGGCAAAGGAAGGAACCGGAGGAGAGTATTCCTGCTATCCATTTGCAGTTGTTGATGGTGCTTCTCTCCCTTCTTTCTTTGCTTTTTCTAACTCTTGAAGGTGTTAGGAAGGGCACAAAAGATAGAGATGATTCAGCAATTGGAACGGAGTGTGGTTGGCCCCTCCAGCTCTGCCCCCCTGCCTGCTGGAAAGTGTTTCATTGAACGAGCAAGCAGGCCTCTGGCAAGGTCACTTTCCATCAGAGACTGCCAAAGCTGATGTCACCAGGAACTTCCATTTTGCTTCCTTCCTCTCATTTTTTCTAGGTGCAGAATGATGGAGTAATCCTGTCTTGCTTTGCCAATGCTTGTATCTCATCGTTCATTCAGGTGGTATCTTATTTTCCACTGCACATATTGCATTACCCAATTCTGTTGTTAAGGATTATTTGCATGTCCTGGCTTATGCTAATGAATCAGCAGGCATTTCGTAGGCTCCCCCACTGGCTCACTCCCCCCCAACACTAGGTAGTGTGATGGATGAACTAAGGCATGGTACCTGCCACGGGAGGGGATTTCGAGCATTAAGAATCTCGTGTGCAGAATAACGTGAGGAGGAGGATAAAGAGGAGCTCTCAGAGCAGTGGGAGGTTAGTCTGGGAAGACAGCATGGAGATCGCAAGCCATGAGCAGGATGGATAGGCTTAGCTAGGAAGAGGAAGGACATTCCAGATAGGGAGAAGACATGGGAAGGAGTCCACAGTGAATCCAGGGAAATTATGAAAACAAAAACAGTAACAGCAAAAATGCTCATGTATACAGGCTGTCTGTTGGGGTGCCTGGCTCCCAGATAGCTAGCTAACCTTGGTAGGAGCACATGTTCTACACCTTCCTCAAGTTTTTTTCTCCCGGGTGGGGGGATGTTGCTTTCCTAAGGTCACACAGATTCAAGGTTCTGCATGCAGCCTCTGTTCCAACTCATTTCTATGCGCCAATGAAATGGGCAGGGATGGGCAGCTGAGTGCTGCCTCTTTGCACCGTAGCTCTTGACTGAGCGTGTGTGTTTCCTTGGAGAGAAGTAACAAACCCACAAATGCTGCACACTTAGGTTTCCCCCTGCTCTCTTCAACTTATTTCAAATGCTCTCTGGAGCACCTGTGTGTTCATAAGGCTTATTTTCTTCCTGTCGGATAGAAAACACACAGCTGAAAACTTTGGAATTGAGCAGCCAGCTGGTGGGCCTATGATCTAGGTTAAATAGATGGCAGGTTCAGGGTTAAGAAACTCCGAATTCCTGGGCTGGGAATTGTAGTGCATATCTGTAATCCCAGCTACTCGGGAGGTAGAAATCTGGAGAGGAAAATCATGGTCTAAGGCTGGCCTGAGCAAAAAAATGAGACCCTATCTGAAAAATAACTAAAGCAAAAAAAAAAAAAAAAAAAAAAAAAAGCTGGAGGTATGGCTCAAGTAGTAGAGTACCTGCCTAACAAGCACAAACCTCTCAGTGGAGTGGGGAGGGGAAGGGAAAAGGGAGGAGGGAAGGAAAAGGGAAGAAAAATGATTCCCATTTGGCATGTGGAAACACCTGACTTCTGCTGAGTCACAAGAACCTCAGCATCTGCTTTCAACCAGCACAGGCTGTCCTCTGGGCCTGTGCCCAATATTGACAAGATCAGCATCCCAGGTGTGATCGCTAATTTGGCCTTAGTGATGGAATGGCCACAGGAGGGATGTCCAGGTTGAGATGCTGGCATAAAAGCAGTGAGTTCTTCGTTTGTGGCACTTGGTAAAATACCAAGGAAGGCCGAGGCTGGGTGTTCTGGGGGTACAGGAATTACATGGAAGGAACGTTGGGAATTCATCTTCAGGAAGAAGACTCTGGGTTGCAAATGTCCCTTCCGAAGGGTGACTCATGTCACCTACTCAAAATTGTAAGGGGCCTTGCCCAGCTGTTTTTGATGGAATTCTGTGTACAACTCACTGGAGAGATTGAAACGTGATAGTGATTGGTGATTAAGTGTCCATCATTTATAATATAGACTAGCATCTATCTGAGTGTCAAGAATCCAGGGACACTGAAGTGACTATCCTTTAACCCGTTTTTTATCTCATGAAACTTAGTTCTTAGACAGTGGCTCCCAGCTTTGTTGTTCTTAAGAATTTCGATTCCAAGATGGTGGCTAGAGGTAGGAAGCAGAAAGCGACCCTCCTATAGTGAAATCTTGGAGAGACGCTGGAGACACACTTTGCAGGCATAATCACCGAGAAAAGGCATAACTTTGACCCCTCCACATCTCCAGCCAGTGCAGAGAATCTCCACTTCACGTTAAACGGAGAAACGAGGAGGGCCCCTGGGGCCGCCAGTGGCCGGCGCCCATACGGCGTGGGAAGACGCGGACCAGGTGAGCTTTGCGGTACCGCGGTAGCCCCACAGACAAGCCTGGGCCAGAGCAGCATAGCCCCCTGGACAGACTGACCTCCACCTGGAAAAAAAGAGAAACTGAGTAATAAGCAACAAGAACAGTTAAGACATGCTGGAAAGAGGGTGGGGCGCCCTGAGCGCTGAAGATTGGGGGAAGGGAATCCTTCCCGGGACTGTAAATAAACGAGCCGGGCAGGCCGGAGAGGCTCTGGCGGGAGCGGGGCGCGCCCAGCAACCAGGAGCGGGGACGCTTGTGAGAGGAGGGAAGACCCACTTCCCACGTGAACTGTAAATAAACACGCAGGCCTGACAACGCGGGGCAGTGTCACCTTTCCCAGTGCTTGGAAAGGGGAAAGCCTGTAGCAGAGGCTCATGCACAGGAGAAATCTGAGCAACAAAGCCTGTGGGACCAGGTGAGTGCTAAGCTCACCCCAGAGATCTGCATAAATAACGCCGCCAGCTACAGGCTGAGAGCAGCAGGCAGGCGAGCCACAGTTGCAGATACCACCCTCAGAACTGTCTCCAGACGCTTTTTTTTTCTTTTTCTCCCTACCTTTGATGAGAGAACAACCAAATTACACCTGCAAGCCGAAAAACTTACTGAAACTGTATTGCATTTGAACTGGGGACACTTGGTGGGGCTTTTTTGTTTGTTTGTTTGTTTTGTTTGTGTGTGTGTGTGTGTGTGTGTGTGTGTGAGTGTGTAGTTTTGTTCTACTTTATGCATACCCTTTGATGAGACAACTACAGAACAACATCTGAGGCACCAACTCCAGGACTGGAGATTGAGACAGACACCCAAATTATTAAGAATGAAACTGCATTGCATATAAACTTGGAAGTTTTTTGGTTTGTTTTTTTTTTAATTTTCTATTTTCCACTTTATTTTAATTCATTTTTATATATAGATATTACTTTCATTTACTTATTTTTTATTTTTTTTATCTTTGATTTTCAATCCCCTCTCTGTCTCTCTAATGTCTGTTCAGCTTACTGTCGATTAGTACACTAACACTCCCTGTTTATACCTTTGAAACTCTCTTGTCTGATACCTTGTTCTGCTTTCTCCCTCTTGTCTGTATATTTGTTTTCCCCTTTTCTTTAACTTCTTGCTTTCCATCTCAGCTCACTCTTCCATTCTAAATATCACCATTGTTATTATTACAAGCTAGAAAATACTTAATTACACACAGTACAGGGACAGTAACAACACCAAGGACAATGACGGGAAGACAGAAAAAACAGGGAAACCAGTTTCCCCACAGCAAAAAATTAGTACAGGAACCAGAGGGGAATGAAGAGAACAGAAACTCAGATCCAGACTCCAACAAAATGAAGATAAACTATGCCAAAGGACCCAATGAAGCCCACAAGAATAATTTAAAAGAAGACATACTACACGTACTCAATGAGAATTTTATAGAGATGATACTGGATAGGGTCAAGCAAAATGTACAGGAGAAACTCAAGAAATTCCAAGACAACAAAAATAGAGAATTTGAAAAAGCAAAAGAAGAAATAAAGGAAACCATAGAAGCACTGTATAAACACCAAAGTGAAAGAGAGAACACAATGAATAAATGGATAAATGAACTCAGGACAAAAATAGACAACAATAAAGAAGAAAACTGCCAGGATATGGAAAACCTCAGAAAAAAGAACGAAACAGAACTGCAAAACAAAATGGAAGGCCAATCCAGCAGAATAGAACAAACAGAAGACAGAATCTCAGAACTTGAAGATGAAATGGTAATTAAAGGAAAAACCGAAGAACTATTAATTAAACAACTCAAGACCTGTGAAAAGAAAATGCAAGAACTCACTGACTCCATCAAAAGACCAAACTTGAGAATCATGGGCATCGAAGAAGGAGAAGAGGTGCAAGCGAAGGGAATGCGTAATATATTCAACAAAATAATAACGGAAAATTTCCCAAATCTAGAGAAAGATATTCCCATACAGATGCAAGAGGCCTCCAGGACACCAAACAGACCAGATCAAAATAGAACTACCCCATGACATATCATCATTAAAACAACAAGTTCAGAAACTAAGGAAAGAATATTGAAGGCTGTAAGAGAGAAAAAACAAGTAACATACAAAGGTAAACCCATCAAAATCACAGCAGACTTCTCAACAGAAACATTAAAAGCAAGAAGAGCGTGGGGTGAGATCTTCCGGGCACTGAATGAAAATAACTTCAACCCCAGGATACTCTACCCAGCAAAGCTATCATTCAAAATAGATGGAGCAATAAAAGTCTTCCATGATAAGCAGAAACTAAAACAATATGTGACCACAAAGCCACCATTACAAAAGATTCTGCAAGGGATCCTGCACACAGAAAGTGACACCAAACTTAACCATGAAAAGGCAGGCAGCACCAAACCACAGGATAAGAAAAAGCAAGACAGTAGAGAGTAACATCAAGTTAGGTACACACAATCAAACCTTCAAACAACTAAGATAACTAAATGGCAGGAATCACCACATACCTATCAGTACTAACGCTTAATGTTAATGGACTTAATTCACCCATCAAAAGACACCGTTTGACAAAATGGATTAAAAAAGAAGATCCAACAATTTGTTGCTTACAGGAGACTCATCTCACCGACAGAAATAAGCATATGCTTAGGATGAAAGGCTGGAAGAAGATTTACCAAGCCAATGGCCCCCAAAAACAGGCAGGAGTAGCAATACTTATCTCTGACAAAGTAGACTTCAAACCTACATTGATCAAACGAGATAAAGAAGGACATTCCATACTAATAAAAGGGGAAATAGACCAAAAGGAAATAATAATCATCAATCTGTATGCACCCAATGTCAACGCACCCAATTTCATCAAACATACCCTGAAAGACCTAAAAGCATATATAAATGCCAACACAGTGGTTGTGGGAGACTTTAACACCCCATTATCATCAATAGATAGGTCATCCAAACAAAAACTCAATAAAGAAACCCAAGATCTAAAATATGCAATAGATCAAGTGGACCTAGTAGATGTCTACAGAAAATTTCATCCAACCTCTACACAATATACATTCTTCTCAGCAGCCCATGGAACCTTCTCCAAAATAGATCATATCCTAGGGCACAAAGCAAGCCTCAGCAAATATAAGAAAATAGAAATAATACCGTGCATACTATCTGACCACAATGCAGTAAAAATAGAACTCAACAACAAAAGTAAAGACAAAAAACATGCAAACAGCTGGAAACTAAATAACTCATTACTTAATGAAGAGTGGATCATCGATGCAATAAAAGAGGAAATTAAAAAGTTCCTGGAAGTCAATGAAAATGAAAACACAACCTACTGGAACCTATGGGACACAGCTAAGGCAGTCTTGAGAGGAAAGTTTATAGCCATGAGTGCATATATTAAAAAGATTGAAAGATCCCAAATCAATGACCTAATGATACATCTCAAACTCCTAGAAAAACAAGAACAAGCAATTCCCAAAACAAATAGGAGAGAAATAATAAAAATAAGAGCTGAAATCAACGAAATAGAAACCAAAAAAACCTTACAAAGAATTAATGAAACAAAAAGTTGGTTCTTTGAAAAAATAAACAAGATCGATAGACCCCTGGCAAACCTGACTAAAATGAGGAGAGAAAAAACCCAAATTAGTAGAATTAGGAATGCAAAAGGGGAGATAACAACAAACACCATGGAAGTCCAGGAAATCATCAAAGACTACTTTGAGAACCTATATTCAAATAAATTTGAAAATCTTAAAGAAATGGACAGATTTCTAGATACATATGATCATCCAAAACTGAACCAAGAGGAAATTAATCACCTGAATAGACCTATAACACAAAATGAAATTGAAGCAGCAATCAAGAGTCTCCCCAAAAAGAAAAGTCCAGGACCTGATGGATTCTCTGCTGAATTCTATCAGACCTTTAAAGAAGAACTGATATCAACCCTCCTTAAACTGTTCCACGAAATAGAAAGGGAAGGAAAACTGCCAAACACATTTTATGAAGCCAGTATTACACTTATCCCAAAACCAGGCAAGACACCTCCAAAAAGGAGAACTATAGGCCAATTTCCTTAATGAACATTGATGCAAAAATCCTCAACAAAATAATGGCAAACCGAATTTAGCAACACATCAAAAAGATTATTCACCACGACCAAGTAGGATTCATCCCAGGGATGCAGGGGTGGTTCAACATACGAAAATCAATAAACGTAATAAACCACATTAACAGAAGCAAAGACAAAAACCACTTGATCATCTCAATAGATGCAGAAAAAGCCTTCGATAAGATCCAACATCATTTCATGATAAAAGCTCTAAGAAAACTAGGAATAGAAGGAAAGTTCCTCAACATTATAAAAGCTATATATGACAAACCTACAGCCAGCATTATACTTAATGGAGAAAAATTAAAACCATTCCCTCTAAAATCAGGAACCAGACAAGGATGCCCACTATCTCCACTCCTATTCAATATAGTACTGGAATTCCTAGCCAGAGCAATTAGGCAAGAAGAAGGAATAAAAGGAATACAAATAGGTAAAGAAACTGTCAAAATATCCCTATTTGCAGACGACATGATCCTATACCTTAAAGACCCAAAAAACTCTACTCAGAAGCTTCTAGACATCATCAATAGCTATAGCAAGGTAGCAGGATATAAAATCAACACAGAAAAATCATTAGCATTTCTATACACTAATAATGAACAAACTGAAAAAGAATATATGAAAACAATTCCATTTACAATAGCCTCAAAAAAAATCAAATACCTAGGTGTAAACCTAACAAAAGATGTGAAAGACCTCTACAAGGAAAACTATACACTTCTGAAGAAAGAGATTGAGGAAGACTATAGAAAGTGGAGAGATCTCCCATGCTCATGGATTGGTAGAATCAACATAGTAAAAATGTCGATACTCCCCAAAGTAATCTACATGTTTAATGCAATTCCCATCAAAATTCCAATGACATTCATTAAAGAGATTGAAAAATCTACTGTTAAATTTATATGGAAACACAAGAGGCCACGAATAGCCAAGGCAATACTCAGTCAAAAGAACAATGCAGGAGGTATCACAATACCTGACTTCAAACTATATTACAAAGCAGTAGCAATAAAAACAACATGGTACTGGCACAAAAACAGACATGAAGACCAGTGGAACAGAATAGAGGACCCAGATATGAAGCCACACAACTATAAGCAACTTATCTTTGACAAAGGAGCTAAAAATATACGATGGAGAAATAGCAGCCTCTTCAACAAAAACTGCTGGGAAAACTGGTTAGCAGTCTGCAAAAAACTGAAACTAGATCCATGTATATCACCCTATACCAAGATTAACTCAAAATGGATCAAGGATCTTAATATCAGACCCCAAACTCTTAAGTTGATACAAGAAAGAGTAGGAAATACTCTGGAGTTAGTAGGTATAGGTAAGAACTTTCTCAATGAAACCCCAGCAGCACAGCAACTAAGAGATAGCATAGATAAATGGGACCTCATAAAACTAAAAAGCTTCTGTTCATCAAAAGAAATGGTCTCTAAACTGAAGACAACACCCACAGAGTGGGAGAAAATATTTGCCAACTATACATCAGACAAAGGACTGATAACCAGAATATACAGGGAACTTAAAAAACTAAATTCTCCCAAAACTAATGAACCAATAAAGAAATGGGCATGTGAACTAAACAGAACTTTCTCAAAAGAAGAAATTCAAATGGCCAGAAAACACATGAAAAAATGCTCACCATCTCTAGCAATAAAGGAAATGCAAATTAAAACCATGCTAAGATTCCACCTCACCCCTGTTAGAATAGCCATCATCAGCAACACCACCAACAACAGGTGTTGGCTAGGATGCGGGGAAAAAGGAACCCTCTTACACTGTTGGTGGGAATGTAGACTAGTACAACCACTCTGGAAAAAAATTTGGAGGCTACTTAAAAAGCTGGACATCGATCTACCATTTGATCCAGCAATACCACTCTTGGGGATATACCCAAAAGACTGTTACTCCAGAGGCACCTGCACATCCATGTTTATTGCGGCACTATTCACAATAGCCAAGTTATGGAAACAGCCAAGATGCCCCACCACTGACGAATGGATTAAGAAAATGTGGTATCTATACACAATGGAATTTTATGCAGCCATGAAGAAGAACGAAATGTTATCATTCACTGGTAAATGGATGGAATTGGAGAACATCATTCTGAGTGAGGTTAGCCTGGCTCAAAAAACCAAAAATCGTATGTTCTCCCTCATATGTGGACATTAGATCAAGGGCAAACACAACAAGGGGATTGGACTTTGAGCACATGATAAAAGCGAGAGCACACAAGGGAGGGGTGAGGATAGGTAAGACACCTAAAAAACTAGCTAGCATTTGTTGCCTTTAATGCAGAGAAACTAAAACAGATACCTTAAAAGCAACTGAGGCCAATAGGAAAAGGGGACCAGGAACTAGAGAAAAGGTTAGATCAAAAAGAATTAACCTAGAAGGTAACACCCACGCACAGGAAATCAATGTGAGTCAATGCCCTGTATAGCTATCCTTATCTCAACCAGCAAAAACCCTTGGTCCTTCCTATTATTGCTTATACTCTCTCTACAACAAAATTAGAAATAAGGGCAAAATAGTTTCTGCTGGGTATTGGGGGGGGGTAGGGGGTGGAGTGGGTGGTAAGGGAGGGGGTGGGGGCAGTGGGGAGAAATGAACCAATCCTTGTATGCACATATGAATAATAAAAGAAAAATGAAAGAAAAAAAAAAGAATTTCTTGGTGGGTGGGGGTGGGTGGGAGGAGATTGGGCTGGGTTGGGCCCAGACTCGGTTTTATTAAGCAACCCCAGGAGTCCCCAGTGAAGGAGGTCCACGGACCAGACTTTGGGATGCAGTGGAAGATGCGTGGGATGGTGGCCTATGTATTTGAATTTAATAAATAGTGTAATTCATGATCTATTGTACATTATATCCACATTCTTTCTCTCATTTGATCATCCTGATAACTCTACTCAATGTCTACATGAGTAGACATTGCAAGGCATTATTTTATGGTCAAAGACTATGTTCAGAGAGGCTGATGTTTGTGATTCACAGCCTGTAAACACCCAAGTGTTCAAACTCCCACTGCAGTGCTCTTTCTGGGAGGCTCTGCGCAATTGTCCCCCTCTTCTTCCATCTGTGATCTGAGCTCCCCATCACTTGCTCTGTTCCAGCCCAATAATACTCCAGACTCAATAATACTTCAAACTCAGGGCCTTTGCACTTACCTCACCTGCCTCCCATCTCCAGGTCTTCGCTCAAATGTCTCCTCAGGGAGGCTTTCACCTGAGTTAAAGCTGTGTCCTCCTCAGCACATCCCTACTTCCCATTTTATTCGTCTATGTCTGACATATATTTCTGATATATATCTGCATCCATATATAGGTATTTGTGTCTATGTCTATTTCTATATATCCTACAAAGTTTTAAAAATTGCAGTAAAATATACCTAACATATAATTTACCATCTTAGCCTCTTAAGTGTACAGCTCAGTGGTATTCCATTGCTGTACAACCATTATCATCATCTCCGGATCTCTCGTTATCTTGCAGAAGTGAAACTCTGCACCCATGAAAAGGAACTCCAACCCTTCCCCCCACCCCCAGCCTCTGGGAGCCACCATCTACTTTCTGTCACTGTGAATTTGACTATTTGTGCCAGTGGAATCATACCATTTTTATGACTGGCTTATCTCACTTAGCACAGTGTCCCTCGCTGCACCCATGTTGTAGCATGGGTCGGAATTTCTTTTCTTCTTAAGGCTAATAAAATTGCGTTGTATGTACACACATTTTGTTCATCATCCATCCATTGAAGGATACTTGGGTTGCTTCCATCTTTGGGCTATTGTGAGAAATGCTGCTATGAACAGATATGAACAGATATCTTAAGACCCTGTTTTCAGTTCTTTGGGTTTGGAATTCCACCCAGAAGTGGAATGCTGGAACATGTGATATTCTAGTTTTAGTTTTTTGAGGAACTTTGACAGTGGCTGAAACATTTTACACTCCCACCAACATTACACAAGGGTTCTGATTCCTCCACATCCTCATCAATACTTGACATGTTGTTTGTTTCAGTAGCAGTCGGTGAGGGTATTCAGCATTGTGACTTTAACTTGCTTTTTCCTAATCATTTAATGACTTGAGTATGTTTTTGTGTGATTGTAGGAAATTGGATATATTCTTTGGTGAATTGTCTAAGTTCTTTGCCCAGTTTTAATTCACTTATTTGTAGTGCTGGGGATCAAACCCAGGTCCTCACACATGCCAGGCAAGTGCTCTACCACTAAACCACATCCCCATCCTTTGCCTCTTTTTAAACCAGGTTGTATGAGTCATTCTGTTACTATTATTGAGTTATGGGAGCTCTTTATATACTTTGTATCAGGCATATTTTTAAAAAAACTTGTAATTGTTTCTCTTCTAGACTATCAATGGTTTAAAGTTGGAGGTATTTGCTTATCTTGTTCTCAGCTGTAAGCCCAGCACCCCGTATTGTGCTGGGTGCATAGTGGGTGCTTATTATATTTGTTGAGTGAATGATGGAATGAAGGTACTGTGATGTAAGTGATTAAGAACAATGTGAAGAAGCAACTTTATTCTTATTACATGAATGAAGTAGGCCAGTACAAGAGAAGTATAAGAAAAAAATGCACTGAAAAAGAATATTTGGCAATACTTAATAAAAGTGAAGATACACACTCTCTATGACCACAATTCCACTCCTAGGTCTTATGAAAAGCTGGCTTATAGCAAAGGCTGTGATTTAAAATGCTCGCAGGAGCACTGTTTGTAATTGCCCCAACATGGAAACAACCCAAACATCATCAATGAACAACTGGGTGTTCCTCCCCAGCAATCAAAATAAATCAGTCCAGCATCATGTCATGACACGTTAGCGTCTTAAAGACCTGGAGGTAAACAAGAAGATCAAGCACATGAAACGACACATTGCTCAGTTCTGCTCCTGTAAACTGCAGGAACAGACGGCATTTAGACATGTCTGAGTACACATAATTAGGCAATAACACTCTTTTTAAAAAGTGGCCATGGCATTGAGGACATAGGTGACTACTAGGATGGAGAGAGGCTGTTATGACCAGGAAGGGACCTGAGGGCACATAGAGACTGGAGAATTCAACACATTTCCTTTACTGTAAGTTCATGCTTTGCATGTTTCTGTGTGTTTCTTACGCTTTATAAGCACAAATACAGAAAATACAAAATAAACCCACTTTCATCTGACTTTAAGCACAAAAGCTACAGAAGATACAAGCTGCCCTCTCAGTGAGGGTCATGGGTTGAATTTTGACAAGCCCTGGGGTAGGATATGACTGCCTTGATTTGGGATTATGAAAACACATCTCAGGCACCCACAATTGAAGGTGCTAGAGGGCAAGAATGAGGAGAGAGGGCACAGAACAGCTGAAGCTACAGGGCACTGGCTGTGACACTTGCCTTCTCACACCTCCTCTTGAAGTCTCCTTTCCAGTCCTCCTCCACAGACTGCCTCCTGGGCACTACAGTCTCCACTGCAGACATTCCCCCAGCCTCTGCGTTCAGAGAGGAGCTGCTGTGATAAACAGGGTTGTGTCATGGTATTGGTGAGGTGCCAGGTAGCCCCGTCTCCTCCAGCTAACAGGTTTGTACTGTAACAGGGGACTTGAAGATTTTGTATTGTGTGGCAAGAGTACTTATCATGGTAGACAGTTATGCCTTTGTCAGTTTGGAGAAGGGGCATTAGGACTCCCCTTCAATCTGTGCTATTCCCCCAAGTCTTCCCCTGCAAGGACTTAACCCTAACCTTAACATTGAAGTGACTTTTCAAAGAGAAAGTAGCAACTTTATTTTTATTTATTTATTTATTTTTAATTATTCATATGTGCATACAATGTTTGGGTCATTTCTCCCCCCTCCCCCTCCCCCTCCCTATCACCCACCCCGCCCCCTCCCTCTCCCCCCCACCCCCTCAATACCCGGCAGAAACTATTTTGCCCTTATTTCTAATTTTGTTGTAGAGAGAGTATAAGCAATAATAGGAAGGACCAAGGGTTTTTGCTGGTTGAGATAAGGATAGCTATACAGGGCATTGACTCACATTGATTTCCTGTGCGTGGGTGTTACCTTCTAGGTTAATTCTTTTTGATCTAACCTTTTCTCTAGTTCCTGGTCCCCTTTTCCTATTGGCCTCAGTTGCTTTTAAGGTATCTGTTTTAGTTTCTCTGCATTAAAGGCAACAAATGCTAGCTAATTTTTTAGGTGTCTTACCTATCCTCACCCCTCCCTTGTGTGCTCTCGCTTTTATCATGTGCTCATAGTCCAGTCCCCTTGTTGTGTTTGCCCTTGATCTAATGTCCGCATATGAGGGAGAACATATGATTTTTGGTCTTTTGGGCCAGGCTGACCTCACTCAGAATGATGTTCTCCAATTCCATCCATTTACCAGCGAATGATAACATTTTGTTCTTCTTCATGGCTGCATAAAATTCCATTGTGTATGGATACCACATTGTCTTGATCCATTCGTCAGTAGTGGGGCATCTTGGCTGTTTCCATAACTTGGCTATTGTGAATAGTGCTGCAATAAACATGGGTGTGCAGGTGCCTCTGGAGTAACCTGTGTCACAGTCTTTTGGGTATATCCCCAAGAGTGGTATTGCTGGATCAAATGGTAGATCGATGTTTAGCTTTTTAAGTAGCCTCCAAATTTTTTTCCAGAGTGGTTGTACTAGTTTACATTCCCACCAACAGTGTAAGAGGGTTCCTTTTTCCCCACATCCTCGCCAACACCTGTTGTTTGTGGTGTTTCTAATGATGGCTATTCCACAGGGGTGAGGGGGAATCTTAGTGTGGTTTTAATTTGCATTTCCTTTATTGCTAGAGATGGTGAGCATTTTTTCATGTGTTTTTTGGCCATTTGAATTTCTTCTTTTGAGAAAGTTCTGTTTAGTTCACTTGCCCATTTCTTTATTGGTTCATTAGTTTTGGGAGAATTTAGTTTTTTTGAGTTCCCTATATATTCTGGTTATCAGTCCTTTGTCTGATGTGTAGCTGGCAAATATTTTCTCCCACTCTGGGGGTGTTCTCTTCAGTTTAGAGACCATTTCTTTTGATGAACAGAAGCTTTTTAGTTTTATGAGGTCCCATTTATCTATGCTATCTCTTAGTTGCTGAGCTGCTGGGGTTCCATTGAGAACGTTCTTACCTATACCTACTAATTCCAGAGTATTTCCTACTCAGAAAGTAGCAACTTTAAAACAGACTCTATGGCAATTCAGGAACTAGTGACACAAGCCACCATTCAAGGACTTAGTGTTCTATGTAACCTGAGTGCATGCTCAGAGATAAAGTATTCAGTTGACAAGCCTGCCATATATGGGTGGTGGATTCTCACATTAAAGGCAACGAGACTGAGGCTTTGAGTGCTTAGTTTACTTGTCCTCGGTCATACAGGTGGCAGTGGCAAAGCCAGGGTTCAGGTCTCAGTGGTCTAAGACGGGGGTCAGCAAATTACAGCTGTGGGTCAAATGTGCCCAGTTTTGGATAGTCTTTGAATTGATAATAGTTTTCACACTTTTAAAGGGTTGTTAAAAAATACAAAGCATAAAAAGAATGTACACAAAGACCACATGTGGACTGCTAAATCTAGAAATATTTATTTGTCCCTTTTCTGAATACAATTTGCCCATCGCCTACCTACTCTTTGTTAGAGAGGGAAGCCCCCCTTGGATCTCTGGTTCTAAATATTCCTAATAGTTCTAAAGCCCATGTGATCTCTTGACAGCACTCAAGTGGTGACAATGGATTTCCTCCAGAGACTGTGAGCAACTTCCATGCCCTGGCTGAGGATGAAGACCGTGGAATCTCCTGCCTTTCTCCCCACTCTATTCTAATTGGTTTTCAGGGGTCATGGAGAATGTTCAGATGCTGGAGTTTTCTAGAAGGCTAATCACTTAAGGAGAGAGAGGTTTATAAAATTAAGTCTTATGATTTAACTATTTGTCATACTTTTGCCAAATAGTGAAGTAGAGAGGCAGTGAAATCATGCCCTTCTCCAGGATCATGTTTCTAGGCATGCCAACTATCCAGACCCCAGAACATAACTTTAAAGTCAAACAGAACAGCCCTAGGGCCATAATGTACTTTACTCGAAGGAGGGATGGGCAAGGACTCATTCTTGGACCATCCTCTAAGCAACTGAGTATTCAATAGGGAGCAGGTTAGCAGCAGTGACAACAGAAGTGACAGCAGAGGGAAAAGAACACTTTACAAGAGAGAGATAGGCCGACTCATGGCACAGTAGTTCAAGGCCACAAATGTCCTCACACATCCTAGGGGTACACTACAGACAAAATCACATTAATAACTGATGCTTTACACGAACTAGGGAGCATCAATAAAAAGATCAATTCATGTTTTATGTCCTCTGTGATAAGAAGGCAAAGTTACAATAAAAACACACTTGTCGTTCTCAGTGGAGTGCCACCCTAAAAATGGAACCATTATTAATTCATTATGCCTTTCATGGAAGCAGGCAAACCATTCAGGTGCTTTGATTTTCATAAGGGAATGTGAACTCCACCACCTACCCACGTAGCTTCTCTCTCCTTCCCCCTTCTCACTGCCTCCCTCTCTGTGCTCATCCAGGAGTATGCTACAATTAGTGACTGCTGACATTACCCAGTGCTGACCATGTGCCATGTATTATATTAGGAGCTTCACCTGCATTGTTTGATTTAATCTTCACATGCCTACAAAATAGGCTGCAGCAGATGGAGTCAGGCCCAGAGGGACAGGTCAGGGCAGAGAAGGAGGGGACCAGAGGATGTAAGTCCATAAGCACTGTTGTAGAAGTTTGGTTTTTCATCTAAATGAGAAGGAAGATTTCTGGCAGGTCTTGAACAGACTAACCTAATGCTTTTAAAGCCCCTCTCTGGATACATGAGAAGAAAGGGGACCAGAGAACAAGATGGAGTGTGAAGGTGAGGAGTGGTCAGTATTAGCTGACTGGGGGACAACAGAAAAAGAGTCATCAAGGATGACTGCAAGACCAGATAGAAAGGGAACAGATAGGTAAAGACTGGATACTGGTGTGACCGGCTGGAGAGATGGGCACCATTTTGGTCTAGTGAAGAGGTCTATGAGACAGATGGCTTGTGGGGGAGCAGAGGGTCAGGGAGTCAGAAGCCTAACCTTGGACATGGTAACTTTGAGAAACCTCTAGACATCCAGATGGAGATGTCTTCATGTGACCAAGGGTAGGCTTGGATCTTCCTGGATCTTAGACCTGCCCTTTGCTGGATCTTATTCTGTAAGTAGTGACATTCCCTAGTCCTGAGGTCAGTCCTCAGGAGCTTGCCTGCAAGAGGAATGAAGCTTTTCAGAGACTCCTGGAGAACAGAAGCTTGAAGATCTGGGTCAAGATTCTAGTTCAGTCTGGGCTCTTACCCTAACCAGCAGATTGCCCCTGGACAGGCTGGAGAACTCTCCAAAAACCATTTCCTCCTCTCTGTGTTGGGGCTAACACCTACCCTGCCACCCTACAGATAGATATTTATTGTGTACTTTGTGCCAGGCTTTGTACTGGCTTAAAATCCAGTGAGAAAACCATGCATACCACATGTAAACAGATATATGTATAATTAAAACTAGTAATTAGGGACAGATGAAGAACACGGTGGGTACACCTATTTACATAGGGTGATGGATTCTAAGATGGTGACCAAGATTCTGGACCCTGGTGTTATGCCCTGCATGGTCTCTTCCCCTTGAACGTGGACAGGACCATGATTTTGATGGGTTCTTGATTAAGTTATATTATAAAATCCCATCTTCTCCGACTGGAGCAGCAGTTTTCTGCTTGTCTTGAAGAAGCAAATAGCCATGCTGTGAACTGCCTATGGAAAGAGCCATGTGGCAATGACTCAAGTCCATTCACTAGTTGCTGAAAGAGGCCCTTGGCTGACAGCCAGCAAAGAAGCAGGGGCCTTAGTCATAGGGCCAGAAGGAAATGAATCCCACCAACACCTGAGGCAATTTAGATGTGAATTTTTTCCCATGTGGAACCTCCATAGATAAGGACATGACCAACTGACACCTTTATAGCTGCCTGTGGAACCCTGAGCAGAAAACCCAGATAACAGACCTCTTCCCACACAGATTGTGAGATGAGGAATTTGTGCTGTTTCAGGTTACCAAGTTTTTAGTAATTGGTTATGCATCACAGAAAACCAATGTATATCTTTAAAGTAGTCAAGCCTCTCCAAGGGTGTGAATTTATTGTTTTTTGTTTTTCTTAGGGGTACTCAGGTTTGAATGCAGGGCCTCACACTTGCTAGGCAAGTGCTCTACCATTTGAGCCATGCCCCAGCCTTATTTATTTATTTATTTATTTATTTTGCTTTAGTTACTTTTCAGATAGGGTCTATAGGTTTTTTTTTTTTTTTGCTGTTGTTGTTGTTTGGATCACTAGCCTCAAACTGTGATCCTTTCAATCTCTGCCTCCCAAGTAGCTGAGATTATAGGCATGGGTTACCATGCCCAGGAGAGGGTGTGATTTTAAACTAAAACCTGAGGTCAGTCCTGGGAAGAGCAATCTGGGACAAGGACAAGGGATGGGAAAGAAGAGAATGAGAATGAGAAACCAAAACGTGGCTAGAGTTGGTTCACCTACAACCCCGTGGGAGGGGATGGAAGTAGAGTGAGCAAGAGCAAGGTGACATGGATACACTTCTAACCTAAGACAGCTCTCTCTCTTTGATGTTGCCAAGGCTGGCTTCAAGCTTGCTATGAATCCCAGGCCGACCACAAACTCATAATCCTCCTTGGCTTCCTGACTAATGGGATTACAGGTGTGTGCCTCCATGCTCAGCTGGTAGCAGCACTCTCTTACTAGAGTCCAGAGCCAAGGCCTATGAGTGTGATATGGGATAAGCCACTATGAGAAAGTTCCCCTCCTCCAAATAAAAAAAAAAAAAAAGACAAAATAAAATTAAAAAGAAAGGGATCCTCAAATAGAGTGGCTTGGAAGGATCAAAGTTTTTCCTCCATCCAGTGGAGCCGAAGAGGCTCAGAGGTTGAAAGGTGTAGAGTCAGATGCTGATAGAAAGATCTACCATTTCCCACATGTGGAGGATTCCTTCCCCAGCTACCACCACTTCCTGGCCCATGGGAGGGGAAGAGAAAGCCTGGGAGGTAGGAAGCATCCATATTTAAAATCAACATAACAACACCCCCTGATCTGGAAGTGACATGCAGTTTCTCTTATCCCATTGGCCAGAGTGGAGTCACGTGAGCACACAGGGCCTGAGGCCTGGGGCCTGGGGCCTGCTCTAGGCAGCACTGGGGAGTCCTATTTACAAGAGCTTCCTGCTGACTTGCAGAGCTGTTTCTACAAGAAGAATGGCCTCTGGGGTCTCATGGCCAGTGTGAGTAGGTCCCTTGACCTGACACAAAGACGGACATGGAGAAGCTGGGATTGGGTGACCCTGACACTCCTGATGAGAGATCCTGGCAACTCCTTCCACTTCCAAGTGCATTTGTTTATACAACATGTATAGGAAAGCGGGGTGAAATGCAGATGGAGTCCTCATGGGTCCAGTTGCATGGGCAGCAGGAACAGAGCAGCTGTGGTATGTTATTATTTAGTACAGACTATCCTGACCAAGTCAGCGTGTCCTGTTGTTCTTGCAAGGCAGCCTTGCCGAGCCTTGCTTACTTCTTTGTGCCAGGGCCTTGCCTTCTCAGCACAAAGGGCCTTGACATGGCCATGCTCACGTCAACGTTTCTTCTCAGTCGATTTAGTTACTGGTCTCCACACTGGGGAGCAATGATCACTCTCTGTCCCAGCCCACCCTTCTTACCCAAAGGGCTGGGCACATCTTTAGCCTTTCCCCCAAGGCTCCAGGATGGCAGAGGTGACACTGGAAGTGGACTGTCACTTGTCTTCCATCATCTCTCTGATGACGGATGCATAGCCAGATATTGGATGCAGAATCTTGTCTCTCTGGAAGCCCTGGAAGACCTCCTGTGCTCACCTACAGCAGCTGCTCCCATCCATGCAGTGCAGTCATTTGGACCTCACCATGGACCCTTGAGGCCCCGAGTCACTCTGTAACCCCCCAGCCCTGGAACCTTGACCACATTCCAGAGCATTTATCAGGATTGCTACTAATAATAGTACCTGGCAGGGCAGGGCCAGCACCAACAGGTAAGAGGATCCCCTTCGTTGTGCCTTCATTGTTCCCTGGAGCACAGGGGACAATAGCGGTTCAGACTGGCCTTCTTAATTCTTTTACTCAGGATACCCATCCCCTGCATTAGTCACTTTGCATTGCTGTGACAAAATACTGAAGAAAACCAGCTTAAAAGAGAAAGCGTTTTGCCTCACAGCTTCAGGGATTTCAGTCCATGGTCAGTTGCTTCCATTGAAATGGATCTGCGGTGATACAGATCATCGTGTGACAGAAGAGGTGACGAGGAAGCAGAGGGGAGACAGGAAG
This sequence comes from Castor canadensis, assembly GCF_047511655.1. Classification (NCBI taxonomy): domain Eukaryota; kingdom Metazoa; phylum Chordata; class Mammalia; order Rodentia; family Castoridae; genus Castor; species Castor canadensis. The sequence continues at coordinate 131,901,480 of NC_133393.1, read as the reverse complement.
AGATATATAATCCACTGGGGAAGGTAGTACCCTCACAACCCAGTAGGACCATGGCCCTCTCAATAGGGCCACTGGCTGGGGACCAAACCTTCCACACATAGCCAAGCCACAAGCTCCCATCCATGGACACATGCCACCAGACTGGGAGGTGTTCTCACGCTCCATTTACATGGGCAGCACTGGAAAACTCTGGCGTCTGTGAAAAACACAACTTCCAGCTTTGTAGCCCAAAGTGGTTTTGAAATGAGGCGGTCCTAGATGTTGAGTACATGCTGAATCTTGTCTGATTTCTTGGTTGTAAAACAGAAAAGGACAAGCAGAGAATGAAACTTGCCTTCCTTTCAGCTCTGGACCCCTATCTCTCATTACTTAAAAAAATTCTGCCTAGGCTTGAGGGGACTAGTTCTTTATTGCCCTTTCACCTCCCACTGTGAAAGAATATTGCAATAAAGAACCATCCTGGAAGCACAGAACAGCCCTCACCAGACATGGAATCTTCTGGCCTCTTCACCTTGGACTTCCCAGCTTCCAGAGTGGTGAGAAAGTCAATTTCTCTTCTTTATAAATGATCCTGTCTCAACTATTTTGTTACAGCAGCACAAATAGACTAAGACAGGACCCTACTCATGTGTGATTTCCTGTAGTTTTGCTATGAAAAACTGAGTCTACAAAAACTCAGTTTACTATGACATTGTAAAACTGATGTGTTGAGGGGACTGCATCATTGCAGTAAGGGAGTTACTCACAACAGAAAATGGTGGAACCAAGTGTGGTCTGCTGTATGTGAGCCTTCCTCACTTCATGTAAGCATCACAATCACTCTGAGTCAGTCTCTTATCAATAGCTTATAAATGAAGAAACTGAGGCTAGGTAGCTTCACCAGGCTATTTGGGTTGGAAACGGGGCCTTCAGTCTCCAATTCTAGTGTTCCTTCTTAACTCTGGTACTACTTTGATTTATAGTCCCAGGGTGGGGGCATCTCTTCGACTTCTTTTCATGTCTTTAAAATGAGGGGGGTTAGGTTAGACCACTGTTTCCTAATTTATGTTAATGGTTACAGCCATTGGCTTTGGAGCTACCTAAACTCACATTTGGGTCTCAGATGTTAAAACCATCTAAGCATTCAACTAATTTATTGAGCACCTAATCGTGTTGGGCATCGGTCTAACCAAAAAGTGATAAATCAAGAAGGAAGTCCCTGATCTCAGAAAGGCTGGGCCAAGGTGAGAGATAAACAAGCAAATAACATGATATCAATGATAACTGATAAAGGAAATAAATAGGGTGCTGTTCCAGAAAATAAGGGGATATTGCTTTGGGGAAGCTAGGGAAAGCCTCTATGAGTTAAGACCCAAAGGAAAAATGGTTCTGGTGAAGATCGTTCCAGTCAGAGGGACCAGAAAGCCAGAACAGAGCTTGGGACAATCAGGAAGTAAAACTAAGGCCTTTGTCACCCATGCTTAGTAAGCAAGGGAAAGAAAGAGGACATTGCACAGGACCAATAAGGAGCTGGGAGTAATAACATCGGTAGTAATTGCTAATAATAAATTTACTAATAAAATTGCCGACAACTTTCTAGGCCAGTACGGTTCCCTTCATTTGCTTTAAGTAAGGAGTTGGAGACTCAGTGGCCTTGATCAAGTTTCTGAAACTGGCTAAAACTCAGTTTCCTCATCGTTAACAATACCCACTTCCCAGGGATGCTGGGACAGTGAACAGGGTAAGCTCCAATTATGGTTCAGTCAGCTCTCTGGGAATGGTGACTCTCCCCTCCTGGGTAGTGAGGGTGTCGTCTCCGGGTCCGGCCAACGCTTTCCCAAGGTGATTTGTCTTGTGCACTGGGCTTCATGTGAAGAAAGGGTTGGTGGCTAACAACTGTTTAGAATCTAGTCAGGTTTAAATCCTTGGTCAGGCTTTTAAGCTCTATCCAATTCTATCCCTTGAGTCCCAAGTGCTCATGTTAAGTAGTGCTCACCCCTGTCCCTGCCAGCCTGTCCTCTGTCACATTTGAGTCCACATTTGGAGACCTCTGTTTCTTGTCTGTCTAGAACAACAGCACCCAGCTAAGGGTGTAGGAACTAGGGCAGCTAAAGTCAACCAGAAATGAAGATTTCATGGGAGCGATCTGTGTCTCTTACTGGGAGACACTTAAGATTATATTCTAGGCAAGACTAGCATGGTTTAGTTTAGTTCTGCTCCCTCTTACCTCTGCCTCCCTTTATATTCCCCCCTTGGAAGTACTCAGAGCCTTCTTTCCACCTGGTCAGTAAAGCCCACAGTTCCTTAAAAAAGAGGCACAACCTTCCATTTCTGGGTGACCTCAGATTCAGTTTATCCAGGGCCCTCCTGGAACAGCTCTGATATATTCCTTTTGTTCTGAAGTATTTTTAAGAGAACTGAAAAGTGTTCTTGGATGGACGATCAATTATTTGGCTGCCTTATGTTTCTCCTTTTTCAGAGAGAAAAAGCTCAAGTGTGAATGCACTGGAAGAGAGAGAAAAAAATACTGATTTCAAATTTACAACAAGAAGGTAAGTGGCAGGGATGGGCATGGTGGTGCATGCCTGTAATTCTAGCTACTTTGGAGGCAGAGCTTGGAGGATCATGGTTGAGGCTGGCCCTGGCAAAAGGAGGAGACCCTATCTAAAACAAACAAGCAAAAAGGGCTGGCAGAGTGGCTCAAGTGGTAAAGCATTTGCCTAGCAAACCCAAGTTTAAATCCCACTACCAGCAAAGAGGGTAAGTGGCTAATACCAGGGCTTGGTGGACAGAGTGGGTGTAACGGACGAGAACATGTGAGGTCAAAGGGCATCCACAGGGGAGAGAGAAGACCCAGGAATAAGAAACAGGGGAGCTCACTGGCAAACTGCACCCACTTCTAAGATTTCCCAGCTGTCTCCTGTTCTAAGAACTCACCAAGGCTTTGCTGGTATGTTTTTGTCTTTCTCACACAGCCTTGGTTCACCTGCTACCAGTGTCCCAGGGTGACAGGGCCTTACCACTTTGTCAAGAAGTCTGCAACTCTTTCCTTGGGTTTTGTCTGAACCCAGATAACTCCTTGTGTTTCAGAATTCTTCTGAGTTCCGCACAAGATTGGCAGTGGCCTTATGCCCAGCAGTAATGTCACTCTCACCCATGGTCGCTCTGCTTCTTCCTGAGCTTTTCTGACCCGTCATAACTTGAAGGCATTTGCATTGCACCCCAATCACAGCCCCTCTGCTTTATTTACCTTCTGTGCTAACAAAAACAAGTCGCAAACAGGCTCACATGCTTTTAAGTGCATAAATTAATCTTGATGTAAATTAGCCAGGCTCATTATCTGTGAGAAAAGCTGGCTGCCATAGACTATTAGAATAATGAGCAACGTGCCTGGAGCGCCAAGAGCTGTCCCCAGGGAACTGAATCCAGGAATAGAATGAGCCCTGCACTCCCAGAAGTGGCACAAAGGCCTCTGGCAGCCAGCCAGGCAGGGCTGGGTTCTGGCCTATCTGCTGGGACAGGGGCTAGGCAGGGCCATGGCTGAGAAGGACCTGATTCTTCCTGATTCTTGTCTGGGGCAGTACAGAAGACAAACTCCTTCTTGTCTTCCAGGCCCGGTCATCAGGTAACAGCTAGAGCTTGTGCAACCAGGAGATAGGTGAGGGCTGAGAGGTCACAGGGGACACTTGGTGGGGGGTGGAAAGGGATACCTGGATCCATGAGTAATTGATAATTTCCTCAGAGGAGGTACCTCAGTGCCCAAAGAGAAAAGCCTTGAAATTCATTCAACAGCATTATATGTGTGCTTACTGTATACAGGCCAGAGGTAGGGTCTGAGGTTGTAAGGGGAGACAAAATATATCCAGTCTCTAGGTGCTTTCTGTTTACTTGGAAGTAGGGGCAAGATAGCAACAGAGTATTAATGTGACAGGTTAAAAGATGACTATCTGTCCTTTGAAATTATTTTAAAGCCGTGTCTCCAAGATCAGCCCAGGAGACATCTGACATCTTCACTTGGCTTGTCGCTACCAGTTAGGATCGTGACTCTGCAAAGTTAGACCTTAATTTGCAGGAAATTGATAAGTTGCAAATTATTTTTGTCTGGCAGAGATGTAAATGATTTCTGTCCATTGAAAAAGCCCCCAAGGGCTTTTATGTGATTTTATGTGATTTTATGGCTCCTGGGACATTATTCATCGATGTCTAAGTCAGCAATCTTACTTCATTCAGCATCTTCCTTGAGCTTCTCGGAGGCTGGTGTGACCCAACTTTATCACCATGCTGATTTACTCGTCAATGATATCAATAGATATTCGGCATACAGAATAGCTATTGGGCTGTCACTAAGGACTTGCTAAACAGACTGGACAGGGATGGATTTGGTCTGATTCACTGTTTTATAAGCCAGGTGGGAATCTCCTTCATCTATAGTCTAGTTGTAGCCTGGTGTGATTGCTTCTAAAATCTCTACACCATTCTGGTTTGCTCCAGTTTGCTCTACAACTACAATTAAAAGACTTACTGGTGAATGAATTTATGGAGCAAATTTCTATATTTTAGCTGGAATACCTGATAAAGGATATTCACTACTTATAAGGTTTTCATTTTCTTTTCTTGTCAAAAGTAAAAATAGAAAAAGCAAGTGTGCAACAAAAAGCAAAGCTGACGTGTTGCAAAGTGGGCTGTCAGTGGTGGGCAGATCCGAGCCACAGGGGGAGGCTCGGGACAGCAGTTGTGAGATGAACTTGCTTCAGTCAGAAAGGTGGCAGCTTCCTCAGTCAGATGTTTCCATTTCAGAAAGAACTTGTAAAATAATTTTGCATTTTGGGCACAAGGGAATGGTTATTTGGTTAGGAGGCAGCCTGCAGGACTTTTTGGCAATCATAGCACTTTAGTTTCTTGTTTCAGTCCATCTTCACCTGAGCCTCTCAGGCAGAGGAGGTGGCATTCCATCACACCCATTTCAAAGGTGGACAACCCAAGGTCCAGAATGGATCTGTGATGTGCCCAGTTATTAGTGCCAATGTCAGAGCCTGGGAAAGGAAGTACAGTCTTTGTCTGATATTACCACGGGAATTTTGTGCATTTAATAAAGGCACTCAAGGAAAGATTCTGTTCTTAGTGTGTATCAGCTATGCAATTATACATCTATATGGTTACTTGCTTTTAAAATTAAAGTCACTATCTTGTAAGTTCCATTAGGGCAGTTGTCAGTTTTCTGTTGTATACCAAACAGCCTTAAAATTTCACTGCTGGAAACCAATGATCTGTTATTTTTCATGATTTTCTGAGGCAGGAATTTGGGCACAGTTCAGCTGCATGGTTCTTCTGTTCCATGTGTATTTCACTGGTATTTGGGGTCGACCAAATGGTGGAAAATTTTATGTGTTAACTGGCTGGACTTTAGCACCCAAATACTTGGTCACACATTATTCTGATGTTTCTGTGAGGGTGGTTTTGGATGAAATTAACATTTAAATGGATTAACTTTGAACAAAGCCATTGCCTTCCATAATATGAGTTGGCTTTGTCCAGATGAAGGCCTGAGTAGAATAAAAGACCAATGGTCATTGAACAAGAAGGAATTCTCCAAGATTTGGTCTTTGGAATTGATCTGTAACATTGGCTCTTCTCTGAGTTTCCAGCCGATGGCCACCTGCAGATTTTGGGCTTACTAGCCTCCATAACTGCATGAGGCAATTCCTCCAATCTCAATCTCTCTCCCTAAATATATATCTATATATGTCTATATCTATCTATCTATGTATATATATATAGAAATATAAATGTAGAGATTTTCAAATCTACCTATCTATTATCTACCTATGATCTTCTACTATTGGCTATTGGCCACAGCAATCAGCTCAGAGTCAAGATGAGGACCCATAGATTCCATATCTTAATGACAGGATTGGTAAAGTCACATTACAATAGAGAGATGATACTGGATAACAATTTTTGGAAACAATCTGCCATAGGCAGGGACCATGATTTATTTGTCATGCATTCTCCAAACCCCTTGAGCTGTTAAATGCAATAGTGTATACAAAGAGCAGAGTATAATAAACAGTCCTTGAATAAATGGTGTATGAATATATGTATTCATAGATGGATGGAGAACATGCCCAGCATCTATATGGCTGTGACTTCAAAGACCCTTTTTGGAAAGCTAGACATTGATCTACCATTTGATCCAGCAATACCACTCTTGCGGATATACCCAAAAGACTGTGATACAGGTTACTCCAGAGGCATCTGCACACCTATGTTTATTGCGGCACTATTCACAATAGCCAAGTTATGGAAACAGCCAAGATGCCCCACCACTGACGAATGGATTAAGAAAATGTGGTATCTATACACAATGGAATTTTATGCAGCTATGAAGAAGAACGAAATGTTATCATTCGCTGGTAAATGGATGGAATTGGAGAACATCATTCTGAGTGAGGTTAACCTGGCCCAAAAGACCAAAAATCGTATGTTCTCCCTCATATGTGGACATTCGATCAAGGGCAAACACAACAATGGGATTGGACTATGAGCACATGATAAAAGCGAGAGCACACAAGGAAGGGGTGAGGATAGGTAAGACACCTAAAAAACTAGCTAGCATTTGTTGCCCTTAACGCAGAGAAACTAAAGCAGATACCTTAAAAGCAACTGAGGCCAATAGGAAAAGGGGACCAGGAACTAGAGAAAAGGTTAGATCAAAAAGAATTAACCTAGAAGGTAACACCCACGCACAGGAAATCAATGTGAGTCAATGCCCTGTATAGCTATCCTTATCTCAACCAGCAAAAACCCTTGTTCCTTCCTATTATTGCTTATACTCTCTCTACAACAAAATTAGAAATAAGGGCAAAATAGTTTCTGCTGGGTATTGAGGGGGTGGGGGAGAGAGGGAGGGGGCGGAGTGGGTGGTAAGGGAGGGGGTGGGGGCAGGGGGAGAAATGAACCAAGCCTTGTATGCACATATGAATAATAAAAGAAAAAAAAAAGACCCTTTTTGGCTTCACATCCCTACCCATAGGTGATCCAGTATCATTTCTACCCTCATCTTTACTTATGAACAGTCTTTTGAGAAGTAAAATTGTCTGTCTTATGACTGGAGTCAAAAGCTTGAGCTCTGGAGCTGTCTGCAGGGCTCCAGACCTGGACACCACTTCCTGCAAGCTGAGGGCTCTTGAGTAAGTTACTTCATGTCTCTATGCTCCAGTGTCCTAATCTCTCAGCTCTTAGGATTGTTGTGCTGCCTAGCAATGCGAGTGAGATAATATTCTCAAAGGGCACAGAACAGCCTCAGCAACTCCGCAATTTTATCCATAATTTATTATAAGTAGCAATTACTAATATAATTACACTTGTGTTGTGTCTGTATACTGCCTGTCACAGTATGTTCCCCTTTGTCTCTGTCCATGCTTAGTCCTTTACTCTTTCCCAATACTGCTTTTCTATCTGTGACCACAGTCCCACAGTAAGCCACCATGTGTCACATCATTTGAGGCCATATGACAGTTGACTTGGGTGTTCAAGGAAGACAAATAAGAGCTGGTGCCCTTTCATACCATCACGTGCCTGGCAGCTGTGCAGGTGCCTCCTGCAGCTCCCCTACCCACACTACTCCCATGCCTGCTCCTGTAGCTGCTTTCAGACAGACATTATGAGGTGGTGACCAGACCTCAATAGGACTGCTTCACAAAGTCTGTGTCACAGGTGGCTTTGTCAATTGCCCATGAAGCAGGATGTGTTGCTGGAAGTTGGTCTGGCTCCATGATGAGCCAGTTGTCTGCAGACTTTCAGTTCTTCTTCTCCTCCTCTTCCTCCTCCTCCTCCTCTCCCTCGTCCTCCTTCTTCTTTTTGTGGTACTGGGGACTGAACCCAGAGTTTTGCATTGGCTTGGTAAGTGCTCTACCACTTGAGCCATGCCCCCAGCACTTCAATTCTTCTTGCTGCTGTTTTCTATCTCAGGACTTCAGGGGCATCCTGCCTTTCTGAACTGGGCACTGCAATCAAGATGAACATGTCTGGTTTTGAGCTGGGGCTTTGGCTTGTTCCCAGGCTGACTTGGCTTCTGAATCCCCTTGTGCCAGATAAAGTGCAAGGAGGTTTTGGTAAGTGTCTCCCTAATTGTCAAGACTTGTATCATCACCAGGGTTTGAACTAGTCAATAATACACTTACCTACTCTCTGGCATGCAGGATGACGGCAGCAGGGATACCATATACATTTGTTCACATTGAGGACTACACAAGGGTTCATAGTCAAGCAGGCTGGTGTGTGTTGAAATCCAGGCCCTACTCTGTTCACCAAGTCATCTACCCTAGCTCAGAGGGATGACTCACTTTACATAGAGTCAAAGGCATGCAGAAGCCCTGTTGGGAGGACATGTTGAAGGATTTACCTTGTACCCTGTAGAAAATGATGTTGGCAATTAGAAGTTGATCTTCACCAGGCTGACTCTCAAGACAAGATTTTTTATATGAAATAGCTCAATCAATCCAGAGCTCTCAAGGCTTCTTTCTCCCTTCAGCCTGGCTGCCAATGTATCCCACAAAGGCCCGGCAAGCACACCCTCATCTCAGTCTGCAGCAGAATGAGTCTCTGTTTCCATTTTCCATCATAAATACATCTTAATGAGTGTGGGAGTTCAGGATTAGTGTCTCTGATTTGAAAAACCCCAAGTCCATGGAACTTTCTACATCTTGCATCAGAAATCGGGGTTTTGTCAGTTGTTACTCACAGGAGCAGGCAGCTCAAATTCCTTGTTCTGTTCTTCCTGAAAGATGGCTGCTCAGTTTTGTTCTTTTTTTCTGGCAGTATTGGGGTTTGAACTCAGGGCCTCACACTTGCTAAGTAGGTTGTCTACCTCTTGAGCCATGCCTCCAGCCCAGAGTTTTGAATTCATTCATTTACTTACTAGATCTTCATTGTAGAAGGCAGCCTAGTCTGGCCCAAAGCAAATATGAGCTTGACCTCTCACTGTCTATGTAACCCTGAGTATGCTATTTAACTTTCCTGTGCCTCAGTTTCTTCACCTGCAAAATAGTGGTAGTGACAGCCCCTACCTTGTAGGGTCGTGATGACTGATGAGTTCATTTGTGTAACCTGTGCTTATACAGTGCATGCCTTCTCAGATGGGGTGCTCCTGTAAGTGTTCTGGGCACTGTGTAGTCATTGAGAGGATCTAAGAAGCCACATGGTGTCTTCTAGGTCTTCTGGGAGCTGACTAGCTAGACAGGGTGACTCAGACTGGGGGTGTGGCTTGAGAGGTAGAGCACTTGCCTAGCAAGTGTGAGATTATGAGGTCAATCCCCAGTACTGCCCCCGCCCCCCAAAAAAGTAGGCAGACATGATGACACATCTGTAATCCCAGCACTCTGAGAGGCAGGAACAGGATGGCTGAGGTGGATCATGGCAAAAGCACAAGACCCAGTCTAAAAACAAACTAACAGGCAAAAAACAGGGCTACGAGTGTGACTCAAGTGATAGAGCACTTGCCTAGCAAGCACAGGGCCCTGAGTTCAAACCCCAGTACTGCCCCCCCAAAAAACACCAGATACCTCCATACTGTCCTAAAGGGCACATACCAAGGGTTTTCAAACTCCAGAGAGTTTTAAAAGTGCCTACATTAACCATCAGAGAACTGCAGATCCAAAGCACAATAAAATGCCACTTTCATATCCACTGAGATGGTTAGAATAAAAAGACAGTTAATAACAATGGCAAGAAACCAGGGTTCTTCTACACTGCCACTGGGTAGTGCCACAGTGGAAAATAGTCCAGCAGTTTCTCCAAAAGTTAGCTACCATCTGACCAGTAATTACATTCCTAGGCACACAGCCAAGAGAAACAAAAGCATATGTGCACACAAAAGCTTGTGCATGAATATTCATAATAGCTTTATTCACAATAGCCAGCAGTGGGAACAACCCAATGGTACCAACTAATGAGTGGGAAGATAAATCTTGGCAGATCTACACGATGGAATATTATGTGGGCAAAAGAAGAAATGAAGTACTGACCACATAGGTGATAGGAGACAATCAGAAAGGATCACATTGCATGATTCCATTTATATGAAATGTCCCAAGTAGGCAAATCCATAGAAACAGAAGCAGATTTGTGATTGCTTAGGGCTGGGATAGGGAAGGGAGGAAGGCTCAGGAAATGAAATTTATATCTGGGGTTATAACAGTGTTCTAAAATTGTCGTGATGATTACACAAACCTGTGAATATACTAAAAGGCATTGTATTGTGTACTTTAAGTGAGAGAATTGTATGGTAGATGATTTATAGCTCGATAATTATTTTAGAAAAAGAAGAACCTGGAATATATATGTGTGTGTGTGTATACATATATATATGTGTGTGTATATGTATATATGCATGTATTCAGATTGTTCCTTCCAGGATTTTGATTCAAATCCTGGGTGGGATTAAATAAAATGTCTTCATTTTTTAAATATTCTGTCAGATTGCCAAGATAAATCAGAAGTGGTTTTCTGGAGGAGGCTGTACTCTCATTGGATCCTACAGGGTAAGATTCATGGAGGAGAAAGACATTCCAGGAGCAGGGAACAGCAGGAATCCCATTTGTGACCAAAGAGCCCCTGCTATGGTAGCCAGTAGCCATGAATCTCACTGATGACAAAAGAACATTTGTCCCTTCTGGAATGGCTCATTTTCTCTTTCTTAGCCATCTGAGCAGCTGCTATCATGGTATTTTTAGGTGGTTCACACACACTAATAAGCCAGGGCAGGAAAATGTCAGGGACAGGTGCGAGGGGACCAACAGCAGTCAACGGGGGGGATGGCAGTAGTTCATGGCAGTCCTTCTCTACAACAGCTTTTGTGTTGAAATTGGCACTAAGTCAGTTAGAAATGGGCCAAAAGGTAGCAATTAACAACCCACTGAAGGTCTTAGTTCAGTGCAACTAAGGGGTTCCGTGCAACTAGCTCTCACTGTTTCATGCCCCCTGGCTCTCCATCTGACCTCAGGACGAATAGTTTTCCCTTCAAAGGAGGGTGAAATATCAGACATTTAAACAGTTCCCCTGCTGAGGGGGAGAAGGGAAAGGTGACATGAAGATGGACACATATTAAATACTAGGTAGAGCCAATTGAAATTTATGGAAGTCATAGGATTAGGAGAGAGGGGCATGGATACGTGGGGTTTAGGAAATTTCTAGAAAGACAAGAAGAAATGTAATATTCAAGTCTAACTTAAGAGGTTAAAATATGCTTCTCATTAAAATAATATTGGCTACAGAAGTGAGATGAATTTTAAAGCATAAAAATGGGTATTTCCACCCCCTGGTCATTGGCGACCTATAGATAGGGTGACCAACTTGTCCCAATAGTCCAGGACTTTCCTAGTTTTCAAACAGTTAAGATCCATGCCCCACAAATCCTCTTAGTCTTGGCAAACTAGAATGGTTGGTTATTCTGTTGGTAGTGAAGGCATTCCTCAGTGTTTCTGATAGGTCAGCAGACACAGACACCCAAATTGCCACTTCTTGACCCAGATGTGAGTCAGGATGTGTGTAAGATTAGAAGACCATGTGAGAGAAAGGTTCAGCCAGATGTCAGATTAGGATTCTGAGGTGAGAATAAGGGGAAGGCCAGACAAGGAAGAGATCGTAGATCAGTGCTATCTAATAGAACTTTCTGGAATGATGGAAATGTTCTATGATTAAAAAAACAAAAACAAAAAACCCTAGTGTCTAGAATGGTAGTCACTACACACATGGCTACTGAGCACTTGGAATGTAGCCAGCATAACTTAATTAACATACTTTTACTTAATTGAAATTTGAATGGCTACATGTGGTCACTGGCTAAGGTCTTGGAAAGCATAGTGTTAGATGCTATGCAGACCCTTCTGTAGAGTCCTAGAAGGAAGGAAGGTGTTGGTTGATGCTGAATGATGGAACCTTCATTGCTGAGGGATGGAAAGACCCTGGAGTCCAGTCCCTGAGCCAATAAAGTTATTCAGTTTAATGGAATAGAGGTATTTCTGGTAAATAAGTCATAGGGCAAAGGCTGCCTCACAGATGTTCCCTGCTTGACCTGAGCTAGAGAGTGTTTCCTGTGTACTGTGGAGTCACCCAGACATGACCCAGGGAGTTGGCAGATCTGTAGATTCTTGGTGGTGGAGACAAGGGAGGGCACACAAACCAGAGACCTAATGACAGACAAGGCACTAAGATTGTTGGTCATCAGAATGAATGAGGGTTTTACACAGATGTTAAGTTCAGATGCAGGAAAATAAAGTTAAACATCTTGTACAACTGAGTTTTGGGGCTCAGCCTTCTATTTATTGTCCATGCATGGTATATGACACCTCCTCTTCTATGCTATCATGCCAGGTACTTGACAAACATTGTCTAATAGGACTTTATGACAATCTGTGAAGGAAATACTGTTATTACAGTGGAAGGCACCGAAGCCCAGAGAATTCTTACAACTTTGCCATAGGTACACAAGGCTAGAAAAAGGTGATGTCTAGATTTCATTCTAGGTTTGTCTGCTCCCCGTACCCCAGGGCCCCCACCCACAATCTCTATTTGGTTGGAATCTACTGGATTGTCTATTTCAGGTCTTATTTTCTTCTGGAAACAACATCCACCTTTTATTTTTAGAGATCCCTTACCTCACTCCAAACATGTGCTTTTTAGTGGATGTTTTCAATCAGGATAAAAGATAAAAGCCCCATTTCTTTTTCCTTTTGGGTACACAGCCTTCATTGCAGTTAAATGGGCCATGTGAATGCTGTTCTGGCCAATGGAATGTGGGAAGGTGGTGATGTGTGCCATTTGTTAAGGAGATGGGGGAGAGAGGGAGGGAGAGAGAAGGCTGGAGGGGGAGGGAGAGAGAAGGCTGGAGGGGGAGCAAGAGAGGGAGGAAGGGAGAAGACTTCAGGGGGCGGGGTGGGGGGCGGTGGTGGGGAGAGAAGTATAAGGAAGCAAAAACAAAAGTCAGGTTTGAGAATTCTGTCTTGGAATGGATGGGGATGTAGAGTCTGCCATAATACTAAATGCAAACAGAGCAGAAGAGACATTTTATTTAAGCCAAAGAAGCCACAGGAAAAAATACTTAGTTGAAAAAAAATTTTTTTCTTGTTGAAATTGTAAAACAACTTTAGATCTATAAATGTGCCCCGGGTAGAATCAGGGTTCCAAAGGTGTGGAGTTCCCAAGAGTCCTTGGCAGCATCTGGTTCAGATGTGCAAAGAAAGGGAGAGAAGACAGCTTCCCAGAGACCAGTATTAGATCAAAGCAAGGAACTTCTCACATGGCCAGGATTTTCAGGACTGCTCTTCCATTACTCCATTGATTGAATGGGAGTTTTAATTTTGGGTACCCTTGTCCTACTCTCCCAATGTGTGTGGGTTGGGATGGGCAGATGACTTATCTTCACCAGACCACAGGGAGCCAATCTGTACCCAATGGTGAGGACTGTCTTTCGCTGAGATCCTAGATTTGAGCTGGTTGTAGTTACTAGAGGGTATTTGGGTTGTCTCACTTGAGATGAGGGTGTTCTGGGTGAAGAACAAAGAGTGAAATGGATGTTTGATGAACAGATGAGTAGATGGCCAGAGACAAGGCTATGTGGTGAACAAACCCACTTTCCTCTTTTTCCTGGTTGCCCAGCAACGCTACACTCCCCAGTTTTCTAATTTGAGGTACCACGTGATTCACCACTGAAGCCTTTAGGACTAGTCAATAGACTGTGTATGGGTAGTTAAGAGAGGTACAACAGAGATGCCACAGGTGGGGTTGAGAAGACCTTTAGGCAAATGGAAGGGACAAGCTGGTAGACAGAATGCGGATGGCCTCTCTGTTCCTACAGACTCAGGTGAGAACTCGTGGGTTTTCTAGACAGGGATGCCCCAGTGCAGACTATGTGCTATGCAAAGGTGTGTGACTGACAGGGTTAAGGGAAGGTTAAATTCTACCCCAGGCTATTCTCCCCTGACTGTAAGCCCTGGCACTAGGCTTCATCTAGCAGGATAAGGGGCACCTACAGGGCTGTAAGAAGCATCCTTCTCTCACAAGCCACATAACCTGTGGGGAGGCTTCCTCCTCTGCCAGGAAGCACCTTTTTCTAACTTGCACAGAGGAACCATGCAGCGCTCTCTCTTTCTCTCTCTCCCTCTGAAGGTTTTTGGCATCAGCTGGAGGCTGCCACATCAGATTTTTGATGTGTCCTGCAGTGACCTTGCTTTTACAGGTGGTAGAAACAGGAGACTTTGGATCCTTGAAAGAAACTCTTCTGGTTTGAAACAGAAAGAATAGCCTTGCTTTCAAGAAAGTCTTGAGTGAGATAGCATAGATAAATGGGACCTCATAAAGCTAAAAAGCTTCTGTTCATCAAAAGAAATGGTCTCTAAACTGAAGAGAACACCCACAGAGTGGGAGAAAATATTTGCCAGCTACACATCAGACAAAGGACTGATAACCAGAATATATAGGGAACTCAAAAAAACTAAATTCTCCCAAAACTAATGAACCAATAAAGAAATGGGCACGTGAACTAAACAGAACTTTCTCAAAAGAAGAAATTCAAATGGCCAGAAAACACATGAAAAAATGCTCACCATCTCTAGCAATAAAGGAAATGCAAATTAAAACCACGCTAAGATTCCACCTCACCCCTGTTAGAATAGCCATCATCAGCAACACCACCAACAACAGGTGTTGTCGAGGATGCAGGGAAAAAGGAACCCTCTTACACTGCTGGTGGGAATGTAGACTAGTACAACCACTCTGGAAAAAAATTTGGAGGCTACTTAAAAAGCTGGACATCGATCTACCATTTGATCCAGCAATACCACTCTTGGGGATATACCCAAAACACTGTTACTCCAGAGGCACCTGCACATCCATGTTTATTGCGGCACTATTCACAATAGCCAAGTTATGGAAACAGCCAAGATGCCCCACCACTGACGAATGGATTAAGAAAATGTGGTATCTATACACAATGGAATTTTATGCAGCCATGAAGAAGAACGAAATGTTATCATTCGCTGGTAAATGGATGGAACTGGAGAACATCATTCTGAGTGAGGTTAACCTGGCCCAAAAGACCAAAAATCGTATGTTCTCCCTCATATGTGGACATTAGATCAAGGGCAAACACAACAATGGGATTGGACCATGAGCACATGATAAAAGCGAGAGCACACAAGGAAGGGGTGAGGATAGGTAAGACACCTAAAAAACTAGCTAGCATTTGTTGGCCTTAACGCAGAGAAACTAAAGCAGATACCTTAAAAGCAACTGAGGCCAATAGGAAAAGGGGAACAGGTACTAGAGAAAAGGTTAGATCAAAAAGAATTAACCTAGAAGGTAACACCTACGCACAGGAAATCAATGTGAGTCAACTCCCTGTATAGCTATCCTTATCTCAACCAGCAAAAACCCTTGTTCCTTCCTATTATTGCTTATACTCTCTCTACAACAAAATTAGAAATAAGGGCAAAATAGTTTCTGCTGGGTATTGAGGGGGGGAGGGGGAGGGGGTGGAGTGGGTGGTAAGGGAGGGGGCGGGGGCAGGGGGGAGAAATGAACCAAGCCTTGTATGCACACATGAATAATAAAACAGAAAGGAAAAAATAAATAAATAAAAATAAAAACCCTGAAAAAAAAAAAAAAGAAAGTCTTGAGTGATACTGTCTACTTTCTTCCCCAGCTTTGTCCTACCATTTATGGGAGGTTAATGAGAAATCTGAGTTCTGAATGACAGCTCTCAGAACCACCAAGAACTGCTGAAAACTTAGGCTTATCGTTGTTATGATCATTTTTCTTCTTGCCTCCTTCATTTGATATTTCTAGTAAACCTCCTCATTAAAGCAATACTAAGCTAACTCATAAATATGTATATAGTCTTCTTAATTATCTGTTGATGGATATGGGCTCTGGTACATTTACATAATGAGTGTTTAAAACATGCAGATGCATTTTACAATTAAACAGAGGTGGGGGCTGGGGAGGCAGAAAACTCAGGAGGAAAAACAATTTTGCTTTTGACAACCTCAAAGTCCTTGTTTTAGAGAAAGTCATAGTTTGAGGGAACAAACCTGACCTTTTGAGGAACTTAGTTTTCAGATGATATTAGGGATACTGACAAATTAAAAGAGAGGCTAAGGGAAATGGAGTTACATCATGTTCCAAACACTGACAGCAAGTCTAAAGAATCAGAACAAAGGTAACAGAGCGGGACAGATTGGTTGACATCGCCACGTTTACTTTCTCTGATACTCAGCTCCCTTTCACTCTGAGAACATGGAAGGAGCCATAGGAGGGGCACACTGTCCGTCACTAAGAAGTGAAGTGTGGCCATGACGTGTGCTCCAGCCAATGAAAGGTGAGCAGAGTGGGGTTGGTCACTTTGGGGCAAAAGCATTCAAGAGGTGCTTTGCAATTTCCCATGGCCTCTTTCTGTTGCTGCCAGGATGCAAACATCAGCCCAACTCCTAGGGTGGGGATGCTACAGGGAAGAGATCACTGCTATACCTATTGTACCCATGGCTTCAGCTAGAAATAAGCCTGTGTTGGGTTAAAGCATGGAGATTTGGGGAGGCTGCTTGTTATGGCAACAAAACCAAGGCCATCCTGACAGAAAGTATTGAGACTTGGGCCTTGGAATGTTATTTTTCCATTCTGAAGTGTTGTGGTCCCAGAGCAGACTGAGAAAGCTAAGACAAACTCACTTTCCAGCTGCTGATCATGGTGGTCATGTCTGTGGTCACAGCTACTTGGGAAAGAAGTAGAAAGAGCTGAAAAACAAACTAACAGCAAAAGGTCTTGTGCTGTTAGTGACTCAAGTGGTAGAACACTTGCCCAGCAAGTGTGAGGTCCTGAGTTCAATCCCCAGGACCACAAACAAACAAACCACAAAAGAATAAACAAACAAAAAGCCTTTCCAAGTCCCAAAAAAAGATGAGGACCACTCATCTGGGATTCCCTCATTCTTCTACCTAAAAGACAGCATGGTCTTTCCAGTTTTCCTTGGCCACCTGATGTTTTTTCATAGCTTGAGTGGAGGTTCCTGAATGCTGTTACAATTTGATGTTCAGAACAGTCAACACAGTAAATGCATCCAGCCCATCGGAAGGGTTATTATGATGGCAAGTGGTGATTTGATATATTCATTCTGTTAAAAAAAATTGAGCTCCCTCAGATGAAAATTGCTATATAAATCATTGTTTGATGGTAATATCCTGACAGAGGAGGAAATTAGCAGGGAGTGATACCCAAAGAGTCCTAAATTAGAAATTGGTTTTCATTCTCAGAAGCAGGATGTGGTCTGGGGACTCGCAAGAAGCAGCAGGTCCCATTATCTCTGTCCTTGCCACCTGACGGGTGCAATGCTAGCAGACTTTTCTCTATGTTCCACGTGTGTTTCTAAATGTTTTTCTTGTGTAATTCATTTATTCATCACAAAATCCAGTGAGATACCCTCAATTTACATATGAGGAAACTAAGGCACAGAACTGCCAAGGAACGTGTCTAAGATTCTGGGAGTTTTAGCTAAGGCAGCCTGGTTCCCAAGTCCATTGAAATTTTATGTGCTTCATCAATTCTAAATGTGGACAATATGAAAGAAGTACAGATGAAAAGCTCAAAAGATTGATGGAAAAAATAGGTGAATTACAAGGACAACTGGTGTTAAAAGGTAACTATTTAAAGGTACAATTGTGACTCTCAACTCACATAAAAACGAAAATGTGTCAACAGTTTTATTTACTAATTAACAAGGGGAACAGGAAGATATTACATTCAGTTCAAAGGAGAATTCAAAGTATCACACATATGCAGGCATAAAAAATGGGGAAAATGAATTTGTGAATAGATGTCATCTTCTACCAGAGCTGTGCAATATTCAGAGGTCAATAATCAATTGAAGTTCACTGGTCACAACCTGCATTTCTGAGCAAGTGTTATTTGCATTACTGCCCATTTTCTGCAAGTTGCCTTCTACAGAGTTTTAAATAGCTTAGTCAATGACAAAGGCATAAGCCCTTACAGAATTTAATGATCCCTGTATTGCTCTAGCAAAAGGCTATCCTGTAATCCTTTTTGCCCATTTCAAAATCTGTCACAATTTTATGTCCAATATTCTTTTGTCTTTGTACATATGTTGCTGGGTAAGTCTTGGTTTTCCTTCTGTAAGCAGAGATCTGGATAAAACGAGATGGGGTCTTTATGTCTGCTGTCATCTGAGAAGGTCATTTATAGCCTGTTTTTCCTTTTGATAAATCTTTTTAAAAGGAAAAGCCCTCATATTCTCCTATATAATTTTAGTTTTCAAATAAAACGTCCTCAGTAATAACAAAGCTAAACAGTGCCTTGGCCTTAGTCCACTTTCTGATGCTAAAATGGAATACCTAAGACTGGGTAATTTATAACGAAAAGAGGTTTATTTTGGCTCATAGTTCTGGAGGTTGCAAAGTCCAAGAGCACGCTCAGGCTCCTGGAAGTGCCTAATGCTGGTTGCCTTCACAGCAGAGAAGGAAGAGAGAAGCGGGTGGGGCAGGTATACTCCCATAGCAGGCGACCCATCTCCAGGAGAAAAGCATTCATCCATTCATGAAGTCCCTTCTCCCATGACCCAACACTACTACACTGAGGAATTAGGGTTCAAACCCATGAACTTTTGGGGGATACACTCGAGCCATGCTAGCCCCCTTCTCAATTCCAATACACCCCCCTTAGGTCATACCTTCCTCGCCTATATTAAAAAGCCCAGTTCTAGAAGATACACTTGGGAGGAAGTTAAAGACATGGTAGCTGTTTTGAAATAGTTTACAGTGGTGCTTCTGTACAAGAGAGATTTCCCTTGGAGCTCCAAAGCCTGCCCTTCATAATGAGGCAGAAACTACAGAGATGAGGCTTTGCTCAGCAGAGGAATGCAGTTTGCTTCAGTGCTCTTTCCAGCAACGAGTCGGGTTGACTTTTCAGATAACGACATTCTTTCCAACCACTTGAGAGGCAAATGAGGCTGTACATCTTCTGCAGGGATGCTGCTGGACCCCTAGTACTCTCAGAACCTTAAAGGGACAAGATGGACTCTGCCCTGGGCCCCAACCTTTAAACCAGTGGCTCTCAAATTTTACCATGCATAGGATCATGGGAGAGCTTGTACTTGCCACCACCCCACTTCCAAAGTTTCAGCTGCAGTTGGTCTGGGGTGGAGCCTAGGATTCTGCATTTCTAAAGAGCTCCCTGGTAATCCTGGTGCAGCCTTCCCAGGTCCATATCTTGGGTGGCCTTGCTTCCTAGGGTCCTGTGCAGCCCCTTCCTGAGAAGGTGTGGTACCTATGGTCTAAGAGGATGTGCCTATCCAGAATCTAAACTCTTTCCCTTCTAGACCACTCTCAGGATTCCTTGATGGAAGACCTCAAGCTTCCCTCCCTGGTTTGTGTGGGCTTCTCCTCTTGATTCAACCTCACCAGGAGGTGTATTTGATTTTAATTTACTTCAGAGGTGGAGATGGGGCCTATTCTAGACGGGATCACGTCCTCCCAAATACAGGTTGGATTTCTAAGTTCTGGGAGCTGTGAATGGCACTTTATTTGGAAATAGGCTCTGGAGATATAATCAAGTAAAAATGTATTAGGGTGGGCCCTAATCCAATATGACTGGTGTCCTTTTAAGTAGAGGGAAGTTTGGGCCGTCACATACATACAGGAAAATGCCACGTGAAAACAGACACACAGAACACTCTTTGATGACAGAAGCTGAGATCCCAGCTACAAGCTAAGGGATGCCAAGAACTGACAGTAACAACTGGAGCTGGAAGGGACCAGGAAGGTTCTCCTTACAGGTTTTATGGGGAGCGTGGCCCTGCTGACATCTTTATTCTGGAGTGTTACTCCCTAGAACCTCGGGATGATAGGTTTCTATATTTGTTTATGTTTCTTTTTTCCTTTGTACTCAGGGCATTGTGCTTGCCAGGCAAGTTTTCTACCACTTGATCCATGCCCCAGTCCTTTTACTTTTAGTTTGTTTTTCACATGGGGTCTTGCACTGGCACTGCTTGAACTAGTGATCCTCCTGTCTCTGCCTCCTGAGTAGCTGCAATTACAGACATGTGCCACCACACCCAGCAAGATTCTGTTGTTTTTAAGCCACTTAGTATGTGGAATTTTGTAACAGCAGCCAAGGGATCCCAGTCCAGGGACTCTGCTCCCACAGAGCAGCTTTTTTAAAAGGTGGAGCCAGCTGACTGAAGCAGAGAGCACTCCCTTTAGAGATGATGACAGGGGAGGGAGGAAAGAAAGGTTGCATCATTCCCCAAAAAGTGATTAAAAAAAAGAACAGAGGGTTAGAAGAAGTCAGGGAAAAGTATGGTTGAGAAGTGGGCAGGAAAGTTTGAACTTTTAGATTCTCAAACGCTTTCTCTCCAAATAGGTGGTGATGATGGGAAATAGTCTAGAAGGAAACTTGGTGGGCCGACAGCATGGCATAAGTGGTAGAGCACCTGCCTGGCAAGCATGAGACCCCAGTTCAACTACCCCCTCCAGTACCATGTGAGAGGGTGAAGCCTCCATACTTCAAACCTTTTGTCTATCCAGTAGCATCTCCATTAGTCAAGACTTCTCCCATACCCGAGGTTGTGCCTGACTGAGGGCTTGCAAAGTGCTGAATACTGATGGAAAGTCACAAGAGGAGAAGTGGCTGGTCCTTAATCCCCATTTGCCTATCCTGGCACTAGTAATATGGCCTCCATCCTATCCAGCCTCCCATTGAGGTCTACTCGGGTGGCCACTATCTTCCCAGGTACCCACTCAGCTGGGCTCAACTGCTCACAGCTGAGACCGGGTGCCAGGGACTCCCGCCAGCTTACCATGTGTTTGCTTCCTTGCCCTAGCCCTGGAAATCAAGTGTAGAGGTCTCTCTATTCTCTAATTCCCCTCAACCTACCTGGGGTTTCTGTCATTCTTCTCCCCAGAACTGGGATGGAAGCTTCTAGCCAGGCAGCAAAACCCTTGCTCAGAGACGGATATCTAGGTCTCATGCATAACATGCATCCCTCGTGTGCCCCCGGAAACAGAATCTTGATGTAGTCTCAGGTGGGAAAAATTAACTGTCAGTGATCACATATCCTTCAAAAATCACATAGCATAAAATATATGCCCTGAATCCTTCAAGGTTTTTTCTCATATTTATAGGATATAGAAGCCATGATTTCCTGATTCTATCTCAACAGCAGTAAATGGAACAACCTGTCAAGGACCTGGATAGAGGGAGGGCTCTGGAGGTCATGGGAAGTCTGGACCAAATATCAAATCACAATGTTATACCAAGGTGCAATGGAGTGTAGATTCATTCTGGAAGCAATGTGAGAGACAGTGATAGGTTTGAAGATAGATTGGAGGGGAGCAAGTCTGGGCTCAGGAAGACAGGAGCCATGGAAGTGGTCTAAGTAGAGATGACTAAGGTCTGACTTAAACAGTAGAATTGGAAAGGAGACGATGGCAACTTGAGATACGTGAGATCTAGGGTTCACAATATTTGGTGACTCTTTATCACCAAGAATGAAGGCGTGTATGGTATCTAGGATGACTCTCAAGTTTCTGTCCCAGAAGAGTGGCTATATAGGATGTCACCAACCAAACAAGGAATGTAAGATGGAGAACAAGTGGGTGGTACACTGTTCACAAAGAAGCTAACTCATGCAGAGGAAAAAGCACAGGCTTTGCAGTCAGTGTATCACCTGTGTCTGTGTAACAAATTACCACAAATTAGTACTTTAAAACAACACACATTTGTGATTTCACAGTTTCTGTGCGTTAGGAGCCTGGGCATGGTTTAGATTGGTCCTCTCCTTCAGGGTCTTTCATGAGGCACAAACAAGGTGTGAACAGGACTTAGGTCTCATCTGAAAGCCAGACTGGTGAGGGGTCAGCTTCTAACCTGAGAAATATCGTTGTTGGCAGCATTCATTTCCTTTAGGGAAGGAAACAGGTTTCCTTCAGTTCCTGAACATGGAGGCTTATCCATCAATGGTAACTTTCTTCATCAATATGACCAATTAGCAGAACGGAAGTTATTATCTTTTGTAACCTAACCTCAGAAGCAAAATTTCATCTCCTTTGCCATATGCCACTAATTACAAGAAAGTTACTAGGTCCAGGACACACTCAGAGGGAGGGCTTACACAAAAACATGAATATCAGGATTATTCTGGTCCATTTTGCCGCCACATCCAGACAAATCAAGAGTTGAATTCTCCCTTTGTCACTCTAGGTGGTAACTATGAATAAATTCTTGAACTACTCTAAACTTCTTCCTTATCTATAAAATACAGATGCTACCTATCCCATTGGGTGTCTAAAAGGTTGACTAGATGGTATATGTAGTAAATCTAGCACATTCTCTTGCCTCTCAGCCATGATGATTAACAACTTTCCAGATGATTCCTCCTCTGTTAAACTGAGGCTCAGGGTGGTAACCAGACTGGGCTTATTCCCACCCCAAGCGACAGCATGAGTGAGAAATGAGCCTTTGTGATTACAGGGACCACGATAAGTGGACAATACTGCTTCCAAGCCTTGCCTGTCTTGGTCAACAGTCTCCCAAATGGGTCCACAGTCTACTGATTTCCTGTCAATTCCCATACCTTGAATGGTACGCTGTACTTCGAGAACCCTGCAGCTAGTTTTCATACTGGCTTCCTTTCCTACTACTGTCATTTGGGTGCCATAAAAACAAAACAGACCTTTTTTTTGCGTTGCTGTTTGCATAAAGTTCCAATTCGGATTGTGGTACAAGAGGATGTCTCAGACAAAGGCTATCATTTCTGAGGCACTGAGGCCTCCTACTCCAGCATGCTGAATAATTTGTTAAAGACTCAAAGGTTGGGGAAGGGATGAAATTGTGCACACTTAGCAAGCAGAAAACATGCTTACATGGTTTCTTCTTGTGTGTCTGGCAAGATTTTTAATTGTTTCTAAAGAAACCACCAGACTGATGTTAACCATATGGAAATGTTAAAACATGGGATAACAGAATAATACAGTTGGATCATGTTCCTTTAGTTGTCTGTAAAATGGCATGTAATTTGTAAACCAAAAATGGTGCTTAAAGCAACAATTACAGCAAGATTCTTCATTTGAAATTCCTCTAAAACCATTCCAAATTGATGGCATTCTTTAAAATATTTCATCTTAATGGCCTTCCTTAAAGGATCAGGACCATTGCACTTGTAGTTATTTTTTTCTGAGCCTAATCCTTTGCTTAGTACTATTGACTAGGCTGTCCCACAAGCTACACACACACACACACACACACACACACACACACACACACCCCTCCATACCGTGTAATTTTTTTCTCTTACTAGCTCTAGGGGCCCCTGTTTGGCCACCTGGTCACCATTTGAATAGATGTGCCATGTTCCTGCTCTGGGCAATGGGATTGAGATTCTGGTGTTCCCATATAAAATTTCCAGAAGGTTTTGTTGTTTGTTTGTCAGTCGTTGCAATGCTGGGGATCAGACCCAGGGCCTTGTGCACACTTGGCAAGAACTCTACCACTGAGTAGAGTTCTCTTGCCCCAGAAGGTATTTGCTTAACTTGAGTTTTATAAAGACTTAATTTAGGGGTGAGAATCATACCCACAAAATGGGAGAGAATGTACATAATTAATGGTTAAATGAAAGATGCTATGTACAATAGCAAGTAGCACATGGTTTAGACTGTGTGATTCTGGCATTAATGGCAACCTCTTCTTGACTTGCAACTGGTAAAGATTCTTTCCAGGAAGACCTGGAAAGAAGTTTCAGTTCTGTTCTAGCTCCAGAAACTCTTCTTTTATGGTCCTGTATCTATTTCTCTGACTCTTTAGGCACTACTGCATCCTCTGTGGCCAAGTGTGAAGTCATGGGAGTCTAGATATGCACATACTTGGTTCAAGGCTGCTGAACCAACTACAGAGGGCTCTTTGTCTGTCTGCCTGTCTATCTCTGTCTGTCTGTCATGGCTCAAAGTTTGGGGTTCAATGCAACAGGATCCTAGAGATTTCCAATCTCAAGCGCTGAAACGGAGCTTTTGTTTCTTTTTTAGTCCTACTGCACAAATCAGTGGGGCTCCTGAAATTATGGTAGCAGACTCTTCAAATAAAAATATACACGAGAGCTTCCCTACTTCAGTGTACTTAAGAGTCACCAGGAGGGCTTGTTAAAAAAATGGAGATTTTTCAGATCCCACCTCTGAGGACTGAATCAGACAATCTGGATGTAGAACTCCAAAATTTGCTTTTTAAAACATGTCTTAGAAATTATTGTAAAGCTCCTAGCCAGACAAGTCATCTGTAAAAGACTATATTTATCAGATGCTCTCCCTAATGATATGTGGGCTCAATGGGAGTCCCTAACTTTGGTTGGTAAATTAATATAGCCTTGTCTGAGTGATATTTGAAAGTCTCTCTATTATCCCAACACCTTCTTCTCTTAGATGGTTTTCTTGCTTCAACATTTTTGATGTTCAATTTGGTTTTGATGATGTTCAATTTAGTTCAAGGAACAGTAACAGTGCTCACATCTGTAATACTGGGATACAGAGGAACAATAAAACTCATCGTATCTGTCCAAATTGAGCCATATCCAGAAGAGTCAAAATTTAAAAGACATTTCTTTATATCTTCCTAAAGATATTTTCAAATGAATGCTCCAAAAGATTGTACACGATTCAAAGCAATAATTTAAAAAAACCCCTATAGTTCTCTGATAATATTATCAACCTCTATTAACTGCAATATGGTTGTTGAAAATCTTTCCACTAAAACACACTTGGAAAAGTTGGGTAAGATATAATAAACATATCCTCAAATACAAAGGTAGAAGTGAAAAGAAAAAAAGTAAGAGTGATCATTGGGTACCCAAAATAAAGAGGTTAAAAAAAATCTCATGTTCTGAAGCTATTTGCCAATATTGTAATCAAGAAACATGGCTTCAGTGGCTTTGTGGGGAAAAAGATAAGATCTGAGCCCTGCAAAAAGCTGGAGGTGATGTGCAACTGAGAGAACTGGGGCCTTAAAAGCACACACTCAGTGAAAAAGTGGGATAGAAACATTTGATCCATGATAGAAAATGAGAAATAAATGTATATAAGTGAGTAAAAAAATCCTTTCAAAATTAGTGACCATATGGCCTCCTAGCCAAATAGATTTGGCTTTCATTTATATGGTTTGTATGTCCTGGAAATTACAAAGTAAAAACAAAATCAAGTCATCCCAGGTTTGTAATACTCCAACAAATATATCAAAAGAGAAAAAAAAATCCATCTAGAAGATAGAAACTTTTGATCCAAACTTCAGAGCATTCCCATAGATAAAGCTCACTTTATCTACAAACTTGTGCTCACAATCCAAAATTGTAAACATGTGTATGCAAGTTACTATTAGAAGGAAGAAGAAGCAGAAGACCATATCCCTTCTCTAAGAAATTCAGGTAATGGAATTATAAGATATAGGATATAGAAATTAACTATATTGGACATATTTTTTAAAAATACAAGATGGATTTGAAAACATGAGAAAGCAAAACAACACTATCATAGAAGACTAGAAAGATTTAGAAAAGACCCAAATAGAATTTCTAGAATAGGAAAAACAAAATTGCTAAAAAAATAAACTCTCAATGAAGGGTAAAGAGCAGACTAGATACAGCTGGAATGAGAATTAGTAAATTAGTGGATAGAGCTGAAATGATTACTCAGAATATGACACAGAGAAAAAAGAGGGAGAAAGTATGGATGAGAGCCAGTTCTTCACTGATGGTTCCATGCCTCCATCTTTCTAATCTTAGTTGACATTGAGAGGAGTGAGAGTACCTGCCCTCAGGACTCCATAGCTTGTCAGAAGGAGACAGAAAAAAACCAAGTAGTTATGACTTAATGTAAGAAGGACTATAATAAGATATGTATAAAGCACCAAGTAAGAAATATGAATGGGGTAAGAATTGTGTGATGATTAATTGGATTGAGAGACACCTAGGAGATTACCAAAGCACACTTATGGCTGTGTCCAGGAGGGTATTTCCAGAGAGGGTGAAGGAGGGAGGATCCACCCTACATGTGGGCAGCAAGATCCAATAGGCTGGGAGCTCAGATGGAGTAAAAGGAGGAGGAGGAAATCTAGCAGAGGAATTCTCTTTCTCTGCTTCCTGGCTTTCAGATGTAAGCCATTTCACCACACTCTTCTCACCATGAGAGACTGAAACCTCTGAAATTGTGAGCCAAAATAAATCTTTCTTCCTTTTAGTGGTTTTTCTCAGGTATTTATCATAGCAACATAACACTGACTACCACCGAAAATTGGCACGCGTGGGGTTGTTGCTATGACTATTCCTGACCTCATAGTTCTTAAGTCTTTGGAACTATTGTGTGGGAAGAATTTGGGGAACTTTGGCAATGTGGGCTAGAGAAGCCCTGGAATACTGTTAGCAAGGCTTTATGGGTGATTCTGGTGGGAGCCCAGAAGACCAGATGCTGACAGGAACACAGACAGAAAAGATTGCTCATGAGATTTCAGATGGGGACAAGGACTCTATTGGGAACTGAACCAGAGGTCATTTATGTGAGTGGCATAGAATTTATCTACATTGCCTGAGTCTTTGTGGGAGGCTGAGTTTAAAGGTGATGTACTAATTAATCTGGTGGAGGAAATTTCAAGTTAATCCAGCATTCAGGCTGTGGCATGGTTATTGCTGGATGCTTTTAGCTAAATTTATAGTGAGGAGTTTGAACAAATATTAGAGTGGAAAGATTTGTAAAAACCTGTAGTTTTCCCAGAAAGAAGCATATATAATTTTGGGGCCAAGGAAAGTGTGGCTGTTGATAAGATTAGGGCCGTTAAAAAGAAGCCAAGTTCTTCGCATTGGGAAAAATAGGAAAGATGCCTTGAGAGCATCTCAGGAATTAGCGGGGCCACCAGTCTTGCAGGCTCAAGAGTGTAAAGGTTTTAACTCATTTGAAAGACTTTGTTTTGAGAAGAGAGCTCCAATCCCACAGGGCTGCCTAGGGAAGTATTTCTCCATACTTGACCATCCAGTCACTACAGCAGTGTTCCAAGGGGGCCTACCTACTGCTTGAACAGGAGACAGACTTTATATGATGCTGGTTTTCTAGTAACACAGAATATAAGTGTTTACAGGGTTGTGGAAGATTCCACCCAGATTTCAAAGAAAGGTCTATGAGGCCAGGCAATGTGTAGTAGGGCCAGGTTCCCTTCAGGTAATCCCTGAGAGAGTGATGTATGAAGATGTGAGAGTGAAGTCAAAGACACAAAGGAGACTCCAGGAAGTTGCAGATGCCAGGAACATGGAACATCTGCAAGGAAACCTGAAGGTAGCAAGCACAACCTGTCCAGAGAAGAAGCCATGTGGGTTGCAAGGGATAAGGCCATAGAGGTAGGGATATTCAAGTTCTTTGGACCTTACTTCATGTCACTACCTGCTCTGTATGGCTGTCACAGAGTTGTAGGACTTAATGTTTGCACTGCTGACTTTCAGTCTTTCTTGGTTTCCCTCCCTCCTTTCCATGCTCCAATTTCTTCCTTTCAGAATGGGAATGTTTACTTTGTGCACTGTATATTGTATCTTGTTTTTTTTTTTTTTTTGCAGGGGCTCATAGCTAAGAGTTTGCCTTGAATCTTAGAGGAAAATTTGGATTTGAACTTTTCGTTGTTTTTATAAATTTTGCTCAGGCTAACTCTGAACTCACTATGTAGCCCAGACAGAATGAAGCTATATGATAGAGTAATGTGTTAATTTAACAAGTGATAACTGAAGTATTATTTCAGTTTTGGTCATGACAGTTGCTGAGAGTGTGGCTATAGAGCACTGGTAAATCTGTTTTGTAGCCACGTGAGTAGCATGAGCGAGAAGTGTGTACCTCCATTTTTCTAAAGCTGAATCCTAATTTTGATTGTGATATAGAAAATGAGGAGCAAACTTGGGTATAAATCAGGACAATAGAACAAAAGAGAGTAGCAGGGTGGGTGTGCTTGTGACATGGGATAATAACGACTAGCACTTATGTGTTATGAGCCTGGTCCCAGGCTAAGAGCCAACATAACGAGTAGCATATGATCTACAACTGCTTTATGTAGTAGAAATTTATATCTTCCCTATTTTGTGATGAAAACACCGAAACTAAATTTCCCAAGGTCACATGACATGTAAGTAGTAGCAACAAACTACAAACCCAAAGGATTTGACACCATTCTGCTCCCCACACCTGCATGTGTGAGTCCCTCAACACACTTGTAAGGACTGGCGCTCATTGGGAAACATGACCCAGTCACTGTCATGAAACTGTAGACAGATTCCTCTCCTGTCACCATGGAAAAGATGAGAGAGATGTAGGCCAAGGGAAGAAAATTATCCCTCTTACCTGGGAAAGAGCAGCTTAAGCTGATGTGTCATCAACATTTCTAAGTTTGGCTTCTGACTTTTTCTCAGCTATATTCACTCCTCTCCATCTCCAGTATCAACACTAAGCATGTGGAAGTGACCATCATTTCATACATCGACCATAACAGCTGTCTGCTAACTGGTCTCCCTCCAACCCCCTTCCAGTTGTAATCTGTATTTTCTTAGCTTTGTGATCTTCTATACACCACTGCTGCTTTGGTTCTATGTAAATGAAACAAATGTACATCCCTCAAGGTACTTGGGGAAATATTAGAGCTTTTAAATAGTTAAGTATTTTTGATGTATAAAAATTTTATAATAAATATACTTGTACTCCATAACTGGCTTAATAATTAATGTATTAGATATAAAAGATGGTAGCAGGAGTGCAGTGGCTATTTGTTGGATAAATGAATGACTTTACCACCTATTTTTCATATTTAGGTATTTAGGATGATGGACATCTTTTGTCTTTTGTGGCTTCATGAGAGCCTTTTCATTTGTTTGACTGAAGAGTTAGACAGTGTCCATTCCTATCCTTATGAAAGAAAGTCCCAGTGCTTTTGGGCCATCTAACAATGGAAAGCCATTTCTCCAGAAACTGCAGCTCTTCTAATTCTCAGCTTTTTTTTTCAAACCAAGCCCTGTAACATCTACACATGCATACGCTCTCTCTCGTCTCCCAATGCTTCTGATTGGTATGTTCCACATATTTAAAAAGATCTTGATAAAAGTTGCATTTTTACCATTTAAAGGCCCAATTCAGTGGTATTATTTACATTTGCATTGCTGGACAACCATCACCATGCTGTATCATGAAAGCTTGGTGTATTTTATATTTTACAGTTAGTTTGGCCACAATCAACAGCAGAGCCTTGGTCAGACAGAAGATTACATTTCACCAACAGCTTTAGTGGAGGCTTAGAGCTGAGTCTGTAGTTGCATTTTGGAGTGGGGGGAGCGGAGAGGGTAATACAAATTTGTGGCCATGTTTTTGGAAAAAAGAGAATTTTGCAATAAATCTTAGAATTCTTCAGAAAAAGCCAATAATAGGAATCAATCCCTGGTACCTTGCTTAAAAGGTGTTTGGAAGGAAGACTTTGTATGAGTCAGTGACTGTATTAACCTTGCAGGTGCTACAGAAGTGGATAGGAAAGCAGGAGAAATGATGGCTATAGAAGAGAAATGTAAAGAACCTTATGAGAGAGTTTGAGGGTAACAGGTGACAGGCAAGAACTGTCAAATTCTTTACACTCAATGTAAGGCAGGTCTATCAGACCTGAAAAGAAGTTAAGGAAGTGTGTCAAGGTTGAGGACTGCAAACATTTTTCAGTGACAAGAAAATTGGGGTTAAATCGAAGCCTTCCTTGCCCCAGGCTCTGTTCCAACTGGCTTGCTGTTGGAGCTCTGAGGCTCATGTGGAATCAAATGTAATCACGCCGACTCACCTCAGAGAGGAAGATGCCATCTGTCACTCCTGAAGGGCACTATCTAGGTTTGAAGTTCAAGCAACGCTCAGAAAGTCTGTTTTCTTTTGAAATGCATGGAAGGCTTTTTCTTCCCCCAATAGTTACACTTTTTGAGTGCAAAAGAAATGTAATTGGAATTTGTCAAAATTGTAAAAACAATTACCCCTGTGGAGCGAATGACTCATCAAGCTTATGAAGTCTTTAACGATCAGTTTTTTTTAGATTAACTCATCCTAGCAAAGCTCTAGGAACAGAAGACCCAGCTGTCACTGTCATATTAGAACAGTAGTAGGCAATGGTCTCTGAAGATTTTGGTTTAGAAGTGACAGAGGACTCTGTGTTACGGTATGGTAGCTGTACAAAAAGTTACCTTTTAAACTGAGACATTTTTGAAAGTGAAAGAAGACACTTAATAATAATGATAAATTATTAATATGATAATAGTCCCCCTTATCTATAGTTTTACTTCCCACGGTTTCAGTGACCCCCTAATCAACATTATACTGAAAATGTTAAAAGGAAAATTCCCTAAATAAACAATCCATAAGTTTTAAGTTGCACTGTTCTGAGTAACATGTTGAAATCTCGTGCTGTCTAGCTCTGTTCTGCGTGGGACATGAATCGTCCCTTTGTTCAGGGTATCCATGTTGTATACACTACTCACTTGTTATTCATTAGCAGTTGTCTCACTTATCAGATTCACTGTCATGATAGTTCAGAGATAGTGTTCAAGTAGCCCTTGTTTTACTTAATAATGGTTCCCAAATGCAAGAGTAATGAGGCAAAGCAACCACCGTGGCATAAAATGTGAAAGGACAGATTAACCTTGGTGTTATGTAGCCACACAGCAGGGCGTATAGGGAAAAGGCCAGTATAGACAGGGTTCAGTACTATCCAAAGCTTCAGATATCCACTGGGGTCTTGGCACATAGTCCTCCAGGATAAGGGGGGACAACTATGTGTGGGGACAACATTCATAGTGTGGAATTGTCCAGAGTAAACTGTGATGTCTAAGCATAAAGGAAAAACGTCTAGTGGTACATTCAAATAGAGTTCATACCTGTTTAATGACATGTGCATTCAGTATTCAATTAGACATCAAGGTAAGAAATTCGCACATGTGATTGTCATTAGTATGACTCTTATGCTTTGTCACTGAGGAGGAGCCCTCCATCGGCATGCTGAGCTACTAAACACTGTGCAGCCAATGGCACCGGACCTGGCCACACAGTGTCTGCTGGGGTTAGATCTGAGAGTCCATTGACTGCAGTCAAATGGACTCCGACCGTACAGCCTCGCAGGAGGGGGATTCTGGCTCCTGTCTCAGCAGTATTTTAAATTGCTGTACGTCACGGGCTTTTAGGTGACTCTTCCAGACCCCGATTCATGAACCATAAATCTCCCAGTGCTAAGGACATACTGAGTCTGCCAAACATAGCTTGGGATTTTCAAGTGTTCAAAACCAGTGATTTATACTGAAATGTAGTTTGTGAGAACAGAAAATCACATCACTCTGTGGCATTTACTCTGTTTCTGCTTGTGGTTGTATACAGTATGGTGCTCTGAAGCTGAACTGCCTGGGTTCAAATCCTGGCTTTGCCATTTACTAGCTGTGTATTCTTGGATAAGCTGTGTAATTTTTCTGTGCCTCAGTTTTCCTTCTGTACAGGAAAATAATGTATCTTATGACCACATACCTACCTGAGATAAGGTACCTAAAGCACGCAGCACAGAGTCAGGTCCATAGTGCATACTCAATGAATGTCAACCTCGTGTGGAAGATGCAGAGCCAGCCACAGAATTCCAGGGATAGTTCAGCCAGGCCAGCTCCCCCACTGGAGCCTCACATCCCTCCCATCATCCCACATTGCCCCCCAATTCAAAGGCATCAAACATCGGGTGTTGCACACCTCATTAGCCACCCTTCCTCCTCAGCTTTCCCATGTAAAGAGGAAAAAAATCTTTTCTCCCTTACCCTCCTGGGTTCTCTGTCTGAAGGAACTAGAATGACAAAAGACAGAAAAAAGAAAAACAGAAGCATATTAAACATGCAGTGAGCATGCACGTGGGTGACATTCAGTAATGAGCAACGAAAAGGGGAGGGTAACTTTGGGTCATGTAGCATCCTTACAAAGAGCAATAAATTTGTAGGAAGGTGACAAGACAAAGGGTGTAGGCTGTTATGGGTGGCGTATATGCGGGAGTAATGGAAGAATAGGGTTGTTTTAGTAATGTCTGCTGTGTGGCTTCTTCTGGGGCTGTGTCTGGATTAACTAGAGATCAGCAAGGGGGAGGCCAGAGCTGTTTGCTTCTTCCCCCTTGCATTGAGCTCAGAATAATCCTTATGTCAGAGTGGTATGTTTTATGGCGGCATACTCCCAACCCCTTCAACCTCTTATTTTTATTTATAGGGCTTTTTATTTATAACACTTTAAGATTTACAGGAAAATTAAGCACCTAAAGTATAGAGAGTTGCCACAAACAACCCCTTGATCCACACAGAGTTTCCCCAATTATTAACATCTTACGTTCGTATGGTATATTTGTTACAATTAGTGAACCAATATCAGTACAGTATTATTGACTGAAATCTATAGTTTAATCAGATCTTCTTTGTTTTAACTCAATGTCCCTTCTCTGTCTAGGATCCCATTTGGGTTACTACATTACATTTAGTTATCCTATCTCTTGGCTGTGACAGTTTCCAGACTTTTCCTGGTTTTGATGACCTTGATAGTTGAGGAGTGCCAGTCACCCATGGATGTTCCACTATGGGATTTAATCTGATCTGTTTCTCATGAGTAGATTGGAGTTGTAGATTTAGGGGGAGATGATCAGAGATAAAGTCCTATTTTTATCCCATCATATCAAAGATGCATACTCAACATGATTTATGACTGCTGGTGTTGACTTTGATTACCAGGCTGAGGTAGGAGGTGTTAGATGTCTCCACTGCTAAGTTACTCGTTTGTCCTCTTTCCATACTGTATTCTTTGGGAGGAAGTCACTAGGAACAGCTCACATGTAAGGAATCGAGCTTCCCCCACCACCTTTTTAAGGGAGCAAGAGACACTACCTTCTACTCTACTTATCTGACACTTGGTCAAAGTTGGAGATTTTGTGACTAATAAGCAGTGACTGGTAGATAGAAAGTAA
Source organism: Castor canadensis (assembly GCF_047511655.1). Taxonomy (NCBI): domain Eukaryota; kingdom Metazoa; phylum Chordata; class Mammalia; order Rodentia; family Castoridae; genus Castor; species Castor canadensis. Next base: position 131,868,447 of record NC_133393.1, on the reverse strand, counting down.
TTACTACAGAAGGCTGAGCCATGGCACGAGGACAAAATGTCTGTGTGGAGATAGTCTGGTTTCTCCCCAAGAGGTCAAAACAGTCTGGTGAGGTAAAGCAACAGGATGAAAAGGAGGCAGAGATGGTTGTTGATGGTGGGTGACATTGGTAGATGGCCTTGTAGTGAGTACAGTACTCCTCACTGTGATTTAAAATCTTCTCTTAAACCAAGGCCAGTGATAAGAGTTCTGATTAATTATCATGCATTCACTAAGTAAGGGAATTCTTTTTCAAACTATCAGTTAAGTTGAGGAGCATTACAAAAAAAGAGAAGCAAGAACAGTTTTAGACACTGTTAAAGAACTTATTTAGCTGCCTCCTAATTAATCAGTCTGCTTTCTGAGAGCAAACTGCTGTACAATTTCCAAGGGGAAATTAGTCTTGAAGAGATGTCCCAAAGTGTCTATAGGAAAATCAGACTTTCTCACTGGTATCCAGAAAGACTTAACCTGCTTAACATGGATGAACTATTTTATTGACAAATCAGTTTCCCAACATCTGGTCATTCAGGGTGAATCCTATTTTAGAGCTGCCTCTTTTTTGGACATGTTGATGAGGGAAGAGGAAGAATCAAGCTGATAAGCACTGATCTGAAGTCCTGAGACACCAACAGGACTCCTCCTTCTTGCTATATACTCTTTCTCCCCATTTTGAGCACTGCAGTGCTCCCTGGTAGTTAACCTAGTGTGTTTCAAGATAAAACCTCCCATGTGATAAATGTCAAGTTTTATTTAACAAGCAAGCAAGTCAGCATCTGGAAACAAGTCTGCAAGCAGATCTTTAACTTCCAGGAATTCGGCTGGGGATTTAGTTTCTATAGCAACAGTTATTGCAGAATATGAAGAATGCTACAGGGCTTGCTTCTGTAACATTGTATTCATCTTTGCATCATACATTACAGAGCATCTCAAGATTATGCATTAATATACTTTACCTACCAAACAACCATAGCACGGTCACATAGGACACAGCAGATTGTCAGCTGTCCATCCTTGTGATTGCATGTCTAATGATGGGTCATTTCTGCTACCCAGAATCCTGAGACAGTCTCTTTCCATGCATATCACTAGCCAAGGAAAAAGTCAAAATTTAAAATCTGAAATATGGTTTCTACCAAATGCGTTTCACTTTCAGACCACTGTAAAATCAGGAAGTCTTAAATTGAACCATTATAGGTCAGGGACTATCTGTACTACTTTGTATAAATAATACTGTATTGTGTACTGGATTCACCTGTTCTAATTGCATTTTCTACATCTTTCTCATCTGGAGATTTGTGTAACAGCAGAAACTCAAGTCTTCAAAGTTCAAATGCTTTTGGGTAAGGCAATGGCTATCTCCTGTTTGAAACTGAAAGTTTCTCAGCAAAATGTTTTATTTCTCTAGTAGTAATATGCTTCCATCACAGGCAAATTGACTAAGTTCAAAAGAGAAATGAGGACATCATTAAAACCATTAGTGAGGCTGGAAACAATAGCGTGATTTTTGTCTAATGTTTTTCAGAGTGGCATGAGTGTTCTTGATTATCTGGTCTTTGATGATGGATGCAGGTCTTTTTAGTCCTGTTTTAATGGATAAGATTGGTTTGCTTCAAAAGGAAAAGATTTGAGATTTTAAAAAAATTCCCCATTTACACGTTTTAGAGACTGCTTTTTGTAACCTTGCTTGTTAAGTTGCCTGTGGCTTCATTTCTATAGAAAACGCGTTTCCACCGTAGAACTGAAAATTATTGCCAGGGAACAAGGACTGCCAGTGGGGTTAGAATTAGTACACATTTTATGCTTTTACTGAATATCTATATATGCTTTCTTCATGTCTTATGACCCCAAATCACAATTTTTCCATTGTAATGTCACAAACATCACACAGTAGCTAATAAAAGGTTTAGATTCTTTCACAGCAACAAAAAAAATGGACAATTGTCCTGTGGATTTTCATTTATTAAATCAAGGATGAAAGAAACTTAAGTTACAAAGTCTCATAGGCATATTTTGTTCCCTTAGAAATACTCCATTGAAATGAACCCACTTCTAAGGTGGTTATTTAAATTTTTTTCTTTGATGTGTTAGAGGAGGCTTAACCATCTTTCCCAAGTTAAAAACTGTTCGTTAGAGGTTAGGATGATTGTGTCTAAAACCTTATTCCCAACTAAACGATTAAATTTGGCAAGGATTTCCAACTGGGGATCTAGAAGGTCAGAGAAAACATGTGGTTGAATGTGGTTTCTTTTTAAGTACTATACTTCAGAGCCAATCTGCGACATCTTTAGCATGGCCCCTAATGTTTCAGTTTACAAAAGGTGCACAGTTTACATGTGACTTCATCAAAGAGGCAGAAGGGTGATTTTAGCTTTAGAACATCCTAGGTGATCCAATATCTGAGAGCATATTGTTGTGGGATTTCAGGGAAACCAGCAGGTGCCAAGAAATGGACCTCCAGGCTGGGTACTGGTGGCTCACACCTGTAATCCTAGCTACTCAGGAGGCAGAGTTCAGGAGGATTACAGTTTGAAGCCAACCCCAGGCAAATAGTTCGAGAGACCCCCATCATGAAAAACCCCATCACAAAAATGGGCTGATGGAATGGCTCAAGGTGAAGGTCCCGAGTTCAAGCCCCAATACCACAACAAAAAAAAAAGAAAGAAAGAAAGAAAGAAACCTCCAGCATGTATAAATATCTGAAATTCAACTGTTAGAGAATGTGGAGAAACTACAGAGACGTGAACTTTGGAAACAACTCAAAGCATAATCTAAGCTCCACCAGTTAGTTGCCAGCTGTAGGACTGTGAGCAGCACTGACCTCATCTATAAGCTGAAGACCACAGTGCTTGTGTCTCTATCCTGGGCCCTCTACTAGCCCCTCCGTTCCCCACAGAGGCTGGAAACCCTAAGTTCTTGCTCTCTCATCAACCTTGCAGACAGGAGCAGTCAGGTGACCCAGTCTGGCCAATGAAATGTAAATGGAGACCTGCTGGGGATTTCTGGGAGACTTTTTTTTTTCATGTACCAGACTCAGAAGGAAAACTCACTGAGATCACCTCTTTTCCCTTTAACCTGTGAAAAGCTGGAGCTTCATTAGTCAGCTTGCTTTCATGATGAAATAAGCATAAGGTTGAAAATCCAATCTGCTAAGTACAGCAAAATGGAAAAATAGAGCCTGGGAGCCTTTCATCATTGAGCTAGAAACATCAACTTTTAGGCATGAGAGAATTCATTGTGTTTGTGGTTTATGCCATTATCAATGAGGTGCTCGATACTTGCAGCTGAAAGCATTCCCAACGTCTCGCAAGCGTACTATAGTGATTAAGTGAGAGAAAATGATGAATCCTAGCACTTGAGTAAACTCGAGTCCTTTTCTCTGCCTGATGTCTTCCACATCTTTTTAAGTGAAAGGCACATCATAAAATAACTCATTGAATTGCTCGTTCATGTTGTTTGCTGTATTTCTCTTCAGGAGAGAATATAAAACACCTTGCAGGTTATGTAGATTTGTGTTGGAAGTGGAGAGCATTCAAGGGCTTTTCATATGGTGAGATTTGCATCTTAGATAAATTAATGTAGATGTTTTGTGGGACATATTTGGGGCTAGGATGGGGCTGGGGACAGAGAGAAGGAGAGAATGTCTTGCACCTTTGAAATAATTTGAATGGATCATTGGTACTAAAACTGAGACAGCCAGACCAGAGATGGAGAAGGTAAACTTTATGCAGAAGGTGAAATGATCAGGATTTGGTGTGTGAGTGGCTATGTGATAGTAGTGGTGATAGATGAATCCTGACTTTCTACTGGGAGTGATTAGGTGGACAGTGGTACAAATAAAAGAAAATATTTATTGTTGATTTAGAGACACGTTGACAAGGTTGAGTCTTCCGAGCTGGTTATATGTGTGAGGTAAGGTGGCACCTCTGCCCACAGCTTCTGGGAAACCTGGAGATGAGTTTAAACCAGAGGAAACTGGCTACAGAGGATCTGTCGTGTATCTGGAGATAAGTCACGTGGGCACGGACAGGATTTGATTATTGGTGGAAAGCAAGAGAAAGGAAAGTGAATCTATTCCACAAGGAATGAAATAACTGCTAAAGAAAACTTACAGTTGCAATTTTCTCTGCTATTTAAGGAGAACAAAAGTTTTTGAAAAGGTAGTACTTTCCCTGAGAAACGAGGAAATGAACAAGAAGGTAAACAAATGCTGAGGGTCTGCATTATTGATAGAGTGCTTATCTAGCCTGGGTGAGGCCCTGGGTTCGATCCCCAGCACCAAAAAGAAGAAGGAGGAGGAGGAGGAGGGGAAGGAGGAGGAGGTGGATAGAAAGAAAGAAAACTGAAACTGACATTTATTAAGATAAAAACTGAAAGCAATGAACCAGGAAAAATAATAATAACAGGAGAAATAAATTCATATACTACTTAACAGAATAGATGTATAAATCATATGCATGATTATGAAAAAGTACAAAATGTTACAAGTTTGGGATGAATAAAGAGACATCATCACAGATTCAAAATAAATAAAAAAGCTGGTGTGGTACATGCCTGAAATCCCAGCACTTAAGAGGCTGAGCAGGAGGATGGTGAGTTTGAGGCCAGCTAGGGCTACATAGCAGGACTCTGTTTCAAACAAACAAACAAAAAAATAAACAGAATTATAATAAAATATGCATGCAACTTTTGGGCAAGAAATTTAAAAACCTACAGTAAGCACAGGGTTTTCTTATAAATTTTAAATTCTCACCTAAGAAGAAGAAAAAACATTAATAGATCATTTACCACAGAACTATTGGGATAGTTAACATTAAAAAGAATCAGAATCAGATCATATAGATCTGAGTTCTAGTAGTATTTTAGTGAATTAATTTCAGTGAATTATTTGAATTCATAAAAAGAAAAGCTAAACACTTCCCAATTTACAAAATCTGCACAATCTAAAAGCCAAACTTGAATATAGATCAGAAAAGAACATTATCAACTAATTACACTGATGCTAGTAGAGGCAAAAATTCTACATCTTATTAAATAGAATTAATTGGCCTATCAAGAGAATAGTCCACAGTTTCTGAGCACAGTTATTCTAGAAATTTAAGAATGGTTAGGTGCAGGGAAATGATCAGTATTGCATCGACAAAAGAAAGGTGGAAAACCACTCTATTACACCAGGAGATACTGCAGGGCTTGGATTAATTTGGCAACCATTTCTCAAAACACACATACACATACACACAGAAAAGGTAAAATAGGCATAGAAGACAAGTGTTCAGTTCAGGATAGAGAGTATGCATGAACAAGCAATGGCAAATGTGATTATTAATGGTGACAAGTAATCAGCCCAGGTGCCCATCTGTTGGAGACAAGGCTCCCTTTGTGAGCCATTCTGTCTTGACCTTGCCCTGGAACATTTTGCGGTTGTTTGTCCCAACTTCTCCATCTCCAGCACAAGATGGCGCCGCCCCTGCTTCTCTTCCGGGAGTTTACCTTGCCGCGGGTGCGAACGTGCACCCTATCAGAAGTCCTATAGCAGAACCAGCCAACCAGCCTGCACCTCGTCGTACCCCTCACTCCCTCAGCACATAAATACCCCTGTGTGAACAATGAAATTTTGCAGCTTGATCAGAACTCCTGTCTTGCTGTCATCCTTCGTGTCTCTTGTCCCTTCATTCTTCCCCTTCTAGGTTCGCTACCCACGCTGATGTGTCCTGCAGAACGGGACACCCATCAATGGATGAATGGTTAATGGGGTCTATACAAAATGGGGTTTTCCTGGGCCATTAAGAAGAATGAAATTATGTTGCTTGCTGGGAATAGCTGGAACTGGAAATCATGTTAAGTGAAATAAGTCAGTCCCATGGAAGCAAATATGTATTTTTCTGGCATTTGTGGAAGCTAGGGGGAAACAAGAACGAGCTCATGAAAATAAAAAGGGGACCATTGAGGAGTGGAAGGGGTTGAGAAAGGGGGAAGGAGGGTAAGAAAGTGTTAGAGGGGGTGAGTATGATCCGAGTGCATTATATGTATGCATTGAATTAGCATAATGAAGCCCCTTACCCTGTACAATTACTAAATCATACAAAAAAACAATGCCACCCCCTCCCCAGGAGCTTCTGTAGAGAAGTCATGAAATAGTCCTTTTTTCCCGAGCCATGTTTTCTAACTCACTGAGGGCCACTGTGACTGACTCAGAGGCTTCAGCACACTTGATGCCTGCCCCCCCCCACCCCCCCACACAAAGCTGGCTAAGGTGGCTGTGTTGGAGCTGGAAAGCAGTTCCATTTTCCAATCGTGTTTACAAATCAGCCAATTTCTTCTGAGTTTATTTCCTTCTAATAACTTGTCAGATTTAGACAAAAGCAAGTAAGACATACTAGTGACATTTTTGTTTCCAGTTTCTTCATATAAAGCTGTAAGTTCATTTGGTACATTACCGGCCTTTTGAGATACTGTCGGCAATAATTCTGAGAGTTTCACCATTAGCTAATGTGGGCTGCCATCTTTCCAGCATCTAATAATGATTTCCTTGCCATTCACTGCCTGACCTTTTGAGAGCCAATGTTTTGTATTTTGTTCTTGTTTTTCTGTGGTTGTTGTTGTAGTACTGGGGTTTGAACTTGGGGCCCCAATGATATTTATATATTTTTGGTGGTATTGGGGTTTGAACACTGGGTCTCACACTTGCTAGGCAGGTGTTCTACCTCTTAAGCTCTTGAGCCACTCCAGCGGCCCCTCGATGTTATTTTAATTGGGTAAAAAGTTCTTAATGAGTAAAGAATGGTGTTATTAAAACTTAAAATCAAGATAATAAAAATCACAACATTGATACAAGACTACTACTACTACAAAATACAAAAACAGTAAAAATCCTAGAAAACTCAGAATTTGTTTTCTGTACATGTATATGTGTATGTATATGTATAGCACCTGATAAAAGCAGTATTTTATTGTGAAATTTAATGAGTAGTCTCATTAAATTTAATGAAGCAAACTTTTTTAAATTCCAAAAATAGGTTCTTGATGGAGTAAAGACTTAAAAGTAATAATAAATAAATAATCATTTTAGAAAAATATAGGATACTTGCTCTACACCTAGGAATTGGAGAAATCTTTTTAACTGAGACCAGAATATGTGGTGCATGTGTGCATATGTGTGTACGTATGTGTGGTATTATTTGTAGCTCAAGAGCTACTGCAAACAAAATTGCTAGGCAAATAAGTTGGGAAAAATAGTTTAAATTCAAATGAGAAATAAAAAATTAGTATCCATTATATACAAAAAGCTCTTTTATAATTTTATAAGATAAAGACAGTCAACCCAATAGCAAAATGGGTTGGAGAGATGAGTATGTGATTGTCAGAAGAGCCAGGAAGATGAAATGTTCAGAGAAATGGAAATAAAAATTACCATAATGATACCCACTGCGGTGGCAAACAGAATAGTGTAATAGACCTCCTATTACCAGGGCTGGGAGTCAGGCAAGGGCACTCCCATGTGTCACTGGCGGGAATATGAAAGAGCTATTCATGTTCTCTTAAAAATTAACATGCACACACAATTCAACCAGAATTCCACTCCTGGGATTCCGTACTGTAGAAATGAAAGCCCCAGTGTATAAGTATATACGTTCATGGATGATTATTGCAATATTAGCTTTAATAATAAAAAACTGGTAGCAAATCAAAAGACCAATAATAAAAGAATATCTGAATGAATTATGATAGTCCTTATGCAAGAATATTATGCGAGAATTAAAAATTAATGACCTATGCTACTTGAACCGGAGGAATTTCCATTTCATATTGTTAAGATAAAGAGAGATATACTTCACCAATTTCTTTTAAAATGTGCCCTTAAACTGTGTGTGTTCATGTGCACACACATATGTTGTACATACATATACAATTCCACCTATGTGTATACAACATGCAGAGTTACATGACAGGGTGCTTACTTCATTGTTCTCTCACAGAGGTGGATTTCAGGTGACTTTTACTCTTTTCCTTAGAGCATGGATTCTTTGCGGTTCTATCAGGAGTATTTTAGTCAGATACTACAACAGAATTCCACACACTAGGTAGCTTACAAACAACCCAAGTTCATTTCTCACTATTCTAGAGAACAACACATCTGAGGTCTAAGTGCAAGCACAGTCTGGTAAGGACCCACATTCTTGTTTACAGGCAGCCATCTTTTCTGCCTCTCCTTTGGTGTCATCTTTTTGCTGTATCCTTACATGTCACAAGAGCAAACTTTTTTTTTGGGGGGGGGTGGTCCCTTTTATAAGGGCACTAATCCCAAGTCAGAGGCTTCATGTTCCTGACCAAAGAACACCCCAAAAGCCTCACCTCCCAATACCATTCCTTTGGATGTTAGGATTCTAACATATAAATTGTGGAGGACATAAACTTTTAGATTATAGCAAGGGAAAAAAGCAATACATCTTTCTTCATTCTAGGGAAGGAGAAATTGGAGAAATGAGCAAAGCTGTAAACCTAAGTAGGGCTCAGTATCATCATAAACTGTAAAAACCTGTAGAAATTGCAAATATCTCAAACTAGGCTTCAGTTAAATAAATTATGATCTGTCATAGTTTCTGATAACTTACTAATCAAGTGTGATAATTTGCTGTTAAGTAGTCACTTAAAGTTACAAAATATATAGGCACTGAAATATAAAATATTCCTTTATTGTTAACAGGAACAAAATTACTTAACAGTAGATACAGTGTACCATTTGGAAATACATTTTATGAGTACGTACCTGCTATATGTCACCTATAAACATATATTTATATGAATTACCTATCAACATTTTGAAAGGGATACACCAAACTACATTAACAAGGCATAGCTCTCTCTCTTTCTCTCAGTACCAGGCTTACAGGAGGTTTTATTTTCTTGTCTTTTATTTTCTAATTTTCCTGTATCATACATGTACCTTATGTGAACAAAGGAAGTGGGAGATCTTTCTGGCTCAGTTCCTTTCCCTAGACTTTTTGGATTGTCCTGAAGCTTAGCTCTCATTAGAGGAGATGAATTTATTCCTTACCTTCATTTTTCCCTTGTTAAAATTTAAAGCCAAACTTGGAAAGGGCCGTGTCAACGTTCCGAGCTCTAATCACGGCTGCCTGGTGAGTTATTCTCCTTTCCTCTCACACCATTTTCTGTGAATCTTGAACGGATGAATTCCTCCCGTAGGGATTGTTTGTGGGCTACACAAGAAAGACAGACTTGTCACTTCAAAGTCACAGCTCGTGTTGACACATTTGAACCAATAAACCAGATCTGACAACTGACTTCTGGCTATTTCCTAAAATATAGAGGTTGGCCACCTCTAATAAAGTCCCCAGCAATGGCCACAAGCCCCAGAGGAGCTCACAAAGGAGGAGTTCCAAAAATGCTTTTGAGGAAGGGCTGGGAAGGAAATTTCTCAGTTTATTCAATATTTAGGTTCCTATAAGTGATAATAAAAATTTAAGTGCCTGTATAAAGATCCATTTTCTCTTAAATCAATGAGAAGCAAGGGATATATTTCAGAAGCTTCAATTTTTTGTTTCATATTAATAGGGAGAATAAATAGTTAATGGAAAAAAGTCAATTATGTAATACTGACCAAAAAGGAATTGAATTGCAGACCACAGGAGAGTTTACAAACAGTAGCTGTATTTTAAATGCCATTATTTCATGCCATTATGGGAATTTTCTTTTTCAATGCTAGGAATCAAACCCAGGGCTTCGCACATGCTAGGCAAGTGCTTTTCCACTGAGCTACACCCCAGCCACCATTACGGGAATTCCTGCATGTGAAGACTTTGTCCTCTGAGCGATGCCCAGGTTCTACACTTTCTTTAACCTTGAGAGAATTTTAATGAATTATTCTGAATCTGCTAATGTCCAGATTTCACTCACCATTTATAAGACAGGCTGATGACCTCTATTTTTACTCATTGATTCTTTGATTTCTTTTTCTTCTAGGAGCCTCCCTGTGATGTTAACCTATGATGTCAGGTCACTATTTTACCCAGAAGAGGAAAGCGATTTAGAAAACACACAAGCTCATGTAGCTTGGGGAGTGCAGTCATCAGAAGGGGAGGGGTGAGGGCTGGTACCCATTGCCATCTTGCTTCATGCTACTTGCACTTGGCCCTAGGTTATGTTGCCAGAGAAGAATTACCTCTCAAAGTTTTGGCAAGCATTTTACTCCCATGTTATTCTGAAATTTGCATGTAAACATTTTAAGACTATGCTAATTTGATTAGACTTAATACTTGTCACTGGCTACATTTAAGTATAAGTGAGGCTAGAGCTTTCTTTCACAGCTCCTTTAACCCGTTCCTATCTGAGAAAGAGTTCCTGGTTTAGGGTCTACTCTCTCCCGACTCTTTTTTTAAATTAAAGTGCGTTTTATTTGTTTAAATGGACATATAATACTTGTACATATTTATGGAGTACAGCATTTGATACATGTATATAATATGTGGGGTTATTATCATTTTACCACCTCTATCTCTAGTTATTCTGAAATATAAACTGTAGACTGCCATTACCCTTCTGTACTCTAGAACACCAGAAGTGATCCCTCCTAACTGGTGCTTGTCATCTAGCTCCTCTCCTCCCTCCCCTTCCCACCCCTTCTGGGCCTCTAGTAGCCACTCTATTCCACTCTCTTTTTCCATGAGATCAAATCTTTTTAGCTTCTACAAATGCATGGTAACAAGTAGCATTTGTCCCCTTTGCCTGGCTTATTTCATTTAACACGATGTCCTCCGTGTTGCCACAAATGATAGGATTTCATTCTATTTTTATGACTGAAAAATATTCATTGTGTATACCATGATTTCTTTCCTTTGTTTTTTTTTGGGGGGGAGGTTCTCATATTATTACATGCCACATTTCCTTCATTCATCTGTTGATGGAAATCTTAGAAAATTTCCTATGTTGGCTTTTGTGGATGGTGTTGGACGTCTCTTTTTGACATACTGATGTCACATCCTTTGGAGATATACCCAATAGTGGGGTTTCTGGACCATGATGGTAGTTCTATTTTTCATTCTTTGAGGAGCCCCCATACTGTTTTCCATAATGACTTTACTAATTTACATTCTCACCAACAGTACACAAGGGTTCTCCTTCCTCCTTCCTCTCACCAGCATTTGCTATTTTCTGTCTTTTTGATAATGGGATGAGATGATACCTCATTGTGGTTTTGATTTGTGTTTCCCTGATGATTGGTAACATTGAGCATTTTTTTTCCTATTCTTGCAGCTCATTTGTATATCTTCTTTTGAAAAAGGTCTATTCAGATCATTTACCCACCTTTTTAATTGGATTTTTTTTCCATTGAGTTCCTCATATATTCTGGCTATTGATCCTTTGTTGGATAAATAGCTTGCTAATATTTTTTCCCTTTCTGCAGGCTGCCTCTTCACTGTTAATTCTTTGCTATGCAGAAGCTTTTTAGGTTGACACAATCCCATTCACATATTTTTACTTTTATTACCTGTGATTATTTTATTTTTTTATTTTAAAAACTGCCCATCCCAATGCCTTTGCCTATACTAATGTTGGGTTAACGCGTTTCCCTATGTTTTCTTCTAATAGTTTCATAGTCTTGATCCAGTGGTCTTTGATCCATTGTGAGTTGGTTTTTGTATATGAGAGAGAAAGAAATCTAGTTTTGTCCTTTTGCACATCAGTGTCCAGTTTTCCCAGTACTGAAGAGATTTTCTTTTCCATGGTGTATGTTCTCGGTGCCTTTGTTGAAAATCAATTGGCTGTGTGTGCATAGATTAATTTCTGGGTTCTCTATTTTGTTCCATTGGTCTACCTGTCAGTTTTTATGCCAGTCCCCAACTTGTGCCTTCTTCAACTGTAATCAACATCCAAGGTGTCTATGATGCCTCAACAGTCTAGATGGCTGTGAAGGTCGTGGTGTGACCCTGAAGGGGACATGTGCTCTCGCAGGTGCATGATTACAGGCCCTGAAGATGTAAGTGGTTGTGGTGGCAGTAACAACTATGACACCAGGGGCTCAGGGCATTGATGGGGATATCCTTAATTCCCACACCATCAAACTGTATGAGCTATGGTGTGGTAACAGCTGCAGAGGGGCAGATTCTTGGGTCCTGTAGAGATGAGTGCTAGTGGCAAGGGTGATAGCCATGACTCTGGGGTACTGGCCACATATAGACATGTCAGACTGAAGCTATGGCTGAGATACCAGAGTTGTGCACTGAGGCAGGGTCTGTTCTCAGGCTGGATAAGGTGGACACCAGTGGCAGCAGGACCTCTGGTAGTGGTAGTTCTGACCATGGAGCTATGGGATACAAAGAACCCTGCCCAGGCTCCACCGCACCTACTGTGAAGGGGCTGCCCACTGACTAGCCTCCAGAACAGGATGGATTCTGGCAATGGTTCTGTCTACTTAAAATGGCACTGTGCTGTAGCAGCTTGGGCTCTGGGGGATTGGCAAGAGACAAGGTGAGTTCCTTCCCTGGAACAAAGCAGTTGCACAGACACAGACTGAGTTTAAAGCCTATGAAGACAGTGGATTCTCCTATAGTGAGGACTACCAAGGCACAGTGGCAAGGGATCCTGGGCTCCCCTTGCTTACCTTTTCCTGAAAACGTAGACCCCCTCACTCTCTTGCTGAGTTCCAGAGTTCTCCCTTAGTCACTCTATTCAAAGTGTAGTCATCCCTTCATTGCCCTGGTTCTTTATTGCAGAGGCAAGCATGGGACTTGCATTCAGCTATCTTAGATCCTCTTCCCACCCAACTTTTTTTTTGTGTGTGGCACTGGGGCTTGAACTCAGGGCCTTCTCCTTGAACCACTCCACCAGCCCTATTTTTTGTGAAGGGTATTTTCAAGATAGGGTCTCGTGAACATTTGCCCAAGCTGGCTTCAAACTGTGATCCTCCTGATCTCTGCCTCTTAAGTAGCTAGAATTACAGGCATGAGCCACCAGTGCCCGGCTCCCACCCAACTCTTGATGCGAGTGTCAAATCAAGCTGTCCACACCGATCCCAACAAGGACTGAGTTGATTATTACTACTGTGGAGTGTGAATTACACATTTCTTTGTCATTTGTATTCAATAACACAAAAAAACACAACAGACGACAGTGCAGCTTCCTGAGGTGACCAGGCACTGGAGATCTATAAAAATTGACCCTATTTCACATCTGGAAGGATTTGAAAGGGAAGGACAGGAATTGGGTCTAAGGTACAGCAACTGTGCCAAGGAGAGGCACAGTCAGTCCTAGGCTAGGGCAGTTTTGAGGGCATTGGGTGGGGGGCATGGAGATAGTTTCTCAAAGGCAAAACACAGAAAAGGTGAGAATTTTATAGGGGCTTCAAGGTATGTTAGCATCCCTGAGTGCTTTCAGAAAACTAGTCAGCAGGGGCTCCTTGCTCAGTAATATAAAAGACATTACTTTAAATTTATATTGTACATGTATTTCTTAGCTAAGGCCTACTCTCTTCTTTTCTTGGGACCCCAGTAGCTTTCAAACTGAGACTCACAGAGAGAGATACATTGTACATTACTACCCACGATCCACATCTACACACTCCTCACTGAAGTTCAAGCTCCATAAAACAATGTTGATTACTATTACAGTGATATCCAGGGATGCCTGCTTGGCCTCCCTTGTGTTCACTGACTTCCTTCTCTACTTCCACATTGCTACAGGTTGTGACCCACTGAATTGACCTCGTAACTTACTAAGGATTGCAACCTGCAGATTGAAATCACCTTGGAATTCCGGTTTGGAATTTGGCCTCCATTTGGTGGGGCATAACTCCTTCAAACTGCTCTGGTGACCCCCAGCATAAGTCTCTTGCTATTCCCACCAGTATAAACAAACCCTGTACCCCAACGCAGCTCCAGACTCATTGCCCCACCTTCCCCTTCTATCAGCTTTTTCTCCTATTTCATTTTATGTGTTCTCCAGGCTTTGAAGAGATAGAGCAAAAAGCATTTCCCAAAATATCTATCCTCGTGTTGAGGTCATTTTAGGGACATACAGATAAACACTCTGTTGGCTGGTTACAGCCTTCTGTTTTTTCAGTTGCTCCCTCTTTATAACAAGTGAAGGTTTTCTCTTTATAATAAGTAAAGTTAATCATAGCTAAATTTCAATGGACACTTGCCATATATCAGACAGTATTTTAAGACCTCTATATGTGTAACCTTGTTTAATCCCCATTATAATCCTATGAATTAGTTGCCATTATTATTATTATTATTATTATTATTATTACTACTACTACTACTGTTACCATTGACAAATGAAGCTGAAGCAGAGGTAGGTTAAGGCCTGCCTGAGGTCACACAGCTAGTAAATAGGGGAACACGGTTGCAAGCCTAGTAAGTCTTTGTATAAAATAATGGATTTCATTATCAAACCCACTGAGTCTTGCTCCTTATAAGAAAGTCGATTCTAGAAACAAACTAGGATTTGCATTCAAATCCTACTTCCACCACTATCTTTGTGGGTGACCTTGGGCCTCCTTTTCTATATGTCTGCCTCAGTTTCCTCACTGAATCTAACACACCTTCAATTAACATGCCACTAAAAGCACGACATTCAGCATGTAATTGCCTCCCTGTTAATTACGTGATGCTTCCTGATAACAGAAAAGGTGAAAATATGAAAAAATGAACATCTTAGAATCCATGAAATAGACCAGTAGAGTTGCCAAGAAGATCAAATGCATCAAGGGTTCTTAGGTGACTGGTACCTGGAAGTCCTCAACAGATGTTAGCAATTCCGACCGTGCCTGTCGCACAGAAGAAGGAGCTGAGGCACAGGCTCAGGCTGCTGTAGTAGGACATTGGTGGCATTCAGATCTAGCTGAGGTCTTTAACTCTCCTGCTGGCTCATGCTGCCTATCCTAGGGTGGGCGAGGCCTGGCACGAGTCCGAACACCAGATCAGTGCACTTTTGCCTTGTTTCAGATGCCCAGATGGAAAACCACTGAGCCCATTCATTTCAGGACTTCCAGACGGTCTCTTCCTTTCCTGTTACAAAAGAGTCCTGAAGGTCACAGAAACAGCACTTGCCTCACATTCCCAGAGGAGTGTCTAGACTTTCTGACTCAAGGCAAATTACTAAATGCATAAATGCCCATTCTACTTAATGACTTTACTTCCACTTTTCACAGACACTCCTAAACAGCCAGAAATAGCCCAAACCCTGTAATCATTCACAGAGCTGAGATAAGTTAAGTGGGGATTGTTTTTCCATAATCCCTTTCCCAAGCACTTAACTGTGATGTTTATCCCGCCCCCCTTTTGCTCACAGAACAGATGTTTGAAAAAAAAATGTCATTTGACTGGGAAGCATGGGGAAAAAAAAAACATTGCTAAAACGTGGATTTTGCTCCCATCCCCACACAAAAGACCCCCAGGCCACTGCTGAGGCTGTCTTGTATGACTTTTCTCCTACACACATGCACACGCATGCTTTATGTACACAGTATAACTGCGCACCCTCACCATGCACTTGAACGCTGCATTGGCATAGATTTCTAACTTGCGTTTTGAATATTTTTGTTCTACAGCTACAGCTGAGGGAATGAGTTTGCATTTTCTTCATAAACAGCAGAAGTAGCATTTGCATCTCGACTTGGCGGTAAGGTGCCTTGGGAGGCAATCCAGAAGGGGCTGATTTGGTAAGAGCTACATGACTGAACCACAGACCCCTGCTTCATTTTTAGTGTCATTGGCCAGCTGCCCTGGAAGGAGCCCTGTCCTTTGGGAACCCAGGCGTTGGATGTAGTAAATGCTGACTTTCACACTGAAGGACAAAAGCGTGTTGCAGTGGATCCTGGGTGGTGACTTAGTGTGTTGAATTCTCACAGTGGAACAAAGGTTAAACCTGACCCTAATGACTGTAGCCTTTGTTTCTTCTTTACTCTATGGGGACATTTGGTTGTAGTCTCCTAGAATTACTGCCTCAGGCTGGCTGTTCTTACTTGTCACCTTCCCCTATCTTGAAGGAGAGCAGGAAAGTGAGGTGTGGTGCCACTGGGTCCTCTGTCTCTTGCCTTTTCACCAGGACATATGGAAGACACGTGACCCTCTGGAGGGAAGAATGAGGACACACACACAGGATGTTGTGTGTGCTCTTGGGAATTCTGAATTTTAATGCTTTGAAGGAAGAAGCTGTGACCCTTGCTGGGGGCTTCCAGTTTTCCTGTGGGCTGACACCCTTCTCAGTGGCTCTGTTGCAGTGAGCCATCTTTTGCCAGAGAGACAGCGCTCATGTGCCTATGGGGAAAACCCCAAGGGACACACTCTTTCCCTTAAACTGAAACCCAAGCCCTCCAACTTCAATATGAAGTAGCTTTGCTCAGACTCACAGGTTAAGATGGCTCTCACTTGGACACCAGCAGCCCTCTCAGAGACCAAGGTGAACTTAGTCCTCAACACCCAGAATCCTTAGGCGTCTCCATTTCTTGGAGGAAAGGCCAATGTCTTCTCTAAGCCCAGAAGAAGGGCAGGTTGAGTATTCAGGTACCTTACAGATGCAGGACTAAAAGGGTCCCCAAGAGGACAGTTCAACCCAAGGGGTGACTTTTAGTCTCTCTCCACAAAGGCAACTTTTTTCCCTCCATTTTTTTTAATCTTGGCAAAATACTCTTAATACAACACTTACCATCTTAGCCATTTTTGTGTATGCAGTTTTCAGCAGTGTTACAAACATTGATAATGTGTGCCCACCACCACCATCCATCTCCCTACATATTCTCATGTTGTAAACTGAAACTTTATACTCTTAGACAATTCCCCATCACCCCTCTCCCAGCCCCTGGCAACCACAGTTCTACCTCCTGTTTCTATGGTTTTGACTATTCTAGGTAACTCCACTACCCTCTAAGGGGAATTACACAGTATTTACATTTTTGTGACGGGCTCATTTCACATAGCATAATATCCTCATATGTTGTAGCATATGTCTTTTCTTTTTAAGGCTGAATAATATTCCATGGTATGAATATAAGTACATTTTGCTTATTCACTCATCAGTAGTTACATGTCAAATATATCTTTTTCATTGATCTTTTTTTCAGATTCAAAATTCCAGAGATCCACTGTACCCCACACAACCCTATTTCTTATTTGGCAATGATTAAACAATACTTTTTTTAAAATTTGCATTTCTAGCAGGTGGAGTGGCTCAAGTGATAGAGTGCCTGCCTAGCAAGCATGAAGCCCTGAGTTCAAACCCCAATACTGAAAAAAAAGAGAAAAAAACCTTTGCATTTTTTAACTTAGTATGTTATATGTTTGTTTTCTTATTACCTATTTTTTCTACCATATGATTTTCATGGATTATTAGTGTTCCCTTGTGTTGTAGCAGAATAGGATGAGGGAAACTGTAAAAACAAACACTTCCAAACCTGTGTGACATCACACAATTTTAATTTCTTGCTCACTCTGTGGAAAATTATAAACTTGTTTTTAAAGTTTCTGTCTGGGAGCCTGTATTTCCTTCCACATTTCCTAGTCAGAGCCAGTCATACAGCCTCACATAAAGTGGGAAGACAGGAAATCCTACCACAGACAGCACTAGTGGCTACCACATTTTGGTATAAGAAGTCAATACCTTAGTTTTGGACACATTTTTTCCAGCTTTACTACAAGTTGATTATCTTTTTGGATGCCTATTTATTTTTGTATATGGGCTTTTTTTCATTTTTATTATGATATATTCATTGCACAGGGGGAGTTCATTATACATTCATCCAAATAGACTTACATTGTGCTTTTTTTTTTTACTTTAAGGATTGACCCAAAACTAAGAATGAACACCTCAGTATAAATAGGCAAGGTTACATTTTGAATATTGATTTCATAAACGAAAAACATCAGGGCAATATTTGCTCACACAATTTTAGTCATTGCTTTGATGAAAGCATAAATGTATCAGTTCAAATAAAAGCTTTAATAATTCCACTTCGAATTTACATGAAGCCTAAACCATCTGTTCAGCTAAGTATGGCTATTTCCTGTATTTACATAGGATACCCCAGTTAGCCTGTTAGGATTAAATTAATACATGGGAAACACTAGAACAGAACCTATCATTTAGCTAGAGCTCCATAGCTTCTGTTATCATTTTTATTATCAATTTTTCACATACTTTTTTGCAGTCTCTTTTTTTTTTCATTTTTCTTTTATTATTCATATGTGCATACAAGGCTTGGTTCATTTCTCCCCCTTGCCCCCACCCCTCCCTGCAGTATCTCTGAAGTTGGAATGGTATCTCAGTTCGTCTGGGCTACTATAACAAAATACCATAAGCTGAATGGATATACACAACAGAAAGTTGTATCCCACAGCTCTGGAGACTGAGAAGTCAAGTTCAAGGCACCAGCAGATTCAGCGTGAGGTCCCGCCTCCCATAGGTAGCCTTCTTCTCGTTGCAACCTCACATGGTAGAAGGAGCAAAAATGACACATGATGGCTTTTGTAAGATACCAATGTCATAAAGATTCTGTGCCCTCAAGACCTAATCACATTTCCCCTCATATTTTTGATATTTAACTTTTTTTGGTTTGTTTTTTTGAGGTAGGATCTTGCTATATTGCTCAGGCTAGCCTTGAACTCACTATGTAGCCTAGGCTGACCTTAAACTTGGAGTCCTCCTGCCTCTGTCTCTTGAGTGCTGGGATTATAGGTGTGAAAAACCAAGCCCCACTTTACTATGTTGTTGTAGTTCACAAATTATTACATTTCTTTTTACATGCTGATCGTTAAATACATATACCTCATGTATCATTAAAACAATAAAGTAGCACCCCCCACACTCCCTATGAGACCTGTCAGAGTGAAAGATACTCGGAGATAACTAAGGTTTCAGATAACACATCATCCATTTATTATACATTGGTAGTATTTGATAAAAGAGTCAAAATAAGCAACAAATTAATCAGAAGAGAGACCAAGGCAGGGAAAGATCAGAAAGGCATGCATGGTTTTGGGTAATGGCCTTGTAACAGCAGTTTTCCTAACTAACGTTTATATGATCGGCTTATTGGATTTACTAATTATTTCTACTCCTTCGAACATCTCAGAAGAAACTTTGAACACATGAGGATTTATCCAATAGAATTCTTTGGTTGCAAGTAGCAGAAACAAACTCTTGGCAACTTCAACAGAAAGGGAGATTTTTGGAAGAATTGGGACAGCCGGAAGAATAGACTCAGAGATCAAACTCTGAGGAGAACGGAGAGCCCAGCCTGGCACCAGGACAACTGCGTGAGTCCTAATGGTGTTGGGACACTCAGCTTTCTTTCCTGGGAGCTACTTCTGGACAAAATGAGTTTGCTATTTTTCAAACTATCTCTCTTGCCAAGACTGAAGGGAGCCCATGACAACCTGGGCCATGTGCCTGCCCCTTGTCTAAGGGAGAACAGGGAATTTGATTAAAGTCTTATCAGACCATCTCCAAAAGGAGAGGCAAATTCTCCAAAGGAAGCAGACACTATGAGTAAGTGTCTGCCATACATACTGGCCAAAACCCATCAGATGCCCTCCACCGGTGTGGGTATCAACCAGGAGAAGGTCGTGCTAGTATGCTAAATTCCACAACCAATGTGGAAGTCTATTCTAAAATGGACAGACTGTAGCATACCCTATAAGGCTTGTGTTCCAGAAGACACAAGCCTGGCCTGGAGGGCAGATAGGTGGAGCACACCGCTCCACTCAGGTTACAGTAATGTCCACTCCCTATACGTAACACCACAAGGGTGAACCTGAAAATCATAAAGAAAAGCACTGTGTGAGGGCGCCCCCAGATTTCTCTTTTGTTGCCAATGCACTTCCCCAGCTATCAGATCAATTTCATTATCACCTGTTCAAAATACTCAAGTCTGTTTTAATGCACAAGAGCCTTTGGAACTGGGGCTTGCCTTACACAAGATGACCCACTGTGTGCATTCAAACAACCCTCACAGTTCCCTGGCCTTGTTTTCAACACCTTTGGGTTGTTTTTTTTTTTTTTCCTTTTGTTCTGCTTCCTGACTCACCTTTATCTCCCTGCTTTTGCCTTGCCTTTCCAATCCTACTGACTCCACAGACAAAATGCCTCATAGTAAGGTGCATGCGCCTATCATGAAAAAAAAAAAAAAAACCAAAGGTGACAGCTGCTGAGCTTGTCACCTGCTTTCTTGGCAAGAGCAAGATGGTAATTTTTGCAGCTGGGGCAAGAAGCCCGTCCCTCAGACTTGGCAGGAACAGAGAGGGAACCAAGGATTTGTGTGGATCTAATTTGCAGAATTCCCCAGGTGGGATCTTTCTCGCTTCCATCTGCCACATTTTTAAGGTGTGGTTTATTATTAGTACACATAGCAAGGGCTATCTTTTCCTCTCAAATATAAGATTAAGGACACCTAGAGAGACCCCAGTAACGTAAGGAAAAGTTGCCACGCCAATATTTTTGTGGAAAGCTGGGTATAGGAAACTGAGGAAACTTAGGCATTTCTTGTTAATATGACATTTCAACAGAGGATTAGGCAGCATTTCTTTGATTTAGGTTTTTGCTTATTCATGCATTAATGTGTAGTACATGCATAACTGTTTTAATGGTTGATCCTGTGCAGAGGCAAGTCTGACAGCTCCAAGAAGCGTTTCTACAATCTTGGCTCTGAGCAATTCGCCTTGTCCCAATTTGCACTCTGCAACCTGATCGTCCTGCTGGATCCTGAGCGCTGTCATTTGTGACCTGGCCTTGCTCCTTGGACCTCACACCTGGCACCAGTTTTCTGATTATAACCTTTTGCCTCAGGCTTTGCTTCCTTCTGCCACCAGCTCAGCCCCAGCACCTTGGACATCTCCTCTTTGACCTGAGGACAGCCTACAATGTCTGTTGACTCCACATAGAAGTCAGTCATTAAGGAAAGACAAAACACAGGCAAGAACAGAACAAGGAACTTCTGATCTATTTCAGGAGATAGGGCCTGCAGATTTGGGGCACAAGAATGTTGAGAGAGAGAAGACCATTAAAGCCCACCTTTTGAAGATAATTTTGTAGGATAAGGGAAATAAACAAGACTCTGATCAGTTGGTTGTGCCAACAGTGGGAAAGGACTCTGAAGCCTCATCCGATGGGATGGGATAGAGTTTTGTGATCACTTAGGGAGAACAGCCTTGAACAGGGCAGCATGCATTTGCTATCTCTGCTGTAACAAATGGCCTGCCATTTAGAGAGCTTTAAGTAGAAGAGTTTTTTTTTAAATGAGATTGTTATTTTTAAGGAGATTAATTTGGTTCTGCATGGAATGGATTAGAGAAGAAAAGGATGCTTTCAGAGAAATAAGTCAAAACGCTCTTGCAATCTTCTTAAATGAAGAAAAAAAATGGCAAAAAACCCCCCCAAAAAAAACATAGCTCCCAGGGGAGAAGAAAGGGAATGGCACAAACTGAAGGAGCAATGAGAGAGAGTGGGACTGAGCCAAGGTCAGTGGGAATGAGCTCAGAGGCAGATGTCACTGTAGCAGAAGCAGTGAGTCCTTTTTCCTCCTGAGGATGGATCAAGAAATCAGAATGCCAGTCCCCATCACTAGTCCAACTCCAAACAGGTATTAATATTGAGGGCAGCAGAAAACTATGTCCAATGCCACTTGCCATTGGCGAGACTTCTAGATCATTTCCTACCAAGCAGGCAGCAGATGGCAGGTGATCAATTTGGACCTCTGGGATGGGGCTGGGACCCAAGGACAGATGAGACTACATTTAGATGGTAGCAAAAATAGAAAGGCATACATAAAAAATGCTTTAAGAAGTAAAATAGAACTGAGGAAAAGAATAAAATGAGTAGGATGTCTTTTCTTTCTTTCTTTTTCGGCAGTACTAGGGATTGAACTCAGTGCCTCAGCCTTGCTAGGCAAGCTCTTTACCACTTGAGCCACTCCCTCAGCCCTTTTGCCTTTAGTCTGATTTTCAGATAGGGTCTAATACTTTTGTCCAGGCTGGTCTTGAACCTCAGTCCTCTTACCTCTACCTCCTGATGGTTGGTACTGCAGATATGCGCCATCTCTCCTGGCTTGATTTTGAGATTGGGGTCTCACTAATTTTTGTGCAGGCTGGCCTTGAGCCACAATCCTCCTATCTCTGCCTTCTAAGTAGCTGAGAGTACAGATGTGAATTCCAACACTTGGCCCTGCTCTTTCTTATGGAAGTGCAGACTTTCACCTGGGCATATGACAGCCCAGTGTAAAGATTACAGTTCTAATCTTCTTTTGCAGCCCAGTGCCTCTTCATAAATTTTTGCCTATGAGGTAAGACAAAACAACCCAGCAGCCCCAGTACTCATGCTCCATAGATAGAAAGCCAGAGTGCATAGCAAGCAGAGGACTGTACCGATCTTCCTGCACTGGAACCCCATGTTCCTCTCAAGGTGCCTTAAAATAGGCATTGGTGGATTGCCACTCATCCAGAGCAGGGCAACAAAGGCAGACAAAGTAAGAGGCAGATAAACAGTGGAAGATGTTCAACCCTAGTAACTGAAGAATTAGGAGGAGGGTTGTGTTATGGCAACTATCCCCAAATATTTTAAGAATTGTCCCTTTAGAATGGTCTATGTATTTCCATTGGCTGAGTGGTTTTTCCCAAGGGTTTAGTATGATTCAGTGGTAGACTGGAGCTGGAATTGAGGTTTCCTAAGTGTTAGCTTTTGTAACTACCCAACGACAGGCCACTTGATTATGGTATTCTTCATTCAGGTCTTTGAGTCATTTGCACGTCAGTGTTCATACATTGATCAGGCTGTGTGCAGAAGGAAAAGAGAATCAGAAGAGGCTAAGGCTTAGGGATACAGTTCCCGCTCTCCACTTCCTCTTCCTTTTCCTCCTCTTCCCTTCTGTGCATCACTCCCCCACAATGAAACTTCCCTCTCCCTGCCTATTAGCTCAGCATCCATTAAGAAGAAATGAAGCAGCCTAAACTATTAAGAGGTGGCTTGTAGTGGGTAAAAGAGCTCTGTAGTCTATACTTAGGATGGATCAGGGAATCTGGGTGTACAGTCTCTCTTGTCAACTGACTCAGTGACTTTGGTCAAAATATTTTTTCTGAGTTCCAGTTTGTTCAAACAAGGGGATTTAAAATTCCTTTATGGCTCTACAGTTCTATGATAAAATATCAATTAAAATGAATTTGCATTTTTTTCAAGAAAAAATTTCCAAATCCTACAAGACCCTCCCTAAGACCTACATGCTCCCCTCAGCCCTCTCCTTTCTCCCCATTATCCGGATCATCTTTTCTTTCCTATTCTGCCTAAATGTTATCCATCCTCCAAGTTCAATGTACAGTCTTCTCCTTTGAAGTCCAATAGCTCTTGCAGTCTATACCTTGACGAAATGGACAAGGAGCAGGAGGTACGTCTCCTATTGCACTATCAGAATGTTTTCTACTTAGTATAATTAATTGCTGACATGAAAGAATCAATCTGTAATGGCAGGATTTGAGCAACATTACAGGCTAGTGAAGGAGTACTGAGAGACTAGCAGACTCCTACAGCTTCCTCAATCATGTATACAAGCTTGGCCTTGACAGTCTCCTGTCTGGGCAGTATATTATAGTATTTTGTAGCCCTTCCAGAGCAGTGGGAGAGACTCAGCTCTGCTTATCATATCACCATTCATTCCATGAATACTCATTTAGCACCGACTCAGAGCCAGGCACTGTGCTAAGTCACCTCATTTAACCCTCCCAATAACCCTGTGAAATAGTTACTTTTAGGCTCCTACTTAAAGATGAGGAAACAGAAGTCCAGGACACTTAAATAACTTGTCCAAGATCACAAGCTATAAGCAATGAAACCAAGACCCCAATCCAGACTGCCTGATGCTAGAACCTGAGCTCTGACCCAGGACACCAGACAGTTCCTCATAGTGGGCACAGGCTTCTTCCCCTTGGATCCTGGAAACCAGGAGGAGATAGGCCAGTAAGCAAGTCATCTGAATATAGCCAGAAGCCATGAGGACAAGCACAAGGTGTCATGGAGCCACAGCAGGGCAATGGGAAGGCTTCTGACAAGGGACATCTGTATGGTATTTCCTAAGATGAGCTGAGTAAGTCAGAGGAACCAGCAGGCAAATGAAATCAGGGAGAACATGACTGTATAAATGCAAGCCATTTAGTTCAATGACTGCAGGATGGAGGAAAGGCAGAGAATGAGGCTGGGGAGGTAGTCTGGGGTTATAGCATAAAGGGCCTGTGTGCTTATATAAAAGTACTGGTAGCCTTTGAAGGATTTTAAGCAGAAAAAAATGGTTATGATCAGACTTGTGCATTGGAAAGACCATACAATTTGCTGTGTAGGAAAATAGAGGTAGTGAGCTGGATATGGTGGTACATGACTGTAACCCTAGCACCTAGAAGACTAAGGCAGGAGAATCATGAGTTCAAGGACAGCATGGGCTCCATAGTGAGACCCCATCTCAAAATAAATAAGTAAATAGGAGAAGAATAAAAGAAAACAAGTGTGGGGGTATGTGGGAGATGTTGGGGGGAGTTGGCCCAAACAATGTATACACATATGAGTAAATGTAAAGATGATTAAAAAAAAAAGAAAGAAAGAAAAAGAAAACAGATGTAGCAGCAGCTCCCTTCTTCTTTCCTAATAGAATCCCCAGCTTGCTTAGGGATCCCCCTCTTCTGATGGCCATGTGCCTTAGGGGAATCTTGTGGGGGTTTCTAGAAAGCTTCCTCGCACCTAAGTGAAACAAAGGAGAAGAGATGGCTCTTTTGCCTTAGCATGTCACAGAGGCTGAGTCTCACACCAGGAACAGATCTGGTTATGTCTACTAGCCTGAGGATGGAGCTACCACTTGGGGGAGTTTGAGACTAAGAGATGCAGAGAGAGTGGAGCCAGATCCTAGCTCTTCTGCCTCCTGAGCAGGCCTCACAAGGAACCTGTCCTTAGGTGGGAGAGGAAGCTCATTTTAGTCACTTTCTCATTGCCAAGAGCATCCTAACGGACAAGTGACATAGGCCAGGAGCAAAGAGGTAAAGTGGCCATGGTGGTAATCTAAGTAAATATGGCACTAGGCAGAGTGACGAAAAGAAGTGGGCAGATCCAGGAGTAGTCAGGGAAGACTTCATTGAGCTTGTGAAGACACGGGATGACAGAGACATGGTGGAGTGAAGGAATTCTGTCACATTTTCTGTGGAGAATCAGAGCATGGCTTTTTTGTCAGAGACAATCTCTCCTCAATGTACAGATTCAGGTGAGACACAAGAAACTCTTCTACTCACACCAAGAGTAGTCTCCAGCCCAGATTCTAACACCAGAGGGAACCAGACGCCCAAGGGGAGTGGTAAAAAGAGCCAGGAGTCAGCATCATGCTCTCCCTCCAGAAGCATTAAGTTCCTTTCTTTTCCGTGTTTATGACTAGTCATGGCAGTTTAGTTCAGAATTTACTTTTTTAGCCTCTCACTGACCCTACTAAGGTCTGCTTCCTAAATTCAGTCCTGAAGAAAACACTATGTTCTGTGGCCTGAAAACCAATGGCCTCCTCCCACTAGCCCTGGTTTGACTGAATGCAAAGCTGAGCTAGACCTTGTCCTGGGCCAGACTTCCTATCATAGTCTTTGCTAACTCTCCAACTTTCCACCAACACTACCTTCCATGGAGTCTGAGTCTTTCACTCCCAATTTGGGAATCTCCTTTGGCATTATTGATGTAAGGAGCCTCAAGGGAAAGCTTGCTGCCACTGCACAAATGCTCACTACTGTCCTTTGGCTGGAGATGTCCCACTTGCCTTTCCATACTGGCCGGCCATCATTTTCCTGCCCAGGTGGGACTCAAGAGGCTGACACATGAGGTATCAATAGGCTGGCACTTCCTGAAGCTTCCAGCAAGAGGTCATGGGGCAGGAGGCAGTGAGGCAACAGTGTTGAGTCCTTTAGCTCTATGGTTGGGGACCCTGCAGATGACTGCATTCCTTTTACAAAGATTTCAGTTCCCATAAAGCATCCTCTATGTCTCTGGATTCCAGTGGTTGCTCGTCCCCTCACTCCTTCAGGCCTGGCATGGGAGAGCTCTAGGCCTCACTCGCTCGCTCACTTACTCTGAGCAATTCCACTCTCCCTGTGGCTTCTCTATATCCTGCCCGTACCATTGAAAAGAAATCCTTTAAGTGTGGCCTCTCTTAGCTGCTGGGACCCTGATGGTGCATGTTCTTCACCGTGGTGTATTTGGGCCACTTGAGAAGCAGATGTCAGGACAAGACTAACTACTAGGGGGCTTGATGTCAATCTGACCCCAAGAAAGAAAGCAGGAGGGAAGAATGGAAGGCAGCCACACAATCTAGAAGAGATTCGGCCATGCTGCTGGGGAGATCTCAGACCAAAGTCAGTCACCAAAGGATTCCCGTGTCTCCTTGGAAGGGCAGCCTCATTCCTGCTGGGCTTGGTCACTGACTGGAAGCTGCCATGGGAAGTGTGACTTCTGTGCAAATCCGGTAATAGATTTCAGAGTTGGTGGGTAGTAAGTACTCTGTGAGGCACATTCTCATAGCCGCCACATTCATCCCATTTTTTGGCACAACCCCAAACCTTTACTATGAGACTGTTTTTGCCTTGCTGTGGTTATTTGCCCCTCAAAGAGGAAAATATGAAAGTTTATGATGTGTTCTCAGTCAAATGGCGATGCCAGGATAACTTCCTTTGAAAACACTGGCTGGCAATCTCCCAAATGAACTGAGAGGTAGAATTTATTACCTTACAAATTTACAACCGTCAGCAGAATGATAATTAGTCCAGGAAGGCCCACACCTGATTTTGTCAGCACACTACACAGTTCATCTCCCAGGCAGGTTCCAGGGAATCATGTACAAGAGGCTGATGTAAAAAAAAATCAGGTGACTCACTTTTCATGAGAAAACACCTTTAGAAGGACAAGAATTTTGAGGTCTTTAGGATCAATACTCTGTTTCCCTGTGGAAAGAAGATAATAAGCAGGAGATTGCTAGTTGACTGTGATGTCAGATCAAGAAGAATTAGACCAGGCGAAGGTTTATAGCTGCAGAGTGGCTACCGAATGCATCATTTTTGCCTCATGTGGATGACAGAACGTGAATACTCAGACTCGAAGGCTAGGACCTACTAGATTCATCTATTCATTAGGGAAGCATTGCACACTCAAATCCATGGGCTGGTTAAAGGCATGGCTCACATGGTAGAGCACCTACCTAGCAAGCAGGAGGTCCTGAGTTCAAATCCCAGTACCATCAAAATTAATAAATACTAGGAAATATATTTTGTTAATCCTTTGGCTAAGATTCCTTCCCCCCCTGGCCAGAGGTGAACAGTACTCTCACCACTTGTCTCTGTGTCTGGCTTCTTCTGTTTCCATAGTTGACAGTGGTAACCACCACTTCCCTTTGCACTACACTTCTCTCAGCCCTGGCAAGTCTAAGGCCTTTGGAAACCACCCTGTCTTTTCCCATTGACCTTTCACATCTAACCTAGCAGTATTGTTATTGCAGCACAGCACTCAAAGACTCAGTCTTGTTTCCCCCATTTTCAAATCTTGAGGGCTCTTGACTTTCAACAGTAGTGAATACTATCATCAACATTTCTTACTGCTTCAGGACTCTGTACTGGGAAGAGGAGCCTCAGAGTATATTCCTAGGTCTACTTGGGTTTCATCTCTGGCAAAAGGCGCCCTCCAAATACATTTCCTTTCCCCACTAGTGGAATCTCCATGGTTCTTTTTCCCAGGTTTGTGACTGAGAAGAGCAGAATCATCTGGAAATCCCAGCCATCTCTCTGATTCCTCATCTGTTGAAAGGAGGAAGGTAGTTGACCACATTGAGCTACCCAGTCAAGTAATTCTGCAGGCAAACTTTTGCATCCAGAGAGCCTGCCCAGCCCTCTTGAAAGAAATCCCCTCTCTGGATTTGGAAAACACTCCCAGCTACCATACCAACCTCTCCTGAGGCAAACATTGCTGTAGAAATTCACTTTTGGATTTTCCTCTGGTTAGAATGTCCTCTGTGGCCTTCGCCCACACTTCTCTTGTAATATCCTTAATAAATGTCACCAGACTCTGCTACTAATTCCCATTCTGTTTTATGAGAAGGCAGCACATGAGTCTTGCCACCATGTCCCATCAGGAGCTCAGCCAAAGGGGCATCTCCCAGCTCCTAGTCTCTGCTTCCAGAAAAGCCACAGAACACATTTGGTTTTGGTTGAATGTGGGTAGAGCAGTCATCAGGTCCTGAATATCAGGAAATCCAATTTTCAGGCTGGTTTTGTCCTGAACTCACTCTGGAGCTTGAACAAAACACTTTCGTCTTTTATTTGGCCCCACCTGTCTCCAAGAGTTCTCAAGAGGTAAAATGTCATAATGGTCGACAAAGTGCTTCAGCAGACAGGAAGATACAAGGAGCTCTGCCAAGGCCAAGTCTCATGTGATATAGGTGTTTTAAAACAACAAAACAAAATTCAGTCGCCCAAAGGAATGTGTTTAACCCAAGAAGGAGCATCCAGCAGACCTCAGCAAACTGATCAAGAGAGAACATTCCTGTTCTCTGGTTGTCTCTGACCTCACGTAGCACAGCAGAATCTTAAAGACTTTGTGATTTCATTCCTATGAGTCACCCAAGCCCGGGACATTTCCTAAGAAGCTTAGGACTTGACTGAGAATGCTTTTAGTAACAACCGAAAAGGGGTGAGAAGGTGTGTATTAGTTAAGACTGTTCACTTCCAGAGGCAAAATCTCATCTGTAAGTCACTTAGTTATGCAATGGGAGTTTATTGGAGATAGATCGTCACAACTGTGGGAAGTTGTAGCAGGTAGACCATGGGGATAACTGAACTGGGGACTCCTGCCCTGCCAATAGGTTTTTCTCTCCACCTTTCACCTGCCACTCCACACTTGATCCTCTTAAAAGGCTCTTTCTAAAGAGGTGGAGCCACATGGCCACATTCAGATGTCAGGCCTCATATCCCACATTGTCACCTCCAAAATTAAATCAACTCTCTTAGTTCTAGTTTGAAAGGTTCTGGGGAATGACTCTTGATTGGTCTGATTTGGCTCAGAGGGCCACCCCTGGATCAACCAACCATTCCCAGAAAGACAAATTATTGCCATTGGCCAAACTGAATCAGGTCTCACCCCTAAATCAAAGGCTAGAGGTAAAGTAGGAGGCGGGGGTCAATAGCTCAGATGTTCCCATAGGCAACAATTCCCTCATTTAGGTCATTCCGGAAAATGGGGAGTCATTAGAAGTCAGGCATCCAACCTAATTGTAGGGAAGGAAGGTTCCTGCTAGAAATGGCTGGAGAAACCAGGCATGGTGGTACATGCCCATAATCTCAGCACTTGGGAGGCTGAGGTATGAGAGTTGTGAGTTTGAGGCCAGCCAGGGCTACAAGCCTGGAGTCCTTGTAGTTGAGCTCCAAGGGAGCTGCTGAGAATGCCTGCAGTCACACTTACCCAAGAAGTGAGGATGGGATGTTGAAGGTACCCAATACCACACTTGGCTATGCTGTGCTCAAAGGGGGTGGAAGCTTTTGGAGCTTCATCTGATTCTGCTAGATCAGTGTAGGCTCAACGCAGGAATACAGTAAGCCTACCTTACCTGTGGATTTATTACACATGGTTTTGACCAAGTGCAATAAAAAATAATAACTTTTAAAAAATCAAGAGAAATTTCAAAACCCAAATTTTTAAAATCCCGTACTCATTCTGCAGCTCAGTGGATGTGGAGAAGCTCTCAGTCAGTCCTGCATTATTGTCACTTGTGTTTAAGTTGCTGTGTGATCTGCTCAGTGTTTTCCTGCCTTTCATTTTGTGGAAATCTGCCTCCCCCAAAAGAGCAAATGGTGCCCCCAAAACAAGGTAAAGTTATGGTAACCCTCCCAAGTCAAAAGGGACAGACACCGTGCTTAATTTAAGTGGAAATGTTTGATCTGTTGTAGCATTAGGAGAAAAATGACTCAAGCATCTGCAGGATTCACGACAAAGAGCATGAAGTAACATCTAGTATTTGGTGAGCACTATTTGTGTGTGCCACAGTCGTTTTTGTGACAGCAATGTAGCCCACTCCATGTGGTTTCAAGTTACGGGTGCTCAGATCTACTGTGTAGGTAAATTTGAGCACTTTTAAAGCATAAACTCTGCATCCTGAGCATTCATGGTTTTTCCTCAGTGGTGGTCTCCTTGGAACCATAACCTCATGGATACCAAGGGTATCCAGAAAGAGCGTGCGCGAACAAAATCCTGCCCAGCCGTCTGCAAGCATTTCTCTGAGGATTTGGGCTTCATGATGATATAAATGTATCGTCGCTCCTCCTCCCCCTTCCCGAGCATCTCAAGTCATAGCTCAAACCAGCAGTTTTGTATTAACTCATCTCCATGACAACAAATTACTACTCTTTCTTTTTGCCTGTCCTTCATCACTTACACGTGATATGAAAGGAACAGCAAATACCAATGTATTTTCTCTCCAAGAGTAGTGACTTGTGTTAAAAGAGAGGATGTGCCTCACTAACTTCTATCAAACGCTGGGGGAAAGAACAAGTATGAGCATGAATACTCTGACATGTCCCCTCAGATATCAAATTACATTTATTTATTTATTGTTTTATTATTCATATGTGCATACAAGGCTTGGGTCATTTCTCCCCCCTGCCCCCACCCCCTCCCTTACCACCCACTCCGCCCCCTCCCTCTCCCCCCCACCCCCTCAATACCCAGCAGAAACTATTTTGCCCTTATTTCTAATTTTGTTGAAGAGAGAGTATAAGCAATAATAGGAAGGAACAAGGGTTTTTGCTGGTTGAGATAAGGAAAGCTATACAGGGCATTGACTCACATTAATTTCCTGTGCGTGTGTGTTACCTTCTAGGTTAATTCTTTTTGATCTAACCTTTTCTCTAGTTCCTGGTCCCCTTCTCCTATTGGCCTCAGTTGCTTTTCAGGTGTCTGCTTTAGTTTCTCTGCATTGAGGGCAACAAATGCTAGCTAATTTTTTAGGTGTCTTACCTATCCTCACCCCTCCCTTGTGTGCTCTCGCTTTTATCATGTGCTCAAAGTCCAATCCCCTTGTTGTGTTTGCCCTTGATCTAATGTCCACATATGAGGGAGAACATATGATTTTTGGTCTTTTGGGTCAGGCTAACCTCACTCAGAATGATGTTCTCCAATTCCATCCATTTACCAGCGAATGATAACATTTCGTTCTTCTTCATAGCTGCATAAAATTCCATTGTGTATAGATACCACATTTTCTTAATCCATTCGTCAGTGCTGGGGCATCTTGGCTGTTTCCATAACTTGGCTATTGTGAATAGTGCCGCAATAAACATGGGTGTGCAGGTGCCTCTGGAGTAACAGTGTTTTGGGTATATCCCCAAGAGTGGTATTGCTGGATCAAATGGTAGATCAATGTTTAGCTTTTTAAGTAGCCTCCAAATTTTTTTCCAGAGTGGTTGTACTAGTTTACATTCCCACCAACAGTGTAAGAGGGTTCCTTTTTCCCCACATCCTCGCCAACACCTGTTGTTGGTGGTGTTGCTGATGATGGCTATTCTAACAGGGGTGAGGTGGAACCTTAGTGTGGTTTTAATTTGCATTTGCTTTATTGCTAGAGATGGTGAGCATTTTTTCATGTGTTTTTTGGCCATTTGAATTTCTTCTTTTGAGAAAGTTCTGTTTAGTTCCCTTGCCCATTTCTTTATTGGTTCATTAGTTTTGGGAGAATTTAGTTTTTTGAGTTCCCTATATATTCTGGTTATCAGTCCTTTGTCTGATGTGTAGCTGGCAAATATTTTCTCCCACTCTGTGGGTGTTCTCTTCAGTTTAGAGACCATTTCTTTTGATGAACAGAAGCTTTTTAGTTTTATGAGGTCCCACTTATCTATGCTATCTCTTAGTTGCTGTGCTGCTGGGGTTTTCTTGAGAAAGTTCTTACCTATACCTACTAACTCCAGAGTATTTCCTAGTCTTTCCTGTATCAACTTTAGAGTTTGGGGTCTGATATTAAGATCCTTGATCCATTTTGAGTTAATATTGGTATAGGGTGATATACATGGATCTAGTTTCAGTTTTTTGCAGACTGCTAACCAGTTTTCCCAGCAGTTTTTGTTGAAGAGGCTGCTTTTTCTCCATCATATATTTTTAGCTCCTTTGTCAAAGACAAGTTGGTTATAGTTGTGTGGCTTCATATCTGGGTCCTCTATTCTGTTCCACTGGTCTTCATGTCTGTTTTTGTGCCAGTACCATGCTGTTTTTATCATTATTGCTTTGTAATATAGTTTGAAGTCAAGTATCGTGATACCTCCAGCATTGTTCTTTTGACTGAGTATTGCCTTGGCTATTCGTGGCCTCTTGTGTTTCCATATAAATTTAACGGTAGATTTTTCAATCTCTTTAATGAATGTCATTGGGATTTTGATGGGAATTGCATTAAACATGTAGATTACTTTTGGGAGTATAGACATTTTTACTATGTTGATTCTACCAATCCATGAGCGTGGGAGATCTCTCCACTTTCTATAGTCTTCCTCAATCTCTTTCTTCAGAAGTTTATAGTTTTCCTTATAGAGGTCATTCACATCTTTTGTTAGGTTTACACCTAGGTATTTGATTTTGTTTGAGGCTATTGTAAATGGAATTGTTTTCATACATTCTTTTACAGTTTGCTCATTGTTAATGTTAATTCTTCTAAAAAACAGCAAAGCAAGTGTAACTTATTTTAAAATACAGTTAATCATAGGCCAACTTCTTTGAAATGAAAATGGTTTTTCTTATCATAGGGACATCTTCATAATGATGTTGTGTTTCAGGTATAGACTGCACCAGAGAATTTCCTAGAATGCCTTAGTCAATCTAGAATTATGTGAAAATAATTACATTTTTTGTCAAATGTGAAAAATCTGACTTTATTTTACATGTATAAACTCTAGAAACATCAACATAGTTTATAAGAGCAACTACAAAGTGTTAAACTTGATCAATTCCAGAAAAAAAATTATTTATACATCTCCCATTGGGCATTTTCTCATTAATGAACAGGGCTATACTGGCCCCAGAATGTCTCCACTTATTTCTGGGTTTCGGTAAGACACTTGATCACTGAAAAGAAAAAACTTATATGTGAAGTCAACCTCATTCTAGAAACTGGGCTGGATCTTTGAAATGCTGAGCACTTGGCTACTCACTTGGTAACTACAGTGAGTTGAGTGCTGCCCCTCAAAGATATGCCTCTGTCCTAATTCCCAGAACCTGAGAATGTGACCTTATGTTGAAGAAGGGCCTTCGAAGATGCAAGTAAATTAAGGATCTTTTCTAAAGGATCATTTCAGATTGTCTGGGTTTGCCCTAAATCCTTTGACAAGTGTCCTTATAAAAAACACCTGGAGGAAACACAAAGACAAGAAGGCATCATTGTGACCACAGAGGCAGAGGTTGGAGTGATGTGGCCAATAGTCAAAAAATTCAGGCAGGGCTGGGGGAGTGGCTCAAGTGGTAAAGTGCCTGCCTAGTAAGCATGAGGCCCTGAGTTCAAATCCCAGTACCACCTCCTCCCCACAAAAAGGGAGAATCATTTATTCCTCACAATTACACATTTAACCCTCACAAAAATCTGGGTGTTATGTTTCTTAACTAGTAACCTCTTTTTGAAAAAACTTGTAAATGATAATCTAAATAAGCATCCATTTAACCATTATTTGTCAAGAGATGGTATTATTGGCCAGGTATTGTGCTAAGTCCTTAGTATATAGAGGGCAACAAAGCATAGTCTCTCCCCCAAGAAGCTTTTAGTCTGGTAGAGAGAGAGCTTATAAACAAGTAAAGCTTACGGACAAGTATACTGACATACTGACAACTGGTGCTGCATTGGATGATGGGAAGTAAATACTAGAATTGGAGAACAGATGATGCAGATGTAGGAAAGTTGAGGTAGGCCTAGAGGACAGTATGGATGTAATCATGCAGACAATAGTTCAAGGATGTGTGTTAGGTGGTGATAGGAAGAGGGAGAGTCCTTCCAGCCAAGAGCTGGCGGCCCATACAAAGGTCCTAAGGAATGAAAGTCCCTGGGATCTCCAGGCCTGAGGTCTGAGTGTGGTTGTAACGCAGTGCATGAAGGCTGAAGCAGCACACAACCTACAGGACCTTAGGGACCCTGGCAATGATCTTGACTTATTCATAATGAATGAAATAGTAACTGAATATGTTTAAAGAGAGAAATGCTCTTTTATTTATAGTGTGTACAAACATCTCATTAAGTTGTTCAAAGTATACTGTGGCTGCTTTGGGCAGAACAGAGTTGGAGAGAAGTAAAAATATAACAGGAAGATCTATCAGAAAATTATTGTGATCCTCCTGGTGGATGATCGTGATGGCCTAAAACACAAGATGGCAGGGAAGAGGAAGAGGAGTGGATGAATTCCAAGCATATGTAAGGAGGTTGGTGTGGTTGGACAGAGGAGAGGCTTAATGAAGGAGTTGGAAACCAAGAATGCAGTCCTTCAATTCTAAGAAATATATGTGGCACTCATATCTGCATCCTGAGAGCTAATTTGGTGGCTCAAAACTTATAAAAGGACCTAATAAACAGTAAACTTAACTAAACCAGACATGTTCCTATGAATCCCAGAGTCATTTCTCAATCCTCACCCAACTTCTTGTTACGACAATTTCCTTTTGTTTGATTCATCCCACAAACAAGCACCTCAGGCATAGTTTCTGGAGGTGTTTAATGGCCCCACTGTTCTCTGAACTGGACAGACTATGCCTGGGGCATTAAATGCCACACAGTTAGAGGGACTTCAATCAGAGTGTGGCTGGAAAAATGCCACCAAATGAAGAATTTGAATGTTGCGTTAATGTTCTTCCATTCATAGACTTAGCCCTATTCCTTCTGTATGTCAGTTATAATCTGATCTGTGTCCTAATTCTAATAATGATAATTCTAGACCCATAAACTCCCTGTGATTTCAAAGGGAAAAGTTTCCTCATCCATCCTTCACTGTGAAGGCCAGACTGCTTACTTGACTACTTCTTGAATTGCATCTGGGTGACTGGGGTTCTGATCCCAGAGCCATTTTCTGTAAGTGTCTTGGCCAGGATCTTTACTACCTGAGAGAGCCTGTGCCAGAACTACCCAGCTAAACTGCTCCAAAATTCCTGGCTCACACACACTGTGAGATAACAAATGCTCATTGTTTTAGGACACTAAAATGTTAGAGTAATTTGTTCCATAGCAAGAGTAAGTGATACAGAGTTTGGTACATAGAAGCGGGGTGCTGTGTAATAAGTAACTCAAATCTAGGAGTAGCTTTGAAGCCAGAAAATGAGCAAAGACTATAAGGACTTTGAAGTATTTGAGGAATATGGGAGAACCTTGGAATAATTGTCTAGAGAGGTATTAGTACCCTTTGGAGAGATTTGTGGCAATTGTCCAAAGAAAAGTGAAGTCTAGTGCATCCTGGAGGAAAGGGTATCTTTGTTACACAATGGTAGAAAGGTCAATAACAATAACATTGTCACCGGCAGTTATGTGAAAGTAGAAAATGTACTCAATTAACTGAATGATCTAGTTAAGATTTCCAACAGAGGTGTTGAAGTTGCCACCTGGTTTCTTTTTGCTATGTATGTAAAAATGCTGACATTGGAGAAAAAAAAATACAGGGCTATTAAACATGAGTTGCTGGAACTTGATGGTTTAAAAATTCCCAGTCTCCAATGATGGCACATGACATTAAAATTTTTAAGCTGGACACCATGGCTCAAGGTTGAAATCCTAGCTACTTGGGAGACTGACATGCGGAGGATTGTGGTTCAATGCAAGTCTGGGCAGAAAGTTTGGAAGACCTCATCTCAACAGAAAAAAATGGACACGGTAGTATCCCAGTTGTCATCCCAGCTATGGCGGAAAGCATAAAAAAACCAGGCCAAGCCAGTCCTGACAAAAAGTGAGACCCTATCTCAAAAAGGACCAGAGCAAAATTTTTAAATGATTTCTAAGATAAAACCCAGGGCACTATCTGAAAAGTTTGTTCTAAAGGCGAAGCCAAGCTACGACTCTAAAATCCTTTTTTTAAGATCCCAGAAAGACCAAAGGTCTATCTCAAGTTTTGTTCAATCAGACAAAAGGTCTTCTACAGAGTTTAAGGCTGAGTCCCACAAATGCTATGAATTAAATAATAGTACTTAAGAGCACCGATGCATGTCCTACTCACCAGAAACCCCAAGTAGAGAAGAGTTTATTTTCAAATGGATTCTGAGCATGACTTGCCAAGCAGTTCAATTGAAATCAATTTAAAAATGATCATCTTTATAGAAATAATACCAGCTTGGACAGAAGGGGACAGAGACAGCATAAAATGAAGTTTGGGCCCTCAAGTTTCTGTAAGACTTCTATAAGCAGGCTAACTGCTCAGCTACAAAAATGTGCTAGCTTTCATGGAAAAGGAGAGATGACTAAAAAGGCAGAACTAAGAACCCAAAGAACAGAGCTGATTATGAGGAATTATTCTCTTACTTTGAGTCCTATCATCTACTTCTAACTTTTCCCAATTGAACTGGGAACTTCCAATATTTCCTGATTGGAATTCAGAATTGCTAAGGACCAGTGACCTTAGGACAGTGCTTCTTGCTGTCCTTTTTTAAGTAGCAACACCTGTTTTAATTATCCTTCATCTTTCTCGCCATGTAGGGTGTGTAAAGAAGACATCTTTTTCTTTAACAGATCTTTGAACGGAGGACTATACTTAAGGAGACACAAGCAAATAACCTCATAGGCACCTAGTCCTGATTTAGATGACAATCCTATAAATTCAGCTAATTAATGTATAATAGGATGTCACTTTGGGGAACCTAAAGAAGAGGGTGCATATATTCAGCAAGTGTGCAAAATAAGTTATTTTTGGGCAGAATGTGGTGGTTAATGTCCTAGGTCTTCATGAAGTAGAGCCTGACTCCCTCTCTTGCAGTGTGGGCTAAACTTAGCGACCAGTTTCTAACAAAGAGAATGAAGGAGTAATGGTGAATATTGGAAAACTGTGACTATTCCCATGTTTCTGTGTGGTCAGAGCTTTTTGAGCACTGAAAATAGACATGCTGTTAAAGATGGAGAATATCTCCTTTTTCTTCAGTCATCTGCTTATCACATTCTCAAAGAGATGACTAAGGTCACTTGTCTCTTTTTTGAGACAATCGCCTCCCATTCAAAGGATAACGAAACCTTTCTTAACTTCCCCAGAGCAGAGTGTGTGCATTCCTGAGTAGAGTCCTTCCTTTTTTTCTCCCGAAAGAAGACTAGATTATACTGTAGGTCCTCTCTCCCTTTCTCTGGAGGGGAGGTAGACCAGATGTCCAGTTCCCATACAAGCTTTGGAATTAATAACTTCAGAATTTTTCTCCTATTATACAGACCCTATCCCCAAATGAACAGAATCTACCTGTGACCGTGTCATTCCAAGGATACAGTGGAGCTGCCACTAAGATATTTTGTAACTAAGTAACCAGTCTATCTTTGACCCAAAAGCCTTGTGTTTACTGTCAGAATAAAATACAGATATCAAAAATTTATCAACAGGTCTATGGTTGTAGCTTAGTGGTAGAATACCTGCTTAACATGCCTGAGGCCCTGGTTTGTTCCCTAACACTGCAAAAACAAAACAAAACAAAAACACATTAGTGAGTTCAATCATAAAAGGCACTTACACCAGGTCAGTTACCATATTGGAGTGCAGTATTGTGAGGTCTCTGTGGGAAAGAACTGACAGTTGTGGCCAATGGTTAGTAAGAAACTAAGACCTATTGCTACAGCACTGCAAGGGACATTTGAAGTGATCCTTATCCTCAATCATATCTTTAGATCACTGTGACCCTGGCCGACATCTTGACTGAAGACTTATCAGAAACCTTGATCCAGAATCACCCATTAAGTTGCTTTTGAATTCTTGTTCTACAGAAACTATGAGATAAGTGGTTGTTTTTTAAAAGCCACCCAGTTTTGTAGTCATTTATTATGCAGCAAAAGATAGCTGCATAATAATTAGCCAGTGTTGGTTTCTACTGCTTATGTTAAAGAACCCTAATTAATACAGCACTTAAGGCATTTGGTATAGAAACTAGCAAGCACTCAATATATGACAGCAATTTCTACGGTCTTATTAAGAAATTAAATCTACTTATTCTGTATCCCTCAAGAGGGCAGACCTACAACTAAAGTTGTAGGGAAGTAAAATTCAGTTCAATGAAAGGGAACAAAAGTAATTCCAATAATTAGAATTGGAAACAGGGAATCATTTACCCAGTCAACTAATAAACTCTCTGTGCTTGGAAGCATTCCAGAAGAGAAGGGAATAATGGATGCTATAGAACAAATTCTTTTGTTTGGAGGGAAATTAAACTACCCTAAGTCTTGGTACCCTCCCAGCTCTGAGAGTCTGTCATTCCACAATTCAGCATGGCCTAGGGGATACTTGCTTAGTGCTATCATATCCAACCTCTCCCATTTCTTTGGGCAACCAGCCCAAAGATGACATAGCTGAGAAGGTCACTGAGGGAAGAGGAAATAGAGCAGGAGAATTTATGAGAAATAGAACACAGCACCACACTAAAATTTGATTTCTACATCAAATGTGAGGGCCTGAGAGCTTACCCTAAGTAGTGACTTAAAAATAGCAATCTTCAGGTAAAGAGAAGCAATGAAGCTGATCAAATAATAGATTAATAAGAAACTTACAGAGAAGCTAGAAAAAAAAACAAAAAAACTTGAAATAGGCCACAGAGTTTTGGCAAGTCAATCCTTGCAGATGAATGGGAAGAGCAGCCAGGAGTCTTACAATGGTACAGTCAGGGAATGACTAAAGGATGACCCAGAACGTTGGCGAGTGCTACAGTTAAATATATTAGAATTCCGCAGAGGTTAAATAAATAATTATGGCAAGATTTCATAAGGGTTACAGCTGAGAATAGATCAACTCATATTTGGGGAGCACCCTAATTATGCTTTCTAAAAGAAACATGATTTCTTTTGGAAAACATGAGGGTGATGACTGCCAGGATCTCTTTATCAAAAATCAAAAGATGAGAGCAAAGAAACAGAGCCAACGACTAGAACCAGTAAGGAATCATAATTCCAATGTTCAAACTAACAGGATGGGAAGTACCTACTATGTGATCCACAAAAAGAAAAAAGTAATTATTGTGGAGACTTAAAAAAAAAATGAAACTTGTCCAATGGAAACGGAGCAAGCTTAAAGAGGTGAGGTCTGTAACCAACCTAACTTGGTATGTATGTATTTGCCTTCCCTTAGCTCCCCTGCTGGATGCTTTATCATTCTTTAGGGAACCCAATTCCCTTCCAGCTAAAACATTTTATAGTTTCCAGTTGCAGTTGTACTGTGGTTTCAGGAACACAGCTGGAGTGATTAAAGTTTATGTAATTTTGAAGTGGCTCAATGTTGAAGACCCAATGTCCAGATGTCCAGCCAAGACATCTGGAGCTTCAGGACCCATTGGTGGTTTCCCCAGTGTCATGACCTGAGGATGTGTGTGGGAGAGGCTAAGAAAACTTTGGAAGATAAGATTGCTGGGTGAGGCCTGCCCAGCGTGGACAAACATTTCCAAACTGGGACAGAAGTTCATTGTCAACCTTGTTCAGACATCTCTACTGGTGATGTCCTCCCTGCTCACCATGGGGTATAAGTTATTAAGATGGTCAGGAGGAGTCTATATTGAAGGGAAAATTATGAAAAGATACTTTAATGTGAAGAAGAGGTTTAACCTATAAAATTGTAACACTTTACACCTTTAATTTATGTTTGTGATAGCACATATTCTACTGTGACATAGTCTCCATGGTCTGTTATAAATCACACATTCTGCCAAAATCACACAATTTACAAGGCTGCCATTACACAGTCAATTAAATCATCCAGGACTTTGCTACACACTATCTTCTCTGGCATGTGCCAGAAAGACAGTTGATCTCAAGTGGGAAAGTCCTGGCTGGCAGAGTGGCTTAAGTGGTAGAGCACCTGCCTAGCAAGTATGAGGCCCTGAGTTCAAACCCCAGTGCCACAAAATAAATAAATAAAATTATATAAAAAAAGAGGGAAAGTCCTTAGTATTAATTTAAAATATCTAGACCCAAAGAGATCAAAGATCCAAAGCACCCTCAAGAACTGCAATTTTAAACGAGAAGCAATTGCTCCACACTTCAGGAAAAAAAAAAAAAAACTCCCAAGAGTCCCACAGGCTATGGAATAACACAGGATTAGGTGGGATTCCTATTTTCACATCTTCAGTATGTCACTCAAGCATGTGAGGTAACTGAGTCTCAGTCTCCTACCCTATAAAACAAGGAAATATACTGCTTCAAAGGCTACCATGAAGATTAAATGAATAAAAGTAAAGAACACAGTACTTTCCAGACAGTGGTGGTTCTTTAAGCAATAGTTAAAATTATCATTCTAACTCTGAAGTGTGTGGACAGACCTATAACCCATCTCCTGG
Organism: Castor canadensis; assembly: GCF_047511655.1. NCBI lineage: Eukaryota > Metazoa > Chordata > Mammalia > Rodentia > Castoridae > Castor > Castor canadensis. Next base: position 131,827,926 of record NC_133393.1, on the reverse strand, counting down.
GGAGTCAGGCCAACTCTTCCTGCAGGTCCCGCTCGGTGCTGAGCATCCAGGGTTGAGAAGTAGACATCAGTTTAAAAATGATAGTTAATAAGATGAGGGCGTGATTCAAGTGGTAGAGCACTTGCCTAGCAAAGCCCTAAATTTGACCCCCAGTACCACAATCAATCAATCAATCAATAAGTAAGTAACATTTTTCCAACTCTCCATTTCCTTTGCTCTTCCTGACAGAGAAGAAAATAAATAATATTCTGGGTTATAATTAGTATAGAATAATAATTTTCCATCTCTAGGAAAACTCTCTGTGGATCTCTCGATAGGAGCTATTGATTAAAGCCAGTTCTGTGCTATGGTAACAGTTTTGCAGAATGTACAAACCAACTGTTCTCACTTTGGTTTTCCAACACCAACTAAAGTTAGTTTAATATTCATTCATTCATAATAAATATTAATGTGTACTTTCTACAGTGGCACCCCCTTATCTGAGGGACACAGTTCAAGGACCCCAGTGAATTCCTGAAACCACAGATGGAACTAGACCCTATATATGCTATGTTTTTTATACATGCATACCTATGAGAAAGTTTAATTTACAAATCAGGCATAGTAAGAGATTAATAATATAACTAGCAATAAGAGAATAGTGACAACAATACACTATAACAAAAATTATTAAAAACCTCTGAATTACTTATTTCTAAGCTAGAGTACCTCTACTAACATTTGGTCATTATTGCTGTGGATTTTTGGTAAGGTCTGTACCTTCTGGTCTGTCATAGCTGAAATATCTCTCATTGAGCTCATGCTCTGTTAGTCACCATTCTCTGTCAGAGTGCTTGGAGTCCCACCCCAAACATGTAGCCAAAGACTCAAGGAGACCTCATGCAGAATTTGTAGTTCCTCTCCTCTCGGGTACCCAATCCTGAAAATTCCAAGCAGTCTCACCATTCTCAAACCATGAGCTATTATTTCTCTAACAGGAAAACCACTGCATTCTCTTTGGGCTCCACTTTCCTGCACCCCAGGAATTTTTTTTCTCTTATATTGATTTTTTTTCAGAGAGGGCTGAGAACTTACCTCCTGTGTTTTCCTTCTTTCAAGGATTGTATCCTTCTGTGTTAGTTACTTTTGTGTCACTGTAACCAAATACCTGACACAAACAACTTGGAGGAAGGAATATTTATTTTGGCTCATGGTTTCAGAGATGTCAGTCCATCATGGCATGGTAGAGAAGAGAAGCTGACATCATGGTGGCCTTGAAGCACAGAACAGGAACACAAAAAGAGGCCGGGACAAGGACATGCGCTTAGTGACCCACTTCCCCCACACCCTGCCTCCTGCCTTTTACCATCTCCCAATAACGTCATTGTGCTATGACTCCATCAAAGGACCAATCCATTGATTAAGTCAGAGTCCTCAGGCATCTCTGGAAACACCCTCAGACACACCCTGCAATGTGCTTTACTAATCTCCTGGCATTTCTCAATCCAATCAATTTAACAATTAAGATTAACCATCACACCCACTGTTGCCTGCTGTATATTGCCTGCCCACCTTTCCTTCATACATTTTGGCCAACATTATAGGCGAGAAAGGCAAGTCTGATCTTTTTCTATTGTGGTTGGAATTGGAAGTTGCAGCCAGTAAATTTTTGCTTTGCTGTTTGCTTATACCCCAGGATTTTATAAGTCCCTAGGGGAGGAAGGGATGGGAGGACAAGAGAAGGAAGAAACCCAACTGTTTAGACTCCAAAAATTCAACACTGGAAGATCTTTAAGAGCTGGAGGTGTAGCTCAGAGGTACAGCACTTGCTTAGCATGCTTGTGAGGCCCTGGATTCAATCCCCAGCACCACCACACACACACACAAAAAGAGCAATAATCAGGTTATCAAAGAAGAAGAATTATCGGTGATAATAGGGATGAGGCCTGGCAACTTTAAGCCCCTTCACCATATACCAGGGCATGACTACTAGACACATTTTTTTTTTATCAATATGGTGGGCTGGAATTTGAAGTAAAATTTCTATTAAAGAAAACAAAGCAATGTGATCTTTCTTGCACAGAGTTTGAGAAGTAAGTTTCAAAACCTCTATAGAAGTTCTCCTAAGGGCAATAGTCAAGTGAGTTTTCTAGTTTTTTGTTGTTGTTTTTGGTTTTTGCTGGGGTCATTTACCTCATGAGGTACTTAGCTTTACCTTTCCTAAGACAATTAAAGGAATTACTAAAACTGCAGAAACCTGTGAATGCTTGCAGCTCGCACTAGCCATGATTCCCCCACTATAAAACCGCGAGACACTAAACACTGAAGGAGATGCACTTTCTAGTGGACTCAGGGTGATGAAGAAGATAAATGTGAGAATAACCTCTTCACAACACGTATTTATCCATCAGCAATAATTAGCCTGCTGATAATTGTAATAAAATACATTTTGGGAGCCATTAGCTAAGTACCCTCTTCATAATTTATAAAAGAGTATTAATTTTTTATCATTAAAGGAGAAAAAAGGGTCTTTCTGAAAGCACTCCACCCTGATCACACCCTGAGCTCATGGAGGGCAAAGAAATCCACTGTGGCTCATGTTAGCAGCAAGAGGATTGGATTTTTTTTTTTTGGGTGGGGCTGGGGTTTGAACTCAGGGCTTCACACTTGCAAAGCAGGCAGTCTATCACTTGGGCCACACCTCCAATCTATTTTGCTCTGATTACTTTGGAGATGGGGTCTTGAGAACTATTTGCCCATGCTGGCCTTAAACCATGATCCTTCCAATCTCAGCCTCCCAAGTAGCAAGGATTGCAGGCATGAGCCACTGGCACGCAGCTACAGGACTGTGTTTTAAGAACTGAACAGCCAAAGGGCTCGCAGAGATGAAGGACCAGAGGCTGCCATCAGGAACAATGCCCCACTGTGTTACAGAGCTACCCCGTATAGTCATCACATCCCCCACTGAGGACAGTCACCACAGCTGGGCACTGTCAGTGAAATCAGATGAGGCGTGGACACGTCTGGACACAAGTCCCTTGACTTTAAGTGGTCTTGCAGGAAAAGCCTCTAGACCTTTCACTAATGACTCATGGCTTGGGATTGGCTTTTCAGTGGTGGACCTAAGAAGCCAGGGTGTGCAATCAATGATGTCACAAGTTCAAAATCACCTGTGCAGGACATAGTTCCTTCCTCCTCACCCCAAAAAGAAACACGAGCCCCCTACCTGGCATTCAACCACCTAGTAACGTCTCCCTTCTCCCTTCTCCCTTCCCATAAATTCCTCTACTCCCAAGTGACTGGGCAGGTAGATTGGAGCTTGTAGCTCCCAGCTTCCTTGCTGGCTGGCTGTACAATATAGTTTCTTTTTGCAGAAGTCCATTGCCAGAGCACTGGCTTCCATGCAAGCCAGGTAGAGCCCTGCTTGATAACATCAGCACTGCTCCAACCAACAGAAAACCTCTGCCTTCATTCTCGCCAAATAGGCCCTGCACAGGTGCAGAGGAGGTGAGAGTCAGCTTTTCTTTACTGTGACAAAATGCCTGAAAGAAACAGCTTAAAAAGAGGAAAGGTTTCTTTTTTCTCATGGTTTCAGAGGTTTTGCTCATAGGCATTGATGACTCTAACCAGACATCTTGGTTCTTGAGACTGACAGGAAGACTCTAAGCAAAACACAAGAGTGTTGTGAGGATAATAATGGAATTTTATTACAGGACAGGGGAAAGGAGATTATAGGTGGGGTCTCTGCCAGGTGGAACGAAGACACCACGTGAGGGGAAAAAAGGGAGGGATTTTATTTTAGGTCATTTTTATATCACCCTTAACTTGAAGGTGGGGAGAAAATCTGTGTTACTCCCTGTCTCCAACAGCCTTCAGGCCAGAGGGAGGATCTGGGCAAACTCATGCATTCACCTGTGCTAATTCTCGAGTACCCTAAGTCCATGAGGGAGGAAATTTCCACTCTAGTTTGACATAGGATATACAATTGAAATGGAGCTCTCTGGGCTCAGAAGAGACGGGGTTAGGGTGTGGGGAGCAAAGTTCTGTAAGTCAGGCCATAAGGTTCTTAAAAGTCCCGAACTTTCCCTAAGTCTAGCCTGCCTCAATTTCAGGCCACTGTCACTTGGCTGCTGCTTTAGGCCTGTGGTGAGGCCAATACTGTGGGGCAGTATGGGGTAAAGCAAAGCTGCTCAGCTCATGGCAACCAGGAAGCAGAGAGAGAGACAGGAAGGGGCCAGGGGTCCCAACATCCCCTTCAAGGACACACCCCCAGTGACCTAACTTCCTTCCCACTGGGCCCCACCTCTTAAAGTTTCCACTATCTCCCAATACCACCATCACCTGGGTACCAAGTTTTGACACATAACCTGTGAGGAACATTTAAAATGCAAACCAACAAGGAGCAAATAAGGCACGTTCCCCTACCTTTTCTGAGTTCTTGTTGGGGTAAGGCCCTGCAACAGAAGACAGATTAATAAGAATAAAACGGGCAAGAGTTTAATAAATACATACCTCATGTATGGATAGGAGAGAGTCAGGAACTATCTCAAGATTTTGTATAAATCTCAAAAGCAGTGGCTTTGATTTCAGGCTTACCTATCAAGTTCCCTGAAACAGAGGAACAAAGGTATGGGAAAGACCCTGTGAGGGGGAGGTGGCAGGAAAAGCACCTTGAGCAGGGTTAAGTTTTGAACAGGTTGAAGTTATTGCCTTCTCTGTTGGTGTGAGTTTCTAGGAATTTTGAGGCATCCTTCTCTTCCCAGGACAATGAGGAGGCCCCCTTGCAAATGGAGATCTCCCTCCCGGATGTAAATTTCTCCTTCCAACAGTGTCATTTCTCTGTTTCTAGAGCTTCTCCTGTGTCTGCTGTCAACTCAAAATAATTCTTAGGCCAGAGAAGCATATTTGGGATTGCAAATTCTGGTCTCCTATAGTCATATTTTGGGGTGAGATATTCTGGCCTCCTACACTAGCTTCCAAAGAAATTCAAAACAGATGTTTTGGATTGGTGGACTTACTTCCCATAACTGCACTCTGCTACGTAGGAGGCTAAGAAAATGAGGTCTGGCTTCTGTACTAGACAAAATTGTACTCACAAGTGGAAAATCACCAAACACAAGGACATATAAAAGAATGGGTAAATAAATAAAGGAAGGAAGAAAAACATCTTATAAATTATTTGGATCAACTCCCTCATTTTAAAATTTAAGGGAATAAAGGCACATATACTAGAAGTGATTTGCTCCACATCTATTCCTCACTCTCAACAAGGCCCTTTTCATCTTGCAAGGGTGACAAATACTTCGGTCATTCCTGTCTTCCACTTCCATGGAAAATGTCTTTGATTGGCTGTGATACTGATTCTCATGGAGTCCAGATTTGAACTTATAATCTTTCTCAGCATAGCTCACTGAGAAACGACAACCATGGCACAAGAAATGAAACCCGTTCTCCAACTGCACTATACCTGACTGACTTCTCAACAAATTCTGGAATGAATTAATGAATAGAATAGGCGTAACACAATGAACAAGCTTGGAGTCCACGAAGGACCTTTTAGGTAAGTTGTTAGGCGAGCTCTTTGAGAATTAATAATTATTATGCAGTATCTCTATTTTGATTACTGGCACACACTTGTGATTTGTTTACAATAGTTAATCAACACCACTCTTCACTGTTTTTCTGCCAATAATATCGCCACATCCTCACTCTGTCAGATGAAAATGTTCCTCTCCTTGCCATTGTCAGTGTCAAAGTATGTGGGACTGGAGCTTGGGCGAGGTGGTTTCTTCCTGGCATGGGAGATGTTAGGGCTCAGAAAATGAAATCCCAAAGTGTGGCACTTGGTCATGTTGAGCTAAGGACACAGTCTCTGATCAACGTCTCCGAACTTCTACCTCATTTCTTTGGAAATTTCTTCCAAAAAGAAAATGTGATTATTTTAAAGTTCCTCCTAATAAAGTTCATTAAATAACCAAGAAAGGTTATCAGTAGGAAAGAGAAGAGGCTAAAGTTGTCAGCAGGACTGGCAGAGTGGCTTAAGTGGTAGAGCACCTGCCTATCAAGCATGAGGTCCTGAGTTCAAACCCCAATGAGGCAAATAAAAAAAAAATCAGACTAAGTGTCACCACATTTAATCTTTTCATTTTCAGAGATACTCTGAGATTTTCCTGGGAAAATTTTATTTATTTCTTTCTTTTATTTTTGCGGTACTAGGGCTTGACCTCAGGATCTATATCTTGAGGCACTCCACCAGCCCTTTTTTTGTGAAGGTTTTTTTTTTTTTTGAGATAGGATCTCATGAACTATTTGCCTGGGCTGGCTTCGAACTTTGATCCTCCTGATCTGTACTTACTGGGTAGCTAGGATTACAGTTGTAAGCCACTGGCACCTGGCTTTTTATTTTATTACTGTTATTTTTAGATAGGGTCTCACTACAGTCCAGGTTGCCCTCAAATCATTTTTGTTGTTGTTGTTGTTATTGTTAAAAAGGAGAAAATGTTTTTTAAATTTTCCTTAATGGGTGTCATTTATACCAGTTTTCCATCAAATAAAATTCTATTGATTGCTTATAATCTAAAAATTAACATTTACATAATTTAAAAATTAGCTAAGAGTGGGGTAAAAAATAGCTTTTCAGGCTTAGTTAGATAACATGTGACTCAAAGATATAAGAAATACCTTTCCCACACCCCCCTCCAAACCTCTGTGATATCTCATTCCTCCTGGGGTAAGGACACATCACTCCATGGTTATCTTGGCTTACACAGTGTGGTCATGCTGACCTTTATAACCTCTCAGTGGGTTCCAGTTATTATAACTCATTTGAATTCTTTTAACGTATCCCTCCCAGCACAGAGCCCTTACCTTTACTAGTTTCCCCTGTAAGGAGTCCCAAACCCTATCCTTTTTCATAGCTTTGTAACGTCCATCAGCTGGTTCATGCAATTGTGGGCATGGTAGTAGGTTTAAAATTCGTGGGGCAGGTGGGTGGGACTTAATGCTGCATTCTTGAGGTCAAATTTCTGTGGGGAACCTTGGTTTTGGCTGGTAAGGTCTTTGACTACCCAGACGAGGCCCATTCATATTATGGAGGTGTTAACTATGTCTACAGAATGCCTTGCAGCAACACCTAGACTAGTGTTTGATTGACTAACTGGGTTCTAGGGCTGGAAGCACTGGGGGAAAAAAAAAAAAGACAAAAAAAAATAAATAAATAGCTGGGTTCTACAGCCTAACTAAGTGGTTGGTAACCAGGACACAGAACTGTTATGAGCAGGAATAGGTGGTAGGATAGAGAGTGGGAGTCACAGGGTACCTTTACACAGAGTAGTCAAGAGAGAGAATATTTGAATGCCTATAATCTCAGCTACTTGAGAGGTGGAGCAAGGCTGGCTCATGCAAAAGACAGCAAAACAAAATACAAACAAAAAGATGGGGGCATGGCCCAAATGGCAGAGTGCCTGCCTAGAATTTGAGAGGCCCTCAATGGGTTCAATCCCCATTACTGAGAGAAAAAGAGAGAGTGAGAGAGTGAGAGAGAGTGCCTTTGAGTTAAAATATGAAACACTATAAGTGATGAGAAGGAATCAGTTTTATAGCCATGCTTTGCATTTCTACAATTTCCCAGATGATATTGGGGCAGTGGCTCTGGGGACCTACTTGGAGGCCCACTGATAAATGGTATACTTCTTTCATTATACAAAGACTCCTCAGTAGGCCCATTAGCATCTCAGCACCCCCTGCAAAGGCTCTGAGGGGTTTCAGATTTTGGGGAAGGAAAATCTCAAGAGGAAGATGAGGGCTGTTGATCCACCTGCCTCAACCTGCCGAGAGCTGGGATTACAGACCTGCAGCTACCATCACACCAGACCTGGGTTCATCTGTAAGATTTTATCTCTAAATAACATACCCTTTGTGAGAGAGACTTTCTCTCAGGCTGTTGTCTGCTCTTTGTGCCAATTCATTTATCATAAAAATCATTTACTACCACTCTAAAATTTCCTACAACACCCCCTCATTGCCCTCTCCCCTACGGAGAGAGGATTTAAGCTTCAACCTTCTGATACTTTTTCTTAGCGTCACTATTTTGTATGGATTCTGAGCTTAAATATGTAAGTAAACTTGAATGAGGGCTGGGTATGGTGGTACATGCCTGTAACTCCAGCTATGTGAGAGGTAGAGATTGGAGGATCTCAGTTTGAAACCAGCCTGGGCGAAAAAGTTGGCAAGAATCTATCTCAAAAAGCAAGCTGCCCAGCTATGCCAAGGGCAGAGGTAGGAGGATCACAGTCCAAGGCCAGCCCAGACAAAAACTCAAGATCCTATCTAAAAAATAAACTACAGCAAAAAGGGTTGGAGACATGGCTCAAGTTCAAATCTCAGTGCTGCCAAAATAAATAAATAAAAATAAATACACTTGCATGCATTTTCCCTGTTAACCTATTTATTGTCAATTAACTTCAGCAAACCTTTAAGAGAGTAGAGGATAAATTTCCCCTGTCCCTACAAGGCTCTAACTGCAAAGATTCTACTGAAGTCCTGCTATTTTCATTTAAAAATGGGAAGACCAATTCTTGGGCTTATATCTCCGGATTTAACTATACTGTATTAGTGTGTGTTTACCCCAAAAAGATGACATAGGACTGTGTGATGGGTTGAATGTGTCTCCCAAGGGTCCTTGGTGTGGCAATGCTGGAAAGTTGTGGAATTTTCAAGAGATGGTGATTAGTGTAAGATAATTATGTCATTTGAGGCACTGCCCCAACATAGCTCTCATGGGACCCCAGCTAGATCCCACAAGAGTGGGTTGTTTTAAAAGAGCAAGACCAGCCCCTCCTTGCTCTCTGGCTCCTTGTCCTTTTTTGTGGTCTCTCTTTCCAGCACATACACACCATGATGGCATCCACCATGAAGTGATGCAGCCAAAGAGCCCTTACCAGAGGCCAAACGTGGCCACCTGATCTCAGACTTTCAATCTGCAAAACTGTGAGGTAAGTAAACCTCTTTTCCTTATTTATTACCCATCCTCGGGTATTCTTTTTATAGCAACTTAAAATTCAGATTAGTTTCCTGCATAGAAAAATCCAGTGAGTATAATGAAATTTGTGTAAAGTTGTTATATTGTTTTTTTTTTAAATAAGTTTTGCTTTGGATGCAAGAGACAGAAACTTCAACTCAAACTGGCTTTAGTTTTTGTAATCTTTAAATTCATACTGTGCTAGGCTCAGGTCTAGGGGATTAGACAGCATTTCTTGGTAGCTTCTATGGAAATAATGGTATTTACCTCCAATTGGAATGACTTGGTTCATGTGAATATTCTAGAACCAGTTACTATGGATTGAGTGATTCAGTGCTCATGTCTAGGTCACATGTCCTATTCTCTATCTGAGATTGGAATTGCTACTGTGACATTTAAAAAAGTGAATTGCCACTACAAGGGTAATATCTCACACAGAAAGATGCCACCCTCGAGCAACTGAAGACTTAACGAGGGACCCACAATGAGGTATGGGCAATGCTAAGGGAACAAGGGTGGAGAAGCACCAAACACTAGGAACAGTGGGAAACTCACTCCACCCCTCAGCTGAAGGCAGAAGTGAGGGAGTTGTCACCAGATCTGGGCTCACCCAGTTCTAATGGGCACAAGCCACCCATCAGAGCTGAGGTTTTATGTCGGAGGAACATCACTGTTACCAAATTACAGTCCAGGACCCAGTAGAGATGACATTCTCCCACTCCACTCTCCTCTCATCTCAACTCTGATCTCTTTCCAGGGCCTCCGATGGGTTAAATCTGTGAGAATCCACAAGGCAAGGAAAATGGATGACCCAGCCTGCAGAGGTCGGCCCCTTGAGATAGAGAGAGAGCAGGGTGGGAAAGGGCCATGGGGTGGTTCGGAAAATAACTAGTTCTCTAAACCAGAGCCTGGAAAACAAGGGCCCACAAGTCAGACATGGCTCACCACCTGTTTCTAGAAATCTTTTATTGGTCCACATCCAAATGAACCAACATTTACTGACTCTGGTCTATGGCTGCTTTTGCTAACAACAGAGTTGCATCAGAAAGTATGTGGCCCACAAAGCAAAATATTTACTCTCTGGCCCTGTACAGAAAAGGTTCTCTTGCTTCTGACCCAGGCTAACACGCTCACTGTGCCTGATACATAGGCAGTATGCAAACAAGTTTTTACCGAATGAAGCAATAAATGAATGACTGAAAGTATTGATGAGTCCCATCCTTCACGTACGAATTCATCCATCCATGGTGATGCCTTCCAGGAACCCATCACACTTCCTTTAACGTGTGCCTGAGAGCCATCTTCAATATCCCATAGGTTTTGAGATGGGATGCAGATTGGCCTGTATGCTCTGACTCCGACCCTTGCCCTGGACTGTGCTGAAAGCTGTTTGAAAGGAGCCAGGCTAGACAGGCAGCAACATGAACCCAGTGTGGTGACCGATTAACTTAAACCCAAATTAATCCAACACAGTTAATGATGTGCACGGTCAACATTATCATACGATATAGCAGTCAGGAATACTGTAATTGCTTGGTTTTGTTTTTAGCAGTGGTGAGAATTGAACTCAGGGCCTTGAGCTACCTCCCCAGCCCCTGTAACTGCTATCTTTGACCCAACCCTAATGGGGGTCAACAGAAGAGAAAAGGGCAACTACAAGGAACTGAAAATAAATTCTCCAAGCCATCTTTGGTGAAGATTTCTTATAGTGGACACACCTGTAATCCCACTCAGGCAGCTGAAGTAGGAGAATCATGCGTTTGAGACCAGTCTGGGCCTATAATAGCAAGACCCTGCCTCAAAATAAAAGAAACAAGATTTCTGATAGAGCCGGGCACTGGTGGTCCATCCCTGTGATCCTAGCTACTCAGGAGGCAGAGATCGGGAGGAAGTGGTTCAACGTCAGCCCAGGCAAATAGTTCACGAGACCCTATCTTGAAAAAAACAATCACCCAAAAAGGGCTGGTGGAGTGGCTCAAGGTGTAGTCCCTGAGTTCAAGCCCCAGTACCACAAAAAACCAAAAAGATTTGTGATAGAGGGTCTGGGGTTGCTTAGCATGTGTAAAGACCTGTGGTAGTGTTTAGAGACAGGGACCAGTGGGGTGGCCGGAGAGGCAAGAGCACTACAGAAGCAGGAAAGCAAGGCAGAGCAAGAGAGGAGGCTGGGCCCCTTCACCAGTGTCATCCATGCTGCTCCCTGCCAAGAGCTGGTGAACTCACCAGATCTGGATGGGAAGAAGAAGAGTAGAAAAGGATCAGCTGTCCTCCGAAGAGATGTCCCAGGAGACAGATAGCTGGCAGTGCACGGGAGGCAGTTTTGACAAAACATCTGCGTGAACACAGCTTCCCAAAAGTACACTGCTACTGACCATCGTCTCGAAAAATCTCCTGAAATGGTCATCAGCCGCTGATTAGCAGGAAGCCTCTACTTGTTCCTCTTATCCAAACAAAGAGCCCAGTTTAATTCCGCAGCTGAAAGGAATCACGTCTGTGGCTGGAGAGTGAAAAGTGTGACTTTGCAGAGAGATTCTATTTATCAGCACACACGAGCATGTGCAGGTACCTGTGCACACCTGTGCACTCTCGCACACACACTCACACACACACTCATATACACACCACCCACACCTCACACACCCACATCTCACTCACTCATCTCACACACACTCACATACCTCACACACTCATATACACACACTCACACTCACCTCACACACACACCTCGCATACACACACTCACACACACACACACTTTTACCAGTCTTCTGGGTCTCTTCAGAACCACAGATTGAAAGGCTGGTGGAGTGACTCAAGTGGTAGAGCACCTACCTTAGCAAGCGTGAGGCCCTGAGTTCAAACCCTAGTACTGCCAAATAAATAAACAAACAAAACCACAGATCCACTATTGTGAATCTGCTACTTAAGATTCCAATGGTTTCCCATGGTTCCTCCACAAACGTATGTGGCTTACCAGGCTTACCATCCCTGTGAGGTGTGACTGCTGCCTCTCCATCTTTGTGTATCAGCAATGTCATCCTCCATCCTGTGGTCCAGATACGCTGAATGGCCACTCACTTCCTGCTTGGAGCCACAACCTCCCTTAGCTCCTTACTGCACACTGTTTCACTGCCATGCCTTTCTCATTAACTCCTGCTAGTTCCCAGGTGTTCGTCACAGAGGTCTTCCTGCAGGATCAGGGTCCTTCCATGTGCCTCTCGCTCTGTATCTACATCCCTGGTTATAACACTCACTACAGTTTAAAGTAATTACACAGCTGCCTGCCTTCCCGGCCAGTCTCTGCGAGAGCAGGGACCTGGTCTGTTTTCACCCACCCCTACATCTGCAGCATTTAACACACATCTGACACAACATGAACTGGTTGACCAGTGCCTGAAACTGACTAGAGAGCAAAAGAAAGATCACAGCCGCCATTACTCATCCCATTTTGTGGCACAAGCATGGGTTGATAGCTGGGTAACTTATTTTCTCAGAAGCCAGAAAGCATTTTTATGATAAATGCATGGATTCCAAAGGTCTATGGTTGTTTAAAGTCACACCCTATAGGACAGGAAATAAAGATTTCCTTTGATCTACTTGTCCTGGCTCTGATAGGCTTTGATCCTCACCATTCTCTGACAAGTGACTCTGAATCTGAATTAAGCAGCCACTAAACCCATCATAATTTCCTATGCCCAGAACAGTAAGCTGACAGATGTTTGGAAAAAGAGATTTAGAGGAAATGAAAATTGACTTATAGGAATACAATTGAGCCAATAGTTTAGTGTCCCCAAAACAACCATCTTCAAGCACTTAAAAATAATTGCTTCCTACTACAAAAAAGCTTAAATGCCACCACCCCTCAACTCCCCAACGGGTCACATCTTTTCTGGGGACAGATGTAATGCCAAAGCATCTAGGGTCCTGGGCTGGTCCTCATCTCCCAGCTGGTCATCTCCCTAGTCCTCAACCTGGGGCAGAATATGTAGCTTCCCCTTTTCCAGGGTTCTACAAAAGTCATGTCCTTATGATCCTCCCACCTTTTTCTCCCCCCTCTGCCTGAGATGGATCAAGAGAACCAAACCTTCCCTATGGGTATTAAGCACTGTTTTTTAAAAGTTCCCTGACATAAATGTTAATTCTTTGTAACAAACACCCCCCCCTTTTTTTTTTTTCCTTTTAAGTGACTGAAGCTGTCAGGCATGAGAATTGGGCTGCTTGATTGACACCATCAGACCCTTCCCCATGCCAGGGTGCAGGAGCAGCTGCCCTGGGACCCAGGCCCAGCAGGGTCAAAGACTAAATCAGCTAGGCTCCCCAGCATGTGACAATAGACCGCCACCTCAGTTCTTTGTTTTTGCACACACATGCTTTGTATTAGTTGATACATGGAACCAAAGACTAAGGGAGGGTGTTACAAGGTCACTACAGGTTCTGGGTTCTGTAAATGTAAAGAAAGAGTTAGCAGTTAACAGTTTAACCATGTAGGTGGGGCTCACAGATTTTAGATTCTGGGCAAAGGGAGGGAGGTGAGGATTAGGAAGGGCAGAAGGCCAAAGGGAGGGGAAAGCCAAGGACAACTGGGGAGGAGCGGCCGTTATAAAACCTACTCTCATCTTAGCCGGAAGAAGAAGCTTCCCAAGAAGAGTAGAGGGTGGGGGCTGGCACTTCCTTCTCCCTGGGTCCTGCGGCTCAAGCTTTTGTCCATCTGGGTGCAAACACAGGTGTTTCCCTGCATCTAGACTTTGACCTCTGGAGCCCAGAACAAAGTGTCCATCCACAAAGAATGAAGTTTTCTTCTATCACCTCTCACCCTTGCCGTGGGGAAGGAGGAGGAAAGGAGAGGCTTTGAGGACCATGACCACCGGGAGAGAAATTCACTGTCTAACAACAATGTAAATATGGTCTATGCAACAGTCCGCAGCTAGGCTTCTTTTATTTCCCTCCAACTCTGAAACCCCAGCCTGAGATTCTAACTTATCTTCCATCCCAGAAGGCGATTCTGATAGGTGGAAGAGGGTTTGGTACTGCTCCAGGATCTGAAGTAAAAACCACAGCCTTGAGACTCTGCCAAGCCAGCCAATTAAGCAGGTGTTGACGACACTTCCCAGGAACATTTTTCTCGATATTTCACTTTGACGGAAAGTTTACGCTCCTAACAACCCCCAGGAACCTCACATTTTCCAGGGAGTAGTGCCTGGGCTCCTAAGGACTTCCAAGAAACTCAGATTCTCAGAAGACTTTGTAACCGTCAGGCTCACTGGCCCCTTCAAGAGCTTTGTGGAAAACAAAATTGGGCTTTCTCACATACCCTGGGAGATTTAAATAACTAAAGTCAGATAAGAAGTCTGACACCAATTAGGCTGCTGCACTGGCTTTGGGAAATGAGTCCTGTTCTGTTCTTCCCACCTTTGGCTGCTGGGTGTGACTGGGTTGGCCAGCAGCAATGTCTGTCAGCCCAAGTGGCAGACTAGTGCTTGCTTCATCTGGATTTTCTCAGAATCCTGGTTCAGCTTAATGTTTTCTTCAAAATTATCACAACCTACTTACTAAAATCTAAATTTTATGTGCCTATCGACCCAGTGATCTTAGTGTGGGCCTTGAAATGTAGGCATCCATGTCTGTCTTACAGATGAGAAAAATAAGACCCAGAAACTACGAGATTCTCCCCAAAGTTCAGTAGCAAGCATGAATCAGAGACAGACTTGAACTTGGGTGTTTTGTGCCACACTTGGGAATTCCTAGAGTAGGTGAGAGCAACAGATCTTGGCCAGGCTGCTAAGCAAATGAATGCAGCTCCTAGCATTAATCCTCCAGCTACTGAATTTTGGTGTTGCTGGAGTTTCAGGCTAGATGCTTTTACTTGGGATCACAGCAAATCAAGTCCAGCTGAGGCAGGCTAGAATTAGGGAAAGTTCTGGACTCTTAGAAAATACATGACCTAATATTGTATTCCAGGTTGCACATTCCTCTCTTTCCCTGAGCCTTCTTTTCAATTGCAAATGTATTTAGGTTATTCACACCCTAGCTCAGCTCCCTAACTTTTAACAAACTCCATTTACACCCATGTGTCCTGCCATGGATTCTTCCATGTGGAGCACAAAGAATTTGGAAATCTTCAGACCAGAGACTGCACCATTGCTGTTAACGCAGCCACTCACCCAAAAACCAAATGGAAAAAATAATAATGAAAAGCAAGAAAGGACCTTTATCAGTACAGCTAAACTGGGAAGACAGAGGGGACCAGAGTCCTCAGCTCTGTCTTTGGGGTACTGACATGATCTTCCACGTGCTATAAGGAAGGGACCGAGGGGTGGACAAGAAGCACACATAGCTAATCAGTCTCATTCAAACTAAGGTCTGGTTGACCACCTCAGGATTGTCAGGTGGGGTCTTGTTATAAGAAAATCATTGGTGGCAGAGGGGTAGATTCAACTCTTGTCACAAGATGTTTGTCCAAGTGACTTCAGAAGAGAATGACTCAGCAAAGGAGACAGATAGAAAATGGGGGCAGAGATGCTGTTTTGATTCTGCTTTTAGTGACTCTGTTGGATATTTGTGGACTCAAGTGAAGAGTCAGTGCTTTTAGCAAAAGCAGCCTATAATTCCTTGTTACCCTGGGGAGATCTGGAATCAAGTAGGGTGGGAGCAGGAGAAAGGAGGTGAAATGGGAGATTTGTGTAGGTCCAAATCCAAAAGCCTCTACTCAACCTTGCTGGCTTAGGAGTTTAGCTAAAGGGAGGGTCAGAGTTCAGGGTTCTCGTCTTGCGAAACTGGAGAATGCACCTCATAGGCAAAGAGAACAAGTACAGTGAGAGAGTTTATTGAGATAGAAAAGTGTAAAGTGGGAGAATTGAGCCCCCAGAGTTGGGGGGGGGTCCCAAGAGAAGGTGCCCAAGAAGTGACATGATCGGACGTTTTTAGTCCATTTTCTCTAGGGCATTGCTCAATCTCTATGCTAATCAGATGTGCAGAAAGCAGCATTTTGGTTGGCTGTGATGCAACATTCTGATTGGTTGTGTCCTAGGCCTCACACCATCCTTATTCTGGTCTGTCCTGCTTTTCCTTCTTTCCACTCTTTAAGGTCACAAGAAGGTCAAAATGGAGGTTTCTAGGGTCCCTTCTTGTCTCAAAGGCTTGTGGAGGCCATGGGACAACAGCTTTTTATCAGCCTGTACAGAAGTATTTCAATAATTTTTACAACCAGTGCAAGTAACCTGGTGCTTAACAGTTGAAGATAAGCCCTAGTCCTAAATATACGGAGATACAGAATTGCTGGATAAAGAGGGAGCAGTCAACTCTGCTTGGGTGCATTAACAAGATAGCTCATCAGATCACCAGAACCATGGG
Source organism: Castor canadensis (assembly GCF_047511655.1). NCBI lineage: Eukaryota > Metazoa > Chordata > Mammalia > Rodentia > Castoridae > Castor > Castor canadensis. The sequence goes on along the minus strand of NC_133393.1, from coordinate 131,811,581 downwards.
GGTGGAAAGGGGTATTGCAGAGAGAAGAGAGAAGGAAGAGAATGAAAAGGTGGAAGGCAACAGGGCCTACCACCCATTGAGACCTAAGATTAGGCATTAGGAGGAGGGGCGAGAGACCCTAACAGAAGGGACTGGAGGGACACACAGAGACTTGGCACAGGAGGCACGTAGACTGGGAAATTCTGATAAAACCATCTTAACACTTTGGACATCATGTAGATATTCAGAGGTGTTTTTATTTTGCATTCTAAAGTACAAATGATTAGCTGGGTGTAATGGCCCATGCCTGTAATCCCAGCTACTTGAGGTAAAGATGGGGAGGGTTGCAGTTCAAGGCCAGCCTGGGCAAAATGTTATAATCTCAACCAACAAGCTAGGTGTAGTGGTGCATGCCCATGGTCCCAGCTATGTGGGAGTCCATAGGTAAGAGAATCATGGTCTGACACCTGCCCTTGTGCAAAAATTCAAGGCCCTATTAAAAAAAAAAAAAAACTAAAGCAAAAAGGACAGAGGATGTAGCTCAAGTGACAGGGTGTTTATCTAGCAAACATGAGGCCGAGTTCAAATTCCTGTATCCACCCCCCCGATAAAATAAAATAAAAATTATTAAACTTTCAAATAAAAATTTTAGCCAAGTATGTGAATAACAGACATTTTCAGCCCTCCGACACCTCCATCAAGTCCTTGGTGCTTCATATGCACAGGGTTTCCTTGCCTACTCCCTGGCCCCTGCTGGCCTTGCCTTACCCCTGCAGCCTTGCTGGAACTGGATCTCTTCAAAACCCCAGAGTGCCTAGGTGACCCCCTGACTTCTGTCCACACATTCCAGGGGTCTTTCCCTTCCTCGACAAGAGGCTACGGATGCACTGTCAGTGAAGTCGTCACTGAGTCTTGCTACATTGCCATCTGTCCTGAGTACCTCCCTTCTCAGTTGATCTGAAGACTGTTATAACAATAGGGAAAAACTGAAGTCACACCTTTCTATACTAAATGTCCATCTCTCAACACAAAAATGTGGACTCACGAATTTGATTGCTTTTGGAGGAGAAAGCCAAGTAGAGACACCTTCCAGTGCAGGCAGGGATCTGATTATGTCCCTGTGTTTTCAGGGGTGTGTGTGTGTGAGTGTGTTTTCCTACTCACTTTTAACTGTGGTGACCTAGGTTTATAAATTCAGACAGAAACTCAGACTCAGGTACAGTGGAAAAAGCATTTGACTGGGTGTCATGAAATTTAAATTCCAATCTTTTTTTTTTTTGGCAGCACTAGAGTTTGAACTCAGGCCTCATGGTTGCTAGGCAAGCGCTCTACCTCTTGAACTACTCCACCAGTCCTCGAATTCCAGTCTTTAAGGATCTGTTCCCTGAGCAAGCTGTGTTCTCAGTCTCCACTCCCTTCTCTTCCTAAACTTTAATTTCCATAGCCTGAAGTAGGGAGGTAGGGGCTCAATGACCTGTCAAACAGTGGTTCTCATTATTTGTGTCTGTAGCATGTTTTTAAATAACAAAATGTGGAGTAGTAAGTAGCACAATTTAAAACTTTCAAAGACTCAAAACCACACTAGAAATGTCGGCGATCATTAAGCACAATCCCACCCATAATAAAATAGTATCTCCCAGTTTCTATAAAATCACCCACCCATATTTGGTCAATCCGAGTTCTTTCAGTGCAACTGTTACCACCTGGTTATTTTCTCACGTACCCCAGAGTCAGAGCTGTTCTGTGTTCTGGAAGCTCTGTGACTTTTTGTTGCCAGTGCATGGCCTGACATCCCACACTTACCTCATAGACTATGTTTGTTGCAAGTCATGTGATCTGTACAGCTCAGTGCTTCATCTGACACAAGCTACAGTGATATGAGAAGTAAGAGATAAGTCAAACTAGTTTTTAAGTGATGGAGAATGACTGTTCCAAGGCTCATGCTAGCTGAAAAGTTCTATAAACTATAAATTCAAGCAAAACAAAACAACACATGAAGAAAGATCTAGTTGAGGTGATGCCAAGGTTTGGGTGTGTCCCCCAAGGTTTCGTGTGTTGGAGGAATGGCCTCAGTGTGTTTGTGTTGAAGTGGTACAAGCATTAGGAGGTGGTAATCATTGGGAGGTACTACCCTGGGAAGAGATTAACATAGTTCTTCTGGGACCTCAGTGAGCTCCCTCAACAGTGAGCTATTATAAAAGGGTTAGCCTGACCCTTCCCTGGTCTCCAACTTCCTGTTTCACCTTGTGATCGCTCCTTGTACGTGCTCCTATCATGATGCCATCTGCCATGACATGCAGCCAAGGGGACTCCCAACAGAGGCTGAACAAAGGAGGCTGCCTATCTTGAATGTCCAACCTCCAAAACTGTCATCTAAATAAACCTCTTCTCTTTAAAAATACACCACCTCAGGTATTTTGCTATAGCAACTAAAAATGGACTAATACAGGTAGAGTGCTGAATTAAAGAACTGAGTCTGTGTGGTTGAAGAAAGACATCTTATTGATGAGAAAGTGAGCTCAGAAGAATGAATGTGGCTCCTGTGAGCCTGCGGTCTGAGGGCCATTGTCATAAAAATGAGTGATAACCACTACTCAGAATCTGAGTAGCAATGAGATAGAAGCTGGTTTATCTCAATTTCTAACAGGTATAATTTTTAGAAGGTGGCATTTAAGCTTTTTGTAGTAGGAAGCAATTATTTTAAAGTTCTTAAAGATGGTTGTTTTGGGGTTCCCCAGGTTGAGGACAAGAAGGATGAGAAGATGATCAGCTGGGAGATGGGGACCAGCCTAGGACCCTAAATACTCTGCATTATATCTGGCTCCAGAAAAGAAGATGTGACCCGTTGGGGAGTTGAGGTGGTGGGGGCAGGGAGACTCTGTACTAAGATTACTTTTCACCCTGTGAGAAAACGGATGCTTAGAATATAAATTAAGTTTCCTAAGGGAGAAGGCTGATATTCTTATATCCTATTGAAATTAGGATTCCACATTTGGAAAGTTAATGGAATAATCCATGAATCTATTAAAATCCTGAAAAGCTATATACCTAACATTCAGATTCTACTGATTCTTTGATTCGAGCCATTGGCCCCTTTATTTCTTCACAGAGCTATGGTATCCTACACCCCATGGAATAGGACAGGGTAGGAAACAGGCCATCTCTCACCATGAAGAAGTGCTCAGTTTCCAAGAAGCAGGCATTAATATTAAACAGGAGGGAGCCAGTTAAGTGAATAGACATTGCCATGCAAACTATGAAGAGGCTGGAGAATGAAGCACGATTTGTGCTAAGGAACATTGTCACAGCCCCTGGGTGTTTACCAAAAAAGAAAGCCACCATCTGCAGAGGGCTTAGCAACAAATTTATCCTACATTCATGTGTTCCTAATGCAAGGCAATTTAATCAGGAAGAGTGTCATCACTGAAATCCAGAAAACCATTCTGGTCTTTTCCAGATTTCGAAAGATCAAATTCCAGCTGAATTTCTGTGATATACCATTTAAATATCTTGGAAATATTATGTGTTTTTGAAAAGTTAAATATCTTGGATATATATTTCCAAATTATATATTTTATATGTGTTTATATTTAATATTTTATATTAAATATTAAGTTAATAATATTTACAATATACAATAGCAATACCAGTAGGAAATCACTGAACATCATAAGATACCTTGCAACATGATGGCATGTTGGAGAGGATAAATTCACAATTTTCAAGAGCCAATCACTTTTTTCTTTCATTTATTGAGTTAAAATCCAGCTGGGCACTGGTGGCTCACATCTCTAATCCTAGCTACTTGGGAGGCTGAGATCGGTAGAATCTCAGTTCGAGAGAAGCCCAGGCAAATAATTCTAGAGACCCCATTTCCAAAATAACCAAAGCAAAATGGACTGGAGGCATGGTTCTAGTGGTAGAGCACCTGCCACTAGACAGCTCCCCTGTCCTGGTTTTCTATAGTCCCAACCCATGTCATCTTTGACGCTTAGCCTGTTCCCCTTACTCAGAAAAGGACAGTCATTTTCACATGGAAGCCTGGGGCTTCCTCATCACTACAGTACTCACTTGTAGGAAGGCAGGTAGGAGAGTGAATTCATTTTCATCTCCCAGAAGGCCTGTACTTAAGATAAATAGAACTTCAATGATAGTTTTTCTCCCTTTGGCAATACTGAGGTTTGAACTCAGGGCCCTGTGTTCATAGGCAGGTGCTCTACACTCCAGCTACTTTGCCAGCTGACCAAGGACAGTGTTTTGAATTACAAAAGCTACCTGTGAACTGAAAATAGTGATGTAAGTTTGAGAAGGGGAACGGGATCATAGGAGGAAATGAGCAAAGCTCACTTACCTCAACAGGAAGTCAACATATGAAGACTGAAGTTGACTGACTAATCACGAAAGTCAGCAAAGCAGATTATTTACCCATATGGAAGAAACCACCAGAAGATTCAAAACTCTAAAATTTAAAAAGAGAAATGGTTTCTGGAGAAAAGAGATCTGGGGCTAGGGAGAAGTGAGGCAGGAGACTATTTCTTCTGTTATAAACGCATCTTAACTTCTTAACACTTCCCCATGTGTATGTCTTTATTGTTACATTTTTAATGAGGGGGAGCCATTTTTAGCGTTTAATTTTTAATGGTGAAGAAGATAGTGGGGCTGGGCTGTAGCCTTGGGTTTGGTCTCCAGCATGGAGAGGGGAAAAGATATTGATCTACACAGTATGCAAAGCGTTCAGAATTTCAAAGCCTTGTCAAATAGCTTGGTAGCTCTGTCATGTCCAGGAAACCGGCAAATGGGGACACACATGCCTTCCCTGTCTCAGACTCCAGAGGGGGAGCTGGGGTTGGCGATCAGCACGCAGTCCGTTGTCTCTTCTGGGCACCCTCACAGGGACCCCCCTCTGCAGACCACCTTAACTGTGTCTTTGTGTTTCTAGGCATGTCCTTGCCATACTTGGAGTCGTTGGCACAGGGCTCAGAAGCTCTGGCTTTTCCTCTTTCCATCTTCTTACCTAACCTTCACCCACTTTCCTGGGAAATAAGGATGAATTAGTCTTATCTGTACCTCCAGGGATACAGGAAGCTGCATCCCCTGATCCCTTTCACACTGTGAGATCGATTTCCGCCTGAGTCATCGTTTTCACTGTTTTACGATGGCATTTTTCTGATAAGACAACAAGAGACCTTGACATGAAGGCGTGTGCATGGCACTTTTCCCAGGATTGAATTAGGAGATGTCAGAAACTGCAGGGTGAGGTGATTTTTCTCTGCCATGTGACGCACTGGAGGTGATTAAGCCAGGCATGGAAGCTGTTTGGCAGGACAAGCTCTGTGGAGGTAAACAGAGAGAGCAAAAGGATCCCACAATTCCCCGGCTAACCTTCCATCAGGTAGGTTGTTGACACTGCATTAACACTCAGCTCAACTGTCAACTAAACCCAAGTTCATAGAGCCAAAAGGTGTCACAGGCACCCTTTTCCCATCTCCACGGCCTTGAACCCCCTGGGATGAGGGTGACTATCTCTCCTGTTCTGTGTTGCTCGCTCAGCCATGCCTCATCTTAGATCTGAAAGATGGGGCGCTGGTGATTCAAACAAGTGAATGACGGAATCAAAGGCCTGAAGATGTGAGGGAGGAGGCAGATCAGTTGGAACTTTCCAGGCTGGAGGCATATTAAAGCCACATTTAAAAAGCCATACTATCACTCGGTCAGATTGTGACTTTCTCAGAGTATGTCTTATAGATGCTCATGACTGTCACCACCCCCCATCAAGATGTTTGCTTCCTAAGTTTGATGAATAAAATATAGGTGATAATTCTACTCCACACGAAAGCCTGTCAGGGAAAATACGCTCTGTAAAACCAAGATATTACATCATTACCACAATGTAGTGCCTTGGAAGTGCTGAAACCAAGCTGGGCATGGTAGCTCATGTCTATAATCCCAGCTACTCCAAAGTCTGAGATCAGGAGTATCATGGTTCAAGGCCAGGCAGGAGAAAAGGTTAGTGAGATCCCATTTCAACAAATAAGACAGATGTGGTGGTAGATACCTGTAATCCCAGCTATACAGGAGGCATAGGTAGGAGGATCATGGTCCAAAGCTGGCCCAGGCAAAAAGTGTGAGACCCTATCTGAAGAATAACTAAAGCAAAAAGGGATGGGGGCATGACACAAGGAGTAGAGCAGGTGCTAGCAAGTTCAAGGCCTGAGAGCAAATGCTGACACTGGCAAAAAAAAAAAAAAAAAAAAGAGGAAGTACTGATACCATCTATTGCTCTTGTAAAATATGTCCAGCTGTCTGTAGGCACATCTCTGGGAGAGTCCAGTCTCGACGTTTGGTGCCACCAGCACTATTTTATTGAATTTGCTCTGGTGTGGTCTCTTTTTTGTTCATTTTATAGTGGGTTTATCACATGTTCACACACCATATCATGTAAGTTGGTCATATCCCCCCATTACCCACTTTGTCCCTGCTCCCCCTCCTGCTGGCCCCCTTCCCCTACCCCCTTGTACTGTCATGGCTTTTTTTTTAACTCTAGATTCTGCATATGGAGAAAATATATGGCATTTGTCTTTCTGAGCCTGCCTTATTTCACTTAACTTGATGCTCTCCAGCTCCATCCATTTTCCTGCAAATGACATAATTTTGTTCTTCCTTATGCCTGAGTAACACTCCCTGTGTGCAATGTTACATTTTCCTTATCCATTCATTTGATGAGCACCAAGCATAATTCCATGACTTGGCTATTATAAATAATGCTGCAATAATAATGGGTGATTTAAATTCCAATGAATTTAAATTAAACGCAATTGAAATCTCAAGTGATTTGTGTTAAATTTTGGCTCTAATAATTAGCATCTGTGTGAGTTATAAGGGCCAGATCCAGATTTTGTATGGCCTGCAGCTGATAAAGGGGGTGGGGGCACTTTAAGGAAAAGAATATAAATGTACAGATTCAAATTTATACAGGGCCTTGAAAGAGTTTCATGTAAATGAGGAGCCTGAGCTTAAATTTTATTAGCTTCACAGTAGATCTGAATCTAGGTACCCAGGAAGCTGTGACCATTCTGAATCGTTTACTCATTTATAAAATCAGAATAGTCATCATTATTTTGTAGAATTAAGGATTACATACAGTACCTTATAGTGTCAGCATTCTAGAATTCAAAAAATGGGAATTTGTTATGAATATTCAAATGAAAACAGTCATCTAATATAATGATGAGGTAAAAACTTTTCTGAATTCTGATTAGCTGTGTGTGCATGTGGACAGATTCCAGTCCTGATGACAATTGGCCAACGACAAACTCTCAGAACTGACAATAAAGCAGGGTGATCGGCAGCAGTTGTCAGACGGAAGGAATCTGTGGATGGGCTGGGGCAGGTGCTCCCCCAGCGTGGCAGGGAGTCCTGCCGGGGTGTCAGGCCTCCTCACCTGAGTGCAGCCAGGAGCCTGGCCTAGGGACGGGCACAAGGATGGTCCAGAAACAGCCCGTCTTGCCAGAGGTAGAGGAGCAGAGAGGGAGGAGGCAGAATCCAGATTTGAGAGAAAAGAGGAAAAAGCAATAAATGAAAACTTGCAGCTCGCAGGGAATGGAACCTATTACTCAGATATTAAAATGTCGGGGGAACACACATCAGCTTCAGGCCTTACGAAAGGTTTTTCCATAGTGATCAGTCCTTGTCACCCACACAGAAGACTGTTTCCACTCCTAGTGAGGAGCCTGCTCCACTTGGTGTCCTTCTAAACTTCCACAGGCCTTACATTTATTCATAGTATTAACAATGGCCAGCACCAGGGAGCATGTACTACGTGGGAGCTACTCACAACCCGCCGATCTTTTGATGAGCTTGTGGATGGGTGCTTTTCAATCACTCCATATTACAGATGAGGAAACTGAGGCACAGAGATGTTGGGTAACACACTCAACCTCACATGGTTGTTAAAAGAATTGGGATTTGAACTCACTCATCTGTTTAGGATCCTCATAGCCGATTCCATTCATGGCACTGTGGAAACAAGGGCTCCCAGAAATACCCTTGAAAGTCTTCCCTGTTTTCTTTCACTTTGAAGCATAGTATAAGCCAAAAATATGAAGCATGGAGGTTGGACCAAGAAATGTCAGATCAAACCCTGTCTAGGACTAGTTAACTGAATAATTATGATTCACATCCAGCAGGACATTTGCTAACTAACCTTTAAAAATGTCAGCGAAAAATATTAAGTAGAATCATACACTAAGAATAGTGTGATCTCCATTAAAATAAAAAGTTTACACACACACACACATACACACACACACACACCAGTCCTTCCATCTGACTAGCAAGACTAAGTATAAACTCATTCATCTGCTATCTCACACTGCCACCTCCGCCACCCTCCATTTCCACTCAGGTCTCTACAGCAGTCTTCAAAGAGGCAGATTAAGTTCAAGTTCAAGAAAAACCTGAGGCTGATGCCTGGGACCACTGAGTACAAACTCATAGTAACCATTGCTTTCTTGCCAACAAACAGGGCACTGCTTCCTTCCTTCTTTCTTTTTAATTTTAAATTTTTGAAACAAAATTATGCTTTTTGAACAGTGAGAGAGCACATGAAAAATTTTTTCCCCTAAACTGTTGGATAGTAAGTTGCTGATAGGATGCCCGTCACCTGCCTCCTTCAGTGTTAACCCCTACAAACAAGGGCACAGTTCAGCCATCAACATCACATCAACATTGCTGTGCTCCCACTCTCCACTCCTCAGGTCCTGTGTCAGCTCTGCCAGTTGTCCCAGTAATGTCTTCCCAGCCAAAGGCTCCAACCCAGAACTGACTCACACTTGGTTGATTACCTTTTTTGTGTCCTTCATATGGAACAGTCTTTCTGTCTTTTGTCTTTTGTGACCCTGACACTTGAAGATGTCAAGGTAGAATGTCTTTCTATGGTGTAGAATGTCCCTTGGTTTGCATTTGTCTGTATCTCCTGACTAGAGTCAGGCGAGGTGGGGTTGTTCTTGCTGCATTCTGCTAAGTGGCCCAGGAGATTGGCTCATCCCATGACTGGTCGTGGTCACTTTGATCTCTTGCATAAGGTCTTTCCAGCGCTTTCCATTGTGAAGTTACTCTTAGGAATTATTAAGTATGTTGGGGGATGTAGTTAAAAATATATAAATATCCTATTCTTCATTAAACTTTCAATGTAGCCATTGACTCCTATGGTCCTGGGACTTCCTACTAGATCTGTAGGTTTTGAAGTGCTTTCATCATTATTTATTCAATGCTTATACTGTCCCAATTTCACCAGCAGGAGATCCTTCAACTAGCTTTCTGCAGACACCATTTCCTATCAGCAACCCACTTTTGGTAAGATCATCTCCTACCAAACAGAAATGCTTATCTCTCTAGGAAAATATCAGAGAAGTGGGACTGGACTCTTGTCTCTGCCCCACCCAGGTTCCTGCCCCGCCCCGGGAGTTCTACAGGCGGTATGAGGGGCATGACCTGGTTGTCTTCAAACACCATTCACAGGAAAGGGCAGATTCCAAGGGGTTCTCAGGGAGCAGATGCAAAGGCCAGCAGATTGGAGGTGGCCATGGGAAAGGACTTTGTTCTGATTTTTTGGTGCTGTAGAAGAATTTGACCAACACTTATCACTGAGGAAAGGATTTTTGTGTGTAATAAAGAGCAGCCCCAGGTGAAGCTGAGACACAAGAGAAAAAGTCATTCAAAGAAAACCATTCTTATACTTGGAAATCATGTTCTACTTTCTTTTCTTTCTTGGCAGTTCTGGTGTTTGAACTCAGGGCCTCGAACATGTGAGGCAGGTGCTACATGTTCTCCTCAGTCGTCATTATTGACAAAGGCAGCAATCGTTGTGCCTGTGTTTTGATGCCAACATTCAAAAGCAGGTGGGGCCAGAACAATTTTCATCGAGAGACAGGCGAACGTGCTGGTGTCCTGACAGAAAAGAAAGGCAGTAGGCCTTCTGCACCCCTGACTCTTGCTTCCCCTTCCCAATTCTTCTCTCTTCCTCCAACTCTTTCCTCCCTCTCTCCCGTGTTAGTCAGCTTTCTGTTGCTGTGAGAAAACACCCAAGATAAACTATTTAAAAAGAGAAAAGGTTTCTTTGAGCTGTCAGTCCACAGTTGTGGTTGGCATGTAGCAGCACAAGACATGATGGTGGGAGCGTGTGTGGAACAAGTTACTCACCTCATGGTACTAGGAAGTGAAAGAGAAGGAGGAAGTGTGTCCTTCTTGCCGTGTCCTCACACGGTCCTTCGTCCTTCAGCACCCATCCCTGGTGTTCTAAGTCCTCTTCTTATGAGGACATCCATCAGACTGGCCTACCCTAAAGACCTCATTTTCATTTAATCCCTTCTTCAAAGACCCCGTCTCCAAATATAGTCCCATTCTGAGGTACTGGGGGTCAGGTATTCAACATATGAATTGGGGAGGGGGGCACAAAATTAAGGCCCTAACAGCAACTTTCCTGAGAAGGAAATTCCACTGTGTAAAAGTCATTCTGGCATCTCTAGGATGGAGGTTCAGTAACACACATGACGTACTCAGCACAGATCAGCAATCACCATTGCTCTGTTTCCCCATATCCTAGTAGGGGTCCTTCCAGCACATACCGGTGCTCACCAAACGCTTGTTACAAGCGTTCTTTCTTTCATCTTGGTTGGGTGGGGTTGAGTAGCTAGAGGAAAGGCAGACTCAGATAACATCACTGGTGGGAAAGGGAAAATGAAGAGGCAAACGCACACTTCACCACTAACCTCTCCTGTCTCCACCAACCTGGGCTCACAAAGCACCCTGATTTTAATCATGAATAATCTTAACAGTCCCATCTGCCTGAGTATGTGCCAGGCATTGAACCAACCACTCTAGAGATGCTGTTTATTTAGTCCTCATGTAGGTACTGTTACCATCTTAAGTTCTCTCTGAAGCCCAGAGAGTTTAACGCCAGTTCACACAGATGCCAGGGGCTGGAATCAGTAGTCAGACCCAGAAGGTCTGAGTGACTTCTCCCAACAATTACGTCAGCAATGAATATGCATGAGAATTATAAAAGTACTTATAACATAAGGAGGATAGAGTACTGGCTACTTGTCTTTCATTTGAAATTGTCCACTTTAATAAAATTTATTATCATTTTAATTTAGATTAATCTAAGACTTTAAGTACTGGGGTGTGCACATTCTACCTCTTGAGTAGAGCTGCCTAAAGAGTTCTCCAGTTTTTCCTCCCCGGGGATATTAATAGCAAGCATCCACCTGTCCCTTGGAATCCCATCTGTCTCCATCAACAGTACATTTTATAAATACTAGCTTTAGCATTCTTTTGACTTCTCTCCTTTTTTTTTTTTCTCTCTCTCTTCATTTCTAAAGAAGCTCACACCACTGAGTATGTATCAATTTATCCTAGGAGTATGTGTGTCACAGCTCTAGGGCCCTCCAATCCCAGTGGGTGTGATGGATGTCCCGGCTACGAGGAGTTCTGGGAAGAATGACTGAGGGCTGGCTGTTTTGTCTCTTTTCCTGAGCTGTAGAATATTTTACTCTGAAAGCAGTAAGGAAACTGGAGCCTCACCACACCCACCCTTTCAAGGCCAACTGCAACTGTTCTAAGAAATTAGTGAAGTCCCCATAAAGCTCGGTAATAAAATCCTTCCATCTGCAAATCATCCAACTTTCTTGGTCCTGTTGAAACACTCATTTTCATTAACAATCTTTGCCCTAAAATCTTGGACAGACTTTGATCTTATATAATAAATCAATTCCTATGAAAGTTATAACATTGGAAGGCATTAGATCTTCTGGCTGCTTTCCCAACCTCAACCGAATCTTAGCATTTTAGCTTCATGGAGACCCCACTGGAGTCTCCAGCTCACACGCTTACAGCAGACTGGCCATCGAACCCACTGGTACAAAGTCCTCCAGGGAATGGTGGCCTTGCCACTTTACATCAGGTGACTCTGCTATGCAGGCCACACCTGCTAAAAGAAGCTGAAGCGTGAGGCTTAGGGAAACTGTCAGGTGGCCTGACCTGAGGTCATGCGTGACCCCACCGGGAAGCTTCCCTTGGGGTGGCTAATATCCAATCCAGTCATCCTGAGTGCAAGACACGGCTAATACACCTGCAGAAACAGGGGCAGGAAGGGGAAACCACGAAGAGGGAGACATGGAAACAGGAGGAGCTTTAGGAAGGAATTGCTAGGTAAAGAACAATTTCTCCCCATTGGAAGACACCACATTTCAATAACTGGGATTTGCTGTGGTTTTCCTGGGTAGTTTGACAAAATTCTCCCTAAGGTCTTAATGCATAGCTGTTGAGATGATTTTCTTGGCTAACTCCCTGAAGATACATCTGTCTCTACTGAAATCTCCTGAGGGTGTCAGTGTGCTTTACTGTTGTTGCTGGATCTGGAAAGATCCCAACACCACTGGGTACAAATGAATTCATATTTCTCCCACGGCTGGTCTTTCTCATGTCCTGACTACGTGTATTTTGGGGGCTCACCATCCCCACTTTTTTATTTCTTCTAATTCCTTACTAGTTTGCCATCCATTTTGCCAGCTTTTGTCAATTCTGTTTCTATGATACAGCTTCAGTATGTCAGGCCTGGTGACATTCGCTCACAGAACTCTCTCTTCCCACCCTCCACCCTTAGCAGGTATCACCCTGCTTTTTCCCACTTATCTGAGCAAGGCTACAAGCCATGGTAGCTCTATTGCTTTTCCACAGTTTTCCCCACTGCACAAGTGAGAAAACTGAGGCTCAGGGGAAGAAGAGATGCACTCTGGCTTTTCCCTTCTTCAGCCCTCTGTGGCCTCTCATGGACAGAGCCTCCATGGAGCCAGGGGCAGGGCCACAAGGGAAAGCATCATCTTGCAGTACAGAGCAAAGCAGTAGGGGGCATGGATCAGAGACCAAACAGGGACTGGAGGACTGGAGGTGTGGCTCAAGCAGTAGAACTCCTGCTTTGCAAGCATAAAGCCCTAAGTCCAAATCCCAGTCACTGCCCCCCCAAAAAAAACCAGACTGAAAGTGACTGGAAAGAAGCCTTTCCACATTCCGCGGCCAATTTGAGTCTGCCCTGCTCTGACAGCCTGTAACCTTTTTAGTCACAGAGTTGTGTGCCTGTAGTTGTTTGTGTTAGATATCTGAGTTTTTTTGCCTTTGGTCTTTGGGCTCTGGAAGTCTGTTGGGTTAGACACAGTAAGTAGAACCATTGTCCTCTCTGTCATTAAACCTGGCCCATGCTTTGCTCAATAAATCTTTATTGAGTGATGAATGACATGCGTTCGATGCCGTGCCTCGTCTGGGGTGTGTGGCAGGGTGCCAGAGGGCATCCCAAGCCAAAGATGAACACCTGACACATTCCTGGAGAGTTAGTTTTGCAGTATGGTAAGCAAGCCAAAAAAATAATGATTAATCATGGTATTACAATAACATAAAGAGTTATTAGCTATTGTGTTAGACAAAATTATGACATCAAAAATATTTCTTTCCCGGCATCAGAGGCCCACGCCTACAATCCCAGCTACTTGGAAGGCTGAGATCAGGAGGATTGCGGTTTGAGGACAGCCTGGGAAAACAGTTCACAAAACCCCATCTCCAAAACGACCAGAGCAAAATGGACTGGAGGTGTGGCTCAAGCTGTAAAGTGCTCGCCCAGCTTGTGCAAGACCCTGGGTTTGATCCCCAGCACCACAAAACCAAAATAAACCCGAGCAGTGACTCTCACAGTGTGGTCCCCAACCCAGCAGCATCTGTGTCACCTGATGTCTTAGTTAGCTCAGGCTGTAGCAAAATACCCCAAACTGGGCGGCTGAAACAACGACTTATTTCCCACAGTTCTAAAGGCTGGGAAGGCCAGGCCAGGAGCTGTCACATTCAGTGTCTGGCGAGAGCTCCCTTCCTGGTCCACAGAGGGTGCCTTCTCACTGCATCCTCACACGATGAAGGGCCAGGCCCCTCTGGGGGCCTCTGTGTCAGGGCACTACTTCCACTCATGAGGGCTCTGCTCTCATGACCTAATCATGACCCAAATAGCTTCAGATTGTAATGAGATGTGAACATATGAATTTGGTGCATGGGGATGGGGGGGTAAAACATTCAGGCTATAGCACTTGGAGTCCTGTTAGAATTGCAGATTCTCAGGCCTTCCTTCCCACACACTCTGGGCACGAACTACAGAAGTTTGAGAACCACTGCTTTGGGGGACTTAGGGGAAGCAAAGTCTTGTAACCTCAGTTACAAGATCCTGCAGGGCCACCTCCCTGACCTCATTTCCTTCCACTCGCTTCTGAAGCCACACTGATGTCAACATGCGGGGCACGCTCCTGCCTCAGGGCCTTTGCACTGGCGTCTTGCTCTTCTCAGATCTTTCGCTGAGAGCTCTCCTGAACTCTTGGGGTGTCCACTCAATGTGAATTTTTCAGGAAGCTTCCTTAGTCATCACGCCCTCAACACACACGTGTGTACTCACAGCTTGATTTCCTTTCTCTTTTATTTTTCACCATTGCACATATCAACACCGAAGATATTATATTGCTTTGTTATTTTTTTAGGTTAATTGTTATCTTCCTCCATTTCCCACTGGAGTGCTGTCTCTATGAAGTAGTGGTTTTGCTCTGTTACATTTACTGACATATCCCCAGGGGCTAAAAGTGCCTGACAGAGAGGGAGCATTCAAGAATATTTATTGAATAAAGACAGAAATGAAAGAGGCTTCAATCAAATAAATACCTGACCATAATTAACAGGAAACAGTTTCTTTTCACCGGATTAATAAAGTCACTAACAGTCATTCTTTGGCAGTTCTGGGATTTGAACTCCAAGCCTCACACTTGCTAGGTGGATGCTCTACCACTTGAGCCTTGCTTAATTTGAGCCTTGTGCTAAATCACTGAGTTTTGGGGCTTGTTTGTTACTGCCCCGTTGTCTAGCCTCCCTCACAGAGCATGGGTAATAGAGTCATTATCAACAAGCAGAGAGAGAGAACAAGTTCAGAAAAATAGGGTCTTCTGAGTCACTGTTGATGAAGGAAACGTAGTGGCGTATTTAGGAAGTGCTAGCGCCTTGATCACAAGTGTAAGGATATACACAGCTGCCTGGACCATGCCCCACACGGAAACCCCCACCACTGTGAAATGAGCACGCGGAGGGTAGAGAGTGTACTGGACGGGCTGTGGCGTCAGTCTGTTGGGGTTTGAGTCTCAGCCCTCCTGCCGACGGCCCTTAGCATCTTGGGGCCACAGGTCCTCAGCTTTTCTCAAGGACAAGAGTGTCAGCTACCTTAGGGGGGTGGTTGGAGGTTCTGATGAGGTGAGTGAGGGAGCGTGCCAGGCCAGTGTCTGTACCTACTGCTGGATCAGTAGATGTTAGCTGTTACTATTGTTTTATTTTTATCATCGTTGTTATTGTTGAAAGATGTACTTCAGTGAACAGAGCCTGGAGGGTGTGAGGAAAGTATACACGCCCTGGTCAGGGCACCATGTATGACCCTCCTGGCCAGGGATACCCAAGTCCTGGGGTGTCTACTTAAGAGCCAAATAGGGCAGGGCTATTTACTTACGAATGGGAGGCAGGATCAGGAGGAGGCAAAACCAGTCTCTTCCTTGGTGCCTCCCATCCTCAGTGCTGACGGCCCATCTGATACACTGAAAATAACAAAGCAATGATAACAGTAGCCCTCTCAGTGAGTGCTCTCTGTGCCAGGCGGTCCGGACTCACGCTTATCAACTCACCAGTTCTTCACAATGCCATGAGCTAGGCACTATTTTCATTCCCACACGATGCAACAGATGCACAGAGAAATAAGGTAACTAGTGCAAGCTCACACAGCTCGTGAGAGATGGAGCTGGGATTTGAACTCTGCCATTTAACTTGGAGGGGCGGGGATGAGCCCTGAGCTGGGAGTTAGTAAGGCCTGAGACAGAATGTCCACCCAAACACTGACTCATCAACTGACTTCGCGATGAGAACTGAACTTTTGCAGTCATGATTTCTCTGTCTCTGAAATTAGGATGACAGGAATACAAATAATAATTCCTAGCACATGACTGAGGTGTTGAAGAGCAGCTGGGGTCTTATTCATGAAGTGCCTTCTGCATGCACGGACAGAGAAGATGCCCAGTGATTGTCCACTGTAGTGTGGTAGTGTCCTAAACGGACTCACCTGAACTTCCTCAGGTGTCTGGAATAGGGTCTTGGCATGGTGGCACATTTGGTGTGCTCCCCACTGGAGTTTATGGGGAAACCTACTCCCCAGCCCAGCGTGTTGGTCAGTTTTGTCACTAGAACACAATGCCTAGGTTATTAACTTATTAAGAAAAAAGGTTTCCTTTAGCTCACAGTTTTAGAAGTTCCAGTCCGTGATCAGTTAGGCCCATTAGGCTGCAGATGGAGGGTGCCAGGTAACAATAGAGGGAGCACATGGTAGGAAAACCATTTACCTCATGGCCAGGAAGTCAAGACATGAGAACAGCTGGAGGTGTGACTGAAGTGGTACAGTGCCTGCCTAGCAAGCATGAGGCCCTGAGTTCAAACCCCAGCATGCCAAACAAAATGATAATAATAAAGAAATGAGAAAGACGAAGAGACGGGGGGGGGGTCCCCCAGTCTCCTTTGAGGACATGCTGTCAAGGACCTCCCCCAAAGCCCCTTCTTCTAAAGGTTCCATTACCTTCCGACAGCACCTCCTTGGGACCTAGCCTTTAATATCCAGGCCTTTGAGGGACACTCAACATCTGTTAGCCAAAGGCAGCCCCTTTCCAGGACACAGGGTGACAGCAGGCTCACCCCTCCCTCTAGACTTCTTGTCAGGAAGCCTCCTCCATCCCCAGAAGCATGCCAAGCTTTCCTGTCTGGCTGAGGCCACCCTGACCTCCATCTGTGGGAAGAGTGAGGGTGCCTAGAAGTCAAGAAGCCTCTGTCGTCTGTTCATGTGTCCTGCCCTGACTCCTGCTCCTCCGCACGTTGACCCTAAGGCAAAAGGAGCCACTGAAGGGTTTCTGAATCATTCTCAACAACAAAAAAGTTCCACGGAATTGGGGCTACTGAGTTCATGTTATTATTTAGATTCTGATTCTTTGAAAATCCACCAAGTCCAAACGACAGCAACACGCGGGGGGAAGCCAGGGGTGGGGGAAGAGGCGGGGGAAGGCGGGGGAATCGTTCAGTCCTGTAGCTCCCATGGCCTTAGATTTGGCTTCACCCTGTCCAAGAACAGAACTTGGACAAATGGAGTTTAAAATCAAATAGGCTTTTATCAGAGATTCATGAACCAGGCCTCATCCCAGCTATAAAACTGAAAAGTCTCCAGTGTGCAGAGCAGAGGAGAGGGGCATCCCAGAAGGGGGCTGTCATTCAAAGTTACTCTCCTCACAGGGAGACTTATCATGGGGGACTTGTCACGGAGCTCAGATGGACTGAACCCACTCTATTAGTTGCTGTAAATCTCCTGATTTTTTTTTCGAAAACTGGCTTGTTTCAAAGTTCGGTTTGACCAAGGGCTTCTAGCGTGAGTGACTTCATTCTGGTTTGGTCTGATTTGCTCTGTCCTAGTGCAGCTCAAACAATGGGCTCCAATGAATTTGATTTAGCAACCCTGATCCTGGGGTAATATTGATTTAGACAATGCTGTCATAGCTCAGAGATGCATTTCTCCCTGGTGGCCACTGTGGGTTTTTACCAGACACAACAAAGAGCAGCAGAAGGTTTAGGAACAGGGTTTGGCCAATTAACCAGCATTTCCGTGGAAATGGTGCTTTGTGTGGAACCTGTCGTAATTCAGCAAACATTTTGGATCTCTAAGATCAGTCTCGTTTTCATCTCGCTCCTCAGCACTTCCTGCTTTTCTTTGACTTAAACCTCCCATTCCTCTTTCATTAGGCTTGTCTCCCTTTCTTCCTGGCCTTTCTCTTCCTTCTCCTCTCTTAGCTAGCATGGTCATAATTTAACAACTAGGTCAATTTATACCCCAAATGGAGTGACCAGATTTAACAAAAGAAGACAATGCCCAGTTAATTTGAATTTCAAACACTAAGTGTTTGGGATATACATAAAAAATTATTAGTTGTTTACCTGAAATTTAAATCTATGTGGGTGTTGTGAGTTAATTGTAGCTCAGTGTGGGCCTCAAATGTTTGTCCCAAGCTATCAGTGGCTCTTGGAAATAAAAGGATGCCCCATAGAAGCTCTGTGAGAGACTTGGTAACTTTTCTGAGTGTGTGGTAGTACTGGGGTTTGAACTCAGGGCCTCATGCTTGCTAGGAAGGCATTCTACCACTTGAGCGACTCCACCAGTCTGCACACTGGTTAGTTTTGGAACAGGGTCTTGTATTTATGCCCAGGCCAGCCTGGCCTATGATCTTCCTATTTACACTACCAAGTACCTGGGTGAAAGGTGTGTGCCTCCGTGCCCAGCTCTTTTTTTGTTGTTGTTGTAATGGGATCTCAAGAACATTTTCCCAGGGCTGGCCTTGAACCTTGATCCTCCCAATCTCTGCCTCCCCAGTAGCTGGCATTATAGGCTTGAGTTACTGTACCCAGTTGGTAACTTGGTAACTCTCTTATAATTTAAAAACTGTGATTAACCAACATTTCCTGAATACCTCAGAGACAAAAAAGATTTTGGCCTCTTGCTCCTGCACAATGCCTGTGACTTCAGAAAGCTTTTTTTTTTGAAGGCAGCTGGCCACCTTAGGTTTTGGTGCAGAGACTACTGCAGAGAGCCACACACCAACCGGACCGCCAGGCCTCTGTGACAGAAAAGGCTGATTTTGTGAGTAGTAGAAAAGAGGAGGATAAGTTGTAAGATTTTCTTCATGATTATATCTTTGTCCTGACTGGAGGATGAGGGGAAAGAAGCCTCCTCCTTTCTGGGGCTCCTTCAGTTCTCTTTGGGACTGAAACTTATAAGAAGGAGGTGATGTTGTGAGCAGGAAGGGGTGTCTCACTGCAGACAATAGAACCTTGCCTCCCAGCCTGTCACCTTCCTTTCTGCTGGTGTCTAAAGGACACAGCATGTGAAGGCCACCACATTGCCTGGCAGGGCCAAGGGCCTTCTGCAGGGTGTGCCCACCTCCTTCCACACTGAGTGGTTCCAGAAGCTGCTGGGCCTAGAGGTCCCATAGAACAGTACTCCTTCCCCAAGGCCCTGAGGTGGCCTGCAATGCTACCCCGTTTCTCAGTGGCATGGTCCAGGCCGGGCTTTCTGCTCTCCCTGCTGGAGGACAGCCATCCTTACTGAGTGTATTTCCAAGAAAGCAGTCGACAGGCTTGGCAGTGCTATTCCTGGAAGTGTTCAATAGGCCATCCTCTGGCAGGGGCCGCTGCTGACGGATGGGTCTGAAGGGGGACTGTGTGCCCGGGGCCATCTTGCCCCAGCCTTATTCCCAGGTGCCTCTGAACAGCAGCCACCCCCAAATACCACAGGCTGTCAGTGGGCAGGGGCCACAGGCCTCATTGGAGCTGCTTCCTCCTGGCAGGGCACTGCCAGTGGGCCTGCTGCTAAATGAAGACAGGCGCCCTGTGACTATAAAATTATAACACACATCAGCTCAAGCTATGTACTGCATGTCCTGCAGTAAACTCTGCAGGGGACACTTGGCCACAGCCAGAGGGCATTCTAGACAGTGGCTTTAACTCTTGCAGCAGTCATGGGAGAGACGCCAAGTCTGCTGCCTGACACAGCAGCTCTTGGCAACACCCAAGGTTTGGAACTGTGTGTTGAGTAGTGTGGGGCAGTATGAATAGTTCCAGGGTGTGTGTGGGGGGCAGCATCTGTGTGTTGGGGGGTCATCTGAGCACTGTAGGATGTTTAACAGTATTCCTGGCCTCCACTCACAAGATGCAAGCAGCATCCCACACACATACACACACACAGTTGTGACGAGTGAAAATGCCTCCAGATGTTACTGAATGTCCCCTGGAAGGCAAAGTCGCCTCGGTTGAGAACCACTGGTGTAGCAGGAAGAAGATGGGGCCCAAGAGTGATGCCAGAGAGAGGGAGGCACCAGCTCAGAAACTGGTCTCCAGGTGAGTTGATGCCAGGTAGGCCATGGAATCTGTGGGCCTCAGTTTCCTCATCTCTAAAATGGGAAGAAAGAGCAGGTTGACTCAAGAGGGGTGTAGATCAGTTGAGATGAAGCACATGATGTACTTCAAGAGGCATTTCATTTCCAGATAAAACAAATGCCTAAATGAAAGGCAGGGCTCCCTTCTCTAGTAAGGAAATGCCAACTGGCTATTTGTAAAATTCCCCCAAGACTCCTAAATGAAAACAAATGCATACTTTAGAGAAAGCATTTTTTTCTCTTTATGTTTTTTCCTTCTGAATTCAAACAAGGATATGCTGTGGCTGCCTGAGGTTAATGAACGTGATTTTCCCCTTTGTCTTCTTTGAGAGAGGCTTGGGAAAGCTTTAAAAAAAAAAAAATCAGCACCTTGCAAATGATATTTTTCTGATGAAAGAACAGAAGGTAATGGGGGGGTCCTTCGTATTTTCTTCACAAAATTAGTATGTTTTCCTTTAGTTAGTAACCGAAACTGATGGTGAGATACCAAAGCCCTGCAGGAAGACGCAGTCATTGCTTTAACTGTGCTCTGCTCTTATATAATTCTCTGCTGGCTCCAACCCTCCAGTTTTCAAGGAACTGTAAAGAAATCTTGAAAGGCTAATGTTTCTCCTGTTCCCACCAGCAGAAAAATACAAAGGAAATGAGTGACGTGAGCCCCCCCATCCACAGAAGGTAGCATCTGAAAAGCCAGTCCTTGAGGACAGGGCTGCCTGGGTCTTGGGGACCCTGTCCGGCTCTTTCCCTCACAGCACATTCTGTGCTCTTTTGAAGATCCAAGGCCACATTTGCTTTGGGAAGCAGACACTGTGATTAATCAAGGGAAACAAAACCAGCTTTGTTTCCCTTAACAGGCCCATCAAGGGCTTTTCTAGGAAAACCCTTGATCAAGCTGTTCCTTCTATCTCCCTAAAGGCCAACAAGGAGGTATCCATGGAAGTTTATGCCCCAAAAGTGCCTTCCCAGAAAGCGCTTCATTGTGCTAACCTGCTCAAAACAGCCCAGCAACAGCCAGCCAACAGCAAAGGCCCCCTGGAAGACAGCAGATTCCTCTTGACCCTGTACCCACCCTAAGTGCTCGCCTGTTCTCACTGGATCATTCTGACCAGACAGGCTTCCTGGAAGGAGACATGGAGGAGAGGGGCTGAACCAAGCAACAAGGCAAGGGAGACCGAGAAGGCAGGCCCACGGCTCGCTGGCCTCGTTAGAAGAAATCCCTGTGCAATGCTGGTGCTAGGTACAGACAGAGGCAGGGCTGGGATAGGATGAAGTCAATGATGTGTGGGGTACAAAATTTAAGGGCATCGAATCAACTCAATAATTGAAAATATGATTTTGATGCAATATTTTAAAAAAATGAAAATGAATTAAAAAATCCATGATGACTCAAATATCAAAATTGAAAATCAGGACCCATTTTCACAGGCTTTGTGTGTCCTCAGTGAATGGCGTATTCTTGGCTTTGGCTTCACAGAGTCTCCACAAAGGAGCTTGGGGAAACAGATTGACCAGAGCAAGGCAGAAAATTCAGGGAAAATCCCTAAGCCAGGTCATGGGGAACAGGTGGCCTCCTTGCAGATTGTCTCGTGGGGAAGCAGGTTGGGTCTCACTCCATCCCAAACCACCCCCAAATGCTCCCCCCTCCTTTAAACAAATATTCTTTATGCTTCACACTTGCTCAGCAGGCACGCTACTGCTTACGCCACACCTCCAGCCAAATGTCCCTTTTGAAATAGCACTTTCATCTGGACCCAAGTTGGGGCATGCACACAGGGCCCCTAATTATAGCCTAATGAATATGGACTGCATCTCATTATAATAAAGTGACCTCACATGCACAGTTAATTAATCTGTCAATCACCAAAAGCCATTCCCAACTACCACCCAACACCCCTTGTAGTATATAAAGACCCAACCTAGCCAAGGCCCCACTGCTCTTGCGCTACCTTGCCAAAGCCTGCTCTCCCCTCTCCTTGCGGCGTGTACTTCCTTACCTTCAGTAAAACTTTGCTGCTGCCTTGTAATCTGTGGGTCTCCACTCAGTTCTTTGTTGGGGATGCTAAGGACCTGAGTTTCTCAACTAGGGTCTTCTGAGCTGGGGTTCAGAAAGAGAAGAGTAGCTCATGCCATGTAACCTGAACACATCTCCAGCCTTCCTGAGCTCTGTTCCCCTTTGCAAAGACAGACCTTGTTCGTGAGCACACATGGTAAACCATAACTCAAGGCGTCCATGATGTGTGTGCTAGAAGGTATGATGATGATGCTGGCACTCATAGTAGCGTGCATTCTTGGGGAGGGAAGGGGAGGAGAGGCAGGAGAGAGAAAAGGGCAGGGGTGTGAGGTACAGGCGTGGCAAAGCCTGGATTCTGAAATCTGACTGCATCCAACTCTTGGCTCAGTTATTACAGCTGGCTGAGCCTCCACCCATTTTCCAAACTCTCTGAGCCTCAGTTTTCCCAGTCTTAAAATGGGATAACAATGGAATGACCATGCAGTACTGTGTGCACACACTAGTGGGGCTCACCACACACACACACAGCCCTTCCCACCTTGAGCTTCTGCAGGGAAGAAGAGGGGGAGAAACAAGGGGGGGGCAGGGGAGGAGGCACAGCAGTATTGGAGGAAGAAAGAGAAGAGGGAAAGAAGGCTTCAGAGGAAAAGGACAGAGAGAAGGAAGAGGAAAGTCTGGCACTCAGATCCTATCCTAAAGTAAGAACTCTCCGACAGCAAGTCGGTTCAAGTTTCTCTGGAAACACCCTTGGAAAGACTCAAGGTCAACAATGTGTTTTAGGTTTATCTGTGCTGACACGGTGTTCTAGAACATGCTCTCTGTATCCATTCTCCCCAGACATTCACATTGCTGGAGGCTTCCATTGTGTAGGTTATTTCTTCAGCTGGGTGGAGGGAACATTGGAGTTCAATCCGCAGGGCTCTGTTTCCTACTTCTACTTATCCTGCTTAACTTTCCGGGCCTTGTCTGCCACCTCAAGGGTGAGCATGATTCCAGGAGTGGATGGGCGCATTCACATGGAGGTGGTAGCAGGCAGGTGCCCCATCCTGCAGCCAACCTGCCCAACAGAGAGGACCGTGACTAGTGGCTTTCTCTGCCTCCGGGGTTGAGCAGAGGTCCTGCCCTTGCTTGGGCTCTGCTGATACCCGCAAAGATCCTGCCCTGGCCTGGAAGACCCACGACTAGGCCCCACGGGCAGTTCCAGACCCAGTGTTGGAAATACATGGAAGTCTCAGATGAAAAGTGTTTCAGGGAAAATGGTTTCTCCTCCAGCCTTTGTAATGGAACAAAGCAGGGAAACTGTAAGTAGAGGGGGAGTTCTAGGGACAATACCTCCTGGAAGCCAATCTGTGCATTTAAAGAATAGAGAAAGAAGTGCCAAGAACCCAAAAGCATAAATATTCTGCAAATAAGTCCCATTTGCCCTCTTGCCTTCTCTCCTACTAGATTTATTTTTTTATTTTTATTTTTTTTGTGGTACTGGGGTTTGAACTCAGGGCCTCACACTTACTAGGCATGCACTCTACCACCCGAGCTACTCCACCAGCCCTAGATTTATTTCTTAT
The DNA here is from genome assembly GCF_047511655.1 of Castor canadensis. Lineage (NCBI taxonomy): Eukaryota > Metazoa > Chordata > Mammalia > Rodentia > Castoridae > Castor > Castor canadensis. Next base: position 131,787,948 of record NC_133393.1, on the reverse strand, counting down.
AGGCTGTTGCTGTGCCTACCAAAATCAGCCTGCCTTCTTCAGCACCCATCTGCTCTGAGAAGGTGGCTGGCACCCTTCTTCTGCTGCTGTGTGTGTGTGTGGCAGTGGGGGCTCACCCGACAGCCTACTGTAAGGATCACCCACTCATCCTTGGCCCAGGGCTGGAATTTAGGGCATAAATTTGAGGGGATAGGAAAAAACTCAGTAATCAAGTCAAGCAATATTATAATGCAACACTTTAAAAAATAAATAGTTCCTCAAATCCAGAATGAACAAAACATCAACTTGTAAAGAGGCTGCAGGCAGAAGCCCGAGTTCAGTGCAACTAGGAAGTGCTAGGATCAGAGGTCTTTAGTTGTGGAAATCCCAGTGTGATCAGCAGCTCAGGGAAGAAAATGTAACCACCATTCCAGAAATATGCATCTGTCCCACAGCCAGAGGACAGGGGGTCCCCCACCAACTATCAAAGCCATAGGCCCCGGTGCAGGGACCCAAGCACAGCCCCCAGCTTCTTCCTTTGAAACTGTACAGCCCCCTTCTATCCCCCTCTAGGACAATCTGGCCTCATCCCTCCACAGACCCACTCCCAAGGTCCCAAACTGACTGCAGGAGGTGCTTATCTGACTCATACAAATTGGGGTCTTTTTTAAAGTGTTGTTTACTTGACAACACTTAAAACTTGGGAGATTCTCAAACAATCCATATTTTAGCCTATTTTAACAATAGTTATCCAATTTGTTGGGTTTGCTGAACACAGTGTGCAATCAGTTCAGTATTTTGTCTGTTTAAACTTTCATAGGGATTCTTCACTCTCTGGCCCCACTATACACATGATAAAGCTGAGGCTCAGAAGACTTAAATCACTCATCTGAAATCACATGTCTAATGAATAACCCAGCCAGATGCCAAAGTGCAGGCTTCCCATCCTGGGAAGTGTGGGCGAGATTACTTGTTTTCACAAGAGGCCCAAGAAGCCTAGATGGCCCTGGATGAGCATGCTTGGGATGAGGCGGGAAAACCTGCCTGCCCCAGGCTGGGCTCCTGTTTCTGTCAAACAGCTCCATTTTCTTTTAAAACTGTTTTATATGCAGATGCTCCTGCCTTATGATTCACTGAAAATATCATAAGTCAGCAGTGCACACAACCCAACCAGCCTAGGGAGCATCATGGCTTGGTAACACAAGACATTGCAGGGGATCATGGATTTCCAGACTGCGAGCTGTGGCTCACTGTCACTGCCTGGCATCAATAGAGTATCATACATAGTTTATCACCAGCCAAGGAAAAGACACACACTAAAAACATAAAGTTCAGTTTCTACTGCATGCTTACCACTTTCCCATCACTGTAAAGTTGAAAAATGGTTAAGTCTAACCAAGGTTAAGTTTGTTTTAGAGTCCCATTAAAGATTACTTTTGGAAAAAGAATCACTGCTCAGAAACAAGAGCAACACAAAGTCCAAGCCCAGTGACCTACCTTTTCTTTCCACTGTGCCATGATTTCCTGCATCAGCAGAACATCCTGGTCCTTCGATCCCTGACTCACCAGACACCTATCCATATAATTTCATCACTTCCGGTTGTGAGCAATTGGACCCTGGTTGGGTTCACAGCTTATAACTCACAAATGGCCAAGTGTCCAGAGCCTTGGGAGTCACAGAGGCATGGGCCTCTCTAAGACTTGTTGAGTGTAAATGGGTCAATGCCATCTTTTTAACACCCCCACCTGGTTGTCCCACACGTTTCACTGGTAACATTTCCGGAATGGTATTCCCAACACCTCTCTGAGACCTCCTTCTGCAGTGCTCTGTAGTGGCAGAGAATGAAGGTGGCAGACGCTCCAAGCCACTGTGCATGGTGGGAAGGATGTTGCTTTGGCTTTTCAAAGATGAAGTCTCTCATTGGTTGTCCAGAACCTCAGTCTCATGATGGCCATCTGTGAGGTGAGTGGATTCTTTAGGGTGGCCTCAGGCAGGACAGTGGGGGTGTAAATAGCATGTAGAGGAGTTTGAGCTGAGTGTGTCATTGCTTGACATGCATGACCTTGACCACTGCCATCCATGTCTTAATGACTTCCACATCCACAACTGACCCAGATCTCTCTCCTGAAATTCTACCCCACGGCTGTTACTGAACAGCTATGCATGGCTGTCCCACACACCTCTCTGGCAACATTTCCAGAGCTGAATACCCCATCCCCTTTGGAACTACACCTTCTGCAGTGCTTATAGCTCAGGAGCAAGCATTTGTATCCTAGAAAACTGGGTGCCATCCTCAGTGGTTCCTTCCTCGTCCTTCATAAGCTTCTGCTGACTCAGTCTACCCCTTAAGGATCTCTTAAACCTATCTCCTCCTCTCCAGCTCTGTGGTGTGATTTGGACTAGACTATCCCCATTGTCTGGCCTGCCAGAACTGCTTCCAGTCTTTCCCTGCCCTGTGTCTCACGCTCCACATCACCAAACAGATCTTTCTGAAATTCATATACCTAGAGGGATGACCTTTCTAAACTGGGTGATCAAATTATCCTTATGCTTTAATGCTTTCCATGATTAATTAGGATAAAATCCTAATATCTAACATGGCAAGGTGGGTCCCTCCTTGTCTATCCAGCCATCTCCACTCTTTTTTTTTTATAGGTAATACTGGGGTTTGATTTCAGGGCATCGTGCTTGCTAGGCAGATGCTCTACAACTTGAGCCACGCCCCCAGTCCTTTTTTGCTTTAGCTATTTTTCAGGTAGGGTCTCATGCATTTGTCCAGAGCTATCCTTGACTGCAATCCTCTTACCTATCCCTTCCACAAGCTAGAATCACAGGCACGCATCACCATGCCTGGCTTATTGACTGAGATAGGGGGATCTCACTGGTTTTTGTTTTTTTGGGTTTTTTTGCCCATAGCTGGCCTTGAACTGAAATCTTCCCTATCTCTGCCTCCTGGGCAACTGGGGTTACAGGCCAGTCATCTCTACTCTTAATACTCTAGCCAGAGGAATCTCTTTCCGTTCCCAATATACACTCCATCCTCTGTCTGTCTCTCTGCACATGTTCCTCCTATGCTGAGAATTTACACCATTAACTCCTCCTCAGTCTTTGGGACTCAGCTTAGAGGGAACTTGAATCAGGAAGCTTTCACTGACCTTCCAAGATGGAGTTAGATAACCTCAGATGCACGGGCACCTTGACCTACCTTCATTTCAGCTCTTCCCCTAATACACAAGCCATATTTCCTTGTTTACTTGGCTGCTTTTCCCACAAACCCTGTGAGAGTAACATGTAATTACATTTGTATCCTTTGTACCTTTGCCATAGCTGGGAGCATAGTATGTGCTCAATAAATTTAATTTTTCCAACTAAAGGGCTCAGACCACCACAAATGAGTCACCTTTTAGCAGAAATATTAAGAATCACTACCAGGAAAAATTACGCTTGCTTAGGAAAGTACTCCAGTCAGACACACAAGTCAGCGCTCTAACAATACCAAAAACTGATTATTAACGCCTGGGCAATTTGCTAAATTCTTGGCTTCCTAGAAGTCTACATATTTTGGAATTTGTTTGTAAACATTATAAAACAAAATCTCTTTCAGCTGGGCATGGGGATGCTTGTCCGTAATCCAAGCACTTAGGAGGCAGGAGGATTTTGAGTTCGAGGTCACCCTGATCTACATAGGGAGACCCTGTGTCAAAAAATAAAAAGTCCCTTTCTACGCATTTGAGAACATTCTGAGTTTCTCTTAATTTCCTCTTGCCAGACTGACGTGGTTTTCAATCTTTATTTTAGGACCTCTGTATTTCCTTGTAACCTTCCTTACTCCCTGCTCATTGATGGCTTCTGGCAGTGAAATCTCCTTCTAAGGGGATGTCTGAAAAGGGGCTATCATTAAAAGTATACCTTGCCTAGTATTAACAGGGTAAGCATAAGAATTTTATTTTTCAATTTGTATCAACGGTCCTCCTTTTGACCAAAGTTCCCAAATTTTAGGACTTTGTAGTCTCTGGGTAATTGGTTAAGCTAGTTTAATTGTATTTCCCTGTGCGTTGTCTCTCATCTTCAAAACGTAAGTAAGTGACCAGATTCAGGATGCATCGGACCCTCCCTGATGTGAGATTACAGAGTGTAAAGATCTGGATTCAGGTCTTTACTGTTATAAGCTTGTGACCTTGGGCAACTCCCCTGGCCTCTTTGAACTTCAGCGTTTTCCTCTGCAAAGTAGAGCCACCAGCCTCACACCTTACTCTCCGCCTTGAGCATGATAGCACTGAATAATGTTAATGACCTTCCCAAACAGTTCTGCTATTAATTATACCCATGACCATATAATGGTCCCTGTGGAACCTCTGCGGATTGAAATGATTTTCTATGATAATAAATCTCCTCTGTTAGCAGAAGCAGTTGCCAGCCAGGCTCAGTGTCCACACTCATTTGCACAGCTAAAGCTTTTAAGATTCCCAGGAAATGATGGGTTTGCTTTCTTTCCTCCAAAGCAGTATGCAGGTAATGTCCTCATTCTTGAGGGCATGGGGAGGGAGAAACCTCATCCCCCATAGAAAATGGGGTCAGAATTCATCTGGACCACCATCAGGGGAAACAAAGTCATAGGAAAGGAGGTCAAGGGCAAGGAGCTGATGAGCTCCGAGACAATGTAAAGAGCAAGGGAAATGGCCATCTTGGATTGGTAGTTGGGTATCCTACAGGTTTACATTTCCTAAGACTGGCTCCTTACCTTGCCTAATAACTTGGGTCTTATGGAAATCTTTGAGAGCTAGTATCTCCTTTAACCTTAATGTTATTATACCAATTTCTAGAAGAAGACACTGAGGAACATGTGACTGGATCACCCAAGCCGATACAGGATGGAGCCAGAATTTAACTTGAGGCCTTGGCTCTAAGTAAGTCCATACTCTCCCACCTCTCCCACAGCTGGAGAAGCAAGATTCCAATCAACCTCAGAAGGGACATATACTCAGGACCCTTTGCCAATGCTCCAGGGTCGGGAGAAGCACCAAAGTAGGGAGAAAACAAAAGCCTCCAGCCCACTGCCAATCATTAACCCTTGGTATGTCAGCCTTTCTACCTCTGCAGAGAACAGGCAGCAATGCATGATTTCAAGGTCCCTCTGTGTTTCTGTTTCTTGGTTGTAGATCTTCAGTTATTTCGTGCATAACCCAAATACCTGTGACATAGAAGAAATGCCTAAAAGATAAATTTGGAATTCATCACATGTTCACCTGCTGTATGACTACTGCGGCTAATATAAAGGCTGGGTTTCATTCATGGCTTCTCAGAAACAGGCCTCACTAAACTTCAGTTAATTCTTCCATATTTCCATTAACTTATGAGAAACAAGGATGGCAACACCTTCTGGAAAGGAAGAGGAATTTGTAACTCCTTCTCATCTCTTCCTAGCTTTCCTTCCCCCGTCCCAAGGGAAGAGGCATTGCTAATCTAGTTGGTCTTAGTCTGGGAGCAGGGATAGAACCTGGGCAGGATTGTCATACCTAGGACTGGTGTTCTATCTTCCTTGCTCTGTGCACTTGGGTAGCTAAGTGGACTCGCCCTCTCTCTTACTCTCCACCTACTCCATGCAAAAGTCTAGGAAGATAAATCATCTTATTTTCTTAGTCATTTTGTCACCTTTTCTCCATGCATCTCTTCTAGAAAGAACCACTATCCAAGAGCTGGATTTGGAAATCGGGGAGTAGGAGGCCCTTCTTAGGCCTTCTGCTTCAATTCATTTTCAATTAAAACTTGAAATGGCAGACCAATGAATTAAATGCAGTGCTTCTTTTATTTAACTCATGTCTTCTGCCTGTCTTGAGGGAGATATGTTAGCCAGTCTCTTGGAAGGTCCCCAATGAGCACCTCACTCTTTATTCAGACTCCTTTGTATCAGGGTCAAGCTGTGTGACCAACAGAATGAGGTGTAAGTGATGGCTTGCCACTTCTGAGTCAAGTGGTAAAAGAACCTGTGGCTACCATCTTGAGTGATCTCCCGTGGGTCACTCTCTGGGGAAAGCCAGCTTCCATAACTTGAGAAGACCCATGGAGGATACCACATGACTCCTTTCCTGGAACTTACCCTTCCTTGTCCTTATGCAAAGCCTTTCCTTTGTGTCTTGAGGCCAGTGACAGACTATTTCTTACTTGTCTTTGAATCTTTGGAGCCTAGCACAGTACCTGGTACCTATCTGGAAATGCACTTTAAGTAAAAAAAAAAAAAAATGTAGCATTGTATGTAGTTTATATTCATACTTCCTATTTTAAATGTCAAAAGTGTAGGGTTTGAAGCAACTAAGAGATAGCATAGATAAATGGGACCTCATAAAACTAAAAAGCTTCTGTTCATCAAAAGAAATGGTCTCTAAACTGAAGAGAACACCCACAGAGTGGGAGAAAATATTTGCCAATTATACATCAGACAAAGGACTGATAACCAGAATATACAGGGAACTTAAAAAACTAAATTCTCCCAAAACTAATGAACCAATAAAGAAATGGGCAAGTGAACTAAACAGAACTTTCTCAAAAGAAGAAATTCAAATGGCCAGAAAACACATGAAAAAATGCTCACCATCTCTAGCAATAAAGGAAATGCAAATTAAAACCACACTAAGATTCCACCTCACCCCTGTTAGAATAGCCATCATCAGCAACACCACCAACAACAGGTGTTGGCGAGGATGCGGGGAAAAAGGAACCCTCTTACACTGTTGGTGGGAATGTAGACTAGTACAACCACTCTGGAAAAAAATTTGGAGGCTACTTAAAAAGCTGGACATCGATCTACCATTTGATCCAGCAATACCACTCTTGGGGATATACCCAAAAGACTGTTACTCCAGAGGCACTTGCACATCCATGTTTATTGCAGCACTATTCACAATAGCCAAGTTATGGAAACAGCCAAGATGCCCCACCACTGACGAATGGATTAAGAAAATGTGGTATCTATACACAATGGAATTTTATGCAGCCATGAAGAAGAACGAAATGTTATCATTCACTGGTAAATGGATGGAATTGGAGAACATCATTCTGAGTGAGGTTAGCCTGGCTCAAAAGACCAAAAATCGTATGTTCTCCCTCATATGTGGACATTAGATCAAGGGCAAACACAACAATGGGATTGGACTATGAGCACATGATAAAAGCGAGAGCACACAAGGGAGGGGTGAGGATAGGTAAGACACCTAAAAAACTAGCTAGCATTCGTTGCCCTTAATGCAGAGAAACTAAAGCAGATACCTTAAAGCAACTGAGGCCAATAGGAAAAGGGGACCAGGAACTAGAGAAAAGGTTAGATCAAAAAGAATTAACCTAGAAGGTAACACCCACGCACAGGAAATCAATGTGAGTCAATGCCCTGTATAGCTATCCTTATCTCAACCAGCAAAACCCCTTGTTCCTTCCTATTATGGCTTATACTCTCTCTACAACAAAATTAGAGATAAGGGCAAAATAGTTTCTGCTGGGTATTGAGGGGGGGAGCGGGAGGGGGTGGAGTGGGTGGTAAGGGAGGGGGTGGGGGCAGGGGGGAGAAATGAACCAAGCCTTGTATGCACATATGAATAATAAAAGAAAAATGAAAAAAAAAAAAAAAAGTGTAGGGTTTGAGGTTTTCAATAGAAAGCCAAATGTAGCAATGTATATTAAATTCCATTTTAGATTGCTGAATACGTCTGTGCAGAAATAAAAGCCAAATCTAAGACAGCTCCTGGCCTGACAGAATGGTCTCCACATTGTCTCTAAATTTGCCCTCTGGAGTTGACTACCAGAGAGTGTTTCTTTCTTTACAATGGAAAACCTTATGTTTTTCCTTTTCTGTTCAGATGCCTAGTTAAATTACATTCAAGGTTAATCACATTTTGCTTAATTAAGCTGAATATTTTGGTCCCAAAGATATAATCATTCCAAGTCTCCTACTGCTGCCACTTTGGGTCTGTTTTCACTCATCTCTATAGTTGGCTGAGACTGGCAGATGTTAACTCCAAAGACTGAGATGACTTCTAAGAAGCAAGAGAATGAAAGAAACCGCAGAGGCCAGTCTGACATTGTATTTGTCTCCGAACTCTGAATTCTTAGAATTGAGCTAACATTGGGCCGTGGGCCCAGGAATCTGCTCCCATCTCTCTGTGCATTCCTTCTCCTTCCCTTAGAGAGGAAGCTGTCTTCAGAAGTTGACCCACCCACTCATGTTTAGGTCCTGAGAAGTTAAAAAACTAACTCAGGAAGGAGTCAGATTTATTTTAAAGATGATTACAAAGAGCCAGGAATGGGTAGCTCATGCCTGTTATCCTAGCAACTTGAGAGGAGAGATTAAGAGGATCCAGGTTTGAAGTCAAATAGTTTGTGAGAGCTTATCTCCAAAAATAACCAGTGAAAAGGGGGACTTGGAGGTACAGCTCAAGCCCAGAGTGCCTGCTTTACAAGCATGAAGCCCTGAGTTCAAACCCCAGTACCTTAAAAAGAAAGAAAGAAAGATGGTTAAGAAGAAGAAAACAAAGGGCTGGCAGAGTGGCTTAAGCAGTGAGAGCACCTGAGCACCTGCCTAGTGAGTGTGAGGCCCTGAGTTCAAACTCCAGTACCACCAAGAAAGACAAAAGGAGGAGAAGAAAACAAGTCACACAGACAAGAAGGAAGAGTTATAAATAGATGTTATATTCATGAGCTACCTGAACTCAGGGCCTTCTACTTGCTAGGCAAGCACTCTACCACTTGAGCCATGTGCCCTTTTTGTTTTAGGTTATTTTTCAAATAGGGTCTCATATTTTTGCCTTGGGCTCACCTTGGACTGTGATCTTCCTGCCTATGCCTCTTCATACCTGGCCCCATAGTACACACTTTTATTGCTCCTGAGCTACAAGCTATACAGCATGGTACCATACTGAAGACTGTAGAAAATTACACAATCATAAGTATTTGTGCAACTAAATGTATCTAAATATAGAAAAATGTACACTTAAAATATGGTATAAAAGATTAAAAAAAAATGGTTCCCTTGCATGGTGGATCTTGCAGGACTGGCAGTTGCTCTGGGTGAGTCAGTGAGTGAATGGGGAGGGAATGCGAGGCCTAGGAGGTTACTGTCCACTACTGCAGACTTACACACACTGTACCCTTTGGCTACCCTACTAAACATTTCTTCAATAACACATCACCTCAAATGGCTGTAACTTCTTCCTTCTATAAACTTATAAATGTTTGACTCTTGCAGTATCACTTAGTTTAAAACAAACACATTGTATAGCTGCAAAAAATATTTTCTGTTTATATCTTTATCCTAAGCTTTTATTTCTTTTCTTCTTCTTCTTTTTTTTTTTTTTTTACTTCTTCAACTTTTGGGTTAAAAACTAAGATAGGAACACACACACTAGCCTAGCCTCACAGGGTCAGGACCATTGGCGTCACTCCTCCACCTCCACATCCTGTCCCACTGGAAGGTCCTTATGGAGACTTCTGCCATGACAAGGCCTTCTTCCCCCACATCTTGAAGGGCTGGCCTGAAGCTGTTTTACTGTTAACTTTCTTTTTATGATACGTAGAAAGAGTACATGCTAAAATAATGATTAAAAGTATAGTAAAAAAAATAATAAGCCAGTAACACAGTCCCATATTATCATCATCAGATATTATGTAGTGTACTTAATTGTACTGCTATGCTTTTATATGACTCATGGTGTAGTAGGTTGTTGACACCAGTGTCACCTCAAACATTTGACACATTGCAATATAATGTCACAGGGTCACTGGATGATAGGAACTTTCTCGGTTCCATTATAGTCTTATGGGACCACCTGTCACATATGCGGTCTGTCACTGAATGACAGTTCATTATGTGGTACATGGCTGTCCGTGTGTATGCACACACATACATATGCATATGTACACGTGTACGTGTGTATACGTATCTGCTTTGAAGTCACCCCACATGCTATAGGATATAGTGTTTTCACGGGATTGTCTCTAAGGGAGCCATTTTGGCAGCCCACACAGATACACAGCTCTATTGATGGATTGTTGAGGATTAGTGTCTGGGGTAGCTTTATGTAACACACATTGGCTACAGCACAGGCTTCTCTACTTAACTCTAAAGCCCACACTGTGATGCAGTAAGACCAACAGTGCTTTCTCTTGTGTATCTGCAGAGGTGGGACGAGGGAGCCAATTCTTTTGAAAGCCTCATCCCTACTCTCTCTACAACAAAATTAGAGATAAGGGCAAAATAGTTTCTGCTGGGTATTAAGGGGGGGAGCGGGAGGGGGTGGAGTGGGTGGTAAGGGAGGGGGTGGGGTCAGGGGGGAGAAATAAACCAAGCCTTGTATGCACATATGAATAATAAAAGAAAAATGAAAAAAAAAAAAAAAACTTCCAAACTGAAAAAAAAAAAAAAAAAAAAGAAAAAGAAAACAGGTACCAAAATGCAGAAAAAAAAAAAAAAAAAAGAAATTGAAAGCCTCATCCCTTTCCTCTTCCTAGATGATTCTTGGATTTAGATGTGTGACAAACAGAAAGAAGAAAAGAAAAGCCCTTTTCTCAGAAGCCACAAAAGATTGCTTTCCTTTTCTTGAGTGCAGCTGAACACACATTAAATGGCATATTTCTAAAAGGCCCTGACATAATCTATCAGCCACAATCTTTTCATGTGAAAAGAGACCAGCCACAGAAATACTGCTGTTGCCAAAGGGAAGTGCTTTCTGAACCTCTTTAACTTCCTCCTCAGATAACTGGCGCTTCCTAACTTACCACCACAAGACAAGATCGTTCTTGCTTTGGGGCAGATAGTCCAAGGGAGGTTTGAGTGACTTTGTCACCTCACTGTGGTCAGATATTAGAGGTTGACCATGCAACTACTTAAAGTGATAATCATCTCCTAACTGAACACATTTATTGGATCTAGTGTGATGTTTTAACACAAGTATACATTGCGTAATGATAAAATTAGGGTAATTAACATACCAATTAAAATAAATTACCTTTTTTCCTTGGGGGTGTGGCTCAAGTGATAGAGCACCTGCCTAGCAAGTACAGGGCCCTGAGTTCAAAAGCCAGTACTGCCAATAGAAATAAATAAATATGCTTTTATAAGAAGAAATCTATAAACTTCTACCACAATGGAAAATCTCCTGCCACGATTCTGTTAAGCACCTGCTCCTGAAAAACAAGCACTATCCTGATTTTAATCTATACATTTGTTTCATGAACTGCATATACCTGGAATTATATGGTTATAAAAAAAGACGATCATTTAAACAAAAGTGCATAAGTCATGCATATACATTCTTTTTCTTTTGTTTTTTGGGGGCATTGGGAATTGAACTCTCTGGGCCTTGTGCTTGCTAGGCAAGCACTCTATCACTTGACTCACCGAAAAGACCCAGCCCTTTTGTTAGTCCTTGTTATTAGCTTGTTTTTCAGACAGGGTCTCATGCTTTGCCTGAGCAGGCCTCGAACTTCAATCCTTCTACCTCTCTTCCTCCTGAGTAGATGGGATTACAGGTGTGAACCATTATGCCCACCCTTGTGTCCATAATTGGCCTTTGGACCCTTCCTCTGCTCTCCAGAATTATTACTCAATTTTGTGTTTGCCTAAGTGTAACTGACAAAAATCACCTACTGAGGAGTTTGTCTTTATTTCTGGTTCTCATAAAACAAGTCTACTGAAACCAGGGGAGGCAAAAGGATTTATCAACACAGGTTAACTAAAATAGGCTTCCATTCTGTAAATAAGGTTTTCTGTCAAAGCTGTGGGAGCAATTAAAAGACATAAAAGGATCTTTGGGGTTCCAAAGGAGATCTGAAGACTCCATCTGCCTGACTGGTCTCCAGACATCTGAGAGTGAAAAAAAGAATTGTGCAGACTGTCAGCAAAATCTCCTCCTTTAGAGCACAGCTTGGGTAATGGGGTTGGAACAGATAGGGACAGTGAAGGGAGCAGACGGTTCTCTGTTCCTAGGCGCTAAAAGTGGCACCTTCCCAACTATATTCTTAAAATCACATTGGTAAGATCACAAAAGATGTTAGAAGCAGCAAAATGAGAAAGCACGATGGTGGCCTGCACAGTCCCACCCATGGCTTGCTCCCTACTATTAGAATTTAACTAGAATTCTGTGATGTCTTCCTTCAGTCTCAAAGAAACATACAGTTCTAGAGTCAGAACTAAGAAATATTGTATTAAAAGTCTTCCTTTGGAGTGTAGAAAGTACCTATTTGGATCATAGAGTCACAAACTACATCTGAACTCCTTTAGCTTTCTGTCTCCCACTTGAAGGAAAAAAAGGTAGTTGGGTTCTGGTGGCCCATACCTGTAATCCTAGCTATTCAGGAGGGTCACAGTGTGAAGCCAGCCCAGGCAAATAGTTTGCAAGACCCTATCTAGAAAATACCCAAAACAAAAAAACAGGGCTGGTGGAGTGGCTCAAGTGGTAGAGCACCTGCCTAGCAAGTGTGAGGCCCAGAGTTTAGAGATGGTTTGCTGAACCAACACAGCTACTTCTCTTTCCAAAGCCCAGTGAAATGTGATACAGGAAAGAAGATTAAATCCTAGGCATTACTTTGAAAATGGCAATTGAGTAGAAGCTGGAGGACTTCTAGGTGATGGCAGGCTGAAAAGAATATCAGAGGCTTGAAAAACACACAGCTAGCACGTAAAGGGATGAGCTACTGATGAATAATTCAGCTTGTCAAGGACAAGTCATTGACCATCTTATTCATTTACTGAATCTTCAGACCCACTCTGGGCAAAAAAAGAATGTGGAAAGAGAGATCCACAGATGAGTTCCACCAATTTTTCTGAATTTCTGGTTTGACCGTCATTATGTGTATAATGCATCTTTTGCAGACAGCATGTAGTTGATTCTTATCTTTTTATGTAGTATGAAAATTTCTGTGCTGCCATTTTTCTTGTATCAGACCTATCAGCCTCTTCTTAACTGCTGCAAGCTGTCATTTCTCTTGTCTTCACAATGCCTGTAGACATGATATTCTCTGTTCAAATAGAATTGGTGCCTTCATGCAAAGACATGAAGGTCTTCATCCTGTGGCCTTTCTCTCTGGGAAGAACTCCTGAACCACTAAACAAGAGTTTGGAGCTAGGATCTGTTTTTTCCAGAGTGGCCTCCCTTCTCCTGTAAGTGGGCTTCAAGGAGAGGGTGTAAGCCCTGGTTTTCTTGGCTTATCCCTCTCAGTGTGGAAACTCCATCCATGGGTTAGCTGCAGTAGCAGAGGTAGGAACTCCAGAACATGGCCTGCTATACTTGGGGCAGAGCTTCTGCCCTACTGTCGGTGGGGCCCAATGGGGGAAGTGAGACCTGGTCCTCTTGACCATGTCTATGTGGGTGGGATATAGCTCCTGTGACATGAGTGTGGGATAGATGAAAAATGTCAGCAATCTGCCCCTCCAAGGATGAAATGGTAGCCCGAGCTGGGAGCTTAGAGAAGAAGTTTCCCTCTCCATTTTCTTGATTACACAGGCTCAGGATAAAGCTGAGGAGAGGTGTGAAAATGGGGCGACTCATGGCTCAAGTGTGAGAGATGTACACTATTCTTACCAAGCTGTAGGTGGAGGGGAATTTCATGAGTTGTATGCTGTATGTCTTTAGCATAATTTCCAGAGACTTCATATGACTTTTTAAAACATATTTTTAGCTGTACATGGTGGCATATACCTGTAATCTCAGCACTCAGGTGGTTGAGGTTGGAAGATGGCAAGTTCAAGGCCAGCCTGTCTTAAAAACAAAACAAAACAAAATAGTACAACAGTTAAACTGTTTTGCTGGAAATAGTCTGAGAAGTCTTGTCTTCACTTGTACACCGTTTATATATTATTTCTGATGAACAACCTAGTTATTCTTATCTTTAATCTCATGTATACAGTGAGTCTTTAACTGTATTAAAGACTTTTTTCATTATCTTTTTAATCTATCTTTCACTATCTTTCATTATCTTTTTTCAGCCATTTGACCTTGAAATTCCTAAATTCCTAGACATAGATTTCTTTCTGAGAGTTTTTTATGGTACTGGGGTTTGAATTTAGGGCCTCATGCTTGTGAGGCAGGGACTCTTACCACTTGAGCCACTCCACCAGTCCAAGTTTTAGATTTTAAAATTGATATTTTTACTCATATTTGAAAAGTTATTCAGCCAAAACTATTTAGTAAAATGTCCTTTCATATTTTTGCCCATTAATTCTGAATAATGCACGTTATGTTGCTCGATATTTTCCTTTAGGTAATTAAGGTCCTGTTCATTTCTTTTCATATATTTCTCTCTCTTTAGTTTTAAGTGATTTTTTGTTGAGTTTTCTTCAACTGTCTTGATCTTTTCTCATACCACTTTCAAACTGACATTAATCCTATCCAACATGTTTCAGTTATTGTATTTTTTATTTCAGCTATTTATTTTTCAGTTCTAAAATTTTCATTTTTTTTTTTTTAGTTTTCACTTTTTTCCCCTGGAATCTCAGTATGTTCCACACACTATACTCTTCTTTTCCTATAAATCCTGCAACATATTCATAATGACAATTTTAAAGTCCCATGCCAATTCCAGCATAGGCTTTGTTTGTGGGTATCCCTTTATTTTCTGTGGGAGGGGTTCTTTTTTTTTTTTTTGTCACTCTAGTTACTTTTTTCTGCTTCTTTGTGCATTTGGTAATTTTTATTGCATGTTGGACATTGTAGAAACACTAAATTCTGTTACCTTCCTCTAATGAGTATTTTGTTCTATTCAGTGGCTTAACTCCTTGTGGATAATCTACTTGCCTTTTTCTAGGTTTTGTTAAGCTAGTTATATTTTATGGTTTCCCTCAGCACTACAGTATAGGACATAGTCCTGGGATGTGGTCCTTACAGCTAAGGCATGGTGCTTCTGCTATATGGATGGAATGCAAGAGAAGTTTATCAAGTCTCTCAAATTCTGTCACCTCAGAACCAGACAGATGCTGACATCTCCGCTCATCCTTTTCAGTCTTCCAGCTGCTGCTTTCTGCTATGCTCTTTGGAGGCTTGCCCTGCACATTTACAGTTAAATATTCAGCCAAGATTTTGTACCTAAATCTGGGCCTCCCACTCTATTATTCCTAACCCTCTGGATTCCCTCCTTCAGCTTCCAGTTGTTTTGCCAATCTGTATTCCATCCTCTAAATTTTCAACTGAATAAGTCTACGTTCTCCAACCTGTGCAGGGGAAAACCAGTTAAGGATGGATTATATCTCCTCCAGTTTGTGCCTGCTTGCCTTTGGTCTGTTTTTATGTCAGTGGAACATTCAGTTTGATACATACAAGCTACTCTGTAATTACTTGAGGATGGAAGCCTTTATATATTTTAAAACATAAATGAGTTTGTGCTGAGTATTCTATTTTATGACTTTTAGAAAATAAACAACACATTTTAGTATCATTTTGTGTTGATATATATTAATTGACTTATATCTTTTTCCTGACTTAATGGTGCGTCAAGTTTCAACAATAAGGCTGCAAAACAAAAGTAAGTTAAGTGGAGACATAGGTTATGAATTAAGCCTCTTTTGATGTTCTTTGAAAGATACTAAATTGCTTTCTTTTGGATGCATCTCCTTCCAGATAATGAACCACAAGGGACCAGTAAGCATCATGCATTTAACTCCTCCTCCAATGCATAGTTTTTATTGTTTCCAGTTCTATTAAAAGCAATGATGAAATGAACATTTTTGTGTATCACTTTTCAGTCTTTCCTATAGAATTATTTGCAGAAGTTAAATTGCTGAGCCAAAGTACATGCACATTTAAAAATTTAAATTTAATATATCCATTCATCCCTGTAATCCACAGGGAACTGATTTCAGGACTCCCGCATGGATACCAAAATCCAAATGCAGCTCCTTATGGGAAATGATTACTGGTATTTTCATATAACCTGTGCACATACTTCTAAACACTCAAATTATCTCAAGATTACTTATAACCTAATACAATGGGAATATTATGCAAAGAGTTGTTATACTGCTTTGTTTAGGGAATAACATCAAGAAAACAAAATCTGCATATGTATAATACAGGTGCAACTTTTTTCCAAATGCTTTCTATCCATGGTTAGTTGAATCCATGGATGTAAAACTCAGGGATATGGACGACTGCCTGTAATTACCAATTACTTTTTATTAAAGCTATATAAATACATGCTCCCTAAGAAATTATGAAACAACTTTAACATGGGATATTATTATTTTAAATCTTTTCTGTAAGTGTAAATCATGTACATAGTATTTCATAAAAAGGTGGATTAGCTAGCCTTCTTTTGCTGTTCTCAGTCTTAATTCTGAACACTCCTAAATTGCCTTTCTAAGTTCTCAACTTTATAGCTCAGTCTTTGAATAGGATGATGACTTCTGTGTCTGGGCTCCTCTGGGCTCTGTATCCAGGAGTGCACCCCTTATCTATGCATAGAACACCACTCCCACTTCATGCCGCCCACACCTTTGTTCCCTAGTGTTCCTCCACCACGGTTACTCACAACTTACCTTACCCTCCACGCTCCCTCAGTGGCATTCCAAGGGATGGGATGTGGCATAGTAATTATGCACTGCAACATTTGAGGAGGAAGAGGCAAATTCACCTTAAAGACAGAGGATCAAGTAAATGTATTTTCCTGTACTTTCTCTGGATCCCCACTAAATGATATAAAGGGTGTTTGTTTGTTTAGCCACGAGCTCCAGAGGGAAAAAGGAATTGGGTTGACAACAGTAAAGTGTTCTGAGCTAGAAAGACAAATGGCCTAGCAGATGCAGGGCCTAAGTGAGCAATCATCTCCCCTGAGGCAGGCCCTGGGGAGGTGACGGGGGACACAAGGCCCTACCTGAAAAATAACTAAAATTCAACAAGGGCTGGGTACTGCTAAAAATAATAATAAAATAAATAAATAAAAAAAATAGAGTGTAGGTACAACAAAAAAATCTTGGAAATTAAAAATATTATGGTACAAATTTAAAATACAATATAAACATTGGAAGAAAAATTTGATTAAAACTTCCAAAGAACATAAATCTTTACAATATTAATCCTAGATACTAGAACAAATTCTGCAGAAAAAAAATAATTTTATGGGTTTTAAACCTAGCTATGCTTTCAAATAATGTAAAGACTATCAGACAAGTAAGGTCTCAAAAACCATACCCTCACCTTTGTCAGGATGTAGCTGGGGAGTTACTCCACCAAACCAAGGAGGTAAAACGAGAAGGAGGAAGAAACTGGGATCTGATCTGGACATGGCGGCTGCAACACGAGAGAGAAGCAGGTGAAGGAAGGCCACGGGATGCCCAAGGGAAATCTCCAGGACCTGAAGGATAATGTCTAGCGTGCAGCAAATCAAAAGACTGCCAAGGACCTGAGATGATGAAACCGATCTAATGCCTAATGTGTGTGAATCTTTTTGAGAGGGGTCTGAGGACGAACTAATAATAAATATAGACAAAATGTACAAACAAACACCATGAATAACTGTGCTAGTTAAAACCAAAAACTGTTCAAGAGGGCTGGTGAAGTTGCTCAAGAGGTAGAGTGCCTGCCTAGCAGGCATGAGAGCCTGAGTTCAAACCCCACTACTACAAAAATAAACAATAAATAAACTGAGAAAAAAGTGATCATAGTTAAACATTGATATTGTCATATTAATAGCTTTCCAACCAAAATTATAGCATAAGTATTGGGATAATGAAAGATAAGTGTGTGTGTGTGGGGGGGTCAGTAGTAAAGCAAAGTGAGATGACTTCATAGTGAGAACTAGATGTTGCTCAATGCTTGAAAAAAGTCAAT
Source organism: Castor canadensis (assembly GCF_047511655.1). Taxonomy (NCBI): domain Eukaryota; kingdom Metazoa; phylum Chordata; class Mammalia; order Rodentia; family Castoridae; genus Castor; species Castor canadensis. The sequence continues at coordinate 131,770,164 of NC_133393.1, read as the reverse complement.
CCCTCAGTAATTCTATTCCTAGGCATATAGCCAAAGAACTCTGAAACCAAGTAAAAGAAGCTAGATACAAAAAGGCCCCAAGTTGTATGATTCCAATACATGAAATATTCATAGAGACAGTAAGTAGATTAATAATTTCTAGGACTGGGAGAGGAGGGTTGGGTGTGACTGCTAATGTGTATGAGGATTCTTTTCAGGGTGATGAGAATGTTCTAAAATTAGATGGTGATAGTTGTACACTATAAATGTATTTTTAAAAAATCACTGAATAGTGCACTTTGAAGGGGTTAATTTTATGGCATAAGAACTATATCTTGACATGGCTGTCATAAAAAATGAAAAAAAAATTGGCGCTGTCCTAAATTTAGCTACAGGTAGGAAGATGGAGGAGAGGAGAAGATAAGGGAAGCAGTTCAGCTAATAGTGTTGACTGAGACTTAAACCAACCAGCCAAACAAAACTGTTCCATATATCTGAGCATATTTTGACTAACCTTTGACTCAAAATGCAAGGAGGAGGACCACCAAGGCACCACCATTCTGCTTACAGCCCCATGAAACAAGGGACACCAATTACTTCTCCTGGAAGATCATCCTGCATCCTAACTGCCTGCTTCATGTTGTCCTGTTGCTCTTTACTATAGCCAGTGTGGGTCAATGTGGTAGAACATAGTTTCTTCTCCTCAGATTTTCATTGTAAAATATTCTTTTTATTTTCAAACTGCTATGTAGACATGCTGCTGGTGGCTTAGGAATTTGTCTTAGGACCAGTTCTTTCTTTCTGGCTAGCACTTGTTATGGTCCAATAAATCTTTTTGTTTCAGAGATCTCTTGGTACCTAGAATTTTTATTTTACACACACACACACACACACACACACACACACACACACACACGAGGAGATGGAAGCTCTTAAGAGATATGGAGGTCAATGCCAAAACCTGTTTCCTTGGCAGAGTTTTAAATGAATGTGGTAGGTGACTAAGCCACTGATAGTCTTTGCAATTGGTGTTACAAGACTATTTGACTCCTTAGGATTACATTGCTTCAACAAAAGTAAAAGCTAAAGGACAAATGACCAAGGACCAGGCAGACAGATCTGGCAGTTCCTGCAAGTGCTGTGACCTGGCAGTGCCCTGACTCAAGCTCGTATGAAGCCTGGGCCATGTGAGCTGGCTTCAAAATGCTGTTGCCCTTTTGTGCAACAGTTCCTACACAATGTCCTAATGTGTTGATTTCACTTGGCAAAACTCTATGAAGTGCATTAGGCAAGGTGCTATTTGTGTCTTTTCACCATGGTTCCCTTACTGCCTTGCGTATTGGTTCAAATATTTTTGAATTAGTGAATAAATGAAACAACACTCATATAAACTAAGTCCTGTAGGCAAACTGGAACAAATGCTAACAATATTAATACTACCCGGCCTCTCCCCAGAGCACAGGGAATGGCACGTCACACTTAATGTTTCCAGGTCACAAGCTGTGTATTATGCCAGTCTTTTCCTCTTGATTTCATCAAGCAGCAATTGTAAAAGACACAACCATTGGCAGCCTCACCCTGTCATCTTTGGCTGTAGTTCATAAAACCAAGAGGTGTTACTAAGAAATCATGTGTTGGGGAAAAGGACCTACCAGCCAAATAAACCATCCAACTGAGCTGCCAAAATGCAGACCTGATGTATTGAGACAGAGATTAGGGATCTAGAGATCCCCACAGGAGCCTGTGAAACCTTGGGTGAAACTGATCTTCTTTGAACATGGCTTGCTTCTTATCATTTAGTGTAGTTTATAATTTTTCACTAGATTATAAACTCCATGAACACAGGATCTATGTTTTTTGTTTTTTTTTCCACTATGTCAGCCCTCACCTGGGTACACCTTGCTGGCACATAGGAGGCACTGAAAAATGTTTGCTGAATGACTGAATCAGCCAGTTAAGAGCATGAAAGTTCATTGAGACATTTCCTGAGTTAGAAAAAAGACGATAAAACAGAGGTGGCTGGCTCAGATGTGGAAAGCTGATGAAGTTCACGACATGCCACCTCAACATATAAATGTAGGAGACCAGAATATGCCATGCTTCTTGGGAATAAGGATTATTTTGAGGTGGTTATTTTTGGGAAACTTGCAGACACAGAAGGTGAAAACAGAGTGGAAGTGACCATTTTAGAGAACAAATTTCCACTCAGGACGGAAATCTCCATTTGCAAAGATGTCTTCTTTCTTCATCAAGAACAGAAGGATGAATCTAAACCCCTAGAAACTCCGATCAACTGAGAGGGCATGATTTCAATCTACATAACAAACTTTGCTCTTGTTTACAGTGTACTTCCTGATCATCTTGTTAGAACCCAATAGAACCCCACCCCCCATGTCCTTCTTTGTTCCAAGTATTGATGAAATTTACATCGGACCTCAAAGCAATGTTTTTGAGACTTAATCTCTTTTTTTCTGAGTATTTCTCAGGAAAATTGTTAAACATTAGTATGGTTTTGCCTTATTAATATGTCTTTTGTTACAGGGATCCATCCCAACTAAGAACTATGAAAGCATAGACAGAAAATTATGTCTCTTATTTGTTTTTCCTTTCCCACAGTGCCAACTACCTGGGCATGTGTCACCTGTCTATACCTGAAGTGCTCATTATGAATCTTAACTGTTGGAACGACAACCATGAAAAGTCTAGTTCCACTGCTGTTCTATGGAGTCAATGATTCAAAAAACAGAGTGATGGGAGAAGAGCTTTATTGGTAACACATGAGCAAGTTGGAAGATGGCAGACTCCTGTCCTGGACAAACCATCTTGGTTAACAACTGCAGGTGAAGAGCTTGTCTAGGAAATTCAAGGAAGTGTATTTTTAGCCACTTATGGTGAGCACCAGAATAATCATTAATCCTGGAGTGGTCTATTTCTTTGATGTCCATTCTGATGTTAACTGAAGGTCACCAGATGTTTAGGGTTCTGTAAATCTAAATACTGATTAGGAGGCCTTATGATAAATGTTTTTCTTGTTCCTTGTTCCTGGAATAGCCAATTCCAGCAGTTAATCTCTTAATTGTTCAGGTGCAGCTTTTCTTTAGAATTTAGAAATGCCAGGCAAAGGAAAGAAAAACAAAGAGCTAAGACAACTTTCAAAGGACAAGTTTCAAATGACAAGTTAACCCAGTAGGAAGCTTCAAGACTTTTTACTGCTCAAGAAAGCCTGCATTATAGGGGAGGCCATCCAGGTTGGAGTTCTGTTTATTTAATAGACAATGGAGCTGGGAAGAGAATCCTCAGACTTTTCTAGGGAGACCAAACTCAGATTGACCAAGTGCAACCTCAGATAATCTTTGGTGGGATTAACAAATTGAGCTGATAGGACAGTTCTCAGTCCTGGGTGACTTAGTAAGATTAGCTCTTTGGAAAGCTGGATGCACTAACAGTCATCTTTAAAGGGCAGGAGAACTAGTCCTCATAGGGTGGAGTAGGCTAATGACAATTCACTTCGAAAATAGTTTTGAAATATGCTCCAAGGAGGCAGAAGGGAGAGTTTGGTTTAGAGACAGAGAGCAAGGAGGATTCTTTACAGAAGTCTAGAAGGAACTCACATATTGCTTGGCTAGATGAAGTCAGAATACTCCCTGGATCACACAGATATTGAGACAGCTTCATAGCTGTCTTCTCCCATAATTGTGGGAGGAGGAAAAATTAAACCATTTATGTAAGATCAGTGTTTCTAGTGGTGGGATATGGGATCCACCTGCTCAGAGAAAGGAAGCAGATCTTTCTCTCACTGAGAACCTGGCATTTCCAACAGTTTCTCATGTAGAAGGCTATCTGTGCCAGGTCAGGAATGAAATTCTTTTCCTTCAGCTTTGAGACAAACACTCCATTCAAAACCCCATGCCACACCCTGCCCACCGACTATTTCAGACAGGTTTATTTTGGCTGTTTACTAAATCCCACAGAACACTCACTGCAACCTTGCTTTGCTTTGGTGTTTCACATGACTCCATGGCTAGTGGCAGGCAGGAGCCAGTAAAGATCATTTATTTAATTAACATCACTCAATCTCTGAAACAGTAATGAGAGAAAGGTACTGATACCAAAACTGCCCACCTGGTAGGCTGGCCACATTTTGATGTATAGCTAACATATTAAAACATACCCAGAGAGACCTGAGTTCAAATTTTGACACTGCTATATATTTTAACCAAATGACCCTGGCTGAATTAGCTAACTTCTAGAGTATCAGTTTTCTGATCTGTAAAATAAGAGAAATAGCTCTGAAGTCCTGAGTGCTAAGAGTATCGTAACTGGAGTCTTAGGCCAGAGGCCACTCTAGGGGTTCCAACAAATCAGGTCAGCCACTTACTCCAAAGAAAGTAAATAAAAGTAATGACAAAAAAGGCAGGAAAGGATTTTAATCAATATGGCCATTTGGGAAGATTTAGACCAAGCATCACAGCCTATCTTTAGGGCACTGATAAGAGATTTAGGTTTAGATAGAGGAAGAATTACGGTAGGGGTAAGAGTTATGCATAATTAAGCAGTCTTGGTCAAGCTGTGTCCTGGTCCACCATTATCTCAGTTCTGGTTCTGCAAGCTGGCACTGGAGAACTTCTTACCACTTGAGGGGACAATGTGGTTCCCATGAGATGATTGCTCTTGCTTGGTGGGGAGTCGGGGGGGGGGGGACTTTAGTTTCCATCATAGAGTAATTGCTTCTGCTTAGAAGGGTGGTCTCATCCTTGGGTGGTCTGTCTGTGAGGCTCCACTGTTCCTGGAATCCAAGGTGACTATAGGGTTAGGACAATGATTAGAGACTTTCAGGTACCTTTTCTGGGGTCTGGAATAGGACATTGTAAAAGCTGACAGTAAATGCCTTAGTTACTCTTAACATTGTGCCTTTAGCCTTGAAAGGGAATGCAACAGGTTAGGTAAATTTAAGGCTAATCAACCTGTACCATTAGCAGAATTGAGTAGGAATTTGACCCATGGTAAAGAAGACAGATATAAAATGAAGGTAGAGATACCAAAATTTATCCTGCTTTTAGATACCCATAGGGCATCTATGGGCTCAAATGAGGAGGCAGTGCTTTTTAGTCAAAGTAGCTTCTAAGTCTTTGTGACAAAATGATGTCTATGCTTGGAATCACCCTCCACATGCCTGGTGCATGGAGATGCTCTGTGACTTCTACTTCCTTTCCTCAGTCTCCTGGCCACCTCCTGGGCCCCAGGCTCACTGTACAAAAATGACTTGTCCCTGTGGAATGAGTCAGGTGAGACTGAGCAGGAGTTTAACTAAATGGATATGTTCTAGTATTGCTCTAAATAAATATGGTGTAGTCTGTAACTGGGGAAAGAGGGCTATCACTCTAAGCTCTATGTTTTGGAAAAGTTCTTTCTGTGCTGAGAACAGAACTGGGACTCCCTCACTGGAATTTACCACTGAATGACACTCCTTCCCAGTCCCTGAGCTTTTGTTTTTGGTAGGACTGGGGTTTTGTGCTTTCAAAGTAGGCACTTTACCACTTGAGCCACACATCCAGTCCATTTTGCTCTGGTTGTTTTAGAGATGAGGGTCTCATGAACTATTTGCTTGGCTGGCCTTGAACTGCAATTCTCCTGATCTCAGCATTCCAAGTAGCCAGGATTATAGAAGAGAGCCACCAGTGCCTGGCTTGTTTTTATTTCTAATACATTCTGTATCTCCACCCCCATTCTACACACCCTCCTTTGCAAAGAAAAAAAAAAAAGAATCCTACCTTTCCCATGGTCTTTCTCATGTCAGTCAATATGGCTTCCATTTGTTTATGACAAAAATCTTAGTGTTTCATAATTGAATCTTCCCTTTAAACATCACATCCCAACACATCGAAAATATACTCAGAACCTGACCTCTGCTCACCATCTCAATTCCAGTGGCTGTGCTCCCCTAGGAGCTGATGTGGAGGTGAAGCTTAGTAGTCTAGAGGGTTGTGCAGGGTCCTCTTAGATCAATGGCTGTGGATAGGAAGGAAACAGGCCCGTGCAGAGGAAGAAAAGAAATGAGCTGATTCCATGAAGAACTCTGGGATAGAGGATACTTAGGAGTTGTCCTGAGTTGATGTGAGGGGCCAGACCTTTGTATCTCTCATTGAGAGGCTTCCCCTGGAAAGAGGGAATGCCATCAAACATGACAGCTCTCTTTGACAGAGACAATTCTTGAGGAGAACTGACAGTCAAAGGCCTTTAGCTGGAGGCCTTCCAGCTGCTGGAGCAGTGTTTCATTCCCGCAAGGGGTCTGAGCTGAAAAGCCCAGCATCCATGATATTTCACCACGACCATCTTGATCAGAAGCCCCCATCTTCTTGAGAGCAGCACAATAGCCCCCCTACTGGGCTCCCTGCTTTGATACTCCTAAAACATTAGTTGGAGAGATGCTTTGAAAATGTGATAGATGTCATATCTCTGCTCAAAATCAGCCAACACCTTCCTAACTCACCCTCAGTAAAATCCAAATTTGCAATTGTCTGTCTGACCCTATACCCCGTGTTCCCTCAACTCTCAGACCTCACCACCTACTACTTTCTCTCTTTTGGGCACTGCACTCTAGCTACTCTGGCCTCCTTGATATTCCTTGAAAATGCTTGGCAATTTCTGCTACAATATAAATTCAAGTGTATTAAAAACTTTAACAGTGGGATGAGGATGAATTTCAGAGTGCTTGCCTGGCATGTGCAAGGCTCCGGATTTGATCCTAAGCATTGAGAAGAAACTCAACTAGTTGAGTATTCGATAATTTATGAATTAGCACCAGACTGCAAGCAGTTCAGTTCTTCACCAAGACAATGAGAATGGAGACTTTTATTAGGTGTTCACAGGACCAAGATGAAGAAAATACTTGATTGGTTACAGTGGACATTCCCTACGTAGAGGTTAGTTGGCATTTTCAGATTGATAAAATTCCTGACTTCTGATTGGTCAAGAGTAAGTTTTGTTTTACTGTTTACACTGAGTTGGGTTTCAGTTTACTTCTGTATGAACCCAAGGTGCTGGAGTTGTTTCAGTCTAATAGCCTCCAAATTAATTATTCTAAGTTTCTATCTATCTCAGGGTTTTCAAATTTTACTTTCCTCTGCCCAAACCATTGTCTTGGACCTCAGCATGGCTCCCTTCAACACCTCCTTCAGGTTTTTAACTCAAGTCACCTTCTTACTGAGGGCTTCTCTACCTGAATTTTAAGAAGTAGTTTGGCTTCTACCCCTGGCTTTCCTTGTGTCTCAGTGGAGGAGAAACATTTTAAACTGTTGCATTGACTGCTATATCCCCACCACATATATTTATGAGCCAAGCTAACTTTATAAGGAAAGGAGGTTTATTTAGCTCACTGGTTTGGAGGCAGAAAGCCCAAAATTGGATGGCTTTTCTCATTGATTTGGTCTCTGGTTAGGGCCAAATGGCAGATGGCTTAATGGCAGGACTGCTTGGGAGAGGGAGTGATCAAATTCCTAGACAAAAAGCTAGAGTATCAACTCAGGGTTGATCTTACAACAACTTACTCTGTAAAGAACTAAATCAGGGTCCCAGAAGAATGACTTTAATTCCTTCAGGGACGGTGGAGGGTGCCCTCAAAGACTTAAGTGTTAGAAATCAGCTGGCTCAGGTCCTTTTGCTCTATCTAGATAGGAATCATGGGTAGGCAAGGAAAAGTTCTTCCAGTGCTGGCCATCCCAGGCTCTTGAGTCCCCAAGGCCTAGGGGCTGGACTGGCCAACCCAGAGGCTTAGAGCTCTCAGCCTTAAGAGCTAGGGGGCCTATTGTTCCAGGCTTTAGAAGCCAGAAATTTATGGACACAGACACTCAGTTTGGAGGTTTATCACTCTGGGCTTTAAAAACCAGTGCCCCTTGTACAATCCCTGGTTACTAACAACAGTGGGTAGCAGCAGCAGCAGACAGCAGCAAGCAGGTGGCACCTGCTACTATTATAGCTCTTGAATAGGCCTTGGTTGCTGTGACCCTCAGCCCTACAGTTGAGGGTCTTGGGTCACAAGTGTTATAGCCCTTGGGTTTAGGATACTGGGCTCCTCAGCCCTTGACAGAGGCTAGTGCTATAGCTCTTGAGCCTAGGGTATCTAGAGACCTTAGCTCTTATGGCTTGGCAGCTCCCTGGAACTCTTTTAGCAACTACAACTCACAGGCTCGTCTTCAGCTCTTCACAACCCTCATTATCTCCATCACCTCTGTTCTCTATTGTTTCTCTCCTGGCCAGTTTCTGGAACTCTTCATCTGCTTTCTCATTGCTATTGCCTCTGTTGCCACTGCCGGGACAGAAGCTTCTGCTGCCTCTGTCACTATTGTCACCTCCATCATTTCTGCTCCCTCTTCATGTTTCCAGCTCAGCCCACTCTAAGATCAAAAGTGGGCAAGAAATGACTACTCAAAAGAAGATTTTTATTGATCTAATGCTGCTGTACAGGGGTAACACAGGAGAGTGTCTTCCTTGCTGGAAAAGTGAGCTATAGGTTGCTTACATAGCCAGAAAGGGGTGTAGATACGGCAATTGCACCAATCATGGCAGACCTTCGTGTGAAGGAAGGAAAGACTGTTTGCACCATTTGTGGTACACCTGTGGAACTGGAGGTAGAAATTTGCTGAGTTAGATTCACTCTTGCCAGCCACAGTGTGAAGTTTCTTGTACTGACTTGATCAGAGGTGCAAAGGAAAAGAACCTCAAAGTGAAAGACTGGTTCACATGCCTAGCAAGACATCTATCTGGTGGTGAAGGTTCTAAGACATGAGATCGGTTCCAGATGAAAATTCACAAGTGACTCACTGACCTGCACAGTCCTTCTGAGACTGTTAAGCAGATTACTTCCATCAGTATTGAGCCAGGAGTAGAGGTTGAAGTCACCATTGCAGATGACTGAGTCAACTATTTTAAATACATTGATTTGTCAGTTGTTAAAAAAAGAAAGTTGAAAAAGATGTGACCTTTGATAATGTTTAACTTTTTTGAGTCCTAAAGTTTTAAAATTATGTATCAATCAAAAACAAAAGCACACAAAAATTTAAAGTCTCCCATTATTTTGTGTAAAACAGCAACAATAACCAGCTAACCACCACAAATGACAAGCCACCCCTTGAATACTCTAAGACTTTCCTCCATCCCTCCTCATGGTTCCCGTAAGACTTGATGATGATTTCCTTGTTTACCCACCTCTGTAAAACCCCAAGGCCTCTTTCTTTTCATTGAGTTGTTCCTTGTCAATAAACTTTCTATTTCAATAGCCTGAACAAAATCATACCCTAATTGTCTAGTACATTTTGTCTTTCAGTTTGATGCCAGGACTCAGAGAGGACTGGACCTCACCTTCAGATTCCCAGTTGTTTCCCGAGGTAAGAAGTCCTCAGGAAGTATATAATCAGCCTCTGAACTGTTCAGTGACAATGATACTTATTTTGAACAAAAGAGGAGACTGACAATGTTGAACTTTACCTAAGCCCTATACTCTGGGAAAGTAGGCATGGTTAAGAAATGCTTCACAAATTTAGGTTGTAGGAAGTGGCTAATTGCAAAAGACCTTTCAGCCCTTGCACATTCTGAGATCAGACCTCCCTTCATCCTTCCTCATGACTCTCATAAAATTCATGGATGACTTCCTTGTTCATATGCCTCCGTAAGACCCAACTCACTTCCTTTCCTTTGAGACATTCCTCATTAGTGAATGTTCTCTTACTGTAATAGTCTGAAGAAAATCATATCCTGATTGTCTGGTGTATTTTGTATTTCATGCTTTCATAAACAAGGGACCTGTGTTGGGAGGATTTATTTATAGTTCCAAAGATAAAGTGTCCATTAGAAAACCAGGAGCTGACAATATTGAGTAACAAAAGAACTCTTGACAATAACAACAGACAAATAAGGGTCCAGTCCTTCAGCAGAAAGCCAGCATAAAGTAGAGGTTGACTTCAGGGCAGGCAGTAATTATTGTTTCTGGAGGCTGATATAGAGACTTGATCCAAGAAAATGCCTAGACAAAAACATATTATTGGAAACAATCTTCCAGTATATAAAGTAAATATGGTTCTATATAATTTCTCCCTGAAATTATCTATCCCCACTGTGCTAGGCACAAAAGGCTGATTTCGATCTTGTCTAGGAGCTCTGGTTCTATAGAGATGAGGTAGAAGCATGAAGTCTCTAGAAGCTAATGACTGTCATATATCACAAGAGGTGGGTCCAGGACAGCCATCAGTCCTCCCTCCTATAAGTGAAAAAGACCTGTGATCAGCTGTGTGAAGAATAGGTTTTAGACAAATGGCTCTATTTTTATTCTAATACCTTGGTCATCATACTATGATTTATATCCTTGTGGAATCAAATGGAAACACACTATAACATTACATTGGACACAAGGGCTCCAAATACTACATAAAACCAAAATGTGGCCATTCATGCCTAGATGTTGATAAATTTGGGGGCTTACTGATAACTTGCAGATTTTGGGGCTTGGGGATGAATGAGTTAGATTCAGGATTCAGTAAACTGGGAGTTTCTTCAAAATTACATGCCAAATGGTATGTGTGTGTATCCATACATATATATTTTATAAAGGAATTTTCCACAGCTTTCTAACATTCTTAGAGGGAGAATCCATGCTCCCTAAATGGATAAAAATCACTACCTACTACAGAGATTCCTGGCATTCAAAGAAACATCCTCTAAACAGACCCCCTGATTCTTGGCCAAGGTGTGTTCTAGGAGCAATAAGTTCACTGCCATCTGTGACTTACCTACTTACTCATAACTGTGGCTTACTTACTTCATTTGTAGGCATTTATCCTGGTCCTAGGGTTAGCAGTGAGCTGAAAAGTCATCCTGAAGATCTTGGCATTGGCAAAGCCCTCACAAAACCAATTTATTCCAGAAGCTTGTAGGTTATGTGTCATTAAGATAGAGTAGCAATTATTTGAGAAATCCAACGAACTTTATGTTTTCCACAAATATTCTCCATCAAGAATGTAATTTGACACCCAAAACAGTACTAAAGATAAAACATGAAAATGAAATGGGAACATGATATTACCAAGATGTTGGGTCTGTTCCTCTCTTTTTAAGTATTCAAACTTGGATTTCATAGCCTATTCTTTGAATTAACAATAGCTATCAGAATTATTGCCATATGTTTTGCAACAGTTTAAGAAGGCAAAGACAAAGCTTAATTGGTTAATTGAACTGTGTGTTTGAGAGACTTTGATTTTCCTATTTGAACAGTAAATGCCAACAAGATAGACAGTCCTCCTCTTCTCAGCTTTGTTTATAGTTCTAAGAAGTACACAGGAGGTTATTATATTAAAAACATTCCTCATAGGCCAGCAACATCTAATTTGAATTTGTGGAGTCAGAGGAAAAAGGGCTAGAGATGGCATAAGAAAACCCCAGAATATGCCCAATATCTAAAACCTGAATCCTGGTTCTGATTCCCCTTTGACTAGACAAAATATATGCCTCTCAATATCACTGTTGACTTGAGCTACAGATCACAAGAACATCTACCAGTATTTTTAGTTTTAAATTGCTTTGAGGTATTACTTTAAGGGCATATTCATCTTGCCAATCCCTGGTAAGGAGTGCCATTTGTCAAACTGAATATAGAACAAAAATTAATGTCCCTTAAGGGTGTCAACACACTAACTTGGGCAGAACTTAGGAAAGCTCAGTTAAAGTGTCCCCTCCTCTGTGGCTGACCTGATCATTCCCTCTTCTGTGCTGGCCAAATAGCATCACAGTTGCTGGCTGTTATGGCTGTCTCCCCAGCAGCTGAGATTCTACTGGGCAGAGACAATGTCTTATTTATCTTTGGATCTCTAGTAACTTGTGCAGTGTTTTGTAATCAGCACAAATCTGTGCCCTGATTCACTTAATCAGAGCCAAATGTTACATGAGATTCCCACCCCAATTCTGAGTATGCTCTGAAGTGTGTTACCATTTCAAATCTCCTTATCTTTAGAGTCTGATGAAAATAACCTAAATAACTCAGCTCCATGATCTAGTGAAACATTTCCTGTGCCAAGTACTGTTCTAAGCACATCACACCTTTTATCTCATGGAGGTCTCATGGTAACCATACGCAAGCACTGTTATTCCACACATTTTACATGGGAGGAAACTGGCACAAAAGAGTGGAATAACTTGCCTGCGTGATGGAGCCTTATTACTCCCCAGGCCTCCCACCTCAGGGGCAGCAAGGACAAGGAATCACTTCTCTTCCCAAAGGCTCAGTACTCAGGCATGGACTGGATTCCCTCATGTTGTGGAGATGCACATCTGTGTCACTGGACATACAGTAGGGCAAAGACTGTGTTTTTATGGTCATCTTTCCACTTAGCAGAGAGACTGGCCTAAGGCACCTCTTAATAAGTTAAGTGTTCCCTGAATAACTGAATGAGATAAGGTTCTTTCCAAAACTACCACGACTGACGAATTCCCAGAGAAAGAGATGAAGACAAATGCTTCCCACTGCCTCAGGAGTGTGTGTGTGTGAGCTCCAACAGCAACTTTCACAGTGGGTCACTGAAGCCTAGTGGTTTTTAAAACCAGATCCCCTACAGAAAAGGGGCATTTTTTTTCCAGTGCTGGAGTTTTAACCCAGGGCATTGTGCATGCTTAGCAATTACTCTACCACTGAGCTACTTCTCCAGCCCAGAAAACTAGTTTTTAAAAACACTTTATGTACCTTTAAACCCAGCAATCCCCCTTCCAGGGGTTTGTCCTAAGAATCATCCAGGCTCTAGTCCTACAGGTCAAAAACCTAAATATCTGTGGGGGCCAAATGGGTATTGCAACAGGTAGAAGATACTGGGTAAAGGACATGCAGGCTGTCACTGGAGAGTGGATGATAGCATGGTAGAGAGGGCTTGCCCACTATTGTGGCATCAGAAAGGGGATCCAGAGTAGCCAGACCTTATTTTTCAATAGGGTCCAGAAGTCTGTTTTAAAATGCTGGTTTGGTAGACTGCACAACTGTACTGTTTTAAAATGCTGGTTTGGTAGACTGCACAACTGTACCTAAGTTATTGCCCTCTTTCCTCCATGCCTAGTGTATAGCCCTCTCATACTGAATGTGACTGGCTTTGGTTAACAGGATATCAGCAAAAAGGATGCATATAGAGGCTAAAAAAGTGTCTGGCCAACTGTGCTTGCTTGCTTACTGCCTATGTGACCCTTGCTGTCACCACCAAGTGAAAAAGGCTGCACAAGGGCATGTGATCTGTTGCCCCAGGGAATCTCCTGCCTCTTGCCAGACATGACAGGAGACTATCCTGGCTCATCCTGCCTCAGCAGGTCCCCCAGCTGACCACAGTGTCTGAGCAAGCCCAGCTAGGTTGGCCCTGATTAGAACACTCAGCCAGTTCACAGATTTCTGAACCAAATTCTAAGTGGGTACATTTGTTGTTCTAAGCCAATACATGTTGGGGTGGTTTGCTAGGTAATAAGAGCTAATTGATAACAAAAGTAAAATACATTTATTTATTTTTGCAGTACTGGGGTTTGAATTCAGGGCCTCATGCTTGCTAGGCAGCTCTACCACTTGAGCCACTCAGCCAGCCCTTAAAATATATTTAGAGCTAAACAAAACAGGGATCCAGTTCACACTAACCTCTGATAAATGTAGAGATTTAGCAATGGATATTTCCCCTGCATCATTGTTTTTAACAGTGAAAAAAGATAATGAAAACATCTACCCAACAGGGAAGTGGTTAATAAGCAGTGGCTTATTTATGCATTGCCACTAAAAACGGAGGTGTAGGACTGCAGCAGCACACAGTCCTACCAACCTTTGAAAAATGTGCCAACATTGATCAAAAGGTAAAAGTTTACTGTCTTCCCAACCCCAAACACATTCTCTTGTTGTAATGGAATATGGAGCCAATGGGATCCCACAGCGTAGCATAAAGGACATCTTGCTGTCAAGGAGAGGTAAAAAGCTCAGAAGACAGTCCAGAACATGCTAAGCTTTGCTTTTTGAGGATGTGGGACAGTAAAGAGCTCTACTGGAAAAGTGACATGATTTTAAAGAGGGATCAAGCAAAGAGGGAGATGGTGATGGATGGCTTGATGGTGGAAGCCAGATATACTTGGTAGCTAAGTGTCTTTTGATCTCTTCAAAGGTACTGCCAAAATCTTTAGGACTTTAGAGTGTGCTTAAAACACAAAAGATGTTGGAAATCACGGGTGTAGCAAAGTCTTTAATGGTATTAGAAAGATAGTTATATGTTAATCCCAGGAAGCCAATTGTAAAATAGCAAGCACAATACAATCCCATTCTTATTATAAAGAAATGCAGGCATGGGAAACTAACTGGAGGGCAGAGAGCAAAGCTGGGTCTAATGGTGGTTATCTTTGGAAGATGGGAGTAGGAGCAATTCTTATTTTTCTTGCTATTATTCAAAAAGTTTTTGGAGCTACTAGGGTTTGAACTCAGGGCCTTGCACTTGCAAGGTAGGCTCTCTACTAAAGTCACACCCCCAAGTCATTGTTACTTTTTTAAACAACATAATAAACAGGTACTTTAATTGTGTTGAGAGGATTTGATAAAAGTTACAGATTTAAAAACGTTAAGTATATGTATGAACACAGAACACCCCCATTGAAGTGGGACAAGAAAGTTTACTGTTGTTGCTGTTAGTATCTGCAAATGCCTGCCACCCACTGCACTGATTCAGAATTTTCTTGGGAGTAGGCAGTCCCTGGAGTCAGAGAATCTTCTTCCACACATAAACACATGGAATCCTTGCAGTCACCTCCCCTCCTGATCTTCTTGTGGGGTAGGCAGATGTTATGTGGCATCATTCTTCACACTAGAGGTATAAATACGGCAGTGTCTCAGCTGTCACTGCCACTTGGTGGTGGAGACACCCTGCTCATTATGGGCAGCAAGTTTGAGCTCTAATGGCCCCTCCATCCTGTCAGCTTTTCACGGCCTACTCTTCACTAATTGTCCCTTACTACCAACACAGCACAAGTGTCTTGGTGTGTGACAGATTCCTTAGGAACAGTGGGAATGTGACCCAGCACCAGACCCACTTCTTACATGCCAGTCAGATGCAGCAGAGCCCAGCTACTCTCGCTCTTCCATAAATGTGACTCTGAGTGGTGAGAACAAAAGCCAAAGCAACTCTACCAGAAATGTGAAAATAACAAAGTAACAAGTCTAAAGTTCAAAATGACAAGCAATTTATAGACAGTACTATAGAAGTCCAGTCTATC
Source organism: Castor canadensis (assembly GCF_047511655.1). Taxonomy (NCBI): domain Eukaryota; kingdom Metazoa; phylum Chordata; class Mammalia; order Rodentia; family Castoridae; genus Castor; species Castor canadensis. Next base: position 131,754,927 of record NC_133393.1, on the reverse strand, counting down.
ACTGGGCACAATGATGTGGCCAAAAGCATGAGTTTTATAAGATAACATATTATTGACTACAAGATAGAAAATCAAAGCTGATAAGACTTGTAGATAATCCTTTTCAATCTTATTCACTGAATGAGTGAACTGTGGACTGAGCGGTCCTCTTAGTAAAGGGATATGGGTTCCAAATGCCTAAAAGGGCATCAGCATACCACTGTCATCTTTGTGAGCACTTGCTTTAAGTTCACCTCTACCGCTCTATATCCTTATCCTCAGAATGGAGGGAGGTGACAAGTAAAATTTTTTTCCTTTCGAAAATATTCTGAGTTATATTAGAATTAAGAAATGGATTCCTCAATTATTAATAGTAATCCTAGCACTCAGAAAGTTGAGGCAGGAGGATTGCGAGTTCCAGGCCAGTCTGGGCTTCATAGCATAGAAAGATGCTGTCTCAACAACCAAAAAGAAGGATCACGAACTGGGAATGCTCACCTGTCCCTTTCTTTATTGGACCTATTGAAGAGATGATAAAATCACATCGCATTTTAAACCTTAGCAGTGAATGTGTCAATAGCAGTTCCTTCTCCAGTGGCTTCATCATTAGACACTATTCACTTGTCTATATGTTCAGCCAGCAGCAAAGTAACAGTTACCTCTTCCCGAGAGCTGACTGTGGGCTAGGCCTGGATGCACCCTTGGCAGACATCATAGCTGCAATCATCAGGAAGATCTTGGAGGTGTGTACAATCATTTTTCCTTTCCACTGGTGAGGGAACTGAGACTGTGATGATCACTTACCAAAGTGATGATGCAGGTGGCCTTGGATGAGGAGATAGAGAGAGAGAGAGAGAGAGAGAGAGAGAGAGAGAGAGAGAGATTGAGATGAGAGACAAGCCTAAGCCTAATGGGGAAGCTGGGAATGGTGCCAGGGCCACCGGAAGGAAGACATATTCTAGCTCATTTTCCCCAGACAGATTGCTCCATCTCCATAAAAGGAAGCAAACCACTCATGCCTACAACGTGCCTCACAGGATTATTGAGAAGTCCAAATGAGATTATATAATATGAAAAAGCCTTAAAAATGGGACAGCTTTAACTAGTGAAGGCCAACTGGCACCATTGTAGCCCTAGGAGCACAACACCTCAGTCTTGTGCTGCAGTGGAAAGACCACGCCCTTTTATCCCTCCATTTAATGCTTCAGATAAACAGCACAGATTCTCTTCAGCAATCTGTTAAGGAGAAAGGGCTCTGACGCACTGTTGGCTCCTGACTTGACCTGTGCAGGAAGCTTCAGTGTCATATGCTTAACAACAGACATCTTGCCTGAGCTACTTACCTCGATGGGGCAGAAGTCACCATTTCATGTCAATTCCATTCCAAAGAAATGCCTGCTGTAATTTCATCCCTTAATTTATGCAATATAAGAGTGAGAAAAAACACACATTGCTTTCTCATGAAAGAGGCATGTTAGATATAGTAATTCATTTTTTATTATCTTAATCACTATGAATAGCACGTCCACAGTTCAGTTTCCAGGCAATGTAAAAGCAGATGTTTTATATATGGGACACCTACATGTAATGTGGTTACACATTGCTTTTTGTTGTTTATTTGTTTAGTTTTTGTCTTTTTGCTACATGGCATTCTTTTTGACCCACTATAGTTCACCTGGAACTCACACAGTTTAAAAATGCACAATTACAATTCAATCTTTTTTTTAATCATTATTTTTTTTGGTGATACTGTATTTGAACTCAGGGCCTCATGCTTGCTAGGCATGTGTTCTACTACTTGAGTCACTCTACTAACCCATAACTCAATCTTTAAGCAATTGAAAACAATGAGTTGGTACCAGCATGGGAGATCTACTGATAATTTGGCCTTTTAAGTAATGTCAGAGAGAAAACCTGTTTTCTCCTTCCATCTAAAGATCATTAAAAAGAATGAAACCAAACAAAAGGCTACCTGCTCTGAGTAAAGTCAGGATTGAGTGTGTGCGACCTGGGACTCGCTTCCGGTGGGCGAGGGGCACATTACTCCAGCAGGTGCTGGAGCACGGAGGGATCCACCTGCATGGCCTGGAGGCCCTTGTGCAAGCTCAGGAAGGTGGCCTGCTTCCCATAGCGCTGGCGCCAGCGGACAAAGGCTTCCACTACTTGTGACTGCACGTTGTGGGGATGGTTGGCCTTACAGCGATAGATATCAGTCTGGGACAGGCCCAGTGACAGCACCACGTGCTCCCACTCGGAGCCCAGCCTCTGGGCCAGCTGGTTAATCTGCTGGTCCGATGGAGAGCTGTTGAGGATGTGCAAGGGGATTCCAGTCACCTGGTCACCTGAGGAGGAAAAAGATGGGAAGGTGAGCCAAGCATGCTAACACTCAGATAGGGAAGCTGTGAGAAGGCTGGAGAGCACAGGCCAGTTCCATGTGCAGTTGGCTGATCCTGGTCTTCTGCCGAGCTGCTCAGTGCAATACGACGTTTCAGTGCTTCTGAAATGTGCTAGCATCTGTGAAAATGCTTACTACAGAAAATAAAAAGTAGATGCCTCATTACAGAACCTCACTTAGGATAACTTGGTCTAATTCTTTTCCCATATAGGATAACCTTGTGCACACTGCTTTGAAATAGGCTGTTTTCACTTCCATCTCTTTTACCATAGGACAAGTCAGGGGCTGGGGTGAGAGAGGGCTGAAGAACGGTGGCAGGGGTGGTTCCCTTGATCACCAGTCTGTGGGCCAGCAGGGCACTTGATCCAAGGCCCAGAATGCTCTTTCCTGCAGGAAGGGCTGCTGTTGGAGGGTCAAGGCTAAAGCAAACAGCTCCTCTCCCCTGGAGTTTCAACATGAAATACTACCAAGAAAAGATACAGTTGCTAACAGAAGCAGGGGTCCAGAATTCTATTGAGAAAAGACTGAACTGTAGAGGCCACAAAATAGGCAGAAGGGAAGAAAGCAGGGCTGGCTATAAGCAGCAGAGGCTACTACCATTCTGGCTGAGCCTACAAGAGGAACAGAAAGTGTGTGTTACAAATGAGCAATGATCTTATACTTCCTAAACTGCATTCCAGTCTGTCTGAGGCCCATCTGCTAAGGAGTATGACAGGTAATAAGTGGCTGTAAATGTGCCTGGAATAACCAATGAGCAGTACCATCAATTATACAGAAGAGGTCCTAACCTAGTGTGAACCAGCGGTTTCCTGAGTAAGGAGGCTTGAGCTAAGCCCTGAACAAGAGGAAGATGAGCTGGGTGAAAAGAATGGAAGGGAGTAGTGCATCCCCTTTGGAGGAAACTGCATGTACAAAGGCCCAGAGGCAGGAGAACAACAATACAGGAAGTGAAAGAGTTCATAGTAGCCAAGTAATGAGTTTGAGGTACTGCAAACATCAGAGGTGACAGTACCAGTTACAGGTTAGGTTCAGACATCTGAACAATGTGACAGGTGCACAACACTTGCTGTCTATCAGCATCACAGGGATTAGGGTCAACTCACCAGCCTCTGTTTAAATTTATGGTTCAATCAGAAGGCAAAAGAACCTATCAGAAGAACTGATGGCTTCCACAGCCCAGGCCTTTGGCCTTTAGGCAGTTAGTTGGCAATACCATAGGGATGATTGCAAAAATAGTGTTTGCCAACACTGCAACTTAAAAAAAGACGATGAAGCAATTAGAATAATGGTAACACTACTGATAAATAATTTATATTAACAGTGATGATTTTATAAAAATATGGGTGGTTTTATACAAATGCAGGCTCATTAAAAAATGTCAAGCAACACAAAAAAGTTCAGAGAAGAAAAGAAGGAAATCACCCAACATCCCAACTGTGTTCACAGTTGGGAACATCATTTTTGATGTCTCCTTATGTGCCTATACTGTAAGAAAGACAGGTGGATGTCAATTATACAATTTAAAATGACAATATAAGAGTTTTTCTTTTATAAATGCTACTTAATTTTATGTAAAGTTAACAGAAGAAAAAGCAGAAGTTAAACTAAATGCCTTTCTAACTGCAGCCAAATACTTAACATATATATGGTAATACAGAAAAAATTATGAAAACTTAAGGGGTTAACTACATGATTTCACATTAGTGGTGTATAATTAACACTCTCCCCCCTCCTCCCCTCACACCTCTTGATTTCTGTTGCTTTTATCATTTTTTGTGTGATGCCTGATAATTGTATGATTGTGTCACAACAATCTATATTCCACTTCTCGCCCCCAGCTGTTTAAGGCCATCTTATAATGGTCTCAGTGCTCACCAGTGTTCCTTTTTTGGTTGTTGTTGCTGTTACTGGTTTTCAGCTGTGGCATTTTTATTCCTGGTTATTTTAATTTGTGTCAACTGGTCCATTTTGTTAGAAAGTTTTTTCTCCCCTCAAGAAATGCTTGGAGTTGGAATATTCCCTGAATTCTTTCAGATCAAGATTGTCTGCTTATTGCCTTCTCTGGAGTAATAACTTCACATTTAGAAAACCAATTTTGTATAAATATTATTTTTAATATTATAATTTGAATTATGAATATACTTTTTTATTATATAATTTATTTTACTCCCCTTACAAACTTGCTCATATTTTATGGGAGGGAATACTGGTTTTGGAAAATTCTGGTATCGACTTGGTTATCTAACATTTTGTGTAACCTGCTTCTCTGTCTGGGGTCTACAGCACTGAAACTTTGACAGGGCATGTCTTTGCCATTCTAGATGTGCTTTCCAGCTATGAGGCATGACTTATGATCAAAGAGCAGTTCCTTTTTCCTTTCAGAAAAGCCTGCCTGTCTTATACCTTAGCTTGTGTTTGTTTATTTATTGTTGCACATGTTACATGCATTGCCTGTCCTCTATGGCTCTCTTTTTCTATCTGCTGTCTTAATCTTCCCCATATTACTTCAGGCCCTCTCCCTTATCCATGCCACTCATTGGTCTTCCAGCTATGTCTATTCAGTATTGTTTTTATTTTCTGTTTTGGTTCTAACCTGGTATTGTGTTTTTGTTCTCAACTTCATTCTTGGCTCTTACCTTTTAAACATTCCATTCTACTTCACTCCCATTATGATAGTTACTATAAAAAACAACTACCAAAAAAACCTGAAGGAAACAAGGGTTGGTAAGGATGGGGAGAAACCGGAACCCTCCATGTTGTGGAAAATAGAATGGTAATTCTTCAAAAAATAAAAACTAGACGTAGCATTTGATCCAGCAATTCTACTTCTGAGTTTATTTCTAAAGGAACCACCCCCCTTTTTTTGCGGTACTGGGATTTGAACTCAGGGCCTACACCTGGAGCCACTCCATCAGCCTTTTTTTGTGATGGGTTTTTTTTTGAGATAGGGTGTTGTGAACTATTTACCTGGGCTGGCTTTGAACCATGATCCTCCTGATCTCTGCCTCCTGAGTAGCTAGGATTACAGTGTGAGCCACCGGCATCCGGCTGTACTCATGTTTATAGCAGCATTTTTACAACAGCCACTAGGTAGAAGCAACCTAAGTGTCCACTGACAGATAAATGGATAACCAAAATATGGTAAATACATGCAGAAGATTATTATTCAGCCTTAAAAAGGAAGGAAATTCTGAAACATGCTATAACATGGGTCAATCTTGAGGACATTATACTAAGTAAAAAAAGCCATTTGAAAAAAAGACAGATACTGTGAATCCCTTCACATGACTATCTAGAATTCACAGACTATCTAGAATAGTCAAATTCATAGACTATCTAGAATAGTCAAATTCATATGACTATCTAGAACAGTCAAATTCATAGAGACAGAAAGTAAAATGGTGGCTTCCAAGATGCTAAATTTTATGTTATGCATATTTTACCATAATTACAAATAAAAATAGAATCCCACTCCTATTTTATCATAACTACATTTTGAGCTTTCATTGCTACTGAATGGATACTGGGCTTGTCTATGGTACAAAAATTCTTGTGAGGTTGAGTTTTCCAGGATTGGGTTTTCATTCACATCACTTTGGTTTCATGTTTATTGTTGAAAGCTGTGTTCCCTTCTCTCATTGCTCTGCTGTAGCATTTGTGTCGTCATGACACTCACTGTTATACTTATGCCACGAGCATCTCTGTCCAGGACTTCTGTTTACTGTCTTACGGGAAGCAGACATATCTTTGGCCCTGTCCTCACTTTCTAAGGGACCTGTTGTCTCTTTCTCCAAGCTACAATTTGAAGTCGACTGTGGCTTTCCACATGCTTTTCTGCCTTGAGGAGAAGCAGGCCTCATGGGGCCAGCTCTTACTGAGAGTTCTATGCTCTGTCCTCTTTTGGAAGTCAGTAAAATACCTCCGTTCTACCCAGGCCATTCCCACTCTTACCTACAACTCAGCACAGAGTCCAGGAGATTCTGTACCTTGGGTCACCTTCCTGCCTCTGCTGAGAGTCTTTTGGGTTTTAACCAAGGCTATCTGTACACTGACCTTTCAGCTAGATTCTTTGCACATGGATTTGTATTAGGAACAATTCTCAGGATTGTCCCCTGACCTTTCCCCAGAACTGCCCCAGGGGTCAGAATGGGTGCCTGCCTCCCTGCCTGTCACTTTTCAAAGGACCTGGTACAAAGCTATAATTTTTCTGTTTGTTTGCTGCTGGTGAATTTGGGGTGAGGTTTGTTTTGACTGCTTTTCTGTTCCTTGGGTGTTGGAGGAGGGAGCGTCAGTGACTCTGCTAAACTCTGTCATAATCTCTCTCACTCCTGGACAACACTAAATGTAACAGGCTGTGAGCCAATTGCATAGTAGTAAGGACGGACTTTGCTCTGATTCTTCTACACATTCAGGGACACATATCCCCTATGACAGTGCCACAGACTGGAAGATGTCAGAAGTTTCTAGACACAGGTTGAGGCATAGATACCTAGCATATACAAACTAACCACTAAGCAAATCAAGCCTTCCAGCCAGACATCTTTAGGCACACATAGGCAAGAACAGCTGTTTGCACCATGGGACTTCTATCTGGAAAAGTTTCCTCATGAGGTCTGTTTAGTTAGTGAATTCTGCTGAATACAGTTCCTCAAAACTAAGAGTCCTAAGGCTTTAGTGTCAATTCTTCAGGAAATACTACATAAAATCAGGCCACTCTATAAATGAGTCCACTGTGACTACTTGAACACTGTTTCTCAAAGGCAGTGCATACCATCAGCAGTGTGCAAGGTGCTGTCACGTGGTACAAGGATGAATATTCTACATTATAACAGCCATGCCCATGTTAATAAGGTGAGAAAATATAAATAGTATTTCAAACCCAGGATTGCAAAGATTAAGTAAATTAAAAAGCAAATATAGAATGACAAAAACGAAATAAACAAGAAAAGCCAATTAAAATACAAAGTAAAGTTAAAGAATGATATTAAATTAGTGGCACAGGTGGTACATAGATATGGCAAAAACTGCACAGGTGAAGCCAAATGACTGAGGTCTGGGAAGTCAGTGTTTGTCCACAAGTGCACCACGGGCAGGCCAGTGGACAGTGCTGTGCAGGGCCTTTCCCAGAGCCTTGCAGGCCTTTAGCCTCCCGTCTTGTACCTACTATGAGCACATGAGTTCATGTAGACAGGGATCCTCGAGGCAGTACCATCTCTGGTTAAGAACCACCAGATGCTGTGGAATAATAATTCCCATTCTAGTGTTTAAAACTCTAAGCAAGAATTGAGCTACTTTTATATGGACAAAATGTTCTCCTTTTTTACAGATCCTAAATCTTTCATACAATCTTTTAATCCCACTCTCAGTAAAGTGAAACTCACCTGTTTCAAAAGGAGCAAGATATACTTATGAACTCATGTACCGCAATGAAGACAAGGCTCCACTTAAAGGGATGGGGTAGTCTGCCCCCACCTCCACACCACTTATTCTCTCACCCCTTCATCCCCACCTTTATGGTCATTACATGAGTGAAAACAATATGGTGTGAACCCCTTCTTTCTGTAGCTATCAATCCTTCCTTCTCTCCTACCTATCAGTAGCTGTTCTGGCCTCAAAACTGTAAATCTCCTTTCTAATTCCTATTGCACAGAGTCAGTTCTAAACACTTAATGCATAATTTTTCTATGTCTTGTACATGCTGTCTAAGCTCCTTTGAACAGAGAGCATGTCTTCTACTTCTGCAACCTCCTCCCCCTTGCTGAGCACAAAAGGGAACTCAACATATGCTTTTCCAGTAGCTAAACATAATCTTAAAGCAAAAAGGCCCTCCAAGTCAAGTTTGTGATTTACTATGTCTGGTAGCCATGTGTTTCTGATTTTATTTGTTTCATGAAAAAGCCCTATCTTTCTAGGCATAGGGAACAACTTTCTGAATAGGATTTCAAGAGCTCAGGAAGAGAAAGAATTGATAAATGGGATTATTTCAAATTAAAAAGCTTTTGTACAGCAGAGGAAACAATTATGAAAGTGAAGAGGCAACTTACAGAATGGGACACGGTATTTGCCAAATATTCACTGACAGAGCTTAACATCCAGAAAATATAAAGAACTTAAAAAATTAAACACCAAAAGAACAAATAATCCAATCAATAAATGGGCAAATTAATTAAACAGACAGTTCTCAAATGAAGAGGTGCAGGTGGCTGATAAATACATGAAAAAAATGTTCAACATCCACAGTCATCAGGGAAACGGAAATCAAAAGTACCCTGAGATTCTATCCTGCCCTAGTTAGAGGACGGTCATCAAGAAAACACACAACAGCAAATGCTCTCAGGCACGTGTATGAGGTGTGTGTTAAAACCCTTACACACTGTGAGTGAGAATGCAAACTACTCAGAGTGCAGTCACTGTGGAAATCAGTGATGGAAAAACAGAATTGCCATATGATCCAGCTATACTGCTCCTGGGCATAAACCCAAAGGAACCTAAGTCAGTGTACAACAGAAACACATGCATACCCATGTTCATTGGGGCACTATTCACAATATCAAGTTACGGAATTAGCCTAGATGCTCAACAATGAATGAATGTTGAAAATGTGGTATAAATGTACAATGGAATATTATTCAGCCATGAAGAACAGAATTATGTCATTTGTAGGAAAATGGATGAAACTGGAGATCACCAGATTAAGAAAAAGAAGCCAGACTGAGAAAGATAACTATTATCTGCTTTCCCTCATATGCAAAATACAGATTTACAAATAAAGACATGAAAGTAGAAGATGCACTCTTAGAGAAGAGGAGGTGGACAAGTAGGAAGTGAGAGAGGGCAAGGTAGAGTAGTAAGGGATAAATATAATCAAAGAACATTATATAGATTTATGAAAATGTCATAATGAAACCTATTATTTTGTACAACCAATAGATGCTAATTAAAAAGTATGGGAAAAAATTAGTATCTTCCAACAAATCCCTATGGAGACAGTACTCCCTATCTATTTCTGGCTGGATGTAGGTTCACTGAGTGAACCAGCATCTATTTGGTCAAGCTCCCCTTTCTATACTGCATTCTATGATATGTGGCCACCTCAAAGGGAGTTAAAAGAACACATTCAGTATTTGTAAGCATCATTCAGGAGCTGAAGGCCATGGACTGAAGAAGAGACATGCACACATATAAATAGCTGGTAGGAAAGCTGGCTGAACCTGCAGCCAGGTCTAGAAAAACAGGAAGGTTTTGAACTGTAATACTTTTTAATGCCAATACTGATATGACTGGAGATGTTGAATTCTTTATGACACTGTCTCAGTTGGACAATGGTGTAGCACTTACAAAAAAACACTAAAACTACTTCTCTGAAGAGTTTGGTAATAGACCAGTTATCCCAATTCACTGTGGCCATGAGACACTGTTACTGATAGAGCATTCTACACTTCAGGCTTGCTTTCGGAATAGATGCAGCTGTACCCAATACCAGTAGGATAGGGAATTAAATCTTTTCACAGGGTGACAGAATTGAAAATTTGCTGAGCAATGATTCTAAACACTCACAAGAAGTATAGGTACGATGGTTTACAGGTGAGCTCTATAAGGCTCAAAGAAATTTAATTTCCTATCTTATACATGTTGTTCCAGAAAATATAGAAAGAACAAAATCTGCTAATATATATAAAAATGTAGATGAGATTATACATTCCTGGGAATATAGTAAATGCTAAAAGTGGTATAAGAAAAAAAAGAGAAAATACATTGGAATAGCAAACAAATCCTCCCCAACAAAAAGCCCTTGGCGCAGAGAGTTTTACAGAAGAGCTCTACAAAAAAGATCAACTGATTTCCTATCTTACATAAGTTGTTTAAGAAAAGAGAAAAAGAAAACAGATACCTGGATGATTTTATAAGATTATTGCAGGGGGAGGGTGGCAGCGAGGCGAGGGAAGCTGTCCTGCACAGAGCAGGCACGTTGTCACCTGTGTTCTCAGAGAGCACTGGTAACTCTGGGGCGGGGGAGGGATTTGAGGGGGTTTTATCACTTGGGTAGGAGGGAAACTCAAGGGACAGGGGTCAAATCCACTCCTCCCCGGACACCTGGGCTCCACTGAAGTCCCTACTTGGTGTGGTTGAACTTGAGTGTCCTCAGATGAGGTTGCTGGTGTGTGCTACACTTGAATGCATCATTGGGAATTTAGCAAGATATCTGTATCCTATACCTTTGCCATCAAAGCCTAAACTATGCTGAAGCTGTGAAGATAGAATTTTACAGGAGGCAAGAAGTACCGAAGATGGTGGCTAGAGGGAGAAAGCAGAAAGTGGGCCTCCTACAGTGAAATCTTGGAGAGACGCTGGAGACACACCTTGCAGGTAAAACCACCGAGAAGAGGCAAAACTTTGACCCCTCCACACCTCCAGCCAGCGCAGAACATCTCCACTTAAGGTTAAACGGAGAAACCAGGAGGGCCCCGGGGCTGCAAGTTGCCCGCACCCAGACAGCTTGGGAAGACGTGGACAAGCTTACTGTTGATTAGTACACTAATGCTCCCTGTTTATACCTTTGAAACTTTTTTGTTTGATTCCTTGTTTCAGTTTTTCCTACTTATCTGTTTATTTGTTTTTCCTTTTTCTTTAACTTCTTGCTTTCCATCTCCTCTCACCCTTCCATTCTAAATATTACCATTGTTATTATTACAAGCTAGAAAATACTTAATTGCTCACACTACAGGGACAGTAACAACACCAAGGACAATGACGGGAAGACAGAAAAAACAGGGAAACCAGTTTCCCCACAGCAAAAAATTAGTACAGGAACCAGAGGGGAATGAAGAAAACAGATACTCAGATCCAGACTCCAACAAAATGAAGATAAACTATGCCAAAGAACCCAATGAAGCCCACAAGAATAATTTAAAAGAAGACATACTACAGGTACTCAATGAGAATTTTATAGAGATGATACTGGATAGGGTCAACCAAAATGTACAGAAGACACTCAAGAAATTCCAAGACAACAAAAATAGAGAATTTGAAAAACCAAAAGAAGAAATAAAGGAAACCATAGAAGCACTGTATAAACACCAAAGTGAAACAGAGAACATGATTAATAAACAGATAAATGAACTAAGGACAAAAATAGACAACATTAAAGAGGAAACCACCCAGGATATGGAAAACCTCAGAAAAAAGAACGAAACAGAACTGCAAAACAAAATGGAAGGCCAATCCAGCAGAATAGAACAAACAGAAGACAGAATCTCAGAACTTGAAGATGAAATGGTAATTAAAGGAAAACCAAAGAACTATTAATTAAACAACTCAAGACCTGTGAAAAGGTCTTGAAAATAATAATAACAGAAAATTTCCCAAATCTAGAAAAAGATATTCCCATACAGATGCAAGAGGGCTCCAGGACACCAAACAGACCAGATCAAAATAGAACTACCCCACGACATATCATCATTAAAACAAGTTCAGAAACTAGGGAAAGAATATTGAAGGATGTAAGAGAGAAAAAACAAATAGCATACAAAGGTAAACCCATCAAAATCACAGCAGACTTCTCAACAGAAACATTAAAAGTAAGAAGAGCGTGGGGTGAGATCTTCCGGGCACTGAATGAAAATAACTTCAACCCCAGGATACTCTACCCAGCAAAACTATCATTCAAAATAGATGGAGCAATAAAAGTCTTCCATGATAAGCAGAAACTAAAACAATATGTGACCACAAAGCCACCACTACAAAGGATTCTTCAAGGGATTCTGCACACAGAAAGTGAAACCCAACTTAACCATGAAAAGACAGGCAACACCAAACCACAGGAAAAGAAAAAGCAAAAAGTAGAGAGTAACCTCAACTTAGGTACACACAATCAAACCTTCAAACAACTAAGACAACTAAACAACAGGAATCACCACATACCTATCAGTACTAACGCTTAATGTTAACGGACTTAATTCACCCATCAAAAGGCACCGCTTGACAAAATGGATTAAAAAGGAAGATCCAACAATTTGTTGCTTACAGGAGACCCATCTCACCGACAGAAATAAGCATAGGCTTAGGATGAAAGGCTGGAAGAAGATTTACCAAGCCAATGGCCCCCGAAAACAGGCAGGAGTAGCAATACTTATCTCTGACAAAGTAGACTTCAAACCTACATTGATCAAACGAGATAAAGAAGGACATTCCATACTAATAAAAGGGGAAATAGACCAAAAGGAAATAATAATCATCAATCTGTATGCACCCAATGTCAATGCACCCAATTTCATCAAACATACCCTGAAAGACCTAAAAGCATATATTAACTCCAACACAGTGGTCATGGAGACTTTAACACCCCATTATCATCAATGGATAGGTTATCCAAACAAAAACTCAATAAAGAAATCCAAGATCTAAAATATACAATAGATCAAATGGACCTAGTTGATGTCTACAGAACATTTCATCCAACTTCTACACAACATACATTCTTCTCAGCAGCCCATGGAACCTTCTCCAAAAAAGATCATATCCTATGGCACAAAGCGAGCCTCAGCAAATATAAGAAAATAGAAATTATACCGTGCATACTATCTGATCACAATGCAGTAAAAGTGGAACCCAACAACAAAAGTAAAGACAAAAAACATGCAAACAGCTGGAAACTAAATAACTCATTACTTAATGAACAATGGAACATCAATGAAATAAAAGAGGAAATTAAAAATTCCTGGAAGTCAATGAAAATGAAAACACAACCTACCGGAACCTATGGGACACAGCAAAGGCAGTCCTGAGAGGAAAGTTTATAGCCATGAGTGCATATATTAAAAAGATTGAAAGATCCCAAATCAATGACCTAATGATACATCTCAAATTCCTACAAAAACAAAAACAAGCAAATCCCAAAACAAATACAAGGAGAGAAATAATAAAAATAAGAGTTGAAATCAACAAAATAGAAACCAAAACAACCATACAAAGAATTAATGAAACAGAAGTTGGTTCTTTGAAAAAATAAACAAGATCGATAGACCCCTGGCAAACTGACTAAAATGAGAGAAAAAACCCAAATTAGTAGAATCAGGAATGCAAAAGGGGAGATAACAACAAACACCATGGAAGTCCAGGAAATCATCAGAGACTACTTCGAGAACCTATATTCAAATAAATTTGAAAATCTAAAAGAAATGGACAGATTTCTAGATACATATGATCATCCAAAACTGAACCAAGAGGAAATTAATCACCTGAATAGATCTATAACACAAAATGAAATTGAAGCAGCAATCAAGAGTCTCCCCAAAAAGAAAACCAGGACCTGATGGATTCTCTGCTGAATTCTATCAGACCTTTAAAGAAGAACTGATACCAACCCTCCTTAAACTGTTCCACGAAATAGAAAGGGAAGGAAAACTGCCTAACACATTTTATGAAGCCAGTATTACACTTATCCTCAAACCAGAAAAAGACACCTCCAAAAAGGAGAACTATAGACCAATCTCCTTAATGAACATTGATGCAAAAATCCTCAACAAAATAATGGCAAACTGAATTCAACAACACATCAAAAAGATTATTCACCATGACCAAGTAGGCTTCATCCCAGGAATGCAGGGGTGGTTCAACATACGAAAATCAATAAATGTAATAAACCACATTAACAGAAGCAAAGACAAAAACCACTTGATCATCTCAATAGATGCAGAAAAAGCCTTTGATAAGATCCAACACCATTTCATGATAAAAGCTCTAAGAAAACTAGGAATAGAGGGAAAGTACCTCAACATTATAAAAGCTATATATGACAAACCTACAGCCAGCATTATACTTAACAGAGAAAAACTGAAACCATTCCTTCTAAAATCAGGAACTAGACAAGGATGCCCACTATCTCCACTCCTATTCAACATAGTACTGGAATTCCTAGCCAGAACAATTAGGCAAGAAGAAGGAATAAAAGGAATATAAATAGGTAAAGAAACTGTCAAAATGTCCCTATTTGCAGATTACATGATCCTATACCTTAAAGACCCAAAAAACTCTACTCAGAAGCTTCTAGACATAATCAATAGCTATAGCAAGGTAGCAGGATATAAAATCAACATAGAAAAATCATTAGCGGGGAATTCCAAGATGGCGGCTAGAGGGAGGAAGCAGAAAGCGACCCTCCTATAGTGAAATCTTGGAGAGACGCTGGAGACACACTTTGCAGGCATAATCACTGAGAAAAGGCATAACTTTGACTCCTCCACATCTCCAGCCGGCGCAGAGAATCTCCACTTCACGTTAAACGGAGAACCGAGGAGGCCCCGGGGCCGCCAGTGGCCGGCGCCCATACGGCTTGGGAAGACGCGGACCAGGTGAGCTTCGCGGTACCGCGGTTCCCCCACAGACAAGCCTGGGCCAGAGCAGCATAGCCCCCTGGACAGACTGACCTCCACCCGGGAAAAAAAGAGAAACTGAGTACTAAGCAATAAGAACAGTTAAGACACGCTGGAAAGAGGGTGGGGCGCCCTGAGCGCTGAAGATTGGGGGAAGGGACTCCTTCCCGGGACTGTAAATAAACGAGCCGGGCAGGCCGGAGAGGCTCTGGCGGGAGCGGGGTGCTCGCCCAGCAACCAGGAGCGGGGACGCTTGTGAGAGGAGGGAAGACCCACTTCCCACGTGAACTGTAAATAAACACGCAGGCCTGACAACGCGGGGCAGTGTCGCCTTTCCCAGTGCTTGGAAAGGGAAAAGCCTGTAGCAGAGGCCCCCCTCCCCCGCACAGGAGAACTCTGAGCAAACAAAGCCTGTGGGACCAGGTGAGTGCTAAGCTCACCCCAGAGATCTGCATAAATAACGCCGCCAGCTACAGGCTGAGAGCAGCAGGCAGGCAAGCCACAGTTGCAGATACCACTCTCAGAACTGTCTCCAGACGCTTTTTTTTCTTTTTCTCCCTACCTTTGATGAGAGAACAACCGAATTACACCTGCAAGCCGAAAAACTTACTGAAACTATATTGCATTTGAACTGGGGACACTTGGTGGGGCTTTTTTTTTTTTTTCTTTCTTCTGTGTGTGTGTGAGTGTAGTTTTGTTCTACTTTATGCATCCCCTTTGATGAGACAACTACAGAACATCTGAGGCACCAACTCCAGGACTGGAGATTGAGACGGACATCCAAATTATTAAGACTGAAATTGCATTGCATATAAACTTGGAAGTTTTTTGTTTTTTTTGTTTTTTTTAATTTTCTATTTTCCATTTTATTTTAATTCATTTTTATAAATAGATATTACTTTCATATACTTATTTTTTATTTTTTTAATCTTTGATTTTCAATCCTCTCTCTGTCACTCTATTGTCTGTTCAGCTTACTGTCGATTAGTACACTAACACTCCCTGTTTATACCTTTGAAACTCTCTTGTCTGATACCTTGTTCTGCTTTCTCCCTCTTTTCTGTATATTTGTTTTCCCCTTTTCTTTAACTTCTTGCTTTCCATCTCAGCTCACTCTTCCATTCTCAATATTACCATTGTTATTATTACAAGCTAGAAAATACTTAATTACACACAGTACAGGGACAGTAACAACACCAAGGACAATGACAGGAAGACAGAAAAAACAAGGAAACCAGTTTCCCCACAGCAAAAAATTAGTACAGGAACCAGAGGGGAATGAAGAGAACAGAAACTCAGAGCCAGACTCCAACAAAATGAAGATAAACTATGCCAAAGGACCCAATGAAGCCTACAAGAATAATTTAAAAGAAGACATACTACAAGTACTCAATGAGAATTTTATAGAGATGATACTGGATAGGGTCAACCAAAATGTACAGGAGACACTCAAGAAATTCCAAGACAATAAAAATAGAGAATTTGAAAAAGCAAAAGAAGAAATAAAGGAAACCATAGAAGCACTGTATAAACACCAAAATGAAAGAGAGAACACAATGAATAAATGGATAAATGAACTCAGGACAAAAATAGACAACAATAAAGAAGAAAACAGCCAGGATATGGAAAACCTCAGAAAAAAGAACGAAACAGAACTGCAAAACAAAACGGAAGGCCAATCCAGCAGAATAGAACAAACAGAAGACAGAATCTCAGAACTTGAAGATGAAATGGTAATTAAAGGAAAAACCGAAGAACTACTAATTAAACAACTCAAGACCTGTGAAAAGAAAATGCAAGAACTCACCGACTCCATCAAAAGACCAAACTTGAGAATCATGGGCATCGAAGAAGGAGAAGAGGTGCAAGCGAAGGGAATGCGTAATATGTTCAACAAAATAATAACGGAAAATTTCCCAAATCTAGAGAAAGATATTCCCATACAAATGCAAGAGGCCTCCAGGACACCAAACAGACCAGATCAAAATAGAACTACTCCACGACATATCATCATTAAAACAAGTTCAGAAACTAAGGAAAGAATATTGAAGGCTGCAAGAGAGAAAAAACAAGTAACATACAAAGGTAAACCCATCAAAAATCACAGCAGACTTCTCAACAGAAACATTAAAAGCAAGAAGAGCGTGGGGTGAGATCTTCCGGGCACTGAATGAAAATAACTTCAACCCCAGGATACTCTACCCAGCAAAACTATCATTCAAAATAGATGGAGCAATAAAAGTCTTCCATGATAAGCAGAAACTAAAACAATATGTGACCACAAAGCCACCACTACAAAGGATTCTTCAAGGGATTCTGCACACAGAAAGTGAAACCCAACTTAACCATGAAAAGACAGGCAACACCAAACCACAGGATAAGAAAAAGCAAGACAGTAGAGAGTAACATCAAGTTAGGTACACACAATCAAACCTTCAAACAACTAAGATAACTAAATGGCAGGAATCACCACATACCTATCAGTACTAACACTTAATGTTAATGGACTTAATTCACCCATCAAAAGACACCGTTTGACAAAATGGATTAAAAAAGAAGATCCAACAATTTGTTGCTTACAGGAGACTCATCTCACCGACAGAAATAAGCATATGCTTAGGATGAAAGGCTGGAAGAAGATTTACCAAGCCAATGGCCCCCGAAAACAAGCAGGAGTAGCAATACTTATCTCTGACAAAGTAGACTTCAAACCTACATTGATCAAACGAGATAAAGAAGGACATTCCATACTAATAAAAGGGGAAATAGACCAAAAGGAAATAATAATCATCAATCTGTACGCACCCAATGTCAACGCACCCAATTTCATCAAACATACCCTGAAAGACCTAAAAGCATATATAAATGCCAACACAGTGGTTGTGGGAGACTTTAACACTCCATTATCATCAATAGATAGGTCATCCAAACAAAAACTCAATAAAGAAATCCAAGATCTAAAATATGCAATAGATCAAGTGGACCTAGTAGATGTCTACAGAACATTTCATCCAACCTCTACACAATATACATTCTTCTCAGCAGCCCATGGAACCTTCTCCAAAATAGATCATATCCTAGGGCACAAAGCAAGCCTCAGCAAATATAAGAAAATAGAAATAATACCATGCATACTATCTGACCACAATGCAGTAAAAGTAGAACTCAACAACAAAAGTAAAGACAAAAAACATGCAAACAGCTGGAAACTAAATAACTCATTACTTAATGAAGAATGGATCATCGATGCAATAAAAGAGGAAATTAAAAAGTTCCTAGAAGTCAATGAAAATGAAAACACAACCTACCAGAACCTATGGGACACAGCTAAGGCAGTCTTGAGAGGAAAGTTTATAGCCATGAGTGCATATATTAAAAAGATTGAAAGATCCCAAATCAATGACCTAATGATACATCTCAAACTCCTAGAAAAACAAGAACAAGCAAATCCCAAAACAAATAGAAGGAGAGAAATAATAAAAATAAGAGCTGAAATCAACGAAATAGAAACCAAAAAAACCATACAAAGAATTAATGAAACAAAAAGTTGGTTCTTTGAAAAAATAAACAAGATCGATAGACCCCTGGCAAACCTGACTAAAATGAGGAGAGAAAAAACCCAAATTAGTAGAATCAGGAATGCAAAAGGGGAGATAACAACAAACACCATGGAAGTCCAGGAAATCATCAGAGACTACTTTGAGAACCTATATTCAAATAAATTTGAAAATCTAAAAGAAATGGACAGATTTCTAGATACATATGATCATCCAAAACTGAACCAAGAGGAAATTAATCACCTGAATAGACCTATAACACAAAATGAAATTGAAGCAGCAATCAAGAGTCTCCCCAAAAAGAAAAGTCCAGGACCTGATGGATTCTCTGCTGAATTCTATCAGACCTTTAAAGAAGAACTGATACCAACCCTCCTTAAACTGTTCCATGAAATAGAAAGGGAAGGAAAACTGCCAAACACATTTTATGAAGCCACTATTACACTTATCCCAAAACCAGGCAAAGACACCTCCAAAAAGGAGAACTATAGGCCAATCTCCTTAATGAACATTGATGCAAAAATCCTCAACAAAATAATGGCAAATCGAATTCAGCAACACATCAAAAAGATTATTCACCACGACCAGGTAGGCTTCATCCCAGGGATGCAGGGGTGGTTCAACATACGAAAATCAATAAACGTAATAAACCACATTAACAGAAGCAAAGACAAAAACCACTTGATCATCTCAATAGATGCAGAAAAAGCCTTTGATAAGATCCAACATCATTTCATGATAAAAGCTCTAAGAAAACTAGGAATAGAAGGAAAGTTCCTCAACATTATAAAAGCTATATATGACAAACCTACAGCCAGCATTATACTTAACGGAGAAAAATTAAAACCATTCCCTCTAAAATCAGGAACCAGACAAGGATGCCCACTATCTCCACTCCTATTCAACATAGTACTGGAATTCCTAGCCAGAGCAATTAGGCAAGAAGAAGGAATAAAAGGAATACAAATAGGTAAAGAAACTGTCAAAATATCCCTATTTGCAGACGACATGATCCTATACCTTAAAGACCCAAAAAACTCTACTCAGAAGCTTCTAGACATCATCAATAGCTATAGCAAGGTAGCAGGATATAAAATCAACATAGAAAAATCATTAGCATTTCTATACACTAACAATGAGCAAACGGAAAAAGAATGTATGAAAACAATTCCATTTACAATAGCCTCAAAAAAAATCAAATACCTAGGTGTAAACCTAACAAAAGATGTGAAAGACCTCTACAAGGAAAACTATACACTTCTGAAGAAAGAGATTGAGGAAGACTATAGAAAGTGGAGAGATCTCCCATGCTCATGGATTGGTAGAATCAACATAGTAAAAATGTCTATACTCCCAAAAGTAATCTACATGTTTAATGCAATTCCCATCAAAATTCCAATGACATTCATCAAAGAGATTGAAAAATCTACTGTTAAATTTATATGGAAACACAAGAGGCCACGAATAGCCAAGGCAATACTCAGTCAAAAGAACAATGCAGGAGGTATCACAATACCTGACTTCAAACTATATTACAAAGCAATAATAATAAAAACAGCATGGTACTGGCACAAAAACAGACATGAAGACCAGTGGAACAGAATAGAGGATCCAGATATGAAGCCACACAACTATAAGCAACTTATCTTTGACAAAGGAGCTAAAAATATACGATGGAGAAATAGCAGCCTCTTCAACAAAAACTGCTGGGAAAACTGGTTAGCAGTCTGCAAAAAACTGAAACTAGATCCATGTATATCACCCTATACCAAGATTAACTCAAAATGGATCAAGGATCTTAATATCAGACCCCAAACTCTTAAGTTGATACAAGAAAGAGTAGGAAATACTCTGGAGTTAGTAGGTATAGGTAAGAACTTTCTCAATGAAACCCCAGCAGCACAGCAACTAAGAGATAGCATAGATAAATGGGACCTCATAAAACTAAAAAGCTTCTGTTCATCAAAAGAAATGGTCTCTAAACTGAAGAGAACACCCACAGAGTGGGAGAAAATATTTGCCAACTATACATCAGACAAAGGACTGATAACCAGAATATACAGGGAACTTAAAAAACTAAATTCTCCCAAAACTAATGAACCAATAAAGAAATGGGCAGGTGAACTAAACAGAACTTTCTCAAAAGAAGAAATTCAAATGGCCAGAAAACACATGAAAAAATGCTCACCATCTCTAGCAATAAAGGAAATGCAAATTAAAACCACACTAAGATTCCACCTCACCCCTGTTAGAATAGCCATCATCAGCAACACCACCAACAACAGGTGTTGGCGAGGATGCGGGGAAAAAGGAACCCTCTTACACTGTTGGTGGGAATGTAGACTAGTACAACCACTCTGGAAAAAAATTTGGAGGCTACTTAAAAAGCTGGACATCGATCTACCATTTGATCCAGCAATACCACTCTTGGGGATATACCCAAAAGACTGTTACTCCAGAGGCACCTGCACATCCATGTTTATTGCGGCACTATTCACAATAGCCAAGTTATGGAAACAGCCAAGATGCCCCAGCACTGACGAATGGATTAAGAAAATGTGGTATCTATACACAATGGAATTTTATGCAGCCATGAAGAAGAACGAAACGTTATCATTCGCTGGTAAATGGATGGAATTGGAGAACATCATTCTGAGTGAGGTTAGCCTGGCTCAAAAGACCAAAAATCGTATGTTCTCCCTCATATGTGGACATTAGATCAAGGGCAAACACAACAAGGGGATTGGACTATGAGCACATGATAAAAGCGAGAGCACACAAGGGAGGGGTGAGGATAGGTAAGACACCTAAAAAACTAGCTAGCATATGTTGCCCTTAATGCAGAGAAACTAAAGCAGATACCTTAAAGCAACTGAGGCCAATAGGAAAAGGAGACCAGGAACTAGAGAAAAGGTTAGATTAAAAAGAATTAACCTAGAAGGTAACACCCACGCACAGGAAATCAATGTGAGTCAATGCCCTGTATAGCTATCCTTATCTCAACCAGCAAAACCCCTTGTTCCTTCCTATTATTGCTTATACTCTCTCTACAACAAAATTAGAGATAAGGGCAAAATAGTTTCTGCTGGGTATTGAGGGGGGGGAGCGGGAGGGGGTGGAGTGGGTGGTAAGGGAGGGGGTGGGGGCAGGGGGGAGAAATAAACCAAGCCTTGTATGCACATATGAATAATAAAAGAAAAATGAAAAAAAAAAAAAAAGAAAAATCATTAGCATTTCTATACACTAAGAATGAGCAAACTGAAAAAGAATGTATGAAAACAATTCCATTTACAATAGCCTCAAAAAAATCAAATACCTAGGTGTAAACCTAACAAAAGATGTGAATGACCTCTACAAGGAAAACTATAAACTTCTGAAGAAAGAGATTGAGGAAGACTATAGAAAGTGGAGAGATCTCCCATGCTCAATGGATGGAATTGGAGAACATCATTCTGAGTGAGGTTAGCCTGGCCCAAAAGACCAAAAATTGTATGTTCTCCCTCATATGTGGACATTAGATCAAGGGCAAACACAACAAAGGGATTGGACTTTGAGCACATGATAAAAGCGAGAGCACAGAAGGGAGGGGTGAGGATAGGAAAGACACCTAAAAAATTAGCTAGCATTTGTTGGCCTTAATGCAGAGAAACTAAAGCAGATACCTTAAAAGCAACTGAGGCCAATAGGAAAAGGGGACCAGGAACTAGAGAAAAGGTTAGATCAAAAAGAATTAACCTAGAAGGTAACACACACGCACAGGAAATTAACGTGAGTCAACTCCCTGTATAGCTATCCTTATCTCAACCAGCAAAAACCCTTGTTCCTTCCTATTATTGCTTATACTCTCTCTTCAACAAAATTAGAGATAAGGGCCAAAATAGTTTCTGCCGGGTATTCAGGGAGTGGTGGGGAGAGGGTGGGGATGGAGTGGGTGGTAAGTGAGGGGGTGGGGGCAGGGGGGAGAAATGACTGAAGCCTTGTATGCACATATGAATAATAAAACAATATAAAAAAAGATTATTGCACTTTTTACTCCAAACATAGGAATAATGCAAGAAAAAAATTATAGGCTTGTATCACTACTCAGGACTCATGTATTAACCCTGGCCATGAAGTACAATGGCTCTAAGAAATATCATTCTGAATGAGGGATTAGCTGGCTGGAGAGGAAAGAAAAGCACCTTGATAACAAAACCACTGGAAACCCTTGACCTCACAGATAAATCACAGAGAATGATCTGGTTCTCCCCAAGAGTGCAGAAATCAACTGCTGGGTGATGAAGTGGCAATCTACTCCAAAGAATAAGGCCATGTTGCAAAATGCAAATAAATCCTACTTATTGTAAGGGAGACTTGATTTGACTATTAAATCTGAGAAGGTTAACAACAAAACTGTTAGCAATAATTGAGTTTTCACTAAATTAATAGGTGGGAGGGAGAGTGGTCACACCTGGGCTAGGAACTAGCAGGCCCAGATACCATACAAATTTGAGTCTGCTACTAACTAGTCATGGAGCCTGGGATAAGTCATTTAGCCTTTCTCAGACTGTTTTCTCATTAGTAAAATATAAATACAGATGACATCTATGGCTTCATTTAGATGCAATATGTTATACTATTTTTTTAGAAAAAAATTTATTTTGTACAGATCCTATGATTTTTTAACTTCTGATTAAATCAACAAGTATTTGTTATTGCATCACTTTTCTGTATGTGTCTTCTAGGACAGAATCAAGCCTTTGGGGCTTTCAGCACTGTTTTTTTGCCTATTTCAGCTTTATAAACATTACACATGGAAACTTAATTTTCTGTTAAAAAGAAAAACGGTAAAATGAATGTTTGGTGCAGTGAACTTTTTCAAAACAGTATAAAATACCTTAGAAGTTCATGTGACAACTTACTGGGGAGTCACTGCCTCTCTCACATCCCCAGCTGTGTCACAAACCTGACACAGCTTTGGCAGTTTGTCATTCATTTTGCTCCTTGAATGTACCAGTCTTGGATGACAGAGCCTTGCCATAACTGATTCTTGTCCCAGGACCCTCTCCCTTTGACTTCCTCCCTCAGCTGTCACTTCTCAATAAGCTACCCTGATTGTCCTATTCTCAACTGCAACTCCCATCCCACTCTATGACTCCCCTTGCCCACAAACCACCTTCTAACACATATTTTATAGATGTACTCTATTGCTGCTGCCTGCCTCTCAACCCCCACACTCATCCTGCTTACATCCCTGACAGAGTGCAAATGCCTCACTAGCAGGGCAGCTCAGTCCATTTTGCTCAGTGATGTGCTCCAGGTAGTCAGAATAGTGTCTTGCACGTAGCAGTCACTCACTAAATATTTACTAGATAAAGGATGAATTAAAAGGAATGGTTCATTACAATTACAACATACTCGTTTATCTCTGTTCTCTGTAGCTACAGTATTTCCAAGTGCTCCTACTTTTAGCTTATGTAGTAGCACTTAAAGACCAAAGAAACTGCGCAGCCTATGTGGAGAGATTACCCATATAGTAAAATATTGTCAAGATTAAAAGTAGGCAACTATCCCTTTCTATTCTAAACTGGGCCACAATGAGCTCCTCTCCCTTCCGACATCCATGTTTAATTTGAAAAGAGAAAGACAGACAGATCTCAAGGTGACTTCTGAGCAAATATGGCAGAATGAACCTGATCCCAGAATCTCCCGCTAACCAATATCTACGTAAATGAACAAAAGGTAAAAACAAAGAAGCCCACCAGAAAAGATGGAAGAATCACCTTCCAATTCCCATCTGCCTGAAGCTGTATCAATTATTCAACAGAACTAAATTCTAAGAGATTCACTCTAATATCCCCAAATCTGGAGAGCAACAAATTGGGTGAGGTTTTTCATCATTTTTTATCTTCTTACTGCTACAATGGAGGGAAGGGGAGGTCAGATCTGTGAACAACGAGGACTGATTATTTCTGGCAGAATGAAAAGACAACACACATGGTCTCAGGAGAAGATTCAGAACTCAGGTTTAGCACTGTGGCTCACATATAAACTGACTGAGCTCACCTCCCTGCCTGGTTCCTCTACTTACATGTGCCTGTAAGATGTAGGCAAGTGGACAGAAATGCTCAGTACTCAGGTGCAATGCTGGGGGGTCAGAAGGGTGCCAGTGGATCAAAGAACCAAAGGCTGGACACAGCTGCCCTGACATGAGCAAGGTGCAATGAAAGACATTGCAGCTGAGTAACATGCTATTATAATGAGTGATTGAAAAATGGAACAATATGTGGAAGAAAGCTGGACAAAATCAAAAATCCACACTCTCCAAGGAATAACACATTTTGTGTCACAGAACAACTTAGTAAGAGGACAATACACACAGTAGAAACAAGAATACAGTAAAACTAAAGCTTAACAATGAGATAAATAAAAAAGAGATTTTAAAAAGAAGCTTGTCATACTACAATGATAAATTGATGACCAAATAGCATCATCATGAAGCTAATATATCAGAATAAAGGAATAACATTAACATGACTCAAAATTCCTTGTATTTCAGAAAGGCTTGAGGAAAGCAGAGATAAAATACAGAACTTACAGGGAAAATGACAGAGATAGAGAAGAGAAAAATACAATCCACCTAATGGTTAGTGGTCAATCCCTGAAGTAGAAAACCCAGGCCAACGTATCAGAGAGCTAGTACAAGAAAATATCCTTAAGATGAATAAGCATTAGCACCTCTACATCAAAAAAGCATACTCTGTTTTCAGAAAAAAAATGGATATGACATAATCAAGTATAAGACACACCCTGGTTAAATAAATTTCCAGTGCCAGAAAAAAAATTCTTTGAGCAGAAAAAGGAAGTTGTCTACAAGGACAACAAAGGAAGTTGTCTACAAAAGTTTCAAACATACTTCAAATGCAAAAGATATGGTGTAGTGCAGTACAGTATAGCATAGTGCAGTACAGTATAGTGTAGTACAGTATAGTATAGTATATGAATACTATTATTCCTAGCAATAAGGAATGCATTATACAGAGAGAATTAAAAATCAGTAATATAGAAATAGGTAGAAAACCCAAAACATGAAAGTGTTTGATGTTCCCACTCTGGAGGAGCTAATACAGAAACCTTAAAGCAACAGAGGTTATCATGAGAAGGGGATCAATAACCAGGGTAAAGATCAGTTAGAGATGAATCAACATGGGTCATAACATACGTGTACACGAAAGCAATGCTAGGAATATTTCTGTATAGCTATCCTCAACTCAACTAGCAAAAACACTTTGTCTTCCTTATTAGGCTTGTCTCTTTTCTTCAACAAAACTAGTGATAAAGGCAGAACAGGACCTGCCTGGAACTGAGGGAGGAAGAGGGGAAAGGGTGGGGGAGAGGGGCAGGGGGGAGAAATGACCCAAACAATGTATGCACATGTGAATAAAATAATAATAATAATAATAAATCAGTAATAGCCCTGCTACAAGTCAGTATGCTGTTCATCTCACCACATTTAGAATTGCCAGCAATTCTAACAATGCAAATGACAAAATATCCCTCCCACCCTCCAGGGTGGGAAGTTCCTTCACCTGACAGTCTCTACCAGGCCCCTTGAGCTGTTCCTTGTTATCAGTAATAGAAAAGCAACAGGGAAAAGATCACTATTGGGTGCTTAATTCATTTAAATGTAAAACTAATTGTAAACTGAGCAGAATATAATGTTAAGTATTTTGATCACATGAAAATAATAAGATACTGGTCTAATACGGAAATGATAGCAGTCAGGATAGGCTGTTATGCAAGTTTTACATCTTAGTTACTTAACAAATTAAGAGTTCATTGATTTGTAGATAGGTAGGTAGGTAGACAGATAAATAGATAGACAGACAGATAGACAGAGTTCACTATCTGTCTCACTCTAGCTCCCTTTACTGAAGTTCCCAAGTGGTGGTCAGGGCAGTGCCCCTGTGCTGACTGTGCATTGATCATATGACCTCTTGCATAAACATAAGACTCTATGCTCTCCAAGGCAGAAGACAGAGTGAGAGATTGGAGATCTGTCAATTAAATTCATCCATCCATCAATGACACTGGTCATTTCTGCTCATATTATGTGGCTAAAGAAAGTCACAAGTTTAAACTTAATTTGAAGGGATTGAGAAACTGATGTTTAGTTATCATTATAAATTGTTTGAAGTTTCAAAACAGGTAAATGCCAAGGATGGTACTTGTGCCTCTGGTAATTCATTCAGTTACAGAAGTGTCAGGTCATGTGGCTGGCTTGAATTGGTTATATATAGGATAAGCACTTCTATTTTACCAAGTTTTTAAGTTTTATATCTTATTCAGAATAGTTGCTAATATAGGTCAAGATTGCTCCAGCTCATTCCTACCAAATATACATTTGCTTTCTAAGTTTAAAAGTTGCTTTTTCCCTTACTATAATAATATGGACATTAGAAAATGAAAGTACAATTTAAAAAATGAAAAAGAAAAAAAAAACTAATTAGGCCCATCATATCCTCTAGGCACAGCTGAGACTGCTGCTGGTGGCTCATAATACTTTTGAGGGGACCATGAAAAATTATAATCACCTTTTACAATCAGAAGAAAAACTTAATGTTAGATCAAAGAAAATGTTTGAATAGGTAACATTAATAAATTCATTTTTATACAAACAGTTACAAAATGTAATTTTTATAATGTTTTTGGGAGGAAGGGTACACTAAGGCAAAAGTGTCTCCAGCCCATCAGAGTCAAAATGTGACCCTGCTTCTAATATCTCATTCACAAATTCAGTGGCAGATGGCAAAAATTACTTGGTTTGTAGAAACACATACTTTAAAACTATCTTTCAAAATTTATAAACAGTGTGGTTGTTGAGAGACAAAATTCTAGGGCATCCTGTCACTTTATCAGAATTCTCAACATCACTGACACCACTGTTTCTTGCCAGGCTATCTGAAAAAGACATGAACAATTCTTTTCTGTGGAAGTTCCTCCACTGGTGATGGAGCTCAGTTAGGACAGGAGTGATCTGCAGAGCCAGGCCAACCAGGCACTCATTCCTACTTAAGAGTTTCGAGGAAGCAGCCAAAGTTAACAATTTTGAACATTATGAAAGGATCTCAGAAATAACATAGGCTCATTATTAACAAATATTCTTTTAATCCCCTTAGTAACATTCTAAAAAATGAAGACTTTTCCATACTGTGCTTTTCTCTACATTTTTAGCTAAAAATTTCTTTTTAAAAGATCTAGATGTGTTAGAAACACGTGCATAAATTTGTATACGAGAAACTGAAAGAAAAGTTAAAAAAAAAGAACTCACTATAATTATAGTAAGTAGTTACTGTTACTTACCTATCTTACTTTTATTTTAATCCTGATTAGCAACCACTATATTGACTTTGATCAACTAACAGGCAGCAATCACAAGTTTGCCTGGCATTGTTTTATTTCTCAGTCAATCATGAGCTTACATGTCAGCTCCTCGGAGAACCCCTCTGGGGCTCTTACAACCATAATCAGCCATGCCCTTCTTGGAGGGTCTGAAATGAGGGGCAGATTCAGGAGAGAGTAGAAGGTGGCACTGAGATGCCTCTGTTTGCCACATCTAAGTCCTACGTCAGAACAGGAGCCCCTGGGCCCCAGCGGAGGAAGGGTCCTCCACCTCTGGCTCATGTCCCCGGCACCTAGCACTTCCTGGTACATCATGAGTGCTCAATAAGCAGTTATTGAAATAAATTCTTTAGGGAGCTGATGGAAGGGCTGACCCTGAAAGCAAATGAAAGAGCCCATCCATCAGAGGCTGCATTTCGGTAGCCCATGGACTGAATTTGGCCCAAATATGTGTTTTGCTTGGCCTATGCCGTTCAAAAAACTACAGAGCCAGCATTTGAAAATTGGGAGCTTTCACAAAATTCTAGATTTGTGGCTTTGCTTGTCATCTCACTAGTCATCCTCATGCTGGTTATCCCCCCAACATCCATTCTCTCCCACCAGCGCCAAAAAGCTCAGTTGCCAGGCTGCTTTCCTGTGCCCAGGACTCCCTAGCGCAAGAAGGATTTGTTTTGTGCCTCCTGTACCAAATAACAAGAGAAATCCTGCAGAGCATCAGTCTAACACTAGGTGCATGGCCTAGGCCAGCAGGGGAAGAGAACACAGAACAAGCCCCTTCACACTAAAGGAGCACAAACCCTACAAGTATTTGTGGTCTTTTCCCAGGGGTGAAGGGCTGACTGAGATAGCTGTCTTTACTTCTCTCTGAAAGGAGATGAAAAAAGGGTGACATCATAGGAAATAAAGGCCAGAATTAGAGAGTTTTATTTTTCCTGGTATCCCAAATAATACCTTTTGTATAGGTGGGTTTTCAATAAATTCGGGAGCAACACTGGGAAAAATGTTTTAAATGCTATATTGGTCTCGACATGCCAGTTCAAATATAAAAATGTGCTTCCATCAGGGATACATCCTCTTGAAAGCCCAACTACTCCCAATCAAAGTCTCAATGTATTTTAAAATAGAAATTGGTAAACTGATTTTAAAATTTATCAGAAAATATGAAAAACTAAAGTAGTCAAAATAATTTTGAAAAAGAAACAGTTGGAGGAGTTATACTACATAATTTTAAGACAGTGGGCATTAGTGAAAAGAAAGAGACCAATGGAATAGACCAAAGTCCAGAAATAGATCCACATCAATATGGACAACTGATTTGGAACAAAGGTAAAAAGGCAACTTAGTGAAGAAAGAACAGACTTTTCAATAAAACAACTGGTTATTCAGGTGCAGACACACACAAGGGAGAACTTCAACCCATTCCTCACATACACACAAAAAATTAACTCAAATGGACCATAGAGCCAAATGAAGAACCTAAAAGTATAAAACTTCTAGAAGTTGTATATATGAACCATTTGCAACTTAGCTTAGGCATAATTGCTTAGACACATCCATAAAAAACAAATAGAAAAATAACCCAGTTTTTAAAACAGGCAAAGATTTGACTAAGACTTCAGCTAAGAAGATACATGGATGGCAAATAAATACATGAAAGAACACCTAACACAGTCACTAGAGAAATGCAAATTAAAACCATCATGCAGTATTAGAATGGTTGCCAGATGCTACATGATTCTACTGATATGGTCACATTTACAGAAAGAGAGAATAGCGGTTACCAGGAGCTGGGGAAGGGGAAATCAGGAGTTGCTGCTTAACAGGTATATCTCAGCTATATAAGCTGAGTGAGTTCTGCATCTCTGCTGTACAATACTGTGCCAATAGTAAACAGTACCACATCATATAGATCTCACAGTGTTGTTACTATGATGGTTAAAAATAGGAAGAGTGATATATAATGTTGGTGAGGCTATGGAGGAACAGTAACTCCAGTACACTGCTGTTTGGATCACAAAAGGGGAAAGGCACTTTGCAAAATAGTTTGGCAGTCCCTTAACAAGTTAAACATATACCAAGCATACAGCCCTGCTGTTCCACTCACAGGCATTTATCACAGAAAGAAGGAGCCTATGTCTATACACAGACATATATGAACAGTCTCAGCTTCATTGTAACAACACATGTGTCTGTTAACAGGTGAATGGATAAACAAAATGTGGTATATCTGTACAATGAAATAATGCTGTGCAATAAAAATGAATTAAATACTGATACACACTTCAATGTGGATGGATCTAAAAATAATTACACAGAATGAAAGCAGTCAGACTAAAAAAAAAAGAGTATTGTGGGAACTCCATTGTTATAAAATTCTAGAAACTGAAACTAATGTAGGTATAATGACAGAAAGCAGATTTAGGTTTGCTTGGGGATGGAGTGGGGAGAGGGAATTACGAAGAGCCAGGAGAAAAGTTTTGGAGGTGACAGACGTCCTCCTCATCTGACTGTGTTGTATACATGTGTCACAATCGCATACTAAGAATATGTGCAGCTTATTACATGCTAATTATACCTCAGTAAAGGCTGACTTTGTGTTTTAAAGCACTCACTGTGCTGTCTCCTTCCTGTCCTCAACCTCACTTCACTGTGGTAGAGTCTCTTCTCTGGATTCTCCCTCAGCACTTCATGCTGGCCTTGGTGCAGTCCCTATCATGGTGTATGTTTTCATCTCATTATTAGATTGTGCCATACAAAACTGTCAGCATTTTACCATGTCTTATTGTAAAAAACTGGTAGTTTCATATGACTCCACTTCTGGCTTGCTTGTAGTCACACCTGTTGGTGAGCACCCTGAGGTCCAGGGAGCATCTGGCCAGTGCTGTGGCTGAGGGAAGAGCTGCCACTACAAAGCTACTCCTCTATTGGTTCTTCAAAAGCAGCTGGAAACAAGGCCCATGGGCCCTGCCTTACAGCCTCATCCCTCTCATTCTTTTGAAATCACTGGAATACCCAGTACTGTAAAACTTCCTTTTTGCATCATTTTAAAACTTCCCACTTGAAAAGTATCTTTCAAAGCATCAGAAACACACCCGTAGGCTGCTGGAAGCAGAAAGTATAGCTTTGAAAATGTAAAAAGTATTAAACCTTTAAAACTGTCATAAATCACAGTAAAACTCTGATTCCTGACATCTCTCAGAGGGAAAATTCCAGAGGCTGCAGCACTTTCAAAATAATATCATGTGCTCTGGCTCCAGCCTTGGCTGCTTTTCTCTTGGAACAACAAAAAGTACCGTGCCAGCTATTAAAGGCGGTCTTGTTATATAATGCAGTTAATCTCGCATACTCTTCCCTATGGGATTTAACCCAAGTTTCACAGTGGTCTATTTTATTTAGCATTGATAGTTTTATTCGTTTCTTATTAAAGGGCTCTTTCCACAAAATTGGCTGCTCTCTCAGTCTTGGCTTGAGAAGGAAGAAATCTAAATTTAAAACCTGTGCAACAGATGGACCTTAGCTACAAAGAATATCTCTGGCCTCACAAGTTCCTCATAGAGGCAGGTGTCAAGCATGTTAATAAGTTCTTGGTTTTCGTATCCTCCTGAACACAGTTTTGCCCTCCACTCATGCATTTTATAAGTAGAACAGAAAGTAAAAGCACAGAGTTCCATAAATACTTGTCAGAGTCTAAGGATGCATGTCTCACTTGTTCATTTCCTAGGAACTATAATTTTATTAATGGAAAAACAAAACCATCAAAGTGATGGAAGGAGGAAGCAGGGAGTGGTGTTGC
Organism: Castor canadensis; assembly: GCF_047511655.1. Classification (NCBI taxonomy): domain Eukaryota; kingdom Metazoa; phylum Chordata; class Mammalia; order Rodentia; family Castoridae; genus Castor; species Castor canadensis. The sequence goes on along the minus strand of NC_133393.1, from coordinate 131,723,451 downwards.
TGATATGTCTGCCCATCTCTATGGATGAGGTCTCTGTCATTAGAGGGTCTCAAAAGTCAGGAGAGATGTACTGGACAACCTGTTTGTCCTTCCTCAGTGCCTTGGCTCATTCTTTTACCAGAAAGAGGTTGAGAAGGAGCTGCACAAAACAGGCTTTAATGGCCCAAGACTGTTCTTCCTTACACTAGGCTTAGCCAGCCCTTTATTTTCTGTTCTAGCTACTAGGTGGACAACACAGAAGAGAAGCAAGGTAAGTCACTTCTTTCTCCATTATGTGACTAAAACAACAAATGCTCTGCTCCAAACTTAGAAACAGTTTCTAACAATGCTCTCCCTGATTTCAGAGAGTTCTGATATAACTGTATTCCCTGCTTGTATTATTTTAAAACGAGGAAAAGGGAAGACAAAGGAATACTTGTATTCTTAAAGCCATCACCACAAGACAGGCATTATGATCCTCTTTAATAAAGATATCATTAGTATTAGGAGATGCTGAATGACTTGCCCTAAATCACCCAGACTAGTAAGTGACTGAGGCTGGTTTCAAATCCAGGTCTGTGTGGTCCATGTTCTTCTAGATGAATCTCTATGCTCTGCTAAGACTCTGCTCATTAGCTGAATGCTGACAAATCCCCAGGGAAAGAGAGAGAGAGAGAGAGAGAGAGAGAGAGAGAGAGAGAGAGAGAGAGAGAGAGAGAGAGAGAGAGAGAAAAGATTACTGGGCAGTAATTTCATGGTAGTTCAAGTATAATTCTCAAACTGTGAATTATATTTGAGACACTGACTGAATGGTTGAGCCTGGAGTCAATCTGGAAAGAGAATGGTGTAGAGGAGTGGAGAAGAACTCTTCTGTAATTCACTCTGTGCTATGCATCCTGGAGAGAAACCACCCTGGTCAAACAGTTTCAGGGACAGATGCACTTTAACAATAATACCAATAACAGAAACCTGTTTTAATGGTTGATTTAGAACAAGCCCTTTGTAAATACTTGCCTCATAATGCCTATTTGCTTTGAAAGACAATGTGAACATCCAAATGACAAAAAGACAGTGAGTCCAAAGAAATACCTTTGATTCATTCCCATTTTCCCTGCAATATTCCACTTTTCCAGTGGCAGCTTTTCCTGCCTGTAGGTCAATCATATTCCTTGGACATTCTTCCCCATGCAGAAGATATGGCTACACCAAAGCATCTATATTTCGGTAAATGAATATTAATACTTCCCAGAATGAGTGCCTTCAGGATTACCACTCAGCAGAAGGCTACCTTTTATCTTAAGTGAAGATATGTCATTCTAAAACTATTCAGTGTTAACACAATACAGATGACCTCCAACTTCTGATCTTTTGACTTTATGATGGGGCAAAAGTGAGATACATTCAGCAGAGACCATATTTCAAATTTAGAATTAGGATATTTTCCTGGGCTAATGATATGTGGTATGATACTTTCTTGAGACTCTGGGAGTGAGCTGCAGCCTGGTCAGCCATGCGATCACAAGGGGAAATATCCACTACTCTGTAGTGAACTGTGCTGCTAAACTGTGATGCCCAGTAGGCTTGGTGTATTACATGCATTTGCAACGTAGAGTATTTTAACTCAGGGTGAGTTCATCAGTAGATAACCCCACTGTAAGCTGAAGTGCCTCCACAGTTCCATAAGCAATCTGAACTCTGACAAATACAGTCTTCAAAGTAATTTTTCAATTTTCCTCCTGCAGCTGCAAGGTACTTCTTTTAAAAAGAAAGAAACTAGAAAACTCCATGTCATATTCTTTTAGCCTATTTCCTGGCAGCATTTCTGTGTGTGTGTGTTCCAAAGCAGTTTTTATGGCTAGAAAATTGAAGTGCTATCAAACCTAGGAAATTACAGGGATGAAAAACAAAACAGCATATCTACATATGTCCCATCTGCTTTTGGTTTTGTGTTTTGCACAATCAATTATTGGAAGCATTTGAGAGCATGCTGAGACACTGAAAATTAGAAGGGGGTGCATCCTCATGGTGGCCTGAGGTGAGCGTGATGCCGCCACAGACTCCGAGCAGGGTTTCCAGGAAACAGCAACGCAGGGCATTACAAATAAATACACAACGTTCACCCAACTGGAGCCAGTGTTTTGGAACATGGTGAAAAGCAACTTTCCACTCACTGGGGAAACGCTGCCTATTTCATTATTGTGTCACTTTGGGTCACAGTGTCCTCCACAGCCTGGCATTTTCACTGCAGATAGAAGAAACTCCTGAGCTGCTTCCACTACAGATACTCTGTTATCTGACAGCTGCCCAGCCTGTGTAGTTGGGAGCTCCTTAGAGCAAGTCTCTTTAGACCTCTCTACCTCTTTCTCCTCTGACTATTCCCTACTCCACACCCCACCTCCATTACCTCCTCATGGCTTCTCCCTGCACTCTTAACACAATCATTCATTCTCCACTTCCGCATAGCCACAGGCAGGCAAGGAAAAGGGTCTCATTTCTAAAAAGGCAGAGATGAGAATAGCAATGGATTCATACTCCAAACAAATAAATAAATGTCTCAGCTGAAGAGGTATTATTATGAGTCAACATTCCTTGGCTAGAAGAACTCAGTGGCAGAAAATTCTTAAATGAAAGAGAAAATAGAGGAAAAAAGTTATTCCTGTTGATCCACGGAATTAATGGAAATGCATCATTTATTTTTGTCTAAGATAAGAAGTAAAAGGGGACTATGCTAGTTATTAATCTATTGCTCACTTTTTAAACGTATTTTTAAGGGGGAAAAATGGATAAAGGCCCCTGGGACTCTACAAATAAAATAAACAATGTGAGCCTATTCTTAAATGAGTACATTTCATTTGCATAAACCATCATGTTCATTAGTCTGCTGTTGCAGGGCAATGACAATCCATGAAACCATAAATCTGATTTCCATTTTTGAGTAATGACTCAGACATTCGAAAGAGAGAATATGATTTCTACATCTATGTCTGGAAGAAAATATTTCTTACTGACATAATATCTGAGTTATATTGGCTTAATAATTACACTGTGTTAATGTATGCAGAAGTTCTTGGATACACTTGAACAGAAGTAAAGGAAGTATCACCAGGTATCATTAAACATTTCTGGACTTCAATGAGAAAACAAAAAAAGAAAAGAATCCAAAATAGACAAAACCCAGGAGGTGAATGCATGTGACAGTGAGGTCCTGTCCATGGCTTCTCTTTGGGAACTTATCTCATTACCCCTTTTTCCTCTCATAAGTGGTCTGCTTCTTTTCAGCTTATACGAAGGAGCCCAAGATCCTTCAAGAATGGTTTATGACCTGGAATAATCTCATTTCTCAGCTTCATGGCAATGGTTCACTGTGGTACAAGAGGGTGCTGTAACCAGGGAGATCCTGTAGTTATGAAAGCTGGTTTTCCTAAGGTAAAATGTAGCCTCCTCCTCCAAAGAACCCAGGGAGACTTTTTCCATGTGAAGAACTGGTTTGCTCCAGTTCTTCTTGATTGGTCAAAACAACTGTTCACCAGAGAAAAATTATAAATTTTCCTTTTTTTCAGTGATGGAGCTGTCCACAATAATTGTCAGGGAGTGGCAATGTGGTATAGGACACTGAGATTTGCTCTTTCATCCTTTTTCTGCCACTAACTCATTGCTGTCTACATCTCCATTTCCATGTCACTAAAAAGGTAGCAGCCCAGCTGACTCCCTACCTTCCTGCAACACTACAAGGAAGAGGCTGGAGTCATTGTATCTTCCCTGCCATTTTCAATCTTCCCTATTTTTCCAACTTTCTTACTTGGGCTACAGTTTCATATAGAGTAGAAGGAATTCTTATAACAACATCTTGGCTGTCTAGACCATATGCTCTAACTTTCATGTGGCCACAGATATAGACAAAAACAACTAAAGGACAACTAAGTTGCATACTGCCTCCAGTACAGAGTAGGCACCCAGGCGAGAGAAGCCATGAGCTAATGTAACACCTTTCTGGCCTCATCTTCCTCACTTATAAAATGAAGGGAGTGAACCAGCTTAAGAACTGCAAGTACAAGTGTCTACGGAGGCCTGGAGAGAAGATAAATAAGCATAAAACATGGAGCAACAACAGAGACTGGAGAGAACCAGAGAGACATGTTCCACCTAAAGGGGACAGCTGTCACTTAGCAGCAGCCGGGTGTTGTCTAGGAGGAAAGTATGATGTCGCCACGTCTTCTATTCTTTGAGGAAAAGCCACAAATTCATTATTTAAGTAAAATCTCTTAGTTTTAAATAGTGTCAATCAATTTAAAAAATTAAAGATGTTGTGTGAGTCAAACAAAATGTGTCTGCAGGCTGGCAGCAGTCCTGAGTTCAGTCTGCAATCTCTGCACTAGGCAATGTCTCCAAGTTTACTTCAGGAGCTAACATTCTATTTGAAAAGGAAGCCAGAAATGACACAATGTGGAACTGTTGACAGGACAGAGCTGGGATTTGGTTTGGAGTCAAGGGCATCAGGAAACCATGAAAGACTGAGGATGGGGGTGATTCTGGAGATAAAAGTGGTATGATTCAATTTCTATGTTAACAAAATCATTCTCACTGCTGTTGGAAGAATGATCTGGAAAGAAAGACCACTGCAAATGGTTAAGCAGATATGCAAAGCCCAAGGGTGCCCACTAACTATCAAGTGAGTGGTGAAATTCAACCCAGGGCTGCAGGTTCCCGGTGTATTATAGGTTTCCTGGACTTAAGAGGCAGGGATAAAACAGGAAAGACAGTTAAAAGGGAAATTTCAAGAAGATGACTAGATATGCAAAACCCACATGGGTCTGGGTTACAGAATAACTCCATTTGAACTCTGTAACTTTCTTTGTACATTATTTTTCAAGGTCCTCTTTTGGATAACTCTAATTTCAAAAGAAGTTGATCCATATATTGAGGTAATTTTCCATTGATTCTACTTCGGTTATCTAGTGTAACTCACTATCTTCTCCTGGCCTTCTTGTGCATAGTGACAGATACTTTATCATAGGCACTGCTCTAAGTGTTTATCATGCACTAAACTGCTCAGTCTATAACTTCTCTATGACATGGGTTTCATATCATCCTTACTTATGTAGGAAACTGAGGCACAGAGGTGAAATAACTTGCCTGAGGTCATATAGGTGAGAAGAACATTAACCAGAATTTGAACCCAGGTAATCTGGCTCCTAAATCATGGTTTTAACTCCATATTCTGCATTCTGCTGCTTCTTCAAACTTCTGAAGTGATGTTCGTGGCTACTTTTAAGTCTCCCTCTTCCACAGTAATTATCCTTAGTCCACATTTGAACTGGTTTCTAGATTCCTTGTCAGAGTTTTCCTTACATGAACTGGTTTGCAGATTCCCCCACCCCCACCTCCAGTACACACACCCAACCCTGCTGTTGAACCACTGAAATTTGCTGGCTTGGGCCATGTCTATGAATGACTCTTCTCTTCTGGATGAAGGGCAGGAAGCAGGCCCTGTGTTTATTCTTTCCGAATCCTTTACAAAGCTGCCAACAGTGTACACACAGAGCAAGCCCTCATATATGGATAGGGAAGGCCGAATGGGGATAATAGGCCTGCCCACGTGGACAACTTGAGTCAGCTGGGAACATACTTTCATCTGTCACAACCTTAATTAAGGGAAAAGGCCCTATTTTGTAAAACACTGGCCTGTGGCTAGAAATATCAACATAATGAATTGGCTAATTGTTCCTCCTTGCTGCAGATTTTTGTCAGTGCTGTCTCTAGATCACAGTATCAAAACTGGAAGGCATCTTACTTGTCCATGCCCTATGATATGACTGACCTTGTGTTATGGCGAGGCTGCTGGGCGGGTGGGAAGGCCACCTGTCATGTTTTTGGTTTTGCTCTGTCTTTTGGAATGTTCTGCAGCAGAGCCCCTTTTTGTCTTTTACCCGTGGTTTTCTTCCCCAGGGGCTGGGAGGGGTCAGAGAATACTCACTATCTTTTCCCTGCTAGGAGCCTGGGAATCAGGACTGGTTGCTCCTGTCCTGTCCCACTACACATGCTCCCCTCTACAGAGTACACATCTTTTTAACTCGGCAAACCCCTGCATGCCTTTCTCTCTACCTGGCCTTCTCATCTGCACACCCACTAACTGGCTAGGAAGGAAGTCTAACCAGAGGACCCTGGTCATCTGGCCTGGGGTAAAAGGGTGGCTGATTTTTTGCACTTGTGCCCTCTTCAAATCTAAGTATTTGATTTTTCAACAATAATCTAATTAGTTGATTATGTCACATTTCAAGTTATAAAAATGAGCTGTTTTGCAGGAAGACTTTAACTGGAAACGGATCACTGAGAAGACATGAGGGAAACACTAGATTTGTTTAGCAATGCTTTGTTCATGATCTCTCCTGAGTCATCAGCATGAGGCAAGGTAACTGAATCTTTGGAGGGCGGGGGAGAACAAAAACAAAACCAAAAAATAAAAATAAAAATTACAAAGACTTATCTTCTGAGATGCCTTGCCAGTGGCTACAGCTAATAATAGAAGCCTAGAGGCTCAGGGAGTTAGTGGCAGGCAAGCCAGAGAAGCTGGGCCTCCTGGACATTGGCTCCACGCTTTTAGGCCTGCTTCCTGTGGCATACCCCAAAATTTCCAGGACGTCACAGCCAAAGTTGTCCTCATTGCAACACTCCTGACTCCAACTTCAGTGTTTACTTTCAGAGCCTCAGCCTTTGCTGCCTACACAGGATTCTAGGATTCAGGTTGAGGAGAGAGGAAGTATTTAGATCCCTCAAACAAGTTAAATTATAGTCAAGCTGGACTCCCACTGGGCCTTCCCACTTGAACCTTGTGTGCTTTGGGGGAATGTAGGCTCGACTCATTTCATTCAAACCCCATATGAACAGAAGGTGGAGCTGGCTCCTCTCCATCACTCCTCCCCACAAACTGCTGGTCTCAGAAGAGGAAATCCAGTCAGTCCCTAGAGAATTCGCCTTGCCTTGCCCCACAGCAGAGTGTGTGTCCTCAGTGGGAACAATCTGCTCATGCCAAGAAACTGGATCCTGTCTGAATGACGGTAGTTAGGGGAAAACAATATGTCTACAGCCGGCACCAAAGCATGGCTTGTACTTTGTGGCTGGCACTGCCCCAGCAGGGACTGAGCAGACAGCTGAGAGATCTCTGCAGGCCACCAGGCTCTGACAATCAGCTCTGCTGCCCTCGCCTGCCCTTTGCTGCCTCCCCCTCAATCTGGGCTTTTGGCTGGGGAGCAACATCCTCTGGCTCCCAGTCAATTCTTCTTCTGTGACTCTCTCAGCATCTGGGGGAAGGGTGGCTCTGGCTCCTCCTGGACCCCAATCTGTTCTCAGGTTCCCCAGAAACACCTTTGGTTCAGACATACTCTTCCCGTTGTCTGGGTAGCTGTAGGAGTATCCTGTCCCTTTCACTGCTCAGGCCAGTGGTTCCTAACATCCACAGAACCCCAGCCACACCATGTCATGCCAGCAAGCATCCCTTCTTGCTTACACTTGAACCACTGAGGGTTGCTTGGCTTTGAGATCATCTCCTATACACACGCCAGAACATAAGGCAGAGAGCTCAACCTAAGGTAGTGACAGAGATGGGCAAAAGGAACAAGCTGAATTGGACATTGGATTTCCAACAGGCATGTAAAATGTAGATATGTGAGGAAACCTAGAGGTAAAGAGGTACAAAGAAAAAGAAAACCAAGGAAAGAGGTAGTTTCTGTCCCAACTTTCCCTGGTAACTTGTAATTCCATATTTCAGTAAGCCAAGAAAAGCTGCCCTGCAAGGAGGTAGAAGAGAAAGACATAAATGTAACATTTAGCTCTAATGCTTTGTAAAAGCCCAAAGACTATTTATTGTATTTCTTGACAACTTACACATTGTTGCATTGGATTCAGGTTTTGTTGGATTTAGACAGCTGGGAAGTTTTCGCATGGATAGATTCTTTAGTGTCTAGTGAGGAAAGGGACTCTGGCACAGGAGAGTTCCAGTTACAAAACAGGTGTTGGTTTTTATTTGACTAGACAATTCCTTCTGTTCTATCAGGTGATGGCAAAGTTTTCTGTGCAGTTTTAATGCTTTATAATTCTTTTACGATTTAACATTTCATTTAAACTCCTGTCTTTCTTTCCTACATTAATTTGAACCATACCAAAAAACAAAACAAAACAAAACAAAAAAACGGGTATAAGAGGAGAAACTTCAGGAAGGACAAATCAGGATACTGTACTGGAGCAATTCTTGATTAAAGTTGGCATTTATATAACAATACAGGATCTGGTTAAAATCAACTCAGGATGCAATATACTGCAACTGCATTATAATTAACCACAACCAGATCGAAACTTTACACCAACTGTAAATCATGTTGACTAAAACATACGGAACTAACCAGTTTTCTTTCCTTGGATTTGGCAACAAAGTATCATTAACTTGGCACAAGACAGGAACAGGGGAGAGAATCTTACATGTCTTCTAACAAATCTATAGTTATAAAAGGTAGCCAGTTCTCACTTGGTAGCCAGCCATATTTTTAAGTACCAATATTACTTTTAATTAAATTGATGCATTTAACCCAATCAAAAACTATGTCCAAATAACATTAGAACTTAAAGTAGGAATAAAATAAAACAAAACAATAGCCACCTTTTATTAAAGCCTCGCAAGTAGTAGGTAATAGGTTATAGGGAGTTTGCATACATCATCTTGCTTAATCTTTTTAGAAAACTTGGTTATTTACTAGAGTCCATAGTTTATAATAAGGGTTCATCCTTTGTGCTATCATGCAGGTTTTGACAAATGCACAATTTCATGTGTATATTTATTATGTATCATACAGACCAGTTTCGCTGCTCTAAAAGTCCCCTATGCCAACCTATTCATTCCTTATCCCATATGCCTGAACCATGGACTGTTCTACTGTTTCTATACTTTTGCTTTTCCATAATGTCATTGCTATGATTTAGATATGAGGTGTTCCCCCAAATGTCTCATGTATTGAAGGCTTGGTTCTCAACGCAGCAGTGCTAAAAGGTGGGGGCTTTGGGGATTTAATTGAATCCTGAGGCTCTGGCTTCACCAATGGATTAATTGACTGATAGATTAATAATTTGATGGCATAATTGGGAGGTGGCAGAGATGTGAGGAGGTGGGCCTAGCTGGAGGAAGTAGGACATTAGAGGTGTGCCTTTGAAGGGTATATTGTATCCCCTGCCCCTTCATGGCTCCTCTTTGCTTCCTGGCTGTTATGAGGTGAGCACTTTCTGCCACGTGCTCCCATTGCCATGGTATTTCTGTCTTGCCCATTGAAATGGAGCCAGCTGATCACAGACTGACTCCCTTTGTAAGTTGTTTCCTCAGGCAATTGTCACAGGACTGAAAAGTCTGACTAACATAGTCCTATAGCTGGAATCACAGTGGGTAGCTTTTTAGACTGGCTTTTTTTACCTATCAATAGGCATTAATGCTCCTCCATGTGTTTTCATGACTTGACAGCTTATCTCTTTTGTCACTGAGTAAAAGTCCATCATATAGACATACAATTTATCTATTTAATTATGAAAAGGCATCTTGGTTCTTTCCATGTTTTGGCAATCATGAATAAAGCTACTATAAATATTCTTGTTTGGGTTTTTGTATGGACATAATTTTCAACTAATTTGGGTAAATACCTAGGAGCACAATTGCTAAATCATCTAGAAAGAGTATATCTAGCTTTGTAAGAAACTACTCAATTTTCTCCCAGGGTGCCTGACCACTGCTTAATCTTTTAGAAGTCCTTCAGTGTATGTGTTTATACTTATTGCTCAGATGAGAAAATTGAGATTCCAAGATGTCAAATAACTTGCACAAAGTCACCCAGTAGAGTGAAGCCTAATGCTGGGATTCAAATTCAGGTCGATCTGGCCTTAAGGCTGGTCATCTTTCTACACTTTACTGCCTCCCAGTAATCCCAGCACTCAGCCAGGACAGGTCCTTTGATGGTGCATGCTCATGCAGCCAACCTCTACTGCAATGATTAATGTCCCTGTTGTGAGTCTAATGCCAGATAGCAGGGGAATGTCCTATTGTATAGCCCTGCAACTTTCCTGAATCATAGTCATTCTCCCACTCCTCTTTTGCTGCAGCCCAGGGAGGGGCTGCAGGGCATTGTGAGTTTGAGAGAGGGCAGGTGCTGGAGCAGCCACACCTCAGTAGACTCTAGCTGTAGGCAGACAGCCTGCTCTCATTAAACTTTGCATTATCACTTCATAAATCACATTTAGTAATACAAATACAGATGCCCCTTGACTTAGATACAGCCACATCTTGATAAACTCACCTAAACTGAAAATATCAAAAGCCAAGAAGGTATTTAAAATATACCTAACTTCCTTAATGCCCTAGCTTAGCAGCACTCTACACCTAAAGTATCAGCTGCATCCCCTCGTGACTGAGTGGATAACTGCAGCTATAGTCTAGCATAGCAAAAGAGCATTTTAACAATATTGCTATCCCAGGAAAAGACCAAAATCCAGAATTCTAAGTGCTTTTGCCCATGATAAAGTCCAAAAATCTGAAGTTGAACCAGGACATCTGTGTAATCTAAAAGCCTCAACAACAGGTTTTTGAATGCAAAACTTCTTTCAAAGAACTAAAACACCAGCAGTTGAAGTTCTATGATGGATGGGAGGCTCAGAAAGAGGATCACTAGCATCTCCTTATTTTGGAATCAATTAAAGGTGACTGTCCTTGGGTTGGGGATGTAACTCAGTGGTAGAGTGGTTGCTTAGCATGCCTGAGGATTTAGCCTCCTCCCTCACCAAAAAAAAAAAGGCTGTCATAGATTCATACCTGTATGCTCAATGATGGAACTTAGTCAATTTAAAATATTTCTAGATTTTTAACTCACAAGAAGAAGTTTTGTATTTCACTTTTGAAGTGTGACCTGAGATATCCTAATTCTTATCCAGGCAGAAAATTAAACACACTTGACCCTCAGTTAACTGATCATCACAACATACAGCACAGGTGTTGGGGAGCAAAGACAGGCAGTGATGGGGCTGGGGATGGCGTGTCTGGACCCACAGTTAGGACTGGATTTGAGGCCCAGCCCTAGTATTTACTTATTATGCATTATACAGAGACCACTCCACCATCTGGAAAGCAGGGAATAATATTTACTGTGTAATAATATATATATCGGCCAAAATATATTCTGCAGAGGGCCCAGTGAACTCCCTGTTCTTAAAGCACATCCGTTCTTTCCCTTTCTCTTTTTTCTCAGCAATTCCAGCTGCATTAATCATACCAGCTTTCAAACAGGCACAGAGTGTCCTATTTCAAGAAGTACAGTTTGGTACAGCCTGGAGAGATGGCTTAAGAAGCTTAACAAGAGGACTGATGCTTATTCTCATGGTCTGGTTAATTTAGGGAGTGTACTTTCTCTAGCAATTTGGACAACCTGGAAGCAAAGCCCTTTGCTGATAATCATTTCTTTAAAAAGTTTATACAATTTTACAGCTGTTGGTTGAGAAGGTTATATTGAGAATATTTCTTTGGCTGCTATTTGAAGAAGTGGCTATATTTCTATCAGGGAGAACACAAGTTGGGAGGAAGGTATGAGACTCATGAATATGAAAACAGGCTACATTACTAGAGGTCTTATGCTTATGTGTTTACCTGCCAAGGGAGGGCTATGGATTTAGTTTGTATTTCCATTCACAGAGAAAAGGAAAAGGGAAATAATATGTAAATCAGCTATGTCAAGATGTCCATTCATTCTTTACTTGTTCAATACCTTTTTTTTTTTTTTTTTTGAGACTGGCCTTTCTATGTAGCCCAGGCTGGCCTTGAACTAGTTATGTAACCCAAGCTTGTCTTGAGGTCACAATCCCCCTGCCTCTGCCTCCCAAGAGCTGGATTGCATGTGTGCACCACCATACCCAACAGTAAAAAATACTGCAATGTAATTACCAGGTAGTAAAAGGGTAAGGGCAGCAATATGTGCATGCTGGGCCTTATGATCTATAAAGAACAGCAACACATGCACTGAGGACTATTATGTGTGGCATTCAAGATTCTAAGTCATTATAGCAAGTTAGAAAGAAGAGACTGTGACTATCCAATCTGAGCATTGTACCCCCCAACACTTACCAAATTACAGAAAAGAAGATGGAGACCAATAGCATAAATCCATGCAAAGACAGGCCTGGACCACCAATATCTTCATCTGCAAGTCAGATCCTTCCCAGTATATTTATATTCCTCAAACTGAGGCAGAACCCAACTCCTGGGGTACAAGTGTAAGCATGGCAAGTTAGTCAGCTTTCTCTCACTGTGCCAAAATACCCGAGATAATCAACTCAAAAGAAAGAAAGGTTTATTTTGGCTCACAGTTTCAGAGGTTTCAGTCTGATGTCACTTGGCCCTGTTGCTTTGGGCCTGTGGTGGTACTATATATCACAACAGGAGCACGAGGTAGAGGAGGCCTGTTCACCTCACAACAGCCAGGAAGCAAAGTGAGGGACAAGAAGGGACCAGGGTCCAAAAATCCTCTTCAAAGACACACACCCAATGACCTAACTTCCTCCCACTACTAAAGGTTCCAACAACCTTTAGTAACACTTCCCAAAAGTGTTATAGGCTGAGGATCAAGTCTTCAACACAGGGGCCTTTGGGGGGACACTCCAGATCCAAACTATAGCACAAACTGTAAGATAAACAGGTACACTTTTGTGGTGGGGTCAATTTTATTGTATGACAACTTATTTATGTGAAAATATACATGAATATATTCTGAATTAGAAATCAAAATTCCCCGTTAGGGCTGAAGGTTTGGCTCAAGTGGTAGAGTGCTTACTTTGCAAGTGTGAGGCCCTAAGTTCAAACCCCGGTCTCACCAAGAAAAAAGAAAAGAAAAAAGCTCCCCAAGATAAAAAGGCTTACAGGAGGAAGAAGAGGAGGAGGAGGAAGAGGAGAGGAGGAGGAGAAGAAGAAGGTGGCATCACCAGTGATTTCATGAAGATTTTGTGCTTGAAATGAGCTATTGTGGTCTACCTTTCTGGAGACTCTTAGATCCACTGGTCAGTCTGAGGTTGGGGTTCCTGGAGAAGCAGGATAGTACCCATGGAATTCAGGTACTCAGTGGTACTGGTTCACTCAGAGTTGATCAGAGACTGTAAATTTATTAAATAATTTAGTCACAAAGAGCTGAACTGGTAAGATACAATGCAGAGTAGTCCCAAACAGTGTCAATAGCCAGCACTTTCCAATTTCACTTATTTCTGAGAAATGGGATGAGCACAGTGGTAGAGTAAAGGGGATCTAAATAATTTCAAGATAGTAAAAAAAAAAAAAAAATCAAACAAATCTACTGCAAAGATATGGTGTTCCTTACCCAAAGAATTAAATACTTACACTGGCCAGTCAGGATACTCTCTTCTTCCCATTATAACAAAATCTGTTAAATAATTGGTCCAAATTCATTCTTTGCAATTTTTTCTCACATTTCTCATGAACCTACCATAGAAATGACTAATAAAAATGGCAAAATTAATTTATAAATAACTTTCATTATATTAGATGTAAAATATTAGGTATGTTTCAAATTCTTTTTTGAATTTCATGAACCAACTTATTGCCATGACAGAATATGAAAAATAGTAAAGAACTATGGTAAAACTGAGCTTTTAAGACTTTGTTTCCAAATTATGGGGCTGTAGCCTGTTCAGAACTTTAATATTGAGGGAATGATATGCTCAGCTCTAAAGCTTACATTACATTATATTAAATCTATCAAACACTTCTAGATAATAAATATGTGCTACTTTATTTCATCTTCATTTTCTTAAAAGACAACTATAGACTACAAACATTTCTGGGTCCTATTCCTTTTCTATTAATAAAACTGAAACGATGTAGGAAGAGGGTCCTATTTATATGGAATTCCACAGCTTTTACATAACACATCTTGTAAATCAAGGTGACCAGCGTGTGCATCTGTGCTTGACAGTCAAGCATAGTTTGGTTCTTAGCCTTCCCTTTCCACAAAGCTCCAGCTCTATGGACTCCATTCCAGTTTTTACTAGGTCTCCAACCTGTGCTTCTGCTCTTTGCTCTTTTCAATGATCTTGGTTTCTGCCATCTTAACCCCCCCACCCATGTGTTCTGAAAGACTCTGACTTGTGTACAACCCAGTGTCACTTTGGGCTCTGGCCTGCTTTGGATAGTCTGCACTCTAGGACTCAACCCATGGTACATCTATTCCAGTTTCTCTTAAGGAAGAATGCAAGCTGCAGAAATTATATTCCTTCAATATTGATATAAAGCAAAGAGCCTCATTAAATAATTTTTGTAACCTTGATTAATGGTTTGTCATATTTTATGACGAGAAGCATCATATTTATGTCAAAATGGTTTATAGTAAAAAGTGAAGTTGAAAAACCCAACTTTAATGACTTCAACACAAATATTTCAGAGAGACATTAAAGTTTCTAAAATTCTAAACACTAAAGTTACTAAAATCCATGGGGGAAAATAATACTATTATAAATTTTAACTATAAGCTTCTTGGAATATATCACATTTAGATGGGGAGAACAAGTTTGACCACTATGTTAGTTTAAATATCTATTTTTCCATGTCATCTAATTGTTATACCATAACTAAATCTAATGGTTTTCTGTGTTTGCCAGGAATCCTTTGAATAACTTGGGCTTCAATATTATTCTTGTTGCCAAAGCTAAGAAAACAGAATTTCCTTATATTTAACTTAGTCTAGGAAATAGACATCTTTTATCATTTCTCTCTAAGTTCTACAACAAAACTACTATAAAATATGAATCAAAAATCTGTGATAGATATTTCTGCCCCCTGCTTTATCAATATAATGCTCTTTCCAGCTTCCTTCCTTCCCTTCCTCCCTCTCTCCCTTCCTCCTTCCTTTTTCAGCACTAAGGATTGAACTTATGCCTTGTGCTCCACTTAAGCCATGCTCCCAGTTCTTTTGCTTTTATTTTATTTTTCAGATAGGGTCTCATGCTAATTTTTCTTAGAATGGTCTCAGACCTGGACCCTCCTGTCTCTGCTTCCTGAGTAGCTGGGATTACAGATATCTACCACTATACCCAGCCTCAATTTTGTTTTTAAATAATGTTGGAAACAAAAAGCTAAAAGGCACAAGTTAAAATTAGCATAAAATGTTATCAAAGAAATTCAAGAAGATATCAGACTCATAAAAATGAACCAATTGAAAATCTTGACAATAACATAATGCAATTGTTAAAATAAAACAAACAGCAGAACAGATGCAATTAAAGCAAAAAGAGAGAGCTGGAAGACTAACAAAGGATTCTCCTCTCATTGTAGAAGAATGAGTTTTAAAATGACAAAGATGGATGAGATGAAAGAAAAGTTGAGAAATACGGAAAACAGATTGAGAAGTTCTAACATTCATTCAATATAAGTTAGAAGAGGAAAGAATGGAGGGTATTAAAGTTAAAGGAATAATATTTTTTGAAATTCTCCGAGTTTGCAGAAAGTCATGGATCTTCAGAGCCCTCTCTTCCTGAGTGCATTGACCCTTACATAGGAGACCTGAGCTCTTCAGTTATCTTGAGCCCCAGACCCTACCTCTTCCTCTCACCAAGAGCAAGACCAGCAACATCAAGATAGCAAATTGCCAGTGTTTGCATTTTCCGCAGCATGTGAGAAAACCTTCCCCAACTCTCCAAGACTCTCATTAAGCACTCAACAAGTCTTGGTACATCTAAATATTCCATACATTTTATCAACATGAAACATCATTGCTATATTTGATACTTTTCACTTGGAACTGTATTTTGTCTATTTCTAACATTTTACTTGCCACCATCATTGTCTTTATCTGCCTGTATATTTCTTCTGATCCTTTACATTCTCTGTTCCTTTGTTTCAGGCAGGTATCTTGTAGCCATCACAATTTTATTGGGGGGAAAAAGGGGGAAAGAGAGTTTCTAATCAGATAGTTTCTGCTAAGAGGAATTTTTGCCATTTCTTACCAATATGTTCTTGCTCAAATTCCTGCTGTCTTACCCAATGTTTTTTACTTATATTTCTTCTCAGTTTGTTCTTTCTTTTCCATCCTGATTTTTAGTAAATAAAGTTTTATTTCACTTTTCACTGAATTACAAGTTATCCATCTTATTTTTATTCTACTGATAAATTTTAAACACACATTTAAATTAAAAGTTGAACACATAGCTAGAGTATATTGATACTACCCTGAGCAAAACATTATCTATAGAATGCCTTATTTTTCTCCAACCCCTTTGCCTCTCTTTACCGTCTCTGCCATTTCCCCATTTTGAAAATCACATTCAAGACCCACATGGTTATTTTCTTTAACTGCATAAATTCCTGTGATACTTTTTAAAGTATAAGAGGGAAAAAATGTTCCTTCTTCCTAGAACACTTACCCCCAATCTTTAATTCAGAACCTGCTTCATTACAGACCTTCCCATATTAGCTGATCTAATTCTAACCTTCCAATTGCTCAGGCCCAACCCCAAACTTGTCTCTTTCCTTTTTTCAACATCCCACTACAATTTGACACAAGATCATGGCTGGCTCTGCCTTCAAAATATATCCATAATCCAGTCACTTCTCAGCAGCTGCATTATTAGCACCTGGTCGAAACCACCTTCATCTTGCTCCTGGATTGCTCAACCTCCTAAATAAAGGGCTCCCTTTTTTACTCTTGCTTCACATAGCAGCTGGAGTGATCCTGTTGAAGCCTAAGTCAGATCATGTCACATCACTCCTTGCTTCAAAACTCTACAGTGGTTCCCCATTTTATTTAGAAAAATGTAGACTTCTCCTAAAGGTCAACAAGGCCTAGGTGAGTTGACCTTCAATGATGTCTCAGACTTCCTGTCCTACTACCAGCTGCATCCTTTACACATGTTCTTTACACATGTGTCAGTCATGCTCCAATTTAGGGCTTTTGTTCTGGCTATTGCTTTAGTACCTAACTCTTCCACCTCATGTAAGTCTTTGCTCACAGGATCCTGGCTAATGATGCCTATACCAGCCATCCTAATAAAAACTACACATTCCCATGTTCCTTATTGTACTTAGCCTGTCCAATAGTTTTTCTTGTTTTTGCAACAACATTGCCTTCAAATATAACATATAATTTATGAACTTAGAATAATTATTGTTTATTGTCTGCCCCTCCAC
Organism: Castor canadensis; assembly: GCF_047511655.1. Lineage (NCBI taxonomy): Eukaryota > Metazoa > Chordata > Mammalia > Rodentia > Castoridae > Castor > Castor canadensis. The sequence goes on along the minus strand of NC_133393.1, from coordinate 131,706,269 downwards.
ACCATTTACAACATCAGTTCCCCAAAGATCTTTGTCTGTTTTCCCGGTGTTGATCAAGTTGATCAAGTGCCTAGCACACAGCAGCACACAATAAATATTTGCTGACTGTGAATGTACTGCCTGATTTTTATGTGAATGACGTTAAGTCTCAGCTGAAATGCCATTTGCTTTCAGAAGTCATTTCTAACCAGACGGAGTAGCATTTTAGTCATATCACTCAGGTGATCTTCATCATAGCATTTACCTCTATCATGTTTTCTGCCTCTTCACCTCCCTGCTCCCCAACTTTACAAATGTAGAGATGTGTTTTGATGTACTCTTCTCTGAAACTGGCCCAGAGTTTTTAGGCCTTATCAGTATATTCTTTCTCCCATTGTAAAAAAGAAAGTCCTACCTCATGTATCTCCAGTCTTACAATAGTGTGCTTCCTTAATGATTCAAAATACTGGTTTGGAGAAGCCTTGAGGCTTTCTGACTGTCTCTCTCAGTCCTGACAATAAGTCTGTAAGGGGAAGGTCGGCCAGTACTGGGAAGTTCTGAATTCAGAACAAAATAGTACACAAATGGTACAGATTACTTTTAGAGCAACTGCAGTGTTTTCTGGAAACACCAGATTTGTTTTATAGAATGGGCTGCATAAAGATGACATGTAAGTTTTTACTGATTGCTTTCCAATTCAACATGTCATTTAGTAAGGTTATTAAAAACTATTCTATCAAATCATATCATGAAATATTTATTTCATGCACAATCATCAGCTTATTTCAACTTATGAAATGTGTAATGTTTTCTACCTCTTATATTAAAAATGATGAAAACATTTGGACATCCATTTTTAAAGAGTGAGGAAGTACCTAGTTTTAAAGATACTTTTTCATGGGGTATCTGGCAAAAAAGTGTGACAGGCACTGATCCAGAAGAGGCAGACGTGGTTTTTAGTAGGTAGAAGATACTTGGTTAGTTTCCAAACCACTGGTAAAACACAGACCACGTGTCAGTCCACCATTTGGTTTTTTTTAAGCCAGCTTTAAAAAGTCATGGTAACTGACATTTGCAACCACTGAAAGAAAACATGTGTACCTGGAAATGTTCCCAAGGCAAGAGAATACACAGTCAGTTCATTACCAGGGGTCTGCTATGGCCAGAGTCAAAGGACAAAGCAACTCATGCACACATTGTTCTCTCCTTCAGCAGGCCTGGGAATTCACAGCATCCTTTAGGGACTTTCTCCAGCCAAGCATCTCTAGGAAATCTGTGAAGGAAGTGGGCTGTGTGCAGCATTCTGATAATCCATGCCTCTCTCTTTCCCTCTGACAGATACATCATCACCAAGGGATTTGCTGCACACTATTTCATGGTTAAGAAGCAGGGTGCTGCCCAGCTTACAAAATATGAGCAGTGAGCAGTGGGACATGGTTTTAGTACCCTGATTTCATAAACCACATGAATTCTAACATCTACTTATAATATACTGCTAATATATATTTCCTCAGGGAATTTGTTGGCGGGGTTCCTATATGAGCTAGCTGTTTGTTTTGTTTTTATTTGAGTATTATTTATACACACAAAATACTGTTTTCCTTTTCAATGAATGTCACAATGTACTGGTAGGAGAAAAGGGCAGTTCAGCTAACAGGCTCTGAGGACTAGTTCAAAAATGAAAAAGGAAATTGACTATGAAATAATATGAAATCTTTTCAATAAGTATGAATGAATTTAAATAATTCATTAAAAATTTTAAAATAAAGATAGACGGTAGATTTCCCTTCGAAGTAATTTCTCTACTTTATCTAATAATTTCCATTTCTTGTTACTTTAGTGTTATATTTAATATAGGACAAAATGATTTAGAAACATTTTTTAAACCCCAAATGACCTCAGTGTAAGGCTGAACTCTGTATTACAGTATTCAAAATGAGTTAGTCTTCAGAATTGGATTGTAACTAAAGCAAGGAAGTTACTACAGCTTTTAGACTACAGTACACAGAGATATCTGGTGACTTATCAAACTCATCACAGTCTTTAAAAAGAAACTCTAATGTATTCTGAGAAAACTTAAGAGCAGTAGCTGTTATACTTGACTTACCCTTCATCTGTAACTACCATTTATTAATTCTCAGCATCTTTGTTCCACAGGTACTATCAATAACCTTCCCAGAGTTCTGAGAAGGTAAGGATCCGGGAGGTTAAAGCAAGTGCAAACTAGGTTGGGCTGTGAATCCAGAAGTCTCTCCCTCAGCTTTGGTTCCTAAGTATGGGTTTCCTTTTCTCTTTCTCCCTTTCTTCCTCTCCCCACTCTCCACCAGGAGGTTTTATTTCCCAACTGTTTTGCTTGGTGTGAATTAGAAGAATGACACTCTAATTGGAAGATGAAGGAGCTAGCCACATTTCAACAGTAAAGGAGGGGTGATGATTTAGAAGGAAACAAAATCTTAATTGTGATGCTTGTCCAAGGGCCTGACCACAGTATTAATGGCTCATCTTGAAGAGTAGACTATGACACCAGCAGACACCCAGGCCACATTTCATTGTTCTCCTGGGACATGGGGACTTCCTTAGTTCCAACCGAATCTCATAATCTGGGTATGTCAGCACTTGCCAAGAGCATCAAGATGAAAACTTGAAGTCCCCTCAGATGTAGCTGGTCTACACCTGGATATCCAATTCCAACTTCCAGATATTTGGAATCCTACGTTAAGGACCTTTAAATGTGCCTGCTGTACATATATATCCACTTTTTACAATTTAAGGGCTTTGTGTTAGATGGTGTATTCATTCTCTATTGCTGCCACAGCAAATGATCACAAATGCAATGACTTATAACAGTGCAAATGTATTATCTTACAGGTCTCCAGGTCAGAGGCTGACATGGGTCTCACTGAGCTAAAATCAAGCCATCAGCAAGGCTGTGTTCCTTTCTGGAGGCTAGGGGCAGAGGGAGGGTATGTTTCCTTGTCTTTTCCAGCTTCTAGAGAGTGCCTGTATTCTTTTGTTCATGGCCTCATCCTCCATCTTTAAAGCCAGCAGCCGTGGGTCAAATCCTCATGCCACTTCTCTCTGGCCCACTCTTCTGTCTCCCTTTCCCATTTTTTCTTGCTGTTAGGTTGGGCACATCTAGACAGGCTAGGGTAGTCTCCCCTTCACAAGATCAGTACCCTTAATCACAGCTGCCAAGTCCCCTTTGCCATGCATAGTCATGTATTTACAGACTCTGAGGATTGAGACATGGACATCTTTGTGAGGAGGCATTATTCTGCCTACCACAGATGAATTTTGTTTATTTTCCATTTCAGCTGGAAGTAATTTGGGACTTCTGCTTCTCAGAATGCCAGGGGAGACAGATCTCCTGAGTTAAGACTTGCTAACAGTTTATTGGCAAAGCAGAGCACTTACATTTTTTTTTTGGATGGTTTTAGATGCTTAGTGCTAAAAGGTGGATGTGGAATGGCTCTTAAGAGAGAAACTGTATTTATTAAGATAGGCTCAACTACTCTACTACAACTATTTCTTTTCTTGCTCACAAACTGTTCTGGACATGTGAACAAGTTGGAGGGCTGGGCCTCCTCCATACAATAAATCCAGAACTGAGCCAGATGGAGGCTGACAGCTTCCAAGGCTGTCCTGGGGGCTACCGCCTCCACTCCAGCCAACCCAGAAGAAGCCAGCCTAATGGGAAAAGGAACATGAAAGAGAGAGCATGAGGGAGATTTTTATGGGTCAAGCCCAGAAGTAGTGCACATCTCTATTTCAATACCATTGACTAGACCTCAGTTTCCCTTAATTACAAGGAAGGCTTAGAACTGTAGTATGGCTGTAAATCAGGAAGAAGAACAAGAGGCTAGTGAGCAGATGTCACTATACCAAAAAATCATCCTGATCTACTCTAACCTCTTCCCAGAATGTAGTATTCTTATCAGCTTCCAGCAGTCCTAACAATTACCATCCATGGCTCTGAAGCATGGGATTTTATCTCAGAAATAAAACTGGAATTTGAGGCTAAAAGGTACATTTCAATGGCACAACTCATCTCCTCCTTCTTCACTCTCCACCCTGACACTGGGGAGAGTTCCAATCTGTTATTAGACTCATTATCTCCATGACTCCCTAAGAACCTTTAAACAGAAAAAAGGCCAGCTGTTGGAAGACTTCCTCCATCATCCCCAGCTTCCACTAAGAAGTCCCTTAGGATGTGAGGTGCTGCAAGGGCCACTGACAAAGATGTTGCACCTCCCTCCTTTTCCCAAAAGGAGGCAGGATGGAAGCTGAAGTGATTTGGAAAGGGGTGTGCTGTTGTGGCATTGACAGCTGTCTCTACTCTGTTTTCACGCTGAAACACCAAGGACTAATATATTAGGGCTCAATGAGCCCTAATTTAAAGGAGGGCCTAATAAGTATGTCTCAAGATAACCAAATAGATGAGAAAGAAAAGTTCCTCAGAGATAAATGCCGGCTAGTAAGTGTGGAAGAAATGCTGGAATTAGAAAATTACCATTTTGTATCCTCTTCATGAAATACTGGAAGCTGGCAGTGATCATCGGTGGACATTGAACCATTGTGTGAACTGCTGATCGGGAACTTTCTAATGCAGAGATGAAAATGTCTGACCCTTTTGATGCATCTTAAATCAGTGCAAATGGGGCCTGCTAAGGTTGAGGCACACTTTGATCTGATACATTTGAAAGTATAGAACACCACCCACAAAGTATTCTTGCCTGAAATATTTAACCAAATGTAATCAGTTCTCTAGATCCAACTATCAACTTACAGGAAATACAAGGAACAGAAAAACATATCAAACACCATTGCAGGGCTAAAACCATCAAATCCAAGACACTTAGAATTGCACAAGATAACATGATCTGCCACTTTAATAGCAGATGTAATGGTAAATTTTATGTGTCAACTTGACTGGGCTTAAAGGTAACGTTATTTCTTAATGTGTCTGTGAGGGTGTTTTTAGAGGAAATTAGCATTTGACTTAGAAGATAATAAAGAAGCTCACCCTCACAGTGTGGGCAACAATCATCCAGTTCATACAACTGGAGAACAAAAGTGATGAAGGGCAAATTCTCTCTTCTTGACCTGGGATATCCATCCTCTCCTGCCCTTGGACATCAACTGACACTCTTATTGAACCTTCCATCTCTGACTGGGACTTACCACCATCCCTCCTTCTTATCCTCCCCTCCCCTCCCCCTCTACTTCACTGACTTACACAACTGGCTTTCCTAGTTTTCCAGCTTCTAGACAAGTTCTAAGCCTCCAGTAAATTTGCTATGTATCTATGTACCCATCTCTTTACCTACTATTGGTTCAGTTTCTCTGGAGAACCCTAATATAGTATATCCAAAAATAAATAAACCTTGGGGCAGTTGTTTTGTTTTTTGAGATAAGGTCTTAGTATATATCCCAGGCTGGTCTTGAACTCACAATTCCCCCCCTGCCTCAGTCTCCTGAGTGCTGAGATTATAAGTGTGCACCACTATGCCTGGCTTAATAAACATTTTTAAGTTTAATGCAAAAGTCATCATTGGGTATCCCCACTTTCTACTAGTCAACTGTTGTGATGTGGCACGTTCAGAGATGGATCCGTATAGTGTCTACAAAGTAAACAATACGGCACTGGCTGCTTTGGTGCAGGTTGTTCCAATAGAACTGTTTGCTGAACTAATGCAAAGCCTCTGTTCCTACAGAGACTTTGATTTGCCCTTTTCTTGGTGTGTAGCTTCTGATTCACAAATATTACCTGTGTATTTTCTCAGCAATTTAGAACAAAGCAGTTGTTCATTATTACATACCTTTATTTTGTTTCTGTAAGACACTAAAGGTTTATTCTATGAAATGTCTTTCAACAGAACACTGTCTTTCAAAGCACACTGTAGCCTGGACATGCTCACGATTAAATTCTATTATCTTTCTCAAAGAAAATGGACAGCTGGAGTAGAGTGAAGGGAACCACATGGTACTTCCTATGCAGAAAGGGTAAGTAACACTTCAGGGTACTTCTGTTGCACTTATATTCACGTGTGTGTGGACCAGGGATTAGAATGCAAAATGAGTTTCAACAAGTTGGAATGTGGCTGCTGTAAATGACTGACACGTGCTGCTCTCACAGCCACAAACACAGACACAACTTCAGATACTAAAGTCAAAGAACTCGAGTCAATTAAAATCGCCCATTAGATAAGCCAAAATAAGGTTACATTAATTTTTAGTTAAATATTGAAATAATAGTAGATAGTTCTCACAGAAATTTTGGGCCCCCTGGATACTTAGAACCCAATTTGAGAAATAATATAGTTCAAGTCCCTCATTTTAGTGTAAGGAAACCGAAATGCAGTCAGGTGGACACAGCTGCTCTTCCTCCTTCCCCTCTACCTCCTTCCTCAAATCCCTTCACTTTTCCCTCCCACACCTCTTCTCTCAGAGTTGTTGTTGGTTGTTCCTTTCCCTTCCCCACAGGTGTAAAAGGACCCGGCACTTCTATGACTAGAGAGCCAGGTTACAACCTGTCAAGTGTGGGAGGGCTGGTTGCTGGCTCAGATGAGTTCCCATGGGCCTCAGAGGCGCCAGCATTTCCTGGCCTGCTTTCCTAGGACTCAGCCACAAGGTTCAGTTTGGCTCTTTAGCAACCATGCAGTAATCAGAACAGCTGTGACTTGGCAGATGTGAGGTGTTCAGAAGCTGAGGTTGCTCCATCTTCTATACTTAGAGAAGAAGGATAAAGGTGAGAAACAGAATCTGACTCTGCAGCTCCTAGCTGTATGACTATGAGCAAGTCATTGATCTCTCTGTTTCTTCATCTATAAAACATTGCTATCTCATAGGGCTGTTATAAAGGTTGAGTGAGTTAATATATGGGAAATGCTTAGAACTGTAACTAATATCTCTGTGTTGTTACTCTGTCAGTCTTATTCTCACTACACCTCTAACTCCTCATTTCAGAAAAATTAAATGAAAACACTTCTGCTTTAGTATGCCTTTGCTAAATGTCTCCAACAACATTCATACAACAAATATGTGGACAGCCACAAAACAAGACAAAATGGTTTCCTGCCTTCAATAAGGTACATTCTCCAGGGAAACAAGAAAACTACACATTGTCAATCACAAACACTGCCAAGTGAAAAACTGAGGCATTTCAATTGAAACTTAAGGAAGAAGGCAAAGCTTCAGCTGAGTCTTAAATGATGTGGAAAGGGACTGTGCCTAATCCTGACCAAAACCCTAACTGTTTCTCTTAATAAACTAGCCAAAGTATAGGCTGGGCATTGTGGTACATATCTATAATCCCAGCTACCCAGGAGGGTGAGTAGGAGGATTGCAATCTGTGGTGGCCCCTGGGGGGGAAAAAAGCACAAGACTGTACCTGAAAAATAAAGTGAAGCAAAAAGGCCTGGGGAGTGTGGGGTGGTGTGAGGTCCATAGTTCAAACCTCAGTACCACCAAAAAAATAAAAAAGTTACCCAAAGCCTGAGTGATGTGACTGGAATAGAAAACAGCTGACTCAGGATGCAGCAATTGTGGGCTCATCCTGAAGTTCCTGCAGTGCTGGGCTGTTTGTTCACACAGACATTTCAGGTGTACTTGCCTCAGTATGTTCCTTTGTCTTGGTTTTTAATATTGCTGGTGGTACCTACTTATGCATTGCTATACTATTCTTTGTGCAATAAAGAAATCTTTAATAGAATTAAAGACCTATAACCACAGCAAGCACACATAAAATATAAAATATAGTAAGAACAGGTGAATTACCCCTTACAGTGGTATTAAAATTCTTTTGTCAAAAATTTTTAATTGGCACATAATATTTATACATATTCATGGGGTACAGTAGCAGTTGGCAAAATATGTCAGGTACCACCAAGATGTAACCTAGACATTAGCTGGGACTCTCACTGCCCTTCAATATGTAGGAAGAGTTGGCTCAAACTTCCACCAACTTCATAGCTGCTTTAAACCCAAAGCTTTCAAAATTATGGGGAGACTATGTACTCCCAGGATCCTGGTCACATGAATGTTGTCTTGACACTACACTGCATTGATTGTGATGTGAATGTGTGCCTCTCCAAGTTCACACCTGAACTCTATTGCATGCCATCAAGCACAAGCATGCACTTCACAGAAAAGCTTGGAGACCACAGGCAACAGCTGTATCATGGCTCTTCCTGCTGTCTGCTGATCTGCACTGATGCTTGGTCCCTGACCCTTCATTCACTTTTGTGCTAGTGTCTTCCCCTCACTCTCTGAACGACCAGTAAGTGCCTCCCTTGACTCATGAGAGCAACTCTGCCAATGTCCAGGCCTTTGGGCTTCATTTTCTTCCTGGAGTAATCATCCAGGGGTTTTTCCCCAAGATCATTTCCTTCATAAAGCAAATTCTGATGACAGATGTTCTCTCAGCAGCATTTTCATTTTCCCTGCCTCCTAACATTTACACGTAAGTGGAGGGGCTGATCCCAGTAGAAGCAGCAGCTGTGCCAAGCAGATGCAGTCTCAGCCAGGGAAAGTTGCACAGGTGGCCTAGGGACACAGCACATGATCTCAGGCTTAAGCTACCAATGAGACAACCAATGGTAAAAAAGGGATTTACAAAGGGTGACAGCTATAATAGAATAGAGAGGCCTAAGACCCACCAAAGCAAAAATCACTGATGTCAAAGGGACCTACTAGTCCTAGGGTTTAGGAAATAAAGGCTTTGGCAAAACTTCGTAAGAAAAATTATAACCTTGACAAGGAAGGGTTGTCTAGCCCCACAGAAATGTTTTCATTGATCTAAAAAGTAAATTCTTAATAATTAGAAGGAGTAAGTATTATTCAAATAATCATGACAAAAGAACAGATTTCTAGTTATACTCTGCAAAACTGTCCACTGTGGCAGAAAAATTTTTCAATGACTTAAGTTTTGTATAAAAATTCTCAAGATACAATTCTTTGAGAAAAAGTCCAAAAGTCCTTGGAAAATAAAAAAGAAAAACTTTTCTTCCCAACCACTCTATCAAGTAGACACAGATTATTATTACACCCTCTGGATAAGTAGATAACAGTAAATCTAAAATTGCTCAATCAAGAAAATTCTTAAAGTGCTGATAACTCTAGGATGTGACAAAGGAGTTCACTTTGTCAGGAACTTCCCTACTAAGAGAATACTATAGAATCTGTTCAGATCCCTGCGACACTCCTAGTCCATCCCAGTCTAACAGTCAAATTTATGTCCTTACTCTTGTCTTGGCTATTTTACAAAAAGCTGCTCTATTGTCACATTAAAATTAGGATTTGAACACAGCCTTTTGTTATATAAACAAGCTTAGGAAAGGGCCTTCCTAGTAGCTGATCTCACTTAACTAGAAATTTATGGGCTGTTTTCTAAAGAAGAAAAACAGAAGGGAAGGGAAAGGAAGGAGAAGATTGACAACTAAAAATAGGCAGAGAGAGAGATGGGCTTCCGCCTCGGTGTGCCACAGTCCTCCTGAGTACCCGCTGCCCAGCAGACCCCATCCCAGGTCTGGCAGTCAGTGACCGAGCCAGGTGCTCGCGGCCCAAGCGTCTCTGACAGCACCATGCCCGCACTCCTGGAGTGCCCCAAGCTTTCCAATGCCATGGCCAGGGCACTGTACCGGCACATCAGGATGGAGTGGGAGTGCAAGTGGCAGGAGGAGAAAGAGGTGGACAAAATGATGGAACAGAAATGAAGGAGGAGCCGGAGAGAAGGAAGAAAAAAGAGATGGAAGAAAGAATGTCACTTGAGAAAACCAAGGAACAAATTCTGAAGTTGCAGGAGAAGCTTTTGGCCCTCCAGGAAGAGAAGCACCAGCTTTTCCTGCTGCTTAAGTTTTGCATGAGGAAGAAAAACAGAGGCGGAAGAAGCAGAGTTGACCTGACCACTCTGACCCCAGCGGCCTACCAGCAGGGCCTGAGAGTTCACACAGGAACTCCCTTCCTTAGCATACAGGGGAGCCATGGAGGACATAATCGTCCAGGAACCCTCATGTCAGCAAACAGAGCCAAACAAATGTTTGGACCCCAAGTGTGGGCTCAGCAGCTGCTTTCACAGGGACCCCAGAACATGGGCAATTCCAAGACAGCCAGGTAGTGCCTATGGGACTGCTCAGCCCCCACCTCACTATGGGTCCACACAGCCTATAGTCCTAATCAGCAGCTCAGAGCACCTTCAGCATTTCCTGCAGTGCAGTGCCTTTCTCAGCCACAGCCTCAATCCTTTGCAAAAGCAGATGGAACATGCTAACCAACAGACTGGCTTCTCTGACTCATCCTCCCTGCATCCCATGCACTCCCAGGCTCTGCATCCAGCCCCTAGTCTCCTTGCCTCCCCTCAACTTTCTGTGCAGATGCAACCAGCAGGAAAGCCAGGCTTTGCCACTACCAGCCAATCTGGCTCTCGGCTCCCCTTCATCCAACACAGCCAGAACCCTCAATTCTACCACAAGTGATAGTCAGATTTTATCTTCAATCCATTCCTCCATCCCCCATGGGTGAGGGTCTGCCCCATGTGACCCAGGTCAATAAAATGTACCTACCATTGAAAAAATAAATGAAATAAAAATAGAGAAAGATTAGAAGAAGCAAGTGTGCCTTAGATCAAAGAACAGATGAAGCTGTTACTCTTTTGCTGAGAAGGGGGGAAGGTCCTGGCTCTGCCGATGAATGATGTGAAATTCAAGTGCTCTGGAGAAGATGACATGCAAACAGCCATGAAACAGTGCTATGTTTAAAAAAAAACTGGACAAGACTGCTCTAGATGTTGCCCAAGGATATAATGTGACTTAAGACAGCTGAACAATCTTTTACCCAGTATATAGAGTCCAAATGAGCAGGGCATTGGGGATGGGGGAATTAGTCCAGGTTAAAACTTCATAGATGAACCCTTACACGCAAAGTTCTCTGATCCTCAATCACAAATAGAAGTCATTCATTTGTTCATAAATGCAATAAATATTCACCTCCTATGTATTTCAGATGTTGTTCTAGGCCCAGAGATGCAGTACTAAACAAGACAAAAGTAACTGCTCTTCTGGAGTTTATAGGCTAGCAGCAAAAATTAAATGTACAAATAAAACATGCATGCCTTATATAAATTCAAATAAAATAGGCTATGGGTCAGAGTGTGACTGGGGCTATATAGATATTCTAGACAGAGTGGTCAGAGAAGACTTCTCTGGGAGGTGATTTGACTGTGACTTAAATAATGCAAGGAAGCCAGCCTTACAGTGAGAAGAAGGGTAAAACACCCACTCCATATATTTGAAGAACAGCAAGGGGACCAGAGTGACTGTAGTAGTGAACCATGGGAGAGAGGTAGGAGTTAGGGATGGATGCAGGCAGAGGCAACATCAAGAAGGAGTTTAGATTTTAAATAAGTACATTGGGAAGCCAGTGAGGGATTTTAAGTGGGTGAGGAGTGACACTGTATTTAAGAAACCATTCTGCTTGTTATTTTCATGGATTGCAGAGGGCAAGCATAGAAGTAAAGTGATAGGTTAGGAGGTAATACAAAAGTCCAGTGAAAAATGGCAGAGGTTTGCACTGAGGTTGTTAGCACAGCAGGTGAGAGAAGTAAATGGGTTTGGGTAACACTGAAGATGTTATCATAGAACAGGAAGGTGAAGTATAATGGAGAAAGTAGGGGTGAAATTAAGAGTTCTGATTTGGACACATTAAATTTGAGATGTCTCTTAGACATTCAAGTCTGGAAATGAGGATTAAAAAGGTAAGTCAGCAAACAAGGTATTAAAACCAACAGGTCCAAATGAGAATATCCAGAGAAGGAGTGTAGAACAACTCAAGGATCTAGCACTGGAGGTTTTTCCAACAGGTCTTTGGAGGAATGATCCATGAGGTGTAAAAAAACAAGAAACTGTGAGTTGACATCAGCTAAGAAAAAAGAAACAAGGAGTGACCTATTTTATCAATTGTTGCTGAAAGTCAAGTTAACACAAGAAGACAGAATTAACCACTCCATATGGATATGGAGGTCAGCAGTGATGTATGCAAAAGCACTTAAGTGGATTGGTGGGGATGAGAGACAAATGAAGAGGACTGAGCAAAGAATGGAAGATGAGAAAATAGAAATGAGGTATGCAGATGTTTACAGAAGCCCTGCTCTAAAGGTGAGCGAGAAATAGAGTAAAAGAGGAGTCAAGAAGTTTGGTTGTTGGTGATGTAAAAGTTTTATTTTGAAAGACTCAAAAAAGGAGAGAAGAGTATGAAACCCCATGACGCCCAGCTTTAACACCAACTCCTCACCACATTTCTTTCATCTGTTCCTCCATTCAGTCCCAACTCCCCACCCATAGGATTATTTGAAGCAAAGCCCAAAAAAGTTTTTGCATTTTGTGGTCCTGGGATTTGAACTCAGGGCCCTGTGCTTGCTAAGCCAATGCCTCCAGCCCAAAAAAGTTTTTAAGTAAGAAATAATGTTGGTTGTGCAAAAGGAAAAACAGAAAATTCTGTTATACTTTCACTGAGAAAATAGATAGATTGACTTCAATAAAATGCGTAAACTTTATTCTTAGAGTAAGGATTCTGATGGGCCTTGCAGGGCTTTCAGGCAAGCAACAATGGATGGCAAAACACGACCTTCCATTGGTTCTAATGGACAGAGGAAGTCAAAGTTCCCAGTCTTTTGTCTACTTTTTTTTTTCTCTTTTTTAGTTTCATATCTGTGCATGCATAAGTAACACACCTTATTGAGGAAATTACTTAGGATTACTAAAATTAGTACATTCCTAGAGTTTGTGGGTGACTCTCATTCAAAATTATGTTAAGAAGCCTGATTGTCACGTCTGGCCCTGCTGCAGAACACATTCACAAATGGTTGGAATTTCTGTAAACTGGAGGAAGGAAGCCCTAATCATCCATGCATGTCTTCAGTTGCTTATGGTTGGCAATTCTACTGTTCTTGCTTTTTACTACAGATTAATTACCTTCATCAGCAACTATTTAGGCTATGTGGATAACTCCTCAGTATGTAGTGATGCCATATTTGAATCAGTTAATTAATTTATGTTAATTAATTAACTTGCCACCTGTTCACTCACAGTTTATCTGGGGTTCTGGGTGCAGAGATTTGAGACAGGAAAACCTTAAAATCTAGAAAATTCTATATATTGCTAATTTTTTCTATGGATTGGAGGAAACTTCATAATTTTGTTTTAGCTGTGTTAAATCTCAGTCCTGTTGAGACAGTACAGCAGTTCAGAACACAAACTGGACCTTGAGATACTGCATTCAAATGAAGGTTCTGCCACTTAGTACCTCTGGGACCTTGGCAAGTTACTTTTCTGTTTTTGTTTCCACATCTATAAGTGGGGATAAGAAGGGTACCTACTTCAATTATTAAAATGAAAAATTATCCTAACTGGAATATATGAGTTCTGTATTTTCTTATAGAAAATATTTCTACTATACCACTACAACAATAATTGCTATAACTAGCAATTATAATTCATCATACCAGAGATCTAAGAGAGGGCAATCTGAAAATCACTACTGTATAACTGCAAACCTACTTATGTGGTAGATCCAATAACATAAATGGTGGCTAGCTTTCTACTAAAACCTATTTGACTCATAATCTAACCAAACTATTCACTTCAAGTACTAGTTTGAACTCTGGATCTTTGAACCATGTAGGGTAGAGAGCAGTGAGACATGAATGCCTCCCTGAATCCTGGGCCAGCATGAAACATTATAAAATAGGGAGAGGAGGCCTCCAACCTCTTACCTCCTCTCTGTAAGTTTCTCTTACCTCTAATGCCATACTTTCTAAGCTCCAGATACCTGATAATTGATTTTCTCCTGAGTCTTTTACTGACACCGACCAGGCCAATTATCCCATAAGGTATTCTGTTTCTCAGAAATGAACTATTCTAATTGCCTAACAAGTGCAAGGCCCTGAGTTTGATTTCTGGTAACACTAAAAAAAAAAAAAAAGAACTATTCTCTAGGTCTTCCTAGCTACATGCAATTGAAAAAAAATGCCTTGAAAAAATTAATGGCCACTTATATATGGATAGCAACATCTGAAGATTCTCAGAAGTATTTCTAATCATAATTTCTAACTATTACAGATTAATGCAGAGTAACAAAGCAAAGCGAAAAGATTCAACCAGTCTGGAAATCAGCTTTGAGATAGAAAGGTCCATTAGCACTATTTGCAGCATTTTCTTCCCTCTGTCTATTTTGAAATATAGTATTTATTTTATATTATTACTTTAATTGGTAGATAATTATATATATTTACAGGGCAAAATGTGATATTTTGATCTATGTACATATTAAATCAAGCTAATTAACATATTCATCACCTCACATATTTATATTTTTTGGTGTAATGTGCAATTTAAAAATGAATATTACGTTGTTAACTACAGTCACTAGTCAATAGTCAATAGTCCTCAAAAGCTTATTCTTCTTGTCTGGCTGAAGTTTTATACCCTTCGACTAACATCTATCCAACCATGCCCTGCTCCTGGCCCCTGCTAACATCCTAGTTTCACTTCTATGAATTCAACTTTTTTTTTTTTTTTTTGGTGGGACTGGGGTTTGAACTCAGGGCTTTCCATTCACAAAGCAGGTGCTCTACTGCTTAAGCCACATCTCCAGTCCATTTTACTGTGGTTATTTTGAAGACTAGGTCTCATGAACTATTTGCCCAGAGTAGCCCTCAAACTGTGATCCTCCTAAGCTTAGCCTCCCAAGTAGCTTGGATTACAAGCATGAACCACAAGTACCTGGTTTGAATTTAACTTTTTAAAATTCACATATAAGTGAGATCATGAGCTACTTGTCTTTCTGTACCTGTTTTCTTAACATAATGTCTTCCAGGTTCACCCATTTTCACAATTGGCAGGTTTCTTTCTTTTTTTTAAGGCTGAATGGTATTCAAGGTGTGAATCTTTACATGTGCTTCATCCATTCATTTACAATGGGCACTTAAGTTGATTCCATATTTTGGCTATTGTGAGTAATGCTGCAATGAACACGGACTGCAGAAATCTCTTTAATATTCTGACTTCACTTCCTTTGGATATATACCCAGTAGTAAGTAATAGGATTGCTGGGTCATATGGTAGTTCTATTTTTTTCTTTTTTAGGTTTTGAGTAATTTCCATACTGTTCTCCATAATGACTGTACAAATCTACATAATATAGTAGTTTATAAATCTTTTTTCTATAACAGCTCCTATGGTAGCAGAGATCTCAGTGTCTAAATGAAGAAAGAAAAGTCAGGGGAAGAATGTGTTAGCCATGTGTAGGTCTAGGAAGAGTGTGTGTGTGTGTGTGTGTGTTGTGTGTGTGTGTGTGTGTGTGTGTGTAGTATGTTTATAATGTGTTACTTGGAGGAGCTACTGATACTCAATAATTACTGTTAATTGTTTTATTTTACTTTTTTCTTTTGGTATAAGATATGATTCTTGTTCATAATAAATTCACTCCTAATCAAAATTTGGAACCTAAAGAGTCAATTCCTAAGGTCAGGGGCAAACTTGAGAATTGTGCTTAAACCTGATCAACTGAATTGTTTTTTCTATTTAGTCATAATTTTAATTTTCCTAGTATAAGGTCTTTTGTCTAAGGGAAAGTAAGCGAATGAACCACAGATTTCATTCTCTGACTTCACTACTATAAAGATTTGGGGCATTTCCATCAAGAGACCATATTAAGAATGTGTGGTTCAAGTGGCAGAACACCTGCTTTGCAAGCATAAGGCCCTGAGTTCAAACCCCAGTCCCATCCAAAAAAGAAGAAGAAGAAAGTAAAAGAAGCCATATAAATATTCAAAAACTACTATAGACTCTAAGCTAGAAAACTATAAACAAAATAGAAATTCAAGACCTGTAAAAATAAATACATGAACACCATGGTTGCAACAGCTGACCTTCAAGTTTACCTTGAGTTTCTTGAAGGCCAAAAAGAAAGCACGGCATCTATTACAATTACTAGAAAGGACAATGCATATTGTTTCCATCCAGAGAAGCAAAGTTCTGCCTGCAGCTGGGCTCACGTGATGTCTTTCGAATGGGCTGAAACTCTGTGGCCTTGAGGAGCAGGGTTAACAACATCCTAAACTCTGTGACCTTTGGCCAGACTCAAACTGCTTAGGAGTTCCCATGAGCTCCTTGGAGGAGTAGGAATAGCTCACACTCAGTTTATGCAAGCAGTACAAGCTTACCATATTCTAAAACCACAACTACTACCCAAGAGGACTTACAACTTTATTCTAAAGAGTTCACACTACTTTTACATTTTCTGAAATCCCCAGTTAGGGAATTTGTGGAGGAAGACAAAACACAAAATAACATGAACCATGTTTGGGTCACCTTTCTAGAATACTATTTTCTATAAACATCTCTTTTCCAAGATTTCCTTATTTCCAGAATGATGAAGGAATACAATGTTTTAACAACTGTAATAAGACAAACTTAACATAAAATAAATTATAAATATTCAAAGTATGCAACTTAAATTAACACAATTACACATATGTATATAAGTGTGAACGAGTTAGGACAATCAAAATAATACACATATCTTCCATCCCCTTCAAATCTCTGTGAATTCCTCTTTATCAGTCTTCTCCCACTGTGTTCACTCCCTCATCCCAAGCAACCATGGGGAGAGGAACTGGGAGTTGAACTCAGGGCCTTGTGCTTGCTAGGCAGGTGCTCCATCACTTGAGCCATGCCCACTCAGCAATTTTTTGCTTTAATTCTTCTTCAGATGTGATCTCACATTTCTGCCCAAGGTCAGCCTTGTATTGCAATCTCCTACCTACACCTCCCGCAAATCTGGGATTACAGGCATGCATGCTCATTGAGATGGTTTCTTGCTAACGTTTTGCTCTGACCGACCTCAAACCACAATCATCCTCCTCTCCACCTTCTGAGTAGCTGGGATTATAGTTGTGAACCACTGTGCCCAACCCTAATTGATTTTGATTTTTGAAAGCCATATGATTGTTTTAAAAATTAAAAAAAGTAAAATCTATGCTTAACATTATTATTTTGCACATGTTCCTAGCCATTCCCTGTATATTATAAAACTATTAGCCAACCTTTCTATCTCTAAAGTTATCAACGTTTGAATTCTAACACCCAACTTCTGGTTCTTGCATGCTCTTGAGAGCTTACTGTATCAAGACTGTATGCATACCTGCTCAGGAAAAGTAATGAACCACACTTCCCTTGACACACACCTCCAGATTCCCAGGGACTCCTCTGGAGGTAAATTAGCCACACTCTGAAAATAAGTGACTGCATCAGGCATTCCTAGCCTCTGTAGGGAGAAACATGGACCTAGCCTCTCAGAGAAAGGTTGGCAGCTCTGAAAAGTAATATGTTTCTGTCAATTGACATAGGAACTGGAAAAGGGAAAGATGAGGAGGGGATTTTCAAAAAGTAAACCACCTCCACAGTCTCTGACCTTTGAATGGCTGACTACCAAAGATAAAACATACAAAGAACCCACGTAAGGAAGAAGAGGCCAGAGCTGTGAAACAAAGTGCTACAGGAGCCTGAGGAAGGAGAGACATTTCCATTTCAGAGTGGTCAAGGCTCCATTATCAAAAGGTCAATGATGGCCATGAGGACCATCATCAACAGTTCCCAAAATCCTCTCACACACCCTATGTCCTCTGACTCCCTGCAAGAATGCAGTGAAAGAGTGCTGAGCTCCTTTGGAAGGTGAGAAAGTTGAGGCTTAGATGGGTCAAGTGACTGCAAAGGACAGACAGCAGTGTGCCTTCTGATTCCAATGCTAATGCTTTTTGAACTCCCCCAGCACTTTGGGTGGAGGATATACTTGAAAACCACTTCAAATCCTCCAACTAAAATCAAGAACATCATTCTACCAACGGCTCAGTGATATATTTGGTAAGGAAGTACTGCAAAATCATAGCAGGTGCTATGGCAGAGATGTAAGCACATTCCAGTGAGCATGAGATGACCATATTTCAAGTGCAATAGAGGGGCTTGCTACTTCATGGAACTCCAAATAATCTTTTAAGGAAGGAACAGGATAATGGCAATAGCACTATTATTTACACTCCAGTTACTTGTTGCTAAGTTTGTATTCTTGAAGATCAGGCTCCTCGAAGTGAGGCATACTTCTACATAACATCACCATCATCACCACCCTGAGTTCCAGATGATTTTTGATGCCTGCCCACAAAAGGTATGTGTAGAATGAATTAAAGAGGTCAACAGACCACACCACAGGACTCTGATTCTAATGTGAATCACTCTGATGGGAAATTTATTTGCCTCTATATATGATATAATAAACATAGTAAACAAATAGGCACCCCTTTCTAGTTCTGGTAAGTTTTAAAGAATTTGGTGTAAACATGTATCTCTTTCGATTACCGTCAATCACAGTGGGGACACCATCTACTAGACTTTTTCCTACAGAGGAAACCCTGTCTTGTGTTCCCCACCATCAAGGTGGGTTTTGATGCTTTACAGGTTCTACCTCCTAAGTAAACAACATACCTTTTTAATTTCATTGTCTTCTACATCCAATAGCAAATGGAAAATGTATCCTTCCATCTGGTGTCTCTTAAGACAACAAGTGAAATGTAAATTGAAGAGAATTTAGAAACTATACAAAAATACTACCTCCATCACAAAGGTGGTTGGAATTAACAAGCAGAAGATGTCTACTATGTATTAGATACCACGTGACCTGCAATCTTTCAGAAATCCTACAAAAGGGATACTATCATTCTCATTTCTATAGATGAAGAAATTTAAAACTTTGAGAACTGAAGTACAGCTATTGGGGGACAGAACTAGGTTTAAGTCCAGTTCTGCCAGAATCCAAAATCCCGTCCCTTACCTCTAGGTACAGAGTATGTGCCAGAAGTCTAAGACAGAAGGCTCACTGGCCAGCCACATGTGGCTTAAAACATTAAGTGAATTAACAAAAATGAATGTTGAAAACATGGAGTTTTACATAAAATAGAGATTTGTGCCTCCACTTTGCCAAACTAGTTCATTTATTTGTCGACATAGTCCAGGCAGATAATGCATTTGAGTATGTGATCCCTGATGTTCCCTGCTGCCTCTCCAATACTTTAAAGCCAAAACCAAACTAATGCTCCACCTGACCTGAACATCCCAGAGGAATTTAAAAGTCACGTTTTGATGAAGTAGGAAGTAGTCAGTAAGATCAAGTATAAGCCCCTTATGTTAGAATCTAAGTGACTTCCTCATGGTCACAAGCTATAGAACAACATCCTAAGTGTCATTCTTGTCTGCACTGCTTCCCAGATTCTCACTGATATCCAAACGTATGGTTTCAGTTAATGACCTGTGAAGTGGGGTATCAGTAATCCTTCAAAATGCCTTTTGAAATTACTGTCATGAACTTGCATTTCCAATAAACACAGCTAATGCTGCCAAGATTTCAAGTCTATTTTCCACAAATAAATCACTGTTTGTGTATCCATTCCTTGGTTCCTGTTCCTGTTCTGCCAAGAGCTATTAGGAGCAGCCATGGTTGGACACTGGAGGGAAAAGAAGCTTGGAGAAGTTCCAATGAAGCATGTTTGAGTATGTTTGATCTCCACAGGTCAGGGATCAAGAAGATGAGGAAGATGAATACCATTCATACCAGGGGGTGACTCAAGCATACTATCTTCTGGAGTAGACATGATTTTTATTTTCATTTCTGATGTTAGTTAAAGAGAATCAGCTTGAGTCATTTTTAAATATTTCATAAATAGTAAAGCATATTCCAATTATATAAGGTGGCAAAATTTTTCCCCCTTACTCCCCAAAGTACTAAACTTATTAAATTTTTATCTTAAAACTTCTTCCCCCAGACCAGGAAAAGATACCCCAAAATAGTTTTTCCAAGTGTAAATTACTTTTAGAGGTGCTTGATATATGCATTATCAAATTTAGTTTTTTTTTTAAGGCAAAATACTATGCTGTACTTACTCCAGTATCTCTATATGTGACTGAAGCCAGAAACTGCATTTGTCAAAGTATCATCCTTTTGAGGAAAGTACATCATATTAATAATGAATAGGTTTAGAATTTCAACATGAACAGGTTCTATGTTTTTTAAACAAATCAATAGAGAATAGCTACCTCCTTATTAAGCAGGACAGATTTTATTGTGGTATTTATAGCAAAGTGGCATTTCATTGCCATTTGTTTTCATTTCATGTCTGACCTACTTTCTTTCTGATAGTCTTGAACGAATATCCATTCTGATGACCTTTAACTGTCATGCAGGGTAGCCAGGCCATGTGGCTTGCCCACTAGATGGTAAGTCAGTCTGCATGCTGTGCCCTAGTATCTCTGCCAGAGATTTGCCATGTGTGCGCTATCAGTCTCTTTATCTCTTTCCACTTGACTCCAGGCATCTGCAATATTGAAAAGATGAGCTGTGGCACAGAACAAAGGCTTTGCAATATGTCCTGAAAGCCCATCAGAGCCAAACCATGGCAGAGGGACTACTGAGTGTTTACCTCCTTCTGCTGGCTCTGAAGCTACACAGTAGACAGAGGGCAAAAGGCGCTGGGGTCACATGGAGTAGCTATGGAGCCCAGTCTGCCCCTTACCAACTCTACAACCTCAGACAAGTCACATAACCTCTCTGTGCTTCATTCTGCCACCTCAGCTATAAAATAGGATTACTGAGAGGGCTAAATGCGATTAAGTATTTATAGGGCTTAGCATAGTACCTGGCACTGGGTAAAAACTAAATTAATGCAGGCGACACTTATTATTCTTCCATTTTTAATGCCCTCACTAGGCCCTGAATGTGAGTAAAATTTTGTCATTCAGCTTGACTATATTTAGTACCTTGGTTCTTGAAGGAAATAACCATGCCAGGTCCATTAGTGCAATTTCCTAAGACCCAGTCAGGCATCTGTAGGGCGTAAATCATTATGTGAGTGAGACCAACCATGAAGTACTGCACTGCGGGTCTCACTAAGTCATGTAAAGCAGAAGGTACAAATCCTGCACACCCTGCAGCAAGCAGTCAGTGTGGTGTCTTGGTTCTCCTCCTTGACTGGTGACTACTACTTGTGACATCTAGAGCATGACACATGACAGATGGTGGTCAGGCCTGCACATGCCCACAGGCACACACAGGTTCTGCAAAAGCCAAAATAATTTTGCTAGGAAATAAAGCAAATAGTGCACAGGGGAAACTCAGGATTTCATTTGTTTGTTTGCTTTGACTTTTGTAGAATATTTCTTTCTTGCAATGGTCCTAAAAGTATTTTACAAACACATGAGAAATGAAATCAGCCATTTTCCCAGGCCTATATTTCTAGTAAAAAGATTATCAGATATATCTCATTGAAGAGCAAACATAAATACATGTTATTTTTTGGCTTCAAAGTTATAATTTGTAAGGCTTTACTCTTTTATGAATGTAGACAAAGTTTCTTCATAATGTCACTTTTATCACTGCTTGCCTTTGATTAGATATTTGTAATTGTTGCAATAAGAATGAGATCTTCATCATTCGTACAAGTGAGACATGCAGATGCTATCCACTTGATTTATTCTTATGTACTCATTATATAAAATGTATCCATTAACAAAATTAAAACAATATATAAAATCAAAGAACTACTCCTGGAAACCAGCAGAAAATGTATAAGAGCTTAGACTCTAGAGCCAGGCAGATAGTTTTGTGGGTGATGTGATTTGAATCACAAATGTCCCCCAAAGGCCATATGTTAAAGGCCTGGCCCACTGTCTTTTGGTGCTATTGAGAGATTGTGGGACCTTTAGGAGGTAGGGCCCAGTGAAAGGAAGTCAGGTCAAAGAGGGTGTGCCCCTGAAAAGAGACACCAGTACACTGCCCCCTACCTACACTTTCTAGTGACCCTGAGGTGAATAAACCTCTGCTGTACACTTTGGCCATGATGTACTGTGTCTCTACGGATCCAAAGCGATAGGCCAAGTAACCTGGATTGAAAACTCTGAAACCATGCACTAAATAAATCTCTCTTCCTCCTAAGCTGATTATCTCAGGTATTTTTATTGCAAGGACAGAAATCAAACACTGTGGGCAAGAAATTTAACTCTCAGGCTTTGTTTTCCTCATCTGTAAAATGAGAGTAACAATAGTACCTACACCTTGAAAGGCTGGGAGCACTGGAGCAGTGCCTGGTGCAAAGTGTGGCTCACTACGTGATCTCTGAAGAAACAGAGGATGGAGGGAACGTGAAAGGGGAGGGAGGGAGGAGAACATGGAGAGAACAGTAGTGACTCCCTCAGTGTAAGTGGTTATAACCCAGGCCTGTCAGGATTCTGCCTCTCAAGTAGTAAAACTTGATTATTTTATCAGATAAAATTCTCAAGAACAACACAGTTGAGAGAAAAGTGTAAAGAACTCCATGAGCCCATCACCAAACTTCAACAATTACTAATTCTATCATTCTGGTTTTATCCAAATTTCTATACACATTTTTTTCTTTCACTAGAGCATTTCTAAAAGAAAATCTTAGGCATCATGTCAAGTCACTATGAAGTACTTTTAATAATTAAGGACTATTAAAAAAATAATCACACACTGGGGACATGGCTCAAGTGGTAAAGCAACTGGCTAGCAAATGTGAGACCCTGAGTTCAATCCCAGAACCACCCAAAATAATAATAAATAAATAATAGCTACAACATCATTAACACTTAATAAAACTATTAAGAATCCCTTAATAACATGTAACAAACAGTACATTCCATTTTCTACTATTGTTTTAAAAAAAATAAAGGTTATTTTTATAGCTAGTTTGTATGAAACAAGCTCCAAATAAGGTTTGTACCTGCATTTGCTTTACAGGTCTTGTTGTCTTTTAATTTATAACAGTTCCCCCTCCCGACTTTTTTCTGACATTTATTGGCTGAAGAATTTAGCTTATTTTTTTATAGAACATTCTATATTCAGGCACTGGCTAATTTATATCCTGTGCTGTTTAACATGTTCCTCTATCTACTATATTCCCTGTAAACTGGTAGAGTAGACCCCTCTTATCTGGAGCAGTTTTGTGTTCTGTGGTTGACTGTGTTCAATTATCCACAAATAACCACACTTTAAAAATAATAAATGGAAAATCCAGAAATAAATCATTTAAGTTTTAAATTGTGTGCCATTCTGAGTAGCATGATAAAGTTCCATGCTCTGACCTACCAAGGATAATCAATGTATATGCTACCTATCCATTAGTCAGTAGCCATCTTGGCTATCAAATTGACTGTCATAGTATCTCAGTCCTTGTGCAAGTAACACTTACTTTGCTTATTAATGGTCCCACTGTGTAAGAGTAGTGAAGCTGGCAATTCAGATATGCCAAGAGAAGCCATGAAGTGCTTCCTTTATGAGAAAAGGTGAATGTTTTAACTCAGTAAGAAAAAAAAAAACAAAACTATGCTGAGGTTGTTAAGATCTATGGTAAGAATGAATCTTCTGACTGAAATTGCAAAGAAAAAACAAAAAGAAATTCATACCAGATCTGGGGATATAGCTCAGTGACAGAATGCTTGTCTACTGTGTACTGGGTTTGATCTTCCAGCACCACATAGAAGGAAAAGAAAAATTCATGCCAGAAGGGTGAGTACAGTATGATAAGATTTTGAGAGAGAAAACATTCAAATAACCTTTATATAGTTATAATTGTTCTAGATCATTATTAGTTATAATGGTTAATCTTCTAATCACTTTCTCTAATTTACAAATTAAACTTTATTGCAGGTATATATGCAAAGGAAAAACATAATATATTTAGAGTTCAGTACTCTCTATAG
The DNA here is from genome assembly GCF_047511655.1 of Castor canadensis. Classification (NCBI taxonomy): domain Eukaryota; kingdom Metazoa; phylum Chordata; class Mammalia; order Rodentia; family Castoridae; genus Castor; species Castor canadensis. The sequence goes on along the minus strand of NC_133393.1, from coordinate 131,682,474 downwards.
TGCAGGTTTCCCCTGGGGTCTTAGAATATATTCCCCATGGATTAAAAAGAACCACTGTAGTTTGACATGGAAGTTTGATGAGATTTTGGTTCAACCTTAGGGTTGGTTAAGAATACTTCATCTTAGGGCACAAAGCAAGCCTCAGCAAATATAAGAAAACAGAAATTATACCGTGCATACTATCTGATCACAATGCAGTAAAAGTGGAACCCAACAACAAAAGTAAAGACAAAAAACATGCAAACAGCTGGAAACTAAATAACTCATTACTTAATGAAGAATGGATCATCGATGCAATAAAAGAGGAAATTAAAAAGTTCCTAGAAGTCAATGAAAATGAAAACACAACCTACCAGAACCTATGGGACACAGCTAAGGCAGTCTTGAGAGGAAAGTTTATAGCCATGAGTGCATATATTAAAAAGATTGAAAGATCCCAAATCAATGACCTAATGATACATCTCAAACTCCTAGAAAAACAAGAACAAGCAAATCCCAAAACAAATAGAAGGAGAGAAATAATAAAAATAAGAGCTGAAATCAACGAAATAGAAACCAAAAAAACCATACAAAGAATTAATGAAACAAAAAGTTGGTTCTTTGAAAAAATAAACAAGATCGATAGACCCCTGGCAAACCTGACTAAAATGAGGAGAGAAAAAACCCAAATTAGTAGAATCAGGAATGCAAAAGGGGAGATAACAACAAACACCATGGAAGTCCAGGAAATCATCAGAGACTACTTTGAGAACCTATATTCAAATAAATTTGAAAATCTAAAAGAAATGGACAGATTTCTAGATACATATGATCATCCAAAACTGAACCAAGAGGAAATTAATCACCTGAATAGACCTATAACACAAAATGAAATTGAAGCAGCAATCAAGAGTCTCCCCAAAAAGAAAAGTCCAGGACCTGATGGATTCTCTGCTGAATTCTATCAGACCTTTAAAGAAGAACTGATACCAACCCTCCTTAAACTGTTCCACGAAATAGAAAGGGAAGGAAAACTGCCTAACACATTTTATGAAGCCACTATTACACTTATCCCAAAACCAGGCAAAGACACCTCCAAAAAGGAGAACTATAGGCCAATCTCCTTAATGAACATTGATGCAAAAATCCTCAACAAAATAATGGCAAACCGAATTCAACAACACATCAAAAAGATTATTCACCATGACCAAGTAGGCTTCATCCCAGGAATGCAGGGGTGGTTCAACATACGAAAATCAATCAACATAATAAACCACATTAACAGAAGCAAAAACAAAAAAACCTCTTGATCATCTCAATAGATGCAGAAAAAGCCTTTGATAACATTCAACACCATTTCATGATAAAAGCTCTAAGAAAACTAGGAATAGAAGGAAAGTACCTCAACATTATAAAAGCTGTATGTGACAAACCCACAGCCAGCATTATACTTAACGGAGAAAAACTGAAACCATTCCCTCTAAAATCAGGAACCAGACAAGGATGCCCACTATCTCCACTCCTATTCAACATAGTACTGGAATTCCTAGCCAGAACAATTAGGCAAGAAGAAGGAATAAAAGGAATATAAATAGATAAAGAAACTGTCAAAATGTCCCTATTTGCAGACAACATGATCCTATACCTTAAAGACCCAAAACACTCTACTCCGAAGCTTCTAGACATCATCAATAGCTATAGCAAGGTAGCAGGATATAAAATCAACATAGAAAAATCATCAGCATTTCTATACACTAACAATGAGCAAACTGAAAAAGAATACATGAAAATAATTCCATTTACAATAGCCTCAAAAAAATCAAATACCTAGGTGTAAACCTAACAAAAGATGTGAAAGACTCTATAAGGAAAACTATACACTTCTGAAGAAAGAGATTGAGGAAGACTATAGAAAGTGGAGAGATCTCCCATGCTCATGGATTGGTAGAATCAACATAGTAAAAATGTCTATACTCCCAAAAGTAATCTACATGTTTAATGCAATTCCCATCAAAATTCCAATGGCATTAATTAAAGAGATTGAAAAATCTACCGTCAAATTTATATGGAAACACAAGAGGCCACGAATAGCCAAGGCAATACTCAGTCAAAAGAACAATGCTGGAGGTATCACGATACCTGACTTCAAACTATATTACAAAGCAATAATGATAAAAACAGCATGGTACTGACACAAAAACAGACATGAAGACCAGTGGAACAGAATAGAGGACCCAGATATGAAGCCACACAACTATAACCAACTTGTCTTTGACAAAGGAGCTAAAAATATACGATGGAGAAATAGCAGCCTATTCAATAAAAACTGCTGGGAAAACTGGTTAGTAGTCTGCAAAAAACTGAAACTAGATCCATGTATATCACCCTATACCAAGATTAACTCAAAATGGATCAAGGATCTTAATATCAGACCCCAAACTCTAAAGTTGATACAGGAAAGAGTAGGAAATACTCTGGAGTTAGTAGGTATAGGTAAGAACTTTCTCAACGAAACCCCAGCAGCACAGCAACTAAGAGATAGCATAGATAAATGGGACCTCATAAAACTAAAAAGCTTCTGTTCATCAAAAGAAATGGTCTCTAAACTGAAGAGAACACCCACAGAGTGGGAGAAAATATTTGCCAGCTATACATCAGACAAAGGACTGATAACCAGAATATATAGGGACCTTAAAAAACTAAATTCTCCCAAAACTAATGAACCAATAAAGAAATGGGCAAGGGAACTAAACAGAACTTTCTCAAAAGAAGAAATTCAAATGGCCAAAAAACACATGAAAAAATGCTCACCATCTCTAGCAATAAAGGAAATGCAAATTAAAACCACACTAAGGTTCCATCTCACCCCTGTTAGAATAGCCATCATTAGCAACACCACCAACAACAGGTGTTGGCGAGGATGCGGGGAAAAAGGAACCCTCTTACACTGTTGGTGGGAATGTAAACTAGTACAACCACTCTGGAAAAAAATTTGGAGGCTACTTAAAAAGCTAGACATTGATCTACCATTTGAACCAGAAATACCACTCTTGGGGATATACCCAAAAGACTGTGACACAGGTTACTCCAGAGGCACCTGCACACCCATGTTTATTGCGGCACTATTCACAATAGCCAAGTTATGGAAACAGCCAAGATGCCCCACTAGTGACAAATGGATTAAGAAAATGTGGTATCGATACACAATGGAATTTTATGCAGCCATGAAGAAGAACGAGATGTTATCATTCACTGGTAAATGGATGGAATTGGAAAACATCATTCTGAGTGAGGTTAGCCTGGCCCAAAAGACCAAAAATCATATGCTTTCCCTCATATGCGGACATTAGATCAAGGGCCAACACAACAAGGGGACTGGACTTTGAGCACATGATAAAAGTGAGAGCACACAAGGGAGGTGTGAGGATAGGTAAAACACCTCAAAAATTAGCTAGCATTTGTTACCCTTAACGCAGAGAAACTAAAGCAGATACCTTAAAAGCAACTGAGGCCAATAGGAGAAGGGGACCAGGAACTAGAGAAAAGGTTAGATCAAAAAGAATTAACCTAGAAGGTAACACACACGCACAGGAAATTAATGTGAGTCAACTCCCTGTATAGCTATCTTTATCTCAACTAGCAAAAACCCTTTTTGTTTCCTATTATTGCTTATACTCTCTCTTCAACAAAATTAGAGATAAGGGCAAAATAGTTTCTGCCAGGTAGCGAGGCGGTGGGGGGGAGAGGGAGGGGGCGGAGTGGGAGGTAAGGGAGGGGGTGGGGGCAGGGGGGAGAAATGACCCAAGCATTGTATGCACATATGAATAATAAAAAAATAAAAAAACATACTCAACACAAAAAAAATAAATAAATAAGAATACTTCACAGGTGGTGCTGTTTTTCTTCTATCAGTTCACTTTGGAGGAGCACAATGTTTGGTTGTTCCACTTTTAGTGCTGTTGACATTGACCAATAGTTTCAAGTGTTCTCTATTATAAAGGTCTTCATAACATTCTGGTTCTCCATTAAATAGGTCTTTGCCTAATGATTTTAGCATCCATTAATGGTTGTTGCCTAGTTCCATTATCTCATTAAATGTTGCAAAATTGTGGGTGTTTAAATTTCTAGCAAACTTTTGCATTTATTAACTGTAATTTTCTATAAAGAACTTAACTTACTGTGAAGTACAACCCATGTGGAAAACAGGAGTGGATCCTAGATTTCCTTTTTTTATAAATCCATTTTCATAATGATGACTTGGCAGTTTCACAACTTCAGAAGTAACAGATGAGTTTGGTTTTTTGTTTTGTTGTGTTGTGTTTTTAGAGTACTATCATAAACTTACTGAGTTTTTACATTTTAGTCCTTCTGATGCTCAACCCCCCCCATATATGCCCCTGGAATTGGCTTCTGAATCATTTTGGCAAGATCCCAGTAGTCTCTTTGATGGCTTTCAGATTTAAGATGTTCCAGGGTCATTCTGTACATTTCATACTCCAGACTTAGAATGAATGATCTGTTCAAGGATCCCTAATTCTTTTAGTTAGAAATGCCATTTAGAGGCCACAATCTGGGCACTTGAGGAACTAAATGTTACTGGGCTGTCACTGCCTCTAGTTATCTCTGTTTATTTTCAGTGAACAAGACTGGTACTATAAATCATGCATTCATCATGACTGATCTCTCCTATTCAAATGAAAGATGATTGGATTGTTACCTTTTTCAATTTTATACTTAAACCTCCTTTGTTACATAGAAACTTGGTTTCTAGCTGCATTAACCTAATTATTTATGATTAATAATACTAATATAAATTAATGATAAAATTACTGAATACAAGCTGTGTGTGGTCACTAGTTACTTGGGAGGTAGAGATTGGGAGGATCATGGTTTGATGCCAGCCTAGGCAAAAAGTTCTGAAGACTGGGTATGGTGGTGTGCCCCTGTCATCCCAGCTAGGCAGGTAGCTAAATAGAAGGGTCATGGTTCAGGGAGACCTGGGCATAACTAGAGATCTTATTTAAAAAGTAGTGAGAACAAATCGGGTTGGGGTATGGCTTAAGTGGTAGAGCTCCTGCCTAGTAAGCATAAGAACATGAATTCAAACCCCAAGTCCACACAGACCCACAGACACACACAGACACACACACACACACACACACAAATGAAAAAAACTAAACACAGTTTAAGAATTCTTTTTTTAAATCTATTATATTTTTTTTTTGTGGCAGTACTGGGGTTTGAACTCAGGGCCTTGAGCTTGTTAGGCAGGTACTCTACCACTTGAACATGTTTTCAGCCAGTTTAAGAATTCTTTTTTTAAGCAATATTTATTTATTTTTTTGGCAGCACTGGGATTTAAACTCAGGGTTTTACACTTGCTAGGCAGGCACTCTCACTTGAGCCACCCCTCCAGCCCTTTTTTTTTTTTTCAGTTTAAGAATTCTTTATGATCACTTTCATTTTGCCTTAGGCTGTAACCCAAAAGGGATGTGAAATCAAAACATTTCAAAATCACTGAAATATACAGTGATTCTGCAAATTTATTTAGTTACATAAAAAATTTATATGGGTCCCAAACCAAAACTATGAAACAGTGGACAACAAAGTGATCTAACTTTCACTTTTGTTCTCACCCTATCCTACAGATAATAGATAACCTTTTTATTTCCTCTTGATCTCCTAAAAGGAGATTTTCCTAAGAAAAAAAAATCTATATGGTGGGGTTAAAATTAAAATGAATAAAAAAAGATTGTTGTTCAAATGGATGTTTTTCCCTTTTGACATGCAAAGAATTCTCTTGACAAGTCCAGGGACTTGTCAAAAGGAGAGACCTTTTGAAATCAGTTGTAGTGTGCTGGTTTACCAATCAGGCAAACAGCAGTCCACTTTCAACCACTCAATATTTCTACCGGTCAGGAAACAAAACCTTTTAAATTCCTTTAGCTCCTCCTCTTTTCTAAAGAAAAATGTCAGAAATACTTCTGAATAAATTCCACACCAAAGGGCTGAGGGAGTGGCTAAGTAATAGAGCACCAGTCTAGCAAGTACAAGTCCCTGGGTTCAAACCCCAGTACCATAACAAGAACCAAAGAACTCCACATTAAATGAACAATTTAGAAAATTCATTGTACATGTGTATTTTACAATATGCTTACCATGAGTTTATAAAAACATGAATTCCCACCACTCTATATCAACCAACCATTCCCAGCTGTGTCATTCCCCAGCCAGAGGATTTATCACCTGCTTGACACAGAGCCTCCATTACAACCACTGCCTGACCAACCAATTGCTGCACTGGAATGCAGAACCACTGTTTATTTGTGGAGTCAAAGACCTAATTTGGCAACTTCTGCATGTTGCCTTGGCTTTGCTTATTCCCGATGCGTTGGACTGGTTCTACTGACTGGCTTGCATGTCCCTAATACACCAACTTCTCTGTAGCACAGCCTGGGCCACAACCATCATTCCTGGCTTCATGCTGAAAGCATCCAAGTTCATCCCTCGACCCATATTACTACCTTGGCTGTTCCCCAAGCCAGTTCCACCTACTCTACCATTACTAAGTCCACCGATTCCCAAAGCCACCTAGATTACCACCAAATCGTCTGACTTTCTGTCTGTTGCTATTGCATTTAGGCTTGGCATTGGACATGAGTGTGCTGATTCCTTTCATGATCAAATGCTCTCTGTGGAAGACTGGGCAACCTGATCATCTACTAGTGTACCAAATGCCCTGGGCAGTTTGGAAATGAAGACATCTTTCACTTCCCTGTACTGACAAGAGAACTGCCACAGTTCATTGGCAGTCATGCCCTCTATACAACACTCACACCTTTCTGCTTCTCAATGCCTCACCTGGGTGTGGCTTAAAATTAGGAAGTTTACATACTATAATTCATCTGTTAAATGTCACTGTGACATTACTTCCACCTGGGCTTTATATTCTATTAAACAAAGACAGGCAAACCCTTTTGAATGCCCAGTTTTAATATCTTTTTTGACTTGTAGTATAAGAACCTCCCCAAAGGCACTAAAATATTCTTTTAGATCCTGTCCGTTGGTTTCCATGGGAGGCCTAACACTATTAAATCAAATGTTTTTTTGACTACTCTTTTCACTTTCACTGCTGATGAACCATCTGTCACATCCATTTTTCTTTTGTTGTCTTTGGAATAGTTGGCAGCACATATCAGATTCCTTAGCCATCATCAGAGACATGCAGAATTCCTTCTAGCAGGTGGACCCCTCTTATATACTGAGACACTGGATTCCTATAGCACAACCCACTTGTCCCTGGAAACTGGGCATAACTATGGACAGCAATACCATCCCACTGTCCTCTAGTATGTTTGAGGACACTTCTGTTTTGTTTTGTTTAGAGACAGGGTCTCACTATGTAGCTTAGGTTGGCCTCAACATTGTGATCCTCCTGCCTCTGCCTCCCAAGTGCTGTGATTATAATAGTGGACCACGACACCCAGTTGTCCCATCTTCTGGGACGGCTTCTCAATGGGCTCATCATTCTCATCTTCAGTACCGTTAATATATTTAGACATCTTTCTTTTTTCTGCGAGGCCATTGCCAGGAAGCCCATCAGAGAAACTGAAGCATCAAGGGATCCAAGAATAGCCTAGCTACTGTTTCATTCCCACAAAATGGTCAGCTAGCCATTGTCATTAGTTTTCTATTTGCATTTCCCTTCTTTTCTTTCTGAACATTAGCAAATGTGTGGGTCTACACACACAAAAAAATATTTATTTGTTTTCCTTTTTTCTTATGCTAAAAGTAGCACACTATATAAATATTCTTTTCCATTTTACTTTAATCACATATGACAGCCCCCCCAAAAAAATTGCTTCATGGCAAAAGCACACAGATTTTCCTCATTCCTTCTTATAACTGCGTATTAGTCCTCTGTATGAATGTGCTACTTAATTATTCAACCATTCCCTTCCTGGTGTCTATTTGGAAGGTCTCCAGTTTTCAGCTATTACCAGAAGTGTTGTAACAAATAATCATTTGTTATACATCATTTTTGATTTGGGGCACAACACTTAAATGAGTTTATCATTTCGGTCTTCTCAGGTTAAACATACCATTTTAAATTTCATTTTTTCAATACACTGAACTTAATAAAAAGAAGTTGAAACACAAGGTATAATTTGATGTAGAGTGAGGTTTTTAAAACTGTGGACCAGGGAGCTGGTGGAGTGGCTGAAGCGGTAACAATACCTGCCTAGCAAGCCTGAGGCCCTGAGTTCAAACCCCAGTGCTGCCAAAAAAAAAAAAGAAAGTAGGTATGGTCCAGTACACATCTACATTACAATCACTGACCTGAAGTGCATGGCAAAAATGTGACTTTTTCACACAGACCTGAATTCTAAATAGTCAAGTTGAAATTCCTGACCCAGTAAGGAAAGTACAGTATTTAGAATCACAAGACCAACATTTGGGTTTAGTCATGAGATCTGAGCCAGCTAGATCTTTTCTGGTTTCGTTAGTAACGATTCTTTGTATGGTGGGGATAATGACCTTCCCTACCAACTTCATAGCATTGCTATGAAGTTCAAATTCAATTATATAAGAGCAGATTGGAGACTGCAAAGTAAAATTTAAACATTAACATGTAGCAATAGGAAGAGTAAAAGCAATATCCATCTTCTCCATGACAAATATCCTAACCCCACACTCAATCTTAAAGAGAAGAATAAGTCTGTCTCCCCCCAAGTCCCTGCCTTCATTCCTCCATTCATTCATTCACTTATTCATTCCTTTTTGAAAGTTTTTATTAAAGAATCTGGCCATTGGCATCAAAAAGGTATTCTTTATAACAGGTACTGCTCTTTGGGAACACCCAACTCATGTAGGATGCCAAAAAGCCATCATGACAAGGATCTTGTCCAATACAGGAAGGAAAAATAGCTCAAGGCCACCAAGAGAGCGCCTTTGATTTAACTTTATACAAAGGTGGAAAAAGCTTAATGTTTCAGAAATCATTGCCAGTAATGAGACACACAAAGACAGAAGAAGGAAAAAAAAAAAAAAAAGCTCAAGCCATTATAAATGTCCTAAAGAAGAATTTGTTCTGCCATAATTTGGTGCATGGTGTACTTTCAGTCTGGTTCTGTGAAGCCAATGAATCCTGACAGGTTTGGAGTGTGTTTATTTTTTTAAATGACAGGCAAAACTACTATAATTTTTGTCATTTTTCCAAAGTAGAAAAATATGCACTGTTCAGTGGCTCTAGAATTGTCTCTACCATCTAATTGATAAAGTCATTCCTCCAGCAGGGCTTGCAGTACAAGGCATGGCCAAGCAACACAGAGAAGTGAAGATGAAAGCTTGCAGAAAGAGAAGGACATGGCTGTATGGGTGAGAAGTATAGATACTTTCTACATCTGCTGTGGGAAAAGTATCTTTTCTCAACAATTAGCAAATCCAGAAAAATCAAAACACCCCCTGGTGTAAGATGAGAAGGCTATAGCTGACCTTGCAAGAGCAGATCATTAAGAATCCATTTTAGAATATGTGTTAGGGACTAGGTTTTTGGTGGATAATTTATATAACGTCTTCTCTAAATCACTGAAAAGAATTTGCTACTCATAAATTGGCAGGTGTTACTGGGCTACGGAGCTGTATAGTCCAAGCCCCTATTCTCTATGAGCTATGGGTTAGAACAGGCACAGGCAGAAAAGATTACCCTTTTCTAAATGAATGTTGACCTAAACATATATTCCATAAACACAGAGCATATGGCAAAATCAATTTCCCTCACCTATGAATGCTTTGGTGACCTGAAGTTGTGTGATCAGAGAAAGTGCAAGCAGAGGAGTGACTCACATCTCCTCCACATGGGAAGAAGGGGTTCACAAAGGAAAGGTATTTTTGAAGGCTCTTAAAGCCCTGTGAGGGAGGTTTACATGGACAGGGAGGACCAACCCAGCCCAGACAGTAGGGTGGACGTCTAAGATAATGTCTAGGCTAAGGGTGGAGAGTGGGTTTGCTGATGCAGACAAAAGGAGCAGACAGAAGACAGGAGGCCAAAAAAACGGGTGAGGAATGGGAAGCCAAAGATCAGGAAAACCCAAACAGTTCATGGATGAGCCTTAAACTATGAGTGAGGCTCTTGTCACTTACTCAAATACAAACTTAGCATTTATTAAGGGTTTTACTATGACTTTTTACTTTAAGCACTCTTCTGTGGATTAAACCTATAATACTATGACACTGGTGTCATTCTTATCTTCATTTTTCAAGTTAGGAAACCGAGACACAGAGGCAACTTACTCAAGGTCACCTAGCTAGGAAGCAGCAAAAGTCAGGGTTTCGATACTGGCATTCTGCCTCAAGAGCCTAGGATCCTGATCAGCCTCAATGCTGCCTCTTTTATTAGAAAAGAGACAGAGTTCTCAGAACACATGGGAGAAGAGCATGACTGACCTGATGGAAAGATAACCTCAGGCCTGTTCTGAAAAGAAACAAGGGAGGCAAGGGTAAGTTCCAATGAACAAAGTGTGAACTTGGCCTAGATTCAACCAAAGGGTAAAACAGATAAAGGCTGAGCACAGAGACATTTTGAAAAATGAGTAAGTGTCAGTATTCTTAAAAAGTGGTGTCCCAAGAATTCACTCTGGCCTTTGTTTTGAGAGGAAGAGACAGCAAGTGAGGGAAAACAGAAAGAAAAAGCACTGAGAAATAATCTAGGCAGGCTGTGTCGGGTAATAGAAGAAATGTGAGATTTGGGACACAGACACTGCTTTGAAATTTGGCACTTGCAGTTTATTTCTATGTGACAGTACAGGTAGTTCTCTGTGTCTTCACTTCTCCACTGGCAAAGTAAGCTTTTTTTGAACTGATAGGCTTATATATGATTATATAACATAATATGTATAAAAAGCACCAGCACGGTGCTAGGTACTCCAAAACAATTGAGACTTAGGGAGGGAGAGAAAGAGGAAGAGAGGGAGGGAAGAGAGAGGGGAGAAAGAAAGAAAGAAAGGAAGGGAGGGAGGGCGGGAGGGAAGAAGGAAGGAAGGAAGCGAGTGAGCCCCACACCAGCTGGCACTTCTTAGAATGAGCAGGTGGAAAGGAAGAATTTCAAAAATGGCAGGAAAGGGAGGCATGACTGTAGCAACATCACAAGTACCAACCAAACAGAGCCTGCCTGCCACATCTGCCACACCCGCAATAGAGTATCAGTGTCTGTATTAGTCAGGCCCTCCTCCAGAAAGGTATAAGTAGATAGTAAAAATAATTTCTTGCTCACTTGTCTGCCCTTTATTTATTCTACAAGCATCTGTGGATGTCCAAGTCTTGGCTAGGAAGACTTCACAATTGAGATGTGGGGAATAGGGACCATCATGATGGTGTAATGGTGGTCCTAGAGCTTTGTGATCATCAGCCTGTGTGGCTACATCAGCAGTACAGATCTAAGTGTGAGGCCCAGAGTTCTTTCCCCAGAACAGGAACAAAAAAAAAAAAAAAAAAGCTTACAGTCTACTAGGAGAAAAGAGAGACACTTGAATACAACTTGAATATACATATTTTTTTTGGTGGGGGGTGGTACTGGGGTTTGAACTTGGGGCTTCATGCTTGCTAGGCAGGTGCTCTACTGCTTGAGCCATACCTCCAGTCCTTGAATATATCTTTATAACACAGTATGATCACTATCATAAGTGCTCTGAAATGCAGGGGCAAAAGTGGAAAGGCTGATGAGATATTTTATAAGGGACCATGAACATCATCATCATCAATTGTCCCATACTTCTTGTGTCCCAAAACCACATGATGGTTACACTACTTGTTATGCACTTTTATCCAGCAGCAGTCAAATTTTAGTGGTCTTCTGTTCATTCCATGTTGTTAAGCATTAAGTATGTACTGAGTTTTATAAAACGATTCCCTGTCATATTCTTTAAATGCTAATGCTGCCATGGAATTCACCCAAGTCTGGTCCTAAATAGCAGTTATAACTCCTGGCCACTTTTGTCTTTACAATAAAATATAATACTGTTAATCCCATTACTTTAGATAATTTATTCATTACTATGGGAAAATGAGAATTTTCAAAGAACCACTACTTGTTTTAAAAAACAAGTACTGACTGCATCTCTTTGTTCTGGTATAAATGTCACAAGCATTGCTTGCAACCTACCTATAAGGCAAGATGAATTCCATTTATTTCAAACCTCTGCAAAATTTAGATCTCAACACAGTCATGTTATATGCAAAAAGGTTCATAACCAAAATTTTATTTTTTTTCTTTGAAAATCAAATAAATAAAACCACATAGAACAGAGTCTTGGAAGAGAAGCCAGTGTTGATGTCCAATTATCTTATACTCTGAACCACGGAAGGGCAATATGTAATAAAATGAAGGATCCCTGAAATAGATTCATTGCCCAACTACCAAAACCCTTTGAATAATCAAGTCAGCAATTACTTTCCAGAACTTGAGAATGCACATGCTTTTCTTGGATAATCATTGGTACCAGAACAAAACAGTCTTTAATTTCCAAGATTTAGATGGTACCCAACAGCTACTCTATTTCTGACTATGTATGAAAGGGAAATGTCCATAATCATGGAATCTTAGAATCAGAAGGTCATCTTCTCTAACATCCTATCCAATGTATGAATGTCTGCTTTGTATCGCTAACAGATAGAACCTCTAATTGAGCCTCCCAATTATTACAAAGCATTTCACTATACTGATGTGAAATCCCTCTATTTACAACTTGAAATTATCACCCCAACTTTAAGCTATTGGACATGCCATGCTTAATTCATTCTCATACTTCAAAAGGTCAAGCATAAATAGGGACTGAAGCTCAAAATGAGTATGAATGTTCCTAAATACTTTTTTTTTTTTTTGGCAGTACCAGTGTTTGAACTCAAGGCCTCATGCTTGCAAGGCAGGCACTCTACCACTTGAGTCACTCCACCACTCCCCATTCCTAATACTTTAAAGGCATTGAAGTCACCAAGCCAAGATGAATTTTATTCTAGGATGCTGAATGAACTGACAGACATGCATAAAGATATGGAACACTCTGAGAAATCAAAGAGAAGGCAAACAAATCCTGTCCAGATATTGAAAAAGATGTAAAAATTTGATTTTCTAAATCATAGACCAGTAAGTTTAAGAACAAATTATAAGCTGGGATGTAGCTCAGTAGTAGAAGACTTTCCTAGCATGTAATAGGCCCTGGATTCAATCCCCACATCCACAAATAAAAAGAATAAATTATTATATAGGTCAGCATTTCCCAAGCTGTGCTCTCATGAGATGACACCTATTTGATTTTCCAGAGACCTTAGAGTTCTTCAGAATATGGCTTGAGGAATGCTGACATATATGATTCATAAGCACATAAATGGCAATAAATACCAGGAAATGCATGGGTTCACTAAAAACAATCCAGGCCAAATACTTGTTTCCTTTTTGATAGAGCTGCTATATTAGTAGACCGGAGGAATGCCATAAATACAGTATTTTGATTTCAGTAAAACCTGTCTTAAATCAGTAATCTGCATATAGTTCAACAAATATGAAAGTACCTTGCTAAATCCAGATTAATTCACTTGTTTATAAACCATTATGGAATCCCCCAATGATAGGGCTACCCATTAAATAATTAGGAAGGAAGAGAAGGAGGTAGAGAAACAGGGCTGAAAAATCTAATCTGGCATGCTTTGTGAACCTATGCTGCCTCCTTAGTATTGTTACTTTCATTTATATCTTTTTACAAACCACTTGCCTAACAAAATCTCAAGTTTGCCAAGGATCAACATCAAATTCTTGGCTCTGGAGAGCCTGAGGAGAACCTTTATGGAACATACAGGCAAAGGCAATAACTTCCTAAATATCACTCCATTGACTCAGCAACTAAGAGAAAGGATTCACAAATGGGACTACATGAAATTAAAAAGCTTCTACACAGCAAAGGAAATGGTCACTAGACCAAAGAGGCAGTCCACAGAATGGGAGAAAGTCTTTGCTGGCTATACATCTGACAATGGATTAATAACCAGAATTTACAGGGAACTCAAAAAACTAAACTCCCAAAGGATCAATGATACAATGAGGAAACACAAGAAGAAATGCTCAACGTACATGTCCATGAAGGAAAAGCAAATCAAAACCACATTAAGATTCCACTTCATTCCTGTAGAATGGCTACCATAAAGAACACAAACAACAATAAATGCTGGCAAGGATGAGGGGGGTAAGGAGGAATGGAACTCGTATACACTGTTGGTGGGAATATAAATTAGTACAACCACTATGGAAAACAGTAAGTAGGCTCCTCAAAAAACTAAAAATTGACCTACCATATGATCCACCAATACTACTCCTACGCATATATCCAAAGGAATGTAAGTCAGAATATAATAAAGTCACTTGTACAACAATGTTTATTGCAGCATTATTCACAATAGCTAAGCTAAACAGCCCAGATGCCCTACAACTGATGAATGAATTAAGAATATGTGGTAAATTTATACAATGGGAATTTTATTCAGCCATAAAGAAGAATGAAATTTTGTCATTTGCAGGTAAATGGATGGAATTGGAGAACATCATCTTAAGTGAGGTTAGCCAGGTTTAGAAAAACAAAAGTCACATGTTTTCTCTCATATGTGGAACATAGAGCCAATAAAAATACAAGCATTATCATATGTACAGATATATAAAGAACATGTTTCCAGAAGTGGGACTATTAGAGGAGACTAACGAGGAGGAAAAAAAAAGAATGATAGAGAGTGAATAGTGAAATACATTATATCTGTGTAGGATCAAGACAGAACAAAACACAATGAAAACTGCTGAACAATACAGGGTAGGGGAAAAGGGAGAGGTAGAGTAGTGGAGGCATGAGACTGACTTAAGCACAGTATATTTACAGGGAAAAAACCAGACCAATATCCCCATGAACAATGAGCAGACACTTAAACAATGAAGGACAGGAATATAAAGCAGGTCACATTAATAAGGGAGGGCTCTAGTGGGAGGGGGAGGGTAAATGAATATGGAACATTGAAACCTGCTGAAGGGGAATGGGGTAGGAGGGAGAATAATGGAGGGGATGAACCAATCACGGAATAATACATGTATATATGGAAGTGTCACAATGAAACCGCCTCCCTTAAGAAGTCAAGCCAAGTATGGTGCAACATACCTATAATCCTAGTACTCAGGAAGTGGAGGCTGGAGGATCAAGACTTCGAGGCCAGCCCGGGTTATAGTGAGACCCTGTCTACAAAAACTAACAAACAAAAAAAGAAAAGAACACAGCCTTTGTGCTTCGTTCTGTAGTTCCAGGGACTGAATGCAGCCTTGTGCATGCCAGGCAAGCACTCAAGTACTGAGCTACACTCCCAGCCCAAGTCTTTGTTTTTGTTGTTTTTGTTTTTTATCATTTTGATGTTTCATTTTCCTTATTTTAGAAGCAACTACACACTGTGGCTCTTCAGTCCCATCTACTGGGTTTGTGCTTGTTTACTTATTATATCCTTATAACATAACCTGAAAAAGGTAATTCTGTTTAAGATCTATGCTGACAGGTATTGGAGTCAGGGTATCCAGTCAAAAGAGCCAGACTTTGAAGCTAGTCAGACCAGGATCTGAATTTTGGGCATCACTGACTGACCAGGTAACTTCAGGCTTATTAATAAATATTCCTTACCCTGGTTTTCTCACCTGTAAAATGGGACTGATAACAACACCTACCAGGCACAGCTGCAAATAATTAAACTTTCTTTTATACTATTCAGTCCTGAGTACAGACTCAGCATGTTGTAGTTAAAGCCGTTATTATGATTACCTATCATGCATGCATCAATTTATTCTTAACCATGTTTATGTTTAACATTCCAGTTGGAATATCACTCTCTTTGGTAAAGAGAGTAGCCAAATAACTGAGTAGGTCTGCTTTCCCTCATATGTGAATATCATGCTATCTGCCTCTAGCACCGAGCTTAGCCTTTACTTGTTCTTGTTTTGAGCATGGCTTTAAAGAGCCCTTTTCTGTTGACTTTAGCATTCTCTCCATCCTCAGCTCAGTCTGAACTTGAGTTGTGCAGGCATTTCCTGATTTAAGCCACTTTTCTAAATTTGTCCTTGTTCATGTGCTCATCCTTCAGTCTTCTCTACATCTTCTCTTAATGTCTGAGTCCACCAAAAGTTCCTTGTTCTTACAATGGTTGCCTCCCTTCTTCTTCTTCATCCAAAAATATTGTGGTTTTTCTGCCAGAATTTCCCTTTTTCTTTATTTCCCTTTCTCTCTTTTTGTACCATCTTTTCTTTTCAAATATGTGAACATTGAAAAATACCTGTGATTTTCTCTGAAATATATTTTCTTACAATCACTGTTACTATTTGGTTATGCTCTTCTTTCCTTTCTTTTGCAGTTACCAAAAAATACTATCATGGTTACTTCTTTCCAATGGTTTAGTCAACTCCTACCTCAAAAAACAGTTTTTTGAATTATGTTCAGAGTGTATTTCCATCTCAATGCTTCCTCAATCTGTGGCTTCAGAAAAGAAAATGACAGAAATACCCATCAGACATGGGAGAGAATTAAAGTCCTCATCAATGACTATATATTGGCTCATGGCAATTTAGGTATTTAGCTGAATCTAAGTGTGTGCAGTATCATAAACCAGGAACATAAACCAGCAAAGAAAAACTCTCTTACTCACTGCCTACACTAGCCTACAATAGTTTTTCAGACATAATTAAAATGTCCTGGCTCCCATAGCAAAAGAACAGGCATGCTTTGAAGTTAAGTCATGACAGTTCACAATCAGAGCTTCTAAGGGGCTTGGCAAAGGATGAAAGTTTATACCTCTAGCTCAGTAAGAGGTGGAAATACCTTGCTCTTACATTCTGGAGCCCTGTCAACTTGTGGCTATTTCCAGAATACTAACATAAGAACACAAAAAAAGAATTCTAATACAGGCCATAACTCGTCTCTAAAATGCATTTAGGGGAAACAAACTAAAACCAAACAAAAACCCCATGTGGCTATGTGTAGTGGCTAAAATTTGTTAACAGCCATAAAGAAAGAGTAATTTGAATTATCTTAACAGGTTAATATGCCAAAATTTTAGCTTTCATTTATTGAATGAGAGGAAATCACACCAGCAAGGGACCTTGTTTTAACAAACAGCTAAGCAAAGGCCTAGACAGTCACAGATTCAAAGTGAAACTTTTAAGTCTGATGAGAATAAGCTTAATTACTCTCTCATCAGCCAAGGGTGTTAGACTAAGAATACCAATAAATACAAAAATATCTACCAGTTGTCATTCAACTAATGTGCATGTGTCCTTCTTCTCTCTCACACTCTGAGTCATCCACCAAATTTTCTCTCATTGGTAAAGGTTCTGTAGCAATTCAAAATTAAATTAGAAAAAAAGTTGTTTCTTGGAAAGGTTTCAAAATGAGGTTCCTGTCTGCATCCTAATCAAGCACCAACACTAACTGTTTATTATCCATGTTATATTCTTACATGAAGTCTTTTAAAGAACAGAATACATCCAGGGCAGCAAATCAAATACAGTGACAAAGAAAGACTTCGGCCTGGTCCAGAATAAGGTCAATGCGGAACCACACTGTGCTATCCTGTGCTTCGAAAGGAAACTGTTGGCAAACCAGCAGTAGCTATCTAAAAATAATTAACCTTCAAATGATCTATAGAGACCTCAGTTCTTTCTGAAATTGAAAATCTCAGACCTGAAAGTAATTGAGGTGGTGTTGGGTGTTCTGGCTTGATCTAAAGTACACTTCAGAGGCATGAGGGTGAAGAGACATAGTGTTCAAAACAAACACACTCTCAAGGAAAAATGGACTTTAGTAGAAAGGGGTGTTGATTTTCCTTTAACTGTAAGTGTAGACTGCAAAATTAACACCATTCCCTTGAGCTAAATATTATCCATCAGCACAACTCAGAGATATTAAATGCTAACTTCCTTTTAGACATTCTTATCATGATATTTACTAGCAAACACATTCCAAAAGAACAATAACTTCCACTGTGTAGGAAAAGCATATCTGCAGAATTTCAAACTGACTATACTTATTCACCGCTGAGGCCTCATCTTCGTCTGTGACCCTGGGTCTTCCTCTTTTTCTCCTTGACTCAGCAGCTGAGCTCAGCTTCCTCTCTCTCACCTTCCTTTTCCAAGTGCTGGAGCACACACCAGGCATTTCTAGGTCAGCAAAGGAAACTATTACTGCCTTCCAAGAGAACAGTATCTTCTGTGTATTCAAGGACTGAATAAGAACAAGCAGCATTAATTGAGTGTACTCCCCTCCACTGTGACCCTGACTTGTGCATGGCATTAACTCCGCTGGTGGAAAACCCACAAGGCACCCCTGCAGCTGGCCATCACAAGCCACCCAACGAACTCTCTGCCACGCTGGCCACGCACTGTCTTTCTGCCCATGATAATGCCACATCCTCATCCTTTCCATTCCGTCCCATGCATTCTGCTACCACCTTTTTTTTAATTTTTCAAATAGCTTCACTGGCTTGAAATTCACACATTATAAACTACACCCATCTGAAATGTACAATTCAATGGTTTTAATATATCCAGACTTGTGCAACAATCCCCACAATCTAATTTTAGAATATTTCCATCACCTCAGAAAGAAACCCTGTGCCTATTAGCAGTCATTTCCCCAATCCCCACTGCCACCCCCAGCTCTAAGCATTCACAAGTCTATTTTCTGTCTCTAAAGACTTGCCTGTTCTAGACACTTCATATAAATAAGTGTTCTGTTATCTGATTGGCCTTTTTTCACAAAGCATAATACTTTCAAGGTTCACCTACATTGTAGTTTTATTGCCGAATAATATTCCATTGTAGGTATAGCCCACATTTTGTTTATCTAATCAGGAGTTGATGAAACCTGGGGTTGTTTTCACATTTTGGCTGCTAGGAATAATGTTACTATGTGCAAGTTTTTGTGTGAACATATGTTTTCACGAATCTTGGTCTCTGCTTAGTTTTAGTAGCCTTTGTCCTCTTTCTCTTTTTTGTTTTTTCTTCTGGCTTTATGTTCAGGATTTTTTTTTTTTCTGGCTTTAAGCTCAGGTTTTTGTTTTTTTTTTTTTAAATACTAGAGATTGAACTTAGGGAGCTCTACCACCTGAGCCATGCCCCCAGTCCCTTTATTATTAGTTCATTTTTCAGATAGGGTCTCATGCTTTTGCCTGGGGATGGCCTCAGATCTTGATCCGCCTACCTTTGCCTCCCCAGCAGCTGGGATTGCAGGTGTGAGCCACCACACCCAGCCAGGATTATCCATAAAAAGAAAAATACTTGGTAAAGAGTCTTTCACATGTACTATGGATATAGTGAAATCAGATACAATCTTTCTAGAGGACAACTGAGTAATAGTTATGAAAATCTTAAATATATCTATCTATTCTTTGACTAAGAATTTCATTGCAAGTTTTCTACAAATGACCCTTTTACAAGTCTGCAGATGGCTACAAGGAGGCTCTTTGTAGCACATGTAAATAGCAAGGATTTGGAGTATGGTAGCTCATGCAAAGAGGGCTGGGGGTGTGACTTGAGTGTGTGTGGGGGGGGTGGTGGCTGAGTTCAAATCCCAGAACTGCAAAGTAAATAAATACATAAAGATTGTTCAGTTAGAATCATGGAAAAGCAATATAGTGCTTTATAGTAGCCCACTATTCTGTTGATTTAAAAAAATAAGGTAGAACTAAAAATTAGTATGAAAATCTATCCTATATATTAATTGAAGAAAGCAAATTACAGAAAAATGAATGTATTAAATGAATCTACTTATATTTAAAGTGCACCCGACTGTCTATATAAAATATCTAGGAAGATACACTTTTTAAAATGAAGATTAAAAGTCTGATGGAAACAACTGCTTTGTATTTTGTCTTTCTGTACAACTTGAATTGTTACTATGAGAATACTTATAGTACTTAAAATGTGTATTTGAAAATAATACAAATACTCCTTCCAAGAGTCCTCTGAAAATCTTATTGTGAAGTTATCAGACAGAGGGTATCAAAAAAATGAATGCCAAGAAGACAGGCCCCAAAGAGGAGCTGGGGGTGTTGGAAACAAGCATTTCTGTTTTATCATTGAATTCTAGCAACCCTGACTGTAACCACAAACTGAATGCACCATAGGATTCTGACTCCAGCCTACATTCTCAGAAGACAATGTGCTGCCATGGCAGGACAGACATTGAACAAGGCCTGCTCTAGGACAGGCTCTGCAACTTACTAACTGGAACTCTGTTAAGCCCCTCCTTCCCAAAAAATCTTTGTGAGACTACAGAATAATCCATGTTCTTTCATCATCACTTAACAGCTTTATTTGAGATGCTAATGCCTAAGGATTTCCATCAATCTTACAAAACTAAGCTCTAAACAGCACTGCTCACAGAAACCTTTCCGAAAATCAAGCCCCCTAATCCAAACCTACACACACACACACACACACACACACACACACACACACACAATTTTTAGTTTACTGGTATTTCATGCATTTCATCTCTGCATCCTCAAATTCTTTTTAAGGCTCTGCACAATCAAAAACTACACAACGCCCATTAGGCCTAAAAAGAAGGGTAGTGTCAAAATTTGCTGGCTCAATAAAATATTTTTGATGATGACTGACCCGCATGCAAGAGGGTATTTTATGTAATTATTTAGTGGTCAAAACTTTACAAAATGATAGTAAGTGGTTGTTTTGAATGTTAAACGTTAATTTAGCACAGAAGATTTGATTTTAAAACATTGTCAGGTTTTTTTTTTTCATTTTTCTCAGTGTGTATCCATAACCAGCCAAGGTTATCTACATCAATCACATAAAAACAAGAGTGTGTTTATCTGAGAGCAACTCAATCTTCCAACCAACTTTAAACCATTCTCTAAGATCCAGTTCAAATAACCCCTTTCTCCATGAAGCCTCCCTAATTTCTCCTCCTTCCCCATATAGCAGCAGCTAGTTCCACCTTCCTGCTTCCACACACACTCACTTTACTGGTAACTATTGTGGAGTAGCTGACTCATGCCTTGGCTGTGAACATTCCCGTCTCAATCACTGCACCGGCCGTATCACCTATAATCTGGTACACATAGAAGGAGACTAAAGAAAAGTTGCTTAAACACCTGAGTGGGTGAGGGGAGATCAAGTCTCATTCTTAGTACAAATTACTGAAAGGCTGTGGAGCCTCCAGCCCTGAGGTTACTTATCCCTCCATCCCAAAATACCAAATCCCTTCCTCCCCAAGAAAACTGAGGGCTCCTATAATGGTCAGATAACAAATTAAAAACAAAACAAACAATACATCTTTACCAATCCAGAAGGCAAGATTACCCTATGAAGAAAGAATGTTTCTATTAGTCAGACTTTCTATCACTGTGACAAAACACCTGATATAAGCAATTTAAGGGAGAAATAGTTATATTTTGGCTCCGATACTGAGGTTTTAGGCCATCATGGCAGGAAGGGTATGAGGGAGCACAGCAGCTCACCTCATAGTGGCCAGGAAGGCGGGGGGAGGGAAGAGACGAAGAGAGAGAGAATATGCATGCATTAGCAGGCTTTCTCCCTTTTCCCTGTTTATTCCATCTGGGCATCAGCCTAGGGGATGGTGCTGTCCACATGCAGGATGGGTCTCCCACTCAGCTAACCCTCTCTGGAAATGCGCTCACAGATACACCCAGAGATCTATCTGTGCTTTCCTAATCTCCTAGGAGCTCCTCAATCCAATCAAGTTGATGGTCAAGAGTAACTATCACAGTGATGTTTCAAATAACGAAATGCAAAATAAACAGCATCATTTGGGGAAAACAGGTTCAAATTGGGGGCCTCAGATAGCTTGAAGGTTTTATATTGGTTACCAACTTTCTCAAGCCCTCAGGCTCCTCATCTGTAAAAAGAAAGAATAAAACTTGACAGCTTCTATGGCCTCTCCCTGGTCTAACATTCTAGAAAAGTATGGAAAAGAATATTCATTTCCTCCTTTCTTTCTTTTACTCATTCAATATGTATTACTGGATACCAGTGGTGGACGGCCATGTGTTCACCAAACAAACCCATTTTGTTTTCCTCCTGACACACAGTTTCCAGGCTTCCTTGGCAACAGGATGGGAGTGGAAGGTGTGCCTCACCTCCAGCCTGGCCCATAAGGCCTCCTGTGCAATCCAGGTGCTCACTCTGTTCACCGTGCCAGCCAGAGACACATGATCCTCGGAAGGCTTCCAAGGCCTTAGGAAATGGCAGGACCACTAAATGAAAGAAGTCTGAATCCCTGAATGTCTGTATGGTGTGGAGCCCTCCCCACCTTCACATTCAGCGAAACCACTGTGATCTGTGTAGGCTTGATCATGGTTCTAGTTTTTTGTCAGTTTTTTTTTTTAATTTTTATTTTTCTCAATGCACATTTACAACCAGCCAAGGTTATCTACATCAATTACACAAATATAACATCTTCACTTAGATATAGCAGACAGCCTATTCTGGCTTATGTAGTAACCATGTGTGACTATCCTAACAATCTGACTGGTATATACTACTATTTATATTTTACAGATGAGAAGACTGAGTTTCCAAAAAAGAAAGTAACTTGCTTAATGTCACACAGCTTTGAAGTGACACAGGCAAGATGTGAACATATGGATCTCTATCTCCAAAGTTCACCTTCTTTATTTTTGGGACACTATGGCCTTGCTCCTGGGTACCTTTACTTGTTACTAACAGTTTCTGCCAGAGCTGCTCCTGCATACATAAACTTGTTACTGAGCAGCAGTGCAGGACTGTCTAGGAAACCAGAGGCAAAGGAAGCCCTGAACCTGCTTTGCTGCCCCATCCTGGACCTGACTCAGTCTGTGCTGGTGGAAGACTAAAGATCCCACTATGACCAGATTATAGAAATATCTGTAATATATTCTAGGAAATAAGCAAATGATGACTATACCATTTAAATTTTCCCTTAAAAGAGACAATCTACCATCATTAAGAGTGACATTTAAAAACTAATTGAAAAAGCAGTGTTCCCATGTCTCTAGACAAGTATCTGCATGTTAATTAATTCTGGAGATAAGAAGACCAGCTTCCAATATGAGGTGTCAGAAAGAGAGAGTTCTTTTACAAAGGAAAATAAAAGGCTATGGCAGAGACATAATTAAATTACCAGGCTTCAAGAGTTCCAAAAAGAATAAGCTATCCTTTGCAATGCAAATTCATACTGCCTCTTAGTGAAGAGTACGCTTTAATGAAAGGCCGAAAATACAAATTTCCAACTTCAATACTCTCTTAATGCAGCCCCCATATACCAAGGGAGATTGTTGTTAGAACAGTGGCTAACAAGCTCATGAGACTGTCAATATGAGAGACAGAAGTCTACTATCTTACAAGCTAATAAACCACAAACACATTCTAATGGTCACAAAGAACATCAACTTGATATTTTTTTTTAAAACAACAAACCATTTCTTTCTAGGAGTTATGCAAATGAGTTATGCAAATGAGCACAAACCCAAAAACCACAGAACCAGAAAGATGTTTGGTAGGATGACTATTTTATAAATCAGGTTATCTGGAAAGATCATTTTAATACATCCAACCTGCTACAATTACAACATACTTATTAGCATTATAATTTGTACTGCGTAACTTACTGTTTGCAGAGCTTTCCACATATATGACGTCATCTCAGCCCTGGGAGATAAATGAGTACAGGTGTATCACAGACAAGGAAATAAGGCTCAGAGACTCTGTGGCTTACTCAAGATCACAGAGGGAAAAGTGATGGGTCATGTCTAGAGCCATCTTCTGGATCTAATTTCAAAGATCTTTCCACTCCATTTTATTATCTTTCTTCTATTTTATCTAGTTCCTGATGGTCCCTGTTACTAAGCACAGTATTGCTATGATATTGCTAAGTATTAAAAAGTCATAAAGAATTGGGAAAATAAGTTAAGCAAGGCTTTATTTTTTTGCTCGTCTGCAAAGGCCCCTCCCAGTAACAGAAGCACACTGGTTGATTCATTTACTGTATAGACTTATGTTTTATAAATATATGTGACAAAGGGTTATTATTTGAGATATATAACAGCATTTCCTAATTGAAAAGAAAAATACAAACATACTGAGCAAAAGCCATGAATAGGCCATTAACAAAACTACAAATGGCCAAATGAAAACTTGTTCAATCTCACTAGTAATAAAAATTCAAATTGAAAATGTAATGAGTTATTTTTTCCTATGGAAAAAAACTTAAATTACTCATTCTCCAGTTTCACAACAGTGAAACCTATTGTAACTCTGGGTGAGAGTCTGGAATGATACAATGGATGGGGGAAGACAAGTGCATGTTGTATGATCCAGAAATTCCACTTTCAGGAGTTGATTCTAAGTATTAAAAATGAGCTGGGCAAAGTGGCTCAAGCCTGAAATCCTAACTAGTAGGAAGGCAGAGATGGGAGGATCACGTCAGCCTGGGCAAAAAGTGCACAAGACCCTGTTTCAACCAATGTCTGGACGTGCTAGCACATGCCAGTCACCCCAGCTACACAGGGAAGCACAAATAGGAGGATCAAGGTCCAGGCTGGCCCAGGAACAATGTGAGACCCTATCAAAAATAACCAACACTGGGCTGGCAGAGTTGCTCAAGAGGTAAGAGTATGGGGCCCTGAGTTCAAATCCCAGTGTTGCCAAATAAATAAACAAATATCCAACACAAAAAGGGCTGGTGGAGTGGCTCAAGAGGTAGAGTGCCTGTCTAGCAAGTGTGACATGATGCTCTGAGTTCAACTCCGGAACATGCATACATCTCTCTCTCTCTCTTTCCCTCTCTCTCTCTCTCTATATATATAATTACCATACTCTTTATAACAATGAAACTAAATAGAAACAACCTAAATTTACAATAGTCTTTCTGATAAATGACTCTTTTTTTAAAAAAAATTTATTATATTATTGTTGTACTGGAGATACATTGTGACATTTACAATATATGCCTTATAATATATCTTAGTTAAATTCACCTCTTCCATCATTCTCTTTTAACCCCCTCCCCCCATTCTGAGAATAGTTTCAACAGGTCTCATTTTTTCATTCTGATAAATACTTCTTGATCACCCAATGTGAAATGAAATGAAATTTAACCCTAACTTCTTACCAAGTCCAAAAATTAATGTCATGTGAATTATAGATCTAAAAGTGAAAGGTTAAAACAATACAGCTGAAAGAAGATCACAGAGGAGGGTATCTTTATGACCTTGGGGATAAGCAAAGATTTCTTGTACAGGGCTGAAAAAGATTTCTTTTTGTTCACGAAGAACAAAAAGAAAGATTGGTAAGGTGAGCAGCATTAAAACTAGGAACTTCCAGCAGCCTGCAGAGTAACGAAGGCAGCTGCAGTGTGGGAGAAGAGATCTTTAACACAGCCAACAAGCAAACTTACATGGACAATATCAGTATAAGTAAATAAGAAAGGTCTAAAATTCTGTAGGAAAGGACAAGAGACTTAAGCACTTTAACCCTCCTCCCTCAAGACGCCCAAATAGTCAATAAATGTATTTTTTGAAGTGTTTGACCTTGTTAACTATCAGGAAAATCAAAATCAAAATCACAAGATACTAAAACATGCCTACGAGTTTGGATAAGATCAGTAAGACAACAATTCAAAAGCTTCCAAAGACATGGAGCAACAGGAAGTCACATCTGTTGATGATGAGGCTGTGTTAGTGTAACCAGGTAAGCAGTATCATCTAAGGGCCATATGACCTGCCATGCCATTCTGAGGCACATATGCAAACAACTTTAAGACCTACACATGTATGCCAAAAGATATGTATAAGAATGTTCATAGCAACATTTTGCATAATAGCCTCATGCTATAAAAAACTCCGGTGCCCACCAACAACAGGATGGGTAAATATTGTAGCATGTTCTTTCAATGGAATAATATACAGCAATGACAATGAATGAAAAAATAACAAGTAAAAAATGTGTGAATCTCAAAAACAAATGTGAAGTAAAATATGGCAAGAACAAACAAAAAAATGACACCATGTGGTTCAAATGACACCATGTGGTAAATGGATGCAACTGGAAGACATCATGTTAAATGAAGTAAGCCAAGTTCAGAAAGACAAAAGCTGCATGTTTTCTCTCATATGTGGAAGACAGATCCAAAAGATAAATATATACACAAAAGCAAACCTGATCATACACAAACTTATATGTAGAACATGTTTGTAACAGTGGAACTACTCTATGAAACGGGGGAGGAGGGAAAGGAAAAGAGAACAATAGAGTCAACAATATCGAAATGCATCATACCTTGCAGGTAGAGGATCTAAGGATACATACTGAGAGCTGTTGAATAATGGGAGTTGGGAGGGAAGGGGTAAAAGAATGTAATGGAAGGGGTTGAAATGACCCACTGTGGGGACACATCGAGAAACCCCTTTGAACATTGATTTTGGGATTAATAATGAAAGACAGGACTGTAAAACAGGTACAGTGGGGGAGAGGGGTACTTGTGGGAGGGGGAGGGTAAATGGAGGAGACGAAGGTGAGGGAATATGGTTGATGGGTTTCATATACTTACAAGAAATAGAACAGTGAAACCTCTTGTAATTACTTTAAGTGGGGCGGGGAAGGGGTCGAGGGGTGGCAAGCTAACCAATCTACAATGTAAGCCTGTTCAGAATTGTCACAATGTATCCGCCCCCCACAACAAATATATCCAAAGTTCAAAAATCCTAGTGCTCAATTCAAAACACCTGTCATCTCTAGTGGAGAGGATAAGGACACAGGAGGTTTCTGAGAATACTGGAATGCTTTTTATTGAACGGGCTGGGACTATAGAGATGTGTTCACTTTATAAGCTTTCACAAAGCCGTACCACTTAGGATTTGTACGTTTTTCTTCATGTATGTGATATTATTATAAAAGATTTTGATCTATATTTACTGGCTTGGAAACAGGTCTGTAATACACCACGTTTTAAAAAAAAAAACCACTTAGCAAATTACCTAGTTCTCTTTTGAGATACATAGAGTTTAAGCATTCTTATTTAACACACTTAGGACCAGAAAACGGACTTCAAAAGCTAGTAAAAGTGAGGATTCATTTTTAAAAAATAAATTTTTAAAAACATTTGTCTTAAACATTCTGACTTAGCCCTAAAGACTTCAGTATTTGCTGACTAGAATTCCACAGCATTTACACAAACCATATCCATAATCCATCTTCTTCTCTTGTGTGTCAGTTTTAGTTTGTTTTACATAGAACAAAAATTTAAGTATGTGAAGCAACATAAATGTTGAATCCTTTGTGACATTTAACATTTCTTCTCAAATCTTTCACAATTATTCTACCTACTCTGAACTTTAGAACGATTGAGAGATTCATCTTTATCACTTTTGCTACAGCATTCAACCTAATTTTAGTGGAGACAACTATTTTTACACTCATAATCCACTGATCTATGTAATATTTAATGAGATTTTATAATTACAAACAAGTTCAATTGGAATACATAGGACTAAGAAAAAGGAAATGGCTCTTAGTAAGCAGACACTTTGAATACACTAAGGAGAAATTTGTTAGTAGAATGTATTTAGCTTTAAGAGTACTTCTTGGGGCAGGGCACAATGGCTCACACCTGTAATTCCAGCTACTATGGAGCAGAGTGGGAGGTTTCTGGTTCAAGACCAGCCTGGAAAGAAAGCTAGGGAGACCCAATCTCAACCAGTAAAACTGGGCGTAGTGGTGCACACCATCTTCCCAGCTATGCAGTAGGCATAGGTAGGAAGATGGATTTCCAGGCTAGCCAAAGGGATTGGGAGTGAGGGAACTAGATCCTATCGGAAAAATAACTATGAAGCAAAAAGTGCTGTGGGTTAAGTGGTAGAGCACCTACTTAACAAGCATGAAGCCCTGAGTTCAAACCCCAGTACCGCCAAAAAAAATTTTTGCTTTTAATGTATATACTTCTAATGTATCTAACTGGGATGATAGGCACACAACCACACCCAACTTATTGGTTGAGATAGGGTCTCACTAACTTTTTTGCCCAGGCTGGTCTTGAACCAAAATCCTCCTAATCTCTATATACTGAGTAGCAGGGACTAAAAGTGTGAGCCACCCCACACCTGGTTTTAATTCTTTGGATAGAAAAAAATGGAAGGATATAAATATGGAATATGTAAAATGTTAATACTGGTTTACCTTAGTTGATGAGGTTTTTGGTGATGTTTAATTTGATTTGTTTAAATGAATTTCTTCAGAGGACTTGTATTATTTTTTTTTTAATCACATCACAAGAAGCTGCTTTTTTTTTTTCAGTACTGAGGTTTGAACTCAGGGCCTCACACTTACTAGGCAGGCATTCTACTACTTAAGCCAGTCTGCCAGCCCCATGAGAAACTTCTTAAAAGAGGACTCTTCTCTATGACATACTCTTGAAAAATGGTAGTAGGTGCTGGAATGAGATGGCATAAACCCTGCCTTCCTTGAAGAAAGTGTTAAATGTGTTGCTTAAGAGTTTTAAATTAAATACACCAAAATTCCAATTTGAGCCTGGCATGATGGCACACATCTGTAATCCCACCACCAGAAAGCTGAGGCAGGAGGATCTCGAGTTTGAAGCCAGCCTGGGCTGTGTAGCAAGACCCTGCTCCTCACAAAAGATACAAACCTCAGCTCTGCCATTTACTAGCTGCACGGCCTTGGGCATGTCACCTCTCTAAAGTGTATAAAATAGGAAGAGTGCCACCTACCATAAACAGGTGCCGCGAGAACGAATGTGACTGCTGTAGATCTAAAGCTCTAAGTGCCATAGCTGAAACACAGTAAACTTCAATAAGTGTGAGCTTACAAAGTAAAAAGCGCTGTCTATAGGTGAACCAGAACACAGCGATGTGTGCCGTAATAAAAGAGATGCAAGGCATCACAGCGTAACTACTGGCAATACGCTGAGGAAACACTGAGCACGAAGGATCTAAGAGGGGGCGTCCATCGGGGAAGGAGAGGCTTCCATGTGAGGAGAGGCTTAAATTAAGTCGTACAGGAAGTGAAGGAGAGAAGTTCGACATTTCATTCAGTCTCTGGGAGGAAAGCTATGCAGAGAAATGATAAATAGGCTTGTTGGGAGCATTCCTACATATAGCCAGATCCTTTATGAATGAGATTAATATTCTCGAGTGCACAGGCCTAGGACCAGACAGAAAAGATGAGGCCTTGTGTCTAGTTGGGCACATGTGAGAGGAAATCACTGAAACATGTCCAAGCTCATTTTGGTATCTGATGCAAACTCAAGTCCTCAGCACAGATCTCCAACCTGAGCTACTACCTCCAGGGAGTCCCGAGAGAAGAGTTTCACTACTTTAAGCAAGAAATATTCCTCTATAATGCCCCATTGTTCTGGGCACTAGGAATTAGAGAGGAATAAAACAAGTTTGCTGCCTTCATAAAGCTTACATTCTAGAAGGTCTGATTTCACCTTTCAGCAAAGCAGAGTTGGTACCATTAACACCTAAAACATCTGTGTTCTGAGGGGCTGAGTGATACTTACATAAGAGTGAGATATGACCACCTTCACCAGGACAAGTTTCACGCTGAGGTTAGGTTTAACTCTGACCAATGGAAGAATGAGAACTAGAAAGAATCATTAAGAGCTTTGCCAAGTCAATAAAAAGACCACAGGACAGCAGCCAGAGAAAAGTCCTAGAGTGGCAGAAGCCAAGTCAGATACAGCACAATGCGAAACTCTAAAATAATATTGTTATAGGTGACAAATTAGGAGTCTTTTAGCTTCTGCTTTAATCAGAAAAGGCAACATATTTATTTGTGCTGAGTACTCCTTTATTATACCCCTATCATTAAAAGACTGCACACTTTTTTGGCTCCATTATGTGAAGCAAAATACACTGTAATTAAGCCCAGGTTAGGGTAGGAACATAGAAGTCACAGTATAGTGGGATGGGTAATCTGCTTTTAAGCTAGACCCTAGAATCTTAAGATTCAGTAGGGAAGGCTTGGGGGGAAAAGTCTCATTATTAACCAGACACTTAGTAACTTAGCTGGTTTAAACTATCATAGCATAAAAGCTAACAAGTGGAACAAGCCGATGTATCGAACTTTCCATATTTACCAGCTATCACTCAAAAATTAGGTTGCCCTTCCTTCCTTTCCCTTCACCTCCTTTCCTCCCTCCCTCCTTTCCTTCCTTCCTTCATACTGGAGTTTGAACTCAGAGCTTTGAACTTGGTAAGCAGGTGCTCTACCACTTGAGCCATGCCTCCAGTCCTTTTTGCTCTGGTTATTTTTAATTTATTTGTTTGTTTGCAGTACTGGGGTTTGAACTCAGGGCCTTGTAGTGTTAGGGTTTTTTGAGATAGGTTCTTGTGAACTATTTGCCCAGGCTGGCTTCAAACTGTGATCCTCCTGATCTCTGCCTCCTGAGGAGCCAGGATTAGAGGCATGTACCACCGGTACCCAGCATGCTCTGGTTATTTTGGGGTAGGAGCTTGTTTTTGGCCCAGGCCAGCATGGACTGTGATCTTATCACTCTACTCTTTCCACTGTCACTGGGATGATGGGCACAGACCACCACGTCCATGTTTTTGCCATTGAGTGGGAGCTGGCCAACATTTTTGCCTGGCTGACATGGAACTGAGATCCTCTGGATTTCAGCCTCTCGCATAGCTGGGATGACAGGTGTGTCCAACTAATGGTTGAGATGCAGTCACAAATTCCCTGCCTGGGCTAGCCTCAAACCTCCTGATCTCAGGCTCCCAACTAGCTAAAAATTAGGTGTCTTACATGACATTTTTTCTTTAGATATGAACTATTTAAAAATCTAAATAAATGTTCCTCAGAAGGCAATAGGCTATCTTTTTAAGGAATGTCAATTTCAGTCACTTTTAAAATGCCCGTTGGTGGTTATTCAACTATGCCTCTGAGGATTACTGGCCAGAACTCCTCAATCTGGACCAAGGTATTCTGCTAAAATTATGCATGACTGTCCTTGACTGATATATAGAAAAGAAACAGATAAAACATTCTCAATGTAAGGCATTTTCCCCATACTTTTGTTCTTGAACTTGTGTCACTTACTAATGCTTTGCCAGAGAATGGCAAGACAAGGAAACAAAGAACGAATAAATTTTACTGGGGAAAAAAATGAGAAATAGCTGATTGAGTTTAGTCCACACTATAGTTTGGATCTTGAGTGTCCCCAAAAGTTCCATGTGTCCCCCAACCCATATTACTATGGGGAGGTGATGGAACCTTTTTGTTTCTTTTGGTTAGTTTGTTGTTTGGTTTTGTAGCTTTTTGGTGGTACTGGGGTTTTGCACTCAGAGCCTCACGTCTGCATAACAAGTGCTCTACCACCTGAGATGGCAGTGGAACCTTTAAGAGGTGGGGCCTACAAAAGACCAAAAATTGTATGTTCTCCCTCATATGTGGACATTAGATCAAGGGCAAACACAACAATGGGATTGGACTTTGAGCACATGATAAAAGCGAGAGCACACAGGGAAGGGTGAGGATAGGTAAGACACCTAAAAAACTAGCTAGCATTTGTTGCCCTTAACACAGAGAAACTAAAGCAGATACCTTAAAAGCAACTGAGGCCAATAGGAAAAGGGGACCAGGAACTAGAGAAAAGGTTAGATCAAAAAGAATTAACCTAGAAGGTAACACACATGCACAGGAAATCAATGTGAGTCAATGCCCTGTATAGCTCTCCTTATCTCAACCAGCAAAACCCCTTGTTCCTTCCTATTATTGCTTATACTCTCTCTACAACAAAATTAGAAATAAGGGCAAAATAGTTTCTGCTGGGTATTGAGGGGGTGGGGGGGGAGAGGGAGGGGGTGGAGTGGGTGGTAAGGGAGGGGATGGGGGTAGGGGGGAGAAATGACCCAAGCCTTGTATGCACATATGAATAATAAAAGAAAAAAAAAGAGGTGAGGCCTACTAGAAGGAAGTTAGGTTATTGGAAGTATGCCCTTGAAGATCTCTTTCTCTCTCTTTTGCTACCTGGCCACTCTGAGATGAAAAGACCTCCTCCACCATGTACTCCACCATGATATACTATGGCACCACAGGCCCAAAGCAACAGGGACACATAGCCATTGACTGAAACCTCTGAAACTGTGAGCCAAAATAAACCTTTCCTTCTTATAAGGTGATTATCTCAGGTATTTATTTTGTCATAGTGACAGAAGGCTAAGATATCCCAACCTCTTTTTGATTCTAATTCCAGGTATGACTGGAGTTGCGGTTTTTGTTTTATAAACTTCTAATGGTTTCCTAGGAAGGCACACCCAGAAGCACATCCACTTCCTCTCACTTGCATTAAAAAGGCCCTTCTCCCCACTCTGCTGCACCGAGGACATCACTGTATTTCCTGGAAAAAGTACTGTTTCAGAAATTAGAGGGCCACAGGTGAACATCTTGAATCTCTAAAACAGAGATAACAATATGTACCCTGCCTTATTCACAGAGAACTAAATGAATCATACATTTTTAGGAGCAACGTAAACTGTAAAGTGCTATACAAATATAAGGGGTCATTACCATTATTATTTATTAGAAGAAAAGAAAAGCAGTTAATTCCCTCTTGAACTCTCAATGAATGACTGCTCATGAAGCCCTTATTCCCTAAGCAGCAGGCAATTTGTGCTAAATAATGTTTGTCTTCAGGCATAACAGGCACATCAATCTAATCATTAATAATTTTTAAATACTGAGCTTTTTTTTTCTCTCTGGAATGAGCCTCAGCTATGTGGTACATTTCTGATTTATAGTCATGCTCAAGATTTAAAATGCCCATTTAGCCCTTGCTCAACTACTTTCCCAGGAAGGAAAAAATTCATTATGTATGAATTTGAGAAATTAACCATTTAAATTCATTCTTCCATGGATACATATTTCCCAAATAATTCAAAATTAGATTAGTATAGTTCATTTATGAAGATAATTTTCTCTGACATAAAAAATTAGGATAACAGAAATGGTAGATATTCCACTCCCTCTAGACCAGAAAAAGAAAAAACAAACAAAAAAAATCCTACACATAATCACTATGTATCACAAAAAATTTCATAATTAAGAAGCAAATTATAGTAGTACTTCTCCCATGAAAAATTTAAAAGAAAAAAGAGAAACCTTTAAAGAACATGAGGAAATGTCGTAATATCTGAAGCCATCAACGGCACACACTTGTACTCCCAGCACTCAGAAGACTGACACAGGAGGATTGTGAGTTGGAGGTTGGCCTGGGCCACATAGTGAGACCCTGTGTCAAAAAAAGAAGAGAAGAGAAACCCCTCCTCTGCATGCTCTGTGCCACCCAAGAGCATCACCATCCAACCAGCTGCACAGACCAGAAAACGTGAATCCTCCCTCTGCCCCTCGGCTGCAGGAATGACAGCCTAAAGAAACAGAGTTGATTTGTCTCATTCCTAAGGTAGCCACAAGACACTGGCCAAGATCTCAGTCATTTCAGTCTCTACCTCGAGGTCCCAAGATAGAAGTCACTGACACTGCATTCGTTTTCTAGTAACAAAGAAAGTAGGGAAGGGCCCTGAAACAGGATGGTGGGACTAAGGAAACTAATGATAGTGCTGGGTACGTTTACTGTAGGCTACCCACGTCCCACAGGCTTCATACCCATTTTGTTCATTTAAAGCTTTGAGGTAGGCATGCGACTGTAGTCCTAATTGTTCAGGCATAACTGGCACAAGCTCCCGTGACTAGTAAGAAGAAAAGATGGGGTTTATAAGTCAGTTCCACTTCTTATTTACTGTGTGGCCTATGACAAGGTTACTCCACCTGAGTCCCAGAATCTGCATTTGTAAAAGGAGAAAAAGGCCCACCTTGTAGAGCTGTTGTAGAGATTAAACAGCTCTGGAGTTCTAGAACAGAATAGCAGTCAGTAACTCCATTACAGTTCTCTAAGCGTGTGAGGGTTCAAAGTCAGACATCTTCTGGCCACCAATATTCACATCAGTATGAAAGTAACTATGTCAAGAAAAACAAATGTCACTCGTGTATTGCTCTCCACCAAGAAATAAGATGGCAAAGCTGTTGCTTCCCAACAACAAGCTGACTTTGTTTTGTTTTGTTTCTCACCTGTTCTCCACTGTTTTAGCACTTGGAAAAGGATGAATTTTTAAGTGAAAATATGTCATGAGTTATACTATCAAGAATTAGGGTATTACATGTGGGAAAGTTTATAAGAAATGAGTCCCAGCATTGCTTCTGAGGAACAAGGGACTGGGGACAACAGCAGAAAGGAGAACTTTGGCATTTTTAACTTGGTATCACCTATGTTAGTAGTTCAAGATAAGTAAATTTTAAATATAAATACATAACACTAAGCAAGAGTCTACAAATCATTTAAAGTCTAGCTCAACTTCTACCTTGACTCAACCAAATATTTGAGAGTGAAGGTCCATGGGGTCTTTACTGACCTTAAGGCTCTTCTTGCCTGACCACCCCCTTCTCTGATGTTCACTGCTCTTGTCTCCATACTCAGCTTCTAGTTATACTGAATGTCAATGTTACCTGGTTCAGGAAAGTCACACTCTTATCTCCAATAGACTATAAATCCCTAAAAGACAAGGAACAAGCCTTCTGAGTTCTTTATTGCCCACAGCCCCATTCCAGAAAGAGAAGCAATAAACACTTTGGTTTAATCATTTGCTGGGTAGAGAAGTAGCTGCAATTGCTCACAACTTCCACATGTTGTCTTTATTCAGAGTATTATCATGCTGCAGAAGAGGCACACCGTCACTTTAAAGACAATGAATCCTTTCTTTAGCTTAAAAAAGGTTCCAAGTTATTAACCTTTTCAAACTTATTTTAAGTTTATTGGGCTTTTACTTTCTGCCAGTTGGATCGTTGTTTTAGGTTTTTATTACAGTAGGGTAGTTGGGAAGAAACAAAGTACAGAAGATGGAAGGAAAGCAAAGCTCATCCACCAAAAAAGACCCCACAATTTCCTGAATTCACAGTATTCACCCACCCCTCCTTTATATTAAAGCATGGGCAGAATTTTTCTGAAAATCAGCAAGAACTCTATCAGGGCCAAAAGCACAGTGAGCAATAGGGAATTTAAATTTTAAAAATTACTGAGAATTTTCCCTTTATTCTTGTTTGTCACAAAATTAATCTAGTGCTTATAATACCAATTTGCTCACCATGAATTTTGCTGAAAATAAGACAGAGAGGCCCTATGAAGTAGTGCAACCTGATAGTGTTATAATAAAGATAAGAACTGCAGGAGTTATAGAAAGTAAACCTGTGATAAGACTAGCATCTCAGAGGAGTTTGTGTGGGGGACAATGGGAAGGGAATGACAATCCAGGCCAATTAATCCCTCTCCCTGCACCAGCAAACCTGCCCTTTAGTTTTTCCTAACTAAATGAATGACCCCTCCACCCATCCAACTGTCCAGGTCCCAAAACTAGGAATCATCTTTGATTTCTCTCCTAGCATCATTTCCTACTTCTGTGAGTACTTCTCACAGTTGCCCCCAGGGCCACCCTCTTTTAAGTCACCATCATCCCTTACCCAGACTACTACTAGAGCCTCCCCACTTTCTGCCTAAAGACATCGTTTCCCCTTCTCTGTTTGCCCTTCACACTACATACAGCTTAAAATCATCTTTAACGAATGGAAATCCAATTACAACACTGTGGTATAAGAGTAAGTCCAAACTCATGTTAGAGTCACCTGAGAAACTTTTAAAATGCAGATGCCTGACATCTACCATGCAGATTCTGACTTACCTGGTCAGAGGTGTGGCAGGAACTACAGATGACTGCACTGTGCAGGCATGTCTAGGTCTCACCTCCCACTACTTCTTGCCTCATTCCCTGGACCTACCCACAGCAACCTTCTCCCCTGTTATGCCCACCTTACACTCTGGCACTGCAGGCCCATCTGCTTCAACAATCTTCTCCACGATCATCACTCAGGTCTCACTCAAATGTCATTAGCTCAGGGTAGTCTTCCTAGCCTTGACTAAAATCACCTGCCACGGGGCATATTATCACAACTCCTCACTACCAGTGGAGACACAGGGAGAGTGAGGAGCCTCTCACACTCACCCAGGACAAGCAGTACATGCCACAGTGCTGGTGCTCAGCTGGATGCTCATCAAATGCATGAAGGAAGGAAGAGCAAACCAATGAAGACATGATACTTAAATGTAAGTTCCTGGGGAGGAACAACCGTTACATATCCATGCTCTGGTTTGGCACACTGTGACAGTTGATGAGAAATGCTATAATCTAACTAACTTTAGTAGGGCAAATGCTATGAAGGCTATACCACTGCAGACTTCTTATTTTCTAAAATAGACAATGGTACTGGTAATCTAGTTAGTTTTTCTACAAAATAACAAGAACTAGGAAGATCTCTCCTACCAAATAAAATAGTGCCTAAGTAAAATTTTTAAATGAACCTTCAAGAGTCATTACTCACAATTGTAAAAATGTGGCCTGGCACCCACATTTCTGGACTGGGCAGAAAGGTACTTTCCTTCCTTTCCATACACTCTCCCTCCAGTCAGTCCAAGTAGGTTGGCCCTTTTCCAAACTTGCCTCATGCCTCTTACCCTCCATACTTGGTCATCCTGCCCCTCACTCGAGAAATCTCACTTCTCTCCAAGTCTCTGCTTGTTAAAATTCCAGCCATTCTGAAAAGCCCAGATAAAACATTACCATGTTTATAACACCCTCCTAATACTCCATTTTTTTCCTTATAATAATTTCATTATGATTACCATACTTTCATTCTGGTCCCCTAAACGTATTCTACATAGATCAGATGAATTAGACTTTTGAAAATAAAACCTTAGCAATGAACTCCCTTTCAGTAATTTCTCACTTAACCTAAGCCCAACTCCTTAAGGTTCCAAACCCACCTTCTGGGTTCATCTTGGATACTGTTACATTGCTCACTCCAGCCATTCTGACTTCCTGCTAATTCTGCAAAGTAACCCACTCCCCCTCAGGGCCTTGGGACACTCTTTCCTTGGCTCCCCTTCAAACTGACTTCCTCTCACCCTTCTGATTCTTGACATAGTCCTACTAAAGGAGTCTTCCCAAGACTACTCAAAGGAAGGTGTGTTCCCCCACCTCCTTTACTGCCTGCTACAATTGGCTGTGTAAGGTTCCTTTACAACCTCTAGCTATTTACTTTTCATGCTTGATTTCTGCCTCTCTGTTAACATATAAGCTCCTTGAAGGTGGTGGCCATGTCTGCATTGTTCACTATTGTATTCTCAGTTCCTGACAATGGCTGGCTCATGGTGGATGAATGAATGAAAAAATGTCTAATTCTTAGTCTCCACAAACAAATGAGTCCTTCTTCTCAACACCTCCCTGCAATGAAACTTTTTGTTTTATACCTCTCTAGTAGTGTTCTCATAGAGCACCTTATATTGCAGTTATTTGTGTGTGAATTTGTCATTAGCCAAGCTAGCTTTGTATTTAATCATCTTTGTTGTCACCAAAGCACCACATGAATCTCAAAAAATAACAGAAGATCAGAAGAGAAGTAAGAAAAAGGATGTGGGAAGGAAAGAATTCAAGAAAAGGAGAAGGAAATGGTAAAATAGAAGAAAGGAAGGAGAGGAAAAAAGGAGTGACTATGATACATAAGGATTAAAGAAAATTCATTTGTAATTGAGTAATAGCATATAAATTAGTTCCCATGATTGGAACAAAAAACCTGAGATAATCAACTCATGAGAGGAAGAGTTTATTTTG
Organism: Castor canadensis; assembly: GCF_047511655.1. Classification (NCBI taxonomy): domain Eukaryota; kingdom Metazoa; phylum Chordata; class Mammalia; order Rodentia; family Castoridae; genus Castor; species Castor canadensis. The sequence continues at coordinate 131,644,677 of NC_133393.1, read as the reverse complement.
GCCCGCAGTTTCAGTCCATGATTGATTAGCCCTGTTGCTTTGGGCCTATGGTGGGGCCACATCATGGCAGGAGTGTATAGCAAAGGGAGCTGCTTACCTCATGGTGGTCAGGAAGCAAACAGAAAAACAGGAAGGGGAACCAATATCCCCCGAAGGGCACGCCCCCAGAGACATAACTTCTTTTGACTAGGCTCTACCTCTCAAAGGTCCCATTATTTTCCAGTAGAACCATAGGCTAGAGACTAAACCTTTAATGCACAGGCCTTTGGGGGATACTTTTGCCAACCACAACAGTAAGGCAATGGTCTCTCCTGACTATAACTTTTTTGGCTAACATTTCTATATTTTTTCTATCTTTTTCTTCTTTCTATTTTGACTAAACATCCTCTCTACACTTTTGTGCTGTTTTACCTTTAGTCCCAGTATGACAAATAACTTGAATCCTCTACTTTTCTGGAGGCTAGGTTAGTCCATTATGTCTACAATTAGCAGGCTGACCTTGACAAACCAAACAATACCCTTATTTGCCACACTTCAGCATCAAATGGGAGTAACTAACCAGTCAGCTCCCAAAGTTTGTTTTGAAAACAACAGGCTACCAGAAATTTCCATTCCTGGAAATCCAATAAACAATCTTTGCTGTTCTCTCATTTTCCTTTGGCAACTTCTGTCTATGTGTGTTGAATTTAGTTGTGTGTTTTTCTGTATCTCCTGTTGCTTATCTTTCTGGGATCAGATTGGGGTGGGGTACATAAATGAGTTGTACCAAACAGAATTTTTAGCTGGTTCCTAAAAGTGAAAGTCATGGTTGACAAGTTCCTTCCTTGGCTGTAGGAAAAGAGGTGGGGTAAAGAAAGCAGTAGAACAAAGAGGAGAATGACATGGGGCTCTCAATGGGCAAAGTGCAAGTAAACAGAGAACAGAAATGATTTCAAAATAGCCCAACTCCATTCTGTGGAGAACAGATAGAAAGATGAATTGGTTTGGAGTGAGAAAAATTCATTTTTCAACCAAAGAATCCAAGAACAATTTTTTTCTTTATCAAGCATCTAAAAAAAATGCAAAAGAAGTTTGTAAATTTTCAAAAAAAACTAGGTGAAAATTTTATTATTATTCATATATGCAACTCTTTTTAACTGTAATAATTTTACTGTAATTGGTAACAGATTTTTTTCTCATCTTCTGCCATTCTCCCCATTCCCCATGTGCCCCCTACCTCCAAGCCAAGATTTTATCAACAATTGTTACTTCTGGGATTTTTTTTTCCATTCTAGTTACATCATGTGCAATAAAAGTAAACATATTTATAACTAGCATGTTGTGCAACACAATACACTTCTCTATTTTGCTGGTCCTCAGAACTTAAGGAGTCATAAAACACTCCACACTCCCACAAAATTAAATGCCTCAGTATTTCAAATTCTTAGTAAAATGTTCTTAGTCCTTGAATTCCTGGAAATCTGTGAGGATAGCTCAGAAGAATAAGGTTCCACAAAACCACAACAAATAACAGCAACAAAATGATTTGAAGAAGTTATTTGATTTCATAAGATTTAACTGTGCCCAGTTCTATTCTCAAATTTCCACATTTATCTTTCTTATAATAAAATGAGATAGTAACTTGAGGCTAAACTATGTATCCCCAGGGTTTAATGAAGGCTTTGGATATGAACCAATATAAAGTGGAATCAGATTAAAATCTACCAAATTAAAATGGCGAACTGTTCATGTAAATCTACTTAATAACAAATCAACTTGTCTTACCAACTGAATAATGCCAAACATAAAACCTTCCGTTGAACTTAAAACGCTGAAATACAAAATGCCATGAACTATAAAGAACCACAAACATTCTGACTAAAAAAGAATGAGTTGGTTTGTATTCCTAGCCTCTTATGAGAAATATTTAGTTCCTGATTTACAGATTTGTGTTTATTTCTTTAAAAACTGTGGTGTTCCTAAACAAGTCTCCAAATTTATCTTTGTTTGATAAATAAAATAAAAAGAACAGTAAGAGGGAAAATATCTCATGCTCATTGCTAAATATATGTTCTGATAAATCTTTGGAACCAGACTGTAGATTTCAATCTCAAAACATTTGGATTGCTTTGCTCATGGGGATGGGGGAGGGTGGGAGGTGGAGTATGGGGTCTGGTTTAGTCCTATATATGGTAATGTATCTTTTAGAGCAAATCCAACCATGAGAACAATAGTAGCAATGAGGAATAACTGGTAAATTTCACTCCTCAGCATAAGTAAGCATAGAGTATGAACACATTACTACACTTACTAATGCCTTCCCCCACTTAGGTACAACACCTGGTCCTGTGGCTCTACCTCCAACACATGCTCTGAGTCCAGTCATGCTTCACTATCTAAACCATTTCCATCTTCATCCAGGCCACCATCATCCCTACATGGACAATTGCCACGGCCTCTTCAAGCCACCATGCTTCCTCCTTGATCCTCTACAAATCATTTTTCTACTCCAAAGCCAGAGGAATCTTTCAAAACTCTCTCCAAATTAAGACATGTGCCCATACACTTTCCTCCTCTCTTTTTCATCCTTCCTACAATTATTTTCTTGTAGAAATGGAAAGATTGAACAAACAACATCTGATTCTATTTTTTCTTTTTCAAACTCTGATAAGAACTGAGTTAAGAAAAGTGGTCTCATTGCTAGTGGAGTACCTGCTTAGCAAGTTTGAGGCCCTGTTAAGAAGAAGAAGAAGAAGAAGAGAGAGAGAGAGAGACAGAGAGACAAAGACAGAAAGAGAAAGAGAGAGAGACAGAGAAGGAAAGAAAGAAATAAAGAAAAGTGGTCTCAAAAATTACCACATTTTTAGCAGTGATATCCTACTGTTTTCAAAATCTGAAACAGAAAGTTTGAGTCACGCTCACATATCCAGAAGCCATATGTCTGATGAGCCCAATGTCCCAGAATACTGCTAAGAAGAACCAGAGATGGAAGAAAGGTGGGAGAGGAGACTGATGGATATCACAAATGCCAAACATCACAGTTCCCTCATAAGTCAAACCTAGTAACTAGACCATCTATTTTTCTACATATAATCAAGGGAATGTGTTTGTCAGACAAGGGAGCTCATTAGAAAATGTACACCAGCAGCCTACCAGAGAGGAAGAGACAACAGAACTATGAAAATCAGACATGAGAATTCAAATGCACATACAAACACATTAGGCATTTGGAAATGTTTATCTATTAGGCATAATGGAAAACTCCACTTGGAGTAGACCTAAGAGGATCTACTGTATCAGAGCACAATATTCCCAAAATAATCTTGAAATAATAAGAAAATATTAGACAATATTCCTAATACTTTATTAAAAGATGGGGATGTGTACAATATGTCTCAGCACATTTTCCAACAATAACTAATGATACTCTTTAAATGGTTACAATTGAGCCAGGGTGGTGGTACACACCTGTCATCCCAGCACTCAGGAGGATGAGGCAGGAGAATTACAAATTCATGCCCAGCTTGGGCTATATAGCAAGATTGAGGCCAGCCTGAGCTACATAGTGAGACACAGTCTCAAATATCCAGACAAAAAGGTTACAATTTCTTAGATGAAAATTTCATTCCATCATGACAATGATAATAAAGTGAACAAATACACTGACTGACCAAGAAATTAACTGATTATCTGTGCAAACTGAATCATTTCTGTGGGTGGTGTGTTCAGCCTCAAGAGGGCACTCAAGGCTTCCCACCTGCAGGTGCCCAAGGAGAAGGAAGAAAGCTGTCCACAGGGGTTGAAGGCAAGAAGCCTGTTTGTCCTGGCTGCTGAGAAGTTTCATGGATACTTGACAGGTCAAGAAATTAATGTCTAGTGCTCTTATCTACTTTTTCCCACTGGACCTATTTTTTCTCTGGACCACTCCTCCCTCTTCTCTTATATACAAAGGCTCCCTACTACTTGTGAGGGCTTTGCTCTTCTTCATCCAAAAAGTATTTATTGAGCATCTACTCTAGGTTCTGAGGAGGCAGCAGTGAACAAGAAAAGCCTTAGAAGAACCAGCTCACACCAGCTCTGCTCTAGGCCTTGGGCATCCAGGCTCCCTTGCTTCCTCTCACTATCACTGTGGTTCTCAAGAACTAAAAATGAAGTGCCAAGACAGGCTGCAGTCCAGAGGGCCCCGTGTGGCTTACATGTGGTTTGGCATGGCTCAGCTGGGGCCTTATGACAATTAGTATGATTCTTTAGTGAGAATGGTGTCCTGGAAATGGAATTTCACTAACTGGATCATGGCTTAACTGGTCTTAAAACCATGAAACCTACAGGGTCATTTTTGAGCATTTATTATGTGCATTGTAATAGGAACTGGAGATAATGAACAAGACAAAGATACCTTACCTTTGCCACTTACTTGGAGGGGGGAGATTCAATAACTGAAGAACATAAACATGAATAAATTATGTTTTAGACAGTGATTAGAGCTTTAAAAGAAGTACAAGGAAGTGTTGGGGATGTAGCTCAGGGGTGGGCTGCTTGCCTAGCATGCACAAGGCCATAACACTGAAGGCTCAGCACCACAAAGAACAACAAAACAAACAAGAAGTACCAGGAAAGAGTAATGAAAGATGTTGGGGCCGTGGCCAGAAGGCTGATTATAATTATAATCAGTATATGTTTTTATTAGTAGATCTCTTCACTTTCTCTACATTCTTTAGAATTGTTCTAAGGATGGATTTTGTTGAGCCTAGAACATGATCCACATCCACCTAACAAAGTATCTGCTTAAAAAGCAACAAAATTTTCAGTGACAGCCAGTCTGTACCTTAACAGTAATCACCTGCTGATTTGTCTTGTTTTGAAACAAAATTATTCACTAGGTATCAAAAGGTTACCTTTAGAAAACAGGTTGCTAAGGGCAGAAAGACAGCTGCTTCCCCTCCCTCCCTGTCCGCCCTTCCCCCAGGGCAAATAAAAGGTGTTAGGTGCACTCATTCTGAAGAAACTCAGTATGGGGGCTGTAGCACCATGGGCCTGATGTACTCAGAATCTTAAACTGGCTGACCAGTTCCAGTGACTGGGCCAATGGAGTTATAGTTGTGGGCAGGCAAGACCAGAGACCCTGCTCCGAATGCTCCTATCTTATTTCTAAGTTCTCTAGGTCAGTAAATTGTGAACCCTAGGCTTTGTGGTCCTTTTGGTCAGCCAAAACCTAGAACCTGGAAACTAAGTGTCACTGAGATGTTGATCACAGGGTTGTTTCATTTGTATGCAGGACACAGATGAAGGGAACTTTGCAAATCAGAAGAGGATACAGGCCTGAGCACAGGAGGTACCAGTCTCTGACACATGGCTCATAAGCCCATCACTCCTTTGTAAGGCATAAGACAACACTCAGGAACTGCTGCTGTTTGGATTATGAATTCTGAGTGCAGTCTTACCAGAAGATTAATAATAACCAGTTTTTATGCAAAATTAGGTTTTATAGCAAAATCTTCTACTGTCAATGGAAGCTAAACAAAACAATCAATACAGGTATATCTTTTTTTTCTTGGTGGTGGTGATACTGGTGTTTGAACTCAGGGCGTACTAATTAAGTGTTCTGCTTGAGCCATGCCACTGCCTTTTTTGCTTTTAGTTGTTTTCTTTTTCAGATAGGGTCCTGTGCTTCTTGCATGGGGTCAATCTCAGATTGGGATCCTCCTATCTGAACTATCATCACCTCTCGTGTAGCTGGGATTACAGCCCAGCTTGTTTGTTGACATGGAATCTCACTAAATTTTTGCCCAGACTGGCCTCAAAATGCAATCCTCCCAAAAAGCTGGGATTATAGACATCAATCACTGCCTCTAGCCTACAAGTATACCAAAAAAAAAAAAAAAAATCCTTTACATGTGTTAATTTGAAGGTAAATAAATCTTAAGTTTTAAGTTTTTTAAATGCTAGGCCTTAAAATTTTTATTTTAAACATATTAATACTTTTGTGATAGCTAGCCTGCAAAATAACCCGGTGGTTCTTGCCTCCTACATTCACACCCTGTTATACCCTCCCACCTCAGACCACCCTACCCCACCCAGGGTAACCTGTGCACCCAATAGCATAGCTGTGAAAAGACAGAGGGTAATTTCTAAGACAAAGTCATAGAAGACATTGTGGCTTCCTCTTTGCTCTCTATAATTGTTCCCTTGGGAGGAAGCTGGCCTTCATGCCATGAGGACACCCAAACAGCTCAAGGAGAGGGCCAAATGGGAAAGAAGTGAGACCTGCCAGCAACCACAAAGCGAGCCAAACTGGACATGGATCCTCCAGTCCCAACTGCCATCTTGAAAAGTCATGACAGACCTTCAGCCAGTCCTGACTTCTTGGCCAAGAAAAACTATATAAAATAATAAATGTTTATTGTCTCAAGTTGCTAAATTGGGGATAACTGGTTATGAAGCAATCAACAACATATAAACATTTATATGGTTAGGTTATTAGCGAGAAATGAAGCATTACATGTCAAGTATCAACTCATACTAGGTCTAGCTACTTCATACACTTAAATAAGCCATATACATAAACTGGTGGTCAAGAGAATGAGTTCTAAAGTAAGGCTCAATTCAAACTCTATGCTCCACACTGTGTGCTATAAGACAAGGTATTATCTATCCAGCTTTTGTAAAGTGGAGATAATAGCAGCACCTGTTTCATAGGCTGTTTTGTAATATATCAGTAACATGGTAAGTGTTTGATAAATGCATGCTACTATGATGTTTGAATAAATGAAGCTATTCCTTATAAAAGGGAAAAATAGTAGAACTAGTAGCACAACACACATTTGGCTATGGTCTAGCTTGCTCTCCTCTCTCTCTCTCTCTCTCTCTGCCATATGTAGCAAAGGAAAAAACAGAAACAAAAAGGCCAAAGAAGGCAGCCAAGATTTGAGCTAATAACCCTTAGTCACATCCAGCCAGGGTAAGGCGGGAGCCCATGTAGCTTATCATATAGACAGGAATGCTTCCAAGAGAGAAAAGGAGCTTGTTAAGAACGGTGCTGACATGATAAAAGCGAGAGCACACAAGGAAGGGGTGAGGATAGGTAAGACACCTAAAAAACTAGCTAGCATTTGTTGCCCTTAACTCAGAGAAACTAAAGCAGATACCTTAAAAGCAACTGAGGCCAATAGGAAAAGGGGACCAGGAACTAAAGAAAAGGTTAGATCAAAAAGAATTAACCTAGAAGGTAACACCCATGCACAGGAAATCAATGTGAGTCAACTCCCTGTATAGCTATCCTATCTCAACCAGCAAAAACCCTTGTTCCTTCCTATTATTGCTTATACTCTCTCTACAACAAAATTAGAAGTAAGGGAAAAATAGTTTCTGCTGGGTATTGAGGGGGTGGGGGGGAGAGTGGGGGGTGGAGTGGGTGGTAAGGGAGGGGGTGGGGGCAGGGGGGAGAAATGAACCAAGCCTTGTATGCACATATGAATAATAAAAGAAAAAAAAAAACAAAAACAAAAACAAAAAACAGTGCTGAGACAGCAGGCTTAAGGCAGAACTGTCCATAGCGAACTATAAGTGACTAGAGTGTAGAAAGCACTGTTCACAGTTGAAAACAAAGCTCTGGAAAGCAGATGCAAATTACAGAGCTATACTGAGAGGACAAAATAAAACATAAAGAACTTAAAGTCAAGTAGTTAAGGTATTACACTTAAGTCTTGATGGGCTATGATTCATTTAAGCAGTGATTGAGAAGTTCACTTACCAAAAGGTCCTAAGTGAATACATCATCTGTTCAAAATACAGTATCAATGTTCTTTTCTTAACAGTTTCAATAGAACAAATTACATACTCATATAGGCTTCATTTAATAGTGACTGTAATTAAACTTCCAGTTTAGACCATATAAACAGGGCATCTGCTGGCATCTCCTTGTAGGTAAAGCACCTTTGAGGAAACAAACACATCCAGGACTGCTTCCAAATGTGATTGGTGAAGTTTTTGTGATCTTTGCTTTGTGACTTCCTATGTTATTGGTTTAGTAGTAATTTTTTATGCTAAACAACCAGAATCTACTTTTTTCTTCACTTATGTTCATACTTTTTATTTTATCTTTTTTTTTTTTAAAGCAGGGTCTCATTATGTAACCTAGACTGGTCTGGAACTTGCTGCTATGTTGCCCAAAATGGCCTCAAACTCATGATCCTCCTGCCTCTGCCTTCTGAGTACCAATACTACAAGTGGCAAGAGCCACCACACTTGGCCAATACTTCTATCTAAAAAAAGAAAAGGATTTGTATTTGTGAAAAGTCCTCAAGTTTACCTATTTTTTTTTCCTACAAAAGAAGTATAGTACAAAAAAAGAATATGGTAGATACAAACAGACTGCCAGGTCAGTTCAATGACCTGGCCCAACTTTCCCCAAGACTGACCCAAAATTCATCAAGATGGTTTATACTCAACTATGGGAACAGACACCCTCAAAGAACCTCTTAAGTACAGGTTTCCTGTAAGTGGAATTTTCACCTCTCTGTTTCATTCTTTTTTCTGAGGTTTTCCATGTTGTGGGTCACTTCCTCTTTACTGTTGTCAATTTTCACCTCTTGATCATACTATATATAATTCCCTTTATTATGACATCTGTGATGTTCCCATTCAGAAACTACAAGGTATCACATAACTAGGTAATTTAGATACTGACACGTACATTCGTGTCTAAGGACACGAATTCATATTCATACTGAATATGAATGCAAAATATAATTTTCAGAAGTTAAAGATATAATTCAGATACAAATATATAGTGAGTACATGTCAAAATTCATATAATTCATTAATGACAGCAAGAGGGCAAAGAACCTGATACATAGAGTGAGTTAAAAAAAGAATGCTGGAACAAAATTCTAAATTATATGCAAAGCTGGTTAATAGTCTATAAGGCAATAGAACAACTTTCAGATTATCTTTTCTATCTGCCAGAAATAATTTTGGATTATATCAATTTATAACTTTAGAGAATCTGGATACTGATTAGTAGCAAACAGTAAATAAAACAAAGCTGCATTCTGTGCAGAGTGATTTTGAAAAGGCAAGTTTCAGATTATTTTCCTTAATGTGAACAAAGCACCGGTTTAGTTATCCATGATGATAATTGCACTTTACTCTCCCTGAAAAACTCACTAAAGTAAGACGTCAAAACAGAGGCTGCATCTGAGGTTCAGATGTCAGGTTTATGCTCCCAAAGTTCCTTTCTGCATTATACTCTCTCCTTTATTAAAGTTCTATGCCAAATATTGACTCCAGGTTCTGAGTGGCCCTCCTTAAGCTGTAATCTGCTTAAGGGCAGAAACATGACATGTTTGTCTTCGTGTTCATTACAAAAGCCAGCAGATCTTACTCATAAAGATTTATTCACTCATGCAACAAAAATGTACTGGGTGCCTACTAGCTATGGGAGCTATGCTAAGTTTGTGGTAGTGAACCAAGTTCTATAAAGAAAAGCAGCTCAACCAAGAAAGAGTGCCCCTAAAGGTTGTTAAATAAATAGGGGCTCATAAAAATGCCCATCACAATTCCAAAACTAGAAATTAAAAAAGAAAGGCTTGAAAGAGAAAGCACACAATGCTGGCAGCGAAGGACAGGTGTGTGGAAAGAGAAACAGACAAAACCCACAGTAGAAAAGCAAAAAAAAAAAGAGAGAGAGAGAGAAATCAGAAAGCAAAAGACAGATAACATAAAAATTGCTCTGTATTACTAAGTGAGTACGCATGTGTTCTTTCACCCAAAAGCTATGGTAATGATGACAGTAATTGGATTTGAAGAGAAAATCTAAAAAATAAAGAGGGTCATGTGACTTTGAATTATTTACATTAAGTTAAAAACAAGTGAGACAGTGGAGTATTACTAAAGGAGCCTACACCCTGCCAGTCTGAAATATTACAAGACATCCACTAGAGGCAAAGCAGACATGCAAATCATGCTCCTCCCAGCTTAAAATCCTTCAGGGGCTTCTTGTTCTGTGACTAAAACCACTTCTGTCCAGGGCTAACATAGATCAGCAAGGTCCAGCTTAGTTCTGAGCCTCTACCCTTTGCACATGAAGTTCCAACAACATGACTTTCTGACAGGGCTGGGACACACCAACCTCTTCCCCTTTGACCTTGCTGGCTCCTCTACCTAGGATTCTTTAGGCCTGGCTGACTTCTGCTCATCCTTCAAGTATCCGTCTCAATGTCACCTCCTTAGTCAGACCTTCCCTGACCACCCATCCAAAGAGCCCTCACTCACTCACCTACCCTAGGATAGGGTAGGTGTTTAGTATTTTCAAACACACTACCTTCATTGTTTCTGTGACAATAAGGATCTTGTCTTCATCATTAATGATTAGACCCCCAGAATAGTGCCTGTATCCACTAAGCACATATTTAAAAAGCCTGCAGTTAATATGAAGAACTAGGATCCATGCCAAAGCCCTAGAATAGTTGTACAACTTCTGGTGATTTCTTCAAGGACATATGCAGCCCCATGGCTGCAATAACTTCAGGGAAGCCCTAAAGGTGCCTATTTCTAAACGACTCCCAAAAGAGCCTGCATTTTATTCTTTCTTCCTTAAACTTTCAAGTTCTATGGTTTTCCACAGGCAAAAGCAGGCCTCAAAGGGAGACTGAAGCCCTGGGTCAGGAGACATACAACACCTATGCTCTGACCGCGGCTTGCAGAAACACCTCACCCCATGCAGTGCCGCCAGAGTGACAGCTTCTTGAATATCAGTAAGAGGAATTCAATACATTTGCCATAAAATAACATTACATTATGCTTATGGTTAATCATAGCAGTGGTTCTTTATTTAAAGAAGAAAAAAATAAGTTGAGGATTTCACTATCTGAAATCCCAAGAGCTCTGAAAACCCAACATTTCATCATAATCATTTGGCAGCAAAACCTAACCTGATCTGACCTGAACTCCTAAGCCTGGATTCATGTGGTGACAAAACCTGACCTGAGCTGACATGAGCTATTTATAGTTTTTATTTACCCCACTGTGTGTGAATATTCATCACTTCACTCAGAAATATTAATGTGTTTGATTATAGGATCCTGCTCCAGACCACACTGCAGAACTATGTAATAACTGGTATACACACAATGTTATACTTTTTTACAAAAAAAAAAAAACAACAAAACCCCTCAATTCAGCAAAAGAGAGCCTCAAAGGATTTTTTTTTTTTTTAATACAGGGAGGGTCTCCAAGATGGCTTCAAACTCTCAATTTTCCTGCATCAGTCTCCAAGTGCTAGGATTACAGGTGTGTGTCAAATGCCTAGCAAAGGTCTGGATACAGAATTGTAGAACTATGTTTACTCTGATTTAACTCTCTGGACCCTGGATTTTTCACAAATCTGAAATTTTTTGGGGAGAAAATATCATTTCTCTGGGAAAATACACTCATAATTTCAAACAAGCAACTTTGAAATGAACTTTGGAAAACCACAAATTCCAGAGCTGGGAACTAACTATATAAAAGTATATGAAATAAAGAAAATTTCTTCATGACGAAAGGTTTTCATTCAGAAAAAACGATCAAGCTCTGCTTCCTATGCCCAGGAGTCTTCAGGAAGTTTTGGCTTCTAATCTTCTTGAATCTCTCCATGCACAAAGGAGCATCTTAGAATATTAAAACGTCAACTAAGGAAGAGTAGTAGAATCCTGTTAACTGCTTCCATTCTGTCATGATGTTCATTAAAGGTTCTGCCAAAGTTATGTTTTTATGATTTTTATTGCAGCTTATAGTTAACTTTTCTAGCAGAAAGAATCAAGTGCCTCCCTTTCAATCCAAGGTGAGCTTACAGAATTCCAAGTCCAAGGCAGTCTGGAGAACTTTAGCGAGACCCATTCTCAAAACAGAAGGACAAGACAGAACAGAAAGAGAAAAAGAAAATGGGGAGAGGGGTAATAATTCAAGAGGCTGAGATAGGAAGATGATAAATTCAACTTTCTTATAATCAGCATGTGAATATGATGAATCCTATAGCGAATTATTTTTCTTCCACTTTCTTTTGGCTGCTAGGAAAATCAAATTTTACATGTTCCTTGTTCTAACCCTACTTATCCCAGTCTTGTCATTTTCTTTTTAAACTTATTTTTTGCCCTAATTTCTTTTTTTTTTAATTTTTTTTATTTTAGATGGTGGTAAATTTCTTCACTATCTCTTTTGTTTTGTTTTTTGAGGCACAGTCTCACTATGTAGTCCAGGATGGCCCTGAACTCATAATCCTCCTACTCCAGCTTCTCAAATGCTGGAATTATAGGTATATACCACCAGGCCCTGGCTCTGCCCCTCCCTCCCTTTTTTGAGATAGGGTTTTACTAAAGTTACCCAGGCTGGCCTTGAATGTGGAATCCTATAGCCTCCACCTACAGGCAGGTGCCACAGTGCCTTGCTATAAGGTGGAGTAAGAATAAGTACAGAAGCAATTGCTGATTTAATAATGTATTAGCATGGATCCATTTACTTCCAACTGTAAAGACTTCAGCAAAGACAGAATTCTACCTCATTCTACTTGACCAATAATTAAATCCTTTCATACCAAAATGCCCATGACCATCACTGATTACATGAAAATAATCATAATTAGGAAAAGCAACAGAAGCACCTCAGTTTTGTTGCATGCTTTAAATACACACAATCACCTAAGAAAAATGGCTAAGGTCTGCTTATCACATTCTCCCTGAGGACCGAGGAGGCACCTGTTTCAGGGTAGCCTTCTTGCTATCTGTGCTTCCAACCCCATCTCTCCCACCATCTATCATACACACACACACTCCCCAGAGCACCACTTCTAAGCATGAGACTGGGAGATGCTCTGGACCTCTTACTTGCCTAAGTTACTGGAAGACAGTGGAGTTACTTAAAGAAGATTGAGAAGACTCAAAGAATATTCATGTAACTCCCCTAAAAACCACATATTTTCTGTTGATCACCCTTAGAGCTGCTGGTCACCCTTTTTGATAATTCCAAAGCACTAGAATTTTTTCAAGTATAATTCATAACATCTGTAGAGTCCTTCAATTAAACTTCGAAAAAAAAAGGATAGGGGTATAGCTTAAGGGTAGAGTACTTGCCTAGCATGTGTGAGGCCATGGATTTGATGCCCAACACCCACCCATCCACCCCCCCAAAAAAATTTAGGTTAACAACTGGCAATCAAGTTCATAAACAGTAAATTAGTATATATAAGCAAACCTGCCCTCCCCACCACGCTCCACTACGATGTAAGAACCATATAACTCTACAAAAAATGAAGAGGAGGTTTACATTACTTCAAGAAATGAAGCTGAGGTTCCCTACAACTAGGAAGTGGCAAATTCATTCTAGGTATTAAGTGGGCAGTTAGATCAAGATACCTGGTTTTCTTGTCTAAAATCAGATTCTAATGGAATTATATTTGAATATAGCAAAAACTCTCCAAGGCTGAAATCAGGGTGTAGATGAAACCATTCTTTTTAAGTGCTGCTATTATTACTTTTATATGTTATTATTGTTAGATAGCTTTCACACTAGAACCTGACTTCTAGCTAATGCAATTCTATTTTGACATCAAAAACAAAAGATGATTGGGGAAGATTTTTCAAGGAAAAAAGTTTGAGTTTAAGAAACAACAATGTATGGTAAATGTTGATTGTTGTGTTAAACCTCTAATGTTACTTGGTTTTTTAACTTAAATTTTAACTTGTAAAATTTGATCAAAATGTTAGTGTGAAATTATAAAAAAATGAAAATTTTTGATGATATAATATTTTATTGCATAATCTCAAGTATTACCTTAAAATCGGAAATTTTGCCACTGTTTCTTAGCAATTCAGAAAAGGATTCATAAAGCAAGGATTTGGCACCCAAATATGAATATAAGACCAGAATGTTCTCATAATCTTTATACTTGATCTTCAAATATGCACCATTCCCAGTAATATACATAAAAACAAATAATGGTAGACTTTTATAATTCAAAGAACACTTCAATTTAACATAGGGAATAACATTTTGATAAGTAGCTTCTCTAGCAATGGAACTGGCTGTCTCAAATAGCAGTCAGAAATGTAAAACATATTCCTAAAATTTCACAGAAAACTAACCTCAATGACTTCTACACTTTCATTCAACTTCAAAATTCTGTGAGCGCATCAACTTATTAACCACAGAAACAACAGAGACACTCTCCGAGTCCTGGGTAAGTTACTAATACCTAAAGGCCATATGAACTCATAAAATGCTACCAACAGGTACCCAGGACCAGTCTCACAGCACATGAATTACTCGCACTGCAAGTGTCTAAACAGGAATAACCTACCATATACTAAAACGAAACTATTTCAGAAGTGAAGTTTGGATAAGCTCCTGGGAGAGGCCTGGCCCGCAGCTGCTTGGTGAGAAGGCATACAACCTGATCTTGAACCTGAGTGGCACAAGCACCTGACTACTAGTACCGCTTGCCCCTGCCAAACAAAAACCCCGGCTCATCACATGCAACAGACTTCCCAGCAACCTGTGAGCGCTAGTTTACCGAAGCTGGACAGGCTGGACAAGCTGGACGGCCGGCTGTGTTAAGAAATGCCATGTTCCCGGTATTGTCTTTCCCAAACACACATGCTAATGTTTGTGCAAGATTCACGTTTCACTCGGGTTCGGACCAGGCTAGGTTTTGCTTCCTTAAGACAGGGCAGAGTGTCCCTGATTTTGGTTCATATTTACCTTTCCCTTGGGCCAAATTGGACACAAGCGAACAAACACTCCTTTTGAGTATGCTGTCACCCGCACGGCTCTGCCGCAGCGGGGGACGCCTGTAGGCTGCACCGCTGCAGGGCTGCGTGGGACCGCGGAGCGCCCTTGGCCGTGGACACGGCGCCCAGCCCCGCGCGCAGCGCAGCGAGCCGAGCACAGCACAGCGCAGCGCAGCACCGGGCGCCCAGACCAGCTCTGCCCTATCTGCGGCTCACACACACAGCGCCACCGCGCACGCCTGTTCCTAGAGGAGGAATTCCAAGAAAAAGCAAGAGCCGGGTTCCCTAGAAACATGAAATTAACACAAGGGAGATGGAAACGAAACAGCAGATGCCTGAAAGACTTCCCCTTGACGGTTTCCTGCCTTCTTGGAAAATCTTTGCATTAAAATAGATTGGATTACCCTGCTCGGCCAGACGCAGCCAGAGACCTTCATCTGGGGCGAACATGAAAGCTGTGTGCCATCTTTGAACATTTTTCTTTCGAGTGGTTGATATCAAGGAGTCAAGCCGAGCCTTTTGCATTACAACAGAGAACGTTGCACAACACCGACTTGCAAACCAGACAACTGAAGTCGCAGAGAAGAGAAAGGTAGAGCATTAAGAAGGAGATCAGAGTGGGAGATTCTCAGCTCGGGAAAGCGCCCGGAGAGTGCACAGTTCAGTCCCCTCATTTTACTGAGAAGAAAACGTCTGTTCGATTCCTAAATTTACTTGCTTTGACCTTAACTACAAGAACACAACAGAATAAAACTAATAGCATTTCCAGAGAGTCCCAAACAGAAGCGGAAAGGCTTGTAATACTTAATCAGCCTCCCACTTCTAAACTCCAGGAACTAATCTCCATCGATCACACTACAAAATTACTACATAATGTGCAAATTTGAGGAAGGTTGATAACCACGTACCAGAGAAGGCCTCTAGCATAGTATATTCCATTTCCATGGCATCTTTCATATTCAAATTATTTTGGTAGCTGAGAATAAGATCCAAAACTTCCTTGTGAGACATCAGGATTTTAAAGGAGAAATAAAGTTTTGACTGTATTTGCACCTTCCTTGACATTTTAACCTTTTTTCCTCTTGATAATCTTTACACAGGGACTCAGAATCCTCAGGGACTGTTTTACATGTGCCCTGCTTTCTAGTAAATCAGACTGTAACCTACAGTCCTAAAAGGATTCTATGCTTACCCCTAACTTGGGAGCTCCAGATAGAGGGAAGTACAAGATACTCTAAACAAAAATCAAATTAAACATCTTTGCGTAGGCATAAAAGCAACACAATTCACTGGAAAACTGTGCAATCAGGCAAAACCATTTGATCTGTAATACAGCAAGTATACAGCTCCAAGAGAATAGCAGTTCTGAGCGTTTCTGTTTTAACAACTCACAGGAGATACACAAAAGCTATCATTCCTCCCTGATGTATGAAGAAATAAAGAGCA
Source organism: Castor canadensis (assembly GCF_047511655.1). Taxonomy (NCBI): domain Eukaryota; kingdom Metazoa; phylum Chordata; class Mammalia; order Rodentia; family Castoridae; genus Castor; species Castor canadensis. The sequence continues at coordinate 131,628,490 of NC_133393.1, read as the reverse complement.
ATTTCATAGCAACTTCAGTTCTAACTTAATGGCCGACCTGAAGGAAAAGCAAGGATGGTTTTTAAGTGTTTATAAGAAAGCAAAGAAAAATGCTGCAAAAATTATTTGGCTGGCAGGCCACAGAGAAAGCCAGAATCTTTGCAGGACTCACCACACTGCAGAGCTGTTTTAAAACCGAAAGTCAGACAACTTTCAACAGGTATTAAGTATTATATGCAACAAAGCTATGAAATGTACATACTGAGACATCACAAATAATATTTATCTCTAGCTATTAGGAGAGAACTACAAAAAGCAAACAAACAAGAATAAATAACTGGTCAGATAGCATTAATCAATGCTGGCCTTAAAAAAAAAAAAAGACGAGAGAATTTCAAAATGATTATGAATGATCAAATGTGACTCCTACATTTTGTAGTTAGGTCTTCACATCAAGAACATGGCTTTCACAGAAATATATGCTTATATTCTAAAAACAGAATCTTACTTTTGTATATTAATGACAGTAACAAATATGATGACAAGAATGAATTCACTTAGCTTCTTTAAAAATATTTTTTTGATTAAAAACAAAACCTTTGATAAACTACTACATTAAGGAAGACTGTGGAAAAGTTAAATTTAACAGCCCCCCTCTAAAATTATTTTTTGGAAAAAAATAATCTTAATGTCATAGAAAAATGTGGATAGCTTATAACTCTCAGAATTCTTTTTATATAGGTAGTCAGCATCTCATTTCTGGGAGTTCTTTAAACTTAAATGAACTATTTTTTAAAAAGATAAATATTTAGATGTGAGAAAAAAAAATGTTTCTAGTTATCCTGCTTCAGTATCTAATTTCTGCTCATCAATGTGAAATACCTAAAAAGTACCTGGTCTACTTTGGGAGGTTTATTTTTCCTATTTTAACAATCATTTATAAACAGATGAGATTACTACTATTTAAAACTCCAAATTCAAATCCATACACCCTGTTGTAAAAAAAAATGTGCACAGTATTACTTAAATATATTTTCCTCTTATATATTGTTTTATTTGTGGTCAAATTCCCCCAGTAAAGTTTTAGTTTCTAAAATAAAGACATTTGTTATTTTATGCTATAAAAGTGAGCAAATGTCTTCTAAAGTTAGGTGCTTCAAAATAAATGACTCAAATGTTTTAATGAAAGCCTCTTATAATTAAAGAAGTGATTTGGTAGTAAGGAAGAAAATGGAAGGCATATTTGCAATAGACAAAAAACAGAGCTGTAATTAGTAGCCTCCCAAATGATTATTAATGTTCACCCTATAAAATACTACTCTTCCAAAAGTACAGACTGGGATTTTTTTTCCTTAATAAGTGAAAACTAATTGAAGGGAAGTTGTATTTGTAAAATGAGAACCACTATGTTAAAAACAAAAGACTACCTTCTTTCCTTTTCCCCATTTCTAGGTTATAAGTTTTATCTTTTCAAATTCTTAAAATCCAATGGCATTGCCATAGCTTTGAGAACCAAGAGAACAGAAACAACAAATAGTAGGAGACAGTTTTGATGCTTTTGATTATGTTTTCCTATATTTATGTGATATATAATCTTAAAAACACTTTTAAAAAATCCTCCAGTGCCAATAAAGGCTAGAGAATCTAAATATCAGCAGTTCAGGCAAATCTAGCCCATTAGCTTACCATAAAGGATAATTTACTAAAACCTAAATAATATATTAGTTATAATGTATGTTATATACTTTCATTATGCCCTGTTAAGATGAATGGGTACCAGGTTCAACTTTATATTGGAAATCAGCAGGGTATACATTTTTTACAAAGGAGAAGATTCTATATTAACTACTATTCAAAATCTGCTCTCGTCAGTTAGGTGTAGGACCCATATAGCCAGCATGGTTCCTCCTCAGGGCAGCTGCTGTCCTAAGGCACTACCCTTCCTACTAGGTCCTGACCACTACCAAGGTCAATCAAAATAGTTCAGCTCATGTGTCTCTTCAGTCAGATACCTGTGCAGTTTGCTGTGAGAAGGGAAAAAGAAACAGATAGCTAGCTAGATAGACAGACAGACACATGATAGATGAATATATATATGGATATAGATATATATTCTCTAGTCTCAAACTCCTTGAATTATTTCAAAGTCATACTTTACTAATAGAAATTAGAATAAGGAAAGAAACCACTAGTAACTTAAATGATGGCTTCCTCTTAAACATTTTAAAACCAACAAGATGACCCTCTCACTTCCTTCCTCCCTCCCTCTTTTGTGTGTTCTCTCTCTCTCTCTCTCTCTCTGATTCCATTGTTTATGAAGATAAAACAGGAAATTAATGCTTTATGCACAAAAAAGAGCAGCCACAGGTTAAGATGTCAGTGTTAGTTTGGGCTGAAGTGGTATGGAGAAGGAAGGAAGGGGGGGAGGAGGTGGGTGTGAGGAGGGTGTGTTCCCTCCAGAGTGAGGGTGTCTGTCCTGGCAGTGTCATCCCTTCGGTTCTCAAGAGGCCCATCTCTACAGGACAGCTTCACACCATAGGGGCAGGCTCTCTTCCTTAGGAAGCCTCAGGCTGGCAAGCACATCTCCATGGAAGAATTCCATAGAAGGTTAAATGAGGATGAGACCCTAACAGGCTGCAAAAGGTGGAGTTCTAGGCATGCCTGGGGCCACAGGGCCTCCTTCAGGTCCTTATCCTTAAGGCCTGACACTTCTGGCCCCTCCTTTCTCCTCCAGCTCCCCACTTCACTCTTCTGCCAGCCTTTTTTTCCTCTAACCCTGCAAAAAATGAGCAGAACTCTTGTTTTGCTCCAACTTACAAAATAGCTAAGAAGCAGGAGAAGAACATGACTGCCCTTTTCAAAACAGGCCACGTGGTCAGCCTAGTTAAAGGCGGCTCTTACAGTCAAAATGAACAGAGAGGGAGCTGTTTAGGAAACTCCTGCTTGCCTTCCGACACTCCCATCCCCTCCCCTCTCAGATGGGTTTATATAATAAGCTATATTTTCTCACCCCAAAATTCCTTCTCAGTCCAAATTGCTAATGTGGCAGGTTCCAGCTGCCTAAAGTCCCTGAACCACATTCCCTGTTCCATAAAAAGCATACAACTGCAAGCACAGCAGTCCTCCGTTTCTTAGAACTATAAACTAGCTACCCAGTTCCCCAGCCTGGGAAGGCTGTGAACCAGGCAAAATGGATGATTTAAAGGCAAGCAATATCCAAGGTGCCAGTTCAGTCCCATGCAGCCAGGGTGGATAAGGCAAGGCCCTCTTCATTTCTCTTCTGGCTACTACTGATTTCCTGGAAGCCACCCCAGCATCAAAAGAAGTCAACTCCACCCTCCCTCCAATGGAGAAAGAGTGACAGTTCATTTGTACCGCTTTTAGTGATGGCATTTGGCACTACAAGGGACAACACTGCATATAACTCAGTTGGGTGACTTGAAAGCTGTACCTAGTAGATGCAGACAAGTAAAGTACAAAGTTTGAGTCCTTTCTTTTAAATTAATAAATACAATCTCAACATGTATACAACAGCCATTGGCTTTCATCTGATACTTACAGTATATGCCTGTACCTCTATCAAAAATTTTTACCCAAACATCCTGAACAGATATGAATACTTTATTTTTATTTTTGGGACTTCAAAGGAAGAGATTCCATAATCTACCTTGGCATTGCCAGACTTCACAGCAGTCTTTACACGACAATACAGCAAAGGCTAAGTACTTGGAGAACCCTCACTGAACTGTGCTGGTCCACATCTCCCCATCTTTCCAGGCTGCTCCCTCTCCAACCTTGTTCACAACAAATGCTTTATTCTCCAACAGGCATCTATGCCACCTCCCTCCACAATCCCAGACCTGGCACTCATCACTGCTTCCTCTGTCCCTTATACCTGTACCTATGCTGCCCCTATCAGACTGTACCATGTTTGTTCAAATGTCCATCTCCCCTACTAGCTCAGAGTTCCTTTAGGAACTATATGTTTTTTATCTCCAGCACCTCGCATATTTTGCACCATGTATTAAGTTCTATAAAAGAACTAAACTGATGTGGGCTATAAAGTGACTTTATTTTTTAACCTTGATGAGCCTGGTACAAAGTTTATATTGAACCTGATGGGTCGTCCAAAATCTCTCATGCTGTAGTCTGAAACCATTTGCTCACATTGTATCCTCAGAGTAAAGAAAAACTGGTCATACTTCTCTGATCTCTATATCATAATTAGAGCAGGGGTGGGTGGTGGGTGAATGAAAAATAACCAGCCTACCCCTAGATAATTCCAAAAGAAATTATTGTGGAACTCAGTGAACTAGGTGGATTTATAAACACTTAACACACTCTACACCCACCCATTTGCACTAGCACACAGAAGAGAGAATTCACAGAAGAACAGAAAGTAATAGAAGAAACACTTGGAGGAAGACCTAGAGTTAAATGGTATTTTAAGTTAGATGGGAAAATCATAACTGATGGATGCCAAAACAGAAAGTCCTGAAACTAAGGGCTTCAGAAGTTACTGTAGTCCCTGTTTCCTAGAAACAGGCTGACTGTGGACAAGAGCATAGACCCTTACTTCCCCAATGCCTATACATGTACTATATTGTAGTAAGCATCCCAGCATCTTGTTTGCTTGGGTAGATACAAGTCATAGCTCTATTGCTATGACTGTGCCTTGAGGTTCTCTGTCTCTGTTCTGATGATTTACTTACCATATTCTCCAAAAGTCTTTCTGGGATTAGACCAAAGGGAGTGAGGAAGAAAAGGGGAGCTGTTTCATGCACCTGGTGCTTGTTAAGCACTTTATATATATACCACCTATACATACTTTCCCAAGTCCCCACGGTGGGCATAATTAGTCTTCATTTAAATACAGTTTTAAACCTAGGGCTCTCCGGTTCTAGATCCAGTATTTTTTCTATTCATCATACTGCTCCTGTTTATAAGATCAGCATTAAGAACTCAGAAGTGGCTTGAAAGGTAAGCAGTATATTACTCATTCAATGCTGATTCCTAGTAGGAGCTAGGAGCTATATTCACTTTGGGGAGATAATCATAAATCTGATCTGGTAATTGACTTCAAGTTGCTTACAGTCTTATGAGAAACAGACACAAAAACAAGTAACTTGGTTTATTCTCTTTTCCCCAGGCTCTGTTGGGTCCCCACCCCCACCCTGTCACTTTTTGCTGCCTCTTTATGAACTTTCCAAATCTCAGTAGTTGCTTTCTTGATCTTTGATTTTTTGTTTGTTTGTTTGAGACAGGGGTCTCGCTACATAGCCCAGACTAGCCTCAAGCTCGCAACCCTCCCTCAGCTGCTTCCAAGTAATAGTATTCTAGGCATGTGCCAACTGCAAGCATTTGGACTTCCTCCTGATGCTACGTGTTCCGTGCGATTAGGGTATTCATTCATCCATTCATTCACTCACTCACTCACTCACTCACTCACTCAAGTATTTTGCAGTGCAGACAGGAGGCCCAGGTTAGTTAGGAAAGCAGTGGTGGGAAGGACATAATTGGGGCTCCTGCCCTCATAGAGCTTACCTCTTATAAGCTCCCCCTCTAAGGGGGCAGCAGGCAGTCAGCAAATACATGGATTGTGAAAAGTGTACTATGAAGGACAAACACGGTGCTGTGAGAAATCTTACATGGCAGAAGGACGGATAAAGGGCCATGAAAGTTGAGATCTGTGAGTGAGACTGGCTTGATGAAGGAAAGCGGACAGAAAGGAGCATTCCAAGCAGAGAAAAGAACACAGGAAAAGGGGAAAGTTGGAAGGCAAGGAACACAAGGCCTCGGAGGAAAAGACAGAGGGTACAAGAGGTCCCAAAATGGAGCTGGGAAGGTGGCACTGTCACAAGGGCACAACAGGTGACATTTTGGATTTTTAAACTTATCCTAAGGGGAATGGGAATGTACTGGAAGGATAAAACAGATCAGATGAATTCATGCAATGTTCTGTTAAATTCCCTCAGCTATCTGCAATTAAAATATTTTTTAAAAGAGTGAAAATGTTTCAATGATGGAAAGATTTTTTAGAATAGAATGCAGAGTTCATAGATGAAAGGGTGTTAAAATAAGAATGAAAAACAATGGGCTCTGTACATAATACTATTATCCTGGGTAGGTCATTCAATTTCAAAATATCTCCATTTCCTCATCTTCAAATGAAAGCACCCAAAAATTCAAAACTTGCATACTTGTTTTAAAAAGAAAATGAGATAATATTTGAAAATGCCCTGCTTCTCTAAAATGTAACTTCTTTGAGGGCAAAAACTTAATCTGTTTTGTTCACTGCTCTACCTAGCTCCTAGAAGAGGATGGATGGATGGATGAATGATGGACTGATAGAAGGAAAGGAGGAAGTACAGAAGGACAAATAGATGGCATTAAGTGGAATACTATGCAAAGATAAAGCAAAATGTACAATGCATAATTCTTAAACAACTAGAACTGAAGGTTAAAAACAAAGATAACAGGGAAATATTAAAAGTCATAAAATGGTCTTTAATACTTACTAGCCTTCTAGCAAGAACGCTAGTAACCATTCATTGAATATCTCCTTTGCTCCAGCTATAGAATTTGATACTTGGCCTATATTACCTCTAATCTTTGCAATTCCTGACAAGATAAGGCTTACTGATGCCACTTCATGGAGAAGAAATGAAGACTCAGTGTAGAAATGACTTGCCCAAGATTATAGAGTGGTTAAGGGTGGGGCCAGAGTTTAAATTTAGGTCCATTAAACAATAGAGTACACATTCTTTACATCACAATGATAAAAATCTTCTAAAAGAGATTGACTATCTTATAGATAAGAGCAACCACTTATTGGGCATTTAATATGGGCCAGGCACTGTTAAGTTCTATATAAAAATGGTCTATTTAATTCTCTCAAGAACACTGTACAATTGGTACTTCTGAGATGAAGACACTGAAGCTTAGAGAGGCTCAAAGTAGTCGAAGCTTTAAAAAACTACAAAGTGATAGAGTCTAGATTTTAACCCAGGTCTGTCTGACTTCAAGATGCACCCTCTTAAACACTACATGAGAGTTTTGTTATTTAAGCACTATCAGTATTAACTTGTACACCTTCAGAACAGAAAGTCAAAACAGGACAGGGTCAATGAAACATTTTAAAGATAATTCAAAATAACTACTGCATTAAGACACTAACTCTAATAGCCCATCACTAACCATTTTCTCTGTGATAAGTTTCTTGTTCTGATCCCCCAAATGGCCTTTAGAACTATCTTAACAAGCATTTTCACTACATGTGTTATCCTTTTTCATTTGGTAAGCACTTTAGAAATATATTTCTAAAACTACCAGTTCAATCAAAGGGAATTCCTATCTCTACATCCAAATCTTTAGAGACACTATCAAAATGTCCATTCTTAATTAGTCCACAATTCTTATCATTAAACAATGTTCTCTGAGTAGTCAAGATGATGTTCAAAGTCACCATGCAAATCTAACAGGCAGATAAAATCTTGGGCCTCACTGTTACATAATAAGTTCTCAAGACTTTTAGGATGTTCTCACATGACTATCTTCCTATCAGAAAAAAAAAAAAATCTTTCCTGACCAGAAGATTCCTCAGCTACCTTTGTTAAGACAAGTTTAAAACATTTCATTTGTAATTAAGAATGTATCAATCCCATAAGGAAACCTGACCTTGTTATCTACTGATTGGGCAAACATGAATAGGACTTCTTATTTCTATCAAGAAGTTTACCCAAGGTGACTCTCACAGTGACTGGATTTATAAACCGAATAGCTGGCAAACTATTACTTTAAAGACAATCAGTAAAAAAAGAACCTCACAATTCTCGGAAAAATGTGAGAAATACTGTATACATGTGAGCCCATGCCCTTGTCAACTACTCTCAAAGGACAAAATAGAAGCATAGGAAGTACTTAAATCCTTCCTAAAAAAGCAAAGTAAATAACTGTTGATCTAGGATGGCATCCCCAAATTTTGTGCTGAATCTCCAAGATGGGATGTTCCATCAATATTTAAAAATTATAATAGGTATTTTAAATACTTTTTCAACTATATAGTATATACATACAACATTGTGTACAGTACAGGTAAATCAGTAAATACTGCAGAAAAACTTACGGAAAATAAATCACTTTTACACACCACTGTCAACACTGTGTTCCATACTCTCCCCAGACTATTCTAGGCATATATGTGCATACAAGCACTTGAAGTTTTCAAATACAGGGTTGTGCCACCTGCTTGGCTTTGTTTATCTTTCCTTCAAATTATAAATCAGGGAGAATATAAAAATATTAATAAATACAGCTCTGTATCTTCAATTCTCTCATATCTCATTTAACCGATCTATTAAGATACATTTCTTTCAGCCTTTTGCTTGTATAAACAATACTAAAATGAACCTTATTTTATATAAAAGTACTTGTCAAACTGGTCCTTTCAGACAAATTCTCAGAAGAAACATATGTCAAAGGATATGGCTTTGATACATTGTCAAAGTGCCTTCCAGACAGACCATACCAGCAGAAACTCCCACCAAAAATATATGATTTTCCCTAACTGTGAATATTCTTTTCAAATCATTTCCAATTCCAATTCATTGCTAATCAGATGGACAAAAATAATAGTGACTTCTGGTTGCTTTCATTGTATTTTCTCTTCTTAAATATAGTCTTCTGCAAAGGCAGTTAAGTCAGTGTTGTACCAAGGAGCAAGAGCTTTGGAGGGGGACAACCCTGGTTTGCAACAGTCCTGCTAAACATGTTACCTAAGACAAGCTGCCCTAACTCCCTAAATTGGGCTCTCCTATTGCCAAATGTAAATAACTGCACCTGTTTCAGTGTTTTCTTAAGCATTAAATGTAAAGCCTTAGCCCAGTGCCTGCCAAACTCAGAAAACGGTAGGTACTACTATAGTTGTCACAGCAGTAGTGAAGCTTTGCCAGCCATTTGTGTTGCTTCTGCTGCAAAGGACCTTTTCAAATTTGTGGTCCATTTTTGTGCTGAACGATTCATGTTTTGTTTATTAATATGTAAGAGTTCCTTATAAATTATGGATAGCCCTTTGGCCATTTTTCCCACATTGACATTAGTTTTACCCTTCCTTATGGGAGAATTTTTTTATTATATATAAGGTAATTTTTATAGTTAGTTCTAGTCTTTTTTAAAAATTCCTTTAGTTTCTGCTAATGTTGTGATATTTTCAAAGATTTCACTACCACAAGACACAAGTTTATAAATTTTTTAATGGATATACATTTTACAACATTGCCTTTATAGATTTAGATTTTTGACAGTAAAATATTTCATCTTTTTTTTTCCAGTGCTGAGGGTCAAACCCAAGGGCCTATATGTACCAGGCAAGTGCTTTACCACTGAGTCACATTCCCAGCAAATCTTTCATCTTAAATAATTAATTTGCTGTTTAACAGGGATTTAACTTTATTTATCACATAAATGAATAGTATGCAATTCCAACACTTTTTATAAGTCCTTCAAAATCAAAACTGATTTGAAATGCCATCTATCAATAAAAATATTGATAATTCCTAACCTGAAATCCTGCGATCAGAGAGCTCTAAAAATAAAGATATTTGGGGCTTTTTAATTTTGTTTTTTTGAAGTTTTGTGTTAAAATTCATTTGGTGGTAAAACTTGCCCAGAGCTAATATGAAGCTATTTCTGGTCTTTATTAATCCCACTTAATGTCACTATGAGTCTGTTTGCTGTGGAAATATGACAACGTGAAATTGATTGTAATATATTGTGAAATACCCTGAATTTTGAACCATGTTTTGAACCCCATTGTTTCAGATAAGGGGTTATAGTCCTGTGCTAGATTGCCAGATGTATGTGACCTTGCTTCTACACATCTGTTGTAGCTATGCCATTCTAGTTTCTCTTTTATTCTGTTAACATGATAAATCGTATTGACTTTCAAATTCTACATCAACCTTGAATTTCTGGGAGAAATCCCATCTGTTAATGATATATTATCATTTTTTATTTTATTGGATTCCACTTGCTAACATTTTTAAAAGGATTTTTACATCCATGCTTCATGAAGTATACAAGTTTTTCTTACAGCATCTTTGTCAAGTTTTGGTAAGCAGATCAAACTAGCTTCTAACTTCTTTTTTTTTTGTGGTACTGGGGTTTGAACTCAGGGCCTCACACTTGCTAGACAAGCACTCTACCACTTGAGCCACTCCACCAGCCCAAGCTTCTAACTTCTTAGTCAAACTAGCTTCTAACTTCTTAGCCAAAATAGCATCTTGTTTTATATATATATATATATCTCCTCCTGATTTCCACCTCCCTAGTAGCTAAGATTACAGACATGAGCCACCACACCTAGCTACTTGGTTTTGATATTTTCTAATGTTCTTGTATGTGCTGATATAAAAATCTCTGATTTTCATTCTTCACTAGTCTCAAGCAATATTTTTCTGAACTTTAGAAATATTTTATCAATTTCTGTAGTGTAATAACTACATTGCAATGTATGTTGGAATCACATACCCCTCTGGCTCACATAACCTCAGGAAGAGGCCAACAGTGCCAAACTGAGCCTCCTTCCCAACTTCAGCTACTAAACAGCCTGACTCTGGACTCCTTAAAGTTCATAAAGTACTCTCACTTATTTTTACACAGGGACATTATGTACTGAGAGGAAATGGTTCCATTTCATGTTGAAAATGGTGCCAGGCACCTATGGCCATGCCTGTAATCCTAGCTACTCAGGAGGAAGAGAGCAGGAAGATCATGGTTTGAAGCCAACCTGGGCAAATAGTTCACAAGACCCTATCTCAAAAACCCTTCACAAAAATAGGGCTGGTACAGTGGCTCAATGTGAAGGCCCTGAGTTCAAACCCCAGTACCAAAAAAAAAAAAAAAAAAAAAAAAGATAACAAAGTGAATGAATGCAGAACTGCATGTATATCTCCAGGAGACCTGCGAAGCTCAGAAGGTCACTGACTAGATGAACTGTTTATTCCTCATCAGCTTCATATTAACTGTGGGATCATTCTGCAACGAAAGAGTCCTTTGCAGAGAGACCACAGGAAGCCATGCACAGAGGAAGAGAGAGAGAATGCAGTCATTTGTGCTATTTCTGAAGAGACCCCAGGGATCTGTCCAGTTATTCAAAAGCACATCTGGAAAGAATTCACCTGTTGCTATTGAATCCTGCTTGTTCAATAGCAAAACAAGTGAAAGTGCCACAAAATGCTTTCTCAGGGAGATCTTTTCAATTCAGAGGCTAAAAGTTTTCCCACCTGAACAGCATAAATAAGGCAAATTGCATAATAGGATAATAAGAGTTGTTGCTGAAAGATGCAATCAAAAAATAAAAGGACTTTTCAAAATCCAGGTAGAGCTGGTAATTATTCAGGCATGGAATATAAAAAGAAGAAATTCTAAGATTCCTGCTTCTTCATGTTATCATGAAACTGAGAGAGAGCCAAATGCAAAGATGACCTTCCTAGGTCTTCACCTGCAATTCAAATCCCTTCATGAACTTTGATGCTGTACTACACCATCTTGTCTGTCAACCTAATCTCAAATTCTACAACTCACAAATTACTACTTGCTCTTTCCTGCTACCAAAACTGGAATTCTACCCAGTAAGATTTATAGCAAAACAATGAAGAAAAAAATAATAAATTGTAGTTCTTCATGGTCATGGTATATATATATATTAAGCTAAGATTTTTCAGATTAGAGATGCAATACCGTCTTCCCCAACTAGATGTTCTAATAAAACATGGTTCTGCAACACAAAAAGCAAGACTGAAAAAAAACAACTAAATATGTAGTTAAATGTAAAAATAAATATATTGTCTCAAATAAATAAACATGCTCTCAAATAGGTCTAACAGAGTTGAGAAAGTCATCAAATAACTATTTACTCTTTGCCACTTCATCAACATTAATACCACAAAAAAAAAGGGAGCTGCACACTCGCAAACATTCAGGTTAACAGAGTAGGAGAATCTTGGGTCTTGAAGTCAGCCCTAGATTTGAATAAAAGCCCCAGGCTGTACTAGCTTGGTGACCTTGGAAAGCTTGACCTCTCTGAGCTTCCTTATCTGCAGAATAAGGAAACTACTACCTACAGGGAGAGGTTTCTGAGAATTAAAGAGAAATAGACAGATACATATATAAAGCCAAATTATGAATGGAGCAACCCAGTTTCCTAGTCAAATTCTCTGTACATTAAGTGGTTAAAATAAGTGTCCGCAGCTTCTCATCCCACAACAGACACTGTTTAGTCTCTGCAATTCTTTCCATTATCAATACACTGAATTTTATATTGCAATATTCCACGAGACAAAATCTCTTCAGCAGGGTCTGAATCTCTTACAGGTTTCCAACTTTTTGTATTCCAGCTCTTCCAAATACTAAAATGCAGCAGCATTTTCCAAAGTAGTTCATGAGGCAGAAAGAACAGGGCAAGACTACATGGAGTGGAGGGCTTGAGTCTTTAGATGAAGTAGTGGCATCTGGTTCAATTTCATGATTTTTTTGTTCTTTTTTCAAGGTACTTGGATTTGAACTTGGAACTTTGTTCTTGTGAGGTGGATGCTCTACCACTTGAGCCATGCCTCCTTCCCTTATGGCTCTGGTTATTTGGGAGATAGGGTCTTGCTTTCTTTCCAGGCTGGCCTGGACTACTATCCTCCTATTTTAAGCTTCCTACCATTGCTGGGATGACAGGCATGAGCCACCATGCCCAGCTTTGTTTCTTTTGAGATGGGGTCCCATGAACGTTTTTTGCCCAGTCTGGCCTGGAACCACAATCCTCCCAATCTCAGCCTCCCACATAGCATGGGATGACAGGTATGCGCCCATATTCCCAGCAGATGGCTGAGATGGAATCTCACAAACTTTTTCTCTAGATTGGCCTGGAATCTGACTTCCAAATAGCTAGGATTACAAGCATGAGTCACCAATACCTGACTTGATTTCTATTTTTTAAATCAGTCATTTTTTTTTTCAAAACAGACCAGTTTCAATTGGTATCTTGAAAAAGAAATAGTACTTTTTTTTTTTTCAAAGGCATAAAGTGGAAGGTCAAGAGATTTCTGGTTTCTGATTCCACAAGTAAGGATCTTAGAAGCTGCCATAAGAAAAAAGGGGTGAGAAATCAACCAATCTTCTTAGATCCATAAGCAGAATGAGATGACAGCACAAACTGCTGCCCTCCAAACTGGACAGACTGACAGGCAGGTAATGAGGCAGGCTAGAAGTATGAAAAGTTTGGGGTTTATGTAGGTTGCCCGGGGATGGCCCAGACCACCCTCACCTGGCTGGGACCCGCCCATGCCCCTCCCCACTCGTTCATTACTGGGTGGGAGTCTCCTGGGTCTGCCCTCCCAGACAGGTTAAACCTACTGGTGTAGGTTTTAAAAGCACCAGAAAAAGAAAAGCATGCTCTCTCTGCTGGCAGACTGAACCTGTTCCCTACCATGCTCCCTTTGTAGTTCCTTTCCTAACCTTTAATAAACCCCATTTCTACCCATGCGTTCTGCTTGGATTCTGCATTCGGGAATGCAAGGACGAAGGTCTTCTGAAAACAACGTTTTGCTATCAACAGTAAAAGAAACACAACACAGTGGAGCGTAAGACTTGGTGGGTGGGATGAAATCCCTTGAGCTCTGGCAGAGGGGAGGAGAAAGGGAGCCAGGCGCTGCATTCTTCACGAGGCCAAGCTTTACCTGCTGGCTTCTATCAACTTAATGAAGCTGTGGATGGGAAAAACCCACCACCTAAGAGCCAAGAAAAAACTAAGGAACACACGTAAAGTTCACAACCCAGGGGCAAAGGCTCGCTGAACCACTGAGACCTAATCACAGGGCCACAAAACACTTCCCTCCTCCCACGCTTACCATGGCAGAGAGACCTAGTTAGAACAGCTCCTGCTATCCCAGTACTCATGGCCAACTACAAAAAAAAAAAAAAATTAGAGACAGGAAATTTAAAGTAAGTACGATTACTATCACAAGGCTTTGAATGAACAGTCTAATGTGTGAACAGATGGGGATATAATCAGAGACAGAAATGCTAAAGAAAGGGAAAAACAAAAAACAGAAAAGAAATGCTAAGGATCAAAAAAAATATTGTACCATAAATGGAGAATGCTTTTGGTGAACTTATTAATAGACACAGCTGAGGAAAAAATATCTGACAACATAGCAATAGAAACCTCCAAAACTGAAAATCAATACAACAAAGACTAAAAACCAGTCAATATCCAAAACCTTGGGACCTCCAAAACTGAAAATAAATACAATAAAGACTAAAACCCACTCAATATCAAAAACCTTGGGACAGCTACAAAAGAATTAACACAGGTACAGGGGGAATACTGGATGGAGAAGAGAGAGAAGAATGTACTAAGAATCTCCTCCAAATCAATGTCATACACAAAACCACAGACACAGGCAGGATAAATACCAACACACACACAAACCCATACACATCAAAACACCCACTGAATTTAGGCATAGCATGTTCAAACTACAGATTAAGAAAAATTCTTGAAAGAAACCTGAGAAAACAAATCAGCAATAGAGAAGCAAAAAAAAAAAATTATACCTGACTTCTCTTCATGAATCACACAAACAAGAAGAGAGTGGAATGAAATATTTAAAGTGCTCTGGTAAAAACAAAACCAAACAAAACACCAACCTAGAATATTCCACAACCTGAGAAAACATACTACAAAATTGAAGGAGAAATAAAAACTTTCTCAAACAAAAATTGTGAGAGTTTCCATCAGTGGATCTGCCTTCCAAGAAATGTTAAAAAGTTATTTAGAGAAAAGGAAAATAATATAGGTAAGAAACTAAGATCTACATTAAAAAAGGAAGAGCATCAAGGAAAGAGTAAGTGAAGTGCAAATAATTATTTTCCATGTTCTTAATTAACCTAACAGATAAAAGTTCCTTCAAAATAATAACAGCAACAACATATTAGATTACATATCTACTATGTGTGTATAGTGGTGTTATGTACTTATGTAGAAATGAAACAAATAACAGAAATGAAATAAGGGACAGGAAGACGGTATTAGGAATGTCTTATTATTACAAAATATTTGTACTACTCATGAAGTCACATACAGTTATTTGAACGTGGACTTAGCTTTGTTGTAAAAATATTCTATAAACTCTAAGACAAGTATGAAAAAAGTTTTTAAAAAATAAGTATAATTGATATGCTAAAAAAAGAAAAAATGAAGTCATGTAAAATGATTAAATGTTGAACATTAAACCAAAAAGGCAGAAAAAGTGAAGATAAAGATAGTAACAGCAAGACGAAGGCAATAAATAGAACATGATAACAAATATCATAGGTATTAATCCAATTATATGAAAACTTACCTTAAATGTCAACAGTCTAAGTACATCAATAAGAAAGACTGTTAGTGTGGGTCAAGAAACAAAACCCAACTATATGTGGTCTAAAAGAAACCCACCTTAAATATAGAAGCATAAGCAGCTTAAGATGGACACAAAAAGATATAGCATGCTAACACTACAAGAAAGTGAGAACAGCTACAGTAATGTCAGACAGAGCAGACTATAGAAATGGGACATTCTAGCAGACAGAAAATTAGCAAGGACAAAGTTAATTCATTAGTACCATCAATCATTCAATAATTGGCAGCTACAGATTACTTCATCAAACAATAGCAGATTATATGCTCTTCTCAAGTTCACATGGAATAGTCACCAAGATAAACCACATTTTGAGCCATAAAACACACTCTGATAAGTTGGGAGACAGTGGCTCATGCCTGTAATCCTACCTACTCAGGAGGCAGAGATCAGAAGGATCGCAGTTCGATGCCAACCCAGACAAATGTTCACAAGACCCTATCTCAAAAATACCTATTACAGGGGCTGGCAGAGTGGCTCCAGGTGAAGGCCCTGAGTTCAAGCCCCAGCACCACCACCAATAATAATAATAATAATAATAATAATAATATACCCTATTAAATTTAAAAATAATAGAACTCATACAAAGTTTGGTATCAAAAAAAAGGGGAGGAAGGATAGAAATAATAGAAGTAGTGAACTTGATCAAAACACATTATGTGAATGTATAGACATATCACAATGAAACTCCCTTTGTACAATTAATATAAGCTTTTTTAAAAGTTCACTATCAAACTACAGTGTAATTAAACTAGAAATCAATACCAAAAAGATAGCTGGAAAATCCTAAAATACTTTGAAATTAAACAACATACTTCTAAAATAACATATAGGCCAAGGAAGAATTAACAGAATAATTTTTTAAAATATTTTAAAATAAGAAAACAGAAAACAAAATATACGATGGAGAAATAGCAGCCTCTTCAACAAAAACTGCTGGGAAAACTGGTTAGCAGTCTGCAAAAAACTGAAACTAGATCCATGTATATCACCCTATACCAAGATTAATTCAAAATGGATCAAGGATCTTAATATCAGACCCCAAACTCTTAAGTTGATACAAGAAAGAGTAGGAAATACTCTGGAGTTAGTAGGTATAGGTAAGAACTTTCTCAATGAAACCCCAGCAGCACAGCAACTAAGAGATAGCATAGATAAATGGGACCTCATAAAACTAAAAAGCTTCTGTTCATCAAAAGAAATGGTCTCTAAACTGAAGAGAACACCCACAGAGTGGGAGAAAATATTTGCCAACTATACATCAGACAAAGGACTGATAACCAGAATATACAGGGAACTTAAAAAACTAAATTCTCCCAAAACTAATGAACCAATAAAGAAATGGGCACGTGAACTAAACAGAACTTTCTCAAAAGAAGAAATTCAAATGGCCAAAAAACACATGAAAAAATGCTCACCATCTCTAGCAATAAAGGAAATGCAAATTAAAACCACACTAAGATTCCACCTCACCCCTGTTAGAATAGCCATCATCAGCAACACCACCAACAACAGGTGTTGGCGAGGATGCGGGGGAAAAAGGAACCCTCTTACACTGTTGGTGGGAATGTAGACTAGTACAACCACTCTGGAAAAAAATTTGGAGGCTACTTAAAAAGCTGGACATCGATCTACCATTTGATCCAGCAATACCACTCTTGGGGATATACCCAAAAGACTGTTACTCCAGAGGCACCTGCACATCCATGTTTATTGCGGCACTATTCACAATAGCCAAGTTATGGAAACAGCCAAGATGCCCCAGCACTGACGAATGGATTAAGAAAATGTGGTATCTATACACAATGGAATTTTATGCAGCCATGAAGAAGAACAAAATGTTATCATTCGCTGGTAAATGGACGGAATTGGAGAACATCATTCTGAGTGAAGTTAGCCTGGCTCAAAAAACCCAAAATCGTATGTTCTCCCTCATATGTGGACATTAGATCAAGGGCAAACACAACAAAGGGAATTGGACTATGAGCACATGATAAAAGCGAGAGCACACAAGGGAGGGGTGAGGATAGGTAAGACACCTAAAAAACTAGCTAGCATTTGTTGGCCTTAACGCAGAGAAACTAAAGCAGATACCTTAAAAGCAACTGAGGCCAATAGGAAAAGGGGAACAGGTACTAGAGAAAAGGTTAGATCAAAAAGAATTAACCTAGAAGGTAACACACACGCATAGGAAATCAATGTGAGTCAATGCCCTGTATAGCTATCCTTATCTCAACCAGCAAAACCCCTTGTTCCTTCCTATTATTGCTTATACTCTCTCTACAACAAAATTAGAAATAAGAGCAAAATAGTTTCTGCTGGGTATTGAGCGGGGGGTGGGGGGCGGAGTGGGTGGTAAGGGAGGGGGTGGGGGCAGGGGGGAGAAATGAACCAAGCCTTGTATGCACATATGAATAATAAAAGAAAAATGAAAAAAAAAAAAGAAAAGAAAAGAAAACAGAAAACAAATTCTGTGGAATGCAGCAAAAGTAGTGCTTACAGAAATATATAGTACTGGATGCAAATATAAGAAAAGAAGAAAGATCTAAGGTCAGTAACCTAAGCTGTTACTTAGTAAATTAGAAAAGAAAAGCAAATTAAAGAAATTAAATGCAAAGTAAGCAGAAGAAAAGAAATACTAAAAAGTAGAGCAGAAATCAAGAAAATTGAAAACAAGAAACCACCAGAGAAAATCAACAAAATCAAAAGCTGATTCTTTGAAAAGGTCAATAAAATCAATAAGCCTCTGGCCATACTAACTAAGAATAAAGGAGAGAAGGCACATACAACTAATACCAGAAATGAAAGACAACCACTAAAGTTTTCTTTAAAAAACTACAGATCTCATGGATAATAACAAAATAAAGGAATATTTTGAACAACTCTAAGCCCAAAAATCTGATAATCTACATGAAACAAACCAATTCACTGAAAAGTATAATTTGCCAAAACTCACACAAGAAGAGAAAGATAATCTGGAGAAGTCTACATGTATTTAAAATAATGAGTCAGTAATTTAATAACTTTTCATATGTTAATATGAAATAATATATTAATCATGGAAAACACCAAGCCCAGAATATTAATTACTTTGCTCGTTTCTGTGACCAAATACCTGACAGAAACAACTGAGGGAGGAAAGGTTTATTTTGGCTCACGTCTTCAGGGGTGTCAGCCAGTCATGGTGAAAAGGGCACGACGGAACAGAGCAATTTACGTCATGGAGACAGGGAATGGCTAGGCTGGCTTTCTCCTTTCCCTCTTTTATGCTATCTGGACTGCCTATGGATGATGCCAACCACATTCAGGTGGTACTCCCCTCTGGAAATGCACTCACAGATACACCCTGTGGTATGCTTTACTAGGCTCTTAGAAACCCAATCAAGCTGACAATCAAAATGAACCATCACAGATGGGTTAACTGGTGAATTCTACCAAAAATTTAAGGAAGAAATTATACAAATTCTCTATAATCTTCTTCAGAAGAAAGAAGCAGCAGAAGTACTTCTAACTCATTCTACAAGGCCAGCCAGCATCACTATTATACCAAAAACAAAACATCACAAGTATGAGCCAGGTATGGTAGTACACGCCTATAATCCCAGCACTGTGAAGGCTGAGGCAGGAGGATCAGGAGTTGGAGGCCAGCCTGGGCTATATAATGAGACCCTGTCTCAAAGGAGAGTGTGTAGGGGGTGGGGGCAGGGGGGAGAAATGACCCAAGCGTTGTATGCACATATGAATAATAAAACAATTAAAAAAAGAGAGAGAGAGTGTATGTGGGGGGGCGTTGTAGTAAGGGTGAGAAAACTATGATCCAATTTCTCTCAGGAATATAGATGCACAAATCCTTAACAAATATTAATAAACTGAATCCAACAATGTGTAAAAGAAATTCTATAAAATAACCAAGTGGGATTTATCTCAAGTATGCAAGGCTAGTTCAACATAGAAAATAAATTAATACAATCACATTAAAAGGCTGAATTAGAAAAACCACATGATCATATCACTAGGAACAGAAAAAGCATTTGACAAAATCCAACAGCAACTCATAATCAAACCATCAGCAAATTAGGAAGAGAAGGGAGTTTCCTCAGCTTGACAAAGAGTATCTACAAAAACCCTACAGCTAACATCACATTTAATAGTGAAAAAACTGAAGCTTTCCCACTGAGATCAGGAACCAGGCACAGACATGTCCTCTCACTACTGCTTTTTAACACTGTACTGGGAATCCTAGCTAATGCACAAACACAAGAAAAAGAAATGAAAGGTATACATATTAGGGAGGAAAACATAAACTTGCTTTGTTCACAGATAACATGATCATCTATGAAGAAAATCCAAAAGAAACAGCAACAACAACAACAAACCTGAACTAACAGACAATTATAGAGAAGGATAAAAGTTTAATATAGAAAAGTCAATTGCTTTCCTATACACCAGCAATGAACAAGTAAAATTTCAAATTAAAAACATGTTACCATTTACATTAGCAACCCCCAAAATGTAATGCTTATGTATAAATCTAACAATTGTACATGATGTATATGAAGAAACCATAAAAATCTGATGAAAGAAATCAAAGAACTAAATAAATGGAAAGAGAGTTCACGTTCATGGACTCAATAGTGTTACAATGTCAACTCTTCCCAACCTTATCTACAGATACAATGGAATCTCAATCAAAATCCTAGCTGGTTACTTTGTAGATATTGACAAACTGACTCTAAAGCTTATATAAAGGAAAAGCCCCAGAATAGGCAACTCAATGTTGAAGGAGAAAGTCAAAGACAGAGGACTGATACTACTCAACTTTCAGACATACTAAAAGCTGAAGTTATTGAGGCAGTGTGATATTGGTGAAAGAGCAGACAAACAGATCAGCGGAACAGAAGAAAGAGTCCAGAAATAGAATCAAGGAAATAAAGTCATCTGGTCTTCCACAGTGGCACAAAGGCCATACAATAGAACAGATAGCCCTTTCAACAAATGGTACCAAATGACTGGACGTCTAGATGCAAAAAAAACCCCAAAAATACTAGACATAGATCTTATATCCTTTACAAAAACTGACACATGATAGAACATAAACCTAACCTAAAGGTAAAACATAAAACTATAAAACTCTACCTGGCTTGGTGACACACAACTGTATTCCCAGATATGTATGTATACTATATGTACATACATATATAATATATATAGCCTATATATATCTTATATGTTATATAATATATATACATATTTCCTAGAAGATAATATAGGATAATAATATAATACAAGATAATTAAAATAATATAGGAGAGATCTGGAGATGTGGCTCAGTGGTAGAACACTTACCTAGCATGTATGAGGCCCTAGATTCAATCACCAGCAGTGTTTTTAAAAAAAAAAAAGTAAGATAGGAGAAAATCTAGGTTACTGTGGGCATGGTGATGACCTTTTAGATACAACGCCAAAGACACAACCCATGAAAAAAACTGACAAGTTGGACTGCACTAAAAAATCTGTTCTGTAAAAGACACTGTCAAGAGAATAAGAGACAAGCCACAAATCAGAAGAAAAGTATTTGTGAAAGACACA
This sequence comes from Castor canadensis, assembly GCF_047511655.1. NCBI lineage: Eukaryota > Metazoa > Chordata > Mammalia > Rodentia > Castoridae > Castor > Castor canadensis. The sequence continues at coordinate 131,607,473 of NC_133393.1, read as the reverse complement.
TCTAATAAAGGACAGTTATTCAAAATATACAAAGGACCTTAAAGCTCAACAGTAAGAGAAGGTACAACTTAATTTAAAAATGGACCAAATACCTGTACAGATATCTCACCAAAGAAGATACACAGGTGGCAAGTGTGCATATGAAAAAGATGTTAAACACTTCCTGTCATTAAAGAATGCAAATGAAAACACAATGAGACAGCACTACACTACAGATTAGACTGGCCAAAATCCAAAACACTGACATCAAATGCTGGCAAGAATATGGGACAACAAATTCTCAATCATTGCTGATGGGAATGCAAACCAGCATGGTCACTTTGGAAAACAGTTGGACAATTCCTTATAAAATTATACAGACTTGGGCTGGGGATAGAGCTCAGTGGTAGAGCACATGCTTAGCATGTGCAAAGTCCTGGGTTCAATACATAGCACCACAAGGAAAAAATAACTAAACATACTTTTATCATACAATCCACCAATCATGCTTCTTAGTATTTATCTAATAAATTGAAAATGTGTATTACATTTTTAGAAGCTTTATTCATAACTGCCAAAACTTGGAAGCAACCAAGGTATCCTTCAGTAAGGGAATGGATAAACAATGGTAGATTCATTCAGCACTAAAAAGAAATGAAGTAGGAGTCATGAAAAGACATGAGGAAAATGTAAAAGTTTATTACCAAGTGAAAGAAGCCAACCTAAGAAGGCTGAATACTGCATGATTCCAACTATACGATGTTCTAGCAAGGCAAAAGAGTAAAAAGGCTAGTGGCTGCCAGGGTTTGGGAGGAAGGAATAATGAGAGCATGGAATTTTTAGAGCAGTGGGAATACTCCATAGTATACTATAAAGGTGGCTACTTGTGACAATTTTGGCCAGTGAAGTAGAATGGGAGGTGTCCAAATCCACAGAATCCCCAATGCCAAGAATGAACCCTAATGTAAAGTAGGGAGTTGGGTGAGAAATAATGATCTTAATAATGAGCTAATCTAAATAATTTTTCTACTTAAAATTACTTCTTTATCATGGACCACAGAAAATGAAGGATTTCAGAACTTCCTGAGAAACTAATTAATGAGAATCCATTATTGCCACAGAGCTTCCAAGTTAGCAAATTTTAGAAAATCTACCTATACCAACAATTCATATAAGCTTCAATTAAATATAGCTCAAAATGCATGCCACTGTTAAAAGACTTTAAAAAAACTGACAAAAACTGCCAACACTAAACTTTGCCTGATTCTTACTTCCTATATGAAAGAGATCTATCCTTTTGACTCTTTCAGATTTCTTGTCATATAAGGGTTCCTCTACAATAAATGCTGGTTTTGAACTGCTAGTATTTGTATTTATTTAAGAACTTGTGACTGTTCTTGTGACAAATAATAACTATTATGTTCCCAATAGCTAAAAATAAAAACAATATGCTCTTCTTTGCTAAGGAAGTTATAAAACTAGAAAAGGGCAAACTGAAAAGTCTTGCTCATTTATATAGGAATCAAAAGCATGAACTTTCTTGGTCCGGTTTTCTCATTTCTCAAAAGAAATCATTGTTTAATAAAACTCATCCAAGGCAACAGTTCTTAGTGGCAGCTAAGACCACTTGTGGGAAAAAAATAAAAAGAAGAGAATCACTGCATAGTGTTCTTTTGATTCCAAAGCACTTGATGTTTGCCTCAGGAGTGGAGCCCCTCAGCACAGAGACCACCTATGGCTGACCCTGATCTTTTGGTTGACATGGCTGTCCTTCCCAATCTCTTTCTCCTGTGCCATCTCCATCCTACACGCCAAAAGAGCTATCATTCACTCTTTTCAGCCTCCCTTGCAGCAAGGAGTAGCCATGTGACAGTCTGGGCCAAAGAAGTGGATTGAGAAATACGTTTTCTGCGAAGACTACTACCTTTCCTGAGAAAAAATACAGGTGCAACAGAGGCTGCCCTTCCCCTTCTCTTCCAGCCCTATAGATGCATAGTTAGTAGGTATGGCCATCTTGCTGTCACAAGGAAAAGAGAGGCACAAGCCCTGATGTTTGAGTAAGTGAGCCAAAGCCAGAAGAACCAGACCTCCTGTTCGATAGTTAAAATAAATTTCTACTTATTTTGCCATCCTCAGTTTATTTGTTGCCAAGCACATTCCTAATTGATACACTGTTCATTAGTTTCACTGAGGTTAGAGAATCAAACACCTTTCTATAATTAAAATGCAAACTTCTCAACTAAAAATATTTACATGAAAGTTTAAAGAGTGAAATAAACTTTGTTTTCTCCCCCTGCTTATAAGATCCATTTATTTCATGTAGCTATAAATTCAAATCATATAAAATATAATTTGCTTTCATCAAGTCACACAATCTCAGGTTTGGGAAGGCATTAATTTTAGCCACCTGACCACTCTTTGAATAATCCCATTAAGCAGTAAGCTTAAGTGTTATATGGTGATGAGTTATTTACTACATCTAGAAGAAGACCATATCATCTTTAGAAAACTATTTTAGAAGGGTCTATCTTATTGTAACCTAACTTCTATCCACTGTCTTCATGCCATCTTCTGAGAAACACAGAACAGAATCTCTCTATGAATGAGAGTAATGCAAATGGTTGAAGACAGCTGTCACTATAACTCGTGTATACAGAATACCCATTCCTTCAACCTCTCCTCCTAAGAGAGGCATTGGGTTCTAATGAATACAAGTCATACATGTAATTGAAAATTTTCAAGAGGCCACATTTTAAAAAGAAAAACCACAAGAATCTAATTATAATAATAAACTTTATGTAACCCAATACATCAAAAATATTATCATTTCAACAGAGACTCCAAATAACTTATGGGATGTTTAGATTCTTTTTTTCATTTTAATTCTTTGAAACCCAAAGTGCATATCATGCTTGAGCACTATCAATTTGGGGCCGGGGGCAGGGCGGGGGGAGGATAGGGGTGTCACATCTTCACTGCTTTACAGCCACATGGGCTTGAGGCTACCATCTTGGATAGCACATGTCTATTGGAAGAATAGAGGCTGTTTTCTGCAGATAAGCATTCAGTTAATCAGAAAAATGGACAAAATACTATGCTGCTAAGTTTTTGAACCTATAGTATTGCACAGACATCATTGAAAGGGGTGGGAAGAAGAATAAAATCTCATGAGCCCCAGGGGTCAATGTATACCAACTAAGAAATTGCTTTCAAAAGTGGCTTTTTTATTTTTAGGTTATGTTCAAAATAAAAAAAACAGTTGGGCACGGTGGTGCACACCTATAATCCCAGCACTTGGAAGGCTGAGACAGGAGGATCATGAGTTCAAGGCCAGCCTGGGTTACACACAGAAACCCTGTCTCAAAAAGAGAAAAAAACCCACATATGCACTAAGTACTATTTTGCAATGAATTTGAGGAGCTTTCTGCTAGAAGCAGAAAGAACCCTGGTCTGGAATTAGATCTTTACTCTCATCATGGTTCTGCCACCAAACTCAATGATGACCCGAAAAATCTACTTCTCCAGGCCTCTTTTCCCTAAGGCTGTGCCACATTCTCACTACATAGCCCCTTCTTACCATTGCAAACCACCCTTTTGATAATCCATCTTAGAACTCTGCCCAAAGTAGCATAAAGCTCCAAGTCTTGATTGTTTTGTTTTTTGAGACAGGGTCTCACTACATAGCTCAGGCTGGCCTCAAACTCTCAATACTCCTGCACCAGCTTTCTGGAGTGATGGGATTACCACTCCAGATTGTAAACCCATACTCCTTACCCTTTAAAATCAGATTTTCACTCATCTGTCTTCACAATTCCAACATTTTCTCACTTTAAAAAGTCCAAGAAAATAAAAATCAACAATAAATTATCCCCAAGTTCTCTCAGTGTTGTGGAACAGAATACTTCTGGACCAAAAACCTTGAACCCATTGTGAACAATTAAACAATCTTTTCCAATCCCTTCAACTTTCCCAAGCTCCAATTTCATGGTGCCAATGACTTTTCTGGGCTGTTCAGTATGACGACTCCTGCCCTTCAGTTACTGACTTTAGTTCTTATTGAGGGTCTGCTGGATATGACAATATTACTGGGAATACAAATGAGGGAACAAGACAGGCAAAAGCAATCCTTGCTTGCAAAGAGCACACGCCAGTGATGGGTAGATGATAAATTCGATGTAATTAAGCAGGGAAACTTCAGGTAGTAAAGAGTGATATACAATAAACTAACATTTGACAGCATATCATGTGCCACATACTCTTTTAAACATTAATGAATTTAATCTTTATAACAACATTATAAAGGATGTACTATAGTTATCAACCCCACCTTACACATGAGAAAACTGAGAAACAGAGAGCTTCAAGTGCTAAAAAGAGACAGGGTGGGGGGGGAGAGAAAGAGAGAGAGAGAGAGCGTGTGTGTCTGGGGTCAGGGAAGGTCTCTCTGAGGTCATATGGGCTGAGGTTTAAATGAAGAGCCAGCCACACAGAGATCTAGGGGCAGAATGTTCCAGAGAGAAGGAACAGCAAGTACAAAGGCCTTATGATGGAATGAAACTGGCAGGATGAACCTAGAGGGCTCCAGGAACAGAAAGAAATAAAATGTGGCTAAAACATAAAGAGGGAGGGGGGAAGAATAAGAGGAGAAGATCAAGAAGCAGTAAGAGGACCTAATCTATGATCAAGAGTCTGTATTTTAAAAAGGGCCTGGAGATGTGTCAAGTGGTAGATCACTTGCCTAGCAAGTGCAAGGCCCTGAGTTCAAACCCCAGTACTGCCAAAAACAAACAAACAAAAAAGAGTATGTATTTTATTACCAGTATAATGAAAACCACTGGTATTTTAAGCTGGGGAATAACATGTCTGATTTCCATTTTTAAAGGATCCCTCTGGCTGCTATGTGAGAAATGAACTGTAGGGACAAGAATGGAATCAAAGGGGCTAGTTAGGGCAGAGAAGTTGCAAGTTGAGCTATTCAAGATTCCCTCTGCCATCTGTTAAAGTTATAATGTCAACTCAGGGCAACAAACTTGCTCCTTTTGCTTCTCAGCCTTTCCTTTTTGTGTCTTTTTCTGTGTTTACCTGCCCTGCTGACAAAGTCATTTGCTCTAGGTTATAGTGAGAATCAGAGAAGACTCCAAGACTTTTCAGATTCATTTGAATTCTGATTCCAATGTCTACTCAACCCAGAGGAACAACATACACAGCAAGTAAAGCAGAAAATAAGGCCACACAATCAGTGACCATTTTAGGCTGCTGTTAAAGTAAACCCAAAATATTCACAGTTGGTTTTCTCAATAAGCAATGTGCAATTCAAAACTAAAGGGTTCAAATAATACTCAAGGTCAGGGGCTTGACTAAGGATGTCTGCTTCTCATCAGAAAGATAATTCTAATGGATCTGTAAGCCTGCAAGCATCACCACTAATACCTCTCCCCACCCATGTATGTGCATGCCACCTAGCCCATCAAAAACATGGAATTTACTCTCTTTCCTCTGAATTTGAGCTGGCCTTGTGACTCACTTTGACCAACAGAATGTGGTAGAAGGGGATGCTGGACCAGTTCTAGATCTAGGCAGCTTGCATATGTTTCACACTTGGAACCCAGCCTCCATGTTATAAGGAAGCCAATGCAGCTACCAGAGGATATGAGACATTGAGGCAGAGGACAGAAGTGTTCCAATCCACAGCCAACATGAGACACATAAGTCAAACTTTCTTGGACAATCCAATCCTAGCCATGTTGCGAACCCAAAGCATCAGCTACCCTAGCAACACTATTTGATACCATATGGAACTGAAGACCCTGTTAGCAGAGCCCAGCCAACACACAGAATTATGAGAAATGAAAAAGTGTCATTTTAAGTAACTAAGTTTTGGAACACCATGTGTAATTTCAACAGGTTAAGACAAAAAGCAGGATATTCCACTTGGAAATATAAATAGGAGCTAAAACACAGAAAAAGTATAGTACAGAATAATTTTCAGTAATGTAAGTTCTCCAACAAATGCTATCTGGCATAATTTAGCTATTCTGCTCAAAATGTAAATGCTATTACAGTAGTGCCCATCACATATAGCTGTGCAGAAGAAGATGTGAAGGACTCAGGGTTGTAAAATGAGGATCACTGATGTCAGAGAGTTGAAGATGATCTATGAATGTATCCTATACCTTTCTACACCTCTTTCACTCTACTTTGCAGGCAGCCAGCAATACCATCTGTTCTTCAGTTTGCTAAATGCTAGCCCTGTGCAGCAGTCTGAATATTTATGGCCCCCAAATTTCATATTTGTAATCTAATCACCAATATGATGGTATTAGGAGGTAGGGGCTCTGGGAGGTGATTAAGTCATGAAGACATAACCCTCGTGAAGGGAATTAGTGCCTTTATGAAAGAAGCCTCAGAAAGCTCCGTTTACCCTTCTATTACATAAAGGCACAGGAAGATGCTACCTACAAACCAGGACACGGCCTTCATCAGACATCACATCTGCTCGTTCCTCTTGGACTGTCCACCCTTTACAATGGTGATAAATAAATTTCTATTGTTTATAATCTATCCTGTTTATGGTATTCTATTATGCATGATCTACTCCTCCATAAGTCAGACAAGGTTTATTGAGCACCAGCTATGTGCCAAGCACTGTTCTAGACATGGGGGATATGATAATGAACCTTCATGAGGTAAACAGTGACAAAGGACTAGAAGCAGATCAGGAAGTCATGGTAGGCTGGAGAAAGGCACTGGTGACAAGAGACCTGATGGAAGTAAGAAAGCAATCCATAGGAATATCTGGGGAAAGAGCATTCCAGGCAGAGCAACAAGCAAGCGAAAAGATCCTGTAATATGCTTGCAGATTTAAGGAGGAAGCCAGGGAGTGAGCAAATAATAGGTAGTGGTATTGAGGCAGGCTAGAATTAGAGAAAGTTTGGAACTCTTAAAAAACAGATGACTTAATATTGTATTTCAGACTGAACATTCCTCTCTTTCTCTGAGCCTTCTTTTCAATTGCAAATTTGTGTAGTTTATTCACACCCTTCCTCAGAAACAACTAAAACCACCATCATCTGGCCCAGTGCCCCTCCCACTCATCGATTATTAGTTAGGAATCACCAGGTTCTTCCCTTCCCATAGGTTAGCATAAAGTTTGAAAGCACCTGGAAAAGAGAAAGACACTCTTTCTGCTTCCAGCTTCAACCTGGCCCTACCATGTCCCCTTTTGTAACTCCCCTCTCTAACTTTTAATAAACTCCCCTTACACCCACGTGTCCTGCTATGGATTCTTCCACGTGGGCACAAAGAATTTGGAAATCTGACCACAGACTGCACCATTGCTGTTAACAGTATGGCTTGGATATGGCTTGTCTCCCAAGATTCATGTGCTAGAAACTTGATCCCTAGTGTTGAAACCAGAGTTTAGAGTGAAAAGCCCAAGCCAAGGGGTTCAAATGAACTAGGTTCGGCCACCCATCCCGACACATCAATTAAAGAGACAGGCACTGGTGAATGGCAGAGAAAGGAGATTTAATCGCACACAGCTGCATTGGGAAACAAATGTGATCCAGTGACCCCAAGATTGTCTTTGAGGGGCCAACAGAAACTTTGAGATTTTATAGAGAGTCAAAAGGAGAGCTTTGAGGTGTATGTGGCTGGCCGAGCTGGTAATCTCGGTCAGGCAGGTGGTCAGGTCCAGTTCTGGGAAGTTAATCACCTGGAGGGAGTAATCTGGTTTCTGTTTGAGATGATTACTCTGACTCCAGGGAAACTATCCACACTGGGAGGATAGGGACACAGTTGTTCCCTAGGGGGAACATAAAGCTATTATTCATCAGTTCTGTTCTTCCTGGAAGATGTCTGGGAAGGACAGAGGGACTCAGAAAAAAAAAGTTAATGTGGCTGAAGGGCAAAATGGAGTGAACAAGGCCAGTGCCCTCTTTCAGTGTGGTGATGGTGAGGTAGTGGGACCTTAAAGACTTTGGGCCTAATGGAAGGTAATCAGGTTATAAGAGCACCACCCTTACAAGAAATTAATTAAAGTCTTGTGTGACTGGATCAGTTCTCAGAGAATGGGTTGTTAAAAGGGAGCCTGGCACCGTCCCCCCCACCACCACCACCTTGAATCCATCTTGCCACTCTCACATGTGTTACCATCTGCCAATAGGCACTCCCAAAGCTAACTGGATGCCAGTGACATGCTCCCTCTTTGCTTTATAAAGTTCCCACCTCTGGTATTTTGTTGTAGCAACACAAAACAGATTAAGACATGTAGTAAAGAGATCAGAAGGGAGGTAGGGATCTGGATTCCAAAGCAACTTGTAGGTAACGACCAATACCTTGAATTTTTTTTCATGTAATAGAAAGCCTATCTTCTTACACTCTTTCCCATCCCCTAACTCACTTTACTGATCATTTCTCCGTCTTGTGCCAGGCAGTTTATATCCCATGGATTTCAATATTGTCTCTTAAACATCAGTGTTTTTTTTTTGAAATTTATGAAATTGCATTTATTTCACATATTTTCATTTCTATGGGTTTGCTAAAATTCCTAAATATAGCATTACTATCTGGTAAAATTTGACTTGGTTATCACAAGCATTCCAGTTTGTCTTCTTAAAGAGCAAAATCCACTATCCATTTTATAGCATGGCATATAAACACAGGAAGACCTCACTTCTCAGGTAAATACAGGAGTTCCTGCCACTCTCATTTTTCAACCTGTACTCCCATTATGGAGCAAAAAATACTCACAAAATGAAAACAGAAAACACATCTGGAAAAGGGAATGAGGAGGAGTATAAGACACAAGGCCACAAAGCAAAAGACAGTACCTACAGGTAGCCTGCAGCTTTTACACAGAGACTTCTTGAAGACTCCAAAACGTGCTCATCACTTGCTACAGACACACTAAAAATATCTCATCTCTGAAAGGAAAACTTAACTTTAAAGATCTGTAGGCTAATTCTAAATCTAAGAATTGTAAGAATTTCACAAATATATAAAACTTTAAAAAATTATCAATAAGGCCAGGTATGGTGGTGCACATCTGTAGTCTCAGCACTCAGGAGACTGAGGCAGGAGGATCCAAAGATTGAGGCCGGCCGAGGCTATGTAACAATTTCCAGCCTAGCCTCAACTACATAGTAAGACCTGGTCTCAAAACCAAAACAAAACAAAAATCAAAGAAAATTATCAATAAAATTAATAATTAGCTCTTAAAACAAGGCTGCTTAAACGTCCCCTTTCTTTTCGTGGTGAACATTAAATGTCCCATGTAAGCATCAGTTCTACCTCCCCAACAGATTCTCAAGGGCAAGAATCTGTCCTATTGTTATGCGTACCCAGAGCCTGAAGCATAAGAGACAGATATTCAATAAATATTTTTGGAAGGTGATAATGATGACATGATCTCTTGAGAGTTCCTTTCCAACTGCAAGACCTATGGTTCTTTCAATGCTCATCACAAGCTAGTTTGCACAATGACTCAAAGAAGACTGACAACTTTCTAGATATTTTGAGATAACAGTCATACCACTTTTAGAGTTTCCATCCATCAAATGACTAGGATAAATTATATTTAAATGAAGGCCACACCACTTTGAAAGGAGTCTCCTTATACACACCTACATTTTAGTATCTAAGCCACCTGAACCTTAGGAGGAATATAAATTGCTATTAAAAAATCCTATTCTGATCACCAGCCATTAATGGTGACCCCAAATTCTTTACTGCTTCTCTCAATGAAAGGTAGAACATAATTCCATTGTGCCACCACCTCTCCCTTGAGATTGGGTTGATCTTAGAGACTGACTTGATTAATAATATGCAAGAGGACTGGTATTCTAGAACTTTCAAGGCTTTTTGTCACAAGAAGCCTTCAGTCTGGAAGCTTCCAGCCATGCCTTTTGAGAAACTTCCATGCTGTGAGAACTTCAATTCCTAAGTTGCATGAAGAGGCCACATGCCAGTGCTCAGATCAAGAACCTAGCTAAGCACCGAGTGAAGCCGTTATAACTGCCTGCCAGCCCAGCCCCAGCACAGGCCATCTGAATGAAGTGGATCCAGCTGCTTCAGCTGACACACCAGATGAATCAGAGACAAACTGTCCAGATGAACCCCTTCTGCGTTCCCAACCCAGGAAATAATGAGCAAAATTAAATAGCAGTTTAATGTACTAATGTGGGGACAGATTGTTATACAGTAGGAGATTGCTAAAAAACAAAACAAAAGAAACCAAACAGAAGAATCAAATCATCATGCTACATCACTATTGTTCCATAACTCACTAGAGTGCCTCCCGCCTAGTCACTCATAAAAATGACACAGTCACCCAATTCACGCTTTGTCTGATATCCAGTGACTTCTCTGTTCAGAGATTTGGTTCATAGAACAGAAAGCAGACTCTGAATTTAGTTCTCTGAACAGATCATACCAATAGAATGCAAGCCAACAAAAGTCACCTTAAATTTATCCAAGGCAAAAGCCATTGCATCAATCTGAATTGTACAGGTCACAGAATTCAGCTACTGGGCAAATTGTAGGTAGCTTTTTCACTCAGCAGGCAAAACAGTAATTTATTACACTACTTTTTGAAAATACAGATAGGATTTAAAGCAGAAATAAAATGTGCAATTCTATCATAAAAACAGAAAGAGCCAACCACTGAACACTGATAGCAAACAATAGCAGGAATTTCTGAAATTATCATCAGCAGATGCTACCAGAATGGAAAACACTCAATTGCAAATAGTTCTTTCCTTTAGAGCATTCTTTTGTTTGTATAAAGGAGTTCTATTGAAAGGATGTGCCCTTTGCCCCAGCAGATCCCCATAGCAGAAACCAGTAAAGCCAGCACAGGATGCCCAATACAGGATAAGATAAACAAGATGGGGGCAGGTGGAATGTAAGGAATGTGAGGAATGTGAGCAGATTGCGAAAGACGACTAGAAGTATGTGCAAGATGTGCCCTGCCTGCTTGCTAAATGTAACCGTGTGCGCGAATACTGACCCTTGAATCTATAGGCTAAGAAGTAATGTACTCTTAAATGGATAGGCTGGAAATGTATGTGGTGTTACAAACTCATTGGCTATGTACTGTGCGGGCTTTTGCTGTAACGGCTGGTAGGGGCCTATATAAGATCTTCCCTAAAGAGGCTCGGGGTCTTGTCTGCCCAATCGGACCTGTGTGTCTGTGTGGGAGCTTGACCCTGGCTTGCCAGCTCAATAAACTCTGCTTTGTTGATTGCATTCACGCGTGACTCTCTGTCTCTCGGAGGAATAGGATTCTCGGACCCTAACATTTGGAGGTTCCACCGAGATACCCTTTTTCGAGAAGGCAGACGGTCCACGAGAAAGCAGGGGTGATTCCAAGTCCTAGGCATTGGGAGAGTCTGAGATTCTCATTTGGAGGGAACTAATTGGTAGATGATTGTTCCCGTTTGGGCCGCGGCGGGGATTTGGCCAATCCCCAGGGAGATTCATTCTGGGAATCTCGTTAAGGGGACCACGAGGTCCTGCTGGGAGAGGCTTTCCTCTCATTTGGGCTCGAGCATTTCAGGAATCCTGGCGCCAGGTGAAGAACTAATTGAACTAGTCGACTGACCACCTGTCAAGTGGACGCCTTTCGGCCTGATATCCAAATTGGACGGTGAGGAGATTGAATGGGGTGCGCACCAGCGTGAGAGAAGGACCGGTCCAAGCGAGTGGTGGAGAGTGTTCTGTGTGTGTGGAGTTATTGTTGCTTTCACCCTTTTTGTTCTATCTCTCCTGGTGGTTGCTTCTCATCCCACAATGGGACAGGGACAAGCAACCCCAAAGTCTTTGATTCTCTCTCACTTTCCAGAAGTCAAAAAAAGGGCATTAAATGCAGGTCTGGTCATTAAGAAAGGTAAGTTCGACACCCTTTGTTCTGCAGAATGGCCCACCTTCGGAGTCGAATGGCCCATTCAAGGTTCCCTCTCCCTAGACCTGATCACTAAGGTCAAGGCTGTCGTTTTCCGACCAGGCAATTAAGGCCACCCAGATCAGGTCCCCTACATTTTGGTTTGGGAAGATTTAGCGGGGAACCGCCCCCCCTTGGTTAACAGCTTTTCTGACTCACCCCTCCAGTTCAGCTCCCGGGGCTAAAACCCCAGTCACGCCTGCCTTGGTCATAAAAGAGGAAGAGAAACCTCCCCTTCCCTCCCTGACCAGTCCTCAAAATAGGACACCCTCTTTACCACCCCCAGTCTTACCAGAGAGTTCCCCCCTTTACCCATCCCTCGCGGGGGTAGAGGAAGATCGGCCGCCCCCATACGTGACTCCCCCTGGTCAGGCCAGTGCTCCAGAGGAGGAAATTTCCTCATCCTCCTCAACAGGACCGATGGCCGGAGGAGGAATGGGTCAAAGACTCCGCCCCTGAGGGGTACGGGAAAGGGAGGGAGAAGATGGGCCCTCCTCATCAACCCAGGGGGAGGAAACTGTCCCCACATTTCCAGTCTGGATGGTAGGCCAAGGGGGACCGGGAGGGGAGCAACAGTTTCAGTACTGGCCCTTCTCCTCCAGTGATCTATATAACTGGAGGGCGCAGAACCCACCCTTTTCAGAAGACCCTAAGTGTCTCATAGATCTCCTGGAGTCCGTCATGCATACACACCGCCCCACATGGGACGACTGTCACCAGCTGCTCAATACTCTTTTTACGACGGAGAAGCGGGAGTGCATCCTCCACAAAGCTAGAAAGAATGTCTGGGGGACAACGAGAGACCCACAACCCTCCAACCGGCCATAGACAAGGCCTTCCCCCTACTCTGCCCTGATTGGGATTTTGGGACCGCAGAAGGTAGGGAGCATCTCCGAATCTACCGCCAGACTCTTATGGCAGGTCTCCGAGTGGCCGCTAGGAGGCCCACCAACTTTGCAAAGGTAAAGGCAGTTGTCCAAGGGGAAAATGAAAGCCTGGCCAGTTTCTTAGAGCGCCTCTATGAGGCATACTGTCAGTACACCCCTAGTGACCCCGAGGCGGAGATCCACCGGTCTGCTGTGGTATTCTCATTCATTAATCAGGCAGCTCCAGACATTAGGAGAAAACTCAATAAACAGGAAAACTTAGGGGAGATAACCATTAGGGAAATGTTACAGATAGCAGAGAAGGTCTTTACCGCAAGGGAAACTCCAGAAGAAAGGGAGGAAAGGCGGAGAAAGGAAGACAGGGAGGCCCAGGAGAAATTGAGAAAGGAGGACAGGGAGTTCCAGGCTAAGGAGAACCGAAAGCAACAAAGAGAAATGGCCCGTATTTTTCTAGCGGGTGTCCGGGACCAACCCAGGGAAGGGGGCCACGCCAGGACCCCAGATAAGGAACACTGTTTTTACTGTAAGGAGACTGGGCATTGGAAGAGAGAGTGCCCTAAGTTAAAGGGAAGAAGAGGGTTTGGCAGGAGACTGGGAGGTAACAGGGAAAGGGAACGAGCAGTGGAGCAGGCCAGAGTCCTTCTAGCCGAAGAAGAGGACTGAGGGAGACGGGGCTTGGACCCCCTCCCCGAGTCTTGGGTAACTGTATGTGTGGAGGGGAAGCCGATGGGGTTCATGGTGGATACCGGCGCCCAGTATTCGGTCTTAAACAAGGCATGTGGACCTTTGAACAAGGAACGAACAAGTGTCATTCAGGGGGCCACGGGTACACAGTTATGCTCATGGACTACCAAAAGAAAGGTAGACTTAGGAAAATACCAGGTCACACACTCCTTCCTGGTCATCCCTGAGAGCCCCGCTCCCTTGCTCGGACAGGACCTGCTCACCAAAGTAGGGGCCCGTATCTATTTTGAACCAGATGAAATAATTGTGACTGATTGGGAGGGGAGCCCGATACACGTCCTGTCCCTATCATTGGCTGATGAATATCAACTGTTTGAGAGTCGACAGGAGCCAGGAGGGGACATAGCCCAATGGCTAAAAAGGTTTCCCACGGCCTGGGCAGAGACTGCGGGAATTGGCCTCGCCAAACACCTCCCTCCTGTATTATACAATTGAAGGCTTCCGCTCTTCCCATTTGGGTAAAACAGTATCCTATGCCCCAAGAGGGTCAAAGAGGCATAGCCCCTCATATCCGCAGGCTAATAAAGGAAGGAGTACTGCGGCCTTGTCGGTCCACCTGGAATACTCCTCTGCTCCCCGTCCAAAAGCCGGGAAGCGGGGACTATAGGCCTGTGCAAGACCTGCGAAAGGTAAATGAGCGGGCGGAGGACATTCATCCCACTGTACCGAATCCCTATACCTTGCTCAGTCACCTACCGCCCTCACAAGTATGGTATACAACCCTTGATTTGAAAGATGCTTTCTTCAGCATTCCATTGTCAGAAATCAGCCAGCCGCTATTTGCATTCGAATGGCAAGAGGATGGGGGCTGGACCGGACAGCTCACTTGGACCAGACTGCCACAAGGATTTAAAAATTCTCCCACCCTGTTTAACGAGGCCCTGAGCCAGGACCTGGAGCCCTTTCGCCGGAGTCACCTGCAAATCACTCTACTACAGTACGTTGATGACTTACTGTTAGTGGCAGAAACCCGAGAGGAGTGCAGCGAGGCTACTGAACACCTGCTAATGGAGTTAGGTGAGCTGGGATATTGGGCGAGTGCCAAGAAGACCCACATCTGTGAAAGGTCAGTGACATATCTGGGTTATCGGATAGCAGATGGGGCAAGATGGCTGACTGATGCCATGAAACAGACTATTTTGACTATTCCACCCCCCATATCCACTAGGGGAGTGAGAGAGTTCCTGGGCTCCGCAGGGTTCTGTAGACTCTGGATTCCGGGATTTGCGGAGATAGCCAGACCCCTATATGAGGCCACCAAAGAGGCTCCGGATTGGAGGTGGGGAGAGGAACAACAGCAGGCCTTTGACCAGCTGAAGGCCGCCCTTCTCCAGGCCCCTGCCTTGACCCTACCAGACCCCACAAAATCGTTCACTCTGTTTGTGGATGAAAAAAAGGGGGTAGCCAAAGGAGTCCTGACCCAACAGTTAGGTCCCTGGAAGAGACCCGTGGCATATCTTTCCAAGAAATTAGACGCAGTAGCATCAGGATGGCCCCCCTGCCTCCGCATCATAGCGGCCGTTGCCATGTTAGTGAGAGAAGCAGACAAATTAACCTTTGGACAGGCCCTCCGGGTCACGGCCCCTCACCCGGTGGAGGGAGTCCTTAAACAACCCCCTGGGAAATGGATGATGAATGCCAAGCTCACCCACTACCAGGGGCTCTTGCTGGATTCCCCTCAGATCACCTTCACAGATCCTGTAACTCTGAACCCTGCCACCCTGTTGCCCAACCCGGAACTACAGACACCTGTCCATGACTGCAAGGAGTTCCTCTCCGAAGTTACCCAGGTACGGGTTGACCTAAAGGACACCCCACTGTCCGGCTGTAAATTAAACTGGTACACTGATGGAAGCAGTTTTGTCCAAAATGGAGTCCGAAGGGCAGGGGCAGCAGTGGTCGACCAAGAAGGAAACACGGTATGGAGCAGCGCCCTCCCACCCGGAACCTCAGCCCAAAAGGCAGAATTAATTGCCTTGGCCGAGGCCCTGGAAAGGGCAGAAGGAAAACGAGTCAATATCTACACCGATAGCCGCTATGCTTTCGGTACCATCCACGTCCACGGAGCCATCTATCCCGAAAGGGGATTTTGCACAGCAGAAGGGAAAGGCTTAAAAAACCTGGCCGAAGTCCAGCATCTATTAATAGCAGTGGAAAAACCAAAGGCAGTGGCAGTGATGTATGTCCCAGGCCATCAGTCTGCCAAGACTCGGGAAGCTGTCAGTAACAACAGGGCGGATCAAGAAGCTAAGAGAGCAGCAATGGTGAGTCCCTCCATGGTCGCGGCTATGGATGTGCCTGTCCCCGAGCTCCCTTCGCTACCTCCCCGACCAGAGTACTCCTCGGAGGATTTCATTTGGATGAGAGCCCACTCCCTCACTAGAAAAAGGGAGGATGAATGGAGAAGCGACTTGGAAGGCAAGCTAATCCTGCCCGAGAAACTCCGCCGATTCCTGTTAGCTAACTTACATAAGTCCACCCACTTGGGGCGGAGAAAGTTGCTAGACTTGCTGACATCTGCAAAACTCCGATTTCCGAACCAGACCGCGGCCGTCCGTCAAATTGTGGAGGATTGTGCTAGCTGTACAGCTATGAAACCAGGACGAAGGGAGGGGCACCACACAGGTATTCAGGAACAGGGGAGGGCCCCGGGAAGAAGCTGGGAAGTGGATTTTACCGAAGTAAAACCAGGGAAGTTTGGGTACAAATATTTGCTAGTGTTCATAGATACCTTTTCGGGCTGGGTGGAGGTATTTCCTACAAAGAGGGAGACGAGTCAGGTAGTGGCAAAAGCCTTACTAGAGGAAATCATACCCAGGTACGGGGTGCCTGAGGCAATTGGGTCAGATAATGGTCCGGCTTTCGTTAGTAAAGTCCTGCAGGGACTAGCCCAGGCTATGGGGGCCAATTGGAAACTACATTGTGAATATAACCCCCAGAGCTCAGGGCAGGTAGAAAGGATGAATAAGACACTAAAGGAGACTTTAGCCAAATTGGCCCTGGAGACTGGCGGTGATTGGGTGACACTCCTTCCCTTTGCCATCTTCCGAGTCCGGAACTCCCCTTATGTCCATGGGCTAACCCCCTTTGAGATCCTGTATGGGGCTCCACCCCCCATCATTCAAAGGACCTTAAGCCCAGGACTAGGTGATCTGGCCCCAAATTACCTGACTATGCTACAGGCTCTAGCTAAGGTGCAACAACAAATATGGCCCTTAATTCAAGCGTACCATACTACTGAGAGGGTCCCGACTCCGGAACATGGCATAGTCCCGGGTGACATGGTATGGGTTAAAAGGCATCAGTCCAAAACCCTAGAGCCTAGATGGAAAGGACCTTATGTTGTACTGCTTACTACCCCCACCACCCTCAAGGTCGATGGAATTGCACCATGGGTACACCACTCCCATGTGAGACGGGCATGTCCTCAGGAGGAGCAGGGAAATTGGACTGCACGACAGCACCCCACAAATCCACTCAAGCTCCGGCTGATTCGAGATGCTCCGGAAAATGAAAACACCCAGATGCTCCACAGCCCTCCTAGAATGGGATCATCACCTGGGTCCACTACACCCACATCAGACCGGCGGACCCAGTAGCTGTGAAGGAAGACTTCCTGCCAACAAGAAGGGTGTCCCACCACAAGGACAATTCCTTCAAACTCAAACTTCAGCAAACTGGACTTCGGTAACCTTATTCCTTTTTCTAACCCTGTCCACCACTTGCTTGGGGCATACAAATCCACATCAACCTTTTAACCTGACCTGGATGATTGTAAGGAGACATTCTTAACCAAAACTCCAAGGTGACCCCTCCCAGCACCTGGTTCCCAGAATTATACTTTGACTTAAGGGCCTTATTCACTGGCAGGGGACAATGGGATTTGCGCCAAAGTTACTTCTATGTCTGCCCTGCTCCCCAACCCAACCACAGAAAAAATGTGGAGGAATCGCAGACTATTATTGTAAGTCATGGGGTTGTGAGAGCTCAGGGGACATATGGTGGCCACCCCCCAAACAGGGGGACCTTATTCAGTTAAGTAGAGTCTCTCAATCTGGTATTACATACCACCAACCTAGACCTATAAATAAGGGATGCCCAACTCCTCCCAATTGTAATCCCATTATGATAAATTTCACTGATTTAGGAAAAAAGGCGACAAATTGGGAATTGGGTAAATCCTGGGGAGTCAGACTCTACAAAACAAATCATCCAGGAGCCCTTTTTACCTTGCGGCGTGTGCGACAATCAGTCTCTAACAATAGGACCTTGTATTCTAAACCAACTTGTGACTTTCATCAAAAACCGAATTAACACTGTCCAACTTCTGGTCCTCCGCCAACAATACCAGGCTCTTCATCCCCTTGAGAATGATTCCTCAATATAGCCCAAAGAAAAGGGGGGAATGAAAGGATGTGCCCTTTGCCCCAGCAGATCCCCATAGCAGAAACCAGTAAAGCCAGCACAGGATGCCCCATGCAGGATAAGATAAACAGGATGGGGGCAGGTGGAATGTAAGGAATGTGAGGAATGTGAGCAGACTGCAAAAGACGACTAGAAGTACGTGCAAGATGTGCCCTGCCTGCTTGCTAAATGTAACCGTGTGTGCGAGTACTGACCCTTGAATCTATAGGCTAAGAAGTAATGTACTCTTAAATGGATAGGCTGGAAATGTATGTGGTGTTACAAACTCATTGGCTATGTACTGTGTGGGCTTTTGCTGTAACGGCTGGTAGGGGCCTATATAAGATCTTCCCTAAAGAGGCTCGGGGTCTTGTCTGCCCAATCGGACCTGTGTGTCTGTGTGGGAGCTTGACCCTGACTTGCCAGCTCAATAAACTCTGCTTTGTTAATTGCAATCACGCGTGACTCTCTGTCTCTCAGAGGAATAGGATTCTCGGACCCTAACACTATTATGAAAACAAAAGCTTCCCCAAATGGACAGGCAAACTTCCCTATCAACATGGATATCCCTTCTCCCCACAACAGTCATTTCAGGCCCTGCGAAGGAAAGGCTTCTGGGAAAGCAGTGTCTCAGGAAAAAAGAAAAGAAAAAGAAGAGGAAAAGTTACCTTGAATTTTATCTAATCATATCCCATCACCCACTTTACATTTTTCATAATATGAATTCATACTCACCATTGGTACATTATCTTTAAAAATCAACAAAAGAAAATAACAACTCAAAAACTCCCTAAAAGCTGAGGGTATAGCAATGCAAAAATGGTAAAATGCTTTTAAGAGAAAATTTCATCTTCCAATTATATATTTGCTAAAAAGTTAATTAATTAGCTGGGTGCCAGTGGTTCATGCCTGTAATCCTAGCTACTCAGGAGGCAGAAATCAGGAGGATTGCAGTCGAAGCCAGCCCCAGCAAATAGTTTGTGAGACCCTATCTCAAAAACAACTATCACAAAAAGGAACTGGTGGAGGGGCTCAAAATGAAGGCCCTGAGTTCAAACTCTACTGCTGCAAAAAAAAAGTTAACAATAGCAACAATAAAACCATAGCAAAGGAAACCAAAATGTTAGCACTTGTACCACTAGAGGCTATCTGGGTACATGTAATTTTCAAAACCTTCAGAATTTAATTAATGAAAAGAAAATTACCCTCTAATGAGAATATTTAATAGACTAGTCATTTCCTTCACATAGAAACCTTTCCTTCAGCATAGAAAATCACTAGCTCAGAATGACCTGTGTCTGAAAACATGTATTCAATACTCTCTATATCATATTTCCAAAATAAGTAGCTGATAATGCCATCAAAAGTAAATATGATGAGTCAGAGAATGGTGGCTCATGCCTGTAATCCTGCCTACTCTGTAGGCAGAGATCAGGAGGACCACGGTTTGAAGCCAGTCCCAGGCAAATAGTTCATAAGACCCTATCTTGAACATACCCAACACAAAACAGGGCTGGTGGAGTGACTCAGGTGATGAAACGCCTGCCTAGCAACCGTGAAGCCCTGAGTTGAAACTCCAGTACTGCCAAAAATAAATAAATATGGTGGCATTTTAGTTATGCGGCTCCAATAATCAATAAAATGGAAGTTAAATAAGAAATTAAGAAAAGAAGCCAAGGACGGAAAGCATGTTCTTTTCATTTAATAAGAGCATTAGCAGCTCCGTTGCTTCCAGCTCTAGAAGCCATTCCTGATGTCTTACATCCAAAGGAAAAGGAAGTCCTCTCAACAGAGAAGCAAGCTTGGGTAAATGTCAAACTATATGATGCTGCATTCTTGTTCCTTCTATATGAATGAGAAAATCAAACCATGTTCTTTTCTAATGCAAAAGCACAGCTGATGGAGAAAATGAGTGTTCAAATTTATCTCCTCAAATCACTACTGTGGTCTAACATGCTCAGGCAGACAAGAGCCTGTCACCAGGACACAGAGAACTTACCTTCCCTATCTGAACTTGTCCTGCCTCAAAAAGGCCTTTTATTACTATGCACACATAAGAGGAAATTTAATTATAATGTTCCCTTCAGAATCTCAAATGTGAAAAAATTAATAACTTTAAACATCAAATTATATCATTTAATTGCTGTTTTTCAATTTCAAGAACTTCAGTGATTAGCTGGCCCATTAATGCATCTGCTCAACAAATAATTATTGGTGTCTTTTTGAGTCAGCACTGTCCCAAACTCCAGGGATGCAGGGTGAACCAGGTAGTTAATGCAGCCCTGCTTCACAAAGAGCTTATGACCTAGGACAGGGCTGCGCACTGACAAGGTCAAGTCCAATCAAACACAGAGGAAATCTGCAGTGTTATAGGCTATGGCGGAAATAAACTAGGATGGTGTGGTGGAAAATGACTTGGAAGGGGGCTTGTTGGACTGATATGATAGGCTTCACTGAAGAAGCTTGGTTAACAAAATTACCAGAAGGGACTAATTAGCAGAGCAAAACTAGGAGCAGGGCACACCAGACAGAGGGAACAGCTAGACCATGGCCCCAGACAGGCACTGACTTAGCCAACTGGAGAGACAGCAAGGCAGGCCTGTGTGATTGGAGCACAGTGGGTAGTGGGGAAATGGCAGGACAGAGACTGATCAACAGCAGGTGCTGTAAGATGTCAAGGACCTGAGGGAGGTCTCAGGAGCTGGATTTTACCCTCAGGGCAATGTGAAGCCGTAAGAGGTTTCAAGTAGAGAAATAACATGATCTGATTTTTAAAACTTTTTAAGATCATTCTGGTCATTGTGTGGAAAGTGGGTGGTATACTCATTGAGTACACCTTATGGGAGCACGTGTGGAGGTTACTGCTTTACCTCAGAAGGGATGGAAGCAGGGAGGCAATCCCCAGGATGCTTCAGAAGACCTGCTAACACAGGCGCCAATGGCCCGATGGCTCGTGCCTATAATCCTAGCTGCTCAGGAGGCAGAGATCAGGAGGATCCTGATTTGAAGCCAGCCCGGGCAAATAGTTCATGAGACCCTATCTTGAAAAATCCCATCACAAAAAAAAAAGGGACTGGTGGAGTGGCTTGAGATGTAGGCCCTGACCTCAAACCCTGGTACCACAACAACAACAAAAAAAAGAAATTTAGAAACAAGTCCCTCTGTCTCTTTGCTGGCAGAGTTGCCTAAGAGGTAAGAACATCTGCCTAGCAAGCATGAGGCCCAGAGTTCAAACCTCAGATACCACCAAAAAAAATAAAATAAAAAATATTTCAACATAAAGAATTCTGTCAGGTGCCAGTGGCTCATGCCTATAATCTTAGCTACTCAGGAGGAATTCGAAGCTAGACTGGACAAATAGTTCGTGAGACCCTATCTCGAAAATACCCTTCACACACACAAAAAAAGGACTAGCAGAGTGGCTCAAGGTGAAAGCCCTGAGTTCAAACCCCAGTATCTCAAAAAGAAAAAAAAAAAAGAGAAGAAGAAGGCCAGCTAACAGAGTGGGTACTGGCAGCCAGGAAAGAGGAGCAAGATGATTCTTTGATTCCTAGGGTTTTGACAACAACAGATGGGGAAATAGTGGTGCCATTTGAAAAACAGTACATGTGAAGAGGCTTAAGAAAGAAAAAAAGGAAGTCAAGATTTCTGCTTGGCTTAGCTCCTTCATTTCAGAGATGAGGACATGATGTAGTGAGCATGAAAATGATTTAATCACCAAGAAGCATAACTAGTTATTTGGAGAGCTGGAATTAAAACGTGACTTTTTACTTCCTACTCCAGAAGTCTCTCAATTAAAAGTACTAAACTGAGATTTCCATATTTCCAGGGATTTTTAATTACTACTTATTCACATGAAGGCTCCACATAATTTCAAGATCAATGAGCATTTGAAAATCAAAAGCAGGCTGGCAGAGTGGCTCAACTGGTAGAGTACTTGCCTAGCAAGCACATGACTCTGAGGTCAACCCCCAATACCACAAAAAAAAAAGCATAGATGAATCTAAGCATGAAATCAAATTTCGCAGAACTACACAAAGACACACACACACACACACACACACATGTAAAAATAAAACTAATTCCATTAAGGTCTGTTCTTGAGTTAGTATTATACCTATGTCAGTTTCAAGATTTTGATAATTTAACATGGTCACAAAAGATACTATCATTGGGTAAAGCTGAGAGAAGGATAACTAAGAACTCTGTGTGCTATTTTTGCAACTTGTCTTAAATTATTTCAAAATAAAAAGATATTTTTAAAAAATCAGCCAGGCATGGTGGCTCAGGTCTGCAATCCTAGCTACGTGAGACTCTGAGATTGGGAGGACTATGGATTGAGGCCAGCCTTGGCAAAAAGTTCTCAAGACCTGATCTCAACCAATAGCTGGGTGTGGTAGCACACACATGTCCTCCCAGCTACAGCAACAAGAATCCAAAAGTGGGAGAAGCATGGTCCAGGCCAGCCTGAGCAAAAAATAAAACCTATCTCCAAAACCACCTGAGCAAAAAGGGCTAGAAGCGGGCTCACACAGCACAAAGCCCGAGTTCAACCCCTGGTACCACCAAAAAATTAAAATTAATTAATTAATTAACCAGAACAAAAAGGGCTGGCAGCTGGCTCAAGCGGTGGAGTGCCCGCCTAGTAAGCACAAGACTCTGAGTTCAATTCCCAATAATACTAAAAAAAAAAAAACTGATGGGTGTGGTGGGACATGCCTATCTGTAATCTCAGCACTCGTGAGGCAGAAGCAGGATGATCACAAGTATGAAGCCAGCCTGGGCTACACAGTGAGAACTTGTTTCAAAAGCAAAAAAACATGCTGGAGATATGGCTCAAGTGGTAGTGTGCCTGCCTAGTAAGTACAGGGCTGAGTTCAAACTCTGGCACCACCAAAGACAAACAAGCAAAAATTCCAACCAAATAAACAGGGCTGGGAGTGTGGAAAAAACAATAAAAACAAACAAAAAACCTTGCCTAGGGAACCAGAACCAATGGGAGATGCCAGAATTTGAGCCTCAACCAAATGATTTCTATTCCTTTGATTACACCACAATTTTTATTTAAAAGAAAAATTGGCAGTACTAGAGTTTGAACTCAGGACCTTGCCTAGCAAGTGCTCTACCACTTGAGCCATGACCGCAGTCCATTTTTTGCTTTAGTTATTTTTCACATAGGGTGTCCCAAGCTTTTGCCCCAGCTAGTCTCAGCTATAGTGATTACAGGCCTATGGCCACCACACCCCTCCTACTCAATGATCTTCAAAAAGAAAAAAAGGGGGGGGGTGACAGCACTGGCACCTGTTTTTCTTAGTAAACAAAGACAAACTGCCTTTTTGTCCTTTTTGAAGGTAATCAGAGTCTCTGGCTGATCTTTCTCTTGCTCTAGAATGCAGTCAGTGATCTGAGAGCCAAAATCTGCATTTGGCTGACTCTGGAAATCTGTATTAGGTGTGAAATGCTGTTCAAACACAATTAACATGTCTATGCTTTCATTTCCTAAATGGACTGAACACAACAATATAAATGATAGCCACTTATGAAACACAAATCAGAACAGACCTTATCAGAAAAGTTGGTCTTGCCCAATTACACCAGGACTACTGCTCTTAACAGTCCCACACAGCATTATCAATAGTTCTAAAAAGCAAGCAGCTGAGTCCCAATTTATAAGACCACCTACCTGTAAGGCACATTCCCCTATAAAGAGTTGTTTCAGTGAGAGCAGGAGGAGAGAGTAGAAAGAATGGAGGTACAGACCAGGGTGGGAGAACCATGTGAATAGTACTCTGGGAAGCCTGGAGACAAGAAGTCCAGAAAAGGAGTCAGAGAAGAGGTTCGATTGTTTCCCTCTTACAAGAGAAAACCACAAAGTTGAGCATTGTGTCATGAGGCGCCACATTTGGAACCACCTGGGACATGGGACTCTGGTCCTCACAAAGCCCCTTACTGCCAGGCCTAGCAGCAGCAGCAACCCAAAGGCTGTCTTTTAAAACAGAAAGAAAAAACAAGAGAAGAGAAAGAAATGCATCAGTCTTCATTTGAACCAAATAATCTGCTGTTCTTCACTCACAGAACCCACTCATTCAAGAACTTACTTTGTAAAAGATTCAGTGATGTGGCAGATGTTAATAAGATGGTCCTTGACTTAACTGAAAGGGGGCTGAGGAGGGATGAGAGAGAGAAGACTGATGCACATGCTTGTCAGCCTTCTCTTTCCGTACAGACTACAAACCCCATGAAGGACAGGGGCTGCTCTCACTTCAGTTTCTGATGTCATCCTTTTCAGGCCTTTTAGGCCCAGGGCTCTCTGTAAGCATCAGAATGTTAACAAATTCCTTAGGGGAGAAAGAAACCCAACAAAGAAATAGCACAATGGCTATCTCAAAGAATGGGAAGAAATTCTTACCCTTGTTTGGCATTACAAGTCAGGAGGTTTGATTTCCTTCAAGCGAGCTGAAAACAAAAACAAGATGGAAGACTGGAAAAAATACACAAAATACCTAAAAGTGACAAAAGGCAAATGTTTCATGACTGTAAACCTTGCTTAACTGTCTCTTTTTGTAGTTAATACCTACATACTAACATTATCTCACAGCTCCAATAACTTAAAAATCTTGAGACTAAACCCTAAGTAAGTACATACACAGGATAAGCTGAAATTAAATCATCGTGTCAATGTGCAGAGCACAAAGGCATCTTATCTCTTTGGTTTACCCAGGGCTTTTTTTCTCTTGTAAACAATTTTAGAAATGAAAGAAAAGGTTCAATGGACCTCATATGACAAATCTCCTCTGACAAAACTTAATTCAAAAGAAATGGCAAAGATAATGACATACTTTCACAGGAAAAGTTTACCCTGAAGAAAAACCTCTCCAGTCTTAACTCTTCAACTAAGCATTAGCTTTAATCTAGCACTCTGTTAGGCACGGAGAAAAAGGTAAACAAACCTGATTCCAGTCACTGGAATAGCCAAACTTTTTATTGGCTCTTCTCGCTCTATGCCAGGGCTAGACAGACTTTCTGTTAAAGGCCAGAGAGTAAGTTTTTCAGTTTTATAGGCCATAAGAGCTCTACTCTACTACTCAACTCTTCTGGGTAGTATGAATGCAGCCAGAGACAACATGTTAATAAATAACCATGCCTGTGTTTGAATAAAACTTTACTTATTGACTCTAAAAGCTGAATTATCATGTGACTTCAGACATCATGAAATCTTCTTTTTCAACCATTTAAAAATATAAAAACTTGATTGGGGATATAGCTTAGTAGTAGAGAGCTTGTTTAGCAGGTATAAGGCCTTAGGCTCCATCCCCAGCATCAACATGAAAAAAAAGAAAGAAAGAAAAATCATTCTTAGAAGCCAGGCAAGGTGGTGCACACCTATAATCCCAGAATTTAGGAGGCAGAGGCAAAAGGCTAATGAGTTCAAAGCCAGCCTGGGCTACATAGCAAGACTCTATCTTAATAAAATAAATTTCAAAAGACCACTCTCAGCTTATGGGCCACACAAAAACACATAGTGAACAGTTGTGGCCCACGGGACATAGTTTTCCAACTCTGTGCTACATACCCCAAAGGGAATGAAAAGTTGGTATTAGCTTATAAAAAGTTGGGTTTATTTCTAACAGGAGTAGGCTGTTGGAGAAGGAAAGAACAAAGGAGGAAATGTTGAATTCACAATATGCTAAAGAAGGGACACCCCTGAAAAACAAAACTGAGCCTACCCAGGGTAAAAACTAGAAGCAGGAGACATGACACTACAGAACCTATAGGAAATGAAGGTGCAAGGGAGAAGTCAGCTGGAGCTAACAAATGGTCCAGGGGGTGGCTGAGGACTAAGCTGAAAGAAAGCTGAACATCATTAAGATAGGACTGAATGGAGGAGCCCAGAATTTAAGAACTCTAGTAGTTACTTCTGTGCAGCTATGACCAATACCTGACAGACACAACTTAAGGGAGAAAAGACTTATTTTAGCTCCAGGTTTTAGAGGATTCAGTCCACGATCACTTGGATCCATGCACTTGGGCAGAACATGGCACGGGCATGTGTCAGAAAAGGCTGTTCACCTCATGGTGGACAGGAAGCAGAGCAGAAAGAGGGGATTAAGGACCAAGTACAACCTTCAAGGGCACACACCCACAGTGACTTACTTCTTCCAATAAGGTCCTACCTCCTAAAGTTTCTAAAACCTCCCAAAATAGTACCACCAGGTGGAGACTTAGCTTTCAACACATGAGCCTATGGGGACATTTCATACTCAAACCATAACAAGAACCAAAGCTAGTGTGTATACAAAATTATTCTGTTAGTCCAACAAAGAGTTCTGGAGTTAAAAATCTGCTGGGGATGTGTGCATGTGGGAGGGGTGATTTTCATCTTGTTTTTGTGTGATGTCCCTGGGCTGTCAGTCCAAAGGGGCCAATCCTGCAAGTGTCAAACTTTCAGTCTTAGAATTTCCCTTATCTTTAAAAAGATTTCACCCTGGGCAGGACTGGGCCTCAGGGGTTCTGACCACTGGGCCTACACCTACATGCAAGACTGGAATTTCCAATCATGAAGAAGGTATGGAACATTTTCCCAGGTGAGATTCATTATCAGAATGAGCAAGTAGGCTAGGCAGTTAGTTAAAATGAGACAGTGTAGCTAGGACAGAAGGGCCCCTGGAAAACGCCATTATGAACTCCCTGTGACCTTAAAGGGCAGCAAGAAGGGAAAGCAGGATGGGCCAGAATGAGGACACTAAGAGGATTAGGACATGACCAATCAGAATGTTGTAGGCACAGCCAACCAACCAGAATGCTGCTTTCTGTAAACCTAATTAGCATAGAGATTGAACAACACTCTGGGGTAAATGGATAAAAATCCTAGACCAAGTTACTTCACTGTCAGCCTTCTCTTGGGACCTGTGACCTAGCCAGCCCAGCTGACCCCAGTCTCACAAGAAAATTCCAGTTTCATTAATAGTGTAAAAAAAAATGATCTTTTCTATCAAAGTATATGTCACCCTCCTAGATTATTTAAAATTCCTGAGGTCACCATCTTAGGTGCCTTGCATTGTTTAAAGGGTTCCTGTTTCTTTTTCCGTATTCTTGTACAGTCCCATTGCCTGTGAAAACTGCCTGCCAAATTGCTGCCCTAACCCATCCCCCAAGACTTTTAGCCAATCAGAAAGATTGTGAACCTTTGACCTGGACAAATCCCAGGTAAGGGGCAGGTACAACTGTGTCAGGGATATAAGGAGGAGCCACTGTCAGCCATTTTGTGCTCATGTGTCTACTCAGCTGGAGTGAATATGTGCTTGCATCCTTTTGATCAAAAGAAATCGCCTTGTCAAGATTTTCTCTGTCTCTCGTGTATCAGTTTTTGGCACCAGAGGGTCTTTAATTCCAACAATATTTACTAATAATGATGATAAGATGGATTAATATCCAGACAGACAAGTTAGGAATTGCCTGGGATGGAGGCCAGAACAAACTAAGTCTGCTTTCGGTAATCCTTAAATACTAACTACTAAGAAATGCCAAAGAATCGCTGCCATGGAGGGTTAAGCAGAGCTGTCTTCACTAGCTAGCAAAAAGATGAAAAGTAAAATAAAGCAATAACAGGTCTCTTAGTCTGTTTTCTGGTACTATAACAAAATACCCCAAATCAGGTAATTAATAAAGAATAGAAACTTGGTTTTGATTTGTGGTTCTGGAGGCTGGGAGTCCAAGAGCTTGACATCAGCATCTGCTCGGCATCTAGTGAGGGCTTCATGTTGTATCATAATATGGTAGAGGGCATCACACAGTGAGACAGAGCAAGAGTGCAGCTCAGGCCTCTCTTCCTCCTGTAAAGCCACTAATGCCAACCTGGTGGCCCCCATCAATCCTCAAGACCTCATCTAATGGTAATTATTTTCAAAGACCTCACCTACAAATAAATTAACATATGAATTTGGAATTAAGTTCTTAAAGAGACAGAGAGAAAGAGAAAGCACACAGGAGACATTCAAACCACAACAGCTTATGCGGATGCAAAATTCATGTCCTTCTCACATGTGAAATACATTCATTCCATCCTAATAGCACCCAAGTCTTAACTTCTCCAGCACCAACTCAAAATTCCTAAGTCTGCATGGGAATCAGATATGGGTGAGAATCAAAGTAGAATTCATCCTGGCACAAATTCACTCCTGCCATGAAACAGTGAAATCAAAACAAATTATGTACTCCCAGGATATAATAATGGGTGAGGCATAGGGCAAACATTCCCATTCAAAAGGGGTAATTGACCTGAAGTAAGTCCAAAACCCAACATGAAAAACAACATTAAGTCTTAAAGCTTCAGAACAATCTTTCTGGAGCCCTGGAATCCTTCACAGCCCTGTCCCTATGGCTTTGCTGGGCTCTGCCCAGGCTCAGTTCCGCCCAGGTTGTAGTTGCATGGCTGCAGTTCTCCCAGGCTGGAGAGAAGTCATGGTTCAGTGCTTTTAAATGCAAGTCACTACTATCTTAACTCCACAAACATAATCCATACCCACCCATCTTCCCCTGTGCATCCTGTCTTGTTCAATTTGCATAGCTCTTCAGTTCTATCTAGTGATAATGATAACAGCATCTAAGGACAACAGCAACTATGTTTACTACATACCAGGCTCTGTTCTAAGCGCTCTGCCTGTGTCATCTCATTCATCTGGAATAGGGATTACACCTGATTCATTTCTGTGCCTGTTTTACTCCTGGCACAAGGCAGACATTCAATAAATGCTGGCTGACCTGAAGCAGGAAGCAAAGGGAAAGTTTCTTGTGCGGTGAGCTTCTTCTGCTTCCTAACGCATTTATGGTGTTGACTGGGGTAATGAGGAGTGATGGGGAAGAGGGTGATTGTTCTGCCAAGTATTTTAACCATCACTGAAATACACCCTGTGATTTAATGAAGAGCCATGAGGAATGCCTTTCCAAGTACAAGGAGAAAACATCTACTATTTAGAACACCCACATATTTACTTCTAGTCCACGTAAAGGATGTATTTTAAGATGCCACTGGCAAGAGCCTAGTCATCTATAATCTAACAGTTTGTGGAAAACAATGAAAAGATTTTGAAACTTAATATTTAAAAGCATGCAAACAGGAGACACCAAAAAAATCAGGTTATATAATAATCTAGTGGAACACTTTGAAATAGAATACTCATAGAAAGATAAACAGAAGAATACTTTAAACAGCAAAGTGAAAAATACTCTTCATAGTTCCTTAAGAGGCACTTGGAGAAGGTCATTTAAGTCCAGTGCACCCCACCCCCACCCCACTAACCAAAACAGCAACAGGCCATGATATTAATTTGAAAAGACTATTTACTTCAAGTTGACTCAGAAGTTTTACTCTCTGAAGAAAAAAGTATTTTTTATATGTGCACATACATATAAAAAATACATATAATACATATGTATTACATATAATCTTCTAAATTTTTTTTCTCTTTTGGTATCGTATAAGAAAGCCCAGATTTAAGTATTAGTGTCAAGTAAATAATAACTTCCTGGAAATGACTGGAGTTGAGAAAGAGCTTCCTAAATGGAATTTCTTATGGTAACAATATGGTTCATGACATTATTACCCCAAAATGCAGCACCAGAAAATCTGAGAAGGTGGCAGAACAGGCAAGTCACTCTGAACATTTCCCCTCCTGGCTTCCCTGAAGCAGGTGATCAGACTCCCTGTGGTAACCCTTCTTAGATCCAAGAGTAAGGAGAATCCTTGTCTGGAAGACACAGTCATACAAGAACATGAATGAACAGGCCCTGCTAAGTTCCCCCAGTTTACCACCATGAAATCATACTCTGTCTCCAATTGTATTTCTCCACATTTCATCAAGCCCAGCACAAAAACATACAAGTTTAACTGTTTCTTCAGGTCCTCATTCCCTTCTAACTCCTTCTATAGTGTTTAAAACTTCTTCAAAGTCACAAGCTTTTCTCTTGTCTTTTTTAATAGGGCCTCAGCCACGAACACAGAATTCACATTAACCTTGGCTAATAAAGTGAGTAGTGCTGTGGTGACCTGGGAGTGTAGACATCTCAACATACTGATTTCATTTCCTCAGACACAGAACAGGTAGTGGAACTGCTAGGTCACACAGCATTTCTAGTTTAATTTGGGGGAACCTCATAATGACTACAGTGATTTATATTCCCATTATCAGGATAACTGAGGAAAAGATAGTTTCCCTTCCCTAGAGCAAAAATTCAAATTTTGAGATTTAAAGAAAAAAAGATACCTCAGAATATTCATATTGCACTTTACTATTAATTTATTGTAACAGTGGTTGTCTCTTTTTAAATTTAATTAACAAAAAAAAACTGCCTGTATGTATCATGTACAACATGATGTTTTGAAATATGCCTACTGTCTGTGCTACTACAAAATACCACTGACTAGATAACTCATAATCAATAAAAATTTATTTCTCACAGTTCCAGAGGCTGGGAAATACAAGATCAAGGTGCCATAATTCAGTGTCTGGTGAGGGCCTTCCTGCTGCAGCCTCACGTGACAGAAAGGATTACCACCCATTTCACAAGGCAGAAGGGCAAAAAAAAAAAAAAAAAGGCCTAAGGTAATTCTCTCAAACCTCACACGTGAGGGCTCTCTCTGCACTCTCCAAGGCCCAGCTGCTTATTGCCACTATAATGTGGATTACGTGACAACACAAGCATTTGGGAGAATTCAGACTATTGCATATACATTGCAGAATGGCTCAATTCAGATGATAGTATATGCTTTCCTTTGTATATTTGTTGTTTTTTATATTGAGAACACTTAAATTTACTCAGCAATTTTCAAGAATATACTATTACCCATGGTCTCCATGTTGAACAGCAGATCTTGAGCTTATTATTCCTGGCCAACTGAAATTACATCCTTTGAGCAATGGTTCTGCTATAAGCAAACAGAGTTTTCAGAAGATCTTGGTCCTTGAGTTCCAAATGGAAGAATCCAAGAAGAGCATGTGGATGGGGCAAGGTAGAACAGCTTTACTGAAGAAAGGGAGTCACCCACTCTGCCAGGTGAGAGAAGAGAAAAACAAAGGCCGGGGTCTCTTGGTAGGTCATTTTTATACCACTTTGAAGTTGGAGGTGGGGAGACAATACGTCATCACCTGTGGACTAGGGGGAGAAGCCCTTGAGCCAAGAGTGGGGGCAATCCCAAACTATCCTAACCTAGCCTGCCTCAGTTCCCCAACTGCTTCTCCCCCAGGCCCTAGTAACCATCATTTGATTCTCTCCTTCTATGAGCTTAACCTTTTTAGATTCCACAAATAAGTGAGATTATGATGTATTTGTCTTTCTGTGCCTGGCTTATTTTACTTGAGTCAATGTCCTCTAGGTTCATCCCTGCTGTCATAAATGACAAGATTTCCCTTTTAAAGCTAAACAGTATTCCTTTGCATATATAGACACATGTTCTTATTTATTCATTTGTTGACGGACATAGGTTGAGTCCATAGTCTGGTTAATGTAATTCACGTTTCAATGAACCAGGAAGTGAAGACCGCTCTTCAATACACGGATTTCATTTTCCTTTGCATAAATACCTGATAGTGGAGTTGCTGGGTCACGCAGTATTTCTATTTTTAATTTTTTGAGGAATGCTTTGTTTTCCATAGTGATTGTATTAGTTTATATTCCCAGCAACAGTATACAAGGGTTCCCTTTTCTCCATGTCCTTGCCAAAACCTATCCTTCATTGTTTTGATTCTAACAGGTATGAGATGATAGCTCACTGTGGTTTTAATTTGTATTTCCCTGATGAGCAGTGATACTGAGCATTTTTTTTTCATGTATCTGTTGGCCATTTGTATGTCTTCTTTCAAGAAATTTCTATTGAGGTCCTTTGCTATTTTTAAAATCAGATTGTTAGCTGGGCTGGTGGCTCATGCCTGTAATCCTAGCTACTCAGGAAGCAGAAATCAGGAGGATTAAGGTTCAAAGCCAGCTCGGGCAAATAGTTTAGATAACCCTTTTTTGAAAAAAACCATCACCAAAAAAGGGCTGATGAAGTGGCTCAAGGTGTAGGTCCTGAGTTCAAGCCCCAGTACCACAAAAAAAAATAAGCAAAAAAATAAAAAATAAAATCAGATTTTTTTTTCTTGCCATTGAGTTGTTAGAGTGCCTTACATTTTTGGATAATAACCCCAATCAGATATATGGTTTGCAAACATTTTTTTCCTGTTCAATAGGTTATCTCTTCATTCTGCTTCTTTGTTCTACAGAAGCTTTTTAGTTTGATATAATCCCATTTTCCATTTTTGCTTTTGTTGCTTGTGCTTTTTAAAAAAAATCATTGTCAGACCAATGTTATGGTGCTTTTCACATTTCCTTCCAATAGTTTTACAGTCTCAGCTTAACTCTCTGACTCATTCTGAGTTGCTTTTTGTATATGATATGAGACAAGGATCTAATTTCATGCTTCTGTATGTGACTATCCAAATATTCCAACACCATTTACTGAAGGCTATCTTCAGTAATTGTGTGTTCTTAGGACCTTCGTTGGAAACCAACTGATCATCAGTCCATGGGTTTGTTTCAGGGCTCTCCATTCTGTTACATTGATCTATATTCTGTTTTTGATTTTGACAGCTTTGCAGTATATTCTGATGTCAGGCAGTGTGATGCCTCCAGCTTTGTTCTTTTTGTT
Source organism: Castor canadensis (assembly GCF_047511655.1). Lineage (NCBI taxonomy): Eukaryota > Metazoa > Chordata > Mammalia > Rodentia > Castoridae > Castor > Castor canadensis. The sequence continues at coordinate 131,574,835 of NC_133393.1, read as the reverse complement.
CAAGCTTGCTTTTGTGGCTCCATATGAATTTTAGGACTTTTTTTCTATCTGTGAAAAATGTCACTGTAGTTTTAATAGTGATTACACTGAATCTATACATCACTTTAGGTGGTATGGACTTTTAAAATATTAATTCTTCCAATCCATGAACATAGGATATCTTTTTATTTATTTGTATCTTTTAGAACTCTTTCATCAATGTTTTACAGTTTTTAGTGTACAAGTCTTTTACCTCCTTAATTAAATTTATTCCTAAATTGCTCAAGAGGGGGTATTTTGGGTCTTGGGGGGAAGGAGACTGTTTTTGGTTTTTTGTGTAGCTATGGTAACTGGGATTTTTTTTTGATACCTTTTTCAGAGAGTGTGGTAGTATACAGTAACACTATTAACTTTTATATGTTGACTTTGTACCCTGCAATTTTACTGAATTCATTTATTAGACTTTAGGATTTTCTGAAAACAGGAACAATTTAACTTCTTCCTTTCCAATCTAGACACACTCTTTTTCTTTCTCTTGCCCAAATGCTTTGCCTTGGACTTTTAGTATTATGTTGAATAGAAGTGGTAAGAGTCAAAATTCTTGTCTTCTTACTGATCATAATTTTTTCCTGTTGAGAATGATCTTTGCCATGAGTTTGTCACATATGGCCTTTATTAATTGAGATATATTCTTTCTATTCCTAATTTGTGTAGAGTTTTATCATGAAAGGATATTGAATTTTGTCAAATGCTCTCTCTATATCTATTGAGATGACTGCATATCTTCCCCCTTCAGTTTGCTAATGTGGTATGTCACATTTATTGATCAGTATATACTAAACCATCTTTGCTTCTCCTTAGTCATGATGAATGATTCTTTTAATGTGCTGTTGAATTCAGTTTGCTGGTATTTTATTGATGAGTTGTGCTTCTGTGTTCATAAGGGATATTGGCCTGGAACTTTCTTTTCTTGATGTGTCTTTGTCTGGCTTTGGTATCAGGGTAATGTTAGCTTCATAAAATGAGTGTGGAAGTATTCCCTCTTCAATTTTGTGGAAGGCTTGGGAAGAACTGATATCAGTTCTTCTTTAAATGATTGGTAGATTCAGCAGTGAAGCCATATAAACTTATACATATAACCACAACATCTGATAAGTACTGTAAGTCCCCCAAGTTATGTGACACATCTCCCAAGGAAATATGAAGTCTGTATGTCCTGTCTTTGAACTGGGCTCTGGGACAGCTTAGCCAAAAGAAAACAGAACATGTAACTGCTATGATTTGGATGTGTTTGGCCCCCCAAAGGTTCAAGTTGGTCCCCTGCAGTAATTTTGAGAGGCATTGGAACCTTTAAGATGTGGACACCAGTAAAAGGTGATTGTGTCACTGAAGGTGTCACTACTGGAAGGGAGTAATGTAGTTCTCTCAGGAGCTGGACTAGTTTCCACAAGAGCCTGCTCTTAGGAAGAATAAGTCTGGTCCCTCTCAAGTCTCTTGCTTCCTTGCTCAAATATATACCCCTTCAGCATGTAGCCTCCCTGCCACCTCTCTACTGTGTTGTGAAGTGAGCCAGGGAACCTTCACGAGATGGTACCATGCCTTTTGGACTGCCAGGCTTCAAACTGTGAGCCAGAATAAACCTCTTTTCCTTATAAAGTACCCAGCATCAAATATTTTGTTATAGCAACAAAAACTAAGTGGACTAAGACAGTAACACTATGCCAGTATCCAATCCTAGGCCTTAAAAACTGGCAGCTTCCTCTTACACCCTTGAAACCCAACCACCACACTATGAAGAAATCCCAATCACCTACAGAAAAGTCCAAGTAGCCAGGAACTACCAAGCAACACAAATTTATCAGACATGTGAATGACCAATCTTCAACTCAAGGTAAGCCTCCTAAACTGACACCATGTAAAACACAAATGATCTACTCCTCCTGAGCCCTCCCCAAACTGCACATTAATAAGTATAATAAATTAATTGTTTTAAGCCACTAGATTTTAAAGTACTTTGTTACACACAACCAGACTAGCCAGGTATGGTGGTACACACCTGTAATCCTAGTTCTGGAGAGGCAGAGGGAGGAGGATCATGTTTGTGGCCAGCCTGTACTATATAGATGAGTTCTAGGCTAGCCTGAGCCACATGGCAAGACCCTGTTTCAAAAAATTAAAATAATTATAGTAACCAGACTACTATATTGTATTTATTTGTCCCTACTTTTTACTGACTCCAATTTAAACTCTGAAAGTATGACTCAGTCTTTACATTCATCTTTACAGTCATTCCTTACTCATTGCATAAACATGTAAGGACTAATATGTATGCAGTATTGTGTTAGATAGGTCTGCAGATACAGAGATTAAAAAAATAGTCTCTGCCTTAGAGTTTTCATTCAACTTGCAGAGACAAGTAAAAAAACAGGTGACAACCATAATCTCAGATCCTTAGCAATGGTACATACTCAATGAACATTGGCTAAGTGGATGAAAAAAACACCAGGGTCTCAGAATGACCTTGGGGATTATTTGCTGTTGTTTCCCAGATGAAGTCACCAGATATCAACATACTACCTCTAACTATAAATCCACCCTTCTCTTCCTGGCCTGTGGTGCTGGAGCTGGATCCTGTAAATATTACCTTTTGCCAGAGAGCACAGTGCTGGTTTTCATCAACAGAGGGTCCTGGGGAACACTACAAGGCCACAGAAGAGTAAGGGGCTTTTTTTCCTGGTTCACAGTGCTTTATCCTCACTAAGGTGTCCTATCAGCAGTTTTGGGGGAACCAATGGTATCTGTTCTCCTTTGCCACTCTGCTTCAGATTGCTTTCTGAAGATTGGCTGTGGTGCACCCACATCTTGTACCAAATTTCTCTGCCACCAGGTGGGCTTTTCTCATGGACCAGCTCACATGGAGGAGGATTGGTCTCCAGAGGGGCCTCTTACAAGTTCTTAGTGACTGTATCCTGTATCCTAGGGGAAGTTCCCTTCCCCCTAGAAAAAGTAGTTCCTTCTCCATTTACTCTTCCCGTATTCCTTAAAGTTCCCTTTCACTTCTTTAGTAATTAACCCTAGTTAATTTTGCACTGGCTAAAAAAATCTTTCTATTTAATTTTCCCTATTTGAATTGCTGTATGATTTTTGGCTCCTGAGTGGATCTTGAATGGCACAATTAGAGATTAAAGTCTCAAACAAATATGAAAGACCTGAAAAGACACATTTGCCCACAGCACCCACACATGACTGATTAGTAATATAAAGAGAGTGAACAGGAAGAGATAAGTTTAAAAATTAAACAAACAAAAACTTCCATGGTCAGTCTCATTCAAAAATCTTTATTCTGTTAATGTCATTTCTTAGAAAACATCTTTTATCTTCTTTGTTTTTTTAAATCTCTCATTTGGCAAACTGTTAAAAAAAAAAGTGACTGATACACACACAGTGTAAATGTTGGTTACATGTGGGACCTGAGGCAAGAAAGAGTCAGAAAACAAAGGAGCTGTGCTAGCCCAGGTCAGGTAAACTCAGACACCTGAAACAATCCCAACTGAGGGCTGGTATGGGAGACAAAGATTATGACTGCCTGGTGATTAGAAGCTTCTGTGAGCCAGGCTGTCAGTGTTCAGACTGTCACTTTGTGTGAACCTAGGTGATTATCTATCACCTTAGTCTCCTCACTTGTAAAAGGCAAGTGATAACAATAGAACTTACCTCAAAAGCCCTTTGATAATAGCCATTGAGAATAAAGTCATTTTATAAATCTATAGTGAGTGCATGTGGGCGTATCCCTTAGCTCAGTACCCAATCCAAACTGTCTTTTAACCGACTCTCTACGTCATCATTCTCCATCCATTTTCCCCCAAAGGATCCTGACTTTTTTTTTTTTTTTTGCAGTACTGTGGTTTGAACTCAGGGCCTACATCTTAAGCCACTCCACCACCAGCAGCACTTTTTTTGTGATGGGTTTTTTCCTAGATAGGACTTGCAGAACTATTTGCCTGGCTGACTTTAAACTGAGATCCTCCTGATCTCTGCTTCCTGAGTAGCTAGAATTACAGGTGTGAGTTACCAGTGTCTGGCTGTATTCTGACTTTGAAAAGGTCTAAGGAGACCTATCTTGCACCAAAAACTGCTCTCCTGTGTTTTTCTCTTCCATCTTGGGTTCTCAAGCCGGGCCCTACTTCATTAAGATACAGAACATCCTCCTTCCTTAACGGGCTCTCATTTCTTTTCCAGGTCAGAGACTGCTCAATGCAGAAGGACTTGGGACATAGAGCACAGTAAACAGGTCCTGCTTTGATTGGCTTTCCCTTCTTCCTTTTGGACTGTCTTTTCCCACTGCAGGTGGCTCTGTGTCCTAAAGAAAGGGCTTAGGACCCAAGCTTGGTCTGTACTCTGAATCCAGAGGGGTGGCACAGTACAGGAATTGTGAAGATGGTCATCCGTTGGCCTCAAATCTCCCTTGCTGCCTCACCCCTACCTTTGCTGAGCCATAAAATTTTAGCTGTTCCTTCAAAGTTGGGAGCCATCCAGTAAACTTCAGAAAAATTTTTGCTTTTGCTTTTGTTAGCATAAAGTCCTACTGCTTGAAACAAAGAACCTACAGATGCGTTGTTAGACTTGGTTCCACACCTTCCCCTGGTTAGCTCTAAGGTCAGGGTTTCTGAGATCCCTCTGGCTCCAACTTCTCTAGTTACAGCATCAGGGCAAGTTCCAGCAGACATGTTCCACTTGCTCTGTAATTCTTTTAACAACCACTCAACACCACAGACCTTATCAACAAATGGTCGAACTGAGAGGTGCTTTTAAAGTCTTATATTTAGACACTAAAACTACAAGCCAAGGCTGTAGGTGTAGCTCAGTTGGTATAGCACTTGTCTAGCATGCAACAGGCCCTGGGTTGGATCACCAGAACTGTGATTAGTTAAAAAATAAAGCCACAAGCCTCTCACTTGACACTGTGATAATGCAAAATATGTATCTGGTCTTCAACCTATTTTCTGTCATGCAATTCCTAAAATTTTTGGACTCTCCAAACTGGCAAATGCCTTTTTGTATGGCAATGAGTTGGCTGGTGGCTGGCAGCCTCTAGGTAGCTTCAGGATGTGACCTGGTCACCCAAAATGCCAAGACAGGATGAGAGGGTTGAGACTTTCAGCCTCACCCCTCAACCTCTAGGGAGGGAAAAGGGGCTGGGGGCTGAAAGTTAAGTCCCACACCATGCCTATGCAATGAGGCCTCCATAAAAGTCCCAAAGGACAGGGTTTGAAGAATTGCCAGGTAACTGCACCCATGGAGAGAGAGGATGGGAAACCCCATGCCCCTTCTCCTGCACTAATCTCTTTATCTGCCTCCTTCCTAATATCCTTTATAATTCCCTGGTAAATGTGTTTCCCTGACTTCCGTGACTGCTCAAGCAAATTAGCTGAACATAAGGAGGGGTCATGGGATCCCCAACTTAAAGCCAGAGGCCTGAACTTGTAACTAACGTTGGAAGTGGGTAGTCTGATCCTGCCCTGTCTGAGCTGCCACCCGTGGGATCCGACATTACCTCCAGGTGGACATTGTCAGAATGGAGTGGAATTAAGAGCCCACTGCTTGTGTCCATGGCAGCAGCAGCATCACTCACTCAGCTGTACCAATCACTGGGTGAGAGTGGAGGGAAACTGAGTTTTTTTATTCCTCCAGCCTGCGAGCCACTGAGGACAACAGTGTTGCCATCCTCTCTGCCATGTGCCAAGTGTAAACACAACCTGAACATTTCCAGGAATTGTCAACTTGGCACTTGGTACAAGGCGTCAAGTTTTCTTTCATAACACTATCAAAATAAAGCCTAGGACTAAAACCTGTCCCAAACTTCTAAAAGTTACATTTCCTTTTCAATTCAAATTTACTGTTTGGAAAAGCACAACATATTTTTTAATCTGGGGAAAATGCCCTCCAAAGAATCACATACATCTATGTTCCTTACTGCCCAAACTGAGGAACAAGTATAAACACAGCTGCCTATTAAAGTTAAGTAAAGCAAACATTCCCGAAGCGAGCTCCAGCAGCTGCCTACAAGTCTGAACTATCCCCATCTGAATGGAACGCTACCTTGTTGAGCATTTGCTGAGACTCTGAGGTCTCACCACCAGAAAAGCTGGTTATAGGTAGCCAGCTTTAAACGGTGCACTAAAGAGCAGTTAAGAGTGGGGCTGGATTCACGCACCAGATAACCAACACCCTGGCTTGTGATCCCATCCAGGATTTAGTATTTTATTCTCAAGGCAGCAGCTGAGATGGGAGAAACTGAGACTCTCTTCCTTGACACTCCCCCTCCCCAATTTGGCCTCATATTGAACCCTGACCCCACCCCCCAAAAAAAATGAGAGGGGGAGAGGGAGAAACCAGCAGCACTGAGTCTTAGGACAACAGGTAGGAAAGAAAAAGGTAAAAAAGCCCCTTAGAATACATGTCTGCCCAAGAGTAGGAAGGAAAGAAAGATGAGTTCTGTGCAATCCTGGGAGGATAAGAGGGAATTTTGAGGAAGTCTTTTTATAAGATCAGAAAGTGGCTCAAACCTGTAATCCCAGCTACTTAGGAGGCACAGATCTGGGCAAAAAATTAGTGAGACCCCCATCTCAATCCACAAGCCTGGTGTGGTAGTTCACAGGAGGCAGAAGTTGGAGGATCGGGTCCAAGCCAGGCTGGGCAAAAAGCACAAGACCCTATCTGAAAAATAACTAAAGCAAAAAGGGCTGGGGATATGACTCAATCGGTAAAGCACCTGCCTTAGCAAGTGCAACACTTTGAGTTCAATCCCCAGTACTGTTCCCACAAAAGAGATTTATAGAATGTGAAAGTCTGTGAAGACTCTGAAGTCAAAGTGCCTGGATTCTCAGTTTTGCTCTTCCAAACTGTGTGACCTTGAGGACGTTATTGTACTTCTTTATGCCTACATGCTCTCACCTGAGCAAGAAGTATAGTCATGCCACCTGGCTTATCAAGTTCTTGTTATTATCAACTAGATTCATGAATGCAAGGACTCAGAACAGTGCCTGGCACACAGGAAGCCCCAATAAATATGGCTAGCATTTTGCTACTGTGGTCTGGGGTTGTCTGGGGGATACAGAGAAGACTGAAACTCATTTTTAATTGTAAACAAAACCACAGGCAGACAGCCAGCCTGTCTGATCCCACAGAGGGGCAGACTGCACCAGTCCTGCCCTTCCCAGTGGCCACCTGTCTCTGCCTTCTTCCATCCTCAAGCCTCCTTCAGCCCTCTTGTGTCTGTGATCAGCATGCAGCTTACTCATCACTGTGCACAAAGGACGGTAGGGCTCCCAATTCCCACACAATGTGATAGGCAGTGAAGATGACACCCCAAATCCAAACTCTCCAGCTAATGCCAGCAATTTTGTCCTTCTGTGCATCTGCATCGCAGACGTTCACAGAGCTCTAATGTGCTATGATGGTGGCAGTGGAGGCACACCTGTCTGGGGTCTGACATTCTGAAACATTTGTAAGCAACAGTATTCAAGAAATTCAAGGCATAAAAACATTTGCAGACTAATATCCTAATACACCTCCATTTCACTTCCACCTCCCCACACCTGAAAACAGGGCCAGATTTTTCTAATGGGCTCCCAACTTTGGAAGGCCCCCAAATCAGGGAACAGTGAGTGAGAAAGGAGTACCCACCTAGTCAGCTGGCCAGAGCCAAGGTTCTCAATCCTGACTGTACTTCAGAGTAATCTCGTGAGAAGAAACAATAATAAAATAAGCTAATGGGGTGCTGTGCTTGCATGGCACCAGGGGCAGAGCCTAGGCTCCCACAAAGCACCTGCAGACATTTCACGATGGGTGGCCCTGGGGTGGACCTGGGCAGAGTCCTACAGAAGTCCCCAGGTGATCCCAGGGCCCAGCCAGGCTGACAGACACTAAGCTGAACAACCAATGGCCTCCAGGGTGTGGCCTCATGGTCCATTTGATCACAGGAGGAGGGGAAAATCAGACTCCTACACAAAAAGCACCTGAGCAGGGTGCCAGTGGCTCATGCCTGTAATTGTAACTACTCAGAGATCAGGAGGTTGGCAGTTCGAAGCCAAGTAGTTTGCGAGATCCTATCTTGAAAAAACCCATCACAAAAAAGGGCTGGTGGAATGGCTCAAGGTGTAGGCTGAGTCCAAACTGCAGCACGACAAAAAAAAAAAAAAAAAAGAAATCCACTTTTATGTGGAATGGAGGCATCACTGGGGTGAGGCCTGTCATATGCCTCTGTTCCTAGAAAGAGCTGCAATCAGCTGCCAACACATGCATTATTTCATCAGCCCCATAAATGCAGTAAAAGCCTCCCACCCTTCCCGTCGGCCTTGCAGAAGTTGGGGGGGGGGGCGGTTGATAAGATGCAGTGCTGAGCTCCCCGAATTCCCTTTTACATGACTAAAATTAGCATTCATAAAAAATACACTATTGTAGGAAAATCTCACTCTGCTATACCACTTGGAATTTTTGCCCTTCAAATGAGAAAAACAACAACACATTAGGACAATTTTCTAAAAGCCTCTTTCATTTATTAACACTATAGCATAATACAACCCATTTCGAAGCCAGTGGGGAGCCAAGACTGCAGCAGGCAAAGTCTTAAATCAAGACTTGGGAGGCTGGGACTCCAGTCTGGGCAGCAAATTACATCAACCAGCTGTGTGATCCCAGCAAGGTGACTTAATCTCCCAGGCCTCTGTCTCTCAGAGAAGTTAGATGATCTGGGAGCCCCACCCAGGTCTCAATTCCATAATTCCAGGATCTGCTTCATCCTGGCGTTTATGGCAGTGATATAGCTTAAACCTTAGAAAACATACAAACTTCCTAATTAAACTAATAAATTTAACCTGTTCCTGTCACCTGACCATGGCAAACACAACTCAGCTACAGTGAGGTGTCTAGATAGAGTGCAGGCTGGAGAAGCCAAGATCATCAACAGACTTAGCATCCGCAGAGCAGGCTCAGTTACACAGCATGACTGGAGGACCTAAGCAAGAAATCTCTAACTTGCCCAGAACAGTGGTTTCACACCTATAATTCCAGCTATTCAGGAAGATGGTGGCTCAAGGCCAACCCAAGCAAAATGTTACCAAGACTCCATCTCAACCAACAAACTGGGTACAGTGGGATCTGTAATCCCAACTATATGGGAAGCACAGGTAAGAGCATCTCAGGCTAAGGCCAGATCCTACCTGAAAAATGAGTAAAAACAGCTAAAAAAGAGCTAGCGGCATGATTGAAGTGGTAGAGCACCTGCCTCACAAATACTAAGCCCTTAGTTCAAACCCTAGTACTTCAAAAAAAAGAAAAGAAAAAGAAAAAGAAATCTAACTAACCTATTACAAGGTGTGAACTAAGTGTGCAAAGCAGGAAGTCTCGTGAGTGTTTTCAGGGTCTGCCTGTGAGCTCCTCTTCTCCCCTGTCCCTGACAGCTGGGCAATGCTTCCTTCCCCACTCTTCATCCTCTCTGTAACAGAGTGAAACACTCGACAGGCACCTTCACATTCTCTGCCCTATCCTCATGTCTTTTTGTGCTCTTCTGTTATTTGTCTTTATGTTGACTCATCTTTGCTCAAATGGAAATAATACATTTTGGGGGTAGAAGTGTGGCTCAAGTGGTGGAGTGCCTGCCTAGCAAGCACAGGTCCTAAGTTCAAACGCCAGGACCACAAAAATTAATAATAATAATTATTATTATTTATTTTAACAGAAACTACATAAATAGAAAAGTTTCACTTGCTATAAATGGAAAGAACCTGGGTTTTTTGTTTGTTTTGGTTTTTTGGCAGTACTGGAGTTTGAACTCAGAGCCTCATGTTTGCAATACAGGCATTCTACCACCTGAGCCACTCGCCTAGGCCAAAAACCCATTTTTTCAAAGAAAGCAATCCAACTCAATTCTAGCTACACCCTTGCCTGCAGAAGGCTGTAAGTGTGAGGACCTGTGATCACTCATATAAAGACCGCAGCAGGAGTGAGTGAAAAGCACCCTCTCACCCTGCCAGTTATGTCCCCAAATCATCTGAAATCATCTTAGGACCCACGTAAGGTCACTGCTATGTGCTGGGAAGCACACACGTCAGAGGCTGAGCTATGCTAGTGTAGGACGACATTCATTTCTGTGAGGAGGGAATCTTACCTAGCCACACTGCCACCTGTGCTCCCTCTGGAGTTCCTGTGACCTTGTGGTCCCCTCTGTCCACCATGCCCAGTGTCCCCACATCACAGAGGCATTCTCTGACCACTCCCACTACCCCCACTACACATGCTGATTTTCCCCATCACACTTGTCACCACCAGATAGTCATTTCTTCATTGCTTATTGTGCACCCCACCCTCAGTCCTGCACACAGAAGACAGTGAGCTCCAGGACAGCAGGGCCTTGGTTTTATTTATGGTTCTATCCTCAGCACGTAAGGTCTAGCACATGGTCAATACTCAGTATTTGTTGAATGAGCAAATGAATGCCCTCAGTTGGTCCTCGGGCCGGGGATACCAGAGGCAGAGGGCTTGCTGTGGGTGCTCCTACTTGTGCTTTCCTGCACAGATGGGGGTATGCACCACCGTATCCAGCCACTGGTTGAGATAGAGTCTCAACTCTTTTGTTGGGGCTAGCCTCAATCCATGATCCTCCTGATCTCCTTCCACCTCCCAAGTAGCTAGGATTACAGATGTGAGCCACCACAGTAGGTCTACTGTTATCTCTTAATACACAGAATGCCACAAGGCAAACACTACTTGGCCACAGAGAAGCACCCAGATAGAGCACAGACTGATAAAGTGAGATCAACAGTGAACCTCTCATATGCATTATGAGAAGAATCCCAAGGTAGAAATCTCAATAAACCTATGACACATCTAATACACCTGCCATCACAACTTGCTAACCTCACATGCATGCAGGTGTACTCCTCAGAGCCACAGGCATCCCAGGAGGGCGGCCGCCAGGGCTCACTCAGCATGCTCATTCACAGTCAGCTCCACAACGGCATGAGGTCCACAGGGAGGACCAGCTGAAGGGCAGGCAAAGCTGAAGGGCAGGCAAAGCTGAAGCAGTGGCAGTCTCTGGACAGTCACTCCATTGGGGTCAGGAGTTGAGGCACCTGATGCTCATGCAGGAGGTGCTGAGGTGTGGTCCCCAAGACCTGTCCTTCATTCCTGTCAGTGGCTGAGAATACATAAGCAGGAATCAGCTGAAGGAGGGCAGAAAAACAAACTCCCAAGCCAAGGGGAAGACAATAAAAAGCAGGGTTACCAAGCAGACAAAAGTCTGCTAGGGAGAATCGTGGCAGAAGCACAGGGTCAACACGGTGGGATGGGGAGTTCTATGGCCCAGAACCCGCGCTGCACCATCAGGCCATGTTTCACTAGACAGAAGGCCAGGCAGCTGATAAACCTTCCTTCCAGAGTCAGCTTCCCCAGTGGTACAGGGAGCTGTGCTGCTGACAGGGTCCCTAGGAAGGGAAGCCAGGCAGGCAGGAAGGCACAGGCCATCTTCACCCACACACCGCCCTGTCCTCATCTCCTAAAATGACCCAGCAGGAACCCACAGAGGATTTTCAGCTGATCTAATGTCTAGTATGTGACCTTGGCCAGAAAGGGACACACTGTGAAGTGTTCCTTCCACTGTGCCAAAGTGGATTAAGTCATTTTATCATCAGAATTCCTCTTTTAAAAGGTAAGAGTCATCATAGCATGAGAAAAATACAAACCAATTATGCATTTACACTGTAGACTTTTTAAAAACATACATCTAGACAGAATCTGAGAGAATTTAAAGGTTTAGGGTAGGGTTTTTTGGTTTTGTTTTTATGTTTAAGGATTTGCTGGGAGGTGGGGGGTTAGAAGTATAGAGAACAAAATACAGTTCAATTCTCTAAAAACTACATCCAGCATATAAATAAAAAGCAATGAACTCAATCACCTACATAAAGCCTCTGAGGCAGCTCAAAATTTACAAATGAAATACAAAAATTAAACATATCAACAAAAGGAAAACCAAGAATCAGTGAGAGGAACAAAGTAAGACCATTTTCATAAAACAAGATCCTTTCTCTGAGGAAGATTGAGCCTCTTGACGAAGGCCCTCCTTCCATCTGTTCTTCTCCCAAGAGAAGACCACAAACCCAAGTCCGTAAACTAATTCCTAATTACCGCCGAAAGGAGAAAAAGATAAGAAGAGGTTGTTGTACATACAAGCCTACAGTCCAGTTCCTCAAAAGTCAAAGATGTCTTTACAAAAGCTGACGTAGACTACTGCAAAGCTTACTAAAAGTACTCTACCACAGTGCTGGAAAAGCATGTGGAGCCCAGGAAGTGGGTCTCGGGCTTTGTTTGGTTTTTCCAGGGACATGAAGTTGGAAGGCATTTCAACTCAGATGCATCCAGAGTTTTAAAAACTAGGTTTTCCGAAAAATCTACCGTGAAATTTATATGGAAACACAGGAAGCCACCAATAGCCAAGGCAATACTCAGTCAAAAGAACAATGCAGGAGGTATCACAATACCTGACTTCAAACTATATTACAAAGCAGTAGCAATAAAAACAGCATGGTACTGGCACAAAAACAGACATGAAGACCAGTGGAACAGAATAGAGGACCCAGATATGAAGCCACAAAACTATAACCAACTTGTCTTTGACAAAGGAGCTAAAAATATACGATGGAGAAATAGCAGCCTCTTCAACAAAAACTGCTGGGAAAACTGGTTAGTAGTCTGCAAAAAACTGAAACTAGATCCATGTATATCACCCTATACCAAGATTAACTCAAAATGGATCAAGGATCTTAATATCAGACAACAAACTCTAAAGTTGATACAGGAAAGTGTAGGAAATACTCTGGAATTAGTAGGTATAGGTAAGAACTTTCTCAATGAAACCCCAGCAGCACAGCAACTAAGAGATAGCATAGATAAATGGGACCTCATAAAACTAAAAAGCTTCTGCTCATCAAAAGAAATGGTCTCTAAACTGAAGAGAACACCCACAGAGTGGGAGAAAATATTTGCCAGCTACACATCAGACAAAGGACTGATAACCAGAATATATAGGGACCTTAAAAAACTAAATTCTCCCAAAACTAATGAACCAATAAAGAAATGGGCAAGTGAACTAAACAGAACTTTCTCAAAAGAAGAAATTCAAATGGCCAAAAAACACATGAAAAAATGCTCACCATCTCTAGCAATAAAGCAAATGCAAATTAAAACCACGCTAAGATTCCACCTCACCCCTGTTAGAATACCCATCATTAGAAACACCACCACCAACAGGTGTTGGCGAGGATGCGGGGAAAAAGGAACCCTCTTACACTGTTGGTGGGAATGTAAACTAGTACAACCACTCTGGAAAAAAATTTGGAGACTACTTAAAAAGCTAGACATTGATCTACCATTTGATCCAGCAATACCACTCTTGGGGATATACCCAAAAGACTGTGACACAGGTTACTCCAGAGGCACCTGCACACCCATGTTTACTGTGGCACTATTCACAATAGCCAAGTTATGGAAACAGCCAAGATGCCCCACCACTGACGAATGGATTAAGAAAATGTGGTATCTATACACAATGGAATTTTATGCAGCCATGAAGAAGAACAAAATGTTATCATTCGCTGGTAAATAGATGGAATTGGAGAACATCATTCTGAGTGAGGTTAGCCTGGCCCAAAAGACCAAAAATCGTATGTTCTCCCTCATATGTGGACATTAGATCAAGGGCAAACACAACAAGGGGATTGGACTTTCAGCACATGATAAAAACGAGAGCACACAAGGGAGGGGTGAGGATAGGTAAGACACCTAAAAAATTAGCTAGCATTTGTTGCCCTCAATGCAGAGAAACTAAAGCAGATACCTTAAAAGCAACTGAGGCCAATAAGAAAAGGGGACCAGGAACTAGAGAAAAGGTTAGATCAAAAAGAATTAACCTAGAAGGTAACACACACGCACAGGAAATCAATGTGAGTCAATGCCCTGTATAGCTATCCTTATCTCAACCAGCAAAACCCCTTATTCCTTCCTATTATTGCTTATACTCTCTCTACAACAAAATTAGAAATAAGGGCAAAATAGTTTCTGCTGGGTATTGAGGGGGTGGGGGGAGAGGGAGGGGGCGGAGTGGGTGGTAAGGGAGGGGGTGGGGGCAGGGGGGAGAAATGACCCAAGCCTTGTATGCACATATGAATAATAAAATTAAAAAAATATATATAGGTTTCCAACTCATCACATCCCAATTTAATTGTAGAATTAAAATATTGCCATGAAAATAATCACTTAAAATATTTTAAAGTCTCAAAACAAGAAAAGCCTCCTTTAAAAGACACCATTTTTTCCATCCCTTCCCACCACACACATTTTTTATGTTTATCATTTATATATACATACATTTACCACTGCAATCTATGGTATACTAGGTTTTCAATACTGTACAAGGATTTTTTTGAGATAGAAAACTACAAAGCGAAGAAGGGAATGAACAATAAACCCTAATGCAGGGCTCATCAGTGAGTGGGGGGAAGGAGGAGAAAAGGGGGAGGGAAGAGAAAAGGGGGAGAGGTCCCAGGGATTCTCAGACACTACAATACTTTTTAAGTGATGAGGAGACAGGTGTTCACTGTACCATTATTCTCCATACTTTACTTATATTTAGTATTATTTAAAATAGTTATTTAATAATAACCAACTATTTTAAAATGAGTTTAGTAATTGTCACTGTGGAAGCTATAAACATATGTCTCAAACCTCCACCTCAGATTTTTTTTTCAGTAGCAATGTTATTCAACAAAAAGTAAAACAATTACGATTATTTAATTTGTTCCAGAGTCAACTTATCTTGCCATTTGACCTTGTTTACAGAATTAACAGATCTTGAAGAAGGCCTCATTTTTTTAATCCCCTACAAAGATATTGCTCAAATTATTCCCACTATATCAGCTTCATTTTACTTATTAAAAAAAAAACTATTTTTCTCTTTGCTTCTCCTTAACCTTTTCATTTGGTTTAAAAAGAAAAGAATTCTTTCTTGCTCTCTGAATGAATCTGAAGAAATGAAAATGGAATCAAGTTCCTATGA
Source organism: Castor canadensis (assembly GCF_047511655.1). Classification (NCBI taxonomy): domain Eukaryota; kingdom Metazoa; phylum Chordata; class Mammalia; order Rodentia; family Castoridae; genus Castor; species Castor canadensis. The sequence goes on along the minus strand of NC_133393.1, from coordinate 131,559,747 downwards.
CTGATTAACATCAGTACTATTTATATCACCCACAATTATCATGTAACTAAACTGCGTATTTTAATAGTGAAAAGCTTTCAGTTTGCCTGGTTGTTTCCAACTATGTGTTGCCAGGAGGAACCTCTAAGTCAAATACTAGGAAAACACCAGTAATTTTTTAACATGTCCCTAATTTGGTGTTATAGTCTGCTTTCAGTAAAGTGGTAGAAGCATTTTACATACTTTCAGACATGTAGAGCATTTAATTTTGTAAGGATGATCTAACTGAGAATTCTAGTGGTCCTCAAAGGCCAGCCATTTTTAGTACTTCAAAAAGCCTAAATAGTACATTTACATGTAATCTGGCCAAGCTAGTGATAAAAAATATTTTTGGTTTTTTTTCCACTGAGATTTTACCAGGTCTTCCTAAAGTTAATTATGTCAGATATGATGATACATATAATTAATGCAGAGAGAAGAATTAATTATGATTACTTAGTAAATGTGGTCTGAAAAATCAAAATATAAGGTCTATGGGGCAAAAATAATAAAAGTGATTTCTTTCTAGTCATATTGGTGTTTTTAGCCAGTTATAAAAACAGTAACAACACAGTCTGGACACTACTGACTTGGAGTAGTTCTATCACTCTATTAGAAACCTCAAACAGTGCTGGCTTCTTAACTCTGCTAAGGGAATTGTTAACTCAATGTGGATTGTACTTATAAAATTAAATATTCAACATGTCTGAGCAAAACCAAGCTAAAATATCCATAAGACAGACCACTTTTTTCAAAGCAGAATACATAAAAGAATCGGGAGATGTTAAAAATCATTGGTGTTTTCCTGGTATTTGACTTAGCAGTTCCTCCTGGCAACACACCAGTTGGAAACATAACATAAACTGAAAGTCTTTCACGTTGAAGTACTGTTTAATTATATGATCATTTTGGTGACGTAAATAGTCCTGATGCACGTCAGTTGTAGACATGTGACCCCATTTTCATTTCATTTCTTAATTTCCTGTAAAAATTTTGCAAGTCAACTTTCAGTTATCTTCATTTTTAAAATTTTATATTCTTGCCAATCGAGCCCTCTGTTCCCCAATCTTTGCAGAAGTCATGGGAGGTGTAAAAGGGAACAAGTGCTCCACATTACATATTCTTCCTGCTACAAGCCTGGCAAACAGCACCAGAGCTGTTTTTCCATAGCTTCCAACTCTCCTTAAAGTCAAAATAAGGCCCTCCCCAAACTACTACACTTATAAAACTAAATACTCCAGGTGTCTGAACAAAGCCAAACTAAAAAGGACCCTTTATGAAACCAACAGCCTTTAAAAACAAACTAAGTCAGTCTTCAAAATAATCCCCTCTGGCCTCCTGGACCAGCCCAGGGGACAGGTGCAGGCCATGCCTTCCTAGAGGCTGTCTCCTCCTCCACGAATCTGACCTTTCCAGCTGGCAGCCTGGCACCCCACAAATCAGTTATCAAGTAGGCCAAAGCCTGCTTTCCCATCTGCACTTTCCAAGTAGCTCCTGGTGCCAACAGTTGAGATAGGACCAGGCTCTCTGATGAAAACATGCCAAGCTTCCCTGGAAGCATTCTAAAAGTACTGAGCTCTCTCCTCAACCTCTCACTCTCATGGTCCATTCTTCCTTTCTTCCCGGCATTTCTTAATGCCACCTCCTCATCCTGTCCCTCCAATGCCATGTCCCCTCCATCCAAATTCCTTGCCCGTACTCATGAACTGCTAATCCCTGCCTAGCCTAACACCACCAACTTCCCATCCAAAGAGCATGGTTGTAACAACCTTGGAGCTGGGGTGATATGATCTTTTTGAGGCCTACCTGCAGGTAGCTCAGTGATGGTTTCCTCCCTTGTCTTCTCCAGCTTCTCCCTGACCCAGGGAAACTCCTGTAAGGAATCCAGGAAGGTATCAAATGCTTTAGGACCCCTGGAGGGCAGGATATCCAGCAACAACATTGTCTTCCTGAGGCCTGTGGCTTGAGCTTTGATTTCTTGAACATGATTTTCCGTCAAGATTCCTTCCTGGTAAAGGTACTGAAGAACGAGTCCCTCCACCAATACCTCTGCACCCAGCTCCAGACGAAGTGAGCGAAGGACTTGTCTGTCTCGGGCCTCCATTTTTTCTAGAAAGAGACAAAACCATAGCTGAGGTTATAGGAAAGCTGATGGGCCCCTAAAGCTAGCACTGCTGCACTCTAAGCACTTCAAGGTCAGACAGATCTTCCAATCTTAGCAGAGTGCCAGGCCACTGTATTTATCACCTGGTTGTTAGATCAAGCCAACCCACTTTCAAATGCTTCTGAAATAATGGACAACACTTAAGAGAATCATCTTTTCTGTTTCTGCTTTTCACACAATGGGATCCTAGTTCAATTCCCTCTTCAATAAAGAGATTTGACAGAAAAAAAAAGTTAGAGACCTTGCTTAAAAATCAATTTTTATCTGAGGATTACAAAGCATCCTTTAATTTTAACATGGAGAAGAAATAGTGGTTTTATTTAACATTGCCTTTATCAGTACTAGCCCATCACTGCAGATTCTGCAAAAATGACCACCAGCATTTGCAGAACCTGACTAGCAATGGAAGTGGAGGACAGACACCTGATGTACCAAAGAGTTTAAGGATCTTTTTTTACTATGAGAAAAGGCCTCTTACTACACCAAGGGCCTCTACATCACCTTCAAGAAAAATATGTGTTGCTGTGCATTCTACAATAAATCTTACATGCAGTCAGGGGCCATTCCTTCCCTCTTAAGAATGCAGAGGCTGGCAGTGACTCAAGTGGTAGAATGCCTGCCCAGCAAGTGTGAAGTCCCTGAGTTCAAACCCCAGTATTACGAAAAAAAAAAGTATGCAAGAATGCAGAACCTTCATCACAACACTGCTGTGGCCTCATATGCATGGGGCATTTAATGAGTCTTTTTATTCTTTAAAAAAAAAAAGCCCACCGTCCAGCACCAGCTCCACTGGAAGGTATCTAGACGCTATGGGGCGGCAGTGTGGTGGCTATGAAGGTGACATGGTGGGGGGGGGAAGCGGTGGCAGATGGGCTGTAGACACCCACAGGCCTGCGACATCCGATCCCATCTCCCTCTCCCCCGTCCCCAACCCCTACAGTCCTCCGTGACGTCCTGGGTGGCAGGTGGGGGGAGGGGCAGGTGTCCACGTTCGTCTATGAGCGCCCATTTGAAACTTGTAAGCAGTCCCTGCCTCAGCCGCTGAAACCTGTGTTGTGTCACAAACGGCAAGAACGAGGGAGATTTTCGGCAGAAGTGAACCGCGGGATGATCTTCACAGTGGACCAAGAGGAGAACCAGTCCCCGGCACCGCCACCCCAACCCTAGCCTGCTCAGAAACCCGGACAAGTTAGGAGGGCGAGAAAACCACGCAAGGCCGGTGTCGCCACAGCGCGGGGCTTTCAAAAAAAGATGGATTCCTGTTACTTACGTCTGCGACCACGTATCTTAAAAAAAAAAAAAAAAAAACTACAACTGGAATCCACAATGTTAGGGAACCTGTACCATAAACACCATCTTTGTTGAAGGCGAAAGCCCCAAACAGGAAGTGTTGTCGCCATCTTTGTTGAGGGCAAGCACCGGAAGTGCTGTAGCCATCTTTATTGGGGGCGAAGGGTCAGATTGAAGCTCTTTCCGCCATGTTTGCTGTGGGTAAACAACACAACTGCCTGGAGATGGAAAACAGTATTTTAATAAACTTAAGGAGTTATGTAAGGAAAGGAGTGAGGGAATCGTTGCATCTTAACACAATAACTCCACCAGGGCCTTACGCACAATTAGCATAATAGACAGGAAGGTCAAAAGTCACCCTATCAGAAACCTGTTTCCTGACTACTGTCTTTAAAAGCAAAACACCTGCATCCCCATGCCCTTTACCAACTTTATTTTTGCCTTTAACGCGTGTCAATGACTTACTAAAAACTTTTTTACTTATTCATTTTTTATCACACCTTCCCATCACTAAAATGCAAGGTCATTTCTTTGCATCAACAGGGTTTCTGCCTACAAAAAGTTTGAAGTCAGGATTCCATCACAGCGATCACCTAGCTACTCTAGACAGAAGGAGATTTGCCTTATGGAGTTGGGGATGTTCAAAAACAGAAGGATGGAAATGGGCCAAATGTTGAAGGATGACTCCCTTAACAACACTGACAAACTGGCATCTTGGCCATAATCCAGAAGATGGGAGTGTGGAAGTCACCCATCCTCAGCCCCAACCTTCTCTCAACACAGAGCACAATTAGAGGGACACTGGAACACTGCTGTAGAAAAGGCATGGTGACCATAGTTGTGTGTATTTGGCACCTGCAGGTATAAAAACACTGGTAACAACATTCTCTGTCTTCAGCCAGATAAGATACAGATCTTTTGCATAATTACCAACAGCTGAAGATTGTTTATTTGTTTGTTTGGTAGTACTTGGGACTGAACTTAGGGCCTTGCATTTGCCAGGCAAGTGCTCTGTCACTTGATCCAGGCCCCTGGTCCTTTTGTTCTTAATTTATTTTTCAGATTGGGTGTTATGCTTTTGCCTGGGAGGTGCCAGTCCTCAATCCTCCTATCTCTGTCTCTGGAGTAGCTGGGATCACAGGCATGTGCCATCATGTCTGACAGTTACTCACTTTTTGAAGGGGAAAAACAAATTATTTTTTCCCAACTGTAAATTTTGACAGTTTTCAAACTTACAGAAAAGTTGAAACAGATAACAAAACATATACCCATGTAAAGTTTAAGACACTTCTTGATGGCACATGGTATTTGGAAAAGCTTGAGATCTCCTTGGAACTAGAAGGTAAGTGTTGTTGATCATGTCCAGGAGTAGGTAGCGATCCAACAGTTAGCTTCATGAAGGTTCACAGAAGAGAAGAAAGGAAAACAGGAGACAGCACAAAAAGAGTTAGAGCCATTGGTGAGGCACAGAGACTGGCCATTGAGGATCTGATTTAAATCCATAACCAGAAGTCCATGACCATTAAATTCCTCCTCCTGTGGCAAATGTGGAAGAGTGTGTCCATGCTGCCTCCCCAGATCACACTGGCTCTTTGATTGACTAGCCAACTGTCATTACCCAGCCTGGTGGAGAACTACAACCCCACTGAGCATACAGTGATACTTCCCAGTAATACACCAAAGGTCCCGTTTCATTCATATTAATATCCAAGGCCAGTGAGCCTCTAAGGAATGAAACATGGATCAGAGCCACTGTCACAGGTAGCTACTCCCCCACTCTCGCCAGTCCCTCCTTGGAGGCTGAAATTGTGCCCCCACAAAGGATTGTGCACCTGTTAGCCAACAGTAACAAATCCATTTTCAGAAAGGACAGTTACTTCCTTTTTCTCCCTTACTGTGTTTACTTGTTAAACTATATCCATTCTGAGTTTGCAAAAGAGCCAAAAAGAACAAATGGAGTGTTTTTTCTTTCAATTTTATCTTCAAAAATTAAGTCAAAGGAGTTGGATATTTTGGGTTCTTCCTTTCATAAATGTGGAAGTTAAGTCATGGGAACAAAACAGATTATTTTCAAACACAGTTGAGACAGTCACAAAAATCGATCATGAATTAGGTCACAAAGAAACTTCAATAAATTACAAAATATCCATAGCATACAAACTATGCACTTTCACGCAATGAAATTCAATATCACTTGAATTTTAAACAGTCACACACATGGGAAAGAGGAGAGAGAGAAAGAGAAAGATAGAAGAGGAAGAAGAAGGAGGAAGAGGAGAGGGAAGAAAGAAGGAAGGAAGGAGAGAGGGAAGGAGAGAAGAATAAAGGGAGGGAGGACTGGAGGAAGACCTTATTAGCAGGCCTGGCAGACATCCCCCATAACCAAGTAATTAAGAGTAAACAAGTCATGTAGACATCATGTGCTCCAATATGATGTGATATTCTTACTGATATTTTTCCCCAAAATTTGTGCCCTCAATATTTTCATTAGAAAAAAATCACACAAATCCAAATTGAGAAACAGTCGACAAGTTACCTGACAAGAACTCTTCAGGTTCTCAAGGTCATGAGGAACAAAGAAATACTGAGAAACTGTCACAGAATGGAGGAGACTAAGGAGCTAGGACAACTTAGGGAAGGAGCAAAAGAGGGAAGATGGGAGGAGAAAAGTGAGACTGTGAAGGCCTTTCTTTCTCACAGTCAAAAGGGAGTGCAGGCCAAAATTTCATTCCCCATTTCATCTTATCTATTTGCTTAACACATAGAATAGACTCTGTTCCTCATGCCACCCCTCACCAGAAAGATAAAGACAGAATTTGTCAAAAAACATAAACATCGAGCCCCATGGTTGCAAATCCTAAAAATTCATGTACACCCACCCTGATGCCTCTTTTCTGTATAACTTTTGATAAAATTCTATGATATAGATAATATTATCTAAGTCATCCATACCCATTAATTGTTATTTTACTAAGTTATGAACTTTAATCATTCCTTCAGTTCTCTGACATCTCAATGGGTTAGTCAGACTTTCTTCACTGTGACAAGATTCCCAACATAAACAACTTAAGGGAAAAAAGATTTATTTGGGTTCACAGTTTCAGACATATCAGTCCCAGGCTGGCTGGATCCACTACTTTGGACCTGAGGCAAAGCAGAATATCATGTTAGTGGGAACATGTAGCAGAGGAAGCAACTCACCTCATGGCAGCCAGGAAGCAGAGAGCAAGACAAAATGGGGCCAGAGACAGGATACCCCTCAAAGGCATACCCCAGTGACTTGCTGCCTCCAGCCAGGCTCTAACTCCCAATAATGCCATTAAATTATGAATCCACTGATGGACTAATCTATAAATGATGTCAGATTCCTAATAATCCAATCACCTCTTAATGACTGACTCCACCAACTGGAGACCAAGTCCTCAACACAAGGGCCTTTTGAGGTTGAGGGCTACTTCATATCCAAACTGTAATACTCATTTTCATCTTCACTTATTTATTTATTTATTTTTGGTGGTACTGGGGTTTGACCTCAGGGCCTCACGCTTGTTAGGCAGGCACTCTAACACTTGAGCCACTCCACCAGCCCCTCATTTTCATCTTAAAGTAACTAGTTATTATAAAAGTCCTGGAACTATTTACCTAAGTTGCAAACTTTTTAAATGAGCCAAATGTATGACTTTACAACTTATCATATACTAATTTAATTCTCCAACAGTTCCAGAAGTTTGAATTTAATGCTAAAGGACTTTAGTGTTTGTTATAATAACAGGATTGTTATAATTTGTTCACAATTTGGCAGCAACAAGTTTTGTTTTGGTTTTGGTTTTTGCAGTATTGGGGTTTGAACTCACAGCCTGCACCTTGAGCCTCTCCACCAGCCCTTTTTTGTACTGGGTTTTTTCCAAGATAGAGTCTCATGAACAATTTGCCCAGGCTGGCTTCAAACCGCAATCCTCCTGATCTCTGTGTCCTTGTAGCTAGGATTACAGGCGTGAGCCACTGGCACCTGGCTAGCAACAAGTTTTTATTAAGCATTTATTACATTCTAGGGTTGTCTAGAGATGATATAGTGAAAGAGGGACACACTCTCTGTCCTCATGGGACTTGGAGTCCAGAGAAGGAAACAAACAAAGAAGGCAACTTGTTTTAAGGTAGTAAAAGAAGATTACTTTTTTCTCTTTTTTAGGGGAGCACTGTGGTTTGAACTCCGGTCTTCGCTTTTGCAAAGCAGGTGCTTTTCCACTTGAGCCACACCTCCAGTCTATTTTGTTCTGATTATTTTGGAGATGGGGTTTCATGAACTATTTGCCTGGACTGGCCTCAAACTACAATCCTCCATATCTCAGGCACCCAAGTAGCTAGGATTATAGGTGTGAGTACCCAGCAGAATAGAGTGCTTTGATTTAAGAGAGAGGGGCTGGAACTGATTTTGTTTGAGTCTTAGAGAAAGCATATTTGAGAGAAAGCATTTTTTTTATTAAAAAAGACTGACCATAGCTATAAACCTGTACTACACACATTTAAAAGATGGATAAGCACATATGAATAATAAAAGAAAAATGAAAAAAAAAAAGATGGATAAGAAGCCATTAAGAACTTAAGAGGAATGGAGGTGTGGCTTTGTGGTAGCGATTGCCTAGCATGTGCAAGGCCCAGGTTCAATCCCCAGCAGTGTAAAAAATAAAATACTAGGACTGGGGCATGGTATAGTGCTTGGTATAGCAAACTCAAGACCCTGAGCTCAATTCCAGTTCTGCCAAAAAATAATAATAATAAAATAATTATAACTATAAAACTCCTGCAAATCCCATAGAAAGAATTGAAGCTGTTAGGAGACCTAAAGGTATTAGGATATAAGGATATAAGTTCTTAATTAATTCACAATAAGAAAAGAAAACCATTCGTGGCTGTATATTTTATATATATATAGTTCCCACCCCTCAGAGAAAGAAAATATACTGAACCACGTAATAATGCAATATTTCTGGAATATGGGTTTCAAGCAGGAATTTGTCATGGTTCTTTTTTTGTGTGTGCGGTATTGGAGTTTGAACTCAGGACTTCACACATATGAGGCAGGTGCTCTACCACTTCAGCCTTAATACAGCCCTCATGATTCTTTATTTAAGAAATTTCAGACAAATTAATAAATTGTCATTGTGTTGTTTTCCATACAATACTAAAAATATTCTTCAAGTGTCATTTCTGGTATTGACCCAATATAAAGCCCAAGATTACTAAGTCCAGGTACTGACTTTCTGGTGAGAACTAAATGCAAGAAACTAGCAAATGAATGCCAGTTGAACCCCCCTCAAGCTCTAAGTAACAGCCAAACGTAAGTATTCTGAATGACAAATTTTAATAGCTAAACTCTCTGCTGAATGTCTATTGGGCTAGCATCATGGTTCACTGATCAAAGACAAAACCATATGCTTCAGATAGCAGACATAAAGGAGATTGACTTATTTTATGGCAAATAAGTTAGTAGCTGACCTTCTGTTCTTGTTCAAGTGAAGTGACATAGAAACAGGCTGTACTGGTACCAGGGAAATGGGCCAAGATGTTCCTCAGTGAACAAGAAAATATGGACGAAGAATTTGGTATCATAAACATGCACAAATTATTTTGACACCCCCACAAAAAATCCCTGAATATTGCCACTAGCAATTGGTCACACTAACCACAAAACAGCTTCACTATGAAGAATATCTTTCCAAGCAGAATTGCGTCATTTTGGGTCTGCCAAGATGACTTACCAAGTAGATGTACCAAGTTGTTGAACTGAGTTTTTATCTTGGGTTATTTAATAAAAGTCCATTTTAAAACTTTAATGACTGCTAAATATAATGATTTTTGTGAGAGCATAATTGATGCTAAGCTGTTCTTCCTGACAACAATCCACCAAAAGGTTCAGCTGCATCTTAATAAAGCAAATAGAGCATTAGCCCAACAGAGGGTGCTTCCCTTCCTGCCATTGGTGCTGAGAAGTGGGCATGTGTCCAGTACTCATGTTAGCTGTACAAGAAGTATAGGATTGTGAACAAATGGTGAATACAAATGCTAAAATAAGGACTGTGTTTGATTTCATGTAGAAAAGAAACAAGCAATTAAAAGTGCTGCTGGATTCTTTATGTCACTTCTCCCCTGATAATGGCAATCTCAATGCTAGCCAGGATGCTTGGTGTGCTGATTGACTAGAAATATGATACTGGCTACAATAGTCTTCTCTTCATCCCAAGAAGCCCTGAGACTGACCAGATGCAGAGGTAACTCAGCTTCTTTGTGTGGAGAAAAACAGGAGCAGTTATGGGGTATGGCCCACGTGAATTTCTGTAATGACATGAGAACATCAGATGTACAGAAATAAAATGATATACTCTATCTTTGCAACTCTTGAATGGTTTGCTCTCCCTGTCCGGTTTAGACTATGTGTTCTTGGAAGCAGAGAATTAATTTTCTATTTGTTGTCTCTACTCAAACCATCTAGTACTATCCACACAGCAAGTGTTCCGTAAATGTTTAACCAACAAATGACCTGTTGATTTCAATTTACGAGCACTCCCTAATACAGTACCTTGTCTAAGCCCTCAAAAAGGTGTGCCAAATGAATGAGTTTAAGACTAGTGTATTAAAACCAGACTTATTTTTGGTCCCCCATTTGTATATGCCAAAGAATGTGAGTCAAAATTCCTAGAAGTTTATTTCTATGTGGCTCATTCTACAAGGGTTATATTTTATTTTTATAAAGTTTTAGCTGAGTGATGTGTGCCTGTAAATACCAACACTCAGGAGACTAAGGCAGAAGTTCAAGCCAGCTTGAGCTACGTAGTGAGTTCAAGGCCAGCCTGGGCTATATGGCAAGACCCTGTCTTAAACAAACAACAACAAAAAGTTTTATTCTGAACCACAGGTACCTGAAATTTTAAGAACACTCCAAGAATCCCTTCTCTTTTGTAACTGTATTCTATTTCTGTAAGCATTTTTGTCCAACTCATTTCATTAAGTATTATCTAAAAGGAAAAACTCCACTTACTCGGCTTGGACCTCATAGATTCAGTTGTCCTCTTAACATCTCCACTTATAATTTAGTAGACAACTCAAACTCCATCTTTTCAAAATCAGACTCCCAACTACTGTCCCCCCCATTTCCTCCTCCCCAGCCAGTTCTGCTTCTGGAAGTAGTATCACCATCCTATCAAGACAAAGGCTGCAGAAGTCATCCTCAATTTCTGCTTGTCCTCCCATCTTCTATCCGATCCATCAATATGTCCAACTGGCAATCCTTCACAACATGTTCTGACCTGCTCACCTCTCTCCAGTCTGCACCATGACCCTAGGCACCACTATCTAAATCACTATGGTGTCTTGTGTGGAGTGTGCAACTTTGCCCCTTCTTTTACTCAGGTGATGACTTAAATGTCACCTCCACAGACAGTCAACACAACCTGAAATTGCTCCCCAGATAATCACATCACCTTGTTTATTTCTTCTTAGCATCTGTCATCACCAGATAATTTTCTTATTGGTTTGTTAGTTTGGGGGAAGGAGGGTGTTTTCTGTCTCTCCCCATTGAAATGCATGTCCATAAAAATAGGGGCCTTTGCTGGCATGTTTGCTGCTATTTCTAGAGTCCACAAAAGATGCATAATAAGTGCTCAATAACTAATTCTTGAATTAAGAAATCAATGAATCAATTAGTGAATAAATCTAAGACACATTTGAACATGAAGAAGAGCAGAATGCAGGACAACACAAATTTTTATGTAAAGTAACACATTTATTGAGACCCATTTAAATTACTCAGTTTCCTTCAACAGCTGTCACCCTAATTTCTTTAGCTAGAGTTATTGAACATTTACTATATTCAAGGAACTGTAGACATTTCCTATATTATCTCACTTAATTGTATTCCCTCCTTGAACAGCCTTAAAGAAGGCACAAGTAGTTAAGCAGCAAAGGCAGCATAAAAAAAACCAAGTCAGTCTTATACTAAATTCCTAGGATCTTTCCTGCACTTTTAATATTGTGCTTCTTTCAGATTGGCCATGTTCCCTGGGAACATTACTCAGAGAAGTAAGACCGGGAGGTTTAGCCTCAGCTTTGAGCTCTAGGACTCTCTCCCGAAAGGTTAGGGCACTTGTGTGGCTTGCTTTAAGAGCACATGGAGAACAAGACTTGGTTTCCAAGACCAACCTTCCCATGGTGTCCATTATATCCTATAAGCACAGTAGTAAGACATTTATCCCAAACAGCATTTGTTAAGTGAGTTGATTTTTACATATTTGAGCCTTCTGCTGAACCTAAGCAAAAATTATTACATGTTTTCTAAGATTCAGATCTCCAAAGTTAATACTTAATTCAAATTTCTTTTTATATATGGAAGGATTGGGTTCTTACAAGGACCAGGAATAACTGCATATAATTCCTTTTTGAAAAAATATGAAATATTGTGCAGGATTTGCAGCATGAAAGAATCATAGAATTCTGGGAATGGAAAGGAATGGAGAAATGGCCCCTGACTTCCCTAAGGTAAAAGCCAAGGTACAGAGGGGCAAAGTGATTTGGGGCTGTGGGCTAGTAGCCATTAGAATGAAACTACATTGCTTACCAAATTCAATTCTCTATCTAAAACTCAGTGGTGGCCTTTCAGTCATTTGGCCTCAGTTAATAATACATATGACTTCAAACTTTCAAAATGATGCCAAGTTCAAGACATTGATGTGCACATATTTTTGCTAGACTTTGTATTTTATTTTCTGTAGAACTTTTCAAAGTTACCAATCTCCCGTATAGGAAGCGAGGGATATCATTTTACCTTAAAGTCTCTAGGAAATACAAAATTCCTATATATTCTTGACAAATGATCTCTTTGAAAATTATCTGCCACAGATGCAGCTGTAATGCCTAGCACATCAAAACACAATGGTCCTGCTGATGGGGACTCTCAGTGAGTCCTTTTTTTTTCCCCTAGTGGATCTCAACAGAAAGCAATGGCATTTGGAAATGTGTGAAGATTTTCTAGGCTGTCAGAAGGATGAGGCAGAGCTCCTGGCACTTGGTACCCTGGAGGTTGAGAATGCTAAATATTCTGTAATTGAAGGGATAGTTCTACATAAAGGATTGCATCATCCAACATTCCAATAGCTACCTTGGGTACCAGCAAAATGACTGTATCTGCCCACTCAAGGTAGTTCCTTTGAATTATATGTGAAGAAATGATTTTAATTTGGAATTGTCTCAGTCTCTATGGGCTGCTATGACAAAATATCATAAACTGTGTAGCTTATAAATAACAGAAGATTATTTTTCACAGTTCTGGAGACTGGGAGGTCCAAGATGAAGACACTGCTAGATCTGGTGAGTCTAGCTTCTGGATCACAGATGGCATCTTCTCACTGTGTCCTCACAAGGTGAAAGGTCAAGGCAGCTCTCCAAGGCCCCTTTTATAAAGAGCACAATTCTACTCATGAGGGTAGCGCCTCCCAAAGGCTCTCACTCTTAACAACCTCACATTGGTGATTAAGTTTCAACATGTTGATTTGGGGAGGGGGGGGTCACAAATATTCATATCATAGCTGGAGCTTTTAGAAGTAAAGTAGAAATTTATCAAAATGGCCAAGAGCCTAGAATAAACATAGTAGAGTTTACTAAGTACTTCACATTAGATTTGCAGTATTTCTGGCAACATGGTGAATGAGAGAGCCTGAAATCTAATGTTATAGAACACTGAAAATGCAAGATGAAGCATAAAAGTTACTCCAACAGAAAAAGCAAAGAATTCCTGTGAGGTCATGACTAGAGTGAGTGCATAAATCCAGGGAGGGGATTAGGATCACAGTACTGACAGCCATCTCTAGATTATAGGACTAGAAATTGGCAGGAGTGGGGTGCTGGAGGAGTAGCTGGGGTGGAGGGGAAGGCTAGAGACAAAGCCTTGGACCCACAGAGGGTGGGGACCTGAACTGAAAGCCATCTATCATAAAGCCAGGCCCCAAGAAGGATTATGCCATCAGGAAGTGAGAAAAAACAAACAAACAAACAAACAAAAACCTCAGACAAACAAACACAAAAGGAGCAGCGACAAAAGGCTGCTCTCTTCCTTTGTTCTCTGTCCCCTGCTGTGACATCTGACAACACAAAAGCTCAGGAAACTCACATACAGAGCAGTGCAGAAGATGGAAATGAATTTAAGGACAAGCAAACCCAGAACCTGCACAGCTGGGAACTGGGCTAAGGCGCTTCTGTGTAGATGGTCTCACTCAGTCTTCACACCAGGCAGGTGGTGTCATATCCCCTGGAGTTACTGGACTTTAGGAAGCTAATGACTCCCTTCTCGGGGTACACTCAATAATGGTAGCGCTGAGCTTATCCCCCAGCTGGCCTGACTGCAGCCCTGTGGCCTCTACACATGTAACGGCAGTGCCATTCTGTGTGAAACCCTCACTCAGGAGTGGCCTGTCCTATTCTGGTCCTCTTCTAGGTTGTCTTTGTTCTGATCCCTTTCCTCATGCCCCACAGTTCTTCCCAGGGCTTGGTCTAACTGTTCTTTCTTCCTGTCAGAACATTTTCTCTGCCTGTCAGCAGCAGGTTAAAGTACAGCTGTCTGCTGCTGTACAACAGCCTGCCCCCAGATTCAGTCTTCCAACCATAGCCATGTTATTACACCCCACAACTTTGTGGGTTGGCAAGTTGGCCAGACTCAGCTGGTCAACTCCTCTGTTCCATGTGATGTCCATCAGGGTGACTTAATGGCATTCATCTGATGGCTTGTCTGACTTTATTCCTAACATGACTTTCTGGCAGGGACAGCTGGAAAGCTGAGCTAAGCCTTCTTCTCCTTGTCCTTCCAGGCACTCACTCCACCTGCTTCCTTCAGCAGGTAGTGAGATGTCTTCCAAGGGATGAAGGCAGAAACTTCTGGTCTTCTCCCAAGCCAAGGCCTGAAACTGTAGAGTCCCTTCAGCCATCTCTTGGTTAAAGCAGTCACAGCTTAGATCCGAGGAGAAGACAGCTAGACCTCCTCACCTCTCCATGGGAGGAAAGTCAAAGAATTGTGACCATCTTTAGTTTGCCACAGTTACAGAAACCTCTTTAACTGTATTTCCATAGCTTTAGCTATTTATGTTCCTATTGGCTATTACACAGCGCTGTATAATTTCCAACTTTAAGAAACAGCTCCTCCAATTCCGTCTAAGTCTGTTGCAGTTGACTGGGAAAAATACCATATTTATTATCAACACCTACCATGCTGCCTGGCCCATAGTTGTAACACAGTGAACACTGGGTGGATAAGTGACCATAATAAGTGGTGCCTTCTTTTTATTATATGGAAGTAAGTAGAAGGTGTTTACAAACAGCTCCCATTCCAGCAGGAAGTAAGTGAAGTCACCTTGAGGAGTCTCCTGCTATTTTCTCTGTAGTTACTAAGTCACACCTACAAATTTCTTTCTCATTTCAAAAAGATTCAACAGTTAAACAATGATTCAAATGAGCCTCTAGTTCCAAAATGGATGTAACTCTATACTGTCTACTTAAATGTGTCACACAAAGTCATTCTGATCCTCTAACTCAGTGGTGATATTCGGAAGGACATCAGAATCACCTGACTGGCGTGAGACTGCAGAGTCCCCTTCCCCTTTCCCTCTCCCCCAGAGTTTCTACTTCTTAGGCCTAGGATGGGGCTCAAGAATGAGACAGTGCTGATCTGGGGCCGCTGTTTTAAGTTATGCTGGCAAATGTTTCCATCAAAATTAACTGGTGTTGAAATTACTTGATTGGTTAATCTTGGATTAACCCTAAAACACAGGGATTGGTGATTTCTAATCCAGATTCACGCCTTCCATAAAATTGATTATCTGAAAACTTTGGGGTGCATTGCTTCATCAGGTATTGTCAGAGACACCCCCCAACATTAGTTAGCTGATTAAATGCTTTGGAAAATGAGTTATTGTTGCAGGTAAGATTCTATTAAGCATTCTCCATTTATAATTGTTTGTCACACTTAACAAAGAGTTTTTGCTCCTGTACAGTCTAGACATGATTTTGTTGCTTAGCAATGGGCTCCATTGTACCATTGCACTATTGTGTTTTCCTCTTCAAAAGACTGTGTGCCACAGGTACTTTCAAACTTTACCATGGCACTCCCATGAAAAAGGTTAATCTAGCAGACAAGGTGACAAGTTTCCTTTTAGGATGTTACAAATACACCGTGCTCTTTCTTCCAAGTGAAACTCTATGATTCCTGCTTAATGAAGTAAATTCCAGAGGGATTCACCTTTCTGATAAAGAGCCATCAATCAGGCAGTACACATTGCACAGTGTCTTTGTTCAGCTGTGTCCTGGACAAGTGGAGGATTCAAAAGATGTGGGAAAGGGTGTCTGCAGACACTCTTCATGTACCATAAAACAACAGTATTAAATGTTATTAAGATAGTGACTCTTTAAATTCTATAATACATCAGAAAGATGGAATTGGAAGAAACAGAGGCAAACTGCCTAAGACAGTATGTAATTAGCTCTGAAGTTAAAAGGCACTCAAGGACAAGTCTTTTAAGAATTCAGAGAGGGCAGACACTAAGGAGAAAGGCTGACATTTATCAAGTGCCTCCTGCATTCGAGGCACTTCAAATTCATTATCTTTTCTCCAATAGTGACAACAATCTTGTCAAGTCAGAATTGTTATCATCCTCATTTTCAGAAGAGGACAGGAAGCCTTAAAGGTTAATTAGCTTGCTAGTAAACAAACCCAGCCTGGGTTAAGTGAAGGAGCGCATTGTGGAGCAGTAGTTGGCTAGAGAGAGACCCACCCATCATTGCTCCCCTCTTCTTTGCATTATTCATAAATGCAGGGCTGGATTTCAGGCCGCGTGGTCCTCGGGGAACAGAACCAAGCTTTAATTCAGGCATATAAACCTTTGTGAATACCTTTCCTCTCAGCCCTTTCAGCCAACAGGAAGTCCCCTGGGACAAAGGTAAAGGAAGAAGGATTTCCTTTTATATTGTCTTTGAACAATGAATCCTGTAGAGTGATACATGATTTTCATCGAATTATATTGACCTAAAAAAAAAAAAGCACACCCTCTGTGTTTATAGCAGCAGAATAGCACATCAGCCTTCCAGATTTGAATTGTTTGGCATTTCTGTCCAATCTTTCTCCTTGATTGCATTTATAATACCCCGTGCCTGGTCTGATGAAACTGTTTTTGATTCAACTATTTCTTGAATTTTGATCTTCAACCTTCATAACAGGCCCCAGACTCTCCAAATAATAGTGCGTGACTTTACTCTGACCCCCAGCCCTAAGGCCCCATTCACAAGATAGTCCTGTTTCCAGGAGGCTTTGGGAAGGGTCCTGCACTACCAGACTTGAATGGGGAACGTTCTGTGTTCTTTGTTGAGATGGTAAATGCAGCCATAAAATCAGACACAGGAGGGCTTGGGCGAACAGGGCCTGGTGACAGGACAGCACACTGTGACGGCCATGTGGCACACAGTTTCCAAAGAGTGTTGGTAGAAGTATACATTCAATAAGTAAAATAAAAAACAGTTGAGTTAGTTGAGTTTTGTGCAACATTTCCATGGCATAATAAGAACAAGTCACATATATACATGTTCAAAGTATAAAATATAAATCGTGGTTTTGCTGTGATTTCACATATGGTCTAAATGCTCTTAGATTAGTGTTTCTATACTAGCATTGCAAAATATGAAGAAAAATGGTAAGATTTATTCAAATATGTTTTGAGGTGGTGAGACTAGAACCTGGGGCTTCACATATGCTAAGCATGCACTCTTACTTGAGCTATATCCCCTATCCCTATGTTTATAGATTAAAGAACTCTTTTATATGTTTATAGTTTAAAGACACTTTTTTTTTTGTAGTACTGGGGGTTTGTGCTTTCAAGACAGATTCTCTGCCACTTGAGATGCACTTCCAGCCCTTTTTGTTTTAGTTATTTTTCAGACGGATCGCACATCCTCCTACCTATGCCTCCTGCATGGCTGGGACCACAGCTATTCACTGCCACATCTGGCTTGTTTTTTGAGATAGGGTCTTGCTAACTTTTTGCCCAGGTTGACCTCAAACTGCAATCGTCCTGATCTCTGCCTCCTGAGTAGCTGATATTACAGGCTTCCACCACCATACTGTGTGCTATGTCACTGGCACTGTTTTCTTGCTCTTTTAACAGCAGGACCTGTGTTTCACTTTGCATTGGACCCACAAAAAATGTAGACCCTCCCTTCTGACTTTTGAATCTGATGAGCCTAAGATAAATTGTCGTTAAGCAACTGGGTGGCTGTCTGGATAGTTGTGATGGTTAATTTGATGTGTCAACTTCATGGGGCTAGGGGGTGCCCAGACAGCTGGTGAACATTATTTCCAGGTGTGTCTGAGAGGATGCTTCTAGGGTCATTAGACTAAGTAAAGCAGATGGCCCTCTTCAGTGGAGTAAGCGTCATTCAATCCCTGGAGCACGGAAATAGAACAAAAAGATGAAGGAAGGCTGAATTCACTCCCTCTTCTTGTGCTGGGACGTCCCTGCTCTCCTGCCTTCAGATATGGGAGCTCCTGGTTCTCAGACTCTCAGGCCACACTAGCGGTTACATAACCAACTATTCTGGTTCTTCAGCACTTCAAAACTACGTGACCTTGGGCAAGTAAATTAATTATTCCTTGATGCCTGGTTTCCTCATCTGTAAAATGGGTAAATAACAGAATGTACCTTACAGCATTGTGGTGAAGATGCGGTGTGTTAGGCTTGGTATG
This sequence comes from Castor canadensis, assembly GCF_047511655.1. Classification (NCBI taxonomy): domain Eukaryota; kingdom Metazoa; phylum Chordata; class Mammalia; order Rodentia; family Castoridae; genus Castor; species Castor canadensis. Next base: position 131,541,505 of record NC_133393.1, on the reverse strand, counting down.
TAGGAAACTTTCAATAAATATTAGTCGATATGTATTCCAAGGTCCTCTTCTCACTCGAGTGGTGCATAAAGAACTTAGTACTTTGAATAGGTTCAGCTCTAGCTCTGAGTATGGCTAGTCATGGGTCCAGGCAGGTTTTCAGCTTGTCTAAAAATGGAGATAATTTCTACCTTACCTGATTATCACAAGAGTTTATGGGTAACCTATGGGAACACACCTGGGGAGCTCCTTCCCACGGTCTTCTCTTTACCTGAAGCCCCACCTCTACCCAATGAAAAGGGCAGGTCTTTTCATCTTCTATGTGTTCCTCAGATATTTCAGAAGAGACAACTGCTTACTAAGTTGAAGAAGGGTAAGAGAAATGCAATAATCTAGTGTTCTGTTCCTCAGGGGGGCAGGAAGGAGACAAAACTATTCAGAACTCCCATGTTCGCTGCAGCATCATTCACAATAGCCAAGATGTGAGAGCAACCTAAGTGTCCATCGATGGATGCATGGGTAAAGACAATGTGGTATATGTAGACAATGGAATATTATTCAGCCTTAAAAAAGAAGGAAACCTTGCCATTTGCCACAACACAGATGAGCCCCCCCGCCCAGGACATTATGTTAAGTGAAAAAGGCCAGACACAGAAAGAAAGTATTTTTTTTTTGCGTGAGAGAGAGATGGTCTCTGTGTAGCAAAAGCTGAACTAGAACTCACTATGTAACCTAGGCTGCCCTCAAATTCTCAATCTTCATACCTCAACCTATGAGTGCTGGGATTACAGGCATGCACCACCATGCCTGGCAAAGAAGTTTTTTGTTTCTTGTTTTCTTGTGATGCTGAGGATGGAAGCCGGGGCTTTGTGCATGCTTGGTAAGCTCTCTACCACTGAGCCACACCCCAGCCTTGGTAGAATTTTTAAGAGCCAGTGTATAATAGCCTACCTTCTCCTTCTCATTGCACTGGTGATGGGTCAAACTAAAACCTCACTCAGCCCGAGGTCCCTGAGTCATTTCTCTGAGAAGTCATGTTCAATGGTCTCCTCCTGTCAAATTCAAAAAAATTAGAGGACTGGTGGCATTATCTACCTGATCTTGTATTAAATGTACATTTCAACCAGGCACCAATGGCTCACACCCAAAATCCTAGGTACTTGGGATGCTAAAATTGGGAGGATCTTGATTCAAGGCCAGCCCAGACAAATAGTTTGAGAGAACACCATCTTCAAAATAGCCAGAGCAAAATGGACTGGAGGTATGACTCAAGCAGTAAAATGCCTGCTTTGCAAGGACAAAGCAAAATGTTAAATTACCTAATTTATACAAACCACTTATAACAGTGCCAGACACATAGGAAAGCCCCAATAAGTAGCGATCGTGTTGTTTTATTATTGTTACCAGCAACGTTCATACCGCAGTTTGTGTTCAAGTGGTAAAGCAAATTCCTACGTAGAAATAGCACCTGCTTGAAACGATTAAAATGAAACCCAAGAATTTGTTTAAAATGGTGTTTAAAACTCCATCTCTGTGAATCTAAACCAGAGAATATGCCATCACGTCTGCAACATGATACACAGACATATATGTACACAGACATGCATCTGTTCATATATAGAAAGAAACATATATGTTCATTATATTACTGATTCTCTCCAAAAAAATGTGAAGGAACAGCCAACTTAGCTGTGGATAAATCTCAAAACATAGGATTATATGAAAACAAGTTTTGGAAAAAGACTATCATGTGAGTTTATAAAATACACGTAAAAATGCTACATGTACATACCCACAGATAAGTGTTCTAAACTGTAGCGTGACACTCATCAATTTCAGAATGGATATTACTTCTGGTGAAGGAAAAACAAAGGGATGAAGGACAGGAATAAAACTGCATTGCATTTTGTTTCTAAAAATTAAAACACAGGCAATAAAAGGAGCTACCTAAAACAAAGCTCACTTGTATTAAATTTGGGTGGTATATTCAGAGAGGCCTATTACAGCATTTCTGCATGTTTACTATAATTCATAAATATTAAACATGACCTAGAATATTAGACAATTAATATTAATTTTCACATATATTTTTATTACTTAGTAAAATTCAAATGTCACCCATCTTGGAAGCTTTGCTGGAATCTTCTAGAAATCTCACTCCCTAGATTCCCGTAGCACCTTATTCAATTCAATTCACTTTTGTGGCCCTCATTATTTATTTAGTTACAATTCAGGTATAAACTGTTAGAGTCTCAATTAGAGTGACTGGTGCTCATTCTTCTTCATATCTATTCAAAGTTTTAAGGTCAGAATAGCTACATTAGTGTATGCTTAATAAATACTTACTCAGTAGAAGCTGGGGTGTGGCTCAGTGGAAGAGTGCTGGCCTAGCATGCAGAAGGCCCTGGGTTTAATCCTCAGTGCTGCAAAATGAATAAATAAATATTTATTCTGTAAAGGACTGAAGACAATTTGCATATCCCATAATTGCTGATGGGGTGTGATGTTAGCTGCTGATAAAAATGAGTCAGGAATGACTGTGAAGAAAGGTTCTGTCACAGAAGAGTAAACCTAAGAAGTCCAATCACTTCATCAAATCCTTGGGAGCCTAGACTTTGGCCAGCCTTAGTCTGCTTGGGCTGTCAGAACAAAATGAAATCCCAGGTTAAGGTACCAGCTGATTCAGTTCCTGGTGAGGGCTGTCTTTCTGACTTGCAGATGACAGCTTTCTCACTGTGTTCTTTATATGGCATATAGGGAGCTGTGGTGTCTCTTCCTCTTCTTATAGGGCCTCCAATCCCATTGTGAAGGCTCCACCCTCCTGACCTAACCTAGCCCTAATTACTTCCCAAAGTCCTCACCCTCAAAAAATATCACATTAGAACTTTTGGGCTTCAACATAGGAATTTGAGAGGGACACAAACATTTATCCCACAATATCAGTTCTGAATTCATTCTCTACCTATGACTATCACAACATGAGCAGGCAGGGTTTGGGCTCCAGGGAATGCTACCCAAGGTTGGAAACTCACGTATGGTTGGGGAGAGAGCTAGGGCTGCCTCTCATCAGCACATTTCTCCAATCTTTTCACACACCTGAGTGTCAGGGGAAATAAATGAGTTTCAGCACTTCATAACTCTCATAGGCTTGTCATTGCCACTGATTACTCTCCTGTCAAGATGATGGAAGATTAGAGATTTTTGCAATCAATTAGAAAATTTAATAATCAATTACACGGCCCCTGCATGGTCCACATAGACTTCATGCAAAAGACATTTTAATTTTTAATTATTGAAAAAAGAGTGATTTAATGCATTTGCCTCCTAAGGTTAAAAAACAGGGGAGGTGGAGGGAGAGAGTCAACCATAATCATTAACTGTTAAAGTGAGAGTCAGATAAATTATTGCAAAAGTCAACTTAATAGCATTATTAATTATTGCAAAGCTAAATAACTACTTCCACATGAAGGTTGGTTATGTAAACATACCCAGGTAATTGGTTATCGATGGACCCAAGAGTGCAAGGTTATTCATCATCTGAATGCAGTGTTGGTGGAGATTACTAGTCACATTGAAAAGGAGGAGGGAGGATATGAGGAAAGGGTGTAGGAGGGTGAATGTGGTGGAAATAGTTAGTATTCTCGTATGGAAATGGAAAAATGAGACCTGTTGAACTATTCTAAGAAGGGGGAGGGGGATAAAAGAGAATGATGGAGGGGGTGAATTTAACTAAGATATATTGTAAGCACTTTCATAAATGTCATAATGTACCCCAGATACAGCAATAACATAATTTTTAAAAATGGGGACCTGGCATTTATTCAATTCTTCATAGAAGGCTGTGCTTGGAGGGGAAGTTGTCTCTAAGTAAAAAAGATGCCTTTTAAAAATTTTTAATCATGAGATAAAAATCTGTTTGAAGCAGGCTAGATTAGGGAAAGCTTGGGACTCATAGAAAAACATATTACATCTTAGATCACCCTGCTTTGACTCAGGAATGGCCCTCACCTGGCTGGGAACTGCCCATGCCCCTCTCCACTCATTCATTATTGGATGAGGATCACCTGGTCCTCTCCTTCCCATAGGTTATCGTAAGTTTTAAAAGCACCTGAAGAGCAGAAGCACGCTGTCTTGGCCGGCAGGCTCCACTATGCTCCCCTTTATATTTTCCTTTCATAACTTTTAATAAATTCCATTGGTACCCACCTGTTCTGCCATGGATTCTTCCCCACTGGATACAAAGAATTTGGAAGTCTTCTGATCACAGACTGAACCAGTGCTGTTAACATGTGCACTTTCCTCATTCAGAACTTCAAGTTAGCTCCTGGATTTGTAAGATGAATTCCCAAGCATCCCCAAGAAGTTCTCAGGAGTCCCACCATGTACTGAGTTCCCATCAACCTCAGGATTCAGACCGGTGACTCACCATATTAATTGTCTGGCAATAGATGGACATTTCTTGCCTTTGCTCTCTAGAGTTCTATAATTTTAACCTTAAAAGACCAAGACAACTTCTCCTAACTATAAATTCACTCATAAAACCAGGTGATAATTACACCAGGACTCATCAACAAAAGGATCGCAGTGAGGGTGAACAATTCTATAACTAGTGTGTGAGTTTTGGTTTTCTCCACCAGATTTTTTTTTAACCCTCTATAGCTCATCCACCCAAGAGCTTCCTGCCTAAAAAAAGATGTTACTGTAAAGGTCATGGTGAAAGTGATTCAGAAGCTGGCCAGTGGAAAATACATTGGGCTTGAGAAGAAAGCTGAGTCTGGACGTGACTGCCTGATTTGCCCTGGGAAAATCTCTTATTCTGACAATCTTGCCTGTTCCCCACAGCTTTTCAGTCTCTGTAAGCCTATTGCACTGGGACCCACTCTCCCACCTCAACTACACACTGAACTGCACGCAGGCACGTGTTATGTAGACATCACCCATCTGACAAGCCTTTCCTTCCTGCCATGCAGTTTGGGGTTCTGCAAGATTCCATAAAACAAAAGGATGAGTACTTGTGTGTGGTGTGTGAAATGACATGGTGCAACAAATCACAGAAGAAATACAACCAACAAATATTTGTAGAAAATGTTTACACTCGCCAGTAATCAAAGAAATGTAAACAAAAAATTACACAAGGAAGTATTGGTTACCTATCAAGTTAGAAAAAGGTTTTAAACATTTTAATAATATCCTGTAGCAAGGGACTTGGTTCCTATAGAGAGCTACTGTTAAATTTTCCTTAGTAATGAAAGCCACGTTGGTTTGTGTTGTTGTTTAAGGAATTAAATTCTACAGGACACATCTGGGTGGTTTAAGCCAATCATGTAGTCTCACTACCTTTGCCAGTACCTGCTGATTGTTGCATATGCATGCGATGTGATTCTGTTCTTGACACATAAGGAGACATCTGCTGGCGGTGGAGGATCTCTAGAAAGGATTTCTTCTTTCTTAGAAAGTGACACAAGACAGTCACACTCTGCTTTCTCAGCTTTGGGTATTGCTTGCATTCCTTTGGCCCAGCAACTTTATTTCTAAAGTATGTCATACAGAAATAATCAGAGAAGTAGGCAAAGATTTCCATGCAAAGCTATTCATCTGAATTATTTATTACAATGAATATTTAGAAGCAATCACAACTCCAACAATAAGAATTTGTTTAGCTGGGTGTGGCGGTACACACTTGTGGTCCCAGATACTCAAAGGTGGAAGCAAGAGGATTGCAAGTTGGAAGCCCAGGAAAAGTTAGCAAGACTATATACATATTTTGGCAATACAGAGGTTTGAACTCAGGGCTTCATGCTTGCTAAGCATATGCTCTACTACTTGAGCCACTCTGCCAGCCCCATTTTGTATCGGGTATTTTCAAATAGTGTCTCAGGAACTATATGCCGGGAACTGGTCTGAAACCTCCATCCTCCTGATCTCTGCCTCCTGAGTAGCTAGGATTACAGGCATGAGCCACCACTGCTCAGCTAGCAAGACCTTATTTTAAAAACAAAAAAATACAAACAAAAAGAACTGGGAAATGACCCAAGCCTTGTATGTACATATGAATAATAAAATTAAAAAAAAAAAAAGAACTGGGGACATGGCTCAAGTGTTAGAAGTCCTTTCTTAGTATGTATAAATCCTTAGGTTCGAAACCCAGTATGGGGGTGGGGGGACAACCAAGTTGGCTAAAATTTATTTAAACAACTTCTCTGGTTATATAAGTTCTGGATCATCTGTCCATAAGCTATCACATATTTATTAAAATTGTACTGTAGATGAATAGAAAACCTTTCATGATGTGTAGTTAAGAGAGAAAAGCAGGTAAAAAAATCACCTGAGAGATCACATAGCAAGACAGAAGGAGAGAAAGAGGAAGGGGATAGTCCTTCAGCCTCTTAAAAGACCTGTCACCTCTCAACATTGCCACACCAGGGACCTAGCTGTCAACACATGAACCCTTGAGTGACACAATCAAACAATACCCAAACCACAGCAAGCATTAACATGTTTTGAACTTTGCAATTGAAGGAGAGAAAGTTACTTTAAAACCTGAAGTACATTCAGGTGTTACAATACAGCACATAGAAGAGATTCCTAACCCTAAGTGTAGGTGGGCCATTCCTAACAAGATGCGCTAGATCCAAGTCCCTACATTAGCTAGAACTATTCGTGGTGAGGGGAAAGGGCTAACTGAGGCAGAAAGGAAAGTATCCATCAAGAACCACAATTTGGTGAGAACCTAACTCCTACTTTTGTCTGCTGCACACTGCAGCACTATCCCAGGATCACTGTAGGGACATGGCAGTATCCATGCATTGCAAAACAATTCTCACCCTTTACCTATTGCAGGTGTAACCCACGGCCAGTTCATGCAGGACTTAACTCAGTGCCTCTCAACCCTGGAGAGGAAATAATGTGGCATTAAAACTTTGTCATTTGATGCATCTTTTATGACTAGGATTTCATTTTGTGTGTATAGCTTGCATAATGAATTTTAAAGATGAAAACTCAAAAACTAAAAAAAAAACTTGCATCACTAATGGATAGTTGGGAAAATATACCCAGCTCTCCCCATCCAAGTAAATCATTCCCTAGTGACCGAAAAGCTCTCCTTGGAGATATGAGGCATAGGGTATATAAGAGGAAAAGTGTGTCTCCATTCTCCCACAGTATCTGACAGATCCTGACTTAAGATGACTCAATCCTGCAATGGTGCAAAAGTAATGCATGTGCAGTAGAAACTGTACTGAGAATTTTGAATTTTGACTTTTTGCTTGGTTAGCATCTCAAGATGATGAACAGTAACAAGATAGCACAAATAGGTGCCAACCTTACTCAGGTAGGTTTCTAGATTTACAACCCCGAAAAGAGACTAACGAATAATGAAAACACATCTCTTATTCTAAAGCGTTTTGTCGATCTCATTTAATTCTTACATAAGTCCTATGAGGTGGACCTTATTGTTTTCATACCTATATTGCTGATGAAGAAAGAGAGTCTCTGAGAAGTGATACACATTACCCAAGTCCTCTAGCAACAACAAAGCCATTGCTGAAATTAAGTCCTCCAGACTCCAAAGCTGGGCTCTCTTTCTACTTCATTGTGTTCAAGAACCTCTGAGAGGGAGAAAATTAAACTCCTGACGCCTCAGAGTGAGTGGTTTTATTAGATTGCTTGCAGTCTGGAGAAAGAATAACAGCATGAAGCCACCAGCTCTCAGGAAGAAAGACACATGGGAATGAAATGCAGGCACAGAGTGAACAGTCCAGGTACACCAGGTACTTATTCATCTTTGCAATTTTGCAGAGGTTCTGATTGGAATTAAGCAAGAAAATCTGATCATGGCCAAAAAGGGTAGGAATTTTGGCTCTATGATAGCCTGCATTTTGTGTTTGACATTGGGCTGCACTCCAGAATCTGATGCAAAGATCTTACAGAAAGCCCTGAAGAGAAGCAAGACAAATGGCCAAGACCTTGAGTAATGACACCAAGATTAAAGGTGTCAGTTCGTACTGCCTGGGGGAGGAGAAGGACATGGATGAAGGAGAACTCCAAAGCTACCTTTGTGCACAATAAATGATGAACTAGCCCTGGAAGGACAGTGAACAGCTGCTCTGTTTCCACAGAGCTAACAGCTGCTGCCTCTGCTGGCTCTTCTATTACCAGCTCCATTGACACCCTGACTAACAGAATTGATGATCAAGATGCTCTCATGTGGCAGCAGGGCCTTGACTGCAGAAAGGTCTTTAAATGTTGCTGGAGAGAGGGGAAAAGTGCCAGGTAGGAGCAACCTTGACCAGAAAAAGAGAACAGAAAGAACCCAAAGCAAACTGTTAGGAGGGTGTGGCTAGAGCTCTTAAATTGGCATTTCCCAAGTAAATGTGTTTGTGAAGGTTTTCACTAGTCCCAGGCAAAAAGAGAAAAAAAATTAAATAAAGAAAGAAAGGGCCATGTAGCTACTTTCTGTTTTAAATGAATTCCACTTCAGTGACTTTCTTTTATCCCAAGATTATTTATTTCCTACTTTTGAGGTGAAAATATCCTTTTATGACATGATAATGGTAAAAGACGATATTTCTTTCCTTTTTATGTACATGTCAAAATGCTGGTGACGGTTCATCAGTCCTCAACTTTTTCTTTTCTTTTTTTTCATCCATGAGATTTACAAGTCTGGTACCCATTCAAGAATCTGGAATTCCTTAGAAGTCATTCACAAAGAAGCACAACCAAAGGACAACTTAGAAAATACCCACGAGTATCAAAAGGACAAACCACACAGATTTCAAGGACAAATCAATGTTCAGATGTAGAAGAAACAAAAGCATCCTTGAGGAAAGTCATAACATCAAGCAGAAAAGCATTAAATAGTTTCTATCAGCTTAGGAATCTGAACTCTGTGCCTTCAATGAAAAAGGCAGTGATGGCTGAACAGAGCCTTGGCCATTACTCACGATTGTCTCTAACATTGGAAGCACAGCTGACATGAAAAGCCTAGGTCTGTTACACTTTTCAGAGTGGATTACAGAACACTAGCCAGGAGCCAGCTGCAAAGATTTCAACAGCAGGACAGTTCCCAATGTTCATAAGAGTAGGGCTGAGAAAAGTTGACAATAGCAGCTGTTTTGCAAAAAGTACAAAAGGGTGAACAAATGAGAGGAACAAATAGATAATAAAAAGTCACCATGCAACTCTTAGAAGCTGTAAATGTTTCCGTACAGTGCAAGGGAACTGCCTTTCCCCTTGTCCTGCCTACACTCTAGGACCAGGGTATATGACAAACGAGACCATTTGGGAAAGAAGAAAGCTTGGACTTATGAACCCAAGAACAGGAGTTAAAAAATTCCTTGAATTTCAGATTTCCATGCACCAAAGTCATTTCAGATTGCTTCTGACTTACAGTAACTGAAACACAGCTGGAATATTAGTAGGAAGAATAGAAAATGAAATTTAAAGACAGTTACATTTGCTGAAAATTACTAGCACTCGTTCTCTTGCCTCACATTTATAATTTTCCAGTGGAAAGGGTAATGATTAAAGAATATTTGAGGGAAGGAGCTTTAATTTATCAAACACCAACTAAAGGCCAGGTATAATGCTTGAAACTTTATCTATATGACCTCATACACTTAAAACAACTACATTCTGAGGTCAGCATTAGGGTTCTGTTTTCCAGATGAAAGCACTGAGGCTACATAACAAGAAAATGTGCTACAGTCTGGGTCTTGAATGTCTCCAGGCCCTGGTGTTAAAGGCTTGGTCCCTAGAGTGGCACTATTGGGAGATAGAGGAAACTTTAAGAGGTGGAACCTAATGAAAGGTCTTTAGGTCATTGGGGTTTTCCCTTGAAGGGGAATCGTGAAACCCAGTCCCTTCCTCCTTTTGCTCTCTTTTACTTCTGGGCCACAAGTAATTAGTTTTGCTATGCTATGCACTCCCCACCACGGTGTGTTACCTCAACACAGGTCCAAAAGCAATGGGGCCAACCAACCATGGACTGGAACCTCCAAAACTGTAAGACAGAATTAATCTTTTCTCTTTGTAAATTGATTATCTTATATATTTTGTTATAATGACAACTAACTAACACAGGATGCTTACCCAGAGGTCATAGCTATGAAGTGTCAGAACCAAGTATGTATTTTCACCACTACTCTTAACATCCCTTATCCTCTCCACCCAGAGGCCAAATGAATGACTAGAGAAACTAGTCATTCTCTTAGAACCCATCCTCCCACTGTGGGAGGTGCTGATTCCAAACCCCAGGTCTGTCTTTCCTGGATGAATGCTCTTGTGAGCTCACAGTAAAATTCACTGACTTGTCCTTTCAAGTGAGCCCACAGAGTCATTTTTGTGTCAAGCTAGAAGAGAATTTATCTGATCAAATAAAACATAGAACTATTAGAAGAGGACAAAAGAACAATTCTCTGCCAAGCAGAGATAATAGCTCGTCTTTATTAACAACCTGGGGGGAGGGAGCCTCCCCCCAGGGCCTGACCTCACCACAACCCAAGGTTTGACCCTTCTCTAGGGCATATTGCCAATGATGCAAGCTGGTGCTCCTGGGAGAACAGAATCTCTCAATGTTCATATTTTAAGAATCCCAGAAGGAGAAAAACAGAACAGAGAGGGCAGAAAATTCCAAAAGGGATATCAGAGAATTACCAGAATTAAGGACTTTCAATTTTTCAGCATGAATGTCCTTAAAGAACGCCAAACAAGAGTGTCAGGGTGGGGGCACGGAACACTGAAAGGTATTATGTTGAAATTTATATCCAGCTGAACTATCTTTTCTACTTGAGTGTGAAATAAAAAATAAGAAAGACTTCAAAAACTGAAGTAAGAGAACTAAGATAGCATGTAGAAATATGCTATTGAATGAAGGGTAAAGGAAAGTAGATGACTTAGAAATAGTTGTCAGACAAAATGGAATTTAAGACCAAAAAGCACAAAAGATAAAAAGAAACACTGGCCTTAGATAAAGGGACCAAGTTTAATAAAATATCATGACTGTGACCATCTCTCCACTAAATAAGGCAATAGCAGAACTGTGGTAAGAAACAAAACTTACAACTGTAGTTGGATGTTTCATATCTCCTTTTCAGAACCTGATAGATCAAGCAGGAAAAAAACAAACCAAACAAAAACAAATGTATGAGTCATTTGAAAGACCAATTAATAAAATTAAACATTGAACAAAAAAAAATGAATATTCTTTCCAAGCAAATATACAGCTTGCATAAAAATTAATCACAAATGTAAACCTTCACAAATTACAGACTTAACATCTTACCAATAGTGTTCTTTTAAATTAGAAACCAATAACAAATAGATATTAAAATTATTCTAGGGAGGGGGTGGGGGCAGGGGGGAGAAATGAACCAAGCCTTATATGCACATATGAATAATAAAAGAAAAATGAAAAAAAAATTATTCTTTATGTCTGAAAGCCAAAATATATTCTACTGATACAACTCTTGAGTTAAAGCAGAAATTTTAAAAAGCATTAGAGAATGTTTAGAACTGAACAACATGGAAAATGCTATGTAAAAGAAATTATGATACAAAAAGTAGTACAAAAAAGAGAGCTCATAGTTTAAAATACATTTATTAGAAAATAAGAAATCAAAAGAGAACACACATACCAAATGTGGTAGTGCATGCCTGTAATCCTAGCTACATGGGAGGTAGAGGTAGGAGGATCACAGTCTGAGGCCAGCCCAGGCAAAAGCATGAGACCCCTATTAAAAACAACAAACTAAAAAAAGTGCTGGGGAATGTGGCTGAAGTGGGAAGTCACTTGGCTAGCAAGCATGAGACCCTGAGTTAAAAACCTCAGTATTAACAGACAGATAGAAAGAGAGAAAGAGAGAGAAAATGCTAAATTATTCTTTCTCCCTGACAGAGTCTACAGTCCTCCTGCCTCAGCCTCCTGTATGCTGGGATTATAGACATGTACCACCACACCCAGCAAGGGAAACTTATTTTGTGAACCTAGGGGGAAAAAACTGAAATCATCCCAGTGAAAATTATAAGAGAAAGAAATAACAAAGGTAACCACAGAAATAAAATACAGAAGACTAGTAAGCTAAAGAGGGATTATTTGAAAAGATGAGTAGAGTATACATAACCCTAGTGTCTTAGGCAGCTTTCCATCACTGTGACAATGTACTTGGGATGATCAATTTAAGGGGAGGAAAGGTTCGTTGCAGATGTTTCCAGTCTGTGCTCATTTGGCCCTGTTGCTTTGGTCCTGTGGCAGCACTGTACATCATGGTGGCAGCACATAGAGGAGAAGGTTGTTCCCCCCATGGCAGCTGGGAAGTAAAGACAGGAATGGGTGGCGTCCCAATATCCCCTTCTAGGTCTTGTTCCCAGTGATCTAATTTTGTCCCACTAAGCCCCATTTCTTAAAGGTTTAATCACTTCCCAATAGTGCCACCACCTGGTGCCACCAAGCCTCCAACATATGGACCTTCCGTGGACAATTAAGATCCAGACTATAGTAACTAGGATGCCTGATCAATAAGAAACAGAACAGAAGTCAATGCAATAGAGAATAAGCACTGGTAAAAGAATCAACAAAATCCAGAAGTTGCTTCTTTGCAATGATCACCAACATTGATAAACACTTAGCTACACTAGCCAAGAAAAAAAAAAAAGTTCAAATTACTAAAATTAAGAGTAAGAAGAGGGGTCTTGTTTTTGACCTTTTAGAAAGAAAAAGGATTATAAGGAAGCTGTATGAACAACTGCTTACCGACGAATTAGTTAACAGTGGAAATGGATAATTTCTTACAAAAATACACCTACTGAAACTGACTGAGGAGGAAATCTGAATGGGCTGATAACAAGTACAGAGACTGAATTAGTGTGTTAGTCATGCCTCTTGATTTTCTGAATTTCTGGTGCTTTGAAATGTGGGGCCTGTGGGCCCCAGGAGGCAATCTCAGGCTGGCCAGTTAGTTCCCAGAGAGAATAAACTTTGAGTTCACCCTTCATATGCAAACCAGCAACTAACAAATCCAGAACTCACACCATCATCATCTCCTCTTCATTTGGGTTATTATTCTGTCCTCCCTCCCAGGGTCTCTCACATGTTAGGCAAGTGTTCTACTATCAGTTACTTCCTTGCCATAGGTTATTATTCTCATGCCCTAACCACCCCAGGGCCAGGTACCAGATAATTTATGGGTAACCCTTATGCCTCAGTAATTATGCCCTGAGATTATTCACAGGAACCTGTCCTAAACCTGCTCACCCTGCCTTGTCCATTCTTTCCATCAGGAGCCATGATAAAGGCTCTTGCTGATTCTCTGACTGACCCCATACTTCCTCAGGTAGCTCTGGTCCTCTTGGGACCTAAGAAAAAGTGCTTTTCATGGTAGTTGTCATCTGACCGATTGGCTTCACCAAAGCTGAATAATAATAAATCTTCATTTTAAAACAATTGGTAATTTTAAAACTACCTACACATAAAAAAACAAACAAACAAAACAGGCCCAGAGGACTTCACTGGCAAATTCTACAGACTTTTGTCTTTTTTTTTAAGACTTAATACCAATTCTTCATGAACGCTTGCAAAAAAAAAAAAAAAGGAAAAGAAGGAGTGCTTCCCATCTTATTTTATGAGGATAGTATGACACTGCACAGGATATTACAACAAAAGAAAGCTACCGCCAATAGCCCAAATGAATGTAGACACAAAGTCGTCAACAAATATTAGTGAACCAAGTTCAGCAGAATTCACCACGGCCATGTGAGATTTACCCTAGAAATGCAGGTTGTTTTAACCTCTGAGGTACAATTAATATAATCTACAATATCAACAGAATAAAGAACAAAAGCCACGATTATCTGATACATGCAGAAAAAGCATTTGACAAAATTCCATATCTCTTTACAATTAAAAAAAAAAACCATCTACAAACTAGGAATAGAAAGGAACTATGATCTGATAAAAGACATTGCTAAAACAAACCCACAGGTAACATTGTATTTAATGATGTGAGCATCATTACCCATAAGGAAATGTGAAACCCCAATGAGATAGCCACCAAGATGGCTATCATAAAAAGATAAACAAGTGCAAGTAAGGGTGAGGATGTGGAGAATTTGGAACCCTAGTACCTGCTGGTGGGAACGTAAGATGATGCAACCGTTTTGAAAAAAAATCTAGAAGTTCCTCAAAAACTAAACATAGAGTTCCCATTTGGCCAGCAAGTCTATGCCTAAGTATGGGCTCAAAAGAAATGAAAACTTGTGTCCATGTCTATACAAAAGCTTGAATACAAATGTTCATAGCGACCCTATTCAGAAGAGTCAAAAACTGGAAACCACCCAAATGTCCACCAACCTGATGAACAGCTAAATAAAATGTGGTATTTCCGTGCAATGGAAAGTTATTCGGTCATAAAAAAGAATGAAGTGCTGACACATCTGTAACGTGAGTGAAGCTTGCAAACATCATTCTGAGGGAAAGAAGCCAGGCCCAAAGGGCTGAGTGATGTACAAGCCCATCCATCTGAAATGTCCAGAACGGGAAAACCTACAGAGGCAGAAAACAGGGAAGTGGTTGCCTAGGGGCGGGGTGGGGGGAGGGGAGTTGAAAGGAAATAGGGAGTGATTGCTAAAGGGTATGGGGAGTGAAATGTTCTCAAATTGTGTGGCTATACAGCTCTACTAAAAATCATCTCTACTAAGAACCTGTTCTAACTATAAAAGCTGTGTCCCCATCCCTAGCTGAGTTCAAACCAGAACTGTTCTTTCTTGACTAAACTGCACTGAGGTTGGAAGGCATGTGTAGACCTTTCAGTGGCAGGGATTAAACTGTGTCTCACCTTTACCTTAGTCGTTTGTCTTTCCAGGATGAACATGATATAGAAGCTAAACTATGGGTTAGAGACAAGGAAGGTTATTTCTTGATAGAATCTTCCAAATATGCTGACTTCTTACCCTGAATAATTTAAGACTCAGCTTTTTGCCCTTCTGCAAGGCAGTTTTTTTTTTTTTTTTTTGATGGTCAGGTGTGGTAGAGAATAATTTACATAAAATAAAATTTCCAGTATACAGATCAATCAGGTCTGTTAGTTGCCTACGATCATGTTAATTGTTGCCTTAATCAAGATATAGAACAGTTTGCTGAGCGCTGGTGGCTCATGCCTACTGTAATCCCAGCTACTTGGGAGGTTGAGATCAGGAGGATTGTGGTTCAAGACCAACCCGGGCAAACAGTTCTTGAGATTCCCCACCTCCAAAATAACCAGAGCAACATGGACTGAAGGTGTGGCTCAAGTGTACACTTGCTTTGCAAATGTAAACCCCAGTCCTACCAAGAAAAAAAGTTGAAAAACAACTAAAAAGATTTTTTTTTTAAACGGGGTCTTACTATATTGTGAAAGTTGTTCTTGAAGCCATAGGCTCAAGTGACCCTCCTGCCTCAGCCTTCTGAATAACTGGGACTACATTCGTCCACAGCCATGTCCAGCTCAAAAATTAAAATTTTAACAGTGATTGACTCTGTTAAGATTGTAGATGGTTTTTAATTTCTTCTTTATATGCTTCTACATTTCCTAAATTTTCTCTTATCATATAATGCTATATCATGAAAGATATATATTTCAAAATAATTTCTTACTCATCAATAAATATTTAGTGAACACTTTTTCATGAGGTAAGATATTGAAACTCAAGTTGGGTGCCAGACGCTCAGGCCTGTAATCCTAGCTGCTCAGGAGGCAGAGATCAGGAGGATTGCAGTTCAAAGCCAGTCCCAGACAACTAGTTCTTGAGACCTTATCTTGAAAATATCTAATATAAAAAAGGACTGGAGGAGTGGCTCCAGGTGGTAGAGCACCTGCCTAGCAAGTGCAAGGCCCTGAGTTCAAGCTCCAGTACTGAAATATATATATATATATATATATATATATTTATATATATATATATAAACTTAGAAAACAGTAATGTCACTCCTCTCAAGCCCAAAATATAAGGGAGGGCAGTAAAGTGACCACCTAGCAAGCAAGAAGCCCTAAGTTCAAATCCCAGTACCAAAAAAACAAGCAAAAAAAAAAAGATTAACATTAAGGTCAAGAGAATGCTATAACAGAGCTGTACGTAAGTGTCTGGGTGGACCAAAAGTTCTGGTGCTATTTGGAGAGATGGAGGAAAAAAAAGTTCTGGTGCTATTTGGAGAGATGGAGGGTTTTGAAGGACATGTAGGAGTTCTCGGGAGAGATGGAGGACATCTTGAGAAGGGATCAACATGGTCAAGAGTACCCTGTCCTGCTTGGTAACTGACTTGTGAAGTATGCCTGGACTGTACAGTCTGTTAGGAGGGTGCAGCGGGAATGAAGTACCAGTAAGATGAGGCTGGGAAGGTTTGGGTTGAGTATTTTTGCTAAATATTTAGCAAAACCTGCAGAGCCCTCCAAGGAGGACATTGTTCACAGAAGACCACAATTGTAGGATTAACAACCTAGGAAGGCCTTAGCAATGATGTCAAGCTGTAAAGAACCTAGACTTTGGCAGAACAGCTACACGCCTGTGCTGAGGGTCACCGTGGGGTCCGCCTTGCTCCCACTTGCTCCAAGTGTGGTTTTCATCAGTCTTTTCCTCCTGGTTACTGAGCACCTTCTACTTCCAGGGTGACACTGCTGGCTCTCAGCCTCATTACTGTGGGATTTTGATACCAGAAGGTAACAGTCACCCACCCAAGTACTAAGGCACCAGAGTGTTCATTCTATAAAATTGTAAGGAGGTGACATTCTTTTCCCATCAAGGAATTCTTAAGCTTTGAAGAGCTGAATCCTGAATTTGACACTCTTAGCTAAACCTGAGAGTTGATTAAAGATTAAATAACTAGGTCTTTATCTTAATTGTGTGAAGTAGAAAACTAAAGGCAAGTAGAGACGTGTGCAGAGAAGGAAGAAGAGATTCTGTACTATGTGACTGAGTAAATAGACTCTTGTGTGTGTGTGAGATCAACAAAAAATAAATAAATACAAGAACTTGGTGAGATACATGAGTCACTGAGAATGTTTAAAATTATTTGGCTTCCCCAGGAGACGGCCAGTTAGTCAGTGAATGATTCAGCCTGGGAAATCACCAGTAAAAGCAAAGGGCAATGGTGAAGGGCTCTGAACGAGGTCTCAGAGGTGGGAGGACAGGCTCACTGACTGCTGAGGGTTTTAAAAAGATGATCTTGGGGGAAAAGTGAAGGGCTGGGCTCTGGCCTGTTTTCCTAAAGTGACTCATAAAGTAGAGTTGAAAAAGAACAGCATGAGCTGCTACACTTAATTGATGAACAAAGGTGTTGTCACTAAGAGACCTCTCTGGTCTTGTTTTGGAGTTCTGTCTTTAGTATGGGTTCAGGAGCAATTTTGCCCACACAGTAGCATGGTAGGGCATGAAAGCTCTGTGAAGAGGGCCCATCCCTTTCTGCTCAGCCTGCAGCATTCACCTGCATCCATCAACCCATCACACAGTCAGCCACACTCTTTGCCAGGGCTCTCAAGAAGTGCAGACTTGGATGGATGGATGGATAGATACATGGGTTTCCCAAAGGCCCTCCAGTGTAGTATGGTATGGGATATTGTCTTAGTCCATTTGTACTTCTATAACAAGACAACCAAGACTGAGTAATTTATAATAATAGAAGCTTATTTCCTAAATATCAGGAGGCTGGAATGTCCAAGATCAAGGCAAGTTCAGTGTCTTTTGATGAAGGGCTGGTCTTCCAAGATGGAACTTTGAATATTGAGTCTTCCATGGCAGAAGGGACAGAACAACAAAAAGTAATATACTTTCATAAGGTCAGTAACCCCATTTGTGAGAGCCCCACTCTCATGGCTTAATCACTTCCTCATAGCCCCATCTCTTAATACAATCACACTGGTGATTAACTTTAAGCATCTGAATTTTAGGGACACACTGAGACCATAGCAAGTACCTAGAAGTTAGCGTGGATCTTAAGTGGCATCTTTGTGTGCCCCAAGAGTCCTGAGCAAAAAGAGCAACACTGCAGATATCACAATACCTTACTTCAATCTATGCTACAGAGCCATAGTGATAAAAACAGCAGGGAACTGGTACAAATGCAAACACGAGGACCAATGGAACAGAACAGAAGATCCAGACACAAACCCATGCAGCAATAACCATTTGATTTTTGACAAAGGAGCCCAAAAAAGGAGCTAGGATACAACAGAGCCACTTGCATACCCATGTTTATTGCAGCAGTATTCACAATAACCAACCTTTGAAAACATCCCAGCTGCCCTACAACTGATATACAGATTTCTTAAATGTGATATCTATCTATCCACACACAATGGAGTATTATTCAGCAATAAAGAAGAATGAAATTCTGTTGTTTGCAGGTAAATGGATAGAACTGGAGACCATAGTGTTAGGTGAAGGAAGCCAGGCTCAGAAGGATAAAAGTCATGTGTTTACCCTCACATGTGGCAGCTAGACCTAAAAGATAAATATATGCATAAATGCATATGTGATCTTATATATAAAGAGAGAAAAAGATGACTGTGTGTGTTTGTGTGTGTGTGCATGTGTGTGTGTGTGTGAGAGAGAGAGAGAGAGAGAGAGAGAGAACATGATTTTAATAGTGGGTCTGTCTGAGGGGATGAAGGGGAGGACAGGAGAGGAAAAGAGAGTGAATAATATCAAAATAAATTGCATCTATGTATGAAGATGATATAACAAAGTGCACTGAAAGCTGCTGAATAATAGGGAAGCACAGTGATAAAGAAAGCGTAATAGAAGAGGTTAATCTGATTAAAGTAAAATATATGCTTGCATGAAATACCATAATTAAACTCCCTGAACCATCAATATATGCTTTAAAAAATGAACAAGAAGGTAAAACAGGCACCGTCTAGCTATAGGGTCCAGTGGGAGGGGGGAGTGTAAATGGGGAGGGTGAATATTGTCGATGTCCTTTGTATACATGTATGAAAATAGAACAATGAAACCTGTTGAAATAGTTCCAAGAAAGGGGAGGGTGATGAGAGAAAATGATGAACGGGGGTGAATATAATCAATTGTAAGCACATACGTAAATGCCACAATGAAACTCCTCTGTACAACTAATATATGCTAATAAAAATATTTTAAAGAAATATAAAAAACAAACAAACAAACAAAAAAAACTGCTTGGCACTAGATTATCCATGCAGGAATTATCTGTGCTTGCTGTGTTCCGGCATCTGTTTTCTGCAAGTTCTCTCCATCCTTGTCAGCATCAGCTCCCCTCTTTCCCTTTGGGCACCTTCTCTCCCTTCTTTGCTCTTTTTAGGCTTGAGCTCTGCCTTTGAAGGAGCAGGTTTAGCAGCCTACCTTGTGGATCTTCTCTGTGGCTTATTCTTCACCTTGACTTTATCTCCTGTAGCCTCCCCCTCAGCCTTTCTCTGGGGCAGAGTGGCTACGTGGAAGAACACAGGCGCTGAATGCAGGGATGCAGCAGAACCAAGGTTTTAGTCGGTCTGGGGGGGACCACCTTTAGTGGCCTTCCTCACCTCTTCTTCAACGTTGGTTCCAGTTTGGTATTTTCAATAATAATAACAATTGTCATTTCAATTTGGCATCTTAAAAGCTGCTGTGATATCCAGCCAGGTGGCTGGTATCATAATAGTGGAATCTGTATTGTCTTCACTGGGAGTTGGAATACTCGTGATGACATCTGTGCTCAGCTCTTGGTTGACAAAGGACAAGGACTGCACTGAAGATGGTGAAAAGCTACATCTTCAGAGAAGACCATCATGGAGTCGACCACACTCCCCACCAGGGCTCTCGAGGAGTGCAGACTTGGATGGATGAATGGATGGATGGATACATGGGTTTCCCAGAGCCATTCATCCATCCTCAGACACTAGGAGACTCTGTTACTGTGACTCCTTCATCACAAGATGGATTGCAAAACAAACTAGATCCTCAAAGCTGAATGAATTTGGTGTAATTAACGACTGTGTAGTCGAATCACTCTGCCTTGCTTTTCCTAAAGACGGGCTCTTACGGAAGTGATTTCACTGAAAGAAATGCAACTCCAAAAATGTCCATAACAACACTGACGCTGAGGGTGGAGGATGCCAAGCATCCCAACGTATGGGAAAAGAAAATGGCTTGGGTCGTTCACCGAAGGCTCATGCCTGTAATCCTAGCTTCTCAGGATTAGCAACCTATATTTTCATTTGGATGCTTATCTGTTTTTAAATAAATGTAGTCTCCCTTTAGTTTTGTTCCTAAGACCACCAAGGAGACAAATGACTGCCTTCGGTGACAGTATTTGACAAAATGTAAAGTTTTTATTGAAATATACATTCAGAAAAGTAAGCCACTCATAGGTCCCAAACTGAACCCAATATTATCAAGACTTCAGGAATCTCTCTCCTGCCCTTTCCAAGTCACCACCATACTCACAAAGGTAACCATTATCCCAACTTT
Organism: Castor canadensis; assembly: GCF_047511655.1. Classification (NCBI taxonomy): domain Eukaryota; kingdom Metazoa; phylum Chordata; class Mammalia; order Rodentia; family Castoridae; genus Castor; species Castor canadensis. The sequence continues at coordinate 131,521,081 of NC_133393.1, read as the reverse complement.
AAACATCACAGTTTAATTTTGCTTTCAGAGGAGACAGAATTGAAGGACAAAGCAGAACTCTTAAAAATCCCATCTTGAAATGTGGCCAGTGTGGGGTTTCCACCAAGGGCAGAGTCTGAGTTTCAGTTCATGTTTCCTGGGCATTGTGATAAACTGGCTTCAGAGACCAGAAACCAAGTTATCCCGACACATGAAGCAACCTAATAAGCATATCGTGGTGATATCATTGCTTTCCCTAGATCCCCTTCAATGGCCACCACCCAGCACAGCCACATCAGTAACACTGCCTATGTACAATGTTTATTTATTGTGGCCACGCCTGCTCTGCAGCAAATGCTTTCCCATGCCTTAGGTGAGTCATGAGATGTTAAGAATAAAATGGTGATATTTTGGCTTTTGCTTTTGTTTTTCTAGTCTGCCCTCCAGCAGCTTTCCTGGGTCCAGTCCAAAAGGTGTTATCATTAATCTAGAAGGAAAGACCAACTTGGTTGCACACCTGCACCCCTGGCATACATCGTGACCCACCAGCCCTGCTTCCCAGGGAACAAGGGCAAATTTGGCTTTGATGTATTCTCTTGTAGTTCATCGTAATTCTAATCCTTGTCATTGCATGGGGACCTCATGCCTCCCATTGGTCCCCAGAACCCTCAGTGGAAGCACACTGTCCTACCTATCAAAATGTAGCCTTCTTGTCTCCTACTCCCTCCTAATTCTGCTGTCTGTTATGGGACCAGGGGTGATACTGTGCAGTGTGGGCTAGTAGAAAGAGGAGTTAGGGGTTAGTTCTAGCTCTAATGTCGGATTAGTTAGGCTGAGTAGTTGGAGATTATGGAAACTCAATTTAGCAAAACATAACCCCCAAATCTCAGTAATTCTTTCCTACAGGTGTCAGGGTCAGCCATGGCTACATCAGGGTCTCCAATGATATTATTGATACAGACTCTTTCTACCTCCTGGCGCTGCTTTCCTTGGCTCTCATAGAGTGACAAGATAGCTGTCAACAGTCCTGAGTTGCAGCCTCTCAGCAACCCCAGTGGAGTAGATGGACTCTCTTTTCCAATGTTCTGAAATCAAGTATTACTGGCTTTGCTCTCCTCTGGGAACATATGCCCCAATACTCTGACCAGCCTGTCCTTGTTCATATGATCATTCTGGAACTAGGAGTGAAATCAGCATAGGCTGAAATGGTGGGACTGAAAGTGAGCAGGACTGGTTCCTTAAAGGGACCGAGGTAAGCAAAGCAACCGATGTCCTCTTCAGCCATTAATCATGAGAGCATGGGCAAATCTTCCCCGCTGAGGTAGTTTCTGATCTGTAAAGTGAGAAGGCTGGACCCTACAACCTCTAAGGTCCTTTCTATGTTAATGCCACCTAAATTCTAACGTAAATTATATGCAGTGTTTTCACCTCCCAGAAGACAATACCTTAATCCAATTAAAACGTGAATCAGTAGAGACATAGTCTCCCTGTCTAGTAAGTCAATTTGGGGGGACAAGTTCCACCCTAAGATGTAGTCCTCCATGCACTCTAGAGCGTCTCTGCCCAGTGATGCTGTAGAAAAAGAAGCAGGAGAGACTGGTGTCGATGGGGAGAGGGGGATGGAATCTGAAGCAGCCATTCATTGAGAAATTCAAGCAACAACTATATCCCAAACACTGTACTAGACTCTGACACTGAGCCATGAAAAAGACACAGTCCTTGCTCTCTAAGACAACATCTTGAGCTAGGCACAGATAAGCAAAGACTGATGAGCAATTCAGAAGGTTAAGGGCTGTGATGAGTGAGAAGCAGCCCAGGAGAGGGGGCCTAACACAGTGGTTAGGGCACAAATATTCAAGGAGTTCTTTCCTAAAGACATCCTGAACAATCCTGAAGAAAGAAAGGAAAGAAGTTAACCTGATGAATAAACAGAAAGTACATTCATTGTGCACCTTGTTAGCTCTCACTTTCAGCACTACAATTTGTTCTGAGTGACCACAGTGTGGAGTTTCAGTGAGGCCAGGTCCAATCATGAGGGACTTCAGGACCAAACTAAGAAGACTGAAGGGCTTTAAGCAGGGGAATAATACCACATTTACAAAGGATCTACCAGGACTGTAAAGGTTCAGAGAGACATGTGACCAGAGGGCTGGCTTCAAGAAGCCTATAATCTCACCAGCACCATGGTGAGAGGAAAGCACTTCAGTCACAGTATTTGTCTACTTGCTTTAGTTTGGTTGGTTTTGGTGGTACTGGGGTTTGAACTCAGGGCTTTGTGCTTACTAGTCAGGTGCTCTACCTCTTGAGACGCCTTCTGCTTGCTTTTGTAATGCTGTGTACCTGTTTCTATTCCACATAGAATAGAAAGTTCACTCTTCAGGAAAATGCCTATACTTGAGATCAAGGCTTTAAAAAGCCTGCCCCTATTCCAAAAATGCCTACAGGTGATCTATAAATCTCTGCTGGAAATTTAGCAACATCTCATTCCCAAGTTCTCACACGTGATTATGAAACAATTCTGAGTTCTCTGCATCTCCCCAAATATGATAGGGATTTAACAACCTGTCAGCATTAAAGGGACAGCCCCTGGCAGCTTCTGCTGCTGCTCAGGGACCCTCATGGCTCTACCTCTGTAGAAGGGACAAAGACCTGCTTTCTACAGAAATTTGCTCTATGCAGATGGAACCATGGATGCCTACACACCCTGACCTAAGGGTGGGAGATTATTCCTAATGTTATAAATCCTCAGGGTACTGTGTGTTTGGAGAAAAATCGAGAAGGCCTCCGAACACCAGGATTGCCTCGACAGAAGTACTAACTGAGGTGTGACACTAACATATAACTAATTCACCCGAAACTTTGCTCCAGAGAACAGGTGGCTTCCCAGACCCACCATGAATCAGCAAATAAATGAAAAAAAGTGGCTGATTTACACAGAACTCTGGCATTCTCTGTCCTCTACAAGGACAGTTGGTTCTTAATCGTATGCTCTAAGAGGGACCTTGACCAAACACCATCAAACTTTTGTGAACTTTTATCCGAACTGAAATACACGCTATTCTTTTTTAAAATTTTTTTTATTTCAAGCTCTGTTTCACTGAAGATCAAATGACAAGAACAATTTCTTTTCTGAATCTGTCACAATTTTCAGTCTTGTTCGTGTGCACTGACTCATCTGAGTTTCCAGCTCTATGAGTCACTTAGCAGGTGCCCACCCACTGCACAGCTACTCAGTGGTAGAGCGAGGTCTCAAGCTCAGAATTCTGAATACTTTTGAATCTGATACTTTTTCTAAGAGGGGCAGAAGGGGCCTTTTTAGAAGACTGAAAAAAAAACTGGGCTATGAACAATAAAGCTTTGACTGCAGTAGGCTGTGTGTGAGGATGAGGAATTAATAACAAAGGGGCCATTTTTCACGTGGACTAAAAATGGGAGCTCTCTTCTCCCGATTTATACAGGAGCTTTGTTGTTTTAAAAGGCTCTTTCTTCTCATTCAAAATGAGAAAATACCTTCTGACAGCCATGCAATTAGCAGAGCCTTGGGGTATTGATTTCCTCTGTTCTCAGCATTGCCCCTTTTCACAGGGTTGCACACAGGCTCAGATAGAAAGTGCTAGAGTTACTGAGCTGGCCTCTAAACTCATTTAGCTGTTTTCCATCCCCATCTCTACACTGCCTTCCTCAGGCTTTCTCCTCCCTCTTCAGCTACAGATAAGAACTATCACCGGGCAGAGCAATAGGAGGAGGGAAGGGACAGAGAAAGTGAAAAGAAAGAGGAAGAAAATAGATCCCTGGGAAGAAATTCCCGTTCAGAGTCATATTTCCTCTGAAGAAAGGAGAGGAGATGGGGTATAAAACAGAAATTACCAATGGTACTACCATCACTGATTCGTTCATTCATTTCCCAGGTATCTATTGATACAGTTCTGGTGCCAGAGACTATGAGAGACTCTGAGAACACACACGATTGGCAAACAACCATGCAACTGCTTCCTTTATTGGGTTCCCAGGAAGCCAACTCCAAGACAGAGATTAGAAAGCATGAATTGCATTAGTGAATGCTCTCAGGATTAAGTCCCATGAAAGAAAAGGAAAGAAGCAGAATGAGCAGAGGACAACGTCGAAATATGAAATAGTCTTAAAGGAAGGCTGGGCCAGCCTTACAGAAAGTACTAAAGATGGATGATCTCTCAGAGCTGTGCCCAGGTGATGAGAAGTCCACGACTTCATACCCCCATGTGGATCAGTCATTGGAGGGGTGCATGACCTTGGGCAAGGCACCTCTCTTCAGCTGAGGCAAAGCTAGGGGCTAGCAGCTGAGGGCCACACATCTACCAGCTGGTGCAGTCTGGTAGAGAAGGAATAAAAGAGTCACAGAAAAAAGTGCACAATGCCTGTGTGATTTGTGCTACAAAGGAGGGGTACATGGTACCAAATAGTACAACAGAGGAATCACCGTGGTCTGGGAGAGCAGTTGGATTTGGACAGGGAAGCACACATGGAAGGGCCTTGGATTGGGATGGAGTATGCAGGGAAGTTGGCTGACTGGAGAGCTTTTTTTAGTGTTGAGCAGGCATCACATGTCAAGTGTCACACTTAGCACTTTAGACACAGTTCCTCATTGCTTCACAGCTCAGTGAGGTAGGCATTGCTCCGAAGGTACTTGCAGCATCTCCTAGAATCGAAGAACAACCTCCCCAGTCCGTGTGAGAAAGCTACAATCCTCAAACTGGGAAGGTGTGTCTGGGCATTGAGTCAAAAGTGTAACTGGTTGGCAGGGGGCAAGATCGAACTAACCAATTCTCTGAGCAGAGGAAGGGCTTGAAGAGAAAACAGAAGCCAGCCAAACTATATCTCCTTTGTGAAAAAAGAAAAAGAAAAAAAATCAGTATAAACCGAATGTTACCAAATTTACATATAATAGTATTAATCATAGAAACAAAATTTTATAAAATATCATATTGGGTTTCTTCCTACATGCGTTTAGGAATGCTATATTTTGATGACTGCAGAAGCCAAGTAAAATTGTGCTGAAACACAATCAGAATTAAATATGAATTATATTGTGATGAAAGAGAATTTTCAAATTTTTTTTTAATTTTTATTTTTTTATTATTCATATGTGCATACAATGCTTGGGTCATTTCTCCCCCCTGCCCCTACCCACTCCCTTACCTCTCACTCTGCTCCCTCCCTTTCCCCCCCACCCCCTCTATACCCAGCAGAAACTATTTTGCCCTTATCTCTAATTTTGTTGTAGAGAGAGTATAAGCAATAATAGGAAGGAACAAGGGTTTTTGCTAGTTGAGATAAGGATAGCTATACAGGGAGTTGACTCACATTAATTTCCCGTGCGTGTGTGTTACCTTCTAGGTTAATTCTTTTTGATCTAACCTTTTCTCTAGTTCCTGGTCCCCTTCTCCTATCGGCCTCAGTTGCTTTTAAGGTATCTGCTTTAGTTTCTCTGCGTTAAGGGCAACAAATGCTAGCTAGTTTTTTAGGTGTCTTACCTATCCTCACCCCTCCCTTGTGTGCTCTCGCTTTTATCATGTGCTCAAAGTCCAATCCCCTTGTTGTGTTTGCCCTTGATCTAATGTCCACATATGAGGCAGAACATATGATTTTTGGTCTTTTGGACCAGGCTAACCTCACTCAGAATGATGTTCTCCAATTCCATCCATTTACTAGCGAATGATAACATCTCGTTCTTCTTCATGGCTGCATAAAATTCCATTGTGTATAGATACCACATTTTCTTAATCCACTCGTCAGTGGTGGGGCATCTTGGCTGTTTCCATAACTTGGCTATTGTGAATAGTGCTGCAATAAACATGGGTGTGCAGGTGCCTCTGGAGTAATCTGTGTCACAGTCTTTTGGGTATATCCCCAAGAGTGGTATTGCTGGATCAAATGGTAGCTCAATGTTTAGCTTTTTAAGTAGCCTCCAAATTTTTTTCAGAGTAGTTGTACTAGTTTACATTCCCACCAACAGTGTAAGAGTGTTCCTTTTTCCCCGCATCCTTGCCAACACCTCTTGGTGGTGTTGCTGATGATGGCTATTCTAACAGGGGTGAGGTGGAATCTTAGTGTGGTTTTATTGCTAGAGATGGTGAGCATTTTTCATGTGTTTTTTGGCCATTTGAATTTCTTCTTTAGAATTTTCAAAATATTTTTGATAGACAATTGGTATGCCTGGTTTGTTCATCTGATGATGTAAAAAAGTGTTGAAATAGTACAATCTGCAAAGTAAAAACCATATGATGACATTTCTTTGTTTCTTAATTACAAAAGGTACATGTAAGCAAAATTTGCCTAGCAGAGATATCACTTGCGTCTCTGCTGTGTCCACTGTATAGAGGTGATAATGACTGGCCAGAACCCCATCTCTCTGGGGGACTAGGACACCTCTCTAGTGGAAAGAGAATTCATCAAATCAAATTGAGCCCAGGCACCTATGGTTTAAGGAAGGAGAATTGTGGAAACTTGTCTCAGACCTGGGTTTGGGTCACTTCTTAGCTATGTGACTTCAAATAAATCACTGAAGTTCTCCTAAGCTTTGGTTTTCTTATCTATAAATTGGGGATGGTAATACTAACATCACAGGGCTAAGCTCTGTGGATTTCTAAAAGTTGAGGATTTCTTGACTTTTACTAATGGAACACCAAGTATGGACATTCACGTAATATTGTGTTAGTATTCTGACAATGTGTCTTAGTTCATTCCTGCTGCCATAACAAAATACTTTAGACTGGGTAATTTATAAACAATAGAGATTTATTGCTCATGGTTTTGGAGGCTGGGAAGTCCAAGATCAAGATGCCAGCAGATCTGGTGTCTGGTGAGGATCTGCTTCAAAGATGGCACTTTGTTGCCATGCTTTCACATAGCAGAAGGGCAAACTGGGACAAATGTTTTGTCTTCACCTGGTGGAAGAGATAGAAGGGCACAAAAGGGAAAGCAGGATCCCTTCAACCTCTTTGATGAGAGTCCTACTCCCATTCATGAGATGCAACACTCATGACTTAGTCACTTCCCAGAAGGCAAAAGCCTCATACTATCACAAAGGACATTACATTCCAATATATGAATTTTGAGGGACATTTACAGTCAAACCACAGAACAGTGGTTACCAATAGTGAAGAAAAGTGTTACCACAGTGTGTGGTCTTGGGCTGGCTGAAGCACCTGGGAACTTTGTTAGAAATGCACATTTCCAGTCTCTATTGCTGATCAGACTTGCTGAATCAGAAGTGCTGGAGGTGGAGGCCCAAGAATGTGTGTTTGAACAGACTGTCCAGAGAGAGTGATCAACTGTCCAGGTTTCTGGAGCTTGAGTGGTACCCTGGGATGAGAATTTTCAGTGCTAAAACTGGAAAGTCCAGGAGTAATGGTTTAAATGTGAAATGTCCTCCATAGGCTCATGTGTTGAATGCTTGGTCCCCAGCTGGTGGCACTCTTTTGGGAGGTGGGACCTACCTGAGGAAGTAGGTCACTGGCAGCATGGCTTTGAAGGTTATATTTGTTTCCCAGTCCCTTCCTTTCTCTCTCTGCTTCCTGTCCACCATAAGGTAAACAGGCTCCTCCTCTACTCACTCCTGCCGCCATGATGTTCTGCCTTACCACAGACCCAGAAAGCACAGTCAAATGACCATGGACTGAACCTTTTGAAACTGGAGCTAAAATAAACAACTCCTCCTTTTAAGTTGTTTTCGTCAGGTATTTTGTCAAAGTGATGCAAACTAACATGCCAGGGGAGCCTGATGTGACCTAAATTCACATGACTGTTATGTGTGCTAAAGTCAGACATTCACTACTGTAACATATATATGGGTATTCTTAAATTAATATAATCCAATGGGTAACATGTTTGAGGGTCCCATTGGATATTTCCACAAATCCTTAGGAGGAAGTTATAAGTTACTGCTTTAAAGAAAACCTATATTTATTGATCATCTTTTACAGGTCAAAAGTTTGGTTAGGGCATGGTGGTGCACACCAATAACCTAGCATTTAGGAGGCTGTGGTAGGAGTGAGTTTGAGGCCATCTTGGGCTACATAGTAAGTTTGAGGCCAGTCTGAAGTCTACGGAAAGACCCTGCCTCAGAAAACAAAATAAAACAAAAGTTTGGATATATACTCTCTGTTTTACATCTGATCTTACACATCTCCTGGAAGGTAGGTATACATTTTTATCTTTGTCTAGAGAACTGAGGTTTAAGAGAAGTCAGTAATGTGCCGAAAGGATCACCACTTAGGCAGAAGTGTCTAGAGTGTAGGAAGTTACTTTCCAGAGCCTATGCTGGTTCTATTAAGCCCATGTTGCCCCAAGCGTCTCAACAGGGAGTGTGACATGATTTCACATGGTATAGAAGATGACTTTAGAGGGCAGAAGGCACAGCGTTAACAGGATATCACATTGTGAGAAATAAAATGAAAAATTGCTAATACTTATATAATTCCATATTGTTTATGTAATATTTACAGTGTACCAGGCACTGTTCTAAATGCTTCAGAAACATAAGGTAGCTAATAGGATTATCTTCAGTTTTACAGATGCGGAAACCTAGGGACAAAGGTCACCCAGGTAGCAAATGATGTAACACTGGAATTAGAACCCAGACAGGCAGTGGCTGAGCTCAAATGAAGAATGGACTTCCCAGAGGTCTTTTACATTTGATTTGATTGTGGTTTAGGAGATAGAACCCAGCCTTGAATATGCTAGGCAAGGGCTCTGCCACTGAGCTACACCCCTACCCCATCCTCCCATCCCCAGTAGGTCTTGATCAGGGCCTATGGAGCCATATTGGAGCCTTTGGGAAAAAAGAAAAAAGTGTACTCCAGCATACACTCATCAAAATAACCTTCTGTCTTTTGAACTAAATGAGAAAATTAATAAAAGCTCTATAATAGAAAGACATGAATATGTCATGAATATTCATTTATACATGAATATGTATAAACCAACATTATCCAATCCTTGCACAGAACTGTCAACTCTCATAAACCCACCGAGCAGAGAGGAGAGAATTCAGGGGAGCAGGAATCTTGGCATGACTGGAAATAGGTGTTCCTGCCACACAAAAACGCAGGATAGCAAAACAAACAAACAATGGTGTGTCTTTATTTAAAATGTCGACATTTGTTCTCATGAATTAGTTTATGTTTATTTTTATTTTTTAAATATGGCATAAAGTTAGTATTTATTTAGATTATAAAGGTTTTTGGCATCCATGTGAATTTTTTCGACAAAAGTGAGTGCCTTACTTGACTCACTCCAATTCTGACTTTGGTCCTGAACCATGCCCAGCCTTTGTCTTATACCATTTCCAAAGGCAGAAGTCTACAGTAGGTGTGACTGTGCCTTTCCCTGGAGGCATCCTTTTTATCTAGTGTGAGCTTGGAAGATGTCAGCTGTGACCTTGCAGGCACCAGGTCTCCCTCTTTAAATTTTGCCATTTGTTGGACAATTGTGATCTGATTGGAGGGAAGGGGTCATTCTCCTGACAAATTTTGTTATGTGAAAAATGCCAGTGGTTGGATGATAAAGAAAAACCACATCTGGTTTCAATGCTACTTTTTTTTCCTCTTTAAAATAAATTCCTTTCTAGAAAATCTGCTACCTTTTATTTACTTTTTAGGAGATAGTCTTCTGTCTCAACATTGGTCTCAGAAAAAAATATAGAAAAAAAGGACAGATATTGTATTAAAGCATTTCCTTCTTATTAAAAAGATTTCCTAGCCTAAGCAGAAGCCAGGTATAATCCAAATCAAATTAAAGAATGACTCTTTCCTGCTCTAGGTTCTCAGTTCTGATTAGGCAATACCCAAATGTATGACCCATTGCTCAATACCTGTCATAGAACTCCTTGAACAGAATTAAATGTGTGTTTGCTTTCACCTCTGAAGGACACACCTCAAAGCACTTCCTGGATGATTGTTTTTAAGTGGTGTGATGAAATAGGCACTGGTGAGCTGTGGTAATCCCAAGGAGGCCAGGACTTGCTCCTGATTGGTAAACTACATGCAGATGCAAAAAGGAACAAAAATAAAGCCACACCCAGTGGCTTCACAAAGTAGCTTCATCACTGTCACTGTCGGCCTCTCTTTTTCTCCTGAATTGCATGGAGTAATTTGTGCTTGACTCCTAGTGTTGTGAGGATAAACAGAAGATATCTACTTGTGGCATAGACTTCTAGTGGCTCCAAATAGCCATCTCTTCTTGCTCTGTTAGAATAGAAATCTCCTCTATTCTATTACAATAGAATAGTTGCCATCCATGACTGTGCAGAACAAAGGCTAAATTTCCCAGCTTCCCTTGTAGTCAGATGTTCTTGTGTGACCCAATTCTCATCAATGAAATATTAGCAACAGCTAGAGGTTGTAATGGAGAGCCAACAGCCATCTTGGCTCAAGAGTATAAGGGCATGAATGGCACAGCAACGAGACAGGAGTGTGGATCTTGATCTGCATGGAACCATTACACCCAGTGTAGACTGCAAATGTCCAGACTGATGTGAGCAAGAAATAAAATGTTATCTAGCTTAAGTCACTGTTAGTGGGTCTTTGTTGTAACAGATGACTCTATAACCTAACTAATATAAAAGGTTTGGCAAATGACACATGATGAAGCACTTAGTAAGTGTCACTTATGATAATAATGACAAATTCTACTTGTATTGTCCCCAGAAGAGCATCAGGCAACTTTTATAATAACATTAGAAGTTACACAGTTTGAGGTGTATTTCCTTTCGCCCCATTCTCTGATTCAAGTAATATTTATATTACAGACATGCATGCAAGAGGCCTCCACCTGTGGTCATTCCATACGAGTCCTACTTATTAATTACAAAGTCTTATGGCCTGGCAGTTGGAGGGACAGAGTGTTTCTAAGGGAGTAGTTCCTGTTGGAAGAGTCAGATTGTCACACCAAACGCTTTACGCTGAAAACCTTGATGGATAAACAAGCGTTAGCATTTTTCATATTCCCTTAAGATGAGTTTTGTTTTCTGTACTGGGATTGAACCCAGGGCCTTGCACTTGCAAGGTAAGCAGTCTATCACTCCAGCTATGCCTCCCAGCCCTCAGGTGATATTTTAAAAATAAAGCACCACAGATATGCTTTGTTTCCAACTGGTTAACGAGCCTTCAAAAGTAGTTGAGGAGCCTTTCATTGCATATAAGAAATATATGGATATATCTATAGATATATCCATATTTATCCATGAGTAATGCACAGTGTAGTTTTGGATAATTTTGATCCTATAGGTATTGCTTATATAGTTTGTGCATCACTTGGCAACTTGCCCATTTAAGAGACTATTAGAAACAATGCTACAACAATCCTCCTTGTCAAACCTGAGTGACAGAATTTGGTGCTTATTGTTACTGGTGTTTTTTGTTGTATTTGAAATTAAAAGTAAGTGAATGCAAAAGAACTACTCAGAAACTGTCTTAACGTAGAACTTCTTGAGTTGAGGATGGGAACAAGAGATGACTGACTGTTTCCCAAACACTTTACTCTCTATATGGGAAAGAGCAAGATTTTAGAAGAAGCCTAACCTGCAAAGATTCTGAACTTACCCAGTTACATTCATAGGTGACTAAGCATCTTAGAAATTTATGTCTAACTTTCTAAAATACCAACCATAGTTTTTTCTTAAAACCCCAAGCTTAGTAGGGGTGCCAGTGGCTCACACCTATAACCCTCGCTACTTGGGAGGCTGAAATCAGGAGGATCACAATTCGAGGCCAGCACAGGAAAATAGTTCACAAAGACCCCCATCTCCAAAATAATAACAAACATGAAGTCCTGAATTCAAGCCCCAGTGCCACCAAAAAAACCCACAAAAAACTAAGTTTAGACATATTTGATGGTCAAAACTGTACCTATAAAATAGCATGTCTGACAAAGCTACTGTTTGTATTAGCACACATTCACAGTACGAGGGGACAAAACTACTTTTTAATTGCAATTATTGTAGTTAATTTTGGTAGATGATCAATAAAACACTTTCATTATAACTATGACATTAAGGTAAAATGGAACATTTCTTTTTGGTCTAAAGAATAAAAATGCAAGTTATTAGGATGTCAATTTTCTAATAGGCACTCCCCATCTCCACTAATGTGCAGCCTCTTCATGCAAGGTTGGTTCTACTTCTCACATTTCCCCCATTGTTACGGGGGTAACAGGGACAAAAACTCGATTTTTTTCCATCAGAGAACCTATGAGTTCAGAAGAATAGGAGAAAAAAGAGAGTGCTTGGAAATTGACCTTTTTGCACAGGTGCAGCTCCAAGTCTATTTCCAGGGTGGGAGCCTGTGAGCCCCATCCATCACCCCACCTTGCCACAAAATGCCCAGTGCCTTTCTATACTCATATAGTCAATGAAGACTCCCCAGGAAGCAGCCATGATGTTTTCCTGGTGAGAGATGACAAGTTAGAAATAAGTGTGTTGTCTCTGGGTGGGTGTATTTTTATTTGTCAACCAAACCATCACTTACTGCTTTCCATGCTCCATTTATATGAAATCCATAGATGGAAGTCGGAACTGTTCCAGGTGCACGTTCTCTGTTAACACTGGCCAGTCATCTCAGCAAACACAGGATCCGAACTTGATTTTCCTGCTAAAGCAGTTAGCAAGGAACAGGCAGCCACTTTCCTGGTTCAGCCCCTGAGCTTGCTCATTCTCTGAGGGGTTTGTTGGTCCGGCCGCTTTAAGTCTATGTTCTACACAACTGCTAGGTGCCCTTTAAATTGTCAAGCAATTACTCCAAATAACACTATGTTGAAAAAATAGCTTGAGTTTCTCTATAAAAAAAAAAAAGGAGGGGGGGAGGACATGATGAGAAGAACAAGGTAATTTGTAAATCCAATGACTTTAAAAAAAAAAATAAAAGGATAACAAGAAAAATAATCTCATGATTATGTAACTTAAATCCAATTTACCAACTGTAGTTCTTTGAGGAAACTGGACCAGGTCCCGTATAATAAACATCCCATCACAAATGCCAATATGGAATGTGAAAGGTGAAAAAAGACGTAATCAAAGCCATCAACCTTGGTGTCAGGCTGGTGACTTAGACTCAGGCCTAGGCTTTGCTTCTGAAAAGCTGTGTTGACTTTGGGTAGGTGGCCTAACCTTTCTGAGTCATGGTTTTCCCACCAGAAAAAAATAGGAATGATATCAGTGACTACACTGTGTGAGGATTAAACAAGGCAATGCTCGTAGAGTACTTAGAGCAGCGCCCTGCACACAGGGACCCCTGAGTAAATGTTAGTGGTGGCCACTATTGTCGTTGACAAGGTCGCTGTTACCACAAGATAGCCTGTTAAGCTGAAGACAGCTGAGACTCAAAAGTCTGGATTTCCAGCTATTTTTGCAAGCAATGGACTACTAAAAATAGGAGGCTGTGTTTACTCTCATAGCTTCAGAGAACAGCTATGACTTGGTCTCCAACCAAGTAGATTCGGTGGCAGTGGACTAAACAGTCTGGTAACTCCCTCTCAGTTCAGACCACATCCTGACTGGACCTCAATCCAGGCCCAGTAGATGCAACAGGCCAGGGCCTTCAGAAGGCTTGGCAGGAGAATCAGTCTTTTGCCTTTCTTATTCCACACAGTAAACTGCAAAGATGGCAGAGGACCCAGGTGACAATTTGGCTGTGAGTTGCTTGGGCTCACTGACTTCGTATATCCACCATCAGCTGGGACAGTGTCAGGGAAGCAGGGCTCGGCAGCAGAGAACCCCTTCCATCCTGGGAGCTGAGTAATGAAAGGACACTTTGCCACAAACCATCCTGCAGACCAGCCTTGGCACAATCCTAGGTGGCTGGGACACTCAGACTTGAGCCTGGCCTCATTTGAAGGCCTATCAGAGGAGACGCTCATCCCCTGAAATAATCTCCCAGGCCCCTTAGGGGCCTCATGTACCATCACACCTCAATTAAAAGATGGGTCTGTTTCCTGGATTTGATTTTTCATTTGTAAAAAGCACGCTTTTCCATGTCAATATGTTGTGTAACTCATGTGACTTTGTACATACTTACCTATGTAAGGGATGTGTGTGTGTGCTGCAAATACTGGGGACTGACAATTTTCTTTTTCTTGTTTCATCTTTGGCCCACACCTTGCAATCTTTAAATGTCTTATATGTGTCCTAGCCTATAGTCACATACCATCAGTGACTGTACAGCTACATGCTGATGGTCATCATCATGAAGGGTGTCTAATCTCTTAAGGATTTAAATTTTGGTCAGTTCCACAACCTGACCAAAGTATAGTATATTCACAACTGAGATTCACTGAGAAACCCCTTTGAACACTTACTTTGGAATTAAAAATGAAAGACAAGCCAGGCAGCGGTGGCTCATACCTGTAATCCTAGCTACTCAGGAGGCAGAGATCAGGAGGACTGCAGTTCAAGGCCAGCCCGGGCAAATAGTACAAGAGACTCTATCTCTAAAAAACCATCACAAAAAAGGGCTGGTGGAGTAACTGAAGGTGTAGACCCTGATTTCAAACCTCAGTATACTCCCACCAAAAAAATGAAGGACAGGACTGTAAAATAGGTACATGTGTAGGGGTGAATGGAGGAGGTAACGGAGGGTGAATATGGCTGATGTGCTTTGAATACATGTATAATATAGGACAATGAAACCTTCAGCAATTGTTTTAAGTGGGAGGGGGAGGGGAATGAGGAGGAGAAATGGTGGGGGCGAACCTAACCAACACACAATGTAAGGTTATTTGGAAATGCCACAATGAATCTGCCCTGTACAATTAATGTATGCTAATAAAAATGAAAAATTGAAAAAAAAAGAAAGAAGAATTAAAGATAAATAAATTTTGTCAGGCACTAGTAGCTCACACCTATAATCATAGCTACTTGGGAGGCTGAGCTTGGGAGGACCACAGTTCAAGGCCAACCTGGGCTTAGCATGTTCAAAGCATGTTCAATCCTCAGCACCAGGGAAAAAAGTATTTTAGAGCATACACTGCAACAAAGGTTTTTTTTTTCAACACATATATCACTGTACAAAATACAATGAAGGACTATGTAAAACCCCATAAATATAATAACAAAAACATATATAAATATGTATATATATATATGCCAACACAAAAGTGGACATAGGATAGGATCAAGGTATTCGCAGAACAGAAATCTAAAAGGACAAAAACATAGTAAGTAGTAATCAGGAAATGTGGCACTGGGGTTTGAACTCAGGGCTTCATGCTTGCTAGGCAGGTGCTCTTACTGCTTGAACCACTTTTGCCAGCCAGGAAATGCATATTCTAACAATAACATAAGATATCAAAGCCATCAGATTGGTAGTGGTTAAAAAGTGTAATTCTAACTGTTGAGGATGTGGGAAATAGATAAATCTCATGTACAGCTAGGGACTATAAATTAGAACAACCTCTTTGAAGGCAATTTTGGACTATCTTCAAAGCCAACAATACACGCTGAAAAGATATCAGCAATTCTGCTAGGTGTATACCCCAGGAACACTGATGTCTACCCACAGGATCCCATATACATGGATGAATTCGGTAGAATTGTGTATAGGAACAAAATGTGAGTTATGTTTTTAACATCTACTAATGAAAGAATAAAGAATATTTGATATACTCATAAACTGGATGATCCATAGCAGCTAAAATGAGTGAACTTGTTGTGCATGGCTATAATCCCCAGTGCTCTGGAGGAGCAGGGTAGGAGGATGGCAGCCCAAGATGGCCAGGGAAAAGTTAGTGGGAGACCTTATGTAAAAAACAAACTTAGAACAGGAGGACTGGGGGTGTGGCTCAAGTGGTAGAGCGCTTGCCAACCAAGCAGTAGGCCCTGAGTTCAATCCCAAGTACCGTAAAAATAAATAAATAAGAAAATAAATAAAATGAATGACCTTTATCTAAAAATATCAACATAAGTAAAGTTCAAAGCACAATATTGAATTCTAAAGGCAAATTGCAGAAAGAAAAGGTATTGACATGCCTTTTAATTTTAACAGAAAGTATCCTTGTGGCCCTAGTTAATCTCCTCCCTGGAAACCTGAAAGAGCCTCCTAATATATCCCATTCTAGACCCTTATGTGCCATCCTCCACACTGCAACTATGTCACATCCCCACTTGTATCTTTCATCCGTCCCTTCTGCAGTCTTAACAAGTTCCAAACTCCTTAGTGCTGTCCCTGTGGCCCTGCCTAATCTCCCCCCACCATTTCTACTCCTCATCTCCCACACCAGCCCCACCACACTGCTCCAGTCACATCACCCTCTTCCTTGCACCTGCGACACTCACTCCTATGTTCAGGCATCAGTGCCTGTGTTCCTTATGATCATTTAGGATAGACAAAAAACACAATCTTCTGCAAGGCCTGTCCTCAGCACCCTGCCTGTCCCCTTTGCCCCCACTTCCCTGCCAACCTGAACCATGATATCCTGTTTGATCATTTTCACACAACTACAGAAGTCTACAATTATCTCATTTGTTCATATATTTGTAAACTTTGGACAAGGGGTTTGCCTTATACACCACCATATTGACAAGGTCAACAGAGCCTACCACATAGTAGGTGCTCAAATAAATATTGGCTTACTTATGTCAGTTTTTGAACTTACAAAGCTACAGGATCTAGCGTACAGACACCTGGTGATATAGTAAAACATGAAGACCTGGACAGGAAGAGAGTTTCTCTGGAGAGAGTAGGAGATCAAGATTGGAGAGCAGAACAAAGAGACCTTTAAATGAATCGGAGAAGGAAATATAACAGCACTTATTTATTTGTTACATGTGAGTGTAATATTATACTAATATGGTACAGCCTCCTCTGAATTCCTCTGATTGACATATTTCATAATAAACACACACACACAGAGAAAGAGAGAGAGAGAGAGAGATTTGAAGTGATAAGAGGAAAAATCAATAGTTGCCAGAGGTAGGGGTGTGGAGGTGACTAAATATTCTCCCAGTTTGATCCTTGCAGTGGTAGAATAGTTCTGAGTCTGATTTCAGCGGTGGTCACACTGATCTACAGGTGACAAGATAACACAGAACTGAACATACACTTTGTATCAGTGTCAAGGTTGTGGTTTGCTTGTGTCTCTTACATAAGATGCAGCCAACAGGAAGACTTAGGTGAAGAGAACACAAGTTCTCTCTGTAGTATCTTCACAGAGATCTATACTTAGTTCAAATAAAAAAATTATAAGGCCTGCTCATGCCTATAGTCCCAGTTACTCAAGAGGTGGAGATCAGAAGGCTAATGGTTCAAGTCCAGTCCATGGAAAAAGTCAGTGAGACCTCCCATCTCAACAATAAGCCAGGCATGGTGGTATATGCCTGTCATCCCAGCTATGCAGGAGGCATGAATAGGAGGATTGCAGTCCAGTCCAGCCTGGGCAAAACCAGCCTATTTAAAAAAAATAACTTATGCAAAAAGGACGGGGGGCATGGTCCAAGTGGCAGAGCACCTGCCTGGCAAGTATGAGGCCCTGAGTTCAAACTCCTGTACTGCCAAAAAAATTATAAAAAAAGAGAAATATGAGTCCACCTAAAATAGTATTCCTACTATTTAATATTAATAGTATTTCTCATGGATGAGATGAGAGAGGCCCTCCAGAAAGAAGAGAAATTTCTAGTGGGTGGTGTGCGGGCTAGGGCAGGAGGCTCACAGAGCCTACAAGTCTTTTTAAATAAAATGCATGGGCCAGGACTGGTGGAGTAGCTCAAGTGGTAAGAGCACCTGCCTAGCAAGCATGAAGTCCTGAGCTCAAACTCCAGTGCTGCCAAAATAAACAAACAAACAAATTAATAAATAAATGGGTCAACATCCTTTGATAGCCCTAAGAACCCCACAACAGTGACTCCTCAGTCAGTATCTCAGGGTACCTAGCATCACTTAAAATTCCAGACCTAGCTGGGCACAGGTGGCTCACACCTGCAATCCCAACTACTCAGGAGGCAGAGATCAGCCCAGGCAAATAGTTCAGAAGACCCTGTCTCAAAAAAACCATCACAAAAAAGGGCTGGTGGAGTGGCTCAAGAGGTAGAATGCCTGCTTAGCAAGCGTGAGGCCCTGAGTGCTGAAAAAAAAAAAATACTAGACCTTAAAGAGTAAATCAAAGATTAAAATTAGACAGCCGGTTTCACATCCAGCTCTGCTTCATTGTAAAGAGATAGCTTTCTACTTCAATGTCTCTTGAGCCCTGGTTTCCTCATGTGTAAAATGGGTACAATGTGATTATGCACCAGAAATGGGGTCGTGGGGATTAAATAAAAATAATCAATGCAAAGCACTTGGCATAAATTTGGCACATGATAACAACTCAGTGAAACTTAAGCAACATAGCCTCACACTTGTGACACGAATCCAACTGTGTCTGTTACTTGCCCCAAGGGCCCTCCTGTGTGAGATATGACCTGACTATGCAGCCAGGTTTTTGTGCTGGGTGAAACGGTAAGGTTCCGAGAAGTATTAACTTATGAGTGACAGAAGAGTGAGCTCAGAGCGGGGGCAAACTTTAGAAAATCACTTCAGTCACTTTACTGCTGAAAAGTAGTTGGAGAGACACAGGCTCCTACTTTAAAAAAAAGAAAAAGAAAGCATGAAAAAAAAGCAAAGTAAAATAAAATTGCTCATTTTGTTTGTGCGATCCTCTAGATTGCAATAAAGTATAACAATAAATTAAATGCAAAATTCCATTAGACTACCCAAATGCAACGTCAAAAATTGCTGCCTACTTGAAGCTCCTGAAGACTATAGGTTCTGGTTGTTTAAAACTAAAAAGAAAAAAGGAGGGCACTTCTTTTCTTTTGGGGAGGAACCAAGTGAATTTAAAACTAGTGAAACCAGATTTAATCTGGGAGAGGAGAAGCAAGCTCCACTTTCAGTTGGCCAAAGAAAAGCATTCCAGCTGGAGGGGCACACACAGCAAGAAATGCGAGACTCGCTTCATTTCTCCAAAGGTGCTATAAAGTTGACAACAAGCCCACTTGAAATTCTGCGATCGAACAGCAGAGAACAGGAGAAGCGATCCATCTTTCCATTGGATTTACAGGGACCAAGTCTGCCACACACCTTCAGAAAGACATAAATCAACGTCTCTGCAAAGGAGGGGGATTGAAAACGGAACTTATTTTTAAAAAACTAAATCACCAGATTAGTTAAAATACGTGAAGCACTTCCCAAAGTTAACTGTGGGCTTAGAATCAGCGAAATAAATGACGACCGTAAGAAGAAAAAGTGGAGCACATTTTATTTTTAGTAATGAGTTAAGATTCCAAGTGCAAAACCATCCCACTCTCAAACACTTTGCAATAGGCAGTGAGTATGAAAGAAAGACTTCCTTTCATTTTGTCAAGATTTTAAGTGCCCTAGTAAATCTCAGTGTAATACCCATCACATATTTTGCAAAAGTAATAAAGCCGAGGCAATAAAAAAAGTCTCAATAAATACCCTGCTTTGGAAGAATTGCTGACAAGAATTGGTACCCTGTGTTTCTGACTGGATTATGCTATTTGACCTGCGAACAAAATGTAGCAAAACTTGCTTCAAGTCCTGGTTACATAATCACAAAATTCTTATTTAATTCTTATTTAAAACACAAACATGGGTGACACACAAGTTCAAATCTTTCTCTTATCTTCCAGAGTTCAACAGCTCATGTCCCCCTACTAAGTCCCTTTTGTGACATTCTTTCTTTTTTGCCATTCTTTCTAGGATGGCAACACTTATAACACTGGCTGTTAGAACAATACAATTCTCTAACAAATTAACTGCATATTAACTCCCCAAGGAAAAAAAAAAGCAACTTATATAACTAAAGAAATTAGGTAAGAATAACAAAAGGGACACTTCTTCTAAGAAAAATGAAAATGGAAATATCCTATTCATCCCATTAGTAAAAATAATTAAAGGATTAGAGCCGGGTGTGGTGTTGCACACCTGTAATTCCAGCACTTGGGAGGTTGAGGCAGGAGGACTGCAAATTCAAAGCCAGACTGGGTTACATGGCAAGACCTTTGTCTCGAAAAATAAATAAAAAGTAAATAAATAAGCAAATAAATCAAAAATAAACTCAAATAAAGTTTTATAAGATTAAAAAAGGATATATTGGGGAAAGACTATCTTCTAAATTCTTAATGGGCTTTAAAACATTAAAAGAGTTAGGAAGTAGAATTTTAATAGTTACATCTTTGTTTCACTTTTAGCTTTTTTACAGAATATGTAAAAGGCTGTAAAAATGAAAGTACTGTCACAGTGAAGGTCAGCTTCAGTCACAGTAAGAACAGGAGATTGGGAGTTAAAGCTAAAACGTCGGATCTCAATTTCCAATCCTAAAATTATTTGCATTTCCCTTAAATTTCCATACATCATTAACTTGAATTCACTATGAACAGAATTCAGGTTATTTTTTTTTTAAATGCGTTTGAAAATGTTAAAGGCACCGGCACTTAGAAACCAATTTATTTTCCCCTTATTTTAAAACAATTTATTTTCAAATTTCTAAAACAAATAATCCCCAGGTGCTTCCTGCCAGTTGTGAAGACCCAGCTTTCTATTTAGAGACAGCAGCATGGAAGCCATGTCTCACCTTCTCTCTCTTCCTGTTGGCTTGTCACATGTTACTGGAAACACTGGTTTGAAATTAAGAGCATTGATGAGACCGGTTTCCTGTGCCTGTCGATTTGTTTCCTTTATTTTAAAGTATAAGTCTCTGTATGAGCTTACAAAGCTACAGAGATTCAGCCCAAAAATGGGAAATTTTTATTTTGGTCTGATTTGCTTTGGGTTTTTTTTTATCCTGTTTCCATGTGACTGTGTCTTTGTTTAAGGGGAAGCACTATTTTGAAAGGTCATTCTCCAAACAAGCAGATAATTTGGGAAATAATATATTTGTCAAAGTTCTGTACTTCTAAAAAAGTTAGCTATAATCTAAAAGACAATTTGGGGTGCTACTATGGTCATTTATCTAAAGCAGTTTATTTTTCTACAAAGTAATTTAATAGCAACCTGAACCACAAGTTTTTTGAAACTTGAATTCTATCTTGGCATCTGGTTTCATCTGCAGTGGGTTTTAACTATAGATTTTTAGTGAATACTAAGAAGATGCAGTGTTTTCTGTGTCGGTGGAGAGCTTCAAGCATTGGCATAACCAGATCAAATATCCCTTTGGGGTCAAGTTCTAGATATAGTCGGTCACTGCAGTAAAAGCCACAGGCAGAGCTAATCCCCTCTGCTGCATCACCTTTCAGTTGTAGGAAATCAATTTTGTTGTTCCTAGAACTGGCTACCCCCTGGTGTCTGGAGTAGCTACAGAGGATAAGTGGTTGGTATGAAAAGAAACAGGGAGAGAGGAGAAGTGGGGAGAGGACGGGACAGAAAACTACAATAAAGGGATAATTGGGAAAGCAGAAACTTTTAGCATAATTGTGTATAATCAATGTTTTGCACAGAGCTAATTGAAGATGATATTATTACACATAAAACAATTTTTTTTTTCAATTCTACCGTAGAGTTTCCGAAGACAGCCAGTTCTTGGAACCATGGACAAGGCATGAAGCCGTGTGTCATAGCCCTGGCTATCTCTGGTCACTCAAGGGATAAGATTGTCAGGCCGCTCCCCCCTCAGCTAGGCTTCTTGCTAATTCTGAAGGCCAGGACACAGCACCTCATACTCCAGAGACACCTTTCCAGGAACAGAGATCCAGCTTTGAGGGCATTCAATTAGCAAATAAACAGCTTTATTTGATCTCCATATTAAATATGCTGTTTAAAAATTAATAGCATTTTCAGGAGACTCCCCAGTTATGCTCACAACTTGAAAGGTAATAATTTATTGAAGTCCTAGGAAATGTAACTTGGAAATTACATGTTAAGTGCAATATCCTTTGACCCCCTAAATTCCACTGCTAGGAATTCATTCAACATATGTGTTCCCATAAGCACCAGGGAGCACAGGCACTGATGTCTACTGCACCCTTGTTTGAGACAACAGAAAACAGGAAACAACCTGGGGGGTTGAGTCAGTCAATACTGATGCATTCTTTCCATGGAATATTGTGCAGCCGTGGAAGAGCACAAGAAAGAATTTTATGTTACCCTAAACATCTAAAAAGCTATAAAGATGGAGCGATTATAAATACCATATTTAAAAAGCAAATTACAGGGTGGAATGTATCCATAATACTCTTTGGGGTACTTTTAGAAAAGTGATTAAGATGGAAGCTTATGTTGCTTTACAAAGAAATAACAATAGGAACCTGGGAGGGAGGGGGAAGGGAGGACTGGCAACATGGAACTAACTAGATTTTTATCCAAGACTATGTTATTATTTTCAGACTAACTGAAAAACAAGTTAATAAGAAAAGTTCCCATTGATTCCATATCAACGGAAACAAAGCAGATGCTCTGTTAGGGGACCCTCTGTGGCAGTCACAATGCCTGGCCACCTTCCCATGGATAGCAGGACAATTAAGGCTCCAGTCAGAGGTTAACCCATTCACCAGCCTCTGGCTCTCAGCGCCACCAGCATCTGGTGTGCTTCCAGTCTGCAGCACGTAGACTTGGGTCACTTTGTTACCATATTGCCGTGGCACTGCATTGCATAAGGTCCTGGGTGTCACGAGTGATCTGAACGCTCTGGGAGGAGCTGCCACATGCCACAGTCCTCCTGAGCTCTGCACTCACAAAGTGCTGGTGGGCATCACCAAGTGGTGGGGAGCCTTCCCTCCCTACAGCCACCCTTCGTTTCAGGGACACCTGGGCCAGACCATGGGAGCCCCACTCCCCAACTCTCAAGTACAAAGAACGAGAGGAAACTCTCCTGAGATCCTTTCTTCTCCCCTTCCATCTCTCATTCTCATTCTTCCTTAATCAGTTCCTAGAAATAGCTACCCGGCTAGATCCTTTCTGCTCCAGTGTATGTAAATCAAGGTCAGGTCGCTTCCAGGCTTCCAGTCCTGTGCGGAGCCTTGCTTTTGGATGTCCTTACCAGTAACTAGCAAACTTCCCTCTTTCTGGGGCGTCCTTAACCTGTTGATTAAATGTAAAGTCTTTTGAAAAAGCTGGGATTTGAAGGTTTGGAGCTTAAATACTTCTTCCAAATCTAAATTGTTTACTCCCTTAAACTTTGAGACGTAATTCATAAAGCATTTTTTTTTAAATCGTCGTTTTGTTCCAAGAGTATTCTGAGCCTTAACTGCTCTGCCAACAAGTAAAGACTTGTTACCCAGCCGACTGGTGTTAAGGAAGAAGTCAGTAAGTTTAAAGAAAAAGTAACTCATCATAGTGCCAGGTAATAACTGTATTTCCCTAAAATAATCTCTAACTTGCTTTTCAAATATTTGTAATATAAAATGAAGAAAGGGACTATGATTCATGTGTGCCCCTTGGGAAGTTTACTGGTCAACAGCCTGTTTCTCCCAAACGCTCTTCTCTCCGCCTTAAAAAAAAAAAGCAAGAACAGTAAACAGGAATCCACCCTCAAGGTTCGCCCTCCATGCGTCTCTGGTTACCAGATTGAGAAATATTAGAAAATATGGAGGGAAAAGTGCCTTTTTCTAAAAGTTTGGGGACTAGTCTGCTGTCCGTAGTTAAAACTGTATTTTCCTGTATTGGAAAATGTCCAAATACTTGCTTATTTTTGTAGAAAGCCCATGTTAACAATCCAGTGCTATGTCAACCTTTTCAGCTTTGGCACCCAGAGGAGGTGCTGTGAACAGCCCTCAAAACTGAAGTCCCTTTATTTCTTCTGCCACTTGAGAGAAAGATTTGCCGCAAAGTTCTAATAACACTAAGTTCCTACAAATCAGCTTGGAAACGTCTAAATGTGTTTTTCCTAGAAAAAGTGCCAGACATCAATTTTCTCTGGCAACCTGCAAAATCTATCAGACCGCAGAACTATACATTCTTGGACCCCACATGCAGCAGGGCAGGGGATGACGACAAGCCAACCAAGGTGCTGGGCTGCAGTAGACAGTGTGGGCAGCCGTGCTGACATTAACCACCACTACCCAGATCGTGTGAGGGCAAAATAGAACAAAATTTTAAAAATTTAAAGTAAGGAGTGGAAATTTCAAATCCATAGTCTCAACTTCTGGTTTAAGATTACATAGTATGATTTAACTTATCATCACACAAAACCTCACTTTCATAAAAAACATCCAGGAAGTCCACATAAATGGAATTTTTATGCACAATTGTATTATCTTATGAGAAGATGAATGACAGAAAATGTGTGGGAATTTAGGTTAAAAAAAAAAACCCAGTTTTCCTGAATGTCAAGTTTGGTGTAACTGCTGTAAGTAGAGCAGACGTACTGATAATTGATGTACACAGTGACCTCAAAGCAGGAAGTGCCTTTGTAACCATCAGTCTATCAGAGAGTCATTTTATTCAACACTCCCTGTGAAAATTATGGTGGGGACTTCAGACTCCTAGGCACTGCCTACACACAATCCTCATTCGAGCTAGAAAAGATGACAAGAGTTCAAAAAGCAGGCACAGGAGGAGAGCCAAAGATGGTCGTTTTTCATTACATCTTTCCATGCTACTTGTTTCTAAAATCACATTACATGTTTTAAGTTAGTACAAGTTTAAGAGGTAGTGACAGGGAGGAAAGAACAGATGTGACAAGCATCAAAAGAAATGTTGCTCCAGCCAGAAACTTGATGGAAAGTGGGCTACGGTGTGGACCTCGCCCTCTGCTTCTCCTCGTTCCTCTATCAGAAAGTTCACCGCCTCCACATTCCCATGCACTGCCCCCATCCCTGCCCCAGGCCACAGTGGCCTCTCCAGTCACCTTCCTCTGATTCTGACCTTTGTGGGTCCCTCTCACACTACTGCAAGGTGTAACCCTTCTCAGAATAATACAACCCAATCATAAAATATGGTATGAAAGATGAATAAAACTAAAATGGAAATATCGGATTATTTTCAAGTTGTGACATACCTGGGCTTCATTAGTTCTTAAATAACAAGACGCAGCAGTAGGTCTAACATGTATTAATCTCAGTTTAGCAAAATGTATAGAAGCTATTTCGAGACGTCTATACCATGATAGAAACACAGCAGCTTCTAAGCTAATTCTACTGTGGTCTGTTGCCTAGATTCATATTTGAAGGAAATACTAAATCATTTAGAGGATGGCGACAATGACCATATAAGTCTTTTTCCTATTCAAGTTCATAGGTAGACACTGGTGGCTCTCACCTGTAATCCTGGCTACTCAGGAGGCAGAGATCAGGAAGATCGAGGTTTGAAGCCAGCTCTAAGCACATAGTTTGTGAGACCCTATCTGGATAAAACCCATCACAAAAAAAGGAATGGTGGAGTAGCTCAAGGTGCAGGCCCTGAGTTCAAGCCCCTGTACTGCAAAAAAGAAAAAAAAAAAAGTTCATGGGTTCCTAGCATTCTATTCATGATCCCTTGCCCCTTGCAAGTTTAGGTTAAGAAGCCCTGAACAAGGTCACATCCCTCCACACAGCCTCTACGTTGCCACCAGATCTGGTGCTGACACTCTGATGCTCAAAAGCTTTCCCTGGCTCCCTCACTTCCCAGGTAAAACAAACTCTTCTGGAAGGCAGGCAAAGCCCTTCATTTTCCTCCTTCTCCTACTAGTCAGCCAAGTCAACTCATCCTCTAAGACTCAGGCCAAAAGCCTCCTCCTCCTTGATTTCCTCAAACAGATCCCGGTGTTTCTTCCCTGTGTCCACTGCCCTTGGCTACACAGACGTCCCTGGGTATCTGTGAGGGATTGGTTCCAGGACACTGTGGAGACCCAAATCCTTGGATGCTCAAGGCTTGTATAATGGTGCAGGGTTTGCACATACCCTGTACGCTTTAAATCATCACTGGATTACTCACAATACCTAAACGCCAGGTAAGTAGTTGTCACACTGTATTGTTTAGGAAATAATGACAAGGAAAAAGTCTATACATGTTCAGTACAAACACAAGTTTCAAAAGTATTATTTATCTGTGTGTGTTTGCAACCATGGAAAGCCATCTTCTCATTTCTTCTCATTGAAACTTCCGCACCCCTGAGCCGAAGTTTCAGTAGCCTTCAGTTAACTGCACTCTGAAAATATTAAATAGAAAATTCCAGAAATAACAGTAAGTTTTTTCTTTTTTTTTTTTTGGTGCTGGAGCTTGAACCCAGGATCTTGTGCATGGTAGGCAAGCACTCTACTATAAGTTTTAAGTAACTTTTCTTATAGTACATTTTTGTAATTGCTCTGTTTTATTATTAGCTAATCTTGTACTGTGCCTATCTGTAAATTAAACTTTATTTTAGGGAAAAACAGTAAATACAAGGGTCAGTCTACCACAGTGTCAGGCATTCACTGAGGGTCTTAGAACACATCCCCCCAGGGGGGGACTACTGTCTTATAATTGCAAAGCAGGCACTTTACCACGTGAAGCCACTCCTGTAATTCATTTTGCTCTGGCTATTTTGAAGATGGGGTCTTGTAAACTATTTTCCTTGGCTGGTCTTGAACCTCAATCCTCCCAATCTCAGCCTTCTAAGTAGCTAGGATTACAGGTGTGAGCCACCAGCACCTGGCTGCATGTTCTAATTTTTTTCAAAGATGGTAATCCATGAATGCACTCAAGAATAACTGCCTCTTAAAACACATTTATTCTGTTACTCTGATTATACACAAATTTGCTGTACAAGATTACAATTTAGGTAAGGTTGCATTCTAAACCAGGGTTTATAAATCACTCGTGTGGAATTTAGAATACAATTTCTCTCAGAAGCAAATTAAAATTGGTGATTATGTATCAATTTGTCACACAAAGGTCCATTTAATTTGTAATGTGCTTAAAAAGGCTTCATGCTTGATTGAAAATTGTTAGAAAATAATACTACCCAGTATTATTGCCAATAAGCAAAGCAGCAGATAATAGGAGCAAATGTGAGCATAATTTAATTATCCTGCACAGACACAAAAGGAAAGACATTTCATTTCAGTAGAGTGAGGAGGCCCAGAAAGATGTTGGTGGAGATCAGGAGGAACTTCCGGTCAGTTCAGAAGGTTTTGAGGTTAGTAGCCTGGCTCTTTCAATTTCACTTTGGGACTCAAAAACTTTCCTATTGGCTCACAAGTGACTCGCACTGAAAAGCCTTGGAAGACAAAGGGAACATAGGACCAGAGTTAAAGAGGCTATGTGTGTCCTATAAAGTTTACCTGAGGTCAAATTAGGCAAGCTGGGGAGAATAAGAGGGAGCAAGGTATACATGGCAGGGTGGATGTGGTGATGAGCACAGCTGCTCATGGAATATTCCTGGTTTTCTCCTCCTAGGAGCAAGGGAGGATTGCACTGCTTGGCCCACTGATGGACAAGTGGCGTCATTTACAGAGTTCTAGCCAATGAGCTGGGAGTAGTGATGGAATATTTAAATATTGGCAACAGACTCTCTGGATTCTCTTCTCCCATTGACTCAGTGTCTTAAGACTCCTTGGGTCATAGTTGCATTATCAGCCTGGGTTCTGGGAGGCGGGGGGAGACGTTATTTTTAGTGGCACTGGGGTTTGAACTTGGGGCTTTGCACTTGCTAGGCAGGTGCTCTACCACTTGAGTCATGCCCCCAGCCCTTTTTGCTTTACTTATGTTTTAGGTAAGGGCTCACATTTTTTGTCTGCCGGGTCGGCCTCAAACAAAGATACTCCTACCTCTTCCTCTTGTGTAACTTGGATTACAGATCTGTTCTACTATGCCCAATTTGTTATTTCAAATTGGGTCTCCATAACTCTTTGCCATGGGCTGTCTCAAACTGTGAACCTCCTATCTCTGCCATCCAAAAAGCTGGGGTTGCAGGCATGAGCCACTGTGTACAGCATCCTGGGTTCTTGAGTAACTAAGAAAAGAGCCTCAGTGGTGACACAGGACAGACATATATGGATATAAACCTTTGTTATTTAAAACCATCAAGAGTTTGGGGCTGTTTGTTCTGTAGCATCATCTAGCCTGTCATAACTGATACATTTATAAATTTTACCTGAAAAATAGGAAAGGAGTGATAATGGGTTATGGTTGCACGGGACAGAGATGGAAAGGAGGCCAGAAGGAAGGAAAAGGCATAAATTCACAGGTATTGGAAGCAGACGCTCAGGATTTGGGTAGAGCTGGTATTACAACTGAAATCAAAGTCCTAATAATATCACAGCTAAAAACCGGGCAGAAAGAATCATAGCCCTCTCAGTACTAACCACGTGACTGAATATCAACTACATATGACTAGCAGACAATATCCGGGTACACACTGACCGCGGGCCTCAGAGCTTCATAGTTTTTGTAAGGTTACTGAGAAAATGGATAGACGAGTGAATAAAACCATGGGTTTTAGAGTTAGACTGGCTTAAATTCGAATCTCAGCCCTCCCCTTTAAATCATTTAACCTGACTAAACTTTGATCCTTATTTCTGAAGTGGAGACTTTAAAGGTTTGTTGAGAGCCCTCAACGAGGTAATATGTGGCAAATGTGCAGTGCCTGACGTCACTAAGTGTCCTGGAAGCCCAAGAGTTGGTTTGTTATAGAATGGCTGTCTCACTGTCATTCCTCAAACATGCTGAATCCCATGCCCAACCAAAAGTGGCTTCAAACTGGCTCTTCTGGAGTTTTAGCCATAACCAGGCTCAGTGATGTCCCTCTGTGACATCTGCACACTCCTCTGCTCCTCCTTGGCTATTCCATCAGTCCATTTCCACAGGTACAACAGCATACTTGAGCATGGGGGATTTATAAAGAAAAGAGGTTTATTTAGCTCACAGTTCTGCAAGTTCAAGAGCATGGTACTAGCATCTGCTTAGCTTCTGGTAAGGAAGGGGAAGTGGTGTGAGATGAACGAGAGGTCACCTGATGAGAGAGGAAGAGAAGAAAGTGGAGGAGGAAGATGTAGGATGCTGAGTTCATCTATTACAACTCACTTTCATAATAACTAATTAAGTGACACAAGAATTTACTTCCATGGGAAAAGCATTAATCACTCTTAAAGACCCTATCATGTTTATTACCATTATTTTGGCAATTAAAATTCAACCTGCAGGCCTGGAGGCATGGCTCAAGCGGTAGAGCACCTACCACTCAGCAAGCATGATATCCTGAGTTCAAACCCCCAGTACCACCAAAAAAAAAAAAAAGACCAACCAGAAATCTACCTGCATAACCTGCATTATTGGTGGGGACAATAGCCAGGTAAACTATAGTAGCCATCAGAGGTGAACCTACTTTAAGATAGATCCAGGAGGAGTGAGGCACTGGTGGCTCATGCCTATAATCCTAGCTACTCAGGAGGCAGAAGCCAGAAAAGTCGATTGAGCCCAGGAGTATCAGATCTGGGTAACAGGCCCAAACCCTATCTCAAAAACAAAAAAACCCCAAAAACCAACCAGATAGATCCAGGGAAGTCCAAATACGAACGATGGATAGCTTCGGACAGGATCATTGGTGCTACAGGATTCTTTGAATCTGGGGGCTGGGGGTGTGCTCATTGCTTGCCTAGCAGGTGCAAGGCCCACGGTTTGATTACAGGTCAGGGAGGAGATTCTTTTAATTTTATCAGAGAGCTAAGAATTTCCTCAGAAAATTACAGGAGTTTTGTTTACTTTTTTAAATGAGTTGCTTGACAAATTAAAATAAGGTTCAATGACATCCCTGTCTTTAATGATCAATCAGAAATTAGAATAATCTATATAAATGGGAAAAATACTTGTAAAAACATATTCTTTGCTCAGGTTTTTTTTTTTTTTCCTTTTCTTTTGAATTGGCAGTACTGGGGATTGAACTCAGGGCCTCATGCTTTCGAGGCAGGCACTCTGCCAGACCTTTTTTCATTGGTTATTTTTGAGATAGGGTCTCACTTTATGCCCAGGTTGGCCTGGACCACATCATCCTCCTATTTGTGCTTCTCTGAACGTAGCTGGGATGTCAGGTGTGAACCACAGTGCCCAGTTTTTTATTGGTTGAGATGGGGTCACATGAACTTTTTGCCCAGGCTGGCCTCAATGTTCTCAAACTGTGATCCTCCCTAGTAGCTAAGCTACTGGCTACAAGCTTTACAGGCTTGAGCCACCTTGCCCAGCAATAGGCCTTTTTTTTTTTTCCTTCTGGTTGATAATGGGGTTTTAACTCAGGGCCTTGAACTTGCAAGGTATGCGCTCTACCACTTGAGCCGCGCCTCTGGGCTCAAACTTTTTGATTATAGGGTAGTGCTCAAATATCCACAGCTAGTAGAAAACAAAATTCTTCCAATGAGAATAAAAATAGTTAGCTGACTCTGGCTGTGAAAAAGTTGAGAACTAAGGAGAGAATTATTTCTTCCAAATAAATGAGAATCTATTATGGCACAGAGGTAAAATCTGTACTACGATTTAAGTCAAAACTGACATGTCAACTGGGTGCTGATGGCTCACACCTGTAATCCTAGCTCAGGAGGCAGACATCACGAAGGATCAGGGTTCGAAGCCAGCCCGGGCAATAGTTCAGGAGACTCTATCTCGAAAATACCCATCACAAAAAAAGGGCTGGTAGAGTGGCTCAAGGTGCAGGCCCTGAGTTCAAACCCCAGTACTTTAAAGAAAAGAAAAAACAAAAACAAACAAAAAAAAAAACCCTGAGATGTCACATAACTGTGAGCTTGCCTGTTTTGTGTCTACTTCCTTCCTGGTATGCTGTCACATGTGTGCAGATGAGGTGCCTCCCACACTGGAAATGACGAAAACACAAGAAGACTCCAAGCTCTTCATTTTATAGATTAAGTACCTGAGGCCCTAAGAGACTCAAGTTTGGCTCAAGGTCAAACAGCCAGAAATGGATCCTCACTCTTCTAATTCCTAGTTCAAGGTTGACCCTAACACACTACCATTTCCTGCTTTTCTGAGAAAGGAATTTGTGGCAGTTACCCCAACTTGCCCAAGATGGAAGTCAGCTTTGGGAGACCCAAAGTCCCAGACAAACCTGAACCTGCCAACAAGGAAGGGACATCAGTGTCTGCATGCGTCCCCTCTTCTCACAGTACCTACTTCCTTCCAGAGCACTCCTCACCTATCAGCATCCTTAAGTCCAAGTAGACCAAGCTCCCTTGCTTCCTGGCCCTTTCCCCAAGGGCCTCTAGAGGGATGATATGAAACACAAGCCAAGTTCAGTTGTTGTCCCACTTGAAAGCTTTTATCAGAAAATCATTGCTCCCAGGATCAATTCCAGAATTTTCAGTAAGTTCAACTCACTCTCTCACAGCATACCTCCCACCAACCTCACCTCTAACCTCTTCTTCAAACCTTCAGCCAAAAGATCTTCCTCACTGAGCAGGTCTGAAGACTCCGTTCCACCTGTTAATACTCAGGTAGCTTCCTCTGGGACTTCCCCTACTTTAAACCCTCAAGGTAAGTTGATGGCACCTTGTCCACAAGATTATTGCCATTATCACTGCATTTTGCCATATATTATTTATATAGGTACAACTCCTATATGATATGGTATCCTAAGATGCAGAACCTGGGTTTGATTCATGAGCTTCCAACCTTCTGGGCATAATACGTTACGCCTCCAGTCTTCCGTTTTATTTTTAATAAATGGAGGTAATAGCTTGCCAGGTTGTTTTGAGGGGTAAATGGAATGGCTATGTGTGACATGGGTCATGTTAGATCGCTCAATATATGTGAGTCCTTCCACTCTCCATCTCTTTCCATAGAGTATAAGAGCGCCTTCTCTTAAGACTGTCAGTCTTGCTTCTGTTCATCAAAAGAAATGGTCTCTAAACTGAAGAGAACACCCACAGAGTGGGAGAAAATATTTGCCAACTATACATCAGACAAAGGACTGATAACCAGAATATACAGGGAACTTAAAAAACTAAATTCTCCCAAAACTAATGAACCAATAAAGAAATGGGCACGTGAACTAAACAGAACTTTCTCAAAAGAAGAAATTCAAATGGCCAGAAAACACATGAAAAAATGCTCACCATCTCTAGCAATAAAGGAAATGCAAATTAAAACCACGCTAAGATTCCACCTCACCCCTGTTAGAATAGCCATCATCAGCAACACCACCAACAACAGGTGTTGGCGAGGATGTGGGGAAAAAGGAACCCTCTTACACTGTTGGTGGGAATGTAGACTAGTACAACCACTCTGGAAAAAAATTTGGAGGCTACTTAAAAAGCTGGACATCGATCTACCATTTGATCCAGCAATACCACTCTTGGGGATATACCCAAAAGACTGTTACTCCAGAGGCACCTGCACATCCATGTTTATTGCGGCACTATTCACAATAGCCAAGTTATGGAAACAGCCAAGATGCCCCACCACTGACAAATGGATTAAGAAAATGTGGTATCTATACACAATGGAATTTTATGCAGCCATGAAGAAGAACAAAATGTTATCGTTCGCTGGTAAATGGATGGAATTGGAGAACATCATTCTGAGTGAGGTTAGCCTGGCCCAAAAGACCAAAAATCGTATGTTCTCCCTCATATGTGGACATTAGATCAAGGGCAAACACAACAAGGGGATTGGACTTTGAGCACATGATAAAAGCGAGAGCACACAAGGGAGGGGTGAGGATAGGTAAGACACCTAAAAAAGTAGCTAGCATTTGTTGCCCTTAACGCAGAGAAACTAAAGCAGATACCTTAAAGCAACTGAGGCCAATAGGAAAAGGGGACCAGGAACTAGAGAAAAGGTTAGATCAAAAAGAATTAACCTAGAAGGTAACACCCACGCACAGGAAATCAATGTGAGTCAATGCCCTGTATAGCTATCCTTATCTCAACCAGCAAAACCCCTTGTTCCTTCCTATTATTGCTTATACTCTCTCTACAACAAAATTAGAGATAAGGGCAAAATAGTTTCTGCTGGGTATTGAGGGGGGGAGCGGGAGGGGGTGGAGTGGGTGGTAAGGGAGGGGGTGGGGGCAGGGGGGAGAAATAAACCAAGCCTTGTATGCACATATGAATAATAAAAGAAAAATGAAAAAAAAAAAAAAAAAAAAAAAGAATTAACCTAGAAGGTAACACCCACGCACAGGAAATCAATGTGAGTCAATGCCCTGTATAGCTATCCTTATCTCAACCAGCAAAAACCCTTGTTCCTTCCTATTATTGCTTATACTCTCTCTACAACAAAATTAGAAATAAGGGCAAAATAGTTTCTGCTGGGTAGGGCAGGGGGGAGAAATGAACCAAGCCTTGTATGCACATATGAATAATAAAAGAAAAATGAAAAAAAAAAAGACTGTCAGTCTTCTTCATATTCTTGTTGAGTAATACAATAAATGCCCAATACATGTCACCAGAAAGGAGACAGGAATACAGTGTCTCTATGTTCATTCACACACAAAAAAGGAAAGGAGGGAGGAAAGGAAGAAAGGAATTAATAGAATGAGTGAATGCAGCTAGATGCAAAGCTTGATCGTTTAGAGCTTTGGTAGTGTCAACATTGGTCCCATGACTTCGAGCACTTTCAGTTCTTTCCTGCTAATAAATTCTGAAAGTGCATCCACCAAGTAATCAGGAAAGGAATATAGCCCAATACAGGATTGGCACACATTAAAAAAAATGTAAGAATTCCTCAGATTGTTCTTTCCTATTCTGCTTAGTACTGGGGTTGATACAAAGGATACAAATAAATTGATCCACTCTAATGAGGGCTCAACATTGAGGAGAGCATTACACCTAGACTCCTAAGGAGAGGGATAAAAGCTTAATGACATGTTGCGTTTGTCAGTTTCTGTGATGAAACATTTACACCATGGCTGATTTTATTCTACCAATAACTTCTGCATTAAACTTCAGTGCACCATCTCTCTTAAGTAGCCAATGCATGGTTCTCAGTAGTCCCTCTGCACACCCATGAGTCTTCCTCCCATTACTTTTCTGACTCTTAACATCTTTTTAGCTGTTTTGTTGTTTATTAACATCTTTATCTCGTGAAGGACAAGGAAAATAGAGTACAGGGAAGCGCCTGGTTTTGCTGTCAGTGGTTCTCTCAGAGGAGGTGAAATTACTGGCCAGATGTTTGTATGGGTTTCAATTATCCCACTCTCTCTATCCCTGGTCACTACAGGCAATGGAGACTAAACAGCTTAACCAAATGCACAAAATACAAACATACTTTCTGACCAAATATAGAATTAATGGTCATGACCTAGAAAGAGAGAGAAAAAAGAGCTATGCTGAAAAAACCTAAGAAGTGTCAAAATTCATCGAGATGGCAGAGGGATGTTAAACTGGGAAGTTAAACAATTTCTCTGAGTAGAGACAACATGGAAAATACTTTTCTGAATGTTAAAGATCATCCAGCACTCTGGACCAAAATCTAAACAGGAAAAGGGATACCAAAAGGGAGGGAAAAAAACACTAAGAAAATAAAATCATCTGTGATGATTTAACTAGCAAAGGTCTTGCTACACACAGCAAAGGGGCCCTTTGGGTGGCACTTATGCTTAGACAGAAGAGGAAAGCTGTCCCTGTTTCTAACAGAGGTGAAGCCACAGTACAGCAATCCATCACAAACTGTGCCCTGCTCTAGGACAACTCAGCTTCTCGAAGTGAAGAATGGAGATCAAAGTGAGAGTCGTCTATAAAAACAGTTTTATTTTTATGGCTCAGTAAATGTTTATTGAAGTGAGTCCCATTCTCTGTGGCAACACTCGGCAGATGCAGCCTCCTCGTGAGCAGAGCTGGGGAAGGGGTGGGAATGTGCATTCAGCTTTGCTGGATGGCTTCATTTGACCCACTGTCTAAGCATTTGTAGCAACAGCTGTTGCTTTACCTGAGTGTGAGGTATAGTAACCTAAACTCAAACCACACAGGAAAAATTAGAAAAATCAAAACTATGCAAAGAAGATAATATAAGATAAACACACACTATCACAGAGTT
Organism: Castor canadensis; assembly: GCF_047511655.1. Taxonomy (NCBI): domain Eukaryota; kingdom Metazoa; phylum Chordata; class Mammalia; order Rodentia; family Castoridae; genus Castor; species Castor canadensis. Next base: position 131,486,204 of record NC_133393.1, on the reverse strand, counting down.
GTTCTATGTCAAGACAAGCAGAACCCGAAGGGAGGGGCATTTTTGTTCCTCTTGAAGTACAAATTGGTGAAAAAGGAGTTTCTGAATTGTAAAATAAAATAAACAAATAAATAAAAACATGCAAGGGGTAACATTTGGGGCTAGCTACTGGTTTCACAACCTGGAGGGAGTCCAAGAGAGTGACACAAAGAGGCAAATCAATCTGGAGCTATTCTGCATCAAACAGTTACCTATCTCAAGTATAATAGTTTATGGCCATCAGGGCTGTGTGTGATGACCTAAATGGGCAACTTTATGGTATAAAAATGAGACAATAAGGTCTTAAGAGTTGGCAAAAGCCACTGGTGAACACAGAAGCACAGGCAGTCACCTGGGCATCCACCGGGGTCACATCTGGCAGAGGCAAATATGAGATCGTGCAGTATGGATGGGAGGTGTTAGATTGTAAAAAAACAAACAGATTAGAAACCTTGAGCAGGTTTAGGAATAGGGCTCGGTGGTGGAGTAACTGCCTTGCACATGAGGCCTTGGGTTTGATCTCCAACATCACAAACAAATCAATCTTGAGGAATTAAATTAATGCAAAACTCTAATGTGGATCAAGATGTGGTGAAGCCCAGCAGAGTAGCTGGTTCTTCCGAGTAGGGTGGAAAGAGCCAAAAACTGAAGTGTCCACCACAATCTCCAGAGGCCTGGTTTTCAAATGTCAGAGGACGAGAAATGCCATGTGGACAGAACTGCAGCAAAGAGAAGCACTGACAGTTTTAACAGAAGCTGGAAGTGTACAGCTTTTTACAAATACTCCCCTAAGATCTGCATTTGCATACTGCCTACCACTGATTTCACATGCTGCATGGTTGTGCGTGCACAGATCTAACCTCTGAAGTCTTCCATAAAACAAAGGAACTAAATTCTACGAAGTTAACAACTGGAAGAGGAGAATATGGGCCTCCAAGTTTTAAAAGGACAGCCCTAGAGCAATGCTATTTCACTAAAAGAACAGCAAGGACCACTTGGGACACTGAGACTTCAGCCCAAATGTCACAGACCCACAGCCACTCCACCCTCTCCTGGCCTGCACCTAAACCCACATCCCAGAAAGGCACCACCTGGTCTCAGGACATTCCATCCCCTGGATTATATGATGACATCTCTGTCTCCTACCCTCCTAACAGGGTACAATTTTCTAAAAGCAGAGAAAATCCTTTCCAAGAAAATAAACACTCCTGAACAACTGTCCCATTCTGTTACCTATTTGGATTACATAATTACTGTGAAGTCAAAACTTTCATATTGACACGCCAGAAAGAACTCTGGGCTCATACAAACCCAGCTACCCTTTTCTTCACTGAAGTTCTACACAAATCTCTCCATCCCTAAAAAGCAGTTGCCTGTGCCCACTGTCATGTTAATGAAACACTCCACTGTGTCACCTCCGTGGGGAAACAGAAACTCAGATCAAAGTAGTTTAAGTCTGTGGGATACACAAATCTTACAGATGATATTCTTCAACAACAATAACAAAAACCCCAGTCCTAAACTGCCCTGCATAGAAAAAGAACAGTGAACATCTTTTCCAGGTTCTATTAAGGATAATGTGGATGGAATATATCCTATCTCTTTTGTTCCACTGTAGGTCAAATGGTTACTGGCATCCTTTAACAGTCACCGAATAAAAGGCTAAACCTCCTCCCCAGCCACCCCTCACCAGTTATTATGAGCTCCCCTTTCAGGAGTGTTCAGGGGAAGAAAAACAAAATAAAACCACTGAACCAGGTTGGCTAGAATCCCACGGGGCACATTAATTAAGGTATCTGTACTCTTCCGGTTGGGATGGTAGTTTAAAAAAAAAAGGTGCTCTAACTTTTACAGCCTGCTCTAATTTGTTCACTTGGATCAATGCGAAAGCACTGCCCTCGTGTAATCACTGCACTTTGCTTACCCTGACCCTGTGAAGATTAGATGAAATAATGAATGCAATTTACTAAGTAAGAATCTGGTAAACAATGACTCAATCAATAAATGATGTTGGAAATTATAAAGCAAAACAAAGATTATCTCCTGATGCTTATCAATTTTCTTGGAAGAGAGAGATTTAGAAGCAGAAGGCAATTGGTTCCACAGCACACACCAGAGAAATCTGGACTGTCCTCTGGCTTCAGGTCACCTGCTAGCAATAATGTAGAACTTCTTCTAATTCTCCTACTGCCTCCTCACTCCCAGTAACTGTGAAATGGCGGACATGCAAAAGATCTTTAAAGAAATGCCACCAAGTCCCACATCCAGACAAATATTGTGTGTGTGGGGGAAGGGGAATGTGAAATAAATCACACAATCTGAATATCCTAATGAAAAGGTTATCACCCATCACAGAGCAGACCTAAAAGTCTACATTGTCTTTAAATGTCATTCTACAAACTCTTCCTAAGACATACCTAGCAATCTTCCAAGTCTGGCTCTGCTATTTGGACACACAAAGTATATTTTCCTTTCAGGCACAAAATCATTTCATGATTTCTAAGATCTTCATTAAAATAAGATATGCAATAAGCACGTTCTACTATAATTTGTAATTGTGTTTTCTATTTTACTCAGGGTACACACATGATATACTGGGCTCAGCTTTCTGACAATACATCGTAGTATACAGCCACACAGGAAAATTTAAAAGGTAGGAGAATTAATGACTGGATTCCATTTGCGACAGTTATAAGACTATGTGGCAAAAACCAAAAATATGTGGCCATAAAACTTTCACCTTTTATTTCATATTCTATCTACTCAACTTGTAAATGGCCAGGTCATGACATAATTTTTCTAGTTTCTAAATCGTTTTTGGAAAGAAATGGTATCAGTGTTGTAAAAGATCATCCTGTACTTACTAAACCATGCTTTCCAAAATGCAAAGGACAGTCATGTTCTACTTTATGCTAATTATTTGACTTATTTCACTTGACCTAAGTTTTTATGGCAACCATCTATCACCATAAAAGTATACAATCGCTACAATTCAAAGTAATAAATGCAACTTGTAAAACTCAGGGTTTTTTTTTTTATTTAATACATTCTAATCAAGTAGTAACAGCAGTAAATAAACACTTTAAAAAAAAAAACAAAAACAGGCAGGTATCCCCCTATATCTGGAAGAAAATTAAGTCAAAGTATTCTACATAGTAGAAGGGAGACAACTGCTAATGTCCATGGTTAGACAATTCAAGGACAACTTGGAAGTTTCTAAAGCCATTTCCAAAATTAATGGCAACAGGCTGGGACACAGCTACTGCCAAGGGTGAAATGTCTCTATCTACATTGGTTTTTATTACCAGGGATTGAATTGCACCTGTAGAGCATGACATTCTTGTCTTTAGCCTTAAAGGAAAAGAGAAAGTCTTTTCCTGTTTGCACCAGTTTGAAAGAATTCTGAAATAAGGCTCCCTTGAAATGGATTACTACAGTACTCATTCACAGGAGAAAGTTCATACATGTAGTAAAAAGACAGATACAGGATTTCATGGTCATTTTTTTTGGTTGATTTGGTTAATTGCATAAAAGGAGGGGATAACTACTCACAAGCATGATCTGTTTAACAAAACTCTTAGGTACATCAGAATGTGAAATATAAAATGTCCTAAAACAGACTTTGATAACCAGGCATATAAAACTGAAGCTAAGCCTGGGTCAGCTTGGTTCCTTTCCTTCTTCAGTACTCCACATGGACCTCTTTCCTACTACTGGAGCTGGGAGCTTGGACCTTTGACCTAGTGCAAAGAAACTTCAGAAGGGAAAGGCATTCTGATAAAATGCTCCCTGAGCCTTTGCTTGGGATGTTTTCTTTTTAAATTAAAAGGATCATCTGGTCTTGGTCAGCCTTAGGAAAGGAAGCATCACTGGGCTGCAAATATCTGGGGGAACTTAAAATACCTAGCTACCTCTTCACACATTTAAATTAGATTGACTTCAACTGTGTTTAGGAAGAATTCTGCACAGTTATCCAGAGCAGTCACTCAAGTTTTGGTTCTCTTTCACATAGCTGCATTCAGAGAGGCTCTCATATGAGGCATGTTTAGAAAAAGAGAAACACTTATACCTGGAATTTATATTCTTCCAAGTAATCTTTTAGTCTTGTGGGTAAAGGCAGTCCCCAGATGGTACCGGTACATTTGTTAATCGTGAGTCGACAGAGATGCTGTAGAGATGGTGCTGACGTGTAGAGCGGTTTGGTCAGATACAGGTGCACAGTCCCATTTCGGGGGGCTTCTGGGCCTGTCCGTTTATCCTTGCACATCTGAACGTAGTAATCAATCAGATGAACCACACTGTCAAACTGCTTAAGCTTGGACTTGACACATATGATAGAATCCAATCTGAATTTTCCATCTTGGTACTCAATTCGCAGGTTAGTTGGTCCAGCTGATGTTTTAACAGATATTGTTAGTAGGTAGTCTGAATGTGAACTATCTCTAATCAAGAAAGTTCCTTCTGGTGCCTCTTTTAATTTCTCTTTGGCTTCGTTAACAGTCATACTTCCCCAGTACCATCCTGGGGTTTTTGTTCAAAAAGAAAAAGAAAAAGGTAAAATAGTTATTATAAGAACTTTTAGAGTAGGGTCCATACTTGGCAATAATTTTTCTAGCTCTAAACAAATGTCTATGAGTGAAAGGTTATCAGGGACTACCACAAACAATTTTGATAGGAATTTAATGAAAATGTGAGTACATTTTGTTTTATGAGCACCAACCGCAAGCCAGTTTTCTTCCTCTCTTTTTAAAATAACTTTCTTACTTAGCTCTATGAAAAGATTTTCTTCTAATGGGCTAAAAGAACTTGTGCAGTAAGACACACTGGATAACAACCAAGATGCTTTCAGTACTGTTTCACTGAAACATAGATTAAGTAAGTTAGGAACAAATATGTCCTTACAAAAGTGGAAAACTCAACTCCTGTAATTTCAATAGAGTAAAAACAGAAACAACTTTTTTTGGATGGTGGGTCCCCCCTCTTCTCTTCCCCAAAGAATCTGCTAATGGCTGCGTTTCTGTTCGAAGTCCTAGAAAACACTGCTGTTTAGTTGTTTTAAATGTACAGCTCTCTTGTATGCGCTTCCGTTTGCTGCTTTGATTACAACTACCTCATCAGCCTTGGGAAAGGGGCAAGCCATGACTCACAGTACTTCAGGTTTATAATCTTTGCTACACTCTTGTGGACTTTGCCCTCTTCAAATCGAATCACAACCGTGTCGGTTTCCTAGGAATTCTCCACTTGATTCACCCAGGCCATGTCCCTAAGCCCATCCCGTTTCAACAGTGACTCAAAGACATTGTGCATTTACGAAGTTTGAACAATGTGCTGTCCCCACCCCAGCAAAAAAAAAATTAACAATAATCCCGGGATACTTGCAATGGGCCCGGGATACTTGCAATCGGCCCAGGATACTTGCAATCGGCCCGGGATACTTGCAATGGGCGGGTCTCTCCGGCTGAGGGAAAGCCCGGGGCCCCCACGCGAGGACTGGAACTCCAAGTCAGGGAATTTTTCCCTCTCCCTCGCCTATTGCTACTACAACTAAGTTTTTAGGATCCAGATTCTGAAAGCCTAAATGATCTGCCAGATTATTTTTTTCCGAATCTTTTCTTTCAGATGCAGAGAGACTAGAGGGAGCCGCTCGCAGCGCAGGACTGCGGGTGAAACGAACCGCACCCGGGCGCCCCGCGCCTCCAGGCGGGGCTCCGCGGGGCTCCCGGGCAGCTGCCCTCGCCGCAGTCGGTCAGCCGCTGAACTTGGCCGCCTGGATCCCGGGCTACAGCGGCGGCTCCGCCCGGGAGCCAGATGCAGCTGAGGCTGCCGGGAGCGCAGCGCCCATTCGCCGCCCTTGCACCCACGGAAAGGGAGGCGCCGGGTGCCTTTCCCCGCCGGGGTTCGAGCCTGAGCGCCCCTGGCTGAGCAGCAAGCTAAGAGGCGATTTCTAGGGAGCCCTGCTCGCGCCCCGCCCTTCCCCGAGCCTCTACGTCCCTGGAGAGCCGCTTTCCCTTCGCACTCCCTAACATCCGGAGCCGAGCAGGCGGGCATCCCTCTCCGCGGTCCCTCGCCCTGCAGCGGGGACGTACTTCCATCCCATTCTTTGCTTCCTACCTCGGCTCCCCCACCCAACCGCGCCTTGGGGAGGCACCCCCTCCCGCACGCGCCGCGGCCGTCCGCACCCTACCTGTGTGACTGAGCTCCCGCAGGGCCTGCGCCAGACGCGCCGCCTCCGGGGACGGCTCCTCCGCCGACCCCGAGGTACCCCACTGGCTTTGCGTCCCGTCCGCGCCATTCCTGGAGGACTCCAGGCACCGCAGGGTCATGGGAGAAGAATGACCGCCGCAAAGACAGGTGGTCGACCGAGCTGAGGTCACAGAAGGGCTGGCGTCCTTGCTGGAAGTCAGAGGGAACCCCAAAAAGACTCCTAGCTGGGGGTCCGAAATGGTGGCGGAAGGGGAGGGGATGGAGAGCTGCCGATTCTTTCTCCCCAAGTCCTGGCGGACTGATGGCAAAGTCTCTCGCAGACGCGGTTACCCACAGATCGCCTGCGAAGAGAAAGTGGGACGGGGGTTGGGTCAGTCTGACCTGAACCCCAGTGGCTGGGGTGGGGGTGGGGAAACGCAGACGTGGAAAATCCCGGGGACTCCTCCGCCTCCAAGCTCCTGTACCATTTAACCCCAAGCATCCAATTACCGCCCTGCCCCAGCTCTGGAGAAAAGATGGATAAAGACAGCAGGAATCCAAGACTCAGGAGTTGGTGGGGGTTGGGGGGAAGAGTAGGAGACAGGATGAGAGTGAACGTGTCTTCTCGCCCAGAGCGGCTCCCAGAAATCACAAACTGGAAGCCTGGGAAACACAATTAGTCACACACCTGCGGGTCAAGTGCGGCTAGGCCCCTGTCATGGACAAGGAGAACATTTTAAAAAGGACAGCTCTCCCAAACTGGCATTTTCATCTTAAACCTCGAGCAGCCCGAGGGCCCCTGGAAGGAAGCACCCGATAAAACCTGGTCCCACACCCTAAAGCGCCGCTGGGCTCCCAGGGCCCGGGCGGCCAGCCGCGGGTGCAGAGGTGCGCAAGCGGCCGCATCCCCGCAGCGGAGGTTGCCTCGGCCCCCTCCCCCGCTTCCCCGGGCGCGATCCGGGCAGAGGCGGGGGACGCCGCCCGGTGCCGTGGAGGTCGCTCCGGGACGCGGACGGCTGCTGCCGCTGTGCCGCGGCGGGCGCTGTCGAGGAATCGGCCCGAGCGCGCAGCCCCCGAAGGAGCTCGAAGCGAGGCGGGGGCCGAACGGGCAGCGGTGAGCGCGGCGGGACGTGCAAACAACCAACGCCGAGCTCTTACCTCGGCCGCGGGCGCCGCCGCCTCCGCACCAGGCAGCCTCCCCAGAGGACATGGGGCGGGGGAGCTGGCAGAGGAGGGGTGTCCGCCCGAGTTTCCCCTGACGTTTAATTTGGGAATGAGATGCCTAGAGATGCGACCAGCCCTGCGCTCTGCGGAAGCGGTCAGACTTCTCTGCGCAGAGGACAGACAAAAATCCCCGGGATCATCGCTCCGACATACGCCCCCCGGCCCCGCCCCGGGCTGCGACACCCCCTGCCCCAGGCAGCTGCATGGTTTCCCTTCAGCCACGACCAAAGAGGTGGGAAGGAGAGAGGGCGGGAGGAAGGAGCAAGGGCGGAGGCAGGCTGGTGGGGAGGGGCGGGAGATCAGGTTATAAGGAGGGTAATGGATTTGGATGGCAGTTTAGGGGGTGGGCGAAAGAACCAAAACAAAACTCCGGAGACTTCCCGACGCTGAAAAGGAACCGGAGAGTAGACAGTGGCTCCCGGGTGCGGGGCAGAGCCGTGGCTCGAACTCATCATCCCCCCGGCCCCCGGCGCCCTGAACTGCGGAAGCCAAGGCAGACCGCCGCTCCCCGCGCACGCGGCCGCGCCCCGCCGCCCTCCCCAGCCAGCCACTGTCCTCGCGCGGAGCCTTCGGGCTCCCCCCACCGGTACCTGTCGCGTGCGTCCGCGCTCCGGACGCCGGGGAGCCTGAGGCTGTGCGCCGGGGGCCCCGGCGCGCAGTGTCTGCGGCCCGCGTAGCGCCGGTGGCTGCGGGCGAGGAGGCTCATGCTTCAAGGGAAGCCCAAGGCCCTCGAGCCGCGGCGGCGGCGAGACTTGGCAAGAGTTAAACGTCTATCCCCGGAGCAGTGTGTGCGCGCGACTTCGCGGCCCGACGCGCCTCCCTCGCTCCCCGCCTCCCTCCCCCCCGTCCGCGCGCTCGCGCCCCGCCCGGCGGCTGCGGAGGCCGCTTTCCAGGAACTTTCCAGGAATCCGCCTCACGTGACCGCAGCCCCCGCTACCGCTTTAAAGAGGCTGGGGCGCCAATGCGCAGGCTTCAAGGAGGACGGGCGGAGAGCTGCGGTTGCGGGCGCCTGCGGTGTGGACGCGCGGGACTCCGCCCTCCCCCAGCCCCACTCCTCAAGGTGCAGGGGGCCAACGGGAGAAAAAGTCCTGGCCACCGCCAACCCCGATTTGGCGGCCGCTGCCTGTCATCACCGGTGTCAGCCAAATACCCCGATCCGGCGAATAGCAACCGGCCTCGGCCCCTGCCGCGGGAAGGGTCATTCTTTCTATCCACCCCCCGCCTCCTAGACGCGACCCTCCGCGCCACATTTTGGGGGAGGGGGTTGCAGGAGAGGATCGGGGGGTCCTGGAAAACCAGCCCCTCCTGCTCTAAGACACCACCGATGGAGTTGGGGCACCGCTGCCAGTCGAGTGCCACCCCCTCCCCGCTCCGGGTTCCTCTGGAGCCTGGGAGCCCGAGGCTGCCCCCTCGGCCCCGGCCCTAGAAGCAGCGATCGGGCGGCGACAGGCGCCTCCTTAAGGCGCGCGAGCCGCTCTCAGTCCCTCCTCTCGGCGCTCGGGCTCGCGATCTCCCGCACCAGCCCTACCCCGCTGCTCCCTCCCTCCTCGGCCCCTGTCCACCGTCTCTTTCTCGAGGCCCTGCGGCCCGGCTGGATCACCTGCGGGGGCTGCGGAGCAAGAGCCCTTACCTGCGCGTCCGGAAGGTGGCGGGGGTGGGCTTCGGTCCCCAATTCCAGAGAGCGCTCGTCGCTGTGATTCCCTGCTGGGCGGGCTCTCGGGACCAGGGAATTCGGAAGGATCGCAGCACCTCTTCCCTCCCGGGACCCTCACCTTCCCACCCCGTTGGAGACCACCTAGCCTTAGCAGAAACTTAACCTTCTTGCCTGCACGCCCGTCCCCAGAATGTGACCTACTTTAAATATGACCTACTTTTTAAAAAACCATTAACACTCATGGGAAAACCGGATCCAAAATTTCGATAACCATTTTTCTTTGAAATACTACTCTATTGCATCATTGCTCAAAAGCTTAAAAGGTCAATGGCCACTTTTAGTTGAAGCGGTGGCTATGGGGAAGTTGGGCGAAGAAGGCGGAGAGGGTGTGGGGGAGGCGCGGCCTGCAAACCTTGCTTGGTGCCCCGCCTGCCGGCTCTAGAAGGAAGCGCCAGCCGGCTCCCAGCTGTAGGGCCGGAGTCATGCACCAAGGTTTTCCGCAGTTGTTTTCCTGCTTTTGAGTAGGTCTATTCACATGATAGGCGGGTGAGACCCGGAGGGGACATTTCCCAGCTGACAAAGGACTTTATCAACCATGGAGTCGTGTGCCGGTGTTTTTACAGTCTTTGACGGGCAAAATTGGAGCTAATTAAAACCCTATTAGAAACTGAATTATTGAACAAGTCATTTTACCCTTTGTGGACCCCCTGCTTTCTATAAAATTAAGAACTGGATTACAGTTTGGGCGCAGGTAGCTCACGCCTGCAATTCTAGCTACTTGAGAGGCTGAGATTCAGACAATTGCGATTGGAGGTCAGCCCTTGCAAATAAAGACACCCCATCTCCAAAATAACCAGAGCAAAATGGACTAGAGGTGTGGTTCAAGCGGTAGAGTGCCTGCCTTGCAATCGTGAAGCCCTGAGTTCAAACCCCAGTCCCATCATTAAAAAAAAAAAAGAGAGAAGAAAATTGGATTCGAGTCTTGGTGAAGAACTAAGGTGAATGAACAAATGAGATTCCACATAGAGTTTGTGTGGAGTCCGAGACTCAAAGTCAACTCTATGAACCCCTAAATCTACTAAGGTTCACTAAGCCCTAAATTATTCTCTGTGGCTTCTTTTTCCTTGGTGGAGAATCCCAGAGGAGGGGTGTAACCACCGTTCTATAGCTTAAGTTAAAAGATATTCCTAAATTTAATTTAATTTCTATCTAATTGTCAAATTGTAATGAATCTTCCAGAAGCCCTTTTTTTATGTGTCTCCCCAGGGCCTTTGCACACGCTGTTCCCTCTTTCTAGAATGCCACTCCCTGACTGGGTGTAGAGCAGGCTGTCATCAGGGGACTAGCTCAAAGTCACAACCACTGTCCACAAACATGACAGTAAGCACAACACTAGCTAGAAGAACGCCAAGCTTTGTATCAAAGTATGATTTTTTTACTTTCATTTCTAAAATATTTTTCAGCAATCCCCAGCATTTTTTTTTTGGCCTTTTTAATCCTCAAAAACATAGATGGGAGCCATGTAGGAAAATGTTGACAGTATCATGTCAATGGAAAAAAGCTGAGCTTGAACTTGTAGCTTTGCTAGGATCACATTATACAATTTTGTATGCACGTGGACAAAACCAGAGGGCAAGGTGGAGGAATGAACGCAGAGGTAGGATATAGGTGAATTTTTACATCTTTCTTTCATGCTTTTCTAGTATCTTTGAGAGAGTTACATTTTTTCCAAAATCAAATGTGAGTTGATGTTTTCAATTACTCTAATGAAGCAGAGTGTCGTTTATAGAGCACCCTGAGCTCGGCATCACCCTTCAGTTGCCTAATAAGCACCCCCGACTTAATGTCCCAAACTGAGACATGTTGATGCTTCCCCTCTCAGATAAAAGCAAAGGCAAGCCATTCCTCCTGCACTCTGCCTGCCTCGGAACATGTTGGTTCCATTCTAGGTTGCACTGGCCAAAGGCCTTAGAACACGGTTGACTTCTCTCTTTCACACACATCCCACATCCCACCTGCCGGCCAACCCTGCCACTCCAATTTCACAATCAATCCAGAACTGAAGCTCTTGCTACATGTCCACTGCACACCAGGTCAAATCACCCTAACCTCTGTTCAGATGACTGCCTCAGTCTCCTGAAAGGCCTCTTTGTCCCTCTGCAACAGAGTAGTGAGAATAATTCTGTATACACAGGTCATTTCACACCCCTCTTCTGGCTGCATTGCACCCAAGTAAAAGACAAAAAACCCTAAGAGCCACTGGTAAAGTCCTGCAAGGGTTGGTCCCATTTATGTCTCATTCTCAGTTCTTCCTGCCCTGTTCCTTGATCACTCAGCTCTGGACTGCTTGTTGTTTCTAGAACATGCTGCTCTTGCTCCTCCACACGTCCTTTGGATTTGCTGTTTTCTCCACCCTCTTCTTTCAGATATCTGTATGCCTTGCTCTTTGATTTCCTCAGATCTTTGTTTAATGTTCCCTTCTTTGAGAGATTTTGTCTCATCACCCCACTCAGAACTGACCCTTACACACACACACACACACACACACACACACACACACACACACACACACACACTTGTTCCTCTTCCAGGCTCTAGGTTTTTCCTTAACCCTGATCACTGTCTAACCTAATTTGTGTTTTATTTTTCTGTTTAACTTATTTTTCTCCTCTACTAGAATGTATTTTTGCTTTGTTTTTAGTGGTGCTGGGGTTTGAACTCAGGGCCTCATGCTTACTAGGCAGGAGCTCTCCCACTTGAGCCATGGCCCCAGGTTGGGCTTCATGTATTTTCACTTGCATTGTTCACACTGAAAGTGCTGGTTTTTTAGCACTTTGAACAGTTGTCAGCATGGAGGAAGCATTCAACATAGTTGTTGAATGAATAAATAACACATTAGCAGCTTAGCTTTAAGATTAAACTATGCAAGTATGAATCCTCACTGTTACCACTTGCTACATGTGTGATTATTGGCAAATTATTTAGCCTCTTTTTGGGTTGGGGGCATGGCTCAAGCAGTAGAGCACCTGTCTAGCAAGCACAAGGACTGAAGTTCAAACTCCAGTACTACAAAAAAGTTATTTATCCTCTTATGGAGCTAATAATGTCACAAGGGTATTGTAGGATTCAATGAAATAATCTGTGAAGAGTGTTTTGGGAAGCCCTTTGTAAAGATTAGCTGTTCCATTGACTATCACCCTTTCATTCTCAGCAAGTTTAGATTTTTTTCCATACGGATGAGATTGTTTCAGATTGGCCTATAGGAACCCTCCCCTTCCCCACAGGCCCCACCTGTGGCTGCCTGAGACCTCCATGGAATCGATCACTTGAATTCCTGTTCAGTTTTAAAATTTATAGGTGTCAACGTGACTCCATTGATTCCTACACACTCAGGAACGCCAGCATCTCTTCTGTTTGGTGGAGCAAATTCACAGCTGCAGGGATGAGGTGTGTTCCACTTGAGGAGGGAAGGGAGGGAGGTTTCCCACAGCTGGGGAGTTCCTGCCATTGCCTGCATTAAGAGGCAGCCAAGGCATGAAACCTCTGTGTGTCGAACCAGACTCGACACTTCTGGTTCAGCAGTGCAGATGTTCTACTACTGGAACTGACAGGTGCTCCACACTGGGCTTCTGCCAAGCTACAGAGAGGGTGTTTTAGGTTTTTGGGGTGGGGGTGCATAGGAAGTGATGAGGTGATTGTGTATGACTCCCATGTGGGCATAAGGTACACTGTTTTTGTTTGTTTTTCTTTTTTGATGGTACTGGGGTTTGAACTCAGGGCCTTGCACTTGCTAGGCAGGCGCTCTACCAGTTGAGCCACACCACCAGCCCCAGAAGGTATATTTTTAAGTGTCCACTACCCCTTCCTCTTCGAATTTGCCATGTCCCTACAGTCACCACACATCAGCAGTCTTGGGCGTCCCTGTGATTCTGGCACCAACTCCTCTGGAGCCCATAGGAGGTTAGCCTATAGGAATGGCTTGTACCCTTGGACACAAGGCCTTGTCCACAAACTCCTGCAGGCCAACCATTTTCTTCAGAATTTGAGGCAAATGCTGCACGAGAAACAGCAATAATAGCCAGGCAAGCTCACTTTTATTTTGTTGCTTGGAGGGAACCTGGCAAACTATGAAGGCAAGAGAAAAAGAAAGCAGAGCTAAGGGAGGTTTGGGTGACAGGGAAAGGTTCCTGAGCACTGGAATCCACAAGCATGAAGCCATGGTCCCCCCTTGGACTTCCCATATACCGGAGTCAATGGGTTTATTTTTTCCTGACCTGCTTTGATTTGAGTTTCTGCAACTTACATTCACAGGCCTTCTCCTGGGATGTAGTAGGTTGGGTGTGGAAGGATTTAGGGGAAGAAGAGAGTGGAGGGCTGAGAAAAGGAAGAAAAGAGTTACCTTTTACTTTAACAACTCCTATCTGGGCCTGGTGGTACACTCCTGAAATCCCAGCACTGACCATGTAGAGGCAGGAGAATTGTGAATTCACTTCCAGCCTGGACTACATTACACATCGAGGCTCAATATTTAAAAACAAACAAACAAACCAAAAATCTAAGCATCTTCTACTTTTTTCTGGGCTTCTCAGCACTAATTTCCTTTTACAATGTCCAAATACTTTGTCCCCATAATGGAATGATAGAGGAGTTAGGTAGGGAGTTAGGAAATCTGATCACTGAGAACAAAGACTTGGATGTTGATAAGGAATCACATCCTGGACTGACAGGATGTCACTTAACAGAATGGCTTGTGACATACCGCAGGGTCTTTCTTGCTGACCAACAGCCTCCAAAAAATCACAGTCCCCATCTGACCATCCAAGGTCATCAGATCCCCCACTCACATGTGGGAAGAGTTGATGACACAAGGTCCAGTTTCTGGATACAGAAACCCAATTTTCCAGGACTGACCACTTCCATGTCTGCAGATCCCAATACAGTTCAAGGTCTTGGGACCCTCAACGCAGTCTTCCTTCTTGAGCCTGTCCACCCTCCTGTCTGGGGGTGCACTATTTTTTTTGCAGTACCGAGACTTGAACTCAGGGCCTACACCTTAGCCACTCCACCAGCCCTTTTTGTGTTAGATATTTTTGAGATAGGGTCTTGCAAACTATTTGCCTGGGCTGGCTTCGAACCGCAACCCTCCTGATCTCTGCCTCCTGAGTAGATAGGATTACAAGTGTGAGCCATTGGCGCCCAGCTACAGGGGGTGGGGTGGGGGAGAGCACTTTTGCTTGTATTAATAAACCTGCTCTCGTTTAAATCTCCTCTGTGTTCATGTCCTTGAATTCTTTCTACAATGAGAACAAGAACTTTCTGGGTCCTGAACCCAGTGACCTGAATACAATAACCTATCTTGGCAAGACGGCCAAATTCCTTAACAGGAGAATCTGAATCTGTGACAGGAGGACATTCACTAGTGGACAAAGGAAGAGGGCGAGGAACAGATGTCCCTGGCATTAGTGCCCTGGGTCAGGGATGGGGACAGGAAGGAGCGAGACCGATGGCATTCCCCTAAACTTCTGGGACCCGGGAACATGGTGGATGCCCTTAGTCTTTCCACTCACAGCAGTGGAGAGTGTTGTCATATTCTAGTGCAGAGGTTGTCAGTGCTATTTAAGTCACAGATCTCCTAGGAATTCTGGTAAATCTCGAAACCAGAAATCACAAACCACCTGCCTATGGGAGCCATGTTTGTATGACTTGTATGCCAGGATTCTAAAAACATGCCAATCAAATAAAAAATCTGGAGATTCACCCCTAAAGATACTCTCCTGAGTCTTAACCAACTGCAAGTGTAACTAACACTGTGTCCCACTCCCCCAAGGTGTGACCAGCAGAAACAGAGTAGTGGCTGGCCCTGTTGGCCCACACATACCCCATTCACACCTTCTTCACATCCCCTGTCTTCTCCCCAGTAGGGAATGCGACTTGCCATTTGTCCTCATCCTTGCACAGGTTTTCTTATAGTGGAGAAAGATTCGTCTGGACCAAAGCATCTACCAGAAATAAACAATCCCAAACACTGAGCATATCAAGACAAATGGGAGGTAGCATATTTCTCCATGGAAGTGAAGAATATTCCTCTGTGTTTAGAAGGCTGAATTCTCACACTTATTGACTTGTTTCACTCTTCTGTATTCCTACCTGGAATTTATAGACATTTATCTACAGTAAACAGTTAAGATTTTCTCTGCAGAAAAAAGTGATGGAGACAAAAGATTTGGGGGTTTCATTGACAACTTGAAGACTGACTGTGAACCCCAGAGGCTTTTGACCTCAGGTGAGAACCCTTGTAGGAGTAGATGTCTCCATTGAGGTACTACTGAGAGAGAAAGATCTGTCTTCAGCATTTAATGGGACTGGACTGCTAGTCAGAGACTAGTGTCACAAGACTCGTGACACTATTTCACCAGTGCAGGATACTTTATCTCCTCTCTCCTCCCTCTCAATGTTCTAATCCTCTGTCTCCTTGTTTCCCAATACACCAAATGTGCCTCAGGGCCTTTGTACTTCTTTCCGGGCTGCTCTGTCCCCAATATTCACAAGGCACTCAGCTCTTTACCCAAGAGAAGCTTTCCCTTCCTGCTTATGTAAAATAGCTCCTGTTAGTGACTGTTTTTCCCCTGCTTTACTTTTTAACCATGTACTTTCTACTACCTGGCAAATGGTTATTCGTTTGGCATTTGTTTCTTGTCATTCTCCCATGGGAATATAAGCAGAGACTATGTTTTTTGTCTTCACTACTCTATCCCCCGTCCCCAAAACAGTTCCTGGGCCATAGAAGGCACCATTCAAAGTTATTGAATGAATGAGTGAACATAATGCATCTTCAAATGAGGAAACAAATGCTTTTACCTCCTTCTTTCTGACCTGGATCCCTTTAACTTTTGCATCTTCTTCTGCTTAGATGTTCTTCTCAGCCTGCTCTTTGGCTTTCCTTTTGCACTCTGATCTGCTAACAGAGGAGCCTGGCTTTGTTGGAGTTCTCCTTGATCACCATGAGTCTGACCCCATAACAGTAGTACACACAACATGGAGAGATTCACCCAGGCCACAAACACTGAGGAGTCTTTACACTGTTCCAGGCCTGTGGACAAATAGAACTTAGTCCTATCCCCTCCAGAAGATCTCAGTGTAGCAAGGGAGACACCATGGCAGATAATTCTATCAGAGGTGAGAAGTCATGGTTGTGTACACAGGGACTTTGCAGACAACTGGGAAGCACTGCCACAAACAACCCAGTTGGTAAGCCCTGTCAGACTTCTCAGAAGAGGGGAACTTTGATCCAACCCTGAATTTCTCTGGACTTTTGATTTTTCATGAGTATCATGAAAAGTTTAGACAGAATGAGCTTCTCATTTGAACCACTTCCAAGCTGTTTTTGACCTCTCAAAAGCAGTTGGTGGTGTTAGTAGACCTGAGCCTGGGCAACTTCTAGATGTATTTGACTTTCCAGAGAAGTTCACAGAGGTCAAGGCCTGCCATGATGATGTGGTAAGCAGAACAGGCAGAAGTAATACCTATTAATAAACAACAAATACCACTCCTGGCTTAGTCATGGAATTCTGAGAAGCAGCAGCACCCAGTGAACCAATCTGTAGATTGGCAATCATGGCTGAGCCTAACTTTAGCCAAAGGCATGTGGCAGAGCCCCAAAAGGCAAGCCCTACAAATAGTAGCTACCACAGAAGAACCTCCATGCATAATATAAAGAAAAGCAATATAATAATATCTGTTTGTCTTTACATGATAGTGTTAATCTCTCTTCACCAATACATTGCATTACCTGATTTTATTCTTATAACAACACTTTGATGATAATAGAAAAAAATACCTACTTTACATGTAAGCAAAATTCAGCCAAAGTACATTAAGTAAGTTGTTCTGTACTTATCAATGTTGTTCTTAGGAAAACAGTATAGGATTTAGCATGAACAAAGGTTAACATTTTAAGAGGAAAAGAAGCTTTCCTTTTAAATAGGTCATTCAAATCACTGCAAGTGCTAGTCCAAAAAAAATGAGACTGTAATGCCTTCCAAGATTATTTACAATATTTAAACATAGGCAAGGGATAAAGAATAGAGGGGGAAAGTTGAGACCTTTCTATTTTGTTTTAAAATATTCCCAATCAAGAAGTTGTTACATTTCAGTATGTGCCAAAAATTCTAAAATAAACACAAAAGTCTTGTTTCTTATAAAATACCCCAAACATCTATTTAGATATAATTCTCAGAACATTACGGCTCTAGTGCTGCCATTTTTTCCTTTGGCTCTTCCAGTACTTGCTGGGAAGACTTTTTATTGCAAGTCCCCTGAACTAGTTACCTTTGCTTTCCCTGTCTCTCTGTTTCTCTTTCTGTCTCTGTCTCTGTCTCTTCTCTCTCGCTCCCTGTCTTCCACATATAAAACCCATACATATAAGAGGCAAATTTGCCTGACAAAGTCATCAGGCAATTACTTGTCCCTCTCAACAGAATATTTTTAGCCCACACTCTACAATGCCTTTTTCTTGGCCATAACCACCAAATTTTTCCCTGCCATGGGGCTCATTGTCAACTAGATTAAATTCATGTGTCTGTTGATTCCAGTCATTGAGCTGACAAAAATAACAATGAATTGAATAAGTAAATAGATTATCACTGTAACAACTGGGAAATCAGAAGGTAGTCATCTGCCACCACCTCACCAAAAAACTGCCACAGAATGACACAAACTAATAAAGTTCACTTAAAAGGAAATGGCTAATTTCTGTAGCTCTGTATCTATTGAATGAGCTCTGGGTTCAGAAGACTTCACTGGTGAATTCTACCAAACACTTAATGAAGAAATAAAACCAACCACAAAAACCTTCCCTTCCCCCACAAAAAAGGAAGTAAGAACACTTAACAAGTCTTTTAGGAGACCATCATTATCTAGACACCAAAGTCAGACAAGGGGCTGGCAGAGTGACTCAAGTGGTAGAGCACCTGCCTAGCAAGCATGAGGCTCTGAGTTCAAGCCCCAGTGCCACCAAAAAAAAAAAAAAAAAACAAACATAATATTATATAAATCTACCCAATAAAGCTGTTATGTTTGAAATATGATTTTAAGAAAAGTTTTCTACGGAGTTGGAAAAAGTATTAGAAAATTCTATATCTAATAAAGAACTTTATCCAGAAGACATAATGGACTGTTATAGCTCAGTAATAAGAATATATTAACTGGCCGGCATGGTGTTACATCCTTGTAAACCCAGCACTCAAGAAGTGGAAAAAGAGAATTCAAAGGCCAGCTTGGGCTACAAAGCAAAACCTTATCTCAGAGAGAGAGAGAGAGAGAGAGAGAGAGAGAGAGACACGGAAACCGGTGGCTCATGCTTGTAATCCTAGCTACTTGGAAGGTTGAGCTGGGAGGATCATAGCTCAAGGCCAGCAGGGGCAAATAGATCAAGAGACCCCATCACCAAAATAACCATAGTTAAAGTGGGCTGGAGGTGTGGCTCAAGCAGTAGAGAGCCTGTTTTGCAAGTGTGAAGCCCTGAATTCAAACCCCAGTCCCACCCAAAAAACCAGAATATACAAAAATCTAGCTACAAATGGTCACAATATTTTACAGACACTTTAATCAGAGAATATGTATTAAATGTAACTTAATTCATTAAAATATGAAAATTCAAATTTAGGGAAATGAAAATATGGTAGGATATCATTGTATACTCATTAGAGAAAATGAGTGTGATATTACCAAGCATTTGCAAGCTTGTGGAACAAGTAAAACTCTTTTACATTGCTTATGGAAAAGGAAAATGATAAACCACTTTTCAACTGTTTGGCAGTTTCTTATAAAGTTAAACATACACTTATTATATGATCCAGTGGTACCGTTCCTAGGTATGCATGCAAGAGAAATGAGTCCAAAGACTTGATCACGAATGTTCCTATCATTTTTTTCTTAATAGCTAACTTCTAAAAACAACCCCAGGTAAATTCCTAAACAAACTGCACTGCATCCAGACCACTGTATTATAGCAACAGAAAAGAACAAGCTATGGATATGTGGAACAATCTGAATTATTCTAAAAAGCAGTATGTTAATATTGAAGTCAGCCATATACAAGACTAGATACTATTTAATTACACTTATATGTCAACTCTGAAAAACAGATCAGATGTTGCCAGGAATTGGGTAGGGCAGGGGGTGGGATGAAGAGATAGACTGCAAAAGAGCAGGAAGATTTATGTGCAGTGAATAGAAATGTTCTTGATTTTGTGTATGAGGGGGGCCTGGGGTTTGAACTCAGGGCTTTCTGATGGCAAAGCAGGTGCTCTACCACTTGAGCCACACCTGCAAGACCATTTTGCTCTGGTTAATTTGGAGATGGGGTCTCATGAACCATTTCCCGAGGCTGATCTTGAGCCACAATCCTCCTGATCTCAACCTCCCAAATAGCTAGGATTACAGGCATGAGCCACCAGTGCCCAGCCAAATGTTCTATACCTTAATTAAGGTACCAGTCAACATGATCATAGACAACTGACAGACCTGAGTAATCTGTATACCGGAATGGGCAAATTTAATTTTATGTAAATTTTTCCCTAACACACCTGACCATTAAAAAAAAAAAAAGCAAAACTGCCTTGCAGAAGGGCAAAAAGTGGGGAGAAAAGCTGAATCTTACATTATTCAGACTAAGAAGTCAGTGTATTTGGAAGATTCTATCCAGTAATAACCTCCCTTGTCTCCAACCCATAGTTTAGTTTCTATATCATGTTCATCCTGGAAAGACAAACGACTAAGGTAAAGGTGAGACATAGTTTAATCCCTGCCACTGAAAGGTCTACACACGCCTTCCAACCTCAGTGCAGTTTAGTCAAGAAAGAACAGTTCTGGTTTGGTGAACTCAGCTAGGGATGGTGACATAGTTTGTGTAATAAAAACAGGTTTAAATATAGCTCTTCTGAAGTCCTCCAAAGGAGCTGAAGGTGTGTTGCACACATTTGTTCTTAGCTCCTGATAGACCTCTGGGTAAATAGAAAGGCAGGTAGAGCAAGATGCCGTAGAAACTGGATAGTTTTGCCCCAGGGAGAAACATAACTGGGCTTACATGTTCAAAAAATCATCCTGGCAGTCATGGGGAGGAAAAAAATGAACTGGATGTAGGTGGCTGTTAACACTATCCCTGGACAGATGACGAAGTCCTTGCTTGGGACCATGGGGGCTACAGAGGTGAGGCACACTCCTTGAGACTCCCCCATTGGCAACTTGTGCAGGAGAGAGAAAATAGCATTGGCACCACCCTAAGGTTTCTGACTTGGTGGAAGATCATGTCGCACCAAAGGACCTGGGAAGAAAGGCAAGATGGCCTGCAAGGGCAGAGGAAGAATTCCTGGGTGACAGCTACCTGTTCAATTCTGGGTGTTTCATCTTGGCTTTTTCTATAAGCTGTTCTCTGCCACAGACGGAGATGTATAATATTACATTATTAATAAAATGATAAATCATCTTGTAGATCCATCTCTCCTGCTTAACAGGGAGTTGCTCAATGGCAGGACCTGTGTCTTCTGCATCTTCAAGCAAGTCCAGACTCCATATCATGGTCTCCCAGGCCTGCATGACTTCAGCCGTGTCCCTCTCTCACCTCTTCGCCTGTCTGCTTCTCCACTGGGCCATTCCTCTCACCTGCAGACTACAGTGCTAGGCCATCTGCCCAGAATATTCTCTCTTCCTAAAGTCCCTCCAGTACCTGAAAATCTCTTAGTCATTTCCTGGTCTCAACCAGCACTGTTTCCTTTAAGAAACCTTTATATCCCCTTGCCCCGCCCCAGTCCTGTCCAGGGGCCTCTCCAATACCTCTGCTTCCTGACAGATTAATAACGACCATTCTATTAGAATTGCCTGTGCTCTCTGTTACCTTAAGTTCCCTTATCAAAGTCTGTATCTGTATTATTTGCTGTGATAGAAGCAGTAGTAACAGTGTTGTAGTCCATT
This sequence comes from Castor canadensis, assembly GCF_047511655.1. Taxonomy (NCBI): domain Eukaryota; kingdom Metazoa; phylum Chordata; class Mammalia; order Rodentia; family Castoridae; genus Castor; species Castor canadensis. Next base: position 131,465,155 of record NC_133393.1, on the reverse strand, counting down.
CAGGCTGCAGTAAAAAATTCCTTACACTGGGTAATTTAGGAATACTAGAAATTTGCTGCTCACAGTTCTGGAAGCTGGGAAGTCTAAGATCAAAGACAGCAACTTCTGGCTGTGTCCTCAAAGAGCAGTAAGGGAAGACATTTTCTCTCAGGCTTCTTTTATAAGGACACTAAAACCATTTATTAGGACTATTAACTCATGTCTTAATCATCTCCTACAAAAGTTCCTCTTCATAATATTATTCCGTGAATATTAGGTTTCCACATATGAATTTTGGAAGGACAAAAACATTCAGGCCATACCAGATAGAAATAACAATGATTTTTAAAATAACAACAGTGCTGGCTAACATTGATCAATATATACCAGGCATCCTCCAAGTGTTCTGATGTATTAACTCCCTTAGATTTCACAAGAAGCCTTCAGGGTGGGGCCTGTTGTGATCAAGAAACTGAGATATCGACAGGATGGTAACTTGTTTGAGGTCAACATTCTAGGAAGGATATTGATAAACAACACATTTATTGCGTGTCTCCTAGTTCCTAGCATGGGGCCTGTCAGAGAATAGATGTTTGGTAAATGTTTAAAGAATTGATCTAAGGTTGTCCCTGGGTAGGCAACTCTGCCTAGCAGAGAAGACAGGGAAGATCAGGCAAGTGGTCATAAACACAGCCACACATGTCAAGCTTAGGTGCTAGGGGTACAATGCCGAAACAGCACAGCTACTTGACGGCTATGAAGAAAGGGTTCCTGGTTCTCAGAACAGCTCCAGGAAGCCATCTTATTTCCAGGGAACAAAGATGAGACACAATCCTAAAATCCTCTTGCTGATCTTTCTCCCACCCTGGGCTGACCTGGTGATCCTCCCAGGAGTAAGGAAATAGTTCCACATACCAACCTCACCTCACCTTATAGTGACTCTCCATCATGGTCATGCTGTGTGTCTTAAAAGATTTTCTTGCTAGCTACTCACGTGAGGACACGCCACTGAATGATGGAGGTGTTCCCGTGGGGCTGTCATCCTGAATATTAGCCATTCAGAGAAGGGTCCTCAGAGAACAACCCAGAACAGAGTGAGCAGTATAGCAGTAGTTCTCACCCATGGCTCCACATAGTAACACCTGTGGAGTTCAAACCCTGATGCCTAGAACACGCCCCGAATTAATTAAATCCGAGGCCTGGAGTGGAACCCAGGCATCAGGAATGGAGACCCAGTGCACTCTCTCTCTCTCTCTCTTTCTCTCAGCTTTGGTCCCAGAGATTGAAAACAGTGACTGCTTTTCATGAGCCCTGGGGAGAAAGGGACCACGTGAGGCAGCTCTTTGCAGCCAGCTGTGCTGCCATCCTGTGCTTCCGGATCTCATAACCTGGTCTAGATGTTGTAGGGGAAGCAGTGTCTCGCCAGTAACTCCTGAAAGGACAGGACAGGGTGACAGGAGGAACTGATTCTCTACCCCTAGGACATTATCTGCCCTCTGAGAGCACCTGGAGCTTCCTTGCCCCTGGACATAGTTGCATATCTTTTCACAGGCTAGACATTCAATTCACAGGGAGGTGTAGAGCCATCGGTCACCCCACGCTCTGCTCCACTCACAGTCTTCCTCCAGTGCCAGTGTTGGAGGATCTGGGTTTGAAATGTGTTAAGGCCCATGGTGGCAGTCTTGATTTGACTTTTAACAGTAACTGGCTTTAACCTGAGTTATCCCTCCCACTGCCACCTTCTTCTGGACAGCTCTGGTTTCTTCTCCCAATCGAAGTGGCAGAGCACAGAGGTGAAATAAACAAGAAACAATAGATAAAGGCATCAGACAGGATAGTCCAAACAAAGGCAGAGGTGGTGGTAACAATCATAATCATTGTTATTACTATCAATAGTTGCTAACATTTATTGAGTAGGTGCTTTGTTCAAGCACTGTGCAGACATTATTCCATTTTTCCTCTCACCCAAACCTTTAAAGAAGGAAATATCATCACCCTGTTATGGAGAAAGAGAAAAAAGTGTTGGGGCTCTGAAAACAGTATCCCAAAGTAGCTGACAAGTTGAGTGCTTTGAACTAAGTGATATTGGACGGTATCAGCAGCAAAGACTCTCCCTGATCTCTACTGCTTTCCTCTTTCCTGTTCTCCTTTCTCCCCCATATCAAGCCAAAGAAACCAGAATTCCTCTTTCCAAAGTGGGTCATAGAAACCAGAGCCCCTTGCTCCCAAAGCCATCCACAAACCCTAGAAATATTACTCAGTTTCCTCTGCCTTTCTGAGTAAGACCTGGCCAGAAAGAAATTCTCTGACCTACCTTGTCTGATGGTAGTCCTAAGATCATTCTTCCAAAGGTCCTGCTCCATACAAAGGAGGAAGGAATGCCACACTGAGAGGCCTAGAAGAATCTGAACAGACAGGCCTTGCTGGATTTCCCCCCTCGGCCTGTTCCCATTAGATCATACCCTTTCGTCCAACCACATTTCCACACAGCTGCCCATACTTCTTAGAACCTAAGCATAAAAATAGTTTTCCCGGGGCTTTGGCTCTTCATTTCTGAGACTCCCATGTCGTGGAAAACCATGATTAAAGAAATTTGTTAGGCTTTCTTTTGTTATCCTGTCTTTTGTTAGGAGAGTGTTGGCTATGATCCTTTGATGGGGAAAGGAAGGTGTCACACCTTTCTGTCCTTCAAAAGTCACACAGTGGAGCAATGCTTTGAATCATTTTTAAAGCAAGGAGATTTCAAGTGGCACTCAGAATCTCTTGAGAACTTGCTAGAAATGCAGATATTCTCTGGCCAGGGTCAAATCCATGATTACAAAACAGCATGGTTATACAGAGCCCCACAGCTGGTTTCATTGCAGGTTTGAATTAATTTTTTTTTTTTTTTTTTTTTGTGGGACTGTGGTTTGAACTCAGGGCTTCACACTTGCAAAATAGAAGCTCTACCACTGAACTCAAGCCTCCAGTCCATTTTGCTCTCGTTATTTTAGAGATTGGGTATTACAAACTATTTGCCTGGGCTGGCCTTGAACCTTGATCTTCCTAATCTCCCAGTAACTAGGATTGCAGGTGTGAGCCACCAGTGCCAGGCTGAATTAATATTTTTATTTTTGGATGGTATTGGAGTTTGAACTCAGGACATGCTCTTGCTAGGCAGCTGCTCCACCTCTTGAGCCACCCCCCCAGCCCTCTGAGTGAACATTCCTTAAGGGGAGCTTGGTCCTTAGAGCAAGTGCAGCAAGTGTGGGGCCTTGGAGCCTGGGCTCACATGGTCCTGCCTCCATGGGTGGTTCTCAGTACCTGCTCATGACCACTGCTACCCTTTATTCAAGATGGCAACTGGCTTGTAATGATCAGAGGAGGCTCTTTGCCCTTTCCCTTGTTCCTGGGACATGGGCACACGCACAAAAGGTTGGGGTCAGATGCATATCACACAGTGCTCAGGCCAGGGTCAGGCTGCCACTGGCCCCTCTCCAAGTGGCAGCACCAGCTTGATCAGCAGGCCATTTCTCAGGAGCCACTTGCCATCCCTAGGTATGTCTTGGTGTGAAGTTGCTATTTCTCGTGGGAGGGGTTACTGATTTACTGTGGTTGTGATTCTGGGTCTGTGGGGACAGGAGATTGACCTCATTCCTGGGCTGAGGCCCTGTATTTTCCTTTTGCACTGGACCTAGCAAATCCTTACCTCTGGCCAGCACAGAATAACTGAACCACAAGTCTCATGGTGGAACCTAGCAATCTGTTTACAGAAGCACTCCCAGTGATTCTGATGCAGTCAAAAATTTACACCAGTGGGGAAGGTAAGAAAACTTGAAAGAGGTGGTACAGTGTGGCCTAGGAGAGTGACAGCTTGGGTGTGGGACAGATTCGGATTCAAACCCCACTGGTTTGCTGAGTAACCATAAGCCAATGATGTAACTCTCTGAATCTCAGGTACCTGGTTTCTAAATTAGGGACAAATCACCCTTACAAGAATGTGGTGGGAAACTGTTTTAAAAAGGAAGAGAGTGGGATATAATAGAGGGGTAAGTTTGATCCAAGTACATGATAGGCATTATGGAACTATCACAATGAAACCCCTTTGTGAGAGAGAGACAGGATGTGGTGAGAGGTTAAAAAAAAAAGAAAGGTTTTGTTATAAATTCTAAGTGATTTCATGTGTACATTGTGTGGATTAGCCACAGCACCTGACAGATAGTAAGCACTCAATAAATGGCTGGTATATTCTGTTTTTGTGTTAGTTTTTGGAGAAGCAGCAGAGTGGCACAATCTTCACTCCCAAACCAGGACTTCATTTTCCACTCCACTTCTCATTCTAGTCCCTTCCCAATGCTCTTTGGATACCTGTGGATATTATATTTCAATCCTCACCACTCTAATGCTGCCCTAAACTCATCTCCCTTGCAACCATTCCCTTTGCACCATGACTTACTTGGATCACCAAGCAGGAGCTTCCTGAAAGACCATTCCAGAGAATCCCTTTTAGCGCGTGTTGTTTAGAAGAACTGCCATTGGAAGAACCTCTCAGCCTCCTGATGATCTCAGCACATCAGTTCAACAAATCTCACTGGAACTTCCAGCAGCACTTTCCTATCTCTCTGAATGCCACCCTGTAAATGACAGGGTGTAACCCTATAGATGGCAGATGCTGGTGTGTCCTGCCCATAAAGGCTGCTAAGGTCATGCTGCTTGTGAGAGCTGGCCACTACAGGCTTACTGCCCTCCTTCTCTGGAGTTGCCCTTGGCCCTTGGGAACTGCCTTGCCCAGTAATGTTTGAGAAGTTATCTATCCCCAGGGACTGGCTAGCTGCTACACGGTACAAAGACCCACACTCCAGAGCCACTCATACCTGACCAGCCCCAGTCACCTCCCCCCAAAATACCAGTCAACTTCACTAGGTACTGAAAGATACTGGCCAATGAGAAGTCCAAAGAATACTTGTGCATGCCCAATGTCAATGTAACCTTGCATAAAACTGCCAGCTTGCTGAAGCCAGAGGTCCAGCAGGATAGTGACCAGATGATCATTTGGACACATTGAGCATTTTTAGGAGATATATCTTGGGCTTCCAGGTTGGGAAGAAGTTTGAGGAGAATCTGATGGGTGTAGATGACCACAAATACATAACCACAGTAAGCTGGGATGGGGACAAGCTCAAGGGTAGGAAGAACGGGGAGAAGGTGGGGCATGGCTAGACCTTCAAATCAAGGAACAAAAAAAGGCCCATCTGCTTGCCTCCAGCTGGGACAACTTGGTGGTACAGTGGGGTGTTTTATGATACTAAATGTGACTGTTTTTTTTCTCATACCAAAGAGTTCTCTAATTGTCTGACAGTAACTAGGAGTCCTATTCAATTCAGTTCAAGCATGTCTACCTGGAGTTAGCATCAGAATAAAGGACTCAGTTCTTGCCAGGCTTGAGACACTAGCTGCAAGTTGAGTCTCCATGTGACCCACAATTCTGCAAGGCAGACTATAAATTCAGGGGTGGCTCACCAGCTCAGGTTCAATGTTTCACTGGAACTTTTTACAGAACTCAGGAAAATGCTTGACTTACTATTATCAAAAGGCAAAATTCTAACAATTTAAAGATCATAACTGGCTTTATTCTTTATTCTAGAATAAAGCAACACTTAATTCTATAGTGGAAATGTTCCGATGGGCCCCAGAGAAGGGCTAAGAAAAGCAGAAACAGAACCAAAACAAGATTAGTCATGTCAAAGTTACATTCTTTTTAAGGCAGTGAACATGGAGATAGAACAATAGAGAAAGAACTGATTGGTTAACATTGGGTTACTTTAGGTTATCTTTTTTTTGGGTAAGGATTAAGGCGGAGGGAGTGTCATTATTGTGCCAATTAAAACTAGCTGATTTCTTGGAAAATCAGGTAACAGTTTAGTTTCACTTGGTGATGTTTAACTTTAGTATGTTGCAGGAACCTAGTTCAAAACAATGGCCTGTCATTTTTACTTATCACTATCCAGTGTGTTATAAAGATTACTAGTAAACAGCCAGCAGATCAGGTATACAGGAAGGGTTCCAGCACAGGAGCCTCGGTCCTTATGGGCCTGAGAAGAACCACCCCGTTTGTGAGTAGATGTGTTCGCCACCCAGAAGCTTTCCAAACCCTGTTGTTTGGGGATTGGAGGCAGTTTCATTGTGTAGACATTGATTCAATCATTGGCCATTGTGTTAATCAAATTTCTGCCACTGTGACAGAGTAGAAGACATAGTCATCTTAAAAGGAGGAAAGATTTACTTTGGTTCATGGTTTCAGAGGTTTCAGTCCATGGTTGGTCACTTGGCTCTCTTTCTTTCTGGGCCTGCGGAGAGACAGAACATCATGGTGAGGAGACGGGACCAAGAGAAGTCTGTTCACCTCATGGTGGCCAGGAAGTACAGAGAAGGGTCCAGGGTCCCAATATCCCCTTCAAGGGCATGACCCCAGTGACCTTATCTTCCTCCTCCTAGGGCTCACAGCTTCAAGGTTCTACCACCTTCCGGTAGCATCACAGGCCGAGGACCAAGCCTTTAACATTTGGCCTAGGGGGACACAAACCATAGCAATCTGTACCCTTTCTCTCTTGGAGAGCAAGACTGGAAGGTCTAAATCTTGCCAGGTCCCATCCTGATGCTATCTAGGACTCTTCTCCACTCCAGATGTGGGTGTGCTAGCATACAAAAAGTTTTAGAGCTCTGTGTCAGGAACCAAGGACAAAGATAATAGAACCGTCCTAGGTACTCACAAGGAATTGGTTCTAGGGCTTTCTCCCCATACCAAAATCTGAGGCTGCAGGGTGCTTAAGTCGCTTATGTAAACTGGTGCAGTGTTTGCAAAGCCTGTACCTAGTCTCCAGATACTTTGTTTTGCTTTGTTTGTGGTGGTGGGGATCAAACCCAGGGCCTTACCACAGAGCTGCAGCCTCAGCCCCCACATATTTTAAATCATCTCTAGATTACTTTCAGTACCTAACACACTGTGAAGGCCACGTAATAGCTGTTATACTGTGTTGTTTAGGGAAAGAGACAAGAAGAAACTCTGTACATGTTCAGTACAGATGCAGTTTTTGGTTTTGAATATTTTCCATCTGTGATTGGTTGAAGCAGCAGATGTAGAAAGCCAACTGTATTTCTGTATTTTTTGTTGTTGTTGGGCTGGGATTTGGACTCAGGGCTTTAGCTTTCAAAGCAGAAGCCTGAGCCACACCTCCAGCCCCAAACTCTATATATTCTGATACTACCACAAGGTACCAGTCATCCTCCAGAGCTCAGAAGATGACCACTGAGGCTGCAGCTGCCTTTTCCGCAGCTCCTCCTCTGTCTCTTCTGCTTCGCTCACAAACGGCCAAGTTTTACCTGAGTGCTGTCTCTCACTGAAGGATCTGTACTCAAGCTCCCAGGGAGCCCGGCCTGAGGGCACCTGGAACTTTCTACTCCTCGAAGGGATCTCTGTGTCTTTTGTGTGTCTGATGTGACCAGGAATTTCTTGAGATTTAACCCATGTGACACAGCATGATGACTTGCACCTAGCAAATGATGTGGAATGAACATATTTTGAAATTGTTTACAAGTGAGGCAGGGCTCAATAGACCGACTTATTTTCTTTAATTCCCATTCTGCACCCCCTACCCCCCAAACCTGGTGCAGGGACAGGTCAGTTCTCTATCCTGGAGGACAAGGGCAAAGGACTTCAGAAACTGTCAAGAGCAAGCTGCCATGGAGACACCGCTAGGCCACTGGTGTTCCTGTTGGTTGCCAGAGACAGAGGTGCCTTGAGTACTTTTGTTCTTTGCAACTTCTCTGCCTGCTCAAGTTAAACAGTCCCTAAGAGTAAATAAATGTGGCAAAGATAAAACAAATATGTTTTTCCAATTGGACTGGTGCATTTTTTGTGTGGGTTCAGATGGGGGAAAACCAATGTTTTGATTAAATCAGTTGTTGCGATCAAATGATTCTCCTGTTTACCAATGGGCTGTCCTATTTATTGCCATTATCTATCAAAGTGTGAATTCTTGGTATTGTCAAAGAGAAATACCAAGGTTCCTTAACCTAATGTTCTCACTATGTTACCAAGTGTAAAAACATGAACTCAAAACAACACACGAATGCAATCCTGCAATGTGTTTCTGATAACACTCTTCCCATTTTCCTTTCTTTTCATGTATCAGATATGCACCTCACCATGGTTTGGTTTCTTGACTGGAAGAAAGATGGTGTGGCTCCCTGTGACCTCCACAGTATGGCAACCATGGTCTTCCCAACCTAAAAGGTCTTGGTGATCATGTGAGATGCCACCAAACCATCACAGTAGTGGCTGTTTAGCTAATTATCCAGTGTGAGGGTTACCCCATATTAAAAATAACCATGATGATGGTGGTGGTGATGATGAAAGACAACACGAACTATTGGATCACTTCGCATGTATTAACTTACCAGTCCCTATCACAGCCCTGTAGGATAGATGTCCAAAATATCCCCATTTTGCACAGGAATAAAATTGGGGCTTAGAGATGTTCAGTAAATTGCTTAAGCAGAGAAATTCTAAGTGGCAGAGCCAGACTTCAGACCAAGGTAGTCTGGCTCCAGGGCTAGAATTATACAATATTGCCTAGTCAGATAAATCATAGCAGCAAGAGTTAATCTTTGGTAAGCCTTAACATATGCCGGCAATGATTCTGAGTTCATTATGAATAGTAATGTCTTTAAATGTGCAGAAAAATCCCATCAGATATTTATCATCCTCATCTTTCTGAAGCACAGAAAGGTTAAATAACTTGTCCAGGGCTACCAACTAGTGACTGAGGAACCAGGTTTCCAGTCTGTAGAATGCCATCAGAAGTCACATTTGTAGGCTTTTCTACTCTTGATGACAGGAGCTAGGAGCTTCTGCTGTGTGGAACAGCTGCATACAACTATGGATGTCATTGAAAATAAATTCTTTCTCATGTCCATTAAGTTCAAATGAGTCTTATAACCAAGTCCAGCAGTAGTGGGTGGGCAAATATACTCTGATCTCTCCAATAGGAGGCACTGTGGAGCAACATGGGATAGACTGGTTATGTTCCAAGGAGGAAGAGAATTTTATAATCCAATCCTATCATAGACACCATCCATTTTAATGTTGCCTTCTCTTTCAGGCTACTATGGTTTGGGTGTGGTTTACTCCCCAGTGCTCCATGTATTGGAAGTGTGGTCCTCAGAGTGATCGTTTTGAGTCCCTTTAGGGGTGGGGCTTAGTGGGAGGTCCTTTGCTCCACCTTTGCTCAATTGGAGGCATACCCTTGAAAGAGATTAAGGTATATTCTCACGAGAGCCTGATCAGTTCTCTGGAAGGATTGTTATGAAAGCCTGAACCTGGCCCCACTTTATTTCTCTCCCTCTCTGACTTCCTGTTTCGCAATGCAATTGCTTGCTCCTGCGCGATTTCACATCTTTGCTATCCGCCATGATGTGACATAGACAAGAGGACCCTCATCAGAGTTGAGCCTATGCCAGCACCATGTTCTTGAGCCTCCAAAACTCTGAGCTAAATTAACATCATTTTGTTTCCATAAGTAGCCAAGGTATTTCATTACAGAAACAAAAAGCTGACGACTCTACATGGGAAGAAATTAACTATATAAAAAGATTGTTTCTGTGAAAAAAATTTAAAGCTATTTTCAAAAAGTTATAAGAGGACCTACATATAGGGTGTGACTTATTCAGAAGCATAGCGCTCCACACTTAAGAGTTCTTTGACTTGGTTCAGTGTTCTCCAGTCAACAGCTCAAAGCAATTTTTTGAACAAGGAATCCTACATTTTCATTCTGCACTGGCCTGTGCAAATTATATCACCAGTGCTGCCTGTCCTTGTTATATTTATGGTCCCAGATGGTGAGAATTAACACTCAGAATGGCAACCCTGAGATCTGTAGGTTCCGGAATGGTTTTTCATTCATTCAACATGTTTATTGGGTGCTATTCTCATCCTAGGTTTTAAGGATTAAGCAGTAAAGCAAGCAGCTGGGCCTTCATGGAATTTGCAACATGCTACACATTCTGCACCTGATTTTTATGTACCAGCTATTAACAGGACATCAGTCACAGACATGCACATAGAATGAGCAACAAATGACGTACTTCAGGAATCCCATGAAAATCCCAGCAGCCAAGGGCAGCCCCATCCATTCCAATCTTTTTCTCTCATGAAAGCCAATCAGAATTTGAGTAAGAGCAAATCTTAAACCCACTCTGATTCACAATGATAATAAATCTTTCCCAAACTTTGCTTCTTTGGACATTATTCTAGTCTATAAAATGGCAAAAAGACAGGATCATTTTAGAAAGGTTTTCAACCATAAAAGACTGAAGTCAGAGAGCAAACTGAGTTTCTAGTTAACATTTCCCAGGGGCTCTGCAAATATTGTGAGAAATGTCACTTTGTGACAGCTTGGGGTGAACACCAGGCTTGTCCTTTAAGAGATCCACTTACTGCTGTGTTGCTCAGAGGAGTGGAAAGATGTCATATTGCCAGTCTGCTTGAGAAGCAAACACGGGTTTGTTTCACACTCGAGCAACAGAGATCCTGCCTTGGAACAAATCAGCTCTTTTTCTCATTTGCTTGCTTTATAGACAGTCATGCCCATAGCCCCTCTATACCTACCCAAACTGGACTTTGTGCTTCCAGCAAGTTCAGCTGGAATAAACATGTCAACGACATGCATATATGGCTCCTGGGGCAGATGGGACCACAGTCCAGCCCTGTAAAAGCTTGTTCCCCTAGTTAGTTCTAAAATGTTAGCTTGCATCTGAATCATCTGGCAGGCTTGTTGAAATATAGATTGCAGGATCCCACCCTAGAGTTTCAGTAGGTCTTGGGCAGGTCTCCAAAATGTGCTTTTCTCTGCAAAGTTGCCAGGTAGCTGGGTCCCATCCTTTGATAACAATTTCTCTAGGCCATTGCCTTGGGTCCTGAAAGGCAGAATGATCAACACTGTCCTCCCAACAGAAAATGTCCCAAGCATTTCTATTCTCTTTGGCTTGTGGCCACCTTATCTCACTCACCTCAACTCCTATTCATCCCTCACCTCCCTCCACTTGGCCTCCAGCCCCACACTCCACCTACGATGTTCTCACCGAAGTTAACAGTGACACACCTGCTTCCAAATTTAATGGACACAGGGAATTATCATTTGGGTTCCTCACCATGTCTTACCTAAGCATGCCTAAGCTGAACTCACCATTTTCTTCCCTGCAATCCGTCTGGTGTTTGGGCCTGAATTTCAGGTGTTCTCTACAGTGTTGCTCTTATTTGCAGCAACTGTCCCTCCCTAGTCAGCGAGGTTCAGATGTGTTTTCCAGTGACGGCTCCCAAATCCACCAGACACAGGTTTGGGCATGTGTTCCCAACTACTGGTAATCCTACCAACCCAGCTCCTGGGTCCCAAAGATCGGACGGTCAATGGCCTCTGCCAGCCTGAGCAACCTTTAGGATTGTATGGGTATTTCATTAAACCTAAAACTCTGTAGCTCTGTTGATGAGAAGAAGCACTGTTCTGTCTCACTTTGGCAACACACAACCTAAAAAGAAATGGGAATGAGACAGAGACGGTTAGCATGGTCCCTGCCCAAGGATCACATGCAAATTGGTGAAGCGTTCACTAAAAAAATGAAACATTATCCTTTCGCGTATCTCTAAGCAATAATGCTTCCAATTAGAATACCAAAAAAAGGTAGATGCCAAAACAGATAAATGTTGTTTATTAAAAGATGCTCCCAGTTTCAGAAGTGTTAAACTTGAGGGGTCGGGGATGCACTTGGTGCAATGAGGGACAGAAAAATGGATGCTGGGAGAATGAAGCTGTTTCTCCTAAAACCACTGGGCGAAGTTGCAGTACCCACTCTCTCTCCATTCTGTGGAGGAAGCAGGTCTGCAAGTGAAAAGAATGAGGCCAGCACACAAAGGGAGGTGGAGCTAAAAACTGGAGAGGGAAGTAAAGAGGGTTGGCTAGCTCTGCTTCTCTCCATGAGTTCTTTTATCCTTAAGTGGTTTGAATTTGTTTTCGGTCACTTGTAAGCACTGAAGTCCTGATAGATACTGTCCTTCACCCCACAAGCATCTCCATTGTGCCAAAAGCAAATGACATCATCACACATAGTTACCCACATCACCCTTGACCACTTCCCCTCCCTCCCACCTTGAGCTAATGACAATGGCGATGTCCCCCCAACCTCCTATCTATCTTTCCAATTCTTCCATTTCTCTCCATCTGCACCTTAGTCACTCTACTCCTGACCATCACTACCCTTCACTGCACCCCTCCTAACAGGCTCCTGAACCAGGCATGACGCATATAACAATGCTCGGTCCACACTGCAGACAAAGCCATCCTCAGATGTAAGAACATGCAGCATTCTTCTGAAAAACCTTTGGCATCTCGTAATTGTCCCAGCTTCCTCTGGCTGAGCTGAATACTTTTCTGTTCTAGACTTTTAACTTCCTTTTCCCTGCCCCAAGCATTCTTCCTAACAGTCCCTTGCTTAACATCCGTTCCTCCTTCAATTTTGGTTTAGGTGTTAATTCTACGAGGGATTCTTCCACCCGCACAACAGATTAGGCTCTCCAGTCTCACTTTCCCAATTCCTTGGTCATCTTTATCATCCTTTTAAGAGCCAGACATTTTCTGGATATGTAGCTCAGTGGTAGAGAGCTTGCCTTGCCTGTTCAAGGCTCTGGGTTCCATCCCCAGCATTGTCTCTCTCTCTCTCTCTCTCTCTCTCTCTATATATATATATATATATACACACACACATACTCATTTAATGTAGTTTTTTTATATTGGGGAACACAATGAAATCTTTTCAATCAAATCTTTATAATACCCTTGAAATACTAGCAAGAGGAAGTCTTGCTTTGGGGTACTGGGCAGGCTAAGTGTACTAAAATGGTAATAATCTTCAGATTGACTGCCAGCCCTCCAACAGGACTTGCCCTGCCTGCCTGCGGGATGCATGGTTCTTGGTACGGTGCTGCACACTGGGTGGGTTAAACAATTCACATTCCATAGTCTTAGAGGCTAGAAGTCTGAGATCAAGTGATCAGTCAGGCTGATTTTTTTCTGAGACTTCTTTCCTTAGCTTGTAGATGTCATCTTTCTGTGTCCTCATTTCCTCTTTTTATCAGGACACCAGTCATATTGCATTAGAGACCACTCCAATGATCTCACTCAACCTGGTCACCTCTCTAAAGACCATATAGCCAGTCATACTCTAAAGTACCAGGAATTAGGACTTCTACATAAGAATTTTGAAAAGGAGACACAATTCAACCCATAATAGCAGTGAATGGAAGATTCATGTGGCATCACTTGAAAGTATCTGCCACACTGTCACTTCTGGAGAATGTGGGGCCAGATGATCAAGAACCCTTATCCACTGCAGTGCGTTGAATCACATGTGGCCTCCCCAAAAGATATGTCCATATCTTAACCCTTGAAATCTGTGAATGTGGCTTAACTTGGAAAAGAAGACTTTGCTGATATAATCAAGTTAAGTATTATCTCAAGATGAGATCATCATAGTTTAGGGTAGGCCCTAAATCCAATGAAAGCAGGAGGGGAGGGGAAAGGGAAGAGAAAGAAAGAGAAGAGAAAACAAGAGACACAGGGAAAGTACTGTGAATGGTGGCAGAGATCAGAATGATGCATCTATAAGCCGGGGAGCACCAAGGGTTGTAACAGGCACCAGAAGCTAGGAGAGGATCAGGGAACAGATTCTCCCTCAGAACCTACAGATGAGCCAATCCTACTGATACTGTTTATATTTTGGTCTTCAGAATGGTGAGATAATTAGTTTTTGTGGTTCTAAGTCACCCAGTTTGTGGTGATTCCTTATGACAGCCACAGAAGACTAGTAATTTTTCATTCTACTGGCAGGAAACTCTGCCTAAGAGATAGAGAATGGAAAGATTCAAAGCTTCCTTGGGAAGGTTTATTTGCTTGAAAAGTAGTCCAGTCACCAACCTAGTTAGTATGAAGACAGTTACTGTTTTGAACAGATAGCCCACTAAATGTCCCCAAAGTAGAACTAGCTCTTAAACCACCCTGGAGACTGGGGCATCCTCTCTGCTGGATAGAGGGCAAAATTTCTTTGAGTAACAAACTAAGAAGTTTTTTTTTTTTTTCACCGAATAGCTCCTTTCCCAGAAAGCTTAACATCAAATTGCTTTGTAATATCCGGCAACAAGTACTGATAGCAAATTTCCTTACCAGCTTTTGTAATCCCAATGACATCACTGAATGGCCATCAAGGAAGGAAGTTGTTCTGAGTAGCTGGGATGGCATCACTAGCTCTGAAACAAACAACAAAAAAAAAAAGAAACAGGAAATTCTGCATTCAGCTGTTAACTGATAAATGAAGGAGGAACTGGCTTTTAAACTAAGTTCCTTAACTAAGCAGCATTCTCAATTACTTGTCTTTATTTAGCTTATTTACTTGCATAATCTTGAAGTTCCCAGCCAGAAAGTCTCCTTGTTCCCAATAAACTAAGGAGTATATAAGGCAGAGGCACCTCACTCTGGGGATACCTAGTTCATACTGGTTTAGGTCAGCCATAAGCAAAGGGGCAAAGGATGAAAGAGAGAGCGAGAAGGAAGGAAGGAAGGGAGGGAGGGAGGGAGGGAGGGAGGGAAGAAGGAAGGAAGGAAGGAAGGAAGGAAGGAAGGAAGGAAGGAAGGAAGGAAGGAAGGAAGGAAGGAAGGAAGGAAGGAAAGAAGGAAGGAAGGAAGGAAGGAAGGAAGGAAGGAAGGAAGGAAGGAAGGAAGGAAGGAAGAAAGAAAGAGAAAGAGAAAGAAAGGAAGGAAGGAAGGAAGCTGGGCAGTGGCGGGTCACACCCGTACAATCCTAGCTACTCAGGAGGCAGAGATCGAGGTTCGAAGCCAGCCCAGGCAAATAGTTTGCAAGACCCTATCTCAAAAAACCCATCACAAAAAAGGGCTGGGGAGTGGCTCAAGGTGTAGGCCATGAATTCAAACCCCAGTACTGCAAAAAAGTAATAACAAAAATAAAGAAGGAAGGAAGGAAGGGAACGAAAGGAGGGAAGAAGAAGTAAAGGGAGGGAGGGAAGCAAAGGAAGAAAAAAAGAAGGAAGGAACGAACAAATGAAGGAAGGAAAGAAATGACATGCAGACAGCCAATAAACGTTTGAATTGGCCAATCTCACAAATTGCATAAGAGTTTTCCAGAGAAACTGAATCAGTAGTATGTGTGTATAATTTATATATAAAAAATATAAAGAGATTTATTTTAAGGAATTGTCTCACACAGTTGGGGATAGCACAATATACAAGGCAAGTCATCAACTGGAGCTGACCCTGGGAAGAGTCAGTGTTACTGCTGGAGTTCACAGGCAGGCTGGAGTGTATGGAGTCAGGTTCCTTGGGTGACCTCAGTCTTTTTTTTAAGGCCTCAGCTGGCAGAATGAGGTCTATCCACATTATGGAGAGTAACCTGATTTACTCAAAGTCTTCTGATTTTAATGTGAATAACATCTAAAAAATACCATCACAGCAACATCTAGACTGCTGTTTCACCAAAAACTGGCTACCACCTTCTTGCCAAGTTGACACATAACATTAATTATCATACTAATAATAAACAAGAAAATATAATTTACAATAAGCTATTTTTTACCCATCAGATTTTCAGACATTAAAAAGAATCTCATCTCTTTGATCAAGGGATAAAAGAACTCTCATGTATGACTGTGGAGCACAGACACCTACTTTGCTGAGGGCAGTTTGGCAATATCAAAGTGGAAAATGTGCATATCCTTTGACCCCACAATTCTGCTGCTTATCAAGAGGATAATCATCAAACAGCCACAGCACGGTATGTGTACATGAGTGCTCTAGCAACACTGTGAGATGCTCCTGGGCTTATGATGGAGTTACCCCCGATGAACTCATTATTATATTGAATATATAGTAAGTCTGAAACACATCAAACACACCTACTTTACCATAACTCATACTTGAGGGCCAGGTGCCGGTGGCTCACGCCTATAATCCTAGCTACTTGGGAGACTGAGATGGAGGGCAGGGATAGCAGTTCAAGGCCAGCCCAGGCAAATAGTTCATGAGAACCCCATCTCCAGAAATACAAACAAACAAAAAATCATACGTAGCCTAGGCTGCCTTAAATATGCTCAGAACATTTACATTAGCCTGTAGTTAGGCAAAATCATCTATTTTATAACAAAGTGTTGAATATAAAATTCAAAATTCAAAGTATGGTTCCTACTGAACAAATATCACTTTTGCACCATGTAAAGTCAAAATGTCTTAAGTCAAACCATTGTAAGTCAGGGACAATCTGTATACAATAATGTAAAATTGGAAGCAGCTTCAGTGTACGTCAGCTGGGAACAGGTTAAACAGTTTTGGCATGTGTCCACAATGGAGACATCTTAGACTTTAGAAAGAATAAGGGTGTCCTATACTCACTGACAAGAGCTTGAATCTGCTCTATGCAGATTCTACCCACCTCACTACTAGGGGTCTTCATGTTTCACATGCACAAAATTGATGTCCTCCCATTGCTGTTAGAATGTTTTGTTTGGTTAATTATTTTCATGGTCCCTCTCCTTTACTATAGATTGAGTGGGTAAGTGCTATAGCTTAAATCTTAAATGTCCACCAAAGATCCATGTGTTAAAGGCTTGGTCTCCACCCTAGGACACTATTGGTAAGTACTAGAAACTTTAAGAGGTGAGCCTGAGTGTGAGGTCTTACGGTCATTGTGAGTGTGCCCTGGAAGATACTGTGGGGACCCTCCTCCCACTTCTTTTTCTCTGAGGTAAGCAGTTTTGCTCCACCATGTGCCCCTGCCATGAGGTACAGACTTACCACAGGCCCAATGCAACAGGGCCAATCATTCATAGACTGGAACTTCCCAAACTGTGAGCCAAAATAATCCCATTCTCTTTATCAGTTGATTATCTCAGGCCTTTGTTAGAGTGATGGAAAGTCCACTACCACACTGAATAACCTCCTTCCTTAGTCCTAACCCTCTCCCATAGGCAACCCTTCCAACGTATTTAATCTGCATCTTGTGTTTTTATGCATTCTTGTGCTTGTATTGTTGTTTGGTAGAGAACTTTGGTTCTGGTGGGATCTGGCTAAGGGAAAGTTGGCTTGGGGACCCTGGAGTTAAGTGGATGTATTTATGTGTTATTAATCACTGCATGTCTTCTTGCTATTGTATTAGTATCCCCAAACTGTATTCTTTTCTTAAACAGGTTTTCCAAAATTTTAACACTTTCTCTAGACCCTTCCCCCAAACTGGGCCTGCCCACACAGAGAAGCACAGTGTTAGTTGCTTCAGAGTCCATGTCTCCCTAGGGTGGCCTTGGATTTTGATGGCTCCATCCTGATCTTAGTTTTGTAGCATTCCACTTGTAGATGGGTCCTTGATTTTCCACTTAACAAGTGACTCAGGGTATGGTTTTCAACCCACACCTTTTTGTTCATTTTTATTGTTGTTCTGCTCCCGCTGTACTCTAGGCAGATGTACACACACACACACACACACACACACTTCTTTGTTCAAAAAAACAATTCTTTTGTTTATTTATTTTTTAATTATTTTGGTAGTACTGGGGGTTGAACTCCAGGCCTCGCACATGCTAGGCAGGAACTCTACCACTTGTGCCATGCCTCGGGCCCCCCCCACACTTCTATATGGGGTTCAGTTGTGTTTCTTATTTACATCAGAAGCTGGAGTACAAATTGGCCATGAGTTAGTTTGGCTTTTTGTTTTGTTTTGGGTTTCTTACTTTTCTGAGACAGTATCCTGCTCTGTAGCCAAGGTTGACCTCAACTAGCATTCCTCCTGCCTCAACCTTCCAAGTGCTGCACCACCAAGCCCAGCTCCGCAGCTAGTTTTTAAAAATGCGCTCAAACATACAAGGCAAACACTTCTCGAGAACGTCCACAGCTGTAGCCCTGACTTTAAAGAACACGAATAAGACATCAGGCTTCAGTGGCAGGTGCTCCATCTGAGTCTGAGTTAAGGTTGTTTAATAAGGTGAACATATTTGCAACTGCCCCTAACAAAAACAAGAGAGAGGAAAACACTTCTAAATTAGAAAAGAACCTCAAGCCAACATCTTGGGGGAAAATTTTTATCAGAGAAAAAGTGCTTGATAGCTACTGTTTACAGAAGCGCTGTATAGCCATGCACTGTGTTTCCTTTGAGACAGCCCTGGAAGACCGCCCCCCTTCCTTGGGCCCAATTTTGTTTGTTTTGTTGGGGAAGGGAGTTGTTTTCATCTTCTTCCCCATCCCACCCCCACTAGTGCTGTCCCAAAGGCATTACCACTACCTATGAGACTTATCTAGCTGGTGAAGCAGCTCAAGCATGAGGTCCTGAGTTCAACAACTAGTACCATCCTCCTCCATCAAAAAGGTTAACCATCATTTCTTTGTCAGACTTTTAAATCATTTTCTCTGGTTATAAAGTGGTATCCATTCCTGTATTGGGCAAATATTTGCTAGGCCCTTTTCTAGGTACTTGTTTCATGAGATTTCCCTATGATATTTGCAAACGCTAAATTTAACATCATAATTTTTTATGATAAACAAGTCTCAGAATTACTTTAACCCGTCTCTTTTGGTTAAACCTTCAGTTTATTTCCAGTTTTTCCTGTTGTAAATAACGTCACAATTATCTTCCTTGACTACTCAGCAGTTGCCCCCTTATCCATGGCTTCAGTTTCCATGGGTCTGGTTACCTGTAACCAACCGTAGTCCAAAAATATTCAATGGAAAATTCCAGAAATAAGCAATTCATAAGTCTTAAATAACTTTTTTAAATGTACTGTTATTTTTCTATTTATTATTAGCTATTGTTGTTAATCTCTTACCCTGTTTTATTTATAAATTAGACTTTATCATAGATATGGATATATAGGAAAAATCTTCAGTTTCAGACATCCACTGGGGTCTTGGAACACATCCCCCCGAGAATAAGGAGGGACCCTTGTCTATATGAGTCTTTAGTATAGATATGTAGGAATAGAGTTACTCCAGTGAAGTATGAATATCTCCAGGTTTCTTAAAATATTTTGGCAGGCTTTCTAATGCATGCTCTTCCCTTTGACTTCCTCAAATCCTCTCCAAGTAAAGAGTCACTCATCTCTAAAGACTGGGCAAGTACCCTTCCATTCCTTTAATAGGGGTTTGTCCTGGAAGTGGGAGTGGGGGGGAGGTGGCCCAAACAATGTATACACATGTGAGTAAATGTAAAAACAATAAAATAAAAAAAAAATAGGGGTTTGTTGATTCCTAAAATAATTTCATTTTCTGGTACCAATAAAAGTAATCCAGGGGTGATAAAAATTAATGTTGTTTTCTTTGACATTATAGTGCTTTATCATTCTTCTTAGAATCATTTTTTGTTTGTTTTGAGACAGGGGCTTACTATATAGCCTAGGCTAGCCTTAAACTTACCATCTTCCTGTCTCAGCCTCCCAAGTACTGAGACTACAGATGTGAGCCACAATGCCCAGAATAGGATCACAGTTTTTGCTCTTTTTGCAAAGGCAAACAGTAAAAGAAAAAAATACATGCATACACTGTTTGTTATCACTCTGGACAGACAAATTGTAGACCTGGGAAGGCAACTGCTTGTGAGAACTAGGGAGTTATGTGAAGGTATGTAAGGCTGTATCGGTCATCTTCATTACTTCATGCACCAGGTTTTTAGAGGAGAGCATAGCTAACACATCCCTGTATCCTTACTCACAACACCAATGCACTGAACAAATGAGCATTGCTAACTCATCAGCGTCTCCACTCTGGCTGGGCAAATGGTAAAAAGGCCTCACAGTCAAGCTTATCAATATGGAAGCAAATTTTATTGCATGGCATTTTATCCCCTAATTTCATTTTTTCTGGAACAACTCATACTAAGAAAAATTTCAACTTTCCAAGAAACCCAGTTCTATCTTGAGAATATCATCAGTACATTGTGCTCAAAAGAATCAAAGGGAAAACAAAACCAGGAACAAGTTCCCTTGGCCTAGTTCAAGGAGAATATTTTAACTACACTGCCTTGTTGACTTATTTAGATCAGAAGTCTTCTTAGCAAGAATTTTCTTTACATAACTGTCTGCTTAAGACAAGAATTATTAAAATAGAAATTTAAGTTTTCCTCTTTCCAGAAAGCCAAGAGGTCTAAACATAACTATTGCCTAGTCTTTTCCCTCTGGCTGACTCAGGTCATGAAGAAATCCGTGATAAGGGCACAGAGGGTTTCTTCTCTGGAGGACAAAAGTAGAGAATAGAATTTATGGTGGGATATGAATGAGCTGCTGTTACTCATTTTTCCAACAATGGTTTTTTTTTTTTTTTTTTTGGTGCTTAGTACATGTATTAGTCAGCATAACATCTCTATAACAAATACCTAAACAAGTCAACTTAAAAAGAAAAAAGGTTTATTTCGGCTCACAGTTTTGGAGGTATAACTCCATGGTCAGTTGGCCTTGCTACTTTGGGCCTGTAACTAGGCAGCACATCATGGTAGGATCATCATGGGACTGTGTGATAGAGCAAAACTACTCACCTTATAGCTGGGAAGCAAAAAGGAAAGAGGAAGAGATGGGATTCCCTCTGAGGGCACACCCCAATAACCTAACCACCTCCCACTGGGCCCAATGTCTTAAGTTTTCCATCTACCTCCCAGTAGTAACAAGCTCAGCACCAAGCATTTAATGCCTGGGCCTTTGGGGGGACACTCCAGATGTATACTATAGTAGCATGTGCCAAAAACGAAAGTAGGCACTGTCTCAAAAGAGACACATAATCTCCCCTCATGGTGTGTGCTGCTACGTAAGAAGCAACATGAAACAAATAATCACACCCATCAATATAAAACCCAGTCTTGCTAAATGCTGGGCACCAAAAACACAGAGCTGTGAAGGCCCATAATTAAGGGTTTCCCCTTAATGTTGCTGGTGATGAGATCAGGAGAATGAGTCATGGTTAACAGGAAAAGAGGGAAGGAAGTGTGTTTCAAGCAGAGAAAAGAACATGTCCAGAAGGGCTGAAGTTAAGAGTTAAGGGAAGGGGCAAGTGTGCAGAGCAACGCCAAAGAAATGGCAAGCCCTTGCAGACCATAAACTCTGGGTTTTCATGGTAAGAATAATTAGTAGGTCAGCTGGCTAGAGTCCTTCTCTATCCAGATGGGAATCGTGGATAGACCAGGAGAAACTCCTCCAGTTATTCCAGGCCCTTGGATGGTTTTTGTAATCCTCAGTGAGCAGCAGCAACAGATAGCACCCTCTCGTGTTGCAACTCTTGTACAGTCCCTGGGTGGTGGGATCCTTATTCCTACCACAATAAGGGTTACAGCTCCCATTCCTCAGTGATAGGGACCCAGGGCACTTGACAGTGGTGGTGATGGGAGATGTCTTCCCATACCCACGGTCCACATTTCTTCTTTCTGGCTCACCACAGCCTCTGTCTCTTCAGCCTCAGCTATCTACTCTCTCATTTTTACTCTACTTCCATGGTCTCTCATTGTCTCTGCCACTTCTGCTCCACTGTCACCTTTCACCACTACATCTATAGTCACTATCACTATTGCTGCTGCTACCACCAGATCTGCAATTGGCCACCACCATTGTTATATCTACTCCTGCTGCTGCCAGCTCTCACCAGCTGCTGATGTCAGCTTCAATGATGCCAGGGTGGCTCTTGCCACCCTCACTGTTGCTGCCACCTCTGCTACCACTTCTTCTCTTCAGTTTACCAATTCAGCTGTTGTATGAGTGATAAAAATCAAAAGGAGATAAGAAAGACCACATGAAAGAAGTCTTTATTGGATCTCATGCTGTAATACCAGGAGGAAGGATAGAAGAGTGTCTCCCAGCTGACTCACAAAGTGAGCCAAACAGCTTGCTCAGAAGCCAGAAAGGTGTAACCAAGGATGTCTTTACACCAGTCACAGGCCTTCTGCCAGACTACCAAGGGAAGTGCTCTCCCTCTGGCCTGGGTAGAAATGGTTATGGAGTCATCTAGAGTTTGCCCTCTGGGATATTGACTTCAGAAGCCGGAGCTGTGCTTCAGGGGGTAGCTTCCTCAAGGTGTCCACGGAGTGTTCAAAGTGGCCAGAACTGGCACGAGGGCAGTCTGGCTGCCTGATTGGCAGTTTTTCATTCAAGGCCTCTGAGGCCCCAGGGAAGTGTCTACCAGCTATCAATTAGGGAGTCAAATTGCCCCAGACATCTCAGCTTATTTAAAGGAAAAATAAACATGAAAGGAGTGCTTACAATAAAGGCCTGTCATTAACATCAACGGAGCTTTAACGTTATTTAACAGTGCTCTGCCAATGCTTAACATCTGCCCCAGTGCCCCAGGGAGAGGTGGGTCCCTACCTTCTATTTCATTATGGCCTAGCAATTCCACTCACAGGTATTTACCCAACAGAAATGAAAACTTATGGCCACAAAAGATTTGAACATAAATATTCATGGCAACCTCAAAATAGCCCCAAACTGGAAGTAACCCAAATGCCCATCAGCAGAATAATAAGTAGATTAATTGCCATATCTTCACATAATAGTCACATTCAGCAAGTAAAAGGAACAGACAACGGATGCACACACTACCACGGAAGGGTCTTAAAAAGATCATGTTGAATAAAATTCATACTTTCTCTATATTTGCATGAAATCCACAAATAGAGAAAACTAAGTCATGTAATAAAAATCATCAGACAGTGCCTGTGGCTCATACCTGTAATCCTAGCTACTCAGGAGGTAGAGATCAGAGGGACTGCAGTTTGAGGCCAGCCAGGGCAAATAGTTCACAAAACACTATTTTGAAAATACCCAACACAAAACAGAGCTGGCAGGGTGGCTCAAGTGGCAGTATGCCTGCCTAGCAAGTGTAAGGACATAAGATCGAAGCCAAAAAAGAAGAAAGAAAAGGAAAGAAAAATCAGACAGTGGCTGTCTCTGGGGAAGGGGATGGGTAATATAAGGGAAAGGAGAAAGCAAAGGAATTTTCCAAGTGGAGTGAAATATCCTTCATCTTGTTTGGGCTAGTGGTTTCACAGGTATATCCAACTATCAAAACTCATCAAATTAGTTAGGTATGGTAGCACATATGTAGTCTAAGCTACTACAGAGGCTGAAGCAGGAGATCACTTGAGCTCATGAGTTTGAGACCAGTCTGGGCAACACAGAAAGACCTCATTTCAAACAAAACAAAACCTCCTCATCAAGCTGTGCTGAAGACCAGGGCATTTTATTTTATATACATATATTTATATCTTTGATATTATGTATCAAAGATTTTAAAGGCAAATACACATATATAAGTGTTGCAAGCACAAGAAGAACATTAGATTTGCAATGCAAAGAGAGTGCCCTGGTCTAGAGAATTAGAAAGATCCAGAATGGGATTGCGATTCCAAGATGGCGGCTAGAGGGAGGAAGCAGAAAGCGAGCCTCCTATGGTAAAATCTTGGAGAGAACTATTAATTAAACAACTCAAGACCTGTGAAAAGAAAATGCAAGAACTCACCGACTCCATCAAAAGACCAAACTTGAGACTCATGGGCATCAAAGAAGGAGAAGAGGTGCAAGTGAAGGGAATGCATAATATATTCAACAAATAATAATGGAAAATTTCCCAAATCTAGAGAAACATACTCCCATACTGATGCAAGAGGCCTCCAGGACACCAAACAGACCAGATCAAAATAGAACTACCCCATGACATATCATCATTAAAACAACAAGTTCAGAAACTAGGGAAAGAATATTGAAGGCTGTAAAAGAGAAAAAACAAGTAACATACAAAGGTAAACCCATCAAAATCACAGCAGTCTTCTCAAAAGAAACATTAAAAGCAAGAAGAGTATGGGGTGAGATCTTCCAGGCACTGAATGAAAATAACTTCAACCCCAGGATACTCTACCCAGCAAAACTATCATTCAAAATAGATGGAGCAATAAAAGTCTTCCATGATAAGCAGAAACTAAAACAATATGTGACCACAAAGCCACCACTACAAAGGATTCTTCAAGGGATTCTAAACACAGAAAGTAAAACCCAAGTTAACCATGAAAAGACAGGCAGCACCAAACCACAGGAAAAGAAAAAGCAAGAAAGTAGAGAGTAACCTCAACTTAGGTACACACAATCAAACCTTCAAACAACTAAGACAACTAAATGGCAGGAATCACCACATACCTATCAGTACTAACGCTTAATGTTAACAGACTTAATTCACCCATCAAAAGGCACTGCTTGACGAAATGGATTAAAAAGGAAGATCCAACAATTTGTTGCTTACAGGAGACCCATCTCACCGACAGAAATAAGCATAGGCTTAGGATGAAAGGCTGGAAGAAGATTTACCAAGCCAATGGCCCCTGAAAACAGGCAGGAGTAGCAATACTTATCTCTGACAAAGTAGACTTCAAACCTACATTGATCAAACGAGATAAAGAAGGACATTCCATACTAATAAAAGGGGAAATAGACCAAAAGGAAATAATAATCATCAACCTGTATGCACTCAATGTCAATGTGCCCAATTTCATCAAACATACACTGAAAGACCTAAAGCATATATTAACACCAACACAGTGGTTGTGGGAGACTTTAACACCCCATTATCATCAATAGATAGGTCATCCAAACAAAAAATCAATAAAGAAATCCAAGATCTAAAATATACCATAGATCAAATGGACCTAGTTGATGTCTACAGAACATTTCATCCAACTTCTACACAATATACATTCTTCTCAGCAGCCCATGGAACCTTCTCCAAAATACATCATATCCTAGGGCACAAAGCAAGTCTCAGCAAATAAAAGAAAATAGAAATTATACCGTGCATACTATCTGATCACAATGCAATAAAAGTAGAACTCAACAACAACAGTAAAGACAAAAAACATGCAAACAGCTGGAAACTAAATAACTCATTACTTAATGAACAATGGATCATCGATGAAATAAAAGAGGAAATTAAAAAGTTCCTGGAAGTCAATGAAAATGAAAACACAACCTACCAGAACCTATGGGACACAGCTAAGGCAGTCTTCAGAGGAAAGTTTATAGCCATGAGTGCATATATTAAAAAGACTGAAAGATCCCAAATCAATAACCTAATGATACATCTCAAACTCCTACAAAAACAAGAACAAGCAAATCCCAAAACAAATAGAAGGAGAGAAATAATAAAAATAAGAGCTGAAATCAACAAAATAGAAACCAAAACAACCATACAAAGAATTAATGAAACAAAAAGTTGGTTCTTTGAAAAAATAAACAAGATCTACAGACCCCTGGCAAACCTGACTAAAATGAGGAGAGAAAAAACCCAAATTAGTAGAATCAGGAATGCAAAAGGGGAGATAACAACAAACACCATGGAAGTCCAGGAAATCATCAGAGACTACTTCGAGAACCTATATTCAAATAAATTTGAAAATCTTAAAGAAATGGACAGATTTCTAGATACATATGATCTTCCAAAACTGAACCAAGAGGAAATTAATCACCTGAATAGATCTATAACACAAAATGAAATTGAAGCAGCAATCAAGAGTCTCCCCAAAAAGAAAACCAGGACCTGATGGATTCTCTGCTGAATTCTATCAGACCTTTAAAGAAGAACTGATACCAACCCTCCTTAAACTGTTCCACGAAATAGAAAGGGAAGGAAAACTGCCTAACACATTTTATGAAGCCAGTATTACACTTATCCCAAAACCAGGCAAAGACACCTCCAAAAAGGAGAACTATAGGCCAATCTCCTTAATGAACATTGGTGCAAAAATCCTCAACAAAATAATGGCAAACCGAATTCAGCAACACATCAAAAAGATTATTCACCATGACCAAGTAGGCTTCATCCCAGGAATGCAGGGGTGGTTCAACATAGGAAAATCAATAAATGTAATAAACCACATTAACAGAAGCAAAGACAAAAACCACTTGATCATCTCAATAGATGCAGAAAAAGCCTTTGATAAGATCCAACACCATTTCATGATAAAAGCTCTAAGAAAACTAGGAATAGAGGGAAAGTACCTCAACATTATAAAAGCTATATATGACAAACCTACAGCCAGCATTATACTTAACGGAGAAAAACTGAAACCATTCCTTCTAAAATCAGGAACTAGACAAGGATGCCTACTATCTCCACTCCTATTCAACATAGTACTGGAATTCCTAGCCAGAACAATTAGGCAAGAAGAAGGAATAAAAGGAATATAAATAGGTAAAGAAACTGTCAATATGTCCCTATTTGCAGACGACATGATCCTATACCTTAAAGACCCAAAAAACTCTACTCAGAAGCTTCTAGACATAATCAATAGCTATAGCAAGGTAGCAGGATATAAAATCAACATAGAAAAATCATTAGCATTTCTATACACTAAGAATGAGCAAACTGAAAAAGAATGTATGAAAACAATTCCATTTACAATAGCCTCAAAAAAATCAAATACCTACGTGTAAACCTAACAAAAGATGTGAATGACCTCTACAAGGAAAACTATAAACTTCTGAAGAAAGAGATTGAGGAAGACTATAGAAAGTGGAGAGATCTCCCATGCTCATGGATTGGTAGAATCAACATAGTAAAAATGTCTATACTCCCAAAAGTAATCTACATGTTTAATGCAATTCCCATCAAAATTCCAATGACATTCATTAAAGAGATTGAAAAATCTACCATCAAATTTATATGGAAACACAAGAGGCCACGAATAGCCAAGGCAATACTCAGTCAAAAGAACAATGCTGGAGGTATCACAATATCTGACTTCAAACTATATTACAAAGCAGTAGCAATAAAAACAGCATGGTACTGGCACAAAAACAGACATGAAGACCAGTGGAACAGAATAGAGGACCCAGATATGAAGCCACACAACTATAACCAATTTGTCTTTGACAAAGGAGCTAAAAATATACGATGGAGAAATAGCAGCCTCTTCAACAAAAACTGCTGGGAAAACTGGTTAGCAGTCTGCAAAAAACTGAAACTAGATCCATGTATATCACCCTATACCAAGATTAACTCAAAATGGATCTAGGATCTTAATATCAGACCCCAAACTCTAAAGTTGATATAGGAAAGAGTAGGAAATACTCTGGAGTTAGTAGGTATAGGTAAGAACTTTCTCAATGAAACCCCAGCAGCACAGCAACTAAGAGATAGCATAGATAAATGGGACCTCATAAAACTAAAAAGCTTCTGCTCATCAAAAGAAATGGTCTCTAAACTGAAGAGAACACCCACAAAATGGGAGAAAATATTTGCCAGCTATACATCAGACAAAGGACTGATAACCAGAATATATAGGGAACTTAAAAAACTAAATTCTCCCAAAACTAATGAACCAATAAAGAAATGGGCAAGTGAACTAAACAGAACTTTCTCAAAAGAAGAAATTCAAATAGCCAAAAAACACATGAAAACGTGCTCACCATCTCTAGCAATAAAGGAAATGCAAATTAAAACCACACTAAGATTCCACCTCACCCCTGTTAGAATAGCCATCATCAGCAACACCACCAACAACAGGTGTTGGCGAGGATGCAGGGAAAAAGGAACCTTCTTACACTGTTGGTGGGAATGTAAACTAGTACAACCACTCTGGAAAAAAATTTGGAGGCTACTTAACAAGCTAGACATTGATCTACCATTTGAACCAGAAATACCACTCTTGGGGATATACCCAAAAGACTGTGATACAGGTTACTCCAGAGGCACCTGCACACCCATGTTTATTGGGGCACTATTCACAATAGCCAAGTTGTGGAAACAGCCAAGATGCCCCACTACTGATGAATGGATCAAGAAAATGTGGTATCTATACACAATGGAATTTTATGCAGCCATGAAAAAGAATGAAATGTTATCATTTGCTGATAAATGGATGGAATTGGAGAACATCATTCTGAGTGAGGTTAGCCTGGCCCAAAAGACCAAAAATCATATGTTCTCCCTCATATGTGGACATTAGATCAAGGGCAAACACAACAAGGGGATTAGACTATGAGCACATGATAAAAGCGAGAGCACACAAGGGAGGGGTGAGGATAGGTAAGACACCTAAAAAATTAGCTAGCATTTGTTGCCCTTAATGCAGAGAAACTAAAGCAGATACCTTAAAAGCAACTGAGGCCAATAGGAGAAGGGGACCAGGAACTAGAGAAAAGGTTAGATCAAAAAGAATTAACCTAGAAGGTAACACACACACACACACAGGAAATTAATGTGAGTCAACTCCTTGTATAGCTATCCTTATCTCAACCAGCAAAACCCCTTGTTCCTTCCTATTATTGCTTATACTCTCTCTACATCAAAATTAGAGATAAGGGCAAAATAGTTTCTGCTGGGTATTGAGGGGGGGGAGAGGGAGGGGGCGGAGTGGGTGGCAAGAGAGGGGGTGGGGGCAGGGGGGAGAAATGACCCAAGACTTGTATGCACATATGAATAATAAAAAAAAAAAAGAAAGATCCAGAACTGAAGTGGGGCTGTCAGTTCCTCTCCTGCATGTGAGATACCTGACACCCACGTATCCTTGCACATTAATGGGCGTCAGCTCCTCACTGCCTTTAATACAGAAGAATTCAGGCCTCCTGTAGGAATTGTCAACAGATCACAAAGGGAATCTTGCTGCAGAAAAAAGCTGGATAAGACAATTAAGGAGGGGGGCAGGGTGGTGGCCCAAACAATGTATAGACACGTGAGTAAATATAAAAATGATAAAATAAAAAAAATTTTAAAAAGAGAATTAAGGAAGGCACAGACAAAGCAGACAGCTAAACTTCTGTGACATAAAAGTTTTAAAATCAAGACTAAAATAATCATGTTTGTTTATAATATTTTAATTCTGTCAAATGCTTCCTTGAGTTCCTTTCCCTGCAGCTACAATTTTCTTCTGAAATTAAGAAATCTAGCATGCTGAGACTAACTGATGCAACAAGGAAGCAAAGATTACCCTTTATCTGTAGCTGGAATTAATAGAATTAAAATAAGACACTGGTGGAGTAGCTCAAGTGGTAGAGTGCCTGCCTAACAAGTGTGGGAGGCCCAGAGTTCAAACCCAAGTGCCACAAAAAAATAAATAAAATAAAAGAGAAATACAATAGTGTCAGGCTATGTCTCAAAAAGAATAGAGACTATATTGTGGCAGTGAAACAAGGTTTGGGAAGGGAAGGCTGAGATGTAGAATTGTGTACAGGAGCTTAAATGGCTTAATTCCAGGCACTAGCACAAATCAGAAAGGCACATGTGTGCTGAAGGTGTAAAAGAACCACGGAAGGTAGGTGCTTTCAAACTGAGAGGATTCTTAAAGAGTGTTCCGGCCTACACAACTCACAGATGATGTGATTTGGTTAAGCAACTGAATTACCCAGGAATATTCACAGCTAACATTTGATTAGCAATTTAACAAGTGCCTCTGTGTTTACTGCCTCGTGTAACCCTCTTCAAGTAGCGTTTCTTAATTCCTCTTTCAGAAGCGGGGGCTCAGAGAGTTCAGCCAAGAAAGCCAGTGCCCACCAAGGTTTAAGTTTCTCCTGTTCCACACCAAATCACTCTGTGACAGTCCCCAGCTCCCTTGCGGTTGGAGGCATGCCCTAGCATAAAACACTGTTCTGAACAATGGAATATGGGAGAAAGTGATAAGAGATGTCTGCAGGGCTGGCCAGGAAAACCTAGCATTCAGTCCTGTTTCCTGAACTTTCTCTCTTATCTGCCAGCTAGATAGATGCACAGGATCCAGTAGAAGACTCCAGGAATCCGTGGGATGATGAAGCCACCACGGAGAACAGGTTTGTGTCCACGTGACTCTATACAGCAGAGACTTTTTTCTCACCTCACTGACCATTAGACTGTAACAGGAGTGAGAAAGCCCCCCGCCCTTTTTCATGGCAGTACTGGGGTTTGAACTTAAGGCCTTATGTTTGATAGGCAGGTGCTCTACCACTTAAGTCATGCTCCAGCCCAAGAAATAAACATTTATTGGGTCAAGATACTATGTTTTGGGGGGTTGTAGCACTTAGCTTAACATAGAAAAGATATGCAAAATCTACATATAATTTATTCAACAAAAATTGAGCACTTATTAGATGTGACAGACATTAGACACAATCAATGAATTAGGACCAGTCTGGCTGTGGCCTTATGAGGCTTACATCCAGCAGTTCTCCCAGTTATGGATGGGGCCGGGATCCAGAGGAAGGTCTGCTCTCCATTTCTTCACTTCCATTTCACATGCTTCCTCCCAAAGCCTTAGTCTAGAAGGGATTAGAAAACCATTGTTTTCATATAATTAATTTTTCAGTTATTTTAAGATTTAACCTTAAATCCGTATTTCACTCTATTCTGTTGAGAATGGCACAAATCCTTTTCCTTGTTACTGAACAGTAGGTGACATTAGCTCCTCCAGATCTAATCTTCTAGGAGCCTGTGAATCTTTTCACATGATCAGTGTGCTAGTTAACTCTGGGGAAGCCTGGAAACTCAGTAAAGCCTGAGTTTGCATGTGTCTGTGAGTGTTGCCAGAGAAGGTTGCCATAGGGGTCTGAACTGAGTGGGGAAGACTTGCCCTGATTGTGGGCAGCACCATCCATTAGTCTGGGACCCAGAAGGAAGGAAGTCACAGAAGGGAGCCACTCTCAAGTGCCTGCTCCATCCTTCCTGCACAGGTGGGATTTTTGTTGTTTTTGCTGCGTCTTTTATGGACATTGGGCTCCAGACTCTTCAACCACTGGACAGGGGCTGGCACTAATGACTCTCCAGGGGGCTTCCAGGCCTTCAGCCTTGCGCTGGGTTGCGTCATTGGTCTCCCTTGTCCTGAGGCTTCCAGCTTCTTAGACTGAGCAGCCACCAATTTTCCTGGCTCTCTAGCCAGTTGGCAAATGGCCTTTGTGGGACTAGCCAGCCTCTGAAGATGTGAGACAGTCTATAATAAATCCCCTCATAATGACATATATTCCATTGGTCTGTTTTTCTGGAGAGCCCTAATACCACTGATTTTAGTGGTGTGTCAGGGTCACTAATCAGAGCAACTGTCACATTGTAATGGATTGTTGCCATAGAGACTGCACGAGATTGACTTAAATCTTTCAGACTGTGGTTGTCCCAACAACCATTGGATTTTTAGAAGAAAATGCTCAGAGCCCTGTTTCTTACACACTATTCTCTTATGCAGATAAACAACTATGGTGGGCATATTGGTGCAGCTTGTGCAGGCCAATGGATTGTGAGTTTTCATTTGTTTCTGGATCTTGTTTTCTTGTGGGGGGGGTTGTTTATTTTGTGTGGGGGTGAGGGAGTTAGAGGAGATCAAATGCAGGCCTTGTGCATGCTAGGCAAGTACTTGAACACTTGAGCTGTGCCCTACCTTTTTTGGTTTGTGTTTCTGTTTTCTTTCTCTCTTTCACTTCCTTCCTTCCTTTCTTCCTTCCTTCTCTCCCACCTTCCTCCCCTCCCTCCTTTCCTCCCTACTTCTTTCCCTCCTACCTCCCTTCTTCACTTGTTTCCTTCCTTCCTTCCTCCCTTCTTTCCCTCTCCTTCTTTCATTTCTTTCTTTCTTTTGCCCAGGTTGGCCTTGAACTCTCAATTTTCCTCTCTGCCTTCTAAATAGCTGGGATTACAGAAATATGCCACCACACCCAGCTTTAGATATTTCTTTTTAAAAAATAAAATCAATACTATGTTTCCCTCTTACCCAAGTGAATTTCACATGATTGCTATTTTATATGTTAAGACTCTTCAGTTGTAACACAATATCTAGTGTTAACAAAAAGTTAATTTGGGGACTCAAGTAATTGGACGGATTTCTCTTTCTCCATCTCCCACACATCCTTTGAATTGACTTCATCCTCAGACAGATAATGTATCTCCTCATGGTCAAAAGATGACTGCAGAAACTCCAGCCTCATAGTCCCTCTCAAGTTCATGTCCAGCAGAGATGGCAAATGTGTCTGTTGCCAGGCATTGTGGTTCACACCTGTAATCCCAGCTACTTTCAAGGCAGAGGCAAGAGGATTTGAGAGTTTGAGGCCAGCCAGGGCAAAGTTTGGAGACCCTATCTCAGAAACAAACACACACACAAAAAAAAAATTTTTAAGGGGAGGGGCATGGCTTAAGAAGTAGCAGGCTTGCCTAACATTCGACAGGCCCCGGGTTCAATCCTCAGCACCAAAGCATCTGTTGGTGGCATTCAGAAATGTCTTGAAATGTCCTCTGATGGCACTGACTTAGGTCACATGTCCCCTGCAGGACCACATGTACATTCAGGTTGCATTAGGCCTGGCCATGACTCTGCTCTTGTAGGAGGTCAGAGTTTCCCTGAGATCTATCTCAGAAGCTGGAAGTGGGGAAAGGGTGAGTTCCCAGAAGAAAATCCAAAGCTGATTCTCTAAGAAGGGGCCGGCAAAGCAAAACTAAGGAGTGTGATGGTTTGCACTGCTAGTATAAGCACTGCACCAAAGCCATCGTTCTTTTCAAAGAAGAAAAGCATTAGTCAGCTCGGTCAGCTGACCTGGAAATCAGTGCTTATCTGGGTAAACACCAGGGTTAGGCTTCTCAGCCTTAAGGACTGGGACAGATAAAAGTAAACGTGGACAGTTCAGCCTGAGAAAAGAATTCCTAGTTAGAGCAGTGTAAGCCTGAGCAGGCGCTTAGGAAATTATTTGGAACTACAGGGAAGAAAATATACATGTTTTCTCTTACCAATGACTTATTTCTTGTTGCATTGGAGAAGAAAGTATTTGAATAAAGTGACAGGGTAATGCACATTCAGAGCAATAGTGAAGTGAGGAATGGAGATACAATATAACTGAAGTCATCTCTGCAAAAGAGATCTTTGCCTGAATAGATGATCTGATATTAAATATAAATAGAAAAAAGTCAGGGCTGGCAGAGTGGCTCAAATAGTAGAACCCCTGTCTAGCAAGCATGAGGCTTTGAGTTCAAACCCAGTACCACCAAAAAAAAGAAAAAATCATTTTGTACAACTGCTGCTTTTTTTTGGAAAAAAAAAAGCATGTTTGGGGTGAAATTTGGAGATACTTATTAAAATGGAGTTAACTGTTGACAATATAAATGAAAGTAGCCAGACTTTTTCAAAATCTTAGCAATGGGGTCTCTCATTGTGACAAATGTGACTCAAATCGAAGTGGGATTAGCAGAGGCAGAAAGGACTCTGTGTTCGGAGCCTCTTGTGATCCTGAGCTGGCAAAAGCATACCTAGGCCTCTCCATAGGAATCAGAGACTCAAACACCACCTGGAATCTTCTCTTTTCTCCTGAACTGGCTTCTTCCAAGGAAGGGAATAAAACTCCTTGCTCAGCCCAGGTTTACAGATCGTGAAGAGGGGCTATCATTGGCTGGCCTTGGTCAAGTGCTTATTCAGCGCTGAAACACTAGAGATCAGCTCTGCCTGCTCTGCTGACTCCTCCCTCGTTTAATCAGCTAGGGCTCAGAGGGGGGAATCCCCTCACGATGAATTTCTGAGCCAAGGGCATGGTGGTATCACCTGTAATCCTTGCAACTCAGGAGGCTGAGGTAAGAGGATGGTGAGTTCAAGGTCAGCCTTCATAATGAGACACTGCCTCTAAAAGAAAAAAAAAAAAGATAAATTCATGATAGGAACTGACCTTTTCTGCAAGAAAGATGGTTAAGAACCCAACCTCAGCAGACAGCCCCTCTCCCCACGTGAGAGCCCTTAATCTTATTGAGAAGCAGACGTTTCTCTCAATAAACTCTAATGGGTGCCAGGCACCAGTGGCTCATGCCTGTCGTCCTAGCTCCTCCAAAGGCAGTGACCAGGAGAACTGCAGTTTGAGGCCATCCTGGGCTATCTCAAAAATACCCAACACAAAAATGGGCTGGCAGAGTGACTCAAACAATAGAGTTCCTACTGAGCAAGCATTAGGCCCTGAGTTCAAACCCCAGTACTGAAGGAAAAAGAAATTCTAATGGAGACCTGAGGAGCTCTCTTTGCCACTCTGGGACTCAAAATCAGATCATCTTTAAACCTGCTTCTGACTCTAAGCTTGGTTTTCATCATCAGCTCTCTGTCTTTACACACAAGTTTCTTTTTTTTTTTTTTTGATCACTTTATTTATTTATTTATTTTTATTATTATGTGCATACAATGTTTGGGTCATTTCTCCCCCCTGCCCCCACCCCCTCTCTTACCACCCACTCCACCCCCTCCCTCTCCCCCCCACCCCCTCCATACCCGGCAGAAACTATTTTGCTCTTATCTCTAATTTTGTTGTAGAGAGAGTATAAGCAATAATAGGAAGGAACAAGGGTTTTTGCTGGTTGAGATAAGGATAGCTATACAGGGCATTGACTCACATTGATTTCCTGTGCATGGGTGTTACCTTCTAGGTTAATTCTTCTTGATCTAACCTTTTCTCTAGTACCTGGTCCCCTTCTCCTATTGGCCTCAGTTGCTTTTAAGGTATCTGCTTTAGTTTCTCTGCATTGAGGGCAACAAATCCTATCTAGTTTTTTAGGTGTCTTACCTATCCTCATTTCTCCCTTGTGTGCTCTCGCTTTTATCATGTGATCAAAGTCCAATCCCATTGTTGTGTTTGCCCTTGATCTAATGTCCGCATATGAGGGAGAACATATGATTTTTGGTCTTCTGGGCCAGGCTAACCTCACTCAGAATGATGTTTTCCAATTCCATCCATTTACCAGCGAATGATAACATTTCGTTCTTCTTCATGGCTGCCTAAAATTCCATTGTGTATAGATACCACATTTTCTTAATCCATTTGTCACTAGTGGGGCATCTTGGCTGTTTCCATAACTTGGCTATTGTGAATAGTGCCACAATAAACATGGGTGTGCAGGTGCCTCTGGAGTAACCTGTGTCACAGTCTTTTGGGTATATCCCCAAGAGTGGTACTGCTGGATCAAATGGTAGATCAATGTTTAGCTTTTTAAGTAGCCTCCAAATTTTTTTCCAGAGTGGTTGTACTAGTTTACATTCCCACCAACAGTGTAAAAGTGTTCCTTTTCCCCCTCATCCTCTCCAACACCTGTTGTTCGTGGTGTTGCTGATGATGGCTATTCTAACAGGGGTGAGGTGGAATCTTAGTGTGGTTTTAATTTGCATTTCCTTTATTGCTAGAGATGATGAGCATTTTTTCATGTGTTTTTTGGCCATTTGAATTTCTTCTTTTGAGAGAGTTCTGTTTAGTTCACTTGCCCATTTCTTTATTGGTTCATTAGTTTTGGGAGAATTTAGTTTTTTAAGTACCCTGTATATTCTGGTTATCAGTCCTTTGATGTGTAGCTGGCAAATATTTTCTCCCACTCTGTGGGTGTTCTCTTCAGTTTAGAGACCATTTCTTTTGATGAGCAGAAGCTTTTAAGTTTTATGAAGTCCCATTTATCTATGCTATCTCTTACACACAAGTTTCTTAAAAGGAATAGAGTACCAGATTTTGGGTTTCTAAGTATCTTTTCTTCTAAAAGGAAACAGAACTGCTTGTTAGGGGCTACAGCGGGGAGATATAAGAAGAGTCCAGAACGTCTTACTGTACTGCAGAGTAAAGAAATGCTCAAAAAACATGATGAGGCTGCTCAGATTCCTTTTCTTACTTGACCTCTAAGCCATGCATAAAACTACCAACTCCATCTTCTGGAGGATCACTCCTTCAACTTCTGGTCTCCTACTTCCAGTTCTCTTTCTTCCTTCTTATTTTCAGCCCATCCCGTAAATGTATGGGATGTTTCTTATTTTCAGCCCATCCCGTAAATGTATGGGATGTTTCTTAGTGTTGGGTCCTCAGCCTTTTTCTTTATTCATTCTATTCGCTCTCTGGGGTGGGGGGTTACTGATGAAGTGGCTCAAGTGGTAAAGTGCCTGCTTAGCAAGCGTGAGACCCCGAGTTCAAACCCCAGTACTGCCAAATAAATAAATAGAGAAATAAATAAATAAATAAATAAGAAGTATTCCCTCTGGGTGATCTCAGCTAACCCCACAGTTTAACCTATTATATAAACAATGGCTCTCAGAGATCTGAGTGCATTTAGATAAAAGCACTCAGATGGTGCAGATAAACAGAGAAATGGAAGAGAGAGAGAGAGAGAAAGAGAGAGAGAGAGAGAACAGATATCTCTCTTTGACTGCAGAACCACATCTCCATCCAATTACCTCTTGCTTATCTCCACTTGGTTTAATTTACTGATATCTCAAAAATAACATTTTTTAAAACTGAAGACATTCCTTCTCCTCCTCCAATATTACTTATTTCTATTATTGCCTACCAACAACACCTGCTTGTCCAAGCAAGAAACCCTGAAATTATTCTCAGTGTCGATGCCTTTCAATCAGTGGCCACCAGGAACACGCGTGCAGTTGAGCAGGTTGGGTCTATTACTGAAGTGAAGGTGAGCACTCACCTAGGGAAGCGTGGGGCAACTCAGCAAGAAAGTATTTGGAAGAACCCATTACTGGATTTGGGATTAGGCTGGTGATTTGGGACAGGGTTCAAGGGAGCAAGGTTTTGCTGCAGATTGAAGGTTGACAGAGTATAGGAGTATTTTAGGATTGAGTATCTCAATACATCTGATCTTCAAGAAGGGCAGACCAAAAGCTGTAATATGTAAAGGAGTGGCTCATTTTTGCTAAGAAAGGGGGATGTTGGGAGTTTTGTGGTGGGCACATTAACCCTGTACTTGCCTGTGCTTAGACAAAATGATGAAGTGGACTTGTTTTGTCTCTTGTGTTCTGTGAGATTTTTATGGCCTTGTTATGACTACCAGGTTAGCTTCTGGATGCCAACAGCGGCTTTTCTTTCCCATATTCATGAGTCACTTGTCACTCTTATATACATTACTTACAGAGTCCTGTTGATTTTCCCATGCATCTCAGGGATCCAACCCCTTCTCTTCACTCCCTTTTCTCCTTCCCTACTCCCAACCATTGGCCATTGTCATCCCAGTCTCTACATCAGTCACTTAACGGAGCACCCACCATTCCATCTCACTCCTGTTTCATTCTCTCCTTTGCTCACCGCCCTCCAAGAATGAAGTTTCTAAATACATCATCCCGTGCTAAAAAAAATCTTCTTTGGTTACATTGCCAGCTGGTTGCTGACATTTAAATGGTAAAATTTAAAATCAGTATGGTGAGCAATGAAAATTAACTTTCTTCTTTCTCCCTAAAAGGAATGAAGAAGGGCAGAGAGTACATTTGCATGAACAATCAGTTGGATTTGGGGACTATTCTGATGTTTGTTAGAACATCAAAAAAAATTATGACTCAATGTGAATCAACTGGATATGATTGGTAAAAAAAATTAATGCATTATTGGCACAATTGGTAGGAATACAGTGTCCCAAACAAGAAAATTATGTTCAACTCTGGGTAATGCATTTTCAGAGATATTAAGAGAATGTATGAGCTAAGGAAGGGCAACCAGGACAGGGGGGGTTCTGTAAACAAGTCACACACATAATCAAAAAAGGCTTAAAGGAAAATAAGAGCCAGGCACTGGTAGCACCAGTGGCTTACACCTGTAACCCTAGCTACTCAGGAGGCAGAGATCAGGAGGATTGTGGTTTGAAGCCAGCCTGGGCAAATAGTTCAAGAGACCCTATCTTGAAAATACCTAACACAAAAAGGGCTGGTTGAGTGGCTCAAGTGGAGGGAATGCCTGCCTATCAAGTATGAGGCCCTGAGTTCAAACCCCAGTGCCACCAAAAGAAGGAAAATAAGAAGGGTTATGGCAAGTATCTTCAAATATCCAAAGAGATGTCACATATGTTTCAGGGACAGGGGACAGAATCAAGTCCAAGGATTACAAACCACAGGAATGCTGATTTCAACTCAAATAAGGAAACATTTTCTAATAAAGTTGTCTAGTAACAGAGTTAGCTTCCTGGAAAGGGAGTAAACTTTTAATCATTGGAAGGTTTTACACCAAATTTTCAAGCTACAAATCCTATTTTTTATTATCTTAGTGAATAGATAAAGTAAATTTTAGGGACTAGGCCATGGCTCAAGTGATAGAGCACCTGAGGCCCTGAGTTCAAACTCTAGTACTGCCAAAAAAAAGGAAATTTTAATCAACAGAACAAATATAAGTGAAAAACAATGATTAAAAACTGTTGTTCAGGAAAAATGTGCATTTAAGATTAAAATAAGAATTTCATAACTCTTAACTTTTTGTCATTCTTCAAATATAACTGAAGAAAATTATGGGAGAATTAGTTACTAATTAGATCACTATATATACTTTGAATAAACACAATGCCTATTCATATTTAAAGTTCTTAGTGTGATGAATTAGTTTGTTCTTGTTAAAATATCGAATCCAGAAGCTGGATGCCTATAATCCTAGGTACTTAGGAGGCTGAGATTGGGAGGATCGTGGCTCAAGGCCAGCCTAGGCAAATAGTTCATGAGACTCCCATCTCCAAAGTAACCAGGCCAAAATAAACAGGAAGTGTGACTCAAGCAATACAGCACTTGCTTTGCAAGTGTGAAAGCCTGAGTTCAAACCGCAGTCCCACCAAAAAAGAAAAAAAAAAAATCAAATCCGTGTTGGACTGAGAAGCATGCTACTCTCAGAGAATGATACATATCTAAACCATGTCTATGTTTTATTTCAATACCATTCATAAGACAGAACCAAATTTACAAAGGAGCAATTATGGGAATGAGAAAAAAGGGATTTTAAAGTAATTTTAGCATGCTCAGAATATTCATTTTTAGCTTTTGTCCAGAATGAAGCAAGTGGTGTTATACTTTCAAAATTCAGCTTAAATCCTTCATTGGAACAATATAATCTAGAAGTTTATAGTTTAATTTTAAATCATCATTTGATGAAATAAGTGGATTCCTGATATATGAATTTGTTGTGTATGGATATTCTTTTGATAGAAAATAAATTTCAAAACATTCTATCAAATTCATAATGGTTTGATAACTTTTTCAGATATGCAACAGTGCTAACCAACGTCATTGAAAATTGCTAAATCAAGTTTTTCATTAGTGAGTGTCTTAACAATTGTGTGTGTATGTTTGCTTTACCAACCTAAAGTAGCTTACTTTATAAGAAGCCTGCAAAGCATTAATATTCATTAATGAAATACCGAGCCTGTACTTGTTCCAGCTTTTTGATTCACTACTCTTTCTTTTAAAGAAGCGCCAAGTGTGGTGATGCATGCCTGAAGTCCCAGCACTCAGAGGCTGAGGCAGAATGACCATGAGTTTTAGGCCAGCCTAAGCTATATATTGAGATCCTGTCCCAAGAAATCAAAAAAGAAAGGTCTTTGTTTTGTATTTAACTCTGTATGTTTTTTTTATTTACCAGTCTTTGTCAGCAAATAACACACGATGGTTTTTACCATTTCTTCATTTATAGCCACAAAACTGAACTCAGTTCATGAGGAATCATATCTATGGGTAAAACAAGAACAAATTCTTTCAGTTTTCATTAACTTGGAATCACTTCCATTGTCACCATTGGGTTTCTGATACTGTTACATTCAAGAGAGGTAAGTCTTCTTGACAAAAAAAATGCAATGAAAGCTGGTCACCAGCAGCTCATGCCTGTAATCTGAGCTGCTCGGGAGGCTGAGTTTGAGATGATCATGGTTCAAGGCCAGCCCAGGCAGAAGTTCTTGATATCCATCTCCAAAACAGACTAGAGGTGTGGCTCAAGTGATACAGTGCCTGCTTTGCAAGTTTGAAGCCCTGAGTTCGAACCTAGCCCCCCCCAACAGCCCCCCCAGTGAAGCTCATTTTGCCATCACTAATGTAATGCTAAGGATAAACAAAGTGAATTTACTCCTTCATATCTATCACATCCCCTGCCTAGAGTGTTTTCTCATTAACTAGATCTAATCTTGACACTGCTCCTCCATAGAAAAATTTTCAATACATATAACTGAAACAGATTCATATCCAAAATACTTAAGACTCATATCAGAGCTTGGGTACTGGTGGTTCACGCCACCAGGAAGCAGAGATCAAGAGAATCGAAGCTCATAGCCAGGCCTGGGTAAAAAGTTCTAGAGACCCTATCTTGAAAAAAAGGACTGGTAGAGTAGCTCAAAGTGTATGCCCTGAGTTCAAACCCCAGTACCGCAAAAAACAAAACAAAACAAAAAAAAATCCCTCTTATCAGTAATAAGAAAATTTTTAATTTGTTTAGCATTAGTAAGGTTTGAACTCAGGACTTTGT
The DNA here is from genome assembly GCF_047511655.1 of Castor canadensis. Classification (NCBI taxonomy): domain Eukaryota; kingdom Metazoa; phylum Chordata; class Mammalia; order Rodentia; family Castoridae; genus Castor; species Castor canadensis. Next base: position 131,424,921 of record NC_133393.1, on the reverse strand, counting down.
GCTTGAGGCAGGCCCTATACCACTTGAGTCACCCCTCCCATCCATTTTTGCTCTGGTTATTTTGGAGATGGAGTTTCATCAACTATTTCGGGCTGGCCTGGAACCTCTCTTCTCAACCTCAGCCTCCCAGGTAAAGGAGGATTACAGGCTTGAGCCCCTGCGCCTGGTTTATTTTCTCTTAACAACACTTGGGGGACCGCAGGGGCACTTGGAGAAGAAAGATGGTGGTGGTGGCAAGGCCAAGGGCGGGGAGCAACGGCTCGAGTCATCATGAAGTGCTCCCCGCGAGGTGTCCAACATCGATCAGGAGGCGCTGGTGCTCACGCCAAGGTCACGGAGCTCTGGTTCATTATCGACCACCCATTGCTACAGACACGCGGTGGGACAGAAAAGAAAGCACCGACCTTAGGTGATTCGGCGAACACTGAAGAGGAATCGGAAACTTTCCAGTTTCTTGCAGACATACTACCAAAGACTTGGGCTAGTGAGTACCTGAAAATGCTTAACGAGAAAAGGGAAGGGGAGAACAAGAACGATGATGAGAGTGGCAATGACGAATGAGTCCTAAACCCAGAGAAGGGTTATTTAAATGTCAGTGGCGAGGATGCTCCTGGAGGAGCAGCGGCCCTGAAGTGAGGACATGGCTGGGCGGCTCCAGTCTCTGGCTTTCTCAGGCTTCCAGCAACCATCGTACTGTTTGCTGGCTAAGATGGCATCTCCTGCACCCGCACCACAGAGCTGAAGGGGAACCCACGCCCAGCGGGGCCCTCAGCTGCACCGGGCACCTGCAGCTTCCTTTTAATTTGTCATAGTGTCCTGGGTGTCACTGTGTACACGCGTATATATATTCTGAAAGTTGTTCTTGAAAACAACCAGATTATTTTAGCTAGATATGTAGGTTATAGGTAGTGTAAGTCTTTGAATCTTTTGTATTTTTTAAAAAATTTGACAATTTGTTCCTATTCTTTTTATTATAAAGAAATCTTTTCTCTTTTTCTATTAAAGGTCTGCACATATTTTTATAGTAAAATGCTCTATCAGAGTAGTTTTATAGCCCCCTATTGTTCTTACTTTCCACTTGGGAATTTTGTAATTTAAAAGTGAGCATTTCTGGCTGGGGATGTAGGTCAGTGGTAGAGTGGGTGCTTAGAATGCAGGAGGTCCTGGGGTCCATCCCTAGCTCCAAACCACCACAAAACCCACTTTCATTCCCAGAGGAAAATGTCAAGTCAAATTATCAAGTGAAACACAAGAAGAAATGTTACTTCTGCATAAGGAAGGATGCTGTTCTTTAAAAACATTGTATATGGAAGATATTTCTCATGTTTCTGTTCTTTCAACTCTCAGTAATTGTTTTTACTGTTTGCAAGAGAAAACCATTAAACCTTTTTTTTCATATGGGGGAAAAAAAACCATTTAGGAGGCTGGTGGAGTGGCTCAAAGGGTCCCAGCGCCTGCCTAAGGGAGGCCCTGAGTTCAAACCCCAGTATGAACATAAAAAGAAATGCTTCCTAGAATATATGGAAACCACCCTTGCTGTCTTGCACATTTCAACCCTAATGTTACCTAGGTGCCTAGCTGCAGCCAAGTAAAGCCAGGGATGATGTGACGTCAACTTGATTGAGCTGCTGAAGACTACAGGCCCTGTTCCTAGGAAAGCACACGAGCGCATAGTTCCCAAATCCTATACAACTTCAGGAGTTTGATGGCTCCCATCCCAAATCCCATTGTGGAATCCTTAATTACAATTTTCTGCACTAGGGCAGTTTCTTTTACAAAACTATATTTAGGTATTTGTAGAACAATGAAAGTGCCAGGTAATGTTAGGCTCCAGGAACTCTGTGATATACATCATCAGAGAAGGACCTCAAAGTCATAGAATTTATAGTCTACCAGGGAGACAGACCTCAAATGGTCCCACAGAAAGATGCATGAAAACATTTCGATAGGCTGGTGGACAGGTTCAAGCATACAGTGCCTGCCTAGCAAGCACAGAGGCTGAGTCCTCAGTGTAGCAAAAACAAAAAGCAAAACCCCACTTTGATTAGGTGCTATGAGTGACAGTGTTGTTGCATATAAGGGAAACCGACTTAGTTGCTCTAAAGTGAGCATAAAGGGTATTTTGTGAAGGCAGGTGCTACAAGGGAAAAAATAAAGAAGTAGTAAGAGGCCTCTTGAAGGTGTCATTTAAACTAGTATCTGAGGGCTGCAGAGTGGCTCAAGCAGTAAGACCACCTGCCTAGCAAGCGTAAGGCCCTAAATTCAAACCTCAGGGCTGCAAAAAACAAATAAGGTGTGAAATCCAGTGGTTCAAAAAAATAAAAATAAAACACTAGTATCTGACACTTGCTATGCTTCATATTCCTTTAAGTGGGAAATATACTAAATCTAAGGCGGCTGATGAACATTAAAGCCTTTCCCATTCCCTGCCTTCCAATCTGATAAAGATTTTAATAATTACAAGAGTAGAGAAAATATTTGATATTGCTGTTAGAAGTATAGATTTAAACCATAAATTTAAAAAAATTATGTAGGCACATGTACTTTTTAATTTAAGAGTTACACTTACAGGCTGGGGGAGTGGCTCAAATGGTACAGCATCTACTTAACAAGTGTGAGGCCCTGAGTTCAAACCCTAGTACAACCAAAACAAGAAAAAAAAATAGTTATACTTACAGTAATTAAGCTAAGGAGATACTCAGAAATGATGCACCAGGATGATAATAACAGCAGTATTTATAATATAGGAACAAATAAAAACAATGTCTAGGAAGTTAATTAAAATATAATTTAGAATATGTACAAATTAAACCAGAATATCTAATTATAAAATTCATATTGAGTGAAAAAAGCAAGTCACAAGACGCACAATAAGCCTTATTTTTGTTTCTAAAACATATTCATGCAGAGAAATAAAAGAAGATATGCAAAAATGTTAGTGTTTTTTTTTTTTTTTATTGCAGTACTGGGGTTTGAACTCAGGACCTACACCTTAAGCCACTCCATCAGCCTTCTTTTGTGATGGGTTTTTTGAGATAGTCTCTTGAACTGTTTGCCCAGGTTGGCTTTGAACCATGATCCTCCTGATCTCTGCCTCCTGAGTAGCTAGGATTACAGAAGTGAGCCACCAAGCACGATTCAGTTTCAATGGGACAGTTTTTTAATTTCTAATTTTTAATAAATGTGTTCTATTCATGGCTGGAAAATAGTGCCATTAGAAAAGTTAGGATCTCAGTAGAGATTAGTTAGTAGATACTATGCTCCTTAAAAAAGTATTTTTTTTTTTTGCTATTGGCCAACCAGAGTGGGCTTTCTCACAATTAGTAGTTTTATAAATGTTTAATGGAAAAGCAGAATGAAAACTGTCCTCAAAATACTCCAACACTGCTGCCATTACCCTGGTACACATTCTCAAACCAAGAGTATCCAAACTCTCTGCTAAGCTTTTACCAGAAGTGGGGCGGGAATGTAGAGTTCAAACTGAATCCTATGTGACAGTGCCCTCTGGTGGCTTCAGCAATAATACTTTATATCAACTTGACTGGGTATTTTTATGAAGCTAAATTTACTCAATTTAAAGGCCCATCCACTTAAGAGGGTCACCATATTATTTCCTTTATTCTTTCCTGTCCACTATATTTTACATTTTACTGGCCACCTGGACCTTCAGATTTCCTTTACTAAAAGAACCAATAGACTTTGAGTAAGAAATTATCATTTATTCTGTTTTACAATAGAAGTTTGAATAGGGCTCCTTCCCACCTTAAAAGATTCCTTTTAAGGTGGGAAGAACCAATAGACTTAAAAGAACCAATAGACTTTGAGTAAGAAATTATCATTTATTCTGTTTTACAATAGAAGTTTGAATAGGGCTCCTTCCCACCTTAAAAGATTCCTCAACTGCAGCAGTGCTACTAGGGATCTTTTTAAGTGGATAATAGCATTAATGCTAATTTGGTGAAACATTTCAATCACAGAGCTACAGCTGTTTGCATGTTGTTCTGAAGCCAGCATAATTTTTAGACAAACAGAGAAAGAAAAAAAGAACTCTAAACAAATTATATAATATTCTTTCTAGAAAAATCTGTAGGAAAGTACATGCCTAGGTGAAAGACAGCCACCCATTTGTCATCATAATGCACTGAAGAAGAGGTTTGGAGCCCGCAGTTTGGATCCTGGCTCTCCTTGCTGGTATTCATTTGCCTTTCTTGTAAAATGAGGTTGCTGCCCCTCCTTAAAAGGACCACTGTGAGACTTTAGTAATGTATGGAAAGGGCCTCAAGCATGGTGGAAACTAATTCAAATGTAATTAAGTGAATTATTTTCTAGAAGCCAAGGGAAACACGACAGCAATCTATTTTTGGGTGCACCTCTAAGTGCACCCAAACCACTTAAGTTTTTTCTCAAAGGCACTTTAAAAATCTCTTTATAAGGAGAAGCATGCGTATATTATTAATACAGCTAATATTAACTGTTAATATTATTAATACAGTTAATGTACATACAGTTAATGTACAGTTTTTGACTGATGATATAAGGAGGCTAAGGCAGGAGGATTAAGAATTCAAGGCCAGGCCAGAGCCAGTGACTAGCTCTCAGGATGCAGAGATCAAGAGGATTGTGGTTCAGAGCCAGCCCAGGCAAATAGTTCAAGAGACCCGATCTCGAAAACCCCATCACAAAAAAGGGCTGGTGGAGGGGCTCGAGGTATAGCCCTGAGTTCAAACCCCAATACCACAAAAACAAAAAGAAAGAATTCAAGTTCCAGGGCAAAGAAACAAAAACCAAAAAACTTTAGTATCTGAAAAGGAAAATAAAATATTTTTTAAAACAAGAATGTCAAATCCAGAATTAATATAATAAAGAAATAAATATTCTATTCTATGAAAAGGCATTTTTTATTATTTTACTATATAACATATTAGTAAATACACCAGACCACATTTTCTCAATGCCAAATGTGGCACAGGATTATATTTCTCTTTGATCCTCCAGAGAACCTCAGTGTCATCTGTCTTTTGGAGGGTTCATTTTCTTACGACGTCTGTGATACCTTGAAAAGGAGAAAGTATTTAAGATAAGATTATTTTGATAAAAATTAGTTACTCCTGATAGAAATCTTAAATTTCTATCATTTTGCTATTTTTATTAGAACTATTTGAAAAATAGACAAAACTTTTAAATTATACTGTTAGAGACATCACAGGTATTTCTTAATCACATTCCCACATTATGAAAACTTTTCTATTTTTTAGTGGAGTTTGAACTCAGGGCTTTGTACTTGCAAGACAGGCACTCTACTGCTTGGGCCGCACCTCCAGCCTGAAAACTGTTTTTATTAAGTATTTTGGAAAATCTTCTTTTGGATCCTGAGGATAATTTCAAGAAAATTATGATGACTGGTGTTGAAAACCTAGTGAATTTTATAGTTAAGAAACTCTACCTCACCAGGCACCAGTGGCTCACATCTGTAATCCTAGATACTCAGAAGGCAGAGATTAAGAGGATCTCAGTTCAAAGCCAACCCCAGGCAAATAGTTCGTGAGACTCATTACTAAAAAAGTCTGGTAGAGTGGCTCCAGGTGTAGGCCAAGTTCAAACCCAAGTACCAAAAAAAAAAAAAAAAGAAACACTACATAAATACAAACATGTTTTATCAAAGTTTTGTTTAAAAACGGTATTTTCCTCTGAACAGAGGCCTCTTAAATTGCAAAGTTATGTTTTAATATGTAGTAAAATGTAGTTAGTAATATGCCTATGGAAAAATGTGAAATGTGACAAAAAATGGAAGAAATACAAACTGGAAAATTTAGGAACATTTTACTTGTTTTTGTGATCAGAAATATGTTAAAAATTATAATATCCAATCCAAGCACAGATATAGTGAGGCTAGCAATATCAGACTTGGCTGGTTACAGTATTAATTCATACAATACTTTTGAAAAGCAGTGTGGTAACATACATCAAAAATTATTCAGCTGCTGGACGCTGGTGGCTCACGCCTATTATCCTAGCTACTCTGGAGGCAGAAATCAGGAGGATTGAGATTCGAAGCCAGCCAGGGCAAATAGTTCAAGAGACCCTATGTTGAAAAACCCTTCACAAAAAAAAAAAAAGTGTGGGGGCAGGGGTTGGTGGAGTGGCTCAAGGTGTAGGTTCGGAGTTCAAACCCCAGAACCGCAAAAAAAAAAAAGAGAAAAAAAAGAGTTTAGCTGGAGATGTGGCTCAAGGGATAAGAGGACCTGTCTAGTAAGTGTGAAACCCTGAGTTCAACCCGTAGTACTGGCTGCCACCCCCACAAAAAATTTCTAACTCTGAGATCTCATATACAAAATACTTGGAATCAGAAATGCTTTAGATTTTGGACCGATAATTTTGCATAATATTTCTAGTGTGTTTGTGTGATTGTTTTATTTATTTATTTATTTGTTTTTGCAGTTCTGGGGTTTGAACTCAGGGCCTTAACATGAAGGCAAAGTGTGGAATTTTCCACTTGTGGCACCATGTCAGTGTTCAAAAAGTTTCAGAATTTGGATTTCAGATTAGGGATGCTCAACTGCAATTCTTATTCTGGAAATCTCCCCTAGAGCAATAAAGAAAAATAATTAAGAGGAGGATACAGGATGAAAATATGATTACAACCATGCAAAAATAAGAAAACTAACCAAACTTATGCATACATACAGAGATATGAAATGCCTTAATTTTGAGCAGGGCATGGTTGTGCACAGCTGTAATCCCACTACTGGGAAGCCTGTGGCAGAAGGATTGTGAGCTCAAAGCCAGCCTAGACTATATAGTGAGTTGCAGGCCAGACTGAACTAAAGAGCAAGACCCTATCTCGCAAAACCAAACCAAATCAAACAAAACAATAAATGACAACAAAAACAAAAAAACTGTGATTAGTTTTCAGTGATTTCACTCTGCAGAATATTTCTTTTTGCTTCTTTGTATTTTCTTATTTTCTCTACTGATTTAAGAAAATTTCTCCATAGAGTTCATATATACTTGTGAAGAATTCTGTTGAAAAAGTCCCTTATAGCCAAATTTTAGAAAGCAGCCTGAGTTAATTTGCCTTTTCTTCAATTTTTGCTAATGGGCAAATTTAATTTAAGAATTTTTTGCTTATTTTTTCTTTTTTTGAGATAAGGTTATATAGCTCAGGCTAACCTTGAACTCGCAATCCTCCTGCTTCAGTCTCCCAAGTGCTGGTTATTACAGGTATACACTATCTCACCCAGCTAGCTCAATTTAAAGATCTTTTTTCCTTTTTCCAATAGTAGAGATAAATTTGAAATTTAAGGATTTTAATACCATAAATGGAGATACATATCTTATTGCTCATTTAGTTGATCTAAATGCCTAAGTATTTCTTGCTTTTTTTTTTTTTTTGGTTTAATCTTAATGCTTCATATAGCAATTTCCTATATGCTGGCTTTTTTCCTGATCCTGATTTTTTGGGGGACAGTTCTGAGTGATACCAATTTTTTGAAAATTAGTGAATAGAAATCAAGTTGAAAAGAATAAAATACATTTATATTTACTAACATGGAAGAGGAAGTTGTAGAACACATATAGCAAACTAATACTTATGTAAACATCTCTACATGTACTTATCCTGACTGACACAGAGAAGATTACAGTTTTCTAAATAGGAGTTTTCAAAGGAGTATAGAAAATCATTAATCTCCTAAAGATATTTATACAAATTTTGAATATATGTTTTCTTAGGAAGCAGATTCATAACTTTTATTATATTCTTAATGAAGTCTGTGACCCTAAAAATGTCAAGAACTATCCTTTAAACATGTGATTCAGTAAACAATTTAATTATTATTTAAGACTGACTAAAAATGCAAATGTTTTAAAAGTTTAGGGTTATAGCCCTAAACCTAACAAAGTGAAGCTCTAAAGCATGTTTAATAAATGTTAAATAGCACTTATAGATTTCTCACCATGTATGAAATTCACTATACATAATAATCACTAGCCAGAATCAAGCACCTTGATTTTAGAGTAACCTTAAAGTCTATTATCCAGACTGGCCCCTTTAGAGAATAAATGCTGGCACTATCATATCACAAGAGTTAAAATGAGACCATTTCTGGCAAACCAGACATACTGCTAGCCTTCTAAAGTTACACAGTGACTCAGTGGCATCTGGAATACCGGTCCACAGTCTTGATCGAGAGTAGAACTTTTTACCTCCTGGCACACACAAAGCTACATCTTCAAATCTGTTTCTTACTCATAACAGCAGCTCATTTCTGTTGTCGCTATGGGAAAATATCAAAGTAGTTCTTTAAATAAAGTACTATTGTTATTTAGTATTTATGGGATTGGCCCATATTTTGAAAATTTATTTTCAGCTTATTACTTTCTATCTAGCCCTCCTCCATCCTTTCTTTCAACATATTTTTTTATTTAGTGGAGTTAGGTTAGCTATCTTCTTGTGTAAGAGGTATTATAACAATAAGATTCATTCATTCATGTAAAAATGTAGGAGAATCAAATATGTTCTGGGATACTACTTCAAAGTCCTAGACTCTGCAGTATACAAAACAAGACAAAAAACCCACTTCAATGGATCTTAAATTCCAGTGCAAGAGACAGGAAAATAAGTAAGTTGGCCAGTGAAGTCTTCATAAGTGAAAACCTGAAGGAAGGGAGAGCTAACTTTACTGGTAGTAGCAGGAAGAGCAACCTTTGGAGAGAATAGCAACTGTAAAGGCCCTGATGTGGAAGGGCATGTACAAGGAACAGCAAAGAGGCCATGTGGTTAGAATGAACACAGATGAGAACAGTAGGAAATGAGGGCAGAAAGATATGAAGAGTCAACTCACGTAGGTTCTTGCAGACCTATAGCTTTTGTGAGTGAGATGAAAAAATTATAAGAATCAATAACAGATTTAACAGAGTTACTGTGGCTGCTATGCTATGAACAGAATTCAAGAAACCAAGACAAAAGTAGGGAAACCAAATAGAAAGCCATTTCAATAAACCAGGCAAAGGATGGTGGCTTTGACCAGGATAATGGTAATAAATTGTTAAATCTGGATAATTTCAGAGCTAGAGCTAACAGGATTTTGCTGACCAGATCTTGGATGTGAGACAGAATCATAAATGGTACCAAAGTTTTTGCCTTAAGCAGCAAGAAGAAGGGAACTGGCATTAAATGAGACAAAGAAGACTGAAGAAGGTGGTTTGTGGGGGATACATCAGAAATGCAGTTATAAACGTATAAAGTTAGGGAAGTCTACTAGACAGGTCAAGGCAGAGACTGCATACAAAAAATTAAGAGCTCAAGGAAAGAGGCCTTGACACGAGATAGGTTTGGGAGCCATTTTCACACAGATGGAATTTAAAGCCGTGAGCCTGGATAAGATCACTATTATAGAGAATAGAACAGAAAAGAGGAAGGGTGCAAGGACTTATCCTTGAGCACTCCAAAATTCAGACAGGAAAGATGAAAGGATACTAACAAGAGAGACCAAAATAGTATAAGCATTTTAGACATGTAAAAAAGTTTCAACATAGTTAACAAAACCATTAGGAACTCTATACAATTGCTAACAAGATGTGTTCTAGAAAGAATTACACTGGAAAGAATGCTTCATTCATTTTTAGCTTTTATTCTATGCCAAGTGAGGAAGACTGAAGAAAGGAATAAGAGCTTGGACACAAATGCTGACAACTGAGGGCAGGGACATGCCCTGCTTCCTGAGAAATGGCAACACTAAAGGCCAAAAGGAGATCCCTTAGGCACAAAGGCAGCTCTTTGGGGAGCTGTGGGAGGCCATGTAATTCAGTTGTGTCCTCAACAACTATTTATAGAATAACTACTGAATCAAATTCCTGTAGGGAATTTGCACAAGGGGTACCTTTCAAAGAATGTTTGAAGCCCTGAAACTTTGAGTAAACATAAAGTAATGACTAAACAAGTTAAATTTATTTTCATCTCTTAAAATACCACCAAACAGGAAATAGAAGCCTCAAGGTTGAATTTGTAAATACCAATCTTTGTACGTATTTCTTTGGATTCCAGAAATAGTGACTCAGGCAAAGGCAGAGAGTAGGGAACTAAACTTTCATATTAACCCCAAACCCAATATCCAGGTTTCCTTATCACCCATCTCTCATGCTAAGAATTTAAACAGTTCTAGTACTCGGTCTTAGTATGAAGACTCTTTGAATTTCTACCCTAAAGTAAATAGTATCACCAGAATTAGGAAAAGGCAAGGGAGGGGGTGGGGGCAGGGGGGAGAAATGAACCAAGCCTTGTATGCACATATGAATAATAAAAGAAAAAAAAAGAAAAATAGAGCAAAGGAAATTTTCCCAAATGCTTCATATAATAAATGTGTTTGTTATAACATAAAAAAAAAAAAAAGGGAAAAGGCAAAATTTGATTCACAAATTTAATGTAGCAACTTTAACTGTGAAATTTCAGATCTGAGATAATGTAATCAGTATTTTTGGTCAATAAATTATTTCAGCATCAATTCTGTATAGTCATACTGCCTATACTCCCAGTCCACCCACTTTGGATAAGTCTTTGATACAGTCTTTTGATGTGGGGGGAGAGGGAGAAGAAGGAGGTAGGGGAGGAGGAAGAAGTAATAGTAGTTAATATATTTAAAAAGCTAATATGTAAAAAAAAAATTCAACTGTATTTCTATATATAACAAACTATCAGAAATTGAAATTAAAAAATCCAATACCATTTACAGTCACAAAAAGGAAAGATGGTATGTTTGGGATAAATTGAACAAAACAATATAGTGCTCATACACTGCTAAGAGCTGGGTGCAGTGGTGCCTATCTGTAGTCCCAAGGAATTCAGGAGGCTGAGGCAAGAGGATCACAGTTTGAAGCCAGTCTGGGAAACACAGAGAAACCCTGTCTCCAAAAAAAAAAAAAAAAAAAAAAAAGCTGGATGTGATGACACACATCTGTAATAACAGCACTTAGGAGGTTGAAGCAGAAAGATCACAGGTTCAAGACCAGCTGGGTTACATAGCCAAGTTCCAAGCTCTGGCCTACCTAGGCTACTGAGCAAGACCCTATGAAACATTGATAAATTATCCATATATTTATATATACATACACACATATAGAGAGAAATGGTCACTGATATCTAGAAATCATTACTTGCAAATGGTTTACATTACATTAATCTAAAAGATACATGTAGCTAACCAAATTAATATTTGTTGAGTGATTCCAAGAGAAATTTTTCCTCATGCATATAAGCTAGTATCTGGGTGTTTTTTTGTGGAGCTCTTTATTAAATAGCCTAGACAATCAGTTCCATCTAATTAAAGTCTGCTTACAATTGAAAGTGCCTCCTAATCCTGATGGGAAAAGACATACCAGGAGATTAAATTAAGTAGTAGTCAAAAGCTAATTAGTAGTAACAAAATTAAATAAGTAAATGAGATTAAACACAGGTAAGGTATTAGATACAAGTGTCTGGAGGTAGCATGCTTGGTTTTAAGACTCCTAATGGTCTTCTTGCCTTTAATCATGTCCCCTAAAGTGACGCCCCTTCGGAGGATGTTCACAGCTTCAGTGACTTGGTTATGAAAAATGTTTATGATAGACTGCAGCAATATGGGATGTTCAGAAAGGAAACAAGTAACAAAAACCATCTCAGAAGTTAGAAATGAGGCAAAAATTGATAAAAAATGTGATGAGTCATGGAAAGAAATCTTAGAATACAGTAATGATTGAAGATGCAAGGCTATAGAGTGGACTGCTAACTTGTTCTCATACACCCTAACTTACAATTGCAAAGATAGGTAAAATTCAACAAAATTAGAGATAAGGGCAGAACAGGTTCTGCCTGGAAGTGAGGGGGGAGGAGGGGCAGAGGGTAGGGGAGTGGGGCATGGAGGAGAAATGACCCAATGTGCGCACATGTGAATAAATGAATAAAAAAAAAGAACCACAAAATAAAGTGATTTTAAAGGATAATATAAAAATTTTTTAAAAAAACCAAAGATATGTAAAAACCCAGACAGCATGTATAAACAAAGTCAGCACTAAATATGAAAGAAAAATCAAGGAAGGAGATTTTACAAAAGAAAAATAGAAGCAGGAATTGAAAGATCATGTTGGTCAAAAACCAATTTTTCCCCCCTTGGGAAAATGATACAGAAACACCACCTTTCATATAGAAACTGAAAAGAAAAGGACTTTTTTAGGCAGGAAAAGAAGAGTTGTGTTTTTTTATAATGAAATAAAAAATTTGGAAAGAAGTTTAGTTTGAAATATTCTAAGGACAATGATACCAAGACTGAAGAACTAAAAAAAATGGCATAGTAGAATGGGCTGCATGCCATCCCTACAGTGACTAAAGCTCTGAGAATACTGGGTATGGTAGTGCACTGCTATAATCTCAGCACATGGTAGGATAAGGAAGGGAGATCACAAGTTTGAGACCAGCCTGGGCTAAACAGTAAGTTTGAGGCCAGCTTGGGCTACATAGTGAGATTCTGTCTCAATAAATAAATAAATTTTTAAAAAGCTCTCAGAGGGAATTTCACCAAGATGTATATATAGTACAAGGCAGTGCTTTGAGGAATCTTTATCACAACTAAGAATAAGGGAGGAAGTCACTTTCTAAAAAGCAAACTGAAACCAGGTACCAGTCGCTTATGCCTGTAATCCTAGCTACTTAGGAGGAAGAGATCAGAAGGATCACACTTCAAGACCAGCAAGACCTTATTTCAAAACTACCTAACATATACACAAAAAAGAGACTTGGATGATTCAAGTGGTAGAGCACCTCCTAGCAAGTGTGAGGCTCTCAGTTCAAACCTTAGTACCAGCAAAAAAAAAAGTAAACTGAGCTCCAGGACCCACAGATCCATTTCAGAAATGTTCCCCACCAGATGGTTCCCAGACCCCCTTTCAGATTCAACATGATTAACAATGGGTTCCATCCTCCTCACTCCTGAACTTGTTTCCCCATTCACAAGAATGGCACCATCATCTGCCAAAATACCCCAGTCAGAAACGAGAAGTCTTTTGTCTCTTCCCTCTCTCCCTATCACACACGTACTAAGATTAATTAAACTCCTTACAACACCAATTCTCTTTTATTTTCACTCTTTATACTCCAAGTGGTGATCCATTTAGATTTTCAACATTTTTTATCAGATTATTATTATAATAGTTTCCTGACAGGTCTCCCTGACTCCAGCATTTCCTTATCACAAAAAAAGAGCTTCCTTAACGATTTCCTAATGCATAAATGTTGGACAAGCTAGTTCATGTTTTAAAATTCCTTGGCACAAAAATCCTTCATAACACAGTGAACCCCCCATATTGTTCAATTAATATGCACTAATAAAAATGTGGAAGCTGGGTGCTGGTGGCTCCCACTTATAATTCTAGCTACTCAGGAGGCAGAGATCAGGAGGGTAACAGCCCAGACAAATAGTCTGTGAGATCCTATTTCCAATACAAAACAGAACTGGTACAGTGGCTCAAGTGCTAGAGCACCTGCCTAGCAAGTGTGAGGCCCTGAGTTCAAATCCTGACCCACCAAAAAAAACAAAAAGAAAAAATTCCTTCATAACATCCTACATTCCTCCTCATATTCTGGGTTCCATCCAATGTGAATGCCTGATGATTTCCCCAGCACACTTTATCTCACAGGCTATTCTTTTCCCCCATTCCCCATAGATATCGCTGAACCATCCTTCAGTGCTCAATCACACTTGATATTGTTTATTTACTCTACTATCTTCACTTCTTAACTATCAACAACTTACAAATAGGAATTGTTTCTCATCCTGCACTTAGGGAAGTTCCATGAATATATATTCATTAGTTTCATAAATGTATCCTGCCGTCAGTATACCAGCCCACTGGTAGTTACTGGGTGATACAAGTGAGTAAGAGTCTACTCAAACAAACATAAACGACATAGATATGAAAGAAGATCCTGGACTGGGACTGTAATCTAGTGTTACAGTGACTGCCTAGCATGTGCAAACCCCTGGGTTTGACCCCCAGCACCACAAGAAATGGGAAAAAAAAAAAAAAAAAAGAGAGAGAGAGAGAAGAAGAAAACTAATGAAAGCTAGAGTCAGACAGAGTAAGAACTGATGTAATAAAATGTGAGCACTTATAAATGGAAGGGAAGTTGTACTTCCTAAGGGAACAAACAGTATGCAATCGTACTTGGAGGTAATTTTCCCATGCACAATATCATTTCAGAAGGTGTAAGGCAAGGAAAGCTGTATGCTCTTTTAGTGTGCGTACTGGGAATTGAAGAAAGAAAATAAAACTTACTGTCCACGAGGATACCAGCAATGCTTAGTGGTAAAGAACATTTTGCTAAGTTGTTCTATCATGGATCCTTGTTCAAGGTGTTCACCTTTTTCTTCTAATTTGGTTTTCAGCACTTGATCATGTGTTTCTTCATTATTATGCACAGGATCTGGTCGAGGGATAGGCTACAAATAATCCATAACAAATAATATAAAAATGTAGCAATATTAGCCAGGATTTGATTGGGTTTACAATCAGTAATTCATTACACTCAGTAATTCATTACAGTAGCTCGGGGTGGGTAAGTTTCACCTGGTTGTAACAGTCAATAAGGTCCAAAATATTTTTATTCTCACAGCAAATTTTGGGTTTCTTTTCCCAAAATAATAAAGTGCTTATTCAAGTTATTTTTCCTCAATAATAAAGTACTTGTTACTTTAGTTTTTATTTCTCCAAAGTATAAATTGGGTCCATTATTATTTTTTAACTTAACAGTTCATGGTTGGGCTGGCACAGTGGCTCACTCAAGTAGGAGAGTGCCTGCCTAGCAAGCATAAGGTCTTAAGTCCAAACCCCAGTACCACAAAATTAATCAATCAATCAATCAATCATATTTCTTATATCTAATGGAAGGAAGCAGGAAATTTTCCAGTGCTTTATGGTAATTTCAATATTTTACCCACAAAGACATTAGTTACTAAAAATGTCATCTCCCTAACACACACATAGTACAATATACTCCCATCAGTAATAGTGGCTCATCAAAGGCTTTAAGAATCACTAACTGAAGCCAGGTGCCTATGGCTCACACCTGTAATCCTAGCTACTCAAGAGACAGAGATCAGGAGGATTTCACTTCGAAGCCAGGCCAAACAAATAGTCTGCTAGAACCTATCTTGAAAAAAATCCCATCACAAAAAAGGGCTGGTGGAGTAGCTCAAGTGGAAGAACACCTGCCTAGCAAGAGTGAGGCCCAAAGTTCAAATCCTAGTACCTCCCCCCAAAATTAATAATAATAAACAAAGTAGAATTTTATGGAAACAATCATTAATCAAGCATTAATTAATGAACTTTCCAAAAGGATTGTGATAAAAACCAAGGATCTGAAGGCATGCTGTCCATTCGTGGATGGACTACATATGACATGGTTTCATGGCATCAGCCTTTCTCTTCAGAACACTTGTTTGGCTAACTTCTGAAACAATCAAGAGCCACACCTGGTATATTCCATAATAAAATAAGACTATTTTCAGCTAGGTGCCAGTGGCTTACGCCTGTAATCCTAGCTACTCAGGAGGCAGAGATCAGGAGGATTGAGGTTCTAAGCCAGCTCTGGCAAATAGTTCATGGGACCCTATCTCAAAAAAACCCATCACACATTAAAAAAAAAGGGCTAGTGGAGTGGCTCCAGATGTAGACCCCAAATTCAAACCCCAGTACAAGGAGAAAAAAAAAAAAACTTCCTAGCAATTTCTTGAGAATTTCACTTGAAATGGACCGTGTTGCAAGACTAATTTGATATTTCTATGACATACAGAAGACATTGAAATGTAACAGTACCCTTGTTTATGTCTTCATTCTATTTTGGTGATATTTAAATTGATTCTGTTATAAGAGTAAACTGATTACTTAGAAGTCTGAAGAGAAGGGCTGGTGTTGTGGCTTAAGTGGTAGAGTGCCCGCCTAACAAGCACAACACCCTGAGTTCAAACCCCAGTACTGGGAGAAAACAAAAAAAACCTGAAGAGACTAGCATTCATAATAAAATTATCCTGTGATTTAAAAAAATGCTAAGTAACAAAAACAACAGTGAGAAGTAGATAAGGAGTCAAATCAGAGCCTTGTTACAGAGTATTTTAAAAGGGAAAAGAAATGTAAGTAATAGAACTTAGGCAAAAATACATAGTAAAGAGGTAATTTTAAAAAATGAACTACAAGAAATCAGATTATGAGAAGCCTCTAAAGTTAGACTAAGTGGTTAAGGAAGCAGTTACTTATTAGTAAGTACAGGAGAGAATAAGGAGAACGTATAATGAAGAGGTATAGAATATGCACTATGGTCTCTGATTCTACCACTTAGTAGCTCTGTGGCTTTGGGCAAGTTATTTAAACTCTTAAATTTCTCTATGTAAAATCAGAGGAGTAATATCTCTTATAAGGGTTTGATGAGGATTAAGTTAAATAACATATAGTACGTTTTGCTGTCCCTCACACTCTTAAGAGTTTAATAAATGGTACCTAGCTATTTATATTTCTTTTAAGACCTCAAACAGGGAAAAAGGTGGTATAAAAATATTTTAAAGAGGAAGTACTGGGTTGGGGGCATAGCTGAAGGGGTAGAGTACAAGACTCTGAACTCAAACCCCAGTACTGCCAAAATAAATGGGAAATGGTCTACAGCCATTTAAAGTAATTTTAAAAGATCACCTCTTTTGTATAAAGTAAAACATTAGTGTCTTTGTAAATTACTAGTATACCTTGAGAAGTACTAACAAACATAGTGAAAGCTATCAAAATCAAAATGGAGTCACTTATGTCAAACCCTAAACAAACAAAAAATAATAAAGCTGAGCAATTATGAGGAGGGGAGCTCAGCTTACACACCTGATAACAAGCAATAACACAAAAGACTGCCAGAACCACAACCTTGCACAAAGGTCACTGCAGCCTTACACCAAAAATTACATCACTAGAATTTTTGCATAACAACTGCCTGCTCAACCTTGGGCTGGCCACCATTGTTATTGATTCTTGCAGCCAGGGATTGCTGCTTCAAAAGAATGCATGCAGTCTTCCTCACATTGCCTTTAGAAATTTCCCCTCCTCTCAAGCTTTACAATGCACTCAGTCTACTGTGGCACTAGTATTCCCATTGCACTCCTTTGCTACTCTTGAATAAACTATCTTTGGATAACCTATCCCTGTAGTTATTTAGGTTGACAGAACCTGTAAATAAATAACAATTTTCTCTCTTTAGGATTTTATATTTGTTTCTGAAGATCACATTTTAAATATTATCAAAAAGTCGTCAAGTGTTAATGAATGTTCATTGTCTCCCTATTCCCAAGCAGGCTTAATTCTAATATATCACAAATTCTCTCTGCTTCCTATAGCTTAAAAATTTTTTTTCAGGTGCATAGATAAAAAGACATTGGAATTAATGGACATGTTAAGGTACATAACAAGAGATCCCAAAGAACTCAGAATTTCTTTTCTTTGACCAATTCCAAAGTATATGTAAGTATTTCAGTAAAATGGAAAAACCAAGATAAAATAGAATGTCAACTTTATGAAATAATGAGAACTGTCATCCTGATTTTCTCTTGGTTCTCTTAAGAATTTTTAAGTTTGGCTTTGGAAATCTTCCACTAAATCAATCACTGAAAAAAAGACATGCTTACATATTTACATTTTTATTTTATTTTTAATTTCTGCTCCTGGTATAATACCTTCATTTTCCAAAACTGGAGATCCTAAATACCAGAAAATTTTTTTTAAATGTTAGTATTTTAATACATATGAGGCAGAAATAGGAAGAAGAAGCTTTATACTTACATTTATAAAAAATGATCATATCTTCAATTCAACAATGTTGGAGAATGTAATAGTAAGTCTAAAATCTCCAGGAAAGAATGCAAGGATGGAGCTGGAGAAATGACATGTGGTTCACAGATAACAGCAACAACAAAAAGAAAGGAGATGGTACAGTTTGATGATAAAACTTACAAACCAGCCAGGCAAGGTGGCATAGATTTGTGATGCCAGCACTAGGGAGACCGAGGCAGGTGGATCTTGAGTTCCAGCCAGCCAGGCTATGTAGCAAGACTCTGTCTTATAAAAACAATTAACATGTAGACTGGAGGTGTGGCTCAAGAGGTAGAACAGCTGCCTAACAAGCATGAAGCCCTGAATTCAAACACCAGTACTATAAGACAAAACAAATAAACAAAAAACAACAAAAAGTAACAAAGCTAAAAGTTGTTAGTGAGGAGAAAATTAACTAGATATGACAATGAAGAGCTGCAGGGACAGCTACCCTACCTCAGGGTTGGTGGTAAAATGGTATGGGTGAGACAACAGCAACTACTTAAAAGGACTGCTGGAGAAGCAATGCACCTAGGGCACATTCAGGTAGAAGGCAAAGCAACACTGTGGAAGAGATTAAGAGTATGAGAGAGCTTTATCAGTGATAGTAAATTCTAAATTCATAGTGGGAAGGTTTGGGGCATTGGGAAAGATACAGCAGTCAGATTCAGGGATGTAAAGAACCACATGAGGATGACAGTCTGAATGCTGACATATGACCTTGCAGCCTTGGTCTCTTGGAATAATTGCTACAACAGAGATAAAGCATGTAACCAAAGAGACACAAGATAGCAATGAAAAAGGCACAATATAGTATGCCTTTCTTCATACAGTATGAGCTGGGGGGTTTACAGGCCCAAAGTCAGTCTCTCACGTCTATTTTTGTACACATTACCTAAAGAAATAAAACAAAAGAGGCTCTGGATTGGTGCCTACATTATCTGACGAGGATACGCAACAGGCAGACAAAATGGTGAAATATAAAAATGGAATAAAGACCAGCAAAAGAACAATATTCTACTTTGTAGCATGAGCACTCTAATTCTAATGATTTTTAAAACTAGATACTACTACAGTAAGCCTGCCTAGCTCCTGGATTCGTTACATGCAGTTTTGACCAAGTATAACAGAAAAAAAGTTTTAAATGACAATTGAAAGCAATTTCAAAAACAAAAATGTTAAATTCCCACACATGCATTAAGCAGCTTAGCTACTCAGGAGGTAGAGCTCTGAGAATAGAAGGAGGCTCTCATAGCCTCCTTGTCAGTTGTGTTTAAATTGTTGTGTGATCTGACAAGTGTTTCCCTGCCCTTAATTCTGTGAAAATCTGCCTCCCCAAAAGCAAACGGTGAGGTGGGCTGAGATCAGGAGGATTGAGGTTCAAAGCCAGCCTGGACAAAAAGTTTGAGAGACCATATCTCCAAAATAACCACAGCAAAGTGAACTGGAGCTGTGGCTCAAGAGGTAGAGTATCTGCTTTGCAAGCATGAATCCCTGAGTTCAAACCCCTGTCTTGTCAAAATAAGAATTCAACAAATGTTGAATTATTAGAACCAATAGTACAAAAGTTATGGAACACTGCTCTAAAATATAAGTTTTTTGCAATTTATTAGCTTATAAGATGGAACAGTAGGGGTAAATGTGTTTTGTAGTTTTACATTAGATATGTCTGATCCTTAACCAGAAATCTACCAAATTTTTTAGGCCAGAAAAATGATGTCTTTTATAGAGGACAACATAGTGAATGGCTTTAATCCAGCTACTCAGGAGAGGTGGAGCTCTGAGATCAGAAGGATTGCTGTTTGGTTGAGGCTAGTCCTGACAAAAAGTTTGTGAGACCCCCATCTCAACAAACAAGCTGGGTGTGGTAAGGCATAGCTATAATCTCAGTCATGTAGGAGGCATAAGCAGGAGGCTCATGGTCTGAGGCTGGCCCCAGGTCAAAAGTATGAGACTCCATCTGAAAAAAATAACTAAAGCAAAAAAAGGGAGGGGCACGGTAGAGCGCCTATCTAGCAAGCACACAGTACTGAGTTCAAACCCCAACCAAAAAAGAAGGAAGGGAGGGAAGGAGGGAGGAAAGAAGGAAGGAAAGAGGGAAGAAAGGAAGAGAAAAATCAAAACAGTAAAATAGGCCAGGCACCAGTGGCTCACGCCTGTAGTCCTAGTTACTCAGGAGGCAGAGATCAGGAGGATTGCAGTTCGAAGCCAACCCCAGGCAAATAGCTCACAAGACTCATCACTAAAAGGGCTGGTGGAATGGCTCAAAGTGTAGGCCCTGAGTTTAAGTCCCAGCACCACAAAAAAAAAAAAAAAAAAAGAAGAAAATTGGACAATTTCCTCCTTTTTTTTCATACTGTAAGAAGTATAAACATTTCTAAAAGCAAACTAAAAACTACAAGAGATTTTGTCATACATACTTTTGTATGTTCATATGGGATGTCCACAGAAGGGTGATAGCATACTATTGTCCTGCCATCAGATGTCAAAGCCAGCTCTACTTTGCTAAAAGATAATATTTCAGAAATACAGTTACAATGTATCCAAGGCAGAAAGATTACTCAGAGAGCTAAGTCAATTCCTGAACTGTGGTGTTACTAGATGCTGTTACTAGATTCTGTTACTAGATTGGTAAACCTGGTGCCCATAACACAGGTGAGACTCAAGACCATCCCACAGAACACATCAGCTTCACTACCCACAACACCATAGCCAGTCATTAAACTGTAAGGTATTTTATCTTACAGAGGATAAAGCATGAGATGGTTTCACCATGATTTTACGATTATCAAATCAAATGATTTTTGATGAAAGATGAAGTTTTACAAAATGTCTCAACTTGCTCAGGTTCATGCAAAAGGTCACATAGCCTAACTTCATCACTAACTACTTTCCATGTACATGTACATTAATTGTACATTACAATTAAGAAAAGAATATACTTTTACTAAAATTTGTAATAAAAACCACACAACTTGAGTTACAGTTTCTGCATACTAACTCTGCAGTAGAGACCATGTCATGTTATTCCTAGTTCTTAGCATACTGACTAAAATTGAATAATACCAACAAATGTCCTGAATTCAGTATTTGTAATTTAGGATTATTCAATGTCAAACAAAAGATAAATAATTACGTAAGCTAACAGATATGAACCCCAAGAAAAGACTATAGAAACGAATTAACTTTTCCAAAAAGCTAATGCAGGCTTGAAAAATAGCATTTCAAACAGCATATCTGTCTTACAACAAATTAAGTATCTGCTAAAACACGATAATGATTTTTATTTAAAATGTTTATATTTACTGTATAAATAAGATCACTGAGGTTATTTTTAAAAACAGAATTAAAGAAACAATAACCAGAAAAGCAAGCAGAAAATAATATTAAACTATTTTAGATACAGCTAGGAGTGTTATTTTTCAACTGAATTTTAATACATACCAATTATAGTCATCTGGAAGAGAAGAATACGTAGACTTATGACAAATGCAAGATAAAGCTCCGTCTGCAAAAACCCCAAATAGTAAAATACATTTAATTAATTTGCACATATGTTCTCACATATTAAATTTAAAGCTACTTTTAGTCATTCTGCCAATATTTACTGTTGGCTTTAAAACAGGTCTGTTCTAGTGGCTAGGTATTCAATAAGAAAGACTGAGTCCCTGCCATCAAATAAGTATAGTCTACTGGTGACAGAGACAGATAAGAAAGAGTTCAACTACAGAAAATATGTGCTGTTAGGATGGGTGTGCACTGGGAGGGAGAGGGGTACATGGACAGGCTTCCAAAAACATAGCCTTTCCAGTGGAGATAATTGTCTAACGTGCTCTGAAGGAGGAGGAAATAAATAGGGGTTGAAAAGGGGTGAATACAATGTTCCTTGCAGAGGAAGTAACAAGGGCAAGGATGACAGATTTTTAAAAAGAGAGAGAGAGAATAGGTCCTGGGTTTCTCTGCTGCTAGGCTGGTCCAGCCCACAGGTAGGGAGGCAAGGCCCATGTGGAGTGGCATCCATGGGGAGGTGGGCTCAGCTTGCATGAGGAAGGCCTCCATCTACTTCATGGAGCTGCCCAGGTTGAGAGTGAGCATTCTGAATGTTTCCTTAGCTTGCACCACAGAGAGCACAGCAGACCTGAGTTCCTGCCTACCCCATCCCCACATCAGGTCCAAGCCCTTTCCCTAGGGAGATGGTAACCATACGCTGTTCCATAACCCTCACGTGAATTCATTTCTGACTAGCTATGAGTAAAAAGAACCTATACCATCACTCAGGCACAAGGAACCACAGCAGTGATGTGGAACATTAATCTGCATGTGGACCAGAAAAGTGTACCAGATCTTAGTTCACCTTCCTTTCTTGTAGCAAATGACAAGAACACTGACCTCCCAGCCCTTTGCTTGTGGAAGGAGATGGCTTCAATAAATAACTTAAGCTTAAGTTGGGAAAGAAAAAAGAAAAGAAAGAGAAAGAAAAGTATTTGGATATTCCAACCTTTCTAAGAAAACAAATGAAGTATTTGGGCATTCCACAGTACAGTTTATAAAGAGGGCACGTTAAGTGATGAAATACAAAATAATTTATTCAAAATTAACTTCTTTTAACCAAAACGCTCACATTTAAATGCATATTTTCTTCTTTTGCAGAATACCTACAAATTCAAGGGTTGAAATTACTTTTAAAAGGTTGGCAAAAGGTCTTTTTATGTTCAAAGAAGGAATATTCTTGTAAATACAAAGAAAGACATTGTGGAGGTAGCTCAGTATCATTACAAGTAAATTCTGAACATATTGGCTAAAGCCCAGGACCAACCTGTCTAAACAGAGAGCCTCTTGGTCATGTTGCTTGGGTCTACGACCTATCCCCATCCCTACATCTCTACCACGCCCTCAGTATAGAACACCAACTGTTCAAACACCACTCATCCTTCAAAGTCAAGAGTACTTTCATGAAATCCTTTTCAGCCTCCCTATTCCCTAACCACTATCACAGAAGTGTTGTTTATATTTCATGTCCCATAATCAATTCTTCATATGACATTGCTGTACCTTCTTTGTAGTTCTCTCCCCCACCCTGTGTTAGTTATTTTAAGAATCCAGTGGTTTAATATGCTTTTTAAAAATTGTAAAATTCTACATTCCATGTTGACTATATTTTTGGGAGAGTTTTAAATATTCCTTGTAGAATATAGGGAAGTCTTTTAATTTTTGCTCATTGTGCTTTCTTCCTATATGATGGGTTTTGCTTGGCCTCCAATCTTTTCTTTTTTGGTGGTACTGGGGTTTGAACTCAGAGCCTCACCCTTGCTAGGCATGTGAGGTCATGCCCTTTTGAGCCATGCCCCCCAGCCCTAGCCTCCAATCTCAATATCCTTTCCTTTCATATAAAATACCAATAATAACATTCAATACTTAGCTTACTTTTAATAATAATAATAGGAACTATGTAGGTAAGGGGTTTCAGGATATAAAAGTTAGGAAGTCACTGATTATTAGGATGACTGAGTGATAACAGATTTACTTGGGTAAGCTAAATTGGCTCCTAGTTAATTATATATTCTGATAATAATTCCAATTCATTTGTAACAGTTCAAGTAACATTTATCCCCTTATGTATAAGAGGCACCGTAATACAAATATATTAGGAACTCTAGTAGGAAAAAGTTTCGTGATAGTCAGTTGTCCAGAGTTGGAGTAACTAATTTTCAGATTAATTTATGTTTTAAGGCATGGCCTATGTAAAAACTGATTAGTTTTGGCTTCTCATTAGCCCTGGGATTGTGTTCCTGTTAAAAGCAAATAGGAAGCGAGTAGCAGGGGCCTTTCTCCCAATTCTCAACAACAAAAATGCTCCTAGATAATCAACAGCTGACCATAAATTTGTTTTGACTCTTATTTTATTTATAGCTAAAGTTTCTTAGCAATTGCCTTCTGTATTTATATAAGCTGAAATTATTTTGAGTATGATATGATAAATGGTATAATGCTCAGAGTCCTAAAAAAAGGGTAG
This sequence comes from Castor canadensis, assembly GCF_047511655.1. Taxonomy (NCBI): domain Eukaryota; kingdom Metazoa; phylum Chordata; class Mammalia; order Rodentia; family Castoridae; genus Castor; species Castor canadensis. The sequence goes on along the minus strand of NC_133393.1, from coordinate 131,401,040 downwards.
AGGAAAGGAACAGAAGGCTTCCTATAAAAGCAGGATTTAGAAAACTTTTGAACATTCTATTGAAAATAGGTAGCCAGGCACCAATGGTTCATGCCTGTAATCCTAGCTACACAGTAGGCAGAGATTAGGAGAATTGCTGTTCAAAGCCAGCCCCTGGCAAATAGTAAACAAGACCCTGTCTCGAAAATATCCAATACAAAAAAAGAGCTGGTGGAGTGGCTCAAGTGATAGAACGCTATGCCTAGCAAGCGTGGGGTCCTGAGTTCAAGTCCCAGTACCATAAAAAAAAAAAAGAAAAAAGGTGTTTAGTGAGAAAAACAGTTTTCCTTGCCTGAAGTGCCTCCAAATTACCTATTTATTATTTTTCACCCTAGCCTTCAAAGAACTCTTTTCCCTCTAATTCAATAAACAAACTTTGAGTACAAATAGTAGTAAATAGAAACATGAAGAGAATGTAGTCAGCCAAGATGTATTTTTAAAAGTTGGCAAAGGTTACGTTTCTAACCATGCCTATTTTGGATATGGGAGAACAGAAGTCATAGAAAAGGAGGATAAAGACAGCTGAGAAACAAGACTTTCATATTCTATTTACTTATATGGGTCCATAGTTTGACTATCAAACATGTATAAATATGCTTTCAAGAAAATATTACACAATTCTTTAGCAAGGTAGCTTTTATTTTTTAATACATCCATAGGGAAAAAGTGCAAAATGAATACATCAAGCTATTTATTAACAATAATTATCTTTGAAAGACCAAACTGTGAATTTACCTTTCATTTGCAAATTTGAAGAGCTACTAAAAAAAGTAACAGATGTAAATATACTAAGTATAAATGTTTCACATGAGACAAAGTCAACCTTTAACAGTCCCTCATCTAACTCCCACTAGAAGTCTACATAGATAACCAATGTTTAATCCAAATCTTTTACTCTGTATTTATGCATTGCACACATGGGAAGCATGCACACACGTGTGTGTGTGTGTGTGTGTAATGTATCATTTTTTTTTTTTTTGACAGTACTGGGGCTTGAACTCAGATCACGTTTGCTAGGCAGGCACTCTACCACTTGAGCCACTCTAATAGCCCTGTGTATCATTGTATCATCTTTTAAACATACAAATAGGATCATATGATAGCTATCATTCTGTTATGCCTTTTCTTTCTCTTCTATTTGGCCATCTTTCTATGTTGGTATCAGCTGCATAGTTAGGATGTAGCAAAATTTATTCATTCCCCTTTTAACTGACTTGCAGGTTTTTGTCCCCTTTTTTATTATTGCAAACAGTCCTGCAAATAACAAGCATACAGGATAAGTAAATCCTTTAAATATTCTTTAATATTTGAAAAAAGTTTAAGCTTTTTAATCATTAAAAAAAAACCTCTCACTTAGGCTGGTGCAGTGACTCATGCCTATAATCCTAGCTATTTGAGAGGCCAGGCCAGGCAAATAATTCTTGAGACCCTATTTCCAAAATAACCAGAGCAAAATGGACTGGAGGTGTGGCTCAAGCCATACAGTACCTGCTTTGCAAGTGTGACACCCTCAGTTCAAACCTCAGTCCCACCTAAAAAGCAAAACAAAAAAACTCACTTACTTTGGTATGGAAAGAAATGCTTCAAGATAGTTCTCTTTGATATCACCCATTTTACTGCTGCTGCCATGTTGTATCAAGATGCTTTATTAGGTGGAATGAAAAAGATATTGTGAAGAGAAACTGCCTTTAAAATCTGCTTCTAAGCATACTGATTTTCATACCTGCTTAAGAGAGAAAGAAAAATCACTGTTATGGTAAATTTAAACAGTACAAGAACAGATAGGACTCACAAGGTAGTACTAGTCACTGGAAGCAAACTTTTTAAACAACTTTGCAGTTCCACACAATTAAAACAATAGGCCTATCCTTGGCTTATGAAATACTTGAAGGAATGCATAAATTTCACTATCTTGCCACACATGGTGGTGCACACTGGTAATCCCAGCACTCAGGAGGCTGAGGCAAGAGGATCCCAAGTTGGAGGCCAGCCTGGGGCAACATAGGGAAAGCCTATCTCAAAACCAAAAACATAAAAATAAAATAAATTTCACCATCTTATATGCATATAAGGATTTAAACTTTCCAAGGGGCTTTCATCACCATTTTCTTTTACTCTCATACTAATCATGTGAAGTATCCTTATTTTTTTTTCTTTTATTATTCATATGTGCATACAAGGCTTGGTTCATTTCTCCCCCCTGCCCCCACCCCCTCCGTTACCACCCAAGTATCCTTATTCTAACTCACGAAGAAACTAACATGCAAAATTTAAAGGACTTCCTTCTGAGGATGTTAGTTGGTCACTTACAAATTGGAATATTTTGGGCAAATAATTAACTAAATGCCCCATTTCTTCAATGGTAAAATGCGGGAAAGACCACAATCTCCAGGAGCTGATGTGAATAAATGACGTGTAAATACTGTGTCCTTGCTCCTTGACTACTTGTGCCCTTCCCAGAAGGATACTGATGAATTAGGACACAGTCTAACGGCAGTCTGATCACGCCACTGCCAACCCTGAGTCCATACAGTGTGTTATTTACGGTTTCCTATACGTTATGAGCACTGACTTTCAGTAAGTCTGTGAAGTAGACACTTTTCATCTCACAGATTAATTAAAGCTCAGAGTGGGCAAATGATTTATCTGTTCGCTATTCCACTGCTTAAAGGGTGGCATGGGTAGAACACAAGCCCAAGAACAAAACAATGGAGGGGGCTGGGGTCCCTATGCCCAAGGCCCGCACACTGTTCACCCCAGGGAGCGAATGTCAGAGGGCAAATCCTTTGACACGGAATTCAACCCAAGAGCAAACGCTAGCGCCTCAGAGGGTCTGAGGTTTGAGGAACAGACTTCCAGGAGCACAGGGACAGATCAGACAGACGTCGACGAGGAGAGGTCCCCGGAGCCACAAAATCAAATCGGCTCCAGACCGCCATCCGCCACGGCACGCTACAGGGAGCGCACGGTCACATGCCTGCCCTTCTGCTGGAGATACCGGCAGCTTCACCCTGCAGAACATGACAGGTGCAAGTCCTCAACACCTGCGGATAAGCCTTCGGGGTCTACCCTCCTTCTAGAGACTCCTCCACCAGAGGACAGGACAGCGGTTACCTTGACAGCTACTTACCGCGAGCCCGCCATCTTGCCCCAATCCGGGTTCTGCGAGACGTCTGCCCGCGCGGTCACTCGGCCCGCGAGGCATTCTGGGAGGCGTAGTCTCTGCGAGAAAGCAGCTCGTATGCAAAGAGTGGGCGGGGCTTGGCGTTACCATTTCCCGCCTTTAGCTGGAGTCTTAGGGGAGTTCCTGCCTTACAAGTGGATGGGTTAACTGGATGTGTGCTTTTGTTCACTAGCTTGCCAGTTCAGTTCATGACCCAGGGAAATCCGAAAGAGTAGGTTTGGGGTTGGTCTGATAAGGGTAGAAATAAATTCTTCCGTTTGGGAGTTGTTGAGTCGGAGAGCCCTCTGACCCATCCAGGTGGAGTTGTAAACTGAGGCAGGTCGCTGGAAACATGGGTTTGAAGAGTAGAGACAGGGCTAGATATAACTGTGAAGCATCGGGGAGGGCTGAGGATTGTACCTCATTGGCACAGTGCTTGCCTAGCATGCCCGAGGTCTTGGGTTTGCTCTCTAGCCCTGCAAAATAAATAAATTAATTAAATAAGTAAACTTACGTTGAGCCCGGGTGGGAAGAGAGTGTAGATAAAAAGAGAAAGGGGCTCCAAACCTGGTCCTAGGGAATTCTCACACTTAGAGATCATGTGGAAGAAGTCAGGTAGCACAGGCCTCTCAGACGTGGCATTGCAAAAATACAAACTCAAAACTGTCAAATGGAGCTCGGGAGGGGGCTCATTGGTAGGGCAAATCTTACCTAGCATGTGTGAGGCTCTGGGTTCCATCCCCAGCACCACAAAAACAAGAACAAAAAACAAAAACTTAGACTGGTCAAAGACATGGTGTATATGCTTGGTCTCCCAGTTCATATGGCTGATGAGTATGGCTGTTAGTCATGCTAATCTCTATCAAAATACTACTTTCTTGTACCTGGTTCACTCTTAAGGTACTGTGGCCTTCTACCCTAAAACCACAGTTGGGATGGGGAAAACAAAAACAAAATTGCCTTTCATTAAAAAATCTCTTGAGACTATTTCTCATAAAGTTGGAGGGGAAAAAAAGAAACAGCATCAAATTAATGGTAGTAAAATGATAAAACAAAAAATTGAAAGCAGGCTCCTGAGTCTTGGACCTCCTACTGCAATTTTTACAAAAGAGAGAAACTTTTATCTTGTTTAAATTACCGTTATTTGGATTGCGTTTTACTAGCGGTGGAGTCTAATCCTGACTGAAATGAATGCATCAAGGAAAATTTTAATATATAAGTCAAAAATACATAAAAACAATTATATTGATTAAAATGTAAGATCTTCCATGTTACTAATATGTACAATACAGACCACAAATTATAATTTACTTTCCCTTCAAAGCTCTCTTATGAGCCCTCCAAATGATTTTGACATTTATGTCTTGTCTTACCATAGATAAGACTGTATTCTTTCTTATCTGAAGAGCTGCTAGGGGCCCAGCATGTTAGGGAGGCAGTAAAAAAGTTAATAAGTGAATTCTGAGATTCCGTTTGCCTAAATTTAAATCTTAACTCCCCTACTTCTTAGTTATGTTATTTTGGATAATTTAATTACTAATATTTTTGAGTCTCAGTAATAATGGTGCTCTCAGAGGCTCTGAGTTCAAACCCCAGTACCAACAACAACAACGAAAAGTAATACTGATGTTCTCTACTTCATAGAACTGCTGGGTGGATCCAAAACAGAAGAGAGATAAATGCTTAGCAAAGTCCTTGGCATGTAGTAAGCACTCATTCAACACCAGCAGATATAAAGACTTGTCCCCAGTATAGCCAAAAAGAAAAAAAAAAAACAAAACTTGTATGATAAATTTTATGAACAGCTAATCCAAGAGATAACTTTTTCCTGAAGTTTTAAAATAAAATATTTCCCTTTCCCTAACTCAGGAATAATAAGGGGAACATAAAAAATAAATTTAGTCTAAAATAAGTAATGATTTCTAACTTGAAGTTGTTACTCCTGTTGGGGTCCCTGCAGAAAACAGATGACACTCAAATTGGGAAAATTCCAGGAGGAATTCTTCACAAAGGTATGAGTAGAGTAGAGGAATCGAAAGTAGTCACAGTGCAAACCAGGCTTAGTTACACCAGGTATTGGTTCATTCCTGGCCCTCCAGGTCTGAAGGAACAGACAGGAAGAGTTACCAGACTCCCGCCCTTTCTTCTTTTAGACTGAGGTTTGAACTCAGGGCTTCACACTGGCAAAGCAGGTGCTCTATTTCTTGAGCCACACCTCCAGTCCATTTGGCTCTGGCTATTTTGGAGATGGGTCTCTTGAGGTATTTCCCTGAGCTATCCTTGAACTACCAGTCTCCCAATCTCAGCCTCCCAAGTAAGTAGAATTACAGGTGTGAGCCACTGTGCCTGGCTGCCAGACCCCCTTGACAGGAAAAGTAACCTTTGTTGAAGAGCAGCGCCACCCTGAGGTGACCTTGTAGGAGGAATAACCCACAGTGATGATTATTCTGCCTTGTCCTCCATCCTTCCCTTCTCCTACAAACTAAAGACAAGACTGTCCCCCACTTCAGATGCCATTATAAGATTTAGATTTACATGTAGCTATAGATTCAGATATAAACATATATATATATATATGGTATATATAGGTACATGTGTTATATTCTCAAACCCAATTAGACAATAGTATTACAAGAGGGGTTTGGTAGGTTCAGCTTATTTCATTTTATATATATACATTTATATATAATTATATCATATATACAATATATACAAATATATACATATATATATAATGAAATAAAAATGCTTATATATGCATATATATATTTGTATGTGTATATTCTATGTATATTTAAGCACTTAGAACACATAAGAGAATTTGGACTATTAGGTTTGTTTTGTGGCCTATTAAATTATCTTTATGATTCTAATATTTTAAAACTTTTGGCCAGTGTGGTGGTGCATAACTATAATCTCAGCACTTGGGAGGCTGAGCCAGGAGAATCTTAAGCTGAAGGCTGACCTGGGCTACATAATGAGATGCTGTCTGGGAAAAAACCAAAAACTTTTATTACAGAAAAATTCAAACATATGCAAAATTAAAAAGAACAGTTGGACTGGAGACATGACTCAGGTGTTAGAGTGCCTGCCTAGCAAGTGTGAGGCCTTAGATTCAAACCCCAGTACTACTAAAAAAAAAAGCCTGGCATACCTGTAATTTCTGGAGGCTGAGGCAAGGAGGATCATGAGTTTGAAGCCAGTGTGGGCTGCACAGTGAGACCCTGTCTCAAAAAAAAAATAGTTGCAATAAGGCTGGAGATGTGGCTCAAATAGCAGAGTGCCTGCTTTGCAAGTGTGAAGCCCTGAGTTCAAATCCCAGTCCCACCAAAAAAAAATGTGTAGTAAACTACTATCTGCCTCTCATTCAGCTTGAGCAATCATCAACTTGGGACCAATTTTGTTTCAACTGCACTCCCACCATGTACCTTCTCCTGTATTAATTTGAAGCAAATGCCAGGTAGTCCATCATTTCACCTATAAATATCTCAGTAAGAAATGCTGACAGGTCCCCTGTGATGCAGGGAATGCTTGGTTCTAGCTGACCTTGCAGAGATCAAATGTCTGACTGCCTCTGCCTAATTCCAGTTCTGCAGTCAGCAAACCTGTGGCTTCTCTGTCCAGTATAACCGCTGCCTGTCTCTACTATGGGTCCCTCCCATCAACTTTTAGTCTCAATCCAGAGATAAGAAGAATTACAGTGTTTTCAATATGATTATATCCTTAAAGTAACTTAAAAACCGACTTGAAGGGGAAGAGTGGAGACAATGAGCCTCAAGTGTCTTCTTATATATAATCTCTGGCTGTGTATTGTATCTTATTTTTATTTTCTAAATAGATTATTTCAATAAAAGAATCTTTGCCAAAGGTAAAGATTTCTTTCTTCTAGTATAACAATATCACTGTGCAGTTTTTAAAAACTGACAATAATTGTTTAGTGTTGTTAGATATCAAGTCAACATGTGACTTTCCAAATGACTCATAAAGGTCATATTTTCTACTGTCTTTGCTTGGTGAATGAGGATCCAAATTAGTATTTCAATCTCCTTAATTTGTGTCTCCTCCATTTTCCCCCCTTGCATTTATTTACTGAGAAACTAGGTTGTTTGTGTTGAAGAGATTCCCACAGTATGGACTTTGCTGAGTCGTCCTTGGGGCATATTCCTAACATGTTCCTAAGTACTTAGTATTTCCTATAAGTTGTGATTCCAGTGTAAACTGGTCATTAGGTAACCCGTTTAGACTTGTGATTCTGTGTTAAAGGTTGTAAGAAAATTGTATTAGGTTTGTAAGTGTCATACAATTAGTTAATAGGAGAGTCACTATGTTTAAATTTATTTATTTATTTATTATTTTTTTGGAATTTGAACTCAGATCCTCACACTTGCCAAGCAGGCTCTGCCACTTGAGCTACTCTGCCAGCCCTTAAATTTATTCTTTTTTTTAATTTATAAGAATTATTTAGGGGGCTGGTGGAATGACTCAACTAGTAGAGTGCCTGCCTAGCAAAGTGTGAGGCCCTGAGTTCAAACCACCAAAAACAAAAACAAAAAAAAAACCAAGACTTATGTAGGTGCTTGGGTCTGTTTACCAGTCAGAAAATTGAAGGGCTGGAAAATAAAATTGAATATGTTAAATTTATGAATGCCATTAAAAATGCTTATATGTGTTTAACTTACTTGAATATTATTTTAGTTGTTAGTCTTATAAATGGAATAATAAGATTTGTAAATTGAAATTGAAAGTTAAGAAATAACTAGACTTTATAGTGACTTTAGTAAATTTAAAAATTAATTTATGAATGCTCTCCTTGTGTAGGGAAGCTGCCTCAAAGACTCCAAAATTTATCAACATAAGGATGTGTTTTTGCCCTCCTCTCTCAAAAACCACACCCAAACAATCAGAACAAGAATGGAACCAGGAGACACAGGAATGGCCCTTGACCTGGCAGAACAGAGCAAAGCAAAGTCAAGCCTACAGGATGTGCCAAGGCTTAGGAATTGCTGGTACCAAGTGTTCAGGAAGGCAGAAGTGAGGAGGAGGCTGAAGAGGGATGAGCTGCTGGTTAGTCAGTATAAGGTGCAGTGAGGCCTCAGACTTCCATTTCTGTAAGCCCACCTTAGTCACAGATGGGAGTCTAAATCTAAGATGATCTGGACTCAGAAACACCACACCTGGAGGAGGGCAGGAGATGAATGCCCAACAGAAACCTGGGGAGGTGAGTCCCTGGCCTCTTTCTTGCCCCACTCCAGAACGCCAGGCCTATGTCCTAAGCCTGGTCTGTAGCCTTTCCTGTGTCCTGTGATGATCTGAACCACTAAGTGTCCTCCCAGTGAATTCCTTTTCTGTGTTAGTTAGCCTGAGTAGGTCTCTATATCTCTATCCAAGAACCCTGTTAGAGTTTGAATATGAAATGTTCCCTACAGGCTCATGGGTTGAACAATTAACCCTCAGCTGGTGCTGCTATTTTAGGAAGGCGGGACCAGTTGGAGGAAGTAGGTTACTAGGGGAGTGACTTCAAAGGTGATACCTAATCCCAGTCCCTTCTTTGCTCTGTGCTTCATGAGGTAATCAGTTCCCTCCTCCAACTCCCACCACCATGACATTCTGCCTCACCACAGGCCCAGGACCAATGGAACCTAGAACTATGAACTGAAATCTCTGAAACTGTGAGCAAAATCAGTCCTTCCTCCTTGAAGGTATTCTCTCAGGTATTTTGGTCAAACACTGACTAAAGTAATATTTGCACCCATTTTGTGATAATTTCATTAATATAGGTTTTCTTTCCCTGGTTGGGTTTTTTTTTTGTTTGTTTGTTTTGTTTTGTTTTTGCTGGTACTAGGGTTTGAACTCAGGGCCTTATGCTTGCTAGGCAGGAATTCTACCTCTTGAGCCACTCCACCAGCACTCTCGGTTGAGTTTGAGAGAGGCCAGACTCTATTTTATATACTGACCCCAAAACATGAATTTAGCAAACCATAGCTTTGACACTAGTATCATCAGCTTTTGAGTCTCAAGAGACTACAGTATCTGACTGATTCTGTGAAAATCTGCCTCTCCAAAAGCAAACGGTGAGGTGGGCTCTGGTGGCTCACGCCTGTATTCCTAGTGTCTTGGGAGGCTGAGATCAGGAGGATTGAGGTTCAAAGCCAGCCTGGACAAAAAGTTTGAGAGACCATATCTCCAAAATAACCACAGCAAAGTGAACTGGAGCTGTGGCTCAAGAGGTAGAGCATCTGCTTTGCAAGCATGAATCCCTGAGTTCAAACCCCTGTCTTGTCAAAACAAGAATTCAACAAATGTTAAAAAGATTATTAGAACCAATAGTACAAAAGTTATGGAACACTGCTCTAAAATATAAGTTTTTCACAATTTATTAGGTTATAAGATGGAACAGTGGGGGAAAATGTGTTTTGTGATTTTACATTAGATATGTCTGATCCTTAACCAGAAATCTACCAAACTTTTTAGGGCAGAAAAATGATGTCTTTTATAGAGGACAACATAGTGAATGGCTTTAATCCAGCTACTCAGGAGAGATGGAGCTCTGAGATCAGAAGGATTGCTGTTTGGTTGAGGCTAGCCTTAACAAAAAGTTTGTGAGACCCCCCCCCCATCTCAACAAACAAGCTGGGTGTGGTAAGGCATTGCTATAATCTCAGTCATGTAGGAGGCATAAGCAGGAGGCTCATGGTCTGAGGCTGGTCCCAGGTCAAAAGTATGAGACTCTATCTGAAAAAAATAACTAAAGCAAAAAAGGGAGGGGCACGGTAGAGCGCCTATCTAGCAAGCACAAAGTCCTGAGTTCAAACCCCAACCAAAAAAGAAAAAGAAAGGAAGGAAGGAAGGAAAGATAAAGGGAAGGAAGGACGGAAAGAAAAAAGAAGAGAATAAAAAAAAGAGAAAAATAAAAATAGTAAAATAGGCCAGGCACCAATGGCTCCTGGTTACTCAGGAGACAGAGATCAGGAGGATTGCAGTTTGAAACCAACCCCAGGCAAATAGTTTGCAAGACTCATCACTAAAAAGGCCTGTGGAGTGGCTCAAAGTGTAGGCCCTGAGTTCAAGTCCCAGTACCACAAAAAAAAAAGAGAGAAGAAAATTGGACAACTGCCTCTTCTTTTTTAAATTCATACTGTAAGGCATATAAACAGTTCTAACAGCAAATTAAAAACTACAAGAGATTTTGTCATACATACTTTTGTATGTTCATATGGGATGTCCACAGAAGGGTGATAGCATACTATTGTCCTGCCATCAGATGTCAAAGCCAGCTCTACTTTGCTAAAAGACAATATTTCAGAAATACAGTTACAATGTATCCAAGGCAGAAAGATTACTCAGAGAGCTAAGTCAATTCCTGAGCTGTGGTGTTACTAGATGCTGTTACTAGATTCTGTTACTAGATTGGTAAACCTGGTGCCCATAACACAGGTGAGACTCAAGACCATCCCACAGAACACATCAGCTTCACTACCCACAACACCATAGCCAGTCATTAAACTGTAAGGTATTTTATCTTACAGAGGATAAAGCATGAGATGGTTTCACCATGATTTTACAATTATCAAATCAAATGATTTTTTGATGAAAGATGAAGTTTTACAAAATGACTCAACTTGTTCAGGTTCATGCAAAAGGTCACATAGCCTAACTTCATCACTAACTACTTTCCAGGTACATGTACATTAATTGTACACTAAATGTACAATTAAGAAAAGAATATACTTTTACTAAAATTTGTAATAAAAACCACACAACTTGAGTTACAGTTTCTGCATACTAACTCTGCAGTAGAGACCATGTCATGTTATTCCTAGTTCTTAGCATACTGACTAAAATTGAATAACACCAACAAATGTCCTGAATTCAGTATTTGTAATTTAGGATCATTCAATGTCAAACAAAAGATAAATAATTACTTAAGCTAACAAATATGAAACCTAAAAGAAGACTATAAAACTAATTAAATTTCCCAAAAAGCTAATGCAGGCTTCAGGAAGAAAAGATAGCATTTCAAACAGCGTGTCTGAAAATTCTGAAACCTGCAGACGAGAATATCCTCAAGTATTATAACTCATAAATTCCCTTCCCAGGAAGGCAAAGTTGTTCTAGAGTTCCAGAAAAGGGACAGAAAGCTAGAGGGTTTCTCATTGCACTTCCCAGATGTCAAATCTCCAGGTGTTGGTGCTCGTTGTCAGTATAGTCGTATCTCCTTTTTGTTTCCACCTAAAATTAAAATAAAAAACTTCAGAAAGCAAGGACTGCAGATGTATGGATGTATATAAATATATGCACTTATATTTGTACATTATATAATGTATTACAGATTATATAATCATATATATATATATATATGTCTCCTTCCACCACGTGTGTGGGTGTAGTTCCATGTCTAGTTTTGGTTATCTTTTTGTGTGTGTTTGTGTGTGTGTGTGTGGTACTGGGGTTTGAACTCAGGGCCTACACTTTGAGCCATTCCACTAGCCCTTTTTTGTGATGGGTTTTTTTGCAAAGTACTTGCCCCTGTTGGCTTTGAACCATGATCCTCCTGATCTTTGCCTCCTGAGTTGCTAGTATTATAGGTGTGAGCCATCAGCGCTGGGCAGCTTGATTATCGTTTTAATTGCAGAATCTAATATAGTGATTGGCACTTGTGAGCACTTACTAAATGTTCATTGAGTTATTGAATGGATGAAGCCTGCCCTGCATCTTGTACATATTCCCCACTCTATCTTATACCTCACAATTTCAGAAGTTGTCACATCAAATTGTATTAATTTGTTTAACCATGTTTTTCCTATTTGATATAAGTTTCAGATCAGATATCGTGTTCATTTAAAAAAATCAGTTCTAATCATGCCGGAAGGAGGGAGTGTGTGCAGGCATTACGTCACTGCTGAACACACAGCAAAAATGATGGTGCTCCCTGATTTAAAGGGAGTGAGGAAAACAGGTAAACATTATTACAAGCGCGCATTTGTTAGAACATCTGTTCATGGCGTTTTGGATGAGGAAGGCATTATGGAGGAGAGGGAGAAACCGGCAGGGAGATGGAATGGGCCACCGCAGGTGAAAGGCAATGGAAGATGTAAGAACTGTGGTGAAAGAGAAGGTGCAGGCATGGTCTGTCGGCAGATATGATGAGCTTGTGCCAGTTGTGGTCTGGGCTGCCTGCAGGGAGCTGTGTTAGAAAGTCAGCAGTAGGCTAAGAAAGCAGAGCCTTTGCAACCCAAAGTTTGAGACAAATGGGTCTGTGGCTAGATGGGAAGAGGATTAAGGTTTCTGATTGGTGAATTTACAAGTAATGAACTGGGTCTGCTTAGGTATATCACTTTCCTTCTCCATTTTTTTTTTTTTTTTGGTGTTGGGGTTTGAACTCAGGACCTCATGCTTACTAAGCAGGTAGTCTACCACTTGAGCCACTCCTCCAGGCCTCTCCGTTTTTTGTTTGATTTTTAGTGCTGATCCTAGGGTCTTGTGAAAGCTAGGTGAGTACCACTGAGCTGCATCCAAACCCTTCTTTCTTTTTCTTCCTTTTCTCCTTTCTCTTCCTCCTCCTTCCCCTTCTTTTTTCCCCCTTCCCGCCCCGCACTTCTCTTTTTTTCTAGCCTGCCTCTACCCTCTTGCATTCCTATCTGCTCTATCCTGGGTTAAGGGGCCTGCAGGTGACAGGATGTAACTGACAGTAACTGGTAGCCAGGCCTGCAATTAGGGGGCAGGTGGCAGGGAGGATACTAATAAACACAACTGACTGCAGACTTATGGTCAAGTTCTCCAGTTAGCTTAGTTAATAATGAAGGTGATAGTTTGACCTTCATCTGTTAAATCCTACAAGTATTTTTTAGCTAGTTATAATTTCAAATATTATATATTAAATACATTAGTATTACTAATATATTACATATATTAAAATATATTATATATATTTTAATATATATATTAAAAAAATATGACTTAGAATACTGACATTAAGGGGTCAACTTAAATCCCAATGTTCTACAATAGCTAATGCTTGAACCAAGATAATTTGAATAAGCAGGAAGAAGGATAGGGGTGTGGGTTCAGAAGAGTTCAGAAAAACAGGAACAAGTTAAGTGTAAGTCAAGGTTGCTGATGTAACTGTTTTTTTTTTTTTCCTTGAGCAGATCTGATGATATGACATGGACTTTCAAGCTTTGGTCCCTTTGATGGTCTTTAAGCTTGCTAAAAAACACAGATACATGAGGCCTATGACTTCAAATTGGGAGATCTTAGCTGGGGCCCCTTTACCTGTATGTTTAACCAGCCTCTGAAGTGAGAAATCATCCCAGAGTTTGAAAACCTCTGCTGTAGATCCCAAGTCATTGTTCTCAGAAGAAAAACAAAGATTTCAGAAACATTTCTAATCGTTCTAGACGCAAGTGACACAACTGATGGTGGGGAAGAAAAAAGTGATGGGAAGGTATGAAAACAAACTTGGGTGGGGCACGCCAGGTGGGAGGTCAGAGAACACTTCAGGCTGGGCAGGCTGAGTATGCAGTCACAGCAGACGTCCAAGGACAGGAACCCAACTGTTCTGGAACCCGAGAGGGTGGTGCACAGAGGCGGGGAGAAGAACCCTGCTTTTACTTGTTCCCACAGGCTTCTGGCCAAATGCCTTGAGTCACCTTCCTCTGGAATCCTGTTTTCATTGGGAACTGGCTCAGAGAAAGGAGACAGAAGTGTTTGTGGAACACCCCTGTCTCTACCTTTTTAGCAACAGTGTAGAATCAATGAAGGGCTGTACAGATTCATTTCAGTGGTACCAGTACTCGCATTTGAAGACTTCTTGGGTAAGATAAAATTCAAAAACGTTATGCAAAGCATAAAGCACTGACAAAGGTAGGCCTTATTACTCTGAACCTCCTGGTCTCATCTCAGCTCCTATAGGGAGGGCCTTCCACCTTGAGATAATGCCCCTAGGGGCTGCTGATGAACCTGGATGACCCTACTCAGGTTTTTCCTATAGGTGACCTCTAGTTGGTGGACAGTTTGTAAGTGCTCAGCTTCTCATGTTGGAGGCATGAATGTAAGGCAGCCGGCATTTTTTTTTTCTTGCCTTAAGTCAGCATTCAGCTTTTTCTTCCTCCCCACCCACTGCTTGTCTGAGTCAGTGTACATGAAACTTCCTTGCACAGATATTTTTGTGGTGATTGCTCACGAAAGTTTCTCTGAGCTGCAAGAAACAATAAGGAAACTTGCAAACAAATGCCTCTGCTTATGATTCTTATGAACTTACGAATTGAAACAGGGCCTCTATTAAAAAAGGTGACTGACATACCATTTTCCACAAGGATCTAGTTTTATTTATTTATTTATTTATTGAGACAGGGTCTTACTACCTAGTCCAGGCTAGCCTGGAACTTGCTGTATAGCTCAAGCTGGCCTTGAACTCATGTTCAAAGGCACATGTGTTAAAGGCTTGGTCCCAGCCCCTCGTACTATTGGAAGGTAGTAGAAAATTTAAGAGGCAGGGCCTAGTGGGAGATTATTCGATTATGGGGTTTGCCCTTGAAGAAGGACCTGATCCCTTCTTTTCTTTTTGTTTTTTTTTTTTCCTTGATGGCACTGGAGCTTGAACTCCAAGCCTCATGCTTGCTAGGCAGGTACTCTACCACTTGAGCCACTCCATCATCCCTTTTTTTTGTGTTGGGTTTTTCGAGATATGGTCTTGTGAACTATTTGCCTGGGCTGACTTCAAATCACCATCCTCTTGATCTCTCCCTCCTTAGTGGCTAGGATTACAGGCATGAGCCACGGGTGCCTGGCTCCCCTCTTCTTTCTTGTTGGTTCCCTTCCTTGCCAGATGAAGAGCTTTATCTACCATGTTGTTCCTGTCATGATATACTGTCTCACCACAAAGCCCCAAAGCAATGGCCAACTGATCATGGACTGAAACTTTCAAATTTGTGAGTCAAAATAAATTTCCTTCTTTTAAAGTTGTTTATCTCAGGCTTTTTGTTACAGTAACAGAAAGCTGCCTGAGACAATAAAGTAAAAACTTTCTCTTTTATCTCTGTTCTTCAGCTGTCTTAACACCTCTTCCTTGAAGGAATGGATTCCTTGTTTTATCTGCATTTTACAGATATAGTAAATAGAACTTTTAAAAAAGGAGACATACATCTTAAGGTATATATTTAAGATACACATAGATATCTATAAAATATATTTAGGTAGTGACAGGTTACTGTAGTGAAGCAATGAACATATCCCATCATCAGTTATCCATTTATTTTTGTTTTTATAGCAAGAGCAGCTAAAATCTACTCATTTATCATAAATCCCATATACAGTTCAATTTTATTACCCATAGCTCTCATGTTGCATATTGGATCTCCAGACCTATATATCCTACATATCTACTACTTGGTATCCTCTCACCTACCTCCCCCAACCACACACACACTGTATTAGACAAACAGGATTCAAAACTAGCCGTCTCAATTGACAATAACCCATCTCAGTCCAGTGGCAACCCGTCCTTCTGGACTATACATCAGGACTTATATCAATCCGAGGTTTAGAGTTGTTTTCCACATGAGTATAGTATGAGCTGTTCTCAAGGGGGAAAGAAACTAGAAAAAGCAACTAGAATAGACATGAAAGAATATATTTTAGTTATTTTTTTGCAGTGAAGTGCCTCACACTTGCTAGATAAGCACTCTACCATTGAGCCACACCCCCCAGTCAGAAAAAAATACCTTTTAAAGTGTTAATGTTCTGAATTTTATACCATTAAATCAATCTCTACCAAACAGAGTTACATTGTCAAATTTTAAATACCTGATTTTCTAAAGAAAACTATTCCCAGGCCCAGGGTTCAGAGCCCCCACTGTTAGTCTGCATGGTATTCATGGTCTATTTTAATTGACAGTCAAAACAAAGGACTGGGGATATAGCTCAGTAGTAAAGTGCTTGCCTAGCAAGCGCAAGAAAGACCCTGGGTACAACCCCCAGCACCACACACACACACACACACACAAAGATAAATAAATAAAAGAGACAATAGTCAAAAGAAAACAATCAGCAACTTTTTGCTTTTTTTTTTTTAATTCTTGATGTTCAAAATAAGTAGTTCTGAAATATCAGGTTCCATCAAAATTACCTGTGATGTTCAAATGCAGATTCCTGGGTTTTAGCACTGACCTAGAGGGTTTGGATCTCTGGGAGGACAGTCTTCAGAAATGCGTTTTTTTTTTTTTTCCCCAGCACCCAAAGTCATTTAAAGAGGTGGCAGTCTGACAAATGCACTCAGTTCATGACAACATGGAACAGAGTTTGTGTTTTCCAAAGTGGGTAACAACTAAACTTTCCATCATGCATAATTTTGCAGAATCTTATCATTCTTCTTTCAATGGGTGGACTCCATGTCCTTGGAAATGGGTGGGCTTTTATGGCTGGTTGCCCAATAGAGTATGGTGATGTGATGCTACGTACTTTCACAGGTCAAAAGAGGCAATTCAGCAGGAGGTGGTTGAGTAGTAGAGCACCTGAGACCTGGAGTTCAAAGCCCAGTATCGCTAAAAGAGGCAATTCAGCTTCTATTTTGGCTCCTTAGAAAAATCACTCTTGGAACCCAGCCACCATGCAGTGGGGAAGGCCACAATGCCTCAAGGGGTGGCTCACTTGGAGAAGAAATAACAGCTAGCACCAACTTGCAAGCCCTGTGAGACATCTTGGATCTTTTCTGACCCAAGTCAAGCTGTCTGCCTGAGAAAACATGAGCCCAAGATGTCTTCCTTGCCAAGTCCTGCCTGAACTGCATATTTGCCTGCTTCTAACCTGGCCCTCTCTAAAATATTCTGAAAGTATCTCTGCCCAGGGTAATTTACCTTCTTAGCTTCTTCTAGTCACAGATCCATCCATTCCAGATTTCTAGTTATTTGAAGTTCTTGTTCCCAAGCCCTCATTATTACCTCTGAGTGTTGGTTTTTCATTTTGAAGGAATTTGGGAATAATACAATACCTCCTCTTCTATATAATAAGTGAGATAATCCATGTTGCCATTTAACATTGTGCCCAGCACAAAATGCTTCTCATTATTCTTAGTAGGTTTCCTGTAATTGTGTTCCTATTTTCTTTAATGTGGTTTTTTTGTTTTCTTTCCACACTGCAATGCCATTTCACAGGCTATTTCCTGTGCCGCTATGCTCTTCCTTACCATCGGGAAGAGTCCTACTCATCATTTAGGACTTTGAAGATGCCTTCCCTGAATTCTAAAGCAGTTAGTGCCTATCTGTGCTCAAATAGCACCTTGGCGGAATTTTTAACCGCTTTTATTACACTGGATTGTGATTACTTGTCTCTCTCCTCCACTGGACTCTAACTTCCTGGAAGGCATGTTTGACGTTTCTTTTTTGTATTCTTATTCACTAAAATAGCACCTTTATTATTTTTGTTTGCAGTACTGGGCTTGAACTCAGGGCCTTCACCTTGAGCCACTCCGCCAGCCCTTTTTGTGTTAGGTATTTTCGACATACAGTCTCCCGAACTATTTGCCAGGGCTGGCTTCGAACCACGATCCTCCTGATCTCTGCCTTCTGAGTAGCTAGGATTACAGACATGAGCCACCGACGCCGGCAAAATTGAATTCATTCAGTTGCCATCAGTTATGTTACTGTGCTAGGAAACCCTGGTTAAGTAGTTAAGGCCTTGGCAGACCTTCCTGGGAACAAAACAGCTCCACTTTCTGTTGCTATAACCTTGGGAAAGTTAACTCTTAAACATCATGCTAAAATAGAGGCAACACCTTCTCTTTAAGAAAATGAAGTAAAATGCAGGCATGCATGCATGCAAAAAAAAAAAAAAAAACCTGGCAAGAGATTAATCATGAGGATGAAATGCCATTTGGGGAGCACCCCCACTCTAATCCTTCTTTAGGGCCCGCACTCATGGGTAATCCCGCTTTTGGGGATTCCTCTACATCCTCTAATCCTTTCCTTGGTCATTCATCCATCTAGCAACTCTTCATTTTAACGTCTGGGTCGGGGCGTTCAGAAGCCATTACTCTTCCACCCAACCCATTTTGCTACTCCTAGGTCTAGGGGTGTGTCAGGGCAGACTTAAGTGAAATTTAACCGTCAAGACAGTCTCGCAAGGGTCCCCCATAACCAGCGACACCCACGGCTTTGGTGTGGGAGGAAGGAGCGGGAGCATCAGCGGGTCCGCAGCGGCGGCGCTCGGGGACTCGCACGGCAGGAACGTTCAATGAACAATGATCGAATGAATGAATGGACTACGTCAGAGGCTGGGCCTCTGTTACGTCGCCCACCCCGCGCGAGTGGCCGCACCTCCGGGGCCCGCGGGCGCGGGCCGCCCCGTCCCTCGGTCGCGCGCAGGCTCGGCCGCCAGCGCCGGAGCCCCGCGCCACCTCCCCCAAGTCCCTGCCCTGCCGCGGCGCGTCACTTCCGCCACCCCACCCCCGGCTGGGGTTGGGGCGGGGAGCGCGGGGGAGGGGGCCAGGTCGGAGGGAAGCCCGCTCCAGCCCGCGCCCAAACAGGGACTACATTTCCCAAGGGGCCTCGGCGGCGGCGGCGGGCGCGGCAACGTCCCCCGGAAGTGGAGCTCGGAACTTCCACTCGTGCGTGAGGCGAGCGGTGCCGGAGACGAGAGCAGAGACCGAAGTCGGGATCTGACAAGATGGCCGGGCTACCCCGCAGGATTATCAAGGTAACCGTCCAGACGGGCCTCCGGCCCCGCGTTCCGTTCTTGTCCTCCAGCAGCGCCGGGCCGCACGGCTCATGGCGTCGTCCTGCCCGCGGCCCGCCATGAGAGGCCCGCGGCAGCGCAGAGAGGGTCTGGCCGAGGGAAGTCGGGCGCTGGGGAGGGGGCGCTGGGGCGACTTCCGGCCGCGGCGGGGCGGTGGGGATAGGGGCTTCGAGGCAGCCGCGCGGCGGGACGGAGAGGCCTGGCCCACGCGGGCGGAGGGTGGGGCGGCGGGGCTCCGGGGCTCCGGTCGGGTGCGGGCCTCCGAGGTCGCCCGGACCACCCGGGTGTGGAGGCCGCGGGCGCGCGGGAATTGCGGCGTGGCCGGGGTTCTGGGCTGAGAGCTGTGGCCCAGCCAGGCCACTCTGTCCCAGAACCCCCTTTTGGAGCTGCCGGAGCGCGGGGGTGCGGCAGCCCCGGGTGCAGAATGAATGAACCGACCGAGAGAGGCCGGGCGGGGCCCTGCACGTCCCGTTGGCACATGCTCGCCGGGCTGCCCGCGTCCGGGGTGTGGGGGTTCTGCGCCCCGGTGCCCTCGCTTCCGCGATCGCCTCTCCCTAGATACATTCCCGCCCCTTATCTCCGAGAAGTGATTTTACTCTAGTTGGCAAACTCTCTGTGAGTCGTTTCTGTTCCGAGGAAAGAGTTTAGCGCAAGGCTTCGGAGAGTCGCAGTTACGAGGGGGTGGGGTGGTTCTTCCCCTCCCCCATTGTGAAATTTTATTCCTGGATTTTGTGCGCGTCGATTACTAAACCATCATTCCGCCCTTTATGAATACTGCACTGTGACAGGTACCAAGAAAAATTCGCTGTCTTGGTTTTGTAAAGTCTGTATAACATCGTCGACTGCTCAGATGTGATAGGTTTCTTGCAAACCAGGAAAACTAAAAGTTAATTTTGGGGGATGGTGTTAATTTACATGAAAGAAATTAGTTGAATATCTGCACTGCTCAATATGCCTGTTAAAGTGACTAAATTACAACTTCACTTTGCTTTATGGAAACTGGTGGACATGTACTTAATGCTCGTTCTTCTAAGTTTCTGGGGAGGTGCATACTAAGAGGAATATCTGTCAGGCTTTGGAGGGTGCTATATTGTATGGTAAGTCTTTTAGTCACAACGAATTATATCTGAGGAAGGTGTCATTGACAGAAAGGTGGTTGATTTAGAAAAATAAGACCTATAAGGTAGAAATTCTTAGAAATGAGAGAATACATGGTCAGTGAGCACTGGAGTCTAGTAATGTTAGCCTTTATTGTTGTATTATGAATTTGTTTCAGATTCTCTCCAGGGTTTAATTGTCATAGGCATTGGAAGGGCCTTACAGAGTGGTTTTAGTTATGATGCAGTCACATGGCCACCAATGGTCGTGTTTATTGATGTCTCACTTGAAAAATGAAAGCTTTGCACCAAATACGGTTGAGTTTTTGTTAATGTAGGTTATGAACCAATTACATAGTACAAATTGATACTGAAGGTAATTCAGTAAAATACACATTGAACTAAACATTTCACATATATTTTCCTATTATTGCTTGAAGGTATTCTGCAGTAATACAAAAGCCTTGAGTAGAAAAATAAATTATCGTGGAACGTTATCAATTTTCAGGAATGGTTTAAAGCAGTAAGTTGAAATCTGCATAATTCAATTAATTTGACACATAATTAAGTTTACACTAAGCAGTGACCTTAGTGACAACTCATGCTATAATGTATAATCTTAATTTTAAAATATCTTATTGGTTACATCTCTCCAATGACTGCCTTGGTTTTATTGAATATTAGGTAACTTTAGTATCATTTATAGCTTTAAAGGACAGTTTTCTCTAATCTTGAGAAACGTTTAAAAGATTTTATGTATGTGTGTGTGTGTGTGTGTGTGTGTGTATAATGTCTATGCTTGTATATGTAGGTTCTATAATCAGTGACAATACTTTTTTTTAATAGTGCTGAGGATTAAACCTAGGTCTTTGTACATACTAGGTAGATGCTTTACCACTGAGCTGTACCCCCAGCAGAAACACTTAAAAAATTCCTTCTTATGTAAACCACTATACAAGGTTCTTTGTGGCATATAATAGTGGGTGTAGCTGTACTGTCCTGAGGTTATAGAGACTTGCTTTCTTTTATTGGATTGTTACTTTATTTCTTGGTAACCTTTGATTTTCAAAGGATGAAATTTACTGTTAAGCAGGTATGTGCAAGGCCCTGGATTTGATTCCCAGTACTGAAGAAAAAAAAAAGATGAAAGCAATCAAGAAAGTAATTTACTGTTCATTATAATTATTGGTGTTACTATTCTCATCTCACGGAAATACTAAGATTGATTTGGACATAGTCTAGTTTGGACACCTATTAATACAAGACTCTTCCACATAATAGTCATTATTTATACTTGCACTTTTCTTTAGCCATTTGATTTTTGCAGAAATTTTGTGAACTGGACAATATATTTTACAGTCTAGTAACTGATTCAAATGGCAAGAGGCAGAGCTTGGATCTTGACCTGTGTGACCTTCCCATCTCTTGTTATTGGGAAATGACAAAATGGATGTATAGGTATCTTGACAAGTATATTTAACTTTTAATTTTATTTTTGGCAGTGCTGGGATTTGAATTCAGGGCCTTGGTGCTTGCTAGGCAGGCACTCTACACCTGAGCCACTCCAACAGCCCTGTCAACTTTATATAACTTTACAGATATAAGAGGACTTTAAAGTTACCATTCAACCCAGTTGCCATCTCACTCAGATTCCATGTCCAATCCAGTAGCAAATTTTGTAGGATATACTTTCAAAATATATTTTAAATAAGACATGCTTTCCCACCTCTTTGGAACTCTTGCTTAATCCTGTCATTTTTTGCATGGCCTGTTGTATTAGTCTCCTTCTAATTGTTATTTTTTAAAAATATAGATCACATTACTCCCCTGTTAAAAACTTTACTGACGTTCTTCACACTTAAAACCCTGACTTCCCCCTATGTACAAACCCTTCCTGCACTTTGCGCCTGCCTACCTCTGAACTTACTTCCTGAGCTTGTCTCCTTGGGTTACTCTCCTACAGCCATACTGTTGCTTTGCTGTGCCTTGAACCAGAAGTGGCTGAGCTAATTCCAGTTATAGAGCTTCACTCTTGTGTTTGTTCCTTTGCTCACTGTGGCTTTGTCATATTCGTTGCTCACATGTCTGGTCCTCGAAGGTCTGCTTTAACTGTCCGGTGTAAACCACAGTTTCTTATATCCCTGTATCCTTTTTATTGTGTTTAGCACTTATCACTGCTCAGTTATGTGAGGACTTTGGGTTATGTAAGCATTGCTCATCAATGCTGAAAAGAGAAGAATCCTTGGCACATAGTAGGCACTGAAATATAAATTGACTTAATTTCTTTGGAAAGAAGTTTTAGGAGAGTTATTCTATTTTGTAATTTAATGTTAGTGCTGCTCAGCAGAGTTGGTCCAAACCAATGTCTTTAAGTGATTTTATTTTGGCAGCATTGGGGCTTGAACTCAGGGCCTCATGCTTGCTAGGCAGGCGCTCTACCACTTAGGCCACTCCGCCACTCCATTGGTATCTTCCAAACCAATGTTTTGAGCTGAAAACTAGTCTCTTATTTCACCCATAGTTCATTAAAAAACAGAATGTATCAGTTTTTTATATTATTGACTAGGACATAGAGCAGGTGTGCAGGGTTGTAAAGGGAACATAGAGAAAAGGAAGACACTGATCTGTCCTTGAGCGTTCCAGTTCCCTCCTCACACAACCACTGCTTTTAGTGTGTTTCCTTCCAGAAAGACCAGAGAATGTAAGGAACACTTTTTCCCTCTTCATGCAACCCACTCAACCAAACGATGATTTACCTTCCAGCTGACTTTTTTTTTTTTTTTTGGGTGGGACTGGGGTTTGAACTCAGTGTTTTGAACTTGCAAAGCAGACACCCACAAAGCAGGTGCCCTACCACTTAAGCCACACCTACCGAACATTTTGCTTTTGTTATTTTTGGAGATGGTGGTCTTGTGAAATGTTTGCCTGGGCTGGCTTCAAACCTTGATCCTCCTGATCACAGCCCTCAAGTAATTAGTATTACAGGTGTGAGCCCCACACACCCTAGTGTAACTCATTTTTTAAAGGGCTGCTTTGTGGAAGTTGTGATTAAACTTTAACTAATTGCTTATTGATCACTTTTAGATTGTGCCCCAAAATTGTGTTATATAGACAATGCTGTAACAAAAGTTTTGTATATATGGCATTTTATGTGTAATACTGAGTTTTAATAGTTGCTTTTTTTTTGCTACCGTTTTTTTGTTTTGTTTATTTTTTATTATTTTTTTTTTGCCAAAAAAGTGGTTTGAACTCAGGGCCTAAACCTTGAATCACTCCACCAGCCAGTCCTTTTTTGTGATGAGTTTTTTCGAGATAGGGTCTCATGAACTATTCTTCAGGGCTGACTTCAAGCCACAGTTTTCCTGATCTCTGCCTCCTGAGTAGCTAGGATTACAGGCGTGAGCCACCAGTGCCTAGTTTAGCTACAATTTTAAGATTTCTTTTTTCTGTTTTCTCTCCTTGGCCAAAACTCTTAATCTGTGAGTGACTGAGTAATTAAAATTTAAGTCACAAAGATTTAAAAGGTACCTAAAATACCTCTAAAATGAGAGATTTTCTCTTCCTTGCATAAAGAAGAACCAGGAATTATTTTAGGAACAATAAATCACATTTATTTCTCAAAACAATTTCTTTCAGCTCTATGTTTGTTTGATACATTGTTCTTTTGTTTTTGAGACAGGGTCTCACTACATAACTAACCTAGAACCTGGAACTTGAGATCCTCTTGCCTTTGCCTGTGGAGTGCTAGGATTATAGTCTGGTCCAGCCAGATTCTTAAATACCTGATTTTGCTTTGAGACTTGATTTCTATATGTTTACTTTTCAATAATTATGATCTTTAAAGAAGAAAGGTATCATTTGTTTCTGGCCACTATTTAAAAGTCACTCATTTGATAATCTAGTGCATAGGTATTATTTTTAGTAAAAGTGATTTAGAAATTGACTTGTTTTTAAGCCCTGAAAATATTTGACTCATAATTGTTTTTTTCCCCATTATAAAAAAGAAGGCATGAAGAACTTGTCATAATTAAGGTGGATGTGTCATCAACTGTAAAAATCACTTTTGAAAACATAGGTATGTACAGTAATAATTTGACCAGAAATAGTGCGGTTCTTTGCTTTTTTAGTTATTCCATTTAAGAATTTTCCAACCATATTTTTTCACATATGATTTCTGGGAATTTAGATTCTTGTCAGCTTATTTGTGGATTCCCTAGGTTTGCAGGGGCTCCATGTTAAGACTCTGTATGCTGCTTTTTTTTTTTTTTAAAGTGGTGATGGTATTGGGGTTTGAACTCAGACCTTGAGCCACTCCACCAGCTCTTTATTTTGTGATGGGTTTTTTTGAGCTTGAACTATTTGCCCAGGCTGACTTTTGAACCTCAATCCTCCTGATCTCTGCCTTCTGAGTAGCTAGGATTGTAGGTGTGAGCCACTGGCACGTGGCTATAGACTGCTTTTAGTTGTGATTGAACTTTTAAGCTGTTTAATATACTATTTGTGTTTTGATTATGAAATGTGAGCATAATTAAATGTAAAATAGCAGTTCGTTGAATTTAATTTATTTATTGTCAGTACTAGAGTTTGAAACTAGAGCTTTGCACTTGCAAGGCAGGTACTTTACCACTGGAACCACACCTCCAGCAGTTGTTTATTAATTACTCTCCTCTGGGTCAAGTACTTTATTCAGTGCAGATTGATCAACCCCCACAAAATAGAAATTGAGTTTTAAATCATCAAGCACTTGAGAGTATCCACCATACTAAGTTCTAGTGACATCAGAAACAGTACGTTTGCTTTGCTCAAGTTTGCAGTTTTTTCCACATGTGATGACCATTCTGTATTATAATCATAGAGTTTTACATCCTTTTCTCTATCTGATGAGGAATTTGTAGACCAAAGCAGTTGAAGGATGGGGTTTTGTGACTTGCAATTCAAACCTTTTCCCCTGTACTTTGTAGGATGGCTTACCTGTGTGTGATTGGATATAAGAATATAACCTAAGCTACAATTGAAGTAGTATGTGTTTGGAACATGTACTTAAGTCTGTTATAATGAGTTTTGGTTGCATCCAGTATAGAAATGAATACCACAGAAACAAGGAAAAGAGGATGACTGCATTCAATAGGGGCTTTGGACAGTACAACTGTAATCATCACCATTCTGATGTTGCTGCTTTATCCTTACATTATACAGTATTATTTTGTAAAATACGAATCTAAAAGACACATGAGATATGTTAAATCAAGAAATATTTCTTTTGTGTGTATGAAAAATGAGTTGGTCTCTTTTATTATAGAGTTGAATTTTTCTTTGCAAATGTAGTATATGAAAGACTAGGCATGATTACACAAATTAGGATGCAGATAATAGAGAATCAACTAACTAGAGCTAAAATTTTAACTTATAAAAGCTTCAAGCTTTTATAAGCTTTTAAAACATTGTTAGATAGTCATCTTTAATTTGTGTATTACATAGAATGTAGAGTCACAGTAGACTAAGAGACTGAGAACTGTGGCCCAAGGGTCCCTTGTAAGAGTCCTTGGACTCAATAGAAACTATTTTTTTTTTTAATACTGATTGTTAAGAACTGTGTGACACCATTGGGATCATTTGATTTTTGTTAAAATCCTGGATGAATTGTAAAATTTCTAAGCGTACTATAGGCATAGATAGTTTTATAATTCTGGATTGGTCTGTAACATAATTATTTAGAAACATGTAAATAATTATGATTCTGTAATTTACCATTTATTGATTGATTGATTGATGCTGGGGACTGAACTCAGACCTCACACATGCTAAGCATGCACCCCTGTCACTGACTTACACTCCCAGCCCCTAAAGACTGAAACATTGGTTTCAGCATGTAATGGTAATACACTACACTTTTAAGAAAGATTTGCCATTCCCTCTTCAGATTTGCAAACTCTCCTTTAGTTTTCATGCCATTACATATCTCTCAGTTTGGCATTTTGGACGGATCAATTTGTATTCTCAAATCTAGGAATTAAAGGCATTGTAGTTAAGAAAACACTAGAAAGAAATGTAACAAGTGTTATCCTGGTTATAATACAAAGGATGACTTTTAAAAAAAATTTTTTGTGATTTTCTATGATTCTCTTATATTTCATACTGAGAATTTATTGCATTTTTTTGTGACACTGAAGCACTGTCAGAAATTAAAGATGACTGTGGGACATTTTTTTAAAAAGCTTCATTTGAGGATTTTTATAGAAGTTAAAATTTAATCCCTAGTTAGTTGATTCCTTATTGTCTGCATCCTAATTTGTGTAATCATGCCTGTTTCTTCATATACTACTTTTGCAAAGAAAAATTCAATTCCATAACAAAACAGACCAACTCATTTTTCATACATACGAAAGAAATATTTCTTGATTTAACTTTACTGCATGTAATGTGTCTTCCAGATTTGTATATTACAGGAGGCAGAGGCAAAGTGACTTTAGTAAGCTAATAAGAGCCAAGAGCCAAATTTCAGTGCTTCATAACTTTGCGATTTGTCTGCATTATTATAATTCACTCACAAGATGTGCTTCAGTTAAATTAATTAGACATAGTGTAAGGATCAAGGTATGGTATTTTTTTTTTTTTCCCAGTGTTGGGGTTTGAACTCAGAGCCTGCATCTTGAGCCACTCAGCTGGCCCTTTTTTGTGATGGGTTTTTTTGAGATAGGGTTGGGGTCTCACAAACTGTTGGCCCAGTCTGGCTTTGAACCATGATCCTCCTGATCTCTGCCTCCTAAGAAGCTAGGATCATAGGCATGAACCATGGCTGAGGAAGTGTCTTTAAAGTTGAAAAGTAGGAGCTGACCAGGCCAATTAGATTTATTTCCTTTTTTTTCAATACTGGAGCTTGTGCTCACTAGGCAGGCACCATACCACTTGAGCCACATCTCCAGCCTAGATTTTGTACAGGCCAATGGAAGGGAAAGTGAATGAGTCTTTAGGCGAAGGGAATAGTAAGTTTGAACTCCTAGAAGCAGAGAGAGAATGAATGTGGAATATTCCAGAAATTGAGCATATGTGATATGTTAATACCTTATAAATTTTAGGGTCCCTTGAAAAACTACCACTGTTTAATTACTAAGTTCAGAGAGTTGGTGTCAAGAACCATTGCGCAGCCTGGTGTTATGCCGAAAATCCCAGCACTCAGGAGATCAAGAGTTTGAGGCCCACCAGGTAGTGAGGCTTTATCTTAAAAAAGATGAGGGGGCACTGGGGGTGTGGCTCAGTGGTATAGTGCTTGTTTAGCATGTATGAAGCCCTGGGTGCAATCCCCAGCACCATGGTAGAAAAACTATTGGGCGAACAAATTATTTTTGGTTTTTAAATTGTTAAATTGAGATTTAGTCTGAATCATATTCACCAGAATGTAGTGCGGAAATGAGGTTGGTCCTACAGTTTTTTTTTTTCTTTTTAATGTAGAACAATAGACCTTCTTTTATTGACACTGTACTAGGCCCTAAGGATGTTACATGCATTAATTTAATTCTGACAACAATTCTATGATGTGGACATTAGTATTGTCTCAATTTTTTAGATACAGCATACTTCACAGAGGGGTTAAATGATTTGTAGAACTAGGATTTGAACCCAGGTAGTTTGATTCTCTGGACTGTGGGTGCCACACATAGAATGTACCAGAACATATCTGCCTTTAGATAATAAATGTCAGTACATGTGTTTGTTTTTATTTTGCTGTACTGGGGATTGAACTCAAGCCTCTACTTGAGCCACACCCCGGTCCTGCATGTATTTTTGTATCATTTAGACAAATCAAGTGGGAACATGCAGGTATAGGATCTAAGTGCTCAGCTTTTTTTGCTTTTTATAGAAGTCTCCATATTGCAGCTTCATATTAGCAGCTTTGGCATATGCGTGAGACCCTGTTTAGTTGTATAATTTGCCTTATGGTGGAATACTGGTTCCCTGGATTTGGGGAAGCTTGTTGTTCTCTGAGAAGGGACTAGGCAGCAGTTATGCCTCTTTCCTGCTCTCCTCTCTCCTCCCCTTCTCTGTGAAATGGGGTCTTACTATGTAGACCTGGCTGGCCTCAAACTCACGATCTTGGCTCAGCCTCCGAGTGCTGTGATTAGAGGTGTTTACTGCCATTTTGTGCTGTTCCAGCAAAATATGTTTGAGGTATTGAATCAGACTGAAACCATCCTAATGTTAATTTTAAACAAGATTTTTCCTCTACTCAGTAAGCCTAACAATAGGCGAGATGATCTTGTACATACTTAATATATTGAGTTCTGTGATTTTGCTCCTGGGATGGTATTTGCACCTGACTTAATTTCCTCACTCTCTTATGGAGAAAATGAGGAAAAATGATTTTCCAGTATGATTCCCCTATATGCCTATGAATATAATTCTTCCTTTGGCTTTAGAAAAAGTCATTTATTTTTTACAGTTGGAGACATTGTGATTTACAACTATAAAACTTGACATTTCTTATCTTTGACTATGAAAGAGCTTATTTCCATTAACTAAACTAACACTTTTCCAAATAAAGCAGTGTCCACCCTGTTTTTAGAGTTCTGGTTCAGATAAGGGTTAAACTAAAAGTACCGGGTGCTCCTTTTAGGTGCCTGCCACTGACTGTGATTAGGGAAGGAATACTTTGCCAAACCTTGCCTGTTTCTTTTCAGAAGTTTCTTCTAGTTTCATTGGCAAGACTGCTGAAAGGGAAGGAACTGTAAGATATTTTCTTTGAACAGTTGTTTTTAGTCTTAGTACTGAGTTCATGGTTATATAGCAGAATTACCAGGATGTGTTTGTAAATTTGACAGTTGCCAGCCCAAACACATTTTTTTTTGCTTATTTTAAGATCTCCACATGATTTTACTGTACCTCTTACAGAAATTTGACTTCAGGGCAGAGTGAGTAGAAAGTACAGCCAGTGCTGCCTTACCTACAAAGGCATCAGTGGGTACACCAAAGAAGGGACAGGCTTAGTGGAGAAACCCTAAAGATTGATTTGTGGAAAGGTATATTTAGAGGGTGAAATTTCAGTTGAATTTAGAAGGATAAGTAGACAAGTGGGGTGGGAATGTAGCATGTCATTCTAGGTTAGACATACCAGCTGGGTGCCGGTGGCTCACACCTGTAATCCTAGCTACTCAGGAGGCAGAGATTAGAAGGATGGAAGTTCAAAGCCAGCCCTGGCAAATAGTTCACCATGAGACCCTATTTTGAAAAAACCCATCACAAAAAAAAAGGGCTAGTGAAGTGGCTCAAGGTATAGGCCCTGAGTTCAAACCCTAGTACCACAAGAAAAAAAAAAAAGACATACAAATTCTGGGGAGATGTTTGAGAAGTGCTAAAACTATAACATGAATCATTACTTCTATGTTTGGACCACAGATACCTCACCTTTAGTGTATTTATTTATTTATTTATTTGAGACAGTGTCTTATGATGTAACCCAGGCTGGTCTTGAACTTGAGATCTGCCTTAGTCTCCGTTGCAAGTTTGCCACTATACCTGGGTTTAGCTTTAGATTCTAATTTGAAAAGTTTCTTTCCTTAAATAGTACATGAGTACATTACTAAAAATTCAGTTACTATACTAAATGCCAAATGCTAAAGTCAAGTAATAGAAAAAATGATTTCCCCTTCATTTTCTTTTGCTATTCCAATCTCTAGTTCATAGGTAAAATGCTACAGTGACACTGAATCTTGAAGAAAAATCTAAATTACTAGGGCCTCACATTTGCCTGGGTAAGTACTCCACCACTTAAGCCATATTTACAGCGACAACTCCCTTGCCCCCTCTACTCCTGTTTTAAAAATAGAGCCTCAAGTATTTGCTCTGGCCAGTTTCTGTGAGAGATCCTCCTACCTCTGCCTCTCAATTAGCTGTGACTACCGTGTGTGTCACCACACCCAGCCTCATTTATTTATTTATTTTTTGAGGTATAGCTCACATAATAATAAAATTGCCCTCTTAAAGTATGGAACTTAGTGGTTTCTAATATATTCACAAAGCTGTGTGACCATCACCACTAATCCCAAAAGATTTTCATCACTCTAAAAAGAAATTCTATACTCATTGGAGTCATTTTCCATCCCATTCCCCAGCCTTTGGTAACTACCCATCTACCATTTGTTTCTATGGATTTGCTTATTCTGAACATTTAATATAAGTGGAGCCCTGCAATATGAGGCATTTTCTGTCTGTTTTTTTTCACTTAGCATAATATTTCCTTGTAATTTTTTTTGGGGGGGTGCAGTGACACTGGGGTTTGAACTCAGGGCCTCACACTTGACAGGCAGGGGCTCTACCACTTGAGCCACTCCACCAGCCTTTTTGTAAATTTTTTTAGCTAAAGCTTTCTCAAAGTATTTCAAAGAAACAACAGTGATGGGGTTGGGGTTGGGGCTGGGGTTGGGCACTTGCCTAGCATGTGCAAAGTCCTGTGTTCAATCTCCAGCACTGGAAAGAGGAAAAAAAAAAAAAAGAAGAAGAAATGACACTGACAAAGAAAGCAAGGCAGAAGTATTGTGAGATTGGTAATCTGTTGCATTGGCTGCTGTAAAACTGGTTACATTTGAATCCCGCATTGCTTCAGAATATTTAAGAATGAATGTTCCTTCTGGCCTGTGAGCTTGTTTTTTCTTTTCTTTTTTGGTGGTTATGGGGGTTTGAACATGAGCCATGCCCTCAGCCCTTTTTGCTTTAAATTTTTTTTTATCTTTTACTTTTGACAGTACTGGGGTTTGAACTCAGGACCTCACTCTTGCCAGGCAAGTGTCCTACTGCTTGAGCCATACCTGTAGCTCTTGCTTTTAGTTATTTTCAGATTGAGTCTCTCAGGTTTTGCCAGCCTTGGACCCCCATCCTCCTACTTCTGCCTCCTGTGTACCTGGGATTATAGGTGTCTACCACCCCACTCAGCTTGTTCTTTGATAGATAGTGTCTTGCTAACTTTTTACCTGGACTGGCCTCAAAGCATGATCTTTCTAATTCTGCCTCCCAGGTAGTTGGGATTATAGGCATGAGTCTGCCTGGCCCAGCCATTACTATTATTTTTTTTTAAGTCTTCAGAGTACTTAATATTTTTTTATCTTTGTCTTTTTGAGACATAGTCTTACTGTGTACTTCATGCAGACCTGTAACTCTTGAGTGTTGGGATTATGGGATTATAGATGTGCACCACCACACAGATGAATATTTATCTTTTTTTTTTTTTTTTTTGGTGGGACTGGAGTTTGAATTTAGGGCTTCACTCTTGCAAAGCAGGTGCTCTACCACTTGAGAGCCACACCTCCAGTCCATTTTTGCTCTGGTTATTTTGGAGATAGGGTCTTGTGAACTATTTCCCTGGTTTGGTCTCCCATCAGTGATCCTCCTGATCTTAGCCTCCCAAGTAGGTAGGATTATAGGTGTGAGTCACTAGTGTCTGGCTTAATATTTATCTTTAAAAAGGTTTGACTGGCACAGCACAGTTGTTTATACCTATAATCCCACATGCTCAAGAGGCAAAGATCAGGAGGATCGTAGTTGGAGACCAGCCCAGGCAAAAAGTTAGTAAGATACCATCTCAATCCAGTAAGCTGGGTGTGGTGGCTCATGCCTATGATTCTAGCTACATGTTGTGCTGGGAGGCTAAAGGTAGGAGGATCATAGTCTGAGACCAGCCAGGCAAAAACATGAGGCCCTACATGAAAAAGAACTAATGCAAAAAAAAAAGGCTGGGGATGTGGCTCAAGTGTTAGAGTGCCTGCCTAGCAAGAGAGAGACCCTGAATTCAAATCCCAGTGCCACCAAAGAAAGGAAAAATAAGAGTAGGTCTGATTGCCAGAGACTTAAGAAATATGAGCCAATTCTATCAGATAATGGGTAGGAATCAGATTGGGATTATATTTTTATCAGTGATTAAGAGACTGTGACCTGGGTTAAGTCACTTTCCCAGGGCTTCAGTTATTTCTAATGCCTATTTAAATGCTATGATTCTGTGTTCCAGTTGGGCAGTGTTTAAGAATTGTACAAATGCTCAGAACAGCAGCAGTCTTCCAAAATAAATGTATAGCTTTCCAGTACCACTAATGTAAAGGCCCTATCATATCTGTTATTGTAGTTTTTAATTCTGTAAGTGCTCATGTTCTCATGGTTCAGACCTTGGACCTTTCTTACTATAAATTCTGAACACAACCTAGTCACTTGCCTGGCTTCAGGCCACATGGGTCAGTAATTCCAAAATCTAGCAAGGAGTTTTAGGTCTCTTCAGTCGCCTACTTTTTATCTCCACTTAGATGCCTTGCAGACATTTTAAAACCTACTTGTCTTTACAGTGGATGTTTTCATTTTGTGGTCTCCCTGCTCATATGCACATCAGCACCGCTAGTATTCCCTTTTTTTATTATACCAGTATGAACCCAATTGACTGAGATCTCTGGCCCTCCCTCCAGACTCAGATAGTGTATGGCCTTTTATCCTGTCCTGGAATTTTTTTTGCAGTAATCTCAGAATTCAGAGTTCATTAGAATTTATTCACACTTTATTTTTTATATTCCCTTATTTGCAGAGTTTCATGTAGGCCTCTGAATTTTCACAAAGAAGGATAAGTGAGAGACATTGGCTTTCTATTTGGCACTGATTTTCTGGTGTAGAGGTCTTAAAGTAGAAAGCTGCCTGACATGATCTAGCCCATGATAGAGAAGGCAGGGTGAGAAGCCCCTGAGACGTGGTGGTACTCAGCTTGACTTTAGCTCTCTGAAATCAGAGATTTTATAAGTCTTTGTAATCACCCTCAAGATAAGGACCCTTCTTTCTTTTTCGACTTTCAAGTTTTTCAAAGTAAACATTGTATACTGTAAATAAATGTCTTTGTCCCAAATCAGTTGAACTCATCCCCACTTTATTCCAGCATCTGAAATCTCAGAAAAGACAGGACTGCATTCTTGCCTTCAAGCTAGGATGTTAGAGATGAAAGGATTAGAGAGAGAATGCCAAGGGAGATGGCAAGTAGCCTTGAGGAGTTTACCCTTTCCTCCAGCCTTGTTGACTCTTTGAATTAACCCCAAGGACTGTCAGAACATATGAAGACATAGTTTGTGTTTTTGCTATGACACACCTTATATTTACAGCTCTGTCATTCACTAAGTATGGATGCATAGGCGTCAAGCACTGTGGTTACTGACGGTTGTAAGCTCTCACTGGGTGAAGTTTGAAAAGAGCCCATGACTGTACAGTGAGAATTTGTAATCTGTGTTCTGCCACTTGGGAGGTTGCTGTGCACCTTCCAGGGTGTAAAATGTCTTCAGAGGTGGTTCTGAGGATTACTTCTTTGAACAGTACATATCAATTTTAAGGATTAATTTAGGTGTTAATCTCTTCTCCTTGGAATTCTGGCTACAGTTTTCTAGCCTGTCACTAGCCTCTGAAACTCCTGTAATACTGCCTAGAGTTTGGTCATTTATCAAGTAGTTCAAGGTTTTTTTTGGTGGCACTGGCGTTTGAACTGCCTCATCCTTGCTAGGCAGGTGTTCTACCACTTGAGCCACTCTACCAGCCCTAAAGAAGTTCAAGATTGTGAGGTTTCTTTTTGTGGTTCTAGAGTTGTGCATATTGTCAACCCAGGCACTATACTCAGCCTTTTCAACGCATTTCGGAAGAAGAATCACTAAGTATAAGCATTTTGCAAATGTAGTGATTTTACTAGATATTCAGGGGATTGGGGGTTGGCATATACACTGCAGCAAATGACTATAAGCTACCTCATTTGTTCTCTCCCCTCCCTTGTTGTTCCCTCCTCTCCCTTCTTGCATTGCCCAAATTCTCTCATCAGGATGTCTAGCCCAACAATACAGCTTCCAACCCCAAGTCCAAACAAATATTCCTCCCAGTTAAAATTCATTTCTTGTCCTCAATTAGCTCAAGATGCACATACTAATAATCACTTGAGTCCTTTGCTAGCCCGGGGTCATTATTTCTGATGGGTATATCTTTGAGTAAATACAGAGGTTTTTTTTAGGATAAAGTCCAAGAAGTATATTGGACTAAATAATTGGG
The DNA here is from genome assembly GCF_047511655.1 of Castor canadensis. Classification (NCBI taxonomy): domain Eukaryota; kingdom Metazoa; phylum Chordata; class Mammalia; order Rodentia; family Castoridae; genus Castor; species Castor canadensis. The sequence continues at coordinate 131,366,972 of NC_133393.1, read as the reverse complement.
TACAGTAATTATTGGATCATACTGTAGTTCTATTAGCCATTGGTATGTGAGAGCCATTTTTTTTTTTTTCCTTAACAACATTAACATTGTGTGTTTCACTTTTTGCTTGTTTTGTGGTACTGGGGTTTGAACCCAGGACCTCCAGCTTGCTAGGCAAGTGCTCTACCACGCCACCAGCCTGTTAAGTTTGTGTGTGTGTGTGTGTGTGTGTGTGTGTGTGTGTGTGTGTGTGTGTGAGAGAGAGAGAGAGAGAGAGAGAGAGAGAGATTAGGGTTTGAACTCAGGGCTTCACACTTGGAAAGCAGGTGCTCTGTCACTTGAGCCACACTGCCAGTCCATTTCTCTGTGGTTGTTTTGGAGATTGGGTCTTGAGAACTATTTGCCCAGTGTGGTCTTGAACCATGACCCTCCTGATCTCAAGTTGCTAGGAATACAGGCGTCAGCCACCGGCACCAGCAACATTGTTTTTTTAAACTTACCAATTCTGAATATCAACAGCTGGATAATGATACTGTCACTTTCAAAATAAGGTTGCTCACAATGCTTCAGTTTTCTTAGGTGATTTTCTTTTGTGCAAGTGTGTGGTACTGGGGTTTGAACTCAGGGCCTTGCACTTGCTAGGTAGGCGCTTTAGTGCTTGAGCCATGTTGCCAGTTCTGTTTTCTTGCTTATAGTAGTATATGCACATATATTAAAGTTCAGTAAAAGGAGGGTGTTCATTAAAAAATGTGTTTTACTCTGTGTCCTAGCCACCTAATTCCCTATCTTAAAACCACTGTTTACTGATACTGAAGTCATTTCTTTTCAAGACTAATTTTTCTGACTTTGTAACTTGTCATTCACATAATCTCAGGTTGCTGGCTTATACTACTAGCACGAGCTGAGTCCAGTGTTTGTACTTTTTAAATGTATTATGTTGTTTCAGAGATTTGTTGTCCACAGGAAGTGGATGAATTTGACCCGGTATATATCTTTCCTAGTATATAAATTTGTGCTTATTTTAGTTATAATAAAATCTGACTTGTCTGCTTCATTTTCTCATTTGGCTTAATAGCACAGGCAATAATAGTCTTCTGAAATCACGTAATACAAAATCTGCCGAGTTATTCAGTCTGAAAAGCCTCCGAAGGCTTTTCAACTTTCAGACCAAATTGATAATTTGTGAAATATTCTGGGTTTTTTTTTTTTTTCCTTGATCCACTCCCCCAGCCCTCCACCCCCCCTTTTTTTCTTTGGTAAAGGGTTTTTTTCGAGATAGAGTCTCATGTACTATTTGCCTGGGCTGGCTTTGAACCACAATCCTCCTGAGTAGCTAAGATTATAGGCGTGAGCCACCAGCATCCGGCCAATTTGTGAAATATTTGACCTTGTGTAAATTTGGACCCCATATCTCCCAGTGGGGATTAACCCAGTGTATCCCAAGTGCTTAAGCTTCAGTTAACATTCCTACCCCTTTTGTTCTTTGAGACTGCATCTTGCTTAGCTGCCCAAGCTGGTCTCAAACTTGCTATCTTCCTCCTCTTGAATATCTGTGATTACAGGCATGCACCACCATGTTCCAAATTTGATTTCTTGAGTGATTTAATTCAGAATCCTTCTAAAAACCTTGAGAGAGAGGACAAGATTTTTAATATGTCAACAAGTCAGTATTGAGGCAATGCTCATTATTAAAATTGAGGAAAATGATGGTTAGATTATCAGAGCTGCTGGAAGGGGATTAAGCCTAGTGTTTCTGGTTCTTAGCATTTGGTGCTTTTAAATGTATAGTCTGTAGGGACAACATGAAGGTTAGTTAGGCTTTTGAACAAAAGTGTGAAATAGTTTGTGAAGAGTTTGAAAAAAAAAATCCCTTTTCCTTCATAGTCCTGCCATTTACAGCCACTGTCTGTCATGGTAAAGCCTTAGACCTACCATTTTTGGAAGTTCTTGCTTGAATTTCCACTTTATGCAGTCATTTTCTTCCTCTGTAGAATAGATATTGTAATTCTCTAGTTGATCTCTTTATTCGACCAGTACAAAATGTGAGACATGCTGTGGTGCATAGCATTGGGCTTGGGATCGTTGTGGACACAGAGAATAAGGTGGCAAAATGTGAAATGGATAGCTTTCTAGAAAGGTGTACCTCTACCTACTTTTCAGCAGTATGTAGTAGCATTTAGTCATTTGCTTAACTCTTAATTTTTGGGGGTTGGGGACAGAATTGAGATTTGAAATCAGGGCTTTGTGCTTGATAGGCAGGTGCTATACTATCAAGCTAAGCCTCTAGCCCCCCCCCCTTTTTTTTTCTCTTTAGCCCTTTTTGTTCTGTTTATTCTGGAGATAAGATCTCACTTTTTGCCTGGACCAGCCTGAACCACAGTCCTCCTATTTACACTTCCTGATGTAGGTGGGATGTTGAGTTGGAGTTATGTGAACTTTTTTTTTGCCTGGGCTGGCTTGGAAACACATTCCTCCCAATCCTAGCCCCCCATGTAGCTGGGATGACAGACACATGCCGCTGTACCTAGCTGCTGACTGATGGGTCTTGCAAACTTTTTATTTATTTATTTTTTTCTTGGTCTGGCCTGGAACCATGATCCTCCAGATCTCAGCCTCCCAAGTAGCTAAGATTGCTTACCTATTGGCAGCAGACTCTCAAGATATAGAAATGATGTACTTTCTTTGACTAAAATGTTTGGTGATACAAATGGCTTAACCTTTTAATCCTCTACAGTAAAATGCTAATCTTAGGGAATGTGAAGATGTGTGGTTATATATGGAAGGAACACAAAACCTGGGGCCAGATGCTTTGGGTTTGTCTTCTAACACTGCCAAATATTATTAGCCTGGACAATCTCACTTGCTCTAATTTAGCTCTAGGGTGATTGGAGTGTGAAGAACAGAGCCTACCATAATCGAGCCTTGGGTAGTGCTAGCTATTACTGTTACCTGATTTTGCAATAATGCTGTTTCACTGTAAACATAAAAAGAATGACTATATCATACTGAATGGAAAAATTGGCTCATTATGTATTATTTACACGAAATAACTAACATTAAACTTTGCAGTTGCTAGACTGAAGTTTTATTACTTAATTCAAATTATTTAGCTTTTGCATTTCATATCTCCAGAGGATGCTGTTCATGCAGCCCAGCTATATTGTGAATGGTGCTCTCCTGATGGTATGCAGTGTGGCAGTCCTGGTAAAGAAAGCTTATTTGGAGGGAGATGATGCTCTGATACCTGAGTGCTTCTTATTTTATCTCAGAGTTGATATGCAGAGCATGATTCTTAATTTTTTTATTCGTAGAACTAATGGTGCCAGTGGCAAAATTGCATTGAAAGTACAGCTTTGGACCAAGTAACTTGTCACTTGCCTCACTGAAAAATTCAGCTGCTCTACTTTGTGTCTATTAATATAAGCACAGGTCTCCTCTATTGATGAGGTCCTTAGGCATTCAGTTTTGTTGTGATTGCTGCACTTGAGATCAGAATTAACCTGAAGGAAAAGGGCTGAATAATATATGTAGCTGTTCAAGGGAGAGCTACTAGCTTGTAGGCCAGGAAAAAGTAACTTTTTATGCCATACTGTTTGCAAAAGAGTATTGATTTATCCTTAAAGCAACCAGTTGTGAAGAAAACAGGCAGCATTGACATAGTGAGTGAAAAATGTGCATGTTAAACTGATTAGTATTTTTTTTTTTTGGGAGGGGGGAGCAGATTGGGGTTTGAACTCAGTTTTGCACTTGCAAAGCAGAGACGGTACTGCTTGAGTCACAACTCCAGTCCATTTTGCTCTGGTTGTTTTGGAGATCATTATGATCCTCCCTATCTCAGCCTACCAAGTATCTAGGATTACAGGTGTAATTACATCACTCAGTATTGTTTTTTGAGGCAGGGTCTCACTGTATAGCCCAGGCTGGCCTTGAACTCAGCATCCTACGACCTCAGTCTCCCAAGAGCTAGGATGGCATGCATACACTCCCATGCTCAGCCATTAAACTATTTTTAAGGACTTTTGTTTTTATCAGAACAACAAGAAACACTCTAGAAAGTTAACTAGATTTTGGTTAATTTCATTTAAATTCAGCTTTTTTTTTTTTTTGTTAACGGCAAGTAGAAAAAAACAAACAAACCTAGGAGCTGGGTATGGTGGTAAATGTCTGTAATTCCAGTATTCAGGCTAAGGCAGGAGAATCTGGAGTTGGAGGCCAGACTGGGCTCCATTATGAGACCCTGTCACAAACAACCAGCTTGGGAAAAGGCAGATGCCATTAACAACAGATTGTTCCTTATTTAAATGTTGAACATCAGCATAATTGCTGGGATACAGTCTATACCTAATAGCCCTCTCTCATCATCAAGCGAGACAGACTACTGAACAGGAGTTAGGAACTTTAAAGATACTGCAAAAGAGGAACTTCCGTAGCGATAAGATTTTACTGCTTCTAATAATGAAATGTTTTGGTCAGTTTAGTGCAGAGAGAATCTTTGAAATGTTCCAGGGACACAGTTTTAGAAGGATGAGGAGGTGATTGACTTGTATGATTACGTAGGCAAACTAATATGATTGAAATTGGAATTAAATTCACATTTTCTGGTTATGAGGTTTTTTTTTTCCTCCCTCTCCCTACAAGGTACTGTGCACTAGGGTGTTTACTTGAATGTAGGTCTCTGTTATGAAATTAGTACTATCTTTTTATTTTTGGTGGTACTGGGGGGTTGAACTCAGGTCAGGGCCTCACACTTACTAGGCAGGCACTCGAGTTACTTTACCAGCCCTTTTTTTGATTGTTTTTTTTAAAGATAGGGTCTCAAGAACTATTTGCTAGGACTGGCCTGGAACTACGATCTTCTTCATCTCTGCCTCCTGAGTAGCTGGGATTACAGGCATGAGCCAACAGTGCCACGGCTGAAATTAGTACTATCTTTAAAGGGTTTAGGGCTGATGGAGTAGCTCAAGAGGAGAGCCTCCTGCCTCGAAAGTGTGAGACCCTGAGTTTAAACGCCAGCACCACCAAAAAAAAAAAAGACCAAAAGGTTTAAAACTAGATAGAGGAGAGGGTCTTTGATAAAGTAATGAGTGACTTCAGCATTCTCCTTTGATCCTTTGTTCCAAAGAGGTATTTAGCTTCTTAATCTCTTCACTTTCCACCAACCTCTATTCCTCACTTTATTCTGTCTTCATTTTAGACAATATCTTTAGCAAACAATGGAAGCAAGCTTTGACTAGTTTAAGCAGAAATGGTATTTATTGGAGGTTATAGGTGCCTCACAAACTTTAGTAGAACAAAGGAAGAAAGCCAGTACCAAAGCCAGGTGTAGTAATGCATATCTGTGATCTAGCTACTCAGGAGGTGGAGGCAGAAGGATGGCAAGTTCTAGGCCAGCTGGGGCAAAGTTAGCAAGAGGCCCTGTCTCAAAAACAAAAGCAAAACAGGACTGGAGATACAGCTCAAGTGGTAGAATACTTATGTAGCATATATAAGGCCCTGGATTCAATCTCCAGTACCACAAAGGAGGGAGGGAAGGAAGGAGAAAGAAAGAAAGTAAGTCCACAGTGTGTGTACTATGATTGCTCAAGCTAACTAAGTATAGGGCACTACCACTAGAACTCTTCTGTTGTTGTGATAACTATCCGCCCTCTCTAGAGTAGATTCTCTCTTAGCTTGTGGTACGCAGGTTTTGACAAAGCCTAAATCACATAATTAGTTCAAGACAGTGAGTAAGACTTCACTTTCTGTTGAAGAAGATGGGGATCCGTAAAAGGGGGTGTGTGTGTGTGTGTGTGTGTGTGTGTGTGTGTGTGTGTGTGTGTGTGTGTGAAGGGGTGTGTGGGTGTGTGTGTGTGTGGGGTGTGTGTGCTAAGTTCCAAACAAGGATGTTTTAGCTGTGAAGTGTCTGAAATGATGAATGTCTACTACAAAGCTCATTTTGCCTGTAGTGCTGTGCCAGGCAGTCCTTTTGTGTGACCATAGGTAAGTTTTTCTATTTTTACAAGTTATTTCCCATTTTCCCTCCCTCCCTCCTTCCTTCCCTTCCTCCCTCCTTCCTGGCACTGAAGTTTGAACTCAGGGCCTCACATTTGCTAGGCAGGTGCTCTACCACTTGAGCCACTCGCCCATCCCCCTTCTTTGAGTGTGCTGGGTGTTTTTGAGATAGGGTCTTGATTTTTGCCCGAGTGGCCTTAAACATGATGCTTCTGATCTCTGCCTCTTGAGTAGCTAGGATTATAGGCATGAGCCACTGGCCTGGCCCATTTTCACTTTCTTTAAGTCCCAGTTCCAATATTAAGCTCTCAACTACTAAGGAAAGAGAAGAAAAAAAGGAATACATGAATGAATGGGGAAATTTTTATCACAATACAACCTCATTGGTTTTGCTAATTTATCACTCCTGAGTTTAGTGTTTAACACATTTAAAGAGTGTCCCTAGTTTTCATTCAGAATGAGTACAGAAAGACCTCTTACCCAACAGAGTTACTGTTCTCTCCCAGAATCAAAAGTATGCAAATTTAAAATAACATTCTGATGGGTTTCTTACTAGTGCATTAGGAACTAGTGCACAGCAGTCCCAGTGACATGTTACTGAGCCCAGGTCCTTTCTTTTCATTCAGGGTTCTGAGATATTAGCATTGCTCAAATCATTCCTGAGACAAAGTTCATTTAAACAGAAAGATAGCTATTATTCAAATCACTTTAAGTTATTCTTAGTTTTCAAGTTGGTGTTAAAGAAAAATGCCCAGGCAATGAAGCATTAATGTTATTTATCAAATCAGGGTCTAGAGAAAATGGTGATGCTTAGCTGCCATGTAATTTCAGAGCCCACCATGAATTTCATGAGTGTTTTATGAAGGCGTAGCTGACATCATTTTTTAACTGTGATGCCAATTTGGAAGTCTTTCAGAAAAACATCTAAAAAGATGGAGATTTAAAGTTCTTATTGTTCCAGAAAAGTTAAATGATTTTAAAAATGAACAAGAATAGGCCCCTGACTTGGTCCTGCTATTCATAGAGTATCCTAACTCCTCATACCTTCTGTACATTCTTTAAGACCTTGGCATACAAATTCCAAAATGCATCTTTCAAAGTCACAATGAAATAAACTCTTAGCGGTAGGTGTGGGGGGACACTGTGTTTTACTCTTTAAGTTAGTTGATAAATGTTATATACAAAATAAACAATACATATTTGTTAGTAAATTCAAAGCTACAACCTTTCAGAATAGTGTAATGGTTTCATGAATGGGCAAAATGGTTTGCCATTTTTCAGTTTATAATGGATAATTCTGGGTCAGTATAATACATGCAGATTTTTTAAACAAAGCAGAAGCCAAGTGACAGTGGCTCACACCTGTAATCCTAGCTACTTGGGAGGCTGAGATCAGGAGGGTCATAGTTCGAGGCCAGCTTGGACCAATTGTTTGTGAGGCCCTACCTCCAAAAATAACACGAGCAAAATGGACTGGAGGTGTGGCCCAAGCTGTGGAGTGCCTGCTTTGCAAGTGAAGTTCTGAGTTCAAACCCCAGTTTCACCAAAACAGCAACAGCAAGAACACCCAGACTTTTTTTTTCCTACTTCATTTGCCTATACTTTTTCAGTTCCCAGTTTAAAAAAAAAAGGGGGCAAGGAAGTAACATGATGGCTTAAATTTACCTCTTTCACAAAGTGCTTCACAAAGTGCTTCATGATTGTAGAGGATGAAATAACCCATTATTTCCATGCTGTCCCTGCTAGACTTGACATTTACAGCTCATACAGTGAATTCTTTGAATATACCAGTGAGATTAAGAAACAGGCTCTGAAGCCACCCTGAGCAGATCTCCCCTATAGCCTGGGATTGAACCTTGGCGTTGGCTCTGTTTTCTGGCTTTGGTTATGTTGTAAGGTCACTCTTATTTATCAATAGAGTATGAGGATTGAATGAGTTAATGCATGCAGAGCAAATCAGTGTTTGGCACAGTTTATTTTTGTTACTTGAACTTTTATCAAGTCTCAGCTTTATCTGGGAACAGTGCTTGATGACTGTATGTAAACCATGCCCTTATGGAACTTGTGTGTGTGTGTGTGTGTGTGTGTGTGTGTGTGTGTGTGTGTGTGAGAGAGAGAGAGAGAGATGGGGGTGGGGAGGCAGGAGAAGAGGGAGAGACACTGTCATGTCGGGTTCAGGTGTGCTTACGTGAGGCAAAAGATTGGGAGACGGTAGGCAAAGAAATTAAGAAATTCAGCCTAACAGTCACTGCTTTTGCAAGGACACGTTGTTAGTAGCATTTCCTGATTTTTTTCATTTTCAGTGGTTGGGTTAATCATAAATGCTATTCTTGATGTAGTTAGTTACCAGCTAGCATCCTTTCCATCAACTCTGTATGATAGTTGATACATGTATTTATTCATGGGATTAGGGAGCATTTATTTTGCTCTTACCAGTTTTCTAGCTGGGTTCTTCATGCTTTAGGGTCTGACAGTAAGCCAACAATTTTTGTGCTAGTTATAATAGTAAGTAGAATAGTAGTAAAGAACAGGAATCTGGAAATACATGGAGATATATTTCCTTACTAATTTGACCTGAGAAACAACCTGGTCATAGATATTTAACCTTCAGAACAATCTCCCTCCCTATCTACCTCCCTCCTTCCCTCCTTCCCTTTTTTTCTTTCTTTTTGATGGTACTGGGGTTTGAACTCAAGATCCTGCTTTTGCTTAGGCAGACGTTCTATTGCTTGAACCATGCCTCCAGTACAAAAAGTTTTATTTTTGCAGTTCTGGGGTTTGAACTCAGGTCCTTTACCTTGACCCACTCTGCCAGCCCTTTTTTATGATGGGTATTTTGTAGATACGGTCTCGTGAACTTTTTCCCTGGGCTGGCTTCGAACCGAGATCCTCCTGATCTCTTGCCTCCTGAGTGGCTAGGATTGATTACAGGTGTGAGCCACCAGCGCCTGGCTTAATTTGTTCTGTGTGTGTTGTGTGTGTGTTGGGGAGGGTTTTAATTAAAGTCAGGGCTTCATGCTTGCAAACCAAGTGCTGTACTGCTTGAGCCACTCCTACAGTACTCCCATTTCTTTTCTCCTGAACTTCATAACATTTGATATGGTTTTGAGAGGAAAATTATGACATAGATTTCTTTTTATTTTTGGATGGTTGTGGGGATTAAATCAAAGGCCTTGGGTATGCAAGGTAGCACTCTTTATTACTGAGCTACATTCATAGCTTGAAATAAGGCTTTTTAATAAGGGACACCCTGGTCTAAAATCTTGTAAGATTTAGTCCTTGGTACTAAGTCCTTGAAGTATCTCCTTCCATTTTTTTGTTTTCTGAATTTGTCACCTAACAAATCAAGAGGTTTAAGTGAGAGTAGAGGGAGAGGAGGGTGTGTGGGTTGAACCATTATTCTTCATTTTAGCATAAGCATAGTCATGAAATCCTCATGACTCCAATGGCTTGTCTTGGTTGGGTGTGGGGGGGCGAGGCATAAGTGGTTAGGGAGTTGGTGGTAAGGTGGCACAGAAAGCAGGGAATGCAACTTAGTTTTGCTTGGTTGTTTGTATCAGCTTAAGCTTTTTATTTGTTTTTGTAATTTATTTCAGGATAGACCTTTTTCAAGGACATGTTCAGATGATTGCTTAGCTTTGTTTTGGTTTTGCAGGAGTGACCATATGGTATAATTTGAAAAGTCTTAGCAGTTGAGAAGAAATAATGAGCTTTTATGAGGGTAATTTAATTTTTTTCCTTTGTAGAGGGAAAGTTTAAAGTAAGTTGAGATGTCTTATGTCCACTAGGGGGTAGTGTGTGCTGTAAAAATTGAAAAGTTATTCCTTGATTAACCTTTATTTCGTGCAATTGCTTTATTTAGATTACTTTTGCTTGTTCAGTGCTTTTTTTTTTTGAAATCATTTTCAGACAGTCTTTTGATTGTAGCAGATGTCACTCTTTTTATGCATCCCTGCTATTAGTGACTCCAGATGTTCTGATGCTTCTTTTTGTGTATAATTTTTTTGAGGGCAGCTTGGTGTGGTGGTACTTACCTGTAATCTCAGAATTCAGGAGGCTGAGGCAGTAGGATTGCAAGTTTGAGGCCAGTCTGGGCTATATAGTGAGGCCCTGTCTCTAAAAAATCCCAAACAAGCGTATTAAAAATAAATTTTTTTTTTGGTTGGTCTAGGTTTTGAACTCAGTGCTTTGTGCTTGGTAGGCAGGTGCTCTACTGCTTGAGCCATGCCTCCATTCCTTTTTGCTCTGGTTATTTTGGAAATAGGATTTTGCTTTTTTGCACAGGCCAACCTGGGCCTCCTATTTAATGCTTCTTTTCTTTGCTGGGATGACTAGTATGTGCCACTTCCTAATCTCAGCCTTCCAAGTAGCTAGGATTATGGGTGTGAGCCACCTGTGCCTGATCACAAACAAAAACTTTGAGGGAAAATTAGGGATGATTTAAATTTTCTCTATAAAACGTTACCCACTATATGAAGTTAAATTATATTGTATAACATGCCAGTAACATTTCCCCATATGTGGTACCTACTGGCCTGGTATAGCCATGGAGCAGTTAAAATGTAGCTAGCTTGAATTGGTATGTATTGTAAGTATATATTATACATTGGACTTAGAAGACTAAGTATGAGAAAGATTAAGTATGAAAAATGTTAATCATTTTTCATGTTGATTACATGTTGATATAGTGGGTTAAATAAAATATATTAGAATTTACTTTTTCTTACACATTATCACTACTTTCCTAAGAATACGGTTTATCATCTCAAAACTTACTGTATACAATATAATCAGCATATAAAACTTCACATCACTTCCTAGTGGCACTAGGGTTTGAACTCAGGGTTTTATGCTTGCAAAGCAGGTGCTTTATTGCTTGAGCCATAGCTCCAGTCCATTTTACTCTGGTTAATTTGGAGATGGGTTCCTGTGAACTATTTGCCTGTGCTGGCCTCCTGAGTTTAGCTTCCCAAGTAGCTAGTATTATAGACGTAAGCCAATTGCACTTGGTGCAAATATAATTTGTTATTACTACTACTACTACTACTACTACTACTACTACTACTACTACTACTACTACTTTAAAATTTGACCAGTCTTGGTTAGTATAAATTGATTGACATTGTCAAATGTCATAGTTTTCAGTGCTGTGATTTTAGGGTTTGCTCCTTAAGTCTCATTAGGTCTACGGATAAACAGATCAGTTTGATGTGGTGTTAATTCTTTTTTAAAATATGTGTGGTGTGTACTTTTGTACATGTTCTGTAAGATGAGATATTTTCCTTGAGACTTAAATCTTTTTGCCATTTAAATCCATGCCCTGCACTTGTATGTACTTCTTTTTCTGCTTTTTAGTAACTAATTTTCTGAATAGTCTCTAGTATTTTGTGTTACTCATGGCTCTAAACTCAATTCTATGTGGGAGTCCATCCTTGGATTGCTTTTATTTTTATTTATTTTTTTAATTTACTTTATTCATATGTGCATACAATGATTGGGTCATTACTCTCCCCTTCCCCCGCCCTCTCCCTCTCGCTCCCCTAGGATTGCTTTTAAACATAGCAAGGTCAGATTGCATTATTGTTTAATACATCTTGAGGTATGTGATTTGCTGCATTTTTTGTTTTGTTGACAGGTTCTTGCTAGCCAGCCTAGGCTGGCCTTGAACTCCAGATCCTCCCATGCTCAGCAGTCTTCTGTGATCTTTTACAGTACTATCCCATTTAATATTCATAGTACAGTAATGCCCCGAGTGGATGTTTGAAACCACAGAGTACCCAACCCTGTTTATACATTGTGTTTTCATATACATAGATACATAGATTTAATGCTGTTTTCATCTTAACTAAGTACTTGGTATGCACTGTCTTTAAGTATGTAACTTTTGCAGTTTGAGTATGTCAGGAAAACTAGCACAAAGATTCTTTTTCCTTCTAGTTCATGGGTAGAAGAGTCATTCTTAGCAACCTCAGCATATTTTTTTTCTCTTAAATTGAGAACTTTAATCTTTTCACTTTACAAGAAAGAAAAAGACCTATGGCTTCTCTTTGGTATATCCGAATTTTTAGCATTACTACTGTTAGCCTTGGGGTCACTGTTTAATAAAATCAGTGTTACTTAAACACAAGCACTGGGATATTGACTTGTCAGTCAGTCTGATAATCGAGACTGCTAGTAAGTGGCTGCTCAGTGATTAAATGGACTGGTAGTTTATTCTTTGTGATAGGTTGGACAAAGAGGGATGATCCATGTCCAGAAGGACAGGGCAGTTTCATCATGTTCTCTTGCATTAGGCTTGTGCACAATGAAAAACTCATGAATTGCTTATTTGTGCAATTTTCCATTTAGTAGTATTTTATTTTGGGGGCAGCAGTACTGGGGTTTGAACTCAGGGCCTCATACTTGCTAGACAGGTACTCTACCATTTGAGCCACTCTGCCAGCCCTATTTTGTGTTAGGTATTTTTGAGATAGGGTCTTGTGAACTATTTGCCTGGGCTGACCTTGAGTCAAGATCCCCCTGATTTCTGCCTCTTGAGTAGCTAGAATTACAGATGTGAACCTTTAGTGCCTAGCTCCATTTAACTTTTTTTTGTTTATGGAATGCTTCAGGAATTTGCGTGTCATCCTTGCGCAGGGGCCATGCTAATCTTTTCTGTATCATTCCAATGTTAGTATATGTGCTGCCAAAGCGAGCACTCCATTTAATATTTTTTGATTGAGGTTGACCGAGGTTAACTGACGCTGCAGAAAGATCAACTGTGTGCAAAGGGAGACCACTGTAATTGCATCAGTGGTAATGAGGAAGTTGTGACTTAGAGCAGTCTTGGGTCAGGAATAGTTGAGTAAGTGAAGCAGTAGGAACTTGAGCCTTTTCTTGATTTAAAGAATTAACTTTAAACACTGAACTTTGTTCTCTTTCCACTAGAGTAGTATAAAATTTGAGGGTATCTCCCAGTTAATTATGTGTTGCATAGTGTTGCCTATAGCAAGGATTTTTATTTCCTATCTTGTTTTTCCCTGATGAGGGAAAAAGGTTGACATCAGCTTCTGTGGGTATTTTAGAGACTTGGTATCTGAGACTTGTTCCATTTGGTTTGGATAATATTCTTTTCTCCTGTGATATTTTATGTGGTAGATTTGTTTGGGAAATGCACAGTGTTAGTCAAGTAATTGTATATTAGTTCACTGTCAAATCCATTGGAACTGAGAGCATTATAAAAACTATTTCAAAATGTTTGTGCATGCCTAAAAGCTTATTCTAGAATGTTGCCCAAATAAATTAAATTTAATTAATTAAATATTTTTGGGGCTGTACTGGGGTTAGAACTCAGGCCTTACTCTTGCTAGGTAAGTGATCTCCCCTTTGAGCCACACTTCCAGCTCCCCAGTTAAACCCTACAGTTGATCTGGTGACATGTGCTTCATGTACATTCTTTAGAAAGAGTATCTTACTTTGAGGGTGAATTAATGATGAGAAAATGAATATCATATCTGCCTGCCAATATGTAGTGAGAGTGTTGGGAGCTATTTTGAGATCTGACCTTGGAGGCCCTTCTGATGGTTTTTTACAGCTTTATTAAGTAACTGCTACAAAAACCAGGGATGGTGGTTTGAGACTCTTGGACCCTGGCCTTCTGTTTTTAAAGTCTCTCTCTCTTCATGGATGCCTTGGGTAAAACAAGGATGGAGAGGCCAAAATTGAAGAAAATTTGCCATTCAGTTCTGTTTTCATTCCTCCACTCCTGTTGTTTTCCTTAATGCCTTTCTTTACTTTTTTCCTAAAAATGAAATGCCAGTCTTTTTATTCTGGTCACATGTTTGCATGCTTCCCATGGTAAGATGCTTCTTTATTGCCTCTTGAACTTTTTAATGCTCTGAAAATGTTTTACTTTGAACTTAACACTTTTCTGAAAGCAGTTCACATTTCAGCTTCTAATTTGTCCTTGCATTGCCGTGATTAAAACAAAACAAAGTAGTCTTGAATTAAAATACCAAAGGCATTGCTTTAAATGGCCATGAATTTCATATCCCTTGGGGAAGGATCTGTATCTTACAGCTATTTCAGTATATCGCCATGCTGGTGAGAATTTTTTTTTAAGTGTATATATTGTTAAGTTGTAAAATGAAAGGGGAAAGTGTACAATTTTTATCAAGTGAAGATCGTGTAAATAAAATGCTCTAATTCATTGTTTTCTACATCTGAAAGCTTAGATTTAGCAGTGTTCTAAATTTTTAATTTTATTTAATTAACTTTGTGTGTGTGTGTGTGTGTGTGTGTGTGTGTAGTACTGGGGTTTGAACTCTGGGCCTTGTGCCTGCTAGGCAGGTGCTCTACCACTTGAGCCACACCCTCCATCCATTAACATATTAAGTGTTAATATTTAATATACAAGCTAACAATAGTATGTCTGAAATATATTAGTAATGCATATTCAACATTTTGAAGTCATGAGTAGTTAAAAAGTTTAGAGGGCTAAAGGTGTAGCTCAAGTGGTAGAGCATCTGCCTAGCAGGCACAAGGCCGAGTTTAAACCCCAGTACCACCCCTCCCAAAGTTCTATTAACTGTTAACATTTTTCTGGTTAAAAACATAGTAAAACACTTTTTTCCCACACCTGAATGGATACTTTTTCCCTCTCATGCTGTGCACATCCTGCTTTGAAAAATAACTGTTAATGATACTAAAGATGAAATTCTGATAGTTTTATTCCCCCTTGTTTATTCATAATTTTTTTAAATTTTTTTATTGTTTTATTAGTCATGTGCATACAAGGCTTGGGTCATTTCTCCCCCCTGCCCCCACCCCCTCCCTTACCACCCACTCCACCCCCCCCACCCCCTCATATTCATAATTTAAGTATTTATTGGACATCTACTATGGTGTCAGGCATTGTACCAAATGCTCTGAGGATATAGCAGTGAATAAAAACATTTTAAATCCCTCTTTTTGGTGCTCTCTTCTGAACAAAATAAGTGAGTTCAGTTACCTATTAGTAATGCTGTGATAAAATAGGGGAGTGTGTGGGATAGGGGTGGAATGAGGTTTGCAGTTTTGGTTATTGGAGTTTCACTGAGATGTTTGAATAAAGATCTTAGGAGCTGGAGGAACAAACCGTACAGAAATTTGGAGGAAGAGGAGCAAGTGCAAAGCTTTTGAGATGGAAAATGCCTAGGAGGTTGAGCAACTCTAAGGAAGTTTATTTGGCTATAACAAATATGGGGAGGAGAATAGCTGAAGAAGAGTTAGGTGTGCAGAGCGAGGGGTTCATAGAGAACCTCCTTTGGGGATTTATTTGACTTTTAAATGAAATTTTGTGGACAATAGACCCAGGAAGTAGAGGATAGCAAGGTCAGAAGCAGGGAGAACAAATGAGGATGTTATTGCAGCATGGCAGATGAGAGCTGAGGATGGCTTGAGTGGAGCAATGAGAACTAGTTCATGGGTGGAGTTTTAAGTCGTTGTTCCTTTCCTTTGCTGAGCTGGAGATTGAACCCAGTGTCTTACACATACATATTCTACCACTGAGGCACACCCCCTGAGACCAGTTTAGGTGAGTGACCTATAGAAAAAAGGTAGGTTAGTTGGATGGATTGAGGATTAACTGACATGGGGAAGAATTTGGGATGGGGAAAGTGAGAAGTTAAGTTTGGGCTGCTGTAGTAGTATGTTTTTTGTTGTTGTAACAAAATACCTGAAGCTTGGTATTTGTAAAGAAAGGTTTCACAATTTTGGATGCTAAAAGTTCAAGGTCAGGCAGCTCAGTTTTTTTCAGCCTCTGGTGAAGACCCCTTTGGTAGAATCATAATATGGTAGAAAAGCAGGAAGAAAAATGACCATGTGCAGAAGAAGGCAATGTGAAATGGCTTCACTTTATAACAACCTGCTCTTTTTCTGAGGCCAGCATCAGTTCCTTCCGAAGGGGGTGCCCTCAGTGACCAAATCACCTTGCACTAGGCGCCCACCTCTTGAAGATCAGCACCTGAATCTCACTACATTGAAGACCAAGCTTCCTGCACATGAACTTGTAGTGGACAAACGTATCCAAATCAAGAGAACCAGGAGAGTGTGTGGTAAATAGGAAACTGGAGGAAACCTTACAAAGAGGTTGAACCAGCTGGATAAGATGTTGCATTTAGGTTAAGTAAAATACAGATTAGCGTATTGGCCATTGGATTTAACTTTGTGTGACTCGGTGATCTTAATAAGTAGGTTAGTGGCTACAGCCTGATTGGAGAGTGAGTTCAAGATCGAAGGGAGAGAGAAATAAGAAACAAGCGATTATACTCACTTTCAAAGAGAAGCAAAGCAACAGGGTGTAGTAGTTGGTGTGGGGGTGTGTTTAGTGTTGTTTCCTTCGGTTTGTTTGCAAGGCAGCGTTGTGCCAAACACATAAAGACAAAGACTTTTCTTGTGCTTATTCCCTAAATAATACAGTATACCAGTTATTTTACATACGTTTACATTAGGCATTATAGCAATGTAGATGTGTGTGTAGAAGGATGTGATGGTTATAAGTATCTTTTACTTTTTTCTTCTTTGTATTTTGAGACAGGGTCTCACTGTGTAACCCAAGTTGGCCTGGAACTATGTAGACCAGGCTGGCATCCAACTTGTGAACCTCCTGCCTCTGCCTTTTTGGAGGTACTGGGGTTTGAACTCAGGGCCTCACACTTGGAAGGCAGGCATTCTACCACATGAGCTATTCTGCCAGCACCGCCTTTTTTAAATGCTTATTTCTTCCTCTTATTGGAAAAAATAACAGCAGACAGCAAGTTTGTATAGATTGAGGAAAGACCCAATAAAGGAAAGAGAACTGATGATTCTGGAGAGGAGAGAGAAGAGAGCTCCTGAAACAAGTGTTCTTGGGTAAATGAGGAGAGATCTAGTGCTCCAGGGGAGTGGTCAGCCTGAGCCAAGAGTACTGACTTAGAAAATGAGAGAAGACAGAACAGCAGATGGGTTATAGATGCAGGTGGGTATGCAAATGCTACCATGGGCTCTTAGGGAAGTTTCTGTTTTCTCAGGAAATAGGAAGCAAAGCACCAGTCAAAAGCAACAATGAGGATGGAGACTTTGTAGGGTTGAAGAGAGGAGAAAGAATGATAGCATTATTTAAGAGAGAGGTTATGGTGGAAAACAAAACCAATGGTATTATCAGAAAGCATTAAAGTTTCCTTTAGGTTGTTAGTTTTAGAGACTAATTAGTATGGGTGTGTGTGTGTGTGTGGGGGGGTGTGTGTGTGTGTGTGTGTGTGTGTGTGTGTGTGTGTTCTATTTCTCTAGCCCTGTATGTGTGTGTGTGTGTGTGTGTGTGTGTGTGTGTGTGTGTGTGTGTGTGTGTGTGGTCTATTTCTCTAGCCCTGTTCAGGCACCTAGACTTGTTCTTTTCTGTAACTTACTACATTGCAGTTGGCTCTCTCTGTGGGTTTTACCAAATGCAGATGGAAAATATTGGGGGGGGGGTTGCATTTGTGCCAAACACATAAAGACAAAGACTTTTCTTGTGATTATTCCCTAAACAATACAGTTCTTGTGATTATTCCCTAAACAATACAGTGTAACAGTTACTTTACATACATTTACATTAGGCATGATAGCAATGTAGATGATATAAAGTATACAGAAGGATGTGGTGGTTTTATGTATCTTTTATTTTTATTATTCTTGATGCTGGCTGAGGATTGAACCTAAGGCTTTGTGCATATTAGGCAAGCAGTCTACTACGAAGATACAGCCCAGCTCTACTATGCCATCTTATATATGGGACTTGAACATCCAAGGATTTTTGTATCTGTGATACCAAATGGTCTGAGACCCAATCCACCCTCTGCTATTGTTTTTCAGAATGAAGATTTCGTTGGCTCTAAAACTACTTAGCTTATAAATGGCTTGGTTTTGGTAAGAGTTTAGAGCAAGTTGCCTTTATTGTGGAAATCTTGGTGTTTCTTTGTTTTACTTGAATATGAAATCAGTTTCATCCATCCATGAGTTTGAATGGTCTTTGAATTTCACATCATGTGAACTAAATGAAAACCCTTCAGGAGATTGGAGAGGTTCTGTTATGTCTAATTCCAAGAGATGAACTTGTGAATTTTAATTTTTGTGTCTAGTGAAATGACTTTTTTTTTCACAATGTATTTGTATTTCTGTTGTAGGAAACCCAGCGTTTGCTGGCAGAACCAGTACCTGGTATTAAAGCAGAACCAGATGAGAGCAACGCCCGTTATTTTCATGTGGTCATTGCTGGTCCCCAGGATTCCCCGTTTGAGGGAGGGACTTTTAAACTTGAACTATTCCTCCCAGAAGAATACCCAATGGCAGCACCTAAAGTACGTTTCATGACCAAAATTTATCATCCTAATGTAGACAAGTTGGGAAGAATATGTTTAGATATTTTGAAAGGTAAGTGTTCTCTTTGTCATATGCTATTAAGATTTCTCCTTTCTCATGCATTCCATATATAGAGTGTAAACATCTTTTTCTTGCTGTTTTTACTAAGACCACAGAGGTCTGTGGGAGGGAACTGTAGCAGTTCTGGGTTTTATTTTTTTTCCATGCTTTATCATGTACTGGGCTTGTTGCCTTCATAGATAAGTGGTCCCCAGCACTGCAGATCCGCACAGTTCTGCTATCGATCCAGGCTTTGTTAAGTGCTCCTAATCCAGATGATCCATTAGCAAATGATGTAGCGGAGCAGTGGAAGACCAACGAAGCCCAAGCCATAGAAACAGGTATTTAACACTTGTCTTCCTTCACGCTGCCTCCACTCTTAGAACAAATCGTGTACTGGTTACAACATTTCTTTTAAGCTCTTTGCAAGGAAAAAAAAGGGGGTTAAGTTAGATGATGCTTGTAATATGCAAATACTTCTCTCCACTCACCTACTGAGGATTGAACCATGGGCCTTGTGTATGCTAGGCAAGTGCTCTACCACTAAGCTATGGCCCCAGCTATGCACATTACCTCTTAAAAGATTTCAAGCTTCATCTAAACTGTCTGTTAAGGGACTCCCAAATTTAAAGACAGCCTATAATTAGGAGATGGTCTTTGACTGGGAATTTAACAACACTGGATATAATAAATATATCACGTGTTTACTACTAGCAATATGTAAAGATACTGGAAAACTTTGGATTCTTTTGAGCTGTTTTCATACCCATTTTAAAGTATGCAGCAGTTTATAGCTGAAGAGCTTGGAGTCAACAGGCTTTTTCCTGCTATGGTTACAACAAATTAGTGGTGGGCATTATATATCCAGAAGTAAAGGCTACAGCTCTTTTCATCCTGTTGAATTTTGTTAAAACTGAATTTCATTGTAGTGTTTTGGTAACTGGAAATACAGAAAATATTGCAGCCTTAATCTAGTTTATATGAGAATGGCATGAATTAAGAGATTACAGTTTCCACAATTAATTTGTGTGTTTGCTGTTTATAGAGTTTGGAAAGTAATCTGTTGAAATGAGTAAAATAATTACATGTTTGTTTTTGTCTACAGCTAGAGCATGGACTAGGCTATATGCCATGAATAATATTTAAGTCAGTCCGATCATCAAGTGTGTATCACTTCTCCTGTTCTGCCAAGACTTCTTCCTTTTTGTTTGCATTTAATGGACACAGTCTTAGAAACATACAGAATAAAAGCCCAGACATCTTCAGTCCTTTGGTGATTAAATGCACATTAGCAAATCTGTCTTGTCCTGATTCACTGTTGTAAAGCATGAGCAGAGGCTAGAAGTGTCATCTGGATTGTTGTGAAATGTTTAAAAGCAGTAGGTCTCTGCTTTTATTCATTTCCCCCCATCATGGTTTAAGTATAAAGCACTGTGAATGAAGGTAGTTGTCAGGGTTAGCTGCAGGGGTATGGGTGTTTTTATTTTATTTTTTTAAAGGGGGAAAGTAGTTTTATTTTAATTTTATGGGCTCCTTTCCCCCCCCTTTTTATGGGGATCTAATTGTATTGGTTAAAAGCAGCTAACCAGTTCTTTAGAATATGCTCTCTAGCCAAGTCTAACTTTATTTAGACACCGTAGATGGACAAGCTTGATTGTTTGAACCAAAATGGGAACATTAAACAAACACCACAGCCCTCACTAATAACATTGTGACTTTGCTGTCAAGTGTAGATTCCTCCCTTCAAAAAAAGCTTGTGACCATTTTGTATGGCTTGTCTGGAAAATTCTGTAAATCTTATGTTTTAGTAAAATATTTTTTGTTATTCTACTTTGCCTTTGTACAGTTTATTTTACTGTGTTTATTTCATCTTCCCAATGTGACAATCGTATTTAAAAATTAAAACTCTGATGGAACATTCTGTTTTGATTTTTACCATCTGACAGATTGAATGGCAGCAGGTGGATTTTGCCAGTTTCTTCTCACTGATGCAAATTTGTGTTAAGATATTACTGAATGGAGTGTTTATAAACTGGCCGTGAGCATGCATAAAGCATCAGTATCTTACTTTTACCTCCTAGAAATTTGAAATAAATGTGTCTGTATTGTCTGATTAGTTAGATGATCACTGCTGTCTTGCCACAATGTTTAAAAATTAACTGTTCAGGAAGGACATCACAGCAGAGAGCAGTTGTTGACTGGTGTGTAGTACTTTCACATGTTGTGTCACAGTTTTGCCTCAAATGTGGGGTTTTTTTTCTTGGTTATTTGTCTGAAAACTTCATGTATGACCATTGGTGTGTGTTGTTAGGAAATATAACCTGATAATCATTTGGGGTTTGCTGAGGCATCTGTGAGTCTTCCTTGTTGACCTAATGAGCAAATCCCAAGAAACCAGCTTGCATAAGGTCACTAGAAAGGTTTCTTCAGTTAATGAGTCTTGCTCATCCCTCTGATATTTGCTATGTGAGCTCCTTTTATTCTTTAATTTGGTATTAATACTTTTTTCATTAACATAGTTCCTCCCCTCACAAATCTGTTCCCACCTTTTTCCACATCAAATTCCTGATTCTTGTCATTTTCAAGTCATAAATGTGTAGTCAGTCCTAAGTATGTAAATGTTAACCTTCAAGTTGGAATCTTTGTGTCTTGCAGTTTAAGGTAATGGATATTGTAGCCCATCTGAATTTTCTTCACTCTTACCCTCATAACTTCTGGAGTTTCTTCAGAATGTGGTGTATTTTATTGTGCTCCTATGTAAGATGAAGAATTATCTATTAAAACTACATTTTCAACATACAAGAGCTTTTGATGACTGGTAACTGGTATCCTTCTAGATGAATGCATTGCTTGGTAACAACAAAGGCTAAATTCAGAAAAAGTTGTTAATAATCCCAATATTGTACATTTTAAAACTGTTAACAACAGTTGTCATTTATAACAGTTCTTGGGCTGAGAGTATCTTTGACTACAGCTAAGGAAGCTGACTTAAAAATGAATGAACTGCACAGGATGTAAAGTACAAGAGAAAAGCATTATGTACTGGTAGCCAGCACTGCTATGGTTATAGTTACTATCACATAGTCATTTAACAGGTTATCTAAAGTAGGACTCTGGCATCCACCAAGTTGCAGAGTTACAGAAGTACAGATGAATTAAGTCACTGTTTTCATTTCATATATATGAACTTCTAATTCCATGGCATTACATCTTTTTCTTTCACAATTTTGATTCCCCCTTTGTTTTGATAAGACTTGTTTTCTCTACCATGGGGAGAAACAAAAGCCAGTGTTGTGACTGAAATTTCTTAGGATATAAGGGAATCAGGGAGAGGCCAAAGCAGAGGCCTCTGCTGATAGCTACATCTGGCCAGCGGCTCTGTTTTCCTTGGCCCACACACAAGTGGTTGATTGAAAACAGTTTGAATTTGTCGGCAACACTCCAGAGATACACATGAAAATACAGAATTAGTAACTTGGATGATATGAAGATCTGGCAGTAGTGGAGCTGATCCACCTTTGTGCCTGGCACCTACTGAACAGGAGCTGAGTAGCAGTCATGCTAAGAACATGTCATTTCTTACTCTCCAGTTGGCTAAGTTCCTTCCAGTCTCCCTGCTCCTTATGTAGTCCTATTCCCTTTTAAGCCTTTGATTTTACAGCCTGAGCTTAAAGGAAAGAATTCATACAACAAAAAAGTATTTGTCTACTGCTGCTGACTGGGGACAATTAGGCTAATGAATGGCCTGGGCTTTCCCTGAGGACCTTAGAATGTATATGGGAGGGGGCGCAACAAGTAGTTGCTGCTCTGTCATGGAGAAGGGAAGTCCTTGGAGAGGTGACTCCTGGATTTGAGTCAGATGAACACTTTCAGACATGTACAAATCCTGGGAAAAGAAGAATCTGCACCTGTTGATTGGTGGCTTCTTGAAAGTCAGTTCGGTTTACTGAGAGTTTTTCTGAAATCCTGAGATGTTGATATGAGCTTTATGGTTTCTGACTGTTTTGTCGTGTGGTCTACTTTGCTACGATTTGCTTCCATTCTGAGAGGAGCAGCCATCCTTGATCCTCTCAGAGTCTGCCTAATAAGATTTTTAGACCTGATATATATAGAACTTAAACCTTACTCTAGACCAGGAATGTACTTGTAAAATAAATTTCAGAAGAAGCATTTAAAGGTTAGATACAAATCAGTATATAAAAGGCACAGGTGCTATGGTTTAGCACATTTTTTAATTAGAATAGGGAAGCAAATTTGCTGTCCTATCAAAGAACTGTAAGCCCTAGAACTAAATGGTATCATGGGAACGGTAGGAATTGACCCTATGTTTCTGTTTGGTTTAGATACGTTTTCTGGCTACTCCAGCCACATCAGTTTTTGTGACTACAGTAGCAGAGATTTAAAAACGTTATCAAGAAAAGTCCAAAAATAAGTAAAACACAAAATGAATGAACAGTAGGGCACCTAATTCATTGATCTATTTAAGAAAATGTAACATTTTTTGAATGTATTTTGGGACTGGGAATAACACTTCATTTAGTTACTTAGCATGCTGCCTAATATCTTAAGGAATTATTTCAGGGTTTATATTTTAAATGATTTAACATAAAAGCAAAACATGCTGAATGTAATTTGAAAGAAGTATAAATAATAAAAAAATCTATAATCCACCAATTGGGCTGGTGATACTTTTGTCTATTTCCTTAACTACACACTGCTGCATTATTTTCCATTGTATCACCAAGTCTGGGAGGAGTATTTGCTCTAAGAGTTGACTTGGCTATAGCTTTATGGTGTAACTTGGGCAGGTTCTCATTGCCGCAAAACTGGGAGCTGAACTTAAATTTCTGAAGTGTGGAACTCAATACTTAATTAAGAATTTGAGCTGATGTCATTTCATATTGTGCATGTTGTGGCATTTATAATGAAGGACTTGGTGCTAAGCTCAGCCTCTACTGAACTGAAACTTAGTTTCTGAGATTGTAGAAGCATATAGTAACTTCCTGAATATTTAGGCCTTACTGCCTCATTACAGATCAATTGAAATATCATTTTGTAAAAGTATCTTTTTATGTGCATATTAAGGAGCTGTCACATTTCTTTCAATCATTCACTTGTATATGGAACAAAAATGTTTTAGAAATTCTAGATTAGTAACCTCATGGGCCTGCCATCTAGAATAACTATCATATTTCCCTTTAAAAATACCCTAATCCATCCTAATCTACCATGGTACTGCTTTTGAGATGTGATCCAGATTAGTAAATCTCAGTAGTTAAATTTCATTATAACCTTGTAAATTTATAGTCTTTGGCTTAAGGTCAAGAGTAGGTTACTCAGGCCAGACAAACCTGAAATCACAGCACCCAGGAGCAGAAGCAGGAGGATGTGTTTGAGACCAGCCTGGGCTGTATAGTGAGACCCTGGCAAAATGCAGGTTGGTTGCTCCAGTTTTTGTTTAATGACGTGTGGATGAAATCCAAGGCCTCACCCTTCACGCACTCTCCTGCTGAACTTAGCCCCAGCAGCACCACATGAGCTTGATGGTCTCCTTTTTGTCAGGAAGCAGTGGAACTGGCTAACCAAGTGAGTAGGGCCAGGCTTTTGCAACTCACATTTTTTAGTTAATAGAACAGTAAATATTTTGGGCTTTGTGGGCCATAGGTCTGTCTCAGTTACTCAATTCTACAATTGTAGTTAAAAGCATCCACTGACAATTTGCAAACAAATAGGCATGCTGTGCTCCCAGTAACATTTTCACCCACCGATATTTTCAACCATCTAAAAAATTTGTACAGCTCACAAGCTTAGCACAAGCTTGGATTGACAAATAGGCTGTAGTTCCTGCCTCCCTTCCACGAACTCAAATGTGCATCCCCTTAAGTGGCACATTACTTACTACTCAGATGAAGACCAAGTGCATGTGACAGTTTTCCTCTCCTGTTAATACATGCATATTATGGTAAATTTATAAGCCCAATTTTTTTCATCTAAAAGTTACACAAAATTAGATTGGACATTTTCATGTTGACATTTTCTGCAAACATTAAAAAAAAAAAACCTAACTATACAGGTTTTTACAGGAAATGCGTTGCCGTAGTTCCTTTAAAGTGATCTTTAACTATTTTTAGTTTTTTCAGTATGTGGAAATGTGTACGAAACAGCTAATACTGTAGACATTCTGCCTTTTCACTCAGCATTAACAGAAGAGCCCTTTCCATGGAGTTGTACCTCTAAGAACTGTATAGTATCTAAATGGACTGCCGTAATAGAATCTGATTTGAGCTGGGTGTTGGTGCCTCATGCCTGAAATCCTAGCTACTTGAGGCAGAGAAGAGGATTGCAGTTCAAAGACAACCCCAGGCAAATAGTTCACGAGAACTATTTTTTTTTGAAAAAAAAAAAAAAAAAATCTCACAGGAAAAAGACTGGTGGAGTGGCTCTAGGTGTAGGCCCTGAGTTCAAACCCCAGTACTGGGTGGGGGTGGGGAATCAAAAAAGATTTGACATACTTTTGTTAATGCCTTGACACTGCTGTTTGATAACAGTGAAACAGCACCAGGAATAGGGCTGTGGCTGGGGCCGGGGAGTCCATTTACTGGGAGATGTTACAAAATGAAGAGTAGTTAATTGAAGTAGAGGGATTGAAGACTTCCTGGCCAAAAAATAAAAATGAAAATCATGGAAGGTTTGAGTATTTGGGTCATTGTAATGTCTTGCTAAGACAGACCCTAGGGCACTGTTATTGCTAGAATGTAGTCGGTGGTACCAGTCTGGAAGTTACTAAAAATGGAAGGAAAGCATGGGGGAAGGGATTACTTTTATTAAATTTTTTTGGGGGGTCAGACTGAAGACTGAACTCGAGTTCTGTGCTTGCAAAGCAGGTGCTCTACCACTTGAGCCACACATCCAGTCCATTTTGCTGTAATTTTGAAGATGGGGTTTCACAAGGCTAGCCTTGAACCGCAATCCTGATTTCAGCTTCCCAAGTACCTAGAATTAAAGGTGTGAGCCACCGGCGCCTGGCGAGTTTACTTTCTAACTTGCTCTATAGCAAGTATTTGGGGGAGAGTGGTATTTAGGCACACATAAAAAGCTATAAAACCCTGAAAGATACTTTTGGAACAAACATTCATTTATTGCTACCCCACTAGAATGTAAGCTCCTTGAGGGAGGAGACTTACTCTGTGCTATCATCAGTACTAGGCATAAGCTGATTATTGTGTAGTTACTGGCAAACATTGCAATTTTTTTTTTTTTTTTTTCTTGCAGTCAGCACTGGGAATGGAACTAAGCCGGCCTCACTTGTTAGGCAGGCACTCTTATCACTTCACCAGCCCTTTTTTGTGATGGGTTTTTCCGAGATAGGGACTCTTGAACCATTTACTCTGGCTGGCCTCAAACCTTGATCTTCCTGATCTTTGCTTCCTGAGTAGCTAGAATTGTAGGTGTGAGCCACCAGTGCCCAGCTTTGCAGAAAACCTCTTGAAACTTTGAGAATCAACTACACAGTTAACACTGGTTGGTAGTACTGTAGCTAATTTATTAAAACTATAAATTCAAATAGGTGGTATGACTTGTCTACATAATTCTGCTTAAAGATGAGGCCTGTAAGTGTCATAGCTGTTTTAGAATTTGTCCAGCAGGTTTTCTGGCTTATGCTGGAACCCACCTCCCAAAAAACAAAAAGGGAAAAAAAGATGAGGCCTGTAGCAAATCCTTATACTCTGGTGTTGAGACAGCAGTGCCAAGTATCAACCTTCTCTTGGCCTCCAATTAAACAATCCTTAGCAAAATGTGTCCATAACTTGAGACTTGAATAGGACTTCTATATGAAGATTGTGCAGTTGGTGTTGAATGAATAGTACACTTCCGAAAATGTAACGGGTATGTACCTAGCTAATTACCTTTCTAAAGGATCTGCAATAGTGATAGTAATAAAGTATCTGCGACTCATTAGAGCAAAGGGATTCTAGGATGAATCAGTTTTTATAGCACAACCCCATACACCTTAATGATTGGTTAGTAATCCCACTAGTAAGAAAAGGACGTGCTAGTACACCATGCTAGTATAGGTCTATGACTAGCTAGATAGGCTCTGCTGTGGAGGGTGAATGTGGTTAGGTTGAAGGTTTACATTGAGTCCATAACATTGAGTCCATAATTGAGGAGAAATGTGTTCTGCACTGGGAGGAATAGCTTTGCTCTGGATAGACATATGCCATGTTTCAGAAAGCTGATTCTTTGCAGATCTACTGTAGTCCTTATGTTTTTAAAAAACAACACAAAGATGATTTGTTTCAATTTTTATTTGATGTTTCCAAATGTAAAAAAAAAAAAAAAAAGTCAAGATTCTTACACCAGTTAGGAGACCACCTCAAATGAGACATGCAAAGCAGTTCCGCGTGCACATTTCTCTCCTTCACTTTTGTTGCTTTATACAATGGTGTGATGGACAGAAAACTGGATGACATGCGCTTGGTTGGAAAGTGTCATCTCAAAAACAAAAACTTGCAGGGCAGTTTCTACTTTGCAACCAATTTACAGTCACTACTTGTTTTCTGTTTTTTACTTAGGAGGCACATGGAACTGAAAAGTTTTAGCTGCCCAATTTTATTCAACTACCTTACAAACAAGCACAAATTATAGTCAACACCACAAACTTTGGAGGATTGAGATAGTAGACATTATTTATTATCTAGCAAGTTCAACAATTTAGCTTGAAAATGTTGGCTTTTCTTATTAAAAGATAAATCTTGGAGTTTTTCCTAGTTTTGCTAGGCTGGGTTCCAGAGTAGCGAAGACCCTCTCATGTGATATTTCAAAGTGAAAATCCTGTTTGGTTACATCATACAGATTTTTGCTAGTTGCATAGACTAAAGACCGTGACTTCCTAAACAGCACTGAAGGAAATCCTGACTCAAGTGGCACTAAATGTTCAAATGTTTCTGACCAAAGAGAATTCTACAACATATTTATAGGCTAACTTTAAAGAGATGGTTGATACTAATACTGTACATATTTTACATGACAATACACAGTCCAAGAGTTTATAAAATAAGTTCATGCATTATTACCTCTAAGAATATCATGTACAAGATAACCCCCCCACCCCCACCAAGTACTTGTGATAGCATTTCAGGTGGAAGCAATCCTATATACAAAAAGAATCCAGTTTCTCTGTTAATAATTTAAAGAAATTTCAGATTGCTGAGAAAAAAAAAAATCAGTCCATTGGTGATTGATAGAAAGTGTCAATTTGTGGGATTTAAAATGTTTCCTTTTTAAAAACACCCAGAATATATAAGCTCTGTACAAAGAAAAATATTAAAAATTCTGGATGACCAGATGTGATTATACTACATAATTCAGGATGAGACGTTACTGGTTAAAAGTTTTCCTACTTTACTCATTCCTTTGCCACCATTAATTTATAAACTAATGTTTATATTTAGTTCCAGCTGCATTTATGGCACAAGATCTCATTTTCAAAATGGCACCAATTTTCCTTAAGTGTAATTTACAGACTATTTCTAGCAGCAATTATATTTTTAAAGGTCAAGAACTACAGAGCAAATTTTCTAACTATACTTTTTCTATGTTCTACTTGCCAGTTACAATATTTGCAACAGGCTAACAAATGTCCACATAGAAAATGATCTTTCACTGTCTGCCATCCCACATTTCAGTTAAAGGTGTTTTTCCTCCCTTCTCCTTGCTGATACCATTTGGGAAGTGTCAGACCAGTACTTATTTTACGTGGGATCCCTGATTTTAAGTTAGTATAAAGTGAAAGATAAAATAATTCTTAGTTCAGGTATGTTCCAGTGCCCCGAAAAGTTATGACAAATCAATCTTAAGCCTGTAACAGTTGAGCAACAGGAAGGCCATTTTATTCACTGATGCAGCCATCACTGACTGGCACTGAAGGTTAGACTGCAGTCCTGTGGTTGGTTACAGGTAAAATGGAAATTTAAAGAGGTGTCACTAAATTAGAAAACTGAAAATACACTTTAGGAGCAATTTCTATTGGGAGAAATAGTGTTCTATCCCATGTAAAGGGGGACTATAGATAGGGAATTGGCAACTGAGCGTGCTAAATAAATTCCATGAATACAGTGTGCATGATGGATGTACTTACTACATGAATTCTGTTAACAGTATTTTCTTAAAGGTCACCATCTCAAGTTATATTTCACGTTAAACTACTTTTGTGTCTTAAGGGAAACAGCTATACTAGATTGATAGTGACATAATACCAGTTGTGAACATTCAAATTCCTGATGACAAATTCCTGAAAATAACAAATTGAAATCCTGTTTCAAAAATTATTGGACCATTCAGAAATAGCCCAAATCAGCAATTTATGGATTAAGATTGTGGTCCTCTTAAGTTTTGGGATGGTTAGGTTTCTTCGGTACCAATAGCATTTTTCATTATTTCCCACCAGAAACACTTGGTGAGTATGTTGATGCTATGAATAAGAAAGCAATTTAGGGGGAAAATATACCACAAGCAATTTGATCTGATAAAATAAACCAAAATAATGACAAAACAAAAACAAACCCGAAAAAATGCTGTGAAAAATGACAATCAAAATAACATGGGAGAGGGGAGCTCACTGTTAAGGCATCTTTAAAAAAATCCCACATGGCTTTGGCTTCTTAAAATATTTTTACACTATTTTTGTTTGTTTTTAAAAGACTTGAAAGCATCTGAAATACATGCTAAATTGTTTGAAATCCCTGCATGGCAGATTCAGACAGTTTGCAAGCGTCATTCAGATGTTTGCCAGGGAAAAAGAAGCCACTCCCCAAGAGATTACATGTGGTAGGGAGGGCCTCCCAGTTCTCTCTATCTTACACTGGATGGCACCCCGGAGGGCTGTGCAGCAGTCACAAACAAAGCATTGTTATCTGCAAGAGAAGGGACTGTGGAATTTCCATTGGTTGGGGGACAACCCAGTTTTAGTTTTTCCAGATATTCTGCATGGACAGGTTTATGGCACTGAAGAACTTTGAGTGCATCTTCTACTTTGAACCATTCTCTCTTCCTTCCTAGAGGAACAGTGAGACACTGGTTACTATAAAATCAATTTAAAAGTAAGCCATACCTGATTAGCAACGTACCCTCACTCCCCGCCACCGTGAAGTAATGAATTTCATTTTTTTAAAAAAAGAAATGGCTTGAATATGGAAGGGGAAGAATTCAAAAGTGTAATTTAAATGTGGGGACACATATTTACCTTCTCTTCTCTAAAAAAGTAACCAAAAGTAACAAGATGGAAACTGCATACAAATTGAAGAGAATTCAGATTGCAGAAGGCCCAGGAACTTACCTATATTAACAGAGTCTTCCCAATCTTCTAGTATTTCAGTGACGGTAAGAACATAAACATAAGTTCTGTGCTTTCGGTCTTGGTTCTGCTTGAATATAAAAAGAAAAGCATTTTAATCTACAGGAGCTGAGCATGGATGCTGTGGTACACTGCACAGTGTATTTCCCAATGCAGGCTAGCATGCTAGAGTAGATGCAGTACACAAGTCAGTTTATGCAAAACATCTAAAAGTTAAGAAGAACAGCCACCATGGAAAGCAGAATGGACATTTCTCAAAAAACTAAGAACTACCATATGACCCAGCTATACTGTTCCTAGAAAACATCTGAAGGAATACAACAGCATACAACAGAGGGATCAGTACCAGCACACCCATGTTAAAAAGAAGAAAAAAATGACATGAATGTGAAAGGGAGACTGGGAATTGGGGCAAAAGGAGAGGATTAAGGGTGGAGTGAGTATGGTCAAAGTACTTCACATGCATGTATAAAAACGGAATAATGAAGCCTGTAAAAATTGCTTAATGGGAGGGAGGGAGATAAGCTAGAGTAATAAAGGGGGAGAATTTGATCAGAGTACATTATACGCATGTGTGGACATACTACAGTGAAACCCCTTTGTACAATAAACGCTTTAAAAAAAGTTAAAAGGACAGGCCAGAAGTGATGGTACACATCAGTAATCCCAGCATTTGAGAGGAAGAGGCAGGAGAATCATGAATTCAAGACTAGCCTGCGCTACACAGGTGAGATCCTGTCTCAAAAAACAGTGGAGCTTCACCACAACTGGTGAAATTACTAAAATACTGAACTTTTAACATTTTAATTTCTATGCTCTCAACTGTATTTTCCTAAAGAAAAACTTAGTATTTGATTACAATCTCTATTAAAACCCATGCTCCCTTTTTTATCCTAATCCATCCTATTCCCTAGAATGACTCCTTCAATGCCATGGAACGCTGCTTCCTTCAGGAGCTATATAGAGCAAGCAGCCCATGGTCCCTTAGAATGCTCCTCTCTCAGGTTCATCAGGATGCACTTTGTAGAGCACATCCCTACAACCTAGACGGCAGCTTTCATTTCAGCTGTGTATTAGAGTCACTCACAGTGAAGGGTGG
This sequence comes from Castor canadensis, assembly GCF_047511655.1. Taxonomy (NCBI): domain Eukaryota; kingdom Metazoa; phylum Chordata; class Mammalia; order Rodentia; family Castoridae; genus Castor; species Castor canadensis. The sequence goes on along the minus strand of NC_133393.1, from coordinate 131,336,154 downwards.
TTTTTATTGTTTTCTAAAAGAGACACAAATTAGTCTGGGATGAGTCCTAAAAAAAATGTTGGTATGTTATGAATTCCCAATTGAAATTACACAGCCAAAGGTTAGTGCATTTCAGAAATCTTAGTTATATACACTGAAAACTCAATTTTACCATTATTAAAACTGGCACCTGGTCTTGTCTCTTGATTAAAAACTGAGCACACGTTGAGATGAAGGGGCCCACCTTCACTCCAGTCAAAGTTACTTGTTTGCTGTAGTCTAAGACTTTAAATAACTGTCCTTACTTTTTACAACACAAACAATCCACTCAATCAGTGTATCATGTCTTTGGGGAAGGAATAAGGACAGCATAGGTGGCATCTGTCACAAAATTATCTTTCATTATTTTTAAGAAATCAGTTTTCCTGGTTAGCAGTCTGCAAAAAACTGAAACTAGATCCATGTTTATCACCCTATACCAGTATTAACTCAAAATGGATCTAGGATCTTAATATCAGACCCCAAACTCTAAAGTTGGTACAGGAAAGAGTAGGAAATACTTTGGAACTAATAGGTAGTTCTCAATGGAACCCCAGCAGCACAGCAACTAAGAGATAGCATAGACAAATGGGACTTCATAAAACTAAAAAGCTTCTGCTCAACAAAAGAAATGGTCTCTAAACTGAAGAGAACACCCACAGAGCGGGAGAAAATATTTGCCAGCTACACCTCAGGCAAAGGACTGATAACCAGAATATATAGGGAACTCAAAAAACTAAATTCTCCCAAGATTAATGAACCAGTAAAGGAATGGGCAAGTGAACTTAACAGAACTTTCTCAAAAGAAGAAATTCAAATGGCCAAAAAACACATGAAAAAATCCTCACCATCTCTAGCCATAAAGGAAATGCAAATCAAACCTCACCCCTGTTAGAATAGCCATCATTAGAAACACCACCAACAACAGGTGTTGGCAAGGATGTGGGGAAAAAAGGAACCTTCTTACACTGTTGGTGGGAATGTAAACCAGTACAACCACTCTGGAAAAAAATTTGGAGGCTTCTTAAAAAGCTAAACATAGATCTAGCATATGATCCAGCAATACCACTAGTGGGGATATACCCAAAAGACTGTGACACAGGTTACTCCAGAGGCACCTGCACACCCATGTTTATTGCAGCACTATTCATAATAGCCAAGTTATGGAAACAGCCAAGATGCCCCACCACCGATGAATGGATTAAGAAAATGCGGTATTTATACACAGTGGAATTTTATGCAGCCATGAAGAAGAACGAAAGGTTATCATTTGCAGGTGAATGGACAGAACTGGAGAACATCATCCTGAGCGAGGTTAGCCAGGCCCAGAAGACCAAAAATCGTATGTTTTCCCTCATATGCGGACTTACATTAAGGGCAAACACAACAAGGGGATTGGACTTTTATCACATGATAAAAGCAAGAGCACACAAGGGAGGGGTGAGGATAGGTAAGACACCCAAAAAACTAGATAGCATTTGTTGCCCTCAATGCAGAGAAACTAAAGTAGATCCTCAATGCAACTGAGGCCAATAGGAGAAGGGGACCAGGAACTAGAGAAAAGGTTAGATCAAAAAGAATTAACCTAGAAGGTAACACCCACGCACAGGAAATCAATGTGAGTCAACTCCCTGTATAGCTATCCTTATCTCAACTCACAAAAACCCTTGGTCCTTCCTATTATTGCTTATACTCTTTCTCCAACAAAATTAGAGATAAGGGCAAAATAGTTTCTGCCTGGTAATGAGGGGGTGGGGGGAAGAGGAGCGGGGAGAAGGGGGGAGAAATGACCCAAACATTGTATGCACATATGAATGAAAGAAATTAAAAAAAAAAAAATCAGTTTTCTTGGGCAGGGGATATAGCTCAGGATTAGAGCTGTTGCTTAGTATGTGCGAGGCCCTAGGCTGGATCACTAGTACTGAAAACAAAACAAAACAAAAAAAGAAAATCAGTTTTCTTATTTTTATACCTCAATTGTCTCAATACAATTCAAAAATGTGTTAAAAAATCACTGGCACGAAGGGTCTGGGCAATTCTGATTCCTCTTATACTTTCAAATGAGAAAGACATGTTGATCGACTGTTTTTGTAAATAGTATTTATAAAGCAATTAATACCGTTTTCCTCCCAATGTTATATAAGCTTTATATATAATGTGAGTTTTCTTTGAAAACCTTGTCAGTATATTAACAAATGAGTCACTTGTCCCATGATATTTCAATCACAGGAAAACATCAGTGTTTTCAGTTTAACCAGGAGATGGTGCTGTGGAACTAGTAAAACAAGTACTGCATTTTTTTTGAATAATGCAATGAAGACTCTACTCTTAGTAATTACTGTGTTCTGGTGAGAGTCATCAATTCTACCAAGTACTATACAATTGGGGTCCCTCCCCCGAATTCCTAAAGGTTTAAAAATGAATCTGTGTGGTTCCACAAGAAAGACAGCTAACCCTTAAGTGTTCTCTCTTTTTTTTTTTTTGTATTGGAGCTTGAATGTGGGGTCTTGTGCTGAGCGGGCAGGTGCTCTAACCTGAACTACGCCCCATCCCTTTTTGCTTTACTTTTCAGATAGGTCTTGCCTTTTTGCCCAGGCCAGCCCAGGCAATCCTCTCAATTTTCACCTCCCAAGTAGCTGGGATTATAGGTGTGAGCCATAGCGTCTGGCTTAAAAATACTATCTTGATAAAAGGAAAGTCTCCACATTACTAGTATAATATGTATGTCTGAAAATATCATTGGAGCATAACTTAGGTCTCAGAACTTGACCTTGCTTTTCCTATCTTCTGTATAGTACCTATCATTTTCAATTCCCTCCCAAGATACTCCATTGTGGCCTCAGTAATAAGAGATTATACAGAGCAGAATTCATTTTAACATCTACTCCATGAACCTGAGTTTTGTATCTTCACACTATCCATATATTGTCTAATGTTTCATGTGCTGAAGGGAATGGGTATACTACCAGACAGAATCCCCAGGTGACCTATGTCTTAGGTCATAATGAACATATGATATCCTCCTAAAAGTCTATACCTAAACAGTGTGCACTGAACTAAGCAAACTTTCTGTGTCAACTCCACTCTAGTGTCAGACAGAAGTAACTACTACCATTAATGATGCTGTACAAACTTGATGGTACTTACCTCCCCTTCTTCCTAATCCTTGTGATTGACTTGCCCACTAATCAGTAGAGGAATGTCTGCTTTAGGCTGCTGCTAGATTCCTGATTGGTTAGGAAGGGATCATGAATTCTATCATCAACAAAGTGAGGATTACTTTTGTAACTCACCTCAAATATGCCCAGGAGTCTGCCTAATTTTCCTTTGACCCCAGCCTATTAAAAAAATGAAATGTAAAACATTATCAGACTTCTGACCATTTATTTCATAAGAAGTAGCAAAATTAGATTTTCTACCAATTTGGGACAGTCTTCATGAAAGAAAACAGACTTTTCTATATGAACTAATAAACAGACTCTCCTTTAAGATCTGTTTTTTCTTTCTTTTTCATGGCTCAGGATACAGTTCTATACTTTAGAATCCTCATTACTCATCCCTAGTACAGTAACCGGTTGACAGCATTCACATTGGCTCCCCATGCCAAGCCACACCGCAAATGAATGCACTGGGATATGCAGCTTCCTCTGCTTAAAGTGTACTTCCCTCCCCCAATGCCCCTCTGTATAACCTTTCATACTGTACACCACAGCCCAATGAGAGCATAAGCATTCACTTCCCATCAATACCAGAACTGCTGTTCAAATGAACACTCACAATGCTTGCTTCGCCTGTGGTAAAAGCAAGTTCTATCAACTAGAAGCCAAGTAGGCCCCGTGTGACTCATCCTAGTGCATGAAGATGTGCCACCTTCACTGAATTTTAAAACAGGAAATAATATAAGTATTCTGCTTCTTAACTCATTTAAGAATTACAGAACATGAATGTTTGTGCATTTCTGTTCAATGTAATACTAACCCTGCTGAGGCGAGGCCGTCATGTTATACATTGATCATTAATCAAACAGTAAGCCTCATCAACAGGAAGTTACATGTTAATACAATTCTAGGGGACTTCCGCATTGATTTTAACTTTATTTTACCAAGTAGAAAAAGCATGTGACTAGCAAAATGCCAATTATACTCGACTCTACTTTCAAATGTTGCAATCAAAACATTCCTGTGACCTGCCTGTGGTTTGCTTTCTTCTCACTGTTACCTAGCAAATGGCTTTTTTTTTTTAATACAACTCACAGAAGCCCCTCCAGTAAAACCCCAAAATTGAGTGCACAAAGAGCACAAAGTACTATTCATCTCACCTCCTCATAAACTTCCCTCACAGCGGCGCCACCGGGCTCCTCCTCTGGCTCCATCCCTCCTCCTGGGACAATCCACTGGTCTGGGTACCGACTGCTACTCACCAGCAGGACCTGCAAGACCCATGGTAACCATGTACATCTGGCTTGAGAAGCACTATGGATACAAACAACATTCTCAAACCTTTCCAAGGTTGTAACTTGATTCTAGATCAATCCATTCATAAATTTCACTGAAATTACCAAGGGCACATATTATCCCACAAGAAAATAACTGATAGCCTGAAGTCAGAATTCAATGCTGACATGGTCACATCATTAGATTCTATGCCTAATGAAAGCACTGAAACTATCAGATTCAAGAAGTAACACTTTCCAATTCTTAGCTACTAACCAAGGATAAAAGCAGAGATTTGATTTCATAATCATAGACTGAAGTCTGTGGTTATATCAGTTTTTTTTTTTTTTTTTTTTAGCTATGGAAATCTTTGTTCTTCCAAGGAAGGATATATGGCTATAAGCAGGTTGCCTTGTTCCTTCACCCATAAAATGTAAGAGTACTTGGAAGGTAACAGATGCTGTGAGAAAGGAATAAGGAAATGCATGAAAAGCCAATGCTTGGTATATAGAGTGGAAAAAGGTAACCATCACATTCCAAACCTAGCTGAGTGCGCAAATGTTCCATTTTGATGATAGCTATAACTTACAACAAACTATACAGCCCATCACCACATCTTTTGGAACAGTCTGAAAACTAAAATATGGTTTTTATATTTTTAAATTACATAGCATTCAAATTTCAGTGTTCACAGATAAAACTATTACAATCCAGTCACACATTCACTTCTGCATAACATATGGCTGCTTTTGTGCCTCTGTGACGGCACAGTTGTTGCTGGGTTAGAGACCATATAGCCTGCAAAGCCTAAAGTACTTATCTGGCCTTCTACCGGAAAAATCTACAGACATCTGAACAAGAACAGCATTAAGCCTTCAAGCTTTAAAAAAACGTACTATATTACCAAAGATAAGCATCCTAGACGGTAAATGTTTAATAGTACCTCACAAAGTATTACTTAGCCATCTTACAAATGGAAACTGTGCACTGGTGGACTGGCTCAAGTGGCAGAGCCTCTGACTAGCAAGCATGAGGCCCTGAGTTCAAATCCCAGAAGTGTCAGAAAAAACAAAAACAACTCTGGGGCCAGGGACATGGTTCAAGGGGTAGAGTTCTTGCCTGGCAAGCACAATCCCCAGTATGGGTGGCCAGGGGGCCAGGGATTATATGCAAGTTAGGTTGAAATTCAAGTTTAAAAAAAAATAAATAAACAGCCGTAACAACCAAATGTTTACTCGAACAAAAATGTTGCATAAGTATCCTAGTATATTGCCTTCAAGTAAATTTAAATAGTCTGGGGCTGGGGAGGGCACCAAGTTTGGAGAAAAGTTTTTGGACTTTTTTTCCTCATGATGCTGGGGAATCTAACCCAGGGCCTTTACAATATAGGCAAGTGCTCTACCACTGATCTACATATTCAACCCTTCCTGAGAGTGGGTACTGATTTCCTGACATGTGTGCCAGCAGTTCTATCTCCTCAGCTCCCTCTTTCCTGCCAGAGGAGCTGCTGGTTCTGAAGAGAATCTGTTCAGGTACAGAGCTCCCTCACTAGAAAAGCAGCACACCTCTGCCTATGGACACACCTTCCCATCAGAGCAGTGACCAGTTAATGCAAGCATTGTTTCTCTCAGTCTGGCTGCAAAAGACTATTGCTTCTGCCAGAATCATTCCTTAAAGCACACAACTGACAAAACAGTGGCAAGTCCAGAAAAAGCACTGTAAATTAGCATAACGGTTGACAAGGCTTTAAAGTACTAATGGCTGCTTTGTGGATACCCTTTAGTCCAAATAGAGCAATTTTGGTAAAATAAAATGTAAACTAGCTTTAAATTTAAGTTATTAGCAAAGTATCAAAATTAGAAACTAAAAGTCGGTTGCAGGTTGCTCACAGCTATAATCCTAGCTACTCAGGAGGCAGAGATCAGGAGGATTGTTGTTCAAAGCCCACCTGGGCAAACAGTTTGTGAGACCCTATCTTGAAAAATCCCATCACAAAAAAGGGCTGGTGAAGTGGCTTGAGGTTTAGGCCCTGAGTTCAAGCCCCAGTACCACAAAAAAAAAAAAAAAGGAAACTTTTTTAAAGCCAGAATTAAGCAAGTCTAGCATTATTGGCAGACATAGTTCTGAACCTGATACACACTGAATAAACCTTTCAGTGCATCAACTTCCTTGTCTGTAAGAGAAGTAACTCTCCTTGCAAAATTAGAAAACTTAGATCCTGGCCTAGGCAGTACTGACTATTGCTACTTCTGTCCTCCCGCCTAGTGAGTTGAATCAGTTCACAAGCGGTGAGGTCTGTTCACAAGTGGTGCCAGTTGTACTTGCACTGAGAATTATAATGAGGGCAGAAAAGAGCTATATGAAAGACTCTTCAGATATTCATTAAAGGTGGGACTATTAACAACTGCATGGATGAATGGACCCTAATAAAAGATAGATTGTGAAAAAAAAAATAAAACTATATGGATGGGATGAGACTACCATGAATGATCAGAAAAATGGGATTTAAAAAATCCAGAAGAGCCTACAAGGGTCAAATTCTACTTCAGATGAAGTGAAACTACAAATCAGACTTCAAATCCTTTGCTATTTTATTCAAAGAGGCTTACGGTAATCAAAGGCATCGCCCCAGAATCGAGACTGGCAATTGAATGTTAAAACAAAAATGTTTAAGGTATATGCAGAGTTAGTTAGAGGTCCCTATTTCTGGTCCCTAGGTCCAGGTTAGGGATGACTTGGTTCTAGCAGCTGGATGAAATTCTTACTTCAAAATTCTACACTCTCTAAGCAACCTGGATTACGTTCATAATAGAACAGGATGGTGCAGATGGCTAGCCACCTGAAGGTACAACCTCATTTAGTAAATGAGTTTCAAAAACATTGATACTCAAAATATTTGAGTCCTAAAAGATGATATTCAAAGTGCCACATATTTAGGTCAATGATTATGCTCCCAATTTTCCCCGAAAGTCTTTAAGAGCTAAATTACATTAAGGTAATGATGTTGGAAAGCCGTTAGGATAGTATGTGTCTGCTTTCTGAGCTAACATTTGAAGCTCAGATTTAAAACCAAACCTTTATCTACAGAACACCAACATATGACTAAAGTTTTTCTTCCAAAAGTCAGTAACATAGAACCCCTGCATGGTTCAACATCTCCCTCTCATTAATTATAGAAAACCCCATGAAATAATCTATAAAGATATGGAACAAATGACTCAACCTAAACAAGAATTTATCATTCAACAGTCCGTTGGCATTCTAAAAAAGATTAAATATGATCAAATTCATTAACTTCTAATCTATCTTAAAAAACCCAGTTGATTTAAATAATTATCATCTGCAGTAAAGATTAACATTTAAATTACTAGATTAAAAAAGATTTGTTAATTTCTATCTTTTCGTAATGACTGAGTTGACATCTGATAGTTTTATTAATTTTGTATCATCTCCTTTGACAAACCTACTGAAGGAGAGGAGTCCCCAATGCCCTGGATCTCCCAATGACTGTAGTCTGTCCTGAACCCTGTGGCATCTGAACTTTCTCTTTCTTTTTGAAGCTGTAGGGTGGCGTGTCTATCACACATGCTGCTAGCATCATATGGCTTTTAAATTTAAGAACAGAATTAAAATTCAGTTCCTCAGTCTACTAGTCATGTTTCAAGTGGCATGTTATTGGACTACACAGGTCTGTAGCACCTTAGTGGCACTTTCTTTTCATACTAGGTAAAACATATAATGGTTAGTTATCTACTTACAATTTCCATGCTAAAGACAACTACTTTAAATTTATTCCCCACAGAAAACAAGAACCGTGCCAGCAGGAAAGAAGTCTCATGCACGTGGCATACAAATTAAGGCCATTCACTTTTGTCTTAGGACTTTAATATAGCCAAAACAGCCCATCTCCTGTCAAATAATAACTACTCCAGCTTACGGAGAAGCACTCTGAAGAAAACAGTGCTGAAATGCTCCATATTTGTCAATTTTGTGACAGTAAGACATGGCCTACGATAGATCAATACAAGTCTTTTCCAAAGCGTTCACATTCCTGGAGGTGGGGTATAAGAATAAAGTGACACCGTAGGCTAGTTAGGATTCTATGATTGAAAGCAGCTGGAAAATACTGATTACATAAGTCTGTAAGTCTATACTGACAATACAGCTACATAAATTTTGGACACGTGATTTAGCTTAGTTTAGTAACTTACTGTCCAAGAGTCCTTTGACATTCCATAAAGATTAAATTTGATCAAACCATTAACTTCAAATGTACCTTTCCCAAACAGGATCAATTTAAGTGAGTATTTAATACCTGTGGTATAGAAATGACTATGGTATCTGAACTACTAGCTTAAAAAAAGAGATCTGACATAGGTATGATGGCATGGATTTGAAAATCAGTGTATTTCATTAAGTACTTATTTACTCATCTCCAGTATGCCATCAGAGCTCAAATGAGGGCAAGGCCACATTTGGAAGAAGGAGGGAAAAGTGGTGATTAAGAAAGAGGAAGAATGGAGGGCCATGCCATAAAGAAGAGAACAGATGTGACTATGGCTTCAGTCCCCCAGGAAGGGAAAATGCACAGAAATAGCATATGGAGAGCAGGAACCATTAAGACAGCCTTCCCCAGCCTCCCCGGTAAAACAAGCAAACAGGTTTTAACTTGCAGCAGTTTATGGGCGAGCAAGGCAATTCCATAACTCACTGGGGTCTGTCGCAGGCCTGAGAAAAGGCTCTGAGAGCAAACAAACCGTCTCTAGTACTGAACAGTACAGCTGAGAAACTGACATCTTTGGAAGATGTTTACATTTTAATTAGGAAAAATGACTGCAGCTAGGCAGGAGAGTGAGTTTAAGAGGAACACACAGGAATCTCAGTATTTCAAAGGACCTGCTACATATTCCCAAGCACCCTTACACCTGATCTGTTTCAGAGGGCTGGTGTAAGAATAAGATCACAAACATGAAAGCCAAGTGTGTGCTTACACAACATTTGAGTCTTCAACAGTAATTCTAAAATCATTTCTTGCTAGAAAAAGGTTTCACAATTTAAAGGCCTAGAACTGTAAAGGACAAGCTGGGGTGGAGGTGGGGAGCTCCATGGTAGTGCACACTGCTGCTCTAGAAATTATCAACAAACAGAAACAAGGCTTTTCTGTTGAAGTCACAGTGTGGATTTTTCTGGAATGCAATTTTAAAAACCTATTAAAACAATTTACTTAAAGCTGTGAAGCCAGGTGTGATGGCACACAGACATTCCAAAAAGATGAAATCTGATCAAACATTAACTCAGACATATCTTTCCAAAACAGGATCAATTTAAATGAGTATTTAATACTTGTGGTATAAAATACTATAATCTCAGTATTAGGAAGGTTGAGACAGGAGGATCGAAATTTAGACCTTATTTAAAACTAATAATTTTGTGAGCTGGGGGTATACAGTGTGTGTGCATCAAAGCAAGATGGAATTTGACTTCCAGTGTTGCCAAAAAGAAAGTATTGCTGAAGTAACAAAGTGGAGTTCTATTTTTTTTTTTTTTAAACAGTACTGGGGTTTGAACTCAGGGCCAATTGAGCCACTCTGCCTGCACAAAGTTAAGTATAAATAAAAGCTCATCCAGTAAGAAGATATACCAACAGCTGGCAGAGCCATACATGGTCATTCACAGGTCATAAATTCCTTTCCTACAGACACTGAGATGGGGAGCCTGCAAATGACAGAGATGAAGGTAGAAATTCAACATTCCATATGAAACGTGGCTGAGACCAAAGGAAAAGATTTATAAATAAAAAAAAAAAAAGAAAGAAAAGAAAAGAAAAAAATGGGCCACTCATCCCCAGATTACAGAACCAGCCTGGAATCGCTCCAACCTCAAAGTCAAAGCTGTCAGAATGGTGAAAAGTGAAGACATTTCTTCTTGATTCACGTGGACTACCTTCACACAGCATTCCTCCTTCCTCTTACAACCTTACCCACTCTTCCCAGCCAACACTGTGGAATAATCACCTCTCACACTTGTCTCTTTCCTGGACACATAACATCTTTAGTCTTTTAGAAGTATATATAGTACCAGCAGAGTAATGACAGCATTCAACTTGGAAACAGCCCTCTGAGTGCTACAGGATGAAGGCTTGTCTGAATTGGAACCATCTACTATGATACTGTACCCTGTATGATGCAACAGGTCCTCCTCACTGGGGATGGGAAAGTGTGTGCTAAACTAAGCCCATCGGCACACCTGCAATCCTAGCTACAATGGGAGGCAGAGATCAGAAGGATTGCAGTTCAAGGCCAGCCCCAGGCAAACAGTTTGTTAAATTCCATCTCCAAGATAATCAGAGCAGAATGGACCAGAGATGTTGCTCAAGCACTAGAGCGCCTGCTTTGAGAGTGCGAAGACCTGAGTTCAAACCCAGTCTCAACACCTGCTCCCCCCCAAAAAAAGGAATGAAAAATGCTGTTCAGGATGGAGGTAATGCAGCTAGGCCTTCAGAGGCTCTGCCAAGTAGCCCCAAAATGCCATTTGTTTCAGTTTTCACTTCTAAAATAACAAACAGCCACTACATGCTGCCATGTCTGTTGCAGGTTAGGGAGCTATCTAGATAACCCGAGTGATCCTAAACCTAAGTGAATCACAGCCAATGAAAGCAGTTTTGGGGCTGCTGTGGCATGGTATCATGAATGGTTATTAAACTGTGAATTAACCTCCTGTCTCATTTAACCATTTCAGAGAAATGTAGTCAAAACTAGGCCAGCAACAGCAGACTAGGAACACCTACAAAGAGCCATTTAAAAAGACTGTAGGTTAAGCAATGATTATGACACATACAACCAGCTACGTTACTACTGTTAGGCAAATTAGTAGTACACTGTGGACTGCAGAGTCACAGAAGACCTGCAATAACCGTTCCTTCTGTTAAGCTATGCTTCACCAAAGTCTACTGTGCTGGATTGGTAGATGTGTGTATTCATCATTGGTTAAGTCAGGTTCATTATGATGGTTTCTCCTGGTATGTTCATGTTTTGAAGTGATGCGGTAAGCTTCTAACAATTAAAGGAAGCCTTAATGATATACAAAAACCCTAAGGAAAAAATAGATGAAATCCTTCCCTTAAACAAGGTGGCAGATTTAGTGGCCTAAGAAGCCATTCTTGAGGTCTACGCAAGCTGCAAGCACAGAATAGGCTACTTCCCTGTGTTTAAAAATCGGATACTTTGCCAGGCATGGTGGTACATACCTGTAATCCCAGCAGTCAGGAGGCAGAGGTAGGAGCCCTGTGAGTTTGAAAGCAGCCAGGGCTAGATAGTGAGACTCTTTCTCAAAAACAACCGAACCAAACACCAAACAAACCCCCAACAAATAAAGAATAAATTTTAAAAAGTTACTATTGGGCTAGGGATATATCTCAAGAGTCAGAGCACTTGCCTGAGCACATGCACAAGGCCGTGAGTTTGATTCCCAGTAGCCCAAGGTGGAGGGGGGGAAGAAAGACTTTAAAAAGGCTACTTTTTGAATAAATAAGTAAGACTCCTTTGGGTAGTAGTTAATATTGAAAAAATGGTCTCCATTTGAAGCAAATATCTTCAATGACTTAAATCCCAAGCAAATATGATTATGCACTTGAAAAAGGTAGATGTATAACTTTGTTTTTTGGTGATACTGGGGCCTCACGCTTGCTAGGCAGGTGCCCTACTGCTTGAGCCACTCGGCCAGCCCTGGATAACTGATTCTAAGTGTAAAGATACCAGTATCAGAGTCCACTATACTAATATTTCTCACTGGTATTGCTAGTGTTTGAGCTCTAGTTTTCGTTTAGTTTTATGTTGAGACTGTCTTTCCCGCCAGTTCCTGGTTTTTTGTTGTTGTTGTTGTTTGTTTGTTTTCATACTAGGGTTTGAACTTAGGTAAGCTCAGTGCTCTACCACTTAAACCACTCACCAGCCCAGTCTTGATTTTTACCTATGATGCTGCAGAACTCCAATTTCCCCACTACGTACATTCAGGTTTGTAGCAAAACGTCTGTAGCATGGAGCCTCTGGTTCCAGGAACTAATTATGACAGTGGTCAGTTCTTAGTACTGATCTATTAATGCATTTGTCTCTTGAGTGCACCTAGATTAAGTCATTTCTATTTCTCCTCTGAGCAGTCTATCTGGCTGCCAGATCACTCTCATGCTTGAAAACCTCTAAACCTAAATATACTTGTTCAAAACGAAGATTTCCTTTCTTGCCTAGCAAGTTCTCAGCCTTACATTTAAGGTAGTCAACCCGTAATTATTTCTCATTCTATGTTATTCTAAGCTGTGGACTACAAGACTTACTCTATTTGGGATGCTTGGTCCCTCTCTTCCCACTCATTGAGATTCAATTCCAAATGACTCACATTGAATCCCAACCCCAGAGCTTCTGAACACACTTTCAGCTCATAGCAGTTTCCCTCTCAATTAGTCATTTACCAAGTTTCCTACTACAGAGTATGTTCCTTAGGTGCTGAAATTTTTCGTCCTTGCATCCACTGTTCAAACATATATGCAAATATGTTCAACAGAACCCATCTCTCGTTACCTATTATAAAGGCACTGTCATCTCTCACTGCACAAGCACAGTGCCCCAGCTACTCTATGGGACAAGTATTTGTGGGCTCATCTGAAAGCTCAACTGCCAATACTGAGTGTGGTGGTTCCCCACAGAAAAAACTGGCTGGAAAGGCTGGTCAAATAAACCTAAGATTTAGAAACAAAAGACCAGACTAAGAAAGATATGCCTGCTTCGGTCACCTGGGGACAAGTTACTTCTGATACCTAATCTCTCTCTGAGACAGGGATTCACTATGCAGCCCAAGATTCCCAGCCAGGCTCCCTAATTTCCTCTTATACAAATGCTAATACTTATTTACCTCCCAGGGCAGAAAAAAAGATAAAATGGGTGAAAATATAAAGCCACCTGCAAAAGAAAATGATTATCAGAACAAGCTCTTTTCTAGACCCTATTCTGAAGTAAGAACTTACTGAGAGCTTCTTCCATACAGGAAGAGCCGATGGGAGCTCTTTTTGGGGCCAAATCAGTAATTAGCCTTTTATTTCAATTTACAATCATCCTCAAAACATATTTAAATGTCCCAGCCAGAATTTTGGTGTTCTTAATTCAGTACAAAGAAGCATTTCTTACCCACTAGCTAAAGAGCAGTAGTGGGGTCAAGCTGGTTTGTATCCCATCCTCCAAGGCTAGAAACGAAATTTGAACAGAGAGAAAGCAAATTTGTAGCTTTTTTGGGCATCTTATTGTTTTGCTAAGAGTTTACTTCCTAATTATCATGTAATAAAAAGAGGTTCAACTGTACACTTCCACAGAAAGATTCTGAAGTGCTAAACCAGATGTTGCCAAGTGCATTTTAGAGTTCCATCTTCCCTCAGAGCACATCCTTTAATAAGCTGATTCATTTGGTTTCTCAACCTACAGGTTTGAAGACTTCCAGTTTTGCATGATGGAGCTCTTTTAACATATCCTCCAAATCCTGCTCCTTACTTTGCAGTCTCTAAGGCACTAATGTCTAGATTCAACTAGAGGCTATTATTATTTTATAGCAGAAACGTTTCCTTATTTTTTTTTTCTTGTTTTGCTGGTGGTGCTGGGGATAGAAGCCAGGACCACATGCTACGCAAGCATTCTACTACCACTCTCTAGTAGAAAAAAACTTCCAAGCACAAAACATGATCCATTTACTTGCTAAGGTAATTCCTGAGCTCTTGTGAGACTTGGCTTTGCCATACCCACAGTATGGATCATTTCAATTTCTCCCATCCTTCATATCTTCCCCTGGAGACTTATACTTTTTTTTTTTTTAAACAAAGCCTTAACTTTCAAGTTCACATTATGTAAGACTTCATCGTTAACACTTTCAGAAAGGCTTTTGATGCTAAGCTTCACAAGCTACTCATTCAATATGGTGGGCATCCAATTGCTATAGGCCAGGCCCTTTGCCAAGAGCCCAGCCTGGGGAATAGAAATTGGACCCTGAATTCTGCTGCTACCACTTCCTAACTGTGTCATTCCGGCAAAGTACTTACGCTGTACCTTGTCTCCTCACCTCTAAAACAGGAATAACCAGCACTACCTCCAAATGTTAAAAGGATTAAATGGAACAAACTTTCCTCTGGCTGTGTCTACGCACATTGTAAACTCTCAACTAAAAATGTGATTTTAAAATGGTGAGCAAGAGCGACAAAATCCTTATCTGTGTGGATCACTGTTGGTTATTATACTTGTTTCTATTAAAAGCTCATTTTGCCTTCACATGGCCCTTCCCATAAAGACCTTATCTTTTTTTTTTCTATATAAAGCATTTAATGTTGGCTTCCTTTGTAAATGTTAAAAACCTTTTCCTTGTAGTGTCCATCTCTCCTAGGTAGATCCTCAGAGACTCCTTCAGGATTTAAGCTTAATACTAAAGGCCTCCAACTAACTGAAAGGATTGTTCCTCTTAAAGAAAAAGGAGTTTAAAAAGCGTATTTCTTAAGCACATGACTTTTGTTAACATAACAAGAACTAAACCAGAGTGTGTACTGTCACACGTGTACTGTCACACAGGGACTGGCAATAAGGAAGCCATTAAATTCCCAACTCCAGTTTTAGCCTGGTATTTTATTGGACACTGCTTCGGAGCTAGAGCTCAGAATGATAACTTTTCCCCTATCTTAGGAGTGGCAATGCTAAGAAACATTTTCATCAGTTACTGAGTGACTTATTGCTTTAAGCTAATTTAGAACAGCGGATAATTTTTAAATTGAACAAAAATAACTGAAATAAGCAAAAATTGCTTTTCAGGGAGACCCCACGGGCCTATCAACCCAATGCAGAGAAGTAAATTATTGAAGACTGACTGCTCTTGCAACAAGAAAGACTTCTCCTTTCCAGATGTCAAGGCAAGCAGCAAAGTAAAGAAACCTCGATAAACACGCCAAGAGCGGGAGATTTCTGTCTGAAAATGGCAAATTTGTCCATTTCCAGCCCATCGTGTTCTTTTTGGCGTTATTCCACGTTTCACTAACCCATTCTTTCTGCAGTCAGAAAACTTTAAAGGAGGCCGTTTTTAAAAATGAAGTGTAATTACGCCAAGCGCTCTTGAGTTAATGGATTCACTTAAAAGGGAAACTGCCCAAAGCAGACCGAAGGGGTTTTCATTTTAGAGCAAGGGACGGTCTGCTACTCCACAAACAAGCCTAGGTTTAATCCGAAACCGCAAACTGCTGTAACATGGAAGGCAAATGCAAAAGAGGCACAAGGACTCGGCTGCAGCACTCGCCATTTCTGCCCTGTGAGCACCCGAGGCCGATCGGCTTTAAGCTCAATTCGCTCGTGAACATGGGGACTCCGCTAGGTGACACCCACACGGCCCGGGACCTTCCCGGGGCGCAGGAGGCGCCTCGGTCCGGTCCTCACGAGGGCTCCAGAGGAGGACGCCGGGCTGGGCGAGCCCCTTTGTCTCCTCTATCGACCCAGAGAAATAAAGAAAGGAAGGAAGGAGGGCGGAGGGAAGGAGGAGGGAGGCCGATCCGTCCCCGCCCCGCAACCAACGCAGGGTCGGGGTGAGCGGGCACCAGGACCACCCGCCCGCTGTCCCCGCCGAGGCTGCTTGCGCGCCGGCCGCCTCACCTCGTCCTCCAGCTCGCTCCGGAAGCACAGGCACGCCGCCCGCTTCTTGAAGCCCTCGCGGTCATAGGTCCGCGTCTGGTTGGGCTTGAACTTCATCATAGAGGCGGGCTCCTGGCGCCGCTGCTGCTCCGACCAACGCCGTGGGGCCCCGGCCGCCGCCACCCCGCTGGGGAGTAGGAGGCGAAGCGAGTCGTGGCGCAGGGTCACCAGCGGGCGGAGAGGGGCAGCGAGGCCGGTCAGTCGTGGGGCCGACGGCCGCTCCGACTGGGTGCAGGACGCGAGCGTGGGTTACTAAAGTCCAGGGGCCGGGATGGAAGCGCCGCCTCTGCCCGGGCGCCCGCCGCAATCCATGGAGCCCGCCACTGCTTGCCGCCGCTCCCTCCGGCCGCCGCCGCCGCCGCCGCCGCCGCCAAGGGAAGAGCGAGGATCCAGGCTCGCGCCACGCGAAGGCAGTTGGGAAGACAGCGCCGACAGGGAAGCAGCGCCGCGGCGGATGTGCGCCGCCCCCTCCGCCTGTATTTAAGTGGGGCCCGCGCACGCCCCGCCCCCTGCGCGCGTCGTCCTGTCGGCGCGCGCGCGCCATCGCGCCTGCGTGCCTGGACCGTTGCAGCAGGGCGGGGCCGGGGTGCCCGGGGGCGGGGCCGCGCGCCCTCGAGCTCGGGTTCGGCGGGGCTTCGGGGATGGTGCTCGAGCGAGCATGGAGTGACCACGCCTGGGTAAAAAGCCAAGACCTCTTCCCTGCCTGTCTATAAGTTCTGCTACCTTTCCCATGAGGACCCTAATACTGTCGCCTAGAGAGGGGATTAAGCTATATACACCCTCAGCAAAGTTGCACCCCGGTCAGAAAATGCCCCGAGGCTTTGCGGTGATTGCAGAAACTCTGCGGTGATCTTAACGCGGGAGACTGGGGAGTTAAAGGCCTAGAAAGGCTACGTTCAGTGAGAGCTTTTCTTTCATTTAGTTTCCCTATCGTGTTACTCATTTTTAATCATGACAGGTTCTTTCTTTCTCTTTTCCCTTCTCTTCTCTTCTTTCTCTCTTTTTCCTGTTTTCCCTTTGCTTTTTTCATGTTTGGTCAGGGGTAGCTTGGATTCTCTGAGTCAGCTCAAGTTTTAAAATGTCTTTGAAGTTGTCCATAGTGCCCCCCAATTTGTCTCACCTTCCAGAATGTGTTCAGAATGTTTTCCGAGTGTATCTCATGGTAAGTAACAGGCACGGCTGGGTGCTATATCACTACAGATATCAGATTTTCTTGCTGTCTGGAAGTTTAGTCTCTTGAAAGACATGGGACAGAAAATTTCACATTTTGAAGAGAAGGGCAAGATAGAAACCAGGAGGCCTGCTATCAAGGGAGCTCAAGAGGACCCCTAACCTAGTCCATCCCGACCCGTCCACAGCTCTGGTCTGGAACGGATGTCTTTATTTTTCATTCCTGGAGGGCCTCCTGCATCTACCAAAACCCGTGAGCCCCTTACCTCCCGGAGCAATGGGACCTGGGACGTCCAATCACAGTCACAGGAGTGCATGTAAAACTGCAAATGTGATGAAGCCTGAGGCGATGGAGGGTTTCACAGGGAGATGTGACCAGATCTGAAAAACAGTAAGGGAGTAAGGGCTTCCTGAGGACACCCAGCAGGGGTGAAGGGCTGCAGGGGAAGGAGCTAAGTGGACCAAGAGCTGGTGAACTTTGAAGGCAAAGGGGAAGTGAGATTTACGCAAAGGCCAGTGGGGGAGGGAGTGAGGAGAGTTCTAAGAATGTCAAAAGGCCAATGTGGCCACAGGATTACACCTGAGGCCGAGGACTGTGAGGCCCCACCACTGACTGAGCAGGGGGACCCTGGAGAGCTAGATCAGAATACAAGTCTTCCCCCTGGAGGCTCTGACTCCTTGGATTTGAGACTGCTGCCTCTAACTCTTCTTACCCCTAGAGCCTAGCATGTGCAAGTTTGTAGAATGAGTTAATGATGAATAATAGTTTAAGAGTGAGGCTTCACCACAGTTAGAAATCAAGGCCATACAGAGTCATTTTCTAAATCTTTCTTATTGAAGCCACTTGAAGTTTAACTAGTTCCAGAATTTAGAAACACAGCTAGCTCGGGACACCAGGATGACTAGCTAATATGCAAATACTATTTTTAAATAATTGCTTCACATTGATAAAGTGACTAATCTTGCTGTGATTCTTTTAAATGGTCAAAGAAGATTCAGTTTCTCTGCTTAAACTCTTCAAAGATCTGGCTTCTTGTAAGGGCTTAGTAAATATGAGTTGATTGTTGGTTCATTCAAGTCTTTCCCATGTATTAATTAATTACATGAGGGAAGGCATGTATCAGAATTAACTGAGAAGGAAGGGGAAGATGCCTCAATCCAAACTGCTGCAGGGTGAAAAGGCAACAGCACAGGACCAGTGAGTGTGAACAGGGGGCTGCTTGTTCCAGGTGCCAGGCCATTGGACTTGGTCAAAAATTTTGGCCTCAGCTCCTACGTGTCCACTAACTACATATGTTTGCCCCATCTCTAAGCCTCAGTTTTTTTCTCACCTTTCAAATGGGTACAATGATTTATAGCATCTTACACAAGGCTTAACTAAGAGTTAAGACTCACTTTGAATGAGTCTGAAAGTGCTTTGAAACTATAAAGCATTCCTTGCTGTTAAAGGGAATTTCTTTTTTGTTTTTTGAGACAGGGTCTTGCTATGTAGCCTGGGCTTTCCTTGAACTCTTGATCCTCCTGCCTTTCCTCCACAGTGCTGGGATTATAGGCAATACCACCACACTAGGCTACAAGAAAATTTTCATTGGAGATCTCTTCTCCTCTTCCCTTTCCTTAAAGACTCGAAGAGTAATGGACAGGTACTTGCAGATGTGCAGATGCTCTGGGTTTTTTTTTTAACACTGTGGGTGGAGGGATCTTAGTTTAAAAGGAATGCTGTGATGAATTATTTAAGACAAAGAATGGTTTGATTATATAAATAACCGTCTCCCTCCACACATATGCTTTCTTTTCTTTTCTTTCTTTCTTTCTTTTTTTTTTGTAATTGTTTGAAGGAAACCTAATAGGAAAGGAAGCTTGTCTGACTAAAATGCAAGAAGAGAGACAGTGCTAGGCCTTCATTTTCCCATGGCATTCCTCAGTGTCGGGGTGCACATGCCAGCCCATACCCCTGCTCACGATTGTTTAATACATGTTATGCATCTGAAATGAGCTTAGGCACTGTTCAAAGCTTAGATCGTATCCAGCCAGATCACGGTTGAGATAGACACAGGCTTGTTTTTCCTCTGCAGAGCCAGTAAGGACTGGGCTACACCGGCTGGTTCACTTGGGGATCAGAGTCCAGTTTCAGATTAACCTCTGTTTAGTTCATTTACCGCAGGATTGTCTTACCTAGAACTTATTTGCAGTGCCACTTCTCACACTGTTTTCAAATTTTCTCAATTTTCAGGGAGGAAAGAGTTTCACAGGGGCTGTAGATGGTTTTGTCTTGCCTCAGTGTCCTTTTAACAATGTAGCAGTTTCTTGTGTGATCCTTCTGGTGCAGAGGCTTTCAGCCTTGTCTTAAATCAGAACTAAATTCCTTGTCTTGGTATAGTTAGGACAATGACAAATGATCCTTCCTATGTCTTTCTAATGATAACAATAGCTATTCTTTATTGAGTGTGAGCCAGTACTGGGTGTTTTGCATGACCTCATTTGAATGATCCTAGCAGGAGCCCTATGAGGCAGCTACTGTTTTTGCTGTGTTTTTGTTTTGTTTTTAAGACAGGGTCTCCTATATAGGCCATGCTGGCCTTCAGTTTGCTACGTACCCCAGGCTGGCCTTAAACTTTTGATCCTCCTGTCTCAGCCTCCTCAGAGCTGGGATTACATACCACCACACCCAGAAAAGCAGCTTCTTTTTATTGTTCCAATTTTTTAGGCTAAGAAACCCAGGGGCAGGTCTCTGCAGCCCACGTTCTTAACTCCTGCACTGTGTTACAGTGAGCTTGGCCTGCTGTTTCTACTAGGTGATAATTATTAGTTTGTATGTGTTACAGTCTAACACAGGGGTTTCTTTTCTTTTTAAAATGAAAAAGGAACTTAGTGGGGATTGGAGGGGAAGGTCTTGAGGTTGGGGAAATGGAAGTGGAAGTCTGGATTACAAGTTTTTGCTTAAGTGATTTTTTTTTCTTTTACAAAGCACAGGTGAGAATAGGCAAACTCTGAAAATTAAATAACCTTAAACTAAATTGAAACTTTAGAATTAAAAATTCTAAAAATGTTTAATAATCCAACTAACATTTGAACTTTAAATGTAGACTTTTTGGTTTGACTGTTTTATCAACTTTTATTGGAGGAAATAAATGATTTTCAGACTCACAACTTCCTGTGTTCTCAATTCCAGTGCGCTGCACACAGCACTTTGTTTGACAAGCATTATATTTATAAGCAGTTCTCTGAAACGATGAAGGCATTTACTGGGAAGAGCGTCTCTCCTTTCCTTCTTTATCTTTCAGGGAAAGGTATATGCTGAGGAGTTATCTCTTGGCAAAGGCATGACTTGACATTTTTTGTTTTTTCAGACTACAGCAAATATTTATTTTCCTGTACCTTTGGCTCTCTTGGGTTAATTTGTTCTTTCTTAAAATCTTTTGTTTTTTATTATGTGCATACATTGTTTGGGTCATTTCTGCACCCTGTCCCCCTCCCTCACCCTTCCCCCCTCCCCTCCTCAGTTTCAGGCAGGTCCCGTTTCTGCCCTTGTGACTGATTTTGTTGAAGAAAAGACATAAGCATAATAAGAAAGACAAAGCGTTTTTGCTAGTTGAGTTAAGGATAGCTATACAGAGAGATTCCTACTATTGCTTTCATGTACCCATGTGTTATGACCCATGTTGATTCATCTCTAACTGATCTTTACATTGGTTCCTGATCCCCTGCTACTGATAACCTGTTGTTTTAAGGTTTCTGTATTAGTTCCTCTGGAGTGGGGATATCAAATACTTTCATGTTTTGAGTTTTCTACCTATTCCTAGATCTCCAGTATGTGCTCTCCCCTTGTCATGTGATTAAAGTCCAACCACATTGCTGCATTTGTCCTAGATCTAAAGTCCACATATGAGGGAGAACATACGATTTTTGGTCTTCTGAGCCTGGCTAACCTCGCTCAGAATGATGTTCTCCAGTTCCATCCATTTACTTGCGAATGATAAGATTTCATTTTTCTCCATGGCTGAGTAAAATTCCATTGCGTATAGATACCACATTTTCTTGATCCATTCGTCAGTAGTGGGGCATCTTGGCTGTTTCCATAACTTGGCTATTGTAAATAGCACTGCAATAAACATGGGTGTGCAGGTGCCTCTGGAGTAACCTGTGTTGCATTCCTTTGGGTATATCCCCAAGAGTGGGATTGCTGGATCATATGGCAGGCATGACTTGACATTTTTGCAGGCTTCTTCAGGCCTGCCTTTTGAACTGTTTCTTAATTTGGAGATGACTGTTTTTGCTATATAACAATTCTTCATTTTTCATTTGACAATAAAGGTAAAAAAAATGCCTGTAAGACACATGTTAACCAATTGCAATACACAGGCCTACCTGTCTTAATCTACTTACCTTCTTATTTTTTAAATCTACCTTCTAACAAAGTAAAAAAATTTAAGAGGACATTTATTTGTGTATCTGAATCACTGAATGTTTGATGGTATTAAGTGTCTATTGTTGCTTTTGGGGGATGTGGTATTTACAAAGGGGAGTTCTTTTAGAAAGAGTGCTATCTTTTAGCTGGAGAAGAATGATGGCTTTGATTGCCTTTTAAATAATCTAGATTGTACTGGGCAGGGAAAATGGGTGAGAGTGTGGAGGAAGCTAGATTACCTACGAACTGATGAAGTTGAGATACAGGTGCATAAGGATGTGTTATGTTCTTTGCACAGCTGTGAAATTTCTTATAATAAAATATTTAAAAAATTAATTCTTATAATAATTTTTTTTAAATTAAGTTGCATAACCATTAGAAAAATCAACAAGAGGAAGGAGAGAGAAAAGAGGAAAAAAGGTTGCTTTCTATTTTGCATAGGCATGAAAATGAATCTTTCCACTGTTAAAATGTAAGTTTGCATCCTCATAAGTATTAGACTCTGGAATAGCCAGAAACTTGTTCATAGTTCAGGAGACCCTATCTCAAAAATATCCAATACATTACAGGGCTGGCAGAGTGTAGCTTATATTTTTCATATGTTATAGGTTACTACCTGTAGAACTCCCTCAAAAGGGACCTGTAAGAGATCATAAACCTCTTTAAATTGAATGCAAATTGTAGGCAAATACATTTTTGAAAGTATAAGTTTCATAGATTTCATAATATTTTCAAGGAACTCATCAAAGTAATTGAGAACCATTACCTTAAATGGACCTTCATGTAGATCCCAGACAAGGACAGTAAGATTCTGGATTAATCCTTCAGAAGTTAGAGTTAAAGTTAGAACTAAGTGGTCCTGTCAGATGGTCTAGCCTCAGGATTCAGGAAAAAGCTGGTTATATGCTTGTAAGTCAGAGTCCATCTGTGGAGACAGAAGCTAAGTCTGGAATTGTGAAAGGGGAACAGAAAGACCACAACAAAGGTGATCTTAGTAAATACCTGGGAAAGGAATTGATTTTAAAGTAGTGTTTTGGTAACTATTATGTTTTCTAGTGTGAGTTAATGTTTCTGAGCTGTCAAACAGCTATATGGTGCCTCCATTCTCCTTCCTCAGTGGTCTCTACAACTTTTAAAGCAACTTACAAGAGATTCAGAACAATGGACTCAAGCTTTCTGTCATTTACTTACTCCTGGTCACTATATTTAAAAATCAGAGTTTAGGCCTCAACATTTTCAAGAAGCAAGCAGGTGCGCGCGTGCACACACACACACACACACACACACACACACACACTATTCTTTTTCACATACTACCAATGCTTGCAACCATATCATAAAAGCAAATTATTGCAGGGTCACAATGTTCCACAAAATAATAATATTGACATTTGATTTTATAGTTCAGGGAATATTTTGAAGATTGGGTTGTTAGTGGAACTGGTTCTCGGGGAACATTGAATGAATTTATTTCTTTTAAGCTTCATAAAACATTGTGGCAGGCTCTGTGGGGGATACAAAAGAAATAAAAGACAGTTCTTAACTGCAAGACAGTTTTTTGAGGAAACATAAAACAATACAAGGCAATATAGTAATATAAATTGTTAAACTGAATAAATTGAGTGCAAAATTGTAACTACGTTAGTAGGCTGGTTGAGGATTCTTGGAAGCTGCTTTTCAACAATAACACATATGCACACACACATCCTTAATAAAAGTAGCTTGCAGTATTGCTTTTCCTTTCAACTTTAAAAATCAGTAATACAAGAAAGTATGATGTACAATGGATCTGTCTGTTTCAGTTGTAATGTTCTCCAGGAGTTTTCAACATCTCAACAGAAAAGTGACATCACTTAAAAAGGAAAATATGCTGGGAACCGGTGGCTCACGCCTGTAATCTTAGCTACTCAGGAGGCAAAGATCAGGAGGATCACAGTTTAAAACTAGCCTGGGCAAATAGTGCTGGAGAACCTATCTCGAAAAAAACCCATCACAAAAAAGGGCTGGTGGAGTGGCACAAGGTGTAGGCTCTTGAGTTCAAACCCCAGTACCACAAAAAAAAAAAAAAAAAGGAAAATAATGAGGTGCATTTTATATAGTGAATTTTTCAGGCTGAGGCTTTATATATCTAGTCTTTTAAAAAAGTCATTATTCTATTTCCAAATACCAGAAAAGAAAAGTAAAAGATATTGTTCTGCCTTTGACAAAAGTTGGCTATGTTAAGGTAAACATTCATTTAATTCAAACCACATGAACTCTGGATTTTTCCACATTTAAGAGATATTTGCATTTCCTGTTCATTTGTCATTTAAAGTACATCCATAGCTTTTCAAATACGTAGCTTTATGTAAAGATTCATCTTCATCCCTTTTAAATGTTTGGGAAAATGAATGCGAAAACTTTCTTCAGTTTCTACTCCTATGTGGGTTATAATAAGAAAATTTAAAAATCCACATTAGAGAAAGTTGGAGATGCTTTAAAATAGACTGCATTAATATATGCTTGAGATAAATATTCAGGGTTTATAAGTTAGGTTTGACATTGAAGAACAGAAAGAACTGTTTTGAGATACCTCATTGTAGAAGTGCCAGCCACATCCATGGACCCTTTATCAATGCCATCTGTCAAAGCCATCGAGAGTCTAGTCTGGCAGGGGAAGGCCTATTGGGCCAGAAGACAAGTTATCTGGCACTGGTAGCAAAGACTTTATCTGTTTTCTTCTTTCTGAAGTAGAGGCAATAATATCTGCCCTGTCCATCTCGTTGGGTTTAGTGAAGATGAACTATAATGATAAGTAATTGGGCTGGGTGTCCGTGGCTCATCCCTGTAATTTAGCTACTAAGAAAGCAGAAATCAGGAGGATTGAGTTCAAAGCCAGCCTGGGCAAATATTTCAAGAAACCCTATCACGGAAAAAACCAACAAATCAGGGATAGTGGAATGGCTCAAGTTAGTAGAGTGCCTGTCCCTGAGTTCAAACCCCAGTACTGCCAAAATAATAATAATGATAATAATAAGTAAATGGAAACACTTTGGGCAAAACACATAGAATGAATTTGAATTTTAAGATAAATTTCTAAGAAAAAAGTTATTAAAGTGAAAATCAAATGTAAGTATAATGATATAGCCTTTTATTTTCCCCAAATTTGCTGCAAAAATCCAAGGAAATGGGGTTTTAGGAAGATTTGAATTCCACATCACTTTAAAAGGGTCCCTGCTTGTGGTGCAAATTCTCTGAAATAAGGTAATGATGAATGATTTGGTAAAAGGACATTTAGGGTAGGTAGGAGATTACTGTTACCAAATTGTTGTTTTAGTCATTTGTTTCAGAAAATGTTCCATTTAGAGGGCTGGGGTCCTGGTTCAAGCGACAGAGTACTTGCCTATCAAGCATAAGGTCCTGAGTTCAATCTCCTTGTGAGAAATGTGCTCACTTGCCCAAACTCAAAGCATGGACTCAGTCACACGTGGAGTACAGTGGAAGTGAGACAGACTTTCATGGCAACCTTGCATGACTGGATACCTGAGCAGCAGAGACCCTGGAAGAGCCTTCATTAAGCATTATATTGCCTAGTGCATAAGTCCCTCCCCTGGTTCCTCATTAGCCAAGTACTATGGGGTGTACCTTCTTTTCATGGATGTTGTCTAATTCCTACTGGGTTATTTAAAATATGCCTCTTGGGGTTGGTCAAATTTTAGAGGCAGACTTTAGGTGGTTATCTGCCTTTGTGGTGGGAAGATCTCCATGTGATATGTGCTTTCTGGCTCTAACCCCATTCCCTCCCTCTTATTTAAATTTCCCAGTTTAGATTTCAGCACCAGTTGCTCCTCCCCCAACACCCACAAACTGATACCCAAGTGGCTAGGGTTAACTGTCTTGAAAATGGAACACTACTTTATTTCTAACATCCAATACCACCAAAAAAAACCCCAAAAAGTGTTCCATCTAGAATTTGAGGATTAGCAGAAAGCTTGTCAGGGTCCAATCACCATCAAAGACAGCCTTGGCAGGTGTGTCATAAGAGCCTGCCCCCCCCACCCCTATTCTTCTTATTCCAGACTCCTCTCTTTCCCCAAAGCCTTAGTAGAACTAGTTCAACCTTTAGGGCAGCACAGGCTTAAGAAATACATTATTCTTGAAATTTCAGGGTATTTCCTGATTTTTTTCCATAATGCAGTAATATTATATCTTTTTTTCTTGGTTATAGGAAATCAATGACTAAAATGCTGCTGCCAACACCTTCTTTCAAGAGTTCTTATTTACTCATTGCTGGTATTGAGAGCTTTGAAATGGTTGAAATCCATATTATTATTCCAAGTAAAGCTAAATACTTAGTAGCAGAAAAACGGTTGCAAAAATTACAATGCATCCACATTAAGGAGTACTATGTTCCTACAGAAACAATGCTTAAGTAGTTTCCAAAAACAAGTCAAAAGCTTGTTTTTGACTTTGTCAATCTTTACCTGAGCTGCTCACCTCATCCCTTGAGGTGTACTTTTCCTTTGCTAATAAATCACTCTTTGCTGTGTTCCCCCTTGGATATGATGGTGTTTCATATCATGATAAAGCCATATTCTCAATTGCCTGAGCCCAGTCAACTTTTTCATGTTCTAGCAGAGAGCAAGACTCTGGTACCCCTGTCTTTCCCTGCCAGCAGGAAGCAGCCAAAAAGAATTCAGGGTCCTGAGTGTGCTCTCTCTCTCTCTCTGGGCTTCACACTTGCTAGGCAGACACTCTACTAACCCTAGCGTTCTAAGTTCATGCAGGGGGAGTGCTATCACAAGCAAATAGGCAGGCATGAGAAAGAAGAAAGAACTGCCCCAGGCCAGATGCTGGTGGCTCACGCCTGTCACCATTTGGGGAGAGCCACAGTGGATTGACTGTCAGTTTCATGACACCTAGTAACCACTCCCTGTGGGATAACATCCTGAAGTCCCCACAGCTTCTGCAGAGTCGGATCTTGACCTGATCTGCTCACCTCACCCCTCCATATTGTACTTTTGTTTTGCTAATAAATCACTCTTTACTACTTTTTTTTTAAAGCTTGTTTTTTAAGTGTAAAAGGTTGTAAATAGAACACAATCACAGCCATGTAATGATTCTAAAAAAAGTATTAGAAAAATATTCCATAAATTTAATAATTTGGAGTATAGGTAGAGGTTTATTTTCTTTTTTTTATTTACATTTTCTAGTATTTTTCAAATTTTCTATCATAAGCATATCTATTTTTATTGAAATATAGTCTTGTTTATATGACTTTTTTTCAGCCAGATATTGAGTAAATTGCTTTCAATTAGAATAAAAACACTTCTAATTCTAACAATAATGACAAAAACTAAATATTTCTAGAAGGAATTGGTGTACAATGAGTGAGTTGGCTCCAGACCACTCAACTTGAAGTTAGACCCAGTGTTCAGCCTGTTAGTGAACTGAGTAGTAAGTGGTGAGGTGACAATAGCTTGTGGTTGGCTTCATTTAACTCCCACTTTGACAGGCATAGATGGCTGGAAAGGCACATGAATGTCCTCCCCTTCATCTTCTACCCTCCACTACCTCCTCCCTACCTCTTCCCTTCCCAGCTTCCTATTTTATTCCTCTACTTTCTGATGGCCTAAATCAATGAATAGGGAGCAACAAATGGGACAGTTCAAACTTAAAGGTATAGGAAAGATTCTTTTTTCTGTACTTCCCACTCTGCAGGCAGGAGAGGTCTCTTGGACAGGTTCTGAGAAGTAGAACTATTTCATGCCACTCAGCACTCAGGGACTTCAGCTAAAGGAGTTGGTGACCCAGTTGTGGGAGTGGAGTTGAGCTTCCTTTTATTTCTTAGAGTGACTTTTTAAAAGGCACTGGAGTATGTAACAGCTTCTTTCTTCCTTCCTTTTTTCCCATGACAATTAACACTTCACGATTAATATTACCTTATTAATAGTTCATGAAATTGATCAAGATTCAACAACAACTCTTCTGGCATAAGATTCTTGCAGTACAGTATTCAGTAAATTTAATGGGCAAAGCATAACTAGGGACACAGGGCATATAGGCTGCCCTCCTAGAAGCTCCATTAGCTCCCCAAGGACACCAATTTTTTTTTTAAGTAAAAAAAATATATTCTGTAGTGCAAACAATGATTTCTCAGTCCAATTAAAATGATGGGGAGGAAAACTGTCTCTCTGAAATTTTGCCTTTGCTATTTATTGTGTAACATACAATTTGTGCAATTATAAGACAAGCCTCCTAAGTACTACTTGTTGGGAAGAAAAATAAATATTTGCAAGCTGGGAAAGAAGGACAATGACAGATGAATGTTCAGGGTTCAACTCTCCCTGGGGCTTTGCAAAGGCTGGCAGAAGTCTTGAAGCTAAAGTTTCCAAACAAGGCATGGAAATGAGAGAGACTGAGGCAGGGAAGATCATGTTCATGGGTATCTTGTGTGAAAAAGCAGGTTTAGGAAAATGAAACAGGCACATGGAGAATAGCAAAGACCAGAGATTCTGGCCTTGGCTACACCAAAGACTTCAATGCAGGCTAAGGAGTTTGGACTTTAGTATCAAAATATGGACCAGGAGTATAAAAGTGACTTCAGAAAGAATTTTACTGGGTCAGTACAGCTGTTTTTAAGTAGTTTTAGAAGTGAGCTGGTGGAGTGGCTCAAGTGGTATGAGTGCCTGCCTAGCAAGTGTGAGGCCCTGAGATCAAACCCCAGGGCTGCTAAAAAAGAACTAAATGCTGTTGGATGGGAGAGATCTTCTCTTGGTCCATACAGCTTCCTACTAGGGGCTAGATGAAAGCACATGACTTCGTACACTAATCTGTCTGGTAGCGCAGGCATTTGAGATCCTTTCCAGAAACCTCTGAGTAGACGTTGGAGAGCCATGGAAAGATGAGAACAGGCTAGTGACGTGATAGGATATGTAATCCAGAAAGGTTGGTCAGCAAGGTGGAGCATGGGTCTGGTAACAGTTGTCAGCTTGATCAAGCGGGAGGGCTAATACTTACAAGGTACAGGGTAATACTTCGAAGATACAACATACAGGACCAGCAGCTGCCTGTATGTGGATGCAGAAGAAGAGGGAGGTCTAAAACGATTTCAGGCTCTCACCCTGGCAAAAGAGGTCAACTGAGGTCACTTACTGAGATGGGGACTTTACCAAAGAAGTAGTAGTAGGATGGGGTGAGGGAGGGATATTGAGTTCAGGTTGAATTGGGTAATTCTGATGGCCCTGTGGGGGGCCGATAGTTTTGTCAAGTTGTCAGTGACCTAGAGTTTCTCATCCCATAGACATTTGGCTTCATTCCTGGTCCAGATTCAAGCCAGGTTGTTATGGGATAAGCTTTTCTTTTCTCTCCTCTCCTCTGCTCTCCTCTCCTTCCCTCCCCTCTCCTCCCTTCCTTTTCTTCTCCCTCCCTTTCCAATTCTTCTCTTCTCTCTTTCTTTCTCTTTTGGCAGTGCTGGGGTTTGAACTCAGGGCATTGCCCTTGTTAGGCAGGTGCTCTATACCACTTGAGCCACACCCCTACTTCCTTTTGCTTTAGTTATTTTTCCAATAGGGAGGATCTCAAGTTTATGCCTGGGCTGGCCTGGACTTCGAGCCTCGTATTTATGCTTCCTGCCATACCTGGGATGACAAGGGCACAATACCATGCCCAGGAAAAGCTAGATTTCTATTCTCACTTGTTCCCACCTGCTTCACCTCTCCCTTTGTAGCCACGCTGCAGGGCTTTTAAGGAGGAAGACTACAATTATGTTTATCTTCTCGTGACTGTTTCCCTTTCCCTCCCTTCAACTGACTACCTGTGGTTGTTTGCAGCATTATTGTGAGTGGGTAATTGTACATCGTTAGCTGCCCAGTAGCCTGTGCTGAGATTTATGACCTGCATGTGGACACAGCAGCCACCAGCACGAGGTGGTGGACACCCAGCCTTGGCTGTGAGCATACCTGGCATAGAAGGTATCCCTGTCACATGAAGCCCAGCTGACTTATCTGTGACAGGCTGCTGGAGAGGGTGAAGTTCAGGCTGGGCTGTTTGTGAGGTTGGAACTCATGGGAAAACCATTCTTAGAAGCTTACAGGACTTAGGCAAAGGGATAGCTATTTCTCATGCCGTAAAGCATGCGTATTGCCTCTAGGAACTTGAAGCTTTTTCCTCTGGATCTGAGAGGGGTTTAGACTGCAGAAATAAAATTTACACTAAGCTTACTTCAGAATGATCAAAGTCTTCATTTGGCTTTGGCATTTGGGACTGTCTGAAAGGGTAAAACAAATGACCAGCAAGTATGAACCATGAGGGACCTGTACAAGGGTGGGTCCCCATGGTATCCCTCCATGGAACCCAGGGGATTCCCTGGGTTCCCTCCTTTCCAATCACGACTCTTTGGGTAGCAGCACACTGCCCTTTGCGGTGGCATGGACTAGTCAGAGAAGGCAAGGGAGGCTCACTGAAGCACGTTTGAATAAATTTGTATGTGTGTGTTTACTTTAATTGTTATTATGCTTGTTCAAAAAAGTTAGGGGGACCCTGCTTGGGGCAAAAAAAAAAAGTTAGGGGGAAAAAGTAAATGCTCTAATCCTACCAACTGCAATTCTTCTCCAAATCCTTTTCTGCATGTTCATATGCTTTGTTTTTATTACAAAATAGAGCTCATGTTGCACATTTGGAGATTTTATTTCTTATTTAAGTTAAGATATAATACTGGGGCCTAGCTCAAGTGGTGGAGCATTTGCCTAACAAATGCAAGGCCCTGTGTTCAAACACTAGTACTGCCAAAAAAATTGAGATATAATTTATGTAAAATGGAATAGACAGTTGTCAGGCAAATATCACAATGAGTTTTTTTCTCTTTTGTTTTTTTAATGCTTAGAGTTGAACCAGGGCCTTTCATGTTATAAGCAAGCTCTGTAGCACTGAGTGATACACCGAACCCTTAATGAGTTTTGATAAATGTATGCCCACACTGTTCTCCTACCTCCAAAAGTCATGCATCATAATCAGACCATTTCCATTACTCCAGAAAGTTCCCTCCTTTCCAATCAGCCTCTTACCACTCCTTCCACCCTCTCAGGAGTCACTGTTTTGATTTCTGTCACTACAGATTGCTTTTGTCTGAGCTTCATATTCATGGAAATATACAACAATTACACAGACTTTTGTAATCTGCCTTTTTTTTTTTTTTTTTGGTGGGGCTGGGGTTTGAACCTAGGGCTTTGTGTTTCCCAAGTAGGCACTCTACAACTTGACCCACTCCTTCAGTGCATTTTGCTCTGCACAAAACAACAAAAAACAAACAAAAATCCAAAGGAGAATCTTAATGTTTTAGAGGATTAGTCTGGTTGATGTATGTTTCAGTATTTTTAAGAGGATTGTAACTTTATGTTTCAGCAACTGGTTTTGTTATTCTAAAGCAATATATTAGTAGTTAAGTTAAAGCAAAAAGATGTCATACTTTTCATCTGATCTGCTTTAGAATTTGCTTAATGAAATCTTAGTTATTTTGTGGTTATTTTGCAGTGTTGAATATTAACCCCAGGGTCCTGTGCGCGCTAGGTAAGTGCTCTGCCAATGAGTTCCACCCCATCTCAAAAAAATTTCTAAAGCATGTGCATACTGCATTGCTTTCCTAGTACTGTCAAAGCTTTTCAGTTTTTTGACAGACAGAGAAGAGCAAGATTATTATTTAGTTTGCATTGATGAGGAGAGATCATTTTTTCGAATAAAGGATTTAATGATTATGTTCAGTGCTGTGAGCTTCAAGACAGAGTGTTTTTAAGATCAGAAATAGCCTTGTGGGAGAACAATGCATGTCATTGGATACAATTACTCCGTGAATGGTCTTTTTGCTTAAAAGAGTGCAGTTTATAGTAATTGAAAAAAAATCCCCTGTGCCATTTTCATTGTTTGCTCCATTTGTTTTTCTTGCTACGTAATTGGATTTCACACAAAGGAGAGAGTGAAAACTATTTTCAGGTGCACGATTGTATTTTCTATAGATTCTTTAATTTCTTTAGAGCCAAGCTCATGTTAAGTGTTCTCCAGTGAGCATATTGAAGTGATTTTTTAAAAATGAGATTCAAAGAAAGAGACTGACATTTCTTTTGAAATCAACCTCTGATTTGATTGGATGCTACATTAAAAAAAATCACTAAAATTGGCTTTCAATCACATTTTTGGTTTATTTCTAGTGACTTGCCAAAGCAAGCCTTATTGAAAATAGGAGACATAATTGTATTTCACGTTCCCTAGGGCTGTGTTTCCAAAACTACAGAACACGGGCTCAGAGCACTCTGCCAAAAAACACTAGAGAAATGGTGTGACAGGCAACTCTTGTTCCTGCTGCATTTCCCATGTCCTTGGGTCAGTGTTTGGGTGTTTATAGCTGGATGGAGTGACCGTGCCCTCATTTTGAAGCAGCATTTTATGAATGGTGCATGAATCGGAGTGTGGGAGCGAATGAGGGGCACTTAGAAAAGGTAACATTGAAAAGATCTAGAGGAAAGATAAGGAAAGTGTTTTGCATGGGGTTCAATCATAAATCCAGGGATATGAGAGACACAGTAGTTTGCATTTAAGTTTAACTGGTTGCTTTAATTTTTGTAACTTGGGGGCTGCTACCTAAAATCACAAGAGAAAAAAAGGCTGGAAAGGTGTTTTCTCAACATGGACCTTTGGATCTCACTATAGTTGCTTTTCGTTCTTTCTTTTTATTATTAGCATATATTAGTTGTACAGGGGGGTTTCATTGAGACATTGGCATATATACTTACAATGTGTCTTAGATTTACCCCCTCCATCATTCTCCCTCATTCCCCTCTGTACTTCTTAGAACAATCTCATACATGTATATAAAGTACATCACCATATCCTTTGCCCTTTCCTCTCCCCTTCCTGCTGGTACCCCCCCGGGACAGGTCCTGTTTTACCTTCCTGTCCTTCATTTTTAAAAGTGTATATTGGTTGTTGAAGAGGGTTTTGCCTTGATATTTCATATATACATATATATGTATTATATATATCATACTTATATCATATTACCCCTCTATTACTTACTCTTTCTCTGTGGCCCTGCTCCTGTGTTATTCAACAGTTCACACTGTATTATACCATCTTCATACATAGATTCAGTGTATTTCAATATTATTCACTGTTTATCATTGTCTTTTCCTCTCCCGCCTCCCCATAGTCCCTTCAGACAAATATAGTAGTTTTTACTTATCAAAAGGTATTTGGCTATAGATTTTTGAATCACACAAGCATTGGTGAGAAGGCAAGGACAGTAGTGAGGAGTCAGAGGAAAAAAGAAACAGTAGTCCCTGGGAAAAATGACAGAGGCGTGCATACATTCATTTGCTCATTCACTCACTCATTCATTCAACAGGTATCTGTGGTCTCCTCTGTGCCAGGTACTTTGCTAGGTGCTGGGGTGGTAAGTGTACAAGGATGTCAGTGGGACTGATATACTTCACTATATTACTGTCTATTTTATAGGTACCATTCTATTTCATTTTCACAAGAACGTATTTTGCACAAAATTTTGCTCGATTGAAAGGCAATTAGAAATTATTATTTTATTCAATTTGACAAATGTGTACAATCTCATAATTTGGAATGATATACATTATCATTCTTACATAGAAAGAGTAAGAGAGGGGCTGAATTTGATCAGAGCATGCTACAGGCATTCATAGAAATGTCACAACAAATCCCTTTTGTACAATTAGTGTATGCCAATAAAAAGCAATACATTTATAGGGGGCCTAGTTCAGGAGTATTTGTAATGATGGTAGAATGTGAATCTAATTTCCCAAGTGGAGAATAAACTAGAGAAAGATATCTTATAAGTAAAAATTTTGAGTTTCATACAAGAAAACTGGTTCTAAAATACCTTCTTTTCAATTTCTCTCACCAGAGATTGACTCAACAAATGAGTAAATGATGCCCAATGTAGACTTAAGATTCAAACTTTAAAAATAGCCTCATAGCTGATTGAGATCATTTTGCTCTGGAATATTGATTCAACAGTCTTTTATTCTAACTTCCTACACTGGACATTTAGAGCACGTTAACTTGGGGATGTTCCAGGTCAGTTTCCACTCACTGCATTTCACTCAGTGTGGAAATGTTGTTACCGAAGTGTGTGTTAGCTTCTAAAGGTCTGTAGAAAATATGAAAAGGAGAGAGACAAACTGACTTTTTCATGAAAAGGATATTCTAATTGTTGGCATGATAGTATCATACAAATCTAAGAATCTGAGCAAGATGTAGTCTTCACAGCTCATACTCTTCTAACTAGCAGTGCAATCAGTTTTGGAAGACCATTATCCATGGTTATTTCACATTTTTACATGGCTTTGCGAGCAGTATCTGTTGCAGACTGACTTTAATTTTTTTTTTGGCAGTAGTGGTAATGGCACTTAGGGCCTTGTGCTTGCTAGGCAGACTCTACCACTTCAGCCACACCCCAGCCCTTTCGTTTTTCTTATAGTGTCTCATACTTTTGCTCAGGCTGACTTTGGACAGCAATCCTACCTCTGCAGTGGCTGGGATTACAGAGGTGGGCCACTGAATGTGGAGTTTTTCTTTTTTTTTCTTTCTAAAGATTTTGTTTAGTTCAGGTCTCTTCTAGGATGTTTGCTAACAAGGACTAGTATTATGTGGTCTTTCTTTTTTGGTGTAAGCTTTCTCTTTAACTTTTGGGGTTTTTTTTGCCAGTACTGGGGCTTGAACTCAGGGCTTCATGCTTGCTAGGCAGGTGCTCTGCCACTTGAGCCATGCCTCCAGCCCTCCTTAACTTCTTTTTCTTTTTTTAATAAATTTTTTATTAGGCTATATTTATTTACAGGGGGGATTCATAGTGACAATTTTGATTAGAATTATACTGTACATTGGTTACATTGCCTCCATCATCTCTCCCCTTCAATCCTTTCCTTATTTCACTTAAAGCAATTGCAAGAGGTTTCTTAGCTATGTTTCATATAGGTAAATGAAGTCCATCTACCATATACCATCACTTCAATCTCCTTCACTCCCCCTCCCCCTCCCACTAGTACCCCCCATACTGTATCTATTCTATAGTTCTATTTTTCATTATTAATATTTAAGTTGATGTTCAAGGGGGTGTCTCAATGTATGCCCACTGTGGGTGCGCTTTACTTTGGTCTGTTCAGACCCTTCCATTACTCTCCCTTACCCCTTTACCTCCCACCCCACATTTTTTAGCAGCTTTCAATACACATCCTTATATCCTCTACCTTCAAATCTTATGTTATGTGATATCACTGATGCTCTGTCATTCTCTTTTCCTTTCCTTCCTTCCCTGAGTTCCATAGAGTAGTTCCACTGTTACAAATTTGTTCTACATCTGAGTAGAACAAGTTTGTTTTTGTGTATGTGTTTATCTTTTGGATCTGTCTTTCATGTATGAGAGAAAACATGTAGACTTTGTGTTTCTGAGCCTGGCTTACATCACTTAACACCATGTCCTCCAATTGTATCCACTTACCTTCAAACTACATGTCATTATTCCGGATGGCTGATACTCCATTGTGTATATGTACCACATTTGCTTGATCCATTTATTAGTTCTTGGGCATCCGGGTTGTTTCCAAAGCTTGGCTATTGTAAATAGTGCTGCAATGAACATGGGTGTACAGGTGTCTTTATTGCGTCTAGTCTATCTTATGTTTCTTTAGGTAGAAGCCCAGGGTGGTATCACTGGATCATATGGTAGTTCTATCTTTAGCTTTTTGAAGAAGAAACTCTTTTTTTCCTTTTTTTTCAGTACTGGGGCTTGAACTCAGGGCCTTCACCTTGACCACTCCACCAGTCCAATTTTTTGTGATAGGGTTTTTTGAGATAGGGTCTTGCTAACTATTTGCCTGGCTGGCTTCAAACTGTGACCCTCCTGATCTCTGCTTCTGAGTAGCTGGGATTACAGGTGTGAGCCACCAGCACCCAGTTTCATGCTGTTTTCCATAGTGTTGTACTAATTTGCATTCCCACCAGCAGTGTGTAAGTGTTCCTGTTTTGCTGCATTTGTTGTCGTTATTGCCCTTGATTATGGCCATTCTAACTGGGGTGAGATGAAATCTAAGTGTTGTTTTGATCCTCCTTAACTTCTAAAAATAAGAAAATAGGGTTTAGAATAGTTTTATTGGCACACTGATTGAGAATAAGACCTCTGAGTGTCTAGTACAATGGTAGAAACACTTGCCTAGCATGCACAAGTTCTGAGTTTGATCCCTAGCACTGACAAAAAAACAAAACAAAACAAAAGAATGAAAACCTGTGAAGTCAGCCAGAGTGGGTTGTATTTTGGCTCCATCATGTAACTGTTGAACAAATTATTTAATTTCCTAGGTCTGTTTTCTCGCTCTTAAAATGGAAACTCTAACACCATCCCCTTATCACTGAGTGGCTGGGAGGGTGAGATGAGGTGATGCTAGTGTGGGTACAGTTTAGCTCTGTTGGGTGATGATTGCTATTGTTGGATGTTTGGTAATCTACGCCTGACAACTAACAAAGTATTTAGAAAACTGGCCAGCTAGTAACGCAGTAGTTCACTCACCCAAACAAACCATTTTAAAAATGGAAGCCATGGCACACTGTTTTGTCAACAGTGCAGTCTGGATGGGTTTCCTGAGCATTTCTGTGTCTTTGTTGGATTTTGTTTTAATTACATTCCTGAATCTTCTCCAAATGATTTAACTCTTAAGTGCTCACTTCCAAAGCTTTCAGAGACCACTTTGTCACTATTAAAGTATGGGTCAAGCTTCCTGGCCAAAGAATAAGTTTTGGCTTCACTATCATTTTAATTTAATTTATTTGTGTGTGTGTGTTTGAGACAGGGTCTCACAATGTAGCCCAGGCTGGTCTCGAACTTGAGATCCTCCTGCTTCAGCTTCCCTTTAAACCACATACTGGGATTACAGGTATTTGCCTCCATTCCTGGCTTGTCTCTATTTTTATTTTCTTGCAGTGCTATATACAAAAATATTTCCTTCTCCTTTATTATTTGAATTGGACAAAGCCAGTGAGCTGACCTAATATCAAAAATGGGTCACAAATGCTACTGTCCAAATTCTATGATTAATTTAACAAACTCCAAAGCATTTAATTACTAAGTAGTCAAAAATAGAAATGCAAAGGTTTTGGAAAATATGGCTAAGTGGTTCTCATATAAGGTGAACATTTATCCTTATCTCTTTGATAAGGAAAAATGAGAGAATAAGTATAATATAAAAAAGCTTCTCTCAAAGTTAAGTATAATAATAAAAGTCATCTATCTTGACACTGTATTTTCCTTGAATTTTTGTTGTAATTAAAACATCATTTTTTCTATGAAATGTTGGTTATTATAGCGAGTACTGAGTTTTAAAAATGTTTTTATTTGGGAAAAGTAAAAAAAAAAAACAAGAAATAAAAAAACGACAAACTCATATTGATTCACTAATTCTTTTTTTTTTCGTGGACTGGGGATTGAACCCAAGGCCTCATGCTTGCTGGCAAGTTCTCCACCACTTGAGCTATGCCCCCACCCCCTAATTCTTTTTTTTTAAACTGATTTTTGAAGTTCAGAAGTCTAAGAACTTGAAATAATTATAACCATGAACACTTATGAAAGGCTTACTAATAAGCCAGATTCCATTTTAAGAGTTTTGCAAACACTAATCCATTTAATTCTTTTTTTTTTTTTTTTTTTTTTTTTTGGGTGGAACTGGGGTTTGAATGCAGGCCTTCATGCTTGCAAAGCAGATTCTGTACAGCTTGATCTGCACTCTAGTCCTGATCCATTTAATTCTCACAGTGACATTTTGAGGTGAGTACTGATATTACACTAATGTACAGACCAGGAAACAGTGAAGTAGGAGGTTACACAGCTAATAATGGTAAAACTAGAGCACAAACCCAGAATTCTAGACCTAAATCTATTACTTTTCTTTTAAAAATTTTAATGCATCTTTAAAAAATTTCTCATTTTTCAGTTAGCATACATTGATAACATAAAGGGATTTCATTGTGATAATTCCATACGTGTATACAGTGTACCTTGAACAAGGTCACCCCTCCATTATATTACCATTTCCTTCTCCTTCTCTCTTTTCTCAGCAGTGTTTAGTGGGTTTCATTATGCTGTTTTTCTATGGATACATGCAGCATACTCCCATCCTCTCCATCCCTCAGGGTCCTTCCTTTTCCTTCCTCTTCCATGGATCTCCTTCCCCAAGACAGTCCCCATATACATTCATGTCCCATCATCATTGTCATCACCATCCCCACTCTACCACCATATCATCATCGTCATCACCATCGTTTTAGGTCAAGGTTTTACAAATGAGTGGGAAAATGTGCTATTTGGCCACTTGAGCTTGGTTATCTTGCTTAACATGGTGATATCCCAGAAATCTATGCCCTTTCCTTTTAGTTACTCTGAGAACATTCCTAGAAACTTTCATGGAGCTGTTAGTCTCAACCCTACATCTGAATATTGGGAGGGCATTTTGACTACTTCTACCAAATGCTTCAAAAATGCGACTATGTTTTGACCTAGCATTTGTAGGAACAAGGAAATAATCAAAGAATCATGCCAATATATATAGACAAGGATATTAATTGCAACATTATTTCCATTGGAGAAAAATCTAAGCAAAAGAGCCCACACAGGGGATTGTTTAAATGATCGGTATCACAGCCATTTGAAGGAATGCTGATTTATAAGTTTTGATTTGGGCTTTTAGAATATTTCACACAAACCCTGGTGTTCATCTGACACAAATTAGGAGTTCCTCCAGTTATATTCTGTGAGTTTCATAGATATGGAGTGAGAATGACACTTGACTGCAGTGTTGTCAAAGGCTTAACCTTTGTGTTTGGTAAAATATGCTCTCATAGCTTGGTTTTAAGACGAGTAATGCTCTGTTTGAATAGTACTCCACCTCTGTGCTCCTTTATTTAACTTTTTCACAGTGCTGGGGATCAATGCCTGGGCCTTGTATATGGTAGGCAGATTCTGTACCACTGAGTCACATACCTGGCCTGTGTGTGTGCTTTTACAATGAGGATGTTCCGTAGAGCAAGCCACTATCTGGTTAGGGTCTAACAAGCAGCCTCATTAGGGCTTTCTGACTGGCCAGACTTACTGACCTGATCTATTTCGGCTGTTAACCACAACCAGACTCCATCTTGCTAAACTGGCCTGTCACTATGGAATCCCAGAGAGGGAATGGTAGAGCAGGTTCTATTTTTAGTTTGTCTGAGGAATTCTTCATACTAATTTCCATAGTGACTGGACTAATTTGCATTTCCACTAACAATGTGTAAAGTTCCCAGTCTCCATCCTTGCCAGCATTTACTGTTGTTTGTTTTCTTGGTGACAGCCATTCTGAGATGGACTCTTACTGCCATTTTGATTTGCCTTATAGTTAAACTATCATTATTATTATTAGCTGCATTTTAAAAAGTCTTGAAAATGTGACTGCATCATGGTCTATGGGAAAGGGAGTTACTATAACAGACAATGGTGAATCCTATTTCAGTTGTCCCCTCACTATGGGATCTTGACTAGCTATTACCTTTCTGAGCATTTGATTTCTGATCTGAAGATGAAAATAACTACCCTGCAGGTGGCTGTGGGGATCACATGTCATACATTTAGGCAGACAACAAATGTTGACATAAAGGGAGTGTAGCTAGTGTGGACAGGGAGTCAGAGAAGATCCCATCAATTTAATTCTCTCTCTTTAGCCATTGCCCTAAATACCGGAGGTAATTTTAGATATTTCAGACAATGAAAGGATAAGGAAGTATTAGACTCTTAGAAAATCTCCAACTTACATCTATTTAGAATTTTACCACTTGTATTAAAGATAATATACTTACCCTGTGCTGTGTGAATCTCGTTAAGTTCTCCAGCCAAGAGCAATTCAACCAACAATTATTTGACTTCTATGAATATAAACTACACAACCTTTTCAACTTATGATCCATTTATACAAAGACCTGCCATGGAGAAGCATCACAATGATTTTCTAATGCTGGTGATACTTATATGGAATTCTGCTTCCTCTCTCTCAGGTTGTTCATGGCCTTCCCTGTCTGAGCTGGGCCAACCCCTTATAGATTTCTATCCTCTGCAACTGCCAAGGTATCTGGGATGCCTTTTTCTGTCCCTATAAAGGTGTACCCCCTGCAGATTACAATTTTTCAATGGGCAGGGACCCTCCAGCTCTCACCAATGTCACAGCAGTGTCCTTGCTCTCTGCCCCGGGATCCTGGGACTATCCCCATCATGTCACTTCTCCCAATTTGTGTCAGCGCTGGTCTCCCAGGTCATCTCTCATCCTTTGGATTCTGATCCCTGCATGCCTTGCATTTCCCCTTTCTGACCCATGTCCCAACTTTTGTGAACTTTTTTTTTTGCTTTGGTGGTACTGGACTTTGAACTCAGGGCTACCACTTGAGCCACACGTCCTACTGGGATCTTTCTACAGTAACCTCAGCAGGATCCCTGCTATGGCTTACATCTTGAATGTTCTTGATGCCTGCTTGTTACAGTTCTCCCAGGAACACTGGCCCTTGTGGGTAGTGCCTGTTTCCTCCTTTACTCCTCACAGCATGGCCTGCAAATGGAGTGGGTGTTCTCATTATGGCTTCCACTCCATTTTCCCTACCATGCCTCACCACCAACTCCAACTCTGTCATCAGACTATCTTGACCCTCTGTGCCTTGTGGTCTAAAGATTCTAGTTCCTAATTCCTCTCACCTGCATGGCATCTGTCACACTCCTTGATGATTGCTTTAAGGGCTATTTTATCAATGTCTGGTCTTGGTGTCCTCAGGATTCCCCTTTTCCAGTGACTTCCTTCCCTACAGTACCTCATGCCACTCACTCCATGGTCAATTGTTTTCTCTTTCGCAACGCTGGGGATCGAACCAAGGGCCCTGTGCATGCCAGGCAAGCCCTCTACCACTGAGCTACATCCCTAGCCCCTCATGATCAATCCTCAGGCTCCATCATTAGTGCATAACTGAACTTACCCAGAATCTCATGTGCTACCTATTATCATTACTATGACTGCTTTTCAAAATTTGTTGAATTGGAGTAGTCACTAGTTGGATTATCTCAGGCAAGTGAGTTACATCCTTCAGCTCTCTTCTTCTCTTCACAGGCCATTGTGTGGGTTCTCTGAGCTGAGACATTAGTGATAGAACACTATGGAATGAACAATGAAGGGTGTAACCCCATAAAAAAGGAGATAAAGCCTGAGGGCAGGGGAGAGAGAATAACTCCATTTTTTAAAAAATTTACTCTTTTTTTTCCCTTTTATTCATATGTGTGTAACTCCATTTTGGAGGACAGCATTGACAGCTCTGAGCATCAGGAGGTGGGAACCTGGTAGAGGAACAGTAAACAGAATGTAAACTGGATACCTGCAGGCTCAGCTAGGGTAGAACAGAGAGATTAAAGTAGCCTCAGGAATCCAGTGAGAAGAAAATGTTCCAGAGCACACAGTAGGGGCTGAGTAAATATTTGTTGAAAAAAATGAATAAATTCTGTGACTCCAGGCTTCAGATTTTGCTATTGTTTGCATAACCTGTTTTGGACAAGGCAGTGTAAGGGCGTCACATTTTTGGCAGGTAGGAAAGGGCAGGCTTCTGCTGTGCTGACTTTTGTGCACAAAGTAGCTCTAGATCTGGGCAGATGGGTTAGGAAAGGACTTCAATTTTTTCAAGGTCAAAATAGCTTTGTTTCAGGTACGTGTGAGTTGGATTTCATCACTCTGATCTTCCTGTCTAGTTTGAAGTGGGAGATGGGTAAGATAATAATGTGGTGAGATTCTGAGCAGGGCATGGTGGTACATGCCTGTAATCCCAGCTACTCAGGAGGCAGAGACAGGAGGATCTTGGGTTTGAGGCCAGTCTGAGCAAATTTAATGAAACCCTATCTTAAACACAAAACACAGTACTAGAGGTGTGGGTCATGTGGTAGAGTGCTTGTGTGAAGTGCTGGGCTCAATCTCTAATCTGAATAAATAAAAAAAAAATAAACAAACAAATAAATAAATAATAAAGCAGTGAGGTTCTAAAGTCAGTTCTTGACTCTTCCTCCCTCTAGTAATCCTTATATTGCTTGAATCTGGACTCCCAGAATCTCTGAAACCAAAAATACTTCTCTTAGCTTTTCCCTTTTGCGCTAGCAATTGATGCCAAGGTCTAGTATAAAATGAAGAGCTGGTATTGAGAATGTAGCTCAGTGGTACCAGGCTTGCCTGCTGTATTTGAGGCCCTGGGTTCAATTCCTAGCGTACACACACAAAAGAGTAGAGTTGGGTAAATGGAGGTGTGAGTCAGGGATTTCTCTTTCTTTTTTTGGGGTTGGGGATAAAAGGAAAAAGAAATGGATTTACTATGGGATTCCTCTTTCCTTTCTGGATTGAACGTCATTTTTGCTGTTGCTGTTGGTGGCAGTATTGGGGTTTGAACTCAGGGCTTCGTGCTTGCTAGGCAGGCACTTTACCACTGAGTCACTCTGCAAGCCTGGAAGGGATATCTTGGTAGATGCCTCATGTCAAACCTCGCAACAGTCTTTCCAGACAAATGCTAATTGCATTGACTCCAAAGAGACCCCTTGACTTGAGGAAGATTCAAGGTGAGGAGTGTGGTTGAGAGTCCCTGGGCTGCGTGCTTACTGGATGCAAACCCACTGAGGTTAGGAGTTGTTTTATCTTTTCAACTTTCTTTTTTCTTTTTGGTGGACTGGGGTGAACTCAGGACTTCACACTTCCAAAGTAGGTGCTCTACTTCTTAAGACAAACCTCCAGTCCATTTTGCTGTAGTCATTTTGGAGATAGGGTCTTGAGAACTATTTGCTTGGGTTGGCCTTGAACCACAATCCTCCTGATCTCAGCCTCCCAAGTAGTTTAGGATTATAGGCATGAGCCACCAGCCCCTAGCAATTTTCAACTTTTTATCCTTCCTCGGAACTTAGTCTTTCCTGACATCAAAAAAGTG
Source organism: Castor canadensis (assembly GCF_047511655.1). Lineage (NCBI taxonomy): Eukaryota > Metazoa > Chordata > Mammalia > Rodentia > Castoridae > Castor > Castor canadensis. The sequence goes on along the minus strand of NC_133393.1, from coordinate 131,293,420 downwards.
CTCAGATGTGTGGGGTCGACTTGACTGTGGATGAGCTAGCTGCCAACCACCAGCGCTGCCTTGCCTTTCCCTGCTTGGTTTATTCAGGAACTGTCACGTGTCTGTCTTCATGATCTGCCCTTCCTCTCTCCCTGCTAAGGAAATGTTGTCATTATGGGAAGCAGCCTGGCCCATTGCTCTGCAGTCATCAGACCCCAGAGGAGATCGGGAAACAGTTTCTTCCTTCCTAGTTACTTGGAGTTAAGTTTCTCCTTTGGCCCTCTTGTTTTATTTTGGTACTTGTATGTGGGGGTATACCTGAGGATCCTTAAGAGTGATTATTTTATCCATCTCCTTTTTATTTTTTATTAAAAGCATGTGCTTTGCAGCACCAGGGTTTGAACTAAGGACCTCAAGCTTTGTAGACAAGTACTTTACCACTTGAACCATGCCTCTTTTTTTTTTTTTTTGCTTTAGTTTTAATTGTTTTTTGATAGGACTTTGTGCCTTTTTCCCCCGGGCGGGCCTCAGATCCTCCTCCTCCCTATGCCTCCCCAGTAGCTGGGGCTACAGGCATGTACCACCCCACCTGGCCCCTCAGCCCCTTTTTTTGACCCCCCCAACATAGCAATAAACAGCCTGGGTATTCAGTTAAATTCAATCTATTTTGAAATATTTAATGAATGTCTGTTTTAAAATTTAAGTTGGTGTTATTCACTTTTCAACAACTTTAAAAATCCACTCCATGATATCAGCCTTGTTTTGGTTTCAAAACTTGCCCAAGGTAACTGAGTTAACACGTGGCAGGGCTGGGATTTGGAAGCCTTTTAGGAGTTGGATTTGAACTGTGCCTGTTGCTCATAAGCTCGGCCAGTTTCTCAGCCTCCATAATAAAAAATGTGATATTTGAGCACCTACCAAGATTCTAGACACTATTTTAAGAGATTTTCCCTTAAATAACAAATTGGGAAAATAATAGCAACTAGTTGGTTCTTAAGTGTCTTGAAGATGACAGGCCAGCGCACAGGCATTGTCCTCAGGATGGGATGTGATGAGGGCTCAATAATGTGAATCACTGTGTCATTGTGTTGTCATTAGTAATAATCTTATCTTCCGAGAAACATGACCAGCCACAAAAATGCAGCACTGCCCACCCCACCCTCAGATAGGGCTGAGGAAGTGGTCAAGGGGTAGAGCACCTGCTTTGCAAGTGTGAAGCCCTGAGTACTACAAAAAAAAAAAAAAGCTAACATTGGTTACCACTATTACCTAACAGCAGACTTTCCCTAAAATCCTTTTTTTTTCTGTTAGTATTTCACATGTGGCAGGTTCCTGTTTTAGTCTGTTTTTTGTTGCTATAACAAAACAACTGAAGCCAGGTAATTTATAAAGAAAAGAAGCATATTTAGCTCCCAGGTCTGGAGGTTCAAGAACATGCTGTAGCAGCTGCTTACTCTGATGAGAGACCCCAATGTGGGAGCGATGACACGGACAGACAGAAGCAAGGATTCAGGACAGGTACTTGCTCTGGGGACCTTCCTAGAGAGCAAGACTCCCTCCTGCTGAACTCAACCCACTTTGTGAGACCAGCATTAATCCATTCCTGAGGGAGGGCCCCCATGACCTCTTAAAGGTTCTGTTGCTTCTCAATGTCACTACACCAGGGACCAACTTTACCTGAAACTTTGGGGACACACCCAATTACACCGAAATCATGACAGTTACATGCTGCCCTTGGCATTTGCTTTCTTCTGTTAGCTTTTGTCTTTTTGTGGTATTGGGATTTGAACTCAGGGCCTCATGCTTACTAGACAAAAGCTTTACCACCTGAGTCACTTCAACAGCCCTTTTTTGTGATTGATTTTTTCAAAAATAAGGTCTTGTGAACTATTTGCCCAGGGCTGGCTTTGAACTGTGATCTTCCTGATCTCTGCCTCTTGAGAAGCTGGGATTACAGGCATGAGCCACCAGTGCCCAGCTTTCTATTAGCTTTCTATTTGTGTTATGTGACATGTCACAGTGAACCACCTGTCATGCTCTAATTCTGGCATTTGCAGCCCTTCACAGGTTGTGTTGTTGTTGTTTTTGTTTGTTTTGTTTGTAGTATTGCCTGCTGCAACTGGGAGTGCATCACTACTCCCAGCTTTTTCTGTTGAGATGGGGTCTTTTGACCTTTTTGTCCAGGCTGGCCTCAAACCTCAATCCTTCTGATCTCAGCCTCTGGAGTAGCTAGGATTACAAGCATGAGCCACAGTGCCCAGCTATTTTGTTTTGTTTTGTTTTTGATATAGGGTCTTGCTATGTCGCCCAGGCTAGTCTTGAACTTGTAATCCTCTTGCCTCAGCCTCCCAAGTGCTGGGATTACAGATGGGACCTCCATGCCCAGCTCCCTTCACCTGTTTTTTTTTTTAGAGGTACTGGGGTTTGAACTCAGGCCCTTCCACTTGCTAGGCAGGTGCTCTACCAGTTGAGCCACGCCTCCAGCCCTTTGTGCTTTAGTGACTTTTTTAGATAAGGTCTCACTTTTTTTCTCCTGGCCAGCCTTGAAAGGGATCCTCCTATCTATGCTCCCCTTATAGCTAAGATTACAGGGCATGCCACAGTGCCTGGCTTGTTGGTTGAGATAGGGTCTTATCGCTTTCCCGTCTCCTCCCCCCTCCCTCCAAGGCTGATCTTAAAACTTTATCCTTCCATCTCTGCCTCCTGAGAAGCTGGGTTATAGGTATGTACCACCATATCTGACTTCTTTCACATTTTTTGACAAATCACTTTCTACATTGTTATAGATCCATTAACTGGTCCATAGAGGTGCTCCTTCCTGCCTGTGAGGCCTAACTGAAACCCTTTAGGAATACCTAGGTTTCTTGAGAGTAAGACAGGGGTGAGGGGGATAGCCCCTACACAGTCTAGCACATAGTGATTCCCTCCAAAACGTAATGATGACTTTGTTAGATCCCAACCTTTTCTCAGCAGATCTCCACGCAGTCTTTCCCTGACTCTGTCCACCGCTTTCATTCCTCGCCTGCTATCTCAAGCGTTCCTCACTTGCTGGATACAGTTTACTGACTCAGCCTTCTTAATTGCCCAGGAGTTTAAATACTTCTTTTCAAATGTATTGCTACTTTCCTTTATAGAAACATCGAGGAAATTCATATCCCAGGGACAGAGAGGCTGAAGCCCCAAATCCTAAAGCTTTCTAAGTCCTCCCTCTCCCCAATATTTTGGGCTTCCTATTCCTAGAACTCCTACCAGACTGCCTGTAAATGAGGAGGCCCCGGATCTGCCACCAGCACAAGACATCGGAGCTGGCAGCTGGGGCCTAGGCGATGTGATTTTGAGGAAACGAAGCCTTTTCAGTGGAGTGTACACAGCTCACGTGATTGGCTCAGGAAATTTCATGCAACCTGACATTTCCCTTCAAGGTTGCCTAGGAACCTCAGGAAGACTGGGGCTCTGAGTGGCAGGATGGTAATAAACCACTCAGTGCTGGGCCCAGCCATCTGGTTTAAGTAAATGAAGAGCCCAACCCATATGGGATTTATCTAAAATAGCGATTCTCATTTTGTTCCTTTCTCATTTTTATTCCTCTTTATCTGGTTCTTTAAGTTGGTTTATCTTTGCACAGAGCGACCCAGCTATCTACACCCAGGCTTTCTGTGCCTTCCACAACCCACTCACAAGAACCTCTTTAATGGTGGATGATCTTAAACATTTTGATTTAGCTGGGTACCAGTGGCTCACACCTGTAATCCTAGCTACTCAGGAGGCAGAGATCAGGAGAATCACAGTTTGAAACCAGCCCTGGGCAAATAGTTTTAGAGACCCTATCTTGAAAAAACCCATTACAAAAGAGGGGCTGGTGGAGTGGTTCAAGCAGTAAGAGTACTGGCCTAGCAAGCATTGAGGCCCTGAGTTCAAATCCCAGTACCTCCCAAAACAACAACTCCCCCCCATAATATCTTGTTTTGGGACCTGCCTGACTTGAGGCTAGTCACTTTTGAGCCCGCATACTTTAGCTATGCCTCAGATTGCCATCCCCCTATTCCCCACTTTTTTTTTTTTTTGATGGTACTGGGCATTGAACTCAGGGCCTCACACTTGCTAGGCACGTGCTCTACCACTTGAGTCACACCCTCAGTCCACTCTACCTCATTTATACCTCCCATTAGTCCCTCTCCATCTCAGGGCCTCTGACCTCTCAGAACACTTGTCATCAGTTTGCCGTGTTCACTCCTTGCCCATCAGATTCATTTTAGTCATTTTTATCACACTGTTTTCCTGCTCGGAAATCTGCATTGTTTACAGATGGGCCAAGTGTTTCTACCTCACATCCCTCCATCAAGTTCTGACTTGCATTTAAACTTTGTCTACTTCCCCCAGCTTCCCCTCACCGGGAGACAGTCTGCTCTCTTTACTTCCTCTGACACCCGCTTTGTCCTGCCCTATTTCTCTTAGTGTTTAAAAATTACACCGTGCTCTAGATCTTTGCTTAACTGTTTGATGTTTCTAATTCGAGCAGTCCTGCATTTTCATGTCCTTGCTCACTCCAGGCTGAGCATAATTCTAGGCTACTGGAGGAATTAATTAACTACTGGATCACTGATTGACTGAATGAAGGAACAGCTCTGTGACAGTTATGCTTTTAGAAAGATGCGACAAATAGTAAACAAAGAAGTAAAAAATATTCTAAGTGAATGATGATAACCGCTATGAAAAGAATTAAGCAGATGTAAATAGGATGGTCAGAAAGGGCTTCTCAGGAAGTAACATATGGGTAAAGATGTCATAGCAGTGAGCCTGAATTCCCTAAGGGATTTTAATCATTAAAAACCAAATGGGCCAGGTGCCTGTGGCTCACGCTTGTAATCCTCAGGAGGCAGAGATCAGGAGGATTGTGGTTTGAAGCTAGCCTGGGCAAATAGTTCGCAAGATCCTATCTCAAAAAAACCATCATGTAAAAGGGCTGGTGGAGTGCTTAGCCTGCCCAAGGCCCTGGGTTGCATCCTCAGCACAAAACACAACACAGCAACAGTGACAGCAAAAGACAAAGCCTTTCCAGGCATAGCCCAGCAACACACGTGATGGATGCACTTGAAATAGCATAATCATGGTGTCACCAAGGACACACAATATAATTCAAATTATAGTTCATGCAAGTTATGTTTAAAGGAAGGACACAAGCTATCCATTTAGATCCCATCTCAAACTATGCACTACGAGAAAAAATCAACAGGCAAACAAGGAAATAACTTTGGGACTCAGCGTTTGTTTATGATAGATATGGTTAAAGAAAGTAGGAAGACATTAAAGAGTGGCTGAGGGACATTAAGTGGAATGCCAAATCAAAGATTAGGTTGTTTTTGGGCCCTTTCAGAGGGCCAGAGCAGCTGAGCTGGAGCTTAATCTAGGGAAGGAGCTTAATCTAGAGAAGGTGGGCCATCCCTGACCTGAGGGGATGATGGGCCAAGGTCCCTTAAAGATAATCACCCAGCTGACTGGGAGGCAACTCCCTGCAGGCTGCCAGGGTGCTCTCGGAGCCGCCTCAGGGTTTCCCTGGGAAGCATCACTGCAATTTGGAAAGTCTGTGAACAAGGTATGATACCAGGAAACTTCAAAAGAATATTCCTGGATAGGGATATAGCTCAGTGGTAGAGCACTTGCCTAGCATGTGTGAGGCCCTGTGTTCGAACTCCTTCCCCCCCAACCCTGTCCCTGCCAAAAAAAAAAAACAGAAAAAAACTACTCTTTATTACCTGTTAATTTCTTGGCTAGGAATCTAGCCTAAGGAAATCTCCAGCTATATAAATATATGGATTGGATGTTCATTTGGGTCAGTATTATTCCATACCATACTCTATATAATGGCATATAAAATAATACTCAGCGTATTTTAAGATCTTTAAAGTAAAATTGCATACTGTATATAAATATGATCTTTAATGTCTGAGAAGAAAATTGTATCCATTCATCCATTAGTACTATTATTTTGTTTTTTTGGTACTACTGGAGTTTGAACTCCAGGCCTCCCTCCAGCTTGCTAGGCAGGTGCTGTACCACTTGGAGCTAGGCTCCAGCCCTACTCCTTGAATTTTATTGAGCGCATAAATGTTTCAGACATGGGTGGATATTGAGGATACGAATTTATATGTGTGTGTGTATGTGTGTGTGTGTGTGTTCAGAAGGACATACTCCAAAATATAACCATAGCACTCTCTACCTGATTTACTGTCATTTGCATTTTATGCTCTGTATTTCCTCTAATTTCCATATTTTCTACAAGGCATATACATTTCTTTTAGATTGGAAAAACTCTCCTTATTTATAAGTACTGGGGCACAATTAAATTTGAGGGCTCCCAAGTAAATAAAATTTATTAAGCTACTCTTTCCCTTGTGAGTGATGAAGTCCAAGTACCCTAAGATAAATTGCGTTTTGATGCTGGCAGCACAGTAAGGAGACAAGGGCCCTTGCCCCACCATGAGTAGCATCTAAACGTTGCCTGTTTCTGGAAGAAGCAAGCATGAAGCAGTTTGCGACAGTGGGGGCAGAGTATGGAGCAAAGTACATGTGAATCTGGGCTTAGCACATGTGTAGCCTGACAAATGGACAAACTCTGAGTGGCTGCCTGTCCTTAGGACAGCTCTCTGTGGTTCTCAGTCATAGGAGGACAGGGAACGTGACACCCTAGTAGAAACAAAGCAAGAGGTGGAAAAAGGACACTTTTTGTTCTAAACAAGGTTTCCAGGCAACAACTTACTGAACTATTTCCATGGCCCTACTCATTCAGTTGTGCTGACCTTTAGAAAGTGCCTGATAAGCTCGTCAGATGTCCGTATTGAGAGAAGTGACCTGTGCAGGTGAGTCGGATCAACAGTTGGCTCTTGGCTCATTTTCCTCCTCATCCCCATCCCTCCAATCTGTGTACAGTCCTGCTAAAATAGTGTCTGGATAAATCAGGTGTGTTCATCTGTAAGCCCTGTTACTTGGGAGGATAAGGCTGGAAGATCTTGAGTTTGAGGCTAGCATGAGCAGTATAGTAAAATTCTTTAAGAAAAGAGAAAGAGAGATTGAGAGAGAGAGAGAGAGAGAAAAGGAGAGAGAGAGAGAAAGAAACCCAGGCATGGTGGTGCATACCTATAATCCCAGCCCTTGGTAGGCTGAGGTAGGAAGATCTGAGTTCATTGGTAGCCTGGGCTGCAGAGTGAGTTTGAGGGCAGTCTGGGCTGTATAGTGAGACACTGCTTCAAAACAACACCACCAATACCAACAAAAACCTCAAAAAAACAAAACCAAAAGAAAGAACAAAGGGGAAAAAAAGAGAAAAAAATCCTGTCTTGATGTTCTCTATCTATAGGCTCCGCCCAGAGCCTTCCCTTCACTGGCACACCTTTTCTGGACCAGACAGATTCAGCTCAAATTTTAACTTTTCATGAGGGTCTTTCCTTGTGCTTCCTCTTACCACTATCTAAGCACAGAGCACCGAATGTACACTTCCACGACAGGGTCATGATTTCTCTAGAAGTCTGCGGGAGGCTCCCTGTGACAAAGATGTTTCAAATTCACCTTGATTCTCAGGGTCTCTCGTTGTGTCTGGTATACAACAAGGGTTCACAAAATGTACCTTTGAACCAATGGATTTTCACTGAAGGATGGACTGGTTTCTTAGGAATCTAAAGTGAATGCTAAGTTCCACCCATCCATCAATCCATCATTTATCCATGCTTCCATCCATCCATCCATCCATCCATCTATCCATCCATTCATCCAATCCCCTTATCATATCCTATTATGAATCTGCATTGGGACATAGTCCTGTCATAACTGTGGAGGTTTTATGTGCTTGTACCTATGATGGCCTAAATTCAATTTTACATATCTCTGTATATTGTCTACCTCTGTTAGACTACAATAAGCTCTAGAAGAGCTGGGGCTTTATTTGATTTGCCACTGTGCCTACAACTGGCTTGCTACTTTTCAGGTCCTTGATTAATATTGGCTGACTGAGCCAGGTGTGTGGCACATGCCTGTGATCCCAGCACTCAGGAGACGGAGGCAGAAAGATCGTGAGTTTGAGGCCAGCCTGGTCTAAATAGTAATTTCAAAGCCATCCTGAGTTATATAATAAGATCCTGTCTCAAAAATGAAATGTTGAGGCTAGGTACTGTGGCCTGTAATCCTAGCACTAAGGAGGCAGAGGCAGGAGGATTGTTACTTCCAGACAAGTCTGGCTACATAGTGTTTCAAAAAAAACTAAAAATAAGGACTGTGTGTGTTGCTCAAGTGGTAGAATGCTTACTAGCAAGTGCAGGGCCCAGAGTTCAAATCCTAGTACCACCAAAAAAATAAAGTACACAAAAAACTAAAAATAAATAAACCATAAAATAAAATAAAGTGTTCATTGTCCATTTAAACAAACTAAGGATAGGAATTTATGGTGTGTTTAAAAAGAGGCATTAAAGCTACTCCCCTTCAGGTATCTCTCAAATGATAAATGATTAAATACTAAAACCAATATGCCTTACTCCTGACTTCAGTTAGAATGCCAGGGATTCGGTCAAGATGACGCGGGAGAGTTTTGTGATAAGAGTCTGATGAGTAATTTGCAGCTTTAGATTGATTTTGTGATTCTGCTATGGTTCAGGGAAAGGCTGTATGGACCCTAACCATGTGGTAATGATAGAGGACACAAAACATTGCAGGTCAGCAAGGAACAGCCTCGATGACAGAAACCCACATGAGTGTTCTAATACCATCCAGTCTCTTCCTGTGGTCCCTGGTCCCCCTCTTCCCAACTGGGAGCCTGGGTGGCTGGGTTAGAACCAGACTTTGGTGTGGTGGGAACTTAGATTGAAGGTTTTCAAGGGATGGCAATTCAAGGGGGGGAGATGAAGAGACCTTATTCCTTTTTTTTTTGGTGGGACTAGGGTTTGAACTCAGGGCTTCGTGCTTGCAAATCAGGTACTTTACCACTTGAGCTGCTCCTCCAGTCCGTTTTGCTGTGGTTATTTTGGAGATGTGTATGTGTGTGTGGGGGGGCTCAAATCATGAGCCTGCTCATCTCAATCTCCCAAGTAGCTAGGATTACAGGTGGGAGCCACTAGTGCCTGGCTCGAAAGACCCTATTTTTGAGGGGAACTAAAATGTGACCAAAAGAGCCTGAATATTTAGGCAAGGCTAGAAACCATGAGATCCAGACTGAGGAAAAGTGGGGGGAGAGGGGTACAGGGAGACAACTAGGAACCCGAGGCTGCTATAACAAGGTACCACAGACTGGGTGGTACTGTCTTACAGTTCTAGAGGCTGGTCATCTGAAATCAAAGTGCCTGCAGTCATTCTAAAGACTGAGAGGGAGAAAATCTGTCCTAGTTTCTGTTATCCTTGGCTTACAGATGGCATCTTCTCTGTGTCTACACATTGTATTGGTCTCTGCATCCCAATTTCCCCTGTTAGTAAGGATGGCAGTCCTGGGGCAGGTAAGATAGAACAAAATGACAGGGATGTCAGAGAACACCTGAAAATAAGCCAGTTCAATAAGACTAAAAGAAATCACTAAAAGATTTCAATATTTTATATATGAATAAATATATATGAATTTCAATATTTTATATATGAATAAAATGTCACACTATGACAGTGGCACTCCATTGAAAGCTGTGCTTGGCAAGATGACTTTTGCTTCTCTCCTTTTGCCTGGCATTCTGAATTCTAAAGAGAAGCCACACCCAAATGATTAAAATGTTGACTGCTAAATAATCTTTCTTTTAGAGAAGCAGGAGTTAGTCCTTTTTAGAAAGTATACATAGCACTTGCATAGCAAGTGTAAGACTTCAAATGCTAGTACCACCAAAAAGCAGGGCACACCTCCCTCACATCCATTTCTTTGGATGCTAAGTGAGTTGGAGTCTACATAGCTGAGTAATTTAATCTGAGAACAGAAGGTAATTCTTTGGCCAGAAAGGAATGCCCAAAGTTTCAAGAAGCAGACATCCATGTCACAAATCCATTAGCTCATAGAGTCATCCTAGACCCATTGTCTCTCCATGTTTGAGTCATAACATTGAAACAGAATTATAGAGCCACTCTAAACCCTTTGTCTACATTCTTGGATTAAAGGTTACCGGGTAACATGACCATTTAGCTAGAAAATTTTAAGCCAGATCCCCCAGTTCAGTCTAGAAGATATAAATACACCTGGGATGGTACTGCCATTTTGAGCCACTTGCTCCCATCTCCTATGTGTCCAGACATACTCCTCTCTCTCTTTCTATTTTCCTCTGCTTTGTCAGACTTTACCGAATAAATCCTTGCTAAATTTCCACCTTGTAAGTTTTCACTTTTTTGTGAAACCCCTTGAAATGCTTTTCCTGGTTGATTTCAGTTTCCTGTGATTTGTGTGGAAATTGGAGAGCTGAGTCAGGGATTTTTCTCCTATCTAGTGGAGGAAACTTCTTTCCCCTTTCTCTGGTGACAGTCCCACTGGCTTTGGGTCCACCATAATGACTTCATTTTAACTTGATAATCTGTAAAGACCCTATTTCCAAATAAGGTCTCAGTCATAGGAACTCAATACGTTTTAATGAGTCATAATTCAACTGGCAGGGGGTGGAGAATGAAGGGAGGGGGAAGAGAGAGAGGGAGAGAGAGAGAGTAGAACAGTGGGAAGTAGCATGGAGGATGTCTAAAACAGCTGGAACATATCATGTCACGTGAAGGGACTTTTTATAGGGCCTCTGCAGCTTCAGTCAGTGTCAAGGAGCTCAGAGGAACTGCTCGGCTTGGACAGGAGCCAACAATGAAACAAACAAAACAAAACAAAACAAAATCCCCTTGAAGTGGCTGAAACATCTTAAAAAGCCACAATACAGGTTTATTTCAGGGGAAAAAATGGGAACATTACATCAGAGGTAATTTGTGAGTTGGGAAAAACATTTGCTCCCAGTGGGTCACATGTCAGTTCCCTGTACTGGCTGTGTGTCCTTGCTTAATCTCTCTGGGGCTCAGTTTCCTCGTCTATAAAATGGATCTGGTGAGCAAGACTTCACAGGGTGTTTGTGAAGGTTCTGTAAGATTAGATATGAAACGTATGTGCTCTTAGAAGGTATTTAACCAAGTCAGTCTCCGTTTTCCCTTTCTGAAAATATGTTCCCTAGAGAGGCTTCTGCTTAAGTCATCTAAAATGACCAAGCTCCACCACCCATCAGTCCATGTTTCATTGCAGTTTCTTGTTTTCCTTGCAGTGTCAGAGTGAACAAACCTTTTAGAAGGATAAGGTAGGACATGGAAAGGCCTGATGGTTTAGACTCTCCTACTTATTCAGAATATTAAAGAAAATGACAAGACAGGAATGTGGCTGGAACCACTCTTCTCATGGTGAGCGGAGCCCAACAGGGTGAGATCTCAGAGAACTTTTTAGTGAAGTATTATTTTCAGACAGATTTTTTTTTGTATAATCAAATATACAGTAATATCTGCCAGATCCATATACTAGAAATCAGTAAACTGGGGGAAAAAAAACCCTTTGGGAACGTTTGTAATAAGGAATGATGTGACACCTAAAACACACACACACACACATGCAAAGCACATGCTTTACCACTGACCAAGCCTTAAATATTTTTAGCCAATTTGCATACTATAATAAGTTCATTTGTCCAATTTTGGTTTAGGCCTTGTTTTTCTTTAAATATAGGCTGGCTAATTCAAGTTCATTTGTCTCTTTTGTGCAAACTGTTTCCATTAAGCATTATCTACAGTTTTCTTTGTGTGTGTGTGTGTGTGTGTGTGTGTGTGTGTATGTATGTTGCTTGGGATTGAACCCATGGCCTTGTTCTTCATTCTACCAGTTGGGCCACATCCCAGCCTTTCTGTTTTTATTTTGTTTTTGAAATAAGAGTCTTGCTAACTTTTCCCAGGCTGGCCTCAAACTGCCTCTACCTCCTGAATAGCTGGAATTACATGCCCTTACCACCGTGTGCGGCCATTTCTTCTTCTGAATGCACAATCTCAGTAGATGATTCTCCCTCTAAATATTGAGAGTTGACAATATTTTTGATGATTTGTTTTATCAACCTTTCCCAAACTATCCAACTTAATTTCTATAAAAATAATAACTCTTGTTTCACATTCCTATTACATCAGTTTATATGATATTTAATTAAAATTTGAAATTATATTAGAAATTCCAGTGGACATATGTGGGAGTAGGAACAATCTCAATGCACTCCCGTAAGCTTGTAGCTCAGTAGGGGGCAGAAGCTTGTAGACACACAGATGGAGCTGCACCCATGCACTGGGATCTGGTGACAAGTCAGTGTGCTATAGAGTGGAAGCAGACCCAGGAACGCTGTGAGTTGGGAAGGTGAAGATAGGCTCAAGTGTTTCCATGGCATGAGATGGTGCTAGGAACCATCATGGTTCAGTTGTTGACAGACTTCTCTTTATCCTCTGGTAAGGTCGTCCCTTAAGTCAGAAGTACTGGCACTGCTTCTCCAAACACAGACCAAGATGGCAGACTTGATCATTATAGCCAGGTATCATTTTTATATTGAAGCATCTTTCATTTTAGTTGTGGTTCACTTCCTTGTTCATGATCTAGCAAGCATTTATGGTGCTTCTGCTGTTGCTGTGTGCTGGGATACAGAAATAAGCAGGCCATGGTCCTTGCCTAGTGGGCCAACAAGGTCAGTAAATGGGTGAGTACTAAGCAGCTGGCTTGCCTGAGGGATACAGCAACTTTGCACATTCCATTCTTAGTCTCCAATGCCTGCCTTAGTGGAAATGAGAGGAGATGTGGATTGAGGTGTGGACTAATTCGTAACTGAGCAGCACCTTCAGGATCAGTGCTCTGTTCTGGGTTCTGAGGTAACAAAGATGAGTAATTCACAGTCCTGTACTCAAGAAATTTGTATAGGTAATTAGAGAGCCCTGTAGTAAGTCTGGGCTGTGGGACAGATGGGGTCTTCAGGAAGCACCTGGGTGGGGAGAGAAGGGAAGCTTCCAGCAGGAGGTGAAGCTCCTCTAGGCTGTGTGTGTCTTGAGGATGAGGACCTGGTGCTGCTGTCCCCCACTCGCTGGATTAATGCCCGTGCTCACTGTGTTGTAATTCAGTATTCAAATCAGTGAATGAAGGACAGCAGTGGCTCTACCCTAGCCTGGGCTTCCCACTACATGCTGGGAATGCAAAGGTGAGTGAGACCTGGACTTTGTCCTGGTCTAGGAGATTGAAGTCTTATTTCTGGCTAAATCCTGATAACATGTCTGGGAAGGAAAATTAAAAAAGCTTCTCTCTCTCTCTCTCTCTCTCTCTCTCTCTCTCTCTCTCTCAGTCTCTCTCTCTTTCTCTCTCTCTCTCATTCTTTCTGTGGTGCTAAGCATCAAACCCAGGGCCTCACCCCTGCTAGGCAAGCCCTTTACCTGAGCCACATCCTCAGTCCTAAATGCTAGCCTGTCTAAGTGATGAAATGTTACCAAAACTTCTCACCTGCTTGGCATGGTAGCACCACTATAATCCCAACTGTGGGTAGGCTAAGGCAGGAGAATTGCAAGTTTGAGGCCAACTTGGGCCACATAGTGGGTTCCAGACCAGCCTTAGGTAACAGAAAGACCCTGTCTCAAACAAAACAAGCAAAACAAAGCAAAACTTACAAAAAACCCAACCCAAAACAAACAGAAGGGGAGTGTGGCTCAAGTGGTACAGCCTGCTCCGTGAGAGGCCCTGTGTTCAAAATCCCCATACAGCTGGGCTTCGGTGGCTCACATCTGTAATCTTAGTGACTTGGGAGGCTGAGATCAGGAAGATTGCAGTTTGATGCCAGCTTGGGCAAATAGTTCATGAGATTGCATCTCCAAAGTAACCAAAGCAAAATGGACTAGTGGCTCGAGCAGTAGAGTGCTTGATTTGTGAGGGTTTGCTTTCGAACCCCAAAGCCCTAAGTTCAAACCCTGGTCCTACAAAAACAACAACAATAACAAAAGAGAACAACAAAATCCCCTCAGTACCACCAAACAACAATAGCAACAAGCCGAACAAACAGAAAATCACATCTGCCTAGCAAGTTCAAGGCTCTGAGTTGGATCCCCAGCACTGCAAACATGAGCCTACTCATCTGAGATTATTTCATGGAGGAGACTGAATGGTTGAAGAAGCAGGACCCTGAGCATCAGAACTGCTAGCCCTGCCTATAAAAAGGCATCCTTTATTCATGGTGAGCCATGCAACCATCCTCATCCAACCCTAGAATGTGAATGATGCAGCTGGCTGCAGGTCATGGGGTGTAGTTAGTGGTTTTATCCAAGGACCTCCGAGTGCTTTTCCAAATAGCAACCATCTCTTCAAACCTTCCCAGCCCCTAGGCACGAGAGACGTGATCAGTAGCAGTGTTCACAGCAACATCAAATATGATCAGAGCTGGTGGCTTGTTCCAGGTGACCTAAAACTTCAAGCTTGTGTCTAGGAACAATGAGCTTGAAGGAGGTCTCTCAGCTCATACAATTCCTACTTCTTCTACCCACACTCCTGAAACTCAATCCCTGGACCAGCAAAGGCAGCTGACATTGAAGTAGAGCAGAAAAGGTGACATGGCTGTGTAATTTATGCTAATTTCGTGTGATTAAATGCCAACAGCATGAAAAGGAACCCTGCCTCTGTGTAACTTCCCCCAAACAGTAGGGAGAGACACACTGGGATAGTAGTACAGGATTTTGTGTTATGACGTACAGCAAGTCAGGGACAGAAACACTTCATCCCTCGAGTCATTAGCAAATTAAGTTACGAACTCTCAGAAAGAAAGCTTTCTAACTTTTCTAAACTGGGTAGCTTTGCATTTCCTATTTCTTCTCAAGAATGTTTCTTGTCCTTCCCTAGAGAACTGTACCCCAAATAACAACCTTTTCCAACTTCTCTCTGCCATGTATACTCTTAAGAATTCACAGGCCAGTCCCAAGCAGAAATATAACTTTAATATCCCAGGCATGTCCCCCACGTTCCCTTGGCCTAGTCTAGCCAGAGGGTCACATTCCACTTCATAAATAGCATCAAAGAGAAGTCACTTTGGGGGTAGAGAGCAATAGTGGAAGCAGAAGTCAAGGACCTCTGAGCCATGACTAGCAGGGCAGACAGGCTCGTCTTTGTCCATTGTGAACTGATAATGAATAATCTTCAGCCTCCCTTTTCTACCTCGGAACGGAGAAGGAGGCAGTAGGCAGAGAAAGTTCCCTTCAGAAAGCTCCTGGCTCTCTGTGCTGTTGTCTTGTGCATCACCCCTCCCCCCAACTCCAAGTCACCAAGTCTAGTCATGAATTTTTGGCAAGTTGCAACTTCTTACAGATCCAAGGTGTTGGCTGTGGTGAGTGTTCTGACAAGTGTTCCAAGAGCTCTGAGCTAGAGGCCCTCAGGTCAAGACAGCCACGGGCAACTGGGGTGTGCAACCTTCATGACCTAGGGTTTGGTTTACTTTCCTCAAGATGAGGGCGCTTATCCCAGGTCAGGTCACTAACTGGAGATCTTCGGGCCATACACTGCTTAAAGCATACAGTTTTAATTAATTAATTAACTAGTTAATTTTTTTGAGACAGAGTTTCACTATGTAGCTCAGGTTGCCCTCAAACTCAGCCTCCCAAGTGCTGGGATTATAGTGTGAGCCACCAGACCAGGCTCAAAAGCATGTATTTTTTTTTGTCTATCTGCTGGAAAGTATGTTACAAAATTTGAGTGTCCATCATGTTAAAGTGGACCCGGCAACAATAAAACACACCATCCAATTAAAAAAGACTCAAATAGGCATTTCTTCAAAGAATACACACAAATGGCCAACTAGCATATGACATTAAGACTGATCGTTATACGAATGCAAATGTAAACCACAAGGAGGTGGTGGCATGCTCCTGTAATCTCTGCGCTAGAGAGATGCGGCAGAAGGACCATGAGTTTGAAGTCATCCTAGGCTATCTAGTAAGACTCTATCTCAAAAACAAGAATAAACAAAAAAACACAAAGAAAAAACCCACCATGAGATGCCACTTCACATTCAGTAGGGTACGCACTATCAAATGAACAACAAATAACAGGTGCTGGTGAGGTTGTGGAAAGGCCGGAACACTTTGGCACTGTTGATGGCAATGTAAAATGCTGTAGCTGCCATGGGACAGAGTATGGTGCGTCTTGAAGACATTAAAAATAGAAGCCAGGTGTATGGAGCATGCCTATAATTCTAGCAATTGGGAGGCCGAAGCAGGAGGATTGCAAGTTCAAGGCCAGCCTAAGCTACCTAGTCAGACCTTGTTTCAAAACAAAAAACAAACAACGCAAGACAAAATAAAAGAAAACAATAAAAAAGCCCAAACTTATTATTAAGGAAATGGATAAGGCATGTTGTGCCATACATAGCAGTGGGCAGCTTGAGCTGGTATCCATTCCTCTCTGTGAACTTGTTCTTTGCCGTGCTCTCCAGGCCCTTTTTTAATATTAACTGGTCTTTGAGTTTGCAATCCCTGGATTAAACTCTCTCAATTGTCCTTTCTAGTATTAATACCTAAAGTTGTTTGACCTTCCGGAAACTTAGTTTGTGAACACTATATTCTAGAGTTTTGTTTGTGTGTCTTTATTTTTATTTATATTATTTTTTTCTGAGACAGTATCTTGTTATGTAGCATAGGCTGGCCTCAAACATAGGATCCTTCTGTCTCAGTTTCCATAGTGCTGGAATTACAGGCATGCACCATCGTGTCCATCTTTTATTTTTCTGTGCTGGGGTCTGGTACAGTGGATGAGGCAGTCACTCATCCACTGAGCTATACTCCAGCTCCCAATTGTGAACACTGTGAATAAATAAGGTGTATAAAGACATAGGCAAAGCTATACTTGAGTGACTTCTTGGCATTCCTCTCTCAGGTTTCTGGGAAGGTTAACAGGCATGCACAAGATGGGAAGTAAAAATAACTGGCTAGCAGTCTTGGTTTAGTTGCTCCTTTGACAGTTCGATAACCTCAGTCCATGGCTGGGTTTATGCTCTGATTTTGAACTTTTAATATTACTCAGGTCATTGTGACTTACTTAGACCATGACCAGGAAAGACTATTGTCCTCCAAGGCAGGGAAAATCTTAAGTACTAGAAACTAGACCCAAGTGGTCACAACTACTCAACTCTGCTATTACATGGCAAAAGCACTATAGAGGATACCTAAAGGGTGAATGCAGCTATGTTCCAATAAAACTTTATTTATGGCTGGGCATGGTGAAGCCTGTAATTCCAGTATTTGGGAGGTAGAGGTAGGAGGATCAAGAGCTCAAGGTCAGCCTGGGCAACATAGAGAGACCTGTCTCAAAACACCATTATTTATAGTCAATGAAAACTTAAATTTATATAATTTTTATGTATTGAAAATATTATTTTTATTTTGTAAAACATTTTCTTATTATGTGGGTTGTACAAAACAGGTAGCTTCCAGGCAGGGTGATTCATGCCTATAGTCCCAGCTACTCAAGAGGTAGAGATCTAGAGGATGTTGGTTTGATGCCTGGGCAAAAAGTTAGTGAGACCCTATCTCAAGCAATAAAGATAGGTGGGTGGCACTCATTTGTCATCCCAGCTATGGGGGAGGGATAAATTGGAAGATCACTATTCAGGCTGGCCCTCACAAAAACAATAACAACCACAAAAAACCTGGAGACCCTATTTGAAAAATATCTGAAGCAAAACAGGGTGGGGGTGTGGTACAAGTAATAGAGTGCCTGCAAGCACAAGGCCCTGAGTTTAAACGCCAGTACTGCCAAAAAAACATATCAACTAAAACAAACCAGGCAGCTGACTAGGTTGGCCAATGGATTATAGTTTTCTGACCCCTGCAGTTATAGGAACAGAAATATCCTTGAATATCCAAGTTCTTTGAATTTGCTAAGAAATGAATGAAAGCTACCACTATTTTTTATAAAATCTGTAATGAAGATAGTGGTAGCATCAGTAAACACTAAACAAAACTAAGAGGGCCAAAATTGTCCATGGTAAACTATAATAAAAACGAAGAGTGAAACCCTTGGTGATGGCTAGTGAGAGTATTAAAATGGTATAGTTGATTGTGTCAAAACCTGACATATCTTCAAAGGTGAACAGTTACTAGATGACTAATAATAATTTCACTTCTATGTGTAGACCTAAGAGAATCGAAAACAATGCCTCTGCAAAAAGTTATACACAAAAGTTCATAGCAGTATTTTTCATAATAGCCAAAAGTGAAAATCACCCAAATGCTCATCAACTGATGAATAAGAACAAAATATGCTATATCCATACATATCCACATATCCATATCCATATCCATATATACCAGTTTTCTGACTTCAGCTGAGCAAAGTTTAAAATGGAAAAAAATCCCTGGAGATTCTTTTGTTGTTCTTCATAGAAAATGGCTATAATATTAAATTGGCTTAAAGGCATACATACCCAAAATAATTGTTTCTTAGAAAAAGTAATAAATATTGGTACTATTTTAGTTAAAATGTTTGTACTAAATGCCCAACCAAAATATTGTCATTCAAAATGACAGGTATCTTGTATTGTTGTGACGTTAGTGAGTTGCTTGTTGCATTGGTTTGCTGGGGTTGCCCTCACACAGTGCCTCTGGCTGGGTGGCTTAAAGAATAGAATTTTATTCTCTCTTGGACCGGGGATGTAGCTCAGTGGTAGAGCATTTGCCAAGCATATGAGAGGCCCTGGGTTCAATCTTCAGCATTGAAAAAAAAATCAAAAAACAAAAAAAGAGACAAAGGAGAAGGAGAAGGAAGTATTTCCTCATGGTTTTGAAAGCTGGAATCCAAGATCAAAGTATAGTCTGGTTTGGTTTCTTCTGGGACTTTTCACCTTGGCTTGCAGATGGCTGCCTTCACATGGTCATTGCACTGAGTCTGTGTCCTCATCTTTTCTTACCGAGACATCAGTCAGATTGAATTAGGGCCCACTATAATGGCCTCATTTTAACTAGATCACCTCTTTAAATGTCATATCTTCAAAGAGAGCTATATTCTGAGGTAGTGGAGTAAGAACGTCAACACATGAGTTTGGGGGAACACAGTTCAACCCGTAACGTGTGTTTGGCATTAGTGCATTTGTGTACTGCCTTTCGGACCTCACAGGGTCACAGAAGATTAAGAATTGTAAACCTCAGGCATCAGCCAGGCTAGTTCCTACCTTCTCCCTTTCAGAAAACGCAAAGCACATTTCTTGCAATGATTTCAACTTTCAGTGGAAGTTTCCTTCCATATTCTCCTTATGGGGGATGCCTTAGTGCACTAAGAGAGTGCTGTTCAATAATCATGAAAAGCCCATTTGCATCGCTTAGCAGCCATGGAGAATTACTGATGGAAATAAGATGAAAAACAGCATGTTTCAAGTCCAACGCTGGACCGCACCCTGTTTAAAAAAGTGCATCAGGATCAAGTTCATGTCCGAGCAGCATTAAGAGTCTTGCTTAAGAAGCTGTAACCATGTTCCAAAGCATCCTAGTGCCAGCTGATAGCTGACATTTGGGTTCTGAGCTAGAAATATGAGGAAGGACAGCTTTGGAGGGCACTGGTGTTTGGTCTTGGAGCCTTTTATCATGCTAGAGAATTCCAAGGTCCCCTTTAATTTGCTAGGTGGGAGGAGATGTCCCAAAGGCATCAATTTTTGATGAAGTCTTCAAGTTTTTTTTGATACTTTCTTTAAAATGTCCAGTCTAGGAGCAATGATAAACAACATTTATTCAATTTAAAAGTTCCTCTTTCTTTCAGATATTCATTGAGCACTTAACATATGTCAGACATTGTGCTAGGTGATGGGTAATTATTATGATCACACAGAGGCCACAGTTGGGAGAGAGACACAAAGAAAGTGATTGCCCTACAGTGTGATAGGTCCAGAATACAGAAAACTAGAGTGCACTGTAGGAGCATACAGGCAGAAGGGCACTCGGCTACCCAAGCAAGATTGTCCACGAGCTTCCTCAGAAAGTGCGAAGGTAAGGCTGGGACCTGAAAGATGAAAGGTGTTGGCTGGGTGGAGGTGGGGAAGGAAGCAGGGTCCTGGTGGAGGGAATGCCATACATAGGGCTCCATGGCGTCAGAGTTCAGCTGTGGAGCGCAGAGGTGAGGCTGAAAGAGGATGGGGTAGGGGTGGGGGGTGGGGATAAAGTTATGAGTATAAAATTATACACAAAAAATGCTCTGGAATAATACCTGCAACATGGTGAGTGTTTGCAAAATTTAGCTCTTCCCAAAATCCTTAGTGCAAAGTCATCTATCAAGTACTAGCATCTCTGTGGTTCTAGAGTGAAATTATATTGTCTAGGCTGTTGAGGATGTCTTGCCTCTCACACCTTGAGTCCTGGGCTTCAAAATAATGCTAAAGAATTTGTTCTAATTGCTTTTATGTCACAAGCTTGGAATTGTGGTCTTTGTTTGTCATTATGCCACACGTGCTTTGAGCCAAATGTCTGGGATGTTTGTGAGTCATGGAGTGGTGTACATGTCCTGACGGCTGCAGGGAACTTCCTGTTGGTCAGTGGCCACAGAGCTGGAATAGTCATGTGTAGATAAGATTATCCTATGGCCATCCATTCATTGCCAAGAAAAGCTTGAGGAAGCAGGCATCTTTGTACCTTGTCAAACAAGGGGCAGATGTTCCAAAGGAACCTCAAGATTTATGGTCTGTCAGTAGGAAGTTGGGCCAATGACTTCCTTCCTGGAAAGCTAATAGCAGTTCTCTGGTTTGGTGATTGTTTTAGGGACTACACATGCATGAACATGTAAACAGTTTATGAATTTACTTAGTCAACACAGTCATCCCCTTTATCTGCAGGGGATACATTCTAAGATGCTTTGTGGGTATTGAAACTATAGATAGTACCAAACCCTACATGGCATGTACTTTGTTTTTTTCCTATGCAAACATACCTACAATAAGTTTAATTTGTAAACTGGGTATGGTAAGATTAATAGTAACTAATAAAATAGAAAAACTATAATGATGTACTATAATGCAAGTTATTTAAAATTTATGAATTGTTTATTTCTGGAATTTTTCATTTAATGTTTTCAAATCTCAGTTGACTACAAGTAACTGAAAACAAAGAAAGTGAAGCCACAGATAAGGTGAGGTCACTGTGATTTGACAACTATTTACGGATACTGTGTTAAGAATAGGTACAACTGGCTAGTACATAGTCCATGGGAGGTAAAGTTGTGTCTACCATTAATTACAACAAGGTAGTAAATGCTAAATGCTAAAATAGAATTTTTATTTGAGATACTGCAGGATATGCAGAAGGGAAAAAAAAGCCCTGTCTTCCTTGTGGAGATAAGAGAAAGCTTTATAACTGAGGCCAATAGGAGAAGGGGACCAGGAACTAGAGAAAAGGTTAGGTAACACACAAGCACAGGAAAGCAATGCGAGTCAACTCCCTGTATGGCTATCCTTATCTCAACTAACAAAAACCCTTGTTCCTTCCTATTATTGCTTATACTCTCTCTTCAACAAAATTAGAGATAAGGGCAAAATAGTTTCTGGTGGGTAGCCAGGGGTAAGGGGGGGTAAGGGAGGGGGCGGGGGGAAGTGGGGAGAAATGACCCAAACATTGTATGCACATATGCATAAAATAAAAATTAAAAAAAAAAAGAGAAAGCTTTGTAGAATAGTTGTATTTAAGCTGAGTCTTCCAGATAAAATCAGAAGGATTCATAGAGGGCTGGGCAAAGGCGCTCTAGGCAGAGGAACTGAACACACAAAGGGATGGAGGGAGACTTCCAACAAATGGAGCTTGGGGGACCTGTACATGACCTGGTTGTTTTTGAACACAGGATGCCTGAATTCAGGAGGCCTGGAGGGAGAGGAGGATGGAGAAGTAGGCAAATGATGAAATGTGTATCTGTGTTGTATGAGTGGAGAGGTTATGGAGAGTAAAACTGAATGCTTAAAAAAGGACTGGCTAGATTGGGGATGTGGCTCAAGTGGTAGAGCACTTGCCCAGGAAGTGTGAGGCCCCGAGTTCAAACCCCAATGCAGAAAAACAAAACAAAACAAAAAACCTCTACACCACCACCATCAACAATAAAAAAGAACTGGAGATAGGGTGTATATTACAGAGTGGGGTGTGGGCAAGAAATGATAAAGGGATGGAAAAGGCGATGGTGGTAAGCAAGGAGCAGAAGAGACAGGTTTGTGAGTTAATTAACTTAGAGGTGACTGACTTCGTTGACGGGGTGGGTAAGGAGAGGAAAAGGTAATGAGTGACGGATGGCACCCAGTTTCTGGCTGGGCTTGCTGGAGTGGGTGGTGGTGCTGTGACTCAGAGCTCACAGCACAACCTTATAATAGAAGGTTGGATTCTCTTGGACGGTTTCCAAAAGGGTTTAATTAACAGAGTGCTAAAACGGAATGAAACCATGAAACAGGAAGAGCAAGCTAGTAAGCTTCCCTAAAGTGAGAGAATCAGAGTGTCCCTTAGCGATCCACAGTTCTCATCAATTTCACTACAAAATAGTGAGGATAGGTAATTCCCCACTCAAGGTAAAGCCTGTGAACTTCAAAGGGGCAGTTGGAGCCCAAAGTACAGTCATATTGACCCATTTCTATGCTCCATGTACATGACTGACTCTCCCCCTTGCCTGTGTAAACAGAAGAGAGTGGATTCACAGAATTCATGCAATTGTTCCATTGGATTAACACGATCCAGAGCAATGTTCCTAGAGTGCACTTGTTTCCCTGTTTGTTCCATCTAATACATTCCTGTGCGTGATTCAAGGCCTAGCTCACATCCTGCCTTCTGGAACCTGCCTTATATGATGTCAGCCTGCATTTAGCTCTCTCTCCCCGACATTCCTTTGCAGCATCTTTGGGTTTTTTATAGACTGCCTTGAATATCTCAGTTCCCAGAGAGCACAAAATCTTCATTTCCTGATGTAGTTCTCTTAAAGTTTCAAGTTTCCATCCTCTCCTTTTGTATTCTAGTCACCTGTACTCTCGCACAAGACAGTAAACATATGTGACACCTGCTCTTATCAGTGACATGTGCCCATCCGTTCATTCATCCAACAGATGTTTCCTGAGAGTTTACTGTGTGTCAAACATGTGATCCAGCCCCACTATACCTTCTTGGCCTCCTCTTCCTGTCATTCATGACATAAGTACTCTATCACTTGAGCCATGCCCCCAGCCTTCTCCCCTCACTCACTAACTTCCAGCCATGGTCACTTTTGCCATCTTGAGGCCTTTCCACTGCTTTTCCAGTTGTCTGGAGCGCCCCTCCCTCAAAACTTCTCAACATTCATGCCTCCTTCACCTCATTTCCTCCGGGAAACCACCTCTGACCACTCTCCTGCCCATTTACCCTCTACCTCACTGTCTTTGACTTTTGTAGAGTTTGCATTGCTATCTAAAATAACCTGATCAGTTTAGTTTCTATGTCCATTTCCCTGTTTGGGTGAACTATGTGATGGAAATATTGCTCTGCTCTCTGTTGGAACTTGTACATCCAGCATGGTGACTAACTCCCAACAGGTGCTTGGAAGGTGCATCTGAGACAATGAGTGGGTTGTGTTAGGCAGCTGGGCACCCGCCCTCCTGAAGCTTCGCATGTTCATGGAGAAGACAGGTACCAAGTACTTATGTGTAATGAACATCACAAATGAGACAGTGCACGTCCAAGTGCGGTAACTTACACCAAGGAGAGTTAACGTAGACTGTGGGTTCAGGGGAAGGCCTCAAGTCTAATTGGAGACCTACAGGAGTTCATAGTCTTTTCACCCACTCCTGAATATGTCCCAACAGCTCATGCTTCATGCTTTTCAGAAGTTCCTTTAGCTTCCATTCCTAGGACAAGACCTTGGAGTATTAATGGAGTGAGGAGGTAATGGACTCTTTTTAGCTATTTTAAAGTAGTCAGTACTTTTAAGATATAGCAAGAACAAACAGTTCATTTTAATTCATAATAAATAATAATGCTCCACTCTGGGTCATTTTACCATCATATTTATTAATGGAAGTCAGCAATACAGATGCTCATGCATGCATTTAACTCCCATAAATGTTAAGCTGACACCACCATGTATAGAGCAGATCCCCTCACTTAGTCTCCTCTTTATGCATAGGCAGTTAACCTTCATGCTATCATGGTTGTTTAATCCACTACCAAAGCACTGATGTGTTAGAATTTAATTAGAGTTTCCCCCTCCAATGTACCACAGTATTTCTATGAAATATTCCCTGGTATGCATTTTTGGTTTGCTGCACTATTGATCTATTTTTTTAAAGGGTCTCTTTGGATATTAATTTACCTTGCTCTTGCCCTTGATATCAAAACTGTCACTGCCACATGGCTGATGGGTAAGTGCTCCATTGCCAGGAGAGAGCCACAGGGACACTTAATCATAGCTTTCCCTTCTTGTTTTATAACCCATCATCACTGTAACTATCTCTCCATGCATACTCATTGCTGCAAAGATTGATGTTTGTTGATTCAGTGTCTTGTTAGTGCTTGTTTCTACAGTCAAGTGAAAAGGTCTTTGTGTTTGGGGAATCAAATTATAATTTCAGCCAGTTTCTTCATCTTTTCAGCAGAAAAATGTGTACACAATATGTAATTAGACTGGAAGATAGGTCTCCATTATCCCACAGATTCAGTCAGGAGCCAGAGGATAAGAATTGATAGAGGAAAGGGTTTTGTCAGAGTGGGTCTTCTACCCCTTTTTCTATCTGTATGACCTTGGACAAATCTCATGTGTCTTCAGCAGCAAGTTCTTCCTCATGAAACCAAGGGGTTACATGGGGCCCGTACATGATCAGAGGATTTATTGAGAAGGTGTGGAAATCTCTTGCTGTGAAAAACTCATATTTAGGAGGGCTGTTAGGGCAGCTTGTGGCTTCTTTGAAATGAGAGAGAGAAAAAGAGAGAGAGAGAGAGACAGAGAGAGAGAGAGACAGAGAGAGAGAAACAATAAAAATTTGTGCTTACAGTGTAAACAGTTAATAATGCTATTAATTTCTACCTCATTGCATACAGTGGAGATAAGAATCTCATTATTCAGGGACATGCAAATGTAGCAATTTTAGTGTTTACACATAACCATTATTCACCATACCATTCATGCTGTGTAATTTGCTCAGTGAACTCAGGCACTTAAAAACAATGTCACCCTAATCTCTGCCAGTCATGGCAGCCCTGAAGACAGCACCAGAATATTTGGTTTTCGAAAGGATGCATGCTGAGGACTGCACTCTTGCAAGGCAAAACAGAGCCAAACACTGTGGCCTCTGATTGACTTTGCAGTCATTAGCTGGACACTGACACAGATGCCCCCGAATAGTGGCACACATTGAAGTTGGCCCTGAAGAACAAGTCTTGAAATTGGACTAGCAGGTTTGGCGATGAGGGCTACATCAGCCACTTCTGTGCAAGAAATAGCGACCTTGAGAAGTTTCTTTGGCCTATATCTGTGTTGTCCAAGATGGCAACCCTAACGTGGCTACTGAGCACTCAAAATGTGACTCTGTAGTTGAGATGTGCTGTGAGTGTAAAATGCACACTGGATTTCAGAGACTTAGTATGAAAAAATGTAAAAAAGCTCATTGGTATATTTTCTAATTGATCACATGTTGAAAAAATACCTTGCATGTCTTAGGTTAAACACAATGTATTACTCAAATTAATTTCTTTTTCCTGTTTTAATGTGAATACTTAGGAAATTTACAGTTATATATGCAGCTCACACTTAATTTTGACTTCATGACACTGGCCTACCAAAATCATATGCATGCTTGCTTTAGTTGCTAAGATTCTATCTTGTTTTTCTTGCTCTTTCAATAAACTCAAGCTCCTTTAGATATTCTTTGCATTGATACAGAGAGTCTGCTTCCTTATTGCTGTTGGAGTGCAGAGTTTTTCCTCAGCAGGCTGTGCTGCACCTCTCTGCCTCACCACCCTTGCCAGTGACTTGTAAACATGTGCTTTGGGTTGCAAAGAAGGCACCAAGGCGTCGCCAAGGACCTCTGTCCGTGTGCTCCAGTGTGCTGTAGGTGGACTCTGTCCTGTGGCAGTCATCAGAGTGTAAACCTGAGACAGGTTTAATCTTTTTTCCTTTGTTTTGTTTAGAGACAAGATCTTGAGCTCAGTCAAGAGATTCTTCTGCCTCAGCCTCCTGTATAGTCAGAACTATGGATGTGTGCCACTCGCTGGACCTTTAGGTGTGTCCCAGAAAAGCTATGGAGATGAAAAACACAGCACAGTATGTGGGGTAAGGAGAATCAGGAGTCCTGGATTGATGATAGAAGACCTGAATTCAAATCTACTAACTAGCTATGGTTAATGTGGACATATCACTGTATTTAAGCCTTAGATTCTTCTCTGTTGGATGCAGTAAAATGAACTCAGGAGTGCTTTGTTCAGAGATTTGCTGCAGTTTCAAACGAGATAATGTAAGAAGTCCTGTGAATCAAACAAAGCTGTGAGGCTTTGTTAATGGTGGCAAATTTATGGTCAGTGAGGCAGATCCTATGGATAGTGTGTTTTGCTTAGTTGAATGGGAACAACTTATAGATAGATGGACACTCTAATTTGTCACAGACCTTACCACAGTTGTCTTATTATAGCTGATTTGTGTTATCTGCTTGGTTGCTAAAGACAAATACTTTGCAAAATGGTTGGGGCAACATGGAGTGGTGACACAACCATGTCACTGAGGGTAGGCTATGTACCAGGTACTTGTGTGAACTGGGATGACTGAGTTCCTGTCATCAGGAACTATCCCAAAGCTCAAGAGCTATACACCACATCCAGATGAACAGATGTTTGCCAGGTGCTTGCCATGGGCGGCCACTCTCTAAACTCAGAATGGATCAGTGTGGGTACTGTGAAGGCCAGGTGTGGGTGGAGAGCAAGCAACTAACTCTACATTGGAGGAAGATGGCTAAGAGGAGGTAGAGTACAGAAAAAAGAAAAGCAACATTTTTGAGTCAAGACTGGACCATAAGTCACTTGTCAAGTTCAACTTTGTCATCTCAGAACAGCTCTCAGAACTGGATGTTGTTATCTTCATTATGCAGAAAAAAGAACATAGCTCATGAAACCTACCCAAGGTCACTTACAACCATGGAGCTACGATATGAATCCAGGTCCTTCTGTGTGGGCCTAAATCCACAGTTTGTCTACTATGCATTCTTGCAGGGGTTAATGAAAGAATGACTCAAAGCTGTTATTTCTGTTTGCCTGGCCTTCCTTGCAAATAGAAAGGTATACCTTCTTCTTCATCTTCTTTTTTTTAAAGCCAAAGTTCATTTATTATTAAAGTTAAAAACAAACAAACAAACCTTGTGTGGTGGTGCATGCCTGTAACCTCAGTGCTGGGGTTACAGGTAAGAGGATTGTGAGTTTGAGGCCAGCCTGGACTACACAGTAAGTTCCAGGCCAGCTTGGACTAGATAGCAAGACCCTGTCTCAAAAAAACTAAAATAAACAAAAAAGTTACAGTAAGGCACTTATTGATGCATATAAAATTGTAAAATCAACATGCTTTTTTCCCCCCAAATATCAGATACAATATTTAATGGCAAGATCAAACAACACCTCATGACTTTTGTTGGGGTTTGAAGTCATCTTATTGAACAATGTATCACGAAATCAATAGTTGTACCCCTAGGACATTTACCAGTGTCTTTCTCTTGCACAGGTGCATATATTCTAATTGATCCTCTGTGGGTGTCTCGTCTACCTTGGTAATTGGCTGGACTCCAAGGGTGTTTTGAAGATGGTGCTCGGAGTTCAGATTGTGGCTAGCTTTTCTGAGGAATCAATGCCAAAGTCTGCTCTAGTCAAAAACCTCAACTCCCAGCTTTCTAAATGAACAGCCCTTGTCACGGGGATGGACATGACTGAAAGGCCATCACTGGACCCATGTGCTGGTAGTGACAAACTTAACAACTTGGCTTGCTTTTCTGGGGTGGGACACAAATGGCAAAGAACGATGAAAGATGTTAGGGGCGATCCAGTTTCACTGATCAATTATTCCCTAAGGAAGTCTTCCAGGAAAGGCCTGGGTTGCTGGCATTCTTTCCTTGGGCCTGAAGGAGACGTTTCTGGGCCTTT
Source organism: Castor canadensis (assembly GCF_047511655.1). Classification (NCBI taxonomy): domain Eukaryota; kingdom Metazoa; phylum Chordata; class Mammalia; order Rodentia; family Castoridae; genus Castor; species Castor canadensis. The sequence goes on along the minus strand of NC_133393.1, from coordinate 131,265,337 downwards.
TGTCGCGCTGGGGTTCTGGCCAGCAGTGCATGCTGAGGCAGGCCAGCCGGGCAGTGCCCTTTGAATCCGGGTGACCAGGGCTGTTTGTTTGGAAAGCTGGCAGCTCTGGTGTTTGACTGGAGTAGACTTCAACATTGATTCCTTAGAGATAAACCATCCTGCCCCAACCCCAGGTCAGTCTGTTTGACCCATTTCGTTGCTATCCCAACCCAGAGGCCCCGCCCCTTCACCCCAGGCTGCCTTGGGATTGGTTATTCCAGTGGGCAAAGGTCAGGGACAGAGGGTTGCAAGTGAGCATGCCTAGGCTCTGAGTCCTTTTGTTTTCCTCAGCCACAGTTGGGGTGAAGGGCATCATAGCTCATTCAGAGCTCAGGCTCTGGAATCTTCCATACTTGAGTTTAAACCCTTATCCTAGCTGGGTTCTTGGTGGATCACCTGGGATGAGTTTAGGTCAAAACCTCTGATTCTATTTTCTTTCTTTTTTTTTTTGGTAGTACTGGGGTTTGAACTTAGGGCCTTGCTTGCTAGGCAGGTACTCTGCGACCTGAGTCACATCCCCAGCTCCTTGTTCTTGATATGTCAAAAACAGGTTCTGAGGAGGTTGTTGTGAGATTTTAATAGTAATAGCAAATCTTTCTACTGCTCTTGCTAAGAGCTAGGCATTTTTCTGAGCCTAACCTATAACCCATAACCCTATGAAGAAGATACTTTTGCAATTCCCATTTTACAGATGAAGAAACTGAGGCATGGGGAGGTTAAGAGACTTTCCCAACATCCCATAACAAATGTAGACCTGAGATAGCAAATCAATGTGAGACTAGATTCTGTTCCTAAACTCTAGGTGATGCACAAATAGTATTAAACACATGCAATTCTAGACAGAGTGGATATTTAACAAATTCTGTTATTAATACAATGATTACGCCTTTTACTGTCCTTGTTTTCATGGCTTCCATGCAGTACTTTAGAAGTGGAATGATAGGGTGGGGCAGGGGGTGTTTGATGGAAACAAGGGTGCAGTTGAACAGGAAGATTAACTTCTGATGTTCTGTAGCAGAGTAGGGAGCTACAGTAGGGGCATGGTGTGACATGCCTATAATCCCATCACTCAGGAGGCTGAACAGGATTACCAGTTTGAGGCCAGCCTGGACTATGTAGCAAAACCCTGTCTATAAATAAATAAATAAACAAAAGCAAAGTACAGTAACTATGGTTGACACCAATTAACCATCCATTGTTTCAAAATAACTACCAGAGCTGGGTGCCTAATCTTAGTAATTTGAGAGACTGAGACCAGGAGGATTGTGGTGCAAGGCCAGTCCAGGCAAATAGTTTATGAGACCCCATTTCCAAATTACCAGAGCAAAATGGACTGGTGGTATGGCCTAAGTAGTAGAGTTCCTACTTTGCAAGCTCAAAACCCTGAGTTCAAACCCCGGTGCCACCAAAAAAAGAAAGCAATGATAAATGCAAATTACTCTGATTACATTTATGCATGTATTAGAAATATCACTGAACCTTACACATATATGTAATTATTGTGTGCCTATTAAAATAAAATATATTAAAAATGACAAAAACAAAAGAAAATGGAATGAGATGAAATATTTTTGTGAAAGATGACTTTTTTTGAATTGCATGTTTTTGCAGTGCTGGGAATGGAATCCAGGGCCTTGCCCATGATAGGCAAGTGCTCTACCACTGAGCTATACTCCCAGCTGTTTTCTTTCTTTTTTTTTTTTTTCTTTTCTTCATGTTTTTGAGCTTGGATGAGATGGTGTGTCTGAATTCCAATCCTTTGTCTTTTAACTTGAGCATATCATGCCTTAATATTTTCACCACATTGTGTGGCTAACATTTTATATTGTACTTAGTAATTAGTATTTTCTCATAGACTTCATATTAACATGAGCTAATTTGTTCAAAGTACTTAAACAATAAAAGGGAGGTAGATATATACAGGATCCTGAAGGTATGAGGATGTTTTTACCTGATCCTCAATTTTGACCTTCCCCTCTAGGTTTGCATCTGTTCCCAGGGTGTCTAGACTAATGGAGGCAGGGTAAAACTGTATACTGTGTTGCCAGTTGTCAGGTGGGGAGCTCCTTGAGGTCAGAGATCTGGCTTGATCCCTCTCCTAATGGCCAACACCCACCACATTGACTGGTTCACAAGAAGGAAGCATGAACTTGGGAGAAACAGATTTGTTTGGGTCAAACTTGAATTAGGAGCAAAGGAAGAAGAAGCAAGAGAAACACATCTTCATTTTCCAAACCTACTGCTCCATCACTCAGGTCCTTGATTTCAATTGTTATTTTGGCTGGGGAGTAGCTCAAGTGGTAGAACACCTGCTTAGCAAGCATAAGGTTCTGAGTTCAAACTTCAGTACCATCAAACAAACAACTATTATTTCACAACCTACCCTTCAGGAACTACCCTTCAGGTGACTTGATGCTTAAGCCAACAGTACCTTATTACCAGTTTTTAGGCATGGAAAACACATATCATGTTTCATGGGAAATGGGCTAAGAGTTGCAGCTACAGTGTACAGAAGACTTCTATTCATCTTATCTTTTTTCTGTTACTATGAGGATTTTCTGAACACATTTCATTTGTGTGCAGATACATTTATACAGATGGTTGCCTGCTTGGGATGGTTCTGCTTAATGATATTTGGACATTACAATTGCAAAAAAATTAATAACATTCATTAGAAGCCGTGCTTTGAATTTTGAATTTGGATCACTTCCCAGGCTAGTGATAAGTGGTTTGGTTCTCAGAGAGACTTGGCTTTGTTACCCACTTGATCACGAGGAGGAAACAGCCAATGCTCTACAGTGTACAGTGTTGCTAAGCTAGGAATTCAATAGGTTAGGTGTACTAAGTGCAATTTTATTTTCTTGAGGTCGGGTCTGCTATATAGCCTAGGCTGGTCTCAAACTCCCACTCATCCTGCCTCAGCCTTTTAAGTATGTTTTTTACTTACAATATTTTTACCTTAGGATGGTCTTATTAGAGGAAAGCCTTCATAAATTAAGGATCATTTGTAGATTTCCATAACAGTTATTGAATTCCAACAACGTGTTGTCACTGTTCCAATAATATTATGTACATTAACAGATTTAATCTTTGGGATAGCTCCACCAGGCAGAACTTTGCCGACCTTCTGTGATGGTGAATTTTGTGGATAAGTTCATTGCAGCTCAGAGAGTTTAGATAAGCCACTCAAGGACACACAGCCAAAAGAATCCAAGGTGAAAATTGAACTTAGGAGTCCTGTTTTGATATCTTACGCATTGCAATTAACAGCTGATTTCTTATTTTGATCATGTATTCTCAATTTCCAGTATATAAGAAAAATATGAAATAGTATGTTGTCGTATTGAATCAACACATTGGAGAGTTCAGAAGTGGCTACAAACCCCCCTGGGAAAGGCCCCACCTGGCTATCTCTCCCGTGAGGTCAGCAAATGCTTTGCTCCTCCTGTGAAACATTCACCTTAAGGGCAAAGACCTGGAAAGAGTGTGACTTCCTGGGAGAAGCTGACAGAGAAGCCCTGCTACCACAGTTAATGGCTTTTCTGGGCACAGAGTTGATGCCTCTCCAATGGTTTACCCATCAGAGCTCTCCATTCGCCTGTGACTCCTATGTCTGCCTCCAGAACCTGTTCTGTGCTGTGGGTTGCCTGAAAGCCTGACTCCTCCTCTCTTCTCCCCTCCATGTAGACCGTGGGGCCCGGAGCTGTGACATAAATTCTCAATACTTAGTGACCCGGAAGGAGTTGAGTGACCCCAGGTATTGAAAGTCTGAGGAACTGGGCTTTCCTTCTCTGTCCAGAAGTGGCTGTGGAATGCATTGAAACTGGGTTAGTGCCAGGGAAGAGGAGGATGGTAGGGCTTGGAGTTACGTGCCAGTGTCTGGTGAAACAGCTTCTTTTTAGGCTAAGTAGAGGAAAGAGCACGGTTGTCATGGCGAAGGAGCCCCAGGTTCCATCTTGGTTCTGCTGTGCAGAGGCAGTGTAACCCCTTTCTTGTTCTTCTTGACAGGATAATGCTAATAACCGTGGGGAACAGACAGTGGAACAGTAGATACCCATTACTTGCACACCCCTGGGCTTAGAAGAGGCACTGGCATGTTTCCTCTTCCTAAATTAACCCCTCATCATGCCAAGGGATGCTCTCTTTATCCATGCCAATGAAGCTTGCCCTGGGATGTGGCCATCAGGAGTTCCGAGATTAGAATGCTGTAAGCACATGAAGCACAGCCTCTTAGAATCTAAAGTTGGTACGTGACCTAAAAAGATGTCATGGGAATCAAATAAATGTTTACCTGGGAGGCCACCCATGAAGGCTGAGGTTACCCAGTTTTCTACTGGAAGCTCTTGAGTGTGCCTTGTTGAGAATGAAGGAACAAGTGAAAAGAAACTTTACAGTTGGAATTTATGTGTGGTCCTCAAAGCTTCTCACAGAAACTTTGCAGAGCCTGGGAGTAATTGGTAAAGGAAAATGGCTTGCATTACACCTAATGCAAGGAGGGGGGTAATACCAAATACGATCCAGAAGCAAGGAAAATTTGATTCACTGAAATTGGAGCCAAACTTATCCACCTGGTTGGCTTTGGGTGTGACAAGTAAGTTTCTGGCCCTTGGTGCCTCCCTGGCTCACATCCATTGCTTATCTGGAAGGCCCAGCTGCCTTCCTCCACAGGCTGGCTCTGACAATGGGTTAGCTATCCACTCTCCCTTTCATCTCTCTCTCTCTCTTTTTCTTTTTCCCTTTCTCTCTCTCTTTCCCTCCCTTCATCTCTCTGTCTTCCTTTTTTCCACCTCTTCTCTTTCTTTCCCTTTCCCTATCTCTCTCTTCCTTTCCTTTCCTCCATCTTTCTCCTTCTCTCTCTTCCTCTCCCTTTCTCTCCCCTTCCTTTCTTTTTCCCTTTCTCTCTCTTTCCCTCCTTCATCTCTTTCTTCCCCCCCCCCTTTCTTCTCTTTCCCTTCCTCCATCTCTCTCTCTCCCTCTTCCTTTCTTTCTTTTTCCCTTTCTTTCTCACTCTCTCTCGTCTTCGTGTTCTGGTACCTGGCATCATTTTTTAATTAGTTTCTCAATCATGATCTGGAAAGGAAGTATTCTAGATTAACATCACTAAAAACAGCTTTGGTAAAGCAAGTACAAGATATTTCAGAGTTGTGATGCAGTACTTTTTTTTTTTGAGATAAGGTCTCCCCATGTAACCTACGCTGGTCTTGAACTTGGAATCCTCCTCCCAAGTGCTGGGATTACAGACATGCACCACTATGCCAGATTTCAGCTCAGATCTTGACCCAGGTTACCCAATCCACAGGACAACAGTAGTTTGCAAGACAATTATTCCCCTTCTTTGAGGCTACTGCCTAAACTCATGGCTCCAGAACCAGATTCAACTGGGTTTGTTTCCAGGGTTCCAGGGTTTGTTTCCAGGGTTCCAGGGTTTGTTTCCAGGGTTCCAGGGTTCCAGGGACCTTGGATATATTTCTTAGTCCGCCTGAACCTGAGTTTCCACATCTGTCAAACCTTCTTAGTATGGTTGAGTGAATTAATTTACACAACACAAGAGAAGCACAGTAGTGCCTGGAAAACAGGGGACAATTAGCAGGGAACGGCTCTCTTCATTACAAAAAACAAGGGTGCTTTTTGCAGATGGAGAAAACCCGTTATCTGTCATTCTGTTTCCTCTCTGGGACTGATGGCTGTGGGTTCCTGGAGGGAGCAAGGGCTCTCTGACCTGAGGACAGAAAAATCCTTCACCCAATTCTTAACTCTGAACCTTGCCTCCTCTCTAAGGACAATGATTGTATCCCCACGTTCCCGTGTCGCCTGCCTGGCTTAGTCTCTTGGTGTGCTGTGAGGCACAGAGGGACAAAGCCATCCATGTACACTCCACAAGATTAAAAGGGAAGATTGTAACAAAATTAAAGAGAAGATTATGTCATCCATGATTTCACTGCAGCCCCAAGTGTGGTCCACAGCCCCCTGGTTAGGCATGCAAATTCTCAGGCCACCCTAGGGCTCATGGGTTAGAAATTCTGGGGATGGGACTGTCTATGGGCCTTTAACCAGAGCTCAGGTGATTCTGGGTGCCCTCAAGTTTGGGAATTACTGCATTATGATCTCAGAGGAGGGGAAGGGGTGAGATATCCCCAAGAAACTAACTCTATTGAGTAATTCCACCGGCAGATTCTTAGGAATGATAAAATGCTCTTTCCCGTTACCTTCTACCTTCTTATGCAGAAAGATATTCAAACATGTTGTGATATTTACTTATTTAATTCATTTGTTTTTGAGGCAGGGTCTCATTGCGTAGTCTGGGCTGGCCTCTAACTTGCAATCCTCCTGAATTAGTCTCCCGAAAGCTGGAATTATAGACATGGCCCACCACACCTGGCTTCAAATATGTTTTTTTTTTCTTTTTAATTGTTGTGCCAGGTGGGGGTACATTGTAACATTTAAGAGAGTTCTTACAATATTTCAAATATATCATACTTGAATTCACCCCCTCCACTATTCTCCTTTATCCAGCCCCTACTGGTCAGTGTTATGGACTGAATTGTGCCTGCCCCTCCCCCCCATTTATAGATTGAAACTCTGACCCCATTACCTCAGAACATGACTATGTTCAGAGCTAGGTCTTTAAAGAAACCCTTAAGGAAAAACTATGAGTGGGCCCTAATGCAGTATGACCTTATAAAGAGAAATTCAACAGAGCTAGGAACAGAGGAAAGACCGCCTGGAGATACAGGGAAAAGCCAAGGATAGAGACCTCAGAAGAAACCAGTCCTGCTGACACTTTGATCTTAGACCTTCAGCCTCTAGACCTGTGAGAAATAAATTTCTGTTGCTTAACCACCCAGCCTGTGAGATTTTGTTATGGCAGGCAGCTCTAGCAGATGAGCACGGCCACTGTGGAGCACAAAGCAGTGTAGAGCATACCCAGTCAAAGCTGGAAGCCACCAGCAGAGGTGATTGCAGGCTTCTGAGCTTTGGGCTTGCAGGGAGAAAGCCATTCTTCTCCCTCTCTAGTGAAGGCAGAAAATAGGTGCTATTCTTCACTTCCTAAGTGACAATAGTTGCCGAGAGAGAGATCAGAATCCATGATAAAAGCACTATGAAATCAGAATGACAGTGGGAAGGAATTATTTGTTCTACAAGCATCTCATTTGCACATAACTTTTGAGGAATATCTGCGACCTTGTGCGAGTGATGCCATAAGTGTCTGGAAGAAAAGTGTTGGATGGACCAGAAGAGCCTGTAGATTGGGTACAAGAATATTATTCACATCATATCTAAAGGAAATCGAGGACCTTTATGTAAATGGGTTTACTCTCTATACTCTCTTTGGGCTTCACCTGAATTTATTTATTTAATCAATCAATCTTTTCTGGGTCTTTTTTCATTTTATCTTATCTTTTATCAGGAGGTTCCATTCATTACTTTTTCTAAAAATTTTTATTATCATATTATTGTATTGGGGTATTTTGTGACAGTTACAAAAGTGCTTGCAATATATCTTAGTCAAGTTCACCCCCTCCATCGTTCTCCTTTGTCCCTCCTCTCCCTGTTCTTGGAACAGCTTCAACAGGCTTCATTTTTTCATTTGCATTCTTGAGTACGTAATCATTCCACCATGTTCACTCTCCTCCACCCTTTCCTTATAGCCTCCCCTCCCACTGATGCCAACCCCTCCACCCCCAGGCTGAAACTGTTTTATCTTCCTGTCCTCTGTTTTTGAAAAAAGACATATATTTCTGTTTGTTTAAGATCGCTACACAAGGATTTCATTATGGCAGTTCCTTATATGTATGTATTAGATCCCAAATTTGTTCATCCTTCACCTGCATTTACATCATTATTTTTTTTTTCCTCTGGAGATTAAGACCTAGCAGTATGGCCAGGTCTAGCATGGGTCCAGTAAGTCTGGGACCAGGTTGGTGGATGAGGCTAAGAAGATTGAGAGAACATCAAGATGGTCATTAATTATTATATATGGTTCAAGTTCAAAACCTCACTATGACTACAAATTTACTGATGAATTTAGCTCCTGTATACTTTTCAGTTGAAAAGTGAAAGTAAACTTTGACCATAGGCTATGATTGTCAATAGACTGACCCCATAAGCAAATCTTTTTTATTTCTTTTCCTTTTTTTTTTTTTTTCCCCTTTTTGAGACAGAGTTTTGCTGTAGTGCCCAAGCTGTCCTCAAACTTGATGAGTAGTTTGGGCTGCCCTTAAACTCACAATGCTCCTGTCTTAGCCTCCTGAGTGCTGGGATTACAGGGGTATATCCCCTGCCACCATGCCTGGCTACAAATCTTGTTCTATTTTTTGACTATGCCTGCATCAGTGACAAATCTTATTTTCTACATTTATTAATTCAGCATGCTGGTTAATTTTATGTGTCATCTTAACTGGGTGCCATGGGGTGCATGGCACCCCATGATCTCGGAGGATGTTTTTAGAAGGAATTAATGTACATCAGTAGATAAGTAAAGCAGGTTGTCCTCCCTGGCGTGCACGGGCCTCATTCCATCCATTGATAGCCTAAACTGAATCGTCCTCCAAACATCAGAGATTCCTCCTGTCTTTGAACTGGAACATCAGCTTTTTTCTACCTTCAGACTTAACATTGGCTTTTCCTGGATCTTAAGCCTTCAGCCTTGGACTGGAGCTGCACCATGGATGCTTCTGGAGCTCTGGTTTGTGGCTTCACCCCAAACATCGCAGTGCTGTCAGCCTCATGTGAGTCAATTCCCTACAACAAACCGAAGTGTATGCATATTTGAATTTGTGCACATGTACATACATAATCAGTTTGCTTAGGTTATTGGTTTGAGGTTATATATTTTGATTTGGGAATCAAGTCAAACACACCCCCACATCCTATTGATTCTGTTTCTCTGGAGAATGCTGACTAATACACTCAGTGACTATGGGTCTACTGGTGGCTAGATCCATGGCACTGGGCTCCAAGCCCGAGATGCAGAGTGAATAAGGCAGTCCAGTTTCCTATCCTAATAAAGTTTCTAGTTTACAGCTTAGACTATAGGGAGAGGCAGACCTTAGATACATCACTGCAAATAATTAACTAAAATTGCAGTAAGTGTCATTGCGAAAATATACCAGGAAGCCAGGGAGGTGGTGGTGATACGTGCCTGTAATCCCAGCTAAGGCAGAAGGACTGCTGGAGCCCAGGAATTTGAGGCCAGACTGGACAACATAGTGAGAACCCCCCTCCTCTCAAAATAAATAAACAAGGAGCTCTAGGCATACAAGCAGGAGCCTGGCCTACTTTGGGCTCCAATGAGAAAGTAATGGAGAGCTGTGTAAGCTGAGCTCTGAGGGGGCGAGGGGAACAAGTCTGGTGACAGCAGACAGGATTGGGAAAAATCCTGGACACGGGCAGTAGCCTGGTTAGGATCCCCCAGGTGTAGACAGTGCCTTGATGTCCCAAAAGAGAAGGACAGCTGTGGTGGAGCAAAGAGCCAGAGTTAGCCTAATAAAGAGCCCATGTGTCCTCTTCTGTTTTCTTGAAGAGATTGTGCAGATCTGGTGATTCTTTAAATGCCTGGCAGAACTCACCAGAGAAACCATCTCCTCTCAGAGTTTTCTTTTTTTGTGTTTTAAAACTATGAGTTCAAACACCAAGGCAAAAATTCCACTGAACAACGAATAGACACCTGAACAATGAAGGACAAGAATGAAACCAGTTCATGCTGAGGGGAGGTCACACACCAGAGAGGGAGGGGAAAGAAGGAGGTTAAGAAAGTGATATGGTTGCCGTACTCTCACTACAAGAATGAATATAGACTATTTAAACCTGTTGAAATCACCATAACAAAGGGACTGATGTAGAAAGGAGAAAAATGGAGGGAATGAACCAATTTGGATATAATACATATTAACATGGAAATGTCATAACGAAACTCTCTGTGTAGCTATCTTAAACAAACAGAAATGACTGTTTTCAAAAATGAAGGACAGGAAGGTAAAACAGGTCCTGTCTGAAGGTTGGTACCAGTGCGAGGGAGGAGGATATGAAGGAAGGGTGTAGGAGGGTGAATATGGTGGAATCCTATGTACTCATGTATGAAGATGGAAAAATGAGACCTGTTGAAACTGTTCCAGGAATGGGGGAGGGGAGATAATGGAGAATGATGGAGGTAGTGAATGTGACTAAGCACTTTTGTGAATGTCACAATGTACTCTCAGTACAACAATAATATAATAAAAATAAATAAATAAAAGTAAAATAAAATTAGGACTTCAATTTCTCTCTCTCTCTCTCTCTCTCTCTCTCTTTGTTTTTCAGCAGTTTGAACTCCAGATCTCGTGTTTGCTAGGAAGGCACTTGGGCCACATCGCTCCCCCCACAATTTCCTTAAAAGTTATGAGAATATTCAAATTATTAACTTCATATTGGATGAATTGTGGTAGTTTGTGCTTTTTGAAGTATTGGTCCTTTGTGAAACATAAGTTGTGAAACTTATGTGTGTAGAGTTATTTATAATATTTATTATTGTTATTAATTATTAAGATAGGGTCTTGCTATGTAGTGCAGGCTAACCTGGAACTCGCTCTGTAGCCTGGGCTGATCTTGAACTCATGATCTTCCTGCTCAGGGTCCCAAGTGCTGGGATCGCAGCCACACCTGGAATTTCTTATCTTTTTGATGTCTGCAGAATCTATAGTCGTGTTCCATTTTATTCCTGATAGTGGTACTGTGTGCCTTCTCCCTTTTTCCCTTTCTCCATCTTGCTAGAGGTTTGTTAATTGATTTTTAAATAGAACCAGCTTTTTTTTAAAACTATTTTTAGTATACATTGATAGTACAATGAAGTTTCCTTGTGATGATTCCATAGGTGTGTACAGGGTATTTTGAACAAGTTCATCCCCTCTATTATATTCCCTTAGCCCCGTAGCCCCTCTTTTTCCCCCTTCCCTTTTTCAAGCAGTATTTGGTGGGTCTTATTATGTTATCTTCATATATGTGTGTGTGTGTGTGTGGATTATGTATGCATGTTTATGTATGTATGTGCGTGTGTGTGTATGTATGTGTGTGTGAGACATGTAGTCTATCGTCTTCATTCACTCCCCACCAATGCCCTCTCCTTTCCTGTTGGTTGATAGAATTATTTAGTTCTTTTATATTTATTTTTTGCTGATTTTCTTTACTTCTTTTTTCTTTCTTCCTGCCTCTTTTTCCTGTCTTGTTTTTTGATGATTTTGCTGTGTAGCCCAGGTTGGCCTCAAACTTGAAATCTTCCTGCCTCAGCCTCCTGAGAGCTGGGATTAGTCATGAACCACCATGGCCAGTTTTTTTTCTTTCTGTTTTTTTGAGACAGAATCTCACTATATACCCAGACTAGCTTCAAACTCACTACTCAACTCAGGCTGGCCTTGAACTTGTGATCATCCTGCCTCAGCCTCCCAAGTGCTAGAATTATAGATGTATACCATATGCTGAATTTCCCACCTTGTTTCTATCTAAATTTCTCTCCAGTTGTATCAGTTGTTGAGAAAGAAGGTATTGGAGTCTACACCTGTAATCATGGGTTTTTCTGTTTCTTTTTAGAGTTTTATCAGTTTTTGCTTCACTTGTTTTGCAGCTCTGTTTGTGTTGCATACACGTTTAGGACAGATATTTATTCTTGGTGAACTGACCCTTTTGTCATTGCATGTTTTTCTCTATCTCTGGTAACTTCCTTGCTCTGAAGTGTACGTTATATGAGTTGAGTATAACTACTCCTGCTTTCTTTTGGTTAATGTTTGCATGATATATATTTTCCCATCTGCTTACTTTATTTTGTTTTTCTTTTTTTTGAGACAGGGTCTCCCTCTACATTCAGGCTGGGTTTGAACTCACTATGTAGCACAGACTTACCTTGAAATCCTAATCCTCTTGCCTCAGCTTCCGGAATGCTAGGATTACAGGTTTGTACCACCATGCCTGGCTTATCCACTTACTTTTAATCTATCTATAGAATTATGTTTGAAATTAGTTTTTTGTAGACAGCATATGGTTGGAAAAATTTTTTAATGCACTCTGCCATTTTTTTGGGCAGTACTGGGATTTGAACTCAGGGCTTTGTGCTTGCTAGGCAGCTCTATCACCTGAGTCACATATCCAGTCCTTTTTTGCTTTAATTATTTTGTGGCTAGGGTCTCTTGTTTTTGTCTGGGGCTGGCTTTGGACTGAGGTCCTCCTATCTATGCCTCAATGTAGCTGGGTCTGTAGGCATGTACCGCCATGCCTGGCTTATTTGTTGACATGGGCTCTCACTAACTTTTTTGCCTGTGCTGGCTTTGAACAGTGTTCTTTCTCATCTCTGCCTCCTGAGTAGCTGAGATTACAGGTGTGTGCTACTATGCCTCGCCTACCCATCTGTTTTTTTCCATTGGTGTTTTAGATCATTTACATTTATTGCAATTATTGACATGGTAGAGCTTATAACTGCCATTTAAGTTTTTGTTTTTTGTTTGTTTTGTTTTCTTTCTGAATTATGTTGTCTTTTCCCCATCTGCCTATGCATTACTTAGTCATTTCTTTTATAATTTTGTTTTCATTTATTTATTGTTTATTTGAGTGTCTCTCTTTGTATAGCCTTTTATGGTTACTCTAGTCATTAAATTAAATATTATGAGTAACTGTGATAAGATCTGTGTGTGTGTATGTGTGTGTAAATTGTGTATTGACCATTTTTTTGTTTTGTTTTTAGAGATAGGGTCTTGCTACGTAGTCCTAGGATGACTGTGAACTCCTGATCTATCTGCTTCAGCCTCCCAATGGTATCTGACATTTTACTGTTTCAAGTGAAGCATGGAATTCTTTCTTTCCCTTATGTTCTGTTACTGTCCCTGGTTATAAGTCTCAAATATTCCATTTACATACCTTTAGACCTATAGCAGTGTTGTCCTTTTTCCTTAGATTTAAAAAAACCCAAAAAACTCCAGAAAGAAAACATACTGTGTTTTCTCATGTTTTTTATTCTTTCTTTTTTTTTCTTCTTCCCTGATAGTCTAACATTACTTCTTTTATCATTTCCTTTCTATCTAGGGAACTTCCTATACCATTCTTTTAGGTTGTGTCTGATGGTGATGAATTCTGTTTTCCTTCTGAGATGTTTAAATTTTTCTGTTTTTCCTGAAGAATGTTTTCTATGAATACAGAATTCTGGATTGACACTTCTTTCATTTCAGCACTTGGGAAATATGTCCCTTCCTTGTGGCTTCCACAATTTCTGATGGGAATTCTATCATTATTAGGATTGTTTCCCCCTACAGATAAGGCTGCTTTCAGAATTTTTCTGTTGTTGCTTTCAAGATTTTTTTCCTTTGACTTTATAATTCTGAGGTTTGACTTTGATGTGCCTTGGCAGAGATTTCTGTGAAGTTTTCCCCTTTGAGTACACTGAGTTTCTTGATTTTGTAGGCTCATTTTTTGCCAAATTTGAGATATTCAATCATTATTTCTTCAAATAGATTTTTGGTTCTTCCTCTCTCTTCTCCTCTTCTGTGACCCCAATGATGTTAATGTCAGATTTGTGCTTAATCCATAGGTTCTTGTGGCCCTGTTAATTTTTTTGTTCTATTTTCTCTCTGTTATTTAAATTAGGTGGTTTTAATTCTTCTACCTTCAAGTTCAGTTTGTTTTCCTTGTCTCCGCCATTCTGCTGTTGAGCTCATTCATTTATGTTTTTAAAATTTCAGTTATTATATTTTTCAGTTCTAACATTTCCATTTGATTTCTCTTTAAATCTTCTGTTTCTTTCTTGAGGCTTTCTTTTTTCCTTTGTTTCAAGTATGTTCATAATTGTTCCTTGGAACATTTTTATGACAGCTATTTCAAAATGTCAGATAATTCTATCTCTGCCATATTAATGTTGATACCTATTGATTGTATTTTTAAGTTCAAGTTGAGATTTTCCTAGTGCTTACTATGAGAAGTGATTTTTTATTGAAACCTGGACAATTTGAGAATTATGTTATGAGACACCAGATCTTATTTAAAGCTCTTGCTTTTTCTGGATTTCCTCTAACACCATTCTAGCTGTGAGTCACCTTTGCATTAATGTTGGGTGGGGTAGCAATCCAGGTTCTCCACTCAGCCTCCATTGACACTTGAGGACAGGAGAGGTTCCTTATTACTGTGGAGTACAGATGGGAATTCTGGCTCCCCATGCTGCCTCTACTGATAGAGAGGCAGACTCTAACTTCTGAACAATGGTAAAAGTCTTGTGTCTCCTCTAGATCTTCTTGGATACCCAGTGGATTAGGGGAAGCACCCCATTGCCAGTGTGGAAGTCCAGACCTCCTACTTTTTTTGTTGGCATGGATGGAGGTGGATTCAAAGATTTTGTTTGAATGGTGTAGAGTAATTATTATCTAAAAGTTTTCTGTTTTTCTAGGCTTATTTTTTCCTGGTTCTATGAATAGAGATCAGGTTTTTGGGGGACTCACTTTGTCTATAATCATTGGCATTCTGTATGCCTGCTTTCTCTATGTTTGGGATATTTGAGATAATATAGAAACCCAGGAAATTCATCATTGCATCATTCTTGGGGTCTTTAGGTCCTTAGTTGACCATCTTTCCACTTTGTATATAAGGTCCAAGGTTGACTATCTATCTATCTATCTATCTATCTATCTATCTATCTATCTATCTATCTACCTATCTATCATCTCTGTCTTTCTGTGTGAATGGTCTAGTTGCACTGGCAGGAGAGACAGGAAAAAATACTTCTCTATCTTTCTGGAAACAGACTCTTTAGTGTATATTTAGACTATTTTTCAAGAAATTTCTTTAATTCCAGCCACAAATATGGTTATAAATGAAACTTTAGTCTTTAAAATTGAATCCAAATGGAAGATTGTTGAATGTAGGTTCTTTGAGATATTGAGCTACACTATTTCTTAGGAGTAAACCTCCTGCCTTGCATTTTACAGAGAAGTCTGGGTTTTATTATTTTAAATAAAAGCATTTTGGTTAACCAATACATTATGAGTGTGAGAAAAACCTAACAGAAGCCTGATCCCCAAGAATTTTCATTTTTTTTTTATTGTTGTGCTGGGTGTGGGTACATTGTAGCATTTACAAAGGTTCTTTCAATGTATCATATATATCATACTTGAATTCACCCCCTTCTTTTTTCCCCCCTCCCCTCTCCCATAATTCCTGGAACAAGTATCATTTTTGTATTTATGTACATGTATACATTGTTTGCATCATATTCATCTTTCTACCACCCCTTCACCTTGAACCTGTGCCCTCCCATTCTCTGATTTTATAGAAGAAAAACATAAAAGATAAAATGAGAAACATGACATTTTGCTAGTTTCAGATAAAGATAGCTATGCAGGGAGTTTCCTTGTGTTGTTTCCATGCATATATGTATTATAGCTTCAACTGATTCCCCTCTTCCAGTCCTCTTATTCCTCCCTAGTCTGCTTCCCATGGTGGCCCCAGCCAGTTTAAAATTTCTGTATTCCTTCCTGTACAGTGAGCACATCAACTGCATTCAAGTTTTTGGTTTCCTTCCCTTGCCCTATCCCTCCCTTGCATAGCCTCCCCTTAGTGTGACCCCTGCCCCATAATATTGCTGCATTTGTTTTAGGTCTGTAATCCACATATGAGGGAGAACATGTGGCTTTTGGCCTTCTGAGCCTGGCTAACTTCACTTAAGATGATATTCTCCAATTCCATCCATTTACTTGTGAATGACCAAATTTCATTCTTCTTTGTGGCTGAGTAAAATTCCATTGTGTGTAAATACCACATTTTCTTAATTCATTTGTCAGCAGCGGGGCATCTTGGCTCCATAGCTTGGCTATTGTGAATAGTGCTGCAATAAACATGAGTGTGCAGATGCTTTTGTAGTCACCTGACTCACATTCCTTCAGGTATATCCCTAGGACTGGTATTGCTGGATCATATAGCAGATCTATGTTTAATGTTTTAAGGAACCTCCATATTGTTTTCCATAGTGGTTATACTAGGTTACATTCCCACAAGCAGTGTATGAGGGTTCCTTTTTCCCCACATTGTCACCAACATTTGTTGGTGGTGGTGTTCTTGATGAGGTGGAATCTTAGTGTGGCTTTGATTTGCATTTTCTTTATGGCCAGGGATGGTGAGCATTTTTTCATGTGTTAGCTATTTGGATTTCTTCCTTTGAAAAAGTTCTGTTCAGTTCCATTGCCCATTTCTTTATTGGGTCATTGATTTTTTTGGGAGTTTGATTTTTTGAGCTCCCTGTATATTCTGGTTCTCAATCCCTTATTTGATGTATAGCTAGCAAAGATTTTTCTCCCATTCTGTGGGTGGCCTCTTCAATTTGGAGACCATTTCTTTTGTTGGGCAGAAGCTATTTAATTTCATGTAGTCCCATTTGTTGGTCCTTTCTCTTAGTTGCTGAGCCACTTGTGTTCTACTGAGGAAGTCCTTGCCTATGCCTATTGCTGCCAGTGTATTCCCTGCTGTTTCCTGTGCTAGCTTCAGGGTTTCAGGTCTTTTATTAAGTTCCTTAATCCACTTTGAGTTGATACTTGTACAGGGTGACAAACTTGGATCTAGTTTCAGTTTTCTGCATGCATATATCCAGTTTTCCTGGTTACATTTGTTGAAGAGGCTGTCTTTCCTCCATTGTGTGTTTTTGGCACCTTTGTAAAAAATTAGGTGGGTGTAGCTATGTAGCTTCATATCTGGGTCCTCTATTCTGTTCTACTGGTCTTCATATCTGTTTTTGTGTCAGTACCATGCTGTTTTTATTACTATGGCTTTGTTGTATAGTTTGAAGTTGGGTATTGTGATATCTCTGGTGTTGCTCTTTTTGCTCAGTATTGCCTTGGCTATTTGCAGTCTTTTGTGTTTCCAAATGAACTTTAGGATTGATTTTTCAATTTCTGTGATGAATGTCATTGGGATTTTGATGGGAATTGCATTAAACATATAGATTGCTTTTGGTAGTATAGCCAGTTTTACTATGTTGATTCTGCCAATCCATGAGCATGGGAGATCTCTCCACCTTCTGTAATTTTTGATTTCTTTCTTCAATGACTTATAGTTTTCCTTATAGAGGTCATTTATATCCTTTATTAAGGTTATTCCTATGCATTTGATTTTTTTGAGGCTATTGTAAATGGAATTGTTTTCCTATATCCTTTCTCAATTTGTTCGTTGTTGGTGTATAGAAAGGCTACT
This sequence comes from Castor canadensis, assembly GCF_047511655.1. Lineage (NCBI taxonomy): Eukaryota > Metazoa > Chordata > Mammalia > Rodentia > Castoridae > Castor > Castor canadensis. The sequence continues at coordinate 131,248,111 of NC_133393.1, read as the reverse complement.
GATTTTTGTAAGTTGATTTTGTATACTGCTACTTTGCTGAAGCTATTTGTGGTATCTAGGAGATTTTTGGTGGAATTTTTCAGATCTTTAAGGTATAAGGTCATGTCCTTTGTGAACAGGGACAGTTTGACTTCTTCTTTACCTATTTGTATTCCTTTTATTTCTTCTTCCTGCCTTATTGCTCTGGCTAGGAATTCCAAGACTATGTTGATAGGATTGGAGAGAGTGGGCACCCTTGTCTCATTCCTGACTTTAGAGGAAATGGTTTCAGTTTTTTCCTATTAAGTATGATGTTGGCTAAAGGTATGTATAGCCTTTATTATGTTGAGGTACTTTCCTTCTATTCCTCGTTTCATCAGAGCTTTTATCATGAAATGGAGTCGAATTTTATTGAAGGCTTTTTCTGCATCTATTGAGATGATCAGGTAGTTTTTGTCTTTGCTTCTGTTAATATGCTGTATTACATTTAATGATCTGCATATGTTGAACCATCCCTGCATCCCTGGGATGAAGCTGAGTTGGTCATGGTGAATGATTTTTCTGATATGTTGTTGGATTTCATTTGCTATTTTTATTTTATCAAGGATTTTTGCATCTATGTTCATTAAGGAGATTGGCCTGTAGTTCTTCTTTTTGGATGTGTCCTTGTCTGCTTTTGGGATGAGTGTAATACTGGCTTCTTAGAATGAGTTAGGCAATGTTCCATCCCTTTCTCTTTTGTGGAAAAGTTAAAGGAGTGTTGATATTAGTTCTTCTTTAAAGATCTGGTAGAATTCAGTGGAGAATCTATCCTTGACTTTTCTTTTTGGGGAGACTCTTTATTGCTGCTTCAATTTCATTGCATGTTATAGATCTGTTGAACATTAATAATCTCTTGATTCACTTTTGGATAGTCATATATATCTAGAAATTTGTTCATTTCTTCTAGATTTTCCAATTTATTTGAATAGGTTCTCATAGTAGTCCCTGATGATTCCCTGGATTTCCTTGGTGTTTGTTGTTATCTCCCCTTTTTTGTTTCTAATTTTATTAATTTGGGTCTTTTCCCTCCTCATTTTAGTTAGATTTTCCAGGGTTTTGTCAATCTTGTTTATTTTTTCAAAGAACTAGCTTCTGTTTTGTTGATTCTTGATTCTTGGTTTTTTTTTTTTTTTTTTTGGTCTCTATTTCATTGACTTTAGCCCTTATTTTTATTATTCTCTCCTGCTTGTTTTGTGTCTAGCTTGTTCTTGTTTTTCTAGGAGTTTGTGATGTAGCATTAGGTCATTTTTTTTTTTGAGATCTTTCTGTCCTTTTAATATATGCACTCATGGCTATCAACTTTCCTTTTAGGACTGCCTTTGCTGTATCACATAGGTTCTGATGGGTTTCCATTTTTATTAAATTCTAGGAACTTTTTGATTTCCTCCCTTATTTCTTCTATGACTCACTGATCATTGAGCAATGTGTTGTTCAGCCTCCAATTGTTTGTGTATTTTCTGCTGCTGCTTTTGTTGTTGAGTTCTAATTTTATTGCATTGTGATCAGATAATATGCAGAAGTTTATTTCAATTTTCTTGTATTTGTTGAGACTTGCTTTGTGCCCTAAGATATGGTCTATTTTAGAGAAAGTTCTATGGGCTGCTGAGAAGAATGTATATTGTGCTGTTGCAGGATGGAATACTCTGCAGACATCATCAGTTCCAGTAGCATATGGTGTAATTTAGTTCTAGGATTTCTTTGTTGATTTTTGTCTGAATGACCTATTTATTGTTAATATAGGGGTATTAAAGTCCCCCACGACCACTGAGTTTGGATCTATATGTGGTTTTTAAGTCTTTTAGTATGTTTCATTGAACATATTAAATGACAGTTGTGTGTACTGACATTGGATGCATATAAGTTGATAATTGTTATTTCCTCTTGATGTATTGCTCCTTAAGGATTTTCATTTTGGAAAATGAGATTACTTTTTTCTTTTCTATTTTTTTTAGCTTATTAAAAAAAAGCTAATTGAGATTAAAGCCAGGGCCTCACCCATAGTAGGAAGCTCTACCACTGAGCTCCTTTAGTTGGTAATGAGACATCACAGTCTACCCATAGGCAACTGACATTTATTTTGATGCATTATTTTGCTAATCACCTAGATTATTGTCAGAGAATAATGATAACAGCAATAATAAAAGTGAACACTTACAGAATAGTTTACTATGAGGCAGGTAAGAGTCAGTGAGCTCTCTAGAGCTGTTTTTTGTTTTTACTGTCTCACATAAAATTCACTGTGGGCTTATTCAGAAGATAGTAATATTTTCTTCAGCTTACAGAGGAATTAATAGAACTTCAAAGAAGTTAACAGCCGTGGGAGAAACTGAGTGTCACTCACACCATCATTCATATTGTAGACAAGCACCATCTGATAGAAATAGCCTCAACAATAATAGCCACATTAAAAAGGCAAAAATGTAAGAGTAGTTTTAATAATATATTTTATTTAACTCAATATAGTTGGAATATTATCATTTCAACACACCATCAGTATAAAAGTTGTTATTGAGACATTTACCTTCATTTTCTGCACTAAGCATATACATACTTAATTTCCAGCACATCTCAGTTTGGAGACTAATTTTTTATTAGAAAAAATTAATCTATATTTAGATTTCATAAAATATATAGTTGAGAAAGTCAATACATATACATAAGTCATTCCAAACACAGTCAGAAGTTCTCCAATAAGTAATTATGGTGTATAATTAAATTAAAAAAATTTTTTTTCAGTACTGGGGATTGAACCCAGGACCTCCTGTTTACTAAGGAAGTGCTTTACCATTTGTACTATGATCCCAGTCCTAAGTTAAAGTTTAAATTAATTAAAATAGAATACAATTAAAAATACTTTCTCAATCACTGTAACCAGATTTCAAGTGCTCATTTAGCCATGAGTGAGCTTTCTAGAGCATTCTGTTATTCTGCCTGAATCCAATTTTCTTTAGAGGGTAGACTCTCAAGAGGAACAAAACTTATACCACAGCCAGAAAGAGGGAGAAATTCATGGAAGTGAAAGAAGGGTCAGCCAAAGGTCAAGAGAAAAGACCTTCCTTTTGGCTCTTGCTAAGGTTACAGTAGGTTCTAGAATCCTAGGTAGCCAGGGAAGGAAGTTGACATGTTTTTCCTCCATTTCTGAGAATATATTACATGTGTAGCTCAGTAAACCTGGCTTTTCCAAGAGGGCTGTCTTGATCTATCAAGGATTAAAGCTAAATGAAAATAGCATTGAGCTCCTAACAGAATACCTCATCAGCTGAGCATTCTGTGAGCTCATGAGCCATGCCCTGTAACGATTAGTCACTCAGTGAGAGGTCCAAGCAAAAGCTGAACCCTCCACCACAAACCATGGAATTAAAAAGACCTCAGATTTATTCTTGTGGTAGTTGCTCACGGGGGCCCGTCAGGTTATGGAATGTGTCCTGAAGTGGCAGAAATTGTACCCTGGACCTGAAGGGTAGTTCTTGACCTTTCAAATCCATTTCACAGCAATAAATAATTTCATGAACTCTCTTAGAAGCAGGACAATTCACTTTTTGTTATTTTTGCAAGTAACTAGAAAATAAAGAAGTGATTTTAGATTTTTAAAAAACAGCTTAAGGGCTGGGGTTGTAGCTCAGTGCTAGAGTGCTTGTCTAGCATGTGTAAAGCCCTTGCTTCTATCCCCAGTACAGAAAAAATCAAGAGAGGTATATAATTAAAGATTATATTGAAACATAGTTTGGCATATTTTGTGATGATACTTATTATGCATAAAGGCCAATTTTTAACTTTCTCCTACTTACCAAATGACAAATGCTATTTAATTTACTCTAAACAAATTGCAGGAAAAAGCCTGAACTGACAAATGAATATAAAAATAGCATTATAACTCATTTGCTTTGGAGACTAGATGCATATTACGATGTAGACTGAGACTGGACTATGTATTATAGCACCAATTATAATGGCAGTGACAATCCGATGGCTGGAATTCTTGCATTTTGTGTGCTTAAAAATTTAAATCATTACTTTAATTTGATTATCTTGCATGTTTTATTTGTCCAAGGAAAGATAGATTGAGGGCTCTGGGCTCTCAATATATGGAAACACATACTCATTTGCACAGAGGTTAAGAGAATGAATTTTGAAATCAATTGTCTGGGTTTGAATGTGACTCTGCCATTTCCCAGCTGTGTGACACTGGGAAGTTACCTAAACTCTCAGTACCTTCTTTACCTTGGCTAAAAATTTGATTTTTTTCTTAGCTTAAGCTTCTTCTTACTTTTCTTTTTCTATTTTTTTTTTTTGAGACAGAGACTCATATAGGCCTGGCTAGCCTCAAACACATGATCCTCCTGCCTCCTGAGAGCTGGGATTATGGGCATGCACCACTATGTCTGGCTCTTAAAAATGATGTCAGTTATAGTATCTGCTTCCTGGAGGCTGTTGTGAGAATTAGACCAGTTCACATATGCAGGGGGCTTACAACAGCTCACGTGAAAGGCTCAGTGAATGTCAGCTATGGTGTATTTCCACCTGTATCTTCCGTCAACACATCAAAAGCTGAAGTTATCAGTTACTTGCTCTCCATCTACTTTCTGTGTAAGCTAGAAGTACTCTTCACACTAAAAGCCCATGATACAACTTTTCTTCTACTTCCCCTTCATCTAGTCACTCAGTAAACACTGACTGTTTCAGCTCTTATTTCTAAAAGTTATTGATTCTTCTATCTCTATGACCATTGCCTCTTAAATGTTCCTTCTGTTATTTTTTGCCCACTCAATTTTTCACATAGTACAGACCCAGTTATGACCTAAGTCTGAGCAAAGTCCTCTCCCACCAGTGGTTCTCCATTGCTTATAAGACAGATCCAAGTTGCTTAGCATAGAGTGAATATATGGTCTTCTGTAATCAGTTTCTGCAGATTCATTCATTCATTCATTCATTTATTCAACAAACACTTATTGAGCACTTACCATGTATTAGTCTACAGCTCTGCTACATCTGCCTGATGTTTTTTCTGAATGCCATGCTGTTTATAGTTTCTTGAACTTATAGCCATTTCTAACCTCTCACAAGTTCTTTCCTTTGAATGCTCTTTCCTGAAGCCACTTAGCCTCTGACCCAGGACTTGGATTCATATTTTTCCTGGCTATATACCCAAAGCTCCCTGTCCACCACACCACAGTTCAGGACCCAGCACCTGTCCTGCATTAGCCTCTCAGAAAAAGCTTTCTGAAACCATGAGGCTATTTATGGCAACAATCAACCTAGCTTTGAGGTAGATTTACTAGTTGTTATAGAGATCATCTTGAATCACTTTCTGACTTCTCTTCACCTTAGTGAGTTTCAAATTCTTTAGTCTTAGAAAGGCCTGGGCACTTATATGGTTTTTATTGTGAATTTTAGGAGAGGTACTGTGCCTCACATTGGTCTAATACATTGGTCTGGACAAAGCGACCATAAGATATCTGAATGTGTCCTCTGTCCAACTGCCCAAGTTTGTCTGAGGCTACAAAAGTAGAAGAATAAGTTTTTGACCAGGGTGGTGGTACATGACTATAATCCCAGCACTTGGGAGGCAGGAAGAACTTGAGTTCAAGGTTAGCCTAGGCTGCATAGTAAGACCAGGTCTTAAAACAAAAATGAACAAAACCCCCCCAAAAACCCATAGCTTTTGGGATCAGTTTCTTGTCTTCCCTTTCCCAGGCCTGCCATAGCTTACATTTCTTCCTTTTGTTTGCAGTACTGAGGTTGGAAATCGGGGCCTCAGGCTTGCTAGACAGGCATTCTTCCTGCCTGAGCCACACTTCTTGTTTCATTCCGTGTCCACTTTGAGCAAGCCCTCTCCAGAACCACTTCTTATGACCCTGCAGGCCCTTGGTGTAGAATCTTTTTCTCCACTTGCCCACAGTTCCCCACACTGTGTGTGAGTTTGATGATCTTTCTCCAGATCCCAGTCTTTTCCTAGTACTGAAACCTGGCTCCTCACTGTCTCAGTCTCTGTTCTCCTGTTCTTTCTTTGTGCGAACTGATCGGCTTCTTAAATTTGCATAAATTTCATAGAGGAAGGTAAGAACTTTCCAGGACATCTCTCTTGAGAGCTTGGGCACAGATGGGGTGTTTTGGGTGTGTGAGTGGGGGGGGGGTGATGGTGATGAGGGTATCAGGAGTAGAACTGAGGGGCTTTACTTAGAAGTTAATTTGACTGTATCCTAAGGCAGAACATGCTGGAGAACTAGGAGAGAACAATCAATCCCACGAGCGCTTTCAAATCCTCTAAGCTTAGTTTGAACATAAGACGAGGAAAAGCCACCAGTTCTGGCTCATAGGAAGAATATATAATGCATGCTCCTGTTGCTCTGCCAAGACTGTGCTAGGAACAATGCCTGGCGTAAGAGGCAATGGGTTTACATTTGCAGAACCTCACTTTTTCTAGGAACAGTTGCTCAATTGTCTCTCACTTTAGCTCCAAAAGCCACCCGTGACAGTGACCGAAGTTGAGAGTACAAGAGGGCTAATTATTTTAATTCTTTGTTTCTGAGAAGGTTCGTTTTACTGCTGGATTCTCCAGTTCCAAGAGAAAAATGAAACTGTAAAGAAAGCTTTGAGGTGCTTTGGCTTTCCCCAAAAAGCTGTCCTAGCTGGGGGTGAGGAGTGTGGTGAGCAGAACGATAGCACTGATGCCCAGATTGGTCTTCCTGAGAACTGCCCTGGCTTCCTTCCTGTCCTCTGTGGCTCCTCCTTCCATGCCTCTCTCCCTTCCCCATCTTTATTCTTTCGCTAGGACCCAGGCTCTGTTTTATGCTGTCTCAAAGTCACTCAAATATGAGGTAGTAGTATTGCAAGCAGAAGCCCTTTTCTCAGGTGGCCTGGGGTACCAAATCCTAGTCTGAATCCTCACTGCCTTGCTGTTCCACACTTCTGACATCTTGGGGGCCTTACCACGACTCTGCTGAAATTGGCCCAGCCTTTCTCAAACGTCAGTCTCTTCTGAATACTCTTCAGAAGTCTGAAAGAACATACTGTCATTCTTTCTTAACTCTTTTAAAAAATTTGGCTGACTTTAATAAACTGCAATAAACTTACTAAAATAGGAACTTTAAATAATCAGCATAAGTGGAAAGTCATTATCCAATGGAAGTTAATGTTAACAATGGAAATGATCATTAAAGTAAAAGCTTTAGATGAATTAAGTTTAGCAGAGTTTGATGGAGCAAGAGGGCATTTGTACTTTGGGCAGTCCTCAGAACCAAAAGAGGCTCAGAGCAGTCAGCTACAAAAAACAAGCAGGCAGTTATTTGCAGATGGAAAAAGGAAGTGATGGATAGAAATGAGATGGTTACAGCTTGCATCCATCTCATTTAAACTGTCAATTAATTCAAATTCAGAAACTGTGAGGGTTAATGAAAACTTTCTTGGGGTCTTAGAATTGCAGTCCAGGAGACCAGGTTCAGATAACCCTGATTCAATGTTCCCAAGAAGGCAGGCTAAGTGCGACCTTATGAGACTATGGAAGGTTTAGAAGGAAGTGTGTGTGTGTGTTACATAACTAATAGTTAAAGAAAGGATGTGTAAGTAGAATGGAAATGTCCATAAAACATGAGTCGGATAATGTCTTGATATGCATCTTGAGCCTGTGGGCACAATGTAATCAGCAGGTTATTCCAGATGACTGTGGTCGGAGGGTGGAGGTGACCAAGTTCACATTCGTAGTCAACAGTTTGACTGGTGCATAAGTCCTGACCTCTTACTGGCCTCCTGACTCCAGTGCGTAAAGTTCTTCCTATGTTGCCCTTGTTATAACTTTCCTTTTGTTTTCACAGAACCTGGTCTGATTTTTTTGGCCACCAATAATTGACTAAAGCTTGGCTATTGTGATTGGCTGAGATTTAGCTATTTGTTACAAAGGTATACTCCTATGTAAGGCTTTTGGTCAATTTGCATAGTAAGTTAGGTTGCTGTCTTTAATGAAAGGACTTCAATGAAAAGGCTGGGGTGGAGCTCAGTGGTAGAGCACATTGTTTGGCCAAGTTGCCACTTCTGTGTTTTGACACTCTAAGAACAATGACCATCCCTGAGAGTTTTCATTGGGTTGAGTGAGACAAACATAAAGTGTTGAGCATGCTCCTAAAAATAAAAAGCACTCAAGAATGTTAACTGTTTCGAGGTGCTGGTGGTTCACACCTGTAATCCTAGCTCGTCAGGCGGCAGAGATCAGGAGGATTGCCAGCCTGGGAAAACAGTTTGTGAGACCCTATTTTGAACAAACCCTTCACAAAAATGGGCTAGTGGAGTGGCTCAAAGTGTAGGCCCTAAATTCAAATCCTAGTACTGCAAAAAAAAAAAAAAAAAAATTCTCCACTTAGTTCTCCCACTGGTGCAAGGAATGAAATTTGAACACAGGCCCTCTTGCCTTTGTGTTTGACAGTCTGTTGCACAGGGCAGTTTGATATTCAAGCAACCACTCCCCTGCCCCATTCTGCCAAAGAGAAATTCATGACTGCACAATTCCCAAAGCCACTTGCTTGGTAATTAACCTACACTGCTTTTTTAAAAATGTCAGCCTTGAGCTGGGCAAGGAGGCATAGGTCTGTAGTCTCAGGAACTCAGGAAGGTAAGGTAGGAGGATGTTTTCAGCCCAGGAGCTGAAGACCAGCCTGGGCACCTTGTTTCAAAAACAAAATAAACAAACAGCCCAACCTTATCAGGTATACTTTACATATAATAAAACCATTCAAATGTAATTTTGGTGAATTCTGACAATTTCTGTTTCTATGTGACCACCGACACAAATTTCACCTTCAGAAGTTCCTCTGGGCCCCTTCCCACTCAATTGCTCTTTCTTTTTCCCTCTAGCTTTCTGTCTTGTTATTGTAGACTCTAGTCTTTTTTGTTGCCGAGAACTATCCCATTGTGTGGGTAATCGTTTCCTGGCATTTTTCTGTTCATGGACACTTATTTCACAGCAACTCAGTGCAATCCATTTGTCTCAGTCTCCACTAATGTTACTGTCCCCTGAGAGCCAGCATCTCTCACTGGACCTCTGCGAATTGCCTCACAGGATGATCTCCAAGCCTCCTTTGCAGCCCTCCTTCACCTAATTCTCCACCATGCAGGCAGGTGATGTCTGGAGGTGCAAATCTGATCAAGAATCATCAATTTATCTTAAAACTTTTCATCCTTGGATGAAGATCAATGCCCTGCCTGACCCAGCTTCTTCCTGCCTGTGTGACGTGTTTTATGATGGCTTTGGCCAGTGGCTCATTGCCTTCCAGTCTCTCTGACCTTCTTAAAGTCATCTTATGCATGTGCCACTCACTGTCACAGTCTGAAGACTGCAAGTGTAATTGCCTTCAAAGAAGTTTGTCCTCCTTCTGAACCTTCCCGGCTCTCTCAGCCCCATGGGCTGACACCTACTTCCTCCTCTCAGCCCCAGCAAACCCCATGTCTTCAGGGAAGCCTCTTAAACCCTTCTGGTTGGGTCAGCTCATTTGTTTTCTCAAGGAGTTGTTATCTCTTGCCGATTTCACTTCTCTGGTAGGAAGTGATTGGCATCCATGACACACACCTTAGAGACAAAGGCAGGCAAGGCCATGTCTTTTTCACAACCTGTTGACTCATATACATTACTTAGCTCTTGGTACATAATAGACACCTGGTAAATAGAAGCTAAATGAGTGAATGAATGAACTCACCCTCAGTTCTGCCAAGTGTCTCCCACTAGCATTTCCAAGAGCCACAGGTAGAAAAAGCTAGTATTGACTTCTGGAAGGGGGTACTCAGAAAGAGGACTATATTTTTGGAAGATTAATTTTGTGATTATCTTACCATTGGTATTTGGGGGGGGAAGGGATGCCCCTACCTTATGAGCTTTGGAAAGGAGTTTGCCTTCTAGAGAATCTAAACTATAAAGCAAGAATACAAAGAATCAAATTATACTGGGTGAGTTATCTTAAAAGGATGGGCTGGCCTCTAGGCCCCAAAGACAGAGGCACTGAAAGGATGTGTCCTTCAGAAAAAAGGGTAGCCTCCGCTATCTTTTATTGTTTTTGTGGTGCCTCTGATCGAACCCAGAGCCTAGCGCATGCCAGGCAAGCACTGTACCACTGAACTCCACTCCCAGCCCTAATTTCTGCATATTTAACTGGAGATGTGGCTCCCATGGTGCTTTCCAAGCACAAGGCCCTAAGTTCAAACCCAAGTATCACCAAGAGAAGCCTATTTACTGCGTATTTAACAAATAGGTTTTTATACCTCAGTTTCCTAATTGTAAAATTGCAATAAGAATGGGTAACAATTAATTGAGTCCCTACTATGTGTCAAACACTGTGGTAAAATGCTTAACTTTAGTGTTATCTCATTAATTCTCAGTGCAACCTAGGAGGGAGAGAGCATGGAGGAACACACTCAGAATAATGTAGCCAGTAAACCAGAGGGGGAGTTTTTATACCCAAAGTAGGTGGTCCCAAGACCATCCTTCTGAACACTTCACTACTCTATGGAATTAAACAAGTTAAAGCACATTTAATGACAGTCACACCTTAAGGTTCAATGACTGCTAGCTGTTGTTATGGTCAATCTATTATTGTTTAAGTTTCTTGGCTAGGCCAAGTGGTACGGAAATGGAAGCCAGATTTTCTATATCTGATCCTCCCCCGACTCCGCCACCCCAAGTCCTTTCCTTTACCCTTTGCTGTTCAACATTTTTCCCTGGGGAGAACCAAATTCATAAACAGCTTGATTTGAACGACTGAACTACCTGCATGACAAAAAGCACGTTTTCAAACTTTACATTTTGACTTGATGATTCTGCCTTGCCTCTACTCTGAGTGATTTCTTTCTCTTCATTCCCAGCTCCTGGAATTGCTTCTCCCTTCTGACCACATGAAAAGCCATCTGTCCATAGGAACTGGATGTTTGAATCCTGTCACAGCATTGCCCAAAGCTTAGAGACATTTACACATAGTACTTGTATACCAAAAAGTTCAATCTGTTAGGAGAAGCAAAATCTATAAGACTTATTTACAGTCCTCGGATTCATGTACATTGCTAGTAGGAACTTAGAAGGTTGTCAGATCTGGGCAGACACTTTTACTATCTCCTTGCTCCGTAGCCATCTAGAGAGGAATAAAAGTCGCCAGCTAAGAGCTGACACCTAAGACAGTTTGTATCTATAATAACAAGTTACCCACATAAGTAATTTCCTCCAAAGAAATTATTATACCGAGCTCTTTAAAGCACAATCTATTTTTCAGGGAAGATAGGGCTTCAAAGCAGATTGGAAGCCAACTTCCAGTTTTGTGGACAGGCTTTCTGTGGGTGACAACAAATGACTTTCCAGGCATTGGTGTTGTAAATGTATAATGGACCAGAAACCGCTTTTTCAATAGTGACATTTTTTTCTTCACCCATGTCAATGATGTCATTCTTTATTTTTTTAATTGATATTTTATGTGTTGCTAGGGAAAGGTTGAAGTGGATTGTTTGACATTACTCTAATGAGGCAATTCTATGGGATATTCATCTCACTAACTGTAGGAGAATCACTTAGAGTTTTCTGGAACTTTCGACTGGTTTGATAATAGTAGATCAATCTTGGCTTTGATGTAGCGTTGGGTATTTGGAAATTCAGTATTAAGCTGGGCATGGTGGCTCAAGCCTGTAATCTTAGCTACATGGGAGGTAGAGATTGGGAGGATCGCTGTTTGAGGCCAGCTGGAGTAATATATTCATGAGGCTCCCATTTCAACCAAAGACTGGGTGAGGTGATGTGTCCCTGTTATCCCAGCTACATGGGGAAGCACAAACAGGAGGATTGTGATCCAGGCCAACTGGAAATAAAGAAAGACCCTATCTAAAGAACATAACCAATGCAAAAAGGGCTGGCAGAGTGGCTCAAGTGGTGCCTGCCTAGCTAATGTGAAGTCCTGAGTTCAATCCTCAGTACTGCAGTTCCCGCAAAAGAAATTCATTGTTAAAAACTGTACAAATAAACAAAGCCTTCAATAAGAAACCATGCCTTGTAGCTGATAAGCTCATTTCTCTCTTCCCTCCGCTAATTGCTTTCAACTCTTAAATGTGAAAATGCAGTGTGTGCTTCCCTTCTCACGTGACTTGCGGGATTCAGTGCACAGAATAAATAGAGAAATATGATTTAACATCCAAAGTGGAAGGCACTCCCCTCTTTGCCCTTGGCAAACTCTACCAGTGCCTGCGCTGCCTTAGTTTACTTTCAGCACATTGTTCTAGTCCCTGGATTCCAAAGCAAGCAGGGGTTTGAGAATGAGAGCCAGGGGTGGTGAATCAGGCGATGGCTTAAAACTTTCCAGGTGCTCTTTAGAAATACTTTATTTATTTTCAAATCTCATAGCCAGAACTATTATCACAGATTCACAAATGGAAAATCCATGAATTGCAATTTGAGTATTTTATATATACGTGTGTGTGTGTGTGTGTGTGTGTGTGTGTGTGTGTGTGTGTTTATGGAAAGTGTGGACTTGGGATCTTGGTTTGAGTCCTGGGTCCTAGTGATATCACTCAGCTGTGTGACCTTGGGCAAGTTACTTGATCCATCTGAACCTTCTTCTCATGTGTTAAGTATTCCTACTGCACATTTAAAAAAGTGAGGTTTAAATCAACCGATGAATATAAAAAGTCAGAACAATACCAAGCCCTTGTAATAAGTTACATATTGAATCACTGCTTGTTTGCTTCATAATCCTTTTGTAGAATGACTGAAAGAAGTGCTTTGTGCTAACATGCTGAAGACACCTCTGACTAAAGTCATGGACTATTTAAAGCCTGACATTTCTTTTTTTTTATTTTATTTTTTTCCATTTTTCTTTTATTATTCATATGTGCATACAAGGCTTGGGTCATTTCTCCCCCCTGCCCCCACCCCCTCCCTTACCACCCACTCCACCCCCCACTCTCCCCCCCACCCCCTCAATACCCAGCAGAAACTATTTTGCCCTTACTTCTAATTTTGTTGTAGAGAGAGTATAAGCAATAATAGGAAGGAACAAGGGTTTTTGCTGGTTGAGATAAGGATAGCTATACAGGGCATTGACTCACATTGATTTCCTGTGCATGTGTGTTACCTTCTAGGTTAATTCTTTTTGATCTAACCTTTTCTCTAGTACCTGGTCTCCTTTTCCTATTGGCCTCAGTTGCTTTAAGGTATCTGCTTTAGTTTCTCTGCATTAAGGGCAACAAATGCTAGCTAACTTTTTAGGTGTCTTACCTATCCTCACCCCTCCCTTGTGTGCTCTCGCTTTTATCATGTGCTCAAAGTCCAATCCCATTGTTGTGTTTGCCCTTGATCGAATGTCCACATATGAGGGAGAACATACGATTTTTGGTTTTTTGAGCCAGGCTAACCTCACTCAGAATGATGTTCTCCAATTCCATCCATTTACCAGCGAATGATAACATTTCGTTCTTCTTCATAAAGCCTGACATTTCTAAGGGCTGATATAGCTCAGCGGTAGACTGCCTATCTAGCATGAGCAAGGCCCTGGTCTCCATCCCCAGCACTGCAAACAAACAACAAACAACCCAGTCACACTAAAGCTTTACATTTCTGCCAGTGGTCCTAAAACTGACAGCACGGTGCAAAAACCGTAGATCATGCTTTGATATTCTGACCAATGTAGAAACAGAAGGTTTAAAATAAGCTATGTTTCATATACAAGGAAATGACAGGTCTTCGGTGGACAGTGCAGTGAGTTTGACGAGATGATTTCACTCATGTAACCATCGCCCGGGACAAGACACATTCCACATTTCTCCCACCTGGAATGTTCCTTTGGCTTCTTCTCAGTAAGTACCTGCCTTTTGTGGAGGCAACCACGGTTCTGATTTCTGTCACTACAGGTAGTTCTGCCTTTTCCTGAACTGTATGTACAGGGAGTAATGCAGGATGTGCTCTTTATAACAGGATCTTTCATTCAAGATGCTGATTTTGAGATGTACCCAGAATGCTGCGTGCATCGGTTGTTACTCCTTTTTTTTTTTTCTCTCTATATATTTGAGACAAGGTCTCACTGTGTAGCCCAGGCTGACCTGGAACTCACCATCCTTTTGTCTCGGACTTCTGAATGCTGGGGTTACAGGTGTGTACACCATGCCCGCCTTCATTGCTCCTTATTGCTGAGTGTGATCCCCTGTAAGATCATGACACTTTTTTCTTTCTTTCTCTGATTAATGAAAATTGGGTCTACTGCTTCTAGCTTGGGTCTATTGTGAATGTTTATTGGGCCATAAACATTCTATATTTTTTTTTCTGGCAGTACTTAAGTTTGAATTCAGGGCCTCACACTAGCTAGGCAGGGACTCTACCACTTGAGCCACTCTGCCAGCCCTTTTTTATGTTGAGTATTTTTGAGATACAGTCTCTCAAACTATTTGCCTAACTGGCTTCAAACCATGATCCTCCTGATCTCTGCCTCCTGAGTAGCTAGGATTACAGGTGTGAGCCACTGGCACCCGGCTGCTGTAAACACACTTGCTGTCTTTTTGCTGATATGTCTTCGTCTCTCTAGCTACATTGCAGTTTGCTCTGACTATGTTACCTCTTTTCCAACACGTGATATGTCAGCCTTTTTAATTTTAGTCGCTGTGGAGGCAGAAATCTTCACCTCCTGCTTTAGGTCCACTGATTTATAGCTGTCGATCTTCACTGTCATGATGTTGTAACTTTCTAGTAAGACTTGAAATCCAGCAGTGTGAGGCCTCTAACTTTTGCTTTTTTAAAATTTGTTTTGGCTCTCCTACTTCTTTTGCCTTTTCATATACATGTTAGAATCAGAGTTTTTAATTTCTGGAAAGATATATGTAGGACTTTGATTAGGATTGTACTATCGATTAATTTGGAAAGACCTGAAGCTTAATATATTGTGACTTCAGATCTGTAAATATGGAGTGTCCTGTCATTTATTTGAATTTTACTTGGTCTGTCTTGTCAATATCTCTAAGCACAATTTTTTCCCTTGGCCATTTATTCTTGTTGAATAAGAAAAAAAATGAAGAAAACTAGCGACTCTTCTTCTCATTTCTGTTGGTACAAGTTGAACATCTCTAAAACATGAAATCAGAATTCCAAACTTTTTTTTTGGCAATACTGGGATTTGAACTCAGGACCTCATACTTGCAAGGCAGGTGGTCTACCCCTGGAGCCACTCCTCCAGCTCTTTTTGTGCCCTATATTTCGAGATAGGGTCTCATGAACTGTTTGCCCAGGTTAGCTTCGAACTGCAATCCTCTTGATCTCTGCTTCCTGAGTAGCTAGGATTATAGGCGTGAGTCACTGACACCTGGCTCCAAAACGTTTTTAGTGCTGATATGATGCTTAAAACTTTTCAAATTTGAGATTTTTTAGATTAGGGATGTTCCTATTACAGGTGATGACATTGAGGCTCAGATAGATTAGGAAAATTACTCAAGACCTAAGTATTCCAAAATCTGAAACACATCAGGTCCCAAACAGTTTGGAGAAGGACTCCTCAACATGTGATAGCAAATTTGCATCTCAGTTGCATTCTTCTGAAATTGGAAATGAGGACCAGCAGGGAGGAGACTTAAGAGAGAAGATTGTTGGAATTTCTTGGGCAATACGGGTATTTGAGGAAAGGAAGGGAAGGAGAAGACTGGATAAAAATGTCAAAACTATTTAACTTGGATCATTCTTATTTGAGTGAACACAGTTCTTATCTAAGTGGGAGGACTATTGCACAATGTCTGATATATAACACTATTAAAATGAAGATAGGGTGAGAAATGTGTGAAAGCTGAGGGACTAGACAGTGAAAAATAGGCACAGTCTGATGAGGCAGTGGGTGGTCTGTGTTCACGTAGCACAGTCTATCTGTCCATTCACCTGTCCATCTATCCATTTAACAAATATTTACTGAGCACCTAACATATACTAGTGACTTGCTGGGTTCTGGGAAATCAAGAATGACAACAGTGTAAGGAATTTCCCAGTCTAGTGGGGCTGACACTTTCACCAACAATTGTATGACAATTGGTCAGCACCTTAAAGAGATCAAGTTTGTAAATTTAATATTTTTATTTTTATAGATGTCACAGGAGAACCCAGGAACAAACTGGTGACATTATCTGCTAATTTGTTCAATATTTGTTAAGCTACTGCTAGGTGTCAGGATCTTTGTTGATCACTGAGGAACAAAAATGAGAAAACCAGTTTTTATCCTGTGATTTGTTGAAAGTGCAGATTTCCTGATTTAGTAGACCAGGGATAGGATTTGGGAATCTGAATTTTTGTTGTGGTACTGGGGATTGAACCCAGTATGCATGGTAGGCGAGTGCTCTACTCTTAGCCCTGGAATCTGTATTTTTTTTTTTATAAAGGTATCCAAGGAAATTTGATGTCAGTAGTCTGGGCGACCCTTGAAAAACATCCCTTATGGTCTATTGGAAAACAAAGTCCTAACGACTTAACTACATCACTAGGTGACTGAGCAGTCCTAGAAATATTCATGGAAGAGGGTGGATCCACTCCTGCCCGGAAGACACTTGTCATTGTGTGTGTCTGAAGGTGGCTGGGTAAGTGACGTAAGCACATGTTTACATCCTAAGGTAAAACAAGTGATTATCCATTGCAGGATTTGTTCAGTTTTACTGCACAGGTAATCAGTTTGCAATATTCCTTCCTAAGTCAGTCATAACAGGTGTGCTGGAATATTCCTCCAAGGTCTGGAAAAATAGTTCTTGTCTCTAAACTTGCTAAAGTGCCTATTGCCTTGACATTTGCTGTAAGGATTACACAAAGTAAAGAGAGACACTTGATTTTGGAGAATAAATTAGGAATTATCCAAAGCTGGAATTGAGAATTGAGATTGCTCTGATTAGTTTATTTTTCAGACTCTAAGGTCGTTCCAGTTCTTTCAGGCTGCTATAATAAAATCTTGTAAACAGAGAGGCTTGTGAACAACAGACATTGATTTCTCACAGTTCTGCAGGCTGAGAAGTCCAAGATCCAGGTGATGGCAGCTTTGGTGTCTGTTGAGGAGGATAGGTGTCTAGGAGGACTTTCTGGCTCACGACTAGTGCATATGGTGAGCGGAGGAGTGAGGGAGCCCCCTTGGGCCTATTTCATCAGGGTCCTGAATCACTCTTTGAAGGCTCGGCTTCTGTACTATCACCTTAAGGATTAGGATTTCAACATAGGAATTTGTGGTAGGGGGACATAAACACTCAGATCATATAGCAAAGGCCAAGTTTGGTATTTTAGTAAAGTAGCTGGTGAAATTTTTATTATCAGGAAAATTTTATAGAAAAACTCCTGAATTCTTTTCAAAACACTAAGGTTTCCTTAGTAAGACCAAGTATTAAACTTGAGAATTGACCTTCTTAATCTCTGAAAAAGGCTCCCTAGCTGTGCCATGGGCTGTCTCAGAATCTGTGGTTTTGGTGATGCGTAGGAGGAAAGCACGATTTCTAGCACATGATTACGTTTATTGAAAAGAGCAATGAAGCCCTAAATTCGAAGACATGTCAGCTGCGGTCAAGCAGACTAATAGTCTGCTCAAGGTTTGCAAAGGCGAAATGCTGTCTGGTGCTGCAAAGTTGAGGGAAAATTCAATGATGAACTTAATCTCTGTGGGGACTTGTCACTGAGTCCCGTAAACAATCATTTTTAGAAAGGTTCCAATGGTTTGACACTTTTTAGACTTTTAAAAATGACTTTTTTTCCTTTATCCTTTGTTAAGCATAGGGACCTGGAAAGGTTGGTTATCATACTTTATTTTAAATTATTCCAATCATATGCTAATGAGAACATCTTTAGAAACACTAGGACTTTGACATTCTGATTTAAGAATACAATGTTAACCTCATGAAATTATAATGTATATAAATTGTTTTTATTTTATAGTGGTCTTTACATTTTACATTTGCTATGGGAACATTGGTTTCCAGTCTAAGACAGCCTTGGGTAAGATGCATTTCCAGTCTTCTTTGTTTATTTTAGTTTTGGCAGTACTGGGGTTTGAACTCAGGACCTCATACTTGCTAGGCAGGTAATCTATCACTTGGGCCACTCCACCGGTCCTGCATTCTCAGTCTTCTTAAGCACAATCCTGATGTGTTGAAGGCATTCAAAAAATGTTAAATTGGGCAGGGTGGTACATGTTTGTAATCTCAGCACACAGGAGGCAGAGGCAGGAGGACACAAGTTTGATGTCAGTGTGGGCTACATCACGACTTCAGGGTTAGCCTGAGCCACCTATTCAGACCCTGACTGAACCTCTTCCCACCCCCTACCCTCCAAAAAAAGTTAAATAAAATAGAAACAAGGACAATTGCCGTAAGAAAGGAATGTCTGCTACTGGTTTTATCTTGTTTGGATGACAGGTGATTGTCAGGTTTTTGATAATTGGAGGAATGGACTTATGGGGGCATGAACTATTTTCTCTGCTTTTAGGGAACAAACTGAAAATTCCCATGAAAGTTTACAGGTCTCTGTATTTTTAAAGAGCTTTCTAGTCAAGGGTTTCCATTATTCTCTATGAATTTGACTTCAGGAGATTTTTTTGTGTGTGTGACTAGGGTCTCACTAAGTAGCCCAGACGACCTCCAACTTACCATCCTTCTTGACCCTCCCAAGTGCTAGGATTACAGGCAGTTCTCACCAAGCTCACTCTGCCGATATCTATTAATTTGGGGGAAAAAAGGATGAAAATAGACCCTACTTCAGAGGGGCTTTTGTGAGGAGCATATGAATCGATGTGGATAAAGCACTTAGAACAGTGCGTGGCAGGTAAGTTTTATAGAAGTATTAGGGGATATCATTAGTAATCAATAATGAAAATAGAAATTGATCAACTGTCACTTGGAGACTGTTTTATAAAGTGGGTTGAAGGCTGGAGATGTCTGAAGGTCTGTGTCTCACTTGCCCATTCATATGTTGAACCCTAATTCTTCATGTGATGATATTTAGGAAGTAGGGCCTTTTGGAGGCAGTTTGCTCACAAGGATGCAGCCCTCCTCAGCAGGGTTAGTGCCTTCACTAAAGAGGTCCCAGAGAACTCCCTTACCTCTTCCACCATACGAAGTTACAGCAAAAAGATGGCCCTTTGTGAACCAGGAAGCAGGCTCTCACCAGACACCAGTCTCCTAGCAACTTAATCTTACACTCCTGACTCTCCAGAATTGTGAGAAATACGTTTCTGTTATTTATTAGCCACCCAGTTTATGGTATGTTTCTTATGGCTGCCTAAACAGGCAAAGATAATTTGTAAAATCATTTTGAGAACTAATATGTGAGGATAGGAAAAAAGTAAATCTACCCAGAAAACACTGCCCAGCTCACCTAACCTGCCTGACTCTGGAGGCATGGGGGTTTCTGACCATCAGTCTAAAGAGACATAAACCTAAATCTTGTTGGCATCTGATCGGCCAGGCCAGGATAAGGGTTTTGAAAGTCCTGGCAGGGGGAAGGAGAGGATGTCTCTTTTCTTTCTTTATGCTCACCTTGCCTCTATATATTTAAAACTAAACACAGTATTAAATCATATAAAAGAATAGGCCAGTCCAGTGCAGTTCTGACTCCTCTCTCCCCAATTCCTTTTTGTAAAATTACTTTTTAACTTTCTGAGTGGTTCCTTTTTGAAACTGGAAAATTCCTTGCGAAGTAATTTTTGCTGGTGTCTAGCTATTGACTTCCTTTGTCTTGGGGAAGCTGGGCTTTCTACCTGTAGCATCTCTCTTGGCCCGGTTTTCCTGTACTTCCTCTGCATCCTCAATGTGGAGTGTGACCCCAACTCCCACCTATGGGACTGACCCTGTTGCTTTTGAGCCCTTCATTTTTTAGGTAATAGGGCCTGTTCTCCCTGCTCCTGTAGCACCAGAGGCCAAGCTTAAGGGGACTGAAATATTACAGGTCCCTTGGGCCTGGATATATTGCTGTCACCTTTGAAGCTGAGCCGGATGGTGCAATGGCCTGTCTTATAAGAGTGATCCAAGAAGGCTTGGATTTGGGTTGTGCCTGAGGCGAGAGCTGTCACTTGTTTTCTTATAGAATCTTCACCATTCCCAGTCATCAACTGAGGCAGCTGATGCTGATAGGTTTGTCTTTGAGTCCATGTCTGTGCGACTAGTTTCAGTGCTTTCGTTAGGGATGGATGGACCGTGAGCAGTCATTCTTGCCCTGTGGGGAGAGAGAGTGGATCACAGGGAAGATTGCTTATCCACTCAGCAGGCTGAACAATGGCACTAGGAATGTGAGTCCTTTGGACTGCGATAAGGAAGAGGACATTTAAGGCCGATGGATAATATCACTCAGTTTCTTCACTCTCTGTCCTCCTAGAAGTATCACTTGAATAGGCTTCTTTCCCATTTTGTTTTCAACCTGGATTCTGTGAGGAGAAGCAAAAAATACACAGTACAGTATTCTTGCTCTTCATTCAATGTGAAATGACATAAAACTATAGGTCACCGACAGAGAAACCCATACCAAGACCAAATTATCAGATTTAGTTAACATTACTCAGCAGCATGCAAGTTTATTTAGGTAATTAGTTTTAGCTACAAGAATCCTCATGGAAGCTGGGTGCTGGTGACTCATGACTATAATCTTAGCTACTTAGGAGGCTGAGATCAGGAGAATTGCGTTTAGAGGCCAGTCTGGGCAAATAGTTCATGAGATCCCATCTCCAAAATAACCAGAGCAAAATGGACTACAGGTGTGGCTCCAAGTGGTAGAGAGCCTGCTTTGCAAATGCAAAGCCCTGAGCTCAAACCCTGGTCCTGTGAAAAAAATTCTCACGGAGTTTTCATTTTGGGCAGCACTAATGTTTGAACTCAGGTCCTTACCCCTACTAGGTCTGCACTCTACCACTTGAGCCACATCTCCAGCCCCCTCAGAGTTTTCTAGAGTAGCTTTTTAAAAATCATGATAGATATAGGAGCCCAAATGGAGACTAACGGAGCAGAGGAGGAAAAACAGTAAAGATATATAAGTGAGTTGGGGGCTCTCTCCTAGGCTCACATTGTAGAATCTCCTGTGTCTGTTTACCTGGGTGTGTTCTTTCTGGACTGTAAGCTTCAAGTCATGGATCACTGTCTCAATCTGCATCCCTTCACCTAGCATGGTGCCTGGTATAGAGCAGGGACAGGTTCAGGATGCTGACTGGCAAATGAATGCGTGGATGGAGGGGCAAGAAGCATGGAGGGTAAGAAGCAGAAGGAAGTCTATGGACCAGAAAGAACAGTGGGGTTCACGTCAGGAGGAGTACTGGTGAAGAGCAGGATCTCCTGGTGAGGTCAGACTGCTTGGGATTCCATACTGGCCCTTCATGCCTCTTGGCATAACCTTGGACCACCTTGGTCTACCTCTCCATGCTCCACTGAAAAATCTGTAAAATGCTGATAAAGTGGATTGCTGATGGTTCTCATTTTATACGACTGTTACAAGGTTGCACAAAATATTGTGTTCGGGGTCAGCCAGGGTACCACTCTCCTGCATGTCCCACATCAAGTGTATATTGAGCCAGCGTTCTCACAGGCCTTGATGGTGGCATGGAGTCTAACGAGGTCTGACATAATATGAAGATACTGGGGTTAGGAAACAGGCGTGTGAAGATGGCTACACAAGGCCGAAAGTAGGAAACGAATGGAATTTCAGTGGGATTGCAGGGGGAAAATAAAGGAACTGAGTGATGACGTGAATTGTGTCCTGAGCATACAAAGGCTCCCCATGGAGGGCAATGGGATATTTTCTTAAGATGGCTGGTGGCCCATCACTGGTATGATGTTATTTCATCTTAAGGAAGAAAGGGCTCATCTTAAGTCTTTCAGAAAATTGGTAAGTTAATAGGTTACATTTGTTTGTTTATTTATTTTTGGCTGTTCTGTGGTTTGAACTCGACCTTGTGCTTATGAGGCAAGCACTTTGCTACTTGAGCCACACTCTCAGCCCTTTTTGCTTTAGTTTATTTTTTACATAGGGTCTTGTGGTTTTTTTTTTTTTTTTTTTTGTCTGAAACTGACCCTGGACATAATCTCCTTACCTCCATCTTTCCTACAGCTGGGATTACAGATGTATACCTCCAGGCCCAGTTTTTTTTTTTTTTGAGATAAGAGCTCATCAACTTTTTGCCAGATCTGGCCTTGAACCATGATCCCTCCATCTCCACCTCCCACATAGCTGGGGTTACAGGTATGTGCCACCATGCCTGGCCCTTAAGAGGTAAGCTTAAATGCTACTTATAAATTTTAATTTTGTAATTGCTTAGATATTGAATGCCCATCAAAGGACCATGTGTTAAAGGCTTGGTTTTCTCCTTGGCACTGTTGGAAGGTGGAAGAACTTTTAAGAGGTGTGGCCTAGTGGAAGGAATTTAGGTCTTTAGGAGCACACCCTTGAAGGAGATAGTGGGATCCCAGCCTCTTCCTGACTCTGTCTTTTTGCCTTCTGTCCATTATGAGGTGAACAGGCCTCCTTACTGGGTACTCCAGCACCAGGTTCTTTGCTACCACCTGCCCAAAGTGATCACAGACTGAAACCTCTGAAAGAAAAGCCAAAATAAACCTTTCCTCCACAAAAGTTGATTCTTCCAGGTTTTTTTGTCATAGTGATGCAAAATTAACCCGAGTTTATTCTGAGTTTAAGAGTCCTTTATAATTCTTTCTCTGAACATTCCTGTAGTAGATGAGAGATGCATTGTGACTTTCTTAATCCCATCTTTTAACATATTACTTGATATTATATACGTTTTCTTCCTCCAGGGCTGGGAGTTGAACCCAGGGCCTTGCACTTGCTAGCAAAGCACTTTGCCACTGAGCTACATCCCTAGCCCTTGATTTGTGAGACAAGGTCTTTCTGTGTAGCCAAGGCTGGCCTTGAACTCATGATCCCCCTGCCTTAGCCTCTCGAGTGCTGGGATTACAGGTGTGTACCATCATGCCCAGCTGTTTACCTATCTTAAATTTCTAATGTATCTGTTACATTTTTTGACTACTCATACATTCACATAACCAACATGATAGAAGTTGAGGGTGCAATGGTAATTACCAGACTCTGGGGAAAGTGCAAAGACATAGAGGAGCAGGAAGGCTGATCAGTGGACCTTGGGTTATTAGACAGGACTAAGAAGTTCTGGTATGCTATTGCATTGTAAGTTTACCAAAGAACAACAATGTGATGTGTATTTCAAAAACTGAGAAAAAAGTATATATATATATTTTTTGTGGTACTGGGGCTTGAACTCGGGGCCTACAGCTTGAGCCACTCCACCAGCCCTTTTTTGTAATGGTTTTTTTTTTGAGCTAGGGTCTCATGAACTATTGGCTGGCTTCGAACTGTGATCCTCCTGATCTCTGCCTTCTGAGTAGCTAGGAGTACAGGCGTGAGCCACCAGCACCCGGCTTGGAATGTTTTCACCATAAAGAAAAGATATATGCTTGAGGAGACAGATTTATTTAATCAGATTTAAATATTCATTACATGTTGTGTATGTGTATTGAAACATCCTATGGTCCGCCATTAATATTTTGGAGTTTTTACATTTTATATATCAGTTAAAATAAATTAAATTTAAATTAAAAAAATGAATTGAAATGCTGTGGAAGCAAGGCATTGAGAAATCTTGCTCTCTTCCTGGCCGTCTTCCCTAGTCCCCGCTCCTACCCGGGCTGTCTCCTTAGTCCTCTAGAGAAGGGCCTCCAATGACTTCAGACCTCTTGCTAACAGATGGTGCTGCGATGTCACACTATATAGACTCCAGTTTTACGTTTGCATCTGTGTGTCCCAGACGTCCCACAGATATCCTCCAGAACTGGGGTTGCTCGGCTAGGGTCAATGCAATTGTAATTTTGATAGATATTGCCAAATTAACCTCCCTGGGGCTGTGCTGCTTTTCACTTGTGTGAGCTGGTGTGAGTTTGCTGATGTCCCCACTGCCTCCCAATCTGCTATGCTGTCACGCGTGTGCCAGTCTGAGAGTGAACCATGTTTTCACAGCATAGCTTGAACTTGGATTCCTCTTGTTATGACTGAAGTTGAAGTGATCAAGTGCACATGAGTGAGAACTGTTTATATTTTGTGAGTTGTGCATTCTGTGCTTTGCCTGTTTTTCTCTTATTTTAAGCTTTTTATTGCTTGAATCCTAGAATGCTCAAGATTCTTTACAGAGCAACTACATTGCACCAGACCCTACAAAAGGCACAGATTAGCCAGGCACTGGTGGGTCACGCCTATAATCCTAGCTACTCAGGAGGCGGAGATCAGGAGGAACCCAGCTTGAAGCCAGCTCAGGCAAATAGTTCACGAGTTCCTATCTCAAAAACACCCAACACACAAAAGCGCTGGTGGAGTGGCTCAAGTGGGAGAGCGCCTGCTCAAACCCCAGTACCACTTCCCCCCAACCAAGGCACAGACTAGATAAAGCTGACTCTGGCTGACTGCCTCCCTGAAGCTCACAGGGGAGCCATTTTATATACCTAGGAAAAGGAAGTGCTTATTTCTCAATATTGGTACGTGGATATATAAAGGGACAGCAGCTGAACATCACAGGGGTGTGGAAGGTGGTGTGGGGCCCAGGAGGTGGCCAAGTTGGGTGGCTAGAAGTCTGAGGAGGTGCTTCCCAGGCTGCCATGGATGTGGAGAGCCATGCAGGCTGAAGCAATGGTAAGGTCCTTAGCTCCTGGGTTCCTTAGGGCCACTCTGGCCCACAGCCATGCTCTCCAGTGCCTGTCACTTTGTGAGTGCTAAATACATGTTCCCTGAGCACAGTCACTGGAGAAGATTGACATAAGCGTCCTGCTGAGGTGTGAGGGCAGGGTGGCGTGGGGCAAGGCTGTCCTTGTCCTGGACTGGCAGCATCCTGGTCTTTCTCAGTCTCCCCCCTCACTGAGGGGGTGTTGGAACTGTCTTCAGCTCTCCTGGCTTTCAAGGAGCTGACTCAGCACACCTGGTTCTGGCTCTTTCTCTTTCCTTGTGGCCCTTTCCCCGTTCACTACCTTCATCACCTGTTGTCACTCTCTTTTGGGGCTGGCATCTTGTTCCCCTTCCCCAGGCCAATATACTAGAAATAATCTTTGCCTGAAAGTTGTCTTTCCTTCTTTCTCTCTCCCCCAAATACACACACAAACATACCACACACACTTCAAACTTAGGGCTGCATTAACAAAGTACCACAAACTTGGTGGCTTAAAACAAGAGAAGTTTGCTGAGTGCGGTGGTATACCCCTGTAAGCTCAGCACTTGGGGGGCTGAGGCAGAAGGATAGAGTTCCAGACCAGTCTGGGCTATATAGCAAGGCCTGGTCTCAACAAACAAAACCAGAAAATTTCCCAAAGTTCTGGAGGCCAGAAGTTTAAAACCAAGGTGTTGACAGAGACGTGCCCTTTTGAAAGTTCTAGGGAGCTCCTTCCTTGCACGTCTGGCTTTGGGTGGTTGCTAGCAGCTTTGTGTTCCCTGGTTTATAGCAGTGCCTCTCTGATTTCTTTCTTCATCTTCAAGTGGCCACCTCCGCTTGGTGTGGATCTATGTCCAAATAGCCCTGTCCTTTTAAGGATACCAGTCTTTGGATTAGGGCCCCAGTAATCCAGTAAATCATAATTTAAGCTTTCCTATTTCCAGACAAGGTCACATTCAAAGGTATTTCTAGTGGTTAGGACTTTGGCCTTTTTTTTTTTTTTTTGGAGCTGCAATCTAACTGGTAACAGATGCCCTGCAGTTGTCTTGCTTGGCATTTTTTAAAGTTACACTCACAGTCATCAGGTTAAGAACACAATTTGATGCAAACTGAGTTTGAGTCCTTCCTTTGTCCCTCAGGACTTTGGACAACTGATTTTAGGTCTCAAGCTTTAGTCTCTACACCTAGAAAATGGTGACAGTGGTTCTACTTATCCCAGGTGACTACATGTCAGGTACTCAGCACAGGACCTTGTGTATGGGACATGGAGTAAGCCTCACTGTTATGAAAGTGAACTGTTCTCTTTCTCCTCTTCACTTGCACACAATCAGGTAGAGTCAGGGCAAAGGTTGACATTGGACTTGAGAGTCCCAACAGAACACTTGACAGATACACACCTATCCATTGCTAGCACCTCAGGCCCACTGGACTAAAAGAATGTCAAATCAGCTCAACATTCACCCATGAGACAAATAGGTGGTCCCACAGGGAGGTCCTTTGTATCCCTCCTTGTCCCTGTCTTATCTGTCTGCCAAGCTTAATGTGGTATAAGAGGAATGTTAAAGAAACACAGTTTTGGGACTGTGTGTGTGCACATGTGTGAGCTCAGGTCACCCTGTGGGATGCTCTTTGCTACCCTCTCTCCTCTCCACTTTCGGTCTTTTTGTTTTTCTGGTGGTACTGGGATTTGAACTCAAGGCCTCATCTTGCTAGACAGGTGCTTTACTGCTTGAGCCACTCCACCAGCCCTCCACTTTCTGTTTGTCCTACAAACAGCTAAATTTCCCACAGGGCAGGGTAGAACTCCCCTGCCTTGCATTTCTACTTCATCCCTTTGATGCTGGTGGGGCTGTGAAGTAGCTGCTGAGAAAAAAACAAACCACTATTTGTTATTGAAAAAAATGAAAAAAAAGGAAAAGAGTCCAGCTTTTTATCTCTGGGTTCCTCTAAGTTGCCAAAGGTCTTTTTGTGGAGAGAGGGAACAAGTAGCATTTTATCTTACTGCCACTTGAACATCAAATAGCTCAGAGCCCTGGGGGTAGGCGGGGAACATGAGTGGAGACAGAAGAGGCCTGGCTCCATCAGGGAATGGGGTGCTCCCAAAGAGCTGGGCTTTCTTTCTTTCTTTCTTTCTTTCTTTCTTTCTTTCTTTCTTTCTTTCTTTCTTTCTTTCTTTCTTTCTTTCTTTCTTTCTTTCTTTCTTTCTTTCTTTCTTTCTTTCTTTCTTTCTTTCTTTCTCTTTCCTTTCTTTCTCTCTTGTCTTTCTTTCTCTCTTGTCTTTCTTTCTTCCCTTCCTTTTTTCCTTCCTCTTTCTTTCCTTCTCTCTCTTTCAATGGTACTGGGGGTTGGAACTCAGGGCCTCAATCCTTGCTTATTTTCTGTGTGGTTGTTATTCATTAGTGAGAATAGTGCTCTGAAGTCTTCAAATACTATCATAGAACTATCTTTTTTCCTTCAGTTTTGCATTAGTTTTCTGTCACTATCACAAAATACCTGAGATAATCAACTTACAAGGAATAAAGGTTAATTTTGGCTCATAATTTCAGAAGTTTCTCTGGTCAGTTGGCATTGCTTTTGGGCCTATGGTGAGGCAGTATATTGTGGTGTGAGCAAGTGGTGGATTCAAGTTATGTTAGTGTACTGCCAGGGAGCAGAAGAGAGTTGGCAGGGGCTGGAGTCCCAAGATCCCTTTCAAGAGCGTGAATTCCTCTTCAAATGGCATTCCTTCATGCACATATTTTTGTGTGCATTTTTGTCTCTGTATTCAAATTTCCCCTCTCTATAAGACATCATTTCCATCAAAGTCTACTCTAAATATGTAACTTGTTTATCTGCAAAGACCCTAGTTCTAAATTAGTTCTCATTCACAGCTCCTGATGAGTAGGACATATTGTCAACATATACTTTGGGGGGAGCCAATTAAATCCATAACAGCTAGTTCAAAGGAAACATCAACCCAGTACAAACTTATAAAAGTACAGGAGCCTTGAGATCACCTGCAAAGACTGAACAAAATTGCTTTTTCCATTGGGTGAAGGATGGGGGTGAGGGGCATCGAAGCAATCAATTGCAGATAGGACAGAAGTGACGTATCTGTCAGTAACTACAACTTAACAAAGCTTAACAAAACAACCCAAACACAATGAAGAGGGCTAGAATCCCTTAAGCCAGAAGGGTATGCTAAGTAGTCTTTCATTTAAACATTTTTATATTATTATTTTTTAATATTTTTATTTTTTTGAGACAGGGTCACACTATGCAGCCCAGGTTGATTTGGAACTCACTGTGTCGCCCAGGCTATCCTTGAATGCAATGATCCTTCTTTCTTAACTTCTCAAGATCTGGGATTACTGGCATATGTCACCATGCCCTGTTCTCTATATCACTATTAATCCATGTATCTTGTCCCGTGGGTTAGTTTGACCCTAAAATATGCAGAGTATTAAGTGGTCCTAAAATTCCATGTGTGTGATTCACTTTCTTGACAAAGTTATATCCACCCTCATTTTCCAGCCCTGTTTCCTGTCACGGGAGTGGGAGGGTTAGCATGTTTTCCTCCTTGGGCTATTGGATTACTGAGGACAGCAGTTACCTCTGTGGAGTGAAGGGAACATTGCAAATGCTGTCCGCTCATTCTCCACCTGGTCTCTCAGGGTCACAGAGAACCAGGCACAGAGAAATAAAAAGAAGAATTTCTTAGTGTCACTTGCTGCACTCCTACAAGAGCTATGACATCCAGGACACCAGGAGCCATTTTCTGCACTTTTATTTTTCACTTGCTTTTACCTTTTGTGGTGCCAGGGATTGAACCCAGAGCCTTGTGTAAGCTAATCAAGCACTCTACCACTGAGTACAGCTGTGCTCTGTTTATAGCCCTCAGTCTTCATGCCTTGGCCTCCAAAACGCATAGAGTATAACTTGGTGGTGTTAACAGCTCCATTCACTGGGCCTGCTGAAATTTTTCTCATAGCTGCATGGGAGAATGAGAAAAGAGCTGACAGAGACAGAAACAAGTACTCAAAGTGTCTACATGGTGAAATGAAACATAAGCATGAACTTCCTAAGAAAGTGCTTTAAGGGCTCAATAAGGAACTTTCTTTTTTCCTTGAAAAACGTAACTTTGAGAAAAATTTCCCCCATGATCCATATTCCTGACATTTTTTTTTGTCATCCTAACTATATAGTACCCCCCCCAACCACTTACTTTTACTGTATTGTTTTTTTTTCTCCAGAAGGAGAAAATCTTCCTGGAGAAATCCATGCCAAGCTGAAGAATGTTGAATTCCCAGGCCAAGTTCAACAAAGCCAAAGAGCTTTCCAGTAGGAAATGACGCCATCTGCCAGGACAGAGGCCAGGTCGGCGGGCTGCAGCTCGCCATCTTTGGAGACACAGGCAGGTTGGTTCGTGTCTCGCGTCCAGCTCTCTCATTTACTCCCATTTATTCAAGCTCTTGCCAGTTTCCTACGCATCCCTCTGCCTGGAAGTTTCCCAAGTAGATGTCAAAAACCTCAGCCCTAATGACCTAAAACCTCCTCCGGGAAGAACTACCTCCTGGTAGTTCTGCCACTTCCTGATAGTGCCCAGGCTGGGGACAAGAAGTTTGGTCTTTAGGGTCCCCTACCTCCCACTTCTGTTACTCTTCTCCTCTTTAAATTAAACCTACTGGCTGGGGGTATAGCTTGGTAGTAGAATGCTTGCCTAGAATGTGCCAGGCCCTGGGTTCAATCCCCAGCACTGCTATATAAATAAAATAAAATAGACCCACCTAACCAAATCCTTGTACCAGTCTTAAGGTCTTGTGACTAAGATCCCGTCTATTAGGGAGACAATCATTCTGATAAGATCATTCATTTGCCTTAATAATCCTTTACGGAGTGTTGGGACGTAGCTCACTAGTAGAGTGCTGGGTGCTGGTCTAAGCATGTTCAAAGCCCTGGATTCCATCCCCAGCATTGTAAACAACAACAAAAAAATGATTTTCAGGGGAAAAACAATTCTGACCTAAAGCATTCCTTAATAATGCTGGGATTTCATTTAGTTAAATTTAACTAATTAATTTTTTTGAGACAGGGTCTTGCTGTAGCCCAGACTGGCCTTAAACTTGTGATCCTCCTACCTCTGCCTCTCTACCATGTGCCACCACATGGTAGAATTTTAGACATCACAGACTTTTAGGGTTTGGCAAGCCTTCTTGGTGGTACAGACCACTCTCTTCCCTTTCTGCCAAACTGGCTGTCTCCAAACACAGATCATTTGCATCTGCCGTTCCCTTGGCCAGGACTTTCCCTCCCATCCCCATTCTTTGGCTTAGTTGATATCCACTCACTCTTTAGGTCTCAAATGAAGTATCACTTTCTCAAGGAAGCCTGTCCTGACCTCTCTGACTAGGCCAGACTCCTCTCCCATAGGCTGTCCGAGCACTGTGACCATCCTGAACACCATTTTTTATACATTTGTATGATTAAGTGATTACTGATCTATTACCTGCTAGGTACCAAGACCCACGAGTACAGTGCTGATGTTGCTCTTGGTTATTGGAGCTGCAGCACCTGGCACCTTACCTGGCTCATGTTGATCCCTTAAAAGTTGTTGACTGAATGGACCAGGAGCCTTCATTGACTATTAAGTATCTTCCTTTCTATTCCTGCCACCTCACTGCTTACTGGAAGCCCAGGGCATACCTCATTATCCTCCCACAGAAGCCTGTAAGTGTAAAATCTGGCAGAGCAAAGCAAAAGCTGTTAAACAGTCTTCCTTTCTTATTTCCTTTTTAATGTTCCATGTGGACACTGTGCCACGGGGGCCTGCACATACATGTGCCTCACTTAGGCAAAGCCTTTCCAAGCTTCTCATAAAATTCCTCAGAACTCACTTGAGTAACAGGAGCATAATTACCCTGTGGCCAAACCTGTGGAACAGAGCTTGCTGTTCCAGACCCACGGGCCCAGGATGTTGGCCTCAGATTTGATTAGCATGACTTGGACCATTGAACTAGGACTCCTTACCTCTCCAAATGGTTTTATCTCCACTGTTTCTGCTTTTGTAATGGAAAAGGAGTTGACTAGCTTTTGCAGTTAGAATCTTGGACATTTATGAAGGCCTTTCTTTATCTTCCTTCTCCCAAGCTGTGATGGTCACATATGGTTATTGTAGGAGCCACCTCACCCTGGGAGGTCCTTCTAAAAGCTGAAAACAGCACTTTGGCCTCAGACCAACTGTGGAGTGGAAAAGGCCTGGCTTCTTGGCAGCTGTTCTGTTGTACTGACAGCAGCCCTGCTTGTGGAGGCGTCTGGTATCAGCGATGTCTTGAGCTCAGGTCCTGGGAAAATTTTTCGCTGCTGCTTTTTTTTTTTTTGGGAGGGGGTAAGAAGGTTTTTTAAAGACTGTGTGTGTGTGTGTGTGTGGCATATTTTCTGTTAGTTTTTAAAACTGTAGAACTCACCAAGATAGGTTTTATTCTAGAAACAGCTTGTCACTTATAATTGAGACCTTTTATAACTCAAGTTTGAGGAAGAGAGGCTAAGTCATATCAAATGTTTTATAACTGCAACTATTTTGGAGGAGCGAGGGTAGGAAAACAGACCATCATTTGGGTAGTCTGCTAGATGTCTTTCATGCAGGATTTTTAAATCTTATGAAGATTTAAGAGCTAGGATATGGAACCATCAATCCAAATTGGCCTCATTCTTTTTCCAAGGGACATACACAACAAAGGACAGTGGAACAAGTAGTGGCTAAATGTGTTAGTCCAAAATCTCAGGTTATTAGCTATGTGACTTTAAACAATTATCTCTCAGCCTATCTGCAAACTGGGAGAGTAGTTTCTGCCTTGAGTTGTGAGGATTACTAGAGACAGCATATGTAAAGGGTTTTAGGCACACGTTAAGGTCCAATAAATGGTGACTTTCATTGTAATTACTCTATCATATACCCAAACCAAATGTGGCACTTCTGTGGAGCTCCTTACGGTGACCAGAGTCTGTAGCAGTGGCCTGGAGGGTAACCTTTGCAGGAATAGAGGGAGCCCACTGTGGAGTGGTGTCTTTAACTTCTCTCTCAACACCAATAATATTTGGACAGTATTTGGAGTTTACACTGTGTTTTATCTTCCTCTTTCTACTTTCTCACTCACTTCCTTTTGGGAATTAAAAACCTATTGATATGTACGGGATATGTATCAATTCTTACAGAGATTGTGTGTTTCTTCAATGGGAAGATATGGAGGTTTAGCAGTTTTTGGAACTAGTCCAAAGTCACCAGGCAGCTTTGGGACTATGGGGGCAGCTGGTAACAGGTGCAACTGTGACCAGTCCTGACCCTGCAAAAGAGCGCCTCTGTGACATGTCCATCTGTACAGGCCTCACGTCCTCTAGACTTCAATGATAGTAGGTAATGGTACTTTTTCTTTTTACTGGTTATTATTATTATTTTTAACTTAGCTAAAGATATTGAATGCCTCCTCTGGGCAGGTTAGAATCACACACATTTTCTCATTTAATCCTCCCAAGAACATACCAGGGTTTAGAGAGGTCACAACTGGGAGGTATTTTGCCTGATTCTGACATTCACTGCTCAGCCACTGCTCTCACTCACTTTAGATAAACCAAATCAGGCTTGTTGATCAACTGGGTTAAGTGTGAGCCAATGAAAACCAAGATCCCAAATCAAGCACAAAAGCAACCAATACCAGAGCCCCAGAAACCTACCAACCGGCAAGAGCAGAGAGACTAGGGACATTAGTGCGCTCTCCTCTTTGCAACTTCAATCAATATTCCACCAGGAGGTCCCCTCTTAGCTTTGAAGGGAAAATAGAATAATCCACGTTGCCAGTGCCATGTTGGGATGTCTGGCTTGCAGAAACTCAATGAGCCCGAATTAATTTTTGTTCAAGAAAGAAGATGGCTTTAAAAAGTAGTATTCTATGATCCCTGACTATAGGATAAGCATGTTGGAGCTCACTTAGCTCCCCTTCTTGTGTGTGACTCCCTCCTTCTCCATGTTGTGTAGCTGCTGGCCACAAGACAGAACTATGTGGTCCTTCATCCTGAGCCAAAGGCCTTTAAGCTCCCGCCACAAACCATCAAAGATTCCCTAACTTCCTTTTAACCTGTATAAAAGTCAGTTTGCTTTCCTGTGTCTCATGTGCAACCGAATCTCTCAGCAGCAGCTTGATTCAGGGGAAAACTGGGATCTTAAACATTTCTGCAAAGTGTGGGTAATGAAATTATTAGTGTGGGGCCCTTAAAACAAAAAGGGAATAATGAGTTTAGTTTCAGAACTGTAGAAGCATTTTCCTTCCTTCCTTCCTGTACTAGGGAATTGAACCAGGCCCTCTGGCTTGCTGGATGAGTAGAAGCATTTATAATTGCACAATGGCCTTAGCACAAGGACAGGCCATCAGTTGACCCCATTACCACAGAAGTGCTTCCTCTAGGAGGGGAAGGAGCTGGAAGACAAATGGTTACCCAGAGGTAGGAACAGAAAAGTCTAGAAGGAAAACCTGGCAAAACACTGACCCCAAATACATGGAGAATGTCTGTACCTGAGAGGTAAGCGACAGGCTCAGGACAGCCAAGGACAGGGCCCAGTCCTTCTCTTGACCATAGCCTGTAGTGAGGCAGACAGATTATTAAGTGGAAAAAGAGTAACCCTTGGCCTGTACCACCAAAACCAACCAAACAACCCCCCCCAAAAAATCCACAATCCAAACAAAGCAAAGCAAACCAAAAAACAGACACTGCTGAGCCCTGTGGATTTGTATTTCTAGTAGGTTCTTGGATACTGATGCTGCTGCCTTGAGGACCATGTTTTGGGGATTGCTTGTCTAGAAGAAAAATAAGGACTTGGAGTGCAGAGTGCTTCTATTTTATGTGCCTTTGAGGGAGTCACTTAATTTCTTTAAGCTTTAATTTTCTTATCTGACTGCAGATAATGGTAGAGTGGTCAGGCTCATGGACTGTGTTCCAGTCGGGCCCTGTCACTTACTGTTTGTGTGACCTTGAACTAGCTACTTCACCTCTCTCTCCCTATTTCCTCATCTGAAGCAGGGGTGATGGCATCTGACACATTGCTGCTGTGATCACGGAGTGGAAGTACATGCACAGGGTGCCCGGTGCACACTAACCACTGTGTGTTCACTATTTTGATTTTTTTATATCTGTGGGAATTACACGAGATGAAGCATATACAGTGCCTTATGTCATGTTAGACACATAGAAAGTGCATAGTAAGTGTCAATTTTCTCTTCTCCACTCCTAAGAAGGAAAATTGGAGTTGTAAGTGCTAACTGGAAGGATGGCCTTCAAGTAGAGATCTTTGCACAAGACATGGTGATGCCTCTACTGAAGCAATGTACCAGATTCCACCTCATTATAACCCAAAGAGTCTATGCCAGCAGGACTGTCCTATGAACTGTTGGGGATCAGAAAAGGGTACCCCAAAATGTGGAGCCTTGGCATGCTGTGTGCTGTGAAGCAATGTCAGAACCAAGGCCCTCTCTGACCTCCTTCCACCCTCCTTTCTCCTCCAAGGCAGGTAATAGGAACCAGAATTGTCTTCAAGATGGTCATAGAAACTAGAACCTCTTACCCTCCAAGTACACCATGAAGGCTAGAAATATTACTTGAGCCTTCCCCTGCCTTTCTATGTAGGAGCTGGCCATGAAGGAATTCTCTAACCTGCCTTGTTTCACAGAAGATCATCATAAACCCCTCATTCCAGAGGAGCCTGCCTGAATCTAGAAGCAAGGAATGTTATCAAGACTAAGAAGAATCTGGACAGACAAACCTTGCTGGGTTTCCCTGTTAGGCTCGTTCCCATCATATCATAGCCGTTTGTGTAATCACATTTCAACATGGCTGTCCATTCTTACTGAACCTAAGCACGAGAAGGTTCATTTCTGAAGACTCCCAAGTCACACAAAACTTTAAATAATTTGTCCTGCTTTTCTCTTGTTAACCTTTTTTTTATCTTTTCAGTTCTGGGGATTTAACTCAGGCCTCAGGCTGTTGCGCAAGCACTCTACCACTTGAGCTATACCCCCAGTCCTTTTGTTTTTGAGATAGGGTCTTGCTAAGTTTCCCTGAGCTGTCCTCAGACTCCAGAAACCTCCTGCCTCTGCCTCCCGGGTAACTGGGACCAGGCAGAAGTTGAAATATCCAGATAGGGAATTGTTTAAACATTGAGGACCTCTAACATCTAAGGGAAAATAGGTAAAAGGCCATATATTAGTCTCCAAATAGTATAGATTATTGCTGGACTCCTACTAAGAACTTGTCAAATGCTGTCTGTCCAATTATCACAAACACAACCAGGGGCAACACAAGCTGTACTTGTAATTTATTATGGTGAGGAACATCACCACCTATACAGAGCTCAGGAAATACCTCAGGACAAGGGGCTGGATTTTATTATTTTTAAGAACAGCTTATTGGAAGTTTGGTAGAAGGTAGTCTTTCAATGAAAGACTTTGTCATGAGCAAGCTGTGTCAGAAACATAGACTGACATGCTTGTGTCTTTCCACAATGTCAGAATTTATTTGAATAACAATAATTTCATGAGCTATGTCAATTTTATTGGCATCAATTTGCCAAGTACTACTGACTTTGCTTGATAACCATGAGCCAATTGGCAGTTTATTTTATTCTGATCTTAATTACTAATACTAACTTTCAGATCACATATAGCATGTCACAGTAATATAGAAGTGATAAGATTACTAAGAAAGGGTTGAAGTGTCTGTAGGGATTAAAAAGACCATGAAGGCAAGAGCAGAGAGCAATATAGATGTAAAAAGAGTCACTGCGGTGGTTAGATAAGATATCAGCATAAGGAACCCAGTCACAGAGCTGTGAGGCCCATGTGGTGTCCAATCAGATCTGACTCAAGGTGTATCACTGCTACAGAAAGACAGAACTGCTTTTAGGCTTACTGATCTGGATGCACAAAAAATTTGGATTGGTCACATCAACAAGGGGAGTTGAACTGAGCTGAAGACCTGGGGACAGAGTCTGGTGTTCACCTCTTGATCCTTGACACGTGCACCAGATGGACAGGTCTGATGACAGGTCAGTGTGTGCCTCCATACCAGTGTCAGGTGTCCCTCCTTTTATATGTAGAGGTGAGGGGTTGTATTCTTGGGTCTGATGTATTTGATATGTTTGTGGGTCTGTATTTCTGATATGAGTTTGATATATTCATAATGTTGATGTGTACTTGATTTAATTTGGTAAGTTCATAGGTGGTAATCTTTCATTTATGTAAATTAGTTATTTATTAGTCTTTCCCATGGTTTATGATGGACAGGTGGTGGTTGTTTACCTGCATTAACAAGGCACAGAGTCATTTTGCCTCAGCATTTGTACTCAAAATGGAGCAAACTGCTATCTAATAAAATGGAGTCACTCAGGCCAAAGCATGGCCTGAAAGCCATTGTTTGGTATAATATGGAGTAATTTTGGAGCAGAGCACAGCCTGATCATAGGTTCGATGAAGATTGAGTAAGGATAATGATACAACAGTGTGGGATTGAAAACAGCAAGGAAAAGATTTTGAGGTGAGAGCTTTGAAGATTGTTAGGGTATTAACTAATGATACTTCTTGAAGAGTTGAAGGGTCTTTAGGGGATATCCCTGTAATGAACAATTATTTGTCTGGACAAGAGCCTCCTAGATAATCAAGTTACACTAATGAAGACAGTAAAGTTATGTTAATGCACTGAAGAGAGTCAGGTGAGTGTGTGTGTGTTGGTTGCCCTTAATTCTTGAATTTATTACATGTATGTTGAGTGCTCATCTACTTTATTTTAGTTGTTTCTGCCAGGCTAGTGTGTAGGATGATATAACCGGAGGATGTTTTGTGTGTGCTGATTCTATAACTCCCTCATTGCTGTGCAATGCCAAGGCTTCCTCCAGCCCCCCACGCTTGGAATGTATATTGTGTCAGTGTACACAGATGAACCTCATGGCATCCAGAACTGCAAAGCTCCTCTTGAGAATGCTTTCATTTGGAGACAGGTAGTATGAGTGGCATCCATTTTGTTGTTGTTGTTGTTGTTGGATTTTAGGGCATTTTGGAGCAAGGATAGATGACAACCATGAAATGATGAGGTAGGCTATTATTTGTCCTAAGGCTATTTACAGCCTTCTAGAAGTAGTGAATTTCTTGGTAATGACCATTAGGGAGAATGCATTGATGTGGACTGCTCTCCATTTACTTAAAGTAGGTATGTCTTTAATATGTTTCTTACTTTATAAATACAAAATAAGAAATGCCACCAATCACCCAAGCATTATATTACATTTCAGGTGTAGCTGAGTGACTCAGATCTCTCACAAGGTTGCTGTCATGGTGTTAGCTTGGGCTGTTATCATCTGAAGGCTTGACTGGGAGACGACCCCTTTGAAGATAGCTCATTCACATGCTATTGGCAGATGGCCTCAGTTTTTTGCTATGGGGGCTTTCCATAAGGCTATTCACAGCATGGCAGCCAGCTTATCCCAGGGTGAGGGATTTGAGAGAGAAAAAGGCAAAAGGCACAATATATTATAATTTAACCTCAAGAGTGACATTCTATCAATCATACTGATTGATCCTGATACAATGTGGTATACAGGGTATACCAGGAAGTAGGGATCATTGATAGCCATTTTGGACACTGGCCATCACTTACTACCTAAATCTAGGGAATATGCTTTGATAAATTATTGTATTGCTGTTATTATGCTAATCACTTTGGCTAGAATAGGAATGTCTGTAAATAAAAGAACAGCAAGAGTAGCCAATATTTATTGAACTCTTATGGCAAACAGTATTAGAGCACTTTCATTATCTCATTGCGAGAGAATACAGCATAAAGTTTAAACATCTGGATTGTGGAGCACACAGGTTTTTTTTGAACATTGCAGGTTGGGTTAGACTACATAAGCCTTGGTTTTCTGTAGCAAAATGAATAATATGTCACTAGAGGATTGTCTTGAGGGTAAGGTAAGCTCATCTGCTAGCATCTTTCCTGCCAGAACATTGAGGCTCACAAATCCAGTTCCCTTCCCTTCTCCCCATCTTTCCTTCCTTTTCTTCCCCTCCTCTCCTCTCTTCTTCTCTCCACTCCTCTCCTTATCCTCTCCTCTCTTCTTTTCTTTTCTTTGTAATGCTGAGGATTAAATCTAGGACCTCATGCATATTAGGCAAGCACTCTACTTGTTAGCTACATTCCTGCTCTTTCTGTTTCCTTCTTTCCTCCCTCCCTCTCTACCTCCCTCTCTTCCTCCCTTCCTTTTTTTCTCTCTTTCTTCCCTCCCTCCCTTCCTTTTTTCTTTTCATTAAAAAAAAATCAACTCCATTGAGGTATAACTTACATACAATCCTTTTCTTTCTTTTCATTGGGAGACTGCAAGGCAAGGCATGAGCACCATATTGGATTGACCTAGTAGGAAGCAGAGAAATCTCAGGTCAGAGTTGGAAGTCCTCCATAGAACAGATGGGGCCACTCCCCTGATGCCAATCAACTAGGCTGAGTGTGAAGTTGTCAGTCCACTGCTGTGGTAGTTCCTTCTGGAAAAAGAAAAAACATGGGGGCTAAACGTAAAGGGCATATCTCAGTTGTAGAGTGCTTGTCTACAATGTACAAAGCCCTAGGTTCAATCCCAAGTACCAAAAGGGAAAAAAAAGGGGGCTGCATTTTTTTTTAACTCATGGACTATTACAGATATGTACAGAAGCTCCTTCATCCCCTTCTACAGGGGACACATTACAAGACTTCCAGGAAATGCTTGAAACTGCAGATAGCACTGAACCCTATATATACTATGTTTTTCTTATACTTATATAATCAATATAATAAATAATATTATAATATAATGCTATAATAATGTATAATTAATAAATTTAATTTGTAAATTAGGAATAGTAAGAGGTAAATAAAAATAGCTAATAATAAAATTGCATAATTACATCAATGTATTATAATAAAAATCATTTAAAACTTATGAATGGTTTATTTCTGGAATTTTCCATGTGATATTTTTGGACCAAGGTTGACTGTGAACAACTGAAACCACAGAAAGTGAGCCCATGGACAGGTGTGGACTCTACATCTGATTGCTTCCTAGGGAGACCAGGTTTGTTCAGTGGCTTGGAACAGCCTATACTTTTTCCAGGGATATCTGAAGGCTGACTTCATTCCCTGACATTGGAGGACATTTTGTCTTATTTGCCCTGGCACTTAGTATCTCACCTGGTCTCCTTTAGTTTAACCTGGCTGAATTGTGGTGGGGGCCCTGTCCTCTTTAACTCCCTAGCATTTGTCACAACATCCCTGCAGGCCTCCCTCCCCACCCTGCTATCCCAGCTATTTCTGTCTTTAGAAAAAAGAAGTCTTGGGTATAAACACTGGATCCTTCTCAGCTAGGTCATCTGCTCAGGCCTTCCTGGGTTACTGGGGGCATGTCACAGCATTCGTGTGTCACTGCTCTGGATGGTGAGAATAGCTTTCTACCAAGGAAACCACTCAAAACTCTGCCAGACAAGTTTATGTGAATTTGTAGTCTCTGGGGTATTTGTTTCCTTTTCTTGTCCATAGTTATTTAAAAATAAATAGTGAGGACTTGTAATACCAGCCTGAGGAATTGTATTTAGAATGATGCTCCTCCATCCACTCCACTCTCCTCCCTCCTTTGGAAAATCACCAGTTGAGGCCTTTTAAAATGTTAAGTGGGTTTGACACAGTGAGAAATAGATGTTTGTTCTCTGTCCCACTTTCTGGCATATAGCTTCTAAAATGCAGGAATTCTCAGAAATGATGTGCTTTTTGGAGGCTAGTGAGATGGCTGATGGCTAGGGGCTCATGCATAGCCTTAAAATAGGGGCTGGCAGGCTTGGAACTTTCAGCTCTACCACCCAAGTGTGACCTCTGGGAGGGGATAAGGGCTGAAGATTGAGGTGACCACCATTGGCCAATGATATAATCAATCAAGCTTGTATAATGAGAACTCCATAAAACCCCACGAAGTTATGGACAGTTTCCAAGTTGTTCAAAAATCTGTCTGTATTTACCTTCCCATGAGAACAGCCAAAAGACTTACCACAGCAAAAATAAAGAGCTTTCCTGAAGTTTGAGCTCCCTCACCTTTCCCAGGGCAGTTGTCACCCCGGCCTTGGTCCTGCCCGACTGAGCAACTGGGGTTCTAGGCCAGATGCCCAGCTCTGGGTTGTTTCACCATGTCAGGTCCAACCACTCGTCCCAATACACCAAATAAAGAAATGAGCAGTGGAGAAGGGCAGAGAGCAGATTTATTACACAGCATGGGCATGCTGCAGAAGAAGCAAAGTAAGCACTTCAGTCCATCTTTGGGATACAGACATCAATTTTAAGCTAAATAGAGGAAGAACTGGGGCAGAGGCAAGAGCTATGCATAATAATGGAATAGCCCTGGTCAAAAGGTGGTCAAGGTACGGTCTGGTTGGTCAGGAAGAGCCTTGTACTACAGAAAGTTGTTGGAGCCTAGGGGAAAGATAGATTGGACTCTTGTCACAAGATGTTCATCCATTAGTCCTGTCTTTGGAATTCAAGGTGACTGCAAGGTGAGAGTCAAAGTTGATGTGAAAATTGCATCGGAAAGAATCTCTCTCTCTTTCTACCAAGGTGGGTGTGGCAGCAGACTGACTCACCTCCCCTGTCCAATCCACACCAGTTTACATTGGAAGAAGGTATTT
This sequence comes from Castor canadensis, assembly GCF_047511655.1. Taxonomy (NCBI): domain Eukaryota; kingdom Metazoa; phylum Chordata; class Mammalia; order Rodentia; family Castoridae; genus Castor; species Castor canadensis. The sequence goes on along the minus strand of NC_133393.1, from coordinate 131,207,730 downwards.
GAAGCTCATAAAACTGAATATATTTTTCAAAAACCAACTCCTTACACAAAAGAAGAAGGAATACAAATGCAAGGAAAAATAGACAAAGAATGTGTAGAATAGGAATGTCAAATGATTAATAACATGTAAAAGATGCTGTATTTCACTAATAATTAGAGAAATGCAAATTAGCACAACAGTGAGATACAAATTCAAACCTTTCAGATTGGCAAAGAATGAAAAGTCTGACAATGTGGGAATTCACACATTGCTTGTGGGTACGTAAATTTGTTCCACCATTTTGAATGAGCAATTTCACAATATCTAGTAAACTTGGTTATGTGACAGCTGATTGATTGGCCACCCAAAGAATAGCTCTCTTCTCCACTTCCCAGTAAAGAGGCTGGAAAAACCCAAGTACTTATTTTGCCTGTCTTTCTTGTGTGGCTAAGAAAGAAAGATAGTGTGGTTACATGACTCATTTCTAACCTTTGAGAAGTAAGATCTCTGTTGGATGGGTTCATGCACCTTCCCTACTGCCTAATTCTGAATGTGGTCTGAGGAAGTGGTGTTTGGAACTTTTGCAGCCATGTTGAGATAATGAGTGGAAGGTCAAAAGGTTGACAGAGGCACTGTGATCTTTGCCCTCAAACCATCTCTATCCACTTCTTCCTCTACACTTAGAGGAAGCCAGGTTTTCTCTTGTAGAATCAAGTATTCCTCATTGATCTGAGATCCAGCAAAATTGCCTTTCCCAGTGTAGACCTTAGAGAAACTCAGATATCTGGAAGGATTATTCATTGTTTATTAAAAAAAATGAAAGTTAACTAAATGACCATTAGTTAAGAAAGAGATCAATAAGTTATGGTGCTATTTGTACAGCACAATGTATAAATGGTGCTATACAATAACATATGAATACTATAGAGCCATTGAGATAAATTAATTGGATCTCTCCACACACACATAAATCTATTTGCATGTGTGTATTGTAAAAGCATAAAAATATGGACCGAATGATACATGCTAACTTTAGAATAGTTCTTACCACTGGAGAAGGAAATAAATAGGGTCCGCATAGGATACAAAGAAGACATGACCTGTAAAATGAAAAGTCTGGGGGTGGGTAACTAGGTGATTACTATATTATTTTCTGTATATTAAAATTTTAAAATGAAAGAATAATAGAAAAACAATCCTACAGCCAGGGATGGGAATGAGTTTGAGGGAGAATGGGATGGCCAAATTCTGAAGCCATGGCAATAACTGAGATGGTCAGGAGGAAGGCCTGAGCTAGGCCAGGGGCCTTGGAAACGGAAGACAACATAAGTGAAAAATGATCTCTGCAGCAATGGTTTCTCAATTTATGTTGTTTTTTAAAAAGTTGGCATATGACATAAAATATACTGATAACCTTTAAGTATATAGTTCAGTGGTGCTCAGGGCAGTCCTGATGCTGGGCAGCCTTCACCTTCAGAACTTTCTCATCTTGCAAAACTGAAATTTCGTTAGACATGAATTCCCCACTTTTCCCTTTCCCATCCCCTGGTGACCATCACTGTACTTCCTGTCTGTGACTAGGTACCTCACACTAATGGAATCAGAGAATTTGTCCTTTGGTGGCTGGCTTATAATGCTCTTGAGATTCAGTCATGACGTAACATGTGTCAGAATATCCTTCTTTTTAAAGACTGGCTGAAAATCACACTTTACTGTTCTGTAATTAAATAAAGAAAAGAATAAATGGAAAAACTCTTGGGTAGTAGGAGTATGCAAGAACCTTCTAGGATCCAGTAAGATATTTAGTTCCTGGACATTTCTATAGCAGAACATCTGGCAGAGACTTGGGAACATGCAGGCTTGAAGCCAGGTTACTCTGATACTCCATAACTATGTCACTTGAAGGGCTATTGATGCCATAGAAGTGCTGTGCCCCAGACAACTGGGTTGCTAGTCTGTTCCCATATATTTTCATCCTAGTCTTCACCACAAGGAGCATGCTGCCATATGCTCTCAGCAGTCTTTTATCAAAGGTCCCGGGTTTGGTTGACCCCATTCTGCTCAGTACAACTCTTGTTGTCACAGCTTGAGATATGATGACCAATTTTGGCCTGAGGGAGCTTTTTGTACTTGATAAGATCATAAGGAAACCTGTGGGCCCTGATCTGAAGATTCCCATCTTAGGGCACTGAAATAGCTTTGCAGGGTCCAGGGAGTTGATGTCAAGTATCTTCCATGCTGAAAACAGGGAGCTGGTACCAAGAACTCAGTTGAGAAGCCAGAAATGTTCTCCCAAAGCTGACTTCACCCACAACCACACTCTGCCAAGACTGGCTATTTTAAGAATGGATAGTTTGTTTACCCACCCATCCATCCATTGATGGACACTTGGGTTGCTTCCACCTTTTTGCTCTGTGAATAATGCTACTCTGAACATGGGTGTAAAATATCTGTTCAAGACTCTGTTTTTGATTCTTTTGGATATGGATTGGATTTGCTGAATTGTATGGTGCTCCTGTTTTTAATTTTTTGAGGGAGACAATGATTTTATAAAAATAGGATTTCACAGCCAGCTACTGTAAAATAACACTTTGCATTAGAATGTTCACTTGTGTTTTCTCACCATTGCTCTCCAGCAGCCTGTCGAGTCTGCATAAGAATTCCCACAGAAATCTCGTTACCATAGATAGGAGGGGAACAGGATCTGTAGAAGAATCGTTACAGTATAACCAGCCTTGGGACAATCCGGCCTTCGATGGTGAACACTCATTAGTAAACCCTAGTGTGGCAACTGAGAAAGTGCCCCTGCCTTGTGTGTTAAGACGCATGCTCATTAGTGTAGTCTGTTGTGTTTCACGACCATACACATCATAGCTTAACTTTTCTCTGTGTGATCTAAGCAGCGTCAAATGAGATAGCAAAGAACGAAGCCCTAAGTCCCAATCACAGCCGTGAATAGTTACATTAACTATAATAGAAACCCAAAATAAAATGAAAACTCCAGCGGGGTATGGAGGTGCACACCTGCATTCTCAGCACTGGGGAGGCTGAGGCAAGAGGGATTGCAAGTTGCAGGTCAGCCTGGGTTATATAGCAAGACTTTGTATCAAAAACCAAAAAACCAAAACCAATCCAAAACTCAATTTTTATTCCTAAGAAATACATGTAATGAAGGTTAATTGTAGGACAATAAAAATGTAAGCCCATACAAATAAGATGAAAATTATCTGCAATCCCATGTAATACCACCCACTTTTTGTCAAATTCATCCAGATTACTTTCTAGGCATAAGCATATTTAATGCATTTTAAGCTGTGAAACAGAGCTGTACTATAATTTATTGTTTCGTAACCTTTCTCTCAATATATTGTACACATATTTTCATGTCATATCTTTTTAAATAAAATACTGTTAAAGATTGCAGAATATCCATCTTATGGGTGAAATGTAACCTACTTATTCAATATTGTATTGTTGGTTTTTTTTTTGGAGACAGGTTCTTTGAAATAGGGTCTTGCTATGTAGCCTTGGTTGGCCTGGAATTCACGACTCTCTTTCCTCAGCCTCGTGAATGTCAGGATTACAAGCATGTGCCACCACGCCCAGCACAGACTAGATGCAGTTATTATTATTGCTATTTTCCCCAAATGTACCTTTTATTTGAAGCTCTTCTGCACCATGTTTTGAATCTCCTGGCATATAGCATGTCAGTTTATGAGTATATAATTAGTAATTGTACGTCATGTTTCAGATTGATTTGAAAATATTTTTTTAACAGTACTGCAGACTGAACTCAGTGCGTTTAGCTTGCTAGGCAAGTGCTCTACCACTTGCGCCATGCCCCTGTCCTTTTGCTTCCATTTTTTTTCAGATAGGGTCTCATGCTTTTGTTGGGACTGGCCTTGAACTGCAATCTTCTGAGTAGCTGAGAATGCAAGGGTGCACCACCACATCCTCTAAGAGGTTTTTATGGATCAATGTCTGGATTTTTTATTGACCAAACTTCTGAAATAACAGATCAATTTTTTAATTGGTGACTTCTTTCTACCTTTAAGGATAAAAAGAGATCCTACCAAGACTGCTTGTTAAAATTCGGGTCTTATTAAACTTGAATTTTTTTTTCTTTAGTTTCCTGAAGTCTTGAATGTCTATAAGACACACATAATAAAAAGCACTATTAGCAGTGAAATACCAGTTGGCAACTGGGGAGGCAGTGCTCTCACAGGATTTCAGGTTTTTTTTTTTAAACCTTTTTCTCTTAGAAAAGAAGCATCCAGAATTTTCTTTTTCATCTGAATGATACAGAAAGCAGTGGGTAGAGTCAATTTTCAGTCATGTCAACTTTCCACCTCTTCTCATCTCCTCCCTGCAAGATAACTAAGAACTATGTGGCGTGTATAAATAGCTTTGCCTGAGAACATCCTCATATCTCCGTCCCTCTCATCACCGAGCAGGCCCATAACTGATGTTGCAATTAGAGTACAGATTTAGCTCTGAGAGCCATGTTCAGATGATCCACCGAGGAGGACGGTATGTATATCAGTAATGACTGATGAAGACTTTGTCACCTGTACCTTTGGCAGATCTTTCGATGGCATGCCCCTGGGTAATCTACTTCTCGTTATAACTGATGACCCACAATGATGTGCTTTCCTAACCAGTCATCTTATGCAGAGAGCCAGAATGTGGAGCAGTCCTGTGTAAATACTGATCATTAAGGAAATACTCCAAAGTCTAGATGTCAGCAGAAAAGCTATGGAGATCAAGACATTTAGGGGTTTACAAGGACACAAGTAATTTAGCATCATCTGTGCTAACAGGAATTCACCCTTCTGCCTTGCAGGTGTCATACTATTTTGACATTACAAAAAGGAAGTGAAAATAGACTGACTACTTATGTTCCCCATAGAAAGGTTGGGCAACTTGAAGTTGTCTTTTTTTCATTTCTTAGATGCTTGATACTTCAAAACCATAACACATTCTCAGAAATTCTAGGATTATTTTGAATAACTTAATTTGAGTTAAACACAGTGATTGAATTACATATATAAATATACCCATATGTAAATTATACAATTACAATTTATATAACATATAATTATATCCTTTGCATAACAATAAATTATATACAAATTATAGTTTATATAAGTATAACATATAATACAGATAAATACATACATATATCTTTCATAAAAGGGGTAGTGTAGTGGAAACAGGTAGGGAGTTGGGTCTATTCTCTTTCTGACTTTGTCCTTCATGTCTAGAAGGTAGATGCTACAGTTTATCAGCATAAACTTTCATCTTTGCCCCCTTCTTTGATGTGGAATATAGATATTGACAATCTTCTGTGAAGAGATTTGCGACCATGCCTTCCTGCTCCTTGAGAAGCAATGCTTCTTCCTGAAGAGAGTTCCTTCTCTAAGCCTTTCCCACCTAACAACCTTTCCATTGTTCAGACGCACGTGGGGAGCCCAGATGAGCATAGAAAGCTATGGCTCAGTCCATACTAAGTCCCTCATGGGCACCAGGGCATCCCCCCATTGCCCTGCATCCCGTCCTCTGAAGATCCTACCTCTCCTTCCTCTCTGCTTAGGCTCCATTGTCTACCTAATCAGATCGGTTTTGATGGAGCTGGAGATGAGGGGAGTATTGGAGTCCTCATCCCAAAAAAAAGGGTGGGGTGAAAATGGCACCTCTGGGTCTGTCTCAGAATGAAGCAGCTGCCAAACTAACTTCTCCTTCATTAGTTTGACTTGCTCTTACAGGACTGCTGTGTTGTTTTGTTTCTTTTTTCCTGCTAACTACAGACTGTGAACTGTTGAAAACTTTGGGTTACTGGACAATGAAGGCCTTTCCTCACTTCTTCCATAGATATCTGAGCCCCTTCCTCTCTTGTGACACTGATTCTAGGCCAAGGACCAACTCTAGTCTTACCTTAGAAATGTCAGATGTAGGTCCGGGGAGGATAAAAAAGCAAGCAGGAAATTTAGGACTTAAATCGCATATTCAGAATATATAAAAAATGTTCAACACTCAAAATTGAACACACATACAGACCCATTAAAGAATAGGAAAACAACTTGAAAAAAACCCTACAAAATATTTTAAAAATACTTAATAAATACATGAAAAGATGCTCAACATCATTGGGGAAGTGCAAATCAAAGTCACACTATTATGTCACCACATACATAATGTAATGGCTAAAAGAAAAAAAAAAGCCCAATCTGACAGTGCCAGGAGCAATAAGGATGCAGTAAACTTGGGACCCGTTCATTCCTGATGGAACACAAAATAATAAGGTCCAAAATTTTGAAACAGCTAGTAGGAAATACACTGGAATATATAAGCGTAGGGAATAGCTTCCTAAGCAGAACTCCAAGGGCTCATGAATTAATAGAAAGAATGAACAAATGGGACCACATCAAACTAGAAAGCTTCTGCACAGCAAAAGAAACAGTTACTAGACTTAAGAGACTGCCCGCAGATTGCCAACTGTTCATCTGATACGGGACAAATAACCAGAGTCAATAAGGAGATTCCCAAAGAGTCAACAATCCAGTGAAGAAATGGGCACACTAATTAAATAGAAAATTTTCAAAAGAAGGGGTACAAATGCCAATAAATATATGAAGTGTTCAACTTCCCTGGCCATAAAAGAAATGCAAATCAAAACTACACTAAAATTTCATCTCACCCCACTTAGAGTGGCCATCTTCAAGAACAAAAACAACAAATGCTGGTGAGAATATGGAGAAACAGGAACTCATGTACACTGTTGGTGGAATGTAAATTAGTACAACCACTATGGAAAGCAGTATGGAGATTCCTTAAAAATCTAAAAATATACCCGACATATGATCCAATGATTAAAAGATGTGATATATGTATATGTAAATATATGTATGTACACACAATGGAGTTTTATTCAGCCATAAGGGAGAATGAAATTATGTCATTTTCATGTAAATACATGGAACTGGAGGACATCATGTTAAGTGAGGAAAGACAGATTCAGAAAGTCAAAGGCCATATGTTTTCTCTCATATGTAGAAGATAGACCCAAAAGGTAGTTTACACAAAAACAAACATGATCATATACACATTTATATATAGAACATGTTTGTAATAATGGACTTACTCTATGGAACTTGGGGAAGGAAGGAAAGGAAAAGAGAACGATAGAGAGTCAACAATATTGAAACACATCACATCTGTGCAGGTAGAGGACATAATGCTATATATGAAAGCTGTTGAATAATGGGGGAGGAAGGGATGTGGTAAGGGAAAGTGAAGCATATTCACAGCTGGGTTACACTGAGAAACCCTTTAAATATTGACTTTGGAATTAATAACGAAAGATGGGACTGTAAAATAAGTACAGTGTGTGTGTGTGTGTGTGTGTGTGTGTGTGTGTGTACTTGTGGGAACAGGAAAGGTGAATGAAGGAGATTAAGGTGAAGGAACATGGTTGATGGGCTTCATATACATATAGGAAACAGAATGATAAAACCTCTTGTAATTGCTTTAAGTGGGATGGTGAAGGGGTAGCAGGGTTGGGGGAGATGGAGGGGTCCATATAATCAATGTATAATGTAAGGCTATTTGGAATTGTCACAATGAATCCCCCCTGTACAATGAATATATGCTAACAAAAATGAAACAAACAAATAAAAAAGGAAATAGTTTGGCAGTTTCTTTTTATTTATTTATTTATTTATTATTCCTATGTGCATAGTTTGGCGGTTTCTTATAAAGCTGAAATATACTTGCCACATGACCCAGGAATACCACACTTAGTGTTTGCCCAAGCAAACAGAAAACTTAAGTTCACACAAAAGCCTGCATACAAGTGTTTATAGCAGCTTTATCCATAAGTGCAAGTTGCCTTCAGCCCCAATATCCTTCAACTGGTAAATGGAGAGCAAACTAGTCCATCCAAACAATGGGACTTCACTGAGTGATAAAAAAGAGCTAATTTCTGGTATATGCAACGATATGTCTGTATAGACATTGTGCTATGCCAAAGAATCCAGATTTATATCACACAATTCCATTTATGTGACAAAAGGCAAACTGGTAAGACAGAAAACATATGGTAATTGTCAGGGGCTGAAGGTGAGGGAAGGAACTGACCATGAAGGGTGGTAAGGGAACTTGAAATGCTCTTCATCTGCAAGTGCTACGTATTGTGTGCACCTGTCAAGAATCATAGAATGGTGGCTTACGCCTGTAATCCTAGCTACTCAGACGAAGAGATCACGAGTATTTCTGTTCAAACCAGGAAAATAGTTCTTGAGACCTTATTTCAAAAAAACCCATCACACACACACTCTCTCTCTCTCTCTCTCTCTCTCTCACACACACACACACACACACACACACACACACACACACACGTCTGGCAGAGTGGCTCAAGAGGCAAGAGTGCTTGCCCAGTACAAGTGTGAGGTCCTGAGTTCAAACCCCAGTGCTGCCAAAAAAAAAAAAGAAGAAGCCATCAGTAAAATAGAAAACAAAGATAAAAGTTACCAATAATGGCAAGTTGCTTCTTGGAGAAAACTAACAAAATGAGACAAATCTCTGCCAATATTTACCAGGGTTTCTAAAATAAAAGGAACAAAAAGGAACAAGGAGAGCAGGCAGGACATATGGAATGATGGGCATTTCCAAGTCATCCTGTCCTGGACCACTCTGAGGTTTAGGACTGTAGAAGGAAGGGCAGTGATTAAAGGCTTGGAAGATGTCACCTAGGAAAAAAGTTAGAAGATCTCTAATCAGTTTCCCTGGCAGTGAGGGGAAAGAAAGGTGATTTAACAGCAGTCTTTGACAGTTTGATTATGGTGCTATTTTGTATGAGTGAACAGCTTTGAAGACTTTGGCACACTATAAATCAGATTGTGACCATGGAATTAATAGTTTGGGAAACACAGGTTTTCTCTAAAGGGAAAAACACTTGTGTTGTTGTAGAATGAAAGTGTGCCTGAAGTGCACTGAATAGCCATATGGTTTGGAGCCTGTAGGTCCTCCTCTATAAAATGGGCACAGTGTTACACACATCATAGTTTTACAAAACTATGGATTCAAATCAGATGGTGTATGAACAGTGCCTGGTACCTGCTATGTCCTCCTTTTTTCCCCAACTCATTCTTCTTTTTCTTTCCTGATTGAGGACCGTAAACAGCAGCATTTTGGAGAAAATAATACTTAAAACTAACTACTTTTAGTGTTTACTATATGCCAGGCACTGTTGTAAGTTTTTCATATTTATTAGCCCATTGAATTATTGCAATAGCTCTGTGGGGAAGATGCTATTATCGTCTCTATTTGATAGCTGTGGACACTGAGGAACAAGAGAGAACAAGTGAATTGCTAAGGAAGCTGCAGGTTTATCTCCTCATTGAAAAATAAAGATGATTTTTGTGAACTTAACTTTCTCTCTTTCGAATTCTCTTTTTTCCCTTAGCAGCACTCTCTCACTTATGCTAACTTTCATACTTGAGAAAACACTTTGAAAGTCATATTTGGTTTGTAACCATGAGAAGCAGTCATGATGCATATGTGTTATTGAATTTATGATTGATCATTTCTAGAAAGTTCTAGGAACATTAAAATGCTAGTATTCTAGGTGCCATATCTTATTTTTTACTTTCTGAATCTGTTACAAAATGCCCTCTCTTTTTTTTTTGATTCTGATGGATTCTTGAAGGTCTAGGTAAAGGTCGTACCTATCCATTCAATGACATTTAAGAAACACCTACAGACTAGGGATGTAGCTCAGTGGCAGAATGCTTGTGAGGCCCTTGGTTCAGTTCCCATCAGCGCACACACACACACACACACACACACACACACACACACACACACACACACAAAGCACCTATCACGTACTGAGCTGAGCATTGAGTTTTCTTCTCTGATTACTGAGGCAGCACAGTAGGACTGCAAAGATGAATGGCCTTGCTTCTGTGGAGTTTATTGTCTAGTTGGAGAGTGAACAGGAATGTCACTGCCTTGATAGCAACAATACAATAACAGCAAAATGGGGAGTTTCAGGACGAAGACAGAGTGAGTCTGAGGATACCAGTGTTCTCCTGAAATGGAAAGAGCGGGGAAAAGAATCCGATGGAGTGAAGACGATGGGTTCTGGGCACTTGATGAGAATGTGGAGGTGAGGAATAGCTTTGGAGACCTGAAGACAGAAGTTCAGAACTATTGTGGGGAATTGGAAAGGAGTCAACTCAGAATGAAGGAAGCAGTGACACTCAGCCTGGTGCTCCATGCCCATGCTCTACACTGCACTTCATCCCCAGTTGCCACCTGGATTTGAAAAGACATGAACGCTGATGGATGGTGAGTGCTTGCTTCTCATCCCACAGTTTCTGATTTGGGTTGGAATTCCACTTTTGGTGCTTTGAAAATGTTACCAGGTGATTGTAATTATTATATATAAGATTTATACATATATTTATCTATTATATATGTATACATTTTGGGGGTACTGGGGCTTGAACTCAGTACCTCACATTTGCTAGACAGGTGCTATACTATTTGAGCCACTCAGCTACCAGGAGGTTATAAATAAATCTGAGAAATGCTGAAAACAATGGTGGAACAACTTGAAAAGACTCAGGTCTGTTCTGATTATTTGAGACTATGTATGTAGATTTTCGCTGTCACTTTCTTTTCTTTCTTCATTCGTTTGTTCGAAATGTTATTGAGTGCCTAACTGTGTATCAGGGACCTCACTAGATAGTGAAACAGCCATCTTAAAAGAGGCACAGAGAGATAAAGTAACTTGTTTATGTTGCTTGGCTAGACTCTGGCAGAGCTGTAAGGTTACAGAGTGGTGTCCTTAGCCACAAGTGGGTACCAATTCTCTGTTGCACCTGCTTCCATGTGGGACCCACAGTGAGAGCTTCTTATGTCTTGAGCCCTGAGACATACCCAAAATACTGCTACCCAAACATTCTTAAAGTGATGGAGGGTACCATACCTTCTCCCAAATGACTGGATTTCACTGGCCAGTTACACAGTCCCATGGTCACACCTTGTAGGTGAGACTGAGAAATGCAGCTGGGCTGTGGGTTTAAGGAAAGAACAGAAGAATAAGTGAGTGAGTAGGCAGCCCTTGAGTGGCCTCCTCTGATGACATAGAAGATTTAAACACATGTAGTGATATGTGTCATATTTTTCTTTGTAAGTTGTGCATCTGGTATCTTATTTAAAAAATAACTCTCTATCTCAAGTAAAGATATTAGTTCACATTTTAAAATGTTTTTATTAGTATATGATAGTTATACAGGGGGTGTCATTGGGACATTTCCATATTAAAAATATATATGTTTTGACTTTCACTTTTAAAACTTTAATCAACCTGGCATCAATTTTGGTGTTTGGTATAAGGTAAGGATTAGGTTTCTTCTCTTTATGGAATTTCATGATGATACTTTTTGGTCATTTTTTTTTTCCTGAACAAAATTCTCTCAATCTGAAGATTTATGTTCTTCAAACTCAGAAAATTGTTTGCATTGTTTATATGATTATTTTGTCTTTTTTGTTTTCTCTTTCAGGAACTCTGTTATGGTTTGCATATACCATGTTCCCCACAGGCTCATGTGTTGAATGCCTGCCCTTGGCCAGGGGTTCTATTTGGGGAGGTTCTGGAAACCTTAGGATCTGGGGCCTAGCTGGAGGAAGTAGGTCACTTGGGGGTGTGCCTTTGAAGGTGATATCTGGTTCCTACTCCTTCTTCATTTTCTGTTTCCTGTCTGTCATGAGATGAAGAAGCTCCTCCACCTTACATTCCCACCTCCATGAGATTCTGCTTAAGCTCATGGAGCCAAGCAACCTGGACTGACTCTTTGAAACCATGAGCTAAAGTAGGGCCTTCTTCCCTTAAATTGTTCTTGTTAGATATTTGGTCACAGTCTCAGTAAAACTAACAGAGAAAACCTCCAACCAGATGTTTGACATCCTGGGTTGAGCCTTTAAATAGTTTATCTTTTCTTTCATATTATCCATTTTTGTTTCGTTTTTATGCTTTGAGACGAGCTCTTGCTCTGTTTCCTTGGCTGGTTTTAAACTTCTGGACTCCAGTGACTCTCCTGCCTCAGCCTCCTAAGTAGCTGGGTGCACACCATGTGGCTGGCTCATATAGTCCATTTTTATCATTTGATTTATATTTCAGTTATATATGCATAGGTATTTATACATACATAACTAAAATATAAATGTATATACATACATTTAATTATCATCATAAATTTAATTGATTTCATTATTTATTATTTCATACCACATTTGCCCAGACCAACATTGACAAGGACCATTCATAAACTCTAGTCTCCTTTTGGCTAGTGGTAACAAGATCGCAAGTCAGTAGATGCTCTGGAAGACATGACCCTTGGTTCTTTGGAAGCTTTCTAGCAGGACCTGGACACATAACCAGTCTGTGGAATTTCATGCCTGTCTTCATGGACTTACAAACTTTGCCAGGTATCCTCTCCATGCCCAGTGGGGGAAGAGTGTGTCTGGGCTGAAGCTCTGGAAACTGAGCCAAGGAGACTGACTAAAGCATGGTATTGGGGTTCCCCTTCAGCTATCACTCATTTGTTCCTTCTCTCATTGGACATTTTCCAGTCTCATATACCAATGTCTCTAGTGTCAAGAACCTTCCAATGCAGCCCAGGGTATGGGACATGGAAGGTAAATGAGTTAGGAACACAGATGATTAATGCCAAGTGGAGGGAAGGGGACAGGATTGATCAGTGTATGAACTGCTACTTTATCTTTTATTGAATTTCCAATTTTATTTGTAATTTCCCAAGAACTCTTTTTGGTCCTCTGTTTTAATTTTTTTCTTTTCCACTGATTTTTTTTGTGGTTCTAGGATTTGAATTCAGGTCCTTGTGCCTGTTAGGTGGGTGCTCTATCACTTGAGCAATGCCCCCAGCCTATCTTTTGTATAAATTTTTATTCTTATTTTATAAATGCAATATTGTCCTCAGTTTTCCAGAGTTTTCAAGTTCTCCTCAGTTTCCTTATACATTCCTTATGACCTATGAGATGCATTGTCTGTTTGGTCTCTGAAACTTCATGGCAATTGTCACTGATATTTATTGTGGTCCTTTATTTGGATTACTTGCTTGCAATTCCTGACTTCTCCATGGCTTATGGTTAAGAAAAAGTCTTTTTCTTTTTTGATTTTTCTTGATTTACAAGGATGGCTGCAGTAATAGTTTTCTTTTTTAATACAGAAAACAATTCAATAGAAGTAAAGCTTAATATGAAGGAGAAAATGAACAAATTCTTAAAAGGAATCACCAACTGTCAAGAATTGCTTGGTTAGGGCTTGGGATATGGCTCAGTTGGTAGAGGACTTGCCTAGATGTGTGAGGCCCTGGATTTGATCCCCAGCACCACAAACAAAGAAAAATATTGCTTGATTATAAGCCACAGGAAATAATTCTATGTTAAGAAAGCAGGAATTTTTTTGGAAGATTATGGAAACCTAGTACAGGGAGAGGACAAAAGATGGTTGAAACCAGGACCTGGGAAGATCAAGGCCAAGACCTCCCCTCCTTCTTTCCTTAGATATTCATCAAGCGCCTTCGCTTCCGTGGAGACTGGAGAACTACTCACACAAGAGCCTTCCTGCTAATACCTTATATTCTCATAAACAGAGATAAGCCATAAGCCAGTCAAAGTCAAACAAACCAAACTGAAATTCTTGTAAGTGGAGTGACCATAAAATTTGTTGCCCACACTTTGAGTATGTGTGTGTGTGTGTGTGTGTGTGGCTGGGGATCAAACCCAGGGTCTCATGAATGCTAGGAAAGTGCTCTACCACTGAAAAATACCCCCAGCCCTATGTCCACTTTTGAAAATGAATGAGGTGCTATTAATAATCCCACTTGACAATAAATATAAAACTATTCGGTGCACACCAGAAATATCACAGGCAAAGGACTAAGGAGAGAGTTGGAATAGTGTAGTGTGGTAAGGGCTGGATGACTACTTGAGCTGGCAGTAGGAGGTGTCTTCATGTAAGCTGAGATCTGAATGATGAGAAGGAGCCAAGCACAGGAAGGTGACAGTGATGAGTCTTCTAGGCAGAGAGAACAACCAGAGCAAGGGCTCCCCAGAGGGAGTGAGCTGGGAGCATCTGAGGAACAGGAAGAAGGCCAGGGTGGCTGGAACAGGGGAAGGTGGGAATGGTAACAGAAATTTACCATGTGAGGTCAGGTCTTAATGAGTTTGGCGTTATTAAAAGCATGATTGCAAGCTATTGGAAGGTTTTCAAAAAAGAAGTGACTTGACTTGCTTTACTTTTAAAAGAGACTACTTTGCAATGTTATTTTTACCATTTTCATTGCTCTTTGATTTTTTTTTTCAGCACTGGGGTTTGAACTCAGGGCCTTGTGCTTGCTAGACTGACTCTCTTAAAGTATTTAACTTTAAGAGATGCAAACTTAGGCAAAATCATATAATTTGTAGACCAAATGGTATGATATCTGTGATTTACCACAAAATTAGAAATGGATATGAAGCAAGAGCCAGGTGCATCATGCCTGCAATCTCAGTAATCGGGAGGCTGAGGCAAGTGTTTAAAGCCAGCCTGGGATACCTCTGGAGACTGGGGGGAAAAGGAAAGAGAAGAAAGTTTGGTCGTAATTGGATACTTAATGGTAGGTAAATGGGAGTTTAATTTGCTATTCTTTCTACTTTTTGTATATGTTTTAAATTTTTACATAATGAAAAAAATTGAAAAACATCATTCTGGCTGAAGCTGTGTGGAGACTTCATTGTGGTGAGGTAAATAGCAGAAGGCTAGGTAGGTCGCCTTAGCTGTGGTGATGGAGGGGCTAGGTTGGTTTAGTGTTGACAGGGAGAAGTGGATGGATTTGGGATCTAGTTTGTAGCTGGAGTTAACAGGACATTCTGATAGATGAGTCGGGTGAGCAAATGAGAGGAACAAACAGGAACTCTTCATGTTTTGCCTTAGCAACTAGTTAGATTAAGATGTTATTGACCAAGACAGGGAAGAAATAGAGGGACATTGTGGAGGGGCGAAGGAAGAACACTCTCTTATGGCCATGTTAAGCTTCACGCACCTGTTAGCCATTCCTGTGGAAATGTCAAGTAGGCAAGTCTGGAGTTGTGCAGAGAGGACGGGTTGTTGTATTAGACATGTCTTAGGAACTCTTCCAGGTACGCTCAGATTCTGCTGACGAAGCAGCCTCTCTGATTTGTTCTGCTTTTGTGCTGGTTCCTACTGACTTTCTGTGGGTGCAACCTGATAAAGTCCAGCTTGACACACGTCTGTCATGTTCCTCTTTGGGGGATTTCTTATGGAAGACAGAGACCTGGTCAGTACCTATTTAGAAGTAACTGTAAAGTGAGGATGAATTAACATCCCATGGAGTAAACCTATGGTCAATAGAGAATGGGAACCAGTGACTAAATTCTTCCCCCTACTTCTCCCTTTGGTTGGCCAGTCCTGAGATGCAGTCATTCATGTGGTTCTTGAGGAAGGTCTTTGGAAGTGAAGCAACCAGTCATGCTTGACCCAAGAGGAAGCCAGTTCTGCAATGCCACATTGCATTTCCTTTCTCTCTTTTCCTGCTTCACTCTCTGTGCTAGCCAGTTTTGTGCTGTTCTAACAGAAAACTTGAAGCTGTGTGTTTATAAAGAGGTTCGTTTAGCTAACAGTTCTGAACATTCAAGAGAATGGCACCACTGTTCTGCTGAGGGTCCTGGCTACATCACAGAATGGTAGAGAACTAGAAAAGGAACTGGCTTTGTGCAGAAGGGACCAAGCAGTAGCATGACCTTCCTTTACATCAACCTGTTCTCTTGAGCACTGATTTGCTCTGTTAAGACCATCATTAATTTATTCATGAGGGTGGTGCCCCCATGACCTAACCACCTTCCACTACTTCTCAACATTGCCACACTTGGTCAAAGCTTCCAGCACATGAACTTTTGGAGGACAAACCGTATCTGATCATGGCACTTTCCTTTCCCTCAATATTTGTAGAGAGAGAACATGACAGACACAGTCAAGGTGATGGGGAAGGAGGAAGCAGAGTAGAAGGAATGCCATGACAAAGGAGTATCATGAAAACCTCGTGAAGGAGGTGATTCTTATCGAGTGGAATGCTGTCCAGTCCACGTGAGAACAGACCAGAGCAGGGATGCTTAGGGTTGGCAAACATTAGAGACCATCAGTAATCTTGAGGAGACCAGTTGTCTTTGGGTGATGGGGTAGGAAGCTTGGTGAAGGTAGACTAAAGAGAGAATTTAAGATTAAAAAATAAAAGTACTAGTAGAGATGGTAAATAGAGACAATTTTGCTTTGAAGAGAAGCAGAAAACAAAGTGGAGGCTGAGAGAGTTTTTGTTTCCTAAATATGGGCAATATTACTGTACGTTCATGGAAATAATCCAGGAGGGGGCATAACTGTGCCAATAAAGTGCCTTGAGAAAGCACTAGAGGAGAGAATTAAGGATGAAAACGAAGGCTTAGGTGGGCATGGGAGGGCTGATATTTGGAGAGGAGAATGCCCACTGTGGGAACAGAAAGTCAAATACACCAGCCATTTGCAGTAGGATCACTGGGCAGGATGGAGATTTGTGGTCGTGATGAGTCTTTTATTTCATCCCTTAGTGAACCTGCTTTGTTCTCCTCCCATCTCCCTTCTTCTCCTAGATTGACTTTTTCTCCTGGATTTTAATTTGTTTGAATGTCAAGAACCTTAAGACAGAAGTGGGAACCCCCAAATTCTATTCTCTAGGCAAGAATCTAGGAATGCTGTACTAACAGGCATGCACCCCCGGTTTTACCAGCTTTGGCAAGGAGGTGAGGTCATGGGTGAGCCACAGTTGTAGAACAAGACATGGGTAAGGCAGGTACCACAACAGGTGTTCACTAGAGCTCCACAACCTTCCTCACCTCCTGGACTTCCTGCTCATTAGAAGATCTGGGGGAACAGGTTGCATGCATTTGGGTAAACTGGTTTTGTTTGTTTGGTTTTTAGTTTCTTGAGTATATCTTTGCTGTAGGGCAGCAATTATAGTTAGACTGTGTTCTGCTTTTTAGTTTGCAACATTGACTCTCTATAGCTGCAGGGAAATGTCTTCTTTTATTAAACTCTCCACTGTAAAGAGTTTGTATAGGAGGAATAACAAATAAAAGTCTCTCTTTGTGTTTTCTTCTGAATATTATCTTGGCTTCTGGTTCTTTCTGAAGACAGAAGGGCCAACGCCTTTTGGTGGAGGAGGAGTTTTGTGCAGTGACTTGGTCACAGGTCTCGGTGAACCAATGGCCCATTAGGAGCATAGTCTGGGCAGTCTCTTTTGGAGTTGTGCTCCTGGCAGCATGGGAACAAAGAAATTCAGATCTTAATGAGTCAACATCTAGCCGTCATTACTACTAGCGATTCACCACCACTGCCTTGTTGGGGTCTGCCATATTATTCCTAAAGCTGGGCTGAAAACATGGTCGTCAGGATCAGGCCTGATATCAGATGCTGATCAGACCTTGCTCTGCCATTTCCTAGCCCAGTGAACCCAGGATATCATTACTACCCATCTTCCTTACCCAGGTCTTGGGGAGAGACAATGAGAATTGGTGCAGTATTCAAGTACATGCCTGACCCAAAGAAAACATGGCAGAAACAACGGTTATAATTTCTGGAAGGACCTGTTGGCATAGAAGGTAGCTCCCAGATATTCAGTGCTGTGGGCAGTCTAGAGAGAGAAGAGAAAGCCTCTTGGGAGAATGACTAGGGAAGGGAGGAACATGGAATTTTGGAACTCTGATAATTGAGACAGATTTTGGTTCAAGTTCCAAGTTAGCTGCTTGGGTTCATGGGAGAAGTTATAATGCTCAACCTTAGTTTCCCACCTTTAAATGGGCATAATAACGCTTGCCTTGTGAGGTTACTGTGAGGAGCAGACCAATAAAACACCAAGCACAAGGCCTGACATTCAGTAGACATTCGTTAGAGAAGGGCTCTGATGATTAATTTTAGTAGCTGGGAATCATTGCTCACATAATGGAGGCAGTGTGGCTGAGTGGGGAAGAGTGGCCTCTTGCATTCCTGAAATTGCACCAAGTTAGTAATTATCCACTTCTCAAGGGCAGAGGCTGGCCCTGCCCAAATTTCAGCTCTGATGATTCAACAAAGGTTGCTAGATTCATGTTAACAAGGGCTCCCTTTCAAACATACACATTATCAAGAATCTTGGACACTAATCTTGAACACCCCATTTTTTCATTTTGCTTTGGATAGCTCACTCTTTTTTGTTTTTTAAAGCAGTATATTCTAAAGTCTCATTAAAAAAATTGTGTTTTTTTTTTCTTTTTTGAATCTGAGCTCTCAGGCTTGGTAAAATTCTTATTCTCAAGTTGTTCAAAGTTCATGGGAATAGCATCCTGATGTATCATTCTTGCCAAAATTGCTTAAAATTGCTTAAGTGGAATTGAATCACAAGGAAATAATCAGATACCAGAAAATGACACATTCTGCATGCCAACTATTCTGGATGCTTTGAAACTTGAAAAACAAAGCATAACAAAAAAGACAGGGCTGGAGGGACACAGATTAAAAGATACATGATAACTAAATGCAATGCATGAACCTTGAATGGGTATGGATGGCTTTCTGCAAAGAAACACACTCAACTGTACAATACATTAGGGGACAAGTGGGGACATAGGAAAACATTCTTGATTTTTAAGGAGGTAAAAGTGTAAGTATTTAGGATTGTAATATCATAACTTGTATAACTTTTGAGTGGCTCAATAAAAATATATAAATGTGTACCTCCATGTCTCAAGTGTCTAGAAAGAGATGTAAGGCAAATATTCTTTGGAACACTTGGAAGATGAAAAATGTTAACTCTTGCTTAATCTACACAAAAAGCTTGTGGGATTCATTGAACTGTTCTTTCAACTTTTTATAGGTCTGACAAATTTCAAAATAGAGAGTTGGGGAGGAGCTTCATAGAAAAAAAACCAGCTAGTCAATTGGCATGCCTTCTTCCAGTGAACATTTTGTTCAGCGAGAAGCCCTAGAAGCAGCCTCACAAAGACACTAGGTGCTGTCATTGTTTGAAGACTTGGGGGCCCATCAGATATAAAAGGCAGGGAAGTCATTAAGCCCTTGGCAAAATCTCACACCAGGATCAGTTCTATGTAATCCTGCCGCGGAAAGACTGGGTTGAAAGATAGATGGGAAAAAAGTCTTACTCCAAAAATGAAAAAATACAACACACAGGCATTTGAAAGTGCAGCCATCCAAACCACCCCACAGGTGGCAAAAATCTCTTCTGTTTTCAACATGACCTGTTAGGCATCTGTGTAAATTTAGTGGGAATCTTACGTACCTGTCTAACAAAGACTCAGCATTCAAGGCTAAAAAGTGTTCTGAAATTTTCATCTGGAATTTCTAGGGAGAAAAGTGCCACATATTTTTAGATTCTGTCATATTAATTATATATTTCAGGAAGAGGTTTTTTTTTTTTAAAGAATGGATTTGTTAAGGATACATGGATCCTGGGGTAATTCTACTTGGAGCTTAATTATCACGTTCTGAGGCAGTTTGAGACCTTAAGGACTTGACTTTCTTCTTTTTGACTGGTGTCAGATTTAAAACTGACCACACAAAATGTTGGGGGCAAAAAGCAGTTCAGTAAACAAACTTATTAATAGAAATGAAATCTTCCAGGGAACATAGATGCATACAAGTTGGTGGGGATATTAAATTCCTGTGATAAGTTAACATGGATTAAGCACAACTTTTTATAGTGCAAGTTCTTAGGATCAAATTTTGAAACACAGCAACATCTAATAATATAATTATTTATATTAACCATTTCTAATAGGTTACAAATAGTTCCAAAGGAATACATTAAAGGAAAACATTGATTTGCTTAATGTATAGCTATTGGCCACATATACTGTTCCTATTTTGGGAATGAAACCACATGTGTCTTCCTGGAGTGCACTTACTGGTGAGGCAGACTTAAATTATTATTCTTTATTTATA
Source organism: Castor canadensis (assembly GCF_047511655.1). Classification (NCBI taxonomy): domain Eukaryota; kingdom Metazoa; phylum Chordata; class Mammalia; order Rodentia; family Castoridae; genus Castor; species Castor canadensis. The sequence continues at coordinate 131,187,695 of NC_133393.1, read as the reverse complement.
TTTTGGTGGCATTGGGGTTTGAACTCAGGGCATTGTGCTTGCTAGGTAGACACACCCCAAACATATTTTTATTAGTCAGGTGATCTTTTATTGAAATGTTTTCTCTTGTATTTCTTCACTAGCTGGCTATCCTGCTGTGCCCCTACTGATGTTATCTGTCTTATTTAGTTTTGATATTCCGGAATCCAAAATATCTGACAGAAATCCTAAGGAGGAAAGATTTTTTTCACTCATGGTTTCAGAAGTTCAGTCCATGGTTGTTTGGTTCAGTCCCTGTTTGTACAGAACATCATGGTGGCAGGAGCATGTAGCAGAGGAAGTACTTTACTTCATTGTAAGACAGAAAGGAGAGAGAGAGAGAGAGAGAGAACAAGGACAAGAGTCCTCTAATGATCTGCCCTGTGACCTTCTTTCTCCAGCAAGGCTCCACCTCCTAGGGTTTTCAGAACTCCCCAAACAAGTGCCACTGGGTAGGTACAAAGCATTCACTACATGAGTCTCTTTTGGGTGGCCCTTCATATCCAAACCATAACATCATCTATGTTATCTATAATATTACATTACAGTCCACTGACTGGACAGTCCCCAGGATCTCTCCAGAAACTTCTCTGGCTTAAAATCTATGCCACGTCCATAGGGCATTACAATCTTGTTAAAAGTGATATTTCCACTTTGTTCGAAATTTTTCTGTTTCTTTCCATCTCTTGCTGGCTCCTTGAGGGCTTTGATGTCAGGGGAGAGGCAGAAGGTACCACCTCAATCTGGGCCTGTCTGTTTCTCAATGGTCAGTTTCACTGTACTCCTCACACCCTTCCAGTTATCCGTGCCTTGGTGATGTCATCATCAATCTATTTTGGAGAAGACCCAGGTGGTCAGTCTTGAGGGCCAGGAGAGATGTGTCACTGACCTCAACACTCATGTACCTCAGATACCAACTTTGATCTCCTTAGGGGTTGAACTTGGGCAGCATGGCAGAGGTAGCAGGAGTGTGATGAATTTGGATCCCAGATGGCTGAAGAAAGTTGCATTATGGCTCCTCTGAGCTGAAAGCCAGACTTCCAGCCCAACAATTTACTAATATTAAATTATTATATAATGAATTACCATAGTAGTAGTTTGTAGATTGGATTTCTAAAATAGCTTAGGTTTTGTGAACATCAATAAATCACAGAAAATTATTACTAGATTTGGAACTGTTTTTGGCTATATTTAAAGTTTATCTGAATTCTTTCATTGTATAAAAGCCATGAGGAAGCTTGCAATAAATTTTCTAAGATAATTCTTAAAATACTGATTGATGGAACTTTTATATTCCTATTTAGGTCTTGAACTCAATACTGCCAGATAGGGTGAACAACAGATTGATATCTGTGTATGTGACGGTGGGAAGGTGGTAGGGCTTTGCTCACAGTCCTCCGTTCCTTCAGCCTGGCTGTCTAGATTGGTGGTGGCAGGTACCAACACCAGAGTTAGATTCTTGAGTTAAAGCCCAGGCTCTGCTGCTTGGTACCTCTTCAGTCTTGGATAATTTACAATTTCCTCAGTTGTAAATGGGCATAGTAATAGTACGCTACTTCTCCATTTAAAAACAGAACACGCCACATGAAATGATGCCAGGAAAGCATTTGGTGCAAAGTAAGCCCTCCTTGGATTTAACTGTCTTATGGTTACTGTGACTAGTTTTACATTTAGGTTATCTGATCACTCATAATCGCTCCTGCCTTGGGGCAGTCTCATTGGCTGCATACAGGTAGATACCAGATTCATCGTCTGACCTTGTATCTACGGTAACCAAAGGAATATGGAAAGAGGGATAAAGGGCTAGAGGTCAATACACAAAATTCTACCTGCAGGATGACAAGTCAGTCTGGTACAGAAAAAGTTTTAAGTGTATCAGAGATTAACACATGAAAGTACAAATTGTTTAACTGGCAAATGTCTGAAATTGCGAACTGTCTCCTCACAAATGAGCATCTACATAGTATATTAGTATGTTTGTGAGTCTGGCTAAGTGCCAGCTACTTCTGAGTCCACTGGGATTTTTTTTCTAGTAATTCTGAGAAATCTGCCTGTTTATCTTTTACGTTTTTGCGGTGCTGGGGATTGAACCCAGGATCATGTGCAAGCTAGACAAGTACCCTGCCATGGAGGTGCATCCCCACAGCCTTCGTGGCTTTACTTTTTATGCTGGCAGTGTGACAAAACCAGCTAGCTGTCACATATTCATCTCTCCCTCCCCTTTTGTTATAGAACCCTGATTTCAAATGGGCCTCTGTCTTCTCAGAGTAAAGACTACATTTCCCAGACTTCCTTGTAACTAGATGTGGTCATGTGACTAGATTCTGGCCAAAGCGTTATGAAGAGAAGAGCTGTGACCTTGGAAGCGAGATGTGCTTTTCTTCCACTCCCCATTCTATCAGCTGCATCCAGATGTTATGGCGAGCATGAGGACTGTGCAGATGAGGGTAACACTAAGAAAGCTTGAAGAAGTTGAGCTATTACCCTACGAAATGACCCCGTTACATAACAGAAATTACATTGTTTAAATTATGGTTTCTTGTTTTCTGTTACTGCAATTGTGTCTATAACCTCACCAATAGAAGCAAGAGTGACGGTGTCAGCTGAAGTGTCGCTACAGACTAAATCCCCTTTCTTTGGATCTTGAGCCCTAGAAAAGTACTGATTTATTTGTTTGTGTATATGTGTCTGTGTGGATTTTCTCTTTGAGCAAGAATTCATTCATTCAATTCATATAGTATTTATATCAAGAGTGCCAGGTATCTTACCAGGCACACACATATGCATGTATATCGGTATATCACTTGTACTTCTTTCTCTCTTTGTCACACTGGATATATATTTTTTAATTTTTATTTTATTCATATGTGCATACACTGTTTGGGTCATTTCTCCCCCCTTCCCTCACCCCCTTCCTTACCTCCCTGCCCCCTCCCTCTCTCCTCCACCCCCTCGCTACCCGGAAGAAACTATTTTGCCCTTATCTCTAATTTTGTTTACGAGAGAGTATAAGCAATAATAGGAAGGACCAAGGGTTTTTGCTAGTTGAGATAAGGATAGCTATACAGGGAGTTGACTCACATTAATTTCCTGTGAGTGTGTGTTACCTTCTAGGTTAATTCTTTTTGATCTAACCATTTCTCTAGTTCCTGGTCCCCTTCTCCTATTGGCCTCAGTTGCTTTAAAGTATCTGCTTTAGTTTCTCTGCGTTGAGGGCAACAAATGTTATCCAGTTTTTTGGGTGTCTTTCCTATCCTTATACCTCCCTTGTGTGCTCTCGCTTTATCATTTGATCAAAGTCCAATCCTCTTGTTGTGTTTGCCCTTGATCTAATGTCCACATATGAGGGAGAACATACGATTTTTGGTCTTTTGGGCCAGGCTAACCTCACTCAGAATGATGTTCTCCAATTCCATCCATTTACCAGCGAATGATAACATTTCGTTCTTCTTCATGGCTGCATAAAATTCCATTGTGTATAAATACCACATTTTCTTAATCCATTCGTCAGTAGTTGTCACACTGGATATTGAACCCAGGGACTCGTGCACTCTAGGCAAGCCTTCTACCACTGATCTACATTCCCAGTCCTCAGTCATAATTTTTGCCTTTAATGAAGATATAGTCTAGAATCTGGAAATCTAGAGTATGAGAGGCACTATATGGTTAACCAGATAACCAGTACCAGAAAGGTTCAGGAAGCCTGTTGGGCCCTATGTTTATTCTGAACCCATGAGTAACCCATGAAAATAGAAAGTCTCCAGAAAGACAAGAGACAGTAGTTGACTTTGGTTTTCTACACTGTCAACAGAACACCCTACACCCAGGATTCAGGATTCTCCTTCAGTTCTAGGTCAGGATGTCCCCTCTCCTGTCTTCTGGCCCTGTGTTGGCATCCCTCTTCCCCCAAGTAATGCCTACACTGTGGAGGCCTCAGTAAACTCAAAAGCCTGGTCCCACTTCATCCCTGTGTGAGGCACACAGCCAGCATCACTGCCCCAGTTTCACAGACAGAGCAACTGAGTCATTTTTCTATTGTTACTGGACCAAAGTTACCCAGTGAGTCATTCTAAAGTCCTAGAACTGGATCCTAATTCTTGTTCCTGGCGTCATTCATGGAGCTGAATGCCATCAAAAGTTCAGGAGGGTGCTGGCATTGAACAGCTCAGAGAGGAACACATTTGCACATGACTGAGTCAAAAATAAGGATTAACTCTCTTGACACCTGCAGGCCTGAAAAGAAAGGGGAAAATGTACGTACTGTATAGTATCATCATCATCCCCTGATTTTTAACCTTTCCCCAGCTCATGCCTTCCTTGATATCAGGTTTTTAAATAAACAAAACTATCTTATTTGCAATTGAGCCAATAAGTTTTCTTCATCTTATGAGAGTCATTTATGTGAATTTGTATCTGAAAGGAGGCTAAATTTATTTCCTTTTCACAAAAGAATCTTTCAAGTATCTGCAGAGGAGAAAAATGATCTCTCTCATATAATAAAATTAGAAACACAGCCATTCTAAACACAAGCTGTTCATATTTAGTACGATTATGGTTTTTATGCAGCATTTTCTGCATAGCTTAGAATTTCCAAAATTTTTTCCTTTCCTTTACATCACAGACCACTTTAAAGTCTCCTCACTGACACTCCTAGCTAAGGAGGTGAGAGGAAAAAGATGTATCTGCAGTAGTAACCTGGGTTTAAAAGTAGCTACAGCATTAATTTGAGAGCAAGTTACATCTTTTGTACATTAAATGTGGTGAGTGTAGAGCTATAGGAGAAAAGGAAGTTTTGGAAAGCAGAAACAGGAATTCCTTCAGAGAATCCAGAAACCTCCAAGACTGTCTTACTCAAAATATTCATCTACACCAACCCTTAGTTCCTATCTGAGATCTGAGTCAGGGTCTCTGAAGATTGTTTCAGGAAATTTGCATTTTCACAAATGTCCTGGGAGGTTCTTACTTATATCCACTAAAAACTGGAGCACCTGGGTTCCCCATGGATGGTCTCCAGAGGCTCTCTGAAGCACCTTAATGTGTATATAAAGTGTGAGGTTGTGTGTAAGTGCATTTTTCAGAGGGAAATCTCTAATTTGTCTGTGACTCAGAAAAGGTAAAGGCCCAGTGCATAAAGACAAATAAAGATAAAAGAAAAGCCCAATCTTGCTTATTAGGAAACAGAAAATGCAAGTTAAACAAATAATATCACTTTGCATCTATACATTTTTGGAAAAAAATCAGTGGTATTTGGCAAGGATATAGAATAGAAATTCTGTATACTGCTGATGACACAGACATTTAGGGACAAGTTCACAATTTTGTCCCTAATCTAGAAATACTTAAAATACACTCTTCTTCCAATCCAGCAAGTTCATTTTTTTAGTAAGTAGCAGCTCTGTAACAGACAAGCATGGATAGTTTAAGGTTATTCTTGGGGGTACTGTTTATAATTGCAAAATATCAGAAACAACCTAAATGTCCACCAGGAGGAGAACAGACAAAATGTAGTATGATCAATGTTAGATTACTATTAAGTAATTACAAGAAATGATAGAAATCTACATTTTAATAATGCAACTAATAAAAGCTAATACTTATATGGGTTTACTGCACTGTTCCCAGGGATTTGTAAATATTAACAATAAAGATTAATCCCTTTCACTTCATAAAGTGAAAAAGCACAGAATGAAGTGATAGATGATAGACTATTGTGATACTGTGCATGTATAAAGGCACAAAATAATACTAATACAGTTTGTTGTTACCCATGTGAGGTAAAAGCCCAACATGTGGGTTTCAGAGGTATTTGCAAAATTCTCATAAGGGTGACACTAAGAGGTAAAAGCCCAACATGTGGGTTTCAGAGGTATTTGCAAAATTCTCATAAGGGTGACACTAAGAGGACTTGTAAGAAAGGGGGCTTTACAGTCTACTTCAGCTTTCTCAGTGCTATTTGCAAAAGACCTAGAATTAATAAACCCTTACAGAGTATTCACTAAACCCAGGCAAGGAAAAACATATGAACTGCACCTGTGCTCCGTGGCAGGGCAGGGCAAACCAGGCAGGACACACAGGATAAGAGGAACTCCTTAAGGTGGAAAGATCTGTCTAGAACAAGTAGGAATTTAACACAGAGAGAGGGACTGCAGAGTCCTGCTGCCTGGGAGCTCCCAGAGCTGTCACTTCCTGAGGAAGAATGTCAGGAAAGGGCCACAAATGGATAAAGTCAGCTAGACACATGTGCACAGGAGCAGACCAAGGCCCACAAATAGACAGCCTCAAACCTCCTCTGACGTCAAGATTTCAGACAATTCTTTCCTAAGGGGAATCCGGAAGATGCTGGCATTTTCTGTCAGGATATCTGGAAGTCTCATTTGGTTGAAGAACATGTGAAAAGCTCTTTAGTTATAAACTACAGAGGAAGTGACTAACTGACCTGCTCTTCATTCAGACAAGTAAAGAGGAGTTATGCAGAGATGTGCTGGTCACCTGATTTGCAAAAGGAAATAATGTCTTCTCCAAATTCATGATATCCAGGGACAAAAGGATTCCATGTTTTCTGGTGGGTGGCTTAAACTCCAGGTGGGAAAACACAGAATATGCGATTTTGATTTAACTAAAGTAAGTGTCTCTCCTTCCTGCCCCCACCTGGGGGAAGGGGACAGAATGAGGAAAAAAATAGTTTTGGCTACTTTGGGAGTTCTCCTTGCAACCAGATTTTAAATTTAGAGCTCTTACCTCCCACTTCCTTGTTCTCTTTGCTTATAGGATTAAATGTGACCTACGAGGGTCTTTATATTTGGTCCTAGCTTCCTTCCAGTCTGCCCACCCCTACTCCAATGGACTCCTCATTCTTCATGTTTCTGATCCCAGCCATGCACACACCATTTCCTTTGGCTGGAATGACTTCTCTCTGACTGTGCTTTGCCTGGAAAAGCTCCACCACCCTTTAAGACGGAGTTGCTCAGTAAGGGCTCCTGGTTTGAGCAGCAGTGTGGGTGTTTGTGCACTCAGCTACTCACCACACACTCATCAAGGGCCATCAGTGCTCTTCAGTCAAGGCCACAGTGAACACACAGATAATCAAACAAGTTGGATTCATTGCTTGCTGATCAAGGAAGAACTTACACCAATGGGACCCTGTCCCAGCAACAGTGTTAGGAAGAACCTATTCTAAGATTTAGGCTTTTGGTGGGGTGATTTGGAGAGGAATTAAGAAATTGAAGCTTTGCTTGTGAGTGGATAGTATTTTATAGGTGGCACAGTGACCCTCTTTTTGTCTGTGCATAGACAAAATTATAAATTACGCTGTACTTCATTTGCTCTATTTTATTATGGTGCAGAGTAAGCATGTCTTAGGTTGGTATTCTGAGAGATTGCTCATGTTCAACAGGGGAGCAAAGTGGCCTGGCTGTGAGTGTCGGACCAGCTTAGAATCATATTGCTATCTAGCTGTGATTATTTTTGGCTGTGAATGGTTGCTTTCTCCCCCTCTGCATCTATAATGCACCAGTCATCAGACTGTGATGTTTTTTATAGGTTTTTTAAAAAAAATATCACTTAGCATGTTGCATTGTATAGAAGACAGTGTAGTTATATCTTAAGATCCATTCCAGCCAACCTTCTGTCACTGTGCCATGTGGGTAGGGCAGAGCTCACCCCCATCTCCAAGGTGTACCCTAATTTGCCTAGACAATCAATGACTCATTCAGGGATGGGCACTGCAGTTTGATTCCATGAAAACAGACACTAAGATTTGCATGAAGGAGGTTTTGTCATGTGATTGCAATAAGGTTCCATCTGGGTCCCCCTTGGGTGCTCTGGAGCTGCGCTGACCCTTCAGATATGTGTGAATTGAAGTATGGTTAGGCTGTTATACTCACCCACTGACTAGCAATTAGACACAATTTCCTATTAACAGGGCAGTGCCCATGAGTCTGGCAGCTCCTTTTGGCTAGGGCAGTGCCTGGGGAAGAATTCTCAAGACTGTGAGTGATCAACAACTAACAGTCTCAGAGTAGGGAAAGAGGGCCTCAGTCCTGAAAACAAGATCTGGTCGAAATAGTAGACAAATTTGAATAAGCTAGTTTTTTGTCTCACTTATAACTACAACATGTCAAGGACAGATTCTGGGTGCCGATTCTTGTTGTTGTCTTAGTCTATTTCTGCAACTACAACAAAATATCTTAGACTGAGCAATTTCTAAACATTGGAAAATTATTGCTCATAGTTCCTGAGGCTGGAAAGCCCAAGATCAACACACAGGCAGATTTGGTATCTGGGGAGAGCCTGTTCCTCAAACAGTGCCTTCTTGTTGAGTGCTCCATAGTGGAAGGAGTAAGGGCCTCATCCTTTTTAGGAGGATATTAATCCCATTTATAACATTGGGGCCCTTATGACTTAGCCACTTTCCAAAAGGCTCCCCTCTTAATACTGTGATGTTGGATATTGGGCTCAACATGAATTTTGGGTGGAAAACAACATCCAGACCACCGCAGTGGCCAACAAAGTGCTCAAAAGATGTAATGAAAAGCTTTGGGAGACAGTGGTTATTACTTATTTACCACATTGCCCAAGGCTAAGTCAGCTAGGAGTTAGCTTTGGGGACCATGATTATTTCAGGAGAGCTCAGATTTTTTTTTCCTGATGGTTAGTAGAAGAGAAGCTTGCTAGACAGCTAGCCAGAAAGTATATAGCCCCAGTTGCTGACTGCAGCATCAGAACAAAGCAGGCCTGCAAGGATGGGAGGACTGAGCACTGTGGAGAAATTGAGAGTGGTCATGTGGGTACAAGCTGGCTGCCATCAGGTAAGAAGTGTCTATGCTCATTTCTTCCCATTTCTGTCCTCAGTGATGTCGTGTTGGTAGCTTGAAATAGATCAGGATGGGAGCATTTACACCATGAAATTGGCAAATGCTCCAAATCAAGACTTTCTTTCCTCTAGAGAGTCAGAGTCTGTTACAACACTTCCTAGCATACCACTGACAGAGCCCTCATCAACCCATGCCTGAAGCTCACTTAACAGCTGGGCTCATCAGTTCCGTGCCTCAATGAAGTCCCCTGCTTTAACAAAGCATTTTGACTCCTAAGTGCTGTATATTATAACTTATCTTTATTTTCATATTTTTCTCCAATAAGCTATAAGCATCCTAAACATCAGAGAACAAAATTATCTTTGGATTTTTGGAGTTGTATACATAGTCCATAGCCAGCATAGATTGCATAATGAAGCAGAATGATCTTTGAACTTTAAAGGATTGAGACATATTCATAAAAGAGAAATAGAATATTCTAGATAAGCAAGAATACAGCTGTTTAAACTAGTCTAGTTCTTTGGGTGTGGATGAGAAAAAAGAAACAGCACTTCTGAGTACACTCATTCCTTCTCTCTGTCTTACACACACACACCCTATGAATGTGAGCTCTGTGGTTAGACAGCCTTGACTTTCATTCTTAGCTCAGCTGCTTAGCTGATGTGACCCTGGACAAGTTCCCTGGTATCCTCAGCCTCAGTTTCCTCATCTGTAAAGTGGGCAAAATGATGCCTTCCTCAGCATAAGAATGGAGGAAATGACACCAGGGAAGCACCTGGCCCAGGGCCGAGTCCAGGGAGAGGTAGCAGCCATTGCTGCTTTTGTTCTTGTTGCAGATGTTGCTTTGTTATCATTGCTCCTGTTGTCCCTGCTATTGTAATCCTTGGTGACTTCCTTCCCTTTATAGTCTTTGTTCTGGTTCCTGAATTTGGATGGGAAAACATGCACTTTTATTTGACCTAACCTTTCACTGAAATCTAACATTTGCTTTTATGAAGGACTCTGGAAACAAGTTCCAGTGGTATTATGAGCACCTGTGACTTGGTCCCCACAGAAATCACAGGTCTTTGCATGTCATCTGCTAGTTATATGGAAGCATTGTTTCCTCCCACTGCTCTTTGAAATGGTGGTGGTCACTTGATCCGTCACCAGATCTTATTGAAAACATTGGTAAGGGAGCACAAATATTACTATGTCTTATTATCTTACATGTCATGTTATATTGGTAATTATAACAATGCCATTGATTTCCTTTGTAGTTTTGTGTATTTTGCCTTATGCTTTAAAAACATCATTCTGAGAAGGGCTCTGTAGGTTTTGCCAGCTAGCCAAAGGATCACAGCCCTGTGATCATGTTGGTTCAAGACCCTTTATAGGGTTAGTTCACTTACTTGTTTTATTCTTCAGCCACAGGAGCTGGTCATTGTGCCCTGAGATCAAGAAGGGACTGAGTGATATCAGCCCCATAAAACCTATCCTACTTGGCAAAGAAAAGAATGTCAGGGCTTGGGGTGTAGCTCAGTGGTAGAGCGCTTGTCTTGTATGTGTGAGGCACTGGGTTCCATGCCCAGCACTGGAAGGGTGTGTGTGGGGTAGGGGTGGAGGATGCCCCATGATGGGTGATCCTTGATATTACATTATGGAAGGGGTGGGGCAATTTGTACAAGGCACTTGATGGCTGGCAAAATACAATAAATGCAGAAATCAGTTATTTGTAACTAATGGAGGAAATGGATTAATAGTTTTTTTATTCTGTCTCAGTCTGGGCCTCTTGGTTGACATCTAACAAGTCTCCCACTTTCTGCTTTTTTTTTTTCTCTCTCTCTCTCCCCCTCCCCCCACTCATTTTTTACCCTTGCCTCTAGTTTCTTTCTCCCATTTCTCTAGGGACAAAGCAGCAGGCAGTTCTGAGTCTAGTCATCAAGGCTCAGTGGACACTCTTCCCTGTGCCCGGCCTTGTGTTCCTGACACTGATACTTCTTGGCCCTGGGCCTGTTCTCACCTCTCTATCTGTCATCACACAAACGCACACACTCTTCATGCCTTTCTCTCCCTGATACATACTCTCACCTCAGAAATATCATATTTATAATGTCCTGGGGCCTTTCCAAATGCCAGGATTCATTTTGGGAGCACACTTGTGTCTCTTGCTTGGAACACACTGAATTTTCCACTGGCTCAGAGTTCCGAAGTTCTTCCGGCCCTGAGAGGAATGAGCGCCTCTGGGGCACCAGCCATGTGTCAGGGTGCTATCAACTTTCTGCTCTGCGGACTGAGTTCACTGAGCATTTGTTGAAGGACTCCCATCTCCATTTGACCCCAGCAGCTCAAGTTCTGTCTTTTCAAATTAAACCTGGTAGGGGAAGGGCACTGGGAGTGGAGAGGCCAGGTGGCAAGTGAGAATGGATCCCATGGGCTGACACAGGTCATCAGAAACTGATCTGTTTCCTGGCCTAGAGGAGAAGAGGAAGGTTTTTAGAACCAGTGAATCCTGGAAAGGATAAACTGTAACTGTCTTTCCATGTCTGAGAATTAATCTCAATTCACTTTGAATTAGGAGTGACAACTGAAGCTCTCATTCCTTAGACTGGACTCAAGGTTGTCTTTCTGCATAGGTAGACTCAGGTTTTCTCTCCCCTTTCTTGTTTAGCTGTTTCATGAAATATCCTTAAAAGGGGTTCAAAGACAGTCATTCCACAATTAGAACTATGGCCTGAAATATTCATTCCTGTGAGAGTTGACATGTTGGCTTTAATTCACACTAAAGTGCAAATGGCTAGCCTAAGATTCTTTCCTGTCTTGCAAATAGTTTTATTAAAGAAGAAACAAGGTAGGGGGTCATAGGGGAGAGATTGAAGTTTGAGAAGGAACTGAGAAGAGGGCTAAAGACATAGGATGCTAGAGATTTTATAATTTCATAGTATGTAGTACACAGAGTTGACTCCAGGTAATTTTTAGGAGATAATTGCTTAGTTTAATTATAAATTTCTCCTCCACAAGTTTCCAGGACCTTATATATATTCATTGGTTCTCTTAGCCTAATGTGTGTGGCCCATTTTGGAGGATAAAATTGGAAGGCGGAAAGGCTCAGAGCCTGACATCTCACCATATTAACCAGGCATCATTTCAAGCCAAATTTAAAATGTTTTTCCCTTCTATTACACAGAAAACACATCTTGGGAGAATCCTTTTTGACTGAGTACTTCCCCAGCCACCATTCTTCAAGTGCAATGTATTTGACAATATGGTGTTGAATATTATCTGAGTCCCATGGTTCATGTATGTGTCTGAGCAAAAGGACATAATAGGTCACAAGTTCCCTAGAGAAATATCCTAATTTTGGCTGTTCAGTGAGCTCCTAGGTCAAAAGAGGGGTTACCACCAATGGAAAAGTGTCACCTACAACTCAGGACATACCGTGTGCACTTGTGATTGTGTTTTTGTGTACTTTCATGTGGTCTCTGCAGACTTTGCAATGAAATTCAGCTTCTACTCAGTCTGACATTATAGCTTCCATTACAGTTGGTAACTATTGACTCCCTGTGTGTACCTCCCTTTTTGTGATGCACAGGTGCACATGTGTACACACAGAGTACCCCATATATATGCCTTTTTAACTTCCAAGAAGCTTCAGAGCATATAAATTTTACCCTTTTCAAAATCAAGACAGAAATAATGATGAAATTCTTTAAGGCAGCTTAGTGGCTTAAAACGAGACTGAGCTTTTTTTTTTCTTTTTAAGTTTCCAACTTTCATTACAGCCTATTATAATACTCATTCTAGTATTGGTAGTTACTATTATTAATCTCTTATGAGCTACCTTGTAAGTTAAACTTATTATAAAAGTACTATAAAAAGTGCTCAGTCTATATAGGGGTCAGTACTATTCAGTTTCAAGTGTCCTCTGGGGGTTGTGGACTTCGTCCTCTGCAGATAAGCAGGACTGCTGTCAGTAAAGCCACTCTCTTGTTTGGCTGTGGATATTTTCTGGTGGTGTATGAGTAATAATGCCTCAGAGATGAAGAAACTCATTTCCTGAGAGTCCTCCAACTCCAATACTTCAAGGCCAGGGATGGAGAAGTCAAGAGCTTTCCTGGACACAGTAGCAGCAAAGTATCAGATGCTAAAGGAGAGTTTGCAGAACTTAATTTTTAATTTATACCGTGTATATTTATTTGAATAGGTGATAGAAGCTCAAACTTTACAAAGGTACAAAATGATCTATACTCTCCCCACCCCTATCTCACCCCTCATAGAATTACTGTTACTGCTTTTGAAGATATTATGTGCATCTAACAGGCAAAAGCTTGCATTTTTTCATTCCCACCTTTTAAGCTTTTAGACAGTCTGCTCCCTTCTTTGTTCAGCCCACCCCGCACATCCCTTGTCTGAACATGAAGCTGTTCTGTGTTCTGTTCTGTATCCCTACCTGGATTTAAAGCTGCTTCCTGTCCCACTGTGGACTGGACTACAGCTTACTTCATAAGTCCCCCACTGATGGACAAATAGGTTATTTCTACTCTTTTTGGTTTTCATTATGAACTGTTATAAAAACTAACACTCTTCTTTGGCTCATGTTTATCAGGAAACAGGAGAAAGCCCAAACCTGCTCCAAGCATCTGCCAAGGATATCTCATCTTCAAGGTCACATCACATTTTTAAGACTGAACTTCCTGTCTTTTAAAAATCTTAGTTCCAGATATAAAATGGAGTGGACAAGGCAACACTGATTCCTCCCTACTTGGGAGGAAATAACATGACATACACATAACTTAGTAGGAAAAAACATGTGTTGAGTGTGCTTGCTCTGCTGAAAGAAAGGAGCCCTAGAGGCCCAAGCTACTCAGATTAAGACTGAACACATGATCAGAATGTGTACTGAGCAATGCCACAGTTAAAGCTGGCACACAATGAGCCAGCAGAACCTTGTGAGCCATTTATTCTCTCAATAAAACACCTCTCTCATAAAATATATCTTTCCACACTCTTTTGACCTTGGGCAGTCTATAAAGAACCATGTCCTTCATTTGTAATTATCTAAACAATGCCTTCCCTCCTGGACTGCTGATGGGATATAAAATGGCACAGCAGTTGTGGAAATCGGTTTGATGGTTCTTCTGAAAGGTAATCATAAAGTCAAGTATGTTTATGACAGAATTTTCCACCCTGAGGTATAGAGTTGAAAATTTGAAAACCTATGTTCATACAAAACCTGTATGCTATTGTATGCTATAAAAAGTAGAAACAACCAAAATTGAGAAATGGCTAAACAAAATGGGGTGTGCTTGTACAATGAAATATTATTCAGCCATAAAAAGCAGAATAGTGATACATGCTGGAATTTGGATGAACCTTGTAATCATTGTGCTAAGTGAAAGAAGCCAGAGTTGAAGGGCTGCATTTTTAATGATTCCATTTGTATGAAATTGTGCAGAACCAACAAAACCATGGACACAGAAGGCAGATTCATGGTGCCAGGGGTGTGTGGAATGGGGCAGGAGGTAGGGGGTGGAGACGGGGAATGGTTACTAATGGATATGGATTTTCTTTTTGGGGATGGTGAAAATGGTCTGGAATTAGTTGGTAGTGATGGTTTTACAACCTTGTGAATAAACTGAAACCATTGAACTTTATTCTTTAAAAGTACAGCTTTTATGGCATGTGAATTGGACCTCAATAATGTTTTATAAAAGCTCAATTAAGGTCTACCATTTCTCCATTTTTTTTTCTTTTAGATCAAGTCAGGTGAGGGGACTGGTCCTCCACTTGGATGGGTTAGGCATGTACCTACATTTCAAAGCAATCCATCTCACACAGGAATATAAAAGGGATTCTGGGAGTGACCAGAGGACTTATGAAGTGGGTGGGGAGAAGGTGAGGTCCTCCCTGTGTCACCTACAGTGTAGAGGCAGAAGTAGGGATGGTGGTGTGGGTGGGGAGATGGCAAGAGCTTTAGAGACATCATAAGGAGAGTCATTCCTATGTTTTGTAAAAATTCTTTTGAGAGAGGGTCTCACTACATAGCTCAGGTTGGACTCCAGTGATCTATCTTTCAGCCTCCTGTGTGGTGGGATTATAGGCAGGTATCACCATACCCAGTGTAAAGATTCTTTCTGAAAGCAGTATATGTATTGGCAAAAGTTTGAACAGTACAAAAGGAACACAGAGAATGGTAAACTCCCTGACATCCTTTCTTCCAATTGTCCCCTCCAGATGGAACTCTCTTTGCATAGTCTTCCTTTCTAATAGCTCTTATGCACCCCCTTCTGCTTTGTTTTTGAGAAATACCCTTCATTATTGAGACTAGATCATGGAGAGTTGGAAGGAAATTTTAAAAACTGAATTCTATAAATCAAGTGTTTTTCATTTGTCCAACTTGGTTCAGTTCAGTTGAGTTTGCTCCAACTACCTCTATGCTTGAATCTTCAACTTATAGCAGGCATTTGAAGCCAAGTAACAGGTTTTAATGACTTCAAGATTTTTAGTTGCTATTTATTTGTTTGTTCATTTCTTCATTCAAAAAATATTTCCTTAATCTCTTGCACTAAGTTTGAGGGCTCTGCTCTCAAACTTGGGGATAACATGGTGAACAAATAGTGTCTGTTCTTGGGGAGTTAATTAGGGAATACAGAGGATAAGAAAACACAAATTAACAAAAAAGCAGGAAGTGACCTCCAAGTGAAACCACTCAGGCATGTTCAAAGAAACAGCAAGAAGGCAAGGATGGTTGGAGCATAGACAGGGAATTGAGAACAAGTGTGCCTGTCCTCATTCACCCATTGGCTAGGGCTGCCATCACGAAGTACAGACTGTGTGGTTTAACAACAGAAATATATTTCCTCATTGTTCTGAGATTAAGATACTAGCAGGGTGGTTTCTGAGGCCTGTCACTTTGGTTAGCAGAGGCTGTTCTCTCAATCCAGCTTCACATGGTCTTTGTTCTGTGTGTGACTACGTCCCCATCTCTTCTCATAAGGTCTTACAGAATTAGGACTCACTCTTATGACTTCATCTAACTTTAATTACTTCTTTAAAGGCCCCATCTCCAAATACCATCACATTCTAAGGTACTGGGATCAGGACTTTAACATACTGATTTTAGGGAGGCACTATTCAGCCTATAATAGAACTGGGAAAGTCTAAGCACAGGTCAGACTCTGCAGGATTTTGTAGACTGGGGTAAGGAGTTTTCTTTGAGAGTAATTAAGAGCTACTGGAAGGTTTTAAACTGGTGTCTACAGATTTGATTTCTATCTGGAAGCTGGGAATTCCAACAAAGAGGGCTAAAGAGCACCCTGACCCTAGATCCAAAGGTGGCCGTCTCTGTCTGCCCGGGGTCTGGATTTGACTTTCTTTATCCTGCTGATTGCCTCTGGTTTTCAACAGAGTTTGAACAAAAAGAAATCAACACACCCAGGAGAGCATGCCTTCCTGCTAGATTCTGAAAAGCATAAAGGTCAACCATAAACACACATTTTGCGAACACTCTAGTCTATTTTTTGCCACAAAAATCTTCTAAATAAGAATGATGGACCAAATGCAAACAGCCACTGTTGACTTTGTCAGAGCACATTGGTGATCATGCTGGCTCCAAGTGCTGAGGGTTGTCATAAGGAGAAATTTCCACAGACTAGTGATTTTCTGCGCTCCTCAGTGGGTTGTGTTTTCTGATCTGAGTCAAAAATCTCTAACCCTAAACAAAGGGGAAATTTTGGCTTGAGAAATATTACTTTGTTAATAAGCAAAGCTGAAACTGGAAAAATGCATTTTGTTTTGTAAACACAGGAGAGCTGTTCTCTCAGTGCCAGCATAGCTCTTGCAAAATGCTGAAGGGACTTGGTCCCATGGCGCTGAAGTTTAAAATGGTTTTGGAGGAATAAAAACAGCAGTTCTGTTTATTGTGCAAATGCAGCAAACGTCAAAGCCAAATCATAAAAATTATTTTAAACAACCAAATGCCACTTACTAGCTGTGAACTACCTACTTCAACAAACTCAGAGCTTAAAGGGAGAAAAATCTCTTTTCTCTCCCTGTATTTAATTAAAGACAGCATCAGAATTAATGTGTGAACCACAAAATTGTTCATAAAATTGATGACTCTGAGTCCTATGACTTAATGTTGTTTTAACAGATGAAATTCTAAGTGAAGCTCCTACATTTAAAAAATATTTACTTATTTATTTATTTCTTCTTTTCTGTATTTATTTTTTGAGACAAGGTTCTCAAGTTGAAGATCCTTCTGCCTCTGCCAGGATTATAGGCATATGCTACATGTCTGCCTCTCATTTTTGCATTTAAGAAAACTATTCCTATGCCAGGCCTGGTGGCCCAAGTCTATAATCCCAGCTACTCCAGGGGCAGAGATCAGGAGGCACCTCGCCCAATAAAGCTGGGCATGGTGGTGTGTGTCTGTCATGTGTCTGTCATCTTAGCTGGAAGGTGTAATGAGGATTATAGTCCAGGCTGGCCTGAGGGAGTAAAATGGGAGATCCTATTTGGAAAAACAAAAACAAAAAAGGGCTGGGGGCATGGCTCAAGTGGTGGAGCACTTGACTAGCAAGCACAAGTCCCTGAGTTCAAACTCTGGTATAGCCACAAAACAAAAGCTATTTCTTTCTCTTCTCTGGTTTGGTCCCCGATTAATGTGCTGGGCAGGCTCTGGGTGTCAGCTGGACAGCAGTTTATATTTAGGGCTCCCATTAGCTTTTGTATCTGAATTCTCTACCGTTTCCTAATTTCAACATGAATGTTCTGTGAAAGTGAATTGTGACTTATGTGACTGCTGCATACCAAAGTCATTATGGTAATATCGCTTTTTTTCATGGAAATCTTTAAAAAAATCACACAGCCTTTCTTTTTTTGGTCACAGGTTGATAAAGAGGGGTTGGAAACCAGATAACATTTGCCAGCTTTTACCTGGTCAGTCTTGGTTCTGGCTTTTCTTGATGGCCCTTCCAGCCTGGTTTGGATGCAATGTTTTCTGCTTGTGGAAGTTCAACTGGAGGGATGAGAAACGGAACCAGTCCTCCTTAGGCTTAGAAGGTCCATTTTTCTAGAGAAAATTTTTCCCCCAAGTAAGAAATTACTGCATTATTCCAAATGCACAGGTCCCACTGGGCCAAAGTGTTGCAGAGAGTTCATTGCTGAACCCTTCAAAGAAAGTTGAGTGCTCCTGTAATCCCAGTACTTGAAGGCTGAGGCAGGAGGATCTCAAGTTCAAAGCCAGCCTGACCTGCAGAGTGGGACCCTGACTCAAACAACAACCACCATCAACCAACCAATCAACCAAACAAACAACAAAACAAAAACAGCAGCAACAAAAAAGAACAAGAAAAGAACATGGAGTGTTAAAGACAGTTTGGGGTAGTGGATTCAAGAAAGAATTTTGTTATGTTATCATAACATAGTTCTGTTATCAGCACTACTCAAAGCCAATGTAGCAGGAGGGTCTCATGGTGATTGTAAAAGTAACAGCTCCCACTTGTGGGGGAGAACATAAACCAGACAAAAAGCACTTCACCCCTCTGCACTGAATTCGAGTAGGTTTTCTGCTGTCCATCAGCAAAGACTTCCCCTGAGCCAGCAGAGACCTGGGAGGAGGCCTGGGGCCGGGTCATGGGATCCTAATAAACAAAGCACAGGAATCCCTTGAAGGGGTTTGTGGACATTGTAAAGAAGATGAGAAGCCTACAAATAGCCCTATGTGCAGAGGTGAGCGCCATATGCATGCTGTGCTCAGTGGTAGCAGCTATGTGGACACTGTAGTAATGTTTACCTTATAGACTGTCATATGCAGGAAAAGATCAGGAGTTCAGGGGTAGGTGCAGTGGTACACGTCTGTAATCCCAGCTACTTGAAAGGTGGAGATTGGGAGGATCATGGTTCCAGGCCAGTCTGGGCATAAAAGTTAGCAAGATCCCACCTCAACCAACAATCCATGTGTGGTGGCACATACCTACACTCCCAGCTATATGGGTAGCATAGGTAGGAGGACAGTGGTCTGATGGTCTGAGGCCAGCTCTGGGCAAATAGCATGAGCTCCTATCTGAAAAATAACTGAACCATAAAGGACTGGCGGAGTGGCTCAAGTGGTAGAGCACCTGCCTACCAAGTGCGAGGCATTGAGTTCAACGCCTGTTTAAAAAAACAACAAAAGAGGACAAAGATCAGGGGTTCAATGCAGTGGCCAGAAAAACTGGCTCGTGTGACTTCCAGTCACTGAAGCTACTGCCGGCTCATGGTGTCTGGTGTTTTCTCTTTTACACATTGACTGAGGCAGGATTCCTGCCACCATGTCACATGCTCCCTGGCTGAAGAGGATGATGATGGAGAGCCAAGTGACACTGTGACATCTCAGTCCTAGCTGCCTGCCGCTGTTCCTATGTGTCTTTGTTCTCACCCCAGCTGGACTGCAGCCACTGCAGGCTGCCTGCCTTCCTCTCTCCCTGTTTTTCTCTGGTTGCCTCCTTGGCCTTGCTTCCTAAACTTGTCACTGAAATGTTGACATTCTCCCAGATTGCGTCCTATGGTAGAATCTGTTCTCACTTTTCCTGTGTCCCCCGGACAGCCTCATCCACTGCCATGGCTTCAGTTTTCATGTCTGTTGCTGGTGGCTCTGGAATGAAACCAGCAACTTCTCAGCCTTGGTGCATTTGAACCCAGCCATGATGTGCCCATTCTGACACCATGTCTTCTCTTGACGCCTTGCTGCTGTACTAGGGGCCAGGATGCTTGTGCATACACTGCTCCAGGCTCAAGAGCACCCCCTCATTTAACCTTTTCCAGAGCCTGATACAGAAGTCACAACTCTTGTCCTCGATTTACACACTGGAGGGACAGAGTACTCGGTACCTTGCACCAGTCTCCGCAGTTAGTGGCGTGCAGAGCTGAGGTGTGCAGGCTGTCTGAACCAGATCTGTGTTGACAGCCACTACCTGCTACCTTCTACCTGACACCCATACCAGATCCAATACCAATCCAGTCACTCTTGCCTCCTGAATAACTTGAACCTTTCTGTTTCTCTCTGCTTCCGCCATCACTGTGCTAACCCAAGCTATTATCTTTTGCCTGGACACACGCCCTGCTTGGTAACTTCTCCTCCTGTCACCCTCTCTACATATATTTTCCATGTTATAGCCAAAGCAAGCATGATTCTCTAAAACAGAAATTTGATAGTGTTGCTCCACGAACTAAAATGCTTTGATGGTTTCCATTGTCCTTGGGGCAAATTCTGAACTCTAGCAGGCCTGGAAAGGCATGCTCTGGCTGTGTCCTCTTTTGGCCTCATGCTTCTTCCTAGACCTGTCCCCTCACCTGGTACTGTCCCCACACCCTGCTCCTTTTGAACCTCTTCCCTTTCCTGGCTCTTGGAAGGCCGTCTGCTCTCTCTTACCTCTTGGCCGCTGAGCTGTCTGATCCCTCTGTAAGGAGCACCCTTCCTCTCAATAACTTGCATCCTGGGGAGGCTTCTGGGGTTCCCCTTCCTTGCCCCCAAGGTCTAGAAAAGGACTTTGGTGCCTTGATTGTAAGATCCAGTACCAGCTGTATTTTCTGTGTGCCAGGCTCTGTTCGAGTACTTTAAATACATTAACTCATTTACTTTTGCAGCAATCTTATGAGCTAAGCACTGTTTTCATTATTACTCCATTTAGTAGGTACAGGCCTGAGTTGTAGTCTAGTGAGAAAAATTGATGCCATTCACAGGAGACTTGATATAGGGTTCCCTCCAACTGCCCTGTATTAAACAACCGAGAAGGCAAACAGTGCATAGAGAGAGAGAGAGAAAGACAGAGAGAGAGAGAGAGAGTGAGAGAGAGAGAGAGAGAGAGAGAGAGAGAGAGAGAGAAAGAGGGAGAAAGAGAGAGAGAGAGAGAGAGAGAGAGAGAGAAAGAGGGAGAGAGAGAGAGAGATCACCAGAGCTGAGGTGCTCCAGCTGTCCAACAGGAACTGGACCTTAGAGGAAATGAGGTTGTGGTCACAGAGGCCACTACAAACAGAAGAGATGAAACACCCTGATATTTCATTTCTCTCCTCCCACCCACCAAGATCCACCACTACTTCCTAATCTTCCCACTGGCTGAGCTAAACAGACCCTCTTGCCAAGGAACCTGGGGAATGTATTTTGCCTAGGTCACAGGAAACGGGGTGTTGGGGGGAATGGAGTGAAAACAAGCTGGCAGAAGACAGAATGAGAGAAGTTATGATTTACTCAAGGCCACACAACTCCTAAGTGGCAGAGTCCGGGTGGGTTGGGCCTAGAGTGTGTGCCCATAACCACTGCTCTTCATGCTTGCCTGAGGACCAAGGCAAGGCACGGAATCACTGGACCTGAGATGTGCAAGATAGGGATGACAGTGGTACCTTCTGAATAGTGCTATGAAAAAGATTAAATGAATTAAAACACATCAAACATGTCAGCTGTTCCAAATAGTGTTCAGAATATCATATACATAGTCTTGGGGTCCCCAATATGGAGACAAGGATCTCAGGAGAAGCCAGGGGTCTCAGGGTGGGACCCATGCCCAGTACAGTTCAAGGCTCTTTCTCTACAAGGCAGTTGCTATGTTCATTTTAGTGATGATAAAACTGAAGCCCCAAGAGTCTCACTTGCTCACAGTGATGTTGCAAAAATAGGAGTAGGGCTCAAGAATTGGACTCCAGAGGCAGCATGTTTGCTGCCATATTGAAATTCTGGGTAATCTCAATTGTGGGACTTCCTCCCAGCTAACTGCAGTTTCTATGGGGACATGACCTGGACATTTTTGCCTTTGACTCCCTAGCACTGGTGTGGCACGTGGTGCCTGGAAGGTACTCCCTGCATATTTGCTTTGTGAATTATTAAATGTCCTGGTTATTTTCAAGTGCCCATGGAAAGTGGGTATTCCACTGACTTGTTTCTAAACTTCCAAGTTAGCACTGAGGTGCTGAGTCAAGAGCAGAAGCTCACTTTCTCTCCAGGAACTGAGTCTAGGACTCAGTGGACCCTCCAGCTTTACCATTTCATACAGTTCTGCAATATCTTCCTCTCTTAGAGACCATCTGTTTCCTATGCCCGAGTGCTCAGTGGTGACCAAAGCAAGAGTAAGAGTCAGAGTGGGCACCTGTCAGCGGGAGGATATAAAATGACAAGGGACACAAGGTCATTATTAAGAAGTCCTTGAGGAATTTCCTAAATATGATCAGAATTCCAGATGCACATATGGTAGGAGGTAAGATGAGACTGAGTTCGATCCTGCTAGACAAATTAGTTCTATTTGAATCAAAGTAATTCACTTGCTCTATCCAGTGAGAGAAACATCACTCTTCTTTGTCTCTGTGTCCCCACACAAAGAAGAGAGAAAGATAATTTTCACCAAATGCTGTGAAGGTACTTCCTGATCATTAGAAAAACACTGTCCCAAATTAACGACTGAGTTGACTTTTGGCACGAGGACATTAGCTAAAACTAATTCTTTGTTGTGACAAGTATGTTGTTAGGGTTGCTGCTCTTTCTTGAAGTTTCTCTCATCTTGCCAGCAGTAAGTGTTGGGCATCTTGTGAGAAGCTGATGTGTGTTTATTTGACAGGTAATAAAATACTTGATAATGGCTCCCTATTCCCTTTGGTCCTGTACTAAGGGACAGAGCCAAATTTTCACCAAGCCCTTGGAAACATGCAGGATTTCATTAGAATTCTTTACCTTTTAATCAGACCACCATGACTCACTATGCTACCCTATTTTCTTTGTCCTTTTCCCTTACTTAGAGTTAACTGATTTTCTCTAGCTGAATCTTGTGCATCTTTGTAAACCATTCTAAGTTCTTCCTGTGACAACACAAATAAAAAAGTAAATAGTTACTGACCAACTGTTTTGATGTAGACTTGATTCTTGGCTGTTTTAGTTGAGCATTTGAGTTACCAACATGTATCAAGTTTCCATCCCTTTCTAGAACAAATTAATCCAGCAGAGACCAATGTCAAGCAAAAAGGTTGAATATTAAATTCCAGCGTTCCCAGCTAAAAGAAGTTGTAATTTTAAAATTGGCTGATCATTAAGTATATGTTGACAATTGATATAATTTAGGTAATTTTTTAAATGAGAGTATATTTTATCAGTATGTGGACAAATAACAAACCTGCAATTTATGAATTGTATTTTATTAATTATAATCAACATATAGACATTTGAAAAATAGCAGCACATACATATGGTAGCTGGGTGTGATGGTGCAAGCCTGTAATCCTAGCATTTGGGAGACTGATGTAGGAGCATCATAAGTTTGAGGTCAGCCTGGCCTACACTGTGAGTTCCTGACCAGCCTGGACTGCATAGTGAGATCTTGTCTCAAAACAAACAAACCTGTAGTTCAGTAGCACTTTTCTAGCATGTGCAAGGTCCTGGTTTTGATTCCAGCACCAGAAAAAAAAAAAAAAGACCAAAACAAACAAACAAACAGGGAGAAATACAGTCATATTGGATCTTGAAGAGTGTTGGTCAGCTTATGGAAGATCTCTCCTGCAAAAGCTCCATAGACCACTTAAAGCTGAGCTTTTCAGGTTGGAACCTTGATGTACTGTAAGTTTTCTATTACTGTAATGAAATACTTGATGCTGGGTAATGTTACTGAGAAAAGGAATTTACTTAACTTGCAGTTCTGGAGTTTTAGGGGCATGACACTAGCATAAGTTTGTTGGTTGAGATAGGGTCTTGCTAACTTTTTGCCTGGGTTGGCCTGGAACTGTGATCCCCCCAATCTCTGCCTCCAGAGAAGCTGGGATGATAGGTGTGAACCACTGTGCCCAGTCTTTTCTTTTTTTCAGTCTTTTTAAGTAAACAAGAGCTGAGCTATCAGCTACCCCCTTCCTCTCTGCAGTTATTACTCCAGTGAAATCTTTGTACTGTGTACAGTCCATATCTTTATTCTTCAACATCTTTGGCTCCCTTAGGGGGTCTTGACATCCTCCATCAAGTACATAAAAAATAAGAAATCAAGACTGTTCACTTCAGACCTCAGCATTTCTGCTGTATAGATTAGTATTTTTTATGAGCAAAAATCTGGCTCATCTACTTGATTGGATGGTTGTGGTTGTTCACTGGAATTTATCGAAACCAACTGGGCAAGAAGAGTTTCCATGGGCAGCCATGCCTTGGGACAGGTCTGTGCTTAAACCCAGCATTAAACAGCATTCAGCTAAAAGCCCTCTGGCCCAACAATGTCCCCTGCAGACACTTCCCAGGCATCAGGGAAAGTTGGCTGGGTTCCATCTTGCTTTTCTCAGTGTAGCTGTTTTACTAAGCCTCTGACACCCGCTAATTCTAAATTACTATCCAGCTTGATCTCTGGGGTGATGGGGAAGGTGGTGGGCAGGAGGAGATCCCTAAGGAATTTTTGAGTGAAAATGCAACTTGTTTTGTGCAATGAAAACCAAGTAGCCCATGTTTGGTTTAAGAGTTTAAAAAAAAGAAGAAAGAAAGAAAAAGAAAAAGAAAAAAAACTCATGAGAAGAAGCAAAATGAAACACAGTGCTGTTTCTTTCCTGTGGAGAGTGCAGGCTATGGAAGGACAGAGGGAGGGGTGCAGTGTGGAGAGGGCTGCTGGGTTTATTTTTAACGCCAAGTTACAGGCATACTCTGTGTTCTTCCCTTTTAAAAATAGACTTTTAACCTCTTGAAGCATTTCAACTCTATTCTGCTGGTGGGGTAATACCCCTCTTGTGACTCGCCACTCCCACTGGATCTTTTCCCATCACAGGCTTGAGGCCAAGGAGTGAGGTGGATGGAAAAAACCCAAGATTTTTCTCTTGTTCAGTGTATGCACATAGCTGCCATATACAGAGAGGATCCGAAGCCCTGGCTGCCTACTTGGAACTTGAGCTTTCCTGCATTTTTCAAAATCTTATGGTTAGGAAAAAGTCCTCTTTTAAAAATACTTTGGATTAGTAAAACAGTAGACATATGAAATTTGAAGTCCATTGCAATAATTTAGTCTTTGTGTTTAAGAACAGCACACACACACACACACACACACACACACACACACACTCATCGAAGCAGAGCTATGTGAACAGCTTTGATGATAATAGCTAATCTCCACATTTGCTGAGGTTTTGTTATGTGCTGGTGACTGTTTTGCAGATAGGACAATGCTCTCAGGGTAGGCAATAGTGTCATTCCATTTTATAGAGGAAGAAACTTGGACTCAGGGCTGTTAAGTAATTTGCGAAGATTAGACTCAACTTAGTGAGTGAGTTTTGGGGAAGGGATTCAAACTCAACTCAGTCAGGCATTTTAGGTCCACTGCTTATCCATGTAGCAAGTGCAGTTAGAAAAGGGACCTTGTTATGGTATGAATATGAAATGTCTCCCACAGACTCGTGTGTTGCATGCTTGGTCCCCAGCTGGTGCCACTATTTTGGGAGGTAGGAGGTGGGGTCTAGCTGGAAGAAGTCTGTCACTGGGGGTGTGTTGGCCCCTTGTTCATTTTCTTTTTTTCTGCTTCCTGTTTGTCTCTTCCACCACATGGTCCCAGGGCCATCATGATATGCTGACTCACCATGGGCCCAGCATCAACGGTGGTAAGAACTGTGGACTGTGAAATCTCTGAAACTGTGAGCCAAAATAAGTAATTCCTCCCTTTAAATTGTTTTTCTTAGGTATTTGTCACAGTGATGGAAAGTTTGATCAATACATTAAAACGTTTTTGCTCCCATCTGTTGAAAAGTTATTAAAAATGCTGATTGTGTTAGAATGAGACATTTTTCTGCCACTTAGAGTTGCCATAATGAACACATCTACAATGGATGAGATGAAGTATGCCCTGGGCGATGTGACACCCTGTGCAGTGAACGACAGTTGTCTAGAGGTACATGGAAGTCCTAGACACATACATACAAACACACGCATGTACTTCCACAGGCATGGCAGGCATGGTGGACTATGAAGGAACACAGCTGCTTTCATTTTAAAAGGGAGGGGTCTAGTCTTTCATTCTCTTCGAGGTAACCAGGCTGGTCCGACCTTAGTGACAGCTCTTCAGTGTGCTTCCCTCTAGAGCTAGTGCTGATCAGTAAAAGAGTCTCACACACCTTGCATTTGAACATGGTGCATGCACCCGCCTCCCACTTTTCTTTTTTTCCTCTGGGGAACAACTGTCTAAAACATACCGTGCACAAGATGTCTGTGTGTCTGTATGTGTAAGAATGTGTTAAGATGTGAGAAAAAAAGAAATAGTTCACAAACCTGGGGAGGTTGAAATTTTATTATGGAAAATGTCATCTATACACTGAAGTAAATCACAAGTATAATGGGTTCAACATACCCCTTTAAGCCTAATGCCATACTTCAAGGTCACTGATTGGTGGCCACCCTTGCTCCTAGGCTGCTACCCACCCTCTTTACATTTTGAAACAAATCCTTGGTATTGTATCTTTCATCCAAAATATTTTGGCACATTTCTCTGCAAGATAGGAACTGTTGTTTTTTTTTTAAATAAAGACAATGCCCCTATTATACCTAAACAAGTAAGTCCTGATGTCATCAGAATTTCAGTTGTTCCAACGTCCCTAGTTTTCTTTTTTGGTTGTTTGTTTGAAATGGGAATCAACCAAGTTCAAATACAGCTTTTGGTTGTTATGTCTCTGAAGAACTTCTGTACGTTCTCCATTCATCTCTCATTATCTTTTTTTCCAGAGTTGGGATTTTCTGACCCAAATGATTTTTCTGACCTCAGAAAGAAGTTTAACACAGTCCTCTGTAGGGTGTGTGTACTGTTGGGGACCAAACCCAGGGCCTCGCACATGCTATCAAGAACACTGTCGCAGAGCCACGCCCCCAGCCCTGCAGTGGAATTCTTTCTGGGAGGAGTTCAGGCATCTATATATTCTTTTAAGGTGCTTGGTGAATTCGATCCACAGTCAGGTTTGGAAAGTAATGGAGAAGCTCTGTGACCCCAGATTTCTTAACAACTTGGTTGAAGAAAGAAAACTTAGGAATTGGAGTGTAGCTAAGAGCATATGCCAGCCAGCAATTGGGAGGCTGAGGAGGACTGCAAGTTTAAGCCCAGACTGGACTACACAGTGAGACCCTGTCTCAAAAGACAAACAAACAAACAACACACACACAAATGCCTACCACCTGTCAGTTTATCTGCTATTGACAGGTAAAGAATGCTGGCTTTAAGGCTGAGGGTTTATAGACTCCCCAGAGCAGTTAAAGGGGGTTCAGGAGAACAATTTCTCAGCCGGGCTTGAGAGGGGAGAATAAACCTGAATTGGTGGCATAGGAAAAAATGAGTTCCCAGCTGGGGAATTTGGTCTTGCTTGAGACCACGTGGCAATCAGTAACCTCCAAGCAAATAGCTAATTAACGGGCAAAGCCTCTATGTCATGGGCTTGAATGAGTTGGTGCTTGGCTTAAGTGGAAGTTAAATCACTGGGAAAACAAGTTGTCCTTGTATTCTTGAGTGATGGATGTTAAATCTACATGTCTTCAACAGATTGTGAAATGGACACATTTGGTTCATTTTAAGAACTTTTATTTTGATTCTGGCTTTGCTGAAGAAAGTAAAAGAAGGTGGGTAGGCTCCCTGGGTTCTGGCTTACAGCTTCATCTTCATGAGACTCTGTTGCGCCAAGGTCATTGCTAGTAAAAGGCAGTTTTGACCTTGAAGAGGCAATTCCAGCAAATGCCTGGGGGAAAGGCAGAATCTGTCTGCCCTAGGCTGCTTTCCTGGGCATTTCTTTCTCCTGTGTGTCTTCAAAGTTCCAGAAGATTTAAAAAAATCATAACAACAACAACAGGGCCTTACATTTTCTTGGTCAGGTTAGGATTTTGAATGTTCTTTCCCCATGTGCACTTTGTTTACTTAGCACCTGCCCCAAGCCCTTACTGTGTCCTATACCTACTGCCTGCAAATGTGCTTGCTGTCAGAGAGCCTGGGTCAAAGTCTGACCTACAAGTGGATAGCTGGATCACCTTTAGAGGTCACTCAATTCTCTGAGCCCTGCAAAATTAAGATCCTACCACCTGCTCCATCCTCATCATGAGGATGTTGTGAGAATTAGATCAAAAGTTACTGTAGGTGAAAGTTCTCCGTTAAGCTCTAAAGCAGCACACAGTTGCTCTTGCTGCCTGCATTCTCCCCTTCTACTGCATTCCTGCGCTCCTGGTTGAAGGTGTGAATTACACAGATTTTGGAGTTGAAAGAGGTGTCATTACTGTTTAGCGATGTCACTGAGCAAGTCACGGTACGAACCTTAGCTTCCTCATATATTAAATGGGGACAATTTTATCTGACACTTACTTATCTATACCTGTATTTATTCACACCACACCTTGACCAGTGTTGCCATAAGGGCTAAGGCTGTAATAACCTATGGAAAGCACCTAACAGATTTGGCATCCTTTTGATTATCAAAATAGTAGTTGTTTTCCTCTCTCATTCCTGGAAATTGGACTATGGTATAACCCAGCGGATATGTCTTCCTTTATAAAGAAAGACCTGTTCCTCTAAATCCCTGAGGACAGCACTGCCTCTTCACTTTTCACCCTCACTATTTTGTGGTTATATCCCAGTGCTTGGCTCATGGTCAAACATGCTTTAAATTCTCTTTGAAGGTTAGTTGATGAGGGAATAATAGGATGGAGTCATCCACAGCATGTATGAAAAAGACCCAAATGTTTGGTGGATTGCAAAATTATTTTGAGTTAACATCATCATGGAGCAAGGAGAAAGGGTATTTTAGGAGGGACCAATGGAAGCACCAATGGAGGGATGATCATGGACTCCTCCTTTTTGTGGTGGTGGGGCTACTTCTGGAGTAAAGAGCTCAATTCCGGATGCCAACCACTCCTGGGCTGGATTGTCAGTGTCAGTGCTAGAAAAGACCTTGAGAGCCAAGGGATTTAAGTAACTGTCAGAAAACCCAAGCATCTGTAATGGGCAGACAATCTATTTCAGGAGAGGTAAGTATTGTCTTCTGCTTTCTTGAATGGACTGAGCCATTAGAGGAAGTGGAGCACCACCACTTTGGATTTGCATAAGAGCACAAATTTCTAAAGAGTGTATGCAAACATGCAGTTGAGGTCATGTGATCCACAGGGAAAAACAAGGGACAATAGATAGGTGTAGGAAAGTAGTACTAGTGTAGTGCTGGTGGTATTTCTGTTTCTATTCCTATGTCACAGCTGTGGGCTATTGTAAGCATTGGCTAATAGAGCCCTTTTGAAACTGGACTTCTTTATGGCTAGTCTGAGCATGGCTGCACATCCTCACACAGCTAAAAAACTGAAATTAGGAATTGGAAGAGGACAAAGCTAAAATATACCAAAGCGAAGACAGGTGATGGGGGATAATCAGGTACAGTTTGATGTCAATGCATTTGAAAGACTTATTCAAAAAGGTCAATTTTCACTGGGTACCAGCGGCTCACATCTGCAATCCTAGCTACTCAGGAGGCAGAGATCAGGAGGATCGCAGTTTGAAGCCAGCCCAGGCAAATAGTTTGTGAGACCCTACCTTGAAAAACCCTTCACAAAAATAGGCCTTCAAGGTGAAGGCCCTGAGTTCAAGCCCCAGTACCACAAAATAAATAAGTAAATAAATAATAAATTAATTAATTTTAAAAAGGCCAATTTTCTAGAAAACTGTAACGAACTAAAACTGATTCAAGAAGACATAAGTGGCCTAAATCTTGTGACTTAGTGATATGAAATCACTAAAATATAATCATATTTTGGGTGATTATATGTACCCAAAATATGAAATAAGGTACAGATGATGTGTCACCAAATTTTCATGGAACATATCATCCCAGTCTTACACAAACTATTCCAGAGAACATAACAACACTATGAAAAGAAAGAGCATTACTAAGACTCATTTTATGAGACCAGATCAACTTGAGTCCAAAATAAGATAAGGACAATAGGGAAAATTATAAGCTAACCACATCTCTAAATATGAAAATTTAAAACTTAATAAAAGTTAGCAAGATTAGTCACTTAAAAATTAAAAATAATAGTATACTATGGCCAAGTTGGGTTTATCCAAGGAGAGAAAGAATGGGTCAATGTTAGAAAAACCTGTTGATGTAATTTACCACATAACAAATGGCAAGAGAAAAAATGCACAATTATTTTAATAGAGATAGAAAAATCATTTTGCTAATTTTTTTTATGTTAAAAAATCAGGAGAAGGGCTGGGGGTATGGCTCAAGCATATCACCTGACTAGCAAGCTGTAAGTCCTTGAATTCAAACCCCAGTACCACCACCACCACAAAACAAAACAAAAAACCAGGAAACACAAATATGAGGAAATTTTCTTCACAGATCAAGATATATCTATTACAAAGTTACAGCAAATATATTTACTGATGGAGCCTTAAAATTATTCATTTTTATATCAGGACTAAGACAAGATGCTTCTATTATTATTTCCATCAGTTTTTACTTGGCAGTCCCAGTCAGAGCATTAAGACATAAAGGAAAGGCACGAGCATCATAAAAAACAATCCTTTCCTAGAATCTAAGAGAAAATACACACAAACAATTGAAGCTAACATAAGAGATTAACAAATTACTAAATACAAGCTTGGTACAGAAATAATTTGTATTCTTACAAAACATCAGTAACTTTGAATAAAAGTTTAAATATTATTTACAAAGTCATCTCTCTCCAAATTAATTGCTAAATTCAAAACAATCCCAACTGCCAACTGCCTTTTAAAAGGCAGTTTACGAGATGATTGAAAAAGTCACATGGAAAAGCAAAGACCAAGAAATTGTAGAAGATCAAGGTGGAAAGGCTCACTCTACCCTACTTGGGGGGCGGGACGGGGCGGGGGGGGGGGGGGGCGCGTCAATCAAGAAAGTAGAGCTGCCTGAGTGATCCAGAATAAGGGATTTATTCTGGGAAGTAGATCTTATTCAATTGTGGGAAGTGAGGAAATGAGGGGCTAGAAGAATCTGGAGTACCTGTTCTCTTAAAGCAGGAGTACAGAAGTCAGAGTTTACAGGTCAAGCTGAGAAGCCAAGCATGCATCCAGCTACTAGCACTGTACAGTGGAAGGACTGAGGGACGCCTCTCTGTGAAGCCATAGACCTCATGTACCCACCTCCTCAGTGGATCTCAGTAGACCTTAAGCTGTAGGACCAGAAGTTGGGAGGAAGAGTGAGACGGAAAGACAAAGAGAGCAAAGACGAGTTGGAATCCTTCAGTTATCTCTGTGTCTCTCACCCCATTTGCTAAGGTTTGAATATGGTTTGGCCTTTCCAACATTCACGTTGAGATTTGGTCCCTGATGTAACAGTGCTGAGAGGTGGTGGGGCTTTTAAGAGGTGATTAGGTCAGGAAAAGGGATTCATATCTTCCTTACCAACTTGCTCACTCGAGGGACTGGATGAGTCACCTTGAGAGTGGGCTGTTATAAAGTGAAGCAAACCCTCACTTGTCTCTTCCACACACACCCTCTCGGTATCTGCTTTCCACCATGGATGGAACAGCACGAGGTCCTCACCAGTACCATGATCTTGGACTTCCAGCCTCTAGAATCTTGGACTACAACAAAGATAGATTAATCTTTTAAAAGATAAATTAATCAATTTCAAGTATTTTGTTATAACAACAAAAAATGGAGTAAGACACTATCTAAACTGCATAGACCTTCATGGAGTCACAACCTCCCCCCACTTCCACATCCCCAAGCCACACACAAATCCTTCTCTTAGACAACTTGAACTTGGAAATAGGTAGGGAAGAGAATTCTTACCTCAACAGTTGCAACACCAGAACAACTCAGCACATCAACAACAATGCTAGACCTACTGTAAGCAAGACTGGAGTATTTAGTTGGGCTGACAGAGGCTCAAGTGCTGAGTACCTGCCTACCTAACAAGTGCAAGGTCAACCCCCAGTACTGCCAAAAAAAAAAAAGAAAACCAAAAATCAGAACAAAGAAGACTGAAGTATTTAGTGTAGGCAAAACCCAACAGCAGTAGAGGTTGAATATGTCTTATCCAAAATGCTTGGGACTAGAAATATTTTGATTTTTTTCAGATTTAAAAATATTTTTATGTAAAATAGAAAAAGTATATAATACAGTTTCTCTGTAGTATATAATACATATGATTTATACATGATGTATAAAGTGAGATGTCTTAGTATATCTTATAAAAGTTAAACATGAAATTCATTTATATTTCATATATGCCTTATACACATAGCTTGAGGGTAACAATGCAGTACTGTGTGTGCCCATGTTTTGACTGTGACATATCACAATATCAGGCGTGGAATTTTTCACTTGTGGTGTTATGTCAATGCTTACAAAGCTCTGGATTTTGAGCATTTCAGATTTCAGATTTCCGATTAGGGGAGTTTACGACGGGATGGAACAGAAGAGACAACTTGGAAAAAATTCCATACCTCATATCAGTCACAAAACTAAACTTCAGCATATTAAATCTTAAAATACTAACTGTGAAGAATAAAGTATAAAAACCTTTAGAAATAAAATGTAAGAGAATGTTTTTTATGACTGCACTCATTTATAGTCACTGACGTATCTTCTGGTCTCACATACACAGATTCAACCAAAATGCAAACAGGAAATATTTGAAAAAATACTTGTGTCTTTACTGAACTTGTGCAGAGTTTTTCTTCCTTCTAATTCTATAAACAATACAGAAAGCAACTATTTACATGGCATTAGGTATTATAAATAGTCTAGAGAGGATTTAGAAATATGGGGGATGAGCACATATCATGTGCCAGTACAACAAGAAACTTGCCATTTTATACAAGAAACTTGAATGTCTTCAGAGTTTGACATCTATGGTGGGTCCTGGAAACAATTCTCCACAGATATGGAGGGATGACCATATTAAACCAAAGGTGGGGATAAAACCAAAGAGTGACACACTTGACTGGATTCTAAGAACTTCATGACAAAAGATGTCATAAAAACTAAAAAGATAAACTACAGACTAAATAAAAATATTTGCAACCTACGACCACCAGCAAACTATTATCTAGAATATTTTAAAATACCTACAAATCTACATAATGAGTTCTTCACAGAACACACGACCAATTCTACGTTTTAAAGCGAGGCTCACACTCACTGAACACTAACCATTCATTGTTCCAAAAGCTTTACTGGGCCCTAGCCATACCTTGTTCTTAAATTTTACATGTGTGAACACACATAATCCCATCAAGAACTTCATGAGCTGGGTACTATTACCTTCCAGAGAGAGAAAGTAGGGCCAAAGTCATGTAACTAGTAAGTAATAAAGCCAGGATTTGAACACCAAGAGGTTAGCTCCCAGATCTGGGCTCTTATCCCCCATGCTGTTTTGACAGTTTGCTAAACTTAAATGTTTGACACCATTAACTGTAGCAATGCTTTGGCAAAAAGGAAGCAATTGTATGTTGCTGGTGTAAGCACTTAGCTCCAGAGAGTTGACTTGATGAATAAAGATGTATTTTAGCCAGCCACCTAGGATTCCACATCTAGGTCCTCAGTCTAGAGAAAATCTTACACATGTAAATAAGGGAAATGTACAAGAGTGTTCATTGCCTCTTTGCTCATAATGGTGCAAAGATATAGTGTAGAATACTCATCAAGGGCATGTTAATGTGAAATATTCTAGGTAAATCTCTATTACATAATGTTGATGAAAAAGCAAGGGTATAAAAAGAATAAGATGACATTTGTGTGAAGATCAAAAGTTTGCATGTGTAGTAAATTCATAAAACATGGAAAGTCAGGAGAATGGTTCCCAATGGTTAGCACTGTGAAGGGATGGAAGATGGAGGGGGAAACGGGAGGAAGTAACAATTGTATCTGTGATGCTGTATCTGAGGTAGAGCAAACATGGTGAACTAATAAGACATGACACAACAGGGTGCTGCTGTGGTTTGGTCCTGGAATGTCCCCAAAGGCCCTTGTAAAAGTTTGTTCCCTAGAGTGGAGCTGTTGGGAGGCAGTGGAACCTTTAAGAGGTGGGGCTTAGTAGGGGGTCTTCAGGTCACTGGGGGTGTGCCCTTGGAGGTGATGGTGTGACCCCAGCCCCTTTCTGTTTCTCCCTTTCACTTCCTGGCCAATGAGGTGAGTGGCTTTGCTCTGCACTTTGAGCCTCCAAAACTGTGATTCAAAGGAAACCTTTTGTCTTTACAAGTTGATTATCTCAGGAATTTGTTACAGTGATGGCAAGCTGACTTACATGGGTGGTGGATAAGTTCTGTTATTTTCTGTACTTTTAGGCCACAGTGTCCTGGCCCACCTTGTTTCCCACCTCACCTTTCGCTCTATCCCTCTTCCATGCCACTGACCATGGGCCTCCTCATGGGCAAACATTGGACAAGCCATGCTTCTCAACTCCATGTTTTCATCTATACTTTTCCTCCCCTCAGAATGTCCTCTCTTCAAAGGTCCTGTTCATCTTTTATGGCTGGAAGTGTTTCCTTTAGAAAAATACCTGACGGTAGACCAGTGTTCATGGCCATAGCAGCTCTATCTACTATAGCTAAGTCATGGAAGCAATCCAAGAATGGATAAACAAAATGTGGTATATCCATACAATGGAATAGTAT
Organism: Castor canadensis; assembly: GCF_047511655.1. Taxonomy (NCBI): domain Eukaryota; kingdom Metazoa; phylum Chordata; class Mammalia; order Rodentia; family Castoridae; genus Castor; species Castor canadensis. The sequence goes on along the minus strand of NC_133393.1, from coordinate 131,153,288 downwards.
TCAGCCACAAAGAGGAATAAAGTTCTAACACATGTGACATGTGAATGACTCTGACTACAGTGTGCTAAGTGAAACAAGCCAGTTACAAAAGGGCAATACTGTATAACTGCACTCATGTGAGGTACCTAGACTCATCAAATTCATAGAGATAAAAATATAGAGGTAGTTGCCAGGGCCTGGGAGGAAGGAGTTATTGTTTAACTTTCACTTTGGGATAGTGGAAAAATTCTGGAATTAAGTAATGGTGATGGCCACAAACTGAACTGTATGCTAAAAATGGCTAAAAAGGTAATTTTGTATGTATTTCTCACAATAAAAATACAGCAACAAAAGTAAACAGAACCCTAGAAGGAACTTAAAATTTTATTAGAAGTCTTTCAAAGAGGAGGAAGAGGGAAATTACATCTCTCTCTCTCTCCCCCTCCTGTCTTTCTGTTGATATTTCCTACCTCTTGTTCCCCCTTCTGAGAACTACCAGGTGGACTCCATTGGCCTCAGCCTCCATGGCGCCTCTGCCCCCCTCTCTCTCCTTCTCCCTCCATAGCTGTGTCTGCTTTTCTGCGTATCTTTGTTTCCTTGCTTTGTTTCCATTTTGGCACTGTGGCTTCTCCCCTTCTGCTCTCTATCCATCACCCCAGTGATGACAGCAAACCCAGGCATTTCCTCTCCCTTCCAGACCAGACCCAGTGCCCAAGTCCAGCCTCAGACTCCAGCCCACCCTCTTGTGACCTCATCTCATGGTCTGTAAGTTGACTTTGGTTTCTTGACCATGTTATGAACTGTAAGCAACTAACTTTGCTTTGCAAGAAGAGCCAAGCCCTGTCCTTCTGACAGGAACTGGGATGTGACTCCATCTTGCGGTTTATCCTTCTGCCTCTGCTTCCTGAGTAGCTGGGATTACAGAAGTATGTTGTCATGCCCAGAACCCAGAGGCAGACATATTTAACTCACTCCATTTACTCCCTCATTCTCTAGTTCCTAATGATCCGAAACTAAAATCAGATCATTGTCATTGTTTTATGAAGCCACTTTGAAGTCTTTATGGTGACCTCTTTAAATGCCTTGGTATATTTCTCCAGTTTCATATAGATGCATAGAACATGCCAGAAACTGATAACAGTTTACCAAAGGAAGGTACTTTTGGGGTCAGTGATGGGGCTGAGTGAGGGGAGAATGAAAAAAAAATTACTTTTTATTTCTTACCTTTTCTTCACCTTGAATTTTAAAAAAGAAATGTATGCTACTTTGATAATAAAATAAGTATTCACAATGAAATGCTGTGTCCTAACTTGTGTAATAGGTTCCCAGCACTTGACCCTGAGTCTTCCTTTGGGGGCAGCTGTAAGTCAGGCAGCTGTGGAGGATAACTTTAGCTTCTGGGGGAGACTGTCAGGAGGGGGCAACTTCAAGGTCATCTGGAGAGCGGCAAGGGTGGGGAGGGTCTGACCACTAACACTTCGTCTAATTTGAAAAGTAAGAGAGTCCCAGTGGCTAGAGAGATTTGTTACAGGGCTGTTGCTCTCGGCCTGCTGCTTCGGCCCCTGGAAACAATTTTGCAAACAGCCACGAGGAAGACAGTCTCCTTCTTCAGTTAGGCAGAGAAGCCAGGTAAGGTAAATATTTGAGATGGGGACAGCCGAATCTGTGGAGCCTGGGGTTTCAGCCCAGAACCCTGTGCCACCAAGTTGTCTGGTGACCCAGAGAGCTGGAGCCCTGTTACCTTCAGAAAGCCTGGCTCCCTTTTAGTGAAGTGGGAGGAAAAACAGGCAAGGCATTAAGCTCTGTGGTTATGAGAATGCTGACGCTGTATCTATACCTTGTATTAAAGTACACATTTTACCTATTTTTACTTTTTTTAATTGATGTTGATTTTTTTGTTTTAATCAACATCTTTTTTTTTTTTTTTTGGTGACATTAGGGTTTGAATGCAGGGCCCCACTCTGGCTAGGCAGGTGCTCTACCACTTGAGCCACTCTGCCAGCCCTTAACAATCCATTTTTTAGAGGCAGATGTGAGCACACACACATATAGACACATTATTTTTTCTTCTGTGGTACTGGGGATTGAACTCAGGCCTTGAACTTGCTAGGCAAATGCTCCACCACTTGAGCCGTGCCCCCAAACCTTCTTGCTTTTAGTTTTTTTTTTTCAGATAGGGTCTCATGCTTTTGTCCTGGCAGGCCTCGGACCTTGATCCTTCTTCCTCTGCCTCCTGAGTAGCTCGGATTATAGGAGTGTGCTGTCATGCTCAGCCACTAGATGCAGACATATTTACCTTACCGAATGTACTACCTCATTCTCTAATTCCTAGTGACACTAAGTTAAGATTAGATCATGTCATTGTTCTGCTGAAAAGTTTTCAATGTCCTTCTCTTTCTGTAAAATTTTGACCTCTATAGAGCATATGTGGAGTGATGCACAGTTTACCATCTAACCTGGGAAGGCTATTAATCCTTATGTTAGGAAAACAGGTGTAATGGGGACTGTCCTAGGAAACCAAGATGTATCCATGAGGCCCCATGAGATCCAGCTTCTAGCTTCATTTCTTCTTTTCCCCATGTGCTCACTTTGCACCAGGTACGCCAGCCTAACCTTGTGTGGTTTAACAAAGCCACTGTGAGGGTCCTTGTTGGCCCCTCAGGAACACTCAGTATGACTTATTTAATCTTTGGGGTTTCAGGTGTCACTGCTCAGAGAGGCCTCCCCCGTCCATCCAGTCAACAGCAGTCTCTGAAGTTACTTTCCATTTTATCTCTGCTCATTCCTATCATCACACCGGTTACCATCTGGAAAGAGCTTGTTTGTGCCTTCTTATCCATATCAGCTAGCAGAATGAGGTCAAGGCCTTCTCTGTCTTGTTCACTGGCCCGGTAGATAGTAGTGGCCACTAAGTACATGGCGAATGAATGAATGATCAGATGGAGGTCTTCAAATTGGACCAAACCACCTGGATATCTATTGCCACTGCTTTGATTCTCATTTTAGTAGTAAGGTGTATCCTCAGCAGAAGAGAATGAATGAGGCCAGAGAAAAGCAGAGAGCGGAGGGAGAGAGAGAGGAGAGATGGAAATACATGCAGCTTATGGGTCTTGTGAATACAGAATTTATCCTTCGTTTCTTCCTTAATGGGGGTTGGGATTTCATATTTGTAACTGGAGACTTCTAATTGAACAGAATTGATCTAGTTCCTTTGAGATATAAAAATAGAAATATATCTGTCTATTTTTTTAAAAAAAGAAAATATTGTGGGGAATGTGTGAGTTGTGGCCCCAAACTGGATGTTTTGCTCTTTTTCTTGGAAAGTTAAGTGATGATGTTGCTGCTGTGACAAATTGCCACAAAATTAATGGCTTAAAATTACGCAAATTCATTATCTTTCAGTTCTAAAGGTGGGCCAGACTGTGTTCCTTCTAGATACTGCAGTAGAAAGTCTGTGTCATTTGCCATTTCCAGCTTCTAGAAGCTTCACACATGTCTCCTCACATCAGGAGATCTCTGTTCCCATTCACATCTCCTTATCTGAATCTGTCCCTCATTTATAAAGACTCTTGGGATTGCATTGGGCCAACCTAGATAATCTGGGATAATCTCCCCATCCAAAAATCTTTAACTGAATCTCATCTACAAAGGACCCTTTCCATGAAATGTTAACATAGTCATAGGTTTCAGGGATTGGGATGTGGACATATTTAGCAGGTCATTCATTATTCTGTTTATCACAAGGGAAAGTCCCTCTTTACCCATTTCCTCTTTGGCTAGTTGGTTGGGATGGAGATAGAACAGCTGGAGCTCAAGCAACCACCTTGGGCCATGGTTTGAGGATCGGAGAGCAGAAATACAGATGGCTCAGGTTCCTGACCACTTTGTGAAGCTTCTTTACCTGCTCTGGACTGCTGGTCTCCTGGCTTCTTTGAGGTAATTTGTGTTTTTTTAAATCTGACGGATGCAGCTGTACCCCCTTTCCTACTTAGTTTCATATCCCAACTGCTTCTGCATGCCAGTAATTATTTAGAAAACTTGACTTTTGATGATTATACTGTAGTCCAACTTCTATTTAATGATTCTCCAAATATTTGATAATTAGATCATTTTCAATTTTCTTTTACGTGTCAACAAAGTTCCAGAATTTTACTACACAGATTCTAAGAAGGAATTCATGACTTTATGTGCAGTTCCTATCATAGCCTGTGCTCATAATAGACCTTCAAGGACCCAAGTCAGGTGGAAGAAACTTGATTAAATGAACAAATGTACAAGAAAACCTTCCGTGTCACATGTTCTGGACTTGAAAGCCTAAATCGAGTAAGGGGATAAGGAACATCATACATATAACACTTAAAGGTGACAGTAATATTGTCCAGGCAATTTTTAAAAAAAGAAAATTTACATTATTTGAGTAAAACTTGATTTTATTAACTATTTTTAGGTTGCTTTTTTAATTCAAAGAAGCTTGTAGGGAAAAATGGAATCCTTGGTTCTGTCACTCCCCCATGGGGCAGTAACAAATTACATTATTGTGCCAACACCCCATGAAAATAGCACATTAGGCAACCTTTAGGGCTCTGTATTATTTCCCTGAACAGCAGTCATAAAGGAAATTCAAAGAATCACAAATACAGGTCAATGATAAGAGGTCTTGCAATACCCAGCTGTAGGGGAGTATATAATTATATGAAGTCCACCATCTTTCTCTGTGGAACGGCAGTCACTTGCCAGTAAAATTCAAGATGTTATGTATCTGTTTATTTAGCTTCTTATTTCCAATGTACTTACCCTCTTTTCTTCACTAGACTCCTTCTTTTTTAATTTTAGTGTTTTAATTTTTTGTTTAGGCAAGTTCTCGCTCTATAGCCCAGTGTGGACTTGAACTCACTTTGTAGCCCAAGATGACATGGTCCTTCTACCTCAGCTTCCTAAGTGCTGGGATTATAGGCATGGTCCAGCTAAGTACTCCTTACTCTTAACTATTTAACAGACCATATTTATTTGTTTTCTTGCTTTGAGTTACTTCCCTAAAAAATAAACTACCTAGTGCAAGGATTCCGCCTGCCTTAGTCATTGGTGTCGTTTCTGCATTCATACATTTGCAGGCACTAAGTATATACATCCAATGGCAAATGCCAGCTGTCAGGAGAATGGTGACTTTGGAGGTGGAACCAAAGGGTTGTAGAAGGACCAAAGTGGCTTTGACTGTATTCTGAGGCAATGGGGGAGTCCCAGACAGCTATGGAGCTGGAAGTTGGAGAAGGGCAAGAGACATGATCAGATTTGGACTTTAAATACATAACTTTGGGCTTGGTGTAGAGGAAGGGTTTTGGATAGCCACACAGTCTAGAAGCAAGGAGACCAGTGAAAAGGCTTTTGTGACATTGTAGGTGAGCATAGAGAAGAGCTCAAGCTAGAAAGTTGGTAAGGATGATAATGATAACTATAAATACAGGAAAGTTTGCTGCACAGATAGTCATTGCAATATTTTCGGTGCTAGCTGGGCACCGGTGGCTCATGCCTATAATCCTAGCTACTCAGAAGGCAGAGATCAGGAGGATTGCAGTTTGAAGCCAGCCCTGGACAACTAGTTCATGAGACTCTGTCTCAAAAAAAACCCATCACTAAAAAAAGGACTGGTGGGGTGGCTCAAGGCATAGGTCCTGAGTTCAAGCCCCAGTACCACAAAAAATTTTTTTTCTGAACTACATTTGCCAGTCTCCTTTGCAGTTGGTATGGTGCTATGTTACAACCAATGGAATATGAGCAGGTACTTCCAGGCCTGATCCATAGAAAATTCCCTATGTTTACTTCTCTATGTTCTTTCCTTCTAGATAGTTGTAATAGAGAAACCATGTATTGGAGACAGTCTGGCATCCATTAGGCTAGATCCTTGGAAAGCCATGTAAAATTTTCCCAAGTAGCCAGAAATATCTTGGAAAGTTAAATGAGCAAGGAGGAACTATCTGCTATGTTTGAATCATTGGACAATGTTAGGTCTATTTTTTCTATCAGCTAGTCTCACCCCAATGAATTTTGGCACCTATTTTTTTTTCTAAGCATGATTTGTAATGATTTAAATATGATGTCTCATTTAATCTTTGTAAGTCTATTTTGAAACAAATTATTATTGTTCCCAATTTACAGATAAGCAAACTGAAATACAGAAGGACTATGCAACCTACTGAAGGAGGAAGCCAGAAAATAATGGAGCTAGATTTCAACCTGAGTTCTGGCTCTAATATTTTAAGCAGTATCTAACAGTGGAGATGGATAGAAATGAGCAGATTTTTAAAAAAAGATATAGATGTCTTTTCCTTTCAATTTAACATCGAGATAGACCAGAACTGTAAGAAAGTTTGAGTGGTCAAGCATGAACATTAATTAAAATTCTGGTTATTATTTATGAAATAATATTTCAAGTAGAATTTAAGAAGATAGGACTGCGTTAGGTCAGGTTTCCAAGGATTCAGACTCTGAGACTGAGATTCCATCAGCAGGTGTATTGGGCTCTGTTTCCTGAAGGAGGGAAGCAGGCTCAGGCAGGGCAAGAAGTTGAACTATAATGTAGTCACCTTGTTGTCTCAGCCTCTCCCACAGGATGAGTCCTCTGGAGCTGGATCACTCTGCAGATTACTGCCATTGAGGCAAAGGGTCTGGGTGTCTGGGTTCTGCTTCCACTAGTCACTGGCCATGGCAGTGAGGCAGCCTCTCTGGAGAGGGATTCAGCTGTGAACCAGTGTTCCCTGTGGCTGGAAGAGTGAACCTCATAGTCTTGAAGGATCTGGCAGGGTATCACAGTATCCTATAATGAAACAAGGAAGGAAAAATGAGTATTATGCTTACTTAACAGGATGCCAGGGAGTTTGGGTGAGAGGGAAGTTTAGTGGCAGCAAGGAAATGGAGACAGAGATGGGTCAGCTTAGCTTCAGACCATGGACAGGTGTAAGAGCCATTGCCATAGACCAGCGCCTGAACCAGCATTGGTAGGATGGAAAGTGCCGAATTGCAGGGCCTTCCAAAGAATGTATTCCCTAGTTTTGATGGGGTAATGAGGAAGGTGGGGAAAGATTTGAGGCAAGCCTCACAGATCTAGTATGGGGGACTGTGTGAAAGAAATTATGCTTGAAGAGTGAGGTTGGCAATGTGCACTGTGTTGTGACATGTGGCATTAAACTGTCTTTTTAGTTTGGTGAAACAAAAATAAATAATTCTCCAATAAGCTGCTTCTGTTTTTACTTTTCCTTTCTTCTGAGGAAACTGTCTATTGCTTCCTCCTGGCCCTTAAAACCATTGTCCTTTCCACCTATATTTGTTTTTCCATCAACGTGTTCTAATAAATAGCTTCTTTTTGTTCTGTTTCCCCCTTTCAGTTGCAAATCTAACAAAACATTCATTTAAATAAAATCACACACATATATATGTATGTATGTGTGTGTATATATGTGTATATATGTGTTTATATATATATACGTATATATGTATAATTTTTTTTGATACAGGGTCTTACTATGTAGCCCATGCTGGCCTTGAAATTTCAATCCTTCTGTCTCTGCCTCCAGAGTGCTGTCTCTGCCTCCAGAGTGCTGGGATTACAGATGTGCACCACCACATCCAGCCCAAAATGTAAAGTTTTAAAGCACAAAACATCAAATCCATTTTTCTTTATTTCTACATTTGTCAGCAGTTCTATCATGATCCATATTAGAAGCTCAAGTATCTTGAACCGTAGTTACAATGAGAAATGGCATGATTATGCTGGGCTTGGGGACACTGTCATGTTGTGAGTGGCCAGGTCCTCTCAGTTAAGTAGATGAACAAAATCATTTATTAGGAATGGGTCTGGAAAAAAACTCATTAAATGCTTTGGTGCAGCCAGTGAGAGTCACGGTTATGTCACTTTGGGATTGGATTGTACCCTTGGTGGGTTTTTTTTCTGACCTGATTTGTACAAGATTGGAATCTCACTTTCTACAAGCAGCATTTTTTGCCATGTGATATGAAAATCTTCAAACAAAGTAAGCATTTATTTCGGAAAGGAAAATGAAAAGGTTAGTAATCAAGTGAAATCAAATCGGTGTAGAAGACACTGATGTGCGTACCTGGAGCAGATGAATCATTCATGTAACACACTCTTGCCTCACATCTCTGTCCCAGACACTGTCCTAGCTGTGCCAAGAATGCAGAGGTGGATGAAGCAGGTGAAGCCTTGCCTGTCCCAGAACTAGGAGAGAGAAAAGAAGCAGTGATAAGAAAGGTGACAATGCGTGTAGGTACTAGGTACTAGGAAGAAAAGTTGGGCTGCAAATTACCTGTCTAGCCCCATCTTCCCATTTTACAAGGTTACCAAGTGACCCCAAGCTTACCACTTGCGGGGACAAATTTTCAGACTCTGGGAATTTGAGTAGGGAAGATGGGATTCAAAATTTGAGTAAAATGGGCTAAATAAAATCTAAATTCCTACTTGAGACTGTCAGCAATCATTGTCCATGAAGACACTGCTTAATATTAACAGTGGAATAATGAAATAGTGGCACTCTTTCAACCAACATCCACTTAAGTGACTCAAACAAAGAATCAGTGTCCTCTGTTCTGTCTGTGAGGACAAGGACTGGTGCCCAGAGCCCAATGAACAGATCTAGTCACTCTGTCCCTCCACCTGCCCACCCCCCCCCCCCGGACCGCCCCGTTCCTCTTCCCAGGAGTTGAGTTTTCTGCTTTTTTAGAGCCAGAATTCTTTGTTCTCTAACATATGTGTGCCAGATTTACTCGTTATTGAAATTATGCCTTTTACTTCAATATTGCATTATCTGACAACATATGAATGTGAAGAGAATTTTTACAATAAAATTTTACTGACATGCTTCGGAAAAGTTCAACAATGTCAAATTAATGATAAAACATTGTGAAAAATAATAAAATCTACAATATTTTGCTCACAAATGTCTTTCAGCTTTTCATGTATGACAAAGAAAGAAAAATCGAAAATGAGAGGAGGAGTGGCTCAAGTGGTAGAGCTCCTGCCTAGCAAGCAGGAAGCCCTGAGTTCAAACCCCAGTGCTGCCAAAAACAAAAACAAAGAGAAAATGAGAAATGAGATCTTACAGATTTTAGATCCTTGCCAATAAACACAGGGTGAAAGAGAAGGCCACGACCTTCCCCAGATGGGTAAGTACATTTATATTCCTTAATGTTAAAATATTATGTTTACAATATATTGTAGTTTAGATCTGAAATGCGTTGAAAGCTTACACCCTTAGTGTGGCACTGTCAGAGGTTCTAGGAACTTTGAGGTGGAGCCTGGCAGGTGATCCCGTGGTCACTGGGAAGGTGTCCTGGAAGAGGGTGGGGCTCCAGCCCCTTGCTCTTTCTATCTTTTACTTCCTGGCCCCTGTAAAGTGAATGGCTTTGCTCATGCCCTCCCTTCCACAGTGGGCTTCCTTGTCACAGGCCCAAAAGCAACAGGGACAATTGATCATGGACCTCCAAAACTGAGAGCAAAATACACCTTTCATCATATTTTTCTTTTGTCTTTTCTTTTTTTATGTTTTTTTTTCTGACTATGTAACTCAAGCTGCTCTTGAACTCACAAACCTCTTTCCTCAGCCTCCCAAGTGCTGGGATTAAAGGCATGCACCACCACATCAAACTAATCTTTCTTCTTTATAAGTTGAATATTGCTAGTATTTTGTTACAGTAGCAGAAAGCTAACACATAATATCAGTACATTCTCTTTATTTCTCATCTGACATTTCTGATTAGCCCATTAATGAGCAATTCTGTGTTAAGTAAGATTTTCACTGTATTGTACTGTATGCAAAATGTTTGACAGGATCTCCATTCAAGTTACCATTATTAGATAAAGAATTTATGTGCCTTCCAACAGTTCCTTTCCCTCATTTGCACAGTGCAAGTAAAGGCAATATTTCACTTTTCAGCAGCACCTTCTTTTAACATATTAAAGCTCTTTGCAAGGGCAAGTTTCTCAATAAGCAGTCAAGCTCCCATCACCCCAGGGAGGCGGATGGAGTAACTCGTTATCATCTCACCAAGGTCGTTAGCTTTGTGCTGAGTTACTGGCAGATGTCGCCAATCTGTCTCTCAGGAGAGTTGTGTTTCTGCTAATCTTACCACCACCCTGTGCCCTGTCCCTATGCTAAATGATTCGCAGTATTACCCAGAACTAAGAATATGAAAAGAGCCCTTGACCCTGGCTGGGTCACTGAGTCTTGTTGGACCTCAGGCATGTTAGTCAGTCTTTCTGTGTCTCTGTTCTTGGAGTTGGAGTGTGACGTGAGTGACACCCTTGCCATGCCAGCAAACCAGATTGAGGGAAATAGTGTTTGTCAAAACAGATCTGAACATTGGAGCTGCAGATACAAAAGCAGCAGTGGTGCGTACATTTCACTTTCTTTTCCTTCTTCCCTTTCAGCTTTCCTGCTTTTTGTTCTTGGATATTTTCCATCCTGAGTTGTCCGAATGGTTCTACTTTTCATATTTGTTACTGAGATCAGAAGTGGAAGTTCTTTGTCAAATGCCACCCTGCCATCTTCCAATACCATCTTGACTCACTCATTCACTCAAGGGGAGTCACAGACTGTCCAGGTGGCCATTGACTGTGTCCTAGCAGCAAGTGGCTGGTATTCCCTAAAGTCTAGTGGATAGCTGTTGCTTTGGACAAAAGAAAAAAATAATGTAAATGAATTAAAACTGATTGAAAAAAATCATCGCACCTCTTATTCACAGAAGTACTGCCAATACTGGCAGATGAGTGAAACGTACTTTCAACAGTCGGGGTAGCTCAAGTCAGTGAAAGGCAGGTTGGAAGCATTTGTAAAAGATGTTGTAGATGAGTATTCAGTGACAGGAAAACTGTTGTGACACTTAAGTGATGAGGTGACCTGAAGAGTAACTTACAACATGATCCCGTGGTTTAAAAAATATGCATCTGAATAAAAACATGTGGAAAGCTATCTGGTAACTATCTCTGGGTCATATGATTACAGAAATTTAAATTTTTCTTCTTTATGTTTATCTGCATTTTTTTTGGCAATATAGCGGTTTGAACTCAGTGCTTTATGCTTTCTAAGCATGTGTTGTCCTCCTTGAGCCATGTCTGTGTGTCAGACACTTATAATGTTGAATTTAATGGTAAATTTGTTTAATCCTCACGGCCTTAGGGCATAAGTATTATTGTTCATCTTATAGTTGTTGAAAGCTGAAACTCAAAAAGTTGTTTCTTATCCAACCATTAAGGAATAGAGCAAAATTGTGTTTTTCAAAAACTCCTGAGGACTTACTTACTGAATCCACACTGTGAGCTGGGAACACACCAGTGAGCAAAATACTGTGGTCCTGACCCTTAAAGAAATACACTGCAGTTGGATGACGTCACAAACGAAGCAATAGTCACAAATGTGATGACTCTTTCTAAAGGGGAAGCACTGGACACAGAGGAGCTGTTAATCTGGGCTGTTGCATCCGCCCTGTGCATAACTCATTTAAACCAAGATCTGAAGCCTCAGTAGGAGTTAACTGGGCGAAGACTGGGCGTGGAAGAGCATCCCTAGTAGAGGGAAATGTATGCACTAGGCCACTGAGATGGCATTTTCTATTACAAGGTGGCATACCCAACCATCCACAACTTTGGCTTGAAATGAAAGCATTTATTTCTCCGGTGGGAACGGCAGAATGGCTGCAATTGCCTGGGCATGGCTGCGTTACAGGGTTCAGATCTCCCTTCTATGTTGCATAGCCTCTTTCCACCTATGTTTCCTGGAACATAGTCTCTTCATAGTATATGACAGTAATACCAGAGCCCAGATGAAACCACGCAAGTACATTTAAGGTCTCACGTCATAGTCAGAAACATTTCATTGGCTAACATAGGCCAGAAGGCCAAGCCCCCAAAATCAATAAATGGGGAAAATATTTTACCCACAGTGTACAGCATTCCAGAGTTACACAACACAGAATTTGAAGAAACAAGGTGAAAAATTATAAATCATGGTTTGATCAGCCACACCTGGATTTTTCAAGGACTCCACTTTAGTCCATTAGCTAAAGTGTAACTAGTGTAACTGGGGGGGGGGGTGGGCAATACTACAGGCTCGTCTTATAATTGGTTGTCCTTGGAAACTTCCAGTGTACAAATGACATTATCTCCAAAGGATAATGACTCATCCAGTTTCTATCTGAACTTTACTCTCAGAAAGCTGAGTACATTGAAATACAAGGTGAGCATCCTTTATTTGAGATGCTTGGAAGCAGAAATGTTCTGGACTTCATAATTTTGGGGAATTTTGGAACACGCACGCACACACACACTGAGATATCCTGGGGATGTGATCCAAGTTTAAGGATGTGTTTCTTACACACATAGTTTGAGATAATCTCACACAATTTAAAAACAACTAATTGTGTCCATAAAATAATTTCATGGTGTGGATCTTTCCACTTGGGGCTTTATGGTGACGTTCAAAGAGTTTCAGACTTGGGAGTATTACTTTTTAAATCATTTAATAATGATTAAATAATGATTTTTTAATCATTTAAAAAAATGATTATTGTTATACTGGGGGTACATTATGACATTTACAAAAGTGCTTACAATATATCGTGGTCAAATTCACCCCCTCCATCATTCTCCTTTATCCCCCTTTTCTCTACCCTCATTCTTGGAATAGTTTCAGCAGGTCTCATTTTTCATTTCACACATGAGTACATAATATTTCTGCCATATTCCACTCCTACACCCTTTCCTCATATCCTCCCCTCCCTTGGGCGTATTTCATGTGAAATATGTCCAGCACCAGGACTATCTCAGAATTAAACGTCCCTGATCAGTTATGGTCTCTATGCGGCAGAACGTTCAGTAGCTGTGTGTCAGAGGCAATGCACCAGTGCTGTGGTCCCTGAGTAAAGAACATTAAATGTGGTTGCTACTCACTCTCTTGGAATGGAGGCCAGCTATTCTGTACTCTGTGAGTAAGACAAACTGTCATAAACTGTGAGGAAATATCTAATTTGACTGCTTTACCCCAGGAAAGCAGATCTTCTGTTTGGTCAGATTGTTTGATAGTGTTACAAGAATAGCTCAGTTTATTTTTACCCATTGCTGTACAGATGTACTCATTTGCTTCTCAAGTGCTTTGGTGAACAGGTGTGGGGATAGGAGTTGGCCATGTATAAACTGTACGAGTTCATGACTTCACCAAGTATGGGTTCCCCAACCCCCCAAAAAAAGATGATTCATGTAGCATGTCACATACAACCACTGCCTTATTAGCTGTCATGGTTTGTTCTGCCACAGGAACTGTATTCGTTTCAGCTAATGAGATTTTTTTCCTGGTAAGTAGTTAAGTAGAAATCACTGTATGGTGCTTCTGTTCTGGAGTCAAATTTTTCCCTTTATTTTAAGGGCGAGGGGAGCATGGCTCACGTGGTAGAGAACTCGCCTAACGTGTACAAGGCCTAGGCTTAATCCCCAGCACTGAGAATAATTCCCTTTATTTGGTAAAAGCTAAATTTTTATAATCTTGAGGATTTAAAACAGAATCTGTATTCTCCCTGACAATTCTTATTGCCCATAAAAAAGCAACAGTCTTGTTATTTGCCCACAGTAAATTTTATTGCAAAGCATGTGTCATTTCAAGGGAAATCAAGGAATAAATTTTATGGATTTGGAGCAATTTCTTTCCCTCATTTTTTTAAAAATCACAGTTATATGAGCTTTCTGCTTAGTTACATTATTATATTTTATCACTTCGTTTTCAATGACACATTTAAGAAAGGCTTCTGTTTGCTGGTTTCCTCTTCTGTTGTATTTTGATTCTTCTTACTTGAGAACTTTGACGTTAACAGTGATTTCCTGCTCTGTTAGCCTGGGCCCCTTTGAAAGCCAGCATATTATGCCCATTTCTGACTAGCAGTCACATTCAGAGGGGACAGTCCCCAACACACTCCCTGAGTGAGAGTGTAAGAGGTGGGAACAAAAATGCCTTGACTGCGAGAAGCAAATGTAGGCCTTCGTTGCTTCCTGATGATTTGCCTTATAAAGGGCTCTGGGGACTGGCTGCTCATGTGTTTGTGGAAGTGTCATTGGTGAATTAAAGAAGCTTTGCTCTCCACAGATGAATCATGGGGACTGATGACATGAGGAAGAATAAACGTGGGTTTAATCCGTGAATTCTGTTCACAGGTCATTTCCCAATAGACTATTTTTGCACAACTAAGAAATTCATTTTCTTCATTATTCCTGCTGAAAACAATGAAATAGCAATGTGATTTTTACTTAGTTTTTAAATGTTTAAATAAGTCCAACCAAATAGAAGTTGTAGCTGCACTGACAATGTCAGTTAATCAATTTGATAGCTGTTTCTTACCCAATTCTCCTCCCTCTCATAGAACTGACCGCTTTACCAAAACTGGCCAAATTAACTAACTCTTGCCATTGTAGAGACCCAAATTCTTAACAGAAGTAACAACTACAGTTTATATGAACACACAGCTCTTAAACATTAAAGAAATTTGGAATTTTAAATAGCAGCTAGTATAGTTTTTTTTTCAGGATGGTATGAGGTTTAAATTAAAATTTGTTTTACATGTTATTAAATTAGATTATGTAGTTATTAAACTAAATCAATGTAAGCCAGCCTCACAAAGTGAGAAAAGTTGATGATTAAAAGATATACATATGAATTTTATTTCTTTCTAGTTATGTGATCCTTAACACAACCACAGCAAGTCTTATTTGTAAAAAGGGCCAATCAATACCTGTTCTCTCTGCTCATGGGGTGTTTGACAAATGGTGCTGTGAGTATGGGTGCGATTTGAAAACCATGAAGAGTCATGCAATGTAATTCAAAAAGAAAGCTTAGAGATTGCTGTAGTTTGGATCTTAACTGTTCTCCAAAGGTCCATGTGCTAAACACGGTTCTCCAGGGTGGTGTGATTGGGAGATGGTCAAGCCTTTAGGAGGTGGGGCCTACTGGGAGGTCTTTAGGTCATTGAGGAGATGGTGGGACTCCAATCCTGTTCTCTTCCCTTCTCTCTTTGCTTCTTGGCATATAGTGAGTAGTTTTTCTCTGGCACAAACTCCAGACATGATGTGCTACCTTGGGCCCAAATCAACAGGGAAAACTATGGGCTGACAACTCTGAAACTGTGAGCCAAATGAAACCCTTTCTTTTTATAAATTGATTATCGCAGGTATTTGTTATAGCATCGGAAAGCTAACTAACACAGACCCATCTTCCTTTTACTGTTACTATTTAATAACAGCTGGTAATTGTTTTTTCTATTGGAGTTTTAGGGAAAGACAGGAAGACAAGAAACAAGAAGAAGGAAAAAATGGTTAGATTGGCAGACTTAACAGATAAATGAAACTAGATTTGAGTAAGGATGGTAAATACCTGATCAGTTTTCAAAATTAGTCTTTATCAACACCATCTATAAAATATAACAGAAATAAGATATGTTCCCAAATTATAATATATGTAGGAGATAAACTCATAAACCATTCTGAGAAAAACCTGAAATTCAATTATATATTTGAAAATATCTGAAGAAAGGAGAGATATGCCATGTCTTTGTCATGTAAGTGTGTTAATTTACCTCAAAATTAACCCATAAATTCAATATAATTTCAGAAAAAACAATTATGGCAAGGTTTTATTTTTTGAGAATTTCAACATATTTATTCCAAAATTTATATGAGTGAGTAAAGGCTCCTAATGTCTAAGTCTACTTTGAAAAGGAAGAAAAAGGAGGGCTGCATCTTCCCATACAAACCAGTTTGAAATGGATGCATAATCAGATAGAGCTACAGAAAAGGCCCATATGTCATCTGTACGGAAAACTGCTTTGGATTATATTCATGTATCTAAGTATCACAATGAAATCCTTTGCTCAGTTAATTTATACTAATAAAAAATTTTTAAATGGTGTGGTATTTGTATATAACCTACGCATATGATCCTCCTGAACACTCTAAATCTCCTCTGTATTATTTATAATACTATACAATGTAAATGTTATAAATAGTTATTACACTTCTTGTTTAGGGAATAATGACAAGAAAAAAGAAGCTTGCACACATATATGAAAAAGCTTGTACACCTGATCTTAGCCAAAAGGTTGAGAAGCAAGGTATATGTGTAGTACAGATGCAATCCTCCCCACCAGTATTTTGAATTTGCATTTGGTTGAATCCTTGATTGCAGAAGCCACGGGTTTGGAGGGCTGACTGCAAATGAAGAAAAATAGATTGGCTCACTATCTCACGCTTAGACAAGATAAATTCAGTGCAGAAGTAAAATTATAAAGCTAATAGAACATACTGGAAGTGTTAAAAGATCGTGGAGGTAAAGGACCTAAGTTCAAAATTTAACAGATTTAACCACACTTTAAAAATTAAGAATTTCCTGTTACAGGACAGACACCATAAGCCTAGTTAATGAAAAGGTGACAGAAAGAGAAAACATTTGTGTTTAAAACCTATAAAGGGTTACTATCTAGACTACAGAGAAGCATTAAGGTCTTTTTATTTGTAAAATGGGAATGATGATACAAAGTAAAGTGCTTAGCACAAAGACTGCCACACAGTTATTACTGGTTTCTCTCTTCTTTTCCTCTGTGAGTAAACACATTTTCTATTAAGTCATCCTGTATGGGCACTGAATTTCTGGATTCTGCATGGATTGATAGAGTTACAGAGAAATGTATACACAACTATGCAGCCAGTTCCAATATCCACAAACACTGTTTAGTAAATGTCCCTGGACTCTGTTTCACAAAAGTTTAAAAAGTGAGTAGAATAACACAAGCCAGTTCTTGTGACACAGAGATGAAGAAAATACTGAGTGCACCCTTCTAACAACAGAATCAACTGCCAACCACACCTGCCAGGTGATGTAGTGAGAAGATTATGTTTCATGGCTTGAGGGGCGAATCTTGTGACTGTCACATTCCATCCAGCATAAGGCTGGGGCCCGAGGGTGCCACATCCGAGAACAAGTGACCAGGGGAAACAGTTGCCCACTCCTTAGCTCTTGGTTCAGGTGTAAGTCTGAGAACTGAATGGGCCAGCCCTCTCTTGCAGGCTTTCTTGGGGACTTCCATGCCCAAGGCAGGCTGGCTCCAGAGGACCCATCCTGCTTGCTGAAATCAGAGCTTCACCTTTTTTTGCTTTATGATCTCAGCTTTAGAAAAGGCTGCGGCTTCCCACATGGGGCCCAAAAACTTGGGTGATGACGCACAGTGGGGAAGGCAGCAAGCTGCACTCTGTGGCAGTGACCCTGTCTGGGTTTACTCTTTGGACTTGGAGGAGGGATAAAGCAAGTCAGCCAGGGCCAACCGCTGATAGGGAAGGAGGGAAAATGAATGCTAATTCTCTGACAGGCAGTGCCCCCCCCCCCCCCCCACACACAGTCTCCTCCTATCCCTTACAAACCCGGAAAATGCATATTCCTGTCCCTATATACAGATGGAAAAAATTACAGCTCCGCAGGATGCCAGTGGCTTGCACCTCTAATCCTAGCTACTCAGGATACTGAGATCACGGTTTGAGGCCAGCCTGGGCAAATAGTTCGGGAGACTTAGTTCCAAAATAACCAGAACAAAACGGACTGGAGGTGTGGCTCAAGCAGTAGAGTGCTTGCTTTGCAAGTGGGGAGCCCTGAGTTCAAACCCCAGCTCAGAGAGGGAAAATTGCCCAAGTTATTCAGCTCATAAGTGACTCCCTGGTTGAAGCCCGGTTTGTTTGACTCTACACCCCACCATTTGTTTGCCTGCTTGCTTTATTGGAGGGTTTCACTATACCAAGTCTCTGTATCTGTAGATTTGGAGTGGCATGGAGGGTGGATGAAGGTAGGGTAGATGCCCTGATGGCTTGGTAGACTCCGGTCCCTTCCTTATCTGATCTCAGCTGGTGTTTCAGTTAGGTTAAAGAGAACAGATAACATGTTTCATTGCTGTGTTTGAACATGTGCTCCCGTGACCAACTGGTTTTAGGGTGACTTTGGTTACCCAGCAGAAATTCTGCTGTCATTAATGAATAACATAATTCAAGTATGTGCTCTGCTTGTCATTCAGAGGAAACAGCATTTCCAGGAAATATTCCATACAACATCCACAAATTCCCTGTGCAGAGAGGAAGGCAGATAGGGCCTTCACAGCAAGCAAGCACTGGCATGCTGACCTGGCAGCCAGGGAAATTTCATCTCTGTGCTTCCGGGATCTTGTGCTTTAATGAGCTGGTTTCATTAGTCGCTAACAGTCGCGTACTTGTTTAAACATCTGACTTCTTGTGTGTGTATGTGTGTGTGGACTTGGGAGATCACAGGTATTTGCGTTCTCATTAGCATATGTTAATTGTATGAAGCAATGGGTTTCTTATGACATTTGCATACACACATGTAACTTACTTTGATCACATGTGCTGTATTACCCTTTCTTTCCTCCCCCTTTCCCCACATCTCTAATAACCCTCCTCTTATTTTTCAAAAGGTCTTTTTTTTCCCTCTAAATTCCACATTTGAGAGAATATATGCAATATTTGTCTTTCTAAGTCTGGCTTATTTCACTTCATAAAATGATCTCCAGTTCTATCCAATTTCCTGCAAACAACTTAATTTCATTTTTCTTTATGACTGAGTAATAGTCCATGGTGTACATTTACCAGATTTCCAATTATCCATTAATGGACACCCAGGGTGATTCCATAACTTGGCTATTGTAAGCAGAGCTGTGATAAGCACAGGTATGCAGGTGTGTTAGTTAGCTTTCTGTAGCTGTGACCAAGATACCACAGGTACTATTGTCCCTCTAATAAGAGGTCAGAAGGATTGTTGTAACTACATGTTTTCACCCCTATTTTTAAGGTCTGTGTGACAATGACTAATAATTATCATCATGACAGTGATAAAAGCAAGACAGTCACTGTTTGCTCTGTGCTGGGCACTGTGGTAAGCCCATTTTGTGTTCACAGTAATTCTCTGTTACATGTCATTTAGGATTGGTTTGAATATAGGTAGCAGAAACCCAGCTTCAATGACTTAACCACATGGGGAAATTTTTTTTTTCATGTAAAAGGAAGTCCAGTTGTAAGCATTTTAGAGCAAATATGTGGTACTTGAGGCCAGAAGACAGCCAGTTTACTTCATTGGGCACATTCTAAACCATGTTTGTGACAGGCTCTTTGATTTCATTTGTTGCAATTGATTCTTAAGCAGAAAGTAGGAAGCAGAGCAAAGCTAAGGGGCAAAGCTAAAAAGGTAAATTCCTGTTGAACATGAACCCTCTGACAAGCTCCCTCAGAAGTGTACCTCATTGTCCAGAGCTGTGTTGCATGACCACACATAGCTGGTAATCCAAGAGTGCTTAAGTGAGCCCTTGGTTAGTAGAAAAGAAAGGATGACTGGCTACTAGGTATGTAATTAGCAATGCCAACCATAAGTAGCTAATGTTTGTTCAAAATTTATAGATAAGGGAAAAGAAATTAGAGAAATGTTTGTCAAAGGTCACCTAACTAGGGAGCAACTGAGCCTGGGGACCAGAATCTAGTTGTGGATGTCCCCAAAGTCACATTCCTAAGTGCTGGGCTATAATTTCTTCCTGATGCTTGGGTGTGTTTAGGCTAGAAAACAGGACTTTGGGTTTCTCTTAGGAATAGGGAGAATAATGATTTTTCAACTTTTTTTTTTTTTGGTGGTATTTGGGATAGAACCAACAACCTTGTTCATGCTAGGCAAGTGCTGTAACTCCAATGTTTTCCACTAAGATCAACCATGAAAGACATGACAGGGAGATTTTGGAGCACAGCGAGGAAGTGTTTTCTAAAATGATCTTGTTATAGAAGCAATATGGCACCTCTTGGACAAGGAATATTTGTGCACATATTTTGAATTACTTCTTAGAGGAGATCCTTGAACTGACTGGGAGTTTGGATCAATTCTGAGTTGATTCTTCCAGGGATATGAAAGCAAAGTGGCTATGTAATAGGCCAATCATGAGGAAAGGAGGATTCTGGATTCAGTGTGGATGCCTCCTGATTGCTTAGAACTAGAATGACCATATCATTAATTTATGGTCCAAACTGGAACTTTTTTTAAGAGTAAAAGAGGGATTTATTAGTAATTATGCTGAGACAAAAGGGGAACACCAGGACTAGAGGTGTGGCTCAAATGGTAGAGCACCTGCTCTGTAAGCATGAAGCCCTGAGTTCAAACCTCATTACCACCAAAAATAACAGGGAGGGGAGTGGAGGAATAACACCAGCAGCAGAAGCTGTGGCTACCCTGGCCACCTAGCCACCTAGCCACAGGTTCTTGATGAATACAAGAATGGGAGGTCTGGACTTCATAGGTACTTACAGTTGGGCAAATGACCAGAAAAGACAACCCCAAGGACTACCCAACCACTTCTACAGGCTGGACCTGTCTATGATGAGCTTTGGTGACAGGTGTTGACATCCCATAGTCAGGGACAATGTGTGACTCCTGAAAACATGCGTCTGACACAGACCACAGGCCCCCAAGTCTCCTTTCACATGACCCATTGCAGAGACACTGAGCTTGGATAATGCTATGCTATTTTCTGAGTCATGAACCCAGCCCATTATAAGCTGGGGAGGAGATTGGATTTCACACATTCCGATATCTTTCTCAGCTTTTGAAAACTGAATTTCTGTTTTGCTCACTGACCTTGGGCAAACTACAACCTCTCTGTATGGTCTGTGTTTTCCTTTACAGGAAATAATACTAGAAATAGCTACTCAAGAGAAAAAGATGATTCAAGATCTTCCAATGAAAGGGGCTGAGTGATATCATTTTATGACCACTGTTAGCAGAGTGACTTCTTGTCCCACTCCCTCTCATTAGGCCCGAGGACATGGAATAAACACATGCATTTGATGATGTTAGCACTAGAGAGGAAGGAGAGGAAATTCTGTCTGGCTTATAGTTTTTCACCAGTAACCTGCTCTTGCCTGGATTTTAGTATCTGCTGGTGGGGAAACTGGAAACCAGTGGGAAACTCAGCTATTTATTTTATAGTAGGGGAAGCCTGTTCACAAAACCTTTTAATGATGCTATTGAGATATTGTTTTATTCCTTCCTTAATTCCTTTATTCAATAGATATTGATTGAGTACCTCTGTGTACCAGGTTCCATTTCCCATGCATTGAGCAAGATGTGTAATGACAAGCCTTTGGCTCCTCCATGTTTGTTGAATCATGGAATTTGTAGATGTAAGGTTTGGAGAGCCAGTCTTCTGTCATAAGTTTGTGTTTCTCCTATCTATCCAGATGCCAGAGATAAATGTAAAACTGTTATCATATCTATTTGCTAAAGGAATGAGATCAAATTCCTTAGTATGGTAAAGGGTTTGGTCCCTGTTTACCTTTCTGTCTGATTTTTCACCAAGTACTTCTTTGAGTCACAAGTAACAGCTATTTGGACTTGTGTTTTTATTTTTTGGGGGTCATGTGGTCTCTGTTGAAACTTCTCAGTGCTGCTGTTTAGTGTAAACAAAATGTAAATAAATGAACATGGCTGTGTTCAAATAAAACTTTATTTATAAAAGTAGGCAGCAGGCAGGCTTTGGCCCATGGGTGATGGTCTGCTAATCTCTGCTTCAGGCCTTAGCTCATGCTATGCTCTTTCATTTATCTATATTAAACACTGCTTCCTCCTCATTCATCTGACCATTACCCGTTCAATTGTCACTGCGAGTCTCAGGCTGTCCTGCCCTGGGTATTCACTGCCACTCCTATACTCTGTATGTGCAACCCCCACTGGTAATAGAAAGTCAAGCCTATGTTTTCTCCATTCACCTTATTGTAAGCTTCATTTATTCATTTATCCACTGATTCATTCATGTAACAATATTTAATCCATGCCCACTACAGGGCAGAGTCAATGACTTTATTCTTTGTGCACCGCCTAACTGAAAGTCTGACCTATAACAAAGCATTTCTGACACATGCTTGTCATAAAAATAAAAAATATATATAAAAAATAAAGGAGATAGGAGTAGGATTCTGTAACTATGTCCATTGCCAAATACACATTTCCAACTTTGTCATAATTGACCCACAATGAGGGGTAGTTTACTGATGTTGAAAACTCTGCCCAGTGGAGGGATTTGGTCAGGAACTTTTCTTCCAAGGTTTCACTAGCCTCATTTGGAATAGTTTGGTGGCTCTGTTCTTGTCCCTTTCCCTAGATGCTAGAGGCCTGCTTTCTGGTGACGTCTTGTGGCAGCACCAACTTCCCAGCTCCCACCTGGGCAGACGCCAGACTCATGAGCGCTGGTGTCAATATCATTCAGTGTGTTTCTTGTTTTCACTTTTATTTTTAAGTAGTACTGCGTTTTCCACTGCTTGCTGGGAGAGTAAGGCTCTGGTCTAAGGAGCTTAAGCAGGCCACAGCTCAATGATATTGAAATAGCCACCTTGCAGAGTCTAAATATTTTTTTTTTCATTCCATCCAGTCTCTGGTTCTTTAGAGTGATTTTGAGGTAAATATAAATGAAGTTTCTTGATAACTTGTATTATAGAAAATATTTCATGGATTCATGGAGCTAAATGATATTGTAAGTAAATGTGAGCCATCTTCGTATATCTACAATCCACTCTACATGCAAAAAGAATACTTAATTACTTGGTTGTCACCAGTGGAACTAAGATGACCTCATTCAGCTTCAACTGGCCAGATACATCTTTCTGATGGTTACCAGGAAGGTAAAGTGTTTGTAGTCAAGAGGCAGAGAGAAGAAAATGGTTACAGCTGGTTACAAAACAAACATCAAACCTCCACACTGATTCTCATGTTACAAGAGCAAATAGCAAAGAAGGCCAGGCTGGGGAGTGTAGCACAGTGTGTGTTGGGTAAACAGTGCAAAAACTGGAGAATGTTCTAGGTCTCCACTTTTTTTTGTCTTTAAAGCCAGCCTAGGAAGTGGCAGCTGAACAGAATACAGGCTCTCTGTTCACTAACTGTTCCCCCTCAGGTAATAGCAAATTAAGTCAAAGTTCCATTTGCGCTTAAGTCCTCCCCACTAATGTGTCAGTCACTGGCCTGGCCTGACCCTGTAAGGCTGGTTACTTCTGTAGGGAACCATGGGGAGAAGAAATGACCACCTGTGAGTGGAGGAAGGAGAAGGGGGAAGGGCCATAAACCGACCTTGTGTTACAAAAGAAAAATAAGGCAGTGGTGCTTATTTGTGCAGAATCACAAATGGTAGTAAACACAGTGAGGATGAAGTGGAGAGCACATCACATTAGTGAGCCAACCCATTGCAACAAGCACTCATGCAACTTCTGGAAAGTTCCTCATTTAGTCAGCTTTTGTCACTGTATGTTTTGAATGGGTTTATAGCATTGTGTGTGTGTGTGTGTGTGTGCGTGCAAGACATTGGCGAATAAATTTTATAAATTGTGTTGATTGCTTGCCTGAGGTATTAAAGCTTAAAATGAAATACTGTCTTCACTCTTGTTTCTGGCATGAACAAACACTTTACTTTTAGCAATTCTCATCAAAAGTCAAGTGTCACCATTTGGCAGTGTTTAATAGAATCCAAGTCCCCTTGTCCTTTGTGTAATTCCACTTTAAGGAATTGATCCTCTAGTCCTATTCATATGTGGATGCAAAAATATGTTTGTAGATGTAATAATTTGGAAACTACCATTATGTCTGTCAAAAGTGACTGAGTAAATTACGAGATATTCATATTATGGAACATTGCAGCTGTGTAGATTTGCAACAAGCCCCAAGATACGTGGTAAGTTTCTCCATGAGGAGGGGGACAGAGATATGCATATATACTTGTGTTATATTCATAGAGTATTTCTAGGAGACCCAACAAAGTTAGTCACTGTCTCTACGGAAAAAAAATTGGAAGACTGAGTTCTGATGTCAACAGACATTTGCCTTCTACTACCTGCTCTTTTACACTGTTTGAAATTGGTATGGGCCAGGTGCATAAATCATTTTTCAAAAAGAATTTTAAAGGAAATGTCACTTCCCAATTAATTAGGATTTTGCTGCTGGTGGCATTAAAGAAATAGACTGAAATACACAACCTGATTCACGAACTAAAAATGGTTCAAAACTCTATGGAAGAAGGCCTCTTTCAATTAACGGTATATTTGGGAAGAGTATTTTGGTAACTAATGAATAATAGAGAACATTGATCCGTGTTGCTATTTTTGTGCTGACAGCTTGGAAACTTAGAAAGCTGTATAGGAAGCCCCAGGAAGTAATGGCAACGGCTCTTTCATGTTGAGGGGTCACCTACTGCAAAGCCACTCTAATGAAAAATCATTAATTAAAGGCTTCCTGCCTCCCTCTTCTCCTCCAACCCCATAGCTCTTAAGGAGGCTTCATTGCCTTTCTCTCTTTGCTTGTGGATAAGGGAAGAATGTTTGGAAGGATAAAAACCCACTGATTTATTTACATTAAATAATACCCTGCTCACTCTGAGGAGCCAATATAGCCAGTGGTTTTTAGAAACCAGACCCATGACAACTACCAAGCAACTTCTCTCATAGGTGGAAAAAAATAAGTACAGATGATTGGCCAACGTGCATCCTTTTTTTTTTTTTTTTGAGACTGCTTGGGGAAAAGGTACATGCCCTTCGTATAACTTTTCTATTAGCTGTATTATCTCTTGTTATGTTGAATTCATCATTAATGAGCTCTTCAATTGCCTATGCTTTCTCTTTTTTATAGACTGTATGCCTCTTAAGTGATAGGCCAGGACTATTGATTGATTAATTCGTTCACTCATTCATTCATTCATTTTCATTCACTTACGAACAAATATCCAATGCCGACTTTCCACATGTGTGGTGCTTTGCGAAGTCCCAGGAGCTGCAAAGAGGAACAGACATGAACCTTGCTCTCAGGATGCTCTCAATCTGATGATCTTACTCACATTTGTGTCTCCCAAAGTTAGCAACCCAGAAAGGTCTTGAGAAGGTGCTGAATAAATGTTGTCTGGTTGAGAAAGTGCTCAAGCTGTGTACCCAGAATGATGCCAGAATACTGGGCGGTGGGGGTGGTGGTAGGGGGTGTGCATTACACTTTTGTAATGAGTTTTTAGAAGAATCACCAATTTCTCCAAACCTCTTTAACGAGAACATGTAGGAATATAATTGTTTCTCAGAGTAGATGTTTCTGGACCTGGGAATTGAAACTCTTGTGGGATTAGCTTTGAGGCGACAATTATACTGGGCAACAATAGCCTGGGCTAGATACTCTTTAGGAAGTGAGCTCACTTTCCACATGGGCAAACAGCTACTCACTAACCAACGGGCTCAGGAAGGGGAAAGGAGGTCAGGGAATTTAACATTTCCTGACTGCCCAAGGCCTCTAACTCCACATGCTTCACCTCATTTAGTGGGCAGGTACCCAAGGAAAACAGTGATCCCAATGTGGAGAAAAAGAAAGGGTCATTTTGATACTGGTCCAGGGTTAGAAGGTGGCATACACATGCAGACATCTATATATGTCGTGTGTGCATTACTCTGTTCATAATTTTAAATTAGATTGTTTATCAAATACTGTTTTATGTGTTAGGTGCTTAAAGAAGTATAAGGCAGTCTTTGCCTTCAAGGAGGAAAAGAAATAAAGATACATATACAAAGAATGACCGTAGGAAAATTGTGTAATAGGAGAAGATAGGATTTTTCAGTTAGCTGGATCCATAGTGAATATTTAACTCAGAGTATCCTAAAATGGCATTTGCATATCATTGATGACAAATATGGTGATTTGAGTATTATGTAAATATTTTTAAATTTCATTGAGTATTTATTTTATATGCATTAGAAAAATCTACATGTAGCATATCGAATTCTTGATTGCATGGATATTACTGCTTACTCTGAGGCTACTGAATCAGTTGATTTAAAGATTATCTAAAGGAAAGTATCGATTAACAGCCAGGCACAGGAAAGTGGATAAGGGGTATGGCAGAGTCTGCAAGTGTTATATGGCATGAGTTTGGGAAATGTAGATCAAGTTCAGTCTCTGGGATACAGAGAGGTTAAGTGAGTTACCCGTGGCCATGAAGCCAGTAGAGAGCACAGACCAGAACATGGTCACCCCCCTGGACCTCTCTCCCACATCCTCATTCTCTCACCACTTCCTAGTTTGCAGACAAGGAAATTGCAGCTTGGATAGCACATTGTCTGTGTGAACGCAATGATTCTTATGAGAGTCTGACTGCAAAGTAGAGAGCATGGAATCGATTTCATGCAAAACCAAAGTTAGTATTTATAGAGTACTTATGATACAAGCCAGTATTATAAAGATTTCATACATATTCATGTATGTTAATCCCCAAATCCACCCTGTGAGATGCTCTTACATATTGCTACCATCTTTCTTTTCACATAGAAAATGAAGAAACAAAGATCAAGTAGCTTTCTTGGATTATAACTTTTGATCTGTGATTTGAACCCAGGGAGTCCAGCTCCAGAATTTGTCCTCTAAACCATTTCACACACAAAGGTGAAAGGAGACAACTTGTTTCCCTGGTGACACGGGGAAGATTCTGCTCGGATAACACAGTACTTTCCTGTCCTCTTCTGCCTCAGATTCTCTAGTTAATCCCTGACTCATTCCATGGACGACATGGTTTCTTCACACCATCACTTTTCCTTTTTATTGACAAGGTCCTACTATGTAGCTCAGGCTGACCCTTCTGCCTCAGCTCCCCAGTGCTAGGATACATGTGTATGCCTCAAGCCTAGCTCATATCATCACTTTTTTAATGAGTAGAGACGCTGAGAGGAATCTATGATTACCAGGAGCAGTTCTTTTGTAAGAACAATTTGTTGGTATAGTCTAATGAAAACTCTAAAGAAATATTCCCACCTCCAAGGTTGAGAGGGAAAATGTTATAGGAAGTGAATGAAAGAATTAGTGAGGGGACATGGTAGACTGAGAGTGACAGGAGAGGAGGTCCATGCAGGACTAGCCTGGGCACTAAAGGGGGTCATCAGGTGCTGAGAAAATCTTGCCTGGTGCCCTGTGCATGGCATAGAACAGGTGCTCAAAGCTTGTGGAGTGATCAGAAGTCAGAATGGAAACAGAGCCAAGCAGGGAGGCAGGCAGCAGTACAGTGACTGGAGGTGAGAGGGCACCAAAGAAGCACTTGACCTACTTTATTGCCTCACTGCAGGTAAGGCCTACAAGGAGAGAGGAGCACCAAATGTCCAGTACATAGACAAAAATGCTGGGCACAAACCACTGATCAGAGTCCCTGCTGTTGCTGCAACTCCTTGCTCTGGGGGAATTGATCTCATATTTGGTTCCCATCGTATCAGGGTGGGCTTGATCTTCTGGCCTGCACTTCCTTAGATTTGCAGTCCTCATTCTCCTTTTCTTATAGGTGCTTCAGGGTGGATCAAAGCCACCTGGGGCCATCACCAGTCTCTTTTGCTCTAGTGCCAGAAGAGATCAGCCTATGACACTTTTTGTTTATCTCACCAGCAGGTGCTGACAGCTGAGCCATTCCACACACCTTTGGGGCAAAGAACTCTGGGAAACCAGGGCCAAGTTCAGAGCCTGAACATTCTCTCAAAGGCTACCAGGAGAACCCTGGAGGGCCTGCCTCAAATTACATAAGCCACAGGTTAGCCGCTCGGCCACCGCTCCACACAACGTGGTGCCTCGCAATTGCACAACATTTACGCAGAAGCACTTGTTAAGTGTTGCACCATGACTCCCTGTCTTATAAGAAATGTGAACTATCCACCCAGCACGCACTTAGACAACACTCAAGCTCTTTGCCACCAGGTGGTTAAAGCTGCTTGATCAGACTGACAGGACAGACAGGCAGGACTTACTGTAGCTTTTGGCCCAGGGAGCTGAACAGTCAGTACCTTGTACCCCGTTAGCCTTGGGTGGCAAAGCCTCTGATAAAATGTACTCTTTTGTGTTTGTTTTTCCTGGCAGTTTCATTTTGGATTTATAAATGGCTCATTATTTCCATAACATAGATCCATTCTTGCCTCTGTTACATTCTTTTCTTGCTTTCTGAAATGACTGGCAGGCTGGCAAATCATTGCTGGTGACCCCAACATGTTCTGACCTTGAGCAGGGGCTGAGTTTCCCCATTGCTCATGCCATCTACTGTTGATCCCAGGAAAGTGGATTCGGAGGAGAGCAGGAGATAAAATTACATTTATACTAAAGCACTTGGTGCTGTTGAGTGCCAGGAAGCAGCCAGGACCTTTTCCCCTCACTCAGCCTCCAACCTTTACAGAGGACATTGGGTAATCGGCCTAGGTTACAAAGTTGGAACAGCACCCCCTTACCCCCAGATAGGTCATTTTCCCTGCAGGACAGCTTGGAGGCAAATTTTATTAAGTATCAAGTAACTGCCCCAAAGCAGTATAAATAGCGAGAGAACATATGACAAACCCAGAAATGAATGTGGCTGAATCCCAGGCTGAAAACATGGGCTGTGTTTATTGCCATTAGCACCTGTACAGAGATGTCTGTCCAGAAACCATCCAGGAAGGCATGGGACCATGGAAAAGGAGTTGTTAAGGCTTAATCTTACCAAAAGACTGTTCTCTTTACTTTGAAAGTCAATGGACCACATACCTTAACCCAGAGAAGGGACCTGAGGTCAGAGGGGATTAAATATCATCTAGAAACACAGACTGCCCCTTGTTCAACAGTCCCAGGTTAGCTAGGTAGGAGCCCAGGACAAAGCATGAAAGCATGGCTGATATGGGGTAGGAAATGTCACCAGTCACAAGCAGGAAAAAGGAATCCCAAAATTGAACTTTCCCAGGGAAACATGGAATGAATTTTAATTTAGCTACATCTTCCCCATGATTCCCCACAGGTACTTTAGGATATGGCCCAACTAAATGTAATGTAATGTAAACCTTACTTTGGTGTGGCCCACCAGGCCTCATATGACTGTGTTATGAGAGGCCATTGGGTTGTGCAAAGATAATTTTTAACCAAGCTGTCTCTTGTCAGTCTTGTTCCCATTGGGACACCTCAAAGATAAGCTTGGGTACTTCCAATGATGGGAGAAGGCTCTGGGAAGGAATGGTGTAAGTTGGATGTGGAGTGGAATTTGTTGAACATTTCTACTTGAGACAACACATTTCCATGGTGGCTCTGGCTATGCCTGATGGTTTCCTGTATGCCCTGTAAGGGGTCAGAGTGACCATGAGAGGCAGAGATCATCAGGAATGCTTCACAGAGGATGTGGGCATGGAGGTGGCCCTGCTTTCTTTTGCCAGACTTGCCTCTGCTCCTGCAAAGACTGTTGGCTCCTTCCTCAACTCCCTCTCTATTTCCTCTTCAGTAAAATAGCTCCAATGTGGCAATGTGCCCAGCTAAAAAACTACTTCTCCCAGCCTGCCTTACAGTAGGGGTGGCTGAGGAGATCTAAGGGTTATTTTTGGGTAGTCAGGATTGCCAGATAAAACAGAGGGCACTTAGTTAAGTTTGACTGGTGGCAAATAATGAATAATTTGAAATTATAAGTATACATATAAATATATCTTATGGAATATATTTGTATTTTTATTTACCAAGTCTGGCAACTCTGTGCAGGGCTTCTGAGAAGCAAGATATATAGAATCCCTTTTACCCTTTTTTTTCTCCTTTCTCTTCTTTCCTGGGACATGGGTGGGATAGCAGGGCTTCAGCAACCACCTTGAGACATGTGGTTAAGGATAGCAGAAATGAAAGACAGGGAGAGGACATGAAGCTGTATTGACTGCACACCTGCAGACTTGTACTTGTGTGTGCGAATAAACCATTTGTTTCAGCCATGATTTGTACCTCTGTGATTTATACCTGATTGCTCTTCCTGCTGTAATATGGGCAGGGCACATTGTTGTTTTTTGTTGGGTTAAGTCAGTTTACCATTTTGCTTTTGCCTCTTATGCATCATAAGTTACTTTACTTTTACCTACTATTTTTTTTTAGGACCTCAGAGGACAACAGTGTTCTCTACATCTTTTGAAATACAGCCTTTAACCTGAGCTACTATTTCCCGACTATTTTGCAGGCTGCATTTACATATTTTGAATTGTTGTGTTAGATTAATAATAACAATATTTCTGAAGTAGACAGTTCTTATCTGTGTACAAAGATTTGACCTAAAGACTCAAATTCTATAAAATGATGCTCTAAAGCTCCCAAACCAGGATGGAGGCATGGCTCAAGCGGTACAGCATCTGCCTAGCAAGCAAGAAGCCCTGAGGTCAAATTCTAGTACTACCAAAAATAAAATAAAATAAAAAGGCAGAGATGAAATCCCCAAACCATATTTCAAAACAATATTGACAGCTTCCTTTATATGCTAGAAAGATTAGCTAAGGACAGCCATGCACACAGGAATGCTAATTTGCAAAAACACAATCCATACACTGAGCAGAGCTAGTTTACATCAGTAATTCAGGAACAATGTAAACCTAACTCCTTCAGCCTTGTTAGCAAGTCAACTGATTTGAATACCTATGTGAGGCATTCTGGGAAGTGAAGGGGATCACAGAATTGGTCTCTGTGTGTATGATGAGCTCCAGCTAACTGGCTCAGTGTGGCTGGCTATGCAGGAAAAGAGAAGTTATCTGAGCTAGGAACTGAATAAGGACCTCTCTCCCCCTGTGCAGTGGAATCTTGTGAAGGCCAAGCAGCAGTAATCAATCAAGATTTCTCAGATTGGTTGCATTTGCCTTTCTCTGGAAAAAATTTCCCCAGGAACATGAAGCTACTTTGGAATGAAAGCAGTATTTCCTCGTTGGACTTCCTCTTCAGATGTTGAGAGAACAAGGTCAGGCCTGGCCTGGCTGGTAGAGACTACCTGCTGGAGATGGCTAGACTTTGTGATGTGAGTGATGGGTGGTGAGGTGGAGCTTAACAGAAGGGAGGGCAAGAAAACTCCCACTTCTTTTTCCAAGTTCCCACACAGGTCTTTCAGAGCAATATGTCAGCAAGGAAGGGGCGAGTAGTTTCTTGCCCTTTGTCCCCCATCTGGGGTACAGGGAGATCAGAAGTCAAACCCCAGAATATGAGTGATAATGTTATACAACAACAAAAACAATAACTCAGGCAACAAGCAGTTCACAAATGGAGAAAGATCAACCTGGAAAACCCGACCTTGGAGTCTGGTGAAAGAGCAGGTGGATGAGCCTGTGTCTGTGTCTAAACTATAGATGCAAATAAAAGTTGCACAGAAATGAACTGGGGTGGGGGAAATCAAATCTGTTCATTCGTATTATGCTCACAATGTTAAAAGGGGAAAGAAGATGTGTCTTTTGTGCAGGGTGTATTGATTTACATTCAATAGCTACTCAGCCCACATTTATTGAGCACCTCCTGTATGCCAGAAAATCCTGCAAGAGGCTGAAAGTGCACCTAGTTCTATAGTGCTGGTGGCAGAAAAGGTAAAACTGCCTTTGAACTTCATAAGAATGCTAGAATTTGGGCTGGAGGTGTGGATCAAGCAGAAAAATACCTGCCTTGGAATCACGAAGCGCTGAGTTCAAACCCCAGTACCATAAAAAGAATATTTGAGTTTTATAAGGCCCTTCCATGCCCCACTCTGGTAAGACCACAGCAGAGCCAGCTATCTCCTTTGTACTGTGATCTTTTAAGATAGGGCCCACTGCTGTTCTACACAGGAGTCTTTTTGTGGGCCAATTTGCAGTATTTTCTTTATTTTTTAGGTAGGCATAAAAATCAGAAGACTGTTTTATCTTAGGAATCTTTTCTCTGTTAATGAAATCATCACAACCTTGGTCAAGTTCTTTACTTTCTCTGAAACTAAGTTTAAACATTTTAAAAATGATGTGTACAAAGCAGGACAAGAATGACTTAATGAGTCCTGGTTTAGGATAATAAGCAGTAAGAAGAAGTTAAAAGGCCAATTGCTCCATACTAGACACTTTCAAATGGCACATCAGACAACTTAAACTTTTTGCAGTCTCCTTTTCCTCATCTGAGAAATGGGTATAATGTGGTATTTGTTGGAAGGAAAAAATGGATTAATGAATTAGGTACCTGGTTCAGTGCAGGGCACAAGAGATGTTCTTCAGAGAATATAGCTGGCTTCTCTCCTATTTAAAAATTATTTGAATTCTTTATTTATTGTTTGCTCATAGGTATATATGTATGTATGTACGTATGTCTCTATCTATCTATCTATCTATCTATCTATTAACTATCATCTATCACCACTGATATCTCTGTCAATGGGAGCACAAACATCAGTCCTCCCCAATCTTTTCTGTTCTGCAACAGCAGATTTAGAAATTTGCAGTTCTTAAAACTGAAGTCCTTGCAGTTTAATCTCATTCTGGTTTGCAGTTTGTCTGCGTCTCTCCACCCTTTCCCAGATTCTAGCTCCCATGGTATCTTGGGCAGTGGGGGAGAAAGAGGGAAGGGACCAGGCTCTCTTTCCTGCCCACATGTCTGCAGTCCACTGACACTGTTGATGCTCTAGTGTGGGCCAACACTGTTGACATGTTGGTGTTCCTGTGTGTAAGTGTTCAAGGACTGGTGGCATATTGTGGGTCATTGTAGGACTTCCTGACTGTACAGGTCAGTGGCTTTCCACTTTTCAGCACTGTTGCTTTGGGGATTGTCTTAGTTCATTTTCTGTTGCTGTAATTGATTACTTGAGACTAGGTAATCTATAAAAGAAAGAAGTTTATTTTGGCTCACAATACTGGAGCCTGGAAAGTCCAAGAGCAGAGCATTAGCATCTGTGGGTCTCCTGCCACTTGAAGTCATGGCAGAAAGCACAAGGCAAGTGGGTACATGTGGAAGAGAGAAAAGGGGACAAACTACAATGGCTATTCCTTCAAGAAAGACACCGATCCACACACAAGGACTCTGATGCCATGACCCAAACCTACCAGGCTCCACCTCCAACACTGTCATGATGGCTATTGAATCTCAACATGACTTGCAAAGGGAGCAAACCTTTGAACCCTAGTGGGGATTAAGTTTCAAACACATGAATGTGGGGGACACGTTCAAACCACAGCACTGTGTGACTGTGACCACTCCTGCTTAAGCCTTCCATTCTTTATCTCACTTACTTCTTATACCAAACCAGTGAGCTTGACGATGTTCCTGCTCCATTTCACAGATGAGGAAGCAGGTGCTCTGAAAGGTGAGGAAACTGGTCCCCTGTCCACACCTTGCAAAATGCCACCTAAGACTTTGATCTCCATCCCTTTCTGTGAAATTGAGTGCCTACCATGTACTACATAGTATATTGAGCATGTTTCAGACAAAATCTTAATTTATTCTTTCAACCCCTCTAAAGCTGTTATTATTATATCCAACTGAAATTGAAGATAGTAAGAACCTGGCCATTCTTGTGTGGTCAAGGACCGGCACCACCTTCTTGGCCATCGTTTTCCAGGGCAGGAGATCTTGATGTGGCACTTGTGGATGTTAACGCTGTCTTAGGAATGCTGACTGGTAGGTACCTAGACTTGAACTTGCTCTGCCCTTTAGAGTTCCTGTGAAGAGTCCGGAATGTCCACGCCTACCACGTGGCAAAAATTCTGGTGCACTTCCACGTTTTAAAAAGATTTGGGGGAATGATTTTTTCCTTTTGAAAAGTTACAGAAAAATACAAAGATAAACATAACCACCACCTCTATGTTCTTATCCAGAATTAATCATCATTCTTGCTTTATTTCATACAAATATCCAGTCTTTTGTTTTAGTGTTGGGGATGGGACCCAGTGCCTTGCAAGTGCTAAACAAGGGCTCTACCGCTGAGCTACACGCCCAGCCGCTCTTGGTATATTTTTAAGAAAACACACACACACAAGACATTTTAAATTATGAGATTAAAATAAGAAATACAGAAATGCAATGCTCCATTTTCCTAAGATTCTTAAGAATCTGTCATTTAAAAAAGTTTAATCATATGACTCTGGTGAAAAGTCATTAACTTTGCTTATGACTGAGCCTCAGTGTGCAAATCTGTTCTGATCCTGCTTTAGCTGCATCATGGGAGAGATATTCTGGGGCCTCCCACGGTGTCTTCTAGTAGCTGGGACATTGCACAAGCAGTTGTGGCTAGCCTGATTTAATTCTACTGACTGCAAGTTGCACTTTCATTAATCCAGTATCTAAGTCTTTTATTAGAAAACAAGGATGGTTAGCATGCTAACCACTTACACACACAACATGCAAAATAAACATATAAATAAGTACATACATCCACAAAGTCAAGAAGACATTTTCCCTTTAAACTTGTTAAAGAAAAGAGTTCTGCCTTGATAGAATGAAAACTCGTTTGTTGTTCCCACTGTGGATCTTTGTTAAATGCATGTTTTAGAACATTGTTGCCTGCCTTCCTGTAGGGAGTATTTACTACATCCATGACATTTTTAACTAAAAAAGTTCGGCAAAACTTACATAAAGCATACAAATTTCAAGTGTGCAGTTTAATGAAGTTTTGCATATGCATTCATCTACTACTGTAAGTATAAATATATTTGAAGTATGTTTTCTTTGTTCACACAACTATCCCTTTTTTATTATTATCATTTTTAAGGAGATGAGGCTGGTCTTGAACTTCTGGGGTCAAGCTATCTTGTCAGCATGTAGCTGAGACTGCAGACATGTGCCACCATGCCCTGCTTTACCACTCTCATATTATGCTTATTTTCATCTCACTTTGTTTCTTTTTGAGATAGTGTTTTGCTATGTAGCCTAAGCCAGTGATCCTTCTGCCTTGTATCTTAACAGCTGGAATTACAGATGTGCTCCACTATGCCCTTCTTGCCTGTTTTGATTTCTACCTTACAACTCTCTAGTTAAAAAAAAAAAGGTTCTTATTTATATCAGAATATAGTGTGCGAATAAAGAGAAAAAGAGGAAGGATATTGATTGTTAACCTGTGCCTGACACCTGCTGGGCTCCTCGAGTCTAATTTAGTATTTAGAGGACCCTAATGGGGATAATCATGCTATCCTCATTTTAAAGATAGAAATGGATTTTTGAGTTAGCTAAGCGTGAGAAATAGGCTCACCTGTCCAAACTCAAAGAATGGACTTAGAGACACGTGGTGTACAGTGGAAGTGAGACTTTAATCAGGATCTTGCAAGATCAGGTGCCTGACCAGCAGAGACTGTGGAAGCATTTATCGCTAGTGCTGCAGTGCAGGTCCCTCCTCCGATTCCTCATTGGCTGAGTGCAAGGGGGTGTGCATTCTTTTCCCAGACATTGCCTAGATTTTATATTGAGTTAGTTAAAATATGCCTCTTGGGATTGGTCAAATTTTAGAGGGGCTTTAGGTGATATCTGCCTCCTTTGCGGCAGGAAAGTCTCCATGTGATATGTGCCTTCTGGCACATACACAGTTTTTACTCTCTCTATCATGATTTACTCCTCCCAGTTTAAGTTCCCTTATCAGTTGCCCCTCCCCCAAACGTTCGCAAGTGGATACACAAGCAAGTGGCTAGGGTTAAATGCTTTGCCTTGAAAATAGACCACACTGACTTTATTTCCAAAACTAAGTAACTTGACATGATCATACAGGTAGACAGAATTTGGAACTAAGTCTCTTTGGAGCCAAAGCTTTATTCTCTTGTTAGAGAATTGCCAATACATCTTGATACACTTTCTTAACTTTGGCTTCTCTTAAAGACAAAGCTTGAGATGTTTTACCTGAAAAGTAACTCTACAGAGGAATGGGGAAAGGGGTGTGAGACAGGGAAGGAAGGAAGGTCCATACAAGGAAGAGTTATTAGTTTGGCCACTACAGCAGACAACTTCTGTTCTGTTTCCTGGGCCTTTCTGAGGAGCCTTGTGAATCATCTCAACAAGGGCTTCCAAGAGGAGCACAAGGGATTATGCATCCATTAGCTTCTGTCCTCTATAGGTCAAGTCTGGCTGCACAGCATCAGTGACCCTCTGACTTCAGGACAGTCATGTGTGAGTACCACGCAGATTCCCCTAGGATTACTGCACCTTGGCATGAGAGAGGTCCTTGCACAGAAAGAAAAGGTGCATGCTGGAGACCTCAGTAAGACACAGGGCGGGTGGGCATGGCTTAAGTAGTAGAGCTCTTGTCTTGCCTAGCAAGCACAGGGCTGTGGATTTAAACCCCAGTGTCACTCCCCCCCCACCAAAAAAAAGACCCAATTAGAGTGTACCTATGTGAAGCTGGACAAGATTACATGAAAGTCAGTGCCATAGCAGGGGCTGCAAGAGGGTATGTGGCTGAGAGCTGATGAAATGGTGCATGAGGTGGATCCAACACACAAGCCAAGAATGTTTTGTATGTAGACCCCTATTGGGAAATGGTTTTCCAGTAACATGTCTCTTCTTGTAGCAGAGATTTCAACCTGAACCTAGTCCTATTCTTCTGCTGGAGTTCAGGTCCAGGCATGTTTGAAAAGTTAGTGGGCAGGCCTGAGACCTTTATTTGTATGCATTCATATGCACGAGTTCTTCTCACTTCTCCTGAGGGAAAAGGAAAGAGATACTCTGTGACTAGGACTGAGCTCAAAGGGAAAAGAAGCTCTGGGAGAAAGTGCAGGATCTGTTTAAGGAGGGCTCCAGGACCTTGATACCCAGCCATATAATCTCTTTTAAAGCCCAGATGACAACGTGATATAGAAGAAGGGGAGTTAGGCTTCTTTCCTAGTTCTGCATAGTTCTGCAGAGAAGATCAAATGTTTATAATGCAATAAACACAGTATAGGTGCTACTCGAATATTCTTCCATGTGGTCTGATTACCTTAGAGGCTAAGGAAGTGTTTTTAGAGATGTCAGCAGCTGTCATATTTGGGGATTGTCCAGCAAGACCAGGGACTCAGAGACAGAACCAGCCTTCCAAGATGACTTAGGCGTGATCCAACCAGTAGGCGGTAGGAAGGGTCAGCAAGGGAACAGAGCTCAAGATAGTGCTCAGTATAGGTGGCCGTTCGATGAGAATAGAGAGACAGCTGCAATTATAAGGCAACAAGGTCAGGATCAGTCACTGAAAATAACCACTTCCTCTGCTTGGGATGTGTTTGTAAGTTAAAGAGGCTATTTTAGCTAAACAGGCCTGTCAGACAAACAAGTCCTCAGAGTTGAATTATCAACAAGCTCCTTGTGTCCAAATTTGCTAACTAGGAAGCAGGGTCCACATGGTTAAAGTCTGTTTGCCACTGGCCTTAGAAGATATTTGGGTTGTTTTGGTCTTTCTAGCATCCTTGTCCTCTTCTGTGAGCAGAACTATTTTTTATGGGGGATAACCTCTCAGAGAAGTTAGCATGTGACCTAAGTCTAATCAACCAAAATAATCTATTCCTTTGTCTAGGAATAGGCAGGGAACCCTGGAAAGGTCAATCTGATTTTCTTGAGATTTGAGGTTTAGGTGCTTAGTATAAGAGAAGTGCTATCCCTCAGTTTGGGGTCACAAGCCATAGAGATGATGCAGAATGGAGTTGATTTCTGTCACTTTTTCTGGATACATGGGAAAGCCATATGTAATAAGAGAGAATGAGCCCAATCAGAGAGAATCAAAAAAGAAGAGAGATGAGAGATGATGGAGAAAGACAGGGTCTTAAGGATGTTACTTGGACCCAGTATCTAGCCATGCCTGAAGCCAAAGCTATCCCTGCTCTTTCATGAGCCAACAAATTCTGTTTTAATTAAACTAGTTTCAAACTGACTTCAGTTGAGATTCTGAAATTTGTAATGCAAGGAGATTAGACTAACACATTGTCTATGTACTGTTTCACGGCAATAAATACTTACTGTGTCCATATACACCTAGACTGAATTAGTGTTTATGCTGAAAATATCTGCTCACTTCTGGTTTGTATGACTCTTGTTGAGGACACACTGAGACTTGGGTGAACAGGTGGCCAAGGCTCTCTCTCTGGCAGAAGCCTCTGTGATGTCAGATCCATGTTGATGCAGAGCACTGTTTTTGATACATACTTATCCTTTGAAGCCCACCCTTTTCATGTGGCCTTTTCAGACAGTGGATGAATTTCTTCAGCCCTCACCACTTTGTGTTAAACCTACATTTCAAACTCTGACCTTTCTCCTGAAACTAGAATCTGTTTCTACTTTCTATTTGAAGAGTCAACCATCAGCTCACACTCAACAAGTCTAGACCAGCACTTCACAACCTCCTGGTCCTATTGACAGCATTGCCATTGTGCCAGTCATTAGCTCCGAGGGAGTTCAGGACAGGCAACCCCAACCCCAAAATAGGCCACTTTGGCATATTAATTACTTTGAAGGCACCTGAGAAACAGAAGATGTAGGGAGGGCTTTGTCATTTTCCTTTTTCTCCCTCAAACAGGTCATAAGATTTCCCATGAGCTAGGCTTTCCCTGTATCAGGAAAAGAAAAACATTTTTATCATCAGAGGCTGGGATTCCATTTTGAAATGGATCGGTATAAACAAACTTACTAACTAGCTCTCCCCACCCCAAAATACATTTCTTTGTGACTTCTTCCCCATAATTTCTTTGGATCAGCTGAAGTCCTTAAGAGGGTAGAGAAGATTTTCTATTTCCTCCCCAACAGCTTCTTAAAATTCCCAGGTGATTTGGGTCACCTTTTTTTCCCTTATTCTTCATGTGCATTAAGTCATAGAGCTCAATCCCTATCCTTCAAGATGTCTGCGCATGCCAGGAGCTCTGTGAGGTGCTGCAGGTGGCACAAAAATGCACACAACATGACCCTGACTCAAGAGTCTGTGTTCTAATGGAGGAGCAATCCAAAACAGGAAGACAAATGAACAGCTGAGAAAGCTCTCACAGAAGGTAGGGCTCGTGCTGGGATCAGGGAAAATTCATGGGAGAATTTCAACAGTCCATGATGGGAGAAGAGCATTATAAAAAATCTCAGAAGTGATCCATTGATTGATGTGCTCTTGGGATGGCAACTTCAGTTTGTTGGTGTGGGGGGGCAGCTAGAGAAAGTGTTGGGAAATAAGGCTGGGCAAGTTGAGATCAACACTATGGGTTGGCCGTCCAAAGGTCACTCATGGCCTCCTTCTTTCTTGTTTTCCCATAGTATGGAATTATAAAACTGAAACATTAGCTTTCCCAGCTTCTCTTGCAGGTATGCATGACCAAGTTCTGGTCAGAAAGTAAAGAGGATGTAATAGGGTGGAAGTCATAGGAAAACATTTAGAAAGTAGACAGGATGTGCAGCCTTGCTTCCTGTCCTTCCTCTTCTTCCCATTTGGGAATGCACAAGAATGCTCATGGATATAGCAGCCATACTGGCACCATGAGACCTCAAGAATGAGGGTATGTTCCATAGGATATCAGAGAAGGACAGAAAGAGACTGGTTCCTTGATAACACCATCTGGCTACTGTGAAGTCCTACATTCCTTGTTGTGTTTGTCAAAAACAAAACAAAACAAGGCAAAAAACAAATACTCCTGATTTGAGTAAAGTATCTTAGTCAGGCTCTCCATTGCTCACAGATGAGTGAAGTGCTTGCCTCTACAGCCATATTTCAGAAATACTGAATGCCATTCTGAAGAAACTGAAGTTTACTCTTGTAAACACTTTTCACATGGTGGAGATGCCATCCTTGCCTTTGGTTGTTCACTGGCCACAATTCCCTTCAAAGCTCAGTTCAGTTTCATACTCTTTATGGAAGCTTCTCTGTGTCTTGGCTCCCTTTTTCCTCACTTCATGTTGGGCAATTATCAAATAAAGTAGTGAATTGCATTATTACTTATTCTTTGTGGATTTATATTCTATATCCCAAATAACAGCTCAAGAACAATGATCAAGTATGAGTTAGCAACTGGAATGATTACTGATTCTTTGTGGATTTATGCTACATATCCTCAGGAGGAGTGTAAATGCCTCGCAGAAAGTGGCCATATGTCACTCTTTATCTCTCAAAGGGCTCAGGTTAGAGAGAATCATGCAGTGGGTTGGTGAGCCGCCATTAGAGTCTTCTGCCTCCTTCACCAAATAGTCACAGATCTTAGGAAAGTTCTTTTTTTTTAACATCTCTAGACCTCAATTTCCTTATCTGGGAAGGGATTGATACTAAAATTTGCCTCATAAGATTATCATGGGACTCAAATGAAATATCTTCATGAATTCCTTTAGCACCACTTTAATCATTACTATGCATGTAGAAGATGGGCTGTGTTAATGACCCCCCTGTATTCACGCGCTTCCCAACATGACTCTCAATGCTTTCCATCATGAGATGAATTCCCCTGCCCGCCCTTGACTCTTGACCTTGAGTGGGTCTGTGACGTGTTCTTACGATACTATGCTCATTATCAATCTAGAACTCAAGAGGCCTTGTGCATGTCCACGCTGCATCTTGAGATCGCTCTGTTTGCCATAACAGCCAGGACAGCTACCAGAGGATGAAAGCATTTGTGGAGTGCAGATAACTCTTTTCAGTGCAGGGGTCCTTAGTCTAGCCAGTTGACCAGGTGGTTACAGATACATAAGTGAGTCTAGCCAAGGTCAGAAAAGCCATGCAGGAAATCCCTACACTAATGAGCAGTAATAAATGCCAACTCCTTTAAGCCAGTAAGTTTTGGGGAGGTTGGTTATGCAACAGATATAAGCTACTATACCTAACAGATGTGAGGAACTTCATCTGTTTCATTCATGGCTGTATCTGAAAGGCCTAGAACAGTGGGTGCTTGACATATATATTGAACGAATTCCTTAATGTAATTATGATGATTATTATCATCTGAAAGAGTCATAATGAGGAGTGAATGAAATAACATGAGGGAGAGCACTTAGCACTATTTCCGGCATGCAGTGACTTCTTGATAAATATTAGCTATTGTGCTTAACAATGGCTGGTTAATTGATAAACATCTTGTTCATTCATATAAAACTAGCAAAATGTTATCCTAAGACCAGTTAAGGAAGTAATTCTCTGTCTTTCAGGAAACCTAACATGAACCATGGTTAGGTTTTTGCCTTGTAATGTAAGTAAACAATAAGTAAGTAAATAAAATCATAGATATGCCGCTCAGGAAACCTGAAGAATTCCATCAGCACTGTTCTTGGAAGCCTGAAACACAGAGCTAAAGACATGGTCCTTAGACCAATCACCGAAGCTTTTCTGGTTTGCTTTCCTGTGCACTTTCTCAGCTCCAGACAGCATGTGATGAATTCCTATCTCCTCAGTGTGCTGCTTCTGCACCTTAGATCCGTGCCTCAGTATCCCTTGTGGAGAGCCCTGTCCTCTGTGGCACTGCCCATACCATAGGGTTGGGTGATGTGTATGGGGTCATTCCTCCATTACTGCATCATGGCGCTGATCCTGCTTGCTACCTCTGCTCTGCCATTGTGAAAAGAGGCCTTTTCTTCTCCACCAAGCAGAAGTGTCAGTCTTTGGAATCTCTCAGTGATCTCATTAGTTCCCAAATTATATTTAGCCTATTAGAGTTGAACACATTGTACCCTCTGTGTAGGACTCATTATTTCCATTCTGGAGATTGTCATTTATGAAATTCTGACTTTCTTTCATTGTGTATTTACACTAGGCAAAGCTAAGAATATTGTAATTGTCTGTGATGTTTTGAAAACACTTGTCACAAACTGAAGCCAAATGCTGATTAATGTTAAGTGTTTTGAAGAACTCAGCTTTTGGCTCATTAACTGGACTCAAATGGCATTACCCATCAGCTTCAAGTTCTGATAATTGCTCATCAAAGATTGGTGCTAATTTAGTATTAATGATGCTAACAGATTTGTATATTTCCTCTACATTGAACATTCTGCACATATAAAGGCCAGAGTGAATGCCAGCTCTGGATTTAGGAGACCTGGTCCCACATTTGCTACAGCAAGATAGAGAACAAATCAGCTTACCTTCCTGTATCTCAGTTTCCTCATCTAGAAACTAAGGGGCTTAGCCTGGATGATCTTCAGATTCACTGAAATTCTATGGTGTCCACATTATGTAGTTTGGGCCTAAGCTACATAATAAGCACAAATTCTTCTTAGGAAAGTCCTAGCACTGGGCAAAGCTGACATACGTGAGGTATGAGCAAGGCTGTCAGATTATTTCCTTTCTTCTCTGCATTTTTTTCTATATTCAGAGGGGAAGAAATGTTCCCTGTTGGCTTGCAGGATAAGCCCTTAATCAAATGTTACATACCATCTGTTTGAGACAGTATTTGGTAAGTCAAACTTAAGTAGCTATAATCATTGTGGAATCTGAAACTGTTTCCTGTTATCCTGTCTGTTTTCTGAAGCAGACAGGAGATAGTCTAGCTTCTTAAGCCTGCACAAAACAGTAATATTGCAAGGAAAGAGATAGTTGTTTTGAGGTTCATGCTTTGAAACTACTCATTGAATTTGCTTTTCTTTTTTTTTTTGTGTTGTTTCTCTGCCTTTTCTTTCTATTTCAAAGTTCTCTACTCCCCAAACATGCTCATTCTTTTCCCTTCTAGTCTATTCCTTGGCGTCATACTTGTGAGGATTTCAACATGCATGTTGATAATTTTTGCCCTGGGATTAGAAGAGGGCAGGCCCAGGGATGTTAATGATTGGCTCAAGGTCACGTAGCTGCCTCATGCTGGAGCATGACTATCATGAGGATTAATCAGACAATCTTCATTAGGGCCTCACAGAGTGTAGACCAGTGAGCTGCTTCCCAACAGATGTTAGGCTAATGACCTTCAGAGTTTAGCAGGCTGCCTGTCCCTCTGTCTGTACCCTCAGTTCTGGTCA
Organism: Castor canadensis; assembly: GCF_047511655.1. Lineage (NCBI taxonomy): Eukaryota > Metazoa > Chordata > Mammalia > Rodentia > Castoridae > Castor > Castor canadensis. Next base: position 131,110,599 of record NC_133393.1, on the reverse strand, counting down.
TTTACTTTTCTCATTTGCAGAATATGAAAATGGTCCTTTAAAAGCTGCCTTCCCTTTCCTTCCAATATTAAATACATTTCCTTAAAGAATTCCCTCTCTTCTACTGCTGAACAACATGTAATATACCACCCTTTTTTAATTCAGAAATTGGGGTCATTGTCTGGAACCTCTGGCCACCTCTCCCAGGCTGGGGAGGTGGTGACAACCAAGCAAAGATGGAGATCATCTTGTGTTCATTACAGGTCCAAGTCCGTGGGGTTGGGTTACCTGGCTATGGGCATCCCCGTATATCTAATGCCTTCCTGGATATTAAGTGTCATGCAGACACAGCTCTTCAACTGCTGCCCTGTGTCTGCTGTCATCTGCTAGAAACCAATGCCATGGGCTGTTTACTTGATATGGAGATGAGAAACTACATCTTTCTGGAGCCTTTTGAGTTCTTGAGTTCCAATCCTGGATAGCAGGAGTGCTGCAATGTAGGTAACTAGTAAAGAACACTGATGGGGAGTGTGGACCATGGGGTCATGACCTCCTGGGACTCACCTTGTACAGGTGGGTACAGCTAGAATAGGTAGGGTTTGGGGCGTGGATTTACAGATTGTCTGGGCTTAATAGAGCCCGATGGTATGGTCTTCAGTCCCTTGTTTTGCTGTGTGCATCTGGAAAGTTACCCTCTATACTAGAACCTGTACAATGGAATGAGGCAGTTCTGTTTTTAAAAACCCCTTATTGTTAAGCAAACATTGTCATTGTCATTCTAAAAATTAGAGAACACTGAATCTGGGGGTCAGACCCAAGGTCTCCCTGCAAAGTCTTGTTTGAAGGAGAAATAAAATGAGTCTCTATTTCTTGTCTAGCTCTCCTTGCCTATTAAAACTCACAGCTAAGGCAGGTGTGGTGGTGTATGCCTGTAATCCTAGCAATTCTGGAGGCAGAGATAGGAGGATGGAGGTCTGTGTAGGCCCAGGCAAAAGCACAAGACCCTGGATGAAAACAAACTAAAGGCAAAAAGGGTTGGATGCATGGCTTAAGAAAGAGGTACAGCACTTGCCTAGCAATCATAATGCCCTGAGCTCAATGCCCAGCACCATTGAGAGCAAAAACACAAAACCTGAGAACTAGAGTTGGGGGTACAGCTTAGTGGAGAACGCTTGCCTACCATTGGCAAGACTCTGGGTTCAATTCCACAAAACAAAACAAAACAAAAACAAGTTTAAAAAACCCCAACAAACAAAGAGCTGACCTCTGACTTCCCCAGTTCTGGCTATATCTTTCTAATCTCTCATTTTCTCCTCCCACTGCTAGAGCAAGGAAGTTCCTTGTTTTGCCCTACTGTTTTGCTTTGTTCCTTAGGAGGAAGTTACTTCACTACTTGGCCCTGGCCCTGACCTCTAATGGGGAGGGGAGGACTTCAAAGTCCTACCAACTTTATGGTCCATAATAGAAACTTAATTAAAATCCTTCTGTGTATAACACTTAGGTTGGCTTGCCAGAGGTGCAGATGTATTTGGATGGAACTCAACTTCAGTGGAGGCTCTGTTAAGCAGAATGGGCCTTTGGCATTCGATAGTGGAAGGGATACCTACGTGGTTCTCATGTTGCAGAGGAGGTAGCAAGAGAGTGGGACCCAGACTTTGAAGCCAGGGTATTATGAGTTCAAATCCCAACTCTGTTCTCTGGCTATGACCTTGGTCAAGTTCCTTATCCTCTCTGTAGCTCAGTTTCCTGGTCTGTAAAAAGGGTAAAAGGAATTTCTTAGGATGAGATTATCTTTAGAAAGTTCTTGAAGCATAAAAGGGATTTGGGAAATGTTGTGGTCCCCCCACCCCAGCCACACTGTTCCTTAACTTAACATACTGAATATGATGGGCATGGAATTTAAAAAATAAATTTTACATGTATGAAAATATCACAATAAACCAGGCATGGTGGAACACATCTTTAATCCCAGCACTTGAAAGGCCAAGACAGGAGGATTGTGAGTTTGAGGCCAATATGGGCTCAGAGAGAGACCTTATCTCAAAACAAACAACAAACAAAAATGTCACAATGAAACCCATTATCTTGTACTGTTAATATATGCTAATAAAAACATTACATAAGCTAAATTACTTAAGAGATAGAACAAAAATTAGTTCTTTAGGGTTTAGCTATGCTACATGTCAAATACAGTTTTTCTATTAATGGGCTTTAAATGTATCGATGAGAGAAGTTTGTGCTTTTTGCACAAAGCACAATACTCTGTGCCTCTGGGTCCCATAAGGAAGCTCTGAGATGAATGGAGTCCCATAAGCTGTCCTTGTGGTTGAATTTGGCCCTTAATTTTCTTACACCCCTAGAGCATGTGATCCCAAAGTGGAAAACTATTTATATGAAAACATGCAATTGTATGTCATACCCTTCAGTGTCAATTACTTAAGATTTAAATAGAAATACCACCTTTTATATAGGAGTTTTATGTTTGAGAATTAAGATATTTAAAAATATAACCCCTAGGATAGACTCTTAGCTTTAAATGTAATCAGTTTGAAATGATGGTTTTGGTTTTTAAAATTATAGATGATTACATTCTGCTAAAATTTACTTTTCTTTTGCCTTCTGAACTCAAAAAGCAGTGCTGTCCTATGAACTTCATGGTCCACAATATCAACCCTCCATGTGTAACACACTTAGTTTGCCCTAGGCAAGGGGAACCGATACAAAGCTCTATCACACAACCTCGCCGTCACGGAGCTTACAGTCTGGTCAATTCCTAGATGATAGCATTCCAAATAAAGCTGGTAAGAGAGATTAAAGGAAAGTAGAATTGCTGTCTCCCTGCTTCTGTCTGTTTCTCTTCCTCTCCATAACTAGGACATACAAAGCGAACCTTGAAACTGCTAACATATACCTCCGAAGAGAATCCTAGATTGTTGAGAATTACTAGACTTTCCTCTTAGGTGTCAGAAAAGAAAGTGTCATTACTATTACAGTTTTAAATTGAGAAAAAGTAGTTTAAATTCTCATAATCATTACACATTGATTTCAGATAGAACATCTAGTTGCTTTTCCTTCTATCTACTAGATGAGGAGAGCTGCCCTTTCAGACTTTGGGATTTCAAGCTCTCATTTGCATACTGGGGCACAATGCCCTGCTAGTTCTGATGACAGTGTGCCCATCCACTCTGTTGATGGACATATTAAACATCATCAGGATAACAGGCATTCCATCCAGACACACCATCTAGAGTATGAATAAAGTGTTGTGTAAGAGAGAGGAAGAGGATGTTCCCAATGTGCTCTCAATAGAACATGAACTTCAAGTTGCATTTTTTTCATCTACTTGTTATCTCTCTCATTCATTCATTCATAAAACTCATTCTTCTAAGAAGTATGTAATGCCCACCATATTCTAGACCCCGCACTAGATAATAAGCGTCAGAGCTAAATGTGATGCCATAATCAGGCTAGATGAACTGATCGTTCAAACAGGATTCTTTGCCCTTGGGTCTGTAGATTCCTGGTGTGCTTAGAGAATCTAGAAATCACTTGTGATTGAATGCAATCATTGGTCTGAATATGTATACATACATTTTCTGTGACAAACACCATATTTTTCACTGGGTTGTTAAGTGAATTGGAATGCAAAAAAGATTAAAGAGCAACTAGCCTAAAAGGGAAGAAAAAACAGCCCTGGTTCCAACAGATAACCATCAGCTCTGTGACCTTGACTTGAACTCGGGTGGGCAGTCTCCTTGTCCCCTGACCTGATGCTCCATCATCCATGTGTCTCCATCTCTGAGTCTCTCTCTTGTCACTCCTAAGTTACTGTCTTCTCCTGTCTTCACTTTGAATTCCTAACAAGGGACATTGGGTTGGCCTAGGAACTTGTTACCATTTCTGTTTCTGCCAGGACATTGCAAAGGGTTTTGGATATTCATTGATCATTGACAGAATGAATTGGACCAAGCAATGGACCGAGCACCAGCTGGGCTCTAATTGGTCCTGTTGTGGGAGGAGGAGGCTGGGAGGAATCACTGGCATTGCAGTGTGGCTACCGTTTAGCCACAATGCCTTGTCAAGGAATCTGTGAGACTGTAAGCAAGACGTTTCCTGAGAAGTAAGCTGTACCTGTGATGGTCCGTGCTCTGTAGTATGGATTTGGGAGAGTATGGTGGGGCAATCTCTCCATGAGCTTGCCCAGTCCCTGTTGGGATGGGTTAGTAAGATCACTAATTGCGTTGAAAAACCCTTTGTACAGCCATGGAAGATAAGAAAGCTTGCTGTCCCATGCATATTTAAAATCTAAAACTTTGACTGTGTTAGCATTAGCTCAACCCTGCTAACTAGTCACAGTGACTGAAAAGCACAGACATTAGAACAAAGAGTCTTTATTTCTGGTCTACCATAAACTCTTATTTGTCCTAAGTCAGGTGCCAGGGATTCAAAGGCAAATAGGACTTGCAACGTTTCTTTGCAGAGATTACATACAAATAAAAGTTATATTGTGCAATATAAAGAGCTGAGTTGAACTGGGTTGGAAACCAAAGGGCAAGAATTCTGGCTCAGACTCTGTCACTTACTGGTTGTGTAAGCTTAGCTCTGTCATTTAAATGCCCTGAACCATATCTTTTTAAATTTAAAATACGGCTAATAAAACCCACCCTGCTTGGCTCTCTGGTTGTCAGAACTAAATAAGATGATATATGGGAAGTATTGTACTATAAATTTCTAAAGCAAAATAAGGCTTGGCCAGACATGGTGGTGCACACCTGTAATCCCAGCACTTGGGAGGCTGAGGCAAGAGAATTGAGAGTTTAAGGCCAGCCTGGGTTATGCAGGAAGATTCTGTTTCAGAAAGAAAGAAAGAAAGATGAAAAAAAAAAACCCACCACCAACAATGACAAAATAAACACACAACAATATAAAAACAAGATTTGCAAAAATCATTGCCTTAGTTGTGGGTATTATTGGCGAACAGAACCATTAGTTACTGGCGCCATGCTGGTTCCTATCATTAAATGCATTGCTTGTCCTCTCAAGGTCTTTGTGAGTGGGTTTAAGAGAAATCCGATCTTGTTTGAGAAAGCGTGGATTTTAGTGGTATGCATTGGTTTCAAAAGGATATCTGATAAAGGCTTTAAAGGTTTAAAAGTACAAACTGAATATTAAAAGCCCCAGTTAAAAGTTAATGAAGCAGGACCCAGGAGGGCAGAGGTGCTGTTTGCTGAGGGTGAGACAGCTTCTGTCTTTTGCAAAAAGGAAATTTCTAACTCTCAGAGTTAATCCAGAAATTTCCCAAGGGATTGATTGGTATGGTTCCTACAGTTTTATGAAATTCTTTATAGAACTTTTGGCCATGAGCACCCAAGTTTCCAGAACAATTATGATTTTTAAATAATTTTTCATGCTGACTGGAGTATATGAACAGGAACGTCTCTTCTGATTTTAGCCTGGTAGGATGAAGTCTCTGCCTTGGTATTTAGCATAGCACAGTAGCTAGCACTTCTTCAGAGGGCTTTTTTTACTCTCTGCATGTGTAGAGTGCTGTCTACACTGCTGAGGGCTTAAACAGTTCGTATTCTGAGTTTCTCTGAACTGTCTGTCTCCAGTCTTCATAGTAGGAGAAAGACCCTTGGGAACAGGAACTGTGTTATAGTCTCAAAATGCTTAGAGTCCTGCAGAGGACAGCATAGGCGACAAGGATAACCATAGTGAGGCTGAATTATGAACAAGGCATAGTTACCCATTTTTTGTCTTTTCTGGGTTCCAGAATCTTGTTGATAATAGTCATTTGTAGGCAGGATGTGGTGGCTTATGTCTATAATCCTAGTCACTCAAGAGGCAGAGACTGGGAGAATTGAGATTTGAGCCAGCTGGGGGATCAGCCTGGGGAAAAAGTTAGTAAGACCCTCATCTCAACCAACAAGCTGGATGTGGTATACCTGCTATCCCAGCTACTCAGAATGGGTAGGTAGGAGAACCACAGTCCAAAGCTTCCTGAATCCTAACTGTCCTTGTCTTGTGGGCCCATGGTACTGCCGGCTCCTCCTGTCTGTCTTTTTGCTGTTAGTCACTGACGATTATGAGTCTCTGTTTTTAAACCTCCAGAACGACTGCCTTTTGAGGTGTCTGTCTCTAGTCAGAGTTGCAGCTAGATCTCCATCTACATTGAGGACTGGTGTGATTTTTGTATGCCACAGTGAGTGGAAAGGGGGACAGTGTAAGCCCTTCTAGTCCAAAAGCAGTCACTTTTTTTTTTTTTTTTTTGCTGGGAATGCAAACTGAAAACAGATTCCCAGCCATCCAGGCTGGGCTCCTGGTACACAGCATCATTACAGATCTCAGCAATGCAGGCTCAGACATTCTAGCTTAATCACTCTGTGCCCAAAGCCATATGGCAGAAGGCAATTTACTGCTTGATCCTGAAATGGCTCCATTAAATGAATGCCTTTTGATTTAATAATCATTAGCACTACACAGATGCTGACTTTAAGTATAGGCTTGAGGGGGAGGTAAAGCCCAGAATGCTCTTTTATGCCCTGTGTGCTTTGGAGGTAGCTTCTGTCTGAATTGACATCTCTGGAGGTAGTCCAAGTGTGTGTGCAGTTTGGGGATCTAGGATCATTTATTTCACAAGGAAATTTGTTTCTTGTTGGATGGGTGGACTTGAAGTAGATGGTTTATCAGAGTCTCACTGTGGGCTGGGAGGTTAATGCTGAGCCTGGTTAGTTTTGCTGGGTAGAATGTGAAGGGAGGGAACATGAACCATTCCGGGTAAACCTGTGGTGGTCAAATCACCAGTCATGACTCATCTCACCCTAGATCTGTGAACTTGAGAAGAGCAGAGCTCTTTTTCCTTGAATTTATGCCTAGTCTTTGCAGAAGTTCCAGACTTCTGGCCACCTTCCTTCAGCTTTTTGTCCCAATCCTAATTACGAGAGGGTAGATTTGGGTTAAGGAATCATACTTACCTCTTCCCCACTAGATCAGTGTTACACATGCATCAGCCCAACAGAACCTTCCAGCATGCAGCAATGATGACAGTTCCTGAGAACTGTATTTCTTGAAGATTCAATATAGGTTGGAATATTGCCAAATGGCCTCTAAACAGTCTCATTCTCACGGAACTGAAATTTGTCTGAGAGTGTGAACTGCTTTTTTGTGTCCCTATCTACCATATCGGGCCAATGGTAGCCCCACAATTTATGTATGTTGATTGAATGAATGAGTGAATGAATGAATGAAACATCCATAAACAGGCTACTGAAGGTTTTATAGGACATGTTTGGTGGAATTGATAGAATGAGAGTGTGATGGCTTGTCATAAGGACAATCCATACTAATAAAGCAAAACAGAAGTGTATGTGTGGGGAATGCTGCTAGAAGTGTATGCTAGTAGAATGGCTTAAGTGTAAAGCATCTGCCTACCAAGCATGAAACGCTGAGTTCAAACCCCAATACTGAAAAAAAAAGTGTCAAGGAAGGAAGGCAAGGAGAAGAGAAGACTGCAAAGCCAACAATTAGAACAAAAATTTGGTAAAACAGAAAGTCATGATTAATGACTAATGACTGAGTTTTTTTTTTCCTAAACTGAGTAAAGCCAATTCTTTGTGTCAAAGAACTTCTCTGACATTACTGACATTTTCCTTTCATGAGTCAAAATGTTTTTATCTGTTTCAAAATAGTCCCTTAATTTCTAGACTATATTTTGAGCACTTTTGTATCCCTACTGGAAGGCAGTGGGCGAGAAAAATGTTCTTTGTGTTGACAAGTACTCACTTTTTCGTTGTTCGTTAAAAGCAGGATTTCCAAAGTGACACATCCAGGTCACCTCATAATAGACTTTCCTAGAAGCAAGCATGCAAATGAAAGTTTGAGGAGAAAGAATTCAGTCCTTGAGTTCCACAAGCGCTAAGGCTGTTATAAATATTTCACTACCCACTAATACAATTTCTGTTTTCTTTGGATGGAGGAGACAAAAGTTTCCTCTTTGCTTTCAGTAACTTCTCTGAGATCATAAGAGCAATTAAACCTTCACATATTGACGGTAGCCCTTGAAGATTTGGTTTCAAAACCATCAATTACTCTCAGCCTCACCTTAAAGTATTAAGTGAATGCCATCAGGCAAAAGTTATAATTAGAGATTGAAAACGCTGACCAAGGAGTTCATTGGGTCTTTCAAAATGCTGCCGGGAGCTTGCTTCAATTTCAAAAGGCTAGTGGAAGAATGGAAGGCCATCAGGGGGAAAGAAAAAAAGCTGGAAGAATTTCAGGGTGGGAGAGGGGTAGCAACTAGAACTCATTTTTGATTAAAAGGAGAAATCTATCCTCAGATATTTGCCTAGGAAACCTCAATGTCAGGTTGAATGATGTCCAGAAGTTTCTTTCTGTGTCAAACCTTTTGGATGGATGTAGAATTAAGAAGCTTAATTCCACTGTGTAAAAGACCAAAATAATGAGTATCCATAAGGGAATTATTTCTTGGTAAGAAATTATAATATATGAATAAATGAATAAATAAACCAAAAAAAATCTAAGATAAATAAATAAATAAATAATAATAAGGTAGTGTGGTTTCCATTTCTGTCACCCTGAATAAGAGGCTGGTGATTTGATGACACCAATTAGGTCAGGGCTTCCTCCTCTGGGTAGTGGGCTGAGTAGAATCAGCATCAGGCCCTGGAGGGGTAAAACAGCTTCCCTTTATTTTGATCTCCTAGCCTTTTCACTGGCAAAGTCATCTCAAGTTTAATGACTGACTTCTGAAACATTCATTCAAAAGTGAGGGTAACAATTGGGCCTTTTAAATATATACATTTTTGTTTTTAAAGGACACATTTATGGGGCCCCAAGTGACAATTTGATACATGTACACAATGTGTAATGATCAGATCAGGTTGATTATCTATTGCCTCAGATATTTATCATTTTTTTGCTTTAGGAGCATTCAAAATCCTTTCAAGTAGCTATTTTTAAATATTCAGTTAATCGTTGTCAGCCGTATCTATCCTACAGTATTTAGAGCATTAAAAGTTGTTCCTCCTATCCAATGTACCTCTGTACCCCTTAACCATCCTCCCTTCATCATCTCCGCCTACACACACAACCTCCTAGCTCTGGCAACTACTATTCTGTTCTCTATGAGATCAACCTTTTGACTTCCACACGTCAGTTTTTAGCGCCTGACTTACTTCACACCACACAGTGTCTTCCAGTTCCATCCAAGTTGTTGCAAATGAAAACATTGTCTTCTTTGTATGGCTGAATAGTATTTCATTGTGCATAGAACCATTCATACAAAGAAATATATGTGTGTATATATATACATATATATACTCACACACACACACACATGTTATTTTTTTTAACACAATATATGTATTTATCCATTTGTTTGTAGTGGATACCTAGGCTGATTTCTTACCTTGGTTATTGTGAATTGTGCTGCAAACACATATGAGTATGGATGTTTCTTTAACGTACTGGTTTTATTTCCTTGGAATGGACACCTACAAGTGAGATTTCTGGATTGTACAGTGGTTCTATTTCTACTTTTTTGAGCGAGCTCCATAGTAGCTGTCCTAATTTACATTCTTACCAGCAGTGTATGTGAATTCCCCTTTCTCTGAATTCTCACCAGTATTCGTCATTTTATGTCATTTTGACAATAGTCTCTCCAACAGGGATGAGACTGTATCTCATTGTGGTTTTCATTTACGTTTTCGTGATAATCAGTGATGTTGAGCAGTCTTTCATATACTGTTGGCGTTTTGTATGCCTTCTTTGAGAAATGTCTATTCATGTCATCTGCCCATTTAAGATCAGATTACTTGCTGCTTTTCTGTTTCTTCTTTCCTCCTCTTCCTCCTTCTCCTTATTGCTGTTGTGTTCCTTGAGTCTGTTATACATTCTGGAAATTAATTCCTTGCCAGATGAATAGTTCACAGATATTTTATTCCATTCTAGAGGTTGTCTCCTTACTTTGTTGTTATTTCCTTTGTTGATAAGCATTTTAGTTTGAGCCAAAAAATTATTGCACTAACAGGAATATACCCTGTTGGATAATATATTTTTTAATTCATAAGCTTTTTTGGGTTAATGATGTTATTTCAGGAAGAGTCAGGTTTAGGATATAGTCTACATTTGCTATTGGCAAATTTTGCCTGCTTCTTAAGAACATTTGTAGTGAGGATCGTTATTAATATTAGCAATTAGCTACCTATCTGTATTTAGCAGTATAGCAAATAAAAAGAAGTATAAGACAAATAGTCTCATAATCTGAAGTATAAAATTTAGGTGGGGACATAAAAGATTTTAAACAGTTCTACAAGATAGCATGTACTTTGTTACTTTGACAAACTCCAACTGCTCCTACTGGCTTGAAGGAGCCGATTGCTACAATTTCCAGAGTTTGGCAAGTGGTTATTAAACATAGCCACTGTTAAAAACTAAATCATATAAACTTACAGTCAAATAAATTATAGCCATAATAAAGGTAATACATAGTCAAAAGTCATCACTCCCTGGTTATTTTACTATGCTTACTATTATTTCAGGTTTGAGATTATTTATGTCTATTGTATCTGAATGGTAGAAATAGTAGTGTAATCTCTTCCCAGCTGGGGTCAGCAACATCAAAAATGGTCACTGGGGAAATTGACAAACTGCACTGATGGACATGTGTTAGCCAGTTGTTAAACATTCACCTGCATAGCATTGCATATAAATATCAAATAGGAAGAACAGACTCCAAAATCTATCCTTGGTCAGAGAAAAGTGAGGTTACCTCAGGTTTGCTCTATGTGGGTCAGGACCACTCTTGGGGAAACTGAGAACCAGGACAAGTCACAGAATGCCTACACAGCTCTGAACATTTTGATACAGGTGAAATCAGGTTAACATAAATATTAAAAGCTGAACCAAAAGTAAATTTAAAAAGCACAGTAAACCTGAATGTGTGTGTGTGTGTGTGTGTGTGTGTGTGTGTGTGTGTGTGTGTGTGTAAGGGATGCAGGGAAAACTAGCCTACTCTGGCTAAGGGGTCATGAGATGATTGGATATCCTTAGTAATGTCCAAGAAAGAGTTAAAAGCCTTCTTCCAGCTAGTAGCCTAAGCCCCAGGGACAAGGTGTTTTCTTTGATCTTGCTGTGTAGCTGTAGGAAGATTAAAAAAATTGAAATTCAAGAAGAAAGGTGAGCTAATAGAGTGTGCTTGCGTGGCTTACTGAAAGTGGGGGAAGGGTGGTCTTTCAACTAGCACACTATAATATTGTTCGTTCCTACCCCAAATCATTGCAGACTCTTAAAAGCCTTCTGGAGGAAAGTTATAATGATGAATTGTGGTGCTTATGTAAAGAAGTAAAGTATATAACCTCAATAGCAGAAAAATTCAAAATATTCTGATGTAAGAAAAACATGGTTAAAATGTCAAGTCTCATGTTGCATATGTTGATACTAGATTAAAAATATACTTATTAAATATAATATTATCTTCACATTCCCCAAATTAATAAATAACTAAAATCCTCCTGGAGAGTACAGGGGTGGTTACTGTTACTTAATCAAGGAAGTTTTTCTTATAAAGAAACTTCAAAAATATAATAAATAAAACAAGAGCAATAACAGTAGAATCAAGGTGGCAATGTCAAGTGTTAGAGTTTGGGAAAACACAAAAAAGAAGAAAATAAGAAGAGAAGTGAACCCTAAGCAGAGGCTCTGGGTTGTAGGAAATGCTCATCTGAAGTATACAGACACCGCACTCTGTGTACTTCACCAGTGCTGAAGGGCCCATTTTTTTTCACTGAAATCTGATGCATCTTACAATTGATAGAGTCAAAGTTACTATTACCCAGATAAGTCTTGATGATATTGTTGCAATTGGGACATAGATGTTCATATTATGGGTCCATGTTGCTTATTAAATACATATTTATATCATATACATTTAACACACAAATAAAAAATTCTAATAACAAACTATGGTGCCAGGTTTCATTGGTGTTTTTTCTTCTTCATGAAATGATGGTGTGGCCTATGATCGATGGCATCTTAGATCAGGTGACATACAGTCTAATTTGCCATTAACATAGTTACTATAAGTAGCTACTTATAAATTTGTGTCTTATTTACTGACAGTTTTGAATCTTCTCATCTATTGAATCAGAAACATGTATTAAGTTGATCAAAGTGATGTCCCAGGTCACATTCAGACCTGACCAACCTCCCCAAATAATGTATACACATGTAAGTAAATGTAAAAACGATAAATAATTAAAAAAAAAAAAAGAAGAACTGGCCAACCTCTTACTGATTTGGCTTGTGAATTCATTTGTAATACTGCATGTCCAGGCATGGTGACACATGCCTGTAATCCTGTCACTCAGGAGTCTGAGGCAGGAGAATTGTGAGTGAAGACCAGCCTGAGCTACATGTTAAGATTTACAAAAAGTAAGCAAATAAAGAAAAAATCATGCATGTTCCAACAGAAACTATTTTGCATTGGTACTGATGGATACTAAAGGTTATAATGATATGTAGACAGGTGAGTTTCTGGATTTTTCCCTTAGTGTCAAAGGGCTGGGCCACCCTCTCATCTGTCCTCTCTGTAGTAGAGAGATTCAGTATATCAGACGAGGGTCCTCCCACGTGTGCAGTTAGGAAAAACCATTTTCACTTCTACAAGCATGCATAAAGGTGTAGGGACCCAAAAGTGAAAGCTGTGTTTTGTAGTACATTTGTCTGGAGTAGATGGGGTATTCAGGGAGAGTGGGGTTGCAGGTAAGACGGTGTATTGAACTGGTACAGTGATTCCTACGGGGACTGGGTGCATACTATCCATGCTGACACCCACACAGAAATCAGTGCACAGCAAATCTTCTTTTAAGTGAATAAGCAGAATGACGAGGGAGTAGGAAGCTGCCAGGCAGAGTTGCAAAATTCTTGGCAACTCTCTTAAAAAATGATGGCTTCTCTACCACGTGCATAGTTGTAAGCATAATCCATTTCACAGCTGGTGGCCTGTTTTAGTTTTTAGGTGGAATTGGAGAGGAGGTGGCAAGCCTGTCCTCTGATGGCACAGCAGAGGCAGGGGTGGGAAGAAGTGGGCTCAGTTCATTTATTTCCCTTTCATTAGCTCCCTGAAAAAATATAGACTAAGGATTTAATTGCACCATTTGCTTCTATCTCGGAAAGTGCTGAATTAGTAATTGCATTAACTTGTTACTATGCTTTGCTCTTATGGGGTAATATAATTTTAACTATTGCTTCCTAATTATTGGGGTTTCATTGTTCCAAACTTCCCATTCAGCATGTGTTCCAGTTTCACTTTTGTGAAGTTCATTGTGGAGAATTGAGGGCCAGGCATCTTTGAAAGACCCAAGCTGAGCTGAAGCTGTGACTTGCCCCAAGCCGTTACCTACTGTGACAAGTTGTGTGCCACTGTGATTTTTATCCTGCTTTGCTGAATAATGCCACTGGCAAACACCATATGCTCTGTGGCTTGCTGGAGTCCAGAGGCACTGCACCACCGAGTGAGAATCGCATCACAGTGGGGATGGATTTATTGGGTGCTAGTAATGGGGGAAGTAATGACCACCATTAAAATCATGCTGCAAATAAATGGCCTTGGGCCTTCAGATCACAGTTAATTCAGATTGTGTCAAGGACATGTCACTTCTAAAAGCTGCTTGGAAGGGATTGCCCAGTATCCCTTGTTCTTTCCAATGGGAACTTCGCCTTTGAATACTGCAGGCCAGTAGAAGGCTGCAGGAGTCTTCACTGTCTCTTGCATCTACACTGTGGTGCTAAGGGTGTTTCTGGAAGGTCTTCTTTGGGTGAGAATCAAAATGGATGTGTATAAAACTGAGCTCATTGCTAGAAAGGTAGTAGGGGATATGCTTGGGATGTCCTCCTTCAATTCAATTTGTACAAAGTTTGCAACACCTGGATTCTGACACAGTACTAAAAGCCATTAGCAACTGGAGAATAGGATGATTACTTTTCTGTAGGACTTACTCTCTGGGAAGGGAGTATCTGTCCACAGGATCTCTATAATGCAAGGCAACGTGCAGTATTGTATATAATAATAAATAATGTGTGCTGTAGGAGGACTCCATGGGAAGGAAGGTGTTGAATGATTTGAAAAGGTACACCTGGGGTACAAAGAGAAAAATACATCAACTAAATATTTATGCAAATTCTTCAAAGGTGACCTTAACTAGGTCCTTAATCCCTCAACTCTTGGGATCATCCTCTGTTCAAAAGGAATATCTACCTGATAGGTTATTGGTAGGGAAAAGAACTATGCAATACACCTCAGAGAAAATTTGAGATTCCCTGGATGTTAGGTAGATGAGACAGATAGAAACTGGAGGAAAGAGGATTTCAGGTACAGAGGACAGCTTGAGTAAGAACCCAAAGGCAGGAAAGTGCTTTCTGACTAGAGCGGAGGACAGAATTGCTACTTGTGTTTATGTATGTCTATGTTGTATTGTGGTGTGGTGTGTTGTGTGTAGGGACTATGTGCATATGCCCTTTCTTGGTGAGGATAATTTTCCTTTACCTTCTTCTTCTACAACAATCTCTTTGAAATATTAAGAAACACAAGGCTGGGGCAAGTTATTTCTTAGGTATATATACAGAGACATTTGCACAAAGAAGACAAAATGGACAAAAAGATAGTTCTTAGATTTTTTGACAAATAAAGAATCATGACTCAGATAACAACTCAAGAGCTAATTGAAAATTTATAACTACTCCCTTAACTAAGGGACAACATTTTTTGTAGTAGATAGTCTAAGTGCCAAAAATACACGCTTAAAATTTGCTTCCAACCAAGGGGATTTTACCTGCAGGAGCACAAATATTTGTAAAAGATTATAGGAAGATAAAAAGATTGAGCATAAAATGGAACTAAATGGAACATTATTAATCGTATTGCCTTGCATTTATTCAGTGCTTCATAGTTTGCAAAGTGCTTTCTACATTATCTAATCTTATGTTCACTACAAACCTGGGAATGAAGCATTTTTGATATTATTCTGCTCATTTTCCAGATGTGGAAACTGAAGTCCCAAGATGACATGTGACTTGTGAATTTTACAACCAACAAGTGCTAGAATGAGAACTTGAGCTCTAAACTCTTGCTCCAAGGTTCTTTGTAGAACCTGAAATTATGCAGTGAGACCAATCTTCTTACTTTTCTTTAGGAAAGAGGCTCAGACAGGTAAGGTGATTCACTGAAGATAGCATAGTGAGCAACTATGCTGGACCTCAAACCTAGATATCCTAACTTCTTGTCCTGTGTTCTTTTTATAATGCAAAGCCACAAAGGATATAAGTTTGAACTAAAAACACTGTAATTGTTCCACATATCATCATGACTTCAGGAAAAAGTTACTGTAAATGTCACATGATAAAGTTCCTACAGGTGATTTTAAGGAAAATATTTCAATCAGTACTAAACTGTGTAACACACACGATGCACTGAGTTCTTTAATCACAGGAATTAACTTACTTAATTCTAATTATGCTCTCAGGTGACTGTGACCATTATTTTCATTTCATCATTAAAAATACTGAGGTGCAGGAAGTCAAATAATTTGGCCAAGAACATATAGTTGGAAAATGGTAGGCCAGGATACAAATTTTAGTAGTAAGATACTCATGGGTACTCAGTTACTAAGCCAGAATATGCAAATATTTGAGATTTGAAACAGGTACTGAAATGAAATCATATTTGCTTAGTAAACCCTTTTAACAATTGAACAAATAATAAAAATAACATTATAGGGTAAATGTTCAGATCAGGTAAACATATTAATAACTCACATCAATCGTGTCATCTAATCTAGTCACTAGCTAAGTACACCTAATATTTGGTTTCTAGAACCACAGCAGGTTTGAAAATTAGTGTTAATTTTCACTGGTGAATTTTTAAGAACATAGTCCATATATTGCATAGACTCATTCAAATAAGTGTTTCTGTTATTAATTTGACTCACAGAAGTTTCTGATCCATTATGAATTCACCTTCATTTTCATATACTAATGACATTTGTGCACTATGCAACCTTGGGAAAGATATCACTTGAAACCACATAGATGACCCTGGAGGACCTTATGGTAAGTGAACCCAGGCCCAGAAAGACAAATACTGCACAATGTCACTTGCAAGTGGAAACTGAAAAAGTTGAATTCATAGAAGTATTACATAAACGAGTGACTACCAGGGACTGAAAGTGGAGGGTGCAGTGGGGGGAAAGGGAGAAGTGGGTTACAAATTTCAAAGTTTTAATTACACAGGAGGAATAGGTTTAGGTGATCAATTGTACAGCAAGGTAATTACAGTTGATGGTAAGGTATTATATATTTCCAAATTGTTAAAATGTTAAAAAATGAAATTGCCAAAAAGAGTAGATTTTAAATGATCTCATCACACATAAAAAATAAGTAGGTGAGATGATATGATGTTGTTAACGTACTTTGTTTAATCATTCTACAATGTGTACCTATATTAAAAGATTACATTATTTCCTTTAAGTAATACAATTACTATTGTCAGTAAAATAAAATAATTTTCTTCCAAAGAACTTGGATCATCTTATTTTTATGACATGAGAGCACAGCACTTTTTTTTTGCTGTTTCAGAGGTGGGGAAGTTGAGCGAGAGAGTTTCAGACTCCCTAGAGGGGAGTGGTTAGAGGCAGCACCCGGGTCTTCCGTGAGGGTCCCATGGGAGTGCTGTGGGAGACTTTAATGAGCACTGCCTTTGTAGTCAGACAGGCGTCTAGCCATGTCATGTCAACTTGATTGGATCGAGAAGTGCCTCGAAGATAAGTGAAGCACATGTCTAGGTGTGCTTGTGAGGGTGTTTCCAAGGAGGATTAACTGAGGGGAAGATTTGTCCTGAATGGGGTAGCACCACCCAGTCAACTGGGGGCCCGGATGGAATAAACGAAGAAGGAAGAAGGCTGCTAGCTCAGGCATCCACTCTCTGCTTCCTGGCCATCATGATGTGAGCTACTCTGCTCCTCACCACCCTCCCTGCCTTAATTGGACTGAACCCTCTAAAACTGTGAGCCAAAATAAATCTTTCTTGCCTCAAGTTGTTTATGTCAGATACTTTGTCGCAGCGATGGAAAGCATGACCAATACATCTCTCTTCCCTCAGGATGACACTCACCCTCTGTCTATAGATGCTGGAGTCAGTTCAGACAACACTTGAGGACTTCCTCTGGACTTTAGACTTTGTATGTTGAGAGACTGAAGAGGTATACTTTCCTCTTATTAGAAAATTTTGCTAATTAAACTGAGAATATGCATCGTGAGCAAGCAGAGACACTTGGGTCCCCATAAAGTACTGCATTTCTATATGATATATCATCTTTCCAAAATAAGAGTCTTCATCTTCTCAAAGATGGGCAGTGAAAGAGTCTCTGGAGGAATGCAAATATGCAGCCAGCTAGAATCGTGGCAAAGAAAATTAGCTCTCAAGATTTTTCCTTCTCTTTACCCCTCTTTTTTTCATATGTGCAAATTCTAGGCGTTCCTGAACTAAAGAAAAGCTGAATTCATGGGTTTTGATTATTATTTATAAAAGGTAATAAAATTTTAGGGATATCAACATTTTCTAGCTACATTCATTTTGTCTTTTAAACGAAATTAAAATGAGTAACAGTAATATGCTATTGCTTGTTAGGTCTTTGATATATGACAGTCCCTGTAGAACCATGGTCTCATTTACTCCTGACAACAGTCACAGAATATAGATATTTATGTGCTGATTCCTGTGACAACTGTCACCAACATGGTATAGCTATTTGGACTTAGAACTGAGACCACTTGTGTCAATACAACTTGTTCCATGAAAACTTTGCTTGGAAGAGATAAGACTGAAGCCAATAAATAACTTCTCTGTTTGCTTCGGGAAATTCCTGCTGACCCTTTAGCTGAGAAAACAGTCTGCTCACCTGGACAAACTGTTCACTCTCATCACATGGTTTGATCATCAAGACTTTCTTTAAGATGCTCAGCTTCTTAGTCTAATGTGTCCAAAGTGTCATGACCTTAGCCCAATTCTAATCAGTCCCTCCTTGAAAGACTCCCTAAAAATCACTTAAACCCAAATCCCCAAGAGCTAGAAATATCCTCCCCTGACTTCTCTTTCTGAGTTACTCCTAAGACCTTGTCAATGTGATATCTTCCTTATTCGATTGTCTGGCAGTTTTTTGGTGGAGTTTGATAATTTTTATTTTAAAATTGAGCAAAGAGGAGCCCAGAGAGCTTCAGTGACTTGTCAAGTTCATCCCTTTAATTTAGGGATGGAGCCAGGATTTGAACCCAAGACCATCTGACCCCATCTCATGTTCCTGATCACTCTGCCACTGTACCTTTCAGCTGGAAAGAAAGTCCAGTCTCTTCAGTTTTATTTCTGGATTTATTTAAATTTCTAGGATGAAAAAAAAATCCAAGCAGCCATTGTCTTAGTCTGTCCCTGTTTCTAGAGCAAAATGTCTTAGATGGGTAACTTATAAATGACCAAATTTATTTCTAAGATTCTAACAGCCTTGAAGTCAAGATCAAGGCCAGCAGATGAATCTGGTGCAGGCCTCATCTTCACAGAGGCTACTTGAGGCATCCTCACGTGGGGGAAGGGCAAATGCTGTGTTTGCACAAGGGGAAAAGACAGAGTCCATCATCTCCTAATTACCCCTAAAAGTCTTTCCTCTATATACTGCTGCATTGGGAATTAAGTTTCAATATGAATTTTGGAAAAGACACAATCAAACCATACCAGTGATTTAGTTTACAGTCCTATAAAAGACAAATGCCATAGGACCTTGCATGTTTAATTAGCCATGGCAATTTGGTGCTCTATTTCAGAAGGAACCCTCACCAACATTCTCTAAATAAAAGATATAAATCAAACAAGGACCAGAAGAACCAAACAAATGAATGGTGTAGCTTTTAAAGTATTAGTAAATTATACCACTGGTATATTAGTTTCCTAGAATTGCTTAGCAAATTGCCTCAAAGTTGGTGGTTTAAAACAATGGAAAATTATTCCCTCAAAATTCTAAGGTAATCAGGGTTGTGTCTCCTCTGGGGGCTTTGAAGAACAATCCATTCCACACTTCTCCTGGCTCTGGGGGCTCCCAGCCACCCTTGCTTGGTATTCCTTGGCTTTGGTGTCCCGGACTCCCTCTTTACATGGTTCTCCCTCTGTCTCTGTGTTTTCTTTTCTATTTCTTGCAAGTACACTTGTCATCGGATTTATTCTCTGCCATAATCCAGGGCGATCTCATGTTGAGACCTCTACCTTATTTACATCTGCAAAGACTCATAGTCAAAGTTAGATCACATTCTAAGGTTCTGAACTGGCATATCTTTTGGAGGCCACAATCCAGCTCATGGCAGTTGGTAAAATTTATTATTGATCCTGTATTATCATCAACATATCTAAATTTTACTATAGATATCATAGTAAATTTTACATATATAAATAATTTTACTATATTTAAAATTAAAATGTCAAGCTGGAAGTAGTGACACATCTATAATCCCAGCACTTGGGAAGCACAGGCAGGAGGATCTGCAGTTTGAGATAGCCTGTCTTACTAAGTGAGTTCCAGCCTAACCTGGCCACATAAAGAAACCCTGTCCCAAAAAACAAAGATTAAAAAAACCAAAAAAGTCAATCAAGAATAATACCAAGAACACTGTAATAATAACTTTATTTATATTTATCTATTTGTTTGTTTGTTTATGGAAGTACTGGGGCTTGAACTCAGACCTCTCACTGACTAGGTAGTCAATTTACCACTTGAGCTACACCCTCAGCCTTTTCACTTTAGTTATTTTTTAGATAGTGTCCTGCATTTTTGTCCATAACTATCCTAGATCATGATCCTTCCACCCATAGCCTCTAGTGTAGCTGGGATCACAGGTATGAGACACAATGCCGAGAATATTAATTGAGATGGTGTCTCAGTAGCTTTTTGCCCAGGGAGGTCTTGAACTGAGATCCACCCAATCTCCACCTCTTGAGTAGCTGGGATTACAGATGCATGCCACTGTGCCTGGCTATTAATAACTCTTTTTAAAATATGTAGTCCCTCCAGGAATGGGGGGAGGGGAGGATAAAAGAAAATGGTGGAGAGGGTGAATTCAAGTATGATATATTTGATATATTGTAAGACCTTTTGTAAATGCCACAGTGTAACCCTACACAGCACAATTTAAAAAAAGGAAAAAGAAAAGAAAATATACAGTCTTTGAAAAAAGTTTGATATGAAAGCACTGTCTGTGGGGTATTCTGGAGATTGATGTCTGATTGTGGAAGTGCATGTATAGAAGTTCTAAGTAGTTTTATGCATATCATTAATCCTGATGTAGATATAAAATGGCTTTGTGAACAGATTATTTTCCAGAAATGTGTCAAACATTTGGTATTCCAGATACTAGGGAGATTTCTGAATGAAACTTCTCCAGCTTACAGAGAAAAATGAGAAGGAAGACCATGGGTTGGTAACTTGATCACCAGCCCCAATTTAAAGCCATCAATAGAAAATACAGTTGTGTATTGCTTAACAAAGGAGATATATTCTGAGAAATGTGTCCCTAGGCAATGTTGTCATTGTGCAAACATCACAAATTATACGTACACAAACCTACATGGGTAGCCTACTGCACACCCAAGCTGTATAGCACATGTATGAGGTAGCCTGTTGTTCTTAGCGCTGCGGTGAGCAGAACAAGAAGAGACTAAGTCAAGTGAAGAGAAAATGATGACGTGGTTGGCATGACATGTAAGAGGCTTTTGTAAATAACATAGTGTGTCACAAGAAACCTTCTTTGGTAAGCAGTAGAAAAAGTGCACTCTAAAATAATGATGAAAAGTGTAGCAGAGTAAATACACAAACCAGAGACATAATTGTTTATTATCATCTCCAAGTGACACATAAGGTGTTGTGCTATGATGTCACTGGGTAGCAGAACTTTTCAGCTGCATTATAACTTGATGAGACCACTGATTTATGGGCTCTATCGTTAACTGAAGTATCACCAGATAGTACATCTCTGGTTCTATGATATGCTGGTAAAGATGTATGGAGTCACAAACCAGGCATGGTGGCTCAGACCTATAATCCCAGCAGGGCTACTTGTTAGTGATGTCTAACATACACGTAAATGACAGCTCAATAACATTCAGGAAAGCATCACACTCAGGCAAGCAGCCCCAGATCAAGAGAAAGAACACTACCAACACTGCTGAGGTCCTTTCCCAGTCTCCACCACTCTCATGGTAACCACTGTCTTCATTTCCAGCACTAATGATTTTTTTTTACCTGTTTTCTAACTTTAGGCATTGCCATTATGCAACTATTTTGCATATATAATAAAGATCTTATTTTTAAAATTGTGGCAAAATATATATAACACAAAATTTGCTATTTTATCCATTTCTAAATCTATAATTCATCTACATTGCCATGTAACCATCACCACTATTCACTACTAGAACTTTCTGAACATCCAAACCAGAAACTATGCTTAATAAGCAACAACTCCTTATTTTCATCTCCACCCTGCTAACCTCTCTTCTTCTTCCTTCTATGAATTTGCCTATTCTGAGATGTTCAAATAGATGGAATCATACAATACTGGTCCTTTTGTGTCTGGCTTTATCGCTTCCCCATGCTATCGCCATCCTTATTTTATAGGTGAGGAGACTGTGGTACAGAAACATTCAGGAGGCAAGTGGTGGGCCCAGGAGATGAATGCAGGCAGCCTGGCCTCAGAGCCTGAGTGTTTCGGTGCTTGTTGGGCTGTTTCTCAATGGGTCTTGTGTTCACAGTAAATGATAGTCATTCAAAGCACAGGCCATCTGAGTGATGCTGACTGCATCATAGTGTCTGCCTACTCAGAGTAAGACATTTCTTCCCTGCGTTGCAAAAATAATTGTTTCCCTGTGCCTTCTTGGACCAGGTTAAAGAGCAAGTTTTCCTTTTAACTGCAGACTCTTAGCTGTTTCTGCAGTACCTGCTCCCATCCCTGAGATGACTTCCTGGCACTCACCCCAGAGCCACCATTTGGCTGTCTCATCAGTCCCTGTCAGGTGAAACTCATCATTCCACTCTTCCTAACTCTGCGTGGTTTGCTCAAATAATCAGTTTGGTGCAGAGCCTGCTGTTGACATGCGGACTGGAACAATCCCTTTTTGGAGACAAAGATGTCAGTCTGGCTCTTATTAGGAGCTGGGGAGTCTGGAGGGCAGACACCAACGTGTTTCATCCAAAGTGAGTCAGGGACTGACAGAGGCAGAGTCCCAGTTCCTCCCATCTTCTAGCAGTCAAGCCACAAGGGCTCATGTGTATTTACAGTTTGCACAAGTCTAATTCATACTTGCCTCAAACCCCAAATCCCAGCATCTCGGGAAGCTGAGTGCCAAGAAAAGATGGGCCGCCATGTCTGTCTTGGTGGGCATGCCTTAGCAGCAGTGGTGCTCTCCAGTAATGGGATGCTGTCTTCTGATGCAGGAATGGCATGCCACCATGAAGCCAGGAGCACATTTTTAATTTGGGAATTTGAAAACCTGAGGCCCTTTTTGTATCTATCACTCAACTTTTTTTTTTTTAAATCAATACTCTGCCAACAGATTTTTTACTATACTGCAGTGAATTACATTATCTTTCTGGTCACACTTGTCATCTAAGACAAGAGAAAATCTCATCAAAATGTTGGTTCCTCCTCCCCTATTTAATTTTTACAGAATTTTGCAGCTCAGACTGTCTATGTCTTTCTCCTGTGTGAACTCATCCATTCAAACACCATTTGTGCTTGTCAGAACCCACTTGGTTATAAGTAACAGAAACTCAACTCAATCTGAAGAAAAATGGGAATTCATCGACTCACATAATTATGAAGTTAACTTCAGAATTGCCTTTGTCCTGGGTCTCAATGCTATAACAGCAGGTGACCTCTCTCCCTCTGTTACTTGAGTCTTTTTCCCCTCTTTCTTATGTGTTGGACTCATTTTCCTTAGGCCATGGCCTCAAGGTCATAGGAAGGGGTGGGGCCCTGGTAGATGAAAAGGGGGAGGCTGGTAGGTTTAAGCTTGCATTGGACCAGTTTAGGAATCCTTCTTCATTCCCAATTGTGCCATCAAAAGTCCTTAGCTAATCTTTATTGAAACTATTCTGGTCATTTACATATCCCCAAATACTCACTGTGGCCAGTGGGTGGCATATGCAGACTGTTCAGGCCTGAGACCCCTCCTCACTAGTTGGTCACAAGAATGCTTAGCACTTTGATTAACTGCTCCATCATGATTAGTAGACAAGCAAAAGGGGTAACACTACCTCACCCACACTGTCATTATCCCTCAGCTGGAACCCCATAATGGCCTTTGAATGGTTTCTCTACATCTTCCTTTGTTCCATATAGTAGCCAGTGAGAACATCTCAAAATATAATACAGGCCCCTTCACCCTTGCTTGAAGCCCTTCAGTAACAACTCATTGCTCTTCAAACATAACCTCATGTTGAAGGCTCCCAAACTTATCTTTCTCCTGTTTGGACCTCAACCCTGAATGCTGGGCTCAAATATCCAACAGCTTTCTGGACATATTTCATGGGCATCTCAAACTTAATCTGTGTCTCTTGGTACCCCTACCCCATCTCCCATCTGCACTTCTTTTGGTTATAAGCAAGAAGTTACATTGGATAACTTAAGCAGAGAGAATGTACTGGAAGGCTTTGGAATTGGCAGAATTGACGGGAGGCTGGAATCCTGGACTTGGAAAGTAAGAGGCTTAGCAAGTGCTTTGTAAAGGGGGAAAAATCGTTAGGTGATTGCCTATGAAGGGACTGAATTTTGTCCTATTCAAGATGCAAATGCCAGGGAAGGAATATATCATCGGACTATGTCAGATATCTGTTACCTCTTGGCTCGACTATAATACATAAGAAAGAGGTATTACCAACAAGTGGTGAAAGTTCTGTTAGGGAAATGGATGCTAGACATTCAGGTACCTGACATAGATCCTGACTACATCTTCTTCTTCCCCAACTCAGCAGATCACCTCCCCATTCAACAAGTTGCTTACGTCACAAAGCTGGAGGTAAGCGTGAGTGCCTCCCCTCCCCTCTCCTCCACAGTATCACAAAGGCCCTACAGCTCTACTTTGAAAACGTGCTCACATGTGCCTATTTTTCTCTCTCACCAGATAGGTGAACTTCAAAAACACTGTAAGAGAAACAAGCCAGAGAAAAGGACAGGTAATTCTATAACATTCATAAGAGGTACCTAGAATAGTCACAGAGACAGAAAGTAGAATGATGGTTACTAGGGAGTGGAGCCAGGGTTGGAAGGGGGAGCTGGAGTTTAATGAGTACCATTTCAGTTAGAAGTGGTAGGGTTCTGGAGACCCTGTTGCTGGCTGCATGGTACTGAGAGCACACTTAGTGCCAATGAACTACACATTCAGAACTCTTTGCCCAGGGCTTAAAAGGAAGTTATGCATTTAGGCATTGAGTTCCTCTC
This sequence comes from Castor canadensis, assembly GCF_047511655.1. Classification (NCBI taxonomy): domain Eukaryota; kingdom Metazoa; phylum Chordata; class Mammalia; order Rodentia; family Castoridae; genus Castor; species Castor canadensis. The sequence goes on along the minus strand of NC_133393.1, from coordinate 131,086,074 downwards.
TCCCTTTCTTTCTTTTTTTTGTTTTGTTTTCTCCGCCCTTTCTTTCTCACTTCTTCTTGTGGCAGAGGTAGCTGGCCTGCTACCAAAGACTCATGCTCCCTTTCCAATGGGTAGAGTTGCTGCTCGACCATGTCCAGGAAGGCACACAAATCTAAGTGGGGGCCGTATGACAAGGTTTGTCCAGCAGAATGAAGAGAGTCACTTACGTCACTTTCCTGTTTGTGGTGTCCTTAGAGGGCACATGTTGGAGATGGCAGTGCCACAAAATAGAAGAAGGCTGGATTCCTGAGTCATCATTGGAGGAGAGCTACTATCAGATACATCTGATTTTTACTTTTCATGAGCAAGAAATACCCTGGGCTTGTGTGTTACTGGGCTTTCATTTAGCCTACACTTTTACTCTTCTTCCTTTGTTAAACATTCCTCAGCTCCTAAAATTTGCCAAGCACTATTGCTAGGTATTAATGATGTGAAGATAAATAAAACGTAGTCCCTTGAGCTGAAGGAGTTCACAATGTAGGGGAAGAAATGCATAGATGTTTCCATATTTTTTGTTATAATGTGTTAAGTTCTACATGGCAGATACATATAGAGTATCCTAGCAGAGCAGAAGAGGTAGCCTGCTTAGGGTGGGGAGTGGAGTAGAAAAGATGACTAGAGGTCAGCTAGGTGGCAGGTGTTCCAAGGAGATGGGCATATACAAAGGTGGAAGCAAAGAAATCAAGTTGATGAGTATTTGCGTGCAGTAGAGTGCAAAGGCCTAAGAAGCTAACAGATTGAGAAATTTTGGTTAGGATGCTCTGTTAGTGTGGTTCCAATGGAGGGAAGTTTACTCAGCAAGCACAATTATAACAAAGCCTAAAATGTAATTTAAGCTCTATTTAAAAACAAGAGTCAGCTTAAGGGACCACCATATCTTTAACACTTCAGGGAAAAATATTATTGGGAGTCAGCTTTGAAGGTTTATTTTCACATGTCTTTAAACACTGGTAAGTGCTTAATTCAAATGGAGCATGACGCTACCTAAAGCAAACCAAACCGCTATTTCAGAGGCAGACAATTGCATGTTTTTCATTTCCTGTGTGCTTAGCAATTCTGCTTTTTATGGGATATCACCTATTTGCTCTGCTTTCCAGAGAGTTCCAATAGTTGGTGAACAAAAGGCCTAGTTAAATTATATCTCTACTGGTGATATTACATTGAATCATAAAAGATGGTCAGTATTCAACTATTTGTATATAAAGAAAGGCAAACATATAAGGTTCTACCTAACACAACCAAGGTGGTAGTTTGAATTCTCAATCCCAATTCCTCACTCCCTGTAGTAGTAATATATAGTCTGCACTCTAGTCACTGCTCCCATAGGAGAAGTAGACTTCTTGCTCCTTGACTGTGTGCTTGGTATAGAAATTGCTTTGGACAATGACATGTTAACAGACATGAAACAAGCAAAGGCTTGAAATGCACCTGTGTGGCTAGACTTTTCTTGTGCGTCAATATCATTAGGAGAAATACACGTTCCCAGGTAGCCCCTGTACTTTCATATTGGGCCCAAAATAATGGAAGTTTTATCTTTCTTTGAATGACAGGACGTTCTTTTTCTACTTCTCAAAGTTGTCATCTGTGTGTTGATTTTGTCTGGGGTAGCCATCATGAGACCATTATGAGAGCTTGCCTTAAAAAGACAAGCTATCACATGGAGGATGGTGTAGAGGCAAGATGTGAGAACTATTTGTCCTGATAACATCAAAGAGTTACTGAATTCCCCTCACTCTGAAACACCCCACCTCTACTCTTCCTGCTATATAAAATAATAAATGTTCTTGTTTTAAAGCCGCTTTGAGTTTTCTAGTACTAGCAATTGGTAGCATCCCAATTGATTATACATGTCATGATTTCTAATTGATAGAGATGTTTAAGTTTGTAAAATATCATAAGGGAAAAACTGAGTAATTATTCCCACCTTACAGATGGAGGTCTTTGTCAGCCTTGGTTAGAGGTTAATGCTGGAGAAGGTTCTTTGAAAGTTGGATCAAATCTGACTTCTGGTCTGAACCAATCATTTTGGCTCATCATCAAACTCTGTTTTGTGTTCTTTCCACTCTTTTGAAGTGCCATTTCTTTTATGGAAGCAAATGTCCAAATGTGTAGAAGTTACGAGTTGTATGTCCTGTTGGGCAGGGGCTTACAAGTGAGGCTAATTCATAATTAATGTCTATAAACAGCCCTTACTCCTTTGCCAGCACTGTAGAAGAAAGCAATACTGTATGGTAGAAGGAGAAGTCTTTGGGGTTAATCAGTCCAGATTTCAAGTCTTGATTATCTGGGTCACCAGATAATGTCGTTAAGCCTCAGTCTCCTCATCTGTGGAATAGGGATAGTGATATGAACTGTCATGATTGGGGAGTGAAATATAAAGTGTTTGGCACATAAATAATCATTGTATTCTTCCTCCCCAGGTTCTAGGAGAAAACACATCTTGGATTATGAAAAGGACCAGGCTAAAAATTTAAGAGTGGAAAAGCTTGAAAAAGCCCACACCTTGTAGCTAAATTTAGTAACAATCACTTTCAAAAATCAGGAATAAGACAGGACCTCCTGGGAGGAGCTATGTGTTTCTAGGGGAAAAGATAGTGTATTAATAGAAAGTGGTATAGCTCCTTTCACCTCTGTCCCCCCAACCTATGTATTTACTTTTTAATGTAAAATACATGGCAAGCAAACTATCCTTGAGTATGGTGTTATTTTCAGATTCTTCTGCCATTCAAGCTCAGGAACTATACTTCTCCTGTCATGATTATTCTAAATAACATTTCCCCTAGGATATCATTTCATGTTGATAAGATTATTATCCATGTCCCAGGGTGGCCATGAACTCATGATCTTTTTGTCTCACCTCCTGAAGGCTGGGATAGGCAGGCACAAAATTGCTTCTTGATTGTCTAGAATTTGGTGACATTAGTTCTCCCAGGCAGTGTGTGTGTGCGTGCATGCGTGTGTGTTACACATTTGTACATACATCCACATACAACTTCTAGTGGTGAGAGTTCAAGTTGTCTGAAGGGATCCAGCTGTGTGGACCAATGAAATTTCCTGTCCCCTGTAGAATACCTGATACTGTGAGGGTGGTCTGGGTCAGGGTGGTGACAGTAGAGGTGAGCAGTATTAACATTCTGAATTATGTGTTGAAGGTGGGATCAACAGAATTTGTTGACCAATTGGGATGGAGTAAGGGAGAATAGAGGAGTCAAGTTTAACTCCAAAGCTTTAGTATGAGCATCTGGAAGGATGGAGCTGCCATGAACTGGAATGGGGAAAATTATGGCTATATCAGGATTTGGGGAAACAGCAGAAGCTCAGTTTGGGGACAGTTTTAAAAATGCCTTTGCACATTGACATAGGGATATTAGGCAAGCAGTTCCTCGAAGAGTCTAAAGTCCTAGGCCCTGAATATAAAGCACTCATCCCAGCACTCAGAAAAAGGTGAGCTCAGTAAGTCACAATTCCCCTCCTGCCTCATATTCCCAACTCTCACATTTTGTTCATAAATACTGCACAGAAGGGAGGACTTCCAAGTCATTTCTGATCTTCATCACTATATGGCTTCTTATCTGTACAAGACTGGGCTTGCTTTATAAAGAATAAATGTCTTAGATCTTGGGAGGTGGCTCAAGTGGTAGGACACCTGCCTAGTAAGCACAAAACCCTGAGTTCAAACCTCAACATCACCAAAGATTTAAAAAGAGTCTAAGACCAAGTTGGTTTTTCAACCTCAATTTTATAAGGAGGATGACATAATTATGGATGCAATTCCTTTTCCCACTTTCCAAACCAGTAGCCAATAAAAATAAAAAACAACAACAACAAAAAAACAAATAAACAACAGCCTTGGTCAGCATTCTCTGTGTTCTCTCCTAACCAAGCCAAAACCTTCTTTCAGGGCAATGATTTTCTCTTTGGATACTCAAAGAAGCAACTCTTCACTTTCTGCTCTTCCCCTTCCCTGCAATCAATGGTTTTGGCTTCTCTCCTGCTCCAGAATCATCTTCCTCTTTGTTCTTCTTTGCTCCCCCTTTGTCCCTAAGCTTTGGGCCCAGTCATCCCTGGGGACCCTATTTCCACAGTTTTCTCTGGATATCGAATCCTGTTTTCCTTAGATAATGAGGAAAGAACTATGAAATTCTTCGGAAAGAAGAGCTGGTCCAATGGCCTTTGGGTATTTGAGTGATTGAAATGGTTTCAAGGGGCTCCTTTGTTTCTGTTCTCAGGGGCAGTGTGTGTCCCTGTCCTGCAGGTCTTTTTAGTTTTTGGAAGGTAGCCATGAACCAAGAGGTGTCCACACTTGAACAAAGTGGAGAAAGCATCTTGCCAGCATCTACTTTTGGGTGAAAAGTAACATCGGGGATCTGCCCCTTGGTTTCAGGCATTAAAGTTAATCCCTGGAGTTTGGGGAAACATATCTAGTGGAGAAGAAGGGGAAGGAGAGAGGGACTTCCAGAGGTAGGAAAGCCTTTGTGTCTTCTGATTCCTCCGGTCTGTGCAACACAGGGAGGTATTGGGGAGAGCTGAGGGCTATTGTCTTTTCTCCCTACTTTCATGCCTGGTGCTATTTCAGGGAGGTCCTTGTGTTCTAGGGAGGCCCTGGATAGTTCCTGAATGGCTCTGGCTTTTACATGACAGGTGCACCTCAAGGCAGAAGCAACAGCTCAGATGTGGCCAAGTCTTGTCCAAAGCTTCTCTGCTCCATCTTCAGCTGATTCTTGGAGCCATGCTTGTGAGCATCTGGGAAACTGGGCACAGGTATAATCCCACCGTTGTTTGATAACTAGCAGACACATAGGCGAGACAAGCCAGAAGCACAGCCAATTCCCTTAAGGAGTATGGGCAGAGTCCATGCCAGCAGGAGGGGCAGGAGGCAGGGGCTACTAGTGTAGTGAGCCAAGCTGGCATCCTCAGCTTCTGGCACAAACTCCAGGTCTCTGACCCGCATCTTATTCCATCCCTCCTGACGATTCATTAGAAGGTTGAGGGAACGCAGAAGGCTTTTTATAGGCATCTTGGTTCTGCCTCAAAGGGTTGCTGAAAACAAAAAAATATTTCTGGAGTGGAAAGATCTTTAGAAATGTCCTTGCCAAAATGTTTTATTTAGCTCTTCATCATGGGACATATTTATGTAGGGAGGATTTTCCTAACACCTTCAGAGCTCAGAGGGGTGTTGAACACAGGTGATGTTTGGGTTGTCAAGGAGATGGGAGGAGCAGGGTTAGGGGCTTGGGGTTGGCTTTGGTTCTAGCTCTTTTAAACCTGGGGATGTTTCTAGAATTACCAAGCCAATTTCACCAACCACCAAGCCCTGAGAGTGCTGAGGTCCTATAGGGATCCCCATCTATACTCATTGTTCCCATGGAAACAACAGATGTCTGATGGAAAATAGAAAGCAACCCTTTCTATTTTACAATGTCCAATAGACATCACCCTTGTAAAAAACAAGGGTCTGGTTTTCATCTCTGCTCCTCGAGCTGGGCCAGCTTTTCCTGTTGTCTCTTTTATGGAATTTGGAATAGGGCTAAAGGAAAACGCCTAAATGGGAAGGAGGACTTCCTTCCCCAGAACAGAGGAGGGAAGGAGGGAACCAGTTTTAAGAGGCAAGTTTTGACTCGCTGCTTCCACTCACGGCACTGGAGACCCCACACTGAGCTTGTTTCTATGTAGGCCCCTGTGTTTTTCTTCTTGTTTTCTGCAGGAACTGTCTGGACTTCTAAATTACAGGGGGAACAGCCTGGGAACAGAAAAGCTGCTCTCATCTGCTTTCTGGCCTGCCCGAGAGGCTACAGAGTCTTGAGGTTGCCAGTGTGTCCTGTCAGAGCTTGCGGTCTGGATAATCCTGATGGGATTTGGAGAAGGGCACAGACACTTGCACATTTATGAGCAGAGCAGAAGCTTGATCCCTTTTGGGTTCATCAGAATGTCACTGTCACTACTGATAATTCAATAGTGTCATCTTTTCCATTGCCTCAGCACCTCATGTAGGGACTGTGATGTAATGGAAGAAACCCCACAGCACGAGTCAGAGTCCCAGGTTCTGGTCCTGATTCTGTACCCATGAGCTGTGTGACCTGGAATGAGTAGGTTACCTTCTCTAGGCTTTATGTTAGACATCTAACACAAAGTAGAGGGAGAGATACTGACAGACTGCTTTTAATTTTTTATGGTGGTAAAAAATCATAACATAAAACTTACCATTTTAACCATCCTTAAGTGTATAGTATATTACAGAAGTGTATAGTATATTATAGAATATTACACAATAATATGTAATATTCACATTATTGTGAAATAGACTTCTAGAACTTTTTTTATGTTGCAAACCTGAAATTCTGTATTTATTAAACAACTTCCCTTTCCTCTTTGCTGAAGTCCCAAATAACCACCATAATAATTTTTTGATGAATTTGACTACTTAGGTTAAGTCATGTTAGAGCAATCATTCAGTATTTGTCTGTTTGTGACCAGCTAATTTTGCTTAGCATAATTTTCTCAAGGTGCATCCATATTTTAGGAGGTAACAGCATTTCCTTCCTTTTAAAGGCTGAGTAATATTTCACTGCTATATAACCTCTTGCTTATCCATTCATCCATAGATGGACATTTTAGTTGTTTCTGCCTCTTGACTAGTGTGAATAGTGCTACTATACACATGCGTGTAGAAATATCTATTCAAATTCCTGCCTTCAGTTTTTTTGGAGATATATATATATATATATACCCAGAACTGGGGTTGCTAGGTCATTTGATAGTTTTGTTTTTAAGTCTTAAACATCATATTGATTAACACTTGTTTTCACAGTGGTTGTACCATTTTTCTTTTATGGTTCTAGATTCTTATTGTCTTGACCCACTCTCTCTTTTTTTCCTTTCCAGGAATATAAAACCACTGATTGCCACAGGGTATGTTTGTAAGAAATTGTATCCATCAGTGACTCTGATATTTCTTTTCTTTATAAAGGTTGGGCTTCTGCGATGTGTGACAGGAAGCGAAAGTATGTTCTTTAGGGTTTGATATAATTGGATATCTGTGACTTGAAAAGTGTGGAATGGAAATCTTTTTCCTTCTAAAGCCAACATTTCTTCAGAGCTGACTATATGTTGATAATTTTTCTAAGTGCTCTGCATGTATCACACATTTATTCCTCCCAACAACATTCCTATGAGGTAAGTACCAGTGTTACCCTCATTTCACAATGATGAAATTGAGGCAGATTGCAATTAACTTCTGTAAGATTACATAGGTAATCAGTTGAGGTCAGAGGTATCCTTGCCTCTTGTCCCTCTCATCCTTCCCAGTAGTCTTGAATAAAGAGCTCTTTAGACTTCATGCTATTACCTAGTGTCATCTCAGATGCTTCTCTCCTCCCACCTCTCTCCCTTCCACACCTTTCATCTGTGCACTCTGGAACCCTATTCCTAGATCCTTAATGTTTCTTCTAAATGCTACCCCGGTTTCTGCCATTTGCTGAAACCTTAGCTCTCCCCAGGAGCCCCGCCGGGCTCCTGGTTCTCCTTTATCCTACTTAAGTAGAGAGGGCTCATTCTCACCCACCCTCTGCCCCTTGGGGCTAGGATTTGGGAATGAATATCTCCTTTGCTCTCCAAAGCTGTTTCCAGGCCAAGTACTTCCCTTCTCATGTAAAATTCCCTTTGGCTTTGAGGTTCTCACCTTATCCTGTGTCAAGACTATCATGTATCAATCAGCCACCAGTCTCCAACAGTCACAGGATTTTGGCAGCAGGCTCATGACCTTCTCTTCCCATGTTTGGCCAGCTGTCAGCTGGATGGCTCTAACATTCAGGACCCACTGGTTTCTGAGGTTTAGTTTCAGCCTCAGTGTTTGTCACTTGACCTCTACTTGGTTATACTGGTGTTTCAACAGCCCTATCCAGCTGTGTCATTCAGGATTGCCCTATCCTGAAATCTCCAACTCTAGTGACCTTCCAGTTCACTCATTCCCTCACCCCCATGACTCATTAGTAAACTGATGGTTGTGTCCATTTTTACCCATCTTATATCCTCTCTGGTCTTAGCCTCTATCTTCACCATTGTTAGATGTATTTTCTCATTTACTTCCTTCACAGCATTTATATGCCAATCCCTACCTCTTCCCTCTGTTTTGGAGAATGAAGCATCTTGCTTCATTCAAAATCAGTGCTTCAACCTGTGCCCTCCACTCCTGCTTCCCCTTCTGAGGGTCTTCCGTCAGTTGTTCTGTCTCTGCCCTGTATCTTTGCCTTCATTCTCTCTCCCAACAAATGTGTTCAACTCTTGCCATTTCACTCCTTTCCTCAACCCTGCACCCACACCAGAGTGTCTATCCAACTATGCTCTTTCTCCTCCAAATTCCTAGAAAGAGACTCTCTACTTGCTCCTTTTAACCCTTTGGTCCACTGAAGTTCAACTTCTGTCCACAAGGCACGTGGGGTAGTGGATGCCTGATTTGTCCACTGATTCCGTGGAGGATGCTACATTGTTTACTAAGAATGCAACCTGAGCAGGTGAGTAAGCTTGAGGAGCCTGGTGATGCTTGCAGTATGTCTGGGGTGGGGGAGGGGAAGGATCACTGAGTGGTGCCACTCTGGGCATTTTAACTGAAGTTTAACTTGCACAAAAACTGGAACATAGAAGCTGAGTTTCCCCCTCCCATGTCCCTGCTCTTTGGAGCTCAGATGTCTTTGTTTAGCACAAGATTGAACCAAGTGATCAGCAAGTGTTTTCCAGCTTTAATCATCTTCATATAATAGAATTTCTCCTAGCAATGTCTTGAGTTTGTAACTTCCTTGGAGACAAGGCTTTCAAAAAAGCTTTTGTTCTTTCCAAAGACCTTTCTAAACAAATATCAACAAACATCATTTAAAAGACATTGAATTCATTTCATAATAGTCTGTTACCTCATTGTACCTCTTCTTGAGTAAGCAAAACCAATGTGTGTGCGGTGATGATGGTGGTGGTATGAGAATTAAAGTGGTGATGTGGTTTCCATCCAAGTTAGGTGTGTGCTTTTCAAAGAGATCCTCAGGCTACAGGACATGATCTTTGAGGAATAATTATGATTCAGTTAAATTTTGGACCAAAGAAGAGCTGATGATTTTTAGACAGATGGCGGCTTTTGTGGATGGAGCTGGACAAAAACAATATGAAAAGAATGCAGGATCCAATGAGGCAGGAAAGAGATTAGTTGAATTCAGCCTAGGCTAGGGGTTTCTGAATTCCTTCTATCCAAATTAGGCTGCTTTAAAAAGGGCCAGGGTATTTGCTATTTCAAGACAATCGGGAATGTTCTGATTCCAGAAGATTGTCTTTGTGATTCAATGTAAAATATGTAACTTATTTTAACCACAGGATGTTAAGTTGAAAGGTTATAAAGATGTCAGTTAAGTTTGTAAACAGACCTGGAATATTAATGAGAATTCTTATTATTATACTCTAAAGTTTATTTGGTTAGGATTACAACAAGAGATCTTTAAACGCTAGGAAAGTTTTTCTTGTTCTGATTATAAATTTTTCCAACAGGCATCTGAATATAAAATCTGAATATCTTATATTTATGAATGCAGTTTAAAATTAAAACTGTTTAATTGATTAAGTTTGTAAATGAGATTAATTATTTAGGCAGTCCAGTCTGTCAACTGGAGTTGCTGGAAAGTTTCAAACCGACTTTCGTATTCTACTGGTTTTGTAATTAGAGTCACATTTTGGACTGAAAGTAATGAAAATTAGGTTTTAAAATATGTAACTTTGATAACTCAAATGTTAATTTAAAAGCCACATAACTGAAAAATCTTTTCTATGAGAAAACGTCTCTCCCACCACTATATAAAAAATAGGTAGAGGACAAGCAAAGACAGGTAGGTTGAAAATGTCCAGGTTGGATGGGGAACACAAGGGGCCTGCTACAGAGAAGTGAGTGCCTTCGGGATACAGAGGCAGATAAAATGAGGGAGGACTGGGGTATGCTCAGGATTGCTTCCTAAATTACTTTGTCTTACATTTTTATAACCCAAATACTTTGGCAAGTACTCAAGTTCACATCTTACATCTTTACATGTCTTTATTATACAGGTACCAAATCAGGATTAAGCTGGAGCAAGGTAATTCTGAATATTGGGAATATTGGTTGGTTTCTCAGCAGCTGAAGCACAGTATTGCATCACTGTGAAATGATTTTCTTGACTCTTCTACAAACTGGGGATAAAAAGTGGTAAAGGAAAAATAAGCATAATAAATTTTTAAATAACCAGAAGATCAAGTCAAGTCCATGTTCATTTCTGGCTCTTGCAATTACATTGAGCCAATGGGGGAAATAGCAGAAGCAATTGTCTTTGAGATGTCTCAGGTCCCCATTCTCTTCCCCTTCTTAAAGTTATCCCTTTGTCTTCTCTGCTCATCAGATTCCATGATCAGGGAGAATCCCCACACTGGTTGACACTTTCATGTGGCTTTAAGTTGAAGGAGTAGTTTATAAGTCTTGTATTTAGTTATGGAATGGAAGACTGGTACAAGACCACCTGTATGAGAGTGATTATTAATGATTATTGTTGATAATGATTGTTATTAAGTGGCCACCACCTTACCTGAGAATGTCATTAGAAAAGGTGAAGTATAGGTAGGAACACACATAATTTTTATAAGAGATTTTTATGAGAGAAAGAGGTGTTGGTTATAACTATTCTAGGGTTGTCCTGGCAGACCAGATGGTAATTCTATGTGCAGGAGAGCAGCTCCTAAGCATACCTAGTCATGATCATTTGAACAGATATTTTTAAAAAAATTCTGTGCTTGACATCTTCATTTGAATTCTGATTCAGTTGCTATGGGATGTGATTCATGGTCAGCACCAGTGTGAGAACAACTACTATAAGACCAGTGATTAGTTTGCTAGCCTATAATGAGTGCTTAAAGAAGCAGGCGTACAGTTGTATTAGTATGCATTCTTGTCACTGTGACTAAATACCTGACAAACACAGCTTAAGAGAGGAAGGTTTTATTTTGGCTCATGGTTTCAGAGGGTTCAGTCCATGGTCACTTGACTTTGTGTTTCTGGACCTGTATTGAGGCAGTACATCATGGTGGTGGGAGGGTATGGCAAAACTGTTCACTTCATGGTGGCCTGGAAGCAGAGAAAGTGTCAGAGAGAGGGCCCTGGGACAAGGTACACTTCCAAGGATATTCACCTTCATTCCCCTCCACCCCCCTGCAGTGATCTACTTCCTCTAGCTAAGCCCCAATTACCAAAGTATCCAGAACCTCTGAATATAGTGCCAACTAGCTGGGGGACAAACCCCCAGCACATAAGCCCTGTTGAGGGACACTTCATTTTCAAACCATAACAGTAGCATATATTCTATTTGCTTCTTTTTAGTATAATGCAGCACAGTTAAGATGTTGAGACACAGATTTCCTCCACTTTTACTCACATGCAAGCTGAAATCCTGAGCTTTGAACTAAATTTAAATCCTAAGATTTAAATGGTAGATTGTAAGCTCTTTCTATTTTGTCTTCCTCACCCCCACCTCCATTTGTGTACCTTTCTCTTCTTGCATTCATGTTTTTCTCTAATACGCTCATAGGTTGCCTCATGCTCTTTGTACTGTTTTTATATTCCTCAGAATAAGTAAAAATGAACACATCTCCATTAGTTTTGACAGCAAAATGCTGATTACTTGTCATCTCTACCTTAATGCAGATAATAGCACACTCTCTCCACCTCTTCATCTCATTCTCAGTACAACTCTGGAGGCAGGAGCAAGGCTCAAAAAAGTTACCAGTATTGCTCCAAATGACGTGGCTTGGAACTGACTAATTTTAGCTTACTTCATCACCAGTAAATGTTGATTGAATGCCTGGCTCAGGCAGGGCAGAGAGACCAGTCTAGGCTGTCCTGAGCTTGCTAATTAGATCATGCTGCTCTTTCCTTGGTACAGCCTGTCTTGTGGTATCAATGAAAACCAACAAATTAAAATGAACCTTGAAAACTTTAGATCATGTCTTGGTTTTTTTTTTTTTAATTGTATCCTATCCAATCCTACAAGTGTTACAATTTGAAAAATACAAGAAAGCATAAACAAGAAAAGAAAGCTCAGCAATAACCAAAGAAAAATCACTATCTACTTTTTTTGTTAAGCCACGTGAACATACACCTACAGCATCCTCATCTTTGATAAAACACAAATTTGACCATTGTGGGTTTATACATCATTTTGTATTTTCCCTCAGTGATTGTAGAATGGTATAATGGCTGTATGGATCAACGTTGCATTATTTAAGTGATCATAATTCATTTAATTAATCCCTGATTGTTGATTACTTGGATTGTTTCCAGGCTTATTTTTTTTTTTTTTGGCAGTACTAGGATTCAAACTTAAGGTCTTGTGCTTGCTAAGGAAGTGCTCTACCACTTGAACTGAACCTCCAGTCCTCCAGTACCACTTTTAAACACAAGGCTGTGTTGTGTACCTCAGCTACCCTTTAAGTATCAAATCTATAGTCAAAGACTTTTAACATGCAAAAAGTCAGAGTAGATGCAGTCATGATTCCCATCCTGAGCAAACTTCTGGGCATGAGTGCAGCTCACCAGGAGATGACTGGAACTGTCAGCAAAAGCACTGACAGTAAGCACTGATAATATTTCTTTGTAGGCCTACAGCTTAAATGAAGGTAGGATCAAAGGTGAGGGAGTAGCATGCAAATGTTATGCATTCTGATAAATTAGAAGTAACAACTAAAAACACTAGAGAAGAGAAAGACAGAGGGGAAAAAAAAGAAGACCATTAATTGATACGTAGGTAGTAAGTGAGTCACAAAACACCATTGAAAGGTAAAAACCAATTGTAGAAAATTGGACCTATGTGAGGACCTGTAATCCTCGCATTAGGGAGGCTGAGGCAGGAGGACCATTAGTCCAAGGCCGGTAGACCCTGTTTCAAAAAAAAAGTCTATGTAAGGCAAAGAGGATTGTGCCCATTTAAAAATAAATTACTAGTAAAAAGGTAACCATGGCTACTTTCCTAAATACTAAAATCTAAAATATATGCCAATAATAAAATATTATATTTACAAACAAATATATCAAGAATGATCGGCAAACTCGTAAAAATACCCACCCAAGAGGGTTAGAGCAATAAAAGTACAAAGGACAGGTATGGGAGTTAGACTTCTTAGAGCTTACCTTTTTTATGGTTTTGACTTTTGAACCATATAAAAATTATATGCATTCAAAAAATGAAACTAAATTAAGAAAGTAAAAATGGCAAACACTGAAATGGAATGTGAACAAACAAAGAAACCCAACTTCAGAGCAAATTGCATACCTACTAGGAAAGCATATGTACACATAAAACAGAATTAATTCAAGTCAAATTTTAATACATCTCCATACTATACATTCTATAAACAGAAAGAACTTTAAAGAAATATTTAATTTTACTTAGTTCTTTGTGTTGGACTTGGTAACTGACACCAAGATTATCTTGCGTGTGCTAAATCATACAGAAAATCATATCTTAAACTTTTTAGAAACCACAGTTCTCACTGCAGGAGAAGATAAAATGTAAAATGGTGGAAGACAGAAAGATTTCTTTCATACTGGATTTGAATAGGTGTCAGTATGAACTCCTGAGGTCCTGAAAAGACCATCACCTAGCTTTGTGCATTGACAGTGTGTAGTAGACACAGTGGGTTCCATCAGCAATGAGCACCTCTGTAGTCAGAGCTTGGTTTCTAAATATCATTCTTCATTGAAAAGATCTTGGGCTCTTTGGAGAAACTGCTGATTCTAGGTCTGAGACAGGTGAACTTAGAATCCCATGTGTCAAAAAGTAAGGAAAATACTCAGAGGCCAATGGGAAGAAGTTAAAATGATGCAGAAATGAACTTGTAGAGGTCCCTGCTGGACAGATTTGCGTCAACTTGAGCATCTAAATGAATAAAGGCCCTAATGGGAAAAAAAGAAACTCTCTTCTTCACAAAAGAATGCCAATGAATAAATGTGGAAAGAAAGACGGGAGTCCTTCTAGACATACCGCTGCAGTGCATGTATTTTAACAGGATTCTGGATTTTAAAAATATATAAAGGTTATTTTGAGGATATTGGGGAAATGTTTTCCTGAATGCTGTGTTAGATGATATTGAATCAATGTTAAATTTATTAAGTCTAGCAATTGTGATAATGAGGAGAATGTCCTTGAAGTATTTAAGGTGCAGTGTCATTGCATCTATAATCTGATTTGAATGGAACAGCAAAAAAATAAGTATAGATTACCAAAGTGATAAAGCAAATGTGGTAAAATGTTAGCAGCTGGTAAATCCAGGTGAAGGTTTCTGATAGTTATAACTTTGACGTTTTTTTAAATAAAAAGATGGAGAGCAAAATGGCTTTATTATAGAAGAAACAGAACCAACATAACAATAAGGAATTATAAAATTATAACATCAACATCCTTTTTTTTGTCAGTACTGGGGTTTGAACTCAGGGCTTTGTGCTTGCTAGGCTTGTGCTCTGCTGCTTGAAACACACCTCTAGCCCCTCATGCACTGCTTATTTTGGAGACAGGGTCTCACTTTTTGCCCAGGTTGGCCTGGACCACCATTCTCCTATTTTAGGCTTCCCACCATCACTGAGATGACAGGCACATGCCTCTGCATCCACCTATTGGTTGAGAAGAGGTTTCACAAACTTTTTTGACCTGGGCTGGCCTTGATCTGCAATCCTTCCATGTCAGCTTCCCAAGAAGCTAGGATTATAGGTGTGAGCCATTGTATCCAGCTAACATTGTTGACTCTCTAATGACATAATGGATCTAAGCAATGATTGCTGAAATCATTGAATAAAAATTGATAAGAAAATGTATAATGGGAGGATTAGGCTGAGAGAACCTGAATCCACTAACCAATGTAACAGGCCTTTACTGTCTTCTTATATGATAGGAGAAGTACTACCTATAACACAACTTGCCAAAAAACAGTAAGCATAATAAAAAAGATGCTGAGTTGAGTTGGGACTCTAGCTCTAACTACTAGTTTATAGGGGATAAAAGAATGTATTCAATGACTTACAGTTGGCCAAATCCAAAATATGAGAAATTCTATAGTACAAAATGACTTGACTTCCTCAACAAATAAATGACATAATAAAAAGTGGAGACATTGCTGTAAGATTACAGACTTAAAAGAAATATCAACTAAATCCAGTCTCTGGAACTTTTAGCCCCAAAGGTGAACAAACTGTATCAAGACATTTTTAATATTTTGAAATTATACACGAAGAGGTATTTGATGATATTGAGAACTTATTGCTGAAAGAGTGATAGTAGGTAATGTTAACTTAAAAAAAAATCCTTCCCTAATCTTACTATAAATCTGACTAGAAGAAGAAAAAAGTTCTCATTTTTTTTTTAAGAGATTCAAACTGGAGGGATTCCAAGATGGCGGCTAGAGGTAGGAAGCAGAAAGCGAGCCTCCTATAGTGAAATCTTGGAGAGACGCTGGAGACACACTTTGCAGGCATAATCACCGAGAAAAGGCATAACTTTGACTCCTCCACATCTTCAGCCGGCGCAGAGAATCTCCACTTCACGTTAAACGGAGAACCGAGGAGGCCCCCGGGGCCGCTAGTGGCCGGCGCCCATACGGCTTGGGAAGACGCGGACCAGGTGAGCTTCGCGGTACCGCGGTTCCCCCACAGACAAGCCTGGGCCAGAGCAGCATAGCCCCCTGGACAGACTGACCTCCACCCGGGAAAAAAAGAGAAACTGAGTACTAAGCAATAAGAACAGTTAAGACGCTGGAAAGAGGGTGGGGCGCCCTGAGCGCTGAAGATTGGGGGAAGGGAATCCTTCCCGGGACTGGAAATAAACGAGCCGGGCGGGCCGGAGAGGCTCTGGAGGGAGCGGGGCGCGCCAGCAACCAGGAGCGGGGACGCTTGTGAGAGGAGGGAAGACCCACTTCCCACGTGAACTGTAAATAAACACGCAGGCCTGACAACGCGGGGCAGTGTCGCCTTTCCCAGTGCTTGGAAAGGGAAAAGCCTGTGGCAGAGGCCCCCCTCCCCCGCACAGGAGAACTCTGAGCAAACAAAGCCTGTGGGACCAGGTGAGTGCTAAGCTCACCCCAGAGATCTGCATAAATAACGCCGCCAGCTACAGGCTCAGAGCAGCAGGCAGGCGAGTCACAGTTGCAGATACCACTCTCAGAACTGCCTCCAGACGCTTTTTTTTTTTTCTCCCTACCTTTGATGAGAGAACAACCGAATTACACCTGCAAGCCGAAAAACTTACTGAAACTATTGCATTTGAACTGGGGACACTTGGTGGGGCTTTTTTTTTTTATTTTTTCTTCTGTGTGTGTGTGAGTGTAGTTTTGTTCTACTTTATGCATCCCCTTTGATGAGACAACTACAGAACAACATCTGAGGCACCAACTCCAGGACTGGAGATTAAGACGGACATCCAAATTATTAAGACTGAAATTGCATTGCATATAAACTTGGAAGTTTTTTGGTTTTTTTTTTTTTTTTTTTAATTTCCTATTTTCCATTTTATTTTAATTCATTTTTATAAATAGATATTACTTTCATATACTTATTTTCTATTTTTTTTATCTTTGATTTTCAATCCTCTCTCTGTCTCTCTATTGTCTGTTCAGCTTACTGTCGATTAGTACACTAACACTCCCTGTTTATACCTTTGAAACTCTCTTGTCTGATACCTTGTTCTGCTTTCTCCCTCTTGTCTGTATATTTGTTTTCCCCTTTTCTTTAACTTCTTGCTTTCCATCTCAGCTCACTCTTCCGTTCTCAATATTACCATTGTTATTATTACAAGCTAGAAAATACTTAATTACACACAGTACAGGGACAGTAACAACACCAAGGACAATGACAGGAAGACAGAAAAAACAAGGAAACCAGTTTCCCCACAGCAAAAAATTAGTACAGGAACCAGAGGGGAATGAAGAGAACAGAAACTCAGAGCCAGACTCCAACAAAATGAAGATAAACTATGCCAAAGGACCCAATGAAGCCTACAAGAATAATTTAAAAGAAGACATACTACAAGTACTCAATGAGAATTTTATAGAGATGATACTGGATAGGGTCAACCAAAATGTACAGGAGACACTCAAGAAATTCCAAGACAATAAAAATAGAGAATTTGAAAAAGCAAAAGAAGAAATAAAGGAAACCATAGAAGCACTGTATAAACACCAAAGTGAAAGAGAGAACACAATGAATAAATGGATAAATGAACTCAGGACAAAAATAGACAACAATAAAGAAGAAAACAGCCAGGATATGGAAAACCTCAGAAAAAAGAACGAAACAGAACTGCAAAACAAAACGGAAAGCCAATCCAGCAGAATAGAACAAACAGAAGACAGAATCTCAGAACTTGAAGATGAAATGGTAATTAAAGGAAAAACCGAAGAACTATTAATTAAACAACTCAAGACCTGTGAAAAGAAAATGCAAGAACTCACCGACTCCATCAAAAGACCAAACTTGAGAATCATGGGCATCGAAGAAGGAGAAGAGGTGCAAGCCAAGGGAATGCGTAATATATTCAACAAAATAATAACGGAAAATTTCCCAAATCTAGAGAAAGATATTCCCATACAAATGCAAGAGGCCTCCAGGACACCAAACAGACCAGATCAAAATAGAACTACTCCACGACATATCATCATTAAAACAACAAGTTCAGAAACTAAGGAAAGAATATTGAAGGCTGCAAGAGAGAAAAAACAAGTAACATACAAAGGTAAACCCATCAAAATCACAGCAGACTTCTCAACAGAAACATTAAAAGCAAGAAGAGCGTGGGGTGAGATCTTCCGGGCACTGAATGAAAATAACTTCAACCCCAGGATACTCTACCCAGCAAAGCTATCATTCAAAATAGATGGAGCAATAAAAGTCTTCCATGATAAGCAGAAACTAAAACAATATGTGACCACAAAGCCACCATTACAAAAGATTCTGCAAGGGATCCTGCACACAGAAAGTGACACCCAACTTAACCATGAAAAGGCAGGCAGCACCAAACCACAGGATAAGAAAAAGCAAGACAGTAGAGAGTAACATCAAGTTAGGTACACACAATCAAACCTTCAAACAACTAAGATAACTAAATGGCAGGAATCACCACATACCTATCAGTACTAACACTTAATGTCAATGGACTTAATTCACCCATCAAAAGACACCGTTTGACAAAATGGATTAAAAAAGAAGATCCAACAATTTGTTGCTTACAGGAGACTCATCCCACCGACAGAAATAAGCATATGCTTAGGATGAAAGGCTGGAAGAAGATTTACCAAGCTAATGGCCACCGAAAACAAGCAGGAGTAGCAATACTTATCTCTGACAAAGTAGACTTCAAACCTACATTGATCAAACGAGACAAAGAAGGACATTCCATACTAATAAAAGGGGAAATAGACCAAAAGGAAATAATAATCATCAATCTGTACGCACCCAATGTCAACGCACCCAATTTCATCAAACATACCCTAAAAGACCTAAAAGCATATATAAACGCCAACACTGTGGTTGTGGGAGACTTTAACACTCCATTATCATCAATAGATAGGTCATCCAAACAAAAACTCAATAAAGAAATCCAAGATCTAAAATATGCAATAGATCAAGTGGACCTAGTAGATGTCTATAGAACATTTCATCCAACCTCTACACAATATACATTCTTCTCAGCAGCCCATGGAACCTTCTCCAAAATAGATCATATCCTAGGGCACAAAGCAAGCCTCAGCAAATATAAGAAAATAGAAATAATACCGTGCATACTATCTGACCACAATGCAGTAAAAGTAGAACTCAACAACAAAAGTAAAGACAAAAAACATGCAAACAGCTGGAAACTAAATAACTCATTACTTAATGAAGAATGGATCATCGATGCAATAAAAGAGGAAATTAAAAAGTTCCTAGAAGTCAATGAAAATGAAAACACAACCTACCGGAACCTATGGGACACAGCTAAGGCAGTCTTGAGAGGAAAGTTTATAGCCATGAGTGCATATATTAAAAAGATTGAAAGATCCCAAATCAATGACCTAATGATACATCTCAAACTCCTAGAAAAACAAGAACAAGCAAATCCCAAAACAAATAGAAGGAGAGAAATAATAAAAATAAGAGCTGAAATCAACGAAATAGAAACCAAAAAAACCATACAAAGAATTAATGAAACAAAAAGTTGGTTCTTTGAAAAAATAAACAAGATCGATAGACCCCTGGCAAACCTGACTAAAATGAGGAGAGAAAAAACCCAAATTAGTAGAATCAGGAATGCAAAAGGGGAGATAACAACAAACACCATGGAAATCCAGGAAATCATCAAAGACTACTTTGAGAACCTATATTCAAATAAATTTGAAAATCTAAAAGAAATGGACAGATTTCTAGATACATATGATCATCCAAAACTGAACCAAGAGGAAATCAATCACCTGAATAGACCTATAACACAAAATGAAATTGAAGCAGCAATCAAGAGTCTCCCCAAAAAGAAAAGTCCAGGACCTGATGGATTCTCTGCTGAATTCTATCAGACCTTTAAAGAAGAACTGATACCAACCCTCCTTAAACTGTTCCATGAAATAGAAAGGGAAGGAAAACTGCCAAACACATTTTATGAAGCCACTATTACACTTATCCCAAAACCAGGCAAAGACACCTCCAAAAAGGAGAACTATAGGCCAATCTCCTTAATGAACATTGATGCAAAAATCCTCAACAAAATAATGGCAAATCGAATTCAGCAACACATCAAAAAGATTATTCACCACGACCAGGTAGGCTTCATCCCAGGGATGCAGGGGTGGTTCAACATACGAAAATCAATAAACGTAATAAACCACATTAACAGAAGCAAAGACAAAAACCACTTGATCATCTCAATAGACGCAGAAAAAGCCTTTGATAAGATCCAACATCATTTCATGATAAAAGCTCTAAGAAAACTAGGAATAGAAGGAAAGTTCCTCAACATTATAAAAGCTATATATGACAAACCTACAGCCAGCATTATACTTAACGGAGAAAAATTAAAACCGTTCCCTCTAAAATCAGGAACCAGACAAGGATGCCCACTATCTCCACTCCTATTCAACATAGTACTGGAATTCCTAGCCAGAGCAATTAGGCAAGAAGAAGGAATAAAAGGAATACAAATAGGTAAAGAAACTGTCAAAATATCCCTATTTGCAGACGACATGATCCTATACCTTAAAGACCCAAAAAACTCTACTCAGAAGCTTCTAGACATCATCAATAGCTATAGCAAAGTAGCAGGATATAAAATCAACATAGAAAATCATTAGCATTTCTATACACTAACAATGAGCAAACTGAAAAAGAATGTATGAAAACAATTCCATTTACAATAGCCTCAAAAAAAACAAATACCTAGGTGTAAACCTAACAAAAGATGTGAAAGACCTCCACAAGGAAAACTATACACTTCTGAAGAAAGAGATTGAGGAAGACTATAGAAAGTGGAGAGATCTCCCATGCTCATGGATTGGTAGAATCAACATAGTAAAAATGTCGATACTCCCCAAAGTAATCTACATGTTTAATGCAATTCCCATCAAAATTCCAATGACATTCATTAAAGAGATTGAAAAATCTACTGTGAAATTTATATGGAAACACAGGAAGCCACGAATAGCCAAGGCAATACTCAGTCAAAAGAACAATGCAGGAGGTATCACAATACCTGACTTCAAACTATATTACAAAGCAATAACAATAAAAACAGCATGGTACTGGCACAAAAACAGACATGAAGACCAGTGGAACAGAATAGAGGATCCAGATATGAAGCCACACAACTATGAGCAACTTATCTTTGACAAAGGAGCTAAAAATATACGATGGAGAAATAGCAGCCTCTTCAACAAAAACTGCTGGGAAAACTGGTTAGCAGTCTGCAAAAAATTGAAACTAGATCCATGTATATCACCCTATACCAAGATTAACTCAAAATGGATCAAGGATCTTAATATCAGACCCCAAACTCTTAAGTTGATACAAGAAAGAGTAGGAAATACTCTGGAGTTAGTAGGTATAGGTAAAAACTTTCTCAATGAAACCCCAGCAGCACAGCAACTAAGAGATAGCATAGATAAATGGGACCTCATAAAACTAAAAAGCTTCTGTTCATCAAAAGAAATGGTCTCTAAACTGAAGAGAACACCCACAGAGTGGGAGAAAATATTTGCCAATTATACATCAGACAAAGGACTGATAACCAGAATATACAGGGAACTTAAAAAACTAAATTCTCCCAAAACTAATGAACCAATAAAGAAATGGGCATGTGAACTAAACAGAACTTTCTCAAAAGAAGAAATTCAAATGGCCAGAAAACACATGAAAAAATGCTCACCATCTCTAGCAATAAAGGAAATGCAAATTAAAACCACACTAAGATTCCACCTCACCCCTGTTAGAATAGCCATCATCAGCAACACCACCAACAACAGGTGTTGGCGAGGATGTGGGGAAAAAGGAACCCTTTTACACTGTTGGTGGGAATGTAGACTAGTACAACCACTCTGGAAAAAAATTTGGAGGCTACTTAAAAAGATGGACATCGATCCACCATTTGATCCAGCAATACCACTCTTGGGGATATACCCAAAAGACTGTTACTCCAGAGGCACCTGCACATCCATGTTTATTGCGGCACTATTCACAATAGCCAAGTTATGGAAACAGCCAAGATGTCCCAGCACTGACGAATGGATTAAGAAAATGTGGTATCTATACACAATGGAATTTTATGCAGCCATGAAGAAGAACGAAATGTTATCATTCGCTGGTAAATGGATGGAATTGGAGAACATCATTCTGAGTGAGGTTAGCCTGGCTCAAAAGACCAAAAATCGTATGTTCTCCCTCATATGTGGACATTAGATCAAGGGCAAACACAACAAGGGGATTGGACTATGAGCACATGATAAAAGCGAGAGCACACAAGGGAGGGGTGAGGATAGGTAAGACACCTAAAAAACTAGCTAGCATTTGTTGCCCTTAACGCAGAGAAACTAAAACAGATACCTTAAAGCAACTGAGGCCAATAGGAAAAGGGGACCAGGAACTAGAGAAAAGGTTAGATCAAAAAGAATTAACCTAGAAGGTAACACCCACACACAGGAAATCAATGTGAGTCAATGCCCTGTATAGCTATCCTTATCTCAACCAGCAAAACCCCTTGTTCCTTCCTATTATTGCTTATACTCTCTCTACAACAAAATTAGAGATAAGGGCAAAATAGTTTCTGCTGGGTATTGAGGGGGGGAGCGGGAGGGGGTGGATTGGGTGGTAAGGGAGGGGGTGGGGGCAGGGGGGAGAAATGAACCAAGCCTTGTATGCACATATGAATAATAAAAGAAAAATGAAAAAAAAAAAAAAAAAAAAAAAAAAAGAGATTCAAACTGAAGTGCTTAAGACTTGAATACCAGGATGTTATTTGCCTTAAGCTATTCTAGCAAAAACAACAGCAAAAAAGAATGGTGGGGAATAAATGAAGCAAGAGCAGAGCAAAATGTTGATAATTAATTAAGTTGATAAATCGATTAAGGTATGTCATATTCTTTTTGCATTTGTGTATGTTTGATAATTTGCATTATAAAAATTTTTAAGTTGTAATGAAATTTCAGTAAATATGCCTTTGTACATCTTTCAGATTATTTGGTAGGAATAAATTCCTAGAAGTAGAATTGTAAGTCAAAGTTCTTGCATTTTTTGGGGGGCAGGAGGGAGGCATATACTCAGCCTATGCAAGTGCTCTACCATTTGAGCCATGCCTCCAGTCCATAAGGTCATATATGTTTTGAGAAATTTATATATATTGCTTAGCTTAAATAAGTAAATAAATAAACAAGTGAATAAACTTTAACCAAAATTTTAGTAGCTTCTTCAGAAATATTTAATTTCTATTAAAAAATCAATGAGTACACAGGAATTATTTTTGTTTGTTTCATTATTTGCCAAGGGGAAAATTATAGGTGTGTCTTTGATGACTGTCCCTATTCCTATAGAGTATTGGTTATTAAAATTCTTCCTCATTACTGTTTGGGGATGCTCAGCTGGTTGAATGTTTGAGGATGTGCTTTTGTCAAAGGACACTTCTGTTCAGCTTTGGAGAAAAAGTTGAGTTCCCTGGTTTTACTTTTTTAATGATGAGAATTTAGAGTCCTTTGTCTTAAACCATACAACGAGTCAGAGAGATTTCATTCTATAGTGCCAGAATTGCTGAAATGTGATTATATGGTGAGGGAACCTGAGAAGGCAGCACAGGTGGAGGTTACGCCTGGGGAGAGGCAAAGGGATCAAAAGCACTCGGTAGGTGAAAAGGACTGAGCCTCTGAACATTCCAGGCAAAGTGTGATGGTCAGGATCTAAGAAATAGAAGGGGGGGGTGGGAGGAAGAAGCAGTTCTTTCTTATCTCTCATGTCAATGATTTGCTTACTTCAGTAAATATTAGAGGTATCTAGGTTGCAGGAGAGAAAACAAATTCGCACCCATGTCCCTGTCTCCTGCGCTATAGCCCATCTCCACCTGCCCCTCACTTTTAGCCAGGAATGCCCTTTCATCCAAGATTGAAATGGGCTGTTTGGAAAACCGTCACAGGGATTTGTTCAGGCAGATTTTCATTAAATATGCTGAAGTGACAGTTCACATGTTTTGTTTAACAGTCACAGGGTAAAAAATAAGAAAAACACATGCACATTGGGAAATAGTTCTGCCATAGAACTGAAGTACAAAGGTCCATGGGACTGCTTACTGAAAAATGTGTTGCCAGGAGGTGCTTTGTACATTACATGGCCATGAAATAGACCCAACCTGCTATACAGACAAACTCTTCATGACAAGGGGTTGTGGATACTCCCAAGTATTCCCACCTGTTGTCAGGTTAAAACTTGCCTCATTATACTGGAGGTTGGCTCTCTAACTTCTCAAGATGGACATTTTTGTTATAAGGAGACTGAGTTGGGCTTGAGAGCACATACCTATAATTTCAGCACTTGTGAGGAGGAGGCTTGAAGATCAAGATTTCAAGGCCAGCCTTGAGTACTAGTGAGAACCTGTCTCAAAACAACAACAACAACAAAAACCCAAACCAGAACAAAACAAAACTAGAACAACAAAAAACCAAAACAAACCAAAAAAGTATGAGAAGACTACTGTGGTCATAGAAACTTTGGTGCCCCTGTAGATTAGGGAATGTAAGAAAATCAGCCTGCAACAGCTCCAATCTCAAACCCTCCCAAATATCTGGCACCATGCAAAGTGCTCTGTATTCACCCGAGAGCCCCCACAAAGCCTGTTTTTTTCTTGGAGTTGTCAGAGCATGAGGTATTTTCATCAATCACCTCAACAGCAAATCCAGAGACAATTGATTTGGATTAAAGATTCTGACTGAAATGATCGGAAACCAACTGAAGACAATTTTGGAACAATCTAAAGAAGGAAGGGAGGGAGGGAAAGAAGAAAGGAAGAGGAAGGAATTATGAACACAGAGCTTTCTCCCTGAGACCAAGGGTATGTTTATATATGAGCCTCAGGAAGTGACAGGGATTAAGGAGATGGAAGGTCAGGGAGCTCACTCTTTGCCACTCTTCTGCTTCATTCTTTTTCAGTAGACTATGCTTCAGGGTTCACATGTTGTAAGTACAGCCACCTTAAGAGATTGTCTTAATGTCATACTGTCAAACTTATTGGCTAAAGTTATATGCTAATTTTGGTCCAATTAATAATGCCCAGAAAGGAGAGCACATATTGAAACATAAAGTTAAACATCAGAAGGCAAACGTCCTCATCTCCACTCTGCCACCATGACCAGTGAGGAAGGGTGGTAGTTAGCAGGGCAGATGCACTAAAAATGATGTCCTATCCACCATGGGCAGTGTTATCATATGAGTGTGATTACCCACTATTCTAGGTCATTCTTTTTTAATTTGTAGACTATGTAGTAAGCACCTATGATAAACATGATGTTGAGTTAGGTGCTATGAAGACACAAAGAAGAGACAGACATAGTTTATCAATTTGGGAAAGCAGGGTGTAAATGTATTAGAAATTAAATAGCACTCCAAGGTGTCCGGCAGCAATCACTGTGGTAAAGAACTAACACAAGTCAGAGGATGTGGTGGGGGAATCACAGCATATCTTAGGAGTCATCTTCACAAAGCCTCTTTTCAATGAAGGACTCCTGCTGTAATATTGGTGACAGACACTGGATCTGCCAGCCTCAATGTGAATAAAATCAGAATGCTTTATGAGGTAGAGAGCCATTGTCATTGTGATATGATGTTAATTATTAGTCTGTTCTCCTTTATAATAAAATAAAATGAGCCTCTTCATATATTCTGATCATCCATCCTGCCTCTGAGTATCCTTTATATATGATGCCTATCCAATATTTGAAGGTTTATAATGGCTTCCTCCCTTCCCAGCTCCAAAGAATTGATTATCCTCAATCATGAATCTTCCACAATTCTTCAGTGGTTCTGTAGGAGACCTGTTAGATTCCTCTTGAACCTCACTGTCCTCATCTGAATGAGATATCTATACCCTTCTTCAATTGGGAGCACCTTTGAGACAGTAGATCTGGCCTGACCTATGTAGCCTATATGGGGAATGTAATGAGATGTTTGTCTGGTGGTGCATAGAAAGATAGCTTTTGTAGACAGTGGGACTGCAACTCCCAGAAAGTTAGGTTTTTGGTTTTTTTGGTTTGATTTTTTTTTTTTGGTAGGTATTTTTCTTTTGTTTTATTTGTTATTATTTTTTAAAATTTTATTATTCTTATGTGCATACAAGGCTTGGGTCATTTCTCCCCTCTGCCCCCACCCCCTCCCTTACCACCCACTCCACCCCCTCCCTCTCCCCCCTACCCCTTCAATACCCAGCAGAAACTATTTTGCTCTTATTTCTAATTTTGTTGTAGAGAGTATAAGCAATAATAGGAGGGAACAAGGGTTTTTGCTGGTTGAGATAAGGATAGCTATACAGGGCATTGACTCACATTGATTTCCTGTGCGTGTGTGTTACCTTCTAGGTTAATTCTTTTTGATCTAACCTTTTCTCTAGGTCCTGGTCCCCTTTTCCTATTGGCCTCAGTTGCTTTTAAGGTATCTGCTTTAGTTTCTCTGCATTAAGGGAAACAAATGCTAGCTAGTCTTTTAGGTGTCTTACCTATCCTCACCCCTCCCTTGTGTGCTCTCGCTTTTATCATGTGCTCACAGTCCAATCCCATTGTTGTGTTTGCCCTTGATCTAATGTCCACATATGAGGGAGAACATACGATTTTTGGTCTTTTGGGCCAGGCTAACCTCACTCAGAATGATGTTCTCCAATCCCATCCATTTACCAGCAAATGATAACATTTTGTTCTTCTTCATGGCTGCATAAAATTCCATTGTGTATAGATACCACATTTTCTTGATCCATTCGTCAGTGGTAGGGCATCTTGGCTGTTTCCGTAACTTGGCTATTGTGAATAGTGCCACAATAAACATGGGTGTGCAGGTGCCTCTGGAGTAACCTGTGTCACAGTCTTTTGGGTATATCCCCAAGAGTGGTATTGCTGGATCAAATGGTAGATCAATGTCTAGCTTTTTAAGTAGTCTCCAAATTTTTTTCCAGAGTGGTTGTACTAGTTTACATTCCCACCAACAGTGTAAGAGGGTTCCTTTTTCCTCACATCCTCACCAACACCTGTTGGTGGTGGTGTTGCTGATGATGGCTATTCTAACAGGGGTGAGGTGGAATCTTAGTGTGGTTTTAATTTGCATTTCCTTTATTGCTAGATATGGTGAACATTTTTTCATGTGTTTTTTGGCCATTTGAATTTCTTCTTTTGAGAAAGTTCTGTTTAGTTCACTTGCCCATTTCTTTATTGGTTCATTAGTTTTGGGAGAATTTAGTTCTTTAAGTTCCCTATATATTCTGGTTATCAGTCCTTTGTCTGATGTATAGTTGGCAAATATTTTCTCCCACTCTGTGGGTGTTCTCTTCAGTTTAGAGACCATTTCTTTTGATGAACAGAAGCTTTTTAGTTTTATGAGGTCCCATTTATCTATGCGATCTCTTAGTTGCTGTGCTGCTGGGGTTTCCTTGAGAAAGTTCTTACCTATACCTACTAACTCCAGAGTATTTCCTACTCTTTCCTGTATCAACTTTAGAGTTTGTGGTCTGATATTAAGATCCTTGATCCATTTTGAGTTAATCTTGGTTAAGGGTGATATACATGGATCTAGTTTCAGTTTTTTGCAGACTGCTAACCAGTTTTCCCAGCAGTTTTTGTTGAAGAGGCTGCTATTTCTCCATCGTATATTTTTAGCTCCTTTGTCAAAGACAAATTGGTTATAGTTGTGTGGCTTCATATCTGGGTCCTCTATTCTGTTCCACTGGTCTTCATGTCTGTTTTGGTGCCAGTACCATGCTGTTTTTATTGCTACTGCTTTGTAATATAGTTTGAAGTCGGGTATCGTGATATCTCCTGCATTGTTCTTTTGACTGAGTATTGCCTTGGCTATTCGTGGCTTCCTGTGTTTCCATATAAATTTCACAGTAGATTTTTCGATCTCTGTAATGAATGTCATTGGAATTTTGATGGGAATTGCATTAAACATGTAGATTACTTTGGGGAGTATCGACATTTTTACTATGTTGATTCTACCAATCCATGAGCATGGGAGATCTCCCCACTTTCTATAGTCTTCCTCAATCTCTTTCTTCAGAAGTGTATAGTATTCCTTGTAGAGGTCTTTCACATCTTTTGTTAGGTTTACACCTAGCTATTTGATTTTTTTTGAGGCTATTGTAAATGGAATTATTTTCATGTATTCTTTTTCAGTTTGCTCATTATTAGTGTATAGAAATGCTAATGATTTTCTATGTTGATTTTATATCCTGCTACCTTGCTATAGCTATTGATGATGTCTAGAAGCTTCTGAGTAGAGTGTTTTGGGTCTTTAAGGTATAAGATCATGTCGTCTGCAAATAGGGACATTTTGACAGTTTCTTTATCTCTTTGTATTCCTTTTATTCCTTCTTCTTGCCTAATTGCTCGTGTTAGGAGTTCCAGTACTATATTGAATAGGAGTGGAGATAGTGGGCATCCTTGTCTGGTTCCTGATTTTAGAGGGAATGGTTTCAGTTTTTCTCCGTTAAGTATAATGCTGGCTGTAGGTTTGTCGTATATAGCTTTTATAATGTTGAGGTACTTTCCTTCTATGCCTAGTTTTCTTAGAGCTTTATTCATGAAATGGTGTTGGCTCTTATCAAAGGCTTTTTCTGCATCTATTGAGATGATCAAGTGGTTTTTGTCTTTGCTTTTGTTAATGTGGTTTATTACATTTATTGATTTTCGTATGTTGAACCACCCCTGCATCCCTGGGATGAAGCCTACTTGGTCGTGGTGAATAATCTTTTTGATGTGTTGTTGAATTCGGTTTGCCATTATTTTGTTGAGGATTTTTGCATCAATGTTCATTAAGGAGATTGGCCTATAGTTCTCCTTTTTGGAGGTGTCTTTGCCTGGTTTTGGGATAAGTGTAATACTGGCTTCATAAAATGTGTTTGGCAGTTTTCCTTCCCTTTCTATTTCGTGGAACAGTTTAAGGAGGGTTGGTATCAATTCTTCTTTAAAAGTCTGATAGAATTCAGCAGAGAATCCATCAGGTCCTGGACTTTCCTTTTTGGGGAGACTCTTGATTGCTGCTTCAATTTCATTTTGTGTTATATATCTATTCAGGTGATTAATTTCCTGTTGGTTCAGTTTTGGATGATCATATGTATCTAGAAATCTGTCCGTTTCATTAAAATTTTCAAATTTATTTGAATAAAGGTTCTCAAAGTAGTCTCTGATGATTTCCTGGACTTCCATGGTGTTTGTTGTTATCTCCCCTTTTGCATTCCTGATTCTACTAATTTGGGTTTTTTCTCTCCTCATTTTAGTCAGGTTTGCCAGGGGTCTATTGATCTTGTTTATTTTTTCAAAGAACCAACTTTTTGTTTCATTAATTCTTTGATTTTTTTGGTTTCTATTTCATTGATTTCAGCTCTTATTTTTATTATTTCTCTACTATTTGTTTTGGGATTTGCTTGTTCTTGTTTTTCTAGGAGTTTGAGATGTATCATTAGGTCATTGATTTGGGATCTTTCAGTCTTTTTAATATATGCACTCATGGATATAAACTTTCCTCTCAGGACTGCCTTAGCTGTGTCCCATAAGTTCCGGTAGGTTGTGTTTTCATTTTCATTGACTTCCAGAAACTTTTTAATTTCCTCTTTTATTTCATTGATGATCCATTCTTCATTAAGTAATGAGTTATTTATTTTCCAGCTGTTTGCATGTTTTTTGTCTTTACTTTTGTTGTTGAGTTCTACTTTTACTGCATTGTGATCAGATAGTATGCGTGGTATAATTTCTATTTTCTTGTATTTGCTGAGACTTGCTTTGTGCCCTAGGATATGATCTATTTTGGAGAAGGTTCCATGGGCTGCTGAGAAGAATGTATATTGTGGAGAAGTTGAATGAAATGTTCTGTAGACATCTACTAGGTCCATTTGATCTATTGCATATTTTAGATCTTGGATTTCTTTATTGATTTTTTTGTTTGGATGACCTATCTATTGATGATAATGGGGTGTTAAAGTCTCCCACAACCACTGTGTTGGCATTTATATACGCTTTTAGGTCTTTCAGGGTATGTTTGATGAAATTGGGTGCGTTGACATTGGGTGCATACAGGTTGATAATTATTATTTCCTTTTGGTCTATTTCTCCTTTTATTAGTATGGAATGTCCTTCTTTATCTCATTTGATCAATGTAGGTTTGAAGTCTACTTTGTCAGAGGTAAGTATTGCTACTCCTGCCTGTTTTCAGGGGCCATTGGCTTGGTAAATCTTCTTCCAGCCTTTCTTCCTAAGCCTATGGGTCTCCTGTAAGCAACAAATTATTGGATCTACCTTTTAATCCATTTCATTAAGCGGTGCCTTTTGATGGGTGAATTAAGTCCGTTACCATTAAGCGTTAGTACTGATAGGTATGTGGTGATTCCTGTCATTTAGTTGTCTTAGTTGTTTAAAGGTTTGATTGTGTGTACCTAAGTTGAGGTTACTCTCTACTTTCTTGCTTTTTCTTTTCCTGTGGTTTGGTGCTGCCTGTCCTTTCATGGTTAAGTTGGGTTTCACTTTCTGTGTTTAGAATCCCTTGAAGAATCCTTTGTAGTTGTGGCTTTGTGGTCACATATTGTTTTAGTTTCTGCTTATCATGGAAGACTTTTATTGCTCCATCTATTTTGAATGATAGTTTTGCTGGGTAGAGTATCCTGGGGTTGAAGTTATTTTCATTCAGTGCCCGGAAGATCTCACCCCACGCTCTTCTTGCTTTTAATGTTTCTGTTGAGAAGTCTGCTGTGAGTTTGATGGGTTTACCTTTGTATGTTACTTGTTTTTTCTCTCTTACAGCCTTCAATATTCTTTCCTTAGTTTCTGAACTTGTTGTTTTAATGATGATATGTCGTGGAGTAGTTCTATTTTGATCTGGTCTGTTTGGTGTCCTGGAGGCCTCTTGCATCTGTATGGGAATATCTTTCTTTAGATTTGGGAAATTTTCTGTTATTATTTTGTTGAATATATTACGCATTCCCTTGGCTTGCACCTCTTCTCCTTCTTCGATGCCCATGATTGTCAAGTTTGGTCTTTTGATGGAATCGGTGAGTTATTGCATTTTCTTTTCACAGATCTTGAGTTGTTTAATTAATAGTTCTTTGGTCTTTCCTTTAATTACCATTTCATCTTCAAGTTCTGATATTCTGTCTTCTGTTTGTTCTATTCTGCTGGATTGGCCTTCCGTTTTGTTTTGCATTTCTGTTTCGTTCTTTTTTCTGAGGTTTTCCATATCCTGGCTGTTTTCCTCTTTTATTTTGTCTATTTTTGTCCTGAGTTCATTTATCTGTTTATTCATTGTGTTCTCTTTCACTTTGGTGTTTATACAGTGCTTCTATGGTTTCATTTATTTCTTCTTTTGTTTTTTTCAAATTCTCTATTTTTGTTGTCTTGGAATTTCTTGAGTGTCTCCTGTACATTTTGGTTGACCCTATCCAGTATCATCTCTATAAAATTCTCATTGAGTACCTCTAGTATATCTTCTTTTAAATTATTCTTGTGGGTTTCATTGGGTCCTTTGGCATAGTTTATCTTCATTTTGTTGGAGTCTGGATCTGAGTACCTGTTTTTTTCATTCCCCTCTGGTTCCTGTACTAATTTTTTGCTGTGGGGAAACTGGTTTCCCTGTTTTTTCTGTCTTCCCGTCATTGTCTTTGGTGTTGTTACTGTCCCTGTACTGTGTGCAATTAAGTATTTTCTAGCTTGTAATAATAACAATGGTAATATTTAGAATGGAAGGATGAGCTGAGATGGAAAGCAAGAAGTTAAAGAAATGGGAAAAACAAATACACAGACTGGAGGGAGAAAACAGAACAAGGTGTCAGACAAGAAGATTTCAAAGGTATAAACAGGGAGCTTTAGTGTACTAATCGACAGGAAGCTGAACAGACATTAGAGAGACAGAGAGAGGATTGAAAATCAAAAATAAAATAAAAAAGGTAAGACTAAAAATAAAAAATAAGTAAATGAAAGAAAAATTTAGTTATAAAAATGTATTAAAATAAAATGAAAAAATAGAAAATTTATAAAAACCAAAAAACCAAAAAACCTCCAAGTTCAAATGCAGTGAAGTCACAGTCTCCAATCCTGGAGTTGGTGCCTCAGATGTTGTTCTTAGTTGTCTCATCAAAGGGGATGCATAAAGAAGAACGAAACTACACACACACACACACGCACACACAAAAATAACCCCACCAAGTGTCCCAAGTTCAAATGCAATACAGTTTCAGTAAGTTTTTCAGCTTGCAGGTGTAATTTGGTTGTTCTCTCATCAAAGGTAGGGAGACAAAGAAAAAAAAAAAAAGAGTCTGGAGACAGTTCTGAGAATGGTTTCTGCAACTGTGGCTTGCCTGCCCACTGTTGTTAGCCTCCTGTTGCTGGAGGCGTTATTTATGCAGATCTCTGGGGTGAGCTTAGCACTCACCTGGACACACATGCTTTGTTGCTCAGATTTCTCCTGTGCATGAGCCTCTGCTACAAGCTTTCTCCTTTCCAAGCACTGGGAAAGGTGACACTGCACCCAGGTTCTCAGGCCTGTGTGTTTATTTACAGTTCATGTGGGAGGTGGGTCTTTCCCCCTCTCCTGTGCAGTTCTCCTCCCACTGCCACTTTCACAAGCTTTCCTGCTACTGATTACTGGGCGGTGCTGCTGCTCCTGCCAGCCGCCATGTTGTTTACAGCTCACGTGGGAAGTGGGTCTTCCCTCCTCTCCTGTGGAGTTTTCCTCCCTCCACCACTCTCACCAGCTTCCCCACTCCTGGTTGCTGGGTGCGCGCCCCTGCTCCCGCCAGAGGCTCTCCAGCCCGTCCTGCTTGTTTATTTACAGTTTATTTACAGTCCCGGGAAGGGTTCCCTTCTCCTAATCTTCGGCGCTCAGGGCACCCCACCCTCTTTCCTGTGTGTCTTATTTGTTCTTATTGCTTATTACTCAGTTTCTCTTTTTTTCCCCCGGGTGGAGGTCAGTCTGTCCAGGGGGCTGTGCTGCTCTGGCCCAGGCTTGTCTGTGGGGGTATGGCGGTACCTGGTCCGCGTCTTCCCAAGCCGTCTGGGCGCCGGCGACTGGCGGCCCGGGGGCCCTCCTTGTTTCTCCGTTTAACATGAAGTGGAGATTCTCTGTGCCAGCAGGAAGTGTGGAGGGGTCAAAGTTATGCCTTTTCTCAGTGATTATGCCTGCAAAGTGTGTCTCCAGCGTCTCTCCAAGATTTCACTATAGGAGGCTCGCTTTCTGTTTCCTCCCTCTAGCTGCCATCTTGGAATCTCTGGTTTTTTTGGTTTTAAAGAAGATTTCTATCCAAATTTTATCCAACCTTAGTCTCCCCTAAATTCAGTTCATAGACTACCTGTATCCAAATCAGCAATTAACTGAGATTACTTATTCAAAACAAAAAATGAAGGCTCCTACCTTAGACCATTGAATCAGATCCTCTAGGTATAAAGTCTGAGGATCTGTATTTTTACTTAGCTTGATAATGTTTCTTACATACACTGAAATTTCAGAACTATATGATGCTTATAAATACAGAATTTGCCGACCTCTAGCTGTCAGGTTGTGGGCAATTTACCTGACTTCTCTGAGCTTCAGTTTCCTCATATACAAAATAAGGAAATAATCTCTCAGAGGATTATTTATTTAAATGACAATGTATATGTAGTACACACTGTTACCTACCCAGTTATTATTTCTCAATGGAATCTCAATGGAACCGGGCGTCAATCTTGGTTGGTCTAGGATGACATTGAATATCTCATTTCTCTATTATTGATTGGCTTAGGTATGGATATTTTGGACAATGAGATGTGAAAGGAAACCTGTGGTGGACCTTTAGGGTAAACTTTTCCAACCTTTAGAAACAGCCATGTGGGAGGTCTACTTGGCTAGATGTTGAAATATCTGTGTGACACCTGGAATCACTGCAGTTATATTCAAGTGCAAGTGGAGATATTGCCACATGCCAAGAATGACAGAGTTGGAAGATGGATTCTCCATTATGTTGGAGTCTACCAACCCTGGAAGAAGCCACTACCTAGCCAGTTGTTATGTGAGGCAGGAAACCCCTGTTGTTTAAGTCTCTTGAGTTAAATGCTTTTACTTACAACTGAAAACATTCTAATGGATATAGAATGTGAATCGTTTAGCACAGTGTCCAACCCATAATGTTTGCACTTATTATCATTATTATATTGTTAATAATAATAGAAATATTAAACTTGTTTTCTATTAATTTTAGGGCAGGGGTTATAGTGCCAATTCTGTTATAAAACACATCTGCTCAAAAATATTTGGTGAAATATTTGGTTTGCATTTTTGGTTTAAGCCTATGAAATTATGGTGATTCTATTATGCAATGAATAGCAGTTCTCCTTTTGAGTCTTGAGTTTGCCATAGTTTTGACAAAAATTTTAGCCATTTACATCTTCACTTAAATTTGATCTCCCTTGAAGATAGTTATAATTTGAAAAGGAAGAAAAGAGGGCCTCCATGTCTGAAGTGGAAACATACCACAACTGAGAATTATTCAAGGAAAAAGCCTAATTTTATGACTTTCCATGGGTAGCCCCCAGATAAGCATTGTAAGGGCATTTGGAGGGCAGCTGTGGGGTGTAAGGAGTTGAAAACTATCTGGTAAATCCCTAAGGTTTTTGTCCAATGAGGCATCTCAGGCAGTCAACTGGAGTTAGGTGCTCTGCTCAAGGTCATTCAAGGATGGTATGACCAACGAGGGATTAGAATTCACAGTCACAGTGCCTAGAATTCCTGTGCATGACTGGACTTTGTTACGTGATGTTACTTGGGGGCAACGCTAGTTACTGTGGCAACAATACTTCCAGAAACAAGGTGAGGGACAATGTTGGAGTCATTAACTCACAGAATGGTACAACTGGAAGAGGGCTCAGAGATCATCGGGTCTAACACACTCTTCTTACAGAGAAGGAAACTGACATCCACAGAAGCCAAATGATTTATCCAAGGTCATATGGGCAGAAGTGGCAGAGTGAAGGACGTTTGCCTTCTGATATTTAACTTTGTGCTTTTTCTGTTTCATTTATTTTAAAATATTCATTCTAGAATTTTATGACATTAAAGTCCCAAACATTTGGCAAAACTGAAGACTGCATTCTCTCACATTCTCTTTCTGGGTATGTTGCTTAATTTTCACTTATTACTGTCTAGTTTTAACAGAACTTTCTATGTATCTTTTGAATTCCAGAAGATACGCTAGGTTAGTACTTCCTTTTATGGCTGGTTTATCAAGCCATATTTGTGAAGTATGTCTGACTCTTTTGTGACTCTGGAAGCCAGTTTTATTACTTTATACCCAAATTGCATAAATGGTAATTAGGGAAATATTCCTCTTGACTGCACTATCATCATAGAACACCAGTTATATGTTAAGCATTGATCTTGACACAGCACACTTGATTTATCAT
This sequence comes from Castor canadensis, assembly GCF_047511655.1. Taxonomy (NCBI): domain Eukaryota; kingdom Metazoa; phylum Chordata; class Mammalia; order Rodentia; family Castoridae; genus Castor; species Castor canadensis. The sequence continues at coordinate 131,050,881 of NC_133393.1, read as the reverse complement.
TTTAATTTTATTTAAAAAAAAACACAGTAGCTGGTTGTAGTGTTTCATGCCTATAATCCCAGCACTTGGGAGGCTGAACAAGAAGGATCTTGAATTCAAAGCTAGCCTGGTCTACATAGTGAATTACAGGCCAGTCTAGTCTACATTATAAGAACTTGTCATGGAAAACAAAACAAAACAAAAAACTGAAAAACTATTACTATGGCCACCTTACAGATGGGGAAATTGGGGCTCAAGTCATACAACTAAAATCTGTACTGATGGAACTAGAAGCCAAATTCACTTGAATTGATCTCTTTATGGATTTCAAAAGAGAGAATGCGAATTCTGATGGGTTTAGGAATGCAGAGGAATAATTTGAAGCCTAAGGGCCAGACCACAGAGGACAGTGTTGAGAATAGAGTGACTTGGATCATGTGCAAAGGTTGTGAGGGCACTGAATTCTAGGAAAAGCAATCAGCAGAAACCAAGCCTATTTCACAATGCAGCCTGGAGCTGGCTCTGCTTCTGAAAAACCTACCAAAAATGTTTGGTTTGGAAAGAATATAGCACCATTTACCAGCCAATAGGAGATGCCAACTAGGGACTGAAGTTTCTCAGACTGACATTGTATTCACAAAGGGAGGTGTACATGTGAATTCTGTGTCATGGAAGAGAAGTAGCTTTGAGAGATGGTATAGAGCAGGGGTTTAGACCTTGGACTGTGTATGGATTTAGACTTGGTCTGTCAAGTCTCAGGACATTAGTTACCAGCAATGTGACATTGGATCAATGTTTTTCACCTCTAAATTCTGTTTTCCAAAATGAGATAATGATGAGCTTTGTTGTGAGGTTCAGTGAGGTGATGCCTATACAACGCTGGGCTCCGAGCCAGCCAGATGCTCAGTACCTCAATTGTCAACATCGGTATCATTATTCTGGTGGCTCTACATGATAATCAGGAGAGTAGGACTCTACTTTCTCACTCCCTCCATAGATTTGAATTCTCACTTTCTTCAGTAGAGCACACATTTTCAGGACTTTCATGTCACTATAGAATATGAGCCTAAGAGTGTGCTTCTTCATGTATCAGTATGTCATATGAAAATAGGAAGATGTGACAACATGACTGGCTCCCATCCTGACCTATATGTTAGTCACTTATGATACTTTGGTGAAAAATAAGTTGTCTCTGAGTCAGATTTAAAATCAAACTGCCAACTTCCTAAAAATGGTTACAAAATGCCCCTGTCTCACTTGCTCCTGTGACATTTTAATTTACAGAGGTAAATGAATGATGACTATTGCTCTTGAAAGAACTTATTACATATGTTTCCCAAGAGGAAGAGGAATGCCACAACGTGCTGGGGTACATGAAGAGCTCTAGGTTTTGTAAGAAGGCAGAAAAGAACAAGGGATAAACAAGGCTGGAGACTTGTTTCAGTAAACAAGGCAGAGTAAAGTGTAGGGTCAAATAGTTTGAATAATTCCAGAAGGCTTTGGGCTACAGGGGTTGACTCATACTTAGCCCTGAGATAACTTAGAGCACAGACAAGTTGACTTGGTGAGTAGGAATTAGATAAAAGAGATGGTTGGGGAACATGAGCTTGAGACTGGCTGGTGTATATGAAAGGTGTGCTTGTTGTGGTCTCTCTCCAAATCCTGAAGACCTCCAACACGATGAAATATCCTAAGACAGAGAAAATTTAGAAAAGAACCATGAGTAATACACCCACCCATCTGGTCCCATCCTCACTCCCTGGTGCCTCCAACCCTCAAGGTTATCTGAAAATAGATGAAGTCATAGCTATCAAGGTCAGGTGCACAAGTTGAGCAGTTTGGGGTTAGAAAAGCAAGAGAACTTGTATGTTGTTCTAAAATAGCTTTAGCTATGCAGTATTTCTCAGCATCTGTGGTGCCTCACATTTTACAGTCTGTTTGCAGCCTGCATCAGAAAAAGAAAAGTAATAAAAAAGAAAAAATTATCTTTTAGTAGCACTACTAGGTAACCAGTAAATTTACATCAGCCCTGAAACTGACTGAATTCTCAATTTGCCATTGTAGAAAGAAATCTGTTATAACTGCAGATTTCACCATATAAAAGCAAATAATATCCAACTCCCCCCAGATAAGAGCATTTGTGCTGTGAATTATTCACTAGACCTGATTTCTTTCACAACTTTTATTTTTGTGGCTGATGTAAAGATTGAAAAGGCTGACTTGACTCTCCTGGTGCAGTTTTACGGTACTTTGACTTGTTAAAACCTTTGCACATATTTCTGAGGCATGAGCGTATTATACAACTGCAGTTCATGCCTATCCACACTTGTAGCCAAATAAACTGGAAACTCAGGCTTTGCTCAGTTTTTATTGTCACAGACTCAAGACACTAATCCACAACTTATCTTGTGTACACTAATGGATGCCTCACTGATAAAGGTCATTGGGATTTAGATATAGTAAAACAAATCTTGGGACCATAGTGTTGGAAGGATTGGCTTTGTTATCAACACTGCACAGGAGCCTCTTCATTCTGCCTAACAACGTTAGTCATATACATGGCTTTGATCTCTAACATTTGATCTCTCACAGTATTTACTGAGTAGCCACTAGACTATAAGCTTCTCAAGGGTCTATTCAGACTTTTATTTCCCTCTCTCTAGATTTAGGTCTATCAGGCACAGATTGGGAGCTAAATGAGTCATTGTTTCACTATAATTGTGTTGGTCAGCTTTAACTTTCTGTTACTGTAACAGCATACCTGAGATGATCAAGGTAAGAAAGGATAAGTTTGTTTTGGCTTACAGTTCTGGAGCTTTCCAATATGATTGGCTGGCTCCATTGTTTTTGGGCCTATGGTAAGGCAACATACTATGGTGGGAGTGCCTGGTGGAGAAAGCCCTCATTTCATGGCCAGAAGCAAAAGAAAGAAAGAAACAGACTGGTATCCCACAAATACCTTTGAAGCCACGATCTTGATAACATGAAACTTCCCACTAGGCCTAACCTCTTATAGGTTTCCACCACACTTCAACAGCGCCAAGCTAAGGCCCATGCCTTCAACACGTGAGCCTTTGGGGGACATTCCACATCCAAACAATAGCAGCTATAGTTCTCAAATATGCACTATAGTCCACTCAAGGTCTGCAAGGTCTGTGAGATGCGTATTGAATGAATGAGTAAAAAAATGTAGGTCCTTCTATTCTAGAGTTCCTTAATTTTCACTATTGCACACTATGGCCCACTTACTAGTAAATGAGTTTGCTAAAGGTTCTAAAGCTAGCCATGCATATTTTGGGTTGTCCAGTATTCTACTGAGATGACTTGCTGACATGCAATGCTTATCAACCTTACAACTCCCACTGTGTGTTTGTTGCATTCCCTGCCATATTTGGCAAGTGTCTTGGATATTACAACAAAATCACTAAAATCTGTGCATCACAAATTTTATCTTGAATTGATCACACTTTCCAATTGCTACTCTCCTTGATTTAAATAGTGATTTCAAGTGTTTATTTTTATAGCCTGTTATTAATTTTTTTTAAGTTAGAAGCTGGAATTGGGTAAAATATGTGAACCACAAGGCCTCTTGCCTTACCTAAGATATGTGCAATGAAATAATTTGGAAAGTTACTGTTCTAGTCATGTTGTGATTGATGCAATCCCTTATAAGGTACAGTGCAAGCAATGTGTTGCTCCTAATAATTAAAATATTATTTGTGAATGATGTTCATTTCCATATAAATTAATGAAGAATCAAGGTTACTCTTATACTAATGCCATTCTTGTCCACTTTTCTCCTCACATTATTTGCAAATATATACTAAGTCCTACCCAACTCTTCAGTCTAGCTGGTATTTACTACCTCTTCCCCATACTTATCATTGGTCAGACATCTAAGGCTCAGTGGTGTCAAGCAACTTGCCCAAGGCATATAGTGGTCAAATGGAGGGTCCAGGACTCAAACTTGGGTCTTTATTCATCATAATCAGTGTTCTATCATATTGTTATAGTTTCACTTAAAAAAAAGGAATTTGGTGATTAGTGAAACTGATTCTATTTACTTTGAAATGCCACATTAAACAATGTCCTATGCCTAAATATTGGTTCTTCAGACAAAATATTTCTATGGCCTTTTCTTTCTACCATCTTAGCCCTCTGATCCCTTGTATCTTGTGAGCGAGGGCTTCTATAGATCCCCTGACTAATGCACTGTCAACGTGAGCAGCTACTCTATCAATGAGTTGAAGCATTTTGGCTATAGGAAGAAATAAATCCATGCTATCACAAGTGTCAATACTGACCATGGCGGCCATCAGAACATGTTTGCCCCACAAGAACACTTCACATATCCAGTGATATCTTCTTAGTCATGAGGTCAACAATGCAGTCAATTTTAATCCAAAAGATCATGCAGGACCTTTTCTGGCAGCTATAAAGAAAAGTGAACCTATTTTCTGCCTGGAGTTGCTGAGAGGGTAAGAAATAAGTCAAGAACGAATAAATGTCATTTTGTTATAATAGCCATCTTCATCTCCGAAGAAGTATCTTCCCCTTCTCAGCATCTCTATAGAAGTTTCTTGGCTTCTCTGAGAAAATCAGAGCTATGACATTATTTGAGAACCTAGAGTCACCCATACCTGAATCCAGGATACTTCTCTCTGGCCTTGTCAATTATGTAAGTGAATGACTTCTGATCAGAATTTAATTTCTTTTCCGAACTTTAGAATTTTCTTTGGTTGAGACAAGTGGAACTTGTTTACTGTCATTTACAAAGTAAAGAATATATTTCACCTGACTCCTTATTGGTGCCTGCCAGCAGTATAAGGGGAAAAGGATAGAGGATCTGTATCCCTCAACTGCCAAGAAGAAAATGCTGGACAGAGGAAGGAACCATCCAAAGCACACAAACTAGCTCAGTTTTGTGAAGTCTTGCTCTTTTCTGCAGTGAGGAGAATAGAGTAAAAGTCCTCCACAACCACTTTTAGTCTAGGGCATGCTCTTCAAAAGTTTTAGTCATTCAAAATCTTTGTTAAAATATATCTCTCAGAAAAATACATAAATTGGACCCCACTAAAACTTTTGTGTAACAAAAAACATTATCAACAGAGTGGAAGAGCCATCTACAAAGTAGAGAAGATATTTCCAAATCGTCTAGGATAAGGGATTAACATCTGGAATATATAAAAGAATTGCTTTAACAAAACCAGACAACTTGATTTTAAAACAGGCAAAGAACTTGAATAGATATTCTCCAAAGAAGATAAACAAATGACCAAACAATATAGAAAACATTCTGCATCATTAAACATCAGGGAAATGCAAATCAAAACCACAAAATGTGCCAATTCACACCCATTAGCATGACTATGAAAAACAAACAACAAAAACAACCAGAAAGTAAGTATTGGTGGGGATGTGAAGATACTAGAGTCACTGTGCACTGTTGGTTGGGAGTGTAATATGATCCAGCCACTGTGATCATATCTTAAAAAAACATAAGAGGGGCAGATGCAGTGGCTCACACCTGTAATCCCACAAATAGGAGGAAGCACAAATAGGAGGATCATAGTTTGAAGCCAGCCCAGGCAAACATTAGCAAGACACTATCTCAAAAACAAATTGGCATGTTGGTACATGCCTGTAGTACTAGATAGTGAGACAGAGGAGGTAGGAAGACTGAGATTCAAGGCCAGCCCTTGTCAAACGCATGAGACCTACCTGAACAATAAATTAAAAACAAAAGGGCTGGGGTGTGCCTCAAGTGGTAGAGCCCTTGCTTAGCAAGCATGAGGCCCTGAGTTCAAGTCCTGGTACAGCAAACAATAACAGTAATTATAACAACAATACCAGAATTATTGTAGAGTATATATAGCAATCTCACTCCTGGATATGTACCCATATACCCAAAATAACTGAAAGCAGGGACTTAAGTAATATCTATACACCCATATTTAGAACGGCATTATTCATAACGATTGAAGTGTAAAAGCAACTCAAATGATGATTGACTCACAGACAGGTAAACAAATGTGGATCTGTGCCTACAATGGAAAGTATTCAACATTGAAAAGGAAGGGAGCTGACACATGCTACAACATGAACGAATCTTGAGAACACTATGCTAAATGATAAAAGCCAGTCACTGGCTGAGGTAGCCAAGCTCAAGGCCCTGACTTCAAATCCCAGTACCACTATAAAGTACAATACAGTACAGAATAAAAAAATAAGCCAGTCACAAAAGGACAAATATTATACCTAGAGTATACCTAGAGTAGTCAAATTGACAGAGAAAAAAAGTAGAATGGTGGTTTCCAGGGGCCGAGGAAGGAGGAAATGGAGAGCTATTGTTTAATGGGTGTAGTGTTTCTGTTGAGGGAGGTGAAAAAGGTATGGAACAGTGGCAAAGGATGCACAACAGTGTGACTGTACTTACAGCCAATGTATTGTAAATTGAAAAATGGTTAAAGTAGAAAATTTTATATTATATATATTTTGCCACAATAAAAGATAAAGATATTTTCCAGGAGTAAAATGCTTTTATGCACAAAAAGAAGATGCCCTCAAGAGACTGAAGATGTAGCCCAGTTGTTGAGTATTTGCTTAGCATGCACAGGCCCTGTGCTCCATCCTCAGTACCAAAAAAGAAAGAAAGAGAGAAAGAGAGAAAGAAAGAAAGAAAGAAAAAAGTCCTCAGTCTTAGTTAGTTGATATTAGACAGGAAAATGGAAACAGAGGGGTGATTGGTTATGATAATTAAGATTCATCAGCAAAACTAGGGGTTTTTAATTCAGCTAAATGATTGGGTCATTTACAAGCAAAGAGCATGACTGTGTGAGCATTCGTTTTCAGCAGTGAAGGCTGAGGAGGAATAACAGACACTCTGTGCTTTGACGTCCCCTACTTTTTTTTTTTTGCGTCTTCATTAATTGTAGACAAAAAACAAAAGTCTGCCTTTATCTTTAACACAGCAACAGTTCTTGCCAGTGTTGCTTAATTTAACTATTGACATTGTTCATTTCCCTCTAATATTCCTAACGTGGTCAAGGAGACAGGGTGGTCAGTGGTTCTGTACAGATTACTCTGTTTACTCTTCCAGACAGATCTGTTCTTAGCCCTTACCTGTCTTGTTCTCTGCTAAGGAGAAGGTGACTGGGATTGCATATCTGGGCTCCATCGCACTCTAGTTTCTTGCATGGTGTGGTCATTAAGAAGTAGCAACAGGAGATCAGCAAGTAAGAGGAGAGTGTTCTAGATGTTTCTCTGGCTGCTTTTTCCTCACCATGGTTCTGGCATGACTGGCATTATCCTCTATCACACACCTATAGGGCAGCTCCATTCCTGTGATTACGCCTCTCACTGCCCCCTGGAACCACCATTTTTCTCCCTTACCCATTCAAGCCTAGGAGAGGTAACCTCTCCCCACCTTTATTCCCCGGGGACTTCTTGATTCCCTTTTTGATTTCCTTAGCCACAACCAAATCTTTGACATGGTAGTTTGTTATGTTCTTGTCAACCAACCGTTTGAAACTGCCATTCACTTTTTCCAAGGCTGACTTTACTCTCTCAAGCCAACCATGCATAGACCTTCTGATGATCCCATTTCCTTAATTAATAGCGATATGTTGAGAGAGAGAGGAGGCTAAAGGGCCATGTTGGTATTGATTGCTTGATAACCACAACTCCTAAGTTCACTCAGTGTATGTCAAGGGCTAGCATAGTGCTTGGGTCACTGTAAGCCTGCAATAATAGTTATTGTCGTGTTGTCATTTTAATGGCCAGAGAATAGCAACTGTAGCTCTATTTACTCATTAGAGATTAACCATATTTAGGTTGCTATTTTATTTCATTCTAACTGAGGGCTGAGTACATGTCAGGCCATTTGGTGGCTTGATCTCATTTAATCATAGTGCTCTCAGGTAAATACTACAAAATTATTATTTCTGTGTTACAGGTGGGGATACCAAAACTTAAAGAGTGATTTACCCAAGATCACCCAGAGAGTGGGGAGTGGAGCCGTGATTTGGAAACAGGCTGTTGGCTCCAGGGCCTGTATTCTTAACAAGAGAGCATGGAAGGATAAACAGACATGCTCCCTCTGTAATCACTTGCAAATGGCTACAAATATAATACATCTTACCAGGCAGGCCAAATCTCATCTGGAGAAAGTGGCCTTTGAGCTGAGAACTGAGGGACTGAGACAGACATGAAGGATGCTGGTCAGGCTTCACACTTGCAGATTTGGGATCAAGTCAAGCCAGCGCTATATCTAATATTGGGTCCCCCTCAGCAGTACCTACCCTCTTGCCCCACACAAAGTCTATACTAAACAAATGGTCCTTGACTATTGAAATAAAGATTTAATTTCTTCTCTCTCAACCACAGCTTCTTGTGAAAATCTCCCTTGATAATGGTTTGTAAATCCAATCACAGTGCCTAATAAACTCACAGAATCATTTTTTTCCTCAGTCACCTGGAAGGGATACCCACTAATTGCAATGGAGGGGCATGTGTTTACTTGAAGGGAGAATTTGGTTGATGGGACATTGCATATTCATGACAATACCAGCCCCTTCAGATGCACATTTGGTATCTATAATCGTTGTTTGAGAAGATTACATGCCACGTGAACTAGAGGTTATGGAGTTGAAGCCACCTCCATCTTTAATTACACATTCCTTGTCTTGCGCTCTAGGTACTTTCTCAGATTAATACCAGGTTAACATTTTTTCTGACACCTAGTTTTCCAAGTTTAAAGAGAACTACATCTCAGGGCTTTTTTTTTTTTTTTTTTTTGGTGGAAGATCAAGTTTCTTCCTGAATTTAGTTGCAGGGGGGAAAAGCTGCCCAATTTTGCTCACTGAAAATCTTCCCAAATTTGAAGCATTGTTCATCCCAAATAGTTCAGCTGGGATCTGTCTGCTGCCGACCCCTGGAATTCATTCTGGCCTGTGCATCTTTTCTCTGTTTTCTTAGCAACATTATCAGGAAGGAAATGTCTCCTGGTTAGGCTGTGCATTCGGATCTGTGGGTTATCTGAGTGTCCTCCTTCATGTTACAAAGCATTTCAAACAAAGAATAAACATGGAAATGTTTAGTGGCTGGAAGCCACAGGCTATTGAGTGAGATGTCACCAAAACAAAACATTAAAAAGAACTTTCTAATAATGCTTTTATCTACCTCAATTTCTGTTTTCCTTTTCCTTTCTTCCTGTCTCCTCCACTTAGATTATATGATGAAAAAAAATTAAACAAAAAGTCTGGAAACTAAAGTTCTGAATACAGTTCTCTTCACCTTTGTACCAGAACTAAGATGCAGTTTCTTTTGGGCTTGATACCTCCTTTTGTCCAAGGTATATTTGCTGAAAACCTACTATGAGCAGTATTTTGTTTGGGATTGAGAGGTGGAGAAAACAAACTTGGTCTCATGGAGCTAACATTTCAGTAGGAAAATGAGATATGAGAACAGAGAATCAGGAACAACCTTATGATATGAAGTCAGATACATTTGTCTATGAGTCCGTGGTTTCTTTGTCTGCAAAACTGGCATAGGATTGGTCAGGCTATACCTCTCAGACATTAAAGCATGATTTAAAATGCATGATTCTAGGAATCTAGAGCAGCTAAAACTACTTTTAAAAATACAAAATTCAAAGACTTCTACTATCTGATTTTCAGATTTACTATAAAGCTATAATAATCAAGACAATGTGGAAGTAACAAAAAGATAGACATCTAGATTAAAGTGACAGAGTTGACAGTCCAGAAATATTTACATTGTCAATTGAGTTTGCATAAACTTCCAAGGCAAAAAGGGACAGTCTTTCATAAATCCTGCTGAGGCATCTGGGTGTCTTTCTAAAGAAAGGTGCCTTGACATTTTCCTCTCAACATATAAAATTCAATTCAAAACAAATCATAGACCTAAATCTAATATAATAACAGAAGCTCTAGAGTAACATATAGGAGAAGAACCTTTGTGATGTTGGGTTAGGCAAAGTTTCTTATGTGGAACAAAAAAAGTTTGAGCAATAGGGGAAAAAACTTATAATCAGGATTCATAAAACTAAAAACAATATCTTCTCAAAAAACACAATTAAGAAAATTACAAGTCAAGTCACTGATTAAAAAAAATTTGTAAGACATATATGACACAGGACTTGTAGCCAGATTGCAAATATCTCTTTCAATGTAATAATAAGAAAAAAAATCTAGTAATAAAATGAAGGAAATATTTGAATAGACAGACACTGCACAGGGAAATGCATGAATGGTAAAAAAAAAAGTATATATATATATATATGAAGTTTCTTAAAATGGTAAACATCCACTTACCATATGACCCAGCAATTCTACTCTTACATATTACTCCAGAGAAATGTAAATACATGTCCACTGAAAGGCATATGAGTATTTATAGTGTCATTATTTCATAACAGTACCAAACTGCAAACAATCCAAATATCCATCAACTAATAGATAGATAAAAAATAGCTGGTGACCAGCAGTGGAAGAGTAACAACTAAAAGGAATGCAATACTGATGAATTTGCACAGATGAATCTCAAAAGCATCTCAGTAAGTGAAATATGCCAAAGACAAAAGACTTCATACAGTACTATACTATTCCATTGACATGACATTTTATTTAAAAATCCTAAAAAAGCAAAAAACAGGCAAATTAATAATTTCCTGAGGTGGGGGATAAAAGATGGGAATTGGCTGCAAAGGGACTAAGAACCTAGGCATGGCAGTATGTGCCTGTAATCTCAGCACTTGAGGCAGGAGGATAAAGAGTTTGAGTCTAGCCTGGGTTACACATCAAAATAAAAACAAAAATGATAGAAAACAAATAAAACCTCAAAAGGGCCCTAGAAAAATCTGGGGGTGATGAGAGTGACTAGTATTGTGGTTGCATGACTGTGTGCATTTACTAAAAACTCATTCATTTTCCAAACTGGTGAGCTCTGTTGTATATGAGTAATACTTCCATAATGCTATAAAATGTTAATCCAGAATAAATGCTTGACGTTCATAGAAAGCAATCCTACAGAGTAATATTTTGATAGCTTACAGAGAACATGGGAGAAGTTATTAAATTATAAGAGAATCTTTGAGGTTCATCCAGGAAAAACTTCTATTCATAGTAGAACCCCACAAACTCTGGCCATGTAGTCCTTGACTTGGATACCCTATCTGACAGCCCAGGCAGAAGTGCCAGGCACCAGAAATAGGTTTCTTATCGCCCACACTGAAACCTCCCTCAGAGGCCACAGGCTGTGGCTTCATTGCTTTATCTGGTGAGATAAACCCTGAAGGGTTTCTCCTCACCTGCTCCCTGGAGCCCTTGAGGTGAGAGGGTGAGAGGTAGAAGGTGTGAGGCAGCCCAGTCTTCTGGGCTGGATTTGACTCTCTGACATGTCCTCTTGGAATCTCTGAAGCCTTCCAGCCACTTCACTATTCATTCTTGGAACTTAGTGTTTTCTAGTTTCCTTTGAGGGCTGTCACTTAATGCTCTGTCTAGGACTTTGATGTTCCATGTGGTGCTGGTTTCTCTAGGACTTCAGCAACCCAAGAGTAGAGGACCGAGGTTCACTTCATGCAGGAAACTCTCCAACTCCGAGCTCATCTCTCCTCATGTCTTCCTACCCCAGTCCCAGTCCTTCGGTTCCTCCCTCTGTTCTCTCAAATTTCTTTCTCAGCATTCAGTTAGCTGCAACCTCTCCCACTGGTAAGAACATACTTTTTCCCTCAAACTCTCCCTGTCTGAACAAGTATCTTAGATACCTACAGCTTCCTTCCATTCCTTAGAATCACAATATCATCAATTGTTTGAATCCAAAAAGACTACAGAAAATCTAGACCCATGTTTTCCAAAATGTCTTCCTCTGAACTGAAAAATGTAAATGAGTGCTAAAGGATCTAGAAAATACCAGTTGAGCAGGTTTCTGTTCACTGTACCCCAAGAAGGCACAAACACATACTCTGAACATTATGACCTGGGAAGGGAGTTAGTGAAGTGTGGCATGCAATATGAGTGTTTGATCAGAAACATTTTCATCTTTCAGATTATAGCGCAGCAATAGGAACACATCAATTAGAAATACTCTGTCCATCATATCTTTAATTACATAGTAATTTTAAATGTAAGTAGCCACACTTTGAAAAGTGAAAAGAAACAAATGAACTTAATTTTTATGTAAGTTTTATTTATTTATAAAAAGGCTTTATTTTTTTAGAGCAGTTTTTGGTTCACAGCAAAGTTGAGCAGAAGTACTGAGAATTCATGCCTGTCCTCAAACATGCCTAGCTTCCCCTACTATCCTAGTTTTAATAATATATTTTGCTTAACTAAATATGTAAACTGTTATTATTTTAATAATAATCAGTATAAAATTATAAAGGGGATACTTTGTATTTCTTTCTGTGTACTGCTATAGTTTTTACATTTGAAATTGTGGCCCTGTCCCAATGTGAGCACTCATGAGCTACAGGACTAGAGCACTGCACACTTCAAAGGACAATTTAGGAAATGCCAACCTACCTTTGCCCTTTGGTCATGCAGGTAAATCTCAGGGCCATGCAAGTTGGCAGTGATATTCCTGAATTACAGGTCCAATTAATGTCAGTGCTGAGACCAGCATACAGGTTTCCTACCTTCACCAGGCAGGTCTTTCCACATGCCATTACTTAGTCACAAATCTTTTCTTTTGTAGGGAGGACTGAGTTTGCAGTGACTCCACAGTCTTTCACTCTTGTGTGTGCTTCTTGGAATCTCTGCATAGTATCCACAGTCTGTGTTTCACATCAGGGACTCTTTCCAGCTGTATCATAAGAGAATCCCTAACCACAGAATTGTCATGATAGCCCTTGGGCACTTGGGCCTAGGAATGAGGAAGACTAGGTAGTCTTCCATTCATCACTGCTTCGAGACATTGGACACCCACCATGCTAGGCCGTGTTCTTGGTGCTGCAACAAGCACCCCGTTTGTGCCTATGAACAACGCAAGTTCTTGGTCTGTGGAACACAGATTCCAGGAAGCAGACAAAATGCATATATGTAAACACAAAGCATATTAGATAAAAATAAGGGTTATCAAGAGAAGATAAGACAAAATAAGAGGAAAGAGGAGAAAGGAACTGGAATAGATTGAGGAAATAATGGATTTGCTTATTCTCTAACTGTGGTTCTTATTGATGGAAATTGGGGGTTGATTAAAGGAAAACATTCTTCTTAGCCTGTATAGTCATAACTCAGTATCTCTGAGGGATTGGTATAAATGGTGTAGGTAATTACCTACACACATCCTCCAAGTACTTTATGTTGCAATTTATTTTTTTGGTGGTACTGGGGCTTGAACTCAGGGCCTTGTACTTGCTAGGCAGGTACTTTACCACTTGAGCCACTCCACCAGCCCCTCTCTGTACTTTAAATCCTCTCTGGATCACTTACAATATCTAATACAATGTAAGTGCTTTTAAAATAGTGGTTCTCTGTATTGTTTGGAGGAGTAATTACAAGAAACAGTCTCTATGTGCTCAATATTGATGTTTTTTCTAGAATATTTTCTATTGGTCGTTGAGTTTGTGCACACAGAACCTGTGGGTACAGAGGCCCAATTGCATACAATTATATATGTATGAACACTGATATTTTTCTTATTTATTATCATGTGTTTAGGTGCCTTCAACATTTTGTGAACATGTGAACCCTCTTAAATAAATAGTGAGGATATTTAATGACTAAAGCACATGCTGTTCACCAGGCCCCATGCTGAGCACACAACATGGGCTCAACCATTTAATGAGAAAGAGGGTCTTTGCTCTCTGAGTTTTCATTTTCCAAGTCTCCACAGTTAAGGGGTGTCATGAGCAAAAATCGTCATAATGAGATGACCGTTCATTAAAATCAATCTTCATTCAAATATCTTTTAATGTTTTACTCTAGCTTCTGTCTTGGCCTGTGAACTAGGCACTTTGTTGGCCATAACTTCATTGATTGTCAGATATTTACAACATGAGACAATGAAAATATAAAGCAGATGGATTGCAAGAGGGGAAAAGCACAATTTGCCAAACAGATTTGCAGGAAGAGAGATATAAAAGCTATTAGAATTACTTGCTGGCACATGAAAATTTGACATGATTCAGCCTCTTCACAATGAAAGAAAACCATGATGGGAAAAATGGCAAATGCTTCAAAAGAAAGGAGTCAATATTAAAGGAACAGGAGAGGTGCTTAGAAACTTGATGAAGATGAAGGATGATTTTTTCAAAAATGTATATCCTATTAAAATATAGAGTCAAGTGTAAAATGAAGAATGTTATGTAAGTTCAGTGTGGTAGTATATGCCTATAATCCTAGAACTCAGAAGGCTGAATGAAGCAGGAGGATCATGAGTTTGACGCCAACCTGCTCTATATAGTAAGAACTTGTCTTAAAGGATATCCCCCCAAAATAAAGAAACAACAAAAAAGGATGAAATGTAGTATTATGATACAATTCTGTCTAAAAATCTTTAAAAGACTCTCCTAAATAATTTATTTGTTGGGTGTTTTCCCTGAGAATAGACATATGGGTGAAACTTTAAACCAAATTTGGTTAAATTAAGATAATTTTATAATTTGTGCAGTTTAGTTCATTTTTCAAGCAATGTTCCAATAGCATCTTTTTTTTTTTTTCAATGCTTTGGTACATTTAAGTGGCCCTTTCCAGGTACTGATTACTTTTGAGTGATAGGACATACCTTGCATGTGCTATTATTATCTTTACTTTGCAGCTGAAGAAACTGAGATATGAAGAATTCAAGATCATATAGCTTGTCAGAGATGGAAAATAAGAGCCTGCCAACCTGAATGTGGACGCCCACACTGCACAACACTGCCTCCTAGAGGGACCACATTTCCTTATTCTTGACAAAGCTCAGACAGTCTTGCATGAAAAGATTTCTAGTGTCCATTTCTCATGGACCTCACAGGAATGATACCACATTGACTATTTCATCTCAGGATGGTTTTAAGTGATAAATGAGCCCATTATCCATTGTCTTGCCATCATACTTTGTACAGCCTAAAAGTTTTGAAGTCTAAACCTTCCAACTACTGGTTAAAATTTATGATCTTATCTTTGTGCTTCCTTAACTTCTGCAGCACATATGGAGAAAGTTAAATATGTCTGTTATAAATGTTGAGTACATAGTTGCCTTATGTTAGAGTTCAGCCAGAAGGCAGACACTAAAGAAAAAAATAAAAAAAAAATACCCTCCTCCAGCTACAATGACACACTGTCTTTCTACATCTTTCCAGCAGAGGAAAGATAATGGCCATGTATGATTTCAGGCAAGACTGCTGATTTGCAGTCTCCTCAGGAAATTGTAGTGTTTCCGAAGACAATACTCCTAGTCAAAATAGATTTAAGTCTGAAGCCAAAGTGATGACCACAGGGAATGTTAATGATACTATGTGCTTGCTTGAAACAACTGGAAGATAACTAAGTTATCATAGCAGACAGCCCACCATATAATCCTCCTTTGTTATCAGATCTCTGTGGCCCATGGAACTGAAAAAAATTAATTTTCTTTTGTATTTGTAGTTGAGTCTGAAATCTTCCTCACTGTGATGAATGGAACCTTAGGAAGGAGAGGCTGATTTCTGTTTTATAGGAAGTCTGACCCTTTACCCAGCCTCAAGTTTTCAAAGACTGCAAGGTGATCCTGCAGCATTCTCGGTGATATAAGATGGGGATTGCTGCCCTCTGGTAACTAAGGCCAAGCCAGCCTGACAGAGGACACAGGAAGGTAAGGCTTCTCTAATAAAGATGGGGGTGTCAAGGTTAGTAGACTAATAGAAATTCATTTCTGTAGGACAACAGCCAAAAGATATTTGTACATCCATGTCTGTAGCGTAATGGCCAAAAGGTGAAGGTATTCTAAGTATCTGTGGACAGGTGAGTGGGGAAACAAAATGTGGTGCATGTGTACAATATTAGTCAGCCCAGAAAGGAAGGAAATGCCAACCCTTGTTACAATATGCGTGAATGTTGAGGACATAACGCTAAATGAAGCTAGCCATCACAAAAGGATAAATACTGTATGATTTCACTTTTATAGGATAGCCACAGTGAGGGCTGGAAGCATGGCTCATGTGGTACAGCACCTGCCTGGCAAGCATGAGACCCTGAGCTCAAAGCCCAGTACCACCGCCACCAAAAAAAATCAATAAAAGATATCTAGATTGGTCAAATTCATAGTGATAGAAAATAGAATGCTGATTTCCAAGGATGGGAGGAGGACAGGGCATGGGTTTCTTTGGGAGATGAAAAACATCCTAAAGATGAACAGTGATGATGACTGTGCAATAGGAATGCACTCAATGTCATTAATGTTTACACTTAAAGGGTTAAAATGGTAAGTCTTATGCTATTAAAAAGGATAAGCCGGACAAACTCTGGTAGAACAAACTTTAGTGAGGGTGACACTATTGAAAGTGATAGTGTTGAAAGGGATGAGAAGAAGCAAAGAAATACAGCTTTAAGTAAAATTTTGAATCCTGTTATAGAAAAACAACATTTAAAGTAAAGGGAAGTCTTGCCAAGTAATAATTTATTGAGGCCTTACTAATTGCCAATGACTAGATAAGGATTTTATACACTAATTCACTTATTCTTTACAATAACCTATGGGGTTGGGTTCTATTGGCACATACTTTTAAGATTTAGCTAGATTAACCATCTGTTTGAGCTAATGAGTGCCAACAAAGCCAGGTAGTGATGCCAGGATGTCTGATGAACCCAGTGGTTCTTAAACATCAGAATCCCCTGAGGGGCTGGTGAAACTAGGTTGTGGGGCCCATCCTCAGTGTTTCTGAGTCACTAGGTATGGGGCAGGCTCAAAGGATTTGCACTTCAATTTCCTGATGGTAATCTTGTTGCTAGTTAGGGACACACTTTGAGAATTCGTGAACTAGCCTATGTTTTTAACCATTGCAGCATAATAGGAGAAGGACTTGCTTGGTCCAGGAAAAGCTTAGGGGAATGGCACAAGACAACCTGATGTGCTAAAAGGAGCTAGAGCAGGTGGGGCAAGTTCACTACTTTAATTGGCTGTGACCCTCCTCTTTGCTGTAACACAGGGGCAATTGCTGACCTCCATAATCAAGGTGTGATGGTAGACCTAAAAAGGTGTTTTCCCCTGTAAGTGATGGACAAGGACTGACTGCATCGTGCATTCTCACCAACTTCTTTCCTCTAGTGTGTCCAAATAATCTGTATCCTTCAAGCTCAACATGAAGTCCTATGTAAGGCTGATCCCTTGACCTTGGATCTATGCTGATCTCATAGCTCAAATTGTATTTAAACTCAGTGTTATACAGGTTAGCATTTAATTTGTCTATACTTGATTTATGCTTTTGTCTCTCTTTCTCAGCTAGTTTAAAAGCTTTTTGGTGTCAAGGACAGTGGCTTATATTTATCTAGGTCTTTAATGTGATCAGAAGAGTCTTAGAATAGATGGATGATCAAAGCTTATTGGGAGTTGTTCAGTTTTTTTTTTTTTTTAGAGATTTCCGTTAACATCAATACTAATAAAAATGAATGCATGTGGCTGAAAAAGAACCTGTGGATGAAGACACCTTACTGACAACCACACAAACCCAAGAAGCCTGCAAGATGGTGTGCCCTAGTTAGCAATGTACAACTGGCACAACTCTACGTGATGTCCGTGGGGCATTGGATGGATCAGACAGTCATTGCTTCCTTCCAAGGCAGGTGATAGCTCTTATTAACATCAATTCTAACAGCTCTCCAGTAATATCTGCTGCAAATTTTCATAACTGCATTTTCACAGCATCCTACAACTTTCTCCTACATCAGATTTATTAATGAGTGCTTTAAGGTAAGGACCATGTCTTTGTATCCCTAGTGCCTATGCAAACATCCTGAATAGAGTAGATCTCCCAAATAAATATTTGTTGAATGAAGTAATAAGTGAATGCCATGGTTTGAGTATGCCCCACAAAGGTTCACGAGTGTGGGAGCTTGGTCCCTAGTGTGGTGATATTGAGAGGAGGTGGGACCTTTAAAAGATGGGGCCTAGTGGGAGGTCAAAAGACTGGCCCCCTCTTCCTTGCTCTGGTTTCCTGTCTAGAGATGTGATCTCTACCTCTCACAGATTATCCTGCTATGATGCCACCACACCCTCACCAGAGCTGAGTTGATGCCAAAGCTCTAATTTTGAAACTATAGAAGTGTGTACCAATAAAGGTAGCCTGTCTCAAGTATTTCATTATGATAGCAAAAAAAATACAGCAAGGTGTGGTGGCACATGTCTATAATCCTAGCACTCAGGAGGCACACTATCAGGAAGACTGTGAGTTCAAGACTGGACTACATAGACTGTTCAAGACCAGCCTGGGTTATAGGCAAGACCCTGCTTCAAACAAAGCAAAGCAAAAACTGGAAAGAAAGAATTAGTACAGTGAATGAAATATAGTCACTGTCAGGCTGTTTAAAGCTCCAGATGGTGATACATAATAAAATGCTTTGAAATTGTTTGGAAAAATGGCAAGGCAATAAAACTCAAGGAAGAAAACATTAATGGTGCTATCTGAGCTTTGAAAGATGACCTTTGCAGCGTCTGACCAGGGGTTTTCTTAGCATTCTCCTTTATGACCTACATTAGCAGATAGGGAGTTGCATCTTCCTGTTACACAGGAGAAAATTGCTTTTGTTCCAGTTTCATAAGTCCCACAGTGTTTTTCAGCATCATTTTTCCTTGATAACTTAGTCAAAACAGGATACCTGTTTCCTTAAATAATTGTGATGTTTATGTTGAAAGCCAAGGTAGGGCGAGACCAGTTGAGAAAGAAATTGCTATAGAAACACAACAAATCTCATTCTCTTGAAGAATGCACTGCTCCGTTTGACCTCTTAAAAATACCTTCTTGTCATTTGGCCTTAGTGTTAGTCATCAGTGCTGTCACCAGCTGTTATCAGTGTCCCAGCATTGGGCAGAATGGTACTTCCATGTCCCTGTTGAAGCGAAGTGGGCCAATGACTTGTTTTGGCCTGTGAAATGTGAATAGGGGAACAGAGGGGCACATGCGTCAAAACTCTCATTTTGTTTTGTTTTGGTGGGACTGGGGTTTGAACTCAGGGCCTCATGTTTGCTAGGCAAGTGCTCTACCACTTGTACCACTCCCTGCATACCCCATCTTGGGGCCTTTTATTACTTTAGTTATTTTCCAATAGGGTCTCACATTCTTGCCCTGGGATGGCCTCTAACCATTGTTCTCCTACCTATGTCTCCATTCTAGCTGGGATCACAGATATGTGCCAATCCGTTTTGGTTTTTTGAGACA
Organism: Castor canadensis; assembly: GCF_047511655.1. NCBI lineage: Eukaryota > Metazoa > Chordata > Mammalia > Rodentia > Castoridae > Castor > Castor canadensis. The sequence goes on along the minus strand of NC_133393.1, from coordinate 131,031,548 downwards.
GGGTCTCACTAGGTAGCCCACGTTGACCTGGAACTTACTATGTAGCCCAGGCTGGTCTGTAACTTGTGATCTTCCTGCTTCAGCCTCCTGAGTGCTGAGATTATAGGCATGACCACCACACATGGAAAGAAAAATTTTCATTTCTTATTTTCTTGTGGTGCTGGGGATGGAACCCAGGGCCTGTGCATGCTAGGAAGCTCCCTACCACTGAGCTACAGCTCAGCCTTGGTGGAATTTTTAAAAGCCAGAGTGCAATATCCTACTTTCTCTTCATTGCTCTGGTGATGGGTCAAACTAAAGCCTCACTCAGCCTGAGGGCTCTGAGTCATTTCTCTGAGTAATATATTCCCATATCTTATTGATGGGACGCCTGAATGATCAAAGGAAATGCTTCTTTGATGTGTGTTAGTGAAATAACTGGCTAGACGCATGTATTTCAATTTCCCTCTTTTTATTTGAAGACATTACTTTACAGTGCATTATGGTCTGTGTGAGCCAGGGTGGCTTCAAAGGTCTTTGCAGGATCAGCAGTCCTTCCCAGTCTACTGTGTCTTTGATTAGTGCCCTTCACAGTCATCAGTCCCTGTCAATTTTGGAGACCTTAGACCAGCAGTCAGAATGATAAGCTTTGCTCTAAATAACAGCATTTAGAAATGCTAAGAGTTAAGAGTTATCTGAAAGTTATATGTGCTCCCTAGTCCTTCACAGTGGGGTCACCCCGCATCTTTGCCTCTCTCCTTTTTTCTTTTGGAAGTTCTGGGGACTGAACCCAGAGCCCTGCACATGCTAGGCAAGTACTCTAACACTTCAGCTATGCCCCAACTCTTTTGTTGTTATTTTGTTTTTGAAATAGGGTCTCTTGCTACCTTTGCCCAGGCTGGCCTTAAACTCTCCATCCTCTTGGTTCCACCTCCTGAGTAGCTGGGAATATAGGTGTGTGCCACCACACCCAGTTCTCTTTTATTCTTAACTATTACACATCAGCTCCCTGTACAGTGGTAGTCTGGGCTCTTTCCTGCGATCCTCTCTTTGCCCATCCCCAGAGCTGGGCTGTGATGGACCCCCTAGCATATGGATGAACTGGCTCTTAAAAGCCAGCTTTTAAATGCTGGTGTTAGTACCCATCTCAAAACACGGTTTTGAGGGTTAAATAATGTAATACATATAAATATATATGTGAGGGATATATATAATCCCTCAATAAATACTAAAATTTATTATGAATAGCATTAGTTTTAGTATTATTAAGATGTAAATGGGCTGGCAGAGTAGCTCAAGTGGTAGAGCATCTGCCAGCAAGTGTGAGGCCCTGAGTTCAAACCCCAGCACCACACACACACACACACACACACACAGATGTAAATGACTGGCAAGAAGTGGATGTGCACCTCTTGGACTGTGAGCAGCAGGCACCTGGTGTTGGACAAGGGAAATCTTGTGCAGAGTTTGCATGCCTCAATCCAGCTCTGTTCTTTCTACTCACCTGCATGCATAGAGCAACTCCCCTGAAATAGTAAATACTTCTGTTCGCTGTGAAAACATTTAAAAGGGTGTCAGCTGGTGTTGGTAAGCCAAACAAAAGAAAACACAATGGAATCCTGGTTTTTAGCCAGAAAATCCTCAGGAATTAGAGATAAATTGAAGAGTGGACTCTGGAGCTGGGCAGTGCCCAAGGATGATGAGTCCACTGTACCTATTCTGTAGAAAACCAAAAACATGGCTGATGAGATGTTTCAGTAAGCACTAACATTTACTGAACAGCTAGCATGAAAATTGCTTATCAAATGAGCCCCTCGAGTGTAGCAAAGTTGGAAACTCACTGTGGTGTGAGCCTGTGTGTCCTGAAAGTGTGGGTCCTGATAGACTGGGATGTGGGAGAAAGAGAAGGTCCTGTCTAAACGTTGCACTTTCACAGACTGAGGGTTCAGTGGAAGGTGGCAGGTATATTCCGCCAGTGTCAAGGGTCAGCTCTACCTTGTTGGTATGTGTCTGTGTCTGTCTTGGCTGATGGCCTGCTTGAGGAGAGGGTTCTGCATTGACAGCTGTCCTTCCTCCAAAACTAACCCAGTGCCTGGGGTGTGGCAGGTGTTGCACAATAGTTCTGAGAGTGAGTAATTGAGTGACTCCATTTCAGCAACCAGGTTACAAGACCCAAGCAGTACTAGCAAATAAGAAGCTTGTGCAGAGATGGTCAGCTGACATCGCAGAGTTTTTATCTGGAGATAGGATGAGGCATCCAGGATGGGACCAGTCCTCCCTGAGGCATTCCATTGTGAAGTTTTGGAGATCTGCAAGGACCTTGAACTCAACACTATAAAAGCAGATTTCATTGATGAAGATACAGAAGTAGGTGAGCAGAGACCCCTGTTAGAGCCACCCAGGAAGGTTTTGTGGGAAGCATGGGGCCAAACTTGTACCTAACCTCAGACTTCAGAAGGGCACCCATCTATACAGATTAAGTTCCCTATGTTTAGAGCTCATTGTAATAGCTGTACCTTATTTGAGCTACCTTAAGCTCTTACCTGGATATAATATACTGACCATTTATTAAACACTTCTATGTCCAACATTTGCTAAATGCTTTATCTACTTTACACTTCTAATTTAATTCTACAGTAACTTCAGAGGTAGATGTCATTATTCTCATTTTAAGGATGGGAACTGAGACTCAGTAAGGTTAAGTAACTACTAAATTACAGATCAGGTATTCAAATCCATGGCTATAAGGCTACAACTTCTCATACCATCTGCCACTAAGAGAAATGCTAGCTTTATTTTATTTTTAGGTTAGGGTGTGAGTTTGTGTCTAAAAACACAATATCTACCCCTCCTTTTCCAATTCTTTGCCAAATGCTGCCTCTATAACCCCTTAGCTATATCCTTAAATTTTGAGGCTAGGGAGATAAAACAGACAGGCTCTATCTGTCGAGTCTATTGTCTCTGCTTCCTGGGACTCACACCTTTGTTAATCCCTCCCCTGCAAGTGTCGGTAGGACCTGTGTCTTGCTTCTAACTGCTACAAAGTGACAAAAATAACGGGGTGCAACTCACCTGATGGTGTTAGGTCATGTAAGACTATCTTCCTGGCAGACTGACTAGGAAGTCTCCAGGGCACCAGCAGATTTGGCAGAAGTGAGTTACCATGAATCTACCTTGGCAAGGAAATAAATTCAACAACCTGATGTATTTAGAGGCAGATTCTTCCCCAGCCGGGCCTCTGATGGGAACTCAGATTTGACCAACACCTTGAGTGGTAGCCTGCTGAGGCCTTAAGTTGAGGATCCAGCTAAGCTGTGTCCAGACTTATGATTGACAAAACCAATGAGACAATCCATCAATATGTGTTTTGTCACGTTATTAAGTTTGTGGCATTTTGTTACACAGCATAGAAAACAAATGCACAGATCAGTACTTGAAAAAAAGTTTAAAAAAAAAAACACAAAAAACCCCCTGCTATTTAATGATTAGGCAGATGCATAGGGTTTCCAGGATGACATGAAGCTTTTCTTGGATTTTTTTCCATTGGTTCATGGGACTCCTCTTCCTCAGTGGGCAATAGGGTGACTTTTTCTCTGCTCACAGCCTTTTCTTTTCCATCCAACCTGGGCACTCTCTTGCTGTCCTCAGTAGTTCTTGTTCTCAAGTGCTCAGTAGAACTCAGCAGTAGAGGAGAGTGTATTAGTTTCTTAAGGCTGCTATAATAAAATATTAACAACCAGGTGGTTTATGAACAATAGAAAAGCATTTCTCACAGTTCTGGAGCCTGAAAATCTAAGATCAAGACAGCAGCAGAGCCTGTATCTGATGAGGGGCTGCTTCCTCATAGACATTATCTTCTCAATCTAAGTAGAAGGGATCTATTTGTAGTCTTTTATAAGGACATCAATCCTGTTCATGAAGACACAGTCCGCATGATCTAGTGACCTCCAAAAGGCCCTTCTTCCAATACCATCCCTTTGGGGGTTAGGATTTCAACATGAATTCTCTCAGGAGACTTACATACTCAGTTCATTGCAGAGGATTCAAGTCCATCATTCTATTTTGACCATTGGAGAGAGGATAAAGGAAAAGAGTATGGCCTTGGGGGAAGCATGGACTGTATATAGCTATGATTTTTTATAGATCTTGATCCCTTTCAATTGTGTATTTCTCTGCATTATTATGTCAGAAGTTTCTGTTTCTTTCCTCCATATTAACAAAAATCCCTTTTGGTTATTTTAATGGGTATGAAAAAGGATCCAAAAACTTGTTAGTTAATTCCCTCACCTCCAGAGATGAGGGGAAAGAAGAAAATCCACTGGGTCTCACCTCTTATGAGAAAAGAAGGTTTTACATTACTGAGAGTAGTGTTAGATTCCTTTGGTTGTAATGTAATAATAAAGCTTTTATTAAAAAAATAAAAAACTAGTAAAGCTTGGTCTTAAACCAATTGCAAGTGTAAATACAATCATTGTCCCTCTTGCTGGACATGTTTGTGCTGGCCGAGACACTTGAAGTATTCTGAAACCGACACTCTCAGGAGGGGTGTTGGCAGGCAGCTGATCCAGGACAAAGAAAGCAGGTGACCTATTGACTGCATACCAATTCCAGCTGCACCACAATGTCTGCCATTGGGTTCAGTGGAGGAGTGGTAGCAGGGTGTGTGCTTTGCTTTAGTGCAATGAGGAAAAGGAGGGTTACTCTGTCCTGCATGAGGAGGCAAAGGTGGCATTCCTGTATTTTTTGTTAGCTGCCTTTTCATGAGCATCAAAACATGAAACCTGGAAGTAGGTCAAAGGAGGAAGAGGCCGGAACTAATGAGATAATGAATTGAACCGAACCAGAGCCTTAAATACAACCTGTAAAATGTCTGATTGCATTTCATTTTATAGCTGCTGACCTGACTGTTCTTGGCTAATGTGTGTGTATGTTCATATATTTATCTTCTATGATTTGCCATGGAAATGTGACATGTTGAAATGCAATCTTGTGTGTAGATATAATCATAAGTAAGAAATTTCTAGGCAATAGAGATCAAACATATTGCTGTGATTTGAATGTGCAACCCCCAAATTCATGTGTTAGAAATTTAACCTCCCAAATCATAAGTTAATGGTGCTTGGAAATGGGGACCTTGGGAAATAATCAGAATTTAGATGAGCTCATGATGACTACCTCATAATGGCATTAGAAGCTTTATGAGAAGAGAGAGAACTGAGTTAGCAAGCTTGCTTACCCTCTGAAGCCCTCTGCCACATTAAGATGCAGTAAGAGACCCTCACCAGACACCAGTGCTAGGTTCTTAGATTTCTTAACCTCTCAAACCATGAGCCAAGTAACCTCTATTCTTTATAAGTGACCCAGTCTATGGTATTCAGTTACAGCAACAGAAAAAGTGCTTTCTCATAATTATCCCAGCTGGTGACTTGAACATTTGCTCACTCTCATCTCTGAGGAAGCTCAGAACTTTCATTCTTTTTTATTTCATTTAGTTACATATTTTCCTCTTTTTACTATCATTTCTACATTTACTTACATATGTATACATTGTTTGTGCCACCTCTCCCCACCCCCCTGATTTTCTCTTTATTATCATATTATCGTTGTACTGGGGGTACGTTGTGATATTTACAAAAGTTCTTACAATATATCATAATTGAATTCACCCCCTCACCCCCTCCATCGTTCTCCTTTATCCCCCCTACTCCCCATTCCTGGAACAGTTTCAATAGGTCTCATTTTTCCATTTTCATACATAAGTACATAATATTTTCATTATATTTAGCTTCCTACACCCTTTCTTTATATCCTCCCCCTCCCACTGGTACCAACCCCCAGACAGGGTCTGTTTTACCTTCCTGCCTTTTTTTTTTTTATAGACATTTTGTTTTGTTTAAGATATCTGTACAGAGAGCTTCATTATGACATTTCCATGTATATATGTATTGTATTCTGGATTGTTTAATCCTCTCTATTTTTCTCCTTTTACCTTAGGTCACTTCTTATGGTGATTTCAACAAGTTTAAATGTGTGTCAAACCATATTCACCTTCTTTACTTCCTTCTTTTACCCTCCCCTTCTGTTAGTGCCCTTCCCTTAGCATGACCTGTTTTTCTACCTTGTCCTTCATTGCTTAGGTGTCTGTTTTCACTGAGATTTTTGCCTTGGTATTTTACCTGGGCATGCTTGGTGCTTATGTCAGTGTAATCCCTTTCCACTGCATTTCCTTGACCCTTATCTTGTCTGTGTGTTTCATTTTATCTTATTCTTACACAGATGTGATGTATTTCAATATTTTCATTATCTTTCTTTCCTTCTTTTCTTGCCCTTGGTCTCCTCTACCAGTCCCACTTTGGGTACATGCTCTGTATATATATACAGAATTATGATATATGTATATATATGCAATATTTTTTATTGGGCCTATATCCCACCTATGAGAAAAACATGTTGCCTTTGCTTTCTGAACCTAACTTCGCTTAAGATGATGTTCTCCAGTTCCATCCATTTACCTGCAAATGACAGAATTTCATTCTTCTTTATGGCTGAATAAAAATGCCAGTGCATATAAATACCACATTTTCTTAATCCATTAGTCAGTGTGGGATGTATTGGCTATTTCCATAGCTTAACTGTTTTGAATAATGCTGTAATAAACATGGGTGTGCAGGTGTCTTTTTTGTAACCTGATTTACATTCCTTTGATAGGAATGTGAAATCATTCCCTAGGAGTGATATTTCTGGATCAATGGTAGCAGAGCTTTCATTCTTGATTGCCAGGCCCAGCTGTGTGTCTCTTGGAATTTCATGATGTCCAAGCCTGTCCTTGCACTACAATGTAACTCAAAGCTTTCTCCACACTCCCCGATGTTTCTGAGTTTGTGAAATTTACCTCCTACTCCTTGCCCTGAGATCAACTAATGCAACATTTTCTCCAAATGTCCCCTTTGCCTGTTTGCTTTAACAAAGACCCAAAAGTCTCCTGGGGACATAGCTTCCCTCACTGCCTCTCTAAAGGTAGAAGAGTTTTATGTTTTGTTTCATTTTCTCTTTTTCATGCCTCATGTACCACAAGGCTGAAAAGTAGGGAGAGCAATGCCTGGCTCACCATTGTTGATTACAAAGCTTTTCTCTCCCTTTTCCCTATAACCCCTCCACCCCCACAAACACACTTTGAATTTGTCCTCTTCTTGACCTCTGCTCTCTCTGCCTTATTCCCCAAAACACTGAAACCCACTTCAGAGTGTTTCCTTTCCACCCCACTCCTGCCTCGTTCTGTGACATCAGCTTTGCAGGTGACCCTCTCCATACACTGACATACCTGCTCCTTAACTTCCTCATCCCCTGTTCTGAACAAGCTCTGTCTTGGGGCTAGGGGAGTAGCTCGAGTGAAAGAGCAGCTGCCTAGCAAGCACAGGGCCCTAAGTTCAAGTCCCAGTTCCACCAAAAAGAAAGTACTCTTGGCTCAGTGGATATTCATAGGTAAAAATAAACTTTTACCTGTATATCACATTATATATAAAGAGTAACCCAAAATGGCCATATATTTAAATGTAAAATGTGGACCTATAAAACTTTTAGGAGATAAAGTTGGAAAAAGTCTTTGAGATCTAGAATTTGGTGAAGAGTTCTTGGATTCCAGGCATGCATGGTGGTGCACACTTATAATTTCAGCACTCAGGAGGCTGATGCAGAATGACCATGAATTTAACGCCAGCTTGGGCTACATACCAAGACCCTGTCTCAAGATGGAGAGGGAAGGAATAGGGAGAGAAAGAGAAAGAGAGAAAGATCGTTTTTAGATGTGACAGCAAAAACATAATTCAGTTTTTAAAAAACTGGTAATTGGATGTTATCAAAATTTAACAGCTTTGCTCTGCAATAGACCTTGTTGAGGATAAAAAGACAAGCTAAAGACTGGGGAGAAATATTTGCAATTTTCATGTCTGATGAAGGACTAGTGATATAAAGAACTCCCAAAGCCAACATAAAAAGAAATCCAAGTTGAAAGCTGGCAAAAGACCTGCAGAGATTTTTCACCTGAGGAATGTATAGATGGCAAACAAACACTTGAAAATATGTTCACTGTCATTAACACCATGGTCACATATTAGAACCACTAAAACAAAAATGGATAAACAAATGGCTAAATAAACCAATCAATGGACAAGAACAGCCAAATCTTCCATGCTGAAGAATTCCAAATAATTGATGTGGCTTCTCCACCCTCAAGGAGATAGAGCAGAATTCCTAATTCCTTAAGCATGAGTGACATAGTGACTTCCTTTTGAAGAGCACAGCATACAAAAGGGGAAGAAAGAGTAGCTTTGCCAATGGAGAAATCTAGCAACCGTCCCCTCAGGTGATCAATGTAGATGGCAACAGTGGTAGGTTATGTTGATAGTATGCACCTTTGATCCAATGTAATGAAAATAGCACCTTACTTATGTGGTCTTCCTCCCCTAAACTCTAAACCCCAGTCTAAGCATGAAAAAAACATCAGGAAATCAGGTAAATGTTGAGTGGAGACTTGGAGCCTACTTTTCTGTCTCTACAGTCAAGTGTTTTTCTAAATGGAATGGTGCTTTGTGGTGGATGTGAACTCAGCCTGCACCCAAAGGGTCTCAGGCTTCCCTGAATTACTTCACATTCACAAAGGTAAATGACCCACAGCAGGGGTTTCCAGCACTTGGCAGGGACAGAGCTTTTACCTGTCCCGGGAACACCTGCAGTAGAAATTCTCTGCTTCCCCCCAGAAGGCCAGGAGGGCCATTATGGTTCTTCTCTGACAGGGAGGAGCAGTAACTGGGGAGGAGGGGTGGTAAGAGCCCTGGGCTTACTTAGTGTGGGCTCTGGCCACTCCTCTTACTTGAAGGTCCCCTTGCTGATGTTCCTATCTTCCCACTTTTGAGCAAAATGGAAGAAAGGACTTGGAAACATGGGAGCCATTGTCCTTAAATATTGTATTTGTCTAGACTTTTAATTTTTTGAAACAGTGTCAAGACTACTCTTTCATTTTTGTTCATATCTATGTGAAACAGAATTTTTGATAGTGACAGTAAGAAAAACAAAGCAGAGCCTTTCCTCCTGTGTGCTATCAAATACCAATGTACATTGCCATAAAATTAAAAGAAAATTTAGAGCTGGGTGTGGTGGTGCATACCTGTAATCCCAGTTACTCAGGAGGCAGAGGCAGAAGGACTGTGAATTTAAGGCCAGTCTAGGGAAGGTTAGTGAGACCCTATCTCAAAAACAAAATAAAAACAAAAGCCCTGGGGGCTTAAGTGTAATGTGCTTTAGTAAGTGTGAGGCTCTGGGCTCAATACCCAATGCTGAAAAAAAAATCAATTCAAAGAAATTTATACCAAGAAAACATAATGTACATTGTGTTATAAAATAAATTTTAATGTTGTAAACAATTCTGCATTTATAGAAAAAACTATACACATATCCTTTAAAAATGTCTGTGTTTAACAAATAATATTTATTGGGAAGAACTCTCTTTTGTTTTGAAATTAGGAACTTCCTACATTTTTAGTGTTGAAATATCCTTTCCTTTCTGAAATGATGGAAACGGTAGCTTTTTTGTTATTGTTGTTGTTGGCAAAATTAACAGCTTGGCAACTTTGTGTTGGGTCTTTAATCTTCTCTGGGAAATTTTACATCCTGAAAAAGTTAAGTGTGGGAACCATTAGTCTAAGAATGCTATTATCCCAAAACACAGGAGAATTATATAGCTAAAAAACATTACAATTCTATGTAAATTATGAACTCAGTTGTTGAGCCAATGGTTATTTCCATTGGTTTGTTTCACATACTCCACTGGACAAAATTTCACTTCTTGATTAGGTTATTTTATAAACACCTAATACAAAAAGACCTGAGGTTGTAAAACAGGAATATGGTATAGCTCCATAGTATCACAGTTTTATAGTGCATGTATTTTTCATCCAGCAATAGGCTAGAAAGATTTTATTATAGTTGTTTTCATTTGTCATATGTGTTTGCTTTGATATTTTTCTCTTGTTATAACACACCCCTTATGCATTTGTGAAGACTGCAAAACGTGGTCTTTAATGGTTGGGGTGGTGTCTGTATCTTGTATCAAAGGATCTAAATTGACGAGAAATATAGAAATGAGCTTCTAACTCTAGTAATTGCTTTCCCTTACATTATACAAGTAAGAGAATCATTCCCTTGAAGTACGAAAATCCATTCTTCATGAAATCTGTATTCTACTTCAGAGATTTTAAGCATATGTATAGTTTTACTCTGTTCAAGAGCTTGAAAAAGATGTAAAAATAGGCACTGATTGGATTTTCCCCTAATTTAGGTCTATGCCCCAGTTCAAATGCATCTAGTTTTGCCTCATTAGAAAGCAGATCCCTTTACTACGTCCGGGCCATCTCCATCTTAATGAGTTGTAGCGGGAAAACAATTTTCCTGATTCCTATAGTTTCAGAGTGAGACTATTGGCAGTGTTTCACCCACAGCAGGTAGTTTTACATCCATCTGTGTTCATAGCAAAAGTGGAAGAAGTAGTATGTTAGCATTTTCCTGCTCAGCCTGGACATTGAAATGTGTGGTGTGGAGTCTTATATTCTTTCTCGTTGGATTGCTTGAACATTTCAAAATTTACTCAAATCAGAGTTTTACTGCTGATATTTAGAAAAGATTTGATAGGGGCTACTTAGATTCATTATGTTTCAGGGGTTTTTTTTGACAGAGGGTCTACTATGTAGACCAGGCTGGACTCAATCTTGTGATCTTCCTGCCTCAGGCCTCCCCATTACTGAGATTATAGGTGAGCACCACCACACACCTGACTTCTCAAATAATGAAACATTTGACATAATTTTTTTGTAGGTAATAGAGATTTTAAAAATACGAAGTGTTGGTGAGGTCAGAGAATTGTTTTTTTTAAAAAGGAGCCAATCACCTCAAATTAACAAATACATGAAAATGTAATATCAAGAATATTCAGATTATTACTGACTCATAAAAATAAAAAAAATTCAGAGAGGGAAGCTAAGATTTTGGAGGTGGGAAATAAATTGCATAAAATTTCTTCAAGACACCCAAATTCCCAGACATTTTAATGTTCTTGCTAAAGAACAGAAGAGGTTAATATATTTTTTGCTGGAAGAAACCATTAGCTAATTCACAAATTATACTTTTGTTTGCTTTTCCATTGTGAAGGATACACATTTGTTAGCTTAAGTAAGATCTCCTGCCTTACATAGTTTCCCTGTGGAAAAAATAATATTGACTAAGCCTCTGATCCTGCCTGACATGATATTGATACACTCAGAATCGTGGAAATTTTCAGCTGGAAAGTACCTTTGGATGAGATTTAAAGGCACTAAAAAATATGACCTTCACACCAGTTACCATTTACATAAGTCATGATAAATGCCACAAAGAAAGTTTAAATAATTATACTAGTCAATAGCACAACTGGGGTCCTAGTTTATGACCTGTTAATTCTCTTTTTCTATTACTGGGAAAATATATTCATCAACTTCTTCTGACTATAGAATTTTACACAGATGAGGAAACTGAGACTGAGAAAGGAGAGTTGACCTCACTAAGATCTTGCAGTCACTTAGAATTAAAGCCAAGTTCAGTATAAGGAAAGAACATTTATGCAAATAGAACAGTAACTAACCCATCCATTTAGGGAAACAGCCTTCTGCCGTAGACCAGTAGGGCCTCAGAGGATGGTGGGTCACAATGAAGAAACAGGAAAATACTGAGAGTTGAGGAACCCAGACCAGACCTGAACCACACTTTGAAAAACTCTATGAGGGACCAGAATGTGCTTCCCCCAAGATGTGGAGGACTGTTGAGCTGAAGACAAGAAGAAATAATACAGGAGAGCTGTCTGGCCTCCCTCTGTGTAAAAGCAGGACATAGTTTATAAAGCCAAAAGGTACTCTGGTTATCCTACCACCATGACCACCAGACAGAACAAAAGTTAACCACCAAGGACAGTTTGAGTCCCTTGTTGGCCTACAGATGATACAAAGGAATTTATACTGGCAGACTTTGCTGAGTAGACTTTATCTGCCATTTGTTTACTCTTCCTCAAGTTGCTGCACATGGAATCTCAAAATTCTTTTCCTTTGTATTATCACTTCAATAAAAATTTACTAGTCTTTGTTGAAGATGCTGTATAAGGTGGAATTCAAAGCCATCTCTTTGAAAACAACTCATTCTTTTCCTGTCTTCTGTGTGTATATAAAATAACATATTAATCAATTTGCTTGTTTTTCTCTTGTTAATCTGCATTTGTAGCAGGCATTCATCCCAACTAAGAACCTACTGGAAATTATTATTGCTCCATTATCGTTCTTTGTTTGTCTATTTGTTTATTGATCATCTCTTTGATGAGAAAGAACTGTTAGATTAGAAACTCACAGAGTATGGTTTGTAACTCATTGTATCTAAAAAAACCTAAATTATTTTTTTGAAACCCAGAAACAATATACCCAAGTAGGCGGAATCTTGTGCTTGGATGCTAACTGTCTTGAGTTTGTAGGATGAGAGAAGACTGCTATCATAATTAGTGAGCCCTTTGACCCATGCAAATGGCTCTCTCCCAGGGCTTATCTTTCTTATTGGGGTAAATTCTATGCATGTTCAGAATCCCTGAAACTCTTGCTGTGTGTCTTATGTGCTCCTTTGTATTACTGGGTATTTCACTAAATGTTTAGGCTCTCCCCATAAAGAAGGTATTTGGAAGAAAGACAAAAGCGATCACCTCTCTTTATCTCAATAACTTTAATTTAATGTTCAACACAAGGAGATACTTGGTAAATCATTCCCATCTGCTTTCCACCAAATCCCACTTATGCTGAAGGTCTGTCTCTTCCATGGATCCCTGTGGCATTTGCTACTTTTATTTTTCTTTGGAACACTATCACACACAGTAATTTATTTAACTGCTCTTTGTGTGAATATGTTGTATCATAAAAGTTTTTTTAAAAAATGTTTTATTCTTTTATAATATTTCTCTCCCTTAATATGTAAAATTATCTTCCTTCTTTATCAGGTTGAGATAAACAGGAAAGAATGATATAAAAGCAGGTGAATGCTTTATGTGTACATATGTTTGGGAGAGAATGATGTGTGGGTCTGGTTGGTTTGAAAATTGAAACCAGAAAATTGAAAGGACTTTTTATAGAACTATATTTAAGGAATAGCTGCTTAAGTAATTGCTGTATCCATTATCTTAATGAAAATACTTCAGAAAAGTACAAGGAAATTGGTCAAAGGTAAGACAAATAAAACATTCTTTTGGTCAGAGAAGGCTGTGATGTGTGGTGGGTAGAGCTTTGATATCAAATAATCTGAGGTCCATTCCTTGTTCCCATAATCCTTGTGAGATTCAGACATGTTACATAATCATTTTAAATCTCAGTTCCTTGAAAAACATAACTGAGTGTATTTAGCACATAGAATGATTGAAATAATTATGAGTGAATGCAGGTAGAACACAATTCAAGACCTGTGAAATTAGCTGTAAATGATGATGAGGACACCTGATAAGGATGAGGATGCAAAGATTGAAGGGTAGAAATTGCCATTGGTTGATATTAAGGAAGCAGGAAGTTTTCCCTGGAGCATAAGAAAAGTTATAAACAAAAGTGTGTAGGTCATGGATGGGGAAAATGAGTGAGAGAATGAAAAGCTGCCTATTGAAGGAACAATGGTTCTTCTAGGGGAAGAACAATTAAGGGAAGGAAAATCAAGATGGGAAAAAGTTAAAGTAGCAGCCTACTGGAAAGGAGTATAAAGAGAAAGGGAAGAAACTATAAACTAGGGTATGGGAAAGTAAAATACCCTGAAGCACATTGCCACTCATTCAGAAAATATTGACACTGCTTTGTCGTTTCTCAGGTAGCACAGAAAACTGGCTGATCCACTGTGAGATAATCCAAGATGGCGGGGAAACATGCTGCCAAGGAACCTCGTCAGTAAACCATGAAGAAGGAAGAGCTCTCAAAGTTTGACTTGACTCCACCCTCTTAGCTTTCAAATCTATGACCATTGCATATATTGTCAGGGAAAGAGCACCTTCTGTTTTTTTCCTGTTGAAGATATTTGAATCTGAGAAATGAACTTGACAGACCACCTAACAGGAGAAAAGGTACACAAATTTATTACATGTACGAGGCACCACAAGAGTGAAAAGTGAGTACTCAATGAAATGTAGAGGCTTATATACCCTTCTTCATGCAATAGAGGGAAGAGGGGCTTGTAGATGCTTTTAGGGTAAGAGTAAATGATTTTTAGGGGAGATGAATGGGCCCAAAGAGCAGATATGACTTGGGCAGTGTGTCTGGTGTCTAGACATGGCATCAACTCCAGTCTTCCCTGAAATTAATCTCCTCTGTTTGATGAGATTATAGGCAAGGGACCTAGGGTAGCTGCATTCTTTCTAGATGGAATTCCCTTCCTCAGATAAGGGAACTTCAAAGAAGGCTTTTCACTGCATTTTAGGGGAGAAATAGGAGTAAGAGATGGAGGGACTGGAGAGGGTCAGACAGACCTTTGTTCTGAGACAGTTTTGTTTTAGATTTTTGAGACAGAATCTCTTATTATGTAGCTCAGGCTGACCACAAACTCTGAATCCTCCTGCCTCAGCCTCTGAGTGTTGGGATTATAGGTTTGCACCACCACTATCAGCTCAGACAGTTTTTTATTTTTTTTTTTTCTGCTTCAAAGTCCTCAGTATGTCAATGCACTACACTTTGGGATGTCATTTTCTGAGCCCCAATAATATAAACAAATATTTCTCTTTCAGCAGTTTTGTTACCAATAACCAAAGAAAAACCTTGTTGACAACTCAAAAATTGCATGTCCTAAACAAAGCTCCTTATCATCCCTCTGAAAATCTTTGGCAGTACTCCCATCCGTCTTGGTGAATGGGGCTAGATTCTCCTGAACTCTGAGGCTAGGAAAGTTATCTCTCTCTCTTCTTCTCTCTCACATTTTAGTGTTCAATTAATGGTCTCTGCAGTAATTCTTGAATTCATCATCTCTTTCTCTTTCACCACAATCACCTTAATCTAGGCTTTGATTTGTCTGAACTTCAGAGCTGAAAAGTACTTCCTTATACAAAGGCTCACAGTGCTTGGGTGATTTTCCCAGAGTCACATGGCAGTCAATGGGCAGTAGACCAGTTAGCCCAGCTTATGGATCAATTTCTCTTTCAATTTATGATACTTGACATGCATAAATCGGTCCACACAACAAAACTGAGCTAGTAGAACTGGGGGTTTCTCCAAAAACAGGCTCATAACTAACTTATATTTCTCACAAATGAATATTGGATCTATCCTCCATCCTAAATAATTTCCTGTGTGTGGTCATACTACCCTGAATGCACTCAATCTCATCTAAATTGTTTCCTGAATCTTCTTTCGTATTTCCTACAGTTTACTAGGCATCTTCAATTGAATGTCCTGCCAACACTTAACATTTAATATGTCCAAATGGAAGCTCCTTCCCAACAGAAAGACCAGAGTACTCTGATGAACTAAGAATTAGGATCTATGCTGGACTGGTGGCATATACCTGCAATCCCAGTACTGGAGGAGCTCAAGAAGGAGGATCTTGAGTTTGAGGTCATCCTACTTACATAGAGAGACCATGTCTCAAAAACAAACAAGAAAGAATTGGGATCTAGATTTTAATCTCATCTTTGCCCTTCATTAAATGGAACATACCCTATGCAGTCTCACTTTCCTTAATTGTACAATGCAGAATTGATCTTGTTTAATAGAACTCCAGGGAGAAGTATGAGATGCAACAATTTTACTAAACATTCTGCATAGTATCCACCATGTAGTAATGTTATTAGTAAAAGCTCAATACTGTTTTCCACTCTTCTTTCATGCTCCCCGAATCCAACCTGCTGCTGAGTTCTAAGGGTTGGGACTCTATCTCTGCTGTTTCACTTGCATGCAGCTACTTCTCCTTGTATCTACTTTGATCTCCATGAAAAGAACTCTCTTTTTTGCCCAGTTTTCCCCTCCCCTCCTATAGTGAGCTCTGGAAGAACATGAGTTGCTCAGGTGAAAGTCACACGGGTTGGATTCCATTTGAGTAGAGCTCTCCAGATAGCACAAGGATGTCTTCACACATTAATGAGTAGATCAACTTTTCTGCAAGTGTTTTTCCTTTGCAGCACTGACATTCACACTTAATTTGTTGCCTTATTTATCACAATTATCTGCTTTCAACCCAAAATAAATAATGAAGGAATATTTCCAGTAAAAAAAAAAGTTACCTAAATCCATTTCGCTTTGGCCAGCCCCTTATTATATATCAATTGCTGTATTACAATTTGCCTGTTTACAGGGGAGTTGCCAGGTCTAACACATAAAGCATTCAGAAAATTGTCCATATTATGAGTTCACAGTAACTAGAATCCCTGTGACTCAGTTTTCCACAAATGAGCCATTTGTGAAAATGCTCACAGATCAGCAACTGTGCACTTTTGCTGGCAGCACAAACATTGCTGATGTGCACACTGCAAATTGCAAGCAGCTTCCCCAGTGAAAACAAAGAGAACAGAATCACAGCATTAAAGAGTTGGCAGGGAATTTTAAAGATGACTTAAGCTAGCCTTTTGTTTGGGGCACAATCCTTCTTTAAACTATTTTGAATAGATAAAATCTGTGCTATTTAGTGGATTTTCTATAACAGTCTTCAATTATTCCAGCTCTCCAAATGAGGGAGAAACTCCTTCTGTCTGAAACAGTTAGTATAATGCCTAGCTGAGAACCTTTGCTTGATTTCTTCTACATGAAAAAGACTCATTTTGGAGGAGTTGTCCATCCTTTTCCTATGTGTGTCAGGATTAAATCTGGGTTTGTGTCAGCCTACCAGTGATTGAACATAAGAAAGAGAGAGAGAGAGAGAGAGAGAGAGAGAGAGAGAGAGAGAGAGATCCTGGAAAGCTCTTCTTTTGTTCCTAAAAGAAGATAAGAAGATGTAGGGGAAAAGCAGCTCTTATTTTGATCACACATGATACTTAGAGATGTACAGCCCCCTTGCATCCATGAAGCAATCTGGCCAAGGGCAAACTCACATGGTAATGATGGCAGAGCAGAGATTATGAAAGAATGTAGTGGGTCTTGGATACTGCTGTTGAGCTGCTGAATCTACCAACCTGAAGCCACCCTCCCCAGGATTTCTTCTTATGTGACAAAGTAAAATATCCTCATTTTTAAATGACTGGTAACTATAAATTTGTAGCTTTTTTGGTTCAGAATTTTGATTGGACTGATGTTTAAATGTCCACAACCAGGTAAAAGCTATTCTAGGTGATGGAATGATTGTTCATATCATTTAGAGAAAGGGAAGGTAAACAGTAGAACCTATTTTGGATTCACTAAGCCCACCTGTGCAAGCTAAACATTTCATTTTGGATAGGATTAGTAGAATAGGTGTTGGGTGAAGTCATGGACAACACCAAATACTGGATTTCAACAAACATCTAATAAAATTGCTTATACCATTTTGGCAGCAAAATGGGAAAATATTGAGAAGACATGGTGCTGAAGAAAGATAAGATGCTAGAGGAAGACAAAACTGGTCAAAAGGGCATGGCATTTTAAAGGTGCTTAGTAAAAGAAATAAAATTTTGTCATTTGTGACAATATGGATGAAATTGGAGAACATTGTGCTAAGTGAATTAAGCCAGATACAGAAAGACAAATACTGCACGATCTCACATCTATGTGAAATCTAAAACAAACTTCTAGAAACAGAGAGTAGAATGGCGGTTACTAGCAGATGCAATAGTGATATTAAAAATTCTGCATAGTCTCCTTTATGCAGTAATTGCTCAATGTTACTAGGAAGGGAGGGGAGAGCAATGATAGATATGAAGAACAGGCCTTGTTTTTTGTTTTTTATATCTATTGTACAATTTATTATACATTTAAAAATTGCTAGGGGAGTAAATTTCAAATGCTTTCAGTATAAAAATGATAAGTATTTGAGATGACAGATATATTAATTGGCTTGATTTAATTTTTCCACATTGCATTCATAAAATATAATTATTTTATACCAGGTAAATATATGTAATTTTTAAATTGTCAATTTGCAAGAAGATCCATTAAAAAATAAAGGTACTGTGGCAGATACTGAATAGGTAATAGACCAAGTGAGCAAATAGGTTGGAGGAGGTTGTCATTCTCTAATAAAAATTGTGGGGCTCACTAGCTGTGTGAAAAAAATTTGGGGACATAGTAAACAATGGATAGTGTGCCAGGAATCAGGTGGAAATGATGGTAGGAGGCCCAGCAGGCCAGAGTTGGCAGAAAAATTGGCACGTGACAGGTTTCTAATTGTTTATATTGGAATACAGGATGGAAAACGTTCCTGAATGGTAATATGCGGGAAGTAGATGAAAAGATCTCAAGTTTAAACATTTGAAAAAAAATGGAGGGTGTCCTGATAATAAAATAATAGGGATTAGAAAAGAAAAGCAGGGTTTTCTTGTTGTTTGTTTTGTTTTTGTTTCTTTTGGGGGAGACTGGGGTTTGAACTTAGGGCTTTGCACTTTCAAAGCAGGCACACCACTACTTGAAGCACACCTTCAGTCCAAAATTCAATTTCTTAAGACAATAATTTAAGAAGGCATCACATAGCAGAACTCAAGTTTTTAGTCCTTAGATGAGGGCCAGTATTACACTAGGAGAACTCATAACCCAATATTGAGTTCTAAAGTTTTGTTCAGGAGACCTTCAAATTCCTAGTATTGTTCCTAGACACACCGGGAGGGCCCATACAGGGAAGTCAAGTGCCCTCAGCTATAGAGAGTAGGGATACACAGGGAAAGAATCAGGAAGTGCCTCACCCAAACATTGTTGATTAATCAATGAGTCCATATCAACCTTGTGGAAAATTTCACAGTTATTTGTCTAAGAGCGTTGACCATGACCCTGACTTGTTCAAATATTTTCATTATGAACTTGAATGAAAACAAAGATATGAAAACCAAATTTTCAAACACAAAGCTAGGGAAAACTGCAGATATGTTAGACTTAATAATAAAAAGTTGAACATAGTTATCAGCACCTTGTGTGGCTTTTTCCCCCCAAATTTTACAATAAAATACTTATAAAGACAAAAGAACATCTTCACAATGCACAACACTATATCCTAGGACCATATAGAAAGACTGGTCTATTGTGAGCATCACAGAGGAATTCCCATGAATGATAGGGCTGTGAGGAAGTAATTCAAGGTGGTAAACAGTGGACCTTCTGTGGGAAAGTACCCATACTAAGGGTTTGTCTTTCATTTGCTTTCTGTCTCTGGATCAAAAGCCCAAAATCAGTTTTCATGAGAAACATAGCCCACTGTGGATAGTGTGCGTGGTGTATGTGTGTGAGAGAGAGAGACAGAAAGAGTCAGCGCTGTCTAATTTTGTGCTCTCCATATGGTAAGCCACTTTTCTCCACACCATTTATCAAGTCATGTATCTTCTTCCAACCAAATTTTGATCCCATCTCTTTCATAAATCAAGATCATGGGGTCTGCTTCTAGATGACTTCTCTTCACATTGTTTTATTATCTGTTTCTGTGCCATTACCAAGCAGTGTTTATTTTTTTCTCTCAATTCCTTGGTTTTGTTATATGTCTGCCAAAAGACAAAATTACAACAAATTTAGTTTAAAGATCTTAACTGGCTTTTATTTGTGGATCCAGAATTCAGCAATGCCTGTTTCATAAAAGAGAATGAGTGTTGAGTGTTCTGATGAGCTGCCTAAGGGAGCTTGGCTTTATAGACAGAAAAGAGCTGAAGAAAGCAGAAACAGAGAAGAAAAAGTGGTTGGTCGTTTCAATTACTTTCCTTTAACCATTAAACCAGAGGAAACTTCCTTGTCATGCCAGCTGTTTAAAACTGACTTGTGGGGTTTTGGCTAGTCCCCCTCTCTCCCTCTTTCTTTCTCCCCTCACCAACCCTGGTTTCTTAGAAGGTCAGATAAACAACTGAGTTTTGATTTGGAAGTGATCTTCAGCATGAATAATTCCATTTTGGTTTTGTCTGTTTAACCTAGTGCAGAAGTTCAGTTCAAACCAATGACCTACTATAAATTTTATATAAGATTTCTTAATACGTTGTTCTTTTTCTGCATGTTGACCTTTCTTCATGTAAACTAAGCAAATATACTCTACCCCCAAATTTTGCACAACTTGGTAACTTAAAGGGCATCCTAGTCTTGTGCTCGAACTTAAAGGAAATGCCTCGAATATTTCTCTAATAAATATGTTTTTTGAGACAGAATTTCTATGTAACCCAGGCTGGCTTTGAACATGTGATCCTCCTGCCTCTGCCTCCCAAGTGCTGGGATTATAAAGATCACCTGCTCTTCTCCTGTAAATATTAAATTTGCTGCTCATTTTTAGCAGATTAAGGAACTTTCTATTTCTGGTTTTCTAAACACCTTCTGTCATTGTTGCTTTGTGGTATTGGGGATAAACCCAAGGTCTTGCACATGCAGGCAAGGGCTTTACCACTGAGCTCTATCACCAGGCCCTTTTAAAATTTCTGTTTTGAGACAGAATCTTGCTGAGTTGCCCAAGTTGGCCTCCAGCTTGCAATCCTCTTGCCTCAGCCTCCTGAGTAGTTGGGATAACAGGTATGTGCCACCACCTTTTCAAAGAATTTGCAATTGTTTTAAATATTATTTTCTACATATACCAGGAAAAAGATATGATTTTTATCCTTTAGTTCATATGTGGTGAATTACATTGCTGTAATTTCTACTATGAGCTACCCTTTCATTGCTGGAATAAATCACACACTGTTCTAATCCTCTCTTCAGTGCCCTTTCCCTTATTAGGTAATGTAGAATAAGACATGTAACTTTTTATGTTAATTAAGTTGTGGTGTTAAAGTGCAAGTGACCTTAATTTTACTGAAAAAGGTAATTTGTTCTCATTCTGTACCTTTAAATCAGAAGAACATGAGCTAAGGCAAAATCACAAAATTCCTCAGGGAGATAAATTGCCCTTGTTAGCAACTTTGATAATCATTTGAATTAAAAGAGTGAATACCATTGTTGCTTTATCCCTGTGGTACTTTGGGTCAATAACCTAGATAAACTTTTTTTTTTTTTTTGCCATACTGGGGTTTGAACTTAGGACTTCACGCTTGATAGGGGCAGGTTATCTACCACTTGAGCCAGACCTCCAGCCTTTTTTGCTTTAGTTCTTAGTTGAATGGGGTCTTATGTTTATACCTGGGCAGGCCTGGGCCCCATCCTCCTATTTATGCCTTCCTAATAGCTGGGATGACCAGCACATACAACCACACAGGCTTATTGGTTGAGTTGGGGTCTCTACAGATGATGCTCTTGACTTCAATCACCCTGTCTGTATCAGTGTGGCAGAAAAGACCCAGGCACAACAAGTTGATATATTACTCCTACATGATCCCTTCTCCATAGCTGAGAATTCTGGTTAGTAAGGCTGGGTGTAGTTTATAGCCATGCATGCAGTAGACCGAAGCCATGACTCCAAACAATATCCCAATGCTGAAGTGCAATATACTGGGCCAGGACTGTGTGTTTTCTTGATGCAAAACACTGAACAGAGTCCTTGACTATCAGGCATCATGGGTTCATCTCTGTTGATTGATTACGTCAGTGTTACTTCTCAATTCCCACTGTGCTGTGCATCTCTGCTTTGCACATTCAGTTCCTTTTTTCCCTCCCTCCCTTCTCCCCTTCCTCCCTTCCTCTCTTTCTTCTTTCCTTTCCTTTCTTTTTATTTTTTTTGAGGGGAGATTTTTTTGAACACATGATCCTTCTGCTTTAGCATTTGAGTGCACTATTCCCAGTCTGCACATTGGTTCTTAATCTTGCAAAAAAAATCCACAGAGAGCTCTTTGCAGAAAAATGAAAATAGGCATGCAGTTTCTGAGTAGTAGGTCTATGGATTATAAATTTAAGCCCCTGAGATAGAATCAAAACCAAAAAAGGCTGTAGGGCTCAAATGGTAGAGTGCCTACCCAGCAAGCATGAGGCCCTGATTGAAACTCAGTACCACCAAAAAAGTAAAATAAAGGCTGGAGGCATCAGAGTGTAGTTGACTTTTCGTTTCAGCAGAGCCACTACTCATTTTCTTGAAAGTACCAGTTTTTTAGGTGAACAGCTAAGCTGGACTGAGCAGTAGCTTACAGGGTTTTGTATTCTTCTTACACTGTGGTAGTGTGTGAGAAGAGCAGAGTTGCACAGATCCTATCAGACCTTCCACCCCTTTGAGGAACTGTACCAAGAACTCCAAATATCCATAACCTTCTGCAGATGACTTTTGTACAGTTTCTAGAGAGGATTCATCACTGAGTACTCCTGGAAGACAGATCAAGGTCTTCCTAGAACTGGGCATTGATCCGAACACCAGATACCTGGTTATTGGATCTGTCTTATTTCATGGCCATATCCATTCATTTATTCACTCCTAGAGTGATTTGATTTTCAAACCCTTAATTGATAGCACCATGACGTCTATTGGGCCTACTCGTTGTGAATTTTCATCCTCTTCTTTGCTAGGGAGTATGCAATGAAAAAAAAATCCTTTGGGGGTAAAGATTAGCTAAAAAGAAAGACATATTATTTCCATTTAATAGCCACAGCACGAGTCTTCTTTAAAGAAGAAGACAAGTAGTGTGGCCCAGCACAGCATGAAAGTCAAGTAGGAAGAAAAGCCTGTGATTCATCCTTGACATCTGGTGTGTTGTGACTGGAGGACTAAAATAACAGTGTTGTGGTGATTTTACACTTAATTTAATCTTAGACTTTAGATATTAAACAATTATATAAATTTTGAATGAGGCAAACAATATAAAAAGGGGAATAAATAGCATATCTGGTTTTTTTTTACAAATAATAAGGGCCTAAACACATTTTCAATTAGATTTTAACAAATCAAATTATGCTTTAATCAAATACATTTTTTGTTTCAAAGATGAGAAGTAATCAAAACCACTGAATGGGGGCATCCTACTATTAATAACATAATGACCCATATTTTTAATTAACTTAGAATATGTGGCTATTTTAGTTGTTCTCTTTAGAGTTTCCCCACCTTGGATCCAGAGTGAAAGCACTGCTAGAAACCACCATTGATTACAGACTAGGAATTTCTAGCAAGTTACTTTTATTTAGACTTGTTTTTAAATTAAAACCACATATCATTTTTGATTAAGTTTTATTGTTTTTTCCTCCTACTTTGGAAAGATGTCAACAGTTGCTTTTCTAGAACTGAAGTATAAAGACATTTGGGAAAGGACTGGTCCTTTTCTGACACTCTAGAACTTTTAAGAATATAAAAATTAAGACTGGAATTATGGCTCAAGCAGTAGAGCACCTGCTTTGCAAGCACAAAGCCCTGAGTTCAAACCACAATCCCAGCAAAAAATTACTAATGTCATGAATGTAAAAATTTGATATTATAGACCTAATTAAGTTATTATTTGCTACTAGTTGTTAAAATGTAACACAGCTTATGTTGCATTTCTACAATAATGGAAAGTACTGACAAAAAAGAGATTTTATGTGGGAAACAAAGTACATATTAGAAGTGATTTATACTACATATCATTCTCATAGACGTGTGTGGTCTAATATGTAGCCATTGGCCATATATATACAGCTATTAAACACTTGAGATGTACTGGTGGGGGAGGGGGACTTTCTCTTCACTCTCTTAGTTTAATACATGGAAGCCTGTGAATTAAAACCAAAAGACATTATTAATAGGAGAAAAATACAAAATTTTAATATTTACTTGCATGGGAATTCATTAAAAAAAAAAGAAGTAAAACTCAAGGAGGCAGTTAGATTAGGAGCTTATATGCCATTTCAACAAAGAAAAGAGGGTTTGGACTTCAAGGAATGTTAACCTATGGAGAAATGACCAGGAAATATACAGGGAACTAAAAGAAGGATTGATTGATTGATTGATTGATTGATTGACTGTGGTGCTAGGAATCAAACCCATGGACTTGTGCATGCCAGGCAAGCTCTTTATCACTATGCTATATTCCCATCCCTTGATTTTTTGAGATGGGGATCTCCCTGTACAGCCCTGGCTGGCCTGGAATTTGCCATCCTCCTGCCTCCTCCTTCTGAGTGCTGGGATTGAAGGCATGCACCACCACATCTGGTTTAAGGAGTATTTTAGTAAGGTCTGTTGAAACTCTCCTTATGTTGACTCTACATCTCCTGGAATAAGACACATTCTTCACTTTCTGGTATGGGGAGGAGTGGAGGACAGGGACCTTCAAAAGGGGAAACTTGATCCTCTTTTTTTAGATAGATAAGAGGAAGACAGAAAACTCCTTGCACCTGTCATTCTTCAATTCTTTCAGCATAAAATAATCCTGATTCATTTCAATATCAAATTCAAATTAAGATGTGCTATTGTCACAAAATACACACATGGTTTTGAAGACTTTGTATGAAGTAAAAAGAATATAAATTATCTCAATTTTATGATTGCATGCTGAAATGATACTACTTTTGACATGCTAAGCTTAATAAAATGCATTACCAAATTAATTTCATCTGTTTCTTTTTATTTATTTTTAATGTTACTAATAAAATGTTTAAAATGACACATGGTTCATATTCTATTCCAGGAGCCAGTGCAGTCCTAGACATTAAATAAATGACTGAGGTTGAAGGTATATTTGATTTTAATAGAATATCCTCATTGCCAGGTGGACAGTGGATATTAATGTAGCAAATATTATCTCCCAGGTCACATCAACCTGAGAATTGAATGAGAGTGCAAAATAGTAATAAGAAAAAAAGTACTGTTTCTCACTAGCTAGCATTTGCTGATTCCTGGAAATTTTCATAGTCTTTTTTGATGGCTCAAGATGGCTGTGGAGATGACTAAGTAAAACCCAAAGTATCTTTAGTCCCACATTTTGTCATTGCTCCTATTTCCACGGTCTTTTGGAATCAGAGACTGTCACTCTACAACCTGTCAGTTCTACACTGCTCCCTTGACCTGGTGGAGTTGAGGTCACTCTTCACAGTTGCTGCCTTCAGAAAACCATCCCCACTTCTGGGTGCCAGGTGTAGAGCACTCCTAGCATCTCCAACAGCTCAGTTCCCCACCAGAAACCAGCGCCTTCCAAGCTTCTTTCCTCCCCTCTTGCCAGTGGCATTAGTCTACCTTGTTCTTAAACAGCTTGGGGGTAGCAATAAGCCTGATCTTGCTCTTATCTTAGCATTTTGAGTCTATGTTTTGACAAAGTGGCATTTTACCTGAAGGTTATGAAAGCCCTCACCCTTTTGTGTTCTGAAAAACAGTATATTGCAAGGAACCACCCTTTCCTGTGTGACTTAGATAACATCCCTACCTCCACAACACCACTCCTTGTTCACAATGGCAAAGCCATACCAGACCTGCCAAATTCCCGTTCTTGGCTCCATAAATGGTTATTGGAAATACTTGTCCCATTGATCAATCTGAACAAGATACTGATTAATTACTTGAGTTAAGCTTCTCTCCTCCTAGGCCTTTGAACTTGGGCCCAGCCTGAGCCAGTACGGGGTCCCTCCTTACGAACCCTCCCTGAAAATAGGCTGGCTTCCAGTAAGACATTCTGCGATCCACATCCTATCTTGTTGCCCTTCAGTCCTCCTCCCACCCACTTCTTGTTTATTCCTCTCTCTGGAAGAAGAATTCTGCTTTGAATCACAGGATATTTGCAGGCTCTGTGGTAAGTGCTTTCATCCTTTTGCAGTCTCCCTTGCAATAATCCTTTTGAATGAAGTCCCTCCCTCCAAAGTCTGGAGTTTTTATTTGATGGTTTTTACAGGCAGTGGAGGGATGATCCCTTGGAGAAGCCCCAGCCCCTCTTACTTCCTTCAGAAACTGGCTTGTGGCCACTTTGTGTTAAGTTCAATGTATTGTGATTTTTGAAAAAGAATTTTACTATGTTTGCATACATGAAGAGAATTTCATAAATAAAATCCCTCAGCAACATGTGTCAAGATCTAAGAATGGTATAGGTAGGAAACACCGGGCTCTGGGAAGCACGTGCCTTGTCTGTCACCCACCAGCCACACAGCATGCTGATGTCACCTTCCCAATTCTTGTTTTTACCCCACTTCTAGACAATGCCAAGTGGCAGCTCTTAGAGCAAAATTTCCAAGTTTCCTTTCTTCAATCCACATAGTATCAAAACTTGCCTTTTAGTTAGTAATCACCATTTTCCAAATAATTAGGAGACTTCACATAAACTCCTGGTTTCTCTTGGAAAATAGGATCCAGAAACACTGTTTCCATCCTCCAGTAGGGTGACAGCCTTCACAACTGGCCTGCTTTGCTCAGTTCCATGACCTGCAGGCCTGGGGCCATATGCTAACCCTGATCCGTGGAAGAGAGCACACAGTGCTCCCCAAACAGCTGCATGAGTTGGAGGGGTGCAAAGGTGTGATGACTCTCCTCCCTGTCATGAGGGGCTGTAGCTGTCACTCCTATAACAAGCGAAGAGCAAAAACTTTATTTAACCAGAGATTTTCATAACAGAGGAACCTTCCAGATGTGACGACTTGAAAATAGACCCAGAGAAAACAGTTTTTGTGCTTAGGTTCCATAAAGCATGGACATCCATGTAGAAACGTGATCAGACAAAAAAGGTCTGACCTAACGGTAGTGGTAGTGATTAGTGTGGGGAAAACCCAGTAAAGCCTGTCGAGCTAGATGCTCATTGGTTCCTCTGTGAGGCATTCCTTCCTTTTGGAATGAGGGTTCTATGACCTATTATCAGATGAGGTAGGTCAAAGAATTTCTTTAGGCCAGCTCCTTTACAGAAAGGCAGGGAGAGGGTTGTATTAATATTTCTGGGTTTGATGGCTTGGCCTTGAGGAAGAGGGATTCTTGGTTTCTATGGCCTGCCTTAATAAGCAGGAGAGAGAAGGGCAGGAGGTCAGAAACAGCTTCCGTTCCAAGTACTCAGCATACCAAAGCACCAGACTTTGGAGCCCCAACACTGTCCAAATAAAATGACATGTAGAGAGGCTCCTTTAAGCACTGAGTAGTGCTACTTCTCCCTCTGTACTTGCTGGTAGTTAGGCTTGCTGGGCTTACACTGACTTGAAGCATTTAAATAGACTCCCTGTTTTGAATTCATAGGTAATGGTTAAAATGAACAGAAGGAAGATTAGTGGAGCATCTGAAATGAACCTAATCCTTAGGGGAAAAGAAGTAGATTGTAAGAATCTCAAAACATGTGTATGAAAGAGACATTTTTCAAGAGTAAAATCTTAGGACTGTAACTATATCTTCAAATGAACCATTTAATCAAGAGAGAGTTCATTGATGAAATAGTTGTTTTCCCTGCCCTGTACCTAAAAACTGATTTGATTGATTTTACAACTAAATGGAAGAAGGTGACTGATCATTTTTTGCAAACTCATTCTTGCCCTTTATTGATTTTTGTTTAAAGTTTAGCCACTGAACATTACGATGAAGTGACTGGGCCACATTGAGCTGATAAGAACAGGACAGTCATCAATGATGAGACATGTCACAACTCTTATGGGTTTTGCAAAGCCTTGAACATGTTGGGCAAGTACTCTACTACTGAGCTACGTCCCCAGTCCTCGGCTTTTTGAGACAAGGTCTCATTGTGTAGCCCAGACTGGCCTAGAAATCATGATCCTCCTGCCTCAGATTTCTCCTTAGGGATTTAAAAAGTCAACTTTTCCCTTGAAAAATTTGAATCTCATTCCTGCAGAATGAAGGATAGTATTGGC
Organism: Castor canadensis; assembly: GCF_047511655.1. Classification (NCBI taxonomy): domain Eukaryota; kingdom Metazoa; phylum Chordata; class Mammalia; order Rodentia; family Castoridae; genus Castor; species Castor canadensis. The sequence goes on along the minus strand of NC_133393.1, from coordinate 131,003,760 downwards.
ATCAGGAATCTTTTAGTCTTGAGGTTAGCCCGGGACTATCAGAACTGCCTCAACCGTAACCGTTGCTCAATCAGAAGCTTTTGTGAGAACTCACATGCTCTATTCCCTCTGCAGAAAATTTCTTTTTAGATCCAGATGTTGAAGAGGCTTCTTCTCTGTTCGATCTTGTCCCTGCTGTGACACCAGTCCTCTCCCTCCACCCACCTCTGGACCATGACTACCTCTTGCTGAACACCTAAGCCAAGAGTCAGTTTCACGAATGGTGTGCTCAATTCAGGTTACTCCCTGATTAAAGAGTCTACAGGCATCTCGCACTTGGCCCTGAAATCTCCATTTCCCAGCATAAGGTGTGGGTGGAATGTAGCAGACGCCTGTCAACCTCCCCTCCCTCCAGGACTGGCAGATTCTCCCAGCCTCAGTCTCCTCATTCACAACAAACTCAGTCTTCTCCACTTCTGGATGCTTCTTAGCCTGCTTTATCTTTGCATTTGGAAAATGATGCCACTTTTCCTCAGGAGAGGTCTTTGTTTGCCCCCAGCATTTTTACAGATTGCTTTCTTGTTTTCTTTAACTTTGGTTCTGAAGCAAAATGTGATGAGGTAAACATTCCTTTAGTTGTTACTAAGCTATTTCCCTGCTTGCTTTGTTAACTTTTCCCAGTGGACGCTCCCACACTTTTTGGAGTGTTTTGAAGTGAACTAGCGCCCTCTGTAGGAGAAACCACATCTCAGCGGGGTAAATTTCTAATGCCAGTACCTAAGGCAAGAAATCCCATTTGTCAAAATTATCCATGAAAATCCCTTAAATTACCAGGAAGCATAAAAATCAAGAATTAGCTTCATTTTTTTTTCTCTTTTGATTCAGTTGCTGCCTACCTTAATTGGAACAGGGTAACTTCAACAAGGGGAGAGAAAATTAAATAAAGGAATTGTCTCTTTCTCTACCTCTCTCTACCAGAGGCTCATATTCTTCACTTCACAGGCAGCATATTCAGTCATTCAGAAACATTTGTTGACTTTCTACTAGGTGCCGGCCACCATTATAAATTCTAGCACAAACAATAGATCCTTGATCTCAGGTATTTCCATTCTAATAAAGAGGCAGAATTCGAACCTCTAGTTTGTAAAAAGAGATGCTTGGCTGGTTGTGTTGCTCCATGGTAGAGCGCTTGCCTAGCATGTATAAGGCCCTAAATTCAATCTGCAGTACCACAAAACATCTAAAAATTAAAATAAAAGGGCACACTTCTATAATCTCAGCTACTCAGGAGGTAGAGATAGGGAGGATTATGGTTTGAGGTGAGTCCCAGCAAAAAGTTAGCAAGACCCCATCTAAGAAATAAACTAAGTGTGATGATCCCAGCTATGAGATAAGCCATAGGGTTGTAGTTGTAGGCTGGCCCCGGGGCAAAAACATGAAATCCTATCTGAAAAAAAGCAAAACAAGGCTGAGGGTGTGGCTCAAGTGGCACAGTACCTGCCTAGAAAGCACAAGACCTGGGAGTTCAATGTCCAGTGTCATCAACAACAACAACAAAAAGCATCAAGGAGACCCGTGTTTTCAGTGACAAGTATACTCTGAAGATAATGAGAGTGGGAAGTGACTTTGGGAGTGACTCTCACAGCAGAGCAAGCTGTTTTAAATAGATTAGTCATGGAGTGACTGCAGACAGTGATTTTAGGCAGAGATTTGGAATGAAGGGGACACTGATTTATACCTGGATGCTGGAATAGCATGATAAGCAGTCTGACCCCAAATCTCTACATCTCTAGACTTACTTGCCTCCCACATGTTGTATGTTGAGTTACTTCATATGGATCCCATGAAGAAAAGTAAACTATTGTTGTTGCCCTGCCTTAATCCCATTGAAAGACATTGCAGGCCAGGCATGGTAGTGCAAACCTATAATCCCAGCACTCAGAAGGCTGAGGCAGGAGGATCACAAGTATGAGGCCAATCTGAGCTACATAACAAGTTCAAGGCCAGCATTGACTATGTAGTAAAACCCTCTCTCTCAAACAAATGAACAAAACCCCTCAGAAATCTGGTCAACTGGGCCACAAAGTAGTAGTGGGGGCTTGGTGGCCTGGGTCAGAATAGTTGTAATTTGAGTGGGTGGTCTTTTTGGCAACTCTTAGTGGCTCCTGCTGTTCTTAACCATGAGTGAAAACAAGGAAGTGGGAAATGAGTTTCATTTTATGAACATCTGATGCTGTCTGCCTTCTCCCACTGGGGAGAATTCTGATTATATATTTATATACTTCATATATGTATAAAACCATACATTTGTACATATATATGGTGAGGGAGGTAGGCATAAACACATATATACATATATACACATTTGTATGAATGCATACACACACACACACACACACACACATATATATATATACACACACATTCATTTGTATGGGAGGCGGTGAAAATATATATAGGATTTTTTTTGAGACAGGTTCTTGCTATGTAGCCTGGGCTGGCCCAGAACTCATTCTTCCTGCCACAGCCTCATGAGTGCTGGAATTACAGGTGTGAGCCATCACATCTGGCTTGGTTAGACTTAATAAAAGGAAGGGCTGAGTCATTAAGAGGCAAGAATGTCTCCAGCATACTTCTGCATGAACTGTCTTGTGAGCAACCTGACACTCCTGGACAACAAATGGGGCTGGGCAGTTGTGTGGGGGGGCACTCCCATCTGCTTCATCAAACCAGATTTCCTTATTTTTTAAAATTCATTTATTCACATGTGCATACATTGTTTGGGTCATTTCCTCCCCCTGCCCTCCCTCTGTCCCCTCCCTCTCCCCCCTCCCCCCGCCCCTCACTTCCAGGCAGAATTTTGTTGAAGAGAAGACATAAACATAACAAGGAAGACAAAGTGTTTTTGCTAGTTGATATAAGGATAGCTATACAGAGAGATTCCTAGCATTGCTTTCATGTACAAATGTACAAATGTACAAATGTGCTACAACCCAAGTTGATTCATCTTTAACTGATCTTTGCCCTGGTTCCTGATCCCCTTCTCTTGTTGACCTCTGTTGCTTTAAGGTTTCTGTATTAGTTCCTCTGGAGTGGGGACATCAAACGCTTTCATGTTTTGGGTTTACTACCTATCCCCTTACCTCCCGTATGTGCTCTCCCCTTGTCATGTGACTCAAGTCCAACCACATTGCTGCATTTGCCCTAGATCTAAAGTCCGCATATGAGGGAAAACATACGATTTTTGGTCTTCTGAGCCTGGCTAACCTCGCTCAGAATGATGTTCTCCAGTTCCATCCATTTACCTGCAAATGATAAGAGTTCATTCTTCTTCATGGCTGAGTAAAATTCCATTGTGGATAAATACCACATTTTCTTGATCCATTTGTCAATAGTGGGGCATCTTGGTTGTTTCTATAACTTGGCTATTGTGAATAGTGCCACAATAAACATGGGTGTGCAGGTGCCTTTGGAGTAACCTGTGTCACATTCCTTTGGGTATATCCCCAAGAGTGGGGTTGCTGGATCATATGGCAGATCTGTGTTTAGATTTTTAAGAAGCCTCCAAATTTTTTTCCAGAGTTGTTGCACTGGCTTGCATTCCCACCAACAGTGTAAGAGGGTTTCTTTTTCTCCACATCCTCTCCAACACCTGTTGTTGTTGGTGTTTTTGATGATGGCTATTCTAACAAGGGTGAGGTGGAATCTTAGTGTGGTTTTGATTTGCATTTCCTTTATGGCTAGAGATGGTGAGCACTTTTTCATGTGTTTTTTGGCCATTTGAATTTCTTCTTTTGAGAAAGTTCTGTTTAGTTCACTTGCCCATTTCTTTATTGGTTCATTAGTTTTGGAGAATTTAGTTTCTTAAGTTCCCTGTATACTCTGGTTATCAGTCCTTTGTCTGATGTGTAGCTGGCAAATATTTTCTCCCACTCTGTGGGTGGTCTCTTCAGTTTAGAGACCATTTCTTTTGTTGTGCAGAAGCTTTTTAATTTTATGAAGTCCCATTTGTCCATTCTCTCTCTTAGTTGCTGGGCTGCTGGGGCTCTATTGAGGAAGTCTTTTCCTATACCTATTAGTTCCAGAGTGTTTCCTGCTCCTTCCTGTACTAACTTCAGAGTTTTGGGTCTGATATTAAGGTCCTTGATCCATTTTGAGTTGATTATAGTACAGGGTGATAAACATGGATCTAGTTTTAGTTTCTTGCAGATGGATAAACACTTTTCCCAGCAACATTTGTTGAAGAAGCTGTCTTTTCTCCATTGTATATTTCTGGTACCTATGTCAAAAATAAGGTGAGTATAGTTGTATGGATTCATATCTGGGTCCTCTATTCTGTTCCACTGGTCTACATGTCCGTTTTTGTGCCAGTACCATGCTGTTTTTATTGCTATTGCTTTGTAATATAGTTTGAAGTCAGGTATTGTGATACCTCCTGCATTGCTCTTTTTGCTGAGAATTGCCTTGACTATTAGCGGTCTCTTGTGTTTTCAAATGAACTTTAGGGTAGATTTTTCAATCTCTCTGGTGAAAGTCATTGGGATTTTGATAGGAATTGAATTAAACATGTAGATTGCTTTTGGAAGTATAGCCACTTTTACTATGTTGATTCTACCAATCCATGAGCACAGAAGATCTTTCCATATTCTGTAGTCTTCCTCGATCTCTTTCTTCAGGGGTTTGTAGTTCTCCTTGTAGAGGTCATTCACATTCTTTGTTAAGTTTACTCCTAGGTATTTGACTTTTGGGGGGCTATTGTGGGTGGAATTGTTTCCATATATTCCTTCTCAGTATTTTTGTTGTTGGTGTATAGAAAAGCTAATGATTTTTGTATCCTGCCACCTTGCTATAGTTGTTTATGGTGTCTAGGAGTTTTTGGGTAGAGGTTTTTTGGGTCTTTAAGGTATAGGATCATATCGTCTGTAAATAGGGATATTTTGACAGTTTCTTTACCTATTTGTATTCCTTTTATTTCTTCTTCTTGCCTAATTGCTCTGGCTAGGAATTCCAGTACTATGTTGAATAGGAGTGGGGAGAGTGGGCATCCTTGTCTCATTTCTGATTTTAGAGGGAATGGTTTCAGTTTCTCATTGTTAAATATGATGTTGGCTGTAGGTTTGTCATATATAACTTAATAATGTTGAGGTACATTCCTTCTATTCCTAGTTTTCTTAGAGCTTTTATCATGAAGTGGTTTTGGATCTTGTCATAGGCTTTTTCTGCATCTATTGAGACGATCAAGTTGTTTTTGTCTTTGCTTCTATTAATGTGCTGTATTACATTTATAGATTTGTGTATGTTGAACCATCCCTGGATCCCTGGGATAAAGCCAACTTGGTCATGTTGTATGATCTTTCTATTGTGTTCTTGGATTTGGTTTACCATTATTTTATTGAAGATTTTTGCATTGATGTTCATTAAGGAAATTGGCCTATAGTTCTCCTTTTTGGAGGGTCTTTGTCTGGTTTTGGGATGAGAATAATATTGGCTTCATAAAATGAATTAGGCAGTGTTCCTTCCCTTTCTATTTCATGGAAAAGTTTAAGGAGAGTTGTTATTAGTTCTTTAAATGTCTGATAGAATTCAGCAGAGAATCCATCAGGTCCTGGACTTTTCTTTTTTGGGAGACTCTTGATTGCTGCTTCAATTTCATGTTGTGTTATAGATCTATTCAGGTGATTAATATCCTCTTGGTTTACTTTTGGATGGTTGTAAGTATCTAGAAATCTGTCTATTTCTTCAAGATTTTCAAACTTATTAGAATATAGGCTCTCAAAGTAGTCTCTAATGATTTCCTGGATTTCCGTGGTGTTTGTTGTTATCTCCCCTTTTGCATTTCTGATTTTACTGATTTGGGTTTTTTCTCTCCTCATTTTAATCAGGTTTGCCAGGGGTCTGTCAATCTTAATATTTTTTCCAAAGAACTAGCTTTTTGTTTCATTAATTCTTTGTATGATTTTTTTTCGCTTCTATTTCATTGATTTCAGCCCTTATTTTTATTATTTCTCTCCTCCTTCTTGTTTTGGGATTTGCTTCTTCTTGTTTTTCTAGGAGTTTGACATGTAGCATTACATCATTGATTTGAGATCTTTCTGACATTTTAATCCATGCACTCATGGATATAAACTTTCCTCTTGGGATTGCCTTTGCTGTGTTCATAGGTTCCGGTAGGTCATGTTTTCATTTTCATTAACTTTCAGGAACCTTTTAACTTCCTCTTTTATTTCGTCAATGACCCATTGATCATTGATCAATGTGTTGTTTAGCTTCCAATTGTTTGCATGTTTTTTACTGCTGTTTTTGTTATTGGTTTCTAGTTTTAATGCATTATGATCAGTAGAATGCATGGGATTATTTCTATTTTCTTATACTTGGTGAGGCTTGCTTTGTGCCATAAGATATGATCAGTTTTGGAAAAGGTTCCATGAGCTGCTGAGAAGAATATATATTGTGCAGAAATTGGAAGAAATATTCTGTAGACATCAGCTAGGTCCATTTGATCTATGGTGTAGTTTAGTTCTAGAATTCTTTGTTGATTTTTTGTTTGGATAACCTATCTATTGGTGATGGGGGGGGGTATTAAAGTCTCCCACTACCATTGTGTTGGAGTCTATATGTCTATATATGTTTTTAGGACCTTCAGTGTATGTTTGATGAAATTGTGTGGATCGACGTTGGGTGCATGTAGGTTGATAATTGTTATTTCCTTTTGGTGTATTTCCTCTTTTATTAGTATGGAATGTCCTTCTTTATCTCATTTGATCAATGTAGGTTTGAAGTCTACTTTGCTTGATATAAGTATTGCTACTCCTGCCTGCTTTCAGGGGCCGTTGGCTTGGTAAATCTTCTTCCAGCCTTTTACCCTCAGCCAGTGCTTATTTCTGTCGATGAGATGGATCTCCTGTAGGCAGCAGATTGTTAGAGCTTCCTTTTTAATCCAGTTTGCCAAGCAGTGTCTTTTGATGGGGGAATTAAGTCCATTAACATTCAGTGTTAGTATTGATAGGTATGTGGTGATTCCTGTCATTTAGTTGTCTTTGTTGTTGAAGGGTTTGATTGTGTGCAGCTGAATCAATGTTACTCTCTACTTTCTTGCCTTTTCTTTTCCTGTGGTTTGGTACTGCCTGCCCTTTTTTGGTTTTGTTTGCTTTCATTTTCTCTGTGCAGAATCCCTTGAAGAATCTTTTGTAGTGGTGGCTTGGTGGTCTTATATTGTTTTAGTTTCTGCTTATCATGGAAGACTTTTTTGCTCCATCTATTTTGAATAATAATTTTGCTGGGTAGAGTATCCCAGTGTTGAAGTTATTTTCATTCAGTGCCCAGAAGACCTCACTCCATTCTTTCTTGCTTTTAAGGTTTCTTTTGAGAAATCTGCTGTGATTTTGATGGGTGTACCTTTGTATGTTATTTGTTTTTTTCTCTCTCACAGGCTTCAATATTCTTTCTCTATCCTCTGTGCTTGTTGTTTTAATGATAATGTATCATGGGGTTGTTCTATTTTGGTCAAGTCTATTTTGTGTCCTGGAGGCTTCCAGTACCTGAATGGGTATAGTTTTCTCTTGATTTGGGAAATTTTCTGTTATTATTTTGTTGAATGTGTTATGCATTCCTTTTGCTTGCACCTCTTCTCCTTCTTCAATGCCCATGATTCTCAGGTTTGGTCTTTTGATGGAGTCAGTGAGTTCTTGCATTTTCTTTTCACAGGACTTGAGTTGTCTGACTAATAATTCTTCAGTTTTTCCTTTAATTACCATTTCATCTTCAAGTTCTGAGATTCTACCTTCTGCTTGTTCTAGTCTGCTGGAGTGTCCTTCCATTGTGTTTTGTATTTCTGTTTCATTCTTTTTTCTGAGGTTTTTCCACATCATGGGTCACTTCCTCTTTAATATTGTCAATAATTCATTTATCTCTCTATTTATGGTGTTTTCTGTTTTACTTTGGTGTTTATTTAGGGCTCCTATGATTTTATTTATTTGTTTTTGTGTTTTCTCATATTCTTTATTTTTGTTGTCTTGGAATTTCTTGAGTGCCTCCTCTATGTTTTGGTTAACCATGTCTAGTAACATCTCTATGAAATTCTCATTGATCACTTGCAGAATTTCTTCTTTTAGGGTGTTCTTGTGGGCTTCATTGGGTTCCTTGGTATAGTTTATCATTTTGTTGGAGTCTGGATCTGGGTATCCATTTTCTTCCTTTCCCTCTGAATCCTGTATTAATTTATTTTTGGGGGGGAGAAAGGTTTCAATCCCTTTTTTGTCTTCCCATCATTCCACTTGGTACTGCTTCTGTCCCTGGTCTATGTGTAATTTAGTCTTAGCTAACTTACAATAGTAAAACTAACAAAACCAAGAAAGAAGGAGAAAAAAAAAAAAGAAAGAGAAAAAAAAATGGAGAACCAAAGAAATCAACAGGGAGAGATGGTGGACAATCAAACAGCGAACAAGACAAACAAACACTTAAAGAAAAGAAAAAAGAAAAGGAAAAAAAATCCCCGGCTCAGGAACAGTAGAATTTCAGTTTTAGTAGTTCTGGTGTTACTCCTTTAGCATCCAGTGCTGTTTGTCTGCATCTCCTAGGCAGGTTTGGAGCTGGTGTCTGGTGGTGCTGGAGCCCTCCTGTGGTGGTCGGCAGCCTGGCAGGCAGTGGGCAGGCGGCAGCAACGTGGAGGTGGCAGCCTGCCTGTTCTTTCAGTCTATCATGACATAGAGAAGACTTTCACGGGCTAGGGGTTCAGGGTGGTGAAGTTTCAGGTCTCCCTTGTGCTTTACCTCAGCCAAGTGTGTCTCCAGTGTCTCAGCAAGTTCCCTGATTCCTAGAGCTCACGCAGTCTGAGTCTGTGTCCCAGTTGCCATTTTGGATCCCTCCAGATTTCCTTATGTTATTGCTAGTCCTGTCTCCATAGACCCAGGGCAGTGCTTCAAAGAGAAGTTGCTATACTTTGGATACTCAATGCCGCCCAAATGTCTATGTGTTAAAGGCTTGGTCCCCAGGTTAGCACTAAAAGAAGGTGGTGGAAGTTTTAGCAGGAGAGACCTAGAAGGAAGTCCTTAGGTCATTAGGGTATACCCTGAAGGTGACTGTGGGACCCTGGGCTCTTCCTCTCTCTCACTGCCTGGTAAGATTTCTTTTCTGCCACACTTTTCTCCTCACTGTTACTACCCAGCAGGCCAGGCAATTCCAAAAGCATGGTCCACCCAAATTTGCACTGAAACCTTCAAAATTGTGAGTTAAACTATCCCTGTTGGTTTTATTAGTTAATTCTCTTGATAATTTCATTATAGTGATGGAAAGCTGACTAAAACAGAAGCCAAAGAAAAGCAGGGTAGCTGTTGAGCATTGGGAGTGCAGTGAAAGTGATGACAGGGAAAACATTTGATGGTGCTTAATTACACTATGTAAATTCATTTATCTATCTATTTATCTATCTGCCTATCTACCTGTCTATCTGCAATTCCTTAACTACTAACTAGGTTTGTTTTCTGAACTGAAACTAAAACTCTAGTTGTATTAGTATTTATAAGTAGACTATCTTTTATTTATTTATTTTTTTTTGTGGTACTGGGGATCAAACACAGGGCCATGGGCATGCTAGATAAGTGCTGTACCACTGAACTATATCTTTAGCCATATAAATACACCACATTAAATATAATTGTTGAATAAGGTATGCCCATTGAACCATTTGAGAAAGACCTTATAGGTCATTTGTGATTACAGCTCACTTAAAATGGGGTTTCCAGATAAGGCATTAGACACCCAGTTGAATTTGAATTTTAGAACAAAAATATTGGGACCTATTTACACTAAACATTTTATTGTTTTGTTATTTATCTGAAATTCAAATTTATCTGGATGAACTGTATTTGTACTTACTAACCTGACAACTACCTTAAAACTACTCAATTTCTGATCCTCAAGAATCCTCTTATTTCAACACCTGTAGAGCAGCCAATTCTCCTGGCTAGTGTGGCTTGATGTCCTCTGAGACGGAAGAAGCAAGTATTTTATTTATTTTCAAAAAAAAAAAAAAAGGAAGCAAAGATCTTGGAAAAACAAAAGGGACAGAAAAATAAGTGTAACTCACATTACTTGGAAACTAGATAATAGGTGAAGTGTACTGCAATACTGTTGATCCATGAATTTATTCATTATATTTATATCAAAAGGTGAGATCAGTGAAATGGCGATGTAAAGACCCCTCCCTCCAATCATCTCTTCTTTAAAAACAAGGAGAATAATTAAAAAGTTATTAGAATCAACTTTTTTAGAACTCTAGAAAATAGCAGACTTGCAGCAATCCAGGGAGTGTTTATTCAAGAACAATGTCTGAATTCCACGAAGAAGGAGCTTTGTGGCATGTTAACTTTAGCCTTGGAAATCAATAGCCTGTGATGGCAGTGGAAACCAGAAGCCTGACAGCCAGTGGAGCCGCAAATTGGTACTGGAGCTCCTTCAAAGTCACATTCTGAGAGAACAATTTTTATTTAACCTGTCTTGGGATTCACTGAAAGACCTCAATTGTAAGATTGTCTTGATTTGACTTGGGTTGGAGCTCATGCAATGCAAACAGCCTTTTCTCCAGAGATGTATATTTAAAACAACCAGAGGCAATTGTTTAATACCAAGGCTGCCTTAGGACGAAGATAATCGTTGTGCCAAACACTAGGCTAAGAAAAAAAAGCTTAAAAGGCAAAACCAGGAGACAAGATGTCCATGAAGGACTTTGAAATATTCTGATATGTTCTTGGGGAAAAAAAACATACATGCAAGTAATTGTGTGTACGTCTAGGGCTGGGCACAAGCTTACAAAGACTTGAGAAGGGACTTCATTCTCATCTTTGCCTAAGTTGGAGGGTGTACACTAGCAGGAAATGAAGACTAGGACAGAGTTGTAAACTGCCTGGCTGAGTGTTGCAGGAATCTTCCAACATGCAAAGAGAGCCCTTTGGTAAAGACTAAGAGATTCACAGATTCCACCATTTAAAGAAATCTCTGTCCAGTATTAGCTAATCACCACACTAACTGAGCTGGGAAAGCTGACAACTTATGGCCACCTACAACTATGTACATAAATGTCCATATAGCCTTATTAATTACAGCCCCAAGTGGAAACCACCTATTATCCATCAACTGATGAACTGATAAACGAAATGGGATTTATTCATATGGTAGGATATTCTTCAGCCATAAAAAGAATGAAATATTTATTCATTTTACAACATTTATGAACCTTGAAAACATGGTAAGTAAAAGATGCCAGAAATAAAATTTCTACAATAGGTCAATTCATGGAGACAGGAAGCAGATCAGTGGTTTCCATGGGTGGGTGGAAATGAGAAGTGACTACTAATGGGTATAGGATTTCCTTTAGGGATGGTGAAATATTTCCAGAATTGGTTGTGATGGGTGCAGAGACCTGTATATATTCTAAAAAGCACTGAATTGTGTACTTTACAATGGTAAATGTTATGCTAAGTAAATGATTTATCAGTAAAAAATAATGTAAAAGAACAGTATTTTTTAGGACTATTTATATTAAAAATTGCATTGTCACAACTGGAGGCATGGCTCAAGTGGTAGTGTACTTGTCTATCAGGCTCAAATCTATGAGTTGAATCTCTGCTATTGCCCTCCAAAATTGCATTATTAGTACACAAAGAAAGAGCCCTCATCCTTTAGATTTCTGAGCCTTTCAGATCAAACCTACATACTGGATAAATCATCTGTTTTATGCAACAATACATTGTGTCTATTATTTGTATCATTAAAGATGCCATTGCCACATCATTTTAATGACTGCATAGTATTCTACTGTAAAGATGCAGAAAAATACATTTTATAATTTCCTATTTTGAACATTAAATTTTCTAACTTTTCTCTAATATAAGTACCAATATAGGATACATTCCTAGATAAGAGATTGGTCAGAATATGTATACCTTTTTAAGTTAATAGGTGCAATATATGAGTTAATTGGGTATTATTACTTTGTAAAAAGTAGAAACACCTTTGGTTTTATTCAAGTGCATATTTATTATAAGAGTACCTGAAAGCTATGCATGGTGGTGCTCACCTGTAATCCTAGTACTGGGCAAGTTCAAGAACAGCCTAAGCTGTATAGTAACACCCTCTCTAAATAAACCAAGGTCTGAGAATGTAGCTCAGTAGTAGAGTGCCTGCCTGCCTAGCTTATGAACGGGCTTGGGTTCAATGCCCAGCACTCAAAAGAAAAAAATAAGAGTAGTTAGAAAAGTAAGGAAAGATCCCAGAGAACAGAAATGGGGCTGTTATTCATGGTACACAGCAAGTCTGGCCTTGTCTACAGCCCCCTGTCTCAGTGAGCTGCTATTACTGTATTCTATTGTAACGTCTGCTTCTGCCTCTACTGCTTGACTTCTGTTCTTTCTCCATCTCATGACTTCTGCTTGCTCAGAGAAGTCAAGAAGGATCTTGACTTCTGTTGCCTCATAACTTTACCTTTTCATTCCCTCACTACAGTGCTTCGCTTCTTTATTTGTTATTTGTTTTGTTTTTTGGTTTTGTATTTGCTATGAAATATGGACTTTTGAAAATGCCTTTCATTAAACTTCTCTAAGCAGGATAGTTTAATTAGTTTATTTTATCCCTGTTAGGTGAAGCCTTTACACATGACTTTCACGCAATAACCAATACTTGTGTCCTATTTAAGCAAACAAAGCATTTTATGTTTTGTTTCCATACAGTAAACTTGGCTACTGGCTGCCTTCAGACTCAGAGCCTAACCAGGATCCAATCAGCTGTGACCAGGGAAGCATGGTCACATGCCAGAAATGATGGAGATTTAGATTTAAGGAATTGCTTCTGACAAGACACCACAGATAACTCTATAACCCATCCCACAGTACCAAATTTCCTTCCAGCAAGTATCAACTTGTTCATCAGAAGTATGTAAGAATGCTGGTTTTCCAAACCTTGGTATCATAAGTTTTAAAATTGCCCAAATTTGTTAGATTAAGAGTAATTAAGAGGGATTTGCATATATATTTCTTGACAATTAGTGATTTTTTCTCATGTGCTTATTGGCATTTGTATTTTCCTTTCTCATGTCCTTTGCCTATTTTTTTTAACAAATTCTAGTGCTTATCTTTCATTTTAATTTATAGGACTCTTTGAAGTAGAGATACTATACATTTTGTTTCTCATTATAATGAGATACACTAATCTTCAGAAATGTTAGCCTTTCTATACATGCCTCTCAGACTCTATTTTTGTATCAGCTGTTGAGATTTTTAACAATTAAAATTATAATGATGTTCTTACTATAAGTAAATGCTAGTGAAATGTTAATCAACCATTGTATTCTCAATGCCCTGAGATGTTTGGAGAAACTTATTCAAAGGTTGTTTGCTGGACAGTTTTATAAATATATATATATGCACATATATCTATATGTATATGTATATGTATATATATATATATATATATACATAAAATTGTAGAATTATGAAATAACATTCAACCCAGGTAAAAATTTGGCCATTAGTCTTCCTATCCCACATGAAAAAGCAAGTGCTAGAGTATAAAACTTCCATGTCAAGGGATGCTGGGAACTTGGTATTATTTTATTACTTTTATAAACACCTGCCACTCAATTTGTTCTACAAAGTTCATTTGAGAATTTTTTTTCAGACAGTTTCACTATGTAGCCCACACTGGCCTTGAACTCATAATCCTGCTGCCTCAGCCTCTTGAACACTGGGATTATAGGCGTGTATCATCACACAACTTATTTGAGCATTTTAAGCTTTGATTTTGAAATGTCTGTTTATCTAGGATCATGGGTGAGAGGGAAAATGGAGAGATGGTCTATTGTGTCCAATGAATAGGACTTATGCCTCAGAATATGGTGTTATAGGTATAATACTGGTTTATTTCTGGAGGTGATTTACCAATACAGAGCACGCACTGAGCTATCTGATTGCTCAGTGGTAATCACAGTCAGAGCTTCCTTCTGTACGAATTCCTATCTCTGTGCCTCTGGAATGGGTCTTTTTCCTCTGGCTGCCTTCAAGATTTTTCTTTGTCTCCCTTCCTTCCTTCCTTCCTTCCTTCCTTCCTTCCTTCCTTCCTTCCTTCCTTCCTTCCTTCCTTCCTCCCTCCCTTCCTTCCTTCCTTCCTTCCTTCCTTCCTTCCTTCCTTCCTTCCTTCCTTCCTTCCTTCCTCCCTTCCTCTTTCTTTCTTTCATGTAGCCCAGGCTAGTCTCAAAGTCACCATCCTCCTGCCTCAGCCTTCTGGGTGCATATTTGTACCAGCATATACAGCTGTTTCTTAGAGAAGTGGTTTTTCAAGTTTTAATGTGCATATGAATCTCCCAGTTTCCTGTTGAAATAGACTTGATTGAGTAGGTGTGAGTTGAGGCCTAATTTTTGGTATTTCAAACAAGTTACCAAGTGAAAGTGGTGTGGTAAGGCCTTAGAACATGCTGCCAGAGACAGGAAAGGAGAGCAACTTACTGGCCAACCATTTCTGATGTTATGTCACTGATCAAATTCATCTCATAGGGGCTAATACCCTGCTCACCACCACACTTTGGATTGTGTTATCAGTCCCTCAGATAGCCACTGAGGGAGCTACCCTCTCTAGACCTGGCTGCAAAGCAATGTTCCTATAGCAGAGGCAAGAGTCCACAAGGCTGAAGAAAACATTGGTTTTAGCAAATGAGAAAATGGTGGTGGCAGCCACAATAAGACACTATTTCTACCCTCATGGAACATATGATTTATTTGGGGAAAGGAAGGAAAACAGGAAATTTCAATATATCCCTGTGGTAGGCACCTATGATATGGACCAAAAAAAAATCTCCGGTAGTCATGCCCTTGTGTTGACTGGACTCACTGACTTCCTTTTGTCAAATAGAATTTTTTTTTTGTCATTTTTCTTTTATTATTCATATGTGCATACAAGGCTTGGTTCATTTCTCCCCCCTGCCCCCACCCCCTCCCTTACCACCCACTCCACCCCCTCCCTCTCCCCACCTCAATACCCAGCAGAAACTATTTTGCCCTTATCTCTAATTTTGTTGTAGAGAGAGTATAAGCAATAATAGGAAGGAACAAGGGGTTTTGCTGGTTGAGATAAGGATAGCTATACAGGGCATTGACTCACATTGATTTCCTGTGCGTGGGTGTTACCTTCTAGGTTAATTCTTTTTGATCTAACCTTTTCTCTAGCACCTGTTCCCCTTTTCCTATTGGCCTCAGTTGCTTTAAGGTATCTGCTTTAGTTTCTCTGTGTTAAGGGCAACAAATGCTAGCTAATTTTTTAGGTGTCTTACCTATCCTCACCCCTCCCTTGTGTGCTCTCGCTTTTATCATGTGCTCATAGTCCAATCCCCTTGTTGTGTTTGCCCTTGATCTAATGTCCACATATGAGGGAGAACATACGATTTTTGGTTTTTTGAGCCAGGCTAACCTCACTCAGAATGATGTTCTCCAATTCCATCCATTTACCAGCGAATGATAACATTTCGTTCTTCTTCACGGCTGCATAAAATTCAATTGTGTATAGATACCACATTTTCTTAATCCATTCGTCAGTGCTGGGGCATCTTGGCTGTTTCCATAACTTGGCTATTGTGAATAGTGCCGCAATAAACATGGATGTGCAGGTGCCTCTGGAGTAACAGTCTTTTGGGTATATCCCCAAGAGTGGTATTGCTGGATCAAATGGTAGATTGATGTCCAGCTTTTTAAGTAGCCTCCAAATTTTTTTCCAGAGTGGTTGTACTAGTCTACATTCCCACCAACAGTGTAAGAGGGTTCCTTTTTCCCCGCATCCTCGCCAACACCTGTTGTTGGTGGTGTTGCTGATGATGGCTATTCTAACAGGGGTGAGGTGGAATCTTAGCATGGTTTTAATTTGCATTTCCTTTATTGCTAGAGATAGTGAGCATTTTTTCATGTGTTTTCTGGCCATTTGTATTTCTTCTTTTGAGAAAGTTCTGTTTAGTTCATGTGCCCATTTCTTTATTGGTTCATTAGTTTTGGGAGAATTTAGTTTTTTAAGTTCCCTGTATATTCTGGTTATCAGTCCTTTGTCTGATGTATAGTTGGCAAATATTTTCTCCCACTCTGTGGGTGTTCTCTTCAGTTTAGAGACCATTTCTTTTGATGAACAGAAGCTTTTTAGTTTTATGAGGTCCCATTTATCTATGCTATCTCTTAGTTGCTGTGCTGCTGGGGTTTCATTGAGAAAGTTCTTACCTATATCTACTAACTCCAGAGTATGTCAAATAGAATTTAGTAGAGTGATAGGATATTACTTTGAGATTAGGTAATAAAAACATTGGCTTCCAACATATTCTTTCTCTACTCTCTCTCCCTCTCTCCTGTTATAAGAAGAGAGGTGACAAAACATTAACAGAACCGAAATGGAATTTCCTCATGATGTAACCAAGGATTAAAGAAAAATTGAAGAGTAGTCATATGCTTCCAAGTAGCTACTGCTATCTCCATGGTATACTAAATTCATCACTTGTTCATGAGGCACTTTGAAAACATGGCCTATGCTACTCAGCCAAGATCCCCAGTTAAAAACATGGCTTCCTTATTAGCCAGGAGAGTTTCCTCCTAGCAGGGGGAAGTTAGTGTTTTAAGCCACCAGACTTAAAGCAGCAGTTGGGCACGTGTATGTGGCACGGTGGGGGGGTGGGGGGGGGAGGAGGGCGGTTTCCCATGAATTTTTATGGTATGTTGCCAGATTCTGATTAGTATATAAATTGATTTCCCCCTCCAGATGATGATAGGACAAGGTATGTCTCACTCTGTCCTTAAGAAATATCACCTCCCACTAGATGCTGATGGGTGGCTCATTCCTGTAATCCTAGCTACTTGGGAGGCTGAGATCACAGGACTGCAGTTCCAGGCTGGCCCCTGGGAAAAAAAAGTTTGTGAGACACCCATCTTAACAGAAAAAAGTGTTGATGCATGCCTGTCAGCCCAGATGTAGGAAGCACAAAATAGGAGAATCATGGTCCAGGCCTGCATGGGCCAAAAGCAAGACTCTATTTCCAAATTAACAGGAGCAATATGGGCTAGAGGAGTGGCTCAAGTGGTAGACTGCTTGCTTTGCAAGTGTGAAGCCCTGAGTTCAAACCCCAGTATCTCCAACAAAACAAAAACAAAATCGCCTCTCTTTAGAAACAGTGGATTGAAGCACTCGTCAGGGCAATATACATAGCAGAAAGACTTTTTTGGAGGTACTAGGGCTTGAGCTCAGGACCTTCCACTTGCTAGGCAGGTGCTGTGCTGTCTGAGCCATGCTTCTAGCAAAAGACTTTTCACAAAAGTTGCTTTTCAAAGTCACCATCCATAAAGAAGAATGAAATTTTGTTATTTGCAGATAAATGGATGTAACTGGAGGACATCACCTTAAGTGAAGCTAGCCAGGCTCAGAAGACCAAAGGCTGCATGCTTTCTCTCACATGTGAAATACAAATACAGCAATATTATGAAAAACAGTTCATGCTAAGGAGAGGTCACTAACTAGAGAGGGAGGGTAAAAGAAGGAAGTTAAGAAGGTGAATATGGTTAATGTACTTTCTATACAAGAATGAATGTAGAATTTTTAAACCTGTTGAAATCACCATAAGAAAGGGACTAAGGTAGAAAGGAGAAAAATAGGATTAACCAATTCATGTACATAATACATATTTATACACGGAAATGTCATAATGAGACACCCTGTCTAACTATCTTAAACAAATAAAAATGTCTCTTTTTTTTTTTTCCAAAACAGAGAACAGGAAAGTAAAACAGGTCCTGTCTTGGGTGAGTACCAGTGGGAGGGGAGAGAATATAAGGAAAGGGTGAAGGAGGTGAATATGGTGGAAATATTGTGTATTCATGTATGAAAATGGAAAAATGAGACCAGTTGAAACTGTTCCAGAAATGGGGAGGAAGAATAAAGGAGAATGATGGAGGGGGTGAATTCAACTATTTTAAGAACTTTTGTAAATGTCACAATGTATCCCCAGCACAACAATAATAAAAAAAAAATCACCATTCACTTTTTGGTATTTTTGAACCTATTATCCAAAATTCCAGAACTAAAAACTGTGGCTAATCCTTCTACTTAGGGTTGAAACTTCAACTCCCAAATATGAAAAAGGGCATAGTACAAGAGATTAATAGAATCTTTCCACTAGTAATAATCAAGTCAGATTTCAGAATTCTCACAGTCAGGGTTGTGCTTTTATGGGGGAACAAAGATTTCTTATTCCTTTGTTACGGCAAGGCAATAAAATATGAGCGATTTGCAGTAATAATACTCTCTCTGAAAAGCTTCTCAATGTACATACATCTTGATCTTTTTACTTCCTTTCTAAGATATAATATAAAAACACTTAGAACTTGTAAAGGATTTGTTCCACGTAACAACAGAAAGTAACATTTTCTAAAAGGAACAGTAGTTTCTTTTCTCAGAATTTTGTCAGAGTTCCTGACCAATGAGATCACATAGGATAACTGCACCCTGGCAATGCAGTGGTGGGGAAAGGGAGCGAAGGCAGCAGTTGGAGGTATGGTTTTGTGTATAAGAACATGAGCAAGGGTCAGAGCGAGAGAACTGTGATGCTTTTTCTCTTCCAGTTCAGGACTTGGCCTGCTCTGTACCTATCTTGAGGTACCCAAACATGGCTGGAAATCACTTGCTTCCTTATGCTGTTACATTCTACCAGACTTTTTTCTTCATGTTACTGTCTTATTGAATGGCCAGTTTTGTAGACTAAATGTCGCAATATTTCCACACTGTCAAATAAGAAGAAATATGGTGACCTAAAATATGAAAATCCTTGCGGTATCAGACTTGACCTTTCTCTTGTCTAAATTTTGAACAATATACTTGCCTGGCATCACCCAAATGAATTCAGATAAGTATATAACTTGGACTGAAGTGTGTGCACCCAAGATAGAAAACTGTTAAGTCTCAAGGAGACTGGATAGGAGAGAAACAAGTCCCACTTCCTCATTCAGTAAAGACTGGTGTCATCACCATTTTCTGAATGCTAAGAAGGAACTTTCAAAGAAGTAAAACAAGTTTTATTTAAAACTCCAAAGCAATAAAGTAATATTTATTTATTTATTGGAGTCAAATACCTTTTAAAATTTTTTTAAATTTATTTTTGAATAACCATTCATTAATAAAAGGGAATTTCATTCCTCCCTCTTGGGACATTTATAACTGAGGATAAGAGGCAGAAGAATCAGCCTCAAAACATGCAGAAACTCTGGCTTGTGAGAGGAAGTAGAAGCTGGAGCCAGACTTACAGGTAGAGCACGGCAGCAGAAGTCTCCATGTAGGGGTGTTCCTTCAAGTTAGCAGAGAACTAATATCATGCTTAGGAAAGATTCATTTTTTTCAGAGTAGAACCTTCTTCAGCAACCTGGGGATCAGTGGAGAGACTCTAGCCAATAAGGAAGGGGAAGACTTTATAGGTCTCCAGCTAAGCAATGCTGGAATTTAGCTTTTGAGGAAATTAGGCAAAAAGTCAATCACATAGATGAGACCCACCAAAGTGAAATTCAGGAGAGTTTTATAACTCAGTGGATCCACCATAGGCATCACAGACACCGGGTCTACAGGAAAATAGGTGTTTGCAGAACCAACCCACCTGCATGAGTGGTGCTAATTCAGAAGGCAGGAACTGATATTAGTGTTAGGAAGCCAAGCAATATGCCCATGCAAATAGGATCAGCTACTCGTTGAGATTGTACCTCAGGAAGCAACCCTGTCCTAGATTTTATGGAAAGGAAGTATAAATAAATTTATAGAATCCTAAATTGTTAATAAAAGATGAAAGATGCCCAGAGAGAAATACAAGTGAAAACCACAATTGGTACAATAGCAAAACTGGTATCATTATGAACTCATCAGATTTGCATAACATGCTTACTGCAACATTGCAAAAAATGTTAAATTACCTGAACAGTCAAAAGAGTGGATATTTGGATTAGTGATAAATGTTTTTGTTAACTTAAATTTTGTGTTATATTTCACAATAAATACTACTAAAAACGCTACAGAATTGAGGGTGTAACTCAATGGTAGAGAGTTTCTAGCATGAGCAAGGCCCTGGGTTCTATCCTCAGCACTGAAAAAACAAAACCAAAAGTATTGTAAAGGAGTGGACACGAATGAACACGAGCTAGGATAGAAAACTGAAGTCATGTTCATGAAATGACATATTTAAGTATTTTTAGAGCTGTACAAGATTAAAGAGTATATTTAAATACTTAGGTTATTGAAGAAAAACACTTCATTCTTGGTTCTAGAATGCTGTTTCCTAAGTTATATTGGACTTTTATGGGTTTTTTTTATGGATCATGAATCTTAATGTTTATTTATTTATTTAATTGTTCACGTATTTTATATATTGGATTTTTAAATGTAGGTGCTCAGTGGTCCAATATGGCAGTTTTTTAAAGGCAAGAACCAAGCAGAAACCCTCAACAGAGTCGGTGTTCAACAACATTAGTCAAATGCAAAGTCAAAGACCCAATTGTGTCAGGTTAAAGTCATCGGTGTTAATCTTTGGTCCCTTTTCCTGCTCCTGTCCCAGGTGCCTGTTCTCTGACACCCCTGAGAAACATCCTCACAGACTTGTTAGACCAACTGGGACAAGATGGGAGAGAATTGATGTGCCCTCAATGGCTCCTTCTCCATCCATACCCTTCATCTCAGTTTGGGTAGCTTGGACTACCCTTGAGATAATCAGCTGTCTTTGAGGAGACCTTGAGAACAGACCATGTCTTTTCTATATGTGTATGTGTGAGTCTGTGTTTGATCATACATACTGCCAACAAATACCTGAATGGGCTGAATATTGAGTTTTCCCACTACCATATCACAGTGAATTTTAAGAGCAATCTGAATATTTTCATGAAAAGGAAATGATACAAATGAACCATGAACACTGTGGCTGCTTTCAGAGCGTGTTGAGGAGACTGTAGCAGACATTTCAAGGACATACCTAGAATAAATCCCAAGGAGTAAAATGAGCTTGACAAGTAATGCAATTATAATAGGTGGCACGGAGAAAATGTAAAAATCCCACTTTCATTTGCTTTGAGCTTCAAAAACAGCACTCTCAAAGTGGGTTCCACAAAACACTAGTTTTTGAAGACGTTTTGTAAGAGGGAGTGTTGTCATGATCAACACATTTGGGAAAATACTCTGGTTTCTTTAGCGTGACATCCTTCAGCTGCTTTAAGATGCTACAGTATTTTCTGAAACCCTGAGAGAGGGGGAAAGTTTTTATTCCAATTACCCCGAGGTAGTAATAATTGATGCTTTTTACCAGGAAGCATACCATGGAACTAGTGAATCACTGTTTGAAAGAATGGAAGTGGTCTCTCCTTGATGATTACATAGAACAAGTGTGGGTCAAATAAGTCAAAGTGAAACTGCAGTAGGAAATTGCAGATTTGTCTTTTTCTGGGGAAATTTGAAAAATTTCAGAGAGAGAGAGAGAGAGAGAGGGAGAGAGGGAAACTTAACTGTTTTCAAGGATTTCAAATCTTCCATCCCCAGAAATGTATTCCAACTACCAAATCAATTTTGAGATGTAAAAGAAAATGCTAAAGACTCCATTAGATTGGAAATGGACATGTAGTAAATCCAAAGAGAGATTTTTAAAACTTGAGGCCAAATATGATTATCATCTAGAGCAAAACTAGATATTCACTGAATTATGATGAATTTTCTATTGCAAGTGATAGATACCCATGCTGGCCTTTTTGAGGAAAAAGTGAATCTACTGGTGGGTCTTTCAGTGGGATGAAGGAAGAAATGCTGGAGGGTTGGGCTTCAAACCAGGGCAGGAACCAGGGAAGCCGAGGGCTTCAGTCTGACAGCCATGCTATCTTAAAATTTCCACAGTTGAAATGAATTGCTTCAAATGTTTTCCTTGCCATTAATCACTCTACAAAGATTCTAAGTCCCAGGAGAGGGAGTCCAGTTGGAATGGCTTGGTTCTTATTTGCCTTCTGACCAGGGTAGAGCTAGGCACACATACAATGGAGAGATATATGTATTGGTCATGGTTCTCCAGAGATACAGAACCAATAGGACATATAGATAAATTGGAGGAGATTTATGATGGGAATTGGCCCTACAATATGCTGTTTGTAAGCTGGATAGTCAAAAATGACTGGTTATTTAGACCGAGGACAAAGGTATGAGAAGAGGGGAGTTGGTATAAATTCTAGATTCTAGACTCTAAAGAGCTCAGAACCAGGAGTTCCAGGATCCAGGGATAAAAGGAAATGGATGCTCTAGCTCACTCTTCCTCTGTGCTTTTTGTTCTGCTTGACCCTCAATAGATTGGGTTGGATGAAACCCACCTACATTGGTAAGGAAAGATCCTCTTTATCAGTCGACTAATTCAAATGTTAATGTCTTCCAGAAACACCCTCAAAAAATACTGAGGAACTGTTTTACCAGTTATCTGGGTATCCCTTAGCCCAGTCAAATTGACATGTAAAATTAACCAAGACACCATATTACCATATTGGTAGAAAGAGAAAATGAATGATGACTGACTAAAAGTCAACAAATCTCTACTATGTTCCCTAAGAACAAGTTACATCAAATTAATTTAACTACCTGAGGTTGCTAAAACTCAGAAATGGCATAGGTGAATTGCATCGATTCATTGTTTACATTTACTCCATCTGTTTATCTGTAAATATTCAACATTAGCCAGTAAACATGAAGTATGGTGTACAAATCACATCAATCATCTGCTTCCAACCTTCAATGACCTTCACTTAAAATAAAATAAAAGCTCTCTAATGTAGCCTCAAAGACTCCACAGACTCTGTGCTCTTGACCTTTCCCATTCCCTCTCCTTGCCCAGTTCAGTTCAGGACCAGTAACCCCAGGTTTCCTACATTGTCTTGTCTAGCAGGCATATTTCTTTTTCAGTCAAACCTGGGCAGGATTAATAGGATTTTAGATGAATGCCAGAGTCAGGAACTAAGACTGAAGAAATCACTAGAGCAGCAAAAGTTAAATTAATCTTTGTAAGAAAGTACATGCATGCATCCTTCCATCACATTCCTTTCTTTTAGTTGTGAAGGGAGTTACAGCTTCCTTGAATGAGTCCTGTTTTGGTAATTCTTTGACCAGAAAGGAATGTTCAAATTCACAAGAAGCAGACATCCATGTCCCAAGACCCTTTGATTATAAGGCCACCCTAGACCCATTGTCTCCATGTTTGGATAATAACATCAAGACAGGAACTCAGAAAAATGATTGAAGGTCACTCAGTGACAACATATCTAGCTAAAACTTTCAGACTCAAGTCTGAAATTTTTTTTTGAATTGGTGATGAAGACCATTTTTTTTGAGCTCCTGGCTTCTATGTGCTGTGTGTGTCAGAGGGTGTCACTCTTTCCCCTTTTATTTCTCCTTGTTCCACTTTGCTTTATGAATAAATCTGTGCCAGATCCTAACCTCATGAGCCTTTTTGATGAATCCCCTCTTCGAAATTCTTTTCATTGTTGAATTGAAGAGCCTTAGATCAGTTGGGTAATAGGCTGGTACAAAAGTTCCCCTCTCTTACTGGGGAGCCTTATTGCTTATACCCTTCCCAGTGGTGAAACAAGAATAACCTGTAGGACTCCTAGTCATGGCTTCACTTAATCATTCCTTCCACAGAGAAACTATGCTAAACCCTCAATCTGATTCTGCCTCTCCTATATTTTTGGCCCCTATAGATTCCTCCTTTTTAGCACATTTGTAATCTCCTGTTTTTCCTATTGATTTATGTAACGTAATGATTCTCTTCCTCAGAAGACAAAACCCCTCCAAAATTCAAAGATCACATCTATTTTGTTCAATTCTAATTGCTATATCTAACAGACTTATCAGTGTGGGCACACAAGAAAGACTATTCAATGAGGATTCCTAAATGAACCTGAACTCTATTTATGTGGAGTCTGTATTCTATGGAAAAGAAACTGAAATCATTAGTCAAGCATCACGACTCATGCCTGTAATCCCAGTTATTGGGTAGGTAGATTGGGAGGATTGAAATACAAGGCCAGTCTAGGCAAAAAGTTAGCAAGACTTCATCTCAACAAATAAGCTAAGCATGGTGGTACATGCCTATGATCCCAGCAACACAGAAGGTATAAGTTGGAGAATCATGATCTGTGGTCAGCCGGGGCAAAAGCCCAAGACCTTATCTGAAAAATAATCTACAAAAGCAAAAGAGGCATGGCTCAAATGGTAGAGTGCTTGTCTAGCAAGTGCAAGGCTCTGAGCTCAAACCTTACTGCTGCCCAAAAAGAAATTATAAAAATCAATGTGGTAGGTGCAGTACTATAGGGTGTATAAAGTAGCAAAGGAATACTCTGAGGGAAGGGTGACTGTAGCATGAGGCAAATTCACAATGTCTTATCCTTGTAGATTTCTCTAAGACAGTGAAACAAGGGAGGAGAACACCATGGTGAGGAGTCCAGCAGGTTGAACAATGGTCCAATGCAGTGGAGTAGGAAGAGGAGGGGAAGTACGACCAACACAGTCTCTGCATGAGCCCCACAGGACCATGGCTGTTGACCACCTCCACAGCATGAAGAATGGGAATTATGCCTAATATGCTGCCTTGTTCTGAAATTCTGTTATACCAAGTTTCCTTTAAACATTCATTCTTCATTGCATTTCAAAATGGCATGTTTGTTTTCTATTAATTAACATGTATTTGTCCTTAAATATACTTGGCCTTGTAATTAAGTTCAAATGATTTGGAAAAAATGGGATTCTCTCTACCTTCCTCCCTCCCTTCCTCTTTCTTTCTCCTTCCTTCCTCCCTCCCTCTGTCCCTCCCTCTTCTTTTTCTTTTTTTCTGTACTGGGAATTGAACCCATGGCCTCACACTTGCTAGGCAAGTGCTATACCACTTGAGCTACATCCCTAATAGGACAAAGAGCTTTCAAACAGAAAGAATCAATGACTTGATTTTCTGGAATGTTACAAATTCAATTCATGCTGCCAGAGTTAAAACAAAAAACCCAAACACTCAACATTCATTTTTCAAACTCATGTTGTGTTGTCATCTTTTCAGTTTTTATCATTGAGTGATTTTTATTTAATTTCCACAATTAGGCTTAAAAATCAACATTTGAACCACACCATGGAAAGAACATTAGCCAATTTATGCTTACTCAGTTGCTGAAATGAAGTAATAAAAAACAATTTCCCTTTTCCTCTCTCCCTCCATTTCTTCTTCCTGTTCTTCCATGTCTCTCTCTCTCCCTTCTTTCTTCCTTCATCTTATTCCATAAACATCTAAAGTGAGCCTAGAGTTTTTTTTTTGTGGTCTAGGTTTGAACTCACGACCTCACGCTTGCTAGGCAGGCACTCTACTCCTTGAGCCAGTTGGCCAGCCCACATTTTGAATATATAACACATAGATCAAGGCATATTTAACCATGCCCAAAGTAAGCTCAACATGACTCAATTGACCCCCAGGAGTTCACATGCAGAAGTATCCTACAGTTTAAAATTCTTTATTCTGGCCTCCTTTTTTAAATCCGCATTTATCCGTGGATACTGATTCACCCACATGCAGTTCTTAGTTGATTATTTTCCTAGTTTGGCTGAGTGAAAATAAAAAATGTGCTCTGGTGACTATTCGGTGAGTCAGTCAGCCTTCCTTTCAGTTCCTAATTCTACTTCTACTTTTTTTTTTCTACTTCTACTTAAGGCACCAATAAGCAGTTCCTGTACCCAGCAATTCTAATTAAGCCCATTAGTTAAAAAATACACATAGCCCATGACACATCAGTTACAGTGGTTAGGGTTTGTGTCCAATAAAGCAGAGGAATCAAATGAGTTCTATGGAGAAATGCTATGAGGTTAAAGGCAGGGTGTTTTATTCCATCCACCCAATGTCACTGTGGCCTGCTTCTGTATCTTCTGCTGACTTTAGACACGTTTTCCTTTTCTTGCTCATGCTGGTGGAGGTATTTGGTAGGACATGCAGGTCTTCTTGAGTAAGAACAGAAAACAAAAATGTGTTAGCTTTTGTGCGTGACATTGGTTAACATTCCCCTGATACATGGAAATAGGACCTAGGGAGTCCTATTTGAGTTTCTCTAAGTTGTTCATTTAAAAGTAAATGGGGAAATCCTGTGTGTGAGAGCAGAACTACATAATAAAGGGAAGTCAAACATAAATCTTAGTAGACTGGTATGGATAGAGGTTAAGATTTTCCTGTTGCCTAAGGATTTAGAATGAATCTTTGGTAGTACCAATGATGAGTAAGAAGTAGCCCTGCATTTAAAAGAGGTATTCTTAACACACACATAGATCTTACAATAGCACAGATCTTTCTAACCAAGTAACTGTCACTTCCAGTAGCTTGTAGTGGAGAAGGTTGATATTCATTAGGGCAGATGCATTTTTAGGCACACTTCACAAAAGTTGGGCACACTGGCATTCCTTCCCTGTCCTCCATGAGACAAAACGAAGTGAAGGGAGGCAGTGAGAGAACCTGTTAGAAGGAGTTCTGGACTTTGACTCCTGGCCAGAGGTTTGCTGGGCTGGAGGATTGTGTGGGTCTGCCCTGAGTTACTACAGGAATAGGGGATGAGTTTGTGTGTGGGGGGAACCTGATAAGCATCCTCTGGAGTTTGAAGGATCTAAAGCAATCTGAAGAAGGCAGGCAGAATGGAGCAGGGGAAAAGATAGAGGGTGTCATGGGAGTTACACAGCTAGTATCTGGCAGGCAAGAGTGCACCATGTTTCTCATGGACAAGGAGACATCATAGAGACTGTCCAACAAATGGAGTCAAACTAGGCCATGTACCATCTCCTCCATATTGGACCCTGCCTATCAGCTGGGATAGGAGAGAGTGGAGGAGGAAGGAGGGAGGAGAGATAGCTTGAATTGGGTGAGAAATTCAAGCTTTATTTAGACTGAGCTGAAATTTTCCATAGAGGATGTGACATCTCAGCATGATGTCAAAGCTAAATAATATCCCCAGGCCACAAAGGGAGACCTGCTTATTTGAAGGTAGTAGTAGAGAAGAGAAAGCAGTATACTGACTACAATCACAGATCACAGATCCGGCATGTTTAATACATCAATTACACACTTACAGTTAGTTTAAAAAGTAAGCTATTAAGCCATGTGCTATATTTGGACCCCTCAATTTGTTTTAAACCTGAACCTGGATTTAACAAGCCTCTTTTTTTTTTTTTTGGTGGTGGTGGTGGTATTGGAATTTGAACTCAGAGTCTTGTGCTTGCTAGCACACTATCACTTAAGACTTTTTGATTTTAGATAGGGTCTCATGCTTTTTGCCTGGGAGGGTCTTTAAACCTCCTATCTATGCCTCCTGCATAGCTGAGATTACAGACATGTACCATCACACCTGGCTTAATCAAGCCTCTTAAACTACCTACCAGCTTATAGGAAATAGACAAAATGAAAGAAACTGCAAATGACAACCAGAGAATGCAGCCAGTCCTATCCAGAATGGAAGACATTCAATGGGACAAACAGCTCTACTGCTCTGACAAATACGTGGAATGATACAAAGTTAATTCATGATCCTGGATTTCAAAACAACAGGAAAAAGAACAAAAACAAAGGAAGAGGAACTATCAAAAATTAAGAGACAAATCAGAATTCTAATATACAGGTACACTATATTTGAATTTTTATTTGGGCAGCCCTATAGAGATACACTGAAGAGATTCAAGAAAGGTTGAAAGTCTGTGTGGTGGTGCATGCCTGTAATCCAGCACTCAAGAGGTGGAGGCAGCAGGACCATGAGCTCATGGCTAGCCTGAACAACACAGGAAGACAATGTCCCCCAAAAGAAGAAGTTGAACTTGGACTGAGTATTAAATGTATTACAGAATTACTCATTTGGTGGAGGCGTAGCAGTGTTACTGTGCCCTTGCTTCTTTTTCTTCAAGTTCTTATGCATTAAAGAGACACATTGAAGTGATGTCTGGAGTTTAAGAAATATTCCAGGATAAAAGAAAAAAAGTGTGCCAGTCACACACACACACACACACACACACAAAATGCGTGAATATGAGGGAAGAATTCATGAAGATAAATAGCAAAGTGGGACTGGAGAACTGGTGGCAGGAGATTCCTAGAGGGAGGAAGCGGAAAGCGTGGGTCCTAAAGTAAACTCTTGGAGAGATGCTGGAGATACACCTGGCAGGAAAAACCACCAAGAAGAGGCAAAACTCTGACATCTCCACACCCCCAGCCCACACATAGCATCCCCCCACCACGTTAAATGGAGAAACCAGGAGGGCTCCTGCACCGCCAGACGCCAGCTCCTATCCTGCTTGGGAGACCACCAGGTGAGCAAATAAGCAGCATGTGGTACTCCCTGAGACAAATCAAATAGCCCCCTGGATAGACTGGCCCCCGCCCAGGGGAAAAAGAAAAAAAAATCAAAACCAAAAACTGAATAATAAACAAGCAGCTGAAAAAAAAAAGACACGTACCAAAGAGGGCAGGACGCCCTGAGCTCTGGAGAGTGCGAAGGAGCATTCCCTCATGTGAACTGTAAATAAACAAGCTGGCCGGAGAAGGCAGGTGTGGCACCACCTCCCTGAGTGTGCTTGGAGAGGAGAACATCCAACAGCAGCTAAAGTGTGGCACACTCCATGGGAGAGTGGAGGAGGAGCACCTCCCTACGTGAACTCTAAATAAAAAAGGACTGCAATTGCAGGCACATAGGGCTGTATACTGGAGAAAACAAAAGGGGCATGCGTCCAGGAGAACTCTAAATAAACAAAGCCTGCAGGGCTAGGTGAGTGTAAACCTCATTCCTGAGATCTGCAATAAATAAAGCCTGCAGCAGCAGCTGGCTGACAGTAGGTGGCAGGTGAGCTGCAGCCTCAGATAGACATTCACAAACCTGTCTCCAGACTCCCATTTTTTTTTCTTTGATGAGACTGAAACTGTATTGCATTTGAACTTGGGATATATATTTTTCTTTTTCCCCTTTGATGAGACTATGACAGAACTACTACTCAGACACCAACACCAGAACTGGATGCTGAAGGACTAGAACCAAATCTATTAATACTGAAATTTTATTGCATTTGAACTTGGGAAATTTTATTTATTTTTATTTTAATTTATTATTATTATTAATTATTATTATTATTTTACCCTCTCTCTGTCTTTCTAATGCCTGTTTAGCTCACTGTTGACTAGTACCCTATCTCTCCCTGTTTATTTCTTTGGGTCTGTTGGTTTTTTTTTCCTTTTTTTTCTTTTTTTTTTAAATTTTATTTTATTCATATGTACATACAATGTTTGGGTCATTTCTCCCCCCTTCCCCCTGCCCTCCCGACCACCCCACCCCCTCCCTCTCCCCCCTACCCCCTCGCTTCCAGGCAGAAACTATTTTGCCCTTATCTCTAATTTTGTTATAGAGAGAATATAAGCAATAATAGGAAGGACCAAAGGTTTTTGCTAGTTGAGATAAGGATAGCTATACAGGGAGTTGACTAGCATTGCTATCCTGTGCATGTGTGTCACCTTCTAAATTAATTCTTCTCAAACTAACCTTTTCTCTAGTTCCTGGTCCCCTTCTCCTGTTGGCCTCTGTTGCTTTAAAGTATCTGCATTAGTTTCTCTGTGTTGAGGGCAACAAATGCTATCTAGTTTTTTGGGTGTCTTACCTCATACCTCCCTTGTGTGCTCTCACTTTATGATGTGATCGAAGTCCAACTCCCTTGTTGTGTTTGCCCTTGATTTAATGTCTGCATATGAGGGAGAACATAGAATTTTTGGTCTTTTGGGCCAGGCTAACCTCACTCAGAATGATGTTCTCCAGTTCCATCCATTTACCTGCAAATGATAAGATTTCATTCTTCTTCATGGCTGCGTAAAATTCCATTGTGTATAAATACCACATTTTCTTAATCCATTTGTCAGTAGTGGGGCATCTTGGCTGTTTCCATAACTATGTTTATAGTGCTGCAATAAACATGGGTGTGCAGATGCCTCTGGAGTAACCTGAGTTGCATTCTTTTGGGTATATTCCCAAGAGTGGTATTGCTGGATCATATGGTAGATCTATGTTTAGATTAAGGAGCCTCCAAATTTTTTTCCAGAGTGGTTGTACTAGTTTACATTCCCACCAGCAGTGTAAGAGGGTTCCTTTTTCTCTGCATCCTCGCTAACACCTGTTGGTGGTGGTGTTGCTAATGATGGCTATTTAACAGGGGTGAGGTGGAATCTTAGTGTGGTTTTAATTTGCATTTCCTTTATTGCTAGAGATGGTGAGCATTTTTTAATGTGTTTTTTTGGCCATTTGAATTTCTTCTTTTGAGAAAGTTCTATTTAGTTCACTTGCCCATTTCTTTATTGGTTCTTAATTTTGGGAGAATTTAGTTTTTTGAGTTCCCTTTATATTCTGGTTATCAGTCCTTTGTCTGATGTGTAGTTGGCAAATATTTTCTCCCACTTTGTGGGTGGTCTCTTGAGTTTAGAGACCATTTCTTTTGTTGAGCAGAAGCTTTTCAGTTTTATGAAGTCCCATTTATCTGTGCTGTCTCTTAGTTGCTGAGATGCTGGGGTTCCATTGAGAAAGTTCTTGCCTATACCTATTAGTTCCAAAGTATTTCCTACTCTTTCCTGTACCAACTTTAGCGTTTGGGGTTTGATATTAAGATCCTTGATTGATTTTGAGTTAATATTGGTATAGGGTGATAAACATGGATCTAGTTTCAGTTTTTTGCAGACTGCTAACCAGTTTTCCCAGCAGTTTTTGTTAAAGAGGCTGTCTTTTCTCTATCGTATATTTTTAGCTCCTTTGTCAAAGATAAGTCAGTTATAGTTGTTTGGCTTCATATCCAGGTCCTCTAATCTGTTCTACTGGTCTTCATGTCTGTTTTTGTGCCAGTACCATGCTGTTTTCATTGCTATTGCTTTGTAATATAGTTTGAAGTCAGGTATTGTGATACCTCTAGCATTGTTTTTTTTTTACTGAGTATTGCCTTGGCTATTCTTGGCCTCTTGTGTTTCCATATAAATTTAATGGTAGATTTTTCAATCTCTTTGATAAATGTCATTGGGATTTTGATGGGAATTGCATTAAACATGTAGATTACTTTTGGGAGTACAGACATTTTTACTAAGTTGATTCTACCAATCCATGAGCATGGGAGATTGCTCCACTTTCTATAGTCTTCCTCAATCTATTTCTTCAGATGTTTATAGTTTTCCTTGTAGAGGTTGTTCACATCCTTTGTTAAGTTTATACCTAGGTATTTGATTTTTTTAGAGGCTATTGTAAATGGAATTATTTTCATATATTCTTTCTCTGTTTGTTCATTATTAGTGTATAGAAATGCTAATGATTTTTCTATGTTGATTTTATATCCTGCTATCCAGCTATAGCTGTTGATGGTGTCTAGGGGCTTTTAAGTAGATTTTTTGGGTCTTTAAGGTATAGGATCATATCATCTGCAAATAGAGATATTTTGACAGTTTCTTTACCTATTTGTATTCCTTTTATTCCTTCTTCTTGCCTAATTGCTCTGGCTAGGAATTCCAGTACTATGTTGAATAGGAGGGGAGATAGTGGGAATCCTTGTCTCATTCCTGATTTTAGAGGGAATAGTTTCAGTTTTTCACCATTAAGTATAATGCTGGCTGTAGGTTTGTCATATATAGCTTTTATAATGTTGAGGTACTTTACTTCTATTCCTAGTTTTCTCTGAGCTTTTATCATGAAATGGTGTTGGATCTTATCAAATGCTTTTTCTGCATCTATTGAGATGATCAAGTGGTTTTTGTCTTTGCTTCTGTTAATGTTGTTTATTACATTGGTTGATTTTTGTATGTTGAAACACCCCTGCATTCCTGGGATGAAGCCTACTTGGTCATGGTGAATGATCTTTTTGATATGTTGTTGAATTTGGTTTGCCATTATTTTGTTGAGGATTTTTGCATCAATGTTCACGAAGGAGACTGGCTTATAGTTCTCCTTTTAGGAAACTGAGTTAGTCAGTTTCCAGCTCTTTGAATGTTGTCTTTATTTTGGTTGTTGAGTTCTAGTTTTATTGCATTGTGATCAGATGGAATGCATAGTATAATTTCTATTTTCTGGTTTTGGGATAAGTGTAATACTGGCTTTATAAAATGTGTTAGGCAGTTTTCCTTCCCTTTCTATTTCGTGGAACAGTTTAAGGAGGGTTGGTATTAGTTCTTCTTTAAAGGTCTGATAGAATTCAGAGAATCCATCAGGTCCTGGACTTTTCTTTTTTGGGAGACTCTTGATTGCTCCTTCAATTTCATTTTGTGTTATAGATCTATTCAGGTGATTAATGTCCTCTTGGTTCAGTTTTGGATAATCATAAGTATCTAGAAATCTGTCCATTTCTTTACAATTTTTGAATTTATTTGAATATAGGTTCTCAAAGTAGTCTCTGATGATTTCCTGGACTTCCATGGTGTTTGTTGTTATCTCCCCTTTTGCATTCCTGATTCTACTAATTTGGGTTTTTTCTCTCATTTTAGTCAGTTTGCCAGGGGTCTATTGATCTTGTTTATTTTTTCAAAGAACCAACTTTTGTTTCATTAATTCTTTGTATGGTTTTTTTGGTTTCTATTTTGTTGATTTCAGCTCTTATTTTTATTATTTCTCTCCTTCTATTTGTTTTGGGATTTGCTTGTTCTTGTTTTTCTAGGAGTTTGAGATATATCATTAGGTCATTGACTTGAGATCGTTCAGTCTTTTTAATATATGCACTCATGGCTATAAACTTTCCTCTCAGGACTGCCTTTGCTGTGTCCTATAGATTCCGGTAGTTTGTGTTTTCATTTTCATTGACACCCAGGAACTTTTTAATTTCCTCTTTTATTTCATCAATGACCCACTACTGTTCATTAAGCAGTGAGTTAGTCAGTTTCCAGCTCTTTGAATGTTGTCTTTATTTTGGTTGTTGAGTTCTAGTTTT
Source organism: Castor canadensis (assembly GCF_047511655.1). NCBI lineage: Eukaryota > Metazoa > Chordata > Mammalia > Rodentia > Castoridae > Castor > Castor canadensis. Next base: position 130,970,790 of record NC_133393.1, on the reverse strand, counting down.
ATTGCATTGTGATCAGATGGAATGCATAGTATAATTTCTATTTTCTTCTATTTGCTGAGGCTTGCTTTGTGCCCTAGGATATGATCTATTTTGGATAAGGTTCCCTGCGCTGCTGAGGAGAATGTATATTGTGTAGAAGTTGGATGAAATGTTCTGTAGACATCAACTTGGTCCATTTGGTCTATGGTATGTTTTAGATCTAGGATTTCTTTATTGAAATTGCAACCTTCCCATTTCCACCTCCTGCATAGCTGGGATTACAGGCACAAGTCTGTACCTGGCCCTTAAATGACTTTGATGTAATTTGTGTTATTACATTGTCTGAAATCTACAATGCAAAAATGACAATGTACTGTATTAGCATATATTTTGTCTAGTATATCCTTTGCTGTTTTCTCATATTTGCATTTATCTTTTAGCTTTTAAAGTTCTTTTAAACATACAGAATTTTCTTTATTCTGTTTTCCTATTAAAATATTGCAATGATATATAATTGAGCAAGTAAACGGCCCAAATATTTTTTATTTTTTGGCAGCACTTGGGTTTGAACTTAGGGTCTCATACTTGCTAGGTGGGTGTTGTTACTGCTTGAGTCACTTCACCAGCCCTTTTTTTTTTTGTGATGGGTTTTTTTGAGTAGGGTCTCCCCAACTATTTGCCTGGGATCTGTGATCCTTCTGATCTCTGCCTCCTGAGTAGCTAAGATTACAAGTGTGAGCCACTGGCTCCCAGCTTCTTTTTCTTTTCTTAAATACAGTTTAGTCTGTTTTAATAAGAAACTTAATAGGAATAGCACAAAAGACAGGCAACTTAAAAAAACCATGTACTTTCATGTAGGACAACTCAGAAATGTACAGTGAATGGATGGAATCTACTGTATGATAAAACCTACAAACTCCGTTTAGTTGCTGTCAATACAAAATGTACTTAAAATTTTAAAACTCCAAACGCTGTCATTGTCCAAAAAACAAGTTTAATTGTAATTGTTATAACATTGAACTGCTGAATCTTGATCACTGAAACATTCTGACTTGCACTAATGTTTTCTATCCCTGCATTTATATTAAAATCCACAAATGAAAATGGAAAAACAGTCAATACTTGATCTCTGTCCCTTATTTCTCCACTCACAATCATATACTTAGGTACCTTTTTAGCCTGTGGTGGTGGTGGTGGTGGTGATCTAACAGAACAACTGATAACATGAAGAAGAAAACAATTACTTTTGAGAAAGAAATGTTTCCCACCGTGGTGGATTCTTTATCACCTTCTGCATGCATGCACATGTTAACTGACTATCTTTTGGCACAATTGTTGTATGTTTGGCATGGCTGGCACTCTGGTTGGTGTTTTCAAAAAAGCAAACCAGAAGCTGCATATGGTGATGAAAGTCTGTAATGCCAGTATTCTGGGGGCTGAGGCAGAATGTTATGAGTTCAAGGCTAGCCTGGGCTATGTAGCAAGACTGTTTCAAAACAAACAAACAAACAAACAAAAAAGCCTCCAAAAAATCCAAAAAAGCAAAATAAAAAAACCAGAAAACAAAAATGGCCAAACAGCCAGACCTCAATGGCCTCCTGCAAAACACCATTTGCTAGGTTCTGGGAGTGCAGATCTACTTTGAAGTCCTGAGCAGTTTCTCACAGCAGATACTGGAAAGGGAGTTTGAGAACCAGAAATTATTTCTGGTGGCTTCTGATTTCACAGGGTGCCACCATCCCAGGCCTATAATGCCGAGGTTTCTTCATTCTTCCAGTAGAGGGTGCACTGTCACCAGCAGCTTTTCTAGAGGTTTTCAGGTGCTTTACATAGGGTGGATTTGTGGGCAGTCAGTTTTGTAGGAACCATGGCACAGAGAATCAGAGCTGGTACTAGAGACTGACAGTGCAGCAGTGGCTGTGAACACTATTCTGTCCAGTTCTTTAAGGGTAAAACCTAGACACATCACATATTGCTTCTATTTATATCCCCTAGGTCATATCTCAGTTATATGGCCACATGAAGCTTCTAGGGATGCTAGGCAATATAGTCTTTAACTGGGCAGGCCACATGGCTAGATAAACTCTATTACCATGGAAGAAGAGAAGAATGGAGATTGATGAACAGCTTTTAGTCTGGCATAGATATTTATGGCTCCACCACTGGATACCGTTTTGATACCAAATATACCTTTCCCTACTAATGGAGTGAAGGGCATGTGGCCCAAACTAGTCAAGCTGAAACTAAAAGCTTGAGCAAGGTGAGACAGAGATATGAGATAACTGAAGTTCATCCATCCTTTCTGTGGCAAACTGAAGAAACTAAACTTCATGGGTTTGTGCTACTTAGATCTCTAGGGTTTTTCTCTGGGTGTTTGTTGTCCTTAGTCTGCCTTTTCAGATCCAGATTTTCCTTGGATTCTGTGGGATATCATTAGCTTTATTTTTCTTAAATTGGCCAGACTTGGTTTGTGTTACTTGCAACCATAGAAACTTAAGTGACCAAAGGTCAAGTCTAGATGCATTCCTAGTTGAGGAGATATAGAGATAGTTCCCTAGGGTTAACAATATATATATATATACATACATATATATATGGTGGGGATTGAACTTTAGGCCTTTCACATGCAAGGCAAGTGCTCTACCACTTAAGCCACATCCCCAGCCCTTTTTGCTGTAGTTATTTTTTTCAATAGGATCTTGTGTTTTTGCCTTGGCTGGCCTCCAATTTACACCTCCCACTTAGCTGGCATCAAAGATGCATTCCACAATGCCTGGTTTGTTTTTTTGTGATGGGGTCTTGTTAACTTTTTTCTCCTGAGCTGGCCTTGAACAACGATCCTCTCAATCTCTGTCTACTGGGTATCTGGGAATACAGGCATGAGCTACCATACTTGGCATTGAAACAACAACAACAGAACAAAAAGATTTAATGATTCTTAAGTTGTTTGGGTCTCATAACACAGCTGTAAAATATATAAAGTAGAAGTTGCCAAACATCAAAAAAAATTATTTTGAAATAGCTTGTATTAAGAAAAAAGTGAACTATGACTTTCTTTATTTTTCCTCTTTTATTCATTTCACACATATTTTTGAGTACTTACTACGTGCTAGGCACTGAAGATACATAAACAGTAAAGATAACTGTAAGGATAGATGGCAGACTGCAGATAATGATACAAATAATCCTTGTGTAATAGCAGATTTCATAGAGAAGCAGATTTGTTCTGTGTAAAAGAAATTACAACTCAACAGTTGGTTTTACTGCCATATGGAACATTATCCTCGTTTTGTGTACTTGAGTAATCTTATCCTAGCATTTTTTTCTTTCTTACATCTGTTTCATGCCCCTTTGAACTGGCTTTATCATCCTGTTGACTCTCTTAGTCACAAGCTTCTTGGCTCTTTATATATGTATTATTAGAGATATGTGTTTTACCTTTTAAAAATTACAAATTGGGTCCAGTGTGTGGTGCACACCTGTAATTGGGAGGCACTCAAGGGGCTGAGGCAGGAGGATCCAATGAGTTTGGGGCCAACCTGGGCTACTTAGTGAGGTCCAGGCCAGTCTGGGTTACAAAGCAAGATTCTGTTCCCCCTCCCACCCCACACAAATTACTGTTGTTGTGTACAATACAGTTGATATACTTCTGATTTGTTACATATCTTTAATGAGCAACCAAAAAGCTAAAAAAAGTATGCATTAAAATAAAACAACAGAAATTGAAAATAAAATCTTGTGGGTGATATTTTTTACATTCTGATGTTGATGGGCTATTAGGCAGTAGAAGTGGAAATTATATATGCTGAGGGTGTATTCAGTGCCCTGGATTTGATTCCCAGCACTTCAAAAAAAAAAAAGGAAAAGGAAACTGTAAAGTCCATAAAATGATGGGTGATATAAAAAAAAAACTTATGAGAATGTTTTAAAAATATGGAGTTAAACAAGCAAATAAAACACTGAACCCTGGGGGTGAGGGCAGGGGGGAGAAATGACCCAAGCCTTGTATGCACATATGAATAATAAAATAAAAAACCCCAAAACAAACAAACAAAAACCACTGAACCTACCAAAATATTACTGCCTCTTTACCAGAGTAATAAGTGTATCAGGTATTCGAGTATTTGAAGTCTTTAACAGTACAAGTTCTGAAATCAGGCTGCTGGTTTCAAATCTTGGCTCAATCACCCTGTGGTTTCAGTGCTTTCTATCTCACAGGATCCCTGTGAGGGACACACAAGATAATGAAAACTAAGAGCAGTGCTAATAAATGCTCAATAAATGTTAGCTACAAAGTTTCTCTTTAGTTATTTTGTTTTTTTGCAATAAAATATTATATGCAAAGAAATGCAGTTGCAATTGACAATTACAAGTTCCTATTATGGTGTAAATCCTTTTCAAATCATGCCCAATGTTTGCAATTTTTGATAGGGTAATGTTCCTCAATACTGAAAAGCTCTTCCAAATCAAAATGGATTATATTTTAGCCACAAGGTAGTTCTGTATTTTATTGAATTAAAGAACATTTTACAACTACAGGAAATTCTATTGTGCAGTCTAACCTAGGTCTCAAGAACTTCTCTTGCTTGAGAAAAGAGAGTTCTTAAGCTCTTGCTTGACTAAGCAAGCTATAATAAAAAGATATTTGGCAAGCATTTATTTGAGGGATTTATGGTTATCCCAAAGAACAGAAATAAGACAAAAATTTAAAATATGATAAAATGAAACAAAACAAAGACAGATAGGGTTTCCTTTAAACTGCATGCATTTACACAAGCCAAATTAATAATGGGTCAGAAACTGCTCTGCAGGCTTGAACAATGACTTGGTAGATCTAAATGTCTCAAACCTTGACAAATGGCTAGGTCTTTCTAAGTGTCTTTACCTTTCCAAGTCAAAGCAAAAGACACAAAGGATCCCTTTATTCTAGTCATCACACAGTATTTTAAATTCAACAAGTTTGTCAAGTTACAGGGAGTAAGGATTGCCCAGTGCAGTGGCTCACATCAGTAAGTCAAGCTACTTGGAATGAGAGACGGTGGTAGTGGTGGTGGTGGTGAATCACTGTTCAGGGCCAGCCTGGGCAAAAAGTTAGCAATTCAACCAGTAAGTCAGGGATGGTGGTTTGCATCTGTTACCCCATCTGGGAGGTGTAGACAGGAGGATTGCAGTACAGGTTCACCTCAGCAAAAATTCTAGACCCCATCTGAAAAATAACTAAAGCAAGAAAGGCTGGCTTAAGTGGTATGGCTCAAGTGGTAAAGGTGCCTACATTGCAAGAATGAGGCCCTGAATTCAAACCCCTGTAATACAAAGAAAGAAAGAAAGGCAGGGAAAAATATGTTTATTTAGCTAAAAATTTCCTTTATTTATTTATTTTGAGACAAGGTCTCACTATGTAGCTTAGGCTGGCCTTGAACCTGTGATGGAAATGACACTACATGACTTCCTAAGCCAGGATAATAAAGCTATTTAACAAAGATGATGTTTTAGTGTACATAAGATGTATACTTTGAGTAATGGTCAAATCACAGTGATTAGCATATGTATCACCTCAAACTTTTATCATTCCTTTCTGTGAGTACATTCAAAATCTGTTTTTGTTTTTCCCAGTACTGGGATTTGAACTCAGGGCCTACACCTTGAGTCACTTCACCAGCCAGCCTGTTTTTTTTTTTTCTTTTGTGATGGTTTTTCTCAAGATAGGGTCTCTTAAACTATTTGCCCTGGCTGGCTTCTAACCGTGATCCTCCTGATTTCTGCCTTCTGAGTAGTTAGGATTACAGGCGTGAGCTGTCTGCACCAGATCAAAATCCTGTATTTTGAGATATACAGTGCATTATTGTTAAGTATATTTACCCTATCATGCCACAGAATTGATTTTTCTTCCCATTTACCTGTAACACTGTACATGTTAAACAATCTCTATATGTCCCTCTTCTCCTTTACTCTCCCATCTTTAGTAACTACTCTTCTATTCTCAACTTCCACTAGATCAACTTTTAAAGATTCAGCATATGCATGAGATCATGTGGTGTTGATCTTTCTGGAGATGCACAATTTCAAAGAATATATCTAGGACTGGGCATGGTGGTACACACCTATAATGCCAGCATTCAGGAGGCTGAGGAAGGAAGATTGTTTCATACCTTGTCTCAAAAAAAAAAATCTATTTCTTTCCTTTCCTTTTGCTTTTTTATTTTTCTTTTTGGTAGTACTAGAGTTTGAACTCAGGGTCTCATTCTTGCTAGGCAGATACTCGACCATTTGAGTCATACCCCAGGCTGAACAAATCCATTATGTATCTCGCAGAATCCCAAGGATCAATTCAAAATGTCTAAACTCTAAATTAAACTTGTCAGCTCCCTCTTCTGCTCACCAGTCCTTCATTTCCCTATAAGCTCTTAGTTTCCTAATCAAGGTTTGCCACCACCATGACCAAAATAGAAATCTCAATATTATTTTTGTTCCCTTTTTATTTCCACTACCATCCAGTCAATGAGTTAGTCCTGTTAATCCTACCTTATTCCACCCCATTTTTGTGCCATTTTATTTTAACCGGGGTTACTAATTAATCTGTTTTGATCTTGCATCCCTCCAGTCCATTCTCCACACCACACTTAGAATGACCTTTCTCCCATTCAAGTTTTAACCAGGCCCAGCACTGCTTAGCTTCTGAGATCGGGCCTGTTCAGGGTGGTATGGCCATAGACTAGAATGACCTTCCTAAAGCACAAATCTGATCATTGTTATTCCCGTTTAAAATTCTGGTTCCAGATTTTTAGTATAAACATCCAAACTCCTTTGTGGCATTTAAGGCCTTCACATGCCTCAGGTATTGTGTTTCCTTTCCCTTGCATACTTCAGGCATGTTGAACTATTGCACTTTTCTAGGCTTGTCAAAGTCTCTCCCTTAATTCTGAGCTATTATATATGTTGTTCCCATATTACTGGCGTGTTCCCTACACTCTCTCCTTTACTTATCTAATTCCTACTCATCCCCAAGTATTTCTCTGCCTAACTAAGCTACATGGCCTCATTGTACCTATACTTTACACTCAAACCTACTACAAGAGAGAAAAGACTTTGCGTCACAGATTCAAAACACTCGAGACTGCACGACAAGTTTATCCTTAAGGTACATCATTCAACTACCTCTTCTTATTGTGAGTAAGTTTTTGTTTGGTTTTGCAGTGCTGAGGACCAAACCCAGGCCTCATGCACACTAGGCAAGTAGTCTACCACTCAGTCACGCAAGTTTTATGATTCTAAATGGTTACCATTCAAGTGTTGCTTGCCATTTAATGTTGGCTTTAAAGAGTAAATACACTGGTTCTGTTGATTTAAGTACAATGGACATGAAAATTTAATTTACAAATTAATGACATTTCAGTCTGAAAAGAACTTACTTTCAACACGCTGACAAAATTTCAAGTTTTGAGTCTGCAAAGCAAAGACTCAGAGCCTGTACCACAATGAATTTGCCAATATAAGCTTCCCTAGTGAACCTCCTCTTCTTTTTCTCTTCCGCCTCCCCACCCCTGCCTCCTTGAGTGTCCAAGTTCTGTGGCTATTAATGTAAAATATGTTCAGTAACCCTGGTTATACATTTATACATGTGTGTCTCTAGATATACCAGCTGCTCCTGTGTGGCAGAGAAGGTATACATGGTTGGGTTCAACCAGGGTTGGTAGCTGGTATATGAAAACAATGGCGGTCCAATAAACAAGTCAAGCACATTCACAAGTGTGAACTATAAAGTTAGATCATGGACTTAAGTTTTTTTCTTTCTTTCTTTCTTTTTTTTTTTTTGAGACAGGGTCTCAAATGCAGCCCAGATATCCTCGAACCCCAAATCCTCCTGTACCAGCCTCAGGAGTGCTGGGATTATAGATGTGTCACATCACACCTGATTTTAAGCTGGGTTTTGATGGAAATAAATAGGCTACAGAAATGATAGTTGGGAAGTAAGAGCGGCCAGTGGAGTGGAGGTCTTGATAAGGGTCAAAAAAGTGATGATTTTGGGAATGTTAATGCAAGAGAAGTGTATGGATAGGAATTAGTGGTCGCACAGGCTGAGCAGAACTGCTATGTGTGGGATCAGTGAAGGGTATTCTTACATGATTATGCGTCAACCGCTGCTTATTTCCTTTTGGAGTAATTACGTTCTCCAGTGTATTATTCTAGCGATACAAGGGAGTACAAGGTTTTTTGAACAACCTATCTAGATAAGCAGATGTGAGCTAATTAGTCAAACGAATCTACCTAAGAATTCCAGGAATAAAGGACACAGTATATGCCACTAATTAGCAGTTTTAAACTAACTTTTGAAAAACAAACACAAGTTATTTTTATCACCTTAAGTCACTGAGAATGTTTTCCATATTGTCTGAACATAAAGCCCCCCTGTGTCTAGGAAGATGGAAAAATGTGTGCTTTGAAATAATGAATTTAGTTGTAATCATGACTGTCTGATGTACTACAGAGACCCACAGTATAAAACAGTCTGTTTGGCATAGGACACATATTAACACTTTACCAAAATACTTTCATATTAACTCATTTGAAAATAATACTTACCTGCAGTTTCTTAAAATACCTGGAAGTACTTCCCAATCATCTTTCCACTCATTGCTCGGTAGATTTCAAGTTTGTGTCCCTTTTCCCCCTACTTAAGCATTATTAAAGGCTTCTTTTTTTTCTGCCAGGGTGAAAGTTGAGCTCCTTGGCTTGTGAATATTGGCAGAACTGCAGGTCATAGGAACTTTACTTTCAAGATCAAATAATGACACTGTGCCTGAAGGTCAGTCCACATCTTGCTTTGGCACCATGTTCATTTGTGACCTTATTTTTTCTTAATTTGTAAAATACAAACATTAATGACGACATACTTCATGTACCTATTATACTAATAGTATTTAAAATTCCTTAGAAGGGGCTAAGGGCTTTAGAAAGTGCAACATGTTAAACGACACCAGCCCATTAGATACTACTACGGTCCATAAAAGACAACCCAAACTTCTTTTGCTAATTCAAACTGCAGCCTCTTCCCATCCCTTTCTTTTCTGATTCTTTACCGCTGCCCTGGCTGCAATTAGATGCCAGAAGGGAGCGGGGGGAAGAGCAGAGGGAAGCCCACCGGGCCGTCTACGGAAGTCTGCGTTTCTCTTGTCTGCCTGGACCCAGGGGCTGAGCCATCGAGTCAGCATTTCCAGCAGAAATGAGGATCCAGCTCAAGCTCCCTGCCATTTCCAAGCCAGGAGCAGGCACAGCAAGGGGCGCCCTGGTTTTGCGGCATAGTCTGAGGCGCAGTTGAAGGAACCTCGCGAGTACCCCTTTCTCCCGCCTCGGAAAGGGACACTCCCAGGCGGGACTCTAAGGGTCTCCACCCAGCCCCTTGGCGTGGACGCTGTCGGGGAGTGGGCGCGGCTCTCTGACGGAGCACGGGTGTGCGACTCGCTGCCCTAGCGTTCTCTGGCCCGCCGGAAGGAGCCGCGGCGCCAGCGTCCTGCCGCCTGTCCGTCACGCAGCCGCCCCCGCTGCCTCCACTTACGATTGGTCGCAAACCCCCTTTACAGCCCCTCCCCCTGGCAGACGGACAGGCCGGGGGGCGGGGCGGCAGCGGGCCCCGCCCCTCGGCGGCCACATCGCGGGCCCGCCCAGCTGTCAGTTACGGGGGCGGCCCGGCGGGCGGGCGCTCGCTCGCTCGCTCGCGTTCGCTCCCTCTCGCCGCCTGTGGGGAAGTCGGGGCAGCCTGAGCGGCCGCCGTAACCGCCACCTCGCCCCGACCTCCTCCCTTGTGCCCTCCCGCCCCCGGCTAGAGAGTAGCCCGCGTAGGGTTCGGAGAGTCACCGCGGCGGCGCCGGGTGGTGTTTAAACCATGTTAAGGAGGATTTTGCAGAGGGTAAGAGAGGGAAACCGTCTTTCCGGCAGCACGTGAGCGGGCGAACCCGAGCCCGCGGGGCCCTGGGAGCTGCGGCGGCGGCGGCGCGGGCGCCACCTCCTCCGCGCGGCTCCTTCCTTCTCTAGGCCCCGCAGCCCGCAGGCGCTTGGGCCTGGCGGTCCGGCTCGCGGGCGGGGGGCGGGCTGCGGGCCGGGCGGGGCGCAGCGCAACGCAACGCAGGCGGAAGCCCCGCGGCCCGGGGGACTGTCACCGCGAGGCGAGCCGGCTGCCAGCCCGAGGGTGTGGTGCCCGCGCGTCCTTCCCGGAATCCCGGGATGGGAATGAAAATGGAGAGTTAGTCCCGATGGGATGGCCGGGCTGGAGAACGTCCCGAGGGAGATGGCGGGCAGCCTAGTTGGCTTGTCACCTGCCCTTCCTGCCCACTGTGTCCCCCCAACTTGACATGACACCGCACCTGCCACGCGCCGCCTCGCCTTCTCTCATCTGGACCACATCGAAGGGTAATAGGAGACCCGGCCTAGCGTGGGCCCAGTTGTGGGACTGACACTGGCAAAGTCAGCTGAGAAAGAAGATATTACTCACTGTTGCAAACTTATCCTTTTAATTAAAAATGCATTTCCCCTCTCCAAGCCCCAGTGCCTTATTTTTAGCTATCCAAGAATAAATCCACAGTAAGCTTTATCAAGTGGTGTCCACCTCGTTTGGTGTCTGCCGGTGCTGTCTCTATTTGAAATCTGGAAAACCTTGAAAATATAAAGATTAGAGAGCACTGGAAAAGCTGTGTGCATTGTTTAGGGGTCACTATCTAGTATAACATAATTGAAATCTTTCCTGTAAGAGTTACCATATTTGAGTTTTTGTTTTGGATACCATTTTTTTTTTTTTTTTTTGGATACTGGTATAGGGTGTAACAAAATGTAAGTGATTGTAAGTAGGTGCTAAATCCACCTACTGAGCAGGATAAGTAGTTCAAAGGACATAAGAACTTAGTGAATTTGTGGTATGGAGTCAAGGCTTGTGCCAAAGGGTTGAGTCATCCAGTGTGTAGGAAAGGAGTGTCCTTGCTTCTGCATAGCTTTCACGAACTGTTGAAATCATATGAAACTTGGTTATAGATCAGGGGAAATGAGTTAACTTTTGTCTCTAACCCTCTGTATTGACATTTGGTTATCTTTTGTCTGTTTTGAAATCTTGATCAGCAGTGGTTTAGCAGTAACATGGGCATGGTCTTTACTCTAAATATCAGTTTTTCTTTGTTCAACAGTGAAGACATCTGGTGCATGATTTACTCAGAACCTTTAAGAAATTTTTCTTTTATCAGACCTGGAGGAACTGATTAACTCAATTTGTTTGCCTATGGTTTGCTTTAAAGTTTATAGAGTGTTTTCTGATTTTGAGTGTAGCTTCTAAGAGTTATGATTAGTTTTTGAGAAATATGAGCTGCTTTCTGGTACTCTTGGTTTAATGTTGGTAAGCAGTGAGGTTAGATAAAGAGCATTTCTAATGTTGGTGCATACACATCAATGTTAACGAAATTTCTGCCTGGCCTTGGGTGGCTCCTGCCTGTAATCCTAGCTACCTGGGGGGTGGGGGTGCTGAGATCAGGAGGATCGAAGTTCGAGGCCATCCTAGGCAAATAGTTCATGAGACTCCCATCTCCAAAATAACTAGAGCAATGGACTGGATGTATGGCTCAAGTGGTAGAGCCCCAGCTTTGCAAGAACACAACTCTGAATTCAATTTTTTTCCCCCAACGGAAGCCAGAAAATTGGAATTTATTGTGGTTATTGCTGAGATGTGATGTTGAATCATCCTCTTTGAATAAGTCAATTGAGAACTGAGTTTCCCCACCTTGGAACTATTGACATTTGTGAGTAGATATTTCCTTGTTGTTGAGGCTGCCTCGTGCATTATAGGATGCTTACTAGCATCTCTGGTGTCTATTCACTAGATGCTACTCATGTTCTTTCAAATGTCCTCACCCCCTGTGCGACAAGCAAAAGTATCCCCAGACTTTACCGAACGTCCTCTGGGAGTAAAATTGCGCCTGGTTGGGAAGTACTGTGTTAAATGTATGATCTCCTTGATAAAAGTTTGAAGTGTTTCTCACAGTGAACTAATTTTCTTTTGGTTAGTGACCTTATATTGAGTTACAGTAAATTTAATGCATTACGCTAGTAGCTGGGAAAGTTTAATAAGATACAGGTACTCCCTGTAGAACTCAGTCTGGTTGGGAAGGTGGACATTAAATCTTAATTACGCTGCTGTGTAGTAGAAGAGCAGAGTGCCCTGGGAACCACTTTGTGAGAGGTTCTTGGGGTAGTCAGGAAAAGTGTCAGGGAGGAGTTCAAGAGGGAAGGGTATATCAGGCAGAGGGAACAGTAAATGCAAAGACATGGAAATATAAAAGAAGAAAGTATTAGTAGGGGGAGGTTAACAAGTTTGGATTAACTGTATAGGTGGTATTTACTAACTTATAGAACTTGAATATTTGAGTTATGTAACGTGAAAACTATTTTATTTTACCCCACCTGACAATTTTATTTCTCAGCATGGATATTAAGATGTAAAATTAAAATACAGTTGCTGAGTTAGAGTTTTGCTTGAAATGGTCTCCATATTTTTGAATTATATTACATTTATTTAACATTCTGTTTTTAGATGAGCTTTCATTTTAACTGTTATAATTTTTTTCTTCATTGTGCCTTTAAATAACATTTTTGAAGGAAGGAAGGGACAGTGCTTTTATAATCAATTACAACTCTGAGTCTTTGATTATTACCAGTAAGATTCAGAGTATTTTATGGAAATTTGGTTTCTGCTTCTCCTCCTCGTCTTCCTCATCCTCCTTTTCCTTTCTTCCTAGACTTCCTCTTTCTCTTTCACTAGCTTACTAATGGAAAAATGTTACTCTCTCTTTTTTTTTTTTTAAGTTTTTAAAATGCTCCCCTCCTCCCTTTATTGTTGTGCTGGGTGTGGTACATTGTGGCATGTACAGAGGTTCTTACAATGTATCAAATGTATCATACTTGGATTCACCCCCTCCACTGCTCTCCTTCATCCCCCTCTCCCCCAGATGTTATTCTGAGTCTTGAAAAGGCCTAGAAAGAAACACAACCATGATGAGGTAGCTCCAATATGTATGTTTTGAACATTTTGCTTAATAGTTTTTTGAAGAAAAACTTGAATTTAAAGGGCTCAATGGTCAGAATGATGCTCACCATTTAAGTCCCGTTGGCAGTTTGTAGACTTCATGCTACTTCTTTCTTAACGAATTTAGTGTGATTTAACGGTAGTATCCTAGATTTCCTATTACTGATAAATATAAAAAATACTGCTAAAGAAAGAATGGATTTAATTATTCCAGAATTGTAGAAATGGAAAGACTTCTTTAATTCTCCCTCTTTCATTTTAAAAATGAGGAAGTAGAAACTGAGTGAGATTAAGTGATTTATCTAACAAACACAGCTAGTAGAGGTCAAAGACTACTAGAGACTAGAGCCAAAATTCCCAACTCTCAACTATTTCCCCTTTCTTGGCACCTTACTCCCTTTTACTCCCAGACTCAACTTTTGCTCTAAGGAACTTAAATGTTAAGTGCTAAAATAAATGATAGAGTAAATAAAGGCTGTAGTAGGTACAGGGGAAAGGGCAGTTCATTCTTGGAAAAAATTGGCGTGAGGTGGGGTTTTTGAAGACTGTGTATGATTGAGAGGAAAGGTTTTATGTTGTAAGGAGTTATGATATAAGCAAAGATTTAGAATTGGAAATGAGTTCATAACCCTCCTACTCACCCTTCTTCCTTAGCATAATGCCTTTTAACAAATACTTATAATACTTTTTCTGTGCTAGATATTGGGGATACAGCAGTGAATAGACACAATTTCTACTCTCAAGTTGTTTAAAACCAGTGGCTTTCATATATAGAAGTGCATTTAAAGCAAAAAGAAATTGAGGGAAATTTGCAAAGCGGTGTGGAACCTAACATGTAGAGTTGCTTGATTGTCTAGCTCAGCTTTGTCCAATACAAACATGAGTTACTTATGTAAGTTAAGATCACTAGTGAATTATATGTTAAAAAGTAAAAAGGAAGTAAAAATTAATTTTTGAAAATATTTCCTTTAACTCAATATATTTTAATATTTCTAAATGCAATCAATATAAAATTGAGATAGTATACATCCTTTTTATTCTCTTTGAAATGGCACGTCTCAGTTTGGACTAACCACATTTTAACTTGTTAGCAGCCTCATATGGCTAGGGGTACTGTGTTGAACAGTACAGGTTAGTTGAATGCCTGTATAGTATTAGTTTTTAACTTCTTACTTAGAACTAATTTCAAACTTACAAGAAGTTGCAAGAATAAGATAATTCAAAGAACATTTATATTCTTTACCCATATTCACCTATTGTTAACATTTTGCCTTTTTTGATTTATCACTTCTTACAACATTTCTTATTCTTATCCCTTCCTTCACCCTTGTTTTTCTCTCTTGGTATCTATTCAGTCGTATATACTGAGTCATTATGTCCCTTTGTTTATGAAATCAAGAATATCTGGGTGCTGGTGGCTCATGCCTATAATCCTAGCTGCTCAGAGGCAGAGATGAGGAGGATCAAGGTTCAAAACCAGCCAGCGCAAATAGTTCCTGAGACCTTATCTTGAAAAACCCACCACCAACAAGTGATAGTAGAGTGGCTCAAGGTGTAGGCCCTGAGTTTAAATCCTTGTACCGCAAAACAAACAAACAAAAAGCCAGGAATATAGTTAATTTCATAAATTTACATTGATTCAGTTCATTATCCATAATTCCAATTTTGTGGTTGATTTACTAATGTCTTTTGTAGCATTTCCCTGCCCCCCAGTACATGAACCAGTTAGATTTTATAGTTAGCTGATACTTACTAGACATTATATTTAGTTGTCCTGTCACTTTGGCATCTTTTACTGGAATATTTCCACACATTTGGTTATTTTTCATGACAGTTTTGAAGAATGCATTTCCCCTTTCTCTTAGTCTAGTTTGTATTGTTATAACAAAATACTCCAAGCTGGGTAATTTATAAAGAAAAGTAATCTATTTCTTATAGTTCTGGAGGTTGAGAAGTTCAGGATCAAGGGTTACACATTGTGATAATAAAGGAAGAGAACTGGATTCAGGTAGCTCACACCTGTAATCCTAGCTACTTAGGAGGCTGAGGTCTGGAGGATTATGGTTTGAGGCCAGCCTGGACAAATAGTTCATAAGACCCATGCCCAAACTATCTGAAGAGATTAGGTTAGTTCTTTTGAGACTGGATTAGGTCTCTTAAGAGTGGGTTGTGATAAAGCGAGCCTGGTGCTTCCCCTTGGTCTGTCTTGCCATGTGGCATCTCTTCTGCAGGCATCTTCACTCCCCATCCCCTTCTGTCCTACCCTATATGGAGCAGTGGGGGATCCTCATAAGATGCTGACACTTTGCAGAACAATGAGCCAAAATACCTCTCCTCCCTGCCTTTTAAAATAAATTATCTATCCCCAGGTGTTTTGTTATAGCAACAGAAAACAGACTAAGACATTGTTTCATCTTTTTTAAAAATTTTGGTAGATGAGGACTCAGCATAAGTATTGATATTCACTCATCATACTGTTGAACATTTATTCTTTGCTGATAACTGTGCTGGGCATAGGGATAAAAAAACCCTGAGAATAAAATAATGGGTTTTAATGGAGAAGACAGATATTTAAACAGTAACAAAGTAATGTGATAAGTGTTGTAATAGATACACAGAAGAAGAGATTGGGAGCACAAAAATAAAGTAACCAATTTTGTGGTGGAAATCAGGTTGGGGTAGGGGAAGGCAGGGAATGGAGATTTTTGAAAACTTTGCAGACTTAAAGTGACTCAAGCAGTGTGAGTCAAGGGAGAGAAGGCCGTTCTGGAGATAGAATCTTTTGGAGATTGAGCTTGATGCAGCCTGGCACAGAATAGGGAGATGGTGAGTGTTTCTGCATGTGGATGGAGATAGTTACAACAGATGAGGCTGGGAAATTTCATGAAGGGTTTTTGATCTTGTACTCCACATGTCAACTTAGACAGTAAGGAGCCACAGAAAGTTATTAAATGTTCAAATTTGTAATAAGGGAAACCTCCCAAGAATATTTTGCCTAGCCAATCTTTATCAAAAGAAAATCAGTTTATTCATTCTTCAGCCTAAAATCTATTAGTAACTACTTAGTGTCTGCATTAGTCAGCCTTTTGTCACTGTGACAAAATACCTGAAAAAAAAAATCAGCCTAAAGAAGGAAAGATTTATTTTGGTTCACAGTATATGTGCATAAAGTACATTTAACAAATACTATATGATAACTTTTATACTATATATCTTTAGAAAATATGTCACATTTCTTTTTTTTTTTTTTTTTTTTTGAGATAGGGCTTCATTATGGAGTCCAGGCTGGCATCATATTCACCACGTAGCATAGTCTGGCCTTGAACTCATGATCCTCCTGCCTCAGGTTCCTGAATGTTGGATTATAGGCATGTACCACCACACCAGGCATTATCACATTGCTTTTGCAATTTGTGTACTCAACATCTTCCCTGCTAGACTTTGAGCTCCTTTAGGTTAGAGATTTTGTTTACTTTCCTAGTTCATCTAGGGTCCAGCATAGTGCTTGATGCTTGGTGGTTCAATAAAACAAGTGACTACTTGATGGTTGTGTAGAGAGAATGATTTCATTAAGGGAAAGACAGCTATAAAGTTACTATATTTCCTAAAATTGTTATGTTTAAAAAGTGCTCTTTTGCTTAGCTATACTTCTGGGCCCTAAACAAAAAACAGAAGCAAACAATTTCTGGACCTCTGGCTACAGGTCTAGGGGATAATGAAAACTTGCATTCAGGCAGTGGTTTTGAGGACTAAGAGAAACTAGATGGATTTTCAAGAAAATTAAGAGAATTGGTAGTAAATGGTAGTAACCAATTAACTTACTCCAAGTTAACTACTTCCTTAACTTGGAAGTAATTTGGAGAGTTGAGAGGATGACTGAATAGACTAAAGTGAGGGGTGAGGGAGGAGGAGAAATGGCTTTGGGGAGTAAGATGAATATGAGCTAGAGGTCTATATGTATCAGTGGAGACGTCCATGGGCAAGTGGAAATACAAGTCTGGCACTTAGGAGGCAAGTGGAGGCAAGTGTTAGATACATGTGAATGTTGAACAGAAGTCAAGTCAAATAAGGACTGAGAAGTGCCACTGAATAGAATAATTGCATCATATTCAGTTCAGTTTCATGAGAGTCACAGGGAGAGATGAGTGACTAGGGAGTAAGGAAATAGAAAGTGGGAACACAGACTACTATCCAAGAACTGTGGAGGAAAAGAAATGGAAAGTATTAAATATATGATTGTTATCTGCCATTCTTGGACCATGTTCTAATAACATTTTATCTTTGAGAATTACAAACCTCTGCAAATCAGTTTAAATGGAAAAGGGAAATTATTGTAAGATTTCAAAGTGATCCAAGAATGGATATTGCTATACAGTTAGTTCTTTCTATAGAAAGTAGGACATAGAATAGTGTTAGTGACAGAGGCAACTCTTCTCTGTCTCACACTTTGATAGACCACTGACTTCTTATCTCTACTTTCTGTGTCCATCTTCCTCACTGCCTCTTACTCAGTGTGTTCAAGACTTCAGATGGTCATCTGACACACAATGCTATATGCCTTCCCCCTTAACTTTGCATAGCCAACTAGTCCAATGTCTCATTTCCCAAATCCTAAGAGAGGAATCTAAAATATTCTTTTCATCTTTTCTTTTCAGGTCATGCATAGGTCTCTGATTGGCCAATAGAGTTCTTTCCGCAAGGAAACTCATTGCTGCTTTAGTCAACTGAGGATGGGGGTAGGGTCTTCTTTTAGGAGTTGTAGCACTGTGAAATATATCTGTGTTAGTTAGCTTTCTGTTACTACAACAAATACCTTAGATAAATTAACTTATGAAGAGAAAAAGTTTATTTTGGCTCATGGCTTCAAAGGTTTTAGTCCTTTGTTGGTAGGCCCTTTTGCTTTCAGGCCTTTGGCAAGGCAGGGCATTTGGGAAGGAGCACATAGAGAAGTGGTTCACCTATGGTTCCTGGGAAGCAAAGAGAGGAGGACCAGAGTCCCAATAATCCCTGCAAGGAGTTGCTCCCAGTATGACTGGAAGATTAACAAATCCCCACTTTTTAAGGGTTCCTTCATCTCCTAGTAGTGCCATGGGCTGGGAACCTAGCCTTTAACATGACTATCCATGGTTATTCAAACTAAAAGGAACATCTTTTACAGGTCATTATTCTGGAAATATACTTTGTTATGGCTCTGCTTAGGTTCATTTGGTTCTAGGAGTAAAAAACTATTAGGTTAATTCAAACAATAGGGTAGTGATGTTTATAAGGATATACTATATAATAAGAAATACTGGAATTTCACAGAAACTCAAAAGCAAAAATGTAATATAGGGCTGAGTCTCTGAGACTTTTTCTTTTGGAGGGCTTTGCAGGATCCAAGGGAGTGCTGTTCAGGATCTCCATGACAGGGTGTGATGGTTAATCTTGATTGTCAACTTGGTTGGATTGAGAAGTGCCGAGGACATTAGTAAAACACACCTCAGGGTGTTTCCAGAGAGGATTAACAAAAGAGGGAAGACCTACTCTGAATGTGGGTGACACCATCTCACATGCTGGGAGCTGGATGAAATGAAAGGGAAAAAAGGAGAAAGCCACTTAGCACAGATATTCTTTCTGACTGTCCTGTATGAACTGCGCTGCTCTGCCATACCCTCCTTGCTGGGATGGAATGGGCCCCGTTAAACTGTGAGCCAAAACGAATCCTTAGTCATTTTGCTGAGGTATTTTGTCACAACAATAGAAGGTCTAATACACAGGGCTTTATAGATTTTCACTCTAGGGCTCAGCTGTTAAAGGATTCAGTAATTCCTCATGTTTGTGTCCTTTGCATTGTGTAATTTTATTTCTGCTGTCAACTGATTTTTTTACCATATGGTTTTTTTTCTTCCCCTAAATCCATAGCTTTTGTATAGTGAGAATCTATTGTCTTTTCAAGCTTTGGCTGGGTTATAACTCTGATTTGTTGAATTTCCTCATGTACTCTTCTACTTTATTTCATGATTCCACAGTATATCTGTTTAGCACCGGCTTCTGCACCCCATTGATCATGTCTCTTCATAGTTTGCAATTCAAAGGCCTGAGCAGAGGATGTAGCATTCATTCTTGCATTGGGATACATTTTTATTTAGTTGTTTTTTGTCACTAGGTTATGTTATTGGCTGCCAGCCAGTTTGTGCACTGCTGCTGTGGAGTGCAGGTGTTCTTATCCATTCAGTCAATAATAGGCATGGGGTCATATAACCTGACTGTCCTGGCCTGTATTCTTAAAAATCAACTATGGTAGAACAACTTACTTTAAGATGCATCATGGCCATTGAATGACCTGTGATTGATTCACATATTTAATATACTAACACGAATAACTTAGTAACATTTAAGTGTTACATGAGCCATAGCGGTAGATGCAATTTAATAAAAACGATGTGCTTTTTCCTCATCTCAGTTTTCAATATCAGTCTGTGGTTAAGTTTTATCTAAATATGCTCTTATAAAATTTTTTCTGGAGTCTTAGTGGTACATTTTTTGGGCTTTACTAGCTAAATAATTTCTACCTTTATACTGTTGTATGCCAAAATACATTGTTTTGTGGGACGGATCTCTGATAAGGAAGTATGAATTAATTTTGTTCTATAAAGCTGTTGTAGAGTTAGGCATATGCCTCCTATCCTAGTTGTCAGGAGGCTGGACAGTAGGATTATAAAAATAAATCACGGACACCAAGAAAATTTGAAAAGTTAAAAAGAATAAAATTGAGAAATAGTATAGGGTGTTGCATAATGGTTGTTTAATATTAAAAACATAAGCTTTGAAGTTAGGTGGAATCCTAAATCTGCTCACTATTACATTTGTGATATTAACTAACAACTAAATTAGCTTCTTTGACTTTATAGTTTTTCACCTTGGCCAATGGGAACATCCTTTGTCTTTATTAAGGATTATTGTGAGAATTAAATAATATAAAGCAAATAAAATACTTAGAGTTGTGATTGTCATAGTCTTTATATGTTAGCTATTATTGTTGTTAATATACTACAAACTATTTCCTCTAGTAGGAATTGGCTTTTCCTCAGTGTATGATTTTTGAGAATGCAAATGATACAGGGAAAGTTGATATACTGAACCTTACAATAAGATTCATGTTTATAATTATTTTGATTTTACTAAGCCATTGATTTTAAGGTATAAGAGCAAGTAGAAAAGTCACTTAATTTGGAATCAGCTTCTCCTTTTGTCCAATCTGAGTTCAGATTCTACCTTTATTATTAGTATGACCTTAGGACATTTCTTTTTTCTTATCTGTCTGAGGAAGGCACCACCTAGCTGATATCTAATGTGCTTTTTAAGATAAAAGTTTTAGTTGAAAACCAAGGAAGAACCAGGATTTTTAATGTGCAGATAATTTGCAACCTGAATGTATCATTTTAGGTGTGTGACATGACAAATTTTTGTATCTTTTATCCTCTTCTCTAATTGCTAAGAAAAAAACAAGTGCTTTCAAGAAGGAAGGATTCAGTGATATAATATGATAACTCATGCAAGGTGACTATCACAGTACCCACCACATAGTAATAACCATTCAGGATGGAGACACATATTCCCCTATCTGCCCCTGTAATGGCTGCTAATGGCTCAGAGCTGCATCTCCCCCTTCAGGAATTGTCCTAGCAGAAGAAAGCTGCTCCCTCAAGATTATGTCCCCTTTCTGGAAGCAGCCTGTACTTCAGTATTGGTTGATGTAGGGGATACAAAGAATTATCCTGTTGCCTTAATTAGGGACTTATGTGAAGGACCATTCCAGCTTCAGAACTTTTGTAGGATTAGTGCTAGCTGCTGTTCCAATTATGTTACTCTTCAGCGTCTTCTTTCACCCACACATACTTCTTTCCTATGCCCACAAGGTGTTGTCCTTGATATCACTTCCTAATAAATCTCTTACATGCAGATTACAGTCTGAGTCTGTTTCCTTGGGAACCTGAATTATGAGAGTCATCTATTATTTTGGTGGTCTTTCTCTGGCATTTTTGCATCATAGAAAACAATTATATTCAGTATTGATTTTGATTTTATGATTTTTTTTTTTTTGTGGTTCTGGGGATTAAACCCAGAGCCTTGTGTATTGTAGCCAAGTGCTCTACAAATGAGATAGATACCTAGCCCTGTGTTGAAACTGATATTCTACAGATGTTTTATACTGGAAATCCAGTCAGTAGATTAGAATTTGTTAGGTTATAAAGCTATGAAGAAATTTTCAGTTTCATTAACTGGTATTTTACGCAGGCTTACATATGCCCTCTTCAGAAAATGTTATTGTCAGTACCATTCCCTGTTTCCTTAAGTAATTTTAAGACTGAAAAAAAAAAAGTGGATTCTCAGAACTAGACGGTGAATCCTTATTTTGGTATGCTTTTGTGCCTATTTATATTTGATGAATCAAAACATTTTATACTCTAAACTTGTCTAAAATAAGTAGACCAATTTAATTTTATGTGAGATATTTCAAAATTTTACTCTTAGTTCATGTTGAGTTATTGTATATTTGTAGACCCAATTTAGTTACTAGTAATTTATAATCTATAATTAGTTGTAATTATCTAATCTCTTAACCAGTTGGCTGCATTGGAGAGGTAAATTACTTTTATGTAACTATTAATAATCACTAACTCTACAGTTTTGAAAATGCCATAAGAGAACTAAGCATATATAGAGATTGTTTGTACATTTGACTTAGTTTCTGTGGACATGTTTTAAAGTTAGCCAGTTTAGGGCCTAGATGAATCATGGAATGAGAATTTTGGAGCTGGAAGGGCATGTCCTTGTAGTTTATCAATGAAGTTGAAATCAGAGAAATTGTCTTGATTCTGATTAGAGACATAGATGAGAAATACTTGGAGATTGTAGAGAGAATATGGATTGAGAGTCTGTTCATTTTTTTTTTTTTTTTTGGTATTATGAGTTTTGAACTTAGGACTTTGAGCTTATTAAGCAAGTGCTGTACCACTTGAGATGTATCTCCAACCTTTTGACTGAGACTTTGGAAACTTCATTTTATTTTTTGGTGGTACTGGTGTTTGAACTTAGGGCTTCATGCTTGCTAGGTAGGCACTCTATCACTTAAATCACTCTGTTAGCCCTTCTTTATGTTGGGTATTTTTGAGATAGTGTTTTGCAAACTATTTGCCTGGGCTAGCTTCAAACCCCAATCCTCCTGATCTCTGCCTTCTTAGTAGCTAGGTTTATAGGCATGAGCTACTGACACCAGGCTGGAAACCTAATTTTAGTAGCAGAGTGCTATCAGGCAAAGCAGTTTGCTTTCTAGGGCTTATTTTTTTTTATCTAATAAGTGATAAATTTGAAACAGATGATTTCTGAGTGCCTTCTGTCTTTTAAAATTTGATTTTAGGTCATTTTTTGGGAGAGATATACATAATAACATGCGCCTATTGTTTGTAGTTTATCTACCACAATGCTAGGTACTGATTTAAATATTTTATATTTGTTATTAATCTTCACAAAACTTTGGTGAGGCTGACATTCATACCACTTTACAAATGGGAATTTCAGACTTACAGAAATTAAACAAATTTATAAAGCTTCTGACTGATTAACTAGAAGTTGAGTGCAGGTTGATGTGATTCTTAATTTCTATATTCTGAGTCACTATACCTAGATCTAGGGAAACTTTTGTTTTCAGAGCTGGTGATCCACCCTGATGAAAACAGAACCAATGCAATCAGATGGGTATATGCTTCTGACCCCTTTCTCCTGCACAGTGTAATGTGTGCTTATAGGTCAGGCAGGAAGGACTTAGGAGACAGAAGTGTAACGTGTGCTGGCACTTGAGAAATTTTGGAGAGGGGTGGAATCAAACGCAACAGGGCGATAGCCTTTTAGAGAGTCTCCCTTTGAGAGACAAGTTGAATAAGGATTGCATTCATTTCAGCATTAGTAATTTAATAATGTGGGTAACTGTATTTACTTCCTTATTAAAGTTGTAGATGACTCTAGGTTAGGTAGCAGAAAATGAAAACTTAATCCAACTGAATGTTGATGTAAGTGGGTTTGGGTTAAATGTAGTATATTTGTAAAGATGCTTACTACTATACATGGTTTTATGATGGATTGAAAAGCATCTGTGGAGTCACATGGAGAGTTCTATGTTACTACAAACTTTTCTAGACCAAGGTCATATTATTTATTGCAAAAGTCTAATAAACCTTCTACTTCAGGATTTGATATTGATCAGGATATATTCAGTTTTAAGAAGGTAGAGAAATGAGAAGGAACTCTGGAAACAAAAAAAAGTAACTAGCAAATATAAATTAAGAAAGAGGTTTAAGAGTGTTAGGGTTATAGTGCTGATTAGAATGAATAGTATTAGTTGTCAAGGTTAAAGATTTAGAATAAGAACAAAGGACTTAATAGAATGTAGTGTTCCAGCAGTCTCCAGCCACACTCGTGGCATCCTAACCTAAAGAGAATGCAGAAAGCTTACCAGAGGGCTTACCTCTGATACCATTTGACCGGGCCTTATTGCACTGTCCCTGTCCATCAAGTTCTCTGGTTCTAATGTGACAAAAGACACTTGAGTTCAGCAGGAGAAATTTTTTTCCTTCTTACTGTTAAAGTGAGCCATGGCTTTTGAGGGTTTACTTTTAGGGCATTGTTAGGAGCCTCTTGGATCCTTTAGTCTTTTCCCTCTACCAGCTGTGCTATTTTCTAATCTGGGTGGGTGTTTGCTGGGTCATTCCCCTCTCTAATGGCCTGCTTCTTTGCAGAATAGCTAAAGGTTGGCTCCTATTTGCTAGGGTCCTAGAAATCCCCTTTATTGGGAGGTCAGGTGGTCCACCAGAGTTTCAGGACACTTTTACAGTGGTGCTATTGTCCTCCCGATCTTGTCTAAACTTGGAGTGTGAGGCCAAAATATTGAGCTGTCTTCTTAGCCTTGTTTTTCTTTTTCATTCATGGCTTTGGTGTTCAGTCTCAGTTGAATACCCAGAAGGTCAGTTCAGCCTCCTGGTTTTTTGTTTAACTTGAAAAAAGAAAAAAAGTTGGAAAGAAGAATTATGTCAGTCCTGGAGTAGTTCATTAATCCTTTTTAATGTATGAAAATTATTATTAAATAATAATTAAATTCAAATGGAAATACTTTTTGTACCCCTACTTGGAATTTTGGGACTACTTCACTCTGTTTGAGCTTTCATCCTTAAACAAGGCTTCTTTCCTTTTGTGGAGAAGACATGGCAACATAGTACCTATTGCTATGTAATAAACTACCCTTATACTTTGGCTTATACAACAACCATTTTATCTTGGTTCTGTGGGTCAGTAGTTGGGATGGACTTAGCTAAGTGGTTCTTTTACTGGTCTCTCCTGGAGTTACTCATACAAATGCAATCATCTGGCACTTCAATTGGGATGGATGATCTAAGGTGGCTTCATTTGTAATGTTGTTATATCTATTGGGCACATGTAGCTAAGGCTAGCCTGAGTTTTGTGGTGGTAGAAGACTTTCTAGTGACAAGAGAACAAATATCACTGTGGAAGCACCTTTTTTACGCTTTTATGGTGCTGGAGATGAACCCAGAGCCTTATATATGCTAGGCAAGTGCTCTTATCACTGAACTCCAATTCCAGCCCATGAATGCACTCTTGAAGCCTTCTTGTAACTCATTTGCTGTTGTATGAGAAGCTGTAGCAAATCTCATGGACAACCTAGAAGTGATGTGGAAGAGGATTCCATGAGAGAATTTCAAGGGCATTAGAACATAGGTGAGATCCATTGATGGCTATAACTGTACCAGTCTACCACTGACACTTTCTTCTTCCTTGTGTTTGAGTGCCACAAGAACAGAATAAATAAGGGGCATAGTAGAATATAAAGAATGGAAATATGTTTTTATCAGTGAGAGAAGATTCAGAGAAGATTTTATGACGACATTTGAAGCAGAATCTTCTGATCCGTAGTCAGATGTGTTATCCATTGCGCCACTGGCCCACGCATGAAGCAGAAAGATTAATTTCATCAGATTTGCATAGTGGTGATTTTTCTTTCATTTTTTTTGACAATATTCATTACATTTTTATTTGCAGAGGAACTGTTAGGTTATGTAAAAAATGACCAAGATATAGTTCCCATCTTCAAAATGTTATAGTCCTTTGGGAAAGACAGACATCTAAATTCATTTCACTGAGTGTAATTTAAATATGTACAAAAGTATATGGAGGCATAGAACAAAGGCAATGATTTGGTTGAGAAGACAAGGGTAGTTCAAAGCAAAAAGTATATTTGAGCTGGTTTTGGGGGTTTCATTCTTTTAATATACATGAATTGAAATTTTGCAGCACTCTGGAGGCTACAAAGGCAGGAGTATCATAAGTTCAAGGCCAACCTGGACTATATAGCAAGACTGTCTCAAAACAAGAACAAGAGCAAAACCAACAACAATAACAACTACAAGAACAACTTTTCAACATCAACCAGGGCTTATTTGGTTATCTTAAATTTCAGTGTGTATTGGTAAAGCAGGATAAATGATCAATTCATTTTCTTTAATTATTAATTTTTCAGGTAACAATTAGTACACAAGCTACTCAGTGCTGATTACTAGTTTTTTATTTTTTGGTGGTACTTGGGTTTGATCTCAGGGCTTTATGCTTGCTAAGCAGGTATTCTACTGCTTTAGCAGTGCCTCCAGCCCATTTTGCTCTAGTTATTTTGGAAATAGAATCTCACTTTTTGCTTGAGCTAGCCTTGACCATAATCTTATTTTATGTTTCTTGCTATAGCTGGCATGATAGGCACTATGCCACTGCACCCAGCTATTGGTTGAGATGGGGTCTCATGAACTTTTTGCCCAGACTGGCTTCTAACCATGATCCTCCCAACCTCAGTCTTGCGAGTTGATGGGATTACAGGCGTGATCACTACCAGGTCTGGCTGATCATTAGTTTTGCTTATTGGTCTCCTGTCTTTTTCTTTCTTTGAGAAAAGAGGACTCACGGCTTTTAAAATAACTTTTTTGTTTAAGCATACTTTTAGGTACCCCCCCCAAAATTAGGAAAAAGGTAGAGATTTCTCATATGCTTCTGTGTTCCACATGCATATTCTCCTCCATTGTCAATGTTCTCACCAGAGTGGTGCATTTGTTACAGCTGACAAACTCATTGACATGTCATTATCTTCTAGAGCCTATAGTTTACATTATGGTTCACACTTGGTATTCTGTGGACAAATTTATAATGATGTATATCAAACGGATAGCTTTTACTTCCCTAAAAATCTTGTGTGCTCTATCTGTTCCTTCCTTCCCTTCTCTTAACTCTTGACAAACACTGACTTTTTCATTGTCTCTAGTTTACCTTTTCTAGGGCTTTATATACTTGGATCATATAGTAAGAAGCCTTTTTAGAGTAGCTTCTTAAACTTAGTAATATATATTTGTTCGTGGCTTTTCATGGCTTGATAGGTCATTTTGTAGTGCTGAATAATACTCCACTCCCTGTATGTACCACAGTTAATTATTCATACACTTACGGAAGGACATCTTGGTTGATTTCAAGTTTCAGCAATTTTGAATAAAGCTTATAGACATCTGTGTACAGGTTTTGATGTAGACAAAAGTTTTCAGCTCATTTGGGTAAATACTGAGGCATATAATTGCTTGGTTATATGGTAAGAGTATATTTAGTTTTGTAAGAAACCACCAAATTGTCATCTAAAGTGAATATACCATTTTGCAATTTTACCAGCAATGAATTCCTGTTCCTTTATTCCATGCCTTGTTAGCATTTGATGTTAGTATTCTGGCTTTTGGCCATTCTAGTAGGTGTATAGTTGTATAGTGTGTTGAGTATCTTTTAATATAATTATTTACCATTTGTATATCATTGTTGGTGAAGAGTCTGTTGTTTGCCCATTTTTAAATTGGGTTGTTTGTTTTCTTTTAATTCCCTTGATAGTGAATTTTACAGAGAAGAATAATTTTAATGAAGTCTAGTTTATAAGTTTTTTGTTAGCCTATTAATTATACAAAGGGGTTTCATTGTGGTATTTCTATATAAACATCTATGTACTTTGATCAGATTCACCTCCTATATTATTCTTTCTCACCCCCCCTTCACCCCTTTTTAAAACAATTTTAACAGGTTTCATTCTTCTATTTTCATACATGTGTATAAAGTATGTTAATCATATTCACCCTTTCATTCTTTTCTTTCACCCTCCCCTCTTCCTGCTGGTTTCCATCTCAAAACACTTCCTGTCATTCATTATTTAAGGTCTAGATTCCATATATGGAATTAAAGAGTCTCTAATGGAGTATGAGAGAGAACATGCAATGTTTGTGTTTCTCAGTCTGGGTTATTTCTATTAACATGTTGATCTTTAATCCTATCCATTTTCTTGCAAATGACATAATTGCAGTCTTCTTTATGGCTGAATAATATTCCACTTTGTATATATAGATGCATATATATAATATATATATATACCACAATATTTATCACAGTCTTTTAAATTGGACACATTATCCATTCATCTGTTGATGGGCATCTGGGCTGATCCTATATTTTGGATATTGTGAATAGTGCTGTTAAAAACATAGATGTGCAGGGTGCAGGTATCTGTTGTATGCTGACTTACATTCTTTTGGATATATGCCCAGGAAGATATAGCAAAATGATATGGTAGTTCAATTTCTAGGTTGTTTTTTGTTTTGTTTTGTTTTTTTGCTGCACTGGGGTTTGAACTGAAGGCCTCACGCTTGCAAAGCGGGTGCTCTTACTGCTTGAGCCATTCCACAGTCCCTGTGTCTAGTGCTTTTGAGGACCCTCCATTATGATTTCCATAGTGACTGTACTTATTTATATTCCTACCATCAGTGTATAAGAGTGCCTTTTCCCCAACATCCTCACCAGGCATTTGTTGTTTGTTTTTTAGCCATTCTGAGTAGAGTCAGATGAAATCTCAGTATTGTTTTGATTTACATTTCCTTATGACTAAGGATGTTGAATATTATTCATGTATTAGCCCTTTCTGCTTTTTTTTTTTTTTTTTGGTGGTACTGTGGTTTGAACTTAGGGCCTACACCTTCAGCCACTCCACCAGCCCTTTTTTGTGATGGGTATTTTCTAGATAGGGTTTTACAAACTATTTGCCCAGGCTGGCTTCAAACTGCAATTCTCCCGATCTCTGTCTCCTGAGTAGCTAGGATTACAGGCTTAAGTCACGGTGCTCTGCCATTTGTATTTCTTTTTTGTTTGGTCAGATCCTTTGTCCATTTATTAATTATTAATTGTGCTTTTGGTGTTTAATTTTTGGAGTTCTTTGTATATTCTGGATATTAATCTTTTATCTGATGAATAGTTGGCAAAGATTCTGTCTCAGTGTATAGGTTGTCTCTTGATTCTGGTAATTGTTTTCTTTGCTATGCAAAATCTTTTTGATTTGATACAATCCCATTTGTTGATTCTTGTTCTTATTATCTGAGCTATTGGGATTCTATTCAGAAAAGTGTTATCTATGCCTATATCTTCAAGGGTTTTCCAGTACTATATTGAATAAAAGTAGGGAGAGTGAACACCCTTGTTTTGTTTCCTGACTTAAGAATAAATGGTTTTAGTTTTTCCCTATTTAGGACAATGTTGGCTGTAGGTTTATTGTATATATCCTCTGTTATGTTGAGGTATACTCCTTCTATTCTTTGTTTGCTTGGAAAAATCTTTTTTCATCCTTTCACTTTGAATCTTTATTTGCCAGAGAAGTGCATTTCTTGTAGGCAATAAATGGTTGGGTTTTGTTTTTTATCCAGTCTACCAGTCTGTGTCTTTTGATTAGAGAATTGAGACCATTAACATTCTGAGTTATTATCAAAAGGTGCATGGTAATTCCTGTCATCTTGTTGTTTTTGTAGTGTTTGATTCTTCCCTACCCCTCATTTGCTTGTCTACTTATTTGGTAAGACTTCCTTTTCCTGCATTTTCATGGGCTTGTTTATTCTCATTTTCTATGTGTAGGATTTCTCAAATTACTTTTTGCTGCTTTTTTTTTAGTAGCCATGAATTGTTTTAGTTTTTGTTAATCATGGAAGATTTTTATTTCTTTTTTCAATTATGAAAAATATCTTTGCTGGGTACAGTAATCTGGGTAATCAGTTATTTTCTTTCAGGGCTTAAAATACATTTTCATGTCCTCCTTGCTTTTAAAGTTCCTGTTGAGAAATCTGTTTCTGATGGGTTTGCTTTTAAAGATGGTGTGGAACTTCTCTCTTGCAACATTTAGTATTCTTGTTCTGTATACTTAATGTTTTAACGACTGTATGACATGGGTAGGTTCTATTCTGGTCTAGTCTCTTTGAAGTCCTAAAAGTCTCCTGTACCTGGATGACCAACTCTTTCTTAAAGTGTGGGAAGTTTTCAGCTCTTACTTTATTGAATATCTTTCCTATGGCTTTAGCTTGTTCCTCTTTTTCTTCCATGTCCATGAGTTGTAGGTTTGGTCTTTTAATGTTGTCCCCAAGGTCTTGTAGTCTGTTCATACTTCCTTATTCCTTTTTATTATTTTTTTAAAATCTTTATGTGATTTTTTGAATACATCTACTTTGTCTTCCAACCCTAACATTCTATTTTCCATTTGTTCTAGTTTACAGGAGAGAATTTCCAATGAGTTTTTAATTTGACTGATAGAGCTTTTCATGTCCAGAATTTCAATTTAATTTTTTTCCCAGGATTTCTATATCTTTATTGAATTCCCCTTATTTCATTCAGATGTTTATTTGTATACTCTGAATTCATTTAGCTGTTCATTTTTTGTTCTTTTTGAATCAAATGAGATGTTTATACATGTTCTCTTTAATTTTGTTGGCCTTATCATTTTTTTGAGTTCAATATTTCAGACTTCATCTTCAGCATCTGTTAAGTCCTTTATTGTGTGATTATTGAATTTTTGAGGTGTCATGTTGCCTTGTTTTTCATATTTCTTGTGATTCTGCATTGAGATTTGCTCATCTGAAGTCAAGTCATTTGTTGGAGGTCTTAATTACCTGAAGTCCTTCAGTTGAATTATCTTTTATGGGTAGTGGCAAGGTTGATGTGGCATTTCTCACCACTGAACTAGGGGTATAACTCAACAATAAATATACGAATTCAAAACCATACCAGATTTCTACATGAAATAAACAATTGGTGATTTCATCTATACCCCTAATAGTGTTTTATATATATATGAAAGGGACTAGTATTCTTATATGGTACACCAGGGGGTTAGAAAAATATAGGTGTGGGGTTTAAAAATTTAATAGTAAAAATGACCAGGGGTGAGAGAAATAAAAAGGAAGAAAGAAGATGGAGAGATGGGGGTAAGTGTGTGGGGTGAAAGTGAGTGAAATAATAGTGTGTAGAAATACAGTTTGATTATTGTGAAGAAAGATGCTACAGTTATGGATTGCAAAATGATTGGAAAATTAAGAACAATAAAAAGGTAGAATAAACAAATTTTCCACCAATATAAAAATTAATAAGAAAAGTTAAATAAATGAGAGATAGAAAAAATGTTAGTATTTCTTCCTTATTGAGGAGAAGAGTGAATGCCAGCTGGACTCTTGTCAGTGCTCTCGGTTTTCTGTTGTAGTCTCCTGTTGTGTTTACTCCTGTATCTCCTTTGAGTGGATCTAGGATTACCTAGGATGCACCTCTGGGTATAGCCTGAGTATAGTATTCTGTGGTCAGTTAAGGTTTTGTATCTGAGACAGCAGTTGAAGTGAGGCATAACATATTCTGTGGAGTATCAATAATTCCCAGGTGCTGTCTGCTCTTGGGGGTGGATCCCACTGCAGAGGGTTCTGGTTGGGATGGGACTTTGTGGCCAGTTGTATATATGTGTATATGCTGGGGTTAGGGATGTAGCCGATTAGCTCACTTTTGTGTCTGCTGTTTGTCCTGGGTAGGGATTGCAAGTGTTGTGTATCTTCTGCCCCAAAGGAAGGCTTGGCAGCCTCTGATCAGCCCATCTTGCAGAGAGGCTTACAGGCAGTTGTATATATGTATGTATACTGGCCTGGGTAGTGAGTTTATGGATGTAGCCAGTTGCAGGGAACTCTGTGGGACTTACTCCTTCCCACATCTGCCTTTTGCCCTGGTCAGGGGACACAGTTGGCACCTGTCTAGACAGGGTGAGGCTTTCTCACCTGTGCTTAGCCCTCTGGGTAGTTGTTTCCTTTGCAGTAATGCATGTGGGCATGCTGGGCTGGAATGGGCAAGGGGTGCAGCAGATCCATTCCAGCTTCCACAGGGCCACTCTGGGCTCTGCCTGAGGAAAAATTTCTCTTTGTTTCTTTTATAAATCTAAAGTTTGCTATTTTTTTGTTTTCTCTAGCCACTAGCTGTCTAGTCTTTTACTGGTGCCCTGGCCTGGCTTACTAACTTGCGTGCCTTTCCTTGTAGCCATATACCTGAGGTTTTCTAGAGGTATATAATTTTATGTCTTACATTTATGTTTGTGATCCACTTTGAGTTAATTCTTGTGAAGATTATAAAGTGTGTGTGAATATCCAGTTCTTCTAGCACTGTTTATTGAAAAGACTGTCTGTGTTACTTTTGCTTCTTTGCCAAAGATTGGTTGACTAACTCATGTATTTTTATATATTGTATGGGATTATGGATTTATATTTAGTGTGTTTCAGTCACTTACAGTCAATGCTATTTGCTAATGTGCAAATTATCCCAGTTTTACCTAAGGGAGTTTTCAAGGTGACTTTGTCATTTTGGTAGGATTCTATTGGTTTAATGCCTTTCTTTCTTTTTGACACAATATGTCTCAGGTTTATCCTGTAAATTTCTTCCCCATAATTTCTTCCAAAAGTCTTGGTATCTTTTAGTGGGGAATGATGTTTAGACCCAATTTTATACTCTATACTTCACACCCACATTACCACTTTGTTATGGTTTGAATATGAAATGCCTTCCCAGACTCAGGTATTTGGTCATGGTAATGAGAAAGTTAACCAGAAAAATGGGGTTGTTGCTGTAACTGAACCTGACCATGTGGTTGTTAAGCCTTTGGAACTGGTTTGCAAGAGGGTTTGGATGAATTTGGAGAAGTGGGCTGGAAAAAGCCCAAGATGCTGTAAACTTAGCTTAATGTCAATTCTCAGATCAGATCAGAATGCTGATAGAAATGCAGACAATAAAGACTGTTCATCAGGTTTCAGGTGGGAGTGAGGACTGTTGGGAATTGGACTTAAAGCCATTCCCATTACATTCTTTCAATGAATTTGTCAACATTTTGTCCGTGTTCTGATACTGAATTTAAAAGTAATAGACTAATTAGTTTGGCTTTTTGGACCAAGGTCTCATGGTGTACTTCAGGCTGACCTTGAACTCACTATGTAGTCCATGCTGGCCTCAAACTTTCAGTCCTCCTTCCTCAGCCACTAGAGTGGTAATTACAGGTATGTAGCACAATGCCCTGCTAAGGGTCTCTTTTTCAAAGTCCAGGTATGTTGGCTCAGGAGGTGGAGAAAGAAAGATAGATACAAATTTTATACAGGCAATTGAACAACTTGGTGATTGGATGTAAAGAGGAGCTAAGGATGATGCCTTGAATTTGGGCAAAATGAGTGGTGATGGTTCTGTAATCTGTGACAAGGAATGCAGATGGTAGAAAGGTTTGTAAGAAAAGATAGTGAATTTGGTTTTGAAAAAATCTGACTTTGTACTGTTCTCAAGACACTCAGAGATATTTAGCAGGACAGGAAAATAGGAATTTGAAGTTCAGCAGAGGTCTGGATTAGCTGGTAATTAAAATTAAGGGAATAAAAGAAATTGCCTAGAGAATATATGATAAGCTAAGAGATAAAATATGAAAAGTGATTGGAAACGCTTCCAATGCTTAAGTGAAATTAAGCATTTTTTTCATGATTAGTATTTGTCATTTGTGAATATACCTTCTCACTTTAGCTGTATGGTACGTGGTCAACTCTTAGCTTTTAATAATAGGAAAGGGATAGTGAGGACTGTATGGTATCTTATTTATACTACAATGTTCAGGTATTATCTTAATGTAAACATTAATTAATGTTTTATGTTAATGTAAGCATACCTCTCAAGGTCTGCATATAGTACATGGCTTTTAAAACCTTTTGAATTTGTAAACATCTTTCCAATTAGTTTTTATGGTAGGGTGAGGATGAAACAGAGTAACAAAATTAATGCTAAAAGTTACATTTTATAAGAAATCCTTATAGGCATCTTATAAATTCTTGAGATTTTGAAATCGTATGTAATTTAATTTCTAATATTTACATCCTTTCCAGTTTCAGAAATAATTTTGCTAGGTATAAGGTATGTATAATATTCATTTCAAACCATTCCTGCTACTGTTACAAAATATGCAAGACTGGATATTCTATAAAGAATAGAAATTTGAACTGGGAGTGGTGACTCACACCTGAAATCCTAGCTACTTAGGAGGCAGAGATTGGGAGGGTGGTGGTTCAAGGCCAGGTGGGCAAAAGGTTCTTTAGACCCTATCTCAACCAATAAAAGATAGGCACCGTGGTGCATGCCTGTCATCCCAACTGTGTGGGAAGCATAAATAGGAGAATCATGGTCCTGGCCAACCTGGGCATAAAAATTGGGAGCCCCAATTTGTAAAGCACCCTAAAGCAAAAAGAGCTGGAGGTGTGGCTCAAGTGGTAGAACTCCTGCCTAGCAAGTACAAGGCCCTGAGTTCAAACCCCAGTATTGAAAAAAAATTTTTTTTTTTTCACAAGGCTCTGGAAGCTTGGAAGTCCTAGATCAAGGTACTAGTAGATTTTGTGTCTGGTGAGGGCTGCTCTCTGCTTACAAAATGGCACCTCTCTGTGTCCTTGTGTAGTGGAAGGGGGAAAAGGGAAGAACAGCCTACTTGCATCTCTTTTATAGTTATTAATTCAATTCCTGAGAATTCTAACCTCTTATTAATTACCTCCTAGAGGTCCTCCCTTTTAATCTTATCACATGATGGCTTAAGTTTCAATGTGTGAAGTTTGGGATATACCACAGATGTATCTTTAATGTTTCTTAAAGATTATTGTAAATGAACATTTAATTTTAGTTTACTCACCTTTTGCTGTGAGGTTAATATATTATTAAGTTGGCTTTTGCTGGTTTGCCTAGCTTCTAGGGTGGTGTGAGTTGTGTATTTACTAATGTATTACATCTTTTTTGTGTGAAAAGCCCTGTTCTAGTTTTTATTTTCATCTGTTCTAGTGCTTGGAAGGCAGGTAAGATTTATATAAGCAGTTCTTCATCTTCAGTAACAACTCTTCATTTGGCTGTTCATTTGTACCTTTATAATATCTTTATAGATTGTATCCTTTATAATATCCTTTTTAGGTTGTGAAACTGATGTAAGAATAAATTTCTCCACTGAAGGTTTTGCTTTCTTCCTGTTTGATCTACTCTAGAGTAGATTCATTTGTAGAGTTGGGGGAGTGGCATATCAAGAGTTAGGAAGCGCTAACTTAGAATATCACCAGGTATTAGAGAAACTTATGTTATTCATCTCTTAAATACTTGTTTCTTACATGCTACTAAGTGTTTGTTTTTATTTCTATTATTCCTTGTTATTAGATGAAGATTTTCAATCACAATTGGAAGCCATACCTATTGCTTTTTTTTTTTTTAATGACCATTGCCAATCTAAAAAAACAATTAGAGACACAGAGAGTCTTCAAAGAATATTGATATTTATTTGGGTGTAGAATAGCAGTGCAATGGGAAAAATGTGTGCCATAGTAGACTATGATCATATTCAAAGAGGTTGAGACAAAGGGAAGTGTTTTTTTTGGTGTTACTGGGGTTGAACTCAGGGTTTCTACGCACTCTACCACCTGAGCCACACTCCCAGCCCCCTTTTGCTCTAGTTATTTTTCAGATAGGGTCTTGAGCTTTTGCCTGGGCTGGCCTTGACCTTTATCATCCTGTTTATGCTTTCCATGTAACTGGAAGGACAGGCATGTACCACCATGCCCAACTATTGGTTGAGATGAGGTTTCACTAACTTTTTTCTCTAGGGTGCCCTCAAACCTTGATTTTCCTGATCTCTGCCTCCTTTGTAGCTGGGATTACATAAATAAGCCACTGAGTCTGGCCTAATGGATAGTTTTTCAAGGATTACAAAAAATATTTTGAAACAATAATTCTTAGCCACAGTGATTAATAATACAGTGTGCTGCCAGTCCGACTGCTGCTGGGCAGAAATTCTTTTCTTTTTTTTTTGTGGTACTGGGGTTTGAACTCAGGACCTAAACCATGAGCCACTCTACCAACTCCTTTTTTGTGATGGGTTATTTTGAGATGGGGTCTCCTGAACTATTTTCTTGGGGCTGACTTCTAACCTGTGATCCTCCTGATGTCTGTCTCCTGAATAGCTGGGATTATAGGTATGAGCCACGGTGCAGGCTTTTATTATCTTCTAAAAAATCTTATTACATATGATAGTTGTACAGGGGGATACATTATGATATTTACATATGTGCTTACAATATATCTTAGATATACCCCCTCCATCATTCTTCCTCTTCCCTCTCCCCTTTTTAGAACAATTTCAGTAAGTTTCATTCTATTTTCATATATGAGTACAAAATACATCCACCATATTCACCTTCATTCACCCTTTCCTTATGCCCACCTCTGTCCCACTGGCACCCACCCCTGGAAAAGACCCATTTTACCCTCCTGAGCAGAATTTCTTGCAGAAGTATATTTTGTGTAGGGTTGTAGTGGTCTTTGTGCAAGTTTATGATTCTAGTCATCTTTCGTGATAGCTATACTACCAGGCAGTCATGCGTGAGAACTCTTCCTTTATAACTTCCCAGCTTAATTTAATTTTTTAGGGTCCATACAAATGACTCCATTTGCATTCTGACGACTTTCACATAGTATACAAAAATGATTCTTACATGTAGATTATTTAAATTATAGTCAATAAACAACTAGTTGTAAATTGATCAATTAGTTATTTCAAAGAAACTTCAGATTGTTAAAAGCTTTTAACAATGATATTTCTTTTACAGAAAGCAATGATAGCATCTTTTTTCCTTTTTTTTTTTGGCTACTAAATGCTGTTTTTTCTTAAACTCTTTAATGGCAGTTTTTGTAGAGATTAATACTGTTTTAAAGGATCTCCCAGTTTTGGGTAGTATGAATGTATTTGCTTGTTATCAACAATCTAGGATATTTTGTATATTGTAGGCATCTGTTAATATCATAATTCTTTTGCTTTCTAATTTCAATTAGTTTTGTAATACTGTGTTATAATAAGAAATACATGTTTGAACTTCTTCCTGAGCTCCTAAAACCCTTGGAATTTCCTGAATCATAGGAGGGGGTGAAAGGAGCATGCTTCTTTTGTTATTTTAAATAAGTCCTTTCCATGTGTATCTTAGTTTATGCTGTTGAGGTGACTTTTGATGGTTCTTTAGGTAGCTTCAAGTTGGGATTTAGTTGTGTAACTGGACTCAGGTCTGGCTGCTCATCATGGGATAGGCCAGTCAAATTGAGATAAGAAAAATGACTTTACTCAAAAAGCTGGCTAGACAGAAGATAGGGGACTCTAGTCACAAAGTCCATCTTACTGGGAAGCTGGTCTGATTTAGGGGTAGCTTATATAGGTGGTTATATAGGGTGTTCTTAGAGTGGCAGGAACCTTCTCACAGTGGGTGATGGGTGATTGCAGATTAGTGGGCACCATCTCATAGCAGGTGAAGCAGATGATGTACATTTGATCCTTATTACCTAGTAGTTATAAGCTGCTTTTCAGTTCTGCAAATCTCAAGAACAAAGATCCTTTTTCCTTGGGCTATTCTTGTCATTTATTAGCTTGTCCACATGCAATTACATATTACACAATGGGCAGGCTAGAGGGGTAATTGCCCCAAGACCCTCTTTTTTATAGCCAAAATGAAGTAATGAAGCAAAGCTTCCTTAATACACAATGTCATTTGCCAGAGGAACTAACCATAAGATTAGAGGTGTGGAACTTTCAGTTATATCCTTCAACCTGCAGGAATGGAGAGGGGCTAAAGATTGAGTTAATCATCAGTGGCCACTGATTTAATCAGTCATGTCTACATAATGGCACCTCCATAAACGTCTTAAAACTTTGGGGTTTGGAAAGTTTTCACATTGTTAAACTCATGCACTAGGTGGGAGGGTGGCATATACCAAATTCCACTGAGACAGAAGTTCCTATGCTTGGGATTCTCCCAGATCTTGCCCCATATAGCTCTTCATCTGGCTATTCATTTGTATCCTTTATAATAAATATCTTTTGTAGTAAAGTAAAATGTTTCTCTGGGTTCTTTGAACTGTTACAGCAAATTATCAAATCAGAGGAGGGGGTTGTGTGAACCCCTGATTTCATAACTAAGTGGGACAGAAGTGTGGGTGACCTGGGAATCCATTACTTGCTACTGAAGAGATGCATAGTCTTTTGGTACCAGTAGGGGTTTGCACAAGTTTCCAATAGGGTCAAAATTGAATTAAGCTGTAGAACGTGAAATTGGTATTTACAGAGAATTGCATTGTTTGCTGTAGAAAACCTATACATTTGGTTCAGACCAATTGTGAATACAGAAATAGTTTTATTTGGTTTTCTTTTAGTTGGTCTGTTTGGCTGTGGCCACCAGGCATAGGTGCTTAATAACTGTAGTTTTCTGAATCTTTTTGTCAAGCTCAGTTTTAAAAAAAATTTTTTTTTTTAAAAAAAAATAAGAAAACTTGAAAAAGTACTATGATGACCCTAACAGAAAATTTTGAAAGTAGGTAGATGGTTAATAAAAGTATATTAACACAAATTTCATCCTTTCAGTAACAGAGGAAGGAAAAGTAAAAATAATCACCTTAACATGAGGCTCGTTAGTCTAGTATGATTACTTTTTAATCTCTATGTGTTTATATTTTTTATAATAGAAGACACAATACAAACTTTGTACTTTGTCTCAAGTACAAATTGAGAATTGTATCACATCCAGCTTCCTTCTTCTATGTAACCTTCACACTTATCATTTTTAATTGTTGAGTCTGTTGAATGGTTTAGTTAATTTGTTTTGAGCAATGTGACTTACAGTTTTTCATTTTTGTAAATAATGCATTTTATGGACACAAAACCAAAGTTAAAGGTGATACAGATATCCCTTGTGTTTAGTTTTATAATTTTCTGTGAATGTCATTGTTCCTATTAGTTGAGTTCTGGTCTGTCAAAGAGATGGACAGCTACTTTTAAGGTGAGATCCTCAAGTCTAAAGAGGAAGTAAAAGCATAGTAGCTCTAAGGCTTTTTAAACTTTACTCAGTGGTGCAATTACTTGCTACCTCATTCTATTAGGCTGAAATGGGGTTCCCAAAATTCATGTGTATTTCACTCATATATTTAGTTGATTTACCTTTCTCTGACTTCTCTTAGGATGGAAGCCATACGTTGTCATTAGTTTGGGTAGTGTTTTGTGCTGGTGTGAAATGTTGTGGGCTGGTGTTAAGATCCTTGCCTTCATAGGCCAGAGAACTGGCTCATGAGGCAGCTGATTGACTTGTGAGCCAAAGCCAGTACACGAAGTAGGATTTATTAGAAAGAAAGGAAAGGCTACAGCTAGAGCAGTGTAGTGGAGCCCGGAAATCGTTGGCTCCCTGTTTAGGTGAAGGCTGGGGCTTTTTATGGATGCTTTAAGTCTGGGTTTGGGTAAGGGTTAGGTGGGCTCTTTCCATTGGCCGTGGATTCATGGGCTCTCTTAGATGAGTTGGTCTGTTTTCCCCTTATGGGGGGGGGGGAACAACCTTGAGAATATTTTGTTTATTAGCCCCGTGGCAGATTTATGAGACCCTGTATCTCCTCCTCAGGGTGCAGGAATGCAGATTTATAACTCCTTCTCAGGGTGCAGGGCTCCTAGTGCTCTCCATGGGGGATGGGATACTCACTTATCTGTCCTTAGGTTCCCAGACCCAACAAGTCCCCCTTCTGAGACAAGTATCCAACTGCTGTTGGGGAGAGGGACAATGACTTGTCTAGCTGCTTTATGCTGGCAGTGGGGCGACGGGGTAAGGGTGGTAGCACTTGTCTCAGGGGTTGACTCGTGTAGTCTCCAGAGGCCCCTGATAGAACTGAATGAAGGGCTCATGCGTAGGCAGAGGTATTCGAGTATTCCTTGACTAAGAGCTGGAATTTGATCCGTTGGAGCTGTTGAGATATGAGTCTGGAGAGGGCATTTATTATACAAGGCCCAAATAGGAGTATTAAAAGGAGCATAAAAAGGGGGCAAGCCAGAGGTAGCGTCCAAGGGGCCCAGCTCCATATGTTGTTTTAGAAGGACCATGAATTGGCTAGCTTGCTGTCGTAAGGGGTTAGTGGGGTCTTTAAAGGCAAACAGAGGCTGACTGTCAGGACACAGAGGAATGTAAAAGAGAGCATCCTTTAAATCTAGTACAGAGCAGTATTGGGCTTTTGAGGGTATTTGAGCCGATAGAGTATAGATATTGGGAACAATTGGGTAGAGGAGAATGAGTCCTTCATTAATGAGCCAGAGATCTTGAACCAACTTCCATTTATTTGGCCCTTTACAGATAGCAATAATAGGAGTATTATAGGGCCTGGAGCAACTAATTAGTAGCCCTTGTTTTTTTAAGGAATTTATGATAGGTAAGAGGTCTTGTTATTCCCCTCAGGCTTGAGGGGATACTGTTTTTGATGTGGAAACTTTGAGGGATTTTTGAGTTTTATTTGAATTGGGAGGGCTGTTTTGGCTCACTCTACAGTTATTCTATCAGTCCACACTGTGGGATCTACTTGTTTCTGAAGAAGGGGCAGCAGAGATAGTCTCCTGAAGGGAGTAGAATTTGAGCCCTTAGTTGAGATAGAAAATCTCATCCCAGCAGGGGCACTGGAGTCTCAGGGACTATGAGAAAAGAGTGACAGAAGTAGAGGTCTCCCCAAGAGCAGGCAAGAGACTGAGTAAAATTGTGCTGTAGGGGCTGGCCAGATAGGTTCCAAACAATAACCTTGTTATTGGACCAGGGACCAGGAGAGAATGGTAAGACAGAGAAATGGGCTCCACTGTCTAGGAGGAAGATGACCTATTGCTTCTCTACTATTATGGTTACCTGAGGCTCCTCAACTTTGATGTTAAGAAGTGGAGCCTGGACAGGAGACCCTGGGATCCTTAATCCATTGGAGGTAGCACCCCACCTTCCATCTGGAGACAGGGTACTTAGACCTCCAGAGGTTACCTTTGCAGAGAGGGCAAGGTCCCAGTGGGGGCCGAGACTGTCTCCCAGACTGTCCCCCTTTTGGGCATTCTCTGTGGAAGTGCCCTTCCTGTCCATGATGGTAGCAAGCTTAGGATGTAGGCCTCCACTGGGTAGAGCACTCCCTGTGAGCTGCGATGAGGTCATGGTGTTTTTATCTTTTTCTTTCTTTTTAGTGACGTACTGTTACAGTATACGGACTGTATACTGAGTCTGTGTGACTCAGGGTTCACTGTGGTATGTTTTTGGATGGCGTCCTTGAGAAACTGTAGAAAAGTAAGGGGGTTTTCATCAGGGTCTTGTTGTACTACAGTCACCTGGGAATAGTTTAGAGGTTTAATTTTGGCCCTTTTTAGCCCTTCTGTAATATTATAAGATGGATGAAGTGGTGTTGAAGCCATTCATCCTCCTCACCATTTTGATCCCAATGTGAATCTGCCAAGTGGACTGCCTGTGCCCTTGTGGGCATAGACATATTTATTCCCTCATTTCCAGATGCCATGGGTATTGGGGCTCATTATAGATGGAAATCATCTCCAAATTGAGTGGCCTGAGCTGGGACCTGTTGCTTTTCTAATGAGGAAAGAGTCTGGTCCAGGAGAAGCATAATGTATCCTTCCATGCCAATTCAAATGTTTGGATCACAGAAATAAAGGCTTGGACATATTGGTCTGGGGCATCAGCATAGCTGCTCAGATCCTTTTTAATCTCCCTTAGATCTGATAACTGGAAGGGGACATAGACTCGCCCTCTTCCTACCACTGCCTGTTGAAGGGGGAAACATCCATTAGGAGGTTCTGAATATTGGGGTGGCTTAGAAGGTAGGGCAGAGGGTGAAGCAGTAGGGACGGGGCCTTGTCATTGGTAAGGGGCTTTTCTGATCCTCCCTCCTTCCCCATGTTTATCCTGTGGCTTACAAAAAATGGCCAGTGTTTGAGTATCTACATAGCAATTATGGAGCCATTCTGGGTGGTCCTGGAGATAAGAGAAAAGCTGTATATAGGGGACCTCAGTCCACTTTTCCTCCTTTTTACAGAAAAGGTCTAATTGGAGAATAGTATTATAATTAATGGAGCCCTCTGAAGGCCACTTCTCTTGGTCACCCAAGGGATATTGAGGCCAGGCCCCAGTACAAAGAAAGATGAGGTTTTTTCCTTGAGATTGTTAGGATCAAGGTCCTTCCAACATTTTAGTAGACAGGCCAGCAGAGACTGCTTGGGTACTGAGGCAGGAAGACTGGAGGGGCAGGTCCCATCTAGATGAACAACAACAAAAAAAACCTGGGTCATTTCCTCTTCTTGTTGGCATCCTGACTGGGGATTGACCTAAGGAGAACAGGCATCCCTGTCTCATGATTTCCTTCCACCATCTGTAGCCAGGACTGAAGGAAATGCAGTGACTGGTAGGACTGTGGCCACCAATACCTATGCAGTGAAAAAAACTCTAGGATTCTGCCTTTTAGCCTCTTTAACAAAGGCTTCCTCTTTAACAAAGGGATGTGTCACCTGGAGAAGTGCCTGAAAAGTTAGAGAAAGGTACTCAGAGGGAGTCCCAGGGCAATCACGGTGCCATAAAGGGATGACTAGTGTCAACATTTGGAGGACATTTTTCTATGATGAGGCCAAAGGTGTGAGAAGTTTTAAATGAGAAGTCTAGAGACCACAGCAGAACCCATTTTTTTTTTTGGCTGTTCCCAGATGATTATGTTAGTGCTTTTTGGGGACCATGACTTTGAGATAAGAATTGGCTCCAAGGGCTGGGTCAGTTAGGCTTGGGCATGAGATGGGGCTGGGAGTGGGGCTTGAGCAAGGCGCTGCCACCCTCCCCCATGCCTGGGACCAGTGACCCTGTCTACCCGGGCTTGCCCCTGAGGCCTGTTGTCCCTCCTCCTGTGTATGCACGCCTGTGTGCATTTAGTTTTCCTCTTATCCCTTTTTGGGGGAATGGCGGTGGGTTGCAGTCACTGCTGCATATGTCTGGTGGCTTTGGATGCGTGCTGAGCCCTTTTTATGGATTGCCTTAGCTGTGGCAGGTGTATGGATTGCCTTAGCTGCCCAGGGTATCCGGCAGGATGGGCTGGCATTCCTCTGCACGCAAATGCCTGTTTGTTTTCCCTCCTCCCCTTGTGGGGGTGGAGTTAGGGCATGTGTGTGGTGTGGTGGGAGGCCTGTGTTGGTCCTCACCCCTGTCAGCTCTGCCCCTTGGGCAGCGGTTTTGTGAGGCTGATTTAAAGCTGGTGTAGACCAAGGAGCATGACAAACTAGGTGTGGGAGTAATTCAAGAAAGTCATAAGAACTGTGGTACGAGTTTTCCATGGGAGGCCAGGGTCCCAGTAAGCACACAGAGGTGAAGGCAGACAGAGATGAAGGACTAGGCAGCAGGACCCAGGAGGGAGTGTGTGAGTAAAAGTATGTGTGCTGCTTCTGGCAGGGACAGAAGAGGCAACCTCACATTGTAGGTGGAGGAGGGGAAGGGGACAGAGCTGGGAGACAGGACACACACATGAGGGATTAATAACTAGATGTGCTTTCAGGTCACTCCCACTAAGTGGTCCTGGAACACTGTCAGCCACACAAAATCTCCACTCTGAGGTCACTGCCTCTGGCAGAAGGGGGTATTGACAGGTGGGACAAGACGCAGATCGCCAGGTGCAAAAACCAATCAGGTCTCCCCCAATGTAACATAAGGCACACCTGAAAAACCCTGGGCTTGGTCTTGGATGACGGAGGGAAAAGAAAGCACCCCCAAAGCTGAAATCACTATGAGGCCAAAGTTGGCTAGGAGCTGGTTCAATACCATGACGGGAAAGTCCCTCAGGAAGACAGGAACAGAGAGAGAGAAAGGGGGAGTGACACAGGTAAGTCTGCTTTTGGCTTGTCCTCAGCAGGGGGTTTCCCCCAGCAGGAATATTCAGCAGGGCACCGGTGGCTCATGTCAGCACCTTAGCCAAGCTTCTGCTTGTTTGGTGCTCAAGTTATACTGACCTTGGTCCAGGAAGAGATGTCCCTTCATGCAGTGTGTTATGTGCGGGTGTGAAATGTGGGCTGGTGTCGAGGTCCTTGCCTTCATAGGCCAGAGAACTGGCTCATGAGGCAGCTGATTGACTTGTGAGCCAAGGCTGGTGCCCGAAGTAGAGAAAAAGGAAGGGGTACAGCTAGAGAAGTGTAGCGGAGCCCAGAAACCGTTGGCTCCCTGCTCAGGTGAAGGCTGGGGCTTTTTATGGATGCTTTAACTCTGGGTTTGGGTAAGGGTTAGGTGGGCTCTTTCCATTGGCCATAGATTCATTGGTTCTCTTAGATGAGCTGGTCTGTTTGTCCCTTATTTGGGGGTGGGGGGCAACCTTGAGAATATTTTATCAGTCCTGTGGTAGATTTGTGAGACCCTGTATCTCCTCCTCAGGGTATTCCTTCTCGGGGTACAGGGCTCCTAGTGCTCTCCATGGGGGATTGGGATACTCGCTCATGTGTTCTTTAGGTTCCCAGACCCAACAGTAGTATCTCCTGATTCTGACAACCAAATGGAGACTCCTCATGTCCAGCTCCTCTCATTTTCTTTTATGTTTAGCCAGAGATTTTACATTTTTCATCTTCACTACTTTACCAACATTCTGCTCAACTTTCTACTCAATTTGGATAAGTTTTAGCATGTGGTAGCTGCTTTTTTTGGATGGGATATAGCTATGACTTCTCTATCTGTAACTGATGTTTGGTTGGTGTCTTTTTTTTGTCACTTGTTAGTAAGATACCTGTTCCTTCTGAATTGTGCCTCTGGGTTTCTCTAGGTATTGTGTTGAAAATATAATTACATAAGGTAATGTTCCTTCCTTGTCATTCTTTAGTCAGACTTTCATAGAACTCTGAGTTCTTCTGGGAATCCTAAAGAAGAGTATAGGTTGAATATCCCTACTGGAAATGTTTCAGATCTAAGGTGTTTTCAGAGTTCAGATTTTTTTCATATTTGCATGGATGTAATGAGATATCTTGGGAATGGGAGCCAAGTCTAAGTGTAATTCATTTATATTTCATATCCACATTATACACATAGCCCGAAGGTTATTTTATACAATATTTTAAACAATGC
Source organism: Castor canadensis (assembly GCF_047511655.1). NCBI lineage: Eukaryota > Metazoa > Chordata > Mammalia > Rodentia > Castoridae > Castor > Castor canadensis. The sequence goes on along the minus strand of NC_133393.1, from coordinate 130,926,399 downwards.
TGTGCATTAAACAGAGCTTGGTATGGAATTTTCCACTTATTGCATAATTTTGGTGCTCAGAAGTTTTGGATTTTGAAACATTTCACATTTTCTGATTAGGAATGTTCAACCTCCATCTTAAAAAAAGGTCAAGAGTTTTTAGTTTCCTCCTGTAATCCTGGCATCCTTGATTAATATTCTTTCCAGGTTACAATATAAGACTTTAAATTAATCTTACATTCTCTTTTGAAGGGAGTATGTTTAAGAAGAGTTTGGAAATTTCCCTGTAGCTTTAATTACCTGTTGATATTTCCTTGTTATCCCAATTTCCAAATTCATATAAGAATAGTATAAGCACAAAATATAAATAAATATGCCAAGTATCTGTGTAAGGAAATAAAAGGAATGTGGACTCCAATTTGAAGTCTACTTATCTTAAGTATAAAACATTTTTTCAACATAAAAGTAGTTTAAGTATGATTAAAATTCTAAGAAAAGATAGCAAAAGCAAAAACTATAAAAACCCAAACCCCTCATAATCCTGTCTTGCAATAGAAATTATTTGCATTTTAGAATCTTTTTTTTTCTTTTGTGGTACTGGGGCTTGAGCTTATTTCTTATATAAATAATTTTTATTTACATAGTTAATAGTTTGTATTTTTGATACAATTTAAATAATTTTAATTGATGAATTAAAATTATTAAAATAGTATTAGTTCATCTTTTTTTGACATTTAAGTAAATATTTAAGGCAGGTATAGAGTATGTTTGTGTGTTGAGGCAAACTTGTAATGAGTTATTCTCAGTCTTGGGATTGGGTACTCAGGTACATTTTAGTAAAGATTATAGCAGAGAAACAATATTGACTAGTGATTAAGAGCCATAGTGTTTAAATTAAAATCCTTTCTTCCATTTATTAGCCAACTAAGTAACTTTGGGTACGTTACTTAGTTCTGTGCCTTCCCAGTCTCTTGTGTGAAGTGGGACTCATGCTAACATGAACCATATATATATATAAATTTTTTATCAGGATATATCATGATACGGGGGGGGGGTTTGTAGTGACAATTCCAGTTAGATTTATAGAACCATATATATTTTTGATCAAGATTATTGAGTCAGTCTTTGTACTTTGAATCTCTTTTTATTCAATGCTTTACTAAATTTCAGATTCATTTAAAATTAACATCTCGGTATTAATGAGTGATAAAGTTGGATGATAAATGCTGCTGGGGAAAAAAAAGGATATTTAACCTTCCAAAATGTACCTCTGGTGGTTGGCCTGAGTGGCAGATGAATGGGTGTCTATATAATTTAGGCTGAATTTTTTTTTTAGAACTCCACAAATCATTATAATTTAATTTCATGTAATAAAGAGAGCAATGCAAGATGACTCAGAAGGTCAGCTTTTTATTTCTACTGCTTCCTGTTTTTTAATTCTTCTTTCTGTACAACCATAAGTCATACAGTTGCTTTGAATTTGTTTTGTCCTATAGAAATACCATACATCTCACCTTTCTCAGATCTATCATTATGATTAAACAACATGTTTGGTGAAAGTGGGCTTGAAAACTATAAAGCCTGATATTCAAAAATAAACTGTATCAATTTAAAAAGTAAAAACGGGATAATGCATAAAGAGCTCTTGATACACACGGTATTCAGTCTAGTCTTTCCTAAAAGACATTGTTTTTGCTGCTCATTATTATTGTGAAGACAAATACTTATGTGAGAAGGTTTATATAATTATTACATGGCTTATGGATATATTGTTAATATCTGCTTTGATTTTTTTTCTTTCCCTTATGTTTGTGTTTCAGACTCCTGGGAGAGTTGGCTCTCAAGGTTCTGATTTAGATTCATCAGCAACTCCTATAAACACAGGGGATGTCAATAATGAGAGCTCTTCAGAGGTACACACTAACAATTTGTCAATAAAAGTCAATATTGTTTAAGAAAATCAGCAAATATTTGTAGTAACAATTGGTGACTTAAGCTTATCTTTGTAGGAAAATGTCTCTTTAAGTCTTTGCTACAAATTTACAGTATGACTTTTGAATCATACTTCTAGATATATACTTGTTTAGTTGTGAGATTGAGAAAGTATATATTAAGACTCAGAATAATAGTATTGCCAATTTGTCTTTCATGTTAATGTCATCTTAATTTAATGATTTTTTAGTTCATTACCAGTTAATTTATATATTTTTATTTATGTGTGTATACATACTGTCATGAACTATTGGGTTAATGAAGCATAAGGGAATTTATAAAGTTTATGCATTATTTTTATCTTCATTTATTGTTTTGCAAGAATTTTTATTTTTTCACTGATACATTTAAACTAGTGGAAAATGTAAATAAGTATAAACAATTCAAATAGCAATTTGCCTTTAAAAAGTTACATTACTATTTTCATTTTTAACAAACAAGTAATGTATTTGTTCATTATAGAAAAAGGAGATAGGAAAGAGGAGAATAAAAAAGTAACCCACAATACTGCCAACCAGGTGGACTGGGGCATGGCTCAAGTGAATGCCTAGAATTGAATTGCCAGCACTGTTACCAGAGACCAGCATATTCACTCTGTGCCTTCATAGTTTTTGTCAGTTGCCCCTTCTGGGCCCAGCTATAATCCACTACGCAGATCCCTTTTCTCTCAAAGTCTCAGTTGAACTTTTATTAGGAACAAATTTAAGTAAATAAAAAAATTATTTTGTAGTGCTGGAGATAGAACTCAGGGCCTTCTACATACTAGGCAGTTGCTGTTCCTTCTGAGCTACATTCCCAGCCCACTAGTTTTAAGAAAAATGTTCCAGAGCCTGCCAAGTAAGAGCAAGGCCCTGAAGGCCCTGAGTTCAAGCCCCAGTTCTTAAAAAAAAAAAAAGAAAAATGTTCCAAACTATGTTCATTATAAGATGGGCTCCAAGTGTCCAGTTGTGACCCAGTAGAGGAAACTACTAGTAATTGTTAACCTCAGTCAAGAAAAAAAAACAAAAACAAACAAAACCCAAACCAAAGAAACAGTAGCAACTTTAGGGGGTATTGATATTGAGTGATGGGGAGCAAGACAGCTTTATTTTTTCTGTAGAGCCATTTTCTACTTTCTCAGGTAATTATTTTATGCCCTCTTTATCTTCAAATCTCCTGTGTGTCTTACCTTCTGACATTGAGAAAATAGGAACCATCAGATAAATGACCTTGTTTTATCACCAAAGTTATTCTAATACCCATGCTCACTTTCTTACTTTAGTACATGGAAGATTGTTCCCTTTTATCAGATTTCTATTTTTTGTCTAGTTCTCTATATTCCATAGTGTTTCATTCTTAATTTATTGTCTCTCTGCTGCCAGTTTAGTTTTTTCTTTTTGTAATTTCTATATTTTTTATTACCATAAATTAAATGTGCAAAGGGGTTTTGTGATATTTACTACATGCATATAATGTACCAAATTCATCCCATCTACATTACTCTTTTTAACCCTCTTGCCTCCCCCCTACTCCTTTTGGTGGGTTTCATTATACTATTTTCATATACATGTATATATTTATATGTATCTTTAAAAATACTTCTATGATATTTACCTCTTATCACCCTTGTTTCTCCTCCTTCTGTACTTGCTGGTTCCCCTCCACCAACCTGTGCCCTTTTTATAATTGTATCATATTGTTATTATGATTTTAGGTCTAGATTTCATATATGAGTGAAAACGTGATTCTTGTCTTTCTGAGCTTGGCTTATCTTGCTTAATATGATGATCTCCAGTTCTATCCAAATGATATAACTTCATTCTTCTTTATGGCTGAATAATACTCCATTGAATATATGTACCATATGTACTAAAATGTGGTACCTATATATACACCACATTTTCTTTGTCCAATCATTGATTGTTGGTCACTGTGGCTGGTTCCATAGCTAGACTATTGCAAATAGTGCTGCTATAAACAAAAATGTGCAGGTATCTCTTTTTTTGTGTTGATTTGCATTGTTTTGGCTATATGTCCAAGACTAGTGTAGCAGGGTCATATGGTACTTCTATTTTTAGTTTCTTGAGGAGCCTCCATACTGATTTCCAAAGTGGCTGAACTAATTTACATTGCCATCAACAGTAAATAAGGGTTCCTTTTTCCCTTTATCCTTGTCCCACCCACTTAGTTTTTACTCTGTCTTGAATTATTCCTATACACACTTATAAACAGCATATAACTTGGCTTTTAACTGAGAGAACCCATTTGATTTATATTGGTAATTGATTCATTTTTACTGTTCTTGTTGCATAGCTCTTTGTCCTGGTGTTTTTGTCTCATATGCTTTTGTGTGAACTTCTTTTTCTCATTACACACCCTATGCTTCTGTGTTACCATTCACTGGTTTTCTTCCTGCCTCTCTTCTCCCTCTTTGCTGGCCCCTTTGGTAACTGACCTTCCAAGTGGTGGAGTGCATTACTTGGATTAGACTGGGTCCTTGAACTAATTTGGAAGTTACACATTTTATTCTGTTCTCTTAGTGTTTCATTACTTTTTTTTAATTTTCACACACATAATAACTAAGATGTTTTTCTTTCCTCCTATTTCATGAACTTTTGAACACTGATATGGATCACCAGCCTCTGTCTTATAATCTATTACTGTTTGGTGTTTTTTTTTTTTTTTTGCCAGTATTAGGGATTAAACCCAGAGCCTCACTCATGCTAGGCAAGCACTGTACTACTGAGCTGCACCCCAGCCTCAGTAATTTATATTTATTTTCTTTTATGTTCACAAATTAGTTGTCATTATTTTCTGTTGTTACTGTTTAGATTTTTCCATACATTTACCAGTATGTTTATCATTCGTTCTTGCATCTTCAACTTTTCATTTGCAATTATTCTTTTTTAATATATCCTTAGGATTGTCTTTAATAAGGGTTCATTTGATAGATTCTTGGTTTTAGTATACAATTTTATTAATTGCATGATCATTCTTGAAATAAGATTTTGCTAAGTATAAAATTCTATATAGACTTAATTTCTCTCAACACATCGATCACATCGATCTCTGTCTTCTTTCTGGTTCAGATTGTTACTGTTGAGAAGACTGCTTTCAGTCCACTGTCTGTATTCTTTTGAGGTGATCTTTACTTGCACTCTAGCTGTTTTTCTAATTAAGCAATCAATCAACCAACCTGTCTTGTCTGTATCCTTCTTTCTCTCATTTTTCTGTGATTTTTAAAAATTCTGCTTAGGATTCACTGGGCTTCTTGAACATATGGTTGTGGTTTTGAAGTGTTCTGGAAAATTATCAATTATTATCTTTGAATATTGCTCCAATTATTTTTTCTGTTATTGCCACCTGGAACACAGATTAAATACATGCTTAAATTTCTCACTATCTTTCATTCTGTCTTTTCTATATATCTTTCTTATTTTTTTGGTGATTGAGCTTATGGCCTCAGGCTTCCTAGGCAAGCTGTTTACCACTTGAACCATACTCTAGACTCATATCTTTCTTTTTTGTCTGTTTTTCATTTCAGATTTAAGAATATTGATTATCCAATTAATTATGTCTTTAGTTGTAGAGAGCATCTACTGTTTAATACTCCCATTAGTTTTAAATGTCTTGTCTTTCATTTCTATAAGCTCTGTTTGTTTTTCAAATCTGATCATTCTTTTTAGTAGTTTCTTGTACTTTGTTCATATTTTCAAATTTTCTTTTTATTTATTTAAATATAACAAATATGATGATGATTTCTGTTTGATAGTTGTTAGTGTTATAGTATTTGAACCTTTGCAGGTTTGACTCTGTTGCTGGTTCTCTCTCCTAGTTGTCACTTATAATGACTTATTTTCTTGCTTATTTTACAATTTTGTTTTTGAGACTGGGGCCTTGCAATGTAGCCCACACTGGCTTCAAACTCATGATCCTCCTGTCTCAGTCTTCCTAGTACTTGGATTATAGGTGTGTACTACCACTCCTCCTTTTTTTAACTGTGAATTTGTGTCCCTTAGAAATTTTCTCGTTGGTGTTTTATTTGTTTGTTTTTTTGCTAGCCTGAACTCATAATCTTCCTGCCTCAGCTTCAGTGCTGGGATTAAGGTGTATACCATCATGCCTGGCTCACATTTGCTTTTGCCAGTGCTCTAGAGGTGCCATCAACCTGAGATTGTCTTAAGTTCTGTACTTGAAATTTTTTTGGCTTACATAGTAGGATAAATTGTGACTACTATCCTATTTTGAGGGCTATTGGTGGATATGGAATCTCAGGGGAAATTATTTTTTTCCATATGCCCAGGTCTCAGTGGATAGTCTTTCTCTCCCTCCCTGCCCCATCCTCTATCTCCCCTTTATCCTCCCTCCTTTTCTTCCTCCTTCTTTTCCTACCTCTGCATTTCTGTCTCTCTCTATCTCTAGCTCTCTGTTTCTCAATCTCTTCCAGGTTTGTTTACCTTTTCCTTTACACTAAGATTGGCTTCCAACCTTGGAAAAGCTGTAGATGTCTTTGCAGCCATCTAAATAGAATTTGAAATATCATGATCTCCAAGACTTTAAAGAATTTCAGGGTGAAGTCTTGCTTTGGTGTTTATTTACATAATGTTTTATTTTTATTACATGTAATAATTACATAATAATAATGAAATAAGTGATATTTTATGTCATTTAGTTCTTATCAGGAAAACTTCAAACTATTTAGTATGCCATCTTGCTCAAAGCAAATGTCTTTGTTTACTCTTCTTCCTTCTCCAATCTGGCTTTATTCCTCAGTAGTAGTTTCCACTGAAAGTACTCACTAGTTCCCTGTGTTTTACTAAAACCTGTATTTATTTCTTTATCCTTATCTTATTTGACTTCTTAGAAGCATCTGAGTCAAACAGCTATTACTATGTAATTACATATTCTTTCTTGTGCTTAGGATATCCCTCTTCTCTTTTTCTTCCTACTTCTAGGTGTTCTTTTTAAGTCTTGTTGGCCGACACCACCAGTAACTGGCTTCCAATGTTAGAGTGTCTAGACTCCTCTTTCCTGGTTATTTAAATTTTCTTAGGTTTTTTTTTTTTTTGGTAGCACTTGCTGGCATTTCCAGATTTCTGATCTCTCCAACACCCATTCCATTATTTATGAGGCAAAAAGAAAAACCAGAGAACTCATCACTATTTTGTCTTTGATCATGATCCCTAAGTGGTCTGCCTTCTTTTCTTCACCTTTCATATTCTTCTTATGTTTGTTTTACATGTAATATCCAGGGACTTTTAGCTCTACTTGCCAGGAGATATAAGGAAAATACATCCATTTCATTTTGTCTGAAACTAGACAGCTACACTTTAAAAATTAGGTTGTTTATCTTTTTTTTACAATTGAATTGTAAGATTTCCACATCTTACATCTTATGTCAGTGGTATAAGTCCTTTGTCAGTGTTTTCATCCTGTCAATGGGAAGAATTCCCATTCCAAGGTAATAGGGATCCTTTAACATTAGACAGATGAGATCAAAACTGGTTTATTTGTCACCTATATTCACAACTTTAGTGAGGAGGATAACACATGCCAGCTGTGTTACATGAGGGTTGTACTTGGGAACAAAATGAACAATCAGTGACTGTGGGAGGCAGGCTTTGTAGTATGAAGAGGGTGGGGTGCTGTCTGGTTCCTATAGGAGGATATGATTGGATTTTGTTTGAATAATTCCATGGGCTGGCAGAGAACTAAAACCCACTACTCAGGAAAAAGCAGGCACTGTGTCTGGTCCCTGTGATAAGGAGGGTTGTTTCACTAGGAGGGCTTATTTGCTAGAGCATAGTGGGGAGAAGAACTTGTGGGTAGGGCATTTGAGGCCCTCCTTCTCATTTCCCCATATATCAAGGCAGTGCACAATAAAGGGACTTAATTTTAGTTATGAGGAGAGCAAGTATCTTGCTTTTTTGCTGAATTTAGAGAACTAGTATTTAAGGCTTTTACCATTGAGAATGATGCTAGCCATAGTTTTTTTTTTTTTTTCTTTTTTCTTTTTCTCTCTATCACCTTAAAGAAGTTTGTTATTCCTGGTTTTCTGAGAGCTTTTCTTTCTCTCTTTCTCCACATCTCCTTTCCCTTCTCCTTCTCCATCCTTTTTACTTTTGAATGCATTTTGCGTATTGCCAAATGCTTTTTTCATATGATATGATTTCTCTCCTTTGTTCTGTTAATGTGTAAATTACATTGATTTTTTTTTTGAATATTGTTGTACTTTTGTATTCTTAGGATAGACTGCACTTGATTGTTATGTGTTATTACTACTATTTGAATGTATTTCTGGATATCATTTGTTAATTTTTTTGAGGATGTTTGTATTTGTTCATGAAAAATATTGATCTGTAATTTTCTTTTTTTTGAAATATTTTTGTCAGCTTTTAGTATCAGGGTTATGCTGGCCTCATAAATAAGGAAGTATTTCTTTCTCTATTTTCTTTTTAACTTTTAATGTTTTACTAATCAAATATATGTAAAATACGCTATTTCAACATGTAAACAACATTTTTTCACAATGATAGTCACATTTATTTGTATTGTTTTCAAAACAGAATCAATAGATTCTCAATTTGAATTTGTTTAAATTTGGATTTGTCTCAATTTGGGCATTAAAATTTCAGCAGAAATATATATTTCTATATTCTTCACAAAATTAAGTTACAAAATAGATTTATACACCCAAGTTCCTAATGCACTGAAATGTTTTGTAACTGAACCAAGAAGCTTTGAACTTAAAAGTTAAGTTGCACCAGCTGCATTTTGAATGTCCATTGCCAGTGTGCCTAGTTGCTGCTGTGCTAGATAGCCGAGGTACAAAAGAGTGGCTTGTCTCCATGTGTCCCAGACCAACAGCATCACCTTGAGCTTTTCTAAGTGCAAATCCCAAATACACCCAGACTCGGAGTCAGAAACAGTGGATAGCCCAGGACTGTGAGGAGTTGGCACTGTTCTGATGTGTGCCAGCGCTGGAGAGTCACTGGCCTATGACAGGTGCACTGAATAAGAGCACAAAAATGTGCCAGCCAACCATGTGTCGACAAGAAACTAAATGCACCCTCCTCTCCATTATATTTAGAAGCTACAAAACCAGAAAGCAAGATAGCTGCTGGGATTTAACCCTGGCACACTGAGCTGTCTCGACAGGATGTCAGGGCCATGTAAGGTCAGGACCAACTGTGCTGGCTCTCAGCTCATCCCTGTTACCCAAGATACTGGGAAATGAGAGTACTGGCCCCACTGAGGTAGTCATTGTGCATTTAATACTGGAATCTATGCTAGAATCTATACCACCAAGCCTCCTAAACATGTTCCTTGCTGAATAAATTCATGGCTGGTGGTAGAAATGGTGTCAGGCTGTGAAGGCCACACTTTCTCATCATCTGAACCATGAAAGGCTGTGGGCTGCACACCCTGCTGTCCTCATGCTCTGCCTTCTGCTTGGGTTTTCTATTCTTTGAAACCATAGAACCAGCCCTTATAACTTCCAGGACTCAAGGGCGCTGTTATAGTTTTAAATTACTCATGGAAGTTTCTATTTTTTCAATATTGGACAGAGCTTCATCTTGAACAGCTGGCATTTTGTGACTTTCTTCTTGGCATTGAAATCATACCAAGGTACAAATGAGCTGTGTCATAACCAGCTCATAACTTAAAAGTCAGTTATGGCAGATGGCACACAGCAGGCCAAACACATGTCCTTCCTCAAAGCAGTCCTGGCCCTTAGAGTCAGAGATGGGTACAGGATGGACTCATGTTCTCTTGGACTGTGAGTGGACTGGGGGCCACCCTGGGCAAAGACCTTTCACAAGGAAGGTGAGGTCCCTCTCCTTGTTGGGGCGCAGAAAGCTACCTCATTAAGAAGCCTCATGGGGAAGACCCCAGAGCTATGGCAAGTGGCCTTTGGTTAAACAACAGAATCTCCCAGAAGACTGAGCTCTGAGCTGGCTCAGCCCAGGGCAGAGCTGTCCCACCAGGCACTCAGATCCTCTACTCCTGAAATCACTGCGTTTTTGTTGTTATGACAACATAACCCACCTTGGAGTATCACTTAGCAGCTTTCTGATGCCTGTTCTGCCAAATATCTGTATGTCCTTTTGGAAATGTCTCAGTTTCAGACTGAGCCATGAAAACATGAAAGTGCCAAGGATGAGTCATGTAAGGAGTGAGACAGTGCAGAAGCAAAGTGATGTCAGATGAGGGACAGATGGTCACATCATTGCTTTATGTTCCACCTAAGCTGCTGAGTCAGCCAACTGGAAGACAGAGTACTTAAAGCTCCTGTTGGCTTAGGCTTAGAAGCTCTGGCATTTAATACTTCTCTGCTGGGAGAGCATCTCCCAGGTCTACAGCTGTGGTCCAGAGGATGTCTGTGTTAAATGCTGAAGTTGCCTTGGCATTGTGCACAAGCCAGATACTGCATCTTCTTCTTCCACCCCTCTTTTGAGTATGGGTATGTGAACACCTGCTTACTTTCTTTCTCTTCTTCCCAGGATGATATGAACAGTCCCTGTCCATGTGTTTGCCAACCACTGTGTCTGGTATCTTTTCTTCCTTACAGGAATGGGGACATTATACAGTGGACATACAGGGACCTGAACATCCTTCTTGAACTTGAAGGGACACTCATGGGCAGCAGAGGCAAAAAAATCTTTATAGAAATCTTGGTTACATGCATCACATTTTACTGGAAGAAAATCTAGTTGCTTGCGAGTGTTTTCTGAACAATGCTTCTCCAAATCAGGAAACTATTATGAAAACAGTGTTCAAAACCCAGGTGGCAATTAAGTATCACCTGGCTCTTGTTAGGTGACCCAAGCATCTGTGGGGGGTTTGGGGAAGATGGCAGATATGGAAAAATGTTGACCCTCTCCAAGGTAAGAACAATGGCACAGGCACTGGGAGCCACAAAATGTCTGAGGCCCTCTCACACCCACAGAAAGTGCGGTATTATGGTATCCTCACTCCTCTACCGCCATTTTCTGAAAGACTTCATTGGGCTGGCAGAGTGGCTCAAGTGATAGAGTATCTGCCTAGCAAATGTGAGGTCCTGAGTTTAAACCCCAGTAGTAGGAAAAAAAGTATGTGAATTTGTTAATCATATCTTGAATGTTTGCTAGAATTCACCAGTAAAATTACCTGGGTTTGGACCTTTCTTTGTAGGAAATGTTTTGATTATGTATTGAATTCCATTGATAGATACTGGAATTACTTAGATTTTTTATTTTTTTTTGGATTAGTTTTGATGAGTTGTATCTTGGAATTTGTCATTTCATCTAAGGTGTTGAATTTAGTGTCATAAGTGTAAGTAGGACCTGTGGTGATATTCCAGGATATTAGCAATTGGTATTTTCTCTGTCTTGATTTTACTTGTTGGAACTCACCCATTTATTACTCTTTGAAAGAACTGACTTTTGACTTTGTTAATTTTTTCTATTTTTTTACTCTTTTGTTAATTTCTGCTCTTTAATTGCCTTCATCTATTAGCTTTGAATTTAGTTTGCTCATTTTTTTCCCCAGATTCTTTAGGTGGAAACTTATTCTTAAGCTAAAGATTTAGGAGCAAACTAGGTTCTTCTTTTATCTGCCATATTCAATTCATGAATAATTCCTATTCATATTAGCCTCCAAAATATATCTTGAATTTTGCCCTTTTTTCTAATTTCTGCTGCCACCACTGTTTCTCACCTAAACTACCATAAGAATATTTTATCCTTGTTGCTTTATGTTCATTTCTCTAAAGAACAATAGGAATTGTAATCAGATCAGGTCACTCCTTTGATTAAAATCTTCACTGGTTTCCTGTTAGGCAGACGAGTCCAGTGTACTTTATCATGATCTTCAGAGCTCTGCATTGTAGGGGCTGTGCCTAACCTGTCACATCTCATTTCCTTTTCCTCTTATTGCTTGGTTGACATTGGCTACTCTTGTCTTTTTTCCCTTTAGACACAAAAGGACTGTAGTTAAGAGTCTTTTTTACCTGATTTCTTTACCTGGAACCTTTTCTCCTGACTCTGTAACTGACTGGTTACTTTCTTTAAAAATTTATTTAAGTTTAGTTCAGTTGCCACTTCCTCAGAGAACTTTTTACATCTTAAGGGCTTTAGTGGTAATTTAGTCCTATTTTAGTTTTCACTACCTTAACTTAGATTGCCATCAAGTATTAACTTTTACATAGATTATTGTAGTTGTCTTCCTTTTCTCCAGTGTTAACCCATCTGTCTCCTCTCACCTCATTTTAACCTCCTGGTTAAAAGCCAGGTTAATGGCTTCTGGTTAATTTTTTTTTTGTAGAATAAGGTCTAAACTCTTTAGCTTATTCCAGAAGGTTTTAAAATTAATCGTTTTGTGATCTGCTCTCTGCTCACCTCTATAGCTTTATTTCTTTATTTTTTGGTGGTTCTGGGAATTGAACCCAGTGTCTCAGGTTTGCTAGCAAATGCTCTACCACTTAGCTACATTCTCAGCCCACTATATCTTTTTATTTCTTCTAACGTCATCTTTATGCTCTTTAGTCCAGACGTATTGCACTTTTCCTATGTCTGGGTTTTTGCATAAGCTAATCTTTATGTCTTAGTTGTTTGTCTTAGTCATTTGGACTAAGTTCTTGAAGTTCTGGAGGCACAGGTAGATCAAGACATCAAGAGATTTGATATTTGTTGAAGGTCTTTTTCCTGATTTGTAGGTGGTGCCTCCCAGTATTCTCTTATGGAAGAATGGGTGAAAGGGTTCCCTTAGGCACTAATCTGATTCTTGAGGACTCTGTCTTCATGACCTAGTCACCTCCCAGATGGGCCTACCTCTCAGATCCTGACCTTGGGGGTTAGGATTTCAACATAGGAATTTGGGGGTAGCACACAAACATTCACATCATAGTATTGCTCTTATTTTGTTTTTGCCTGATTAACATTTGATATCCTTCAGGTTTTTTTGCAGATACTACTTTTTCCAGTAAACTTTCCTTGACTCAATTGTGAGATAGATGCTTTTTGCATGTGCTGGTATGAAATCCTATTCTCTATCCTTTTGGTTATGCTTATTATTCTGAAATTCATTCATTTACTGATTACCAGATACTAGATACTGTTCTGTATGCTCGAGATACAACAGTGAAAAAAATACTAAAAAACAAAAACAACTTTATCCTAATAGACCTTACATTTAAGTAGGTAGAAACAGCCAAAAACCAAAATGTACTTAAAATCTACCAGGGTAGATAATTTGTATTATTGAGAAAATAAATCAGGGAAGGAGGTCTAGAAAGTGTTTTGGTCAGCTGCTGTTTCATGTAGTTACCAGTGAAAACTTCCTTGAGAAGTGGAATCTGAGAAAGAACTGAAGGAGGTCAGGAAAGTAGTCAAGTAGATTTCTGAGGCAAGTGATGTTCCAGGCATATGGAACAAGTAGAAATTCTCTAAAGTAGCAGCATGTTTAGCTTGTTGAAAAGCAGTCAGTAGGCCAGTGTATCTCTGGCACAGTGAGAGACAGAGAGAATGACTCAGTGAGATAGGTCTACTTCTTGTAGGCCTTATAAGTCTTGTACACACTGTAGTGTTTCTTAATGAGGTAGGAAGCCATTGGAGAGTTTTGAGCAGGGAAGTGATAAGATTTGATATACATTTAGTCCCGGGTACTCTAGCTGCTGTGTTGAAAGTAAACTGTTAGTGGGGTAGGGTAGAAGTATAGACAGTGTTAGGTGGCTATGGCAGTGATCTGTGTACAATTGATGGTAGTTTGGATCAGGGTGATAATAGCAGAGCTGCTGAGATTCTGGATATACTCTGGACATAGATCTAATAGAATTTTCTGATTAGTGGGGTATAAAATGTATTCAAGAAGCCTGTAAGCTTCTTGAGGGTGAGGAGTGTGTCTTTTCTGCCATTGTGTCTTCAGCACAATATCATAGTAGCTGTAACAGAAGTAAACACTTTTTTGGGTGAATTATTGAATAATTGGGTATGGAAGCTTACAGTGAACAAGTAGGTCTAAAATGAGAGAAACTATAAAGTAATGGTAGCAAAAAAACCCAAAAGACACCTTTAAAGAAAGTATTATTCTGTAGTTCTAGCACTTGGGACTATTGTTTTTAAGAAGACAACTTTCATTAGTTAAAAAATGTATTTATGTTCCTTATTTTAATACTTTGGATGATATCCCATGAGGGCTATTAACAAAAGGAATAATGAGTGTAATGATAGCTAACATTCGCTTAATGTTTCCTTTGTACCAAGTACTATGGTAAGTTCTTTCCACGTTGTGTTATATAGCTTTTCATTGCTGTGACAAAGACCTGAGATAAACAATATAGGGGAGGAAGGGCTTATTTTGGCTCACACTTTCAGTCTGTGCTCATGTAGCCTCATTGCTATGGGCTTGTGTTGAGACAGAACATCATGGTGAGAGTACTTTGCAGAGCAAAGCTGCATACTTCATGGCAGCCAGAGGTAGATTGAGAAAGAGAGAGAGAGAGAGACAGAGAGAGAGAGATGAAAAGGGCCAGGGACAAAACAGACACACCCCCAACTGACCTAGTAACTCCAACGAGGCTCCACTTCCTAATTGCCCCTTCATCTGTGGGCTTATCAGTGGAGTAATCCATTGATGAAGTTAGCATCCTCTTGACCCAGTCGCCTCTCAGTAGCATCACCAGGTGGGAACCAAGTCTTTAATACATGAGCCTTTTTGGGGGACAATTCATATCCAAATCATTACATGTCTTCTCATTTAATTGTCATGAGATCTGTATGAAGTAAGTGGTATTGTTATACCAGTTAATAGATGAGGAAATTAAAGGTTGCACAGCTACTTGAAGTGGTGTGAATCAGTATTCAAGCCCAAGCCTAACTCTTAATTGCCACCCTGACATTGTTGTTCTTTGGAACCTTATTTGTAGTCTTCATCTTTTTTGTTGCTGTTATCCTATGTGACTTTAGTGACTAAAGGAACATCTTAGATCCCTAGTTCCTAATGTTACTAGTGCCAACAATCTTTTATTACCTCTTGTAGCTACTAATTTCCATGGTAGTACCTTTTTCTTTATCACCAGGCAGAGTGGCTTCACCTGAAACATTAAAATATCTCCTTATTCTTTACCATAATTATCTATCCTCTCAAAAATTCTTTCTCATTTTTTCACTCTTAATTTCTTTGGCCTTCTGAGTAATCCAGGTTTTTACTTGCTATTTTTTTTTCTTATCTCTTGGTCTTTTCCTGGCTTCCTTTAATCTCTAAGCATATATCTACTGATAGTTAATATTTGTTGAGCACTTACAAAGTCTCTGTCACTGTATGAAGAAGTTTATATTCACAATAACTCTAGAAGAATAGGTGTTATATTAGTTCCATTTTATAGACTTGGAAACTGACACTTAAGAAAGTGATTTCCTGAAGGTTATCACATCTATTTTTGTTATCAAAATTCAATGTTATTACTAACAACAGGTGTTGGCGAGGATGCAGGGAAAAAGGAACCCTTTTACACTGCTGATGGGAATGCAAACTAGTACAACCACTCTGGAAAAAAATTTGGAGGCATCTTAAAAATCTAAACATAGATCTACCATATGATCCAGCAATACCACTCTTGGGGATATACCCAAAGGAATGTGACACAGGTTACTCCAAAGGCACTTGCATACCCATGTTTATTGCAGCACTATTCACAATAGTCAAGTTATGGAAACAGCCAAGATGCTCCACTACTGATGAATGGATTAAGAAAATGTGGTATTTATACACAGTGGAATTTTATGCAGCTATTAAGAAGAATGAAATCTTATCATTTGCAAGTAAACGGATGGAACTGGAGAACATCATTCTGAGTGAGGTTAGCCTGGCCCAAAAGACCAAAAATTGTATGTTCTCCCTCATATGCAGACATTAGATCAAGGGCAAACACAACAAGGGGATTGGACTTCGATCACATGATAAAGTGAGAGCACACAAGGGAGGTATGAGGATAGGTAAGACACCCAAAAAACTAGATAGCATTTCTTGCCCTCAATGCAGAGAAACTAATGCAGATACTTTAAAGCGACAGAGGCCAACAGGAGAAGGGGACCAGGAACTAGAGAAAAGGTTAGTTCAAGAAGAATTAATTTAGAAGGTAACACACATGTACAGGAAAGCAATGCAAGTCAACTCCCTGTATAGCTATCCTTATCTTGACTAGGAAAAGCCCTTGGTCCTTCTTATTATTGCTTATATTCTCTCTATAACAAAATTAGAGATAAGGGCAAAATAGTTTCTGCCTGGTAGTGAGGGGGTGGGGAGGAGCGGGGCGGGGGAGGTGGTAAGGGAGGGGATGGAGGGAAGGGGGGAGAAATGACTCAAACATTGTATGCACATATGAATAAAAGAAAAAAAAACAACTCAATGCTATAACCTTTTGTCTTTACCATTACATTTTGTTTATTCACTTTGTCCTTAATGCTCTCAATTCTCTTATTCTCCCATCTTTTACTGTTCTTATCTGACAGAGCTTCAAACCATAGTTCAAATACAGCCCACATTTTAAAGTTTAGATATTGTTAGGTATAGGGAATTTGAGAGATTGCTTTAAAATGATTTTGTTTAGTTCAAAAAATTAGTAGGAAGGATCATCTAATGGGAATTATGGATATGGGGAAGAATGAGATCTTAGGCTGGTGAATTATGGAAACAACTAAAAATTACTTACATTAAGACAACTTCTTTGTTGAGCACATATATCACAAAAAGATATTTTTGTCTACCAGTAATTTCTTGATATATAGTAAAAGCTAATTTGGCAGTAATAGTCTCAGATAAGTAAGCACCAAGTATCATGAATAAAAAAATTAAAAGGTATCATAAACAAAAGAATATTCCATCCAAAGCAACTATGTACCATAATAAAAAAAAAAGAGCCAATGAAAATTTATAGTGTGAGACTAGAAACTAATTTTAGAAGTACTACTTTGGATGACTCTTTCATCTTTTGTACAGTTACTACTTTAAAGTTTCCTTTACATATCCTAAAAAGAGAAATGCTAATTATTTTCCTGTTGTATCTGTTCTCATGTTTAATTTTGTTTTATAAAGAACTTTTAATGTACATCCTTCTAAAAGTTGTTATTTCACAGGGTTTCATCTGCCCATTATGTATGAAAAGATGTATAACTGCTGTTGATTTGTCGGACCATTACCAGAAAGTACACGCTGAAAATGAAACAAGAGGACAGGAACTTCTTAATGACGCCAGTGTTACTGTGGGTCCTGTGTATTTTGTCTTAGCAGTTTGGTTATGGGTTGCTCAAAATAGCATTATTTTTCCCTGCATTGGTGTTGGTTTTCTTTTATGCTACAAGGGAATATGGATTGCTTTAATTATGCATGCTTAAATGAAGGCTCAATAAGGAAAAGAGGCTCAGGTCATCTGCTTGCTTCCTCTTACTGTTTGCAGCTGTCTTTTCATGAACTTGAGAATAAATATAAAAGTTTAAGTTAACGTTTTACATAAATTTCACCATGAAACTTGAAATATAAAGTGATATTATTTCAACATTTGTATTACTTTATTAGAGTTTTATTAATGAATTATTAAAGTGTTTTAGGTTAAGATTCTTCAGTCTTACATAGAAAGAGGACTTTGTGTGTGAACAGTTACTGTCCTTATTTGGGAAACTAGATAGCATTAGAATCTGAACCTAAGACTGTCTGCATGTTTTAACTCTTCAGACCTAAGGGTGGTGACAGATGACACCCTTTCATCTGTAACAGTGGATCACCCCCAAGATATTTCTCTAGGATGGGGCTAGTGCATACAAAGGCTGAGAGAAAGAAATTTTAGGCTGGAAAGAATTTCTCAGATTATCCTGATATATCCTTTGAAGACCACTAAGATATTGTAAAAGCAAAGAGAAAAGCAGGAATATTTATTCTTCTACAAATCTTATAAAAGAATGAAACTTTAATGCTAAGAAAGACCAGAAACTGTGACTTACTGTTTTTCAATGAAGAAATTGTGTATATAAGAAAAAATCTCACAAACTCACTTTTATGTAGCAGGTATTTTGGTAGACAATGGAGAGAAAAAAGTGAAAAAGATGATGTCTACCCCAGGAATGTTCTTTGATAGATGTTATTTGTGAAAAAGAGTGTAATGGCTAATTCAACATGTGAGGGACTCAGAAAAAACTTCACAGAAGTACAATTAAATCAGATATTCTTTTGGGTGCTGAGAAACATTGATGGCACCAATTAAACTAGTTGGAATGTATAAGTAAAGATGAAGGCATCAGGATTCTTGGAACTCTATTTAGCATGTTGTTGGTTTTCTTCCTTCCAGAATGTGTTGGTCAACTTTTCTTTTTTACATATTAGCTAAAATCAAAAGTAAATCTCACTTACCTGTCACTTTAGAGCTTTCCTTGTAACTAAAACAGCATTTTCATTCCTCAATAGGAATGAATATCAAGTTAGATTCTTAGCTGTATTTGGTCTAAGAAAGGATTTATAGGTAACTGAATTCTAAGAGTAAGGAAGTTACTATTTTTAATTTTAAGTGAATTATGGTTTTTGGAAATTGGTGATAAATTTGGAATGATTATGGGAAATAAATGTAGTTGGATATTTTTAGTACTTTATTGTTAACTAACAGTCCCTTTCTGGCAACCTTGGTTCTCTCAAATGTAGTTTAAAAATGATAAAGGAGTCTCATGTCCAGAATTAATATCACAAAGTCTATGAACTAAAAGATCATGCACTCTATTGCTTTTACTTTAAATGAGTGTCATGGTTTTAAAAACCTTTACTTCTCTTCATAATCTACTCTTCCCATCCATAGCATCCTAACATTCCTAAAAAGAGCATGCTAAGAATCTTTAGAAAAGATTGTTGAAATGCAAAACAAGGACTAGGAAAAAGTATAAATATATGTAGATGAATTAAAGAGGCATGCCAGAATTAATGGAGCAGAAAAAAAATCCATTTGGCGATTAATATTTTTATCTCTTAAGACTTTAAGCAAAGGTTAATATCATCTATTTAAGAAGGGAAGGAGCCATATGTATCTTACAGAATTTTATTTTTATCAGAAATGTCCCCAATTTTAAGTTTTACTTAAACTGCAAGCTCTAATCATGGAAAAAATTCACATACGTAGAATAGTCTGTAACAAAATATACATTGCTTCTTTTTAGGAATGAACAAATTCTTTCTGAGGTATTAACATGATAATATGTGGAAACTTCAAGACAACATGACATACTTCAATGTCATCAGTAGTTTTCTGGCACTCTTAAGGTACCTAGTGTCAAAAGCTGGAAGCAGGGACAATAGTCAAAAGCTAAACTTGTTTAGATTAAATAGTGTAATGAGGATGTAGATTTTCTGAAAAACACCCTGTAATTTGCTTTCTAGTTATTAGCAGAATTTCAGGCACAAAAAAAAATGACATGCTAAATCTTATCAGTGTTAATATGCTGTTGCACTAAAGTCATGACAGATGTGTTATACAGCAGTGACTGGGAAGAAGTTCTAAGAATGGCAGATTGAGCATAATGTAGAGCCATTATGAAACACGATGGAAGATAGCAGATGGTTTTGGAGAAAGAATAACGCTACCTAGATGAACATGAGGTGGTGCATTTGTTCACTCCGAAGACAACTGTGAACACCAAACACCTCTGCAGCCTAATAGCATTCATTATTCTATTGTCCAAAGGTGTTATGGGAAACTTGAACAGAGACACAGGACTCTGAGGCAAGGAAGCAATGCTTTATTATGCTAGCACAGACTCAGCTGACTTGAGTCCAAAGGCTGAGCCCCAAGAACAAGTCTCACCTATGTACCCTTGCAAGTAGGTTACAGAGGCAATAAAATTAAAAAAACAAGGCTTAACCCATATATGGTTATATGCAATTCTATATGCTACTTCATCCTAGTGCTAAGTGCCCTCTACCCCTAGTGCTAAATGACCTTCTTCACATTTGGATTCTTTAGGTTTTATCTCTCTGCTATGCCATCCCTTCCCCCTGCTACTTTATCAGAACATAGGCCTGTCTGTTTCTCTCTGGTCCTCCTCCCTGCTACATCATTGCCGTCTTTGAAGCTTGGACCCACCTAGGGTCAAAGAGCATCATCTTGATTTAGGGGTTTATATTTCCATAGCATCATTACATGGGGGCCATTTTTCTTTCAACTGTGGCCTTGATGAGGCTGGAGACAGACCTTACAATCAGTGGGGACAGGCAGGGCAAAACCAGACAAGCCGCTAAAATCAAAAGCATAACACTTATGAGGGTTTTGAATCCCCCCAAAAGTTGAAAACCATCCTCCAAATAATTCTCCAGGGTTCCAACCTTTCCAAGTCTGGACTGGGATGTGGGCGATTTTTCTCACTCAGTCTGTGATTTCTTCTTTGACTTTTCCTTCATCATCTATCTGTAAGTAGCAGTTGCTTAGGTTAAATTTTCCACAAACTCCTACCTCAGAAGCTAGCAAATAGTCTAAGGCCAAGTGGTTCTGATAGATGGCATTGTGCATTTTAGTACTTTGCTCAGCCAATAAATTGAGGGCTCTTGCAGTCTCAGTAGTTACAGTTTCGACAAGAGCCTATAACCTGATGATATGGTTCAACATATAGATGGGCGTACTGTACCCCCAAGACCCATCCTGTGCCCAGGTGGCTGGAATGTAAAAATAGATTATATGCTCAGGGGATCATTTGTCAACCTTCCAGTTGCCAATTTGTAAGGCACACTATTTTCTTTGGGTTTCCCAGCTTTCGTATACTAGAGCTCCTAAGAGTTCCCCCCTGGCATGTGGGAGTAGGAAGAAGGATGGACGGATTGACCCCAACACACAAGATCCTGACCTGTTTGGGGGAAGTACAACACAGGCTGTTTTCCCACATATCCAGTATAGTTCACTTGGGGCTCGGCATTTGATGTCTGCATTGACATCATTTCAGGCCTCTGGGAGATGAGAGAAATTGGACAAGTGATGGGGGTTTGGTTCAGTGTGGTTTGGGGATCCCCACCATTGGGTTTTCCAGGTGGTTACATTATAGAATTTTTGGCCCAGGCATGTCAAGCTAACAATGGAAGTGTTAAATTGTCCTCTCCATTGGGCAAGTTCTTTCCAGTAATTGAGGTTTTGAGAAGCCAAACCCCAGTAGCCCGCTGGGAGTATCTTGTATCATTATAGGGCTCATGGGGATCCAACTCTATAGCCTCCCAAAGCCATTGATCCCCCATATTTGTTCCCCCACATACATAGCAGGAAGTGATTTTTAAAGATTGAGCTATAGTGTCTGCTAGTTCTAGAAACAGATTTCTGGTAGTAGTGGAGATGGGTGACACAGTTCTTTTCATTTCTTCACAGAAGGAGTGAAAAACCTGGTTGGACAAGGCTTTATGGGAGACTGTAATTCTTTTGAAGTATAATATAGTCCCCGGGTTTTTGCCCTGCCTGTAGATATATATGGCAGTCTGCTGGTCATTTCTCCACTTAGGGTCTTCTGGATCAAGGATGATAAAATTAACAGGATTACAGGCCCCTAAGTGACACCCTGAGGTAGTGACACCCTTTTGAAGAGTGCTGTCTTATCTTTACTTTTGTGGGTGGCCCAAGAGACATATTTCCAGCTGGGGCAAGGTAGTGCACATTCACTAGGTCTTGGTTATCTCACATATATATTTATCACTGAACCTGTACTCCTTTTCCCAAGATAGGCCTCCACATGTACTGCGATAGCTGGTTCCCACTAGTGCTTTCTTACTTACTGCTTACAGGTGAGTTGATTCACATTTTAAGGCCCCACACACATCAAACTGTTTTGACACTGGCTGTTTCAGATTGGTGATCTGGACCTTTTGAATTATATGACCTTTATTGTTGCAGCTCCTGACTTCTAGCCATTCATCATTTGGGGAGTACTGTGGATTGAAACAAGTGCATTGGCCCTCTTGCAGGCAAATAGTATAGGTAGTTTTGTTATACCTGTAGGTCCCCACGGCTGTTCCTTGGCAGGAGAAATGAGTGTGATAAAGCAGGTTCACGTAACCCCCTGACCCGATCGAGTTATGTGAATATATGGATCGCAGGATGAGGGTTCTGGAACCATGAAGGGAAACCACATCAGTAACAATAAACAGTAATTATGTACCCTGTCCAAAAGAGGTAGAAGAGAGCTAATAAAACTTCACCGTGGGTCCAGTCATCATAGGTGGTTTCTGCCAAACCTATGGCAAAGATTAGGGTTAGAATTACAGTAATGGATACAGATAAGGGGTGATAATGTATTACAGTAAAATTACTGACATAGAAACAGTTCATTTATTCTGTTAGTTGATTCTTCATGCTTCTGCCCTGTGTAGACTAGTCAGCTTCTGGAGTGACTAGAGCAGGGCTGTCGTCTCTTTGTTCATGATCCCCTGTTGTTTCCTGGGAAGCAGTGTCCTGCTGAGGGAGGGTGCTGATGTTTCGGAGGGTGATCTTACACAGAAAAGATGGATCAGGGATGCACTCCCAGTTGGGAGAGACTGGATTTACTCTGCTATGGTGGACCCAGGGAGCACTTTTTGCTACTTTATCTGTAGTGGAGATAGACAAGGTAACAACAAATGGGCCCCTCCAATGGGGTTTTAATGGTTGGACATTTTATTCTTTTACCCAGACAATGTCTTTTGGTTTCTTTTTTTTTTTTTTAATGGAGTAGAATTACCATGGCAACAATTATTACCATGTATGTCCAAGAAAACACATTGTTTAAGAAATTAAAACCACCATCTTTAAGTATCAAAGGACATGTTTAGATCCAGTAAAAATAGACATTTTGTCTGTATTTAAGTAAAAGACCCTGTCTAAAAACTAAGAGTTTGTGTCTGGAAGGGCTTTAATGCCAGATAGCCACACATATGTGAGAACCATTTCCTCATTCCTCTCAGCCTTGGTTATTTTTGAGAGGTCTGGCCCGAGTGACTCCATTTGAACTTTGAGGCATTTCCCCCCTTGTCTCCAAACTTTTTGTCTCTGAGCAGTCTCCTTTGAAGATCTTTTTTCCATACAAGTACTAACCAGGCTCTACCCTGCTTAGCTTCTGAGACCAGATGAGATAAGGCGCGTTCAGGGAGGTATGACTGTAGACTGAAGATCTTTCTCAATTGGTCATTTTCTTTCCTCATCATGAGGATTTGGTCTTTCCTGGATTTTTGTTTGTTTGTTTGGTTTTGGTCCAATGTCAGGGGGTGGGGGAGGAAGTAACAAGCAGATCAGGTAGGAGTCAGTGCCAACTAGACCCTTTTGGCCAAATTTAAGCAACAAAGAGGCTTAGAAGGAGTGTCTCTTAGGCAGTGGGCTTCTAGACAAGAACAATACAAAACAAAATTCAACAAAAGCAGATGTCTAAAAAGCTAACCTGGTTGATACATAAGTACTCATTAGAGTCATTTTTTATGGACTTGATTGTAAATGCCCCGGAAGGATCAGAACTGTAATGACAAAAACTTAAAAGAGCCATGGTTAAAATCTTGATGGACAACTTAGCAACTAACAGAACAGTGTATCACTACCATTAACTTTTGTATTTTAGAAAGCTTGATATGCTTGAAAGACGTAAATATATTTAGTATATAGGAACCAGCAACAGCATAACAGCTCTATAGAGATTATAGATACATATAGTTATATTAGTTTAGTTTTTGCTCTTGAATTAAAACCTTAGCTTTTTCTCATCAGTTGGGGTGGGGGGGGAATGGTGTCAGTGATCCCAAATAGCCCAGTCACATATTAGGATATTGACTACATTAGAATCACCCATGACAACAGTTGTTTAACCATGAGGTCATCTAGAAAATTTTACATAAGCCAACTCTTAAATGAACATGACTCAGTTACCTCAGTAGCCAAAACCCTGACAAAAATCACCAGAGAACACAGGTAAATATTTATGGGGACTAAGTGTGGAGTTAAGAAATCTAATGGCCAAGAACCATGGCCCAGATGTTGATAAGGCATCACATCCCAGGTTGTTGACATTAACACATGGTTCATGACATACAGGAGGATCCTACCAACCTGTAGTCAATGGAGCTCCCCCACCACCAAAAAAAAAAAAAAAAAAACAGGCCCAATCTGGCCATCCCAGGCTAAAAATTCCCTCTGTCTGACATGTGGAAGGAGAGGACTAACATCTCCACTCTGTTGATTCCTATAAAAACTGGAGGTCTTGACCTCCAGTGTAGTGCTCCTTTTTGAGTTTTTTTTTTCTTTATCTTATCTGGAGGGTGCACTTTTTTTTTTTTACTTTGCTTTGCATAAGTAAATCTGTCTCAACCCTCATATCAGTGCAACAGCACTCCCTGTCTCAGCTGCCTCTTGCCTCTCTGTGTTTTAATAAACTCTTGTTGTCTTGATAAATTTGTGGATTAACCTGTAGCACCAAAAATTCCCGACAGTTATCTTGACAAAACAAAAACCATTTTAAGACAGTTTTTTATAAATGTTATCAAGAACAATATTTTAAGACAACCTTGTTGTTATGAGCTTAGAGAATTAAGTTTTGGTTTAACATCAGTACATTAAATTTTGACCGTACAAAACCTTTAATGTAACTGAATTTTAGTCAACTCAATCACTTACATAAGCATTTATAAGCTCCATCTTTTTATGACAACATGACAACTTACTCTATACCTTTGTGACAACTTGTTTCGTATCTTCTGGGGGAGCTTGTCTTTACCCTTTCTTTCACTTAAATTTTTTTAAACCTTTTATTTTTTAAAAAATTATTGAAAATAACTCATAAGCCCTTTTAACTTATTATATTTGTATGAAAAAAACCAGAAAGAAAGCAACCTTAAAATTATGTTTTGTATAAAAACAATTTATGGAAAGCCTATTTGTTAGTAGACCCATGTATTATAAGAGAGAATTAAATCCCAGAGTTTATTTATGACAGAATGAAACAGGCTAAGGTCAATTTTTAACTACCCAAATTTTAAGATTCCTGTAGGAGGCTGTGGCCCCTCTTTTCTTTCTTTCTTTCTTTTTTTTTTCTCCTCTGGTCTGAGCCAGAGTGTAAACCCCTGAATGCCTGTATCCTAGTGAGACCTGATTGAAGTAAGTTTGAAAACTGGTTTTCTTTTTCTCCTTTTTTTTTTTTGCTTCTTTTTCTTTTTTTTCTTTTATTCATATGTGCATACAAGGTTTGGGTCATTTCTCCCCCCTGCCCCCACCCCCTCCCTTGCCACCCACTCCACCCCCTCACTCTCCCCCCCCACCCCCTCAATACCCAGCAGAAACTATTTTGCCCTTATTTCTAATTTTGTTGAAGAGAGTATAAGGTATAATAGGAAGGAACAAGGGTTTTTGCTGGTTGAGATAAGGATAGCTATACAGGGCATTGACTCACATTGATTTCTTGCGCATGTGTGTTACCTTCTATGAAAACCAGTTTTCTTAAAAGTAGCAGTAGAACAGAGTAATAATTTTTTTTTTACATGTAAACATTCTGAAGATGTTTACATGTTCATATGTAAAAAACTTAAGCAGTTTATAACAGAGATCTTTAAAACAAACACCCTGGTTTTTTGTTACCTTGAATATCACATTAACCTTATAACAGCAGTTTAAGAACCATTTTGAAGATTCTCTCTCTCTCTCTCTCTCTCTCACACACACACACACACACACACACACACACACATTCAAGTTTTTTAAATTAAGCATGCCAGAAAAAAATGTCACCTTAAGTATGCATAAGGTGAGCTGGAATTTCAGGAGCAAATTAAATTTTGCCTGATGCTTTAAAAAAATTGACACACACGCGCACAAGTTAGAGTGTGTGTGTGTCACTCTAAAAAAATGAAGAAACTTTAAAATTATGCCCAGAGGACTATCCAGTGGAATGGTAGATGATCCATCTGTTCTTTTGTGAGTCTCCCTCTTTGGAACTGAAATTTTGTTACCTATACCTTAACCTTGGTTGTGGCTATATCCCAGGAAAAGCTCAATCTTCCTAATTCCCAGAGGTGTCTCACACGCTTTCACCCCACTCCCTAAAACTGAGAGATCTGGTTTCACCCTAGATAGGGTTACTAAGGGGTCTCTGGGAGGTGATCAGTCTCCCCTTCTGTCTCCCAAAGGCAGGCCTATTATTTGAATCTGGATTCTTACTAGTCTGATGGGTGGTGCTCCCCACACTGGTTCCTATATCTAACTGGGTTCCATTGTGCATCATAGGCCCTCACCCAGACTTTCTGGGAGGGCAAGTCCCTTCTCTGGAACAAGCTGTCTGCAGGTGCCTGGTGGGAATCACTTCTCCAGGTGGTCCAGGGAATGTACCCTGTCAACAAGGGAGGTGAAAAAACCATGGTCTTCACAATCCTGGCAATGAGCCTCCAAGAAATGTTATGGGAAACTCGAACAGAGACATGGGACTCTGAGGCAAGGAAGCAATGCTTTATTGTGCCAGCACAGACTTGTGTCCAAAGGCTGAGCCCTGAGAACAAAGGGGTCTCACCTTATGTACCCTTGCAAGCAGGTTACAGAGGCAATAAAATTGAAAAAATATAGGCCATATACAGTTATATGCAATTCTATATGCTACTTCATCCTAGTGTTAAGTGCCCTTCTACCCCTCGTGCTAAGTGACCTTCACATTTGGATTCCTTAGGTTTTATCTCTCTGCCCTGCCATCTCTTCTTCCCCCCTACTATTTTATCAGAACACAGGCCTGTCTGTTTCCCTTCTGGTCCTCCTCCCTGCTACAAAGGCACATCCTCAATAGTACAGTTTTTTCTCATTTCAGAGCACAGAAAAAACCCTGTATCCCAAATGAACATGACTATGTTTCATAGCCCTTTCTGTGTCTTTGTTAATGCTTTTCCATTTCTTTAGAATGCCTTCCTTTATTTCTACCAGGGAAGTGTTGACTCGTTTTTTAGTACCTAATTTAAAATCTCCTATGTACATACATTTACATATACATGTGTTTATACACAATATGAAGCTTTGGTAAGGATAAAGATGAGATATATACATAATATGTACATATGCATGTTTTTTTTTTCTTGGCAGTATTGGAGTTTGAACTCAGGGCCTACATCTTGAGCCACTCCACCAGCCCTTTTTTGTGATTTTTTTTTTTTTTTTTGAGATAAGGTCTCATGAACTATTTGCCCAGGCTGGCTTTGAACTGAAATCCTTCTGTTCTCTGCTTCCTGAGTAGCTAGGATTACAGGTATGAGCCACTGGCACATGTGTTTTTGTAAAGCATTAACTAATGCCTTAGGCATAGCTGGATTTCTCTTATGTTGCCATAGTTCTTTACATATACTTGTGTATTAGCATATTTTTCTACCTATCAGTGTCCCCAATAATCAGTTAACCTTGATTCTGCCATATTGTATGCATAAATGATGAATGAGAATATACATTGGTTGCATTGGCACCCAATGAAGGAGCCAAGGTTTTTGTTTATTTATTTGAGTTTTGACACAATCAGTGCTTATTTTTTAGCTCATTTTGTTCTTGGAAGATTTTATGATCTGTAAACTCTTAATCTGCTTTTTCACAAAGTTCTGAATTGCCAGTTTCATTCATATTTTAGTAAATAAGTGTATTGTGTAAAAATACATAGTATGCTGAAGGTACAAACTTAGCCATTAGGGAAATGTAGATGCAAAGAGCCAATGTATTGTGTGTTAGATTGCAGGAACTTGGCAAGCTAATGGGGATGCTGCTAGAGGGAAAAAGCAGTATATGTGAAAGCACAGAATTTTGAGAAACCATGAGGGGTGCTCAGGGAAACATAGGAACTTTAGTATTGTTGAAGCATATTGTATAGGTTGAGAGGTGACCAGACATCACGACACAGGTAATTAGGTGGAATGGTTATACAGTAACTTGTATGCCATGTTGATGATAAAGGTTAATAAAGGATATTGAAGAATCTGCTTTAAAACCCTTTTTCTGGCAGCTGTGTGGAAGATTCATTAGGGAGAAAAGAAAGACTAGGTATATAGGAGTACTATTTGGAATGTTATTACAGGAGTCTGGACAAGAGATACTGATTTTCTGAACAGGTCCAGCTGCAGTGGGGACAGAGATGAAAAAATGGAAAGGAAGAATGTTTATGCTTAGTGTTTCATTAGAAATGAGGTGGAAGAGTAGTTCACAATTTTTTTAGGATTCTAGTTTGGGTGAAAAGTGGATGTTGGTGAGAAAAAGTGATTTGGCAAGTAAGTTAAGTTTGTTGTATTTGAGATGCTTACGGAATGCAGGTGGAGATGTATGTTTTGGGGTGGATAGATCCAAATGAATCCTGGACAGGATTTTTGGCTAGATGTATGGATTGGGTAGTCATTGGCATGCGTTTTTGTAGTCATTAGCATGTGTTATATACTAGGAAGAATGTTGAGTCAGAAGATGGCGAGGTCTGTGAGAGAGTCTTGAGGAACAGTGATCTTTTGTTTTGGCTTTTATGGAATGAAGAGAAGGTAGCCATTCCTATGTATAAAAGTTGTATGTTCCCATAAAACAAAACTTCCTTTCTATAGACCCTTCAAAGTCATACTGTATTTACTTGCCGCATACAGTGCAGAAATAGACGGAAGCACCACACTCGTGTCATCACTTAATCTCTGGATCTGTAATACAGGAGCATTTTAGAATTGTCATGTACTTGATGAAAGCAAAACAAGTTTATTTCTTTCTACCTTAAATTGGCAGAATTAGAGCTGTATTAACCTCAAGGTTTTTTTCTAACCACTGTTTTATCTTTGATTAAATATTCTTTAACATATAGCATGCTCCTGCAGAATAGATTGCATGGGAATATTGTGGATTAGAGTGAAAGATGGGCAGATAGGAGCTGATAGTGTTTTTAGAATTGATATCAGGCAATATTTTTTAAAAGTAAGTTTTGCAGTAAGACTTCCTCAAAGCCCTATGTGTGGAGTGTGTTTATGTGTTTTCAAGAGTAGAAAACTACTTTTTTTTAAAAAATGAGATTGGTGATTAAACTAAACACTTGCTAGACAAGTACTCTACCACTTGAGCCATGCCTACTCCTTTTGCTTTTTTTTTTTAAGATAGCATCTTACTCTTTTGTTCAGACTGGCCTCAGACCTTGATCTTCCTACCTCTGTTTCCTGAGTAGTTGGAATTACAGGCATGTGCCATTAGGCCTGGCTTGTTTTTAGGACACAGTCTTGCTAATTTTTGCCTAGACTGGTCTCAAATCTCAGTCCTCCTATTTCCAGTTCCCATGCACTGTGATTATAGACATGAACCACCATGCCCATACATTATTTTTTGGAATAGGGTCTTGCTATGTTGCTCAAGACTGGCTTTGAACTTGTGATCCTCCTGCCTTGGCCTCCCAAGTTCTGGTATTGGCCTCTCAAGTGCTGCTATTACAGGCATGTACCTCCATGTCTGGTTGGAACTACTTCTTTATTACTCATGAACATTTTGTTTTTTTGGTAGTTCTAGAGTAGGAACTCAGGGCTTTGTGCTTGCCAGGCAGGTGCTCTATCACTTGAGCCATGCCACCTACTTTTTGTGCTTTAGTTATTTTTTTCAAATTAGGGTCTCTTTTATTCTCTGGCTAGCCTGAATAGCAGTACTCCTATTTATACTTCCCACATAGCTGGGATGACAGGCATGTGCCACCACACCCAGTTTTTTATGAGTTGAGATGGGGTCTTGCTAACTATTTGCTTGGGGTGGTCTCAAACTGTGATCCTCCTGATCTCTGCTTCCCACGTAGGTAGGATTATAGGCATGAGCCACCATGCCTGGACCATGAAAACTTTTGAATGCAAGTAATTTAAACAGAAATTTAATGTTGAGATATTTCTGTTTTGTATGGAATTAACTATGCTGAAGTAATATGTTATATTTTGAATACTAATGACAATTCAAAAGACATAGAAGTTAAGTAAATAATTTTCTAGAGACCAGCACACAGTTGGGGAGAAGGCTATTTTAGCCATTTACTTGCTAATACATTTTGCAGTCAGATAGACATAAACTGTTAGCTTTAATGTCATCTGGGTACCATCATTAATTGATTCTCAAAAAAGTATTTTTCATATGTATACAACTTGTCTTCTCAGTTAACTGAAGGCTGAGACAGTTTAGAATTTGTGTCTTTCATAGTACTTTTATAACACTTGAAATAATTATAAATACTTCTTGAGTAAAGTCACTAAAAAGTTAGCAGATAAAATAGTTTATTTTAAGGAAGTCACGTTTAAGGGTTAAGTTAGGAAGTTCAAGAGATCATGTAGTGTTCTGGAAAGAACATGGAATTTGTCCAACAAATCTATACATTTCCTGGTTTAGTTAGGTTTATGACTTTAGGAAAGTCATTTAATTAATCTGAGGTTTAATTTCCTCTTCTATGAAGTGGACATAATAATAATTGCCTAATAAATAATGACAAGGTTTAAATAAGATTGTAAGAGAAAGCATTTGGTACATGGTATGGGCTCAATAAAAAAGTAACCATTATTACTAGTCATTCCATCTTACAGCTGTCTGTGTTAGTGCTTCTCATATGTTTTTGTTGACAACCATTGTAATAAACATACTTTCTTGTCATTAGTCAAAACAAAAGTTAATAAAATATTATTTAACTTTACTACTTAAGATAAACTTCTGTTGTAAATGATAACTAAAAAAAAGTTGCAACCCAGTACATTGGTTTCATGATTCATTAATTAATTATAACCCCAAAATTTTGTGTTTTCCATTTGAAAAACATGGATCTACAGCAGCATCTTTGACATAGTACTGTAGTTGATAGTCTTAACCATGCACTAATACTGAGGTTTATTGTAAGATTTTTATATTACATGGGACTCTATATTAGTTTAGATTTTACTGTTAACCTTAGGTTAACAAGGAAATTTACTGATTCAAATACTTCTCTACTATTGTAGGTGTCTAATCTGTGCTAATTATGATTTACTATATGACTTTATTCTTTAATGATCAGAGTACTTTAATTTTTTTAGTTGCATTCCTATGAAGAAGGCCAGAGCAGTTATTATTTTCCTAATAAGGATATCTACAGAGAGGAAGGTTATGATGTCAAATCTCAACTAGTACAAATTAGAACAAGCTTCTCTAGCTGTTATTTGTTTTAGTCTAAAAGATGCTGTAAGGGTTTTCTTTATATTTTGTAAACTCCAATGAGTGTAGACAATGAAGTAACTTTGCATGATAACAGAATTTGGGCTTAACACCAAATATTACAATTTTTAATGGCCCCATTGGTATGAATAAGACATTTGGCTATATTTCACAATATAAAAAGTGTTACTTTATTATATTAAATACTATTTTGAAACCTTTTTCTGCTTTTTTCTATAGGGCTTCATATGTCCCCAGTGTATGAAATCTCTTGGATCCGCTGATGAGCTTTTCAAACACTATCAGGCAGTTCATGATGCTGATAATGATGCAAGTCATGGAGGAGAGGCTAGTCTCGCATTGAAGCGGTACAGTATGACAGTTTCAAAGTGGAATATTGCTATGGAATGTGCTTGTGAAGTTGTTGAGTCATAATTAATTTCTAAAAATAGAGTTGTTTGGAGATATTGGGGCTTAAACTCAGGATCCCATAGGAACTCTACCACTTGAGCCACATCTCCAGCCCTTTGTGCTTTAGTTATTTTTTGGATAGGGTCTCACACTTCTTACCCAGGGCTGGCTATTATCCTCTTACCTACATGATCCCAACTACATGATGGGATTATAGGCATGCACCACCACCATTATTTAATTTAACTATGCCCTCATTTAGCATGGCCTTCCTCCTTTATCATTGTAACCTATTCAGTTGGTGATCAGCAATTATCTGTACCAGCATCTGCAACATGTTACAGAGGTTATGTTTTTATGAGGATTGAGTTGGCAAAAGATTAAATTATGCTTACCGTATTCTGTTTAATAAAGAATGATATACTAAAAAAGGAATGATATGTTTTGGTTAGATAATTTTATAGTAAGTTGCTAAAATAATGAATTGAGCCAACAATTAAAATTTGTTTTTAATTTAAATATTAAATTGTTAGAAAAAATAAATTAAAATTAATATATTTATTATAAGTAAATAATAATATATAGTATATAATAAGCACATATACACATTGTGCTTCTTGGCAATTTACCTTGATCATTTTGAGAACTAAAACTAAACTAAAATGTATAACTACTTAGAAAAGCATTCAGCAATAAACTTTGCTTTTCTTTTCCTGTTGAGAATTGTTGTCTTTTGCCTCCACTAAGGAATAAAGCTTTATTTCTTTTTACTTCTACAAATTTTTTCGTGCTTTTCTTTAAAAATATTTCTTTGTTGATTAGTCTGTTGTAACACAAAGAATACTAAGTAAAAGAAAATACTATGAATATGTACCTTTGTGGTTGATAGATACTATAGAACTATAAAATGTGTTTTTTTATTAGAATATGTGGGAAGGCCAGGTCCATTGGTTCATGCCTTAATCCCTGCTACTTGGGAAGTGGAGATTGGGAAATAATGGTTCAAAGCCAGCCATGGCAAAAGTTAGTGAGACCCTACATGAAAAATAAATAAAGTAAAAAAGGGGTGAAGACATGGCTTAAGTGATAGAGTCTTGCCTAGCAAGCCTGAGGCCCTGAGTTCAAACCCCAGTACTGACAAAGGGGAAGCTGGGAGGGGGGTGTGAGCGGGGGGAAGCCAGTTCCTTAAGGGAAGAATGGATTGTCCCTTTTATATGACTATGAGTGCACCTTGGTAGTTTTATGTTTTAGTTAATAATTATGGTTATTATCCTTTTGTCATTTGTTGGGAAATAGGTAAAAATAGGTAGGTATATTAAATCATATTATAAAAATGCTTTTATATTTAGTACAAGTTTAACAGAGTTGCCTTTTCAGCCATGAATTAGACCATATGCAATACTGTACATGAAGTTTTAACGTAAATTATCTCACACTCTACCCCCATTCTCTTAGTATTCAGCTCACTTCTAAAGCTTGGACTTTGCCATTCTCTTGAAATTTCTTCTCCCAAAGCCAATAGCATATTTTCAGTTCTTATTTTACTTGACCTTTGTTTTGGTAAACTATTACTGTGTAACAAGTCACCAAAGCTTAGGGGTTTAAAACTGCAATAGTTTATTACTTCTTATGACTCCTTGGGTTGACTTCATGGGTCCTTTGCTTTATTGAGGTCAGTTGTGGTGGTGGGAAGACAGGAAGGTCCAAAATGGCTTCTCGGTCATAACTGGTAGTTGATGTTGGATGCTGGCTGGCAGCTCAGCTGGGGTTATATGCCAGAGGTCTAAGTTCTCTCTGGCCTCTTTATGACTGCTTGGACTTACAAATTGGCAGATAGATTCCAAGAAAGAACATTTCATGAGGAAAGAAGCAGTGCTGGCCATGTTCAGACTGAATTCAAAAGTATCAGAGCATCACTTCTGTCATATTCTATAAGTAAAATTAATCACAGGGCCAGATCACATTCAAGGAGCCACAAAATGAACTTCATCTTTCAGTAGATTTCTTTTTCTTTTTTGTGGTACTGGAGATTGAACTCAGGGCCTCTTGCTTGCTAGGCAGGTCTTTTACCGCTTGAGTTATATCCCCAGCCCTTTTTTTTGTTTTTGCAGTGCTTGGGTTTGAACTCAGGGCCTTCATCTTGAGCCACTCCACCAGCCCTTTTTGTATTAGGTATTTTTGAGATAGGGTCTCTTGATCTATTTGCCCGGGCTAGCTTCAAACTGTGATCCTCCTGATCTTTGCCTTCTGAGTAGCTGGGATTACAGGTGTAAGCCACTGGTGCCTGGCCCTTTTTTTTTTTTTTTGTTTTGTTTTTTGTTTTTAGTTTGTTTTTGGGATAGGATACCACTGACATTACCTGGACTGGCCTGTAACTTACAGACCTCCTCCCTTCATCTACCAGGTAGCTGGGATTATGGGCATGAACTACCCCATTCAGAGGAACTGTATATTTTGTATATAGGAATAGAGGAACTTGATGGCATTCATCTTTGTGGACTATTGCAAGCTTTGCAAAATTTAACTCTCCCAGCTCCTTTTCCTTTTGAGTTATACTAGTATGATCATTTTCTGTCTACTTTGAGAGCCTGTTTGGAGGTTCTAGCAAGAGAGCACAGCTGCTTCTATACCCTTGACCAAAAAACAGTTCTCCTCTATTGGGGAAGGTCTTAGTAAGAGCACAGCGTTAGGAGGGAAGCACATGGAGCAGTGAGGGAGGAAGGGGATACCTGCCTAGCCAGTCACATCAGCTAAATCAACATGGAGATCAGTGGGGTGACGGATGTCATAGCCAGAACACCCTTACATCCTCTGTTTGTATGCCGTTCTTCCTCTATATCATATATCTGGGGTAATATCCACATTCCTAACTTCCTAATGAACCACATCACATCTCTAACCTAGAATTATCTCCCAAATTGCCTGCTGGATATTTTCCCTTAGGTATTCCACAAGCATCTCACATTGACATTTTGAAAACAAAACTAATAATTATGTTTCTTTCTAAACCTGGTCCTTGTCTACTGTTATTTTTTTCTAGTGAATGGCAGCATTATTCGTCACC
Organism: Castor canadensis; assembly: GCF_047511655.1. Lineage (NCBI taxonomy): Eukaryota > Metazoa > Chordata > Mammalia > Rodentia > Castoridae > Castor > Castor canadensis. The sequence continues at coordinate 130,891,855 of NC_133393.1, read as the reverse complement.
TAGTTATTAAAGTCAGAAAATTGGGTGTGGTTACTTTTACATATTTGCTTTGGCTCTCTAGTCTAATCTGTCGCAAAGTTTAGTTAATTTTGTTTTCTTAAACAGTTCTCATGCTGTTTTCTATTCTCATGGTTATAATTTATTTTAGAATTTATATCTCATTCAAAAATATTTTCAGTATTTATAGTTGGCTTTAGTCTTATACCCCTCCAATTAATTCTCCACGTTGCTGGAGAATTATATTGTTACAATGTAAATTTGATTGCTGTAGCTCTAAATAGTAACTTTTCTCATTGCTCATGGGATAGTTACTGAGTACTTTTCCAAGTTTATCTCTTATTGTATCTCTTCTTTCCTTCTTCCTATACTTGGGTTTCTTTTTTTTTTGTGGTGTTGGAGATTGAACTCGGTAAGTGTGCTATACTGCTGAGCTACATCCTCAGCTCCACTTCTCTGATTTTTTTTCAATTACATGCTACCCCTCTGTAACATATTGGATAACCTGTGACTATGGGCAGGATATGTCTTTTAGATCAAAAGTTCACATGATTCGAGTTGGTCACAAAACCTTTTTTTGCTTGAATACATTATTTTCCTCAATTAAAATATTTTTATTTCCTCAATTTACATGTGAATTCCATCAATACTGACAAAATATCTAAAAAATGCATTACATCTGAAAATACGGGTTTTTTATACAGGATTTTCAAATGTGTATATAGTTTGTATATATATTGCACAAAATTTAAATGGTTCATATAGTCATATGGTGAAAAATGAACCCTTGCACCTCCTTTCCTTAGCCTTTTCTTTTCATCAGTTTCTAATGCATTTTTAATATACATGTGCATATCTGTGTATATATAAACATATAAATACATTTAATTTTCTACAGCTTTCTGTCGTACTGGGGTTTGAATGTTCTGCAACATTTCTTTCTTTCTGTATTTCACGTATTCCTTGATATCAGTGTAGATATTGATCAATAGATATAGATAACAGCTCTGTCAGTATTGATAGAGTTACTTCATTCTTTTTAATAATAGCACAGCATATTATCATTCTCCAGTTAAGAAGTATTTAGGATTTTCCAGTGTATTCAAATTACCTGTGATGTTGTGGATTATGTCAATGTGGAGATACCATTTGCACATGCTTGAGTATATCTATAAGGTAAATTTCTAGAAGTGGAATTTTTAGACAAAGGTTTTCCTTAAAACTTTCATAGATACTGCCAAACTATCTTTTGTAGATATCCTAGGTTGTTATAATGTGTTACACCTTTTAAAAGATTCTGTTGCCAACTTACTTTTACAAACTTTTTGAAATTATACTTTTAAAAGAGATTAGTTGGGACAACTGGGCTCAACAAGTTTCCTTCCTTTGTCTTTATTGGGATTTCATTAGATTTTAACATGAGCCATTCAGTACTTTACTACTAGTTACTGTTTCCATCACTTTAGTTTATATGTAGATTTAGAAGGTTATTAAATAATAGGGAAAATTTCAAATATACCCATACATTTTCAGAAACAAGCCAGTATTCCTAGAGCTAAGTGAAGAAGGGGAGAGTTGTAAGGTAGGGATTAGATCATGCAGGTTTTATAATCCTTGTTAATGACATTAGGTTTTACGTAACAGGAAGTCATTGATGCTTATTGGTAAATTAATAGAAGGCATTTTGCTTCTGCTTCAGGTACTTGACAGTTATATGATTATTTACATGACAAAATGTGTTTTTGCTTATAAACCATAAGCTTTAGGAATAAAGTTATTTTTCTAAGGGCTTTGTATATATGTGCTTTTATACATAAAATCTTCAGTAGGTTTTCTTTTTAATAATTCAGAAAACTACAATATGTAGTTAGTATTATTACTTTTATTTGTTAATAGACAAGGTTGTAAATTAAAGAATATTAACTACTAATTTCTTTTCCCCCGCATACATGTTCAGAGATGATATAACACTACTCAGACAAGAGGTACAAGACCTACAGGCTTCTCTTAAGGTAACAACAAAAATTATAATACTTGTTAATTTTTACTGTTTCACATTTAAAAGTTACTAATTAAAAATCTTTTTCGTTAGGAAGAAAAATGGTATGCGGAAGAATTAAAGAAAGAATTAGAAAAATATCAAGGGCTACAGCAGCAAGTAATTGCTTTTTAATACTTAAATAGTGTTTATTTGTTTATTTTCATTGTTGAAAAGGAAGCATTATACTTTTTATAAGTAAATGGTGTGATGTAAATAGCTTCCTAATTCATTTCTCTGTGTTTAATAACCTAAATGTATTCTTTGCAATTCTAACGACTAGAAACAAATACATTGGAAGCATAGATTTCATTGAGAATCAGTTCTCTATGGATTGCTTTTTGTTAATACTGGGCTTATGTTATTCTGTTTTTCTGGTAATATACTTAAATGGTTAATATAGGTTCAATCAATAATGAATCTCCTTAAAGCATTTGCATTTGTGACAAATTGACAATAACTGCAATGTCTGTTGGTAGCTTTTTATGGTTTGTGTTAATGAAGATTATTTTCAAACATGGAGAAACTGTTCTATTAACAATGTTACATTTTTTAAATGAATAAAAATATATATGGGTATATATTTGCTCACAGACATATAATCCTGTGTTGTTTAATGATGGGAGTACATTCTGAGAAGTGTGTCATTAAGTGATTTTGTCAGTGTGAACATCATAAAGTGTACTTACTCAAACCTAGGAGGTATAACCTCTTACATACTTGGGCTATATGATATAGCCTGTTGTTTCTAAGTTATAAATATGTATTCAGCATTACTGTACTGAATACTGTAAGTAATTGTAATGCTCGGGTACCTAAACATAGAAAAATATAGTGTAAACAATAAGCAGTGGTACATGAATATAGGGCACTTGCTATGAACAGAGCTTAGGATACTGGAAGTTGGTCTGGGTGAGTCATTGAGTGAGTGGTGAGGGAATGTGAGGCCTAGGATATTATGGTATGGTATTTTAGGTTTTATACATACTATATACTGAAGCCACATTAAATTCATACAATTATATTTTTCCTTCATTAATAAATTAACCCTAGCATATTGTAACTTTTTTTTACTTTATATACTTTTAATTTTTTAAACTTTTGACTCTTGTAATAACACTTAGTATAAACCACAAATGCATCGTACAGCCATATAAAATATTTTCTTTGTATGCTTCTCTATAAGCTTTTTTCTGTCTTTAAGTTTAAAAAAATTAGTTGTAACTTTTTAGGCTTTTTGTTAAAATTGAAGACACAAATACATATTAGCTTAGTTCTTCACAGGGTCAGAATAATGAACATTTTTGTCTTTTATCTCCAGTTTGTGTCTCACTGAAGGTCTTTGGGGCAATTACACACCTGGAACTTTTTTCTGGAGTACCTCCTAAAGGGTCTGTCTGGTGCTGTTTCAGTGTTAGCTTTTTCTTTTTTTAAAGCACACCGAGTATATTCTAAAATAGCAAAGTATAATAAATACATAAACTAGTAACAATCACTTATTGCCAATAGCAAGTATTAGGTAGGTAGTGTATATAATTGCATATGCATATGCTGCACTAAATTTTATTTTTTGGTGGCACTAAGGTTTGAAATCTGGACCTTAGGCTTGCTAGGCAGGTGGTCTTACCACTTGAGCCACTCTACCAGCCCTTTTGTGTGATTTTTTTTTTTGAGATAGGAAGATAGGATCTTGTGAACTATTTGCCTTGGGCTGGCTTTGATTCTCCTGATCTTTGCCTCTTGAGTAGCTAGGATTACAGGCATGAACCACCAGCACCTGGCTGTGCTATACTCTCATATGACTACACCAGCATCGCAACAAACACATAGTTATTTACTGTGCTATATCTTCAGTTGGCTACAGTGTCACTAGGTGATGGGAAATTTTCAGTTCCATGGTAGTCTTATGGGGACTACTGTCACATACAGTCACTCAGAGCCTGAGATGTTGTTATGCAGGATAGGCATGCAATTACTGACTATGTCTAAATAATACAGACACAAAATAAAAAGTCAGACTTACTAGGAAATGCTTTATTGAACCCTTGAGGTGTATATAATTCTTTAAAATGTGAAAATAATGCCTCGGCAGTATATTATTTTGTTACTAATGCCAGGATAATTTAAATCTTAAAGAACATGTTCTTTATTTCTGTGTCTTAATAATACACAGACTATATGTATTCTGTGTGAATTTAACTATGTAAAATGATTCATAGGAGAAAACAAGAAAATCATAGTGGTATTAAAAAGTGGTTATCTGTGAGTTATTTCTAAGTGCCTTATCAAAATATAAGTTTTGTGCTAAAATTATATTGGCTTTATGGTAACATTGTATAAGATATGAAAGGACAATTCATTTTACCAAATTCATATATTGTCTTCATTTTAAGAATAAAGAAGGTATTCTTCAATAATAGTTACATTTTTATAAAGTCAGTAGTAATTCCTTTACACAGTATTTTGTGATGCATTGTGACTTTCAGTTAGGTTTTTTTTTCCTCTTAGTTTTTGCACCAAGAATTGTATTTGGATTGAGAAAGACATCTTATTACTATTTAAAGAGGCTTTTAGTAATCTAAAATACTACAGTTTATTTGCTAATCAAACATGGATTATATTATTTTCTGTACCTAAAAAGAGAAAATGGTTTACATTAGAGATTACTGTTTTACACTTAATAAATTCTCCCACAGTGCAAGATATAAATTACCTTGGTAGGAAATATACCTTTGAGAGAAAAATGTATTTTAAATATTGATTATTCTTAGCAATCAGTATGTCTGAATAAAATAGTCAGGAAATAAAGAAGTTTACTAGGAAATGTCTTACTAAACTATTTGAAGTATATATAGTTCTTTAAAATATGAAAGCAATACCAAGGTGGCATATTATTCTGTTCCTAGTATCAAGGTAACGTTAACCTTAGAGAATATGTTCTTGTAGGAGGTGTGGCTCAAGCAGTAGAGTGCCAGCCTGGTAAGCTCAAAGCCCGGAGTTCAAACTCCTGTTCCACCAAAAAGAAAGAATATGCTTTTTTTTTTTTTTTTATGGCACTGGGTTTCAAACTCAGGGCCTCATGCTTGCTAGGCAGGTACTCTTACTGCTTGAGCCACTCTGCCAGCCTAAGAATATGTTCTTTATTTGCTTCTTTTAAGGATGATCTATGATCCTAAATTAAAAAGTGTATTTATTTTTTTCAGTACTGGGGCTTACACCTTGAACCACTCTGACAGCCCTTTTTTCTGATAGATTTTTTTTGAGATAGGGTCTTGCAAACTATTTGCCCTGGCTGGCTTTGAACCATGATCCTCCTGATCTCTGCTTCCTAAGTAGCTGGGATTAGAGGTGTGAGGTACCTGTACCTGGCTTTTTTGGTTTTTTTTTGGCAGTGCTGGGGAAATGAACCCAGCATTTTATGTGTGCTAGGCACATGCTGTATTACTGACCTACACCCCAGCCCTTAAAATCATTTTTTCCAGTGGTTTATAGTTTGATGGCATATTTTAACTTATGCCACTTTTCAAATATTATAGTTGTTTTATATGGTTGTAATAAGGAGATGATTGAGATATGATTTCACAAATGACATGGTTTATTGCCATACAAAGAAATGTTCTCAGGTTTGCAATGCTTAAAGAAGGGAGAGTAATGTGAACAAATCTCACAGGGAATACACTTACAGGATGAGGTACATTAACCACAGAGTTCCACAGTGATTAAAGTCTATGGCTCAATTGTGATAGAAGCAAGTCTCTATGGAAAGAAGGTCTGATGAAAATTTGAGGTGTACCTTTATGAGTGATTTCTTGGAAGTGAGGCTTTCCAACATGGTGGAGATCTTTGATGGGGATTACTTGCTGCTAGAGCATGGTGCAGTTGTTGGTGGGCAAGACTTCCAAGTTCAGAGACTAACAGTATGTGGTCGCATCACAGCTTGAGCTATGGATCTTGGAGAAATAGTTAACAGAATATTGTCTACATGGCCTACTTTCTCATAGTGTCTATCAGACTCTTAGGTTGTATGTTTTGAAGTCCAGTACTTGAGGTCAGTAACTCACAAATGGGGTATGATAAGTTTGTTGTTATTCTAGAGGGGAGGTTTATTATTTATTTACTACTAAATTTATGGAATTTAGGATACCATCTGTTATAAGACTCATAAGAGTTTCATGCACACACACACACACACACACACATAATCATACAAAGAAATCTGTTCTAGAGCTCATGAGCTGATGTTAAATCATTATGTTATTCTGTCTAGTTGCACCTTGTAGATCCAGAAGAATGAGAATTACCAAACTTTGATTTTCACCAAAATCTTGTACCTTACCTGACAGACATGGCTTTCAGAGATTTTTAACATTGATAATTGTACATTGTTGTCTTCTCTTTTTAATGCATTTATGTGTATCTTTTGTTTTCATTGAGGAGTCTAAACCTGATGGATTGGTGGTGGCTGGTTCATCAGCAGGTAACTTTCTTTCTGTTCTTTCTCAGCCTGTTTTTTTTTTTTTCTTTCTCTAGAGCCAGCTAATAGAATTTTGTTTGTGGTTATACTTCATGGCTATAAATCATGAGAGGTAATGGTTATATTCTAGATTAGGAATGTTGACCTGTGCATTTCATAATTTGGTCAGTTACTAAAATCTTATGTTGTTTTAGTTCATTATATTATGAAGTTATAAATAAATGCCTGAAATAGTACCACAAATGATTCTTTAATGAAAATTTAAGTCTAGAAACTTTTTCTTTTATGGGACTGGAGTTTGAACTAAGGGCTTCATGCTCGCAAAACATTTGTTCTACTTCTTGAGCTGCACCTCCAGTTCATAAAAATTTTAAGACTATATTAAAGAATGATACAGGCGTTATACCTTGAGGTAAGTTGATGGAACTAGCGTCTTTGTAGCTATCTTTAAGTGCAGGAATGCTCAATGAATAATCAAAATTAGATATTGAGATTAGCTGTTATATTTAAGATGTCTTTCCTTTTTTAAGAATGAAATACCAGTAGGAGTTGGCTGTATTTCTTAAGTGATTAATTTTTTTCAAGTTCTTGGTTTTTCTTAACCATTTCTAATATCTCATTTTATTACCAATTTTATCAGAGTTGAAGAGTATGTTCTTTTGTGATCATTTGATGGATATTGGAAAACAATTGTGAAATACAAAATCAAAATAACTTTAAAATTGGGTGTGGTGGTACATACCTGTAATTCCAGCATCCAGGTGGCTGAGGCAGGAGGATTGCCAGTTCCAGGCCACCTTAGGCTATATAGGAAGGTTCAGGCTGACCTGAGCTACAAAGTGAGATGTTGTCTCAGACAAACAACACCCCCCCCCAAAAAAAAAACCCAAAGAAACTCATATAGCTTATTTAGAGACAATTCTAAATACTCTGTTCATGTTGATGTATTCATTTCTACAATGATGATGATATAAATAACAATTTAGTGTATGTGTTTAACATTGTATGTAAATAGCTGCTACACTTTCTTTTGTAGAACTGCAGTTATTGGAACAACAATTAGAAGAAGCCCAAACAGAAAATTTTAATATTAAGCAAATGAAAGATTTATTTGAACAGAAAGCAGCGCAACTTGCTACTGAAATTGCAGGTAAATTGAATCAGAATTGTTGCCAATAAATCTGTCTTATTTCCTTTACACCATTATATATCCTAGAAATATAACATAGTATTTCAGTGCAATAAACCATTTGTTATAGACTATTATAGTGATCAAAAGAATATATTGATACCAGAGTTGATTTGTAAATTATTTTGTTTGTCCTCCCTCCTGCCTTCAAAGGACTAGTTTTATTCTGTAGATTCTTCTTAGAATTCAAAGATAAATTTTTTTTGGTGGAATGCTTAATGATTAAAAAATAGTATCTTGAAGCAACTAATTACATATTATAATAGAGATTTAACACTTGGTTATGCTGTCAGATATACATACTATAGTTTTTAAAATTATGTGCTGTTATTAAAATGTTGAATGTGATTAAGTATTTGTTAAAATTTAAATTAGTAGCTTAGTGTTGGGTGGAATTTATATAGACAAAATCATTTAATATTTTTAAGTTCATTATTTAATGTAATTCAAAGTATAATTTTATTGTGCAAATTTGTAGTATTTAACGAATGTGACTTGATATTAGAGTGCTGTACAGATATGCAGAGCAACATACAGAAATTTATAAAACTGTCCTTCCTTAGAGTTAATTTATGAAACTAATATTTATCTTACTTTATTTAATTAGATTTAAAGTCAAAATATGATGAAGAAAAAAGTCTTCGAGAAGCTGCTGAACAAAAAGTGATGCATTTGACAGAAGAATTAAACAAACAGGCAACTGTAATTCAAGATCTGAAAACTGAACTGGTAATTTAGAAACCACTTATTGGAATGTACCTTTGTACATACTCTGGATTCTTCTTCCTCTTCCTCCTCCTCCTCATCCTTCTTATTCCCTCCTCCTTCTTCTACTTCTTCCTCGTTTTCTTCTTCTTCCTCTTCCTCCTTCTTCTTCCTTCCCCCTTCCTTCTTTCTTCTTCCTCCTTCCTCCTTCTCTCTTCCCCCTCTTCTTCTTCCTCTTCTTCCTCCTCATCTTCTTCTTCCTCCTCTTCTTCATCCTCTTTCTACTCCTCCTCCTTCTTCCCTCCCTCCTTCCTTCCTTCTTCTTCCTCCTTCTTTATTCCTCCTCCTCTTCTTCCTCTTCCTCCTTCCTTCTTTTTTCTTCCTTTCTTTAGTTGTCATTGTCTTCTTCTCCTTCGTCATTGGCATCTTTGTCTTCTTTTTCTTTGTGATGCTGGAAATACATATCTGAATATTTAAAGAAATATTTTAAAAATAGTTTGAGTAAGTTGAAGGAAATAAAAACAATTTCCCATACTCTGTCACCTGTAATATATACTGTATATGATTTTTAAAAAATAGAAGTGGAATATTATGCATAACTATAACATTAACATTTTTGTTATTTATATCTAAACATAATGTGTCTTTTTTAGTATTTTCCACATCTGCATCACTGATCCTGCCATTCTCTTACACTTTAGTTTTATAAACTCACCTATTTTTAGGATACTCCCAGTAGAATTTCTATTTTTCATTTCAAATTCAATAAGTATAAAACCCAAGTCATACTTCTTCTGTGATTTTATTCTGTCATTGGTATTGTTCAACTTTCTCCCCAGGCTTTACAACCTTGGATCTGTTCTTGAGTTTTTTCTCTCTAAGTAATGAATAAATGTGAATATATGAATAAATAAGCTACAAGCAGTTTGCTGCAGACATGCTTATACTTACATCTTTTTCTTTTTCTTTTTTTTTTTTTTTAATTTTATAATGTTGGGGATAGAACCTGGGCCTTGTGGATGCTAAGCAAGAATTCTACCACTGAGCTATATACCTTCATTTTCATTACCTGTTTCCTAAGAAGGAATATCAAGTCATTGTTGCTACTTATAGATGCAGTTTGTGAAGAAAAGGAAAGCCAATGCCACACTAAATATAATTGTGAATTTGCTATATTGAACCTTGAGTAGTAATATTATTAAATATAACATAGTGTGGGAAGAGGAAGTTGGCTTGTTGGGGGAAGGTGTCAGTGTTTGATATTTGGAGTAAACAACTGATCACAGGATTGCTTTCATTTTAATTTTTTTAGTGAAACTATTCTATGTACATCCTTTTAATTTTTTAATTTTATAATTTTAATTAAAATATGTATCTTCATAGCTTCAGAGGCCTGGTATAGAAGATGTTTCTGTGCTAAAGAAAGAATTGGTCCAAGTTCAAACATTAATGGATAATATGACCTTGGAACGTGAGAGAGAATCTGAAAAACTCAAAGATGAATGCAAAAAATTACAAACAGAATATGCTAACTCAGAGGTAATGAAGTTAGTGTACTTAACTGTGATTGATATTAGCTTGTATAGTGCATACTGTTGACTAAAGCCGAGATCTGAGATTTTTCTGAGTGGTACTACAAAACATTATTTGCTTTGTTTCATTTGCTCTGAGGAATATTTGTCCATAGTCATTGTGGCCTGATAGCCAGTATGCTTTAATTTCACTTTATGAAGCTAGACACTTGGAGAGGAATATTTATACAATAGATTATTATTTTATTTGACAAAGGTTATATGTGTGGAACAATGATTTTTAAAGTTAAATTTACTTAAGTCTAGTTGATAAATGATAATTGAGTTCAATCTTAATTTGGTAGGAATAAAGGAAGAATTAAATAAGTTTTACAATTCTGTTACAAATGTTGGTTAAGAAAAATGTTTAGGAAAGATTGATTGATCGATTGATTTTTGAAACGTGGTCTCAGTATGGTGCCCAGATTGGTTTCGAACTCCTGGATTCAAGTGAACTTCCTGGCTTAGGCTTCCAAGTAGTGGGGACTGTAGGCATGTGCCAACACACATTTTCTAATAAGCTCATTTCCAATTGATAGATGTTAAATTTATGTAGTTGAAAGAAATATTAAAAATTATCTAGTCTAATACTCCATCTACAATTCCCTATTACAGAAACCCTGATGTGATCTTCTTTGATCTTTGCTAGGTGGTACAGGATGTGCATATTTCTTCCTAAATCAACCCTACTGTTGAATTGACATTTGTTTGCATCAGTTCCAGCTACCTTCCCAGGAATTATAGAGCATCAGTTGTTACTCTTTCCATATAAAATACTTGAAGAGTATTCATATTCTTTTCCAGAGTAAACATTCTTACTACTCTTTCTTATATGGTGTAATTTTGGCATGAGTTCCTTGTATTTTTATGTCAATGTATGACAAGATATAAGATGTGTAATTAATGTATTTAAGAGTGCTACCCTTTGTCTTTTTATTGTATTATAGGATATATTTTGTTATGACAACAATTATTTGCTGTCTTAAAGTTGTCTTACATGGAGTGAACCTCAATTTTTCATATTGTTAGTTTAAAAAGTCATTATGATGACAATTCAATTTGTTTCTCTGTCTTAGAAATTTTATCTGGTGATCCAAAAGCTACTCTATTCAAAAATAGTACATGAAACCAAACTATAGAGTGTAAATATTAGAGAAAACCCATGTGTAATTCTTGCTTTTATTTTCCTTTTTCCTTTATCTTATCAGTGGGGGAATTGTGGAGATGTATGTGTTTCACGTGCATAGGCATGTGAAGCCTTATGATGTTTAACATTAATTCCCTAAAATGCACTTCATATCCCAATAACGTATCCCATAGTCCCATTATTTTTCAAACAATTGCAGGGGGGTTCATAAACTTATCAAAGTAAGTTAAAAACTGGATGTGGTGGAGCACACTTATAATTTCAACATTTGGGATGCTGAGGCAGGAGAATCTTGAGTTCAAGGCCAGGCTGTGCTGTACAGTATGACCCTGTCTCAACAAAACAAAAACTAAAGAAAGGAAGTATAACTTGGTAATTAAAAAGTATTTCTGAGAAGTGTTTTTATAATTACTGTAGCCACTAGATAAAGGCACCAGTGACTTACACCTGTAATCCTATCTACTTGAGAGGCAGAGATCAGGAGGATTGTGGTTTTGAGGCCAGCCCAGGCACATAGTTTGCGAGACCCTCTCTCAAAAATACCCAACACAAAAAGGGCTGGTATAGTGGCTCAAGTGATAGAGTGCCTGCCTAATAAGCATGAGGCCCTGAGTTGAAACCCCAGTACTGCCCCCTCAAAAGAAAAGAATTAGTATAAATTTAATTTTGAGTAATTGTGAAACAAGTATGACATTTATGCCTTACTTCATTAATAGATATATAGTAATGAATGAGACCACAGACTATATTAAAATATTTTTTATAACTTTAAGAAGAGGTAGCATAAGAGTCAGACTAAATTTACTATTAGTAACAAATTCTTACTTTTTGAGCACCATTTGATTTTGGGTACTATGGTACGTACTTAAAATATTTGGTCTTATGTCATTCCTATAACCTGGTAAGTCAAGTATTAGATCTGTTTATATATGATGAATCTGAGGTTCAATGAGGTTAAATAACTTATTCAAGATCTCTACCTAAAACAAAGAAGCTACAGTTTGAGCCCAGGTCTTATCCAAAAGCCTGTGTTCCTCCTGTAGTATGTTGTTTCCCATTTTAGGTAGTCTGATGATTGCCTTATAAGTAAATCTGTGCTATTAATCTTGTCCTAATATTTATTATTATCACATTTGTATTTTTTCAAATTATATGTTATACTATTTTAAGTAATAGCTTGAAATGTTTTTGAATTGTGTCTTATACCACTTCCATATGAAAAAATTAGCTTAATTGCTTCATTTTGCTTATTTGTTTATAACTTCATTTTTTTAGTTTCTACTTATTCTGAATATGTGGTGTGCATTTTATTAATTTATTAAAATCCAGTTCTATTTAAGTGCAGATTATGCCACTTGAACTTATTAGAAATATTTTTATAGATGTGGCTACTTTTATTGAATTTAAATATTGACATCAGAAACAAAACACATTAAAGTCATTAAATGCTAATGGAGTGGCTAAGGAGATAGAGTGCCTGTTTAGCAAGCTTAAGACTCTGAGTTCAAGCCCCAGGACCCTAAAAAAAAAAAAAAAAAAGGTTAAGAAAAGCAATTAAAGACACTAAAGTTACAAGGATTCATTAACGGGTGTTTGTAGTTGTACACTGTTACATATATTTTTACATTTGTTACTTTCACTGAAAGTATATACCTTATAAATTCATTAACTTTTTTGTCTATATAGATTTGAAGGTATATTTTTTCATTCTAAAGCATTTGAAAGTGCTTAATAAATAATTGGCTGTTTTATAGATTGAAAATTGAGCATGTAAAGGTTAAAAAGTTCTAAAATGCTGCATCATCAAAAATATCTATAAACTATAACTTATGTTTAGTTTGGTCTTTAATGGAAATGATTGTTAAAGAATTTTATTTGTATTCCAAATGAACTCATTACATTCCTAGTTTTAGGAGCAAAAGTGTTTACATAGGTATAGAGTAATTATGATTATACCAATGCATAGCTGTTAGAGTGTTTAAATATCTTTTAAACATATGCTAATTTAAAAGATTATACTTGTAGGTATGTTTGGACATTTTTATTGTGTGCTTAATGTGTACTTTTGTCATTCTTGTGTTTCACCTTTCATCCATCATTTTATTATTTTTTTCTGCTTTCTAAAGGAGATGCTTAAATTTGAGGTAATGTGTCTTTGGAAAGCTTTTTAATATTAATAATATTCCTGATCTACTACCTTCTATTATCATGTGTCAATTTTGTGTTTTAAGGCAATCTCAGAACTTCAAAGACAAGTTTTTATTTGTTATTAACCAAATTTTCAATCATTTAAAAATGATTATTTCCTACTAGTAGTAGAATATTTAAACAATAATTATAATTCTAAAGCATCAGCAGGATGTTTGATCAAAATATAGTTCCTTAATTATTTTGTAAATTAAAGGTTTTAATAAAAATTCAGTGTTAAATTTAGTAACATAACATCAAGGAAATACAGAATTTTTAAGGGTCTAATATACTTTTTCTATGGGAATAAATATCTATAAAGTCCTTGGAGGTCTAATCACTCAGAGTGGCTGGAGCTATTTTAGGTGTGGGAAATACAACACTGTGTAAGTCAGTGCCTGCTCTCATAAAAAAAGTGAACCATGATACGTGTTAGTTTTTCATTGCTGTGACAAATACCTGAGAGAAACAACTTGAAAGGAAGAAATACTATGTTGGCTCACTGTTTCAGAGGATTCAGTCTTAGGTCAGGCAGAATGTTGACAGTGAGGGTGTATTGCAGAGGCTGTTTAACTCATGCTAGATAGGAAGCAAAGAGAGACAGAGGGATGGGGTCAAGACCCCAAGGGCATGCCCCCAAGTGACCTAATTCCTAGGTCCCACCTTTGAAAGTTTCTGTCAACTTCCAGTAAGGCCATCAAATTATGAATCTAATCACTGATTAGGTCTGAGCCCTCATGATCCATTTGTTTCTCAATGATTGGATTCATTAGCTGGGGACTGTAAACCTTTTGGGGGGATACTTCATGTCCAAACTGTAACATGATAGAATGTCAAAATAAGTGCTATGAAAAAAAAGAGAAAATAGTAGTCTGTGCTGTAGTAAAGCTAAGAATAGTGTGGACAGTTTGAGATAGAATAGTCAGGGAAGATCCAAAGAAGGATATGAGTGAGGAGAATAAACCAGAATCGAGGTGAAGTACTGGAAAGAATTCCTGGGAAGAGGTTATAGCAAGTACTGAATTTCAAGGCACAGATGAGCTTGCCCAGTAGGATGGCAAGAGCATCCATTGTGATTTGTGAAGAGGAATGTATTTTATTCCTTTGAAATGTTTGTCTTTCTTTAATCCTATTTTTTCCCAATATGAGAACAGTTCATCACTGTCAGAAGATTACAGTGATTCATGATAGGAGTAGGAAAAGCAATAGTCTCCTCTAATTTGCTTTCCTCTCTCCCTGCCTCACAGCTGAAGTCTACTTTTTGATGCATACTTTCCCCACATCTTTCTTTTTTTGCCTTCTTGAGTAAATTAAGCAATTTTAAGTGATTACACTTATCTTTTAAAAATGCTTATTTTTCAAAGCATCCAAATTTAGTGTATTAAACAATAAATGAGATACCTAATATCTGGTTCTTTAGTTGGCATTACTATCACAAGAAATTAGTTGTCTTCTAAGATTTCTTCGAAGATTAAAGGAGTCATTTGTTATATATAACATGTATAGCTATTAATGTATTAAGAACAAACTTAAAAATTTGTCTTATCTATAATATGAAGTTTATTCAGCAATAAAGAATATAGAGAATGGAAAAACTAACTTTAAGAATATAGAAAGTAAAGTCAGCAAGCAATATTTTGTTGAAGTTATTTGCAAGAAACCATTTAGTCTTTCTAATGTCTTTTATGTACAGGAAATTTGTATGCCTAAGATTTTTGCTTACTTGGTTTTCTCTCATTGTTTTTTGAATACTTAAACTATTGTGTTAGTTATAAATGTTAATTTTAATGATTTAGAAAATGTTAAAATGCACTAAAGCAAATTTATGTTCAGCTATTACACCTGACTATAGAGTGATCTAGCTTAATGAAACAACATATAACTTTAGTTTGGTAAGCTTCTTTGGACAAACCATGTCATGTTTGCATGTATGTGTCATAAAATAAAAGGAAAAGTTGTACTATAGAAATTGGGAAAAATGTGGACATAGCTTAGTTTTGCTCTTTAAATTCAGGGGAATTAAGGTATATAATAGTTTCAATAAATTAAAGTTCAAAATTTGATGCCTCAGATAAAGATGTCAACATTTCATTTCACATAGCATTAATTAAGTGACGTTGTGCACTTTGGATAAATTTAAAAAATTAATTTTAAGCCCCGAAGAAGAGTGAGGTGGAAGAAAGGGTGTTAGGTAAAGAATGAAGTTAAAAGTTTCAAGTATTATTTCAATTTAAAGACATCAAATTTATATAATCTTAAAATCTTTGTATACTTCCATTTCCTTTTTCATTTTAGCTTGTTACAATTTTTATTTTATTTTATTTTTTAGGCCACAATAAGCCAGCTAAGGAGTGAACTTGCTAAAGGGCCTCAGGAAGTTGCTATATATGTGCAGGAACTACAAAAACTTAAAAGTTCAATTAATGAATTAACACAAAAAAATCAGGTGAGAACTTTAAAGGTACATATTTATCTAAAGTTTTAATTTGCATTTTTGATTTTTATACTGCTTTGAGCTAGCTTCTTTGTGTGTGTGTATACAGACATATACACACACTATATATAGTTAAGTACGTCACATGGCTGTAAAAACCAATCTCCAAAATGCTTTCCATCTTGCAAAACTCATCTGTTTCTTGCCTAAGCTCAAGACAACCACCATTATTTTTTTTCTCTCTGACTTTTGGGTTGCTTCCATCTTTTTTGGCTATTGTGAATAATACTGCTCTGAACATGGGTACATAAATATTTCTTTGAGACTTTGCTTTCATTTCTTTTGGGAATATACCCAGAAGAGGAACTGCTGGATCATATGTTAATTCTGTTATTAATTTGGGGGGGAACTACTGTACTGATTTCCACTGTGACTACCATTTTACATTCCTACCAACAGTATATAAAAGTTTCAGTTTATCCACATCCTCACCAACACTTGTTTTACTTTCTCTTTTCATTTTTTTTCCTTGAAAGTACTCATCTTAATGGGTGTAAGTTGGTATCTCTCTGTGGTTTTGATGTACATGTTTCTAATGAGTGGGTTGTTGAGAATCTTTTTAATGAGCTTGTTGGCTTTTTAATTTTAATGAGATAAGTTTACTTTTTGTTATTGAGTTGTAGGGATTCTTTCCATATTCTGTATATTAACCCCTTATCAGGTAAATGATGCAGCCCCTTATCAAATACATGATTTGCAAATCCTTTTCACTTTATTGTTATTGTTTGATGCACAGAAGTTTTACATATTGATGTAGTCTGGTTTAGCTACTTTCACTTTTGTTGTTTATGTTTTGGGTGTCATGTCCCAGAAACTGTCAAATTGAGTTACATAAATTTTTTAACCCTATATTTTCTTCTAAGATTTTTATAGTTTTAGGTCCCATGTTTAAGACTTTGATTCATTTTGAACTAACTTTGTATATGCTGTAAGGTAAAGGTTCTAATTTCATTATTTTGCATGTGGATATTGATTTTCCTTAGCACAATTTGTTGAGAAGACTATTCTTTCTGTATTGAATGCTCATAATACTCTTGTTAAAAATTATTTGATTATTATCTTATCTGTTTGGGCTCCTACAACAAAATACCATAAATGGAGTAACTTATAGTTAACAGAAAAATGTTTTTTGCTCTTCTGTAGACTGGCAGATTTTATATTTTGTAAGGGCCTGCTTTCTGGTTCATAGATGGTATCTTCTTTCTATATCCTTATTAGGGATATCTCTCAGGTTTCTTTTTGTGAGGGCACTAATTTCATTGATGAGGGACTTTACTCTCATAATCTAATAACCTCTCAAAGGCCCAGACTCTAATAATCATCTCCCTGGGGGTTAGGATTTTAGCAGTTGAATTTGAGGAGGACACAAGCACTGAGATCTTAACAATCGTGTATATGAAAGTTTATTTCTGGGCTTTCTATTCTACTGCTCTATTTTTATACCAGTATTATACCATTTTGATTACTAAAACTTAATAAGCCTGCCTTATTCATGGATTTTTTTACATGCAGTTTTGACCAAGCATGCTCATCAATCAACCAATAAATAAAAGAAATTTCAAAAAACAAAAATTTAAAATTTCTGTGTGTGCACTCCAGTTGATTTGAGCAGCTCTCAGTCAGTCCTGGGTTATCCTCAGTTGTGTTCAAGTCATGTTTAAATCATCAGCTGAGTGTTTCTTTGCCCTTAATTTTGTTAAAATATGCCTCCTAAAAAGCAGATGGTGCTCCAAAAGCAAGGTAGAAGTTATGGTTATCCTCCAAGCCAAAATGGCATGTAATGTGCTTAATTTGAGTGACTAAAGTGAAATATTTAGATCTGTTAAAAGACAGCATGTCTTTAGTGGAAGTTGTTAAATCAGGCATTTGCAGTACAATATTAAACTCAATGAATCCTGAGCATTCATGTTTTTTTCCAATGGCAATCTCCTTGTAACCGTAAACCCATGGCTATCAAAGGTCTAATATAAGTTTTGAAATCAGAAGGGTGAGACTTCTACTTGCAATTATTTCTATATTTTTAACATTAATGTTTAAATGAGCAATGATAATATTTATGTCAGAGCAGATGGTATTAGTATGGATGTTTCCCCACCTATACCTTTACTTTCTTGGTGGTAGGAGAGTAAAGAGTTATTAAACCATTTTCTTCATAGATGTGGTAAATATATATATTGGCTCTATTTTAATAACTTAGACCTAATATTTTGGTGAACTATAGGAAGGGAAAAGCAAGAAAGAAAAGAAAGTGACAGTAGGGAAGAAATAGATAAATATGAATTGGCTCTAAATGTTAAGCCTCCTTCCAGCAGCCATGTGAATGAGCTTGCAGGCACTTCTTCCTATCAAGAAATTACCTCTAGTCAGCAGCTGATGGCAGCCTTCTGGGAGACTTTGTGGAACTACCCAGTTAAGCTGCTGTCCTCAAAAATCGAGTGGAATAATAGATACTGTTTTAAGTTGCTGCTGCTGAGACTGATGGCAGTTTGTTGCTTGTGCCCTTGCCTACCAGTTATCTTTACATTTTCAAAGTTATTAAGACTCCAAAGATTTTACTTTCTTGGAGAGATGTGGTTACTATCTCTGTGAAAACTTGCCATATTAGAAATTTAAAAGAAAATGTGAAAGTATTAATTTATTTAAAAATCATTAACCTATTAAACATTAACCTAACATTTCTTATTAAAAATGAGTATTTTCCCAAACACACAAATTTAGTAAGAATAGTGATATTTTTGTAAACTTCTTTAATATCTGTCCTTAATATAGGATATATGGATTTCCATATCTTCTTTTACATTCGGCCTGTTATGATATGGTTGAAGTATATGAAGAAAATTCATTCTTACATCGATGTGTAGTTGGAAAGGGGAGAAATATTTTGTAGCCTTTTCAGAAAATTGTCTATTTTTATTTGATACTATATTAACATTTGGTAAGTGATAGTTTCTTAGAAGTTAGTTACAACGTAGAATCTGTAACCATATCAATGTACTTTTTGTACCCTGTAACATTAAAATTCATTGGTTTATTATTCCTTTTGAGTGGATCTTTTCCTTTGCATGATTTTGTAACATCATGCATTAGTCATGTGAAAAATATTGGCTCACTAAGCTACTCAGCTCTTCCAGATGTTGACACATTTCACTGTATAATATGAAAACAATCACATACCTCATTATCACCATCAGTCTCAGAACAGGCTTTAAATATGAAGAAGCTGTCAAATTCACAGTGGTAGATACAAGTTTTCCAAGACTTCAAGCATCTTTTAGAAGCTTGTATTTTAGCACTGACATCAAATACTACCAGTTCTATTCCTTGAATTGACAGGTCCTCTTCCTATTCAAGTCTGAATAATCATAGTTTGTCATTATTTTCAATAAAATAGTGTTCCATGAAAAAAGTGTGCTTTCCCTTACTACTGTATTACACTTTGGTATTCAGCAGCACTGGTCGATTTATACATCTTATTTTGTCAGAGTTTTTCTTTTTCCTTGGTACTACAAATATCATGGTCATAAATATTTATATAAAAATTTATACATTTGTGTAAGAATTTCTCTATGTTAGAAACCCTGAAGTACAGTTGCATGATTTTAAGGTATGTTCAAATTTAAAATTGGTATTAATTATTTTTCTTTTTTTAATTTTATTTTATTATTCATATGTGCATAAAAGGCTTGGGTCATTTATCGCCCCTGCCCCCACCCACTCCCTTACCACCCACTCCGCCCCCTCCCTCTCCCCCCTACCCCCTCAATACCCAGCAGAAACTATTTTGCCCTTATTTCTAATTTTGTTGTAGAGAGAGTATAAGCCATAATAAGAAGGAACAAGGGTTTTTGCTGGTTGAGATAAGGAAAGCTATACAGGGAGTTGACTCACATTAATTTCCTGTGTGTGTGTGTTACCTTCTAGGTTAATTCTTTTTGATCTCACCTTTTCTCTAGTCCCTGGTCCCCTTTTCCTATTGGCCTCAGTTGCTTTTAAGGAATCTGCTTTAGTTTCTCTGCGTTAAGGGCAACAAATGCTAGCTAGGTTTTTAGGTCTTACCTATCCTCACCCCTCCCTTGTGTGCTGTTGCTTTTATCATGTGCTCAAAGTCCAGTCCCATTGTTGTGTTTGCCCTTGATTTAATGTCCACATATGAGGGAGAACATATGATTTTTAGTCTTTTGGGCCAGGCTAACCTCACTCAGAATGATGTTCTCCAATTCCATCCATTTACCAGCAAATGATAACATTTCGTTCTTCTTCATGGCTGCATAAAATTCCATTGTGTATAGATACCACATTTTCTTAATCCATTCGTCAGTGGTGGGGCATCTTGGCTGTTTCTATAACTTGGCTATTGTGAATAGTGCCGTAATAAACATGGGTGTGCAGGTGCCTCTGGAGTAACCTGTGTCACAGTCTTTTGGGTATATCCCCAAGAGTGGTATTGCTGGATCAAATGGTAGATCAATGTCTAGCTTTTTAAGAAGCCTCCAAGTTTTTTTCCAGAGTGGTTGTACTAGTTTACATTCCCACCAACAGTGTAAGAGGGTTCCTTTTTCCCCGCATCCTCGCCAACGCCTATTGGTGGCGGTGTTGCTGATGATGGCTGTTCTAACAGGGGTGAGGTGGAATCTTAGTGTGGTTTTAATTTGCATTTCCTTTATTGCTAGAGATGGTGAGCATTTTTTCATGTGTTTTTTGGCCATTTGAATTTCTTCTTTTGAGAAAGTTCTGTTTAGTTCACTTGCCCATTTCTTTATTGGTTCATTAGTTTTGGGAGAATTTAGTTTTTTAAGTTCCCTATATATTCTGGTTATCAGTCCTTTGTCTGATGTATAGCTGGGAAATATTTTCTCCCACTCTGTGTCTTCAGTTTAGAGACCATTTCTTTTGATGAACAGAAGCTTTTTAGTTTTATGAGGTCCCATTTATCTATGCGATCTCTTAGTTGCTGTGCTGCTGGGGTTTCGTTGAGAAAGTTCTTACCTATACGTACTAAAATTTCAGAGTATTTCCTACTCTTTCCTGTATCAACATTAGAGTTTGTGGTCTGACATTAAGATCCTTGATCCATTTTGAGTTAATCTTGATATAGGGTGATATACATGGATCTAGTTTCAGTTTTTTGCAGACTGCTAACCAGTTTTCCCAGCAGTTTTTGTTGAAGAGGCTGCTATTTCTCCATCGTATATTTTTAGCTCCTTTGTCAAAGACAAGTTGGTTATAGATTTGTGGCTTCATATCTGGGACCTCTATTCTGTTCCACTGGTCTTCATGTCTGTTTTTGTGCCAGTACCATGCTGTTTTTATTGCTACTGCTTTGTAATATAGTTTGAAGTCAGTTATTGTGATACCTCCTGCATTGTTCTTTTGACTGAGTATTGCCTTGGCTATTCGTGGCTTCCTGTGTTTCCATATAAATTTCACAGTAGATTTTTCAATCTCTTTAATGAATGTTATTGGAATTTTGATGGGAATTGCATTAAACATGTAGATTACTTTAGGGAGTATCGACATTTTTACTATGTTGATTCTACCAATCCACGAGCATGGGAGATCTCTCCACTTTCTATAGTCTTCCTCAATCTCTTTCTTCAGAAGTCTATAGTTTTCCTTGTAGAGGTCTTTCACATCTTTTGTTAGGTTTACACCTAGGTATTTGATTTTTTTTGAGGCTATTGTAAATGGAATTATTTTCATGTATTCTTTTTCAGTTTGCTCATTATTAGTGTATAGAAATGCTAATGATTTTTCTATGTTGATTTTATATCCTGCTACCTTGCTATAGCTATTGATGATGTCTAGAAGCTTCTGAGTAGAGTTTTTTGGGTCTTTAAGGTATAGGATCATGTCATCTGCAAATAGGGATATATTGACAGTTTCTTTACCTATTTGTATTCCTTTTATTCCTTCTTCTTGCCTAATTGCTCTGGCTAGGAATTCCAGTACTATGTTGAATAGGAGTGGAGAGAGTGGGCATCCTTGTCTGGTTCCTGATTTTAGACGGAATGGTTTCAGTTTTTCTCCATTAAGTATAATTCTGGCTGTAGGTTTGTCATATATAGCTTTTATAATACTGAGGTACTTTCCTTCTATTCCTACTTTTCTTAGAGCTTTTATCATGAAATGGTGTTGGATCTTATCAGAGGCTTTTTCTGCATCTATTGAGATGATCAAGTGGTTTTTGTCTTTGCTTCTGTTAATGTGGTTTATTACATTTATTGATTTTCATATGTTGAACCACCCCTGCATCCCTGGGATGAAGCCTACTTGGTCGTGGTGAATAATCTTTTTGATGTGTTGTTGAATTCGGTTTGCCATTATTTTGTTGAGGATTTTTGCGTCAGTGTTCATTAAGGAGATTGGCCTATAGTTCTCCTTTTTGGAGGTGTCTTTGCCTGGTTTTGGGATAAGTGTAATACTGGCTTCATAAAATGTGTTTGGCAGTTTTCCTTCCCTTTCTGTTTCGTGGAACAGTTTAAGGAGGGTTGGTATCAGTTCTTCTTTAAAGGTCTGATAGAATTCAGCAGAGAATCCATCAGGTCCTGGACTTTTCTTTTTGGGGAGACTTTTTTTTTTTTCATTTTTCTTTTATTATTCATATGTGCATAAAAGGCTTGGTTCATTTCTCTCCCCTGCCCCCACCCCCTCCCTTACCACCCACCTGCCCCCTCCCTCTCCCCCCCACTCAATACCCAGCAGAAACTATTTTGCCCTTATTTCTAATTTTGTTGTAGAGAGAGTATAAGCAATAATGGGAAGGAACAAGGGTTTTTGCTGGTTGCGATAAGGATAGCTATACAGGGCATTAACTCACATTGATTTCCTGTGCATGGGTGTTACCTTTTAGGTTAATTCTTTTTGATCTAACCTTTTCTCTAGCACCTGTTCCCCTTTTCCTATTGGCCTCAGTTGCTTTAAGGTATCTGCTTTAGTTTCTCTGCATTAAGGGCAACAAATGCTAGCTAGTTTTTTAGGTGTCTTACCTATCCTCACCCCTCCCTTGTGTGCTCTCGCTTTTATCATGTGCTCATAGTCCAATCACCTTGTTGTGTTTGCCCTTGATCTAATGTCCACATATGAGGGAGAACATACGATTTTTGGTTTTTTGAGCCAGTCTAACCTCACTCAGAATGATGTTCTCCAATTCCATCCATTTACCAGCGAATTGATTGCAACTTCAATTTCATTTTGTGTTATATATCTATTCAGGTGATTAATTTCCTCTTGGTTCAGTTTTGGAAGATCATATGTATCTAGAAATCTGTCCATTTCATTAAAATTTTCAAATTTATTTGAATATAGGTTCTCAAAGTAGTCTCTGATGATTTCCTCGACTTTCATGGTGTTTGTTGTTATCTCCCCTTTTGTATTCCTGATCCTACCAATTTGGGTTTTTTCTTTCCTCATTTTAGTCAGGTTTGCCAGGGGTCTATCAATCTTGTTTATTTTTTCAAAGAACCAACTTTTTGTTTCATTAATTCTTTGTATGGTTTTTTGGTTTCTATTTCGTTGATTTCAGCTCTTATTTTTATTATTTCTCTCCTTCTATTTGTTTTGGGATTTGCTTGTTCTTGTTTTTCTAGGAGTTTGAGATGTATCATTAGGTCATTGATTTGGGATCTTTCAGTCTTTTTAATATATGCACTCATGGCTATAAACTTTCCTCTCAGGACTGCCTTAGCTGTGTCCCGTATGTTCCGATAGGTTGTGTTTTCATTTTCATTGACTTCCAGGAACTTTTTAATTTCCTCTTTTATTTCATCGATGCTCCATTCTTCATTAAGTAATGAGTTATTTAGTTTCCAGCTGTTTGCATGTTTTTTGTCTTTACTTTTGTTGTTGAGTTCTACTTTTACTGCATTGTGATCAGATAGTATGCGTGGTATAATTTCTATTTTCTTGTATTTGCTAAGACTTGCTTTGTGCCCTAGGATATGATCTATTTTGGAGAAGGTTCCATGGGCTGCTGAGAAGAATGTATATTGTGTAGAAGTTGGATGAAATGTTCTGTAGACATCAACTAGGTCCATTTGATCTATTGCATATTTTAGATCTTGGATTTCTTTATTTAAGTTTCCCACAACCACTGTGTTGGCATTTATATATGCTTTTAGGTCTTTCAGGGTATGTTTGATGAAATTGGGTGCGTTGACATTGGGTGCATACAGAGTGATAATTATTATTTCCTTTTGGCCTATTTCCCCTTTTATTAGTATGGAATGTCCTTCTTTATCTCGTTTGATCAATGTAGGTTTGAAGTCTACTTTGTCAGAGATAAGTATTGCTACTCCTGCCTGTTTTCGGGGGCCATTGGCTTGGTAAATCTTCTTCTAGCCTTTCATCCTTAGCCTATGCTTATTTCTGTCATTGCGATGGGTCTCCTGTATGCAACAAATTGTTGGATCTTCTTTTTAATCCATTTTGTCAAGCGGTGCCTTTTGATGGGTGAATTAAGTCCATTAACATTAAGTGTTAGTACTGATAGGTATGTGGTGATTCCTGTCATTTAGTTGTCTTAGTTGTTTGAATTTTGATTGTGTGTACCTAAGTTGAGGTCACTCTCTACTTTCTTGCTTTTTCTTTTCCTGTGGTTTGGTGCTGCCTGTCCTTTCATGGTTAAGTTGGGTTTCACTTTCTGTGTGCAGAATCCCTTGAAGAATCCTTTGCAGTTGTGGCTTTGTGGTCACGTATTGTTTTAGTTTCTGCTTATCATGGAAGACTTTTATTGCTCCATCTATTTTGAATGATAGTTTTGCTGGGTAGAGTATCCTGGGGTTGAAGTTATTTTCATTCAGTGCCCGGAAGATCTCACCCCACGCTCTTCTTGCTTTTAATGTTTCTGTTGAGAAGTCTGCTGTGAGTTTGATGGGTTTACCTTTGTGTGTTACTTGTTTTTTCTCTCTTACAGCCTTCAATATTCTTTCCTTAGTTTGTGAACTTGTTGTTTTAATGATGATATGTCGTGGGGTAGTTCTATTTTGATCTGGTCTGTTTGGTGTCCTGGAGGCCTCTTGCATCTGTATGGGAATATCTTTCTCTAGATTTGGGAAATTTTCTGTTATTTATTTTGTTGAATATATTACGCATTCCCTTTGCTTGCACCTCTTCTCCTTCTTCGATGCCCATGATTGTCAAGTTTGGTCTTTTGATGGAGTCGGTGAGTTCTTGCATTTTCTTTTCACAGGTCTTGAGTTGTTTAATTAATAGTTCTTTGGTCTTTCCTTTCATTACCATTTCATCTTCAAGTTCTGAGATTCTGTCTTCTGTTTGTTCTATTCTGCTGGATTGGCCTTCCGTTTTGTTTTGCAGTTCTGTTTCGTTCTTTTTCTGAGGTTTTCCATATCCTGGCTGTTTTCCTCTTTTATGTTGTCTATTTTTGTCCTGAGTTCATTTATCTGTTTATTCATTGTGTTCTCTCTTTCACTTTGATGTTTATACAGTGCTTCTATGGTTTCCTTTATTTCTTCTTTTGTTTTTCAGATTCTCTATTTTTATTGTCTTGGAATTTCTTGAGTGTCTCCTGTACATTTTGGTTGACCCTATCCAGTATCAGCTGTATAAAATTCTCATTGAGTACCTGTAGTATGTCTTCTTTTAAATTATTCTAGTTGGCTTCATTGGGTCCTTTGGCATAGTTTAATCTTCATTTTGTTGGAGTCTGGATCTGAGTACCTGTTTTCTTCATTCCCCTCTGGTTCCTGTACTAATTTTTTGCTGTGGGGAAACTGATTTCCCTGTTTTTTCTGTCTTCCCATCATTGTCTTTGGTGTTGTTACTGTCCCTGTACTATGTGCAATTTTCTAGCTTGTAATAAAAACAGTGGTAATATTTAGAATGGAAGGGTGAGCTGAGATGGAAAGCAAGAAGTTAAAGAAATGAGAAAAACAAATACACAGACTGGAGGGAGAAAACAGAACAATGTGTCAGACAAGAAGATTTCAAAGATATAAACAGGGAGCTTTAGTGTACTAATCGACAGTAAGCTGAACAGACATTAGAGAGACAGAGAGAGGATTGAAAATCAAAAGTAAAAAAAAAAGGTAAGAATAAAAATAAAAAATCAGTAAATGAAAGAAAAATCTAGTTATAAAAATGTATTAAAATAAAATGAAAAAATAGAAAATTAAAAAAAACCAAAAAACCTCCAAGTTCAAATGCGGTGACGTCACAGTCTCCAATCTTGGAGATGTTGCCTCAGATGTTGTTCTGTAGTTGTCTCATCAAAGGGGATGCATAAAGAAGAACAAAACTACACACACACACACGCACAAAAATAACCCCACAAGTGTCCCAAGTTCAAATGCAATAAAGTTTCAGTAAGTTTTTCAGCTTGCAGGTGTAATTCGGTTGTTTTCTCATCAAAGGTAGGGAGACAAAGGAAAAAAAAAAAAAAGAGTCTGGAGACAGTTCTGAGAATGGTTTCTGCAACTGTGGCTTGCCTGCCCACTGTTGTTAGCCTCCTGTTGCTGGAGGCGTTATTTATGCAGATCTCTGGGGTGAGCTTAGCACTCACCTGGCCCCACAGGCTTTGTTTGCTCAGATTTCTCCTGTGCGTGAGCCTCTGCTACAAGCTTTCTCCTTTCCAAGCACTGGGAAAGGTGACACTGCACCCGGGTTCTCAGGCCTGTGTGTTTATTTACAGTTCATGTGGGAGGTGGGTCTTTCCCCCTCTCCTGTGCAGTTCTCCTCCCACTGCCACTTTCACAAGCTTTCCTGCTACTGATTACTGGCCGGTGCTGCTGCTCCTGCCAGCCGCCATGTTGTTTACAGCTCACGTGGGAAGTGGGTCTTCCCTTCTCTCCTGTGGAGTTTTCCTCCCTCCTCCACTCTCACCAGCTTTCCCGCTCCTGGTTGCTGGGTGCGCACCCCCGCTCCCACCAGAGGCTCTCCAGCCTGCCCTGCTTGTTTATTTACAGTTTATTTACAGTCCCGGGAAGGATTCCCTTCCCCCAATCTTCAGCGCTCAGGGCTTCCCACCCTCTTTTCTGCATGTCTTATTTGTTCTTATTGCTTATTACTCAGTTTCTTTTTGTCTCAGGGTTGGAGGTCAGTCTGTCCAGGGGGCTATGCTGCTCTGGCCCATGCTTGTCTGTTGGGGTACCGCAGTACGGAGAAGCTCACCTGGTCCGCATCTTCCCAAGCTGTCTGGGCGCCGGCGACTGGCGGCCCCGGGGCCGTCCTTGTTTCTCCGTTTAACGTGAAGTGGAGATTCTCTGCGCCAGCAGGAAGTGTGGAGGGGTCAAAGTTATGCCTTTTCTCAGTGATTATACCTGCAAAGTGTGTCTCCGGCATCTCTCCAAGATTTCACTATAGGAGGCTCGCTTTCTGCTTCCTCCCTCTAGCCACCATCTTGGAATTCTATAATGTATTTTTTATCTGCACTAACTTTTATTGTCATACTGCTACTTATTTTTTGGCAGCACTGGGGTTTGAACTCAGGGCCTCACACTTGCTACGCAGCACTCTTACAGCTTAAGCCACTGTGCCAGACCTTTTTTTGTGATAGGTTTTTTTCAAGTTTGGATCTCTGGAACTGTTTGCCCAGAGCTGGCTTTGAACAGTGATCCTCCTGATCTCTGTCTTCTGAGTAGCTCGGATTACATGTGTGAGTCACTGATGCCCAGCTGTATGTTGTTTTAAAAATTGCTTTAGTTTGTTTTGTTTTTAGCCCAGTAGCCTAGGCTAGCCTTGGAGTCACAATCTTCCTGCCTCTGTATCCCGAGTGCTGGAACCACAGGAATGTGCCACCATGCCTGGCTCCAAATATTTTTAATCCACAGGTTGGTTGAGGATCCCACAGATATGGAGGACCAACCAACTGTATATATTTACACACACATACATGCACATGTGAATACACAAATTATTGAAGAAAGTGACATTTCTATTTTTAGATAATATATGGAGTTAACCTGATTTAGTGTTGTAAAATTGGAAAATTTTTGAATGGGGACTAATAAGATCTACTAATCTTAATAACACCTTACATGAATATAATCCATCACAGTTTTTTTTCCCTATACTGGGAATTGATTGCTAGTCTGAGCAAACACAGAGCATATGCCTTTCCTTATTTTCCTTGGTATCTAGCCCCTACACCCTCCTCACCCCATGTCTTTGACAAACCATAATTATTGACAGTAGTAAAATCCAAGTGCTTTGAATTTGGAAGTCTCTGTACATGGTCTTTTTTAAGGCTATTATGAAAAACATCTTGTGTAGCTCTTGTGGGTCTGAGGAATCCTTAAGGTATATAGGTAATGTTGTAATATATAATAAATGGAAAGATAATTGTTTTGTGTTATTAAGGTTTTCAGCTTTTAATCATGTTTATAATTACTAGTCTTGAAACCTTAAAAACAAAATGAGAGGGAGGTGGCGATCAGGGGGATCACAGTTTGAGGCCAATACAGGCAAATAGAGACCCCCATCTCAACAAACAAGCCAGGGATGGTGTCATGCCATGTAATCCCTGCTAAGTGAAAGGCTGTAGGTAGGAGGATTACGGTCCAAAGCCAGCCCTTGGACAAAAACACAAGACCGTTATTTGAAAAATAACTAAAGCAAAGAAAGGCTTGGGGGTATGACTCAAGTTGTAGAGTACCTGCCTAGCATGTGCAAGTATGAGGCCCCACGTTCAAATCCCAGTATGACAAAAAGGAAGAAACCTCTTTGTTAGTTTCTAATAAAAGTTATTGACATTAAGCAAATTCTGCAGTTGAGTTTAATTAACTATTTTCATGTAAATTCTAAACAAAATCATTTTGCTTAGCTAAGGTTACTAATATTATTAGTCATTGTAAGAGATAAGTTACTTTTTGAGTCTCTCCTGTCGCCCTTTCACATCCTTATTGCTCTCCCCAACAGTCTCAGTTTTAAGATGTTCTTAGGGCAAAGTGAGAGCCAGATATGGTAAGAAGTTATTATATTGTGTATTTCTGTTGCACTGCAAAATATAGTTGCACTGTGGATTCTGTACCCACAGATTTAACCAACTCTGGATCAGGAAAAAAAATCTATATTAAACAGGTGCAGGTTGTTTTTTCTTGTCATTATTCTGTAAACTATGTAACAATTATTTCCATAGAATTTACATTGTACTAGGTGTAATAAGTAATCTAAAGATGATTGAAAACACATGGAGAATATGCATAGGTGTGTCAATAGCACTATATTATTCAGAGAGTTGTGCATCCACAGATTTTGTTATCTTTGGCGAGTCTTGGAACCAATACTGAGACCACTGTAGTGTATTGATGTGACCAGCATTGTGTCACAGGCATCTTTAAATTCTGGGTTTGCCATGTACTGTCCGTTTTCTTTTCTGCTAAGAGGTATATTATAGCCACTTGTCTCGTAGGATTGATGTGAATATTAAGTAAAGTAGTAAGATGTTAATGTGCTTATTTGATTTTTAGTAAGCACCTCAGTGAATGTTGGTTTTGTCATTTGTCTTGCTTAGTGTTGTGATAACAATGTTGGGTCAAGCCCAAAGTCAAAGTTTTCCTAACTTATTACCTACTAAATCAGCAAAGACCTTTGTAGAACTCAAAACTTTTTCGCTGAGTCTTTAAGGATGCTACGGAACATTGCACATATCAGTGGGGTTAATGGCATTTCATTTTAAAAAGTAGATATATAAAAGGCATGGAACCATATAAGAACAGATACAGCTCATAAATTCTAAGATGTCAGTTAGCTTGATATAAAGTATTAAAAATGTCATTCTTTTTTATTCATTCTTGTTATCTCGGCAAGTAACAAATAATGAATGAAGCCTAATAGAAGGTATGTTAGCTTTGTCATTACTGTGACAGAATGCCTGACGTAAATGATTTCAAAAGAGGAAAAATTTATTTAGCTCACCATTTCAGAGGTATCAGTCCATTATGGTGGGTAGGGCATGGCGTGCCTTTTGGGTGTAAAATTATGTACTGTGAATGGATTAGTTTCTTTTAAAAAGATTGAAACTAGTTTGTCTTTTTGAAATAAAATTTAGTTATGTGCTTCTGGGCAATTAAGGAGATGGATTTTGGTTAATTTTTTAGGACAAATGAATTTTGTATAGTTACTGGTTGCCATGTATTTCTGTTTCTTGAAGAGTAAAGTTGTCTGAAGTGTGTGCAGAAGTGATGAAATTGTTTGGTCACTTTTATTAGTAAACTTGTGGAAAAGAAGCCTATTAATTTTACTAGGCTTAATTTTTGTACCATATGTTAAAATTACATTTGATTGAAGTCCTAAGTATATGAGAGGGTCATTGTGTTATGAAATTCAGTAGCTTAGAATATTCTTTAAAGAAGATACAGATCAATGAATAGACTTGATTTAGCTTATGAATTCTAAAGTGAGTTGTGATTTTCCTAACATTTTACTATATGTTTGTAGAATAGGTAGCAGGAGTCATATATATGTGTTCCTTGAGTCCTCTGACAACTTTTGAAACTCAATTCAAACTTTATTATTTTCAAGTGATCTTAACAGTTATCCCCACCTGATTTTGCTCATTAAAAAAGAAATACATATCATGCACTCCTTTTTCTTTTCTTTTTGAGTGCTGGTATTCAACTTAGGGCCGTGTGCATGCTCAGCATGTCCTGCACCACTACACCACCTCCCCACACTTTGTTTCCTCGTTCTTGCTTGTATATTTTAAGTGCCTGAGAAAAGATTTTTGTTATGTGTGTTACATTTACATTATAATCTGTTTAGTGTACAGAGATTTTGATTATCTAACTTTTGTATTATACCCTTCTGTCATGCTGCATATGGGAAATATCCACTGATTTGACTCATCAGGTGCTTAGAGTGCCTTCTTATCCTGGCTATGTTTCTCACAAAAGTGGCTGAAAATTCTGGTCCATAGTTTATGTGTAAATATGTTGACTTAAAATGTTCATTGTTAGTTATAACAATACCATTGAATCAGACTTTGAGATTTAATTTAGGCTGGTTGATCCAGATCTTTGATTGAGGGTGTTATTTTTATACTTGATAGTGTTGAGTAAAATAATATATGAGGAAGGTGTTATCTTTAGATCATTATTTTTGTATTTCTAGAAACAGAATTGGAGTAATTTTAGCTTGTGTCTCTAAAATATGGTCTTTTTAAGGAAAAAAATTCAATCAGTAGTAACAGAAACACACTAGAACAGAGAATAATTGTTTTGCTAAAGCTCTTACCAATGAAATTACAAAGCCAAAACCAGAATTGGCATACTATGTATATATATTGTTTATTCAAAAATTCCTGTTGGAAGAAAGATTGGTTTTAATTTTTTAACTCAAGAGTAAATATATAACTGTGTTGCATACCCCCCAAAATCCAGTAGATTTTAATGTTTTTATTTTATGTCAACATTTTCTTGGCAATTCTTATTATAAGTAGAATTGAGTCATGCAGACCAATGATAAAATCAAAGTTAGTATGTAAAAATTCTTATTTTTAAATGTTTTATTCTTTTTATTATTGTTGTACTAGGCTTACACTTTGTGATATTTATCCAGATTCTTACAATATATCATAGTTGAATTCACTTTTCTTTTAAAAATTCTCCTTTTAATCATTCTCCTTTTAAAAATTCTAGAGTAGAATATTTTCATTTTAACATTGACTTAACATGTCATAGCAGATAGTAAGGCTTCAAAGATTGTTTGCAAAATTGGTATAATTAAATATATTGGGAAAAAGTAAATTGTGAAATTGATATTTCAGAACTTGACAGAAAAGTTGCTGAAGAAAGAACTTGATTATACCCAGTTAGAGGAGAAGTATAATGAAGAATCTGTGAGTAAGAAGAATATTCAAGCAACCCTTCATCAAAAAGATCTAGATTGTCAACAGCTGCAGTCAAGATTATCTGCATCTGAAACCTCACTGCAGAGGATACAGGCAGAACTAAGTGAAAAAGGAGAGGCTACTCAAAAGCTCAAAGAAGAATTATCTGAAGTAGAGACCAAGTACCAGCATCTTAAAGCAGAGTTTAAACAGCTACAACAACAGAGAGAAGAAAAGGAGCAGCATGGGTTGCAACTCCAGAGTGAAATTAATCAAGTAAGAGATGATAGTTCTATTTGTTGCAATTTTCCCTATGATTTCTTCTTAGTGTGCTTGATGGTTATTTGTTTATAGTATAGTTCATGTTGAAAATTGTCATTTAATTAACTCTTAGGTTTTATGTCCTATAGTGTTGCAAATCTCATTTCCTTTAATTTCAACTTCCCATAAGAAAAAAAAACCCTATCTGTCATATAGCATTGCTGTGGAGTATTTATGAATTGACACATATAAATTGCTTAGAATAGTACCTGACATATAGTAGGTACTTACTAGATTTTAGGTATTATAATTAATTCACGTTATTGACCAATTTTAGGTTTAAAAATTCTTATCTCTTTTTTGTACTTTTAAAAACATAATTATTATAAAACAAATAGTATAAAATTAGATATTTCAAAAGTATTTTACATTTTTATTAGTTTTTTGTTTATTTGCACTTTGTCCACCATCTCCATTGGACTATGAACTCCACAGTTTGAGAAATTTGTTTCACTTTGTACTCTATAAACTCTCTGCTCAGGGCATTTAATTACTATTTATTCAAATGATAGAAGAAAACTGACCTTCCCTTTTTTAATATCCTTAAAGAGTATAAGCATGAACTGGATTTGTTTTGCTCTCCACTGTGTCTTCAGCATCCCCTACCGTTCTGACAAAATTAGATAGCTTGTGATTGTCAAAAAAGGGTTTGAAAATGAAGTAGTCTATTTGTTTCTCATTTGTGTTCATGAGCACATCTAAAATAGCCACAGAGATGTGGATAACAATTTGTTACATAATTGAAAGATCAGATGTAACTAATTTATTTCCTAAAAATTATCTGACATGCTATCTCAAATAGCATGGTTTATAAGCATGGAATTAGGAGCCAACTGCCTAGAATTCAGTTCAGTAGCTTACAAATTGTGTGATCATAGGCAAGTTACTTAATTTGTGCCTCAGTTTACTCATTTGTAAAGTAAGAATAATAATGGAACGTTCTTCATAGGGTTGTTATAAGGATTAGATTAGTTATTTGTATTTAGAAGAGCGTCTGTAGCTTAAGGAATATAATGAGTACAGACCTATCTAAGTATATAAAACTGAGTTTATTAGAGACTGTATGTTTCAGTTTATAATTTAGGGTATAATTCTAATCCATATTATTTCCACATTGCATTTTAACTTCTTTTTCCTTAACATCTTTGTTCTAAAATGATATAGATATAATTGTTTAAGTGATGTTGGCCTGCTTCCATGCATGAGCAGCTTTAATTTGAGATTCTTTTCTTTGTGAAAGATAAAGGATTTATCTGGAGTCTTAAAACTTATTTATAAGACAAGTCTCACGCCTTTAGTAAGTCAGTACACATTTCAGAGCAGTAGTTATCTTTATTTCAGTGGTTCTCAACTCTGATTGCACATCAAAATCATTATTCTTATCTAGGTCTCACTCTTGATCCAATTAAATAATAATCTCTGGCATAAGCCTGATCATTGGTATATTGAAAAATTTCTTACATTATTTTACTGTGCAACCAAGATTGGAAAATGCTGCTTTTAAAAATGTTACATTTCAGCAAGTAATTTCTGAACATTCCAGAAACTAAATATTGTCTGGTTCTTGTTTTGAAAACATGAATTCTTGGGCTCAAGATCAAATGTATGAAATCTAAATTTCTGGGGGAAAAGTCTAATTCTGTGTATATTAACAATAATTTCAAGGGATTCTTAGCCAACAAATTTAGGCACTAGGCATGTGTGATGCCTGTTTGTATGACTTCAAGCATGTGGGTGCTTGAAATATGAACTTGCTTTGAAGGTTTCCTTTTTTTTCAGATATCAAGATTGGCTCTTTTCATGAGTATAGAAAGTTTGAGTAATTGTTACAGTGCGTTTTCTCTTTGCTGATTTATAAGTTTATTGTGAACTCTTAATTTGTATTCCCAAACCAGAACAGAAAGCAAAAGAATTAAAAGGAGAGAGTTGTCAGGGTGCTGAGCACAAGAACGAACTAAATGTGTGCTTTCTGTTTATGGTTAGTTAGACATAGGTAATGTGTAAGAATATAAATTTCCTTTTTGTAACAAATATTACTTTTGTAATAAATTACATATAAATAACTGATAGCCACAGGTTGTTTCATTGCCTAAGGAAGAATGACTACACAATTTTTTATATAACATTTTTTTTCCTTGACAATTATTAGTTTTTGTGGAGAAATATGTGAGTATAGGTATATAAATATGTATTTATGTATACAATTTATAGAATAGAGAAAATATGACAAATACCATAGACTCAAGATATTTTCAGATTTAACTTGAATGGTTTTGACTATAAGCAATTGTATAGAAATGCTTGTTATTAAATATAATTTTACTGAGGCACAGGCGTTTGATTTTCTGTGGTATGCAGCTAAGTGTTCTCAGTGTTTAAGCCTTGCCAAATTAGGATGCAAGTATCCTAATCTCCAGGCAACTCTTTTGTTCTGTACTCCCATCATATGTACATTAATTCTTCTGAAATTAATACAAACTGTTTTCTTTCTTTTTTTAATGAAAAAAGAAGAAATTGAAACTCCTTTCTCTACTCCCCCTGGAAAAACTAACAATTATTTCTTTATTAGAAAAAATAATTAAGAAGATAATGGTTCTTAGCTCCAGGACAAATTTCTCCTTTAGTTTTAACTTGGTAGCATCTGCCCCTTAGCTCCCAGTGCTAGAGATTAAACCCAGGGCCTTGCACATGAGAGGCAAGTGCTTTACCACTGAGTGATATACCCTCAACCCCTGGGTTGTATTTTTAAAGTTGATGAGTGAGGATCGCCTAACATTTAAAAAGAAGTAGAATTGTTTTCTCAATTTTATATAGAAATTATGTGCCAATTTAAGGACTTGGGAATGCTTTGGGCTATATCTGATATCCAAATGCAAAAAGTCAACTGGCTCTTAACTATGGAAAACCAACTGTGATCATGGATCACCAACTGTGATCATGGATCCTTTAAAAATACTGTGAAATAGGTCTGAGTGCCCTGAGTATCTTAAATTTTAAGTTTTGTTTTATTATTTTAAGTTCCTCAAGTGATAACAATTCTTATATCCAAACAAGAGTGCCTGGTCCCCTGTATTTTTTTTTTTAAAGAAAGCAACGCAACAGAAACAAAATATTTAATGCTTAGTCATAACTGTATGTGATTCGTTATAATTGATGTGATTAAAATTCAGTTGTAATTTAAATTGATATATAGATCATAGGTTTATCCAAAGCATCATGAAAATTAAGATAGTTTACTTATATTGGTGAAAAATAAAATACAGCTTGGAAAGTAGGTGGTATTTAGTTTACATACATATACAAACATGTACATACTTTTATTTCTTTGTTAAAGTTACATAGCAAGCTTTTGGAGACTGAGCGCCAGCTAGGGGAAGCCCATGGTAGGCTGAAAGAGCAGAGACAGCTTTCAAGTGAAAAGTTGATGGATAAAGAACAACAAGTAGCTGATTTACAACTCAAACTTTCTCGTTTAGAAGAACAGGTAAGCTAACATTTTAAAAGAGTTGATACTAACAAAGTTTTGGTAGTCTTGTAGCCTATCAATAGGCTTAAATATGGGTTTATTCATCAGTCTTCTTAATTGTCAAGAACTTTCACTGGACTTTTTTTCACTTTGAAGTGAGCTTTTCTCCTTCCCAATAAAAACATCCTACTTAGCTAACATATTCTGTTTGTTTTGAGACAGAGAGTTGCTATATAGCTCAGTGTGACCTTGAGCTTGTGATCTGCCTGCCTCAGCCTCCCAAGTTCTGGGATTGTAGGAGTATACTACCATGCCTGGCTATTAACTGCATTTTTAAGTTACTACATTTTATTGTGATTGTATTACTTAAAGGGTTCAACAAAAATGCACAAAGAAGATGCTTTTTTTTTTTTTAGCTTTAGGGAAAAAACTTTCTGGAGTTGACCCTCCATTAGGCTGTTGAAGTCTTCCTAACCAGGAAGAACCACTTACAATGAAACAGTGAATAGTGAATAGTTGTTGAGAGTCATTAAGTACATGTGGTTTGTGCACATACACTGAGCTTATATATATTTAAAAACTAAGCATGTGATTATTTATCCTAATTAAGGTTTTAGTTGCTCAAAAATGCTACTCTTTTATGGTTAAAGTAAAAGTTGTCATTAAATTATGTCTTTTCCTTAGCTTGAACAGATACCCAGACTTAGACTCTAGAGCTTTAGCAACAGACTTCTCTTCATATTTAAATGTGGCTGGTGATTCAGTTCTGTTTTAATGTCATTGCTATGACTTACAGAAAAATAGAAGAAGCACTGATACTATGGTTATTATTTATATAAATACATGCATTCCTTGATCATATTTGTATTTTAAAGCACTGATGAATGAAATGCCAGTCTGGAGAAAGATTTATATTCTTTTTAGGATAAAAGTCTATTGCTAGAGAATAGGTTCTTCATCATGAAATTAAGAATCTGTAAGTAATGTGGTATTGCTTTTAAAGTTGATTTCCTGTACTTTCTGAATTAATTTTTCTGTTCAGATTTTGAGAATTGAAGTAATACCAGATGTTTATGAATGATAGCATTATGTCTTAAGTTGTCAACTGACAGTCTACATTTTTTTTAAGTTGAAGGAAAAAGTAACAAATTCCACAGAATTACAGCATCAGTTGGATAAAACAAAGCAGCAGCATCAGGAACAACAAGCTCTTCAGCAAAGCACTACAGCTAAACTCCGAGAAGCCCAGGTAAGCATCATTGTGATAATTAACCTTTAAATGAGTGGCCTTCGTCATTATGCTTTTGCTATGACATTGCTAGCTAATGCAAAATACTTAGTACTTTGTGATCATTTTCAACTTTAGACAACCAAAAACTCATTTTTCTTTTGATTCCTGTGGTGAAAGTTAAAATAGCTGAAAGTTATTTGTTATAAACAAGTTTTTATTATTTATATATTTATATAAAATATTTAAAGGTATTAAATTTATCAGCTAAATGTTTCTAGTTAAATACATTTTATTTAAATTATTGATAATTATTCTGTATTATTTGCTGAAATACCTTATTTTTAAAATTCAGAAAAAATTTCCTGGTTTTGTTACCTTAGTAAAAAAAAGAACATTTTGTATTTTCTGTAATAGAATTTAGTATTCATTGGTCATGTCTTTCACTTCTTAACTATCATCTGAACATTGTAATTGTAGGAATAAAATATAATTGATTGGATTAATTTATGCAGATTCTACCAGA
The DNA here is from genome assembly GCF_047511655.1 of Castor canadensis. Taxonomy (NCBI): domain Eukaryota; kingdom Metazoa; phylum Chordata; class Mammalia; order Rodentia; family Castoridae; genus Castor; species Castor canadensis. The sequence continues at coordinate 130,854,731 of NC_133393.1, read as the reverse complement.
TATCTTGGAAGGTTTAAAGAAGTTTATTTTTAGTTTTGTTATGGTGAGGGAAGGAAACCCAAATGTTTGCGGTGAATTTGACTTTGGAACTCATTTATTCCTTCATTCTTTCATTAATTGATTATATATTATTGAGCACTCTGTGTCAGATACTGTGCTCAGCACTGAGAATAAAGAGGTACAGTGCCTGCCCTCAGAAAAGGGTACTCTAATGATATGCAAAAGAGAATAATTGTGGAATTGGAGGCAGCCGGTAAGTAATTTTTCCTTTTTGAATTTGGAGTATGGCATATGAGTCAGACAAGTAGAGATGGAAATATTGGATTCACTTATCTGTTCTTTTATTCAGTCAGTCAACAAGTATTTATGTCTCTCAGCAAAGGAACTGATTTTATGACTATGGCAGCAAGCAAAACAGACAAAAATGTCTGCTCTCTTGGAGCTTAGTGAGGGAGGCAAACAATAACCAAGGTAAATAAGCAAAATGTATAGTATATTAAATGGTAGTAAGTGCTAGAGAAATGAAAAAAGAGGGAAAGGGGGTAGGAAGTATGTTTGTGGCTGTAAGTGGGATTGTAGTGTTAGGTAGGGCTGCTAGAGAAGTCTTCTCTGAGAAGATGAAAGACCTGATTGAAGGGAGGGTGTGAGTCATGTGGATATCAGAAAGAAGATCATTTGTAGTACATTAAAAGGTTGTGAGGCAGGAGCAAGTCTCAGGAATAACAGGAAGTCAGTGGAGTGGTGTATGTGAGGAGTTAAAAGCGACATAGGCGTAGAGATCAAAGAGGGTCAAAACATGTAGAATCTTATAGGTAATTTTAAGAAATATTTTACTTTCATTTATTTATTTTTTAATAAGATGAGAACTCATTGGAGGAGTGACATGATTTGATGTACAATTTCATAGGATTACTCTGGCTGCTGTATTTGAGTAGGCCATAGGGATATAGCAGTAGAAGAGAAATTAGCCAAGACATACTACAGTAGTTCAGACAAGAAATGATACGACTTGGACCAAAGTTAAGGATGACTCCAATGAGTTTTGGTTTGGGTGATTACAATGATAGGGGTCAAGCAAGTCGAAAACTGAGAATCCCATTGAATTTGTCAACATGGTCATCAGTGTCTTTGAGAACCTTGATAAGAACAACTTGAGTAAAGTAGGTGGGATGAGTGCCTAATTGGAGAGGTTTCAAGAGAGAATGGGAAGAGTGAAGTTTGATTATGTGAGTATAGATAATTATGGGATTTTACTGGAAAGGGTAGAAAAGAAATGGGGTAGTAAAATTAACATAGAGAATTTGGCCAAGTTTAGCTGCCAAGTGAACTTTCTTGTAGTGTACACCCAAATTAAATTTTATTCATCTAGCTATAGACAAAGTTGGAAATGATAGCTTTTAGTATTCTTATTTGTGGGTTGTCTTTCAAACTGAGGAGAGAACAAAAGGCTCAGTTGAACACTTACCCACACTTATTCCACACTTACCATAAGTTTAAATTCTTATTTTCTGAGGAGTAATAAGGAAAGGATGGGAATGAGGTTAAGCAGAGTCTCTCAGGATGGAAACATGAAAAGTCCTAAAAGCTAATTAAAGAGATGTATTGATTATCATTCTAGCTTTGTATAAGTATATAAAATTATTAGGGTCACATAGATGATAGTTGCCTAACCCAAACTGAGTCTAGAAAAGAAGAGTCACAGAAGACTTCTTACAAGTGACGATCTGAGTCATCGAGTAGACATTTCTTGGGTACAAAGATGGTGATAGTGTTATTTACCAGGTAAATGTTCCAAAGTCAAGGATAGTGAAGCTAGTATGAATTAAACTGTTGGGTTTTGCTGGAGCTTATAGTGTAAGAGAAATTAACAATGTGAATGTGAGGTGGGATGCCCAATATGATCAAAGAAAGAGATCTGTTAGATAAGCATTTAAAAATAAACTGGTAACTTTATTCAAAGTCTGATTGACGAGTAAATTACTTTTGAAATTTAAATGTGAATTGTGTAAAGACAGGGCAGACACTGGAGGGGCGCTTCCTCTAGAGTATTTTTTAGAATAAGAGAGACATAAATATATTTCTAGCCTAGGACAAAGAAATTGGTAGAGAGGGAGTTTTGTTGTTGTTTTGGTGGTACTGGGGTTTGAACCTCAAGGCCTTGAGTTCACCAAGCAGGTGTCTAACACTTGAGCCATACTCGCAGCCTGAGAGGGAGTTATTAAATATATTGGAAGGAATGTCACTAAAGAAATTAGATAATAATGAAAAGGAGCTATGATACCACTCATGCAATGGGGGAAGTGAATTTTAACTTCTTTACTGAGGTAAACATGCATACACACACAAATATAGTTGTATAGGTAAGTGAATGGAAAATCAAGGAAGATCATTCCTAAAAATCTTAGATTTTGGGATAGAGCTGGAGATGGCTGAATGTCAGATAAGCAGATCTGAGAGCTTAGAGGAGATACTTAGTGAAACATTTAAGAAGTTATTGGGTAAAATGTTGAGAGGGAAGAGCCTCATTCAAATGACAGGATTGAAAAGATTCTGAGTATTTAATGAAGTTAGAATCCAGAACTTTGTAGTGGCATAAATCTATGGAGTCTTGTGCTTTTATTCTAACAGTCTTTAGAAATTAAAGAGTAGAGAAAAACCAATTATATCACTGATCTAGAATTAGAATTTTGGAGAGAAGCTGCCTTGAAAATTTTGAGGTGAAAGGAAATGAAGGATGTGATTGAAAGAATAGTTATGGTTAGGTCATATCCATGTGTGAGTTTTAGCGGGACAAGCGAGGCATATCTTGAATAAACTAGAAGGAAATTAAGGTCTCTGGCACTGAAGATGAGATAATGAAATTGGAAGATAAATCCGGAAGTTGTGGTTACAGAGTAAGACACTTGGAATTTTTTTTAGCTGGAACAATTTTAGGTTACTACATGATCCTATATGAGTGATTTCAATATGGAATGAATTAAGGTCCAAGAGTTAAGATGATTCAAATGTGATGCTCTTAATTCTGTATGTATTTTGTATTTCTCAGGACATTGGCAAAAGTTGGGATTGAGAGAAAGTCTAAATCAGGTCTCAATTCTTCATTGGATGAGGTAGGGATTTATAGATGATAGCAGTAAGGAGTAGAGAGTAGAATAAGTAAGAATGGATACTTCCCAAAACAATACTTAACTTTTACATGAGAGAGTGATGACAGTGTAACAACAAGAAAAGGCAGCCTCATCTGCTTACCCAGGGCAATAAGCCTTCCTGACTAGAGAAGGTGAGGGAGAAGTAGAATCCGTACAGACAGAACCAAATTTCAATTAACACTTTTCTGGAACAAAGCTTATGATTGGGACTGTGTTTCCAGAAGAATAGTGGACTGTAGAGTGGCAAGGCAGAAGCTGAAAGCAGAGAGGTTATGTTTCTCTTCATTTTGGAACTGAAGTTTAGAGGAATGAGAAGCATGTTTGGAAGTGACTCACCTTTAAATATCTTAATATTAATTAAATATCTTAATATTGGCACAAATATCATGTAGCTGCTGGCTTTGTCTCAGCAAGGTGGTGTGGACTACTAAAAAGTTTACGGAGGGACTGGTCAGGGCCGTATTCTGGGTGTAGTCTTTGGCTCCCTTAAAAAGATTGAGGTAGAGACAAATGCTATGGGTCAAACAGCTTGAGAAAGCAGGTGTTATTCTGAAGGAAGTCTATTGCATTGTGCTCCACATAACATTGTGATCCTTGGTAAAGTAAAAGAAGAGGGACCACTTAGAGACAGAAAAGTTCTGCTGGAGTATTTACTCAGCCTGTGTAAATGCATGTATGTTAGAATTGCAATCATTTGTTGTTTTAGTTTGTTCCGTGATTATTTTAGAACATGTGTCAGATATCTTGGATATACATCAATGAATAAAATAGACAAAAATCCTTGCCTTTGTGCAGCATACATTTTAATGGTGGATGAGGAAGGGAGATACATATGAAAAATAAGTAAATTATTCAGTGTGTTAGAGATTAAATGCCATGGAAGGAAAGAAAAAAAATAACTGGATACTAAATGTTGGAAAAGGCCACAATTTTAAATTGGTCAGGTCAGGGTAGGCCTGATGGAGAAGGTGATACTTGCTAACATTTGATGGAGAAGGAATGAGTCATATGACTATGAAGAAAGCATTTCAGGAAGGATCATTAGTGCACAGGCTCAGAGGTGGGAATATGCCTGGAATGATCAAGGAATAATGAGTCCCATGTGTCTGAATCTGATCAGAAGACCAGTGGAAGGTACAATCAAAGTATTAGCAAAAGAATGTTATTAATTGGCTTTTTGGTTAAATTCTAGGTTATTAATATCAATTTACATTATTAGGTATATAGTTCTAATTAAACTTGCCATGATAAAATGTAATGTGTAGTTTTTAAAAATGTAAGATTAAGAGTTTGGATGATATTATTATCAGTCATTTTATGTTTAAAGAATAACTTTTTAAGTTCATTGTCTTTAAAATAGTAGCTTTAATTCCTTACAGAATGATTTAGAGCAAGTACTACGTCAAATTGGTGATAAGGACCAAAAGATCCAGAACCTTGAAGCCTTACTCCAAAAGAGTAAAGAAAATATTTCATTACTTGAAAAGGAAAGAGAAGATCTTTATGCAAAAATTCAGGCTGGTGAAGGAGAGACTGCTGTTCTTAACCAGTTACAAGAAAAAAACCATACATTACAGGAACAAGTAAGCTTGTAAAATGCACTATATTTATAAAGTATACTTTTATCTCTCTAAATCATATTAAATACTTTATTTAAATGATTGATTCATCATCCTGACTCTTTTTACTACTTTTGTTGATGGTACTGGGGTTTGAACACAGGGCTTTGTGCTTGCTAGGCAGGCACTTTATACTTGAACCATGCCCCTAGCCCTTCTTTTTAACTACTTTTAAAATGTTACGTATTTTTGAAAGCTACCTTCTCCTTTACCTTCACTGCAGCAGTGAAAATTAGTTAACATGATTTGACAAAGGAAATCCTTAGTTCAAGTCCTAGAATATGACTTATTACCTTAAGGTAAATCATTTTACTTTGCTAGCTAATTAGAAAAGTAGAGATGTTATTAATAATGCATACTTGCCTTCTGGCATTTTGTGATCTTAAAAAAAGGAATGAATAACAACATATATTAAGAAGTTAAAGGTACTAACCAAGTGTTAGTTGTTACTGTGTATTGTTTAATATTAACACTTAACAGTTATATTTGATAATGTGTATGTCTTTGAATAATTAATAGATAATTTTGATAAGTTGATTTATTGTTCTAAATTTCATAGTTTAAAAGAAACTTACAAAACTTCAATTAGTACATTTTCAAAAAATAATAACAGTTGCTCTTTTTTTGGAAGATTTATCTTTTGAGAGAATATTGTTATCTTAATGAGAAACTATTTGGAACAAAGTATCAGGAAGTCATATCACTTTTCTAATCTGGGAATTAGAATATAATATGGATTCCTTCTCAGATTTCCAAGTTAGTTTTGAAGAACTCTTATGAGGAATTCTTTAGTTTCTATAAAGAATTCTTTAGACTAACTTTAGTTATCTACAACTTGAAGCTGCTCATCCTACAAATATGACCAGAAAAATCATGCATTTCTTAGAAAGAGTAAATTAAATTAATCTATATACTTCTGGTCCTGGCCATGTTGGGATAATTGATAACTATTTAGCCCTTCTACCATAAACAACTAGAAAAGTGGAAAAATGTATAAAGTCACTGTTTTCAGCCATTAGGCCATAGGCAGAAACTAGGTAGGTGAAACCTTTAGCCACTTGAAATTTTTACCCAGAGACATTTTTCTAGACTGTGGAGTAGTTTGGGAGAATTCAAGAAAAGAACAGTGATCTTCCTGAACTGAGGAATGAGAGATTGATTTAAATTTAAATTGAAGTTCAGGAAGGTTAACGTAGCTTAAATTTGTAGGACAGAATACCAGAGAGGAATGAGCAATGGGGAGAAAATCTCCAAAAATCCGTAGAAGGATTCATGGTAGGCTTTGGTGGAATGTTAAGTTATGCATTTATATGGTGAGATAGTCTACAAGTCCAAACAATGAACAGCATCAGGGAGCTGCAAGTTGGAAAATTACCAGAGCTCATAGGGGACTAGGAGATGTTCAAATGCTAGCCAGTCAGAGATGAAAGACATAGCTGAATAGTTTTTCAGTAGAAACATCAAAAATGTCTACACTTTTCATGATGAGTAAAGTAGCCCCAGAATAAAAGCTACTGTACATTTCATCTAACAATATAAAAATAAGCCTTGAAAGGGCTCAGCTGAACCACAAATGTATTAACTACTTGCTGGAACAAAACTCATCGTTCTTTGAAAAAATACAACATATTCCAGACTAGTTATGATAAATAACAAAAATTTACTAGACATGTGAAAAGCAGGAAAATGTGTCATAACCAGGAGGAAAATAATTCAGTGAATACAGATCCTGAAATGAAGGATGATGGAATTATCAAGCAAGTACTTTAAAGCACCTCTTATTGTATGCTTATGGGTATAAAGGAAAAATTATAACAATGGAGATAAAATGGAAACAATAAAAAATCAACCAAATAGAACTTCTAGTACTAGAAAAACTTAAAATAATTGAATTTGAAATTTTTATTGTATGGACTTAATAGATAAAGCAAGTAGAAAACTTTATTAGTGAATATGAAGACAGGGCAATTGAAATTGTCCAAAATGAAACAGAAAGAGAAAAAAGGCCAGGAGCAGGTGGGAAGAACAGTGCCTTGGTGATCCATTGGGCAGTATCATGCAGGCTAGAATATGTAATGAGTAATCACAAAAGGATGATGAGGAGAAAAATATTGGTAGTAATTGTGACTGAAAAATTTTAAATTTGATTAAAAATATAAATCTATGGATTTAAAAAGTTCAGTGGACTCCAAGAAAGCTACATGAAATTAGTATCAGATGAATTGGATTTCATCTAAAAATTTAAGAATGTATGCTCTCCAAAAGATAACTTTATGAAAATAAGAGCCAAGACACAGTCTGGGAGAAAGTATTTACAATAAAATATGATAATAGTATCTATCATACAATGTAGAAATATCCAGAATATGGAAGGACCTCTTGTTACTCAATTAAGTCAGTGATTGTCTGGGGCTAGAAAAGGAAGGTAGGAGTGACTGCAAAGGGGCACGAGGAAGTGTTCAGGGATAAGGAAAATGTCCATCTTAATTATGGTGATGGTTAAATGTGTGTATACATTAATATATTTCAAATTATATACTTCAGTTAGATGAATTTTATTGCATGTAAATTATATCTAAATGGAGATGATTTTAAAATAATACATCTGAATTTGATTTTTTTTTTTTATGAATTGAGATGCTATGTTTACTTAGCTTTGGAAAGTGAATAATTTTACTTGTAAAAGTGTAAGATAACCTATGATAAATAAGTTTTATATTCTCATACTGCTGAAATTTGAGTTTCTTAGTTTTTGTATGTCATTTGTGAATTTCATATTTAGAATCTTATTTATATACTAGGTAACTCAACTAACAGAGAAGCTGAAGAATCAATCAGAAAGCCACAAACAAGCCCAGGAGAATTTACATGACCAGGTACAAGAGCAGAAGGCACATCTCAGAGCTGCACAAGACCGCGTGCTTTCCCTAGAAACCAGTGTCAATGAATTAAATAGTCAATTAAATGAAAGCAAAGAGAAGGTCTCTCAGCTTGACATACAGGTAATATTGAATTATGCTTCTTAGTGAGTTTATATGCGTAAAGCACCAATTTTAGACTATCAAATGTTTTGCCTTCTTTCTTTTTTGCCTTATATATTAATTGAAAAACATTGGTAATAGAAATTTAGAAATCTAGTTTGTTGAGCTTTTCTGTTTACATGGGTTCTTCCTCCTCTCCTTCCTTTTCCTCCTTCTCCTTTCTCTCTTTCTCTCTGTACAAACTCTACCTTCTCAAGTCATCTAAAATCATTGGATCTTTTAGCTTTTCATTGTTCTTGTAATAAGATCAGCCAGTTTTCCTTACGGTCATTGTATCCTTTATCACCTTTACAATTACCTCTTCTCTTTGAAAAAATGTTACCTATAGGTATTTTTCACCTTCCTCACTTTTTTTTTCAAAGCTACTTTAACATTTCTATGAACTAGTTTTATTTCATGAAGTAGGATGTATGGTTTTACTTTTCTTTCAAGAATTAGGACTCTGATGAAAACCTAGTGCTTTAAGTAATATTAAGACCATCAACCAGACACTAAAAGATTTTGGCTGTAATATATTTTTTTAAATAAAAACATACTAAACAAAGTCTGTTTAGATAATCTTCCTCCTCCACTCCCTGGAATGTCCCTTTAACTACACATTGGTGATTTTTAAGCTATTTCCCAGTTTCCAGTTGTGTAACGTGTCTTTTGACCCCTACTTCCCAGATACTTCCTAGTAGGCGTGATCAGGACAGCATCAGGGTAAATTACTATGCACATGTGTGACAAGCACCAGGAGACTGCTCTTTGTGCTTTTCCTGTGTTCAGAGCTTTCATGCATGTGTGGCAACAATTGTAGCATCTTAGCTATTGGCATTGCGTGTGGACTTACTGAGAATAAAAGGACTGTCATGGGAATGGCCACATATTTTCTCCATCAGAAGTTTTTCTGAAACAGTGTAAACCAGAGGAAATATTTCTTAATTTTCCTCAAATATTTGTTGCATGACTTTGGAAAAATATATCACATTAGTTGAAGCATATTGTATTAAAAGATCTTGAGCAAGTTATCTTGTATTAAAGTATTTAATGAGTTCTTGATTCTTCAGATAGATAAAATACCAAATGTAAATGAAGCTGAATTCCACAAAAATGAGCTTTTCATAGTTCCTGATACATATTCATCAGCTACTGTGGATTTACTTCCTATTATTTAAAGTGTGGATTTCTTTGGATTTCACTTTTAATTTAGTGTAAATGTATATATCTTGATATAGCTATCTTTTCTTTGAAAATTAAGTATTTAATCATTGAAACAAGACTTCTCCAGATTTTTTTTCCTTTCTTCTTAAACTTACTCCTATAATGTATATTTTAGACTTATGTTCATTGATACTCCTAGCTCAAAAAATGTTCTCTTCCCCATTTTTACCCTTTTTTTTCAAAATACTGTAATTTCAGATATATGTTTATATTTTTTCTACTTCTTGCCTTTTGTATTAGAGGTGAGTTATGCTAAAGTTATTTAAATACTGAAATGTTACTTTTGATAACAGAGCAGAACTTCTTGCTTGTTTAATTTTACTTAAAGCTTATTGTTGACAGCTTTAAGTCTTTAATGTGTGATTTCTTGGGTTTTTATGAGCATCAAAAGTAAAATTCTTTAGGTGAGAAGTTGGCAGGGAAAAGTGAAGTAGTAAATTTCAAACGTAGTTCCAGTTATTCTGACTGTTTTGACTCTGTGGATTCTGAAGTTCTTGAGTATCTTTGGAGCCATCATTTTCTTTGACCCAGCTGGTTTATTGTATAGCAGAAGACTTTGGATATTCACTTCTATAAAATATAGGGGCCTTTCTCAGTAAAATAAAATATACTTTTCCCTCCCTCCCTTCTTTTCAGGGTCTCACTATGTAGCTCAAGCTGGTCTTGAACTCATAATTCTCCCACTGTGGCTGGAATTATAGATGTGCATTACCACTTCTTCCTTAACAAAGGGGTACTGTAATGTTTTGGTGTCCTATAGGAACTTTTTTTTCATTGTTATCGAAACATTATCAGGAGTCTTCTCCCTTACCCTTTCCTATTTTGGTGATTTTTCACATACATATTTTTCAGTATCTAAATTCTTTCTTTTTAATCAAAGGACTTATTTTTTAAATAGTTGAGTGACAAAAGCAGTGTGCATTCAAGCAAGAGGAAATCAGCAACTAAATATGGAATTAAATAGCTTTTAAATTTTGTCACAGATTAAAGCCAAAACTGAATTATTGCTGTCAGCAGAAGCAGCGAAAACCGCTCAAAGAGCCGATCTTCAGAATCATTTGGACACAGCTCAAAATGCACTACAAGATAAACAGCAGGTAGGGAATCTGATGCAATTTCATATCATAAGCTACTACTCTGGTAAATAAGTTAATTGCAAACGTGTAAAAGTGATAACCAGTTTTATAAAATCTTGTGATAGATTTGCTTATCCCTCTTATTTCTCCCTGACTTCAGAACCAGTTGAATAAAAGATTCAGGAGTTAAACAAATGGAGATAAAAATATCATGGTTTTTTTTTTTTTTTATTTTTCAGTACTGGGGTTTGAACTCAGGGCCTACACATCACCAGCACTTTTTTGTGAAGGGTTTTTTCAAGATAGGGTCTCATGATCTATTTGTCCAGGCTGGCTTTGAAACACAATCTTCCTGATCTCTGCCTCCTGTTTAGCTAGTATTACAGGCACAGGCCACTGGCGCCTGGCTGATCTTTATTTTTGACAAAACTTAACTGGCATGCAAGTATGGTTGGGCTTCCTAATATTGTATTGTATTTCTTCCCTAACGTAGGCTTTGGTGTGGAGAGTGGATTGTCTCATCCCAGGAAGCACCAGTGATTGGGAAACAGAACTCCACACTTATTGTTAGTAGGCAGGCTGGACTACCCAGATGTACTTGCTTCTTGGAAGCAGGAAAAGAGTACTGTGTTTTCAATCTCAATTATAAAGAGTTTCTTTTGGGGGAAGGGGTGGGAGGGAGTGAGGAGCTGGAGGGATTATAGAAATTATTTTTCTCAATAGAATCTTCTATTTTAGGATCAAAGTCAAACTGATGTAGATTTTCTTACCTTTTATCAGGTTAGGAATTTTTAGAATTTACTCATTATTCAAGAAGTAACACTGACCAATGGTCTATTTTTAAAGGACATATAATATATCTGATTTTAAAAGCAAAACAAAACAGTTTTCTGTTTTCTATTTTACTCCACTCCCATTTTTCTTAGATGGAATGTTTGCTGTTAAATTTGGTATGTATTCTTCCAGACCTCTGTAAGCATTGAAGAAAATATTTTATTTTATTTTTTTTTTTTTTTTTTATCATAGCTTCTTTATGCTCTTTGGGGTTTTTTTTTTCAGTGCCCAGATTAAATTCTAGTACTTTATTAATAATTTTCATGGTCTTCTTTTTTTTTTTTTTTTCATTTTTCTTTTATTATTCATATGTGCATACAAGGCTTGGTTCATTTCTCCCCCCTGCCCCCACCCCCTCCCTTACCACCCACTCCACCCCCTCCCGCTCCCCCCCTCAATACCCAGCAGAAACTATTTTGCCCTTATCTCTAATTTTGTTGTAGAGAGAGTATAAGCAATAATAGGAAGGAACAAGGGGTTTTGCTGGTTGAGATAAGGATAGCTATACAGGGCATTGACTCACATTGATTTCCTGTGTGTGGGTGTTACCTTCTAGGTTAATTCTTTTTGATCTAACCTTTTCTCTAGTTCCTGGTCCCCTTTTCCTATTGGCCTCAGTTGCTTTAAGGTATCTGCTTTAGTTTCTCTGCGTTAAGGGCAACAAATGCTAGCTAGTTTTTTAGGTGTCTTACCTATCCTCACCCCTCCCTTGTGTGCTCTCGCTTTTATCATGTGCTCATAGTCCAATCCCCTTGTTGTGTTTGCCCTTGATCTAATGTCCACATATGAGGGAGAACATACGATTTTTGGTCTTTTGAGCCAGGCTAACCTCACTCAGAATGATGTTCTCCAATTCCATCCATTTACCAGCGAATGATAACATTTCGTTCTTCTTCATGGCTGCATAAAATTCCATTGTGTATAGATACCACATTTTCTTAATCCATTCGTCAGTGCTGGGACATCTTGGCTGTTTCCATAACTTGGCTATTGTGAATAGTGCCGCAATAAACATGGATGTGCAGGTGCCTCTGGAGTAACAGTCTTTTGGGTATATCCCCAAGAGTGGTATTGCTGGATCAAATGGTAGATCGATGTCCATCTTTTTAAGTAGCCTCCAAATTTTTTTCCAGAGTGGTTGTACTAGTCTACATTCCCACCAACAGTGTAAAAGGGTTCCTTTTTCCCCACATCCTCGCCAACACCTGTTGTTGGTGGTGTTGCTGATGATGGCTATTCTAACAGGGGTGAGGTGGAATCTTAGTGTGGTTTTAATTTGCATTTCCTTTATTGCTAGAGATGGTGAGCATTTTTTCATGTGTTTTCTGGCCATTTGAATTTCTTCTTTTGAGAAAGTTCTGTTTAGTTCACATGCCCATTTCTTTATTGGTTCATTAGTTTTGGGAGAATTTAGTTTTTTAAGTTCCCTGTATATTCTGGTTATCAGTCCTTTGTCTGATGTATAATTGGCAAATATTTTCTCCCACTCTGTGGGTGTTCTCTTCAGTTTAGAGACCATTTCTTTTGATGAACAGAAGCTTTTTAGTTTTATGAGGTCCCATTTATCTATGCTATCTCTTAGTTGCTGTGCTGCTGGGGTTTCATTGAGAAAGTGAAGAAAATATTTTATATGTGTACATACACATAAAAAAATTTAAAAATATTTTCTTTTATGCATGTGGAATCATACAATATATATGATTCTGCAACTTGCTTTTTACTTAACAGTATTGCTAAACACATCTTGAAAGTATTTTCTGAAACTATAATGGAAAAGCATATGAACCCCCATATAAAGATTTAAATTTACTTGTCAAAGATTTAAAGTTCTAAAACACATAGCAAAAAGATAAAAACATTTTCTGGAACATGTCTAACGAAGTGTTAATATCCTCGTTATTTAAAACACTTTTGAATGAGAAATAAGAGAGCCTACCGGAAAGGCTAAGCCTTCTTTATCCGAAAATCAGAAGTCCAAAATTTCCCAAATCTAAAACTTTTTCAGTATTGACTTGATGGATTTGTAATATTTAGAATTTTGGATTTCTGATTAGAGATGCTTAAACTTAATTAAAATCTATGTAAATATTCCAAAATCTGAAATCTCTAGGTCTAAGCTTTTCAAATACTGTATGCTCAACTTGTATACATATTCAAAAATATATTAGGAAATGTTTAGGTTCACTAAGAATCAGTTGCAAATTGAGAAAAGTGTGTGTGTGTTTCTGTGTTCAGTGATGAGTGGAAGTGTTGGAGAGGGTGTGGAAGCACAAGCCACTTTATTTAACACAGTGCTAGTAGGCCTGTGCATTAGTTTAGCCTTTTAGGGGAGAGGGTGGAGACAATTGCTGGGTTGTGGGCAAGTACTTTAGAGTTTGTCTTAATTTAAGTCCTTTATCCTAAGGGAATAATGGTAGATTTTATTATTTGAAAGATTGCATTTGTGTATTTACTAATAAATACAGAATATTTAGTAGCAATCTAAAGAATCTAAAGCAGATCTGACTAAAAATGGACTATATCAATTAAATGGAACTTTGTAGTCAAGTATGGCATTTTAGAAAACAAAATCAGAAAGTTTTATGATGTGTTGCTGTCTGAAAATAAAGTTGGTTAAAATAAAATGGTATGTAAAGTAGGATACCTATTTTTATTTTAAAAGTACCAAAATGTAAAAAAGAAATTAGCATACAGAAAAGACCAGAAGCATAGTTATCAAAACATTAGCAGTAATTATGCATAGCTGTGGATTTAATAGTAATTTTTATCTTGTTCTTTAAATGAAACTGGATACTCAAGTGAGTTGAACAAATATTAGAGATGTCATCACTATTGTATTTGTGTATATTCTGTGTACATTTTATATATATTCAGTACTGAAGGTTGAACTTCAGCCAGGCCTTTTTTGCTTTGGTTGTTTTTGAGATAAGAGTCTTATATTATGCCTGGGACGGTCTGAACTGCAATTCTCCTATTTATGCTTCCCTGGGTGGCTGGGATGATAGGTATGCACTATCATGCTCAGCAATCGGTTGAGATGGGATCTTGCAAACTTTTTGGCGGGGCTGGCCTCAAACCATGATTCTCCTGATCGCCACTTTCTGAGTAGCTAGGATTGCAGGCTTGAGCCGCCACACCTAATCTCTCTATAATATTTTTAAAAAGAGCATTTTGAACGTTGAAAACATTTAATTTTAATATTTATTTTGTTATTAACCTATTTATGGCTCTAAAATAATACTTTCTAGAAAAACATTGATGACCTATTTAACTTGGCTGGTGTGTACCTCAGTTGTAGGGTGTTTGTGAGACCTAGGTTCAAGTCCTAGCACTGCAGCAAAAACAGACAATAAGAAGTTATTTAATTGTTATAAAGTTAGTATCTTACAATATCTAAAACTTTAATTCCTTTATGTTGGTGAATAAAGATAGCATCTGACATATCATGAAACTTATCTGAGGTCTTACTCCATATATATTTTGAAATAAAAGTAGAGATTTAATTTTACCTTGACTCAACATCTGGGCACTACAACCTAGTAAGCCTACCAAAGTTTTCTTCAATTGTACTTTTCTGTAGGAGTTAAATAAGATCACTACACAGTTGGATCAGATCACTACGAAGTTACAAGACAAGCAAGAACATTGCAATCAGCTGGAAAGTCAGCTTAAAGAATATAAAGAGAAACACCTCTCTCTAGAACAGAAAGCTGAAGAGCTAGAAGGGCAAATTAAGGTTTGTATAAATGATGTTGAATTTAGCTATATTTTCTATTCAACAGCATTGGGATATGAGGACTGGTGGAATCAGATTTTTAATTAACAAAGAAAGGTGAAGTTGTAGTAAACTTCAAAAAAATTACTTATAATTTTTCATGTCTTATTTTAGAATTTCATCTTTATTTTTCTTTCATTAGCAAATGGCTTTTATAAATAAGTGATCAGAACATATATACTGATTTCATTGTGAAGTGTTAACTATTTCCAAAAGACAACCAACTAGGGAGCTATTCTATATTATGAGCAAAGTATCAATTTTTAGTTGTTTAAAAGTCTCTTCTGTTCTTTCATTTTTTCCATCTCCTTATTTCCTTACTCCAATATATTGTTTCTCAAGTTACCACATGTCTCTAACTCATACTTCTGTAATCAGGTGAAACTTGCATGTGTGATTTTAGAATTATGAGATTTGGATATGTATATATGTACATCCATCCCAATATGAGAAAAGGATGACATTTATCATTCTAATTATGGGTTCACTTTTCCTTTCTTTATGGCCAGTGTGGAGTAGTAATGACAAGTTATTTATGGTTGTACTATTTTACTGAAAAGTGTCTAATGAGAATTCTGTTGAGTACCTTTTAAAGATAGCTATTATGGAGGATGAAAGAACTGTGAAATACTGTACTATTTCACTATACTGTGACCAGAGATAATAGTTATGTGTTGTATATTTTAAAAAGCTAGAAGAAAATATTTTGAAAATTTTCACCACAAAGAAACGGTAAATGCTTGGGGGTATAAAAATGTTTAACCTGCTTTAGACATTATCTAATGTATACATACATTGAACATTATAAAGTACCTCCATTAAAATGTACAACTTTTATATTTCTGTATATCAGTTAAGAATAAATAAAAATAGTTGTTATTTAGAACTGACAGTGCCTATTGTGATTATTACCTCTTTAAAATTTTCTAGTTAATTTAGAAAATATTCCAATATTTTATATAGGCATATTATTATAGAATTAATTTGTTGCATCAAAAATCTTTTATGAATATCTTCAATTACTTATTGGGTTAGAGCCAAAGAGAACAGTTGGTTTATAAAATATTTAAGTGTACAAAGTCATTACACCTAACCTATGCAAGAAAGTGCATTGTTTATAGATTTATAAATTTATAAAACTACACAGATAACTATATATATATACGTATGAGATGCATACTACATTATGAAGAGTAATAATATCATCTAAACCAAGAAATTAATGAATTAAAGTCATGAATTTAAGGAATTTAAGTGGTTTTATATTTAGGGTTTATAGGCATTGATTACAAATCTATTTTAATTTTAAATATGTTACAATTTAATGTTGTTAACTATGAATATAAAGATAATGTATATTAATTGGGTACATGAGCAACCTGTTTTTTTTTTAAACTTGACTTATTTTTTTTTTTGCTGTAGTAATATTTACACTTAAGTTTATTCTCTTACTCAAAATTAATTTTAAAAATAAACATGTATTGGCTACTTATTATGTACGAAGCCTTTAGGAGGTCATCTGAAAGACTTTAAAAAGTAAATTTCTTTCTCAGTAGTGGTTTCAGAATGTTTTCTTTATTTCTTTTTTATTTATTTAATATTCTTGGTATTGGGGTTGTATTCAGAGCCTTGCACTGAGTCAGGCACTCTACCACTTGAGACATGCTCCCAGTTCTTTTTTTGCTTTTAGTTGTTTTCTGGATAGGATCTTTTGTTTTTGCCCTGGCCTGGCCTTGGATGGCAATCCTCCTACCTATGTTTCTCATGTAGCTGGGATTACACATGTGTACCATCATGCCTGGCTTATTTGTAGAGATGCCTCTTGCTATCTTTTTGCCCAGGCTAACCTGGAACCACTATCCCCTGTCTCCCAAGTAGCTGGGATTATAAGCGTGAGCCACTGCACATGGCTTCAGAATGTGTTTTCTATTATAAATATGTTTTGGTTATTTGTATCTTATGTCAATACTGATTTGAATGCAGACAACTTGGAAGGTAGGGATAGGATGGTGAGGCCAGCCTGAGCAAAGTTAGTGAGACCCAATTTCAAAACCAAAATAAAAACAAAAGGATGGACTGGAGGAGTGGTTCAAGTGGTAGAGCACCTGCCTAGCTAAGCCTAAGGCCCTGAGTTCAAACCTCACTACCAAAAAACCAAAAGGACTGGGGGCTTAACTCAAATGGTAGAGTTCTTGCCGAGCATGTGCAAAGCCCTGGGTTCAATCCCAAGTACAACAAAAAAAAGAAAAGATAATTATCAGCTTATTAAAATGAGTGCTGTATTATATTTCTTCCATAGAAAGTAGAAGCTGATGCTCTTGAAGTTAAAGTGGGCAAGGAGCAAGCTTTGCAGGATCTACAGCAGCAAAGGCAGCTGAACACAGAGTTAGAATTTAGGATTGCAGAATCGAGTAAACAACTTGACATGGAGAGAGAAATGTAAGGCAAATTATCTCACTTATAACAATGATTGTATACCAAGTGCTTATATTTCCTTTGGCTTTTGACTTTGCTATCATTGTCCTTAAAGGTCCGTTAAATGCTTATTTCATGTTGGTTTTTGACTACTGTTAATGTGAATGCAAAATAAGCCAAAATGATGTGGTTAAAGCTACCTTCACTAGAAAGGACGGAAAGCTTAGTTTTATGAAGTTTGGGTCAGGAATCTCTTTTGAACAATTACATTGTACCCATTTCTCCTGAGTGGTTATTTTGAATCGTACCCTTTTATACATGAGTCTCCTCAGAAGAGCTAGCTTGGGTTTGAGGCACTGAACCAAGTAAGGGATGACAAAAATGTGTTTCCAGTTCTGTGATGCCTTGACCCGAAGCCGTGAACATTCTTTTTATTAGGGAGGTAAAATTTACACCTTAACTAAATGCACAGATTTTGAGTTTTAATAAGTGTATCTCTTTGTAACCACGTCTTCTCTACACCCCCTTTCTCCAGTATGAAGCATTTTCATCGCTCCTGGGCTGTCCTCATGCACCCTTCTAGTCAGTTCGGTTCCTTTTCCCTGTGGACAGCCACAGCTCTATTTCAGCCTCTGTAGATTAACTTAATGTTTTGAACTTCGTATAAGTGGAGTCATATAATGTGCCCCTTGTGTGTGTGCGTGCGTGCTTGTGCGCATGTGCGCGCGCGTGTGTGTGTATGTGTGCGTGTGTGCGCGCGTGTGTGTATGTGTGCGTGTGCGTGTGTGCGCGCGTGTGTGTGAGGGAGCAGTTGGGATCACCTTTTACACCATACCATGCATTATTAAATTGTTCCGTACCATTTGATTTGTTGGGAAAATGTTTCCCCATTAAGTGGCTTAACATCTTTGTCAAAAGTAGTTCACCTAATGGATGTGGGTGCTTTTGCGGCTCTTACTCTGTTTTATTGATCTGTCCCGACATCACTACCATCCTATGTTGATTGTTTTTGCTTTATGGTAAATCCTTGTATCAAGTTGTATTAATCGTCAATACAATAATCTTTTTGAACATTAGCTTGACTCTTCAAAATTGCTTTTCCCTATAAAATTTCATATTAACTCATCCTTTGTACAGATAAAACTATTGGTTTTGATTGGAATTGCATTGAAATTAGAAATTAATTTGGGGAGAATTGACATCTTAACATCAAGTTTTCTACTTCCCAAAGGTGATATATCTTTCTGCCTACTTAGGTCTTCCTTATTTCTCTGCATAGTATTTCACTGTTTTTAATGTAGAGATCTTCCATATCTTTTGTTAAATTTATTAATTTATAAATTTTGTTAATTTATAAATTTGCTATCAAATTAAATTGAAAAAGTAAATTTAATTAAATTACTTTTTCAAATTAAGTTTATTTTTTCAATTTAACTTCTCACTTACTGTGGGCTTAATTCAAATTTTTATATACTGATTTTCTTTTAACCTTGCTAAATTCACTTTTTAGTTTTAATTGTTATTTTTATAGAATTACTGGTACTTTTAAAATAGATGATCATGTTACATCTGCGAATGGAGACAGTTTTACTTCTTCCTTTCCAATTTGCGGGCCTTTTATGTCTTCTTGATCTACTGCTGACTAGGACTTTTGTAAATTGTGATAGCACACATCCTTGCTTTGTTTACGATTTTAGACAGAAAATATTAAATGAATTTTCAAGTTTGAAGTTAACTGTAGGTTTTCCCTAGTTTCCCTTTATCAGATTGAGGACATTCCCTTCTGACCCTAATTTTATTTTTAAAAATTATTTTATCTTTTAAATAATGCCTGGGTTTTATCAACTTTTTCTGCATCTTTTCATATGATCATATTTTTTTTCCTTTATTCTGTTAGTATGGTGAATTACATTAGTTGGTTTCTCATATTAAATCAACCTTGCCTTTCTGAGATAAATTTCAGTTGACCATGCTGTCGTAGTTTTTGATTTGATGATATAGTCAGCCCTCCGTATCTATGGGCTCTACATCTCTGGATTCAACCAACTAATGATTGAAAATATTCATGGAGTAAAAAATTGTGTCTGTATGAACATGTACACTCCGTGTGATTATTCCCTAAATGCAGTAGAACAACTGTAACATTTACATTGTGGTAGGTATTGTAAGTAATCTACAGATAGTTTTAAGTATCCAGAAGATGTGTGTAGGTATTATGTAAATCCTGTACCATTTTATATGAAGGACGCTAGCACCTACAGGTTTGGATATTTCTAGGGGGTCCTAGAACCAAACCCCAGTGTATAGTGAGGAACAAGTTTATTTTGTTAAGAATTTTTTAAGGCATTCACATTAGTTCATAATGTGAACATTCTTTTAATATCTTCATCAGGTTTGGTTTAGTGTTACACTGATCTTTTGTGTTTTGGTGGAACCGGAGTTTGAACTCAGGACTAGGAACACTGGTCTTAAAAAGGGATTGAGTTTTCCTCCTCTACTTTCTAAAAAAGAAGGTTATTATTTATTTTTAAATGTTTAATAGAATTCACCAATGAACCACCCGGGCATAGAATTCTGTCTCTGTTTTGCTTCATTTGGGGTTCAATTTATTTAATAAAGTGCTATTCAGATCTTCTAATTTATTTTTCTTGAATCAGTTTTGCTAATTTGTATCCTTCAAGGAATTTGTTCATTTCATCTAAACTTCCAATTTACTTTTAATGTTTATAGAATCTGTAATAATGTCCTCTTTTTATCCTTTTGTTCTATTTGTTTGGTTTTTGTGTTTTGAGAAGGGTTTCACTATGTAGCCCAGGCTGGCTTTGAACTTGTGATCCTCCTGCCTCAGCCCCCTGAGTGCTGAGATTATAAGTATGTACCACCACACCCAGCCTGTAGTATATCTTTACTTCCTTATTCTTGTAACTTATTCATTATGGCATAAAAACTTACATTAAAGGATAAATGGTAACACAGCACTTGTATAAGTTGGTAGTTTTGGAGTTAAGCAAATCATTTGTCTTTCCTCCATCTTTGAAGTAACATACTCTTTTCTTATACATTTTTTCAGTCTTACCTTAAATATTTTGATATTTAAGACCTGTCAAACACATATTGTGTTTTATGTTTTCAAGAAAAGAAGCATAGTTCTCTATGTGCTTGGAAATGAACACATTTAATAGGTTCTTTAGGATGCGTGGAAAAACTTTTCTGGCAGTTGTAGATCTGCTGTGATTTGCTGTATGTACTTTTCTTTAGGGATCTGTTTTAACAAGACTGGATTAAGTCAGGAGGCTCATATGGTTTCTGCTTTACTACTAACTTAATTGCTTTACTATTAACTTAGTAGAGGAAAATCATGCACATCTGTTAAATGAGCAGATCTGATATTATAAGGCATTTTTCAGTTGTGTGATTTTATTAAATTAAATTAGTTTTTCTTTGGAACTTATAAGAAACTTTAAAAACTGAATCTTCATTTATTATTAATTTTGAATGGTAAATTGTGCATTATTTTTACAAATGTTTCTTAACAATCTAGAGTATCCAGTACAAAATTGGATCTACAGAAAAAATCTGAAGCCATTGAAAATATTAAACAAATGCTTACTAAACAAGAGAAGGAAAATATTATCCTGAAAGAAGAAACTGAAAAGTTAAGTCAAGATGCAAAGATGCAGCACAAGGATTTGAATGACAGAATTCAAACAGCACTAACAGAACTAAAAGAAGTGAAGATAGAGAAAGAAACTCTAATTACAGAGCTTTCTACAGCAAAAGAGAAATTAACAAAAGTTTCAGATTCTTTGAAAAACTCCAAAAGTGAATTTGAAAAGGAAAATCAGAAAGGAAAAGCTGCAATATTAGATTTGGTTAGTTGTTTATATTTACTTTCTTATGTAAAAGTGATTACTTTATTTAAAATGTATTGGACTGGATGTGTGGCTCTAGTGATGGAATACTTGCCTGCCAAGCTGGAGACCCTGAGTTCAAAATCCAAGTACTGCCAAAATATAAATAAAATGTACTGATTGTTTTTTTTTTTGGCTTTGGCTTTGGCTTAATTCACTGTTGACTTTGTATCCTACATTTAAATGTTTTAAGATAGTTCTTATAAGAAAAGGAAGTAGGATTGCTTAACCTCGAAAAAGATGGCCCAAGATAAGCATGTTTGTTTTGGGGGATATTTCCACAGAGAAATGCAACTGCAACTGAAACGTTCATTTTCCTGAAAATTAGCCAAAAAAATTTTAATAACTCTTTTAATTCTGGCACTATAAACTTTCTCATTATTGAATATTCTAAAACTAATAATATTTTGTTAGAGAGACCATAAAATATACTTAAACTACAGAGAATAATGTTGCACTGTCAGTAAGAGTATAAAGGGGAATAAGTTCTCAGAAGTATTGTAACCCAGAATAACACAAAGTAATAGTAAAGGTAAGACTGCTGTTCTCACTGTGAAGGTCAGTGAGAATGTTTAATACTACAAAAACACATGATGTTATATACTACCTTTACATTTCTTTCTGTTTGGAGAAGACTTTTTGTATTTGTACATCTTTCCTCTGGAGTTGTATGTAATTCTTCTTTAAATTTATTAGCTCAGCATTTTCTTTAAAATATTTTCTTCCATTTTCTTGCACCTCATCATTCTGCTTTTAAAATAAAATAATGATAAATGATTTTGTGACATGAAAATGTGGTTTTCAAATTATGGTTTCTAAAGGATGGTCTAAAAATTTTATTGTGACTATTAGTTGATGATAGAACCCCTGAATACTTTGCTGCCCCCCCCTTTAGTCCTATAATGTTTGCCTGTTCTTATCATTAAAATGGATGATCCTATCCCATTTTAGCTTGTCAATGATTTTTAGTTAATTTCTTTGTGATTATCTTCCCAACTTTTTGAGGACATTACAAATATTTTCTGCATAATATCATTTCCTCCCTTTTAGGAAAAAACTTGCAAAGAATTAAAGCATCAACTTCAAGTACAGACAGAAAGCACACTAAAAGAACAGAATGAACTGAAAAAGTCACTTGACAAAGAGAAGGAGGTAAGATTTTCTCTTTTTTTTGTAATATAAATATGTAAATTATAGTAAGCCTTTATATTTTTGAAATATTTCAACCTGATACTTAGATCAAAGAAACAGTTGTTTCTCTGAAATGCAATGGATAATATATATTTTAAGACTGTTACTTGTATCCTACTTACCATTACCATTAAGCCAAATAAATTAAAAAAATATATAATTATAAAAGTAGAAAATAGAATCAACTGTAGAATTATAACTGGATAATCTACTTTAAGAAACATTATTATAATAGAAAAATTGGCTTTCCATAGAATTGATCTTTTTTTTTTTTTTTTGTGGTACTGGGGTTTGAACTCAGGGCATCATGCTTGCTAGTCAGGTGCTCTACTAGTTGAGCAACTCTGCCAGCCCAGAAATGATCTTTTAAGAGCTATTTATTTCATGAATAGTTATATTAATGTTATATGTGATAATGACTATATAATCATCAAGATTTAGTTTTTGGCTGAGGATGTTGTTCAATGGTAGAATACTTGTCTAGCGTGCAAAAGGTCCTGGATTCATTGTCCAGCACCATAATACAAAAAAAACCAGAGCAAAAAGAATAGTTTTGGGATATTTCTATGGTTAATACTTTGATTGCTTTAGAATTAAAATACACAAACAAATGAGTAAATCCATGGGTATAATATATAGTTGTCACTCTCAGAGGCCATAGCTTTTAGTAGTTAAGAGTCCAAGCATGTAGTTTTCTAGAAAATCTGATTTGATGAAGCAACAAAGGATGGTCTCAACAAATGTTTAATGTCATTGTATTCTGATTGTTGATTGAAAGAAGACATTTGTAGTACAGATGCCAGCCATGTAAATGACAAAATTATAGTGGCTTAGTGCTCAAGCTCTGAATCAAAAATGTTCAAATGTATGTCCTGATTATGATGTTTTTTAGCTATTCCATTTTGTGATGTTTGACAGATCACTTAATCATTTTGTGTTCCACTGTTTTCAGCAATAAAATGGGACTAATAATAGAATCGGTGTCATAAAGTTATTATGAGAAGTAAATGGGTGAATACACTTAAGGTACTCAGAATGCTGACTATAACTGCTCATATGTAAGCTATCATTTTTCATTGGGTTTCACAGCAATACCATCCTGTTGTTATACTACCTGACTTCTGTTTTACACAAAAACATTTGGAGATAAGCAGAGACATCTGTATATAGCTCTGAAACTTTAAAAAAAATTACTTTGAATTTGGTCAAATGCTCAAATGCAGTTCTAGGTTCTTAATGAAATATGCTTAAAATATGAAATTATGACTTTGACTAGAAAGGCAGAAAATAGTAGTAGTTCTCTTGGCTATGGAAGAACCTTAGTGCGACTTTTATTTGATATTTAATTTTGTACAGAAATAACCTAATGGATCATAAAAGTAAAGAAGTAGCAAAATATGCCCCAGATCTCTAATTGATACAACTATTGTGCAGTGTAATTGAATGACATCAGAAAGATACTAAAATATTTTCCCAAACAGATTTTACTTTTATCATAGTTAATATAGAGCTATTTCTTCTGATTAACAGTGACCAATAGGGTAAGTGGTATGAGAATATTCTTGAAAGTGACTGTGTTGTCCAGTGATCTAAACTTTGATACTGACATTCATATACTCTATGATAAAAGGGAATACTAGTCTAGTTCATTTACAATTCTATCTAAATATCCAATATAAGCTTAAAAGAAAGGCAGAATCAAGTAAATCATAATGAACATTAATCTTGCATGTCATCTAATAGTGAATGAAGTCAGTTATGAAATCAACTTGAAGACAGGGAGTTTTCTCTTTGGTTAACTGATGATTATTTGTCAAGAGAGTCAGACATTTCTACCTATAGTACATGGCATGCTGTATGTATTCAGTAAAACTTTTGAATTAATAAATGAATGGCAAATAGTATTCATTTTCTTTTAGACTTCTCAGCAGTTGAAGTTGGAACTCAATTCAATTAAAAGAGAAGTCATACAGGCCCAAAATACTTTAAAACAAAAGGAAAAGGAAGAGCAGCAACTTCAGGGGAACATAAATGAGCTAAAGCAATCAACTGAACAGAAGAAAAAGCAAATTGAAGCACTCCAAGGAGAAGTTAAGATTGTTGTTTCACAGAAGGTATTGATAAGAAATTTGTTTACTTTTCATAGGAAGAAAAAGTTGGCAATTAAGATAACATGATTAAGACACATGAGTTTTATCACAGAAAAACTTGTATATACTCAAAATTTTTCTAAGTTAAATGTATAGCTTATATTTGACTATATGATTAAATATCCAAATCTGGATTTCCATTCACTATAGCCATTTTGTCAGATAAATCATTTGAAATTCTAGTACCAAACATTTTTAATTGTAAAATAACATACAACTTACACTTAATGTTAAACCAATTATGTATGCAACATTTCTAGTATATTAGAAACATTTAAAGGAATTAAAAATAATTCATCCTTATTAAGGAAAAATAAGAACAAAAATTACAAAGTATGATATATTTTAAAAGTTTAGTAGTGTCAGGTTTCATATAGTATATTTGATATTTTAGGTTACATCAGAATGTTCATTTCCAATAACAAATGCACAATTTATTGTTAACTTGCTGTTTTTCATTATTTTTTTTTTTAACATGACTTGAGCCACTAGCTCAGTCCTTTTTTCCATTTAGTTTATTTTTCAGGCAAGGCCTGTATTTGTAGCTGGGGCTGAAGTTGGGCTGTGATCCTCCTTACATTTGCCTCCCACGTATCTGGGATTACAGGCATGATCCACCATACCTAACCCTATTTTTCATTTTTAAACATATTTTAAAACTTGTCCATATTAAAAGTCGGTAAAAATGGATTATATTTAATGTAAAATATTTGAGCAAAATGAGTTTTCCCCCACTATCTGCTCGTGCATATTAATTGTCTGTGGAATAAAGAGCATTAGAATTTCTAGTATGTAGAATAAAGTCTTTAAAGTCATTAAGGATTGGCAGTCATACTACCAGAGTAAAAAAGTACAAATTAAGCCAGGTGCCAGTGGCTCACGCCTGTAATTCTGACTACTCAGGAGGCAGAGATCTGGAGGATTGTGGTTTGAAGCCAGCCCAAACAAATAGTTCACAAGACCCTATCTCAAAAAAAAAAAAAAAAAAAAATCACAAAAAACAGCTCAAGGAGAAAGACCTGAGTTCAGCACCAGTACTGCAAAAAAAAAAAAAAAAAAAGTACAAATTAAAAACCTTATAAATATGAATTCTATGTTGACTGCTTTTTCTAATATACTATTTCAAAAAAGAGCACTTTGCTAATAATATAATAAGTTTTAATGGTTTCATTGTTCTGTTTTCACAGCATATAAACTGCTTTGAACATATTCACCCATCTATCACCATCTCCTTTCATACTCTCCCCCACCAACCCCAACTACTTGTGCCCCTCCCAAAAGTTCCCCTTTTAGATTAGTATCACTTTTTTTT
The DNA here is from genome assembly GCF_047511655.1 of Castor canadensis. Taxonomy (NCBI): domain Eukaryota; kingdom Metazoa; phylum Chordata; class Mammalia; order Rodentia; family Castoridae; genus Castor; species Castor canadensis. The sequence goes on along the minus strand of NC_133393.1, from coordinate 130,829,055 downwards.
TAAAAGTCTAGATTCTGAGTATAAGAGAAAACATGCAATATTTGTCCTACAGAATCTGGCTTATGTCACTTAATGTGATGATCTCCAGTTCCATCATCTACTTTCCTGTAAAAGACATTATTGCATTCTTCTTTATGGCTGAATAATACTCCATTTTGTATATATATATATATATATATATATATATATATATTACACCAAATTTTCTTTATCCATTCATTGAATCGACCTAGGTTGATTCCATAGTTTGGCTATTGTGAATAGTGCTGGAGTAAACATGGGTGTGAAGTTCCCTCTATTGTATGGTGACTTACATTCCTTTATATGCCCAGGAGTGATATAGTGGATCATGTGGTATGTCTATTTTTAGTTTTTAGAGAAATCTCCATCTTTTAGTGTCTTCTTCAGCTTTTTTCTTCAAGGTTGGATAGTTTTTACTGTGGAGGACTTCTGCCTCCTTAATTAAGTTTATTCATATCTTTTAGGGGGGAGATATTGCAAATTGAATTGTTTTTCATGATTTCTTACTCAACCTGTTCATTGTTAGTATGTAGACAACTACTGGTTTTTGTATATTAATTCTATATACTGCTATATTGCTCAAAGTGTTTATCAGATCTGGGAAGTTTTTTTTTTGGTGGAATCTTCTATGTGTGGCATCATATCATCTGCAAATAGGAGAATAATTTGACTTATTCCTTCCCTATTTGAATCCCTTTTTTTTTTTTCTCTTGTTGTATTGCTCTGGCTAGTAATTCTGTTTTTATATTTAATAAGTGTGGGGAGAATGGATACCCTTTCTCATTCCTGACTTTATAGGAAATGATTTCAGTTTTTATTCATGTAGTGTAATGTTGGCTATAGGTTTGTCATATGTAGCCTTTAGACATTGAAGTGCATTCTTTCTATTCCTAGATTCTTCAGAGCTTTATCATAAAAAGATGTTGAATTTTGTCAAAGGCTTTTTCTGCATCGATTGACAGGGTCATGTGATTTTTGTCCTTGATTCTGTTTATATGCTCTAGTACATTTATTGATTTGCATATGTATCCCTGGAATAAAACCAACTTGATCATGGTGCATGCTCCTTTTTAATGTATTGTTGAATTTGATTTGCAAGTATTTCATTGGAAGTTTTTTATGTTGATCAAGGAAATCAATCTATCATTTTCTCTTTTTTTGTTGTGTCTTTATCTGGTTTTGATGTCAGGATAATACAGTCTTCACAGAATGAGTTTGGTAGCATTTCTTCACTTTTTATTTTATGGAATAGTTTGAGAAGCATTGGTGTTCTTTTTTAAAGTGCTGGTAGAATCTATCCAGTACTGGTTTGTTCTTTGTTGGGAGACTCCTTATTACTGCTTTGATCTCACTGCTTGTTATAAATCTGTTCGGGTGATTTATATCTTCTTGGTTCAATTTTTATAGGTCAAATGCATCTAGACATTTATCCATTTCTTCTAGGTTTTCCAGCTTATTAGAATATAAGTTTTAAAAATATTTCCTAATGATCCTCTGCATTTCATTGGTATTTGTTCTGTTATCTACTTTTTAATCTCTACTTTTATTTATTTGGGTCTTTTCTCTCCTTCTTTTGAATTTGGCTAAGGATTCGTCAATCTTACTTATTTCTTCATAGAACCAACTCTTTGTTTTATTGATTCTTTGTATTTTTTTAGTGTTCATTTCATTAGTTTCTACCCTAATCTTTATTTCTTTCCTTTTACTAATTTTGAGTTTGGGTTATTCTTCTTTTTATACAAGCTTTAGGTACATCATTAGGCAATTTATTTGAGATCTCTGTGTTTTTGATGTAGGCACTGATACCTATAAACTTTCATTTGGTACTGCCTTTGCTGTGCCCTAGAGGTTCTGATAAATTGTGTTTTCATTTTCATTAGGTTCTGGGAAATTTTTATTTCCCCCCCTTATCTCTTTGATGATACACTGGTCATTCAGTAGCATACTGTTCAGTCTCCAGGTATTTGAATATTTTCTTTTGTTGTTGACTTCTAGTTTTATTTTATTGTTGTCTGATAGAATACAGGGAATTATTTCAGTTTTGTTTTATTTGTAAAATTTGTTTTATGTCCTAAAATATGATCTTTTTTGGAGAACATTCCATGGGCTTCTGAGAGATATATGTCTTGTGCAGCTGCTGTTTGAAATATTCTATAGATGTCTATTAAGTCCATTTGGTCTATAGTGCCATTTAATACTCAAGTTTCTTTGTTGATTTTTTTTGTGGGGGTCTGGATGACTTATCTGTTGTTTTGAGTGTTGTATTGAAGTCTCCCACCATTATTATGTTGGAGTCTATCTGTGCTTCTAAACCAGTAGTGTTTGTTTAATGAAATTGGATGTGTCATTGTGTGAAATTGGAGTGAATATGTGCTCACAATTGTTATTTCATATTGATAGATTGTTCCCTTTGTTAATTTGAACTTTCTTTGTCTCTTCTTAGTAATTTTGGGCTCAAGTCTATTTTATCAGATATGGGTTATACCTTTCCTGCCTGTTTTCGACATCCATTTGTTGCGGAAATCTTTTTCCATTCTTTCAACCTAAGCCAATGTTTGTCTTTGTCAATGAAATGAGTTTTTGCACACAACAACAAAAAGTCTTGCTTTTTAGTCCAGTCCACCACTCTACCTTTTGATTGAAGAATTGAGACCATTAACATTCAATTAATATTGAAAGTTACTTAGTATTTCCTGCCATTTTGTTGTTTTTGTGATGTTTGCTGCTTTCATAATCCTCATTTGCTAATCTACTTGTCTAGTGGAATTTTTTCTTTCTTGAGTTTTCCTGTTTGCATTTATCTTCCTTTCTATATGTAGGATTCACATATCTTAGGCAGTACTGGTTTAGTGGTTATGAATTCCTTCAGTTTTTGTTTATTGTGGAAGGTTTTTGTTTCTCCTTCAATTATGAAGCTAGCTTTACTGGATACATTAATCTAGGTTGACAGTTATTTTCTTTCAGATTTGGAGTATATTATTCCATTCCCTCCTGGCTTTTACAGGAGTTTCTGTTGAAAAATCTGCTATTATTCTGATAAGTTTGCTTTTCTGCTCCTGTGCTACTTCTTTTGTAATTTTTAATGCTCTTCCTCTCTTCAGAATATTGTCTGACCCGTGCTACCTGACTTTTCTCCCTCATGGAGTCAAAATGGAGGATGCTTCTAATCTGCTATCTTGCCCCACCTTTCCATACAATGTTTAATGACCAAATTAGAGTAATTAGTATTTCTATCTCATTATATATTTATTAGTTCCTTGTGTTGGGAACCTTTGAACTCTTCCATTCTAGTTCTTTTTATTTGTTTGCTTGTTTAAGACAGGGTCTGCTCTGTAGTCCAGGCTGGCCTTAAACTCTGAATCCTCCTGCCTCAGCCTCACAAGTTCTGGGATTATAGACATGCTCAGTTCCTCTAGTTCTTTATAAAATACATAACAAATTGTTTTAAACTGTAGTCACCTTGCTGTGCTGTAGAACACTAGAATGTATTCCTCCTATCTATTTTGTTACTCATTATCCAACCCCTTTTATCCTCTTTTTATCCCTACCCTTCCTAGCCTTTAGTGACCACTATTCTACTCTCTACTTCTGTGGTAGATAGTGTATTTATTTTAAAATTCAAGTTTATTTTTCACATTATGCACATGAGTGTACTTTGATTTTGTTATAATTCATGCAAGTGTTCCAGATCTTCTTAAACATTAATGACTAGTTGAGTCAATAGCAATTTGGACCTTTGTGAGTTTTTTTTTTTTTTGCCGTGATATTAATATAGATGACCTATAAAATTTATTAAGTTATTTTGAATTTCCAAGAGTAGAAACTGCATATGTCAATATGCCATAGTAATGGTTTCATAATTTTTATCATGTAGAAGTTTCCTTTAGTTTAACCCTAAAATATATTACCTATGAAATCTAGCACAGCATCTTCTATCAGAACATAGTTGTTACTCTGTCTCCTGAGATCAGATAGTACTTCCCAGTAAAATGCAATTTTTCTTCATTTGATTGCTTTTGCACTTTATGGTTTTTAAATTGAAACTTGAATTTGTAACTCTTTATATATATAAAGTAAGTTACTCTTCATTGAAGTAAAATGTTATAGCATAAATGCATTTCATCTTGTTTTCAGAAATATTAATATGTGTTTCAGTTTTTACTTGTAAGTAGTTTTTTGTACGCATTGTTTTAAATAACTACTGTATGTTTTAGACAGAACTTGAGAACAAACTACAGCAACAGTTAGCACAGGCAGCCCAGGAACTTTCAGCAGAGAAAGAAAAAGTATCAGTGTTACAAAACACCTATGAAAAATGTCAGGAAGATCTAAAACAGCTTCAATCTGATTTCTATGGGAAGGAATCTGAACTTCTAGCCACAAGGCAAGATCTGAAGGTAAACTGTACTATGTTATAAAGTTCAGTAAGTTGTTTATACACATTCATTGAATGAGTTATTTGAGCCTAAATGGGCAAAGGAATGTTAATATTTGTGGAACATCGTACTGTTTTCTATTAAATTATTATTAGATTAACATGCTTTAAAAATTAAGTTATTTTGTATAATAAAAATTGATATACATAAATATGGGTATTTTAAAGTAAGTTATATCTGTATTAGTGAAATAATTTGGACACATCAGTTGTCACAGTTTTAGTTTATCTAAGGATTTGAGGGCCTTTATTTGAAAATAACTTCAAAGATGGGCTGTTATTAGAAAAATCTAAAATTAAATATAAAGCCACTTGTGGAAAAATGCAAGCAATTTTACTGTTGCTTGTCAGGCAATACCAATTTTAGTTTTATATAATTTGTCAGCTTTCTAAGATTATTGGAATGCCTAATGATTAAATTTAAGAGATTATAGCTCAAATTAAACTTAACCTTAATTATCTAACAATGTATAGCAATTTTTATCATTGGATATTATTTTGTCCATGATAAAGTTTTATGCTTATTAAAATGAAGGATATGGAAAAGGGTGAACAATTTTTGTAAAACATTAAAGTATCTGTTTTGTAAGGGAAATGGGACATTTTTATGTTCTTTCACAGAAAATTCAACTAGCCTCTTTCCTTCCTCTCCCTCTCTTTCCTCTCTCCATCGTTCTCATTTTGATAAGTTGAAGTATCATGCTTTCCTGTTTCTTTCCTATGTTTGAGATTTTAATTGTTTATTTAAAGTGTATTATTGCAAAATTCTGTTAAATCAGAATGTTATAAAAGTTTATTATCTATAATGCATATATCATATATTTTCTTTGTGGGGAAGGCTTTTAGAAGGAGATAGGACTTGATTAGGTCCTGAAGGATGTGTAGCATTGGAATATGCAGAGTGTCCTGGGAAGGCTCATTTCATTTGGGGACACATTTGAGAAAAGGTGCTACAGTGGTTATAAGTAAAGCCAGGGCACAGTTAATACAGTTGTCTTGCTGGAGTGCTAGTTTATCTATGAAATTTAGATTTAAAAGGTAGGATCTAAATTGTAAAGTATTTTAGGTGCCTTGCAAAGGCAATTGGATTTGATTTTTGAGGGGAAGAGTGAAGTGTCTAAGCAGAAGAGTAAAATGAAGAAAATATTCTTTTAGGAACTTAGCCTATAATGGTTTAAAGAGGCTTGGACTGACTAGTCCTAGGGAAATTAGTTGCAATATTATCTTCCTTTCTTTTGGGAAGTTGTGTGGTGATTAGAACTAGAATTAAAATTAAAGAGGATGGGGCTGGAGGTATGGCTTAAATGGTAGAGCACTTGAAAAAAAAAGGATAAAATAGAAGAGACTAATGGGGAGAAAGAGATGAAACAAGGGGCTGAATATATAGCAGGCTAAAAGGGAAAATAGTGATTAACATTTGACACAGAAATAGAAGATTGAGTAAAAGAATTTTCATAGTGCTAGTAATATATATGTGTGTTTGTGGTGTAGTGGTGTAAGTGTGTGTGTGTGTGTATATATATATATATATATATATATGTATGAGAAATGAGCAAGAGAGAGAGATAAAGAAAAAGAGATACCAAAATTAAGCTGGGCATGATAGTACACATTTGAGAGCTCAGTATTGGGCAGAATGAGGCAGGAGGATCATGAGTTCAAGTCTAGCCTGAGCTACATAGTGAAACCCTGTTTCAATAAACAAAACAAAAATATTTCATAATTAGGAAGAAAATGTATTTATAAGAAAAAATACCACATGACATTTAGATAGTGTCAAATTATTATTATAATTGCTGTTTTCTTTATAATACTGTCAAAAGGCAGGGAAGGTTTGTGGAGGAGTTTAGATTTAACATAAAGGCAATGAGGAACCACTGAAGGAAGTTGCCTAGATTTGTATTTTGAGCAAATGACTGACTGCAGAATCACAAAGGGGTTACAGGAGAACAGGGCTGAAATGTAGAGACTGGTGAGGAGGTTTTACTGTAGTCCAAGTGCAAGATGATGTAGTTAAGTGATAGAAGGGGTGAAATTTAATGGTTGATTGTAAAAGTTCTGTGGAAATCATACTCTTCATATGGATATATCACTTACCTAGAGTATAGCCTAGTAATTGGATTTATAGCTCTTAAATCAATATTCTTTCAGTAATCCAAAAATAATTATGCTTGAAAGCTACGAGCCAAAAGAGAAAGGAGAGGGATGAAGGTGCCATAGAGTTGTACAACTAAGATGACTTGGATGGTTCTTCTGTTCTCAAGCTTCTCTTGGCGGAAGGCAGCCCAGTGTGGCACATCAAGAGAATAAATCATGGTTAGATATCAGTTCTTACTCAAAGTCTCTATTCTTTTGCTGCCATTTCACTAGAATATTTTTTACAATATAAATGATTTATAAATTCTATATTAATGCTTGTATAATGAGAAGTATATGAACTACTTAGGAAATTGTTTTTTTGAAAGAGAGTACATTCCTAGGGAAGTTCAAATGATATTTATGGACCAGAATGAGAGATGGTTATCAACCAGCATTTTCCTTTTGTTTATTGATGTTATGTGATCTGTGTATAAGAGAGAAGGGGAGAGATTCAGAACGTTTTGTAATGTGACTCCTACCTATATCAAGGCTTTTTACTGTGGGCTGACAGTGTGCACCATGAGCTAAAAATACTATACTTAACACCAGTAGGATGGAAGACATCCTGGCCTGATCTATACTGTTAGCTCCCTCTGCTGGACCATTTATGAAATACTTAAGTTTGTTGACTGGATATTTCAAATTGGTTATGCTGTGTGGGAAGAGATGCTGACTAGAGAAGATAACATGGTCTACAACAAGAAAGATAAAAAGAACATTTAAAATGCATGGCAGGAAAGGATGGAATAATAGAAATGAATTTTCAGAGGCAAGACAGAGCAATATGTCTTGGCTTCTTCATAAAGGAATTCATGGAGCAGGCTAAATTTAAAATGTTATAGGCCATCAGTTAAAATTTTTAGAAATTACGAGGACTCATCAATTTTGTGGACATTTTTGGAGTTCTTGTGGAATTCATAGGGGTACTATTGCTTTTCAGGCTTTAGCAAATCTTGGTATTCTTTAATACTAGATTACCCTATGTAACAAATAGGTCAGTTGCTGCACGTACCCTGGAGCCTTCTGTAAACCACATTCTGCAAAGGCTGTCACAGTAAGCTTTCTGTGCTTTTGGTACCTAGCAGGTACTCTACTACCCTGTCCAGCTCTTACTTTACATCACCTATTCTGTTTTTCAGGGTACCTGGTGAACTCCTGTAAGTTAAGGACAATCTTATTACCCTCCTGTTTTATCTTAGCAGTGTACTTAATTAATGGTTTGCTACAGGTTAATAAAAAAGAAGAAGAACTCAATGGGATTTTAGGTCTCACCTGAAAAAAATAAGCCTTAAGGGGGATAGTGTTGTACTGGCCGTCCTTAAACAATAAAATTTAATTTGTAAAAGAAAGAGTTCTAAACTGGGTTGTTGGTAAGGAATATACTCCCTCCTTTCCTCCTCCCTGCTTCCCTCTCTTCCTCCCTCTCGTCCTTCCTTCCTTTCTTCTTTCTTTATTGAATACTTACGATATACTGTCCTAACCAGCAGGGACCCTTTCCTGAATTATATTTTCTGCCTCCTTTTCAAAGGAACTGTATCTCCAGAGTAAGAAAGATCTGCTTCTTCCAAGTTTGGTGGAAGAGCATCTTAGAGTTGGTTCTGACTCCCTGATGATTCTTAGCAAAAACAGCTGAGAGTGGCAGAGTTCCTGTTATTACCATTATCTGCCTGTTACCGTATCAGCGAAAGCAAAAAAATAATGAAACCAAGTAGGCAAAAGTCTTGCCCTTTCCCCAACTTCAGCTTCTCAAAGCATTGAGTCTTTAGAACAGTTAATTACTATGGGTTGTGTTAACTGACATCACTTTTCAGGATAGAGCCTCAGATGTTTGGCTGAATTTTTTTCTTTAAATTCACTTGATCAGATTGACAGCTGTGAAATATCACTATTTTTCTTGAAGACAAAAACCCCTTCTTATTAAGGTGTTCAACATGTCAAGGGCCATCATGGATTCTACAGGATGTATATATAATGTAGCATTTAACTGTACTTCTTTTAAATTGTTTTCTTTCCTGTCTTGCCTGGTCTTTTCTCTAATCATATAACATTTTCCTACTTATTTGGTATTCCTTCATATAACCTAGTCAATATTAAAGATAGGAATAAGCAAGCATTCAGTTGATCGTTTTAAATTATCTACAAGTTTTTAGAGTTACTTCAGTTTTTACAAATATTTTATACAATTAACATTTTCTATAAGCATGTGCTAAGTGTCTCTTTCAATTGCCTAATTTCCTATTTGTTTTAGCAATGGCTTTGTTTATACCACCATTAGAGCTCACATTCTAGAATTTTTTCTCTTTATATGACCTTATTTCACTTGCCATCTTTTTATAGTAGAGCCTTAACTATATAATGACATTTCGGTTAGCAACAGATCACATATACAGTGATAGTCTCATAAAAAGGAGCTGAAAAAATCCTGTTATCCTGTATTTTCATTGGACTTTTCAATGTTTACATATGTTTAGACACACAAATATTCACCAACCTATTATAGTACTTAGTGCTTTAACATGCTGTACAGGTTTGTAGCCTGTAGCAACAGTCTGTACCATATAGTTCAGGCATGGCATAGGCTGTACTGTCTAGGTTTGTGTAATTACATGTTTTGATATTCACATGAAAAATCTGCTGGCAAGGATGGTCAGAACATGTCCTTACTGTCTGTGTGTTGTTTTCCATAGTGCTTGTATTAGCTGTTATATTTCTGTTGAATTTTGCTAAAAATGACATAGTAATTTGAGGAAATTGTTTTTGTAAGTCTGTAGAAGAGAAGCTTTCTCTAGCACAGGAAGACTTGATTTCAAACAGAAATCAAATTGGAAACCAAAATAAGTTGATTCAAGAATTGAAGACTGCAAAATCTACTTTGGAGCAAGATTCAGCAAAGAAAGAACAACAGCTGAAGGAGCAGAGTAAAGTACTACAAGATATTCAGAAAGAAAAGGTACTTCATTTCTCTCACTTAAATCCAAACTCACAGAGTGCAGTGTGGCTTTAACAATCATCCAGTTGACTGTTTCACCCAATACAGGTATCACCAATTTTTCAACAGATCTTTCAGAAGGACCTCTAGGATATACTAAAGCATTTTTGATCATTGGAATTTTTAAGCTAAGAAATATCTCTTAATCACTTCCTTGTCATGTTTACCCATTTCTTATTGCTCTTTGTAGTTTTACAAACAACTATTTTTCGCACCATAGACCCTTGGCTATTTGAGAACAGAAATTGCCTCTCCACTAGTTCTTATATAACATGTTATCCTCTAGATGTATGAATGAGATAATAAAAAGTCTAAAATAATTTGTAACCTTGTTAAAAATTCTTAAAACTAGAGTTGGCTTTTACTAAGGGAATGTAGGGGTATATTTTACATAAATGATACTAAGTTTTAAAGTTAAAAGCACTGGTTTATATGGTTTATAGGGGTATATTTTACATAAATGATACTAAGTTATAAAGTTAAAAGCACTAGTTTATATCACTTAAAATATATTTTAAAAAAATTCAGATTCTAGGAAACATTTTGTTTTTGTTTAATGTTTGAAATTTTATATTCCTATCAGACAATTATTCTGAAGTATTGTACTTCCTGAAGTTCTAGGTATAGTCCAAATTGTACAATTCTTGAAATTCTCTTTAATTAAAAAAAATGGTTTTTTTTGTTAGGATGAGAAATTCACAATTTATGTCTTAGGTTTAGAAAGTTCTGATAGAACTATAGTTTATAGGTGTTTAATTGCAGAGGTTTTAGATCAGACACATCTTTTGTGTTAGCTTTACCTGTAATAAATTATTTAATTTCTCTTAAACCTTTCTCCTTTACTTTTAAAATGGGGATTGAAAACTCTACCTACTGTGGTGATTAAATGAGATAATATATAATGCTTCAGATGGCATCTTACATAAAGAAAGTAATAGTAATAGGAGTTAGAATAAAAATGGTAGTTTTGACTAAATTTTATAGTATTCTTACTTTGGCTAGGCACTGTTTATTTCACAGTATTAACTCTAACTATCTAGGCCTTATAATGATATTATTAAGAGAAAAAGGCAAAAAAGGTATATAATTTGCTCAAATTAAATAGAGACAGAACCAGTGTCATAAATACTGGTAGCATTTTTATTACACTAATTTTCAGTTGTGTTTGCTATAAAATTATTTTTCCCTTTTTAATTTTTTATGAGGATATATTCATTGTACAGGGAGGATTCATTGTGACAGTTCCAAATAGGCTTATATTGTTAGATCACCCTCACTGTTTCTCTTCCTCTACCCCTCCCCACCCCACTTAAAGCATTTACAAGAGATTTCTTTATTCTATTTCACATAAGTATATGAAGTTCATCCACCATATAGCCTCCTTAATCTCCTTTATTCACCCTCTCCTCTCCCACAATTACCCCTCAACACACTGTACCTATTTGTAAAATCATTTGTAATCATTGTTTTTCTACAGTCAATGAAAGAAAAAGAATTAATGAATGAAAAATCTAAATTGGCAGAGATAGAGGAAATTAAGTGTAGACAAGAAAAGGAAATCACTAAGCTAAGTGAAGAACTCAAGTCTCACAAACAAGAAAGTGTAAAGGTAGGTTAAGATAGTAATTTTCCTGTCTTCTATGCTGTATTTTTATTAAATTTATATATAAATATAAGAATATATTAGCGAGATTGAGAAAGAGAACCCACTAAGTGATAGGCAAATTATTTTGTTGTTTTTGACAAATACTTTTGCCAGAGTGCTCTTGTATTATTACATGGTATGTATTCAGATATTGAAGCTGTGTTACTTTTGTTTTCAGATTACTGAATAAAGCAGAGGAACCCTAAATATTTAAATTTCATTATAATTGATTTTGATTTAAAAAATTATGCTTAGAGATAAAAATCTTTAAAAAATACACAAGAATTTAGAATTAACATTTTAAGGGGACTCAATTATTTTTCTTTTTAAAAACCATTAATTATCTCTTGTTTTTAACATTTCATCCTGATATAGTCATGTGTAGGCTGTCAGCTGAAGAAACTGTTTCTCATTTGCCTTGTAAAATCATATACAATTTCTTAGAGAAAGGTTAGATTCTCTCTTGAGATCCTTCAAAATACCCTTTATATTTGTTACCTAACATCCTAAGTGATTTCATTTCCTTGCATTCCTTCAGAATGTGATTTCTTTAAAGCAGGGAATGTATGTATTTCATTATATCCTCAGAACCTAACACAATCTATGATGACCCGTATGTTCTTGTTAAGTGAGAAAAGGGAAAGTAGGGGGTAGAAACTCTTTTCGCATAATATAACGAAAGTGTGTGCATGCCAAGTAGCATCATCTGAATTGAATGATTAATGAGTAGGAAGTAAATAATCTTTTTCACCAACTTTTAAAATATTTTTATTAGCATACTTTAATACTACAAGGAGAGGGTTTCATTGTAACCAGTTGTTGGAAATACTGAACTTAATCTCACAAGTGGGTAAAACTCGTATCTCTTATGGTGGTAAATTGCATGAATTTCACCTATCTTTTAAAATATTTGCTCTTAAGAATGACTTATATTTTGCCTTTTCCAACAGGAGTTAACAAATCTTAAGGATGCCAAACAGCTTTTGATTCAGCAGAAATTAGAACTTCAAGGAAAAATAGACTCCCTGAAGGCAACTCTTGAACAGGAAAAGAGAAACCAGCAGATACTAAAAGAGCAGGTGAAAAAGGAAGAAGATGAACTGAAGAAAGAATTTGTTGAGAAAGAAGCTAAACTGGTCAGTGAGTTATTGCTGAAAAGTGTATTTTGTAATAGAGCTTTAACTCAATCCAGTGAGAGGATTTTTCTACGTAGATGTTATCTTTGAGATGTTTTCTTAACATGTTAGTTTTTCAGAGAGGAAATCTGATTTGCTTCAGTAACTGATGTGATTATAAATATTTTATTCTGCAATCATATTTTGGTTTATAGAAGTGAAAGTCCAATTAAAATATAATTTAAAATATTTTTAGTGCCAGAAACAAATAAACAAGCCCACAACCATATAGATTGAGGCAAGTGCTGTGAAAGCTGTCATGCTGTACTCATTTGTTTTGGTCAAAGTGAATATTGATAAGGGGATTTGGAATTATGATAACTAAAGTCAGCTTTCCCTTCCCTCTGTGTGCATGCCCAGTGTGAAGCATCTGGGTCATTTAATTGAATTAACTCCAAATGTCCTCGGGTAACTTGACTGTTAAGTCCAAACAGTGACCTTAAGGGCTTGTATTGTGGTTTTTAGTGGTTGCTAGAGACTGAAGAATGTATTGAGAGATGTAAGAAAATGCCAGGTTTGTCTCTAGGATGTCTTGTTCTCCTAACCTTGCATGTCTTTCTTCCCTTGCTGTTGTGGAAACAATAAGACTTTCAAGTCATGTCACTTTACCTTGATCTTGAGACCCTTGCTAACCATTGTTTCTACATTATGACATTTGAGTCCACTTAAATTAAAAAGCATAGGTATTTGTGGATAAGTTTTATTAGTATATGATGAAATATATTCTCTTGCATCCTTTCCAGAAGAAGCAGTTATTATGTATATTTTTAATATTTTAACTGCAATAAATAACTTTATTTTTCACTACTTTTGTAGTAACCCCCCCCTTTCTTTTCTTAGCATTCTGAAATAAAAGAAAAGGAAGTAGGAATGAAGAAACATGAAGAAAATGAAGCTAAACTTACCATGCAGATAACAGCATTAAATGAAAACTTAGGCACTGTAAAGAAGGAGTGGCAGTCTAGTCAACGGAGAGTTAGTGAGCTCGAGAAACAAACGGATGACTTACGGGGTGAAGTCGCAGTCTTAGAAGCAACAGTTCAGAATAATCAAGATGAAAGAAGAGCACTACTAGAAAGGTGATTGATGTCTAGTAAAATTAATTTATACCTATTCTAAGTGATAAAAAGATTGTCATATTCCACAACTTTACAATAGAGGAAGAATTGAGAAAAGTAGGTAACCCTTGCAGGTATGTAAGTAGGTATTTAAAAATTAACCTTTAAATAATTAGATAGTTGAAATCAGTGTATTCTATTTAAAATTATCAAAGTAGTCCATCACCTATATTCTAGAAGGGCCTTTAATAGTTTATTTAAATTATCTCTTTGCATTCTATTCCAGATGTCTTAAAGGAGAAGGAGAAATAGAAAAGCTTCAGACCAAAGTACTAGAACTGCAAAGAAAGCTGGATAATACAACTGCAGCAGTGCAGGAGCTAGGCAGAGAAAACCAGTCCCTTCAGGTAAGCCACCAATGATGTGAGGCAGTTTCTTAGTCTAGACTTGACCTCTTAAGGAAAAGTGTATTTTCACTTTTTAATTAAAACCTCCAGGACTGGAGGGAGTAGCTCAGTGGAAGGCTATTTGCTTAGCAGGTACAAGACCCTGGGTTCTATCTCCAGCACTGCAAAATAAGCAAGCACAACATCAACAAAAACTCATATGTTTAATAGGTATTTTCAAATAGCTACTGTCTTGAAGAGCAACATTATAGGTTTTATGGGTAGTTAAGTATAAAAGATAAAGAACTAGTTCAGAGATATCAGGGATTAGTTTGAGAGCCATGTCATTCATGAATTGGCAGTATAGATGGGGAAGGAATTACAAAATTCAAGAATACCAAGGAATAGATAAGTTGGAGATGTTAAAGAAGTGATCTCAGGATGTTCTCAGGGTCCCAAGGAAGTAGTGATCAGGTTTAGAACAGATGAGAAGTCAAAAAAGGTTAAATGTTAATAGTGCCTCTGAGGAGCAAATGTAATTTATTTTTTCATTCAAATTTATGAATGTAGCTATTTTTGAAAACTGGATGTTGACCAAAGCATTTCTGAGTTTTGAATTTTTATTCCATGTCAAATATAGTCAAAAATTTGTAAATATCTGCTACCAAATTAGATATAATCCATGATTCTCTAAAATGTTGAATATTGTCATGTATTGAAACTTTTTTTAATAGATCAAACATACACAAGCATTGAACAGAAAGTGGGCTGAAGACAATGAAGTACAAAACTGTATGGCCTGTGGGAAAGGCTTTTCGGTCACAGTGAGACGGGTAAATGACTTTGTTCGTAGAGCTATCTTTCTGGATCTGAATTAATGTTTTAACCATCAAAAAGTTCTGCATTTCACAGATTTAAAAATTTTTCTATTTACTGGTTACAAATGCATAGACTAATTAAGCTTAATTACAATCCAGTTTCTAGTTAGCATATGTGTTTGAATTTTAGTTTGAAATTTAGTCATTTCTTTCCTACTGCATTCTTCTCTGGGACAGTCATTTTCTGAACTAGTTTGCTAGTATTAAACTCTTGTGTTTTAGTTAACACTTGGGTTCTGTTAAAAGAAGAAAAAGCAGAGAGCTTTAAAATCAATTTTAAGCAATGCTATCATATTTAAATTTCAATGGAAACTTTTGGTGAATAGGAACAGTTTTTTATTTACTTGAGTGCTTTAACACTTTTTAACAGTTTTTTATTTAATTGGGTGCTTTAACACTTGTAACATTCTCTTTTAGAATTCCAATATACAATAAAAGCCATCTTTTGTTTTTTTTCCTTTTATTATTCATATGTGCATACAAGGCTTGGTACATTTCTCCCCCCTGCCCCCACCCCCTCCTTACCACCCACTCCACCCCCTCCCTCTCCCCCCCACCCCCTCAATACCCAGCAGAAACTATTTTGCCCTTATTTCTAATTTTGTTGTAGAGAGAGTATAAGCAATAACAGGAAGGGACAAGGGTTTTTGCTGGTTGAGATAAGTATAGCTATACAGGGTATTGACTCACATTGATTTCCTGTGCGTGGGTGTTACCTTCTAGGTTAATTCTTTTTGAACTAACCTTTTCTCTAGTTCCTGGTCCCCTTTTCCTATTGGCCTCAGTTGCATTTAAGGTATCTGCTTTAGTTTCTCTGCATTAAGGGCAACAAATGCTAGCTAATTTTTTAGGTGTCTTACCTATCCTCACCCCTCCCTTGTGTGCTCTCGCTTTTATCATGTGCTCATAGTCTAATCCCATTGTTGTGTTTGCCCTTGATCTAATGTCCACATATGAGGGAGAACATACGATTTTTGGTCTTTTGGGCCAGGCTAACCTCACTCAGAATGATGTTCTCCAATTCCATCCATTTACCAGCGAATGATAACATTTCGTTCTTCTTCATGGCTGCATAAAATTCCATTGTGTATAGATACCACATTTTCTTAATCCATTCGTCAGTGGTGGGGCATCTTGTCTGTTTCCATAACTTGGCTATTGTGAATAGTGCCGCAATAAACATGGATGTGCAGGTGCCTCTGGAGTAACCTGTGTCACAGTCTTTTGGGTATATCCCCAAGAATGGTATTGCTGGATCAAATGGTAGATCGATGTCTAGCTTTTTAAGTAGCCTCCAAATTTATTTCCAGAGTGGTTGTACTAGTCTACATCCCCACCAACAGTGTAAGAGGGTTCCTTTTTCCCCGCATCCTCGCCAACGCCTGTTGTTGGTGGTGTAGCTGATGATGGCTATTCTAACGGGTGAGGTGGAATCTTAGTGTGGTTTTAATTTGCATTTCCTTTATTGCTAAAGATGGTGAGCATTTTTTCATGTGTTTTTTGGCCATTTGAATTTCTTCTTTTGAGAAAGTTCTGTTTAGTTCACTTGCCCATTTCTTTATTGGTTCATTAGTTTTGGGAGAATTTAGTTTTTTAAGTTCCCTATATATTCTGGTTATCAGTCCTTTGTCTGATGTATAGTTGGCAAATATTTTCTCCCACTCTGTGGGTGTTCTCTTCAGTTTAGAGACCATTTCTTTTGATGAACAGAAGCTTTTTAGCTTTATGAGGTCCCATTTATCTATGCTGTCTCTTAGTTGCTGTGCTGCTGGGGTTTCATTGAGAAAGTTCTTACCTATACCTACTAACTCCAGAGTATTTCCTACTCTTTCCTGTATCAACTTAAGAGTTTGGGGTCTGATATTAAGATCCTTGATCCATTTTGAGTTAATCTTGGTATAGGGTGATATACATGGATCTAGTTTCAGTTTTTTGCAGACTGCTAACCAGCTTTCCCAGCAGTTTTTGTTGAAGAGGCTGCTATTTCTCCATTGTGTATTTTTAGCTCCTTTGTCAAAGACAAGTTGGTTATAGTTGTGTGGCTTCATATCTGGGTCCTCTATTCTGTTCCACTGGTCTTCATGTCTGTTTTTGTGCCAGTACCATGCTGTTTTTATTGTTATTGCTTTGTAAAATAGTTTGAAGTCAGGTATTGTGATACCTCCTGCATTGTTCTTTTGACTGAGTATTGCCTTGGCTATTCGTGGCCTCTTGTGTTTCCATATAAATTTAACAGTAGATTTTTCAATCTCTTTAATGAATGTCATTGGAATTTTGATGGGAATTGCATTAAACATGTAGATTACTTTAGGGAGTATCGACATTTTTACTATGTTGATTCTACCAATCCATGAGCATGGGAGATCTCCCCACTTTCTATAGTCTTCCTCAATCTCTTTCTTCAGAAGTGTATAGTTTTCCTTGTAGAGGTCTTTCACATCTTTTGTTAGGTTTACACCTAGGTATTTGATTTTTTTTGAGGCTATTGTAAATGGAATTGTTTTCATACATTCTTTTTCAGTTTGCTCATTGTTAGTGTATAGAAATGCTAATGATTTTTCTATGTTGATTTTATATCCTGCTACCTTGCTATAGCTATTGATGATGTCTAGAAGCTTCTGAGTAGAGTTTTTTGGGTCTTTAAGGTATAGGATCATGTCGTCTGCAAATAGGGATATTTTGACAGTTTCTTTACCTATTTGTATTCCTAATAAAAGCCATCTTAAATGTTTAACATAGTGTTTTATAAACAGGACGTATTCAATTTAATATAAGAAAGGATGAAATTAACATAATTTAATATCATTAAGTAATAACTGGGAAGTTAGTATACTTTCACAATGTAGTTTGAGCTATTCATATAGCTTTATAATGCTCTTGGTATAGTTTTTATGCTTGAAGTTGTTTTATTTTTTTATCTTTTCAGCATCACTGTCGACAGTGTGGAAATATCTTCTGTGCTGAGTGTTCAGCCAAAAATGCCTTAACTCCTTCTTCCAAGAAGCCTGTTCGTGTCTGTGATGCATGCTTCAATGACTTGCAAGGATAACAGGTTATCACAACTTCAAAGTGATATTACACTAACATTAGATTTTTAATAAATGTGCTTAATAGAGGTCTTGGACTACTCTTTGATTTGGACTCTGGTTCTGGTTGCATACTAGACCAACTTAGAATTCGTATATTTTGGAATGTTACAAGTATCAAGTAAAACTCTTCTATTTTTGTGAGACTTGAGTTCATATTTCATTATTTTTTTCCATTTAATCCCTAGAACAATTTTCATGCCAAGTTCAGAATTAGCCAATGAAATGTAAATAAACTTTGGAAAGAAAATAGCAATGTATTTTTTTAAATATAATTTCAGTGTTCACAAATGATGAATACAATTCCACAGCTTACTTCTTTCTCCCAAATTATATGTACAGAAATGTATATGGTGTTGTTATCATGTGTTGCTGTTTTTGTTGCACAATAACACATTAATTATATTAAATATTATCTTTATAGAGTCATGCACAGTACTATAACACTCTTCTGACTATCGTTTTCTCTTATGTACAGGACTATAGCTCAGTTACATTGTTATGTTACAGATTTACTGCTTGGATATTCTACATGCAGTTTATGTTAAAATATTTATCAACTATGGATTCAAACATGGTTTTTGTTTTAATAGTATTAAATTCCTCTGTAGATTTTTTGAAAACCTCTGTAAAATCAGTTTACTTTACGGTCATCCTAAGGTTGTATTTCAAAGATTAGAGTTAATTCCTTTTCTGTTGTTCTTCTATCTCATTTTTAAACTCCCACGTATTGTCCCTCAGAAAGCCTCTAGAACTTCCTACTCTATCCCTCAGTTTCAGGATGAGTAGTAGAAATTTATAATGGTCCTATTCTCGTTTTCTTATTGCTGGGAAGTCTTCTGAGATTATGTTCCATATTATATGTTATTTTGTCTCTCCAGCATCTTTTAGAATCTGAATTTGCTTTTTTAAAATGGATCTACTTTCTTAAAATTTGTTTTAATCTTTCCAAGCATAGCTCAGCTTCACTATAATTGTTTTGTAATTTTGGATCTTAAAGCTATGGGAATGATACTGCTATAGTCTTATCTGTGAACACAAAAGGTAAAGTGGTATGAAAACATTAAACATTCTGCTTTATATTTTATTCTTAACTGATAGGGAAGAATTTTTTAAAGTTGTAAAACTGGCTTAAAATGTTACTGAATTGGTGTTCCATATGAACTGGGAAATCTTTTAACTTTGCAAAAGTAATGCTGTGTAATTACCTTTAAGTAACAGCTAGAGAACAGTAACACCCAGCACAAATACACTTAGAAACTCCATAGTTACAGCATAAACTGAAACAGAAAGCACCTTAAGGATAATTTGTATGCTGAATAATGGAATTAAGCTTTAATTTTTTATAGACTTATTAATTTTGAAAACTAGAAAACATCTGAAGACAGAAGTCAGTAATATTAGTTTATTAGAGAAGAAATATAAAGTTATACATTCACTCAGTGCAGTCATTTCATAACAAAAGCAGAGAAGGTTGACAGTTAATATTTCATTTGTAATAAATAATTTATTATATACACTTACTTTCAAATATCATGCTAAAATGAAGTTATGTTTGTGCCATAGCTATGATGTATTTTAAAAAGAAATTAATAGATATTATGTAAGTATTAAAAAATTTAATTCAAGCCTGTTGACAGTAGCTCTTAAAGACACTGACTAAGTTCCCAGATTTGGATAAACAGTATGTCCTTAATCATATATAATAAAGAAATGGAATTGCTCTTTATGAAATATTATAGCTGTCTAATATAAACTGAGCTATTTATGCATTTTATAGATGTGTTAATCCTTTCAAAACGTCCTAATTCTATACTTTTACACAAAAATAGCTTAATAAACACAGACATTGTGTTAATAAACACAAATACCTGTGTTGAAGAGACAGGTATTCACAGCACCACTGTTTTTGTTTTAAGATAATGAAAGTTTGTGAAAACTTTGCATTAGAATGTTTGCTCACTTCATCTCCTGATATGATGAATTTACAGAGCTTCTCCTGATCCTGACCTCTCTCCCCTCAATAGTCACAGCAAAATTGTGGGGACAATAAATAAAACCATGTGTGTTTAGGTGGTTTTCTTGTTTTCATCCAACTAAGTTCATTTCATAGGCCCCAAATAATTATGTACCATAGGCTAATATACTGATAATATAAATGAAACCAAACATTTTTGCTATTACCTCTCAGCAATTTAATGTATATTGGAAAAAAAAAGTGTTTTCTTCACTTTTAATTTAAAGAGTCCTTTTCTAAGTTCTTTTGGGTATGCATTTTAGGTGTTTGCTGGCACTTTTATTTTGTCAGTGAGTTGGAACTGGCACATGTGGAATCCCAGCTCATGGCTGCAATGTAAAACATATCAGCATGAAATGTCAGTGAATTGCAAACCCAGCACAGAAATGTGAGTTAAAATGAGGTCTTGTTGGGCTAGTGTACAGTAACTGTATCTACAGAATTGTTTTAATAGGAAGAAGGCAAAGCTGCTGATGTAGGATTTGTTCCTTTACAAGAAAGAGGAAAAGACACACAAAAACCTCAATGAAGTATACAAATAACATTTTTTTCAACTACCTCTTCAAGTGGAATTAGCAAGTTTAATAGTTTCCTTCCAGTAATGTTAAATAGTAATTGCCAAATTTATTTTCCCATCTTTCTGAAAAAGTCTTTATGATTATTTTATATAGTTTTGAGATCTCTAAAGCCACTTTTTTTAACCTTGCATTTGCTAAGAATGTTTAGCTTTTAAATGGAGAGCAAATTATGATTACATATATTTTGATATTCATGACCTGTTTGACTATCGCAGTTTTTTTAAAATGCACTTTGGCTATAAAAACCATGGATGATTTGATCCATAAGATTTAAACGTGCCATTGATTTAGTGTTGCTGGGCATAAGCTTGGTGAGTGCTATTCTGTGATTATAATGTGCCACACATTACTGTCTTAATTGCCCTTTGCCTCAATTTTAATGATCAATTTGTTTTGTTGCAGATGTGAATATTGTGCATAAACTTAGGAAATTGATGTAAAATTGTACAAAATAGAATTGGAAATAACTAAGTTCTTTCTGTGTGGAAGTAATGACCTTCCTGCAACACAATGTGGTTGTGTATATGACATTCTGTATGTCCTTGAACTGGATCATATTTTCATAGCTTCTGTATAGACTTTTGCATGGGTATTTCCTCATTCAGTTTTTGGGGTCATTATTTGTATTGTGTTTACTACTTGTGATCATGTAGTTGTGCCTTATTTTGTGAGAGAGTTTAGCTCAGTAAATACTGTAATTTCTAACCTCAGTGATTAGAAGGTTATCAATTATAAATATGACTGATAAATCTCGACAGCATTTAAATATGTAAAAAGAAAAATGGAAGGATCCTTACTGAATTGTTTTGTTTTTTAATATGTTAAAGATGATATTAAAACTTTTCTTTCTAGAAGATATTCTATGACTATAAATTATTTTGTCTATTTAAAAAGAATGAGAAAGCTATTAACTATTTTGTACTAAATTAGAGGATATTAGGGCTTTGTACTTTCACTTATATAGACAGTGGTTATATTTTAATGTGGTTAAACTTAAGATAGTAATTAAGTTTCTGATCTCAAGAGAATTTTTTTTTGAGACAGGGACTCACTATGTAACCCAAGCTGGCCTCAAACTCATGATTCTCCTGCCTCATTCACCACCACACCTGGCTCAAGAAAAATTATTAATGCCATTTTGCTTTGGACATTTCCTTTTCTCTCTATTCACTATTGTGGAGGGGGATAAACAAAACTAAAAAGTATAAAAATATAAAATTAAGTCCTCATTTTATTGTGTAAGTTTAATACCCAGATGACCATTTAAAGATACTTTTTTTCTTTTCTTTTTTTTGAGACAGGGTCTCACTGTATATCCCAGGCTGACTTTAAACTCTCTATCCTCCTGCCCTCTGCCAGTGCTCGGATTACAGGCATGTATCTCCACATCCAACTAAAGATACTATGGTTTTTTTTTGGTGGAGGGGGGTGATACTGTTACTGGGGTTCTTGCTAGGCAAGTACTCTACTACATGAGCCAGACCCCCAGCCTTTTTTGCTTTAGGTTGTATTTCAGATAGAGTCTTATGTTTTTGCCCCAGGGCCAGAGACAGAACGCCATCCTCCTACTTCCTCTCCCTTTGTCCCAGTAGCTGAGATTAGAGGTGTACACTAACATTCCCAGCTTGGGTTTTTAAAAATAAGGTCTCAGTAACATTTTTTGGATGTGGGGGGGTGGGTGGGTGCTAGCCTGGCTTGGAATGACAATCCTCCTGTTGCCTAATGAGTAGCTGGGATTATAGGTGTACACCATCATAACTGGCCTAAATATATTTTTTGAAGACCCAGTATGTCATTAGTTTTTGCTATTTATTTTCTGGGCACTAGGTTTCTAGAATTTTTCCCCTGCTTCATCTTGATATGCTTCCCTCTAAAGAGTATGATGTGTATATCCTCCATGTAATATCAGGTATTATTTTGTGATCTTTATAAAATTCAAGTTTATGTATGGCATATTCTTGAGCTATTTTACATCCTTTTTATTAATTTAGTCTTTCCCACTAATGAGATTGCATATGAATGTGTGGTTACTGGACTTATGGAACTAAAGGAGTCTTGAGACCATCCAGTCCTGGTCCGTTTTCCCCTCTGAGGTTGGTAGTTGAAAACCCCTACAAGATGATTTTTTTTTCTAAAAATAATCATTTTAGCTAGAAATGTCCTGATCTTATCTTACACATGTCTAAATTGTCTTCCTCTGGACATAATGGCTTTCAGTCCCATCCAGATACCATCTTTGGGAACTCACTTGAAGTCTATTCTCCTCTTTGCTTTTCCCCTATTTATTCTTACCAATAGTTATTGCTTTCTAGATTTTCCTTTATTGTCTCTTACTCCTAATGAATGTGGCTCACATGGTAGAGTACTTGCCTAGAAAACACAAAGCACTGACTTCAAACCCCAGAACCGCAAAAACTAAAACAAACAAGAAATTGTCCATCCTAATAGTGCTTGGCCCTGTTAGGGCCAAGGGCCTTTCTGCTATCCCTGTCTGTACTACCTTGTGTATGTGGTGACATTTGTGACCTCAAAGAATGACTTTCCCCAGATGTTACCCTCTGGATCTGATCCATCTTAATCAAAGAAACTGGTTAAGTCCTCAGTTGTCATGCAGCCATTTGCTAAATTTGTAATTTCCACTTAAGAGATTCCAAAAGGTACCGTGCCTGAAACTGAAGTTTGTGAACTTGCATTTGATAGAGTCTGACCCTGAGAACTGGCTACTCATATTCTGTTAATAGTATATAGTATATCCCACTGGGGCCTAGCTTGAGTATGTGTGAGGCCCTGGGCTTGATCCCTATTCCCACAAAAAACAATTTTTTAAAGTATACCATATTAAATGATGGCACTGTGGTAACACACACACACACACACACACACACACACACACACACACAGACGCAAACACACACACCCCACTCAAATCCAGAAAATGTTTTTGAGCAATGTCATCATTCTCCAAAAACTGAAGTTTAGAGAAAGAATTCTTACTATTTGTGTGAACATCTCTGATGCAAAAATACTAAGTGGTGGAATAGATACTTGTTTTTTTCTTTCTTAATATAATCTGGTCTTTGGGGTTTTCTACTTTCAAGTTAGAATATTACAAAAATACCTAAGATAAACAAACTGACTGTTGGAGAATAGTAAATTTAAAATTACTGTTAAATATAGACCTTATTTATTGCTTAGCATATTAAAAGAACAATCAAACACTATTTCAAAATTACCATTGTGTGTGCAAGTAGGATTATAAAGCAGTAAGGCTGATTTAAAAGTGATAGGAAAATTGGTTTCATTATTTTATAGATACAGAGTAAGATGCTACAATTCATATTGTACACAGCAGTGGATATTTTCTTTCTTGATACTCCATTTACAAATTATAGTAGCACCATTCTTCACTTGCATCTCTTAACAAATCTGACTGAAGCATTAGAAGATAGGGTGGATATCAATATTCATTGTCAAGAAATGTCTCAGAGTTCAAATTTGTTGTAGTCATTGTTCCCCTACACTAAAGACTTTCCTGGCTCAAATTCTCAAGTTCTGGAATGCCTTTAAAATGCACATTTCTAGCCAGGCACCAGTGGCTCACACCTGTAATCCAAGCTACTCAGGAGGCAGAAATTAGGAGGATCACAGTTTGAAGCCAGCAAGTAGTTCTGGTAAAAATCCTTTGCAAAAAAGGACTGGTGGAGTGGTTCAAGGGGTAGGCCCTGAGTTCAAACCCCAGTACCACAAAAAAAAAAGCACACTTCCTTCTAGCCCATCACTTGATAAGTGTTAGGAAAGTCTGAATGGAAGAATACCTTATGCCCCAGTATCTAAAAAAAGTGTATACTTATTTTAGGTCCCTAAATCTCAGACGATTCTTCAGGCAGTGTGAACAAAGACATTTTCTTGGTTTCCTGACTCTTGGTGAAGCCAGAGATTGCT
Organism: Castor canadensis; assembly: GCF_047511655.1. NCBI lineage: Eukaryota > Metazoa > Chordata > Mammalia > Rodentia > Castoridae > Castor > Castor canadensis. Next base: position 130,804,706 of record NC_133393.1, on the reverse strand, counting down.
GTGGTTATTTGTACCATCCATGCTTTCTGTTGAAAAAAGAAAAAAATATATATAAATACAAATTAGAATTTTAAACTGGTAATTTCTCACATATTTGGATTAATATTTTCCATTATCTTTATTGGCTTGTTCTTTAAATTGAAGACTAACAAAACTTTTGCATATGTTTCCCATTTTCTTAAACCTAATATAAATACCTCTAATCAAATAGGAAAATGCAAATGGATTAGATGAGCGTGGTGTGCAAGTTGGATAAAAAGTCATGAGCAATCAAGGAACCTTAGTAGTCAATGATGATTAATTAGAAAAATGAATACTGGGATTATAAATAAATGGAAAGTTGAATTTCTTGAACTCCCATTAAGAAACAGAAGTTCTTAACCAGTAATATAATTTGAAAAATGCTCTGAGGGAGGTAACCCGGGCAACTGATTTTTAAGAATAATGCAGCTGGGTGCCAGTGGCTCACACCTGTAATCCTAGCTACTTGGGAGGCTGACATTGGGAGAATCATTGTTCAAGATCAGCTGGGGCAGGGAGTTCAGAAGACCCCATCTCAATCAATAACTGGGAATGGTGGTGCGCACCTGTCACCCCAAGCTACATAGCTGAGATCAGGATTGCAGTTATAGGCCAGCCCTGGCAAAAAAGTTTGCCAGATCCCACCTCAACAGAAAAAAAGCTGGGTGTGGTGCATGTGCCCATCATCCTAGGAGGATCTGATACAGGCTGGTCTGGATAAAAAGTGAGACCCTATCTCTAAAATAACCAGAGCAAAAAGGATTGGAGGCATGACTCAAGTGGTAGAGTGCCTGCTCTTTAAGCAAGAAGCCGTGAGTTTAAGCCCAAGTACCACCCCCCCCCCCAAAATTTAAAAATAATAAAAGCTGGGTGTGGTTGTTCATGCCTGTACTCCCAGCACTCAGGAGGCTAAGGCAGTGGGATTGAAAGTTCAAGATCAGCTTGGGCTACATGGCAAGACCTAATCTCAAAAACCAAGCAAAAACAAAAAGAAAGTCATGTAACATTATTAATTAATAATTTAATAATTAATAATTAAATAATTGCACTTATTGTCTGTCCACATTGTTGCTGTGATGGAGGACTACCAGGGGAAAGACAAAAACTGCTAAGATAAAGAAACCAGGTTGGGCAGCTACTCTTTTTATTCTATAGCTGTAAAAGCAATGCCACATTTTCAAAGATTGAGCAGACTGTACATGGCGCATTCTTGCATCAGGCCTTCACTGAAGCTGGAACCACACTTTGGAAATTGATCAGAGCATCTTAAAAGTTAATTGTGCAATACAAAGCCATTCTTTCCCATTTGCTATAGTAACTCAGAGGCAGTTCTTGACTTTCTGCAGCAGGGAGAAGTGAGAGAGGCTGGGTCAACTCTGTAAGTTTGAGGAAATTGTTAACACTAAGGTTTCCAGCAAGATATGGACTGGATGTCTCCCTCCCCTCCTCCCAACTTCTCCCCTTCCCAAAGGTAAGGAGGGAAATACACAGAACTCTCCAATTCACCATTACTTAGAGACTTGAAGACTTTTCCTTATGGAAACTGAAGAATCAAAAACCTACAAAATTAAGATACATACTTTGCTGTTTTCCGTTTGGGCTTGTAATAAGAATGCTGCTATACACTGTCGATATCTGTTTTCATGTTGTATAAGAAAAGCATTTCTCAGCCCAAAGACTAGAAAAAGATATTGCAAAGACAAAAAGCCAAATCATTTAATATGAAATCCACACAATTTCTTACTTCAAGAACCTGGGATTTGTCTTTTATTTTGGTTTGTTTTTATTTTAATGAGGGTAGAATGTTCATGTAGATTAACAAGGAAACATTCTGATTCCAAGGATAAGATTCCCCTATGTTCAAACAACCCATTTAATGTGAATAGCCCATCTTCCTTAGCTGATGACTTCTGGGGGTTGATGAAATGCAACTATAGCTTATGGGAGGGAAAATGGGCTCCCCATAACACAAGGTAAGCATAACCCAGTGGATTCTGTGTTTGTGAAAGTATAGATAACAAAAACAAAGAAAACAGTATCCTTATTTCCTGTCTCCCATCACTCCTTTTTAAATGATTATTTTTGTATTTAAATGGAATTCACCAGTGTATGCACATATGAATAAATGAATAAAGAAAAAAAAAGGGAAGTCACATCAAAAGAAGTCTTAAGATGGGACAAAAATATAAAATCACTTGAATGTTTCACAGCAGGCCAAGAAGAGTCAAAAACACTGATTCAAATAAAATGCAATATCTACCAAATTTTCTGAAATATGAAACAAAGCAAAACAAAAAGAACTGCATAGTTTTTGTGTTTGCAAAAGAAACAGTCTGGTAATTTTCTAGCTGGTCTCAAAAAATGACAGGCGGTCCTGGGAGAGCAGATTCCTTTAAAAAACCAAGACCAAAAACAAAAACCAGAAGCTCTGAAAATGGAAGTCAGTCCCTTGAATTATAAATAAACACAGGGGATGAGATTCTACAGCTTATACCTTCTGTCTAGGCTTGTGTTTATAAACAAATCATAAAACCAAACCAGGTCAGTCTCCTGGTCATAGCAAAAACTTTAGGGAGGAGAAAAAGAGAAAAAGTGACTTTGATTCCTCGCACCACTGTCATTGTTACTGGTTGAAATTTGTGAATTTAACTCACACTTAAGTGAGGCAGGTTGGGTTTTATTTTGTAATCAAACTGAATGCAAGACTTTTCTTTTCCTAATTGTAAGAACCATCCGAGTATCACAGATTAAACTCACAACAGTCTAAACCTCACATTTCCTAAATTCTACTACAACAAAGTCAAAGTCAGTCATAAAATCCTGTCCAGTTTCTTTGGGATAAGATGACTTGAACCTATTAAAATAACTTTCTGGAAAAAAAAGATCTGGCTGTGTTTGTTTTACTCTTTGATTTTTCTCCTTATAAATTCCTAGTAGCAAAATAAGGCTTTAAAGATCATGTTGTTGAACTTGGCTGGGGTTTGGAACACATTTTCCTAAAAATCTGAAACTGCAGTTCTAGTTAGAATTCATTGTTTGAACTATAACATGAATGGAAGGGACTTCATAAGCAAAAAACATCTGGTATGGCCGGGCCTGTTAAGTACAATAAGAAGATAAAATAGGAGCAAAATAACTTTTTTTTTCTCTGACATTCTAATATAATAGAATTTATATTATACATTTTTATTATTATTTTAGAATTTTTAGGCATTTACCATGTAGCAGGCCCTATGCTGTTTTCCTCTGTTTTGTGTTACTAAAACCATACAGCAACTGTAAAAGATTGGTCAAGTAATTCCTACTTACAAATGAGGAGCCAGAAACCAGATGAATTTTTCCAAGGTCACACAGCTTGGATGTGACATGGCCATGGTTTGGAATTGTCCCTCCCATGCCCGATCTCTTGTCCCCATTTACTCTTCCCCCCTCCATAGCTAATCTGCCTTTGTGTGCTCTACCCAAGCTATCAAAATAATAGACCAGAGGAACAAGAATAACAATTTTTAAAAGAATAAGATTTGCCAGATGCAAATAAAGATGGAAGTATAGTTTTTTAGAAAAGTATTATTTTCAATGATTTTTGGAAAAGGAGCAGAGGAGAAAAATCAGGCATCTGTCAAAGAATCTGGGAGGCCAGATTTCCCTGAGACCTGGTTCTCACAGCTGGCAGGGCTGTTTCTCCTGCTGGGGGTAATGGTATCTTCCTCCACTCTGGATGCCAGAGTCTTAACAATCACCACTACAGTAAGGAATGACCCCCAGCACAGGAAACCCTCTGTGTTGTGCTGCCCTTATGGAAACACACATCACAAAGTGGTTTCTGCTTCCCACATACCAAATTCCTATCTTAACTATACCACCCTGCCATCCCTTGAGCAGGGAAATGGCTCACATTAGAGGTGAGTGCAATCACTAGGCAAAAACCCTCTGTTTAGGCTTGCTTCTAAAATGTCTGCTTCATGCAGACACTGGCCTCTGCTATTTGGATGTTGAATGTCGCCCAAAGGCCCATGTGTTAAACCTTTAGGAGGTTTAGCCAAGAAGTCTTTAGGCTATTGCAGGGGTTCCCTCAAAGGGAATTATGGAAGCTTGACCTTTTATTCTCTTTATTGTGTTTTTGCCTCCTGGCCATGAAGTAAGTGTTTTTGCTCTGCCACATACTCCTACCATGATGTGGTGCCAGACCACAGGCCTAACGTAGTGGGGCAAACCAATCACAGCAGTCCTCCAAAACTGTGAGCCAAAATATACCTTTTGTCTTCATACGTATCTTAGGAGTTTTTTTTTTTTTTTTTTTACAGTGATGGGAAACTGACTAATACATCCTATTTGATTTCTCCAGACAAATAACGGGAGCCCTTAAGGCCTGCCCATCTCACCTTTCAGCATATCTTACTGAAAGTAGAAAGACTAGAACAGGAGGCAAAAGCTATGTTTCTGGGTATGAGCTTCTGATAGTGTAGCCCCTCTTTTGTGAAGAGAGGTCTTCTTCATTCATGAGTTATTATATAGTAAGCATTTAAATATATCATTTGATCATACAGCATAACTATATAAGTGTTCTCCATTCATTTGCTCATTCATTCACTCACTGTTTAAAAAATGAGTCTACTATGTCTAGGTTGGTCCTGTGCTAGTGACTGAAGTGCTGGATTGGTGCCTGGGTTAGGGATTGAGGGAATGCTACTTCCTGCTCCTTCCATGGACTGGAAGGTTGGTGATCCTCCCAGGCCGGGCCTGAGCTGGTCTAGGATCCTCTACCTGTTTTCTCTTAGACACTGCTACTACCTGTCTAGCCCTAAGAAGATAAAAGAGACTTCAAGTCCCTCAGAGTTCCAGGGCTTTCCTGACAGGAGATTGATCTTTCATTATTCTGAGAGCCCAGCTCCCCAAGGGTGAGGGCTGTTTCTTGTTCACCCTTGTATATCCAGGGTCTGCTGAGTGCCTGGCTGTCAGGTGACATTCGGGAAATGCTTGCATAAAAGTTTAAAAATGACACATCTATTTCTAATATGCATGTGTGTGAATGCATCTATATGTGTGTGTGTGTGTATATATATATATATATATATATTTAATTTGGCATATTTCTTTGGCTAGAATGTTTATAATAAAATATCTTATACTTTCATAGCATGTCATGGGTTACCAGTGCTTTCACAATAGCAACAGTATTAATGAAAATAGATTGACAATACTGGTCATACTATCATTTATTGTCTTTATTATATGCATTATTTCATTTAATTCTCATGCAAACTCACCAAAAATTAAATTATTATCCCTACTTCATCAAGAGGAACCTAAAGCTTAGAAAATTTAAGTGCTTGCCTAAGGTCACATAGTTGTCAAGTAGCAGAGCAGGGCCATCCACCCATTGGCCACCATAACTAATTTGTACAGTGAATGATACATAACCACGTAGGAGCACAGTCTTTTCTTTCATGAAGGCTTAAATTGGGTTCATGTCTTGATACTAAAAATGTCCAATATGAAACTGTGGTGCAAACAGAGTTGCTGAATGATGGAAAGACACATACCCGACACATGGAGTGGATCAATGCTTTTGACCACCAGTCTATCTAGTGGAATGGGCTGGTCGAGTACTGTACATGAACCTCCCTCTTTTATTATAGTTTGCAGCTCAGGAGTAAGTGAAGGGCACATTAAACCAGTGTCTGAGCCTCCAACTTTCTGAAATTAAAGAGGAAAACAGTGCAATATATAAGATACAAATATTTGTGCACAAGTATATCTGCATCTTGAGGAAAATAGATTCTTAGAAGCAAGTTTCTTGACATCTAGCTTATTCCTTCTAGATCATTAATATCATTTTCTTAAAACAAAGTGAATTAAAGCAAGGTGCCTTTTATCTCCAAGTTTAGTTACCTGAATAAATAATGATCGGTATCTATACTTGAGAGACATTTTAATCTCCAGCACACCGTTGGGAAGATCTGCATTTCCAGTATACTAATCTCTGTAGCACTAAGTTATACAAATGAAAAAGGGGAGCCCCAAGTTGAAATATGAAACTTTCATAAGGTCCAATATGAAACTGTCAATAGATTCCATGCTCTAGAATTTCATCTTGAATATATAAGATGCTGGATTTTTTGAAAAGGGTGTAAAAGATTACATTTTGCATGATAACGTGCTGTTTTGTGTTCACACAAAACAGCAAAAAGAGGTGTAAACCAATAACAATCCTTATTTTGAAATCAAGTTGTGAAGCATGAAACCAGAATATTATCTTAAATTATGGTCAATGTAGGCTGCTTGTGACTCCTGTGCTCTGATTAGTAGCACCCTTTGCAGTGAAGGTAGGACATGCTCCTGGCAATCAAGGGCTCTGAAGGGGTGGAGATTTTCCAGAACTTGGTTTCTTCAGACATGCAAGTTTGAATAGCTTAAAATAGGAAGCCATACAAATTCTGAAATGGTGACTTTCAATATTCTCTAACTCCTGCTCCCTCCCCAGTCACCAACTATTCATAGGTTGATTAATGGGTGTCTATTTTATTGCTCAAAGAGCTTTGAATTATTTAGTTCAACTAACCAACATGTCATCTAGAGGCTTAGTTTATTAAAAGACATGAGATATGTAGACTTCTAGTGTTATCTATGTAAGGCTGGCCATCTGGTAAAGAAATGAGTGGAACAAAAGAACTTTAGATGTCTCTGATGGCTTAAGACATATAGCTCCTCCAGCCTCTAAGGGCAGGTATCTAAGAGCCTTAGAGGGGCTGCATTTCCTGATACTACTTGCTCTCAGGTTGCAGACTGTGAAATAGGAGATGAGACAGCCTTTCATGGACCAACAGAACAGTGGCTTAAGGAGTAGTAAAAACAACAATAACAACCAAAATAATAATGAAATGGTAATACTTAAGAAATATTCTTTATAGAGAGTTTGTCATTCTAGTTAACTCATTTTGTCTATGATACCAGCCATACACTTGTTCAGCTTCTTCAGTTCTTACACAAGTAAACACTGAAAGATCAGGGCTCCCTTCCACCTTCAACCATCAAGTCATCATTTCTCAAGAATCATGAGAGCTTTCAAATTAGAGTGAGTGTGGATCTAACCCTTGCCACATGGCTGCTCACAGGTTAAAGCCCTCACCCCCACCCTGGCAGCTTTCATTGTGATGGACAATTTGGAAAGGCCAATATGGACAAATATATTTTGGGTTCCTCTGCTTAGGCAGGTCAGGCATAATGTCCCATGGTTTCAGAGACTTAACTTGAAAAGATACAGACTAAATCATCCTAAAAATATTTATTCCCCTTGATATTCTTGAGAAATATAGTTTGTTATTTATTTTATTCTATGTTTAGAGTGTGAGCTCTGATTCAATGTATAAGAATATTGTATAGTTTTATATGTAAAAATATTTTTAAACTCATTTAGAAACATTTCTAACAACAGTGTTTTTACCTTTTTGTTGCGCTTAGTTTTCGTAACTAAGAGGAAATCATCAAAGAGAAACAGATAAACATCTAGGAATCTTGTGCTTTCTGAGGAAGAAAAGAGAAGGTAAAAATGGGGACTGGAAACAGTAAGCAGAACTTTTTCTTTTTTTTAAATCAAAGAATCCCTTGGAAAACAAACAAATGGTGGGCTTGAAGCTCGGTTTCCAATCAGGTAGATCAGAAAACTGCCTGTAGCAATGTCGAGTTGATGTCTTCTTTCTTAAATCATGGACTTTATCAGAGCTCAAGATTCCAACCTTAAAGACCTTGTATTTGTGATGTATTTCAAGTGGATCTGTAACAACTTGTGTGATATTTGTGATGGTTTCAGCTAAGCCTACCAGAAATCCATCAGTTAATTGAACTTGCAGCATTTTTGGCCTCTTGACTCATCTCTGTGGATGGTCATTGGCAAAACCACAGACTTATCAGACAAATGGCATTTTGTTATGTCTATGATTGAACTGTGCCCCCTTCCCCTCAATTCATATAAGTCCTAATCCCTAGTGTGACTATATTTTCAAGTAATGTAGTAATTATGGTAAATGGAGGTCATAGATGGAGTCTTGATCTTATGGATTGATGTCTTCACAAGAGAAGTTACCAGAGAGCTCTTTCTCTGTCATGAAAGGACACAACCAAAAGGTGGTCATCTGCAAACCTAGAGGAGGAGCCCTCACCAGGAACCACAAGGAACCAAATTAGCCACCACTTTGACCTGAGACTTCCTACTTCCTGTTTGTAAGAAACAGTTTCTATTGTCTGAGGCACTCAGTCTATGGTGAGTCATCCCTAACTGACTAAAACAGTCATTAAGACCACTTATTTCTCAGTCTGTAAATGTTTAGATAGTCTCCATATATCCATGCAGCTTTAACAATTTTCTGATGTTACTTTTTTTTTTTTCTTGTGGTACTGGGGATTGAACTCAGGGCCTGATGCATGGTAGGGCAAGCATTCAACCACTGAGCTACATCCCCAGTCCCTACTTTTGATAGTTACTTAAGTCATAGAGGATTTTCTACTTTTCCCAAAGAAGAGAACAATAGAAGATAAATCATATAGGTAATCCTGTCCTTATTTTACTCTATTACTTGGAAATTAGAAAAATAAATGTATAAATTTAAGTGATTTCAGAAGAAAGAGCAGTCTGTTTAGAAGGGGATGTGTCAAGGTACTTAAAGCAAATACAAGAAAACCCAATAAATTTTTAAGTTTGTTGTATTTATTTTACTTATTTATGCTGTTCTAGAAGTCATTTCTCATATGCTTTTAATCCTAGAAACTAGGTGGCAAAGGTTAATAGATAAAATATTTAGGATTCATTTCTATCTCTTCTCCTTTAACACTAGAGGAATGACCCTACATTTTGCATAGAAATCAGATAGTTTATTCAATTTGAATCATTCTTGAATATTTTAAAAGAATTCTATGACATCACTATTAGAAACTTTCCTTTTCATAAATCAGGCTGTGAAAAAAACTGCTGATCACCTTTCAAAAACCATTTTCCTTTCATAGTAATGAACTCCCTGAGTTTTATTCCGTACACATCTACAGAGAATAAGTACTACATTTCCCAGCTTCTCTTGCAGCTGAACATGACCAGGGAACTAAATTCCAGCGAATAGGATGCAAACAAAAGTTTGTAACTTATGAATCACATCTCTGAAGGGTGTGATTAAGCTCTTATCCACTCTCTCCTTCTCACTGGGTAAAATGCAGACACAGTGGAGAATCATCTTGGGCCACACAGAAGAAAATAACACCCACGAAATGGCAATAGGCAGAAGGAACCTGGGTCCCTAACCAATACGAGAGAGAGATAGTCTTAATCTTCTGTCAAGTGACTGATATGTCCCCAGCAGCTGAATCTATATCCTAACTAATATGCAGAGCTAGGAATGGAATATTTGAACACCATTAGATCTTTGTCTTAGTCAACTCAAGCTGCCATAAGAAAATATCATAAACTAGATGGCTTAAACAGTACACATTTATTTCTCATGGTTCTAGAGTCTGGGAAGTCCCAGAACAAAGTGCTGGGTGATCTGATTCCTAGTGAGGACTGCTTCTGGGAGCAGCATTACTGCCTCATTTCATTTTTGCAGCAACTTGAACAGTACAAGTTCTTCAAATGTTAAATCAGTTGGACCTTCGTATTTGTCTGCACCTTACTCATTGTTCTATTTAAAAATATCAATCTGTTTGGAGAAATGTATTGTAAAGAGTATCCAGCCTGGATTCCAGTGGGAAGTATACGTATGCACTAAAAGTTATGAAAACTAGTACCTCCTGGGAGTGGGAAAATATACTTACTTAGTTATAGTAGTATATTTTTAAGACTGCAAGACATTTGGAAATTATGAGTTCCAGGTTTCATTGCCATCATTTCATCATCAACATTTAGAGAAGAGATTAAGAGAATTTAAACAACTTCCCCAAAGCCCACAATTGGTGCTAGATTCCCTGATTATTTTTTAATTGATGCTACAGATTGAACACAGGGCCTTGCACATGCTAAGCATGCGCTCAACTGAGCTATGCCCCCAGCACCCTGATTCTTGGTTTAGTGCTTTTCCTATTCAAAATTATGCTGTCTTTCTTCTACCACTATTACTCTTGCTCCATCAGATCTCTGCCCAACTCTAAGTCAGAGCCCCCTGGTTAAACCTGTCTTATCTCTGTTGAATTTGACTAATTCAGGTGGTGGCATTCTGCAAGTGTATGGCATTAGTGACGTTATATAGCTCATCGCCATTCCATCACACATGACCCTACAAGAAGCTTTTTCTGGAGAAGTTGGGTCTCATTATGAAGATTCTTTCTTAGGTGAGTCCCCCACCTGTACTTCCTTGATGATCACCTTGAGCCCAAGTAATGTATACCTGCTTGTCTGACATGGCTTCTCATCAACCAGATGTTCATCCAACTTCCTCATGGCTTCTCACCATGCCCACACTTGAACTCTAACACTGATTCCCTGACCCACCCCCTCTACCACCCAGTGTTAATCTCAAAACTTTCAGGCAACAGCATACTTAAAGGCTTCTTAAACTTTCTTTCCTTTCCAACCACTTTCTCAATCATAATGCCCTCCTCTCTCACACTTGTCCTTTACTGTCAGTCTTCATCTCAAACATTTTAGGAGAGGCCAGTGCATCTCATGTTGTTGGAAGGCTGGAAAGGAGAGGACTATCTTGAAAAATGTCAAATGGAGGTATTTTGGTGGGAGAGGCAAATGGTCTTGGACTGAGAAACACAAAGTTTTTTTGCTTCATTAGTTTGATTTAATCTTGTCATAATATACAATTGTTAATAACATTAAAGAAAAATGAAAATTGTTATCTTTCCAAATGAGAGTGGAGATTGGGGGTGCTGGCTGTGGTGCCACATGCCTATAATCCCAACTACACAGAAGGTGGAGATTGGGAAGATAGTGGTTTGAGGCCAGCCTGGGGAAAAAGTTAGTGAGACCCCCATCTCAGCCAATAAGCCAGGAATGGTTGCAGCTACATGGAAGGCATAGGTAGGACTGCAATCTGAGGCTGGCCTCAAGACAAAAATATAAGACTCTGTCTGAAATATAACTAAAGCAAAAAAGGGCTGACCCTGAGTTCAAACTCCTGTATTGCTAAAAAAAAAAAAAAGAAAATGTGGGGGTTACATGAACTACAGGTTGAGTACCAGAGGCTCAGTGCCTCCTCATCTCTCCCTTCCCCTCTGCCTCCAGCTTTACTATTTAAATTCCTGCCTGATCTTTCTGCTTTCATGTCCTCTGTCCCATTTTTGCACTGCTTCCCAATAACTCTATCTTCCACACCCTTTCATGCCTATCTTTCCCTTCAAGAACACAGCAACTGGGGCTGGGGGGTGTAGCTTAGTGGTAGAGCACATGCAGACCTTTGGGTTCAATTCCCCAGCACAAAAAAAAAGAACTTAATGACTTCTTGTTGGCCACAGTTTCCTGGCTGGGTCGCTCTGTTTTGTCTCCAAGGTGGTTCCTTGGATTCTAGGAGGTTCGCAGGCCAAGGTGGCCTGGACTGACCCAGAACTCTGCTGTTTGCCTGCTTGGTGGTCTTGAACATGGTAAGAAGCCTCCTTGAGACTCAGTCTCCTCACCTGCAACATGGCGTTGAACATGACTTCTCTGTGTGCTCACAGGAGGGAGACTCTGTATGACAAGCTCTTTCATATAAAACGCTGGACATGTTTGTCTTCCCTATTTAACAGTTGCCAGGTGGGGACTGTGTTCTAGCCTGAGATTGAACACTATCTCTAACACACAGCAGATTCTCAATCCATGTACAGAGGAAGGAATTACTTCCGGAACCTCCGCACAAGACCTCTGCCTTCACAAATAGCCACCATCACACCCTGTAGAGCTTCACGCACAGTAGGCACCCAATCAAAATTATTGGCACTAATGAATGAATGATTGTAGACCTTGTTCGTTCCAGACAACCCTTTCTGATCATCATACTACTTATTGAACACGGACTTTGTATCCATCATCCTTTCAAGTGCTTGTCCATCTATTGGCCTATCCACTCCTCACAGTAAAGAAGGGGGACAGAAGCAGAGGACCCCTGTGACTGTTGCAAGGCTGGATAGGCAGAAAGAGCTGAGCTGGGAATGGGCCAGGCAGTGGCTGCACTGGGGCTAGCCCTCCCATGCCCTCTGCTAGGAGACTGTTCTCAAAGCTGGCCTCTGCCTCCCAGCCATTTCCCCTACTGTGCTCCTTATCTGTCCTGTCCTCCCTCCTGGCTGTTCTGTTCTTCAAAGTTCACCTCTAGTCCCAAGTGCTGCATGAAGCCTTTGCTGGGCACTCCAGCCTAAAGACTCTCAGCTGAACTTAAACTGCAGGCCCAGCAATCAGGACAGTCTCCCAACCAGACAGGAAATGATTATACAGAGTAATTATTTTGTATCTTTCAGTGGCACCTGCTATGTAATGAGTTTTCAATAAACATGTGATAGCTGGATTGACTAGCTCACTGGAGGAGTAAAATGATGATGATAATGATTGCTTGGACTGACCTAGAGTTTATTGCATGCCAGACCTTGAGCTAAGTTCTTCATGAATGTCATTTTGTTTTAACAAGGATTTTATGGTATAGATATAATGATCCCATTTTCCAGAGAGAAAAATGGAGGGCCCATAGCCAGTTACAATGTGAAGTCTTTGTTTAAGCTGAGTGTTTTCCTATCAATACCCTCCACCACCCTGGACAGAAGTAGACCTTATTCCTTCTGCCCTTCAACTAATGACAGTCAAGTTATATAGTAGCCAAGGTGTTGAGTTTTAAATCAGTTATTTACCTGCAAGAGTTAATTTTCCTTCATAGAGAAGGTGTCTGTTGGTTGGTGACAAGATGTTTTCTGCCATGTGTTCTTTAAAAATGTGTCTCAAACACTTGCAAAAAAAAGGGAGAAAACAAAAGAGATGTTGTTAGTGATTGAAAGAGAACACGTTCAAAAAGCTGGGGTACTCAACTCCATCTAGAATGTTCGGGATTCTTAGAAATGCTGTGGACAGTCTCAGAAGGACTGTTCCAAGGTGGCATAATGATATCATTCTCCCCATGAAGGCTCTCCTTTAAGTGGACAACTGTGGATTTTCTAAAACTATTTTATTGCCATTTGAACACCAGACTTCCAGAAAGGGGCAGAAGTCCTCATTGATCCTTGTGTGTGTGTGTGTGTGTGTGTGTGTGTGTTTACTTGGCTTTTATTTCTCCCCCTCCCCTTTTTATTATTGTATTATTGTTGTGCTGAGGGTACACTGTGACATTTACAAAAGTTCTTGGAATATACCGTAGTTGAATTCACCCGTCCATCATTCTCCTATTCCCCCCACCCCTAAATTGATCCTTTTTGTACCTCTGGAATGAAAAACCTTTTATCTCTATCCCAAAGTGGAGGCCATACTATGATTTCCTGTAGGTGTCTAAATTTTTGGAAATTGTCAAGCCACTTCACTTTTCCTTCAAGATCCCCTGAAAGACAAGGCACAGCCAATATAGTTTTAAAGTCATGAAATATTGCAGCATGCATTTTAACTGTATATATAGTGATCATTTAGACACACTGTCTGCCCCTGGAGACAAACCATAATTTAGGATCATTTAACATATTGCTTGCTGTTTCAATGTCTTAGGAAACTCACTAATTTAAAATCAGCCTCTTGTAGAGAAAAATAATACTAACAAAGCTCTTGTTCATTTTTTATACCCCAGACCACACATAGACTATAAGTAAGAGAAGAAAAATAGTAGGCTAATAAAGACAAACATATATTTTGGTCCTAATCATACAGCATACATCCCCTTCATAATAAGGATAATTATTTCTTTGGGGTAAGAACTCAATTTGTCCTTTGAAGTTTTGTGTTCAGTTTCTAGCACTTCAAATAACATGTTGTTATTGAGGTTGTTTTGAAATAATTTTTGAAAAACATGGGAGCAAGTGGTAGACTCATAGAATCACGTGGTTAGTAGAAGTCACGAGAATAGGTAATAACTGAAAGAAAAGCCACTCAGAGAGCTCTTCCTTCAGCAGTAAGAATTCATCTTTGATTGCGACATCTTCAGAGAATTGACTTTTATCTTCTCACAAACCTATCCTAATTCATAATAATCCTCAACATTATTTTAAAAGTTTTAAATAGTTTGATTGAATTTACTTCTTAATCACCTGATAAACTTAACTTAAACTTAATGATCCTTAGATCATTTTGGAATTTGAATAAAAGATTGGAAAAGAGGAAAGAACTGTCTTCTCCCAATTCCATGGCCAGTTTAATTTTACCTTTGCAAAAAAGCACAAGTATATCATTTCTGTACAACTGATAATTACCAATTTGAGTTGTTCCCTTTGGATGCCCACCAGGAAAAGTTGCTTTATGGGCATACATCATGAACCTTTTTATTTAATTTTGATTATACAGAGCTATATAAATACACTGAAGACATTTAGGGTTTGCTCAGTTTCCATCCCTAAATTTCAGTTCTAAAGATTGCAATTGGTATTAGTTTTACAATTTGCCCCCATATTTCAGTGATTTTTTTTTAAAAGATGAATGGAAATGTATCTTGCAGATTAGGCTTTCCATGGTCTTTACTCTCATTTTCTCTGTGCAGGGTTTCAGAATGGATGTTAAAGAGCAAAGTGTCTTCAAACATCTGGGAAGTAGAACTTTTCCTGCTCAAACTCACTTCTGAAACCCTTGGAGACAGAGCCACTTCCCACATAAACTTGGCCAGTGTTCTCCCAGGATGTGACTAGAGTCTGTTGGTTTGTGTGTGTTTGATAATGCACTCAAATTTGGATCCATTTCCCAGCGTCATGACCTCAAGTCAAATGAAATCACTTTTAAGAATGGAAGCTCAGATGGTTCCCAAGAGCCATACAGCTCTCTGACTTTTAAATTAAGTTTTATATCTCACGGACTTACGGATTGACTTTTCCACCTTTTCCTTGATGGAGTAGATCATGATTTTCTCAGTGGAGTCTGTACTCCTTTTCCAGATATTCTTCAGCAACAAGGGATATCGAGTAAGCCTGTGCAGTGGGGCTACTAGGAGCTCCGGCAGGTGAAGCCGTTTACACCGTTCATTTTGCTCGCACCACTAAGGAAGGCAAAAATGGACATATTGAATATCACATCTCCTGAAGAGCCACTGAGAAGCCTGGACACAAGAAGTTCCTCGAGACTTGACAGAGTGCAACTGTGAACTTGCTGAGAAAAGTTATAAGCCATTGACTAGTCATCGACTTTGAAAACTCCCTATTAAATTGTCTTTAGCAAGCATCTATCTACCAGTTCCAAATTTAGGGCCTCAAATTGGATTCTTTGGTGTGATCAAGAAGTATTATAGAATATTACTGAGTAACTGCTTTTCAGTTAGAGAAAGGAAAAGAAATCCTTCTTTGCATATTTTGCCTTCCTGAAATAGTGATGAAGGCAGTAGTCAACAGCACCACCACTCTGTCCTCCTAAAAGGGAACATCAGGCTAGCAGAGTGGCTCAACCTTTAAGAGCACCTGCCTAGCAAACATGAAAGCCTGGGTTCAAACCCCAGTGCCACAAAGAAAAGCGGGGGGAGGGGAATCAAATCAAGATTTAGATGCATAGGAAAAGTTTAAAACTCATTAATCCCTGCCCCCCAAATGCATATTGCATTTGTGGTAGTGTCAAGATGTATTAATATATGTGCTCTAGCCTTGTGTACTCTTCTCATTTGAGAGTTTAATTTTGCCCATTGGCTTCTCCTACTTCTTGTCCCTTAAGAGAGATCCCTAGTTTCACCAGCTTGATCCCATCCTTGCTGTGATGCAGTTAAGAGAGGTGTGAATCAGGACTGAGAGGTGGAATGGAAAAGAAGGGAGTTTTGCTTGGCAGGTCAGTTCTTTGATTCTCCTTTGCTGGGGAGAATCATGGTAATGATCTAAAATGAAAATAGAGGTCCAAGAGGCTAAGCTGATCTATATGATATGGGGCAAATAGGAAAGAGGAGAGAGATAGAAAACAGATAGTTTTCACATGGAAAAGTTTGGAGTTGGCAAGGAGGCAGTTTCAGAGTAAGCAAGTACCAGAGAATACAGGAAAAGGAATTTTAGTAAGTATTGCTATGAGGTATACACTGGAGCTCTATAAATGATATTCAAGAAACACAAGTAAATGTAAGAGTAGTTTTTACATTTGTTTTATCTACTGGGCTGTGTCTTTGAACGTGACATGTCCTTGAATGTAAGAGCCCCTATCCGGTTGCTGGTAACTAAGCAGAAATGTATATCACGAAGTATTACTGAAGCATGTGTTCTTCCTCTTTTATCCCACCCACTCACCCCAAATTGATCCTGAGTTCAGCTATAAAGGGATTGATTTGAACAAAATATTTGTGGCCCCTCGACATCCATATGTTAAAATCCTAACCCCCAACAGGATAGGATTAGGAGGTGGGGCCTTTAGGAGGTGGTTAGGTCATGAGAGTAGAGTCCTCATGAATGAGATATGTGCCCTTATAAGGGAGACCTCAGAGAATTTTCTAGTTCTCTTTTCACCATTGAGGATATGAGAAGAGATAGCAGTCTACAACCTAGAAAAGGGCCCTCATCAAATGTCTGATTTCACCCATCCACCTTCCAGAAATGTAAGACATACATTTCTGTTATTTGTAAGCTACCAAGTCTGCAGTACTTTGTTATAGCAGTTCAAGTTGACTGTGGCAGCAATCCTGTCTTTACACTCAATATTTGCTCTAGGCTGTTGCCTCTTTCTACCCTTCATTCTCAGTTCAGGCCCAGGTGAACTCTTTTGCTTCATCACCCAGAGCCTCCATGGCTATCTTCAAGTGGTGCAAACACACTGTAGATTGTTCCCTATGCTTCCCCAAAGTCATCTTTATGTCCAAATGTCACCTGTACCATTTTGGAGCTGTAGGTTCAGTCAACTCAAACTCCCACTAATTCAGTGGCTCATGGAAGTCCAAATTCCTCTCCTAAATATTTATAAAACTGTGGGGACTGAGATTCTAATGGCTTTGTATGACTCTGTTTCCGGATACACTGTTTGCATTTACCCTGTTTCTTCCCTGAATAGCATGGCTCAATCACAGCCCCCTTAGTCTATTTTCTGTAATAGAATACCTGAGAGTTGGTAATTTATGAGGGGAAGAAATTTATTTCTTATAGTTCTGGAAGCTGGGAAGACTAAGGTTAAGGGGCCGCATCTGGTGAGGGCTCTCTTGCTGGTGGGGTCTGTTTGCCTAGGGCATCACATGGTGCCAGATAGAGCTTGATTTCATAACAAAGACATTCCTGTGATAACTCATTATTCCATTAACCAATCAACAAATTAACCCATTCACAAAGGCAGGGCATTCATGACCCAATCACCTCTTAAAGGCCCCACTTGGTCCATCTTTTAATAATTGGAAATGGGAATCAAATGTCAACATGAATTTTGGTGGGGATATTCAAACCATAGCACTCTTGGTTGATTTCCATTGTAACCTCCACATGCCAAATATTTTGTGAATATGCATCTTCATTTCACTAGAGACCATGGAAAGTGTTGAATGCACAGTCCAAGTCCATGTGCTGACTCCATTCTCTTCCCTTGACAGCTTTCCCTTTTTTGTCTTAGCCTCCTGCTTAGCAATTTGAACTTGCTTTTCATTGCTCAACCATGTTCTTGTGTAGGGGTGGGGGATCTCACCCTGCCACACTAGCATCTTTATCAAAGTATTTCTTTCAAAAACACTTGGGGCTCTTCACAAGAATCCTGCCGACTACACATTTTTCTATACCCCTATGCTGACAGTGGGTCATACAGTGAGCATGGGACACTATGCATGGAGCTCCAGGAGCCAGGCTCCTAGGATCACCTTCCCTTCTCTTCCATGAAGTGGTGAAGGGCACTAGATGATCTCCAAGTTCTCATCTACATCCACAAAGTAGTGGCTCTCATTGGGGTTGGAAAGAATGGAGAAGGAAGCAGGGTCTTCAGGTGGGGAAAGACTGGGAGTGGTAACAGGTAGAAAGAAGGGGAGGAGGATGGGAGAGCTGTCATTTTATTGGCTGATTTCTAGGCTGATTCTTCAGTATAATTTCTGTGATACCTGTTGATTCTCCTGGATAATAAATCAGTAACTGATTTATCAGCAGCAGCTAAGGATCCTCTCAAAACACACCCCACACCCCAGACCACTGCCCCAAATTCTCAAGCTGCGAGGAACAGCTATGATTTCTAGCAGTCACTGGTAGTGAGGGTAAAGGCAAAAACACTTGATATCCTCTAGATATTAATCAGATAAGGCATGCCAGTGATAAACAATACCAAGATTCAAGAAGAGATATCAGAAACTTTGTGTTTTGGAAAACCTCAGAAGACAGAAAAAAAATGCTGGCTGACAATTATGAAACTAAGGCCATAACTTTTTCATTCATCTCTCTATTGGCTTTATTTTTCAGGTCTATTAAAGAACATCTCTATCAAGAGAGATTGAACATAAAAGGTCTTTTATTGATGGATTTAGATCAATGGGGCCACTTTTTTTTTTTTGCTAATAAGTGTCCAGTGTGTTTAGGGGAACAGCAAAAGGAGTTAAGGGGTATAAATAAAAATGACATTTTAATAAATCTGTCTTGGTGGGACACGGAATTGGCTTTAGGTCAGCCAGTGTTTTGGAGACCTTAGGAAAACTACTTAATCTCTTCAAATATCCTCTGTCCAGTGTAGATAATTAGAGTAATTATCTCACTGAGTTGGTGAGAAATTTTAATTAGATAATCCATACAAAGAGCATACAACAGTGCCTGTCAAACACTGAGCCCTGACCTCTTGAGTTTTTAGCTATTGTTAGTTAGACTACACTGAGACTTGTTCAAAATTCCTGGCTTCTTCTACAGCATGCCAATGGATTCTACAATAGTGGGAATAATCATCCTCCTGTTAATGTGCACCAGGATAATGTATGCATATTCATAAAACCCAACCTTGCATGATAAATTAACCCTAGCAGATTTGTACTCTGATTCCAGGCATCCCACAATACCCAAAGTATGATAAAGATTTAAGTTTTCTAAGAAAGACATTATAGCAGAGGATAGTAGGAGAATGGACATCCGCATCAGACAGACCTGAATTAGAATCCTTCTTCTAACCTGTGTCTTATAGAAAGATGCCTAAATTTGGTGTGGTGGGGCAAGATGGCAGATTAGGTGTGTCCACTGTTTGATTCTGTAAATGGGAAAGTTCATGTAACAAAGGAGAGGCTATATTCTGATGAGAGAAAGAGAGGAAGGGCATTGGGAATCTCAAAGGAGGTGGTGGGGCAACAGAAAAGCATGGAGAGACAGAAACAACAGAGGAAAGCAGAAAATAGTTCCAAGCCCTGTCTCTGGATCCCCAGGAGGAGGAGGAGAAGCCAAAGATACAATCACAAGGTAAGACAGATGGCCCTGGTGACAGACTGGCAATTCTAACTGCATGATAAACCCACATCTCCCTGAACGCCTTAAGCCCAATGAAGGGATTTGGTGAGACAGTGACTACTCTGGTGTGGAAGGCTACCCTCAGTGAAGAAGATATTCTGCCTCTCTCCTCATCTCTGAGAGCTATTGTAAGATACCATCTTGAGAGACAGCCTATTGTTGGAGACTGAGTTACTCTAGAAGTTTGAAAATGAGGAGTAACCACAGCTCAAGGAGTCTTGGAACACTTTGCAAGAAGAACTGAATGGGAGATGACCATTTGAGGTGGTTGTGGAGAGGGATGGGGTCTGGCATGGTCTCACAGAGAAGTTTAAGCAGTAGGGAGCTACAGCAGCCAGGGGTCTGGTGGTCAGAGGCCCCCCTCCCTTCCCTGGCAAGGAGGAAGTCTCACTGTCTGAGGGTCATGATGGGAACAAAGCACAGAGCCTGTGGATGGCATTGTGTTGGGCCTCCAAGGCTGCCTCCTGGCTGCCTGAGTTGGCTTCTAAGTGGATCAGAGGGGCGTGAGCCCAAACCCTCCAAATCATGTAATATCCACAGCCTCCTCTCCCCCAAACTCATTTAATGAATCCACTATTACCCTGATACCAAAACTTAATGTAGAAAAATTCCAGGTTAATTGCTTGATGAACATAGATGGGAAAATTCTCAATAAATGATGTGCAAACAGAATTCAACAACACATTAAAAAGGTCATACGCCATGATCAAGTTGGTTTCATCTCAGGGATGCAAGGGTGGTTTAACATATGCAAATAAATAAATGTAATATAGCAGATAAAGAGAATAAGGGACAAAAATCATGATAATGTCAACAGTTACAGAAAAAGCCTTTGAGAAAATTCCACGACTCTTCATGATAAAAGTCCTGGAGAAACTAGGAATAGATGGAGCATACCTCAACATAACAAAGGCTGTATATGATAAACTAATAACCAACATTGTATTAAATGGGGAAAAACTGAAGCCATTTTTTTACCATCAAGGTAAAGAATGAGATGAAGGTGTTTACTCTCTATACTCTTATTAAATATAGTGCTTGAATTCTTATCCAGAGCAATAAGGCAAGAGTAGAAAACAAAAGTGATACAAACAGGAAAGAAAGAAGTCAAATTATCCCTTCTTGTAGATTATATGATCCTATACTTAAAGTAACCTAAGGATACAAAATTAACATACAAAAATCAGTAGCCTTTCTATATACCAACAGTGAACAGGCTGAGAAAGGAATCAGGAAAATAATCCCATCCACAATAGCCACAAATAGTTAAATACCTAGGCGTAAACCTTAAAAACCTTAAAAAGGAGGTAAAAGACTTCTGCGGTGAAAACTATAAAACGCTGAAGAAAGAAATTGAAGACACAAGAAGATGGAAAGACCTCTCATGTTCATTGATTAGCAGAATTACTATTGTGAAAATGGCTATAATACTGAAAGAAATCTATAGATTCAATGCAGTACCCACCAAAATTCAGATTGAGTTCCAAAACTTAAGCACCAACTGAAAAAATAATCCAATTAACAAATGGACAAATGAATTGAACAAACAGTTCTCAAAAGGAGTACAAATGGCCAATAATTACAGGAAGAACTGTTCAGCATCCTTAGCCAGAAAAGAAATGCAAATCAAAATGTCACTTAGATTCCATCTCATCACAGTCAGAATGGCTTTCATCTAGAAAACAAACCACAAATGCTGGTGAGGATGAGAGGAAAAAGGAACCCTATTACACTGTTGGTGAGAAGGTAAAGTAGTGCAGCCACTATGGAAATCAGCATGGAGGTTCCTCAAAAAACTAAATCTAGAACTCTCATATGATCTTGCCCCACCACTCCTGAGCACGTATCTGAAGGAATGTGAGTCAGCACACAGCAGTGTTATCGCTGCACTTGTGCTTATAACAGCACTATTCGTAACGCTTCATTGCTCTACATGTCTGTTTTTGTGCTGGCAGCCAAGTCATGGAATCAAGCTACATGTCCATCAAATGAAGAATGGACAAAGACAATGTGGTGTATGCACACAATGAAGTATTATTCAGCCATGAAGAAGAATAAAATTATGTTTTTTGCTGGAAAATGGGTGGAACTGGAAATCATCCTTCCTTTCAAGTGAAATAAGCGAGACTGGAAATCACATGTTTTCTCTCATAAGTGGAATCTAGACCTAAAAGAAAACGCATGCATGTATAATGGAGGTAGGGATTACGGGGTGGGAACCAGAAGGAGGGAAGAATGAGAAAGAAGAGAGTGAAGGGGTAAGTATGATTGATTGAAGTACTTCATACACTTGTAAGAAACCGGTTAAAATTGTTTAAAAAGGAGGGAGGTAGATAAGAAAGAGAATGAGGGGATGAATTTGATCAAAGTAATTGTATGCATGTGTGAAAATATCACAATGAAACCCTTTTGTACAGTTGATATACACTAATAAAAAAGATGCATAACTTTGTGTAAGCTCCTGAAATAAGGGTATTATATGAAATTTCACAGAGCTGTTATGCAAAGATTCCACAGGTGTTTGGCATGAAGTATGATGCCTGGCCCATAACAAGGACTGGAAATAGCCAGTTTACTACCTGTGAAGATGCTTTCATTCTGTGCTATGGGGTCATGAATGGTAGATTTCTTTTCAACTCCTGCAAAGTCTCTTCTTGAGCCCTCACTTTTGGTCTCATGAGACTAACAGTTTCCAGGGCATTGAAAATAACCCTGAAGAGCTGGAAACGGTGCTAGTGTAAAGTGCACTGAATTTTTAAAAAATTTAAATTGAATCAATTTTTTCTTAATACGTAATATGGTGGTACCCATGTGGATTTTTCAGTACATGTATACATTGTGTTATGTTTAAATCAGGTTCAACACAGACCTTTGCCTAAGGACTTTAATATAGTTCTTTATTTGTCACCTTTGGCTATGTGACCTTGCAAATGTCATAAAACCTCTTTGAGTCTCAAGAACACATGGGAATGATGTCATCAACTTCAGAGGTTTGTGTTAAGAACAAAAGAGATATTCAAGGGTGTGCCTGGTATAAAAGCATCGTGTGTGTCATGAGTTACCACAACTGTGCTGCATCCTTTACTCCTTCTAAATAAATCTTTGGATGTGATATGTGTTCATATATTAATATAAACTACGCTCGTGCATCACAATTCATGAGTTTTCTACAGTTATTTGAAAATAGTTTCACAACCTTACTAAGTTAATCTTTCCCTAGTTTGGAAGGAAGAGAAATGGACCTGATTTAGGGGCCTAGTTAGGAGTCTAATTTCTCAGCTTTCAGGGAACCCATTTGCAACATGACTGTCATATATGTTTGGAAACTAATAAGCTTTCTTTCCATTTTTAGTTTGGGTAGCAAAGAAAATATGGAAAGGCTGAAGCTCCAAAAATTGGGCCAAGTCTCTTTCTAAAGTGCACTCCTCTTTTCTCATCCCTGCCCCACCTAAGCTTCCTGTCACATGGAGACCAATGCAAAGACCCAGGGATTCACAGTTGAGTCATTGGGAGCCCTGGCAGCCTTTCTTCCCAATCCTCTGAGGAGACACTGTGGCAGCTGTAGAGAAGAGTGGGTTTTCTGGGAAGGATTGGATAATTTTCTCTGGATTATACAGAAGGGCTCTGGCATAGTACTGAAAAGACATAATTCACACTAATGAGATGTCAAAGGATGGGTCAAAAGAAATGGAGAAGACAAGGAAAAATGAGTTCCCAGTTTGCTTATTAGCTGGGAGGCCCCAGCATAAATTTCTTGTTTCAAAGCTTTTAAGATCCAGAGCTGCCATGTTGCACAACTCCAGGAACAGCACTTACATTGTGCTCTAGGAGCTAATATAGTGGGTGTCAACGTAAATAATGCTCCTACCTTTTGTGCAACAGGATTTTGCTAGGACCAAAATCCCACAAGGGCCACACTTCTAGCCACTAACAAAACTTACATGAACTTTTTTTTTTTTTTGGTGGTACTGGTGTTTGAACACTGAGCTTCATGCTTGCTAGGCAGGCACTCTACAGCCCCAAAGCTGACATTCTTATTCAATTTTCTCCCTATAGTGTACCAATTTTACCATAAATAAAAAAATTTTTAAGCCCCAGACAAAATTTCAAGTGGGATATTAGATATCATGCTTCCAAAATGTTCAGCATTTAAAATTGTTTAAGAGGAAAGCAGAATTGTGGTTAAAATGTATTGTAGATTATTTTTCTTCTTTCCCATTTAATTTGGACATAATAATTACTAGTATCTGTTATTCCCAAAGAATGTTGGAAAACATAAAAGACAATCCATTTGTACTGTACTTTTAAATAAATGCTGAAGTCATCTCTCTGCCTCAGGCTCTCCAGATAAAACACAGCAGCAGAGTAATTCAGGCAGTAAGTCTGGTGGCTCTGACAGAGGCTCCCTCGGAAATACTGCAGGAGAAGAAGGAGAATGAGCAGAGGTTAGGGAGAGTACTAAGCCCTGAGAGACTTTCTCTTTCTCTTCGCTTTACTACATCAGAGAAATCAGATGCCATGATGACATAGGAGCCTCCCTGATGAAGCAGGAGCACCCATGATGACGCAGGAGCTTTGGCTGTGTAGACATACACAGGTAATCTCCACAACAAACATTCTTTTAAGAACATATGATGTTCCTATAATAAAATTAACACCTCGTAAATGGTCTTTCTCCCCATACTCAATGAAAATTCTATTTAAGATGTCTTAATTTAATTAACCCATCACTTGTGTTAAGCTTTTTGAGGCCCACACAACCTGCATAGTGCCTAGTAACAAATACTGTCTTTGATTTCAGTGCCCATGTTAGTTGATGTTAAGCTTATGTTGGTAGTAACTGATTGCAGTAACATTTAACTTTTTATCAAATATTCCTCAAAAATACCCATAAATTTTATTCTTTTTATGTCTAAAAATGTAGAAATTTAGAACATCTCTATTACATGTAATGTATTTAGTAACATGTATTTTGTTTGGTAGTCTTACACAATCCATCACTTGTGTTATCTTTTCTTCATTCTTATTTAATGACCAAAGCTTTATATAGTGATTATGCATGTGTAAGCCACCTTAAATTCATTTTAGAATGAGACAAATTGTCAATTTTTCTACAGATAGTCATGTATAGTCATATATATATATATATATGTCAAACTCAGCACATCACAAAGTATGCCACCATTTGAGTTAAGTGTCTTTTGGGGGAATGAAAATTCTTGTCAGTGATATTTCTGTCTCACCATAGGCAGGCACTTTATTTAGGGTTCCATAATGTCTACCATGTTACTAAGCCTATATGCCTATTGAGAGACATTTATTAATATAACAAGTCATGGGTCCCATTAAGGAATTTCCAACAGTATCACAATGTGGTAGGATCGTGAGAAGGAAAACACACTTCCTGGAAATACTAGAACTAGTGATTAGAAAGAAAGCAAATCCTTCTAAAAAAGTCACAAAAGAAAGTGACAATAATAGAGACAATGAAAATGTAGAAAAATATTTTGTCACAGACCTCAGAGGATGAAATACTAATGGATAAGCAACATCAAGTTTTTGGCTCCAGCAAGAAGAAATGTGAAAGAGATGATATGAATTTATTTTGGCAGTTATAGGTGGATGGTTGGGCAGAGACAAGGACTTAGAGGTGACAGGAAGGTTTTCCATCCAGGGCACTGATGTGTCTAAGAAACCACCATAAGTAGGAGGCAACTGTTGAGTGGCCAATAGTATGAGTTATTAGTGGTCAGGCAAAGACATCCAGTTCCAACAACCATTATCTATATGACCTTAGCCAGGTTATCTGACCTCTCTAAACCCCAGTTCCTTCCTCAAGAATTCCTCACATGGTTCATGTGTGATAACAAGGTGTCTCAGTCTTCCAGCTGGTGAGCTTATTGTGAGACACTGTTCATGCATTTCCCTTCCTGGGGAGGATTCTATGCACTTGTGCCTCTGAATGTAAGTTTGGTCATGTGACTTTATCTGGCTAACGAAATGTGGACAGACATGCCAAGTATTGCTTTAGGTAGAAATATGAAGAGCCAGTGCTTGGCTACAAACTCTCATGTCTTTGCCATGGAAACTGATGATGTTATGGTATAGCTGCTCCATCGTCATGTGTCCTAGAGTTAGGATAGTGACACAATGTAAGTTGAGTATAAGTGAGATATGAATCAAACTGCTGGTGGTTATTTATTACTGAATCTAATCTGACTGATGTAGAATCTTTTAAATTTAGGAAAGGTTTCTATAAACCATCTCTGTATATCTATTATACAGTATGAGATATTCATATGTGAGTTATATTCTAGACCTTTAGTAAAGAGTCTATTAATGCCCCATTCCTTAGAAGACTGTTTTGATAAGAAGCTAGTATTTCTCCAGGATAGTTACTAAAAATTCAATTTACAAAAGCTTGACTCTCAAGGAATTGAGAGACTCAAGATTTTAGCTAATTTCCCAAACTTGATATTCTTTCTCTGGTTTTCCAAAGCTTTTTGCATTTAAATCTGTTTTCAAAGTTTGCTAAATTCCTACTTTATATGGAATTTATTTCTTAGTTGTGATTTGTTAAAACTCCTTCATATCCACATTTGGGATCAGTTCTCCAAGAGGCATTCCCACCACTAACTATTCCACCTCCCGCCCCAATTAGAAGGTTTTCTTTGTAGGTACCATGAAAAGATATGTGTTCCTTTTTAAATTTTTATTTATCACAATTTTATTATATAATCATTAGTCTCATTATTGGATTAATTTCTCCCCCAATGGAGTGAAGATTCCTCAAGGGGAGTAGGCTGGGTTAATCTTACACACTGTGTACAGGGTATCACCTTATACAGATAACTTAGTAAGTGCTCAATAAAGCTCAATCTCTGTTTTTTAATGGAGTGCAAGTATTTAAATCTTGCTAAATAAGGATTGTATTTAAAAGGTCAAAGTAAAAGAGAAGTGAAAAAGAAGACACAAACATCTACTCAAGAAATAAATAGCATTTGTCAAACCAGGACTGCAATTTTTTTTCTTTTCTCCTAATTTCACATATAGAAATATTATCAAGGGTGCTGATGGATTTAAAGTTCATTTTGCCTCTTTTTGAGAGACAGGCACTTTTGTCAGAAGAACAAGTGAACCATATAATTAATTAGTGAATACTAAATTATTGCCATGAATATTCCTTTAAATTGAAGTCACTTAAAAAATGGACTTGGAAATGGCTTTTCCATGCATTGGATTTTTTGTATTAATAAAATCCACAGGAGATATGACAAGAGGAAAACAGAATTTACATGTTATTAAAAAAAAGGAAAAACATTGGCTGAGTGAGACAGGGGTGGTTCCTTTCTGAGAAGGTGTTAGTAGAAAATTTCCAGAAAGAACAAAGAAATCAAGTAGCTATCAACAACTGTCCTGGGAGGTGGGCAAATTTATTGCATGAAACAGATCTCCCAAGGGATTTTTACCTTTGTGAGTATGGAAATGAAATCCATGAATGGCGAAGTCTCAGAAGCATCTACATAGTCCTTGATGATGCTGAAAAGACTGTTCACAAATCCAAGGCTTGTCTAGGGCCAGAGAGAAAGAAAACAAGAGAGGATACATTCAGGGTAAGAGATAAGAATATGATGAAGGCTGGGTGCCGGTGGCTTACGCCTGTAGTCCTAGCTACTCAGGAGGCAGAGATCAGGAGGATCATAGTTTGAAGCCAGTGTGGGCCAAAAAAAGTTCATGAGACCCTATCTCAAAAAACCCTTCACAAAAATAGGTCTGGTGGAGTGGCTCAAGGTGAAGGCCCTGAGTTCAAGCCCCAGTATTGCCAAAAAAAAAGAAGAATATGATGAAAGCAGGACATGGCAGTACATGTCTATAATCCCAGGACTCAAGAGGCTGAGGCAGTAGGATCTTGAGTTCAAGGCTAGCCTGCACTACATAGCATGTCCCTGTCACAAAATAACAAGCATGAATAAATAAATAAATAAAAACTGAGATGAACCTTAAATTTCATTCTTATAGACACTTTCTATTTTAAATTTATCTCTTAGCAAAATTCAAAGATTTCTTTTCTTCCACTCTGTAATATGTCTTTTCTTTTAAATTTTATAAAGGGTATATTTTGTAGTGCTGAGGGTTGAAAATTCAGGGGCTGGCATATGCTAAGCAAGCACCGTACTACTGAACATCATTCCATC
The DNA here is from genome assembly GCF_047511655.1 of Castor canadensis. NCBI lineage: Eukaryota > Metazoa > Chordata > Mammalia > Rodentia > Castoridae > Castor > Castor canadensis. The sequence goes on along the minus strand of NC_133393.1, from coordinate 130,777,011 downwards.
TCAGATGAATAAATTCTTATCACTAGCTCTCTTTCCTTCCATTTGAGAGGAACAATAGTATTCAATTGTAATATAGGTGAGAAAATGGCATTAATTTGAAGGTAAACATTTATGGAGATTGTAGGATTATGTCTACTTACCTAAACAGCCATGGAAAAGTGAAAAATGGTTAACTAATAGCTACAATTTGTTTGGAAGATGATGGGGGATGTTTTAGACATCTTTCTTATAAACTTGAACTCCTAACCATAATATTACATGGGGATGGAACATAGAATAAGTCATATTGCATATTCCAGCATGGAATATAAGTCATACCTATGTACCAAGCATGAATTTTCATGATTCTCCGGTGAATTTTAACACATGGCTGCTGGCATCTTTTTATTTGGCTTACCTGAGTTAACTCCTCCAGATTTGCAAAAAGTCTCCACAAGTCCACATCCAGGAGATATTCATGAATTTGCAGGTATTTTAATGTATTCATAAAAATCTTTAAAAAATAAATGCACATTACTTTTTGTTTTTAAATTTTGAAGCATGCCTTTTGCAAGAACATTAAACATAAACCTCCTAGGTATAACTTTATAAACCAATATAGAAATCAGTACTCCTCAGGTTTAAGAATTTTACTCAGCACAAATCATGCCATTCAAGCTTCACAGAACATATAGGAAGCGTGTTCTTCAGAATGAGTTGTGGTTGTGTGTGTTAGTCCTTAAATCATTCCTATTTGAATGTTTCTGTGCTTCCTGGTGCCAAAGAAATCCCAAAGGTTTTCTTCTTGCCAATAGCACTCTTGAAAGTAAAACAATGCTCATACTGTGTTCCCATTTATTCCTTCCTCTACAAAAAACCCATGTCCTTACTTGCAGGGAATTACAAATACAGAATTAGTGAGTTAATAACTAAGAACTGGGAAGATGTGGTGATTTAGGTAAAGGTGTTAAATATTAATGAAAACATTAAGGGTGTCTTGGTTATTATTACTTGATTTGATGCTCTCACACATCAGGGGAGCTACACAGCAAGTCAAGAAATAAGAACTACAATCATTTCAGATAACCTGCTCCTCCTTCGATAAACCAAAGAGAACAATTGATGGAGGAATACTTGGTTTATATAAGACGGGAAGCATTCAAAGTGACAAAGGGACTAATAATTTTAAGAATTTTAGTTGTGAAAAGATTGGCCTCAAATAGTCAGTCTTCTCCAACTCCCATGCCTGCACTAGGTAATTAGTGCAGAGTGGTTCTTGAACGTGCATCAGAATCACCTGGAGGCCTTGTTAAACCAGTGCTTGTTGGACCCTGCCTGAGAGTTTCTCATTCAGTCTGTCTGTGATGGGGTCTGAGGATGTGCGACTAACAAGTTCCCTAGTGATTCTGATGCAGATGGTCAAAAGACCACATGTTGAGAGACACTGACTTAGAGCTTCCCACATCCACACTGTATTGGTGGTCTGGAAATCTGTCAGTAGCCAAGCATTTAAAACAGATAGTTGTAAACAACAAAACCACAAAACAAAGACAAAAACCCAGAATTCATTATTACAGTTCTACTGGGACAATTTAGAAGAAATATTCTTTTTGTGATCCATTGTTTTACATAAATTTTTGCCATTTTAAAAGAATACGGAGTCCTCAAATATAGTTATCTTACTATTTGAGTTACCAGATTTTCAATGCACAAGCAGCTCTGGGAAACTCATATTGATTATGTAAAGGGAAGTACATTTACACTTAAATACATGGGGATATTTGAAAATAAATTCAATTTGTCCTTTTCTTAAACAGAAGGTGCCAGTTTGAGAGGCTTGGGTAGCTTACAAGTGGGGTAGAACATTCTATGGTGCTCATTGGGGCAAGGGAGGAAATAGTAAAGCTCTGTAGTGAGTGCGGTCCAGTGATTATTAGTGCTCTGCTTGTGACCTCCCAGCTCTAGTGCTGCCCTTCCCTAACAGCATCCTGGTTTCCAGCTTAGTATCCTTTCCTCACCAGGCTGCACAAGTGCCATGTGGCAGCTGACCTTGATCCTAGGGGTGGGCCTTGAGTGTCTTAAGTCAATTAGTATTGACTTAAATCAAGTGATTGATTCAGGGGTGGACTGAATCCCAAGACTTGCTAACCTGATCAGAGCGCACTCTCTCTCTCTCTCTCTCTCTCTCATTCTCTGTTGTATCCCCTTACCTCCCTTAGCTCAAGGACAACAGCTATTTCATGACTTTAAGAGAAGCTGCTCATAAGAAGAGCTAACACTATGGAAGGCAGGAATGAAAGGTGGAAAGAAATTTTGACCTTGGTTTTGAGCCCATGGTTCAATAAACTTCTTAATTCTTTCCCACTTTGGGACTTATAGTCACATGGGCCAGTCAGATCCTGAGTTGCTTAAGCTACTTCTCTGTTACTTGCTCTTTGAAGTATCCTCAGAGATACAGACTCTAAATTTCAGCTTTCTCATGGAGTCTTTGTGGTTTAAATTTTGCTAAGTAAGGTACTTAGTGTGGTGACTGACAATAAATCTTACTTATAGAAAATAACTGACACTTGCATAGCACTTAATATAGTTCAAAGAAAACTAATTTCAGCATCACAGTGATCTAATGAATAGCCAGAGATGATATTTTCATTTCCTTTTTATAGCTTAGTACAGGGATTGTCAAACTATAGCCTGTAGGCTATAAATCTGTGCTGCCACCTGTTTTATTGTGACACAGTCACACACATTCCTTTGTATATTATCTATGACTGTTTTTAATATGGCAGTGATAGAGTCGAGTAGCTGCAACAAAGATCATATGGTCTGCAAAGTCTACATTATTTACTATCTGGATTGCTGTAGGTGAAATGTGTCCCCAAAAATTCATGTGTTCAATGCTACAGTGTCAGGAAGTGAGGTCTAAAGAGAGCTGATTAGGCTGTACTCTCATGAATGGATTAATGTCATAACACAGGAGTAGGCTCATAATCTCCAAAGCGGGCTTTTTATGAAAACAAGTTCTGCTTTCTCTTGCTCCCTTTCTGATCTCTGTCACCATATGATGCCTTCTGCCAGGTAATGACACAACAAAAGGCCCTTACTAGCTGCAACCCCGCCACTGTGGACTTCCTAGCCTCCAGAACCATGAGTCAAATAAGTTTCTTTTATTTACAAATTATCCAGTCTGAAGGCCTCTGTTACAGGCCTAAGACATGGACCTTTACAGAAATGTTTGCCAACCCCCTCATACAGAATATGGAGGGCTAGACTTTTCTATGGTCATATGCAAGTCAGAGGCAGATCCAGAGCTTGAACTTGGGTCTCCAAAACAATGCTTGTTACCCAGGATTCAATACTAGGGCAAAGACAATGTAAGGAGCCATCTAGTTCATCCTACCCTATAGGCTTAGAAGGAAGCCACTGTCCTCCCTCTCTTGTTCTATGGTTCTTCTATAAGGAATGCTGTGCTCTAAGCCTCCCCAGGTCAGGGCTGCAGCACGTACAACCACTGAAGAGGAGATCATGCATACTTGTGGATGTAGCCCCAGAAATAGTACCTGTGGCCCTGCAGCTGGTATAAAGCATTCACCTGGTACTGTCCCTGTGGGAGCAAGAGCTCCAGGAGAGGAAGCCCATGGAAAATGGGCTGGGCTGCCCTGAGCGTGGCTGTGAGCCCTCACCCAACAGGCAAGAATGAAGCAGAAGGGAATCACATAGCAGGCAGAAAGCTGAGGCAGTATTCTATGATTGGAGGATCTCATCCAATCCTGAGAGATTATGTTTAAGCCAAGAATGAAGAGATAACTAAGTAGTAGCTTGATAAAAATAATAAATAAAACTTTCTTCAAGAGCCACTGAAAGGGGAGAAAATCTCCTTTCCTTTTTTAGCATGGAGAGAAAAACAAGACACCAAAGAACTGAATATTTCCCATTCAGTAGAAAAATGAAAACCAGCATTACCATCTTAAGAACTAACAAATGGTCCAAGAAATAAGTGCATTCACTTGTGAAAAGTTCCCACACAGCCTCTTGCTGCTTTCTCAAGTCTAACTGATTAGTAGGAAGTTTTTGATGTGTTTCCATGACTTCACTCCAGTTCTTATCCTGTACATGGGGAGAAAAGAGAGAACAGAGCATTTCCACCTCTGCAGGTTGACCTGTCTGCTATTTGCTTTGGCCATAGTATGGCAGAAGTCCTTCTGCAGGTGCCCTGTCCCAACTGGTAGTGACTCCTCTAGCTACCCAAGCCATAGCTTCTCCCTGTGACTCAGGAATGCTGGCCCCTCCTTATCCAAAGCTTGTGAGTGTAACATAAAAGAAACTCAAATTGATGTTGTTTGGAATTATGCTTGACAATTTCGTGAGTCCATTTCAGTTTCTTTTAAGACCCAAAGCTAGAACTGGGAAGTCCGATTCCAAGTTCCACTGGCAAAAGCTTGTTGAAATCAACTACTCAAGAATCACAATAGGAGAGTTTTAGAACTTAAAGAGACCTTTAGAAATTGTCTTATCCAAAACAACTTGCTTTTCAAATGAGGAATCGAGGCTCAGAGAGTTGAATAATAGTAACAATTGAAGTCATTTGTCCCCTAAGGATAGGGATATGTTCTGAGATAGTCACTGTTAGCTGATTTCTTGTTGTGAGAATATCACTGTATGTACTTACATAAACTAAAATGGCTAGGATGTCACTAGGCAATGTCATCGTATGATATCACCATAGATGTGGTGTGTTACTGCCTGAAATGTCATTATTTGGCACCTACATTTCTATATGGCTCCATGGTCTACAAGGTGCTTTCATATCCATCACCCTTTTTTGATAAAATAACTTTCCCCAGGCTTGGGATCTTCCCCTGTACCTGGCTATTATGGTGTTATTATGAACAAGGCAATAATCTACCAACTTAATGACAAAAAATAGAAAAAAAAGAATAAGTCAAAGGTATTTCACATACCAAACAATCCATGAGATACCTTAAGACTATAGAATTCGTAGCCCCTGAAGTCTGTAATCTTCATGGAGGACAGGCAGCTTTCCAGGTCAGATATGTACTTGTGTTTGTCTTTGCCCTGCTTAAAGATCGTGAGAAACAGGATTTTCAAACATGAATTTTTTAATGACATAATGTCAGTAGCCTCAGCATCTTCTGTTGGTTCTCTGATGTTCACGAGCACAGACCACATCTCTAATAGACCAGGCACCTTAAACTACAAACAGTTCCAAAGTCATGTCTGAGTCATGGTCTCATTCCCAGAACCACAGAATGTCAGAGCTGGAGGACAGAGGCCTGTGAGGTTTTTATATCCAAACTTTTCATTTAAATGAAAAAAAAATCCTTGCAAAACCAAAACTAAGACACAGAATGGTCATATTGCAAATACATGGATTCTAAGTCTGGTGCCTGCCCTGGGGGGTGACATACATCCTTTGCAGCTTTAGATTTTCCAGGTTGTGGACCATAGGACTTTAGCATGAGAAAGTGCTTTGGAGGTATTAGTTCAACCCCTCACTTAGCAGATGACCAAATAAACCCACAGTATTAAAGAGACTCACCCAACACAATAATTCTCTGCCCAAAATACTAAAACATACTGGAAGCTCAAAGTTTCCTTTGACTGGAACCACCCACTTGTTTTTATAATAGTCTTTCTTTTGGAGAACCTTTTTATTTTTATTTTTTAGAGGTACTGGAGTTTGAATTCAGAGTCTCATATTTGATAAGCAGGTGTTCTAGAGCCACTCGGAATAGTCTTTCTTCTTAAGAGTATTTGTTTTAAAAATCTGATTGCAATATACAATTACTGCAGAAAACTTGAGAAACAATGAGGAACATAACAAAAATTAAAGCCATTCATAATCCCTACCCTCAGAAAACCATCGAAAACATTTTTGCTTCGATGCAAAATTAATTTCAGAATTAATTTTCAAATGATGTCATATTTACTCATCCTTTGCAATTTTCTTTTAAAGTTTAATATATTGTGAGCACTTTTTGCTTCATTCAGTATTCTATTGCAGCATCATGAACTGCCCACTTAAGAGTTCATATTACCACCCAAACCAGGAAGAAGCTATCTAATAAGAGCATGGAAGGCTTTCTAAAGTCAGCTTGGCTACATTTCAATGGAATCTTTATCACAAATTTTTCAACAAGCACAATGCTGGCAAGTTGATTAAAGTAATGCTAACAGCAGGAGAAATCCCAGGGAGTCTGCTGATGTGGGTAGGGGACCCCTGCAATCCTGACAGGTGACCCCATAATGGTTTCAGAATGTACTGAGAAGCTGTGGTGGGTTTCTCTGGCAGGTTTTGGCACTGAAAGAGGACACCTATTGTCGATTCTTGAGCCTCCACAGTAAGCAAAGGAATCTTGGAGCCAGTTGGGGACCTCCTACAGCAATTGGGACTTATGCGTTTTGTTGATGTCTGAAACCATAGTGACTGCATGTTGTGGCAATAAAAAAAATCAGCAGTCAGTTGGAAAAGAAGGAAGCTAAATAAAATAGAGGCAGCACTGGAGTCGTGGGTTAATTGGGCATCAGCTTCACACTCCGGAGGGCACTCACTGTGGCTTCCATGGGGTTGACCAACCACCTGGCCAAAGCTTAGTGAATACTCCAGGGAGATGAGAGGAGAATGTTCCCCAGTGGCCACATTAACTCTTTAAAAAATGTTTATTAGTGTATGTTAATTGTAAAAATGGGGTTTCATTGTAGACTTTCCATACAGGCATATGTTGCACCTTGATCAGGGTAACTCCTTCCATTGCTCCTTTTTCCCCCCACCCTCTATCTTTAAGCAGTTTTTGGTAGATTTCACTATGCCAGCTTCATACATAGACACGATGTACTTTGATATTATTCACCCCACATCGTTCTCATTCCCCTCCCCCTCCTGGTTGTCTCCCCAAAGAGTTCCACATTTACATTTATGTTATATATATCTAGGTATGTATTTTTAGGTCTAGTTTCCATCCATGAGAGAGAATATGCACTATATGTCTTTCTGAACCTTGCTCATTCCACATAATATGATGTTCTCTGGTTCCATTCATTTTCCTGAAAACAAAATTTCATTCTTCTGTATGACTGAATAATACCCCAGTGTGTATAAATACTACACTTTCTTTATCCTTTCATCTGTTGAAGGACACTTAGGCTGATTCCATAGGGTGGCTGTTGTGAATAGTGCTGCTGTAAACACCACTCTTGTAAGTCAGGATACAATACACCAGCATTAACTCTTTCATTACAAGAGTCCCAGCCCCATCCAGTGCCTGTTGCTTTACTGTGGTGATGTGGTTAGGGACGGGGATGAGAAGCCCCTAAAGGGTATTTAAGAGGTTATAGGGGTGAAGAACTCAGAGAATTCAGGGTTGATTCTGGGTTCTCAAATTTAGTCACTAAGATCTAATGCAATGGGAATTTGCAGTGGCCATTGGTGACATGGAACTGGAGTGAAACTGAAGGTTATGACTGAATATGTATATTTTGGAGTTGCTGACAAAAAGATGGTATTTTAATGGGTGAGGAAGGACAAGCTCTTTGAGAGTTGTGATGCCAGAAAGTAGGAAGGAATGAATAGGTCTGGTCATGGGGACCCCACATTTGGAGGAGTGGTGCAAAATCGGGGCTAGACTCAGAGCCAAACTGCCTAGGACTGCTGAAGACAAATTTTTCTTCTACTTCTTGTAAGCTGTATGATCTCAACCTCTCTGACCCCATTTCTCCAATTGTGAAACAGGTAATACTATCACCTTCCTTGTTGGATTGTTATGAGAATTTGTGAGTTTACTTAAACTATGATATATGTTAACGCAATATGTAAACAGCAACAGTACCTGCTAATGTGGTAACATTTTATATATTTGTATACTAATATATGTCTTAGCTTTATTACTAATATTGTTATTGATGTTTGGGAAGAAAGGAAAGAGGGAAAGAATTAAGGTGAGAAGAGGAAAATTTTGTAATCGTCTGAGAAAATGCATTACAACTTAGAATGTGTTTTATTGGTTGGTATTAAAATAGGAATTACTTGATAAATAAGGCTAAGAGGATGAAGGAAGAAAGTAGATACCTTGATTTTACAGGGAATCAGGTATCATGTCCTCATAAGAATGGGGCTTCAAGAAATGAATTTTTCTTTGTTGCTGAGAACATTTGGCAAAAAAAAAAAAAATTGTTGTACTACAGTCAGCCCTCTGTATCCACAGGTTCCAATTTACAAATCCAACCAAACACAGATCAAATATATTTTTTAAAAAAGTATGTCTTTACTGAACATATACAGACTTTTTCCTGTCATTATTTCTTAAACAGAACTATTTACATAGCATATGCATAATATTAGGTATTATAAGTAACGTGGAGATGATTTAAAGTACACAGAAGGATATGTTTACATTACATGCAAACGCTATGCCATATTACATAAGGAACTTGAGCATTCTTTCCTGGTGTGTTGCCACCACTGCCCCCATTCTAGAGTGTACAACATTCAGCATATTCTCCCCGTATGCAAATGGGGGAGAGAATTTGGTGTCTTAGGTGTCTGGCTCACTACTTGATATATACAGTCATCCAACACACATATTGGAATGAGCTGCTTCCTTATGGGGAAAGGAATGGCTTTATCCCTACAACCTGAGGGGCATTCGTTCCTTAACTAAGTCCTTCCTTTCTGAAAGCACTTTCTTTGTTTCCCAGACAGCCGTTACAGCTTGCCTGTACTGGCAAAGCTGCAAGGGAACATCCCTCCTTCTGGGAACTCAGGCCTGACTCGTGATCTGCCCTGTCTCTGTTCAGATGAGGAGGGAACTTGGGAGAGGCTGCCCTGTCTCAGACTTGCTGAGAACACAGTCAAAGTGTGTCCCTGAATGACTGGTAAGCACAACCCTAGTGACCATGTCATTGCCAATTGATGATTTGCAGCTTGTAGTATTTAAATGCTGGTCCATATACACTATTATTTTCATATAAGTACCGCACGCTAACCAACTCCACCACTGGAGCTCCTACACTATTATTTTCAAAAAGAAATAATGTTGAAGTCAACCATATACTTGGCTGTGAGAACAAGTTGTTTTCTAAACCCTAACTGAGAACACTGCTACTACTACTATGACCAATATTAATGTGAATGCTTGCTTCTCTGGGGGAAGCCCCACATGTATATGATTTACTCATCACAACTGCCCTGTGAGGCTGCTGTGATTACTTTCTGTCTTTTATAGAAGAAGACCTGGAGCTGAGGGAGTTCATTTATGTGGTCAAGGTCATGCACCATAGATGAAGCAGCTAGGATTGGAACCCCAGAGGGCTTTTAATTTAGCTATTGAACTTAAAAAATATCAATTTGTTTATGATTGCAGATGTCAGCAACGGGTGACAAACTCATCAGAGAGGCCATGTGGTTGTGATTGTAAACATTCATTCCCTCTACCTACAGCAGGCTAGCAGGAAAGGCTTGACTTGTCCTTGGCCACCCTTGTCCTAGGCAGTAAAGACTCAGGGATTGCTGATTTAGACTTATTACTCTTCAATAATTGATGGAACCCAGAATGAATTTTAAAAACCCACTAGGACCAATCCAACTGACATTCCTAGAATAAATGTGTATTTGTGGAGTCTGTTTCTGTAAAATCTCATTAATTTTTCAGTGTTCCCCATATACCTGGCACTGGCTGACACCTGGGGGATATACTTGTGCAAGTTTTACTTCATTGAGTGAGCTGCCTCTAAGCCATATCAAGTTATAAATTTAGTGCTGTAAAACATCACTATATTGGAATTGCTTTGCTTTTTGCGTAACTCATTAACCATGCAATTAGCACTGTTTTGTTGCACAAAATGGCTCCATTTGGCATGCTCTACAGTCAATACTATGGGTGTGATATCATTTACATTTCACGTGCCATCTGCCTTTGTGCAAAGATAAAGCAGAAAAGGCTCTTCAGCCATATCTTACTTTCTTAGCTACAGGAGGCTTAATTAAAAACGAAAGTGACAATGTATAACACTTACCACTCCTCTCTTGGAGAAAGGCCATCTTGGTTTTTTGGATTCTGGTGGGTGAAATAAAGGAAAATACATCATTAGCCTAACTAGTGACAGATCACTGTAGTGCTTTATGAAAGCTCTTTTTGCAAATAAGCCCAACAGAATTTATCCTGCTTTCATTCTCCTTCTCTTGAGGATGCGTGGAATGGATATTCGTATTTTTGTAGATGAGTGAATGATGTGGTATTGCAACTAAAGGTTGACTTTCTACTGCTGCCTTAACATGATATTATACTATTTCCTTACTAGGCTATTACTTAGCTTCCCTTCCCCCATAACATGGAGAGAAATCTACAAAATACAATAAACATGGTGAATAATTCATTTAAGACAGAGAATCACAGCACTGAGGGGGCTGAAAGAGCTGGCCCTTGTTTTGACACCATCCTTCCATAAACCATCCCCTCACATGCAACATCAGTAAGTAGACTGACCAAACTGGAGTCTTGGAGCCTTCATCAACTGTTAAATAAATACCATGAAATAGGGAGCATCAACATGTCACCCATCTTTATGCTGGGGCTTGTTGTTATTGGCCCCATCCCAGTAGTCCTTAAGAGTTTCTTTTAGTAGAGAAGGACATCATTATTCAATCATATATTCTTTTGATAACCAGGAAGTAAAGAGACTAAATTCTGACCTTTTGATTTTTATGTTGTTTATGCTATTTAGAAAAAGAGTGACTGGGTATGTTGGGGCACGCCAGTTATCCCAATCCTTAGGAGGCTAAGGCAGGAGAATTGTGAGTTCAAGGCCAGCCTGGGCTATATAGTGAGATCCTGTCTCAAAAAACTATATATATATGTAGGAATGGTCTCTTAGCTTTATGTAGGATGATCTGACCACTTACTATACAAAATGGATGTCTTCTAGACTTGTCTCTCTGTATATCAGTTTCTTCCCAATGCTTCAATCAGATGGAAGTAATTATGGGCAACATTCACTGCAAAGGATGTACTTGAGGATTTTTTTTTACTGTCACCTTGGACAGGATCTAATCAATCCACCTGATTATCCTGTCATTCATTCTGACCACATTGCTGATCTCTACAGAAGAGAGAGTAGGTAGAATCTCCCTTAGGGACAAGTCAGAGCCAGCATAACTTAGCCTCAAATGACTGGTGGTAAATTATCATGTCTACTTTGAACTGCAAATAACTGGGGTCCGTAGTCCTTGGCAAATTTTTCTTCTCTGTTTTTCTCACTTGGAGGATAATTTTGGAGCCTTGGGAAAACTTTTTAAGTATTCCAAAGACTTAAAGGAGTCTTTATTGAATCCATAATCTTTCATCATATCTTAAATATTATGCTTGCTGCATCAGAATCCCCATTTCAACAAGTTCTGCAGGAAACTTGTATGCACATCAAAGCATAAGAGGCACTGCTGTAGACCATGACTTTGGAACATGGGACTGGATCCTAAACTCATTAGAAGAGGGCATAAAGAATCTGGATAGCTATTTAGGAGGTGAAGTAAGAGGACTGAGGTCTTGGGCCAGCCATGGCAACAGTGTGAGACCTTTTCTGAAAAACAAACTAAAAGCAAAAGGACTGGGGCATAGCTGAAGTGGCAGAGTGCTCGCCTAGTGAGCAAGCACAAGGTCCCGAGTATGAGAGGGAGGGAGGGAAAGAGAGAGAGAGAGAGAGAGAGAGAGAGAGAGAGAGAGAGAGAGAGAGAGAGAGAGAGAGAAATGACTGTGGCGAGGATGTCAATGCTGCCCAGCTGCTTATCTTCTACTGAGAGGGGTCTACTATGATGCTAGATATGCAACTTTAAAAAGGAGCAGGAACCAGTGTATAGATCAGTTAGAGATGAATCAACCTGGATTGTAACACATTTGCACATGAAAGCAATGCTAGGAATCTCTCTGTATAGCTATCCTTATCTTAACTAGCAAAAACTCTTTGTTTTTCTTAGTAATGTTTATTTCTACTCTTCAATGGAACTGGAGAAAAGCGCAGAACAGGTTCTGCCTGGAAGGGAGGGGGTGCAGGGGAGAGGGTGGGGGCGGGGACAGGAGGGAGGAATGACCCAAACAATGTATGCACATGTGAATAAGTGAATAATAAATAAATAAATAAAATGGAGCTGGCATCATATGGAATCATCACAGCAGCCATGACCTTGTTCCTCAGTGTGGTGGATCTTAAACTTCAGCTGGCATCATCTCAGCTGCAGAGCTTGTTAATGAAACAGATTGCTGGACAGCACCCTGAGTTCCTAATTCAGAAGGTGTGGGATGCCCCAGAATTCACATTTTTGACAAGTTTTCAGGTAAGGCCAAAGCTTCTGGTCTGAAAACAGTCATCAGAAACCACTGCTCTAGTTGACAATGGTTTTAAAGCATTTGCAAAGCATCATGGCAGGTGTACTAACCTATTTTAGGGTTATGTGGGGTTTAGAGCTAGCCCTTTTTTCCTGGGGGGGGGGTGTATCCTCAAGCACATCACTTCACCCTTCTGGTTTGTTCATCTGAGTTGTATCATAGGAAACAACAGATGTTCACTCCTGTGTCATAGTGCATAAGACAGGAGGTGTGAAAAAGAGCTATGAAGAATGAACAGCTATAAAAATGCTCATTGTGTGTTATTCTCTGGTGGCTTCCAAATTCCATATCCAGAAGTCTCCATCTGCCATGGAGTGGGTGACTGATGTAGGCTGGTGGAAGGACTGTGGACAGGCAACAGGAGCCTCAGTCGCATTCCTCCAACACAAACCAGCTGTCACCATCACTAGGTTGCTTCACCTTTCTGCATTTCACTTTCCACATATGTAAATGAAGAATGAGCTTGGTGCTTTTCAAAATCATTTTGCCAGGATGCCATGGATATGAACCTTTGGGATCTACCAATTCAACCAGTGAACTTTACCCAGGTGTAGTGAATATAATGGATTTCCAAGTAAGGATGCTTTGGTAAAATGAGCTATAGTAACAAAACCAGTTTAAACACTACCAATGTGTATAATCTTTAATTCTCCTTTTAGCTCTCAATGCTTTGATTTGCCTGCCCTCGGAGCTGTGAGGAAAGCCCCCTGACCACCACAATTGTTCTTTTCTTTCACTGCTGAAACCCATCTCAAGGCTGTCTCTCTATCAGACACTCATCCGCCACTAGAACCTCTGGCTCCACATAGTGCTATCCTGGTTGGGAGACACCAGTGTGAGGCTGAAGACAAGGAGTGGGGTGAGGGATAAGCCTTCCAGTGATTATAGGTAACCTTCCCACCAGTCTGGTGAGAGCAGTCTGATCCAAATTGGTCACCCTCTCTTGTGCACCTGTCCCAATGGATAAATTATTTGACAAGAGGACATTTTGAGGGGAGACCCATGGAATGCCTAACACAAGACAGGTAGTCAGCTGGTTCCAGTGCCTGTTCTAACTGGTGAGATTTTAGTTCTAACTGGTTAATGCAGGCATTCTACTAGTTATTGAGCATTTGGAAAATCCCCTCACTTATGACAGTATTTGTCCTATAGCTATAGCAGGCATGCCATGAGTGTAGGCGGAATGCACATGACCTGGACTCAGCAGCAGAAGTGGATGATACAGGTAATCCGCAGTTCCATCAGACACCAAAAGGTCCCCAGGGAACACCTCAAGTCCAGGCAAGTTTAGCACCACAGAACTCCGTCGGTGCTCATAGAACCTGTGCTCAAAAGATGAAAGATGACAATTTAGAGCCAGGGTGCCAGCAGGTTTATCGTCTAGACCCCCTCTGGTCATGGGAAAGTGACTGTTAGGGGAAAGTAGCTGCTGCTAGCCACCTGCTCTCTTAGGAAGGACTTGGAGGCCACGCCAGGCTCTAGGCACAGGAAAGCTGTGATGACACGTAGCTGCCACCCACTAGCTTGTCATCTCTTGGATCCTTACTGACCATCTATAATCCTGACTAATCCAAAGCAAAAGGGATCACATAATAATGTCAACCCAAACACACCCTATTTGTTCTGACTCAGGATACAAGGAGAGAGTCCTCATACCCAGAAGTCTTTGCAAGTGATGCTTACTTCCTCAGAAGTGAGCAGAGTCCATGGGGGGCCCCTGGTGCTCTTAGCAGTCTAAAGTTGTATGAGTAGTAGGACAAGATGTTTTATGAATTTCTAATTAGTCAATCACTTACAAACAAGTTTCTACAAAAGATATGACGGATGCCTCAGACTCTGTAGATGTATATTGTAGGCATAAAAGAAAGTTAGTTTTCAGGCTACAAAAGCCTGTTTGCTCCAAGCAGTCTTTCCTGATTCATTTTTTATTTTTCACTTTTTGTTGGTACTGGGGTTTGAACTCAGGGCTTCACAGTTACTAAGTAGGAGCTTAGCAACTTTGGTGCCTTGGCTAGGAATGGTTTGCCCCTGCCTCCCCTCCCAGGCCTAGACCCTACTCATCCCAGAAGATTCAAGTCTGGTAGGATGTCTTTGTTAAGTAGTTCATAAAAGAAATATCAAAATAAAATTGGGCTCAGTGTTCTTTGATTATCTCCTTTCCCTGGGGTTTTATAATCTGCTTTACCTGTCCTTTCTCTGCTTCCCAATGAACAGGGATGAATGACATAATCCTGCCATGCTGTCTTTCCTCGTGGAGAGTGATTTACTTTAAAAGGTCATTTTATAGATTCATGCCTTATTTCCTCTGTTATGTTACGCACCTAGCTCCTGGACTAAGTGCCCCTGTTTAAAATAAGGGTTCAGTAAATATTTGTTAAGTAAGTGGAACAATAATCAAGCCTGCTCAAGCTTAGAGCGATCACTGTCATTTGGCATCACAAACTCCTGTAGAACATGTACTCCAGTAAAAGCTAGCTGCACTTCATTCTTGAAACTACTCTGCACTTCCTGCCTCTACACCTTGACTGAGGTAATTCCCATCTGCCTGCTCATCTCCACGCCATCTGCCTGGCAAACTGATTCAACTAAACTGCAGTCACTCTTCCTTCAAAAGTCTTTCTCATCCATTCAGAAGAGTCATCTCTCTCTCTCTCTCTCTCTCTCTCTCCTCCCCTTCTCTCTTTCTTTCTCCTCCCCCAACCTCTCCCTTCCTCTTTTCTCCCTCTCACCTTTTCTCTTCTCCTACTCCTAGCTTTATAACTCTTATAATAACTTCATTAAAGACTTCTGTGAGTGTGAAATATCACAGAATCTAATGTGTTAGCATAGAGCTTGACCTAGAGCAGGTATCCAGATAATCTATTGAATAAATAAATTATGAAGTATAATAAAATACTGACAGCTCTCAAATGAATTTGGTTTTACATTATGGATCATAAACACATAACTATATGTGTATACAATAGCAAAACACAATTTGAATCCCTCGCCTGCCCCCTGCTCCGTTGCTACCCACCTCTATTTCTCCTGTGTTTGGGGGTTCCTTCTAACATAGGGCATCCATTTGGGATGACATAAGCCAAGTTTGGATTTGAATTTGCACATATGTAATGGAGGGAATTTGCATGGGCCTGAGTCACAGCCTTGGCTTTTTGCCTTGGTGGTTAAAACCTAGTGATGCTCAACCCAGGAAGGTGGGAATGGCCCTGGAAGAGACTAACAGAATCTCTGTAGAAATGAATTTTTTGTTCATCAAAAGAGAGCTGAATTAATTAAAATACAGTTACAGTTGTAGCCATAGAGACCTAGAAAAGCTATTGCCTGTGCCCAGCAATATGAAGAGACAGACTGGTGCAGAGAAACATAGCCTGGCATCACTCATTCCTGGCAGTGCACTGTACTTCCTGGACCCTGGTCAATGTCACCTGGAGTTGCTCAGATCATTAATGATATTAATGCAAATACTTGTGTTGAGATTAGCATGACTTTGAATTTAGGTTGTGTGTGGGGGGCGGGGTTTCCAAATTAGTGCCTTGTTTTCTCTGCTGTAAATATTAGGATTGCTTCCTTTAAAAAAGTGCCATACATGCAGAATCACTGTGTTAAGTTCTCGATTGACTCTCCACAGGAAGTAATGGTTGCATGAATTAAGAATTAATTCCCACCTTCCCCAAACAAAGTGGTGTGTATGGAATAGAGACGTCTAGTGTTTAGACATCTGATTTCCTCATAAACAGATTAAGCTAGGAAATAAATTAACAATAAATATTTGAGATGTGGCTAGCAACCCACTATCACTGTGTAAGCCCAGTGTAGCTATGTTTCCTTTCATTTGTTTGGAAAAACAAAACAAACGTCCTTGAGAAATGCATTTTGTTGTTGTGTTGTCTGATGCTTTGCTACTCTGATTCTTTGCTTCAGGAAAAATTTCTGGACCTAGGAGGTTGTGTAATTGGGTGCCTCACATAGATTTGGCAGCATTTTAGTGCCTGACATCCCTTCTCTGGCTTACCCCCATCCCCACCCAGAAACCCCAATACAGCCACATGTACACTAACCCTGAGTTGCGTTGCCCCCAGCTGGTCAGATCCGAAGAGACCAGTCCCATGGTTGCTGGAATAATCTTGTGTCCCTTCTGGTACCAGAGTGTCTCCTTATTCTGTCCTCTACTGCAGGTCAGAAGATCCATGGCGTGGGTTGATACATCAACAATTCGGAGAATCCCAGGAATTCCCCCCACAGCAGGGCAGGCCTTACACCCATGAGTCAACACTCAACAATGAGGCTGCTATTGCATGTTGGTTCCAGAAAAGTTTCTGCCTGCTAGAAATGTGTCTCCCAGTGGACACTAAATGCATAGGTTTTATAAACACTAGATTGGTGAATATTATTCTAATTTAACATCAGCTGGCATTTACTAAGCACTGACTCTCCCAAGACACTCTGTCAAGCACTTCCCATGCCTTATCATATTGATTTTCACAAACACCCCAGGAAGTGAAAATATCTACTCACATTTTAGACCAGAGGAAACAAGCTTAGAA
The DNA here is from genome assembly GCF_047511655.1 of Castor canadensis. NCBI lineage: Eukaryota > Metazoa > Chordata > Mammalia > Rodentia > Castoridae > Castor > Castor canadensis. The sequence continues at coordinate 130,760,096 of NC_133393.1, read as the reverse complement.
AGATAGGTAAAGAACTCACCCAAAGGCCTAGATTCAAAATCCACATAGGCAAGTCTAACTTCAAAAGGATTTGACAATAGAAAGAAGAGAAAAAGATATTGCCAATAATTGTAACGCACAAAATGTTTTTAAAAATGAATATGATGATGGCTACTATATTAAAAGAGGGGGTTAATGGGTTGAATGGTGCCCTCCCCTCAAGATATGTCCATCCTACCATATTCTGGAATCTGTGAATCTGATCTTATTTGTAAAAGTGATCTTAGCAGATGTAATTAAATTAAAGCTCTTGAGATGACTGGACCCTACTCCAACGCCAAGTGCCCTCATAAGAGATAACCAGAGAGGAGACACAGAAGACAGAAGACATGTAAAGACCAATGGGTAGAGATCAAGGTGAAGCAGCCATAGCTAGCCACAGAGTACCTGAATGAAGGAGCAAGGAAAGCTCTTACCATGAGCCTGCAGGGTGAGGTAGCTCACATGACAGGATTTAGATTTCTGGCTTCTAGAACTGGGAGGATACATTTTTACTGTCCTAAGACACCTGGTTTGTAGTAATCCATTATAACAGCCAAGGAACTTAACACTGGGGCGATACACTTGAGTAGCAAAGGCACTGGATTTAGGACCCAGATTGTCAACTGCAACCTTCATCACACGTGTCCTTGGCATAACAGTTCCTTTGGCCAACATTTCCCTGTGTGGAAAATGAGTGTGGTGAATAAGACCCTTTCCATCCATTATGCTGCAGAATCGTGATCAAAGCCTCAGAAGTATTGCTGTAACTTTACTCAGCAGAAATGTTTAAAGATAAATAAGTCAGCGTTCCCCCTTTAGAAATTTGACTAATAGATTATTTACATTTTTAAAATTCCTTACATACAGCTGATTTAAACCAAGGACTACTGGCCTTTAATTCCCAGGGGCATTTTTTTAAGGCAATATAATAAAAAATAACAGAAACTATGGGGGAGGTAGCAACTCCCCTTAGTGCTATGTGTGTCTTAATCTTTTTTTTACTGGGGTTTGAGATCAGGACCTCACACTTGCTGGGCAGATGCTCTGCCACTGGAGCATGCTCCTGGCATGCATGTGTTCATGGAATAAAATTCTCAGTCAAGGACCTGTAATTTGGATAAGATGCACTCTTGTCTTTTCCCTTGCCATAAATGTTACTTGATGGTTTTATATCAGGTAGGCTTATCAGGCCTTATTTCTCAGAAACTGTTTATTTTTATCTAGGTATGGTAGTACTCATACCTGTAATCCCAACACTCCAGAGGCTAAGGCAGAAAGATTGAAAGTTTGAGGCCAGCCTGGTCTATGTAGTAAGTTCAAGGCCAGCCTGAACTACATACAGAGACCCTATCTCAAAAAAGACAACAGAACAAAACATAGTAAATATAGTAAAAGCTCACTAAATGTAACATTTTTAGCAGGCACTTTTCAGTAAGTGAGTGACTAGAAAAAGTAGGCATTCTATTTTAAGAATCGTAATGTTTTAACTTATGCAAGAAGTACAGTACAAGTTAGAATGTTTGCTTGATATGATGGGTTGATTACATAAGAAGAACAAATTATGAATCAATAACAATCTTTGAAAATATTGTTATTAACAGAGAAATGATAAGTCTACCACTAATTATTGAATGATAGCTTTCTTGGTTAAATGTGGGATGTATTTTTTTCCATTAGAAGTCTTACACTACTTAAGAATACTGGAAACATCATTTTGTGTATTTGACTATAGTTTCTAGTTCAACTTCCAGCTAAAATACCCCATTTGGTGGAAAGCCAATTGAGAAGGCAGAAAGGAAGAAAACCTTCCACATAGTTCTCTGCCTAGGACGTGGTATTTGGTAGTTACTTTCATAAATATGGAGCAGACTGGAAGTCAGGTCCCTGCTACATCTGTTGGAACACAGAGCAAAGATGCCCGTTAGCAGTCTTAGTAGTGTGTGGATAACATCCTGACTTGTGATTTCTTAGGCTCCATCAGTAATGCATAGTTTCTATATAGACCAGGCTGGCCTTGACCTCTTCATCTTCCTGCCTCAACCTCCCGAGTGCTATTTTTACAGGTGTGTACCACCATGCCTTGCTTTTGATCAGTAATAGTTTTTGAACACCATATGTTCAGAGCAGCAGGGTAACTGCCTAGAGCTTTCACCCTCTTTCTAAGACTGCCTTTTTTTCAACAAGAGTTAAATTACTACTTAATGATATGAAGCAATAACTGTTCAAATCCCTACAAAACCAAGGTATTTTCAAGCAATAAGCACAAAACAGTAAGAAAGATAGGAGAGGTTTAAGGAGCTAGAGGGAGACAAGTACTTGGATGAGAAAAATGTACAAAACAAAAAGTGATCAGATGTTTCCCCTACCTGGCATGTCCAAAACTAACTAACCTACCTACTTCCTTTCTTTTTCCTTCCTTGAACATGAGTTGAGTTCCTACCATGGCTGAGCATCGTGCCAGACACTGGGGATGCAGCAGTGAGCAAGTAGGCAAAATTCCTGTTTCTTGGGAACTTCCATTCTAGAGGCACTGTGGTTGGTAGAAGAGTAGCATTTGGTTCACCCACCACACCCTCATCAGGGGGTTTTGTCCCCTCTCCTGCAGTCTTCCCTTCAAGTAATTACCACTATTCTTTTTATTAGTCTCTATTCAATACTATTCTAAGAAGCTCTTTCACCTCCTCCCTTTTCCCTTCTTCTCTCTCTGTCTCTTTCTTTCAGTAGTCTTGGGTTTCTGTACCAGGTTGGCCTCAATAGTGCTAGTACACCACAAATTTTAAATGAAAATCTATGGAAGAAATAATATTCTATTAATCTTAGTGATCAGACACATCAGATGAACTTTTCGTGATTGGCCATTGAACTTGGCATTGAAATATTTTAGAAAGAATAAATCATTGACTTTTGTAAGAAAAGGGCTGACTGAGTGAATGAATGGATAGACTGTGTCTCTAAAAATATTAGCTACTATTTAATGATTAAATCAGTACAAAAGGCTTATGAGATGGATACTATTTATATCTGCACGTCATGAGTGAAGACGTCCCCGTGATGTTAAGAAAGTTGCTGAAGTTCATGTTGCCAGAGAGAAGTGGAGACAGGATTCAAACTCAGGGTTTTGACTCCAGTAGCTTTTAACTGACTCCGTGTTATGCTGCCCTCTTATGGCAACCGCAGATAACCTGACTCATCAATGTTTTTGTCTGGTTTCTTCCTCAAGACAGACTTTCAAATTCCTTGCCATTTGGTTTCCACACTTGCTAATTTGGGTATATTTAACTTTCTTCCTACTTCCTTTTGAGCACTGAAGGTCAGTCTTTATTCTCATAGAAATATAATATGTTTCTCAATTCAGACCTGAAAATTAGATGAGACAGGTAGCTTTCTGTGAATATAGAATTATGGTGTTTGCGGTGGGGCAGGGGTGAGGGTCTCCCTACCTACAAAATCTCCCTCATTTGCTTCCTGATGTTTAAAATTTTACTGACATGATCTGCTTGCCTTCTAGATAAGGGTACATTCTGTCATAATAGGCATTTTAAAGGTCAGGCTAGATTTAAATAGGACATCTTGTTCCTTTTAAATTTTGTCCTTTGAAACCCTGCTGAATATTTCTAGTCTTTCCATTTTCTTTGCTAGACAAAACCTATTACTAAATGGATGTTAATTAACTCACAAGGTCAAAGCATTGATAATCCAAAATGAAAACCACGAACACATGTGGCTGTCATAACCTGCCCCCCAAAGCCATGACAAACTGCTGTGCTCTTAAAGAAAACTCCTGAAATGAAAACTCTTGCACCCATCACCCATGAGAGGGGTGTTAAACAAAGTGCACTGATCAGTATGCCATCAGAGCAGAAATAAGTAAAAATAGACTGTTAACAGCTGTTACCGCTCTGGAGAAAAGTACATACACACCTGGAGCGATGTAATTCTTCTCCCTGAAATAAAATTTAAAAATATTTGTTTTAGTCTTGTTTAAGCACATTTGAAATGTAAGAATCAGCTTAGGTCAGGTCTTTTCTGTCAAAGAATTTAATCAGTAATAACCGCCTTACTAACTCATTTCCCATACACTCACTTAATGGATTCAGCTTAATATGATAAAAGTTTCTATTAAGAACAAAGACTTGTTATCTCCAGCTGGATTAGGGCAAGAATTCCACTAGATGTCCTGGTTCGGGAGCTGATAACCCCAAACAGTTATTGCTTCACTGAACTTTTAAACTTTTTTGTTCCCAAAGCCCCCTCCTAACCTGTTCCCTTTCTAATTAGCCAACTACATAGACTGTGAGCCCAAAACCTGCCCAATCCAGGGTCAGGAGAGGGACAGAATGGCATAAGATAAAACCCTTGCAGAATTCCGCCCGATGTGCATACCTCTCAGACTTCCTGGTGTGCATCCTTCTCAGAAGAAAATTTTGCCTTACCTATTGATTTCTGAGTAGTGTCATCTCTCTTGTGACACCCCAATATCTTAAAGACATTTCTAACAAGAAATTCCAAAGCAAACTCTTTGGAAGGACACTTAATTAACTCTTCTAGCTAGCTTGCTTGGATTTGTAGTTTTTTTGGGGGGGGATAGGGAGGTGGCTAAGAAATGTGAAGAATTAGCTCTTTCTCCTCTTTTAACTCAGCTATTCCAGGGTATCTTCCAATGGTGTATGATTCCAAGAGTGTCACTATTGCTGTATAATGCCCAACAGACCATTGGTGGCTTTTTGGTTTTGTTTCCTTTTTTGCTTTTTTTTCTTGGCAGTACTGGGGATTGAATTCAATACCTCACCCTTGCTAGGCAGGCACTCAACCACTTGAGCCACTCTGCCAGCCATTGGTAGCTTTCCTTAAAGTGCCTTCAAAGAGAAGAAAGTGAATTAGATAAGATATCCATTTTCCTTCTTCCCCAAATGCTGCACCTCTTTTAGATGAGAATCATTGATTCCTAAAGAGTGTGTCCCCTTGGTAATGTCTTCCTGTGCTGTCCCCCTGACCTTTAGGATAGTGGGCAACCCTGAGACCTATTTCACTTTTCAGTCCACCAAGCACAAGAAGAGGGCTTAGAGCTCTGTTACCTGAGGACTAGGGTACCGTGGTGTGGGGCTGGACACTGTGATATCTTCTTGCCCTGAAGGAGAAGGCTGGAAAAGAGACCCCTCACTGTTGAGCACAGGAAACACATCCTCATCGGTGGGCCTGACTTCGGGCCTGACAGAGTCAGCTGCGTTGAGGACCATTTCAGGGTCAGAGGGGGGCCTTGAGCAGAGTCTCAAGTGTGACAGAGTATGGGAGGAACCCTTTGGACTTCCAGGGAAACTCTTGGAAAGGCAACCTGTGGACTCTTTCCAACTTCCCCAGGTGGGCACTTCCAGGGCATCTTGCTGGGGTAACCAGTGCGAAGTCTCCCAGCCGCTCCCCCGTAATCTCCTCAGAGTGGGAGAGGTGGAAATGCGTCCAGGGGCTTGTCGGTCAAACTGGAGAAGGTGGCCTTGGCTCTCACAAGCCTTTGTGGATAGTTGTGGGGGGCGCTGAGGAGGTGTCCCACAGTTGTTGGGCTGTGCCTCTGAGCAGGGTGTCTCTGTCTTCCCCATGAGGCTAAGGGAATCCATTGCTGGAAGCTTCCAGGAGACACTGTCTGAGTTGCTGTTCTCTGGATTATGCTGGGGTGGCATTGTATCCTCTTTGTCCTTCTTCCGAGACAAACTGTGAGCAGGTTGCTGCATCATTAGTGAGGAGGAGCAGTCTTTGGAATCTGTAGTGAATCAGGAGACCAAGGTGAGAAAAGGAGGTGTTCGAAATTTCAAAGGAAAACATAATTTTTCAGAGAAGATAAGTAGACCCTGGTTCTCATTAGAGCCCTTTATATTTTGAAGATAATTAACATACGTGATCCCAGCCTTCCCATCTAAACAGCATACTGAAATCCATTTACTCTCTTCTAGCTAATATTCCTTTTAGTGCTGGCCACTGTGGCTCATGCCTCTAATCCCAGCTACTCAAGTGGTAGAGAGCAGGAGGGTTGTGGTTTGAGGCCAACCCCAGCAAAATGTTCTTGCTAACATTCAGTCACATAGTTAACCACCCTCTGGCTATTCTATGTTAAGAGAATCACATACACGTTAAATTCTTGCATTCTGCTTTTGTATGTGCATGTATGTGTGTGTTTATGTACTTTGGTGCATTCCAGGGATGCACAGACAAGGAACACAGGCCCATTCCCTAAAGGTTTAAATTATATGAGACATGCTTCAAAAAAGATTGCTGTGAGCAGGGCACGGTGGCACAGGCCTGTAATTCCAGCACTATCAAGGCGGAGGCAGGAGAAAGATGAATTTGAGTCCACGGGATACACAGCAAGTTCCAGGCAACCTGGGCTACATTTTGAGACCTTGTCTCAAAGAGAGAGGAAGAAAGGGGAGGAGAGGGTTGGGGAGGGAGGGAGAATTGATGTAAATTATTTGGCAAAACACATATTTAGAAAAATGACTTTTAAGTTTGCAAAGAAAGTCCCAGACATCACAAGACACGCTTCTCCTCCCAACAAGAGGTGTTTTCTAGGATTCACAATCAGAGTTGCATCCAGGGAATATCTTCTCATGCTGAAGCAAAGCTGATTCTGCCTGGTTACAGCTGGATCATGGGGACATGGAAGTGACTTATGGCAGCTTTTTTATTTTGTCGTTCCCACATGAACAAAGTATTCACGTGTGGGAAAGTATGAATCTTCACCCCTCCCATCAATTGTTGCATGAGAGTCAATGCTTGATGATTTACAGAGGTGGGTGGAGCTGTGGAACAGACTCTGTAGCCGTCTTCCCTTGCGTGGGCAGCGTGGGAAGTGGCTTTAGACTGTGCAGGGATTGTTTGTGGGCAGAGCATCAGCAGTTGATCACATATTCTGACGTCTCAAGTAATAGTTTTAGCAAGTCTATAATTCTGTAGAGAAAACACAGTAATTTGGAACCCTTGAGAGTGGATATATTTGGATAGGCAAAATTTGGGGATAATTAACAATATAGTTTTTAGTGCCATGTAATTCTAATTGCTCTGACAACACTTTCTAGTGGAGCTGTTTTTACAGTGTATTATTCACTTCTTCAAGTTGATATTAGTAAATGCTGAAAAACAAGGAACCTTTTCCTCATGATCTGACCTCATGGTGTTGACTATCACTCATAGTACTGTGTTGAAATACTATGATTATTACTACATTTGTTGTAGTTTTATGGAGAGTACAATGACTGCTGTAGGCTTTTATTACATCTGGTTATCTGCCTCCACACTAAATGGCCCACACTGATGCACTCCCTACTTTTTATTCATTACCTCTCATTATACTTTGTGTACTTGTCTATGACAGGCAGACTCTCCCTTTTAGTTGCTTCTTTCAATCTATTCCAGGTATAAAAGTCCAAAAACTTTGTAGAATTAATAGGCTCTTAGATTTACCCTTATCAGTAAAGAGGAGGAACCCAATGTTATGATGTTGTCATGACAATATTGTGATATTGGTTCTGGGAACTTCATGATCTTTCAGTTTACTTCTTGACTCTCACCTGGTTTAAGGTCAAATGAAAATAACAGGTACTGGAGAGCTGTTTAAAGAGTTACTTAGGTATCAGCAAATGTCAATTCATTCTTGTTTACAAAAGAAATCTGAAACCCTTATTGCTGGGCTTGCTGTAACATTTGAAGCTAAGGACTTGACTGTTGTAGAACTTCACATGTTGACGTAGAATACAGGAGGTTCCCTTTTTTGGGTGGGAGGGGGTGAAAGAAAGAACAATACTAGCTAGAATGTACATTTACTGAGGGTGGAACTGAATTGGTTTTGTTTTAAGATTTGTTTTGAGACTGATTGCTACATTACAGATTGATGCCAGCATTTCTGGAGAAGAATGAAAAGGGGTGTCTGACCCCTGATGAACTCAAGTACATCAGGTGGCTTTAGGAACTGAGCCCCCATCTGCTTCATGGTGGGCCAGTTCCTCATTCTCCCAGCAATGGCATACCTGAGGACTGGAGCTACAGGTACTTTCACACTTGTCCACACCCAGGGATTCTATTGTTTTTCTCCTGTAGAGGATTATCCTACGGAAATTCTAGGTGGCAATAATGCTAAAGAAATTCAGTCAGTTTACACAGGCACTTGCAAAAATAGTTGTATCAGACTTTTTAGCCTTTGAGTTTCCCTTCTGTCCTTTTGGCCTTCTTTGAGAGCTTAGGCTATAGCTTTGGGGAATCCTTTCCCATCGTCTAGACACAGGAGTATGACCACTGGAAGAAGGTATTTATGCGAAATATGATTTACGTGTCATTATTGGCCTGTGTCTTAAATATTGGAACCAAGACAAAAATAACTACTGGCCAAGGTAACAGTAACGTCGACATGACTCACCACAGGACTGGGGAAACTTCGCATACAGCAGGGCTTTGGGCAGTGGTTTGCAGAGAGGTGGGAAGGGCTCAGTCTCTGGAGTAAATGAATCTGGTTTCTCTTCCAGCCTCACTGCCAACTAGTTGTGTGACAGGACGGGCCCCTTCTCCTTTGGCAGCCTTCATGTAGCATTTGTAAGAAGGGCATCAAAGTTCCTTCCTTACAGGCTTGTTGTAGGAATTAAGTGAGATGATGACTGAGGCTCCTGGGAGTTAGTTGCCTTCCCAAAACACTACCCCTGCTAGAGCTGGTAATGGGAGTCGGTTCATGCCATCTCTTCTCTCGCATTCTCTAAAAGACCAGATCACTATAAAGAAAACTCACCAGCCTTTAACCTCCTAAGTCTTAAGAATCTGGCAAACACCCACTCACACTGTTGGGGGAGGATCTCACTGTACTAGCAGTTAAAGCACATAGATTAATGGTTCACTAATTCTAATTAGACCCAGAAAGACCAGCTGGGCAGGACCAAGCAAAGCTGGTAGCAACAGGACTCAACAAACAGAAAGTGCAAGAAGGAAACACAGAAAGTGGCTGAATGTCGTTAGTACCTGTGGGATGTTCTGCTGGGTCCTGACTATCACAGTGTCTGCAGAACCACAGAGCCAGCTGCGAGGTGAGAGCTCCAGGCAACAGGCTCCGCAATTGCACCGATGGACCTTCTCCAATGAGTGCAAGCGACCTTGACAGAGCTGCAGTGAGGAACTGGCCTTCTCCTCCTTAGAGACTTTTCTAGTTATTTGTTTATGAAAAAGCCTAAAGGGAAGCAAGTTCAGAACTAAGGTCACCTAAGAAAAAGCCAGGTGACTTGTTTTTACTGAACACTGGCTACTCCAATACAGAAATGATGCAAATGTGGCTTTTTACTTCCTCTTAAGGTATCACCCAGGGAAGTTATGGGATTCTATTATGAAAATCATTCCTTAGGATCTATCTTTTTTCACATCTTAAAACATTTTGCGTTGATCTATTTTATTAATAGGATGCCTTGAAAAGCATTAAATAGAGGAAATAATCATTGTTCTAGCAAACAAATTTGTGTGCATAAATTTTCAAGTAATTAAAATGCAAGTGGAAAAGCATTCTCATTAGATCATTACCATCAAAGAGTACTTATTTGGTTCCTAGATGGATTTATTTTTTAATCCAGGCAACATTAAAATATTTCTACACCTGCTTAGTAAGTGCAAGGTCCTGAGTTCAACTCCTAGCAAACATCCCCCACTAAAAAATTTCTTTAGTCTCTTTATAAAAATAAATTCCAACCAATTCTAATTACTATTACGGAAGTTGTCACCACTTGGAACTATTTACAGATACTTATTATGAAGGTTCTTGTAAGTCAGTGATTCTTAAGCTAGGTTCCCGGGCCAGCAGCCAGTATCAGTATCACTTGGGAATTTGTTAGAAAACAAAAGTTCTTCCCATTATGGTCAGAAACTTTTTGAGTAGGGCTAGAATTCTGTGTTTTAACAGAATTCTCCAGGTAGACTCTTACCTAGGTTAAAATTTAAGAACCACTGCCTTAGGGAAACATAATAATTTATGGATCTTCACCTTGTGATAACCTTTGTATTGGTCTTTAATTCTCTCATATCAATCTTATTAGAACAGCATTTACTTAACACATTGAAAAATGGCTTGATCTTCTTCCCTTGCCACCTCTAAACCCAACCTGGAACATCAAGGAAGACCTATCTTGTCACCATGAGCTGGCACAGAATAATCTCAGCTCTTGCCAAGGCTGTCTAGAAAAGAATTGCTTCACTTTAGGAAGAAAGAAAAATGAATAAGGTCTTTTAGCTTTTGGTCTGTGGAAGGAAGGTCATCCTTTATGCCATAGGCTCCTCATGTACACACCCATAACTGTAAAACTGTCTCTCCTGGGGGATAATGATAATGGAAGATTTGATCCCAACCTCTGGTTCTGACTTAAACAAGAAAAGTAAGAGTCTACAGAAGGGTCACAAAGGGTGATTGGGGTAAAGTAGTACTTCCACCTCCTGATTTGTCAGGGAGACTGGACTCTGGAGAGGTATCTGGGATTAGGAAGGGACACCCTCGAGTAAGCACTGTCTCTATGGTCAGCTTGTCCCTCAAGAGCTGGGACAACCATACTGACCCTTCATTTCTTACTGTGACATATGAAGTTCTTTGATCTGCAAAGGGAGAGAATGCCTCAGTATTTTTGCTTTTTTTCTGGGTTCCCCATTGAGATATTTTAGTGGGGAAAAAGTCATGTGCCCCCGTGTAGTCAAAAGCTGTTTTGGTATTGTCAATAACCAGATTTGAGGCTATAAACCATCGGATTGTGACTGGTTCTTTGGTTTTTAAAAAAATTAATCCTGCATTAGAAATTAGGAGAACTCATAAAAATTTGATTGTAGGATTTTATTTTCATTAAAAAAAATTAAGCAATATGGCCGCACTGCTGTTCATAGTCTTATATTCTTTTACATAGTATATCAAAGGACTGGATCCGAGGATAGGCTTCCTCGGATAAGAGCTATCCATTTCACCAGCTTTTACCACTCTCAACAGTCCCCCAGAAACAGGTTAAAGTTGTCACTATTTATCATTGTGATCCTAGAGTTTTATTTCTTTTAGCTACACTGTAACTAATAGCCCCAAACTGAAAACAACCCAAGGTTCATTTCAGTAGGATATCCATCATCAACAGATCAATACATTGACATATTCTTAGGATGGTTACAATTCAACAAAGAAAATGAAGAAATGATTTCTGTACTGGTGAACAGAGTGTTCATTCGAAGAATCCAGACTGTATGATTCCATTTACATGAACATCAAGAACAAGCAAAGCTGACCTATGGTGTAAGAAGTAAGGGTAGTGGTTTTATTTGGCAGGATAGGCAGTGACTAAAGCCAGGAGCATGACTTCTGAGATGCTAATATGTTCCATTTTCTGATCTGAGTTCTAGCACCTGAGTGGTTCTCTCTGTGGAAACTCATTCACTGATACAATTATGATATCACATCTTTATGTTTACATGTGCTTTGCGTCAATAAAAAGTACACTTTAAAAAGTATATCTCTGGCTGGAGGCATGGCTCAAGCAGTAGAGTACTTGCTTAGCAAGCATGAAGCCCTGGGTTCAAACCCTAGTACTGCCCAAAACAAAGAAGAATCAAAAAAGTGTCTCCATACTAAAAGATGACATCCTGGTTTGCTCACTATTTACATGAATTTCCAGTTTTGAGTTAGCAAATTCCTAAAAAAATATTTTTTCTAGTTGTTAAAAAGAGCTTTTTTAAGATTTTAGGGTTTCAAAAATCCAATTGTATTGTGCTTAACATGATTAGTATGAAAGCATCTTGATATATTTCAACATTTTGAAGAATCTATTCAAGAAAATTTTATAGTCAGTACATACTCTAAACTGTTTTTATCCAAAAATGTCTTTATTCTGATGTCATATATGACTGTTAAGCATGGAATTTCTGCACTATGATATCTTCCTTTAAAGGTCTATGGATAATTTTGCATGATTTTCAGTCATTAGTTAGAAATAGGAGGTCAATAAAATATTTGCTCTCTGGTGAGTACTCTTCTTCATTTTCTTTTTCATTTTTACTTCTTTATAATACTGCATATATTTTCTTGAATTACTGAATTATTTCTCTTTATATATATATTAAAATTTATTCTTTATATTTGAAGGTAGAGATGTTCAGTGCATATCAAGGTGGGTTCTGTTTTGCCAAAAATCTGATACATACTCATGATTATTTAAATACTTTTTCCAAATAAGAAATATTTCCTGTATTATTCTCTTTCATTGACTCTCTTTCTTTAGGGGTGATCTATTATCTCTTGACTCTCTCTACATTATTTCCTCTCTCTATATTTTTCATCCTCTCTCTACATTATTTCCATTGTTTTTACCTTCTCCCCTGCTGTCAAGAATAATTTCTTGAAGTCATTTTCTATATTGCTTGCTGCATGTTCTGCAGAGTTCAAATTACTTTTAATTGTTTCCATAATGGATTTGACATAGAGGTTAGGCAGGGAATTATGAAACTTGGTGGCTGAGAATGATGGCTTTGATATTGATTAAAAAACAAACAAAAAACCACATCCTAGTCCATTGACATTAACAGAATGGCCTGTGACTTCAGGCATGGCTTACTTGACCCACAGCACACACATCCCGTGGAGAAAGAAAAGGCCTGGTGACCATAGTGGAGCAGTGACCATAAGGTTAGTTGAGATTAGAAAAAATCTCTACCTATCCAGGTGCCATGACCATCCTGGTCTTAGAATCTTAAGTAAAATATTCTTCCTATTGTGTGGGAGAAGTGAAGGACACATAATCCAGTTCACACAAAAATCATACCATTTTCCAGGAAAAGGAACGACTACCCCCATGTTTGCAGACCCCTGTAAGAGCTTGAAATCTTAAGCCCTCTCCCCCGGAAAGCCATTCAGCCTCAAGCTTTCTCACTCCTTTCATCTTGAGAGTGTACTTTCACTTGACTTTTGCTTCACTTCACATTAATAAACCTGTTCCCACTAGATCTCCTTGAATTCTTTCTATGATGAGACAAGAACCTGGGGACCCTGGACCCAGTGACAGCTTTAACATCAGTTTTATTTCTAAGATGACTAGGACTATTGCAGTGCAATTCTTTTTATTGCAAAATGTTTCCTTTCTATGATTGCAAAGTATAGGATCTTAAATCATGTTAAATATGTGAATTTTTAGTGTGTAATGAACTCAGACATAGATTAACTCAATATATAATGTGATCTAAAGATTAAAGTCAAAGAATCATGAATCAGATAATTTCTTTTTTCTGTTTCTTAAAAAACTCTATTTCTAAAAAAAGTTGCTCTGTTGCACCATCTTAAATTTTTTTTTACTTTAATCTTATGAATGACCTATCACCTGTTTTAGTAGACCCTTAGCTATTCTAGTTTCTATTCCTTATATGTGAATATCTTTGCTTGCTTGGCATTGAACTATGGACAAGAAGGTATGGGATGGGTTCTGATAAACTAGTGGGTGGGTTATACCAAATGTCTAAAATAGAATCTGTGAAGGAATAAATGAGAAAAATACAGTTAAATTATACGATTGTTTGCTCAGTGATTTTTGGAGACTAAGGGCATAGTTTTAGAACTACAGCCAAGGCGCAACCAGTATGTGAGCTTTCTAGCATGCCTGACCATCTGCTCACAAGACTCACCAGGAGCAAAGTCTAATGTCTTCCTACACACTGTAGTTGCATCCCTACTACTATATATCAGCTAAAGGTGGGGGTGTAGGGGGCTGAAGGGCTAGGCTTACTGGTGAATTCCCAAAGCCCTTCCAAGTCTTAACCTCACCTCTTTGATTTAGAATTTTATTAGATATTTGTATGTAGCTTCCCTGTATCCATGACCCAACCTACTGCCATTTCCAAAGAGCTGTGATTTCCTTTATGTTTTATTGTATTTCTCTCATGCTTACTCTATGCCCCGATTGAGAGGTAGAACACTGAACCTTGTTTGAGCCAAACATGCATTCCAAACTCAGGAGCTTTAAGGATTGGTTTAGGAGACTAGCATGTGAGTTAAACCAGTAAACCCACATGACTCAGGGATTTGGTAGAGAATACTGGAACAAAGACTCTCTTTCCTGATAGGTGTGGGAAAGATGGAATGTAACCAGCAAGGTATTTCTGTACATTTGTTTCTCTAACTCAGTAAGTTTCTTTTATTGTGAAGTCACATTGAGTTATGCTTTCCTTGTTTATATCTAAATGCATCCTCATTGATATAAAGGCATAAAAGGGGGTCTTGTTGAATTTGCTTCTTACCATCCAGAAATATTGCAGCCTTCAGCATCTTCCTTTGATGCAGGATCATTTAGACTATATTTGAAGAATTAACTCCTCCAGGTTTCTGGATGGTAGTTAGTAGTTGGCACCATTTTTTTTTTTTGAGACAGGGTTTTACTATGTAGCCCAGGTTGCCTTGTATTTGTGATCCTTCTACTCAGCTTCCCAAGTGCTGGGATTATGTGCCCATTCCACCATGGCTGGCTAGTTGGCACCAATTCTTGATTTCCAGCAAGCATGCAGGTGTTTTCCAATATGAATATTTTGTTGGCCACTGTATTAGTTTTCTATTGTTACATAAGAGATACCATAAAGTAAGTAGCTCAAAACAGCACACATTTGTTTTCTCAGTTTCTGGGGGCCAGAAGTCTGAACATGGCTTAATTGAGTTCTTTGCTAACTGTTTCACAAGGCCACAATCAACATGACTGCTAAGATGCACTTCTTCCTGGAGCTCAGAGTGCTGTTTTCATCTCATATGGTTGCAAGAACATAGCTTCTTGCAGTTTTATGATTGAATCTTTCAGGTCCTAGAGGCCACCTGCCTGTCCCTGTTTTATGATCCTCCTAATGGACTCCACCACATCTTGCTTCTTGAAAGCCAACAGGACAGTGTTCCTCACCCACCTGGTAAGCTAGAGTCTTCTAGATACATTATGATAGAAGTACAGGAGTGATGTCTCAACACCTTTTCCATGTTTTATTGGTTAGAGGCAAATCACAGGCCACACCTATATTAGAGGGGAAAGGCTCACCAAGAATGTGACTTGGGGTCTCCATTAAGGTGTGTCTGCTACAGTCATCTCAGCAGTAATTGAATTTTATCTAATTGGCATGTAGCTAGCCTAAGATATGTCCTCAACCTCAAGCACTACATCTTTCTTTTGCTGCCTTTGGCATCACAGGGGCCTGAAGAATGGTTTTCGATGTATGTTGAAATCTTGGTTTCTTAGGGTGGAGTCCCATATGGAAAAGTGGAAGCAAGCCAAGCAATGACTTCTCATGGAGACCCAGGAAGTAACCACAGCTAAGGTTTCCCAATTTCTAGGGTTGTCCCT
This sequence comes from Castor canadensis, assembly GCF_047511655.1. Taxonomy (NCBI): domain Eukaryota; kingdom Metazoa; phylum Chordata; class Mammalia; order Rodentia; family Castoridae; genus Castor; species Castor canadensis. The sequence continues at coordinate 130,744,737 of NC_133393.1, read as the reverse complement.
GGCTCTGTTCCAGCCCACCTGTATTTTCCAACACCCAACAGAAACAAGGGTTTATTTCTTCTGTTTAATTTTAGCATGGGCTGTTTTGAATCTTACTTTGACATGGACTCACAATAAAATTGAGACCTATGTGAATGAATTTCTTCTGCTGTTACCTAAAGCAGCAACCAATTGTCTACCTTGGAAAGTTTGGTGATGAGATTTCATTATAAAATTCCCTTAGAGTTGTGCAAGAATCCTACACCAGCTGATTCAGGCAGCACACTTCACCCTGCTGAATGCCACCAACTTTTAGTGTTGACAGTTGTAAAGTGACTAAGTTTGCCTGTGTTGTCATAATTCTAGCTGTGAAGACTTTAATGGCAGCAATAACAGTCTTGGAAATGAATTTTAAAAGACCAATGAGGGCAAAATAAGCTTGTAAGTTTTATTTTTTAAAGGTAATAAAAACAGAACAGGTAATTAGGCCTGAAAATTATCCTTTTTCTGGTTCTTTTTGTGTGACTCAGGACCCATTGAAAGACTTCATCCACTTCCCTATGACCTCTGTCTCTACATCATAATTCTAGTGTGGTTATGTCAAAATTATCTCCACAGTAGCCAACTGTAGTGTTACAAACAGAGAATTAAGATTTCAGGTAGTGAATAAGTAGAAATCGTAGGAGCCCTAGAAACAGGGCGGTATAAACCTTCTGTTCTTTAGAAAATGTTCCTGAGGACAGCAGAGAAAATAGGGAGAGAAGAAGGAAAACATGGAACTTTTTAAATTGTTGTGTTGGGTACGTTGTGGCATTTACAAAAGCTCTCAAGGTGTATCAAATATATCATACTTGAATTCACCCCTTCCACAGCTCTCTTTTACCCTCCTGCCCCCCCATTCCTGGAATGGTTTCAATAGGTATCATTTTTGCATTTACATACATGTGTATATATTTTCTGTGTGGTATTCATCTTCTTATCCCCTTTCCCTGCCATCTCTCCCCTCCCAATGGAAACCTCTCCACCCTCCGCAGGACCTGTTCCACCCTCCTGGTCTCCGATTTTATAGAAGAAAAAAGAGAAAAGGAAAAAAATGACATTTTTTCTTGTTTGAGATAAAGGTAGCTACACAGGGAATTTCCTTGTGATATTTCCAAAAGCATGGGTTGTTGTATAAAGCGAGAATCATTTCTAAATGGAGGGAAGGTTGATTCACTTTGAGAAAATTCAGAACATCCATCAGGTTTCCTCGAACAAAGGTACTGTGTGAGAAGGGTCATAGATTGTCATATTATACATGCATACGAAGTGGTTTTCCCCAACACAATGGAAATTGCTTCTGATACAATCTGCAGTCTATGATAATCTATAAAGATAGCCATCTTCAGGGGGCTGGAGGTATGACTCAAGAAGTAGAATGCCTGCTTAGAATGCATGAAGTCCTTAGTTCAAACCCCAGTACTGCCAAAAGAAGATAGTAATCTTTAAACTTTTATCCCATTTTTCACTGTCTAAAGAATCAATAACTTATATATTTATTTTCTGCTTTTCATTGGTAAGGGAACTTTTAAATATATGACATATGGCATACTTTGATGTTGGCCTTTCAGGACAAGTTGAGAAAATGTGGGCTACATGGGAGTGTAGATAGGCTACTAGGGATCAACTGTAGCGCAAAAGGTTTATGATGGTAAGTGTGACAGGCAGGATGTAGAGTATTATTATTATTATTATCTATGGTGCATGCCACTGAGTGAAATTCCCAGCCCTAGAGAATATTATTTATACAAATGATAAAATAGTTTGCATGTCATTGTGAAAATTCCTTTTTCATTTAATACATCATGAACATCCTGTAGTGCCAGTAAATATCTATGTATCTATGTATCTATGTATCTATCTATATCTATATCTCTATACACACGCACAGATATATATACATATTACACATTTAAGAGCAGTGCATTCTTCCACAATATGGAAGTACAGTCGTGTAATTTCTCATGCCTCTATTGATGTCACTGTCACTAACTTATAGCAGGGCACAGATAACCTAGAATGCCTTTCATCCATCTGTCTCTTCTTCTGCTAGATAGACTTTTTTTCCTTTGGTTCAGGGAAGAATGATTTTTCCTTCCTCTTCCCCCAACACAGAGCCAAGTCTGGTCAATCTATTAGAAGCTGACAAATACACAAGCTGGGACCATCGAGACTTTCACTGGCGTTCAAAGAAGCAGATGATCACGTGCTGTGTAGATGAGGTCCATTGGGTTTTGCTCATAACAACATCTGCTACCAATGGAATTCTGTTCTAGTATTTCTATCATTCTTCTTCCCCAATTTTTATAATTTTTTTGGCAGTACCAAGGTTTGAACTCAGGGCCTTTTGCTTAGTAGGCAGGTGCTCTACCAGCATCCCGCAATTTCTTTAGCTTCAGGGTTTTAGTTTGGAAAGTTTTCATTTGCCTACCCCATCTTTAACTTCTAGTCTACTGTCAATCCACCCAGTGATATTAATTTCAGATATTGTATTTCCTCAGCTCTAGAATTCCCATTTTAATTATTATAGATTGTAATTCCATCTTAAAATTCTTTATCATCTCTTTCATTTTCTCTAATTTTCTTTCCTTTCTTTTTATTTTATCTTATTTTTTTTGAGGTACTGGGGTTTGAACTCAGGGCCTTAAGCTTTGCTTGGCAAGCACTCTATCACTTAAGCCACACCTCCAGCCATTTTTGCTTTAGTTATTTTTTACATAGGGTCATGTGCCTTTAAAGGGAGAATTTATTACATGGCTGAGAGAAATGTGAAGGATTGGATGGGCTTTGGTTTCCCTATGCTGACTTCACTCAGGGGCAGCCTTCCTGCATAGTAGCAGATGTTGCTATGAGCAAAAGCCAATGGACCTCATCTACACAGCATGTGATCAGACAGATATGTCCACCTGCTTCTTTGAACGCCAGTGAAAGTCTTGATGGTCCCAGCTTGTGTATTTGTCAGCTCTTAATGGATCAAATGGAACCAGGGTGATAAAATTCTAATTGACCAGGCCTGGCTCTGTGTTGGGGGAAGAGGAAGGAAAAATCTTTCTTCCCTGAACCAAAGGAAAAAGAATCTATCTAGCAGAAGAAGGGATGGATGGGTGAAAGTCACTCTAGTTTAGTCATGTCCTGCTATAAATTAAGTGACATCAGTAGAGGCATGATTAATTACATAAATTGTTTTTCACATTGAGGGAAAGTATAATGCTTTTTTTTTTTTTTTTTTTTTTTTTTTTTTGTGGTGATATGTAGCACTAAACTTTTTTTTTTTTTCATTTTTCTTTTATTATTCATATGTGCATACAAGGCTTGGTTCATTTCTCCCCCCTGCCCCCACCCCCTCCCTTACCACCCACTCCACCCCCTCCCGCTCCCCCCCTCAATACCCAGCAGAAACTATTTTGCCCTTATCTCTAATTTTGTTGTAGAGAGAGTATAAGCAATAATAGGAAGGAACAAGGGGTTTTGCTGGTTGAGATAAGGATAGCTATACAGGGCATTGACTCACATTGATTTCCTGTGTGTGGGTGTTACCTTCTAGGTTAATTCTTTTTGATCTAACCTTTTCTCTAGTTCCTGGTCCCCTTTTCCTATTGGCCTCAGTTGCTTTAAGGTATCTGCTTTAGTTTCTCTGCGTTAAGGGCAACAAATGCTAGCTAGTTTTTTAGGTGTCTTACCTATCCTCACCCCTCCCTTGTGTGCTCTCGCTTTTATCATGTGCTCATAGTCCAATCCCCTTGTTGTGTTTGCCCTTGATCTAATGTCCACATATGAGGGAGAACATACGATTTTTGGTCTTTTGAGCCAGGCTAACCTCACTCAGAATGATGTTCTCCAATTCCATCCATTTACCAGCGAATGATAACATTTCGTTCTTCTTCATGGCTGCATAAAATTCCATTGTGTATAGATACCACATTTTCTTAATCCATTCGTCAGTGGTGGGACATCTTGGCTGTTTCCATAACTTGGCTATTGTGAATAGTGCCGCAATAAACATGGATGTGCAGGTGCCTCTGGAGTAACAGTCTTTTGGGTATATCCCCAAGAGTGGTATTGCTGGATCAAATGGTAGATCGATGTCCATCTTTTTAAGTAGCCTCCAAATTTTTTTCCAGAGTGGTTGTACTAGTCTACATTCCCACCAACAGTGTAAAAGGGTTCCTTTTTCCCCGCATCCTCGCCAACACCTGTTGTTGGTGGTGTTGCTGATGATGGCTATTCTAACAGGGGTGAGGTGGAATCTTAGTGTGGTTTTAATTTGCATTTCCTTTATTGCTAGAGATGGTGAGCATTTTTTCATGTGTTTTCTGGCCATTTGAATTTCTTCTTTTGAGAAAGTTCTGTTTAGTTCACATGCCCATTTCTTTATTGGTTCATTAGTTTTGGGAGAATTTAGTTTTTTAAGTTCCCTGTATATTCTGGTTATCAGTCCTTTGTCTGATGTATAATTGGCAAATATTTTCTCCCACTCTGTGGGTGTTCTCTTCAGTTTAGAGACCATTTCTTTTGATGAACAGAAGCTTTTTAGTTTTATGAGGTCCCATTTATCTATGCTATCTCTTGGTTGCTGTGCTGCTGGGGTTTCATTGAGAAAGTTTTTACCTATACCTACTAACTCCAGAGTATTTCCTACTCTTTCTTGTATCAACTTAAGAGTTTGGGGTCTGATATTAAGATCCTTGATCCATTTTGAGTTAATCTTGGTATAGGGTGATATACATGGATCTAGTTTCAGTTTTTTGCAGACTGCTAACCAGTTTTCCCAGCAGTTTTTGTTGAAGAGGCTGCTATTTCTCCATCGTATATTTTTAGCTCCTTTGTCAAAGATAAGTTGCTCATAGTTGTGTGGCTTCATATCTGGATCCTCTATTCTGTTCCACTGGTCTTCATGTCTGTTTTTGTGCCAGTACCATGCTGTTTTTATTGTTATTGCTTTGTAATATAGTTTGAAGTCAGGTATTGTGATACCTCCTGCATTGTTCTTTTGACTGAGTATTGCCTTGGCTATTCGTGGCCTCTTGTGTTTCCATATAAATTTCACAGTAGATTTTTCGATCTCTTTAATGAATGTCATTGGAATTTTGATGGGAATTGCATTAAACATGTAGATTACTTTGGGGAGTATTGACATTTTTACTATGTTGATTCTACCAATCCATGAGCATGGGAGATCTCTCCACTTTCTATAGTCTTCCTCAATCTCTTTCTTCAGAAGTGTATAGTTTTCCTTGTAGAGGTCTTTCACATCTTTTGTTAGGTTTACACCTAGGTATTTGATTTTTTTTGAGGCTATTGTAAATGGAATTGTTTTCATACATTCTTTTTCCGTTTGCTCATTGTTAGTGTATAGAAATGCTAATGATTTTTCTATGTTGATTTTATATCCTGCTACTTTGCTATAGCTATTGATGATGTCTAGAAGCTTCTGAGTAGAGTTTTTTGGGTCTTTAAGGTATAGGATCATGTCGTCTGCAAATAGGGATATTTTGACAGTTTCTTTACCTATTTGTATTCCTTTTATTCCTTCTTCTTGCCTAATTGCTCTGGCTAGGAATTCCAGTACTATGTTGAATAGGAGTGGAGATAAATGTACATATATTTAATGGCGCTAAGGGATGCCTACAATGTATTAGATGAAAAAGGAATTTGTAGGATGGTATGTAAGCTGCTTTATTATTTGTATAAATCGTATTTCTAAGGCTGGGAGTATAGCTCAGTGGTAGAGCACCTCTGATTATTAATAATAATTGTAATATTATTATTATTGTTATTATTTGTCATAGTGCTGGGGATTGAACCCAGGATTCATACTTGTTAATAGCCTTCGATAGTGATCCTCCTACCAGTCTCCATCCCAGCTAGGGTTATAGTTGTATACCCTGATACGTAGCTTGTTTGTGATATAGGGTCTTGCTACTCGCTCTGCTCCTCCTACACTGGCCTCAAACCACAGTCCTCCTGATCTCTGCTTCTAGTGGCTGAGATTGTGGGCATGAGCCATTGTGCCTGGCTCCAATTTTCATAAGCATATTGATTATATTTATTGTGGTTGTTTAACATTTTTGTCTGCTGACTCTGAATTATTTGTGAGCCTGGATTCATTGTCTATTTTTTCTCTTGATTTCTCTAGCCACTTCTTCATGTCTGGCTGTATGCTTTGTAATTTTTGATTGGGTATCACACATATTATGTTAATTTTTCCAGGGAATTCTTACCTTTTCCTGTTTGGCAATTTGATTGAGGGGTTAATCATCTCAATCTATTTAGAATTTTATGTTTGTTAGGGTTGCATAGCACCCCAGTTGACTTCAGATTGCCTCTGTGGTCAATGTCTATATAATGAAGGATGTTGTGCTGTTATAGAACTCTCTAGTGGAATCTGGGTATCTAGCAAGTATGAGACACTGAGAAATTTTATTTTCTATTTATTTATTTGTTTAGTATTCATATGTGCATTCAATGCTTGGGTCATTTCTCCCCGCTGCCCCCACCCCCTCCCTTACCACCCACTCTACCCCTCCTTCTCCCCCCCATCCCCTCGATACCTGGCAGAAACTATTTTGCCCTTATCTCTAATTTTGTTGAAGAGAGAGTATAAGCAATAATAGGAAGGACCAAGAGTTTTTGCTAGTTGAGATAAGGGTAGCTATACAAGGAGTTGACTCACATTGATTTCCTGTGCGTGTGTGTTACCTTCTAGGTTAATTCTTCATGATCTAACCTTTTCTCTAGTTCCTGGTCCCCTTCTCCTATTGGCCTCAGTTGCTTTAAGGTATCTGCTTTAGTTTCTCTGCGTTGAGGGCAAGAAATGCTAACTAATATTTTAGGTGTCTTACCTATCCTCACCCCTCCCTTGTGTGCTCTCGCTTTTATCATGTGCTCAAAGTCCAATCCCCTTGTTGTGTTTGCCCTTGTCCACATATGAGGGAGAACATACGATTTTTGGTCTTTTGGGCCAGGCTAACCTCACTCAGAATGATGTTCTCCTATTCCATCATTTACCAGCGAATGATAACATTTCATTCTTCTTCATGGCTGCATAAAATTCCATTGTGTATAGATACCACATTTTCTTAATCCATTCGTCAGTGCTGGGGCATCTTGGCTGTGTCCATAACTTGGCTATTGTGAATAGTGCCACAATAAACATGGGTGTGCAGGTGCCTCTGGAGTAACCTGTGTCACAGTCTTTTGGGTATATCCCCAAGAGTGGTATTGCTGGATCAAATGGTAGATCAATGTCTAGCTTTTTAAGTAGCCTCCAAATTTTTTTCCAGAGTGGTTGTACTAGTTTATATTCCCACCAACAGTGTAAGAAGGTTCATTTTTCCTCGCATCCTCGCCAACACCTGTTGGTGGTGGTGTTGCTAATGATGGCTATTCTAACAGGGGTGAAGTGGAATCTTAGTGTGGTTTTAATTTGCATTTCCTTTATTGCTAGAGATGGTGAGCATTTTTTCATGTGTTTTTTGGCCATTTGAATTTCTTCTTTTGAGAAAGTTCTGTTTAGTTCACTTGCCCATTTCTTTATTGGTTCATTCGTTTTGGGAGAATTTAGTGTTTTAAGTTCCCTATATATTCTGGTTATCAGTCCTTTGTCTGATGTGTAGCTGGCAAATATTTTCTCCCACTCTGTGGGTGTTCTCTTCAGTTTAGAGACCATTTCTTTTGTTGAGCAGAAGCTTTTTATTTTATGAAGTCCCATTTATCTACGCTATCTCTTAGTTGCTGTGCTGCTGGGGTTCCATTGAGAAAGTCCTTGCCTATACCTATTAATTCCAGAGTATTTCCTACTCTTTCCTGTATCAACTTTAGAGTTTGTGGTCTGATATCAAGATCATGGATCCATTAGAATTAATATTGGTATAGGGTGATACACATGGATCTAGTTTCAGTTTTTTGCAGACTGCTAACCAGTTTTCCCAGCAGTTTTTGTTGAAGAGGCTGCTATTTCTCCATTGTATATTTTTAGCGCCTTTGTCAAAGACAAGTTGGTTATAGTTGTGTGGCTTCATATCTGGGTCCTCTAATCTGTTCCACTGGTCTTCATGTCTGTTTTTGTGCCAGTACCATGCTGTTTTTATTGTTATTGCTTTGTAATATAGTTTGAAGTCGGGTATCGTGATACCTCCAGCATTGTTCTTTTGACTGAGTATTGCCTTGGCTATTCATGGCGTCTTGTGTTTCCAAATAAATTTAACAGTAGATTTTTCAATCTCTTTAATGAATGTCATTGGAATTTTGATGGGAATTGCATTAAACATGTAGATTACTTTTGGGAGTATAGACATTTTTACTATGTTGATTCTACCAATCCATGAGCATGGGAGATCTCTCCACTTTCTATAGTCTTCCTCAATCTTTTTCTTCAGAAGTGTATAGTTTTCCTTGTAGAGGTCTTTCACATCTTTTGTTAGGTTTATACCTAGGTATTTGATTTTTTTTGAGGCTATTGTAAATGGAATTGTTTTCATATATTCTTTTTCAGTTTGCTCATTATTAGTGTATAGAAATGCTAATGATTTTTCTATGTTGATTTTATATCCTGCTACCTTGCTATAGCTATTGATGATATCTAGGAGCTTCTGAGTAGAGTTTTTTGGGTCTTTAAGGTACAGGATCATGTCGTCTGCAAATAGGGATATTTTGACAGTTTCTTTACCTATTTGTATTCCTTTTATTCCTTCTTCTTGCCTAATTGCTCTGGCTAGGAATTCCAGTACTGTGTTGAATAGGAGTGGAGATAGTGGGCATCCTTGTCTAGTTCCTGATTTTAGAGGGAATGGTTTCAGTTTTTCTCCGTTAAGTATAATGCTGGCTGTAGGTTTGTCATATATAGCTTTTATAATGTTGAGGTACTTTACTGCTATTCCTAGTTTTCTTAGAGCTTTTATCATGAAATGGTGTTGGATCTTATCAAAGGCTTTTTCTGCATCTATTGAGATGATCAAGTGGTTTTTGTCTTTGCTTCTGTTAAGGTGGTTTATTACATTTATTGATTTTCGTATGTTGAACCACCCCTGCATTCCTGGGATGAAGCCTACGTGGTTGTGGTGAATAATCTTTTTGATGTGTTGTTGAATTCAGTTTGCCATTATTTTATTGAGGATTTCTGCATCAATGTTCATTAAGGAGATTGGCCTATAGTTCTCCTTTTTGGAGGTGTCTTTGCCTGGTTTGGGATAAGTGTAATACTGGCTTCATAAAATGTGTTAGGCAGTTTTCCTTCCCTTTCTATTTCATGGAACAGTTTAAGGAGGGTTGGTATCAGTTCTTCCTTAAAGGTCTGATAGAATTCAGCAGAGAATCCATCAGGTTCTGGACTTTTCTTTTTGGGGAGACTCTTGATTGCTGCTTCAGTTTCATTTTGTGTTATAGACGTATTCAGGTGACTCATATCCTCTTGGTTCAGTTTTTTTTTTTTTTTTTTCATTTTTCTTTTATTATTCATATGTGCATACAAGGCTTAGTTTATTTCTCCCCCCTGCCCCCACCCCCTCCCTTACCACCCACTCCACCCTCTCCCGCTCCCCCCCTCAATACCCAGCAGAAACTATTTTGCCCTTATCTCTAATTTTGTTGTAGAGAGAGTATAAGCAATAATAGGAAGGAACAAGGGGTTTTGCTGGTTGAGATAAGGATAGCTATACAGGGCATTGACTCACAGTGATTTCCTGTGCGTGGGTGTTCTAGGTTAATTCTTTTTAATCTAACCTTTTCTCTAGTTCCTGGTCCCCTTTTCCTATTGGCCTCAGTTGCTTTAAGGTATCTGCTATTAGTTTCTCTGCATTAAGGGCAACAAATGCTAGCTAGTTTTTTAGGTGTCTTACCTATCCTCACCCCTCCCTTGTGTGCTCTCGCTTTTATCATGTGCTCATAGTCCAATCCCCTTGTTGTGTTTGCCCTTGATCTAATGTCCACATATGAGGGAGAACATACGATTTTTGGTCTTTTGAGCCAGGCTAACCTCACTCAGAATGATGTTCTCCAATTCCATCCATTTACCAGCGAATGATAACATTTCGTTCTTCTTCATGGCTGCATAAAATTCCATTGTGTATAGATACCACATTTTCTTAATCCATTCGTCAGTGCTGGGCCATCTTGGCTGTTTCCATAACTTGGCTATTGTGAATAGTGCCGCAATAAACATGGATGTGCAGGTGCCTCTGGAGTAACAGTCTTTTTGGTATATCCCCAAGAGTGGTATTGCTGGATCAAATGGTAGATCGATGTCCAGCTTTTTAAGTAGCCTCCAAATTTTTTTCCAGAGTGGTTGTACTAGTCTACATTCCCACCAACAGTGTAAGAGGGTTCCTTTTTCCCCACATCCTCGCCAACACCTGTTGTTGGTGGTGTTGCTGATGATGGCTATTCTAACAGGGGTGAGGTGGAATCTTAGTGTGGTTTTAATTTGCATTTCCTTTATTGCTAGAGATGGTGAGCATTTTTTCATGTGTTTTCTGGCCATTTGAATTTCTTCTTTTGAGAAAGTTCTGTTTAGTTCACCTGCCCATTTCTTTATTGGTTCATTAGTTTTGGGTGAATTTAGTTTTTTAAGTTCCCTGTATATTCTGGTTATCAGTCCTTTGTCTGATGTATAGTTGGCAAATATTTTCTCCCACTCTGTGGGTGTTCTCTTCAGTTTAGAGAACATTTCTTTTGATGAACAGAAGCTTTTTAGTTTTATGAGGTCCCATTTATCTATGCTATCTCTTAGTTGCTGTGCTGCTGGGGTTTCATTGAGAAAGTTCTTACCTATACCTACTAACTCCAGAGTATTTCCTACTCTTTCTTGTATCAACTTAAGAGTTTGGGGTCTGATATTAAGATCCTTGATCCATTTTGAGTTAATCTTGGTATAGGGTGATATACATGGATCTAGTTTCAGTTTTTTGCAGACTGCTAACCAGTTTTCCCAGCAGTTTTTGTTGAAGAGGCTGCTATTTCTCCATCGTATATTTTTAGCTCCTTTGTCAAAGATAAGTTGCTTATAGTTGTGTGGCTTCATATCTGGATCCTCTATTCTGTTCCACTGGTCTTCATGTCTGTTTTTGTGCCAGTACCATGCTGTTTTTATTATTATTGCTTTGTAATATAGTTTGAAGTCAGGTATTGTGATACCTCCTGCATTGTTCTTTTGACTGAGTATTGCCTTGGCTATTCGTGGCCTCTTGTGTTTCCATATAAATTTAACAGTAGATTTTTCAATCTCTTTGATGAATGTCATTGGAATTTTGATGGGAATTGCATTAAACATGTAGATTACTTTTGGGAGTATAGACATTTTTACTATGTTGATTCTACCAATCCATGAGCATGGGAGATCTCTCCACTTTCTATAGTCTTCCTCAATCTCTTTCTTCAGAAGTGTATAGTTTTCCTTGTAGAGGTCTTTCACATCTTTTGTTAGGTTTACACCTAGGTATTTGATTTTTTTTGAGGCTATTGTAAATGGAATTGTTTTCATACATTCTTTTTCCGTTTGCTCATTGTTAGTGTATAGAAATGCTAATGATTTTTCTATGTTGATTTTATATCCTGCTACCTTGCTATAGCTATTGATGATATCTAGGAGCTTCTGAGTAGAGTTTTTTGGGTCTTTAAGGTATAGGATCATGTCGTCTGCAAATAGGGACATATTGACAGTTTCTTTACCTATTTATATTCCTTTTATTCCTTCTTCTTGCCTAATTGTTCTGGCTAGGAATTCCAGTACTATGTTGAATAGGAGTGGAGATAGTAGGCATCCTTGTCTAGTTCCTGATTTTAGAAGGAATGGTTTCAGTTTTTCTCCGTTAAGTATAATGCTGGCTGTAGGTTTGTCATATATAGCTTTTATAATGTTGAGGTACTTTCCTTCTATTCCTAGTTTTCTTAGAGCTTTTATCATGAAATGGTGTTGGATCTTATCAAAGGCTTTTTCTGCATCTATTGAGATGATCAAGTGGTTTTTGTCTTTGCTTCTGTTAATGTGGTTTATTACGTTTATTGATTTTCGTATGTTGAACCACCCCTGCATCCCTGGGATGAAGCCTACCTGGTCGTGGTGAATAATCTTTTTGATGTGTTGCTGAATTCGATTTGCCATTATTTTGTTGAGGATTTTTGCATCAATGTTCATTAAGGAGATTGGCCTATAGTTCTCCTTTTTGGAGGTGTCTTTGCCTGGTTTTGGGATAAGTGTAATAGTGGCTTCATAAAATGTGTTTGGCAGTTTTCCTTCCCTTTCTATTTCGTGGAACAGTTTAAGGAGGGTTGGTATCAGTTCTTCTTTAAAGGTCTGATAGAATTCAGCAGAGAATCCATCAGGTCCTGGACTTTTCTTTTTGGGGAGACTCTTGATTGCTGCTTCAATTTCATTTTGTGTTATAGGTCTATTCAGGTGATTAATTTCCTCTTGGTTCAGTTTTGGATGATCATATGTATCTAGAAATCTTTCCATTTCTTTTAGATTTTCAAATTTATTTGAATATAGGTTCTCAAAGTAGTCTCTGATGATTTCCTGGACTTCCATGGTGTTTGTTGTTATCTCCCCTTTTGCATTCCTGATTCTACTAATTTGGGTTTTTTCTCTCCTCATTTTAGTCAGGTTTGCCAGGGGTCTATCGATCTTGTTTATTTTTTCAAAGAACCAACTTTTTGTTTCATTAATTCTTTGTATGGTTTTTTTGGTTTCTATTTCGTTGATTTCAGCTCTTATTTTTATTATTTCTCTCCTTCTATTTGTTTTGGGATTTGCTTGTTCTTGTTTTTCTAGGAGTTTGAGATGTATCATTAGGTCATTGATTTGGGATCTTTCAATCTTTTTAATATATGCACTCATGGCTATAAACTTTCCTCTCAAGACTGCCTTAGCTGTGTCCCATAGGTTCTGGTAGGTTGTGTTTTCATTTTCATTGACTTCTAGGAACTTTTTAATTTCCTCTTTTATTGCATCGATGCTCCATTCTTCATTAAGTAATGAGTTATTTAGTTTCCAGCTGTTTGCATGTTTTTTGTCTTTACTTTTGTTGTTGAGTTCTACTTTTACTGCATTGTGGTCAGATAGTATGCATGGTATTATTTCTATTTTCTTATATTTGCTGAGGCTTGCTTTGTGCCCTAGGATATGATCTATTTTGGAGAAGGTTCCATGGGCTGCTGAGAAGAATGTATATTGTGTAGAGGTTGGATGAAATGTTCTGTAGACATCTACTAGGTCCACTTGATCTATTGCATATTTTAGATCTTGGATTTCTTTATTGAGTTTTTGTTTGGATGACCTATCTATTGATGATAATGGAGTGTTAAAGTCTCCCACAACCACTGTGTTGGCGTTTATATATGCTTTTAGGTCTTTCAGGGTATGTTTGATGAAATTGGGTGCGTTGACATTGGGTGCGTACAGATTGATGATTATTATTTCCTTTTGGTCTATTTCCCCTTTTATTAGTATGGAATGTCCTTCTTTATCTCATTTGATCAATGTAGGTTTGAAGTCTACTTTGTCAGAGATAAGTATTGCTACTCCTGCTTGTTTTCTGGGGCCATTGGCTTGGTAAATCTTCTTCCAGCCTTTCATCCTAAGCATATGCTTATTTCTGTCGGTGAGATGAGTCTCCTGTAAGCAACAAATTGTTGGATCTTCTTTTTTAATCCATTTTGTCAAACGGTGTCTTTTGATGGGTGAATTAAGTCCATTAACATTAAGTGTTAGTACTGATAGGTATGTGGTGATTCCTGCCATTTAGTTATCTTAGTTGTTTGAAGGTTTGATTGTGTGTACCTAACTTGATGTTACTCTCTACTGTCTTGCTTTTTCTTATCCTGTGGTTTGGTGCTTCCTGCCTTTTCATGGTTAAGTTGGGTGTCACTTTCTGTGTGCAGGATCCCTTGCAGAATCTTTTGTAATGGTGGCTTTGTGGTCACATATTGTTTTAGTTTCTGCTTATCATGGAAGACTTTTATTGCTCCATCTATTTTGAATGATAGCTTTGCTGGGTAGAGTATCCTGGGGTTGAAGTTATTTTCATTCAGTGCCCGGAAGATCTCACCCCACGCTCTTCTTGCTTTTAATGTTTCTGTTGAGAAGTCTGCTGTGATTTTGATGGGTTTACCTTTGTATGTTACTTGTTTTTTCTCTCTTGCAGCCTTCAATATTCTTTCCTTAGTTTCTGAACTTGTTGTTTTAATGATGATATGTCGTGGAGTAGTTCTATTTTGATCTGGTCTGTTTGGTGTCCTGGAGGCCTCTTGCATTTGTATGGGAATATCTTTCTCTAGATTTGGGAAATTTTCCGTTATTATTTTGTTGAATATATTACGCATTCCCTTCGCTTGCACCTCTTCTCCTTCTTCGGTGCCCATGATTCTCAAGTTTGGTCTTTTGATGGAGTCGGTGAGTTCTTGCATTTTCTTTTCACAGGTCTTGAGTTGTTTAATTAGTAGTTCTTCAGTTTTTCCTTTAATTACCATTTCATCTTTGAGTTCTGAGATTCTGTCTTCTGTTTGTTCTATTCTGCTGGATTGGCCTTCCGTTTTGTTTTGCAGTTCTGTTTCGTTCTTTTTTCTGAGGTTTTCCATATCCTGGCTGTTTTCCTCTTTTATGTTGTCTATTTTTGTCCTGAGTTCATTTATCTGTTTATTCATTGTGGTCTCTCTTTCACTTTGGTGTTTATACAGTGCTTCTATGGTTTCCTTTATTTCTTCTTTTGCTTTTTCAAATTCTCTATTTTTATTGTCTTGGAATTTCTTGAGTGTCTCCTGTACATTTTGGTTGACCCTATCCAGTATCATCTCTATAAAATTCTCATTGAGTACTTGTAGTATGTCTTCTTTTAAATTATTCTTGTATTAGAGCTCCCCTTTATACAGAAACAACTTCATCATTGGCAAGACTTACTATGCTTTTCCAGGTGTCTTTGCTTCATTGGCGCTGATAATGAATAAAGGAAAGAGAATAGAGAAGAGGTAGCCACTGATAATGTATGAGGACTGCATTGCTGTGAGGAAAGCCAAGGGCAAACCAAACCCAAAGTAGTAAGGCCAGTTCCTTTCTATGTTTGACAATCGCTGGTGCATTTCAATTCCTTTATTGAACCAACGATATTCAAAGCAGTACAGTGAGTAGAGAAGGGACATATGCAGCAGACTAACCAGCTGACCAACAAGATGAATGGGAAAGAGACTCACAAACATCCCCTGGATAAGGAAAAGAGCCTGTAGCAAAAGATTGAAGAGCATGTCAGCAATTATTTTGCTGACACTGGGGAATGGATGAGGCTTCCTCCCTGACACCTCAAATGCCAGGTCGGCTATATCTTGAAACCAAATGGCATTCACAACTTTGCTAAGCACAAACAGGGGGAGCACCCAAAGAGCACTGAAAATTGATGTGAGGAAGAATTCCAGCCACGACCAAACATCTCCATGCAGTGATGGATCACCAATAATTCGGGCTGTTACTGACTGAAGCACAGGAATAAACACTCGATAAAACAAGAGAAGACTGAACCAGAATACTCCGCCATTCCAAGCACAGCACTGGAAGATTCTACTAACAATACGAGGCTCACTCTCCTGCTTCCGCTCTATACTCTGGGCTCTCCGCTGTGCCAGGACACTACTTGCCCTTCTTCGACGCTGTTCCTCTCTCTTTTGCTGGATTCGAGCGTCTAGCTTTGAGATGGTACAAATACCCCAGATGGAGTCTTTGATTCCCCTGCCAAGGTCCTGGAGAAAGGTTTTGACACTGTCAGCCATCTCTTTACCACCCAGACTATCAGCTACACAGAGGAGAGAGAAATGCCCCAAAATGTCTCATCATGAAGGACCTGGTATGTGCCAGACACAGAAACAAGGACAGTGTGGCTGCAAATAAGACGGTCATGTTTGCTTCCTTCTGCATCCAATCAATCACCAAGGAGTTTTGATTCCATTGCCTTAAAAGCAACTGAGGCCAATAGGAAAAGGGGACCAGGAACTAGAGAAAAGGTTAGATCAAAAAGAATTAACCTAGAAGGTAACACACACACACAGGAAATTAATGTGAGTCAACTCCCTGTATAGCTATCCTTATCTCAACCAGCAAAAACCCTTGTTCCTTCCTATTATGGCTTATACTCTTTCTACAACAAAATTAGAAATAAGGGCAAAATAGTTTCTGCTGGGTATTGAGGGGGTGGGGGGAGAGGGAGGGGGCGGAGTGGGTGGTAAGGGAGGGGGTGGGGGCAGGGGGTAGAAATGACCCAAGCCTTGTATGCACATATGAATAATAAAATAAAAAAATAAATAAATAAAACAATTTGACAATTGGAAAAAAAAAGGCCTGGCAGAGTGGGTCAAGCACCTGCCTAGCAAGCGTGAGGCTCTGAGTGCCACCAAAGCAAAAGAAATCTCAAGCCTATCCCTTGTTTTTCTGGCTCGTTTCTCTCTCTCTCTCTCTCTCTCTCTCTCTCTCTCTCTCATTCTCTGAGACAGTGTCTCACTATGCAGCCCAAGCTGGCCTGGAACTCACTATGTAGTCTAACTGGCCTCAAGCTTAAAATTCCCTGCCTCAGCCTCCCAAGTGGTAGGAGTCACCCACCTGGTTCCCACCCTGCCTTTCACCTAAATTATTTTTTTTTTAAATCTTCCAGCCACATCTTTAATCCATTCTCCACACAATAGACAGAGCTTTAGAAAGTGGAAATCCATTCTTCTCTCTGCCTTAAATCCTTCAGTGGTTCCCATCTCCCTTTCAGAATAATGTCTAACTCCTTATTCCTATTGTGCTTTCTAAGGACTCTGAGAACTTTTACCTGTATATACCTTCTTACCATATGCTCCTTTGCACTCTGTGTTTCAGCCATAATTTCTAAAATGTACCAGTGTTTCTCCCACATGTTCATGTGGCATTTGCTTTCCTCCTTCCATGTCCTCCACCTGTATACCTTTCTCCTGAAAGTCCTACTCCTCCATCACATGCCGTGTAAAGCCCTTCTAAGCCACCTTCAAGTTCCTTCTTTGAGCTACAAGAACACCAAGAGTGTTCTGTATCAAAACACTAATCCTGCTAAATTGCATTTATTTGCATAACTATCTATCTGCCCCAATAAACTAGGGAAAGACCATTACTGTTTTTTCTGTTTTATATCCTTACTTCCTAGCATGGTGTCTAGCTTTGGAGTAGGTACAAAACAAGAAGAAATCTTCAGCCCTTGGTAACTGGTGAGGAGATAGAGAAAAATAGCTCAAGAATGACTCCTGGTTTCCAGGTCAGCTAAGGTGACAGATTGATGGCAGAAATAACATTACATAGAATTGGAAATACAAGCAGAATAGGGAAGTATGGAGGAAGATATGTTCAGTTTAGACATGGTACATTCCCAGAGTCTGCCATATAATTGAAGGCAATTCGATCAAGATCAAGAAAGATTCAGATAATGATACAGGTTTGGAAATTGTCAGCATACAGAAGATAGCTGAAATGGCAGAAGTAGAAGAGATCACCCAGGAAAATGCATACAAACTAAGCAAGATGATACTGAGGACAGAAATTCAAATAATATCTGTATTTAAGGGGCAAGAGGCTTCATTGGGTCCTTTGGCATAGTTTATCTTCATTTTGTTGGAGTCTGGCTCTGAGTTTCTGTTCTCTTCATTCCCCTCTGGTTCCTGTACTAATTTTTTGCTGTGGGGAAACTGGTTTCCTTGTTTTTTCTGTCTTCCTGTCATTGTCCTTGGTGTTGTTACTGTCCCTGTACTGTGTGTAATTAAGTATTTTCTAGCTTGTAATAATAACAATGGTAATATTGAGAATGGAAGAGTGAGCTGAGATGGAAAGCAAGAAGTTAAAGAAAAGGGGAAAACAAATATACAGACAAGAGGGAGAAAGCAGAACAAGGTATCAGACAAGAGAGTTTCAAAGGTATAAACAGGGAGTGTTAGTGTACTAATCGACAGTAAGCTGAACAGACAATAGAGTGACAGAGAGAGGATTGAAAATCAAAGATAAAAAAAATAAAAAATAAGTATATGAAAGTAATATCTATTTATAAAAATGAATTAAAATAAAATGGAAAATAGAAAATTAAAAAAAAACAAAAAAAACCAAAAAACCAAAAAACTTCCAAGTTTATATGCAATGCAATTTCAGTCTTAATAATTTGGATGTCCGTCTCAATCTCCAGTCCTGGAGTTGGTGCCTCAGATGTTGTTCTGTAGTTGTCTCATCAAAGGGGATGCATAAAGTAGAACAAAACTACACTCACACACACACAGAAGAAAAAAAAAAAAAGCCCCACCAAGTGTCCCCAGTTCAAATGCAATACAGTTTCAGTAAGTTTTTCGGCTTGCAGGTGTAATTCGGTTGTTCTCTCATCAAAGGTAGGGAGAAAAAGAAAAAAAAAGCGTCTGGAGGCAGTTCTGAGAGTGGTATCTGCAACTGTGGCTTGCCTGCCTGCTGCTCTCAGCCTGTAGCTGGCGGCGTTATTTATGCAGATCTCTGGGGTGAGCTTAGCACTCACCTGGTCCCACAGGCTTTGTTTGCTCAGAGTTCTCCTGTGCGGGGGAGGGGGGCCTCTGCTACAGGCTTTTCCCTTTCCAAGCACTGGGAAAGGCGACACTGCCCCGCGTTGTCAGGCCTGCGTGTTTATTTACAGTTCACGTGGGAAGTGGGTCTTCCCTCCTCTCACAAGCGTCCCCGCTCCTGGTTGCTGGCGCGCCCCGCTCCCGCCAGAGCCTCTCCGGCCGCCCGGCTCGTTTATTTACAGTCCCGGGAAGGATTCCCTTCCCCCAATCTTCAGCGCTCAGGGCGCCCCACCCTCTTTCCAGCGTCTTAACTGTTCTTATTGCTTATTACTCAGTTTCTCTTTTTTTTCACGGGTGGAGGTCAGTCTGTCCAGGGGGCTATGCTGCTCTGGCCCAGGCTTGTCTGTGGGGGAACCGCGGTACCACGAAGCTCACCTGGTCCGCGTCTTCCCAAGCCGTATGGGCGCTGGCCACTGGCGGCCCGGGGGCCTCCTCGGTTCTCCGTTTAACGTGAAGTGGAGATTCTCTGCGCCGGCTGGAGATGTGGAGGAGTCAAAGTTATGCCTTTTCTCGGTGATTATGCCTGCAAAGTGTGTCTCCAGCGTCTCTCCAAGATTTCACTATAGGAGGGTCGCTTTCTGCTTCCTACCTCTAGCCGCCATCTTGGAATCTTCCCCTCTTGGTTCAGTTTTGGATGATCATATGTATCTAGAAATCTGTCTATTTCTTTACGATTTTTGAATTTTTTTGAATATAGGTTCTCAAAGTAGTCTCTGATGATTTCCTGGACTTCCATGGTATTTTTTGTTATCTCCCCTTTTGCATTCCTGGTTCTACTAATTTGGGTTTTTTCTCTCCTCATTTTAGTCAGGTTTGCCAGGGGTCTGTCGATCTTGTTTATTTTTTCAAAGAACCAACTTTTTGTTTCATTAATTCTTTGTATGGTGTTTTTGGTTTCTATTTCATTGATTTCAGCTCTCATTTTTATTATTTCTCTCCTATTTGTTTTGAGATTTGCTTGTTCTTGTTTTTCTGGGAGTTTGAGATGTATCATTAGGTCATTGATTTGAGCTCTTTCAGTCTTTTTAATATATGCACTCATGGCTATAAACTTTCCTCTCAGGACTGCCTTAGCTGTGTCCCATATGTTCCGATAGGTTGTGTTTTCATTTTCATTGACTTCCAGGAACTTTTAAATTTCCTCTTTTATTTCATCACTGACCCATTATTCATTAAGTAATGAGTTATTCAGTTTCCAGCTGTTTGCATGTGTTTTGTCTTTACTTTTGTTGTTGAGTTCTACTTTTACTGCATTGTGATCAGATAGTGTGCATGGTATAATTTCTATTTTATTATATTTGCTGAGCCTTGCTTTGTACCTTAGGATATGATCTATTTTGGAGAAGGTTCCATGGGCTGCTGTGAAGAATGTATATTGTGTAGAAGTTGGATGAAATGTTCTGTAGACATCAAGTAGGTCCATTTGATCTATTGTGTATTTTAGATCTTTAATTTCTTTATTGATTTTTTTGTTTCGATGATCTATCTGTTGATGATAATGTGGTGTTGAAGTTTCCCACAACCACTGTGTTGGAGTTAATATATGCTTTTAGGTCTTTCAGGGTATGTTTGATGACATTGGGTGCATACAGTTTGATGATTATTATTTCCGTTTGGTCTATTTCCCCTTTTATTAGTATGAATGTCCTTATTTATCTCATTTGATCAATGTAGGTTTGAAGTCTACTTTGTCAGAGATAAGTATTGCTACTCCTGCCTGTTTTTGGGGGCCATTGGCTTGGTAAATCCCCCAGCCTTTCATCCTAAGCCTATGCTTATTTCTGCCGGTGAGATGGGTCTCCTGCAAGCAACAAATTGTTGGATCTTCTTTTTTTAATCCATTTCATCAAGCGGTGCCTTTTGATGGGTGAATTAAGTCCATTAACATTAAGCGTTAGTATTGATAGGTATGTGGTGATTCCTGTCATTTAGTTGTCTTAGTTGTTTGAAGGTTTGATTGTGTGTACCTAAGTTGAGGTTACTCTCTACTTTCTTGCTTTTTCTTTTCCTGTAGTTGGTGCTGCCTGTCCTTTCATGGTTATTTTGGGTTTCACTTTCTGTGTGCAGAATCCCTTGAAGAATCTTTTGTAGTGGTGGCTTTGTGGTCACATATTGTTTTAGTTTCTGCTTATCATGGAAGACTTTTATTGCTCCATCTCTTTTGAATGATAGTTTTGCTGGGTAGAGTATCCTGGGATTGAAGTTATTTTCATTCAGTGCCCGGAAGATCTCTCCCCAAGCTCTTCTTGCTTTTAATGTTTCTGTTGAGAAGTCTGCTGTGTTTTTCTGGGTTTACCTTTGTATGTTACTTGTTTTTTCTCTCTTACAGCCTTAAATATTCTTTCCTTAGTTTCTGAACTTGTTGTTTTAATGATGATATGTCGTGGGGTAGTTCTATTTTGATCTGGTCTGTTTGATGTCCTAGAGGCCTCTTGCATCTGTATGGGAATATCTTTCTCTAGATTTGGGAAATTTTCTGTTATTATTTTGTTGAATATATTATGCATTCCCTTTGCTTGCACCTCTTCTTCTTTGATGTCCATGATTCTCAGGTTTGGTCTTTTGATGTTGTTGGTGAGTTCTTGCATTTTCTTTTCACAGGTCTTGAGTTGTTTAATTAATAGTTCTTCAGTTTTTCCTTTAATTACCATTTCATCTTTGAGTTCTGAGATTCTGTCTTCTGTTTGTTCTATTCTGCTGGATTGGCCTTCCGTTTTGTTTTGCAGTTCTGTTTCATTCTTTTTTCTGAGGTTTTCCATATCCTGGCTGTTTTCCTCTTTTATGTTGTCTATTTTTGTCCTGAGTTCATTTATCTGTTTATTCATTGTGTTCTCTCTTTCACTTTGGTGTTTATACAGTGCTTCTATGGTTTCCTTTATTTCTTCTTTTGTTTTTCAGATTCTCTATTTTTATTGTCTTGGAATTTCTTGAGTGTCTCCTGTACATTTTGGTTGACCATATCCTGTATCATCTCTATAAAATTCTCATTAAGTACTGTAGTATTTCTTCTTTTAGATTATTCTTGTGGGCTTCATTGGGATCTTTCGCATAGTTTATCTTCATTTTGTTGGAGTCTGGATCTGAGTGTCTGTTTTCTTCATTTCTCTCTGGTTCCTGTATTAATTTTTTGCTGTGGGGAAACTGTTTTCCCTGTTTTTTCTGTCTTCCTGTCATTGCCCTTGATGTTGTTATTGTCCCTGTACTGTGTGCAATTAAGTGTTTTCTGGCTGTAATATTAGCACTAGTGATATTTAGAATGGAAGGGTGAGAGGAGATGGAAAGCAAAGAAGTTAAAGGAAAAGGGAAAAACAAATAAACAAGTAGGAAAAACAACAAAACAAAGAAACAAACAAAAAAAGTTTCAAAGACATAAACAGGGAGAGACAGTGTACTAATCAACCATAAGCTTGTGGTCCGCATCTTCCCAAGATGTCTGGGCACTGGTGTCTGGCAGTGGCCTGGGGGCCCTCCTGGTTTCTCCATTTAACGTGAAGTGGAGATGCTCTGCACAGGCTGGAGGTATGGAGGGGTCAAAGTTTTGCCTCTTCTCAGTGGCTTTGTCTGTAAGGTGTCTCTCCAGTGTCTCTCTAAGATTTTACTTTAGGAGGCACACTTTCTGCTTCTTCCCTCTAGCTGCCATCTTGGAATCCTTCCAGAAATTTTATTTTCTTTCCATCCCAGCTTTGCCTCCTATTGCCTCAGCACTCAACAAATGCTTGATGGGAAAAATAGGTAGACACTGGGCTCTTCCTGAATTCAGCTGTCATGTCAGTTCATGTGGACTCCAAAAGCTGTGCTGATTTCTGTTGTCCCCAATAGTGTCCTTCTCCCATGTTGTGCCAGTCCTTAGCTCATACTAGGTTTAGTGTATCTTAAGAGAAGAAAATAGCAGTCTCAGTTCACAGAGCCTTTTCATTTGTTTCTAATGTTGCAACTGGAATGATGACTTGCTGTTGTCTACTCCTATCTCCTTCCTGGGTAGAAGGAATGCCTTGGCTCTTGTAATTTGTTGCAGCCTTGTTTGTATAAATATGAATTGTGTTGAAATACTGAGAATTCACACAGGGCCAACATGCTTAAAGCCCTTTAAGTCATTTGGAATTTAATAAACAAGTGGAGGTGCTAATAAATTTTTGGTATTTTTTTTAACCCACTGGGACCATGCATATTGCAGATTACTAAAACAAAATGATAAAAGCAATTTGCTGAGCCTGTAGTATGTATTGTAGGCAATGTTGAAGGCCTTTATCAATAACCCCATGATGATGGTATTACTATATCCTTATCAATACAGAAATTGAAGTTTTAGGAAGTAAAGCACATGGTCCAAATAATAAACTACAGTGTTATAGTTTGAATTAAGTCTATATGACTTCTGTTACTCTTTTAACTACTATACTATTACCATTTGTCAAAAGAAGGGCTCTAGAAGCATAATAATGGTGCCGATGGCATACCTAACAACCATTGACCCTAAGAAGTGGAGGTAGTACAGCCACTCTCTGGTATCACATATAACTCTCATTTAAAGACATACAGCAAAGAATTATGAATATTTTGAAATTTATCATGGCAGGCACTTCATGTCATTTCTGGCATTATTTCAAATGAACTCTTATCATTCCCTGAAGTGATTAGATTTCAAAATATTTAAGGCCCAATGTTTAAGCATCAATTTAATTTTTAACCACACTTTCTCATCAATGGAACAATGTATTTTTGAGTTTGTAGGAAAGATTTAAAATGTATTGTTTCAGGAATCCTTAGATTAAAGCCAGTTTTGTTAAATTTGTCATTGGTTTTAATTATTATTTTTTGATGTGAGCATTACTGAGAGATTAGCAAAATGGAAACATTTTCTACTCAATATTCTTACATGTTTTTCTTGGTCTTGAAGTTTGGTTTGACTTCATTGGTTTTTAGAGACAATTTTCTCATTAGAAGGTTTATGACTGTGCTATCCTGGGCTGATTATGTGTTTTTCTTGTATTTACATTTTTAGTTTCATGATGCCCCTAGTTACCTTGGTCAAAACTCCCACGAGTGCTTGTTCTCTTTCCTGTGGTCTCTGCCTGCAGCAGAATTAGTATCCAACGTTTCCAATTTGCAGAGAACAAAAGAATGTCACAGAAAATATGGAGGGGATGATGTCCTGACATAAGCTTCTCAAAGGAATTAATCTCTCAGATTCCACTCATATCAGAGAATCAAAAACTGGAAGGAAGATAAGATGTCACTATTCCAAGTCCCCCTTACCATTCTTTAATTACAGACCAAAGCCCAGAAAAGTTAAATGACCTGCCCAGTATAATTTATCTTGTAATGTGATGCTAGCATAAAAATGTACAAATTTTGACTTTTGGTTCAGTATTCTTTCTTAAACCCTTTCCAAAATGCATCACTGGACAGGCCACAACAGGCCACTCCAAGTGAAGGTGAGAGGGATGATGCCACCATTTGTGTTTTGTGACTTGTCCCTTCGCACAGAAGCATTTCAGAAATCCTCATTTTTACCTCTCTAAGCCAAGGCAGGACTTCCATCACCTTATAACTATTCTCCATGATATTAAAGGTATTCATGGAAAAATGCTCAAAGAGATTTGTTTTTTGATATGTGATAGAACAAAATGTTTCAAAAAGAATCCTCTGTCTTCCAAGATCTATTAGGTATGGCAGCTGTCATTTTTCTTTCTCTACAACTTCCAAGCTTCTGGTTCTATTGTTTTACTCTAAATGCAGAGATGCCCTTTTGGTTCCTGCACCTTCCCATTTTTCACCTATATCCTCCACCATGTTAGTTAAGACAAAGGTTCTTCCTTAGCATCCTCTCTCTTTAGAAGGATCTAGAGGAATGAAAGAGATTATAAACAACTATTTTTCTTTTATTCCCCAGACACAGGTTTTTGTATATTAAGTTATTTTGTTATAAAACTGGAAACATACACCTTTTTGTTTCATGCTGTTCCTATCCTTTAGATCTCATTTAACTTGCCAAATAGAGGTACTGAGATATTGAAATCCAACAAAGACTAACTGGTAAGAATTTCAGACATAAATATCATTTCACAAAGAAATATTTATAAAATGCATTTTCATAAAAAATTAGAGAGAAATGAAAGTATATATTTAGGTGTTTTTCTTTAGTTTTCCACAATATGCACCACAGGAGCAACACAGTTTTAGAGGAAATGTGAAATTCTGAAAAATTTCCCAAACTCCATCAAATGCAGTAAATTCAGAGTGCCATCTGGCATTTTGGAATTTTCCTGGGGTTCTATTATGCATATCCATTTGAATCAGTGTAGCAGTAAACATTCACTTACTACCAGTGTTACTTGAGAACAGTCAGTTTCAGAGAAATCATAATTGGGATAAGTAAAAGGCTCATACTTCCAAAATTAAAACCTGAGTTGATTATGATATTACTATATGTAGGAGGAAGACCCAACTATCTGCATTTTAAAGCAGCAACCATGTACTTTTGGTATGGAAGGGCATTCCAGGAGAAAAATCACACTGGCATTGATGTCAGCTTTAATAAAATATGAGAAGTGTACTTAGCTTTTTAGCTGACCTTTGAACTGATGATAATGCTGATAAAGTGTATAGAGAATTCCATCAGTTCCATAAAGAGAATTCTTTCATAGTTAGCTTTTTTCTCCCTCTTCATCAACACTCAATAAAAATACCTGATGGGTGGCAGCTAATATAAATGGTATCTTTCTTTGGATATTTCTTTGATTCTATAAAATTATTTTTCTGGATGAAGAGACACTGATAGTAAAATATTTACAATCTTAGTTGCTGATATGTTTATAATACCATAACTTAATTTAGATATTTTTGAAAGTTTCAAGAAATATAAAGTAGGACTAATAATTTTTCAAGAGTTTCTCTTATTAAAAGCAAAAAGAAAGCACTTATCCACAAACATATACTCTGAAGTTTATTATAATAGCAAAGTTTGGGAAGAACCAAATGTTCCAACCATATGGGAATGGTGAAGTCAACTATATGGTATATACACTCAAAAACTGATTACATAGCCATTTGAAGATATTTGTTAGACTCTGTTAAGTGGATATTTGTTAGACACTGTTGATAGACATAAAATTTTACTTATTCCTTGCATGGGGGAGGGGAAGCAAAGATATTTGCTTAATTCATAGCATAGATATATTTGAATAGTTGCTTAATGGATCCATGCTATCCACCTTTCAGAGTCAGAAGAAATTTTTTGAAATGATTAAGACTAAAACACTGGACCACCTAAAAATGTGAATTTTTGCCTGGGTGGGTATTTTTAATGAGGGTGATATTGGATCCAGCTTAGTGGCTGGAAAGTATACCCCACAGAAGCAGTATGGGCTTATGTGTTCCTGGCCTCAATTCAAGGAAGCTCTGTATTGTGTCCTGGGGTGCCATGGTTCAGCGACTGCTGGGAGAACATAGGAACAATGACTATAGAGGGTGGCATTTCTAGTGTGCTGCTTTGGGTTTGTCACCTACTCCTTTGGTGTTCTCCACACTATATTATCTGCTTCTTCCACCAGGAAGAAAGAGCAGATCACACTGTAGGGTCATTATAGGTGAGAAATAAAAGGTCTTTTGTCTTCTGATCTCTTCCTGGAGATCTAATCATCACTGATGTTGCCTGGGTGTCCCCTGAGGTGCTGCATTTTGAAGAGATGTAGGGTGTGACTCCACATGTTCAATCAGGAGTTTGTGAAACTATTGGCCACTGAGAGGTTATAGAAACCATGGAAGTTCTTTCAGTTCTGCCACCCTAACCAATTTCCCATCTTGGAGTCTCAGTTTATCCGCCTCCCCCATATGAACCAGACAGACATTGTTCTCTCTTTTCCTTGAGAACAGCACACACAGGTAACTCAAACCTTTTGAATGATCACCTATCAATCTTTCCTCAGGTCTCCACATGGAATATTCTCTAGAGAGACATTTCTTACTCTTTGTTCCACCTCTCATTTGCTGTCCCCAGAGGAACTAAGGATGGAGCTGGGTGGTACATGAAGTTGTTTTGCATCTCCATCGAGTGGAGATAGTTTATTAGGAGCCCGCAGGACTTGCTCACTTTTCCTATGTCTAAATGAGACAGTGATCCAGATGGGTATATTGGCTCCATTGAGTGTTTTTTTTTTTTAATGAGCTTTGGACACTCACACACTTATTCTGGGATATTATTGCATAATTGCATTTTGTTTATTCTTTATAGAGTGGTTAATTGATGTGCTCAGAGTCACACAGCTGATAAATAGGTTTGATACCCAAGTTTGTTCAACTACAAAGTCTATGTACAAATAGCCAGACTATACACCCATCCTATGTATTCTCTTCTTTAAGACACCATCACAGTTGGTGGCTCCTGGCCAAAGTCTATTCATAGATAGGAGGGAAATCTCACAAAGGTGAGATTGCCTTATCTATTTTTGGAAGAAAAATGTCAATAGCACAATACTAATTAGCCTGGAGCTCTCAGGAGGGAGAGGCAGAAGGATCACAAGTTTGAGGCCAGTCTAGACTACATGGAGAGACCCTGTCTCAAAAACAAAACAAAATAAAACAAAATCTTAATTAGCAGATCATCAGAATTGTTGGCGCTGATTGAGGCCTACTGATTATACTAAGGTTTCTGGGTGGCCAGACAATCTGTCAGCTCCCTTACCTGCAGTGGCCATAAGGGAGCCCTCTTCTCCCCTAGATATGACTTTCTACCTTCCAGTCACATCACAGTTAAGGAACTTCCTAAAGAATCAAGGAAAGGACAGGATAAATCTTGAACCTGCCTTCTTTGGTCTTCCTTCTGCATATACACCTCTCTGCTGTCGAGAGCTGTTCCTGTGCTGATGAATGTTCTTTCATATTTCTCATCTCTATACTGAGACTGTAAAATAATTTCAAAAATACTTTCTTATTTCCTACAGAAATAAACTGAGATCTCCTCAATCCCTTTCATACTTTTGGCTCTAGAGTGAGCCAAATTCATTGTTTACTTCTATCTCTTTAACCCTGTGTCCTAGAGCAAGCATCTCTCCCAGACACACCTGTACCTCTTCTGGCTCATCCTGTTCCTTTCTCTGAAATACCCTTAAGCCCAGCCTCCTCACTCAAGTGTTTATCAATATCTGTAACAAGAAATAATCTTTTTCTTACTGTCAAAAAATGTTATTTTTTGTCTTGGACTTATAAGATAAGTCTTACAATAATATAGTCAAGGCAAGGCTTTGAGTGGATTATTTCAATAGCTGACACTGGCTACCTCTTAGGGATAAAGCTGTCTTTGTTAGAAAAGCACACTGATAAAGGACTCAAAGGTAAAAGCCAAAAGGAAAGGGTGATGGCTATACTCCTTTGAATGAAATAATAAGATTAATACCTTTGTGCTTTTTAGAAGAAGAAAGAGAGAGGGGAAGAGAAGGACAGAGCAGACAGAAGAGTGGGAGGAAGAGTATGCACAGGTGGACAGAAGGCAGCCATGTCTGTCATGGCTGAGTTGACTCAGTGGTGAAGTGGCTAGTGAAAGGTATCTTAGGATCAGAGGAATATCATGTCTAACCTGAATTTAAAGTTCAATTTGAAATGTCATAGACTTGTGGATGTAACTCTGTCCTTTGTAAATTTTCAGCTAGTTCTACTGTAATCAAACATTTTTCTGGAATGTAGTCATGTACATGTCTGGATGTGTGGATGTGCTTGTGTGAATGCTAACAAGGGACTGAGTTTCACGTCCCTGTTGTAGAAGCACCAAATCAGGTCAGTGTAAGCAGCACAATAAGAGTTGGGAGCCAGATGTGACCATACCAATGACCCATGGGGACTGGCAGAAACCTTGGAAGGTTTCTTAGCCTGTAGGAGATAATTATTCTGGTGCTTGTCTGTATTGTTAACTGACATGCCCTGGGAGGCAGAGCTCATACACATTTTGTTCATCTTAAAGATACTACAATACAACTAATAATAGTAGCAAAAGTAACCAAAACACCGTACCATTACACCATGGGGAATTCATGGTAGATATAGGAGATTTTACCTGCTGACCCCTTACAGATGATAAACAGAGACATGGACTCAAAAGTGTGACAATCTGGATTTCATTTCTACATTCTTCCATTGTCTAGTTATATAACTTTAGGCATTTCCCCCCTCCAAATCTGTTTCACATCTGAAAAATGGAATATTTCAGTTATAATTCGTGAACATGAAAAAAGTTTAATTGCTTATATAACAAGTGTTTATTGAGTGTCTCCCACATGTACAGGTCTTTCTCCCTGTGGGTGTCCTTTGCTGTGACTCTGACTTTAGGTTACACTCTCAGCCCTCCTGACCTCACTTTGGAGGACTTGGTTGTCTTAGTTTGATCCCCACTATTCCTCATTCTAATGGCTGCCCCACTATTGTGGGATAAGATCTTTCATTTAAAGAGTATTGAAATGATTTTTCTTTTTAGTTAAAAAATTTAAGTTATTATTTTAATTATAAAAGTCGACAGGGAACAGTATGATGATTCAGAATGTCTGTGCATTGTGTAATGATCAAATTGTAGTAGTTAACATTTCCCTCTCAAACATTTAAAAAATCTTCGATTCACATGCAATAATTGTGCATATGTATGAGTCATAGCATGGCGTTTTAATACATATATACATCTTGACCAAATCAGGGATATTGACCTTTCCATTTCCTTATCATTATTTTGTATTTGGAGCCTTCAAACTCCTTTCTTCTAGTTATTCATAAAATATACAACAGGTTTTTGTGAACTACAGTTCACCCACTGTACTGTAGAACACAACTTATTGCTTCCATCCAACTGTGTTTCCACAGCTGTTATCTGACTTCCTCCTTCCTCCCCCCACTTCCTCACCACTGGCAATCACTTTTCTATACACTCTTTAAGGCACATGAGAAAGAACAGGTGGTATTTGTCTTTCTGGGTTTGATTTATTTCACTTAACATAATATCCTCTAGGCAATCCATTTTGTTGCAAATGATAGTATAGTACATTTATTTGGTGATATTGGGGTTTAAACTCAGGGTCTTTTACTTTCTAGGCAAGTGCTCTGCCACTTAAGCCACTCTCTCAGGCCTTAGTTATTTTTCAACTAGGGTTTTGCTCATTTTTGCCCAGGTTTTCTTAGACTATTATCCTATTTATGCCTCCTATATAGTTGGGATTATAGTGCATACCACTGGCTTATTTGTTGACATGGGGTCTTGCTAACTTTTTTCCTGGGCTAGCCTCAAGCCACGATCCTCCCAATCTCCTCCTCCTGAATAATTGTGATTACTGGTGTGAACACCCATCCCTTATCGTTCTTTTTATGGATGAGCATTCATATATATACACATATGTATGTATATCACCTTTTCTTTTATTCCATCATCTGTTGGTAGGCATCTAGGCTGATTCTCTGTCTTAGCTATTGTGAATGATGCCATCATAAACTGGAACATGCAGGGTATCTCTTTGATACGCTGACATAATTTCCTTTTTCCTTCAGCCACTAAACATGGTGACAACACATAATTATTTTTTGTGGTGACAACACATAATTATTTTTTTGCTGTGCTCTTGACATTATGATCTTTGCATTTTATCAATTAATAAAACTTGACACAAAGCTGACCAGGATGGATGGAGAGAGCAGCTCAGTGACACTGTGGTGTCAAACTCAAAGCTCTGACAAGCATGTCACTCTCCAGGAAGTGCTCTAGTGCTCCTTGCAAGTTGAGTGCCCTCCCTTCCTGGGATGGTGATCCATAGTTTCCAGATTGGGGTCTTTGACCCTCCCTTGTTTTGGAGTCAATCTTGGAAGCCAACTGTCAACTACACCTGTTATTATTCCTACTTCCAGAACAGTATTTGATATCTGATTCTGAAGTGCATGCTGGTAATAGGCTTCCTTTTCTTTTCAGGACATTTTAAAAAATTGGATATTTATTTTCCCTTCAATCAAAGTAACCACTATTGTTAGAAAGCAGAGATAATTTTCAGGTGGGTCTGTTTTTCCTTGATACATATCTGTTGATAATTTTTTTTTGCTCAGGATACCTTGCATAAGGATTGTCTCAGTTAATTCTATGAAAATTCTTTGAACTAAGTGCTCTTATTAGTTCTATTTTACCAGTGCTAATGAACTAGAGAACTTCAGCTACTTGTTCCTGGTGGATTTGGGCTTTGAACTTGGGTCCTCTGACTCTGGAGCCCCTTAATGGTTATGCTATTCTGTAGTGCCCATTTGCCCCCAGCTTTTGGTGTGGGTAGTAAGGCTCAAAAGCACCATCATGATGTTAATCATATCCTGATGTCCAGAAACTCCATTCTATTCCAAGCAGTATTGACAGGAAGCAGGATGAAACCAGGCCCTTCTATGGGAACTGGAGCTGCCCAGCCTCAGTGCCTCAGAATGGCTGGCGTTGCCTAGCATGGACCTTGTGCCACAGCTCTGAGCTCGTGGGCCTGTTGGTTCCCTGTTCATATCACTTGAATAAGAGGTTCGTGCCAGGTGCAGGGCTTTGATGAGCATCAAGGTGGACATGGCCAGACTGGCACTGGGACAAAGTCCTTCTGGAGGTGGCTTCATCACCATGTTCACTTGGTGGGTAGCAGAGGAATTACAGAACTGGTGAAACATTGTAGGTAGCCCCATCCCAAGCCCCTCACTTAGCAGCTAGATATGTGAGTGGGCTGTTCATTTGTACCTTGTCCCCCTGTTAATAGTAACCTGGCTGAGTCCTTTTCCATCTCACTTGCATGGATGGCTTCAAGAGACTGAAATTGCACCAAAAAGAAACAGTCAATGTGGTGACAGCTTCATACACAGTGCTTGTTTCTGATGGTCAAATGGGATTCCCAAATCAGGAAAGTTGGTGCCTCATTTGCCATATTAGTCCAGATAATTTACCTGCTTTCTTCTCTGAGGAAGTCAGCCTACTGCTGCTGTTAGCGTTGCAAAGTGTGTGTCCAGACTTGGAAAATCATTTGATTCCAGGAGGTCGCAGGCATAAGCTTAGAAATCCAAATCCTCATCACTATTTAAATATTAATTGGGAAAAATATGGCTTCTTTAGGGGAAAGGGACTGCATGTGCATGTACATGTATGTGTATGTATGTATGTATGTATATATATATATATATATATATCCTTTATTTTGGGGGTTTGAACCTAGGGCTTCACACTTGCTGCAGGTGCTCTACCATTTGAGCCACATACACCTTCTTCTTTACTCATGATACTTTTCCTTTTGACTTGGGAGACTGGTGAATCACCTTTTTATAGTAGGGTTAATTTACCCAGGACTGTTTAGTCTCTATTTCAGTGCCAGATGTGATCATGACTTTTTGGAACTTGGGAGTCAAATTTGAAAAAACGAGAAAGAGGGAGTGTTTGTCTGCAAGCAGTATTTCTCCATATGAAAAAAATAAAATGAGTAGAGAGACTGTGACAGGCACTGACACTCTTAATGATTAGCTAAATAACATATGTAACTTTTATTAATCACTTCTGCTTTCATGTTCTGTTAGGAGATACATTATTCTGTAGGATGCAAATTTGCTTTACTGATTGATACAAAGTAAGGAGAAGCCAGTTTTCATCTCTTTTCTGCTACCATCTTTGTTTGAAGTATCTGAATAACATGTCTTTATTTAGCACACAGTACATTTTAGTAAAATACTGTCTATTTAGTCATATCATTCAGCTGACAATTTGTGTCAATATATTAATGAGCAGATACACACATACACAAAAGATAGGAAAAAAGATAAGGAAGAAGGGAAGATAGAAGATAAGGACTCAGAGGTCTGAGACATGATGGTGATAACAAAGGATGTCAATCTTGCTCTTCTAGAAGAGGCAGTTAGTGGTCAGCTGGATGCTATCTAAGGGCAGTCAATGCAGAGCTCCTAACAGTGTCTCAGGTGCTCAGCCCATGAAGCCCCTGACTCACCGTTATAGCCAAGCAGCAAAGTCCCAGCATTCTTCTACAGGGCAGACAGAAGAGCATTCAAAGGTGAATTTGCTGGGAGAAGCTCATGTGGTACCCAGCTGTGGGTATTGTTGTATCGGGGGTACATTGTGACATTTACAAAAGTTCTTACAATACATCTTAGTTGAATTCGCCCCTCCATCAGTCTCCTTTATCCCCTCCCCATTCCTGGAATAGTTTCCACGGGTCTCACCTTTCCATTTTCATACACGAGTGCACAGTATTTTCCACATTCATCCTCCTACACCCTTTATAGAACAGTGATCCCAGTGTCTTCACACAGCAGGTGCTTGCTACCTCACAGGGGTGGAATCCAGGTGCAGCTGAGCAGATGAGCCTCTGACTGTCCAGGGCTGCAGTTGAAGTATTAGCTGACAGTACACTCTTGTCGACGCTCTACTGGAGGAGGATCTGCTTCCACACTCACTCACATGACTGATGGCCTAGAGTCCTTTCTGCTGAGGGAGGTATCAGGGCCTCATGAAGTGTTTCTTTAGCTCAGTTCACACATGGCAACAAGCTGCACTTACAGCCAGTAAGCAGCAGGAGAGGGTGAGTGTCCAGGACAGAAGCTACAGTCTTTGTGTAGCTTGGATAGGGTTGTATTCTACTGTATTAAGTTTCCAAGGCCGGTCCACAATCCAGAGGAGGGCATTACTTGAATATCAGAAGGTGGGGGCCATGGAAGGCCATCTCAGAGGCTGCCTACTGCTGCTGTGGACTCAATTCTTGCTTAATCTGATAAAACAGCAGCAAATCACATAGCAGGGGAGCTCCAGGGAGAACTGGAGACCCCAAACCATCATCAGATCCTGCTTTGTGGTATCCTTAGCAAATTTAGACATTCCAAGTGGAGCACACATGGGATTTATATCAACCTACTGGCAGTAATGTCATATTCCATCTTCGATGGTCACATTAATGCTGTGTGGTAGCCAGCATTGCAGAGAGGCAGTCAGGTAATGGTATATTGTGCTATCAGTGGTAGTGCCTGAAAAACAGACCCCACAGCTTTGAAAAGTCTCCTAATGGCTGGGTATGGTGGTATATATCTATAATCCCAGCTACTCAGGAGGCAGAGATCAAGAGGATGCTGGTTTGAGGCCAGCCTGGGCAAATGTTACTGATGTCCTATCCCAACTTATTCCTAATACAATAGAACAAAGCCATATCCAAGTTACACAAACACTGTAGCTTCTGTCCTGGACCCTCACCCTCTCCTGCTGCTTACTTGCTCTAAATACAGTCCACTGCCACTTGTGAACTGAGCTAGAGAGACTGGGCATGGTGGTACACATCTATAATTTCAGTTACGCTGAACAGGTATAGGTAAGAGGATTGTGGTCCAGGCCAGTCTGGTTGAAAGGTGCAAGACCCTCTGTGAAAAATAACTAAAGCAAAAAGGGCTGGGGGTGTGGTTCAAGTTGTGCAATGCCTGTCTAGCAAGCAGCAAGGCCCTGAGTTTAAATGCGAATACCACCAAAGAAACAGAAAAGTCTGCTAACATAAGGCCAGGCCACTGAAGACCTTGCTGGCATCTAGTGAATCAGAAACATCAACTTGTGGACAATTTTTTGCAGAAAATAAGACTTGCAAAAATGATTTTTATGGAGGCAGAGCCTTGGAATTACTCTCTGCCCCATTTTAAGGCAGAATGCTTGCAATTAAGTTGAGTTGCAATTCAGCTGGGTAAATAGAGAAAAGTCATAACCTCATAAAGTGCTGTTCTTTTCTCATGTATGAGATGGGGATGGTGTTCATATTGCCTTCCCAGGGCTGGTGTGAACTTTAGTGCCACCTGTGACCATCTGTGTCAACGGTCAGGCAATTTGCACTTCCACACCCTACCCTGGGTGAGAGCAACTAGACCTGCAGTGCCTTGCACAACTGCAGAAGCAAGGCCCTCCCTGGAGACTCCAAATGGAAAATGAACAGAAGCACACCTAGGAAAGTCAATCTTAAAATCTGATCTCAATAGCCCAGAAAGATGCAAGAGCTCCCCAGAGAAACAGAGAGAGGTTAGACTTGTGCCGGATAAATAGGTCAATATTTTCACCCTTGTGGCCAGTGACTCACACTTGTAATCATAGCTTCTTGGGAGGTTGAGATCAGGAGGATCACAGTTTGAGGTCAGCCCAGGCCCCCATCTCCAAAATAGCTGGAGCAAAATGGACTGGAGGTGTGGCTCAAGGGCTAGAGTGCCTATGCAATGCCAAGCCCTGAGTTCAAACCCCAGTCCAATAACAACAGCAAAAAATTCGCCCTCATTATTATCTTCACAAATGTCTGAGCCAGTGTGCACAGCTGACCACCCGATAATGGCGGTTGCTGGGGCTTTAGAGCTGAGAGTTGATACTACTTCTGTCTGTGTGAAAGTGATGAGCAATTCAGACAGGGGAAGGTCGTATTAGCAGTTGATTACTGATAATGGCTGGATTGCAGAAGGTGAGCACATTAGACTTCCCAAATATCTCCCTCCATAAAAAAGAATTTACCTTCCTTAAATTATATGACTCCCTCATGACAAGGCAGATAGAAGCTTTTGGTATAGTGGAGAGCAAATGAAAATAAACTCCCTTAGCAGAGCTGGATCTGAAAGTCTGAGCATGCTCAGTTCCTCTCCCCCGCTGCAAAGAAGCCATTCCTCCATTCTACAGCAGAGTGAGCAGAGGGACAGAGAGAAAACAGAAGGGTTCCTCCCAGTCTTATTCATGACACTGAAGCACAATCCATGACTTCTACTGGAACATGAGGAGTGGGAAACATGTCTCCCATGGTCGAACTCATCATTAGCCAGTGAAGTTTGTTATAATGACATCCTTTACCAAAAAGCCACATCTGACAGGGCCATAGGTTGTCCTACAAAGCTTTTGCTGAAGACACCTCAGTCTTTTTTAAAGTGAAACAGAAAAGGGAAATAAACACAGAGAAAATGGTTTAAGAAAGGAATTTAAGATCCACATTGGATGGTTTCACTGTGTCTTTACCAAGACAAAATGAAAATTTATTTGTATCCCCCCAAGATCCACAAAATTTAGAGGAATTTGATGAGATATAATGAGATAAAATACATGAAGCATGCAGTATCAGGCTACCACAGACAGTTTTCACTAAATAATAATTATAATAGCTCTGTCAATAAGACAATTGCTCACAAGTGCTACAGGGAGGACTGCCTGCCAGGGACTTTAGGAAAATTCGGGGAAGAAGCATGTGCTGAAGGAGTCAGGGGTCCCTTAGGGATACATTCACACCCACAAAGTCCTGGGCAGCAAGAATCCTAGCTTCAGCATAACCAGTGTTTCTCAAACTGGTATTCTGGAAAATGGTATTTTAGGATACAATATTGGTGGTTTGAAGGAAAAATGGGAAGTGTTCCATAGTCAAACAAGTTTTAGAAAACCCGCATCTTGACTGCCTTCCTCCCAAGAGATTCCTGATGCATATTGGGGTTTTATAGCCTTTAAGATGTCCCACAGGAAAAAACCTGGATCCCCTTGCTTTCCTCCACTTCCCAAAGTACCTCAACACAGACTCTTCATTCTCCACACTGCTACAGGAAAGGCACATGCAAAAGACACAGAAGGTCTTGCCACCTCCCTGCTCAAGGACTCGCAGTGGCTTCCTGTTGGTCCTGGGATAAAGTGAAGTCCCCTCTGTATGGCCTATGAAGCTTGGTCTGAGTGGCCTAGTCCTATCTTCTCAGCCTTATGTCCCTCTACGTTGTCCACACTGTATATGCTGCCCTCTCCATGCTGCTTGCGCGTTCATTAGTCACTTGGTAGCCATCTCAATTATCACATCTACTGTTGTGGTATGACAGTGTTTGTGTAGAGGGTTTGGTACTGTCTGTGGTTTCAGGTATGCACTGGGCATCTTGGAACATACCTGCTGTGGATGGGAGGCAGGGAACTACTATAGGATTTCTGTTTTTGTTTTATTTGCTGCTATCAAAACACATTTTAAAAATTAGCCTAACTAATTTTTAACCTTTTATTGGTATTTAACAGTTGTACAGGGGGTTTCTTTGTGAAATTTCCATATATGCATGTAACAAATTTCAACTTGGTTCATACTTTCCTGTATTCTTCCTCTTCCCTTGCCCCTTTCTTAAAATGACTGACGGGTTTCAATGTTCCATATTCATACATGTACCGAAAATAACTCAACCATATTCACCCTCTTTTAACCTCTTCATTTACCCTCTCCCTCCCACTCGGACCCTCCCCTTAATATGACCTATTTTAAATTCCCATCCGTCATTAAGTGTCTGCTTATTCTTAAGTGGGGTTTTGCCTTGCAATTTTGACTGTAAATATATTACTTCAGTCACTCAAAACCTGTCTATTACTCTTCTTCATCTTTCCCCTGTACCTTGTATTGTCCAATTGTTTTCTGTGCACAAAACACATTTTTAAAATAGATTCAGTACTTACTCCTTTTCTCTCTTGCTCCCCCACTTCTTCCCCCTTCCCCTCCCTCTCCCTCACTTTCTCCGCAGTCCTGTGGGGAGGGGGCTTTGATGAACTAGATCTTATACATTCTGCACTCCTTCCCTTCCACCACCATTACCAAGAGGCTCCCCCTAAGAGGAAGCCCATTTGTACTGAAAAGTTCTTTCTTTAAAAAACTATTAGCATAAATTCATTGTACAAAGGGGTTTCATTGTGATATTTACAACATGCATATAATGTACTGTGATCAAATTCACCCTATTTATATTGCTCTTTCTTAACCTCTCTCCTTCCTATCCCCCCTTTTAATGCTATCTACTGAAAAGTTGTTAACATCTTCTTCATGATTTATTTATGTGTTGAGATTTTCTGCTTGAATGACCTTGGGCTCTCTCTGTGTGTGTCCTGGTCAGTGCTTACAGCAGCACTGCCCTTCACAAGATTGATGTTACAAGTTCTCCTGAAGTCTCCTTGGGTTTTTTTTTCCTTTCCAAAAGA
The DNA here is from genome assembly GCF_047511655.1 of Castor canadensis. NCBI lineage: Eukaryota > Metazoa > Chordata > Mammalia > Rodentia > Castoridae > Castor > Castor canadensis. Next base: position 130,707,200 of record NC_133393.1, on the reverse strand, counting down.
GGTTGGATCCTGCCTAGAAGTGCCAATTTGTACAGGAATAGAATGCCAGCCCAATTACCAGGAGCTGGAAACTGGAGTTTTCTCTGTCTATCCAAGGACTCTGGGGCTCAAAATCAGCCAAGCGTGGTAAGGCTCCATTTCAAAGAACTCTCAGAAGGAATATGGCACTCAAGACAAAGATCAAAGCTAACTTTGATATAAATAAACCCACTCTTCCAGGAATTATTTGTGCTCTGGATTTTGAAATACTAAAAAATTTCCTGACCTGCAGTTTCCCATTCTAAATTTCCATTTTATTTGTTGAACTACTGTACTTTGAGTCTATAATATTCAGGTCATGTTGATAAAACCAGAAGAACTCCAGTGGGATGTAAGCCTCTTCCAAAGTCTGCAGTCTGGTAGTCCATTTGCAGGCCCATGTTCAACAGAAAAAATGTTTGCAAATGCCTGTATTGTTCCAATAATTTTGCTTCCCAGCTAGAACTGAGACAAAGAATTGCTTGCCATTTAGCAAGGGCATCCACAAATCAGTATTCTCCAGCTCTGTGGTCAATGGAAGTAAAAGGCAAAACCTCAGTTCCTTCTACCAACAGAGCGTAGAGTGGTCGCAGGGAAAACATAGATGCTAATTGATGCCGAGCTAAGTTTGAATTGGGAGATTCAAGGGATAGATACATGTGATTTCTTTCTTCTTTTTGACATCATTAACAGTTTTATTTATTTTTTGTTTCTATATTTGTTCAAATGTGTATACACTGTTTGGGCCACCTCTCCCCCCTGCCTCCTGTCCTCCTCTCTCCCCCAACCTTCCAGCCTCCCCCCTTGCTTCCAGGCAGAGCCTGCTCTGTTCTTTTCTTCTCCAATTTTGTTAAAGAGGAAACATAATAGATAGTAAGAAAGACATAGCATTTTTGCTAGTTGGAGATAGAGGTAGCTATACAGAGAAATTCCTAGCATTGCTTCCATGCACATGTATATTACAACCTGAATTGATTCATCTCTACCAGACCTCTTCACTACTTCCAGGTCACCTCTGCCAGTTTAAGATTAGTTTGTTTGCTTACCTACAGTGGGCTCATCAGCCACATTCAAGTTTTAGGTTTCCTTCCCTTTCCCTATTCTTCCATACATGTTCTGCCCTTAGTGTGTGACCCATGTCCAATAATATTACGGCATTTGTTTTAGGTCTACGATCTGCGTATGAGGGAGAACAGATGATTTTTGGCCTGCTGAGCCTGATTAACTTTGCGATTTCTTTTGAAACCTTATTTTTTTCTTCACTTTCATCTATCTGCTGCTGTCAACTGCTTACTGGCTGGAAGTTAATTTCATTCTTGCCATTACTTTCTAAAAGCTATCAATTCTTTTGACATTTAACGATGTCATGATGATACGGCATTCAAGGTCAAGGTTCATCAATATCCTAAAATATGCCACGTGGGGGTCATTAATAATAATGAAAGTAATAATAAAAAAGTACTTAAATATTCTCTTCTCTTTAGCCTGGTTTCTTTTAGACTCTTTTGATATCTTTCGTAATTTAAGACCCATTAGTTTATGTTAATCCCAACATTAATTGGAAGCCAACTTCCTGTATTTGCAGGAGACTAGGAAGTGAAGTCCAAGAATTGAACTCCAGTTATAGTGTGATCTCAGGTAAATTCCTTCACTACACATACCCCAGTTTTTTCACTAATGCAAGGGGACATATTATTTCATACCTACTACACAAGATATTGAAGATAAAAGTTATTTGATAGGAATAAAAATCACATAAAGTGCATTAGATTATAGTTGTCCTTTCTTGTCTTATCCTGAGAAATTTTTTAGCTAAAAAATTCACTGCAATATCAATCACAAGCCATGCTAAGCTCTTACTGGGGGTCATGAGACACATACAACAAAAAACATTTTTCTCAGTATTTGTGGCCTGGGAGGGGAGTGGTGGCTCGTGGATGGGTCTTTGCTGAATGTTGATGATTGAAAGAGAAGCAAGCACAAACAGAGGCTCCTTTCACTACTAACTTTCTATAGCTCTCCCTTTATATTTCTTTCCTTGATGATGTTTAATACATCTTAACAAACACATCAAAGTACTTGGTTAAAATGTCTTGAGAAAGCATCAGTTTGGGGAATGCATTCAATTTGCTCTGAATTAACTTGCCTCCCAGCTTTGTCACTATGGTCCTATCCTTGTTCTGGATCATATGTAAACATATAGCCCGTGAATGAATAGCTACAAGAAACCCTGACTGTCCTCCAACTAGGTAAGCTCATGACTCCAAATCACATGTAACCATATGAACTTGAACTTACCAGCCTACAAGTTTCTACCAGCCAGGTATTTATATGGATTAAATCAGTTTTGAGAGGAGAGAAAGTAGAGAAGTTGAGGAAGATGGGTAGAATTAGATTGGAGATATGGCTTTAGGGAAAAAAAAAAAAAAAGAAATGGAGGGAAAGAAACACCAGGCTTAGACCTGCAAGAAAAGTCACTTCTGTGAGGAGGGAAGGGCGAGTGAGTGGGTAGAGGAAGATGATCTTCTGGAAGTTCCTGGGCAGGTGGATGGAAATCTTTATTATTATTATCTCATGCTTATTATTTTGGCCAGATGAAATGAGTGGTTATAGGGCAAGAAAACTTTCAGAATTGCAGAGCTGATCATTGAAATAAACTAACAGCATTATTCAAGGCCCAGGAGTGCATGGACTCTGCTGGTAGTGACTCTCTGTTAGAGACTTTGCAAGCTCTATAGCTATGAAAACAATTCATGGAAATTTAGATGAAAGGTGGAAGAATTGAATATTATGCTATGTAGTTACTATGCTTCTATTAAAAAGGATAAATAGTTACTGGCAGTCTATGGGTTGTAACGTATTTGTAATCCTAATTCACTCTCAAGAGTGTTTCATGAGGTCTTTTCTTGATTTTTCACAAAGCCAAGTTATCAAAACTACATGATGCATTAACTCCCAGGACTCCATAGGATAGCTTTCAGTTACTCTCACTCCATTCTTATGTTTGATATGAATAAAATGGATACAAAATGTAAGAATGGGCTCACATAACAAGTAAACCAGTATGCATTTCCACTCTCTGGAGAGTGAATTGATTCTGATCCAAGCTGGAAATCTGCAGACTCAAGTAGCAAGAAGCCTGCTACTAGAGACCCTGGTAGTGACTGTTACTGTCTAAGAAGCATATGCCTGCTGCCAAGCCCTCTGCTAGGCACATTTACACCTTGCCATGAGTACTCACAACTGCTCTGTAAAGTAAATGTTATTCCTACCACCCACTGCCCCTTTTTAAAGAAAGAGAAACTGATGCCTAGAAAGAATTTAAAGTCACTGTTTCAACAGCCAATCAGAATTTAATTGAGGTCTAAATCTTAAACTCTCTTTGCTATGGGCCTTTGTCTCAGTAGAGGGGACAGTGGGAAGACTGAGTCCTTAACCTTCCCTTCATTCAACTGATTCATAGCTGTAGGCATGAATGTTTTGTGTGACAGGCATCTGGAGCCAGTATTACTTAATAGAGAAGAAATCCATTTTCGGAAGAAAGAAATGAAATTTGAGATAATCTTCTGATGCTGTTTATCTTGTAATTGAATAAACATACCAAGGTGAGGGTTATAACTGTGGAATTCTTGGGCTTACAGGAAGAGTCAGGTAGCCAATATTAGGTTGCTTCAACATAATCCTCTCAACTTCTCTTCAAATTTTGTAATTTTATAAACAGCAATATAACAAAGATGACATTAATTCTACTTTTATATTGTACTTCCATAATTATCTCATTTAATCTTCATACATACACACCAAACCAAAGAACTAATAAAAACAAGCTATAACAAATCTCCATTGTAGAGGTGCAGAGAGTTTCAGTGACTTGCTCTATGCTATAGATTGGATCTGGAATGTCCCTGAAAGGCTGCCATGCAGGAGATATAGTCTTCAGATTGGTAATGGAAGGCATGGAAACCTTTAGGAGGTGGTGCCTAGAGGGAGGGTTTAGGTCATTGGGTGTATGCTCTCAAAGAGGATTATGAGATACTGGAATTTTCTCTCTTTTAATTCCCAGCCATGAAGTGAACAGATTTCTGCCACCATGTAATCCCCCCATGATGTGCACCATAGCCTATAGCAATGGGGCCAATTGGTCAGGGGCTGGAACTTCCAAAAATATGAGCCCAAATAAACCTTTCCTCTTCATAAGTTGCTTATCTCAGGCATTTGCTATAGAAACAAAAAGCTAATACACCATGTCCGGTAGACAGTAGGTAATGGAAGCAATTGGTTCATTTGTGCCATTGGAGGGCAGATTTGGTAGCTTCTTGGACCACTCAGCCTCTCATGATTGTACTGTGGTTCCCCAGACCAACTATGTCTTTGGACTTAGCCTGTGGTGGTGGAGGAGTTTTCAAAGCTGGCAGGAAAGGTGTTCGATGACCCTCCCCACCCCCCGCCGTCATCATCTGTGATCTGTGAAGAATGACTAGTTCTGATCAATGAATAGTGCTGGCCATAACAGGTTGAATGTGGAGCTTCACAAGACTGGAATTTTGTTATGATGTTTTTGATATGGAACATTTAGAGTTGTAACTAGATGAAATAAGTGATAGTGTTAAGTGTCTTGTCCTTATTAAAAGTACAGAAAATGTTATCTATTCAGAACAAAAGAGGGCATGATTAATTTTTCAGAATAATCTTAAAAGAATGTTTCCAGTTTCTTTTCCAATTGACTGTGGGAGAGCATCAAACATTTTCCACCATTTCCAAAAGGATGTGTTGTTAGACATTTTTCTCAACTCTACTTCCCAATACTGAAGCAGATATTCAATCTCTGCCCTTGTTTCTAAAACCTTTGCTGTAAATCTCTCAAAACATCATGAGCCAGGTCGTCTGCATTTTCCAAGTAATATCATCTAGAAATTATTCATAGCCTTCATTACCTATATGGAAACCAATTCAAATTCTTGAACTTAGTAGGTAAGACCTGTACTTAAACTATAACTACCTCCTTTCTCATCTGTTATTACCACACTTACTCCATGGTCTTTGTGCTCCAATCTTATTAAATTTCTTCCCCCAAAGCATGTACTCTTTCAAATTGCATGCAGCAATTCCTCTTCCTGAACGTCCCTCTTTCTGAAGAGGAAAGAGGAATCATCACCTGCTCTGGGAAGCTCTTGCAATGCTGGGGCCAGACATCCACTTTCCTCTGGATTCTCAGGGCACTTTATGCTAGCGATGTCATTGTAATTCTATCTTGTTTCCTCTTGTTTACTTATATGCCCTTCCTTCCCACAAAACTGAGCATTAAGAAGGAGGAAACCTGTTAAATGTCAGTATTTAGCCTTCCAGCTTCGAAAGTTCTGCCATATGTGACTCTACTGGAAACTGTGATATTTCACTGAATGACTGATTCTAAATACAGTTGTGTACCACATAAGGACAATTCTGTCAATGGTCATGTGTGATGGTGATTCCATGAGATTCTAATGAAGATGGAAAATTCTTATCTTTTAGTGACATCATCACTTTAGTAATGCACAGCGTTATTCATCTGTTCGTGGTGATGTAAATGTAAACAAATCTATTGCTGTCACTTGCATAAAAGATAGCACAATTACATACAGTACATAATCTTGATAATAACAACTGTACTGGTTTATATACTTATTATACTTTCATCATTATTTTGGGGTATATTCCTTTTTATAAGTATATTCTAATGTATGAGAAAGGTTACTATAAAACAGTATGTATGATAGGCTGGCAGCAGCCTCACATAGTTCATGTTTACTGCATCTCTTATTATATCAATAGCTCACATGAAGAGATCAACCAGTATCATTTAAGTGTGTGTAAGTGCACTTTGTGAGTTCATGCAATAGCAAAAATTGCCTAATGACACAGTTCTTAGAGAATTCCCATTGTGAAGCAACACATGACTGCATTGTGATGTTCAGAAAAAGTTGGAATATATATCATATACACTACACATTTCCAAACAGTATGGATGCCTGAACACCTTGCAGTAGAGAAAAAGTAAAAGTCAGCAAGACAGTGTGAGGTAGAGCTAAGATGTAACTTGTTAGAGGTAAGAGAGAGGAAGAGAGCATATAGAAGAGACCTGGCATCATGGTGGATCCCTGGATCCAGCTGCACATGATGTACCACTTCTGCCTTCCCAGGCTAACATCCAGTAGTGGCAGAAATTGCAATGTGTTCACTAAAAACCATTCTTCTTCCTTTAGTGCACACTGTGAGACTATAGTTCCTAGGCCCCTGTGTAGTTAGGGGTAGCCTGTGGGTTCTTGCCAAATGTGCACATATAACCTATCTCCAGACCTAGCTCATAAACATCTATCATGAAGATCATGAGGCATCTTTCGTTTCCTTTCCCTATACGTTGCCTAGGAGCAGGATCTTGCAGCTCTCTGACCAGAATTGCCACCATTGAACAGTGACATGAGCAAAAAGAAATTTTATTGTGTCAGGACACTGAGATTTGAAGGTTTTACTAGGTAAACAAGTGATGATTGAAATACCTTAGTGACTCAACCTAGAAATTAAGTTTTCATTATAAAGGTAATTTAGGTTCTGCTTCTGTCACTTGTGACCAGAAGTTTATTTACAATATTTGGCCATGTGGATGTAGATAACATGAGGATTGGCAGTGCTATGGTGGAAACACACTGAACTCAAAGTCAGAATATCCAATTTCCCTACCCTTCCTCTACTAATTTTGTAATTTTCATAAAGGTTATTTTGAGTATACATTTATAAACTGATATACTTTCTTGGGTTTGACTTTTACCACAACACTGTAGCTAATCTAATCTCTCCTTCCATTACCTGATTCCTCCTTCTTCCATGCTGGCATTTATGAAATTTGTCGATTATTTGAGTGAACAATCAACTCAATATTTACATTACATGGTCTTTTTATTTTTTTCCTCTTCACATTCTTGGAAAAGGCTCAGAAATAATCTTAAGAACCTCTTCTCTTACAAAAAAATATTTTTGAGAAACTTTCAAACATACAACAAAGTAGAAAATAACCTAACAAACTGCCATGTGGCCATTACTAACTGTTCCTGTTTTGCCTCTTTATGTCTTTGTCTCCATTCCTTCCCCTCATCCCCTTTTTATTTCATTGCTAGAGTATTTTAAAGCAAATTCAAAGTGTAGTCATTTCTTCTTTAAATATTTCAGTGTATATATATGTGTATGTATAGCTTTATTACATACATACGTGCATGTATATGTGTATTTGTAAATGTTTATATCCTTAAGAGATAAGGACTTTAAAAAACCTATGTACAATACCATTATTACATCTCACAAACTTGGCAATAATTCATCAATTATATATCTAGTACTCATTCCATTTTAAATTCTAAAAATGTGCTTTTACACTTGGTTTGGTTTCAATCATCAGCCACAAAAGGTCTACATGTGAATTTGACTGATAAGTCTTTTGAGTTTTCTCTAATCTAGAAGTGACTGTGTCTGTTAGCATTAGCTGCTAAATCATTGTGCATCTTAGGGGCTCACATCAACAACCTGTTACTTAGTGCAGGAATCTATGGTGTAGCAATTTGGGCTGGGTTCAAGAGTGATTAGGTTCAGGGTAAGCTCAAGTCTGGCTGGCATGTGGTGGGGTTGGGGGTATGGGGTTCACCTGAGATGGTTCATATTTGCTGTAGATGGTCTGATTCCCCAGAATCCTACCCTGGGTTTGTTCATGTGATGTCAGGTTTCCTTGAGCAGGAAGTGAGAAATTCTTGAGGCCTAAACATGTACTGTATGTGCTAATTTGTCACATTCCGTTGGCCAAAGAAGTCACAAGGCCCATTCAGGTTCAAGAGGGATGAAGTAAAATCCATCTTTTGATGGGAGAAGTTGCAAAGCTGTATTGCAAAGGAATAACTATGCAAGAAGGGGAAAGATTAGTTATCATTTTAGCAGTTTACTTACTTTTATTTACCTTCTAAATAATAACCCTTTAAACCTGCCAAAGAGTATATGTATCTAACATTTATATTTGAAGTTCAAAGCATTTGTAAACAAGTGGAAATTACTCACTTTACACATCATTAAGAAAGATTGGATTAGGATCTATAAGATCATTTTGTTCCTTTACAAAAATTTTATCTCAACTTTCCTTCAAATAGTAAGTTTAGTTCATGAAGGTATTTATTTCAAACATTCCTTTACAATGGCTTTGAGTCATTTTAATTTCAGTATATGGAGTATATTTTTTCCCTCTTTCCAGAGTTAACCAAATGTCTGGAAACTGTTGGGAAGGACATTCTATTTCTGTGGCACTGGGCAAAATTCAATAGAAGACAAAGAAAGCTATTTATAGAAGCTATCTATAGACTAAGGGCTTAAATTATATGGTGGTAAGACTTCTGCCAAATACTTTGCAATAAAGGAAAACTTTAAATTGTTAAAGACCTTGACAGGCTAACTTAGTCTGATAGTAAAGGAAGCAGTGAGAAGGCTGATAAAACAGTTGTTTCTGCATAGACAGCTTTAATTGGCACTAAACTTACAGAATTTACCTGTGATTTGCTGGAGCTACATTGTCCCATTTTATGAGAGCCAAGGTTTATTACAGATGTTCTAATTCCATGTTCAGTAAAGTCACATTGGTAGCTTGATATTGGCCACTGTGGGAGTATTTATAGCATAATAATTGGCGATTGTTACAAATCAGTCAACTCTCAACTATTTACAGCATACCACTTGTCTTTACCCCTATAAAGAATGATGGATGTCACTGCCTGGGAACATTGAAAGATTGCTTTTGTGATGGAGAAAAGTCATGGAGAAGAGGGAAGGGCTTCTCTTGGCGTTGTTTACATTATCTTGCGCTCCCAGATTGTTGACAGCCTAGTTGGATAGGAGTAAAACATGAGCATCTTGAGAAATGAGAAGAGGCAGAGACAGGGAGAGGGAGAGGAAGTGAACTTGTCCTCCACTTACCCTACTGACTGTCTTTCATCAGGCTCAGGCCAGATGTGCTCTTCAGCTTGCTTCAGCATCCTCTGAGCAAGAAGGCAGCAATGGAAGCGCCCCTTAGGTTATGGAATTTTGCCATTTGCCATTCCAGCCTGAGTCTCTTCCCTATCTCGGTGTTTCCCATCTGCAAAACAGAGATGGAACACTTGTTCCTTCCCACTATGCAAGAAGGTACTTTAATGCCAAGTGGCCTCTCACTGCAGAGTAAGAAATGGAATACAGTGAGACTGCTCAAGAGTCTTTCTGACACGGACTCTGCAGAGAAGGAAAAAGAAAAGGAGAGTTGGAAGCCCCCCGTTAAGACCTTGCTATCAAACATGTAGTTCATGGAACGTGGCATTCAAGTGACTCGGAAACTTATCAGAAATGCAAAAGCTCAGGTCTACTACATTAGAGTTTGCATGTAGAGAAGATTCCAGGTGGTTTTTATGCCCGTTCTAGTTCGAGAGTGGATCTAAGTGGTGATTTGCTCATGAGATTGGAGAAGTGCTCATATGTCTTCTTATATTTGATGCATTTCCATATTAATTATAGCTCCACTCTTTGTTTCTCCACTTTTGGGTTCCCATGTAAGCTTAGTGCTTAGCAAACAGCTTGGCCCTTCCAGGAACAACATTTACATAACCATCAGGTCAGAAGATGCATGTTGATTTGCCAGAAATAATGACATACCTACACTGAGAGCAGAGGGAAGATGAGTGTTGACTTCCCATCCTTAATAGCAGAAATCAATAGATATAAAATGTAACAACAAAAATGAGCAGTATCAGCATATTATTGGGACTATGAAGGCAATTACCAGCATTTTATAAAAAGCTAAATGATTTAGGCCTCTGGGAAGTAGGCCTATTTTTTTCCCTATTCTGTCTGTTTGGATCATTTATTCTTTTTTTAAAATATGTTCATGTATCATTTTGATATCACTTAAAGATATTATGCAATCTTGTATTTTACACATTCTTGAAAAACCATCTGAAATCCTTTCTGTGAACAATGTGGAAAACAAACAAGCAGACAAACAAAACCAATGATCTTTCCTATGGAGAACAAATAGCCTATCTAGTGACTAAAATAGGAAACAGTGGTTTATTCAAGGAAAAATACGCAAGCATAAAAAGTGAGAGAGGAATGAGCTGTTCATGTCAGCAATGACTTTATGTTGGTGACGTTATACTTGAAGGATAAGAAGAGGGAAAAATACAGAATGCTTTAGGGGAGAAGAGCAGAGCTGGAGCTGGGTGCCAGTGGCTCATGCTTGTAATCCTACCTACTCAAGATGTAGAGATCAGGAGGACCGCGGTTTGAAGCCAGCCCATGCAAACAGTTCGAAAGATCCTATCTTGAAAATACCTAACACACACAAAAAAAGGGCTGGTGGAGTGGCTGGCTGATGGTGTAGACCCTGAGTTTGAGACCTGGTACCACAAAGAAAAGAAAAAAAAAGAGCAGAGCTGGAGAAGTCTTGAGGCTGTGATACAGGGTAATATTCACAAGAGAAGTACATATTACTAGGAGAAGAGCTTTTCTCAGAAAGATTTCCCATAGTGATTTATCTCCCAGAGATGAAAGACTGGTGTGAACTCTAAGAGATAGAAACTATGAGTAGAGGTTGGAGGACCTGGACCCATGACCCATGAACCTTCATCTTGTCTTTAAGATGCTCTGAGCTCTCAGTTTCAAGAAACATAAGCAAGAAGTAAATATCTTGCAGCTCACAAATCTCCCTCACTTACTAAGGCTGGGGACAGCCATTTGGTTTGCTAATAGGTTTTATAAGGTCAGTGACAAAGTCAAGTCTTGACCTCAGTTTCCTTGACCTTAGTCCAGTGCTCTTTTTAGTTTATCCTTCTGGTATGTGACATAGCTGGGGAACAGATGGCTCAAATAGACTATAAACTCTGAGAATACAGAGATTGGGTTCAGCTTCTTCCCTGCTTAACATGCAAGGCCCATGGTAAACCTTTGTTGACTAAGTGAAATATACAGCACCATAAGTTGGCTGAACTCCTTGAAGCTTTCTATTTCACTGGGAGGAGTCCAGTTAATTCATCTTTTTAGATTCTCTTCTACAGAAAGAGGTTAGTTCCTTGCAGATAAGTGATTTACTATTTTTATCTCCTCAAGCCTTACAAGATCCCCTCACTATCCCTGTTCACTTGGTGTTCTCAGCCAGGGAGTGTTCACTTGTTTAGGATTCAAATCTTTCACTCTTCCTGCCTTTGAATAGCCCAGAATACAAGTCATTATTTCAGACCAGCTCTACTATAAGTTTTTTTTTCTATTTATTGAGATTAGCTTTGGCTATGGAAATATATGAATTGGATCTCTTTTTCACAGACTCAAAAGTTGAGCCGATGGCATCCCAGGAGTGGTATCTATCAGAAAAATCCTTATTTGGTTTAAACCAGGTCCTCTTCAGCCTGCTTTGCTGCAAAGAGGTAGCTGAGGTAATGCTGAGCCCAATAGCTCAGCTATGATCACTCACTGTAATTGTCTTTTAATGGATTGTCTTGAGAAGGGGGCTTGTGCATGAGATCTGAGTGTTGGTATCAGAGTTTCCATTTAGTTCAGGCAAAGATAGCCACTAAAGGCTATCTATCTGATGACTCCCACCTGTGTTTTAATAGGTGCCATTCCTTCTCAGGTGTCCTGAGCAATTTATTGAGAATGAACATGGGAAGAGGGGCATGGAGAGGAGAAAAGAAACAGCAAGCCATCAGCAGTTGAGTATCAGAGTTAGAAGCTGTATAGCTCAGTTTGGCTGCCAGAACATTCTCTAGGGCTCTGAAGTGTCCAAGTTCACGTTGTTTTTCTTTGGAGGAATTAGAGAAAGGTGTTTGTTGGCTGACCCACCACCTGTACCCTGTGGCTGAAACAGCCTGTGCAGGCCAGAGTGAAATGGTTAGTTATGCCTCCATCCTTATTAGTTATTCCAGGGCACTGCAGTTACCTTTCCAAAGGAGCAGGTACAAAGATCATGTTATCTGCACTGCCAAGGGGTGGACCAGAGAATATGCTGCCAAGACTTGGAATAGCTAGGGGTGATGGGCTAGTTTTTATGCAGCAAATTGGCCAGAGGGACTTTTAAAAAGTTGGCACCAGGAGTTTTCCTTGGTTTTTTTCCCCCTCTTTCTTTTTTTCAGACATTAATGAATGAAGTATGTTAAGCTTGTTTTCAATTATATAACAAGTCCCCATTCATTAGAAATCAAGGCAGGGATCTCAGCTGTACTTCAGTGACTTTGAAAGTACATTTCCCTACTCGGTCCAAGGTTGAGCAATTTCAGCATCAATGCTGCCAGCTTAGGTATCCTGGGAGTGATTTAATGTTTGCATAATCAGGACCAAGAACTGAATCTTTCTCACTTCAGTTTAGAGGGCTCAGAGCTTGTCATCTGTTTCTGGAATATGGAGTAATTAAAAATGCAGTGTTCCAGTCAGATGTAGTGGTACATGTTTATTATCCCAGCACTCTGGAGGTGGAGGCAGGAGGATCTTGAGTTCGAGGCCAGCCTGGGCTCTATAGCAAGTTCATGTCCGGTCTGTGCTTTTTAATACATTCAAGGGCAGCCTCAGCTGCACAGGGAGACCTTGTCTCAAAAAATCAAAGGCTGGAGATGTAGCTCAGTGGAAGAGAGCTTAGCATGTGCAAGGCACTGGGTTCGATTTTTATCACTGAAAAACAAAACAGAAAACCCAGGAGTTCCAACATTATTGTGTGTTGCCAGGGACAGGAATTATCATCCAGCCATGTGGGTTGCACTTTTGGATGTCCCAATTTACATTCTCCTCATGGTGATAACTCTGAAGGAGTATGTGTTCCACTGCGAACAAACGAACTCATCACTGTCATGTTTCTGGCCCCGATGCAAAAATACTGATCCTTGCCTTAGAAGTAAACGTGAATTGTGTGTGTGTGTGTGTGTGTGTGTGTGCGTGTGTGTGTGTGTCAGGCATACGAGAGTATATGGATGGGGTACACGTGAGGATGATGCATCATAGTACCAGTTTATCATTTGCAGCCAGTAGCCAATGGCACTCCTTTTTTTCTTTGTTAAATTTTGGTGACTCTGGGGTTTGAACTCAGGGCTTTGTGCTTGCAAAGCAGGCTGCTCTATCTCTTCAGCTGTACCTCAAGTCCATTTTGCTGTGGTTGTTTTGGAGATGGGGTCTTGAGAACTATCTGCCCTGGGCTGACCTCAAACTGTGATCCTCCTGATCTCAGCCTCCAATGCAGCTAGGATTATAGGTGTGAGCTGGGATGGTAAGGATGGTAGAGGAGCTCTGTAGATAGGGTGTGAGGCCAGACTGCCCAGATTCAAATCTAGCCTTGGCTGTATACTAACTCAATGACCTTTGAACACTCTGTGACTGATTTTCCTCAACTGGAAACAGTTAAAACCAGTATTGACTTCAGAGATTTGTTGTGATGGTAAAATACATTAAGGATTACAGCACACAGTCAGTACATGATTTATATTAACTATCACCTTGCAAAGGTGTGAACATTACACACAATATAAAATGTGTAAATGCACTTATGTAAATATAATTTCATTATATTTAATGTAGTTTGTGGAAATCTGTATTTTGTAAATATAATGTCAAAAATAGGCACGCATATATGTTTATTTATACATATATGTGAAGCTGAAATTAATGTAGATCTTTAATGAATGTTATTTTGAAGGACCAGGCATGGAGGCACATGCTTACAATCCCAGCTATTCAGGAAGCAGAGATTGGGAGAATTGAAGTTTGCCCAAACAAAAAGTTAGTGAGACCCCCCGCCCCTGCAACTCAACAAAAACACTGGGCATGGTGGTGCAGGCCTGTGGTATTAGTTACTCAGGAGGTGTAGACAGGAAGAGCTTGGTCTGAGGCTGACCCAGACAAAACCACGACACCCTATCTGAAAAATAACTAAAGCAAGAACGGGCTGAGGGCCTGGGTCAAGTGGTAGAGCACCTGCCCAGCAGGTATGAGGCCCTGAGTGTGTGAATATATATATAATATGTATATATATATACACATACATATTTTATGTATTGAAATATATATTTAATATATATACATATATATTAAAGAAATCTTATGAGATATCTTTTTGAAGAAAAGAATGATTTTTCTCTTTATCAGATTTATTTTTTTAAATCAAACATGATACTAACTGAGCCCAACCTGGGATGCTGAAGCTTTGAGGAGCTGGACAGCTGACTAGCTCTCTAACCACCAAGTACTTTGGAAGCTCTGTTTTTAATTTTTTAGTGGAAGAATAGAAGTGTGGAGAAAAGTTAGCAAGGGGGAAATTCCAAAGAGAGAGATGAGGAGGGGGAGTGAAGGTGAGAGAATGTAGGATCTGCTATCCCTGTACTGTGTGAGGGGCCAGGCTTGTAACTGATGGAGAAAGTGCACAGGGTTAGTGTCAGAGGTCAAAGGAGGTGGCTGTGAGAGGGTGTGGCCTGGGGAACCAGAGGCAGAGGGTTGCAGACAAAGAAGAGGGACATGGATGAGACACTTTGAGGACCCAAAAAGTAATTGGAGGAGATTAAAAAAAATTCTTGTAACAATAAGGTTGGGAGCTAAGAGCACTGTGGTTTTGGACTCCAGGTTATTATGGCTAGGAATATTTAGGCTGTCAACATAAATCTAGGCTTTTAGATTGTGGGGTGGATGAAAGTAGATTGCACTTATCTTCATAAATCCTTAATTGTCATCAATTATAAGATTTACCTTGGTTTAATGGTATCTTATTTTTTTGGAGGAAACTGGGGACTGGTTTTGAAGTGAAAATATACAAGTATGCACTAATTATAAATACACTTCAATATCAGAAATATCAAGAAGTGAAAAAAGTTGCATTTTAACCTTGAGAAAAGAAACATGAAATCATGGGACAATAATGCTGTATTATGTTGTATAATTAGACACCACAAGGACTGTTTCTTTCCTTTCCAAATGCTCAAAGGATATTTGATCTCTAAAGTGAGCTTCAATGTTTCCTTGCTTATTGAAGGACAAAGAAAGATTGGAGCAAGGCTTGGGGTGTGGTTCAAGTGGTAGAGCACCTGCCTAGCAAATACAAGGTTCTGAGAATCAAACCTCAGTACTGCCAAAAAAGAAAAGAAAAAAAAGGATTGGATTGACGTATAGAGTGATGGTTGTACATGATGCTGGGCCCAGTGCTTTGTATATATCTAGTTCTTTCTGTAATTGGAAGAAATAGTATCCTTAGCTCCATTTTATAGATGAGAAAAATAAAGTTCAGGAAATTTAAATAACTAGGAAAAAGGTCATAAAACTACTAGATGACAATGCTGAGATTTGACATGTGCTCTGTTTGGCTCTCTAAAACTCACATTTCAAGGATAGGAAAAGATGTATAAGCTTCAAACCCAAAAAAGGGGCAAGGTGAATTTGGAGAATCCTAGGAAGGGATCAGGCAGGGAGGATCTCATTGGGGCTTTGGAGGAGAGCATAGTTCTTTTCTTAGCTCCATAGTAACAGGTTAAAAAAAAAAAAACAAACAAAACCAAAAAAACTCATTGAACTTTGCATGCATTGTCTTTTAATCTAATGATAGCCTGAAAAGCTGCCTCAGCTTTTCAGGAAACTGAGGCTCAGAGAAGGAATTATTCACTTGGAAAACTTAAAATCTTGTGTGACCCCAAGTCGTCTGCTCATAACCAGTAAATTATTTTGTGACAAACATGACCTACATTTCCCCTAACAAGTTAGGACTCTTCCATAGTCTTTCCTAAACTTCCCTTTCATCTTCAGTCCCTGTTCTAAATCCCCCAGGGTTTATGTGACTGTTTTGTGAAGCAACAGCTTTGTTTCTGAGCTCACGATGTAAGAACCACAGGGTGGCAGTATAACCTTACATGGTTCAAACAGGAGGGAAAAGCCAGACATCTTCCCCACTCAGGCTCAAATCTCACAACAGACCATGGACAGGCACACGGCCAGTTCAGCTTTCCCAGATGCAAACACACAGGATGCATTCCTACCAACTCACCTGGAGGAGAAAGTATCCCAGAGACCTCAGCTGACTGACAATGGTGGTCCCAACACCATGACAACACGGGGTCTCCAGGAAGACTGCACAGACACCAGGAAATGCAATACTATACATTTTTAAATGTTCTGCATCCTGATTTTCACTCCTTCCACCTTAAATAGGTTTTAGGCTTTATGGAATCTGTGCTTGCAAGGTACAGAAGTGGTGAAAGAATAAGGAGAATACAGGGAAAGGAAGAGAGCAGGGTTTTGGAATCAAAGGGCATGAACTTGGAGCTCCCTGGCTCCTTTGGGGCTGCATATTAACTGTGACACCCAATACCCCTGGACTTACTTCCTATGCATGACATGGCTGAGCCAGCGTCCGCACGGGAGTTTGTTGGGTATATTGAGGCAAAGTCATGTTGTATCTTTGGCTTCTTAATCATGGAAATTATGTTTTTCTTTGGGCGTTGGCTTCCTTTGCCTACAAAGACATGTGAACTAAGAGAAAGACCAAGTTCAGTCTTATCAAAAGAGAAAGTGAACAGCATCATCTAAGGAAGAAGAGAATTCTCGTTGCTCTAATAACAAAAATATTCATGAGGCTAACAGAACAAATGGAGTTTTTCTTTGATCTCTGCATCATTTTGTTATAGGGGCAATAAAAGATAATAATGTTTTTCCTTTTTTGTGGTATTGGGGTTTGAACTTGGGGACGGATGCTTACTAAGCAGGCCTCTACGATAATCATATTTTCAAGAGGAGGAATAAGATATAGACACAGAAATGTGTTGATTTCTAAAGGTTCCTAAGAACTAGTTAATTTTTTTCTTTCACAAGTCATTCTTCACATGTGCCTGTGTTGTCTGGACCTAATAAGGATGAGGAGTCTCTGTTCCCTTGATTGAAACCTGGCTGTGTTATTTACTGGCTTCCGGACTTAAGGCAAGTTCTTAATACTATGCCCAGTTATAATAACAATAGTTACAATATACTTGTGGCCCAGGATTTCAGCCACAGCTGGGAATCAGTTAATATTTGAAATTGCTTAAGGAACAAGAAAGAGATGAACTGGTCCTTCCTTGTAGCTCTGTGTTGAAAGATGGCTCAGATCATCCCTCTGAGATCCTGTTGTCTAGATCATGGTGTCTTTTTTACTTAACATTGCATTCCTGGAGACCAGCTGGGAGCTAAAGATACTTTGGGCTAGAAGCTTCAGCCAGGCAGTGGGGTCAGAGGAGTCCCTGGTTTCCACTGGTTCACAGGACAGATGTCTGCACATATCATGCCACTTTTTAACATAATTTCAACTTTTTTACTTTCCCCTTGTCATCTTTTGTAATAATACTCCTATTTGAAATTAAATGCCATTATGTCCTTCTCACAACCCTCTTTGTGAAGTTGAGGATTATTACAGGAGCATGTACATTATACAGATTGATGGTTTTCAAATAGTGGTGCCCAGTCCAGCAGAATTGGTATCACCAAGGAGCTTGTTAGAAATGCAAATGTAAACACTTACTGGATCCAAGATCCTGAGGTGGTAGTGCCTAGCAACTTGGGCTTTACCAAACTCTCCAGGTGATGCTTGATAAGTTTGAGAAGTCTTTCCTCCAGCCTCAAAATGTCACCTCTGTTCCACGGGAGGCCATGTTTCCAAGAACCCAGCCATTGAGATCAGACTCAGGGTGGTCGTATCTACATTTGTCATATTAGCTCTGCATTTTGCCCGTAGAAAACCCAGTAGCATTTGAAATCCTTCTTAAAACCAAACCTAGATCTCTCACTCTACTCTGTAAACAAATTTTTGACATGTTTCCCTCTGTTACTCATTATTGTAAATCACAAGGTAGAAACATCAACTTTAAAAAAATCTTAACACGTATATTTCATTTTCTACTGACTTTTCTCATAGTGTACGTGTGTTCATCAAGAAAAAAAGCAGCTTGTTTTCATCATCTTTAATCCTGAGACTGAAAACTGATTTTAGATTTTGCCTGAATAGATGACAGCAATTATGGTTGCTTGGACTATTATAGTACTAATAACACTACAGACAAAACCAATACGTTAGATAAGGCAAACACAGCCAGGTAATCTATCAAAAATAACTGTCACACTTATTTTCTTACTTAATTCTTCCTTTTGCTATATGCATAATTTTTTTTTAAAAAAGGAGAAACCAAGTCTAAGTTTACACCTTTCTCTTCAGGCACTATATGATTTTTGGGGGGCTGTCATAAGATCTTGAACAGGACTTTCATTTGGAGTAACAACAAATGCAACAACAAATGCATAGCAGGTGATTTCTATGGGCCAAGCACTGGAAGAGAGTGGTCTGTGTCATACTGGATCCACAATATAGCTCAGTGAGTTAGGAAATACTAATGGGAAGATATTACAAAGGGCAAACAACTTGCCTGTGTCACACACATCCTTAAGGTGTTATGAGCTAGGATTCAGACTTAGAATGGTGTTTTATAAAAGTTAATTTTAATTGATTAGCACAAATTGTATATGTTTATGGCACATAACATGATGTGTTGATATATGTATATATTGTAGAATGTCTAAGTCAAGCCATTTAATATACACATTGCCTCAAACTTGTTATCGTGTGGTGGCACTTAAAATCTTTTAGCAATTTTCAAGAATGTAATATTTTGTTATTAGCTATAGTCATTGTGATGCACAACAGCTCTCTTGAACTTACTCCTCCTATCTAACTGAAATTTTGTGTCTTTTGACCAATGTCTCCCCAGTCCTGCAGCCCCCAGCCTCTGGTAAACTCCATTTTACCTTTGTTCCTATCGGTTCCACCTTCTTACTCACCACACGTGAATGAGATCATGTGATATTTTCTCTCTGTGTATGACTTCTTTCACTTAGCATAATGTCCTCCAGGCTCCTCCATGTTGCTGCAAGCGACATGATTTCATTCTTGTTTTAAGGCTATATATAGTATGATAGTATTTCATTGTGTATAGGTACCATATTTTCTTGATACATTTATCAGCTGATGGACACTTAGGTTACTTCCATTTCTTCCTGACTATTGTGAATAGTGCTGCAATAAATATGAAAGTGCAAATGTACATTTGACATACTAACTTCATTTCCTTTTGATGTATAACCAGCAGTTGGATTGCTGAATCATATGGTGATTCTATTTTTAATTTCCTAAGAGACCGCCATACTGTTTTCCATAACAACTGTGCTAATTTTTATTCCCACCAATAGTGTGCAAGAATTCCCTTTCATCCACATCCTTGCCAATCCTTGTTATCTTTTGTCTTTTTGATAATACCTTCTAACAAGTGTGAGGTTGTATCCCATTGTGATTTTTGACTATCTGTTTTGATTAATGATGTTGAATATTTTTCATATACCTAATGGCCATTTGTATGGATTTTTTTTTGAGAGCTATCCATTCAAGTCTTTTGTCCATTTTTAATAAGATTATTTTTTCTTACTATTGAGTTGTTTGAGTCCTGTATTTATTTTGGATATTAACCTCTTACTGAAGCGGGCTAGGATTGCATAGGGAAAGAAGTGCTAAAATGGCTCATGAAACTGCAGAGCTGCATTATAGGAGGGTATCATGTGACCATCCAAACAGTGAAACTAAGACCTTGCCAGAACCAACTGGGCCCAACATGGATGACCAAGAAGACCACTGACTGTCCTTTCCTTCTTTTAAAGGGTATCTCCATATCATTAGCCTGGAAGAATTGGCTGTTCCCATTATGCATCTGATGCTGTAACACACTGAAATCCCCATATAAGGACAGAAAGAGGGGTAAATCCTATTCTGGGAAAACCCTTACCCATTCCAGAAAACTCTCTCCCCATCCAATTAGCTCATGAATAATCTTCCTCTCAATTAATCTTGATCATAAAATGTGCTGTCCAAAACTTCAAAGGGTACAACTCACTCTGAGAACACCTGCACTCATACCTTGAGTGTGTACTGCTGGTTGAAATAAGAGCCTTCTCCCAATTTCTTGCTTCATCTTGTCTCTGAATTCTTTTTCTGATTTGGAAACACTGGATAGAAATCTCAGTCTTTCTATCTCTCTCTAAGGCCTCCTCAGTCCTTCACAGATGAAAACGTCATCAGATGTATGGTTCGTAAACATATTCTCCAATCCTATGGATTGGCTATTTTATAGGTTGCCTCTTCCCTTCGTCAATTGTTTCCTTTACTGTGCAGAAGCTTTTTAGTTTGATGTAATCCCATTTGTCAATTTTTGCTTTTACTGTTGATTTTGGGGGGATTATACTAAAATGTCATGTCCAACCGAACCAATGTCGTGGAGGTTCCCCCTGTATTTTCTTCTAGTAATTTTATAGTTTCAGGTCTTAGGTATGAGTCTCTAGTTCATTTTGGTTGATTTTTATGTACAATGTGAGATGAAGGTCAAAATCCGACAGCACTTGTTCTTAGCCTGTGTGGACAGGATCCCTGGAGACACTGCAGCTGAGCAGTATCTTGACTTTTTAGAGAAGAGAATTTTTATGATATTTGAGGACCACTTTTTTTATATCCAGCAAGACTCTACCAAAAACTTGACTCCTTCAAGCCATAAGTCTTTGCTATTTGGGAAACAGGAGTCACTCACACCCTAATTATCACATCAATTGCTATTGATGGTTAGTTTTGTCAGTGCCTTATCTCCTACCTGAAAGGATTTTAGACAACTGTAAAAGGTCTCACATAATCCCATAGGTAATTTTATCTACAGATAAGAAGGGCAGAACTTTCCTAAGAAGCCACACTCTAAGTGGTTATTTTAAATTAATTCAAGTTAGTTCTGATATTTTCATCCTACAAAGAGCCCAGGTGCAGTTCCAGCTTGAGAAATCCACCTACCCTTCCCATGGGAAAGTATTTTGAATAAGAGCAAAAGGATAATTGCAAATTGCTTTGCCAGTATTTGAATGGTACAGAAATATATCAAGCAAGAATGAATTCAAAGTTTTTCTAGAATTAGATTTTAACATCTCAATTCATTAGGACCTTGAGCATTGAACAGAGCACCTGAAGAGAAGATAAAATACCACTCTCCCTCAAGCTTCCTGGTTTCTTGTTCCTGTTTCCAGTGAAAACAATTCCACTTTCCTCCTTACCCTGATTCCTCGTCCTCAAAAGGCTGAGCAGGTGGAGTGAGGCAAGCATATTATCAGCCATCCTTTAATTTGGGTTTTTTGGTCCCAAGCCTCTGTAATAAGCCACCAGTACAATAGTTCATGGTTACCTTTGGTGTCAGCAGTAGTGTTTCTCATTACTAAGAAGTTACTTGTGCATGAACTAGATAGAGTTGCATGCCACAGTGCTATTCAGAAACTTGAAGTTTCAAATTCAGATTCCATTTGTAGATTTTGGGGTTCTGGAACAGCTTTATGGAGCTACAATTCACATAGCATGTAATTTACATACTGTACAATTCAATGGTTTTCAGTAGGTTCACAGAGGTTGCAACCAACACCACAATCAATTTTAAGGTATTTCTGTCACTCCAAAAAGAAATTCTATAGTCTTCAGTTACCACTCTAATTTTCCCATCTCTCCACCACTCCCAGCCCCAGGCAGTCCCAATCGTGTTTCTGTGTCTATAGATTTGCGTAGTTTGAACATCTCGTACGCATGGAATTTCCAATGTGTATACTTGGCTAAGTCAGTGAGCAGGCAGTATGCTATGATGACTACAATAAGGGACAGATCTGCTTTCTCTCCTGCTTCCCTGCCTACCGCCTGTGCAACCATGGGAAGAGCCCAGCCTAATTTGCACTTTCTTTGCTTGCCAAATGAAGATTTTTTTTCATTAAAAAATTTTAAATTTTGCAATCATTTCAAACTTACAAATAAGTTGAGAGAATACCACACCTTTTGTACTACCTCTGCCCTCCCCCCATATACTCCAACTGTTAATAATATTCTATTGCAGATATTTTATCATGCTCTCTTTCTGTGGATGTATCTTTCAAACCATATGCAAGTAAATTGCAGGTGCTTCATTATCCCTAAATATGTTAGAACTTATTTCATATTTTTTGTACATAAAAAAATCAAAAAAGCAGAATACAGACATTGATGCCACAGAACTATTATCTAATCTATAGCTCTCATTCATATATTGCCAATTGTCCCAGTAATGTTGAGGATCACCTTTGTTGTTTCCATGTTTAATCTCTGACAGTTTCTCAGGCATTCTTTGCTTTTCTTACCTGGACATTTGGAAGAGAATAGTCCACTTCTCTGATAGAATGCCCCTCGATTTGGGTTCCTCTGATATTTCCTATGATCAGAATAGGTTATGCATTTTTCTCACTAAGTTCTTCTTAGTCTTTCCATACATGTCGATTTATCCCATCACTGAGGATCACTTTGATCACTTGACCAAGGATATATCGGTGTTTTCCACTATACAATTACTATCTTCTGCTTTGCAGTTATGACGTGTTTTAAGAGGAGATACTTTAAGAATGTTGTAACAGATGCTTAAAAGCTGCTTTTGCTGAAAAACATGGACTCCTTTCCTGAGCCCACAAATTAACTTAAAGCAGGAGAGAAATTTGGCATCTCTGCCACCATCTTGTGTTTGTCTTTGCTCTAAGTCATTCTCTCTGCAATCATTTTGCAATTGCCTAGGGTCCCAGGAAGGACAAGACTTATTGATAACATGTTTACAAGGATAAATGCAAACTGTCCCAAAGGAAGGGAACATTAGAGCCTGTCCAGGACCAACTTCTTTGGAAGAACAAGGACTGAGATATTGTTCCACCAGGCCCCACCCAACTAGTCCTGAGACGAGCTACTAAACCACCTAATGGCCACCTCTGACCATCAGAACATACCGTGACCTGGACTGTTCACTAATTATACACACCTTTCTCTCCTTGCCCCCAGTTCTTTCTCTATTTAAGCTTATACCCGAAGACTTAAATAGAGAAGGAAGCCTATACAGGTTCATGCCTGTACCACAAAGGTGGCTGAAGATGAACTGAAATCCTGTCTTCCTGTAGCTGCCTGAGCCAGGTAATAAATCTCCTTTCTCTGCCCTTCAGAGGCTGTTTATTTGGACCCCTGACATGTGGAATTCCAGGAATTTGAACATGGGGTCTAAAACTCCAGTTTTACTTTTACATCAATATCTTGTTTCTCATTACGCTTTTACACATCAGTTTAAGCATCCATTGATGATTTGTGGCCATCAATTATTACTCTGATTGCCACATGATGATTTGGTTTATTGTCTGGATTCTATCGTAAGATAGAGCATTTCATTATAACCATTATTATATCATTATTAATTTATTTGTCTTTTAGTGGTACTGGAGTTTGAACTCAGGGCTTCATACTTGCTAGGCAGGTACTCTACCACTTTAGCCTTGCTTCTAGACCTCTTTGCTCTGGTTATTTTGAGATAGGGTTTCACTTCTTGCCCAGGCTGGCCTGGACTGTGAGCTTCCTTTTTAAGCATCCCCCCCATCACTGGGATGACAAGCTTGTACCACCACACCCAGCTTTTTTCAGTTGAGAGGAATTATCCAAACATTTTTGTGCAGGCAAGCCTGGATCTGACACCCTCCCAATTTCAGCCTCACACATGGTTTGGGATGACAGGTGTCCACCACTGTGCTCAGCTATGGTTGAGTGGAATCTTACAAACTTTTGCCTGGATTGACTTTGAACGATGTTGCTCACCATCTCAGCCTCCCAAGTATCTAGGATTGCAGTGTGAAACACTGGTGCTCCCGTCATTCATAAGTACTTCATTACTTTCTAGTTTTAAAAGATGTTTAGAATTTTTTTGTGTGTGCCCTGTTCCATCAGCTCTGGAATCAGCTATTTCTGCAAAGAGCTCTGATTCTTTTAGTGAAGAGAAAGTTTAGAACGTGAGTACTAAGGGTGTTCATTTCCTGGGACTCATTACTTTTAGACCCACTCAGTTCAGGAGTTAGGAAATACATGCATGCACACATGTCGATGTCTGTATGTCATCTGCACACCTGCACGAGAAAACACTTAGACTTCCAGTTCTAATCAGTGCCCTATGATTCATTCAGACCTTCTCCCTTTTCATACTTGTACCTTCATTCTTAGTCAGTGAGAAACCTGGATCCTGTTATTTGCATATTTACTTATTTTTTAAAGTTTGCATTCTCCCACAGAAGTGATGTGTTTTGAGGAATGCCCCCTGGAATTGCATGTTTTTTATTCCCTCTGTGGCCGCTGCTCTGGTCTTCCAGATCTCTTTCAGTATTCATGCTCTCAGAGTAGATTTTTCTCTTTCTGGAAGTGAGTTTAAATCAAGCTGAGGCTTTGTCCATGCTGCTCTCTTTGCTCTCTTGGAGTTCGTCTGTTCAGTTCTTACACTCAGCCCAGGCTTGCTGTTTAAGTTTGAGACATAAATCCCTGAGAGTTAATGTTGCTTTTTCTATTTTGAGGTTTGCGCATTCTCTGTTTTCTATTTCTACTGAGGGTGTGCATTTCAAATACCTTTATTTATTGTTGTTACATACTGTTTTTGGAGGAAATGTAGAGTCTTAGATGTAAGGGTTAACTTTGTCCTCAGCTCCCTGGAAATTCATCCAAATAAGGATTTTTATTTTGTGAAGAGCAAGTTCTATAATCTATGTAGAGTGCTAAGTATATGTATGTGAGAGAGAGAGAGAGAGAGAGAGAGAGAGAGAGAGAATATATTCATGAGTGAGTGCAAGCTCATGAACTTGTTTTTTGTTTATGAGAACCTCACTTCTATTATAACAGTATTGATCTAGTCATGAGGACAGAACTGTCATTGCTAATCAGTCCTTAAAGGTCCCACCTCTCAATACTGTTGCATTGGATATTAGGTTTTGAAAATATAAACTTTGGGGCCCATTCAAACCAGGGTATCATTGCTAAGATTTTTTTCTAAGCATATATAGTAAAAGGATACAGAACACGATAAGCAATGGAAGAAGACACATGGGGTGAAGTCCAGAGATGACAGGTACAAGCTCCTCTCATGAGGGAGTCACATAGGATGCACATAACTCCTCGAGTAAGTTGTGACAGTAAGTGCAAAACATTGCCAACCAGAGAAGCTCATTAGAGACTAAGTGCCCAAGATTTTATTATTTTATTGGAGGCTTTTTACCTAGGCATGCTCTGTTTAGCATGTACAAAAATTCTAGGTTTCTAAAAGAAAAGTGTTTTTCTTTTGTTTGTGCAAATGCTTAGGTACAGAAAATCACTCATCACTCATCCTGAAATGTAAGATGCCACCCAAAGGATAAAAGGCCAACTCATAAACAAGACACTTAATGTAGAGCAGTCAGGCCTATTCTAACTTTTTTCCTGCAAGACAGTTTTGGTAAAGATTTTTCACACTTGAGCCAAGTAATATGCTTATGATTTCGTCCAAGTAATATGATCATGTGTCCGTTCTTGTGCAACTTTTTGTTTTCCCCTAGAGTCAATAATTGTTTCTTCTATGTTATTGTTATGGTTTGTTTGTTTAGTTTTTTGGGTGACTATTTCTAACTATTGCCCTAATCCAAGTCCAACAGAACTGTATGAGAATGGTAAACAGTAAAGTTTGAAAGGTAATCTGAAGCTGTAAGAAGTTTTGAGTGTCATGTGCTATGGACTCAATGTTTGTGCCCCTCCAAATTCCTGTTGAGAATCTTACCCTCAATTTGTTGTTATTAAGAAGTAGGGGCTTTGGGAAATAATTGGGTCATTTTGAATAGGATTAGTGTCCTTACAGAAACTTGACAAAGCTTGCTTTCTCTTTCTGCTCCTCACCTTGTGAGGATACAAAGAGAAGACACCATGTACACTCAGAAGCAGACTCTCACAGATAACATGTCTGCCAGCACCTTGATCTTGGACTTCCCGTTTTCCAGAACAGTGAGAAATAACTGTTTGTTGTTTAAGCCTATAGTATTTTTGTTAAAACAGCTAGAGTTGAGTAGGACATCATGCAAAATAGTACTGTGGGTTTTTGTTGTTGCTGTCATTTTTGTAAATTGTGAAGCCATTAAAAAGGAAGAGGAAATTTGATTAAATTCAGTCTTTAGAAAGATTGCTCTGCTGGAGGAGGGACAAGAGTGGGTTAAGGCAGAAAGTCAAGAGAGAAGTTAAACTATGTCCATAGTGCAAGGCGCATATGGTAAGGATCGGATCTGCAACAGAAAATATGGAAAAAAATAGAAAAACAAAACAAAACAGATGTTTGACCAGAGTTGGGGAATGTGGTAAAAAGATACCACACTGCAGATAAGTTGCCTTTTCCCCTCCACCCTCTTGCTAGTTCCTCCCAAACAGTCTCTCTTTTATATTCATGTCATGTTATTATTATTATTATTTACATGTAATTCCACATATGGGAAAAAACATGTGATATTTGTCTTTCAGAGCATGACTTATCTCACATAACACGATGATCTCCAATTCCATCCATTTTTCTGCAAATGACATAATTTCATTCTTCTTCATGGCTCAAAAATACTCATTTCTTTCTTCATTTCTTTGTTAATGGGCACCTACACTGATTTCATAGTTTGGCTAATGTGAATAGTGCTATAATAAACATGGGTGTGCAGACATCTCTACTGGATGTCAATTTACATTCCTTAGGATATGTGCCCATAGTGATATAGCAGGATTAAATGGTAATTCTAGCTTCAGTTTCTTGAGGAAACTACATACTGATTTCCATAGTGACTGCACTAACTTCTATTCCCAGCATCAATATATATAAGTTCCATCTTCCGCAACACTCCCCCCTCACCGCTCCACCAATCCTTACCAGCATTTGTTGTTTGTTTTCTTGATAAGCCATTTTGGCTGGGGTGAGATAGAATCTCAATGTCCTCTTGATTTATATTTCCTTAATGGGTAAGAATGTTGAACATTTCTTCATGTATTTACTAGCCAATTGTGCTTCTTCTTTTGAGAACTATCTGTTCAACTAATCTTCCCATTTGTTAATTGAACTAATTCATCTTTTGTTGTTTAACTTTTGAGCTCTTTGTGTATTCTGAATATTAATCCTTTGTCCAATGAATGGCTTGCAAAGATTTTTCCCATTCTGTAGGCCAGCTCTTCATTCTGATTACTGTTTCCTTTAATATATAGTAACTGTTTAATTTGATAAATCCCATTTGTCAGTTCTTGCTCTTACTTCCTGAGGTGCTGAAGTTCTATTCAGAAAGTCAGTCCTATGGCTACCTTTTTGCTTTCTTTGTGTTTTCGTGTGGCAGTTTCAATGTTCTATGTATAAAAATAAGATCTTTGATCCACTTGGAATTGATTTTTGTTCATGGTGAGAGATAGGGATCTAGTTTCAGTCTTCTACATGTGGATATCCAGTTTTCTCAACACCATTTGTTGAAGAAGCTGTCTTTCTTCCAACATATGTTTTTGGCATCTTTGTCAAAAATCAGATGGCTGTAGTTGTGTGGGTTTATTTCTGGGTATTCACTTCTATTACATTGATCTACGTATCTGTTGTTAATATCAGTACATGCTATCTTTGTTGCTAAGGCTCTGAAAATTTGAAGATGGGTATTGTGATACCTCCTGCATTGCTCTTTTTGCTCAGGATTGCTTTGGCTATTCAAGGTCACTTGAATGACCTTTTAGGATTGATTTTTCTGTTTCTATGAAGAATGACACTGGGATTTTGATGGTAAGTGCACTGAATCTGTAGATTGTTTTTGGTATTAGAGCCATTTCACAATATTAATTCTGCTGATTCATGCACATGGGAGGTCTTTCATTTACTAGTATCTTCAATTTCTTTCCTCAGTGTTTTACAGTTTTCATTATAGAGGTCTTTCACCTCCTTACTTAAGTTTATTCTTAGGTATTTTTTTTAAGGCTAATGTGAGTGGAATTGTTTCCTGAGTTCTTTTTTTAGACTGTTTGTTATTGTTATAAAGAAAATTTAACTGACTTTTTTGTTACCAAAAGTGTTTATCAGATATAAGATTTTTAGTGGAGTCTTTAGGTTCTTTTAAATATAGGACCATGACATTTACAAAGAGGAGTAATTTGACTTTTTCCTTTCTCATTTGTATTACTTTTCTCTCTTTCGCCTTTTGCTCTGGCTAAGAATATAAACGCGATATTGAACAAGAACGGAGAGAGTGGGCATCTTTAGCTCGTTCCTGACTTCAGAAGAAAAGGTTTCAGTTTCTCCCGATTTATTGTCGTTATGGCTATGGGTTTCTCATACATAGCCTTTATTAGTACAGTCCTTCTAATCCTAGTTTCTTGAGGGCTGGTATCATTAAAGCATGTTGAATTTTTTTTTTTTAAGGGTAAAATCACAGTATATTTTTAAACTTTTGAGGACTGTTGTTAAAATACAGCTCTATTTTTTTGCATATTTCTTTGTTTTTCTTTTATTCATATGTGCCTACAATGTTTGGGTCATTTCTCTCCCCTTCCCCCTGCCCCCTCCCTTTCCCCTGCTCCCTCCCTCTCCCCCCCACCCCCTCAATACCCAGCAGAAACTATTTTGCCCTTATCTCTAATTTTGTTGAAAGAGAGTATAAGCAGTAATAGGAAGGACCAAGGGTTTTTGCTAGTTGAGATAAGGATAGCTATACAGGGAGTTGACTCACATTGCTTTCCTGTAGTATGTTGAATTTTATCAAATATATTTTCTACCGAGATAGATCATCTGTTGAGATGATCATGTGATTTTTGTTCTTTATTCTGTTTACATGCTGTGTTACATTTATTAATTTGTGTATAGTGAACCATCTTTACATCCCGGGAATGAAACCAAATTAATTGGTTATAGTGTATGATCTTTTTAATGTGTTGTTGAGTTTAGTTAGGAACTTTTACTGAGAATTTTTGTGACTATGTTCCTCGTGGAAATTGAACTATACTTTCATTTTTTTGTTGTTGTGACCTTATCCAGCTTTGGTATTAGGACAATACTGGTTTCATAAATGAGTTTTATAGCACACCTTCCCTTTTTATTTTATGGAATTATTTGAGGAGTTTTTTTGCTTGTTTGTTTGTTTTGTTTTTGCAGTACTGGGGCTTGAACTTAGGGCCTTCACCTTGAGCCACTCCACCAGCCCTATTTTTGTGAAGGGTTTTTCATAAAACCCTATCTCAACAGGGTCTCTTGAACTTTTTGCCTGGGCTGGCTTCGAACCACAGTCTTTCTGATCTCTGTCTCCTGAATAACAACGATTACAGGCATGAGGCACTGGTACCCAGCTTTTGAGGAGCTTATTGTTCTTAAAGTTCTGGTAGGATTCAGCAGTAAATTCATCCAATCTTGGGTTTTTCTTTGTTGGGGGATTCTTTATTACTGCTTCAATTTTATTGCTACAATTAAGTAGCTCATATACTTTTGGTTCAATTTTGGTAGGTCATACATGTCTAGGAATTTGCCCATTTCTTCTAGATTTTCTAGTTTATTAGCATATGTTTTCAAAGTATTTCTTAATGATCCTTGATACTCATTGGTGTTTGTTATGTTCTCTCCTTTTAAACTTCTAATTTTCTAAATTTGTGTCTTTTCCCTCTTTTGGTTACTGTGACTAAGTTTGTTAATCTTATTTATCTTTTCAAAGAACTAACTTTTTGTCCCATTGATTCTTCTTCCTGTTCTTTGAGTCTCCATTTAATTAATTTCTGCTCTGATCTTTATTGTTTCTATCAGTCTACTGCCTTTTGAATTTGGCATGTTTTGCTTTCTAAGATCTTGAGGTGCATTATTGATTTAATATTTTGAGATCTGTCTGAGTTTTAATGTAGGTGCTTATAGCTATAAAATTTCTTCTTTGCACTGCCTTTGCTATGCTGTAGGTTCTGATGATCTGTGTTTCTATTTTCTTTTGATTCTAGGAATGTTTTAATTCCCCACCCCCCTTATTTCTTAAATGATTCACTGATTATTCAATAGTGTATTGCTCCTTCTCCATCTGCTTAAATATTTCTCATAGTTGCTTTCGCTATTGATTTGTAGTTTTATTCTATTGTTCTCTGAAAAAATACACAAAGTTATTTCAATTTTCTTGCATTCGTTAAGACTTTCTGTACAGCCTCAGATATGATCTATTTTGGAGAAAGTTCTGTGGGCTATGGAGAATAGTGTGTATTTTATAGTTGTTGTGTGGGATATTCTCTAGATGGCTGTTATGTCCATTTGATCTATGGTGTTATTTAGTTCTGAAGTTTCTTTATTGATTGTTTTGTCTGAATGGTCCTTATATTGGTAAGAGTGTGGTATTGAAGTTACCCATTACTAGTGGGTTGGGTTCTATCTGTGCTTTTATGTACAGTAATGCTTGTTTTTATGAAATTGGATGTTTGATATTTTGTGCTTATATGTTAACATTTGTTATGTTCTCTTGATGAATTGCTTCATTTACCTATATAAAGTAACTTTCTTTGTCTCTTCTGACTAAGTTAAGTTTAAAGCCTGTTTTGTCTGACCTGAGTATAACTACTCCATCTGGTATGAGTATAGCTACTCCTGCTTGATTTTGGGTTCCATTTACTTGGAATATATTTTTCCATCCTTTCACATTAAGCTTGCATTTGTCTTTGCCAGTGAGGTATATTTCTTATAAGCACCAAATGCTTAGGTCTTGTTTTTAAATCCATTTCACCGGTTTGTCTTTTGACTGCAGAATTGAGACCATTGACACTCAGACTTATCAAAAGGTATGTAGTAATTCTTGTCATCTTGTTTTTGAAATGTGTGATTCTTTATTAATCTTCATTTGCTTATCCATTCATCTAGTGAGATTTATTCTTTCCCATATTTTCATTGCTGCTTTTGACTTCAGAAGTATATAGGGTTTCTTTAAATAGTTTCTGCAGTGCTGGATTTGTGTTCATGAATTCCTTTAGTTCTCATCTATCATGGATTGTTTTTATTGTTCCTTCATTTATGAAAGGTGGCTTTGCTGGATACAGTAATGTACATTGGCAGTATTTTCTTTCAGGGCTTGAAATATACCATTCCATGTACTCTTTACTTTTAGAGTTTCTATTGAGAAATCTGCTGTTACTCAGATGGATTTCTCTTTATATATGACTTGACACTTCTCTCTTGCAGTTTTTGATATTCTTTCCTTGTTCTGTATATGCAGTGTTTTAATTATAACATAATATAACATGGAGAGGTTCTTTTCTGGTCTTATCTGTTTAGTGTCCTAACAGTCTCCTGTACCTGGATGGCCATCTCTTTCTCATATCTTATTCCACAGGTCTCCTAATTTGTGCCCCTAGGACCAATAAGTATACAAGCCTAGGTGTGTCCCCAGAGTGCATCAGAAGATGGAGGAAAGACAGCACTGAATTCTGCAGAAATAGTGGAAAAATGAGGGACTTTGGCATTGCCAGCCAGTCTCAGTGCTTTCAGGCCCCATCCAGCAGCTAATCACACTGTGGGTAGGAGGAAGTTGAGGAAATCATGTAGTCTATCAGCAAACACTCACAGTGGGATAACAGCTCCTGATAGCTGGTTCCAGTGCTTCTAGACACTGCCCAGCAGTTCTGCACCCTATGGGATGGAGGGGTCTGGGAAAATAGTGTGGTTCTCAGGACCTGTATTCAGAGTTCTCAGTCCTGTCTGGTGCTGGGAAGCACTTTCTGGAGTCTAAGCACTCCATCAGTCATAGGCTTTGTGCTTTGTTTCTTGTAGCGATGCTTAGGTGTTCGGACTCGCTCCTCACCAGAGAAAGTGGGGCTACCAATATCCATGCCCTTCACAGCAAACTCCCCACTGCTTAAACTTCTCAGTGGACCCTTGTCAGACCCTTTCCTTGTCCATGAGCACCTCTCTTGGACATTTCCCATCCAGACTCTGTAGCAAGGTGTCCCAAGACTCTCTAAGCGATGATTGTTCCTTGTTTTCAAGTCCCCACAGTAGCTCAGTCTTGAACCGTAGGAGTCTGTCAAAATGGTGCCTCCACTGTATCTCTCCAAAATATGGTGAGCAAAATAGTCCTTTTTGATGCTAGCCTGTCATGCAGGAGAAGTCACTGCTGCATCAAAATCCTCACACTGTGTTTTAAGGATTGGGGGAGGTGGGTGTTTGTCCCATAGCTAGGTCTTCCTGTCTGTTGCCAAAGCCACTTGGTGTACCTTGTGGTGGAAGCTTTTTAGGTTACTTCCTACTTTATTCTGTCAACTTCTTTTTTCTCTATGTCTTTTAGCTGTCCTTTTCCCTCTTGTGGTTCCCACTGTATGCTCTCTATCTCCAGAATACTGTCTCTCCTTTGTTACCCTGGCTCTTCTCATTTAGAGTCAACCAGAGAAAGTTTCTACTCACCATCTTCCCTCACTTTCACAAACTTTTTTGTGAGCACAGTCTCTACTGTCTATTGTCTTTCTTGTCTTGCTCCCATCAGAATCACCCATTAAGCTGAGATCACAGCATTCTAGAGCTTCTGTAGTCCACATTTTCAAATTATTCCAAATTCCTCTTGTAATCCATGACTTAACAGCTACATGATCAGACCCCACCTCTCTGAAATCACTTTTTTGTTATTTAGACTTTCATTTCTGTGACAAAATACCTAACATAAACAACTTAAAAGGAGAAATTACTTATTTTGGCTCATGGTTTTACAGGGTTCAGTCCATAGTCTTTGTCTTTGTTAATTCTGGGCCTATGATAAGGCAGAAAACATCATGACAGCAGGAGAACATGGTGGAGGATGGTCTTTACTTTATATGAATAAGAAGCAGAGAGTGGGGAAGGGACGAGGAACCAGGTATAACCTTCAAAGTCACTCTCCTGGGATTTATTTCCACCAATTAGCCTCACCTAAATTTTCCACATCACCCAAAATAGCACCACCTACTGGGTATCAAGCATTCAACAAAAGAGCCTGTGGGATACATTTCATTTTCAAACCATAACAACATATAACCTGAGATAAAATTTAATTTATAAATTGGGCATAATAGGAGATTAACAACAATAGCTAATAATAAAGTAGAATAATATTAACAATGTACTATAATGAAAGATGTGAATGTTCTCTTTCTCTCTCTTAAAATTAAGTATCTGCTATAGTTTGGATCATAAGTGTCCCCCACAAGCCCATGAGGTAAAGGCTTGGTTCTCAGAGGGAGGTTGTAGAATGTTTTAAAGGTAGGGTCTAATGAGAGGTCTTTAGGGCATTGGGCACCTGCCCTTGAATGGAGTGTTAGGACCCTGGCCTCCTTCTTTCTCTTCTTACTTCCTGGCCATAAGGTGAGGAGTTTTGCTATATCATCTGTTCCCCCTATAAGGAGTTTACTCGTCATAGGCCCTAAAGCAGTGGGGTCAACCAGTTGTAGACTGGAAACTGTGATCTGTGAAAAAAAAATACACCTTTTCTCTCTATAAGTTGATTACCTTTGGTATTCATTATAGTGACAGAAAGCTGACTAACTCAGTATCTTATTGTACTATACTCTTTATTTTGATGATGTGACATGATCAAGTGTTTATGAGATGAGACAAAATTAGGTGAATGACCTAGGCATTATGATGTAACATTAGGCCACTACTGACCATATGATGCTACTTCAGAATGAGAATCAAGTATTTCAGGTGATCCTGGATAATTTTCCATTTAATATTCCCAGACTGGGGTTGACTATGGTTACCTAAAATGTAGGAAAGTGAAACCACAGCTAAATGGAGTCTATTGTATCTCTGATTGGACTAACTTATATTCCTTTTTTTTTTTAAACCATGTTACACAGCTCAGCAAGACCAGAGAAAATTAGAAACTTTGAATGCTAATCTTTGGCAGAAGAGTGTTAAAATACAGGATTGGTTTTGGGGATAGAATTTGTCTGATCTCTACCAGTTTTCCACAAGGTAATTGGAACACTGAGGTTTGTAGTAATGGTGATTAGAAAGTAAAAAGAAGAAGTGATGTTAGAGGTTGTCATGCAGCTATCAGTCATTACTACAAAATCCTGGGAACCATACATTGGATCATAATACTCCCATTTCAATGGTTCCAGTAGCACAGATCACAAACTCTTTACTATGTGAGTAAAGAGCTCCCCTGTCTCCCTCTGTGGCCTAATCTCACACCACCCACCTCAACAACACCCATTTTAATACATTTCAGTTCTCTACTTCCTTTTAGTGCTCAGCACAGGCAAAGGCTTCTCCCAGCTCTGGAAGCCCAGGAACTCCTACAGTGGCACCCTGTTTATTTCTGGCATCACACTTATCATGAATAATTTGACCCTATAGTTATTTGTTTGCAGGTTTTTGCGTGGACAAAAGTTTTAGTCTGCTGCATTTGCTTTCAGCTTTTGTTCATACATGAGAAGATAAGAACATAAGAAAAATTTCCTGTAGTATATGAATTGTCTTTAAATTTCCCTTTTGTTTAAAATTCATTCAACAAATATTTGTTGAATATTCTCCCATGGACCAGAAACTATGTTAAATATTAAAGATAAAATAATAATGGTTTCTGCTTTCATGAAGCCTATAGGTGAGGGGAAGAAATCTTAGAATTCAAGTGACCTTATACATATAAATATGGCAGCAGGAGCATATGGCAGAAGGTGCTCACCTCGTGGTGGTCAGGAAGCAGAGACAGCAGTAGGAAGGGGTCAGGGAAAGATATATCCTTCAAAGTCATGCCTCCAACTAGGCCTCATCTTCCACAGTTCTACCACCTCCCACTAGTCTATTTAAATTGGTTAAATAACAGCCCTCTTAATCTAATGGTACCTGTCAAAGCCCTTGCAGACACATCTGCAGGTGTGCTTTACTATTTTTCTAGGTATCTCTCAATCCAATCAAGTTGACAAAAAAACTGACCAACATACTGAACAAAAAACCCAATGAGATCGATGTTACAGTTATCCTCCTTGTACAAAGGAAACATTAAGGAATTTGCCCAAAGCCCCACAACTGGTAAGTGGAAGAACTGGGATTTGAACCCAGGGAATCAGATCACAAAGCCACATGACTCTAAATGCTGCTTCTCTCAGCTATAATTTACTAAGACAGTAGTGATTGTCTCAACTAAGTGCAGCAAATCCATAGCTTGACCAGCAATCAATGAAGTGGCATTGTAGAAATAGCTGTGCCAAAATTGGGGCAGGGTTCATTAATGAAGCCAACTAGCTAGTTTCTTGTGAGTATGAACTCAAGAATATAATAGAGGGTACAGAGGATGGGACAGATGCCAAAATACACACGGCACGAACTTGGGAAACTGAGACCATAAAGATCACGGAAGTCTAGAGGGATCGTTAATGAGCCAGAGAAATGAGCCAACAGTGTCAGCAAGCAGAGGTGTAAGGTGGAGAAAAGACAAAGTGCAAAACAGGGTGGGGGTGTGGCTCAGGTGGTGAGCGTCTGCCTAACAAAGTGCAAGGCAAAGTGGATAGTTACGATGAGAGAGAATGTGAGGTGACAGTGAGCTTCCATAAATTCTAGTGGCCAAAAAGATAAACTGTCCAACGTTATGCCACAATTCCTTGACACACAGGAGACACTCCCCAAATGCTGCCATGTTGTATACAGAAGGAGGCAACCTGCAGAAGGGTGCTAGGTCCTACATGTGGCAGTCCACCTGAGAGCAATTCCAGAACTCTCACTGCTGAAATGGTTGCTCAGCCCCTGGAGCAGAATGAATCCAGGGGAGCTTCCTTCATTTCTGTGCCTGCTTGTGTGTCATGGGACTCCCTTCTCCTTCATTGTCAAGAGTCAAGAGTACTACTTCTGTAAAACCCCACCTCCATTTCTTGAGGTTGCTTAAAAGTACTGTTTTGGTTTTTTCTTTTCTGTTTTTTTTTTTTTTGGCAAGAATACTCAACAGCAAAGAACACTGTTTATTTGAAGAATAAAAAAGAACTGATTTCTTTATATTCTCTTTGCATTTTCCTTTGCCCTCATTAAAGATAGAAATAAGAACATTGACTCGCACTTGAGAGTGATTGCTTTTTAAAACCAAAGCATGTAAAAGTAACATTCACCTAGATTTTTAATATCTTAAGTGTTACAAATTTCAAATTGCCTTTCAATGGTGAAAGCTGTTTTGTTTTCTTCCCCTTGTGAAAATCCAAGGTTGATTACGCATGTGCGTGAATAAGCTGAGTAATGGCTTTTCCCTCATTAGAGCAGTTTACAAACTCTGTCTCTACTGTCATTCATACCTCAAGAATGGAGCTTAAGGTCAGTTTTACAGAAAGGTTTACATCTGCTGATGATTTGTTCCCCAGTACCCAGACCTGAAAATGAATTTAAGGGGTCAGTTGAGCATCACATGGGGCATACTTCATGGAGACAACACAAGATTTCTATAGAACAATCTCATTTCTTGTCCCAGGTTTTAGACATTTCTGACGGTTGTCTTAATGAAATCTATCTCCTCCAAGCATCAGTTTTCTTGTCTGTAAAGTAGGAAATATAATAGTAAGCTTGGTAATAACTATTTAACAGGATTTTTATGAGAATTTGATGTTACCTATAGGTAAAAGCATTGAAGTAATTCCCTGTAGATTTCCCTTTAGCATTGAGTTTTGACTACTGTTTCAATTTCCCTTTATTAATATTTGCTACATCCATATTTATTTTCTTGGCTAGATGACTTTGAGTAAGTCATTTAATAGCCTCATCATTGCTCTTAAGACATAGGCCCTTAAGAACAATGATGAGGACATTGTGTCAATCAAAACCACTTTAAGTTTCCACCTCATCCTGTTAGAATGGCTGTCATCAAGCACACACAAAAGACCACAGGAAAAAGGAACTCTTAAAAACTGCCAGTGGGAAAGTAAATTAGTATAACCAGTGTGGAAAGCAGTATGAAGGTTTCTCAAAAAACTAAAAGCAGTACTGCCATATGATCCAGTGTTCAACTCCTGGGCATATATCCAAAGGAAAGTTAAATCAAGATGCAAGAGAAACATTTGCACACTGATGTTTATCTCAGCACTGTTCACAATAGCCAAACTATGGAAACAACCCAGATGCCCTACAACTGATGAATGGATTAAGTAAATATGATGCACACACACATATACATATAATAATGGAATATTATTCAGTCATAAAGAAGAATGAAATTACATCATTTGCAGGTAAATAGATGGAACTGGAGATCATAGTGTAAGCCAGGCTCAAAAAGACAAAGGTCACATGTTTTCCCTCATATGTGGAAGATAGATCCAAAAGATAAATGTATACAAAAATAGCATGTGTGTGAGTGTGTGTATAAATATATAAAGCATGTTTTCAATAGTGGACCTGTTTAAGGGGACTAGGGGAGGATGAAGAGAAAAAGAGAACAAGAGAATGATAAAGAGTGACTAATAATGAGATACACCACATCTGTGTAGGAACATACTGGAAAACATTGAATAATAGGGAGCAAGGTGGGGAAGGGTAACAGAGAGTAATAGAGGGGTACCGCTGAAAGTACAATATATTTACTGATGAAATACCATGGAGAAACCCCTTTGAACAGTGACTACATACTTAAATAATGAAGGAAAGGACTATGAAACTGGTGGGAGGAAGCAGGTGAGTGGAGGGTAAAAGAAGGGTGGGTATGGTCAATGCATTTGATGTACTTGTATGAAGGAAGAATATTGACACTTGTCAAAATCATTTTAAGTAGGGAGGGTATGAAGGAGAATGGTGGAGGGGATGAAGCTAACCAAGATACATTGTAAGCATATATGAAAATGTCACAATGAAGCCTCTTGTACAACTAATGTAGGCTAATAAAAATGTTAAAAAAAAAAAGACACGGACTCTAACATGGCTTGCGTGTGTACCTCAAGATCATTCCTTCCCCTGTTCTCCAAATTCCAGACACACTGGCCTTCTTTTGGGCTTGAAAGCCACCTTCCTTTGGGGTCTTGTGCACATTTTTTCTGCCTGCTCTTAGGATTGGTTCATATCTACTACTTGTTATGGGCACTCTTACCACCCCATACTTCATCGTGGTCATTTTCTCACATGGCGACTATGCATTTTTGTGAGTGACAATTGCCTTATCTTCCTGAAAGCAGAGAGACCACGTGTTTGTTGCTTCCACTGAGAGTCCTACTCACAGCTCTGTGCCTGCCATGTAGTGGACACTGGATACTATTTGTTGATTGAATAAAGGAAAAAGAACCAACTTGAATACAATAAATAAAAGCCATCATT
Source organism: Castor canadensis (assembly GCF_047511655.1). Classification (NCBI taxonomy): domain Eukaryota; kingdom Metazoa; phylum Chordata; class Mammalia; order Rodentia; family Castoridae; genus Castor; species Castor canadensis. Next base: position 130,668,999 of record NC_133393.1, on the reverse strand, counting down.
CAGAGCAAGCATGTTGTGTAGCATTGGGCATTAATATACCAGCACCGGAATCAGGTTCTAACGAGAGTAAATAAATGCAGGCAAGAATATTTACTTTACCTCTCGGTTACGCGGAAATTGGGCTCATCAGCTAGTATATGTAATTTATAAGCTAGCATAAAATAGGTGAAAATCGGTACTCAAGAATATATAAATCTAAAAAGGGAAGGCCAGGTAAAGAGCTAGAATAAATATTTAGATTCGAGAGACCAATAAGGTTAATGAAATTGAGCTGTAAGTGTGATTCTGTGCTTGCCGGTGGTAAAACAAAAAATGAAAACATGATCAGTTCTATAATGCTTATCAACCCTGAGGAAAAAATCACTCTGGCTCTCTGGAATAAAGATTTTTTTCATGATTCCCTCACCTCAGAAAGAAATTTCTTTGAAGGGAGAGCCCTTTTTTTCCCTCATGGCTCCTTGAATAGTTGGCAGCCTTCCAAAAAACCTGCAGCATCAGAAAGTCATAGATTTAATATTTCTTCTCCTTCCCTGAAATTTCTGTCTCAATGCAACTACAAAATAGCGTAGAAATGTCTCTCCCTGACTGAGGTGGTGGGGGGGAAATGTCTGAGTCTACCAGGCCTTGACTCAATGGTGTCAAAATACTCCAACAGACTTGTACTAATCCCGATTCTACACCTACCAGCATGGAGATTCACTGAACTCGGGCTTCTCCAGGCTCAGTCTTTTGTTTTCAGGGGGCTGTGGGTGTCTCTTTCAAAGGGCAGCTGAGAAGGTGACTGAAATTACACTCCGAGGTTGCCTGGCAGAGCCCATGCCCCATGTGATTCCCTCTGATACGTTTCTCCCTCTTGAAATTGACATAAGAATCTCCGAAGACTTTATGTGCATTTGAAAACCTGTTGTGTATGTGAGTGTGTGACTAAATTTTAGAGGCTCAGGGAGAGCCAGGACCCAATCTACTGGTTTATAAAATAAAAAAAAAGCGGGGGAAGAAAGAATTGAATTTATTTCTGTTTACTAATAATTTCCTCTCCTGAATTTTAATTTTTCATTTTAACATTTTTACTTAAAGCAGGTAAACAGAGATGGCGTCACAGCCTCTACTCTTTTCACCTAATATACATGTAGATACATACATATATGTGTATTAACTTCAAACAGGTATGTGTATATAATTTTTGTAAATTAGTAGGTCTTCGATTCAGTGACTCACACAGTTAAAAACTGAACAGGAAAAGTTGTGGAATTCACGGTGAAGAGTCAGGAATGACTTAACAGTTGAGTGAAGGTTCCTCACCTTCATTGCCTTTATAGCAAAATTTTGGACCCCAGCTTAGCCGAACCTAGTCACTACCAGAGAGTCCTCTAAATATAATATTTTCAGAAATTTATTTTGTCCCTTGTGACAAATTCTGGATTAAAAAATAAGGACTCATCTTAGGTTATAAAGTCTATGATCCCCTAAGCAAGTTCTTTCCCTTCTAACTCATTCAAATAGGATTCATGTATTTGAGAAAGTCTTGAGGAATATATAGCATCTTCAGAGCCGCCTCAAATATGGTGGCTTCTGGCACAGTCTTGGAAGTGCCAAAAGTATATTACCCAGCAGTTACCAGCACCATCAACAGAGGACATGCTTCTCTGTGTAGTAATTTCCTCTGTTTATTTTTTTTCTCCTGAAGGAAAATATTCTGGTAGCAGAACAAATCTAAAATTGGATATTCTGTATGTGTCTCATTATGGCTTTGTGGACAAAGGAACTAAAAACAATGGTAGTTTAAAAATAAAATTGCTTTGTTTCTTCTGCCAGTGTCAGAAATGTAGTCTCTTTCAGCAGCAGAAAAAGGGTACTAATTGTGTGGTTGTAGCATAGCAGCAAAAATGTGTCAGGCACTCAGCATTGTAATTGGTGAAGGCTGAGTGGAATTATACAGAGAAATCCAGGCTATTTATCTTCATTTAAAATATTTAGATTTAGTCACCCATGGATATTAAGTTAGAAAGGTTTTAATGACCAATATTCATCCAGAAGTGATATTGGCGTGGCTGGTAGGCCATTCTGTTTTGAACATCTGGCATTTCACTGGGTTCAGCAAATTTCAACTTGAAACTTGAAATACTTACCCCGAAGGCGGACACTCAAGGCTGTCCTTTGTGGCCTGTGAAATACTATTGCACAATCCTGCATTGGGACTAGCAAAACAACCTTTGTAGCTCTACAGTTAATAGCATTTACTCTAGTGTCTCCATACAGATCCTAAACTGTATCATGAGTGGTAAATGAGATGAAGGTATTATTTTCCCCTCAATGAGTACCTGTTGTGTTAGGTATGACTCAAAGTGCTTCAGTCATATCATTCAGCCAATGATATTATCATTCCCATTTTACAGAAAAGAAACTGAGGTATAGAAAGTTTGAGTGACACCTTGTATGTATCATGGGGTACCCATCCCAACCCAGGGAGCTCTGATTATAGATTTTTTCTTCTCAATCACCATACATGTTTTTCCTCAAATATCTAATTGATAATTATCAAGCTACTGGCAGTAGAGAAGGATGAGGGCTGATGTTTTAGTCCTAACTCTCCAGCTTATTTTTCATGAGACCTCGGGCATATTATTATTTATCCTTTGGCCTTTGTTCCTTATCAGTCAAATGTGAACAGTTGAAAGAGATGATTTTTAAAATTTCCCTTACCATCATAATGTGGGAGTCTATATGGTCATCTGGGTAATTTGAGAATAACAGTGACTCTTGTAATGAGCTATAGCTGTTCAAGAGCAGCTGTTTTACAATAACACAGGGCGTGGTGGTATAGTAGACGGTATGCTGGACTTGAGATCTGATGACTTTCTGAAAGGAGAGTAGAGATTAGGATCGTGTCTTAGTCTGTTCAAGTTGTTATAACAAAATGCCTTAGACTAATTGGTGCCTTATGAATAACAGAAACTTATTTCTCGTGGTTATGGAGGCTGGGAAGTCAGACACCAGGGCTCAAGGAGATTTGGTGTCTGGTGAGGTCTCATTTCCTGGTTCATAAATGGCACAGGCTCACTGTGTTGTCACATGGTGGAAGGCGAGAACTCTAGTCTTTTTAGCATCTTATAAGGAAAGTAATCCCATTGATGAGGGCTCCACCTTCATGATCTAATCACCTCCCAAAGGCTCTACCTTCTAGTACTATCACATTAGAGATTAGGTTTATTATTTTTTAAAAAAAGAATTGGTGGTACTGGGGTTGAACTCAGGGCTTCACACTTGCTAGGCAGGCATACTACCACTTTAGCCACATCCCCTGGAAATTAGGTTTGGATGTTTGAAAGGACGCAAACTTTCTAATCACAGAAGGTAATAACATGTTTTACTGGATATAAACCACATACGCCTTGCCAAACTATGTAGCATTTCTCAGTTTTGATTTTCTCAACAGAAACATAACCATGTGAATCTCATACTTAATGTCTTGGGCTTAAAAGAGACAATGCATATGAGAGCCTTTTTTAAACAAATAAAAATCAAACCTTTATACATGTAAAGGCAGGATTGTTAGTACAATCTTTAAAAGACTATTAATAAGCAATGGTCAACAGTAAAAAATGTGCAAAGAACATACCAGTCACAAAACAACTGATCACTCAACCATGCATTATTTTCCTCCCACTATTATAGAAGAGGAGAGTCATTATTTTTGCTGTTCTCAGGCTTTAAGTTTCCTCTTGATGCCTGTCCTAACTCTACTCTTGCGATCCTCCTTCCAAGAGATACACAGTTGTGTTATGGGGATACATCTCAGTAGTCACGTTATGCTAGGGTAGGTCTTCTCATTTGTATGTCTCATCTGTTGGAGTGTGAGATGCTAACAGGGCTTGGGTATGCTCATTTTCACATCACTATGACCTAGTCCTGTGCCAGCGCCAAGTCAGTGCTTGATGAGTTATTTTTGGTAGACTGCAAGTCCTTGTGATGTCTTTATAAATATACTACAATTAAAATTCCCTTAGGTATGAACACCAATAAGGTATAAAAACAACAGTTAGAGGGAGAATAATAGCTAATACTGATTGACATGAAGGAACTCCAGTAACAGAAGGTCATGGTTTGCTTGCAAACACAATTGAACTCATACATTCAACCTCCTTAATTGTCTTTACATGCTTAATTTGGACCTTGAGGCCTGGGATAGCAAATTGATGTTTGCAGCCTGGTAGAGCTATCTCTCAGTTGATAGTCCTCTTCTGACTGCACTCGCCATTTTAATCTTTACAGCAATGGTTTATTCAATAAATTTGAATTTCATTGTATCACTGCACTTATTTGACAAAATGCAAGGAGTAGAAAAACAAAAGTAAAGGAGTGTTGAGATTTTAATGTTAAGTAATTTGGGCTCATGAACTTAATTCATTTAGAAAAATATGGAAATCATTGAGATATCCAAAATGGGAATGATTTATCCCGAATTGGGTGTTTGTTGATCTTAAGCCAGTTGATTGCTGTTTAATTATCGAAGCAGGGAGCAAAATTCTAGAACGTATACAAAACTCTAGAAAACCATAGTTAAGAGTATGCTTAAAATGGGATGTAACTGGCAATTTTATCTTTTTTATAGCACATTCAAGATGGAGAACCACTTAGAGAATATGTAATAATGCTGTTCAATTTTCACAGATTGGAAAGGTTTTAGCAATGTCTTATGTAGGAAAATTGGGGCCGTCATATATTTTGCTAATTCTCCAAACAATTCTTCAAAGGAGCCAGAATTTGTCATAGAGAAATCATATACTTCAGAAGCAGCAAAGCTGTGTATGAATTTGCTAGAATCTTTATTAGAACAAAGGCTGTGTGGCTTAAACAACAGAATTTATTTCCTCATAAGTCTGGAGGCTGGAAGTCCAAGATCAAGGTGTTGGCAGGCTTTCTGAGGCCTTTCCTGTTGGCTTGCAGATGGTGGCCTTCAAGCTGCATCCTCACACAGCTTTTCCTCTGGAGGCCCATGTCGGTGTCATAATCTCTTCTGAGAACATCAATCATATGGATTAGGAAACACTCATCTGACCTCATTTTGCCTTAATCATCTCTTTAAAGCCTCTGGCTCAAAATATACTCACAATCTGGGGTACTGAGGGTAAGGACTTCAATGTATAAAACAGGACCTGCCTGGAACTGAGGGGGGAAGGGGGAAGAGGGTGGGGGAGGGGAGCGAGAATGGGGGAGGAGGCAGGGAGGAGAAATGACCTAAACAATGTATGCACATGTGAATAAAATAATAATAATAGTAATAATAAGCTTAAAGGGTACTGGGGGCATGATTTGAGTGGCAAAGCACTTGCCTAATAAGTGTGAAGCTCTGAGTTCAAATACCAGTACTACAAAAAAAAATTTGAGAGGACACAATTCAACCCATAACACTATGACATGATGCAAAGTTAGTGACTTTAAACTCATGTTTTTAAAAGAGCAAGTAGGGGCTGGTGGAATGGCTCAAGTGGTAGAGTGCTTGCCTCGCAAGCGTGAGGCCCTGAGTTCAAACCCCAGTACTGCAAAAAAAAAAAAAAAAAAAAAAAAAAAAAAAAAAAAAAAAAAAAAAAAAATAAAAGAGCAAGTAGGACAGAGTGAAGATGACAAAGAAGAAACTCATAATTGGAAGGTCAGTATGGGAACAGGTGACTCAGAGCACTAGAAAGAGAAATTAGTCCAGGGAGGTGAAAATTTTCTTTCTCTAAAGCAACGTTTGGCTTTTCCATTATTGATAGAGTATTAGCAAAACAAAACAGGACCAAAAAAAAGAAAAATCTTGTGGCTGTAAGCAATGTGGCCCCGGTATAAAGTTAGTGGAAGTAGGCTGGCCCATATTCCTGCTCCGGGTAATCATAGCTTAGCTGCTCCCCCACAGAACGGCTAAGGCATCAGGAGAGCTTTAATCAACATAATCAGGTCGTCCCTGGGACGAAAGAGGTTCTGGTTAAAAATCTTCAAAAGCTCTGAACTACTTTCTGCATCCACAGGCTAAAAGGGTTATTAAATTAGTTGCACAGAGAGACAGAATTAATACTACTTGATTGAGCTAAGATCATCATATTCTAAAAAGCAATTAAAATCATTCTGACCTTTGGAAAGTAAATCACTCAATTTTTATGTTACATTTGAATCTGAGGGAAAGCAAATAGTGAATGTAATAAGTATGAATGAGTTATGTAACTAAAGAACTTTTGGAACAGTTTATATAATTTTATTTTAAAAGTAATTTAGATGTTTACATTCCCTTTTGTTGTTGGAGAAGACTGGTGCTTCATATGTGTGAAGTATATCACAAAGTATATTTTTGTAATGTATACATACTAAGATATTTTTATTCATCTCTATTGGCCAAAATGTCATTAATTGCACATTTTCCCAAGTGTTTAGATGTCATTTGCCTTGCTACTTCCTTCCATTTCCTGCACAGGAAAGTAAGCCGACCGACTTCTTTTTAAAAAATTTTTATTATCATAATATTATTGTACTGGGGGTACATTGTGACATTTAAAAAAAGTGCCTAAAATATATCTTAGTCAAATTCACCCTCCCCATCAGTCTCCTTTATCCCCCTCCCTCCCATCTTAGGATAGCTTCAACAGGTCTCATTTTTCCATTTTCATACATGAGTACATACTATTTCCACCACATTCATCCTTCTTTGCCCCTCCCTATGTCTTCCCCTCTGGTCCCAACCCCCAGACAGGACCTGTTTTACCTTCCTGTCCTTTGTTGTTGAAAATGGACATTTCTATTTGTTTAAGATACCTACACGGGGAATTTCATTATGACACTTCCATGTATATATGTATTATATCCTGAGCTGGCTCATCTCCTCCATTTTTTTCCTTTCTACCTTAGTCCCCCTTTTATGATGATTTCAATGGGTTTAAATATCCTATATTCATCCTTATATAGAAAGTACATCAACCAAATTCACCTTCTTTACTTCCTTCTTTTACTCTCCTCCTCTATTTAGTGCCCTCCCCTTAACCTGGCCTGTTTTTTATTCTTTCCTTTGTTGCTTAAGTGTCTGTTCATTGTTTAATGGGATTCTTGACTTGATATTGTACCTGTACATGCATTATGCTTAAGTCAATGTAACCCCCTCCACTGCACTTCCTCACCCTTTTTTCCCATTCTGTGTTAACATGCTTCAGTGTGTTTCATTATGTCTTGTTCCTACTTGACATGATGTATTTCCTTATTATTAGCTAGCTTTCTTTACTTCTTTTCTTCCTCCCCTGGTCTCCTCTACCAGTCTCACTTTTGGGTACATGTTCTGTATATATTAGTGTATTATACATATATGTAATATTGCTTATATTTGTATGGGGCCTTTATTGCACATATGAGAGAAAACATGTAGCCTTTAACTTCTGAACCTGGCTATCTTCATTTAAGTTGATGTTTTCCAGTTCCATCCATTTACCTGCCAATGACAAAATTTCATTCTTTTTTATGGTTGAATACAATTCCGTTGTACGTAAGTACCACATTTTCTTAATCCATTCACCAGTGGTGGGACACCTTGGCTGTTTCCATAGCTTGGCTATTGTGAATAATGCTGCAATAAGCATGGCTGTGCAGGTGTTTTTATTGTAACCTGACTCACATTTCTTTGGGTATATCCCTAAGAGTGGTAGTGCTGGATCACATTGTAGTCTTATTTTTAGTTCTTTGAGGGGCCCCATACTGTTTTCCATAGTGGTTGTACTAAGTTACATTCACACCAACAGCGTACGCTTTTTCCCCACATCTTCACCAACATTTGTTGGTGTTTATGTTCTTAATGATAGCCATTCTAACAGGAGTGAGGTGGAATCTTAATGCAGTTTTGGTTTGCATTTCCTTTATAGCCAGGGATGCTGAGCATTTCATCATATGTTTTTTGTCCATTTAGACTTTTTCCTTTGAAAAAGTTCTGTTCAGTTCATTTGCCCATTTCTTTGCTGGGTCATTGATTTTTGGGGAGTTTAGTTTTTTTGAGTTCCCTGTGGACACTTGTCATTAATCCCTTGTCAGATGTATAGCTGGCAAAGATTTTCTCCCATTCTGTGGACTGCCTGTTTAATTTGGTTACTATTTCTTTGTTGTGAAGAAGCTTTTTAGTTTCATGTAGTTCCATTTGTCAATCCTCTCTCTTAGTTGCTGAGCCATTGGAGTTCTATTTAGGAAGTTATTGTCTATGTTTATAAACTCCAATGTATCCTCTATTCTTTCCTGCTCTAGCTGTAAAGTTTATGTCTTATATTAAGGTCCTTAATCCACCTTGAGTTGATACTTACACAGGGTGGAAGACATGATCTAGTTTCCATTTTCTGCATGCAGATATCCAGTTGTCCCAGCAAAATTTATTGAAGAGACCATCTTTTTTTCCATCACATGTTTTGGGTACCTTTGTCAAAAATCAGGTGGGTGTAGCTGCATGGGTTCATATCTGGGTCTTCTATTCTGTTCCACCAGGTAGACTGATTTCTCAGAAGGAAAGCATATGTTGAAAATAGATTGAGTATTCAAGCATTAGAATTTAAGTGGTAGCAGGATTTCTTAGCAGTTAATCAGTGTCAATAGATTAACTTCCAATAAGTGCAATAAATCTGTCATTGAGTCTGCTAATTTAAAAAAGGTTGGAGCAAAATAAGTACAAAGAAAGCAGTGAGGGGAAGTGGAGAGAAATGGCAGCAGACATTCAGCCTACTGGGAGAACAGTCAATTTTATCAGCTTGGTAGACCCTAAAGACATCACTGTGTAGCTACTTAGGTAAGAACATTGAGTCAGAGTCATAGGACAGGGTCAGCTACTATGGCCAGCTTGTGCTTACTAATTAGGGCAAATAATGTGAAGTGTACATGATGAAACTGGGAAACTCAGTTACAGTAACTATTCTACTCACTCACTTATTAATTCTCAGATGATACATTTAGCACCTGCTGTTTACTTGTTATCCAACAACTATTTATTGAGTGCCTTCTTTGTTAGGCACTGCCTAGACTCTAGGGATGCACTGACAAATGGGTGGATATAAACACCTGTCCTTTGCTGCTCACACTTTCACTGGAGGAAGCATGTTGAAATGGCAGCAAATAGCATGTCTGTGTAGACAGTGCGTAAAGCAGTGGAATGGAAAACAGGAATGAGGATGCCACTCAAATGCATCAAGGTTAATGAGATGTTTCATCTTTCTTTACTATAGTTTTCTACTCTGAAAAAGATGTATGGGCTGTAATCCCTGCTACTATGGAGATAGAGATATAGAGAGAGGATTGCAGTTCCATATCAGCCTGGAAAAAAGTTACCTAAGCAGGCCCTGTATTCTTATTGAGTCCATTCCCCATATCTAGGTTAAACTAAGGGCAGGTGTGTACCTTCCCACACTTGGGCAGCCTCTGTGAAGTAGCCAAACCATTTGGGGAGACCCTAAGGGGAAGGCCTTGATTTTGTGTACCCATTAATTCTATCCTAAACAAAATAGTGCCTGACAGCTCCTTGCAGCCAGTCCTTACCTGAACTTCCTGCTTTGCCCCTTGAGGTGTACTTTTGCTTTCCTAATAAATATCACTTTTTACTATGTTCTTATCCTTCATGGTTCTTTTGCTGCACCTGGGGCAGCATCGTAATCTTGCATGCTGTACCCAAGAATGGAGAACATATGGAGTACCCCATCCACTGCTAACAGGACTTGCAAGGAATCAGGCCAGGCTATCAGCCATAGCCTTAAGCAGTTGTTCAGAATGTGGGAAAGGAGTGATCTGAAGAAGGGGCTGCTACAAGGGGTCTAGGGCCTTCACCCACAGTGGCCCCAGGCTACTAAATGGGGACTTTATTCTTTACTCCACAGGATTGACAAGCTTAATGCAGCATTTCTAAAGATCTGCCCTGTGTCAACAAAAGCAACTGACTTGAGAATACTCAAATGAGCATAATCTAGGTAGGAGATGATGAGAGTCGGGTTGGGGAAAGGGGACAGATGGCTCTCAAGACTGCCAGTAGAGCAGTTGGTAGAATATGGTGACTGGAGAGGGTGAGGTGGGGAGAAGGTAAGCCAAAACGAGCACATCAAAAGCTTGCCCTGAAAGAATAAAGTAACTTCGACAGAAATAAATAGAATGAAGAAAGGGAAGCAAGACAAGAAGTAAAAATGATCCTAATTTTACACTTAGATATTGTTAGCAGTGGCACGGCTTCTCAGTCCCCAACTTACAATTATTCAACGTATAATTTTTCAATTTTATGATGGCATGAAAGCCATTCAGTAGAAGCCACACTTTGAATTTTGAATGTGGATTTTTTTTTTTCCCTGGGCTAGCAATATGTGGCAGGATTCTTTCTCTCCAGTGGGCAGTGGCAGAAGTTGCAGCTCTCAGTCAGCTACATGATCATAGGAAGAAATGATAGATTTCCTACAGTGGACTGTGTTGCCAGAGTTTGGTGGATACAAGTATCAATAAATTACATGGGATTTTCAACACCTATGAGACTCTGTGTTAGATGATTTTTGCCTCATTGTGGGCTAATGTCAGTATTCTGGGCATGTTTGAGGTAGTTAGGCTAAGCTATAGTGACTATTGTTATATCATATCATATTATATTATTAAATTCATTTTTGACTTATGCGAGCATGTATTTTGTTTTGGCAGTACTGAGGTTTTGAACTCAGGGCTTGTGTTTGCTAGGCAAGTGCTCTGCCACTTGAGTCATGCTCCCAGCCCTGTTTTTCTTGGTGGTACTAGGGTTTGAACTCAGGTCTCATGCTTGTGAGGCAGGTGCTCCTTACCACTTGCCACCCCCCACCAAGCCCTTTCTGCTTGAGTTTATTTTTCAGAGAGTGTCTTGCTTTTGCCCAAGGGCCAACCTTGGATCATGATCCTCCTTCTTGTGCCTCCTGCATAACTTGGATCACAGGCATGGGTCACTGCCCTGGCTTGTTGATTGAGGTAAGGTTTTGCTAACTTTTTGCCTGGGCGGGACTTGAACCAAAATCCTCCTATCTCTGCCTGCTAAGTAGCTGGGATTACAGGCTTGAACCATGTACCTAGCCTTTGAATTAAGATATTTTCAATTTACAGTATATTTATCATATATATGCACATATAATATATAAATCAGGAAATCAAGAATCATGTTACATGAATAGTTCACTGGGCCTGTTCTTGGGTGTGGTATGTCATTTGTGCTGAAGCATGTCCTATGTGGTTAGAGATCTGCAAACACAGTTAGACTGAAGGCATGGCTGAGGAAGAAGGTCACAAAGTCCTCTGTGTGAAGTGCACAGAGCAAGTGGCATATGTGACATATGACACATTCTACCCTCCTGTTTAATTTTCGCTTGTGTTGCTGAATTTGAAGTTGAACATTCACTTCTTTCTCTCACTGAGTTGTAATTTGAAATATCATCAACTAGTGTTTGAAGTTATTCTTCAAATAACGTTTTTATCCCATGTCTTAGCATATTTTTTCATATATATGTGTGCGTATATATGTTTATTTATTTCCCTTTGCGGAGTCAGCAGTATACTGGAACAAAGCACAACAGCATCTGCCATTGCATGTTTCCATGAGCTAGTGCTTAGAGAATGACTGGCAAACTGAATGTCAGTGGTGTTATTAAAATTCATGAACCAGAGTATTACCGATGTGTAATATTCAAAAATGCAGTGGGTGCTAAGTGTCTTTGACATGTTCCCTAAAGCTTTGAGCATCTTGGGAAAAAAATGTTAGAAGTCTGTCAAGAACATATTGGGTTTTCCTAAAGCATATGGTGATGAAATAGAATATCATTTTATGAGAAAATATTGTCACATTGGCTTCCTGGTCCAACATTTCATAGTCATTTTATATTTCTATTTTGTACTTGCCTTTCTTTTGTGCCTTTTATTTTGGGAGGGATTTCATTTGGGTTTTGGAAGAATGTCATTGTTTCACCCCTTTCTCTTTCTTTTGGCCACTCCTTTGTTTTTATTCCTTCTTTCAGAGGCTTTTGTTTCCTAGAATAAAGTCCTTATACTGAGTTTGAAGACGAGGAGGCATGTGCTTTGATCAAGTGTTTGTTTTGACTATACTGAGTGAGTTTTTATCTCTCAGTCCCTTCTCCCCTAGATGGTTTGAGTGCTGCTGTTTCATCCTCTTTCTGAAGTGCTTGCTTTCATCTCAGACCTGGCTGGATTGTGAGGACAAACTTGGTGATTCTGTGGATTGCATTTGAAAAATATTCATTTTCATGTCAAGGAGATAAATAGAAAAAAAAATGCCACTGGGCCCTTTAACCGCATTCTCTGTTTTGTCCCCTTGGGCTTTTTAAAAACACTGAACATGTCCAAAAGCTGACCTAACCCACGTCACCCAGTTGAAGGCAGTTTTGTGGGTTGGCATCGTCCAGTGGTGTCTGGTTGGTAAGCTCAATTTACAAATTCCTGGAACTGTCATATTATACTGTGTCCAGAGCCATGAAGGAGCAATGCACCCTTCCCCCAAGGGATTCTATTGTCTCAGAATTTTAGGAGCCATGTAGGTATTTGTGGTTGGCTGTGAATTTCTAATTCTTTGCTATACCCCCTCAGTGACTAAGATCTGTTGAGCTTGGATAAACTGGTCAACACAGTTGCCTACTTGAGGCAGCTGATGTAGCCCAATTCCCTCCTTCTGCCCCAGAGAGGACAACAAGAGCCTCTCCTCAAGGCATTTGGGACATGGCGACATTTAAATTTCGTATTGGAAAATAGGCTGAGCAAAGATGGTTGCAACCTGGACCAAAGCAAAGGTCAGACAACACTGTGCCTGTTACTCACTTGACTTGGGCTACATCCACATTGTTGGGAAGAGAGAGCTATCTTTGACTTGAAGCAAGATAGAGGCAGGAAGTTGCAGCCTATTGGGGATGTTAGGAACAGTGTGTCAGAGAAGCACTGTCTACAAGCCAGTAAGAATCCAGAGGAATTGTTTATGGATAAAACATTGAAAATACTATTTAAACAATCTATAAACATTATTTGTAAAGTCACCATTAAGTGGCCAGATTTTGGAGAAGCAGTCATTTGAAAATGGAGAAACAAAACAAAGTGTTTGGTCTTCATTCAAGCCCACTCATGACTCACATTGGAAATGTTGTTGGTTTTTCTTCATTTAAAAGAGATTTCTATAGATGATGGAAACTTGCAATAATGTCAAAAACCTTCTTCCTTCATAACAGAAGTCAGAAGAAACTAAAATGCCTTTCTGACATCGCTCATCTGTTTTCATTAATGCAGTGCTATCACCAAGGATCAAAATCTCGGATGTCAGTCATTTACAGATGGCATCATCAAAGTAGGTTGTGCAAGGGTGGAAAACATGGGCATCTTAAAAATATATACCTAAAATAGAAGGAAGTGACATGAGTCACAACTGTGGAAAGGACTGCCTTTCTCATTCATCTTTTTTCTCCTTTTCTTCCTCAACTTCCTTGCTTTCAGTGCTCAATTTGTTCTATGTGATATTAACAAATACTTTATATCTTTTATTTTGCAGTTTATCTGCTTGTGACTTGTTTCACTCTAAAAGCACTTAGGTTGACTTATAAATGTTGTTCAAATATCTAAATTATATTATTGGTGCAACAATCATTTTCTTACCAGGTGTGATAGCACATACCTATAATCCCGGCAGTTGGGAGGCTAAGGAAGTCAGCCTGGGCTACATAATGAGTTTGAGGCCAGCCTGGTCTACAAAGTGAGACCCTGTCTCAAACTTTTTTCTTTCATAAAATTAATTTAAAAATAGTTAAATTTCACCAGAATTTTACTTCTGAATGTTGGGTCTACTTTGTTACCTCAGTTACAGTGTACTTAGAAACTCTGTGCTTCTGCTGTGTCTGATTCCTCCTTCTCGAATATTCTGTCTTGTTTCTTACTTATTGTAACCCTTCCTAGTGGTTGAAGCTCAGCTCAAATGTCACTTCTAGTAGGCTGTCTTTTGACAAACACCCATTGAGGGCTTTTGGCACGTGAGATAGTATTCTCAGGGCTGGGGACACAGCAGTGAGCAAGGTACACAAAGTGCTTGTTCACATGAAATTTGTATCCTGAGAGTTGGAAATAGCCATTGATAAATAACCAAAAAATAGTAGATATGTAACGTGTCAAGAGTTTAAGGTCCAAGGTAAAATAAAAGAAGGTAATTATGGGCCAGGATGCAGTGACACGGTATCAGTACCACACAGGAAGCTGAGGGATTATCTCAACACCATCAATGCAGGAAAAGTATCAAATATCAAGAAGTCGAAAGAAGGTCGTGTCTAATGACTGTGGAGCAAGAGATGACAATGGAAGCTAGGAACTGATGTTTAAAGACTGAACAAGGCTCAATGGCAGAGGTCAGAGGACTCCTAAGAGGCAGGCCCACAGCTGAGGGTGTGCTGGGAAGGAGGAAGGTGGAGGAAGGTAGGTGTGAGCATAAGGACCCTGAGAAATTGAGATTTTTGAATAGCAAACTGAGTGTTCAACTTTCACATGGCATCCCTTTAACTTAATGCATTACTTAAATTTTAAGTAGGACTGAATGTCACGCATCTTTTGGGGATAATCTTTTGATAGGAGTGCTGCCAAGACCACTTTCCCAGAGCGTAAGGGCAGGATATTAGAGAAGCGGGGAGCAAACCAACATGAGGAATATTCTGTATAACTAATTACTAAGTAATTCTTAGTAGGCTGTTATACCACCAATCTTAGAAATAGTAAAAGACATGTAGAGTTTACCATGTACCATGCATTTTTCTAAATGTTGAATTTATATTGTCAGTGCTATAAGTTAGGGTTTTTATTGTGCTCATTTTACATGAGAAAGTGAAGAAATGGAGAGATTAGGGACTTGGTCAAGGTTAGCTGGCTGCAAGTGGAGGGGCTAAAATTGAACTCAACCTCTGGGGCCAGTGTCTGGGCTTTTATGTGCCTCCTGATGCAGATGTGGCTTTATGGTAATGAAGACAGCATTCAGGCACAATCTCTTACTTGCTGTTTAGAGACAGGAACTCTGTTTCCTTTCTTGGGCTTTGTATCTAGACTATCAAACAACAATCTCGTGGTGTCTTTCCTTTATAATATACTTACAGTGTACAGATTTTCCATTAATAATCCCTCATCTTGATCTTAGCTATAACCTTGGGAGGTGGTTTTTATTACCTCTGGTTTCATATAAGGCATAGGAAGCTCAGCCCAGTAAGTGGGGCAGAGCTAGATGACTGATAGGTTGTGAACTCTAAATTCCTGTACTTCTGCCTCATGTTGAGCAGCTGCTTATCTCTATGGATTTGAAATGGAGGGCAGTTATGGTTCCACAGTGTTTTTACCTTCTACCTTCAAAATAAGAGTCTTCCAGCATGTCAGTTTATCCAGTTAAATAGGGGAAGGTGGGTGCTGGCAGTCATTCTGAAGTTATATTTATGAAGTTCTTAAATCTACAATTATGCTGTCTTCCTCTTAATAGCCTCTTGGATTTTCAGATTGCTGACCAGTTGTGCTAGAGGATTGTCATCTATTTATGAAACTTTTTAAAAAGTCAGAAAATATTTGTATCTTAAGGAAGGAAAATTGTGCCTCTTTTTCCCCAGTATCAATGTCGTTTGGTAGTTTTGACTGCTTTTAAATACAAATTGAAAAATTCTAAAACAAATTATTATAGTTTAAGTCTTATTTTCAAAATGTCTATCTGCTATGGGCAATTGAAATTGCTTTAAAATGACTCAAAATCTCCTTTCTGTATTTGTCTCTCTTTCCTTTATTTTGTGAATGTCCATGAGGAATAAATGTAAGCCTACATGATTTTGTTAGATTTTACAGAGTTGGTACTAAAATTCTCAGTTTTGAGACCCTAGGCTGCGAAACCTCACACTCTTTACTGTGGCTTCTTTACTTCATTGAATTCTCTACTGGTTCATAAAGTTGCTAGCATAGCTCTTAGAAATGTGTCACACATGAAATGAGGATCGATTCCTTGGCTTATTTCTTTTCTTCTCTGGACTCAGATTTCCTTTCCCTTCCACAGAAGGGATGGGAAGAAAGGAATGACTGGAACTGAATACTGAAATGAGGAGGAGAAGAAAAGTCTGCAAACCAAAAAAGCAGAGATATTCTAGCTGTAAATGTGTTTGGATGATTATACTAAGATTGATTTTTGTAGTCTCTTTGTATTCTGAAAATCTCTATTTGCACTAGTTGTATATCGTTAATAACAAAAGTTGTTTTTTCCCAAATCAAAATGGTTCCTGGACTTTTCATAGATTGTATCGCAAATTCAAATGCTTTCTTTCACAGGTTGCTGAGTTACTTCAGAATGTGAAGTGGATCAGCTGTACAAGATAACAGCAATTTTCTTGGCATGTGGAAACTTTGAGAACTTTTGCCCTACTCAAAGGTCTTTCGTATTGCTCCTGCTGATTGTTTCCAAGTAGGAATTCGAGCCCTGGGCAATTGAATTACATGACTTTTGACATGTACATCCATATTTGTATGTGAAGCCCCCCAATTAAAAGATGATATACACTTCAACAGGTGGTGTCTGGCCACCAGAACACAAATACTTGTTGGTCTCAGTTTGGGAAGGGCTGGGTTTTGCCTTAGATAGAGGATGCCACTGAATTTTTTAATATTTAAATTTCATTCCAAAGTGATAATTGACAACAATGAAGCCCTGAGAATCTGGGAACACCTATGAGACATACTTCTTCCAAAGAAGTCTGTTCTCAGAGGTTGAAAGAAAGGCTGTTTTGGGCAGTAGTATAGGAATTCACTTTATATGCAAATGCATGGTGACTGGTTTGGGTGAAGGATAGAAGGAGTTGTTCTGGTTTGGTATGTAGCATCCACCAGAAGTCTCCTGTCTTAAAGGCTTGGTCCACAGCTGGTGGATCAATCATTGGGAGATGCCTGAGTCCTTAGAGCTCTGACCTGATCAATGGATGAATCCATTGGATCCTTAATTCAGAGCTCTATGAATCTTAATAATTTGATAACATTATTGAGAGGTGGCAAAACTGAAGAGATGAGGCCTGGTTGAAGGAAACAGGTCACTGGTAATTTGCCTTTGATGGGTATAACTTGTCCCTGTCCCCTTCCTGTTTCTCTCTCTGCTTCTTGGGTGTTATAGGGTGAGTAGCTCTTCTTCATTATATCCTTCCTCCATGATGTTTCTGTCTTGCCATAGGCCTAAAAGCAATGGAGCCAGAAAACTATAGACTGAAATCTCTGAAACTGTAAGCCAAAGTCTTTCCTCACTTAAGTTGTTTTTCTTGGGTATTTAGTCACAGTCATGTAAAACTGACAAACATAGGACTAGAGTGTGTACAACAAGTGAAAAATGAATAAAATCTTGTTACTCTTTCATGGCTGTTCTTAAACTCTACTTATTCTATGACCAAATTACTTTTAAGCCAAAAGTAACATTGATGCTGTCCAACATAGCTGCACAGGCTACTGTAACAAACACTTAACATTCAGGGAGATGTTGAACAATTTTAACAGGGTTGCCATGGGTAACTGCCAAACACAGTGGCTATAGCCCTTCCAAAACCAGCATGGATGGGCTGATGCATACCAGCTAGAGTCAAGCTGTCTTTATACAATACTTTTAATATCCTAGAACTTTGTTGCTCAAAGGGTTAACCTCAGACCAGCAGCATTATCCTTGCTTACTAGAAATGAAGGCTCTGAGAACCACAATAGACTAACTGACTAGAAGTCCACATTTTAGCAGTCTCCAAGTGGCTAATATGCATATTACAGTTTAAAAAGTACTGTCCTAGAAAACTTTATAGCTTTCTCTGTGATCTACCAGATCTTGAATTAAAATTATTTAAATACTACTTTTGTCACTGCTATTAGACTATTAATTTATTGAGAGCAGTGGTTACATTGAAAAAAATCCAATTAGTGTGCTTAGAATATTGGCCATAGAGAGGATTAAAAAATTGTATTGAATAGAATGGAAAATTGTCATAGCAATAATTATAATCATATTTATTGGGTACCTTCAATGTGCTTGATGTGGGGTTAAATATTTTATAAATAATATTATATTTAGTCCTCACCTCACAATAGCACAGAAGATAGAAATCTCTATTCTATTTATGTCACAGATGGAGGGGCTGAGGGAACAAAAAGTTAAGTGACTTATGGCAGACATGAAGGGGCAAAGAGGGTACCCAGCTCTGATAACACACCATTCTGTGCTTTTATCAGACATGGATTGGTAGGTGTGAATAAAGAAAATAAAAGGAAAATTGGAAGAAAATGATTTCCAGCTTGTAAGTCTGGGTGACTAGCAGGATGTTTTATTCTTGATGATATTGGAGGACTCATCAATAGTTGTCTTCAGGGTCTTGTCCTGGAGATAAAATGCTTCCTTTGACAATGAGGACTATCTGCTGCTTAATGTTCACCTTGGACCAGATGATAGAGCACTTTTGTCTTCATATTTTATTGATTCATCTGCCTGGAGAAGAAAGGGCAAGAAAGAGCATTTTTTGCCTCTGACAGACGTTTTGCCTTTTCTTCTAAAGAAGAGAAAGGAATTAAACTCAGCTAAATGTAGGAAAGGATTTAGAGTGGAAAAGGGGAAAAAGAGAGGAAAATGTCATTCAGCTTTTCAGACCCTTCCAGTGGGAAGCAAAGAGCTGGATAGATTCTGCAACACAGGAACACCTAGCAATAATGTAATGGGAATACCAGACGTCCTATTAAGGTAGTGATAGGAAGCGTAGAGTTATTTTTAATGTGTGTGCATGGCTAGTGCTTGAACTGTATCATGGTGCTGACCTATACTAAAGAAACAGAAATTTACAGTTCTCCCTGGATACTGGGACTGACACCAACCTAAGTATCTTGCCAGGGATTAAAACAATAAAAAATGAATGAAATTAAGGCTGAACAAGAAAAAATGGGAGTCTCTATTAGTGAACAAACTTTGAAATATTTTAAGTTGCTCTCTGAAGGGGATATGTTGGATCATTCATGAAACTCTTACTTGTAAAGAGCTATCTCAAATTACATTTTTATCCTGTCTTAAGAACAATATGATGACTACTGTGAAGATTTTTATTATCAATACCTTATAATTGGATTCAAAATAAGCAAACAAAATGAACAAGCAAGCAAGACATTTCTGTGCCCATTCTATAATCATATCTGTCATTGTCCCTCCAATTTATGAAACTTTCCAACAACATCCTAGATAAGTGATATCAACAGAATATGAGAATCTGTTAACATCAGATTAGTTGAAAACACCAGAACTCAAAAGTAAACAAACAGATCTCATGGGTAATTTCGTAGATTTGAGGATTAATTAATAACAATAATTTATTTTAAATCCATATAGAATCACACACCTAAACATCCTTTATTAAAAAACCTCAATTATTATCTCTTCCTGGATGATAATAAAAATTTATACCATTGAAAGTCTTCCCTTTGGTTGGTTAGAATTTTATATCTTCATCATGAGCACATAGGTCCTTTAAATGGATGCTTCAAATACAAAAACTCAGTCCAAACATTTATTAAATTCTGTTTCAGTGTGAATAAAAAAACTTATTTCAGATATAGAATAATTTAAGTCATGGAAATATATATATATTTTTAATCTTACATTCTATTTTATTGTATGAAAGTTAGAAAGATCTTATTATAGCATAGTGGTGAGTATTTTAACTATCAAAGTAAGTGTTGCATTCCTATGAAATACTAAAGGCTAATCAGAGCCCTCTTTCTACATAAAAAGATTTCTAAAATGGCTTTGTAGTTTCCTACTTAGGGCATGAATTGAAAAAAGGACACAAGCTGTCTAGCCTTGAATTGAAATTGACCCCAATTATGGAAGAAATATCAACCTGTCTCCAAATCCAGACAACTTTCCCACCTTTGTTCCCAGTTGGAGCTGTAGAGCCAGGGAGAGGCAGTTAGGAGTTTAAACTATGGAGACTGGTTTGAGATGATAATTTTGCAGTCTGCAATTACGTGACCCAGGGTGAACTATGCAAACTCTGTGTGCCTCACTTTCACTATTTGCACATTGAGGGTAATAAATAACATCTCCATTATTCGAAAACTGGGTAGACTAAATGAGATAACCTGGGCACAGAACTCAACACAAGATTCTTCTTCCAAATAAGCACCCTAAAGCAGTGAAGTATTCTTATTATTAATAGTAGACTAGAACCCACTATCTTCATTAAGTCATTAGGTAAATCAACTAGAGTTAATCATTACCATTTGATATTATCCTTGAAATAGCATTTATTTATTTTATTACAAGAGTGAAACATAATTATTGTAGTTATGGATTATAAATATACATAAGCAAGAAGTAAAAATTATTCAAGGTCTTAGATTCAGAGAAGACATCTGTATCTATAATGACTTGATATACATATAAATTTTTTCCCATGGGAAATATGTATCTCTATAATGCATAAATAATCACATTTAAGTCAAAGTAAGATTAAAAATTTTATCCATGTTTTCTATAATTCCTTGATTTAATTCCTGACTTTGCCAAGCAATAAGCTATATGACCTCATGCAAGTTACTGGCGTCTTTTCTTTTCCTGCAAAAGGAGAATAGCTACAGTATTTCTAGCAAGCTGTTGTGAGGATTAATCAAGAATCCATATAAAGTATAGTGCACTTTATTGTAGGAATTGCTGTGTAGGATTTACCTTTTAAGGATTCCTGTTAAGGATCTTTTTAACAGTAAAAAGCCAGGATGGAGTGTGGGTCTATCTCCATCACTAATCTCTCTCTACCACTTCGATTTACTCTGCTTTTAATTAATTCTTCAATGATCAGTGTTGAAATTTCTCTGAATTATAAACGATATAATAATAGAGAAGTCTAGTTGAGACAAAATATACCCACCAGAAGATTGTTTTTCTGGATAGGATTTAATTATGTTGATAATTAGAATTGTATCTCATACTTGTTTATATTCCTCATTCATTCACATACCATGCCTGAGTAATAAATTTTGATGATATAATAGTATATTAGAATGGTCTGTAAAGTGACATTTGCCAACTCAGAGAAAGCTTCCTTGGTGTCCTAAATGAGTTACTCATGTTCTTTTACTTTAGAAGAGGCAATTGAATGAACTGATAAAAAATTTTATGTACTATTGCCTGAAGTGTATTAGGAAAAAAGTGGCTTTGCTTTTATGCCCTTATAGGATTAAGTATCTTTTCATCAAGTTGGCATTTACTGTCTTCTATTTGTCAGTACAAAGTGTGTTGAGGCAAAAGATGAAAGAAATGCTGTAAAAAACTGAAATCTCTCCAGTAATGATTATAACAGAATTCCTCCATCACAACATTATAATTAAAGCCCTTGATGAAATACACATATTAAATAGCTTTTTTTTTGAGAAGTCTCCCTTTCTTTATTCTCTTTTAGAAGAATAACTCACTTAACTGAAACTGACAGAGGGAAGGAAATGTACCCAAGTTCAAAATTTTGTTTGGAAGCAATTAAGTTCTGCCTTTCCCAAAATATAGATTGTGCAATTAGTGGGGAACTTGGCTAGAGCAAGATTGTTGTCAAAATGCACCTTGACATTTGGAACTATCTTTAGTTGTTATGCTGTTCGTACTTAATAACATTTAACACAAACACTTACTTACATGAAAGTAATTCTTTCAAAATACAGTGAAGGAACAACTGGCATTTCTTTTACGAAATATTCAGTTTTTAGTAAATAGAACAATAAACCAAATACCCTACATTCAGAAGAAATTAATCTCCCCATTGACTTTAAGGGGGGACACAGTTTTGAAACTGTGTCAAAATAAACCTTTCTTCCTTTAAAAAAAAAAAAAGGGGGGGGGAGGGAAAGTAACACTTTAAAAATTCATTACATGTAAAACTTAAGAAGGAGAATTTCTCATTTATAAAACATATAAAAGTCCTTTCATGCTTTTGAATCTATACATATCTTATAAAATTTTATCTATTAGAGAGAATTAGGGGAATAGCTTTAGTAACAGAACAATTTTCGTTAACATTATCAGAAAAAATGGGGTTCTTCTAAAGTCCTTGGAAATGCTTGAAAACAGACTCCTGTCTTCAATAGATGGTACAATTATGGTCTTTCTCTCACTACTTTTTCTTTCATGTGTAGTAAAGGACAAATTGCCTTCTGTCCTTGGCAAGTACTGCACATCTGATGAGTGGGCAGGCAGTACTGAGATGGTAAGCATGAGAAGTGTTTTGTACTGTGGTCAAATCTCCTAAGTAAACACCACATCAGGGACAGTAAGTCGCCTTCTCTGGATTTGCTTCTTTTCCCTTTGAGTTGAAGTTTCCATCTTGTCCTAGCCTCTCCTGAAGAACCCAGGTCTTCCAGCAGATCTGCTTCATTGAGGTTATGGTATGTGCTTACACTCTAAGCAGATAGCTACAGGGTGTCCCTAGCACTACAAATTTGTTTGGAAGCCCATTTCATGACTCCCTCTAAAAACCAGACGGGCAGAGGCTGATATGACTCAGCCAGGAACTGATGCGGATGTGGACAAGGAAGTGATATCCATCAATAGAACCATCTATAAAAGAACCAGCAGAGGGCATCCTGACTGCTTCCTTTCTTTTCTCCTTTAATGGAATTTTCAGAGTGTGAGTGTGCTTAAGAGTTGTGTCAAAAACCAAAACAAGAAACAAAAACCAAAACATAATCATGCCTTACCATAATCAAAATAAAATAATATGCATATGAGAATTAAAAGTAAATGAAAACAGGCCTCAGTCCTTCCTGACCTTATCCCACTCCCCCTTTTGTACCCCCACTGCCTGAAAAGTTTTGCTTGCAAATACTGCGACTCTTTACTTTATTTCTAAATCATATTTTTCTACAGATATTTTTAGATTTTTAAAATTTCAGAACTTGTCTCTTGACTGCCTACTAATCTTTCAAATTTAGATACATAGCATCTTGAGTTAAATCCTTTCTGTGTTTAGTTTTACTGTAGTCATAACTAAGCCTCACAGTGTAATGGATAAATTTTCTTTGTTCTACAATTTTTCTTACCCTGATATTAATGTTGTCTTAATTTCTTCCTTCCTTGCTTAGGATTCTTTGATAAACATCTAATAATAATTACCTAACAGGTATTTAGTAAATTTTACATGCCAAATACTGCTGTAAGTAACGTATAGGTTAGGGGTTATGAAATGGTAGGTGAGAAGGTTACTTCTCCACTTGAAAAGACAAACTGTTGGGCTGGCAGAGTGGTTTAAATGGTACAGCATGTACCTAGCAAGTGTGAGGTCTTTAGGTCAAACCCCAGTACTGCCAAAAAAAAAAAAAAAGACAAAGTGCACATTCTAGCTGTGCCACACAAGATTTGGTACCTGCCACTCCACTACCTCAAGCTAACTTTTTTTTTTCCTGTGTATTTTCCATGACAGCCCCTGTGTGCATTTTTCTTTCCTTTTTTCCCTTTCTTTTGCTATTGGGGTTTGAACTCAGACCTCACACTTAGTAGGCAGGTGCTCTACCACTGCAGCCAAGTCCCCGGCCCCACAGTGTACTAGAGTTTAAGAACCTATAGCTTCGTGTTTTCAGTCACAGCCTTAATGTTTAGTCCTTGGTTAGTGTCTATTTTTCTCTTTGAAATGTAAGTTCTGTGAAAGTGAGATCTGCTTGGTCTTGTTCTGAAGGTGGCCCCAGGGCTTAGCATATAATTTAAAAATTTTTAGCTATTATATGATGGGGTTCTAAGGAATACATGATACAAATATGCAGGGAGATATTGCAATGATTTAAACTGAGAAATTCCTATGCAAGGGTAATGAGTTGTTTACTCACATGAAGTAATTCCCATTTCTCCTTTATGAATTGCCAACTTTAAACTGGCTGAGACTTGTTGTAACTATAAAATGAGAGGCAATGTAGCTTTGTAGATTGGGCAATATAAATCTAAGAGTCCAATTCTTGGTCAGATTTTGCCAATGGTTCTGGGCAGCCTTGAGGGGGTCCATTGATATGTTGGAGTGAAAGCATGGCAGTCCCTGGTTTCTCTAATTTTTTATCTGCAGTCACACACTTGGGGGTGTACTGTGGCACAAACAGTGAAGTCAGAGAAACCAGCAGGGACTATGCCTTCCCAGAGCCTCCAGTCTAGTAAGGAAGATGGACAATCAGCAAGTGAACACATACGCAAATATGTAGTTGCAGATAGAAAAACTGGTATTTAATTGGAGAACAAGTGGTGATGGAGAATTAAAAAGGGAGTCTACGTAAGTGGTCAGGAAAGGAGGGTATAAGGGAGTAATATCCTTCAAGTATAAAGTTAGGGACAGGGTATATTTCAGATCCAAGAGGAGTACATTATGGTTAGAAGAGCAGGTGGAAAGTGGGGTGGTCAAAATGAAGTTTGAGAGGTAGGCAGGGGTTCCGTTATTTGGGATTGTGAAGTCAATTGTTCTCAATCTGTCTGTACTTGGGCTGCTGGTTTGTCACCTGGTCTGCATTAAGAAAAGAAGCTTGCTGGGACTGAGGATATAGCTCAATGGTACAGGGTTTGTGTAGAATGCTAAAGGCTCTGGGTTTAATCCCCAATCTCCAGCACCGCAAAAAGAAAAAAAAAAGTTTGTGCCACCATAATTCAACTATGAGGGCTAGCACATAGTTTTTAGTGCCCTCTTGCTCTTCTCATCTGTCTCTCTCTTCCTCTCCCTCTCCCTCTCTCTCTCTCTCTCTCTTCTCTCTCTCTCTCTCTCTCACACACACACACACACACACACACACACACACACACAGACATGCAGAAGGCATTCTTAATGAAAGGAGTGTGTTGGTTTACATTTATGTTCTGATGTAAGCTCTTTACCTCTTTGCAAGCCATTTTTGAGTCTGCAATGGCAAATGTAGTTCTTCTACATCAATAGAGCTTTGGTGAATGTGTATGTGTTGGTTAGGGATGAGGGAGTAAGAGAGAGCTGTGGCATGGTCAAATTCCCTTTTCAGAGTGGTTTCAGAATGGAGAATGGAGTGGGAAGAGGGCAGAAAAATAGATTAGTGAGGAACAATAGTCAAGGGAAGAGATAACAAAAACCTGGACCAAGATGGTGGCAATGGAAGTGAAATATTGCATATTGTGTGCATATTGTGATGAATTTTCCAGGTAGAACGTATAAGATTTTCTCCTATAGGGTCAGGGGAAGTTAAGAGGGCAGGTCAAGCTTGCCCCTCTTCCCCAGGTTTCTGCTCTGAATAGCTTTGTGAATGTGCTCACATTGCCATTGATTGGGATGGGAACAGTAGAGGATGAATGGATTGAAAATTGGGGGCAGGGTGTGTTGTGCATGTGTATCAATGGTAGATGACAAGAAACTTTTGAAGGGATTTGTAAGGAGTAAAATTTTTAACTCTCCATATTTGTAAGTTCTAATCTGTCTGTGATGTCTAGTCTTCAATTTTACTCATAAAATGCTTTTTCAAAACCAGGAAGATTATCCCAAAACTATTTTGAGATATTGATACTGGGAGGGGTTAGTTAACTTACCTGTGAGAAATCATTTGATCATGAGTGAGTCAGCTGTGTGACTAAACCAAGTTACATAGCTATCATGATCTCGACAGGTGCTTCTGAATACTTAAAATGATAAATGTTAAACCCATGAATACCAAGGGTACTTTGGGTGAGAGACCAGTATCTTAACTGTCAACTCTGATGAATTTTTTGCAGATGCTTAGAGAATTGTTTAGAGGCTACATCTGGATTTTGTGAAAAGATGAATGGCATCAATTCTCAGTGTCTCCCTTAGGTACAGGAGAGAACTGTGGCCGTAAGTATTTGCTGACTCAACATCTTTCAGATACAGAAAATGAATTGGATAAATGCTTCAGCACGTGTGGCAGTGGACATATAATTTTAAACCTTGAAAAATGGAATGAGCATTAAACTTTGAAGGGGCTGTCTATGTGATTAAAACCTGGAACAGATTCTAAGAGTTGGACTACAAAGTTGTCACTGTTTCCTGTTTTGATCATGATATTTGAACCAAAGCTGACTGATATACTTTTTGAGATGTTAATGTAATATTCTTCTCATATCCATTAGGTATAGAAAAATAGCTCAATTAAGATTGGACAAGTTCTGCAAGTCTAGCTGGGTCAATTTCCATGAAGTTAGATCATATGGTGATATTAGGAAATATAGTGGACCATTCTCAATTTCTTCCATCTTATCCTATGCACAAAGTCTGCTTGCTCTCTCTTTACTCATTTCAATTTAATTAGATTTTATATCACTCTAACTGTCTCTGAGACTTTCTCAGCAAATGGAAGTCTATCCTTCAGAAGATTCAGATGACTATGTAAAGCCATATGAGACTTCAGACTGGTTTGGAGTCACTGGAGAGTGGCAGCATTTTTGTTGAACATTGGGAAGGTACTGCCAACTTCTGGGCAGGAGGTAGAAATAAGAAGGCTTGTGTCTGGTATTAGTGATGATGATCCAAGGAATCTGTCAAGACTCTATGAATTAATGTCAAAAGTAATTATTATCATGATGAAGCAGAAGGGGAATAATGATTTGGGTAAGTTAATAGAACAAGTCACACCAGTTTTTTGGCTAAAAGTCAGCCTCATTTTCTAACAAAGAGAAGACCACTGGTGATTTTTCTAATTTAGAACCATTTTGACAAGGAGCTTCTGGATATACTGGTGAACAAAAAGAACAGGGGTCAGACTCCAAAGAATTATTATTTTTTGTCCTACAACATGTTTATGGGTGTGCAAATTTAGAAAACAGGTGTATGTGTATTTATTTGCTAATATTTGTGTGAATTTATAGAGTTGGGAGGTGATAACCAAGGTCAGCTAAACTATGTGGTTTCAAATGCTCTATTCTTTAAAATAGCATACCTTTTATGAAATAAGCTCTTTTGTTGAACTCCAATACAAAACACTTAAAAGCAGACATGACTGTGTAGGAGATGGAATAGAGAGTGAGGGGCTTGATTCACTTTGCTTGTGTCTTTCTATAGCCATCTGGTTTTTCCACGAGACACCTGTGTTCCAAAGGACTCAGTTTGAAGACTACTGATCAAATCCAACCTCCTTATCCTATAAACAGAAGATAAGGTGGCATACCAAGGACCACACAAGTAATCACCTGCCTAGATAAGCTTTCAGAACAATGACTTTTGTCCTCTAAACCACATTTGACATGCAAGTGGTGATCCTCCTACTTTCTAAGTCCATCTCTAACCATCCTTCCTTCTCATGTCAACCGGGTTCCATCAAATAGACTATCTCCATCGTAATTTTCATGGCAGTTTAATGAAGAATGTATCTGACTGAATACCAATAAGAGCACAGAAGGAAACACTGGCTAAGCCTTCCTAAGCAATGGCCTACAGTGGTTGCTGCTCCTGCATAGGCACTGTGAGCAAGTGTTCTAGTCCATTGCCAATGTGGGGAAAGTCTGTTTTGTCTTCTTTTATTGTATTTCCTGGCCATGGGGCAGGAGAGGGTAATAGGTTGTTTTCAATTCTGCTTTCTTTCTCATAACTGATATTGTGTCTGACCTTTATAAATGCCAAATCCTCTTATCCTATTTTGTGAGATGTTAGTTAAATCATGTGCAGGTAATAGATTCTTAAAGTCTGAGAGTATTCATCACCTAAGAAAAAGAAGTATTAGCTTTATACAGACATTTATTTCTATGTTTCACCAAGTATTAGAAATACAGGTGGTCTTAGAGAATTTCTCACCCAAGTTTTTCTTTTACAGATGAAGCTAATGCCCAGAGTGGGGAAGGGCTGAGTCTGCTGTTTTGAGGAGTGAACTCCATCCTTCTTGATTAAAGTCCATTGCTTATTCCACTCCTTAGTTGGGTTGATTTGCATTGATAAATTAAAATAATAAATTAAAAGGTATAGCATTAAGTGTCCTCCAGTACAAAACACCCATCTGTGTGTGGGAGTTTCTATTTCCTTGATGGGGAAATGTCAACAATAAAGACTCTAAGATCTGGGACTTTTACCTCATTTACAGGAGGGATTTGCAACCTTAAAACCATTGCCTGTCAGCTTCTTTGGCCTTCTGGTCTCAGAGAGTAAAGGTGACTGCTGTGCTGGGAGCTTACACACAATCAAGGATACTGACTTACTGTTAGGTAAATGGCTGCTTTATTTACCTTTTACATGAAGTAAGATACAGTTTGGTTAAGTAGTTGAAATATTATCAAGACTGTAGGTTGGCTTTCCTTTGAGATAATTTGCTCAGTGCAGACCCACAGTTACAATTTCAATATAAATTATGGGTGGTGTGCATCAGGCATGTATGAGACATAAGAGCAGCAATGGAAGTTCATCATCTCTGCTGGAGGGGTGCTGTGACTGTGTATGGTAATAATGAGGAAGAAGAGCCTTTATCAAATTAGCTTCACCTGTAAACAGCAAATTATTGGTATTTTTCTATCTTTGAATTACCCAAGTGTGAATCCTAGACCTGACTGTTACTGCTTTATGTGACCTATTCTGAGTCAGTTAATCTCACTGTGCCCCAAGTTCCTCAGCTATAAGGTAGGTTAATATGACAAAGAGCTCAGAGTCATGTCCTAAAGACTGACTGAATGACTATGTGCAGCTGCTGGAATAATCTATCATATAGTAAACACTTAATAAACGTTAGCTATCATTATCCCGATATGAATGAAAGCATCCTCTAAGCTCCAGTTAAACATCAAATTTTATATTATTTAAGTAGACCTCAGCAGCTGTCTTATTTTTTATGTTCAGGAAGTTCTGAGGCATTGCAGGTCACTGATTGCTTCTTCTGGGAAAGCTTTGCAAGTCATTGAAGGACTGAGTTAATGGAAGGTCTATGTTCTGCAACTTTGTCTGTTTACTGCGCCTTCTTGGGTGTTACTCATGCAGCACACCTTGGGCTAGGTGAACTGGGGCTGGGGAAGAGTAGAGTGATGATACAAAGATGAATGCAACCTGTTGTTCATTCATAAATGGCTGGGGTGACAGGTGGAGTCGGGTGGGGTTGCCAAAAAGAAAACATAAAATGGTTCTTGCCTTCAAAGAGCTCACTGTCTGGAGAGAGAATCAGTAAACAGTGACAAACCAGTGAGAGATTTACAAAGTGCTAAGTGAGCAGAAGAGGAAGTGACTCAGGCAGCAGTAGAGACCTCAGAAAGGTTCATACAGGAAACGACCTATTAACTGGGTCGTGAAGGCTGAGTAACTCTTTGTCAGATGGAAGAGACAGGGAACTGCATATGCAAAGGCATGGCAGTAGGACACACAGAAGACAGCAATGTGAGCAGTTCAGAAGGTATACACCTGCCTTGGTTTGAGGACACATCACTGCCTAACCTCTTTGCCCTATATGACATATCCTTCCTTACATAGGTGGTTCCTGCCCACCTTCCCAAGCCACCTCATGCTCCACAATCCCAGCCACACTGGCTTCTTTTTGTCCCTGGATCATACAAACATAATGTCCTCACAGCTGCGGTGTTTACTGTTTATTTCTAGAACATTCTCCCTTGCTTTGCATGGCTGGCTCCTTCTCACTCTTTTGGTTTTACCTCCTTATCAAGGTCATTTATGACCTTTTCCTTGAAGCAGCACATATACTGTAGTATGCAGCACATACTACAAGGACTGCATCATGACCTGTAATTATTTTACCCATTACCACGTCTGTTGCTTGACTGACTCTCTGGAAGGTGGTACAAAGGTGTGACACTGACACTCTTATTCCTGTTGTATCCCTAGCACCCAGGTTAGTCCCTGACACTGAACTCAATAGAATGAAGAAAGAAAAATATCAACTAATGAATAAAAATCTTGAAAAGAGATAGTTTGAGTATCTTCTATTCATTTCCGCAGGCCCAATTTCTACCCTTCTCCATCTAATTCTATCTAGGTTGGATTGCACTTCTAATAGGGAGAAGGTAAAAGAGACGTGTCATGTGGGGTGGCCTCCAGCTCACTGCATCCCTCCTGTGATGGTCTCTCTCTGTAAGAACCAGTTCCACACAGCCTTTTCTTTATCATTTTAGGTGAGGGTTGTTGGGAACAACACCCTCTCCAATCCTTCCAGATCACTATCCCTTGTGGTTTCTCTGTACTCTACCTACATCGCTATTAACCTCTTTTCAGCTTGCCTATGCCAATCAGTTTCCTGCCAGGACTGAGAGATATCAGAGGGCTTGGACCAAGTTAGCAAGACCTTACATGCACATAAGAACACAGACCAGTCATTTCATTTGTCAATGGAGAACTGATAAAGACAAATCTTTAAGCAGATGCTGTGGACTGAATGTTTTTTTTTGTTTGCCCCATGTTTATAGGTTGAAATTCCACCCCAATATGATGCTCCTATGAGGTGCCTTTGAGATGCAACAGGGCATGTGAGAATCAATTAAAGTTATGTCTTTTCTGTCAAAGGAGTTAATGTAAAACTATCACTGTGTGGATGCCAGCTAACCTTCTGAATTGCTGCCTACGTGCTTTGTGAAACGTTGCTTGACCTAGCAAGTTTCTTGCAGTCAAACAAAGAGCTGTTTATCACCAGATGTCCTAATCTCAAACTGCTCACTTAAAGATGAATATTGCCCAAAAGAATTTTTTTGTTCTTCCTGCTTCAAGGTTTCCCTTACCCCACGTGTCCCTTTTCTAAGTAACCAATTGGGAAGATTGTGAACCCAAACCTCTTCATCAGGGTGAGGGGCAGAGAGATAAAAACTGAGCTGACTCTGCTCAGCGTTCTGCCTGTCAGACTATGGTCTGCAGCTGCACCCTTCTGCAGAAGTAAAGCTTGTCTTTTTGCCTTGTTGAGCAACTCCTGCGTGTTTTTTTGATCACTGTTTGGGAATGGTATTTCTAACAGTCATGAAAGTGGAACCCTCATGAATACAATTAGTGATTTCATAAAAGGACCCCAGAGAGCTAGCTAGCTCTTTTTCAGCAGGGCGAGGCCACAATGACAAGATAGACATCTGTGAACCAGAAGGCAGAACCTCACTGAATCTTCCAGCCTCTTGATCTTTAAGTTCTCAGTTTCCAGAACTGTGAGAAATAAGTGCTTATTGTTGAGTCTGGTAAAGGATCATTGTTTAGGAGCCTGTGCTATGATAGCAGGTATGTCACATAACACAAAGGTGATGCAAACACCGGGGGTCAAGGTCAAGCATGTTCTAACAACTTTTCATAGTGCACTCCATAAGGTTGGAGCATGTCCCGCCAATTTATGCCTGTCTGTTTTCAGTGAACATGTACATATGTGTTTGCACTGATCACTTTTGCATAACATAAATTAAAAGGTGGATATTTTAAAGTATAAGAAAAACGTAGAATATACTGTATGTAAAATATTTCAAATTTATTTTAAATTTTCTGTCACTAAAAACTGAGTGTTCTTGCTTACTGATTTTTAAGGCTCTTTCTAAGTATTATAGCTAATATTTCAATATACACTTAAAGTGTCATTCATTGTTAAGGAAGATGCATATAAATTCATGTTCCAAATCTTCTTGAGTAGAGGTGGGCTAATCTTTTGTTAGACAGAATTCTATAATTACTTTGGGAATTGAATGTGACAAAGCACTTCTACCCAGCAGGAAATCCATTCACATGGTTTGTTTGTTGTATTCTCTTTGGTCCATATTTCTTTTGGGGAGTCTTTTTAAATTTGCCATCCATTTTAAAATTTTTTATTAGTATCTATTAGTTGCATGGTGGGGGGGTCATTGTAACATTTACATATGTGCTTACAATGTATCTTAATTAGATTCACTCCTTCCATCATTCTCCCATATCCCCCTCCTCCCTTCTTAGAATGATTTCAACAGGTTTCATTGTGCTATTTCCATACATGTATACAAAGTGCATCCACCATATTCTCCCTCCTTTGCTCTCTTCATTTACCTTCCCGACTTCCACTGGTACCCACCCCCAGAAAAGGCCTATTTTACCTTCCTATCCTTCATTTTTAATGTGTGTATTGATTGTTAAATTGGGTTTTGCCATGGTATTTCATATATGTACTTATTTTATTTAAATTAGATTACCCCTTGTATTACTTACTCTTTCTCCATCACTCTGCTCCCCTGTTATTCAACAGCTTTCAGTGCATTTCATCTTACTGTCTTCATACACAGATGCAATGTATTTTGATATGATTCACTCTCTGTTACTGTTTTTTTCTTCTGCCTCCTCCTAGTCCCCTCTGACAGACCCACTAATTACAATCATGTTCTCTCTCTCACTCTTTTTCTCTGTATATGTATATAAGGTCATATATATATTTGAATATATATTTATCTTTGAGGTCAAGCTCCCACATATGAGGGAAAATGTGATTTTTGTCCTTCTGAGCCTTTGCCACCATTTTGTGATTACCTAGTAAGTGACAATTCCACATATTCACTTAAGTAGCTACACATAATGATTAATCAAACTAGATAAATAAAATTGTGAAGGGATCATATATACTTCTCTGATGTGTAAAAGGGAGCACAGTACCCAGTCTTACTCAGAGCTCCCTATATCGCCTACAGGAGGGATGACCACTGACATGCAGGCTGAGAGTGCTATGTCATACTAAATATTAGAAAATATTAGTCATATATATATGTATATAATATGTAATTTTTTTTTAAAAGAAAGGATTAATTTGCTCAGGGTTTTCAAGGGCTCAGTTCATGGTTGGTTGGCTCCATGCATTTGGGCAGAATATCATGGCGGCAGGCACTTGTGGCAGAGGAGAGCAGTTTACCTCATCTCATGGTAGACAGAAGCAGAGAAAAGGACAACAAAGCACTGTTTCTCATTTTTTCCCACCCCTTCTTCCATGTAGTCATCACATGTTACTGAACTCCTTTTCTCATAGTAGGTTTTCTGTCCACCTATTTTTGTGGGGAGACTTGTTCCAATTCAATTTATCTATTTTCCCCTCAAATCTCTATTTTCTCCATCTTCTCTTTGGCTCATCTTCCCTCTGCCTGGGTACTTGGTGATATACCGTTGCTTATTCCACCTCAAATCCCACTGCAACTGTTTCCTCTGGGCAGACAATGCTCAGTTCTCATCTTCATTTAAAATATCTATTTCTCTTGAAATTTTGGCTCTATTTTTTCAAGATATTATCTCAACTTGTCCAATAACCTTTACTGCTAACATTTTCAGAAAGCACATATTTTATACTTATCCACTTTGCTGTATGACTCATTGACTTTTTAAAACATTCTTTAACTCTTTTAGCACCACATGTGGATGAACAGAGGGATGCTTAATTTGGAGAAGAGAAAGCTCAGTTCTGCCAGCCACTTGAGTTAAAATATATGAAGGACTCACATGGAGAGGAGATTACTTATGGCATAAACTGAAGTAGAGAATTAGAATTAGTAAGTAAAAGGTACAATGAGGCAAATTTCAATGCAATATTAGGAAGTATTTTATTACCACCAGAATTATCCAGAGATGGAAATAGCTGCTGTAGGTAACACCAAGCTTCTTGTTTTGTTTTGTTTTTTTTTTTTTAGTAGAACTGGGGTTTGAACTCAGGACTTCGTGTTTGTGTAGCAGGTGCTCTACCACTTGAGCCACGCCTCCAATCCTAGCAAGCTTCTTGTTAGTGGAGGCATTTAAACTATATTAGATTGTTACAGAATAGATTCCAGCGTAAAATGAGCTCTTTAGAACAAATGGGTGCTTCCGAATTCTGAGATTTTGTGATTATCACAAAATTTTTAAGATCACTCTCATTTGATCTGATCAACATAAACCATCATTGGGCTTATGCTGTTTTTATTTTTTGTTTTGTGTATATGCAAAAATAATAATTGTCATTATGAAAAAGTTTAAGCAATACAAATTATATAAATGTCTAAGTCTTCCTATCTTTTCCTCATTTCTTCCCCTTAAGTCATCACCACTGACAGTTTGATGAAGATTTGGGGGTAGATATGTAAATACATTTCTATCTAGTTACATATTTTTTTAATAAGTCAGCCTATCCTATACCTGATGCTCTGCAACTTACTTTTGTTCACCATGGGATATGGTGAATGTTATGGTTTAGATCTAGAATGTTCTCCAAATATTCAAGTACTGAAGGCTTGGTCACCAGCCTGTGGCACTACTGTGAAGTGGTGGGATATTAGGAGGTGGGGGTCTAGTGGAAGGAAGATATATGATTAAAGGTTGTGCTTGAAGGCTGTAATAGTATTCTGCCTTCTTCTTCTCTCCCATCTTTGCTTCTTAGCCAGCATAAGGTGAGCAGCTTAGATACCTTCCAGTCCAGTCTGTAGTTTTACCTTTAAGGTTTGATGACTGCACCGAATTCAATCGTGTAAGCCAGGTGACAGTAAACATTTTCTTTAAAGAGTCAGAGAGTAAATATTTTCATCTTTGTGGTCTCCAAGTCTCTCCTACTACTCAACTCTGCTGTGCATCATTAAAGCAGCCACAGACAATACACAAATGAATAGGTGCGTCTATATTCTAATAGGTCTTTGCTTATCTATAACAAAATTTAAATGTTATCAGGAAATATTATTATTCTAATTTTTCCAAACATTAAAAAAAATCATTATTAGCTTGGGGACCACTCCAAACCAGGCAACAGTAGGATTAGGCTCATGGGCTATCATTTGTTGATTCTTGAAATAAACCGTTAAGGAAGATGACTTGTTACCCACGTTTTGTGTTCTTTACCTTGTGGAATGAGCACCACTATCATAGCAACCTACACTCTTCACCCTCTCAGTAACTCCGTACCAGAGGAGTTGGAGTGACTTGATGGACTAGGCAGGTTGGAAGAGAAAGAGGGCATGTCATGCCCTCGGTTTTCTTTCTCTTTGGGAACTGATTGCTAACTTGAAACATACACTTTTGTCTGTTCCATAAGGAGGTCTCCACAGATCAGCATACAGAATGGGCAGTCTGTCTAATTCTGAAAAAAGTGCACTTGTCTTTTTTATTCAGTTATAAGATTATTCTCTGCTATCAGCCTTATTAATAATAAAGGTAATATTTTGGTTTCTAATCTGTCTTACTCACTTGCTATATACCTTAATTGGTTAAGGTATAAAGTAAGCATCTCTTTTGAGTCATCTAATAATTTCAACTCAGATTTATTATAATTTATTTAGCCATTTCATTTCCTTTCTTTGTTGGCATTTCCTACACCTTTGGTGAATCATTCATGGTCAAATTCATGGACTAATTTTTTACCCCTTCTTCTTGCTTTTCATGCTATCTAAAAGGGAATCATGGTTTGTGGATCTTTGAAAACTCTCATGCATGTCTGCATATGACCAATATGGTCTCGATACCCATATCTCCTTCTTCTTCTTGACATCTTGTCTACTTTCACCATCTTAATATTTCTGCAGCCTGGTTTTGAGAGGCTACATACTGAATACATTTGCTTAGCAATGTTTAATTGAGCTCTCATCTATCAGATAACAATGATTCCTTAAAGAACATTTAAAGCTATCTAAATTTTTTTAACTTACTTATTATTTTAGCTTTAGCTTTCATTATTTTTTTAAAAAGTGTTAATACATGTTAAATGTTTACAGTAGTGCTTGGGATATACACTCAACACATATCAGCTAAATGGTTGTTCCCTTACACACATGCCGATCTCTTTCTAATCAGGGATGACTTCCAAACTTCTATAGAATCTGCTTTCACCCATATTTTCCCTTTTATTCAAGTGATTTCCAAGTCATCATTTCAGCTGCTTGAATTCCTGCGTGATGTTTATATGGCTTATTTTGATTTATTACAAAGACATTTTCAAATTGTTTAAAGAAGGTGCTGAAATTGTTTTTACTGGCTAATAAAAATACAATAAACTCATGTCTTAGTTTTTTTTTAAAAAGAAATCCTGCTTGACCTCCAAAACCTGCCTGAAGAACCCCTTTCTCTATGCATGATAATTGCATATTTCATAAATCTTAATTCAGAAACCATAGCAAATGATTGGTCCTACTGAGCACTGTATGAAGGCCCTGGGATCCTGAAGGATCACAATTATGGGGAAATTGACTTGTGACCAAAAAGTTGCTATGGAGTGTTAGATATAAAATGATATCAGTGATTTTAAGATAAAGTTTGGTAAGTAGAAGAAATTGATCACTAATTACTTAATAATATTTAATGAATACCATTTGCCAGGAACTCCATTCGTAGTGATTACATATAGACTTGGCTCATCTATCATAGAAATTTATCATGGATAGAAATAATTCTCACATAAAATAAGAAATTTAAATTATTTATTAGCTTCAATAAACCTCACATATATATAATATAAAATAAAAATTCTCAGAAATGCAATGAACATAGGTACATGGTATTCATTGTACAAGGGAAACTGACAAGGGTGGTGGAGTGGACATGAAGAGAAATGGAAGAATTTGAGATATGCTTTTGAAGGATTGTCATCAAGAGAGTTTGATATGACTGCCTAGTGTATTCCATCTCCCAACCAGGGCTTTCAAAGAGGAATTAGGGTCCAGTCAATGGATATATGGGAAGAAGGAATTTCATATTGGAGAACTGGTTTATGTAAGTGCTCTCAAATATACCATATTGCGTCAGGACTTGTACGATATTTAGTACGGCCTAAGGGAAGTGGTAGGGAAGGAAGCAGAAGATGTAGGTAGGGATGAGAGGTGAAAAAAGACCATCATGTGATTTTAAGGACTGAACTCTTCATTAGGATAATGTGGGACCATTGAAGAATTTTAGGTAGGAAAGCCACATGGAAGTTGTGTGGGGAATAGACATAGGAGAGACTGGCTGAAAGCAGGAGGACCATGTGGATGATTACTACAAAATCCCAGAAGGGATATGCTGAAGGGATTTGGGACCTGATTGGAATACTAAATGAAGAACTCAATGTCAACCTTACTAAATGTTGTTAAAATGAGGAAATTATTCTGCTCTCATATTTTTGTAGGCCTGGTCTCTAGAAATCTGGGTTTGCAGATTGATTCTATGCAAATAGGGGTTTTCAGAATTATTTCAGTTTGGATTTTCCAGAAGCAGACCTCAAAAAGAATTTGAGTATGAATAATTTACTCGGGAGGTGATCCCAGGTAGGGTCATTAGGGGATAGGGAGGTAACAGTGAAGGAATGTACCCAATAAAGAATGTATTAGAGATGAGATTACTGCTATGGGCAAGTGAGACTCAATTCTTCTATGGAGCTTTGGGAGATAGTATAGACCACGTACCCCATAATTTTCCCTTGTTAGGGTAAAGGCACTTGTATGTTGATTTACAATTCTATTTGAGGTCTGCACTGTTTTTGGTAGGGTGAACTTGTACCTTACAAATAGACTTAAAGAAGTAGGAAGTCAGTGGTATTTCTTTGGGCTTCAATTTATTTATTTGCTTATTTTATTATTGTGCTGGGTAGAAGTACATTGTGGTATTTACAAAAGTTCTTACAATATATCAGATATATTATACTTGAATTCACCTCCTACAACATTCTCCTTTATTATTCTCTCTCCCCTGCCTGGAATAGTTTTAACAGATATCATTTTTCCATTCACATACGTGTGTACACAGTATTTGTACTGTATTCTCCTTCCCATGTCCTTTTCCCTCTCCCTCCCTCCTCCCACTAGTAACAACCCGCCCAGACAGAACCTGTTTATTTGGACTTCAGTTTGGAGTTGCGATCTGGAGTTAATAGTCTTTGAAATAATCTGGGAAATTTCAGACACATTGACAGATTCTTCAGGGTATTATAGGAGACATGCTGTTTAAATGTCTGGCAAAGTACTGTGTGAATTGGCCACAGTGTTCCAAATAGCTCACAGCTATGGCTCATGTGGTATCCATGGTGAATGGAATCCATTAGGGATAATATTCAGCAGGTAATTCTCCTGACTGGAGACATCTAAAGGCAGAATGTGAGGTATAAAGGAACTAGCATTGATTTTGTGCCAATTATGTGGTAGGGGCTTACATAACTTGTTTAACTTAATGAATTTAGTCATGACAACCACCTCATGAATATTATTGCACACTCAATTTACTTGTAAAAAATTTAAAGACAACTAAATCTGTGGGGTGCAATAATTTACCCAGTATTTGTAGAATATCAGTTTTCTTCTGCCACAATAAGACTTCATAACAAATAACCACAAAATATAGTGCTTTACAATCATCAAGAAAACAAACAACAACAAATGTTGGTGAGGATGTCAGGGGAAAAAAAACCCTTACACACTGGAGCCACTATGCCATACACAGTACAGACACTATGGAAATCAGTATAAATGTTCCTCAGAAAACTAAAAATACAACTACCATATGATCCTGCTATACCACTCCTGGGTATGTAGCTGAAGGAATATAAATCTGTATGCAATAGAGGCACCTGCACACCCATGTTTATAGCAGCACTGTTCACAGTAGCCAAGTTATGGAATCAGTCTAGATGTTCATCAACTGATGAATGGCTAAAGAAAATATGATATATATAGATATATATGTATACACAGTAGAGTATTATTACATCATAAAGAATAATGAAATAGTGTCATTTGCAGGAAAATAGTAGAACTGATAAAAACATCATATTAAGTAAAATAAGCCAGACTGAGAAAAACAGTAAGTTCTATCTCATATGTGGAATTTAGACTTAAGAAAGAACAAAGAGTGACAGGAGTATAAAATGGGGGAACTATCTGGGAGTGGGAACCAGAGAGAGGGTTGAGGATGAAATAAGAGGATGAAAAAGGGGGATGAATATGATTAAAGTACTTCATACACATTATGAAAACAGAATAATGAAACTTTTTAACATTGATTTAAAAAGTGGGAAGGGGGATGAGAAAGAGTAACAGATCAAAGTACATCATATGCATGTATGGAAATACCATAATGAAACCCCTTTGTATAATTAATACACACTAATTTTAAAAGAGAAGAAAAAGACATGGTGCCTTAAAATAATGTTTATTTAGCTTGTACGTCTGCAAGCTAAGTAAGTCTGGTGATTTAGGTTGAGCTCTGCTGGGCAGTTCTTCTGGCCTGAGCTAGGCTCAGTTCCATGCCTGGGAGAGAGCTGTATGTCAGCAGATTAGGATTGCTTTGGGTGGGAGAAGCAGAAGGCCTCAGTTATGGTCTACGTACTTCTCATCCTGCCAGACTTGTTCTGGCATGTACTAACAGCAATGGTTAGGGACAAGAGCACAAGTTGAAACACACAATTCTTAAACTCTTTGCAACATGCCTGACTATATTCCATTGGCCAAAGAAAGTCACATAGCTGAGAATGGAGTTGGAACCTGGATACAGGGAGTGAAGAATGGGGGATTGATGCAATCAGCCTCCCACACTTGCCTACCAGATGTCACGTGAGAGTTATACCCAAACCCTTGGCAGGACATTTGTTGTGCAGCTTGCTGCTTTGCATGTCATCTGAATTGGGCTAGAAAATGCCATCACTGGTTTCAAAGAAGGTGCATTTATTTAATCTACTGCATCTTTGTATTTGTTTCCAATTCATTCTCTGGCTGAAGGTGGACTCGATTCAGGTTACTTATTTTTAGTTTATAAAGAAGGAGCTGGTAAGAATGCCAAGGTCATTTTTAATGACAGGGATCTTAGTGACCACTGGACTCTACAAAGTTCCATAGCAAACAATAGAGGACGTGTATGGTTTTATTCTTTTGTAGTCATTTTGATATTTTTAGGAGGAGATGGATAAAATGAGATGGCTATGGCTAATTTGCTTTCAAAAGAACTTTGTTAGTGGCAGCTGGCCCAAGAAGACTGTAAGTTCCATTTAAAAGGACAGAATTATTTGTCCACAAACCAAGATGGTGTAACTAAGGAGTGCTAGCGTTATACTTGCTGCCCTGCATAGCTTTTAATTAGGAATGCATTCTTCTTTTTGAAGAAAAATTGTGACCAATTCTTTGTGTCCCAGTAGGAGAACAGAATAAAACTTGACCTCCTTTTGTTCTAACAATAGCCCACAACTGCCCCATGCCACTGACTCAACAGTGTCATCCGTCAGTCGTCAACCCTCCTTTCAGGAAAGAGCTGTGTTCTTGTGTTATCACTTTGCTATGTGCTGTCCTTTCTCTTCTGGTTTTGGAATTTAAAGGGGGAAAAAAAAAAGACCATGAAAAATGTGTAAGTTGGATGCTATTCATTCCCTTATTTATAAATAAATGAAAACTGACAGGCACCTCTTCAGAAAGTGTTTACTATATGGACAAGTGTTGATGACATGGGCTGAAAGACACAGTCTGGTGCCACCAGGACCAGCTGCTCCTTCAGTAACTACCATTGTGCAGTCTCGCTTTTGTTTTTGGCTTGGCACATGCATTTTCAGCCTGCCTTCCATTGAGTCTCCGGGATACTTTATCTCTAGCACTGTCTGCCAGTGACAATAGATGAGCCTTTTTACCAGCCCTGAAAGCTTCAGCTTTGTGTGCTCTCCATCTCTAGTGCTATGGCTGCTGACATAATGGGCTTCACTTGCTGCTGGATGCATCTGCTGTTGGCCCAGTAACTTTGTTTCATGGGAGTGACACTCAATATTTTGTTCTTCATGCTGCTAGGCTGATATTTACTAAACTGGACAAATGTTTTCATTTTCAGTGGAGAAAAAACACTGCTCATTGCTTAGCTAGGAGAAAAATGGATTAAGTGGTTGGATTTATGGGAGAGCTCAGACTGGCTCAAATCACAGATTCTTAGTAATCTCTCCTCAATAACTCTAAGTGGTGCCATTTGGGGGCTGTTGGGAAATGGATGGTTGAATTCCTTGGAAAAGTGCTGCTCCCCTGTATGGATTCTAGATTATAAAGACTTGTTATACAGTTAAAAGAAAGGAGATAAGTCTCTATATACTTGCCTACCTACCTATCAATTAGTCAATCACCCAATCAATCAACAGACATATACTTAGTACTTGCTTGAATAAAGAGTACTATGTTGAGTTCTGGAAACATAAACGGACATTGGCTATATTCTTGCTTTAGAGGTGTGCAATTTGATTAAGAAAAAATTATAGAAACACACAGAGGTAAAGTTTTATTTAATGTATTTTGGGGCGGTTGTTGTAAAAGGGGAAGATCATAGTAAACTGAGGTGCCTAGGGAAGATGTCCTTGGGGAAAATAACATTTTCCCCAAGTTCCTGGCAAATGATATTCATTCATTGAGCTGTGTTCCTTCATTGAGGATTGAGTGAACACAGGTGGATAAAAACACACAGTTGTAACAGAGTCATTTTTGGATATACTATGGTCCTTCTAAAAGAGAAAACACCCTATGTCTTTAAAAATCACATGTTTAACCCACGAGATGTACAATGCTGTCATATCCTCCAGATGCCTCTGTAACCTGAGGAGCAAGGGAGAGTGGCTGACAGATATTAATCACTTTCTATTTGCTATGCACTGCTTTATACACTTTATCTCATCTAGTTCTCTAGTTCTATGACCCATGCATTACACCTATTTACAGATGAGGAAACTGAGACCTGGAAAGGCTAATTTACTTGCCTTGGTCATGTGGTTTAAAAATAGCTGGGCCCTCTGTATTGCATAGGTACAACTGGTAACTTACTTGATGTTTAAAGGACTCAAGAGAGTGGAGAAGTTCAATATCAATGCAGTTTCTTAAAAAAAGAAAAATGCTTCTTTAGGTGATAACATTGGAAGCAATTGCAGAAATGGATTTAAATGGAAAAGAAAAAGGAAACTATTAAGAGGAATAGAATAATTGATGTGTCCCTTTGGGACACATATGTCATATGGCACAGGAAGAATAAGATGTATGTATGTGTGTGTTGCTGGGGCTACCGCCTTTTGAATTTGTGCTCTCTGCACATTTCAGGTACTTATGGCAGGGTCAGTGTCTGATACTCTAATTCTATTACAAAATATGAACCACAGTTCCACTCAGACTCTAAGTGACAGATGTTCTGTCATTAAATATTGCTTTGGGGAAACCAAAATAGACCCACTGAGCCTAAAATAATGAGCCAAAAATATAAGTAAGAAGATAGAAAATGAAGACTTACAGCAAGACAAAATGTTCTATTTGAGTGATGGCTCTTAACTTTCCTCTGTGGGACATAATTTAGTCTGACCTATCTGTACTCCCTTGGGCCTCCTCTTGTAGAGTCAATGTCCTTTTACATTCTTGGCCACCAACCTCTGCTGTCTTAAATGAATGGAGTAATGGAGGCTTCTATACACCATTACCCAGGCAGTGGATCTGTGAGGCAGCAGACTAAGGAGTGTAAGTGTGTTGCTTGCATAAGCAGTTGCTTGCAGACTGTAACTTTGCCCAGTGTCCTTTAGCTATTCCTGGTGAATTTCCAGGAGGATAAATAATCCCTCATGGTGAAGCCCTCCATTCCCTGCATGTCCCTTGGCTAGGTGCATCCCTTGTCTCCTGTTTGTCCTACTCTTGCATTCTGGGCTCATACATGGACTAGTTAAACTGAGTCTCCATGGACTTGCAACCAAGGCTAAGGAGAAGATGATTTCATCTCCTTTCTGTACATTCTCAAGAACTTGTCACTTCAACCCTTCCTGAAAAGTAACTCACACATAAACCTTCTTTCACCAGGATCACCTGCCTTTGTTACCTATGGTAGGCTATATTTTTCTGGAAGAAATAGTGAGATTTTTATTAAACCTTTAAATGGTGACATAATAAACACAGAAAAGTACACAAAGCAAATGTATAGCTCAGTGAATTATAAAGTGAATGCTCGTGTTGTTGCTGCTCAGGGCAAGGACTAGAGGATGGACAGCACCTCAAAAGCCTCCTGAGGGTCCCTTTCCAGCCCACCCACCTCCTCCTCTCAACACAGTCCCTGTGCTGACTTGTTTGACAATCATCTCTCTCTCTCTCCCTCTCTGTGTTGGTCATTTTACAATAACAATCTTAGTTTAGAAACTAAGTTTTTTGAGCATTTTACTGTATTTAAGTTTTACAAGGAAAGACTCCACAAAAAAACTTAGAGGCAGCATGAAAGATTTTAGCACAAATGTGGGTAAATTTCTGCATTGTCATTTCCTACCTGGATGGCTTTTTCAGGACACACACACACACACACACACACACACACACACACACACACACACTGTGTTCCTTTTTTATGCAATTTGGGATAATAACACCTATCCCCCACCTTGGCTCTTTATGAGGAGTGAGGTAGTGAAGTTATAGAAACCATCTCACATATTTATTGTCAGGCCTGTGGCTGTGCCCAGGACCACCTTGCTTGGCTTGTTTGCTGTCTGGTGACTCCTACAGTGTGAACATTTGCTCATTGATTTCTGCAATGCACTGGGAATTATGGAATAAATGCTGGTTAAATGAATGAATAAATGAATGAGTTATTTTCCCTAAGTCCTTCTCTTAGGAAGTTTATCATCTTCTAGAGTTGGTAATCATGTACCAAAATCACAAGGAAGGCATCACAGGGAGGTATTATGGGACACTGGTTAAAAGAGTCAGCCCATGGGATGTAGGTCATTCAGTGCTAGAGCACTTGCCTAGACAATCTAAACAAGCATTGTAAACAAGGAAAGCCCCAATACTCCAACAGTAACTGAGATAATTAAATTAGTGGTTTTTAGTCTATTCATCAGTAAAATACGTACCTATCTCATAGAAATGTGAGGAGTAAATGATAAAAATAGATACATTGCTTGGAGTAGAGTCTGGGACACTGAAAACCTTCCCTAAATGTGGTGGTTGTTATTATGGTTACTGTGAAAGAGTCATGCAGGAGAATTTTCAGGAAGGAAGAGGCAGGGAGAGTACATATGTAGGGAGAACTTTTAGAAGGTGGTCAGGGAAAGCTCTCATATGTGCTGAGCTTTGAAGCTATTTCTCTTTTAGATTTGACTTATTTTCCATTTTTTGAGCATTCCTTGGAGCTCCTCTCTCACTGGGTTATTTCCCTACCTTCAGTATCTGGGAATTCGCTACTCATCCTCAGGTCTCACCTTAGATGTCATTTTCTCCATGACAGTTTCCCCTGATCCAGTTCATCATATACACAAAATACTGCATGCTGGTCTTTAGAGGGTTGATTGCAATTTCTATTTATGGATTTGGTAACATAATTATTTGTAGAGAAGTATTTGTGACTTTTTTCCAACAAATTTACCCTTAGTGCCTGTAAACACAGAACTGAGCTTGCAATAAACCCCAATAAATATTTGCTGAATTATTTCACACATATATAGAGAAGCAGAGGCAGTCACTTCAGGAAGAGGGAAAAGCAAATGGAATGAACAAATGAACAGAATCATAGATGTGGTTTATTGAATCTGAAATTCATCTCAGTAACGCACTAAGTGAATACTCCCTATA
The DNA here is from genome assembly GCF_047511655.1 of Castor canadensis. NCBI lineage: Eukaryota > Metazoa > Chordata > Mammalia > Rodentia > Castoridae > Castor > Castor canadensis. The sequence goes on along the minus strand of NC_133393.1, from coordinate 130,624,610 downwards.
GAAACAATAATTCCACAGAGATCTTGCCCCTAACCTAAAAAATAAAATCTCAGTGAGGATTTTGGAGGACATAAAGTATGGTGGGCTGGAGGGCGAGCATCTGGGAACAGACGAGTCCCATCAATCGCTTAAATCCTTCCTCCCTGTGGGTGGCCCTAGTGAAGGCAATGTGGTGGTTTAAGAATGGAAATGTTCAAGAGGCATTGGGGAAGCAGAGCACAGAGTGCCTGAGACCCTGGGCTGGCAGCCAGATGCTCTCCCTGCACAGAGTCTAAGCCAGTTTGGCCCCATAATAGCAGTTCCTTATGTGGTTGGGATATCAACCTTTATCTTCCAACTATATTCTATGTGTACTTCCTTTGTAATGCTCCCCAAGGAAACAAAGTTCTAGAATCCCTACTGTCTTAGAGTTGAAGATATACAATAGTGTTGGTGTTTATGATTTTTCAGAAAACATTTCATGTAGGGTCAAGTCTTAATTTGAGAACTATTTGAAGTCTCACAGAGAAGTATTAGGAACTCTTTGAGTGTGCATAACTGCAGACACTCTCAGGGAAGCTTTCCAGAAGCTAGTAGACTAGGAGACTGGGCAGCTTTTATTTGTCTCCTGTTAGGTCACTTGTGCAATAATTTTTTAAGAAACATGAGATTTGCTTCACTAGTATGGGATCCCACAGGCTCAAGTTCTATTTAGGAAGCATTCCTCTCCAAGGAGTTCAAAGGGCTTGGCAGATGGTCTCTGATAAGCTCACAGAATATAATGATAAACTCATGCCATTGGGGTGGAGGGTGCAGCAGAATGGGAAGGCAGGAGTTTTTTCTACTCTGTTTTGTGACACACTTAAGTAAATCCTCACAGGCCAGAAAATTAGCAACATACCTGAAAACAAACTGTGTTTCCTAGCGCTAAAGGTACTTGTCTGCTTGTTAAATACAATCACTATTTCATCAAGGATTTTTGGAGTTTTCTTCCCCTCCAATCTATTTGCTTGGACAAATTTTTGATTTTTCCTAAAATACTTTTGAATTATAAACTAGATTGGTGAGTAAATATAATTGGCAACTGGTATATCTAACAAGCTAAACTAAACCTTAAATATCAGAAAATAACATAAAGATCAGCTCTTACTAGTGAATACCTATATACACCTAAAATTTGGACACAGAATCTATTGTATTTTGAATTTAAATTTATAAATTTCTTATTATGTCAGTATTTCTGGAGTCTATGTTCACCACTGTCATAAATGCAGAAGAATACAATTAGACAACAATTAGGACAAATTGTATGAATTGTGGGTCACTTTAAATAGTGAGCATTTCCTTCAAAATAGTTAAAAAATAATATCAAGCATTGTTTTTACAGCTGCTATGGTTTGAGAGTTTATCTCCCAGAGTTCACATGTTAGAAACTCGGTTTTCTATGGAGAGGTATTGGGTAGGGCCTGGTGGGAAGTGTGGATAAGAGGCAGAGCTGTTGTGAGTGGATTGATGTTGTAACCAAGGGACTGGGTTAGTTACAGTGGAAGTGTATTATTACAAAGTGGGTCTACTTACCATGCTTTTGCTCTTTTGTACACACTTGCTTGCCTTCCATTCTCCTTGGTTGGGCTAAAATGGATAGAAGGCCTTTGCCAGATGTGCCATATGTGGGAAGTCCAATTTGGACTTCCTAGCCTCCAGAAAAGTGACCTAAATAGACCTTTATTCTTTGTAAATTACCCTGTCTGTGGGATTCTGGTTAGCAACACTAAACAGACTAAAACAACTACCAAACTGGCTATAGTTACAATTACAGAGTTGGTCAAAAGAAGAGCCAGCCTGTGAGCATAGAAATGGATCACAGCCTTTCTGGAAGATACTTTGTCAACATGCATAGAATTGCAAACTTGACAGGTCTCTGACTCGGTGATGGTTTCTAGAATCAATACTAGGTAAGTAATAATCAAATCCTAAATTTACTTCAAATTTTAGCTAAAGATGTTCATCATAGCATTGTTTATGATAAAACAACTGCAAATAACCTGTATGTCAAGTACAATATATTAAGAAAATTATAGTACAATCATACCATAGAATTCTATGTTGTCATTAAAACTGATAGTACACTATCCTGTGTTGTACTTTACTATGTTAATTGATATAAAAGATGCCAATGTCCTCTTCTTTTTTTTGCCTGTACTGGAGTTTGAACTCAGGGCTTCATGCTTGCTAGGCAGGCCTCTAGCACTTGAGCAATGCCTCCAGCCCTTTTTGGTATGGTTATTTTTCAAGCAGGATCTTATTTTACTGCCCAGGCTGGACTGGACAATAACCTCCTATTTTCTGGTTCCTGCTGTATCTGGGGTAACAGGCACCCACCACCATGTCCAGCTTTTTCCATTGAGATGGGATCTCACAAACTTTTTTTGCCTGGGTTAGCTAGGGACCACAACCTTCCCAATTTCAGCCTCCTCCATAGCTGGAATGACAGGTGCATATTACCTCATCCAGCTATTGGTTGAGATGGTGTCTCACAAACTTTTATTTTCCTGAGCTAGCCTCCAACAGTGAACCTCCTGATCTCAGCCTCCCAAGTAGCTAGGATTAGTGGTGTGAGCCATCATGCCTGGCTCCAGTGATGTCTATTTTTAGTGAACATTACATGTTAGGAAAGAGTCCAGAATGACTATAAGTACATGTGTATGTGCATATGTGCACAACACATATGTGGGGAATGTCTGTAAGTGTATACAACACAATGCTAGTAGTCATTATTTTTGGGTAGTGAGAAATTCGTTTCTTTTTTCTTGTTTAGATTTTCTTATTTTTATCCATGAACACATATCATTTTCATACTTTTAAAAATGTAAGTGTAAGTTTTTGAAATTTATGGCATTGTGTACAGGAAATGAGGGAAGATAGTTTCTACATCCCTGGTACTGAACCAGTTACTCACTGTCATTCCCCCTCCTAAGCAAGGCACTTGCCTATGGGGAACAGTGAGAAAGGTCAGAGTCTGAGAACTTTATAGCAGTACTTGAGGGGTCCTACACAGATTTTAACAAATCAAAGACCAATGTAACATGGCCAGTATGTGACAGCAGTGAAGTACTTCTCTCAGTATTTTTCTTCATATCTACATAAAGAAATGAAATGCTTCAATTCCAAGGAAGTTCTTCAAATCTTAAGAAGTACCATGCATATCAGCTTCTGTTATTCTGCTTTCTTCTCTTTTCTCAGTCTGACCATGAAAGGATCATTTTGCTGCTGTTTTGGAGAAAACAGAGCCCTTAATCTGGAGGCTGTAGTCACTTCTTGTGCGATTAGTTCTTGTCAGTTCTAATTTCTTCTCTTTTTGCCACAGGGCCATGAAATTCATATTACTCAATGTTCCACTGATGTCTCTTCCCCTCCCTCCCTCCCTCCTTCTTTCCTTCCTTCCTTTCTTTCTTTTTTCCTCCTTTTCTTCCTTCTTTCCTTCTCAAAGAAGCAATAATATTATCTCTCTTTATGCAACTCTAATAACTGTGTCTCTGGAAAGCTCTGACTAGGACTTGGACAGGTGTGTTTCTTCAATGTTTCTTCTTTAATTTTTTTGGTATTCTAAGATTCGGGTCATCTATTTGCTGTGGAAATGGAAAATGACAGATATTTGCTAGGATAGAGCTGGGGTGGCTCAGAATCAGGAGTTAGGCCAGGGAAGCTGCAGGCTCCTGAGAGAATTGATAGCCTGATGATGTTCCTTCTGACTGGTTACCCACCTGCAGTGTCACCTCCCACCACTGTCAGAGAGCAGTGACAGAATGCTCTCACTTCATGCCACTCAATGACCACTTGCTGTGTAACAAACACTGTGCAGCCATATTTCTCTAAGTAAGTATTATTGCTTCCTATAATGGATGTTGTTGGTGCCCTGCCCAGACCCCTTTTACTGCTACTCACCTCTACATGCTGTAAGAATTGCCGGTAACCATTTATACCACATCCTTACATGTGGAAGGAGGGCTTCCTTGGGCACTAGGAGCTGTGTCCAGACCCCAGACCTCAGCCAATGCTGGACTGATATGCAGGTACAAAGGCTAACTCCATTACCTCAAGGTGACACTCACTGTAGTATAATTTATGCTTCAGGTCCCCTTCTTGGCCTTCTTGCCACCTGTATCCTGGGAGCACTCTCCCAAATGTTGTTTGAAAAAAATCATCTTCCACCTCAGGCTCTGCTTCTGGAGAGTTTGACCTAAAACACCTTCCATTTTACAAAAGGAGAAATTGGAGCTCAGAGTGATTCTTTGTCTGTATCACCAAGCAGACAAGAATACAAAGTCCAGTTCCATTTGATTCTATGTTCAATTATCGTACAATAATTTCTCACAATGATAATTTTGTTCAACAAGTTTCCCTGTTCCTAGGGGGTGTGAAATTCTAGCTGTCAGGACCTATAGGCAGCTGGGTTCAAGTCCAGAGTGTAGAGCAAAAAGGCATAAGCCATTAAACAAGGAGCCTGATGGTGAAATGAGCTGTCTTTATAAAGCAGTAATTCCTGACTGGGGGTTGTGCTCTTCCCCCAGCTTCCCACCACAAATGAGGGACAATTTGGAAATGTATATCCATTTTTTGGTTGTCACCACAATTGTAGGACTGTCCTAACCTTTAATGAGCATGACCAGGGATGTTAAAGCATCTTGCAACACATGGACATTCCGCTCAACAAAGAATTTTTCTCTGCTAAATGCTAATGGTGCCCCTGTTGAGAAACACTACAAAGTGCCCAGGGTCAAAAAATAAGTGAGCCAAGTGTAGTCAGCAAGTCCAAAGGGCAAGAGAATGTTGAAAAGGAGAAGAAAAAACCAGAGGGAGGAAGTCGGGCAGTTCTGGGGCTGGTGCCAACTAGGCTGAAGAAAGAGTGACATGGCTTGCTGTTCCTAGCATCTACTCTGTGGGACAGAGAGAGTCTGCATCTGGATGTTGTGAAAGTTCAGGACAAAAGGAAGAATCAAAGTGGATGTCATGGGAACCCAGAGCAAAAGACACTATGTGGCATTAAATTCATTGTTAATGCATTTATTTCAACAGACAGATAGTGAGCACAGTGATTTTCAAGTGAGTACTAAGCACTAAGAGAACCAAACATCATACAATTTTGACTCCAGTCAGTGCTAAGAAGTATGGACAGTAATGGCCTGTCGTATTAAAATATTTTGCTGCCCAGAATTTGAACTAGGTCTTATGGAATTGTTGTTTCATCATCTTGAGGACAGTTAAGTCCCTGGGTCAGATCTAGCCATATAGATGCAGTCTCTGGATATCCAGATTCCTGAAGATTTTGGGAATTTCCCAACATCCCTTAAATAAATCCCCTTTTTTGCATTATTAGTCACATATAGTGCCGTTTATAGGCAGACAGGAGCACCAACTGCTGGGAAAATGGACAAATCCCATGAAGGTCCTATGATCTGGCTCCAGCCCTCCAATCCTAGAGTACTAGGTCATTCTCCCAACTTCTTCCTCAAATAACATTCTAGTTATTTAAAAACAGCACAAACCGCAGTCAGTTGGATAATGCACTGGAAATCATAGGCTTTCAAACTTAAAATGGAAGAAATAGATAGTCATGGACAGTTTGGGATCACTGGGCCAGAAGTTCAACGGCTATGTGCTAAGATCCTGTGGTCTCCCCTTTATCATGAAGACAGACAGGTCCCTGGGTGAGACTCCGGGAGTGTTGAGATGTGGGTGTCACCATGGCCGCTGAAGGCTGCCAAGAGGGCACAGTGAATGATAACCCATATTATGCTCAATTTGTAGGGGAATCTATGGGCCAGGGAGGCTGATATGAGACCCACAGGAAGCATGCAGACATTAAAAATAAGTAAGTAAGTTGAAGAGTGGAGTTCATGGATTTTGTTACAACATTGGCCAGAAGTGAGAAATGTGTCACAGGATGCACCTGGACCCAGTGAGATCTTAGAATGCTGATGCTGGAAGCTGGGATTCCATGGTGGGGTAGGTGACCACAGAGGCCTGGGTTACCTGCCAGCCTGCCAGGAAGAACTACTGGTGGTGGTGGTGGTGGAGGGAGTCAGATTTCTCCCTGCATGTGGAAATAGAGGACAAAGAGCTGTACATAGCTGTTGAACTTCTGGCCCAGTTTATCCATGATGTTAAACTTCTCAAAGATTGTCTTACTTCATTATAAGTTTGAAATCCTATGATTTCCGGTTGTACCATCCAGCCACTTGTGGTTTGAGCTGTTTTGTATAAACTAAATAGAATGTTACTTGAGGAAGGGGAGGGGATGAGTTTAGTGCGCTAATTCCCCTTCATTACATAACTCACCAAGCTTCCCTTCCATGCCAGGCTGCTTTCCACACACTATATTTTACCTTCAAACAACCCTCTAAGCAGGGAGTATGAGCTCAGTTTTACAGGTAAGGCCTAAGGACTTGGTTAAGGCCACAGAGCTGTGGTGACAAAAACTTTGACCCCAGGTGATCTGGCTCCAATCCTACCTGCTTTCCATGAAGCACAGGAATGTGTTTCCCTCCCAGTCAAGGAATCATGAGTTCTGCCATGGGAGGGTGTGTTCACTGTTCCATCTTAGGTTATAACCCACCTCTGGCAGAGTATGGGCCTGTGGTAAGTGTAGGAAATTCTTAAGAGTTGATTAAGGACAGTTCCATGAGCAGGAAAGAGATTGGTGGTGAATAACTCTTTCTGATTAAAAAAAAAATCCACAATTCAAACATTAAATTGTAAGACCCCCTTGCAGGCTTGATTACTCTGAATGCAGTTTCTTGTGCAGATATGTGTCTAGCTACCTTGATTGGCAGGGGAATGCTGTGGTTAGGTGGGAGAATGCTGTCTGAGATCAAAAGTAAGGGAGGAGGTTCCACAGATCAAATCTTCCAGCCCTCACCATTGAGCACCAAGGGGTAATGGGAAAGGCACAGTGTACACTAATAATTAGTGTTAAGGTACAAATAAAAATGAATATTTATTGGACACCTCATATGCATTGTACTGTGCAAGAACTTAACTTATCATCTTAATCCTCTGCACAAAGACACTATCTTTTAAGTAAGGAAAGAACTCAAGTTTCAACAGCTTACTCAATACCACAGACAGCAGTAAGCTATTTGGAATTCAGACTCAGAATTTCCTCCCCCAAAGCTGTAATCTAAAGGCTCATGTGGCTTCAACCATGAGTGTGCAGTTCCAGATGTGCCCCCAAAGAGTTACTTTGACATTATTACCTTCTTAATCAACAATTATACTTCAATGCCTCTATTCCTATGGGTAATGAGCTTCTGAGCAAAAGACTCAGCCTCTGCCATAATGGTGAAGGAGATAAAAAGATTGGACAAATAGAAATAAACATATAATTAAAAACCATGCTGTGTGCTATGACAGAAAAGTACAGAAAAATGAGAGAGCATGTCACAAGGGGATCTACCCTAATCTAGCATATCAGGGAAGACTTTGTGGCAATTAAGTCAATACTGGAAGGATGAGTGTAGTTAGGGAGGAGGAACAGCAGAGGAATGAGAGAAGAAAATTACTGACAGAACACAGGGCATGTTCAAAGTCCCTGAGGCAGGAGGAAAGGACTTCTGGTCTGTAGTAGTTATACGTTCCTGACCCATGAGATAGGTTTAGTTGCTCAGTATTTATTTTGGCTCACAGACTCTTTGGTGAAGATTTGAGCTTCAAAGAGTAAATACTGTATGAATCTTCTGACTTCTGGAGAATTCTCCTCGGGACAAATCAGAAGACCCAGTACCTTTTGGCTGTCAGGGCTTCATGGCAACAAAGACAAGCACTATTGGGCCAGTGTAGGTAAAACTGCCCTCTCCAGTTCACCAGACTCCTACTCCTTGCCTATCATCAGATTTGTCTTGGTGCTTTTTTTACAATGAAGAATTATTGCTCTGTATCCTGTCTTCAGCAAAAAATTATAGACCAAAAGAACCACGTGATTTGCTTCCTCTCAGTGTGAGCCACTCACGTGCCTTTTAGCTTGGTGCTCCTTGGCATTTAAATTTCTTCCACCCTTACTTTGAAGGAAATAAAATAAAGACCAGTTGGCTCGCCCACTGAATGACAGCCTAAAATATGCTGACTTTGTTCTCATCTGCAAATGCTCAGTGAAAATGGGGCATACCATCGTGATTCCCACGATCATGGTGGGCACAGAGAGCTGAGTATCCAATTCATTTTCAGTCAAAGATATAAAAGAATCCTTGTTTTCTCCTAAATATAGGACTGCACCTGGTTTTCATTGCTATACAATTTATTAAGCATTTAAAATATATTAAGCAAAAATAGATCTCTACATCCCCTGCCCTGTCGAACATATGTTACTTATTCCTTTCTTCATCAGACAAATTAATCTTGCCTTCTCCAAACCACTGCTTCTTACATATTAGCAAGACAGCAAAAATTAATTTTGAACTTTTCCTAAACACACCAACTACCAACAAACACACCAGCTACCACAGGCCTCTCTGGTATCCTGCAATAGCCCTGGGCTGTGACCTAAGGAACCAGTTTGTTTTATACAATTAATATGCTCCCTGAAGACTGAGTGTAAATCATGTCACATATTTAGACACTCGGGGAGCTCATTAGGAGAACGTGTGATGAATCACTTCGTAAAGCAAAGAACTTGAATGTAATATGCAAAAATCTTTTATTAATATATTGTTTTTCTGAGACTGGTCTATAGTTTTCACCTTACTTTGTTTTTTTTATCTTCTTCCCATGTGTTGTCTGTGTGAATAAGCCCAGATGCATATAAAATCTTCAACTCAAACTAAACCAGCAGAGGGTACTGTTTGAGCACTTAAGTGGACTTCTCATCTTTGTCTCTCCTATCCAAGGAGAACAGTATTTGAATAGTAGGCAGAGATGATATTCAATAGCCAAGATGCTGGCAAGATAGCATGCATCGGTGATTATATTCCAACACTGTTCTGTGAGAAATTTCCTTTGTTCTCTGCTGCTCAGAAAGACATCACTTGCTAATCTACCTGCAGCTCCTGGTGGTAAAAGGACACATTTTGAAGGTAGAAGAAAGGAGTGATGGGGGAGTAGAATCTCCATCTACAATTCCTATGTACTCAAATCTTTTAAGGTATAGGGTTCTGAATCAAGATATCAGCCCCCATGTGATCTAAGCCCGTTGGGGAACATTCATGAATATTTCCTGCAGTAGTGAGTGACACAACAGTGAGGCATTCTGTGCACACCGTACACCAGCGAGCACAGACGTCTTCAGATGGAGGGGCCATCGGAAGACACTTCACATATCACTGAGTTTGAACGCTTGAGAATTAATTAGCACCTTTTATCAAAATAAAGTGAAGGTCTCCCCATTTTGAAACCATGTTCGGCATTAAATATGCTATAGAAAAATATTTTGTCATGTTTTGTATAAATTTGATTTGTGTATGATAGTGGAGTACACATATCTTAGTAAAGTTTTACACCTTAGGTTCTTATTTATTTAAAATTTTTACACCTAAGATTTTTTATTCCAAAATTTTTATCAAAGTTAAAAAAAAAAAAAAAGACAAAAGACCTGCACATGGTAACAGACAGAAGAGAGCAGGGCTGAGGCTGAAAACTAAGTTTTCTGTCTCATTCTTCTTGTCATCCATGTCCCACCCCAGATGTATCTTTTTTCACTGTATTTTATTTTATTTTCTCCTTTTATTTTATTGTTTTTACCAGATGTAACTTTTTGACTTTATGACTTTTTCTGTTATTTTCCTATCTCTGAACAGTGGGCATGTATTGCTAATTCTTGAGTTATTAGTTTTAGAACTTTACTATGGTTTGGATATGGTTCATTGCATCCCCAAAGCCTTCAGTGTGGTGATGTGTTGGAAGGTGGTGGAACCTTTAAGAGGTAGGACTTAGTGTAAGATGTTTAAGTCTCTGAGCACTCTAGCATAGGAAGGGATTAAAGTAGTTCTTGTGGAACTCAGTTAGTTCCTACAAAAGTGGGTTGTTATTAAGGAACAAAACTGGACCCTGCTCTATTTTCCTGGGTTGCCATGTACTTTTTCTCCCTAGCACAGACTCCCACTATGATGCTATCTTCCATGAGGTGACACAGACAAGGGGAACTCACCAGAGGCCAAACAAATAGGACTGCCCAATCTTGGGCTTTCAGTCTCTACAATGTGAGTAAAAAATACTCTTCTATGTAGGTATCATCTAGCCTTAGGCATTTTGTTATAGCAAAGGAAAATGGACATATACAATATTACGTATTGTTTCCCTATATTGATAAATGAGAATGCAATTCAAGTCACTCAATACATTCCATTCATCCCATTTCCATGTTATGTCTTTATTGGTTGTACATGCAATTTTAGGTAAAATACTTGTTTTTGTTAACAGTAGGCAATTTATTCTGAGCCTTTATCTTTTAGGTTGTTCTCTCTCACCTTTGTTTCCCAATTTTGTAATAGTTTACTCTAAATTATCAAGATTATTAATATTTACCTCTATTCTCTAACTATAATTCTACCATCTTTGTTTATATGTTTATAAATTAATATAAGGTGTTTGCTTTTGAACTCAATGTTATTATAGTGTCAAATAGTATGCTTTGTTATATTTCCTGTCTTGTACAGTATTTAACTTTTCTAGAGTATCTGTCTTTTTTCTTTTATAATGCTATTGATTTTTACCATGTCCATTGAGTTACAGATTTTGTTAGATTATTTTCAGGAAGCTTTTTTCTTCTGAAGCTACTTCAAGATGAGTGCCTTTGTCCACACACTCTTGTCTGAGCTAGTTGCCTATGCCTGCCGTATACCAATTGCCTTCTTCTGTTTTACTGATCATCTTGTCTCCTTTGTTCCTCATTTCTGGAACTCAAGCCTTTTGCTTTCTTTGTGTCTTGCTTTCTGCTGTAGGACACACTCAGCATGATTCCTAAGAAATTACATGTGAGATGCAACTTTTCTGACTCTTCAAATGTGTGAAAATTAGTACGTCAGTGTGAGCTATGTTCTCACTTGGCTAATAATTTAATTGGGTATAGAAAATATAGTTAGAAAACAACTTTTTCTTAGAAAAGGCATTTAAAGTCATTGCTTTAATTTTCTTGAGGATCCAGTATTGTTGATATGAAGCTCAATGCCACCTTTAAACTCATTTTTTGCAGATGATTTGATTGTATTTCTGCTTTTTTCTTTCAGTGATGATCTTGCTGGACGTCTTTTTACAGTTACTTGTGGGTTCTGACAATCTGAAATCTGAAATCTTTTAGTTTTAAAAATTCTCACGTGTCACTCAAGTGAACAATTTCCTTCTCTCCATTCCTTCCTTCCCTTTCTTCATTTTTGCTACTCATTTTCCATAATTCCTATTAATTATCTGTTAGTTTTGGTTTGGCCTTTTTTTTTTTTATTGATGGGACTGGGGTTTGAACTCAAGGCTCTTTGCTTGCAGAACAGGCACTATACTGCTTGAGTCACACCTTGGTTTGATTGTTTTCATTTTATCATTCAGGAGAATGTCTCGATTTTGTGTTCTAAAATTTCTTTTTCATTTTTCTTTTGTAAATATATAAGCATATATATACACACATATATTTATTTTAAATCAAGCCTTTAAAAACTCCGGTTTTTTTCAGAATATTCTGTTCTTGTCTAATGAAAGCAATATATTCTTAAATCTTTCTTTAGGGATATTACAATTTCTATAGAAACTTCTGTTGTTCATATTATCATAGCTTATTCTGGAATCAGTTCTTCCTGGTTGTTTACCTTGGTCAGAATCTCTTACATTAAGGACTTTTTCCAAATACATGAGAACTTTAGCTTTCTGTTCACATTTTAGAGCAAGGCAAATGCCTTGATTGGGGCTGGTTAAAAAAAAAAAGCTTTGCCATGCATCTTTCTAATAAACTCAACTTTTGATGGATTTCTTCTATATTTCAGCCTTATGTCTCATTGTCATGCCTATGGTATCTGAATTTTCAGAATTCTGAGCACCTACATGGTTTTTCTACTCAGTTTAACTCCATCCCTGTCACTATCCTCCTGTTTCCTTTATTTCGCTCTGAGCTAACCTCTTCGAATGCCGTTCATCTGTTAGCACATCTCCATCTATTTTTGATTTTTCAAAAAATTTGTTGAAATATTTTATCGGTTGATAACCACTCTTTATTCTCATTTTACCTCACGAGTTTGTACAATTTGCATTCCTTTAATAGTTTTTTGGTGGGCATTTGGTTGGAAGAGACTACGAATACATATGTATAATTTGTCATCTTTATTTTAGAGCCCATACCTGAAATTTCTAAATGCATTTTCAGTATTTATTTATACATACACCACACTATTTGTAAAAATGTATTTTCACCTGACATTTTAAAGATATCTTTTGACATACTTCATTTCAGACAACTTTCTAAATATTGGAAGGTAAAAGCATAAGTCAAATGTTTAACACTTTCAGGTTACAAGCTACTTCAATTATTATAATTTTTGTTCTTCATAACAACTCTATGAAATTGCTTTCTCATTTTACAGACGAGAGGTGGAGATTCCAAGAGGGTTGACTGATAAGCTTCAGATTATAGTGCTGGCACAATGGAATTTTACTCAGCCACAAAGAAGACTGAAATTTTCTCCTTCTCAGGTAAATGGGTGGAACTGGAGAACATCATCTTAAGTGAAGTTAGTCAGGCTCAGAAGGCCAAAAGCCACATGTTCTCCCTCATACGTGGATCACAGACCTAAAACAAATGCAGCAATATTATGGACATGGGTCACACTAAGGGGAGGCTGTGCATGGAATGGATGAGGCAAGGGAAGGAAACCAAAAACTTGAATGTGGTTGATATGTTCATTGTTCAGGAATGAATATATAAATCTTAAACTGACCAGGGCCACTATGGGAAGGGGACTAGGGAGGAGTGAAGAGGACTGGTGGAGATGAGCCATTTTGGGTTGTATTACATATATACATGGAAACAACACAGGGAATCTCCCTGTATAGCTACCTTTATCTCAAACTAGCAAAAAACGCCATGTTTCTCCTATCATCTTATGTTTTTTCTTCTACAAAATTGGAGCACAGGAGGGGATTTGGCACTGATCGGAAGGGGTGGTGGCCAGGAAAAGGGATAGGAGGATGAATATGGTGCAAATATTGTATGTACATGTATGTAAATGCAAAAATGATACCTATTGAAACTGTTCCAGGAGTCAGGGGTTGGTGATGAAAGAGAGTAGTGTAGGAGGTGAATTCAAGTATGATATATTTGATATATTTAAGAACCTTTGTAAATGCTACCATGTACACCCAGCACAACAAAAATAATAAAAAAAGATTATAGCTGGTATATTGAACTGGCTAGATCCAACCTATCAATGGGTTTTATCCTATACTGCACGTGTCTCCTAGATATCATTTGGTAAAATACAACAGCATAAATATATTCTCTGTATAGAATACATTTCTGTTTCTACAGGCTTCATATGCAATGCTTTAATTTAAATCTTGGTTGTGCTTTTTAATAATATTCAAACTAGTTCTAAAAATTTAGTAAAGATGCAGTCTTCCTTACTTCTCCTAAAGAACTGTATGGATAACTTCTACTGATAAAATAAATCATGTCACATAGAGCAAAAGCTGGAGTTTTAAAAGGTTTGGTGGTGGGGCTAAGCTGCAGTCAAGCTATTTTAATTATCTTCAGCTGTTACACATCTTACCACATTGTAGGTCAGATAATTTGGCTTGTAACATTCAAAATTGTATTAATTATAGGATTTTATGACAAAGATGTACAGTATATGTTTGCCAATTGGGAAAGAAAGATAATTGTGCTTGAATGTAGGTCACATTTAAGGAACTCTCTAAGGCCTATGGGAACCACGTTTCCTTAAGACTCAAGAGTTAATGATATTAAAGAGAATGGTGTCTTTCTCTTCCCGTGACATAGTTCTTTTGGTTAGAGGTGGTGTTTGCTTTTTGGGTGGGGCAGGGTGTGTTTAGAAGAGAAATTTGCCTAATTTCCTATAAGCTAGTTTGGATCAGTTGTGGTAACTGCAACCAACTGTTTGTTGGTTATGAGAAGCTGGTGTTTATATAGCTTTCCTAATGAGAAGGATTGTTTCTAGGGTTGGTATCATCCGCAGACAGTTCTTCTAACTCCCTCAAGGTTGTGTCATACCGATTTTTATCCCAGAAGGTTTTTTCTTCCATGGTGTTGCATTTTTTATCCTTGAAAGGTCATTAATGTGTTCAAACTCTCAGTGCTTAGGACTTTTATTAGCTTTTTTGATTCTAGTATTACCAAATAGTACATTTAAAGAATACTACTTAAAATTGGAGAGAACTCTCCTCAAATCTAAGGAGCTTGATATGATTTGATATTTATTTTGTAGCATCCATGGGCTCTCTACCATACCTAATTAACCATCTTAATGGAGATATCATATTATAAAAAATGCTCCATCACAAAACTCCCAACATCTGTCCCATCCCACCCAGTCCTACTCCTCAACACAAGGAGAATGGTTGCAACAAAGTATCAGACTGTTTAGAATTCATGATACAAGAAGAAATACAAGGTTTTCTAATGGTGGAGCTGGATGTCCTAGAGCGGCACACAATCTTAGTTCCCAGAATCTGCAGCAAAGTTTTGATTTTGTCACTGTGCTTTTGTAGTTTAACTGGTAGTGGGGCTAGGACAAAAATATTTTTTAAAAAGTGAGGAGAAAGCGAGAGCTATCTAAATTTTAATTTACAATTTTAAACTGATGGATTTTTAAATATATTCATTTTCAGTTGTTTTCTTATTTGCCTCTTACAAATGGAATAGTAGTTAAGTTGATGAAATAGTTTGAGGATAAAATATATATCTTGTATTTCCTATGGTCTCATTTCCATCTTTAAAGAATGAAGACACTTCAATAAGCTGCCTTAAGGAGCTGCCAGTACCATAAAATGTACTGTACTTTAAGATTAGTGGGCATTTTGCAGTGCAGACAGCAACATGGAAGAAAATACGATACAGTCAGGACCATGGAAAGGAGTTTCTGAACTAACTCTCCTGGGAGAGTTTCCCCACCCCTTCCTGTGTATACTTGGCTTGCAGGACTGGTGTTTAGCTAGTTACACAGTTTATATCTATTTCTCTGCCTCCCATCCCTAGGGGTTATTTGTGTGGATTAACTGCCTCAGATTATTTTGATTACAAGTCTCTTAAAGGGAAGCCTCATGTCTTTTTCTCCATTGGAATCTCCATGAAAGTTGCCTACTGTCTATTGAACACAACAAAAATAAAACAAAAAGCAATAGATGGTCCATATGTATCTCTTGGGTGAGTTTTACATATTTAGATCAAAAAAAGAATCCTGGAATTAAGAATCAAGAAAACATAGGTGTTCCTAAGCCTATCAGGCCCAGATAGCTGTTCACTTCCACTTCAAATCTCCTTTTGGATGATGTATGAGTTGCTATGTAAATTCCTCTGGGTTATGAGATTTATTGCTCGAAGATCAGCATTGACCAATAGGCGAGCAGGGGCAGAGTAAACCAGCTGCTGTTTATCTTTTAGGTGTAGTATGTTTAACTAATGCTGTTGACTACAATTCTTACTGGGTGCCTCTTGCTAAATCTTTAAGGAAAATATATAAACTTTAGGTCAGGGGCACAAGAAGAAAAAAACTCAATTATTGGTGACACTTCCCAGGTCTTAAAGCATAAAATAGATTTATTTTTTAAGCGAGATTTGAAAGCTTCCCATACTTATCTCTACTCAAAGATGGTGATGGAAACCAATCCAAGAGCATAGAAACACTGCCTTCATCAAACTGGGAATCGCTCAACTTTGTAATGCAGGATGAAGAGAAGTAATGGATGTTAGCTTTCAAGACATGACAAATTGGTAGATCACTTAGGAAGTAATCCCTTAGGTTTGCCCCAATGACTTGTGGGGAGATATTCTTTTTTTTTTGTATTAGTGTACATTAATAGTAAAAGAGAATTCCATTGTGATAATTCCATAGCTGTATACAGTGTACTTTGTACAAGTTCATCCCTTGTATTATATTCACTTAATCCATGATCTACTTCCCTCTTCCAAACAGTATTTAGTGGGTCTCATTACACTTTCTTCAGGTAGATATATATGTAATGTAAATTAAACCTCTTTGTCCAACAGTACATTCTTCTTTCCACCTCTCTTATCTGTTTCCCTCCCAAAGACAGCCCTGCTTTAACACTCATGTTCCATTGTTATTATTATCATAATTTTAGGTCTAGATTCTGCATATAAGTTATTTGACTTTTTGAACTTGACTTATTACACTCAACATGATGGTTTCTAGTTCCATCCATTTTCCTACAAAGGACATAATTTCATTCTTTATGGCTGGATAATACTCCACTGTGTATAAGTACCACATTTTTCTTTATCCAGTCATCAAATGTTGGGCACCTCAGTCTATTCTACAGCTTGGCTGTTATGAAATAGTGTTGCCATAAGCATGGTTGTGCGACTGTCTCTCTTATATATTCATGTGAATTCCAAATATATGCCCAGGAGTGAATAGCAAGGTCATAAGGTAAGTTTTTTCTTAGCTTTTTGATGAACCTCTATATTTGATCACCACAGTGGTTGCACTAGTATATTGCCATCAACAATGTATGAGGGTTCCTTTTTCCTGCATCCTCACCAGCATTTGAGGTGAGCAATCACCTCAGTATTGCTTTTCTTGATGATAGCCATTCTGACTGGGGTGAGGTGGAATTTCTGTGTAGTTCTGATTTCCATTTCTTTTATGGCTAAACATGTTTTATATATTTTCATTATTGAGCTATTTATACTTCTGAGAACTGTCTATTTAACTCATCTGCCCATTTATTAATTTGATTATTCTTTCAGTGTTTAATTTTTTGAACACTCTTTGTATATTCTGGATATCAATCCTTTATCCAGAGAATAAACTGGTGAAGATTTTCTTTCATTCTGTGGGTTGTCTCGTCATTCTGGTAATTGCTTCCTTTCATGTGCAGAAGCCTTTTAATTTGATTCAATCCCTCTTGTAAATTCTTGCTATTATTTCCTGGGAAATTAGAGTCCTATTCAGAAGATAATTGCTTATGCTTATATCTTCAAGTGTTTTCTCTGCATTTTCATGGTACAGTTTCAGAGTTTCTGGTCTTATATGAACATCTTAGATCCATTTGGAATTGATTTTTGTATAAGGTGAGAGATAAGGGTTTAGTTTTAGACTTCTATGTAGAGATAATTAGTCTCAGCACCATGTGTTGAAGAGGCTGTTTTATCTCACATGTATGTTTTTGGCTTTTTTGTCAAAAATCAGATAGCTGAAACTGTATGAGTTTATTTCAGGTTTTTCAATTCTGCTCCATTGGTCTTTGTGTCTGTTTTTGTGCCAGTACCATGTTGTTTTTGTTACTATAGTTTTGTAGTATGATTTTGAGTCTGATACTGTGATACCTCTGGTGTTACTCTGTTTGCACAGGATTGCTGTTGCTATTTGGGGTTTTTATGTTTTTCTGTGAATTTTAGCATTGATTTTTTTCCCCATTTATGTGAAGTATGACATTGGGATTTTATTTCATTTTCATTACATTCTGCATTGAATCTGTAGATTGCTTTCAGTATTATAGCTATTTTCACAATATTGATTCTGCCAATCTGTGAACATTGGGGAAAGGGTGTTTTTTCATTTTCTGGTGTTGTCTTCAATTTCTTTCTTCAAGGTTATATAATTTTCACTGTAGAGGTTTTTTACTCTTTCACCTCCTTAGTTAAGTTTGTTACTTGGTGATGAGGCTATTGTGAATGGAATTGTTTTCCTGATTTCCCCTTAGCATGTTCATTATTGATATATAGAAAATGTACTGATTTTTGTATGTTAGTTTTATATCCTGCTACATTGTCAAAAGCATTTATCAGATCTAGGAATTTTGTGGTAAAGCCTTTAGGGTCTGTAGGATTGTATCATCTGCAAAAAGGGATAATAGGACTTCCATTTGACTCCATTTTATTTCTTTCTCTTTCTTATTGCTCTGACTAGGAGTTCAAGCACTACATGGAATAAGAGTAGAGTGAATATCCTTTTCTTATTTCTGAATTTAGAGGAAATGATTTTAGTTCTTCTCCACTTAGTATGATATTGGCTATAGGTTTGTCATATAAAGTCTTTATTATGTTCCTTTTATTCCTAGTTTCTTCAGAGCTTTTATCATGAAATAGTGTTGAATTTTGTCAGAAGCTTTTATGCATTTATTGAGATGATCACATGGTTTTTGTCTTTTATTCTGTTTATGTGCAGTATTCAATTTATTGATTTGAGTATATTGAATCTTCCTTGCATCCTTAGAATGAAACAAACATGGTCGATGTGTTGTTGAATTGACTTGGAAGTATTTTATTGAGAATTTTTGCATCTATGTTCATCATAGAAATTGGTCTGTATTTTCTTTTTTTATTATGTCCTTACCAGGTTTTAACTGGCTTTATAGAATGAGTTTGGTAGCATTCCTTCCTTTTCTATTTTATGGAATAGTTTGAGAAGGTTTGGCATTAGGCCTTCTTTGAAGGTGTGGTAGAATTCAGCAGTAAACCCCTCTGGTCCTGGGCTCTTTTTTGTGAGGAGATTCTATATACTGCTTCAATCTCATTGCTTATTACAGATCTACCTAAGTGGTTTATATTCTTTTAGTTCAATTTTAGTACATCAAATTCATGTAGAAACATGACCATTTCTTCTAAAATTTCCAGTTTATTAGAGGATAAATGCTTTTGAAGTATTCCTTAATAATCCTCAGGATTTCATTACTATCTGTTGTGATAGCCCCTTTTCATCTCTAATTTTATTAATTTGGGTCTTTTCTTCTTTTCATTGGTTTGGCTAAGGGTTTATCAATCTTATTTTCAAAGAAGCAACTTTTCTTTTCATTGATTCTTTGTATTTTTTTTCTTTTTGGTGCCTGCATCATTAATTTCTTCCCTAATATTTATTATTTCTTTCTGCCTCCTAATTTTAAGTTTGGCTTGTTCTTGTTTTTCTAGGAGCTTGAGATGTATCATTAGTTTATTTATTTGAGCTCTCTGTTTTTATGTAGGCATTCATTGCTGTATACTTTCCTCTTAGCACTGTCTTTTCTGTTTCCTAAAGGTTCTGTTAAGTTGTGTTTTCATTTTCATTAGGTTCTAGGAACTTTTAAATTTCTCCCTTATACCTTTGATGGCTCTCTGGTAGCTTGACAATGTATCATTCAATCTCCACATGTGTGAATATTTTTTGTAGTGTGCTTTGCTGTTGATTTCTAGTTTTAGTTCCATTATGGTCTGGTAGAATACAGGGGGTTATTTTAATTTTTAAATATTTGTTAAGACTTGCCTTATGTCCTAAAATATGATCTATCTTCAAGAAAGGTATGTAAATGTTAGCAATTGCTACCTCCTCTTTATTGATAAACTCTATTAGTATGAAATGGCCTATTTTGTCTCTTCTAAGTTTGGTTTGAAGTTCGTTTTACCTTACCAGATCCCATTACAGCTTCCCCTGCCTGCTTTTGGGGTCCACTTGCTTAAAAAATTTTCTTGCATCCTATCACCCTAAGTCAATGTTTGCCTCTGTTAGTGAGAGGCATTTCTTGTAGGCAACAAATGGCCTAGTCCTGCTTTTTTAAAACTCAATTAATCATTCTATGTCTTTTGATTGGGCAATTGGGATCATTAACATTCAGTGTTAATATTTGAATTTATGTAGGATTTTCTGCCATTTTCTTGTTTTTGTGTTGCTTGCTTCTTTCCTTGTCCTCATTTGCTGTTCTTCTAATCATTTGATATTTCCTGGTTGTGCTTATCTTTCTCATCTGTGAGTAGGATTCCTTTAAGTATCTTCTGCAGTGCTGTTTTAGTAGTCATGAATTCCTTTAGTTTTGGTTTATTGTGGAAGGTTAATAATTTCTCCTTCCATTACAAAGGAAAGCTTTGTCGGATACATTAATCTACATTTACAGCTATTTTCTTTCAGGCTTGGAATATATCATCCATGGCCTCTTGTTTTTAGAGTTGCCATTGAGAAATCTCCTATTATCCTGATAGGTTTGCATTTATATGTAATTTATAACTTCTCTCTTACAGCTTTAAATAGTTTTTCATTGTTCTGTATGTTTAATGTTTTAACTGTAATGTGTCTAGAGGTGTTTCTTTCATGATCTTGCCTATTTGGTGTTCTGAAAACCTCCTATATTTGGATGGCCTGCTATTTCTCAAGATTGGGGAATTTCTCTGTTATTATTTTACTGAATATGTTATCCATACCTTTAACTTGCATCTCTTCTTCTATGATTTGTAGGTTTGGTCTTTTGATGAGGTCTTGCATGTTCTATTCATATTTTGGCAGTATTTTTTCTTTATCTTTATCTAATTGATCTAATTCCTCTTCTTTATCTTCAATTTCTGATACTCTATTTTCAACTTATATTCTATTAGCAAGACTTCCAGTTGAATTTTTATTTGAGTTATTGAGCTTTTTCACTTCCAGGATTTCAATTTTTTTTTCAGACTTTCTATTTTTTTTTATTCCTTTTTCATGTCTTTCATTGTCTTTCTTATTTGGTTTAGTTGTTTATTTGAATTATCCTTGAGCTCATTCAGCTATTTTTTTTCTTTTGAATGGGAGTGGGATTTGAACTCAGGGCTTCATGCTTAAAAAGCAGGTGCTCTACTGCTTGAGCCATACCTCCAGTCCATTTTGCTCTGCTTACTTTGGAGATGGGGGTAGTGGGGGGGATGTCTCACAAACTATTTGCCTGGTCTGGCCTCAAACTTCAATCCTCATGATCTCAGATTCCCAAGTAGCTAGGGTTACAGGTGTGAGCCACTGGCAATGGGTTCTGTTTTGTTTTTAAATGCCTATGCTTCATATGCTGAAGGTATCACCTCTACTACAAGCTTGCCTTCCTCTTTGCTGCAACAAATGTTTCTTTCCATTGAATTGACCATTACATTTCCAAAGTTCTGAAATGGCCAACAGACCATAGAAAGACATTTTTTAGGCTTTGCATGAAGCCAACTGCTTCAGCAAACTGCTGGCCTTGACTCAGGGGCATTCAGCTGTTTATTTGTATTCTCTTTTAATTCACCAATGTGCTTATATAGGTTCTTTTTAATTTTGTGGATCACTCTTATCATTGTTCTTTTGAGTCCATTGTTTAAATTTCATCTGCTTCACTATTACTCATTGTGGAATTGTTGACTTTTGGAGAAACATGTTGCCTTATTTTTTTTTTTAATATTATGTCAGGATTTACACATCTAAGGAAAGGTTTTAGTTGGAGGTTTTGATCTCCAGTGTCATTTCACTTAGAGTTTTCAGTGTTCAGGTAAGACTAGGTAGTGGCTGAGCCATGATGTATTTTCTCATCATAGACTGCAGTATATGTGGCTTACTAGTAAAACAATTGACACAGTGCTCAAGACACTGGGTCTGGTCCCCAGGGAGAGGAAATTCAACTGCAGAAGCTAGCACAGCTGATGGACACCATGAGAACACAGAAATCCCTAATAAAGACCAGTCATCCCCTGTGCTCCAGTATTATTGGAGGAATAAGGGAGCAACAATGATACTAGGAAGACCTTTGCTAATAGGGGTGGTAATGGAAAGAAGATGGGGGATATGGGATAGACAGGATTATGTGAATGAGTGGTATAAGTTGTATGGTGTTATTTGGCTGGTAGAGGACATGGCTAAGGTTAATAGAGAGGGATAATGAGAAAGCAGAATGAGATAGATAGAAAAGATCTAGCTAAAGGTATACTGAGAAAGGTCTAGCTAAAGGTGTACTGAGAAAGGAGGAAAGAAAAGAAAAAAATAAACAACAAGAAACAAAAGCAACAACAAAATGATCTGGCAGTCTAACATACTGCTAAAAATACAGGCAAGAATGAAGGATTGTGGTGGAAGAATAGAGATAGAAGAAAAATAAGTGAGAGAACTACTTTAATTATAATGGAAAGAAAGTGAAAATGGGGGCAGTGATAGGAGAGGTAAGGAGAAGAGATAGTTAAGGATTGAATATTGAAAGGTAGATGTTGTGGCTTACATATAATAACTGCACAAAAAGAGAGAAAAAGCAAAACTAAAAAGAAAGCAAGACAGAACAAAAATACCCAAATCAAATAAATCAAAATAAAAATCCAAAAAGACAGTGACAAAAAAAAAATCAGTGTTTTCTATTGCTGTCCAGTATAGTTGTTATTTTTTCCCAAATCCCTCAAATTCTGAACAAATTAATACAGTATGTATGTGTTGGGGGGTGTGCAGCCTTAACTCCATGGGATAGCTACTCACAGCCCTGGGCTGGTTTACAGTTTGAGGAGGGGTAGGCTTGGAGAGCTGATTACAGTCCCTAGTAATGGCTTCTGGGGACCAGGCTCTCAGCCCCCTAGTCCCCACTCACTTCCCACTTGACATTGACATGTTGACTGCTAGGTCCCTGCCAACTCAGTTGCTGTTGTCCACACCAGCACCATTCAGTTCCCAGGTCCAATACTGCTGTGCTGTGTTCTGGGTTTGCTTGGACTCTGCCTGATCAGCAAACTTTGTCCATGCCACTGAGATCTCCTAGATGAGACTGTGACTAGTATCTGGGGTAAGTTAATCCCCAGGACTGTATCTTTTGTTTCATGGGGGTTTCTGAGATGTGGTTGATATGGTCCCTTTGGTTTGAATCACAGCTCTTCACTGCCTACATCTGCTCTTACCGTCTCTCTCCCTAATCCCTACCACCAAGGATTGTGGATAGGTCCATGCAGTGTGGTTTGTGGATCCATGCTCACAGGTGCTACTGGTGAGTTGCTCATTGGATGTTGATGAAATCAAATCTACTGAGCCACCAACACTAACTTCCTTAGCACTACTCCAGTGAGTTTGGTGTGAGAATAGGAGTCTAATAAGGTATATCCATGGGGAGAGATGATGAGTGATGTCACTCAGCTGCTATCTTGTTCCAAACTCCTTGGGAAGATATTCTTAAATGTTGGAAAAGTGAGACTCATGATCTCATAATAGAGGAAGGTTCTGGTGAAGTGGCTCAGGTAGTCAAGTGCCTGCCTAGCAAGTGTGAGGCCCTGAGTTCAAACACCAGTGCTGCCAGAAAAAAAAAAAAAGAATTCCAGTCATAATAGGGGAAGGAGTGGGATTATGTTTAACTGTGTCTCTTAAAGAAAAGTTTTTAGGGTACATCTGAATGAGTTGGAAGTAGAAGACATGGTGATGGGTGTTGGATAAACACTATCACAGAAGAAGCTCTAATGTTGTGAGAGTAAGTAAAGGATTCTACCTTTTCTTATTTGAAGAACTTTCACTGGTTTGAAATTACAATTATGGGAAATTTTGGAGAAAAATTTAGACTCTAGAGCAAGGTGTCTGCTTTAGTACCTAATGTAGCAATTCATTTCTATAAGGAGATGAATAATTTTGGGATGATTTTTGATCTTTAGAACATCACATTGGTACTCCTTTTATAAACTTCTGAATATATATTGCATCTCCTAAAATAGCTACAGTAGTTTGGATTTTTAATGGATAGAGCTATTATGTGTTACAACACTTGAATTTGATCCATAAACCTCAGTCTGACAGCAATCTTTAGTGGCCTGAGGCTGAGTCCCACAAAATGGTACATCAGGATTAGATGAGAAAAACGTTGTTGTCCAGATGGCCCTCAATGGAAATGAGGAAAGAAAAAGACTTATCAGTGCAAATAAACTCAAGTTTTATTGGTTAGGGTGCATCAAGTGGGTGAAAGGAAAGAAGATGCAGGACTGACATTTACTGAACACCTACTCAATGCCTCACACTTCACTAGATGTTTTTATACACTATTTCATTTAGTCCTCACTAAGTCCTAAAGAGTCTATTATCATCATTATTATAGAAAATGACATTGAAGAGAGGATTAAGAAAACTGCCTAAGGCTACACAAAAACCACGAGGTAAAGATATTTTATGAACTTGAGTGACTGGCTCTAAAACCTATGCTTTTCCTAGGATGTCTAAGTTATGTGTTTTTTTGAACACTTGATATTAGTGACTTGATACTAGTAACTGCTTAAGCCATGTTAACTGTACAATGGTCATGGATGATTAAATCATCTTGTTTTCTAGGACTTTAAAAAATAAAGGTACAGAATTCATGGAACTTTAGCAATTAGAATTAGTCATGTGGGGTTCATTCACTCAGTCAACAAACATTTCTTACATGGTAGGTATTGACCTAAGTAATCCTACTGCAGCAGGAAATAAGAGAGATGCTATTCCTGTCTTCATGAATATATACAACAAGGAAAGAGGTAGATACATTCAAGTTCAATGAGTGGAACCACAGTGTAGTGCAGATTCCAGGTTGCTCCAGGAATGAGATGTACAGGTAAAAATCAACATTCTGGTTATCTACACAGACTTCATCAAGAAGTGGGCTTGGCCTAGTAGCATAACAAATCCTCAAATGAGAACATCCATATTGTTTTCCCAAGGGTTAGTCACTCCTTCTGTGCACATACTACTTGCACTGTCACTCCTCTGACTTTTTCTAATCTTTTCCTTTGGAGGACTTTGCCTGATTTCTTCAGTACCAAAAGAGGAGTAGTAAAGCATTTCAAAGGGGCCATGGCTTCTCTATTTGGGGTGCAGAGGGTTTCTTTTCTTTTTTAAGAAATGGGATTTTCTTCCTTTAAAGTCACATGACTTTGATTTAGCATGTTCTCAAAGACATGGATTACTTAAAAATGAAATTTGCTAATAATTACTGTAACATTTCTTTTAAAATATCTACAAAAATTGGAAATAAACCAGACCCTGAGAAGGGACCTGAGTTTGTAGCTGGTGGTCAAATGGGATTTTTGTCTAATTCATGCTTTTATAATATTTTGCCTAGAGAAGGAATCCATATTTTATTTTTACAATAAAAATAATAATGTGAGAAGAGATACATTTAATGAGACTAGCTAGAATTCTGTTGTGGTATTCCAGAATATAGAGGGTTTCTGACCTGAAATAAGAATGGACACAGCATAGCCTAGTGGTTGAGAACCAAGGTTCTGACTCCAGACTCCTTGGGCCTGAATCACTGCTCTCACACTCACCAGCTGTGTGGCACCTGAACAAATGACCTAACCTCCTTGTGTCATGGCCCTTTCATCTATAAACAGACATGAAAAGAATAACTCTACCTAGTAGTGTTCTTATGATAATTAAATGATTTAGGACATAAAAAGTGTTTAGAGCAATGTTTGGTTATACATAGTAAGGCCCCTATAAATATTAGCTATTGTTTCAGAAGGATAAGCAGAATTGGTTCAGCACAAATGGAAAGGATAACAAATAACTGAAGATACATTGGATAACCAATTGTGGGCCTGTGAATCACTACACTTTTGTTATTTTTATTTTGGTGGTACTGGGATGTGAACTCAGGATCTTATGCTCTAAGTGTTTTAAGCAGGTGTTCTACCATGTAAGCCACACTCACACAGCTTTTCTAGGCTTTAGTTATTTTTTAGATAGCTTCTTGCATTTTTTTGTTCAGGGCCAATCTTGGACTTCCCTTGTACTAACAACTCCCTTATTGCTAAGATTATAGATGTGAGCCACTATACTCAGCTTATTTGTTGAGATGGGGTTTTTCTAACTTTTTGTTCTAGGCTAGCCTTAAACCTTGATCCTTCCCATCTCCACCTCCCAAGCAGCTGAGATTGAGCCATCACACCTGGCCATACTTTTTTGATCATCCCTTCCACAGTATAATCTGAGGCCATAGGAAAATGGAATATTATAGTGACTCTACTAATTGTATGTCAGGTGCTAGCCATTGTGATCTGGTCAGATCACTTAGCCTTTCTGTACAGTTCTCTAATTAGTAAGTTGATAACCTTACCACTTATCTTTGGTGCTTAGATATTTTTGCAATTAATAAGGTGATTATCCTCATTTCACCAGATGAAAATGGCTCCCTTTCCTTTCCTCTTTGTTGCATTCTCGATCACTGGCAAATCTACTTGTCTGAATAATGTTGTGAAGAACCAGACAAGCCAAAGGAAAAACTTATTACCTCTTAGGCTCTATTTGTATAAAAACACAAAGATAAATAACACTTTGAGATGGATGGGAGGAAGATTCTGACACACTGTCTACTCTGAATTATTTTAAGGATGAAATGAGGAAATGTAAAGCCCTGTACATGTTAGTACCTAGTGTTGACTTTCTGTATCCCATGAGAAAATCCTGTAGAGAAAAAAGTATGCATTCTGAACAAACGAAATTCACTGAGTTAATATTTCTTCTTTGTTGTGCCTACCTGTCTTGTCTTTGAGTTTATCAACTATTGATTAATTGTTTTAACTTTGGCATTTTAATCACTTTCATTTTAAAGTCACTGATAGGATAATTACCGATCCTTTAGGAAAAGGAAAAATATCTAATTTAGATATTGTTTTCCCTTCTCTACTTCCTGAATCCTTATACATCTTTCCCATTCTGAAAACTCTTTGAACCCTTTCAGATGGTCTTAATTTGTCTTTTATTGGCCTGAGTGTGTGCCATAACTTAGTGCAATGTCTAGGCTTGTGGGTAAGTGTGCAGTAACTCACAAACTATGACCATAATTCCAGTTCTTTCTCCCTGTGGGAGAAACATGTTGACCCATGTTCCAGGTCATAATGCCTTCCCTCTTCCCACTGCAGGAAAAGAGCACTTTTGTTATCATTGATCTTATTGTTATTTGTAAACCAAGAGTAGGAATTTAGATATTTCTGGCTTTTTCTTATCCTGGATTTTTCCCATTCACATATCAGGAAATGATCTGAATATGTTGTAATAAATTTGAAATCTGATTCTCAAATGAGAAAGTACTGATGTTTTATGAAATTCTAAAATATCCTCTTTTAAACACCACTTTATTGAGTGGTGTTTATTTCAAGTACACAACTGAGAACAGAATTTTGAGTAATAAAACTCAATTCACTTCCCACAGAAGTTTTATTTAGAACCTATCTTTTTTTTTTTACTTCAAAGCTAAGCTTCTCAGAGGCATTGTTATAACTTGTTCTTTTTAATTATTCACCTTCCAGGAAAGTCCATTCCCAGACCCTCTCCATCAGGCATTTATTCTTATTTCTCACATGAAGTTGCTCTTTAAGGCTCAGTTGCCAAATCTAGTGGGCAGTTGAATATTTTTCTAGTATTTTCTTACTTGGATTCTTTGCAATATTTGCCACCATTGGCCATTCTCTATTCTCTTGAAAATTTAAATTTTCATGGCATCGTCAATGACACAGACTTCTGGTCCACCTCTTACCACTGGCATGGTTCTGTCTTGGCCTCCTTGCTCTACTTCCCTTTACATGGCAACATTACTGTGTGCCTGCCCTTCTTGCTCATTTCCTGTTTCTCTATCCTCGCCATGCATGAGCGCACACATCCAGGTTACTAATAATACTAAACACATGTTGATGAGCTCCAAATGAATTATCTCAGTCTTGACCTTTGTCAAGATCCATATGCATGCACTTATTGGTCATTTCTACCCACATATGCCATATGTATGTAAAACTCAGTATATTAAAAGTTCACTTTATTATCATACCCTCAAAAACTTCCTCTCCTTTCTTGATTCCCTGGCCTAGGATATATGGCTTCCCTGCAGCAAGCTTACAGTTTTGGTTGGGGAAACCAAATGTGAAATAATCACCACAAACCTGCACTGATTATGGCAGCTTGGTATAACCAAAATGCAAACAACTCAGCAGTGCTACACAACCACAAGAACAGACAACACTGAATGACAAAGCAGAGGGGATGGGGAAGAGCTGATAGCTGCAGAGTATTCAGAAAAGCAAGAGTGTCAACTTTGGGAAAGGGTTGTCAGGAAAGCCTTCACAGAGCCAAGACTTCATTCCTTCATCTACTCAATAGATAATTTGCTGGGGTTTTCCATGTGTCAGGAATTCTTATTTCTAGAAAAGTGTCAGTGGACCAGAAACAGAGCTCTTGCTTTCATGGAGATTGTATTGTACCAGAAAGAATCAGACAATGGCCATGGAAAACACTAATAGAAATTAAATTATATAGAGATAAATGCAAAGAAATTAGTCAAGAGTAGAGGGACTTCTTAGACATCATGATGAGGAAAACTGATCAGGAGTGTGACATTTAAGCTGTTTGTTAAATGAATAAATGAATCTTCCTCAGATTTGTAGAGAAAAAAGGTTTACCCAAATCAACCATTCAAAGGAATCCACAGAGTAGGTGTAAGGCCCTGAGTTTGTTCAGATCTCTCCTACACATCTAGGAAAACAAATGTTTCTCTGCTTCACTTCCTTTCTTTAACATTGGGGATAAGATGCAAACTCACTGGGCTTATCTTTCTGACCCAGCTACCGTGCCTGTACTTGCATTGCAGAGAAAATAGGAAAACTCTGACCAGAGACCCCTGTCTGCAGTGTGTGAAGTAAAAAAATCTTCAGCCATGAGAGAAAACTTTGTTTTCCTATCTGCCAAGTAGGAAATCCTACCATTTCTCCAACATATGAGGGAGAAATATAACAAAATTGTCCTATAAATAGCATCTTGGATGTTTATTCATGGATTCTTGGTACCGGGTTTTGGGAATATAAGACAAATTAACATAGAGGTCTTATCTTCTAATGAAGAAAACAAATAGTAAACATAGAAATAAGTATATTGTCTAAGAATTACAAATACTATTAATAAAATAAAGGATGGAAGGGGAGAAGAGTGATATTTGGTTCTATTGTTATTTTCACTTTATTTATTTTTACTAGTGTATATTAATTGTACAAGTTGAGGAGTCTCATGATGACATTTTCATATATGCATATAATACACCTTGATCATATCCTCCCCCTTTGCCTTTTCCATGTCACTAGTGGAAATAATAATAATAATAATAATAATAATTCCATATATTAGGGGAAACATAATATTTGCATTTGTGACACTGGGTTATTTTGCTTAACACAATGATTCCAGTTCCATCCATTTTCCTGCAAATGACACAATTTCATTCTTCTTTGTGGCTGAATGAAACTCCCTTGTGCATTTGTGCCATCATTTCTTTGTCAATTCATCTGTTGATGGGCACCTAAACTGATTCTGGCTATTGTCTATAGTGCTGCGATAAACGCGGGTGTGCAGTTATCTCTACTGTATGCTGGCTTACATTCCATGGTGTACATATCCAGGAGTGGAATAGCTGGATTGTATGGTAGTTTTGCTTTTTAGGGTTTTTCAGGAAAAGAGGTGATATTTGAGTGGAGAACTGAGAAGGAAGAAGGTGCCAGCTATAGGAATGGGAGTCTAGGGAAGAATGCTTCCTGCAGAGAGGGCAGCAGTGGGAGGCCCATAAGGTGAAAGAAAGCTGGCATTTTCAAAGAGTGAGGGGAAGTCCAATGTGGCCGGAGTGGAACAGAGTGGCAAGATGGTGAATGTAGGCAGGGCTCAAATGGCATAGAAAGGAATTAGAGTGTGTTCTGTGTGGCAGAGGAAAGCCAGAGAAAGTCACAAAGCAAGGGAGAAATGTGATGCAATGCAATTAACCTTTCAGCAGGATCCCTGACCATTCTGTGGAAAATGGAAGCAAGGTTATATTTTTAACCTGGAATGGTTCCCAACACATTGAAGGCAATGGACAAATATCTCTTGAAAATAGTCATCAACCTATAAAACATTAAAACTGTGACAATTTTGGCCTTTACAGAGGTTGTTTTTTTATTCTCAGGAACAATGTTGTCCAGAACTTGCAATGGATGTGACTTGTTGTTCCCAAGATCTGGGAACAAAGTGTTTCTTCTCTTCAGAGGGGAACAAGTCAGTTGGCCTGAGGTATGGTCTATTGAGCAAAAGGATAATTTCTCATTTCTCTACTTTGCTATTTACACTACTTAGGACAGAAAGGGAAATTCATTTTCCCTGTAGACTTCTTATATCAAGGGAAATTTGTTTTCCCAGGTGGGCCATTATCCTGAATGCACTAATGTCCTCAAAGAACACATGCTAGGAAGCAAATGATGTACTGTGTATTTACTTTTACTGCAGGAGAAGCAGGAGGATACATACAAAACTGGGCCTGTTTGCTGAGTGAGAGAAAAGGTAGGAAGATGAATTGCACTTGGCATTGTTCTAGGTAGAGGAAGGAACGCCTTTCCTGAGGAGTGCTGAGCAAAGTTTCACTTCCTAAGTGCTTACCTCTTTGCCTCCCTTGGAAATCCCATAACTCCCCTGGGGAATTATAATTTTTCACATGAGGTCAAGAAAAAGAACTACGACTTGCTGCCCTAAAGAGAAGTCAGAAGATAGTGGTTCCTGCTTTCCATTGCTTTGGGTTTCTGTTTGAAGTTGCTTATTCTTGGAGAATGCATAATGCTGACCAGGGGAATTTCTACTTGAGCTTTTCCAGTGACACAGCTAGTATTGAGACAGAAATCTTTTCCCTAAAAAGCATTTTGGGAAGCATATAGGATTTGAAGTTAGAGCCTGGGAGTTAAATCCTGTCACCATAATTCTTGCTGTGTGACTTTTGGCAAATCATAGAGTCATCTTACAGGACAGTGAAGATCCAATGACTCTGGTGACCACAAAAGCACTTTGAAAGTATTGGTTATTCCATTGTCCTAGTTATCACTGTTTTTATTTTCTTGGTGGGTTTCTCCTTCTGGGGACTCATTTACTTCAACAAACTTACTTGGGTTTTTCATTTTGTAGGAGTGTATTCTAATTACTCATTTCAATTCAATATTTAAATTTTTAAAAAAGAAGTTACTTGCTAGAAGAGGTTACCAAGATGTGAGGTGAGGAAAGAGCCAGAAAGAGCATCAGCCTAGAGGTAAAGGAACAAGACAGGGTGTGAAGAATGAATTGTTAGCAAGAGCCAGAGAAGAGACTCCATGGAGAATGGTGGCAAATAGAAGAGCTCTGTTACCTGGACAGGGATAAAACAGACTGAGAAAGGCCCTGTCCTGGAAGTAGACTGACCTCTGTGAAGGGCCTTGGACAGAGGGGAATCAGGGCAGGAAGTGCAGACAGCACGTACAATGTGCAGCTGGTGGGGATGGCAGCAGCCCGCATGTGATTTTCCAGTCTAGCTGTCAACATCAGAGGGTCGAGAGCAGGAAGGAAGGGCAAGTCCCCATAGGCCCAGTGACAGGCATAGGCGAGAGCGATAATAACAGCTCCTGGCAGCCAGACAGCAGCTAATCAGGACCAGAAAATCCGGTATGACTAGCAGGGTCTCAGAAAGCTTTCCCATCATTACTCCCTACCCCATACACAGACACACAGACACACACACACCCACACACACAATCTACTCTGTCTTCTAGCAAAAATTATACTTATTTATCAAACAAAGGCTATGGAATTAGAAGGCCTAGTTCAAGTCCTGTTTTCATCACAGATTGTATTTTTGTGATCTCAAGTAAGCTTCTCAAACCTGCAGCCTGGGTGGGTCTCTTGACTGTGAAGTGCTCACCAGCAAAGGGTTGCTGAGAGGAGGAAAGACCAAATGTGGGAGATGTGTGCTGCAGAACCAGGCTTGTGATACATGCTCAATAAATAGGATGAATGAAAATGAAACCAGACTAGTGCTGGAATTCAAGCTGGACCCACACATGAGAAGCAAAATGGTTCCACAAGAAAGAAGCACTTGAATTTGGAGCAATGGCAAGTTGTGGCAAATGCTGGATCTTAGAGGATTGGGTTAGTTACTTTGAAGTCTCTTCTGCTTGAGTCTACAGATTGACACAGAGTTGGGCTTCTGGAGAGGAATGCAGGGTCTGTTGTCTCACAGCAGGCAAAGGAGTGAGAAAACTCTCCTGTAATAAGGTGTATGTGCAGTAGGGCCATGCATAGTAGGCAGACAGGGAAGCCAGACAGATAATAAGGGTTCAGGACTGAGGGATATCTAGGAATACAATCAGCTGTCTGACCACCTCTAAGGAGTCCT
The DNA here is from genome assembly GCF_047511655.1 of Castor canadensis. NCBI lineage: Eukaryota > Metazoa > Chordata > Mammalia > Rodentia > Castoridae > Castor > Castor canadensis. The sequence continues at coordinate 130,592,591 of NC_133393.1, read as the reverse complement.
GAGGTAAAATTCCAAAGAGTTGGAGGGTCACTGAAAAGATAAGCAGGATTGAATGCAAAATCTTCAGGAGAGGGATACTGGATGGTTTAGGAAAAGATGGCAGGAGTGAGGGAGATTCGATAAATCAGAGAGAGCACAATTGGTGGCACAAGTTACAGAGGAGAGAGGAGGTTGGCAGCAAGTGCCTAGGTGGAGTTACCTTTGAAATGAAGGAGGAGAGTAAGATGGAAAGAAATGGGGGTAGGAAGGAGAGAAGTTGAGGAAGCCTTTATCTGGTGACCTCAATCTCATTGAAGAATGAGTCATCTTGGAAGGGATGGGGAGAGAAAAGTGGAGGCCTGGGGGTAAAGTGTCAAATGGTGACTGTGGGGATTTGTTAGGGAGCCACTGGAGATGAGTCACTCTGTGGTTGTGATTTCTGCATAGCTGGAATGCACCTACTCCAGGCTGGGGCTCAGAAGGAAACTGCAAGTTGTTGGTACAATTGACCTAAAATAGCAAAAGCAAATTTAATCTCCTCCACTCCAGCTACCCCTCGACTTCTACCATAACCTGTCCTTTTAACACCCCGGCGGCAGCTTCATGCCCACCTCACTCTATGAACCCAGCTCTCTGAGGTCCACCCAGGTACCTTGGAGGTATGTTACTTGCTCTCAGTTCTTAGGGCTCTCTGGAGTGTAGACACCCTCTTTCTGCCTGAAACTTATTTCTCCCTTACTCTCTCTCCCTACATTTTGGGAGACAGTTTCCTTCTCATTTTGCGGATCTCATTTTAAAAGCCACAAATCCAACTTTTCCTGGAATCCTAACAGACAGTCCTTTCCTAGCCTATGTTCTTATGGCATTCTCCTCCTTGTAGTATATAAACAGGGAGAAATAGAATGTTACTTTTCCCATTTTGTGGGTCTCCTACTATTCTGTAAGCCCCTTGAAGACAGATCTGACCTAAAATCAGTCATAAAGGGGAGCACGCAGTAGATGATCCATAAATGTTTGGGGAAGAGATGAACGACTGTGTAAATGAACTCATTCACTTTACATTACCCCTGTTGTCTTATAGCTCTTGAGCTGTTCATCTTTCCTGGATATCTCTTCTTTCTGCCTGTGAATGGTATGTGCTTCTTGGGGTTGATCTTCAGCACTTTGGGAGGGCATAGTTGCATTGCTCTTTCAGGAGTCTCAGACTTTATCACACAAGGGCTGCAGCCTCAATAGTTGACCTGGCTTCTCAGCTCTAGAAGACTGGACCTTCCCTCCATCTGAAAGAGGCAAACCTATGTGGCACCACATTAAATGTCCAAGTAAAGCTTTCTGCTGGTAGACTCCATTTCTTCCTGGGCTCTCTCTCCTTCAGGCTCTTTTGGCCCCCTTAGTTGTCTCATGTAATCACTGTTCTTTCTTTTCCTGGCTCACTCATTTTTGAGAAACTTCCTTCACTCACACATCCATTATCTCCTCTTAAAAGGTTATTCTAAATCCATAATCAATTTCCTCTCATTTCAAATACTTCTTAGAATATATCTCTAGGTTCTTGACAAATGCAAGTCAAGCAAGAAGCATAATGAAGACTGGAAAAATGACTGGTCTAGAGGCCACTCGTAAAAAATGTAGTCAGGATCTATGTGACCAAATGGTTAAGACTGGATGTCAATTTAGCAAGTGAGTCATACAGCAGAAAACAGCCACTATTCATGAGTCAAGTCATTGTTTTTTGGAACGACTTCTCCCAGCCTCAGAATAAGTAAGCTGATGAAGTACCTTGGAGAAACATCTGCTTGAATGTGACTGTGGAATCAATTGCATGTATTCAGACCCCAGCATTGCCTCTTACTAGTGGAGTGACTTTCTTTCTTTCTTTCTTCCTTTCTTCCTCCCTTCCTTCCTTCCTTTTCTTTCTGCTGGGAATTGACCCCAGGACCTCACATATGACACGATACAGCTCTGCTTCTGAGATATACTTCCAGTCCTTTACCATGGTTTTCTTATCTGTGTATGGGTGGTAATAACTGTGGTAAATAACAGGGTGGTATAGACATTAATGATCTAGTGCGTAAAACACTTACACACGGGCCTGGCACATCATGAGTGCTATCATAATTTATCTGTCAATTATGGAAGAGAGTATAATCACAGAGCAGAAGACAGGCCAAAGTGCAATCAGGTACAAAGGCTCCCAGGCTCTAGGTAGTGGTACATGTGGGACAAGAACCTGGGGCCTATGAGTCAGAACTAGAGAAGAGGAGTGTCTGAAATTTACTCACACCCTGAACAGGAGAAAGATTTCGGCCCTGCATATATGCATGTGTTTTGGGATAAGGTTCCCAGTAATCTTTGCCTGCATTCCCCCTGCCTCTTAGTGAATTTCTGTCTGCTTTCTGATGTGCACTTTCATTCATTCTTCCCAAGGTTGTACTCCTTGGAATCCCCATCCCACTGACTGCCTAGGTCTTCTTTTTGATCAAAACCATACACATAAGGAGTCTCCCCAAGGACTCTGACAGGGGAAAGAAAGGACTTGTGTTGAAACTGAAGTCCCAGTAATGTTACCCAGGAGAAGTTAAAGAATATTTTTGCTATTTAAGTTTCTGCCATGCCCCCTTTGATTGAACTCTTTTGTGTAATTATGACATAAAAAATTAGGATAATCGATATTACAATTGACCCATACCCACCTTTCTAGACTTATTCCCCAAGATCATCGGCCAGTATTAAATGCTGGTCTATCAGCCATCCCCCAAGCGTACTTGAGAAACCCAGTGTTAAACTGTGCCGAACGTTTTGTTCCCACTCTTCCATTTGTTTTCTGTTCGTAGGTATCCCATAGTGAGAACTTAACTATCTTTGAAGCTCTTGTATCAGATTTCCAGGACTATGCCATTGATTTCGGGAAGAGAGCTATATTTCCTTTTTCTGAAGTCCTTGATGTTTTTGTTAAGACCAGTGTCTCCCAAATGTGCATATAGATCATCTAGGGACTCTTGGTAAAATGCACATTCTGATTCCAGAAGGAAGCCTGAGAATCTACACGTGTTGTAAGCTCCCAGGTGATGTTGATGCTGCGATCCTTGTGCTAAGTCCACATTTAGTTAATTTTGTTCCATATTGCAGCTCTATCTGTATCATTTCTCCTACTAAGTCTTGAACTAGTTGAGGGTGGCATCATTTATTTATACCTCTTTACATCTTCCTCAAACATCTGGTACATTCTCTTGAATATTGCTAATGACTAGTAAATATCTGTGGAATTCATGGAAAATGCTTAAAAGTCCTATTACATGTCAGATTGGGCTCATATACAGTGCCTGGCTTTTTTTCTTACCTTTCTTCTATTGGCATCACACCTCACTTCTACCACAAAATGTCACCTCAGCCCTGGACCCCATCTGTCACATGAGAGAATCTCTTCATGCTAAAATGTTAATGATTTGAGGTGTTTTTCATATCAAGAATATTTACATAGGGCTGGGCATTATGGTGCATGCCTATAATCCCGGAAGGTGGGGATAAGAGGATTGTGGTCCGAGGTTGGCCCCAGACAAAAGTTTGCTGGAGACCCTATCTGAATAACATGTTAAAGCAAAAAGGACTGGGGGCATGGCTCAAGTGGTTGAATATGTGCCTAGCAAGTGCAGGTCCTGAATTCAAACTCCCGGACTGTCAAAAAAAATTTGTCTAAGTAAAAAAATCACCTGAGAAGTCAGTATTTAACATGTCTGATGCATCATAACCTATGCACTGCCTCTCATTTTGTCCTAGGTAATTAATTGCTTAGCATAACACTGAGTGGCTTGGCTCTCCTGGGTATATCTGAATGAAGGAAGAAGCATTGCCATCACCTAGTGCTATTAGAAGTTTCAAAGCTATGAATCCTTTATTACACAGACATCAGTGCTGTATAGGCATTTATAATTCTTCAGCTGCTCCACTTCTAAGTAACCACTCAGCGCCCCTGGTTACTTAGAGGTGGAATTTCTTTGTGGTTAGCCTCCATGTTTCCCACTTGTCCTGAAACCTGAGAGAGCATTCTGACTTCAGTACTTTCCAGGATGCACATGGCATTATTGATGTCCTTGGTCTTGGGAAGGGAAATATCCTTCCTAATCTTTCCCAGTGGAATTTTAACTCTGCTCCACCTGTGCTCACCTGGGGCATGTGATGTGTTCTGCTGCGCTTGCTATTTCTGAGAACTGGTGAACTTTGTAGTCATCGTATCAGCAGCTCTCCGCCCCCAGCTCCACATCAGCTAGTTCTCACATTGCTAGGAAGAGAAGAGAAAACCATTCATTTTACACTGATGCTCAACCTACTTCATTTTCTTTGTCATCTGAACCATGGCTTATGGGGGCATCTTTGAACTCACTTGGGGACCTTTTCCACCCAGTTGTCTCTTTGCCTACTCATTCCTCTAGCCTATCATTCTCCCCTGTGACACAGTTTCACACTCCAGACAAAAAAGAAGCTGGACTCTCATGATGGGACTCAAGGACCTTTCACATCTGATCAGTAAAGACATATTTGAGCAGAGCATTTTTGAAACCTCAGAGTTCAGGACCTTGAACTCATTCTTCAGCCTCCATTATTCCCTATAGCTGAGCCTAAGTTTCGACCTGATCAGATGAGTTCATCTGATTAAATGAATTGCAATGTGGCGAGGTATTTTGTTATGGTTGCTTCATGTAGACATAGCAGTCTCTGAATGTGACTTTTTCTTAGGTACTTAGAGCCCCTTACCTTGGACCACTGACCTCTAGGGTCACGTGATAAACTGTACAGGGCAGCTCATAGTAGATTGTCACAGACTGAGACAGACAGAGACAGAGGATTCATTCTTTCTTTGTTACAACCTCTTTGCCCATCTCATCAATCCTCCAGTGTCAAGCACAGTTGTTGTTCTGGCCACTCCAACAAAACGCACATCTTTGTGTGTATGTGTGAGTGTGTGTGTGAGTACGTGTGTGTGTGTGTGTGTGTGTGTGTGTGTGTGTGTGTGTGACCATCACACCTCATTCCCTTTGGTGGAGGAACATAAAGCTGTCATTCAGAATCATTTTAAATGGCCTGGTTTTCAGGACACATTCAAGGCCAGGTGAGGTGGGGGACAAAAACTCATCTGAAACCCTGAGAACTGTAGGTGGAGAGCACTTCACAGTGTGTTTGAAGGAGGCCAAACTGCGGTAATTATTAATAGTTTGGAGCAATAACTACCATGTAGGCTACTTTAGAAATTAACCAAATGCAAAAATAGAAGTCATATGACTTGCTGAAGTACAGCGACAGGTGGCATCTGGGCCCAAATTTGCCTTCAATTTCCCTTTGAAGTTAATGTGCTTTGCAGGTGCTTATCTAATCACGGTATTCGGACCAGTATGTTTTGCACATTCAGGACTTTGTAATGAGATGCAATGTTTATGTTCCATAGTCTTCCCAACAGACTGCAAAAATACACTTTGCTTAACCCTGTCTAATCATTGCAAGTGTCAACACTCAAAGTTAATGACAGAAGGCAGGTTTATGGGGCAGTAACCTTGCCTGCTTGGCACAAAAGATCTACTCTCAGGGGAAATAAGTCTTAAAGAATCACATGAATTCAGAGCAGCTAAGGAAGCCTCAGTTTGATGTTGCAAACTAATTTTTTTGATGATTGGTAGTCAACATTTGAGAGTGGGAGAGGGAACAAGAAGCAGTTACAGTTTTTAATATATAGAACATGAGCTTTAGTCTTATCTTTTTAAAGCTCAAGTTTAACTCCCTAAGCCTTCCTCTGTATATCTTTTGAGTGTCCACCAAACACTCAGTGGTCACCCTTTAAATTAAATTCTATTTATTAAACATTTACCAAATACTTGCTCAGCTTCAAGTGCTGAGTTGGCTTGGGAGAGCTATAGATAACAAGATATGAGAATTGACTCGAACAGTTCTCTGTGGTTATGAATTCCTATGTTACAGTCTGTCTACAGCCTGATTCCCAACCTGGCTTCTCAATGAAGACCACAAACAAGTGGGCTGCCTATATTGCCTTGAGAACTTGCTGAAATGCACGTTTGAGGGCTCTAATTTCAGAGATTCTGGTTTGATTTATCTAGGGAGGTATTTAGGCATCAATATTTTATTTTGTTTAAGGTACAACATTAGCTTTTTTCTCTTTTGGTGGTGCTGGGGATTTGAACTCAGGGCCTTGCACTTGATAGGCAAGTGTTCTACCATTTGAGCCATGCTCCAGCTTTTTTTGCTTTTAGTTATTTTCACATAGGAGCTCTCATTTTTGCCTAGAGTTGACCTCAGACCTTGATCCTTCTGTTTATACTTCTTACATAGCTAAGATCACAGGTATATACCAACACACCTGACTTAATCAAGATAGGGTCTCACTAATGATTTTATGTGGCCTTGAACTATGGCCCTTCTGATCTCTGCATCTAGAGTTGCATGAACTACCACAGCTGGCCAAAAATGTATTTGTTTTTATGTTTACTTCATTGCCTTAGAGCCATGTAAGGTTGTAAGTTGGGCTACAATATCCTTCTAAGGTTATGGTTTTTGTTGTCTGGCCTTGTTGGGTTGGGGTGTGAAGGTACATGCTACTCTCCTCAAACCTCGAGTTCCTCAAGAATAAAACCTGGCCATTCTCTGGTGTTGTGGTCCCATGGGTTGTGGCAAAACAGTATCCAATACCTGTCAGTGATTTAAATGTATTGGAGCCTGGCCATTGGTACAACACAAGCTGGGGCTGGATGACACATTGTGACATCCTTAAGGATCTTTTGTTAATATCTAGCCTATTGACCTTGCCTGTGCTCTTTGTAATGACGAATAATGTCCATACAATGGCAGAAAAAGGTTAGGAGTTGTGACAGTGGTCTAAAACAAGCAAAGGTCAGAAGTCTAATTAGTTTTAAAATGTTGATCTTGGTGTTTTGTCAAAAAGAAAGAAAGAAAGAAAAAACTGGGAGAGATCAAGTTTGAACATAGTTCTCTGCAATGTTATTCCCACTTCACTTTTTCTTCTGTCCAAGTATGCAGCATGGCACAGATGCAATGTGTTCCTCTCATTTGTCACATTGTGCCTCCCTCTGCCTCCCATGGCTATGCAGTCACTCCAGTTTGACTTTGGGGAGAGAACTGTTTACACTTGAGTGAACCTGAGACTGTCTCTTCTTGCTCCATGCTCAGCAAACAGACAAGAAAAACCTGCAGGACCCGTTCAGCCATTTCAGACTATAAACAAGCAATCCAAAGGGAATAGGGGCAAATATTACCTTAGGACTGCAATTAAAGTCTTCTCTCCCAAGGTTGTCAACACATCAGGCTGAAGAATGGCCTGAGAAGGTTGCTCACTTCCCAGGAGGGCTTGCTGGTTAGCATGCAAGTAATGCTCTCCAGGGTGTTTGTTTCATGTAAGATGCAGTGAATTTTTGTTCAGTGCACTTTGCTTTCTCAGAGCACACCTTTTTCACACACATATACATGCACTTGCACAGATATACACACAGTTGCTAATGTCTCAGTATGGAAAACGTTGAAGGTAAAATATTATGGTGGAAAAAAACTTTTGTAGACAGTTCATCCTGGGAGAGAATAGGAAAAATGATTGGAAAATAAATGAGGACAATTTAGTCAACAAAACAGGAGTGTGGCTATCATGTCATATGGTATCATTTCCATACAGAGTATAGCGCAATATTATTTCATTAATAAATTTTGTACTATGACCATTTGGGAGATACAAAAGAAAGAGGCAGCATGTTCCCTGCCCTTTAATAGCTGGCAATCATTTGAAGAGAAAAGACAATGAATGTCATTGACTAAATGAATGAAGTATGCATTTAAGAAAACAATGACGACCCCTGATGAAAGTCATTCAGAGATGAGGGTTTCCAGGGTGGGATGGAATGGTTAGGAGGAGGTGGTCTTTGACTAGGTCTTGAGGGAAGAAGTTGGATAGCAGAATGGAGGGTGAAGACTAGGTCAAGCTCAAGACTGAACCAACAGAGGCAGGAATGAACTGTGCCATCTGGTTGGAGTAGTGGTTGGAGTAGTTGATTTTCCTGAGGTTGTAGTGGGGCCTTAGTTGATGAGGACTCGTGGGAACCTGAATAATGTGGTAGAATCTGGGGGCTTGGGTTCTAATCCCAGTTCTGCCACTTTCTATATACATAACTTGGAGAAAGAGGCTATATTTTCTTGAAAGTTTGGCTACTTTTCTATAAAATGTGGAAATATAATTAATCATCTCCTTGCTTATTTTGAGGATTAAATGAAATAATCCATGTTGAATTTCTGCAAAGCTTGGCATATAGTAAGCACTTGATAATAGCTATTAAACTACAGCAGATCCTGACTGTCAAAAGGAATTATCATTTTCCATTCATGTTCATACTCATCTTTTTTAGGCATTTGCTAGTGTCCTAAAAATCCTTTCTAAGACCACCACTTTTTTTCCCCCAAGCAACATTGTTCTCAGAATGAAAGCACCACTCCATGAGCTCCTTAGGGGTGAACCCTCTGAGACTTAGCCAGACTAAACATCTTAAGTCAGGACTTTGGAGTTCTAATCTGATATGACTAACATGTTCTCTATGCCTTTTATTGTCTACCATTTTTAAAAAAAAAATCTATAATATAACCCTTGGTAATCATTCAGAGAGAATCAATATCACCCCATTACCATTCCATCCCCTTAAAAGTTTAAGTAAGAATACTATATTCATTGTGTACTTCAGAGCTTGCAAAACCTTGAATAAAAATATTTTAAACAAATAATAATTTAGAATGGAAACTTCAAAGTCCAAAGAATAGTCTTTTAAAAGGTTTGTAAGGCTGGGTATGTTAATACACACCTGTAATCCCAGCACTTGGGAGGCAGAGGCATGAGGATCTTGGCTTAAGGCTAGCTGAGTTACATAAGCCAGTAGCAGGTCATCCTGAGCAACAGCAAGACTCTGTCTCAAGAAATCAAAAGAAAAAGAAAAAAGGAAAAGGTTTGTAAATGAGGAAACTGAAGGGGAGTTGGCCGATGTAACATGCCGATGGTCACTCAGAGTAGGTCCCCTGATGAGGACTGGAGAGTTTCTTGTACGTTATGCTAATCCTACTTGTTGATTTACAAATGTAATAGCTGCTTCTTTGTTTTCCCCTTAATTCAGACAGAGAGTAATTCTCATTATCGGGTCCAGGATGAAATGTGCCAAGTCAAGATCATGCATGGAACATTTTGTTATGCAAAGTGCTGCTTTTGCTAAATAGAGAGAGCCAAGAGACTGTCCTTCCCCAGGACTGCTGACGTGCCCCCCTTGCTGGGAGCATCTCCCACCAGCCTGTATAGACAGGCTCTTTGATGGGACTGTGATGGCTGTTTGATGGCTGTAAAATATCGTTCAGAAGAAGGGTTAATGTCTTTGTTGCTGATCCTTAACCTTTGTGGAGATGAGCCCCTAAGGGGGCTGCTTTTATGCTATGTTCATAGAAAAAATTTACTCAGCCTGGGCCAACGGGTTGCTGATTGCCAGGGCCATGTGTATTGCCTGCTGCTGTCTTTCCCAGCACTGCTAGCAGGATCCTGTTTTTCCAATCTGTGCTTCTGAAGCAATTCTTCTGGGCAAAGCTTTGTGCTGCTCCATGGAGCTGATGTTGGTGGCTTTGGGATACATGTGCCTTCCCCTCTGCCCTGGTATCTGAGCTGCTCAAATCTTATTTCCAGGGCACTAGTGGTATAGTGGCACCCCAGGGCATCCTCTTGAGTTGCTTTTCTGCTGTTTGGAGGGACTCAGAAAATGCCTTGGGAAGCTTGTCAGATGGTTAGATGTGAATAGCAGGAGGCTGTTTCCCATAGTCAAATTGTCATTTTCATGATTGTCTTTGCTGTTGGGTTTCTATTTTTAAGAAAACTCTTAAGACAAATATAGTCCTTTCTAATGAGGTGTGGGTTCAAGGATTCTTCACCATGTAAATACTTTTCTTTCCACCCTGTGGAGTGGCTTCTTGGCTTGCTTTGAAGCTGGGTGTGTCTGGGTGCTTTTACATTCTCCCTCAAGTCTCGCCCATCCCTACTCTCTTACTGTCTGGTGTCCCTTGATGTCTTGGCTTTGCAAAGAGTAAGCAGACAGTGCTCTCCAGAATGGGTTGAGCCACGGTGGGGTGGTTCTGAAGGTATCTGGGCACCTAGCAATTCTAAGTGGTCACAATGACCAGAGAGAGTGGCCAGACCTGAGGGCAGGGAAAAGTTGGCACAAGAATAAATACTAGTCAGTATTCAGACATTTTCTGTGCATCAGGCCTGGTGTTCAGCAGTTCAGATGGGTTGTATTACTTGATTTTTCACAACTTTCCAAGAAATAGTTTCTTCTATTATTTCCATTTTACAGACAAGAATGTTGAGGCTCTAAAATGCTAAATGACTTGCCTGAAATCACATGTTCTATGGCAGAAGCACAATTTGGTCTCCAGGGCCATTGAACCCTGGATCCTAAGCCTTTAAGTATTATGTTATACTGACTTGGTTCTCATGTGTGGAGACGATTGCCAGCCTTGAGAACAAACTGTCTCTTTATAAAAACAAAGCATAAATGTGGATACGTCTGGTTCATGGACACAGTCCATTTGAACTCCAAAAATCAAGAAGTTAACCTTGTAACTTTGATAGGAAACAGAGAGGTTGTGAAGATTTTGGTAATTCTAGGTATTTGGACACCTGTTTAGCTATTCTGGGATTCATTGGTGGGTATGAGGGAACATGGGGAGGACAAGGTCATTATTGCAGAAATCATTTCCTGAGAGCTTGACTTCAGGAAATGCTAGAGCATTAAAAATATCCATTGTGTGGGAGCTGTGGTAGAACCATGACTCACATTTTGCAATTGTGTCCATAGGTTGCAAAGGATTTGGGGAACACAGGGGGATATTCATACAAGATTGTGTTTGTGGGTGGCTCATTATGAAATTTTTAGTAGGTTGAGAAGCATGGTCACATTTCAAGAGGAGTGACATTTAATAGTTGCCATGGAAATTGTGAGACTTGACTTATCCATTCACACACTGTTTTTACAAGCATCAGTTGTTCACCTACTAAGTGTAAGACCTTGCACTGGGTGCTCTGGGACATTGTAAAAGAAAGCAAGGCCTTTGCCTTTTAATGCAGTGTTAATGAATTGGTAATAGTGAAACAGGCAGTTTTAAAAATTTCTCTCTGTGTTTGCCTATTGAGGGTTGCACAAAAGGAGGACTAGCCCTCAAAGAAAGGTATTTTGTTATATTTTCTAGCACAAATAAACTACAAAACCTACATTTGATAACTCCCAGGCCTTCTGCCTAGCAAAATGCTCCCTCTAGCAGACAGGGCTCGGCCCAGACTTGGCACCTTCCTGGTCACAGTAAGAACAGAAAATTTTCAGGGTTCATGCTTTATTTTTTAAAAATTTTCCTGAGGTGTTCTTTTTTTCAGAAGGTAGATTTTACCTTTATTTTTTTAATTGACCTTTTTATGTTGATGTTTAAATTTTTTCTTTTATTTTGTCATTTACTTACATGTGTATACATTGTTTGGTTTGATATTTTAAAGTTATATTTTATCTAAAATTTGATAAATATAAAGCATACATCAATGTTATGAAACTGTCCCCCAACCTAAGTAGCAGAATAGTATCAATGCTTTGCATCTCTCTCCCCCCCCATTTCTTGCCTCCCTGGTCAGAGGGAGACTGTATCTTGAGAGGGCACTTATTGAAATCTGTCTGTATGTGATGTGTGCATGAAAGTAAGCTGGAGTATTCACAGAAAGGTCGCTAGCTTAGTATCCAGCGTTTATTTCACCGGGCTGAGAGACCTATGTATCTGTAGGCATGTTTGTTCCCACGCAGCAGCACAGCCTCTGCATGGGTGTTAGGCAAATACATGCCACTCTACTCAAGGGATCTGAGCATTTGTGAATTTTGGTACCCAAACAAGTCCTAGCACCAATTCCCTCTGGGTGCCAAAGGATGACTATATAAGAACGTGATAGATAACAAGAGATAGCTTTTAAAGACATTGAGGTAAAGAATCACTCGATAAATATTATTTAGGATTCTTAGCCAGAATTCTTTTGAAAAGAATCAATTTAATACCTCATGAATAAAATAAATTTTGGATAGCTAAAGTATCGGATAACAGAAAACATAGCTGAAAAGATGTCACTACATGTCAGATCTTTGGAGAAACCACCAGTTTGTTTTTAATATTGAAGTGACAGAAGAAACCATAAAGGAAAAGACTGACAGACTTGGCTACATAAAGAATTATAAATACATGTGCAACAACAAAAACAAAATAACTTAGGTCAGCAGATGGGAGAGAATCGCATCCAACATGACAAATAGGCTCTCATCTGTGGGGGATGCTCCTAGGAAGGCTGAGAGCAGTGGGCTGGCTCTTCCCCAAGTGCAAACTGAAGGAGGAACAGAGGAAGGCTGGCTTTTGATGAGAGCAGGTTTGCTGTCCCGGGGATCCACCTGTGTACAGGGAGAAGGGGACTGGCTTGACATGTACCTAGGTCTTCTGAGGCTTTGGGAACTGGAGAATTGAAATAGTTCTAGGGTGTAGCAGTGTATGGTTACCCAGGACTTTTGTCTCTCAAAGTGGGGCCTCCAGAAGGTAAAAACTAAAGAAATCCTGGAAGATACAGTCCTGAATATGGAAAGAGTTGGGCACACTGTCCCACGAATTAACCTCCTTGACAAGGAAAGAAACTGTTCCTGCCGGCAAAAAAGGAGACAGCATCTCCCTAACAGCCAGGGGAAGATGAGAAGTGTGCAAGCAGGAAGACAGGATCCAGTGCAGATGGTTTTTCTTAGCTGTGGGTAATTTCTTCACAGGGTGGTATCTGGGCAGTAAGTCATAAGGACAATCATCCCTGGACTCAGGAGGCCACATGGAAACAGGATCTGGGAGGTATATCATAAAATTTCCCATTAGGCACTTACTTAATTCATGCAGAAAGCATGGGTAAGAAATTCACACAACTTCAATGACCAGCAGCAAAAAGAAGCAAGGTGATCACCTTGTCTAGTAAGGTCAAGGACATGACCCTGAAGCAACAGCAGATAAAATGACTTTATGCCTGCAAACCAGGCTCTTCCCTCTGCTTATAAGTAACGTACCAGCAGAGAATTTTGTTGGTTTTGTTTGTTACTCACTTGTACTCACCCACAGGGTGGCTGTCCATAGTAAGGAATCAGTGAATATTTGTTAAATCTAAAAGATCACACCCATCTATTCAGTTTGTTACAGAAGCTTGATAACTTGAACATTGTTCATGGCACGCTAAATTGCTACAACAAAACATTGTGGTATATCACAACACACATGCAAATTCTCAAATCTTTTAAACCAGCCAGTGTATGCTCTTGGAAATTTATTCTAAGAAAATAATTGAATATCAGAAAAATTATATGCATGAAGTTATGTGAATAGATGCTATGGTTTAACATGTTGGTCTCCTGCTCCCCCCATTCACATACTGAAATGCTACTCAAAGTGACAGGATTAGGAGGTACAGTCTATGGAAGGTGACTAAGTGATAAAAGTAGAGTAGAGCGCTCATGAATGGGGACTAAGTGCTCCCAGAGAGACCCTTGGCTCTTCTACCATGTAAAGACACAGCAAGATGACAGTCATCTATGAACCAGGAAAAGTGTCCTAACAAGACATCTACCAGTGCCTTGACTGGGGACTTCCCAACCTCTAGAACTGTGAGAAATAAAATTCTATTGCTTATCAGATACTCAGTCTATGGTATTCTGTTATAGTACCCCAAATGAACTAAGATAGTTGAGGCAAAGCAAAGCAAAACAAAACAACTCCCCCAAACAGAGAACTTAATAAACTGTACACCACACATCACATCATAACTACAGTAGTGTTTATTTTAAATTATTGTTAAGAAGACCACAGACATATGGAGAAACACTTAAGGAAACGAAGCAGAAGTTAGAGGTTTCCTGCTGCCTCTAATACCCCCCCCCCAGATGTTTGCATCTCAGGACTGTAGGTAAAGAGGTGTAGACACCTGAGAAAGCTTCCAGTGCTATCATGAAGCCGCCTTGCCCAGCATCAGGTGAGGTACTGCTTCTGGGGCTGATACACAGGTGCTTGCTCTTCATGGTCTACAAATCCCATCACTGTGGTCAGCATCTCAAAGGTGTTTCTGTGTAGAGTCTGGTTTTTTTTTTTGTTTTTGTAATAAAAGCTTTTTTGTTTGTTTATTTTATTGCTTTTAAAAAATTTTAAATCATTTTTACATTTACTCAAATGTGTATACATTGGGCCACCTTCCCCTAGAATCTGTTAATTCAATTAATACAACTCTTCCTGGTCCTAGAACTCAGAGACAGAGATTGAGTGGGAAAATATTAAATACTAAGGATTACTTTTTTCTTATATGCTGTGCCCCAAACCAATCCACCCCTTCCAATGCTGCTTGGCCAAAAGCAAGTGTCTGGTCAGAAACTGCTTAAGACCTGGAAACCAGGGGGTGTGGGGAAGAGAAGGAGGAGGCAGAGGCAGGGGGAAGAAATGGCCCAAACAATGTATACACATGTGAATTGAATGAATAAGAAATTTTAAAAAAAGAAGAAGAAATTTTGTTAGGAGGCTCCTCAGTCCTTCCCTTATGCAAATCAGCCCCAATGGCCTGGCCTATCAGCTTCTGCTCATGCACAGACATGTCTCATTCCCATGGCAACCAAAACTACAGACCTCTGACATGGAAGCAATTTTTTTTGTTAAGTAGTGAGATGTGATATATGCTTTTATTTTAGCAAGGTTTCTATATTTTATACTCACATAGAAATGTGAAATATCAGTCACCACTGATATCTGGACAGTTTTGAATTACAGATTTTAACTTAATTTTTAAAAATTACTGATATAAAGCATGCTTTGAAAATTTGTAAAGAAAAAGTTGATAATCTTCCTTAATCCTGTCCAATCTAGTTTTACTCTTCTGAAAAACAAATGTTAATAGTTTGATGATGAATGGTCTTTTCATGTTTCTATTTTTATACATGTTAACACAAATAAACATAAATACATGCTCTCTATATTAGGAAGGCTATGAGTGTGTTAATGAAATCACCCTTAAAATAACTTTCAAACTTGGTTTTTTTCACATAGTTTTCTGTTCTAGGAAAATGGAATGTAAAAATTGTACTTATAGTTGCATAGTGGTAATATACATGTCTTATTATTAATTCTACTATTTCTCTATTTTGGATGGTCATCCAATTTTGTGGTTATTTAAAAGTGCTACAATAAAGATTCTTATACATATGCATATACCATATAAGTAAGTGTATGTGTACATATATTATACATACGCACATAAATTTTGGTGCTTTTATTTCTTCCTGATATGATATTCAATTGCTTCATTAAGCATGTTTTGGATCGTTAATCTGTTGGCATTAATATCCCAAAAGAGAATTGTAATACACAACCCATCAGTCATCACTAAGTGGACACATTCATTTCCTTATCTCTTCATTTCCATATCCTTTAATTTTTTGTCAATTAAAATTGGAAAATGCATCTCACTGTTATTTTGATTGGCAATCTTCCAACTACTTGTTAGACTGTATATATTTTTATAAGTTTGTTGGCCTTTGAAGTTTCCTTTTTGGTTACATTATTTATATTATTTATTTCTTCATTTCTTTATTGGGATGGTAGCATCCCATCTCAATGATTTCTGGGAGCCCTCATCACATGCATTGCGTTCTGTAATCTACCTTTGAACTTTGTATAATGGTGTCATTTATTTGTCATGAAAACAATTTTTTTCCTGTTGTTTTATTTATTATAACTGTACTTTCTTTTCTATTTGAGAAAGCATATTTATTTTATTTTTTTATTTCTTTTATTCATATGTGCATACAATGTTTGGGTCATTTCTATCCCCTTCCCCCCTCCCCCTCCCTTTCCCCTACCCCCTCCCTCTCCCCCCATCCCCTCGTTACCAGGCAGAAACTATTTTGCCCATATCTTTAATTTTGTTGAAGAGAGAGTATAAACAATAATAGGAAGGACCAAGGGTTTTTGCTAGTTGAGATAAGGATAGCTATACAGGGAGTTTACTTGCATTGCTTTCCTGTACATGTGTTACATTCTAAATTAATTCTTCTTGAACTAACCTTTTCTCTAGTTCTTGGTCCCCTTCTCCTATTGGCTTCTGTAGCTTTAAAGTTTCTGCATTAGTTCCTTTGCATTGAGGACATCAAATACTATCTTTTTTTTTGGGTTTCTTGCCTATCCTCATACCTCCCTTGTGTGCTCTCACCTCATCATGTGATCAAAGTCCAATCCCCTTGTTGTGTTTGCCCTTGATCTAATGTCCACATATGAGGGAAAACATATGATTTTTGGTCTTCTGGGCCTGGCTAACCTCACTCAGAATGATGTTCTCCAATTCCATCCATTTACCAGCGAATGATAACATTTCGTTCTTCTTCATGGCTGCATAAAATTCCATTGTGTATAAATACCACATTTTCTTAATCCATTCATCAATAGTGGGGCATCTTGGCTGTTTCTATAACTTGGCTATTGTGAATAATGCTGTAATAAACATGGGTGTGCAAGTGCCTTTGGAGTAACCTGTGTCACATTCCTTTGGGTATATCCCCAAGAGTGGTATTGCTGAATCAGATGGTAGATATATGTTCAGATTTTTTAAGAAGCCTCCAAATTTTTTTCCAGTGGTTGTACTAGCTTGCATTCCCACCAGCAGTGTATAAGGGTTCCTTTTTCCCCATACCCTAGCCAACACCTGTTGGTGGTGGTGTTTCTAATGATGGCTATTCTAACAGGGGTGAGGTGGAATCTAGTGTGGTTTTGATTTGCATTTCCTTAATGGCTAGAGATGGTGAGCATTTTTTCATGTGTTTTTTGGCCATTTGAATTTCTTCTTTTGAGAAAGTTCTGTTTAGTTCACTTGCCCATTTCTTTATTGGTTCATTAATTTTGGGCAAGTTTTGTTTTTTGAATTCTCTATATATTCTGGTTACCAGTCCTTTGACTGATGTGTAGCTGGCAAATATTTTCTCCCACTGAGTGGTCTCTTCAGTTTAGAGACCATTTCTTTTGTTGAGCAAAAGCTTCATGAAAACAATTTTTTAATGTATCTCTTTTCATTTATGATTTCTAATCATCCTGTTTTGCTTTTAGGAAATCCTTCCTTCCTGATAGTATGTAAATTGTTTCTTAAATTTTCTATTGCTTATTTACTTTTAAGTCTTTTAAACTCTGTGTAATACATATATATATTATATACATACACACATATGAAATATTATACAATACATATTTTATATGTGATGTGAGGTCAGGGAACAGGTGTGTCCCACCAGATGAGCTGTGGAGTTAAATGTGTCATAAATTTTTAACTTTTTGAAATAGCTAAATACCTTACTACATTGACTGCTCATCATACTCACCTGTTAAAGGCCAATGTCTTGATCAATCCAATCATTTACCTATTACATTTCTGGGGCTACTAAAGCTATTGGGAAATATGAATAATGCAGCAAGAATACTTTTATCACTGACAATTCATGGTCTCCAACTTCAGCTGTGTTCTTAGTGCTTCCTGATCTGGTTCTAAGCAGTGCCACTTAAAAACATCCTTGCTCCATTAGCCATTGCCTACAACTCAATGGTACCAGGAAAAAATAAACAAATAAAGTAAAAACACCCCCTGTCATAAGGGCCTTCATTCTTCTACCTTTCTTCTCATTTTCCAAAGCTTGTTCTTTAGTTCACAGAAACAATAAAGGCAAACAGAAATTCTTTGCAAGTCCTGAACCACTCTCAGTGACTCACATTTTCTACTATGGAATTACCCCTAAGGAAAACCCTTCCACTGGATTCTCTACATCCCATTCTCCCCTGCCTCCCTAGGAACTTTGCTCCATCTATAGCCACTTTCAAATGCAAGTTCTTCGTTGGATCTGTTTGTCACCACTTACACATGTTTATGCCTCTCTCATCTTAAAAACAATACAAAGTCCTCCATAGGTTCATGCCTCATGTAATCTCCCTCTACTGAATATGTCACACACTCAAAACTAAACTACTGACTGTTCCCCAGCCTCACCCGATAGCAGCACCATCAAACCCATGGGCCAAATCTAGAAGGTGATGTGTGTGTGTAGGGGGCTTCTTCAGTCCTCCAGCAAATCCTCATCTCCTATAATTTTTTTCTTGAAACTGTCCATTATCTTTGTTCCCAATCCAAGTACCTAGCTGACTGCAGCTGCCTCCCAATTGTTTTCTTTAATAAGTAGTTTTTCCCTTTCAAGGTATCTTTGAAGTCATCTTTAGAATTACCATTCTGGAATGCAAATCAAATTAGACATATCTAAAATCCTTCAATGCCTTTCCTCTTCTATGAAAGAGCTGAATTCTTAGACATGCTCTAAAAAGCAAACTACCTGAGATCAAGTTCATATTCTATTTATTCAACTATAGTAAAGCACTCAGTACTTTACTATAAATAAATGAATAAGTGAATAAATGGACAAATTACTGGGAAAAGCTCTCATATGCACATGTGTGTGCAAGTGCACAGGCACACATGCATATTCCCTTAGTGTCCAAAGTCACAATTAATTTTACACATCTCCTTTGTAATTTATTTGAGTACTTTTCTATTGAATTGTAAGTAAAAACTAATGTTATCTTGGATGCCATAAAAAATGGAGACTCAAAATTGAAGAATGAGGACAAAATATGCTTTGAACAAATGCTCAGAGGTTAAATTATTATGACAATATTATTTCTTGAAGATTTTTATGCATATTTATGAATTTACTCAGATAGATACAGAAAAAGTTCATGATTAGAAAAGGAGGGCAGAACAAGTCCTGCCCAGGGCAAAGGGCTGGCACCAGTGAGATGGGGGAGGTATTGGGGAAAGGGGGTAGGAGGGTGTACATATGTAAGTAAATGGAAAAATTAAACTTGTTGAAACTACTCCAGGAATCAGAGGGGACGGAGAGGGGAGAGGGGGGAAATGAAGGAGAATGGTTGAGGGGATGAATTCATGTATGATATATTTGATACATTGTAAGAACCTGTGTAAATGCCACAATGTACCCCCACCCATCACAACAATAAAGGAAAAAAAATAAGAGTACCTACAGCTGCTGGCTAAAACCTTTGCGGCTAAAGTATCATGATACTTGAAACTAACTTTCAAGAGGTGAAAGAAAAATGTAATATACACAAATATATCCATATACATAAACCTTCAGATACTCACATAAGCCTACGTGGAGAAAGAGAGAGTGGGAGAGACACACATGGGAAAGGATTTATTACAGGGAATTGGCTCATGCAGTTATGAAGACTGGGAAGTCTCGTGATCTATTGTCTGCAAGCTGGAGACTGTGAAAAGTCCATGGTGTAATTCTAGTTCAAGTTTGAAGGCCTGAGAACCAGAAAGGCCAATGTGCAAATTCCATTCTAAGGACAGAAGAACACCAATGTCGAGCTCAAGCAGGCAGGCAGGGAGCAAAGAGGGCGAAACCTTCCTTCTACTGCCTTTGGTTCTATTCAGGTCCTCGCTGCATTGGTGAGGCCCACTTATAATGAGGAGTCCGTTGATTCAGATGATAATCTCATCTGAAAGCAAGCTCACAACACTCTCAGAAATAAGTTTAAGGTTGTGCACAATGGCTTATGCCTGTAATCCTACTTACTCAGAGGCAGACATGTGGAGGAATGCTGTTTGAGGCTGGCCCAGGCAAAAGTTAGTGAGACCTCATCTCAACAACGAACGGGGTATGGTGATACATGCCTGTCATCAAACTTATGTGGGAAGTTTAAGTAGGAGGATAGAGTAAGGCGATGTGGCAAAAAGTATGAGAACCTACATGAAAAATAACTAAAGCAGAAAGGACTGGGGGCATGACTCCAGTGTTAGAGCACTTGCTTATCAAGTTAGGCTTCAAGTTCAAATCCCAGCACCACCCAAAACCAAGCAAACAAATGAAAATCAGAAACAAAGCACTCACAACAACAACAAAACAGAAATATATTCAATCTGGGAACCACGTGGCCCAGTCAAATTGGCACATAGAATTAAATTTCAAAGTAAGTGAAGGGTATTTAGGTATTCATTGTACTAGACTTTTAAACTTTCTAGTAGTTTACAATTCTCAAAAGAAAAATGTGAGAAAAAACAATACAAACCGTAGTGTTTGAAACTATTGTACATTTCAGTGTTTGAGCACTTTTAGATAAACTCAATAACTTTAATATAATAATTTTGCTGAAGTGATAGAAAAATTATATATTATTTTAGTTTTTACTTCTATATTTATGAAGTTGAATGCCTTCATATGTTTGTAGGAAATTTTCTTTTATAAACTGTCTTTGCCATGTTCAGTTGGAGGGTTCATTTCTTAAAAACCTTTTATATATAATATATATAATATATTAATGCTCCCCAATGCATACACCATTACATAAAAAATGTTATATATGATTAAGGAAATAACTATAAAACAATGGAAAAGGAAGGGTTAAAAACACTGTCAAATTCTCTCTTTCACAGATATACATGTATGTGAGATTTTTGTCAAATCTCATATGATAAATGACAAAAATTAATGCTATATTGATTAAAAAGTCAAACTATAAAAATATGGAATCTTAAAGAAGTTAGAACAAATATTGATAATTACTGGTTAATCTCAGGATTGAAAAAGACATTCCATAAAAACAACAGAAGAAACAACAACAAAAACCTGGCAATGTATTTGATTGCATGCAAACAAGAAAATACATAAACACCAAAGAAATGAAATCCTTCAAATAAAGGAAACTCTTGAAATCAATTAAATTGATAGCAACACAATAGTGAAATATTAAAATTTAAAAAGGAAGACAATTCAAGTCTTGAAATCTAAATGCCTTAAAAGCCTGTGAGGAGAAATTTAAAACAGAGTGTACGATGTTAGTGTGGTTGGTGCATGACCAACTTTGCTTGGGTGAGATTCAACTTTGGCTGATGGCAATCCAGAAAACTGGGAATGATACTTTTGGAAATGTTAATACAATACTTGGCTCTTAGAAAGAACACAATAGGCAAGAGCCTCAGATTTTCCAGTCATTCTTGGCATTGGTCAGGACCTTGTTAGAGTAATGTGATCGATATGGGCTCCACTTCCAAAATGTGTATAGAGGAACTAAGAAAGGGTCTCCCAAACAGCATTGCTAAAATAATTACTGAGAAAGTCAATCCAATGGGGGATGATTAAGGGTATCATATTTATTTAGTCTAGAGAGGAAAAAAAGCTAAATAGTGAATAAAGTATGCAATAAAAATATGATTATCCCAAGGAAAGCTAGATTATTCTAACTCTATCATAGACAATAAAACTAAGAGTAATATGGTTAAATTGTACTAAGAGACTCTAATTAACATTAGGTCTTGCAAAACTTCAGGGTAGACTAACAAGGAAACAAAGGAATCCCTGTCTTTGTATATGTTTCTGAGCAATTTAGACAACTGCCTATCTTGTGGCTTAGTTATAGAATAGCAGGTGGCTGGGCCCTTGATTAGAATTATAGGTTTATAGAATCTTAAAGCTGAAAAAATAGTCTCAGTAGATTAAAGCTTCTTATTTATGCCTTGCAGATTTCAGTTACCACCCACCTACCAATAATATATACAAAAGAAAGTACAGGATATGAAGTCTTGAAGGTCAGAGTTCTATCATGGTCAAGTGGCTGGAGTTTTTAAAAGTGTTTATTCAGATCATGTGAACAGATCTTAGTTATATGTTATGGAAAACAAACTATAGCATTAAATTACAGAAGAGCAGTGCAGGACTGTGATTCTTTGGTATATTTTAGGTTACAGATGAAAACTAGCCTTTAATCCCAAGAAAAATACATACAGATACATGCACCATCAGGTCCTCAAATTAATTCCACTAGTGAGCAGAGCGGGGGTAGCACGGTGTGTGCTTAGAGCATGGCAGTTGGACTTCTTATATTTATTCCTACATGGAAATTCTCCCTTTTCCACATTTCAGAATATTAATTTCTCCAAGTCTGGTTCCTCCTTTCCAAAATGGAAACAACTGCATGGAATATTTTGGTGAAAATCAATTAAATAAAAAAGGAAAATCTTTAAAAAAGAAAAAAGGAAATGACTCAATATATAGCAAATGCTATAGAACTGTAATGTAGTCTCTGCTCTTTTTTGCTTCCAATCACTTTCCTCTCTGAGACTCAGACTAGAAAACCTCTACTGACTTCTCCACGTATGCTTTTCTCTGAAGTAGACAATTTTTGCACCAAAAAGCAGGTGCAAAGATGTGATTAGATTTCCACAAGATATATGGGGAAATGTTGGTGAAAGACAAAAGATGAGGGAGCTGAAGAGAGTAGAGGGAACCCTCAAACCATCCCTAAAGTTTGATATCTATGAGGGAGAAGAAAGAGGATTGTAAAAGAAAAAGTCTAGTACTGCTGAGCAGAACTAAAACATTTTGCTAGACTCGATCCATAGTCACCATTGGCAATGTCAAACAGCTCCAGAAATGCGTTTGCGTCAATACCCCATCCTGCTCTGCCATTGACTGCAGCAGCCTATGGAACCTTATTTTGGTGTGGATACTGCAATAGATTCTATTTAATAATTTTAATTTAAATACTATGTTTTTAATCCTATAACTTTCCATTTTTTACTGTTTCTATTTTTTCCTGAAAAAAATCTACCTCTTCATCTATTATATCAATGTTTTCCTATAAAAATTAAAATATGCTTATAATAGTTGTAAAAGTCTTTGTCTACTAATTCCAACAGCTGGTCATCTATTGGTCTGATTCTATAGACTATATTTTCTTTTAAAGTCACACTTTCCTGTTTCTTTGCATGTTTCATATTTTTCTATTTTATTATGGATCGAGTGTATAAAAAGCAATGGAGACTGAAGACATTTGTTTTGTTTACTATCTAGAAAAGTGAAGAAAGTGTAGCTTATGTCTTTTGGTTATGAAACCTATAGTAGACAATCCAATGAAGAATGTCATTGACGAAGAGAGTGGATGATTTCCTTGCAGTGATTTCTTAGAACAGAAATTTCTGGGTTACAGTCATGCATGTTCGAAAGTTTTGATAAATATGTAACCATCACTCCCTCTAAAGAATTGTATCACTATAAACCTTGACCAGCACTGAAGAAATATCTTTTCCCAAATTATACACAACTTAAAAATAATTTTAAGGTAAGTTACACTATTCCTTTGAACACTTCTTTTATGAGTGAAGTTAAGTATCAGATGAGTTTCCTCAGTTCCCTCTGTAGGAGGCTTTTCCTTCACTAATTCTCCAACCTCCGCTCTTCCCTGACTTCTCAATGCCACAACACTTGAGCCTCATTTCAGTGTCTCAGATGTGCCAAGCTCTTTTCTGATTTGAAATTGTTACTTGTGTTCTTTCCTCCACCTAGAATGTTCTCTTCCCAAGTCTTTGCACTGCTGGCTCCTTGTTACTATTCCAGTGTGATTTCATATATCACATCTTCATGTGGTCTTTCCTGAGTTTCTATGCTAAGGAAACTTAGTCTCTTTCTTTATTCTGCTTACAAAAAAATAACAATTATCCTGCTAAGGTATTTGTTTGTTACTCCTTTTTCTCTTAACACTAAAAAGTAAACTCTATGACAGAAGAAAAATTGCTTCATTCCCTGTTACACTCCCAAATTAGAAGAGTACCTTCCACACAATAGCACCCCAAAGAATAAATTGAATGAATAAATGTAGAATAAATATTTATTACAATGTTCATTGGAATTTGTATTTATTCTTTGCAGAATGCTTTGGATGAAATTGCCCTCAAAATTCATATGTTAAAGCCTTTATCTCCACTATGATGGTATTTGTCAGTGGGGACTTGGGTGATTAAGTCTAAAGAAGGTGATAAAGGTGGGCCTGTGATAGGATTAGTGCCCTTAGAAGAAGAGGGAGACCTAAATTGTTGTACTTTGCAAATTGTAAGGTGGTTGGTTGTTCATTTGGAATACTTTGAAAGTAGTTATAGTCCACTGTGTTTGTTCCTAGCACATATGTTGGGTACAACAGTTCTTTGCAGACTAAATAAAAGAAAGGTAGATAATGTGAAATGAATTTAAAAATGGAGATGCAGAAGCAAGTGAAAAAAATAACTCTTCAGCAAATGCCAGTGACTAGTGGTAAAAACAGTGACAGTGATAAAATCCCCAAACTTCAGTGTTGTAACATGACAGAGATTTGTTTTTTGCTCACACCATTTTTGAATGTAGAAGGAAAGGCGGAATGATAGCATCTTCTCCACATGGTCATTCAGGGACCCAAGGCCTTATATATAATGACTCTGAATTATATGTCCTCTGAATCCTCTCAGAACAAGGATTATAGGTGGAAAGTTCTTGCAATCAAGGACCAGAAATGGAACCCATCACTTTTTCCCACTTACTGTTAGCAAGATCTCGTATATATATATACAATGCACAACCCAACCAAAACAGAGGCTGAAAAATGTATTCTAGCTTTATACCTGAGAAAAATAGTTGGTATGACTACTGATAAGCATTAGCATCATCTTCAGTTTGTATTGCAAGAAGTCATGAAAGGATGAACCAGTTTAAATGAGAAAAAAGTCAAGAAAACCTTTCTAGGAGGAGAAAACAATCTCCTATAATGACATACAGGTTATTTTCTCAATAGAAGTTTGTGGTCTTGTACAAATTCATATACAATTTGCTTAGATAATACATTTGCTTGCCAATGTGGAAGGAAAAAATTTTGTTGACCATACCCCAAAATACACAAAAACACTGGCAGATGTATAGGAAATACACCTGCCCTTGGTTTGAGTGAGGTTACAGACATAAGTTTGGTTATTTTAAAACTTAAGGTACAATTATCAATCTCTTGAAAACAGTTTATCCTAATTTAGTTTCAATTATACTGAGTCTCTTTCTCAGTAGCTATAATTATGTCCTTCCAAGTAATCCCACTAGACATTTCTCAGTTATTGAGAGTGGTTTCTTATCTTAGTGGGTGGGGAAAAAGAATAGAGACAGGAAGGTAGAGACTGTCTATATAAAAAAGCACTTTCAAAGCACTGCATGACAGGCATTGATAAGGCAATCATGTGTGGTTATTACAATATTATTATTATCATCATCATCACCATTATTTTAGTTTATTTGTTGCAGTTGAATTGCTCATCAGGTTGAAATACCAGTAATGATACTTGCCTAAGAGAGATTAGCCCATGAGACTTTCTCTTTATTCAGGGATTACCAGCAAGCTGTTTCCCTGGTGATGCAAAAAAGGATTGTGGGTCCCTTCCAAAGTTTTAATTCCTTTACAAATCTAGTTTCAAGTGAGCTTCCCAATACAGTAGATGATTTAGCAATTATTGCAATTTAGCATTAGTTTCTGGTCTTGTAGTCCTCTTGCCCTTGTGGTTGTTTGTGGTGCTCATGAAAATTAGAATCAGACTTCTGAGCTAGGACAGCTTGAAGAAGCCATCAAAGGGGTTGGAAAAAAAAAAAAAGCACTGCCTTCTATTTTACAGAATGATGAAGCATCTTTACCCAAGCCACATTCCTTAAATAGGCTCTCTGCTCCTTCCATGACAGCTCCGGAAGTACCTGGCACTTGGTAGCACTCCTTGTCTCTTGCAAAGTCACCAGCATTTCACAATTTCTGTCAGGCTCCCCGGGCAGGGTGTATGACCCTCCTCTGCCATGGAGTCTGGATCTACTGAGCTCTGTAACTATGCTTGGAAGTTGGGCAGACAGGACATCATGACTTGGCTTTCTGACATTCCTTCTTCTTATGGGAGTTATTTTGGTTGAGAATAGGGAATGACTAGAAGCCAGATGTAGTGGGGATGAAGGAGGGCTATAAATTTGCTTTCATTATTGTTGAATTTTCATTTTTATATATTTAAAGAATTTTCATGTGTCTTTAAGAATGTAAGCTTTACTGTTATAAAAATAAAAATTACCTATTTATTTATGTGTACTGTCAACTAATAATGGTGCTAATCAAGGAAAGAAAACACAAAAATTAATAGTTAGTTGAGATTGAATTTTACTTTGGAAAGCAGAAATTTACAAGAAGACTTTAAAAAAAAATTTTTTTTGTCTTTTCTTTTTTTTGGTGCTGGGATCGAACCCAGGGCCTCACGCATGCTAGGCAAGTGCTATACCACCGAGCTACATCCCAGCCTCCAAATTTTTTTTAATAAAACATTTTTCTCAGCATATGTTAGTTGTATAGGGGGCTTTCATTGCCAGGAAGAATTTTAAAAGAAATGGGTGCTATATTCACTGGGCACTTGGAAACTCAGTAGTCTCTCAATTAATGGTACTATTTGTAATTATTGACCATTCACCATGTACCAGGAATTGTTCACAAAATTCTATGACATAGTTACTATAATGTAGGCATCACAATTCCTATTTGAAGAAGTGTATAGCCTCTCCAAATGCCTCAAAGAGCTGCAGAGCAGGTTAGGGATGGCTGGCTTGCAGCAGGGTAAAGAGACACTGTTACTGAGAATAATTAAAGCACAGACAACCACTCCCCTCCCCATTTATGAACACTGAGTACCTTTGCATTTTTGTTTTTCTAGCATTAGTAAATTGAGATTTGCTGGCATTGTAGCTACACTGAGCAGATTAAACTCATCACAGATGTTTCTGACCTTGTTGCACATGGAATAAGAGAATAGTCTAGGACATGTAGCAGGACGTCTTTCAGCTTTGACTTCAATCCACCCTATAGGACACTTTTAGAGATACATTTATGGAAGCATGACATAGATGTCATGGGTCATTCAAGTAACAAAGACTGATGTTTTCAAGTGTGCTAGAATGTTTTTATACAGATGAGAGCAGTCTATTTCTGTGGTAAAGATTGGAAAGTCTTGTGTTTATTCCAAAGCTCTGGCCATCGTTAATCAAATGTTCTTTGAAATATTTTCTAGAGCCTGATTAATATTCTTTCCAAGTGATCTTCATTGGCAACAGATCATTAAAAACAAATGTTTTAATGGGAAGAGTAATCAGGAGCGAATCTGAAGAAAAGTGTGAATGATATAAAAATGTAATAAGGCTTTTGGTGCAACATGGGGTGTAGCTATCATAATAAGATTAAATTTAATTGTGTAAACTCATGGCTCTGAAGGCAATTTCCAGAAAAAGTAAATATTACAGGAGCAACAAAACTTGCATGCAAATGTGGCACTGTTGACTTTGCTGTCTCTTTAGGTGACGGTCTGACCCAACAGCATTTTTTTTTTTGTATGTCTGAATTCTCTTAAGGGTATTCACAAGATTCAGTTGTTCATTTATACTTGATGTGCATAGCTAAGTAAAAGTTCCACCAATACAGATTTAAAAATAAGGTAAACGTCCTAAAATTGACTCAAAGGAAGAAAAATCAAACAAGGTCAGTATCTCTGGTTTAGAGATAATTTTACTATAATGCATGCCTTTTTCTTTTTGTATCTCACATGTAGTTTTTTTTTACCTTTAGGGAGTATTTAGAATGTGTGAGACTGCTTCAAGATTACTCAAGAAATAATTTACAGGGTTCATTTAGTAGTTTGATAGAGGAGTAGCGATTCTTTTTCCCCCATGATAAAGGGGGGGGGGGAGAGGAACATAGTTTAAGCTTCTTTAGTACAACTTCATTTTTTATGTTGCTACTAGATTTAAAACTTCAGTGGGATATTCTGTAGTTTTAAATGGTAATTGAAAGTTTCATGTTTTATGCAGGGCTCATTTTTGAGAAATGGTACTTGTTTCCCAAGTGACATGGCGGAGAAGAAAGCTTTGGCCTTGGAGTTGACAGGTTAGGGTGAAGTACTCTCTCTAAAGTTATGATTGCTAGATTATTAATTATGAGTAAATTACTCTGTTTTTTTGAGCCTCAGTATTCATGCTGTTAAAATGAAATGAAAGAGCTACAAGATGTCTGAGTCCCACTTAATTTTAACTTTCAGTGAGTTGGTTTTTTCTAAGGTCACAAATTGAGTATTTTGTGGTTTTCATAGCACATATCCTAAGACACTGACCTGCTTGGCATCTGGATTTCAAGAAAACAGCCAGCTCAGTAAATCTATTTGATTCCTTTCATGTCTGACCTGGGATTAGGAGACAAGCACTGGTGACTCACATTTATAATCCTAGCTACTTGAGAAACTGAGATCAAGAGGATCGTGGTTTGAGGCCAGCCCAGGCAAATTATTCGCCAGACTCCATCTCCAAAACAACCAAAGCAAAATAGCAAAATGGGCTGGAGGTGTGGCTGAGGTGCAAAACCCTGAATTCAAACCTCAGTTACACCAAAAATAAATCAATCAATAAATAAAATAAAATAAATTAACCTGAGAGAACAAACAATGTAGCCAAGTAGTCATAATATATAAGAATATATAATTCTTATATTGAGGCAATTTAACAGTAAGCTTGCTTATTTCTTGATTGACATATCCAGGAATTACCATCAACACATGCTTCATATGTTGCTTAAATGATGGACTGTAGTATTTTTGGAGTGGTATATTTTGCACTAATCCCTTTCTTTCTGTGGCTTCAAGCCATAGGACCATTATGGAAAAAGATCTTTCTTCTGTATGTATGCATAATTGGCTTTGAATTCTCATGTAGCTCAATCCAGTTATAAACATTCTACATTGGACTAGAACAGTTCAGAACAAAAAGGAGTTTAGTTCATCTTATTTGTGGTCAGGAAATTATAAACCATTTACATTTTTTGTTAGATTACAAAATACTGCATATAAAACTCCTTTAGCAATCCATGAGCTGCTAACTCCTGATCTAGGGCTTTCCCACTTATCACAAAGCTATAAAAATAAAGCAAAATATTTGCCCAGAGTAACTCAATGCACTCCTCAGGTTACTGGAAAACCTTTGCAAATTCAGACACCACAGCACATAAATGTCACTGCTCTTACTTCTGGTTCACATGCATTTCAGAACTGAGCACTATGTGTCAATGATTGGTTTTCCAAAAGTGACTTCAGTGATTAAATGGTAAGACTAGTTTAGCTCATACACCTTTTATTGAATATTTTAAGGACTCAGTGCAGTTAGGGGAAAGGCAACATTGCATGAAAATAGGAAGTAAAAATTGGTAATTTGGACCATAATTCATATTTAACTGGAATTGACCTTGGAATAGAAAACTCATGACAAAAAGTCTCTTCATTAAAACAATCCAGACTTAAACTGCAGGTTACATGGAGATGGAATTAATGGTGCTAGCAGGCGTGCAAGAAAGCTTATGAAGTTGAACTGAAGTTGTTCCTGGCCCGCCCACCCTAAGGAAATGGGAATACACTTTGGTATACTTAAAAGAAAGTGTCAAATCCCTTAAATTCCAGATCATTTTAGAGGAGGATTTTTCAAGAAGTAGGGATTTGGGGTTAACCAAGTTCTTTTAACATTTTAGAGATATGCATTGAACTCCTAGAAATAAGTGTGTTCTTCATTTATATTTGACTCTCAAAATATAAAAATATATCAATAAATGAGGTATATATAAAAGATATATCTAGTATATCTATATTTTTATCTATCATTTCTGTATCTTCTAAAGATAACCATGAGTAGATTTGGGGTAAGGACAAGGAAGAAAGACAAGGAAAGGGACAAGAAGAGGAAGGGGAGGCAGAGAGGGGGAAGAAGGGATGGTACGTTAAGAACTGAACATAAAAATTTAGGTTCATGAGCTTAACAAATAGTTTGTGGAAACTGTTTTTGTCCTTTATAAGTTTTCTTTCTTTAAATATTTTTTCTATGAGATGTCACTATTAAAATGATACTATGATAAACTCCGGCTATTCTTATTTTAGTATAAATCAGGAGATAAAGCTCTCCTTTTTCCATTTGTTTTTCTTTCCAGAAATGGAAGTTCCCTTCTAGTTGACAGAAATCTATTGTTTCCTTCTGTAATGGAGTCCTCTTGGCACGTCCACTGAGAACTGGCAAGTCGGGGAATGTGGACTTCACTAGCGTCACTGCCGGCTTTTCTTCTCATGACTGCATCTGTGCCTT
Source organism: Castor canadensis (assembly GCF_047511655.1). Taxonomy (NCBI): domain Eukaryota; kingdom Metazoa; phylum Chordata; class Mammalia; order Rodentia; family Castoridae; genus Castor; species Castor canadensis. The sequence continues at coordinate 130,562,469 of NC_133393.1, read as the reverse complement.
CCTGACCCAGTGCACTGGTAAAAATGAGCGATGAAACACGCAAGTGGTAAGGACCATTCCTTCATTGGCTATGTAGCTCAAAGTGTGATTTCATTTAGTCATAGCTTTTCAGTGCATCGGTCATCTTTTGCTGGGTTCTGCTGCAATATTAAACAACTGTCACATCTCAGCACCTTACGTGAGTAAAAGCTGGTAGATTTCTTATTTTACATGTTAACTGTAGGTCAGTTGTGGCCATGTCTCTTGTCCTGTTCATTTTGAGATCAGGTGGATTAAAAAAAAAATCATCTGGGGGTATGATGGCCTGTGTCACAGGGAAAAGAGACAGCTGGTGGAACCACACAATGTCTCTCTGGGCTTCTGGCGCAAAACTCTCCCACTCTCATGTCATTTGCCAAGAGGAAATCACACGGTCAAGCCTGAGAAGAGCGTGACTCCTTCATGGAGACCACTGGATATTTCGAAAACTTATACAATCTATTAGAGAAAGTATGAGAAACAACTGTCTAATGTCCTGTTCTCCTTCGGAAGACTAAAATGCCAGAGTGACCCATGCTTTGCCAGCCTAACTCATAATGTATAGCTTTATCCTTTTGAAAGCAAAACAAAAAAGTTAAGGAGGAAGATTTGTGGACAAAATATTTTTTAGCACTTGAAATAACAATATATTTCACAGAAGAAATATTATGAAAGACCCTCTAATTAACCTACAGACCATCTCTTCCAAGAAGGCTTCCTGGATTAGCCCAATAGTATCTTACTCAGCAATTCTTGCAGAAGCCCTTTTCCTTGTAGTAATAAGCAATAATGGACATGTTTTCCTGCTTGTTATCTAGGAGCAAGGTTGCTATGTACAGAGTAAAAGACATTGCCTGAATGTAAAGTTCCTTAAAATCATTCCCAACACTGACTTCATTATTTTTTCACTTCTGAGAATGAGAAAGTAACTTGGTTTAAAGACTTTTTATCACTTTTCTTCCCCCCCCCCAAGATAATGTAAAGCCTAGGCAATATTCACACACACATTACACAAATATTGGGTGCCCTCTGTATTCCACACAGTAAGCCAGGTGCTCAGCTGTAGCACCAGGTGCTCCAAGAGTCTGCCCTCATGGACTTTATCTTTTACTAGTAATGACCCAGACAAATCAAATAATCACACAAACATATTATTACAAACTGTGATGAATATTAAGAAAATTAAAGAAGTTTCTAAGAACATATAGGACTTCTGCTGTATTATGTTTCTGTATAAAGATTTTCCTGAAGAAATGACCATTGATCTGGGATTTGAAAGCAGAGTAGCAGCTAACACTGTAAGGATGGAAAGAAAAACAATTTAAAAGAGATACAAAGATATGTGCAGAGGCTGGAGGTGAGAAGAAGGAAAAGAAAGGCCAGTTGGGAGGGAACAGGAAAAGCAAAGCTTACAACATGAGCAGCAGATAGCATTGGTTTACTCAGAGACTTCTATGCAATGTCAAAGATCTGAGTCTATATCCACTGAAAGCTCTTCACAGGGAGTGATGTGACAAAATCTAAATCTTTAGATGTCACTGTGGTTGTCATGTGAAATGACCAGAGAGTGGCAAATACAGGGCAGGATCCCAACAAAAAGTCTTTTATAGTAAAAATAGGAATTTCTGTAGTAGGAGAGGGTTCATAAATTTTGTTAGATTTATGACCCCCCAAAGGTTAAGAACCACTTATTTACATTAACATGTGACCAGCCCACAGTTACTCCATCACCAGATTGCAATTCTGGGTAATATATCTTGAATTGGAAGGAAAGGTTAGCTGACTACCAAGATTTGGGCTCTGCTTTCCTTGTAAAGAGTTTGTGAGAAACAGCAGCCCACGAGAGACTGCATGTCATGGTGCTTTTATAACTGTCGGGATTGTGTAGGTCGTCTGATTATTTCTGAGTAATGAAATATACATAGACATTTTATTTGGCACTTGTGACTGAAGTTGAGTCTGAATCTGATATGCCTATTTCCATAATTTTCTCACTTTTTTTAATGACGTTAGGGGCACATGTTTTAAATGGCGGCATCACAAAATAGAAGAATCCTTAATTCCTGAGTCATGGAGGTAGCTAGGAGAACTTTCCAAGTAGGAACCCCTGCATTGTATTCTGGTGATTTAGGAATATATATTATTATCTTACATAATTGAAATTTATGGTTATTTGTTAGAGCAGTTAATCCACCCTGACATGCAAAAATAACATTTTACATAGGAATATGCAGAAAAATGGATGTGCTAGCTGGGGAAAAGTCCTCTTTGGATTTCTCCCTGGAATCAAGAATGACACTGTCTTGTAGATCATAATTTCTTGGTGTTATTTTGCAATGTGTAGGTTACTCTGAGCTCTGATTTCTCAAATTCTGGCCTTGGTTGCATGAGAGTATGATGATTTTCATCACATAAGAACCATTTTAATAAGGTAAGTGAAAGATATATTTTGAGTGGAAATATTCATTTGTTTATCTAACAAAAAATACTTTGTTTATTGAGTTGCTTTAAAATGTTTTAAAATGTACCTGGGACTTTGTTTTAAATAAGGTATGGTGAGGTGGTAGGCACTGGGAGAAGTGCTTTTTGAAAGGTAAGGAAGAGGATGTTGTGTAGGCCATATGGGGAAGCATCAGGATTGCTCGGAGGCAGATAAAGGGAGGGAAAGCCTGGGCAACAGTTTTTATTTCCACTTTTACAGCAAGGCAGGCCCCTGAGGAAGCCCTAGTTTGAGTTTGTGTAGGTCCTTTGTGGCAAGCTCTCAGCTATAGGCATTGGCTTTAGTAATTCAAGGCCTGGCCATGGGGCGATCAATGTCAGTAGATGGTGATCTGGGCTTTAGGAACCTGATAACAGGAAGTAGATGAGGTGTGGACTTTGCATTTGTCAATTTGCTTGTAAAAGGTGTGGAAACCCAGGTTGTTTAGTATCTCAATTAACTAATTCAACCTTGTCTGCAAGGCCCTAAGATGAGAAAGCATAATGAAATACAGAAAAGAAGAATAGAAAAACCCCAGAATTATTAGATGGTGTACCAGGCATTTGCAAAAAACAAAATAAAACCAAAGGTGGAGCCTGTGTACTGTCTAAATTAAATTGGCTAAATAATTACAAAGACATAGCATTCTTTTCCTGACATTCTTTGCCCATTACCTCACACCTTGAAAGTCATTCAGACTACTGTACATTTCTACTATAATATTCACATAAATAAATAAATACCTTACATATCGAGCTGCTCAAGATGAAAATAAAGTCCTAGGTATTGGGAATTATTTCAAGGGGTTTCTTTTTTTCTTCTTGTTCTCACTTTTTCTTTTTTATTGTTGTGCTGGGTGAGGGTATATTGCAGCTTTTACAAAAGTTCTTACAATGCATCAAATCTATCATACTTGAATTAACCCTGTCCACCACTCTCTTTTATTTCCCCCTCCCCCCTTCCTAGAATAGTTTTAACAGGTATAATTTTTGCATTTACATACATGTGTACGAGTATTTGCACCATGTTCACCTTCCTTCTACCCCCTTTCCCTGTCACCCCCATCTCCCACTGGTACCAACCCCCTACCCCCAGGACCTGTTCTGCCCTCCTGTTCTCTGATTTTGTGGAAGAAAAAAGAAAAAAAACCCATAGAAATGACATTTTGCTTAGCTACACAGGGAGTTTCCTTGTGACATTTCCATGTATACATGAACTATAACCCCAATTAGTTAGTCTCCTCTATTTTTCTTCATTCTACCTTAGTCCCTTTCTCATGATGGTTTCAGCCAGTTTAAAAATTCTACATTCATTCATGTATAGAGAGTACATAAAGCATATTCACCTTCTTAACTTCCTTCTTTTACCCTACTCTCCTCATGTGTGACCTCCCCTTAGTGGGACCTGTTTTTCATAATATTGTTGTATTTGTAGTAGGTCTGTATTCCACATATGAGAGAAAACATGCAGATTTTTGCCTTCTGAACCTGGTTAACTTCACTTAAGATGATGTTCTCCAGTTTCTTCCATTTACTTGCAAACAACAAAATTTCATTCTTCTTTGTGGCTGAATAGAATTCCATTGTATATAAATACCACATTTTCTTAATCCATTGTCAGTAGTGGGACATCTTGGCCGTTTCCATACATAGCTTAGCTATTGTGAATAGCGCTGAAATAAACATGGGTGTGCAGGTGCCTTTGTTGTAATCTGGCTCCCATTCCTTTGGGTATATCCCTAAGAGTGGAATTGCTGAATCTTATGGCAGTTCTATTTTTAGTTTTTTGAGGAACCTCCATAGTGTTTTCTGTAGTGGTTGTACTAATTTATATTCCCACCAGCAGAGTATGAGGGTTCATTTTTCCCCACATCCTTGCCAACGTTTTCTATTGTTTGTGTTCTTGATAGGAACCATTCTAATAACAGGAGTCCTGTGGAATCTTAATGTGGTTTTGATTTGCATTTCCTTTATGGCCAGGTATGGTGAGCATTTTCTCATGTGCTTTTAGGCATTTGAACTTTTTCTTTTGAAAAAACTCTTTTCAGCTCATTTGTCCATTTCTTCATTCGGTCATTGATTTTTTCGGCAATTTAGTTTTTTGCTGTCCCTGTATTTTCTGGTTTCAATCCCTTGTCTGATAAAGACAGATTTATCCCATTCTGTGAGTAGCCTCTTCAATTTAGAAACCATTTTTTTGTTGTTCAGAAGTTTTGTAATTTCATGTAGTTCCATTTGTCAATCATTTCTCTTAGTTGCTGAACCATTTGAGTTCTATTTAGGAAGTCATTGCCTATGCCTACTGCTTCCAGTGTATTCCCTGCTTTTTCCTGTACTAGCTTCAAAGTTTCATGTCTTATATTAAGGTACTTAATCCACTTTGAGTTGATATTTGTACTGGGTGGAAGACGTGGATCTAGTTTCTGTTTTCTGCAGGTAGATGTCTAGTTTTTCCAGTAACATTTGTTGAAGAGGCTGGCTTTTCTCTATCATATGTTTTTGGTGCCTTTGTCAAAAATTAGGTGAGTGTAATGGTGTGGATTCATATCTGAGTCTTCTGTTCTATTCAGTGGTCTTCATACTTGTTTTTGTGCAAGTACCATGGTGTTTTTATTGCTGTGGCTCTGTAGTATAGTTTGAAGTCGGGTGTTGTGATACCTCCAGCATTGCTCTTTTTGCTGAGTATTGCCTTGGCTATTCGCGGTCTTTTGTGATTCCAAATGAACTTTAAAGTTGATTTTTCAATTTCTGTGATGAATGTCATTGAAATTTTGATGGGAATTGCATTGAACAGATAGATTGCTTTTGGTTATATAGCCATTTTCACTATGTTGATTTTATCAATCCACAAGTGTGGGAGATCTTTCCATCTTCTGTAGTCTTCTTTGATTTCTTTCTTCAGTGATTTGTGGTTCTCCTTGTAGAAGTCATTTACATCCTTTGTTAAGTTCATTCCTAGGTATTTGATTTTTTTTTTTGTGGCTGTAAATGGAATTCTTTTCCTTTTTTCTTTGTCAATTTGTTCTTTGTTGATGTATAGAAAAGGTACCGATTTTTGTAAATTGATTTTGTATCCAGATAATTTTGGTGAAACTGTTTATGGTGTCTAGGAGTTTTTTGGGGGAGTTTTTGGGTCTTTTAGGTGTAAGATCATGTTACTTGTAAATGGGGTATGAGGGATTTCTTAAAGAATTGCCCAAGTACCCTGGTATTTAAATTAAAGTTTATATTGAAACACAAACCTGAAAAGCATGTAAAGTGTACTGTGGTTCTTGAAGTTAGATGCAATCTCCTTTAACAAGTACATTTTAGTCTTTCCCATCCCCTCAAAAACCAGCATCCTGAAAGAAAGTTCAATGATTAAAACTTCTCAGAGGCTCCCCCTTTCTGTCGTCCACATTTTCGAATTTCAATGATTTTTAAGACCACTTTCTCAGTTTTTGCTATATTGGGTACTACCTCTTTTAGGGAAGATGGTGTTCAAACCACTAAGCACACTTCCCAAGGCTCCTTATGGTGAAGCCCCTCTCTGCGATTCTCCTCAATCTTTCATGCATCTGTCATGATGACTGTCCTTAATTCTTCATTCCCGGCATATGCTGTGCTGTGCCTTGGTCTCGTGCCTGCCCAGACAGGTTCTGCACCATTAACACTGCAATCTCTTTGGAAAAGTCTTCTGGAGCTCTATGTCAAGGCTTGTTTCTGAGCTCTCCCTCCTCCTCACATCCCCAAACCTGTGCTGCCTTCACTTGTTGCTTTCCTATTGCTGGCTTTTGTTTTCATACTGAGAACCTTTAGAATGATGTATAAGTGACATTTTCCCACTGGATTTATAGAACCTTATCCCTGATGATGCCTCTTGGGGCTCTTTGGTTTCAAACTACACATCATGGGCCAATCTTATCCCATTGCACTCAACTTGTCCCAGGTTCCCAGAATCCTAGACAGGGCCTAGCACTGCAGACTGCTTCTTACCCACAGTGAAAACAGGCTTTTCTCTTACTGTTTCCTCTGTCTAGCATCTTTTCTTTTTCCTGACCTTCTGGGGTATTGCTTCTTAGCTTGCAAAACTGGGTTTCATTGTCACCACCTCCTGGCAGCCTTCTTTTGCTCTCTCCAGGCAGGTTACGTTTTTTTCCTGTTCTGTTGATTCATGGCACACTTACTGTAATTATTGGTCTAAATATCTGTGTCTGCTGTTTGTTTGAGGACATACAAAATAAGGAAATTAATTTTAGTTATCTTTGTTTCCCCAGCACTTAACACAATGCCTGGTACTTAAATGATGTTTATTGAATGCAGGAATAAATTAATAAAATAGAAATATATTAATTTATTTATGTACTCTGAAATAGGGTTTTGAAATTTAGTTTCTGAGTATGAGACAAGAATGACAGAAGACATGTTCTTATAAAAAAACAATATGAGAAATAAAAAGCTATTGAGCATTCCTCTACCCCCACATTTTCGAATTCCCATCCCCCACCCTTACTCCTACTCCTGAGCACATGGATACTGAGAGCTTTAACTTATAAGATGGGGAAGGAAGCAACCTGTGACCCTCTGGTGAAACGCCATGCTCACACATAATCCCCAGAGACACACTAAACTAAGTCCTGCAAAGAATTCTGTCAGGGCTAAACACAAGGAAAAATACTGGATATTTACACTGTGTACATTTCCTCCCAGTTTAAGCTGAAGAAAAAAAAATGTGAAAAGGAGGAAAAACCAAAGTTAAATAAGTCAACTGGTTTAACTTCTCTTTTTTGCGTATTTTACATTGCAATCTGTTCTTAGTCATAAAGGCTTTCTCAATCACTTTGTTGTTTGTTATTTGGCTGAAATGGTTCAGCCTTTTCTACATTAAAAAAAGCCTACACAATTCAAAGTTGAGTGGATGTGCCTTCAGACTCTCTTTTCCTTCACACACACACACACACACACACACACACACACATGACTCTCCATCTGTGTTTGGTTAAAACCAATTTCTGATAAGCCCATCTTTCTGAGGTACAAAAAAATAGTCACTGTCCCTCCCCACTCCCTGAACAAGCCTGTGTTGCCCCCATGTTCAGCCTCCCTGGGGCAGACAGGGCTGCCTAGGAAGCCAGAGAGCAGCTGTTGAGCAACAGAAGTTCCTCATGGAGCCAGCAACTAGACCAGGCCTAATTTTCTTGAATTCTTCCACCCTTGCTTGGTCATTAGAATGAGTGTTTTGATTCTGAACTGTGAGGGGGAAGGAGCAAAGGATAAAGGCGGTGGTTCCTTCAAAATAAAATAGAGAAGTGTTTATTGGGGAGTTTTGTTTAGTGATTTTCTTCCTGTCTTAAAGATCAACCAAAAAAATACATCGTGTGGTGTGTGCACATGCCTGTGTGAGGGCGAGTATGTGCGTGTATGAGTGTGCTGAGTGTCTCTGTGTGTGTGTGTGTGAGAGTGTGTGTGAGTGTGTGTGTGTGTGTGTGTGTGTGTGAGTGTGTGAGTGTGTGTGTGTGTGGTTAGCAATTCCATTTTAAGAGGGGTTACTCAATAAAAGAGGCCCTCTTTCGGTCAGAGGCTGGGCGATTTGTTCAGCAGAGGAGAATCTGGTGTTGTTTCAGCAGCTCATTACACTGGGCACACTGGCCAAGGAGGGGGACTTTGGACACAGCTCAAACCCTACCCCCCCATAATGGCCCCTACCACGTGATACTGAGGAGCCCTTTTGGTCCAAATGCCTCTCAACCTTGGCACTGTTTTATTTGCCGGGAGCGATAAGGTAATGCTGCTTTGGTGTTCTCCAGATGACATTCTGGAAACTTCAGTCTCCTTAATTCGCTGTCTTACAAGTTTCTGAGGGAGCAGTGTGATGCGATGGAGCTTTTCTTTTTGAAAAAGTGAGTAAGAAGCAAGTAAATCAGGGCTTTGAGCCTTGCCCGGCTAGGCTGCCCTGTGCATGGGGCTCAAAGGAGATGCTGCGCTCCCTGTCCCCTCTTACTAACAAAAGGCCTCTAATCCTCATTTCTTTACACAAAAACAAAGTGCAAAACCAGCGTAGGGACTGGAAATAAAAGGAACGCTGGAGGAGCAGCTGGCACATTAATACTCGGAAAGCACTAGCTGGCTCTGCACCCTGAAACCCCAATCTCTTTGGGGGCTGGGGATAGATTTAGTTTTACAGCAACACAATGAACTGTATTTTTAACAAATAAACACGATTTTGGCGGAAGTGTAGGCGTCTTTAGCCAGTAAATACTTTGTGTACTGGCTCTCAATTTTCCACATCTCTTCCATCCCCCCAGCCATTGCCCCAACCAGGAGTGAAAGCTAAACTGGGAAAGGAAGTAAACTCTCATAAATGCATTAAATCAGAAAAGATGGCTGTGCTCCTGTTTGACAACCAAATATTACTTTTTCTTACCAGCCACTGCCTAAATCACCTTTGGTGATTTTATTTGCATTGTATAAAGTCTTGGAATCTTGCCTAATAGCTAGCTAGCCATCATTTTCAGAATTCTGTGTTTTGTGAGCTTTGCCTTTTCTCAAAGCAAACTTCTGGGAAATCAAAGGCAGGTTAGGTAGAATCACACTTAGAAGAGCACAGCTCATTGGTATCAGTGGCCAATGGTTCTTTGGGACCCACAATGAACAAGATACCGGAGCACTGCCAACTTCTCTTAGTACCTTGGGCAGGCCCATGCTGGGAATTTGCAGCTGCTGTGTGTTGTCTTGGGAGAGATTTATTGGGAAAGAGTAAGTTTTAGTTAATTCCAACAGCTCATGAAGTCACATGTGACTGCTACCCAAGGGTCCAGACACTTTGTCCAAGGGAGAGATAACTATGACAGAGATGTGTGAAGAGAGCGGCAGGGGGTGGGGGGAGCTGGGGCTGGGGAAGGAAGGATCACAGAACAGAAAGAACATTCCTGTGGGATTCAGGCTGAAAACAAGGAAAACCCCAGAGAAAGAATCCCCTTCTCTTTTTCTGAATGTTACTCCCAGCTTCCCCTGGCTCAAAGCCTCTCATAATTGAGGTTTGAATTGGAGTGCTTCCTTGGGCTGTAGAGTGTGGTCACACTTAATTTCAAGTAGCAAAGTCCATTTGACCCATATTTTCACACTGACAGGATGAATCTGAATAATAGCTGTATGAAGGCTGATTTTGAAATGACTTGCCCAGCTGACATGAATATTACTTTTAAAAAAGAGAATGTGTTTAATAGTTCAGAAACTACCTTTTGCTGACCCTCGAATTACCTCGAGAATCATGTCAAGAACATCTCTTTGAAGACTCTGTTGACAAAGGATTGTGGTCTCCAATAGTTTCTTCCTGGGTCAACTCAGTCTTTCTACTGTGGTATTTACTTCAACCCACAGTAAGCCCTCTCAAAGTCTCCAGCTTCTTTCAATTCCCTGACACGTTGGCTTCAGAGCCTTGTTTGATTTTCTTTGTTTACCTAGTTTTTGACCAAGCTGTCTCTGTATTTTGTTGGTCTTGTTTCAGATCTCTGAACCTGAATAATTTCCCAAGGTTTGGTTTCTGGTGTATCACAGGATGCTTTTGCTCAATGATGTCCGACGTCCAAAAGTAAATGAGAGCCCATCTCCTCTTTTGCCTCTTCAGCAGCTTACAACTGACTCTCCACATCTCATTGCCTAGTGCTGTGCCCCATGCACATTCATGCTCAAAGATGGGAATGACCACTGTTAGCTTAGCCCAGTCAGGATCTACCCTTTGAATCTGGGAACTACTTTCCAGGGAAGAACATGTTTAAAAGGTATGGTAGAGCTGAGCCAAATAGGAATTCAGTTAGGAAGGACAAGGTGGGGAATGGATGGTGGAAATCAACAGTGTCTATTATACTGCCTTTCTCTATCTTTGAAACTCATAGACTCTCTGGATTTTAATTTTCTCTATGCATATGAATTCTAAATCTTTTCTTTTTTTTTGGCCAAGTCCTCTCCTGTTCTTTAGCTACACATTCATTTTCAGTGTTATCACTTCTGATCCTACATATGTGTTTATCTTCTTTCCTCTTACCCACTTCCCTCAAACTGGGCCTTTCTCTTGACTTTGCTATTTCTGTCTATGGTAGCACCATTTTCTTTATCATTTAGGGTCTTCTTTATAATCTCCCTTTCCCCAGTCTATATTAAATCAGCCACCAATCCTGTTGATTCTTCCTTGCAGGGATTTCACCACCATTCAGTTAAGATTGTCACTGTATGCCTCTCTTCCTTCAGTCTCTTCACTAATCCACATTATAAACAGACACCAAATAATCTTCCAAAACAGCCCTCCAATTATGTTACCCTTTACTCAAAAAGTTTTATTCTTATTATCTAAAGATTTAGTACAAACTCCTCAGATTCATATTCAAAGTGGCCTTCCTCAATCTGATTCCAACCTACCTTTGGAATGAACCTACCTGCAGCAATTTCTTCTATTACTACTGCATATGAACCCTTTGCCAGCCATAAAGTTCCACTCGTAATTTCTCCAGACTCAACCTTCTACTGAAAGAGAGGATATGGGTTTGATTTTGCAGTGGCTTGCCACATGCTGGCTGTGAGTCTTTAGCCATATTGCCTTGCCTTCAGGAGCTTCATATTTTTATCTATAAAGTGATTCTTAGATGTGGCATAAATATGATCATGCCATAAAGAGTGCATGAAGCATAGTAGCCTTCCAGTAATTGTTCATTATTATTGAACAATGATTGGGATTTCTTAACATTAAGTACCATTTCAAAGCTAGACATTTGAACGTCTTGACCTAACTCTGAAGCCTTATCTCCCCCTCTCACTTTTCCCCCATGGACTCTAGTACAGACAAGTTTCCTACTCCCTAGACAAGGTGAGCTCTACCAATTATGCACATTTTACTTCCCATAAGGCTTTTCCTTTTTTGCCTACCTGGAGCTCTCTACTTAACCTTTGTGATGCAGATTAAAAATCTTTTCTTTTCTAGAACTTCCATTAGTCTCATTGGATGAATGGGTCCATTCTCCCACATATATGTACTTTTGTGCACTGTTTATTTCCACTCTTGGTCTATGTACCCACTCAGTACCAGAGGTTATCTTATTCCTCTTTTTCTCTGCACCCATCTTAGAAGATGCTCAATAAACTACTATGCATTTGATTTCATTCATTGCATTTTAATCCTGAGGAAAACAAGTTATCAAATATCATTGTGTACTCAGAATTCTTCAATAAACTCTAGATGCTCTTCAAATAAAATCTTAGCTATGGTCTATAAGGATCTATACAGGATCTATAGGCCTGAATCCTCTTCACCTTCGTCTTGTAGCTGTGTCTTGCTCACTGTGCTGCAGACAAACCGGTCACCTTTCAGTTTTCCAAACAATCTATGCGCACACCTGACTTAAGGCCTTTTTATGGGTTCCTCCCTGGAGCATTCTTCTCCCTAGCTCTTCACCTTCCTGGCTTTTCATCCATGAAGGACAGCTTCTTCTATAGGTTATGCCTGACCATCTAGCCAGAAAGGCAAGCTAGCACCCCAGTTACTCTGTCACTTAACCTCAGTTTAGTGATTTCAAAGAATCCATCTATACCCCAGATTTTCTTGTTTATTACTTGCATGTAAGTTTCTTTAGGATAAAATCTAAACTTATTACTTTGCCTTACAAGGTCTACCTTTCCCAATTTCATCTTCAGTCGCTCTTCCATTTGATTTACACATAGTAGTGATACTGGCTTTTTTCATTTTTCTAACACTGCATATTCATTTCCTAGGGTATTAACACTTACTTTTGTCCTTAGCTAGATATTCCTTCCTCCATCCTCTCCTCAGCACAAATATCTTCTCAGGAAGTCCTCAAGTCATTCTCTGACCTTCCAGAAGAGGAACCAGATTCTATGTCACACTATCCTCTGTTTTTCCATTAGGATTTATCCTTATCTTAAATCATCTTCTTATTCATAACTATATTCATAACTAATGCTATTATTTACTTTGATTTTGCCAATGTCTAGAACAATGCTGTATTAGAGTAAATGTCTGAAAATATTGATGGACTGGATAGAACAAATAGGTGAATATTTCAGACTGTTTATACCTTAGATATACTTAATAGAAATGTTTACATTGGTACCTACCAAGTGTATTGGTTATCTATTCCTATAACAAATTACCAACAAAAATTGATAGCTAAAAATAAAATTTGTCTCAGTATTTCTGTAAGTCAAGAAACTAACTGTGTTTAGCTGGTCATTTTTGTTCAAAATCTTTTATGAGGTTTCAATTGTGGGATGGGGCTGTGGTCTCATCCAAAGGATAAACTTGGATTGGAGATTCTTTTTTAGCTGACTCATGTGGTGTTTGCTGATCTATGTCTTTCACCATATGAGCCTCTATACAAGACTGCTTCCCATGACAGCAATGAATTTCCCAAAGATGAGTGATCAAAGAGGGTGTATTACAAACTTATACCGACAATGGAAGCCATGATAACCTAATTTCAGAATGGCATCCCATCACTTCTGCCACAAACTATCAGAAGTAAATCAGTAGTTTTAACTTATTGATACGGGGGGGAATAAGATTATCAAAGGGATGCATACCAATAGACAGAAGTCACTGGAGATCATTAGAGTGTGTGTACCATATCAACGGCTCTTGGATGACAGGAATCTAACACAAAATTGTTTTAAGAAAACAGGAACTTTGTTGAAAGAACACTGAAGTACCTTATATAATTGATAAAAAGCAGTATAAAAACAAAGGCTATTCAAGATTAGATTACATAGAGAAATCAGGCATTCCTTCTCTAGCACTTTTCCTCACATTGCTGCTAGAACAACAAAGATCCCTTGATTTCTCCACTTAGATATTCCTTTTTGAATTCCTTTGCCAGTTTTCCTTCTCTTTACTGATTTTTAAATATTGAAGGTCTCAGTCTTCAGACAACTTCTGCTCTCCATCTTATTCCCCCTTCCTAGTATAATGTTATATAGTCTCATGATTTAAATAGCCTTTGTACACTAAACAGTTCCTTTACTAGTTAAGATAATGCTGGATGTTTTAACAAACAAAGTTAAAATAGTGAATGAGTAAGAATGGTAGACACTTATTTCTAGCTGACATGAAGTCTAAACTGGGTGTTCAGGGTCTGTTGACAGCTGTTCTTGAAATGGGGATGTAGGTTCCTCCCATTTTTTGGTTCTGCTGTTATATTTGTTTGTACCAAGCCAGAAAAAGTCTGAAGAGTATGGAGGAGCAGACACAAGGGTTTTTATGGAGCCAGGCTCATTATTTTTGCTAATATGATGCTGGCTGGAATTCATTTGTAGGATCAGATTGGATTATAAGAATGGCTGGAAACTGTAGTCTAGATGGAATCCAGGAAGAAAAGCAAATAGGCTTAGTGATAAGTCTCCAATCATATTCATCAATTCTTGTCTTTTACCTCTTGCCTTACCCCTCTTCTTTCTTTTTAAATCCTGGCTTATGTATCTATTTCCCTAAAAGCAATACAACAAGCAAAGAAAAGCAGTATCTCTTTTGGAATTTCAGTTTAAAATACTCCAGTGAAGACTCTTATTGGTCTTGTTTGGATCACTTGACTACCTCTTGGCACCATCACTTTGGTCTTGTCCATTCTGTGACCAAGAAGACTGCAATTCACTACATGAACTGGAAACATCTCTGTGGGCCGAGCAGTCACTGAAATTGGTGCCTTCCTCAGAAAGTGCTGCTGCTGATGTAAAACAGGAAAGTTGAGGAACACAGCAGTGCCGTGTAGACCTTAGCTCAGCAAGTCTGTTGGGTTGGTGTGACACCTCATAGAAGACATCATGGCACTCTTTTTTCATTCATTCACTCAGTATTTATGAAGGGGTCTCATATAAACAAAGCCCTGCGGGAGATGCACTTTGTACTACTCTGTGCTTCAGATCCAGTAGGCACTTAGGATTTATGGCTGAATTTATGGCTTATTTTTGTAATTCAGAAACTGCCCTGCCTGATTCACCTCGGCTTATGACTCAGTCTAATTATTGCCACAAGCTAAATCCTTAAAGGGTTTCTGTGGGTAATTCTTAGATACCTCTATTGGAAGAGAAAGAAAACTCAGGTTTCAGTTAATGAATCAGTTAGAGTAAAATCCTATAAGCTTTCCCTGATCTTCCTTAAGGAAGTTTGCTGGGGAGAATGATTTCAAGTCCATCCTCCAAAAGGGTGACAAGTAAGTTGCACTTATTTATAATTATTTGAAACAATATCTCCGTCTCTCAGCAATGTCAGCTACCCCAAAGCAGGCAAGCTAGAAGATGGAGAGGCTAGTGGTGTGACCTAGAGTTTGATTGCAAATTGCTGCTCTCAAATGTAAAAGTGTTTCAGCCTAGCTGCAGACACTGAAGTGAGTAAGAAAAGCCATTGCAGTATTCTTTCCAATGATATCTTAAAGGAGCAGTTCTCAAAGTGATGTTCCTCAGATCAACAGTACCAGCATCATCTATAAACTTGTTAGAAATGCAAATTCTTGGGCCCGACTCCAGACAAGATGCATCAGAGATTCTGGGGTTAAGGCATGTTCCCCAGCAGACTGTGGTGTCAGCTCAAATTTTACAACCACTGACTTTAAGTCTTCTGTTCCACAATAGTGATTTTTTAGGAGGAGATATATTCACCTAAAAATGAAACAGCCTTTTCTTGACTCTACATTTCTGATGGTATTTTATCCAAGAGTTAAGGTGGTTTTAGTCCAGTTAATAACCTATTTTTAGTGAGTTTCTTCTTATATAAGGAATGAAGAAAAATCTGAGCATTGGATGTAGTCTACATTTTATTGGTCTTATTTAGCCTGATTAAAAAACATAGGCATGGTCTTTTAAGCAAGCCTATTCCAGTACCACCTATTTGAGAGGAGTTTAAGTAGAAGGTAATAGTTTTGGTGTTTCTTCCATTCCTTTCCAAAAGCACATTATGTATGGTTTCAGGAAATGGATACCCAAAATGACTTGATAGCTTTAGTGAGACAAAAGATGCAATTAGATTGCAATGTAGAATTTACCTAGCTAATATGGTAGCTGCTATTTCTCATATTGATTATAGTAATAAGAACAATCACTTCTGTCCCTTTGAATAAACAAATATGAGACAGTATAATTCTGGGTCCTTAGATGATGATTTACATTTTCAAAATTACATTTGACTATGCATGGATGTTCATATAGGAAGAAATAAAGAAAGCAAGCAATGGAAGCCTCTAAAATCATGGAGAATGGTAGAATGGCATTGTTCTCAGGAATGTTATTGTAGAACTGATCAAGAATCTCAGTGAAGAGTTGATCTTTACCATTTCAATGGTTTTCTGTTCCCACAAAGTTAAGTGTCTGAGTGATAAATCTCTAGCCCTTGTTCTATGTATGACTCTCTTATGACCAAGAATAGAAAGCTGGTGTGTTTTATTAGACGTTAAGCTTCAAATATAGGAACCAAGTGTAGCCAATTCCTCATGATTTTAGAGTAATTTGTCAAAGAGGCTTTTGTACACATTCCTGAAGTGTTTAACTTAAGCATCATCATTTGAAGACAGAGCTGAAGGGAACATCAGTGATCATCTATTTCAACCCCTTTATTTTATAAGAAACTGATCTAAGAGCTTGTAGAACTTGCACAGAGTTGTTTATAGGATTCTCTAAGTCTCATACCCATCACACATTTTAAATTGAATGATAATCTCTTGAATTTTTTTACTAAGACAATAAACATTTCCCAACATAAGTTCTTTTTAAACCTTAGTTCATTTTGACATATTATTAATGTCCCTTGCCAAAGAATTTATTCTCTACCAGAACACAATAACCAAGAGCTATTTCTAAAAAGCAAAGTTGTTTTCTCTTCTTCTTTTTTTTGTTTTCTCTTTGGGGGAGGATAAGGGTTTCTCCTTAAAGGCTAAGCTCTGGTGGACCAAGTGACAGTTAGTTATAAGACTGGAAGCTTTCTAAGGAAGTGAGAGAAGCACTGTCTCTTCAAATTGTACTAAAGAGGTTTTTTTTAAAGCTAGATGTAAAGATTTGCATTTTCTATTTATGTCATGGTTAATAACATATCATTGCTTGTCCTCAAAGAATGGCTTATTTCTAGCAGTCAAATATCAGTAGTAGAGATTGATACAGTGTGTTTCTGAATTACAGCATTAAGTTGAATTTACTGCTTCATCCAGTCCTTCAAGTAAAAGTAGTAAGAAAGTATTGAGCTATTATACATTTTTTATGGTACTGGAATTTGAACTCAGGGCTTTGTGCTTCCAAGGCAGATGCTCTACCAGTTGAGCTACACCTCCAGCCCTATGGTTTTGTTGTTGTTTAGTATTTAAGGTATGATATACATTTCACACCTCTGGCACATCTCAATTCAGACAAGCCAGATTCAAGGGCTCAGGAATCACATGCGGTTAAGGGGCTGTCACACGGGACAGCATAGGTCTGGACCATAAAGCCAGGTAGACCATTCAGTACCTGTTTAGCTAGTTAACTCAAGAATTGGCTTGAGGAACTCTAGAGGGGCCTCCTGGTGTAAGTAGCAGGTTACTCATTTTTGGTGTATTTAACCCTCCATTTCTTCCAGCCCTACTTCATCCACCTCCTAAGAATGCATTGGTCTTCTTCTGGACAAATTGACTGGTAGAGAAGAAAATTTTGAATCTTTTCTTCCAAATGACTTTACAATTATGGGTTGGCAACAGCTGGAAGGAGAATGCTGAATGTGGACCTGCAGAAAAATGGGGAAAGGAAGTTCGTTGGGCAAAATCCCAAGTGACATTTCCCAATTCCCACTTTTCCTCAAAGCAGACATATTCCTTTAGGACTGTTAACAGGTAAAATTCAATATAAAGGAGTGTGTTGTCTGTACTGTGAGAAATGACCTCAGGCTACAGTTAGCCAATCTGTAGAAGAGATAAAAGATGTGCTGCTCTACTCATATAGCTGTACTCTGCTTGAAGTCTGCAGTTTATGTCTTTTAAGTCCAATAATTGTAGGCTTTGTTGTGTTAAGTCATCTCTCCTACACCCCAGTCTATAGCAGTTTAGACTAACATCCCCGAGAGGAATTGACCACATCAAGTTGATGAGCCATTTGAGGCCATTGTTTGACTTAGACTCAAACAATGTTCTTTCCAGGACTTAAGAATGGACAGTGTACAGAAACTATCAGGTGAAATAAGGCCTTCAAATTTAAAGCTAAGTAAGGTATGACTGTGGCCACTTGCATAGTGTCATACCAACAGCACACAGTGTCCTAAGTTTGGGGCAGTCAAAGAAACCCCAAGTCTGTCCTGAAATAACTTGTGACTGGAAAAATCCTTAAGTAACTTGCCAGTTCCCAAACCACCTAGAAGTGGATTGCTAAGGCTGTGTGACTCCAAGGAGAGAAATACTCACTAATGTCTGTCAGATGAGTTGTGAAAGGCAATGGACAAAGACAAACTTCCTGGAATAACAGTGTCAGAGCTCATGGAGTAGGACAGTGGACAAGGAAATCTGTCCTAGAGACTAGAGCCATGAAAGGCCAACTGGGTCAACAATAAACCTCACCATTGTCACAATTCTGTCAGGGTGTGCTGCTTCTACCTGCAGAATTTGGTCATTGCTAAGGAATGCTCAAATACACATCACAATTGCATATTTCCTCTCCCTTCACCCTCCAAACCCTAAAGGAAAGGCTGTCTTTTTCCAGTTTCACTATATTCCCATGCTATTTCCTTCACTAGTCATTTATATTTGGTCTAATGGAGGTAATAACTTACCTTTGGCTTTGTAGCAGCTAGAGCTGAAGAGGATTGCATGCCCAGACATTCTGGGCTTTGAGCTATATGCAGCAAATGGATGAAACCTGATTAATGAATAGAAATTAGTACATATGTAGGTTTTTTATAGCTTAGAGGATGGTGGGTTGATCAGTTTTTTGTAGCTGTAAGAGAATATCTGAGAGAATCAATTTAAAAGGAGGATTTATTTTGGTTCATGGTTTCAAAAGTAGTTAGTCCATGATCAGCCAGCTGGGCCATGGTGAGGCAGAATACCATGGGAGATGGGCATAGAAGATCAAAGCTGCTTACCTTGTAGAGGCCAGGAAGCAGAGACAGGAGACAGAGAAGAGCCTGGAATAGAATATAGCCCTCAAGGACATGTGACAGCCTATTAAATATTATCATCCACTCTCATGGAGAGTCTCCCTCGTTAGTTAATTGTCTCTGAAAACACAGACACACCCAGAAGTGTGCTTTGCTAATCTTCTAGGCATTTCTCAATTTAGTCAAGTCGACAATTAAGTTAAACCATCACAGATGGAATCTGCTACTTGCACTTTTCCAGTAACCATTCTCCCCTTCTTCCTTAGTATCAGAACCCCGGGCAATGGCCAAGCTGAAAATCTGTATTTCAGAGATTTCTTTCCAGGTAGATGCAGCCCTATGCCTATGTCTGGCTAAAAGAGATGTAAGCAGAAATGATATAAACAGAAAGAAAGAAAAGCTCTTCTGTTTGTTTTCCTTCTTATACCTTGGGATGCAGATGTGGGATTAATCTTCTGGACCTGAACCATGTGGTGACCCTACAGACAGAAGTCACTTGTGTTATAAGAAGATAGAAGAACCCTGGCTACAGATGATGTGTGCAGACCCTACTTCAATCCTGAACTGCTGCTCTACATGAACTTCCTTAACGTGAAATAATCAACTTTTATGTGTTTACACCATTGAGCTTGGTCTCTGTTACCAACAGTGGGATAACATTCTGATACATTTATCCATAGTGTATATATTGGCACAATGCAGAGCTTTGTCAATTCTATTCGTCACAAATAACAGAAACTCAAATTTGTATGCTTTAGAAGAAAAATTTATTGGACAGATACAGGATATCTTTTGAGATACATCGTAAGAAAGTACAGCTAAACATAAGAAGCAACTAAAAAGAAGGAATTAGAAATCGATCAGTAACTATAGGTTTATTGAATTACTTCTGTTCTCATCTGTGGTTGTCTCTGTTTCTGTATCCGTGTTTTCTTCTTCTTTCTTATTCCACTGTTTCTTTGTCTTAACATTTCCTCTCATGTGCTCCTCTCTATCTCTATAGACCTGCCCTGTCACCATTTGGAATGTAGCCACCAGAGCCCTGGAGCATAGCAGCACTCTGTTTTAATATCACCAACCACTTTCCTACAATTCTGATGTCTCAATTTCACATTCCTAAGAACTCAATGAGTCATTTGTCTTCCCTTGATTCAATCAACTAAGGTGAAAGCACATGGACTGAACTATAAAACAACTTCTGGGAGCCATTCCTATTGGTTGGTTGGTTAGAATAATAGAATGGGGGAGAAAAATTCTCAGAGAAGTGCTGGACACAGGAAAATATTATTCCATATTTGTTATGTATTGTCAGAAGAGCACTTGAATGTGAATTTCATTAGTGTAAATTCCTCATTGCTACATTCATTGTTTGCTGCTATAGATTTATTTATAATATTTCTATATATTTTTATAGTTTTAAAGTTATTTTCCATATTTATGTCATTTGAGATACCTTCTACCACAACAAAATTAGTAAGCATTTTTAATCCCATGAATTTGAGGATCCAGAAAGTTAATCAATTAAAAAGAAACCACAACTAGTAAAGTGACTGATTCAAGACTCCAATTTACGTTCATCTTGAAACTCCAAATCCAAGTTTGTTCCACATTGCATTGCATACATAACAACTCCACTAGTAGTTCTTAGATACTGACCTGGGAAGCTGTTTCATCCCAAATCAATTCCACTGGCCTACAGAAATGACAATAATTTATGATACTTTGGTGTTTTCTATTTTATTTTATTTATTAAATGAACATTCAGAAACTCTAATTCCAGATACCACCGAGTTATATAAACTTGGCTTGTGTGGAGTTTGGCATTAAAGTCATAATAACTATATTCAAAAGTTGACCAGATGAAAATGTTAGGGCTCATCACAAAAAAAGACAATATTCATATCTTTTTTATTCACCTGGATGGCACAAAATGAGTCTGTTTTGCATTATTCTCAGTTAATTGAAGGCAGATTGTGCTCAAGAGTTGACAGAGTGCTAACTTGCTGAATTTACTGTCTTTAGTTCACTTTTTGTTAAGGTAATGGTGCTTGACTTACCTTACTTACTCTAGTCTTTACAATAACTATATGATATCAGTATCTCTATTTTCAAGATGAGGAGACAAATTCTCAAGGATTTTATTCAAAGCTGTATGTTTTAGCAACCTCTCTTTAGCAGACAACAGAACAGTGGACCTTCTAAAGAGGTTCCTCTTTGTCATCACAAACCCAACTTCTTTCTATATATCTGCACTGATTTTCAAGGTGGTATCCTTTCTTTAATGCTAAATCACCTCACATTTTCAAAAAGGCAGCCCGTAGTTCTTAGCATAAAGGTCTGATCTTTCATCTTCAGTGACTATATTTTACTTGGTAGTTCTCTCATAAGAGCAAGGAAGTTCTATTCTAGGAATGCTCACAAAATATCTCCTGATCCTCATTGATTCAAATAATACCATGTGGCCACACTTGAACCAATTAGAGGCCATAAAATTGGGCCTTGATGCATAGGCATAGTTGAGAATAGAGTGAATTCCATTCAAACTGCATGACTCAGTGAAGGGAATGGCAGATTTAAAAAGGAAAATTAGGCTACTAATCCCACGAAGAAGAGGCAGATAAGAAAGAATTTGGATACAGATATATCTAGCACCTACACACATGGTTTTACAAATAAACAGTGTAAGTATAATTTCTGATCTCTAGGAGATCCAAGTCGAGAAAAACAGGTAAACCTACCATACTACTACATAATTATTCTGAGCAAGGTATACAGCAAGTGTTGCAGAACACAGCATGCTGGGAAATGACAAGGCAGAGTCTCAAGAATCCAGCCAAAGCCTGGTTCTGGTATGAACTGTATGGCTGTGTGAACTTGAGTGAACTTCTTCACCATTTCTTGCCTAGGCATCTTACTTATAAAATGGAGTTAATAACAGTAGCCCCAAAGATTAAATGAAAAAAATATTTGTTAAGTCAATGAAGATGCATGGTATGGAATAAATAGTTGTTAAATAAAAGTAAGAGAAAGCAACTTCTACATAGATATGATGATGATGTAACAATAAAGTTATCAACATTTGTTCAGCAGCAAGCAGTCTGTGAAGCTCTGGGAATGCAAATGTGTGTAAATCACAGTTTCTGCTCTCGAACTGTAGTCTATTGACAGAGGGAGGGAAAAACTAAAATATCATTGTATAAAATATGTTATCATCTGGTATCACTGGCTGTGTAACCTTGAGGGAGCTACTTCACCTTTTTTGCCTAGGTCTCATGATGAGCCTAAAATGACATTTAAAGTAATCCAAGGTCTTTGGGTGATGGAGGGTTGGGGAAGGAAACTGTGAGTAGTGGAAATCCAGTGTTTCCAGATTCAATTGTACTTCTCTCATTTGATATTTTGAAATGGCACATAGAGAGGCATCTTCTGAGGGCTCAGGGAATTGAAAGAGTAGCATAATTATAAGTTTACATCAACTGTCTAGTTTGTTTCCATCTTTTGATCATAGCAGATGTTGGGTACAGAGCTGAAGTATCCCAACTGTCATGTAAAGGTGACACAATGACTTCTTTCTGTCCTTCTAATGTGTGAAACAACAACAAAAAATCCCATTTCTATGAAATGTTTTCCTTGGAACCATTAATAAAAACAACAAACATTCAAACAACTCAGAAACCAGAGTAGCCTTGGCTTCCTGAAATCATCCTTTTAGCAAAGAGGAAGAAAACTCATCTTCTTCAAGGAAATACTCCCTGTATTCCTTCTTTTCTCCGGAGCTAAGTCTTGATTGCTAGAAATAAAAAAGTCTCATGCTTTTTGCTTCATCAATCCAAATTATTGTTGGGTTAGAATTTTCATTGCTGAGGCAAATACCTGAGAGAAACAGTCTAAAGGAGGAAAACTATTTTGGCCTGTGGTTTCAGAGGTTTAAGTCCATGGTGGACTGGCTCTGTTTCTTTCGGGCTCATGGCAAGGCGTGATGGGAAGGGCGTGATGGAGGAAAGCTCTCATCTCACGGTGGTCAGGAAGCAGAGAGGAAATAGGAAGGGGCTGGGGGCAAGATGCATCTTTCAAGAGTATGCCCCCAGTGACCTACTTTCTCCAACCAGGCCCCATTTTCTAACGTCTCTACCATTTCTTAAAATAGCACCACCAGCTTGGGATCAAGCCTTCAACACTTGAACCTTTGAGAAACATTTTATGTTGAAATCATAAAAATTATAAGCTATGATATAGGATAGGACTAAACCCTACAGAAAGTATTGTTCATAGCTGGGTATGATGATTCATGTCTGTGATTCCAGCATTTGGGAGGCAATGGCAGGAAGATGGAGAGTTTGAGGCCAACCTAGGCTACATCATGAGTAAAATCCTAAACTAGGCTACGTAGTAAGATTGTCTCGGAAAAAAAAAAAAAAGGAAAAAGAGAAAAGCATTGTTGGCCACACTGTTGAGAACATATTTACTTACTTATCTTTTCAGTGAAGTGGTTTCTATGAAATTGTGCACGGGAAAATGAGTGACAGTAGTAGAGTAGGCTTTTTAATTAATCAGCTGTTGACAAATTTAATTTCTGAATGCCCAATAGCAAATGATCAAATGTTTGTCACATTTATAAATGTTCTGACCTTCACTTCTATTGACAGATATATAAATGAATACTCTTCAATCGTAAGAGGTCTACTCCCTCTCCACATCTTCCAGATGGAATCTGGGTATAGTCCAGTTAGCAGGATTTCTCCATGAGTCTGTTTCAATGGTGAGATTAGAACTCAATAGAGGTTAATTTTTGGTTTTGGATTTGAGCCATCAAACTGTGTGAATATTCTTATTCCCACAATGTTCATGGACTATCTGAGTAATTTAGTACAAAGTATATCTCTTTGTCACCCTTTAATCTAATCTCATAACAAAGTAATGATCCTGATGTGGTGGTACCTACCTGTAATCCAAGCCCTAAGAAGGCTGTGGTGGATTTCAAGATTGAGGACAGCCTGGGCTACATAGGGAGACCCTGTCTCAAAAACAAAAATATGAAAAGATGTTTGAGGCCTACTATCTTAAATATGTACTCTCTCCTTAGTGTAAGACTCTACTAAAAAAATCTCAGTTAAATCGGCTGCTGTAACAAGAATGGGGTATATGAAATCACAAACAAAACCCAAATTCATCGTAATAATAGAATTTCTTTTTTTGTGTGTAGCTACTCAATGAATGTTTTTTTTAAGAAATTCTTGCACTGAGTATAGGACTCAAACACACACACATACACACACACACACATTTCTCCACATAGGATCTGAATAGGCTGAGAAGTGATAGGTGATAGATAAGTAAGCAACACCAGCAGGTTGCTTTTCTTTTTTCTTTTTTTAAGGAACAATAGGTTTATTGTGGAGGACTCCAAATGACAAAATAGCTTTCTAAAAATGCAGGTTTGAAGCTAACTGATATTTCATTGCAGTTTAAAATCCCATTCCAAGCTTAGATTAATGCATTGATAATTGAAACCTATCTGGACACGTTATATGTTCTAGATATTAATCTGAGGCTTTCATGAGTACCTATACTTGCAGACCTTCATGGTAGCTAAATCCTTAAATCCTTTCTGGAAGAAAGCAGGATATAGGCAAGTCAATTGGTTAAATTAAATTAAATAAATACACTATTCCACATTTGTTGAGATGGCATTCAATCTAGAGAGTATCTCTTCCTCTTATCTGATGAGCCTCATTAAAGATGCAATTGCTCAAAATAGCTTTATAAGAGTGATATATTGTAATATAATCCAAATTAAATGATTTCTTAGGGCAGTGTTAAAGAGTTTCCTAATAATTTTATAACACAATGAGTCAAAGGCATTACCTTCATTTTGCTACTGCTTTTTTTCTATTTCCAATAATGGACTTTGCTTTCTCCAGAGAGATATTTGCCCTAAGATCATTTCCTTACAGTTATTTTTCATATTAACAGAAATATCTCTCAACCACAGAATTTCACCCAGATATCAACAAAAGCAGACTCTGCTGTTAAAGCTAACGTTTATCATCCCATCAACTGCCAGAGCCCTTGGCCAATGTCAATGGCATTAGGTTTCTGCAACTTAGACCATTTTAGTGACCATTGAAGGTAGGGTTTTGCACATTTCCAGTGCATGGGTAAACTGGGAGTATACAGTTGCCCGTAAAACTTAATTGACTATGGTGTTTTCCCACAAAGTTTGTTTAAAATGAGTCTCCAAACCTCAAAAACCACTGGGCCAAGATCTTACAAACTTTTAGACCTGATGAGTTTTGTGAGAAGATGCAATCAAACTCTGGCTTGAATTTTTCCTACTATCTGTCTAACCAACAAATATACAGAGAGACAAACTCTAAAGAATAATGGTGTCACATTGCAGGGAGCATTGCAAAGAGGAGTACACATGCCATGGAAACCATGGGCGTGTTCTAGGATGCTGAATCAGGAGAAGTTTTAAAAGACAAAATGAAGAGGTTTGCACAAGCTACTTCAAAACAGTAACTCTGGATGTACGTTTGAGGCTAGGGTTGAGTGGGCAGTGGTTTGACAGAGGTCCTTGAAGTATTTTCTGTATAAGGTTGTAGTGGCTATTGTGCCGTAAGGTATTGGCTCTGGCAGAGGCTTTTGGGATAGATCTTGTTATGAGGCACATGTGTATGAGATCCCTTCTTTCATGACATCTTGACTTTATTATTTATTGGTGCTGTTCGGATTTGACAAAAGTGACTCCATTTTGATTCTGACAACATTCTCAGTCACCTCCTTTGCTTTTAAATCTCCTTGTGCTATTTCTTTTAGCTGTTCCTTTGCTTTAAGATTTATGTGAACCAATGCCATAGCATATAATTTTACATTTTAAAGAAAGACTTGGACTTGAAAGCAGTGTTGTGATTTCCCCCAAACTTTGGTATGGGTGGTGATTGTATTTAGTCCAGCTTTTATGGAAACACTGTCATTAAAACTTCTCAGTGTCTCTAGGGACAGGATTTGGAAACACAACACAGGTCTTTCAGGTTAGGGTTATGAGAACTCCCACTTATTTGCAGTGGTTTTGTTTTGTTTTATGGTTTACAATAACTCCAAGTTAATGATCCTGTCTTGGAGATATTTAAAGAAATTCCAAATTAAAATTGTAAAGGAACTAGATGAGTCTCAGAAAACATATATATAACAAATACTGTCCCTACCTCTGGCAGCGTATAATCCTTGCAACTTTCTCCTTATTTTCATCATTTTCTTTTATTTTACTTGATGTCTTTTTTTCCTCCCTCTTGGTCCTCAGGGGCCTGACCATTCAGATGAACTCTAGAATTTTGTATTTGCTTCTTTTCATTCCTTTTACCATGATCCTATATGCCTCGGGACTGCTTTCCTGTCTTCCCACTAATGTCTCCTGACTTTTCTGCTGCCATATCCTCCTGTGGGCTTCTCTGCTATCCTTTTCATGTCCTTTGTCCTGAATCTCAGAGGCCTTTTTCTTTTACCTTCCCTTTAATTCTGTTATTAGTCAGAAGTAACCTCTTATCCTTGGAGTACTTTGTTATTGTTTTTGTTTCCCTAAAATCAGTTCAAATTGAGACAAATATGTCTCTGGAAATCTCAGAGCAAGAATTTTCTGACCTAACAAAGCAAACATCAGAGTATTGCATCTTATTTTTCAAAAAGGAATCATTTTAAGAGTGATAACTAAATATGTCCTTCCCTACTATAAGCTGTGAAACATAGATATGTAGGCATAGAGGGCAGATGGGAGAGCAAAATATTATCTATAAGTAAATATTGATATTTATAGATAAAACTGGACTAGAAAGAAAGCCTGCATTAGCCTATGGTGAGAACCAAGCTTCCATGTTAAACCCCAGCTTCTAGTCATGGGCAAAGCAGCTGGATAACCAAACAGAAATTCTTCTCCAGGAGTCTCACAGCAGCTTGGAGGAGGGAAGAAGGTGGGTCTGCTGGGGATTCTTTTTTTGTTATTTTATATTTTATTATCATATTACTGTTGTACTGAGGGTACATTTACAAAATAAATGTAATCATAGCTGAATTCACCCTTTCCATCACTCTCCTTTATCTCCTCTCCCCTCATTCCTGGAATAGTATCAATAGATCCCATTTTTGCTTATCAGCATGGTGGTGCTCATGGAATTTTTGCCTCGGGGAGGGAATGTTATAACTAACACAAGCACACAGCTCATGTTAATATACAGCTCTGTATATTATCAATTAGATTAAATCATGTGGGGGAATTAAATTAATCTGTTTCTTTAGCTAATACATAAATACATTCTTTTTTACAAAATTCTGACTGAACCCCTGGCATTGGTATGGAGGCTAAGGACACAAAAATGAGTTGGACATTGGCATTGATTTTAGCCAATGTGGTACAGGTGTGAGGAAATTAGCTACATATAATTATGCTGAAAAATGTTATCTAGGAGTCTGGTATGAGAAATCTTCGAGGTCGACCCTTCCTAGTTTGGTCAGTGCTTTGATAAATCTAGTTAGGCAGAATAGATGGGTTTTGTAAAGCTAGAAGTTTAATAATTTGGAGGTAACTTTCTGAGCAAATCCCCAAAATGATGAATTCAAAATCAAGCTCCAAGGAGATCTAGAATGAGATTAAAAACTACAAGGAGAGGTTTTAGAGCTTTGGAGTTACAGATGCTTTATTTCTGAGATTTCTTGAGGCAGTTCCATTTAATTCCTCACTCTCTACCTAGAGAACAGGGAGCAGGAAGGAAGGCCTGATAACAGCTTCATGCCTTCTGCTCTGGGTGTGTTTCCAGAGCTTTAAGGTTACCAAGCTTACGTCTCCAAATAATAGAGGCAACTTTGCAAAGACGGGGAGGGGATGGAAGAGCTTTATCTAGTGTACCGTGACTGCTTTCTATACCTCCACAGATTTGTGTAAAAACCCTTAAGTCGCATTAGGCCCATTGTGATTGTGCTTCTTACGGAAATGAATGAAAACTCTTATTTTGTATCTTGGTTGATATGGGATTAAAAGAGAGTTGAGGTATATTATCACTTAACTTACTTCCCCTACAGTATCTTGGTAGACACATGCCAAGACAACAGAGGAAGAGGAACTAGTTTTCTGTTGTTCCGTGATGCACTACACCAATACCTAGCATCAAAGACCATACTCATTTATCATCACCCAGCTTCTATGGGTCAGGAGTCTGGGCACATCGTAGTTAGACCCTACTTGGTGTCTGTGCCCACTTATATCGGAATATCATAAAGTAAGGAGCATCTTATTGGAAACTTATTTACACAAAAATAGGAAATCCTATTGCAAGCTACATATCACATTAGAGATATTATAATTTTGTTTACTTTTGCAGGTGTACTAAACACATTGTTTCGTAACCCAGTAAAGTAGGTATTATAGTTACCTCTCTTCAAGTTTAAAGATCATTATCTGAACTGTAGTTGTTTATAACACATAACAGTATATACATCAAACCCTTAGAAAATATCTGAGAACACATGAGAAGATGATTGTATTTGTTTCTAGTACTGGTTACTTTCTACCATATCATATTTCAAATTGACAATACCTGTAATCATATTTATTTTTGTCCTGAGGACTCCTCATGCACTCCTGATCTCAGCTACTGTCACTTGCATCTGCACTATCTAGTGTCCAGTCCAGAGTCCAGTCATCATGACCTGTTTTGCACCGACACTTAAGGGATTACTCTCTCTTTTCCCATCATGACCAATGTCCTTCTTAAGAGTTCTGCTCTTGGACTGGAGGTGTGGCTCAAGTGCTAAAGCAGCTGTCTAGCAAGCACACAGCTCATTCTTGGGGTTTGAACCCAGGGCCTCAAGCTTGCCAGCAAGTGCTCTACTTCTTGAACCTCACTCATTTTTGCTTTAGTTTAGTTTTCAGATATGGTCTCTTACTTTTCCCTGAGCTAACCTAGGACTATGGTCCTCTTACCTCTACCTCCCAATAAGCTGGGATTATAGGCAGTCACTACCATGCCCAGCTTTTTTTTTTTTAAATAGGGCCTCACTAACTTTTTGCCTGGGCTGGTCTTGAACCTTGATCTTCTTTATTTCTGCCTCCCAAGTATAAGATTGTTTTAAAAAATGTTTCAGCTGATTACTAAAACTTTTGGTTTTTCTTCTCTTTGGATTTTCTTCCTTGTGTTGGTTCAGAATTCCAGGAATCACTCTAAACGAATGGGCACAGCAATCTTGCTTAAAAACTCCAGGTGACAAAAGAGGGAGACTCACCTGCCAGTGATGGACTGTGATTTGCACACTGTCTCAGGAGAAGTCTTTTTGTGAAGTTGGTGCATGTGTGTTCACTACCATGATGGTGTCCTGGCTACTTGAGGAGGACCTTGTTCTTTCAAAAAACTAACCTTCCCAATGCTGCCATAGTTACATGAAAAGACACTCCTAGTCTTCACTGCTCTGAGGTTGATCCCCAAGCCCTGATGTTCAAGCTTCAACACTAGTCCACACCTTTTCCCTAAGAGGAATCCCAATTTTCAGCTTATTTTACTGCCAGGATACCTCAGTTGCTGTTCTCTCCACCCATTAAAAATGTCAAAAATCCAGTTAATCTTAAAGAGCTAGAAATCTCTTTCCTGCTAACAAAACTATTTGGTCCAATGCAAAATTTTCCTTCCTTTCCCTGCCTGCTTTGTACAATGGGAATGTTGGGAAGAGACAAAAAACACATCTTCCTCTCCCACTCCTCCCTCCAAATAGCTACCTGTTCTCTTTATTGTACACAAGTGCTAGGAGCAGGGACAGCAAATTACCACAAAGCCAGTTGTCAATATGATGGGAAAAATGACTTGACAGTGCAGGTAGTCATTTAAGGATAAAATGCTAGTGAGTTGAAAAGCTAAGTATTGTCTTCAGGAAAAGGAGAGGTCAGGTCATTAAGATCCCTGTTTCTTATGTAACTTGAAGTCAGGTCATTGCCACAAGTCTTACCTGAGGTGAAGTTGGGCTTGTCTTTGCCTAAATGGCAAGTTGGTGGACTTGCCATTTAATAAGTGCTCCAGTTTCTTGTTAAAAAGATACAGCAAAAACTGCATTTGATTTTTTTTTTATTTTGACAATACTGTAGGTTGCACCCAATGCTTTGTACCTGGTAGACAAGTGCTCTACCACTTGAGTCATGTCCTTAGCCTTCAAGAACTATAATGGAAATGATCCTTTGACCAGTTGAAAACTAACTTTTAAGGTGTTTTCTCATTTAGTATCATTTTCGGTATCTTAAAGGCATTTCAGCTATCTGGTATGCTTCAGTTCTATTAAATATTCCCTGTTATTCTGGTTTATTTTTATTTTTCAGATACTTAATGTTTGTACTCTAATGACAAGAAAGAACAAATCTATTTTTATATCATTAACAACATCTACCCTTATTCTAAATTTCTATCCCACGCTTTCATCTAGGCAAAACTAAACAAACACACAAATTTTTAAAAAGCCTTAAAATTTTTAAAGAAATTTATTGAATACATTCTGTCTTCTAGGCACTGTGCCAGGTGATAAAAATATTCCTGGCTCCAGAGAACCTCCCAGTATCGTGGTGGAGAAAAACATGTAACCATAAAGTATGTGCACCAAAATACATAACCAATAATCACTCGCCATACTGAATTTCATACCAGATGTAGGTTTCTGTAGTTCAAAATGAAACACAATTGGCATGAAGCCTGCCTATGTGTATCTTAGAGTTTGGTAAGGAGGGCAGGCATTGAATAAATTGTTACAAGTTTGATCAATGTCTCAATGGGAAAAAAACAAAGAGACATGGGCATTACTTCAAATTTGGAGGGCAGAACAAATATTCATTTAGAAATAGTGGTGGAATAGTGGCAGAATGGGGGAAGAGGGCAGAGAGGAGAGTTCCAAAATAGCATGTACCAAAAAAATTCTTGAGGCTGGAATGAGTACGATATGTCCTGAAACAAACAAACAAACAAAAGCCATCAGGGCTGTAGTCAAAGGGAGAAGGGGATGTTGCATGGTTCATGTTTTAAAATTGGGTGAGTTCTCTTGAGGATAAGGAGGTTTTAACATCAAGAACTTTTATTTGAGAAGAATACAATTATACCTGCATTGCTGCAGGTACTTACAAATCAACACTTACTGAATATATTTATTATATGCTGGCTTTCTAGACACTGAGAACAAAAAGATGATTAAAGTGAGTCTCCATATGCACAAGTTGTTCATACTGCCAGGAAAGCATATAGAAGATATGATAAAAGCAGACATGAGGACACAAGCTGATGTTCACACTATTTAAAGAACAGGAACACTTCTTAGGCAGCTCTTCTGGGATTTCTGGCTCAAATCAAGTCTAAGAAAATAAGAGGAGTCCATTAACTGACTGCAGAATTTCAACTGGCTCATGCATGAGAAAGTCCTGGTCATGTTTTTAAATAGCAAGTTCTTCATTTTTATATTTTTCAATTGTTTAAAAAATCAAAATAATACCACATTTTCTACTGAAAATTTGCTAAGACAGTAGATTTTTAGGTGTTCTTACATTACACACATGCAGAAGGAAGGTAGTGATGGAAAGTGATGGATAGGATCATTTGTTTGATTATAATCATTTCATCCACATATGAATATCAAAACACCAGGTTGTACACAGTAAGTATATATATATATAATAAAATTTATTTAAAAAATAAGAAAGAATATTTGTGACACATGTAAAATAAAAAACAATATGGATTTTTATGAACTAACTTGTAAAGATATCCATAGTCTATTAAGTGAACAAAATGAATTATAAAGAAACTCTTTGGAATGATAAAAAGTAAAATAGCAAGTTCCTGAGTTTGCTCCATAGATCTAGTGGATTTGAATCTGTGGGGATGATACCCAATAATTTAGAATTTTAGGAAGCTGGAGGTATGGCTCAAGTTGTAAAGTGCTTATCTAGCAAGTACAAGGCCTTGAGGCCCTGAGTTCAATCACCTGTATTACCAAAAAGAAAAAAAAAAAGAAGAAAGAAAGAAAAAAGGTGTTGTGAATATACTGCAAATAGCATTTGGGAAGCACCAGGCAGAACATGGTACCTGTGAAGACACAGCTGCGTCTCTAAGTGTGTTCTGCAGACTGCTGATAGCTGACGTGAAAAACGGGACTGAGTGGTATAATGGTTTGAATTGCCCACCTTTCCCTCCGACCCTCCAAATTCACATGTGGTTCTAAGTCCCAGCACCTCAGAATATGACCTTATTGAGACATGGTCTTTATAGAGGTAATTGAGTTAAAATGAAGTTGTTAGGGTGGACTCTAATTCAATATTACTGGTGTCATCATAAAGAGGTGGAATTTGGAGACAGCTATATAGAGAGTGTTCCATGTGAACATGAAGATAGACCTCTACAAGTTAGGGAAAGAGGGAGGCCTGGAACAGATTTTTCCCTGGTGGTCCTCAGGAAAAACCAACCCTGCCAACACCTTGATTTGGACTTCCAGCCTCCAGAACAGTGAGTCAATTAACTTCTGTGTTTTAAACCTCCCAGTTTGTGGCACTTTGTTAAGGAAACAAATATAATGGTTAAACAAATTCAACAGAGTTAGAAGAATTTCTCTGTTACAAGTACCCCAGAAACTCAGACATGCTAACATGTCCTGTAGCCATGTGAAGGAAAAATACAGATGTGCATCAGACTCAAATTTGATGCCAGAGCACTTTCCATTTGTCATAGAGCATTTCATGAAACTGGTATTCTGCAGTTCTAACACAAAGAAACATTAGGCCTGTTTCTCTTCAGGGTATTGCAAGAAAGGTCAGACTCCTGGAGCTGGCCTTCTTTGAGTAAATATGCATGTGGGTGAGTGTTTTTAAATGCATTTAGTTCAAATCCATCACATCTCTTGAGAAAACACACAGCTCAGCTCCAAAGAAATAACTTACTGCATGTTATCAGAAATCACCTTTTTTTGATTCATGAATATTTTGATTCCTGCTATTTTACATCAGTGACTCAGAAGCAGCTATCTGAAGGGACAAAAAGCCAAGAAGTACTATGTTTTCTCCCTTAGTGGGAGTAGTTCAGGGACTGTGGGAGAAAAACTTGCAAGAGTGATTCTGTCAAATTGAACACACCATTATATATTTGTCATCCAAGTGTTCCATTTATTCCCACTGCTATTTGCTCACACCTTGCCAAAACTGATCCATCTTTCTTGAAATGGAACACTGGAAGAGAAATAGACCATAGTTACTGTGAGTGATGTATTTCAGTTATCAACCACGCACACATAGAATACAGGAAATGTGCACGTTGACTTATCTGAACCCAGACTTTCCAAAAGTCTGCAATTGCTTATTTACCTGGTGCATTTCATACTATTTTAGTAAGACTTACACATATGAAAGTTTCAGGCTTTACATATGCTCTACAATTGTGACATATATGTGTGTCTGCAACCGGTACAAGGTTGGGATCAGGAAGTTAAAATATCTATCAATCTTTGTGTCCTGTTTTAAAGTTATTATCTGTTAACTCTACCCACCCCTCAGCCCATTTCAGCACCAACCTCTTTCAGGCCTTCTAAACATCCTGCAGACCTGGTGATCTCTCACCTTAAGAATCATTCAAACCCACAGAGTGGGAGAAAATATTTGCCAGCTACACATCAGACAAAGGACTGATAACCAGAATATATAGGGAATTTAAAAAACTACAGACCCCAAACTCTTAAGTTGATACAAGAAAGAGTAGGAAATACTCTGGAGTTAGTAGGTATAGGTAAGAACTTTCTCAATGAAACCCCAGCAGCACAGCAACTAAGAGATAGCATAGATAAATGGGACCTCATAAAACTAAAAAGCTTCTGTTCATCAAAAGAAATGGTCTCTAAACTGAAGAGAACACCCACAGAGTGGGAGAAAATATTTGCCAATTATACATCAGACAAAGGACTGATAACCAGAATATACAGGGAACTTAAAAAACTAAATTCTCCCAAAACTAATGAACCAATAAAGAAATGGGCATGTGAACTAAACAGAACTTTCTCAAAAGAAGAAATTCAAATGGCCAGAAAACACATGAAAAAATGCTCACCATCTCTAGCAATAAAGGAAATGCAAATTAAAACCACACTAAGATTCCACCTCACCCCTGTTAGAATAGCCATCATCAGCAACACCACCAACAACAGGTGTTGGTGAGGATGCGGGGAAAAAGGAACCCTCTTACACTGTTGGTGGGAATGTAGACTAGTACAACCACTCTGGAAAAAAATTTGGAGGCTACTTAAAAAGCTGGACATCGATCTACCATTTGATCCAGCAATACCACTCTTGGGGATATACCCAAAAGACTGTTACTCCAGAGGCACCTGCACATCCATGTTTATTGCGGCACTATTCATAATAGCCAAGTTATGGAAACAGCCAAAATGCCCCAGCACTGACGAATGGATTAAGAAAATGTGGTATCTATACACAATGGAATTTTATGCAGCCATGAAGAAGAACGAAATGTTATCATTCGCTGGTAAATGGATGGAATTGGAGAACATCATTCTGAGTGAGGTTAGCCTGGCCCAAAAGACCAAAAATCGTATGTTCTCCCTCATATGTGGACATTAGATCAAGGGCAAACACAACAAGGGGATTGGACTATGAGCACATGCTAAAAGCGAGAGCACACAAGGGAGGGGTGAGGATAGGTAAGACACCTAAAAAACTAGCTAGCATTTGTTGCCCTTAATGCAGAGAAACTAAAGCAGATACCTTAAAGCAACTGAGGCCAATAGGAAAAGGGGACCAGGAACTAGAGAAAAGGTTAGATCAAAAAGAAATAACCTAGAAGGTAACACCCACGCACAGGAAATCAATGTGAGTCAATGCCCTGTATAGCTATCCTTATCTCAACCAGCAAAACCCCTTGTTCCTTCCTATTATTGCTTATACTCTCTCTACAACAAAATTAGAGATAAGGGCAAAATAGTTTCTGCTGGGTATTGAGGGGGGGAGCAGGAGGGGGTGGAGTGGGTGGTAAGGGAGGGGGTGGGGGCAGGGGGGAGAAATGAACCAAGCCTTGTATGCACATATGAATAATAAAAGAAAAATGAAAAAAAAAAAAAACTAAATTCTCCCAAAATTAATGAACCAATAAAGAAATGGGCAAGTGAACTAAACAGAAATTTCTCAAAAGAAGAAATTCAAATGGCCAAAAATACACAGGAAAAAATGCTCACCATCTCTAGCAATAAAGGAAATGCAAATTAAAACCACGCTAAGATTCCATCTCACCCCTGTTAGAATAGCCATCATTAACAACACCACTAACAACAGGTGTTGGCGAAGATGAGGGGAAAAAGGAACCCTCTTACACTGCAGGTGGGAATGTAAACTAGTATAACCACTCTGGAAAAAAATTTGGAAGCTACTTAAAAAGCTAAACGTTTGATCTACCATATGATCCAGGAATACTACTCTTGGGGATATACCTAAAAGACTGTGACACAGGTTACTCCAGAGGCACCTGCACACCCATGTTTATTGCAGCACTATCCACAATAGCCAAGTTATGGAAACAGCCAAGATGCCCCACCACTGACAAATGAATTAAGAAAATGTGATATCTATACACAATGGAATTTTATGCAGCCATGAAGAAGAACGAAATGTTATCATTCGCTGGTAAATGGATGGAATTGGAGAACATCATTCTGAGTGAGGTTAGCCTGGCCCAAAAGACCAAAAATCATATGTTCTCCCTCATATGCGGACATTAGATCAAGGGCAAACACAATTTGAGCACATGCTAAAAGTGAGAGCACACAAGGGAGGTATGAGGATAGGTAAGACACCTAAAAAATTAGCTAGCATTTGTTGCCCTCAATGCAGAGAAACTAAAGCAGATACCTTAAAAGCAACTGAGGCCAATAGGAGAAGGGGACCAGGAACTAGAGAAAAGGTTAGATCAAGAAGAATTAACCTAGAAGGTAACACACATGCACAGGAAATTAATGTGAGTCAACTCCCTGTATAGCTATCCTTATCTCAACCAGCAAAATCCCTTGTTCCTTCCTATTATTGTTTATACTCTCTGTTCAACAAAATTAGAGATAAGGGCAAAATAGTTTCTGCTGGGTATCGAGGGGGAGGGGTAGGGTGGGTGGTAAGGAAGGGGGTGGGGGCAGGGGGGAGAAATGACCCAAACATTGTATGCACATATGAATTAAAAAAAAAAAAAGAATCATTCAATGTTTGCTGCCAACCTCAACAGTTCCCCATAACCAGTGCCTGTCAAACAAACCAGAGGCCACTTCCAATAGAAAGACAATTTCATTGGCCCTAGTTTCAGAACTTCTGACTTATTAGGGCTGTGTAAGGTGAAAAGGCTGTATTTTTAACAGGTGTCCCAAGTGTATGATGGTTTGCATGTGAGTCTAACGATCAGTTCAATTCGAGAATCAATACTACTCATTTGGTATGAGGTTCATCCTATATCATACTATTAATGAAACTTTCTTACTTGGGACTGCCCTTTTCTTAACTGGATTAAACTTTTTAAAATTTAAGGACCATATTTTTGAGCTCTGGAAACTTAACATTTCAGTCTCTAAGTGCTATTTCCAAATCTTTAATTCTTTGTTAAAGATGTTATCCACATCTCTGGCAATTCTATTTGATGAGAATTTACGCATCTTGGTGTGTGGATTGTTATTCCTCCACTTGGCTGTTTGGTTCCCTTTGGGGTATTTGTGATTTTCACTGCTCCCCTTGAGTCTAGTTGTCTGGGATATCTCTGGAGACCCTTGAGCCACAGGAATGGAGAGAGATGAAACAGTCTCAGTCCCAGGGGGCAAATTGCACACAGCTAAGGTACAAGAGGAAGTCACTTCTCACAAATCTGTAACATGCTCCACCAGTCTCAAGAGTAGAAAGAATCTGAGCTTCTATGTGCCACTCTTTCTAAACTACTCCAAAGTCAAGGGGACTAGCAGATGCCTCAAAGATGATCCTATGAAGAAGCTGAATTAACTTTGGGATTCATAGATCCATCTCACAGAGCATCCTGTCCCCAGGAAGCATGCAGCTCACATTCTTGTCCCCAGGTTCATCACTGCTGGTTCATGGGGATCAGCTTGTCCTTGACTTTCTCTGGTTAGATCCCCAAAGATGGGAGGCCTTGGGAGGCCCAGTCCTTACCTGTCACCCTGCTCCCAAATGTGCTCTGCTCAAGATGGGTGACTGGATGTTTGTTAGTATTGGAATGATGGCTTAAGGGGAGCCCTCAAGGTAGGGGCTCAGGCCATTTTTACAAGACATCTCATCACTATTGAATTTTCCATGTATGCCTGTTCGATTTCTCCAACTAAGTGGTTTTGTGTATGTCTTCTGTCCTAGTTCATTTGGGCTGCTATAACAAAATACCTTAGACTTGGTAATTTGTAAGCAAGAGAAATCTGTTGTTCATAGATCTGGAGGCTGAGAAGTCTAATGTCCAGGTAGCAGCAGATGCATCTGCTGAGGACTCACACCCTTGAACGCTGTATCCTCACATCTAATGAAGTGGGTGAGCTCTCTTGGGCCCCTTTTGTAAGGACATTGATTCTGTTCAGGAAAGCAGAGTTTTCATGACCTAATGACCTCCTAAATGCCCTAATGTCTAACATTATCAGTGTGGTTATTAGGCTTCAATATACACATTTTGGGGGGGGTGGACCACAAACTTTCAGCCCATAGCATCCCCTAACCCTACTATACCTTACTTCCCTTATTTTGAAAGCAGAGATAATAATCTCCATGTCAAATTGGCATTTAAATCACAGCTGCCACTTATTGCACACTCTTTTCTATACCAGGCACCTGGCTAAGTGCTTTACACGTGCTAATGCCAGGTAAGATAATCCACTAACTCAGCACATTGCCAGGCACAGGTGGGCACTCCATACATGCCACTTGTTCTCTTTTCTTGTTGCTCTTAGTTGCTGACCTCCAAGGGGGTAGATAGCTTCTTGCTCTCCTCTTCTCACTGGAGTTTGCAGGCTGCTTTGCATTGAAGCCACCAACTCATTTATGGCTGACTCACTGAATAGATCATATGCTTCCAAATGGCACTGTCTTATTTTGCTACTAGGTAATCACAATTAATTTTCCATGTTTCTAAAAGGTCTAGCTAAAAGTTCACTTCTTTTGCAAAACTCAGTATAATCTCTTTTCTCTGATAGAATTTGATCTATGTATCTCACAGATTATTTACCCCCAATTCTACATCACTCAAGTTACCTATACACATGTGCTATTATCTCTTATGGGAAACCATCCCTTTTCTGCTCAAAGACAAGGACTGGCTAGAATTCCTTTTTTTAAAGGCCTATCTTTTAAATTTCAGAGGATTTTCAAAGGAAACAAGAATTAGAGGAATCTATCAGTTGTTTAAGAAAAAAAAAAGTGGAAAGGAGCCATGAAGCAAGATAGAACATTCCAGTTAAAGTGATGTGTTGATCTACCATGGGCATCTTGGTCTCTTGTATTTTTTAAGTGAGTTTTTTTTCCCATTTTTCACGTGTTCTCCTCAAATGAACTTGTTATTTCCATCTCAATAATTAATCAATTAATTTTAGTACAGGCACTTCATATTTTTAAAAGGCTTGGTTATAGGTGACTGTGTTTTAGAGTAAAACTTTTTATGAGCTGGAATCATACTCTAATTTTATGACCAATAGTTAGTCAAGCAGGAGGGGCCAGGATTCTGTTTAATATAACATGTATTTCATAATTATCTGCCATGAGCTCTGCCCTTTGGAGTGCTAGTCTTGAGTCCCTGCCTTCAGGGTGTGGAAAACTGTGGAGATCAGGAGTTAAAGACCCTGAAATTCCATTTCACCTGAGTCAGCATCAAGAAAACAAATAACAAGTGCTGGTGAAGATGCAGGGAATGGGGAGGAAAGACCTCTTACACATTGTTGGTGGGAATGTAATCAGTGTAGCCACTATGGAGATTAGTATGGCAGTTCCTCAAAAAACTAAAAATAGAGTGACCAAATTATCCTGCTACACCACTCTTGGGCAAATATCTGAAGCACTATAAGTCAGCACACAATACAGTTACCTGTGCATTCATGTTTGCAGCAGCCCCATTTTACAATAACCAAGATAGGGACTCAGCTTAGCAGGCCATAAACTGATGAATGGATAAAGAAAAAGTGAGTATTATTCAGCCACAAAGAATGAAATTATGCATTTTCAGGAAAATGGATGGAACTAGATATTGTCCTGTTAAGTGAAATAAGCCAGATTCACAAAGACAAGTATCACATGTTTTTCTCATGTGGGGGGACTTTTTGAAGGTGGGATCCAGTGGAATTGAGGAGGGCAAAAGGAGAAGGTAGTGGGTTGGGTGAATATGATTGAAATATTTTATAGGCATGTATGAAAATAAAATAATAATACTCATTAAAAATTAAAAAGAAAAAGGGGGACTAAGAGTAATAGAGGAAGTGAATTTGATCACAGTACATTATATGCATGCATGGAAATATCACAATCAAACCCCTCTGTATAATTAATATGTGCTAATAAAAAACAAAACTATACCTCTCAACTATTTGCACCAAGATGATTGGTTCATTCCAATAGCACGTGAGCAGCTGGTTAAAAACAAATGTACCTTCTCAGTCTTCCTTTTCCTTCTGCTGGATTAATACAAAGGACCCCATGGCCCTAGAAGATGGTTAAGACATGAGATGGAAGGATTCTGGCTCCCTAAATCCCACAAGTCACTAATGTTGCATTACTTCCATAAATGATATTATTAAGATATTAGGCCATTGAAACTTGCAATTTATTTATTACATTATCTTGCATGGCCTTAAATAATATTGCTGTTCAACAAATATGTTGAAGGAATAAATGGGCTATATCCCTAAATCACCCTGAGTACAATGCCATTTGGAATTAAATATGGATCTTTAACACACCCATTTATCATATTTCATCCATCTGTGGTTTCACATAAGAATGAGTACAGTTAATCAGAATTTAAAGTGGGACAGTGAAATGGAGTAGCTCTAATATAATGTAGTGACTTTTTAAAAAAAGGTATTTTAAAAAATACATTGAACTCTTGCTGTGAAAAAGAAGCAAGCAAAAGAACCACAAAGTAAAGTGGGGATGGGGAGGCTTTTGAATGTTGTTGGAGTGTTTCTTCTTAGCAGTCAACTAATGAATGAAATACAAAGCATTTGTATGCTTTCTGCTCACTCTACTGTGTATTTTTGTCTTCTTAAAACAACATGTGGGATTGCAAAATATAGCCAATAATTCCACTACTAATCTAAAAGAGAATTAGAAAAGGCTGCTAACATTCTTTGTGTTCAGAAGTCTAATGTTTTCCAGGGAGTTATTTTATGGATGAAGTATCTAGAATTGCTTATGAATATTGGATTAAAGATTTTTCCCCTTCTTTTTTCTTCTTCATCTTTTTTTCCCCCTCTTTTCTTTTCTTTTTTTTTAGCTAAGAGAACTTAAACATGATATTAAAAACTAGACATTTTATCTTGTGGTAGAAATGTCAGCCACATTTCAATTCACTCTTAGGCTTCTCCTAAAAGGAATGACTTTTACGCATAACAATAGCCTTGTTTTTATAAGTGGTTGGTAAGATCTGTAAATGTGTAAGGCATTCATTATCCTGCAGCTCTTTTCTCCCTGGTAACACACCAGGAAATATCAGAGTGTTGTTCTTTCAATTCTTTCTTGTGCTCTGACTCCCAGGTGAATTGAAATTCAACTTCACAGTCAAATGAGTAGCCATTTAAAGCTCAGGTGTATATTTCATAAGACCCTCTCAAAGGATATATAACTGCTTATGTCCTTCCTAAAGACAGCAAACTGAATTTTAATTGGATCTTGCCTCTCCCAAGAGATCACTCTACTTCTACTCCCAGACCATATATTATAAAGTTTCACTATGAATTGGACCATGAAACTTGTGTTTGAGTTTAGTATTAAAAGTTGAAGTTATAGCAGCTGACACCCCCAGTCCTTTCAGCAACTCTCCAACCAAAAATTTTATTTAATTTGAGATTCTGAAAAAATGAACACACACAGACATGTATACACATAAATAACTTGCATGTCACAATTACGTAAACTTTCAGATTATTAAAAACATTTTTCAAGAAAATAAGTCTGAAATAGGCTAGTTCCCAATTTTCTTGTCTCTACCCCACCTTGACCTTGTCAAATAGATAAAAAATTGAAAAAGTAGAAAAGTTCATGTATATTAAAGAATTGTTGATTCATAACAGGATCTGGGGGATTCTTTTATAACACAGAACAAGCCTTTTCCTCAAAGGGACAGGGACAGTGTGGAAGACATATACTTGAGCACCCTAGAGTAGTCTCCCTTTAAATTCCTTCTGGTAGAACAACATCTAATAGGAAATCCAAAGACTTGTGGGACCTTATTCACCAATCTAAGCAACATAGTCACGTACTGCTTTGTTCTTCACAGTTTAAGAATTTGTGTAAATTTCCTAAGGTGAATCAGGACAATTCTAAAAAATATGGCAAAAACATTCCAGAGCATGAAGAGTGATATTCATACTTCAAAACTCTAAAGATACAGCGTATGGTCTTCCCTATACTGTAACAAAGTGGATCTTTGTGTATATATGTAATTAAGATTAGTTTGTTATTTCATTTTAATTTTTTCTGGAAATTTTACTTGGTAATTTAATTCCATATTTGAGTGTTTTAAACATCTCCCTCTGCCCTTAAATTTGTAGACAGGTACCTAAATTGGCAATCAGGTACAAGGATACAGAATATGTCCTTTACTTTTTCTGAAGCATGGTTTCTTCAACTGTCACATTAGAAGTCGTAACCAGTAATCACTAGACTAGTTCGAATTACAACATTTTCCCGTTCTAAATTTCAAGTGGTCTTTTCTTTATTTATGAAAGGCTCAAAGTCAACAGCCACCTTTATCCCTCTCTTAGTGTTTTTCTGCCATGATAGAAAAGAATATTTGGATTACACATTCAATACACTCAGTACTAGAATCTTAAATGGGCTTCAGTTTATCCATTTATTTTTACTTAATTATCTTCCACTGAATTTGCTTCACTCTTTTTTTTTGACTTTGAGTTGTATCAACAGCTTCTTAATTACTAGGCTTAAAAATCTCAAAATTTTCTTTGATTGTTCAACTATCCCTCGTTCCTAACATTAAATCAATCATACAATACCATTAGGTATACCTCTATGAAGGATAAAACCAGTTTTAGAGAACTGAATTTCAGGACTGGAAAGGACATCATTTATTGGTTCACAGAACTCATAGAATTGCTTTGAGGGGGCTGAAGAAAAATGTCCACCATTCCCCAGAAAAAAAATACACAAACAATTTTGCATATAATTTCCAGGGATACAAAGACTTCATAAAAGTCACCCATGGATCTCAGATTAAGAATCTCTCCATTTTTCCTTGTTTGTAAAGGAACTTTTATTGTTGGAAATTTATTTGAGACTAAAACTTTTGCCTGCTAATCACAGTTGACCCTCCATCTTCAGTATTCAAAGCATTTCCCATATCCCCCCACACATTCTATTTTTCATGTTAAATGTTTGTCATCTCTTTAACTGTGCCTTTTAATGCATAGCTTCCAGAACCTTTCTTAGTCTGGTCATTTTTCTCTAGACACTTTTCTTATACATTCCTCATTTAATTTTTGTTCCTTGAGATGAATAACATTCTCCACATATGATACAAATAACCAAAGTGTCTAACTCTTTCTTATTGTAATGTTGTAGAGAGCTAAGTTAATTCCTTCTTACTTCCCAAGATACTTCTTGTAAGTGTTGTAAGGGTGAGCATCATTATATGTATGAAATACTTGTTTTAAAAGGATCACTGCCTTATTTCATGTGCTAATTTATAGGGAAAAATCTATGTATTTGAGGAATTTAACTTATTCCTGCATTTTATCCAGGAAATGAGAGCCAGATGTTTTTGGACTTTTGTTATTTGCTTTAAATAAGATCTTAGGTTAAGATAAGGGAAATATATTGATTTTACACTGCATCTTCCTCTGGAAAATGTAAACCTTTTTACGGCTTACAT
Organism: Castor canadensis; assembly: GCF_047511655.1. Classification (NCBI taxonomy): domain Eukaryota; kingdom Metazoa; phylum Chordata; class Mammalia; order Rodentia; family Castoridae; genus Castor; species Castor canadensis. The sequence goes on along the minus strand of NC_133393.1, from coordinate 130,519,764 downwards.
CTCACATGACTTAAAACTTTAGGATGAATTCTAATGAAATCTAATAAAAGGAAACTTTCTAAAATGGCTTTTTACTTGTAGATGGCAGGACAAGAAGGTCCACTCAACTATCTTAATAGGGCTCTCAATCTAAACTGAAAGCTACGAAAGTCAAGGACCTTCAGCAGATGCACTGCCTCAGAGAGTTCACTGCCAGGTGCTGAGAGAGGTTCTGACCTCCTGCACCCCTGAGGTCTGATCCATGGGTTCCAAGAGTAATGGAGCTGGCTGTCCACATGCTGCTGCTGGCTTGCTTTCGTGCCTGGCACCTCCACACTTCTCATGGTTTGCACTCCTTTACTCAGCCATAAGCAGAATGAGTTGTTCTTCCAAACTAACTCACTCAACAGCTGCAGGTAAGAATAAATAGACTATGCATGGAGATTCTCTCTGTCTCTACCTCTCTCTTCCCCCCTAGCTCCCCACCCCATCTGTCTGTCTTTCTCTCTGTCTCTCTCAGATGTTTGGAAAATTCATCTTAAAGAAACCCTTGAAAGTTTTTACGTATTAGATTGTTGCAGAAAATTTTCAGTTTTCTTTTAAAGGCAGGAATCCATTTAGTTCTCCATATGTTACAATATGAAAGAATTTGACACTTTGTATCCATTTGGCTCCTTTGGAAAAGTAACTCTTTTATATCATTCCTACAGTTTTAAAAAATAATTCTTATTCAATTGTGTGGCCTAGGGAAACTCATCTTCCATTCTTATGTCTTGGGTTCCTAATATGGGAAAAATGTGCTTAGCTCCTACCTTGTGTAGGTGTGCATGCTAAGGACACCACCCACATGCACAGTTTGCATAGGAGAGGTCCTGTAGCAATCGGCAGTGAGGCTGTTCTGCTAAGACAGCCAGAAGCAATTGCCTGGGACACTTGCCCTGAAGATGCCTGTGGTCTCAGAGTAATTCTGCTTGCACAATGCCTCCTGATAGATCACTCCCCACCCCCCGCCTTCAGGTGAAACTATCTTATAATGAACACTTTTTTAATATATTGGTCATAAATTCCTCTTGAGTTGATCCCATACTGAACCTGTCATATGCTGGCTTCCATTCATCTTAAAAAACAGTTTATTGAATTTTAGAGATCATGAAACTCATCACTTCACAATAGTTTTCTTCCCATTCCATACGGGATTTATAAGGATTTCAGCCAATCTTGAATATCTGAAGATGGTCTGACAATGAGTGACTTTTCTACCTCTGCCTTTCCAGAAGGAAAGGCTACTTGAGTTCAGAAGAGATTGGAAAAATGGGTCCATAGGAAATTCCTGTGTTTGTTTTCTATGAAGTAAAAGCTTTTGCTGATGACATTTCCAGACACCACAAGGCAATGAGTCACTGTGAGCCACACCCACTTCACTGAAGAGATGCAAACTGAATTTGAAACCCAGATATTTCAGGAAAGCCATCCTATGTTCCTTTAGCACCCACACAGCAGCAGCAACTAAAGGCAGGGATGATGTAGGGAGACAGGGAAGAAGACCCAGTGAAGTGAATAGTTTTCCTTAACTTGGGTTTTTAATAATAGAAATGAACAATTCTTCCATCAATTCTTATATCTGCCCCTTTAAGGTTATAAAAATCAGCAATTACAATGGGGAAATAAATATTTTGAAGAAGTAATCCATTGATCACTTCCTTTCATTTGCCATGTTTAACTAGACTAAATCAATAATTCTAGGTGTATCAATGAATCTGTAAAACAAAAACCAATGAACCGACCAAAAAACAGTAATAGGAGACATCATAGGATTAAAAGAATCATGTAAACAAATGACTTATTTATCCCCTTCCTCACCATTGAGCATTTTTGATTAAAAATCAAATGTGAATAAATACATAAAGTCACTGGATTCATGAAGATCAGGACACAAAAGAATTCTTTTTTCATTTTTCAGCAAATGGAATTGTCAACTAAAGTACCCTAAATGGCACACATGAAAACAAAGAACCTGAGTTTTAAACTGAGCACAAGAGACTGAAAATATAATTACAGAAAACACCAACAGTTTTATCCACTTTTTAAAAAGAATTTGCCTAATTCCAACATATTTAGGAAATGGTGCCCTGCCTAATATTTCTATTATATCAGCAGAGAGCCAACCTGCAGTTTTTATTGCTTGTAGTTAAATGAGTACAGTATTTCAAATGGAAACCTTAATACAAACCAAAGCAGCCCTCCTCCCTGGCTTAACACTTTCAGAGGAAACATTTGGGGACACCACTTCATTTTGATTGTCACCTGGATTCACCATTTACAACCAAAGATGGTTTCAGATGGGCAGGTGGCTCTGGTTGGAGGGGTGAGAAGAAGAATAATTGCACAATTTCTTTTCTGTACAAGAAAATAAAAGAGCAGATGAAACAAATGGACTGAGCCAGCCAAGTTGAATAAGAGAACACCTCAAAATATGCGTTGACTTTTCCAGGCAGGGATCCACATCTCCCATAGCCAGTTTAGCCCAGGTCCTCATGTGATGAACCGAGTCATGCTTGCCTCTCAGAGACAACATGGCGTTTTTGCCTGGTGCACACAGTTTTCTGGAACCTGACAATGCTGTGAGTGATAATTGTGATGGAATGCTGAAAGACTCAGAGTACTTGAATCAAACTTGTTTTATTATGGTTGAGTTGCATATCCAGGGTAGTGTTTGGCTAAGTAAACAAGGCACACAAAAACCTTCCCTCCCCTGTGTACTGTGGAGAACTGAGACTGGCACCTGGGCTATAGACCCCTTGGGGAGAAAGCCATTGAAAGCTTGGGGCTGAATGGTGCTGGACATTGTAGGCTTTTGTTTACTTGTCTTACACGTGAACTTCGCAGCTGTTTCTTTCAGTAAAAAGGAAGAGGAGAATGAAGCAACCAACCTCATATTTCCCCTCCTCCAAATGTTTGTGGAGCCCAACAGCTGTCTGCAAATCCTGTCACTCAGGATTGGAATGGTTCTACATAATCAGGAATGGAGTGGGGAGGATGAGATCGTTGGCTAGCTTGAGGTGGCAGGTGGGAATGAACTGTTCCCTTAATGGGTTTACTTGATGTGTTCCTGCAGGGATTGACTCAAAAAAGAAAAGACAAAAAAAGTATTTAAAGGATGAAAGAAAAGTTTAATACATGTCTTCTATTTCGTACTTTCAGATCTGAATAAAGTGAAGCATGAATCCACTAGTTGTTAGAACTGGGAGGTATTTGAAATGTTCTTTTGTCTGGGAGTTTCAAATTATTTTTAGCAGCAATAGTCTTTTTTTTTTTTTAGTACCAAATGTAATCATAGACTGGGGGTATCATGTGATAAATGAAAATACCTACAGAGAAAAAGCAGAAAAAGTGCGCTGGGTATAAGAAAGGCAGATTCAATAACAAGTGAACTGTGGTCTGGAAACACAGTGGGAATAACGGCTACTGTGGCCAACTGGATGTGCCCTGGGGGAAACCTGTCACTGCCTTCTGCTATAATGCTGCCTTTGTCAGTCAGAGATTCACTCGTTCTCTCACTCATTCAATAAATATTTATTGAGTGCTTACTCATTACTAGCTACTGTTTTAGAAGGACAAGATCTTTGCTCTCATAGTGTTTATATTCTAGGAAATATAAGTATGGTGAAGGAGTCATATGACAAGAAAGAGAAGACATGAAGGATGTTTATATTTCTAAGTAATGATAAATGCCAAGAAGAAAAGCAAAGCAGAGTAGGGGATAGAGAGAAATTGGGAAAGGAGGTAATAGAACTATCTAGAATAGACATTTAAGAGAGAATGTTTTTTACTAGAGAAGTAAATGATGGAAAGAATTGGGCCATGTCCAGATCTATGAGTGAGGATGGAGTTGGGTGGGTAGATCTAGTCCTTTTAGATTATCCAATTCTTTAAGAAAAGATGGCAATCTTTATTTACTAAAAATGAAGACTTACTTTCAATTATCAGCAATTACTTCAAATTAAAAAAAATTGAGAACCGGGTGGGGTGGCTTATACTTGCAATCCCAGCCACTCTAGAGGTAGAGATCAGGAGGATCATGGTTTGAGGTCACCCTGGGCAAAATGTTAGCAAGACCATATCTCAATCAACATGGTAATGCATTCCTGTGACTCCAGGTACCTGGGAGGCATAGGGAGGAGGATTGTGATCCAAATCAGCCATGAGCAAAAATGTGAGGTCCTACCTCCCAAAATAACTAAACAATAACAACAAAAAAAACATGTGGAGGAAGGCTGAAAGCATGGCTCAGGTGGTAGGGCACTTGCCTGACAAGCACAGGGCTCTGTGTTCAAACCCTAGTACAAAGCTTCTAGGAAGCAAAATGGAACTTCTTTCACTGAAGCAGGGAGTGGAGTTTGGGGATCATGGTTGGCTTGGCTTGGCTCTCACCCACAAAGGGCACACCCAATGAGTATAGTTTGCAATCCAGTTCTAACTTAATCTCTTCTGTTTCCTTGATGAAAGACCAGAGTAATGAAGTTCCTTGTCTAAGATCACATGGGTATGTGCTAGAAGGGAACAAATGTCCCCATTCCTACTCAGCCCTCCTACCTGAAAATTACCGTGTGCATTCAACATTTTCTTCTGTGCCCTAAGAGTAGGGTAGTCAATAGTACCTGTGGGACCAAAGCTTAAGTGACTAATGAAAAGCAATATAAATAGTAGCAGTTTCTAATTAGGAATTGAAGGAAAAAGTGTTTAAATTTTCATGGAGTTCTCTTTCAATTCAACTGCCAACTTCTACCCTAGAGTAAAATTCTGTGGCATTTTTAGCCTTCACATCTTTTCTGTGATTTTTGCAATGAGTAAACTTTAAGCCATTTACTCCCCTCCAATAGATTAAATCCCACAACATAAGAAGAGTCTGGAAGACAGAAAAAAAAAAAATCCTTGTTACTAATAAAGAGAATAAAAAAATCAGTTACGTCCGAACAGTTTCAGGAGGCATGCTGGGGTTTTATGCATGGTTATCTCACATTCCTAGTTGATTTTCTACTCAAAAGTTAGGTCAGCCAGGATCTGAAATAACAGTCCTTGATTATCTCTGGATTCAAAGGACAGAATATAACCATGTTGATCGTTGCTTCTCAGCCAACCAAGTTCTTATTTTCCAATCACCCTGACATCAAGTTCAAGTGAAGAAGGAATGTTTACATATCAGAGTGGCTATAACTTTATGCTGGTGGTAGGTTCTTCTTCATCTTTTTTCTTCTTCAACACTAGCTTCTGCCTGAACCAGGCTGCATTCTGCCTGTTTTGAAGCAACTTGACTTATGGACTGGCTCCAAGACAACATGCATATTCATCTTCAGGAACAGGTGCAAAATGTTCCCTGTTATTAGCGGCTCACAGCAACTCTTTTACTTCTTATGTACACACAGAATTTGTCTCAGACTTTCTTGTTACTTGTTTTGAAACATTTAAGGATTGAATAATGGTTTAATCTCAAAAGAATCTCTTTTATTTGCACTTAGAGCGAAGTTTACATAGAAAAATAACATTTTAATAGCATTATTTGAATCAAACATTTGTGGAAACACTGAAAGAACCCTCTGAAACCTTAAGTGTCTACAACACTGTTTGATGCCAGCACTTGTGTTGAGTACAGAGCATAGTTTGTTGTCTATTTCTTAATCTTTATAACCCTTCTGTAAGGTAGGTGAAGATGCTACACATGCATACTTTATGAAGCATGCTGCTGGCAAAAAGCCAAGGCAAGATTCAAATGCAGGATGCCTTTGACTGTGTAATGTGCTTGAGTGTTGAACTTGAAGAAAAAGAACAAGTTCATGGTCTGACTGTAAAACGTCATGGACAAGCAGTTTCAATTTTACATCACCAAACACGAATCAAGGGTTTAGCACAGTTGTGACACTATCTGGAAACCTTGGAAGTTAGTAGGTGATAATAGATGTCCACTGACTGAATTTACCTGTAGTTGACTCCCCATCAGAAGTTTTTCTATATAGTAATCATCAAATATAGAGATGGGTAAACTGCAATCTGCAGGCCACATCCACTCCACAGCCTGGTTTTGTAAATAAAAATTTATTGTAATACCCTGTAATGAACTGAATACTCAAGTATTCCTCTATGTTGAAGTCTTAATGCGCAATGTGATGGTATGGGAGCTGGGGCTTTGTGGAGATGAGTAGGTTATGAGGATGGAGCCATAATGAACAGGGCTGGTACTCTTATACAAGAGACCCCAGAGAGGTTTCTCAGCGTCTTTCTCTGATATAAGGATACAAGAAGACAGGAGTCGTAACCCAGGAGAGATTCTCACTGGACCCTGAAAATGCTGGCATCTGATCAAGGACTTCCAGCCTCTAGAACTGTGAGAAATAAATTTCAATTATTTATATGCCTAGTCCAGATACGTTGTTATGGCAGCCTGAAATCAGACACATATCTAAGCATATTCTTCTACATGTTGTCCACAATTGCTTTTCCTCTACAATGGCAGAGTTGTGTAGTTGTGACAGAGACTGTTATGACTCACAACGACTAAAATATTCACTATCTGGTCCTTTACAATAAATGTTTGTTCTGCTATTACAACTATTTTCTGTCTGTTAAACTTCCCATAACACAGCTAAGGAAGCTGTATCAATCACCTTTCTATCACTGTGACAAAATATCTGAGATGATCAACTTATAAAGAGGAAAAATTTATTTTGGCTCATGGTTTCAGAGGTTTCAGTTCATGGTTGCTTGATCTTGTTCTTTGGACCTATGGTGAGGCAGAACTACATGGCAGGGGCATGAGGTGAAGGAGGTTGCTTACCTTGTGATGACAGGGAAGCAAACAGAGAGAATGAGGAAGGGGCCAGGGTCCAATATCCTCTTCAAGGGTACTCCTCCAGGGACCTATCTTCCTTCCACTAAGCCCCTTCTCCTAAAATTCCACTAGGCCCCTTCTCCTAAAATTCTCACCACCTCTCAATAGCACCACAGGCTAGGGATCAAGCCTTTAATACTTGGGCCTTTGGGAAACAATTTGAGATCTAAATCATAACAAAAGTCATTCAGGTTTGTGAAGATGGCAAAGATACACCTTTATTAATGAGCTTGTGTGAAATCAGAACTGGCAGTGTGGATTTGGTCTTTGAGCTGTTGTGAATACTCTGCTCAAGGTCATTATACTGACATATCAGTTTTCATTAAAAATTTTTAATATGTCTTATTGATCAGAAAATATGGTCATGCTTATAAAAAGGGATTTTTTAAAAAGTTGGGATTAAGAAATTCAAGTTACTGATGGCTCAATGATTTAATAATGATTTCTAAAATTCAGGAATGAATTTTTTTTAAAGTAACGGCTTGACTTACCCTCTATTATGCAAGAAAACCTAACAAATTAAATAGTATTCAATTGGATGTTATTTAAATTAATTACTTTAAGTTATAGTTTGTAGAATTTCTTTTTATGTAATGTAGAAAAGTGGCCCAGGTTATAAATTTCATTCTACTAAGAGAACAGGCTTTTCTCAGAAGCCACAAATCCCATAATTATTTTTGTTAATTCATATCATATTGACAGTTTCAGGCCTAACCCTCCATTTTGACAAAATATTTGAAAAGTAATTAAAAGCCAATTATTTTCTTCTCAATGATATGGGAACATGTATTAGACTCAGGAATTCATTAGAAAGTGATGATCAGCAGAAGGCAGAATGGATTCTAAATTTCAAAATATTCAGTTATCATTCCCCTATTATAATCATAATACACTGTTTCTGTGGATGAAACTTTCCCTATTTATAGAAATGTGTTTCAGTTTAGAATCCAAAGGTATAATATGAAGTCCTAAAGATTGAAGGCAGCAACTGAAAATTTGAGTAGAAATTCCTGCTATTCATTCATTCAACAAATGTATTTTGAGTACCGATAGTGTATCGGGCATGCTATCAGACCCTGGCATCCAGTACAGACCCAGTAACAGTCCTGAAGGAGCAGGAGAAGAGAGTTAAGAAGAAACACTTTTTATTCTAAATTTTGAAAGCACTATAAAGGAAATGGAGGCTGAAATAGCAGAGAAAATACTGGCGAAATCGGTTCAAAGAAACCATTCTGGTAGAGCAGGGTGGATAAGAGGAGGTATTGCAAAGCCCCTGAGGCCTGAAAGAGCTTGGGGTGCTCTGTGAAGTGGAAAGAAGATAGTAGGTTGTGGAAAGTGGAAGGAGGTGAGTTCAGAGTGTGCATTCAGGGTCTCCTAGGTCAAGTCAAGAGAGAAGAACAAGTTAACATTTCATATATTTTAAAAATGAAAACATATAGTTTCACTTACCAAAAGAGAGACCTATACAAGGATGTTTTTCTGGATAAACTTTTGATGTCTCTTTTGTGGGATATAGTTTCTCATCTATTTATCTTTGAAATCTCCAAGGGAAAGGTAGTGATTGTGTAACATGACTCATTCTTTTGTGAATAATTACATAAGAATGCTACTCAAGTAAAGCGTTTAGAGGGAAGAGATAATTTTACTCTTCAACCTAGAATTTTTAGGAGACACAGATAAAAAACATTTCAAGTTTCCTCCAAATACACTGCCGTCTCTGCAAAGATTCTAATTATTGTTCTTTCTCCTTTTTACAAAAGGTTCGTGTCCTACTTTACCACAGTAAAGACAATATTTTTGTAAACTCTGCACATTGTATTCCTGAGATACCACAAAAATGTAAAGATATGTAAATTAAATATGTAAATATATAAAAAAGTATATATACATAATTTAACTTTCTAAGAAATCTACGTGGTGTGGCAATTTATGATAACACAAAAGAACTTGACAGAATTACAGCTTCTAAAATATTAGTGTTGGGCAGATGATAATTTATGACACTATCACTTGGTAAATATAAAATATGATGTCAGCAGGTATTCCAAGCCAGGTTGAAATTTAGGGAATTCTCAATAGAACAGATAAAATACTAACGATGATGCTAATTATTAGCACAGATACCAGTTTGTCTTAAGAAGTTTGGTGGTAAGGGAGGGGGTGGGGGCAAGGGGGAGAAATGACCCAAGCCTTGTATGCACATATGTATAATAAAACAATAAAAAAAAAAAGAAGTTTGGTAAAACAGAGAAGTTAGGGTGTAATGACCCTTTAGGGCCAAGAAAGTAACTGGGTACCTTTTGTTTTGTGGGTTACTTTACTTTGAAAGGTTGAGATTAGAAACACTGGATGATTGACATGTATCCCATTAATATCAATGATCATCAAATAGGATCAACATAGGAATGTGGCAAGTTCTGTACCTCCATCTGCAATTTCCCTGATAAGTGGGAAAACCAGGGTTGATAACTTAGAAGGCAAGACTATTACAGGCAATAGATTATAAGCCCTTTCTAAGCATGCTCTTCCAAGAGAACCTGTGTGTGATGTCTTAGAAAGAGCAGAACTAAAAGTCAGAGCACTCAGTCTTGCTTTACCAAAGCCGAAGTATGACCTTGGATAAGGCACTTAACTAACTCTTTAGTTATCAGCTTCCTCAGTAAAACGAAAACAAATCCAAATTGAGTCTTCTGTCTACTAGGTTTTTGAGATTAGAAAAAAAGAAAAACAACAATCTGTGAATATCTGGTAGGGATTATACATTTGCATTGAGCGCTGTATTTTGTTTTCCAATAGAGAATCAAGAGCGTTTTCTGTGGTCAATGTAGCATGGTCAGTGTCACACTTAGTCACTTGCCCACACTTTTGGGATTCGAGAGACATCAGTACTTTAGGAGATACTGTAATGGAGTGGTGTGTAGTAATACTTAATCTCATAAAACAGCTCTATATAAAAGCATTCTTTTCTTTGGTTAGGATTCTAAGATATGATTAGAAAAATAGAACTCTAAGTAGGTGGAAACCAAGTGAAATTTTTCTTGTCCTTTGCTATACACTCTCATTTGTTGGTTACAATGAGTATGCCTACAACCTGGATGTCTTTTTGAAATGTCTCACAGATATTCAATGTGTTTACAACCAAATTTCTTCTCCTTCAGTTCATAATGAATAACAACATCACCTCATTTAATGACAAACCCAGAAACCTGGGAGTTATTTTAGATTATTCTTGCTCAACTCCCACATCTAAACACAACACCAATCCTGCAGATTTGAATTCCTTAATATATCATCTAGTCACAGACTTCATTCTCTCTGTGTCACTTCTGTCTTGATTCTGATCCATATTTCCTCACAGCAGAATTACTATGTCTTAACATCTCCCTCATCCAGAGTTAGCTCTTATAAATCACTTTCTACAGTGATGACAGACTAAACTTCCTAAGTTAGAGATTTGACCAAATTATTTTCTTGTTAAGAATTTTGTAATGTTCTCAAGAACTTTCAAGATACAGTATTTTAGCGTACACAATTTTTGGTCTCTAGCCCTATATCAATCAAGCCCCATTATCTCATATGTTTTGTAAGTCCTTTACTCTGTCCATCTCACTCTGTTTCATGCTTTGATGGTTTCACACATGATGTTAACACAGTCTAGAGAATTCTAGATGCCTGGCTACATTTTGTTCATTTTTTCAGACTTTAACTCTATTGCTGACTCTTCCCAGAGAACTTCTTGATGCTTATTCATTTAAATGTCCCTTCTCTGAACTGATGGGGCTTTATGTCTACCACTATTATGCTCACTAATCCTGACTGAGACTAAGCCTAAAGTTTTCTTGTGAGTCTCTAGATTTGAACAGTGACTGGACATTAACTGGCATTCAATTAATTCTTTTGAATGTATGAACCAGCACAATCCATTATGGTAGCCATACCAGAAGTAAAGACAAAACTCAGAAACTGGGTGAACTGTTAACAAGGGAACAAACCATAAGGGTGTTCTCTAGAGTAAAGATCTGTAGGTGTGAAAGAAAACTAAAAAAGAAACAAGGAAGCCAACAGAAGTTTGGAATAAATCTTACACTATTCTGGCTGAGGATTGATATGTGCATTAGGTTATGGAAATGTCCTTAAAGTTGCAAAATTGCAGCAGATACTATTGTACATGACAGTGTTCCAGGAAGAAAGCAAGTTAACACAAAGGCAAAAGAGTAAAGAATATATAGAAGGCCAGTTTGGATGAGGCAGAATAAGTGAAGGCATTATGGGCTGAATTGTCACCCACTCCTTCCCAACAAATTTAGCCCTAATCTCTAGTACATCAGAATGTGACTGCACTTGGAGACAGGGTCTTTAAAGAAGTGATTAAGTTAAAATGAGGTCATAAGTGTAGGTCCAAATCCAATTTGACTGATGGAAGAAGAGACGATTTGGACACCTAAGGAGACACTGGGAATGTGTATACACAGAGGAAGGACCAGGTGAGAAACCAGCAAAAAGTGGCTACCAATAAGCTAGGGGAAGACGCCTCAGTAGGACTCTGCTGGCACTTTGATTTTGGACTTCTAGCTTTCAGAACTGTGAGAAAATTAATTCTATTGTCTAAGCCACCTCATCTGTGGTATTTTGTCAGGGCAGCCTTAGCAAACTAATATCAAGTTTCTCTAGATAAAATCAGAGAAATAACAGGAGCTTGGGCAGAGAGGATATGCGAATATTATTTTGTAAGGCCATTTTAAGGACTGAAGTCGTTATTTTGGTGAAATGGGAAGCCATTGGAGGATTTGGGTCAGTGACTAATATGGTCTGACTTTTATCATCATGGATACGGAGATTTGATTATGCTGGAATTGTTGTTGGGGCAGTTAAAATCGTCAACTGTGTTGAAAAGAAGGGGTAGGAGCCATGGAGGATATTGAGGATCCAGAAAATTGCATGACTTCTGAGATGATGCAATAACTGTGAAGTACCAAGAGTAACAGTTGGGTGTCTGGTGCTCTTTACTATTTAGCTTCTTATGTAAAGAATATAGGTTTGATTTTCTAATATTTTAGGGAGAATGAACTTGTCCTTGTGAGGGAATATTAACACATGAATGAGTTATGATGACTGTGGAATACACTGTGACACTCAGCTGCTCACCCTTGTCTCTGTGATCCAAGGACATGTAGCTTGAAAGAATGGCAGGAGCAAGTGGAAATTTTTCATGGGCTCTTGTCACATCTGTTTCTACAGATATCCTTCATGGTAGATAATTGCTTTGGTGGAACAATTTTCAGAGATGATGATAGGAAGGGTTCACCTCTAAACTGTTCTTGAACATGCTAAGAAAATGGCCTTTAGGGTCTAGGTTAACAAAGAATTAGTGTATGTGTGTATGTACATACGTATTCATATGTACATCAAATATATATATAAACAATACAATACATGTACACAATAGAGAAATAGCAAGCATATAGATATTAAAATATGCTTAATAATATAAATATGCTCAATAAAATCTGTAGGGATGTTGGAGTAATATAGCATAGAAATGGGATTTTGAATCACAACTCTGGCTCCTAGTTAACTACATGAACTTGGAGAAGTTATTGAAATTCAACAAGATTCAATTTCTTCATCTGAAATACAGGACAATAATCATGACTACCTCTAAGGTTATGGGTAGATTAAAAAGACATTGACTATAAAGCATTTAAGACCATGCCTGCATTACAGTAAATGTCCAATGAATGTAGCTTTTTATTTCTACTATTTTTTCTTTTGCTTACTTTGTGTTTAATTTCCTCTTCTTTTTTTTTCTTAGTTTCCTAAGAAAACTATGATAATTGGTTGAGATCCTTTTTCTTTTCTAATGTAAACATTTATTTAAGGCTAAAATTCTCTAAGCACTGCTACAGTTACATTACACAGTTTTGATACATTGTGTTTCTATTTTCATTGAAGTCCAAACATTTTCTAATATCCTTTATGATTTTCTTTTTGGCCCATGGGTCAATTTCCAAATATTTGGAGTTTGATTTTGCAAATATATTTCAATTATTGAGCTATAGTTTAATTCTCATATGTGTTGTGTATAATATTATTCTTCTTAAATTTATCGAGACTTGCTTTATGACCCAGGGAATGTCTTATTGAATGTGCTATATGCACTTGAAAAGAATCTGCATTCTGTCATTAGATGGAATGTTGCATCAATTTTAATTAGGTAAAATTGGTTAAAAGTATTGTTCAAATAACCTCCATCCTTATTGTTTTCTATCCACTTTTGCTATGAATTACTGAAAGTGAGGTGTCAAAATTTCAAACTGTGCATGTTGGAGCCATAAAATGTCATATATTAATATAGCCACTTGAGCTTCCTAGTGATTAGTGTTCACATGGTATATTTTTTTGCCATCCTTTTATTATTAATTTTTAAAAACTATTTGTTAAATAGTATCTTTCAGACAGAATGTAGTTTGGTGTTGTCTTTTTATCCTATCTAGCAATGCTGGTCATTTAACCCAAGTCTAGATCTTTAACATTTACTGTCGTTATTGATACTTAGGCTCTAAATCTTTCATATTGCTATGTGTTTTCTATTTCTCTTTCTTTTCCTTGTTTCTTTATTCTTCTATCCCTATTTTTTTTAACTAGATAAGTATTTTTATTATTAAACTTTTATTTTTACTATTGGTTTATCAGCTATGATTGATTTTTTTACTGGAGTTTACAGTACATTTTAAAATTCAGCATAGTCTACCTTTAAGTAACGATGTAAGATCATTACATCAGTACACATACATTCATTTTCCCTTCCATCTTTTGTTCTGTGTTGCCATGCCATTTACCTGTGCATGTAAAGTCTGGAATTCACAACTTTTTTTAAATTTAAAGTATCATCCACCTAGTGTCAGGTGCAGTGGTGTGTGCCTGTCATCCCTGCTATGTAGGAAACATAAATAGGTTGACCCAGGCATAAGTGTGAGACCCTATCTAAAAAATAACTAAAGTGTAAAGGGCTCCGGGCATGGTTCAAGTGGTAGAGCACTTGTGTAGGAAGTGCAAAGTCCTGAGTTCAAATCTCAGTACTGACAAAAAAAATGAAAACAAAAAGAATCATTCATCTTTTAAAGTAGTTGGAAAATAATAACAAAAATCTATTCCACATTGACCCACATATTATCCATTGTGGGAATTCTTTATTCCTTTCCATAGGCCTAAATTTCCACCTGTGATTTATCAACTGCCTAGAAAATTTTTTATTAAAGTGAACATTTGCTGGCAATTAATCATCTCTTCTTTTGTTTGTATGAAAATCTTTATTTGACTTATTTTTTGAAAGATATTTTCACCATATAAGGAATTTTTGGTTGATACTAGTTATCTTTCAGTAATTTAAATATTTCCCTCTATTATTTGACTTGAATGGTTTTTGATGAGAAAAATGCTTTCATCCTTATTTTTGTTCCCATTTATGAACTCTTTCTTTTTATGGTTGCTTTTAAGATTTTGTATCCATCACTTTTTTTTCCTGCAGTTTCACTATTTTTGTTGGCTTCCATTTTTTAAAGGTATATTTTGCTTGTGATTCATTAAACTTCTTGGATCTTTGAGTTTACAGTCTTCACTAAATTTTGGAATTTTTAGCACTCATTGTTCGAACTATTTATTCTGTCTCACCTTACCTCCTCAAACTCCAGTTACTTATACTAGAAGTAGTGATATTGTCCCATGTCTCACTGATTTTTTTTGTTCATTTTTTTGGTCTTTTCTGTACTTATTGTGAATCATTTTGTTTTGCTCTATGTTCAATTTCACTGATATTTTCTTTTACATATCTAATCATCCATAAGTTCCTCTAAAGCATTTTATATTCAATATTATTTTTATTTTATAGATGTTCTATTTGAGTATTTTCATATCTTTAATTTTCTCTCTACCATGCTCATTTTTTCCTTTAACCATATTGAATGGATGGGGAATGTTTGTAAAGAACATAAATTTAAAATTTCTTTGTTGTTAAACCTAGCATCTGTGTCATTTCTGTTTACAGATTAATAGATTTCATCTTATTTAAGTATTTTAGTGATTGCTCTTGTTTGTTTTTTTAGCACATAGTTGAGTTCCTTGGGAGCAGCTGATCCCATCTGGTGAGTTTTATTAGGATGAGTTGGAGCAGTTATTATTCTGCAGCTGTTTCACACCCAGTGAAATAGTAGTTCCCATCTGAATATTCTACTCAATATTTATTGAATCCTGAGGTATCTACCTTCTTGCTTTTGGGATCACAAACTAATCTCCCAGTCTCATGTAAGATCCATAAATTTTCCAATTCTTATCTAGGCTTCTTTCCTCCGCCTCAGGTGGTTACCTCTCATGAATGTACATGAGAGGTAATGACTTGAGAGGACCATTGTGTATATCTGCAGAGCACTATTTCATTCTTTGTATTTTCCTTCTTTCTGGTACTCACCCCTCAGATTCTAGCCTCCTTTTCTCTCTAAACTTCTGTCCCTATTTCCTCAACTCATGAAGACTGGAGAGCTATATTTGGGTCCTCCAATCAACTTCCTACAAGTAGCCCAATGGGATAAGAATAGGACTTTTAGGTGTTCATCTAAAACTTACCCTGACTTGGCCAGGAATTTTCTTGTCTTAGCTCTGAAAGACTCATGTTCTGGGAACCCTCTAAATGCCAGGCAAATTAGGATAGCTAGATTGGTTGTTCACTCTGTGTCACACTGTTGCCTCCTTATTGTAGAGATCATGGTGCCTTATTACCTTTGACCCAATACCTGAATATATGTACTTACATAGAGTTATAAATGTATACAGATAAATACATATTTCTTCAGTTTTCTAATTGTTTTAAGTTAGTCTTATTACTTTATTTTGGCCAGATATAAATACCCTGATTTATTTTGAAGATCACTTATTTTATATAAAAAAATCAGTTGGAGAGGTTAGAAGCAAAAGTGAGACCAATTAATACCTGTTATTATGCTCTTAGATGGTGGTGGCCTAGACAGAACTAGTGATATGTATCATGAAAAAATGTAGAAGGAGTTATAATGTATTTGACAAACATGTTGAACTGATTAAGGCTCTAAAACAACTTGGTATATTTTGGATCGTAAATATTCTCCAAAGGTCTACTGTAAGAGACTTGGTCTCCAACATGGCACTGTTGGGAGGTGGCAGAACAATTAAAAGGTGAGCCCAGTGGGACATCTTTAGGTCATTGGGAGTATGCTTTTGGAGAGGACAGAGGGAACCCAGCCCCTTTCTCTTTACTTTCTTTTTGCTTCCTGAACATGCAATAAGTGGTTTTCCTTCAACACACATTCTCCAACATGATGTGCTGCTTCACCACAGACCTCAATGCAACAGGGCCATTGGATCATGGACTAGAACCACCAAAACTTCTCTTTAGAAGTTGATTATCTCTGGTATTCACTATAATGATGAAAAACTAACACATAACTCAAAATACTTTTTATAGATTGATTTCAATAATTCAAACAATCCTGAATTCAATTAGTCTATTGTGATCCAGTTTATATTTTTGTTCTATGTCCACAAAGAATTCTCAGGCTCAAGATCTTCATCTGTTGGACAAAGAATCTAGTAATTGGTGAGCTATTTAGAAGAAATGAATTAGAAATGCACAGAGGGAGTGGAGTAAAAGAGTGCATTTCAGGGAATAGAAGCCAGAACATTGTAGTGAATCCCTGGACTCTAAATTTCTACTGAGCCTGTGGTGACTAATATGAAAGGGAAACCATTATGTGCCTTGGCTGACTGGCCTCTCTCCTTTGACATCTGATGTTCCTTGTTACTGATAGCCAAAGTCCCTGCTAATCCACATTATGCATAAAGTTACATGTCATAAGATATTATCATGGAACATGGGACACCATTGCTTTACTTGGAGTCCAGGGAAAGTGTCTTATTTGTTTCTTACTTGGTTGCTTTCATATCACTTACCAAGATTCAAGTAGTTAAGAATCATAGTTAACTAGATGTAGACCTACTTATTAAGAATAGATGAAAATATCCTTTGTATCCCTTGAGGGAGAGGAATTCCTGTCACTTTAACACAGGCCTCTTATTTCACATGCAAGAAGAGAAAAGATTTTGGATCTGTCCTGTTTTGAAGGAGGATGTATGTACATGAGTGTTAGGCTGGTGAAGAAGTGTGTCCCAAATGGTCCAGTAATAATCAGCAACATATAATAGAAATATGTGTCAAAATACAGCCCAAGAAATCCAAACAAATTCATATGACTGATGTCAGATCTTTTCTCAGTGAACATAGGGAGGAAAATGTAGTGATTTAATGTTGGACACAGGGAGAATAGTCAAACCCAAGAAAGAAAAGAGAAAAGACATGTATAACTTTTGACTTCTATCAAGGTTTTCCACACTCATATAAAACTAATCAAGAATAGAGAGAATAGGTAACCAAAACATTTTTGTTGTACTTATTTGTGAATGGGTCTTTTTGTTACATTTTACAGAAACACATCCCTATCATAAGGCAACTTCTTCCTCAGATGATTTGTATATTTATATTAACAAATAGTTTTGCAGCAGCAGGAATCTGAAAAATGGCATAGACAATCCCTGCAAAGAAAATTCCAGACTAAAGACATAACACTGAAATAAGCAACTCATCAGACCATAAGGGCTCCCATCAAATACATTCAATTAATGCCTGCACATGGTACATGCTCAGCAAATATTAAGTGAAAGCTTAAAGTTTGATGAATATCACATTCCATGGACAAATGAGTCTGAAATGTTACATCAGACATCCTCTCTTACAGATTCAGAACACGTATTAACCTACTAAAGTCTTTCAGAAAGTGTACAGAAAAATCTATTTATTTTATGAGAAAATGAGTTTTCCAACAATATCTTTGACTATGAAGCTGTTTTTAGGGAATATTTATTAGTATTGTACAGATAATGCCACATAACCCAAATAGCAAAGCAAATCCTAAAGATGAGAATTTTTAAAACTGACTGTGACATCACATTGCACTCTTACGAAATTGAGTCCATACTACAAAAACATTTTATCTATTGAAGTTAAATTGGTTTATTATATGAACTTGATTTGATAGGTTACAAATAGAAAGCAATTTTTATTTTGCTTCTGCCCCTTCAAGCCTGATATTTTTACTAGTTACCCTCAACCCCCGGGTCCCACTACTAATAAAAGTCTAGACAGTTCTATGTTGGCATTTCTGATGACCAACAGATGATAAATGAAAAAAAATGATACTTTTCTCAAGATAGTAAAAGGTCAAGTCCAAAGTCTAATGCATGTAAACTTCAGCTTTGTCTCTTCTCATAGCTCTGTCATCACACAGGTTAGAAATCCAGGAATAAGACGAGGACCCAGGCTTTTCCTTACTGTCTCTTCTACCTTCTCCCCATTCCCTAGTTGTGATTTCTGGCCTTTCTAAAGATGGAGGGAGGTTGGGAAGCAAGAGGCAAGGGGAAGGTGGGAAGGTGGGAAGATGGAATAAGAAGTTCTAATTTGGGTTACTGGTGGTGGCACACATCTACTATCCAAACCACAGAAGAGGTGGAGGTAGGAAGATCGTGAGCTAAGGCCAGTCTGGGCAAAAGTATGAGACACTATCTGGACAATAAACTAAAGCAAAGATGAAGAGGCATGACTCAAGTG
Organism: Castor canadensis; assembly: GCF_047511655.1. Classification (NCBI taxonomy): domain Eukaryota; kingdom Metazoa; phylum Chordata; class Mammalia; order Rodentia; family Castoridae; genus Castor; species Castor canadensis. The sequence continues at coordinate 130,501,213 of NC_133393.1, read as the reverse complement.
GTAGAGCACTTACCTCGCAAGTGTAAGGCCCTGAGTTCAAACCTCAGTACCATGACCACCACAAAAAAAAAGTTCTAACTTGAGTGCTATTATAATCAGTCATTAGAATCCTCTGAGTATTGTAGACACCCAAAGGACTTTTCTCTCATGGGACATTTTGTTGACTTTTCTTTTAAAGATACCTCCTACTCCTATCATTACAAGGCATCTCTTGAGAACTGTTCTGTTGATTACAGTTACACTTTCCCAAACTAGCCACTTAGGATTTCATTCTCTTGACTTCTAGTGGTACATCCCCGACCGGAGTCATGGTGCCCTTCCAGACAATTCTTCCAAGATGAACCAATCTGCCTTTCTTGCGAAACATCCTTATTTGCTCCAGCAAATTTTGAAAGTGCTGTGCATCTACAACATAGCTCTATCCTATCCAGAAAAGGGCAGCATAGTCAAATTCTCCTGTGTTTTTAGGTATGGGTCAGACATTGGGACCTATGTTGCTTAAAGTCCTGTAAACACATGACGAGCTTTCTAGGTGGTCTCATTAAATGATTTTCATTTGGCTGGTGCAAAAGAAGAAAGGTACCTATCTGAGTGGGGGCAGGGGAAGGAGGATAAAGACAATAAATTTATAATGTTTTCCAAAGAAATCTGCAGTGCCAGCTTTAAAGTCTCTCTTGACTGGCTGGAGTTGATAACCTGGTGATAGCATGGATAAAACTATCTCCCTGTCCTCTTAGCAGATCCCTGTATAGGTGAGCTACTGCTTTGTACAGAATGAGGGGTTTCTTGATACTGCCTGTGTTGGGTCTCTTCAGTTACACCTAGACAAAAAGAAGTGTCCCATTTAATTTCTCATTGTACCTGACTTAATATACTCAATCAATAGTAGTATAGTTTACAAGAAAGACAGCAACTAGCAAAAGGAACTAAAGACAAAAGCTAGCCATGAACGGAACCACTGAGACTTACTCATGTTATTTATAAAGCACATGACCTAAAAAATAAGGAAGGAGAAAAGCAAAGTATTAGTTTTATGCATCATTTATTAGCTTCATGTGGTGAGTTTTACAGCCATTAGAATGTAGACAGAGATTGAATTTCACGTGTAAAAAACTTATTTTGCTTTACTGCTCAGTTCATGACCAATTAATTTCCCCTGTAAATTAATTTCCCCTGTAAATACTTATCTGTGCTCAGGCTCACACTTGTCCTTTGGCTTTTGTTGTGTGTGACCTCTACAATACTTGTTTTGCCCAGTGACTGTCTGTTGTCAGCTGCTTTGTAATGAGCTCAAAGACATTAAGGCCACCAGAAAGATGCTAGTGAATTGAGTTCCAATTAAGAAAAAAGAAAAAGCAGCTCATGTTGAATGTCTGTTCTCAGATCCATGCTCAGGAATTAATTGTACGTTTTATCATGGGAAAACTCAGAATTTAAGGGGGATTAAGGGAAGATAACAGAGGGGGTGAACCTGTTCAAAGTACACTGTAAGCATCTATGGAATTGTCACAATGAAACTTCCTTGTATTATCAATGTATGCTAACAAAAAAAAAACTACATTGACATTAAAAAAACCTCAGAACTCCCTGAAATTCTTAAACATTCTGACAATGCCTTAACCCCAGTGTAACTCAACCATGGTCATATTTTGGAATGACTAGAGGAACATTTACAATTCCCAGTGCTCAGATTGTACCCCTCTCTAATTAGATCAGAATCTTTGTGCTTGAACTCATGTATAGTATTTTTAAAACTCCCAGGTATTCTAATGTGCAGGGTTGAGTGGTACCATGAATATCTTTTGTGTGGACTGTAGCTTCTACTCATTCATAGCAAAACAATAATTAAAACTTTCAAAACCCCATCCATCTACCTGGAAAGCAGATATGGAAAGATTATTGCTTAGTCTGTGTTTGGTTTTGCCTACTCAGTAGCTTTAAAAGTTGGACCCAGCTTTGAAAATACTCAGGAGTTCTAAGAATAAAAGTTGAAATGTTCAGTTTCTCTTGAAAACTGAGCGATTCTGGCCACCGTAACCCACTTCCCCCTGTGACAAGCAGCTGGTGCTGGCAGAGGCTGACCACTTTAGAAGGAACCTGGGCTTTCCAGTTTACCCACAGGCTTCACCCACCTGGGTTCTCAGCCTGGCCTCAATAGGCAGAGCTCTAGACACCTGCTATTGTGTAAATTCAGAGAAGTACGTCAAAGCTTAGCTCCCTTTGTCTCTTCCATTTTCAAATGCAGGAACTCTAACTTGTGCCAAAGAGCCTTCTTTGATCTGAATGACTCAAGCAATCCCTTCACCCCTGGATTGTTTAAAAGGTTATTATCAGGTTCCTCTCTTCATTCTCCACAGTCTATTCTCCCACCTCAGAGTTTGTCCTGTTCTTTTGCTTTAAAAATAAAAACAAAGCATGAGTAGACATCTGTTCTCCAAAGACTGTTGCTTCTCAAGGCTGAGAGCCAGATGTCTGCTTTGTTTTCCATTTAGAGCTCCGCATACAGAGAAAGTTGTCGGCACAAGGCCATTCTGCTTTTGACCTTCCTAGGGCTGATTGCACAGCTAGTCAACAGTGGAGCTGAAAATAGAACCCAGGACTTTCAAATCATTGTTCTGCTCACTGGGCTGTGCTTCCTCCCATAAGGACTTAGTTAAGCAATGTCCTGTTTTGCAAAAGCAGAAATTGTAGTATCTGAATGAGAAACTGGACACAGAGGACGTGCCAGTCCCACCCTCAAGATGACACTGTAGCATTAAGGGCTGAGAATTCATATCTAGCACTGCAGATATGTTGCATGGGTGTGTTGAAGCATCAGCTTTATAATGTGTGACGTTTTGAACAAGGAGTTCTCACCATGTGCGAGGAATGTATTTGCCTGACAACCCACAGAAAGGACATTTAGAGCATTAGAAAGGTTATATGAAAATGACAGACCTTTGTACAAAGATGATCAGGGTCCTGGAATCTGGGTGCTGATTTTCAGCCTAGGGTGGCAGGTGTGAAAAGGATCCAGAGGATTGGTGGCATGCTTATTCTTCAGTCAGGGTTTGTGCATGACCCACAGAGATAGTAGGTCTAAACAACAGGAGATACCAAAGTCAAACTCAAATACAGAGACAGATCTCCAGTAAAGGAACCTAGGTTTTTGGGGGTTTTTGGCAGTACTAATGTTTGAACTCAGGGTTTCATGCTAGCTAGGCACTCTACCTCTTGACCCATACACCCAATCCTTTTTTTGATCTCCACCTCCAGAGTATTTAGGATTATAGGCGGAACCCAGCCTAAAGGGCCTTTCATTTGGGAATAAACAAAGAACAAAGTAGCAATCCAGATCACACATACGCAGGTGGAAGTGGCCTCTTATATGTCCAGAGAACAAAGGAAAGGATAGGGGTTTTACGAGGAGAGAAAAGATCACCTGACAATCCATGACATTCGGGCTTTATGTTCTTGCAGAATGCTCCCCTTGCTTTCCCTTTACCCCTGGCCTCCACTTTAGCAAGATGTGACAGGTTGGATTCCATTTTGAATGATGAATTTTCACACAGTGCTAGGAATGATCGATATTTCCCCAAGCTCCTAGGAAGAGTACAGAAGTCTCTCTTCTACAATCACCTTGTGCAGAGGGCTTTCCAGTTCTTTAGGGATCATTCCATTGTGTGGGTTCCCAGTGAGCATCTTGAGGGCAGGAGTGTATGGTCATCATTGATTTTCTCCATTGTCTAGCACATGCTCCTCCCTGGAAACAACAGAGTGGAGTCCAAACTTTCCACGTCTGAGCCCTGTATCCACTACATCCCAGCTGTAAAACTTTGGATAAGTGACTGTCTCTGTGTTTCAATTTGCTCATCAGTAAAACAGATAGCAATAACAGTCTTACTTGAAAGAGTCATTATAAAATATAAATGAATTGCTACTTGTGAATTGCTTAGAAAGACACTTGCTTAAAGATACATTTATTAAGTTCAGTTAGAGGCAATCAATTCATAACATATGAATGGATGAATATTCTAACTAACAATATACAGTAGTTAGAATATGCCAAATGACTTGCTAAAGCACCTTGCATGTACTACCCCCACTTAATGCTAAAAATAGGCACAGGAGACCCTTAATCCTAATGGTTCACATTACAGAAAAGCAACTGAGGCACAGGAAGATTTGGACACTTACTCAAGATCGCACAGCTGGCTCGTGACAGAGGAAGCATTTGACACTGTTCTGATCCTACATTTTTAACAACAATTCTGCCAATTAGGAAGAATTTCTATTATTTATTTCCTAAGAAAAATACTAAGGTGAAAGCTGCTTTGTGTGCTTTTTAAGAGGCTTAAACATAATCATTTATTGACACTTTGAAAGCAGTAAAAAAAAATACACATGTGAGATGATAGTGATGACTAATAAACACATGAGAAATCTGTAGCCTCATTTAGCATATCAAAAGGTGTTAAAAATAATAATTAGCCATGGGAACCAAAGAACAAGTAAAACCAGTCACCAGTCATTTTGACATACCAAAATGCAATTTGATTTGTGAGTGTCACCTATTCAAGATAACAGCCACTAAATAAATTAACAAAAGACTGTGCTGAGAACTGGGGCACCATCATCCTTTGCTTTGCCTTTGGTAAAATATTCTTAGCATATATATATTTCACATTTTTTAATCTCATTGAATAGTTTCCCCAGTCACAAATATAAGTAGAAATGATGGGTTACTTTTTTTCTTCTCAGATTGGAATATTCTAAAGTCATGAAAAGCAAACCAAACTTGAGGCTGGGTGATAGGTTTCTTAGCTTCTCTACCAAGTAAGTCTCTTGAGAACCTGTAGCAAGTTTCTCAGTCTACCGAGGCCTCAGGTTTCTCTGTATAAAAATATAGCATTGGTGACATTGGTTGTAAAAATGTCTGGTATCTTTAAATATTTTTCATTTCCTTCCTGGGAATTTTTTTATTATAGAACATATTTTTCTCATCCAGACTCTCCCATATATCTCAGCATTTTTGAAACCAGGATGTTTCATAATTAAACATACATTTAATCATGTTTTTCTTTTTCTTCCTCCTTGTCTTTTTCCTCTGATTTTTTTCCCTGTAACATTGTGACTAAATTGATAATGCAATCTTCAAATTAAAGCAATAAAAAAATTCAAACAAATACCACCAGCACCAGAAAAACTGACTAACGCTGCACCACAGTTTAGTTGATGTACAAATGGACTGGATCATTGACAGTTAGAGGAAGAACACTTAAAGTGTCATTGTGCTTAATTTCTTTAGAGTTCAGGCCCTTTTCCAGGCAATAAATTCTATTTTCTCTGTAGCAACTACGATCTCTGGGTTTTCCCTGCCATTGACACCAATACTGTCTTAGTAACAAAGTACTTTTGGAAACAAAAATGTCTCAGTGCATTTGACTCAGTAGTCACCTATCTGAAGCCAAGTCTGTGGGAAGCCAGGCCATTTCTCTGCAGTCAGTAGAGACCAAGGGGTCTCTCTTCACCCCAGGCATAGCCAAGTGGGAGAACAGCTGGTCTTTGTTTTGGGAGACAATGGGGTGAAAGTTGGCTCTTAGATAGAGATTTCTGTTTATAATGTCTGAAACCATGGCAGGTACCAGAATTTTTGAAGGTTTTATTAAAAATAGAGATGCTTTTTGCTGGGATAAGTTGTAATGAAAGTAAAATTCACTCCTTAGTTGATGTCTTCGTGCTTCAGATGTATATAAGATGGATCACATTTTCCTGCTAACAATTCTTCTATGACTTTCCTTTGCTGGCCAAATAAAGTCCACACACTTCAGCACTGTTAACTTGACCCAGAATTTTGTGTAGTTGTTCTATGACCTCATCTCACTCTTTTGCTCTTGGAATGTCTTTCCCACATCTTCACCTGGGCAGGTTGTTGGTCAATTTCAGCTCAGATGCCATCTTCCCTTGGTAGCCTTGAGTACCTTATTAATCAGGGTTGAAGCCTCTCCTTTAGGATCCCCCAACACCCCATGATTCCCCTTGTTTAAGAGACTCTCAAACCTGGCTGTTCAGTGGGATAACCTGGAAAGCCATCAAAACACAACCCATGCACAGACCCTGCTAGCAGAGATTCTGATTCTGTTGTTCTGGTTGGGAGTCTCTTCAGTGGACCCAAGTAATTCTAATGTGCAGCCAATGTGAGAGCCACTACTTTACTGTAAAACCTTACAACTCTCTCAACATTTTTGTGTTTATCTTCCCAAAGATTAAGTTTCTTGAGAACTGGAATTTGTATAAATATACTTATCCCCTGAGATTTACAAATGCTAGGTACTAGAAGGTGTTCAAAGGATTTTATGAATAATGACTGACTGATTGAATAAATGAATAACACGTATCCCAACCTAACTATATTTAGAAGTTCCCTATTCATGCATTTATTTGAGTTTAGAAGTTGTGGAAAATATCAGAATTAATGTGGATACCAGGTGTTTGTGGATAAAATGTGTTGTCTGAGAGAAGTGTCTAAGACACCAAATAAAATATGGCCTGAAATAAAACCTGGGAAATTTTGAATTAATTAAGATCAGGTGCTGAAAAAATAGAACAATGAAATCTGAGCTTAGCAGGAACTTTGGGATAGAGCCTAGTGAAAGAGATTCAGGAGGTAGAGATGAGCAGAAGAGCACAGCCAACTCAAGATGTAGGAAACAGCTTCTACGTCACACAATGAGCATGCAATGCACCTAAAATCTATCAAGAAGACACCTGGTTTTCTCTTAAGACACAGCATCCAAGGCCTTGAGGTCAAGGTGTCCAGCTAGCCTGGGAGAGAATCACCTTAATTGGAGTTCAGCTTGAGCATCATGGCACATAGATGTGCACTACATGCTCTGTGAATCTGCGCTTTGGTGATGACAGTGTGTGGTAAGTGATGTGTATGATTTATCTTATTTCATACACGTGATCAGGTTTATGAAATAGACTCTATTATCTCCAATTTCATAGATGAGGACATTGTAGTTCAAGAGAGTTGAGTAAGTGATCCAAGTTACCTGCAAACAAATGGTAAATGTCACCTTCTAAAGGTTAGTAGACATTACTGACCTGACCCTGTAGGAAGGAAAGGTCTTGAAGGGGCTGGAGAGTTAGAGATCTGGGATCTCAATCCAATGGGAGGCTTTATACCTCAAGTCCTGCCAGTGGACTAGGAGACAGCAAGTGAAGGAGCCTGTGCTGCTGGTCAGCAAGTGTTTTCCTTTTTAAGAACACTTACTCATCTGGACCTAAATCACTTAATGACCCTAAAGAGTGAGGACAAAACACTTCCACATCTAAACTCCCAGTGAATTTGTTTCATGCAAGCACCATGTCTTTCCTCAGAGAAGAAAAGATGGACAACTTAGAATACTTAGAGTTCTTAGACAGAAGAATGCTTATGTATAAGCCTGTACTTTTATTAAAAATAAAGAATGAATTCTTACCATATTATTTTCACAGTATGAGAATTGGCTATACTTCTTTAATGTCTCATCAAAATTTTAGTCTTGAATTATTGGTTTGTCACATTCAGGGGAATTCCCTCTTCCTGGACTTCCCTTTTGAGTGTTCACACTCTTATGTTCAGGCAAGCTTGTCCTCTTTCTTATTTTAAAACACATTTAGTTTCCAAAATAAGGTCTGATCTAGTTATTTGTTTAGCCAATCAGTTTAGTCTGTCTATATTAAGGTGTGATGAAGATGTCTGGAGATTTTAGTTTAAGACATCTTCCCCTATTGGTTGCCCGTGATGACTGGTCTGCCTGAATAGTTCATGCAGTCACAGTCTTCTTGCCAAACATGTCCTCCAACCTGTGCACCCTTCCTGTCTCTAAGAGATGCTGGGAGTAGGTTGGCATTAGGGAATTTCTTCAGTTGATTGAGAAATAACTTGTTTTCTGAGCTCAGTTCAATCTGAGTTCAAATTCTGACACTGCCATTTTTAAAACATATTTCTGGGGCCAAGGAAAATTTAGCACATGTTGGTTTCCTTCCTTGCTTCCTGTGTTGAAAAATAGTGCACCCTTCTTTGATCATTTCTATGATCCAATCATAGGAACATTCAGTCCAACACACCTATGCAGAAAGCACACATTTACAGATTTTACTCTCCTCTGCCTTTGGTTCTTTAACAAGACAGGAATTGAAAGCCTTCTTATGAGCAGTCTGTATTTCATGGAGATTTATTATTTGACCTTTCTCTAGAATGTGGATGTTATATTAGTCTTGACTTCCTGATGTGTGAAAAAATACATCCCTTCTCTCTCAGTCTGTGTCTTCTGATAACAAATTCAGACATGCATTTTCTAGATAATAAAAGAGAAGGTGGCTGCTACTGGCATTTATAACTGACCTTATTTCAAGATTTTGGTTGGGCAACCCTTACCTCACTTTCAAGAGAAAGGAGCTGTGTGTCATGAGATCTCTCTAGAGGTGGTGAGAACAATTGGCTGGGTCTGACCTTGGCATATCCACTTACCCCGCTGGCCCTATTTTCCCCTCTGTGAAAGAGAGATAATGCCACATGACATCAATGGTCCAGCCCTTCTTTTAAGTAGCTGTGTCTGGTTCATGCTGATTTATAAGAAAATAAGCTGACTTGCCTGAAGATAAAAAGATATTAAATGGCAAATATTTCACAAGAGAACTGGTTATCCTCTCCTTGCTCTCTTTTATGTCTAGGATATAAAATTATTATAATGATTATTTTTCACCACCCACTTAATCCCATAAAACACCTCTCACTATATAAATGCACGTGGTCTGTTTCCCTGTAGCAATTACTTATTTTACCCATGGGAATCAGGTCTTTGCTAAAGCCTAGTAAGAGAGCATGCCAGCTTCCTGTTAATGGACTGTATTTTTCTCTCTGGCAATGGTCTCATGGTTGAGACCATTTCAGCATCATTGTATTGTTTTCTCCCTAGGGGAGAATTACCAACCAGTATTGAGGTGTGCCAAACACCAGTTGCTGGTGAGAATGAGAATAAAGGATAAGAAGGGCAGTGATATTTATTAGTAGGTGTCTTGGTTCAGGCTGCTATAACAAAATGCCATGGATTGGGTGAGTTAAACCTCTTGGTTCCGGAGGCTGGAAGTGTTGGTATGGTTAGGTTCTTGCCAAGGATTCTCCTTCTGGTTATGTCCTCACGTTTCCTTCATAGGTGCAATGTGAGAGAGAAGGGGAGGAAGGGAGGAAAGAAGGTAGGAAAAAGGAAAAGAGGGAAGGAGAGATCTTACATTTCTTTCTTGCTTGAAAGAAATAAGGGCATTAATCCCATTGTCATCATTTCACCTAAACCTAATTACCTCCCAAAGACCCCACACCCAAATACCATCACCATGTGGGGATAAGGGCTTCACTATATGAATCTGAGAGAAATATAAACATTAAATAACAGAGTAGGAATAATGAAAATTTTAGATTGTACTTTTTAGGCCTCTCCATATTGCTTTGGGATAAACGAATGCATTTTACATAGTTCTCTCATTTCTTCCTTTTTATATTTATCATCAGCCTTCAGAGCAAAACTTACACCACATTCACAGCTGAGGAAATAGAGGTTCAGAGGTGTTAATGAATTATTCAACATCTCCTAAGGCTCTGACTGCCAAGCCTATATACATTTCATTTGTGATTGTGAATTTCCTAGGAACTCCTAAATGTGCCTGTAGTGGGTAAAGAAAAAATTGTCTTAGGACATGGAGAAACCCTGCAATGACCTGTACTTCTGAGACAAGCCTGTGTGAATGGTGTGATGTATTCTATGCTTGTAAACTTCAAGGAGAGACCCACTCATTGAACTTGGAAATAAATAATGAAATATTTCATACCCTATGCCAAGACAGTTTTGAATCCTTTTTCCCAGTAGAATCACAGAAATAAGAGATGATTTGAGATGTCATAACAATGGATACCATTGATTGAACTTGTTATGTTCCTGAGTCTGTACTATGTACTCCGTAAGTGTAATCTCATTTACCCAGACAATGCCCCTATGAGATGGTTACCACTCTCTTATGCAGTCATGGGCGTTGAGAGACGTATAGAGAGATGGTGAAGTAACGAAGTCATATGGCCTAGAAAAAGGAGAGTTTGAGTATATATGAATCTAAAGCAAAATAGCAGACAATGTGTCCATATTATAGGGCAGACTGTGACTCAGACAGTCCCGTTCTCTCTTCTCATTGCATCAGCACTTCCACATGGCAACTTGGAGAACTTGTAGGAATTACCACTTGAATATAGAATGTCCACAACAGGTAATCACAGTTACGGGAAAAGTTGACACTGTTCTCACTGTACTTACACTCATTAAAAACAGAAACTAAAAGACAATAAGGCAAAGGGGAAAGTCCCTCTCCCAAATGAGGTCATTTAAGCAGTAAAACATTCTCAGCAATTATTGAGAGGAAACAGAACTGATTAAATCTCAGAAATATAACTATGAAGCAGCCTTCTCCAGAAGCCACTTCCCTTGCAGCATTTCCCTGAAAGATCACTTATTTCATTTAACAGTTTCAAAAGTAATGAGGAATAATAACTTCTACCAAGCTAGACTGATTAGAAAATGAAGAATTACTAACAATAAATTGTTTTCAGTTGATTGAAGCCTGAAGAAGCCAAATCTAGCAGGTCACCATTAAGGCCATGTATGTAAATATTGCCCTTGGATTTCTCAGTAATAACATTTAAACAGTCCTGGTTTAGTCCAAGATTATTTGCCTTTAAATGCTCAACTTACTTTTTGTCATGGCTACCACCCCTTATAAAGAACTGATTATTGTAGCACATCTTTTCATAGGAACTGAGTGAATTTAAAATATATAATGACCTTATATCACAGATTTGGGAGACAGGGTCAGAGATAGCAAATGAATCAGAGTTGGGCAAGTACCACATCCACTTATGTCCACTCTGCTGTGTAGGTTGAAAGACAGCAAATGGACTCCCTGGAGTCCTATGGAATTGACTGAGAATTTGTGTCTCTTCAAATTCATATGTTCTAGCCATAGCCCTCAATGTGATGGCATTTGGAGTTTGAGGTAATTTTAGATAAGGTTGTGAGAGCAAGGCTTTCATGATGGGATTATTATCTTTATGGGAAGAAGAAAACCAGATCTTTAGAACTGTAGGAAATAAATGTATGTTGTTTAAGTCACTCAGTTCATAACATTTTGTTATAGCAGCCCATGTTGAATAAGACAGACTGATCTTAAAGTGTTTGCCAGCCACTCTGTCTTACCAACAATACTCATATGAATTTCTTGAAATGGCAGAAGCCAAAGCTTCAGTGCCTATACTAACTTAGAAATTTCATCATATTCAACTTAGTCCTAGAGCATATAGGCATTTTGGAATGTGAAAACAAATTCATTCATTTATCAAGTTATGTATTGAGCACCTACAAATACGCCAGGTATTTGAGGCATGTGGAATAGATGGAGGAACAGGACAAAGCCATTGGAAAACAAACAATACAAAAATACCAAATGCAAAAAGAGCCAGAGGACAAAAATATAAATATATAAGCAACCATTGACACCATATGGCTTAGCAATAAATTCCCAGCATTGACTACATGCCACAAACTGTGCCAAACACTGGGTTCATAGTTTAATGGAGAAGGTCATGGGAAGGGCAGAGAAAGGGAGAGAGAGAAGAGTGCACTATGGGCATAGAAGGAGACCTGCTTGGTAAGGGTGGCATACAAACTATAAGAAAAAGAAACATTCCTTAGATGCAGAGGGAATGGCATGGACAAGAACAGAGAGCTGGAAATGGGTCTATTTGGACAAAACTGGATGATCTGGTTTGGTATATAGATTAGTGGCAGTATTTTAGCACAGTTGGGTCTTTCTCATATAAGTGGATCCACATAGTGAGAGCTGGCCTGAATTCAGAAAATGAAAACCATAGACTAATAGAACAAAGAGTGAACCAATCTTCTGATTTTTCATGCTATCACTCTTCCCTATAAATCATCCTTTAACCTTAGAGCAGACCACAACTGAGGATATAACTAGGGCTACCAGAGTAAACTTCGGGCTAGATGACATAGGCCAATCCTGATTTCATGTCTATCCCTTTATTCCCAGTGTCTTAATATACTCACACATATTAGTGCATATTCCATTTGGAAATGTGTAGTCTGAGAAGCACTTAGAAACTTCCCTGTAGAAAAACATCTTCCCAATTGGCCTTCTTTTGGGCTATGAATTAAGACCAGGAGTGGGTAAACACAAATCCATGTTCATATTCTCAGAGAGAGGAACAGTGCTCTAGAGGAACAATATGTGAATAAACATGTTTTGCTTGGTGTGGTAGATGTGAAGAAGCATCAGCCAGATTCCTCTTAAGAGACATTCCATGCAGCCATAGCAGTTGATGAACACATCACTCTTGGTCATTGCCCCTCAGTGTTACCCTCAGCTATAAACATCTAGTTTGCCCAGTCAAACCCTTCCCAGGACAGCATGCATCTGATGACTGATCCAGGCAGGGGCAGAAACATTCAGTAATTTTGCCTGACCTGGAACAACTCTAGCAGATAATATGCTTTCCTGAGCTCTGTTCTGGGTTGCCTAAAGTTTTTATTATGTCACAGCTTGACTTGTTACTCAGCCCAATCCACTTCCCACCCCTTGCCTTTCATGAGAGCTCATTCATACTAAACATCTTACATCCTAAATTCTGTTTATGTGTTTGCTTCAGGGAATAGGGATATGTCAGAAAAGGTTTGAAGCAAAAGTTATAGGAGCTTGAACCAGAAAAAGAGTGAAGAATCCCACAACTCAGTGACCAGTAAGTATCTGGCTATGGAGAGATGTATCCATAGGTCTCTGGTACATGCAAGAGAAGAAGGAATTAATTTGTTCACTCAGCAAGTAAACATTTGAAGAGCAGCCACCAGGGGCCAGGCACTGGGGTAGGCACTGGATGTAGGGAATGCAGAAGGCAAATACATGTTCCCACCCACAAGGGGGTGTAGACCAGATTTGTATACTTAGAGAAATGAAAACTTCCTTAAAAGTGCATTCTTTTAAAAGTAGCATTGCTTTTTATAAATTAATCTAGATCTAAACATAGTTTATACTTCAAAAATTTAGGTTTCCAAAGCAAACAAATAAAAGAAGAAGGGGGGAAGGAGGAGGAGGGAGAAGAAAAGGAAAAGGAGGAAAGAGGAGAAGAAGGAAGATGAGGAGGAGGAAAAAAGAGGAGAAAGCCTCCATGTAATTCCACAATGACAAGAGGATCTAGGAGCTAATAGTATAAAAACATTTTCTGTTCTATTCACTTCTTAATCCAAGTGAAGAGTATTGTTTATGGGAGTAAATTCCAATGGAAGTCAATCTCCAGGAGCCCCAGTACACAAAAGAAGAAAGCAAGACTCAGAGGTACCACTTAAGGTGACCCAGGAGGGGAGCAAAATCCAGGTATCTTGACTCTGTTGCCCTGTAATCTTTATTTAGATCCTAAACTTGGCTTCTGTTGTAAAAAGAGAATGAGATACTTGGAGAAAAATAAGTATTAATTATAATAGTAACTGAATCTGGACTGGTTGTTACAATGGCTAAAATAATGAAGACATAAGGAGATATGCCCTGAAACTTTTTGAAAGACAACAAGAGTTTAGGGAAAGGTTGCAGTTTGCATTTTAAGGGTGAGGTATGAGGATATTTATTGCTCTGTAGCAGAGGATGCCCTGTCTGCCTCCAATAGAGCGCTTTCCACAAGCCCAATATTCTTGGAAAATAGGGTTACACCATGGAGTCTCCCTAAACCTCATTTTCAATTTTCCCTGTTCTAAGAAATAATTATTATCACTTTCCTACAAAGATTGATCTGTGTATGTGTTAACGACTTGGTATCTTCACTTCCATGGGATCCCCTCTAATTTTCTCTACCAATCCACATTCTCAAGTAGTTGAAAACATCACCTTAAAAAAAAAAAAAAAGAAAAAACCAAAGTTGCTATATCTCTTTCCTGACTATCACAATGATCAACTGCCTCACACACAGACTATAGGTATATAGCAGATAGACCCATTATCAGATCAACTGCAGTGCATTTGGATTTCATTTTTTGCTAAAATGAACAGTTCCCAAAGCATTTCTGAAGTGGTGGTAAAATATTTCTGTAATATATAGGCCAACTCAGTAATAATACAAAATGTACTTAAACAACTATTAAAACTTTGTATCTTGTACAAATATTTGTCTTTTGCAATTATTTTCCTTGTCATTTTTACCAGTATAATACATAAAGCCAAAGAAAACAATAATGGTGCTGATAATATAGGGTTTCTTGTCAGATTTAATTCTACCCAGTGGTGAAGAATTTTTTCAGTTGTGGTTTAAAAATAATTACATATATATGTGTATATATAAAAATATGTCCATGAATTCTTTGACAGAAGGGGGAATCAAGAGATGGAGTTCATTTCCAGTCCCCTTAAACCTGGAAGGTCTCTGTGCTGTCTTGACCAATACAATGATGAGAAGAGATGCTGGGTGACTTCTGAGGGTAGGCTGGGTAAGTACATTGCAGCACTTGCCAGCCTTTCCTCAAACAGTCCATGTGGAAGTTTTCACCCCTTTGGAAGAAATCCATCTACCATGTGCCCACCTTGTGGAAAGACCATGTGGAAATACCAAGTAGAAAAATGGTGCCTAAAGAGCCCCACCTGGTCCACACCCCAACTGCTTGACTCCTCCCAGCATACATGTCAGACGTGAGTAAAGAAAGCTTTGTGACAAAACCAGTCCCAGCCACTATCTGACAACTGCGTGAAGATCCTAACACAAAACTACCTAACAGAGCCCAGCCAACCTCCAGATTTGTGAGGAAAAAACAAGTGCTATTGTTTTCCTCAGCTACTGTTTGGGGATGTTTCGTATATAGTAAAAACACTATTGGAACAGGTTCTAAGCACTGGAGGGTAGATGCTACTATAAGAGAACCTAAATATGGGCAGTGACTCTGGCACTGGTTGATAGGCAAAAGTTGGAAGTTGCTGAAAGAGACTTAGTAGAAACTGAGAAAGGTCAGTAGAAGCTTAAAGAAAAACTAGAAGATCATTACTGGGAACTGGAGGAAGGAACCCTTGTTAGGTAGTGGCAGAAAGTTGATCCAAACTGTCACCTGCCCTGCCATGGAAAATACCAAATATACCTAATGAACTAGTGGATTTGATCAAGAAAAATTCCAGCCAGAATGTTGAAAATGCCAAGGGGTTTCTGTTCAGCACATACAATAAGTATGTGGAGAGATGAGTTTAAGAAGGCGACTGTGAATACAACAATTTCTTTTGCTCAGCTTCTCCATGCAACAGCATTCTCAAACTTTAAGAAAAGGTGACAGGTTAAAGATCAAATCCAAAAGCCAAAGTGCCTTTGTTAATATCTTAGGGAGACAAAGTTCCTCTAAGGATTTAAGGGCATGCAGGCAAAATTTCTCAGTTAAACAATGAGGCTTTTAATAATATAAGGTTTTGGTCCCATAACCACTTACAGGGATCTGGGTGTAGAAGGGTTTTTATCAGAGATTTGTAGGTAGGGATTCTGCCTAATAGCGTATATGCTAATAGAAATCATAGGAAGTCAATAGAGTGTTTAATAGAATTGTCCTAACATATATTTTGCCATCTTGAACTAAAGAGGACAGAAATAAAGTCAAATGAAAATAGGCCCAAGAACCAATAACCTAAAGGGGAGACCAAGAAAAGTGGGGAATCCTTCCTAGGCAGTGGGACTGAGACCTAAAAAAAGAACTGAGAGTGTTTGCTGGCTGGATTAAAGAGTTGCTATGAACCAATGACTATTGTGTGTTCTTATTTTTCTCTGCTTTAAACAAAAGCATATGTAGTGGCTAGCCTATGAATATCCCCTAATGAATGTTGGATGTGTAGGTTCCAAATAACTTGTCTCTTAGTTTAAAAGTCTTCAGTTTGAGAAAGAAACTTCACCTGAAGGGCTACATCTGTATCTGTGTCTGATTCTCGGGAAGCGTGTGCATGAGTGTGTCTTATATATGAGAGAAATGTAAATAATTTGTAGTCAGTAGTTGGACTTTGAAATTTTAGAACACATTCATAATTTTTAATACATGTCCCATAAGAGATGGAGTTTAAATCCTATTTCTTGAATATAGACTAGCCTCGGTAATTCACTTCTACGGATAGAAAAGGATAGAAAGTGATGCTACATTAATTACAAGGCTAGATCTTTAAAGGTAATGCAGCTTATCCTCACTCTCTTGGAATGCTCACCCTTGCAACACAAGCACCCTGTTGTGATGAAGTAAAGGTTGCATGGAAAGTCCCAGAAGGAAGTAAGCCAAGACCTCCCCTTCTTCATGCTGGCTCAACTTGCAGGCAACAGCCATCACCAGCTTGCCAGGCATGTGAGTAAATCATTTCCTTAGCCCTCCATGGAGCTTCCTAGGTGAGACTATGTGAAACAGAGATGAGTCTTCATGGACACGCCTGCCCAAATTGCCAAGTTGTATACCAAAATGAGAGATGGATTTGCTTTAAGCCATTAAATCCGGGGTGGCTTGATACATACCAGTAGTAACAGGAATAATGTCAATACCAATTTCTCTACTCCTTTCCTTAATTTGATCAGTGTCAAGTCTGTCCTTACAATGCCAATCTGTAGGTAAACATTTGATGACAATGAATGAAAATAGATAGCAAATACATATGGTTGGAATCCATTGATAGATTGGTAGGCTAGGCCCCATTCTATATATTTAACATGTATTTATTCATTTCATTCTGACAATTCTATTAGGAAAATACTTTCATTATTTCAATTTAATTGATAAGAAAATGGAAGCCCAGAGAAATCAAGTAACTTGACTAAGACCACACAGGGTTCCCAAGCCCTATCTGTGCCTCTCTGCTTCTTATAACTGGAATCTTTCAACTTTTCCACTTACCATAAGCATCAGACAGATTCTTCACTTCCTAATTCTACTCTTGACCTTCAGTTGAGGGAACTTCTTACTTTTACTATGCAGACCACAATCTAAATTCTGTCCCTAAACGTCAGATGTACTTAGATGGGTTAAAACTTTATAACCCACAGGCCAGATCTGGCCTACCACCTGTTTTTGTAAATAAACGGGGTTTGGTATGTTTTGTTTGTTTGTTCATAAACACGGCCCTTTTGTTCATTTATGGATTTTTCTATTTTGGCTTTGCACTACATAGAAGAGGTGAATAGTGGTGACAGAGCACATATGGTCCACAAAGTCTAAAATATTACAATCTGGTCTTTACAGAGAGTTTTCTGATCTCTGACTTGGATCCCTTTGTCACTGAACTCATGACACACTATGAAAAGGGTGCACACATATCCTTGAGAATTACAGATAGATAGACCTAGACTAAAACCTAGCTCTGTCACTTAAATGTGATGTCAGGAGAATCTCTTACCCGAGTCTTAGTTTTCTTTTTCAAAAATAGGAGAGAACAGCAAGACCTCTGGCTTAGTTAATAAATTCTAAGATATACATAAATAAAATATTATTAAGTTTGAAGAGTTTTACCAAACATTTGGATCAGGTCAAATTTTAGAAGATCATATAATTACAGGCAAATGAAATAAAAGTGCTTAAGGGCTGGAGACATAGCTCAGTAGCTCTGTGGCATGGTGCCTGCCTAGCACACACAATGTCCTGGGTATAATCCCCAGCACTGCAAACAAACAAATAAACAAACTTAATATTGTTTTAACAAACATTGTCGCTGTTAGGGCACATCAAGAGAGAACATAACTTCTATTAGGTGCAAGACACAAGTAGAAATTAGCCAGTGAAAGTCTGGCCAATGAATTAAAAATCCAAGTTGTAAATTTTCTTCTGTAGTCCAGATTTTTAAAGAAAAATCCTACAAGTAGAGATGGCTTCACAGAAAACTATTGCCCAAGACCAAATTTTGATTGATTAAATGTCAGGATTCAATAGAAGAACTTCTTGTTGCTTATTGAACTAAAGTACTAATCCTATTTTCCCCACCCTAACTGAATATTGTTCTTTGAGAATCTGAGTAAATTTAGAATCCCAAAGGTAGTGTGATTTGGCCTGATTAAAAGAATTTTTTCCATGTCTGCAGGGTCCAAGTAACTGTCAGCAAATGAGTTATTTCATTGTTCCAACAAAAATGTTTTAATATTTTGGGGGGTTGAGTTTTTTCAGCTGATCTAAGTAGTTGAATTGACTGATTATTTTCATTTCTTTGAAGAACTGAGCAGTCACATCCTGGTTTCCTGGGAGAGTTGGGAGAAGTGAGTTCTAAGAGGGAGATTTTGGCAGGGCATCTACTTGTTTTTGTCATTGTTGCTGGAAGACTTCCATCCTGGCTGTGATTCCTAGAGTCAGAGCTCTGCTCAGCCCCCAGGTGAAGCAGGTCGGCTTCATAGGTATCCATGGCATATTGGGCTAAGTGGAGGGAGTGACCTGAAGCGTGGGGATGGCTGTGCCCTGAGGAAGGAGTTGTGGGCCTGTCACACACATGGGGTGTAAGATGAGCAAGGATATGAATGTTGGCATCCTGATGAGGCAGACGGGGTAGAGCCTCTGACTACCACCCTCAAACAGGTGTGGATTCTGGGTTTCTTCACTTGAATTTCTTTTCTTTCCCTCGTTTCACTTGTCAAACACATAAAGGGCAGTGAAATGCCAACCTGATCCAACTGAAATGCCTGGAGATATAAAACTGTAAAAGAAGCTAGTGATTAGACATACGTGGAGGTGCCTGGACACCCTTGATATTGTGCTTCGTGTTCCTGTTTAACCTTTTAACTAGGAAAAAAGGTATTCATTTAATAGACACATTCAGCGAGAGAGAGAGAGAGAGAGAGAGAGACAGAGAGAGACAGAGAAAGAAAGAGAGAGATTTAATCCCAAATCATAAGGGCACATTATTTTTGTTATTGTACCAATCCAACTCATTAGTTCCTAAAAGAAATTACAGAACCTAAATGTAGAAAGATGTAAAAGTGGGAGAGTGAGATTGCTTCCTCAGAATTTGTACTCATGCAGAGCTCTTTTACGTAACTGCTAAAATAGGTTCATTAATTAATTCAGGAATGTTTATTGAACATGATGTATACCAGGTATCCATCTAGACACAGGGCTGAGCAAAAGAAACATTTTTGTCTTTGTGGAGACCTGTTACTATTCTATGGATTGAACATTTCCAGTGATCAAGAGCTAAAAGTAGACGGAGTGAATCATTTAAGACTTTTATTTGACAAACTCATTTGGAGAAACGTTTTAACAAATACAAACTCACTTAATGATCCTAACCAGCCTATGAGGTAAATACTATTATTATCATCACTCCTCTTCTACAGATGAACAACCTGAGGATCAAAGGATTTAGAGAAGCACTCAAAGACTGCAAGCTGGTAAGCAATGGGGCCACGACTTGAGCCTCATAGTCTAGGTCTGTAGTCTGTGTTCTTTACCACAAAACTACAATGTGTTTGTATAGCTTATATTTTGACTTGGTTTTATTTTTTCTGACAGGATAAAGGATCCTTTATCCTAAAATGTTTATCACCTTTATATGTTTTTTTTTTTAGATCTTCTCCTGCCTCATCTGCTGGAAATAGTAGTAGTCTATAGTCTACTATAGTGTATGCTTTGTCTACAGTAGTTTGTAAACTACTGTAGATTAGGTAGTTTTTAGTCTCCTGAATTATGTAATTTATATAGAAGAAGACAGCACCTCTTTAAGTGGGATGAACCTTCCTGGTCTTACCAACCTCTGTACCAGAATATGAAAGGCAGTGCCTGCCACATCCTACGTGGTAGGTAAGAAATAATTATCACCATCATTGCATAATTTTCTGGCTCACTGATGCTAAAAATTCCCCAGTTTCAGTTCCAGCTCAAGCTTGTTCTCTAGGGTAGGGGACCAATCAGATTTTATTGGACACATTTTCAAGATTTTCCCTAAAAGTAGTTTTAATAAGTGAGAAAGGACCACCTAGTTTTGAGGCAAGAGACGCTGGCATCACCAACAATGGAATTGGGCATTCACACAGGGCCATCTTAAAGCTGCCTCCACAGCAGTCCAGCCAGTTACTCAGTCTCTCCCTGCTGTGTGTAGAAGCCAAGCAGCTCTGCTGAGGCAGGTTTCTTGCCTTAGATCTAAAAAAAATTAATTTATGCCATTTCATCATGGAATAAGAAGTGAGGAGTTAGAAAAAAGTTTGAGTAGGGCAACAAAACTTTTCAAGTTTTTCTCACCCAGCTCATAGGGTGGTTGAATCCTCTGAAAAGTATCAGGTTGCTTCTCATTTCAAATGGAATAGTTCAACAAATACCTAATGTCAAATCCCGGTGATTTCTGGAGTGTTTCTCATAACTCCTCCTGCCATTAATGGAACGAACCTGTTTCTCTTTCTTTACATTTGGCTTTATGAGCCTTAACCAAGGTGAATTCCTTTTCCTTTGCCAGTCTTCCCTCCTACAAATTTGCCTGGTACAAAATACAATTCTGCCTGGCATGATGACACACATCTGTAATCCCAGCACTTGGGAGGCAGAGAACGGAGGATCTAGAGTCCAAGGCCAACCTGGCTACATAGTGAGGCTCAGTCTCAATAAAAAATAAAAAAAAGAGAAAAGTACAATTCCTTTCGCTTCCCCCGCTTTTTTTCTGATTTTTATTAGTGCATATGAATTCATTATGATATCTCCAAACATGCATACAGTGTACATTGATCAAATTCACCCCTCTATTACTCTTTCTGTTTCCTACTCTTTTGAAATTATCTTTATTGGGTTTCGTGATTCAATTTTCATTCATGTGTGTGGAGCACTTTAATCATATCCACCTCCCCTTCTTCCTCTCCTTTCACCCTCCCCCTCCTACTGGTCCCACCAACCCATATCCCCATTTTAAGTTCATGTCATTATTTTTTTGTCTAGTTTCCAAATATGAGAGAGAACATGTGATATTTGTCTTTCTTAGTCGTGCTTATTTCACTTAACATTAAGATTTCCAGTTCTATCCATTTTCCTGCAAAGAATAATTTTCATAATTTTCATTCTTCTTTATGACTGAATAATACTCCATTGTGAGTGTGTGTGTGTGTGTGTGTGTGTGTGTGTGTGTGTGTGTGTACACATATATGTATGTATATATCCATTCATCAGTCTACAGGCACACAGGGTAATTCCATAATTTGGCTATTTTGAATAATGGTACAATAAACACAGGTGTATGGATTTCTCTTTTGTATGCTGAGTCAGATTCCTTTGGATGTATGTCCAAGAGTAGTATGGCAAGATCACATGTAGTTCTATTTTTAGACTTTTGAGGAGCCTCCCTGCTGATTTCCATAGTGGCTGCACTAATTTATAGTCCCACAAGAGTGTATAAGGGTTCCTTCTCTCCACCTCTTCTGCACATTCAAAGCCTACCTTGGAGTTTGTCTCCTTTTTCATGACATTCCTTGGGTATTGCTCCTAAATGTAACTGGCAGCTGCTCTCCTTCCTGCTGCTCCCGCTTCACTCCTGCCTGTGGGCCAGCGCCTACAGGTGAGTATTTCCAGGCAAATAGTGGAAATCACCATTTCAAAATGAGTTTTGTTAGAAGAGCCAAAATGTAGCTATATAGAAAGCAAATGTAACAGTTGCACAGGAGCTGGGGACATAGCTCAGTGGCAAAACACTTGCCTAGCATGAGCAAGGTCTTGGCTTGTTGCGCATGGTTTGATCCCCAGTACCACAAAATAAGAAAAGAAATAACAGCTATTCAATGCGGGTATTCCAAAAGTTATTGTGTGAACTTGTGATAGAGATGTTCTTTAAAAAAGAAATTCACACTATATTGTACCGATTTTTTTTTCAACAAAGGCAGACATCTGCAAGAAAGATTTTTGAATTTAATAAATTTTAGGTTTCTTGGTGCCCATCCATGAACTGTTACCTAGTTTTTTCTAAGATAAAGAAAAATTGGCAAAAATAATTTTAGCTATTTTCCAAGATCACTCAAAGTATTTAGGCTCAGAATTGGAGTCTCTGGTACCAAACACAAATGCTGACCACTCAGGTAGGTTCCTACTTCATCCAAATGCGTTCAATCATTTCTTTTTTTCTCACTGATATCTTTGTAAGTGTTTGCTGGTGTTACTCAGGGAAGTGTTTTGTAGGTCATTAACTTAAACAAAACAAAACAGAACAAAAAAAGAGCATTTCTCTGTTTGAATTTTTCCCGAAAGCTTTAAATGGATTTCGATTGCATTATTGGTTGAGTATATTTTTGCCATAATAATCCACTTTTAGTAGCTTCATTTACATTAGCTTTCACTCTGGAGATCCATAGTAACAGGCCACTGAATTACCCAAAAGAAATTGAAAGTAATCATTGTGAATGAATTTCCATTATTCGGTCTCATCATTTCATGCTGTTTTGTCTCTCTCTCTCTCTTTTTAAACACCTGATAAAAATTAAATGCAAAGAGGGCTTTTGTTATGATTTCATTTTCTTTAGAAAACTCACTAATAATTACAGTCAGTTGATAGAGGCTGCCAAAGTGCATCTCACACAGACACACACACAGATACATACACACACACATAGACACACAGACACATTAGACACACACACAGACTCACACAATGGGGGGCACCTTTGAAATACTTTTCATCTTCTTGTGGGAACACTGTTTTAATTTGCATTAGTCTATAATATCTCACATAAATTTGATTCTCATGTAACCTAACTCATGCAAGAAATACATTTTAAGTACAGGGATCTGGAATGTTTATGGAGAAAAACTGTACTGAATCTGTTTCAAGTTACCAACATCCAAAAACAAACTTGAAACTTTAAACTCTTGGCTAAAATCCTAGGATAAATCAGCAAGTAATACTGGTAAATATTCACCAGTTTTCTATTCTATGTCAGGCCCTATTTTAAAATATTCTTGAAGGGTTATTGTTACTGTGTTTGTTGACAAGTTTTGCATTTTCATTGTACCTTATAAGTCTGGGGCCAGAATTTTTGTTATTTTTCCCCATTTTTCAGATGAGAGGATAGGATCTCAGAAGATGGGTAGTTTGCCCAAGCTTGCATGACCAGGAAATGGTTGGTCCATAATTGAAATCTTCAAAGTCTGATTTCTTGATTTTTACATTATATTATATTGTGTCTGCTAATGAATTCTAAACTGAATGGAAAAAAGGAATTAAATTATTTGTTTACTCACTGTTTTATATGGGATTATAAAACAACAGATAAACATTGTTGAACGGCTGAAAAAAATTCTCTCCAAATATATTTTTCCAATATTTGAAATGAAATTGAGTTTTCAAATAATGCCTTGAAATTAGAAGGTTTGGATTTCTTTGTTTGCTTTTGTTTATCTTCTATGGTATCTAAAGAATAGACCATTAATGAGATAACCACTGGGAGAAATACAGATACTGTCAGCCATTGTCTTCACCAAAAATATTTGGGTTCAAAGTCACATTTTGGCAGTATGAAGTCAGAACTTTGCAGGTTGAGAAACTTATAGAAATGTCTACTAGTCTCTGTTTTTAAATTGAAACTAAAGTAATAAAAAGATTATGAATATTATCCTTTTTAATTGTTAAATTTGGTTATCAATATTGTTTAAAGATGGCCCTTGTGTAATTAATCTTTTCAACAAATAGCTATTGATTCTGGCTCTATACCAAGCACTATTGAGACCAAAGAATCCAGTGGTTACTATAGCTGACCACTGTTGCCTCTTGGAGCTTCTACTCTAAAGGAAATATACAATCAAACAAATTAAAAAATAAGGATATAATGTAATATCAGGAAGTAGTCATTTTGATTTTTTGCTGTTGTTGGTTTTTTTTCTTTAGGAAGTAGTCATTTTGATGAAGAAAAAAAAAAAGCCTGATAAAAGATCAAAAACAAAAGCCTCTCAAAAACAAGGACATTTGAGGAGCTTCTTTGAGGGCATAGGGTCAGTGTAAAAGGGTGACATTCCACAGTGAGAAGCATGAGGAAGGTCTTCCTTTCTACTTTTAACCCTAAAACCTGCACATGTCATTTTTTAACCTTTTGGCCACTACCAGTTCCTTTCTCCAATATTGTTCTTTAAAAATCTATTTGTAACTAGTTGATGAAAAGAAAAAGAAGGAGAAGAAATGTCAGGGCTGGTGGAGTGGCTCAAGTTGTAGAGCACTTGCCTAGCAAGTGTAAGGTCCTGAGTTCAAACCCCAGTTACCACCACCACCAACAAAAAAAACCATGAATTCTGAAGTCTATGGAATCTGAATGTTGAAAGAAAATTCACTCTCTTAGCTCCTCCCCACAACATCATACTAGTAATACCTAATCTTTGAGATTTTTTGCAAAAATATTTTAAATTCTGCATCATCACTTTATACAATATTTTATCCCCTTTAATGAAGTTGGGCCCATGGCTCATTTCAATTTTCATGGCCTCTTAGTTACAGAGCATGTTTCTGTAACTCAGGCGTAGTCGAGGTTGGGAACACAGTGTACTATTATGCCTGAGTTAGATTGTCTGAGTAGTAACGTGGGCTTGTTACTTAACTTTTAGGAGCTGTACTTTCCCTTCTGTAAAGTAGGATAATAATAGAAAGAAATCCTATTTATTTATGAGAATTAAACTGAAATAAGAACGATGATCAATGTAAAGGACTTAGTATAGTGCTTGGAACAGTGTCATCTCTATTATAATTAAAGGTTATGGTTTCCCCCATGGGGTTATGAAGCATCTGGGTAGTGTAAGGTGCTGCCATGCTCCCAGCAGTTTCCTTGTGTGCCATGAGCCGGTTTCCTATCCCTCTACTACCTGGCCTCCCATGACAAAATCTCTGCACTGCTCAGCCAAACACCATACTAGCTGTTCCATAGCCATTGTTAAAGTCAGTTCCAACTCTGTCATGATGACTTCCCTTGACCTCGGACCTTCATTGACTTCTGTCTCTCTTGACTATGGAAGCCATGTCACGTATTATCCAAAGTGGGATACTTCTGAGAGTAAAGGAGAGACATTAATAATTACAATGGGCTAATGAGCCTAAATTAGAACTGTTCCTCTTTTTGTATCAGTCCTGGTCTTTCCAAACTGCATTCTTCACATAGAAGGTGGATGTTCCAGTTCAAACAGAGAGAGCAAATTCAACTTCCATTTGCCTTTTTGTTCTATCCAAGCCTTTAATGGATTGAATGATACCTACTCATTTTTGGGAAAGGTATCTGCTTTACACAGTTTACTGAGTCAGATACTTTTCTCTTCCCAAAATGCCCTCATAGACACACCCAGAGTGATGTTTTAGCAGTGATTTAGAAATCCCAAATCCAATTGACACATATAATTAACTATCACACATACAGACTTATTAGTGACCTCTTCTTTCTTTGTGTTTTTGACAGTGAAGACTTTAGATGGTCTGTACACTTGGTTTTATAACTACCCAAAGATTGGATCGACACTCAAAAGTTTACTTGGTCACCCTAACTCAGACTGAACTTGAATCTCAGCTAAAGGTGCTGAAAAAGCAAGTTCTTTCTCCTGGTCCTAGAAACTAGGAAATGAGGCAGTACCTGTGTTTCTTATGAGAAAAGTCTCTTTGCAGTGGCCTTGATAAAAAGTTTACCTCCCAAACTATGACTATTAGAAGGGAAATGAAGTTATCTTTGTATATATCAGAACAGTGTCAAGGAGAAAGAAGGCAATGTTTATGGTATAAAGGAAACACAGAAACAAATGTTAGAAAAGCACAGATAAGAAAGAAGTGAATGTAGGAGAAGAATACTAGTAATAACAATAATGCTAATTTTGAAACTAAAGCTAGTGTTTAAAATATGTCAATAATGCCAATGAAGTTGCAAGGATAAAAGCCATCTCAACAAGAGAAAGTAGAGCCATAGTAGGTGTTTCATGTGACAACACAGGACATGGTGACTGAGCCAGCAGAACAAGTGAGAAGTAGAAAAACAACCCAGACCCGGACCATTTAGGCTCCATATCTCGTGTGTTGGAGGATTAGAAACTGTCTTTCCTTTAATTACAAAACCAGGAATATGTCTGATTTTGTATTTAACTGCTAATGTTTAAGGTCTACAATCAAAAATATAATTATGAGCGTCAATCATTTGAAATCACCAAGATGAAATACTGCAATTTCCCAAGGTTCAAATTAATAGACTAGAAGACACTTTCAAACAAAAATTTTGTTTTCTTTTCAGACCCAAAGAGACAGTTTAGCCTTGGCTAAGATGCTGCATTCTCATAGAGTGTGTGGTCCATGAATTTGGTGCCACCTAGCAAACTGACAATTCCTGATGTGCTTACCCTACCGCTGGTCCAGGTATGAGAAGAAGGGAAGAATGAGAAGTTCCAGAACTTCACAGTCTGAGGAAGGCAGTGGTGACCTTCTGTTTATGTTTACTTCTTTTTAAATGGCTTATTTTTTATTTCAAACTCATTTGACTTGGGTTCCAGATTTGTTTTTCTCTTTGTAAACTAGACTTTGACATTATTAACAAGCCCATCTGTTTGCTTTTCTTAAATAAAAAGTAAATTGGTTTTTGTTTTAAATTTTGGGTGCTTTTAGGTTTGACTCCACTATTTATCACCTAAGGCAATTTGGCTGCAATGGTGATTTTTTTTGCTGCCAAAAATAGAGAAGACTTGTTGCTCAGGCTCTTTCTCTTTAAGTGAGTATACATGTTAGTATTTAAGAAAAAATTCTCACTGGTCTGATTTGCTGATCCGTAGTTTTGTTTTCTGCCTATTTTTAACTCATTCTTTCCTATCCTTTGTCCCTCTTTCATACTACTATCTTATTTCTTTTCATATCCCTCTTCTACATAAGAAACCCAAGATAAGGCACTCTACTTCTTCTCAAAGGATAAAAAATGGCATATTTAGGATCACACTGATTCCTGTGGCCCCTTGCACACAGGATGTGGTGCTTTAGATAATGCTTTTTATTGACTAATCAATCAGTAGTTATGAAGCACCCAGTTTATATAGAATACTGTTCATACAATATGGTTAGTAATGATAGGAATGGATTTCATGAGACATTGAGCTATTCATTGAGATAGACTTTGTTGGAAATTATGCTCTTGAAATCAATTTATAGTGGACAAATACTACAGAAGGCTGGAAACTCTCTGAAAGATTTGATTAAACACTTCTTTTAAAAGTGAATTGGAGCTGGGCACAAGTGTTTCATGCCTGTAATTCTAGCTACTTGGAAAGCACAAATCAGGAGGATTAAAGTTCAAAGCTAGCCAGGGCAAATAGTTTGTGAGACTCTATCTCAAAAATACCCAACACAAGAAATGGTGTGGAATGGCTCAAGCAATAAAACACCCGTCTAACAAGCAAGAAGCCCTGAGTTCAAACCCTAATCTCACTACTACTACTACTACTACTAATAGTAATAATTAAAAAAGTAAATTTCACTATTGTAAAGCTTGGTATTTATCTGTGAATCCATCCTCTCATACAACTGGCAGTACCAACCTTTGTAAAGTATGCAGGTAACAAATAGATATTCTAGGAATAGTAAAAGTCCTGCTTTCTCAAATGTCCTCTCCTCCCTCTTCCTCTGTCATGCTACAGAAATGTCTTCTTCTCTAGAATGACCTTGCCTTTTATTCCAAGCAGTATTTTACCACCTAGGAATAGCTACTTCTTATTAGGTACACATTAGAAAGAACAGCTGATCCTATCTTCAGATGGTAGGATAAAAAGGCCATGAACAATGTTGACAAGAGGACTCTTTCTCTTTGACTTAGTGGAGTGGTCTGGAGAGCTATAAGAAAGGTCACCTTTTAAAAAAAATTTTAATTATTTTTCATTTATTCATATGTGCATACAATGTTTGGGTCATTTCTCCCCCTAATCCCCCCCTTCCCTCCCCCCACCACTCCCTTGTTTCCAGGCAGAAACTGTTCTGCCCTTATCTCTAATTTTGTAGAAGAGAGAGTATAAACAATAATAAGAAGGACAAAGCATTTTTGCTAGTTGAGATAAGGATAACTATACAGGGAGATTCCTAGCATTGCTTCCAGGTACATATGTGTTACATTTTAAGTTGGTTCTTCTCGAACTGACCTTTTCTCTAGTTCCTGATCCCCTTCTCCTATTGGTCTCTGTCTCTTTAAAGTTTCTGCATTAGTTCAAGAAAGGTCACCTTGAGCAGCTCTAAGGAAGGGACAGAATATGAGGTCTTTCAACAAACAGCATTCCTGATAAGAAGGAGCATATGCCAAAGAAGGGAACTGAAGGAACAGCAAGGAGGGATCCACCCGTGCTCTGCAATTTACATTTTCCCCAATCTGACTAGGGAAGTTTCAGTAGATGATGCAACTTGTTGGGGAGACTGGAAAAGCTTTATTAAGCCATTTAAGTAGGCTGACTCATACAGGGCAATTCATCCAGGTTTTCCTAGGATAGCCCTGGTATTGGAAGTGAACGTCTCTTATTCTGAGAATCTCCTCACTCCTAGGTACATGGGCATGGTTGATCACTCAAGCTTATACTCTAGATACTGAAAACACCGCCATCTTATTCACAAGTAATTTTGCTAGGAAGTATTCATAAAATCATCATCATTATAAGTTAGATCAAAAGGGTATCTATTCATCAGGGTTCTCCAGAGAAGTAGGACCAATAGGTTAAGGATAGAGAGAAATATCCAAAATCTAAGAGAAGATTTGTTATGGGAATTAGATCACATAATTATGGAGGCTGAGCACCATGGAAGCTGATGGTATAACTTCCACCCTGGACTGAAGGTTGAGAACTGGGGGGGCTATCTAAGTCTTGGGGTGTAGAGGACCGGGATCTCTGTTGTCCAAGGGCAGGAGAAAATGGATGTCCCAGCTCAAAAAGAGAAAGGGAGTTTCAACTATGATGTATCATAAGAACTTTTGTAAATGTCACAATGTACCCTCAGCACAACAAAAATAATAATATAAATAAATAGAGAGAGAGAGAGAAAGGTAGGAGGGGTAGTTTGCCCTTCCTTTCCTTTTTGCTGATTATGATTCTACAGGGACAATGACAACCAACCTCACTGGTAAGGAAGGACCTCCTGCTTTACTGGGCCTACTGACTCAAATGCTAATCTCATTGGGAAACACCCTCACAGACACACTCAGAAATGGTGTTTCGTCAGCTGTCTAGGTGTCTCTTGGACCAGTCAAGTTGGCGCAGAAAATTAACCATCACAGTACAGTTCAAACTCAGATCTTTCCTTGATCTTGCATTTCCCCAAGTTTCTGGACCATCTTCCTGTTCTGTCTTCTGTATTTTGTAACATCCCATAGAATGTTTCCTCGTCCCTCAAGACTACCTGTGATTGTTTTTATTTTTAATTTTAGAAACTGATTCACTCTAGGAACATCACTTCCTAAAGTTATTGTTTGGTGCAATGTGAGAAGGCTCTCTGAGGGCTCTAACAGGAGCTGTGAAGCTGAGAGATTTCAGAGGTGTCATTCTCACTAGAATTCAACAGAGGCCACTAATTTCCAGGTGGAAAAAAGTGTAAAGTGTGGTGTTGACTTCAGGATATCAGGCCATTGGTCCTGAGAGATAAGCACTTACTGATTTTACTCCTGGGGGTAAGGTGGGAGGCTGGCATGTTTCAATTTGCAAAGGACTTGTAAAATGTATGCTTGCACTTGTCCTGACCAGTCTTTGCTTGTATTATGCTTCATGGAAATCATAGTTGTGTTATATATCCTGAAAAATTGTGAGGAACTGTGTCAGTATTATAAAACCATTTATAAAAGCCATAACTGGAGAAAATTTTCCAAAAGATTTAAAGCCAGATTACATAATTTGCTACAAATGTAACCTAGGTGAAATACATACCAGTATTTGTAATAAAGTTTTTTATTCTATAATAATGTATTTGGCACAAGATATTAGATCCTAATGTCCTTAGCAATTGATACAATGAGAACATTCATAAATTAGGATTTTGTTCATAAAGTCAACTTTTCATCAACTTGATTAACGGTGGAGAGAAATTTCATTGCTTTGTTTTGTTATAAACTGACTTGTAGTTAAAAGTTGTCAAGATGTGGTACAAAACTCATCGAGTTAAAAATGCATCCAGCATGCGGGGAAAAAGGAACCCTCTTACACTGTTGGTGGGAATGTAAACTAGTACAACCACTCTGGAAAAAAATTTGGAGGCTACTTAAAAAGCTGGACATCGATCTACCATTTGATCCAGCAATACCACTCTTGGGGATATACCCAAAAGACTGTTACTCCAGAGGCACCTGCACATCCATGTTTATTGCGGCACTATTCACAATAGCCAAGTTATGGAAACAGCCAAGATGCCCCACCACTGACGAATGGATTAAGAAAATGTGGTATCTATACACAATTGAATTTTATGCAGCCATGAAGAAGAATGAAATGTTATCATTCGCTGGTAAATGGATGGAATTGGAGAACATCATTCTGAGTGAGGTTAGCCTGGCTCAAAAAACCAAAAATCGTATGTTTTCCCTCATATGTGGACATTAGATCAAGGGCAAACACAACAAGGGGATTGGACTTTGAGCACATGATAAAAGCGAGAGCACACAAGGGAGGGGTGAGGATAGGTAAGACACCTAAAAAACTAGCTAGCATTTGTTGCCCTTAACGCAGAGAAACTAAAGCAGATACCTTAAAGCAACTGAGGCCAATAGGAAAAGGGGAACAGGTACTAGAGAAAAGGTTAGATCAAAAAGAATTAACCTAGAAGGTAACACACATGTACAGGAAATCAATGTGAGTCAATGCCCTGTATAGCTATCCTTATCTCAACCAGCAAAAACCCTTGTTCCTTCCTATTATTGCTTATACTCTCTCTACAACAAAATTAGAGATAAGGGCAAAATAGTTTCTGCTGGGTATTGAGGGGGGGGAGAGGGAGGGGGCGGAGTGGGTGGTAAGGGAGGGGGTGGGGGCAGGGGGGAGAAATGAACCAAGCCTTGTATGCACATATGAATAATAAAAGAAAAATGAAAAAAAAATGCATCCAGCAATACATTTATTGTTGAACGGAGGTAATCCCAAAGTGGAAAGTTAGTACAAACACATTAGATTAGGAACGTCTACTTCCAGAAGGTTTTAACATATCAAAATAGTCTACTATTATAAATGCTTAGCTAATCATCCTTTAATTCAAATATTGGAACAGTCAGAATCTTAGTAAATAAAGGTTAGTGTTTTCTGTGCCAAGTTATTTGAATGTAGTGGTTTACTTACACCACCAGGAAATGTATGGGTAGGTACTTCTAAAACCCCATTCATATATACCTCTCAAAGTCTATGTGGTCCACAGTCACATATTATGTGACTGGCACACACACACACACACACACATACACTTATACACAATCTAATCATTAGCTCTTGTTTATTGTCATTAACTGTATTATCACTCTCTTGATGACTTTCCAGCATTAGCAAGAACCCTGCTCTCATTATTAGCCAGAGTAGACACACTAATTTTCTGTTTGTCTGTGGTGTATAAGTATTTCTGAGCACTAAGACTAGTACAAATACCTTGAAAATTTTAATGACCTCCCCCCAAGGAAACAAAATATTAGGCCATGATCTGTACAGACTTTATACTTCTACAGTGGCTGCAGTTGAAACCCAGCAAGTACTAGGAAAGAGGCCCGTTCAATTCAGTCTCCTAGAAATGCCTGTTTTATGAAAAAGCAGTTATTGAATTGTCTGAACATCTTTGTAAGCATATCATCTAGAAAGTTTTTTCTTTTCCTTTCTTTTCTCTTCTTTTCTTCTTTTAAGACAGGATCTCCATTGCCCAGGCTGGACTCAACTCATGGATTCAAGATATTCTCCTGCCTCAGTCTCCCAAGTAGCTGAAACTACAGATGTCTACCACCACACATGGCTGCTATAGGTTTATTTTAAAAATATGACACACATAGTGCTAAAGAGAGCTTAAGGGTAGACATAGTGGGAAAAAAATGGTTAATGGTAAGATGAGAGTTTTAGCAGAGAAAATGTTCTTGTGGCTCAGAGAAATAGGGCAAGTATTTTGAAACCAGGATTTTAACAATTATTTCATAGTGTAGAATATATTTTACTTTTAAAAATACTGATATAAATCTTTACTTTCTGTTTTTTCAAACATATATACTTACTGTCAGGTAAACCTGATCTTCCAAATTGAACTTCTCCACATAAAAGTGAGGCACAAGTGTACTTTGCTCATTCTGTCACCTTTGTCTGATGGGCCTCAAGACCTTTAGCATATTGCCTCCCTAGAGCAAAACCCACTGCCTACCTCTTTCCCCGTTCCCTATTACTTCTGGCAACTTATTTTTTCTGATTTCTTCCTTTCTCCCCCCTCCTCTTCCCCTCTCCTTTCCCTCCTCCTCCTTCTTTTTCTCCTCTCTCTCTCTCTCTCTCTCTCTCTCTCTCTCTCTCTCTCTCAAGTCATAAGCCAATTTCCCTGTTTCATGTTCTGGCCCTCTCCAACCAACAGCGATTTCTTCTTTCCTGACTTCTCAGATTACCTAATGTCTTTGCCAAGGTCTTTGGCTCATAGAGATTCTAGCTCAGAGTCTTATTAAATTATATGTTATATGTAAGTTCCCTCAGCTGGATTCTAAGCAAATGAGACCTAGAAAGAAGGTCACTAACACTTTTTAACTTCCAACAGCATATATAACCCATGCTTAACACATATATGGTATATTGAGTTATGCTGACTTTTTTCTACTTTCTCAGTCAAATGTACTTCCTTCCTGTTCTTGTCTAGCCAGCTAGTTTTTATCAGTAACTCCTTGAATAAGATAAAGAAGAAAAAAGAGGTAGCAATGCCAGTCATGTTATTCTTTTGTTGAAAGAAAATTATAAAAGAATATTATAAATTCCACTAAAGAACACAAAATTAACATAAGCTGAATTTAGCTTGAAAGTTTATTAATAGTTCATACAGGAAAAGGGAAGACAGTTACATCTCCATAAATGTTGACAAATTGAATGGTAATAGACACCAGTCAGTAGATCCCAAGAACTACCCAGAGAAGCTACTACATAGTCCATATAAATTTCAACTCTAAGAAGAAGACACTTGAAACATAGTGGTGTAGAAATAACTTCAATTCAATTTCTAAAAGTAATTAACTAATTTGGACATTGCTTTTGCTTGAAATGAAGACTTTTAAACAGGATTTGACATTGCTTGTGACATTAGTCCTGATATTGGACATGATCTGTAGAATATTTACATTTAGAGTCAACTATCTCTTTTTAAGGACAGTAACACCTTACCAGAGACAAGCAAGGTTCCACAGAAAGTGATAAAGGCCAAAAGACAAGTAATCAGCAGCTTCAGGCAATCCTACAGAGTCTAAGATTTTAGTAGAGAAATGTGTATTTGATAAACATTTGAAACATGTGGAAGCATGTTTTTTTCATACATTCATTCCCCAGTGTAATGAAAACAGCATGAGATACAAAGCAGGAGATCTTCAATTCATTCTCTTTACTTTTTGGCTGAGAGAATGTGGACAAGATACCTAATACATTTGAATACTGATTTTCTCATTTGCAGCATACATATTATATATAATATTTTGATGGGCTTTTGAAAGTAACTTGAGAAAAAAACTATAAGTGCTTAGCAAAAACCCTTGTTCCTTCCTATTATTGCTTATACTCTCTCTTCAGCAAAATTAGAGATAAGGGCAAAATAGTTTCTGCTGGATATCGAGGAGGTGGGGGGGAGAGGGAGGGGGCAGAGTGGGTGGTAAGGGAGGGGGTGGGGGCAGGGGGGAGAAATGACCCAAGCCTTGTATGCACATATGAATAATAAAACAATTTTTAAAAAGTGCTTAGCAAAAGAAAGCTCCAAGTGCTTTTTGTGTTGCTCATACCTCAGTTTCTCCATATTATACAGAATAGGATTGGCATGACCTCTTTTGTATAATACAACGATAATAAAAGTTTCCAATGTAAGATTCAGAAATAGGATTTAAGGATAAGAATTAACCTGTGAATTGATATAAAAAACTGCTTCTCTCTATATGTCATCAAGGAAACTAACAGTAACATTTTTGTCTTTGAAATATGGCCACAGTTAGTAGGTATTTATTATGATACAGGCCCATGGGGAGGCAGACCGAGGGCTGTCATAGCTGTGTGTGCCCAAGTGTAGGGGGAAAGCAATAAACCCACACTAGGCAGCAGTAGTTCAGAACCATCCCAAACCAGAACTTCTGGCTACAGCATGGACCGTGCAACTCTGAACTCAGGTCTCATCCTAGAGGTGGACAGACAGGTCAGAGAAGACACTAAACTCTCTGAATGAGGACTCCTAGCCACTGTCCACCAATTCTGTAGCACTTCAGTGTGCCAGGCCCTATGCTTTGCATGTATTATCTCCTCTCAGGAATCTTATGAGGTGGGAATTGCAAACATCTTCTATTTATATTTGAGTAAACTGAGGCACAGAAAGGTTATGTAAGTGGCCCTAAAACACATCTAGGAAAATGTAAGAGTTGAGCCCAAGACATTTGAATCCAAAGCCCGTTCTCTTACTCTTTCTAAAAGAAAACAAAACCCATCAGATGCACTCACATGAACAAGGAGGGAGGTACCTCTTGGGTCTGGGACTGGGAGATGATGGATGTGTGAAGAGAAGGGTAATTTGGTCTTGTGGCTCTGTGTGATTTTGTCAGTCTGGTATGCCACCTAAATGGCATGGAATCTGCTCCTGATGGTGCTGGGTGAGATTGTCTGGCGGTCAGAATGGCTGTACGTGCTACGTGTCCCAGACACAGGGTGGGTTGTCTATTTCTGGGGCCTTGGGGTCGCTCTCTCTAATTTGACCCAGATAAGTGCCAGACACAGAAGCACAGGTGCAAGATCAACTGGTCTGTTTCTTTGGTGGAATTTTCTTGCTTTAAAAAAAAATAGATGCAGGAAAACAACTGCTTCCTATGACCTCATTCTGTTTAAAATTCCTGGATATGTCTCTTATTTCCTTTCTGGTTACAGACTTTTTCTTTCTTGCTTTTAGAATAAATTCAGCTTCTTTGAAAGGAAACAAGTATCAACTTCATAAAGAAGAGGTGTTGATTTTTTTTTTAGACCATTTTGAACTAAACAGCCAAAGCATCATATTTAATTGACTCTCACTAACTGCCTGGTTCTGTTTTCATACAGATGGTCAGCTTTTCCCCAGAAAGTGGTTCATAGACTTTTTGCATTAGAATCACCAGGTGTATTTATTAAATTCAGTCATTCATTCATCAAAAACTATTTACTGTATACCTATGATATGGCAGACATTATATTAGGTGAACCTTTCCTCACATTTTATGATTTAATGTCTCTTGAGGTAGACATGTTAGTCTGTTTTGTGTTGTTATAACAGAATACCCGATACTGGGTAATTTTAAAGAATAGAAATTTATACCTCCCAGTTCTGAGGACTGAGAAATCCAAGATCAAGGCTAAGACAGGTTCAGCTGTCTGGTGAAGGCTGTTTTCTGCTTTTCCAAGATGGTACCTTGAAATTGTATCCTCTAGAAGGGAGAAACCTGTGTCCTTACACAGTAGAAGAGCAGAAGAGGGAAATCATTCCTGCAAGCCCATTTTATAGGCCTCATAATCCATTCATCACTTTGGTGACTAGATTTCAACATGAATTTTAGAGGGGACATCACTTTCAAACCATAGCAACAGGCCTGGAAATCTCTATTTTTAACAAGTTCCTAATGATTTTTATGACCTCCAAAGTTTGCACACCACTCACATCATGAACCTTTCAATACAACAGAGTGTGGGGTTTTATGGAACTTTGCTTCTCAACTCTAATAAAGAGCCTTGCATGATGGTGGTGATGTGTGGCTTGTTGATAATTCAATGAGGAAATGAATTTCTAAACTCACTGCTTGGACTGATTTAGGAAGAATAAACTCATCATTCATCTCTTTCACCTTTTCATACTTCTTAATTTGCTGCTCTTGAGCCTAGCTGCTCAGATACCTGTCAGTCAAAATTTAGCGTATTTCAGAGATTGGCTCTGGATGTTAACTCTAATTGGAAAGTTCCAGGATTGCTTTCATCTTCCAACACCCCATTCATTTTTAGTGATAGAAACTTGATTTCCCTTGGGAGAACTACCTTTGACCAGGGAGGTCAAACTTGATGGGACTGTCAGTCAAAGGGTGAGTATGGTAGGCAGGATGACTCCCCAAAAATGTCCAGAACCTAATCCTTGGATCCTGTGGCTGTCACATTACATAACAGAGGAGACTTTGCAGGTATAGTTAAGGTCATGGATCTTAAGTTGGATTATTTTGTATTCCCTGTTGGATGCAATGAGCCCCTTAAAAGCAGAGGACATTCTCTAGTTGGAGTCAGTGTGAGAGTTCTTCTTCTGTTGAATTAACTATATTTTATTGCATCATAGGAAAACATTCTATTTAAGAATATGGACCCTGGAGTCTGACTCCTTGAGTTTGTAACCCAACTCTATCAACTTTGGGCAAATATTAGTTTCTCAGAGTCTATTCACTCATAAGTTAGTACATGTATAGTTTAGCTTATGCTTTACATGAAATAAAATCTCAATAAATGTTAATTGTCGACCTGCTATAGATTGTTTTTTATTCCACCTCTTGTACCAACAGAGATACATCTTTATCTTTGATGATATTTGAAGGTTATCTCTGCCCCTATTTAGAGTATCTTCTAGAATCTTCAAGCACTACTTAAATAACCTCTTTTGGTATCCTTGTCCTATTCTGGTCACTCTTCTCAGATTGCAGTCCAGTATATATACTCCTTTGAAGAGTGTATCATTCTAACCAGATTAAAAGGTCTTGGTGTGCTCTGACCAGGACAGAGAGCTGGAGAATTATAACACCCTTATTTTTTGTAACTATTGCAATCTACTTATTTCTATAATTTTTTAGTGTATTCTACTTGATTTTATATTTTCAATCTGAAAGAAGATTTACTGCACCCTTGGGACTCTGCTGCTACCTAACAGTGGCCACTACAGTCTATTTTACCAGCACATAGAGACAGTGAACTCAGACTCATCTGTTAGTGTGGGTTTTTTTTTGGTTCAGAATAGATGAGCAGAGACATATAAACACTGTAGAAGTTTACTAAGCTGGTGCTTGGGATTGTTTTTCTCTGTTTTTTTTTTTTTAAGTTAAAAAACAAAACCAAAAACTTATCAACATACCCTTTCTTGGCATGAAATCTTGCCATTCTTAGCATGAAATTCTCAGGCCTTTTTTTCTTGGTGGGCAGAGCATTTCTCTGCATCTGTGGCCACGTAATCTGGGATTGAGGCAGAAACCCTTGAAGTCAGTGTCAGACTTACCAGTGATTCACTAGACATCCCTGAAGGTTCCTTGCAAAGCTATCATTCACACAATCTGTATCATAAATAAATGGATTACAGCTCCAGAAGCCTCAGTGTTCCAAATTAGGAAATGGAAAAATATGATTTTTGAAATACTTTTAGCTGGAGGTACGGCTCAAGTGGTAGAGTGCCTGCCTAGCAAGTGCAAAACCCTGAGATCAAACCCCAGTACCATAAGTAAATGAATGGATGAATGAATGAATAATAAATAAATGAAGTTCCTCTTAGTACTCTCTTCAGACCAAGAACACCGTTCTTTCTTAATGGTTCTTCTGTCATCATGATTCCTGTCGTCACCCTCCTTATGACTATGAAAGTCTGACTCTGGAACCTAACCACCAAACTCCTTGGCCTCCTTTGGCAAAGTTGATGTTTGGTAATGATTTGTTGTAGGCTGATTTACTGGCCTTTTTGTAGTAATAGCAACAATGATAATAGCAATATTGATAGCTAATATTAATTAGGAACATAATGGAGTAAGTACTATATTGTCAACCACATATTATAAAAGAGGATACTGAAGCACAGAAAATTTGAGTTACTTTTCCCAGATTACATAGTGGTAGAAGCAGTTAAATGAGTACTCCTGGTTGTAGAATGCAAATCACCATTCACCACCATTCACCACCCTTGCAACTTGACGCTGCAAGTTTAGCTGCCAAACTGCCCCAATAAAGAATCAGGTGACAACTATTCCATTCCCTTTTGGAGACACTTTCTACAAATTCTCTTCACTTTGACATATCATGCTTCAGTAAATGTCTATTAACTGAGTAGTTAGTCAGAAGCTGAAATGATAAAATTCTGAGCAACACTTGAATTAATGGTACCTCCAAGAACTCTTGGAGAAATCATAGTGACTTAAAAAAAAATGCTTACAGGACGAGGGACATTAGTCCCTTCCATTCACTTGGGCTGGGGGAGTGGGAAAATTCCAAGAAGCAGAAGAGACCGATCACCTTCCCCCAAAGCCCACATACACAGATGATTTCTGAGAAGTGAACTTTCACAGGTTTCATGATCAGCTGCTGGACAACATCCGGCATCAACCTAACCACAATCTCAGATCTCATAGCAACACAGATTGCCTGGAACCCAAAATAGTCCTGTCTAGAGCTCTTTTCACTTCTTATCACTTGAGCAAGAGCATGTGCAGGAAAGGTGTCTGTCAGCCAACAGCTGCTAATTTTCAGAGACAGAGGTGAATGTGCGGCTGCTTCTATGTAATCAGTCCCTCTTGATCCCAGCAGTAGCCATCTCTATCTGTGGATATTTCCTTTTATCCAAGAGTCTACTGGACTCCTTAAAATTCACTTGCATGTTGGATGTTTTCAGATGGCTTAACATTGAATGAAATCCCATTTAATCCCAACCCTTCTCCACTTTATTTTGTGACATTTTCCTATTGTAGTAACACATTGGAGGCTAATCCCTAAGACCTTGTGAGAGACACATACAAGAAAGGCTTTTTGATTCTGTTCACCCTGCCTCAAGCCTTCGTTATCATCTGATCACACCTCCTCATTCCTTTCTTCCTTGACCTCAATTATAGGCTCTGACACTATAAAGGGATCTCCTGACCAAAAGCATGATGTCCACTGTGAGGACTTGGTTCCATTCATGACAGCTATGGGACTCACAGCCTGAGAATGCTTTATTTAATAGTAAGTACCAGTTTTAAATGGAAAAATTATATAAAGAAAACTTTCTGGGCTTATCAAAGAATAATCTACATCATCAGAAAAATCAATAAAGAAATATCAATACAGTATATCACTTGAATTTGTTGTAATAGAGGTACATTATTTTAAGATTAAAAACCAACAGTTATTTTTTGGGGTGATGGTAGGGATTGAATTCAGGACCTCACGTACACTAAGTATGTGTTCTATCACATTCCCACTGCATATTTCTAGATCACCTGAGTGATTGGTTCGTGCACAAATTTGACATAAGGAAGCAGCGTAAAACATCCTTCTATTCCTCCCCTAACTTCTGTCAAGTCCTTCTTATGTATACATGGTCTCCAATTTATTATGGTTTAATACGTGATTATTTGATTTTATATGATACAAAACCAATATTATTTTATTAGAAACTATACTTTAAGCTTATAATTTTGACCTTTTTCAAGGGCTGACAAACATGTGGTATAAAAATTTCTCACAATACTGGGCAGTAGCAGCAACAACTTCCAGGAATCCATGTGAGCTTGAGGAGTGAAAACACCAAGCACTATTGTGGACTGTGTTATTACGTTATCATGCTCAACAGGCCAGGTGTGTGCAGGACCTTTTTGACTAAGATACTTCTTACCTGCGGTGGACTTACTGGAACATAACCTTGCTGTAAGTTGACGAGAATCTGTAGGTACATATTGTCTTCATGTACAGCATCATTGAAAGGACTTGGGTAGTCATATCTGTTCTTTACAACTCCTATATGTTCTTGCTTCAAGCTTTGTGGTACCCAAGGGGTCAGAGTTTATAAACTGAACTTAAATTATCCCAAAAGGGTTCTTAAAAATCTAAAGAGACCCTAATATAAGAGAATTTGCTCGTAAAGACTAGAACTACTGTAGTGTAGAAGAACCAAAGATTTGGAAGAATTCAATTCAATTTGTGAGCAATTACATGTTATTGATAAGCCATTTGCTTCAGTTGAGCAGAATTTACCCTGCCATTAAAGAAAATTCAAAGGGGAGAAAGAGTAAGAGGAAAAAGAAGTAGAAAGAGTAATCAGAGGAAGGGGGGTGAGAATGACGACAATGATACCATCTGTTAAGGAATTAAAAAGTGGACCTTTTAGTGCTCTCTTTCCCCTCAACCACTCAATCTCAGGTCCTGTCCCACGTGTCAAGTATCAAAGTAGGACCCTCATCAACTCAGAGGAACCTATAATAGCAAGACCCTCCTAGTGACCTACCCCAGCAATGCACCCAAGTGTCATCTTTCTCTCTTTCTCTGAAGTATTATTAGAAGGGAAAAATCAGTTCCTGGGATCCTATTATAATCATTTACCCTCTTTGGCACTTGGATGTCTTGGTGCATGGTTTCATTTAATTCTCAAACAAGCTTACAAAGGAGGTAATTTTATTTCAATTTTTCTAGAATAAGCCCAAGAAATTGAGAAACTTGCTCAATGTCACAGAGCTGACAAGTAAGGAGCTGGCATTCAGTTGAGCAGAATCTAACATGCTTGGGCCTGTCACATTATCTTCTGTGCACATCAGATTCTCTGATTTGGCAGGAGATTAACCTGGGTTTCTCATTGCCAATTTAGTGGTCCTGGCTAGCTGGCATAACTTAACCCAAAAGAAGAGTCTGTATCAATCCATGTCCATACCTCATGGGTGAGCCCCAGTGCAAGCAGGTCCCTTTGCCCAGTGTGACTCTGTATTCATGTTTCTGACCACTCCATGTAAGATAGCCCATAACTCAGACATAAAGATCACCCTCACAGCCCACTGGATTCGTCAATAGTCACCAAACAGGTCAAAGAACTCTCATCAAAAATGTAAACACTGGAAAATGTGGGGAATTGCAAAGGACAGCTTTAATGTAATTTAATGATATTGGCTTTAAAAATCTTTGCTCTTCATTACTGATCAGACCAGAAATTGATATCATACATGCTGCTATTTTAAGCTGTGAGTCTGAGGAGTCTTTTTTAATGAAGTATGGGAACTTTCCTTTGGGCATCCATAGGCCCTTTAACTGAGATGAAAGAAAATCTCCCTAAGAATATTGAATTTGACATGGTATTTTTCAATGAAAGTGTATGAAGAAGAGAAGGTATAATCAAAATCCTGCTAAGGAGGCAGGAAAAAGGAATTGGAGAAGATTTAAGTGTATTGCATATTGACTTTATGTCAGGCACTTGGTTTAACACTTAGCTAACTTTATTTCCTTATTTCTTAACAACCCTGTGAAGCCTAAACATTCCCTGCACACATCACCACCACCACCATACCTCAAGGAGCAGCCCTTTCTCTATACTTCAACAGCTATTGAGAGATGGAGTAAGATTTGAACCCATGTCTTGGCTGCTTTCACTACATTGCATAATCTCCTAATGAGCAATGCCTTGTTTGGGACCGGAAGATTAAAGAGTAACAATGCACTCTGCATTTATAAGTGGCTTAAAATTTAGTTAGAAGACGTTTAAAAGGTCAATAGCAAACCATGATTGCAAAGTGGCTAAGTATCAAAACAAGTACAGAAACGCAAGGGAGCCATTAATTACTGTCTTCAAGTGGTAGAAGAGTCCTCATGAGGGTCCGAGACTTGAGAGGCTTAGAAGAAAGCTAAGGACTCAGAAGCATAGAGAAGAGGCCACTTTTGTCCCAGAAATGAGTTCATCTGGTGCTTAGAAGGTATGTTGAATTTGGGAAGCAAGGTCAGTGGTTGCTGCCATTGTTCCTCAGTTGAGCACAGAGGGGAGCTGAGGAAAGTGCCTTTGGAAGTTTCTTTACATCCTTCTTCCTCAAAGCATGGTCTAAGAACCAGTGTGTCACCATCCCCTGGGTGCTTTGTTAAAAATTCAGAATCTTGGGCCCTGTGCTGGAGCCACTCAATGACAATCTGCTTGTTTAAATCTGCCTGTTTATAAGATTTTCCATATGATTTTGGAGGCATGTGAAGGTTTGAGAAGAATTGCCTTAAAGAACTAGGTCCACTCCTCTCTTTCCTTCTTTGAGATCCCTACTTTAGGCTGAAGAGGATTAAAATTTCTTTTTTCTGCCCTGTTCTCTCCCTTTCTCTCCTTGCTGTTTGTAGAGAGGCCTAGGTATCTGTTAGTAAATGGGGTTTGAGCGATACTTCCTTTATTACTGCTCTGCCTAAAACCCAACATCCTCTTCCTGTACCTTCTGTGTGTCTTGTTCTTCTTCCATTTCACTGATTTGTGAATGTCAACACTTGAGAAAGTGGAACAAATATATTTTGCACTCAAATATTTACAAAACAGAACAACTCAATCCCCTTCCCAGGGTGGATTCTTAAACAACTGGCCTCTGTGTCAAAATGGTTGTTGTAAGCATGAGAGAATATTCTGTGTCAGTATTACCCATATTCAGCAGTGGTTTTGAAAGGTCAGTGTTGCCTTCAGTGGTTCTGTTTGGAAACAAAACTCCTCAGGAAGAGAAAAGTTCCTAAATTTAGGCCCCACCTTGTGGTTCACACAATCTGTTTGCTAAGATTCATGATCCTTACTCACTGCCCATAAGAGTCCTTGGGGTTGGAACCACAACAACCATTTGGGAAGATTCCAGATTCTAGGGAAGCCAGAGAAAAAAAAACATAGTGGCTAGCATTGGTGTCACTTGTCTGTAATCCTGAGGCAGGAGGATCTCAAGTTTGAGGCCAGTATGGTCTGTGTAGCAAACCCTGTCTCAAAAATGAATGAATGAATAAATAAATATTTAAAAAAATGATAAAAAGACTGTATACAAAAACTGAGGGCTATTGCAGTTTTCTGCATGACATGTAAAGAGCTCAGATGTCTTGACTCCCGTCCCCACAAGAGAGGAAGTGAAAAAACTGAGAATTAACAACTCTTTTTAGGTCCATCAGAGAATTGAGATCACAGACTGCTGTCCCCAAGTAGAATAGAAGGACAGGTGGATACAGGGAATTTTAGTTTACTGAAAGCAGAAGTACAGGCCAGAAACCAGTAACCTGAGCTATGCTTGTCAAATTGCTGGAGGCTCTGTGTAGACAGGGTTGAGAATTAGCAACTTTAGGGGTCCAATCTTAGGGAACATGCCAGATTTTCCTGAGTTTTTTTTTAAACCTCATTTAGCTTCTCACTGGGAAGGCTAAAGAACCTGCTTCTCATAAGGGGAGGAGAAAGTAGCCATTTTAAAATAAAGCCAAAGCTGTCTTGTTCTTCTTATAAGACCTATTGTCAGGAAAAGTAATTCACCTGAGCCTGACTCACGGGAGGTTTTACTGGAGGCCTAACCAACCTGTGGAAGGGAAATACCCAGCTCAGCTTCACTAGAAGACTAAAACTTAATAATAGGACTGTAAAATGCTCACCACCCCCATCACTAACATATCAATAATGTTCCTGTATAATAACAAGGGATTGCAGCTCAAAAAACTGCAAGCCTAGAGCCCTATTTTGGAGTCTCTAGGACAATTTAAATTCAACTGGGGACACAGGAAAACAAGGACACAGGAAATTTTAGCTTCTGACACACACCACAGCTTCCACCAATGGTAAACACAGCCTAACTCCTAGACAGAT
Source organism: Castor canadensis (assembly GCF_047511655.1). Classification (NCBI taxonomy): domain Eukaryota; kingdom Metazoa; phylum Chordata; class Mammalia; order Rodentia; family Castoridae; genus Castor; species Castor canadensis. The sequence continues at coordinate 130,457,500 of NC_133393.1, read as the reverse complement.
AAACATAAAACCTGACACTAAAGTAGCAGGGATGTGTAATGAAGGTATTCATGTAACCACATTCAGTCCCTGTTCTTGTAGAATGTTCAAAGTTCTTTGCTTAGAACAAAGGAAGGAGAAAAACAACCACATGGTTTGGAGATTTAGGGAGGGGAAGAAATTACCTCCTTGAAAGCTCTACCCTCTTTGAACTTGACAGTTGTCATCTAGCCACAGGCAATTATTTATCTGCAGTTCTTGCCATCTTGTGAAACATACCCAGCTGATATTTTAGAGAACACAGAGTCTTGGTTTGTTGAACGTTATCAAGATTTCTATGAAGGCTTTATAACTTATTGTAATAGTGAGTTTATTTAATTAGTGCTAAATATTTGTAGTAATTGCTTTATCTTGACAAATCTTACATGTTCAAGTGTTTCTTTCTCCAACTGCTTTGCCCAACCTGCCTACCAGTGTGAGTATAATGGGGTAAAAATGGTTTCCTGAGAACTCAGGGCATCTAGCTTCTAAATGTGGTTTATACCTTCCTTATATAATTAGAGAAAAGTGTGTGGAGCTCAGTTTTCCTACTTGGGAAAGAGGGTAATACTAGCCGGTCTATCCCAGCCCTGAAGTCAGGATTAAATATAGTAAAATATCCTATCAATACATACTTGTTTATGGCTTTTAAAAAGTGTAAAATTATGCATGCATATAATATGGTATTAATAAAAAACCCACTAAAATTATAATTCAGAGGCAACTTAAAATTCAGTGCTCAGAAGGTGTAAATATTTTAGAAGAAATCATGATTTTCTTTAAGTTTTGCTTTATTTTTCTGCTTTTTGCGACTTCTCCTGTGAGACTCCATGTTACATCTCCCTTTGCATCTCTACAGAGCTCCACTTAGTTTTGAAGGTATTCAGAGATAGAGTTTTGAAATTTGTAAACATCTTTAGGGCACTCTTTCAGTTTAAAATTGGCTATATGTGGATTTTTCTCTAAAAGGAAACCAAACAAAATATTCTTGACATAGCAAACAAACAACCATCCTTCCTGAGGGCAGTATTTTTAGGAACTAAGTATAAATGAATTAGAAACATTCATGGTGACTTTTTCCCCCACAACATAAAAGAAATTAAAAATAAATTTCTTATCCCAAATGCAATTTGGATTATATTTAATTACAAACAATTGTACAAAATGCTGGGGACATTTGAGGCTCCCATCAGGCAGTTAGAGCCCACATCTGACTGCAACTCTTACCACTTACATGTCACACATAGTTGGTTGCCAGCTCACTGAGTCAGTCAATGATGCCAGTGACCCGGAAGAGGATAAACTTGGAGAAATGTGAACATTAGTCACCTCTCCTCCAGGCTCGCTCATGAATTCTGGCCCTGCAAGAGGCAAGATACCAGGCTTGGGATTGGTTCTTAGTGTTTTTATTGTTAGTGGGAGTTGATCTGAGAATCCCATGAAAAGGCTGGGATTTGGGAGACTGAGGCTGAGTTCCATGAGCAACTGACAGATGTGACTAAAATGAAGAAAGTGGATTAATACCAGGATAATTCATGACTTCATATGGCTGAAATACAAGTTCAAGTATGGTTTTGAACTACGTGCCAACTGTTCACGTAAGCCAGCAGGAATCAGAAGAGCATAGCAGTTAAGAGACTGGGTTTTGGAGTCAGACTCTGGACTCAAATGCCCACTCTCGTGTCAAATGAATTCCTTAGCCTTTCTAGCTCAGTGTCTTCATCTAAAAACAATGCTCGTGATAACGATGATACCCAACTTATTGGGATTTTTCAATGTTAAAAGAGATATCCTAGGCAAAGCAAAGCACCCACACTGTGGTTACAGTTGCACATTCTGCTTTTCCTTTCTTTGTTCCATCCAGGTGCCTCCTAGTTTTCATTACTCACTTAAACCTCACCTGGCCTTAGCATCCTATCTAAAAGCTTAAGCTCTAAGTATATTCTAATGAGAGTCCCTTCATAGTTTCCCCAGTCTGACTTTATAGTGGTTTTACTAGAGCAGCACTTTTCAGCCCCAAGGTACATATGGGGATCCCTGTGGGATAGAGAGTCAAGGCAGATCATATTTAATACATACAGTAGGTTCCAGTAGATCCCTGGAAAATTCTGCATTTTTAGCATCCTCTGCTCCTTAGGATTCAAGGACCACACTTTGAGTAGCAAGACACAGGTACTATTTGACTATCTAAACTGACCAGCAGTTTTTATTTTCCTGGACCACTGGAATTATTGCGTGCTTCAATAAGACATTAATTGTCTATAGTATTCAGGTTGTCAGATCTTAATTCAGAACTAGAAATCAGCAGTCTGATAGATTCCTTACAATGTGCATTTCTTTGTATGCAAAATTTAAAATTAATTCCATTAATTCAAACTAAGGTCTTTGTGAGGAATGACACCTTAATAATGTGACTCAGTCAGGGAGTAATTTCATATCTAATTCTTTAGATTCTTCTGCCTGGTCCAAAGGATAAAATGTAAGGTTGGAAATTTTAGGCTTTGACATACGGGAAGAAGGACACTCGTTAGCAGCCCTGAAATGACGAGACAGGTAAGTTACAATGTCTAACTGTCCAATGGCTGGCTAGCCAAAGTGAATGAAGAATGCAGGCAAAAAATGTCTCCATCAAAATTCATGTTCACTTAGAACCTTATTTGGAAACAAGGACTTGGCAGTTGCAATTATTTAAGATGAGCTCACACTGGATTTAAGTGGGACAAAATCCAATAAGTAGTGGTATCTTTATGAAAAATAATACACTGAGACACAGAGAGACAGACAGATAGAGGAGCGGGTGATGAGAAGACACAGGGAGAATGCCATGTGGCCATGGAGGCAAAGATGGGATTATGCTGCCACAGTCAAGCAAACCAAGGACTGAAGACACCACGAGAAGCTAAGAGAAAGGATCGGAACTGATTCTCTCTCTGGAACTCCAAGAAGGAACCAACTCTGTTGACACCTTGAGTTTAGACATCTGGCCTCAACAGTGAAATTATAAATTTCTGTTGTTTAACCTACCGTTCAAGAGGTAATTTGTTTTGTAGTCATAGTGATCTGGCAAGGTCAATAGGGTTGCCAGCTGATCCCTAGGAACTTGTTTAGTGGCCTCTCCCCTTCTCATCTCAGGCAGCTGAGCTAGCAATGTAAAAATTAGCAGCATATATGAGGATGCTCCCAGTCTGGGTGACTTGTCCTGATTTCCTTTCTCAGATCAACATGGGGAAGGGACAACCTATTTGTTTCCAGAACAAATTCCTTCAGCACAAAGACAATTGAATAGTCCTAAAAAGAAGAATCAACCAGTCACTCAGCTTTTGTATCTGGCTTAATTGTCCCAACACTAGCCCTTGCAGCTGGTAAAGTCTATGTTCAAGTAGCTAGCTCTTGAGGAAGCACTGAATGAGGAGTCTCCTGGAGATTATGCCTTTGGATGTGATCTAACTGGGGTTATGAGAGACAGTCAGGCAGCAAAGGAGGATACAGTTAGTGGATGGAATGGAAGTGGTCCTATCTGTTGATGCCGTTTAAGCCTCCTTGAAGGCACATTTGCTTTGTGCTTCTTGTCTCCTCTGAGGCTTTCACCACCTCAGACAAATTTGGAAACTTTTGCTTTGACTAGTTAAGAGCCTGAGATCCATATTTATCTCAAGAAACATACTCAATTAAGCAAAACATACTCCCCACCCATGATTATTCTATATTCAGTAACACTGGTTAAACATAGGACTCCTGCCAAAAAGGAGCTTCAGTCTGTTTAAACAGAATGAGGAAACTGCTTAAAATTGTTCTCTTCCCATTTCCAGCCTAGTGTATTCAGATCTTCCTTATTCCACCACATGGTTTAAGGTAGTACAATACATTCAAAAAGCACATTTTGTTTGTGGAAATTAAAATATCCTATTGAGGTGCTCTAATTTTGAGTATGTTTATACTTCTCATTTGTAAAGTTGAATGAAAATTCCATTTCTAAGTTCTGAAAGGAACTGGCAAATTCTGAGGAAATTCAAGTCCCAATATCTAGTCCATGTTGACAATGGCAATAGATTTGAAGTTGAAAGAACTCAAAGTTCAAGGTTGCTGAGTACTAGGACCTTGAGAACACACCTTAAAAGGTTCTGAATCTCTATATGTTACCTAAAGAAATGACTCCCAAGTTTGCAGAGAAGTCTTAATAACAAACATGTAAGTCACATAGTAGATTGGGCTAACCAATTCAGATTCATTGTCTGAATGAGCAGATAAAGAAAAAATTTCACATTGAACAGCATTGTCATCTTGATCATCTTATGATACCATCTTCCTTTCTGTAAGAAATTCTTTTTCTCTGTTGTCTGGACTATGTTTAAATAGCTCATCTCACTCTTCATCAAATATGAGTTGACTTACAACATTTCCTGCACCTGTCACCTGCATTTTGTTTCCTATCTCTAGAGGTCTGTACTTTCCTTTGTCTCTAGCTCTTCAGATAATCTGGAAACTTCTGAGTTTTAGTTCTGGGGGCTTCTGGTCATGCTGGAGTTTGTTTCATAGCCTCAGACTTCCCTGGTGGTTCTTACTGACTCACTGCATGGATATTCATTCCACAATACTTCTGATTCACCCACATTCCACATTCACCTTAGCAGTCATCCACAAAGTAGAAATTTGTGCAAGAAGAGGTTATAGAACAAAACCAACAAGATATTTTGAGTTTTCCATAGATGAAATGAGACACTGTATTTGACTATTCATCTAAAAATTCTAAAGCTCTGTAGAAATGTATTCAAATAAGATACTTTCTTCATTCCGTAACTTCTTAAGCAACAGAGCCTGACTGTGTACTCCTATGGCAGGTTTTTCAACTTTCTAGGCTTACCTCTAGCCCTTCAGTTGCATGGAAGGCTGTGTCCTCAGGGCACTGAAAATGTCTAAATTTATTCCTTCACCAAATATTTTTTAGCACCTACTATGCAATTTCTTGTAAACATAAGGTAGGCCAGAGACAAACAAGAAAGTCAGCATTCTTGCCCTCATGACAAATGAATGACTTTGGTTTGTATTATGAAGAAGATGAGGAAAAGCACAAACCAAGGAAGAGCAGACTTAAGTGGTCGTTCTGGGAAGGCCATCTCTAAAGAGAGACATTTAAGCTGAAACCAAAGGATGAAAAGGAACCCTGCATAAATCCCAAGGGGAAGAATTTTCTGGAGAGACTTGCCTGTGACATCAAATGGCAGCTGAAAAGAGACTTGAACTGCAGTGAAGTGAGTTGGGGAGAGGAAGGAGAGAAGACAGGGCCATATAAGAGAGAAATGACTTTATTTTTATATCAAAAGATCATTAAAGTTCTGTGAGGAAAATGAGTTGAAGGGGGACAAGAAGAAAAGTAGAGAAGCAGTTATGGAAGTGTTGTAGTGCTCTAGGCAAAGGGTGATGGTGGCAGAAGAAGAAAATGAGAAAGGCAAGCATAGCTGATATATTTTTGTGTTATAATAAACAAAACTCACCTAGGGATTACATGGAAGTGGGGTGAAGAAAAGGGAAGAATGAGGACTTGTACATTTTTACCTCCTATCCCTTAGCAAAATGTATACCCTGGCACAGAGTAGGATGTTCAGCAAACATGTTTAGAATTAATTTTCTTTTGCTTCCCCCCCAAATCCAGGTCTTCCAAACTAATGAACAGGGAAAGAGCAGAGGAGTGCAAAATTATTATTTAATCAGTTAAAGGAGGCTGTAGAAAATCATAAAGGGGGAACACATAAACAAAGATTTCATTTTAGAAAAGGTGAGTAATGAGCTTTACAGTCAGTGGATCAAGGTTAAAGTCTCGTGTCTCTGCCTCCCGAGATTGTCAGTAAGTATCTGAGGAAGTCTCAAGCCAGCAAAGGCAGAAATGTGTATTGCATGGAGCATAAGAGATGGAACTCTGTATGGAAGAGACATTTTTAAAGTGATCTTGTGATTTAAGAAGTGATTTTTCATCATCTCCTTGGCTGACTTTGAAGAAAGAGCTTAAGAATAAAGAAAAGACTATAAAGCATATAGCCTGAAAATTACAGAAGCAAGTGATTCTGTCTAGGTGCATTGATTCAGGTATCACCCAGGGCATTGTGTTAGCACTCTGTTTTAGCATTAATATTGCATAAACCCAGACACATTCTTTTCAACAAGAGTGCTAAAAAACTGAGGTAGACCATATACCCCTGGTAATAATTTTAAATAAAAAGCACAAATCTTTGTGTGCTTCAGACTGGTGAGGTTAGATTAAAATAATAGATGAGGGTTATATATTTAAATGCAAATACAAGTGATTGCAGACACCCACACTTTTATTGACACTCATAGTTTAATTTAGGACATTTTAGAAATTCTAATATCCCTGAAAGGGGATTTCAGGTATCTGTATTTATCCATAGTCTTTGCAGATTCAATTTAAGGACCATTTAAAATTTTCTGCTACTTCTCATATTGTTTTGAGTGGTACCTTCTAAATTCCCTCTAAGAGAAGTTAAAAATAAAATGCCTTTGCCTTTATGCTAATACTATTTAGAGGCTAGAAATGGCATTCATGGCTTTACTCTTGATCTTTCTACTTGGCTGCAGTACTTCGTTTGCAGACTATGATTGATGGATGGTCTTTGCTCCAGGGATGAACCACATCACAGACAACTCTGTTCCATTTGATTAGAACAGTGATGTTTATGGTGTTTGTTTATTCTCTGTCCCAAATCTTGACTCCTCTTCATTACCCTTTTAGCCAATGTTATCTGAAATATCAATAGCTTTGAAAATAAATGCATATTTGTTAAGGAATAACCCAACAACTTGAGGGCAGAAAGGGGATAATAATGGCTCTTTAAGGGAAAGGAGGAATAATTCTAAAGCATTGGCAACTGGCACCAATAAACACTGACTTTTGTGAGGTTTCTCAAATCAGGTGTCTGACTTCCTGTTTTCTTTATCCTGTGATCAAATCTGAACCTAGGGTCTTCCCTAGAGTCATAGGTAAGCACATTGTGAGAACAGTGTTACCTGTGGGACACAAAAGAGGCACCTCACCTTCCTTTGAGGCAAGATTTCTTCTAAAGATTAACCTGCACATCCATGTTTATTGCGGCACTATTCACAATAGCCAAGTTATGGAAACAGCCAAGATGCCCCAGCACTGACGAATGGATTAAGAAAATGTGGTATCTATACACAATGGAACTTTATGCAGCCATGAAGAAGAACGAAATGTTATCATTCGCTGGTAAATGGATGGAATTGGAGAACATCATTCTGAGTGAGGTTAGCCTGGCTCAAAAGACCAAAAATCGTATGTTCTCCCTCATATGTGGACATTAGATCAAGGGCAAACACAACAAGGGGATTGGACTATGAGCACATGATAAAAGCGAGAGCACACAAGGGAGGGGTGAGGATAGGTAAGACACCTAAAAAACTAGCTAGCATTTGTTGCCCTTAATGCAGAGAAACTAAAGCAGATACCTTAAAGCAACTGAGGCCAATAGGAAAAGGGGACCAGGAACTAGAGAAAAGGTTAGATTAAAAAGAATTAACCTAGAAGGTAACACCCACGCAGAGGAAATCAATGTGAGTCAATGCCCTGTATAGCTATCCTTATCTCAACCAGCAAAACCCCTTGTTCCTTCCTATTATTGCTTATACTCTCTCTACAACAAAATTAGAGATAAGGGCAAAATAGTTTCTGCTGGGTATTGAGGGGGGGAGCGGGAGGGGGTGGAGTGGGTGGTAAGGGAGGGGGTGGGGGCAGGGGGGAGAAATAAACCAAGCCTTGTATGCACATATGAATAATAAAAGAAAAATGAAAAAAAAAAAAAAAAAAAAAGATTAACTTGGACATTCTTACTTCACTTCACAACGGCCCTCTCATTCCTACTCTGAAATGAAAGGACTGCAGAGCTTATATTGTCCAGTTACTAATGCACGGTGTATAGCAGAGATTTCACCTCTTTTGAGAAGTTTTTTCTGACTTTCCATTACTTCTTCAGAGGGAATCAATGGCTCTCCCTTTGGGTCACTTCACCTATCCTTAATCTTTTACCCTCCTATACATAACACTTCATTGTACTTAATCATATACAGTAGCCCCCTTATTCTGAGTTTTCAGTTTGCCTGGTTTCAGTTATCTGAGGTCAAACCATAGTCCAAAAATATTATGGGGAAATTTCTAGAAAGAAATAATAAGTTTTAATTTTTGCATCATTCTGAGTAGCATGATGAAATCTTCTACTGTCTCATTCCATCTTGTCTTGAAGTGTCATCATCCCATTCACCATTGTATCCACGCCATGTGTTAACCACCCAGTGGTCATGTAGGAGTGGAGTGGTCTGTTAACAGATTTACTGTGCTGTTGCAGAACTTGTTCAAGGAACTCATATGTAGAAAACCTAATGCTACATCACAGTGCCTTCGATACTCATCTCACTTCATTTTTTTCTTTTTTAGGGGGGGCACTGGGGTTTGAATTCAGGACCTTGTGCTTGCAAGGCAGGAGTTCTACAATTTGAACCATGCCTCCAGCCTTTTTTGTTGCTTTTGGTCTCACTTTTATGCCTGGGCCCACCTGGATGGTAATAATCTTATTTGTACTTCCCACATAGCTGTAATGGCAAGCATGCACCACCAGGCCCAGCTTTTATTGGTTGAGATGGGGTCTGCCAATTAATTTTTTTCCCAGGGGTTGGCCTTAAACTGTGATCCTCCTGATCTCCACAAGTAGCTAGAATTATGAGTGTGAGCCACCATACCCATCTCACTTCACCGTATGTAGGCATTGTATCACTTCACATCATCATGGGAGAGAGTATAGTATAGATATTTTTAGAGAAAGAAACTCCACATAACTTTTTATATTATATTCATTTGTAACAATCTTTTTGCTATAATCATTCTATTTTATTGTTTTCTGTACTGTCTGTCATTTCAAGCATCAATTGGTAGTCATGGAATCTTCCTTCCTTCTTTCCTTCCTTCCTTTCATCCCTCCCTCGCTTCCTTCCTTCCTTCATTTTGAGAGCTTGTTTGGAGGTTCTAACAAGGGAACACAGCTATATCCTTGGCCAAAGAACCTCCTCTATCTGGGAATGCCATTGTTCTCAACTGAGCATGCAAGTTTGGGAGGGATGCACATAGAGTGATGAGGAAAGAAGGGGACACCCACCCAGCCAGCCAAATCAGCCAATCAACCCTGACTCTCAATCAAGTGAGAGATGTTGCAGCCAGATCTCCCTCACGTCCCCTTCCTTACGTCTTTCTAGTCACTGGACTTAGTCGTATCCATAAACATTAGCTTATGCTATCCTCACAACAATGAAATATAAACGTAACTATAATTAATTTCACAATTTGGAAAATTGAGATTCAGAGACACTAAATAATTTTCCCAGGATCCCAAAGTGGAGTCAGAATTGAGACATAGCACTGAAAGACTCCAAGGTCCATGGTCAATTCATTTTCTCAGTTTGTTTCTGACTTTGTTTTAAAGTCATTGTTGAAAATAGTAATGTCTTTTGAAAGTTATTAAAAGTTAATTTTAAAGCTAATGAAAATGAAAAAAAAACCAAAAAAAAAAAAAAACTAAGATAAATTAGGGAGACAGCATATTTTCATAGCCCTAAGCAAAAGATAGAGTAGAGGAAAATAGAGTTGAACAAAGATTGAATGTTAGTTTCTTCAAGACTCTTCTTGATGCATTATAGAAATTGATCATGTGTCCCCGAAAGCCATAATATAATTATCTGGATGTAATCATTTGACAATGAAATACAGTTCTTAGTATAGTTTGATATTCTATGACAACAATAATGGCCTCCAGGGACAGAGAATAAGAAATACATACTGGGACATGTGTGAAAAGATGTCATTCACAGAAAAGCCCAAGATATTTTACTGCTGACTTCCATCATCAACTCCTCATCAATTAGCATATGTTCCTTTAAAGATAAAAAAAGGAATTTCTACATTTAGTTAGGGGTTTTCAGTTGAATGAATGATTGGTCAAAGGAATGCTCAAGATGGATTCCAAAATCCTTAACTAACTGGCCTACAAAGTATTTCAGGATCTGGGTCTCTGACCCCTCCAACTCCATCTCACCCAACCTATCTAGCTTTCAGTCTTCCTCTGCCACTAACTTTAATTTTTTCCAGAGTACCCTGTCCCCTGTGTTTCAGAATGTTCACCTTTATCATTACATTTCCTTTACCTATCCTTTCCCCCTTGGTTCCTCTCCTGTCTCCTCTTTTGTACCTCTTATCCTTTTCTTAGACAGATCCCCAGATAGCAGAGGCCAGGTGTGTCTCCCACCCTGGGCTTGAGCACGTGCTAATGCAACATGCACCATGCACCATGCATTGCTCTAAACACTAAGCAAGTAGTGCTATAGAGCTCCATGTGATAGCTGAGGAAGTTCAGGCAGAGAGTGATTAAACAACTGGCCCAGTGTCACAGGCCTGGTAAAAAGAAGAGTGAGACTAGAACCGCATTTATGGATTGCAGAGCCCACCATTCTCTCAGATGCTTGAGTAAACTGGCTCTGTTATGAGATTCCATATGCCCACTCTTAATCCTTCTCCTTGAAGTATTTATGCTCATAATTTTAAAGTAAATTACTTTTTTTTCTTCTTTCATCTTTCTTACTATAATCTGCATGAGAGCAAGGCTTAAATCTCAATCACAAGAACTTGCATATAGCACTGTTCATAGCTCACACATAGCAATTGGCCAATAAATATTTGAAGATTAAATAAACAACTACGTGATAAAATAGAGGAATAGATGGATGGGCAAATGAAAGAATTTGTAGGTGCATGCATTTCAAAAATGGTGCCAGTATGAGGATGTGGCAAAAGAGGAGCTCTTCATACTTTATACACTGTTGGTGAGATGTAAATTAGTCCAGCTATTATGGAAGGTAGTATGGAGTTTCCTTAAAAAAAATTAAGAAGAGAACTGCCCTATGATCCAGTGATACCATTCCTGGAAGGGATGTAAGTCAGGATACAATAGAGACACTTGCACACTGATGTTTATTGCAGCACTATTTACAATAGCCAAGCTATGGAAACAACCCAGGTGCCCTACATCTGATGAATAGATAGTCTGTGTACATATATACCACACAAACAGTGGAGTTTTATTCAGCCATAAGAAAGAATGAAACCATGTGGCTTGAAGGTAAATGGATGCAGTTGGAGGCCATCATGTTAAATGAAGTAAGCCAGGTTCAGAAAGGTAAAGGTCACATGTGAACACATATGTAGAAGATAAAAGAGAATAATAGAGGGTCAACAATATGGAAATACATCTATGAAGGTAGAGGACGTAACTATATGTATTGAAAGCTGTTGATTAATGGGGTTTAAGAGGGAAGGAGTAAGGGGGAGTGATGGAAGGGGTTGAACTGACCAAAGTACAATATACTCACAGCAGGGATAAATTGATAAACTCCTTTGAAAATTGACATTGGAATTAATAATGAAAGACAGGACTGTAAAATAGGTATGGTGGGACAAGGGAGGGTGAATGAAGGAGATGAAGTTGAGGGAATATGATTGATGGGTTTCATACACATATAGGAAATAGAACGATGAAACTTCTTGCAATTGCTTTAAGTGGGGCAAGGAGTTTATTGGGGGAGGGCGGCTTGGTGGGGGCGATCTAACCAAAGTACAATGTAAAGCTATTTGTAATAGTCACAATGAATCCCCCCTGTACAATGACTATATACTAATAGAAATGGAAAAAAATGGTGTCAGTTAATCCTGAATTTTCATCTTTAGCTATACACACAAAAATACTATCTCTAGGTCAGCAATATTATCTTTACAAAGGTCAGGATGATTAGGAATACAAAGTTTGAACACTTAATGTTTCAAAAGTAAATATGATGTTGGAAGCCCCAGATCTTGCCAAACTTATTAGAGGTCAACAATAAAAGTGGTACGTGTGAAGGAGTCAAGTCAAATTTGGTCCTTTTTCTCTGAAAGAAACCATAAAGATCACCAAATTCAACTTCACGCTACAGAAGCTGGTGTAGTGATTCTTAGGTTCTTATTCAGCATCCTCCAGCCTTCTCTTCATCTGGTTCATCACAGAGGAAGGAAATAAGAAGTGTTCTGCCAACACTTTCCTATCTGGTGTGTTTTGCTGCTGTGAGCCCAAGATAAGATGTAGGATATTTAAGAAAAGTCACATGACTGTGATACTGACCCCTTTCATCCAGTCTGTGGAAGACACAGTGACTGATAGCAACTTCAGAAACATCATCTACTTTCCAAATGTCTGAACTCAAACATAGTTCAACAGTTTTAAAGCATAAAGCAATTATTCACAGAAGTGTGAGGTTTGATCACAGGCTACCAAGGAAAAAGCATTTGCAAAGGGATTCCATTTGAAAATAGAGAGGCAATGTTTGTTAAGCTCAAAGGCTAATTTCAAAGAAAAGACCTCCTTGAATGTTCTTCTTCATTCCAGTATCTGACATGCATAGGAATACAACTGCAAATCAAAAGGTTACATAGAAAAAATACTGCATGAAACACAGGATTTGGAACCAGAAAGCTACCTTCTTTCTTAGGTGTAGCCTTCAGTAAGTCATTTGGTCCCTCTGAACCTCAGTGTTCTCATTTGTAAAAGTGGAGCCAGTTCATCAACTAACTCCTGTTTGCTGTCTTCTGTGAATGAGATTTAAGAATGATGAAAGAGTTACCATTTATGAAATTCACACAAGGTTTTGGGTTTGGGGTATTTCTCTTTTTGATGGTAGTGGGGTTTGAACTCAAGGCTTTATACTTGCTAGGCAGGCACTCTACCATTCTCTACCACTTGAGCCATGCCTCCAGCCCTTTTGCTCTGGTTTTTTTTGAGATACAGTCTCACTTTATGCCCAGGTGGGCCTAGACTGTCCTCTTATTTATGCTTCCTATTGCAACTGGGATGCCAGGCCAGGTGTCACCACACCCAACTTTTTCTGTTGAGTCTGGGTCTCACAAGCTTTTTGCCTCAGAGTGGCCTGTAACCATGATCCTCCAGATCTCCACCTCCCAAGTAGCTAGGATTATAGATGTGAGCTACCAACTGCCAACTGGTTTGGGGCTTTAAACTCTGTTATCTCATTCAATCTACAACCAAGCCCTTGGAGACACTGGAAACAGATGTAGAATTCTCTTCCTAGTGAGTGGAAAAACCAAGATTCAAACTCAAGTCCATGGACTCCCAAAACCTTTGCTCTCTTTGCTCAACTTCACAAATTCATGGATGAGAAGACTTTAAAAGCTGGGGAAGTTGGGACATGTGATCACTAGCCCTTTTATAGGTGGTTTTAACTGGATTATTGTTCTTCTATATTCCCATTGTTAACATAAAGTGAAATTTTGGGAAAACTTTCCACCTTCTGAAATTTTCTAGAAAAGAAATGTATTGGAGCATTCAATAACTTTGCCTGCCAACATGTGCTCTGTCACATCTCCACATTACAAAAAGCAGGAGGGCCCGTAGGATGGATTCTCTGTAGACCCCAGAGGCTGGGACAAGTAGCCAAAACCTCCACTTTTTTCATCAAGCATTATAGTATCTACAGGCAAGATACCTTTGACCCATGGCATAAGCAAACACTCTCGAGAGCACATGCTTTGTTGAGGATAGTTTACCTTTAAAGGCCTTGAATGTTTGAAGTGTTGGTAATTTCTGATACTGCTGTCTCACACTCCTGCTTTTCTCCTGTGGCTGCTTGGTTTGAAAAGAGGGTTAGTTGTCCCAACAGCAGTCACCAGCTCCATGATGATATCAAAGAGTGGGAGATTCTCCCGGTTACTACTATTTCCAAAGTGCTGGAGCCAAGATTGGAATATAGAAAATCCAAAACCAATGAATATATAATAAAGTGAGGAAAAACACAGGAGAATTCATTGCTTGGTGAGTGGAAACTGAATGGAGAGATGGGGGCAGATAAAGAAAAAGATTGACCAACTGGATGACTGACTATTTTTGGGGTGTTTTTTTCTCCCTGGATGGACACAACTTGCAACATGTTTACATGATAGTATTGCCTGGGGTGATCATATAATTTATTGACCAAGCCAAGATCCTTTTGAGAGTAACAGGAGTTAATAATTCTATTCCCAGAACCTAACAGCTTTCAGCAAGGCAGGCTATGTGGTCTTCCTGAAGTGTTCAATATATCCATTATGCTTTCTGGCATCTGTCTTCAGAGCCATATTTCTACATAAGACATAGTGTGAACTGACCTGTACACATGGTCAAATGCATCATTACTGCTCACTTACTCCTTGCATCTTAACCCTACTCGGGTCACCATCATGCTTCATGTTCTCAAATGTGAAAATCAAGACTTGGGTTCTGCCATCAAACACACTTGGGTTTGAATTGTAGCCTGGCCAGCTGTGGGATTTGCACATGTTGCTTAAGCATCCCCAATTCTCCATTTCTCAACTGTGAGGTAGGGGTAAGAAGAGTAAGGCCTTCCTCTAGTGATCGTGTGAATGAAATAGCCATGCAGGTGAAACGAAGCACCTGGCATGTAGCAAGTGTTCAATGCACATTTGTTGGGACAATTAGCCATTAGTCACTGTTAATGAAATGACAGAAGTGACATAACTCCTTGTATATTACCCCCATGATCAATAAATACCTGAATGACATCCTCCTGTCCTCCCAGGAAAATTAATTCCTTTCACTTGACTCATACTCTCAGACTGCTAGTATAATGTTTACAGTTCATTATGGCCAAGGTATATATTTCCACTTGTTCTTTCGTCTTTATGTCACCAGGTGCCTAATACTGCTTGTACATGAAAGATGCTCTATAAATACTCTTGAATCCAAGTGAGAAGGTGGCTTGAAAAAGACTGCCCGAGTTCATGACAACTTCATGAATAAATGCATCACTTTGGCTCATATCTTCATTTGATCTTTCTGAGGGGGAGAATATACTTTAAGTTGGAGTTCTCTAGGTATGTGTACCAGCCATAAATGCAGAAAATAAAAAAGATTTAAGGATTTTAAAAAGAGAGACACAAACGTAGTTTCAATAAATGTATTTTCCCAAGCAAAACTTTAAAATTTAATTAATGATTTTTTTCCAGAGAGTCACTTGTTAAATATTTACCAGCTTGCTACTGCTCTTAACTTCATTACTTCCCCACATTAAGAGTCCAGTGCTGGATTTAGGGTAGATATTTAGTAGGTTATTACTGGAGTAACCGTTTTCAGGACAAGATTTGTTGAGGCTAGAATAAAAATAGGGGTGAAATCAGGGGATAGTGAGGGAGTACAGCACGATGGGATCAAAAAGAAGGCCTCCAGGAACAAGACTGTCAGGAGTGGAGACATCTAACTTAAAAAGTAGCAATTCTAGAAAACAAGTTCAAGGTGACAACAGTGGTCACCTGAAAAGATATTTCACAGCAGAAGATATGAATGGCCAGTAATGATACTTAATAATGCTCACCAGGAAAATTAAACCCACAAGGGGAGATATTATTTCATTCCCAGTAAATGACTATCATCAAAAGGCTGGTAGGGCTGGGAGTGTAGTTCAATGGTAGAGCTGTTGCCTAACATGGTTGCCATCCTGGGTTCAATCTACAATCCATACATGAAAAAAAAAAAAAACAAAGAGAAAGTAACTGATGATACTAAAAGTTGGAAAAGATGTGAAGTAATTAGAACTTTTATACATTGCTGATGGGAATGTAAAATTTTTTTCTGGAAAAATCTTTGTCAATTTCTTGTAGAGTCAGATATACATCTATATTATCAATTAGCATTTCTACTTTTAGTTATTCACTCAAATAAAATGAAAACATTGACAAAAAAGACTTGTACAAGGGTAGCATCATTATTTGTAGTAGCTAAAAACTTGGAAGAACTCAAATGTCTATCAACAGGAGAATGAATAGACAAATTGTAATATATTCATAAAATAGGATACTACTCAGCAATAAAAAAGGGAGCTGTTTGAGGAAACTCCACACTGCTTTCCATAGCAGTTACACTAATTTACTCATCAGCACTAATTTACATTCCTACAAACAGTGTATAAGTGTTCCTTTCCCTCCCATATACTCACCAGCATTTGTTATTGTATATTATTGATGATAGCTATTCTGACTGGAGCAAAGTGAAATCTCAATATCGTTTTGATTTGCATTTCTTTAATGGTCAAGAATGTTGAGCATTTCTTCATGTATTTATTGGCCATTTGAACTTCTTTTGCGAATTGTCTGTTTAGTTCATTTGCCCATTTATCAGTGGGTGGTTGATTCTTTGCAGGGTTAGGTTTTTGACCTCCCTGTATATTCTGTTTATTAGTACCTTGTCAGCAAGAGATTTTCTTCCATTCAATGGACTGCCTCTTCAGTCTAATAACTGTTTTCTTTGCTTTGCAGAAGTTTTTTAGTTTCATGCAGTCCCCATTTCCAGCAATACCGTTCCTGGGCATATACCCAAAGGAATGTGCACCAAGATATGACAGAGTCACTTGCATGCCTGTGTTTATTGCAGCACTATTCAAGATAGGCAAGCTTTGGAAACAGCCCAGGCTCAAAAAATCAAAGGGCACACATGTTTTCCCTCATATATGAAAAGTAGACCTATAAGATAAATGTACATATAAATACATATATGAACTTAAATACATATAAACACACACACATATAGAGAGAGAACTTGACTGCATTTATAGGTCTGTCTAAGGAGACTGGGGAGGTGGGAACAGAAAGAGAATATTAGAGTGAAAATGCTGAAACATTGCATCTGTGTATGAAGATAGTATAGCATAATGCACTGTAAACTGATGAATAATAAGGAAGCAGGGTAATACAGAAAGAATAATTGGGTGGTAATCTGATTAAAGCACAACATATGCATGTCTCAAATACAAGGTGAAAACCCCTGGAACTATCAATATACACTTGAAAAAAAATGAAGATAAAAGAAGTCCTAGCCCAGTGTACTAGTGGAAGGGAAAGGGACTAGGAAGGGCCTAAGGAGAGGGTGAAGGAGGGGGAATATGGTGGATGTACTTTGTATTCATATATGAAAATAGAGCAATGAAACCTGTTTAAATTGTTGTAAGATGAGGGAAGATGAGAGAGAACAATGGAAGGAATGAATCCAATTAAGATATATTGTAAGCATATATGTAAACGTCACAATGTATCCCCCTGTACAACTATTATATGCTAATAAATAAGATTAAGATTAAAAAAAGGATTAAATGGTAGTTACATGCAAGAATGTGGGTAATTCTCAAAAACACATCGTAGTATGGTCTGTGAGACATGAGTCAGTACCTATAAGATTACACTAAAGTTATGTTTGAAAATAGGCTAAACAAGTCTATGGTAATAGAAACTGTAGTGACAGGAGATAGAAATTAATTGGAAAAAGACATAGGGAACTCTCTGGGATGACAAAAACCTTGTGGCGTGGCACATTGCTATACAGTGGTCAAGATTGTTGAAATGAATGCTCCAGATGTGCACACTTTATCTTAGGTGAATTGTACCTCAAAAAATAACAAAAATATATAGATACTGTATCAGTTGTCTATTGCTACATAACAAATTACCCCAAATTTATAGCGTAAAGCAGCAAACATCATCTCACAGAGTTTCTGAGGATTAGGAAACTGGGACTAGGTTGACTGGGTGGTTCTGACTCATGCCGTTGCAGTCATTATACCAGCCAGTACTACCATCTGACATGGGTTTGACATGGGCTGAAGGATTTGCTTCCAACCTCACTCACACAGCTATTGGCAGGAGACTTCATCCTCTTACCACATGGGTTAAAATGACTTCTCTTACAGTGAGTGAACCTAGAAAGGGAATATTCAAGACTGAAGTCACAGGTTTTGTTTTGTTTTTTAACAACAATTAAGCTCAGAAGTGGTATATCATCACTGTCATTGGTCTTATAGATCAACCCTACAAGGTGGAAGGGGGCTACCCAAGGGTGTGAATGCCAGAGGGTGAGGGTAATTGAGGGCCATCTTCAAGTCAGGTTCCCTCACATACAAATTTCATGAAGCATGTAAGCAGTACCTGGTACATAGAGGCAGCTTAACCAATATGAGGACATGATTTTCTATCCCAGGCATATTAAAAAAGAGTGCTTCTGTATGAATATTGAGTATAAGGAGTTTTCAGGAAGCTCAGTTTTAGCTGAGCAGAGAAGGGTGGGAAAGTACTCCTTTCAATAAACTTGGAGAGCAAAGGATTCAGCTTGCTAAGAAAACAGCCAAGCAGTAAGATCTTTGGCCATACAAGGAAGGGGTAGGGGTGGGGAATTGGGCAAACATTTGAAGGGAAGCAGAGATGATTAGCAATATTGGGGATGGAGAGATTTGAGTTCACCTATTGGCAATCATAACACCACAGTCTTGTTTCTTATCTTTCTTGTATGAGCAAATTCTTTTTATCCTTCTGCTGGTTCATTCTCCTTTTGTCCTGGAATGACCTTCTCCTTCCCTCAATGATCCATCAGCACTCCTTTCTCCTAGCAGTGGCTCCTTTCTTTGTTTTAATAATCCATTCTTTGTACTTGTGTCCTGATCTTATTTTATTCTGGGTTTCTTCATTGTTGGTTGTTTGCCTGTATCTCTGGCACTGTACTTTGAGTTTCCTGGAGACAGGCACTGTGTGTTGTTTGTTTTCATATTTTCATTAGCATTTTGCACATAGTAGGTGTGCTATAAATGTTGGCTGAAATGAACTGGCAGGAAGCAGCAATTTGAATTCTGTGTCTTCTTGCCTAAAATATATAAAGCCTTCTAGTCTTTCTATTAACCCCCAATTAGACAATCCCCAACAGAAAAGAATGTGCTCTTTACTTTCACATGTTTTATCACTCTTTTAAGAGTCTGTGATGGTGCAGGTGTAAGTCAGAGAGTCTTCATGAATTTACCCAATTGATAACAATTGATATTGAAATTAAAAAGAACAGAGAAGAACAGATTGCCTCTATAGACAAAGAATACTCTGTGTCAAAAAAAAAAAAATAGTATCTCAGACAGCTGTGAGCAACTCAGCAGCTAAATCAACCATCTCTGGACTTTTGCTTACAGGTTTCACTTATCATAGATTTCCTATTCATGCATTCACAATAATGTGTCTGCAATAGTCTCTAAGCCCCTTTCATCACTGCTCTTGGTCAAAATCCACCATAATCCTCAACCTCTTTTTCCCATTAAGGAAGATTTCTACTTATACTTTTGCTGTTTTGTTATCTCTTCCAAGGACTTTCTGAGTCCCACCATACCTCTGTTAGGTGCAGGTCTGGTCATGGACATATGGCACAACAGCACGACTTCAAAGGCTTCAAGGGATTTCTAGGTTAGAAGAAGACCCATCATGAACTCACTCATAGAAGCAAAGTAAGCTAAACATCTCAGGAGCCCCATCAACAGGACAAAATTCATTGTGTATTGGCCCTAATCTGCCTATCACTGAGGTCCTGGTCCTGGTACTCAAATTAAGTGAGTCAACCTTGAGCAAGGTCAGAATTACAAGGCTTGAGCCTAACCCATGGGAGGACTCCAGGGTTAATTTGTCCTGCCTGCTAGTTCTACCCACATCCATAAGCTCTGCGTCTAGGTTTTCTACACATCCTGTGGGCATTGTATAGGCATCGTTCAACATGAATAAGGGGAGGCTCTGTGCTTCTCTTTTCCCACTGGGTCCGTTAACTGGATGCAGAGATCACTTGAGAGGCAATATGACATATTTAATAGGAAGATTCTCAATTCTGAAGTGTAGCCAATTTCCACATCTTATCAACTCTTTGGTCTTAGGCAAAGTTACATAACCTCCTTTCTCATTTGGTATCTCAAGTTAGTTTCCCACAATTGCACATTCAGTTTGTTTCAATAATTAAATAAGCATTGTGTGAGTCCCAAGTATCTATTAGGTAGCCAGCAAGTTAATTCTGCTTCTATCGTCTCTTAGGCTAAGGTACTGTCCTTCCAGTCCAATGGGTTTGTGCATCACCCTGCAGATTCTACACCACTGCCATGGCACACCGGTCCAGATAGAACAGAGATTGAAAAATTAAAAGTTGTTGTGCCCCTTTGGACTTTTCCACTAGATTGGTGGTTGCTTACCTTGGGCTACAATTTGTAGCTGTTTCAGTTTTCTTTGTCAGTCTTACCTAGTCCCAAACCCTCCCACCTCTCTGCACAATGCCAGTAAGACACAAGAAACAGAAGGGAGTAATGTTTAAATGTGCAGGTATTAGTATCGGACAACCTGAGACTAAATCTTACTGCCACAAATTCACTGGTGACCTTAGGCAAGCAACTCAACTCCTTTAAAATGATAGCCACTATATCTTTAAAAGGAGCTTGGAGTGGGAAGAGTTACAAATGATACATACCAAGCTCTTAACAAAGTGCTGGCACATATGAATGCTCAATTTTATATTGGCTATTATTTATCTTTTGCAGCTGAGCCCGCATTGCAAAGATGATAACTAATCAGGAGCCATATTTCTGTTTTGGACACTGCTCACCCATTAGCAGTTGGAATCAGGCAGCTACTGTTTCTGCTAAATTAAGAAGTTCCAATTTTTGTATGATGAACTTTGGGTGAAGGAGGTTGGGTGGTTCATTAGACATGGGTCTATTCAAGTACGTCATTATTTATTTGAATGATCTCACCTATCCACAAATGATCTCAGAATCTGGGTGTAAAATAAGGAAAATACATTGTTCTAAGCTCACGTATGTCAGTGGGGCATGTTCATGAATAGAAGAGATATTGAGTGTAGAAAAAGGTGACTGAAAAGAGTGGCTCCATCACTCCAGGTGAGAATCTTTAAGTTCTCAGCCAAGGAGAGGTACATGAGATAAGTCCCATCAGTTCTGTGGTTCTGCACATGACAATCACAGAAAAACTACATGTATTGGAGAATCATGGGAAGATCTGAGACTTGGAACCCTGTTCTTTACACAGTATGACTAAAATCCTAAAATACGCATTTCTGTGCTAACACCATTTGGACTACAGAAGAATCCTTCTTATCCTTCTTCAAATCAGTTGGCCCATGTCTTTAGGAGTACCCGCATGCTATGAAGGGTTTTTTTTTTAAGGGGGAATGGGGGTCGGACTGGGGTTTGAACTCAGGGCTTTGTGCTTGCAAAGCAGACACTCTACCACTTCAGCTACACCTCCAGCTCACTTTGTTCTGTTTATTTTGGAGATGGGGGTCTCAGAAATTGTTTGCCTGGGCTGGCCTTAAACTGTGATCCTCTTGACTTCAGTCTCCCAAATAACTAGGATGACAAGCATGAGCCACCAGCTCCCAGGCTGCTCTGAAATTGTGTGGGTTGTGGTGCTGCTGAGGCTTTGTAAGGCAGACGCTGTTTAGGAAGCAGGGTGCATCTGAGTGGTAGAAGTGCTTAGATAAAGTTAGTAAAAACAGCATCTTTTCCCTCACATGTGGAAACTAGATCGAAAAGATAAATGTACACATATATATTATGTATACATATGTGTATGTCTACATATACACTCTCTATATATAACAGTTATATATATAACATAGTTATATATATAATAAATAGTTTTATATATATATATGTAGAGAGAGAGAACATGATTGTAATAGTGGGTCTGGGGATTAGGAGGAGGTAAGAGAATAATAGATAGGGAATAGTGGTGAAATGCACTGCATCTGTGGATGGAGATGGTATAATGAGCTGACTGAAAGCCATGAAAATGGGGGAGGAAGGAGATAGAGAGAGAGTAATAGAGGGGTTAATATGATTAAAGTACGGTATATACATGTGTGAAATGCCGTGGCCAATCCCCTTGAACAGTCAATACATACTGAAAAAAGTGGAGGACAGGAAGACCAAACTGGTCCTGTTCAGGGGTGGGAACCAGTGGGAGGAGGAGTGTGAGCAGAGTGAAGGACAGCAAATATGGTGGATGACTTTGTGTACATGTATGAAAATAGAAGAGTGAAACCTGTTGAAATTGTTCTAAGGCTGGGTGGGGCATAAGGGAGAATGATAAAGGAGGTGAATCTAATTAAAATACATTGTAAGCACATATGTAAATGTCAAGGTGAACACACCCCCACTGTCCAACTAATATATGCTAATAAAATGTTTTTTAAGTAAATAACAACAAATTATTTGCCGGGTGCAGTGGCTTAAATTTGCAATCCTAGACTTGGAAGATAAAGATAGAAGGATCTTGGTTTGAGACCAGCCAGAGGAAAAATGTTAGGGAGACTAACCTTATCTTAGCAAATGAGCCAGGCACGGTGACTCTCTCCTATATTCCCAGCTATGTGGAAAGCATAGGTATGAGGATCATTGTCTGAGGTTGGCCTGGGAAAAAGATGTGGGGCCCTATCTGAAAAAATCACTTAAAAAGGCAGAAAGGACTGGAGGCATGGCTTAATTGGAGCACTTGCTTAGCAGGCCAAAGGTCATGGTTTCAATTCCCAGCCCTGCTTCAAAAAAGAAAATTACTTGACCCGTCCAATTCTTCCTGTCTGAAGTGTATGTGACCAAGACATTGACCCTTTACATTGGTATAATGCACATTGCCCTATAAAATTGTGACTTACATTGTTTTATAAAGCATGTATAATAATATTTAGTAACGTTTTTAGAAAATAAAAAAGATATAAGCTTTAACTAATAATCTTATTTCCATAATAGTTCTCAAATATAATTTGTACTTTCCTTTTAATTTTATGAAATAATTTGAATGAATAGAAAAGTAACTTTTTCAAAACAAAAAAATATTTTTTATGTTCAAGTTTTGCTTTATTTTGTATTTTTGATTTAAATCTATTTAAGTTTTGTATATTTTGGACATAATTGAATTCTAATTTTTCATTCCATTACCAGGAGTTTCTCTGGGGGCTTTGTTTCTTGAGTTCCTATGAGAAAAGATATCAAGCAAGATGTAAAACGTCATAAAAGTAATGGCAGAGTTTATTTTAAGTCACGCTGTATTCTCAGAGGAGAATGGATCATCTCAGACAGATCAACCACACACTTTTTGTGTACTAGCTTTATTGGGATTTGAGGGGAAGTTTTAGTGAGACTTTTATGAATGTATCAAGACAGCACTGGGGAAATAAATAAATAATAATAATAAAAAAAGGACTGGAGGTGCAGCTCAAAAAGTAGAGTGTCTGCTTTGCAAGTGTAAAGC
Source organism: Castor canadensis (assembly GCF_047511655.1). Taxonomy (NCBI): domain Eukaryota; kingdom Metazoa; phylum Chordata; class Mammalia; order Rodentia; family Castoridae; genus Castor; species Castor canadensis. The sequence goes on along the minus strand of NC_133393.1, from coordinate 130,434,270 downwards.
CCTGAGTTCAAACCTCAGTGCTGCCAATAAATAAATAAATAAATAATGAAGCAGATGTTAAAAAAAAAAAAAAGACAGTATTGGGTTTTTACCAGCTGTTTCTTGTTATAAACGGTACCACGTGCTTTAACTCACCTGGTTTTGTCCTTATCTGCTTGTTTCCATGTTGGAACAATCTTTTATTTTAAAACAAAACTTTCTTTTACCGTGAAAAACCTTTTTATCTAGAAAATGCTCTCTTCCAACTTTTTCATACGTTCTCATGTGTTATCATGTTTTATTAGTTATGTCTTAGCATAAACCCTGGTGCAATCTTTCAAATATGCTTTTAGCCTCCTGGTTTTGCTCTTATTTGCCTGTTTCAATTTTGGAACAGTCCTTTAAGACAAAATCTTTTTACCATGTAAAAACCTTTTTTTAATCTAAAAATGTTTTTGTAACTTTTTTTGTACTTCCTCATTTCCTACTTACTCTTTTTTTTTTTTAACATTTTGGTGAGTTTCTTTTGATTTTTGGTTTTTTGCAGAACTGGGATTTAAATTCAGGGTCTACACCTTTAGCCACAACACCAGCCCTAGTTTGGGATGCGGTTTATAAGAAAGAATCTCGTCAACTATTTTCCAGGGCTGGCTTCAAACCAAAATCCTCTTGAGCAGCTGACATTACAGGCATGAGCCACTGGTGCCCAGCTTTACATTGGTTTTTATCCCAATACAATAAAATAAAGATCACCTGTGCACACACAATTGCAGATATTATGTAGACGTCGTTGTCACTTGAATGCCCTACTTGGATGCTCTCTTTGACCTTTTTTTTTTTTTTTTTTTTTGGTGGTACTGGCATTTGAGCTTAAGTCTTCACACTTGCAGAGCAGGTGCTCTAAGGCTTGAACCACACCCCCATATGTTTTTTGCTCTGGTTATTTGGGAGACAGGTGTTACTTTTTTGCCTGGGCTTGACTGGACCATGATCCTCTTATTTTATGTTTTCTGTCATAGCTGGGATGACAGGCATGCATTACTATGCTCAGTTTCTTTCTGTTGAGAAGGGGTCTTGCAAATTTTGTCCAGGCTGGCTTGCAACCACGATCTTCGTGATCTCAGACTCCCAAGTAGCTAAGCTGACAAGTTCATGCCATTGTGCCCAGCTATTGGTTGAGATGGAATTTTGTGAATTTTTTTTGCATGGGCTGGCCTGGTGATCCTCCTGCTATCAGCCTCCCAAGTAACTAAGTTTATAAGCTTGAGCCACCACACCTAGTTTCCCCTTTGGGCTTTTTCTTCCTTCCTTCCTTCTTTCCTTCTTTCCTCCCTCCCTTCCTTTCTTTCTCCCTTTTTTCTTCCTTCCTTCCCTCCCTTCCTTCATTTCTTTCTCTCTCTCTCTCTCTCTTTTTTTTTTTTTTTTTGGCAATATTGGATTTTGAACTCAGATTTCCTTTGCACTTCCCCAAGTGTAAGAGTTACAGAATGTTATACTCTGGCAAGGACTGGCTAAAATAACAAAACTTCCAAATGACCTTGAACAGAAAAACTATCTTAGAACAAGCAAGAAGGCAGAAGGGAGAGAGAATACGCAGAGATCCCCAAATCTTTACATACTAACCCTGCAGTTACACTTTAGGATATAATAGCAAATTGATGGTCTTCCCATCAATTCTCCTCCAGACATAAGAGAAAGAAGGAATAAACCTCCACTTTTGTGTAAGTACTGCAAGATAACTGCCCAGAATAAAAGCATAAACCTGAAAAGGCAGTCTCCCAAAGGCTTACCAGAATCAGAGGAAAATAAAGTCAACTGCTCCTATGTGGGTTTCCTCCAGTCTCTTGGCTTTGCTTGTCAAAATATGTCACTGGATTTGGAACACTGAGTCTAAGGGCCAGAAAGTTTTTGATCTTCATTGAAGAAAGAATTTAAGAACAGACACAGAGGAAACTTAAACAGGAGCAGGTTTATTAATGCAAAGCAAAGCAAAAGTGCACTTTCTACATGGAAGGGTCGGCAGGCACAAGAAAGAGTGCTGCACTGCCAAGCCCTCAAGCAAACACAGAGGTGGTTAGTCCTGGGAAACTGGGTTTCAGAGACTAGTTTAAGTGTCCTCAACTTCTCCCACATGTCTGGCAGGAGAACTTCTTGGCCTTGGATAGTCAGATTTTGGCTGTTACGCAGGCTCCAAGGACCGTGAGTCAGCAAGACCCTGATGTATGTCACAAGTAATTCCATTAACGTCAACAGTCTGGGATGTGATTCCTTATCAATATCCAAGCCTTGGTTCTCAGCCATCTGGTTTCTTAACACCATACCTAGGTCCTACATTAATACATTAAACATTACTATTGGTACAGTAAACAATGTGATTTACCAAATTAAAGACAAAACAAATTTTATGGAACAAATTTACAAAAATGTTTAAAGTATGTATGTTTTTACTTAATTATTTACCCAAACTTCAGCTGCCAACCAACTGAAAATCCAGACATGCCCCATATTAATTAATCTCTGAGCCCGAAACTGTGGCCAGCAGATTTCTCATCTTCCACAGCTGCCTCTCTTCTGCATATGGTTTGCTGATGGTTGGGCCTGATAGCTCTGAGTACAGTTACAGTAAATGACCTGATTGTCTTCCTACTGCAGGGTGGTTTACTGCTGGGCAGGATCTGAAAATACCGAGATCAGAAGAGTGCTGAGTTTCCTCCATCCTCCCCTCCAGGTAACATCTTAGTGCTCTGTTTGCTTCTTCATGTCCCCAATGTGCTCAAGGTGATCCCTTAGGTTTGGACATCTGTTGCTCTTGGCTGCATAAACTGGAAGGGAGAGGTTTTTAGGGTGAGTGGGGAACCTTCCTGACACACAGGACACAAAGCTTGTTGGAACCCAGTAGCAGTTTCTAGTATGCAAAGAAAGGAAGCTTCTAAAGTGAATGTAGCCCTGAAGCAGACAGATGATCCTTGAGTGGTACTCAGTCCTCATGCAGCACCAGCCAGAACAGTAGGAATTGAAACAGTCTCCAACTACAACTCACTAGACCCCCACATGGTTCAGAAAAAATACCTCTAATCCTTTGTCATTTGTTTTACCTTTTTTCTTCTTACTATACTTCAGTATTGTTTTACTTTATTTTATCAATCTCTTGTGTTTTTATTTCTCTTCTTTATCTAATTTTTTTTTTATTTTGGGGTTTGATTTTATTTTATTTTTTTTTTTTTTTTAAATTTTGAATTATCTTTTTTATTTTTTTTTTTTCATTTTTCTTTTATTATTCATATGTGCATACAAGGCTTGGTTCATTTCTCCCCCCTGCCCCCACCCCCTCCCTTACCACCCACTCCACCCCCTCCCGCTCCCCCCCTCAATACCCAGCAGAAACTATTTTGCCCTTATCTCTAATTTTGTTGTAGAGAGAGTATAAGCAATAATAGGAAGGAACAAGGGATTTTGCTGGTTGAGATAAGGATAGCTATATCCTTCTTTATCTAATTTTATTTATGTATATCCTTCTTTATCTAATTTTATTTATGTATTTTTCTTTATTTTGTAATCAGATTTTTTATCTCTTGCTCTTTTCTCTTCCTCATCTTCACATTATTCTCCTTTTTTCTTCTTATTTTGCTTTTCTTTTATTTAATTTTGGTTCATCTTACTTTTTGTCCCTTTCCTTGCCTCCTCTTTTGTTTTGCTTATTTATTATTTTTGTTGTTTTACCTTATCTAATTTTTTTTTTCAGTACTGGGGTTTAAACTCAGGGCCTCATGCTTGCTAGGAAGGCACACTGTCTCTCAAGTCACTCCACCAGCCACTTTTTGTGTTGGGTATTTTTGAGATAGGGGATTGCATTTTTTGCCTGGCCAGCCTCAAACCATGAGCCTCCTGATGTCTGCAACCTGATTAACTAGAATTACAAGCATGAGCTGCTAGTACCCAGCCTATCTTAGTTAATTTTAACTTCATTTATTTAATATATTTTTCCATTTTCTTTTCTGATTATTTTTGGTGTAGTAGTTGGTACTAATTGATTTTTGTTGTATTTTTATATATGGTTTCTTGTGGTTCCACTGCTGTTATGGAAATTTATTTTTTTTCTTTCTCAGTGGTAGTGGGCATTGAGTCCTCAAGAGAAAGTTGTTCAGTAAGATAACTCCCAAATGAAACTCCAGGAGATATCAATGTCAACAGATGCACAAATTGCAATTTAGGAAAACAAGAAATAGGGCTCCAGAGAGACTCAGGTTTGTGCCTGCCTCACAAACACAAGGTCTTGAGTACAAATCACAGCTCAGGAGAGAGAGAGAGAAAGAGAGAGAGAGAGAGAGAGAGAGAAGAAAGAAAGTAAAAGAAACACAAGAAATATGAAAAATCAAGGCAACATAACTCCTTCAAAAGTTCAAACTCTTCAATATCTGAATCCAAAAGTATTGAAATGGTTGAAATGTCAAAGAATTTTGAAGTCTAGTCTTAAAACTTACCAATGTCCTCAAAGAGGATTTAAATAAACTTATGAATGAGATAAAGAAATCAATTCAAGATCTGGATGAGAAATTTAACAACTTAGATGAGAAATTCAGAAAAGATACAGAGGTTCTAAAGGAAAAAAATCTTTAAATGAAAACTTTAATAAGTCAAATTAAATCAAAACTATCACTAATAAACTAGACTGGGGGAAGAAAGAATTTCAAGCATTAAAAACAATGTATAGGAGTGATTATATTAAAATTGCAATAAAGAAAAAGAAATATGCATTCATGACCACAGAATCTAAGACCTCTAGAACATAATTAAGAGACCAAAACTAAAAATTTGTGATCTGAAAGAGGGAACCAAGATATGGAATAAAGGCATAGAAAATGTATTCAATGAAATTAAAGCATATTTTCCAAATATAAGGGAAAAAATGAACTTCCAAGTACATGAAGCATTATAATCCCAATTATAGATGACCAGAAAAGAACCTCTGCATGTCATATTATAGTTAAAATGCCAGAGAACAGAACAAAAAAAGAATACTGAAATCTATAAGAGAGAAGTATGAGTTACTCTCAAAGGTAAACCAATAAGAGTAATAGTGGATCTCTCAGCAAAAATCCTGAAGGTCAGGAGAGCATAGACTGATGTAGTTCAAACTCTGAAACAAAATAAGTAGCAATCAAGACTGCTATATTCAACAAAGTTATCCTTTAAAGTTATAGAAGAAATAAAGACTTTCCATGATAAGCATTAATTAAAGCAATTAATAGCCACTGAGCCAGTATTGTGGAAAATACTTAAAGGAATACAACAGGAAGAGGAAAAAAGGTATACACAAGCATAAGAGGACAGAAAAGAATAAATCTAACTAGGAGGAAAACAAATGAAAAGTAGGAAATAATAAAACACTGACTCAATAAACCAGCAAATTTCTAAGATGAAGAAAGGAGAAGTTAGTGCATACTTCTCAATAATAATCTGAAATGTAAATGGTGTTCACTCTCTGGTTAAAAGATGTAGACTGGATTTAAAAAAGAAAAAGAAAGAAAGAAAAGAAAAGAAGAACCCAACTATCTGCTGACTCCAAGAAACTCACCTCACTTGCAAAGACATACACACAGACTGAAATTGAAATAATGGAAAATGATATTCTATACAAATAGAATCTGAGAGTAAGCAAGAGTAACTATACTCACATCTGACAAAATACACTTCAAGCCAAGATCAGTCCGAAGAGATAAAGAAGGTCACTACATATTTATAAAGGGAATAATGAATCAAGAAGATATAATGGGGCCCAAACGATGTATACACATATGAATAAATGTATAAACAGTAAAAAAAAGAAAACAAAGATATAATGGTTGTTAATATATATTCACCATATATTAGTGCACCCAATTTCATAAAACAAACACTACTGAACATAAAATGCCACCTAGGAGCAGCTATAATAATGTGGGTGACTTCAATATCTCCCTCTCATCAATACATAGGTCATCCAGACAAAACATCAACAAATAAACTTAAGATTTAAACTGTACCATAGGTAAAATGACTTGAGATATCTACATAATATTCTATCCAACAGCTGTGGAACACAACTTCTTCTTAGCAATCCATAGAGCTTTCTCTAATATAGATCACATTTTAGACTATAAAGCAAGTCTTAAGAAATATAAAAAATTGAAATAGTTTCTTGTAACTTATCTTAATATAACTGAATGAAGTTAGAAGTCAGTAGTAAGAGAAACTACATTACACATGTAGAGATTGTATAATACTCCTCTGGATGATCATTGTTCATTCAAGAAATCAGGGATGAAATTTAAATATTCTTAGAATCAAATGAAAATGAAAATACAACCTACCAGAATGTTTGGAATACAGCAAACTCAAACTATTTCATAAAATAGAAAGGAAAAGAATGCTTCTGAACTCATTTTGCACACCAGTGTTACCCTGAAACCAAAACTGGATAATAACGCAACAAAAAAATAACACTAAGGACCAAATTCCCTGATGAATATAAACACAAAATCCTCAAAAAAATACTTGCAGATCAAAATCAACAATACATTAAAAAGACTGTATGCTGTGATCAAGTTGGTTTCTTTCCAGAGGTGCAAGGCTGTTTCAACATGGGCAAATCAATAAATGTGATACAGTACATAAACAGAATCAAGGAAAAGAAATTGCATAATCATCTCAATAGATGCAGAAAAGTTTTGAAAAATTCAACACTCCTTCATCACGAAAAGCCCTGAAGGAACTAGGAATAGCAGATTCATACATTAATATAACAAAGGATATTTTTGACAAACCTTTGACCAACATATGCTGAATGGGAAAAAATGAAAATATTTCCTCTAAAATCAGGAACAAGTTTAAAATTAACCAATAAAGATGTCTACTCTCTCCACTCTTACTCCATATAGTGCTTGAATGCTTATCTAGAGCAATAAGGCAAGAGAAAGAAATAAAAGGGATATAAATAGGAAATAAAGAAATCAAATTATCCCTATTTATGAACAATAATGATCCTGTTCTTTAAAGACTCTACCAAAGAACTCTTAGATCTGATAAACATTTTGTGGCAAAGTAGCAGGATACGAAATCAACATACAAAAATCAGTAGCTTTTCTACATACCAATAATGAATAGGCTGAAAATGAAATCAGGAAAACAATCCCATTCACAGCAAACCTTATTAATGAGAATTATAAAACCTCTATAATGAAAACTATAAAATACTGAAAAAAGAAACTGAAGAAGACACTGGAAGATGGAAAGAGCTCCCATGTTCACAAATCAGTAGAAATAATATTGTGAAAATGGCTGAATGATCAAAAGAAATGTACCAATTCAATAAAAATCCCCATCAAAATTTCAAAGGCATGCTTCTCAGAAATACAAAAATCAATCCTAAATTCACAGAGAATAATAAAAGACGTCAAAAAGCCAAAGCAATCCTGATCAAAAGGAGTAATGATGTATTCCAATACCAGACTTCAAATTATAATACAGAGCCATAAAACAAAAACAGCATGGCACTGGCACAAAAAAAAAGACACATACACCAAGAGGATCCAGAAATAAACTGATGATGCTACAGCTGCCTGATTCCTGACATGGGAGCCAAAGAGAAGAAACAGCTTATTCAACAAATGGTTCTGGGAAAACTGGATATTACTTGTAATAGTTTGAAACTAGGTCTACTTCTCATGCTGTATAAAAGTTAATAAACATGTATGTATCAAACATCTTAATGTAAGATCTGAAATTTTGAAATTGTTAGAGGAAAATACAGGGAAAATACTTTAAGATATAAGCATAGATAGTCCTTCCTGAATAGGAATTCAGTAGCTCAGCAAATAGCAAATATTGACAAGTGGGATTGCATCGAATTAAAACGTGTCTGTACAGCTAGGGAAATAATGACCAGAATGAAGAGACAGCATACAGAATGAAAGAAAATATTTGCCAGTTATTCATCTGATCCAGAATGTATAAAGAACTCAAAAAATTAAACACCCAAAAAACAAATAAACCAGTCAATACATATGCAAATGAATTGAATAACTAGTCCTTAAAAGAAAAAGTACAATGGCCAATAAATACATGAAAAAAATATTCAATATCCTTAGCCATCAGGGAATGCAAATCAAAACTACATTGGGATTCACATCTCAATCCAGTCAGAATGGTTATCAAGGGAACAAACAGATGCTAGCAAAGATATGAGGAAGAGGAACACTTATACACTGTTAGTGTTAGTAGGAATATAAATTAGTCTAACCACTAGGGAAATCAATGTGGAGATTCCTCAAAAAATTAAAACAGAACCACCTATGATCCTACTATAGCACCTTGGGTATATTTCTAAAGGGATCTAAGCCAGTATACAATAGAAATTGTGACTATTCACAATAACCAAGCAATGGAACCAGCCAAGGTGTGGACAAACAGATAAACAGATAAAGAAAATGTAGTGTATATTCACAATGGAGTTTTATTCAGCCATAAAGAAGAATGGAGATCATAGTGCTGCACAAAATAAAAACAAGCATGGCATGTTTTCTCATCATATGCAGAGTATAGATATTAACAAAAAGACATGAAAGCAGAAGAGGGACTGTTCAGAAAGAAGAGGACCAGCAGGAGGGGGAAGGTAGGACAAGAGTAGGTGTGGGGGTGCACACGATCAAAGTGCATACACATATGTATAATGTGAAAATGAAACCAGTATTTTGTATAATTAATGTAATCTAATAAAAATGAACCAAAACAAAAAAGACAAAGTAGAAAGAGGACTATTTGAGAAGAGGAAGGGAAATCTATGGGAAGGGAAAGGGAGGATAAGAGAGGGTAATAGGAGAGGTGAATATGACCAAAGTATATCATATAAAACTATGAAAATGTCGTAATGAAACCCATTATTTTGTATAATTAATATGTGCTAATAAAAAGAGGGAAAATGGCAAGGGAACAGAGGCACTGGTGTTTATTAGAGTTCATCCAGGATCAAAAAAATAATAAATTTAGTAATTTTTGATGTTTTATAGAATTTTAATTATATGAAAACAACAGCTTTTACTTCTAAAACACTTTTGCATTAGGAACATATATTTGTTGAGGGGAGGGGCTAAAATATACTTTTATAGCCTGCATTTTCAGGTATAACTTTTAAATATTTGTACCTTATATGTAGACCTCCATTTGTACTCCTGACATGGGCCTTACAAAGTCAGGCACAGGCTTACCAATGGCACATAGTCCCCTCAATCAAAGGTTGATGAAGAAGAAATAGGAGAAAAAGAAGGCAGTGATATCAATATGAAAAACTAAGTAACAAGCCAACCAACCAAAGATATAGAGCAGGCACCAACAGGAAGTAGCCATGGGATCTGTTTCTGCTTGGTCACACTTTACTTCCTAAATATAGTCACTCTACCTTCCAAATGCATTACCCTTAAATTTTAGGCAAATTTGTATTTCATAAATTTTTACTTTTGAAAAGAAACCAAGACACAGACTACAGAATCTTTTATTCCCAATTGGATCATGTCCAATCCATTGGTCACCTGCTAATATTGAAGTGAAATTCAATTGTGTTATACTTAATTCAAAAGCTCATATCCAGGTATTTTGACATTTAAATCTGAGAACCCATTCTTTTTTTTGTTATTTCCTTTATTCATATGTGCATACAATGATTGGGTTATTACTCCCTCCTTCTCCCCACCCCCTCCCTCATGCCCCCACCCCCTCGCTTCCAAGCAGGAACTGTTTTGCCCTGCACCATTAGGGACAGCACTGTATTTCCACGACAATTAGGTGGTCATGAAAGTAGAAGGCTTTTGAAATGAGCAGCAAGCAAGTCAAACACACACATACACACACACACACAATCACACACACACACACACAATCACAGATACATGCACACAATCACACATACACACACACAATCATACACATACAATCACACAGAGACACAAATTGCTTCCCCCACACCATAAATAAAGTATCTCATTGCTAGTTCCGGGGCTTGGATTCAGACAGCGCTATGCAAGGACATTCTTAGTTTTCTTCTTAATTTTCTACAGATCAAATAACAGAGATTGAATGTATTCCTCACGGGGAGTGTTATTTTAGAAATTAGTGAAGATTAGGAAACCCTTTTTAAGAAACATTTCTTTGGATTTACTTAGTGAAGTTACATGAAACAATGAAGCAATTGTTCTGTACAGAAGTCTAATTTCCTTGGGAATTGCATTTTATTACCTGGTTCCATTGCTTTGTATTTAAGTGGGCATTAAGTCTGACATCTGTGTATAATCCACAGGATTCTTGTAAGTCCTTGTTGCCACAGTCTATATTTGTAATCAGACAATCAATATGGTTAGAATGTGCCAGCTTCACTAGAGGAGCATGAGTGAGCCTGTTTCAGATCCCCGATACTGGGGAAATGTGAAGAAGCTATATGAATGGGGCTCATTGTTTGCCTGTATGTTAAATGTTCTCATTTTTCACAACATTTTATGGAGCGCTCTTAAAAGGCCTTTATTGATAGTGATACTCATTAAATGTCAGTTTAAAAAGAAGTGTTGTTGATGTAATGTAATATAATCTGCTTTTTACATAAGGCCTTTTTATCCCAGTGTGTTGAGTACTTTGTCAACTCAACCCTATCACCAAAATCCAAGATGTAATTCATACTGGTGTATAAGAATCTTCTTCTAGAATTAAAGTCAGAAGCAAAGGATATTTATTAGCTCAAATACATAAAAAAGATGGGCATTGGCTGGTGGCTCACGCCTATAATCCTAGATACTCAGGAGGCAGAGATCAAGAGGATCGTGGTTCAAAACCAGCCCAGGCAAATAGTTCGTGAGATGTGAGACCTGCTCTCAAAAAACCCTTCACAAAAAGGGCTGGTTCAAGGTGAAGGCCCTGAGTTCCAACCCCAGTATTAAAAAAACAAAACAAAACACAAGATTGGCATAAATTTGCAGCATGATTTTCTTTCTTTGTGATAAGTTTACATTAATAGCCATTTATTGAGAATCTACCATATACCTAGTACAGTAGAGCAATAAAAAAAAAGCTAGTGTCATTGAATTCCAATGGCAAAAGGAGACATGCAAATTAGTTGATAACAATACAATATAAAGGAACTAGTGACAGTTAGAGATATTGAACAGAGGATTGAGTCTCAAAATGTGTATCAGTATCATCTGAGTACTTGTTAGAAATGGACATTCTCACCACCAAAAATTGGTAAGCATGACATCATACATGGTAATTAGCTCAACTGAGCTATTACATAATATACACATATGTCAAACACCATGCTGAATATCATAAATACATACAATTTTTGTTTCTCTGTTAAAAATAAAGATTTTTTTAAAAGAAAAAACAAAATAATACAATTAATCTTTAAAAATCAGCAAAATGCTTAGAAAAAGAAAGGCAGAAAGGAAGAAAGGAAGGAAGGAAAGAAGGGAGGGAGGGAGGAAGGAAGGAAGAATAGAAGGAAGAGAGGGAGGAAGGAAGGGAGCGATAGAGGGAGGGAGGGAGGGAGGAAGTTAGCTTTCAGGCTCCAGAACTCCTGAATTTTAACCTCAGGGAGTAAACTGTGTTATCTGTGCTTTAGCAAACCCTCCAGCTCATTCTGATGCTCTGTCAAGTTTGAAAACCACTGGCCTAGAGCAGGGATCTTAAACTCTTGTGCAGATTAGAATAACCCAGGAGTGCTAGAAATTCCCAGTGCTCGGGCCATATCACAGACCAAGTAAATCAGAATCACTGGAGGTAGATGAAATGATGTCTGTACCAGGTTTTAAAAGTCAAATAGGATATTTCCAGGAAGACATACAAAGAAGGCATTTCTGACAGAGGAAAAGAGTTCAAAAAGGCACAGAAGCATAAAGCAGCTTTCTATTTGGGAGGTAAAATCGGCACTGGTGCTGAGGCACAGAGCTTCGAGGGGAAGGTCAAGGCAGAATGGACTGGAAGAGAGACAGAGATCAGTTCACTGAGCCCAAGATAGCCACTCCTATCCAAAGGGTGAATTCCCTCTTGGTCATATATTTTTTCAGTTCTAATTGAGAAAGTGGTTTGGGTTCCATTTTACTATCTACTGGTCTTGGTTCGTGGGCTTGGTTTCCTTATCAAAGTCATTCCTCTTAGGGAAGGATGTATATAATTAAGATCAGTGCTCAACAAAATTCTGCCATATGCTGCTCTAAAAAGGAGAGACAGAACTGGTGGCAGATAACTTAGAAAAGAGGGACTCAGACAAAGCAAAGCAGCTTTGGAGAAAGTAAAGGGTTGCTTTGGACTTTTCTTTTTTCCTCCAGCAGAATCAGGGTGGAATTCGACACTAAGAGAATCTGCCCTCAGAGAATCAAAGCCAGACACAGGAAGTGGGTGGGAAGAGCCTTCTCCAGCCTCAGCTGCCGCCTGCCTTCTGTCTGCCTTGGGCCCAGCAGCTGCACAGACCCCTCTTGTTGGGAGATAAGACAGGGTCCTTTCAGTCCTGTGACCTCAACCTCATCCACAATGCTGGGGGAGAGAGAAACTGAAATTCTTCCTGTGACTGAGCACATGAGAATGTGACAGTTATTTGGAAAAACAAGTTTCCTTTTGGCCTTGCATTCAACAAGGGCCATTGTGTGGAGGATATGTCCTGGTGCCAGCATCCAGAGGTGAGGAAGAATGGCAGGGAAACAGGAGTGGTCCATTCTTTGATTCATATAAAACAAATATTTCTGAGGATTAGAGATGGATGGACAGAAATCTTTAATCATAGCCACCTTTCAACTTGTCAGAGGGGACCATGGTGACTGAACAAAGCATCCAGCACCTCACCCACATTTTCTCCTTCCCTTGCCCCTTAAATATGTATAGGTTGTCAGGTACTCCAATGGAATCTGCCCTTGGAATTGGATTCAGGACAGCCCCATTATATTCATAGCTGACCAGATCACAGTTTAATAAATAAGCAATTGTAAATTTGCTGTCCTGAAGGTCAAGGCTAACATACAGTAGGTGCTTGAGAGGACACATATTGTTATGAACAATCCTTTCCACATTCCTGTCTATGTGCAGGGAGAGAGAGGGAGAGAGAGAGAGAGAGAGAGAGAGAGAGAGAGTGAATGAGAGAGAATGAGAGAGTGTTATGGTTCAAAGCCATGCAACTTGCATGTAGGAGAATCCAGCTTCAACTAAGTAACTTAGTTCTGGGCGCTGAGTCTATGTGGTTAAACATTACACTAGACAGCCTGTATGGAATAGTGACTTTTTATTATTTGAATGTTTAAATTCACCTCTCCTTCTCAAAATGGTTATCAGTTTGTTTTATGCATAATTTTTCTCAAACATTATGCTTTTCTGCCTTTATTTGATTTTGCTTCTCAGTTTTTAGTTTCTCTGTTGGGTTTCTTCTTTGTACTTACAACAGTTTTTAATACTGATTGTTATAAACTAGTCATTTTACTTCTGTACATTCATACCTAAAGACAAGACTATTTTTTAAGAAAAAATACAATAAGGGACGAACAGATTTTTTGGATGCAATCATTGTGGCATGTAATGAATATCTGAGCTCTTGCAGGGCCATTACGCTTTCAGATATTCCTTTTCTTGTTGCATAGCAAGGAGTTAGCTCCTTTAGAGGCAGCTGGCTGTTTCAGTCTGGGTGAAAGCCTTACCAACAGATCTGTGCTCTTATTTAACAGAGAGAACAAAAATGGTGCATTCCCATTTACATGTACATGCGTATGTACATGACTTATATATGTTCATGTGTGTGTGTGTGCATGTGGATATACACATACCTTTGTGTAATCATTTTGCAGTTTTAGGGATGACGCTGTTGGGCTTTTAGAGGCTATACCCACAAACCACAACCATAAACTGAAAAACAAACAATTCAGTCACCTAATAACCTATTGAATGAAAGCAACTGAAATTGGATGCTTTTTTCTGGGAGTGCTGGGATATTGATAATTTGGAAAGTGCATTAGTGAAGGTCACTTATTGGCCTGTGTTCATTGTAGCAAACAGGTTCATTTTACACCTATAACATCACATAGGCTCTTCACAATGATGGTGAAGCATGGTGCACAATGTCCAGGAACAATGACTCTATTTGTAGAAATACTGTCAACTGACATGCTCTTTTGCTTCAGTTGCCAGTTATCCACATCACCGTGGGTTCTTGTGGTTTCTATACCATGCTCAGAATCATTGCATCCTCCTCAAGGGTGTGAACTTGACATGATTTTTACTCAGTAAATGAAGAAGTAAGATTAGCTGAAATTGTTTTTCTCTCCCCTTTGTAACCTACTATTTTACTGGTTAAGAAGTTACATATTTTTTTTCTTGCTATGTAGAACAGGCAGGCCTCAAACTCAAAATGTCCTGCCTCAGCTTATTCAATGCTGGAATTAAAAGTATGAGCCACCACACTGGGTTCTGGACAAGCATTTTTAAAGTCAATGCCTTAAAGATTAGTGTCTGATCCACACAGAAAGTTATTCACCTCCCTACAAGAAGTCACTATTTTGAAAGTCTATCTAGTAACCATTTAAACTAAGTAGCTATCCAACATTTATTGAGCATGTGCTCTGTCCAAGACCACTTTGAAGGAATGTAAGGAAGTGTTAGACACAAAACAGGAAGGCTAATCTCTGTTTTCAAGGAGTTCACAACTGCATTTTGGGCCTATATCTAAATTTTCAAGCTATAGCTCTTGACTCTTGGCTGTGAAAGTCTAGTCATATTCTAGAAAGAGATGTAGCATCACTTCCTATGCTAGGCATCACCATAAGAATGCTTATTGTACATGCTCTGGTCTTCACTTTTCTTGAGTGAAAAAAGAAGGAGGAGGAGGAGGAAGAGGAAGAGGAGGGAAAAGAGAAAGAAGAAGAAATAGGAACAGTTCCTTATTGATGCAAACTCTGGGCACATGTTTGTCCTGTCTCTCACTACTCTTTGGGACTTCATATTTTCTACATTGGGATGATGATCCCAAAGTTAGGAGGTACAAGCAATGGCAAGGTCATTTATAACTTCACCACATTTAGTAATCACAGCTGTACCATGGAGATCATTTCTGACAGGAAAATGGAATTCAAATTATGTCTCTAAAAGTACACCAAATGGTCATTTTCTGGGTGCAGCATCACTAGAACACCCCCTCAGAGACTGATCTCTTCTGTTGTTTTTTCTACATATACGTACCTTGCTGTACCAGGTTTCATTTACATGCTAGGGATGCATACATGAAACAGAATAAGGAATTCATAGGCATGGCTAGATTATTTGAATGCCACAGATGTGCTGCACCCACCCTTAACTCTTCTGAAGGAACAACTGTTAGGTTCTGAAACTATATCCAGTATTTGCTTTGAGAGACTGCAGCACAGGAAGTCCTGAAATACACCGCAGAGTCTGAATAGGTTGTGAAGGATATTATGCCACTGCTTAATGTGTACCATGGCCAAGGGCAAGATATCTCATAACTAATTACATTCATTTTGCACTTCACAGAGGCATTCAAAAATACTGATCTCAAAATGTGTAAGTTGAACTCCTGTTAGAATTACACTCTCCCTTAGGAAAATAATTCTCTTCTCTTGTTATACTTTTGACTACATTTACCTTCTGCCAAAACACTTCATTTAATTTGGAAAAAAGGTCTGTCCAACTGTTGTCAAGGATCATATAACAAGCAGTTGTTTTGCTGACTTCTTTTTTAATCTTGTAACTGTGCATTTGTGTTGTAGAGGCCCAGAGTTAAGCTACTTAAGAGAGACAGAATTCAAAGAGTTGATTCAAATGGGGAATGAAAAGAAGCCTACGCATCTGTACAAAGCTTTGATGTGGACCACATTTGCACATACATTATCTCTTTTAATTCCCCAAGAGCCTCCTCAGAGAGAGGAACCTGAGCTTCAGGTGAGATTTTATTTAAAGCTAAATGACAGAGGTAGGGTTCTTGCACAGGTGTTCTAATTCCAAATTGTCAGCATTTTTTGTGTCATAGTTCTAAAACCTAGCATGTATTGGACTAAGTCTTTGTTAGAACCATGATTTCAATCTGATTGTTAATATCATTAAGCCATTGTTGGTTAGATTTCTCTTTTTATTTGTTTTTTGGCAGTACTTGGATTTGAACTTGGGGCTTCGTGCTTGCTAGGCAGAGACTGTACCACTTGAGCAACTCCTCCAGCTCTTTTTGCTCTGGTTATTTTGGAAATAGGGTCTTGCTTTTTGCCCAGGCTGTCCTGGACCTCATTCCTTCTATTTTGTGCTTCTTACCATAGCTGATATGGCAGGAGAGAACCATGACATTGGTTGAGATAGGGTCTTGCAAACTTTTGCTAGGGCTGACCAGGAACCATGACCCACCCAACCTCAGCCTCATATGCATGTGGCTTGGTTTGGAAGGCATGAGCCACTGCTGCCTGGTTTTAGATTTGTCTTATTGTATCACGTGCATAAGTCAGAGTTCTAAGTCTGGGGTTTTCTAGAAGGAACGTCCTATTTCAGGTCTCAGTAGGAACTGTTTGGATCTTAGGAATCATGGAAATAGTATAAGGCATTATTGGTAGCTTTGAATTCTTCTTTCTCGATACCAAAATACCAAGTAAGAAATGCCTTCAGTTCTGAACTTGACCTGTAATGTACTTTGTGATGAGTCAGTATAAATAATCAGTTCCTGTATACAAAGCAATGAAATTGAGACTCTAAGTTAAATTCAAATACTTTAGGCAGGAAGTGACTTAAGTTCACATTGACCAATATTTAAATCATGTCAAAATTGTGCAAGACGTTGTGTAGATATTAATTGGGGGGGAGGGGTCGGGAATATACAGCCTGTTTTTCCCAGAGAATCCCAATTTATGCCAGTTGCCCTAGAGTCCTGTCTGCTTGCAGTCAATGGTCCCTTCATACTGAAAAATTACATTATCAGCCTAGAAAAACTCAGACTGTGTCTGTAAAGAGGGTTTTCAGACTGTGTCTGTAAGGCGGTTATAATTTGATAGGGTCTAGAAAGAGGCATAGAAAAAAATGCATGCCTACATATAAAATAATGTGGAGTTTTCCAAGTTTTACTTTAAAAATGTCATAAAGCCATTGGGAATTGAGGTAGAAGGATATATTTAGTTGGATTAAATAAATAGATAAAATATTATCCTATTTCATTTTCAACAGCAGTGATAAAAGTTATCAAAAGTGTTGGAATACACGCAACATATACACTACTGCAGTAAGGATAACACATGGTTCAGATGTCTCTGTCCATTGAGGACTGCTTTGGTCTGCCACTCTGCGCAAAACATCTTAATTACAGATCAAGGTCTGTTTAACAATATTTGAAGAGATTCTTTGATGAGAGGACTTAGGAGATGGTAGCCCCTTGCCACTTCCAGGGGTGACATGTGCAAGACAGTTACCTGATCTCTTTTCCCTGGTTGGTAACTTGGCTTGGAAATAGTTGTGAAGCTAATTATGACCAATGAAATATCAGAGGAATTCTTCTTGGAAACTTCTGGAAAAGTTTTTCCCAAGAAAGAGACACAGGAAGAGAAGGTTCCAACTCTTTCTGGATGCCATGATGTCTTTATGCCATGGTGACACATATGTATAAGTCTGAGGACACACTTAGAAGGCACAGTGAAGGAAAACTCAGAGATGTGGAGCTCGGACCTGGGCACACCACAGACCTTGGAGCCATGCTGCCATGACAACTTCAGTTACCTATGATCCTATGTATACTTATTCTTCAGGATGTCTGGGCTGGCATAGTGGCTCAAGTAGCAGAGTGTGTGTCTAGCGAGCATGAGGCCAAGTTCAAACCCCGGTACTGACAAAAAAATTGTCTGAGTGAGGGTTTTCAGAGCTAGCTGCCAAAGGCAGCAAGAATACTTCCATTTTAAGTATTTATCTAACCATCTCTCTCTCCACCCCGCTCCCCCCATATCTGTGTTGTCTTAGCTCAGGCTGCCAAAACAAAGTACAATAGATCAGAGGCTTAAATGGCTTAAACAACAGAAACATATTTCTCACAGTTCTAGAAGCTGAGAAGTCTAAGACCAAGGTGCTAGCAGATTCAGTACCTGGGAGGCCTCTGCAGACAGCTGCCTGTGGCTGTGTCTTCCCATGGCCATTCCTCAGTGCATGAAAGAGACCTTTCTTCCTCTTCTTATAAAACCATTGCATAATGAAGGCCTCACCTTGGTGACATCATCTTACCCACCTCCCAATGGTGTCACATTGGGGATTAGCATTTCTACACCTGAACCTTGGAAGGATGTGAACTTTCATCTATTAAGGAACATTTTCTCCGGTTTCCATGATGATGTTGACAATTAACTATAATGGCCAGTACTTGTTGAGTGCTTATTACTTGCCTGGAGCGATCTGAAGGATATTACGTGCATTAACTCATTTGCTCCTCATGGTAACCCTGAGTGATGGAATGACTTAGCTCCATTTCAGAGATGAGAAGTCTGTGGCCTAGTCCTGTGGTTTCTTTAATTGGCAGAGTGTGGTACGAACTGGTTCCAACACCCACACTTAATCTTCAGAGAACACTGTGACCCTGCGTCATTCTAGCTGGGAAGCTCTTCTTCCTAGACTTCATTATCAGGATCCCATTTGGTTTCAGTCCTCTACCTTCACCTCAGCAGGGAGCCACCTTCTGGGCTCCACTGCACTGCTCCAGCTGCAGCTTTTTCTTTTTCTAATAAATCTACTTGTGTGTGCACTATCAATGTCTCCTGAGCTATTCCTAAGCCCAGTGAAGACAAGAGCCCCTAGAGTGGCCTCCCTGTACCCCACAACAGACTGATGTTGTCTTGTTATCAGATGTTGTCTTGATAATTAGGAAATGTGATACTTTTGAAACAAGAATGCGCTATACAAATTTCCGTCTCTGTCCTTGTGCTAAGAGTGCCTCTTTGAGCCCTGTAGTTTATGTTGGTAAGCATATAAATTCTAGACTGGTTCCCTGTCTGAACAGTCTTTATCTGATTATTTAAAGCCTTCTACTTCATGCTTACTTCCTATATTGAACTATTAAATCTCCCATCAGTGGAGATTGTCCCCGTCTTCCACTTATTTCACAGCTGTTGTACAAGAAATTGTTGCCTTGCTAAGCTATTTATTTTTAGGAGTTTAGTGTCTGCTTGCACGTGAATTACAATAGACCCTGTGGGTGAAAAGGAAGAGAAGTGGCAAATAATGGCCTTTGACTTTAACAGAGTGGCCACACATTTGCTTTGACAGCTCAGGTTTGTGACAGGTGTCCTGATGCAGTTATTAATAACACCTCTTCATTCCCAAAAGTGTCCCAATAGGTATAATAAAGATTACAGTCACCCTGGCTTTAGAGGCCTTAAATTCAGTTAGGGAGACAGGAGACACAAACAGAAAGAGACAGGAACACAACAAAGCAATGTGTGATGAATGCCAAATACATGGTCTCCTCTGTCAGCGATGGAACCACATTTTAGGAGAATTGCTGCGGCCTTTCACCATCTGGCAACCTCATGAAGATGAAACTTGAATTGGTGCTCAAGGAATATGCAGAATTTAAACAGACAAAGAAGAAAGGCAGATATGCAATATGCCCTTCAATGGAGACTTCTAAAATCAAAGCAAAGCAGACTTTTATCAATTTGAATCAATACCAGCAAAAATGATTCCCTCTCCTCTTTAAGCAAAACCATTGGCAACTTCAACAGAGGATCCATTTTGGCCCATTGAAATGTGTGGGTATTTTCCAAATGCTCCCTCTGCCACATTAACGAGCCATTGACCTTGCTGACATAATCACCACCCTGTGGTTATGGGAGATAATAAAGAGCAGATAGGCCAGAGCAGGTGTCCTGTAGAGGAGTTCCCAGGAAGAAGCCTGTTTCCATGACAGCTCCAAGATGTGGCGCCACAGACACCACCCACTTCCTATGTGGCTGCTTTCTCAAGTATCACCTTGGTCCACATGGGCACAAGGACACTACAAAAAGGGAGTAACTATTCAAAAGCATCTTCAGAAGTATTGCTTATTATTCAAAATGTCCATCAGAGGCCACTATGAGAAGGTGACCAGGAAGTAGTGAAGAGGTCTGGTAAAGATGAACCAATGCAGGTTGTAATACACACGTGTATGGAAACAATGCTGGGAATCTCTCTGTATAGCTATCTTTATCTCAAACTAGCAAAAATGCTACGTCTTTCTTATTATCTCTTATGCTTTCTCTTTAACAAAATTGGAGAATAGGGCAGAACAGGTTCTGCCTAGAAGTGAGAGGGGTGGAAGGGAAGAGAAGGGGGTGCAGACAGGGGGAGAGGTGGCCCAAACAATGTGTACACATATGAATAAATGTATAAACAATAAAACATGTCCATAATGAAGAGTATATCTATTGCTTTTGAATTTAAGTAATGAATGCCATGACCACCTTACTTTCATTGAGCACATAGACTGTTCTCTTCCAAGAGCTGGGTTACATGATAGATTTTAGATGTTTTTCTTTAAAGACAGGAAACTTTCATTTAAACAAAATCTTAGAAATAATACTAATTTAGATGGGACCATGTCTGCTACTGAATATCCATCCTCCCTTTCTTTCTTATTAAAACATTCCCAACTTGCCTTTTACCTAAAGGTGGGTGCAAAGAGTTAGCCAAAAGAAGATATAATAAGAAATAT
This sequence comes from Castor canadensis, assembly GCF_047511655.1. Classification (NCBI taxonomy): domain Eukaryota; kingdom Metazoa; phylum Chordata; class Mammalia; order Rodentia; family Castoridae; genus Castor; species Castor canadensis. Next base: position 130,413,578 of record NC_133393.1, on the reverse strand, counting down.
CTGAAAAAGCTCTTCTAAGAGGACTAAATCAAATGCGTGTGTGCACTTTTGTTTTTCCCCTTCCCGCTAGTCTGCCTGCATTGTGGGCCTGCTGGCTGGGGCTCTTCAGAAAGGGAAGATGAGACAATCCACTAAAAATATGGGAACAAGATGCAAAGTTACTAATATTATACAACTACTAAAGCATATTGCCAGTATGAATTGCCTTCTTCTGGACCTCATTATGTAAAAGAGAAAAATACCCCAATTTCTTTATGTTATTTACTGAAAGATTTCTATATTACTATGAAAGGGCAATTACTAATGTTAAACTGATAAATGTTAATCTGTTCAATGTGAAACATCTCTGATAGAAGGAAGAATAGAGGCCAATGTTTTACCTACTATAACATTTGAATTATAAGCAATGTTGGGTTAGTATAGCATTTTTGGAGGTTCTAATAATAAAATAAATAAGGGACTAACTATAAGTTATTTCACACTATTAGAGTCATAACCCTCTGCATTGACTCTAGAGTACTATTGAGATAGAACTATTGAAGGAAAATTTAATTTTCCTCCCTTACTTCAGAACAAGTATTAGTAAATCTAGAACGGCTTAATCCAGATCTTAACTGACACTAAATAAAATGTTTTTTTCTCAGTATAAGTGGAAAAGAAGGATTAAAAAATAAAAAGAGAAGAAGATACTTTAGAATAATATTTTAACATGAATTGCCGGTTATTTTGTCTTTATTACACCATTTAACCATCATTGCAAACCTATGAGCAAGAGGGGGAGGGGGAGTGGGAGGGAGAGAGAGGGAGAGAGAGAGAAAGGAGAGAGAAAGATCCCACATGTTACCTAATTCCAGCAGGCACCATTCCCATAGAACATATTAACAGTGCTTGCTGGAGTTGTGTAAGGTAACAGCCCTAAATTAGAGGGTATACCTGTTTTGTTTGTTGTCTAGTGTTCCTTTCTTTGGAGAAGAAGACTACCTCAGGTTGGGTGGGCCTGACTACTCCCCTGACACAATTTGATCATTTGCTGCAGGCTTGGCTCTATTTGTCCACTCTATTTGTCCAACTATTGCCATAGTTGGCTGAAGGTTTTCCTGAAAGAAAATGAATACTCCTATACAAGTACCCCTGGGACTTGTGCTAGAGCTAAATAATCCTTCTCTAGAGTCCTGAGTTGTCCAGACTTGCTGCCCATCGCACTACTGTATATCTGGAACTTGCCTGAGAAGAGACCTATGATGTTACTTGAGCACTTGGATCCAGTTACGATGAAGACACAGGATTTTTTTCAGTTGGATGAGGCCATTAAAATCTTTTTCTGAAAAGCTACTCTAATGTCTATTTCTGTTACTTGCCAGCAAAGAGTTTTAACTAATTCAGGTAGCTATTACCATCTCCATGAGGCTCTGAGGAATTAACTGACTTGGCCAAGTCAGTAATTGATGGAAACAAGATGCTAAAATAGGCAGTGTGATATTTACATCCATCTTCTTTTCATTACATGATGCTGCTCCCAAAGCCGAAGCAAACCAGTCACGACTGATGGAAACCGTGATGATTTATCATTAGGCGTTCTAAAATCTGATATCATTTCTATAAACAGTTTCCATGTTCCAAATTTTATGCTAATTCCAACTAATAAATTTATGAAGTGGAGTCATCATCACTCTTTGTTATGGGAATAATTTCATATTCATAAAACTTTGGAGAATATTTTAATGAGTCTTGTCAAAAATTCTTTTCAAATACCTGCTTTGTCCATGGATTAGGGATTAATTGTTCAGAAGGAAACAAAAGAATGAAACAAATGAAAGTAGTGATGTACCCAGATTAACACAAATTTTGAAGTCACTTTGTTCTAGAATGCAAAGTAACAAAATACCAACACCCATAAAATGCTATGGCAAAAAGGAGTTGTGTTTGAGCTAGGAAATGAAAATTCTGTAGGCTTAAATGGGACACAATGTGAGCAGGACGTTTTAGGGCACTTGAGTAGAACTTTCTGCAACACTAGAAATACTCTGTGTCTTTGCTGTTTAATTGGTGAATACTAGCCACATGTAGCTATTGGCCACATGAAGTGTGGCTTATTCAACTGAGGAAATGTTTAGCTAATGTCTACCATGTTGGTTGGTGAAATTCTAGACAAATAAATAAGCTTGTAACACCAGCAAATATATGGAATGGGAAATGAAAGGACAAGATTCGCCTGAAAGATAAAGTAAGTTGTTTATGTCAGTGTGAAACAAGCTCACAAAGAAGTGAAGTAAGAAATAATATTTGGTAAAGTTGACTGGATCCAGACCATAAAAGACTTTGACCTTGGGTTTTCTTTTTGGCCCATTGAAAACTGGTTGCTTCTGAGCTAAGAAGTGAGAGGTTCAACTCTGTGCTATGAGATAATTAAGATGGTAACTGTAGATATGTAGAAGTAGAAAGAATACAGTGTAAAAATAGAGACCACAGTGAGAGGCCAGACAAGATAATGAAAGCTTGAACCAAGAAAAGACAAAGGAAAATGAAGTCCGTTGTGAAAGTAGAAACAAGACCACAAAAACTGATGGGAGGAGTTGAAGAGCAGAGAAATGCATGTTAGAGAAGAAAAAATGGAGAGAAATGAGAAATAGATTTGGTAGTGTACCTACCTGATTCAGAGACTTTCTGAGTTTCATTTTAGATTTTTTTGGTGGTGGGGGTAAGCTACTGTTAAAAATATAATTGCTAAATTAAAAAGAACTATTAGAAAATGCAGTAGAAATTAGGGAATTGTCTGCACATAGATCAGTGATCAGCAAACGATAAGTCTGAGGCCAAATCCAGCCTTCTGCCAATTTTATAAATAAAGTTGAATTGAAACATAACTTCTTTCATTCTTTTTACATGCCATCTTTAGCTGCTTGGCAGTGTGAGCTGAAGAGGTAGCTGCAATCCAGACTTTAAGAGCATATGCTTGCTAACTCTGTTATAGGTCATAGAAATCACCAGAATGCATGTCAACCTAATGGTTTTATTATGGGAAATTTTATGATTCATTGGAAGAAATGTGTATGTCCATCTTATTATAATATCAACTTTTATTGAGATATTCCCTTTGATGCAATGGTCTAAAAATGAACCCACTATGTCTCCAAAGCACACCTGTAAATACTCTACCATGGTGTTAAACTTTTGTTTTGTAAATGAGAACTGTACATTTTCAGAGATAGTCACAAAAGTTTTTTTCCATGCTGGGGTTTGAACTCAGGGTCTCACACTTGTCAGGTAGGTGCTCTATCACTTGAGACCCAACTCCAGTCTTTTTTGTTATGGTTACTTTAGAGATGGAGCCTCACTTTTTTTTTTCCCCAGGCTGGCCTGTATCTCACTTTTCCTGTTTCGTGTTTCTCACTGTAGCTGCGATGACAGGTGCACACCACAACCATGCCCAGCTTTTTTTCTGTTAAGATGAGGTCTCACAAACTTTTTGCTTGGACTAAACCTTGATCCTCCCAATCTCAACCTTCCAAGTAGCTAGGATTATAGGTGTGAGGTACTGTTGCCCAGCTAGAAATTCTTTATATAAAAAAAGGAGCATCATTTATTTTGAACTTTTCAGTTTAAATATTCAAATGTTTCTTAAAAACAAAATTTTCCAAGAGAAAGACATTATAATTTGTTCTTATGAAAGCAGAGGAGGAATTGAATGAATTAAACAATGATAGCTCAAATTTAATTTTGAAATTCTATAATTGTGTTTTGAAATATCTCAAGTTGTGAGAAGAATCTTTTCATGGACCATAATTTTAAAATGAAATCATGGAAAAAAGTAAGAAGGCCTATGATTTTGCAGCATCTAAATTTGGCAAAGTGTTAAAATAATTGCAAAACAGAAAACTGATTTAATGTGTTTTGTCTCCTAAAAGATATTTGAAAATGGAAGCACTCTAAATGAAGGGTATAAGACATTACATTTAAAATAGACTAAAATATTTATAAAATTCAGTAACCCCCTGAAGAATATCCTTCACTGAGCAGAGTTTGCTCTGCAGTATCAAATACCTCAGTAAACATAGGGAGAGTATTTTTCTCAGTAAAAATATGGTCAACAGAGAACAGTCAATAAAGGTTGTCAAAAATGTCAAAGTTATTAGCTATTTTAAAGGCAATTTTAAAGAAGATTAGAGGCAATTTTGTGGGAAAAATAATGAAATCACAGGCAGAACACAGAGGAATCTTTGGGTTGTGAAATTGCTATGTATGTTGCTATACTGGTAGACACCCATCATGACAGATTCACTCAAACCCAAATAGAATGCACAACACCAAGAGTGAACTCTGATGTAACCCTGTCAGATATGTGTCCATGTAGGTTTTATCAGTTGAAACAAGTCTACCACTCTGCTGGGGGGTGGTCATAATGGATGGTTATGTTACACACACATGGGAGGGCCACGAGGATGGAAAACTCTCCTGTTCAATATTGCTATGAACACAAAACTGCTCTAAACACAGTCCATGTAAACAAAATATTTTCAAGAGCTTTCCAGTGTCACTAGTGGAAAACATAGGGGAAACCATTGAAGATAGAAGCATAGGTAATGCCTTTCTGAATAGGACTCCAATTGCTCAGAAATAAGAGTAAGAATTGCCAAGTGGGACTGCATCAAAGTAAAAGGTTCTGCACAGTAAAGGAAATAATTTCTGAAATCAAGAGACCACCTACAGAATGGAAGAAAAACTGCCAGTTATTCATAGGATAAAGGGTTAATATCCAGAATACTTGAAGAGCTCCAAAAATTAACACCAAAAGAACAAATAACCCAATTAATAAAGGAGCAAATGAATTGAACAGACAGTTTTCAAAAGAAGTACAAATGTCCAATAGATACATGAAGAATGTTCAACATCCTTTAGGCATAAAGGAAATGCAAGTGAAAATGACACTGAGATTCCATCTCACTCCAGTCAGAATGGCTGTCACCAAGAAAACAAACAACATCAAATGTTGGTGAGCATGCAGGGGCATGGGGAGGAGGGGGGAATCCCCCATACACTGTTGGTGAGAAGGTAAATGAATTCAGTTATTATGGATCTTAGTATGCAGGTTCCACAAAAAACTAAATGTGGAACTACCAAGTGACCTTGCTACACCACTCCTGGGCATATATCTGAAGCAATGGAAGTTGGCATACAGTAGAGACACCTGCACACTCATGTTTATAGCAGCATAATTCACAATAGCCAAGCTATGGAATCAGCCTAGGTATCCATAAACTGATGAATGGATAAAGAAAATGTGGTATATATACACAATGAAGTACTATTCAGTCATAAAGAAGAATGAAATCGAAAAGTGAAACTTATTAAATATTATTTAAAAGGGGGAGAAGGAATAAGAAAGAGTAATAGGGTAAATTTAATAACAGCACATTATTCACAAGTATGGAAATATCACAATGAAACCCCATTGTATAATTAATACATGCTAATAAAAAGAAAAAAAGAAATTTCCAGTATATAATATTAGATCTAGCTACAGCTTTTTATAATAGCATTGTATGAGTAAGTACTGAAAAAATTATTATTTATTTTTAATATTCAGGAAATTAATATAAAGAAGGTTTTCTTGTTTTACTTCATAAAGATATATATTATTCTAAATTTTAGGCAGAAGTTTTAAAATGTTGTTTGAACAGAATGACTTTACAACTTAACCACTGTGTAATGATATGGTGGGCCCTGGAATGCTGACCTGGCCCCAGTGCCCAACGGCTGCCCATCAGTGGCTGGGCAGTCCTGCTCCCTCTGATTTAGGGGAGTGCTCGCAAGGTGTGGTCTGCTGAGACCCCAGACTCAGGCTGGGCCTGAGAGGTATAAACTGAGGTGTTTCTTTTGCATTACTTGTTTGCTGCTTTGAAGTAATTTCAAGTCCAACTTTAGCCAAGTGAAAAAAAAATCATCATTCTCTTCAATTTTCCAGCCTGAATCTGCCCTTGTGGCCTGTCCTCATTTTTCTGACTTAACTAGAAATTTTTACATAACCACATTAGGCCTATAGAGAAAGGGATTGAAGTAAAAGAGATGAATCCTCATTTTCCTTAGAGAAGTCATTATTTGGTAGTTAATGTCTATAGGTTTAAAAATAGCTAAGAGATAGCATTATAAATATATTGTGTATAGGTATAGCAATAAATAGAAGAAACAGCTAAAATGGTTGAAAGTAGGGAATCAACTTGGGGGTGAATGGGAAAGAAATCCTTTACAATTCAAATTGTGCTACCAAATACATAATTAGTGAGATTCTTTATTTTCTTATATGTTATTCCTAATATCACACTCTATAATTAATTAACTTAAAGAATTAGCTACTATGTGCCAAAATTTTTACTATGTTGAAGTAAAACAGCGCCTACCCTTTTCCCATCTCCTATGCTGGAGTTGAGACTTCCAGAATCATCATTATAAATCAGGATCAGTGGTGGGTGGAAATTCTGGGATTCAATCAAGGAAGTTACACATCATGATTAAAGTTGTTACCGAAACAGTTTTTGCTACTCACTGCCTTCCCTAGTTTCTGGGTAAGCAAGATAAGAATGCTGAGTGTTAATGGGCTGGCCCCAAAGTCTCCCTGTAATATATTGTCTGGACTCTTACTGAAATGCATATCATCGTCTGTATGTTAGCCCTGAGACTTGCAGGAGCTGTTGGAACTTGTTCACCAGTGTTCAAATAGTCCAGCTGTTGTGTCTACTCGTTAGAGATGAGTCTTTGATTCAGGATGAGCCAGGTCTGCTCTTTATTATTGCTTGTCTATTCTCTTTCAAATGCAATCAGCCAAAACCAGTGGATCAACAGTGAAAGACAGAAGACTTCATGTTGAGATTTCTTGCAATCATCTGCACAGGATCTGGATAGAGTTTCACAATTGCAGTTGCTATCAGGTAAAAAATGTGAGTTAATATTGAGGGCAATCACCCATTACCAGCCTGCTTTTGCTTCCCCTTTGAGAGTGAGGAAGTAGCTGATTATAATCATAGCTATAGTCACCCAGATAGGTGTGCTTTTAAGTGCTCTTTCTGTCTCATGGAGTCCTTATCACATTCCTAGGTGGTATTTCTCTTTCATGGCATTAAATACAAGAATGCCTTAAAAGCGCTTCATAGTGCCTAAGAGTGAATAAAGAAATATTATCTTATTATCATTCCTGATCATCAGTAAAGTTCATCAATCAATTGTGATTTTAAAGTTGAGTCTTTCGGAACCGTGCCAGACCAAGGGAGAGGCTCCTCCCTTGGGAGAAGAATGCAAAAAACAGAAGAGTAAACTTTTATTCAAGCTTACATTTATTTATTTGTTTTATTTTTTATGATCATAGGGATTGAATTTAGGGCCTCATACTTATTAGACAAACCTCCCAGCCCTATATTTGTTTATTTCAATGGCTAATAATCTCAATAGATGTGGGCAAGACAAGAGAAATTGCTCATTACCAATCCTAGTGACTGAAATATGTCACATGTCCAGGTGTTGATTATGTGTAACTTGGCTGGGCCAACACCTCCCCAGACTAATTCTGATATTTTTGCTTATTAACCAGAGACACAACCTAATGGTCTCCACTGTCCAAGAATAAAATGGGACAACTATGCGATGATGAGAATGCTTTGTTCAAACAGAAGTGAGCCTTTTTAGATGTCCTAAGGGAAATCCAGGCATGCATTAAATGCTCTTTAATGCCTCTTCTCACCCAGAATCTACACTGCTAAGAATACACATTGATACTCTTTTTAAAGAGGTTGAGGGGAGACTTAATCACTATCTTGCTAAAGATGTTATTAAAGGCAAGTGTCTGGCTTAGGAGTAAAACTTAAACCTTATTTAGTTAACACCTTCAATTTTGAGGGGGAAAAACCTTAAAATTAGACATTGAAAAGTAAAACAGCAGACTCTGGGTGACTACAGTTGGTGTGGACAAGGGGCGTGATGGAGGGATGTGATTAAACTAGGGGCCTTAGCATCAGGCATTGAGAACTGGGACTAAAACACGTCCCTGGGCACAATTAGTTGAGTCACCTTGAGAAAGCTCGCTCTTTACCTGTGCATGTTTGAATCTTGTAAAATAAGATACTTCATTGGAATCTTTATGAGGATTGTATGAAATCACATATTTTAAATGCATGGATCATCTTTGGCACTTCTTTAATGACTGTTGTAATAATGGTGATGGGCAGGTTGAGAAGATCCAGAAGTAAGTCGGACTGCTTGAATTCTACTCAGCAGAGAAGCCATTTTTAAGTCATACAACTACAACAGTTTTCTCATCCTGACAAAAACTTGGGCATGTCCAATTCCTTCTATAACTCACAAACCAGCTCAGAGAAACACAGTCCTACACAGGGAAGGATAGAGAGGTAGGTCAAGTGTCCATCACAGGTAATGCCTTACAAGGGATATTTGCATCCAGGGAGATTCCACATGATCTTTAACACACAGTAGGCATAAAATAAGTATATTTAAGAAGAACTGGAAGCATATTCAGCAGCAATATTGTTCCCGAGAGGAAATAGCCAGCAATCGAGTTTCTGAGGACATCAGGGACACGGCATTTACCAATGCAAATTCCGTGGAATCCAGAAATTATTGTTATGGGGAAATGGTTAGATATAAGGAAATTAATGAATTTCAACTAGTCTAGAATTGCAGGACATGCATGCAGAGGACAAACATTGGAAAAATGCAAAACTGAGAAATGAGAAGATAAAGGTATATCCCCTCTAAGGTAGACAAATGATCAACTCAGTGAGGAGGAATTAAATGTTATCACTAGATCTACAGTTTTATTATTTATTACATAATCCATTTATAACTGTTTCTCATTACTGTTCAGTTCTATATTTGGTCATTCTCAATTATTCATTTTATTAAAATACCCTTAGATACTATCGGTGATGCCTGGAATAAGCAAACAATTTTAACAACTGTGAGGATGGATAGATCAACTGGTAAACATCACATTTTAGCAGAGCCTTGTCTTCTTGCTGTATTATTCTAATAATTAGATTTCACAACAATTTTGTTCCTTTGACTTCACCACTGTTTTCATGATTATAACACCCATTTTGCAGACGATAGAATTGACCACCTTTGAAATTTAGGCTAATTTTCCAAGTTTATAGTTTGTATTATTACTGGGAGTAATGCCCAGACCATGTCAAGCAAAACTGAATCTCAGGACTTCTCTTTACCACCCTACCCTCTGCAAATACTTTTGCAAATAATATGATTTTTTATTTGCTTCTGGTTTCCAATTACTACATTTTAGAATCCAATTTGGATTGACGTCTACTATATGTTGAATGTGGAATCTCTGGACTGTGAAAAACCCAGTGCTATTTCTAAGGGTCCAAGAGCTATATACAGTCTAAGAGGAAAATCAGTTATAATGGAAATGATGGATGCATTGAATAGGTTAGGGCTTTAAAATATTCATTTCATACAAGGAAATGTTTTAGAATTACACACCATGCTAATATACAACAGAAAACATCAATATCAATAACCCTCTGGCATGGAATTAGGGCTGAAATTCAAACCTAGCCTAGCCCTAAAATTTCTATGTTTAATTTTTGTTGAACAACCATATTCTGAAGATTGCAATTTACTTTGTTAATTCATATTTCTCTATATACATTTCTCTTCCCCCTTTCTCTCTCTCTCTCTCTCTCTCAGTGAGACAGCCTAAGAAATGAAAGTGTAATATAGATTTCATTTATTATGTGTTAAAATGTTCTTTCAGTTGATTTGTTTTGGAGATCTTGAATTCACAGACCCTGGCACCTATAGATAGGTGCACATTTGCAGGTGGTAGTTAGCATCATCCCCTAGCTCCCTCCTATATTTATTTTGTTTCTCTTTTGTTTGTCTTAGTAGGACTCCCAGGGAGGAAGAAGAAGCTGCTGCACTGGCACATTCCCAGAACTGAATCTGATGTTTTGAACCAGCCATCTTATAGTGTGTTAGTATAACTGGTTCAGAAATTCAGAATGAGTTTCATTTCATTCCTTCCCAAAGGATGTTGTGAAGATGTCAACACATGCATGACGAGCCTAGGTGTCTGGGGTGAGTCAATCACATCATACAAGGAGCAATGTGTGCACATCAGCAGGCAAAGGCCTCTGACACCCTTCCTCCATTCTCTTTCCTGAGCTGCCTTTATTTTATACTGGGGATCCAACCCAGGGCCTCAAGCACATTAGGCAAACATGATACCACTGAGCAATGTCCCCACCCTCTTCCTGATTTGCCTTTTAATGATGCTTAGTAGACCAACTGCTTCAAATAACTTATTGAATTTTCCAGCTAGGAGAGATGTTAGGGATGATTAACTATCATGCCTATCATTTTATGAAATGAAAGCAAAGAGAAGTGACATGCTTTTCCCAAGGCCACACAAATGATAGTGACAACTGGAACTAGAAACCAAGTTTGCTTCAAATCTACCTTCCTTGCCCAGGCAATTAAATGACTTAACTGCTGCACTGGCACCTTGGCACTGAATCAAGCAGTTGTTTTGATTGAACTGGTGTACTAAATTCAAGTCCCTGCAACTAGGTTTCATTTTTCAGGTGAGCTGCCACACTGATGAACAGACTGGAAGCTGATTAAGCATTTTAGATTTAATTCTTTCTGGATTCTTTGGCCCATGCTTCCATCTGGCTCGATCTCAAAATAAAAAACTCTAAAACGTTTTATTCCTTCAAAAATACAATGAGGCAGGTCATCTGAAGAGTATAGTTTTGTGTGATTATAGGAATTTTGCCATTCTATCCTCTCAGTCAAAGATGATTGTATTGTGTAGGACTGAATTGAAGTTATGTAAATGAAAAAAAACAACAGTATTTTTAAAACACCAAGAAAGAGCAATCACGCCAAGAATGCGATAAGATCTATATCACATAAATGTTGGGTTTGACTAGTACTTAGTGGTATTTGGAATACAGAGTAATGGAATTTGAGAAGGAAATAACAAGTACCACCTCAAAATTTTTCAAACACAGCTTAGGGGGAAAATGGACCATGAAACCAACACACTGGCAATCATTGTCAAATATCTAATATTTTTTTCCTTCAATTGGAAAACAATTGTATTTGTGTCAACAAAGATGGTAAATAGTGATATTTTTTCCTATAGCTCCTGGCCTCATGTTTTAAAAATTATGAAGTACTTTTTTATCCACTGCCATTGCAAGGATATGATCATGAAATTGGTTAAACAAAAATATGTATAAAATCATGTAAAAACTGATGCAAAAAGAGAAAGTTAGCTTATCAGTCTGTTTGCCATATAAGTCTGCTGTGCCTATGTACATATGCTTCGGTTGAAGCCACATTGATTGCATTTCTTTTTTATCTGCTATTTTCCAGCAGCAAGTTCATTGTCTGTTTCATGCCAAGATCCTTTCAGGAGTTCCATGTGACTTGCATTAGCATTTTTGGCTTCAAAAATACCTCTAATGAACCATTTATAGTTTTTTTAAGAGTGCTCAAAAAATTAGGCTGTGACAGTTATCCAAAACATAATTTGTTATGCTGTTTAATTATTTAATGTGCTGTTTAAAAATTTAAACATGGCCTCTGGTTGGTTGGTTGACAGCGTCCCATTAAGGTGATTTGAAGCTCCTTCAAGACTATAATTATCTACTGAGTCCTTCATGGTTCAAATTTATAAATTAGATTGTGTTCTAATAAAATGCTAATTCAAAAATGTCAACTTCGATGTTTTTAAAGTAGTTTTAAGATATTACTAAACACCTAGATCTTTAAAAAATAATTGCTAAGCAGAGGAAATTGAGTGAAATATCCTGTTAATGTGATCTATCCATATGGTGCTGTTTTATTATTTTATACGCATTCTCATATACATCCCAGTTCTAAATTCATAAAAAAATACATGATTCCTTTCTAAAGTACTTGTTGACCATTGGAGCAGGGCTCCAATCTTTGTAGTAATGGTGGATCTTGAGGCAAACTCTGGGAAAGCTCTGTAATAAACGACTATTACTATCATAACAAAACCTCATCCTCCCCTCACGGAGAAAAATGAGTGCATGATGCCTTTCTCCAGAATGCATTATCAGGCTGTGTCTCTCTCGTGTGGATGGAACTAGAGGACATTATGCTAAATGAAATAATCCAGGCACATAAAGACAAATACCACACCTTCCCACTTACATGCAGAAGCTAAAAATGGTGACTTCAAAGAAGAGAGTAAAATAGTGATAACCAGAGCCTGGGGAGGGGACATGAGAGGGAGAACAGATAGGAGGAACTTCTTCCTTTTACCTAACTACAGCACAGTAGGGTGACTACAGTTAACAACAGTTTGCTATATATTTCATAAGAACTAGTAGAGAGGATCCAGAGGTTCCCAATACAAAGAAATGGTAAGTGTTTAGGGAGTTGGAAATACTCTGATTTGATCATTACACATCGTGTATATGTATCAAATTAGTACACTGTATCACACACATGTGCAAGCACACACATGTACAACTATTTTGTCCAGTAAAAGCAAAAAGAAAAAGATAAATTGTGCCTCTTATTGCAAAAAATAATAGTGCATTTTGCTTTCCAGAAAGACACAAAAGGAAATAAAAATAAAAGACAGTTGAGATAAATGTTTTTTGAAGTGTATCCTGAAGGCCTTGCATTAATGCTGGAAGGTACAGCTTAGTGGTAGCACATTTGCTTAGCTTATATGAGGTCCTAGTTTGATTCCCAACAACCGCCTCTCACAGAAAAAATCACCTGTGTACTTGTTTAAATTGCAGATTTGTGACTATCTTACACCTACAGCTTTAGAGGGTGCCCTGATATTTGAAGAGCAGTATCAAGATGCTGAGCTATTTCTTTATGAACGTCTTCTCTGATATTCTTAAAGATCAGATCTGATAGCCTGCTCCAAGCTTTTTACATTATATTTCCCTTACATTGTAACTGCTGTAGAGAAAACGGACAGAATCTTGTTCACTGGTGATTCTCCAAGCATAGTTCAGTAACTAACACAGATTAACATTTAAGAAGTCATCTGTTGTATAATGGACAAACAAATGAATGAGTGTAATGCAGGACTTTGACCATGATGAAGTAGAACTGATGATAATCTGATTTTCCAAGTCCCAAACAAAAGTAATTTTAAACAAAGAACATTTCCTTCCCTCTTCTGCTGGCTCATTTACCACTCCCTCAGGAAAGAGCACCCTTTCAACTACAATTTTCCAATTTACTGTCTTCAACACTGAACTGTGACCTTATTAGTGGTATTACAGCATGTCTCCAGCTCAATAACCACTCGTGCCTAATATTTCAAATTTAGAGTTGAAAGTGTTCTGCACTTTTGCCATTGAGATCAAGAATGCTCCTAAGAAAAGGAGTCTTGCATTTGCAAAACAAGAGAGGTTCACTGCAGTGAAATGGTCAGCTAAGAGTTAAGGGAAATGGGAGAAGCCACAGACATTCTAATCCTTGTTGAATTCTTTGGGTTTAAATCTAGAAATTAGATAGAAAACTGTAGTTAGAGGGTTGTGAAATTTTTGGCCAAGCATTCAACATTGAGGCAAGGACTTTATTTACTTGAACATAGGGTACAGGGTATGTGTTTTAAAAAGTCACCCCTCAAAGACAGAGCTTGGAGCTCTGATCTTGGATAATGACCCCAGGGCACTTGGCCTCACATTTATCTCCAAACAACACTTATGGAGTAGAAAGAAGTAAAATGAGGTAGGGTAGCTGCCTAGAACATTTTTTTTTAAGTTAAATTATATATTAGGTACAAAGTCCCAGACTCAGAAGGCAGTAGACCATGACTGTCTTAATGTCGAGGACCATGTGTTTACCTTTGTACCCTCCCATTCCTGAAAGAGGTCATACCAGAAGCTACCTGGACAATGCTTATTAAATATTGAATAAAACAAAATCAAATCTTACACAAAGAATAGCTCCATTAACATTTTTCTCTTAGGTATTATATTAAATTATAGAACTATACTAAAAGTACCTTCACTAGCTATACTACTTATAAAAGATAGGTATGGACAAGACCAGTATCTAAAAACTGAGTGTGGGGTGGGAGCTTGGCCACTCGGAAAGCAAGCATAGTTATGGAGACAAGAGCAAGTTGATTTGAATCTGAACAGCTGAGATAATGGCTTACCTACTTGGGAGGCAGAGATTGGGAAGATCACAGTTTGAGGAAAGGCCGGGAAAAAGTTTGCAGGACACCATCTCAACCAATAAAAAGTTAGGCACAGTGGTGTGTGCCTGTCATCTCAACTATCCAAGAAGTGTAAATAGGAGAATCGTGGTCTACACCACCCTAGGCATAAACAGGAGACCCTATTCGAAAAATAACCAAAACAAAAAGGGTCAAGTGGTAGAGTATCCACCTAGCAATCACAAGTCCTTAAGTTCAAATGCCAGCTCTGGCATTGTACAAAATAAAAATGAACAATAAAATTCATGGCAATAATTTAAATTTTTAATTTCTCTTTACTCAGAATGACATTAAATAATAAATGTTTTAAAAATATGATAATCCAAGGGAGAAACCATAGAGGAGAGGAGAAAATCTTACATTTTCTTACCTTCAAGGAGCTATGCATTTTTATTTTGCTCTGAGCCTTGTGACTTATGTAGCCACTCTTGCTTTCAGACCAACTTGTTGGGAAATGGTGGAAAGGAAGAACGTACAGCAGGGAGGGGAAACCTGAAAAATTGCCTAACCTCCTTCCCAGTCACAGGGCACTCGAAGGGCACAGTCTGGAGCTCTGGAGAAACAGACAGACCTGGGCTCTGCCCCTTAGCTGTGTGGCCTTGTGAAAAGTGTCCAATCTTTTGAGCCTCAGTTTCCTCATCTATGGAAGTGAAATAGCAACTTGCGGAGGTGTTGTGAGGGATAAACACAGCTCATGCAAGGTGTAAATTAGGAAATAAGTTTTCAGTATATGGTAGCTATTATGATTATTTTAATTTAGAGTCCTGTTATTTTTTAGGACACATAGAACTGTCCTTATATTGCAGATTAGGTTTACTTTTGTGAAGTAATTACCAGGCTTCCTTCTAGTGATTAAAATTTCACTTAGCAATCTACTCCTTATTTACTTATTTACTTTTTATTATTGTACTGGGGGTACATTGTGACAGTTACCAAAGTTCTTATAATATATCATAGTTGAATTCACTCCTACCATCAATCTCTGTTGCCCCCCTCCCCCCATTCCTGGAATATTTTCAACAGGTCTTACTTTTCCATTTACATACATATATTTCCCTCACATTCACTCTCCTACACACTTTCCTTATATCCTCTTCCCCTTCTACTGGCACCAACTTTTCAGATAGGACTTGTTTTGCTGCCTTCTCCATTTTTGAAAAAAGACATTTTTGTTTGTTTAAGATAGCTATATAGGGAGTTTCACTGTGGTATTTCCATATATATATATATATTAATGAGAATTGGTTCATCCTCTCTATTTTTCTCCTTTCTACCTTAGCCCCCTTCTTATGGTGATTTCAACAGGTTTAAAATTTCTCTATTCATTCTTGTATAGGAAGTACATCAACCATATTCATCTTAACTTCCTTCTTTTACCCTCCCTCTCTCGTATGTGACCTCCCCTTAGTGTAACCTGTTTTTTATAATATTGCTGTATTTGTATTGGGTCTGTATTCCACATATGAGAGAAAACATGCAGCCTTTGCCTTTCTGAATATCATCTTAAGCTGATGTTCTTCATTTCCATCCATTTACCTGCAAACGACAAAATTTCATTCATCTTTTTGACTAAAATTCCACTGTCTATAAATGTCATTTTCTTCATCCATTCATCAGTAGTGGGGCATCTTGTCTGTAGCCATAGTTTAGCTACTGTGAATAGTGCTGCTGCGATAAACATAGGTGTGCAGATACCTTTCTTGTAACCTGACTTACATTCCTTTGGTTATATCCCTAGAAATGGTATTGCATTTCTGGATCATATGGCAGTTTTATTTTTAGTTTTTTGAGGAGCCTCCATACTGTTTTCCATAATGGTTTTACTAATTTACATTCACACCAGCAGTGTATGAGGGTTCCTTTTTCCCTACATTGTCACAAACATTTCTTGCCGCTTGTGTAAGAACACAAGCAATGATAGCCATTTTAACAAGAGTAGGTGGAATTTTAATGTGGTTCTGATTTGCATATCATTTATGACCAGGGATGGTGAATATTTCTTCATGTGCTTTTTTTAGCCATTTGGAATTCTTCCTTTGAAAAAACTCTCTTCAGTCATTTGCCCATTTCTTCACGGATTTTTGGGGAGTTTAGTTTTTTGAGCTTCCTGTATATTCTGATAATCCCCTTTTCAGATGTATATCTGGCAAAGATTTTCTCCTATTCTGTGGGTGGCCTCTTCAATCTGGAGACCATTTCTTTTGTTGTGCACAGCTTTTTAGTTTCATATAGTCCCATTGAGCCATTTGAGTTCTATTGAGGAACTCATTGCTTATGCCTATTAATTCCAGTGTAGTCTCTGTTCTTTCCTGCATAAGGTTCAGTTTCAGGTCTTATATTAAGGCCCTTAATCTACTTTGCATTGATACTTATACAAGGTGAAAGACATAAAACTAGTTTCAAGTTTTTGCATGCATATATCCATTTTCCCAGCAACATTTGTTGAAGAGGCTGTCTTTTCTCTATCATATGTTTTGGGTATCTTTGTCAAAAATTAGGTTGGCATAGCTGCATGGATTCATATCTGGGTCCTCTATTCTGTTCCACTGGTCTTAATGTCTGTTTTTGTGCCAGTACCATGCTGTTTTTATTGCTATGGTTCTGTAGTATAGTTTGAAGTCAGGTATTGTGATACCTCCAGCGTTGCTCTTTTTGCTCAGCACTGCCTTGGCTATTCAGTCTTTTGTGCTTCCAAATGAACTTTAGGGTTGATTTTTTAATCTCTGTGATGAATGTGATTGGAAGCAATCTACTCCTGATTATTCATATTTCCTTTCCATAAATGTACTGAAAGGGAGAAAAAGTATAGTAAAAACTCCTGAGCATGTCAGTATGAATATAACAACAAACTCAAGCCACGCCTCCAAGAACAGTGGTCACCTGGGGGTGGGAAAGTGTGTGTTTCTGAAAGGGAAAGTGAGTCAGAATAAGAACATGAGGGAAAGGGACAAAAAACTACAGAAACAAAGTTCACTTTCTTGGAAGTTACACACTCAAGTTCATCAAACTGGAAATGCTTGAACAAAGCAAACATGTTACAAACCATTGGTCACAGTTTCCTATAAAAATAAGGTATTGATTGCCATGAAAATAACTTTATTGTCTAAGATTTAAAATCGCAGCAAATGTCCATTAGAGGGCTGCTAATAAGCTGTATGACACAGTGCAGGGAACCTTGGGAGACACAGAAGCGAATATGGAAATATCCCTGCTTGTAAGTTTACCAACTTAGAAGACAGGGTTAGAGCTACATACCCTCCATGCATAATATCAGAGAGCATAAGTGCCAGTGGAAGAACAGAGATGTAGTACAGAGGAAAGAGCAGCCATCTTTGGATTTTGGATATGTGTCTTTCTCTTTACTTTTTCTGTCTCATGATAACCTACATGAATTTTTTGTTTATGACATATTTAGACAATAAGAACCAATTCTTTTTGCACATACAGTGTCAAACATTGTGTCATAAACTTTCACCTATGTCATATCAGTTAATTCATGCAAATACTGCTAGAATGAGAAAATAGAAACTAAAGACTTGTTCAAAGTCACTCAGCTAATGAATCTGACTGTCAGTATTCAATTCCAGCCTAATCCGACTCTACTTGGCTTCTATTTCTACTTGGTTACCATTACAGTCTACCTGAGGCTTCCCCAAAAGACCATGTGGCATGTCTGCCAAACCTTTGTATGTGACGTTACTGTTCCTGGTGTGACTTTAATCACTTGTTACCCTCTTAAACTCCAAAACCACCTTAGCTACTGTTAGAAATTCCCTACTTCTCACTGCCTCTGTAAGGTTAATTGTTCCTTTTTCTGTGCTACCAAGCAACTCCTACAAGTGTTGCTATTATTCCTTTGCTGTGCAAGGATTTCATAGTTTTATAGCTTTTCACCACTTTTAGATAATGAACTTCTCATGGGAAGGTCTTCAGCTTTTTTGTTTTTGTATATTTGGCACATGAAAAGGGCTCAACAATTTTTTGCTAAAACACATTGAATTGGATACTTAGGGAAATCAATAGTTACTAAGGAGACATTGCAAGAATCAGCACAAATGTTCTGTAAAGGACCAGAAAGCAAATATTATAGATTTTATGGGCCATAGAGTCTCTATTGCAGCTACTCACCTCTGCTGTTACAGTGCAAAATCAGATGGAAATACATAGGCATACATTACTTAACAACAGGGGTACATTCTGAGAAATGTACTGTTAGATGATTTTGTCATTGTGCAAACATCATAGAGTGTACTTACATAAGCTAAAAGGGATACAAAGTCACTAGGTGATATGAATCTTATGGGACCACCTTTGTATGTGGTTTGTTGTATGACGCCATAGCATATTATTGTACTTAAATGAATTGGCATGGCTATGTTCCAGTAAGACTTTATTCCCATGAAAACATGCCAGCAGGCTAAATTTGATCCTCAGGTTGAGATTTTCTAAATCCTGGTGTATTTTGCCTCAACAAACTATGATTAGAAGTGGAAGTAGAAAAGCACCTCCAAGCAGAAGAAATAGCACGTACAAATGCCTGGTAGCAGGGATATGTCCAAGAGAAAAATAAACTTGCAGGGCTGGTTCATAGCATGTATGTTAATAGATACAACTAGAAATGTGGGGCAAGAGGATGGAAGACCCCAATGCCAGTGTGAGGAGTCTATTCTAACCCCAGTAGGTATGGTAATGGCATTAAAACTTTTGAGCAAATTATCAATATGACAGTGGCTATACACCAGAAATTAATCTGCCCACTCATATACTAGAGGCACATAGATTGATTTGTGAGATAACATAAGCAGAATAGTGACAGTAAAGATGGAAAGACATGAGCAAATGCCAGACTGCAGAGACAGAACTAGCAGGACTTGGCAATTGGTTGTATGTCAGTGTAGGGAGATGAAAAGGTGGCACTGAGTGTCCAGCCTAGTGCCTGGGAACATGCAGACCTAGAAACAAAACCAGGAAAGGCAAGTAGAGGGGCATGTTCAAAAAAGATGATGATAAATTTGCTTCAGACATGTTAAGTCTGATTTTAATACTTGTTTTGCCTGGTCAAAGCCCAAGTTTAATACTGTGACTAATAACAGCATTCCTTTCCAAAAGTGGATTAAAATGTTTCTGCCATTTGGCAAAGAAAAGACTTTTAAGTTCTTTTCTAAAATATACTCTTGCATAATGTTTGATGTCTGTTTTATTTTTATTGTAACCTGTGCTTGTCCTAACAATTAATGGGCATTTAGGAAGGTCCTTCTCTTTTCCTGGGCCTTTTAATCTTCCAGACACATGCTATGTAATTGGGAATCAATCACTTTAGGTTCCCATTTGCACTATAAAATGGGATAAATTAAATGTTAGAGCCCTGCATTTGGGTTATTCCTTACAAACTGTGATCACTCAGATAAGTAGAGTCAGGGTACAGTTCAATGATAAGAATATATATATATATAAAAAAACAGCTAGAGAGACAACTGAATTATGATTATAGATGTGTCCTGAACAAAAACCAATGTGGGACCTGGAAGTTGAGGTGAGGAACTTAAAAGCTCTGAGTTAGGTTGTCAGATCTTGGTAGGAAACACCTGAGAGCAGAGGCAGTGACACAGTTGAGATTCATGCGAATCTCAGTCAAGTAGGGCTGAAGATGAGGAACACCAGCAGAGGGGAAGGTACCTACTAGGTCTTAACTGCTTACTATTGGGCACAAGTGTGTCCTCACCCCATCCCAATAATTTTTGGATTCCCCAACAACAGGAAAGAAAGCTGGTTAAGTATACATCTTGGCACTATTGAAAAATAGATGCAACTCCCTATCACATAAAAAAATATAGATCCTAAAAATGATGCTCAAATTAGAAGTTACAAGAAAGACTTATAAATAAAAATCATCCCACAATTTGAATACCATATGTACTTGATTGAGTTTACTGTATTATCCCAATGAAATGTCTTAGTTCTGAGAAATGTAGAGTAGTTATGTAAGATATTAACATTATAGGAGGCTGGGCAAAAAATATACAGGAATACTATTTTTGCAACTTTTCTATTATATCTAAAATTATTTCAAAATAAAAGGTGACAGTTCTTAGTAATAGCATACTGACTGGTGGTTGTCCTGTGTGCATGAATAGGCAAGCTCAGGATATGACGCCTTGCATATTTCACCGCTGCTCAGATGAAACATGTGACTTGTGCTTTTGGTTTACAAGCAGACGACTTAACTTGTTTCAGTGTTCTCTCAGAAATATGATTTTCAATTCAGCTCCTCTTTTATATTAAAGTAAGTACCATGACCAGATGGTCACTGTTCTGGGGTTTCAGAATGACATTAAAAATGAGTGGGCAAAGGGATTTTATCAGTCATTTGTTGGCTTCTCAGCAGCCATTTCCATGAAATTATAAGACAATGACAAAACTAAAGTAGCTATGCTGGGTTTGGAAAGCTAGTCCCTACATCTGTAAATATTCACAGGTCAGGAATATAAAACAGGGGCAATAAATTGGAGAATTACTGCTGGATGATCCCAGGTCCCTTTCAGGAGCTAGGCCCAAGACAGGAAATACGGCTAAACTGAAGAAAGCCTGAGCACCTCTACTTTCTAGCTAGCATTATGCTACCCGTGGAAAAGAGATACTTCCCAGTGAGGTGCTAGAATCTTCCAACTGGATCAAGGAAGAGAAATTTGAAATCAAACTTGGGACCTTAAGTCAACCCATTAAGTAGGGATCTCTCTTCAGGTCTTTCTTGGCCTGCCAGGACTCCGGTGCCTCGTGCCCTCTGTCCTGCCTCTTCCACCATTCCTGAGAAGAGGGAAACACAGCTCAGCATCAGTGCAGAGCAGAGCTGCTGCCTTCTCACCTTCCACCAGCCAAATTCCAGCTTAGAATCTCAGAAGCTAATGACAGATGTGAAACAAATGAATATGCCACTTAAAGATTCAAGACCTGTGTTCAGGACCAAATTCCACCAACTGCTGCTGAGAGAAAGAGACTGCACCTCTCCCTCTGTTACAGACTTTTCCCTTATATTCAATAGCTAGCTTCCTTTCGTGTTTTAAAAAAATGTCTTTACTTGAGCTACAAGATTCACCTGGGATTTTTGTGAGGTTTAAATGGAACATATATAAAGTGTCTAGTACCTAGTGGGCATTCAATAGACATTAATTTTCTTCCCTTGTTATCCACTGGAGAGCTTCCAGAAAATATCCAGAGACTAGCAGCATAATTTATATTTCTATTGGCCTGAATTTTGTCCTTGCTGATAGGGAGCACAATGAAAAGCAAGATGTCTTAGAATTCCAAGAAACACTGCTTCTCAGTATTTAATTTTATCATAGTCTTATATGTGTAAGATGCCTGTTGAGATTTTAATCCAAGTGAATTTCAAACTTTGGATTGTCTGCTGTCTCTGAGCCCAGATTTCTGAGAGAAACTGATTTTGATTGCCTATGGATTTTTAATACCAAGAATGTGTAAGAAATAATTAGCTAATTGGATGAGATTCTTTCTTAATACTCATGTGCTATTTACTTGAATAAATTTGCCTACTCTTTCTACTTGCATTTCTATTCCAAATCTGTTAAGAAGAGACTAGAAAAAGCTTTTTGTCCAAATCTTATATCTCCTTGTAAGCTTTTGTGACTAACTAACTTCTGTATCCCTTTTCCCCAATAGAGACACAGAGATGATCAGAATACAGTTGGCAAAAATGTTCTCCATTTCTTCAGCAGCTCCCAGAATTTCTAAAAATGATAGAGAGGCTGCTTTTGTGTTTTTTTAAAAGAATGACAGGGAAAGGAAGACTATTTGCATGTGACTGGAAGGTAGCATTAATTTGAAAATTACTTTTCCTTTAATGTTCCAAGTTTGGCACTTGAGAACCCCTGATTCCAAAGCAGGAAAGGTCTGTCAGCTGTGTCCACTCCCATGGATGGCATGTTTGTAGAGTCAGAGTAACTGTCAATTTGGGGGGATGATTTCAATGTGGTGTTCCTCTCTGTCTTCACATTTCCAATTTCTGAAATCAATGACGAGAGGGATTGTATATGTTGGTAAAGAGTTAAATTCAGTGTGTAGTAAAGGGAAATTGTTTCAGGATGAGAAAGAGGAATAGACAAAAGCCATAAAAGCTAAGGAAGAGAAAAAAATAGTCATGAGTCTAGGGAGCCAAAGTAGGAATTAAAAATGCAAATGCCCTACGTTCTCAACCCAGATCTGCCCCGTGAGCTTTGTGATTGTTGAGGAAGTTACTTAGCTTCTCAATGCCCTAATTTTCATACCTGCAACAGAGGTGATGTGATAAAGGTATAATAAGGATGCTATAAGAGCAAGGAGTTAGCAGCTGTCCTACAGTAAGTACTATATAAATCTTTGTTAAACAAATAAAAAGAACAATGGATAATCTGAAGCAATGCATTTGTCAAAACCCACAGTAATTTACAGTGTAAGGAGTGAACAAGAAAGTATGCAAAAATTTTAAAAGAGAACTTAGGGGGTTGGGTGGAATGCAAACTGAAAAAACAACTTACTCATATTACAAATGTATGAAACCATCGCACTGAAAGGGGTGGAGGGGAGAGATGCTGAATGAAGAACTTTATAAGTGAGTGGACTCTGTAAGGCTAAAGTCAAAAGATACTGTACCCTAACTGATAGAGCTGGGTGTAGGTCAACAATTCCAATACTACCAAACATGTACCCAGAAATGAATTCAGTAAATGGATGGTAGGTGTTCAGAGTCAGGTTTCTCACTGTTAAGTGGATGTTACATGTAGTAAGGGCTATGAACTCTCGTTTAGTTTAATACAGATGTACAGATTTATATAGAGAAATATTTAGAGATATGTGTACATAGATGGACTAGTTCACACACATATTTTTGTTTTTATTTGTTTTTAGTTTTGTTTGTCTTTTGAGACAGAGTCTCACTTTGTAGCCCAGGATAGACTCAAATTTACAATCTGCCTGCCTCAACTTCCCAAGTGCAGAGGTTACAGGCATGTACCACCATACCTGACTCACACACAAATTTTCTTGCTCTGTCAGCTGAGAGGGCATAGGAGTAGCACACTTAACACCCAGATCTTGGCTGCTAATAGCATTCTCCAATACCAGGACCCAGGATTGCTTGGAGAAATGGCTGCTCTAGGACTAAAGGAGAAAATATATGAGCTGAACTTGAAGCATCTTATAGTATCAGGAAGTAAGGAAGTGCACAAAACAAGCAAACAAACAAAGCACTGCACCAACAGAGAGCAACTTTACTTGAATGGGAGAATGGCAAAAGGACATACTTGTACTTGAAAGGGCTAACAGTGATCAAAGTGCAGAATCAAGCAGTTAACATGGTATTGGTTTTCAGAACTAAAAATTGACATACATAAGTGAAAGAAATAGGGAAAGGGGAGAAGAAATAGAAAATTTTCCCATGCAGATTTCTAAATGCATGCAGATAGACTGCCCTCTAGGAAGTGGAACATAATCCCACTCCTTAAGTGTGGACAGTCCACAGTACAATTTGGAAAGGGAAGAGAAAAAATAGCAACTTTATCGTGGAAACAACAAACACTACCTTAGCCAGGTGATCAAAATTTACATTAAATATGATAAGTCACGCTGAGAGTGTGTACCTTCTACATGGCGTGATGAAATGGCACTTTATCTCTGTCTCCTCAAAACCCCTAATCACAGTATAATCATGAAAAAAGCATCAGATATATCCCAATTAAAGGACATTTTACAATGTACCTGAACAGCACTTTCCAAAACTGTCAATGTCATGATAATCAAGGAAAATCTGAGTATCTTTTCCAACCAAAAGGAACTTAATGAAACATGACTACTAAATGCAATATGGCATCTGGGATGGGATCCTGGGACAGAAAAACATCAGGATACAAAAAACTAAAACTATCTAAGTGAAGTATGGACTTTAATTAATGATGGTGTATCAACATTGGGTCATTAATTATAATGACTATGTCATACAGGGCACGGTGCAAATGGGAAACCGAATATGGCTACTTTGTATAATTATCACAACTTCTCTGTAAATCTAAAATTGTTCTGAAATTAAAAGCTTGCTAAAAGTAACAAATGACTAACATTTATTAAGTACTCATATGATAATCACTTTTCATGTGTTAACATGACTCAAAAAAACTGGTGACAGAACAATGCCATGTATAGTGAACAGACCAAAAATATAAATTTCATAGTAAGTAGTGGAAAAAAATTGGTTTCATTGAATATTCATTTTGAAAAAGGAAAATAAAATTATGAAACCAACTTTATTAAATGTACATTTTAAAACTTTATGTTATAAATGCATAATTATACAAGATTTCTTTTTTTGTCAGGAGTAGGGCTTAAACTCAGGGCTTCATGCTTACAAAGCACATACTCTACTGCTTGATCTACAGCTCCAGTCCATTTTGCTCTAGTTACTTTGGAAATGGAGTCTCATGAACTATTTGCCCAGTCTGACCTTGAACCAGTGATCCTCCCAATCTCAGCCTCCCAAGCAGATAAGATTGCACATGTGAGCCACTGGCACCCAACTTCTGTAGGATTTCTGAGAACCAAAAATGAACAAATAAGATCGGTTTTATTTTTTGATATAATTTTTTGTAATGAAAATATAGCATGGCATGAAATTACATCTTTCTTTTTATAGTATGGTCTTAAACAGGAGAGTGGTTCATGAGTTGTAGGTTTTGCTTTCTCTCTTTTGGAAGCTAGTCAGATTTCTCTCAAAGGAAATCTGACTAACCTGAGACCATCGTGTGGTAAGGAAGGCCAGGCTTCCACGTGGAGGACAAGAAGGAGTGTGGAAGATCAGGAGGTGCCTGTCATGTGATTGAAACCTTATCAGGCTTTCGGGCCTCATGTAGCCACACGTTGACTGTAAGTGAATGTTACTGGAAAGCCAACCAAGCTCTGCCCAAATTCCTGGCCCACAGAATCTTAGAAAATAGAAAATCATAGTTGTTTTTAAGCTATTAGGTATTAAAACCCTTGGATGGTTTGTAACATAGCAATGGACAACTATGCCATCTCCATATTAAAAGGTAATGGTGGATACGGGCGCCAGTGGCTCAGGAGGTAGAGATCAGCAGGATCGCAGTTCGAAGCCAGCCCAGCAAATAGTTCACCTATCTCAAAAAAACCCATCACAAAAAAGGTCGGGTGGAGTGGCTCAAGGTGGTGTAAGCCCGAAGTTCAAACCCCAGTGCCAAAAAAAAGTAATGGTGGGCTGAGGATGTAACTTAGTAATAGAACACTTGCCTAGCATGCACAAGACCTTGAGTTCAATTCCCAGCACCACAAAAAAAGGTAATGGTTAGCTTTCAGGCCCCAATTTTCGATAATCTGATTCAATTGGTCAGGGCTGGGCCCAGGAATTGTATGTTTTAAAAGGTCTTATTAGAATGTCACACAGAAGCAGGGTTCAGAACCACTGGTCTAGCTAATATTGTAAATGCTGTGTACTGAGTTAGAAAGTCAAGCTGAAACAGAGCAATAAGACTTCAGCAAGTCATCAATGCCTAGGCGCAGCAGGATAAACACAATAAAACAAAAATTCCATCTTTTGGGGGGAAGCAGTACTGGGGTTTAAACTCAGTGCCTCCTATTCACTTGGCAAGTGCTCTACCATTTGAGCCCCACCTCTATCTCTTTTTTGTTTTGTTTTTCAGGTAGGGTTTTGTGCTTTTTGCTCAGGTGGTCCTCAGTCCATGATCCTCCTACCTGCACCTCCCCAGTAGCTGGGATTATAGTTATGTATCACCAGGCTTGGCCCCCATATATCCCCCTTAACGATCATCTATAATATGTTACATTAGATTAGGCAAACCACAGATAAAGAAGAATACAGACATCAGAGGCAAATGAGTAAGAAGGCAAACAAAAGAACAGTCCTTTTATCCTAAGCAATATAATAGGACTCAACTCCCAAACTCTGGCCCAGTATTTCCTCAGTTGTAACAATCAAAAGAAAGTATTGATTTTTTTTTTTTGGCCAGCATTTTCAAAACTGTATTTTCTGCTTCCTGCTCTAAAAATTTGCATAACAATAAGGTTTCACAGTTCTTAGTAAAAGTCTGGAAAGGAGTTTAAGATTTTCAGATGTTCAGAGAGCAGTTTGGTATTTTCCTGTCACATTGGGAAGTCATTAAGGAGCTGTGTATGGTGAGCCACACCACCAATTTCTAGATATTGACTTTAACAGAAATGTCAATATTCCAGTCACATCAGCAGAGTTTAACCTCAGCTAATGTCTACTGACTCGTGACACTTTACCCACCCTTTAGGTCATTCATATCTTTGCTTTAGGCAGAATGCTTTCTGTGTCTATTGATATATAATTGTCAAGTACTTAAATCTAAAACTTAGCAGAACAAAAAAAGAAAAGAGAAAGACAGAGACAGAGACAGAGAAACAGAAGGAAAGAAGGAAGGAAGGAAGGAAGGAAGGAAGGAAGGAAGGAAGGAGGAAGGAAGGAAAAAATGCAAACAAAAAGTGCTGGATTTTGTTTGAGGCATGTCTGCCTTTGAAGCTTCGTATTTGAAAAGCTGAAATAAAAATCTCCAGTGGTTTTGATTATAATTGTTGCTATGTGGCCCTTGTGTTTTCTAGGGCACCTCATATATGATCACATGTGCAACTGGCTGAATAGCACTGATTAGTGAATGAATACAACATAGAAAAGCCTGGAGGTCTTTCAGCCCCTCCACTTTCCAGGAGGGGGAAGAGCAGCCTGGAGCTAGGTCCATTCAGCCTTTGGATCTGTTAATATGAAATACTTTCGTTGCTCCAATTTCCACTCATGTGGATTTTTCCTGGCTTCAACTCAGTGACCTAATTCTCTAATTTTTTCCCCTGTGAGAACATACCTTTTCTTAAATTATTTTTTTTCCCTGAAATCCACACTACTACTCCCCACCCTTCCTTTTTGATTTCTTATTGAGCTTGGAAACCACCATTTGTAGCTAGCTTGAATACTTGAGGGAGGGAGAAGAGCTCTCCTCCAGAAATAACCAGGATGAAGCAAGATTCCTTCTTGCAAGGGAAGTGAAGAGAAAGCCAGGCCCATATAAGCAGAATGAATCTCTCTTTACTTTTGCATTGTTGGATGTAAAGCACCCAACAATGATAAGGCATACCTCTTGTGTCATTTTATAACCCAAATTGACCTGTACCACACACTCTCATGGTTAGGACAGGTATAGTCTATAATATACTCTCTTATACCATATGAAGAGCAGAAATATACAATTTGTAAATGTCAGGTTAGCAGCTGCCTGGGTTTTTTTTCTATCTTCAGTCTTTTCTGGGTGTCTGTACTAAAAGAAGTTTGCCTAGAGTTGGGTAACAAAGTCCTGCATTTCATTCCTATTAAAGTCATATTGAGCTAATTTTGCTATGTGTTAGTGGGTCTGTTACATCCTTACAAATATTATTGCTATGAAAGAATTTTAATGTTTCCTATACTTTCCTTACAAGTCAATTTTTCCAGTAATAGTAGCTGTGACTCATGCTGTCCTCTGTTCAGTGTTTTAATTATATTATCCCAATTAGTCTCCACAGTGACTTGGGAAGTAGGTATTGATATCCCCATTTTTCAGATGAAAAATTTAAAGCTTGCAGTTCAGTAGAATAACTTGCCTACGGGGTAGCAAATAGTGTCGGCTAAGATTGAAATCCACCATTCTTCAGTTCCAAATCTGTATTTGAACCACTAGGACAAACTCCCTTTCAGAAAACATGAACCAGTTTGAAAATCGTTGAAGAAAGAAAGAGGAAGAAGATGAAACAAATGAACAAGGAAGGAAAGAAAACAAAATAAAAGCATTTCCTGGTCACGTGGAAGGAAGGTAGCTATTCAAAACTATTTAAAACTAGCACAAGGCCAGGCAGAGATTGCCCTGATTTTTATAGTTAGTTTTATACAAATAGCATGCTATCTGGTTGCTATGTTCCCAAGAATAGGCAAGCTCTGTTTGAAAGCCAGTTGTTGAATTTGACGTAAACAGTAACTATCTTCCAAAAGTCACTTGGGCAGACATCCAGTCTCCTTCATCAACTGGTGGGCACTACAGCTTTGAAGAAAATATTTCCTTCTCCTATTTAGTAAAGAAAGCATAAATTTCTAGTATCCTAGCAAATAAAATTTCGTAAACTTTTCCTTTATCCTTTAACAAGTAAAAATGAGAATTAAAAATTAACTTAATAAATAAAAATGCCCTTTAATATAAAGGCAGAACTGAAGCCTACTTCATTTATGTTGCAAACAGTCCCACTGTGTGCTAAGGCCATGGTATTTTATTCTCTTCTATATGTTTTTTGTGCATTTTTCAAATTATAAAATGAACATACCATCATAATTATTAAAATCCCCATTTAAAATCTTTGTTGATTCATATTACTTTATCAAAATTTATAATAATAACATGCATTTGCCATTTGATTGCATTATTGACAGACACTCTTTTTGGACCAACAACTCCTGATTAACAAAGAGCCTATTTTATTATTCTGGCAACAAAGGCAGGAAAGTACTCTCTGACCTGCACCAGGTGATTAGTTGTGCATGTCCCAGAGACAACGATGTTAGAACCCTTGGCAGCACTATTGATGAAGCTTCTGGTGTTTCCAAAAGTTGAATTTCCAGGGCACTACTGGGTATTGGCTAGTGGCTGGCTTGAACATGATCCCTAAGAGAAGCCTGGGTGAAATAACAGGTGACCACAGTCGCTGGTCAATGGACCCTCCAGACACTACAGGAAATCTAATTTCATTTTGCCTTTGAAGTTCATGTCGAGAAGAGTGTTCACTTTGTGACCATGGCACTGAGATATTTTTGTAATTTCCCATAGCTTAGGGGCTTTTCATGGTGCATTAAGTAGCTACCATGTTTAAATAGCATTACTGGCTATTAAGTCTATGACCCACAAAACAGGAAGCTCAAAAGGCACAAATGAGATTTTTTAGGAGTAGTTTTCTATATGGTTATTTCTCTGTAAAATAGAAAAAAAAGTGCCCTTTATGTAAAGAACAGGCATTTTGTTTTTGAGATGTTGGTGAGCAGAATGAAGAAGGATGAAAAAGAAGAAAATATTCAACACCTCTACCTAATTTCCTCTGGTGCATTTGAGTTTTTTGGCTGCTTATAGCAAATGTGTCTAGATATGTCTACAGCATCACATAGCCAAGGCATTAAAGGTCACTGCCTTAAAATTCTTGTCTTCTGACTTGCCATGCTATGCCAAAGTTGGACCACACCTGTGTATCAAATGCTCCAAAAGAAATCTCATTGCAAGAAAAATAACTTCACTTAGAGTACTCTGATATTACTTAGCTTTGGTCTTATGAAATGACTCACCTGACACTTACACAGACTGCTCCTCATATTGAAGAAACAAAACACAACCAGATCACTAGCGTGCAGTAACTAACTGCACTAACAAACCGTTGCTCAGAGACAGGATTACATTTGTCTCTTCTGAAATGAAGCTACTTTTTCTTAATGGACCCTTGGCTTTGGGGCACAGTGTCTTAGATCCCAATGTTAGTTTTATTAAGCAGTATAACAAAAAAAAATCACTTGAATCATGATGTTATAATTTGTGCTTCTGTGTCTAAAGATAAAATGCTCAAATAACCATTTCAACAAAGAGTGAATTAATCAATTCAATGTAATTCAGGTCCCAAAGTAATTCACTGTACTGAATTTCATTTTTAAAAACGTGATCTTAAGAAAAAGATAGGGAAATGGGAACTTGGGAGTTTTTCTTAGAATTGATAACTTTAGAACTTCAAAAAGAATCAGAGATACAAATTATATTGAACCTCATACCAAGTACACACTGTACAGAACAAGGGAAAATTTCCCCTCTTCCAGAGCCTCACTTGTTAGAAAATTGACTGGCTGTGCTGAGTGATCTCACTCTATGCTATGGAAGATAATTTATGTATAATTTAAAGATAGGAGTAAACTATTCAGTACCATATGACTATATAACAGCATGTAGGACCCATTCCTTCTCCATTCTTTTTTTTAAAATCCCTCTTCTTAGTATTACTGTTTCTAGTCAGTATGGTACTTTCAGAGTCATCTATGTGAAATCTCCCTTCATGCAATTTCATGTTTACTTAACAAACAATTAGTGAGCATTTACTATATGCTTAGTGTTATGTGAAGGATGATAAATGGTTCAGTATTCAGATTACTCACAGATTAATTAAGAATATGAAAGTACAAAGCAATAATTATAATGGTGAAAAGTATTCTAAAATATTTTTGGATCTCAGGAAAAGGAAGGCATTCTCTGTTGTATACACTTGGTAAAGGCTTTCATACTCACCACTCTTCAGACTGTTAACAGTCAGCAATGGTTCCTGTGTTGCCAAATCGGGGTCATGCCTTGTCCTCAACTTGCTCAATATGTTGGCAAAATTGCACACAGTTACTCATTTTCTCTTTCCAGAGAGACTTTCCTCACTTTGCTCCTGAGAGGTTGCTCTTTTTTACTTCACTAACTGTCTGATTGGTCATTCTTAAGTTTTCAAAACATTTGAACACCCTAGTCTCTGATCCCTCTTTTCTCACTTCTTCCTAAGTGATCTGATCTTGTCTCATGGCTTTAAATATCATCCCATGGCAGATAGTCTCAAATGTCTACCCTATCTATGACATTGACAGTGAACTTCAAAGCATTTATGCCAACTTAACATTTCCACAGAGAGAATTTCAATAGTCATCTCAAACACAACATGAAAAAAAAAAAATCTTGATTATTCCCATCTAAGCTGTTCTTCCTATAGCCTTCACTATCTTAATAAATGAAAACTCCATCTTTCTTTCTAAACTCTTGGCATTATTCTTGACGCTATGTTTCTTTTATACACTACTTTTCAGCCTTCAAAATACATTCAGAATCTGACAATTCTTAACTCCTCTGCTCTAGTCCCCTGGGTAACATTTGTCCCCTGGATTATTATGATAGCCCTTTATTAGGCTTCCCTGCTTTTAGCCTTGCCTTCCTGTCTTCTGCACTACACAAGGCTGCCAGGGTGACCCTATTAAATACAAACCAGTTCATACCACCCTTTTCTCTCTATCTCTCAATCATTTCTAATCTCATTCTCAATAAAAATCAAAATCTTTTCCATGACCTACAAGGCCCCATAAAATTTTATACTTCGCTATGACTTGGTCTCATCCCCCATTTATTCACTGCACCCTAGCAATAGCACCTTCCTTTCAGTTTCTCCATTATCTGCCTTTGGCACTTTTCAATTGCTGTTCCCTCTGTCTGCAATACTTTCCCGATTCCCCCTATCCATAGAGCTTCAACTCAGGATTTATTTTCATCTCTGCTACCTTACCATCTCATCATAATGGACTTTCTTGGCGCCTTTGTTTTAAAACAATCCCCATCATCTTATCCATCCTTATTTTTCTTCATCCTATTTCTACTTGGAATCTATAATTTTGTTTGCTATTTATTTATTGTCTCTTTGCCTTTGCTAGAACCTAAATTCTAGCAATGTCTGTCAACTATTGCATCATTGCATTCTAGGTCAGTATCCAGCACATAATAATGCTTCAATAAATAATGAATTTTAATTTATGAATCAATTTGTGTTTGAAGGAGAGGACAAAGGCTAAAAGGCAGGAAAAATCAGCAACTAGAAAGAAAAAAATTAGTTTGTTAAATCTAGGCAAACTAAATTAGGGGCCAAATCTAGCCTTCTGCTTATTTTTGTAAATAATACTTTATTGAAATACAATCATGCTCACTTGCTTATATATTATCTATGACTGGTTTTGTTCTGCAACACCAGTGTTGAATAGCTGTGACAGAGATCACATGTCCTGCAAGACGAGAATATATAGTTTGTTTTTACAGACTAAATTTGCTAATACAAATTTCCAAAAGGTAGAATGCAAAGCAAGAATGGTAAGAAGATGAAAGAGTAGGTGAAGGCAAGCAGGAAAGGGTTTTTACAAATTTAGATTTTATATGTAGGCAAAGACAGAGTGAGACACTGGGGGCCTTTAGAGATGTAAAGGAAAGCCAGAGAAGGGAGGGACTGTTTCTGATATAATTTGTACACTACTGGTGGAGTCGCTCAAGTGGTAGAGTGCCTGTCTAGCAAGTGTAAGACCCTGAGCTCAAACCCCAACAAAAAAATGTACATAAAAGAATATTGTGATATTTAAGCCAGTTTTCCCAATGACAGCTGCTGTCAGTGTTTGAGCCTTAGTGTAACTACCGTGGCTGGTATTTGGCTTTAAAGTGGAACTCAAAATATGGTGAAAAGTCACTTGCTTCCCCCACCGTCCTATACTAGCTGGTTCTTGGTTTGGAAATGATCTTTCTCTTGTGGTGGAGTTTAGTGCAGAAAGCTCCAAAGGAGTCCATTCTAATCTCTAGATTCATAGTTTCAGAAATGGGAGCTTAGTTTTAGGGTCACCCAGAAACTTGTGTCTCTTCAAACTTGTTGATCCTATTTCATGAAACTCCTAGAATTTAGAAAGCTTCTCAATCATTTCTATAAAGGTTGACAAGCAAAACTCTCAGTTTTCAGAGGTTTGACAGTTCATCAGACCTTTTCCAAGTTCTTTCTTTAAACCATGCAGATCAGTTTTAGACTTCACCACTGGGTAAGGTCAAAAGAGTGCTGCTCTGTCTTGCTTTTGCAGATTGGATTTCACAATAAATCAATCTTCCTTCGGGTCTCTTTGGCTCTCACAATTTTTGGTTCTAGCCAGACCCAAAAAGGGCAGGAATAAATTTTAAAAGGGGGGAAAAGGAGAAGAAATGTGTTCTGAATTTCACAGAACAAAGTGGAGCTCTGGCTTGTGGTTGAGCTTGGGAGGAGATGCCCGGCACCCCTCTTCCTTCTGAGAAATGCGGTGGCGAATCTGGTCTGCTCTAGTAAAGCTGTGGCATTTGGGTTTAATTTGATAGATCCCAATAAGCCTACTTCAATTTGGGACTAGGTTTTGGCCTGACTTTTTTTTTACCCTCCTTCAAGTGTATAAAAGCTGGGGAAGCCAAGTTTCCACTTGTATATACTGAATCATTCAACTGAAAGTCCCATTACTCGTGTTGTTTATTGTCTTCTGCTTTTAGAAATTCAAAATATGGGTTAACTGAAAATTGATAGGTTATCATTTTGAGGAGGAAGTGGAAATTTCTGAAACAGAAAACAGTTTAGCCTTAAGCAAAAGAAACACAACTTGGATTTTTGCTGTCGCCTTTAGAGCTCACCTTTTTCAGATCAGAGGGATATTTTTTTGGTTTAATTTAATACTTCAATTTTCAAGAAGGAATCAGATCAGGCTTTTTAGGCATTATGCACCTAAGATGTGATGAATTAATTGCAAGCTTCATTTTGTGGGAATTGGTATCAATGATGAGGTGCTAGCTCAGCCCTTTTGAAAGTAGCAAACAGAGGTAGCTCCAATAATTACATTAAGACCGTGGATAGGCACTTGCTTTGGGGATTTGGAGTTGGGCTTAATCAAATGTGGGCTTGACATTTCACAGCCCACATCAAGGATTTTTACAAAGGAACAGCCGAGCACTGCCAGCTCTTGCTCTTACTTAGCACCTCCTCCTGAGTAACTGAACAGGCCTTGTGCTAATCTTGTTGATGCTTGGCTGCATTTCTGTCCTGCTGTACAGCACTCATAGCTCCTATAGTCCATTGTTTCTTTTGGTTTGTGAAAAAGTATTGGTTGTAGTACCTGTTATGCACCAGGGCCTGGGGTTAGGGTCTGGAACAGATAGGAGGGTGAACAAGACTAGATCCTCTGTTCCTGCACATACAATGTTTACACAGATCCTCAGTTCCTGCATCCAGAAAGGTTAGAGTAAACTTTGACTCAAAAGCAGTTGTTTTTATTTATTTATTTTTACCCGCTTTGTGTCATATAGCAGGAATAGAAGGGAGAAACTAATAGATGGTGCCTGCCCTAGAGTAGTTGGAAGTCCAGTACAAGGGCTGGAGGCATGGTTCAAGCAGTACAGAGTACAGTACTTTCCTAGTAAGCACAAAACCTGAAGTGTAAACCCTAGTATCATAATAAAAAAGGAAAGGAAAAGAAAAAGGAAAGGAAAGGGATTTTCAAGTTAAGTGACTAAGTGGCCTCAAGGATGCCTATCTAAAATGAGAACAAGACATTTGCCCTCTCCATAGGTACACATTTCTGAAGCAATTATTCAGTAGAGTATATTTTGAGAAATACTGATAAAAGTAGAAGTAATATAAATCAGTGGTTTCTTCAAAAGCATCATTGCATATGTCACAGTGGATGGCCAAAGGTGGAAGATCTCACTTCAGTTTGAGAGGCTGTTTTAGTTTGAATATAAATGTTTTCCACAGGCTCACGTGATGAATTCTTTGCCCCTAGCTGGTACTATTTGGGGAGGTTCTGGAAACTTTAGGAGATGGGGCCTACTTGGAAGATGTAAGTCACTGGATAGCATGACCTTGAGGGCTATATCTTTTCCCAGACCCTCTCTATTATTCTCTGCTTCTTGTCCACTGTGTTATGAAGAACCTCTTAGGCTGCCATGATGTTCTGCCTAAGCATGTGAGGCCAAGCAATCATGGAAGAACTCTTTGAAGCTGTAAGCCAAAATAAATAGTATCTTCCTTTAATTTGTTCCCCTAGATATTTTGGTCACAGCTATGCAAGAGTAACAAATACAGAGGCCACAGAAGGCCTCCAAGATGAAGATCAAGATCTTATAGAATGATATAAAGTACAATCAGGTCAACAATACCTCAGGTGGAGTAGGTGGGGTGAAGGTGAGAGATAATTTTAGGCAGAGTGAAGATCAGGAAAAGGACACCAAGATGAACAGAGTATACCTATTCAGGTGCCTTGTTCATATGAAGATTGGGAGGGAGAGTAGAAGAACACCACAATGAAAACGTAAACTGGAGCCATGTTACAGAGGGTCTGAAAAGCACCATAGGACTGTACTCAGCTGAGAGAAAAGCCATTTTGTAGCATGAGAATTATGTGATCAAATTTTCATTTTAGATAAGTTATTAGGTGTTGCATTGAATAGGAGCCAAACAAGGAGGAGTTAGAAGTTTCTCTATTGCTAAATGTGAAAATAATAGCATTTTGTCAGAATATAAATGCAAAGTATTCCTTAGTTGTGAAAACATTTATGTAAAGAAATGTGAATTACCAGCCACACAGTAGCAGGAACCACAGACAGCCAGTCCTCTAGAACCTTCACTTAGCAGTTCCAAAATTAGCGTTCCCTTGCCACTTTTCTACACCTGCTTCTCATCTTTCCATCCATTCACTGGCTTCCTCTATCTCTTGCATGTGTCTTGCACCTTCTTCCATCCCCAAATCCTACTCCCTAAGCACCTCACTTTCCAATCATTCCTCATGACCACAATTCTGACAACATTCTTTTACTTTTAATTCCCCAAATATTGCCTCATTCTCTCAGTCTCTTCTGTTTGAAATTCTCAAGAGGAATTGTCTAACAGTCCTTTTCATCTCTTCATGCCAGCTTTATCACAGGTCACTGGAAATCTATAGATTGGTTCTCCATGGGAAAGGTTCTGGATTCAATAATCTTTACAGTGCCCCAAATATGGTTGTGGAAGGATTCCATGCTGCAAAAGCCAGGAGAATGATATAATCCCTTTGAAGGAAATGTATATGACATGTCTGGAAAGGAAGACCAGTGTGATCACCAGGTGACTAGGGTCACTGTGGAGTTGTGACTACTAAAAAAGATGATGAAATAATTCCAATTTGGGTAACAAAGTGAACGGAGATGCTCTTTACCAGTAAATGATATACAAGAGGAAAGTTTGTTGGGATAGTGAGTTCAGTTGAATTATGAAGTGTCATCAAAGAAACTTTTAAGTGTCTATAGGTTATGCAGCATTTTCATCCTGCCTCATAAGCAAGGAAATGTAGGTTTCCTGACTTTGGGCCTGGGGAAAGAAGGTAAGCAAGGAAATGTAGGTTCAGACAGTTATAAGTCCCACAGGCATACAGCAAGTGGCAAAGACAAGGAGGCATGGACAAACAACAATGTCATCTCATATAAACTGAATGGATGAGAACAAAGTACAGTGGAAGGCAACACATTTAGTACCAACTGTCAACTTATAACTATTTCTGAATCTCTTTGCCCTAGATGGAGAACCTGCAAGTTGGCCAATCAAGTTACATGAGCAGGAGAGGACAAAGTAGGACATTGTATTCTCATAAAACAGATACATACTTATATGTATAAATTTTAAAACACAACTTAACAGTGAGTACTTAACACTATTCTTCAAATAACTCATTATCCATTCATACCTCTACTGTATCACAATGTCTTTCTCCTTGCTGTATCCACACTTATTTCAAACACACAAATGGATCCATAAAGTATTTATTCTTAAAGATATTTGCTTCTTTAAGAAGTATAAAAACTCTAAGGACCACTATAGCAAAAGTCAGATTACTGCCAGTGGAGAAATTTGCTCATTGATCTTTGGGAAAAAGTCACCATTCTTGGTGGAAGGGGATTGGCCTGGAAACTCCTTTTCAGTTCTTAAAACATGGGAATTTTCCCCATTTCCTTGTGGACACAGTCTTATAGTAGGGGTTAACAGTATTCCAGTGCTGGCAAGCAGGGTCTCAAGTGACATAGACCTGAATCAAGTCAGTTTAGAATGCATGTGAAACTGGAGTAATGGATCATGATTACGGTGTACTGTTACTAAGGCTAAAAAAAAGAGAGAGAGAGAGAAAAAAAATCTATGGGGAAGGACAAATAGAATGGCGGAAGGGTGAGATGATTCTAAGAGAAAACAGAGACAAAAAATTTGGAGTTGTTTCCAAACTGAAGTCTATGGCAATTTGTTATTCAACTCTGTCATCCCTGCTGTTGGTATAAGAGAAATAATTAAGGGAAAGAATACAAATTGAACACGTGAAATGGAGGGTATCTGGAGTCTCACCAATCTCTTTCGCTTAGAGATAGAGTTAAAATGTGGCACTGGACAATGCTTCTGCACATTAGTGATCCATTTGTTAGGGGAATCTGAATTCATTGATATAATGACAATCATTGGCTATTTAAAAAAAAACTACCTTTTGTAATGGAAAAGCTTTAAAGTGATGGATGAATGCCAAGTAATTGATTGTGTGAGCCACAGCTGGAAAGCACTTCAAAGTTGCATAAACATAGACTATTTCTTTAGCAAGACTTCATCAATTCAGAATGGTTGGAAGAAAACAGCTACTAGCATAAATGTGAACATTTTGAATTATAAAACATTAGAAAGCATTCATTCTTCTCAAGTGTGAGGATACAAAGTTACTCCCTGACAGAATGTGATCCTTGAGAGTCTACTTAAATAAATTATTTAGAATGGAGTACAATTGACATATCAATTCCTTTTTATTTTAATAGTGCTTCTAAATTTTTTTAGCATATTACTCTAACTATAATATTCTCCTCACAAAGTTTAATGTATCATTCTTTTTTTTTGTCTCTTTTTTGGCAAACCCATTGCCCCATGAAGTGGAGGATAAATTTAAAACTGCTTAACACTAACCACTATGGATTTCAAATCTGTCTTATTATCCAAGATTGCTAGGAGCATATTTTTGTTTCCAAAACTTGTAAAAAACCAGAGTAAATGAGGATTTTCTGCATTACCCCCAACTTCTGTCCATAAGCTGTTATCCATGTTGCCAAGACTCTAGGTCAGCCTTGAAATCTGGTTTCAAAAGTCTTCAGTTCTGCAGACATCCAAAAGTCATGAAAAATTCCCATTAGTCCATTGGCAATGTTCCTTGTAAACAGTAACTTCTACTCCTTTTCACAACACCGGGCTAAGAGAACTCGGGGAGCTGCCTACAGCAAGTCCAAACCCAAAGTTCTCACCACACATGAATGTTCCCGTGAAAAACAAGCAAATGTGGAGCTGTCAGGAGAGGTGGACACAGTGACGTCTCTCCATCTATCCCAGGACTTCTTTGGCTCTTTCCTGATTTCTTTGAGGCCAGCCCTGATTTGCAAGCACTGGAAGGAGTTAGTTATGAAGGCTTTTTTCCTGATTAGCAGGATGGCCACACATCTTTTTGTCCACTGCTCAACGTGAAATTAGTTGCCCTGGTTTGTAATATTCTTTTCCTCTCTTTTGCAGGCTCTGGGATGGTGATCTTGCCTCTATGCAACTGAAATGTTGGCAGAGGATTGGATGCTGGATTCAATTATCTAAAAAGAGCATGCATTTTTCCCCACAATTATCTCTGACAAGTTTCAAGGGTGTCCCCATTAATGTGATGTATACCAGTTTGGGTGGATAAACATGCATCATTCAGGACTTTATCACCTTTGAGCATAACATCTCTTAACTTGAATCTCTCAAGATTAAGAGTTTTGGTTATTCTTTTTTGTCCTCAAGGACAGAAAATAGGATAGCTCAATTGAGTGACCCTTTCATGGTCCTTGCAGCTCTGTTCTGTCTCTTTGGAGAATTAAAGTTCTAAGGCAAAATGGTAAAACATGTAACCTCAAAATTCTGAGTTTCAAATCCAGAGATCAAGGATAGGCTCTGCCACTGACTTGTTCTATGACATGGGACAAACTGCTTAACTTTACTGAGACAATTTCCTTATCAGTAAAATCAAAAGACTAGTAGCACTGTTTTTTTTGTTTGTTTGTTTTGTTTTGTTTTTTTGAGATAGGGGTCTCACTATGTAGCTCAAGGCTGGCCTTAAATTTATAATCCTCTTGCCTCAGCCTCCCAAATGCTGGATTGTAGATATTCACCATGACACCTTGCAGTGGCACACTCTTTATCCGGTTTTACATAAGAATTAAATAAGTTAACAGGTGAAGCTATTAGAACACATAATTTATAAATATGAGCATGAACATTGTATAAAAGCATAATTTTTATGCATTGGATTAGAATATAATCCATCCGAAATGGTGACAGTCACCTATAATTCCAACACTCTGGAGATAGAGGCAGTAGGATCATGAGTTCTAGGTCAGCCTGTGTTACATAGCAATACCCTGTTTTAAAAAAACAAAAATAAACAACCAAAAAAAAATATAATCCCAGACTTTTTCTCTGGTGCTGTTGGCCAGTCTTCCAGGTTAGATATACAGTAATCTGACAGTCTTGCTTTAAAGTAATAGCTGCTCTTAGTATGTTGATATTGTATATAACATATAAAGGACCACACAACAGAGATTCCAGAAAGATCATCTTCTATTCAATGTCTACTCTTGTCAAGGTGATGCATTAGGCCTTCAATGAGATCTCTAGAAGAACAAACCAAAGTCTTTATCCACAGAACCTTAAAGTCCTGTTCATAGTTATTCACATAGTTACAATAAGTGT
This sequence comes from Castor canadensis, assembly GCF_047511655.1. Classification (NCBI taxonomy): domain Eukaryota; kingdom Metazoa; phylum Chordata; class Mammalia; order Rodentia; family Castoridae; genus Castor; species Castor canadensis. Next base: position 130,373,911 of record NC_133393.1, on the reverse strand, counting down.
TGTCACACCATATCCACGAACATTTACTAGGTACTATAACAAACTTCCAAAGCCTCAGTGACTTAACACATTCTGCTCTCCTCCCCTCCTCCCTCTCTTTCTCCCTCCCTCCTTTTCTTCCTTCTTTCCTTCTCTTTCTTTCATTCATTCTTTCTTTCAAGACATAGTCTCACTGTGTAGCCCAATCTGACTGGCCTGGAATTCAGCATGTAGCCAGGCTGACCTCAAACTCATGACCTTCTTGCCTCAGTCTCTTGAGTGCTAGGATTACAGGCATGTATTTATATTGCATTAATTATCCATTGCTGGGTAACAAATTACTCTAAAATTTAGCAGCTTTAAACAACTTTTATCTCACACCGTTCTGTAGTCAAGAATGCAGGAACAGCTTAGCTGAGTGATTCTGCCTCAGCATCATTCTCAAAGTTGTAGAACTGTAGGATAAACTGAGGCTGGAAAATTCCTTTCTGAGCTCAGTCAACTGATTATTCCCCCATGGTTGTTGGAGGGAAGCCCCCATTCCTAATCATGTGGGCATTCCATTGACTGCCTGAACAACTTTAAAAGAGAATAGCTGGCTTCCTTCCAGACAGGGTAATCCAAAAGAGAGAAGGAGCAAGAAAGCACCAAGGACAAAAGTTGCAGCCACAAAGACAGACCCAGGTACCACATAGGCGGTAGACACACAAGGGTATGAATACCAGAGAGGGACCACTGAAGACTGACTACCACATGAATGTGGGTCAAAATTATGGTGAGACTTCTATCTGAGGAGATGGATGAAGCTGAATTGTGTTCTGTGCTGGTTCCTTTCAGGACCCAACCTCTTTCCCTCCGAAGGCTTCTCTAAAGTCTAGGACTTTCTCCACCTGGTCTTCTGCATCTTGTCAAAAGGTGAGGGGCAAGAGAATATCACAAGTGTAAAGGCTTGCCTAGTAGTCTAGAGGACAGACGAAATTGTATGCATTACTTGGGGCCACATTCCATTGGCCGGAAATCACCTAATTGTAGGGGAGACTGGGAAATGTGGCCTGCCTGTGGCCCCAGATTAAAAGGGAGTGAGATCTAATGAATGCATAGCAGTCACTTTGCCACACCCTCTATTTGAAAAGGCTGCATATTTAAACAGTTTCATTTTTTTCAAAAAGCAGCCTGTTCTGTTTTAATACCAAAAAAATATGATTGCCATTATGTGACAAAGCAATTGATTGATTGCATATTTCACCTTTTCCATGCATTGTAAATGCAGCCCCTGTTAGGTGCAAGGAAGCAGGTGCTGGAGAGGAGTTTCTGAGCCATTCGGTTTGCTGCTTTTTCAGGAATACTATTACAATGCTGGCAGAAACAAGTCTTGCCTTGTTTCCCAAGTGGGGGAAAAAGAAAGCCTTTGTTCCCAAGCAAATGAAAATACAAACCACAAGACTAAAATTATGAATGCAAAACAATATATTAAAATGTGGCCTGTGAGCAGCATTTGCATGCATTTTAATATGCATCTGTCATTCCCTTTACTAAATTCAGTAGGCTCTGAAAATATTAAACAATGGAGTAAAATTAATGATTAGAAGAATTGTTTGAGAATGTATTTTTCACTTATTTATGTTACTATTGCCAAACCTTTTGGTTTTTAAGGGCTCTGGGATATCAAATCAGATCATTTTATTGGTTGAATCCCAGATCACTGTAGACTAAAAATAATTCACAAAGTTATTTGATTTGATAACATTCAAATGATTGTAGCATGACAAAACCACTTTTACAACAGAAAAGTATAATCCAAGTTTAAAAGCTAGAAAAGGCTTTAGAAGTCCTTTGCATTGAATGTCATGTCACCTGCAAGGGTAGGTGAGAAGTCTGGCCATATTTATTTCCAAAGAATCTATAAGAAATTTCAGCAGATTTTTTTTTTTTTTTTTTTGCTGAAAGCCCAATTTCATTTATCTTTGCAGCTGAAGTTTTCAGAATTGGTTTTGTCCTTTTCTAGTTAGCTTACATTGCTTTTAATTTGAAGAAACCCTTAAAAGGGAAATCATTTTTAGCAAAAATGAACCAAATCTCAATCACACTTAGAATCCTTGCTCTCAGAGAGCCCATAGAGGCTTCTGGACCAAGGAAGAGGAATGTATTTCATGAGAACCCAGCTCCAAGCCATAAACTTGAAACACATCAAGCTCTTTGTTGTTAATTGGCTCTTACCTCACCTGAAGGCCTTTGCCAAGAAGAAGCAGAGGGGTTTAATGGGGAAGGAAGAAAGGAAAGAGCCTGGAGCCCTGGAAAACACTCCCAGCCACATGTGATTTTTAGCTGGGGGGCTCTACAGCCCCCCAGCATGCTACAGCAACAAAGTGGTCTATGTGCTTTCTCAGACCTCCGCTGTTTGTTTGGAGGGTAAAGCTCAGACTGGGGCCTGAGTGATAACTGCTTGCTGTAATTAGGGAGACAGCTTGAAAACTATGCTCCTCTTTGTTTCAGCCTCCAGATGACGGCTGTCTGACCGCTGTTTGTGCCAGTTTTATTTCAAAGCGCTTTTCTTTCCATCTTTCAAAGGTCAGTGTGTTTACTGGTGGCCAAAAGGAGCCTGTGTGTTAGAGAAAGAAACACATGTGGCTGAGTGGCAGGGTACCAGAGAGGAGGCAGGGAAATGATGTGAATCCTAGATGAGTTTCTAGATAAGTCACAACTCAAAGGACTTGACCTCTCCTTCTTCCCTTCTTCATTACCACTGAAAAAGGAGGAAGTACGTGGTAAATGGTCTTTTTTTTTTTTTAAGGATTAAAAAAAATTATAGAAGTCTGGCTCAGAAGAAGAAATGTAGGTATTTCCAGTAAAGCAATCTTATCAAACACTCAGCCAAGAAAATGTCTACTTCATCTCCTTGAAATGGAAATATTTCTTCCTTCCAAGAAAACAGGCTTGATAGTCTGGCCATCCTTGGACACCTTGAGATTGTTTTCCATTAAGGGATGTTAACACTGGGAAATAATTGCAAACCCCAACCTTTTAGCAGGACTCTCAGCTGGCTTTCTGACACCATTACTTAGAAAAACAAGGCTGATCAGACTGAAGGTATTCCCATATATAAAACATTTGTGCTTGTATTATGAATATTTGAAAAACATCAGATTTCAATGACGTAAACTCAATACCTATTTCAAGTGTTCTTGATGATTCATTTTCTTCTAGTCAGTCTTCTCCATCTTTCTTCCTTGGATTTCTTTTTCTTTTTTTTTTTCCATTTTTCTTTTATTATTCATATGTGCATACAAGGCTTGGTTCATTTCTCCCCCCTGCCCCCACCCCCTCCCTTACCACCCACTCCGCCCCCTCCCTCTCCCCCCCCAGTACCCAGCAGAAACTATTTTGCCCTTATTTCTAATTTTGTTGTAGAGAGAGTATAAGCAATAATAGGAAGGAACAAGGGTTTTTGCTGGTTGAGATAAGGATAGCTATACAGGGCATTGACTCACATTGATTTCCTGTGTGTGGGTGTTACCTTCTAGGTTAATTCTTTTTGATCTAACCTTTTGATTTATTTTTCTATAGAGTGAGTTCCTGGAAGGAGTTGAAATAAGCTATTGAAGTGGAAGAGACAATGTATTCTAAAACTCAGTTGCCTGGGTTCAAATATTAGTTCTATTATTTTTGCTTATGAGATCTTGAACAATTTATTTAACCAATCTGCCTCAGTTTCTTCGTCTAAAAATACAAATTACATGGAATTGTGAGGATTAAATGGATAAACATGTGTGAGATATGGAGCGTAGTCTTGGTACTTTGTAAACATTCAAATGTTAGCTAGTTACACATAAAAATGACTTTCAGAAATACTTTCTGAAATGAATTTTGCACTGGGAAAAAAATCTCTTGCCCTTTTCTTGCTCTTCTTGAATTAATCTACCTGTAGAAATAAAAAGTAAAGTTGCCAATGCTAAGGAAACAGTGTTTGTATTGTAAAACAAGGAGAAAGCAAAACAGAAAAAAACAGAACCAATGAAATGTCTAAAACATAATTTCTCAGTTACTGTGAAGTAAATAATTTTCTGCTTTGGGTTGACACAAGACAAGCAGAATTCTATTTGACGAGGAAAAGGCATGGTAATTCTTGACAGTAATTCCAGAAGGAATGGAAGCAAAGGAAGACAAAGGGAAATAAGAAGTAAAGTATAATTCGTGAAGAAAATATTATTACCTCCACTTTATAATCAAGTAAAACAAGGTTCAGGAGCCTAAGTGACTTTTCAAAATCTATTCAGCCATTCAGCAGAGTGGCTGGATTTAAATCCACTTCTATTTGATGCCAAGACCCTACTTCTGCCTCCTTCCTACATCTCCTTCTTCGAAAAACCCCAGCTAGAAAGGCATTCTGAGGGGCTACACAAGGAGTGGGATGGACCTAAGCTCCAGGTAATTCATTACTTCACAGTCAATCTTAGCAGAGGCTCTCATATTTCTTCTGAGCCATTTCTACCCCTGTTCCCATGAAGTAGACTCAAGGGGGTCTTTGTTTTGAACCATACAATTTTAGGCATCAAGGAGACAGGAACCTTCAGAAAGTTAATTTTCATTCACTGCTAACATTACAGCAGGTTAACTCATTGTTATTAAAAGATGTCTTCCAGCTCTCACACAAAAAATTTTACACATTATCCAAAACAACTTATGAAGAAGCACTGTATTCATTTCTATTATTAGTTTAATAACTTATTAATGCTGTAAAATTAGTTCATACTTAGCAACTTAATACAAATTTGTTATCTTACAGTTCTAGAGATCAGAAATCCAAAATGGGTTCCACTGGGCTAAAATCAAAGTCAACAGGATTATATTCCTTCTGGAGGCCTCAGAGGAGGATCTGATATCTTGACTTTTCCAGTCTCCAGAGACTACCTTCATTCATTGGCTCATTGCCCCTTCCCATCTTCAAAGCCAGAAATGGCTGGTTGAGTCTTGCTCACATCATACCACAATAACTCTTTTGAGTCCCTCTTCCATTTTGCTTGAGTGGAGAATCCAGGATAATCTCCTTTTAAGGCCAGTTGATTAGCAACCTTAGTTCCACCTGCAGCCTCAGTTCTCCCTTGTTATGTAACATAATGTATTCACAGTACGTCTTTGAGGGGCCTTTATCCTGCCTACCATGGGTACCCACGTGATATTGTCAGTTCGATGCATCCTCAGTAACCTAGCTCCCCTACATTCTAGCTATGTAACTTTGGACAAATTACTTGATTTCTTGGTGCCTCAGTTCCTAACTTGGGAATAATAGCACTGCTTACCTTATGATGTCATTATGAAGATTCAAGGAATGAATACTTTTAGAACATCATCTGGCACTTAAATTTTAACTCATTATTATTATTTTACAGCTGATGTTGACAACCTGGACATAATCATGCAACTACATTGTACATTTACCTCAAGATCTTGCTCTGCTTGATGGCAGAGATACTGGTATCTGTGGCTTCCCTTGTCTTGTCTTTCCTGGCTGTCCTCTCTACCATCGACTCGCCTTCTGAGGGGGCCTAGATTAGATAACAGTCCAGAGGCACGTAAATGTGCATGAAAGACGTCACAGCAGCGGAAACAATGTGAGTAATGATGAAGCCATCGTCTTCTCACTGGGTTTGGGAGTTTCAGTCTGAAGAATTGCTGAGGTCAGTCTCAGACTGACTTAATGTCAGTACTCGAATGCAAAGTTTTATCGCAGGAATTCTCACCCTGGCTCCTCGCTACGATAAGGAAGGTGAGTTTTGGATTGTTACCAAATAGACTGAGGTTCAAGTGCAGGCTCCAGCTGTTGATAGATTTGTGTCCTGATGTGGATTATTAATATGGGCAGGACTGTATAAATAAGAGAACATAAAATTTCCCTACAGAGTATTTTTATACAAGAGCAGTTCCCTTCCTTCAGTGTGAGAGCAGTTATTTCAGGTGAATTATGAATCACTGCTACCTCTTACAAACCTTTCATTTCTTTCTTTTCCCTCACAAGGGGGCATTTGCCAGGTTTTTTTTTTTTTTAATTGAGCAGATATATTCAAAATGTTCCTTATAATGTTTGATAGTTCAGTTGTGATCTTGGCAGCCTGCAGGTATGACAGACTTCCCAAGTTTGAGACCCCAGGGACACGACTGCCTCTCCTATATCCCATGGTCTGATGGAGGTGCTGCCTACAGATGTAGATGGAGTCCATTTTCCTGATCTAGTTGCAGAAGTCGTACATGGAAACATAGAGAGAGCTCCGGCACATGAACTCCTTCTTGGTCATGACCTTGACACCTCCCTACTTCCTTTCTTCACTATCTTGAAGAAAACATGGTCTGATAAGAATCTCATAAAGAAGTGATTTTTTTATACCTGATCATTTCATTATATTCAACCAGGCTTTCTAGACCTGTTTGTGTGTGTTTATATCTACAGTGTGAGTACTTTATGAACATTTACCAAGAAGTCTACTCCAAACTCCTTTTAAAAAAATATGCCAGGGCCTAATTCTCAATTCTGTTACTGAAGCTGTGATTTTCTTATTTTAGAGTTGAGATACTAAAGCTAGCAGGAATATGGATTTCACTTCCAATAAAATCACTGAATGATAAAACCAAATTAAAGCAGAGCATCAGAAGCAAGCTGCCTTTTTCTATTAGAATGAACAAAGACTGTTTCATTTTCCAAATGCTATTTGTAAAAAATGCTGATACATTAAAAATGCAGGTAGTTAGCATGAGTTGGCATGTTTTCTTACTGCCATGATGTTTTAAAGACAGGTACATAAGTATTTTAATAGAAAAATAAAGAACAAGACATGAAATACTCCAAAGAATTTATGAAAAAGTGATGATTCCTCTTGAGAAGCAGCAACAATCTTTTTATGAGGAAAAAGATGCTCATATAGCACACGCTTTTCCTGACTATCCTCCCTTGCTTACATTTCCCTTCTGTCTATAGGTCTCCATCTTAAAATATCGATAAAAATAATAATTGTAATAATGATGACAAGAAAAACTTTGACTTAGTCTTCCTTTAGTTCCCATTTAAAGAAGGAATTCATAACTTGTGCTCCAAAGAAAACTCTACATGTATGCTTCTAATGGTCTTTCTCTGAAAATTGAGTCCATAGTTTTCATAAATACTCAAAGAACTTACAAAGTGCCCCCAACCCAAAAAACGAAAACACATAAACAAACAAACAAACAAAAGCAACAGAAACGTGGAAGAAACACATAGCATCCTTTTATTCCATCCTTGCTGCCATTTTGGTTCAGCTGGACTTTTGATCAAAATTAATGTCAAAGTCAATTCAAGGTTAAATTTGGGGAGAGATGGAATCATTCATATATCCTGCTGTCCACTTCAACTCAAACTCATTGCTTTCCCTTCAAAACCGTTTTCCTTTCACCAAGTCCAAAATTTTTGCCATAGCTCCATCATTCTCTTCAGCTCCCTCACTCGAGATCTAATTTGTTCTTTTTCCTGACCTTTGTCTCTCCTGTACAATCATCTTAGGTGGCCTTCAGAAGTCTCTTTTTTCTCCTGGACAATAATCAAACAGCCTAGTTCATCACTGGTGGTTTTTGCATCTGGCTGAAAATTGGAATCACATGGGGGAATGTTTAAAATATTCTAAAGTTTAGAATATACATCCAGAAAGTTCTGGGATAGAACTTGAGCATCTGTAGTTTTTAAACTTTACCTAAACAAATAATATCCCTAGGGTGCAGCCAGTGCTGAAGGCCATTTGTCTACCTCATCTTATTTGATATTATTTTCACTAGCAAAGCTTTTAGTAGGTGATCTTGGATCCATGCTATCCATTCTGCATCTTATCCCTTACTACTTTCTCCTCCCCCAAATTAATCTTGACATCTAAATTTTCTCATGACTTCTTTTGATTAGGAAACGACATTGCCTATCATTGGAGTGGATTTAAATTCCTCTAGGGGGTTTTAAGGGTTTCCCAAAATCACATCAGAACTTCCAACTTGAAGAGGGTAACAAGATGGTGTTCTCAGGCTTCTGTCCCCTGGTTTGGCAAATAGGACCCTTAAAGATAAAGTTGCTTAAACAGACATAGTCAATTTGTAGCAGAGATAGATCTAGAACTCAAATCCCCTTTCCTTTGACCCCTTTTTAAATTCAGAATGTTACCTATCCCGGAGTTACAATGATTGATGACAGAAACTGTTCTGGATCTTTGCCATTTTTTCTCCACTTGCTCGCTCTATTCTGCAGTGTTGGCTTTCCTCTTTGGAACATCTAGCAGGCATATCTGTGTCTTTAGGAAAACCAGATATGACTGAAAGATGTGGCTGGTCCAATTTGTTACGACTTGTGGACAGCGACCCTCCTGACTGCAAGGCCAGCAACAACTGGGCCTTGATGTCATGCTTGTCAAGCTAATGATCCTGTGTTTAACACAGTGTTCTACTTCAGTCCCAGAATCTGTCTATAATCCTTTAAACACTCAACCTTAGGACCTACTGTATGGGTTGTCCAAATAGCAGTTTAGCTGTGATTCAAGTAAAAGCAAATACTCTTTCTGCCCCAAAATATTCCTATCCACCCCACACATTACCTGAAGTTCTCAGTTTTGGTCATTCTTCCTGGTTTTATTTTGTAAAATGTGCACATATCTCAAAATGCAACTGTAAATCATCAGCATTCATGAATAGCTTAAAACAGATTTGATTTTTTTAAAACTTGCCATGTGGGAATGACAAGATCCTGAAGGAAATAAAGAATAGATAAAAACTGATTGGCAATGATTGGTGTGGAGAGGAGCAGAGAAAAACTCTGGAGCTAGGATTCAGTGTTATTGGAGGAACTTGCACGCTGGGATAGCAGGGAGCCAAATGAGAAGAAGCACATGCTACCTTGTTCCAACTTTTACCAAATTCAGCATTTTCTGCAAAATTGTCCTTGGTTAACTTCCTTTATTGATTGATTTTTTCCTGGCTTTTGCCAGTACAGAAATTTTGGGAAGAATGATAGTGTCCCTATAACACTAACAATTATTGAGCCCTTGTCACGTGCCCGACATGGTACAGAGCATTTTATCCGCATCAGCTTATTGTATTCCCCTCCTCTGACACTGGGAGATAAGTGTCATCATTCCACAGATGATGAAACTGAAGCTCAGAGCTTTGCAAACCTCCTAAGCCCACCTGTATTTTTACCCTCTATGATCTTTTGCCTCTCAACTTCAGGGCATTTGTAAGTAAGTAAGTAATAGGGTGAAACTTCCAAACCAGAAATTTGAAGCCAGGCACTCGTGGTTCATGCCTATAATCCTGGATACTCAGGAACAGAGATCAGGAGGATCACAGTTGAAAGCCAGCCCCTCAGCAAATAGATCATGAGACACTATCTCGACAAAACCCACTACAGAAAAGGGTTGGCAAAGTGGCTCATATGGTAAGAGTACTTGCCTACTTGCAAGCATGAGGCTCTGAGTTCAAACCCCAGTGCTACCAAAAAAGAAGAAAAAAAAAAAAACCAAAAATTCTGAAATTCTGATTCCAGATCATTCCATCAGAGTGTCTCCTAGGCCACAGTAGATTTTTCAAGAACATAAGACTGTACCGTGGTAGAGACTCTAGAGATCTAGCAAAAATTACTTGTTTCAGGATGTTCCTGAAGTTGCAGCAGTCTGGTGTCCTAATAACAATGCTCTATTGATTTAATATAAAATACCAATCTGACAACTGGAGTTGAGTATGAACCTCACAAAGTGTTCAGTAAAATCCCTGCCCAGCTGTTATTGTCCCATACTGAAATGGAGAATTCAAACAAAATTACTTCTTGTCTCTGTAAAAGGTCAGCTGAAATAAAAATGGTTTAATACTTCTGCTTTATCTATATAACCGAACACGACCGGTGTCCAGGGAATATCAAAGATAAACCAGAAATCTTGAATTTAGGAAATCATTGCACCACCACCTCTGGTTTACTTAGTGTGGACCTCTGAAGGGTTTTGTTTTGGATGTGTAAGAAATCCTCCCAGCTTCCAGGAGATAAACCAATGGCAGGTAGCATATTGATACACAAATATGTTACAATTTGGAGAAAGGTTTGCTTGGTGGCGGAACTAATTCTAGTAATTAGATGGCTTATTTGGGGGCTGGAGAGAAAAATAAAATGTCTTTTAGACCAGGGCTACTGAGACACAACTTCCTGATGATTCTCTACATCTAGAGGATACAGACAGAATTGCCAAAGGAAAGGGGACAAAAAGGACAGGGGATCAAGACAAGTTTATACAATGTGCAAACCACGGGGGCCCCAGCTTTGAAGTTCATCTCCTTTTCTTCTAGTAATTAGCTATTCTCACACCCAAATTAAATTATTTTTTCCCTAACATTCAGTTAAAAAAAAAAAGTAAGTCAAAATCAAACAAAAGACACTTAGTTTGGTCAGAAAAGAGTGTCCTCTGTGATTCTTCAGTTTTTGCAAGGGAAACGCCACACCGGCTCAGTTCTGTAATAGATTTGACCTGTCTTTCATTTCCATGGAAGCCTTAAAGAAACAGTAATACAGTGCAGCAGGGATCCCCAGTCTTTTTGTCAAGAGATGCTGCTTTTCATTTCTTCTGAAGCTTTAAGGTCAAGGGACGGGGGTGGGGAGTTTCCAGCAAATTGTTCCATTCCTCCCTGGGGAAGCTATCAACCCCCAGGCCACTATCACATCTGACTTTAAGACCTACCCACATGACTGGTTGAGGACTCACGTACAAAGATTCTTCCATTCCATGAGAAATGGAAAAACTCTTTTTGAAAAAAGCAATTACTTGCAGTCTCACTTTCCCTGGAGATGTTCTGAACAACAGCTAACCTCATTTGCTGTTAAAATCTACCAAAACAATGAAAGTAACATCGTTTGGCCTCTGGAAATTCTTTTTTCTTCTTAGCTTTAGGCCATGCATATGTATGCCCCAGACCAAGTTTTATGTGAATGCCTTTATTGCCCTAGGTAGACTATCAAGGACTGCCATCTTGTTTAATGAGATATTCAGCCAGATTTTCACCCCTTAGGCTGTCCACACTCGTGCTGAGATAAGGACTTATCTGGAAATAAACCCTGATTGTAGATGTTCACAAACCTACTAGCCATTTGCTCTTAAACTCATTTGTATTTCTTGAGTTTGCAGGCTACAAACTAGGCTTCTGCTCTGAGTTGGAGGACAAGTAACATGGAATGAAAAAATGGTTTGTCTATCTTGGTAACATGAAGGATGGCTCTCTGGGAATGTCCTCAAGAGGACTTGTGGGCATCAAGACTCAACCCACAGAATTGTAGATTCTAAAGCAGGAAGGGATTTTAAGAGAACATTTAATCATGTCTAAACATCTTGAGTAGAAAGACCTCAATGGAAGCCCAGAGAGACCAAAATTATACTCAAACTGAACTGGCCACCTTGTGAGACTAGCAGGAGACAGAGGGCCCTTATCTAATACCTCCTACTTCACACACTACTGAAAATCCTTAAATAAGTTAGGATACCGATGTATAATGACTGTCTCATGTCCACTAGGTAGTTGCAAGGAAGAAAGAATGGAATACTTAATAATGCCACATAGGAAGTCTTTTGATGTCAATCCCTTCTGGTGTCTTATCTAATTTGGCTCCTTCAAGAATCGGACCCATTGCTGGATGTCATTGCTCATGCCTGTGATGCTACCTACTTGGGAGGCCAAGATGGGGAGGATTGTGGTTTGAGGTCAACTTGAACAAAAGTTCTCGAGACCCCCATCTCCAAAATAACCAGAGCAGAATGGATTGGAGATGTGGCTCAAGCAGTAGAGTGCCTGCCTTGCAAGCATGAAGCTCTGAGGTCAAACTTCATTCCCGCTTAAAAAAAAAAAAGGAGAGAGAGAGAAACTGACCCATTCAGTAAGAAAGGCCAATAGTGTCAGGCAAACTCTTTTGTGCATACAGATTTCTTTACACCTGGCAGCTAATGTCTTTGTGGTTGAGGACACTACCAGTAGTCACTTGTCCAGGGAGCCCTACACATCAAAAAGGGGTGCAGAGGGGGCAAAGAATTTTGTGAAAACTAAAGAATCTGACCCAAACTTAATCATAAGAATACCCTGTAGCAGTCAGTATTCAGTATTTATGAATTAATGCCTGTCTCAGGGATAGCATTCATTTCTTATTCGCTTACTTTATTTTTTGAGACAGGGTTTCATTTTGTAGTCTAAACTGAATTTTAACTCATGATCTTTCTGCCTCAGCTTCCCAAATACTGGGAACCACCACACTTGGCTCTTACTTCATTTTGTAAAATTTATTACATATGAGGTCCTGTGCTAAATTCTCCTGTCTCCCTTCTCCTATTTGCCTCATAACTTGTCACCTCAACTCAGTGTTCTTTTCTATTGTGTGGGTCTTTCCTCCATAGCTGAAGGAGTCCTCAAAAGTTCAAACAGGCGACACTATTCTTAGGTCCCTAGACCGTACTTTCTACATGCTGAGGAAGGCAGGCCCCAACTCAGTTAATACCAGATTGGTGAGTAGTGCTGAAATTTTATAGCTGTATTTTTTAATTTCCACAGCAATACATAAAGTGACTTCACTTTGTATAATAATGGTGCAATAATAATAGGTAGTTTAGGAAGAGTGAAGGGGGGAAGATAAGGAACATGAGTGGGGGTTACTTTGTGAAGTTCACATGTAGTGTGTGATCTTGACATAACCACATACGCACTATCTGTAGCCCTCAATCTACAGTTGAAATACACATTGTGCACTTGAAGTTCAAACTTTGAGCCACTGTACAAAAGAGAACAAGAATACTAAACAGTTTTTGAAAAAAACATGCATTCCTACACAGACCAATGTGGGAAAGGTGGCCTTGTGGGAGCTGAGAGGGGATGGCCACATTTTAGAACACTAAATGAAAACCGGGCACTGGTAGTTCATGCCTGTGAGCCTAGCTACTCAGAAGCAGAGATCAGGACTATCTTGGTGCCCAGGCAAATAGTTCACAAGACTCTATCTCGAAAAATATCCAACCAAATAAAGGGCTGGTGGAGTGGCTCAAGTGGTAGAATGCCTGCCTCGCAAGTATGAGGCCCTGAGTATCATCGAGAGAGAGAAAGAGAAAGAGAGAGAGAGAGAGAGAGAGAGAGAGAAGAAAACTGAAAACAAGGGAAGAATGCAAATAGGATCAGGACATGGATATTTCCTTAACCTCAGTAGCTAATGCTCCCCAAACTGCTGTGTACAAAGGAATAGAAGTTTGTCTCAGATAGATATTACCATCTAATATTATTGTGAGTTTATATTCTTTAATATTAGTATGAAATTATGTATATAGTCATTTATATTTGTATTTTATGTCATTGTAACAGAATACGCCAAGATTTAGTGGCTTAAAATAGCACCTGTTGTCTCATGGTTTCTGAGGTTCAGAAACCCAGAAGTGAGTTAACTGGGTGGTCCTAACTCAGGGCCTGTCATGAAGTCACAGTTAAGAGGTCAGTCGAGGCTGCATCACTTGAGGGCCTCTGGGCTGGAGAGTCTGTATTCATGTTAATTAAGTCTTTGGTTGCTCACTGGTGTTATCTGGAAGCCTTGGTTCCTTGCTGGGAGGATATCACTACAGAACTGCTTTGGTGGCCTGGGATAGCTGGTTTCTCTCAAAGTGAGTGGTCCAAGATACAGAGGAGGGGAGAGGCAAAGTACATTGTGGAAGCTGGAGAGAGAGGTCATTTTTTTTTTAAACTGTGGTAAAATATACACAATTAAAAAGTAATGCTAATTAATGTAGCATTCATTGACATTAAGCATATTTCCATTGTGTGGTCACCACCACTCTCCATTTCCAGTGCTTCTAAACATCCCAAACAGAAGTTCTGCATCCATTAAATAACAACTGTCCATCCTCTTGAGTTCTGGCCCCTAGAAACTTATTATTTTTTTGAGAGGTGGGGTAGGGAATGGAATTTGAAATCAGCACCTCATGCTTGCTAGAGAGACACTTTACCACTTGAGCCAGTCCACCAGCCCCTGGCAACTTCTAATCTCCATCACTTTGAATTCACTATGAATTTGCCTGCTCTAGGTCTTCATATGAGTGGATCACACAATTATTTGTGATTTTATATCTACTTTATTTCCCATAGCACCCTTTCTCCAAGGTTCTTCCATGTTGTAGCATGTATCAGAATTTTATTTAAGGCAAGTAATACTGCACTGTACGTATTTATCTGTTGATAGACATTTGGTTTGTTCTCACTTTCACTGAAGTCTTTTTGGCAAGAAATATCTTATTCTTCCGCTCTGGAAGCAAATCACTAAGTCCAACCCATGCCTAGGGGACAGAGACGGAAAGGTACAAAAGAATTTGTGGACATAATTCTAAAATAATTATAAGATGTCTAAGTTTAGCTTAGTAATTGCACTTGATTCTTTCCATAGTGTAGACTCAGCCATTACCCTTAATTCTTTTGATGATTTTATGAAATTTGGAGTTTTCTTTTTCTTTTTTAAATTTTTTGAGACAGGGTCTCATGATGTAGCCCAGATTAGCTTGGAACACATGATACTCTTGACTCAACCTCCTACATGCTGGGATTACAGGCATGCACCACCATCCCTGGCAAATTCAGAGTTTTCTAATCTTTCCCCAGGTTCTACACATGGAGAAGCTCCAATTGGATTATAGTGCTGAAAGTGGAAAAAACAGAAAAATGGCACACCTTGTAAATATTGCCTGTGCAAGGTTTATTCTGGTACACCAGGCATTACATTGCAATGCTGCTCTTAGGCCTAGGCTTACCAGCAGGAGGAGAGGAAGTTGGTTTGCTTCATGTTTGGCTCTCCTGCAGGTAACCAGGTATGTTAGCAGCAGTAGTGGCTGTGGCCTATGTGTTTACAGCATATTCCTTTGAAGTCTGTTTTCCCATGTACTTGACGGAAGGTTTAGTTTGCAATGACAAAAATAATACCACAAAGAATGATTCCCAAACTATTATCCTCTTTATTCATTCTGTGACCATTCTTCTTTCTTCCTTTTAAAACTAGCATCACGAAAACTGAGTTCTTTTGCCATTTTAATTTATTACGCAAGTTCAATTTTCTATTTTGTGATGAATATAAGGAATTCAGAAGCAATTTGCAAAGACGAAAGTAAGGAAGGATTAAAAAAAAAAAGCAATTACCTCATGCCAGTTACACTAGGAAATAGTGGAGGTGCCATTCCCATGGCATTTGTGTCCATTTTTCTTCATTACTGTAATGGCGCTGCTCTTCTCCTTACACAACACATTTCTCTTCATTACAAGCTGTGGTGATGGAGGTGATGATGGCTGCTACTTGCAGCTAGCATTTTGTGAAGAGTCTAGCAGATGAGTAATTATTACTCAAACAGATATGTGGAGACAAAAAATAAAAAGGCAAGTGGTTCAAGTGAGGTAATTATTTTCTAGAAGGTAATTTCCTTTGAATAGTAAGAGAGGGCTTATGTTCCTCAATTAAGAAATGTCCTACAGTGCTGGTCTGGAGCAGCCCAAGCAATCAAGTATGTTCTGATCAGAACTGGAGGAAGTAAAGACTTGTTTAAATCACTAAATATTTAAATGAACAAATGTGTGCATATATGTCTACGTGTACACACACATCTTGCTGGTTTTGTTTCTCGGAAGAACTCTGGCTAATATAGACAGATAGATAAATACACACATAGTTATAAGTACATAGATGAATAGAGGATGGGACAACAGAGAGAAAGTTTTAAAGGAATTGACTATTGCAGATGTGGAAGCTCAGGAACCCAGGGAAGGGCTGCAATTCTAGACTGAAGGACATCTGCTGTAGGGATTCCTTATTGCTCGAGAGGTCACTATATCCTCTACTCAGGACTTCAACTGATCAGATGAGTCTTACTCATGTTACAGAGGTTAGTTTGCTTTACTCAAAGTCCACCAATGTAATTGGTAATCTCATCTGAAAAATGCTTCACGAAAACATCCAGAACAATATTTGTCCAAATATCCAGGCACAGTAGACCAGAAAAATTAGCGATTAAAAATTAGCGATTACTCTATCTATCTATCTATCTCTCCATCTAGTCATCTAACTGTCTAGACTAACAAGATACAAAGAACTTGTGACCCACAAAGATGCTGAATTGAGTTTTTACCTATGACAAGTCTTTGACTGAGATATTAAGATTCTTCTTATGATGTAGCCAATAGTGGCAAAATTGAAAAACCCTAGCTAAGAACAGAGTCCTGTCTTCCATTTAGCATCCTTCCAGCCTCTTGAATTGAGGGTAATCATGACTGCAAGATCAGGAGGAGATCAATAAGTAGATTTAGGTTTACAGCACAGGAAGAGTATAGATATGTATGGAAGTGAGGTGAGGTGAATTGTTAATTGAAGGACACTATTAGTAATTGTTGCTCTTGCTCTGACTTTCTCTCCAGCAATGGCTATGAGAATTGTCCCATGGTTCCCTGGCCCAGCTCAAAAAGTTATCGAAACAGACTGCAGAATTTTCAAATTGGACAATTAGAAGCAAGTCAGCTTCACAGAGATGGACTCATGGGTGGGATTCTAGTTAACCCCTGCTGGCCTGGACATTTGGAAAAGAGGCCCTGGGGAAAGATTTCCACTAGAGGGACATTGTCATTTGCCAAGCTCTGTCGGTGTGTGCAGCCTGTTAAGAATGATAGAGGCAGTGTTCCAGCACAGCAGGCCTTTGATAATGAGACAGAGGGATGAAAGGGGTACAATATGAGAACAGCAGGTGAGAATGGATGTATCACACAGAGAAAAGATGTTAGAGGAATATTGAGGTTTATTAATTCTCTCCAGATCCCTTGAATTCACTAGCTTTGGAGAAAGCAAAGATATGCTCTTGAATCAGGCCCAGGCTCCTGACAAGTGCCGTGGCACCATCTGCTCAGTAGCAAAAGGCATAGGAGGTGGGAAAGACAGATCTGTATGCTGTCTGATGATGCTTTCTTCTGTAATCTCTATTTCTTGAGGAGCTCTTATAAGCTGTCATGTGTGGACAAGCTCAGGGAATTTGATGCCTCCCAAGTGATACTTCTCCAAGTCTAGGCTACTGCCAAGGGCAAGGCAGTCTTTGCCTTTTGCACTTTTCTAAAGGTTGGAAACAAGCAACAGAAGCAGAAACTACTTGGAATGTGGAAAATTCTTTCTAAAGCTCAGATTTGGAAAGGCTTTGAAATTACTGACTATAGATGAGTTGACAGAGGGCCTGAGACAAATCACTCACCACTGAGAAAGGGTATCATCTTATGTATCCATGCCTATTCTTATCATAACCTCAATAAACACAAGGGCTAAAAAGAAGTAATAGTCTGAATCACCCACATCCCTGAAAGATAAAGCTCAAGGATTTCCTTGAGCCACTAGCTTCAGCCTTTGGACTTGGGTCTCTTGATTCACTTTCCTTAATGTTTGAGCAACTTGCTATTTCTCTAAACCAATTCCCCGAGCCCCAGAGCATGAAGTATGTTATGATAATCTCCCCTATCCAGGCTCAACTAACTTAACACTACCATTATTTTGCCGGAACTTGGCACCAGACATCCATTTGGAAAATCTGAGTGAGCTAATTTCACCAGACAAGATTATTTGTCTCCTGGATTTAATGATCACCTGTACTCTGATGACCTCTGAATCTATGTATCTGTCACCAAACTCTCTTCTGAGCCTCAGTCTGAATCTGTCAATCTGAATATAAAATGGAAACCTCAAATACCATGCAAAAATGGAACTCAGGGTCTTAGCCTCAACTTGTTCTTCTCATTTGTTTTCTAGCTCTGCAGGTAGAACAGTACTTTAGCAGGTACTAGAACTATTCACTTTTATTTTTCCATCTCTATCTACTTTCAGATACATCCAGTCTATCACCAAGGTGAGCTAGTTTTATATTCCAAATAGTTTTTGAAATGAATCTCTTTGCATCCATTCCTACTCCAACTACCATAATCCAAATTTTTCTTCTTGTTTTTTTTTGTTTGTTTGTTTGCTTTGTTTTTTGACTCAGGGGCTCACAATGCAGCCCAGACTGGCCTTGAACTCAAGATCCTCCTGCTTCAGTCTTGTGAGTGCTGGGAGTACAGGTATGTGCCACCATGCCCAGCAAATCCAAATTCTTAATTTTGGTTTATTCATAACTCATCCTTCTGCCTCATACATTAACCAGTTCTGACTACATGTGTATCTTGAATAGTCTAAAATGCTTAAAGTCTTTAAAAACTCCCCATCATTTAGAGAGCTAAACACTAAACTTATTACTCAGACCCACTGTGACTCCATCTCCTGTGTTTCCTCCCAGTCACTCCCACCTTTCCTTTTACACCCTTGTTAATCCCCACTTGGGCTTTCTGGATCCATGCTCTGAAAAAAGTTAGTCCTTCAATCTGGAACACATATCCCACCCTTCTTCACAAGCTAATTATGTTTGATTCATCTTTCAAAACTCAGCTAAAGCTTATCTCTTCTAGGACACCTCTTGTGAATTTCCTGAAACACTGTGTCTCTGCAGACATCTCTGTAATGATCCTCTATGTCCATTTGCTTTACTAGCTTTTAAGAGTTTTTTTCATCTTTTTCCTCAAGATGCTTAATGGATACTCAATTTTATTTTGTACTCTTTTCCTACGTCTTCACATTTTTAGACCTTCATTTGTGGATTAGAAATTCTATTGATAAATTTCTTCAATTCACTAAGATAACTAATGTCTCTAAAAATCTTCAAAGATTCTTTTTTTTTTTTGCTGTACTGGGGCTTGAACTCAGGGCCTACACTTTGAACCATTCCACCAGCCCTTTTTGTGATTTTTTTTTTTTTTTGAGATAGGGTCTCTTAAAGTATTTGCCCAGGTTGACTTTGAACTGTGATCCTCCTGATCTCTGCTTCCTATAGTTAGGATGGCATGAGTCACTGATGCTTGGTTTTCAAAGATTCTTGAAAGCCACATATGGTCTACATAACCTGCAAAGTCTACTTCTCCCAAAGCACTGACCTGGAAAAGTAACTTATGGATCAGGTGTCTCTTTGAAGTGCATGTTTCCAGCATGACTGACAACTTGAACACAGTCTCATGGCTTCAGTTGTGAGACTCCACATTTAATCATCAGAACCTTAAATACGCCAAAGCAAGCTGGCAAAATAGCATCCTAGATTAGGTTAAAGACCCATCACAGGTATTGCTGGAACACAAAGAAATCTCTACTCAATATATAAGGCATAGAAGGGACATTCTGCCAGCTTGCATACTTGGAAATGAGTTCCTGGCATTTTGTTATCTTAATCAGATTTTTTTGTTCTGCTGAATGCTTTACAAAACGAAGACATAATTGAGGTTAAGATATCAGACCTTGTCTACATAAGGCCTAGAATAGAGTAGTTAAGTCAATGAATTTAAAGATGTAAACTTTTTTGGAAGCATAATATAAATATATGTAGATCGAGTTGTATTTCCACTATAAAATTGTTCCATCTTCCCTGATTATGCTCAGGATCAAATTAATTATGACACAGGAACTCCAAGAGGCTTTATAACAGAAAAATAAGAGCACATGTTGTAGCACCAGAGTGGGTTGAGATCCCAGCTCAGACACTTGCTAAATACATCAGTTCTCCATCATTCAGTTTCCTCATCTGTAAAGTAGAAATCCTAGAATAATACTTCTACTTCACGAAGTATTATGGAGATGAAAGAAAAGACATGGCAGGAACTTAGAAGTGTGCCTGGCACATGATGAATATTCAATATAATTTAATTATTGCTATCTGAGACGTGTCATTTCTCCATCTGCATTTGTCAATGTGTTACAGCCATCCTAAACTTGTAATTCTCCTTCTGCACCATTCTCATATTGCCTACCACCTGCTGCCAGGAATGTGTTAGCCTTCTCATTAACTCTTCTCTTCCCCAGTGGTCTCTGACAGGAGACCCTCCCTCATATGGCTGTACATCTCCACTTCCTCCTCTCACTGTCTTGTTACTGTTGTTGTTTACGTCTGTCTCCCACACTGTACTTGAAAGCCCTCAGTTGTGGGGCAGAGAGAGTGGAGGGTTTTTTTTTTTTCTCTTTTACGTCTCAATTTATACACAATAACTGGAATTTAGCAAATGCTAAAAATATCTATAAAGTGAGCTATATAATATATAAACTGAATGCATCCCATACACATATGAAAAGTGAAAGAAATATATCTATTTAATAACAGAATAAGAAGTGAATCAACCCAAATAAGTACAAACAGGTATCTTCAGTACCTATGTTATGCACTTTTGACTAGTCACAATGATTCTACATACAACCTTAAAAGATACATTAATTGGAAATCCTCAACAGAAAATCAAAATCAAGATTTTGTTAAGAATGAGCAAGCAAACTGGGTAATATCAATTTAGATCAAAAATAGATATGGCTGGGAAAAAAAGCCATCTTTTCAATGATGAAAAGAAATGAGGGCTCAAGCCATGAAAAGATTGGGAGGAAGCTTAAATGCATATTATCAAGTGAAAGAAGCCAGTCTGGGGCTGGACACATGTCTTAAGCAGTAGAGAACCTGCCTAGAAAGCACGAAACCCTGGGTTCGAACTCCAATATTGCCACAGGGAAAAAAAAAAGAAAAGAAAAAGAAGCAGCAGCTCGTCTGAAATGGTTGCATACTGTATGGTTCCAACGATATGACATTTGGAACGCCACACTATAAACACAGAAAAAAGAACAACGATTGCCTGGGAATAAGGGAGTGAAGGTAGGAGGGAAGAGCTGGTGACACACAGAAGATTTTGAGGGTGGTGAAACTGCTCTGTGTGACACTACGATGGTGAATGCATGACATTCTACATTTTTGCCAAAGCTCATAAAGCTACAACACCGTGAACCCTAATGCAAACTATGAACTGTAGTCGATAATAATGCATTGCCATTGTCTCATCAGCCGAAAGAAATGTACCATATCGAAGCAACACGTCAGGCTTGAGAAGAAGAGGTTCACTGGAACTCTTTGCCTTTTCTACTCCATTCTTCCATAAGCCTAAAGCTGCTGTAAAAATAAAGTATTAATTTAAAATAATAGATACAGCTATCAATAAAGAGTCTAATCCCCAATGTGATGCTCGGGCAGTCTCTGATAGCAATTTGAGATTTAAAAATTCCACTAAGTTTTCAGCAATGGTAGCATCATTAGTATAATAACAATAGTGAATATTTATTGAACACTTGTATATGCAGTCACTTTTCAAAATAGCTTACATGCATTAACTCATCTAATTCTTGTGGCAACTCTGTGGATAGTGATTTTTTTTTTACAGGTAAGAAAACAAAGGCGCAAAGGGTTTAACTACATTGCTAAAGATTGCAAAGTCAGCAAGAGGTAGCAATGGCTTTAAATCCTCACAATATAACTTAGATTCTAACACACCAGACAAAAGATTCTAAGCTTTTGTCTGGTGTGTTACACAGATACTTATTTCAAATAGCCATCCAAGCAAAGAACTCTGGGAGACTAGTAGTAAGTGCATTGTAATTTAGAATGTCTTTGGTTGCAAGTTATAGAAAACCCAATTTATGCTGGACCCAAATATCTAGGCATTCATCATCCAACTTAAAAATAAATCCAATGCAAGTGGTCCCTAGGGTTTTTCCTAGTGACTCTGAGACCTCTTGACCTGACTCTTGTGGTTGCAGGACGACTGAGTGGCACTGCATTACCTCACACAAGGCTGTGAACAAACTTCTCTCTTCCTGAGGAAGGACCATACTTCTCAGAAGTCAAACTGTCACGTGGTCATCCCTAGCAAAAGAAAAGTCAGGAACGTCAGTAGCTGCAAAGGCGACCAGATCTTAAGCTGCCTGTGTAGCCTCCTGAACAAATCAGGGTTCTGTTAACTGTGAGGATGGGCATATGATTTTCGGGTGGGCATTATGAGTATCATCCCATGCCTCCACTTGGCTGGGATGACAGGCAAGCTCACACCACCACTCTCAGCTTGTTTTACTGGGATGGGGGTCTTGCTAACTTTTTGCCCTGGGTGGCCGTAAACCGTGATCCTTCCAATCTCTACCTCCAGAGTAACTGGGAGTAAGATGTGAGTCACCACATGCAGCCTGCATCAGTTTGTTTAACTACTAAATGGTGATAAGTCTATGATCACAGAAATGTGGACAGATGGGCTGGAGGAATGGTGCAAGTGCTAGAGTTCCTGTCTAGCAAGCACAAAGACCTGAGTTCAAACCCCAATATCACCAAAAAAAAAGAAAAAAAACTGGAGGGAACACAGTAAACTGATTAATTTTTCTGTCAACCTACATAAAATCTTATAACTTATTTTAGGAGCAAGAATTTTAGCTCGTTTGATCATTTGAGCAAAGAGGAAACACATTTTAAGTTCCATTGGATAAACATACATTTTTTTTAAAATCTGAAAACTGGTCAATTCCATTCTAAACATAAAATTTTAAAGAGTTACTATGAGTTATTATGCCAAAAAAGTTAAACATCTTGACTTCCTGTAGAAGACTGATTTGAAACCTCATTTCTATGTACCAAAACAGTTAGTTGAAAGACAATATTAAATCTGTCTGAATGAACTGCAGATATGCCTTAAAGTCAGCTAGGATGGTTTGTTTTATTTATTTCCTTTTGCCTTAGCAGATGTCGCCTGTGCCTACCACATTTTCCCTATGCCTGGAATGGCAACACCCTTACAATGAACTCATGCTTCGGTAGTCAGAGAGCATTAAACACATCTCCAGATTTGAGCCAGTACCAGTGGTTCACTCCTGTAATCCTAACTACTCAGGAGGCAGAGATCAGGAAGATCATGGTTCGAAGACAGCTTGGGCAACTTAGTTTGCAAAACTATCTCAAAAAGACACATCACAAAAAGGGGGCCAGTGCTGGTGGAGTGGCTCAAGGTGTAGGCCCTGAGTTCAAACCCCAGTACCACAAAAAAAAAAGTATAGATGTATATCAAATGCTGTGTGAAGATGGTTATGTTCCAAAGATAGCTCTTTACGTGATCTACATACTATTCTGTAGCTCCAGCGTTCCCTAACAAGGTCAATATTACGCGTGTATTGCTTTGGAAATGGTATGGGATTGGCCAAGTGTTTGGATCAACTCAATGGAAGTGGTAAAATAAAGCCACAGGCTATTACAGTTGGAAGAATCTCAGTGAACACGGTATGAACATTCTCATTTAGTGTAGGTGACCCTTCTTAACATCCTCTGCTTGCTCCCTTTCTGATGAATAATCCCTTTCTTCCAGAGATAAATCATTTTATTTTTAGATACTAATAATCATTGCAAAGTTCTTCCTCATCTGAAGAGATTCTAATCATGGTTTATGAAACTCACATGATTTGCTCTTATCCTAGCTCACCATTTTTTAAAAAGTTATTTTTCACCTTAATCACCTCAAGTTCATTCCAGTATTTACATGATCTAGTTAGTCCACTCCTCACTGTCTTTGCACCCCAGCTCTGAAGCTATTCTAATTCCTCAATATTTTCGTGACTGTGTTATGCTGGGTAACATTTTTCTCCTTTATGTTCTTGGAGCAAGGGAAGGGAATGTTTAATTCTGGAAAATGTGTCAAAATTCACGAGTCTGTGGAATTAGCTATATAAACAGTAAAACATAAGAAAGTGGTTCTATAAATACCAAAGCTTAAGCCACCTGTGTGTTTGTTTTCAGTGTAAAAAAACACCTGTGTGTTTGTTTCAATGTTTTTCCAGAAAGAAACACAGAAAAAAAAAGAATTTTTAAAACAATTCCATGCATTATATTTTAAAGGGACTTGCCATTATTATCTCCAAGAATTCTTCAATATTTTAATCATCTATGGCCCCTGAAATGAACCCAAATCTACAGACTAGATTAATGAGCTTTGAATATTTAGTGCAAATATTACTATTTTTTGTCAAGGTACTCAATAGCAGTGATTCCCAAATGATACCAACCTTTCAAGAAATGTGAATTTCTGGATCCCACTCTTAGAGATGCATCTGGGATGATTCCAGCAAACTGTATTATTATATGTTTGTGCATTTCTGTGTGCATGTGTGTGTGTTTCATTTCCCAAGTGATTCTGACACATACCCAACCTTATAAATCTTTAGCCTTGCCATCCCCAAAATTCCATTCAAATTTTGAAAACTATCATATGTTGTTTAATATTGGTCACACAGTTACGTGACATCTGCCTTTTTTCCTATAAATTGAGTTTCCTCTTAATCCATACTGAACCTATTAGGACTTTTTGGTGCTGTTAATCTAAACTTCAACCTCTGTGTTTAAGTCCTTTATAATTTCATGTGCTAACTTTGGCTACTTCTAGATTTCCAATTTCATTATGAATCCAAATCTACCATGTAAACCCTTAGCTAAGCTGTCAGTACAAATTTAATCATTAAATCCTGTACCTGAACAGTTCCCATCTAAACTTCAGATAAAAAAGATGGGAACTTCTCCTCCATTGTAATCCATTTCTCTGTATGGCAGTCTGTGATCTTTTAAAATCATAAATCATGCCACATCATATTATAATTAAAATCCTCCACTGGATTTCACTCCTTGTGACCTTCAAGATTACACTGACCTGGCTCCCAGACTTCATCTTCCACCCACGTGACCAGCTCATCCTCAGCCCCAGGCCTTCACAGCTTGTCCTTGGCCTGGAATGTGCTTACAAGGTTCTTCTCATGGCTGCTTCTGGCTTACTGGCCAGATCTCTGGTCAAGCATCAGCAATATAGAAAAACTTCCTTTCCCATTTGAGGTAATGTGCATGCTTTATTTTTGATATGTGTAATTATCTTTATTT
This sequence comes from Castor canadensis, assembly GCF_047511655.1. Lineage (NCBI taxonomy): Eukaryota > Metazoa > Chordata > Mammalia > Rodentia > Castoridae > Castor > Castor canadensis. The sequence goes on along the minus strand of NC_133393.1, from coordinate 130,349,084 downwards.
GTTTAGTGGTGGTTTCATGATAGCAAGATATTGTCTTACTCATCTCTGCATCTCCAGCACCTAGAAAACTACTTGGATTATGGATGTACTCAATAAACATTTTTGAACTAATGAAAGAATAGAACCTTTTTGTTTATTTACTTCCATTTATCAGCCTCCTTTGGACATAGCTATTCAATTATCTACCAGCTCTCCTTTTGTGTCCATGTTATCTATAGGCATAGCATCTAAGACTTAACCGAATTTCAGTCTTGATTTGCCATCTATGTATTATACAGTTGTGGTATTTTCCTGAATATTCATACAAGTCTAAAAAAGAAATCAGATTCAGTTGACAGATATTTGTGAACCTACTTTGGCTCTTCATGATCATCTATGAGCTTTCTAAATTAGAATTTGTTAGAAGTTTGTATCAGTTACACTAATCCTTAGTCTCTTGGTTCCTCCTTCATTTTGAAAGTCACAGAGTTTGTCTATTCCCTCTGGTTCTACCCGTCTTCCATTTACTGATTCCTAAGCACTTACATGTCTTCAATCTCTAGTGCGATATAGAGAGGGCAAAGCAAGATTGAGAGTCAGTGTCTGTGCCGCACAGCAGTGCTGTCAAACTGCAAGGTGCCAGGAGCCACTAAAGATCTTATTAAATGTAGATCCCATGGGCCTGTGAGTTCACATTTTTGACAGCATCCAGGCAGCCACGGTACTGCTAGTCTGTGGACCATTTGCTTTCTGAAAAGTTCTAGAACCATACAGTCTGTTCTTAAGTCCCAGCCCTGCCTTTGGCAAGCTATTTAATCTCTTTGGGCCTCAATTTTTCCATCTGAAAACTGGGGATAAAGGCAGCTTCTAGGTTTATCAGGCATTTAGAGCAATATCTTGAATCTTGTTTTTTTTTTGGATGGGATTGGGGTTTGAACTCATGGCTTCATGCTCACAAAACAGGTGCTGTACCACTTAAGCCACTCCTCCAGTCAGTTTTGGTCTGGTTATTTTGGAAATGAGGTCTCGAGAATTATTTGCCAGAGCTGGCCTCAAACTGTGATCCCCCTGATCTCAGCCTCCCAAGTAGCTAGGATTACAGGCATGAGCCACCAGAACCCAACTAATACCTTGAATCTAAATCAGCATTTGGCATGATTATCACTGCCCTAAAATGTAATTCATACAGATTTGGGTTCATGTAATCATCACCTGCTTTCTTACCTGCTCACCCATCTAGAACTTTCTCTCTTTTAAACTGAGTTTCTGTGTTTCATATTTTCTGGGCTATTGCTCTTTGATGTTAAAGATGAAAGTACATGGGAATGGAGAACTTTATTCATTTTGTCACACATTAACAATGCGCCACCTACTCCAAGTAGATAGCTTATTTTTCATGTTTTTCTGCTTCTTCCCAGTATCCTTTGAGATATCCTATTTAATGTTCCTGGCATTTGGGTTAACTCCAATTTATTCTGACACTACTCAATGTGGGGATACGATTTAACAACAACAGAATCATTTACATTAGCTATTGTGAATAGCTAAGTGATTCATTCAAATCAGTTTGTGTGGCCTGAGTGAACCAGAGCTTCTCACAGTTGGTCTCTCACTTCCCAACTAGAAGGCCCAGGTGATAACAGGTGAGCTTCAATAACAGCTGAGGTGGGGCAGGTAGGACTGGTTGTGTAGCTTATTATCAGTCTTTCAACACCCCACCACACCCTTCTTTAAAGACAATTTAGAAAATTGGGATGGTGATGAATGGGATAATTGTTAGGGTGCAAATTGCATCAATTTTCGCAAAGTTGTTGCCAAATCCTAGTGTATGTGGGAAAAAAAATCTTACTTATAATGTCACTAGCATGCCTGATAGACCATGTGCTCTGCTAAGTATTGTAAAATTTAAAATGATAAGTCTGCGATCCTCAAAAGAAAGAAATCATTAGATTAAATGATAAATTAGATACGACCAACACCTAAGCCAGTGGCTGAGCACAGGCAGAGCTTGGGGCAAGCTGTGCTGTGTGAACTTTAAATACTAAGGATAACTTGCATTTGCATTCAATTAAAGAGATTATAAAATCTTCCCAGATATTTTATTTGATCTTCCCAGTGGAATGTCATGTAACCCTACAGAAATAGTTATTCCATTCTACCACATATGGGGTGGCAGTCAGTTGTTTAGGCTCTTAAATTGCATTACCTAATGGTATTATTTGAGTCTTCAAGGAAATGGAATGAAAAGATGATACCAAACATGCAAGGATTTGGATGTGGGGGATGCTGGTGTTAGAGAAAAAGAGAAGAAGGAACTGGGAAAGGCTGAGAAAGCAATCATCAGTGATGCTCATCTGGTTCCAAGTGAAGGAGAGAGGGAAGGAAGGTTGAGTATTTTAGACTGCCAAGAAGTCTAAGTGAGGTTTGGTAAGAATCTTGAGTTCTTAAGGCAAAGATAGCTATCAAAGAGCACCATACACTCTAGGAACTGACCTATCATACCATTCCAGCAATGGGTTTTAGTAGCTGGGGCCTTTGATTAATAAGGCCTTCTGTAGTTAGAAGTCTATGAGTACAATCTGGTAGTCCAGTGGTTCAAATCCTTGCTTTACCCTAATTAGTTGTGGTTTTTTTGCAAGTTACCCTGATTCTTTTTAAGTTTCATCACTTCTTGATTTTTTGTTTGTTTGTTTATTTGTTTTGAGACAGGGTCTCACACTATGTATGTAGCCTAGGTTAGCCCCAAACTCTCAATCCTCCTACCTCAGACTCCTGACTGCTGGGATTATGCCTGGTTTATTCTTTACTTATAAAAATAGTAGCATATACTCCGTTCTGTGGGTTGAGATAATAAATTACTAGGCACTTGGGCCCTCACTACACCAAACTTTCCAAGCCCCATTCTACCAATTGGTACAGATGAAGTCTTCGGCTGAAATTCACTGTTAACTCTGAGCTAAAGGGCAATGTTTTCTAATCTTATTCACCAGAAAGAGTTTGAAATATTTCACCCTTTGATTTTTGAATACATGTCTCTCTTTAAAAGATGAAACAAATTTATAAAGAACAAAGATATATGATAGCCTGGGAACAAAATAGACAGAGCCTCAGGAATGTATTGGACTATACCAGAAGATCTAACATTTGTGTCACTGGAGTGCTAGAAGGAGAGGAGAAAGAGGAGGGGGACGCTGAAAAATTACTGGATACAATGGATAAAAACATTCAAGATTTGGCAAAAGACATATCTATAGAATTAAGGAGATGAGCTAATACCAAACAGGATAAACACAAAGAAATCTATGTCAAGGCACATCATAGTCCAACTTCTAAATTTTAAAGACAAAGGTTCTTGAGTGTAGTGACAGAGAAACAACAGCACATTATCTGTAGGAGAAAAAAATAACATGAATGACACTGGATTTCTCATCAGTAACCATGACAGAAGGAAATGGTGCAGTATCTTTTAACTGCTGAAAAACTTGTCCAAGAAGAATCCTTTATCTAGGAAAATATCTTTTAGGACTGAAAGGGAAGTCAAGAAATTTTCAGATGAAGAAAAATTAAGACAATTTGTCACAGCCTTTACTAAAGGAATGAGTAGAGGAAATTCCCTAAACAGAAAAGAAATGATGAAAGATGGACCTTGGAATGTTGGGGAGGAAAAAATATGTAACATTTTTGCATGTAACTTTTTAAAATAAGCAAAAATATAGTTAAATACAATAGACTTTAATTCTCTGTGTTTTCTTATATTTGATGATTGAAGCAAAAATTATGACATTACCTTATGTGGTTCTAAATGTACATTGAGGAAATGCTTAAGATAGATAGATTTTAAACAGGTCATATAGAGCAAACAGGTCTGAAAGGAAGAAATAAAACTTCCTGTTTTTCCAGATGACATGATTGTTCTATATAGAAAATCCCATGGATTCCAAACTCCAAAACAAATTTTAAAAAAGACCTCCTAGAACTAATAAGTGAACTTAGTTTCAGGTACAAACAAAAAAATATACTAAAAACTCAGTTGCATTTTTATATTCTAGCAATGAACACATGAGCTAAAATTAAAAATATAATACTATTTACCTCTATCAAAAATGAGGTAGTTATGCGTTCAGGAATTATGTGTTGAAAATTATAAAATGCCGATGAATAATATTAAAAAAAAAAACCTAACTAAATGGGGAGACGTATATTCATGCATTGAAAGATTTAACATAGGGAAGATATCAATTCTCACAAACTGATACACAGGTTTGATGCAATTACTGTCAAAATTCCAGCAAGAGTTTTGTAGATGTAGACAAAATTATTTCTGAAATTTATATGGAAAAGAACAGGGACTAGGAAAGCATTTTGAAAAGAAGAATAAAGTAGGATGAGAAGAATCTCCACGAGCAATTATAATCAAACCAACTGACCATGACTTGTACCCATAATCCTAGCTACTCTGGAGGCAGAGATCAGGAAGATAAAGGTTCAAGACCAGCCCAGGCAAATAGTTCATGAGACTCTATCTCAAAAATACCCCACACAGAAAAGGGCTGGTGGAGTAATTCAAGTGGTAGAGCTCCTGCCTAGCAAGTGGGAGGCCCTGAGGTCAAACCCTACTACTGCCAAAAAAATATTAAAAAATGGCTGTGTGGTATTGGCAAAGGGACACACACACAGATGAATGGAACAGACTGGAGAACCCAGGAATAGAACTGCACAAATACGCCCCAATGATATTTGACAGAGGTGCAAGGCAATTTAATGAAGAAAAGAGAGCATTCTCAACAGATGGTGCTGGAGCAATTGGGCATCCATAGGAAGAAACTCGGACTCCACTTAACTCTCACCAGTGTATAAAGGAAACTCATAACACATAATAGACCTGAACTTGAAGCATAAAAATTTAAAACTCTTAAGAAGACACATTTAAAACTCTTAGGAAGGAGAGACCCTTTAAGATTAGGGACTCAGCAAAGAGTTCTCAGATATGATGCCAAAAGCAAAATCCAAAAAAGAAAAAATTGAAGCCAGGCATAGCAGTGCACACCTGTATAGCACTCTGCTGGCTGAGGCAGGAGGATCACGAATTCGAAGCCAGACTGGGTTATTTAGCAAGTCTCTATCTCAAAAACAACAACAACAAAAAGACAAATTTGACTTAATTGGACCTCAGTAAAATTAAGCTTTTTGCTCTGTGAAAAACCCTGCTAAGAGGATGAAAAACATACTGTAGATAAGAAGGAAATAGTTAAAAACCACATACCAACACTGGACTAGTACCTGGATACACAAAGAACCTTAAAGCTCAACAGAAAAAACTGACAACCCAATTTGCGAAAAGATACGAAAAGCTATTTTGCTGAGAAAATATCAAATAGCAATAAAGCAATTAAGACTGTCAACATAATTAGTCTTTAAATGAAATTAAAACCTCAGTGAGATATCAGAGTCCCTAACCCCTTACGTGCTTACTTCAGTAACGCAATTGTAAAAAGGTTTGTGAAATACATAGCATACTATGAAAGAGTACTAGGTGAGCCACCCCTGGTCCTGTATTGGGAGCACACTGTTTGCCAGAGATTCGTATGCATATTATCTTATCTCACAACCTTTTGAAGCAGTAATGTAGAAGACATTCGACAATATTTTCTGGTAAATTATTAAATGATTGAATCACTGAATAGTTGGATGGATGGACAGATAAATGTCTGGAATTAGTGAATGGTGTAACAACATAAGCCATTTTAAGATATCCAACATTTAGAAGGCTGAGGCTAATGGAACTTAAGTGAATTCTGGTCTTAAGACCAATTTAAAGGTATAGAGCCAGGTCAGAAAGATGTAGGAAATTGCAAGGAAATCAGAAAAATTTGTCATACCTTATAAATTATAAACAAGAATTCCTGAAGTACTATGCATCTTTGGGAATAGTAAATGACTTCTTAGAATAACAACACAATCACTATATCTGGAACATTTCCTATTAATTGCTACATGATTTGATCCTTTGCAGGGCTGTGTATCTTTGAACCCTCAAGACAGCTGGATAACCACACCTATCTAGGAAATCAACTATTCATCTTCAGGGTGAATGGGAACCTAGGATAAGCCCCCTGTTAAGAAAGGCCTCTACGGGAGCAGGCTATCTACTGGCATGACCGTTTGCCTGCCTTTGACCCTTGACAGGGATTTGAACTTCAGCTTCTGAGCATTCTGTTCTTCAGCTTTTTGACCAGAAGTCGTAACACTTGACCTTTAACTTCAATGTGACCTCTGACCCCAACTCCCAACTTGGCTTTGATTGTTCTGCACAATCTGCAGTCCCCCAGGCCCCACAAAGCTACTCCACTGACTCCCACCAGCTGTTGCCCTCTTTGTTCTCTCTCTGTTGCCTCAGTCCTGGCCACTGACATCCACAGCCCCTCACAATGGCAGGGCCTTTCCACATTGCCTGTGTGCCGTCTTTGATGGATTGTTGGTAATTATTATTAAAAGTGCTTGTTTTTCAAAATGCTAACCATGCTACTGCATTCATCATCTCTTTTAGTATTCAAAAAACCCATGAGAAGAATATTATTCAGCCTCATATTTGGACATCTGGAGACGAAGACTCAACAAAGTTGAAAGTAACTTGTGAAGTTCACTTTCCCAGATACTGCCAGATGGAGGACCTGTTGTTTTCACTCCAACTCTACTTCCCAAGCTTTCTACTTATTAAAGAGACTCTACAGGACATTCCTTTGTTAGTTTGGGAGCTAAATATATTCATTGTAAAAAACTTTTTAAAAACCTCTGTTTGTTTTAGTTTTAAGGATGTTATAATCTTTTCTTATGCAGACGTCAAGTCCCTTCAACCTTACCTCTTATCTAACTACAGCTCAATAACCAGTTCTACAGCTTTGGTCAGTTCTAGCAGATGTAAGCTGCTAGTGTTACCTCCACTCTGACACTCTGTTCAGGACATTGTAGGAGCCCATGTCACTCACACTTGTACAATCAAAAAGTACCTGAGCATTCACCCTCCACCAGTGTGGGATGGGAGCCAAAGAACATCACTTCCCCCTCCATCATCCAGCGACCAGCTCCCAGATGCACCTCAAAGTATCCTACAGCAACAGGCACCAGTTAAGCACAGCAATGGTCAAATTGAAAGGCTTTCCTTTCATTGGATCCCTTAGTCTTCATTTCACTTCCCTTGTCCCTTATTCATGTTGCTAGGGTAATATTTCCAAAGTAACAGCCCCCCATCCTCTGGGGGATATGTTCCAAGACCCCCAGTAAGTCCTAAAACAACAAATAGCACCAGATTCCATATGAACTGTTTTATACTATACATACCTACGATAAAGTTTAATTATAAATTAGGCACAGTAAGAAATTAACAGCAATTACTAATAAGATCGAACAATTATGACAACATAAAAGTTATTTAAAATTTTTGAATTGTTTTCATATGGAATTTTCCACTTAATGTTTCAGAGCCTGGTTGGTGGAGAATCACTGAAACTAGATAAGGGGGAAATACTGTGTCTTCATGGCAGATGGCCTTGGGCTTTGCTTCTGAGAAACATAGGATAAGACTTTTTTGAGCAGTGAGTCCAAATCCCTGGGTCCTTTTCTTTATCAGAAATCATAATTTTCTGCCTCACATGTCTGCATATTTGTGTTCAAGTCTCAGTCAAGTTTATCTGATTCCTCAGTCAGTTTACTTGCAAGGTGAGGGGAAGCACTCAGGGAGTGTGTTACCAGCACATTTGTGTGAAGTATGTATCTTTTTTGCATTCACTCGGGTTTCACAAAAACAGGGAAATTTATTTATTTATTTATTTATTTATTTATTTATTATTGTATTGAGGATACATTGTGACATTTACAAAAGTCTTACAATATATCATAGTTGAATTCACTCCTTCCATCATTCTCCTTTATTCCCCCTCCCTCCATTCCTAGAATAGTTTCAACAGGTCCCATTTTTTCATTTTCATAAATAAGTACAAAATATTTCCACCATATTCACCCTCCTACACTCTTTCCTCATATCCTACACTCTTTCCTCATATCCTACACTCTTTCCTCATATCCTCCCCCTTCCCGCTGGCACCCCACCCACAGACAGGACCTAAAAACAGAACTTTAACTGCTAAGTAAGATGGCTCAAGTTCATTCACAAGTTTCCTGTATTTGTCAGTGGTTTTTATGTAATAGGTAATTAAAACCCTTGTTTGATGATTTAAAAACCTCTAGGAACAAATTCTCAGCTAATCTCCCATATTCCTAAACTTCCTTTCTCTTTCCTATAAGCACTATTTTTTGACAAGGCGTGTAATTCTACACACAGTTTAAGCCCTATATACTCTTAGAACAAACTCATGGGCCATTTTAGCTCATTTAAACTGGTTCTACTACTGATTGGTGTGGGAAGGTAAATGACACATAGCTTCCTAGTGAATGTGATACTCAGGCACCTTACCTTTCTATTTCCCACACAAGATCTCAAATACATGGTATAGGGCATCACAGGTGAAAACAAAAGAATGGAACAATGGTGTCTGTAGAGGACTGCCTTCAAAATCTCTTTGGATAAAAAAGAAAACCTAAGCCAGGTGTGGTGGAAGACAGCTATAATCCCAGCAGTTGGGAGGCTAAGGCAAGATCAGGAGTTCTAGGGCAGCCTGGGCTACAGAGCAAGATTCTGTCTCACATTTCTAAAAATGAAAAAGAAAAGTCAAAGGAAGGAGTAAAACCCTTGGAGGAAGCAGAATGAAAACCTCAGGCCTTCTTTTCATTTCATAAATCCTTAAGAGGCCTGGAGTTAAATTGCTTTTTATGAAATCTACTTAGCAAGTAAATTTGTTTAAGAACAGATAAGCTTTAACAGTTCTCACATCTTTCAGGGAATCAAATATTCCAGGTAATTAGTATCTAGGGATCTAGATAATTCATGGTTGTAGCTTAATTTGAACGTCAGACAATAAAAATGTAGGAATATAAGCTACATACATATTATTTACCATAGCTGATTTTCCTGTACCTTGAAAGGCAGTCATCTCAGCCGTATAATAAAATATTATAGCCAGCACAGAATTATATTATATGACTGAACAAATAGATTAGTCTTGTCAAAATTAGCTACATCTTTGAGATAAAAAGATCCACTTCTCTGCATTGATGTCTTTTGTGCCTGGTATAAAATCTAGTTTCAGTGTTTGTGTGGGAGTTACATTAGCAAACTCCAAGCTCCAAGACTTTCCTAAATTATTCAATGTGAAGAATTAAGCCAGAAAAATGGGAAAATATTTTCACACGCATGCACAGATGTACATTTCCATACAGGAATGTTGAGATAATTTCATGATATGTGATCTTTTATTATCTTTACCAAAAGCATTGATTATGTGACTCTACTGATCCTTTTCAGGGATACAAACACCTTCCATACTTTGATGCCAACTTCTGTTACAGTATTTATGACACTTTATTATATTTTGTTGTTTAACATTTACCTTCATAAATTGATCATAAAAGCATTGGGAACAGAGGCCTGCCCAGCCACCTCTATCATACACATAGCACATAGTAGTCAATAATTTGTAACTTCAATTTGATGTAAGAACTTTCATAAATGCCGCAATGTACTCCCAGCACAGCAATAGAAAAGATATTAAAAAAAAAAACTTCTTGCATGAATTAGTGAACGGATAAAAATTATTTGGTACTTGAATTATTCTTGTGGGCACCACACCAAGCTTTTCTTTTACCTAAGGACACACTTAGACCAAAAGCTTGGGTTTTTTGGCTTTGTCTCTCTGGGAAATTACAGAGATACATGGATTATAGGTGGCTGCTACTGTACTTGGCAAAATGTATAAATTTTAATATGAGAGGATCAATACTTTCCCCCTGAAAAGCATACCTTTAATTTTATAAAGGCCAAGAAACTACTCTGATGTGTTATATAGAAACTCACCTAATAAGCATCATTGGGAAGGCTAAGGTTCAGTCTGTATCATGGTTCTCCTTGTATGTCATAGTTAAACTATTGGTTTAACATAAAAGTATAGACAAAATATACAGCATACTGTAAAAGACAAGTTCACAGGCCATTCCTCATCCTTGTATTGCATACATTATACTTATATGTGCATTATCTCATTTTCCCCTCATGACCATGAGGGGGAATAACGCCTTCCATTTCTAGGTAAGGAAACCAAGGTTCAGAAACCTCAATTTACTCAAAGAGACAAAGAAAAGAACCCAGGTTTTTGGAATCTAAATTCGGGGTTTATTTCGCTTAAGCTCAACTTTTTCTCTCCCTTTAAAAGTACTTGTTAAGACAGTTACTGCAAGGGGAAAAATATCCAAACCAACCAGTTGGCCTCGCAACAACTCAACATGAAACAACCTGTTGATGTGCTGGATTAATCACTCTTTGCTTGATTATTTTGTCATCTTGTACACACAGGCACACTCTGGCTAAAAATGAAAAATGTCTTTCATAAGACAGTTGTTTAATTCTGCCCCTGGCATGTTCTATTCAGCACAGTGGTGGTGTTATTTTTCTTTTAAATCTTAAGGCTTCTTTTTTCAAATGTAAAAATGACCCAAATACCTTTGTGTTTTCATTCTGTAATTTATTCTTGGATTTATTCCTAATGTTTTATTTAAAATTTTTTCAGTATTTGTTTTTAAGGATACATGTATGTGTAGTTTGTTTGTTTTTGAGACAAGGTCTCACTCTCTAACCCAAGCTAACCTGCAACTCTTGATCCTCCTGCCTCGATCCCTTAAATGCTGGGATTACAGACATGAGTTGCCATGCTGGACTTACGTGTATAAGTTTTAATATGTGGAGATCAATTTTCTTCCTGTAAAGTATATCTTTAATTTTATAGAAGTCAATAGACTGCTGTGTGCTCTATAGAAATTCACCTTATAAGCAATTTTTTAAAAAAAAAATAACTTTTCTGCAAAATACAACACTTGTTCAGAGAGAGGGAAGGAAAAGAGCAGACATACAAAAATTCATTTTGTAGAACTATGGATTCCTTGATCAGTCATCTTTCTTTCCCCATTTCCTCTATCACTACACTTCTAAGACTCCAAATGGGGATTATAGTTCTGGAAAGTGACAGAATGAGCTGAACTTCACAGATGCTGAGGCAGCCAGTTTACTACCATATTTCAAAGGCAAAATCCTCAACCTGCCTAAGGAGATTCATTTTTATTTGGATAACAGGGAACTCAAGATGAATAAAATGAGAGCAGTGCAAGTACTGTTCAGAACTGTCATGTAAATAAGTCTCTCACCCTGCCAGACTTAGGGATAAACAAAGGAACACGTCAAAGGATATTCAAATCCCTTTAGAGCATTAATGTCATCTTCCTGGATATGGAGCAAACTAATTTATATCAATATATGTGGAGTGATAGAAAAATAAATCGCCAAACACAAATTTTCAACAATTCATCATCCATCCAATGATCGAATACTCAACTGTAAATGCTAACAATCCCTGGTTCTTCTTGTAACATTTCTTTTATCTGAGCAACGCGACAACTCTAATGACCTGCTCATCTCATCAGACCATGGTGGGACTGGCCTCATTCAGCACCATCAATTGTTCATAATTGGGTTTTGTGAATTGTATTAGGTGATTTCTAGTGAAAGTGTGTCCTACATGATTCTCTGCGAGTCCCATCCATTTTAGCTTTTCATTTCTTCCAGTGATGTGGTCATGCTCCAGCATCAGTCTTTGCCGTGTGATAGAGGATGAGTGTTTCTATTATCCTATTAAGTGCACATCTCAGCTCGGGGTGGGGGGCCTGTTCTGAGAGGCAGGGGTTAAATTGGCCTCTCTAGCTAAGGACTAGTGTTCCTGCATTTAGATCATGTGGAATTGCTCAGAGAGAGAGAGAGAGAGACAGCACCTAAGAAAAACAATTAGTAACATCCACTATCATAAAAAGCTATTGTCTTTAATGTACTGTACAGAGAACATTGACAAATTAATATGCAAAAGATAATGTCCATACTAATGAAGATTACAAATTCAAAGACAATCTTTAGAAAAAGAAATACAAGTGGCCATTTGCATTATAAAGCTAGGAAAAGATGACCAACTTCACTAATAATCAAGGGAAAGTAAATGAAGTAAAGTAGTAAGTTAACAGTACAAATGTACACAGACACACACACACACACACACATACATACATACATACATTTATTGGGTGGATAACTAGATATATCTTGTTTGGGCAAAAGTATGAAGATACAGGTACTCATTGGAATGCAAATTGAGTTCCTTTTTGCTAAGTAATTTGTATCTACATAAAATCTTTAACCTAACAATTTCATGCCTAGAACTCTGTTTTGTCATGACACTAACAAGGATACATGTAAATACACATGCAGGATGCACAATGTAGCACTGTTGGTAGTAACAAGTTAAAACACATACTAGAAAAGTTCAATAAATGTACCTCATTCATACAATGAAACACCAAGCAGTCATTAAAAAACAAAAAAGAAATGTGACCAAAGGGAAAAGTCTAAAGTATAGTATTAAGTGAAAAAAAAAATCCAGGAAGAAATGGATTGTTCAATATCATTTCACTCTTGTAAAGATACATTTTTATGCACACACACACACACACACACACATCCGCACCTTTAGTTTTAACAACTAGGTATTCAACATTTCTTAACAGAGATTATTTTTGAAGTCAGGATTGGTGGGAAAAAGTAATTCTCACTCTGTTTTATATTTTCTTTAAATGGTTCAATAATGTTCTGCTTTGCTTTTTTTTCAGTATTTTAAATTATAAACAAGTAATGACAGTGACCAGATCTTATTTAAGATTGCAGATAATATCCACCTTAAGTATTGTGACTGAGAATGCACTGGAAGCTAAGATTCACAGGCCTGCCACCTGAACACCTACTATCTCTCATACTCTGGTGCAGGCCCACTTGGGATCCAGGGACCCACAAAAGTCTGTGTATAGAATTCAGAAACTGGGAACTGGGCTGGAAAAAAGATACACTGCATTTTTTAATAAATATCTAACTGAAATTCAGCAGTTTCTTGAATTGAGAATATAGGCAAAAAGCCCCAGAGGTGTCATCAGGACCTATGACCTTATCCCCAGTAGAAATCACAGATATTTTCGTATCTCATTACAATTATTACAGACATCTCAAAATCTTGTTTGTAAACCTGTTCACAGTCACAATAACAGTCATTTGAGACCCTCCACTAGATTTCATTCTACAACATGGGAATAAAAAGGCATATCACCTATTACATCATAACTTTGAAGTTTTTAAGTATATTGAGAGCTGTCTATCAACCTAATCAACTTCCTTTATAATATTTTTAAAATATGTGTGCATTTAAACGCTATTTACTCAGAAAAATAATTCATAGGGTTCACTAGACCAACCCCAAGGGCCACAACTCAAACAAACTTAAAAAACTCTGCAAGTTGTTATTGGGCTTTTGGAGAAAGACTGTAAGGAGCACAACATTTATTCTAGAAATTTATCTTCCCAGTTCCCTAATATAGCCTGTAGATTAGAATACATGATACCTAAACAATTCCATTGAGAAATGAATCAGACTAGTCATTTTATGTGATATTGAGAGGCAATAGTCTGGTTGCGTAGAAGCTTAGGCTGATAGAATTCCTACTAAAGATTAGAACCACATTTTCTTTACAGAGTAAAGGAAAACAAAATCAGCTAGTGTGAAAAGAATATGTTGACAGATTATTGCCACCAGAAAAAAAGAAGGACTCTATCCTTTTCAGAAAATTAGGGCATTGTTTTCAACAGAAACATGCATGACCCATTTACAACATGGAAGCCTGCTAGTCAGTCCCTAGCAACTCGGAGGAGCCTCTCAGCTCAGTGACATACAGCACTCATCAGAAACAGCTGTATGATCACTGTTAAGGCCTGGCAGCCTCAACAGCTTTGGCAAAGAGCCTTGCATGGCAATATTGCTGGAAGTACCTACCAGGGATATGCTACACCACAATTAAGCTATCGCTTCTGCTGTTGCCATGGCTGTTACTATAGCTACCATTTATAGGGCCCTTGGTTACTAGAAACTTTGTGTATAGTAAGTTATTTAATCCTCAGTGAAGATCACATGTTACTTATGATGTATGATGAGTTCAAAGCACTCAGCTACCTAGCCCAGCACTCTACAATAAAACTTTCTGCAATGATGGAAGTGCTGTATATATGTGCTGTCCAATAGGGTAACCACTTAGCCTCATTATTTATTGAGCTCTTGACTTGTGGCAAATGAAGAACTGAGTTTTTACTTACTTTTAGTTGATGCAAATAGAAATTTAAATAACATATCTGGCTACCACATTGGGACAGTACAGGCCTAGTCCCAGTTCACAGCTATCAAAGAGCAGAAGAAGGGATTTTACTGCAGGATTATCTGTCTCCAAATCATACTTTGAAGATTAGTATTAGTTGGGGTACCCAGAAGGATGTTATCATAGCTGCGTCATTAGAGATTTTTGGTTAGTGCTTCTTTCTTGTATGTGAGCCTAGAGGAACCTGAGTGCTGGTGCCCTGAGCAAACTGACCCTGGCAACTGTGTCTGCAGAAGAAGTGCCACCTACTATGGATATTTTGGTGTAGAAACTCTCTGGTTAAGTCCATTAAGCTAATCAAAAGTGGAGGGAGGAAGCAAAATTAATAGAAAAACGATTGATGCTAGATATTTTCTATTTGTCCTTCCTTCATTGTCTCTATTCTGATCTCCACGGACTGCTTAACCAGGCTTCCTTGTTTCCTGGCTTCAGAGACCTTCCAGTCAGTGGCAGGCTCTACTGAAAGTTGAAGGGTGGCTTAGCAGAGCCCACAGGATTCTGTTAGAGGAAAAAGTTCCTCCTCAATGGTTTTCTTCCCAGCCCCAATTCCCACCAGTCCCTCTCCTTCCCCTTTCCTCAGGGCAGATAACAGCTTCCCACTGCAGGCCAGCTCCAGGTACTTCACAGACTTGTCACAGACTTGGTTTTCCTTGCTCAGCCCACTGGTTTAGTTTTATGAGCTACTCATTTGCTAAATCCTCTTCACCACCCTTTTTGAATGTGCCATTTCTTTCTTTCTTATTGGGGATAAACACACTATTGGATTAATTTAAAGACTAACAATTATTGGCTCACTTATGAGCTAACAACATATAGTGATATGGTCTTTCGTAAAGTGGTTTTCACATATTTTTAGCCACAAGAAAATCCAGCATATTGCAAGGTGTTTCTATGAAAGCTTTGCCAAGAAGCAATGTCGACTTGAACTTTATTTTGATAGTAATGGTCCAAAGAGAATATCTAAATGTGTACTTTTATTGCAGCATTTGCAGTGTTAGTTTTCACATTAAAAAAATGGGGAAAAATCATATACCAGAATAATAGTTTATAATACTTATTTCATGAAGAAAATTATGTAGCCTTTAAAAAATGAGGAATATCTTTAAGTACCTAAATGAAAAGATACCTATGACTTTTGTTTTCCTTTTGGTAGTATCAGAGTTTGAACTCAGTGCCTTACGCTTGTTAGGTAGGTGCTCTACTGTGTGAGCCATGTCCCCAGGCTTTTTCTGTTTTAGGTATTTCTTCTTTTTTTTTTTTTTTAACAAGGTCTTACATTTTTGACTGGGCATGGGACCACAATCCCCTATTTACCTCCCCTATGGCTGGGATTATATCTGTACAGCTCCATGCCTGAATTGTTTGTTGAGACAGAGTCTTGAGGACTTTTTGTCTGTGCTGGCCTTCAACCACTGTCCTCCTAACTTCTACTTCTAGGGTAGCTGAAATCATGTCCATGAGCACTGTGCCTGGCCCCCTCTATGACATATTTTAAAAAGGTAAAAAACAGTTGTCAAACTGTACATGTAATATACTCCAATATTTCTCAAAACAAATGTGAATTCATTTATACAACAAGCATATGTATTGAGTACATTGGGGATTTTTCTAGGCTCTGGAATTCAGCAGAAACAAAACACACGTAATATCCCTGAAATCATGGAGTGTGCGAGCCATGGGAGAAGATGGACAATAAGCTAAATTAGTGAAATATACAATATGTTGAGCTGGGGAGTGTGGCTCAAGTGGTAAGAGCACCTGCCTAGCAAGCATGAGGCCCTGAGTTCAAGCTCAATGCTGCAAAAAAAAAAAAAAAAAAGAAAATATCCACAGTATGTTAAGGTGAAATATGCAGAGAAGGGGTAAAGAGTGTCACACAGGGGTACAGTGTTAAAAGTTCAGGCCTCACAGAGAAGGTGATAGTTGAGTAAATTTCTGACAGAGGTAGGGGGGCAAGCCATGAAAATATCTGGGGAAAGAACCTTCCAGGGAGAGGAAACAGGCCTGGGGCTAAAATCTTTCTTCTATGCTAACTATCAAGTAGTTACCCCTAGAGAATGAGAAAAAATTCTCATTTTTTGAAGATATGTCCTGTTTTAATTTTTTATACTGATTTATTATTTGAATGTTAAAGTAGATGGTAAGTCAGGTTTGGTGGGACTTGCCTGCAATCACAGCACTTAGGAGGCAGAAGCAGAAGGATCTCAAGTCCACGGCCAGCCTGGGCCATAAAGCAAAAATGAAAATAAAAATAAAAGCTAGATGTAGCCGGGCACTGGTGGCTCACGCCTGTAATCCTAGCTACTCAGGAGGCAGAGAGCAGGAGGATCGCGGTTCAAAGCCAGCCCAGGCAAATAGCTTGTGAGACCCTGTCTGGAAAACACCCATCACAGAAAAGGGGCTGGTGGAGTGGCTCAAAGTGTAGGCCCTGAGTTCAAGCCCCACTACCACAAAAAAAGAAAAAAGAAAAAAAAAGCTAGATGTATAAATAAACTTAAAAAAAATTTAAAACAGTTTTATTTTTCAAAGAATCAGTGAACAGAAGACTAAATAAGGGTCTGATACATACCAATGAATTAGACATAATTTTCCAAAAGCTCCAACATTTTCACAGGAAGTGACTCAGAATTTTTGGCCAAAAATGCACATTGACATTGCAGGATTCTGAGTATAAAATCTAATTACAGTGGCCTCAGTGGAACGTCAGTTCCATTTGAAATGGCTACTATAGCAATGAGGGCCCCTCACTGATTATTTCCATCACTTAGTAGACAATATAATCTGTGACAGCAGATTTGCATTTACTTCTATTGAGCTTAAGGAATTTGTATAGGAGGGGATGTCCCATTGTGATTCATTGTCCTTAAATAAACTGTCTTCATAAAAGCTGAGGATGGTCCAAAGCAAGTTGTTAGAAGAAACTGGCCAGTGCACCTTGTCAGCTTCCCCATCATGTAATTCAGATTCAATACTAGTCCTTCTGGCAGGGATCTCGAAGCTCATTGCAAATGACCTCAGCAAGATGAAGCAGGGATTTCCTTCTGTCTGTGCACACTTTTGGCTCATCTTTAAGAACAGTCTTCTCAAGAACCATCGGGCATCTCTCTTTCCTTCCTCCTCACTTCCTCCTTTTCTTTCCATTTCCTTCATAGCTCATGTCTATTTTCCCCCTTCTGGAACATAAATCATCCATTTCATTCTCCTCTAAAATTCCAGTTACCTTCTCCCCATCTCCTCCACCTTTGGACTTTTTCCAGTGTTCTGTTGTCATTTTTCTAATTTATGTTCAATATTCATAACAAACTTGAAATGTAGTTTAATAGATGTTAGATATTTTACCTTCTTTTTTTTTTTTCCAGTACTCGGGCTTGAACTCAGGGCTTCACCTTGAGCCATTCCACCAGCCCTATTTTCGTGAAGGGTTTTTTGAGATAAGGTTTCATGGAACTATTTGCCTGGGCTGTCTTCGAACTGCCATTCTCTTGATCTCTGCATCTTGCGTAGTAGCTAGGATTACAGACGTGAGCCACCAGTGCCCAGCTACCTTCTTTCTTTATGAGGAAAAGAAACAGAAAAATGGAAGGGACTTTTTTTTTTTTTAAATGAATAGAAAGGTTGACCAAGTGGGATGCTATCACTATAATTGAGGTTGAGATGAGCAATGTATAAAGACTAAAGTCTCAGTAAATCTGTGAGGTGCTGTTTCTGTGAGTAATAGTAACGTACTAATTAAAAGAGAACTTTAGAAGAAGTATAGTAAATTTGGGCATTGTGGTGCCAGTCTCCATTCCTGTGCAGAAAACAAATGTTGCCAACTAGTTACGGCCCTCTGACCCGTCTATTCTGGTTGTTGATTCAGGGTGCTTCTTACACAGCACTCCAGGAAGTCACTACCATCTATATTGATAAGGGTGGCTATAACCTGGATGTGAGATGCCCCCCCCCCCCCCCCCCCCCCGCAAAGGCTCATGTCTTCAAGGCTTGGTTCTCAGCCCATGGTGCTCTGGGGAGATGATAGAACCTTTAGCAGGCATGGTCTAGATAGAGGAAGTTAGGTCATTGGGGGTGTATCCTAAAGAGAACCCAGGCCCCTTCCTGTCTCACTCTTTGCTTTCTGGCTGTCATGAGACAAACAGACCGGTACAACATACTTGCACCATGATACTCTGGCTTACCACAGGCTCAAAGCAACAGAGCCAAACTGCGATCTGGAACTTCTGAAACTATGAGCCAAAATAACCCTTTCCTCCTTTTAAGTTGATTATCTCAGGTATTTTGTCACAGTAATAAAAAGCTTACTAACACAAAGGTGAAACTTATTTATCATCCTGCTTTGGAAGAAACTCTTCTATAACCTGTCTTTATGGGTGGACTAGACCCACTCCTCCAGAACCACAAGGTTCTGGAGAAATAATAAACCTCCTTAGTCTTAAGGAAGTTTCTCAGAACTATAAATTTGGAGAACTGGTCAGAGCTTTCCCTAAAGGCACCCACATTTAAAGGGAAGAATTTTTGTACATTTTAAGGGTTCCCCCACCATCACTACCTCTCCAGCTGTAGCATAGACAGTTTCCTGGCTGAGTATAGACCCCTTGGGAGCTGGGGAGAATGGGTGTAGCAGGGAACAAAGCTGAACAGTGGACTGCCATGGCCCCAGCTCTTTGTCTCCTCTCTCTACCTACAACCAGCCTTGGCTTGCCTGCTTCTATCAGTTATCACTAAATGTCCCTGGGTCCACCTCCACTACACAGTACCACCTTCTTACAGTAGTTGCAGGAGTCTTAAGCTAAGGCATGATTTGAAAATATGAGTCAGAAACCTTAAAAATACCAGCATTTATAGCCTAGAGATTCCATTTCTACAAATTAAATATTTGGCCCGTGCACAAAAATGTTATCAAAACATTGTAACAGGAAAAAAAAAAACAGGAAATAATGTTAATCTACAACAATCAGGAATGAATTAGATAAGAACAAAAACTTTATGAAGTTCTGTGCAAAAACTTTAACCCAATGACTTTTGTTTGCAACCTATTATGAAGTATTGCTTATTTGTTTGTTTTGGCAGTACTGGGGTTTGAACTCAGGGCCTTCCATTTGCCAGGCAGGTGCTCTACCACTTGAGCCACGCCCCTAGCCTTATTATTAAATTTTAAATTTTAAAGTAAAATGGCAGGCACTATAACTTTATCATCTGTTTTTGAAAAATGCCATATATGAAATAACCAGTAGCATCTCCACCAAAATATTACCAATGGTTATTTCTGGCATGAGCTTCTGAATTATCTTTATTTTCCTCTTTTCACTTCTCAGTAAGTAAGCTCTGTATTTTCTCAAATGAATCTATGTTTTAAAAAATTTTTTATTAGCATATATTAATGTACTAAATAATGTGTTTCATTATGACATTTTTCATACATATATTTATTGTATTTTGATCATACCCTCCCCCCATTCCCATTTCCCTCTCTGAGCCTCCCTCCACCTGCTCTGCCCCCCTTTCTTGTAAGAAGGTTTGAATATCAGGGTTAGGGATGTAGCTCAGTGATAGAGTGCTTGCTTAGCATTTCAAAAGCCCTGGGTTCAATCCCCAGCACCCCCAATACGTGTTTTAAATCTCAAAATACACTAAAAGTTGTATTTGTTGAAACGATAGCCTCTTTTTCATTAATGATTGCATTAAGTGGGGAAGATTGTCAAGAATTCTGAGGTGTTGTGCACTGTGAATGTACTTGGTTTACAATTGAGTTTTTGTAGTTCTTAGTCCAGTGATTTGGAAAGAGGAGGAGCCCTGGACTTTTAACAAAAATGACAGGTAGTCCATGGTAATAAAGGACTATTGTTTTGACTTCACTTATCCTGTGAGTGATTCATGGGATAGGGATTTTTTTATTTATTCTTATTCTTACTAAATAGAACAATATTGTTGCTCAACACAACACAGCACCTACTGAACAGGTGGTTGTGAGGAACAAATAGGTCGTGAATGGGAGAGTGCTTTGGGGACAGTACAGCGAATCTACAGACACAATGCTATTAAAGAGTACTGTCTTTTCATCCAAATTCTTTACGCTTGAATTGTGTTTCTTTTTTGTTTTGTTTTGTTTTTGTTGGTACTGAGGACTGAACTCAGGGCCTTGAACTTGCTACACAGGCATTATACCCCTTTAGCTCCTCTGCTGGCCCTTTCTGTGTTGATTAATTTTGGCACCAATGGGGTTTGAACTCAGGGCCTCATGCTTGCTAGGCAGGTGCTCTACCACATAAGCCATTCTACCAGCCTTTTTTTGTGATTTTTTTTTTTCTTTTAGATAGGGTCTCACAAACTATTTACCCAGGGCTGGCTTCAAATCATGATCCCCCTGAGCTCTGCCTCCTATTTAGCTAGGATTATAGGTATGAACAACTGGCACCTGGCTGTGTTGATTATTTTTGAAATAGGAGATCACTTTCTGCCCAGGCTGGCCTGGACCACAATCCTCTTATTTATACTTCTTCCAGTAGCTGTGATGACAGGCACATGCCACCATCCCAAGACATTGGTTAAGATGGGGTCTTGCAAACTTTTCTGCCCAAGCTTGCCTTGAACCAAGATCCTTCAGATCTCTACCTTCCAAGTAGCTAGGATTTCAGGTGTGGGCCATGGTGGTGTCTGCACTGTTTTTCTTTTTGAGATAGGGTCTCACTATGTTCCTCAGACTTGCCTCCAGAGCCTCAGCTGTAGAAGAGCTGGGATTACAGCTATATACAACTGCACAAAGGTGGCTGAATTTTTGTACTGGTCCTTTGCAATTGTGTAGACACCATACATATAAATTTTAATTTGTGACTAACATCTGAGTAAAAACAGAACAAATACAACAGAGATATCTTTCTGACCACTGGTTGTTCCCTGTCTCCTCATGAACTTAAATTAGCTTATTGCCAATTGACTTCCTTTGCATTGCAAGGATGAACTAACAACTTTATTTCTTCTCAGTAAAACCAGTCAAAACAGTTCAGAATAAACAGCAAAATCCTAACAATTCTCAAAAGCTCAGTAAATTTGGGGCAGTAGTACTCAACAGACACTCCCACAGCAGCATTACCCAAATAAGTCACGACTTACAAGAACCATGGCCACTTTTGCCTTCACATTCCCTTCCTTTGTTTAAAAAATTAAAATTCATATTTAAAAAAATGTAATGTAGAATAGATTCCTAAAATGCATTCTTTATTATCATATTAATTATTTTCTTCTGATTTAGAGATTAAAATCAAACTATTTTCATGGTCCACTAAAATAAAACTGGATCTAGACACTGTGGCCAGTAGATATGTTGGGGCTGGCATCTTCTGGGAGCTTATTAGAAATGCAAATTCTTGGGCTCTTCCCCAGACTGAATGAACTAGAAACTCAGCAATGTGTGCTTTGACAAGCCTTCCCAGTGATTTTGAAGCACACACGAGTTTGAGAATGGGCTGGTTTGGACAATTCAAAGCTAGGTGGGTAGAACCCCACTCTACAGAAGCTGGCAAGGTTCTTGCTGGCGCCATGTTTCACTGACAAGATAGGCAAATGACCTCCCCTATCTCAGAACTGTTATTGGAGGCAGATTGGGTAATTCATCCTTTTGACCAATGTTGACTCTGTCAAATAGAAAATATTTAAAACCTTGAAAAGCAACGTTATACAGTGGATCCAACCACTCAAATTTAAATAAGAAGAAGAAATTTAAATAATTTTATAGCAATGAACTTTATCTTGAGAAAGAAGAAGTTATACACAGTCTAGATACAGTCCATGTCTATATATAAAGCACAATATGTGTGTTTCAAAAAATCACTGTAATATGCAAAATTGCACAATAAAAACCACAAGCCTTATGGGGTTGGGACACACCATTGTCTGCAACACATAAAAAAACAGATAGGAACCTAGCAAAACCAGTAACGGTTTTCCCTTCTTGGTGGTTAGTAAATGTCTAAATACTACAATAAATATGGCATTTTACATTGACAAGGTCCAGAAGTTTGCTTGTAAAAGTGGGTGTGCATCAGAAGAAACTTAGCTTTTAGTTATTGTGAAATGGTAGAAAGAGAGTTATCCAAAGCAGTTGCCATACTTAGGCATGGACGGATGTGGCTCGTGATACATATGATAAAATAATATAGCTAATATATGGTTGAGGAGTGTGCAGTTTGTGGCTTTGGGAGCAGCCTGGTTCATCTGGGTACAGTTTTCTGCATTCATCTAGGATTTCTCTCATACGAAATCATGCATAAACAAATGCAAAATTTGCATTCTGCTCAAATTGTTCCCTAATAGAATAAATGTATATTCTCCAGCAAGTATTACAGCAGAACTGACTGCATGTGTAATGGCCTAGTTCCATCTACAAATTCCATGTATGAACACTATTCCTGCATTTCAATGTTGATCTTTGTATGTTCTATGAGTTCAATGACACTGTTTTTATATACAACATTAAACGTGAATGGATGAGTAAAAGATAGTGTTGTCTTTGTGCTAATGTAGAATAAATTCTAATAGGAGTAATAGCACATTATTCAAATATGATACTAGGAAATTAACTTTATGCTAATCTAAAACATTTTTGTGTTTAACCAATGTCTACATTTATTGATTCTAAGTAGTGAGTGACAACTAGATTGGCCTTGTTTTTCTCTTTCTTTTCTTTCTTCTCTTTTAATTTTTTTAATTGGTTTTTGAAACTGAGTCTTGCTACATAACCCAGGCTGGCCTGGAACTCATAATCCTCCTCCTCATCCTCCCGAATACTGGGATTGCAGGTATGTGACATGCCGCTTAGTTTGGCCTTGTTCTTCTTTAATCTACACTGGAAAAAAATTGAAGATGAAAGCATATTTTCATTTATGAATTAAAATTGAGACACAAGCTTTGTTAATATAAGTAAGTAAATACTCCCAAGTTCTCTTCTTGTGATACTAAGCATAGGAGTTTTAATCCTTCTGCAAACAATTGTTTTAAGAAATCAAATACAGGCAGTCCTTGATTTTAATATGCACAAATTTTGTTGTTTAGTATATAATACCTGTCCCTGGATGTCATGGGGAAATGCAAAGGGAAACTAAAGTGGAAGATTCATTTAACAGCCTCTGTTAAAATCAAAATAGCCCACCAAGGTCATGGAATGTCAGAAGATGATTTTGAGTGTCTACAACAGTTCCAGGAAAAATAGATCTTTATTTAACAAAGGCCCAGGCCCATACACCATACCCTAAGGGTCAAATGAGCCCAATAATCACCTGTCTATCCTGACCTGTGACCTCAGCCCTGTAGTCTAAACCTAAGGGTAGAAATTTTCATGGGCAATTTCCTATTTCTTTTTCTTTGTTTATTTATTCATTTATTTATTGTTATTTATTCATTTATTTATTTATTGTTTATTCATTCATTTATTTATTATTTATTTATTCATTTATTTATTGTTTGTTATTCATTTATTTATTTATTTATCTGCGGTTTGAACTCAGAGCCTTGTATTTGCAGCACTCTTACCACTTGAGCCTCTCCTCCAGGCCTGGGCAATTTCAATAAAAACTCAAAATCAAAGACCAATATTGTCTTCTCACCCTACAGAAGATCTACTATCAGTCTATTGAAAGTGTATTCCTCCCCAGGACCAAAAAAAAAAAAGAAAGAAAAAAGAAAAAATGTATTCCTTTCCTAATAAACTTTACTATCACTTTCACTAAACAAAAAAGAGAACACTTTAGTTCTCAGTGTTTCTAATGTTTTAACTTACAGTACACTAAATAAAGACCAGTTTTACTGCTTTTTCTTACATACTTTGAACCACAGTGAGATTGTTACATTAACAGTAATGCTAGTATTTTGACAAAAAAAAAATCTTGACGATCACAGAACTACTGGAACTTTCCCATTGATTATTAAGATAGCTTTGCATAGCTCAACTTCTACAGTGCTATGTTTTAAATAAATGTCCCTCAAAGGCCCATGTGTTAAGGACTTGGGTCCCAGCCTCCTAATGGTAGAACCTTTAGGAGGTGGGGCTTAATGGGAGGAAGTTAACTCATTAGGGGAACATTAGGACCTCAGCCCCTTCTGTCTCTCTTTTACTTCCTAGCCACGATGAGGTACCTACCTCTTCCACATGCCCTTACCATAATGTACTGCCTTACCACAAATCAAAAGCAATGGGCTACTAGTCACATGCAGAAAGCTCCAAAACTGTGAGTTGAAATAAATCATTGGGGCTGGTGGAGTGGCTCGAATGGTAGAGAACCTCTTAGTAAGCCTGGCAAAGGTGAGGCCTTGAGTTCAAATCCCAGTACTACCAAAGGAAAAAAAAAAAAAAGAAAGAAAGATATCATTCATCCTTATAGGTTATCTCAAGTACACTGTCACAGTGATAGAAAGCTCACACACACACACACACACACAGAGTTACTTTTGCATCCCACACTACTGTGTCAAGTGATAACTGCCTGCGTAACCCATTGGAAATACAAATTTTCACCTATCAACAGTGGTGATAGATGTGATGTTAACTTTTTAGAAAACTAGGATAATTTTGTGCTACCTAGTGCCAGATGTCCACCCAGAATCATTGTCCTTCCTCTCGCCTATGTTACTATTTAAACACTATCAGAGACACCCATTACACATCAATTGTGAGCCCTTTGGAATTCCTGCAAAGAATGAGAACTGTTTCTTTACTGAAAAGAATTTCATCCCATCAGATGCTCGAGTTCTCAGAACCAAGTTCATCAGTGTTAACTGAATTTTCAGTCAAAATATTTAGTTCAAATAAATATTTTTATAATGTGCTGTGCATTTGTGGATAGCTTTTACCATCTCTAAAAAAATAATGTTGGATACAAATAAGACAGGCATTTTTAACATCTCCTTAGCAATTGTATACCATATCACATTGCAAAAGGTGAATAAGAATTACAAAAAACTCATAGCTTTGGAATAATAATCCTTTATAGATGTTTTGTAAATCACGCTAAATCTACCTTGAGATGAGCTTATTTCAAGAAAAGGATGACCAATTGATGCTTTAAGCATTACCTTTTTAATAATTAGCACTTCTGCCTATATGTATAATTTAGAGACCTAGTAATTCCCTTTTATTAGATAACCAGCCCCACCTTCTTTAATCAGCTGGTGGAAGTAGGATTTTCAGAAAGGTTATTAATCAGATTTACACACAACTGCCAACCACTGTATTTCTAATTGAAGACTTGGTGCTGGCTTTTACAAGGAAGTCAAGTTCAATTGGAAAATAATAAACCTTTGGAGAGCAAGCTCTATTCCTCCCATGAAACCTTTACTGTTAGGATGTGATTTAACATGTTTTACTGCATTGAGATTGTGAGGATTTCTCCTTTTTAATGTTGTTTACTGCAAGCAAATGTTTGTGTTCTCTATGTGCCTACGTGTACATAAGAAATAAATAATCTGGAGAAAAGCAAAACATTTCATTAGTATAACAGTTGTTTATCTTGTAGGAAGGGCAAAACTCAGTTGGATTTTTTTTTTTTTTTTGCTGTTTTTTCCCTCCTACAAATTGACAGCAGTTTTTTCTAAAATTATTGAATTACCACTTGTTTTGACATTATCTAGGCATGCCTTCAGCCAACATTTGGCCACATGTTACCAGAAAACTAAAACTCAGGCAAATCATCTGAGTTCTAAACTACCACATTTTTATAATGTGAATGATTGATTGAAATTTCTTGGGATTCCAGAAAAGCTAAAACCCCTCAATGAGAGCAATGCATGATTTGAATATTTATAAGACAATTGGCAATTCCACAATATGTTTGCTTTAGCAGAAGCAATTAAATACAAAATAACAAAAGTAGGAAATTATACACATGAGTGCAGAAAGAGTAGACTGAGGAAAAAAATAGAAGTAGAAGATATTAAATTACACTGCCATTTGTTTATGCCTGTGTAATATCTTCACCAGAGATGATTAACATAGAATTTTCCCAGTGTTCTGTGTATAAAATGCGTTTGTACATTAATCTTATATGTTTCCTATTCAGAGATCTAATCCTAATTTGCAAAAAAAAGAAGGAAATAGTAACTATCCCTATGTAAAGCAGCATGCTCCGGCTGAGTCCTCTCAGGGAACGTTAGATCCTAATCCCTATCATCAGCCTGGCTGACAATATGAGGCCAGTTTGATACCAACAGGCATGTTTAGTGGCAAAACTGTAATTGAAATATTGCAGTTGAACAAGCCAAGAGGCTGCTTGCTTTCTGTTTCCAGATGTAGAATGCTGTTTCATTAGGAATAGAAAAGGAATGACATTCTTTTAAGTATCTACAGTGTGTGCCGAACACTGTGCCACATGCACAGTGTTTAAGAGCTTCACAACAACCTTGGGCAGTATGTCTACTGCACTAACTTTACAGATGAAGAAACTAAAACTCAAAGATAAATAAACCTCCCAAGCAGAATGTTTCATGAAAAACACATGAGACAGCAGGTACTAAGAGTAGAACACAATTTATGTATTTTTCAAAACCTACCAAGCAAACAATAGCATATATTGTCTAAATATAAAAGTATATGCCGTGATAGTTCACACCTGCAATCCCAACACACAGGGTGTTGAAGCAGGAGGACCATGAGTTTGAGGCCAGCCTGGGCTACTAGTAAGACCCTGTCTCAAGAAGGGGAAGGAGGAGGAGGAGAACAATAGGAAGAGGATGAGGGGGAGGGGGAGGAGGGAGGGAGAGGAGAAGAAAAAAATATTTAGGGACTGAAGGATAATGGGCAGGAATAAGAAATAGCCAAAAATTTGATGGTTCTTTTCTGGTGGAGAGAAATGAGTCAGACAGAAGCACACATTGGGGCTTGCACTCAATTCGTGCATTCTATTTTTAAGCTGGGAACTGAGCAGGCAGGTAATTATTATGTCATTCTCTATACATTTTTTGTATGGTTGAAGTAGTTTGTAATTTAAAAATATTTCAAACTGGTTTTACAAGTTATCGAAAGGCACACAACTATTTAAGAGGAAACAGCTGGATCTGACCCTGAACCTGGTGATTCTTAAAACCCCATGCTCCCAGCTGCCCTTCACACTGGGCTCCAGCTCGACAATACTGAAGCCTTCTTGTGGCTGTAGTTTAACTTGGAGTGAGAGACTGATCAGTTATCTCTTTATGCCTGCACATCATTAAAGATGGTGATCTGGAGAAATACCAAGAACTAAATGCGTGATGTCATGTGTGCTTTCTGAGAAGGAACCCGTGCTTCTTAAAGGTGACAATGGAAGCTCACCATGGTCCTTGCTGCTGCTGCAGCTACTATCATATTCCAAGCTCTCTCAAACAATGGAATGAGACAATATTTAAAAATTAGCTAGTTTATTAGCCACTCAGTGCAGTAATGAAGACAAACAAATTAGCTGTAAAATTCCGTCACATTCATAGTTCCTTTTAGGAGCTATGTCTAGGAATAACTGGATGCTGGCAGCAAAATTAATTTGTGATACACTCTTAAATTGCTGCTATTATTAAGTCTCCTAAAATTTACTTCACAAAATGTTTCTCTTCTCTCCATTCCTTTCCTAATAGCCCAGAGTTCATAGAGGACTATGATTGAATTGAGCCTGGGAAACCTATCTATTTACATATGTCACTTTACACTGCAGATTTATTATCTGTGGCTCAACTAATTAGTATATTCCTAGCACCTAGTATAGATCCTAGCATATGCTAGGTAATTGGTAAATATTTGTTGAATTGAATGAATCCATGTATCAATGAATATGAGAGATATAATCTGGTACTTGCTTTTATTTATTTTATTAGGAAAGTGGCAGAGTAAAGTCATTTAAGAGTCATAGAAAGTGGTCAGTGATTGGAAATAAAGCTGAAGGAGTTAGACCACCTCTCTATAATCTTTTAATCACTTCACATCTAGGATTCTCAGTTTCAACTTCAGAAAAATAGGAGTAATGTCAATGCCTCTCATTTAAGATTGTGAAAATTAAGTGAGATAGTACCTCTAAAGAGCTTAGTATAGTTGTAGGTTCGTAGAACTACTGATTCCCTTAGCAAATAAATAAATGTAAACAGCAGATAGTATTTCTCATATTCATTCAACATGTACTCATCAAATTCAACAATACCTATTAACTACCTGCCATATTCTAGGATCTATGCTCAGTGCTAGGAAGACACTCATTAGTTGAGCCAAAGATAGTGAATTGCAGTAGAAAATAAAGTATGTAATAACTCTAAATTGCTTAAAATATTTCTAGGTGCATAGTAAATGCTCTATAAAATGTAGCTATTATTCATATTATTTTTTAGTTCTGACTAACCTTCATTTTTATGAGAGAGAGTGTTTATACCTATAGCACTGCTCTCTGAGTAGACTTAAAAAACAAACATTTTTATGGAGCTACTATCCTATTATTTTCCTTATCAAAATTTCTGTTTTCTAACAGTGAAGTCACTGCTCACCTACTATTTGCAGAAGAAAAATGACTTTAATCTCAAAGGCAGCATTAAAAATAGGGAAAAAGAAAACAAATCAATAAAGGCAAAGGTCATAGAAACAGATGACTCTCACATAGAGCAATGCTTCTGAGCAAAGGGGATTGAAAACAAAACGTGCAAATAAGCAGGACATCTAGAAGAGAAACTGGATGATCTGGATACCAATAGCTAAGCAATTTTATATTTCAAATCTTTAAAAGTAGCCATGTAACAGAAGAGGTTTGAAATAAAGAGCTATGGCCAAAGATTTCATTTCCTAGGAATGTCTTTTCTTCTCCATAGAAGACAAATTAAATTTTCTCACATGCTCACACACACACACACACACACACACACACACACATTTCACTATACCCTGAATTAATTGTATTCTGAATCAGTTATATTCTTCACCATGGAGAATATAGCAGTTGCTTCAAGAAAAAAAAAACAACAATGAACTAATGAAAGGGTGGGACAAGGGTAAGCAAGTTATTTTCTTCTTATTCCTGTTGATCATCAAATATGGCCAGTATCAGTCATTAAAAAATAATTATTTTAATCAGTTTCAGAATGTTTTACATGATTGTTCTATATATAGGAAGAAGTTGGCAAATTTATTATTTAGGGCAGCAGTTTTGAAACCTTTTATACCATCGTCCTCAATAAATAATGCATTTCTTTGCAACCTAGATGGTCTATTTCATTTCATTTTTTTTTTTAAATATCAGCTGTGACCCACTAGATTTATTTTCACAACCCACTAATGGGTCATGACCCACTGCATTGAAAACACTCTCTTAGGATGTTCTGTTCACATTTTCCCACGGAAGCACTCTGAGCAGCCAGGAAGTAGGGGAAAGTGGGAGGAAGTGGAGAGCGTGGGAGAGGGGCTCTGAGACCCTGCCTCAAGTACAAAATCTTTTTGAAGATTTTTTATTTACCATTAAAATGCATCCAACTTTGACACTCATTTGATAGCAAACATGACCATTAGTTTTCTCTTCAAGGTTTTAAATCCCCCATTTAAATGACCCAGGGCCATATGCTGTGTTTCTCCAGGCTGCCTGTTGTGGCCTGCGACCTGGCTTTGCTGAGGACATCTTCACTGAAGTGCGCGAAGTAGGACAACTGGGTGATGAATTGATCCCCAATAGCACAGGACTTAGCATGGTCTGGAGCCTTTCAGCTGTCTGATGGTTATGATCATAGGATCTGTGGATGATCTCAACAAGATGAGGACATTCCATTCAGTCTGTTGGAATGAAAACCAAGGAGAGATAGACATGGAGACAGGTCAACGTCAGCACAAGCTTTATTTAGAAGAAACCTGTGGAGGGGGTCTCCAGCAGACTCTGGAGCCCACTACCACCAACAGACTGGGGGTAGATATAGGAGGTTGGTGGAGAATTACCAGTGCTTTCTCTAGCACTTCTGGTCTCATCAGTAGAAAAGTGAGCTCCTAACTCCAGGACTCAGATTCTCTTGAGTTCACATCACACACAGAGCTTCCAGGTCACCCAGTGTAGCAGGAAGGAGACAGGCAACAACCAGAGAGGCCACCAGATAAGGGTCAAGAAGTGCTGGTAAAGATGAGCAGGTGACAAAGGTGGAGTCATAGAACCAATCATTTTGAAGGGAACACAGGTAACTCTTCATTTTCCTTGCAGCTGGCTTGACAACAGCTTGATGTCAAACTCCCCCTGAATTGGGCATCACCAAGATCAGAATGGGCCAGACAGAAAATAGAGAGAAGTAAATAAATCAAGGGAGGAGAATCTTTGTTATTTTTAAGTACTTCATCTTCTTACTTTTTATCAAAGGACCCAGTGGCTTGGTTAAAATCCAGAGATGAGATGAAATGAAGTCAGCAGTGTATTCCCTCTGAGAGAAATTCTCTGATAGATCAAGCTTTTCTTTTGTAAAATGATACCCAGAAATCTGGGATTAGGTATATGCATAAATTAAAAAGAAAAAAAGTGAAAAAACTCCAGCGGAGGAAAAAGCCTTTTTATGGTTAATGGATAATTGCCAGTCATTTTCTTTCCTAGAGGCATTTGATGATTCTAAGTATAAGCTGGGCTTGGCATTGGCCCATGCAGAAGGACACCCCAAGGCAAAGGGAAGATGGCTTTGTATGTGGTAGAACTGGATTTCGTATAGTCTTTCAAAGATAAGGAGAAAGAAATTTACCAGCTGT
This sequence comes from Castor canadensis, assembly GCF_047511655.1. Lineage (NCBI taxonomy): Eukaryota > Metazoa > Chordata > Mammalia > Rodentia > Castoridae > Castor > Castor canadensis. The sequence continues at coordinate 130,318,012 of NC_133393.1, read as the reverse complement.
CAGTAAAAAGTCAGGAAGGGACATGTGTTTTTATTTGGCTAGTCTGGCTCCACCTTTGACTGGCGTGAAATAAATAGTTCCTTAACTATATACCTCACAGAAGAAAGGCTGACCCTACAGATGACAGAGCCTCTACTTCTTGAATACACACTGTTAGCATTTCATCAAAACAAGTTACTAGACATGAGAAAAAGCAGGCAAATATAACAAACAAATAACAAAAATAAGCAGCCCCATTAATGATCTAGATGAGTTACTGGACAAGTGTTTCAGAATAACTACCTGATATGTTCAAGAAAATATAGGAAAAGATGATATCCACAAATGAAAGGATGTAAATTTTGAACAGGGAATGAGAATCTGAAAGCAGTAAAATAAACAGATACTTAAAAAAAAAAAACTGAACAGAAATCAAAGAAAAATTTCTTTTATAAAATCATAGCTATAGATAGCTATGGATGGATATGAGAGATGTAACTGAAAAGAGATTTATCCCTGTCTTACAACCCACAGTGGAAGGCTTGCAGTAAGCCAGCTAGACATTAACGTAAACCGTTCTCTCTCTCTCTCTCTCTCTCTCTCTCTCTCTCTCTCTCTCTCTCTCTCTCCTGTACTGTGCTATCCACTGCAACCAATCATAAGCCAGGCCCTGTAACTAAGGTAGATTTCAGCAGAATGCCTTGCTCTAATCTTAAAAAGAGGCCTGTAATTTGAAAAGCTGCAACTTTTTTTTTTTTAAAGTACAATGGGTTCATTTACTTCATGATTATATGAGAAAGTAGATGCGTGGAAATCTGAATTTCCAAGAAGTTGAACACTATATTTCCCTAAAGACATAATAATGAACTCCAAGTTAAAGGAATTATTTCAGGTAGACATAGCCATGTAATAACACTTAATTACCTTTAAGAAAATAAAAAATGCTTAGGTTGGCCACAGAATTTGAATATGATGCTCTAAAATATATAGACATGAAACTCATTGCCTTCTGGGACTTTCCTTCTGACTGACAGAAATACTTAAATCCTGGATTCAAAATGTATAATTAAAACTATTTCAACCTGCCTGTTGTGTTGGCGTATACTTAAAATCCCAGCACTCAGGAGGTGGAGGCAGGAGGAGGAGGCAGGAGGAATTTGAGGCTAGCCTGGGCTATATAGCAAGACCCTGTCTCAAAACAAAACAAAAGTTTCACCTGAAAGCTATTTTTATATATGCATAAAATAAAAAAGGTCAGATTAGATTAAAAAATCCATCTGGTAAAGAAGTTGGAAACATTTCTGGATGACAAGTAAGCACTTGCGGAGTGATTCATGAAAAATAGTTCGATGACATGAAAATGCTGAAGTTTATAAAATGCAGGTTTGGTTTTTCTCGTGCCATGGGCCTAAAGTATGGGGAGAGAAATGCTGTCATCTTTGTCTTTTCATCTCAATTTCCTTCTACTCCTCTGGCTAGAAAGCCTGACAATCATTATGGTGCACCTACTATGGTTTTTAATATTTAAAAAAGTAGCTGGGCACTGGTGGTCCACACCTGTAATCCTAGCTACTCAGGAAGCAGAGATCAGGAGGATTGTGTTTCGAAGCCAGGGTGGGCAAATAGTTCGCAAGATCCTATCTCAAAAATACCCAATACATAAAAAAGACTGGCGAACTGACTCCAGTGGTAAAGTGCCTGCCTAGTAAGCATGACTCCATGAGCTCAAACTCCACCACCACTAATAATAATAATAAATAAGGTAACTGACGGGCTAGAGACTTGGCTCAAGCGATAGCTTGACATACATGAAGCCTTGAGTTCAAACCTGAGTACCACTGCAAAAAAAAAAAAAAAAAAATTAAAAAGTAACTGACGTCTGTATAAATTACTGGTGGGTAGTAAAGACTGATTTGAAGCGATTATTAGGGACATTAGTGTGTCCTAGAAATCAACATGGTAATGTTCAAAAATGTAAGTACTTTTTTTATATGGTATGTTCTCACATTAGTCACTCATTTTATCTCCACGATTATGTTACACAAGAAACAGAGTTCCCCTATCTCAGTATACTAAGGAACTGAAGAGCAGATTTGTGCTGTGCTCCAGACTAGGGAGCACCCCTAAGTTTTCATAGCACTTACTATGGTCATAATTAATTAACAATAATTAATGCCTCCACTGTGAACTTCCTGGGAGCATCTAACACAATTAGCACAGAAGGGGTGGCCCAAAGAGGTCTGATGATTGAATGAATGTCCCATAGGAAATAAAGGACAGAACCAAGATTTGAATCTCCATTTTCTACTGGAAACCCCTTGTTCCTTCCACTCCGTCAAGATAAAGGGCCGGCATGATGCATCTTCAAAGTACATTCTAGAACCAGACTACCTGAGTGGAAATCTTGGCTCTACTAAGTACCAGCTATGTGACTTGGGCAATTACTTGTTGACTCTTTCTTATTTTTCCTATCTGTGAAATAGGGATTATTAGCATAACCTCACTGGAGTTGTGAGGGTTACATTAATCTACATACAACACATCGAACAGGCCTTCATGTGGTGAGTGCTAAATAGGTGTAGTCTAGAACTACCACTGTCAACACAGCTACTACTCCCATTGTTATTAAAGTGAATCTTTCAACACTTCTCAAAATGTACCTTGCTTTTCCTTGATCTAGGTCTAACTCTTAAATAAGAAATATTCTTCATGAGCAGTATTTGTCAAACTGTCTTTATATTCAGAGAATCTGCACCAGGCAATTTTCATAGTTCTATTTGTGATGCTTCCAAAATGCCAGGACCAGGGAAGTGGGAGGAGGGCAGAGCCCACAAATACATTCATCCCAAACTGGGAGCTGAACACCTTTTGCATTCCAATCATCTCTCAATCCTCCTGAGCCATACTAGCTGCCCTGGGGGTTGTTTCTCTCTGCGTCTGACTTACTTCCTAAGACTTGGCAAATGGAAAGCTGTCCTTGCCAGTCATCCTACCACGTACCTTTTACAGCTTCTGTTGTCAATGAATCAAAGGACAGGCATGGAACAGGGAGAGGCAGCACCCTCAGAAGGAGGCTATGAGAGGTGCAGATCTCAACAAGGAGAGCACCCAGTGTTTGAAGCTAATCCCCTGAATGATCATCTCTTTAATCTTAGGTGAGTCCCTTCACCTCTCTCACACTCAGTTTCATAATCTATAAATTAGTTTGGTTTAATATATACCTCTGGAATTATTGCAAAAAATTTTGATTAGTTAATTAATTTATTCAAAAGCCCATTGTACTGAGTGCCAGTGGCTCAAAGCCTATAATCCTAGTTACTTGGGAGGGTGAGCTTGGGAGGATCGTGGTTGGAGGCAAATAGTTCATGAGACCTGCATCCCCAAAATAACTAGAGCAAAATGGGCTAGAGGTGTGGCTCAAGTGGTAAACCACCCATTTTGGAAGCACGAAGCCCTGAGTTCAAACCCTAGTACCACACACAAGCAAAAAAACCCATGGCAAAACATCTAATCTTTAAAAAAACACTTGAATTGGAAACTAACTCTAAACCCCTTAATAGCCAACCTCCAGAAAAACTCATTTGTCCTTTAACCCTTGGGGAGCATTTTTTTAGAAATGGATGCAATTTATGTTGCCCACAAAGGTAGCATCATCTGCAGAGCTGGTATGTATTTGCGCTTCCATTCTGTTCAATCCCTTCTTCAAGGAAACCTAGTTTTCCCATGGTCTCACTGTCTTCCTCTTCTTTCTGCCTGTTGATTTACAGCTTCTTCTAGACCTGCTGTACACACCTGTATCTTCAGCAAAGACTGCTACCCTTCCTCATCCTGCCCAAGCCCCTCATCAACCTTGGGTTTGTTCCTTTTCTACTTTGTCCCAGGGGAATAACCTTTTACTATTATTAAAAAATAGAAACAAAAACCCTCCATAATCTAGGCTTTATGGGAAATGCAAAAGTAAAAGGCAAGTTTGCTGCTTGCTACAATGTCAAGCTTTCTTTAATTCTCCTCCAAGCTCTGATCTCACAATTCTGTGTTAGCATGTAGCTGCATCTTTAGTCTGCTGTATGACACAATTGTATGATGCAATTTTCCATAAACACATATTAGTTGGTTCAAAATAGAAACTTATTTATTTTATTTATAGAAATGGGCCTTGAAATCATTTTCTGATCATTCTAACTATGAACTTTTCTGATAAAAAAAAAAAGTAGGTGATAAGAAACAGTTGAAGGCCAGGTCCTTGTGGCTCACGCTTGTGATCCTAGCCACTCAGGAGGCCGAGATCAGGAGGATCATGGATTGAAACCAGCCTGGACAAATAGCTTGCAAGACCGTATCTTGAAAATACTTGATATAAGAAAAAAAAAAACAAAAAACAAAAAACAGGGCTAGCAGGGTAGCTCAAGTGGTAGAGTACCTGTCTAGAAAGAGTGAGGCCCTGAATTCATAACCCAGTATTCCCCTCCCCCCCAAAAGAAAGAAAGAAAGAAAGAAAGAAACAGTTGAAGGTTTATAGTTAAAGCTATGAAAGCTTCAAATGCAGATGGAAGATGAAACTTTAGCAGTATTCATGGGGTTCCTTGGCTAGGATTTAGAATAAGAATGGATGTCTTCCTCAGATGAAAGCCCAATTATTTTCTTCCTTTAGCAATGGATACAGTGGCTTCCTTTAGCTAGGTAAATAACTTTGGAGAGAAATGAAAGGGACTTTGCAGGTTTGTAGTTCAATGGTATCAGATATATGAGTACCAACACTTAAGTCAGGGATTAATTCTGAATAATGCATTACTTCACTTCTTGGAGTATGTTTTAAGATTCTGATGTTCTACAAAACCGAAATCACAATCTCTATTATTCTTCACAGAGTTATTAATAATATAGTATAGTTTGGTGTAAAGCTCTTAATGCATGTTTTGTTCTTTTATTTTGACTTTTCTTATGAAGAAATCTGCCCAATTCTCTTTCCTCACCTGTGGGGAAGTCTGAATTATGAGTTAATACATACAGAAAAGTGAGTGATGTTTGGGCCCTGAGTAATAAGTCTGTGTTTTGGCATTCCCCTTTCTCTAAGTACTGACATGCAAGGTGATCTCCAGCTCTGCAAATACTGAAAGTTACGTCCAGCCTGGACTGGATATCCAACATAACCTTCTCTGCCCACTCTGAATCACTGTTGATTCCTCCACCAGAGCTGCCTTGTGATATCAAAGATCATATCACTGTCTCACTTAAAATCCTTTTCAGGACCAATAGTATAGAGCAAATACTCATAAAGTTTGCTTCCCACCACCTTTCCTGAGAACCTGCTGGCCTGCCTTCACATTTTCACCTTCCTCTCCCAACACACAGTCTTTTGGCTTCCATGTCTTTACACGATGGCTCTAAAATGTCCCCCCTTGATCACGTACCTACCACCATCCAGCTTCTTCTGATTAGTGCTCAATCATCCTTTAATGAAGGCAGCTTCTGCCTTAATCAATCATTTCCTGATTTTTCAATCTGTGACTAGAATATTTCCTTCTCTTTCCCTACCCTAATGTCTTATAGCATTGTATATAACAATTTACACATTACTGGTCTCTATTTTTACCACCAAGGCTAAGAAATAAGGAGTTATTTTATAAAAGTGAAACAATAAAATAGCATATGAATGGAAATAAATGCTCCAAGAATAACCAGCGTCTTTGTCTACTGACCAATTAATTATTCATTTTCATTAGGAATTATGTTCAAGCTTTATGAATGCTTGAAAACAGTAACTTCTTTTCTGAATTCAAATTAGTATTAATATTTAGTAAGACTTCAAGAACAAAAATATACTCTATTGGGAGCCTATCAGTATATCATGTACTATTTTATGAGACTGTGCTAGAAATTTAAATAACAAAAACTAATCCAGTTCATGAACGTTTAGAATTGACCTCCACCATTATAGCTATGTTTAGAATATTAAGAAACAAAGACTGGGTGCAAGTCAGGTGCCAGTAGTTCACTCCTGTAATCCTAGCTACTCAGAAGGCAAAGATCAGGAGGATTGAGGTTTAAAACCAGCCTGGGCAAATAGTCTGTGAGACCCTATCTCGACAAAACCCTTAACAAAAAAAAAAAGGGCTGGTAGAGTGACTCAAGTGTAGGCTCTGAATTCAAACCACAGTAGTGCAAAAAAAAAAAAGACTCAGTGGAATGGCTGGCACCCACCTGTAACCCCACTACTCAAGAAGCCAAGGCAAGAGAATTGGTGAGTTTGAAACCAACCTCAGCCAAATGTGGGACTCAGTCTCAAAAAAACAATTATTTAAAGGTTGGTAGGTAAATTATTAATTAATTATTATTGGCATTGTGTGTAGAAGCAAGTACTTTCATATGCAGGAAAGGCTGGGCTATTCTGTGTAGGAACTGAGGTTGCAGACTCAGCCTGCCTGGGCTCAAAATAGATCTCTAACATTTACGTGGGTTGAATTCTTGGAGAAGGTAATTGGTCACTCCGTATATCAATTTTATTATCTGCAAAATGGAGCTAAAACCTACTTCACAGGGTTGGGGTAAGGAATAAATTGGAAAAACTCATCTACAGAATGTAGCAGTCAATTTTCAATAAATATTAGCTGTTATTATAATTAGCCTAATAATAAGATAATAAGCCTACTTAACCAACGAAAGACACAGAGTCACTCATATAATATAATTCATATTATACAATACACTATGCAGCACAGCTGAATCATGGAGTCTCAGAACCTGGTTAAAACTTTAGACCCTAAAGAAGGGTTGGGAGGAAAGGATCAGAACTCTGGAGTTCCAGGATGGCCTACCTGGTTGCTTGCACATGGTAGAAGAGGAGCCAGGACAAGCAGCTTTGTAGGAATGTAGGAGCTCACTCTGTACTAGGTCCAGAGAAAGCTCTCACTCAGAGCTTTCTTTTCACTCCACAGACAGAAGAAAACAAGCTAGAATATGTAAGCTACAAAGCAATTTAGATTTCTTTTTTTTTTTTTTTTCATTTTTCTTTTATTATTCATATGTGCATACAAGGCTTGGTTTATTTCTCCCCCATGCCCCCACCCCCTCCCTTACCACCCACTCCACCCCCTCCCGCTCCCCCCCTCAATACCCAGCAGAAACTATTTTGCCCTTATCTCTAATTTTGTTGTAGAGAGAGTATAAGCAATAATAGGAAGGAACAAGGGGTTTTGCTGGTTGAGATAAGGATAGCTATACAGGGCATTGACTCACATTGATTTCCTGTGCGTGGGTGTTACCTTCTAGGTTAATTCTTTTTAATCTAACCTTTTCTCTAGTTCCTGGTCCCCTTTTCCTATTGGCCTCAGTTGCTTTAAGGTATCTGCTTTAGTTTCTCTGCATTAAGGGCAACAAATGCTAGCTAGTTTTTTAGGTGTCTTACCTATCCTCACCCCTCCCTTGTGTGCTCTCGCTTTTATCCTGTGCTCAAAGTCCAATCCCCTTGTTGTGTTTGCCCTTGATCTAATGTCCACATATGAGGGAGAACATACGATTTTTGGTCTTTTGAGCCAGGCTAACCTCACTCAGAATGATGTTCTCCAATTCCATCCATTTACCAGCAAATGATAACATTTCGTTCTTCTTCATGGCTGCATAAAATTCCATTGTGTATAGATACCACATTTTCTTAATCCATTCATCAGTAGTGGGGCATCTTGGCTGTTTCCATAACTTGGCTATTGTGAATAGTGCTGCAATAAACATGGGTGTGCAGGTGCCTCTGGAGTAACAGTCTTTTGGGTATATCCCCAAGAGTGGTATTGCTGGATCAAATGGTAGATCGATGTCCAGCTTTTTAAGTAGCCTCCAAATTTTTTTCCAGAGTGGTTGTACTAGTCTACATTCCAACCAACAGTGTAAGAGGGTTCCTTTTTCCCCGCATCCTCGCCAACACCTGTTGTTGGTGGTGTTGCTGATGATGGCTATTGTAACAGGGGTGAGGTGGAATCTTAGTGTGGTTTTAATTTGCATTTCCTTTATTGCTAGAGATGGTGAGCATTTTTTCATGTGTTTTCTGGCCATTTGAATTTCTTCTTTTGAGAAAGTTCTGTTTAGTTCACATGCCCATTTCTTTATTGGTTCATTAGTTTTGGGAGAATTTAGTTTTTTAAGTTCCCTGTATATTCTGGTTATCAGTCCTTTGTCTGATGTATAATTGGCAAATATTTTCTCCCACTCTGTGGGTGTTCTCTTCAGTTTAGAGACCATTTCTTTTGATGAACAGAAGCTTTTTAGTTTTATGAGGTCCCATTTATCTATGCTATCTCTTAGTTGCTGTGCTGCTGGGGTTTCATTGAGAAAGTTCTTACCTATACCTACTAACTCCAGAGTATTTCCTACTCTTTCTTGTATCAACTTAAGAGTTTGGGGTCTGATATTAAGATCCTTGATCCATTTTGAGTTAATCTTGGTATAGGGTGATATACATGGATCTAGTTTCAGTTTTTTGCAGACTGCTAACCAGTTTTCCCAGCAGTTTTTGTTGAAGAGGCTGCTATTTCTCCATCGTATATTTTTAGCTCCTTTGTCAAAGATAAGTTGCTTATAGTTGTGTGGCTTCATATCTGGATCCTCTATTCTGTTCCACTGGTCTTCATGTCTGTTTTTGTGCCAGTACCATGCTGTTTTTATTATTATTGCTTTGTAATATAGTTTGAAGTCAGGTATTGTGATACCTCCTGCATTGTTCTTTTGACTGAGTATTGCCTTGGCTATTCGTGGCCTCTTGTGTTTCCATATAAATTTAACAGTAGATTTTTCAATCTCTTTGATGAATGTCATTGGAATTTTGATGGGAATTGCATTAAACATGTAGATTACTTTTGGGAGTATAGACATTTTTACTATGTTGATTCTACCAATCCATGAGCATGGGAGATCTCTCCACTTTCTATAGTCTTCCTCAATCTCTTTCTTCAGAAGTGTATAGTTTTCCTTGTAGAGGTCTTTCACATCTTTTGTTAGGTTTACACCTAGGTATTTGATTTTTTTTGAGGCTATTGTAAATGGAATTGTTTTCATACATTCTTTTTCCGTTTGCTCATTGTTAGTGTATAGAAATGCTAATGATTTTTCTATGTTGATTTTATATCCTGCTACCTTGCTATAGCTATTGATGATGTCTAGAAGCTTCTGAGTAGAGTTTTTTGGGTCTTTAAGGTATAGGATCATGTCATCTGCAAATAGGGATATTTTGACAGTTTCTTTACCTATTTGTATTCCTTTTATTCCTTCTTCTTGCCTAATTGCTCTGGCTAGGAATTCCAGTACTATGTTGAATAGGAGTGGAGATAGTGGGCATCCTTGTCTGGTTCCTGATTTTAGAGGGAATGGTTTTAATTTTTCTCCGTTAAGTATAATGCTGGCTGTAGGTTTGTCATATATAGCTTTTATAATGTTGAGGAACTTTCCTTCTATTCCTAGTTTTCTTAGAGCTTTTATCATGAAATGATGTTGGATCTTATCAAAGGCTTTTTCTGCATCTATTGAGATGATCAAGTGGTTTTTGTCTTTGCTTCTGTTAATGTGGTTTATTACGTTTATTGATTTTCATATGTTGAACCACCCCTGCATCCCTGGGATGAAGCCTACCTGGTCGTGGTGAATAATCTTTTTGATGTGTTGCTGAATTCGATTTGCCATTATTTTGTTGAGGATTTTTGCATCAATGTTCATTAAGGAGATTGGCCTATAGTTCTCCTTTTTGGAGGTGTCTTTGCCTGGTTTTGGGATAAGTGTAATAGTGGCTTCATAAAATGTGTTTGGCAGTTTTCCTTCCCTTTCTATTTCATGGAACAGTTTAAGGAGGGTTGGTATCAGTTCTTCTTTAAAGGTCTGATAGAATTCAGCAGAGAATCCATCAGGTCCTGGACTTTTCTTTTTGGGGAGACTCTTGATTGCTGCTTCAATTTCATTTTGTGTTATAGGTCTATTCAGGTGATTAATTTCCTCTTGGTTCAGTTTTGGATGATCATATGTATCTAGAAATCTGTCCATTTCTTTTAGATTTTCAAATTTATTTGAATATAGGTTCTCAAAGTAGTCTCTGATGATTTCCTGGACTTCCATGGTGTTTGTTGTTATCTCCCCTTTTGCATTCCTGATTCTACTAATTTGGGTTTTTTCTCTCCTCATTTTAGTCAGGTTTGCCAGGGGTCTATCGATCTTGTTTATTTTTTCAAAGAACCAACTTTTTGTTTCATTAATTCTTTGTATGGTTTTTTTGGTTTCTATTTCGTTGATTTCAGCTCTTATTTTTATTATTTCTCTCCTTCTATTTGTTTTGGGATTTGCTTGTTCTTGTTTTTCTAGGAGTTTGAGATGTATCATTAGGTCATTGATTTGGGATCTTTCAATCTTTTTAATATATGCACTCATGGCTATAAACTTTCCTCTCAAGACTGCCTTAGCTGTGTCCCATAGGTTCTGGTAGGTTGTGTTTTCATTTTCATTGACTTCTAGGAACTTTTTAATTTCCTCTTTTATTGCATCAATGATCCATTCTTCATTAAGTAATGAGTTATTTAGTTTCCAGCTGTTTGCATGTTTTTTGTCTTTACTTTTGTTGTTGAGTTCTACTTTTACTGCATTGTGGTCAGATAGTATGCATGGTATTATTTCTATTTTCTTATATTTGCTGAGGCTTGCTTTGTGCCCTAGGATATGATCTATTTTGGAGAAGGTTCCATGGGCTGCTGAGAAGAATGTATATTGTGTAGAGGTTGGGTGAAATGTTCTGTAGACATCTACTAGGTCCACTTGATCTATTGCATATTTTAGATCTTGGATTTCTTTATTGAGTTTTTGTTTGGATGACCTATCTATTGATGATAATGGAGTGTTAAAGTCTCCCACAACCACTGTGTTGGCGTTTATATATGCTTTTAGGTCTTTCAGGGTATGTTTGATGAAATTGGGTGCATTGACATTGGGTGCGTACAGATTGATGATTATTATTTCCTTTTGGTCTATTTCCCCTTTTATTAGTATGGAATGTCCTTCTTTATCTCGTTTGATCAATGTAGGTTTGAAGTCTACTTTGTCAGAGATAAGTATTGCTACTCCTGCTTGTTTTCGGGGGCCATTGGCTTGGTAAATCTTCTTCCAGCCTTTCATCCTAAGCATATGCTTATTTCTGTCGGTGAGATGAGTCTCCTGTAAGCAACAAATTGTTGGATCTTCTTTTTTAATCCATTTTGTCAAAGGGTGTCTTTTGATGGGTGAATTAAGTCCATTAACATTAAGTGTTAGTACTGATAGGTATGTGGTGATTCCTGCCATTTAGTTATCTTAGTTGTTTGAAGGTTTGATTGTGTGTACCTAACTTGATGTTACTCTCTACTGTCTTGCTTTTTCTTATCCTGTGGTTTGGTGCTGCCTGCCTTTTCATGGTTAAGTTGGGTGTCACTTTCTGTGTGCAGGATCCCTTGCAGAATCTTTTGTAATGGTGGCTTTGTGGTCACATATTGTTTTAGTTTCTGCTTATCATGGAAGACTTTTATTGCTCCATCTATTTTGAATGATAGCTTTGCTGGGTAGAGTATCCTGGGGTTGAAGTTATTTTCATTCAGTGCCCGGAAGATCTCACCCCACGCTCTTCTTGCTTTTAATGTTTCTGTTGAGAAGTCTGCTGTGATTTTGATGGGTTTACCTTTGTATGTTACTTGTTTTTTCTCTCTTGCAGCCTTCAATATTCTTTCCTTAGTTTCTGAACTTGTTGTTTTAATGATGATATGTTGTGGAGTAGTTCTATTTTGATCTGGTCTGTTTGGTGTCCTGGAGGCCTCTTGCATTTGTATGGGAATATCTTTCTCTAGATTTGGGAAATTTTCCGTTATTATTTTGTTGAATATATTACGCATTCCCTTCGCTTGCACCTCTTCTCCTTCTTCGATGCCCATGATTCTCAAGTTTGGTCTTTTGATGGAGTCAGTGAGTTCTTGCATTTTCTTTTCACAGGTCTTGAGTTGTTTAATTAGTAGTTCTTCAGTTTTTCCTTTAATTACCATTTCATCTTCAAGTTCTGAGATTCTGTCTTCTGTTTGTTCTATTCTGCTGGATTGGCCTTCCGTTTTGTTTTGCAGTTCTGTTTCGTTCTTTTTTCTGAGGTTTTCCATATCCTGGCTGTTTTCTTCTTTATTGTTGTCTATTTTTGTCCTGAGTTCATTTATCCATTTATTCATTGTGTTCTCTCTTTCACTTTGGTGTTTATACAGTGCTTCTATGGTTTCCTTTATTTCTTCTTTTGCTTTTTCAAATTCTCTATTTTTATTGTCTTGGAATTTCTTGAGTGTCTCCTGTACATTTTGGTTGACCCTATCCAGTATCATCTCTATAAAATTCTCATTGAGTACTTGTAGTATGTCTTCTTTTAAATTATTCTTGTAGGCTTCATTGGGTCCTTTGGCATAGTTTATCTTCATTTTGTTGGAGTCTGGCTCTGAGTTTCTGTTCTCTTCATTCCCCTCTGGTTCCTGTACTAATTTTTTGCTGTGGGGAAACTGGTTTCCTTGTTTTTTCTGTCTTCCTGTCATTGTCCTTGGTGTTGTTACTGTCCCTGTACTGTGTGTAATTAAGTATTTTCTAGCTTGTAATAATAACAATGGTAATATTGAGAATGGAAGAGTGAGCTGAGATGGAAAGCAAGAAGTTAAAGAAAAGGGGAAAACAAATATACAGACAAGAGGGAGAAAGCAGAACAAGGTATCAGACAAGAGAGTTTCAAAGGTATAAACAGGGAGTGTTAGTGTACTAATCGACAGTAAGCTGAACAGACAATAGAGTGACAGAGAGAGGATTGAAAATCAAAGATAAAAAAATAAAAAATAAGTATATGAAAGTAATATCTATTTATAAAAATGAATTAAAATAAAATGGAAAATAGGAAATTAAAAAAAACAAAAAAAACCAAAAAACCAAAAAACTTCCAAGTTTATATGCAATGCAATTTCAGTCTTAATAATTTGGATGTCCGTCTCAATCTCCAGTCCTGGAGTTGGTGCCTCAGATGTTGTTCTGTAGTTGTCTCATCAAAGGGGATGCATAAAGTAGAACAAAACTACACTCACACACACACAGAAGAAAAAAAAAAAAAAAGCCCCACCAAGTGTCCCCAGTTCAAATGCAATACAGTTTCAGTAAGTTTTTCGGCTTGCAGGTGTAATTCGGTTGTTCTCTATCAAAGGTAGGGAGAAAAAGAAAAAAAAGCGTCTGGAGGCAGTTCTGAGAGTGGTATCTGCAACTGTGGCTTGCCTGCCTGCTGCTCTCAGCCTGTAGCTGGCGGCGTTATTTATGCAGATCTCTGGGGTGAGCTTAGCACTCACCTGGTCCCACAGGCTTTGTTTGCTCAGAGTTCTCCTGTGCGGGGGAGGGGGGCCTCTGCTACAGGCTTTTCCCTTTCCAAGCAGTGGGAAAGGCGACACTGCCCCGCGTTGTCAGGCCTGCGTGTTTATTTACAGTTCACGTGGGAAGTGGGTCTTCCCTCCTCTCACAAGCGTCCCCGCTCCTGGTTGCTGGCGCGCCCCGCTCCCGCCAGAGCCTCTCCGCCCCGCCCGGCTCGTTTATTTACAGTCCCGGGAAGGATTCCCTTCCCCCAATCTTCAGCGCTCAGGGCGCCCCACCCTCTTTCCAGCGTGTCTTAACTGTTCTTATTGCTTAGTACTCAGTTTCTCTTTTTTTCCCGGGTGGAGGTCAGTCTGTCCAGGGGGCTATGCTGCTCTGGCCCAGGCATGTCTGTGGGGGAACCGCGGTACCGCGAAGCTCACCTGGTCCGCGTCTTCCCAAGCCGTATGGGCGCCGGCCCCTGGCGGCCCGGGGGCCTCCTCGGTTCTCCGTTTAACGTGAAGTGGAGATTCTCTGCGCCGGCTGGAGATGTGGAGGAGTCAAAGTTATGCCTTTTCTCGGTGATTATGCCTGCAAAGTGTGTCTCCAGCGTCTCTCCAAGATTTCACTATAGGAGGGTCGCTTTCTGCTTCCTACCTCTAGCCGCCATCTTGGAATTCTTCGCAATTTAGATTTCTAATACTAATTTTAATAGATACTTTATTAGCATCTATTTCCTACAGATGCTATTTAAACAGGATTCTTTACAAAGATTAGAAAATTCCATAGTCTTAGGCACATTTCCATTCCCAGAAGGGAAATTCTTTTCATTAAAAAATGTAACTGACCATAATAATTGTACATATTTATGAAGCACAATGTAATGTTTCAATACATATAAACAATGTGTGATGATCAAATTTGAATAATTAGTATATCCATTACTTCAGACATTCATTGTTTCTCTGTGATAAGAACATTTAAAATCTTCTAGCCATTTCAAAACATACAATAGATTATTAATTTTTTTAAAGTAACAGGTATTTTGGGATTTACTATACATCTCTGTTTACTTGTGCATATGTTTGACACTATTTTGAACATTTTTAAAATGTTAAAGGAGGAATCAGATGCGGTGTCACATACTCATATTTTCAATGCTCAGGAGGCTGAAGCAAGAGGATGGACAGTTCAAGGACAGCCTGAGCTACAAAACTAGACCCTATCTCAAAAGAAAATAAAAGTGTTAAATGTAAACAGCACAGAATTTATTTTTCTGTATCACAACATTGTGTTGACTTCTGGGCTTTGCTTGATGGACTAGCTGGGATTTAATTTTCCTTATGCAAAATCTGCCATTTTGATTGTCTTCTTGGGTAATAATGCTTTTGGTTTTTATTTTACTTTGAATAATAAGTTCTTACACATGGGTCAATTTTCCTTTATTGCTTATCTCTCTTGCCAATTTTCTTATTGCTGTTGCCTGCTATTCCTATGAAAATGGAAGTCAAGGGTTCAATCACTATCATCATGGAATTTTGAAGCTCTTACCTCTACAAGCGGATTCAAGAAGGGCCTCACACTACTACAGACCAGTTCTGGAGATTTGGAGGCTAACTGTGTGGGACAGGTTATTCTCTTCCAGAGGAAAGAAAAGATAGTCTTGGGCTCTTTTTTTCCTAGAAGAGAAGGTGGTAAAAGTTGGGGCCTATGGTTGATGGCAGATGCAAAAATTTAGGAGTAGTGAAAGATAGCAACTTGAGAGTCCATGACAGGGCTCCAGAACAAAACCTAGAAAATCCAGATAGAGAAAAATCTGAGCAACAATAATCAGGGATGGAGACTGGCATAGTGTACCAAGAATCTAACACACGATGGTTCATGGTCTTTCCTTTGCACATTTGAATTCTTTAGTTTCTTGGTTTTACTAGCTCATTACCATGGGTAGCTAGAAATTCTCTCTGAGGTTTATATGAAGAGTTTCTTGACTTTCTGATACATTCAAGTAAAAATAAAACAAAGTAACACAAAACCCCAATCAAGCAAATTAATGCAGATTTCTTTGGGCAGAAGAGTAGAGCAAAGAATAGCTCTATTTAAACACTTGTCTTTATAGACTCAGAGTTCATTAAAGTAAAAAAACTCCACAGTGGAGTAAGCCATACAGTTACTATGCACAGAGAATTGAATGGGCAAAGAAAAAGTAGTTCTTTTTTTTATTCTGTAACTAATCAATTCTTTACCAAGAACCCTAACCCCCAGTGGGAGAAGAAGTGGCAGATTTATTTTGCCTTCTTTTTAAAAAAAATTTTTTTTATCATTTTTGTATCTACTCATATGGTGGGAGATTTTAAATATACTGAATAAAGGCGTCTCAGTAGATTTCCATTTGAATAGTCTCTTCTGAATGACTTACAGTATTTCAGATAACTTCACAATCTTTTATATTTTTCTTTCCTTCTCCTTATTCATCTGTGTATAGATGAATCCACAGACGTCATCTGTGTATGGGTATTGACAGCTCACAGTGTGGTAAAAACTTTGAGGGAGCCTCTATCTGCAGACTAGCAGAAGGTCTTCCATAGTTTCTAACATGAAATTGCTGGTCTGTTTTCTAGACTACTATTGTCCGGGAGATGACTGGCTCCTCTAAGCCTCTAGCTTACTAGAACTTACATCCAAATTCTGGACTGTCAACATCCAGCAGCAAAAGTCCCTGTGCTGGGCAGACTTACTTCCAATTTCTGGACTCAGCTGATCCTCCACACTCAGCACTTCTGTATGGCTCATCAGGACACTTGGGAACATGGAAAGTCCCTGCACAAATGTTTACACTACTAAGAAAAAGGGGAACTTTTGCAGATTTGTCTACAGTTGCCTCCTGTTGGTAGTATTCTTGTTCCAAGTCATGTTGGACACAGCTCCATACCAGAGGATGGGCTCTCTTTAAAACCCTCACACCCTCTGTGTTAGTCCATTCGAGCTGCTCTAAGAGAATGCCATGGACTACATGGTGGATCAAGAGAAATTTGTGTCTCCCAGTTCTAGAAGCTGGGAAGTGTAAGACTGAGTCACAAATGGATCTGGTGTCTCACAAGAGCCCATTTCCTGACTCACAGATGGTACCTTCTCACAGTGTCATTGAATGGTGGAAGGAGTGAGGAGTTCTCCTGGGTCTCTTTTTTAAGGACGTTAATTCCATTCTTGAAGTTTATGCTTTCATGATCTAATCACCTCCCAAAGTCTCCACCTCCAAATACCATCACATTGGGGATTAAGTTTCAACATAGAAATTTTAGGGGGACATGAACATTCAGTCACAGCACTTCTTCAGATTACCTTGCTGAAGGATAGGTAGAAGCTTTAAAAAGATATAATGCATCAAAATGAATTCATCATATTCTCCTCTGTCCAGGATTCTGGCCCAAGAGAAAGAAATTGGTGTCAGGACATAGATATAGATTGTAAGCTTCTTGACCTGCTCTCTATTTCACTCTCCCTGCATGTATCACTGGAGTAGAAGGAATAGACTTTCTCCTATGCAACCCTCTGGCATTGACTTCCTCTCTGTCATAGTATCATTCTCCCAAAATGCCCTACAGCTCTGTCTAAATGGTAGAAAAGGAATTCTCACTAAACTCTAGAAGAAACTCCATAGTAGGACAACCTGGTCTTTTAATATTAAGGGATGCCAACAGAGTTTTAGAAATAAATTGCTTCCTCATTGTAAAGTCTAGCTTAAAACACTTCAGTTTGCTGAGGACTCTAAAATACCCTGCTCTGAATCTCAAGAACAAACTGTTTGCTGGCAGAGTGACTCAGGTGGTAGGTACAGCACCTGCCTACTAAGCTTAAGGCTGGGGCGGGAGGATCACGAATCTGAGGCCAACTTAGGTCACACAATGAGACCTATCAAGAATGAAACAGAGACACACGAGGGTGGGGGAGAAAGAGGAAATAGGTTTGCTAAATAGCTAGCCAGTCTCTACCACTGTAGACACTAATTGCAAGCATTTTCTAATCAGTTTTCCTGCTTCTACCTTTGTGCACCTACAGGTGTTTTTCCTCAAGGTATCAATCTGGTGATTCTTTTACGACTGAATCCAGTTCATGTGTCTCCTTTGCTCAAAGCCTTCCAGTGGTTTTCTGCCTCTCTTGCTTATTCCAAAGTTCTTATGGCGACCTGGAGACTACATGACTGACCTCCACCACTTCCTTGTTTCATTTTCCAGCATTCTGTCCTTTGCTCACTCTTCAACAGTCACACTGTCTGCTAACACCCTCCCTCAACTGTGCACAGCACATCCTGCCACAGGACGCTTCCATTTGTATTTGTCTAGATCCCCCATATTCTCAGGGCTTACCCTCTTACTTCCTTTAAGTCTAAGTTTCAGCTTATTATAGCCTAAGACGGCACCCTTAAGCCCATCTCTCTCCATTCCTTTTATTACCACACTTATTATTACACGTCTTTTTCTTTTTATTGGTGGTGGTGGTACTGGGGTTTGAACTCAGGGCCTCATGCTTGCTAGGCAGGCACTCTACCACTTGAGCCACTCCACCAGCCCCAAGTCTCTTTTCTTAATGCAGCTCTTCCAAGATAAGCATTCTTTCTCTCAAGGTAAAAGAAAATTTATTTTATCTTCAGCCCCTTAAGAATAAGAACACTGCATAAGGTAGGGTCTCAGTAAGTTTTTCTTAGTGAATAAAAAAAATGAATGATTTGTTTAGCACATAACCTGACAAAAAGTAATCTATAAATGATATCATTGCTATAATATCAAGCTTTTCTCATAAATTGGAAAGGATATAGATTTTTTAATTTAGTTTGTATTTGAATTTTTGTAATTTGATTCGAAAAAGATGCATGAGTACAAGGCCAATTTCTTCCTCACACTCTGGTTATCCTTGACATAACGTGACTCAACTTTTCATTTTTATATCTCTGCTTCAACACACTTATATCCTTTACACTTATAGAATGAGGCAGGAACAGGGGCGCAGATGTGCAAAAAAGGAGGGAAATAATGTAGCATTCAACACACTGCTAAAATGCAAAAGAACAAAAACAAACAAAACACATCTGGTGCTAAGGGGGGATAATAATACACAAAAATCCTAATCAAATGTAACCATTTCTGCTCGATTCAGTGAACTTTAGTCAAAATAGTTTATATACAGTCAGGGCCTCAATTTCTTAAACTAAAGCAATGGCAATTCATAGGACTAGAAATAAGATGACATAAATATGACTTCCTTTTTTGATCTTATGTAGAAAAAAACTAAAAGCACTTGCAAAATATCTCAGACTCTTGTTAAGCATCGTGAGACACAGCTTGTATGTAGGAAAAAAAATCTCACCCTGAGAATAGTTTTAATCAGGGTCAAAGGTTTCTCAAGACCAGAAATTCTGAACTGTAAGAAAAGATATTAAAATGTGACTTTCAATTAGCTCATAAACGGGCTTTAATACTCTGCCTATGTCCTCAGAAATGACATCCTTGATTCTGCCAGTAATTGGAATGTCAAAGGGCAATTTGAGGCTACTCAAAAAGCTTCAGTGTCTGATTTTACTCACAACTAAGCTAATTACTGGTGCAAAATGAAAAAAATTACTAGACACCACTGGCTTCTTGACAGGTAAGAGAACATTCTTTAAAAAATCCTGAGAGTTTTAAACTGGGAATATTAAGACTTAACGTTTGCTTCACAGCATTATTCAGAAATACCAAAATCCATTCAAGTTAGTAAGGTTGTGTATGAATGTGTGTGTGCAGGCACTTGGGTAGGAACAAGGGGGGCAGCTGAGAAATCTTTTTTGCAAAGCCCACTGTTACATTAGTGAATATATATATATATATATATATATATATATACACATATATATAAAATGAAGTAGGGTATGAATCACAATGGTTTTCAAAAAATTCAAATCTACTATTTCTAGGTTCAAATATTTCCAAAAGAAGGGGCCATGTGTATGGAAACTGTAACAGCCTTCTTAGATCATCTGTTTACCGAGTGACCATTGTTTTCTCAGCAGTGAGCCATAAACAGTAGCAATAAGAACCGCTTATCCCCACTGGTTAGTCCTCTCAGTATTCTTCTTCCTAAATGAAGGTCAAGCACCATCTAAGAGATGAGTTTAGGTCACAGGCAGATTGAACTCACAAACCACCGTCTCACAATGGAGTCAAAGGAGGGCAGTAAGAGGTCTGCAAAAGAGAGAGAACACAATCACCCAAAGGGAGTTCTGAGTACAAAGTGAGTAAAATGTCCTTGACAGAGAATTATTAAGTTAGGGACAAAGTTTAAAGCGCCCATCCTGGGGATAAGTTGAAAAACAAGCTTGGACATAAGGGCTGGTCTATTTGGAACGCATACAGTCAGAAAGGTGCAGAGTGAGAGGCCCACCTTCGCTTGCTGAGGGTGACAGAGACGATGAGGAGGAAGAAGGGCAGGAGGAAAAATGGGCAAGTCTGAAGACTTAGTGAACAGAGTACTTAAAATGTTTACCTTAACAGTAGCCCTGTGGATCACTTGTATCAGAATCCCCCGGGAGGCAGGTTTCAGGAATAGATACCCAGCAAACAATGTATGCACATATGAATAAATGAATAAAAAAGGAAAAAAAGAAATAGATACCACACCCCACCACAACCTCATGAATGGAATTGCTGGAAATGGAGCCCTGAAGTTTAGACTTGAAAAACTGTCCTGTAGTATCTTGGGCCGAGCTGCTCTTGTGGACTAAGCTCTTCACCTGCACTGCTTCACTTAGTCTTCTAGCAGCTCTATAAAGCTTGCACAGCTATTATCCCCTCCCTCACACAGAAAACTATGATTTAGAGAAGCTGCCTGACAAGCACCAAGATAAGTATGGCAAAGTCAGAATACAAACTCAGACATTCTGAGTCCAGATTCTGTGGCTGTAATCACTCTAGACCAACAATTCTCAAATCTTTCCTGTAAAAAGGACCTTAAAACATATAAGATATGTGAGCTAGACAGATTCTGTTGCAACTCGTCAACTCTGCCATAGATAACATGGAAACATATGGACATGAGCGGGTGTTCCAATAAAACTTTACAAAAATGGGCAGCAGGTCTGAAAACGCCTGCTGTAGACTAAGCATTGCTTTGCAAAGTACAGGGTTTGGAATAGCAGCATCTAGGAACTTGTTAGAAATGCAGAATCTCACAAAATGTGGTAATCCTGGTGCTCACGAGGCTGAGGCAGGAGGATCTCAAGTTTGAGGCCAGTCAGGGCTACCAAGTGAGTTCTGGATCAGCTTGGGCTACATAGCCAGACTCTATCTCCATCCAACAAGAACAAATGTACAGACTCTCAAGTCTCACTCTGGACTTGCTGAATCAGAATCTGCATTTAGCAAGGGCTCTGGGAGACTCTTCTGCACGTTATACCATAAGAACTCCAGACCATTTACCAAGAGCTTCTCTCAAAGTTGCCTCCATCACAGTTGCTAGTCCTCCTCTCAGGAGGCTGAACTCAGCTTCTGATAGTGGGTGTGTGGGCTGCTCCCTAGACCAGTGAAAAACTAAATGAAAATCTTTAATCAGGTAAAAACTCAACTCCGTCAATTACTCTTACTACTTCTCTCAAAATTTTTATTCTTCACAGCAAATAAATAATCAATAGTCATCTAAAAAATGGGGAAACAGTAAGATCGTTGTTTTTAACTTTTTATTTGGTAGAAAATCAGAGAGAAATGGCAAGAATAGAATAACAATCTTCCCTGTGTTTAGATTAACCAATTTCACATTTCGATATTACTCACTTTCTTATCATCTCTCTGCCTCTCTAGATAGAGATTTTTTTCTTTCTCTAAAACCATTTGAAACCGGGCACCAGTGGCTCATGCCTGTAATCCTAGCTACTCAAGATGCAGAAATCAGGAGGATTGTGGTTCAAAGCCAACCCAGGCAAATAGTTCTGCAAGACTCTATTTAAAAAGCCTTCACAAAAATAGGCTGGTAGAGTGGCTCTAAGGCGTAGGCTGAGTTCAAGCCCCAGTACCACAAAAATAAATAAATAAATAATAAAATAAAACCATTTGAGTGTAGATTACAGAAACCATACCCCAGTACCCCTAAATACTTGAATGCAGATTTCCTAAGAATAAAATAATTATGTTACATAACTGGTCCAATTATCAAAATCAGGAAATAAAATACTAATGTAATATTATCTAATCTATTATCTGTATTCAAATTTTGTCAGTAGTCCTATTTAGGGTTATAAATTTTATTTACTTGTGACATCTTTTTTTGTCTCCTTGAATCTAAAGAAGTTCTTCACAGAAGTTCTTTGTGTTTCCTCACCCTGATATCTTTTTTATTCTATTTTATTTTATTTTATTGTTGTGCTGGGTAGGGGGACATTGTGGTATTTAAAAAGTTCTTGTAATATATCAAATATCTCATACTTGAATTTACCCCTTCCACCATTCTTTTATTCCTCCCTCTCCTCATTTGAGAACTAGTTTCAACAGGTATTTTCTTTCAGTTTACATTCAGGTGTACACAGTATTTGCACTATATTCACCTTCCTACACCCTTTCCCCACTTTCTCCTCCCCCAACTGGTGGCAAGCCCCCCACCCCAGGCAGGACCTGTTCTGCCCTCCTGTTCTCCGATTTTGCAAAAGAAAGGAAAAAGATATGACATTTTCGCTTGTTCAAGAGAGGCACATAGCTGTGCCAGGTATTTGGTAGAATGCCCTTCAATTAGGTTTTGTCTGATATAGTTTAGGCTTCTGCAGTAGGAATAGAACTAAGGTGGCATTGCATTTTTTGTTGTTGCATATATCAGGAGGTACATGATGCCACTACTTTGCCCCCATGCTGTAGTAATAGCTTTGGTTACTTGTCTGAGGTGCTCTTTTTTTTTTAACTTTGTGATTAATAAGTAATCTCTGAGGAGGTATTTTGCCCCTGTGTAAATATTATTCCTGTTCCTCATAATTTTTTATTGCTGGTTTTAGCGTCCATTGATGATTTTCTAGCTCTACTACTCCTTCTTCAAGTAGTAGTTGGCATTCTCTCATAATGGAGGGCTGTCCCTCCTCATGTATTTGTGCACCCATTATTTTATATCATTTTGACCTGGTAGAGCCTCTGAGGTAGTATTTGTGTCAAGATGAGTCTAATGCTCACTAAAGATGGAGAACCACCATTGGAGTGAAAAAGAGTATTGTCCAAGGAGGTCAATTACCTTACCCAAGGTCCTACAGTTAGTGGAGGATGAAAACCCTCTCCCCAAACATGCCTGGGATTTTTTCATACCAATACTCTTCATATCTGGTGAGTGAGCTCTTACTGGATCACGTAGATGTGGATCATTGGGAACCCATCCTGATGCTGCTTCCAGTTCTCATCTCCAGAGACTGATTCAAAACCTGTTCTATACACCTTGTAGTTTGTACAGCAATAATAATAATAATAATAATGATGATAACAATAATAAAGAAGTTAAATGGTACTTTGTATCTACCTATCTCATTGCCTTTTTTTCTCATTGCTTTTTAGAAGGAAAATATATTTGATATTATTCTTTGATTCTAAGATTACATGTATTGCCAAGGCACCCATGGCTCAGTCCTGTAATCCTAACTACTTAGGTGACTGAGATCAAAGGGATCAAGGTTTGAAGCCAGCCTGGGCAAATAGTTCATGGGACCATATCTTAAAAAAACCCAACACAAAACAGGGCTGGTGGAGTGGCTCAAGTGGTAGAGCGCCTGCCCAGCAAGTGTGAAGCCCTGAGTTTAAACCCCAGTACCACCAAAATAAATAAATAAATAAATAAATAAATAAAAATTAAGATCACATGTATTATAAGAGAAACCATCAATATAATAACAGTTTTTTAAATCAAAGTCGCCACATCGAATGCACACATTGAATGTGTGAGTTGTAGTCACTTCAGATTTCAGAAAGATAAAAATGAAAAATATTAAGCTATAGAAATAAGAATATAAACTCTTAGGGACTCTAAGACTTAACATCTATGAAATAATTAAAGAATGATTCTGCTTTGTGCCAGTTATATTAATTGTAATTGGCTATTTATTAAATCCTGTAGTAATGATGCCCCTAAGTGACAGCCAACTCAATGAGGTCAGTTTCAATATTTAGTTAGTGCTTATGTTAGTTATTCAGTCAGCATTAGTCCCAATAGTTGTATGTCTAAAGCAGGGTTTCTGAACCACAAGTGATCTTTTTGTTGTGGGAGACTGTCCCGTGTATTATAGGGCAGTGGACATCATCCCTGGTCTCTACCCCTGCTTATCATTACCAACACCACTCAACTAGTGACAATGAAAAACATTTCAAGCTGAATTACTGCAGAGGGAAAGCTACCCCTGATTGTGAACCAGTTGTACTAGGTTCAATAGAGGCCCCTTAAAAAGATAATTTCAAAACAAATGGACCTGTAGATGTGAACTTCTCTGGAAAAAGAAGGGTCTTCACAGATGTAGATAAGCATTTCAAGGTAAAATAATCCAAATTTAGGGTCTACCCTAAATCCAATGACTTATGTCCTTATGAAAGACTGATCGAGTCTTCAATCCCGAGGTCCTTCCATAGAATTTCTTGATGGCAAATGCTCCATCTTGGAATCTAAATAAAATTTGAACAATCACTCAGATGTCCTCAAAAGAGAGCTGTTTCAACTTGATTTAAAGGACCAAATAGGTTGTCATTCTCTTTTGAATGAGAAACAAAATAAGGAAGGGTGAAATGTTAAATTCTCCTCCATTTATTCTCTTTTTTATTAATCCATTATATCTAGCCCTTAAAGGCCCTGAATTTCATGCTTCATCAGTTTTAGCACATGAGGTCCTTTTCCAGCTTGTGCTGACAATGCAGGTCCTTTGTCTCTGAGCCCTATTGGATTACAGAGATTAGTGGATACATTTCCTGGGATCAGCCCATGTAGGGGTTGAACTGCATCAACCTAAAATGGAGGTGATGGCTGCAAATCATGGAATTTAGCACCTCGTTTGGGTGCTAGAAAGGAGATTATAATTAGTAACATCTTACTATCATTTTCTGCCACAAGGAATATTTACCTCATAGTACACTGTGACTGAAGAATATTTTTCCCAAATCACAGAAGTCAACAGATGCTCTAAAATGAAGGAAGTAAAGAGTGATAGTTTTAAAATATGCTCTTAATGTGTTTTATATGGTTGACTTCTAGAATGGATAAAGAGCCTTTTGTACAGTGCTCATGTCTGACAATGATGCATTCAGAGATATGCTCCTGACTCTGAGAGTGAAGGATGATGTGGGCACAGGTCAGCTACTCCCTTCAGGACCCAGGGGCTCATTCTTCCAGCTCCTGGGAGTGCCAGCTGCTGGCTGCTTCCAGTGGAGTCTCCTCCCTCCAGAACTTGCCTTGGCTGAAAGGAACAGCCTCAATCCAGGTTATATGGTCTCCTGGGAGTGTCCTGCCTTCTGTAATTAAATCTGTATACAGGGGCGCAAAGGTCTGGCTGCCTTGCCTCTAATAGGGCAGTTCTGAAGGGTCTTGCCAGTTCTAGGGCTTCCTCTGTGTGAGATAGACTGAGGGCCCCATCACATCTCCCTCTGTCCCATTCTGGTGCTGGTTCACTGGCTTATGTTCCCACAGCACTCACCAATTAAACACTTGTGTGCACGTCTCTTCCTCTGAATCCTTGAGGATCCCAACATAAGACTCATGGCCATGTTGAGAATATGGACACCAAAGCAGAGGATCTGAAACCATTGAGGAGACTGGGGATATAGCTCAAGGGGTAGAGTCTCTGCTTAGCAAGTGCAAGGCCCTGGGTTCAAACCTCAGTACCTCCAAAAAAAAAAAAAAATCTCAACTGTTCTGACAGGAACACATGTATACTTTGAAGGAGTTCTCCACTAACCCTGAAGCTAATTCTTAGCAATCAGATGTGTGAATACTCAAACTTTTGTTTTATCACTCTGAAAAGAAAACAAACTGAAAAAGAAAGGAAGCAAAAAGCTAGAAAAGAGAATGAGGAAGTGGAAGGAGAGAGAGAAGCAAAGATGAAAGAAAGAAATAACCCAAATATACCCTGACTCTGTTTTGCACTTTTACACTTTTAAGAGTTCTTTTTATGTCATTGCAATAGCTATTTTTATGGTCTAATTATCATCCATTGGGCTCCTATCATGCTTGCTACTTTACTTGTGCTATTACTAAACCCAAAAACAATGCTGCAAGGGAGCGAAATACTATCAGAGATTCAGTGACTCACCCAAGGGCACAGACAAAACAGGAAGTTAAAATCACCTTTGGCTCTACACTCCTTTGTCTTTTCTCTAAGCCAGGGTGCCCAGCGAGGAACACAGACCCACTCAAAAAGCAACGTTTTAATTTTCTTTTGAAAGAAAGCTGTTGTATTACTTGAGAACCTTCCCCTAGCAAATGACAGAGACCCAATTCAAATGACTGTAAACATAGAGAAGATAATTTATTATGAATGAGGACTTTCCACAGAACCCAAGAAGAGAATATGACTTGATCTCAGGAAAAAACAGGAATACACTACAACCTCTTCTGTCAGCACAGACTGGTTTTGCACGTGTGGAAAACATTATGGCCTGTATCTTTGGAATTTATGGCTCTGAAGAGTAAAAGTGCCCTATTTTTTTGTCCCAGGGAAAATAAAATATGCCATTTCATCAGCCAACCCTAAACAAACCACTCCCACCTGGGAGGAGTTGCAATGTGGCACGTTCTGTTCTACCTTAGGCTTCTTGTAAACAGCAGCAACAGAGACTATTCTACAAAGGCGGGCAGGAGCTATGGACACTAATAAATGTCAACATATAGGTTTATCTCACATATATTCATGTATAGGCTGCATTAGCTTGCACCATACAATTTGGTAAATCAGTAAAAAAAAAAAAAAAATAGTGGAAGAGGTTTACCTTAGAAAGAAGCTAAACTTACACCCTTACCATTATAGAATTTCTTCTTTGTAAGATCCAAAGGAAGCAGAGTTAAAAAGATAGAGCAGGAAGGAAAGTCTGGTCTGTTTTGAAAACTCAAATCTTCCTTACCAAAGCAGGAAATTAATTTCTTCCTGATCATGATGGCTAAAGGAGATTGAATAGAAAAAGTAGGTGATGGAAAAGCTTAAGATGCAGTTTTCTGATCGCTTTGTGCATAAACTCCTAAGAGAAATTAAACAGACTTTATGCTTCCCATGGAAGTGAGTTAATAATCAGATGTATAATTTACTTACATGTGCTTCAAAATAATTCCCCAACACACTGGCCAAAGAAGGGCTCCCGGGGGTAGGGGGGGTGGCAAGGTTTCTCTCATGTCTCTACCTGCAGACCTAGTTCCAGACCCACTGTCAAGGAACACAAAAGGACAAAAGGGCTTTTCATTCTGTCCTCCCTAGAAGGACTTGAGTTGAAAATGACCATTTGTTCCCTCAGTGACACGTATGTCTGATAATATGCATGGTCATGCGTAATTGACTGCCTGCATTATGTATGAATTAGACCCTACTTGTTCAGCAACAGCTGGGTAAATTTCCCCTCCAGATGCCTAGCTGTAGTATGGCTCCCTCCCCCTCCTTTCCCCAACAAAGCCTATGCCACATGCACCTCACATATAGTCACCAGGGACAATTGCTCTAATTTACCAGATCACTATAGCCAGTGCAACGTGGTTTTGGTTGAGCTGCTTTTCTTTTCTTAAAATGTATTTTTCTTTCATATTTCACTGCTGCCATTTTACTAACAGAACAAAGAATCTGGCCAAACAATCACTCTGGTAATAACCTCAATTCATTCTTGAAACCAAAGACTTTTAAAAGTACTATTTTTTTCAAGCTGTTGGTTGGATAATCTCCCTGGAGACATACTTGCTACTTGTAGGGATATTTTGAGCAAACAGAAACTAGGATAAAGGCTCCATTGGGTAGTTTTGCTTGCTTATTGCGATCCCTTTGTTTATAGATCCATTATCACCAAGTTCCTGATCTCTTTTATGGGGGAGGGTGGAGAGAGAGAGCGAAATGTGATACCACTTATGTAGTTCTAAAGTTGAAGAACAGTCTAACTGGTATTGTTTTCAGGATGGAAGATACAAGACCTAGATAATGATGTAGCCATTTGCAAACTATTTAAATAAAATGAATCTTGAACCATTTGGGGAGTAAAAGATCCAAGTAATCGCCTAAATTTTGCAATTCCCTCTGGATGGTTGCCATCCTACAAAATAGCTTATATGTCAGAAAATGAAATATGTTATGTTAGAAAGAGTTATAGGGAGTGTTGGAAATTTGTTTCTCTCTGTTTAACGGAGGACAATGTGCTTGCCAGTCCACAAGCAACTCAATCTACCAGCTGAACATATGCTACCAAAATTAACCCCTGGCTGCCCTTGCCCCATGAAAAAACCTCCTAGAATAAGCAGCTCTTGAAAATATTTCCCAAAGAGGAACCTGAATACAGTGGCCTCTTGAAGATTTAGAGAGGAAAACATCATTGTTTTTGAGAAGCTTGGCTGCCTACACAGGACAGCTATATGAAGAGTTTTCTTACTGAAATGTCCTCCATAGCAGAGGTCAATCATCCACTTTCTCCACCAGACAGCTAGAAATAATAAGGACATTCAGGTAATCTCCCTCTGTATCTCACCAAATTTCGAGGTCAAAGCATTTATGCAGTGAGGTCTTTCAGTACCATTAACTGTGAAAATACCCACTATCAAAATAATTCTGAATTTCAAAACCAATTTGAGTTTTAATCTGAGTATTCAGGGTATTCACCCTTGATATCGACACATCCAACTATCATTCCACCTTAAATTGGTCAAATTGATGAGGTCAGTGACATTAAATAAAAGACCGCAATGTACTGTCACCACTGTTTGTAATGACAGTTTTTTCCTTTTCTCATTATTCCCTCCATGCAGAACTTTGAGAGGCTGGATTGTGATATATTAGAAAATTCGGAGCACTTTAGCTCTTATTCTTTGCTGTCTTCCATCTTTTCAACAGTGCTGTGGGGATGGTTAGAAAGTGAGAATATTGGGGGATGGAGGGTAATAGGGAAAGAAGGATATGTACTATAGGTGGAGCTTGAAATAACTAGTAATCAATATGTATTGATCAGTCTACCCTTTGAGTTAAAATGATGTCAGCTTTAAGTTGTAGCTCCACTAACTTTTACCAGTTTCCTCTCTGACCTTCATCTCTAAAATGTAATGAAAGATGATCGCCCTTATAAGCCTTCAATATGTTGGATGGGGAAGGGGTAGCTAGCACCATAATTGGTCCATAGTAAGTGCTCAACAAATCTAAATTACTTCTGCTGTTTTCAGTGCTCTGCTGAGACTGTCCTGAACTGAAGCTTATTTGTCTATAGCCCCACATCTACCTCTTGGGCCTGCACTGTGGTTTTCTACTTCCAGCTCCTGAAAACAAGCCATTGGACGAGTGAATTCCACACAACAGTGCTGAAATTTTGAGAATGAGCCTAGAACACTTTATCTCTGGCTTGAGAAGTTGCAAGAGGGAATCATAAGATGCTATCTACAACTTAATGTATACTCTTTCATTTAAATGAATTTGGATATCAGGATACTTGTGACGAATTTGAAATGGTAGCAAATTCTTTGCCTATGACTTATTTTGGTCGATAGAAAATAATGGAAAAAGTACATACTGTGTAACTTTCATGACTGAGCCTTAGGAGATATATAGCTTCTATGTTTGCATTTGGAATGCTTCCACTTGGAAATCCAGCTGTAATACTGTAGGAAGCCCAAGTCATATGAAGGCCTGGGTAAAAAGGAAAACATAGGTGCTCCTATAGATATCCCCAGGGATGCTCCAGGCCAAAAGTCATCTGCAAATGCTAGTCCTGAGCAAAAATTGTCTTGGGTCCTGCTGTTCAGGCCAGCTATGACTATGGCCCTTGCTGACCCTACATGGAGCAGAAGAACTACTGAACTGATACCAATCACTGAATACAATGTGAGATATAATAAGGAGAAACCACTATATTTATCTAAATTTTGCATTGGTTTTGTTACATTTTGCATTTGGTTTTGTCTGCATTGGTTTTTGTTATACTTAGTAACAAATTATTGGGACAATTTCCTAGCATCAGAATGAGTTATCCATTGATGTGATGGTCAACTGGTTGTCAGGAGGGAGGAGGGGAAGAAGAACAAATTCTAGTTGTAGTACTTGCCAATTTCCATGATGTAAATCCCATCTTTCCCACTACTACCAACTACGGCCAGTTTCCAGCTATCTACAGGATATCAAACAGCTCACATAATTCCTGAAAATTTATCAGCTTTCATAAGCCAGTATAAAGCAGAATGAGCTAGTTCCACCTTTTCATGGAGGTAGAACCTTTTTAACCTTGCAAATGTGTTATCTGTTAGAATGAAAGAGGTGCAGGATAGGCAGGGAGGCAGCTGAATGCCAACACAGGCTTTGTTGGGAGAAGTGGTCCTGAGGAAGGGGTCCCCAGCAAGAGAGATATGGAATGTGGGTGGAGAAGTCCCAGGAAGATCACTGGGTGGGAAAATCCTCAATGACCCTCTGACCCTTTTGAGATAATGGCTTAAGGGTGGGTCATTTCTTCTACACCAGGTGGGGAATTTATAGTAAACGATTAAATGTGGATTTTGTTTTACTTTAGGGCCTGGTCACCTTCAAGGGGGAGGGGATCCAGTTCTTTTTTTCTTTCAAGTACTGGGGCTTGAATTCAGGGCACACCTTGAGCCACTCTGCCAGCCGTTTTTGTGATGGGTTTTTTTGAGATAGGGTCTTGTGAACTAGTTGCTCAGGCTGGCTTCAAACCAAGATCCTCCTGATCTCTGCCTCCTGAGTAGGCAGGTTTACAGGTGTGAGTCACCAGCACCTGGCCCAGAGGGATCCAGTTCTTACATGGCTTCCTTTTGTTCGCCCTAACAATATCTACCTTACTATAAATATTGGTGTCTCCAACTTTGCTGCTGTGCAATTCAGAATAATAATTTATCCCATTTTCACAGTGCTTTTTGCTTTATAAACCACCTTTTCCCACATACTATCTATTCTAATTTTTGTAAGAACCAAAGCAGTATTTATTACATTACTGTATTAGAGATAAAGATGCTAAAAGTTAAAGAAATTTTTGCCAAACTTGAATACCAATCTTTTCTCCATAGTAAGGATTCTTCAGTATTGCACAAATATTACATGGTGGATTCTTCCACTTACACCAGTCATTGCAACCCCCTTCCCTCCACATTTTGTAATATTGAGCATCTAATGTGTTTGACTACAAAGAGATCAAAGCCTGTAATTCATTGTATATATTTAAATAAAGGTCTTTCTGGGTAACTATCCAACAAACCAGTTATATTCATTAGCAAGTCTACTTGGGGCCTGTTTCTTACCCACTCTCAAGCTCAAAGAAAATTGTATTTTAAGTCCATGCTTTGAAGAAATCTAGTAATACAGAGAATTGTCTGTGGGAGGTCTGTTCCTTGTTGTTTCCAAACAAACAAGAGGACATATGGTGACTTGAATTCATACCAACATTTCTAAGCCTATTCATTTTTTAAAGTGATCTTAAGGGTAACGTCAACTTGTAAGCATTTTCTGAGCTCTTCCATGTTAGGTTTAGATCATTCCAATTCTTATGACATGAATTAAGAGTTGTATTATATATATATATATATATATATATATATATATATATATATATGAAAAAAAACAGCCAAATCAAACATGCCCATGCCAGGTTTAGAGTTTGGGGTTCTTTGTGTTGCCCCTAAATTAAATGCTTCCAATGGTAATCTATCATTTAAAAATTACAGTTTTAGCATTTGCTTTTCCAGCATTTGCAAATCACAAACATGACTTAATGGAAAACAATTTATTTCAGTGACTGGACTCTCCAGATGCCTGTAATTTGATTATAAATTTAGAATATTCTTTGTGTGACAGGGTATGTGCTGAGAAAGGACAGTTGGAAGGGCAGGAGGCAGGAGTTATAGTATATCTTTCCTAAGTAACTAGGTAACAAAGGTTAGCTACCTACTTACTTTTCAGCATTTGAAAGCCTATATATCAGGGCAAATTTTCACCATCTTGGTAACATTAGTTTCAGTAAATACTATTCCATGTGTGCTCCAGAGGAAAAGATCAAATTACCCTGACAAAATTTAGACAGTTGAGAGAT
Source organism: Castor canadensis (assembly GCF_047511655.1). NCBI lineage: Eukaryota > Metazoa > Chordata > Mammalia > Rodentia > Castoridae > Castor > Castor canadensis. The sequence goes on along the minus strand of NC_133393.1, from coordinate 130,286,459 downwards.
TTTAGTCATATTCTCTCTCTCTCTCTTTCTCTCTCTGTCTCTCCTCTTTCTCTTTCTCTCCCCTCCCCAACCCCCAGACAATATAAATTGCTCTTAAGGAGAGTTACAATGTGATGAAATTAGGTTATTCTTCAATAATGATTATTCAATCTTTTGGAGACATCGGATTCTAGTGTACACAATAGCAAAAATCTTTTCCTTTGTGTTTTTGGAGATGGGGAAGGAATTTCTAAAAATGCTATGGATTCTAGCCTTTAATGGGATTTGAAAAATACCAGACTTGAGGGTAGTAAGTTGATGCCATTAAGAAAATTCAATAATATTCCTATTTTCTTATTATCATTGAGGCATCTGCTTCTCAGGGAGAAATAATGAAATGAAGGTTTCTTTCCTGTACATCAGCACTGTTCCCAGCTGTCTTGGAAACTGTTTCTGCAGCAAAGAACAAGTGGATCGCCACAGGTCAAGGACAGATTGTGTTCTGTGTCACCAGACAGACTGACTCTTGCCTACCCAGTCTTTAAGTGGAAAGTTGACACTTGGCTCTCTGACACAAATTCTGATCTAACAAAGCAATATAATCTTCTCAAACGGACCAGAATGGTTAGAAAATCTCAGCTATTTACTACTGAGCTGATTTTCAGAGCTAAAGGGCTTGTTTGCTTCATATCAATGCAATCCCTTCTTCCTTTCATTCTTGAAAGTAAAAGAAATTAAAACAACTTGGACAATTTCTGAAATTTTCTCAAGTTATAAACATACTTCTGATTTTGTTTTCTTATTTGTAGGATATGCTATAAATGTGTACCCTTTTAAAGTGTAAGTTCAGCCTAACCAGGATTAACCCTTCTCAATTACGATTTCACATGCCTTTCTTTTCTGGAGAATCAGGTTTTAGAAATCAAAACAAATTAATAGCAGATACCAGTCAAAATTCAGCATTCCTTCAGAATTGAGTTTTCATTAACTTTTCTTAGTAGAATTAAATACACATCCACATCACTAAAGGGAAGGTGAACTATCAGTAAAAATTCTTGTTCTGGGTATTTCTTTAAGAGTGAGAGGAGTAGAGAGGGTACTTGTAGGAGAAAGGAGTGAACAAAGGAGATTAAGGTGAGGGAATATGGTTGATGGACTTCATATATGAAACAGAACAAAGAAAGCTCTTGCAATAGTTTTAGGTGAGGTGGGGAGACGGTAGAATAGGTGATCTAACCAATGCACAACATAAGCCTATTTGGAATTGTCACAATGAATCCCCCCGTACAACAAACATATCCTAATTTTAAAAATTAATAGAAAAAAAAAGAGTGAGAGGATTTCTCTTCAAACTCCAGCCTCACATACCTTGGAGCTGATGAATTCCGCACACCCCTGGGATTTGCAGGAGGTTATTGAACAAGATTACACACCCTGTTGATTTACTTACTGCAAGGACAACCAGGGCACAGTTGCAGCCTGAAAGCAGAAACGTGTGCAAGGAGTCTAGCCATGAAACACTTGAAGCTGTTATTTAAAGTGGGCATCCTTGTATACATGGGAAATGAAGCCAATCAACTCTATTTTTCTTTGTCATTGTTGTAATATGTCTGAGAGAAGATGAAAACTGGTACCTGACTTTATTATTGACTAATATAAAACCAGAACAGAGAAAAAGAAAACAATCGGGTCCAGTAGTAGAGATTACACATAGATAACTGATTTGCAAAGAATTGTAAGAAGTAAAAGCTCCCAATCTGTGCAAAAATAAAAGGCTGGGGTTTTCCTCCCCTTTTAGGATTACACTACAAATGTCATTTGACATTGGATGCCTTTAGAAATATTATCACACTGAATTCCTCAAGGGACTTCCCGAATCTTTTTTTTTTTTTAACTTCTAGCTCCTAGATAATTATGCTGAGGGCACTATAAATAGAGCAGTTAGCAAAACAGACTGTCCTCATGGAGTCCCCAACCTTATAAAGAAAGGGGACATTAAAAGAAGAAGCAAGGATAGATAATAATAATTATAAGCTGTGATAAAACTAGTTGAACAAAAAGGGGCCCAAGAGTGCATTATAGGATCATATATGTATATATATACTTTGTTGTCAGACTATGAAGTTCTTGATCAAAGCAGTGTCTTATTTAAAATTAAAACAAGTCAGACATGGTGATGTATGCCTGTAATCCCAGCATTCAGACAGCTGAAGCAGAAGGATCACAAGCTCAAAAACAAAACAGTTGTCTATATGAATGTTGAGAGAAAAAAAAGGGGGTGGGGGGCTGGAGGCATGGCTCAAGTGATATAGTGCCTACCTTGCAACCCAGAGGCCCTGAGTTCAAATCCTACTACTAAAAAACAAATAAAAAAGGATAACTATAGATACAGCAATTATTAATTTGATCATTATACATTGTATATATATATGTATGTATGCATTGAATTGTCACACTATACTTCATAAATATGTATGATTATCATACATTAAGTTTTAAGTTTATTTTAAAACATATTTTTATCATTGTGTTTCAAATACCTTGCACAGTATAGGGGCATGGTACTTTCTCTTTACTGATTATGCATGTTGAGTTAAATTACAGTTGCCTGAATTACTCATGTAACCCTTACAAAAATCACACAAGTTAATTTGTCAGGCATTAGTATTCTAATTTTACTGATAGGAAAATTTTGGTGGGGGTGGAGATTAAATGGTTTGCTCAAATTCTCTTTGCTGGTAAGATAGGACTAACACTGGTCATCAGTTTTCTTCCCCCGAACCATGCTGTCTCCAGAAAAAAGAAGAAAATACAAAGACTAGAACTAATACTAATGCAGCTAACAAATTCTGTGTGCTTGTTTGCCTGTCAATCAGTGGGGGAAACCTGTGGAAACTTGAGAGTTGTGGGTGAAATAAAATGCATCCAATTCATCAAATTAAAAGGCTATTCGATAAAAACCAAAAACTTTTCTTAGACTTTTGCATCTGTAGCAATCTATACTTAAGATGAAATTCTTTCTAAAGAACTCTACTGTTCGAACGTGGAAAGGAAAAATTTGCCTTTGTTTTTTGGTGACAACTGGAGTTTGAGCTCAGGGACTCACGCTTGCTAGGCAGGAGTTCTTAACACTTGAACCACTCGACAAAGCCTTTCTTGTGATGGGTTTTTTCGAGATGGGATCTCATGAACTATTTGCCTGGGTTGGCTGGTTTCAAACCATGATTCTCCTGATCTCTGCCTCCTGAGTAGCTAGGATTATAGACATGAGCCTCTGGATCCTGGTGAAAATTTACCTTTTAATGGACAATCTTCATACCATCATGGAGATAAAATACAACTTCACAAGCTTGGTAACTATCTGTGATTTCAGAAGACTTTTTCCCCTGAATTGCTACATTTACCATATAAAAAAGAAAGATTCACTGGGCACTATGGGTGTCACAGTACACATCTGTAATCCCAGCTGTTCTGAAGGCAGAGACACAAGGATCACAGTTCAAAGCCAGTCAAGGCAAATTTAACTTGGAATCACTGATTCCAAGAAATCAGTGAAAAAGGACTAGGGTATGGTTCAAGTGGTAGAACTCTTGCCTAGCAAGGATGAGGGCCTGATTTCAGTTCTCCCAGTACCACACACTCACAAGAAAACTCTATATTTGTGGACAGATACAATGGAAATGTCCATAGGAGATGTCTTAAACAGCTTGGACTGCCATATGACAGAACCATAAATTGAATGGTTTCACTGACATTTGTTTTTGGATGCTGGGAAGTCTGTGATCAAGATCAGATGCTGGCCAGTTTGCAGTTTGTTCCTGAAGAGGCTCTCTTCCTGTATTATAGACAGTGCTTTCCTTGCTGTGTCCTCACCTCTCTCTCTCATTCTCTCTCTCCTTATAAGGCCACTAATCTTATCATTCAGTCCCACAATCATGACCCAATCTAACCTTAATTACCACCCAATGGCCTCATCACCAAATATTATCACATTTTGGGTTAGAACTTCAACATTTGAATTTTGAGGAGACACAGAATCTATCCATAGCAAGAGGTATAATTAAAAGAAATAAAATGTATCCCATAAACCACACATGGATACATAAAATATACTTTAAGGCACACTTTGAAGCTTTGACAAGTGGACCAGAGATAATATTATTCTTAATCTTAAAACACTAAATCTGAATAATAGAAATTGGAGTAACAATCAAAGTCTACAGAATAAAGTTAAAGAGGAGGAGTTCATGTATTTGACCTTACTAATAAAGAAGTCAGAGAGCTATTTAGATGCAAATAAACCAGCAGGAAGGTCAAACACTGGTGTAACTAGCCCTGAAGAGACTTTTTCTCCTTTTTTGCAGTGCTGGGATTAAGTCCAAGGATTCATGCATGATGGGAGTGTTCTGCCACTGAGCCACAGCTCTAGACTGTGAAAAGATTTGAATCTTGCTTAAGCATCTTGATGCTGTAAGGGCTCAGAAGTCTTTGTTTTAAAATGACAAAATGTCTATAGAGTCAACTTATTTGAAATTCAACTTTAGTGTATTGACAATGGCTTCAGATTTATGATGTAGTTCAATGGCAGAGCACTAGTCTAGCATGTGACTCTGGGTTTGATCCCTAGCACTTGAAAAAAGGGAAGAAAAACAAAAGAAACTCAGATTTGTAGCCAAAGTGGAAGAAATTACACATTTTAAATTTTGTTATGTTCTACCTAAATCAGAAAAGGCAAAACAAAGAAAGCATGAATTATACATCCCTTGTGAAAAAATGGTTGATGACCAGCATAACTACCAGATAATTAAAAACTATTCTTGATTAATTGTGGCATTAGAAATAAAATCCTGTTTTGTGTCAATTTGTATGTTGCCTTCTTTAAATAGAATTATGATGGTCAAACGTAAAATGACTATATTAGTCAACACACATTGGGTTCCAAAATCCAAAAATCCCAAAGCACACTGATTTCAACCCACAGGAATGTGTTAGCCCACAAAGTTCAAGTTCACAGGGAGAGCCCACACCAAACACAACTGGACCCAGAGATCCAAAGATGTCTTCAGGGCTTGCTTTCCCTTGTCTTCAGCTCTCAGTTCAGATCTGTCTTCCCTTGGGTGGCTCCATTCTCAGGCACAATCACCTGTGGAAGCAATTGACAGCCGGAAGCTAGCTCTAGTTTTTCCATCTTGTCTTTGTGGCTATTCTAGTAGAAAAGTAATACCCTTTTCACAGTCATGCTAGCAGAAACCCTTTGTTGTGCCTTGATAGAACTGATTTGTGTCATGTCATGCACTCATTTTGAACCAATTACTGTAGCCAAGGCAACAGAGCACATTGGCTTAGCCTGGGTCATTTCCACACTTGGATCTAAAACATTAGTATTAATACTATTCAAACCATGTGGACTGAGAACGTGGAAGAGGAAATAATCACAAGAAGAGTGGGGTTCTATTACCACAAAGCGGGGAGATATCCTCTGAGTAGCTGAACACTTTAGACATCCACCAAAATCACAGTAAAAGCTGAGGAAGCAGCTCAGTGACAGAGCACTTGCCTAACATGGACAAGGACCTGGATTCAATTGCCAGCACAGTGCACACACACACAAATCAAGCCTGGTGCCTCTTGCTTGTAATCCTAGCTACTGGGGAGGTTGAGGTGGTTTGGAGACAAGTCTAGGAAAAAAGTTAGAAAGATCCCATCTCAACCAACAGCTGTTTGGGTCGTGTATGTCTATCCTCCCGAGCTACACAGGAGACTGAGATGGGGAGGATTGCAGGTCCAAGCCAGCCTGGGCAAAAACATTTTTGAGACCTCATCTCCATGAAAAAAAGCTGGGCAGAATAGTGCATACCTGTCATCCCAGCTATGATAAATGTAAAATAGGAGGATGGAAGTCCAGGCCAGCCTTGGACTGAAATCCTGTCTCCAAAAGAAACAGAACAAGGGTTGGTGGAGGGGCTCAAGAGGTAGAGCACCTGCCCCAAAAGAAACAGAGCAGAAAGGGTTGGCTTTCTCAAACAGTAGAAGTCTGCTTAACAAGCATGAAACCTAGAGTTTAAGCCCCAGTACTGCCAAAAAAAATCACAATACAATAAAATTGAATCATTAATAAATACTGAAAAGAAAAAAATCACGTATTAGAGATGATGGTGGATGGAGGCAGGTGTGGAGGGAAAGTGGGACAGTATGTCATAGAAACTGGGGCTGAAAAAACTGGAATGATCAAGTATAAACCTTTGTTCTGAGTTTCCTAGAAGCCAAGGCAAGGAGAGGTACTCAGTGGATCACATAACTCTCATTAACCTCCTATCTAATGAAAGGAAACTTGCAGCTGGGTATGGTCGCTCAAGCCTGTAATCCTAGCTATTTTGAAGGCAGAGATCTGCAAGATCATGGTTCCGAGCCAGCTATGGCAAAAAGTTAGTGAAACCCCATCTCAACAAAGAAGTGTGTGTGGCTCATACAGGACTCAGAGACAAGAGGATTGTGGGCCAAGGCTGACCCAGGAAAAAAGCACAGCAAGAAAAGTTGGGGATGTGGCTCACGTGAGGACCTGGGTTCAAATCCCAATACTGCTGAGAGAGAGAAAGAGAGAGGTTAATGGGGTAACGGAGATATTCTCTTACCTTAGAACACATAGACTCATGTGTCTCCAAGGCCTTTAAATAAGAAACACTGACCAAGATAATGAGAAACTATGTTTTTGAAAAGCAAGTTTTCAAATGCATTTTGCTCAATGAAAGCCAAGGACAGCATTACTCTGTGGTTCTGTAAAGTCAATTATTCAAAAGGCTAAAGAAGCACCATCCAAGTATGTCACTTAATGAAGGACTCAAAGGTAAAAACCTTGCAATGAAATACTAGCCTTGCTACTTATTAATGAAACTATGACTAGGTCTCTTTCATCCTCTGAGCTCATGTTTTTAGCTAGAAGGGTCTGGGGAGGTAATGTCCGTATTTTCTGATTGCATGTGAGAACTAAATTTAATAACATGTGAAAGTATTTTTTACTCTTTAAAGTTCTGTCTAAACATAGTATTTTCATCAGGAAAATAATACTCTAGAATCGTCTAGATAAAGTCAGACCAAATTATATGTATTTTATAATTAATTACACCCAATGTTAAACTGATGAACCATTAAATAGTAAAAGGATATCCTAAGTTCTCATTGCAGTACTAAATAAAAGACTTTTACCCCTCCCTTTTTATTATTTTGTTCTTAAACTTTCTTGTTTTCAAATAGGTGAGTCATCAACAACAACAACAAAAAAATAGTTTTGTTTTGGAGGAGGGCTTTTTGAGGTACTGAGGTTTGCACTCAGGGCCCCATGCTTGACAGGCAGGTGCTCTACCAATTGAGCTATGCAGTCAGCCCTGAAATAGTTGGGTTTTTTTGTTAAGTATTTGAAGTTAGCAATCATAACACTAAATAAAACCCTTAGACATCATTATTACCAAGGTGATCATTAATGCTACTACCATTATTTTTTCTTCGAAGTACTATAACTTATTGAGCACTTACTTCTGGGAAGACATGAAATGAAACTTTGCATCCATTAAAAGCACAATTCCTGAACTAAGAATGAGGAGAAGCATATGTGGAATATTGACCCAATGCAAATATAAGCAATATTATGAAAACATCACTCTAACAGGTCACTAATGGGTAGGGGTAAGGGGTAGAAGAAGGAAGTTAAGAAGGTGAATATGGTTGATGTAGGGTTTTTTTGGCAGTACTGGGATTTGAACTCAGGGTCTTTACCTCAAGTCACTCCACCAGCTGTTTTTTGTGAAGGTTTTTCAAGATAGGGTCTTTTGAACTATTTGCCAGGCTGGCTTTGAACCTCGATCCTCCTGATCTCTGCCTCCTGAGTAGCTAGGATTACAGGCATTAACCACTGGTGCCCAGTTGATGTACTTTCTATATAAGAATGAGTATAGAATTTTTAAACCTGTTGAAATTATCATAAGAAGGGGACTAAGGTAGAAAGGAGAAAATGGAGAGGATGAACCAATTCAGGTTATAATACACATATACACGCAAATGTTATAATGAAACTCCCTGTATAGTTATCTTAAACAAACAAAAATGTTTTTCAAAAACGGAGAAAAGGAAAGTAAAACAGTTTCTGTCTGGAGGTGATACCAGTGGGTGGGGGAGGATAAAAGGAAAGGGTGTAGGATGGTAAATATGGTGGAAATAGTATGTACTCATATATGAAAATGGAAAAATGAGACCTGTTGAAACTATTCTAGGCATAGAGGGAGGGAGGATAAAGGAGAATGATGGAGGGTGAATTCAGCTATGATATCTGTGAGAACTTTTGTAAATGTCACAATGAAGAGAAGAGCAGTTCTCATGATACCACTCATGAACGATGAATGTATTGTTAGAGTGGCACCGAGCTCTGACTCTGAGATACTCAGGGGCAGAGTGACATCATTGCACATCCTAACGATCTCCTCCTAGGCTTTAATACTCTACTCATGCCTGGACCAGGATCAATTTAATAGTGAAAAGGTTGCTGCTCATACTTGTGATTTACCATGAGCACTTTTAGACTGGTTGTAAATGGATAGTTTTGTTATATTATTTAATGTTATCTTTGGTAGTTAGTCAAAGATAATACTACTTTTTCCCTCTAAGGAACCTAGCAGAATATTCTTCCATAGGCGAGAACATGTTTTCTACAATTTGTAGGATTTTGTGAAATGTATTTCCCTTCAGAGGACACTGAGGATCTGATGAGTTTGTGTTACTGCCTCAGATTACTGGGTGGTCACTGTTTTTCCAAGGGATCACCATTTCTGAATCAAGTTCTCCAGCAGTTTAGAGTCAAGTAGTAGTTAAGATCATAGAAGCGGCAGACAGCATCTAGCAGGGATTTAACTTTGGTTGGACATTGTCATTGGAGAGCTTTAAAAAAAACATTGATTGAATCCCACCCCAGAAATCCAGACTTAATTGATCTAGACACTGAGCTTTTCCCCCAGTGCTTTCCCAGGTGATTCTAATGTGTAGTCCAGATGGAGCTGGACTGGTGCATCTGTGTTGCCAGGGAGCAAGAGCATCAGATAATTGAAAAGAAGAACTGCCAATCAAGGTAGATTGACAAATGCGCTGTTGGAAAACAGGACAGATCAACTGGGACCCCAAGCAATACTGGTAAGGCTGATGAAACTGACAGTATAAGAACACGATTGACAAAGGATTTTTACCCGATATATATTAATTTGGGGGCTCATCAACTGAGGGAAAATGGAAATGTAAAAAACCTTGTGTGACACCCATGTTTATTGCGGCACTATTCACAATAGCCAAGTTATGGAAACAGCCAAGATGCCCCACTACTGATGAATGGATTAAGAAAATGTGGTATCTATACACAATGGAATTTTATGCAGCCATGAAGAAGAATGAAATGTTATCATTCGTTGGTAAATGGATGGAATTGGAGAACATCATTCTGAGTGAGGTTAGCCTGGCCCAAAAGACCAAAAATTGTATGCTCTCTCTCATATGTGGACATTAGATCAAGGGCAAACACAACAATGGGATTGGACTTTGAGCACATGATAAAAGTGAGAGCACACAAGGGAGGGGTGAGGATAGGTAAGACACCTAAAAAATTAGCTAGCATTTGTTGCCCTTAACACAGAGAAACTAAAGCAGATACCTTAAAAGCAACTGAGGCCAATAGGAAAAGGGGACCAGGAATAGAGAAAAGGTGAGATCAAAAAGAATTAACCTAAAGGTAACACCCACGCACAGGAAATCAATGTGAGTCAATGCCCTGTATAGCTATCCTTATCTCAACCAGCAAAAACCCTTGTTCCTTCCTATTATTGCTTATACTCTCTCTACAACAAAATTAGAGATAAGGGCAAAATAGTTTCTGCTGGGTATTGAGGGGGGGAGCGGGAGGGGGTGGAGTGGGTGGTAAGGGAGGGGGTGGGGGCAGGGGGGAGAAATGACCCAAGCCTTGTATGCACATATGAATAATAAAAAAATTAAAAAAAAACCTTGTGTGAATTTTTTTTTCTTCGTAACTGTCAAAATGCATAGAATTTTGGCAACTGGGAAAAGTGACCTATCTCCACCAAATTCTCCTACTCCTCTCACTCCTTTTGGGAGGCACCAAACGTCCTTTTCTAATTTGGAGTTCTTTTGGACATAATTTATATACCATAGTATCCTATAGGGTCTATTTTAATGTCAGGACCAATAAAAAACAAGAAATCTTTCCCAAAATGAGAAACCAACCCAGGGTAATCTGTTGGGGATTTCTCTGCCTTCTTCAGTAGAATCCAACACATGGCTCTGTCCTAGTAAATCTGAGAAACTGCTCATTTTATCTCTTTGTTTGCTTTTTAAGCCTGCTTTTTTTAATTTCTTTCAAATGTTTCTAAAGCTAAATTGATTCTGCACAGTAAAGACAAACTCTAATACAAAAACTGAAAAGAAACTATGGAGGAGGTGGATATTTGCAGGATTTGCAATTGGGTGGTGGGTCCTAAAACAGCAACATCCAGCTTCTGCTGTATACAATAGCTCTTTCTATGTCCTGTGAAATGAGAGGTTTGCATCTCCCCTGGGAAGCTTGTCAGGTCTGCTCCACAGATGGCTGACATTTAGGCCTTTTCTTATATTTGTTTGTAACTTCCTAGATGAAATTTTGAGGTTAAATATATAAATAACATGGAAGGAAGTAAATGTTTGAGGTTAGTGTTTGCAGAAAAACCAGGGAGGGGAATTTTTACTAAAAGTTTTTTTTTTTTTTGAAGTTACTTAACTTCCTACAGATTGATAGAGCAACCCAAGATAATGGGTTTTTCCTTTTTTTTTCAATTTCTATAATGACCACAAAAATGTATTTTATAATCCGAGGCAGAGAAATGTCAAGTAGTTCATTGTTTTATTCTATTTTGTTGTTGGTAGGGCTTACTTTTTCTACTATGCAATATGATGAGAGAAAACTAAGATATTCTGAATATCAAAAGCACAGAAAAAATAAATTGGGCTGGCAGAGTGGCTCAAGCGATAGAGCACCTGCCTAGCAAGCATAAAGCCCTGAGTTCAAACTCACAGCACCAAAAATAAAGAAAGAAAAAATAAATTTCTTCCCTGGTAGTATTTATGGGTTTAAAAAAACATAGGAAATGCCACTGTAAGCATACTTTAACTGATTCTGGAAGATTTCAGAGACTTTTGTTTTCATGGGATTTATTGTCTTCTTGGTAAGAGTCCTAAATACTTTTTCTCCTAGCTCAGCTTTTACAATTACTAAATAGCATGTTAGGGGTATGTATATGTAAGGACCTTAGAAAGGCAGTAATCATTTCTCATAATACAATCACCTCTTGATTTTAAGTTTGGATTTTATTAGGCTATAGGATAAATATAAGACTGTGGCTAATTTAGGCAAAAACTAAGATCTATTGCAATCTGAGCATGGTGGCGTCCGCCTATAATCCCAATACCCAGGAGGCTGAGGCAGGAAGATCTTAAGTTCAAGGTCAGCCTGGGCAAGGTAGAGACCATCCTGGGATACACAAGGAGAACTGGTCTCAAAAAAAACTCAAATTAAAAGAACAACAATAAAATCAAGCCAAACAAATAAACAACCCAAAAACCCTATTGCAGAGATATTTGGGGTTATTTCACAAGACAGTATTCTCGTACTTATCCATGGTTTCTGTTTCCACAGTCTCAGTTATCTTTGGTCAAATGGAGTTTGAAACAGTGGAAAATTCCAGAAACAAACAGTTTATAAGTTTAACTTGTGCGTTATCCTACCCAAGATGCAAAAGTCCATTTGTCCAGCATATCCATGCTGTATATGTTACTGGTGTGTAAATTTCTTAGTAGCTGTCTCTGTTGTCTGATAGTCTGTTGTAGTATGGCAAAGCTTGTGTTCAATAACTCCTATTTTACATAATAATGGTCCCCAAACACAAGAGTATTCATATATGCCAAAGCAAAACCATAAAGTGTTCCCTTTAAGTAGAAAGAAAGAAACATCTTGACAGGACAAGGGTTCAGTAGGGCTGGTGGTTTCAGGTACCCACTGGGTGGTTTGGAAAATACTCCCCAAGGGTGAATTAGGACCACTGTTACTAAGGCATCAGATGAGTCATTGTGTTAGACTGCTTTTAAATGGCTCTCAGTGGTTCCCGCCTCCTGACATTCATATCTTGTGTCATCTCTGTCCCACAAATATAGACTGGATATACTGACTTCTCACAAATGGAATAAGCCAAAGTGATAAGAGTCTCCTCTAAGATTAAGTTCTGGAAGACTGTGGCTTTCTTCCTCTTTTCACTCTGTTAAAGGTAGTTGCCATATTGGTTGCTGAGAGGCTTATGTGGCAAGGAAGTAAGGGCAGACTCTAGCCACAGCTAGTGAGAAACTGAGGCTCTTGGGGTAACAATTTGCAAGGAACTGAATCCTGCCCCAAAACCACATAAGTGAGTTTGGGAAGGGACCCTTTCCCATTTGAAACTTCACATGAAACCACAGTCTCAGTCAACACCTTGGCAGCAATCTCATAAGAGATCCAGAGACACAAGCTCTATCCAAGTCATGTCTAGATTAACGACCCACAGAAACGGTGGTATTGTAAATGCTAGATTTTTTCAATCCACTTGGTTTTGAGGTAACTTTTTATACAACAAATAAGTGATAGTCATCAATTGACTGCAAGATCATGGAGTGAGGGGAGCAGTGCATAAAATGTTTTTTTGGTCAGGCCCTGGTGGCTCATGCCTATAATCCTAGCTACTTGGAAAGCTGAAATTGGGAGAATCACAGCTCAAGGCCAGTTCAGGCAAATAATTTGTAAGACCCCATTTTCAAAATAATCAGAGCAAAATGGACTGGAGTTATGACTCAAGTGGTAGAATACCTGCTTTTCAAGTATGAATCCCTGAGTTCAAACCCCACTCCCTCTCAAAATAAATAAAGTAAAATGATTTTCTGCTCCTTGATTTTCTTCTTCTGTGGGCATTTGTCTCATTTATCTCTCATTACCAAACCACCTTGCCTGATCCTCTGTGTACAAGTACATCATCAGTTGTTCCCACATTTAGTTATTCTCACATTCTGTCATGCAAAGAAAAATGGATAGTTTCTCAGATACATTTCCAAAACTCTCATAGAAGGCATCAGATTGGCTGATAGTGCATCAGGGGTTCAGCTCTGAACCAGTCATCTTTCCCTAAGAGGAAAACTACAAGCAAGAGGTTGTGATGGACCCTGCTTGGGTCAAGGACACTAACATAGCAATTTTTGTAGTAATTATCAAGGCTAGAGAATAGATTTCCAATCTATTTCAGCAGTTTTCTTACTTAGCCAGGCATTATGGTTCATGCCTATAATCCCAGCACTAGGAAGGTAGAGACAGAAGGATAGCTAGTTTAAGGCCACCCTACAGCCAGGTGCCTATGGCTCACACCTGTAATTCTAACTACTTGGGAAGCTGAGATCAGGAGGATCAAGGTTCGAGGCCAGCCTGGGAGAACAGTTCTTGAGACTCCCCATCTCCAAATTAACAGAGCAAAATGGACAGAATCTGTGGCTCAAGCAGTAAAGTGCCTGCTTTGCAAGTTCAAAGCCCTAAGTTTAAACTGCAGTCCACCAAAACAAACAAACAAAAAAGGGCAACTTGGGCTGCACAGCAAGACCCTGTTTGAGACAGGGTGTTTAACCTATCATTTATATGATTTGACTTACTAACTTGGGAATTCCAATACCTATCAACAGTAATATACTTCTTATACCAAAAGTATAAGAAGTAAATCCAGAAAAAAAATAAGGTCGCTAAAACCATTGCCACCTAGAAAGTGTATCAAATGATACACAGTCCAGCACAGTGCCTAACATTTGAGTGGTAAGCACTCCAATAATAAGTACAGTACACACTTTTGTGTATGACGTGCTAGAGATTAAACCTAAGGGCTTGTGCGTGCTAGGCAGGTGCTTTACCACTGAGCTACTCCCCCAGCCTGCATAGCAAACTTGAGATTTGTGCAAGGAACATACCACGAAGCAAAAAGTGACAGCCTGCTTGCTTACTCAGGAAGGATATGGTTTGACATTTGAAGCCAACTGAAGCTTTTACCCATGTTATGTCACAAGCTCTTTTGGATCTCCGTTCTCTGTTATCCTAGCTATGTGGAAAAACTGATAAAATTCAAAGAGAGGGGAAAACTTAAGAGCAATTGTTGTACCAAGAGGATGAACATTTATCAAGATACAGCTGTATAAATGTGACAGATAAGAAGGTCCTTTCAGAACTGCCTACGCCTATAGAAGCCGAACGCCGTTAGTAAACAATGCGGGCCAAACAGTGACTTTCTGCTCTCTTGCTGGGTGCAAAAGAGAACAAATTATAAAAGGTTATGTTATATTTTGCGCACCAGGCTTGCTTCATACATTTAAAAGCATTTTTTAAAAATTAGCTCTGAAATCAGGGAAAATAAGCACAATTTAGTGCTATTTGTATATACCAGTGGTAATGGTGGAAAAGTAAAATAAAGCATTTTGTTGGAAATGGCCACAGTAGTATAATCACACATGTAAAGTGTGTGGGTTGCCTGAGAAATCACAAGTAGAAGTGACTGGGGAGAAGGGTGTGTAGTGTCCACATATAGCATAGTGAACTTCCTAGGCATCTGGCCCTTTAAGTCATTCTATGTGGGGTCAAATCCTACCGTAGTCAAGTACTAGAGCCTTTGGGGGACAGAATTTATGCTCTGTATCTCAGTTTCTTCATTTTTGAGGGGGAAGGGGGTATTGGGATTTGAACTCAGGGCTTCACACTTGCAAGTTAGGTACTATGCTGTTTGAGCCACATCTCGAGTGCATTTTTTGCTCTGATTATTTTGGAGATGAACTATTTGCCTGGGTTGACCTCAAACCTTGATCTCCCAATTGCGAACTCCCAAATAGCTAGGATTACAGGTGTGAGCCAAAGGTGCCCGGTCAGTTTCTTCATTTTTAAATATTTGAGTGCCAATTTTTAGAGTTTGGCTGTAAGGATGGAGAAGGTAATTTATATAGAGTGTAGCACACTGCCTAACACATGGTAAGCATTC
Organism: Castor canadensis; assembly: GCF_047511655.1. Taxonomy (NCBI): domain Eukaryota; kingdom Metazoa; phylum Chordata; class Mammalia; order Rodentia; family Castoridae; genus Castor; species Castor canadensis. Next base: position 130,271,376 of record NC_133393.1, on the reverse strand, counting down.
AAACGTTATCCATTAGTATATCTTTTTTTTGTGTACGTGGTTCTGGGGATAAAACCAGGGCTTTGTGCATACCAGGCACAAGTGCTTTTCCACTGAGCTACACCCCCAGCCCTTACTATATAGTTTTCAAACCAGTTATCAAATTCTCCCAACTCAAGCATCCTCTTTCATACTTCTTTCTTTTGGGGGGAGGGGTGTGACTGGGGGTTGAACTCAGGGATTCAAGTTTGCAAAGCAAGCACTCTACTACTTGAGCTACACCTCCAGTCCTAGCATCCTCGTTTTCAAATGTGGGAATTATTTTAGCAATATGTGTAGTGTATGACATTACAGACTCGCTTAGTCTGAAACATTTTTTCCTTAGTTCTTTGGGAATCTAAAAGGGAAAATGAGTTTTCAGCACTTTAATAATCATCTAGAATCACAGCTGCCATCCAAATAGTGTTGTATTGGGTTCCTTGGGCCATCGTAACAAATCACCAAAGTAGATGACTTAGAACAACAGAAATTCATTCTCATAGTTTTGGAGAGCAGGTGTGTGCAGTCAAGGTGTCAGCAGGGCCATATATCCTCTGAAGACTCTAGAGGCAAATCTTCCCAAGATTCTTCCTGTTCCTGAGGCTCCCTAGTGTTCACGGTTTATGGTATCATAACTTTAGTCTCCACTTCTGCCATCACCTGGCCATCTTCCCTATGTAAGTGTGTCTCCAGTCTCCTTCTCCTGTCCTCACACAGACACCTATCATTGAGTTTAGGGTAGAAATTAAACTCATCATTATTTCATCTCAAAATCTTTAGCTAACTGGGTGCTGGTGGCTCACACCTATAATCCTAGCTACTCACAAGGCACAGAGATCAGGAGGGTGGCAGTTCAAGGCCAGCCTGGGCAAATAGTCCACAAGACCCCATTTTGAAAACAACCATCACAAAAAAGGGCTGGTGGAGTGGATCAAATGGTAGAGCACCTACCTAGCAAGGCTGGGGCCCTAAGTTCAAACTCTAGTACACCAAAAAAAAGTCCTTAACATATTTTATCTATAAAGACCCTATTTTCAAATAAACTCAGATTCTGAAACTTTGGGCAGATATGAACCTGGAAGTTGGGATGGGGACACCACAGTAAAGTTCTAGTGTTTCCAAATGCTTCCAATACTTCTTGTCAGTTTCCTTGCTTTTATATCAACTCATATCTTCAGCCCACAATCTGAGAGCACTTACTTGTGTCAGATATAGTGAGCTGTGATACAAGGGATATCTCAATATTTTGAGAAATATACACATTCTATAGGTTCTTTGAAAGTATGGGTTCTTGTTTATTTGTTTTAAGTGAAAAACAGTGTATTAATTATCCCTAGTAGTCAGGGTGGGCTCCCTAAAGTAGGTAAAACCTGCCACTCAAATTCTGTACTCACCTACTGAAAAGTGTCTGAATGAAAGCATAAGAGAGAAAGGAGACAGAGTAGGGTGGACAGGCTGTTCTTGCCCTCTAAAACAGAACTTCTGGTGGAGTGGCTCAAGAGGTAGAGCGCCTGCCTAGCAAGTGTGAAGCCTTGAGTTTAAACTTCAGTACCACCAAAAACTAAATAAATAAAACGAAGCTGGGTGCCAGTGGCTCATACCTGTAACCCTAAGCTACAGAGACAGAGATCAGAAAGATCATTTCGAAGCCAGCCTGGCCAAATAGTTCAAGAGGCCCTATCTCAAAAAAACCCATGGCAAAACAGGGCTGGTGGACTGACTCAAGATGTAAGCCCGGAGTTCAAACCCCAGTACTATAAATAAATAAATAAGCAAATAAATAAAGGATTTGTATTGTCTTCTGTTTATGAAAAACGTGTGCTTATTTTATTTGTTTAAAAAATTCATTCCTTTTTGATTGATGATAATTGTACACATTTATGGGGTGCGATGTGATATTTTGATTCATGAACACATTTCTAGTGATCAAACTGGGTGCTTAGTGTACCTGTTACCTTAAACTTTGATCAAGCATCTTTGTTTTATTTTTATTTTTTATTTCTCCCCGAGCATCTTTGTTTTAAATGCGGAAAATGGATTGCAAAATGTATACATTTCTCATTATTAATTCACAAAGGTCACTAGTGTGTTATTTGTTTAACTGATTACAGATTGCCATGATATCTAGTGATGTTTAGGTTGTCTTTAAGGTTATATTTCTTTGGAAGGCAAGTTTTTTAAACAAAATCTCATTTCATAAATGTTAGCATTTTAAAGACTCCCCTGCAGCTAAGTGGTAACTAAAACCTGGATGATAACTTGTCATTGCACCTTGCTTAGTGAGAATAACTTCAGAGGTGCAAGAACACTTATTTTCATCACTTGGAAGGTGTCAAATGTGTTATCTCTGACTTTGTGAAGCTCACCTCGCCCTGCCTGCTTTATCCCACCTAGATTCTTGGTGAGTTAGGTGTTATTTCTCTGTGCTAGAGGTTTTGTCCTCAGACCAAAAAAAAAAAAAAAAAAGTCACATATGAACAAACTGTGTCCCTGGCATTCTAGTACGTTTCTACAACTGCTTCTGCTGTTTCATCCAGAACCAGACTCTGAAGCTGTGTTGAGAATGCCTTTGCTTTCAGAAGCCTCTGGTAGCTACTAGAGTAATTGTGAATCAGTCTAAACAGGGGACACAACCTTGAGTTACACTGAAAAGACCAGAAACTTTTTCATTACTCTCTTATTTCCCTTTGCTACATACTCAATGTCTGAATACAAGCTAGGGGAGCACAAGGTTTGTGTTCTAGTAGCTCACGTCTATAACCCTAGCTACTCAGGAGGCAAAGAACAGGAAAATCATGGTTCAAAGTCAGCCTGGACCAAAAATTCACAAGAACCTATTCTGAAAAATGCCCAACATACCAAAAAAAAAAAAATCTGGTGGAATGCCTTGGAGTGGTAGAGCACCTGCCTGGCAACCATGAGGTCCTGAGTTCAAGCCCCAGTACAACCAAAAAAACCCCAAAAAAAACAAAGCCATGTGTGGTGGAACATGCCTATAATCCCAGAACTCGGGAGGCAAGGCAGAGAGGCAGGAGCATCAATTTAAAGGCCAGCTTGGGCCACATAGACCATTTCTCAAAAAAACAAGATAGATAGATAGATTGATAGATCAATAGGAAGATAGATAGAGTGAGTTAGGGGTGTCTATATTTATATCTAGACTCTGTTTCCAAAAGAATACATACATACAATTTGCAAGTATTTTTGGTGGACTCATTCAATCTTACCCAGCCTCTGTTCCCTGGGGTCTAAGCCCATCACCTTATCCTCTTTAAATTTTTTATTTATTTTGCAGTACTGGGGTTTGAACTCAGGGCCCCCCACTTGCTTGGCAGGCGCTCTACCACTTGAGCCACCCTTCCAGCCTCTCACCTATTCTCTTTAGACTTAGACTTGCCTCTCAGGGTTGCCATGCAGTGTGGGGTCTGGAGTGGCAGTTGTTCTCCTCCCCTTCTGTGCTAGGTTGACTTCTGAATGTCTTGTTTCTAAGTGGTTGCTATCTGCAGACAGACCCACTGATCCTTCCTGTTTTAAGAATTTGTCTGTCAATCACTATGGGAAAATACTGTGGGAAACTATAACAGAAGGAGTCCAAAAATACAACGGGGCAGTTCTGAAGCTAAACTCTGAAAAGATCTTAACTTCTTTGGTGAGAGAGTTACAGGAAATCATTCTAGGATGCCTGCTGACTCTTTTCATTTATTTCTTTCAAGGTGGACCTCATCTAGTTAAATTCTTTCTCCTCTCTAGGAAGAACTGAAAGTGCTTTGAAAATTATTCTGGGAATAGTTTATCTCAAGTAGGTAATTTATATCATGCAAATTTTGGAAACTATTTGATGGCTGTAGTCCCACACAAACTTGAATATTTTCTCATTTTGGTGGCTACATAAAATCTCAGATCTTTTTCTCAAGAAATAGATATGTGTCATGATCTTCTGACAAAACAGAATCAGAGGCTGTTGGAGTGACTCAAGTGGTACAGCAGCTGCCTACAAGTGCAAGGCCTGGAGTTCAAATCCCAGAATTCCTGTCCCCCTACCCCCACCAAAAGAATAGTACAAAATAGAGCCAATAATTTTTAAGAACCTTTTAAGGGTATTAGAAAGGGAACTGCCTTTCAGGAAAGAGTTGATTCATTCAAAAACCCCTTACTGCTAACCTACTAAAAGTGAAAGACTGGGAATACAAAAATGATTTTAAAAAACATAACAAAGCTGCTCTTTTGGAGCTCCCTGCCTGGATTTTCTGTGTTTTCCCATCTTACTTGCTTCTCGTACTCAATTTCATTGTCTTGCAGTCTGAAAATTTCTTCACCTTTATGGGATCATTTTCAGTTATAAAACAAAGTTCTCATCATCTGAATTTCAGACCTTTTTTCCATCTCTGTTCAGACTCTATTTTCCCCCTACCTCCCCCATTGAGGCCTGCCAGATTGAGCAATTAATAAAAAAATAAATAAATAAAAAACAGAACACACAGTTCAATTTCAATTTCAGATAAGCAATGAATAATGCCTCAAATGTTCCATGGGACACACACTAAAAATAATAATAATAATTCATTTTTTATTGGGATTCTGATTTAACTGAGTAGCCTGCATTTTCTCTGGCTACTCCCAACACTTTCTACTCCCATCCCAACCCTTCTCCATAAAATGTTAGGCCTCACGTTTAGAGGTATCTAGAGATTCAAAGAGCACCTTCTTTCTGCTATAATCCAGGTCATGGAGGGAAATGCTAAAGGCTCCATAGGACACTACTCCCTGCCAGGCAGCATTTATTTCTTCCTCTCTGCCATTGACCCTTTTAGCTGAATGGGACACGTCAGCCATTGCTACTCTCAGATAACACTTGTCACATCTGGAAAATGTTTTATTTCCCTTTCTCACTGACTTGAATTTTTGATTTTGTCTTTCCATAAACAAGTCCTACAGAACAGTTCCTTTACCACCTGTCCTGGATCTATGTTTGTCTTTTATTTCTGGGGGGAAATTAAATGAAAGTTAGTAAGGTTGGTAATTAAGAGGCACAAATTCCCCAGGATTATAGCAATGATGTATCAAAACAAGTCAACAAATTACTGAAACCCTAGGCTTCAACTTTCTCCTCTAGAAAGCAAAGAAGGCCAGAGAACAATGACTGATTTGCATGCCATGTCTGCTGCTGTGCCTGCTTGCAATGTGGTAACAGAATGCAGAAAGAGAAGCCTATAAAGACAGATTTCAGATTAGGTCCTCTCTGACTGAGAATCGGCTATTCTGATCTCAACAGATATCAGTTATTACAGGAGAGGGGGACCCAGATACACAATTTATTTAATGTAACAATTTATAGGGATACTGATGTGCCAACTAATATCATTTTATTCTACACACCACTGTAACTGAAATATATTATCACTAATATCCAAAATCAGCAATTTCTAAAGAAGTTTAATATGCAGCTGCTTCAAAATGTGCTTTTAGATTAGCCAAATGTCAGAGCCTACTTTCAAAGAAGGCTGTCTTCTGGGACACCATTTATTCTTGTTCATAACTTTAATATGATTACTTCCCACTGTAGCAAACTGATTTTCTGTAACACAGAAAAAGCTGTAATAGTCTCAGTAAGGATTACCATCTCTGAGGCAGGTATTGTGAATTTCATAAAACTCACCTTCTGTGTCCACAAAGAAGTAATGTACACCCAGGGGTGTGGTGTGTGCCTGTAATCACAGGAGACAGAGGCAGGAGGATCTTGAATTTGAGGCCAGTCTGGACTGCATTGCAAGAACCTGTCTCAAAAAACCCCCCAAAACAAAAAAGAGATCATTTTATTGGCCAAGCAAGTGGATACACAGGGAAATGGGGTGTAGACCAGATAAACATTCCTCAAAGGCAGAATCTATGAGGAAAGCATTGGTTGTACTACTTATATGTTCCCTCTCTTTCATAGGAACACACAAGGACTCTATGGTTTTGAAATCTGCATATGATTTCTTAGGGTCAGAGGGCACAGAGAACTTGGAAGTTGCTAATGGGCATTCATTCCACAGGTAAAGCAGAATGCATATGCCTTTGAGTAGCCCAAAGAAGAGTAGTCAGACTTCTGATTTGAGGCCTCAAAGGCAAGGCATCTCTGGATAAGGAGTGCCTTTGCTCTCAATATCACATCAGGACAAATCATATTGCCTTAAATTATTTCTGATTTAGGCCTGTCCACGGGTGGGTCTGTCCTATTTTGATTATATCTGCTAGTCCTGATGATCTCATAGCTTTGTTAATTAAATCTTTAGCTAATTTCAGTCTCCCTTTAATAGTTCTCTTTTAGCAGTGGGGAAGAGGAAGTAGCACTGCAGAGGTTCTGCCTCAGAGGTAGGTGGGCAGGCTTCCTTCCTGCACTTCAAATTATATCTTCTTGCCAGGCCTGGTAGAGAACTCTAAGGACCTAGGTTAAAAATACTTGTCCAGATCTAAATTATTCTTCTGCACAAAAATGCAAATAGTCCTATAATCTCTGGAAATTGCCAGAAAAGACAGTCCCAGCAGCTGCTCATTGAACAAAGGTCAAGTCTCTAGCAATTACCATTGGCCCAGCTACTTTCTCTTCACTTCTTGTCATTTGATTTCATTTGAGAATTATCTCTTTATCTTCTCCCCCCATTTTTCTCCTTGGGTGTGCATGCATGTTGTGTGTGTGTTTTAAATTCTCTGTGTTGTTTTTTGGCAATAATGGAATTTGAACTTAGGGCTTTAAACTTGCTTAGGAAAGCACTCCACCACTTGAATTATGCCTCTAGTCCTTCTTTTTTTTTTGTGTGTGTGTGTGTGTGTGGTACTAGGGTTTGAACTCAGGGCCTATACCTTGAGCTACTCCATCAGCCCTTTTTTGTGCTGCATTTTTGCAAGGTAGAGTCTGGTGAACTATTTGCCTGGTCTGGCTTTGAACCACTATCCTCCTGATCTCTGCCTCCTGAGTAAGTAGGATTACAGGTGTGAGCCCCCAGTGCCTGGCAGTCCTTCTTTAGCTATTTTTTAGATAGGCTGGTGCTTTTTGCCAAGGCTGGCATCAGGCCATGATCCTCTAACTTACGCCTTCTGACTAGCTAGGATTACAGGTATAAGCCACCATGCCCAGCATTCATGTTGTTTATGGTGGTGGGGCGTGTAGCTCACTGGTGGAGTGCTTGCCTAGCATGCATGAGGCCCTGGGTTTGATTGCCAACACCACCAAAGGAAAAGAAAATACTGAAAGACGATTGAAGGCTCACAAAAACTAAGGAGAAGGTGAGTGACCAAGTCACAAGAAGTTTAGAATGGCTGGGCTCAGGTGGATCAGTAATCAATCCTACCTACTCAGGAGGCAGAGATCAGGAGATTGACAGTTCAAAGTCAGTCTGGGCAAATAGTTCTCTAGATCCTATCTTGAAAATACCTAACACAAAAAAGGGCTGGTGGAATGGCTCAAGTGGTAGAGCAACTGCCTAGCAAGTGAGAAGCCCTGAGTTCAATCCCCAATACCATCAAAAAAAAAAAAAAAGTTTAGAATGCAGCAGAACCCTGTGGAACAACTCAAACCAGGAACTTAAGCGTCCCAAGTATGATGTCTACACCTTTCATTTCAGTTTCTCTTTTTCTTTCCTTAGCCACTCCTCCCCCCACCCCCTTAGTATTCTTCAGGGAGTAGGAGAAAAATGGCTACCAGTGACGAGAGCAAAACAAGCACAGGAGGACAATGGTGTCTTTCAGGATTTCCAGATTCAAAAATGTCCATATTCTCAGTTAAAAGGACTCATTGGCTACAGGTAGCAAATCGTCATGACCATTCCTGCATGAAGCTCTGAGTTCAAGCCCTAGTGCTGTCTCCCATCCAAGTACTAACCAGGTCCAATCCTGCTTAGCATCCTCCATCAGATGAGATCTGGAGCATTCAGAGTGATATGGCCATAGACCCTAGTGCTGTCAAAAAAAGGAAAAGCCTAGAAGTCAATTGCTTCAAGATTTTACTTTTAAACACTTTCAACCCACATAGAGATTTAGTAAATTCAGTACTTGTATAAAGAATGTTTAAGGTGACCAGGTATAGTGCTACATGCCTATAATCCCAGTACTCATGAGGTGGAAGCAGAAGGATCATAAACTCAAGGCCAGCCTGAGCCACACAGTATGTATGACTGTGTTTCAAAAAAAAAAAAAAAAGTACTGAAAAACAAAAAATCCAGTGGCTGGGGAGGTAGCTCAGTAACAGCGTGTAAGATCCTGGGCTCAATCCCCAACACAAAAGCAAACAAACAAAAACCCCAGAACGTTAGGGGGAAAAAAGATGATTATGAGAGGCCCTGAGCGTAACAATTGTGGTGATATACTTCATGTCCAGGGACCTACCGCTAATGGAATAGAGGCATGAATTCCTCTTGATATCTGGAGAGGTTAAGATTCCTATAGCACCATTTGATGTATTCTCCGTTCTTTAGAGTCTTCTCAAGTTCTTTGCCAGTTGGGATGAGTGAATTAATAATTTATTCGTATGTGATTACATACATATTATGCTATCCAATTTTCCCATCAAACCATTGTTCCTTGAAGCAAAAACAAAACAAAAAACATACTGAAGTTTATTGAAGAATTAACAAGACTCTCTCAGTGTATTTCTGCTCATACTTAAATATGTGCTTTGTAATATCTCTCTATTTTCACTGGGGTTTTCCTCTTGTTTTGAAAATTATCAGGAAGTGGGGTAGGATGATCACAAGTTCAAGGGCACTCTGGGCTCCACAGAGAGACCCTGTCTCAAAAAACCAAAATCAGTGGCAAGGTGCTCACCACCTATAATCCCGGCTACTTGAGAGGCTAAATCAGGAAGACTGCAGCTTAAGGCCAGCCCAGGCAAATAGTTCTTGAGACCCCATCTCCAAAATAACGAGAGCAAAATGAATTGGAGGTGTGGCTCAAGAGGTAGAATGCTTGATTTGTAAGTGTGAAGTCCTGAATTCAAACCCCAGTCCCGGGTGGAGGGGGGAGGTGGCCCAAACACATGTGAATAAATATAAAAATGATTAAAAAAAAAAGGAATCTAGAGAGTAGTCAGACTTTTGATTTGAGGCCTCAAAGGCAAGGCATCTCTGGATAAGGAGTGCCTCTGCTCTCAATATCACATCAGGACAAATCATATTGCCTTAAATTATTTCTGATTTAGGCCTGTCCACGGGTGGGTCTGTCCTATTTTGATTATATCTGCTAGTCCTGATGATCTCATAGCTTTGTTAATTAAATCTTTAGCTAATTTCAGTCTCCCTTTAATAGTTCTCTTTTAGCAGTGGGGAAGAGGAAGTAGCACTGCAGAATTTAAAACACATACAACATGCATGCATGCCAATGTAGAAAAATGGGGGGAGAAGACAAAGAGATAATTCCCAAATGAAATCAAATGACAAGAAGTGAAGAGAAAGTAGCCTGGCCAATGGTAATTCTTTACCTAAGAACCCTGAAACAGAGTCCTGGTCAATGTCTCTGTCTTCAGAAAGGTCCACCTTCCAAGAATGTTACCTTCAAAAGGCCAACCCCAAGGTCTCTCACCCTGGGCTAGCTTCCTTCTTTATGTGTTGTGAGTCTGGCTTCTCCATTTAATATCTTGCATGACAAAGAAGGAGCATTTAAAGTTCCACTGTCTTATAGGCCTCTATGGAGGTAGGCAGGAATACACCTAAAAATAGCTGGAGACTACTACAATATTGATCTCTCATCAATCTTTGATTCCATAGATAGGTACCACTTAGCTAAGCCATATGATTTTGATATTGATTCAACAGTTTCAATCTTCCATCAGAGCTTTTCCTGTCACAGAATCAGGCTTCATTCATTCCTTAAATATTTATTGATGTCACTATTTACCAAGTGCTGTGTTAAGTGCTATGAATGTATCAGTTAACAAAAGAGTCATCATGTCAGATAGTTATGGACGTGGTTGGGCAAATTCTTGTACTAGATGTAATTAAGAATATTCTTCATCCTCAATTCTTTTTTTGTTGTTGTTGCATTTCTGGGTGTAAACTCAGGGCCTACACCTTGAGCCACTCCATCAGCCTTTCTTGTAATGAGTTTTTTCAAGCTAAGGTCTCGAGCACTATGTGCCCAGCCTGGCTTTGAACTGCAACCTTCCTGATCTCTGCCTCCTGAGTGGCTAGGATCACAGGCATGAGCCATGGGCACCCCGCTTCAACCTCCATTCTTTGAAGCATCTATCCAAATATTTGATGAAGATTTTTGACTTCCTTATGGCCTCTTGCCATAAAAGGCAACAAGCCTTCATCAATCTCTCCCTAGAAGGGAAAAGAGTTCACTTTTATGCCTCAGGCACCACCCTGACACTTTTCAATGTTTATCTGAATAGTGTGGCATTTTTTAACACAACTAGTATAGCTATTAAGAGGTTAAAAACTATTTGGTATTCAAGAAATACTGACCCTCTTTTACATGCTGGGCACTGCTCTAGGATATAGCCCTAGGGTATTGTCCTTTGTGCCTTCAGTACTCTAAAGTGAATGAATTCTCTCTTAACAATACTTTATAAATGTGTAAGTTGAAATATATTGGATTACGAAGAAATCAAATTGACATATTAGTTATTAATAATGTCAGTTTCCACAAGTCCTGCTATTAAGTCTTTAAAGTAAAAACAACTAAAAACAAAAGCCCGTTGATTTTATAATTATTTTTGGCATTACTGGAGTTTGAACTCAGGGTCTTGCACTTACCGGGTAGGCACTCTACCTCTTGAGCTAGGCCCTCAGCCTTCCATTAATTTTATTTACTTACTCATTTATTTGTTTAGGCAGTACTGAGATTTTGAACTTAGGACCTAACTCTTGCTAAATAAGGACTCTACCACTTGAGCCATTATACCAGCCATTTTTTGTGTTGAGTATTTTTGAGATAGGGTCTCACAAACAATTTGCTCAGGCTGGCTTCGAAAGGAATTCCTCCTGATCTCTGCTTCCCCAATAGCTAGGATTATAAGCATGAGCCACTGGTGCCTAGCCCCTTCCACTAATGTTAATGGGAAAATGTTTTATGCAGCTAATTTTAACCTAAGACACTAAGACAGTTTCCAAAGATTATATAAATGTACTTGTATCTTTATACTTACATATATAATGGAAGCACACTTGTGCAAGCAATAATAAAGAATTTGAAAATAATCACTTAGTAATCCAATGATGTTTTATTGTCCTCATTATCTGATTTTTCTGCTAATATAATAGAAAACCACAGACTGGATAAATTATCATTTATAATGAACAGACATATATTTTCCTCACTGTAGTGATTGCTCAGAAGTCCACGAACATGGTGCCAACATCTCGCGAGGGCTTTCTTGCTGGGCTACCTGTGTCAAAAGGGAGAAAGGCAAGAAGGCACAGACAGAGAGGATAGAAGCCAAACTCCAGTCTCTTAGCAGGACTCCTACAATATCTAATCTGCTCCCATAACAACTGCATTAATTCATTCATGAGGACAGAACCCTTGCGGTCTAATCACTTCTTAAAGGTCCCTACTCTTAATACCATCAAGGTAGCAATTAAATTTCAACATTAGTTGAAACATGAGGGGACATTCAAGCTACTACATTTTCTAGAGGAGGAAGAGATGGCTTGGTAGAGGGTAATGACACCAAGCATGGTGGTTGAAGCCTATAATCCCAGTTATTTAGGTGGTAGAAGTAGGGGGATCATGAGTTCAAGGCCACCCTGCACAAAGTTAGGGAGACCCTGTCTCAGAAACAAATTACAAATAAAAGGTTTGGAGGCTTGGTTCAAGTGACAAAACACTTGCCTATCATGCTTGAGGCCCAAAATTCAATTCCCAGTACCACAAAAAGAGAGTGGAGAGGTAAAAGATAGGGAAGGAGTAAGAGTCAGATATTAGAAAGCTCATTCTTGGAAGAAAGGAAGGAAGGAAGGAAAGAAGGAAAATTCATTCTTTCTGCACTATTTCCTTCATGAATTTTTTAATCTTTTGGAGGGCTTCCTTATTATCACAGTTGATTTGCTTAAAGTAAGCTTTTAAGAATTATCTGAAGCCTGTGCCAGTGGTTCACATCTGTAATCCTAGCTACTCAGGAGAGAGAGATCACGAAGATTGACATTCCAGGCCAGCCTGGGTAAATAGCTCAACAGACCCTATCTTGAAAGTGCCCAACACAAAAAAGGGTGGTGGAATGGCTCAAGTCGTAGAGCTCCTGCTCTGTAAGAGGAAAGCCCAGAGTTGAAACCAGTCCCACTAAAAAAAAAAAAAAAAAAAAAGTGAGCCTGGCCCCTCTATGGTCTCTTCCTCACTGTCCCACCATGTGACTTCTTGTGTACATGCTCCTCCCAGTATGATGCCATTCACTGTGAGGCCCTCACCAGAGCTGAGCAGATCTAGCACCATGCTCTTGAACCACCATGACTGTGAACTAAATAAACCTCTTTTCTTCATAAAGTGGCTAGCCTCAAGCCTGATATGGTAGTTCATGCCTGTAATCCAAGCACATATGAGGCAGAAGCAGGAAGATTGGGAGTTTGGGGCCAGCCTGGGCTATATAGTAAGATCCTGTCTCAAACAAACAGATTCTGTAAGCAAGGTGGCATCTTTTAAGAAGTTTCTTTTCTTTTGGGTTTTGCCTCAGCCTCCTGCCTCCTAAAAACTGGGATTACTGGGACTGCCATCACAATTTATACATATTCTTATAGCTCCTTCACAACGAAAATAAGGGATAGGGCAGGGCATGGCTATGCAGATTTATAAATCCCAGCAGTTGGGAGGCAAGGCCAGAGATCTCAAGCTCAAGGCAGAGTGATGCACTCCTTAGTCCAGCTACCTGGGAGGGGAGGTAGGAGGATGGAGATCTGAGGCCAGCTCCCACAAAAGCTAGAGGCCCTATTTGGAAAAGCAAAAGGCCTGGGGTTGTGACACAAATGGCCAAGTTCTGCCTAACGAGTGTGAGGGTCCCAGTATTGGCCTCAGTATTGCTGGAAAAAAAAAAAAAAAAAAGAAGAAGATAGCAAAAAGAAAATCAGGAATAAATTCTTGTCTTCTAATTTTCATAATTCAAGAATGTTTTGTTCCTATTGCCCTTGTGCTTTTGGGTTTTATTATTTTGTTTTTGTACTGGGGATTGAATTTGGTCCACACTCCCAGTCCTTGCTGAATTCCTAATATGCAAATCTGATCTGTTATTCCTTGATTTAAAACTCTTCTTTTTTTTTTACAATCTTTATTTTTGCATTTTTAAAAAATTGTATTAACATATACATATATTGTATGTATCATTCTCCCTCTTTCTCTCTCACCCATTCTGAGAACAATTTCAACAGGTTTCATTCTTCTATTTTCATATATGAACACAAAATACATCCACCATACTCACCTTCATTCATCTTTCCCTTTTGCCTACCCCCCCTTCCACTGGTACCCATCTCCGAAGAAGATCTATTTTACCCTCCTGCCCCTCACTTTTTAGAAGTGTATATTGATAGTCCAAAGAGGTTTCACCTTGTTACTTTAGGCTTGTATATATCACGCTTTAATCAAATTCATCCCCCATTACTTACTCTTTCTCTGATCAACAGACTCCCCTAATATTCAACAGCTTACAGTCCAATACATTATATTATATTCATATATAGATAGGCTGTTTCAATATTTTTCATTCTCTAACATTTTCTTTATCTTTCCTGCCTCCCATAACCCCCTCAACCAGACAAACTACTATAATTTGTTCTCTCTCACTGTACATATATATATATATATATATGATATATGATCATGTTTTTATATATACATTTAACTTACAGGTCTAGCTTTCACATGAGGGAAAACATTTGACCTTTGACTTTTTGAGCATGACTCACTTCACTTGACATGATGTTCTCCAATTCCCACCCATTTACCTACGAACAACATGATTTTATTCTTCTTTATGGCTGAATAGCAGTCCATTGTGTATAAATACCACATTTTCTTAATCCATTCATCAGTTGTGGGCACCTGGGCTGCTTCCAATGCTTGGCTTTTGTTAATAGTGCTGCAATAAACAGGGAGTGCGACTGGCTCTGTCATATCCTGGAGTACATTCTTTCAGATATATGCCTAGGAGTGCTATCGCTGGATCATATGGCAGTTTTATTTTTAGTTTTTTGAGGGACCTCCATACTGCTTTCCATAGCAGTTGCAGTAATTTACATTCCCACCAAAAGTGTAGAGGGTTCCTTTTCCCCCACATCCTCACCAGCATTGTTGTTGTTGTTTGTGTTATTGATGATAGCCATTTTGACTGGGGTGAGGTGGAATCTCAGTGTAATTTTGATTTGCATTTCCTTTGTGACTAGAGATGTTGAGCATTTCTTCGTAAGTTTATTGGCCATTTGTACTTGTTCTTTTGAGAATTGTCTGTTCACTTCATTTGTCCAATTATTTAATGGGTTGTTGATTCTTTGAGAGGTTAGTTTTTTGAGTTCCCTGCATATTCTGGTTATTAATCCCTTATTAGATGTATAGTTGGCAAAGATTTTTCTCCCATTCTGTAGGCTGTCTCTTCAGTCCGGTGACTGTTTCCTTTGCTATGCAGAAGCTTTTTGGTTTCATGCAGTTCCATTTGTCAATACTTTCTCTTAACTGCTGAGCTATTAGAGTTCTGTTCATAAATTTATTACCTATGCCTATGTGGTCCAATGTGTTCTTTATTTTTTCCTGGATTAATTTCACCATTTCAGATCTTACATTAAGATCTTTAATCCATTTCAAATTAATGCTAGTATAAGGTGAGAGACTGGGAATCTAGTTTCAGTCTTCTGCAGGTGGAAATCCAGTTTTCCCAGCAACATTTGTTGAAGAAGCTGTCTTTTTTTCCAGTGCATATTTTGGGCACCTTTATTGAAAATCACACGACTGTAGTTGCATGGGTTTCTGTCAAGGTCTTCTATTCTACTGGTCTTCATGGCCATTTTTGTGTCAGTACCATGCAGTTTTTACTACTATGGCCCTGTAGTATAGTTGGAAGTCAGGTATTGTGATAGTTCCAGCGTTGCTCCTTTAGCTAAGGATTGCTTTGGCTTTTGTGTTTCTAACATGAACTTTCAGGTCAACTTTTAAAGTCACTGAAGAATGTCACTTGAATTTTAATAGGCATTGCATAGAATATACAGATTGTTTTCAGTAGTATAGATGTTTTCACAATATTGATTCTGTCAACTCATGAACATGGGATATCCTTCCATCTTCTGATATCTTCATTGATTTCTTTATTTAGTGACCTGGAATTTTCATTGTATAGGTTGGTCACTTCCTTCATTAAATTTATTCCTTGGTATTTTAATTTTTCTGAAGCTGTTGTGAATGGCATTGTTTTCCTGATCTTTTTCTAAGACTGTTCATTGTTTGTGTATAGAAATGCTACTGATTTTTGTTCATTGGTTTTGTATCCTACTACTTTACATAACGTGTTTATGAGATGTAAGAGTTTTTTGGTTGTGTTTTTAGGGTTGTTCAGATATAGGATCATTCCAAATAGGGACAATTTGACCTCTTCCTACCCTATTTGAATCCCTTGTATTTCTTTCTCCTGTCTTATTGCTCTGGCTAGAAATTCCAGGATTATGTTGAACAAGAGTAGGACACCCTTACCTTGTTTCTGATTTTAGAGGAAATGGTTTCAGTTTTTTCCCATTTAGTATGATGTTGGCTCTAGCTTTGTCATATATAACCTTTATAATGTCGAGGAATGTCCTTGGCTTAAAACTTAGATGGCTTTCTCCTTATTCTTTAGATAAAAATGACATCTTAATGCAATTTACAAACTGTACCAGACTCTGACATCTCTTAGTTTTCCAGCTGATTTTAGTCCCTTACCCATACTCATTCTTCCCACAAGGTTCAGTTCTGGATCCACAACAGACCCTTTGCAAATTTGTTTCTTTAGTCCAAAGAACATCACTTTGGAACACACACACTCCAGCCCAATCCGAGGTAATTCTTATTCATCCTTCAGATGTCTGCCTAAAAGTCACTGCCGTGGCAAAGCTTCTCTGATATCCATCTGCCCCATCCCCATCTGGGTTAGACTTTCACAGCTCTTAGAATTTCTTCCACGTAGTGTAAAGCAAGGTGTGGTGAAACATGTTTGTAGAAGGTAGAGGCAGGAGGATCTTGAGTTCAAAGCCAGCCCAGGGTACATAGTGAGACCCCATCTCAAAAATCAAAAACAAGCTGGTGGGGTGGCTCAAGTCCTAGTGCGCTGGCCTAGTGGTCAGGAGGTCAAGAGTTCGAGATGCACAACCACCTAAGGGGAAAAAATATTAAAAAAAAAAAACGAACAATCCAATAATGAACAATAGTTCATTATAACTGAATAAACTATTGGTAGGTGTGGAAACTTCAGAAACCTAGTTGGAGGAAGTAGACCAGTTGGGGCATGTCCTTGAAAGCTATAGTATCTTCCCCTTTCGTTCCTCTCTCTCTCTTTCTCTCTTTTTAGTGGTACTGAGGTTTGAACTCAGAACCTCACACTTGCTAGGCAGGCGCTCTATCACTACAGCCACTCCACCAGCCCTGTTTTGTTGTGGGTATTTACAAGATAGGGTCTGGTGAACTATTTGCCCTGGCTGGCTTCTCACCATGATCCTCTTAATCTCTGCCTCCTGAGTATCTGGAATTAAAGGCATGAGCTACCAGTGCATGGCTCCTCTCTCTTTCTCTCTCTCTTTTCTCCCCCTCTCTCTTTCCTTGCTGCATGAAGTGAGCAGCACTGTTCTGCCACACACACGCCTTCTGCCATGTTGTTCTTCCTCACCACATGTCCACAGGGATAGGGCCAAGATACCATGGGCTGGAATCGCTAATATTTTGAACCAAAATATTGTTTTCCTTCTTTTAAGTTCTCAGGTATTTTGTCACCATGACAGAAAGCTCACTAACCCAGTTTATTTATACCAATGGTATCCAAACCTAGAATCCGGGTAAAAATTCTTCCTAGCTCCTTTACATGGTTCATTAGACTTTTTAAAAAAAAATCTATTAAATACTTACTTCATGTCAAATTGTCTCAACTCTTGCACAATTCTCTCTCTCTCTCTTTCTCTCTCTGTATGCATGTGTGTCTGTGAGTGGGGGGGTTCTAGGGATTGAATCCAGGGCCTCATCCATGCTTAGCATGCACTCTACCACTGAGCTACATCCCTAGCCTGCATAGTTGTATCTTTTTATGAGTCGTAATTTTGAGCTGGGGTTGTGACTCAAATGATAGTGTCTGTCTTGCAAGCATAAGGGCCCGAGCTCAAATCCCAGTATCAACGAAACCAAAACCAAAGAATCATAATTTTTCTCAATGGAGTAAGTCCAGAAAAGTCCAGGAAAAAGAATGCTTGGGCCATATCTGAACAACTCAAAAGCTTTTAAGGGTCCTGACTAAAATGACAGTTGGTCTTCCATCTGCTCAGGTTCTTATTTTCAAATTCAACCATCTTCAAATTAAAAATGTAGTGAGGCTTGGGCTACATCTGTACTTAACAATGCAGACCTTTTTTTCCTCATCCTTTTTCTCTAAATAAGACATTATAACAACTATTTCCATAGGATTTATAATATGTTAGGAATTAAAGTAATCTAGAGATGATTTATAGTATACAGAGGATGTGTGTAGGTTATATACAAAAACTGCACCATTTTATATAAGGGCCCTAAGTATGAGTGTATGTTTGGTGTCCTTAAGGGTCCTGGAACCAATCCTCCTGTGGGGACTGAAGGGAGAACTGCGTATTATGGCCCTGGCATAGAGAGAAGAGGAGTGGGGGAGGAGTGGGGTCCTTGAGGTTATTTATTTACTTAGTTTTTTGGTGGTATTGGTGTTTGAACTCAGGGCCTCATGCTTACTAAGCAGGTACTCTACCAATTGAGCCACTCAACCAGTCCAGGTTAATTTTTTTTAAGGCAGCAAAATAAAGGAGAGTTAGTTACCCATTTTTCAAGAAATATATGTATTTCAGTCAGTATATATATCTATATATTGTAATAAATGTATTTATTTCAATAACTGTATACATGTGTGTATGCCATGGCAACAACTTGGCAAACTCTCCTTTCTGTGTCAGAACTGCCAGGCACAGCTATGTGTGTGTCCAGCATGAGAGCAAGGACCTCCTAGGCCACTGCTTGCTTCTTCACTAGACTGCCTCCTTAAGTTCATGACTGGGAAGAGGAGATGAAATTGAGAAGAGTTCACCAGTTTAGGAGGTGGGGGAATTTAATCATAAGTTTGCACATTTTTCAGATGATTAAACAATGAGTGTTTATGAAATCAAGAAAAAAATTGTTCCCCCAGAGTCTTTTCAAAAGCTTCTCTGTGCTCTCTGGCTAATTTAAAAAGAGCCCCATAGGATGCTTATTTTTACACACACATGTTGCCAGAGTAGTTCCTGTTTTGGTTTAAATGTGTACCTTCTTTTTAGTCAGATGAAAGAGAACTTTCCTCAGACAGGACATGTCTGCTGGTCGTGTTTGATGAGCCTAAATCAAGCTTCTGTTAAGAGCATAACTGTTCAATCTTCTTGGCTGGATTGTCTGGTCAGTTTCTGTCCTCAGTTGGACTGCAACTAGAGCACTCTTATTGGTTCCTTCCTGAGGACTACCGGATGAATGCTTGAGTGAAGTGTTTTCTCTCTCTCTGGGCTCACTTATTCCTTGGGCACTAGGTAGAAGTTTGTGTGTAGGTGCATGGAATGTGCTAGCCACCAAAAGTGAGCAAGGTCAACTCTATAGCAGGTCAAGGACCAGGAGGGGACTGTCTAGTCAAGCTATGGAGGATGACATCTTGAGGCTTTAGAGGTGGTTAAAGAAGGGCCAGGGAAAGGGGAGGTTGAAGTAGTCCCCTATGTTGGGTCCAAATCAGCCTGGCATGCAGTTATAAATTAAAATGAGCTTTTTTAATAAGGAGTTTTTGAATGGGGAAGACACAATATGAAAAATAAATAATAACAAATTACTCATACAATCTAAACATGGATGAACCTTAAGATTGTAATGCTAAGCCAGACAAAGAAGACCACATATTGTCTGATTTTATTTGTTTGAAATGTCTAGGATTAGCAAATTTATAGAGAAAGAATGTAGATGAGTGGTTTCTTGGGATGGGGACAAGTTGAGGCTTTATTGGGAGCGATGAAAATCTCCTGAAATGGATTATGGTAATGACTATATAACTGTAAACTTAATAAAAATGTTCCTTGAATTATACTATCAAAATGGATGGATTTTGTGATATAAAAAATACATATTTTTATCATTACAAACTATTCAGTTTTATTTTTTATGTACTTTTTCCTGTATGTGTGAAATATACCTCAATAAAACTCTTTTATAAAATAGGTGATGTGGACTGGGTGTGGCACATGCTTTATAATCCCACCTATTCAGAAGGAGGAGATGGGAGGATCAAAGTTCCAGGGTAACTCAGGCAAAGTTAGCACAAAATCCGTCTTGAAAAAAAAAACAAACTAAAAAACCCAAAAAGGAGGAGGGACATGGCTCAAGTGGTAGAGAGCTTGCAGGCTGTGAGTTCAAACTTCACTACTACATACATAAAACAAACAAATAAATGTGAGAATAACATCTGTTCAGAGGAGCTAAGGATAGAACATTTTGAGAACCAAGACAGAAGCACTCTTAAAACTATCATCATCTTCTAGCTTCTAAATATTGCACAGACAGCTTTGTCTGAAGAAAGAAAAGGAAAGAAGAGAAGAAAAAAGAAAGCTGCGTGCAGTTGGCGCTCCCCTGTAACCCTGGCTACTCAGGAGGTAGAGATCAGTAGATTGTGGTTCGAAGCCAGCCCCCGGCAAATAGTTAGTTTGAGAGACCTTATCTGAAAAAACTCATTGCATAAAATGGGCTGGTGGAATGATTCAAGTGGTAGAGCTCCTGCCTCTTAGCAAGTGTGAGGCCCTGAATTCAACCCCATACCACCAAAAAAAAAAAAAAAAGAAAAGAAAGAGGGCTGGGGCCATCGCTCAAGTGGTAGAGTGCATGTTTAGCAAGCATGAGGTCCTGCGTTCAAACCCCAGTACTACAAAAAGTAAAAAGAAAGAAACAAAAGCAAGAAAGGATCCATTCCCTGAATATTCTTTTTTTTCTTCTTTTTTCGGTGGGACTGATGTTTGAACTCAGAGCTTTGTGCTTGCAGGTTCTCTCCCACATCTCCAGTCTATTTTGTGCTGGTTATTTAAGGAGATGAGATCTGGTGAACTACTTGCCTGGGCTGGCCTTGAGATGTGGTCTTCCCAGTCCCAGTCTCCCAAGTAGCTAGGATTACAGGCGTTGAGCGTCTGGCCTCTCGAGTCTAATGACACACTTTTTACTACGGTTTCACTACTTGAAATCTACTTGTGAAATAGCTGGTTGGGTCAGACATTAAAACAATATAGGATCAGGGCTGCAGATGTAGCTCAGTGGCAGAGCACTGGCCTAGCATGAGCCAGACCCAGGGTTCAATCCGAAATGCCAGGAGAGAAAAGTTCCTAACTGCCCCATGGTGGTACATGTCTGTAATCCCTGTATTTAATAGGCTACATCGAGACCGTCTCAAAAAAACAAGTAGAAATAAATAAACCTGCAAATATGAAATATTTTTTAAATACATGCATTAATTCTAATAAGGGGATATTTTGCTTTCACATTCACCTAAATCAGTCACAAGCCTTGGAGGCTGTGAAAATTATCTAGCTAAAGATTGTCCTGTCTCATTTAGGGAAAAGAAGTCTTTATATAAAAAGAATAGATAAGAACAAAAGATAATGAGAAGCCTATCACTTTACTCCTATCGGAAAATAAATGCAAGCTGGGTGTGGTGGCTCAGGCCTGTAATTTCAGCACTCCAGAAGGAGTTGAAGGCAGAAGATTTGAGAGTTTGAGACCAGCCTGGGTTACGTAGTGAGTTCCAGGACAGCCTGACCTACATAGAAAGACACTGTCTAAAAACAAAACAAAAAGAAACCACCACCACAACAAAAAATGCAATTTGATAGGCCAATCATAATCATTTTTTTCTTTAGAAAACTTCATGGCTAGAATATAGTGTAATTTTTTTCAAGAATTTAGATAAGTCTAACTTGCTAATGCTCCATAAAGTGATTGTATCCTAACTTACATTTTCCAATGGAATTTCAACCCTTGCATTCTTGAGGCAATACATCCAGATGTACAAGTCATGGGTGTACCTATCTGAATAGGACTTCAGTTTTTTTTTTTTTTTTTTGAGCTCTAGGATTATGGGTAGGCACCTGGTTTATCTTAATGTATTTATACTTTGAGATTTTATATGTGAGTTTCCATGAAAAGGGCAAGTTGTCAATTTTCTGAGAAGTGAAAATGAAAGCATAGAATATGCCAAAATTTGATTAATTGATTATTTTACCAAGCTTTTTGAGTATTATTTTCTCTCTAAAGAGCAAAATGTTACTTGTCAAGATTAGCTCTAGCTTGCTTAATGTCTCAGAAACTGAGAAGAATGGAATTTATCTAGACTCTAGATACTCAGAGAAGCAAACAACAACTTACCTAAAACTTGGTTAATCTTTAAAGGCAACTTTTACTTACTAAATTGATGTGCTTTATCCATTTAAGGGAAGAAATTTCTATTTAAGAGAATATATACAGGATGGGGGGAGTTATTTTTGTTTGTTTGTTTAATGTAGAATCTTGCCATTACTTGTTCAAAGCATTAGTGTCTAGACAGCTGGGCCCCATCTAATTCACTAGGTTCTAGGGTGGGAACAAAAGTTTTTTCTCTCAAGCTCCCAGGGTGACAGTGGGGATGCTGTTTAGAGCACTGGGGACAGGTGGCGCCTGTAATCCCAGCTACTCAGGAGGCAGAGATCAGGATAGGGTCCCAAGACCCTATCTCGAAAAAACCCATCACAAAATAGTTGGAGCTGGTGGAGTGGCTCAAGGTGTAGGCCTTGAGTTCAAACCCCAGTACTGCAAAAAATAAAAATAAAAAATAATTAAAAAAAAAGAGTTCCACTTGGTAAACTACTGAGAAGCCCAATCCTTTGCCCTGCTTGTTTGAAATGCAGTAGAGTTCCATTTGGTTCATGTTGAGAAAGCTATAAATACTCCAGGCCCAGATCATAACTGATAAGAGCTTAAAAGATTCTTTACAGTTTTTTATGTTCCAAGGTTGAGTTTTATGTCTCATCTCTTCCCCTTGACCTCTCTGGTACCTCAAAATTGGCAGCTGGGGTGAAGCAGGTAAACATCTTACTGAATGCATCTTTGACCACGGGGGAGTTGCCCTGGGAGCCACTGGTGGGAACTTTAAATAAAAAAAATAAACAGATCTCAGGTGTCCTAAGGTTCTGCCCTAAGGAAGACAATGAAAGTGTGGAAAAAAGAAAAAACAAAAAAGAAGAAGAAAATGAAAGTGTAGGAATGGCCCTGAGGACATACAACTGGAAAGCTGGTGAGGGTTCTTGGAGGGTAAAGCTCAGACTCAACCTTGAGCTGAGATAGTAGACTCAAACCAGTCCTCCTTGCTGCCCTACAGCCTTCTCCACCTCACTGGTCACAAGTTTCCTCCCATTTGCACAGAGGGTTGTTGGGGGGCTGGGGGAGGGAACCACAAACTCCTTGGTTCCTCCCACCAATTTAGGATAAAGGGGAAGTGAGAAGTTTAAAACGGACTTAAATAAGACATGTTTGCTGCTTTCTCTTATCTGCCCCTAGGGAAAGTTTTCATTCCAGCAAAATTATTTTATTTGGCAGACTAACTTTTTAATAGGCCCTTTGATTCATTTTCCAGTGAGCCTTTTAATAAAGGTAGCTGTGTTTTCCAGGGTATGCCAGCCATGAGATGGCTGCTTAGCTACATTGGTTTTTTTTGTTTTTCCTCCTTTACTGTCTCTACTCATCCCCAAATGTCCTCTCACTTTATCTTTCTCGCAGCTGTTCTTGGGAAAAGGTAGGATGAGAAGCAGTCTAAAGGGTGTTCAGAACTCAAAATTTTCAGTCTATGATTTAAGAGTTCAAATCTGGTTGTGAGAATTTGGATAAATAACTTACTTTGTTGTTGTTTGTTTTTTACTTATTTGCTTCTAGACTGTCTACTCACACATGAAATGCTGTTAGCTATACCTACAGGGTGGGGTTTCTGGAAGAATTGATGAGAATGTATCTGAAAATTTAGCAGTGTCTGACACATCTTTAGTGATATTAACCCGTACCAGAAGAAACTGAGTTTTGTTCTAACTCTGTCACCTTTGGATTGCTAGTTCTTTTCTGTTCTCTGAACCCCAGTGGATCGAAACCCAGTTGAAATGCCTTAGGTTGTGCTACTGCATTCAAACCAAAGCAAAACAAGGCGTAGCAGGGTGGTGTGGGGGATAGGGGTGGGTGGGAGGCTACAACTCAAAAGTGGGCTCCTCCTGCCTTGGGTTACCAAAATATAAACATATAGGTCTTATTCACGCACATAAATTTGTAATTCCAGCACTCAGGAGGGTGAGGCAGAAGGATGGTGAATTCAAGGATGGCCAGTCTACATAGCAAGACCCAGTCTCAAAAAAAAAAGAAAAACAAAAACAAACCTACAGGTCTCTAGTTTTAGATAAACCCACAAGAAAAGCTAAAATATTTAAGGAGTTGAATAGGAGTTATAGGCAAAAAATAGAAGTCATTTCAACTTTACCCCTCTCAAATCTTAAATCTTGGTTTCCCCCCAAGTAAATCTGATCATACCATTTCCCCATCAAAAATGCCCAAAGGAGCCTATGTGTCCACCACCTGCCAGTGTTTTCAACATTTACCCTCCTTGCCTTAAGCCTCAAAAACACTCCAAGATCAAGTCCCCTTTTTAACTCTCCTCCAAGGAGACATAATCATGGGTCACTTTCCTTTTCACTTGGGGCTTCTTTAACACCTCTGCCACCAAACACATATGCAAAAGAAAATGAGTGCCTTAGCTGGGTGCTGGTGGATCAAGCCTGTAATCCTAGCTACTTGGGAGGCTGAGATCATAGGTGCAAGGCCAGCCTGAGGGGAAATAGGTTAGGAGATCCCATCTCCCAAATAACCAGAGCAAAATAGACTGGGGGTGTTGCTCTAGTGGGAGAGCTCCTGCTTTACAAGTTTTCTTAGTGACTGATGCTAGGTTACTAGCAGGAGGAGGCAGCCTCTGTCTGGATGTCTCTGATCTTGAACAGCCTTCAGTGGAGGGATGGTCTAGATGGGAAAGCAATTCTTTTGTTATGTGGAATGAGACAGAGAGGTAGGAGTAGCCTTCACAGCAAACTTGTGACCTGTAATACAGCCATTCAAAAAATGCTGATGATCCAGGAATTCTGGACCACATAGTGTTAGAGCATAGGAAGAATGCTGGTGGCTCATGTGTGTAATCTTAGCTACCTGGGAGGCTGAGATTGAGAGGATCAAGATTGGGAGGCCAGCCCAGGCAAACAGTTCTAGAGCAAAGTAGTAGAGTGCCTGTTTTGCAAGTACAAAGAACTGAGTTCAAACTCCCAGTCCCACAAAAAAAGAAAAGAAAAAAAAAAAGAGCAATTTGGCTGGAGGCATGGCTCAAGGAGTCAAGCACTTGCCTAGCAAGTCTGAAGCCCTGAGTTCAAACTCCAGTACTGCCAAAATACAAACAAAAACACATAGCAGTTGTAGGACCAGGAAGTGGGTCATTTTGGGATGAGATTCTGCTGGATGGATCTGTATTTAGTTTAAATTTATTTTTAACTGACAGATAATGACATAACATTGTACATATTTATGGAGTACATGTGATGTTTCAAGGTATGCATACATTAGTTAAATTAGGTTAATCACATCTAACATATCTATCTCCTTACATAGTTATCGTTTCCTTTGTCTTGTTTTGTTTTGTTGCTTTTTTGTTTTTTTGAGTCAAGGTCTTGCTATGCAACACAGGCTAGCCTGAAACTCAAAATCCTCCTGCCTCTGCCTCCTGAGTGCTGGGGTTACAGGTATGCACCTACACATCCAGTGATTTATCATTTCTCTCTAGTGAAAACATTCAAAATTCTTCTAGTTTTTGAGAAAGATGGTGTATAATTAAAATTCTGTCTCATGCACAGAATTAAAAAAAACAACAGCACACAAGCCAGGTATGCCGGTAATCTTAACATTCAGGAGGCTGATGCAGCAGGACCATGAATTCAAACCCAGGCTGGGCACCATAGTGACTTCTAGGCCAGACTGAAGTCTGAAAAGCAACAACACTGGACTGGGGGAGAGGCTCAAGTGATAGAGCACTGGCCTAGCAAGCATGAAGCCCTGAGTTCATATCCCAGTATGGTAAAAAACAGAAACAAACAAGGCGACACCAATGACAAGTAACACAAGGGAATGTACTTCTGCTCCTATATAATTGTAACTAAGCGCCCGCCCTTTCTCCACTCCTCCCCCTTTATCCCCCCAGCCTCCAGGTGCCACCATTCTACTCTATACTCGCATGCAAGTCAAAACATATGGGGCTTGTCTTTTTATTCCTAGCTTATTTCACTTAGCATAGTTACTTCCAGTACCATCCATGTTCTCACAGATGACAGGAATGCGTTCTTTTTATGGGTGAATAGCATTCTGTTGTGCCAGTGTAACCCCATTGTTTTTATCCACCCATTAGTTGATGGACTTTTAGGTTAATTCCATTTCTTGCTACTGTGAATAGCACTGCAAAAACATGAAAGTGTAGATACTGATTTTTTTTTTTTTTTTGTCTTTTCTTTTTTGGTGCTGGGATTGAACCCAGGGCCTCACGCATGCTAGGCAAGCACTGTATCACCAAGCTACATCCCAGCCCGATACTGATTTTTTTTTTTTTGCAGTACTGGGGCTTAAACTCAGGGCCTACACCTTGAGCCACTCTGCCAGCTCCCCCCTCCCTTTTTTTAATGCCTTTTTTTTCAAGACAGGGTCTCTTGAACTATTTGCCCAGGCTGGCTTTGAACTGCGATCCTCCTGATCTCTGCCTCCTGATCCGTGGGCCATCGGTGCTCAGCTAGATACTGATTTAATTTCCTTTGGATATATACCCAGGAGTGAGATTATGGTGTTGTATGATAATTCTATTTTTAATATTTGGCTTATACAAATGTTTCCTCCAGGGTCATCTGCCTTGTCAAGCCAGTCTTGGTTTTAGATTTCTCTTTGATTTTATATATCAAGATGATCTGTTTGTTATGAATGTACACTCATTCATAGTCTTTCAATAATTTTTTTTTGTCGTACTGACTGGTCTTGAATTTAGGGCCTTCACCTGAGCCACTCTGCCAGCCCTTTGTGTGATGGGTATTTTCAAAGTAGGGTCTCATGAACTGCACTCAGTGATTTTTGTTTCTTGACACACTGTCTCTATGTACTCCAGGCTGGCCTTTAACTTGAGATCCTACTATCTCATCCTCCAGAGTAGCTGGGATTATAGAAGTGCACACACCACTAGATCCGGTTAAACAACTTCTAAGCTGGGCATCAGTGGCTCATACCTGTAATCCTAGCTGTGCAGGAGGCAGAGAACAGGAGGATTGCAGGTCCAAGCCAGACTGGGCAAATAGTTCTTGAGACCCTATCTCAAAAACACCCATCACATAAAAGGACTGCTGGAGTAGCTCGAGGTATAGACCCTGACTTCAGTACTGAAAACAAAACAAAACTTCTTTCTTACCCACTTCTTCAGTGAATTTCTCCATTGTTTCATGATTACCAGATGTTTTATCACCATAAACCTTTATTAAAAAAATTAATGTATTTTCTTAAATTTCTGTAATCAGCCTATTGAGTATTCAGTTTCTTTCACTTTTCAGCACATGCTAAGAGAAACTTGTTTGTTTCAAGATCAGTATACCACCCTGGGCGCTGGCACCTCATATATCATGACTATAATCCTAGCTACTGAAATCGGGAGGATCAAAGTTTGAGGCTGGCCCATCTCCAGCTTTTCAAGACCCCCATCTCCAAAATAACCAGAGCAAAATGGACTGGAGGTGTAGCTCAAGCAGTAGAGCACCTGGTTTGCAAGCATGAAGTGCTGGGTTTAAACCCCAGTCCTACCATAAAAAAAAGAGCAATATACCATTAAGTAGCACAGGTTCTTACAACATATGGATCAACTCTTCCAGTAAATAACTGAGGGCTAGTGGAGTGGTTCAAGCAGTAGATTGCCTGCCTAGCCAAGCGCGTGGCCCTGAGGTCAAGTCCTGGTATTGCCAAAAACAACAGCAATAAAACATAATCAAGAGCTTCATTTTTAGCTTTAAAGTGTTTTTCTATTTTTTCACTAACTTTTTTTTTTCCAGTACTGGGGCATGAACTCAGGGCCTTTATCTTGAGCCACTCCACCAGCCCTTTTTTGTGATAGGTTTTTTTGAGATAGGGTCTCTTGAACTATTTGCAGAGAGCTGCCGTGGAATGCAATCCTATCTCTGCCTCCTGAGCAGCTAGGATTATAGGTGTGAGCCACTGACACCAGGCTTTTCACTACCTTTTACTTATTACTTTTAATATAGTACTTTAACAATCTATTGTTTTTCTTCTTCAGGTTGAGAGTGACAGTCATCTCAACATCGTACTCTTCTGTAAGACTTCCTCACTTACACCACTGTCCTTTTTCTCCAAAGCTTGGCTTCCTGTGCTGTGGATAAATATAAAGGCTTCGCTCTTTTCTTATCATCTTTACCCACAGGTGAATCTGCAGGCCTTTTTGAAGTTTCTTATAGTACCTTTGTACCACAGAGCAGAGCATTAGCAAAAACAAAACCTGTAGCCATTAATACACGTGGATCATGGCTCTGCTTGCACATGTTATTTTATTATCCTTTGTGCACGATTGTGTGGGAGAA
Organism: Castor canadensis; assembly: GCF_047511655.1. Taxonomy (NCBI): domain Eukaryota; kingdom Metazoa; phylum Chordata; class Mammalia; order Rodentia; family Castoridae; genus Castor; species Castor canadensis. The sequence goes on along the minus strand of NC_133393.1, from coordinate 130,243,495 downwards.
TCTGGAAGTGCCACGGAAGGATGGCTCTGCAGAAGGGGACTGGGAGGGCTTTTTTCTTGCTCCCGGAAGTAAATTATGCATCATGTGCTGGCCTTTAGACTTCCACCTGTCACATAAGGTGAGGTAGAATTTTCCACTTGTGGTAGCATGTTGGTGTCAAGTTTCAGATTTTTTGGATTTGTGATGCTCAACCTGTAGGATGAATACGAGAGTCAGGCAAGGGAGAATAGAATAATGTAGACATTTACTGAAATCCAGGGGCAGGGAAAGCTTCCTGGAGGAGGAAACAAATATTCTGGAAGGTTGACTAGACATTACCTCAGTAAAGATGAAGGGGAGGAGGTTCCTTAGTAGAAACAGAACATTAAGTGATTAGCACAACAGCTTAATTTAGTGCTAACATAAACATAGATTCATAATTTTAAAAAATTCTTTATCTTTTTTATAGATTAATAATTTAAAGAGTTCTCAATGTAGGGCCATGATGAAATGCAACAAGTGATATTTAGTGACTTTAAATTTATTCAGTTAGTAGCTCACACCTGTAATTCTAATACACAGGAGCCTGACACAGGAGGATGGTACATTTTTGGCAAACTTTGGCTATGTAGAGAGACCCTGCTCAAAACTTCCTTCCCCCAATTTTTCTTTTTTAAATTTAAGTAAAACACCATGCCTTTTTTACTTTGGGGGTGTTAAAACATCACCGCTCCACTGCTACCACACTGCTAGCAGATGGTAATGAAATTTTTTAAAATCCTTAGCAAAATAAAGGGTTTTCAACTCTGTGTTGATTTCAAAATTTTACTAGGCAATGAAACACAAGTTCATTTTCCTACCTTATATAAACTTTTGTTTCTCTTTTTGGTTAAAACATGCACTAGTCAAAAAGTATATAGGAATCTCTGACTTATTAGTCAAGAATAAACTATTCTAGTAACGTGAACTAACAAAATGGAACATAAACCCTTTGAAATTTTAATTAACTGTCCAATAGTTACCTCCTATAGAAAGGGCCTCCTGAACAGTTCAGGACTGACATTTGTGAACCCAGGTTCACTTTTTAATTTGCTTTGGCAGAATCCCAAGATTTTAAGGCTTTGGAAATTTTCTAGATTTTGGAAATGCTTTTGATAAGAGCACTATCAATGTACCTGATAAGATAGTTAATATGTATCCTAATACTTTGTGTTGGTGGTTATCCCTTTTTGGTCTCCATAAACAATCTTTGCTTTTTTGTTTAGGAGATTATGCAGAGAGGCTAAGTAATTTGCCTAAGGACACAGAGCCCAGAAGCCCAGAGCTGGTCTGTAAATACTTGGGACAGCCCTGCAGTTCATCATGACAATAATAAAAAAGTGCCTGTATATTTCAAAAGCAATACCAGCATGTTTTCATGGATGGAAAGGACCTGAATAAACTTCTGATAAACGTTACTAAATATAGGTGTCCAGAATTGAAAACTACATATTAACATCGTGTACTACCTAAGACTTGCATTTAGGAGTAATATTTTTTCCATTTTCTTTCTGAGTGCCTCTTACACCCTCCACATAAAGATTATTTCTTATATCCATTTATATTTTAAAAGAATGATTTAGCAGGGTGGGGGTGGCTCACACCTGTAATCCTAGCTACCTGGAGGCTGAGATCAGGAGGACTGAAGTTTGAGGCCAGCCTGGGCAACAAAAGTGAGATACTATCCCCAAAATACCCAAACCACAAAAGGGCTGGAGTGGCTCAAGTGATAGAGTATCTGACTAGCATGGCTGAGGCCCTAAGTTCAAACTCCAGTACTATAAAAAAAAAAAAAAATTCAAGGATTCAAGGTTTGGCTCAAGCAGTAGAGTGCCTACCTAGTAACTGCTAGAGGCCCCTGTACTGAAATAGAAAAAAAAGATTTAAGGCAGGAAATGCAAATATACAATTCAAATTCTGGGGGAACCCCCTCCATTTTTGAACATTTGTTAAATTCTGTTCAACTGATTATTTTTGTTTTTTGAGACAGGGTCTTGAAACATAGCCCAGGCTGGACTTGAACTCATGTACCTACTGCCTCAGCCTCTGGAGTGTTGGGATTACAGGCATGTATCACCAACACAGAACCTGGCTTGTTGAACTGACCTTGTTCAGCTGATATTTCACTTTAAAAACTAGTGCAGAGAAGAACACGGGGTTGGGAGATGCCTGAGCTCAAATCCTAGCATTTTGCTAATGTCATTATTTCTGTTTTGAGGATGAGTCTGCTTACACTCAAAATTACTGGGAGTCAGATTGGAGTTCAGGCTTGGAAGAGATTTCACAAGACTCCTAACCTAGGCTCAAATCACTGGTAACATAAGGGAAGGATCAGAGCAGATAACTGGCTAAGGGTGTGTAGGGTTAGTTGGGTTACCAGAAGATTATTCTCAGGCTAGGGGTACAGTGGATGTTTCAAGTCCCCAGCGAAGTAATTATCATGTTTACCTTTTTTTTTCTTAGCACACTTGTATCTGAAGTTATAGAAGAAACTACCTTATTTACCATTATTTTCGATGCATTTATTCAAGACAAAGTATGTATTCCACATGTAACTACCTAACTACCGCATATTAAGATACCCTACATATTATTCTATAAATTCTTCTATGCATTTCCTTTAAACAACAAAAAAACCCCTTTTCTTCTGTTTTATAATAAGTCATAGTTTTGCTGCTTTTCTATCCCCTTTGGCTCAGGTATTTTGGGGAGGCAGGAGGGCGGGGCCTTATTACAATAGTCTAAGCCCTGCAGCTCAAGACCCTTTACTTCAGCGTCCTGAGTGCTGGGATTACACAAGTACACCACCACACCCAGTTGAATGTGTGTTTTAAAGAACTAAGCTCAGCATATTCACTTTCATCTGGTGGAGTTCAACTTCTGTCTCTTGTTTGCTTTCTCCATCTGCCTACTTGGACTTCATCTTCCCCCCCCTGCCCCCACCCCTTCCTCCATTAGGAGGTGGGGTTAACCTTGTTTTAGGCCTAATCGTTTTAGCAGGTTCACCCCTTTTTACCAAGCTGTTTCTAAACATTTTTCCAAGTGGAGTTTCAAGTAAAGTTAGTGTCTACATTTAATACTTTCAGCAAGCTTCCAGTCTGATCTGTTTTCATTCTTAAGAAAATAAGGCCTGGACATTATTTTAACTAGGAAGAAACCCTTTGGTTGTGTGTACACGTTTTAAAATGCGTATGCAGATTTTCCTTTTTCAAAGCTTTTTCCAGGATCCATGCCATATTTATCTTCAGTACCTGGTTTATTTGCACTGAGATAAGAGTAAGGTTTCAACACGTCTCTTTTTTGGATTCCTGCAGTTTCTGAAACATCAGCCACAAATGGCCCCACTAACCTACTTGCTTTGCGCTAACTTTTACTAAGACATCTCTCCACTCTTGCTCCGCGGCGACGGCAGCTCCGCGAGGAGACCCGGTGGCAGGACGCCTGGTGAGATCTGGCTCCCTCCACTTTCCCCGCACTCCGCCGCGCCGCGCCTCACCGCACTGCACGGTCCTCGGGCTCGCCGAGCATCCCGAGAGGGGACGGGACGTAAACACGGAGCACGCGTGGGGACAGGAGCCCATGCAGCCGGCGTGCGTGCAGACACAGCCCGAGCCAGGCGGACTCCGAGCGGCACGGTACTAACAAACCCTCCGGAGCGGCCAGGCCCGGGCAGCGCACTCCCGCAGACGGACGCGCGGGCGCGGGGCGAAGAAGGAGCCACCGCTGGGGGCGGAGCTTTCACACGCGCACCCTCGGTTCCCTTCTTCTCCCGACACAGCAACTCGGACTCCCGCTGCCACTCCGGGTTTATTTGTTTACAAGCAGATTACGTCAGCTCCTCCCTCTCGTCCCCGTGTCTGGACCCACCCCCCTAGATCCTTTTCCCGCCCCCTCCGGCTCCGAATCTGCTTGCGTCACAATGGTGCGATCTCCGGATTGGCTAGAATCGACCGTCACGCTCCACGTACGCCACTTCCTTTCTTCGGCGCTATAAAAAGTGCTGCACGGCGGCAGCATCTCTTCGCCCCTCGGAGCTGGAAATGCAACTCTTGGGGTCTTCGGAGGCTACAGAGCTGGAGGCGGAGGCGGCTGGGGAGGTCCGAGCGATGTGACCAGGCCGCCATCGCTCGTTTCTTTCTCTCTCCTGCCGCCTCCTGTCTCGAAAATAACTTTTTCTTACTCTAAAGAAAGGGGAAAAAAAAGTAGCCAGTCCGCTCCTCATACCCTCTTTTCCTCGCAGCCTTCTGGTCTGTGAGGGAGCCCGGGGTGGCCGCTCCGCCGTCGGGGCCGCGCCGCCGAGCCCCGGCCGCCCCGGGCCGCCCCCGTCCGCCGCCCCCATGCATCCCTTCTACACTCGGGCTGCCACCATGATAGGCGAGATTGCCGCCGCCGTGTCCTTCATCTCCAAGTTCCTCCGCACCAAGGGGCTCACGAGCGAGCGACAGCTGCAGACCTTCAGCCAGAGCCTGCAGGAGCTGCTGGCAGGTGAGTGGGGAGAGGAGGTCGGACGGGGTGTTGCGGGGGTGGGGGACGCGGGCTGCTTGTCCCGGGTCGAGCCGTCGGGGCCGCGGGAGCCTCGGCCGCGCTCTGGTCCCGCCCGCCACGGGACCGCGCGCGGCGGCCGCTAACGGGCGCGTCCGGATCAAGGTTTTGCGGGGGTTGGGCGGAGGGCTTCCCCCCTCCTCCCAAATCCTGGGTTGGCAAGCGGAGGCGGGGGAAGGGGGGAGAAGGAAACGGACGCCCAACAAAGAAACTAGAGCCGGCCCGGACGGGAGCCGCGGTCCGGGGACCGCCGGCCGATTCGGAAACAAAGGAGACGCGGGGCTGGGGTGGTTAGCCGTCCCCTCCCCCAAATCCCCCAACCGTTGCGGGTCGGCGGCCGGGCCCCCCTCCCGGGGCTGTGGGACATCGCGTCGCTGCCCCGAAGCCAGCTCGGGACCGACGAGTCGCCTCTCCGCACCTCCTCCTGCCCCATTAATCACCGGATTTGTCACCGGTGCAATTAGAGCCCGGCCCAGAGCGTGGTTTAGGGTTTCTTGTTTTTCTTCCCTTCGGGGTTAACAGTCCGGTGGCGCGTCTCCCCTCCGAAGCCATAAAGTCCATTGTGTGCGCTGGGTGGGGTGGAGAAAGTAAACAGGTTCCCGCCCGCCTTCCCGGGGCTGCCCGGCTCCGCGCCCCGGTCCTGTGTCGGCGGCTCAACCGGTCGATGTCCCCGAGCAGCGGCGAGGTCCTCGATGCCATCCTGGACGTCTTTAAAAGTTGATGCTTTTCATTTTCGCTGCTCCTCGGAGTCCGCGGGAGGAGGGAACGACGTTGGAGCTAGCAGGGCCAATCTCAGCATTGTTTCTCTGTGCTTCTTTTCTTCTCTAGAACATTATAAACATCACTGGTTCCCAGAAAAGCCGTGCAAGGGATCAGGTTACCGTTGTATTCGCATCAACCATAAAATGGATCCTCTGATTGGACAGGCAGCCCAGCGGATTGGACTGAGCAGTCAGGAGCTGTTCAGACTTCTCCCAAGTGAACTCACTCTCTGGGTTGACCCCTATGAAGTGTCCTACAGAATCGGAGAGGATGGCTCCATCTGTGTGCTGTATGAAGCCTCACCAGCAGGAGGTAGCACTCAAAACAGCAGCAACGTGCAAATGGTAGACAGCAGAATCAGCTGTAAGGAGGAACTTCTCTTGGGCAGAACAAGCCCTTCCAAAAACTACAATATGATGACTGTATCGGGTTAAGATATGGTCTATGGATGGATCATCTTATAATGGATGGATAAAATTTGATTTTTGCTTTGGGTGGGCTCCTCTTGGGGATGGATTATGGAATTTAAACCATGTCACAGCTGTGAAGATCTGGCACAAGATAGAATGGTAAAAAAAATTTTTTTTTAAGTAACAGTGCCATAGTTTGGACAGTACCTTTCAGTAATTGAATAGCCTGTGAGTCCAAGTAAATGATAACTTTATTTGCTAGGGAGTGAAGTCCTAGGGCGGTTTCAGTTTCTCCCAGACATGATATCTAAATTTTTACATCAGTCCCTTTAAGGAAAATCTGTATTTCAAAGAACTTTCTCTGCAGTAGATCTCGCAGAGGAATTTGCACTATTACACTTGAAATTGTTATCAATTTTTGGCAGCTCAGTAGAAAAGCTCAACGTTTTAAACATGGTAGTACTGGAAATTTTACCACAAGACTTTTACCTAGCACTTAAATATGTATAAATGTACATAAAGACAAACTAGTAAGCATGACCTGGGGAAATGGTCAGACCTTGTATTGTGTTTTTGGCTTTGAAAGTAGCAAGTGACCAGAATCTGCCTTGGTAACAGGCTTTTAAAAAGACCCTTTTAAAGACACTGTCTCAACTGTGGTGTTAGCACCAGCCAGCTCTCTGTACATTTGCTAGCTTGTAGTTTTCTAAGACTGAGTAAACTTCTTATTTTTAGAAAGTGGAGGTCTGGTTTGTAACTTTCCTTGTACTTAATTGGGTAAAAGTCTTTTCCACAAACCACCATCTATTTTGTGAACTTTGTTAGTCATCTTTTATTTGGTAAATTATGAACTGGTGTAAATTTGTACAGTTCATGTATATTGATTGTGGCAAAGTTGTACAGATTTCTATATTTTGGATGAGAAATTTTTCTTCTCTCTATAATAAATTGTTTCTTATCTTGGCATTTTAATCAATCTCTTGTCATGATTGTAGAAGTTTAGCTAAAATTTTTCCTAGAGACAGGTTCTTAGAAGCTACGTGAACATCAGTTGCACACTGGTCAGGCAGAAAAAAACGTTTGATGAGGAGTGGACGTGATCTGTGTGTACATAATTAGGCATTAAAGAAAACGAACATTTTTTAAAAATCTCTACAGTCAAAACATGGGCACATTCACAGGCTAATGAAGTGAGGATGAGACAAAGCTAACATCTTCTATACAAGTGATACTCAAAGGATTACATGTCATTGCTTCCCTGTTGAAGTGAAGATGTAAATATTCCACTCTGGCCCACCTTTGAGAAACAATTATTTTGCCCCATGGATTCCTTGTTCAATTAGAAAACCCAGGGCAGGTGACCCATAGTCTTAAAGAACAGGCTAATAACTGCAGAGAGATTGGTTGCTTTTTGCTTTTCATCACCTGCAAGATTTACTTAAAAATTCCTTAAGCCGGAACTCATCAAAAGGTATGTTTATGAACTTTTATTCTCAAAAGGTGAAATACTGATTTTCGATTCCTCATTTTCAGACTGCAGTCACATAAATACTTTTTGAGCATTCGGTAGTGTAGGTTAGTTACTCCCCTATTCCACATAACAAAGACTTGTTGGTAATTCTTTGGTTCTGGAGGATAACATGATATTTCAATGGAAAATGAAAGTGGAGAAAGTTGAATTTTGCTTTACAGCACAACAGGCTTTTCGGGATGTACACTTAAAACACATTCACATTGCAAATTATGCAATTAGTCAATTGCTTGAAGTCAGTAATCCCAAATAATTTAAGGTCTTTTTCTAAGATTTAAGTTTTTCTGAATTTTGTAGGCTAGATAGAAATAACACCACTAAACATTTTAGAACACAAGTGATGTTCATGTAATTTATTGGCAAGTCTTTCTCGGGGATTTTGCTTATTTTTTTGAGATAGGGTCTTGCTGTTTGTAGCCCAGGTTGGTCAGGAACTCTTTTGTCTCAGCCTCCAGGGGTTACAGGTACATGCCACCATACTCGACTGGGAGTTCAGATTAAAACCACAACACGTGGACTACTCTTGCAATTAGGGCTTTTATTTTTCAGCCCTTTCTATAAAAAGCCCCTCAATTTTTCAAACTTGGATTCGTGATACAACTGATAGTAATAGTTTTTGAAACTGTCCTCACTTCGGTGCTGATCCAAGTACATACCACTTGGTAACTACTTTGGAGCTACTTAACTGGTAAATATTTTGCATACTGGATTTTGGGACCTACAGCAAAGTGAGGGTGACTTCCAGACAGTTTAGGGCTACATTTGGGTACCTAAAAATTTTGTCATGAGACAAGTGGAGAATTGTTTCTGAAGATCTTGACATCAGACTCTTTGGTGCTTTCAAAAATTGGAGAAGAGAACTTAATGTATAATTTTGAATTCAGGTGATTTGTGGCACAGGAGGGGCTAGCAAATTCCTCTTTAAAAGCATACAAACATTACTGACCAGGCCAGCTGTTTCCTGTGACTTTAATCTTACGTTCCCCAGACAATTGAGCCTAATTCTGCAGTACAGTAGCCGTTGGATATTGTTCACTGCTTTTGGGGAATGTTTTGCCTGGCTACTTTGACAAAAAACTTGCATGTCTGTCTTCTGTATGTACAAGCAGTTGTGACAGACTTCTGCATGTAGTCATACTAGTATCTAAAAATATATAATAGCAGTGTGATTTTAAAGGGTTTTGCACTGAGTTAAAAAAATAGTTTCTTGGAAATGTTAAGGATGCCTGCTTTCAAAAGTATTCCTGCTTTTGGCACCAGGAATTCAGTTATAGTTGGCAATAAGTTTGGGGAATGTTACTCAGTTTTAAACAGGTAATTTAAAATTCTTTTCTTCAAATGTAAATAGTGTCTTGGTTCTATAATGCTAAAACAAGGGTTGAAGTGGATTATATAGTAAAAGTTACCCGAGTCCGTGCAGGGTAATGTGGCTGTTAGCTCTGCTACCTGGAATGGAAATTAATGTTCTCCTCGTTATTTGCAACAGTTCTGGCCACCAGAAACTAGCTTTGTTACACTGGCACAGATGATTTCCTATATCACTGTAGAGTAATTTTGTTTTGTATAGATATTACACATATGGACCTGGCCTTCCAGTTATAAGGAAGGAAGCAGTAGCCCTGATGTTTAGTGTTAATGACGAGGTTTCCAGGTGCCTTTTAATTTTAGGAGCAAGTTTGTTGGATTCCCCCCCCCCCCCCCGTTGGAAATATCCTTGGGACTTTTCCCTTCCTCTACGGAAGAGGCATTTTTGCATATTGGAGTTTAAAGATACTTCCTCTTCCTTTCCACTTTATTTCCTGATAAGTGTGAGTAGAATTTCCCAGTTTTCTCTGGTAAATAGGAGACTTCAGAAAGTATACCTCAGGTCACCTAAAACTGCATAGATTTTTTATCTGAAGGTGCACAAACTACAAATAGTGTGGACGCTGTGCTGTTGAACTTTTGTATATGGCTGCTATCTAAACTGGCTTGTTTTCATGTTTGTAACATAACTTGACAGTATTAACAAAGCTAGAAAAATAGTTTGGGCAAGTGATTAGACTGACTGTGTAACAACCCACCAATCATTTACTTCTAATATATGAGACTAAAGCCAGAGAAATCTGTGTAAGTTGTAATTCTGTTTCTATCAGTAGGATTTATATTTTCCTAGAACATAAGGTGGAGGAACATTTTTAAGGTGTTAAATTTTGTATTTTTGAGATGCTCCTAGATAAATAAGCCTTGGATCATATTAATAGGATTGACACCATTTCCTCAACAATTTGTGGAATAATAACGTACAACAAGTTTCTGGACTACATATTTTACTTGGTTTATCAATTTCCTTTTGCACTGCTCAGTGTGTCAAACAGGAATAAACAAATGATAAGGCTTCCATTCGTAGGATTGTCATTTATTTATTTATTTTATGCTTCCTGTCATACGATGGTTGAATAACATTTAGAGTTCAATTTCTGACTTATAGACCTTTTCATGATATTTATCATTTCAGTGTTGAAGATGCAGTGTTCTTCTGGGAGTTCTGCATGTTCACAGGGAATCCTGATGCAGAAGGATGATTGTGCCTCCTTGAGAGGGTTGGGTGAAAAGGAAAAGGTAGAGGAAATGAAAAGTGGGAAGCTTAGCTGAGAAGGGAGGGATTTAAAGGTTCAGTGCCATTTCATTTGCTCTGGTGATAGGTGTGTATCAACAGAGGTTTGTTCAAGTCTTGGCAGAGTTTGGGAATCACTGCTGATCCCAGAGTTTCTGCAATTCGTGAGTCTGAGGCAAAGTCTACACTCCGTTTGTTTCTGTGGCCAGTCAGGTCAAAGTGGTAATACAGGTTTATGGGCCTACCTGAAAACCAGCCTTGGGGGAGGGAGATACAGATGAGCAACAGAAATAACGTACTCTTCAAGGCATTTTAGAAGAAAATCCAGCAGTGCGTATGCCTTTGTCTCTCAGTATTTTGTTGAGTATTTTTTTAAAGTTGTTTGTCATAAACCACTTGACGATTATAGTCTCTGTCCTTACCACACCCAGAGATTGTGAAGGCCATTCATGACCTTCTTTTTGGTGGTAAAAGGATGATTAACTTAAGGCCCGACCTCTACCATCACAATAAGGAGGAAGAAATGGTTGAGTTAGCTGGATTTCTGTTTTTGAAGAATATGCTGTCAAACACTACATATCTCAAATTAACCATGGGCAAATTTGTTTTTGATGATTCCCAAGAATGTCATCTTGAAATTATTTTACATCTTTCTTTAAAATAATTTTGCAAGTGTTTTTATGTATGTCTGCAAAAACCACGTGGTGCATTTTATATAAGCAAACAGATTGGGGATACGTAAAATCTTATCGATGGGATGTATGATCAAAATGTTCTCTAGATTATTTCTCTAGATTATTACTCAAGTAGATGGGTATTTTCTCTCCCAACAGTAATTTATAATTATTATGTTTGTCTTTTAAGGGATGTCTTAAAAAGAGAAGCTGTTGTAGCCATACCCAGAGGATTGCCTTATGTAATTTCTAGCTTATCTGCATAAGTCGTTAAGTCATCTTTCACAACCAACAGATACCTCAAATTGTTACTGCCAATTCAAAGTCTTTTTGTTCCTGTATGTTCAACTATGTATTGCAATGGTGTTGAAATTCACTACTTTTGGTGGTACCTGGGGATTGAGCTCAGGGCTGGAGCATGCCAGGTGAACCTTCTATCACTGAGCTACACCAGGCCCCTTCCTCCCCCCGACCAAGCCCTGAAATTCATATTTTACATTTTTTAGAAATTTTCTTGTAAAATGTTAGGGTCTTTGTGACACTGATACGCAGAGTTCTAAGAGAACTGAGTTATCGAAGTCATAGATCAGTGATTAAATTATTTTTAGCCAGAAGTCCCTGTATCTTTTCCCTCTTGTTCTCGGCCATCCCTAAATTTTTGGAAGGAAAGATTGGACTTTGAGAGGATTCCACAAATGGGCATAAACCTAAATTGACTACATGTGACAGTTGTACCATAAGCAGGATTGACTGTATTTTCTAATCTGCTTGATTTATGACAGTCTTGTACCTTAAATCAATAGACTAAATGGAGTCATATTTCCTATAAATTGTACTTGTAAGCCTTTAGGTTATCAATATATATTCTTATTTGACTTTCTAACAACTGAATTAGGTTCCCAGGTAGGTCAGTATTTTTTAATCTTCATTTTATGGATAGAAAACTAAGAGCTCATTTGCCCCAAAGCCAAACAGCCAGTAAACAGGTAGTGCATAATTTGAACTCAGGCCTTTCTGATCCCGGAATCCAAGCTCTTAATTATTGATATATTATGGTGCAGGATTTATTTGCCTTGTTCCACGTTTCACGTTGTTGGAACTTTAAACTTCTGATTGCTAGTTGTCCATCTTTGGTCATTTTCAGAGACATGTAACTGTTTACAGTTGGGTTTCTTTCTTTAAGAAACAGTTGGGATTTAGTGTATAGAATACCAGTCTTGGACTCAGATCAATGAGTTATAACCCTGGGCTGTACCAGCTGGTGACTTTGGATAACCTTTCTGAGTCTATTACTCTGTAAAAATGGGGATAGTAAGTTTGTTGTCAAGGTCAAACAAATGACAACATGCAATGATAGATTATACGTTGGACTTTTGGAATTTGAATACTCATCATGGAGGCCATTTAAATACAGCAGATACTTCTTTTTAAAAAAAAATTGATCATAGTGTAATTGTGTTTGGAGGTTCTTGAAAGTCTGCTTTAGCTGCAAGGAATATGCTTGTGTTACAGAAATAATCTAGGAAGGAAAATGAATTGCCCCCTTTCCAAAATATAGATAACCCAAGCCTTGAGTATTTATTTTAGAGACTTTTCTATGCCAGATCTTTTAACATTGTGGTTTTCAGAGCTGTTTTTCTCAGTAAGAAGGCCTGAACTCTTCAGATCCTTTGTCAATATTGAAGACACCTTAAATTGAGAGATGGAGTAAAGCTACCAAAAGTGAATGACAGCATAGCCCTGTACAAAGCATGTTTGCAGCCATCATGTTGTTTAGTCCTCACAATAACCCTTTGCTACGTGAAGTAAGTTCACTTCTCCCAGGGTTTACAGTCCTTGAGCCATTTTTATTTGGCCGTGCTTTTATAAGAGACTTTCAAATAGTGGTTTTCAGTAGAACTCAGTGGTTCTCAACTCTTCTTAATCTAGAGTGGTATGAGTACTTCCTTTACTGCAAAGAAAAGCAGCCTTTTGAAGATGAAGTCAATCAGTTTGGGTTTGAGTTTCTGCTTGCAATGTAACCTAATGCAACATTTGTCTGAATCACTAATACCATAACTGATTTCCTCTAGTCAGTCATAAGTGAGTCATTGACCATGGGTGCTTTGGTTTACACTCAAGTCCCTTTTGCTGTGTGGTGATATCCTTGTTAAATACTTGCTCCTGGCTTGTATAATAGCACATGCATACCTGGATGAAGTAGATTCACAGCCAGCAGAACTTCAGCTTCATTTATTTTGCAATAGTACAGGAAACAAAGGGACCCATTCTTAAAACAGTCCCAAGAGACTTTGCCCATTTCAGAAATGGGCTTCTTAAAGTCCCCATGGGGATAAGGATCTACTTGGAGTCGCCTGGTATGGTGTTTTTAAATCAGTCACTGTTCTGTAATGGTTACGGTTGTGATAGAGGAATGAGTGTGGAACAAATTAGAGCAAGGTTGCATTGCCAGTCTCATCAGAACAGTTAAGCTCTTCATGCTATGGTTATGAGTTAGGGGTGGATCACTTAGCTAACATTGAAGCATGAAAGTCAAGTGTGATTCCCTTCTTATATTCTTGGATTTTCCCCACTACCCTCTAAGTCTGCTCTTTTAAATCTCTTGGGATAATTTCTGGTGCTTAAAATACAATTGGCATTTTGTCCAGTATCGCCCAAATCCCTTTTGTTCTTTGAACAAATACTGAGTGCCTTTGTGCCAAATACTGTGCTAAGCACTGGGGATGTAAAAACAGTCACTGTCCCTGCTCTCAAGGACCTTAGACTCACAGCCAGGGGATTGTCAGACATGTCAAAGCTGGACCTGACCTGTGGTATGCTAAGGAAAAAAAGTGGTGAAATAGTGGTGGTGAGAGCCATGGTAGATAAGACTTCCATAGAGACGTGTGGTCACTTCATTTTATAGGCCATATTAACAGCATTACCTCTTTTTAGGGTTTGGCAACCAGTAGTACACCGTCGTCATCGTCTTTGTGAATGTGTCAGGGAGTTAGAAAACCTGATCTGGTCCAAAGTGGACCCAACCAGAACTCAAAGTGTGTTTTTCAGGTCAGTGAGGTGTATGATTTGTTCTGGTATAGATATGACTAATGTTTTAAAGGTCTGCATGAAAAGATGAGTTTTAGCTTGAAATAGTAGAAATGTTAGCGTCAATGTCGCAGTTTATGGAATAGCACAGTTCAAATATCTTGAATATTTTCTACATTTTTTTTTGCTACAGCACTCGTCATTTTTGATAAGCTCTTTCACTTCTTAATTTATCTAGGATTTTACAAATAGTTTTATTTTAAGTTTACATTTTGAGTGGTAAGTACCTTCTGGACATCACTTGTAAGATGGAACCACTTCCTTTTTTCCCTTTCTCTAAATTAAAGTGAAAATCTCTGCAGTTAAATGCGTAGATGGAGTTCAGGGAGTTTTGTATACCAATGCACACCCAGATCAAGAGATAGAGCACTTACTAAGACCCCAGAAAATTCCCTTGTGAGATACTGAAAATTTGATTAAGAAGTATGATTGTGGAGCCAAGCCTTAAATTAGGAATGAGTTGTTTTTCCTCCTTTAATAACTTTATTTTTGCTTCCTAAACATGAGGCAATGGTTAATTTAAACATGAAACAAATTGTTGCCAGAAGAAACCATTGCCTTTCAGCTAGCTATGATTTAGTGGTTACTAATATAGTCTCTCCCTACCCAGTATGCTATGGTTTGTTAGTGAGTAGTAAAATCTGAATCATACCCCATCTCTGACTCACAAGCTTACTAAGGATTGCCTGTTTCTTAGTAGGCCTAAACTTTACAATCTTGGTTCATCAAAAAATTTCGTAGGCTGGGTGCAATCCCAGCTACTCATGGATGGTTCAAGGTCAGCTGGGAAAAAATTAGTGAATACCCCATGTCAACCAATAAAGCTGGATGTGGTGACAAATACTTGCCATCCAGCTAAGTGGGGAGGGGAGATAGTGTATAGGATCTTGGTCTGAGGCTAAAAGATTTTGATAATGTCAAAATTTACATACCTTTCCACTCCCCCCTCAACCCATTTTTTTTTTAAGCTTGATTATGTCACTGTAGGGTAGGTTTTACAGATAAGACAAGTGTCACACCTGCATATATAGCTGAGTTCTAGCCTTGGACACTTTTTTGGCAGTACTAGGGTTTGAACTCAGTGTTTTAGGAGCCACACTCCCAGAATTGGGCTTGAATTTTGGACTGGAGTGCTGAGATTATAGGTGTGTATCACCATGAGTTATAGTCATTTTTGATTCAAGGACATTGTGGCACAAAAAGTGTTAGTTAGCTTCCCCAAAGTCATGTGGCTATTGGCTGATTTGGGGCCGGAATCCTGGCTTGTGTAAAGTCACACCCCAGCTGCCCATTGTCACCTCTCTAAGCACTGATCTCTGAGCTCATTCCACTATAATTGTTCAGTCAAGTCTGACCTTCCCATTAGACAGGACAATGTTAAAAACAGGGCCTCTTAGAAGGGAGCTTTGAAAGACAAAATAATTAGACTAAAAGATTGTTCTTTCTCAAATATTTATTGAGCACCTGCTATGTGCATGACATTGTTTTAGGCACTTTAAGAAAACCAAACAAAAATCCCTGCCCTGTAGGGCTGGCGGAGTGGCTTAAGTGGTAGAGTGCCTGCCTAGCAAGGGTGAGGCTCTGAGCTCAAATCCCAGTACCACAAAAGAAAGAAAGGAGAGAGAGAGAGAGAGAGAAGAAAGAAAGCCCCTGCCCTCAGAGGTAGGTGAATAGGCAAGGGAAATGCATGATGAATCAGGTAGTGACATGGTGACAGGGCTAAAGTAGTGACAGTGGCACGGCTGCTGTGTTGGTTTTGCGAGTATTAAACCTGACATTGTGCAGGACTTAGATGCTGGACAACTAAAGTGATAGGACAGTTGCTATTTTAGGTAAAATGGTCAGGGAGGGGCCTCACTGATAAGGTCACATTGGAGCAGGAACTTGGAGACCAGAGAAACAGGTCAGGAGATGGCTGGGGAAAAATAACAAACATTCTAGTCAAATAACTGAGGGAATTCTACCGTCCTTCCAGACTCACCCTTCCCTAGACACACATCATAATCTGACATCCTGGGACTCTGGAAGTGTCATCAAACCTGGTTTATGCCAGTGTTTTTCCTGACCCCCTATTACATGTCACACACCTTTGAGTACTGGAAATCCTAGCAGAACTCTTTTTCTCCTGTCCACTTTAGAGAAAGTTGCAAATGATAGTGGGTTGATAAGAAGACCTGAACTTCTTATAAAGAAAGGAGAAATAAATCTCATTTCTTTAATTTCTTTAAATTCTCTATAATCAGTATGAAATGAGAATTAGTATCGTCAGTATGATGATACAGGCTTAGCTGCATGTCTGATATTTTGTTAGGCTGCATAGCTAGACAAGTTAACAGATAAGTGTTGAAAACAAAAAGGGTTTTTTGTTGATATTTAGATAACTGAAAAGTTCAGTTATCAGAAACGCCTGTTCCTTGCAAAATCAGAGATTATAGTACAGAGACTCGTTATCGTTTGAGCCCTGGCCTTTTGTGTATGAGATGGATGAGATAATTTCGTCATACAGTCATTTGAAAATCATGAAACACCCTTCTAAGGGGACTGGAAGTTATCTGGCTTATTTACAGTTACAGAAAGTCACAGGTATGGAGATTTAAAAATGAGCCAGGCACTGGTGGCTCACGCCTGTAATCCTAGCTACTCAGGAGGCAGAGAGCAGGAGCATCAGCCAGCCCCAGCAAATAGTTCACCACGAGACCCTATCTCGAAAAAACCCATCACAAAAAAAGGCTGGCAGAGTGGCTCAAAGTGTAGGGCCTGAGTTCAAACCCCAGTATCACAAAAAAAAAAAAAATTCTCAAAATATATTTCACCATGATTTCTGCCTCCCCACCCCCACCCCGTACTCCTTAGCCCAAGAAATACTTTTCTTTCAGACAGTTTGAAACTTGCTGTATTAGCTCACTCTATGTGGTCTTTGTTTTGCTGTATAAAAACTGACTGAGTACTTATGGCATGTTAAGATTTGGTCCCAATCACTATCAGACTTTTCCCCACTCAAGAGTCAAAACAAGGCTGAAAAGGAGACAGAAATCCTTTTCTGGGTTTAAGAAAAGGTCCCTGATGCCAAATGAAGTGGCTTATGCCTATATAATCCCAGCCACTTGAGAGGTAGAAATAGGAAGGATCACAGTTCGAGAAAGTTTGCAGGACCCCATCTCAACCAATGGCTGGGAGTGGTGGTGTGTGCTGTCAGCCCAATTATTCAGAAGGAATATTATGGAGGACTTCAGTCCAGGATGTCCCAGGCATAAAATGAAACCCTATTAGAAAAATAATTAAGGCAGAAAGGGCTGGGGCCTGGTTCAAGGGGCAGAGCATCTGCCTAGCAAGTGTGAGGCCCTGATTTCAAAATCCAGTATAGACATAGAGAGAGAGACAGAATCCCTCTCAAAGCTCCCAAACAAACATTAACAGATAAATTCTGGCCAGTGAATGAAAAAAGATTAAAAGGTGGGAAATACACTGAAAAACACTAGTGATATTATTATGTAGGACTTAATGAAGAATTAGAAATTTTATCCAAAGCAAACATTTACCAAAGCTGACATGAGACTTTTTTTTGAGGGGAGGGTCATTTAAATCCTCAAACTTACTGTTATAAATGCTGTCTAATTACCTCAAAATTATCTTCCACGACAATACTTACATTTGCTTAGTGATGCTAGGCCTACAACCAAAATTCTCTAACGTCATATTTGGGAACACAAGTAAAATAGTCATGTTCATTTGAAACTCAGCTCTGGGGGTACAGAAATGATTACAGCCTTGGACTCAGCTAATCGTTTTTGTAGCAACAATCTGTGCCATCTCTCCCAGGTGATCTCTGAGATTCGTCACCGGGGATCAAAGTTCCTTCTCTTATCAAAATGCTGGCTCTAATCTCTGGCTTTGAAAGGTGTGTTGGCTCTTCTGTTTTCACAACACCAGGCCTGACTTCATTTCTTAATAAGTGTCCCTTTGCTTGTCTTCTGTCCGCCTACTCCCACTAAGCTTGCAGACATAGAAAGGAAAATACTCTGCCACCTGGAAAGAAACAAAAACATCTCAATGTGTGGCTGAACACAGTTATTTTAAAGTCAGACATTTGGTGTGACATGTTGCATGTGTTAGGCAATAAAGTTTGGGTAAAGCTAATTGAAATGGAATTGCCTAGCTGGCTGTTTCCTAGTGTAGAAGGTTTAGAGGGTTAGAGTGAAATATTAGTGTTTGGAGGACAGTTATTTGGTTGAATGTACTGTATTTTTTTCCTGTGAGAAGTTTCAATGGAAATTTATTTCGAGGGAACAAAACACACACTTGTGTATGTCTCTTATTTTTTGGTGCTGGGTTTGAACTCAGGGCCTCCACCTTGCCTGAGCTGCCTTTGAACTGGGATCCTCCTGAGTAGCTAGGATTACAGGTGTGAGCCACCGGCAGCTCAGCTTAATGCTACCTGGCCACTAATTTCATGAAAGAGAAAGTTGCAGAGAAAAAAAATACTTTGCCACTGTGTGTGAGTGTGTCAGTGAAGTACGCCCCTGTGCACACACCATGCACACGCTTATCCTTTTTGATTTAAAGCTGACAAAGACAATTATTGGACAATTATTGGAGGCAGGTTTTTGATGAACTTTTCAAATCAATGTTTAGGGAGCATCTACAGTGCACAGGGGCTCTCATTGTGACCGAGTTCTAAGGGAGGGAAATTGAAAGGCATCAGCTGTATGTACGTTGGGAGTGAAGTTCAAACAGGGTCAATCTGCATCTCCACCTTGGGACCAACCAGCCCTCGCTCTTCTGGTCCAGTAATGTTTTTGCCCATTCCCAGTTGACAAACCCAGCCTCTTCTGAACTCTGTCTTCAAACCCCAGCCTCTTCTGGATCAGGTCAGTTTGGGGATGATTTTACCAGCCTACCAGCTGTCTCTTGTGCAGACTACCCACTTGTGAAGCTTGGCTTCATCTTCATTTCTGCAGACTTCATCTGAAGAAGGCATCTCCTTGTGCAAGCATCTTTACCTTTAGTGACTCTTACACTGAAGCAGCATGAATGCCCTCAATTAGGATTTCTTTAATGTTCTGATCATCGCTGCATCTTAGACTCCAGGTCCTTCTCTGGCCTTTTCCTCATCCCTTTTACTCCTCTCTTTCTCCTCCCATTTCCCTCCCTCCTTTCTCCCTCCACTCCCCTCCTTTCTTTTCTCTCCCCCTTCTTAGTCTTGTTCTCATTTACTTGAGTTTCTAAGGGAATTGTTGGCACAGGTTCTGGAATCAGAGAGTTCCTGGTTGAATACTGGCTCAAATGCTACCAGGTACCAGTGTCCTCAGGGGCAAGGAACTTCATCCTATCCCACTCTCAGTCCCTTTGCTGGTAGGATGAAGTCAATGATACATCTGAGATTTGGAAAAAACAGTTTGGCAGTGAACTTGACCTTATCTGATGTGACACTGTTAGGTATGGTCTTCTCCTTTTGTGTTTGCCCATACACTTTGGGGAAGCAAGGTTAATGTGTTTGAGTTCCAACTCTCATGGAGGGGATTCAGACTGTACAGTACATGTACCATATTGTCTTTCTCACTTCACACCCCCCACCATGGGGTCCAAGGATTTCAGGAAATTGCAGAGCTGAAGATTGGCTGCAGGGCCTTTGTCTGGGAGTGGTGATTATGGTGCAAAGACGCTAACTGTGATGTAGTCATTCGGCAAAGCCCTCAGCACATTTTCTTGGGCCAGGTGCTAAGAATTTTTCAACAAGGACAGCTCACTAGAGAATATGGAAAATGAACACATACTATGTAAAACTTTGGTTAAAAATGTAGGGTGATTTGGGGCCAGGGGGAATGGTATTGTCTTTAGTATTTTCTTCTTTGTAAGTCCTTGCTTAAGGTAGATAGAATTCTTTTTCCTGCTCTAAACTTTGGAAGCTGAGTATGAGGAAGAATAAATGTGGGTGTAGGTTATAAAAAATGAATTTTTTTATTCCATTATGATAAGATAATCAAAACATCCTTCTATTGTAAAAAAAAAAAATCTTGATGTACTGGAAAAAAAAAAAAAACCCTAGTAGCCATTGTGTATTCATTTTTCCTGTCTGGCAGGATAGAGACTTTGCTTTCTTAATATGCACTCCATTAAATATTTTAAGTTGTTTGGTTTTTGTTGTGTTTTTGCTTTACTGCAAAGGTGAATTCTCAGAACCTAGTCCAAGATCAGAATTTCTTTGTTGTTGTCTTCACTAAATCAAAACCAAGCAAAAATGTAACAATGAGTGGAATAAATCATTGTAAGTAAAAAAGAGATGCAAACAGAGCACTAAGAACCTACAGTTGGCCCAACACTGATGACTCACACCTGTAATGGACTGGAGGTGTGGCTCAAGTGCCTGTTGTGCAAGGATGAAGCCCTGTCCCAGTCCCACCAAAAAAAACAAAAAAAAAGAATTTAAGTTGTAATAACATTTTATGTTTACTTTTTACATTCAGCCACAAGTTATTTCTTGTCACTAGTTACTTTAAGAGGACAAAGGAGTAAATTTGCATTAGTAGGGGATAGAGGCACACAATTCTAGCACTGGGGAGCCCGACACAGGAAGCTCATGAGTTGCAGACCTGGTATAGAATGGAATAGGGTAGGTAGGATAGGATAGAACAACTAGAATAAAGTTTGTTCACAATTGCTATGAGCTTTTTTATAGAACCCATATTTTTCTCATTGTCAGTGGCTGTCTGGGTTCTCGATGGTACATAAGCCTTCCCCATTCCCAATCATGTTACATCAAGATAGAAAACCTGAAGGGCTGGGGACATGGCTCAAGTGGTAGAGCACCTCTTATCAACTTATCAAGCAGTTCTAACCCCAGTACCAAAAATAAAGGAAAGAAAAGAAAGAATGAATGAAAGAAAAGAAATAGAAAATCAAGGGATCAAGCAAGTCACAAAAGCTCTCTAATATCTTTCTTGGCCTTCTCTAAGGAAACTTGTGATCCAAAGAATACACTTGAGAATTGGCTGGTGACCCCCTGCCATCAGCTCCACATCTATTCCGTCTCCAGGTGTGGTACCTACCAAGTTAAGCCTTGTCTACCCTTCAACAAAATAGAATTTAACCCACTTTTATTTCTTAAATTTGCTTCTAAATTTCAGAATCCCTAAGCTCCTTAAGTATTTTGCCCATTTCATTATTGATTTTATTTTGATTTTCGTTCAAAAGGTAAATCTTGCTTCTGATGTCTTTTTTTCTCTTTTGTACCAAAAACATGTGCATAATAATTTTTCAGAACAAGAAAACGGCTCCTTGTTGAGTGACGTGTTCAGGAAAAGGTCAATTAGGATGTGGAAGGATACTATTTATGACAAGATCTAGAAACATTTTTTTCTTTTTGTTGTTTTTGAGGTAAGGTCTTGTTATGTAGCCCACGCTGGCTGTGAACTCATGACTCTCCCACTTCAGCCTCCTGAGTGCTCAGATTACAGGCATGTTCTACTATAAAATCTTGAACGGGGCCTTTGAGGTCTTTAAAGTTTGTTTTAAGCTCTTCTCAGATTCATTTTAGCCAATGCAGGCACATCTACGGTGACTAACTTCTTTTCCCCTTCCTTTCCTTTTAAATATGCATCAATACCTAAAGTTTGGAGTGGCAGCCAATGTGCAGGACTCAGCTAAGCCCTGCTGAGAAGTGAAAGGTGCTAGAGACACAGTCACAGCCACTGGGAGTTTATGATCTAACGCAGGGGAAAGATTTACAACTACATTGAGACAGTATCATGTCACGACAAAGGCACAGTGAAGTGAGTTTACTTGGGAAGGAAGTAAGGAGGGACTTCATAAGGAACATTTAGGGTGGCCTGTGTGGGTTGAGAGGTGCCAGAGTGCAAAGGAAATGACATCAAGACTGTAAAATGAAGGCGGCATACAGTGAATAGAGTATTCCAGTTTACCTAACACCCAAGATATGCGATGAACTAAGCCTTGTCCTTACAAATATGGAGTCTAGTGAGGGAGAAAAGTCAATAAACATTTTGCACTCAGAGTCTGGCATAAAGCTTTTTGGAACACAGGAAGAAGGTATAACTGTTGAGGTGGCTGGAGCTCTGTTAGAAAGCTTCAGGGGGGCCCAGATATTGAAAGCGTAGCACTTGGCACAATGGCTGGTGTCACTCAGTTGTAGAACATGTACTTAGCATACAGCTCTGGATTCAGTCCTCAGCACCAAAAAAAAAAAACAAAGAAAAAGAAGAAATATACAAGTTCTCTTTATCCTTTGTACTTGTAATAAATGCACACTTTTTTGTTGTTGTTGTTTTTGTTTGAGACAGGGACTCACTATTTAGCCCAGGCTGGTCTCAACCTCATAGTCCTCCTACTTCAGCTTCCTGAGTGCCAGGATTACAGGCATGCTCCACCATGCGTGATTCTTTCTGGGACATTTTTTTTGGAAGGCAATACTGGGGTTTGAACTCAGAGCCTTGTACTTGCTAGGCAGGAGCTCTACCCCATGCTCCCAGCTCTTTCTGAGACTTTCTAAATAAATTTTGTTTCAAGATTCTACTAGTCAGTAGTTCTCCCCTCTCTCAATTGAAGTATAAGGATGCAGAGTTCTACTTTTTCTTCTCTCAACATTTTTTAAATTTAATTTTTATTTTTAGTGTTTTTCTCACCTGGTCTCACTGGCATTGATTTCCTTTGCTTCCTTAGTTAAGCTCCGTTTGCTTCTCACCCAACTTGGACTTTATAGGAAGTACCAATGCTATTTTAAAATTCGGAGAAAATGCCCATTCTATCTTCCCAACACTCTCCAATATCACTAAGCAAGAAGTTGGTTGTAAAGTGTGGTCAAACCTCTGTTCTCTGTAGCATGGCAGAGTCGTGTCTGCAGATTTACACCAGGAAATGAGGTTTCAAGGTGAGGGGCTACAGTTTGATTGCTCAGTTTGTTACTTGCTAACTGTTTAATCTCTAACAAGTTACTCAATTCCTCCATCCCTCAATTTCTTTTTCTACAAAATGTAAATAACATGGTACTTACCTTCCAGGGTCATCATGAGAATAAAATGAAATACTCCACAGAGAACATTTTGTAGCATGGCTCAGACGTAGTGAACATTTTAATAAATACTATTATTTAAATTTTTTTGGTCAGCTTATTTAGACCTTTCTTGGTTTATGATTACATGCATGATTTTACATGGCTATAGACTGTAATGGTTAATTTTATGTGTCATCTCGACTAGGCCATGGGATGCCCAGATCTTTGATTAAACATTTTTTTAATGTGTCTGTGTTGCTGTTTCTAGAAGAGATTTCTGTTAGAATTGGTAGGTTGAATAAAGATCTCATTCACCCATGAGAGTCATTGTCATCTAATTCATCCAAGATCTGAATGGAACAAAAAGGCAGAGGCAGGTCCAGTGCTCAGTCTGGCTGACTGCTTAAGCTGGGACACCCGTCTTCTGCCCTTCAGTTTTTTGGTCCTCAGACCTTTTGACTGGAATCGACAGCATCGACTTGGCAGCTCTCAGCTGTTTGAACTTTACCACTGGCTTTCCTAGCTGTTCAGCTTGTTATCAATAGATTATGGGACTTCTCAGCCTCCATAATTATGTGAGATTTATACACACACACACACACACACACACACATTACATTTACTAGAATTTAGGAGGAATTTTTCTTCATGGGATTGGCAGGGGTGAGATAAAAAAAATTGTTATTGGGTTCTTCCTGCCAACTTGGGCATTAGCTTCTCTTCAACTATCTCTACCCTCTCTTCGTTCTTCAGTTATATGAATAACGGAAAACATATTACAGTCTCTCAATGTCCAGATTTCCAGCTTGAGTTTTAAGCCACAATTCAAGGAACCAGGTCAACACTGGACGGATATAATGGTAATCCACTAATGATTTTGGGTCAGTGTCAGGACCAGATGAAATTGTGCCGAGTAAGAGATGACTAAGAAGCAGGGAAAATGGGATTTCCCTGTAAATCATAAAGAAATAATGAAACATGGCATGTAAAAGAAAATAAATTAATAAACATTAGAAAAAGAATTACTTCAAGAAATAAAAAATAATAGCCTAAATTTCCTCTGTTCTCTCAATGGAATTAAAGTGATGGTAAGTGAGAATGAGAAGCTGTCTTGCTTAAGAAAGAAATTTAAAAGGGATGATGTAATCAATTTTCAAATTAAAACTGCTTTAGAGGCAGAAAGCAATAGACTTAACATTGAAAGTTCAACATTATAAAAAAGATCAAAGATACAGATAGTAGGCATGAGAAAAAATCACAGAGACAGCAGTGAAAATACAAAACGAGGAAAAATTAACTAGGAGCTCTTAGATGTAGTGACCTCAGTCAAGGATGATTTGTGTACTGGAAGAAGAAAATCTAGAATGAGCTGGAACTAAAGAACGCATCAACATCTTATAAACGTACTGTTACCCAAAACAAAACAAAGCAATGGCAAAAGGAAGCATCCAGGTATTTATCATTTAGGTAAAACTTAGGACATGTAAACATTTCTATATGTATAGTAGATTGTGAGACTATAAAGCAATAGGTGAGAATGATAACTTCACATTCAGGAGAGCTGCCACCCCAGAGAGTTGGGGAATGGAATCTAAAATGTGTACACAGTAAGCTTCAACTGCATTGATTACATTCTACTTTTTTCCAGTTAAGGTAGTGGGAGGATGGTGTTCATCATGGATTTATAGCTCTTTGTTCTGTACTGGTTAGTATGTGGGAGAAAAGGCCTTATATTTTGCAGATGGCAGTATTAGCGCTATTAAATTATTTCTGAAGCTTAGTGGGCAGCTTCAGCATTCATGTCCAGGAGTTCCTTTATTCAGGACATTTTTTTCTGTGATATCTCAAAATCTGATATGAAATATTTAATGTATAAAATAGGGCTTAAAGACAACCTTTTGAAACTCCAATTGTAGTTGTATTAAATTTATGCTCTTATTTTGGAAAGACTACCATCTTAGTGAGATTATATCTTCATCTTGGGGAACTAAATATTATTATATTCATTCACATTTTCCTTTTGTACATAAAATGTGTTTTTCCATAGGGTTCTTTCTTATTAAATATATTTACAAACACTTTAGGTTCAAAACCTCTGAGTATTGACATGATCCCACAGTAGAAAATTTTATACTATGAAACTTCATACATAAAATTACTGATTATTGTATAAAGTTATAATCATTCATGTATATAAGATGGATGGGAAACATAAAGGAATTTTGTATTTAGACTTGGGGCCCATTTGCACATATTCTAAAATCTAAAGACATCCCAAATCTGAAACACTTCTGTGAAAAAAAAAAAAAAAAGAAAGAAACACTTCTGGTCCCAAGCACATTGAGGATGGAATTGAGATTAAGTCAGTGATGTCATGGACAATAGCAATTTCTGTCAATGATGGAGGAAGACTCTTATGTTGAGTGAGTTCACAGGGGAGCAAAAGAATTCTGTTAGGGAGTGTGGACAACTAACTGTTCCAGAGGATGAGAAGAAATAGGTGGCAGCTAGTGGAGGGAGGGATTAAGAGAGGACTTTTTATTTTGTGGTGGTGAACTCAGGGCTGCATCCTTGCTAGGCAGGTGCTAACATTTGAGCCCTTTTTCATGCTGAATATTTTCAAGATAAGGTATCACCATGGGCTGGCTCCAAACTGCAATCCTACTGATATCTGCTTCCTGAGTAGCTAGGATTACAGCTGTGAGCCACTGGTGCCCAGCAAGAGAGGATTTATTTTTTAAAGAAAGGATAAAAATATGTTTGTTTGGGAAAGAACTGCTAGGGAAATTTGATGGGGAAGAAAAGAAGTAGAACCTTTTTTTTTTTAACATTAGATCACTTATATTTTCTGTATCTTTGCTTATTTTTATCTACTTGTGCCATCAATTTTTGTTGAAAACCTCCCCACTATGACTGTGATTTTTAATGGAAGTTATAACTGTCTTCTTCAGAGTTTCACCTCATGTATTTTCCTCCTGTGGATTTTGGTATACATAGACCTCTTTTTCCTGCTTAATTATCTCAGTCTTGAATTCTTATCTGATTTTAATTTTTTGATTCCTGTTTTCTGTTTGCATATGATTACCTGGTATAATTTTCCACTTGCCTTTTTCAAACTTTATTGGTTATTTAGAGAATTAAACCTCAGACTTATAATTGAGATTCATTCCCACCTGAGCTAATGAACCATTATTCAATAGAACCGAGGAAGGAGGAAGAATATTGTAAAGAAGTTACCACAATATTCACTACTAGATAACATAACTGTCATTAAAAACTGGGTATGGTGATACACACCTATAACGTCAGTACTTGGAAGTCTGAGCCAGGAGGATCGCTAGTTCCAGGCCAGCCTGGACTAGAGAGTGAGACCTTGTCTGATACAACAACAGTGACCACAAAAACAAAACAAAACAAAACAAAAACGTAACTAATATGTAAGAAAATGACATTGTGAAGCTGCCTCTTCTTTTTGTGTGTGTGAAAGGCATGGATGGATTTATTTCTTACCCTATATCTACAATCCGAGGTAAAATATAAGCAACACATAGAAATGCCTATTCTGCTACCAGGTGATAGAACTCCATCGCTACGCCATCACACCCTCTAGCTCCGACAGCTGGTTCTGTACAACTCTGTGAAAGTCCCACACTGGCAGATCCGGGTGCAGAATGAGCTTGCTGGCCCCTCGCCCCACGTGGGGCCTCAGTGTTACAAGCAGGATCAGACAAGAACGAAGGCAATGACAACCCCTGGCCCTGACCCGAGCGGACCAGCGCTCCAAACAATCCCGTGCCACTCGGGCAAGCTGCCTCTTCTTAATTACTATCCCAAATCATTGCAATCCTAATCACACACACAATTTTGAGGGGTATATATTTAGGGAGGAAGGTTTCGCACTCAAGAAAAAAGATTTTAAAGTCCATATGATAAATTAACTACTCTAGCCAGAAAATTTCCAAAAAGGCTTTATGGAACTGTATAAAAGAAGGAAGACTTTTCTAACCACATATATAAATATAATGCAATATAAAGCTGCAATAAGCAAAAACAGTGGAATACTGGTACAAAATAGTGTCAATAGTGGAACAGAACAGAAAAATACCAAAGTAATATAAAGATGGCTTAGCATGTTAGTGAAGGAGTTCTTAGTTGCTCACATTGCATGGAGAGAAGTAAATGTAGTCAGTTATCTTAGAACTCAACAAACCATCTCAGTCTGTTTTGTGCTGCTATAATAGAATATCTGATACTAGGTTATTTATAATGAACAGAAATTTGTTAGCTCATAGGTGTAGAGAGTGGAAAGTCCAATGTTGAGGTGCTGAAATCTGGTAAGAAACTTCTTATGTCTTTTCATTTCAGAAGAGCAGAGGGGCAAAGAGAGAGTGAAAGGGAGACAAAAAAAGAGCCCAAGTTATTCTTTTATAAGGAACCCACTCCTGTGATAATGGCATTTACCTATTCCCAAGGGCAGAACCATTATTGCCTAATCACCTCTTAAAGCTCCCACCTCCTTTTAAAATGACAATTTAATTTCAAAATATGTTTGGATGAATACAAATATTCAAACCATAGCACCATCTATGTATGTTATAATCTCTAAGATAACAAAAAATAGTAATTATAAAAGAATGTATAGTTACCAAATTAATACAGAGAGTGGAATCATAAATAATAAAAGAAAGGAAAGAAAAATGTAGACAGGTAGTATAGATAAAAAGCTAGCAGTTGGGTGTTGGTGGCTCATGCCTGTAATCCTAGCTACTTGGGAGGCTGAAATTGGGTGGTTAGTGGTTCAAGACCAGCCTGGACAAATAGTTCAAGAGACCCCCCATCTCTAAAATAACCATAGCAGAATGGACTGGAGGTATGGCTGAAGCCACACTTGCTTTGCAAATGGGAATCTGTGAGTTCAAATCTCAGTCTCACCCCAAAAAAGTTAATAGCAAAATATTAGACCTAAAATTATTTGTATAAATAATTACATTAAATATAAATGGACCAAATAATGCAAGCAAAAAACTAATATGGTCAGATTGAATTTTTAATAATCTTGCTTATAAAAGAAATGCCTAACAAAAACAGACATGAAGACCAGTGGAACAGAATAGAGGACCTGGATATGAAGCCACACAACTATAACCAACTTATCTTTGACAAAGGCTCTAAAAATATACGATGGAGAAAAGACAGCCTCTTCAACAAAAACTGCTGGGAAAACTGGTTAGTAGTCTGCAAAAAACTGAAACTAGATCCATGTTTATCACCCTATACCAATATTAACTCAAAATGGATCAAGGATCTTAATATCAGACCCCAAACTCTAAAGTTGGTACAGGAAAGAGTAGGAAATACCTTGGAATTAATAGGTATAGGCAAGAACTTTCTCAATGGAACCCCAGCAGATAGCATAGATAAATGGGACTTCATAAAATGAAAAAGCTTCTGCTCAACAAAAGAAATTGTCTCTAAACTGAAGAGAACACCCACAGAGTGGGACAAAATATGTGCCAGCTACACATCAGACAAAGGACTGATAACCAGAATATATAGGGAACTCAAAAAACTAAATTCTCCCAAAATTAATGAACCAATAAAGAAATGGGCAAGTGAACTAAACAGAACTTTCTCAAAAGAAGAAATTCAAATGGCCAAAAAACACATGAAAAAATGCTCACCACCTCTATCAATAAAGGAAATGCAAATTAAAACCACACTAAGATTCCACCTCACCCCTGTTAGAATAGCCATCATTAGCAACACCACTAACAACAGGTGTTGGCAAGGATGTGGGGAAAAAGGAACCCTCTTGCACTGCTGGTGGGAATGTAAACTAGTACAACCACTCTGGAAAAAAATTTGGAGGCTTCCTAAAAATCTAAACATTGATCTACCATATGATCCAGCAATACCACTCTTGGGGATGTACCCAAAAGAATATGACACAGGTTACTCCAGAGGCACCTGCACACCCATGTTTATTGCAGCACTATTCACAATAGCCAAGTTATGGAAACAGCCAAGATGCCCCTCTACTGACAAATGGATTAAGAAAATGTGGTATTTATACACAATGAAATTTTATGCAGCCATGAAGAAGAATGAAATGTTATCATTCGCAGGTAAATGGATGGAACCGGAGAACATCATTCTGAGTGAGGTTAGCCTGGCTCAAAAGACCAAAAATCGTATATTCTCCCTCATATGTGGACATTAGATTAAGGGCAAACACAACAAGGGGATTGGACTTTGATCACATGATAAAGTGAGAGCACACAAGGAAGGGGTGAGGATAGGTAAAACACCCAAAAAACTAGATAGCATTTATTGCCCTCAACACAGAGAAACTAAAGCTGATACTTTAAAGCAACTGAGGCCAATAGGAGAAGGGGACCAGGAACTAGAGAAAAGGTAAGTTAGAGAAGAATTAACTTAGAAGGTAACACACATGTACAGGAAAGCAATGCGAGTCAACTCCCTGTATAGCTATCCTTATCTCAAGTAGCAAAAACCCTGATCCTTCCTATTATTGCTTATACCCTCTCTTCAACAAAATTAGAGATAAGGGCAGAATAGTTTCTGCCAGGTAGTGAGGGGTTGGGGGGTAAGGGAGGGAGCAGGAGGTAAGGGAGGGGGTGGGGGGAAGGGGAGAGAAATGACCCAAACATTGTATGTGCATATGAATATAATAAAAAAAAGAAGAAAAAAAAGAAATGCCTAAAATATACAGAAGAGTTTAAAATGAAAATGCAGAAATTATAACAAGCAAAAGCAAGCCAAAAGAAAGTTATTATGCTATGTTATTAGCCATATTGAATTTAATGAAAACTGGAGAAGAAAACCTTGGTGGGGGAAAGGAGGAAGAGAGAAAGAGCAGACAACCAAAGTAGTGCTTTTGTGGTACCCTGGCTCTTTATTGAGGGCTGGGGGCAGAATGGGTTGGATGGGCTATGATGTATGAAGCTTGGGTGCTGGAAACTAGTGGGGGATAACATAGAATTGGAAAGCTGGGCCAGATTAGGGAAAGTCTGCAAACTTCTTTAAATGGCTATTGTGTGTCATGAATTTGGTTATGACCTTAATCATTGAGAATCTGGTATATTGTAGTTAGTGATAGTGAGAAATCAGAATTTAGAATTTGTCATTGTCTACTTACCTCACTAACAGTCCTTAGATGATGAAAATAAGTCTATTTCTTATATACTATAAGTGTTAAAGTCTTAAGTGAAACATCATATTGTATTTACGTACCTGCAAATAGTGTGGTGATGGTAAGGAGCTCTTAATTTACTTGGGTTCAAATTCTCCCTTCATGTTTTACACCCAGCTCTTTCTGGTTTTATGACCATGGGCAGAACTGTCAACCACTCCATGTTTTTGTTTCTTTCTGTACAAAATGGGGAAAATAGAAGAACATATCTAATAAGGTAGTTTTAAGGAGTAAATGAGTTAATAGTTAAGCAACATGAGAAGAGTGACTGACTCATAATAAGTAAAAACAAATGGCCATTATTTTTGTTATTGCGAGTATGATCTGTTACATAGAATAGTGTTATGGTATCTGCATTAAATGTTCATTTGGTAAATCTAAGTACGTGAAATGACTAGTCTAAAATAGCTATTTTTTTTTTCTGGTCTTATTGTATCCTCAATTATAAATCACTATGAAAACTATAAACCAGGAGCTTAGTAATGTGATCATGGTCTGCTATCTTCTGTTTGCAATGTATTTTCTGGAGTCTGGCAAACACTGAAGGAGTCTTTGCTATGTGCCAAGGACCTACAGTAGTACTGGGGATTTCTTCAGTAAGACTTAGGCAGTACCCTGAAGGATCTCAGAGAACTGTGAATAAGGGATTTCCACATAGCAGAATATGGCAACATGGAAGAAGAATGTATATTATCACATAGCATAAAGAATGAGCTTTGGAAGCAGACAAGAGGGAGAAGGGTATTTTCTGGCTGAGGAGGGCTTCACAATAGAAGGGGACGCAAGCCAGGATATTCCAGGGATAAAGAGCAGCATGAGTACAGAGGCAGAGTGCCTTGGGAGTACAAAGCATGCCTGGGGAGTGGCAAATTGTCCATTGTGTCTGGTCCATCAGACAAGTAGAATGAGAAGTGGCATTTGAGAATGCCAGACAAGTAGACCAGAAATGAGTTGTGACTGCTTTTCTAAGGAGTTAGAAATTTTTCAAAATTCTTTTAGTGGCAAATCTTTTGTAGTAAATGTTCAAATAAAGTCATACTTAAGATATGGTTGTACTTTTTAAATTGTGGAAGAAATTCAGTATGAATGTTTCCTGAATTGTCAAATGAGTATTGTTGGAATTTAGGGTTTAGAAATAGATCACTCTTTCTTAAGTTGTATTACAACCACCTAAATATCATCTTATACTTGCTGAAATGTTGTCAGTATGTGACTGTGCAAGCTAGGACTATAATAACAGTGATAAAATAATAGCACGAGTAATAATAATACTATGTCCATTTATTGACAGCTTCTTATTTTCCAGGAACTATTATGGGTTATTTTAATTCCACTAGCATATTTAGTCCTCCCACTACTTCTGTGAGACAGGTGCTATTATTATGTTTATTAGAAAACATTTTGTAAAAAGAATGCACCGATGATAAAGATGGGTTGTGTTATTTTCTATAAATGTACCATAGCCTCATCTGCCTGATACTTTCCTTATATGCCCATCTTTTTCTCTAGTTTTATGCTATTAGCTAGAGAGAGAGAGAGAGAGAGAGAGAGAGAGAGAGAGAGAGAGAGAAAGACAGAGAGAGAGAGAAAGACAGAGAAAGAGAATATAAAGATCTTTAGGAAAGTTTTATCCCTAAGTAATTGCTGTTTGAGTTTTGCTTTTCTTTTAAAATTCCCTTAGAGAGAAAAAATTAATACAATTCTATGCTATAAGAATATTACCTATTTTTCTGAGTTTGCTTAGGTTGGAACTGGTACAGAATTAAAGGATTCCTGAAGATGCACTGGGTTTCAAGCAGGCTGGAATTTTGTCTTTTGCATTCTCCTGTCAAGTGAGCACTATAATATTTGGTAAGCATTCCCTCTCCACCCACTGAATTTGCACAAAACCAGGTATCACCTCGAGGTTGTTGCTGACTTTCATTTAGGTACACTTAACATGGCTCCTGAGAAAAGCGGAAATGAACATTTGAGGCTCTCAAGCAACTATGTGGAAGATGTCAACAGACACCTTCTTAAGATTGGAATTAATTCCACAGAGAAGTGATGGTGGCATCATTAATTTAGATATGTAAAACTTGGGGCTCAAGTGGTAGAGCACCTGCCTCAAACCCCAGTACTGCCAAAAAAAGTAAAACTTGGATTTAGATTCAAAAATTAAATAAAAGAACAAACACTTTTAAAGAAGCAGGGATATGTGTAACATCCTATTTAATTCCTAGAAATGGTGAGTCTAAGAATTTCACAAAATGAGAGTAAAGGATTATGTGTAATTTTCTCATCCACACTAGTCTATTGCCTACTCCTTTGCAAATGCTTGCTACTTAGCATGTCAACCAAATCCTGTAGTCCACGTCACTTTTGAACAATCAGAATGGGAAAACCACAGAGCTCCACTTCTTTAAAATTATGTACCAACAAATCCAGAAGACGCAGAGGAAACACTTGACAAATTAAATTATATCTAAAGTGGAATTTAAGACAATCCACAAGTAATTGATTCTCATTCTAGGCCAATTTTTGGACCAAGGCTTATTAGACTTAAACGCAATAGCAGGGCAGTACTTTATCCCAAAAGCAGGAACAGTGAACACCTTTTGTGATAGAACTGAAGTATTTTTTTTTTTCTTTTTGCCACCACGGTACTGCTCCTTCTATTTTGTTACCTTTCAGCCTTTATTGCAATTCCTTCTTATTTATTTATTTACTTTATAAGGAAAGAGGTTTATTTTGGCTCCAGATTCTGTGGGTACAAGGTCCAAACTCACATCATATCACATCATGATGGGATTACGTGTGCCTCTTACAATTCTTAGTTTAAATGCTTGTCTCCATTATTTTCATTTATTTATTTTTGGAGACAGGGCATCTAGTGAACTATTTGCCCAGGCTGGCCTGGACCTGTGATCCTCCCAGTGTCAGTCTCCCAAGAAGCTAGGATTATAGGCATGACCCACCATTGTCTGACCTGGCTCCATTATTAAATTGTGCGTTCCTTGAAAGCAGGGATCTCTTCTCATTTCCCTTTATAAAAAGTCTTGTCCATATCTGCCACAGTGTGTGGTATATTGTAGGCAGTCAACCAATGCCTGGTGAGTGTGGTTCATTGTAAGAACAATACATTCATGAGAAGTCCTGGATTCCAGTTCAAGCTCTACCTTACTTTGTATAGTTGATCGAATGTTTCTTCACCATCAGTTTCAGTTTTCTTCTAGCAAATGTTTCTTTCTGTTAGCAAGACGTTCATAGCATTTTCTAAAATGTGAAGTGTGAGGCATATGTCATGAATGAGTAATTCAAGTTTTAATATCTGAACACCTTGTGTTGGAAGCCTAACATATATGTATTTTTCTTACTTTGGCAAAGATTTCAATTACAGTCCATTCTGGCTGGTTTTTGTCTCTTTTCTACTGATTCTAAGGAAGGAAAAGAAGTGAGGAAAAGAGCTGTCATGTATTGAAAATACTCAGGGTTAGAGAACTTAGTTGTTATACTGGCTTCTGGGGACTTCATTTCTCAGTGTCCATGCTTGCCTAAAATAGCAACTGAGTCCCTGTTCTTATGAGTGTTATAATTCTATTACAATTTATGATCACGAAGAGAAAAACAGGGACAGACAATAGATTAAGTTGGGTTTTCTGAGAAAATTTCAAATTTCTGAGGTTGATTATTTCATCTACTTGTTTTAACAAAAACCATCTAGATTGGCACAATTGTATTTAGGGTTCAGCTGTGTATAGGGGACAAATTTCTGGGCTTTGCAGAGCTTATGTAATTGCCTAAATAGCAATTACCAAATCATCCCTCGATGTGAGTTTACACCAAAATTTCAGACTTTTCCTTCTGCAGAAATGAAAGAGGGTAGGTGGAAAGGGTAGTTTAGTCAGGAAGATCCAAAGATGGGAGGAGTTTGGGTAATGGGTGGAAAAAAAAAACATTGAGGAGTTTATAAACAGTTGCAGTACACTGAGGTAAGCACATTTGAGACTGGGGAAAAACAAAATGAAACAAACCGTAAACCCAATCATTTGTCCTCATTTCTGCAGAGAAGGCGATTGTCCACCTGTAGTTTGTTCTTTTATGTTCTGAAGATTGATGTCAAAATAAAGACAATGAGATACCTATGATATCTTTTCTCCCCTAACTTGTTAATTGATGAGCAGCAGCCCAAAAAGCAGAATTTCTGCACTATGGATGAGTTTACTCAGCTTCTCTAGTTAATGTGGTTTTAGATTTTTTTTTTCCTCTTTAATTGTAAAAAGGGCTCAGATTTTTTTTTTTTAAACCAGAAATCATTTTAGAAGTCTCTAATTTGGGGGAGGATTGGTGGACATCATCTAAAATCCAAAAGGATAAAGAGAGGAATTTTCAGGCTAATCAAAAGCAAAGTTTCCATAGAAGAAGATATTAAATAGTTCTGTTATAGAAGCAGATATTAAGAAGTGGTAAGAGAGTCGTTAGGGGATTTCAAAGCCAGCTACTTGATGTTTCCTTAGAAAGTCTTGTTGCCTAGAAAGAATAAGCCTTTGAATCCTTGTCTCCTCTCCTTGGGGTGTGTGTGTGTGTGTGTGTGTGTGTGTGTGTGTGTGTCTATAAATAATTAAACAAAAAGACAAATAAGAGGTCCTTTTCCCATCTCTCCTTGAGATTTGCCTCCTGACAAACCCATGTGCAACCACCTTCACTTTTGCTGGCTGGGGCAGCATGGCCTGTGTAAGACAATAGATAGACAAGATAAATACAGGGCAGTTGCTCCAAGGTCTTGCCTTTTATCAGGATTAACTGTGACACCAACAAGCAAAACAGGCAGTTGGGATTTTTTCCATCACTGGCCTTTGCTATTCCTGGGTGCCAGATGGCATTATATCCATGAAAAAAAAAAAAAGACTGCAAGTTCTAATGTTGACCAGGCACTGTTCCTTCCACTTGATCACACCGTTTGGGGCTCTCTTTGATGTACAAAACACTCCTAAGATAATGAAATGCATTGGCAGCTGGCTGACGCTGGGAAAGTGCAAACCCTGCATTGAACCCTCCCCATCTGACTATTCAATAGCTAGGTGGTGTCAGGCCCAAGCTGGAGAAGGGGCAAAGAGGCTCGTTGCCAGGCAGGCCCTGCTCTTCTGGGCGAGCCGCTGTGCAGGGGCTGCTATTTTTTTTTTTTCCCTCTTCAATAGAAGTGCTCTGTGTTCACAGCAAATGAGAAATAAATCCATCAAGGCCAAGCTCAGGCTTATTTCAAGCTGGCTGTTGGAATTTGCATAAGAGCCTGGTGCATACAGGTAAACAAAGACTTGCTTGGACTGCTGATGTGGAGGTGATCCCAGAACTGTTGGTTTTCTTGTGTGTACAAAGTAGGGCCTTTTCTTTATGCAAAAAAGTGTGGTGGGGGAGTCTTCTGAATTAAATTTGACTCTGCTGCTGCTGTTTTCAGTGGCCTGATTCACTGGAAAGTAGAGCGTGCATAATCAGAGAAGGAGGCCTTTCCCACCCCTCTCCCCCTCACTGTCCATGGAAGTACACCTTGGGTATCAGTCTCTTTAGGGAGTCTTCCTGCACTCCTGCACTTCCCCCAGGCCCCTCCAACTTCATTTCAATCCCAGGTAAAC
Organism: Castor canadensis; assembly: GCF_047511655.1. Classification (NCBI taxonomy): domain Eukaryota; kingdom Metazoa; phylum Chordata; class Mammalia; order Rodentia; family Castoridae; genus Castor; species Castor canadensis. The sequence goes on along the minus strand of NC_133393.1, from coordinate 130,208,046 downwards.
TGCTGTGTCCTAAAAGTGCTTCCAGCATCTATATTCACATGCCTCCAATGTAAGCAGAAATCCTCTCTGCTTACAATACATCCTCCTTCTCCAGTGTGCTCTTATCTGTGTGGTCAGAATGTAAACTTGAACTCGGCTTTTAGAAGAGGGGTCAGCAAACCACAGGCCAACCCATGCAACTAATATCCAGCCAGCAAGCTAAGGAACATGTTTGTATTTTTGAATGACAGAAAAAAAAATCAGAAGAATGTTTTGTGACCCATGATAATTTTCTGAAAGTTTGCAAGGTTAGTGTCTATAAGTTGAGATTTGAGGGAACTTCACACTCATTCATTTGCGGTCCAGAGCTGCTTTGGTGTTTCCTTGAGAAATGTTAGGACAGGTGCACCACAGTGTGGCTGCCTGCAGAGCCTAAAGCATTCACTATCTGGTCCTTTGCAGAAAAAGTTTGATCCTCCTGAAGCTTTTTGCAGAGTTTGATTCATCCTTTTGAACCATTTCTAAAGTGTGAGAAAGCCAGGCGTGGTGATGAGTATCTGTAATCTCAGCAGTTGGAAGGCTGAGGCAGGACGATCCTGAGTTTGAAGCTAGCCTGAGCTACATAGCAAGACCTTGTCTATAAATAAATAAATAAATAAATAATAAAATTTTTAGAGTTCTGAGGATAAGTTTGACTGGGTGAGATGCTCTTGACAACTCTAGTCTTTCTGGTACCTTATCTGAAAGAAAATTATTCATTCTATTAATTAAGACACATTTTTTTCTTTCTAGCTTAAAATGAAATCGAGTGGTTTTTGTTTGTTTTTTGGCAGTACTGGAGTTTGACCTCAGAGCTTCATACTTGCTAGCCAGGCACTCTACTAATTGAGCCACTCTGCCAGCCCTAAACTTCCTTTCTTATACTCAGTCTCTTTCCACAGTCCTATGTTGGCCTTTAAACAAATAACTTTTGGTTTAAAATGTCCCAAGGGTGTCAGTTCAGCCTAAATAGAAATTTAAGTGGAAGGGGAGGAGACACATCTGATAAAGCTTCTTATTGCAACATTTTTTACTTTCCAGACTCCCTCTGCCAACTCAAAGTGCTGGCTTCCTAGCCCAAGGTTTCTTGCTTCTCTGAGCCAACAGAAATGAATTTGCTCATCCCACAACCTGGGTCTGAGTTTCTGCCCCAGTGCTGCTTCTGTCAGCTCCAACAGTATGCTTTTGAAAGAAGTCACTGACTACTTTTTGGCTTCCTCCTCATCCTGTTTGTCAGGGTCCACTGGGTGTGTGGTCTCTAACTTCCCACCAACTCAACTTCTCTTATGGTGCTGAGACCTTTCTGAACTCTAGTGTTTGCAAGATTGTTAGGCACAACTGTTCTATTAAATATGGAATCTTTCTTCACCAAAAGTTAGCAGTGGTTGGCCCTGTGTGGTGGATTCTTGGTGACTGTTATCCTCTTTCTGCTTTTCTGTGTTTTCTAAGGGGAACATACATTTCTTTTATTATCAAGAGAAAAACAAGTTCTGAAAATAGACCAATGAAACCTGTTGAAGTTGTTTTAAGCCCAGAGAGGGGAAATGAGGAAGAATGATAGAGAAGGGTGAATTTGATCAGTGTATGTTTTTTATATTTATAGAAATATCACAATGAAACCCCTTTGTACAACTAATATATGTAAAAAATAAAATATTTAGTTTGTTTTAAAGTTTTCATTGTGATTATGTATTACATTTGTAATGATAAAAATATTTTCAAAATATGACAATATTGTATTACTTTTTTTGTGATTACTTTTTAGTGATAACAATACTTGAAAATCTAAAAACTCAAATCTCATGTATATTTCCACAGATCTTTGAATATTCATTGGTCTCACTTACATCTGCTATTAATCAGCCCCTTACTTCTACCACCTCCTACAGAAAGAAACCCTACAGAAAGAAGCCCTGACTCTCGGCCCCTGTGTCTTCCACTCAGGGACTTTTGGGACATGCTAGTGTCATAGCTCATCTGGAAAGGATAAAGGCAGTTAAGCCTCCTTTATGGCTTCATATTTTTTGGGTAATGCATAGAAAGATGCTTCCTACTCTATGATTATGAAAAAAAGAAAACTTGCTATTTTTCTAATACGTTGTATTTCTAACACATGTGGAATTTATTTGTGCATAATTGTGAGGTTATAATCTGATGTTTTGATCACCCTGTTTTATAATCAACACAAATTAATGCTGGAAGGTACAAGTGTATGTAGTAAATAAGTTATTAGCTAGTTTCTTCCAGAAGAATAAATTCTTCTTAATAAATTTGTATCTGTCATATTTGACTTGGGAAAATTTTGTCTTGTTTCAAAGAATGGTCACAGAAGAAAACTAAGAGTGGCAGAAACTTTAAAATTTGATAATCTGCCTGGAATCAAGGGGGTGAGGGAGAAAGGGAGGGGGCAGGGGAAAAGGGAGAGGATGGGAAGTGGGGGGGGAAGTGACCCCAACATTGTATGTACATATGAATAAACAAAAAAAAAAGTACATACAAAAAAAAGATTTGATAAGAATAAAACATTTTCTGTAAACCACTGTAAAATTTACGTGAAAAGAATCTTGGTCTTAAAAACAGTAATTTCAATAATTAAAAATGGAAATGGTGCCCAGAGCAGTGACTCACACCTGTAATACTAGCTACCATGGAAGCAGAGATCAGAGAAAGCTGATCTGGTTTTCTTTATTTGAACATGGTCTGATCTGTTGGCAGCCTACCATTGGCTAAAGCTTGGCTGTTGTGATTGGCTGAGACTCAGCTATTTGTTATCCAGTATACTCCTGATTAGCTTTCAGTTAGTTTATTGCAGTTTGGGATAGAAGGACTCAAGTCTGGAGGCATCTTCAGGCCAAATTTAGTTTAATTTAATAGCAATGTAGAGAACAAGTTGAGTAAATCATCTTTCCTCAGAATTATTTTCAGCATTCTCTTGCATTTAGTCTTCCACATAACTTTAGCACCAGCTAGTTATAAATAGACTTTCGTTTTTGATACAGGGTCTTACTTTGTAGCCTAGGTCGACCTGGAACTTGTAATCTTCCTGCCTCTGCCTCCCAAGTTCTGGTATTATAGGCATATACCACCATGCCTGGCAACCAGACTAGATTTTGTAATAACTCACTGATAAGCTTCATGGTCTAGATATTTTAGTTTTAATCATCTATTTTTATTTTTTTAACATCTTGATTTTATGTATAAATATAAATATACATATATAGATATCACACATCTCTATATCACACAATCTCATACTTGGCCTTTAGCTTTTAAATTAATCAAATTTATTTTACTTTTGGTTGCAGATCCTGTTCTTATTTCAATCCCTTACAATTCTCTGTTATTCACTACACTTGAAGATACTTTTAGTTAGTACATTATATCTTGCCCATTATCTGCTCATTTCCAACAATGATTAGGCTCAAGAGCCTTAGCCCTCCTGCCGCTCCAAAATGATGTAATCCTGGCACCTATTTGGAAGTAAAAATGGCCAAAAAAGTTTACTTGTTTTTGATATTCTATAGATGCTGAGTGTTGGTGAAAGGCCAAGAGGTTTAAGTGGCCTCACCAGTAGGATTTCCCTACATCTTTTTCTTTTCCAAAGAACAAGAATCTATTATTTATCCTGTCCTTTGCTGTGTCCTCTAAATTCTTGGATGAAATTCACAAGGAGCTTTTAAAGTTTACTTTCCCCTTTGATGATAGTTGGTGATTTGAATTTGCATTCTAATGTATCTCTGAAGAGGACAGCCTTAACCTTCACAGAGCTGTACTTGGAGAATTTGATAGGACTGCAGCACTGCTTGCATGTGGTTTATGGTTTATTTTCAGATTAATTGCATGACCTTTGGTTTCCTATGGGTTTTTGATTGTTTGTTTTTTGCAAATTACTTTCATATGCAAGTCATATTCCATGAAGGCAGAAATTTGACCTAATTTCTATTCCATCTTCAATGTATAAAATAATGCCTAGCACCCAGTACACGTTTTTGATTAATTGACCAGGGTATCTTTATTTCTAAACACAAATTTTGGTCAATGCCAGATTAACAGAAGTAGCTATTTGCCTGACTCAGAAGCCATTACAGCAGATCTGAAATAAAGTCTGATACTTCTTATACTAAAACTCTGCTATTTAGTGTCATCCTCCTCATCCTGTTCAGCCCCAAACCTTTTCAGTCATCTGTGAGCCTCTTCTTCACCCACCTTCACATTCATATCCAATTAGACATCACATTTGTTGATCCTATTTTTCAGTGTCTGTGGAACCATTCAGTTCCTTCAACTGCATTGCCCTGGTTCAGGCTCCTTCTCTCTCTTACTTACTACAACTTCCCTTAATTAGTATCGCTTCCTCTCAGGGTTTGCTCTACTCCCTGCTTTGTCAAAGTCTGTTTTAACATTGCTTCTAGAACAATTATCATTAAACAGGTCTGATCCTGTCGTTATGTGCCTATAATGATTTCTTGTTGCCCAGAGGACACAATTTAAACTCTTGAGACTGCTTTGCATGTTTTTCCACAGTGTGGAGGGACTCCATTATTATTTCTAGTTTAATCTGTATCTTCCCATGCACATTGTTCTCCTGGCTGGGTAGTGGACTGTCTGTCATTCCTGACCATATCGCACAGTCTCTTTGCTGCTATCCTTTACTCTGTTCCTGTGCTCCAGCCACACAAGCCTCTCATTTGCTTGTCCTCAATGGCCTCTCCCATCACAATCTTGGCTAGCAGGGCCCTCACTAGCTTGTCTCCCATCAGCTCTTATCTGCCTCATTCTCCCAGATCTCATTTCAAAGTCATTTCTTAGTAAAACCTTCCACGATCCCTCACACCCATTTTTAACTTCATACTACTTTGGATACTAGTGTTGGTGTCAGATGGTGCACAGTTCACATTGTACATGTATTTGTGAGATCATTTGATTCAGGACCGTCTCCTCTACTTAAAACTCTGTGATGAAAAGAACTTGCACATTGTTCACCATTGTATCCCTTTTATGCAGCAAAGGAGTACACACTACATACCTAACAAATGAATGCATCAATGTCTGCAAAAGTCTTGTCCATGATCTTCACCCAAAAAGAAACTGTCCAAGGCCAGGTCCTGGTGGCTCATGCCTAATAATCTTAGTTACTTGGAAGTCTGAGATCAGGAGGACTAAGGTTCAAAGTCAGCCTAGGCAAATAGTTCATAAGACTCCATCTCCAAAATAACCAGAGGAAAATGGACTGGAGGTGTTCATCGAGTGGTAGAGTACCTGCTTTGTAAGCATGAAGAACTGAGTTCAACCTCAGTCCCATCAAAAGAAAAAGAAAAACAAAAACTGTCCAAGTAACCATTCTGACCCTTTTGAATTCATCTCTCTTTCCTCCAATCCCAACACACTTGCCACTTCCCTAGTAAGTATTAGCTCCTACAGACTAGTGACGTCAGGAAAATGGTCAAGGTTATATTTAAAGATAACCACTAACACAGGCTTTGTTCACAGGAGTGAGTTTATAAAAGCTGAAATCTTGGTTAAATTTGAAATGTTCAGGTATTATTATCATGCTTCTAATGACACCAAAATTTGGGTCAGAAGCCCATCTGAAATAGTATTCTTTGGTCACCTTAATCTTAGCCACTCAATGCAAAATGTGTGAGGGTGCTAACTGGGAATACTGGGGTGGAGAGTTCACTGCGTTCAGTGAGAATCCACGCCCACATGCAAAAATCCATGCCTTTATTGCTGGTGGGTTAATTATATGATCTTTTTTTTTTTCTGGCCATCCTGGAGTTTGAACTCAGGGCTTCACACTTGCTAGACAGGAACACTACCACTTGAGTCACTCTGCCAGCGATAATATAATCTCTCCCTACTCTTATTTGTTTTCTTTTGTACACCTAACTTGATAATTTTGTTAATGAATTCTAGCAGATAATGATATCCAGGAAATGGCAGGAAATAAAGATTAACAAATCTGTGTTTAACCTGTCAACTGTACTCTACCTGGGGACATAAAACCATCATGGAAAAGTTTGGCCTTTGTTTATTCAAATCTGCTCTCACAAAGGAAAGGTAATACATACATTTTATCAATGCTGAGGCCTAGTGTTCTTAATTCCACTCACAACACAAGGACTTACCCGTTAGCCTGGTTTTGCCAAGTTTCCTTGTTGACTAATGGATGGTCTATTTCAAGCAGAGTTCAAAAAGGGGCATCACATCGTTAGCTTCAGACAGCCACAGAGGGTTTGAGGAACTTCCTGGGGCCTACATGTAATTTGAAATACACACAAATAAATAACTAGAAAGGGATAGGAAAAACTGTCGTTATGTGCTATCCTAGAGCTGCCAAGCAAGTTGGTATTAACGCCATGTTGGAGGGCTGCATTGTGGAGTCTTTTCTTATCTTTACCATTTGAATAGTGTTGGGGATAAGTTGTAATGACAGGAAATATATCATTTGTCTTTCTTATTGCTGAAAAATGTGGGAAAACTCCTAACAGGTTTCATTCTTCTGAAAGCCAGAAAAGTGGTATCCTGATCTCTGTAGATGCTGAGAGATGCAAATCACTCAATTGGATAACACGCACCTAGTGTTGTGTGGTTTGTTTGATAGAAGAGGCTTCCTGGAGGTAGATGTATGCTTCTCCTCTTCCCAAAAAGAGGGAAAAGGCAAACACCCACACTCCAGAAGAAACAGCAGGATTGCAGGTAACCCTCCTGTGGGAGTTGGGATCTGTATATAGATCTGCGAGAAAGACATTGAGCACATGGTCAGGGACAATGTGCTGACTTTTCTGACTTGTTTGTGTTTACTTTTATGATTATTTACAGTCTGCATCATGACTACCAGGAAAAAACATAAAGTAAACCATTGATGGGCAGTGTGATAGATACAGTATATTAATTCATCCACTCATTCAATTTTTATTGTTTCTGCTGTGTACCAGAGGTTCTTTTGGGTTTTGAGAACATAGTAAGGATCTGTGACTTCACTGAGCTGACATTCTAATGGGAAGACAAAAAATATAGACTATTATGTGCTGATAAGTACTTAAGTAAGAGGGGAAAAACGGAAGGAGGATAAAAAAAAGTTGAAATGAAGACTGCAATTTTAAATATGGTAGTCAAGATGCTTCATTGAGAAGGTAACATTTACATAAAAGCCTGAAGGAAGGGGTAGAACTGTGTAGTCATCTGGGTAGAAGTGTATTCCATGCAGAGGAACTGGCAATTTCAAATGTGAGTCTGAGACTAGGTTACAAAAGAATGCATTGTAGCTGAAAACTCAATGGCTCAAGGCTGGCTTCAGGGCTGGTCTGATAAAGAGGTGAAGAAAATACTATCTTCTCTGTGTTGGTTTTGTTTTTGCATAGGTTGGCCCTTTGTGGCTGTAGGATAGCTGTCATATCTCTGGTTCTTACATCTTTGGACTATAACCCCGTGAGCAGAGTGAAGGTCTTGTCTTTGTTTCAACATTACCAGAAAAAAAATCTTTTTGTCTATTTTTTTTACTTTGATTGGGTCATTGCCCATTTCTGAACCTATCACTGTGGTCATAGCAAATGCCATGTGCTGATTATCTTATGTTTGTGTCACTTCTCTACTGGAATGGAAAGTGTACTATGTGTCCTTGTGCATGGGGGCAGAGAGCAGTAGAGGGAAGGAAGGGAAGGAATTCCCCTGAGGAACACTGGGGCACCAAGAAAAGAGTGAATGGATTTTGGGATAACAAAAGTGGCAAGAATCCATCATACTGTTTAGCTTAAATTAGATCCTTCAAATAACTAGAGCTATGGCAAACTTGCTGGGAAAGGCCTTTTGTTTTTGTTTTTCTTTCTTGCAGTGCTGAAGATCAAACTCAGAACCTTGCACAGGCTAGGCAGGTGTTCTACCACTAAGCCACATACCTAGCTCAAGAAAGACCTTTTATCTCTATTAAATTTATCTTTTTGTCTCTAAAATAAAGTGGTTGGACTCATAACATTTAAGGTTACATCCTAATTTATACCCTATGATTCGGTGAGTTTTTTTTTTTTTTAAGTCTGTTGAAGTAAAGTAAAAATGGAGTATTTGGCCTTTATTATGGTTTTGATATTAGCATAAGGAGCAGCATGAAAAATTAAATATAGGTCTAACATGCAAGTTTCTTTTTTCCCTTTCCTTCCTCTCTCTCTCTCTCTCTCTTTAATTCATGTTCTTCCGGTCTCAGCCTCCTGAGTGCTGGGATTGCAGGCGTGCACTAACACACCTATTCTACCATGCAAGTTTTTTAAAAGCTAGTGTGAGCAGTCCCAGCTGCCTCTGCACTCTCGATTACAGAGTTAGATTATCAGCTCTACTTGATAAGCTGTAGAGACATTAAGAAAGGGTGTGTATCAGGAGCGATGTTGAATCAATGTTCAGCTGGAGGTAGGGAGACTCGTTGTCAGAGCAGCTCCAGGAGTAAACTTGACACAGCTTTCTATAACTGAAACAGAGTGCAGGGTCCACACACCCTTTTATATTGGCTTCTGTGGCATTCTAATAGTATGAGCATAAGCTCTCCTGAAGTTAGAAGACCCTGGGAATCCATGCCTTGGACTTTCAGGATTGCACAATCCTTCCTTTGAGGTGAACCGGCCAGAGAATGGCTAAAGTAACTGGCCATCCCTACAGGACAATCTTGTTTTTGTGTGTATGTGTGTGTGTGTGTGGTACTGGTACTGGGGCTTGAACTCAGGGCCTTCACCTTGAGCCACTCCACCAGCCCTACTTTTGTGAAGGGTTTTTCGAAATAGAGTCTCATGAACTATTTGCCTGGGCTGGCTTTGAACTGCAATTCTCCTGATTGCTGCCTCTTGAGTAGTGAGGATTACAGGCCTAAACCACCGGCGCCCGGCCTGCAGGGACAAACTTGAGCCTCAAAGTTTCCTAACAGTTAATACTGACATCAAGAAGTGACATTTATAAGAATGTTCCCTACGTTTGATATCAGAGCTCAGCATTTTATATTAAATTTTCTGATGAGTTTCTAGATGTGTGTGTCTTACACTTGGCATTGCATCAGAGAGAAAGATATCTCCTTCAAACTTCCTGCATGGTTTGAGCAAAACCTGAATACATGCATGTGTCAGGAGCAGTACACTTAGGCAACCCAACACCTGTCTCTATGAATATTCTTTTAAAAATTTCCACGTACTTCAGCACAGAGCACAGATACCACATCAACTTAGATTGTCTTTCTTCTAAGACAGATTTGGAGATTTATGCAATCTGACCTTTTTTTTATCAAATTAAAATAAATTCTCATTCAGTCTCTCAAGGTCTTCAGGGTCTCCTGAAGACCACTTTTCACCATGCAGCACTACAGTCCTTCAGGAAAGGGTGGGGTTCCTGGAATTTCCTTACCATACCCAACTGAATTATTCTCCTTGTCATGGATTTAACATGATTGACTCATCAGAGTAGTATTTGTCCCTGACATAGTTTCCTAAAATAAATTGTATTTGGAAATCAATTACAGTATACTGTGATCATAAATCATTCCTATACTTCAAGTATTGTCATGTGTTTTCAGCCAATCAGTACTGGCACATTTTCAGCCAATGAGAACTTTTCTGCACTTTCTGAGTCAAGTGCAACTACAGTGTGTGTTGCTTCTTCCACTGTGGTCTCTTCTTCTGCCTTTGAGTTATGTTCTTTTCATGGATGTCAAAAAGGAATGACAATAGACTTGCTACAAAGAGAGAAAAGCATTTACAATAGACATTATAATGTAAGTCTTACCAACAGAATGAGAAGACAAACCACAGATGGGAGAAAATATTTGTGAAGACATATCTGATAAAAGACTATTATCCAAAACACACAAAGAATTCTTAAAACTCAACAATAAGAAAACAAACAACCCATTAAAAAAGAGTAAAAGATCTGAACAAGACACCACACTAAAGAAGATTTACAGATGGTAAACAAGCATATGCTCAAAATCATACATCATTAAAAAATTGCATATTAAAACAACAATGAAATACTACTACACACCTATCAGTCCTGATAAAAACCCCAAACACTGACACCATCAAATGCTGTTGGAGACATGGAGCAACAGATATTCTCACTCTCTGCTAGTAGGAATGCCAAATAGTACAGCTACTTTGAAAGAGTTTGGCAATGCTTACAAAATGAAACGTGTTTTTATCATATGACTCAGCAAACATGCTTTTTAGTGGATGTACAATGGAACTGAAAAATTGTGTGTGCATAAAAACCCCACATGCAAATATTTATAGCTAATTCATAATTGCCAAAAATGAAAAGCAACCAAGTTGTCCTTCAGTAGGTGAATAAGGAAACTCTGGCATAGCCAGACAATGGAATATTATTCAGTGCTACACATAGAAGAGCTATCAAGCCATGAAAATACATGGAGATACTTCAGTGATGTTATTAAATGAAAGGAGCCATTCTGAAAAGGCTACATGTTACAAGATTCCAACTATATGGCATCTAGAAAAGGCAAAACAATGGATATCGTGAAAAAAAAAAGGGGTGCCAGAGGTTAGGTGGTAAGAAGGAATCAGTATTAAGAGCATTGAGGAATTTTAGAACAATGAAACTATTCTGTGAGATACTACAAAGATAGATACATGCAATCATTCACTTGTCCAACCTATAGAAATTACAACCCTAAGAGGGCTTAGGATACTAGTGATTTGTTAAGATGGGCTTATCAGGTATAACGAATGTACTAATCTGGTATGGAAGAGTGGGGAAGGATATATGTGTGTGTGTGAGGGTGGGGAGCAGCAACCCCTCTGTGCTTTGTATTCAGTTTTAGAAGAATCCTAAAACTCTTCTAAAAATTAAACCCAGTTTTAAAAATGAAAGTTTTTTGTTTTCTTGAGGTGCCTTCATTTGGAAGTTCTTTGACATTGTAAGGGGCATCATTGCCATAGTTGGGGAGAATTCAGCTCTGTGGAAGAGAGGAAAGAAACTATGATGACAACACATGACTCCAGGGGCTACCAGGAGCCCTTGCAGTACAGCACCCTGTTTGGAGTCCTTTGGTTAGCAAGCCAGCTTTCCTGGCCTCTTCCCCTTAGTACAGTCACTTAGTAAGTGCTTTCCTGGACCTTCTCTTGTGACTGTTTCTGGAAGACTGGGGAAGGAAATTGGAGAGGGATGCAAACACTTAACCACTGAGATACATCCCCAGCCACACTTGTGTTTCTAAAAGGCTGTGCTAGAAGATAATCCTCCTCCCTTATCTGAGCTGGACAGTGCCAAGGCTGGCCTTATCAGGGAGGCCGGCTCAGTAACGCCAAAGTTGTGTTTACCAGTACAGCTGCCACAGCAGCAAGAGTCCCTTCCCCTACTGTCACTATCCCTGTCCCTAGCTGGCTGAACAAGAAGAGGGCACTGAGTGGTTTTGACCTTTGCTTTTGGCCAACATATAATGATCATACATATTGTTCCAGGCAGAACGGTATGTGTTTTACATGGTGTACCTCAATCTTCCAAAAGAATAACGGCTAATCTCATTTAGTATATGCCAGGGCATTGTTCTCAGAGCCTTAGATATACTGTACTAATTTCCTCATAATGAGACCCTACTGAAATGGTACCATTATCTGTCCCATTTTATAGATGAAGAAACTGAGTCACTTGCTTTGTGTCTCACACAGGTGGTAAGTGGTGTAGCCAGTTAATTAAACTCAAGGCTGCATGACTCCGGAATAGTTTTTAGTCTTAGTTGTGCAGATTTAATCTATTGTAATCTTATTTATCCCTAAAATAATTTCTAACAATACAATGTATTTAGAAACCCATTATAAGCCACTCTGAATATATGGTTTCTCCCCATGTCCTTAGTGGATCATATGTTCTTGACAAAGGAGAACTGTCACAATCAGCTATACCATACAGGGGCCTTGTGCTTGTTAGGTAGGTGCTCTACCACTTGAGCCATGCCCCCAGACCTCATACAGTCTTAATTAATTCAGGGAATTGCACCCAATGATTATCGTGATTGTTAAAGCTTATAAAAGTAAACACAGGCCTGGTTGGAGAGGCGTCAAGAGAGGTAGGGTGACCATTCAAAGATATTTATAGGTTACTATAATCTTGGAGAGTTTGCCCAATCTAAGAACCTACTTACAAGTTTTCAGAAAGCTGATTTTGTCAGTCCACTGGGAGCCTCAGCTTCTCTGGGATCTGCTCCTAGAAACTACTTTAAAAACTGGAACACCAATTTATCAATATGCAGGGAGAATTATAACTGCCAAGAGAACCAGGCCCTCTCATCTTTAGGTCAGAGTACGTTCCTCCTACTCTGCAGAAAGGCAAATTATAATTAAGTTGCAGGGTACATATGGGATTAGACCGAGGCTGTTTTTTTCTATGATGCAAATATGTGAAGGTCATGATAGTTGTATGCATTCTGTTTCATTGCAGGGAAAAATATCTCATGTAAGAGCAGCTAGCATGAATCGTTGGGTTTGAGTCACATATTGTCCAGTGGACTCTCTGCCCTGGACAGAACTTGTCTCTATTAATTATTTAGATGTGAGTGACAGAAAAATTCAAAACAAGATAGATGTTTACTTCTAATTTGAGTACAAATCTGGGATCATGGTCAGCCCAAAGCAAGCATAATGTCCTGTTGTGTCAGAGGTCCCTATTCCCTTTATATTTTATTACTTTGCTCAGTATGGCCTCAACCTTATTGTCCATGATAGTGATGTTTGGGTTTTGGAAAGAAGCTGAAGAATGAGTTACAGAGCACAAAGTACACACATCCTTCTTTTAAGGCAGTATTCTAGAAGCTGCTCACAACACTTTCGATTATATCCTACAGTCTAGAATTGAATCCCCAGGCTCACTGCAAGGAAGCCTGGGAAATGCAGACTCTATCCTGCACAGCCAAACACCCTTCTAAAAATCAGTCTTCATCATCATGGACAAACTGGAGAATAGGTATTGGGTGAAGGGTTTAGCATCCAAGACTGATCTTCCAAGGCTCAGCTCCCGGCACTCCTTATGCCAGGGAGGAGAGGTAAGTACCCTGATGTGAACAAGATGTAGCTGATTGTGCTGCTATTTTGCTATGTGAGGCAGTACAACTGCAAACCTGAGCTTCAACTATGACTCTCTCACAGGGCCTTAGAGGGATCTCCCACTGAGCTGTGGGAGTAGTCCTGGAGTCCAGGTTCTGCCATCTCCTATTGCTGTTTTTTTCTTTGTCCCTGGTCTAGCAAGGATCAGATCCTTACTTATCATGTATTGTAAAAGTCCCCAGTCCAAGAATTAAGGTCTGTTCTTTGGAGGGTTACACCTCGTCCTTCCAATGTGCTATGTGTCACTCCATAATAAGATGAGCAAGAGAGTCTCATACAACCTGCTACTGTGCACTTGTACTGATGCTCGACCAGGTCTGCATGTGAGCTGTATGACTATCTGCCTTATTTTTTATGATGCTGGAATTTGAACTCAGGACCTTGTGCTTTCTAGGCAGTCATTCTACCACTTGAGACACACCCCTAGTCCAGGACCATCTGCTTTTGGTTGCAGAAATGGGATGCTTAATCTTCACATGCATAGCATTGTATTATTTAATCCCTCTGCATTTTTCTTATTGTGAGTTCACTGCTCTTCCATTTTCTTTCTGTACAGCATATTCTTTGCCATGTACTCTAATGTTTCTGATCAGTTACACCTCAGTCTTGCTGGCCTGGGCACTCTGTCCATTCCAGTCCTGTAAGGGCCATTTTCCCTTCTTTTTCAGTTTATTTTGGGTTATATGATTATACTACTTTTGTAAGAAAAAAGGAATAAAGCAGGACATTGGAGAAAGTAGTACTTGCAATTTATATGTCTTAGAAGCAGTGGTCAGACCTTCCCATCTCTTATCTTTACCTTCATTTAGTATTAAGGAATATCTAATATTTAACCCCAGCTTTCAAATAAGACAGAACTGCTTGACTGATTGTGTGTTTGGACAAAGCAATATATAGAAACATATTATGCTTTGTTTCTTGACATAGAACAAAGCTTTGCTTTTTAAGTATTTCTCTGTCCAAATGAAAGCATTTCATATTTCAGCAGTTTCCCTATGTACTACAACAGGAAACTAAAGGGAACTTGAGAAGCTGAATACACAGTTTGGGGAATGGAAAAAAATTAATATTAGCAAACAGAGTGCTTTTCTCTGATCCATCTTTCTACATGTTTCACTATCTGCTTTGGAAACACTGAATTTCCTTTATTACTACACACCTTCACCTAACTCTAGTGCAACAAGAAGAGCAAATTGCAATAGTTTTAAACAAGAATGAAGAAAAGTCAGCCAGGCACTGGTGGCTCATGCCTGTAATCCAAGCTACTTCAGAGGCTGAGATTGGGAGGATCATGGTTCAGGGTCAGCCAGGGGAAATAGTTCTCAAGATCCAATCTCCAAAATAACAAGTGCAAAACGGACAGGAGGTCTGGCTCAAGTGGTAGAGAGCTGGCTTTGCAAGCACAAAGCCCTGAGTTCGAACATCAGTCTCAACAAGAAAAACCAAACCAAAACCAAAACAAAAACAAAAAAACCTGGGAAAAGAACAAAAATCATATCGAAAAGGAAATATCTATGGCAATAATAAAAAAACCTCAGAAATTTTGTGTTTGCTGCCCAGGAGAATGTTACCTTTCGAGTTGGAGTTCAATCAAATCTATCTCTGATGGAAGCAAAGCTGACCACATTCATATCTTCTTAGAATGTACAGAAATGAGGACATCTTACTATGTAACTAAAAGTAACAAATCAGAATGATGAAATTTTATTTTCTTATAATTTGATATATTTTAAAATTAATTTCTAATAATATTTCTGATTTCAGGACTCTAGTCTTTGAAAAACAAAATCAAATTTAGACATACAAATAGGACACTTGTCAAGTGACATGCATGTCAGTTAACTCCATTTCCCCATGATCTGTTATATTTACCTGTCTTAGTGCCTTCTTTGGCTTTATTTTTATTTGCTTTCTCCTTGAATCAGTTGTTTTTCTTTTTTTCTTTTTTTTTTGGTGGTACCGGAGTTTGAACTCAGGGCCTCATGCTTGCTAGGCAGACTCTCTTACTGTTTGAGCCACTCCACCAACCCTTTTTGTGTTGGGCACTTTTGAGATAGGGTCTTGAGAACTGTTTCCCTGGGCTGACTTTGAATCACAATTCACTTTATCTCTGCTTCCTGAGGTAGCTAGAATTACAGGCATCAGTCACCAATGCCTGGTTCCTTGTTTCATTTTCTATGTGAGCCATATTGGATTTGTGGCCTCTGATTTTAGTGTAAGCCTCTTATCCCTCTTCCCAAATCATTCCATGCATAATTACCACAATGCCCCTCTTCAAACACCAGTGCATTCTATATAATAGTCTTCATGACTATTTTATAGTATTCATAAAATAGTATTCATGACTTCATGACTAGTTTCAGGTTTCTTCTCCAGCTGCTCTTCTTCCCACTCCCCGCTCTGTATTCTTAGACCAGCCATACCAAGTTACTCACGGTTCCCCAAACTCTTCCCACTTTTGTGCAATTGCACAGTTATCCAGAGTATGCCTAAGCCTGGGTAGAACTCCTTTTCATCCTTCAATCACAAGGTCAAGTTCCTTATTCTATTTCCTCCAACCTCGCCCTTTGAGATCATGGGAAACTAAATATACCTTGATCTTAGCGCAATGGGCACATATTTCAACTCATACTTTTTCTATTTATGTTTTGAACCCTCATTCTGTCTCTTCTTACCTAAGGTCAAGTAATCAGGATTCTTTTCTCATCTTTTCGCTAGAGTTATGTCTACACCCACGCTGTTTACATGGCTTATACAGACTCAAGCCTATGGTAGTGTGTTCTTGGCCATTGTCTATTCTCACTGGCCTCCACTTGATGCCCATTGATCTCTGGTTCCTTTGGTTGTTGATCCAGGAAGGTAGCTATACAATCACTCTCATGACTGACCATCTTTGAAGAATCCTCTGATTAACTTCCTGCTTTGGTGCCCTTCTTGGGCACATAGCAATGTATATTCACAGGATGAGCTGGGGAATGGGAAAGTTGAGGATACTAACTTAGAGACTTGAGCCTCTTTCTGGATGGCTGTGAGGAACATGAGGTCATTCTTTTAACTCAGTGAAGCTGCCCGAGCCCCCAACCTCCTCAATACAGCATGCTGATACTCCTTTCTTGGGTGTGACTGCTCCTCCAGGCTTTTATAGTGACAGGAGAAAGGAAGTGCAGATTACTGTTATTCTCTCCGTTTCATTTGGGAGTCCTTGCTGTGTACACAGATCCTTCTTCCAGAACTGGCTAGCTCTGAGTTCTTCTCTGTTTTGACACTTCTTCCTCACATTTTAGTAGCTGGTGAGATGGGCGGGGGGTGGGGGTGAAAGAGGCACTGTAACCAACCTGTCACCTCTGAGTTCCCTTGGCGTAGGCTTTTCAAACTCAAAAACTTTTACCCTGCCTTTTGCTATGACATCCTTTTGGCAAAGAATACCACAATACTGAAATGGGGAAAGAACAGGGGTTCTAAATATGAAATGGTGCTAATGTTTCAAAATGTCATCCCTCTATAATAGTGCTTATATTATTTTAAAATAGATCATTTGTTTTTCTCTTCCACTAGGCTATGAGCTTACACCTTTCTTTTATTAACTCTCTAAATCATGACATATCTCCTCTCTCAAAAGATAGAGGAAGGACCTTGATTTACCTGAACTTACATACTTAACGACATGTACAAGGAGGGTTCAGGATATAAATTAAATTGAACAATAGGAAAAAATTATGTGAGTTGAAATATGTACCTATGACATTAAATAAGGTTATGTCCAGGGTTCCATGATGTCACAGGCAGAGAAGAGAGTAGGATATCATTGCCTGTGAATTAATCAATTACACAATTAATTCTAATAGGTTTCACTGATCCAGTACCGACCATATGCTAGGCACAAGATAATTTTCTGAATAATCTTCCACAGGAGGCATTGTTTCCCCCATTTATTCCTGAAGAGAGCAATTGAGGCCCAGGAAGGAAACAGATTTTGTCCCAACTCAAACAGCAGTGAGTAGAAAATACAGAATGGTGACCTGGGTTAAAGGTCTGTTTGATCCCAAATCCTCCTTAATGCTTCCTCTGACTCCTGTATAATCAATTTTGTTATCCTTGACATTTTTTTTTGGTCAGTGCTGAGGTTTGAACTCAGGGCTTTGCACTTGCTAGCCAAGCATCAATTTTGTTTTAACTTATGAAGTTTTTACAAGAGCAAGTTTCGGTGTGAGAGATGTGTGTGTGTGTGCGAGAGTGAGCCCACTGCACATGGGCAGATTTTTTCTTGTATTCCAGAGTAATACAGTGTAACAACTATTCATATTATATTAGGAATTATAAGTAATCTAGCAATGGCTTGAAATGTGCAGAAGAATGTGCGTAGTCTGTAAACAAATACACCATTTTAAATAAGGAACTTAGCATCTTTGGATTTTGGTATTCTTGGGGGCCGTGGAACCACTGTGTGTGTGTGTGTGTGTGTGTGTGTGTGTGTGTGTTGATTAAGTGATGAAGTTTCTTACTGCCTAAAGAATTAAACGTGTTTTCCAATCATCAGAAAAAGAAAGTTTAGGGCTGTTGGAGTGTTTTCAAACCCCAGTATCACAAAAAAAAAAAAGTTTAAATATGTATTCTTCTTTTGCTCTGCTATTCTTACGATTTTTGTGTTGTCACTTACTGTGAAGGTTACTGATTTAGCTAATATTTACTCCCTCATTTATTAATAAATGCAGGATGCAATCTCACCATTTTGTACTTGGAACTTGTATACTTAAATCAAATATTGAATTTATCATTTAGGCTATTTAGGCATTGATGGAGATGGAGGAACAATGCTTGTGTGAATTATATGGGGATAAATGTTTGCTTTCTGCACTGCCTGGCAAGATGGTGGCAGTATTTTTTACAAATAAGATATGTAATTGTGTGTATATTTCAAGCAGCTTGTTTGTATATCCCCCTAGGGTTTAGCTTTCTTAGATGTCTAAAATACTCTGAGGGGAAGGAGAGAGTGCCATAAATTTCTACAGCACACATTGTCCCTGTTTCTCAGGCAAATTCAATGCACCTTCTGTTGGGTAATTGGAATCCAAGAAGTAACATGGCGTGTTTTAACAAAACATGAATGAGCCGTATTTATAAAGGAATGGCAGAGATTTGGAAACCCAAACTATTTAATACGAGAAAAAAGTGATAAAAAGACACAATGAGAGATCAGAGTATGTTGACTCAGTTGTAGAAGCCGGCATTCAACACATAAAACAAGTTTACTGTGAGTAAATATTTCCAGAAGACTGCTCCCACACCCTGTCTATTTCTGGAGTACAGTCCCACTGAATTTTGGTGCTAAGGCACTTTCTTTTGGGGCAGGGATGTGGTAATGGTTTAACTACATCATGAAAAAATGTGCTATGTAGAGCTGGGGGTGTAACTCAGCGGTAAAGTGTTTACTTAGCATGTGTGAGGTGCTGGGTCTCATCCCCAGCACTGCAAAACAAATAAAGAGCTTCCAGAGCTTTTTTGGCAAAATAACTGTTTAAAAATAAATAAATGAGTAAATAAGGAAAATGTGCTGTAAAAAGTATATTTCAGAGTGACATCTTTTTTCTTTTTTAGTTTGGGTTAATTTGATAGGAAAAAGGCATTTGAGGAGCTGTTAATAAGCGTCACATTGTTTCTCTCTCTCTCTCTCTCTCTCTCTCTCTCTCTCTCTCTCTCTAGTAGTAGCTCGTATTTATTCATTTATTTGGCGGTATTGGGGTTTGAACTCAGGCCCTTGAACTTGTTAAGAAGTTGCTGTAGGAAGTTGCTCTACTGTTTGAGCCATGCCAACAGCTGTTATTTTTTTTTTGAGACTGGGTCTTGCTGTGTACCTGAGGCTGGCCTGGAACTTGTCATGTAGCCTGGGCTGGCCTCAAATTCACAATTTTCTCCTACCTTAGCCCCTCAAGTGCTGGGATTACAGATGTGTACTACTTATGCCTAGTTTTAGCTCTTTAAAAAAAAGCAGTGTGTCTGTATATCTTCTTCCCAGTCATTCATTTAAATTTTCCATTCTATTGATTGGTTGTCATAGCTCTCAAAATTCTCAGGTCACTTTTTCTTTCATGTGAGAACAATGATTCACTGCCTTTTTGGAAGTCACAAATGTCTGAGAATCTTTCCAATGGTGGACTCTTTTTCCTAAGAGAAATTCTTAAATATGCAGAATATTAAGAGTTCAGAGACCCCAAGAAGTTCATCAATGGATCCCCATTCTCAGTAGTCTTTCCCCGTGATCTCTAACACCATCCCACTGCTTTTATTTTTGATAGCACTGGGGCTTGAACTCAGGGTCTCACACTTGCTAGGGAGGCACTCTACCACTTGAGCCACTCCACCAGCCCTTTTTTTTGTGTTGGGTATTTTCTAGATAGGGTCTTGGGAACTATTTGCCCTGGCTGGCCTCAAACTGTGATCCTCCTGATCTCTGCCTCCTGGATAGCTGGGATTATAGGTATGAGCCACTGGCACCCAGCTATCTCACTGCTTTTTGTTGTCTTTTGATGCCTTGTACCTATAACTTGGCTTCTTGCTTTTGCTTCTACTATTGATTATCAAAGATATTGTCTTAGTCCATTTTCCATTGGTATAACAAAATAACTGATACTTGGAAATTTATGATGTATAGAAGTTCATTTAGCTCATAGTTCTCATGACTGTTATATCTAAGAGTACCATGCCGACCTCTAGTGAGGGCCCAGGGCTGCATCTCAACATGCTGAGACAGAAGCATGCTGTCTCTGTGTGCCAGTCAGTGTTCTGTGGCTGCGACAAGGTTCCTGAGGTACTGAACTCACAAGGAAGAAAGTTTATGTTGGCTCACGGTTTCAGAGGTTTCAGTCCATGATTGTTGAGCACCACTGCTCTGGGCCTGTGGTGAGGAAGGGCGTCATGACAACAGTGAGTGGCAGAACAAAACTGCTAACCTCCCAGAACCACTGGCCGGGGACCAAGCCATGGACACAGGAGCTTTTGCGGAACACTTATAATCCATGCCATAATGTTAGGTCTTTCTTTTTTGTAAGGGAGGGGTTTATTTGAAAAGCAAGCAAAACAGAAAGCCAGTAAGCATCTGAGGAACATTAAATACAGCTCTCCTAATTTACTGTATGACAAAAATGTGCACACTTTGGAAATTCTTTAAATATGTAGTAAACTTCATTTTCACACAATTAAAAGTTCTGAGCAATCAAGCCAATATAACCTCAAACTAATTACATTTGTACACACACAAAAATCAAACAAAACATTAGGCCTACTTTCAATTTTAGCTGACATGCTAAATTGGAATTAGGTACAAATTTTGACTTCCCCTCCTAAACTGAATAAACTCTTGGAAAATCAGACACATTTTATTTGTGTATTTACTCTTAAATTTAGACATTGTTGTCATGGGAATAATGTTTTTAAACAGGATCACTTTTAAATTCAGTGAGTTTATTTATGTATATAAACTTATAAAATGTAAAATTTTAATTTTTTAAATTTAAAAAATTTTTTGAGGCAGGGTTTTGCTTTGTAGCCCAGGCTGGCATTAGCTAGCTAAACTCCTGCCTTGGTGCCACCATACCTGGCAAAATGTAACAGTGTATAACCAATTAATTTTACTGGAAGGGTTTTCTGTCTTCCTAAAGTCAATCTAACAACTAAAATAGGAACACTAAAAAACAAACCCACCAAAACCTCATAAGCATGTTTAAAAATGCATAATCTAAGGTTCTTAAAAGTAAAATCCCTATAATCTGCGGCATCTTTTTAAATTTATGTAAAACAATGCTGATTGTTTACTGAGGCTACTCTGGATCATCCCCCCCCCCCCATTCGTGCTGGTGTTTGAACTCAGGGCCTACACCTTGAGCTACTCCACCAGCCCTTCTTGTGATGGGTGTTTTCAAGATAGGATCTCACAAACTGTTTGCCTGGGCCGGCCTCATACTGCGGTACTCCTCATCTCTACCTTGTGAGTAGCTAAGATTTCAGGCATAGGCCACTGGTGCTGGCTTGCACCACTGGTTTAATTTCCATGTGTCAGTTTACTTTGAAGACCTCTGGTCTCCTTGCGGACAGTCTCTGTCTTTCATTGTGCTCCTCCGAGGAAAAGTCATTCCTTGTTCTTGCATCTGCTTTTCTTCTTGTCCTACTGAAGCCTTTCTTCTTTCTTTCCCTTTCCCTTACATTTTCATTGCCTTAGGTTTGATTCTGTACAGATTGTGAGCTCAGGTTGTGAGGTGTTTGGCCCTGGTGGTGGTGGTGAGTCAGAGACCAGCAACAAGGAGTTTGGGGTGTGGGGCTGGGGCTTCTGGGATGTGAGGAGCCAGAGCCCAGAATCCTCTCTAGAAAAGAGCATGGGATGTGCTGGGTGGAAGAAGTCTGTCCTAGGCGCTCTACCACTTTCCACACCTCCAGTCCATTTTGCTCTGGTTATTTTGGAGATGGGGGTCTCTTGAACTATTTCCCCCAGCTGGCCTCAAACTGTGATCCTCCTGATCTCAGCCTCCCAAGTAGTTAGTATTACAGGTGTGAACCACCAGGACAAAGCTTTTCCTC
This sequence comes from Castor canadensis, assembly GCF_047511655.1. NCBI lineage: Eukaryota > Metazoa > Chordata > Mammalia > Rodentia > Castoridae > Castor > Castor canadensis. The sequence goes on along the minus strand of NC_133393.1, from coordinate 130,186,372 downwards.
TTCTTATAAAGCTACCAATGCCATCATGGGAGCCCCATCCTCAAGAACTCATCCAAATCTAATCACCTCCTCACCTTCTAATATCATTAGCATATGAATTTGGGGACAAAAGCAGGCATTGTGAATTCCTCTAGTAAAAGTGTTACTCGTGATTCTATGAAGAGATGCCCAATGGACTCTTCTTTCTACAAGATGATGGGGAAACTGACACCTTGGAGTGGAATGTGATCCATAAGTTGGTTTTAGAGAAAGGTGAATGTATTTTGTATAATCCTATTTATATTCCTTCTTGGACTTTCTTGAATTCAAAGCACATATTTTGCAAGATGTCCTCTCCATTATCATAGGTCTTTGGTGGCAGAGCTGAACAAAGTTAATTTGTCCTCATTGGAACCCTATCTCTGATTAGACAAAAGGTCCAGAACTGATAAAAAACCAACCAAACAAAACTAATGTGAAAGGTTCTGAAACTAAGAAGCTTCTTTAAAATATTTTAGCTATTCAGGATTATAATATCCACTCCAATTTTTATTTATTTATTTTTTCTTTCTCCTTTTATTTTATCGTTTTCGCATTTACTTAATGTGTATACATTGTTTGTGCCACCTTCCCACTCCAATTTTAAAAAAGGCTGATTTGTGAAGCTAAAGTCTTATTCCAAGGAACCGTTTTTCAAGTGCTAGTTGTAAATCCAAAAGGTTTCTTATGTTGGGCAGAATACTGACCACCCCCTCCCCACACACTCACACACAAGTGTCCACATCTGAATCCCTAGAAGCCGTAAATGTAAAGTTGCTTAACATGGCAAAAGGGACTTTGTAAATGTGTTTAAATTTAAGCACCTTGAAAGGGGAATTGTGAGTTCAACTTAATAATCTAAATGCTTATACTGACGGTCAGGTTTCAGGTTTTCATGGTCAAAGAGATGTTACATCACTGACTTTGAAGATAGAGGGAGGCCACAAACTGAGGGATGTAGGTAGCTTCTGAAAGTTGAAAAGGCAAGAAAGTAGATTTTCCCCTAGAGCTTCCAGAAAAAAGCCCAGCCTAAAACCTGAATTTTAGCTTAGTGAGACCTGTGAGATGAGACCTAGTTAGACCTTAGCACTGTAAGATGATAAATTTGTTTTGACAAGATAGTAAGATGATAAACTAAATTTGTGCTAATTTGTTATAGCAGCAACAGGAAATAAATACAGTTGTTTTGTTAAAACTGTAAAATAACAAAAATACATCATCAGCATTAATATGCAAATTTAAAAAAAATTTTAATTTATACGCCCTGGGAAGATGCCAATGGATTCTTGAATGGTCTTAAGTCCCAGAATGAGAAACACTACTCTATTTGCGTATTTAAGAAGATGAAGATAGGAGGATCCCTGGATTCTTTTCATGTGGATTTTGATTGGGTGGATTTATAAATTCCTTAGTTCATTGTTTCAAGTTTAGTAGACTCATTTCATGAAACAGATCTCTTTCTCCATGTGCCATGTCATTTTCCCTTACCTTTGTCTAAACTCATCACTCAGATTACCCATCATCGCCCTTACGTGATGTGTTATGATGCTCAGCATGCATTCTATAATCACCAGAAGCAATTTTTTTGTGCATAATTCGGGGTTTTCCTGCTTAGGATTAAACTAGCAGTCTGGTTTATTTGCTACGTAAAAATGTAGCTAGTTTTTCTTAGTAATACTTTGAACCGTAACTGTGTTATGGCTTGGAATATTTCACTTGTACTATGCTGGAAAATATGCGCCTCCTTCAGACTGTACTATTGTCTTCTCTCAGTCCAAATTTATTGATAAGTTGATTAAAAAAACAATATATAGGTCAAGAAAGGATCTTGAGAAGTCATTTCTTTCTTCAGGCAGGACTGTATCTAAGGGATTCTGAACAGATAAATATATGTCCTAGGGATGGAAATGGAATTTTTTCGCCCTAAGGGAGCCTTAAATATATTTCAGTTAGCTCATTTGCATGAGTCATTTACATTGATTTCCATGAACCATTCCTAGGTCTCCATTCTTCATACAACCCTTGGCTTAACAAAATCCCTCTCCCTCTTTCTCTCTTTTTCCTTATTCATTATTCATTTGATTCACATTCACTGTCTACTCTGGGAATGGTCGTATGCATGGCATTATGAGAATCTCTGAGAAATTGTGTGTGTGGTCTCGGCTCAAAGAAATGACAATCTACTGAAGAAGCCACAACAGGGGTCCAAATGACACATGGAAGTGTTTACAAGACACCATCCAATGGAGCACTAAGGAAGGAAAATAATAGGGAAGTGTGAGTAGTGGTGATGGCAGAATAGGCAGCTGTCTGCTACCCACTCCATGCCAGGTCCCTTGTGTGGCCCTGTCTTTTAATTCTCAACAAGCTTTTGAAAGGGATATTTTTATCCCCATTTATGCAATTATGAAACATTGAACTTAGTAGTCAAACCAACTTATATCCATCTGTGTCTAAAATCTACGTGCATTCCATTGGGCAGTGCTGTCTTTGAAGGCTGTCAAATGCATCCTGAAATGTCTCAGGAGAAAGCTGAGATTGTCAGATTAGTTTATCAAGCATCTACTCTGTTCCAGGCACTGGCTAGTTCCATCCTCCTCCAACTCCCATCTTTTTCTTAATTCATTTTTCATTTTTTGAGAGGAGATATTGTTATGTAGCCCAGGCTGACCTCAGACTCATGATTCTCCTGCAGAGATCATAACTATTTTGATAGGAGAAATAAAATACTGAGGGAATACTGCAAAGGGTTTCTAACCTAGACAAAACAAAACCTGGAAATGACCTTTAAGCTGAAACCTGAAGGAGGAGTACAAGAGAGCCAGGTGAAGAAGAAAAGAGCTTCTGCAATGAGTCAATAAAATCCTAAGCCCTACCTTAACTTAGTGACTGGGTCAGGAATCAGTCATTTGCTTTTATTAACCTCTTCCCCCACTTGTTAACTTCATTTAGGTCTTGACTCAGATATCACCCTCTTATTGAGGCCTAACCGCCTCATTTAAAATTACAAGCATGCCTCCAACATCTCCATTTTCTCTCCATGGTACCTGTTTTCTTCGTGACATCTAGTTCACATATTTTATTTATTTACTATTTTTTGCCAATTATTCTTGCCTATTTTTATTGCCTATTTGCTCCATAAGGACAGCTTGTTTTTCCTATTGTCCTACTGCCACACATCAACACCTAGGCCAGTGCTGGCCACATAGTAGACGCCACATAAACACTTGCTGAGTAAACGTTGAGTGGACCTTTAACTGAACAGACAGTAAAACAATGAAGGACAGGAAGGTTAAACAGGTCACGGTGAGGGGAGGATCATAGCCCTGGGGGTGGAAGGCTAAACGAAGAGTGTAAAAGAGGTTATACCATGTGACTATGGAACATTAAAACCTGTAAAAGTCATTTCAAGAAGGGACTGGGAGATAGGGAAATTAATGGTGGGGATGAACCAAACTGGGATACAATATATGTATATATGGAAATGTCACAATGAAACCGCTTGTGTAACTATCATATACTAATAAAAACATTTTTTTTAAAAAAGTGGACCTCCATAAATTCCTGACTTTGTGACTGCTATTTCATGTGAATCAGAGATAATTTTGCCAGAGCTCTCACGGGACTCTCCAGAAACCCTTACCATGTTGTGTGCTCCACTTTAGATGGGAGCCCCTGAGCCATGTGGCAAGCAGATACCTTTCACCAGGGTGCTCTTCAGCTTTCTCACTCTATAAAACACACATAGAATTTTCTGTGACTTTGTAGGGCCGAGAATCTTAGTTTCCATCTGTTACTTGGACATTGACAAAGACTCTCTTCTCCACTTCATTGTAGTCAGGCTTCCTTGAGCCCTGTCTGTGACTAGGCCTCAACGTTGGCCTTCAGCCCAGTTTAGCAAGTAAACCTGTTAAGTCAGTTTAGCAAGCATCCCCTATGTTTGGCAATCTTTCATCCTCTGACCCTAACCTCCCGTACTCCTCCATGGCTAAAAAATCTTTAGCCGCCTTTACTGTATTCAAAGTTCAATCTAATCGCCCTCTCTACTGTAGTAGTCTTGAATAATGTCTCCCTTGCTGTTTTCTTTCTCTTTCTTTTTATTAGTGTCTATTAATTGTATAAAATTATGGATTTTGTTAACATATTTTCATAGATGTTTATAATATTCTTTGATCATATTTATCCCTCTTTCTTGCTCTTTTTAACAAATGTCCTACCAATTTTTTCTTTAACAGCATTCTTTCATATTTTTTCCCTTGGAAACAATTATTTCTAGATTTATTTGTTTGGGCAGTCCTTTGAGCTCATTCCTGTGGTACATTGGTATGCCATGGTATTGTACCAAAATTTACCATGTATTTTATTTTAACTTACTTAGTAAGACCTTTGGTTTTTGATCAGTTAAATATGTTTAAACCTAAGGGTGTACTATAAAAAATTCAACACATCAGAGTTACCAAATATATCCTGTTTTGTATCAGTCCATAAGCTTTTATTCTTTTTTTCTTTTGGCAGGACTGGGGCTTGAACTCAGGGCTTCATGCTTGCAAAGCAGGTACCCTACCACTTGAGCCTCTCTACCAGCCCTCTATAAACCTTTATTATTTTCCTAGTCAACTTTACAAACATAGGCTGACAGTTGATACTTTGCTTTTCTTTTTACATATAAGGTAATGGTTTTGGAGCAGAGAATCTAAAGCCTATTCTCTGAGCTCAGAATTACAAAGGAATCCAAAGACACTGGAAGCAAAAGAAATTCAGAGAGAGAGAGAGAGAGAGAGAGAGAGAGACTGTAGAATGAATATATTAGGTGCTTGGCCAGGAAATTACAGAACAAGATGGTTGCTCCTTTACCTCCCTCTGTGGAAGTGTCAAAGAAACCTGAAAATTTTTTTGGCCCTAGTGGTGTACTACTAATGTGAAAAGAATTCAGTTAGGTTATGCTGTGACTTTTGGAAATTTTGGAATCATTGATTAACCAGGAGTGTTAGTCATTTTTTTTGTCCCTGTGACAAAATACTTGAGAGAAACAATTGAAAAGGAGGAAGGATTTATTTTGACTTATGGAGTTTCAGAGCTTTCAGTCTGTAATCACTGGCCTCACCACTATAGGCCTGAGGTGAGACAGATATCATGGTGGAACCCTGTGGTAGAGCAAAGCTGCTCACCTCATGGTGTCTGGGAGCAGAGAGAGAAAGACAGGAAGGAGCCAGGGGTAAGATCTACTCTTCAACGACATACCTCTAGTGACCTACTTCCTCCAATCTGACCCCATCTCTTAACAGACCATTCAGCTATGAACTCCTCTGTGGACTAATACCCTGATGAAGTTAGTGCCTTCATGATCCTAGTACCTCTCAGTAGCTCCACCAGCTGGAGACCAAGCCATCAACACATGAGCTTTTGGGGCCATTTTATATCCAAACTATAATATCAGGTAAAATCCTTTCATGTGGTATTGTTATATCCATTATTCCAGGAGAAGAATTTCAAAACTCGGAAGAAAACTTCAAACTAATGTCCAGCTTCTGCCTGTGTGAGGTAATTGGACCTTCTGTACAATGATTGGCCATACTTAGAAGACCAATGTCAGAATAGCAAACTGTTCCCTGCTCCCTGCTGTCACCACCTTGGGAATCTCATTTCAGCCCCTTGGACATAAATTGACTTCTATTCAAAATTTTCTGGCAGAGGTATCAATTCAAGGATCTTTAATATCTGTTTTAAATTTTATTTATTTATTTATTTAGAGACAGGGTCTTGCTATTAGTCCAGTCTGGCCTCCAACTCACTATGCAGGCCAGGCTGGCTTCAAACTTAGGATCCTCCTGCATCAGTTCCCTAGTGCTGGGATTTAAACTTGTGCCGCCATGCCTGGCATGAAGGCCCTTTTATTGTATTTATTTTAGTTTTTGGTTTTTATTTTTATTATATCCTTCCTCCGTCCTTCCCTCCCTGCTTCCCTCTTTCCCTCCCTCCCTCCCTTCCTTCCTTGGTACTAAGGTTTGAACTCAGGGCCTCATACTTCCTAGTCAGGTGCTCTACCACTTGAGTCACTCCTCCAGTCCCTTTTTGTGTTGGTTATTTTTGAGATAGAGTCTCATGAACTATTTGCCTTGGCTAGTTTCCAACCATGACCCTCCTGATCTCTGCCTTCTAAGTAGCTAGGATTATATGAGTGAGCCACTCGTGCCTGTTTTTTTTTTTTTTATGTCATTGTACATTAAATTGTGTATGGCAAAGGGCTTCATCATGACACTTCAGACATGTATAAAATATACTTTGATTTTATTCACCCCTTTCAGGCCAAGCTGGCCTGGAACTTGTTCTATATTCCTGGCTGGCCTTGAGCTCAGAATCCTCCTATCTCAGCCTACTGATGTTGGAATTACAGACTTGAACCACCACGCTGGGCTTAAGGCCCTTTTAAGATGGCCTGTTTTTTGTTTCTCCAATATCATTTTAGAAAAAAAGCCATGAAATAGATTTATGACTCTTTAACCAATTAGATATTTCTTTGATATTTAAGCAGACAATTAACATGGAATTCCTGAATACCAAATATGTAACTCTGAGTAAAATACAGAAGATTTCAGGTTTCATAACTGTTGAATTTTGTGTAATCATTTCCATGTGTTCTCACTGATGAATCACAGTCATTTCATAGTTTTATTAAAAACATTTTTTTCTTCTCACAGTTTTGTTTTTGTATTACATTTGTGTTTCTCCTTGTCCCACATAAAATCTTCTATTCCTCAGGAGAGCTGATGAATGAGAAAGAAATAATGAAGTGTTGAATACAGAGTCAGTTGTGCCAAGACTCTTCTTACAGGAAGAAATAACAAGGGTGGAATACACAGTAGGAGCAAAAAGTTGCTTAATCCTGAAGGGCCTGGTGTTCCCACATTGGGATAAGACAAGCTTGGCAGAGAGAATAGTTTCTCTTTAAGTCTTTTCTGGGGTCACTGGAATGTCTAAACCACTCGTTCTAGACATACAATCATATGACAACTGGCAACTCAATTCTTAGAGTCTTCTCTTTGACTTATGTGATAACTGTCCCAGACAGTGCATTTCATGAATGGTTTCTCTGGTTCAGAAAGATGCATGTGAAAAGTTTGGAATAATTTGGCTTCAAGAATTAGGGAATTAATTCAACACATTTATGGAATGTGTTGAATGGAATCTGTTTTAGTCATGTTTTTTATTTTTCTATTTGGGACAGAGTAATGGGTCCCTGTTCCACAGACAGTACATGGTGATGATTAATGGGTAATGATTAAGACATACACTTATCAGAAAAGGGAATAAATAAGCACAATCATTTCTGAGCTATCACCAAGGAAATAGACCTATAGGTTATGACTGAGAGAAGTAAAGGTCAGGTGAAGGTGGAACATTCCAGGTAGAGGGAACAGGATGTGCAAAAACGAAGCAGACAACAGTGGCTTTTTTCAGCCTCAAAAGCTCCAGGAATCACGGCAGAAGCTCTGACATCAGCTCCAGTCAGTTGGTGTTTATAGTCTAGGGAAACACAAGGCCTTTAGGCAGCATGTCACTAAAGAAAAAGAGGGTGGATAAACAGAATGGCAATTCACCATGTGTCTTCCTTTGTCATTTTTATTATTTCACTTCTCCTCTTAGTCTACCCACTTCTAGAATAATCTCATCTTTAGGGGCAGCTGCACACACAGTCCCTATGGAAATGCTGAACAAAAGCATTTGACAAACTTCTGTAAATAACTTTTAGAAATGACGCCAGAATTATATGAAGCTTAGAAAAAAAAATGCTGCCCTATGCAGTGATCACTTTTAGTACGTTAAGTCATTGCTTCTTAATCAGGGAAGTTTTTTTCTCCCCTCCTTTTCCCTTCTAGGGTGTAGTTGGCAATGTCTGTAGAAAATTTTGATTGTCACAACTCGGGGATGGGGGATGGGGAACCTAGTGAGTTAAGTTCAGTGATGCAGCTAAACATGAGACAGAGTTCAGGAAAGCCCCCAAAGCGTTACCTAGCTCTGTATTAATTTTGTTTTTGTAGTACTGGAGCTTGAACTCAGGGCCTTCACCTTGAATCACTCCAAGGGCCCTATTTTTTTTTTCTTTTTTTTGTGAAGGGTTTTTCGAGATAGGGTCTTCTGAACATTGGCCTGGGCTGGCTTTGAAACTTGATCCTCCTGCTCTCTGCCTCCTGAGCAGCTAGGAAAACAGGCATGAGCCACTGGCGCCTGGCTTAAATGTTGAATGAAGACTCTTGTAGTTCTTCCTAGCATGCATCTGATCCCCTGCACCAGTCTCCACTATTGTCAGTACGTAGTAGATTCAGAGTTTCTAGAGAGTGCTAATTGTCTGGATCTATTATTGGCGTTCAAATTCCAGCTCTCATTTACTAGATGTGTAACAGTGAGACCATGGGCAAGTTTTTTAACATTCCGTGTCTCCATTTCCTTTCCTGTAAAATGGAGATAATAATAGTCCCAACCATATAAAGTTATTTTGAGGAAAATGTGAATAATATATTTGATTATTAACAGTGCTGGCATATGATGATTGCTGGATAAATATTTAATAGTATTTTTTTCTCCGGCAGTGGCTTGCTTTCTGGGAGTGCGATTGGCAAATATCAGAAGAGTGGAGTGGAGGTCACCTACACAAACATAGAGCGGTCCCACAAATTCAGTTTCCCTCCATCAGTTAGCTGCCCAGGCTCAGCATCTTTCTGGGGATGTGAAGACAGATGACAGATACGGAGAAGATGGACATGCGGAAGTTTGCTCCTTGGGCGCAGCAACCTGATGACTTCCAAGGAGAGAAGTGGCCACATTTGTCTTTTGCTTGAAAATAGAGATGATGTTATAAAGCACCGCTAAACCACATTGGCTGTTAAGAGGTGCCTTTGTCTGATGCAGCTGATTCCTCAGGCATTGTTCAAACTACATTTGAATCACCTTTGTATCTCTAGAAGCCTTTTTAGACAGTTTAGACAAGTCTTGAAGGGAGTAAGAGAGTGTGACCCATGACTGGGCAAGGAAGAGTATTTGAAACTGACTTCTTTCAAAAGCAGAGGCTACCTTGAAGTGTCCTTGTCAGAGGTGTGCTTAGAGCCACCAGCCAAGTGGCAAGTTCAGCAGCACACATGTGGCAGAAGAAGCCTTCATTACAAAGGACAACAGTTTCCAGGGTTTTTTCTTTTTTTTTTTTTTCTGGAACTGTAGAGAGGCTCTAGTTTTCTTATTGACAGATCAAGAGCCTGAGTTTTTATTAAGACTTTTTTTTCTGTGATTTTTGTCACAGCTAGAGAGAATGAATCTTCTCTGTTTGGATGCTTTTCTTAGATTCCTGCCATCTTTTCAAAGCTTATCAATAGGGATCAGTTGAGGCTCCATTGTTATGTGTGAGTTTCTTATGCCCCAAGAATAGTGATATAAGAGGCTCAACTCTTATAGAAAAAGTCTCTAAGGAAATTGAGCAGAGATATGAAAAATGTCATTTGTGTATAATCAAATTCATTCTTCTTTAATACATTTTGCATCAGATCCTGCCAAACCTAGTTCCAGCTTCCTGCTCCTCCTGCGACCTGGACACAAAAGTGTGCCATTCATCCACCCCATCTAGTGACAGATTCCTTGCCAGGAACTCCCAGCACGCACTGCCATCTGTTCACCTCTCAGCTGCTTGACCCCACCTTCCTTTCTAAATTAATCTAAAATGCATCTTTTGAATGCCCATCCTTTTGGCTAGTCCCTTAGGTAATGACTAACTACAACTTAATTCCAGGAATCAGAATCTAGTCACTATTCTTTAAAAAGAAACAACAGCAACAAAATAAGGAAATCAAACCTGTTTATATGTGTGGCCCAAATCAGCTGCTTAAAAACAGTACAGCCATCTGAAAGCACATAGTGCAAGCAGAATATCTGAATGTAATTAGATTATCTAACATCAGATTTGATATGAAGGATTCTTTAGAGGCAAATCCTTTTTCTGCCTCTTCTTCAACCACTGTAGATTGTACAGGCCTCGTCTTCAACTCAAGCCTTTGGATAAAAAGGTTCCCAGACTGGACTGGTGGAGTGGCTCAAGCAGTAGCACACCTGCCTAGCAAGCACATGGCCCTGAGTTCAATCCCCAGTTCCAAGAAAAAGAAAAGTTTCCAGGTCAATTTGACAGATGTTCTTTATTTTTCTTTCTCTTTGGTCCGTGTGTAGCATTAGCTACTTATTTTTATGTTGGAGGCTTCTTATGAATATCTCTTTAAAATTAGAAAAGCCAGGACTGGAGGAGTAGAAAATGGAGGGAAACTCTAACTCTGCATGAATATTTCTTGTTTGCCTTGGAGATGTTGTGCAGAAAAGGGGGCAAGAGGAAGAATGTGTGGCTATAGAAATTGACCTTGAGGAAACCTATGTGTATGAGTTTCCTGCTGCTGCTGTAACAAAGTACCACAAATGGGGTGGCATAAATACCAGAAATGTATTGTGTCATGGTCTGGGGGCCAGCAATCCAAGGACAAGGTATTGTCAGAGTTGCTTCCCCCTGGAGATTGGGAAGGAGAATCTCTCCGGGCTTCTGGTAGTTTGCAGTTAGTCTTTGGCATTCTTTTGCTTGCAATGAGTCACTGCAATTTCTGCCTTCATGTTCACATGGCATTCTCTGTGTGTGTGTGTGTGTCTTCCTCTGTGTCCAAATTTTCTCCTTTCCTAAGGACAGACATGATCCTATCGGATCAAAGCCTACCCTATGACCTCCTCTTAATCTGATCATTTGCACAGGCCCAGTTTCCAAATAAGGTAACATTCACAGGTACTGAAAATTAGGATATCAACATTATTTTCAGGGAGAAACAATTCAACCCAATACAACCTTGACTGGCTGGAGCTCAAAAAGGTTATCATCGTCTACCTGTACTCAAACTTGAATATGGATGAGGTTTTAGGTTGCTTAGGTTGCATAGTTCACAGCACAAATGTTTTGTTGTTGTGTTGCTTAGTATTCCCATCAACGGACCTATTCATACCCTGCTCTCTTCCACATGTCTTGTATTGCCTTACTTCCTTTTGTAATTACTATTAATATTACTATGCTATTTTCAGTGTAATTTTCTCCAACAGAACAACTACATATAGGACTTGGGAAATAGCAAAAAAATGAAACATTTTGATGTTGAGCTTGAGAAACTGATCCAAATCTTATAGCACTTATGAGTGTAGAAAATAAGAGTGGTTTTGGGGCCCTCACTGGCTATTTCTCCAGGATCCTTGCATTCACAGTTCCCTCACCTCCTCCTATGCACTCATTTGCACAATGCTAAGGCACACACATGCACACACATGCACATACACAGACAATACATACACACACTCACAGAGTAGTTTCAGAAAAAAGAAGTCCTTACATTCGTCCTAAACAAGGCTCCCTGGTCAGTGGCTTTAATTCCTCTTATATGGCAGTGACCTTCTTTGTGTTCCACTTGTTTTGACTTTAAATTTTTTTATTATGTCCCACTGGCAGATGACTCTATTAAATGCCCAGTCAGCTTTATGCCAGCAGCAGAGCCAGAAAAAGATAAACTGTTACTGGTTTCCACCAGAGAAAACCTCCTTTATCTCAAAGAGCTGAATTACCAGGTGGAGTTGAGCAAACTTTGGGGTTGCAACACAGTCGAAGCACAAAGTTCACCACCAACGTAAAACAGCAAACCCAGTTCTGCTTTTTAATGTCTTCTAAACTGAAGGAACTGAGCAATATAAACAAGGGTGAGGCAACAGCCTCCGGGGAGTAATAGCCATGTCATATGGACAACTAATGAGTGAACAACTGTTTTATCATCTTTATATGCAGAATACAATTTTGTTTATAAGTCCCCAAAGTTTACTGCGAAATACAGGCCAAGAAGAGAAAAGCTATGTGAGAAAAGCTATGAAAGTGTTTCTTGTTAAGTCAAATGATTCATGGACTAACAGAATTTAAAAAAAAATCTTTTTTGAGAGCACCAAGTTCAATCTCCTTGTTGGTTGGGTAAAGACACTTGAGCAGGGGTAAATTAAATCGCTATATGGTTTAACGCAGCTTAAAAGGCTTTGAGTTCAAGCTTCATAAAATGGGAGATACTAGTAGCTAGGTTCCAGGTTTTTTTGAAGACCACCCGACAGCACAGACTTCCTGACTAGTCACTTTATAAGTTACCTTCTCTCCTGTGACCAGGGAGATTTTTCAGATAGTCACAGAGGAGGGACTAGACATCAGTTCTTAGCTCACTCTCTCTCCTTTGATAGCTCAGTGTACTTAGGATGAAAAATTCCTAAACACATGCTCTCAAAAGATCTTTTCAGTTAGTTGTTTCTAACAGTCTCACCAACAACTTTTACCAGAGCTGCTAATAATTAACCAAAGGGAGTGACTGGATGGAAACTTTTTCAGGCCTATCCAGCATGAGCCTTGCCAAAAATGGTGCGGGAGGCAGCCAGGATAAGGAAGAGAAGGGAAAGCCAGGAGCCTGCAAAAACACACATGTGCAGTTGGACAGGTTGGCTCCTGGACAGACATAGCTGAGAAACACCGAGGCTCTTTATTTGTGTATTTACAGAGTCAGGAGCTCATTCAGGACACAACTCCATTGCAGCGGACTGAGGCTCTGAGTTTTCTCAGTGGTGTTCACTTAGTAAATTCATTAGTGATTTTTTGCAGCCTCAGGAAAAGAATGGCGAGAAATGGAGCAGGGAGTTTTGGGGTTTGAACATGAAGCATTTCCTTGTTGATGTTCTGTGCTTGGTCTCTCTCTCTTTCCCTCTCTGTGAGAATGTGTGTGTGTGTGTGTGTGTGTGTGTGTCTGTCTGTCTGTCTTTCTCTTTCCCTTTTCCTCTTTGTTTTGAAACTGGGTCTTGCTGTGTAGCTTAGCCTAGCCTTGAACTCACTACATAGGCCATAGTGGCCCTGTGATCCTCTTGCCTCAGTCTCCTGAGTGCTGGGATTTAGAGGCATGGGCCACCAGGCTCGACTACTTGGCACCTGTTCATAGATAACTGCAATCAAAGAATGCATCAATGACATGAAGACAGAAAACTAGCAACACTTAATTTCTATCCACAACTGTAGTGAAGAAATATCTATCTCCCAGTGGCAGGCTGCGAGGTGAAGGCTGCTTTTGTGGCCCGTCATTGCTGACTTCCTCGAATGAGTTCTGGTGAAATAGAATTGCAGTGTCTTTGGAAGTTCCCCTCTTTTCCTGAAGGACCAGAAACCTATGCCATGGTATTGTCAAAGAAAGGCCATTAAAAAAAATTACCCAGTTTCAGGATGAGAAGACAAAAAGCAATGGGAGTTGTTAGCTCCCCAAGTCCTCAAATATTCAGAAACTGTAATAGTCACCAACAAATCTCCAGAACTGTGCAGAAGGTGTTTAGTGATTCTTTGTTGAACAACTGAATGACAACACTGACTTTCAGGAAGACGGTTGGCTTTGACTTAGATGACTTTTACCGACCTTGGCTAGTTGGGTAGCTATAGCTTTGTATATGTTTTCTTGTTAAAATCTGCCTTGTAGATTCAGACATTAAAGAAAGCAAACCAAGATCTTTAAGAAGCTAATGGAGTGGTTGATTTCATTTTAACGTTTTGAATGTTCTGCTCTGAAGTTATGCAGGACTAAGTTAGACTCTCTTTTTCTTGAGGATAAGGTTAATATACCCCTTACAGGGTTGTTCTGAGGAGTAATGAATCAGTGCATGTTTAAAATGCTGTCTGCCAATAGTCAGGGCTCAATAAATACTTGTTATTTTTATTAATATTAATGTCGTCATGGTTTGAGCTTGCTTTTAGAGTAGCTTTTCAATCTTTTTATAATTTTTCATACACACAAGCATATATATAGTTTTGCATAATTACATGCAAGTTATCTCATACACATATTTATCTATTATTCAGAGAAGTTTCTTAGAAAATCTTTGCTTAGTTTCTGCTCTCCTGTCTTTTCTCTTTTATATTCCCTGCTCCTCTCCTGAGCATATGAATGTTGTTGGTGACATGTTGTATACTTCTTTTCCCCTTGCTTATATTTTATATCTGTAGATATGTGTGGGGGAGGTTGCCATAGTTTGTTTTATGGGCATTGAATAATGTACATTGTATGTGTATATCTTTTTTCATTTAAAATAATAGAAATCCTTCATAAGCGTAACTTAATAGAAATCCTTCATAAGCAGCTATTAAGTGCTGACATATCTAACTCTTTGGAATAACTGTCTGCTAAGCCATGGTGTAGATGAGCTGTAATCCATTCACATATTCTCCATTGATTGGCATTTATTTTTATCTTGTCCCCCTCTCCTTTTCTTGTTACTAAAGACATTTCCATGTTAGCTGTTCTTTTACACATGCCTTATGTACTGTTGTTTGAGAGAGGTGCCAAGGAGAGAAATTACAAGGCTGAACAGCACACGTATCCTTAAATTTTTATATGTACTCCTATATGACTTTCCAAAAATAGTTTTTACAGTTAAGTATTTCTCAGTGATGTATGAGCACCTTCTATAACCCACAGAAGCTATTGAGCATTTTGCTTTTTACTAGTCAAATGGATATAATAATATACACTATTGTTATTTTAATGTAGATTTTCCCGGTTATGATGTAATATGAGCAGCTTTTCATTTGTTTGTAGCCATTTAGAGATTTCCTATTCTAGTTTTTTTTTTTTTTTTTTGTAAATACTGGGTTTTGCAATTGCTAGGTATGTGTTCTGCCACTTGAGCCATGCCTCCAGTCCTTTTTGTATTGGTTATTTTTGAGATGAGGTCTTGCTTTGTGCCCGGGCTGGCCTGAACTGGGATCCTGATCCTCCTGTTTGTGCTTCATGGCATAGCTGAGATGACAGCTACATGCCACTGTATCCAACCATTGGTTGAGATGGGGTCCTGTGAACTTTTTGTCTAGGCTACCCTCGAGCCTCAATTCTCCCCATCTCCTCCTCCCAAGTAGCTAAGATTATAAGTGTGGGCCACTCTTCCTGGCCTTATTCTGATTGATTCTTCATTCATTTTTTTTATTCATTAGCTTGTTGCTATGGTGAATGTATACCCCAAGGTTCATGTGTTGGAAATTTAATCCCCAGTGCAACAGTGTTGGGAGGTGGGGCCTAATGGTAGGTGTTTAGGTGAAGAACACTCCATCTTCATGAATGGATCAATGTCATTATTGTGGGAGTGGGTTTGCTTTAAAAGTGAGTTCCTTCCCCACTGCCACCCCACCCCCAGCCCACTCTTATCTTTCTTTAGTCTTCCACCACGAGCAAGAAGAAGTCCATCGTTAGATTGTGGCAGCTGAGTGAGGAAATTGCCTCCCTCTGGAACCATGAGGAGTACAGTTCCGTTGTTTCTAAGTGGGATTCTGTTATAGCAGCACAGTGCAAACTAAGACAATTTGTTGTTTTTGTTTCTGTTAATTTGTATAGAACAAGAACAAAACAAAAAAAACCCTGGGGAGATCTATGCTGCAAATATTCCCAAACGTATCATTCTCCTGTTGACTTTATTATGGAAACTTTCTTTTGCCAAAAATTTTAAGTTCTTATATGACACTATTTTTATCTTTTATATCTTCTATAATTAGCAAGAAAGTCTTGTTTTACTTATAGCTTGTATAGATATGTGCATATAATAGGCTAGAGAGGATCTGGAATCCATGGTAAATTTGGGATTTATGCTTTCACATAGTCTTCATGTAAATGTTCATTTATCTCATGTCCATATATATATTCACATATATGTGTCTATATATATTAACATATATTTGTGTATATACAATTATTGATTCTCTATTTCATGTCACTATTTCTACTACTACCTATTAGTTCCATAAGCCATTTTGATTCAGAAGTCTAAGAGATTTGAATTGCTTATGGAGGGGAAGAAAGTCATATGCAAGTATAGAGTCCAGTTAAATCTAAGACTGAAAATCCTTTCTTTTGAGTAGAACGCTTTCTTACCTAAAATGAACCACACAGTCTTTTCCAATGGATGTCCCTTGTGCTAGTTACCACTATTAGTCTTTAGAGAAATTTCTTTGTGTTCAGTTAGACTCTAAAGATTCCACACTTCTCCTGACCATATACCCTTTCTATAATAAGTAGCCTGAGAAGGCAGCAGAGAACTACATTGGTTATCAGAGAAGCTAAGGAAGAACCAGATGTGGTAGCAGAAGCCTATAATCTTCATCCTCGGGAGGCTCTGGCAGGAGGATGAGGAATTTGAGGCCAGCCTGGCAGCCTAAGTTACATAGTGAGATCCCAAAAAACAAAAAACAGAAAAACAAACAAATAAAAAAACCCCCACAAAAAACAAAGAAACAAACTTTCCCCCCCAAAAAAACCAAAAGAAAAATCTTAAAACAACAACAAAGAGTTAATATACCCATCTTAATTCCCTTAATTTCTTTGGCTTAAATATCCTACGTGGTATTTGATAACAGAGACACAATTTTACTTATAGTAACACTAAAATTTGCACATCAGTTGTGGAAATTTGCCAGCAAAATTATAGTTAATCCATGAAAAACCCAAAAGTGAATTTGACTTATTTCCTATTCTTCCAGGTTCATTTCATTTGAACTTTGTTCAAAGTCATGGGAAAATAAAGCAGGACACAACAGTTTAATGTTTGACATGAAATGTGGTGTACAGCAGTGATTGTCCCTCATTCTAGGACATACCGTCTCCTACTCGTGAATGAGTAAAAGACATTGCTTCTTTAGGATTTTCCCTTTGGTGACCTTTAAGAAAATTCTAAGGGAAAGCTCTAACTGGGTTCATTCTACCTCCCCCTCATTGCTCTCAAAGAAGTATTGGGGAAGTGTCAGTTCTACAAATCAAGCTCTGACTCAATACAAAAAAATTTTAAGGAATTGAATTTCATATGCAGATCACCTAGCCTAAGACAATTTTATCGTTCCCAGGACACTAACTTATTTTTGGTGGGGAGGAGAGAAGAGGCTATTGGCTATGAAATTTTATTACAAAAGCCTATCTCTTTTTATTCTTTTCTGTACTGAAGCAAATAGACTTACTCCTTATCATACAAACTTATTCAACCTTAGGGTCTTAGAATTGTAAGGGACATTATAAGTCAGCCAACATTAGAAATCAGCTAATTTAAACTCCTGCTAAATGCTCCTTTTTTTTACCCCCAAGCTACCAGTTGACTTAAGGGAAGTCAAGATTCTGTAAACAGCTGAGCTCTGTTTCATGTCTTACTTCTGTCTTCCTCTGAACTTTGATCAAATGGCTTTGCCAGGAGGACTTTCCAGGGGTGGGGCTTGTCTTTGAGTACTTGTGAGAAATCATTTATGTCCTACATTTTTGGAGGAGGTGATCACAGCAGGGATTTTTTTTTTTTTTTTTTTTTTGCTTCTTAGGGAAGGAGTGTATGAGTGCATTTTTTTTTTCTACTTGCACAGCTGGTAGTTCCCTGCTGACTGGTGTTTGTTTTGAAGTCATGTGGCTATGGGGGGGTTTCTGCCAATGTTTACTCATTACACATTCAAATATGACACTCTGACGCCCATTCACAGGAGAACTTTGGTGTCGTATCCAATTCTCCTGCCAGAACAGGAAAGTTTATTCCCAGAGTGAAAGTGGCTTTCTTTGCAAAGCCAGAAGTTTTACTGTTCATCAGGCATAACTTAGAACTGTTCCTTTTTAAATATTAAATTTATTTAATTATTTAATTTTTACATTATTTAAGATGCCTGCGTGGCTGATCATAACTGAAATATTTCTTAATCTGTACCACATTTATTAACCGCATGTACAGTTATAAGGAAGGGCTGGTCACATGTCTTCATACATTGTGATGGTGACATTAATTGTAACATTCTTACTGGTCTTTGTGACCTCTCCGTGAGGAAGGAGAACATATCCTGCTGTACTGAACACAGACAAGGCTATATGACTTGTTTTGCCCAATAAACTGAGAGTGAAAGCCACTTTCCACCAGAAACCCTAAGAGCCAGGGTGGGGGCGGTCACTGGCACATTTCATTCTGCCACATGACTGGCAAGGTTCCAGAGACAGGCTGTTCTATCAGCAGGGAGGGTGGGGGGTGGGGAGCCTCTGGAGCAAACACAAAGTAGGTCACAGCCCAGCTGCTGTGGGACATGAACAAGAAATCAAACTTTATTACCATGAACCTCAGAGTTCTGAAGACCATTTGTTACTGCAATATAACCTAGCTCATCCTGACTAATGCAGACTATGTCCTGGAAAGAGCAGAAAGAACCTGCTCGAGTTCTGATTCTGCCATTTAATAATCAGCTAAATTGGACAATTCTAAAGTACTGACAACTTTGACAACTTGAACCTGTTTTTTCTTGTGAGAAGTGGGGGTAATAACCATGACATTCCTGACCTCATGGTGGTGTGGCACCAAACAGGCATTATTTAATTTATAGCACACTGAAATGGACCATATAAAGGTACGGCAGAATAAAGGCTGGATTTTTTCTTTCTCTTTTGGTAAATTGCATGTTCTGATCTTTGCTTCTTTTCAAAGTAGCAGAGTTTATTTTCTGGTAATAAACTTTTCCGAGTTTATTTTCTGGTAAAGAAAAGTTCTGGAGTATATAGTTGTCAAGTTTTATAAGTTGTCAAGCATAGCTACTCACGAACACTTGGCTGACAGTGATCCTCGTGATTCTTCCGGCTTTGAGATGGGCACACATGCAGTAGTGCTGAGACATGTGGACACCTTCCTGGTCACACCCATCAGCCCAAGTATCTTTTCTGAGCCATGAGCATCTCCTGTTCAGGTAGTTAGACAGCATTATAAATGACAGAGAAAATTGTTATAGTGCTTATTTGATGAGGAAGATTTAGGTGGTAGAAAAAGCATTAGCTTTAGAAACAGATAAATCTGGCACATAGAAATCATGGTTGACTAAATGAATGAATCAACTTAAATTTCACCAGCATTTTATAGCTATATGATGATATACATGATACGTATTACCTCTGAACTCCAGTTTTCTTCCTTGAAAAAAAAAATCGTAATTTCTACCTCAAGGGGCTTTTTTTTTCAGTGTTGGAATGAAGCCTGGGACCTTCCCCATGCCAATCAAACATTCTATCACTGAGCTACCTCCCCAGCTTTCAAAGGAATTATTTTTTCTTGTCATTGTTGTTTTGGTTCTTTTGGTTTTACAGAATTAATAAAATGGCAGGTGTACAACATTAATCAAAGTGCCTGGTAAGAATGGGATAAAGGTGAACCTTTAGTTTATATACCATGTTAGGTACTGGAGTTGGTGGCCAGCATATAGAAAAAAAAGAGTGGCCTTTTTGGCTTGTTCACAGGGCATTGTTAATGAGGTCTCCATATCCCTCTGGAGAAAATCAATAGCATTTTGATAAGACCACACTCTTTCCCTACAGAAGCAATTCCATATGAGTGCACCCAGGAAAGCATTTGGAATGCTTTTGATACACAAAAACTTCAAGGACTGTGCCTTGGAAAAGCTTTCCTAACAAAAGGGGCTACACTGCTTCCCATTGCCTGGTTTTCGGAGTGGGTTTCCATCTCCACTCAGCTCCACCACCTTCATCTCTCAGAGCTGTGCCTATATCTGCCTCTGTAATATATTTGCAGGTGCTTGAAAGACCCTTTGGCAAGTGTTTCTCAGTATCAAACTTAGGAATTTATGTGAGCAACAATGAGGTAGATGGCCAATTTTTAAATGATCTGCACCAAGAAAAGGAGAAGAGATGAAGCTTTGTTGCCTCTTATATACCTGGTTCCCTTCCAGGCATTTATCATTTCATTTAATCCTCAAAGCAGCCCTTGAAGATAAGTGGCTTTATATATTTTGCAGTGTTGATTTTAAAATGAGGTTATGAACGTACAAAGAAATTTAGGAGTTTGCCCAACATCACATAAGCAATAAGTGGTATCACTGAGCACTGAATATCTATCTCATTCTACAACCATGGTCTTTTTTCATATTACCATGCCTTGCCATCCCCTACCTATTCCTTAGCTCTGTGCATGATGTAACAAAGAAATCAACAGCTTGGTGTGCTTTAGAGCTTTGGGAGCAAGGGCACCTGGGTTCTTACACTGATACTGTCACTTATTATGTGGTCTTGGACAGTTTACTCGTCATCTCTGAAATTCAAGCACGTCATTTGTAAAAAGAGAAAGATGATCTCTGTCAAGCGATGCCTTTGTGACAATCAGAAACACTAGATGGGGAGCTTCTGGCATAGTAGAGTCATTCAGTTATGCCAGTTGCTGATGTTTTTATCATTGTGACCCTCTGTAAATGAATCCCTGAATACGATGATGAACTCTACAGGGCTGCACTTGGTATGTGTCTAATGGGTGATACAGGTATCAGACAAACTTGAAAGGAAGTGGAAGGGGGAGATTGTTTCTTGCTAGAATACCTGGTACAAGATCTTAGACAGTCACTAGACTGGAAAGTCCATCAGGTGAGGAATTGGGCCTGCTTCTCTTTCTTAGCATTGACTTTGTAGGACCTAACACAATTGGTAGCATGATGTCAAGGTGTCAATAAAAGTGTGCTAATTAAATGAATGAAAATTAGTCCTTAAAAGATGGATTTATTTTATTTTATTTATTAGTATTGTATTTTGGAGTGATGCTGGATTTGAACTAAGGGCCTTGTGCTTACACTAAGCAAGTTCTCTACCACTTGAGCCACACCATCAAGCTCAAAGGATGGGTGGTGAAGGAGTGTAAAGGATACTGGAGGAGATGCAAAAACTGAATTAAAAAAAAAGATGAGTGGTCAGAAACACAGTACTTGCAGGAGACACTGAAATCGGAGGATTGGAGACAAGGTGTGCTTGGATAAGTAATTTGTATAAAATGGGAATTTAAAGTAGGGCAAGGCAATCAGTGGTATTTAACCCTGCAGAAAGTTATAGAGAGGTGGAATGGCTCGAGTGGTAGAGCGCAAGCCTAGCAAGAATGAGGTCCTAAGTTCAAACCCCATACCACAAAGAAAAAAACAATCAGAAAGTTATACAGACTCTAATTCAATAATCAGGCAGTGATGAGGCCAATGATTATCCTCAGTAAATGATATGTGTGGTAGTAATTCATCTGGTTGTTGTGGTGATTAAATGAAATACTCCATGCCAAGATCTTGGCATAGGACCTGGAACATAGAAGGCACTCAGTACATTACTTACTGCTAACATCAAATTGTTATTTATCATTTTGACATTTTGGTGAGTGTTGATAGGGAAAGCCACATTGTGGAGGTAGGAGTACATTAGATCAGATAATGACAGATGTTTTCTTTTTTGCTTGTTTGTTTTGCCAGCATTGGGGTTTGAACTCAGGGCCTCATGCTTGCAAGGCAGGTGCTCTTACCGTTTTGAGCCATTCCACCAGCCTGAGATGGCAGCTGTTGACATTTATTAAGAACCTGTCCTAGCCCTTGAGAGGACCCAGAACTAAAATGTCCTCATATCCTCTTACTGTGACTTGGAACACAGAAACATGGCTTGAGGACTTTATTGACAGGCACTGAGTTGTGATCTAAATAAGGAGTATAATTTTCTTTCTTTTTTTCTTAAGATCTGGGGATTGAGTCCAGGTCCTCACACTTACTGGGCAAATACTTTACCACTTGAACTAGCCACCCAGCCCTTTTTTTGTTTTTATTTTGTTCTTGAAATAGGATCTTTCTAGGTTTTCCTGGGCCAAGCTCAAATTCAAGAGTCTCCTCCTTGAACATCCTGAGTAGCTGGAATTACAGGTGTGCTACACCATGCCAGCATGAGTATAATATTAAGAGCCAATTTTGTAAGTTGATTTTTGAGACTCCTTCTTATGACATACCCTGAATTCAATCAGTTTCTATGCTGTACCCAGATGTCATCTTGGGAAGAAAAAGGGAGTGGGAAGATCTAGTTTTTGACTTTTATCCAATGGACCAGAAATTATGAGGTTAGACTAAGACTCACTTTCTCCAGCAGGTCATGTAAGGAGACATGGAGAAGGTGCAGACTCAATAAAAAGCACTTTTAGAACAAATGCTGTCTGCGTGACTGAATATTTTGCTAGCAATTTTATGACTCCACTATGCGAGTACTTAAATAACTGTAGCACAAGGTAGAAGATGATAAACACAGAGTACATAAGCGCTGTGGGAATTTGAAGGACTTATTCAGTGAATTGTGGAGGATACAGAACCGGAGCTGTTTTTTCTCCAACCAGAAATTTAAAACAAACAGAAAAATGGGAAGAATCATAGAATGAACACCCATGAAACCTTCAAAGGGATTCAACATATTATAAACTTGTGGCCTGTTTGCTCTCCCTCTCTCTTTTGCATGCATATATATTCTAATGTATAATATTCATAGCAAAGATTTTTGGGGACTATCTGAGAGCAAATTGCCAACATGACACCTTGTTCCTAAGTACTTCAGCATGTATCTCTTGTGAACAAGAACTTTCTCACACATAACTCAGCATCATTATCATAATGCCCAAAGTAAATTGAGGAATAAGTTTGATGGCAGAGGACACAGGTAAGTCTAAGCACAGCTATAGTAACCTACTTTATTTCTTCCATTTGATGGGAAATGTCCCCAAGACCAGAGAGCTGAAGCAATTTGCTGAAGGCCACTGAGGTAGTTTGTGTACAGTCAGGACCAGAAACCACATTTCCTGATTCCTTTTGCATTGCTCCCACCCTTCTCTTCCTGGCACTGCACTAAATTTAGAATATGACACTCTTGGCTTTTCAGGGGCACCTTGAACTCGATGTCAGTTTAAAAAGTTGGTTGTATGGCATCTTTCTGTGTGGGTTTCCATGATGTTACCAATCTAAATCCTGCCAGTTCTCCTATGAGGTCAAGACTTAAACAGGTGGAGAAATAGAAGTCAGGATGACTAACTGCACAGGGAGTTGTGGAAAAAGCCAGGAGTAATGTTCCAGGTCCTTGGGAGAAAGGAGTGCTGGAGCCTTGAGCTGGCATCCACTTCTTACCCTGTGGTCTTAGGCCTGGGTCGCCTCCTTCTCACTTGTTCTTCCTACGACAAGAGAGGAGAAGCCAGCAGATGTGGGGAGGTGGCTGGGCTGTGAACCAGGATTACTTCCTGCTGGTCTGTCTCCACTTGTGACTATAGACAGTGATTCTCAGTCAGGGGTGACTTTGCTCCCTAGGTGATATTTGTTTATGACTAGGGATATTTGTGGTTGTCACATTTGGGGACTTGCTAGTGGTATCTATTGGGTAAAGGCCAGATATGCTGCTAAATATCCCACTTAGACAGGACAGCCCTTACTATAAATCACTCAGCCCAAAATGTCAGTAGCACTGAGAGTAAGACCCTCTTTTAGATAAATCATTCGTATTTTTCAGGCCTTCATTGCTTTATTTTAAGTGGGGACATCTGGATTAGCCCAGTGGTTTTCCAATCTTGAGAATGCTTCAGAATTTTCTGGGATGCTCGTTGTTAAAAATGCGGGTTTCTGGTCCCATCTTGGGAGTTCCACAAATGGTGCACGGAGTCCGCACTTTGAGAAATGCTGCTCTCAATGATTTCTAAGCTCCCTCCTTTTCCTGTTCTGAAAATGCTGATATATAACAAATGCACTTAGGGCTCCTGCCTGAACATAGGATGCGTATGGAAACAGGACATAATAAGCCTCCTTACAACCTCACACATCCACACACCTGTACTCCCATGGCTCACAGAGGGGTTGTGTGTATATTTGGTGAGGTTTGAGGCCAAGCTCTTTTTGCCCTTCCTTTGAAGCTTGTGTGCCTGCTGACACCTGGTGTGAATAATGCTGTAGACACATGGCAGTGCCAGTTATTCTGGAACCCTTGGTGTGACAGAAGCCCAGGGTACAACAGACACTTCTGTAAATTCAAGTGTCTACTTTCCAAGCATCTTCTCAGAGGTGCTTTGTAGCATAAAACCATTATTTGTCATAGATTAGATGGTTAGAGTACTATCAAGAAGGTGTAGACATAATGGTTTGTTTGCTGATTGTAAGGTTTGGAAAGGAAAAAAAAATCCTTTTGAGTCATGTGTTATTTTGGGAGAAGGGCAAGGTTAGGTGTGTTGCTACTTTGACAAAAGCATGACTCCAAGTGTACTCATAGCCACTAACCATTGAAATCTTCTCTGAGTCAGATGAAATGCTATGTGACATCACTTAAATCTTGAAGAGCACTGCAAGGAAAAAACAATTTTTTTAAACCAGTTTTTAGATGAGGAACTGAGATTCAGAGACATTTGGTGACTTGTCTAAGTTCACACTATTAGTAAGTGGCAGTCTACTTAACAATGCAACCTCTTTGATTAGAAAATTCGTTCTATGTTATTATTGCTAAATTGCTCCTGTGAGGATTAAAGTTGACCCTAAAAGGGAAGAGACCAGGAAAGTAGAGAGCACCATATCCTAATAACTTCACATGTGCTCTGTCTTTAAATACCTATGTATCTATGCAATTGGGCTTGAGTTTTGCTAGAAGTTTGTTTGGATATATTGGGATAAGATTCAATGCTTATTTACTTAATTATTCCTTAAGTATCCAAATGTCTCCTCCAATATTAGTATCTTTCAAGGAAGGAGGATTGTTATTTATTAAAGTCTTTTATACAGACTCTTTTTCTTTCTTTCTTTTTCTCCTTTTCTCTCTCTCTCTTTTTAAACCTTCCTTCCTTCCTTCTTTCCTTCCGTTCTACCTCCCTTCCCTCCTCCCTCGCTTCCTTCCTTCTTCCTTCCATTTCTTTCTCTTACCATACTTGTGTTTGAACCAACAATTTCACACTTGCTAGGCAGGTGCTCTACCACTTGATCTACACCTCTAGCCCAAGATACATTTATTTTTCTAAGACCTCATGTCAGAACTACTGAATTAGAACCTCCAGATATAAGGTTCAGGGTATTTTTTTTCTATCAGTCTCTAAAATTTCCATCAGTAGGATCACTATTCTTTTTGGCGTGCTGAGATGTTTTCTGTAGAAGGCTTCAGTTCACATGCAAACTTGTTAACTAGAAGCAGTGAGACAATGAGTCACTCCCTTTGCCAATGTAATGATGTGGGCAGGTGTTGATCGTGTCTTGGGAGAAAGAACATGTAGTAGTTATGAAATGATGTGAAGATTCACTTGGGAGACAATTGCCCATCTTATCCTAGGTGTATTCAAAAGACTAAGTCTGGGTGGATTTTTTAGTGGGAAATTCTAAGTAATCTCTTAGTACATTTGATTACTGAGAAAATGAATATTGGAATTGGGAAAAGTTTAATAACAAAAGGTGAACTCTTTTCCTTCCTTCCTTCCCCCAACCTTCTTTTTGGACATAGGATCTAGCTATGTAGCCCAGGCTAGCCTCAAACTTATAATCACTCATTATCCTCCTGCCCAAGCCTCTCAAGTGTTGGTGTGTACCACCATACCCGGCTGAATTACTTTGATCTTCCTAAAACAAATTGATGGTAATGACATTATTATATATTTCAAAGAAATTTAGCATTCAATTATAACTTTATGTATACTTTATCAGATGTATTTTGCAAAGAAGTAGAAATTAGAGCTTTTAATATGGTTTTGCTACTAAAAGGACATTATCACACATGATGTGTTTTCTCATTAGAATGATATTTCATTTTACAAATATAAGTGTGTGTTCAGTTAGCTATAACATACTTTCTAGATAATACAGTAAGTGCCAGGTCTTCATTATTTTCTTGATAGCATTTAGAATCTTGGAATGAACAGGTTCACCTCTTGCCAATGCTTGGTTCCCCAGATCTTTGTTCATATATCTGTAATAGCACTAACCATGTTTTATTACAATCTACCTGCTATGCATTTGCTTCACTACATAGTGAGAAAACCAAAGGAACAGAAACTGAATACTATTCATTTTTGTATACATACTGAATAGCATGGAAAAGCATTTAATAAATATATCAAATGAATTAAATTCATTTGAATTTAATTATTAAATTAAATATATTTTCTTTCAATACAAGCCAAGTCTTGCTTTGGTAGACTCTCTCATTAGCCATAAACTTACTAGAAAAATAAAACATTACTATTTATGTGTGAAGGTAGTGTTATTGAGCTGCCATCAAAGTGAAATGACAGCATAGAGCTGGGCAATTTACTAAGAGAATCCGGGGATTAGTAGAGCTCAAGCCACACATTTAACATAGGTTTCTTATAGTCATGTGTATTTCAGACCAATACTTTTTTTTTTTTTTTTTTGCTCTTTAGGACTAGCTGTTTAATTTCATTTATTTATTTTTGAACAAAGGTAAACCATACTTCCTGTAGAAAAATATAAAATATAGTTCTGTGTCAATTAAGGCTCTTTGGCTATAAATAATATCAATGAACAAGAGCTAATTTAGCTAAAAAAGAAAGTTTATTGAAAGGACAGAAGGAAGCTTTCAGAATGGATAGAAGGACTAAGGAGAAGAGCATCTCTAGAGAATAATGCAGGCAGAATTTGATTGTAGTGTAGATGCTACTATGAGACTGAACAAATCTACCATTTTTATGTCCCAGTGTAACTTGTCTAGAGTATTGCTAGCTCATCTTTGAGTGTCACAAGCTCCTTGGCTTGTTCTGAACTTGTGAGTAAAATAATCTGGCAAAGGAATCATCAGAGCCCTTCTTCAGCTCCCTCCACGGTGAGCAAGGACCCTCCTCCCATGGTGAGCAGTTATTATCCTGTCAAGATGCCCACATGAGGAAGAGATCAATCTCCAGTTAGAAATTGGGGCACTAGTGGAGAACAGGAATGGACACTGGTGGAAGGAAATAAAGGCAATTATTTAAAGTATTATCTCTAGACTTTATTCTAATCATAAGTCTAGAAAACAGATTAATATATAATATATATCTACTATATAGTGAAACATATATTTCAATTGAAATATTTATATATTTATTTAAATTAAAAAATAACATCTTGTGTGTATTTCCTTATTAAACATACTTCAAAAACATCCTAATAATAGCATACAATTTCATCTTTGGACTACTCTGTGGAAAGATATTTGGGCCATTTTCAGATGTCTTCTATTATAATTCAGTGACAAGAGGCGATGATAGAACAAAATGGACGTTGGTATCTGTGATAATTATGTCTAAATTTCAATTATACCATTGTCTTAGTTAAGTGCTCTTAGGGAAAATGTCTAATCTCTGAGTCTCAGTGTCCCACTCTAAGATAGGGATTTTAATAAGTACCTTACCAGTTTGGATTCTATAAGGGTTTAGCTTGACATAACTGCAGCCATCTTGATTCATAACCACCATGATTGATCCAGAGTCACCTTTTCCCATGTAGTTTCCCAGCATACTAAAAACAGACAAAGCAATTAGAATGGTATGTGGAGCTTTACCAGCAGACTCTGGCTTCAGAAAAGTGCCTGATCCTCCTATGAGTTTAAGATAAACCAGGCACATTCTGGCTAAGATAAAGTTACTTTTGTGTTAACTAATATATGGCCTTCCTTCTGCCCCAAATTTCAGGAATCCACTTGGTTTTGCTGTCACCTAGGGCCATACTCACTTTTGTCAACAAATCCTCCCAATATATTGCTCTCTGTACAATTACCTGTCTGCCTCTTTTGGATACTTTTTTTTTTTTGGCATCTTGGGGCTAGTTATATACTGGGACAAGTTGTTGTTCCTTAAGAAACATGTTGAGTTTGAAGTCATGGTGGCCAAGTGTCCACAAACTAGAACAAGAGGTTCTAGACTGGAGGTATAGCTTAAAAAATCATTTTTAAAGGACATTTGAAGTCCTAAGAGAAGGTGAAATGAGATAGGAGGAGAGTGTAGAAAGAAAAGGGCGGTGAACCAAGGCTTCAAAGAGACTCTGGTACACCAGTGCTTAGCAACTAAGGGGAGGTCAGGTGCAAAAGCCATAGGATAAAGAACAGATGGTAGAGGGTGAAAAGAGAACAATGAAAACTGGAGGAAGCCAAAGAGATCATTTTGAGAAGCAACTGAGAGAGTGGTCAGAAAGTACAAGTAGGAAGAAGATATGGTAGGGAGTCAGGATTAGAAGAAGGAGAGACATTGTCGCATGTCTCAGAGAGTTGCAGTAAAGGCTGGACTGACAATGGCCATTTGATTTGGAAATTGGGAAGGCTTTCATTGCTTCAGCTGGAAATTTTCATGGGGTGAAATGCCAGAAGTTAGAGAGGAACATGTGATAATTACAGAGCGTATATTTAAGTTTGTACAAGCAAGGCAGGAGGAAGGTTGGAGAGAAGCTAGAAGGTCTCAAGGGAGGATGTTGCTTTTCCTCATCTCTTTCTTGCCAGTACTGTGATTTGAACTCAGGGCATCACACTTGTTAGGCAGGTGCTCTACTGCTTGAGCCACTCTGCCAGTCCAAGGATGTTGTTTTTAAAATGATTGTGGAGGTCTGTCTGGGCAAGGTTTTAGTGTGAAGGAAGAAGACAATGGAAAAGGAGGAGGTTATAAGTACAGGAAGGAAGGATGTATGCACTCATTTGTTTATTCCTTTACACATTTATTTAATCAACACACTAGAAATAAAGTACCTACTATGTGCTAAGAACTATTCTATGTACTAGATGTAGCAAAGATTAGGCAGGTTGTGGTACACTTTCCTTAGAGAATATATTCTAGTGAGAAAACAGAAGATGAACAATAATGACACAATGACAACATTGGAGCAATTTAGGAAGAAAACCATGGACAACTTAAAAGTGTACGTAGAGCATTAAATTGGATTTATTGCTTTGTAGTGAGTTGCTCCTTTCAATTGGCTGTTCAGGAATGGCTGGTCTGAGGAACTGATATTTAAACTGAAGACTTATATGACAGGAAGGAGACTGCCATGCAAAGATCCGTAGGAAGAGATTCAAAGCAGACGGGATGGTTCAGTGGCTCCAATATGAGCTTGGCCCATGTGAGCAACAGCAGAAGGCTAGGGTAATGGTCAAGGGAAGGAATTAGAGGCATGATCATAAAGGAAGACAGAAGCCAAATATGGAGGTACTTTATAAGTGAAGGTTTTATTTTAAATTGGATTAGAAGCCACCAAGGAGTGATAGGAGTACACCCAGGTTTCAAAAGGATCATTCTGGCTACCATGAGACTATGGTGTAGCAGGCAGGAGCAGAAGATGGGGCAAGTTAAGAAATGATTGCTGTAGTCCAAACAAGTGATGGTACAGCTTGGACTAGGGTGGAGATGCTGAGGAAATCAGGTTGTATTTCAGAGTAGTCAGAGGACATGTTGATGGATTGAAAGTGAGGGCAGAAACGAGTCAAGAAGGGATTGTTGCTGGAGGACTAGCATGAATGGCAGATTTTTTTATTGGAACAGGAAAGAATGGGAGGTATGTGTAAATCAATAGTTGTTCCTCATCCATAGAAAGGGGATGATTGATGGAGAAATGACTTGGAGGAATACGCTCATTGTTTTCTCCAGCTCATTGTTTTCTGTAATTGCAGCTGCACCTGTAAGTCTCCGGGTTACTGAAAATATGTAGAATCGATCTACAGTATCCACTTCTTGACCTTCACTGTTTCTTGTGCTTATATTCCTGTCCTTCTGCTTCTTGGTTCTGGCTCTGTCCCACGTGCTTGGTCCTGGAAAATCATTTATCCTTTTTCTTATTACCCAGCTTCTTAGCTGAATCGCAACTCTGCATACTTACTTTACCTCAGCTTTAAGATCCTCAATTAAATACTAAATGAATTCCTTACCCAGCTCCAAACAACCTTTAGCATCCAGCCCCAAACAACCTTTAGCATCCAGCACTCCCTCTCCCTCAATCTATGGGAGAAAAATTCAGCTTTAAAATCTGTTAAACTCCTAAGTGAGTCCAGCCAATTCTTTACACATTCTGTGATTGTTATTCTTTAGAAAATCCTCCTTTGTTTCAAGCACCAGCTTAAACCAGTTCCTTGTTATAATTTTTATAAACATATCTGGATTTAGATGTTCATTTAGCTGGTACATTGATCCCACCTTATTTCACACCACCATCTTCTTATATTTTTACCTTTGGAAACCTCTGAGAGTCTTTCTTTGTCTAGTCCAGGCTTTCCTCACAATCCAGCCAGGTAATTTCTACAATATAAACTTGACTTTGGCCAGTCCCTGCCTGTGGTTTTCTATTACCTTTGGATAAAGTCTGCTGATCCTTGCATGCCTTGGCAGAGACAAAGGTGATCCCCCAAATGGTTCATGTGCTTCCTACATTTTCTGTTTTATCTGGCAGTTTGTTGGGTCTTTGTGGCTTGTTATGTCCAGCAGAAGATGAAAATGTTACTTTTGGGCCAAAGTATATAAGAGCTGGGATGACACCTTTACACTTTCTCTTCCCAAAAGCCACAAATGGAGATACCAACATCAAAGGCTAGTAGAATCCTGAGTATCTTAGTTTCCTCATGGAGAAGAACATTCCTGGAATCTCACCTGACCTGTGTTAGGGTTTGTTTGGCAGAACATAAATCTTTGCTGGTTAAATCACCAAGCTTAAGGGTTTCATTTCTGGAGTACAGCTCGGCTTGCTCACTCAATACCCATGACTACCATGGCTCCAGCCCATTCCTACCATGTTCGACGCCACTCTCACTTCCTCCAAAATGCTGTGCTTTCTTCTGCTGCTGGTTATTTCCCACTTGCTGGGCTACATCTATCTCTCCCTCCTCCTACTTCCAACACATGCTAAAGTTTTGCGTGTGTTTGGCTAAATCTTACTCATATCATTTAGGTCACAACCTAATCATCACTTCCTCAGGGAAGACCCCATAACTACTCCCTTCCACAGCTTCCCATTATTTTGCTTTTTACATCATTACAATTGGATTTAAATAAATTTCTTTGCCCTGCTAGACTACTAGCTTTGCCAGGGCCAGACTCTGACCTCCTTGGGTTTCACTGGATCTTTAGCCCCTATCACAGTGACAACATTTAGTAAGGACTTACTAAATATAAATGCATATTTGTTGAATGATGGAATGACTGAGTGAGTGAATAAATAGCTAGAAGGAGATATGTAAAGGCAAATGGGATAGACATTACAAAAAAGGGGAGATGTAGTTATAAATAGGATTGAGCTTGTGCAATGACTATGGGATTACCTAGATTGGGAACATCCTGGGTAGCCATGCAAAATACTAATGGTAATTAGACCTTCTCATCTACTATGATACCACCTGAATTATGCAAATAAAATCTTTCTTTTTTAAAAATCCCTGATTGTTTCCTATTGCATGTGAGGTAAAGTTCAAATAAATTAGTATCCAACTATGAGTTAACCAAAAGTTTCCCTGCTTTTCCTCAACAACTACCCTTTCCTTCATCCATCCCCATGCATGCTCTGCTCCAACCAAAGCACATACATCTTTCTTTCTGAAATATGTATGAAGTTCCCACCTTGCCCACTTGACATTTAAGATGTATCTTAAATGTCACCTACTCTGTTAAGACCTTTCAAGTTCTTTTTAGTGTTAGCCACTTAGCAATCTGGACTCCAGTGATGCTGTGCCTGTGGTCTGTGCTGTATTGCACTTGGAGCGGATTAGTTTCTTCACATGCATGTTACTGTCATTGAGAAGTAAGCTTCATTGGGTAGGGACTAGGAGTGAATTACTCATATTTCCTTTCCAATTGTAGTGTTTAGACAAAAGAGAAGCTCTATGAATGCTTGTTGAGTGAATGAATGAATGAATAGCCTTCACAGAAACAAAGCTGGAGTATTACAATGGATGCAATTTCTAGTTTTGCTCTTTGTTTTGAAATATTTACTTTTCTTGAGTGAGCACACAAGCAATAAGAAAATGGCTTTTTAAAACCTGTTTGCCACTTTCATGTTTTCTCTTGGGACTGGCTAGCTTTCAAACTGCTACATAATATAGAGAGCATGTTTCATACTCCATGGCTATTTATGGCTTGGTAGCAAAATTTTTATTCAGAATGCCTATACCTTTGATTTCTTACAAGCAGAAAGTAATTTTCCTAATTACTTAAAAATTTATGTATTGGATATATTTTATAATCTGAGCTTTTCTACTAAAAGTTTCTTTCTTTCTGGGTCATATAGATTAACATTTTCCCCTGTGTTAAGAATGAAGAAAGTTTAACTTACACTGAAATTTTCTTTTAGTTTTAAGAATCATTTAAATTTTTTTAATAGACATGCAGGCTTGACCACTAGGGAAATTCCATTCCTTCTTCCTTATTGAGTGTATTATGGTGACATATTATTGGTCATGAGAACTCTCAGAGATTGTGTCACTGGCCCAGGATGTCAAGCTGGTAAAAACCCAAGCATACCAGGAGTGGGCTGATTCTTAAGAACCTATTGAAGTACTGACAAACACACCAGCACTGGTTTCAGCTTGTTTTTTTTGAGGTGTTTATCTCATGTCCCCATTGGCTCTGCCAAGCAAATGATTCTCTAACCCCTCCCCTGCTAGGAAGGTTTGAAAAAGTAGCTGCTCAAGCCTTGGAGCAGACATTTTTGGAAGAGAATCTCACTGCTTTTGAATCAGTCTAGGGATTCATTAGGATCATCACAGAATAGTCACAAAGTGTTGGCAGGAGCAGAGGTTGCTGTTGTATATTGTGTGTGGTCTAGACCTCTCGACTCTGACATATTCTACTTTAATCTGGCTAAAAGATTCCTAACATAATCTCCAGGACTGTCAGGAACAATTTGTATGTGTATGTGTGTGTGTGTGTGTTGGAGAGAGAGAGAGAGAGAGAGAGAGAGAAAGAGAGAGAGATAGAGAAAAAAGAGAGAGAGAGAGAGAGAGAGAGAGAGAGAGAGAGAGAGAGAGAAAGAGAACATGTGTTTTGTTCCAGGTGTGTTTTCATCAGCAAGGACGATTATGTTTTGGCTCATAGGTAGAAAGTTCTGTTCTTCCTCTGTTAGGTGACTCTGGGTTTTGTAGTACTCAGCAGACCTTTTTTCCAGTGCATTGACACTTTAATGAAAAACAAAAGGTAGATTCATCAAAACAGACAAGATTACTGGAATCATAAATGGAGACTGCGAGGGAGGCTAGCAACAATAATAATAATAAATTGCAGCTATTGTCCACAGAAACTTGCTTTTCTAAGGTACTTTTGATAATTACCTGTCAATGTTTTATTTTCACTATCCGTTCCTTGAATTGATGGAGCCTATTTATATCACATGCAATTCTTGGATTTGCCTCTTGAAGTGTATTCCATTCCCAGGCATGAATAAGGCAGGGATTATTTTATTTTCCAGGAGGGGAAAGTGGCATTGTTGAGTTTGATACATATAAGCAGTGCTTCTTGGTGCTTACAACAAAAGAGGGCAAACAAAAGAGAAATGTAGTTTGGGTGGTTTGGAGGTAAGTCGTGTTTGTGTCTCCAGCAGAAGGGCTCTTGTTCTCTCTGAAGTTGTCCAACCCACACGATGTCTGGCTTGTTATGTTGGTCAGTGAAAGCTAGATGAAATAGTAGGACAAGAACAATAGGGGAGTTGGGAAGACTGTGAAAATCTGTATTTGGAGTATAGAAACTTCAGTGATCATTGTTTTTACTTAAACAGTGTTCTAGTATGAATGACTGAATTTAATAAACTCAAGGCCTCTAAAAGAGACTGCATGTTCCAGTGTTTCAGTTATTTTCCATGGTTTAATTAATACAAATAGATGCGGGAGGATTGGTTACAGAGGACAGCAAGGAAAGGAAGCCTTACATTTCTGTCAGAGAAGGAGGGGGACCTGGATCAGGTCCTCTGTGTCCTGGTACCAGCTGTGCTACTGTATGAATTTGCTTGTCTGCTCTGGACTCAGCATACTTATTTGTTAAATGAGAGAATTAGACTAAATTCTATGTAACCCCCAAATTTAATTTTTAAATCTTACATAGTGTTGGGCATAAAAACAAATGAATAAACAAATGAACAACCACAATATAGTATAATATAATACTATATTTTATACTACAAAAGATACTCATAAAGGCTGTGTGATAAAGAATGTTTGCGGTTTCAGTTTGGTAAGTTTTGGGGTAGTCTGCTACACAGCAATAGAGGATGTATATACCAGATTTTATACTAGAATACGACTATATTCTTATTTACCTGTGCAGGTTCCACATTCTGTCCAGTAGAGGAATGATCCTTCAGAATTAAAAGGATTATCTAGCCATGGTAACACCATTAATAAATGCATGTGTAATGATTTTTTTTCCTGTGTGTAGAAGGCAGTCTCTAAGAAGGGCTCCAATGGCCACCCCCTCCTGGCATTCACGTTCTTGTGTAACCTCTTCCTCTGGAGCATGGGCAGGATATCCTGATTCACAGAAGAAGTAATGGGTTATGAAAAGACTGACTTCTGAATTGTTCTGTCTCTCAGTCTTTGCTCTGGGGAAGCCAGCTGCCATGCTGTGACTGTCCTTTGGAAAAGTGCGTATGGCAGAGAGCTCACGTCTCCTGGCAACATCCAGCGGGGACCTGAGGCCGCTACAGTCACATGAGTGAGCTTTGCAAAGATTCTTTCCCAATTGAGCCTTGAGGTGACCACAACCCCTGTGACACCTCAACTGCAACCTCTCCAAAGACCAGCTGTGACCAGGTTTCTGACTCATAGAAACTGTGTGATAGTGAGAGTTTGTTGTTATAAGTGATAAATTTTGGGGTAGTTTGCTCCACAGCAATAGAGGATGCATGTGCTACATTGTTGTGACTCGAGTGTGTTCCTGGAAGTTTGTGAATTGGAAACTTAATCTTCAATGCAGTGGTGTTGAGAGTGGGACTGTTAAGAGGTGATTAACTCATGAGGGTTTTGCTCTCATGGATTAATGCTGTTATCCACGAGAGTGTGTTAGTTATCATAGGGGTGGGTTCTGATAAAAAAAGATGAGTTTGGCATGATCATATACAAACTCAGATGTAGAACATGTTTGTAACAGTGGGACTACTCCATGGAACTCGGAGAAGGAAGGAAAGGAAAAGAGAATGATAGACCACCAACAATATTGTAAAACATAGCATATGTGTAGGTTGAGGATATAAGGATATGTACTGAAAGCTACTGAAAAATGAAGGGTAAGAAAAATGAAAGGGGTTGAATGGACCAAAGTAAAGTCTACTCACAGCACGGACACATTGAGAAACTCCTTGGAACATTGACTTAAATATTAATAATGAAAAACAGAACTGTAAAATAGGTACAGTGTGTGTCGGGGAGTACTTGTGGGAGGAGGGAGGGTGAATGAAGGAGATTAAGGTGAGGAAATACGGTAGATGGACTTCATATACTTATAAGAAATAGAACAAAGAAACCTCTTGTACTTGCTTTAAGTGGGTCGGGGAGGGGGTCAAGGGGGAGAGAGGATGGGGAGATCTAACCAATGTACAATGTAAGCCTATTTGGAATTGTCCCAATGAATCCCCCTCCTGTACAATGAATATATCCTGATTAAAAAAAGGTAAGTTTGGACCCCTTTTTGCTCTGGTGTGCATATATGCTCTTACCTTTGCACTCCATCATGGGATGATGCAATAAGAAGGACTTGCCAAATGTAGGTCCCTTGACCTTGTAGGTTGGACTTCTCAGCCTCCAGAGCTATAACAAGTAAATCTTCTTTTTTTTTGATATTTATTTTATTTTTTTCTTTTATTCATATGTGCATGCAATGTTTGGGTCATTTAAATCTTTCTTCTTTATTAATTACCTAATCTAGGAATTTGGTAATGGCAACACAAAGCAAACTAACACACACACACACACACACACACACACACATACACACACTCACACTCACACACACAAAGAAGCTGAATTAGATAATTTACTCATTTCTTCCTCACAATGACACCATGGCTTACATGACCTGATTATTTCATAATAAAGAAATAGAGTCACAGAAAGGGTAGTTAAATTATTCAAAGTCACATAGCTGAGAAGATGATATATGATAAACCAAAAGTTTAAACCCAATTCCCAGATGGCTTGTTTGTTACTTCGAAGCTGTAATGCACCCACAAATGAGACAAGGGTATAATCATGAAAGATAAAATCTTCTAAAGGAGTGATTACATCCAGTTTGAGGGATAAGAATAGGATTTTGTGGAGGAGGTGAATTGTAGACAGGGAGCACTAATCTCAGTGGGATAGAAACATGATATCATACTAGGAGCGGAAGTTCCCTAGTGAGGAACACGCAGAACCCAGAGGATGGAAGGATAAATCTGTGATTGAAGTGGTATATACTGTAGTCTTTCACAAGGCCATTAGTTTCAAAGTCCAGAAGGAACAGCAGACAGAAGGACATCTTCCTAGTAGGATAACAGTACTTAGGTGGCGTTATACGTAATTTGTTCTGGTCTCTTTCTCTCTTTTCTTTCTCCCAAGTTTTCCTAGCTTCTACTCACCATTTTCTAATTCTATCTCTTTCCAAGTGAAACGCCACCTTCCCACCTAACGGTTCCATTCTTACAGCCTTAAATGGCACAAAATAAAATAGAAAAATGCCCAGAATTTGAAATATGGTATAAAAATATGATATCTTCTTGTTCCCCATCAAGGTGGTCATTCTTCCTATTTTAAACAATTGGGAACTTCCTAAATGGCCCCTCAGTGATGCTACAAATGTATATCTCATCTTGATGGAGTTGGCAAATTACCAGCTGTACTTATGTGCAACTCAGCTAATGTAATTACTAGAATTTTCCAGAAACAATTTTATATTTTACTAATTGTAAATAGTTATCATGAAAATGGTCATTGATATTCATTCAGTCCTTTAGTAATCGTTTATTTATTGGTGTGCATTGAATATATTCAGTTTGCCTTTACACAGTGCAGATTGAGCTCTTGAAGGTGGCCTGCCATGTGTGAATAGGCTATAACTTCCCATTTGCTTGCTGTATGTGGGCCACCTGCTGGAAGGGTTTCAAGGTTCCCATTCCATTTGACTCTGTAGAATCTGAAGACTTCAACTCAGATGCTGATTCTGATTTTCAGATATGTTACCTTTGCATAATTTCACAGCAGGGGGTATCAGTTGCTGAGGTAAATCAAATACGTTTGTACTTCTGCTTCCTTTCCTGAGTCCCCATCATCCTCTGTATC
Source organism: Castor canadensis (assembly GCF_047511655.1). Classification (NCBI taxonomy): domain Eukaryota; kingdom Metazoa; phylum Chordata; class Mammalia; order Rodentia; family Castoridae; genus Castor; species Castor canadensis. The sequence continues at coordinate 130,149,251 of NC_133393.1, read as the reverse complement.
CATGTCGTGGGCTCTAGCTCTTTCTCAGACCTCATCAGTACATTTCATCTCACGTTTAAAATAACTTAGGGATCCAGCACTACTCCTGGGCATATATCTAATGGAAATGAAATCGGTATGTCAAAGAGACATCTGCACTCCCATGTTTATTGTAGCACTATTCATAGTGCCCAAAATATGGAATCCACTTAAGTGTCCACCAACAGATTAATGGATAAAACATGGTATGGCATACATTATATACAATGGAATACACGTTTCTGTCATTGAACGGAGTAGCTTTGTGTTTGACATGGGATTCTGGTTGCTTTCTCCATGTTCATCCCAGCCATGCTCATTAGCCATGTGGTTTGGGTGGAGTGTACCCACCCTAGAGTTGAAAGGTACACAAATCCACCCCTCTTACCACAATGGTTGTTTTAGGCATCTAATGATTAGGAAGACTGATTTGTAGATGGCTTAATCAGCATAAAAAGATTCTCTTTCTATCTCTGAAAGTGAATAAACAAATTCTTGTTGTTGGTAGACATTGTCATAGAAACCAACATACAATTTGGAAGGCGAGTTGAGTCTCAGAAACAAACTCAAGCCTTGAGCAAACTGTCCCTAAAACTTTTAAATCTTAGTGACCAATAAATACCTTTAAGTGTTTTAAGCAAATTTGCATTGGGTTTTCTAAGGCTTAAAGACTATTTCAAGATATCCCTTCTTCCTCCCACCAATCTTCTCATGTCTGGCTAACTACCCCAATCTCCAAACCTGTCTTTCTTTCTTTCTTTCCTTCTTTCTCTCTTTCTCTCTTCCTCTCTTCCTCCCTTCCTTCCTTCCTTCCTTCCTTTCTTTTTTCTTTCTTTCTGTCTCTTCTTTCTTTCTCTCTTTTTCTTTTTTTCTTTCTTTCCTTTGTTTCTTTTTCTTTTTAAAAAGAATGGTTTTATATACTCATTTATTCATTTTTTTATGTCTAATGCTACTTCCTCAGAGAGTTTTCACTTTTTATTTTAAAAACTTTTATGACTTTCTCAGACTAGGTTGGGCCTTCTTTCTTTTGTTTTCGTGCATGGAGGCCTTTTCCTCCTGCATAATTGTTACAGTCGTAATGAATGATTCTTTTAAATATCCTTCTCCCCAGTGGACTGTAAATTAAGTCAAGTGGGGCAATGTCTGGCTCATTGCTCTAGCTAGACTCAGGTTCTGACTTGTGCCTTGCACTTATTAACTGCTCAATAAATACTGAAGGAATTGAATGCAAGAGGGAAGGAATGGTGGAATTTATTATGGATAACTTGATTTTTCACAATGATTTTTAAGTGAAAGTTAGAATCTCTTATAGACTGAACCACAAAATCTTATCTTTGGTCTCACCTGGACAAAATATCTTGAGTTTCTAGGATGTAGAAATCCAATTTCTACCATTGAATCTCTGGCGAGGATGTGTGGGTGATAGAAAGCATGTCACTCCAATTCAGCCCCAAATGCTGGATTAGAAATGGGGATCTTCCATATTACTAGGTTTCTAGTTTGGGGCAAGTTACTGAACTTCAAGTGACAATTTCTTTGTCTTTAAAGTGCAGATTATAATACTGTCTACTTCACAGGGTCATTGTGAGGATTAAATAATATAATGTATGCAATATGCCTTTCTTAACAACAAATACATACAGCATTTCCTGTCACATAAATACTCAGTACATATATTATGTGACCATCCTGTATGTAGTTGTTAGTTTCTGTGATTACAATAGCATCCGTGTCTCTATGGCTGCAAAATGAGATTTCACTTAACTCTACTCTTGAGCTTTGAGGGGCTTTACTTATGATTGATTTAACAAATTATATAGAATTGACCAAATGCTGGATTTTTGATTATTTTTGCTTGATTCAGATTCTTGTGAAACCCCATGGTTTTGAACAGCTACAAAAAAAAGAAAATGGATTTGAAGGAGTATTTATAGTATTTATATTACTTTATTGTTGGTTATTTGTTGCAACCTAAATAGCCCCGAGTGTGCCACTCACGGGGCAAGGCCAGGGCTTTTCATAAGGGACAAAATAGCCTTGTTTCACTTTAATAACCTGCTTGTGGTCAAACCAGTCATGGGATTCCTTCAACACAGCAGAATGACTGCTATTGTTATTTGCATGTCACTGAGCAGGCGGTCCCCTGCTCCTTGCTAGTGCACAGCACTGCCATTTCCCCGACTAGGGACTGCACTGTGTTTAAATGAGAAATGCACATCTTTGTCTTTCATGCACACATATGCATCCCAAGCCTAGGCAACAGCAGCTGGGCAGTCACACCACTTATCTATGGTGCATTTGTAGAACGTGAAAAGGGTAGGAAATAAATTGCCCAACCCTAATACGCTATGGACATATAAGTGTTTTATTTCTTTCATAGAACCATACTATAAAGGATTAGCCCAAGTGTTCAAAGTTGGGTGCCTTAGATGAGGTAGGTTTGAATAAGAATAGAGAATTGTTTGCATAGGAACTTCAGTCTTTAAAATTCAGAAGAAAACATTCCCAACTCGTTTTTCCTACTTATTGTCCCATTCGCACCATCCCTTTTCCTCATGTTGAAGTAGCTTTCTGTTTTACCGACTCGGAAATAAATGGCCGTTAGCTGCTCTCTCCCTCAAGGGCCACTGAAGAGACTGGTGTTAAATGCAGAGTTTTGTGACTGTAGGCTGATACCAAGAATGGCCCAGAAGGTGAGGACTGCTAATTTAGTGACCAGCTCTAGCCTTATTTCACAAGCCCTAGCAAATTCCTTTAATCTTCTTTTTAGATGATCTTAATTACCACTGCCGCCTTTCCCAGGGGTTTTCCCACAGACCATGATTTGGTCGTGGAGTTATTACTTGGACCAGTGCAATGTGAAGCAAAAAACAGTCTCCATAACCTTGTCAGGCTTCCACAGCAGAACTCCATGCTGTAAAAGAACCAATTTTGGTATAACCCACATGTTCCCTGAGTTTTTGTTTATTTGCTTTTTGTGGTACTGGGCATTGAACTCAGGGCCTCCTGCTTGCTAGGTAAGTGCTCTACTTCTTGAGCCATATCTCTGGTCCTTTTCCTTTTTTTAGTTGTTTTTTCAGGTAGTGTCTCCAGTGGGCCTCAGGTTTGCATGCACAAGTCTTCTATTTTTGCGTTCTGTCTCCTAAGTAGCCAGGACCACAGATGTGCGTCACTCTACTTGACCTTTTTGTTTATTGTTTTGAGACAGGCTCTCACTATGTAGCTCAGGCTGGCCTTGATTTCCTAATTCTCCTGCCTCTACCTCCTAAGTGCTGGGACTCTAGGCATGTACCACTGGACCCGGCTCCAGATTTTTGTTGTTTTGTTTACACACTGTTGTTGCTTTTTGGCCGGGGGCGGGGGTAGGACTTGGGGTTTGAACTCAGGGCTTCACACTTGCAAAGCAGGCACTCTAGTTCTTGGGCTATACCCCCAGTCCATTTTGGTCTGGTTATATTAGAGGTGGGAGTCTCAGGAACTATTTACCGGGGCTGGCCTTGAATTATGATCCTCTTGAGCCCAACCTTCCAAGTAGCTAAGATTTCAGACATGAGCCTCCAGTACCTGGCTTGTTGTAGTTTAATTGAAAACTGTAGCCAGGCATGGTGGCACATGCCTGGAATTCCAGTTACTTGGGAGGTAAAAGCAAGGAGGATCATGAGTTTCAGGACAGCCAGGACAAAGTTAGCAAGACACTATCTCAAAAACAAAATGCTAACAAAAGGACTGAGGACTCAAGTGGTAGAGTGCCTCCCTAGCGTGAGGGGAGACCTGGGTTCATTCCTCAGCACTGGAAAAAAAAATATAAAGAACATTGCTAAGCTGGGATGATGGTGCATACCTGTAATCCTAGCCCTCAGGAGGCTGAGATAGAAGGGTTGTGGGTTCCAGGCCAACATGGGATATATAGTGAGACCCTCCCTCAAAAAACGATAAGAGCAAAGAAAACTGCTTATCAATATTATACTCATTTTTAGAACAACTACAAGAAGAACACATACATACCAACACACGCACACTAACAACACCATACTTGTTTTTGCTTGTGATTGTCCTAGGGAATGAAGTGGACTTTCTCTCACGTTAAATGACACATGTGCTGTTTTTATCCAACTTTTCCATTAGCCACCGAGGCAGGGAGTGGTCCGGTCATTTGCCCCTGGCAGGAACAAATGTGAAGCGTACCATTTGCCCCTCTTCTGTAGACACTGTCACTAACCCAAAGCAGCAAACAGTGAAGGAGGCAGTCAGCCACCTTCTCTATTGTGTACTCATGGAAGCTGTAACAGTAAGAAATACTGCCCATACCACATAGTAAATGAAAAGAGCAATGACTAACAATAATTGAGTGCTCCCTAGACCAGCCTATTGATGGTTCCAATTTTTTTTGAAAAAACCCATTCTTTTTCAGGGTTTTTTGTTGTTGTTCTGCTGAGTTGGGGTATAGCATTTGCAAAGGTTCTTACAATGTAGCAAATATATCATACCTGAATTTACTCTCTCCATTGCTCTCTTTCATTCCCCCTCCCCTGATTCCTGGCACAGTTTGAACAGATATCATTTTTGCATTTACATACATGTGTATACATTATTTGCACATATTCATCCTCCTATCCCTTCCCCCCTAATTCCCTCCCACTGGTGTCAAAAACTGGGAGTTTCCTTGGGTATTTTCCATGCATATATGTATTATAACATATATATATTACTACATTGGTTCATCTCTACCAGTACTCTTCACTCCTCCCTAGTCCACTTCCCACAGTGACCCCAGCCAGTTACAGATTTCTATATTCATTCCTATGATAGTCCCAAACTTACAATGGCTCCACTTAATGAGTATTTGAGTTTACAATGTATGAAACTGATGTGCATTCAGCAGACGCCGTGCTGAATTTCTATCATCCCAGGCTAGACATATGGCATGATTCTTTCTGTGACTCTGGGGTGGCAATGAGGTACAGCTCCCAGTCAGCCCTGTGATCACAAGGGTGGACAACCAATAGTCTATTGTATGCTGAGTTGCCAGTGTTTTCTGGATACAAGTATTAATAAATTCCATGAGACACTCACACTTTATTACAACACAGGCTTTGTGTTAGATGCTTGTGCCCAGCTGTTGGCTAAGGTCAGGTAGGCGAGGCTGATTGATGAGGTTTGGTAGGTAAGGTGTATTAAATGCATTTCAATTTTATTGAGAAGTCACCCCATTGTATGTTGAAGAGTATCTGTATTATTTTATTTAATCCTCAAAAAAGCTCAAGAAAGTTATTACTATGCTTCTTTCAGGCAACAGAATCTAAGACAGATGGAAACAAAACATTTTGCCCTAAGTCATATGTCTAGAAAACAGGAGAGAAGGGAGGGATTTGAACTCCTGAACTTGTGTGATTAACCACTAATCAATAATGCCTGCAGAGGGGAAGATGCTTCCTCCTGGCCTCTGGGAGAATGGTGTGAGCCTCTATGCTGTGCTGACTGCCAAGGACAGAGGTAACCTATTGGGTTTCTTCTTCCTCTGCCAAACCTCGGGATCTTTCCAGTCCCTGGCTCTCATATTGCATTGCTGCTGTCCCATACTATCTTTTCCAAGGTTCCATTTCTTTAAGAGCTGGCTTGAACTTTTTGGCAGATGGCCAATCTGAGAACGTACTTCACAACCACGAAGAGTGGGAACACATGAGTTAATGTGTTCCAGATAGTTACATATTTTTGGCATAGAATCTAACCAATGTAATCACAGCTTATTATCCTTCACAGACAACAATCATGCTTTCATTCGTTCAATAAACATCAAGTGACTATGGTGGCCTGTGGCACTGTGCTAGACTTACGTTACTATTTGGGACTGGAGCATTTTGGAAATGCAATGCCCCATTCATTGGAGTGACTTTCATGGTGGAAGCCTTTGGTTCCTTGGCAAGCGGGCTTTTTGGCCCTTCTCAGGTCTCATTAGATCAATGGCCATTGACTGCTTATCTGTATGGCTGGTCTCTGTGGCACCACCTTTGAAAAAAATGACAGAATTTGATTCTATTGTGAAAAAAGGAAGAAAATAGCTTGTCTGGGGTTACATGAATTTTTTCTTTTCAGATTTAGAGAATGGTATTTTTTTTTTCTGACTGGTAAAATAAAATTTATGAAACGGAACTTAATTGACCTGAAATTCAGTTTCAAAAGAGAAGTTCCCATGATCCACTGGGGATAATGTTGCCATTTTTCCCCTCAGTTAGTTTAAATAACTGGATTTTTCTTTTGTCTATTTTCAGCCCATGAAAAAGCATGCTTCCCTGGATGAAACTTGCTGCTGTGATGCTGTAGTGTTTTGTTTTGTCTTCCTAATCTTGTTTTTATATCTCATGTAGGGTGCCCGTCACCTTCAGTCTATTGTCGAGAATCCTTTCTGACTGCAAAACAACCAATGTTTAGAGACACGTAGGGGACACAAAGCTACCACAGTCAGGATTTTGAGAGCTACTGAAGACACTGTCAGGCCTGATTTGCATTTACTTATTGAGGGTCTAATGGAATTCACCATCTTTACAACAGCGCCAAGCCTGGGGCCAGTGTATGGGTTCCCTTCCTCTTCTGCACAGCAATGTAGAAGAGGTTGAGTTGTTGGTGTGAACACTTGTGCGTCATAAATTGTCTGAGGTCATGTGTTTGGTGGATGATTTACTAAAGTCATCTAAGATAAGCTGAGATACGTTTTTGTGTCTCTCCGTGTGTGAAGGCGTGATTATTCACTTAGGACTTTGTAAGGACAGTACTATGAGGGAGGCTATATGAGGTTTGTCATTCTAGGGGCTTTTGTAAAAAAAAAAAAACTTTGCACCAGATTTTGCTAAAAAAGATGTCATCTTGAGGTAGTTGGGCAACTTTATGGCAAGGTAGTCTGAAGAAAAGTGCTTGTCAAATAAATACAGACTTAAGGGAAGGGTCTGCTCTGATATTTCATGCATTTTGAAGCTACTTCTGTAAAAGCTTGCATGTTTTCTGTAGTTATCTGGAAGAAAATCTGAAATCATGAGAATACCCTTTGTGAGGACAAATGAAGCTTATCCACAATTGAAAAAGACAAATCCTTAGGGGCTCAGCTTTAGATCACAAGTGACTAATAATCTCTTGGTAGTTTTGTTGTTATCCTTTGAAGGGACTTCAGTGCAGAAGGTGACCTTGAAGCTGTTTTCCCCACACAGGACATAAACAACAAGGAGCCCATGGCCTGTCCTTGACGATGTTGAGGTTAGCACATGCTGGCTTTGTTGTTCTCTTGTGACCCAGATTGTTCCACATCAACCAGATCTGCTGGGCTTTAATAAGCACACTGATAACCAATCAGTGCTTATTTTGGGGTGACTAAAGCTGTTCCAGTAAATTCCTTCATAGGACCCTGGATGGAAATACAACTGAAATCAGAGAATAATTTTGCTTCTGCAATTTCCAGTTCTTAGGCTTTCAAACACTGCTTTAAATATTTTCCTACGTAGAAGTGAAACTAAGTGAAGGCCGGTGTTCCTTGACACATCACCATCCTGCTTACCTCTTCTTCTCTCTTCTCCATTCCCTTGAAACTACTAGCATGTGGTTGGTTTCTTCATCTATGTGAATTTCTTCTGGCAGCGTCCCAACTCTCAGACTCATTCTGCTTCCCCAAGAAGACTCATCAGCTATTCAGTATATGACCGATGTGCTGTGTATGACCTATGTGCTGTGTGCCGTGTACTCTGCCTGAGCACGCAAAAATGTAAACAGAGGCTCTGCACCATGGCCCAGAGGGGAGGGTCAGAATTCATGTCAGTAACAGACCACATGAAGGCAGGAAGCGTTGCTGCTTCCCCCAGGTCTGCTGTACTTGCAGGGCTGTGGACTCTCTCACTGCAACCGTCTAGAATCATAAGGTGTAGTGTCTGAGCAATAAGCATTCTTCAGGGTAAAAAGCTACCTGTTCAGAGCTGTGACAACTTGTCAGTCTGTGTTACTCTACTCTTTATAAAGTCCCAGGAATGTCATTTCTTCCAGTACCTTGGGAGAGAGTTAAGTGGTTCATGGTGTATTGTTTATACTAGCTCAACACTGGAGTCAATCAAAATATTCAAGAAGAAGAATTGGATTAAATAAACCTTGTCTATATGTATCTCTCTCTTTTCCAGATTTATCTGTTTCTACCATCTAAAATGAACACGCACACAGTGGCTTTTTAAATTTTAGTTTTAATACCCTTGAAGAGCTCAATGACAGTTATGAGCCAGCTCCCCTGAAACAAATACCCATGGGCCCTACATCTGCATGTAATGTCAGGGATTTCAACAACTACTACTTGTCTATCACTCAAAGAACATTTAATATCAAGAACTCTGTAGAAGTAATATTTAGTAATTTGGATGTATGGAGTAGTGGAACAAGCAGGTTGTAAAAGAGCATAATCCTATTTTTGTACAAATCCAAAACCAGTATCTATGTAAAGAAAAGGCTTTGGAAGGCCAAACATGAGGAGGCTAACAACGGTTTCTCTGGGGGTGATAATTATGGTTTCTCTGTAAACTTTTCTCTTTTCCTTCCTTCTTTCACCCCTCTCCATGTTCTTTCTTCCTTTCTGTTTTTCTTTCCTTCCCTTCCCTTTCTGCTTATTTGTATTTTTTAACCTTTCTACAATTAAATATAAATTAGTTTTATAAGAAGAACTATGTCATACAACTTTAATTTTTTTTAAAAGAGCTATAAAAGCTAGGAGTGGTGGTTCATGCCTGGGATCTCAGCTACTCAAAAGATGAAGGTAGGAGGATCATGGTTCAAGATCAGCCTGGAACAACAATTAGTGAGATTTCATCTCAGAAAACTAGCTGAGACATGGTGGTACACATCTGTAATCCCAACTACCTGTAGGGGGATCAAGGTCTGAGGTTGGCCTGGACAAAAGCACAAGACCCTATCCAAAAAGGGCTGGGGAAGTGGCTCAAGTAGTAGTATATTTGCCTAGAAAATGTGAGGACTTGAGTTTAATTCCCAATACCACCAAAAAAAATAATAATCTATAATCATTTTGGCAAAACCTTAGAAAACCCTGAGCACATTTTCAGAATGCTTCTTTATTCACTAAATGATGACATTTTAGGAGAAAGAGATCTAAGAATGAGGGAACACTATTTTGAAGTGAGATATAACCAGGAACTGCATCAAAGAAATAGCTCAATCAACAACTTTTGAACATGAAACATAGAAAAAAATATTTTAAAGATTCAAATGCACAAGAACAAATTCATGCATGCCCAAACCATGCACAACCACCAAGAAAAGCCAGTTTTCAGAGAACTTTCAGATCAACTTCAGAGAACAGTAGCATTTGCATTCCTGAGAAGTCCTTTGTGGGACACCTATGGCGATTCTGTGTCTTGAGGGATTGTAGGTCAGACTTTCCTATTTATTTCTATTATTTATTTATTTATTGGCTATGTTGGGTACCAGACCCAGCATCTTGCATATATTAGCAAAGAAGTTCTTTTTAAAGAAAGGAAACAGGCTCGGAAGGTTAAGTTACTTTCATAAGATCCCTCTGCCCAACTCAAATCCAAATGTCTGATTGTCATACTCCATGCTCAACCAATGTGGTATCACCTGAACTGTGATACTGGATGACAGCTGGTGGCTGTACCTCTCCAGCATTCATTTTACAGCTGCAATTTACAAAGGGATGCATTGAGTATCAAAAATGAGTGCTTCTAAACCTAGCCCATATTAGAGGTTAAACTGTCTTAAACTTCAGTTTCTTTAGCCATGCCTCTATTCATGATTCTGTTGGCTTTGAGTAGCAGACAATGTCTCACAGGAGAATCCCAGCTGATTACATGTCTTCCTTTTAGAGCCTAAGTATCTGAGGAAGACTCAATTTTCCTTGACATGTACCCTACCGCTCTCGGGCGTGCTTCAGCTACCAAAGGACAGAATGGGGGGTAAAGCCTCGGTTCCATGCATCCAGAGTGATCTTTCTTTTCATTAATACAATAAAAATAAGAAGGTTTATCAGTCAGGCACCATTCTTCCTTCAGGTAGGGTTTGTTGACATTTTATAGAACACAGGAGTTCTCTCTTGAAAATGAAAGAAAATCAGGTAAACACCAGCCTAGGAAATATGGTTTTGATTCAAGCTCAGAGGTTTCCACTCTGCTCATAACATCCTGTTCCTCCCAACCAATTGTGATGTGGTAGATAGCAGCTCTGGCCCAAGACTGTTCACAACTGAACTCATTTCTCATAAAGATGCTACTTGGTGAGACCGAGGAAATGGGCCACTGCTCCCCCATCCTCTGTCATTCTTATAGTTAAGGATGGGTCCTCCTAGTTGCACTGAGAATGTACTTTTTACCTCCTGTAAAATTAAAATTGTTTCATTTGTAATATTTGGCCAATTAAGATTTTATTGGGAGTCCAGAGAATATTATTGCGAGGGAAAGAAGTATAAAAAAAAAATTTCTCTACCCCCCAAGACAAACAAACAAACAAAAAAAACCCAAAACCTCATGTGATTAGTACAGGAGAAGGCTGTTCTGTTGACCTCTGCATCACAGAGTCAGGAAAGGGAGAAGTGAGAAAGAAATCTTGATAATGAGAAAAAAGTAACTGTAAGTGAAACCATCCACCTTCCTGGACTCAGGGATTTCTGACTTTTTTTTTTTTTTGTACTGGGGTTTGAACTCAGGGCTTTGTGCAAACTAGGCTTGAGCTAGTTGGCCAGAATGGCCTGGAATTACAATCTTCCCAATCTTAGACTCCTGCAAAGCTTGGGATAATAGGCGTGTGCCATTGTGCCCAGGTATTGTTGAGATGGGGTCTCATGAACTATTTCCTCAGGTTGGCCTGGAACTGATATCCTCTCCACCTCAGCCTCCCAAGTAGCTAGGAAGTTAGCCACTGCATCTGGCTTGATTTCTGAGTTCTGGACCTCTCCTCCAATAGGGGCAGGAGGACTGGGAAATGACTTTTGTACAATATGTGTACAAAATGAGCTTAAATGAGCTTGTATCTAAAAATTACATCTATTGCAAAGATATAACATGTAATTAGGGCTAAAATCTCCTTCTGTGGTCAAGGAACTGACCCAAAATGAGTTCATTGCATTTGGAGATTTTGAAGTCCTAAAAAGAATAGAAATGACTTCCACTGGTCACCTAAGAAGGAAGATATTTCCCTCTGTTTTCCCTATGGAGCTGCAAAGTCACTGCTTTCCCATTCAGGAAATGGGCAGCCAACAGTGGGGTGTTTTTTGATGGCCTTTGTTAGAGAGCATAATGTATGTCTTCTGATTGTGTTTCTCTTTGGATAATTCCAAAACTTGCCTCATTACTGCAAGAAAGTGCTTCAAGATGCTTTAAAAGAGTTAAAGAAAATGCTTTAAACAGAATGAGAAATCCTCTGTCAAACCCAAACCTACTGAATAGGACTAGCTAAGAATGGTTTAGCCATCCGTAATTTTGTGTAGGTGAATCTTATAATCAACCAGGGAGCCATTGCTCTGTCTTTCTCACTGGCACAGACAGATAAATCAGATTAGCAACTTTTGCCACTTATTCATTGGGGTCGGTAGACATGACCTCATGACCAATCTTCATTAGGGGTGAAATGGAAGGGAAGATCAGAAGGATATGGCAGAAACAAGACTGCTTCCAATGTGGGTGGCATTGAGGCACCATATAGCAAGGTTTCATACAGGGTGAAGAGGATTCCTGAGATGGTTGTCTGGGTCTTGAACATTGGGTTGTTGAAAGAACAAAGTGGCCTCCTTCAAATATAAAAATAATATGAAAGTCTTGTTTCTGTCTTGCTGTAGGTACCCACTGGTTTTTTGTTATAATGATCAGAAATCAGTGCTCTTTAAAAACTCATTACTTTCAACCAGACACGAAACAGAGGAAATCTGAATGCAGAAACTTCAATGCAGCATGCATGTAAGTGGTGGTGTGATTTCTCTTTCTCACTGGAGAGACATATCACATCATTCAGTCATTGAATTACCATCATGGATTGAGTAAAACCAATTCTTGTCAGGCATGTCATTCATTCCCATGACAATGAATGAATAAACAAAACATGGTGTTTGTCCTTGAGGTGGTCACAGAGATTTCTATGGGCACCTAAGAAATCATGTTGGGATGGGAGGAGTTGTCTTCCAGGAGAAGACGATGCTTTCACAAGGTGTTTAAGAATCAAGGGGAAATGAACACAGTCTTAGGCTAAAGTGATGGCTTGCACTACCTGGCGGCATCCAAATCATGCAGGGTCTTGAATGTTTCTTCTTCTGTTCCAAGGGAATGAACCTGGCACAACCCAGACACCTGTGGTCATAAACATGCAACAGAAGAGAACAGAGGCTCCCAGTTAAAGACACAGGTGAGTGTGAGCAAACTCTGACCTTCAATTTGCACTTACCTTGGGATTAGGGTTGTGGGAGTCTACCTCTCAATTAAGTCCGTAAAATAATATGGCAACTCATAACTTTTAGGGAATTGCTCTATTTTTTCCCTCAGCTGCAGAATATGCTTTAAAAAAAATGAAAACCACTTCTAGCTTCAATTTTAAAACGCCTTAATTTGAGAGACCATTAGTCATGAAGGTGTTTCCATAGCAAACGTGTGTGGGATGTCCTAGCTTTGTTGGCAATAGTTCAAGGAACTTAGCATTAAATTGGGACAAGGCCTGGCATGATGGCTAGAAATTTCATGGCACAGTTCCCATAGCATGAGGCCTCCACTAAAGGGCAAGCTAAAGGAAAGGCAGAGAGCAAAAGAAGAAATGCTGGAATGAAAACAAGTAACAAAGGGAAGATAAAAATGGAAGTCCCAGATCAATGTGAATAATAGGAATGCAAATGGCATCACTAAAATAGGAAGGAACATTACTTTTCAAAAAGGCAAAGCAAAGGAAAATTGTAGTAGCAAAAGCATTTTGCATGGTAAAATTGTACACTGTGTGTGCCTCTCAAAAGCAAAGCCACCTACTCTAATTTTTCCCAGCACGATGCTGGGATGCTGGGAACTTGGTGAGTCATTTTATGAAGGTTTACTACAGAGCCCCAATCTGCATATTTTTTTTACAATACATTTCAATTAAATCTTTCTTTTCCCACCAGCAGCCGACTAATGGTCCCATTTTATAGACAAAATTTCTCACCTGGGGTCAGAAGTAAAGCACTTTTAAAAATAGTAAATTTAAGGAATGATCTCTAGGGTTTATTGTTAAGTAAAAAAACAAACAAACAAACAAAAACATTGTGGGAAATGTGTGCCAATATCTATATAAGAGAAAGATAATCTGAATATAAATTTGTTTAAGTTTTAAAAACGAACACAAGAGTTGTTTATTTATGGGAGTGTGAGGAAGGGATTGAAAGAGACAGAATTAGCAGCTAGATGTGTCTGAATATATTTTGTTTTCATTTTGAATTCAAAAGCATATAAATGTTGAATATGATTATAAAAAATTAACCACAAAGCAGCAATCTTTAAAAATTGAGTTGTCATAATCAGAAAGGAATTATTGCAAGTGACACAGTCATAGGCAATACCCTAAGTATGTGTGGGGTTAGTCACTGTTGGTGGGAATGTAAATTAGTATAGCTAGTCTGGAAAACAGTTTGTAGGTTTCTCAAAATACTAGAAGTAGAAATATCACTTGTTCTAGCAATCCCATTACTAGGGTAGTATTCAAAGGAAAGAAAATCAGTTTGTCAAAGAGACATTTATACTCCCATATTTATTCCAGTACTATTCATAATAAACCAAGATATGGAATCAACCTGAATGTCTATCAGTGGATGAATGATAAAGAAAATGTGGTATATATACACAATAGCCTATTACTCAGCCATAAAAAAGAATGAAATACTGTTAGTTGTGACAACATGGATGAGCCTGGAGGACATTATGTTAAGCAAAATAAACCAGGCACAGAAAGACAAATATTTTATGCTCTCACTCATTTGTGGAAGCTAAACAAGTTGATTTCATAGATGTGAAGAATAGAATTGTGGTTACCAGAACCTGGAAGGGGGAGGGGAATTGAGAGAATTGATTAATAGTACAAAATTCCAGTTATATAGGTGGAATACATTGTAGTGTTCTGTAGTACAGTAGGGTGAATACAGTTAACAATAATTTACTATATATTTCTAAGTAGTTAGAAGAAAGATTTTGGAATGTTCTCACCTTAACAAAATTATAAATGTTTAAGGTGATGGATGAATTAATTATCCCGGTTTGGTCATCACCATTATTGAAATATCACACTGCACACCATAATGTGTGCAATTATTATGGGCAAATTAAAAAGAAATTAAACTGTTTCTCCTAATCTTACTGTTGGTGATAAATATTGTTATTATTTTGATATCCCCCTCCCTCCTTTGTTTCCTTCCTTTCTTCTTTCTCTTTCTCCTGTTTCCTGTCCCTTGCCTCCTCCTCTGTCCTGTCTCTCCATCTATCCCCCACTTTTTGAGACTGTTTTGTGTACTATGAGATAGCATGTGAGAAATTAGGTTGGTTCTGGGAACTAGAATTTTTGACACAGGAGAAAAAAATTCAGATTTAAGATCAAAGAGTTTAAGTTAAGGTCTTGCCATTTGAATTTATATTGTAAATGTCAATAGTAATAGCAATGCATTTTAATACAAAAAATATAGATTTCTGAGCTCTACTCACAGAGGACACTTAGAAGTAACATCAGGCAGGTATGTTCATTTACTAGTTTCAAAACCCAGTAGCCAGATCTCAATCTGTCTCTCAATACTGTTCCCTCCAAAAGGAGCCAGGGCTCCTAGGGAGAAAATTCTTCACTGATATGGTACAGAAAGCTATTAATGACTTTTGGTGTTATGTCTAAAGTACTCTGGAGCCAACTAGGAAAGTCCTTTATTAGGCAAAGATAGACCATTTGGTCCTCAATGAAATAGTAGCGCAATGAAGTGAAACACATCAAATATGTGGAAACCTCTAGAGATATTAAAACACACAGAGACAGGCATGCATGTGCACACAGCCAAAACTCCCCTCAAAATTCCAGGACTGTTTGTCATCTTTGGAGGATGCTTGCTAACACCACGTAAATTTGAAAACTAGTAACTAAAGGGAGAAATCAAGCATGTATTCTCTTTTCTATTCACACTATACTTTTGCTGTGAAATGATCCAGTGATGTGAAGGAAATCAGGGCATATTAAACAATTGACCAGGGGGCTTATAATTCTTAATGCATGGGGTTTATGATATTATTCTTTTTTTTGTGTAGTTTTAAAATTTTCTGTCTAAAAAGTTTTAAATCCATTGTTTTGTTCATCTTTCTGTCCCTGTAACTTGATAATCCTGTTTTCTGATGTCTTTTTATGGTCATGTGACATGTAATCAGTAAATGTTTGGAACAAAAATACTGTTGCTGTTAACAGTGTCTTTATAACATGATTCAAGATCTCATTCTAAATGAAAATTGGACAGATGGAGAAATGAATTCTGGGCATTATTCGAGTCAGTTTGTGGGTAACTCCTTTTGAGTAGTCATGAGCTTTCAAACATCTGATGTCTGGCTTTCTAGAAGAGACTCCAATCTATTGGTCCTTTTATCTAGGAGCAGTATTCTTTAAACCACAAGAAAACGTCTCTTAACTCAACTGCTCACAAATTGGCATGATGTGATCTTATGACTGACTAAACCCTCAATTTCAGGAAGAGTCAATCACTCATTATTTTACCATAAAGCCGCTGAGCTCATGACTAACTTTGTTCAATAAGCGTTTGTAATTTCTTTATCAGCAAAACTCACATTTCAATGTGTTGCTCTGGTGATGACTGCTGTGATTCTGAAGGTTTTACTCTGTATAATCTTTCAGTTTATTTTTATGAAACTATAATTCAGATCTCTGACCTGAATTATTCCCTCTTTCCCCCTTTCTGGTCTCTTTTCTATTTATTTATTATTTTGATCTAATTCCTGTACAAGTTCTATAACCTTATGCTTCTAATCTTATTTATTTCAAAATTTCTCTTCATGTGGAAAGAATTTTCTTTTTAAAAAAGAAGCATCTTATTCTTAGTTTATTTGTTTAAGATTCAGTATCTTTTTTTTTTTTTTCAGTGCTATAGATTGAATCCAGGATCTCCCACTTGGTAAACAAGTGTTCTACCCCTAACCTGCATTCCTAGCTCCAAAATATAGCTTTTTAAGTTTTCTTCTGCTCTCTGAACTATCTCTTTCCTCCAAGTTTTGTTTACTTATTATTGGTTTTCATCTTCACTTTCCACGTTGGAAGCTTCCTTCAAATATCCGGTGACTCTTGCTTGGCTAGTTACACTTAAGCAAGATGCTCTAAATAGCTTATTGTAAGTTCTGTGCATGAGGCTGGGTCTTATTGACTGATGGGCTTCCTACTAATCAAATGTAGGAAGAGATATTTACTGGGGGCCTCCAAGGATGGTATTAAAAACATGTAATCACTGACATGGCACAGGTTCAATCAGTGGACACTCGGGATGTACTGACTCTAAGCAACGCCTTTAATAATACTGTGTAATGATCAATATGCCTTTCTCTTGGACGGGATGGTTTCCCAGACTTCTCCACTCTCCTTTTTTGGGTGAGATGGGGATAATAGTTCTGCTGCCAAGGTTGGAGAGGTCACAGACATTTTCATGTGGACTTTTGTTTAATCTATCAGGTGTGTCTCAAAACCCTGGGGCCCAGAACTTTTCAGATTCAATATTTGCAGAATCTTTACTTTCCTGTCTTCTTCAGGTAGGTTAACCACTTGGCTTTTGGTGTGGAGAGAATGCTTTGGGTCTGACTGATTCCTATTCGGACATCTTTCTGAATCCATTCTTCTGTTCCATCCTTCATCTTTACCTTCAGAGACGTACCTGAAGTCCAATTGACTCCAACTCATCTGTGGGTTTTTTTTTTGTACAAATTGTCTTGCTTCTTTTTGGCATCATCTCTTCAGACATTAAATTTAGCCCTTTCTGATCCATTAAACCAGTCACTAGAGGCCTTCCTTCTCTCTTCCTTCCATCTACAAACATTGTTTGCCATAATTTCTTTTCCATTTCTCTTTACTCTTACTGGTATACCTGTGTGGATGCTTAATTTCCTTTTAAGTTTTTAGTAACATTTTAAAATAAGATAAATATGTAAGCTTAATCCATTCTATTTAACCATAAGTTTTGCATTTAAATTCATAATATATATTTGGTATTGTTTTGTTTGTTTGAGACAAATTCTCACTATGTAGTCTCTCAAATGCAGGGATTATAGGCTTGCACCACTATGCCTGGCTCTCATGAGACATTTTTAATCATAATTAGTTTTGACTACAGAGTTACCAGCATTTATATGTTCCCCCAAAACAAAATGAAGATTGATAATATGTTTTCATTCTGTTATGCTTCACCACCTCCAATCTGGATCATTTGAAATTTTAATTCCACATTATAATAAAAATGACTTTTAGTATTATGCATCAATGATTTAAAATGATGTAAGCTTAATAATATATTTTAATTATTTTTTCTTGCTATGCTTTCTTATATTCCATCTTTCCCGTCTTGGCTCCTTAGCTCTGTTGGAATACAAATTTGAATGCTTGTGCTCATTTCAGCTGATTCAGGTTATAAGAGGTCACCCACAGGGACTGTGCGGACAGGACAGGACAGGACAGCTTGCTCAGAGGAGATCTGAGCACTAGCTGGTCTCAAGGGTGTCACTAGGGACCTGTGACAATGAATTTCCCCCTCTCTTTGGTCTATTTTAGCCTGTGGTCAATCATGGTTCTCTAGCTCAACATAATACAAGAGGTAGGGGGCTGGCTGACCTGCCCAGTTGCTGAAAATGCACTGAGAAATTTAAACACTAAAACAATTGCTCTTTGACTTCCTTCTGCTCAGAAGTTCCCATAGTCACTCTCACCTCCAGCTACTTCTCACCTGCGTGTGTTTCTCTGGTCTAGTTGCACTATGAACTCAGTCCTATCTGCTCTATATCTTTTATGATTATCTCATGGTCTTCACTGTTGACATCCCTCCTTATTTTCCAGTGCTGTTATGAGTTATAAAGGTATTTGTTTATTTGATTATGTCAGAGTAATTGGAATGGAAAAGAATGTATGTTCAGTCTACTCTTTTGCTCCTATTTCTGAAAATACACACACACACACACACATTTAACATAAGGTCCCAGTTAACCAACTTACCTGTAATTATTTACTGTTTCAAAAAGAAAATTCATTTGGTCTTCTTTCCTTTGTTCTTGTTTGTTTTATCAATCTGTTTCTCTCTCTCTCTTTTTTTAAATTTTAGTCTAACCTGAAGGCATTTTTAACTAGTCTCAAACAAAAAACAACAACAAAGTCTGAATTCTGATATTACTTACTATGTATACTTTGCCAAGTGGCTAAGAATTGCATTTGCAGTGTAGACTCCTCACTGTTACTAAAGGCATCTGTAAAGACATAGTACTATGAACAGAGCCAAAAACCTACAGTGGGAAGAGTGTTGTCCAAAACAATTTTCTTTAAATGCACTTATCTCTAAAGGACTATATATTCCTTCAGGGAGATGGATATCATTTCTTCCGACAATTTTAGTTGGCAATAACCCCACTTTCATGAGCTGCATTATAAAATTGGCTAGATAATTTAATCAGCACAAAGAATAATTAATATAAAGTTATATTTTTCTTTTTGTTTCTTTCCTTTCTTTTTTCTGTTTTCTTGATTTTTTTTGTTTGTTTTCTTTTCTTTCTTTCTTTTTTTTCTTTTTGAGACAGGGTCTTGCCATGGGACCCAGGCTGGCCTCAGGTTTGTGATTCTTCTGCTTCACCCTTCTAAATGCTGGCATTACAAGGCATGCATCACCAGTCCTAGCTGAAAGTTATGCTTTCTACAAAGCACATTATTTTTAAAGAGGTATTTCTGTATTCCTTTGAAAACATTTTTGTTTTTTTGAGGCAGAGCCTTGCTATGTAGGTCTCAGACTCACTACTTAGCCCAGATAGCGCTCCCAACCCCCAACCCCACCTCAGCTGCCTCCGTGCTAGAATTATAGGTTTATGCCACTGTGCTTGGCTATTTCTGTACTCTTAAGGGTAAATTGGTTTCATTTTTTGGTGCCAATTATTCCTTTTGCCAAGGAATTTCACCTCCAAAACTACAACATAAAGCCTAGGCATTTTTTGCATTGGAGATAAGGTTATGGTTGATGTAATTGCATTGTGTGAAGTAGCTGTGTGTGATAGTGTGGGGGTTACCTAAATTAATGTAAATCTCTTAGATTAAAGAAATGATACTTCATTTCTTTAAGATTTGTATCTGATGAAACCTACCTACAGTTCCACTTCCATAGCTCATATAGATTCAGGAAAATAGCAACATGTGAACAATATTTTATAAAACAAAAAGATCTTTATGTGGTAATACATTTAGCAATTTAAAGTCTCTTCATTGGAACTATATTTATATCAACCTCTCAAGACATGTCTGATGTCCGTGCTCTTGGTGAGACTATTTTTCTCTTGCTTTCTGCCCAGGATTCATGTACTAACACACCTGTGATTCATGGTACTTCTAGATTTGACGCCGGGCCTCCTTTGCTGTGTATATTATCATCATGCCAGATTGCTCCATCCTGGGACATGTGCTGATTCTTGTTCAGATTTTGGGGCAAATAATAAAAAATGAGAACTAAACTGCTTAGGGTATTTTGCCACTGCAAGAAACTTAAAAGATAATTCATTCCAGGTTTTTCATTGTTTACATGAGAAAATTAGGCCCAGAAAAAGAAATTCCTGGTTACATTTTTGTAGCTGGCTTGCACTAACCTATTGCAGTAGAGGGGGTGGGTGTCACCAAAGGTGGGATAGGTTTCATGGATCTTTTCTCCTGTCGTTGCTTTGAGTAACAATATTCAAGTGAATAGGATACAAACTCTCAGGAGATCTAAGCATGTTCGCAGCTCTAGAACATGGGTAATTTCATATCAAATTTCTGCCTTGTTTTTGAAGAAATTTATACTTTAAGTCATTTTTTCAAGTTGTCCTTTTTTTTTTCATCAACTATAACTGAGCTTATGGTATTTGAGTACCTAAAATAAGCTAAGTTGCTAGGGTAAACCCTGAATTAACCACAATATGGAATATACATGAAAGACACCTTGGAAAAAGATGTTTCTTGCCAAAGACTAAGTATAATAATATAATATTTACTTTAAGTCCCTGAAAGAGTTCTGGTTTATTCAACTTAGGGTTTTATGTTTAAACACTAAACTGGTTTTTTTATATAAAATCAAACAATCCCATGAATATAAGCAGAGTACCTTGAGTAATCCACTGTGCTTTGTCTGAAAGCGTTTTGTTGGGGCTGAATTGACAAAGAACAGATTTTTTTTTCGGTTTGTCATGTAACACTAGCAGTGGAAAGGTAGATTACTATTTGTGATCCCGTGCTGCATAACGATACTTTAGGCAATCATGGACTGTGCATATGCTGATGGCCCCGGAGATTATACTGCCTAGTGATGTCATGGCTGTTTTGGTTTGTGCGCGCTGTGATGTTTGTGTGATAACACATTTCTCAGACTGTATTCTTCCCATTAAGCAAAATATTTGCCTTATTCTTTTAGTGTATATATATGCTTCTGTATGTCTGTGTGTGTGTGTGTGTGTGTGTGTGTGTGTGTGTGTGTGAAAGAGAGTGCTTCTTTGAACTCAGAGAGCACACTTTAAAAACAAACCACTACCTCTTTGGTAAATTAGCACTCTTAAGAAAAAAAATCAGAGTTCATTGCGATTTGTTTAGAAGGAGAGAGCTCCAAGTTGGGAAACTTGAGCTCTATTTACAGTAGCACTTAGGTACCTAATACTGTGATACTGAGCAAGTCATTTGTCTCCTCTGGGACCCATTCCTTGTCTTAAGATAAGAAAGAATAAGATTTCATTGCAATCTTCCTTCCCAACTCTGAAGTTTCATAATTCTTCGAAATAAAATGAGTGTTCTTAGTTCACTGATTCTCACAAAACAAATGGACAATGTTTATTAGCTTTAACCTTCAGAATACTTGTTACATCATTTTCTTCTCTGGAAGACATGCATGTGAAGGTAACCCTAATTACAGGACACTGCCCATATTGAAAAATAATTTTTTTCTTCATTAAATTAGCAAGCTTTGTCTTTTGGGAGAATAACTGGCAACTTTTTGAATATTAGAGCCAAATTTTCAATCAGACTTAGTTACCAAAATAAGCACATCATACAATAAAGATTTGAATTGACTATTTTCTTTGAGAGGAATATTTTAGTTTATACTCATCTCTGTGGATCTGTAATTATTTGGTTACCTTTTTTATACCAGACTACAGGTTCCAGGAGGCAAGGATCATTTCTGCTTAGTTCGCAATTTAACCTTGGCATTGATCATGAAGCCTGGCACCTAGCATGCGTTCAATGAAAGAAGAAATGTAGTTCAATAAGCTGACCAGGGTGGTTCTACATCAGAGGCCAGATGTCATTCTGGGATTATCCAAGAAATGTCAGTCAAGAAATGCATGGCTCACATAGAGTCTTTCTGAGTTCTCCAGATTGTGTTGCTGATAGAGGAAACATTTAAAATATTTTTTTCTCTTTTTGGAAAAGATTAGAGATGACATTAATATGGCATGACAAGTTTTCTACAGATACTAGGAGTTAGTATTTAAATATTACCTATCTTTGCTACTATGACTAGTGAAAGGTTGTTTATAAACCAGGCTCACGCAGCTTATTTGATGCCTCTTCTTGTCACTTTCACGGAAACTTGTATGCGTCTGTATTGATCCTTAACCGCTATCTGTGAGAGTACTTGGGCAGGCCATCTGACTCATCGTGTGCCACAAAGATGGTGATTCACTCCAATAAGCCAGAATCAGAGTTGAATGAAGGTAAGGTTAGAATCAGGATAAAACTGATGGTTGCTGGATCTGCTGATAGAAGCTACTATGCAAGAAGGGACAGTGGGGACTACACTTCTTTCAGTCTCTCCATGCGGTGATAGCATGTCCAAGAAAGGTGGCAGCCTCATTATGCACAGATTTATATTGTCCCTCAAAAATCAACTGTAAACACTTGAAACTTGGATGCCATATGACAAGAAATATGACACTTGCTTGAAGAGTCTTGCAAGGATTAGGGTAGGGTAGCATTGAGAGAAAAAAATAATGCAACCCTCCTCGCTTTTTTTTATTCCTGTCTACCCTTCTCCTCTCCCTTTCCTCCTTCATCTTCTATTTCACTCTTTTCACAGGGAATCAGGATGCTGTAATGACAGAGGTTGGGTTTTAGAGTCAGGCAGCTATTATCTAAACTCTTGACTTTGCTATTTTTCTTTCGAATCACTGTAATGTTTCTGAGGCTCAATTTCTTATGTGGTAAAAAGTTGATACTAATACTTATATCTTAGAATTATACAAGGCTTACATAACACAGCAAAAGCTCATATTTATTAAACACCAAATATATGATCATCTATGACAATCTTCACAATAACTTTGCTAGTAAAGTGTGTGATGCATGGTAGGTGACATAAATAACACGGTGAGGTATAGGTCATGCCATCCTCCTCCACAGTCCCTGCTCCCAAAGTGAAATGAGACACTCAGTATGTGCTCCTTGAGCATATGCCATGCAGCTGGTATTATGTATGCTACTCAGAGGAAAAATGAAGACCAAAGAGCAAGGCACAAGGGCTAAAGCGTGTGTGTGTGTGTGCATATATTTGGCTGTTGTACTAGGGCTTGAACTCAGGGCCTTGGGCTTGCTAGGCAAGTGCTCTACCATTGGAGCTACACCCCCAGCCTCTTTTACTTTTGGTATTTTTTGAATAGAGTCTCACTTTTCTGCTCATGTTGACCTGGATTGTCATCCTACGTATGCATCCCCAGTAGCTGGGATGACAAATAAGTATCACCATGCCTAGCTTTTATTGGTTGAAAGGGCATCTTGTGAACTTTTTGCCTGGGCTGGCCTCAAACTACAATCCTCCAAATCTCCTCCTCCCAAGTAGTTAGGATTATGGTGTGAGCCACCTCACCTAGCTGCTAGCTGAGGGGGTTATAATAATTTAATAAGGTTGATGTATAAAAAACATAATCACAACCCATAACTGAGTGTGATGAGTTCTTTGACTGCAGGAAATACAGGCTGGGTGTTTTATGAAGAGATCTGAATTATGATTTGGGGAATTCAAGGAGGGCTCCCTGGAAGGAATATCCCATTCACATGGAAAACAAGGGAGAAGTAAATGAGTATTGGAAGTGGGAGCGTGTTCTAAGAAACTAAATATGAAAAGAGGCTATGACACCTGAGAGAAACCAAAGCAGATCATTCTTGAATCTCAGGAGCTGAACTGAGAACACTGAGGCTGGTGATGAGCAGGGCTTCTAGGTCATGAGAAGTACCAGGACTCATCTAGCAGAAGTTGTCTGCTCTCAGACTACCTTTTAGGTGTTAGTGAGTTCTCAGCTTGGTTGGGGAACAACCATATACTGGGGCCACTATATGAGTAGGAGCATGGTTATGTTGCCACCCCTTGACCCTTGTGTAATCTATTGAGTTGTGTTCCTAGTCTTGGAAAAGAAGGACTCATCTTACTGGTAACAAGATAGGCCTTGTTGGTCAGTTGGCTGTCTCTACCTACCATTCTTATCCTTTCAGAGGGGTGTTGGACCATGGGGCAAGGAGTCTCTTGTCAAGGTTTCTTCTGGCCAGCACTTTGCAGTCTGCAAAGCCCTATATGCAGGCTCTAGGATCAGAGGATGGCTGATCCAAATTCAACTCACACCACTTGGCCTCTGGGAATCTCAGTGCCTTTGGAAAACCTAAGCAAGCAGACTCTGCGACATAACCTGATTACCATTTCACTTTTCTTGGGAACAGGAAGAGAAATGACAGATAGATCAATAAGCTAGGTGGAAGACTGATTCATTTATTGACTCATAGATAGTTTATCTTTGAGCTAGTGCCACAGAAATGGCTATCTTTGGAGCTGGGTCTGCCTTCAAATGCTGAGAAAAGCCTGAGTTATGTCCAGGGTTCAGAGATGGGAAGGCAAAGATCCAGTTCGCAAATTCTCTGCCAGCCTTGGTTTTCCTGGGCAGTCCAATGCTAATTAACTCTGGGTAAGGCAACCATGTATTTATTATCTACATCAAGACATTTTAAGAGTGAAAGGAGCTGCTATTAATTAGTGTACTGGGACATTGCACTTAAACTGGAGATGTTTTAGGCAAACCAGACATATGGTTGCCCTAGCCTTGTGCTTTCTGGTGGTCAGATGGTGACTCCCTAGTTAGTTGTGACTGTGCTTAGAGGGGAACTTGGGGCCAAGATATTTCTGGATCTTTTTTCTGGCCTTGTTTTTTCGTGCTCCCAAAAGCAATTTTTGGAACATTCTTTATTTTATGAGATTGTCACATGTCTGAGGGGTCAATATCGGCTATTTTAACACAAGCCAACTGATTTCTATACAAAGTAAAGGAATGGAGTGATAAAATGGGGAAGCTGAAGGGAAAGTAATCCTGATGAGGAAAACTTGAGCTGTATCTTTAGGCTTCATATAATTCATTATTAATTAGTAATGGACTTTTTTTTTTGGCAGTACTGGGGCTTGAACTCAGGACCCTGTGCATGCCAGGTAGGCACTCGACTACTTGAGCTACACCTCCAGCCCATTCTGTTATTAATGAGAATGTGGAGGCAGAGATGTCATTTTCTTTAAAGCATCTGCTCGTAGATTGCTTATTGTGTGGTGTGTTATGGCACAAGGCTACATGGATAGGAATAGTTGTTTGTCCAGAGATGTGACAAGGAAGAAAACATCTCACTTTCAACTACCAGAAAAACTAGCAAGTACTTTCTTGATTTGAGTTGTTTTCTTCTAAACATGTTTCTTAGTAAAATAATTATAAAATGTCAGTTTGCTGTGAAGCCAACAGCATCATAGTTACAGAATTTTTCTCTACCTCAAATTAACTAGGTTGTGGGAGAATTTGGTGACCAAGTGCTACTTCCGTTTTGCATGCCTTCCTGCTAATAATATTTAAAGCATTTTTAGCACTTAGTCCGTAAGTAGAAATTCTCAATTTGGGTTGATCTTTCCTCTCAGTGGACACCATTTTGCTGGCCACAGGTGGGGGTGCTTAGTGCTTAGAGGCCAGGGAAGTTGGTAAACATCTTACAAGACGTTGAACAGCCTCCCCCCGCACCATAAAACCAAATTAACTATCTGCCTTCAAAGGTCAGTAATGTGGAAGTTGAGAAACTACTCTGCAGTATCTTAATCATTAGTTAATTAATTCACTCGTTATTTTTTGAGAACCTACTGTGTGGAAGACATTAATGTAGAGGATACAGCAATGAACAAATCTAGAAAAAATTCTGACTCTTTTGTTGCTTTGAATTTTAGTAAGAGTAACAGATAACAAACAGATGAAGAACTAAAATATTGAGTATTTTGGAAAGTTCTAAGTACAAAAGAACAAAATAAAGCTAGGAAAGGATAGGGAATGTTGGTAAGGAACAGCTTGAACCCTTCACATCACTTACTAAGGTGAGTTTATTTCTTGCTATTTAGGAATGAAGCAGCTAAGTCTTAGGAGGTGAAGTTCTTGTTCAAGAAGTATGCTGGTACTGAGAGGAAAGGCTGGGACTTGACATTGGATTTTCCTGACTCCTTAGGGTCTAAAGTATTATTTTTACTGTGCTATTTTATATATTATCACCAGAAACCAGGATTTTCTGTGATTCTTTTGATGAAATTCTCATTTCTTAACTCACAGATAACTACCTTTAGTTCTACTTTCCTTTCGAGCATCTATGTGTCTGTCGTTCTGAGCATTCCAAGACTGTATCTTTTTCCTGGGCTCAATACCATCATTAAGTATGCCCCAAACTGTCTGCTGTTTAAAAAAATAAAAACAAAATCGGGGTGTGAATTCAACTTAGTGGCTGAGTGCTTTCCTAGCATGTGTGAAGCATTAGGTTCAACCCCCAGCACTGCAACAAAAAAATAAATAGGTACCAAAGTATACACATGAAAACAAAATGCTAAACTCCTAACTTCAGTCCTACATGTCCTCCGGCCTCCTCTCTCCTTCTTTTCTAATAAATTTAAAAAGATGCTCTGTATGTACTGTCTCTACCCCTTCACAGTCACAATTTACTGTTTTTGAGTCAGGGTTCCTCTATGTAGCCCAGGCTGGCCTCAAAATCCAATCTTCCTGTCTCTGCTTCCCAGGTGCTGTGATTGCACGAGCATGCTATCATGCCCAGCTCCTAATTTACTTGTAATAGGACCTGCCCTTCGAGGTCCATTAATGACCTCTTAAACCTCAACTCTGTGGACTTTGCTCTGCTTCTCTACCTTTTCTAACTTGGCCTTCAGTCAGCTCTGAAGGCTCATGCTAGCTCCCCCTCCTCTATCCCCCTTTCTGATACACCTCCTCTCTCTTGACTCAGTTTTAAGTTTCTGTGATTTCCTTCTGCCTCTTAAGTTTTCCTTCATGGATTTTTCTTCTCTGTCTTCCCTTTATTAACAGGTTTCCTTCAGGGTCTTATCCTCAGCTTTCTGTGCTTTTCAACCATGGCTTGTACAGATGTTTTGTTTAGGCTAATCCCAAAAATCTGTGACATACTTCGTAATTTTCTGAGACATGAATGGATTTGGGTGTGAGAACAGAGGGATGTGCAGTCCTGTCCAGTCACTCAGAATTCACGTTAACCAGGCTGGTGGAACATGCCCATCATTGCAGCAATTTTGGAGGAGGACATAGGGGGATATCAAGTTTGAGGCCAGCATAAGTAAAATTAGCAAGATCCTACCTCAAAAATAAAACAAAGCAAAGCAAAGCAAACCAAAACACAAACAAAAAATACAAATGGAGGGGCTGGGGCATGAATCAAGAGATAGAACTCTTGCCTAGCTTAGCATGTACAGGGCCTGAGTTCAATCCCAAGTACTGAAAAAAAAAAAAAAGAAAGAAAGAAAGAAAAAGAAAGAAAGCAAAGAAAACAATGTTGCTTAACTCAATTAAATGAATATTATAGCATAGCATAGACCCCTTCAACACTTTCTGTGATGACAGGGAATACCTAACTGGTCTCTTTAATCCCAATTTAGGTCCATTCTTTACTCTTGCCATACTCTCCTTTCCAAAAGGGGGAACTGATCATGATTCAGCTTTTACCTCCTTCATCTCTCACCACACAGGCCACATCCATTTACATTTTCATGCTACTGCACAGCCTTCCATCTGCCTAGAATGCCCTTCCTACCAGCTGATTCCTCTTTGTTCTGCAGGGCTCATCTTAAACATCACTTTTGTGCCCCTTCCCAGACGTCTAGACAAAGTTCTATTGCATACATACCCACTGTCTCCCACATCCAGTTAGGTGGTGCATGGTGAGCACAACTAAGGGAATGGAGAGGAAGACTCAAGAGCACAGTTTCTGTTTCCAAGAGTATTGCTCCATGCTGCAAATACCTAGTTTTCTTGTTTTACAGCTGCCCACCCTCCCAATTCCAAATTTAAAATCCCTGATGCTAATTTGTCGTGTAACTCTGTATATTTACTTAATCTCTCAGAGCTGCCATTTTATCAACTCAAATTCTGTCAGGTATTATTCTCAGTCTATCTCAAGAAAGTGTATAATGGGCCGAGGGTGTGGCTCAAGCGGTAGAGCACCTGCCTTGCAAGTGCAAGGCCCTGAGTTCAAACCCCAGTATTGCCAAAAATACAAAAACAACAAAAAACACAGACAAGAAAATGTATAAAATTCTTTGCTTTCTCCAGGAGGAAAGTGTCAAAAAAACAAAGGAAAAACAGTCATTTATTAAAGATTATATATCATATTTTTTAAACAAACATTTTATTTAGCACTCAGCAAATTGTAACTATTTCCAGAGAAAAATGTTAACCCTGTGTATCTTTAAAAATTGAAGTCACTTATGATATAACAACACTTTGTCGTGTAATTTTCTCTTGTACACAAGATGACTATTCATCCTTTTCTCCAATTTCTCTTTAATTTTTCTATAAAAACTAAGACTTGCTTTTTGCTTCTTTTTTCTTTGCTCTTTTCTTCTTAAAGTGAAAGTTTGATGTCAGAAGGAGATAAAACTTAAAAATTATATATGCTTGATCTTGATTCAAATCTATCTTAAATTATCAGCATCATTTACTGTCACAACCTGAAGAAAAGTAGTGAAGCAGTAAAGATGGAGGCATTAGAAGAAAAGAGAGAGAGATAAACATGAGTCATTTACTTTATTGTTTAAGCTTTAGAATGGAAGTCATCTTTCAGAAATATCATTTTAGTGGAATAAGTAAATGTGTGGTAGAATAAGTAAATGATTGGAACAGAAAGTAATGCAAGAGGAAGAGTTGCAATTGAAACATCTCTTGTTCACAACATCTTTGTACTAGTGACACTATCATGGAATATCTTCATGCATGGAAAACTAATGGTTGGATACTGAGGGTGGAATAGGAAGGGGAGAAAACATGAATGTAGTGGTTACATTACCTGTATTGTGTGTTTATGTGATTTCCTCCATCCAGTTCTTCACTAGCTTTATGAAGTATATTTTTGTATTAAGGAAATGAGAATTCAATACAGTTAGTGGTAAGTTGAGTTGAAAGGAAACCTAGGATTTTTGGTATGGCTTAAACACCATATCACACTGATGTCTTGTTATATAGAAAATAAGTTTCATGGCCTCAAGCAGTTTATAATCCAGAAAAGAAATACAAATGTCTTTGGAGAAGGTAGAGTTGGTACACATTATTTATCCTTGAAGTGCTGTAAAAATAACTCCATTTAAGTGATTATGAACATTCAGTCTTACAATTAGTAAGGTAACATTTTGAACTGTTTTTTTTTCCCTTGATGGTCATGCAGACATAGAGAGACATTATTTTGCTAATGATTTTTTTCCAGTAGGTACTGTGAATGTTACACGGGTTTTGAAGTCATTCACTTTCAAACCCTTTGCTCAGTGTGTGAATTTGGCCAGTTATTTAATCTCTATCAGACTCAGTTTCTACTTGCAAAGTTGGGATGATGATACTTACATTATAGGATTGCCCTAAGGATTAAAGAAGTACCTTATCATGTTCTGTCCTCAGCAATAATGGTTGAATGATTTGTGGCAGTCACCATTATTGGTATGTATTTTGATGTACCTTGGACACATTTGATGGGAGGGCTGGCCATGGCTCTGGTTGGAGACCCTGCACAAACTGACCAATGGCCATTCAGCCTGGCGTTTGCACCATAGTACCAAGTAATGGATATGAAGAAGGGAAATTCTGGGAAGAAGGAACCAAGAGTCTCCTTAAATTATAGCTCACCATTGATATTTATGGGTTCTGCAACTGCAGATTCAAGCAACCACTGATCAAACATATTGAAAGAAAAGTTGCATCTGTACTAAAGATGTGCAGATCTTTTCTTGTCGTTACTTCCTAGACAATACAGCATAGTAACTATTTACATAGCATCTACATTAATCTAAGTATTATAAGTAATCTGTATAGGTTGTATGTGAATTCTATACCATTTTACATAAGGGACTTAAATCTTGAGGTCCTAGAAACAATTTTCTTTGGGCCAAGGGCAAAATCAAGCCAAGAAAAAATGGCAGGAATTTATGGAGAGAAAGTAGGCAAGGGGCTGGTGTGGGACAGGAACATTTCTTCTTAAATGAATAGTACCTGGGTGAATGGTCACAAAATTTTCTTCTTTCTCTTCCAACAGACCAGCCTTACAAACACAAATCAGAAAATGAAGGGACATGTTTTCTCTCTTTTGTTTCTCTCCCTAATGTAGTACATTTTTTAAAAGTTGTTTCACACAAACCAGATTAACTGTGAAACAAGTCACATTCCATCCAAACCAATCCACATGAAGGTGAAAGGAATAATCAGGTTCTCATTATGCAAAATGGTGCTCAGTTAATTTATTGCACTACATTGAATAATAAGCTGTTAGGCTCCACATTACTTTTCCCACGTTAGATCAAATAGCTTATTGCTACTACAGCTTATTTCATATTGCATAAAATTTGGATATATTATAATGGAGTAGTTATTAGTCCATTATAAGAGACAGGCTTAAGTACTTCATTTATAGAATCTCTCCATTTGGAAAATGGTAAGGGAGAAGATGAAATGCAAACAGGGTAATGAACAGAGGGGATTTATGTGCACTGCCCAGGCCAGCTGTGCTGTGGGTGGCTACTGGCTTCTGTGCACGAACCTGGTACCTCAGAGAAAACCATTTCCAGTGGGAAGAAAATCCAAGGAGAGTTTATGTTCTTTCTCAGGGAAGTGTTGACATTTTAATTACTTTCTATTTTCTTTGGGTCTACATTTGAGAATTGGAAGCAAATTAGAAAAATAAAAGTTGGCTTTATTAGAATAAGATGAATTGACATTCAGGCATGAGCTGGAGAGAGTCCAGGTTCGGTGCTGGATGCATTGGAGTCTTCAGCAGGATCCAGAGAGCCATTGGAAAACTCACCAGAAGAATTCTTGCCTGGTCTGGGTTTATCATCCCAGGGAGAGATCCTCTTGCAATCTAATCTTTTCCTGCTGTGTTTCACTTTTTAATTTGTTTCTTTTAAACTTAAATGGGTTTGTGAGGTAGGGCAGAAGTGTAAAATAAAAAGAAAATGGTAAAGGAGATTGGGGCGAGAGGGGAAATGGGTAGGTGTGTTTAGAATTATTGAGTTTTGAAGATAATCTATATTTTTGAAATCTCATAAGAGGAAAATGTCTTTGGAAGTGAAGGTGAAGCCAGAGTAAATGGCTATGATATATTTGCACTTTTTCTCTCTGCACCTGGAGTTGCCTGGAATTGAATACATAAATATTTAACAAAACCAGGGTGCCCACATATATGTTCCAGGATTAGCAAGTCTTGATACAAGATTGAAATTAAAAAAAAAAAACTTTGAGATGCCTGTAAGGGTGCCATCTGAGGACATAGGCCATCCTTGTTCTTGTCTACCCTCCCCAGCCTTGCTAATCTCCGGAGACACCACTATGTTGAGTCCAGTTAGTTCAGTAATAAGTGGATCAACATGATCCCTAAAACATTATCTAAGATAGTATAGGCATGGTGGCTCAAGCCTATAATCCTTGGAACTCAGGAGACACAGATGAGGAGGATCGTCATTCAAGGGCAACTTGGTAGAAAGTTCACAAGACCCCATCCAACCAATCACTGGGTATGGGGGTGCACACCTGTCATCTCCAGCTACTTGGGGAAACAAAAATAGGAAGATTTCAGTGCCGGTTGGCCCAAACATAAAGGGAGACCCTACCTAAAATATAACCAATACACAGAGAAAAGAGTAGTAGAGTGTCTGCCTAGCAAGTGCAAGGCCCTGAGTTCAACCCCCAGTACTGCCAGAAAAAAATTACCTAAGATCTTCTATGTGCCAGGTGCTTTAAATAGACTATTTAAACTTTCAGAAAAACTCATAAAGCAATATTATCTTTAGTACAGATACTATTTTTTCTGTTGGGAGTGTAGCTCAAGAGGTAGAGCATTTGTGTAACAAGTGTGAGGGCCTGAGTTCAAACCTCAGTATGACCAACGAGAGAGAGAGAGAGAGAGAGAAATTGTTATTTCTGCTTTTTAAATGAGGAAACTAAGGCTTTGTAGATTAAGGAAACTTCTAAGTTACATAAACTTTTATTATAAAACATTTCAAATATATACAAAAGAAAGTAAATAGTTTAATGAACCACCATTCCTATTTACTTGGCCCATTCAGAGTCATCTACACTTATTCCTTGTCATCTAGTTCATCTACACTTATCCCTTTTCATAATTTTGAAGCAAATCCAGACATTATTTTCTTCCATCAGATGTCTTTCAATATGTGTGTCTAAGAGATAGGAATTCTTTATTTTTTGGGTGGTACTGACGTTTGAACTCAGGGCTTCATGATTGATAGACAGGTGCTCTACTGCTTGAGCCACATGTCCAGCCCAACATGAGGATTCTTTAAATTAAAATAACCACAATATCTCTATCACACTTAAAAGATTTCTAGTAGTTCCTCATCTCACGAAGCATGCAGTCAACTTGCCTTTTATCACCAGTTGTCTTAGAACCTTTTTTTTTTAATAGTTGAATGTAGAGCTACACTATATGTGATTGCTTGACGTCTCTCTAGGGTTTCTCTTCATCTGTGTGTCTCCTCTTCATCTCTGATTTGTTCTTGGAATTTTGAGGTGAAGAAATGTTTTCTTTGAACATTTTCTAACACTCTGGATTTTCTTGATTCCATTCCCTGAGGATTCTCCATTTTCCTGTAAACTCACAGGAAGAGCTGGAGATTTTATCAGATTTTGGTCTCATAGTTTTGGCAATACTACTTTCTTAAAAAATATTAATGGGTTTCATTTTGACATTTTCATACATGGCAATACTACTTCTTACATAGTAGATATAAGCAGTGGCATTTTCGTAAGTAGAAAAGTGTGTGTGTGTGTGTGTGTGTGTGTGCAATGTTTCTAACTTAAGATTTTCCCCTGGATCCATTAATTAGTTATTGAAAAGTGGGGATATCTTAATTTTATGATTTTTAAGAAACACACTTTTTTGTGGTACTGGGGTTTGAACACAGGGCGTTGCGCTTGCAAAGAAGGCACCCTGTCATTTGAGTCACATCTCCAGTCCAAAACCACATTTTTTTTTAAAAGAGCAGTTTTAGGTTCACAGCAAAATTGAGTGGGGAGTACCTGAAATGCCATATGTCCCGTGCTTCCCACAAATACCTCCCCTATTATCAACATCCCTCACCAGAATGGTACTTGTCTTTATCACAACTGAAGAACCTGCATTGACACGTAATTATCACCCAAAATTCATCTTTTCATTAGGGTTCACTCTTGGTGTTGTACTTTCTGACACACCCCTGCCACTGATTTCTTTTTCACTTAGTGACTGGGATACTTTTATAAAGAGATAGCTCCTTCTTCATTACCATTTGGTTATTTGAAGTAAAAGAAACCCAGGAAGAATCGGTTATCATTATATGTTATTTATTTATTTATTATTTATTCTAGCACAGTTGGTAGTAAAGGAAGGATGCAATATACCTTTATTCATAAATTAAGTGATATTGGTAGGTGTATTTGACCCATGTTAGGCTTTACTGCAAAGATCTTTTACAAAACAAAAGAAAATACAGTTTAGCAAAGAAGAAGACTTTAAAACACTGTAAGAAAAGTCTAAAGGAGAAAATCCCAGTACAGGTGATTAAGTGCTAAAGTGAATAGAGAGACAGTAGTGAATCACACATTTCTAGGACTCCCATGGAAAATGTTCATTAATATTCATCAAAGTATTCTTTCCCCTATACAGCGAGAAAAAGAAATAAAGAGGAACAATTTCTGAATCCCTCCCTCCAACCACGGAAATGATTTTAATTACCAATTCATCTGTTGGCAGACTCTTCTGGCAGATGTACCTGCAACTTGGAAAGATAACAAATGAACCAATTCCTTACTCTACAGTTGACACTGATAGTGCTTACTGAATTTGCTCTCAGAAAAGAATCCTGGGCAACAATACATCTGGCACTCTGCTCGAGGAATTTGTCATGTCGTTGACATGTTCAGCCTCCATTGTCCACACGTACCCTGACAGCAGGTTCTTTATATTTCAATGCAATTGCTGTCTGAATTAATATAATTAGAATGTAACTGCTATTCACTGCACAAACTCCTTATTTCCCAGAGTACAGATCTGATAGCATGTCTGAGCTCAAAATCTTTCCAGTGATAACTGGAGGAGAAGCAGATAATAAAATGACAGAACACACATTAATTCATCAGTTTTTAAGGTATTAACTAATGGGAATAAAGAATGAAAAGAAGTGTCTAATCCTCGGCATGTCTAAATGTAAATATCCTTCACGTTTACAAGCCTGTATGGTACTCTAATAACATCTGTCTGAATTGAGAGAAAGAAATGAAATCTAAATGTCTTCCAATATATGATGTAGAATGGATAATTCACGGATAGAATTACAGAATTCAGAGGTGGATGGATAACTTCATTCACTTTTTCCTGTTTCACATTGAACAGTCAGTATCACTAACCTAGCAACTGTCATCAAGTACATAATAAATTTGATAGTAGATTCTTAAATTTTATTCTTCATTGTTTTTATGTTCCTACAAATTCTTGACTATTGAGACAGTGGAAGATGACATCAGGAATTTTTTCGTTTTGAAAGGAAGATTGGCCCACATTCTCTTCAATAATTTGGTTCTCACTCAGAATGAGCATTTGAGAGCAACGATGACACTTCACTGTGTAGGCTGGGGACATGGCCTCTTTTCTGAAGAATTGTCTATGTTATGGACTGAATGTTTCTGTTCCCCTATTCATATGAGGAAGCCCTGACCTCCATTATGATGGTATCTGTAGGTGAGGCCTTAGGGAGATAATTAGATTTAGACGGGACCATGAAGGCAAGCCCTAAGATGGAATTAGTGTCTTTATAAAAAGTGGAAAAGAGAGCAGAGTGCTCTCTCTCTCTCTCTCTCTCTCTCTCTCGCCCTTCCCCCTCTTCTATGTAAAGACATAGGGAGAAGGAAATTATCTGCAAGCTAGGGAGGGACCCTCATCAGAGAACTGAATTGGCCAGTATCTTGATCTAGGGCTTCCCAGCCTGAAGTACTGTGATTAATAGATGTCTGTTGCTTAAGTTACCTAGTCAATGGTGGTTGCTATGGGAGCCTGAGCTAACTAAGATGGTGCATGCTAAAGTTTGGATAGCACTTGAGTGTGTTCTCAAAATCTCATGCATTGGAGGCTTGGTCCTCAATGGGGAATCATTGAGGTGATGGAATACTTAAGAGGTTGGGTCCAGTGTATGGGATTGATTAGGTCAGTGGTGACATGGCCCTCAAAAGGGATAATGCTAGGTTTTGGAGACTGAGTGAGTTCTTGTAAGAGTGAGTTGTTATAAAAAGAACAAGACTGGCCTCTGAATCCTTCTGGCTTCTTGTTTCACCATGTGGTGTCTTCCACACATACTCCTGCCATTTTATTCATTTTTTGCTCCTGCCATTGTGATGCCATATGTCATGAGGTCCTTATCAGAGCCTGCACAGATGGGACCACATGATTTTGGACTTTCTGCTCCAAAACTGTGAGCTAAGTAGATCTCTTTTCTTGATTAAGTACCCAGCCTCAGGTATTTTATTATAGAAACAGAAAATGGATACGTTAGTTCAACAAGCACCTACAAGGGACAATGCTTTTCACTTTCTTGTTTTACATAATCTATTGATTTTTGTGTGAAATTCTGTTATAGAAACTGCAGTTGTAGAACTATCAAGGATGTATAAAGCAGTATAAGAATAAGGCCAAAATTATGTGACAGATGAGTTCCAGTGATTTTTTTTTTCAATACTGGGGTTTGAACTCAGGGCCTATACCTTGAGCCACCCCATCAGCTCTTTTTGTGTGATGGCTTTGTTTCATGATAGTGTGTTGTGAACTGTTTGCCCAGGCTGGCTTTGAACTGCAATCATCCTGATCTCTACCTTTTGAGTAGCTAGGATTATAGGCATGAGCCACTGGCACCCGGCCACCTTGCTTTTTTTGTTTTTTGAGACAGGGTCTCAATATGTATCCCAGGATGGCTTTTAACTTGCAATCCTCCTGCCTCAGCCTCCCGCGTACTAGAATTATAGGCATACATCGCCACACCTGATGCCTACCAGTGGCCCTTTTAATTTTAAAGCAAGTACATTTTATAAACCAAATATATAATATTAAAGAGTTATAGAGCCTTGAGTATATCTTTATAAGGTTGGATGTACCCTTTCGGTTGGCATCTTGAACAAGTCAGGAGTGATACCTTGGCTACAAGTTGTCCTATGAAACATTTTCTTTATTTCTTTCAACTTTGAGGAACCG
Organism: Castor canadensis; assembly: GCF_047511655.1. NCBI lineage: Eukaryota > Metazoa > Chordata > Mammalia > Rodentia > Castoridae > Castor > Castor canadensis. Next base: position 130,113,224 of record NC_133393.1, on the reverse strand, counting down.
ATCATCATTTCCACTAACTAGTCCAGGGTTTTTCAGATTTGGGCTTTTCAGAACTGTGTGTATGTGTTTGGTGGCTGGGGAGCTTGAGGGGGAATTATTAAAATATAGATGCCTGTATTCCCCTAGGTAATGAGTCAGCGTTTCCAGCTGTGGTACCCAAATGATGTAAGCTGAAAACCACTCCATGTGCTTCTAATGCCTACCAAACTTGACACCCACAGACTAATATTCACTTCATTGATACAAATACTCAAGTCTACTACCTAGGAAGATTTTTCCATACATGGTATGTATCATTTACAAAAATGAATCCACTTAATTTATGTAATAGGAGATTCATTTCAGATGTTTGGGGCCAGCAGTTTTGAGGGGGACTGTTAGAATGCCTAGGCTACTCGTTCTCTCCCTAATGTACACATTCCCATTTCCTTTACCACAGCATGCTTACTTTCCTCATCTGCCTTTCCCCTTTGGCTTAGATAGAAAAATTGACACCTCCTAGTTTCAGACAACTTATTTTGCAAAGGAATGCAATAGAGATTTCTATTTTAATATGGAAAATTCTAGAATATAGGAAATAACTGTCCTTCCCTCCAATCTATCTGTGTTACTACTCTGGATACTGAGTAATATAGAATTATGACTTCTAAACACATGTTTAGGCATCCAAATACATACATACATGGAAAACATCAAGCTTGCAAGAAAGGATCATCCCCAAACATGAACACTCCAGGCATTTTGTCTTCATTTTTTCTAAGGAGTATCAAAGTCAGAGTTAAATGAGGGAGGTCTAGGAAAATCTCATCCCTAGACTCCTAGCTTCCACCAACTGCTGCCTCTGACTTTGTCTTTTTGCCTTCTTATTGGCCTTTGAGGAATTCTCACAGAAGTGGATAGGAAATGGATGGAGGATGAGGCAGAGACCATATCTGCTGTTCGACCAACGGATTGTTGGATAGACTTGTCATGAGGAAACCAGCTTGATTAATGCAAGGGAGGTAGAACAGGCTCCCAGGACCCAGCCTTCCCTGTTATTGGACTCCCTAGAGAACTTTATTCTCACGCTTACAGAATAAATTGATTAGTGAATCAACTAGGTGTAGAAAATATATAACAATTATATTCCAAAAAATAAAAATGGTAAGGGTTTGCTAAAATACATTCTGTAGAAGCATTTAGCAAAATGCCTAGTATAGAATAGCTATTAACGGAATTCATCTGAGCTAATGGTATGATTACTGATGGTAGCAGAAGGTGCAAATTATTAAGTACATCCTTTCCAGGCAAGCAGACTTGAATTTGAACCCCTTTTGGTGAAAGGCAGAATTATTGATACTGATAGTCCCAGCACTAAGATTACATGATAGTTTAAAAGAATTTGTTGAGATGTCTATAACACTATTATTACTGAGAAAAAGGTTTTGGTTATGTCTATTTTCATGATTCATTAACTGAAATCCTCTAATCCTTGCCTTGAGCTTACAAGTGTTTTTCTTATATGTAATAATGCTAAAAAATACCCTCAGAAACAATTAATGTTCTTAAGTAAGAAATCTTTGCAGTAATGTTCCATTTTGTCATTATATTTTTCCTGAAAAACCAATGAAGAGTGGCAGTTTTAAATGTAAAACAGTAGTTAGGCTTTACATAGATGACATTTTTCTAAAAGCCTAGAAGTATTTCACATTTGAAGAAAAACACCAGGTTCCCATGTTGGATCTGATTAAAATTCAAGTCTATACTAACATCTCATTACTTTTTGAAAATAGTGAACTAACTCTATGCTTTGTGAAAAATGCTCAGTGTTTGGCAGCACTGATTTTTGTGGAGTCCTTCAGGAGGTCGCCCTGGGACCCCAGAGGGTGGGGCTGCAGATATATCCCTGGTAAAACAGTCAGCACCTGAATGCTGGCCTTTGGTTTTTCCTTCCTTTCCCCTTTCCCATCCCTACATTGTTTCAGCTGCCAGTCCCTTAATACTTTCTCTCAAGCAAAGGAAAGGGAAGGGCAAAAAACGACTTTGAAAGAATAATATTTCTTTCTAGGGACCAAAATAGAACACTCAACACAAAACATCCTGTGTTCCCTTTTCATGGATGACATGCTGCCTGTAGTGACCAGTGAACTAAAAACCAGGGCTTGATGCTCAGGTAGGTGGTGTTGCCGTGGGCAGTTACCAATAGAGAAAACATTGCGTGGCTATTTTAAATTACAACCTGCCTTCCTGTTCTGTACTCCGATCTCCCTATCCTGTAGTGGGTTTCTTTTCTTCTTTATACTCATCACCTCCTAACAAGTGTTTATTATGTCTTTTGTTTGTTCTCTGACTCTCCTGGCCATAATGGAGGCCCACGAGAGTGAGCATCTTCGTTTTGCTCCTTGTTGGATTCCCTGTTTAAAAACAGCACCTGGCACAGAGTGTATTTATTAATACAAATTAATAAATAATTTGTAGCATGAGTAAGTGAACTAGTTTCTTCCACAGTGTCCTTTTCCACGTAGTTAGGGGGAAAGGAGTGGTAAAAATATGGTAGCACAACATTCTGTAAATGGGTTGATACCTAGTAGACACATTTGAGAATATAGGTCTATTTGGAGTTTACAAACCTTAGTTGGTGAAGAAGAAAGAAATAAGAGTTGAATGAAAGGGAAGCATTCCTTTGTCATTCTCTATCTTTTACTCTGCTTTTTTTCTCTTCCATTGAGTACCCACACCCAATGTAGTACAGGAGACCCTTGGTATCTGTGAGTGTATGGTTCCAAGATTATTGGCTTGAGGAAAACCTGAGAATGCTCAGAATGCACAGAACTCAGTACTCTAAAATTATTCAAACTTATCTGTACCATATGTGCAGTAGGACTGAACATAATAACTGCATGGAGTACTGTCACAAAATTACTGTTGCACTCATTAATATTGCTCATAAAAGGAGTTCTATTTCATGCTTTTTATCTTGAATCCTGAGGATGCTTGATTCATTTTTCTCATAAGTTGCACAACTTCTGCTAAAGACATTCCACTTTCAACAAATCTAAAATTTTCACTTTGTCACTTAAACATATTCAATTTGCCTTATTATTTGGTCACCATTTGCTTTTTGGGAGGCATATTTTCCCAAAATTAAGGGCAGGGAACCACTCACTAGTTTGTACAACAATTTAAACACAACTGATGAAAACATAGGACTGACTGAGAGCTACTCTGTGTCAACTGAGTTGTGTAATGTGGATGTAGGAGTTTAAAATTTTTGTTTATGAAATTTCTCTTGATTTTTAAGAAATTCTTATTTTTTGGCTGTGGTTGGTCAAAACCACTTGGAATACCTCAGATAGTATTTTGGGCTGATTGTATATATTTCTTTCCATATTGTCTACCTCTACTCACTAGAATGTAAGCTTGTTTTATTTGCCTTGAGACAAGGTCTTTTTATGTATCTACCCTCTGGCCAGCATCTGACACAAGAGAGTGTAGGCAGCCAACACATATCTGTTGAATATGTGAATGTTTGGCTGACTGTGTTGGCTATAGACTGCATTCATGCTTGGCCTGACTCAATATGACACTGTGGCAAAATTAGTCACTAAGATCACAGTTCTGCTAAAGTGAATGATGAGTGGGGAGTAGGGAGATTAGAAAGGGACCAAGATGATGAAGGTGCTGCTGACAATATTTTGAATTTGTCATATATATATGACATAAATATGAGTTTTATATATATATATGTATATATATATATATATATATACATATATATGTAATGACCATATGTGTATATCTATCCCTAATATGAGCCTAGGGATTGTAGTTTGGATCCTGAGTCACTTACCAATTTTCAGAATAATTCAACATAATTTCTTAATTTGTTGCTGTCATATTTTCACTATCTATAAAGTTAAAATGATGTAGGACCAGGTGTAGTGGTACACATCTGTAATCTCAGCTACTTGGAAGGTGGATGCAAGAGGATTGTGATCTAAGGCAGGTCAGGGCAAAAGTGCAAGACCCTATATGAAAAATAAACTAAAAAAGCAAAGGGTTGGAGGTGTGGCTCAAGTGATAGAGCAAGCTCAAAGTTCTGACTTCAATCCCCAGTACCTCCAGGCCCCCCAAAACAAAACAGAAAGAAAAACCACATAAACCAAAAACAGTATTACTTAACCTATGGATATAGTGAGAGAGTAAAAAAGTTCTGACACAGAATAGCTGGTCCGTAAATGTCAGTTGTCATCTTCATCATCAGTCATCATCAATGTCATCATCCAGGAGTTGGCAGACTCCAGTTGGTGAACCAAATCCAGTCTATGACCTATTTTCAACAAATAGTTCAGTCATTTTCTTATTGTCTATGATAATTTCATGCTAGAACAGTAGAATTGAGTACTTATGAGAGACTGTATGGCTTGCAAAACCTAAAATATTTGCTCTCTGGCCCTTTACAGGAAAGGTTTGGGATCCCTCATCTAGAATGGTAGTCAACTTCCAATAAAGTAAGCCCAGGGTCCAGCAAAGTGTGGTCAATGGTCTTTGGTGATCCACAAAACGCTTATTACTGGTCCATGACAAGGTAAGTACAGAAACTAAGAGTAAACATATAGAAACTTCTAAAATGGTATGTCATTGAAAACCATGTTTCTGATTTGGGTTTATGCAAAATGTTAGTTTTATGATAGATTGGAAAAAAACAAGAAATAAGCCTACTCTTATCCACTGGAATGGAATCTGGTATTTCGCGAAGGGTTTTGCTGTATCAGCAACTTAGTAGGAGATGTTCATGTGGTTACAGGTCGAAACATCTGGGAAACCATTAGGTGGGAATGACAAACGTGTCCTGAGATTGCAAGTGACTTGGGAAGGCTGATGAATAGGCACATTTAACAACGTCTGTGCAGATAGATGGGGCAGCCACCGTTCACTTATCAGCTAATACAGTTGTAATGTGTCGCTCCATATCTGAGAGAAGGCAGGCACCTTAGAACACTGTGGATGTCTCACATGCACATGTGAATTAATTCCCTTCTGAAGTAAATATATTTGGGCTTGATAGATCATCTTCTCTGAAGAAGAATAATCCACCAACTTTCCTGGAAATCTAGCAAAACAACTGTTCTGTTTAGCCTTATGTTTTTTTGCATACGTGTGTTAAAAAAAAAAAGAAGCAGACTGACTTTTTCCTTTTCTGTTTTAGAATCCGTTCCAAATAGTCAAGCCTGCCAGAAAAAACAGACAAACTCTCAAGAACAACAATGCCTATTATGTGTGGGGTAGGAGCTGCCAGACTTTGATTACTGGCCAGACATTAACTCTTTGCTGTCATATGGGAGAAACGCCAAGTCTGAATGTAGATATTTCCATAACTCTACAGTCCCTTATGGTGTGAGACCTCACAACTGGGAGAAGGAAGTACATGTCAAAGGCCACATCTCCTTACTGAATTCTGCTGTCACTCATTCTGCCAAGCAGAATCCATTGCCTCCGTTCTTCCCTTTGTGGGCTTGTCTGGTTGGTCCTGGGTGAAAAACTCACTGCTCTTGTCACCTGTCTTTCCTATGCTGTCTTGATGCTAGAAAGAGATTGTCAAATTCTGGATCACAGAGGAAAACCTGTGGGTTCCTTGAGGTGACCAGTCACAGTAAACTGCTGGAACAAAGGCTCTCTAAAAACTCTTGGGGAGTCAGTTTCTTGGCCTTTCGTGCATCTCTCTTGTAGATGGACAAGCATTGAGATTTCAGATAAACAGAAAGCAATGCAGTTTGCAGTAGGAAGGTGATAGTATGCATATGAGGACTGGTGTGTATATGTGTGTGCATGTGTGTGTGTGTGTGTGTGTGTGCATGCAGTGTGTGAATATACAGTAAACTCGCCTTATTCAGGTTTATTACATGTGGTTTTGACCAAGTGCTGTTAAAAAATAGAAATTTAAAGATAAAAAGAAATTTTAAAACCTCAAATTTTAAATTCGTGTGAACCCATTCCATGACTCAGCTAATGCAGTGAAGCTCTCTGTCCTGTTATCATCAGTTGTGTTCAAATTACTGTGTGATCTGATGAGTGTTTCCCTGCCCTTAATTTTGTGAAATATGTCTCCCCCAAAGCCAATGGTGCCCAAAACTGAGGGAAAAGTCATGGTAATCTTCCCAAGCTAAAAAGTACATGTAGAATGCTTAATTGAAGTGATGAGGTGAACACTATAGAGTTGTTGAAAGACAGCGTGTCTTTAGTGGAAGTTGAGGGGGTGTTTTGGGAAAAATGAATCAAGTATCCAAGGCATAGCACTGAATTCTATGCATCCTGAAGATTCTCAGTTTTTCTTCAATGGCAGTCTCTGTGGGATCATTTACCCATAGGTACACTGTATATCTTGCTGATATTTCATTTGTTCTTTCCCTTTATTCTTCAATGTATATTTATTGATAGGGTACTATGGGGTGGCTGGGAATGCCAAATTAAATTATGATCATATGATTCCATTTATCCAGCCCTTATTGTATGTCAGCATTATGCAATCATTTTACATTTGCATGCTTTAATTCTCTTAGTACTTTAAAAAACACTTTATGAAGAACCACCACTTTGCATATTAGTGAAATTCAGTTCCAAGGCTGGGGGTATGTCTGGGTGGTAGAATGCTTGCCTAGTAAATTCAGTTCCCCAAAATTCAAGGGCACACAGGTGGTCAATGTCAAGGCTGGGAGTCACATCCAGACATGTCTGATACAAATGCATTCTCTATTTACTTTGCTAAATTGCCTTCCCAAAGATGAATCAAAGGCTAAAAAGACCTTAACCTCCTTTTGTGGAATGAAAAAAAGGTATACACAATTGGGTACAAAATGCTGTGATTAATACTTCTGTTGAGAGCGGGAGAGGGTAGAGGAAGGGGGCACAGAGAAAACAGTACTTGAATTGTGCGTCCATGGCATGGGACTTCATGAGGCAGAAACAAGGAAGCGGGAGATCTTCAGCTAGGTCTGCCTCTGATATAGGAAAAATACTGTCCTTATGCAGAACAGAGATTTCTTCTAGAGATACTCCATCTCACAGAATGGAGAATGTGTGTATGGGAAATTCTTTTTCTTCTTTGTCATCCTTTGGCTATTGCCATGCCATACCAAAGAGGACACAGGGAGAAAGGGAACTCAGCTTGTGTAAATTGGAGATGGTCACTTCTAGGGAAGCCACAGGAGAGACAAAGGTAACTGGAAGCCTCTGCTCATTAATATGATGGAACTCTCATGGATTAACAGCTTCAGGGATGAAGGTATCTCCTGGCACTTTTAGCTCTGTTTTAATATTGTGTGGAGGGAAGAAGGAAATGACCTATGTTTCTCTTCACTTGTTTGATTTGTGCTGAAGGGCATGGCTGCCTAATTCTTTCTCCAGGGATGGTGAACAGATGCAGCAAGGAGAATCACATCCCTAGCCCACTGCACTGAAGGGAGTATACTAAGCAACACATTATCTGAATACTGGCAAACACAGTGACCACTATTCAGCCCAGGAACACCTTGTGCAGCCAGAGAGGGGCTTAACTCCAAGGAAAGCAGAGCAATGCAGGCTGCTTCTAAGTTTTTTTGTGTGTTTGTGTTTTGCTGTTCAGGGCCTAGCAAAGTAGATGTGACCTATTCTGTTGACAGTCACAGAATCTCAATTCTTTGGAGTTTCACTTTGAGAAATTAAGACCTACCTTTTAAATTTAGGGGGGTTAAGATTTCAGACTGAAAGAATCACTGAACTATTCATTTGTAATACTTTCAGGTTTTGTTCAGTACAGTGGACTTTCTTATATCCATTTCAGTCTTCCCAGGTTCTCAATCTTCCTATAAAAGATCTCTTCTCTAGTCCTTTAAGCGCACCCTAAAACTGAATGTGATCACTGGATATTTACATGCATCCTTGTCTATTGTATCAAAAGATCATGAATAAAATGCCCATCATTAAAGCCCCAAAGTGATTGGATTGGCATGAGGAACAGGGCGGGCCTGGCATGGGAGAGAGGATCTGACTCTGGGATTTCATGAGATCCAAGACAATGGGACAGCTGCTTTTCCATAAACAGATGATTATCATTACTTCTACCTAGACAGCTTGATAGCAGCCATTATCTTCTTTCTGGGTGTCTTATCAAGTTCCAGCTATGTGCAGCATGGGTGATAAGGAGTAAGAAATGTCACCCACGGGATTGCCAAGGATTATTTCTATGCACTGCTGTTCAGCATCAGCCAACCTCTCAGAGCTGAAAAGGAGTCCTATTGTTCATGCTGGGCAGTTGCTATTCTGACTACACCGAGAGAGCAGAAAGGGGATGCTGCTGCTATTGTGTGCAAGATTGAGATTTCATTACTTCCAGCTAAAGTTCAAGCAGTCTTGATTTTGAAAAGCAGAATCATCATGGAATATCTTTGAAGAGAAAGAAGACAAGGGGAAGAAAGAAGAATGAAATGCATTCAGACCTTTTCAGAACTATGAGGGAGTGTGAAAAAAGAAAGATATAATACTTTCAAACACTGGCACTTAAAATACCAGGCATATAAGCCTCAGAGGAACTGAGTAGCCTCACGTAACCAAGACTGTGATCCAATTGCTTAATGAAAAGACTTTGCCCTGTGTTTCTCATCAGAAAATGGTTAATTCCCCAGATTTCTGTTTCATTGTCTCTGCCTTATGCTAAGTTCTTGAGTGAGATTAATCTGTTATTAAAAAATTTTCCTTGTTTCTTCAATGAAAAAAATTTTATTATAGATGTGCTGGCTCTGAATATTTGAGAACAAATATAATCTCTTTCTATTTTTGTTTCAGTATCTCAGCTTTCCAATCTTTCATCTTCTTTGGGAAAATACTACATTACAGAGAAATGAAAAGCAAAATTGTATGACTAACCCATATTATGTTCAGGTAGAATTCCCCCAAAATGTTCTCAGTATGTTAGTTTTCTTTACACCCAGTTCTAGGCTCATGCTGATATTATAATGTAAGATGACTAGAAGTGAGCCAAATCAAAAATTTCTAAAATTTTAACTCACTACTCTGAAACTGGAATTTTAAATGAGTAAAATACTTTTTCCTTAAACCGGCGACTTCAAAAATGATATCCTAGTCACAGAATCATTAAGATGGAGAATGGAAGGAAGTTGGGAAAGGAAAGGGCAAAGACAGGGCACAGAGGAAGCCAGGAAATGTGGGAAAAGAGCAAGGAGGCCTTGATTCCTTTGTGGTGTGCATGATTCCGGAGGGCAAGGACCTGTTCTCTGTATTTCTATACCACCTCACATGAAGTCAGTACTCAGGATGCATTTGTCAAATGGATTAGTGAGAGGTACACAGTGTTAAGATACCAAAAGAGACATTACCTCTAACTAGATATTTTAGTTTTTCAGCCCATAAGCATTTAGTAGGAAGCTCAAGTCCTTTCCAACTTCAATATAAATACAAATTATCGGGAGATCTCATTAAAAATTCAGATTCTGAATTTTTCAGATTCTCATTAAGAATTCAAATTCTATGGCGTCTGAGACTCTGCATTTCTGTCATGCTTCTAGGAGATCCTAACTATAGACTATAGTCTGAGCACAATGTATTAGAATAACACATGAGGGTCTGGGCTAGGAGTCATGAGCTCTGAGTTCTAATCTCTGACATTAACCAATGGTGCTTTCAAGTCAGGTAATTAGCTGTCCTAGCTTCAGTTTTTCCATCTGTATAATGAGTGGCTTGGATATAGGTAATTTCTAAATTTCTTGCGATCTTAATATTTTAAGATTAAATAAAGAGAGAATTTAGAGAACACCCAGTCTATCTCTCAAAAATTTCAGGAGGCTGAATCATTCTCTTCTAAAATTGCACAGATAATTTGACATAACTGAGTAACACTTCAGCTGAGTCCTTGATTTTTAATACAGTAATTTTCCTGCTGTCATTTCTTTTATCATTCTTAGTTATTTTATAGAATACCTACAGTCTGCATGAGGCAGTATCAAGTGCATCATTAGTAAATTTTTATAATTTATTTCCTAATCCCATGCTTGATTAATATGCTGTAACGTGACTACCAGCTAATCCACACCAATGTGTAACGTGTATGCTAATGGTGAGGCTTTCTTATTCTATGATGTAACCTGTTAATGACTAGAGTAGAATGCTTACAAAGATGAGCCCAATTCTCCAGTGCTTTCCATATCTATCCGTTCCCTTTGCTGTGTTACTTTGCAGCTCATCATATCAAAAAGTGACATTTCTTTCCTAGTCCTGACTCTGGACTGGTCTTGTGACTTGCTGTGCCCAATAGCATGCAGCAGAAGGAACCACATGCCAGTTGTAATCCCAGGCCTCAAGAGGCCTTGTCTACTTTTGTTTCTTCTCTTAGACTTCTGCTGCTCCCAGAAAAAGCCTTGAGGGGTGGGGGAGGAATGAAAGATCATTAGAAGCAGCAGTTCTCCCAGCTAAGGCCAAGGTAGACCAGTCTACAGCTAGTCATGGTATAAATATATGTGAAATTCCAACCAAGAACAGCAGAGTTGTTTATCTAACTCACAGTTGACCACAGATGCACAAGTGAGCTCAGCTGAGACCAGAACCACCCAGTTTATGATGCAGATTTGTGAGCAATAAAAAAAGTTCAGTAAAGCCAAATTTAGTTTGGGGTGCTTTCATATGCAATATAGTTAAGTGATATGAGAGCTTTAACCCAATTAAATGGTTCTAGTTTGGGTTGTTTCTGGTAGATAGTAGGTGAGATATTGTGGGGATATCACAGGCTTTACAACTTCTTTCATAATTTTGAGAGCAGGGAGGGAGTTAGCTCATTATTTTTATTTTACTGGCAAGAAAAGGATGTGCTCAATAAGAGGAAAGAATTCTAAGTTTAGAGATGGAAGACCCAGGTAACATATATGTATATTGCTTTTCTTAAAAAAGCATAGAAGACACAGCCAAGGTCTGAGATCAAAAAGAAAATGAATATTCTAATTCTGGTTTTACCACATATGCATGTTACCTTGAGTTTCAGTCTTATTCTTGATAAACAGATGTGTTTAGTTTCTGCCTTCCTTCAAAGGTGTTCATGACTACAGTAAATATAAAAATTCTCTGTAAAATTCTAAGTGATATACCATTGTTAAAATTTTTGAACATATACTCAATTTTTAAAATATTTTATTTTTAAGTTTGGTTTTTTTTTTGGACAGGATCTCATTATGTAGCTCAATTCTCCCACCACAGCCATCTAAGAGATGAGATCACAGGCATGTGCCTGTCTGACTAAATTATATATGTGTAAAATAGTATCTAGTATTTATTTGAGTATTTATAACTTCCTTTATAAGTATAAAATAGCTACTATATGCAAATAACAATTTTCAGGTTGCTTTTGTATATATTACTTCATTTTGATTCTCCATTGATAGTTCTAGAAACATTTTATTTTCTCACTTTGCACATGAAGAACCTTTGCTGTCTTCTAAATAATGAGTTCTATTGTAACATTTTCACACATGTATATGATGTACTTTGATGATATCTACCCCACCCCAAATAGTCTCCCTGCTACTTTCATGCCATTCTTTCCCTTCCTTCCTTCCTTCCCTCCCTCCCTCCCTCCCTCCCTCCCTCCTTTCCTTCCTTCCCTCCCTCCTTTCCTTCCTTCTTTCCCTCCCTCTCTCCTTTCCTTCCTTCCTTCCTTGCTCTTTCTCTCTTTCTTTCTCTGTTTCTTTTTTAAAATCTGGATTCATGGACAGATTTTGTCAAGATAGGAACATAGTCATGTTGGAGTTTTCCTTAAAAGAGTGAAACTTGGTGAATAAATCAGGTCTTGGCTTTTATTATGTAGTGTAAAACCAATCTAGCACTGCTTTTTTCTTTTATTGCAATTCTTTTCCTAATATCTATCACCTATGAAGTGCTATTCTTTCTTCCTCAAGACTTTTTTTTTGAGACAGGGTCTCACTATGTAGTTCAGGCTCAGATTACTGATCCTCCTGCCTCCCAAGCACTGGTATTGCAGGCCTGCTACCTCTCCCAGTTCAATTTTTAAAAGAAGATGTTTTTAAAAGGATAAAAAAATGATTACTCTGAGATTGTGTCTTGGCCTAGTATTTATATTCTTACTTCAGCAGATTTTCTATTTGATAACATCAATGGATTAAACATAATTAAATCAGCAGTATGATCCAAGCATTTTTATTTATAGCTATGTACTTGCCTTGATTGATGAAATAGATACTGGGTGCAGGAATTTTCTACCTGAAATATATTCAATGGGCTAAGCTGGTGAAAATTGACTGGCCCTTTACCATTGACTTAAGTTTTACTCAATAGTTAGAATTACAAGAAGAGCATTTCTTCTGTTCTACTTAACTTTATGTGCCATAGTTAATTTAACTATTTCTCATAACTGCTCTAATTACATCACGTTTTGATATTATGAAAGGAAGTTGCTATTGTGCCTATATTACAATAGCTGCCATATACTAAAAACTTATTACATGAGAGCCAACATTCTAAGTGTTTTACTTGGCCGAACTCATTTAATTTTCAGAAGGCCCCATTAAGATGGGATCTATTATTATCCCCTTTTATAGATGTGGGAACTGAGACACTTTTATAGATGTGAGAAAGATTAAACAGATCTCATATAACTATCAAGTGACTGAGCTGAATTTTTACCTCAGGTCATTTGAGTAGGAACTTTCTACACTATACAACACTATATTTCTTGTATGGTCAGTATTCTTTAGATGCAAAGAAAAATGGTTTGTGTCAGAGTAGCCATGTAGTGTCATGTCATTAAAACCTGCATATGTTCACAAATAGTCTTGGAACTATGAAATTCCTTGTAGACGCCTTCTAGTGATCAGTCGCCAGTAGGATATTTCATAGGGTACTAGACATATTAAAGAATATACAAGGAGTAGATAAATTATTCCCTCTCAATGGACTTGAAGATGCATAGGAATGGATGATGTTTTTTTGGAGGTGAAAGATTGGGAGGATGGGGTTGGTTCCATAAAATCTTAAGGTCATAGTGTGAGAGGAAGGCAATTGATAGTAGCCCTTGAATTTATTTCATTTTAAGACACTGTCATAAAGATTTCAGTTGGGTCAGCCACTCCTTGACAGGCTTGACTATACCCCAATTCCTCAGCTAAAAAAACTCTGGGCCACTCTAAAATTTCTACTCACAGTCCAGTTGACTATGGTCACGGTAGATAAAGTGGTTTCTGTGTTCACATCAACTCAGTTATAGAACTCAATGCCTTCACAAGTTTCCACAAGAAACCCAGTCTATGCTAGCTATGGATTGAGTTATGTGCCACAAGAATTAATTTAGTGAAGTCTTAACCTCTATACTTCAGAACGTGAGCTTACTTAGAAGTAGTGTTGTTTCAGATGTATATAATTAAGATAAGATGAGGTCATAGAGAGATAGGGTGGTCCCTTCATACAATGTGACTGTCATCCTAATAGAAAGGGGAAACAGACACACACACAGGGAGAGCACCTTATGCGGATGAAGACAGAGATCAGAGTGATGTTTCTATACACCATGGGATGCCAAAGATTGCCAGAAAACTACCACAAGCTAAAAGAGAGGCATGGAATAGATCATTCCCTCAATACCCTCAAAAGAAAATACCCCTGACCACTGTTGATCCTGGGTTTCTAGCCTCCAGAACTATGACAATAAATTTTGGCTGTTTAAGCCATTCACTTTGAGGTACTTCGATTTTGTGGCCCTAACAAATGAGTACAAGGTCAACATTTCCTAAATTGTATAGATTTTGCTGAAGAGATCTGGGATGAGGTATTTCACAGGGAGGAATCACATCATATAGCTCATAGAATCCCCAAATTGAGTTGTCACCACTTCTTTTGCCATTCTCTGTCCTTATCTCCTCCATTCTGGGTTAATCTGAACTTCTACATTCTAATATGCCTCACTGTGTTTTTCAAGGTAGCTTTTTCTCTTCTTTTGAAGTTGTTAGTTTTCAACTAACATCCATTAATAAAATTATATGGCTGACACAGCAGTCTCTTTACTTAGAGACATTCCTGTGCAGAATGTTACAGTCAAACATTTTTTAGATGGCCTGGTTTTGACTTAGTGCTACTCCTAACTGGCTATGTGAACTCAAACAAGTTGCTTCCCTTCTTGAAAATGAAGATAATAATAACATTAACAATGCCATTGCTTTATATTCTGTGCTCCCTCAAACCAGCTCTGAGATGGTTCACTGGGGAGGGCTTTAAGAAATGGCACTGTAAGGGAGGAGAGGAGTAGAGAACATAGCTCTCTACTACACCCTTCTGACATGATGTTCTGTTTCATCACAGGCCCAGAAACAGAGAACTAGACTATCATGAACTGAAACCTCTGAAACCATGAGCCAAAATAAAATTTTCCTCCCTTTTTACGTTGTTCTCTAGTGTATTTTGGTATTTTTTCACAGCATGAAAAGTCTAATACAACCCAGATCAAAATCTATGTGATTACTTGCTCCCTCAAGGGAGAAGTCAGGCTGTGATGCAGGAGCAACAGAGCCTTAGCCCATCCTATGGGGAACTGTGGAGTAGGGTGGTCCTTCAGGGAGAGAGAGAGAGAAAGAGAGAGAGAGAGAGAGAGAGAGGTCTTTTCTTACAGCAAGAATGTTTTCCCCTCTCACACACAACCACTGGTCATTACGAATGGGCTACCCCCAGAGAGAGTGGTCATAGTTACGGTTAAGGCAGTTCTTTTTATCTGAATGCAACTAAACTATGAGCAATCAGTTGCCAATATTGTTTTGTATACCTGGGGCAATGAAGGTCTTGCCCCTATAGTAAGTTTTCAGGTAACACATCATAGCATTTACTGCAGGAGTACACTTATGAACATCAAATGAGTTAGTAAAGTATATTTATCACCTGGTATGTAGTAAGTGTTGCATAAATGACACCTGTCACTACACTCAAGACTCACATTAGCAATCCTTCAGTTTGAAGAGCAGCATATGGTTTAAACAAAGAACTTCACATAGATTTTGATCTGGGTTGTGTTAGACTTTTCATTGCTGTGATAAAATACCAAAATACCCTAGAGAACAATGTAAAAAGGGAAGAAAAATTTATTTTGGCTCATGGCTTCAGAGGTTTCAGTTCATGATAGTCTAGTTCTCTGTTTCTGAGCCTGTTGTGAGACAGAACACCTTGCTGGAAGGGTGTAGAAGAGAGCTATTCACCTCATGGTAGCCAGGAAGCAAAAAGAAAGATACAAGAAAGGGCAAGATACAGTCCCAAAGACACATCACCAGTGACCTACTCCAGCTAGAATGCATCTCTTAAAGTTTTCAGCACCTCCCCAAATAACACCACCAGCTGGGGAAAAAGCCTTCAACAATGATTCTATGGGGGACATTTCATATTCAGACCATAACACAGAAAAGGCCCTATAAGTGAGTGAAATAGGTATTTAATCCACAGTACTTTATATGAAGAAACTAAGATTCAGAACAATTAAATGATTTGTTCAATATCACTCAGTTTGTAGGAAGCAGATCCTGCTCTAGTTTTAATTTCTCATCTCTACTTGTCCCACAGATAATTTTTGAAGACACAAGTACTCGTGTGTATACTCAACTTCACCAACCCCAATTTTAGGATGACTATTTTAAGCATTAAGGATTTATAATGCTCTGGTCTAAAGCAAGATGCAGCATTAATAGTCTTGCTGCCTTGGCCCTATCCTGAGCCATACTGAGATTCCAAAGTCAGCCTGTGTGAGTGACACCATTTCAATAGGGAGGGTTGACCAGCTGTCTGCGAGAGACTCTGTGGAACAGAACAGTCTTTACCATGGCAGCGTCGCTGTGTCATTATATGTATCTTGTCTTCCACTTTGAAGACCTGATTTTGTGTTATCTGAGAGTACATTTTTAGAATAGAACACTAAGTAAACCATAGAAATGACTAATATTTAAGCCAGAATCCTACTTTTATTAAGTTACCAAAATACTTCAATCCCCAGAGCTTCTTTGTCGACAAAATAATCAAACATTTATTTTGTGAGAATCAAATCAGAGTAAAGGGATTTGGTTGATCTTAAGAAATATGCCTCAAATAATATACCTGGGAGCCCTTTCTCTGCTGTAGGGTTACCAGCAAACCTGTCACATATTTTAGACTGGAGATCAAAGGCCTCCTCTTACCTAGTTAGGGTTTGTAAGTGTACTGTTAGGCTTTGTCTCTGGGACCTCATTTTTCTGTGTTGACCAACTAGTCTTTTAAGATCATCACATTATAACTCTAATGTGTTCATAGGGAAGGCCTGTTCTAGTCAGATGGCCCTTCTTTCTCCTTGCAGAAGTTCTGCATATCTCTGTGCTGATTTTATAGCCTTATTCTGAGAGCAATTCTATGCCTCTACTTGGAGAGTTAGTACAACGCTTAGGTCTCAGGCTCTGAACTTAGGTTGCCTGGGCTTACATCCCAGTTTGCCTTCCTCAAATAGTATGACAAGTTGCTCTAACTCTATGTGCCTCAGATTCTTTGTTTAAATAATGGAAGTGGTAATGGAACAGATTTCGTAGGGTTATTTAAGAACTTAAGGAAACGATTCATATAAAACACTCACAAGCAATTAATTGAAGTGAACATTTATCGAGTGTTTATGCCTTGCAGATATTACAGAAAGTCTCTTACCTGAATATCATTTCCAAAACTCAGTAGTATGACACCTATTTTGAGTCCATTTTATAGATAAGGAAATGGAGACAAAGAGATACGAAACCATAGCAAAGAGGCAGAACAGGTGACCTGAGGAAAAAAGCTCACTCCCTTCATGTATTGCTTCATGTTCCAATCCTGCAAGGAAGCATCAAATTGCTTCTTGAATGGGGGTCTTCCCTTAGTAATATGAGTTCTACAATTAGTGTCTTACAGTGCTGCTTCTAATCCCACATGGAAGAAACTAGAATGCTTCAAGTCCCAGGAAGCTGGAGCTATTCTATTACCTACTGGTCTTTGTAATTTCTCCAGCTTGCCTGTCTCACTATTGGAGCAGTCCTGCATCCTTGGTTCCCCTTTTTCTGGGGTTGCCCAAACCTGCTGGGGTTATCTAACTCTGCATTGAATCTGAATTATTGATGTTGACTGCTCCATAAGCAAGCACCTGGTTCCTGCTCTGTTCCTAAGGGAGCATAGACTGCAGGCCCAACTGGACTTCTTTTAAGCATAGGCACTTGAGGTAAATTTTTTAAGGCCTCAAGGCCGATTGTACCCCAAGGCTGGGGTAAGGGAAGTATTTCATAGGTCTTGGTCTCTCCTAAGCTGCCTGTCTGGTAACTCTTAATTAGGGATAGCCCATATAAGTCTTGAACTGTAATGATAAAAGGAATAACTGGACATTTTTCATCATAGGTGAGGTTGGAGGATGATGAGTGGAGGTTGTTTTCTGAGTATAGACAGCATTGATAAAGGTAGAGCCTGAATCTGGAGGCTGAGGTTCAACACAATAAAGGATGCTGGAAGCCAAAGAACTAAGACATACTCCCCTTCAATAGAGGCAGCCCATACACCAGTGGTGACTGATGCCTGCAGCATCAAAGAAGCAGGAAGTAGGACAGTTTAGAGGACAAGCAGAGCAAGGACAGAAAGAGGGAGTCCAGGGAACTCTCCAACCATCATAGTTCACTGTTGTATACCTCTCCTAGGTGTGTGGTGTGTGCACACCTCCCCACTGGCAAACAAGCTTAAAGAGTCTGTGGCCAGTGAAACAAGCTGAAATGCTTTCTCTTCCCCACTCTCCATCACCTCGCTATCTTAAGTCTTAAAATCAGGCTTGTTGTTTAGCTAGGGAAAACACAACTAGACCTTTCCAATCTGTTAAAGATTGCTCGATCCTTTTGTTCAAGACTGAAGACAGAATTTTCTTTTTGTGATGGGTGAACTTATATTAGGAGGCTTTGATACTGTCATGAGTTTTATATTGCTCTTGGTCATCTTGGGATGATTTGACACTGTATTGGGATGATTTGACACTTATTGCTACTTGAGGTTCTGCTTTTACATATACTCTCCTCTCTTGGCAGGTTGTAACACCCCCTGTCTCATCTCTCTTTCTCTCTCTCTCTCTCTCTTTCTGAGAGAGGACCTCTCTATGGAGCCCATGCTGGCATCAAACTTATGATTCTTCTGCTTCAGCCTTCCAAGCTGAGATTACAGGCCTGTAACACTACATCCCACCCTTTTCTCTCTTTCACAAACACCTGGAGCATTCTCTGGCTTTGTGCTTCCTTGTGTTGTGTCATGTCTCTAAGAATATAACAAGAAAACCTGATAATTCTGAATATTCAATAATACCTAATAAGAATGCATGATATTTATTGAATGCTAACGATACACCAGGCACAACCAATTTATTAACTTAATGTTATCAGCATTTAACAGATAAGAAAACCAAGGCTTCAGGTAAATTAAAAACTCTAAAGTAATCCCTGTAAACAAAGTTCAAAACCAAGGAAGTGAAGCAGGAGGATCTAGAATTTGAGGCCAGCCTGAGTGAGCAAAGTTAGCAAGATCTTTTCTAAAAACCAAAATAAAACAACAGGACTGGAAGCATGGCTCAAATGGTAGAGTACTTGTCCAGCAACCTCAAGACCTTGGATTCACTCCCTAGTGTCATTAAAAAAAAAAGTCTCACTTCAGAACTCAAGTTTTAGCTTCCTGCAGCTCACACATCTGTACATTCATCTTCTCTGCAAATATTCATTGAAAGCCCATAGAAGAAACCACTCTTGTCCCTATGGTGTAGCAGTAAACAAAACAGATACGGAGTTTACATTCTATTGAGGGAGGCTCACAACAAACTTGTGTAAATATGTAAAATAACTTCAGGCATTATAAATGTAGTGAAAAAAATACAGACTGAGAGAAGGGAGGATGTCAGAGGGTTACCGTCTTAAATGGTAGAGTGGTGGAAGGCTCGTCTGAGGAGGGGCACATTGAGACCTAAATGACATTGTTTTCTGCACCACAAGAAAATGTAATCTTTTCTTAAAAGAAGAGATTAGTTTTATTCATGTTTCTACAACATGCTTCTGGATTTGCAGTATCCTAAAGATGACTGCATGATGGAAGAAAGTATGGGATCATGAACACTAAACAACAGTTGGAAAGTCACAGCTCACATCGAGGTGAAGGAGAGCGTTTGCCTGGGGTTTAATTGTAGGAGACTGCAGTGAGGAGATTTCCTTCTGACTCCTTGCATTTCAAGGCCCAGTGATTCTCTGACAGAGAAATACATGTTATCTCCTAGCCCCTGTGTTTTCTGGTGTCTTGCATTTTCATTGGTTAAATATATTTCAATCCATGATTTACAGCAGGGAGCCTTGATCTGCTTTCTTTTCCTCTAGGAACTTTAGGAATAGGAGTGATGGTATCTGTCTACTGAAAATTCCTGTAATTGCCTACAGCACCAAAGCTCTTGAAATCCAAAGTGATCAAAAGAGGAGAGAGTTCTGAAACTGTGCTCAAGTAAAGTAAAGGCCAGCCATTTCACTCCTAAAAGAACTCTCTCTCTCTCTTTTTTTTTTTTTTTTTTTAGTAAATGACTAAAAAGGAGAAAGTAGATACTCTTGCAGTTTCTTTGTAATTGAAAGAAGGGCTTGAGAATGATTTATTCAGTCTTAATAGTTTTTGTCCTCTTGGTGATATGATATTATAAACAAATAACCAATTCTCTGTACAAACCAGTAGGGAACCTACAGGCTAACTGAAAAATGTAGGTAGTTTCAGAAAGGTAGGTTCAAAGTGGATGGATCTAATGAAATGAAGATAGGAAATAAAAGAGTTATTTGTAATTGTCATGTAGTTAAATTGTTTTGCACTTCAGTATCAATGTCTGAACTGCTTGCTGAGCCTCTTGGTCTTCCAGCAGGCTCATAAGTGAATTGGAGAGAGAGTCTGAGGACAGAATGTAGGGATGGAGGTGGGAGTGGAAGGATGACACTCGGTAGGCCAGATGTGTTGAACTTTGATGTCACAGCATTGTGTCAGATGTGACCAATATTCAGCCCACTTTGAAATATTCTGATCAGTCTCCAAGTACAATCTTTTCTCTTCCTTTTTCTCCTTCTCAACATGTCTGTTTTACTACTGCACACTGAAACACTGAAACACCCAGTTAGAGGCCAGACAGGGCTGTCTCAGCCTCTAAAATTACCCACCCAATGCCATTGATTAAAACCATTCCTGGGAGCCCATGCAGAAGTCCGACTTAGAAAGTCAGAAATAAATATGCAATTCTCTTTATAGACTGATACATAAATTATGAATTTGACTTTTAATGGAAGATATTTTAATATTTTATTTCTTAGTCTCGGAAGATGTAATAACTTCAGGATGGGAAATAGGTGCCATTCTCTGCTCTGAAACTGTGATAGACATTTTTCATCATTGCCTGCACTTCCATTCATTGGTCTGGCCTTGGTGTTAGAACACTTTTACAACATGGTGATCCCAGTGGCAACTTCCCATTGGTCATAGGAAGCTTATGAATGCTGTTCTTGCACTATGACATTCTGTTTAACTATCTATATAGCAAGGAACTTACACCTTGTCCTATTGATGTGATGTACCTTAGAAAATAATATAGCTAGGCCAGGTGTGATGGTACACACCCGTAATCCCAGCTGCTCAAGTGGTGGGGACAGGAGGATCAAAGTTGGAGGCCAGTCAGGGCAAAAGCTTGACACTCTGTCTGAAAAACAGACTAAGAAGAAAAGGACTGGGAGTGTTGCTGAAGTAGTACAGCATTTGCCTAACAAGCAAGAGGCCTTGAGCTCAATCCTCAGTACTAAAAAGTAAATTAAAATTTATAAAAACATTGAGTTTGCATGGTTAAACAAGATTGCATAGACATCTTGGCTTGGATAAACCAGTTTTAAGACGTACTGTTTACACAAGAAACCTACATGTTAAAACAGATTTTAACAAAAGCTATTTAATGTTGAGGGCTACCATTGTAGGGAAAATGCAATAATTAGTTTTAGCTTTTGGCAAAGCAATGGGTAGCTCTAAGACACAAAAACAATTTAAAAAAAGAGGTGGGGATATACCGAGAGGCATAAGGGATGATATAAGTAAGTTCTTTCCCTCTTCCCTCTCTGTGACTTTGCCTCTCTCTCTCTCACACACACAAATAAAATAATTGTATTTAGTATTTATGCCTATAAACTATCCTTTGACTTTGAGGAGAGTCTTCACTCACCAGTTTTATTTGTATTAAATTATGTTTTGACATTTTTCTGAAAAAAGCAGAACAGGAAAATTGAAAAGGATTTTGTATTCAAAGGTCTTTTTGTGAACCTTGGCATTGCCAATCGTGGCTGCCTGTAGAAATGGGGGGAAGTAATTCACCATCTCAGAGTCTTGGTTTCCTCAGAAAAACGGCTGGCAAATAATAAAAAGGTAATAATATTTACCTTTCAAGGTTTTTTTGAGGATTACATGAGTGAACTTTTCTGGCAACCCTTGAAACTATAAAGAACTGGCAACTATGGGCAATTTTTGATAAATGGTAAGTGGAATGCTTATAAAAAATCCCAAACACACACAGTGCCTGTTGCTTTACATCAATACTGTTGCGACCATTTATTCTCAATTTTGAACTAAAGTTTAAAGTGCAAAACTTTCTATATTTTTTGTTTTACGTAGAGGAAAAAAATCATTGAACTTAGGTAATACTTTATAATATGTCTACTTCCTCTGAATTTCTGTTTTTCTTTTTCTTTTTTTGGTGGGACTGAGATTTGAACTCAGAGCTACACACTTGCAAGGTTCTCTACCACTGAGACATACCTCCAGTCCATTTTGCTCTAGTTAGTTTTGGAGATGGGGGTCTCACTACTTGTCTGGGCTGGCCTCTAACTGTGATCCTCCTTATCCCCCCAAGTACCTAGGATTACAGACGTGTGTCACCGGCTCTCACCTGAATTTCTGGTTTTTGATAACTTTATATACTAATCATTGTAGATTCAGCAGCAGGGTCTAATTAGCCTTTTATTATGAGAAATATGCAGTCACTATTTGTTGGTCCACATGTGGGACGGGTGTGGGTAATACCTGGTAGACTTTAGAAAACTAAGCAGTCTTTATCTCCATGTTTGTCTAAAATTAAATTTGGACTTCAGCATGGTGCTTTTGTGGTTCAGCTATAGCCAAATGAACTGCGATCTGTTTATTTAGTGTTTAGTCTAGGCTAGTAAGCAGGATTGACTAAACACTCAATGGTCCTCCCACATAACTGGGTCCCTCACTGAATTCTTTCTCATTTCTTTTCTGTTTAGAGTACTTATTAACACAACTGACTTTCATTGTTTCTGCCAATGGAAGCAGAACTCAGGTCCAAATTATTGGAAGAGATTGAGATGAGCTGTAAGAAGTAACTAGAAGGTACGTAGCCATAAGACATGAAGGAAACACTGTCTCAGCCTTTGGAAGGTGTCCTCAGCAAAGTATTCTCCTTTCAGAACTGAGGAGGACTGTCCTCTTGAATCCTCACCTGTGTCTTCATTATTTTGCTCTATTCCTGACTCTACTTGGTAATGCTTACCACTGATGCCATATTTGTCTCCTGTGGGTTTTTTTTTTGGGAGGGAGAGTCTGTTTGTTAACTTCTTAACCACATAACAGTCAGCACAGTTAAAATAGAAAACACTTTTATAAAAGTTATCAAGAATTTCCATCACCAGAGAAAGTTCCCTTGTGCCCCTTCACAGTACGACTCTTGCTGCCCCATTCCCCCAAACGCTAGGCAGCTACAAATATGCTTTGGATCTATGTAGATTCATTTGTACTTTCTGGAATCTTCTACAAATAGAATTATACAGTATGTACTCTTTGCACAGCTTCTTCTGCTCAGTATTAATGTCTTTGAGATTAATTTATTTCTTCATGACCTAATAGGTCATTCTTTTCTTTTGCTGAAGTGTATCCCATTGTTTGAAATTTATTTATACTTTCTCCTGTTGATGGACATTTGATTGCTTCAGTTTGGAATAATAATAGAGAGCTGTTATGGTCAGATGTGTGCACATCTTTTGTTGGGCATAAGTTTTTATTTCTCTAGGGTGAATACTTAAGAATAGAATTAGTAAGTTGCCCATGTTACAGGGCAAGTCTATGTTTAACTTTTATAAAAAACAAAACAAAATTGCCAACATGTTTTCAAAAGTACTTGTACCATTGAGAGATCTATTAATATCTGGTTGTTCTTTTGTAAAACAAAGGTGTTTAACTAGATAGATGATCTCTCAATTTCATTCTAGTGTTTTGACTCCTATCCTAGCCACCAAGCTTATTATTCCTCCATTTTCTTTTGTACATTTAATTTCTGTCCTTTCATCTTGCTCTTATTAATGTCAATGATGATGATGATGATGATGATGATGGTGGTGGTGGTAGAAAGTTATTTGTGTCAGCTACAATGTTCTATGTCTTACCTGAATTTTCTCTTTTAGTCCTCGAAATAAGTGTTGGCAGTACTCTCATAATTAGTCTTTGTGATGAGAAAGAAGTTCAGAGAAGGTAAGTGACTTCCTCCCAGTAACAAAGGTATTAAATGGTGCAGTTGGGAAGCAAAATAGGATCTGCCTGGATCCTAAATTCCTGACCTCCTATCCTATACTATGCTATTCAAACTCCTACTTTTCCATCTTTTAGATGAAGATCTATTTGCCCAGCTGTCACCTAGATGTACTTTACCTTCTCAATGTTGCTCACCAATTTTTCCTCCATACTTTGGCATGGTATCAGTGTTCAATGACCCAGCAACTTTCCAGAAGGCAACAGAAAAAGTAATTTAGAGACTGAGGCTGGGTTAAGATCTTACTTATGTCAGCTCCATTAGGTTTTCATTAACAGTCAGAATGGGGTTTCTCAAACCAGCATAATGCCAGTAAGCATTGCTTTGAAAACACAAATGCTCAGCTAATAAATTACCTTGTCTACCTTTTATCTAAATCTAGAGAGTCCAGCCATTTCAGTGCATCACAGAGGTCATTGCCAATTTTGCACTGAACAATTAGCATTCTCCTTCTCATCGAGTGGTGAAATTACCATGTTAGCTCTTTGCAGGGATCAGAACACGTCATTGGCTCTTTAGCTTTTCTGTGCAGTCATCATTAGGCATAACACGACTCAGATATTGAGTATTATCATTTAGATTAGGAAAGCACTGTGTAAATATTCTGAACATCTCCCATTCAATTATTTTCAGGGTAGTCTTAAGAGGCAAAAGTCAAGACTGTATCAATTTCATTCTTCATATGCCAAAATAACACCTATGCTCTGCTATGTGGCTTGTGAGTAAACCATTCCTCATCTCCACAGTATTTATAGTGCTAATCAACCAATGCCATTAAAATTTTTATTGACTTTAAAAAGTCTTGATGAAAGCCCTGAAATTGCTTTTCCTCAAATGACTTCGGTTCCACTCTTTACTCCTAGACTTGATGAGCTAACTTAAATCCCACCTCTTCCAGGAGCCTATTTGATTTAGCTTTCGTGGTTCTCATTCTTTTTTTTTTTTTTTCAGAAAGGTAGGATAAATTTTAATCATTAAATCATTCTTTTTTTTTTAAAGTTTTTTTTTATTATTATTCATATGTGCATACAAGGCTTGGGTCATTTCTCCTCCCTGCCCCCACCCCCTCCCTTACCACCTACTCCACCCCCTCCTTCTCCCCCCCCACCCCCTCAATACCCAGCAGAAACTATTTTGCCATGGTTCTCATTCTTGAATTTCTGGTTTATAGTCACCCCTGAACATTTTTAACTTAACTATATGTTGTGTATTTTCACTCATAGAGAGGCCTTGTGAGGCTGAGCAATGAATGCTGAGTTCAAACGAATACTGTCTATGGCACATGAAAACAATGTGACTTCCAGCAAGTTCTGTATCCTTTGTATGCCTGGATTTCTTCACCTTAGAAAAGCAGGTGATAGTCTGCACAAATTATAGTAGCCATAGCTGTTTCATGAGTCCTTACAAGCTCCAAGTGATAAAATGTATGAAAAGTGGTACGTAGTAAATGCAAAACAGATGGTTGTCCTCATTCTTCTTTCTCATGTGCAGATTTTAAATCCTCAGAAGCAGACACGTCTCATACCTCTGGACATGCCATATCCACTCTTTCATTTAATAAAAATTAATTTTACACCTGCTCTATACTAAACAATTCATTTGATGCTGTGCATAGAACCATAAACAAATCAATTGTCTTTCCTGCTCATCTTATGGTTTAGCAGAGGATATAGACATGTGGTAAACAAAAGTATGATCATATAGTTTCGCAAAAATCTGCAGCATCAAGGAGTCCTCCATACTATTAACAAAATCAGGGTTCTAAAGCAATTTATTGCTGAACTCATTTTTCTTTGGTGATACTGGGGTTTGAGCTATTCCTGCGCTCTGGCTGGAGATCAGAGAAGTCATATTTATGATTGTCCTTCATATTTGTACTTTTTGATATCTGTGTTATTCACATTTTGAAATTAAATAAATAGAGGTACTTATAGACAGCCTGTAAGTTCACTTTCTCTTTATAATCATGTTACACTCATAATTGTTTTAAAGTATTCTGTGGTAAGAAGTGTAACATTCAAGAGCCAGTGTTTCAGAAGTTTGGAGTTATTTGGACATTTTTGCAATCTGAAGCTTTTTGACTGCCTGATGTCAACACTGTTCTCTACAATTATTATCAGGTTTTACTTGTGAGTCTCTCTTTACTGCACTGGGTACCTAGGATGGATCTATGTTGAAGAAATACATTTTTGATAGAAGACCAATAAATGAACATTTAATTGAAATAATAAATTGTAGTGCTAGTTTATATCTGGCAAGGGGAAACTGAAAACAACTAAAATTACCAGATAAAATAAAATACCATCACAATAATGCTGAAGTTCTAGCTTGAAATAGTAAAGAATTACTTAAGACCTAGGATTTGGAGAGGTGGGTAGATCATTGTTTTGAGCTTGAGGATGCTTGCCAATCTAAATGAAGTGAATCTGTCAAACACAGCTGTGACTTTGAAGGACTCAAGTGCAGAAGGGAACAGACATGAAAGTGTAGTCCTCAAAGGTTCCCAAATCAGCAATAAACATGGCAGTATCTAACCTCACTCCTGGGGCACCAGATTTGGGAACCAGCACATGTGATGTTGGACAGATTAGCAAGTAGAGGACAAAGGAAGTCTGAAATCTAGAACACAACCTAGGTTAAACCAAAGAACTTGCTATGGAGAAAGAAGAAAGTCTCAGAATGAAGTGATGGGCTCTACCAAGTGCTGAGGTGAAAGGAAAAAGTATCAGAATGGAGAGTGTGAAGCAGAGCCTAGACTTTCGCAGTTGGAGTTTGAGCTGCTAGATCTTATACAGTAAGCCCACCTATTTCGTGAATTTATTACATGTGGTTTTTCCGACATGGTTGGTCTCCCTGGAATCACATACCCAAGGATACCCAGGGTCTACTGTACCATGGCAATAAGCCAGACTGATTGGACATATAATAGAACTCAATAATGGAGGAAAGGCCTGTTCAGAATGTGGGACTGTGTTGGAAGCTGTGTTTGCTAAAAAATTAAATTTGAGCCCCTCTCTGCCCCTGCTCCCCACAATTCCATCTGCACTGAAGAGTTAAAGGTAAAATGTCCAGCTATTACAAAGTAAAAAAAACAAAAACCAAAACAAAATCTCAAAAAATTTTTGAACAAGTTACCATATATTTGTGGAACAGGGAAGATTTACTGTATTTAAAAGTCAATGATAAATATCAAGAAGATTAAGAGAAGTAATATATCAACTCCCCTAAACAGCCAGATGTGGTGGCTCATGCCTGTAAACTGAGCACTCAGGAAGCTGAGGCAGGAGGGTTGTGGTTTGAATCCAGTCTGGGATACATAGTGAGACCCTGTCTTAAAAAAATAAAACTCCTTATGTTAAAAAATAATGAAAAGCAAAAATTATTGGGAATGAGTTTGCAGTAAATATAACTAAGGTATAATATTTTAATACATAAAGAACATTTTAAATTGAAACAAAATTATTAAGGTAGTGAACATGGAGAGATAATTGATTTCAAAATGAGTATAACTGAATAACAAATGAAAGGAATATGGTCATATAATAATATTAGGCAAAATGCACCAGACATTTACCATGTGTAACGCCTATGCTATGAATTTACATGTATTATTTCACTGAATTCTCACAATCCTAAAATCTAGTTTCTTGCATGAGCCTTGGTTATAGATCAGCACATAGGAAGAAAGAGGCCAGATAGCATTTGGGTTGAGTTTTATACTCAATTCCTTTTGTATTTATTGAATTTGGCCTGTTGTTATTCTCATTGTCTCTGTGAGAGTATCAGTAAAGATTTACTGCTCATGATAATATATAGAGAAATAATCTCAGATTTATTCTACTTATGCAATATTATTTGTAGTAGACTAGCATATTGGAGATGATGTGAACAAATAGACATTTTTAATTACTGAAATGGGATACAATATTATAAAAATGTCAAGCTTTCTTATGTAATTTACAAGGTCTAAACATTCTGAAGGATCTTTTAATGGAAATTATTCTAAAATTTACTTGGAATCTTAGGTAATAATGTTAGTAAAAACTTAGAGAAATAAAAGAGAAAATATTTTATGTTGTGTATGTGTGTGTTCTCTGGCATACTCTCACATTTTTAAAGCATTTAAAAAAATTGTGTCCTCATTACCTTTCTTTTTTAGCTCTTGAAGGCCAAGAGTTTTATTTTCAATTAACTTTATAAAGGTCTATATGCATTGCAAGGACTTAGTAAATATATTTGATGACAGATAAATTAAGAAGATTTTATTTATTGAAGCCAAGGGAAAACATAAGACTTGCAAACCAATTGATTCCAACATCTGTCATTTTGGACACAGTGTTTAAACCACAGTTTGAATACAAATTGAGTTTTGGCTGGCAAACAAGTTCTTATTTCAGAAACAGTTTACCTCAAAAACATTTTGAGGATAAATGTTTTACCTTTTCCAAACATTTATGCTGATTCAAGCATAGGCAAGTTTAAAAGCAGAGTGAGGAGGAAGCTCTTGGAAAAAGATGGATTGAAGATACTAGTGAGAAATTTGTGCCATCATCATCCCAGCATGAAGCCTGTGTACCTGATTTCTTCCTTCTCTTCATCACTCTGATCAAATCAGTCCACCAGGCCCATAAATTCTTTTTATGGGACTTGCAATCCTGATTTTTCCTATTTGGATTGCTAGCATCCTAATTCAGGCTTTGGTCCCCTTACTCTTAGGCTATTATACTAAATATTTCATTTCCTCATTTCTGGTTTCTCTTACCTTCAATATGTCTCTAACAGGTGGCCAGTTAGATTTTCTTAAAAGAATCATTTTTCCATATTACAGTCTTGCCCAGGATTTTTTTTGGGGGGGTGGTGGGAGTTTATTAAAGGGAGTTTATTAAAAGTTAGGGAAGAGAAATACAAGGGGGAGCCTGGTGGGGCCCAGGTGGAAACAGAAGCCAAGAACCCGTTTCTGCTCTTCAGGTGCCTATGGGAAGGGGAGGACCAGGTGATTCTCATTCAATAGGCAATGCGTGGGCTGGGGCTTGGGTGATTCCTGACTAGGTGAGGGTGATTCCTGAGCCAAAGCATGGTTAATCTAAGATGTAGTATTTTCTTTTTTTTCCTGTGAGTCCTGAACTTTCCCAACTTTAGCCTGCCTCAAATTCCTCTTAAAGGCAATATACCAAAAAATCCTTTTTTGGAGGTTGCTGAAGTGAGAAGGTCCATCTTCAGTATCTGCTTTGAGCTGACAAGGGCAGCAGACCCTACCTACAAGGAGAAATTGCCTCTCCTACTTCTTTCCCTTGGGACTTATTTGAACACAAGGTGTCTAAACTATTGTCCATTACAATTAACGTTCCTCATGGAGATCTTGTTCATTTGTAGAGATCAATAGTCTTGTTGCCTCATGATTCTGGACCTAAAGGCTTTCATTCTGGAGGAGAGAAATCTGATTTAGAAGGCATGACTGAACTTTAACAACGATAGGAGCATCAGAAGGGGCTCTGCCAGGTGGTGTAGGAAGGATAAAGAAATCTAAACTTTCACTTAGAAAAGTGACAGCGTTTTAGGGTTACTTTGTCTATAGGTGTTTATATCTGTAGCTATTTTTAACTCTTAGATGCCCTGTATTCTGGACTGTCACTATAGTTGCCCAGAATTTTTATTGCTTTGTCCTTTTACCTGTCAGTTGAGTTCCTTTGCTGATACCAGAGATTCACACATCTGATTGGCCACCCAGAAATCTGGTGTAATTTACCTGTGTTACTAGCCTTGTCTTAACCTTCCCAGATGCTAATATATACCCATATATGCTATTCTCCAAGTGTGTTTTAAATTTCCTTATAGCCCAGGCTGGTCTCAAACTTGTAATCCTTCTCTCTCTACCTCCCAAGTACTGGGATTACAATTATGGTCCACCATAATTGTATGTATTATGGTCCACCATACCTGATCTGGACTTTATTTTTTACAACTGTTTTAGATTCATAAAATAAGTGAGTGGAAAGTACAGAGAATTCCATATACCCTCTGTTCTGTCCATCCACACTCACAGCCATTTCCTCCCCCTGCCATGACAAACTCCCCACCAAAGCGATATATTTGTGACAGCCTTCTAAACTTACATTGATACATAATTATTATCCAAAGTTGATGGTTTAAAAGTTGATAGCTTTCATTCTTGGTGCTCATTCTTCTGAGTTTGGACAAATTTAAAATGACGTATATCCACCATTATTATACTATACAAAGAAAGCAGTTTCAAGTTTTAAAAAATCCTCTGTGCCCTACTTGTTCATCTTTTTCTCCCCTTTAACACTGACCTTTTTACTATCTTCTTAGTTTTTGCTTATTTCAGAATATCCTGTAGTTAAGTCAAGAAAGGAATGGTTTTCCAGTCCCAAAGGAGATAGGACTTGCCATTTCTTTGCCTTTTTGTTGTATTTATATCTTCAGCAAGTAGACACTGAGTGAGAGCAGATCTGCTCCATTCAGCCCACCAATTCAAATGCCAATCTCCAGGAACACCCTCAGGGGCCACTCAGAAATAACACATTGCCAGTGAGTATCCTTCAGTTCAGGCAAGTGTAATCTGAGGTTGACCATCTTATGATCCTACTAGAAGCTCTCTCATACTGTTCGAAATAATAAGTAGGTGTTTATATAAAAAATAGACAATACCATTGCACATTTAGTTAACTCAGAAACCCTTCCTTTCTCCAGTCAGAGTTGGAAAGCTGAGATGTTGCTCCTACCTTAACAAAAATAGAAAGCCAGATAATTTTCAAAATTGTAATTTTTCTGGAAATCATTAGAAGCTGACATATCACATGGGGCAGCAAATTGGTCAAAAATTTGAAGAAAGACAGCACTATGAAGGAGAAGTAGGGATGTGAGCACTGGGTTACCTGGCATTTTTTTTTGGCATTGAGTTCATGGAGACAGAGCATGACAAGATGGCAGAACTTTCATAAAAGCAAATAAAAAGTTTTCAGAAAAAAATGAGCTGTTGAAAGGGAAGGGTGGCTCTCTTGAGTGTACAGCACTCCTAGGACCTACAGATGTAGGGGGAATTTGCATCTGAGCATGCCTTCTCCATAGACTACACTGTGTGCTCTTGGAAAGGAGAGGGCAGGGCAGGACCCTAAAACTACTTATTTAGTGGAAGGGCTGGAAGAAAAGAGCAGAAAGTACTGTCACAAAGACATGAAAGTTGGTCCTGATCCTTCTTTCATTTGTCTCTTATAGAAAATAAGTCTTCTGTCACTGAGGGAAGAGCAAAACTCCCATTTCTCCTGATGAAGGACCAGAGAAAAGAGCTCCTCTACCATTGAGGGAAGAGCAGAAACCCATCTCAGACCCAGATCATCAGAGATCTCCTGCTGTTGGGGAGAAGAATTACTGAAAAAGCATTGCACCCAGAGCCCAGGGACATAGGAGCAGCCTGAAATGGAGAGTGAACCAAAACAAGAGAAAGGTCCCATCTGTCATTCAAATGTCAGGCAAGGAGGTGTCAAGTAACAAATCACAACAGTGTACCACTGTGGGCGCCCTGAGATCATGAAGATATACTCTTGCTGAGGCAAAGTATCACAAAGAAGGCTGAAAGCTGAGTTAGGAAGAGGAACATAGTGAAAAACTTTACTCTTAGCACAAAGATGCTAAAGAATTTAAGTTGTTGGTGTGCTGAAGACCATCGTAGAAACATTACAACCCAAACCCGGCTCAATTCCTGGTTAGACTGACTCATTTGCCTTACTTTCTCCCTCCCCTCAGCCCCCTCTTAAAAAAAGAAAAAAACTAACAAAAGATCAGCCTCATTCATCTGCTGGCATAAATAATATTTATCTTAGTTACTCTTGTCTTGTATACAATGCCCAACATTCATTCAACCAAAAATTATGAGACACAAGACAAAAAAGCAGGAAACATCCACCCACTGTCAAGAAGCAGAGCAACTACAGAATTCAGATATGATTAGATGTTGGAAATATTCAAACAAGGATTCAAAATTACTATGATGGCTTCATAAAAGGCTCTAGTGAAATTGGAGGATAAAAATCATGACCCGCTAAGGAATTCCACCAGAGAGATGGAAACTATATGAAGAATCAAATTAAAAAATTATAGGTAAAACACAGCACGTCATCACAGATGGTTAGTGACTTTGACAATTATTAGTAGACTAGACGCAGACAAGAAAAGGACTAGTGAATTCACAATAGGTTCATAGAAATTATTGAAGAGGAAACATAAAGAGAGGAATGAGTAAAAATAATAAAAGAACATATAATAGCTGTGGGACAATAGCAAATGGTTTAGTACACATATAATGAAAACCAGAGTAAGAGTTATAGTAGACTTCTCAGAAATGACAGAAGCCAGAAGGCAATGAAGTGACATCTTTAAAATGCTGGGGAAAAAAATGTCAATGCAGCATTCTTCACTCAACAAGCTATCTTTCAAAACCAGAGAAGAAATAATAATTTTTACAGACAAACAAAAAACTGAATATATTCTCAGGATAACTGCATCACAAGAAATATTAAAGGAAATCCTTCATATAGAAGGACAATGATAGCTCAAAGAAACTTGGATCTAGGGTGATCTACAGAGAGATGAAGAATATTGAACATAGTAAAAATAAAGTGAAATATAAAATACTTTTCATTATTGAACATAGTAAAAATAAAGTGAAATATGAAATAGTTTTCATTACTTTGATCACCCTAACAGATAATAATTTGTTTAAAGCAGAAGCAGTGATGATCTGTTCTGTGTATATATACATACATTTGATAATTACAGCAAATTAATGGAAGGAGTTGGTAGTACAGGGCTGTAGGGTTTTAATGTAAAGAATACATTATTTCAAGTTAGATCCTCATTAAAGAGTTATATTTTTTAACCTTTAGGACGACTGTTGGAAAAGTTTTCAAAAGAGGCTTAAATAAGTTCAGTTACCTCACTTCATTCAGTATAAAATTCTCATTCTGCATGTCTTTGATTTTTTTCAGCTGCTATTTTATTTTTTATTAGATCATTGTACTGAGGGTACATTATGACATTTAAGAAACTGCTTACATATATCTAAGTTAAATTCACTCTGTCCATCATTCTTTTTATCCCCTCCCCCATTCTTAGAATAGTTTCAACAGGTCTCACTTTTTATTTTCATACACAAGTACACAATATTTCCACCATATTCACCCTCCTACACCTTTTCCTTACATCCTGCTCCCTCTGTCTTTGATTTTTACTTATAGATCACTTTTTCTTTTATAGCTTCTTTTTAGTTCTATCTGAAGTAGTTTCACGCTAAAAATAGATATTTTAAGGAATATATATATATTTTACCTTGATACCCTGTACAGATGAAATGCAGCTTTACATTTGAAGAAAAATAAAATAGAGGAAAACAGAGTGACGCCACCATTGTACTGAAACTACATTATTCATCTATGTTTGAGGATCCCTGAGGCAAAGAAAACTGATTTAAAGGTGAAACTTGCAAGATGAAAATGTCAGTGGGAAAATATTTTTACAATATTCCCCTTCCATGAGCAAATGTACAAATTTGATCTGCAATATAAGCATCAGACTTTTTGAACAAGGAAAAAATTAATATGTACAAACACATGATACATCAAGGAGGGGAGGAACCACATGTTTATTCTAATAAAATATAGAATATACATAAGAGGTGATCATTGACTCTCAGACCAAAAAGAGATGAAAGCAATTATTGAATAAGGTCTTAATTTGGTCTTTCTACACTCATATTAGTATAAATTTAGAATTCATATTAGTATCAATTTTAACGAAGTCCATATAAAGAGTAGAACCAAAATGTGGCAATAAACTCATTGTATAATAAACTTATACAATTGTATAATAAACTATACAATATTGAGTTAATTGCCTTTCTTGGCCACCTTATGATGGCCTGTGGTTGGTGGCCAGCATGAAGCATTCATTTGAATGTTGGTTGGTTCAAGCTGCTTAATATTTTTGAACTCATTTTCAGATTGGGGCTAGAGATTTTGCTGGTTTGATAAGTAAGTACAGTAAAAGCATGGTCCTTGATAGTCAGTAAGTGGTAGGTATTGGTGTCATCAGCCAGACAGTGATGTTGGTAGAAATAACCTGGGTGGAGACTGAGAACCTGAACAACTTTTTGATGCTCCTGATTTGAGGACTTCAGAGGAATCTAAGGTGGTTTGTGCTACCTTTCTATACTTCAATTTCCCCATATCTAAAACGAGGAAGGTAGAATAGATCAGCAATTTAAATCTTTATTGTTTTGTTTTGAGACAGATTCTTGCTATATAGCCCAGGCTCTGCCCTCAAACACAAGATCCTACTTCTTCAATCTCCTGAGTGCTGGGATTACAGGCATGTACTACTATGTCTGGTCAATTTAAATATTTTATAGTAATAAAATTGTTTATGCAAATGAAATCTTGGACAATACGTCAGTGTTTGAAAATGATACCAGCACAGCTGGTGAGTTGAACTAGAGAGCAGAAGCCTCCCTCTCCCCACTTCCTGGGGCTGCCTGAAGTAACTCATAGGATACTGTAGATTCAGTAGAACATAGGAAGAGGTGATTGCAAAATGCTTGAGAACAAAGCTTTCTGCTGTGCTGGTGTTTGTACAGTGTGTTAATCAGGTGACCTTTCATTAAACTAATTTTTGATTGCGTGTCTCTCAGAAAGGGACCAATGGTAATTGTTAAGAAAGGTTACAGATGGATGTAATCTATCTTAATGATAAAATAAATTTAGTAACCCAATCTATTGCTCAATCTCACAATATTAAGGATTGAACCAATGTGACATGACAGCTTGGTATATCTAGAAGTTTCTAGTTGGGTCCCATGTAAACAGAACTATTATAATTGGTAATGGGGACTATATATGTATATATACATATATATATATATTTACCTGTCTTTCATTTTCATGAGAAAGGTGTCATCAGATTCATACTGGTCAAAATAGAATTCCCAAAGTGAATGAAGTTAATTAATATTTTGTGAACTATTCTGAATTCTACAGCAGGTTTAAAATTGTCAATACTGTGTACTAGGCTCTGTTCTCATTTTATCTTTTGTTTAAGGAAATTACCTGAAGTCACATTGACTTTGAAGTGGCACGGGACATGTTTGAACCCAGACTTCTTAATTCCACACCCACTGGGTTGGTTTTTTTTTTTTTTTTTTTTTGTGGAACTGGAGTTTGAACTCAGGGCTTCATGTTGCAAAGTAGGTGCTCTACTGCTTGAGCCACAGCTCTAGCACATTTTGTTCTGGGTATTTTTGAGATGGAGGTCAGGCAAACTATTTGCCTGGGAGGCACTCAAACCTATAGTCTCCTGATCTCAGCTTCCCAAGAAGCTAGGATCACAGGTGTGAGCCACCACTGCCTGGCTACCCTGTCCTTTCTTCTTGCTAAGCTATGAGAGTCAGTGAAAATTCAGACAGAATAATGAATAAGCTTTTCATTACTAAGAATGTTTTCTTACTGCTTTGCTTGTGAATTCTAAGCAGTTCAGAGAAGCTCTCTGAATCATTCGATGACACACAGTTAATAAGTATTCAGGGCACCCTGGATTTCTCATAGGCATAATGGGCAAATATTCTTCATGTTTTAAATTATGGTGAAAACATTTGCATCCTGATATTAATATTTATTGATTTTTGAGGTTCAATGAATAGTTCTCAGGATAATTTCTAAATCTTCAGAGAAAACCTGCATTCATAAATAACAAATCGTGTCATTATCCACATCTGTTCTCTTTTTCTATAGGCTTAAAAATCTCTATTCATTATGTGAGTCAAATGAAATGGGTACCCACCAGTGTTGCTATCAAATTCTAGCCTGCTTTTTCAGTTGATTCTTTATTTGAGAATGCAATGCTTATCCAAAATAAATAAGGGAGCTACTAAACTGCAGTGATTAACATGCAATGACTCTCAGATATCATTTACTTATGGAAATCGATTAAAATCCAACATTTTAGCAATACTATTGTGATGTCAGTAGCCCGATTAGGCTGTTATAACGGCAGGAGTTACTACTTTAATATCACATTAGCACATCGTTAGCTTGAACCATGCAACAGCAGTAGGAAAATTAGCAATTTTCATTTGTCAAAAGAGACAATATGAACTTTTCCTGCTGCTTAAATTTGTTTTATGTGTGTGCACATCGGGATGGGGGTGGTGATAGAGGATGCAGAGAACAGAGTTACGTTTTCAATTAATAACAAGTTGCTTTTGCAAAGTGTGTATATGTTTAGAAATTAAATCTATGGTGTATTTTTAAAATAAAAAATGCGATTAATTCTTTCACATTAAAAATTTCAAATATGCTTTTGTTAGCTTCTTGAAAGTCTTTTTTTGAGTTAGGATGGGTCAGAATTAGGCACAGAAGCAAACAACAACAAAATGAAGCCCCCCTACCTTATAGTTTGAAATTGTTTACTGAGGCCATATTAAAATAAATATTTTGAATTAATGAATAAATGCTCAATTGTTTATTAACAATTGAAAAAAATCCCCTTTTGAAAATACAACATGCATATTATAACTTTGCAGAATGTTTTATATTTCTGAAAGCACTTAAACATATAGACTATTATTTGAGTTTCATATAACATTATATGGTCAGAGCAAATATCAGAATCTTCATTTCATTGATGAGGAAATTGGATTTTGACTTTCCCTGGATTATACAAATCCATTTCTCTCATTTGCTTACTATATTACCTTGGGGGAAAAAAATCACTGTTCTATACCTTGCTTACTGAATCTGTAAAATCAGAACAATAAGTTCATGTGTCTTGCAAGATTGTTGTAAGGAATAAATGAAATATTCCATAAAAAATCTTGGTATGGTGCTTAATAATAGCAGCCATCATTAAACATTCACTTGCCATTCTTATTTTTACTGCTATTTGAAACACAAATTATGGAAAAACATTGAAACTTTTATAATATTATATATCATAAGCACTTATATAATACATGCCTAATGTTAAAGGTCACCATATTTTCTTTGGATTAATTTATTTGCTCATCATCAGTTCTTGTTCCCTTAACTTATGGGTTCATTTCCTTTCTTCCTGTTGATCAAGTTCTGGTCTTGAAATTTCCACACTCTGGATTGTGTAAGAATATGGGTCCCATGAGGGGTATAGGTTTTAGTGGCTGACTCTAATTTTATCTATGGCTTTGAAAGGGACTTGTTCCTTCTTGCTATAAAAAGGACTATGAACTTGAATTCAGTAAAATGTACTACCTAACTCAGAAAAGGATGCTATGATCTATCCTCAGAGAGGCAGAGCCCATTGAAATCCCCAAAATTTCTGCTAGTGATGCTTGCTTCAAAATGTGCCTGCATGTGCAAGGCTTTTTCCCTTTGGGAGCAGATCTGATTTTTCCCTCCTGGCTGCAGGCTTTTAGGGGACACTTGTCTCAGGGGAGTATTTCTTCCCTGTTTTCAATTAATTTTATTTCCCTTATGGTCAAGATAATACATGCTTATGAAAAAAGCATGTATCACTGCTTTAAGCTCTACTGGTGGGATAGAGCAATGAGTTATCAGTCATTAATGTTTAATCACTCATCAATGCCTTGCTTTCTCTCACTTCAAAGACTGTACTCCAGCTCTAATTCACTAAATTTCAGTAGTGGCACAGGCCGTCTTAAAAGAGAATAAGGTGACCGGGGTGAGTGCATTTATAGGAAAGGGTGGGTTGGGAGGTGCAGGTGATGGTCCTGAGGAGATGAAATACAGAAACGGTGTATTGTAATCATATGCTCTGAGTAACGGTCCAAGGCTAGAATCACGATTTGAGGGGATCAGTTGGGTGGTTCTCCCACTCACTATGGTGTGCCTTGAACACAATGCTTAATGTCTTTGATTGTCAGATTTTATGGTAATGTGGAGTTACTAATCTTAGTTCTTCCTTATGCAAGGCTTCACTTTCTGTAGTTTTGGTCCCAAAATATTAAATAGGAAATTCCAGAAATAAACAATTGGTAAGTTTCAAATTGTGCTCTATTCTGAGTAGTATGATGAAATATCATGCCATCTTGCTCTAGCCACCTGGGACATGAATTATTCTGTTGTCCAGAGCAGCCATGTCATATACACTACTCACCTATTAGTCACTTATTAATTCTCTTGGTTTTCAGATAGACTAAGGTGGTATGGTAGTACTCATGTTCAAGTAATGCTTATGAAAGTTACCTACTATTATGTCACAGTGTCTATGTCATTTACCTCACTTCAACAGTGTAGCTATTGTACTATCTGACACAAGAATAAAGGTGAAGGAAGGGGCCGGGGGGAAGAGGGGAGAAATGACCCAAACATTGTATGAAAAAAAAAAAAAGAATAAAGGTGAATACAGTACAATAAGATATTTTGAATGATAAGAAAGACAGCTTATTCACATGGCTTTTATTACAATATATTATTATAATCATTCTTTTTCACTGTTAGTTATTGTTAATTTCTTACCATGGCTAATTTATAAATAAACTTTATTGCAGGTATATATGTAACCAGTTTGTGTAAGGTTTGTTATTATCCTCAGTTTTAGACATCCAAAGGGTCTTGGAACATACTCCCATGGAAAAGGGGGGATGATTGTCCTTACTTCACAAATCACTGTGAGGACTAAATGAAGAAATATGAAAGTTTGGTGTGTAGTGACTACTCGCTAGATGTTTCCTTTCCACTTCTGTTTCCTTCCTTCCCTCCTCACCTCATGATTTCATCACATGAGCACTTAGAAAATAACACTTTCCATAGTCCAGTCAATCAGAATGGTTTGGGCAGCAGCAGAGCCAATGTTTTGGGATGCTGTTTTGAGCAAAAACTTTAGAAGTCAGCTCTGCTAAACCATGTTAACTCATTATTTATATCAAGTTTCAGTGGAATTGTCTAGATGCAGTCAGCCTCTTGGTGTGGTATGCTGAATTGACACTAATGTAATGCCTAGTACCTAACAGATCCCAAAAGATGTTTGTTGAATGAAAGTTTGCAGAAGCAGGCTTGGAAACACAATTTTATGGGCTAAAGACCCCTTAAAACTTACTGCCTTTGCTTGTTTATAGTCCATGTATCCATAAAAAATTGTATTTGTTTATATGAATGCTTCTTCATTACAGTTATACTGTTAAAAATTGAAGATGAAATATGACACCTTATGAATTTAAGTCCAAAGGCCCTCTGCAGCCCTCCTTACAAGCTCAACCCCTTGAAAACAATTTGCAAGTGTTGAAAATCATAATGTTGCTATATTAAAATATGTGGTTATGCAATTCAAATATAGCACAGAGTGTTTTATACAAAATTACTAAGAATCATATCTGATATTAAATTAGAAAATAAATATCCTAGAAAATAGCCTGAAACACGTGACCCATACTTAATTGCTTTTTAAAATTTTGGGGGGGAGGGTCAGTGGGACTGGGGTTTGAACTCAGGACTTTGCAATTGCAAAGCAGGCACTCTAGAGCTTGAGCCACACCTCCAACCCACTTTGCTCTGATTATTTTGGAGATGGAGACTTTTGAACTATTTGCACGAGCTGGCATTGAATTGTGATCCTCCTCGTCTTAGTCTCCTATAGGTGTGAGTCACTGGCGTCTGGCTTGCTTACATTTTTGAAGGAGAAGGATGAAGAATTTGGTTTGCAAAGAGAAATTACATAGAGAATGTAATTTTCATAACTTTTTTGGAACAAAAGGGTGAATATGGCTGATGTATTTTCTATGCATGTATGAATATGGAACACTGAAACCTGTCAAGATCATTTTAAGAATGGGGTTGGGGGTAAAGAGGGAGAACAATAGAGGGGATAAGCCAAACTGGGGTATAGTATATGTATATATGGAAATGTCACAATGATATTCCCTGTACAACTATTATAAACTAATAAAAATGGTAAACAACCAAAATTGCTAAAACTCAGGTTTGATATTGAATTAGAAAACAAATATTCTAGAAAATAGCCTAAGATTCTTGGCCATTACTTAATAATTGTTTGCATAAAACTTTTGAAGGAGCAGAATGAAGATGTTGGTTTTGCATAGGGAAATTATGCAGGGAAAATAATTTTTACTCAGGGAAAACTAAATAATGTTCCAACAAAATTATGGCTGCTAATATGGGGATAGGTAAAAAGTTGTGATGAAATTAAAAATTTGGCATTAGCTACAGGACATTTAATTAATCTATTAATGCAGTTGTCACCATGCTTTCTTCAAGCGTGTAACTCTGCCTTCTCATATAAAGGTACATTAAACAAATCAGTAAAAAAGATTTGAATGCCCAGTCTTTACAGTATAAAAATAAAATGGCCTTTGTCCTTAAGAAGGACAACAATATCTTCATTAGCTGTGTCATCAGTGCTGTTCCATTAACTCTTCATTTTCAAGTTATGATAGATATAAGCCATTAACATGGCACCAGATAGCTAATGGGTAGTGGAAAAGGCATGGGACTGGCAG
Organism: Castor canadensis; assembly: GCF_047511655.1. Lineage (NCBI taxonomy): Eukaryota > Metazoa > Chordata > Mammalia > Rodentia > Castoridae > Castor > Castor canadensis. Next base: position 130,073,094 of record NC_133393.1, on the reverse strand, counting down.
TGTAAGTGTGGAGTTCCTCTGAACTTTGTGGGTCAGAAACTGAATCTCATGGGTGTTAAAGCTGTTTGTTCCTCTGCTTCCTCCTTGAAAAGTGAGGACAAGAAGGCCTCCATCACAGAGGTATGATGAGGAATCAGTGAGATAACACCTGGGAAGATGCTTTGCAAATAGATCTCAAAAAATTTGCTCCCTGGACCAGTCGTGTGGGTGTTACCTAGCAATTTGTTGGAAATACAAATATTTGGGCCTCACTGTGCTTGCTGAATCAGAAACTTTAGGGATGAGGTCCAGCAACCTGTGTTTTAACAAGCTCTCCAGTAACTTAGAGACCTGCAGAAGGTTAAGAATCACTGTTCCGATGTGCTGTACAAGTGTCAGGCATTGTTATTCCATGGTGTTGCAGGATCCAAGATACCAGCCCTAAAATATATCTTTCACATTGGCCCATCCCTGCTGTAATTTGCATAATTATGAGCATCATTTGGCTATTAAAAACAGTAGCCCAAAACCCAGAAATCCAAAGGCACCTCAGAAGTAACTGCCCTTGAATTAACTGATTAATAAATAATAAAACATCTGGAATGAATTTTTCCCATGATTGCACATTGCTCCTTGGAACAAGTCTCCAGGGCTCTCAGGTGGCTACACCTGTGGCAGAAGCACGAATGGTTTAGGGAATAGCCACCAAAAAGAAAGGAAATTGAAATCTGCCTACTTATTTTGTTAAGCTAAAACATAAGGATGGATTAGAGTGGCCGGCTTATGTATGTGATAAGATTAAGAAGGACTAGACTTTCCTATTGCTGATGCTGGAAGAGAGGGAAGATAAAAAAGAACTCTGTCTAGCTTTATTTGGGGGACCAATTGAAACACTTGCAGAAGCCCTGGTCCAGCAGATGAATTTTGGAAACACTCTGTGCCACACACCAGGCTACAAATTTCGAGGTGTCATCTCAGTGTGTGCTAACATTGGTGCTTTTCACTGATGAATAGAACAGAGAAGGTAATTAACTTGCCCCAAGTCACAAAGTCAATACTTGTCAGAGGCAGAATTTGAAAATACTCCCCAAATATATGGTGTTTGCCACTTTTATTTTTTTTTTTGCCTTCTGTGGCCTGGAAGAATATCAGTATATCAGAAAAACATTTATTCCTGCTTGCTGAATTCATATTTATTCTTTGTACAACCCTCAGTCCTCTATAAACAGCTTCTCCCCTCATTCCAACCCCCATTCCATCCATGATGATCAGCAATGGAGCCTTGACGCTATTTAAATCAATGAGGCCCTGCCTTTCTGGCCAGGGTTTTATTGGATCAGAAATAAGTTTTGATAGAAATTAGGTCAAGTGTATTTGGGTCTGGTGCAGATTTTTGGTTCCCATGTAGACTGAGAGATAGAGGCAACAAGGACTGAGATAAAAGTGGATGTTCCGAGGAGAGATTTCCTCAGTAATATTCCAGTTCTTGGTTCCAGTTCCTTCTTGAAGCCCTATTTCTTAGGGCACCTTCGTAACTGTATAATAAATTACTTTGTTTCTACTTAAGCTAGGCTCAGTAGTTATCCATCGGTTGTAATCCATCATCTCATTGGTTGATGGAACGGAACTCAGCATCTCTCACATAGGATTTTGTACTCATGGACCCCTTTCTCTGGCTGCCCAGGGTCTTTCAGTGTCCTTGCCAACTCCATTTCCTTATCATTTCCTTTATAATTAACTTGGTTGCTTAGATGCTTGATTACATATTTGCTTATTTCTTCATCCATCTTTCCATTTTTACATACCTGCACATGCCTCTACTTTTCCTTGCTCTATCTGTATGGGACTTGCCAATACTCTTTTTTATATTTTGTCAAATTTTCAGATTCTGAAAAGTTTTCAGTCTTCCTCTTTAAACATCACTACTATGGGTTGGAATTCACTGTTGTAAAACTGTAAATTGCTTTTTTTTTAAGGGCTTATACAGTTAAATCAAGTTACAAAACTTAGTACTGTATCCCTGTGGTAAAACCTTAAGCATTACAATTTGATCTGCATTCTTGAATGTTTTGGTACTTTCAGAATCCCATTAGATACTAAGACTCATTCTCAAGGATGGATAGACAGTGTTTAAAAACAGAGTTCTTGAGACTTAGAGTTGGAAGACAACCAGCTTTCCCAAAGGCAGAACACTCCATAAAACTTTCTTAACGTTTTGGCCTTCTAGATACTCAAAGACTTTCAGTGACAGTGACTTCACAGCTTTACAAATGAGGATTTCCTTCTCTTAAAATAAAACCTCCCTCAGTCACAACCAGATTGCATTGCATGGTGCACTTTAGAGCAAATATTCGTCACTGTGCTTTATGACAGCTTCATCTCTAAATCTTCTTTTCTTAAAGCAAAGAACACCAAGCTCTCCAACTTTTTCATTATAAGGTTGTAGTCATTTATTATTCTGCACTTAAACCTGACCCTGTTCCACAATGTCTTTGATGCGGCCCTCAAAAGTGAACATAGTAAGTGGAGCATAACCTGGATATCTAGCCCTACATGAGATGAGGGTGACATTTATATTCCTCAATCATTTTGTTGGCTCCTAGGATCTTTCTCATATGTTATATTGTCAAGTATTAATATTGTTTATTTATTTATTTTTCTTTATTCATGTATTCATATGTTCATACATTGTTTGGGCCACTTCTACCCCCTGTCCCCTGCCCTCTCTCTCTCCCCTTACTTCCAGGCAGGACCTGTTCTGCTCTTTTCTCCAATTTTGTTGAAGAGTAGACATAAGCAGTAATAAGAAAGACATAATGGTTTTGCTAGTTGAAATAAGGATAGCTATACAGAGAGATTCCTAGCATTGCTTCCATGCACAAATGTATTACAACCCAAATTGATTCATCTCTACCAGACCTCTTCACTACTTCCCGGTCACCTTCCCATATTGTTGTTTTAAGGTTACTGTATTAGTTCTTCTGCAGTGGGGACATCAACACTTTCAAGTTTTGGGATTCCTACCTATCCCCATACCTCCCGTATGTGCTCTCCTCTTAGCGTGTGACCCAAGTCCAACCACATTGCTGCATTTGTCCTAGATCTAAAGTCCGCATATGAGGGAGAGCATACGATTTTTGGTCTTCTGAGCCTGGCTAACCTTGCTCAAGATGATGTTCTCAAGTATTAATATTGTTTAAAACAAGAATCATGAGCCTGAGTCTTATATTACTATGGTTTAAAACAAAAAAGACATGGGACTTATATTACTACAACAACAATAAGATCTCATTGAGGAAATTGGTCAAGTTTAACATTCTATACCCACCAACTTAGCCACAAGTATGCTCATTTTCTTTCCATTTTTATAATAGGAAGAGATGACCTTTTTCTTCTTTTTAATCAAAGCTAACCTTTACACCCGTGGAATTCATTCTTTTCTTTCTCCCTGGAACCTAGTCTTGTCCTTTTCCTCTCTGTTTTATTTGCACTGGCAATTCTGCCTCAAAACTGAATCAAATCATGTCTATTAGCTATAAGGAACCTCACATTAGTTACTACCTCATCTCTTTCCTATCTTTCATTACCAAGCTTCTTAAGAAAGTAGATGCTGCACTTACCTCTCATTTAGTTTTGCAAAGTACACTTTAATTTGTCTTCCATCTCAACCACTCTCCTGAAATTGTGCCTATTAAGCCTAACAACTGGTCTGCCTATGAAATTTTGAAGGTCATTTTTCAAGTCCTCATTTTAGTGAACTTCTGGATTGCATTCAATACTAAAAACCATTTCTTCTTTCTTAAGACTCTCTATTGCTATGGCTTCTGTGACCCAGGTCTCTTGTAGCCTTCCTGCAGCTCTCTGACTATCTTTTTCTGTTTTTCCTCTGTATTTCTTTGCTCCCTCTGGATATTAAACCTGGAGTGCTTGCAGTGACTCTGGACAAACATAGATCTTTGTCTCCTCTCACTCAGATCTGTGTGACCCATCTCTTTGTCGTTCTCCTCCTTCGATCACAATCATTCTCTACATCACTGCCTGAGTGACCCACATGAAATACAAGTCTAGGCAGGCTGCTTCCTGATTAAATTTCCACTTTAGCTACATGATCTTCATACCTACATGATAAAGTCATACTCCTATTACATGACTTAGTGTATCCATAGCTCACTCTTTCTGCTTCTCCAGTGTCATCTCTTGCTATTTCCTGCTCTGTACTTTAGTGCTCAGAGTTTTCTGCATGTATGATAGCAGTTTTTATGTGTATCTTTCTCAGACCGTGTCCTCCGGCTAGAATAAAACCCATCTCAGCTCTAGGGTCCTTTTCGGTGGGACCTTTTCCTTTCTCCTCCTCAATTTCCATTGGATGATAAATGCTGCCTCTCTGTGCTTGTTTGAACATGCCTATCATCACATCTTTCTTTCTATGGGTCGCTATCCTTAACTACACTGAGTATTGTGAGCTTCTGGGGTACTTTTTTTTTAATTTTAAAAAATATCTGTGCTTTCTAGCAAAGAACTGACTGAATAATTAGTCACTGCATGGAACTTTTGCTATTCATATCTTTTTACATTTTTATAAACACAATTCTACATTTATCTTTTATTACAGCTAGTTTGTTTTAGTCCAACATTCCAGGCTGCACTGCTATTTTTAATTCTTTAGTTGACTATCAATGCTATTCATCATTTTGCCATTCTTCGTGGTACTGGTGGATTAGATTTGCATGCCACCTTAGTCTTTAAATTGTTAAAGAAAATGTTGAATACAATGGATTCTATGTTAGAATTTGAGAGCTGGTGATTGGTACTTGCATCTAGTGTCTTTTTCTTTTTCACAAATTGCCAAAATCATATCATTTTTACAAATAGCTGCTCAGTTACAGATTGAACTTATACATCCATTCAACTATTATTTTGCATCTCTACTCTCACAAATGCTTTATCTAATATCTTCACTAAAAGATAATGTGAAATAAATCTTTAATGAAATCTTGTAAGTCATTAGATGCTCAGGAAAGGGGCTATCAGGAGAAGTGGTTTTATAGGTCAAATACTTTATTTTTAATGAAGAATATAAGAACATGACCACTTTCCATTGGCTATATTGGAACCCTTATTATAATAATCACAAGATGTACTTTCTATTTGTCATTACTCCAAGGAAAAATAGTTCACCATTCACATTAAAGAAACATATAACCACATATTCCAGAATCATATAAAATATGATTTCAAATGCTGTTTGGAGAAAACTAGATATTAATAATTAATATTAGTTGAATCATTATATGCCAGGAACTTTTTTAGGTGGTTTATGTGTATCAATTTATTTATTACCCAGATTTGCTCTATAAAGGATGGGTCATTTTTATCTGTTTTGCTATTGGGACACTAAAGTACAGAGAGGTGACTAATTTGTACAAGGTTATACAGTTAATAAGTTGTATGCTTAATCAATCTTGGTTCTAGAAAATTCTCAAATATATACTCTTGTTGCTGCCAATGCTAACTATCATTGTCCTAACCCAACAGCTATATCCTTCTTAGAAGGCAAGATCATCTCCTTCAATGCAATGCACTCAATTTACTTTGTATGTGTTTCTGTGGGTGGGTGGGCAAGAATTCCTAGGCTTAGAATATAAATGATGAAAACCATATTGTGTGAAGATGCAAAATAATAGTACTAACAATAATTTTCAAAAGGAAAAGAAAACCAAAAACAGTTCTTTATCCATCTTCTTTTTATAATCTAATTTGTTTTTTCATGAGCTTAGAAGGGAATTAGGGATGGAAAAAGACCTGTCATTATTTTCTTTATCATAGTCATCATTATTATCTCTATTGTGGTAGGAAATGATCTATCCCTTTCCTAGTCTTTCTCCCTTGGCTCATAAATAAGAACTTGGCCTTCTTGGATGTATTAGGAAAATAACATGGGACTTTGCTTCCATCTCCTATCACACCCACCTTTAGTCCTTTCTGCCCAGGGTGCTGTGTATCACAAGCTTAGAGGTTGCTGGACCAATGGACAGTCCCATGGCACCTCCTCCTCTCTAATTTATGATCTTGTCTATGCTGTGTCCTAATCCTGTTGCCATATGTAGATGAATTAATTCATCATGATTTCTCCATTCTGCTCTGGGTAAGTGATACTATTTCAGATTGATATGAATATGGAATGCCTTTTGTTCTGGGATATAAGCTGATATTCTGGAATTTCTAAATACAAAATTAAAGGTAGCACTATGGCCCATGTGACTGTTCTTTCAGTATTTATTGAACACCTACTATGTACCGTACACTATTGTAAGTGCTAGAAATTCTACACTGAACAGAAAATGGCAGTGATTTTCCCCCCAAGGAAACCGTGTTCCAGTAGAGGAAACAGACAAACAAAAAGTACAGAACGTTCCAGTCAGAGGTAGATTTAGGAAGAACAATGAAGTGAAGTGAGTGAGAGAGTGTAAGTGCATAGCAATGGGTAGAGTAGTGCTTTTCTGTTTGTCTGACATTTGAGCAAAGCTGAGAAAGTTAGTCCTTGGCTACTTGGGGTAAGTTTTTGTAAGCAAAGTCAAACATCTTGAGGCAAGCTTAAACTTGACATTTCTTTATTCCTTTTTCTTTTCCTTCTTTCTTTCTCCCTCCCTCCATCCTTTCCTCCTTCCCTCTCTTTCTTTCCTCCCTCCATCTCTTTTTTCTTTCTTTCTTTCTAAATTTCTTTTTCTTTCCTTCTTTCTTCCTTTTTTTCTTTTCCTTCTTTCTCCTGCTCTTCTTCCCTTCTTCCTTTTTCTTTCTCCTTACTTCTTTGTTTCCTACAGAGAGGTCAGTATAGCTGGAGCAGAGTGAGTAAAAAGGGAGAATGTAAGAGATGAGTTCAGAGGGTAGGAAAAGAACAAGTTCAAGGCCTTAACAGCTAAAGTAAAGAAGTTGAATTTTACTCAGTAAGAAATGGGGACCAAGGGTTTTGAGCAGGAGGGTAGCATGATCTGAACTGTGTACTAACAAGATGATTCTGATTTAGTGTGGAAAGTAGATACCATGGGGAGACTGTGGATATAGGGAAGGAGGCCAGGAGGACCCTGTGAGAGATCAGTAGCTTAATTTAAGGAGGTAGCAGTGGAGGTGGTAAAAACTGAAGTATTCTAAATGTATTTTTAGTTATCATACATAAATAGTACACAGGTTTTCATTGTGATAATTCCACAGATACACACAGTGTACTTTGAACAAATTCACTCCCTTCTTAAATATATTTTATTTATTATTTTTTAGCAGCACTGGGGTTTGAACTCAGGGCCTTATGCTTGCTAGGCAGGCTATCACTTGAGCTACTATACCAGGCCTTTTTCGAATTGGGTATGTTTGAGATAGTATCTCCTGAACTGGCTGGCTTCAAATTGTGATCCTCATGGTCTATGCCTCCTGAGTAGCTAGAATTACAGGCATGAGCCACAGGTGCCTGGCTTTTAAATGTATTTCAAAGCTAAAGGTAACAGCATTTACCATTGGATTGAGTGTGGGGTTTTTTTTTTAATGAAATTTTATTTTATTCTTTATCTTTTCTATGTTTTTTACAATAAGCATAAAACAGTTTTTTACATTTAAAGGCATTTAAAGATTCAGACTAGCACAGTGATGGATAACAATTATTTAGAGTTCGGAATTCAAGACTAAAAACAAAGACCACAGATATTAAGGCATAGATATTGAATATCCATTGAGTGTGGGTTTGATGTAGTATTTTTTAAGTAAAATAGTTCTTTAAAATTTATTTTTATTTTTAAAATTTAAACATACACATAACTAGAGAGAATAAAAAAATAAACTCCCATATATGTAGCCTTTGTCCAGTTTTCACATTTATCAGTATCTTAACACTGTTGTTTTAGTTACGATCTTTTGAACAATTTTATATTTGTTCAATTATTTTAAAACAATCTTGACACCATAGAGAGCAACATGGGATCAAAACAAGGTATCAAAGAGGGAGAAATGGAAGGCATGGTCTGATCATAGGAGGATATGGGAGGAGAGTGATCTGAAACTTGTGATGAAGAGCAGGAAGGATAACTACCTCACTTTTAAGTATAGTATGATGGGTGTGGTGCAGAAAAAAGTCACTTCCTATGAGGAGTGCAGGGAATAATAGCATGCTTACATGTGATCTGGTTGCTGACAATATAAAAAGGTGAAAGAAACATTCAGAAAAGAGACTGAGGACATAGAGAATTTTGATGATAAAAGATTCTAAGTTCTAGTAAGCATAGTAAAGTGTCTCGGGAATTGGAAAGGGAAAGGAGATGGGGACAGAATTACAGAGCTGTGTGAGACTTAAATATGAAAGGTGAGAGTTGACCTGTGATTCTGAGTCTTCTTAGGTTATTCACATAGGATAATAAAGGTGGTATTCAGGCAGAAAATGTTGGCAAGGTTGTGGGTTTTAGAGTGCAAGGTGTTCTGGGTATAAGAGGCCCCCATTTTATACCTGTTGGTGGATATAGGTGGCTTGAAGATGGATGGTTTTATTCTGAATGCACATGGCTCTACGGACTCTGGTTGAGTCACAGTTTGGTAAGCTAGTTTCTTTCCAGCACATATTAAAGTAAAAACATAATCATTGAAAATCTTTCCATATACTAAACTATTTCCAATATGTCTATACTTTGGAAATCATTACTCATTAATTCCTCTGTTTGGATCATCTTAATAATGAATGACATCCAGGAAGGTCATGAATTAAAATAACTCTAGAGCTTATTTTTTGTACATCTCCATACTGGTATTATGAAAAATACACAAATGAGTGGAATATAGTTTCTCAAATCACTTACAAATGTATGAGGAAACAGACAGGTAAGTAATCACCTATGATAGAAAGCAGAAGTAATGGTGCATACTTGTAATCCCAGCTACTCAGAAGGAACATGATTTGAGGTCAGTCCAGGAAAAACAATTAGCGAGACCCTACTTCAACAAAGAAAGAGGGTACAGTAAAACACACCTGAAAATGCAATTATGCAAGACACCTAGGTAGGAGGATTGCAGTCTAAGACCCACGCTGGGCAAAATTTCAAGACCTTATCCAAAAAATAACTAGAGCAACAAAGAGCTGGGGGTGTGGTTTGAGTGGAAGAGCACTTGCCTAGCAAGGGTAAGACTCTGATATCAAACCCCAGTACTACCACACACAAAAAAGCAGAAGTAAAAATAGTATTATGTGCAGGAAAGAAATGATGAGATTTGGGTATGGGAGCTTATGCTGCTGAGCAGGAAGTACAGAAAGAGGAATGGGGAGCAAAGGGAGGTTGTGGGAAGGAAATGGATAGTGCATGCACATAGAAGGGCTTTACAAAGCTACAGTCCTCGACCACCCAATCAAGGAGGCAAGAATCTTTGGGGATTAGCTTTGATTCTCTTCTCCCTCCGTCATCACATCTCATCAACACTTTTCCAAAGTCTCTAGAAACAGCCATTCTTTTCTATTCCTGCTAAAACTTCCTCATTTCATAGTCAGTTTGCCTTTTTCCTTTTCCCTAGACAACTGCCCCTGACTTCTGACTGCTTTGCCTGCTTCTAATTATCCTCACTGCTCTTGGACACTCCCTCCAGAACTGTCTTGGCCAAGTAGAAGCTTTCTCCTGCATAGAGCTTTGATTATTGAACAGAATTTACATTCTTCTGTCTGTCACTCAAGGCCCTTTCCCTTCTCATCTCAACCCTCTTTCTACTCTGAATTCTGGCTTTGTGTTCTCTGAGTCACCCTGTATTTTCCCCCTAATAAACAGTTTTGTTCCCTAAATAATGCTTTAGTTTTTCCCTGCATTTGCATCTTTGTTGAAATTACCAATCCCAGCCTTCAGGTCTTTTCCTTGTCTGTTTAATTGATCCTCTGAGGCCAAATTCAATGCTACCTCCTTCTGGGAAGCTTTCTTCCACCTCTAGCCCTGTCAACATGAATCATTCTTCAGACATTGCTTTTGTGACGTAGCCCACGCATTGTATAATCATGATTTATATTCACTCCTGTTTCTCCACTGGACTGTGACCTCTTTGGAAGAAAAGGCCATGTTTTGGTTATTCTGGGCCTAACAAATATTCCCCTTAGGGACTAGCAAAGTGTCTTTTCCATTGCTGGCTTTCTTTACATTTTGATTGCATAAAATCCTCTTCTTTTACTTTTAAAACACACTGTTTTCTTGAAGCAAACCTCAATAAATTCTAAACACTGCTTGTCATGACATACTGTCTGACATAGTGCTGGAAGTCACTGAACATGACTAATTAAATGATAACTTATAAAAATGGAATCATTGCATGCCCAAGCAGGTATTTAATGATTTAGGAAATTCATAGCCTTGACTTAATTGTAGACGTGAGTTTTTTGTTTTCTACACCCATTTTAAAAAAAATATTTTTCTTTATAACTAGAGGAAAATGTGTCGTACTTAAGGATTATCTAACTCAGGCAAAAATACAAGATTAGGCTGAGATATTTTCAACATCCAGATATAGGACACATTAAGGTCTTGGGAACTGCAATCTGCAATGGGGGGAGGAGTTGTATGAAGCAGAGGGAAACACAGTGTCTTACGGTTGAGTGCGCGTCTAGTGTCTGGGCCTATGAAATGTTCAGATTCTCATCACACCTTAACTGAAATAGTGAACTGAATGGTGACTTAAGGATAAAAGAGTAAATCATTATGTCCCAATCTTGATTTGACTATCTAGTTCCTAAATCTACCCCCAGCGTCATTAAAAGAAAATAATACTTGAATTTATATATACAAACAACGAGCCTAACAATGAAATTGTTAGCTACTTCAGTCATATGACTTCTTTCTTTGTATGTCTTTTCATTTAAAAAAAAATTTTTTGAGACAGGGTCTTTCTCCATCCTCCTGTTTCAGTCTCCCAAGTTCTGGAATTACAGGTGTGTGCTGACACGCCCAGATCTAAAGGCCTTTTTAAAACAGACTTTTAAACATACCTTACTTTACCTCATTATGTGAAACATAAAATAATTAAGCATGAAAATTAAGATTCAGGTTTGTTTTAAAAGCATGTCAATTGTTTTTTAGTTTGTTGTTAGGACATGTCCTTTTATTTCTAAGATTTTAAAAACGTTCTCATGAGCGTATATGAGTAGTACAGGGGGTCTCGTGACATTTTCATAGCTGCTCAATACAGTATATCTTTGTTAGGTTCACCCCCACTATTATTTTCATAACGTCAGTGTTTTACATAATATTTTATCTTTTTCGTTTTTACATTTTCATCACATCAGCTTTAACAGATGAAAAAGTAAACCTTTTCTATATTTGTGTTGTTAAGAAATACTTAAACAAATTCATATATACATCCATTCCTCTCCTTAGTTTAGCCCCTAAACTTTACCAATCTGTCTTATAGCAGACATTAAACAACATAGAGCATATATTTGTTTCCATTGAAGAAATATGTACACAATTCAGCGTACACATCTTTAATCATTAAAAGTTACTTTGAATAAATAAATACTTAATAGGCACAGAAAGAACCTGCAGAGATGTTCTATTCAAAAGACAGAATTACTTTGGTTTCAAAAGCAGTGTGACTTTTTTTTTGTTAATAGAAACACAGAGCAGGGTTGGTTTTTTATAATGTAAGTATAAATTGTAAATTGCAGAAGCATCAAAGGTAATTAAACCAGAATACATTTATACATTAAAAAGGAATCACATTATAATCTACAATATGGTTCTTTTAACACACTGGTCTTGGACATGTTTTCTATCTTATTTTTCTGAGTTTTCTCTTGTTTATGGAAATGTAATAAATTTTTCTTTGTCACTGGGAATAGAACAGAGTCTAGGTGAAAACCTTGTATCAAAAATATTCAGAATAAATACGATTTTCTTGGGATGGGGAAAGACAGCTCAATCTGTTTGGTTCCTAAATAATATCTATGTAAATTAATTTTCTTTTTCTTTCTTTCTTTTATCTTATCATTTTTACATCTACTTACATGTGTATACATTGTTTGGGCCACCTCCCTCCTCCTCCCACCCTCCCCTCATAAATTAATTTTCATAAAAAGAAATACATCGATGTGTGCAGTAGGATATAAATATAAGACTAAATAAAGTTTGCTTTTAAAGTTGATCTATTAGGTACGATGCAATGCTGAGGATATTATTTTTAGAAATCATGTCAAAAGAGGACTAAAGGAATAGGGAATTCTGTCCTGAAAGAAAGAACTAGAGAGAGAGGCAAACATTTTCAGTATTGCAGGCATCCCTGGAGTAGGAAAAACAGGCCTGTTTTGGATTATACAGAAGGGCTCTAGAGCTGTGTGCCAGTCATCTTACCTCTTCCTGTCAACATTGAGGTGGGTGCATATCCAGGAGAAACCAACGCTGGGGAAGAAAAGGGAGTCAACTAGGAAGGTGGCTGGGTGTGTGAAATCACACAAGGAGTTTTAATAGTTGCCTTCTATTTATTCCGGCATTTCCACTGAATCTTATTAACAGAAGTGATGATAGCAATAACACCAACAGGATGCTGTTCTTGATTCTTCTAAGCACTTTAGAGTTCTTTGACAATAAAGCAGCATCCTTGTTTACATTATTTTTATTTGGTCATTAAAAACATCTTACCTACAAATACAAATATATTTTCCTATAAAAAGACAATCTGAAAATACTGGTATAACTAGAATGAGTCAGCCTTAGAAACAAAGGTATGATTTCAGAGAATAAATAGGGCTCTATTGAGACAGGTTAAAAAAAGAGGGTCTCACAAATAAGCTGAGATTTTAATAGGCTTCATTACATTGTTCAACCGAAATTAAGAATCTGAGAAGTTTTTAAAATCTCTTGTCATTATTATCTTCCTGTTTCATCCTGCTGATTAAAGCTGTTCCTTTGCTGTGCCATCCTCCGAGTCAGGGTGATAATGCAGAGCTGAACACATGCTTGGCTGAATTATGCTAGAGAAAACGCAAGAAGTACCGAAGCAATCTATCTATCTTAAAACAAACCCAAATATTCAGCAATGACAATGGTAATACAATTATTTATAATGCTTTTCTTATAGGTTTTTGCTGTAAATAGCAATAGGGGAAGATCACATTTAATGCCAGTTTATTTCCCCAGAGGATGTTACTTCTGACGGCTCTTAAGTCTAGCAAAAGAAAAACTTGTATAGCTTACATTGCTTTTTTTTGTTAAAAACTTTGTCATTACTCAGGTAAAGGGCCTGGCCAATTTTGCAAATATGTTCTTGCTGAGGAGCTGTCATTAGCATTGGGTAACCATACACTGGGCTATTTATTAAAACTCACTTGTTTCTGATTTGTCTCTACCTCCATACTGCAAGAAAGCAGCAAATCTTTTTTCTTTGCTTTTGTTTTTTGTGATGGTCTTGTTGCGTAGCATAGACTGGCTTTGAACTCTCATTGTTCTGCCTCAGTCCCATGCACTGGGATGATAGGTGAGCACCACCATGCCTGGCTATGTAGGATAGCGTTTAAGAAAGGAAGAAATATGATCAGAGCCATAGCCCAGGGTGACTCACCTTGGTCACTTGTGAGGAATAAGGGTGTGATGAGGTTATGGATGCGATATAACAAACCCAGTGAAGAGATTAGGAACTAAGACACAGTAATAGGAAAGAAGGGGTGTAATAAATTCCACAGGTTTTCACAAAAGAACAACCCACAGATTTAGTAATAAGATTAGAGTAGGGAAAGAGATTACTAAGTAAAAGCTTTAGAGCTTAGCCCAATGCTCTGGCCAATAGCAGATGCTCTATAAATATTTGTTTTAAAAGATGAATAAATGAATATAGGATGTTATAGTCAGAAGAATTCAGTTAAGTTTAATGCTATTTTTTTTCTTTTATTATTCATATGTGCATACAAGGCTTGGGTCATTTCTCCCCCCTGCCCCCACCCAGTTTAATGCTATTGATAGAAATAGTAAATAAGGAGAAGGAATTTGCTGGGAGAAATAGCTGCAATTTTATTTTAAACAAGTTTTAATGAAGGTGTCTACCGGATGTAGAGAAGAAAACGTGGACAAGAGACATTGGTTTGAACATCTGGAAAGAGGTCAGGTTTGGACAGAGAGAATTTAGGATGATTAAAGTGGATAAATCATCTGAACTGTGGGAAGGGACAGCTTGAAAATGAGAGAAGAGCTGAAAGCAGAAGCTTGGAAGGGTGGAAACGAGACAGGAGGAAATGCAGGCACAAAGGAGACTGGACAGGAAGTATTGGGCAGCTAAGAGGAAACCAGTACTGCCAAGTCAAGAAAATTAAAGGACACGTAGCACTTTGGGAGAGGGAGGTGTGCAAACTTCACAAGCCAATAAGAAAAGATGGATGGAAAGAGCAGACAAGAAATATAGGAAACACAAGGGAGCTAACGAATCTAAGAATGAGTGCTTTATTTCACTATTAATTTAAAAAGTCCAATATGATAATATTTTCATATTGGCAAAATTTAGAAAAAAATGTTATAGATACATAGGAGTAAGATGTTCTGGTGTGTTAGTACACAGTAGAATGATTTTAATGATAATGTACCATATGTTTCAAAAAGCTAGAAGAAAGTAGTTGTGTCTTTCATTACAAAGAAACAATGAATGTTTGAAGAGGTAGATTTCATTGTTACCACCTTGGTCCACACTATCATCATCTAGCTTTAGTCCTTTCAACTATTCTTGCTTCTGCTTACAGATTCCAACAATCTGTCCTTCCTCCATACTGTAACCAGAGAGACTAATTTTTACTAACATCAATTATATATGTCAATTTTCCTGCTTAAAATTCTGCAAGATCTTAGAAGAAAATGAAAACGTCTAGGTTTTACATTATCTGACTTGGCTCCAGCCTACTTTCCAGTACTTATATTTTTCTCTTACTGACGGTTGGCCTCCTTCTAATTTAAAAGCTAGTACTCCTATCATTCTGAGGAAGAGGAAGTTATAGTTTCCATTCCTTGCTACTTGCAAATTAAATTTCTCAGCTTTAGTTCATGGCGAAGCAATTGTTGCCAGATATACCAAAGAATCTTTTACATTTCAAAAGTTTTGAATACTTTGATCAATTCTGTTGTATTCATACCAATGGAGTCTGCTCCTACTTGAGAGCTCTCCTTATCCGAATGGCTCTGTTTCAGAGACACCGCTATTTCGTCAGTTTTGAAATTTAGAACAAATTCAAACTCTTGGTCTCTGCCTTGTGTTCATGGAGCACCTCAAGCTAAATTTATATTTTCATGACTTTGCTTCCTTTTCTGGACTCTGTCTCGTCTCCAAATTGTTAGTGGTTTTCGCTGTTCTCATTTGAGTATCCACATGATTATGGGAACCCGAACACTGGGAGAAGAACTAGTTATTAAGATGGGGCATGTAGAGTTTGGAACAACTTATTAACTGCTGGGTGTGGCTCACTCGAACCTGGCAAGCTCAGACTCACAGCACTTTCTGCTTGAATTACCCTGGGGAAGAGGCTTAGCTGGCAGTTCTTTAAAGATCCCAGGGTTTGGTGCCAGGTGTTTTCCTTATAAAACAGCTGAGCAGTTTTACTCTGTGCAATCAGACTCTTGGGTTGCCTCCCATAAGGAAAAACTGGTGACCCATTTCAGTTAGTATTGCAGGGAACTTTCCCTGAGCCCGAAAATGGTTTTGGGAAAAAGGGGAAGTACCTATTAATTGAGTTATGGAAAACTTTAAAAACTGTGTGTCGTAACACGAGTTTCATGATTTTAAATTGTACAACTCAGTGGTGTTAAGAACCTCTATGGTGTTGCATAATTATCACCATATTAGTTCCAGAACTTCTTCAGTACCCCAAAAGGAAACCATGTATAGCCGTTAATCAATCACTTCTAATTCCCCCCTCATCATAGTCCCTGGTAACCATAAGTCTGCTTTCTTTCTTTATGGATTTGCCTATTCTGGATTTTTTCAAATAAATGGTATCACTGAAATGTAGCCTCTTGTGTCTGCTACATTCACCTTAAGTATGTTTTCAAGTTTCTCTTGTGGCTTTTATCCTTTCTATAGTTGAATAATATCCAGTGTATAGATATGCCACATTTTGTTTTCGTATTCATCTGTTGATGGACATTTGGGTTGTTTTCACCTTTAGGCTACTGTGAAAGATGCTACTATGAAAGATGCTGATATGTTTTTCTTTGCACATCTGTTTTCAATTATTTTTAGTTGATGCCTAGAAGAGCAATGGCTAGGCGACACGGTCATTCTATGTTTAACTCTATTGAGGAACAGCTAAGCTGAACAGGTTTACATTTCTGCCAATAATGTATGAAGGAGAATTTTAAGATATCTTTTTAATAGTGTTTTGTAAAGGTGCCTATATCAATAGGTGAATCATTAAATATCTGAATGGTAATGAAAGATTACCATCATGTTTTCAAAATGAGGGGAATTTAACTCCTCCATGACTGATTCTCCCTCTCTCTCTCTCTCTCTCTCTCTCTCCCTCTACTGGGGAGGAAAATGGACCATGAGGGCTAATTATGAGTCAAGTCCCGAAAGTTCTGCCAGCTGCATGCCAGGGCACCCACATGTAAAAAGATTACCTGTCTAGTTTTGAAATAGTCACAACTCAGCTTTACCTATTCCATTTCTGAGCTCTACTTAGGTGTTATGCTGCCATTTTTTGCTGATGTTAAAAGCCACTTAAACTTGTCCCTGAAAGGTAATAATGGTCTTTTCTGGTATAAATCGCAACAGGGAATTAAACTTGTTAATTCCGCTAAGAGTTTAAAGTAATTAATTTTAAAGTTGAATCACTGACTGGGCTCAGGCTTGCCCCTCCTCACTTTCTCCCTCCACCCAAGGGAGTTATAATCACTATGGAGGAGGTGTGGTTGGTCCTCACAGGATTCTCAGGTCCCTATTACCTCTGTTTGGTCTTTTGGCTTCAACTTTGTCCTTGGTAAATCTGCATGAACTATACCAGCTAGGCCTTTTGGAATGTATCAGAATTTTCTATCAATATCCATGGGCTTGTCCATGCTACATGGAAACAAGATGGGCTACCCCAAACCTTCTTTTCTCAGATCCTTGGCCATTTCTAAATCCCTGACCACTCAGCATTTATATCTCTTTCTCAGGCCTCCAGCCTGTGGGTAATATTTCACAAGTTCATTGTATCCTGTGATATTTGCCCATCACTCAGTCTCCTTAGCTATAAAGTGAGGTTATCTGTCTGATGCAATGTTATTTGTTATTTTAATACAAATAACATTGGTGGTGGTGGGGGTACTAGAACTTTTTAGGCCTAAATAATGGTTTGGTTTAACTGCTGTGGGTATGGAATCAAATTCACACCTAGATTATGCATTGGCAAGTCCAAATGAATCTTTGCTCTTTCCAAGGGAATCAATTTATGCTACTAAGTGGATTGTTGGTCTAACTGAGGTGTAAAGGGATCAGTGTTGGTCAATATTGCTGGCAGGGTGGACATTCACAGTAACTCTGTGGAGCAGAAACTCATGATTGTGGCTCAGTGGATAGTCTTTTTCTCTCCCTCCATGGTTCTACCTTTATGAAACTGTTGTGCTAGCTGTAGGATAGCTGATGACAAAGGCTGAAGTCAACCAGCAAAGTTTTTCTCTCAACTTGGTTTTTAGTGCCTCTATCTTGGAGGATGCTCTATAGTTGGGGCCATATGCCATAAATATGCAAAGACCTTTCCTCTTCAAGCCAAAAGTTATAATCACATGCTTTTGTTCCAGACCTTCTTATCCCCAATCTCAATATTTCTTCCTCTGATGCTAACCAGATAAGATATTTGTTGAGTCTGTGCACATTTTATATTAGGACACTATTCTTTCCACAGAAAGATGATCAGACATGTTCCCTGGAGATTTGTATTTTGGGAGAATTTCACCTCATGGACCTTACTTTCAAGAGTGAGAATGTAGTCTGGTAAAAGTTCATTTTTAGTCTATAGCCACATCCTGACCTACACTCAAAGTCATAAGATAACCTATCTATTAATTAAGTTTGACTTTCTTCCTCCATCAGCTCACCACAGGAAGAGTCTTTAATGGAATCATGATAGGTAACAAGGATTTACCTTCTTTTATGTTTTATTTGTACCTCTGGGCCTGCATTGATTTTGATCCCAGCTATTTTACTTCTTACTTCTAACTTAAAATGAATTGTTTCTTGGTCATTCTAATTTGGTGTGTCTGGCAGAATCTAGAACCCACTGATAACTTTTGGATTCATGGTCACTTTGTACTTCTCCAGAAAGCACTTAGTCTTTACCAGTACCAAGTAGCACTCTTAAATGGTTTTTGGAAAATTGCATAGTTCTCTGCCACTGATGTATGGCATTGTTTTAGAACTGTCAATAGAATCATCTATCGAGGCTTGAATATCATACATTTTCTTACCACTGATATAGCTAACAATTGAGATCTGCCAAAACAGTGGCCCAAATAGCAGTATCATCTGTATCAGAGCTCACCTATACTTGTTTCTGGGAGATCCACTTCTTTCCTTGGCCCTGTTCAAAACTGGCAATCTTTCATGTCACCTAGTTTATGGGCCAGAAAAGTATTAAGATACAGGTTGCCTCCAGAAATGGGGCAGGAATGTAGTTGAAATAGTTCTTTTCATTTGGAAGCAATTTCTAGGAAGGTGGAGAGAGCCAAGGTCATTAGCTGGTTAGCAGTCTCAGCACCCAAATGGATTACTGAATTCAGTATGGCCTCAAAGAAATGGCAGTTGGATAAACAACTGACATGTCAATAGCAACAGCAGAAGGCAGAGGCAGTGGAATAATACCAGAAATATGCTGAAAAAGCAACTGGCAAACTACTTAACTATAGTTTGGATGTTGAATGTGCTCCAAAGCACATGTGATGAAAGCTTGGTCTCCAGGGTGGTGCTAATGGGAGGTCATAGAACCTTCAGAAGGTGGGGCCTCTTGTGAGTACATTAGGTAACTGGGGATGTGCCATTTGAGGAGATTGGCACAACAAATCTCTCTCTCTCTCTCTCTCTCTTTCTCTCGCTTCTTGGCCATAAAGTAGATAGTTTACTATACCATATTACCATCTGGCACCAAATTGATCCATCTACCATCTAATCATAAACTGGAACTCTAAAACCATTAGCCAAAACAAGCCTTTCATCCTTATAATTTATCTTAAGTATTTTGTTACAGTGATGGAAAACTGACCAATACACTGCTATTTTATTTTCATCTAGTATCCTTTGTGAATGAATGTGAAATAAAATCATTCCCAGGCAAATGAAGAAAAGGAAAAAAAAAAATAAGAGGTGTTGTTTTCAACAACCTTTCATTAAGTCAATTATTTCTAAAGGATATACTTCAGGAAGAAGAAACATAGCCTGAAATAGATACAAGAAAAAAATTAAAAACTAGGAATATGGTTAATATGTTTGTGAATTCAAACAGGTACTGGAAATCTAAAAAAGCAATAACAATGTCTTATAGACATTATTTAAACATGCCTTAAAACAGTGCTAATATCTGAAGGATATTAAAACATCCTTTTTAAACATAAAATTGATGCCTATTAGGGAATTCAAAGTATAGAATAACATGGGTATAAATTTGTGCAAGAACCATGCTGCAGACATATATAGTACCTCCATTAAAAAAAAATCCTAAAACAACAACAAAAACCCCAACAAGAATACACCATCAACTACTACCAAATCTCATGAAAATAAACAGCTTTAAATATAGATCATTACATGTAGTTCCATGTCTCTGCAGTGATTTTTGTGGTGATTATTTAATAATTGATGCTAAAACATTATAAAATATGACACAATGGTTAAATTGCATTTTTCCTGCTTTTCCCCTTAAGAGATAATTCTCTACCACTTGTCTGGTACATATTGATTGAAAACCATTTGGAAATTACTCCATCTGTCAATGAAATGCAAACACCTCTGGAGTGAAACCAAGCAGCTGCTTAAATGCTCAGAGCTGCACCACACAAAGACGTCCTCTTCCTAACACAGGCTCTGTTTACACTATGCCAAAACAACGACTCATTCAGGGAAAAATTCGGTACTTCCAAGTTGTGTAAACACAACCATTATTTATAAGGAGCTTTGTTAGAAGTCTTAAGATTAACCCCTTCTCAGCTGAGGAATTACTGAACACTAGAGAGAGACTCCTCTGTGTGTGTGTGTGTGTGTGTGTGTGTGTGTGTGTTTGGTGAATTCAGAATTCCTTGTTTTGTGAACAACACTTGAAATTTACAATAGTTTTATTTTTCTTTGTTTTACAAAATCAACTGTCAAGCTTGGAATAAGTGGAGCTCTTGTAGGCCTTTGTGTAATTTATAATTCTGGAATAGCCTATTTACACTATACAGAAATTAGCAAATATTTTCCATATAAACAAAGGCAAAGCAAACCTTTATTTTTTCCTTAGTGATTTCTTCATCAAGGGAAGATGAGTATCATGTAGGTTCTGGATTCTGCCTGAGTTTGCAAACCAGCTAAATCACTGGCTGCCTAATTGACACTTAGTAAAGTATTTCTTTCCCTGAGCCTCAGTTTCCACCTCTGTCAAATGGCAAAAGTATTATACTACACAGAATGGTGTAGTATAATGGTGAAGATTAAAATAATTTTTTAAAATGTAAATCATTTGATACACTGCTTTTCATCCAGCACTGAATGCAAGTTACTTATTATTTGTAAATCAAGAAGTATTTCGCTAGCTTTAATATTGATGATCATCAGTTAATATTCAGCTCTTGTAGCTTTTAGTAATGAATGATTGTTCACATAGATTTTCTAGAAATGAAAACTGCTGCCAGTCACTAAGCAAATAACTACCAAGAAATTCAATAGTGGACTATTTTAGTTACTTGTGACTATACCTTGTAGTTAATGTATAGCTGCAGGTATCCTAGGAGGTTATGCTGTTCAAAATCATCTACTCCATAGTTAGCATCCTGGGAGGAAACAGTGACAATTGAAACTGGGTGATGGAGGAGTGTTTAATAAAAGGGTATTGAAAAGTTATGGGCAGGATTTAGAAGAAAAAGTGATAATTGAAGTTAGCAACTCTGCGAGAGCACTTACCATTTCTAAGACTGGATGGGAAGGAAGAGCATGGCTCCAGGAACCTGGAGTGGATAGCTGTGTACAGAAGACTTGTTGATATGAGCTGTGACTTTTGGTAGAGAGACACTGTTAATGCTATCACCTGGCCATGAAGGGATTTGGAATAAATACCCCAAGCTCACTCTCTTCCTACTCTTTCAAACCTCTTCTAAGCTTTCAATGGACTAGACCCTACCAGATGTCAAGGTAAAGGGAGCCTTCTGATGGATTGCAAAGAATGGGTTTGGAGGAGCAAACAGAAAGCAATCAGGATCACAGTTCCTGCAGTTTTCCCATAGATCATTTGGGAACCATTAAAATCTACAGCAAATAATGTTGCAATCCTAGAGTATCTCTGCTGGGCTAAATGAAGGAGAATTCTGGTCCCAAGAGGTGCATTTCAGCTTCTGAAATTCACATAAAATGGTACCATGAGGAAAAATCCTTTCTTACTACATGTCATTTAAATGTGGAGACAGGATAGACTGTCACTAAAAAATCCGAATGAATTGGGCTTAATAACCTGAAAATGAAAATATTAACCTTAATTTAACCTAGAGTTATCCTGTCCAGGTAAGAAGAGTAAATGGCAAGCCTACCATAAGTAAGTCAATAAGCATTATGATACCTACAATATGGAGTCAGACAGTTTACTTGGTTGCTGACATGAAATCTATGGCAGATATGTTTGTGTTCTCCAGTGCTAGCAGAACCTTGAGAAATGGCGGCCTCAGCCAACTGCCTGACTGCAACCTTGTGAGAGACCCTGAGACTAGCTACAAGGCTCCTGTCTGCCTGACTCCCAGAAACTGTGTGAGATCATAAATGTTTGTTGTTTCTTGGCAATGGATAATTCCTACGCTAACACTCAAGACATTTTAGAAAAGGTCAAAAGCATTAATTGTAAACTGGCCAAGGAACAGTATTGAACAGAGTGAGCATGAAACCCAGGAAAACTGAAGCTGAATTGGTTAGCAAAAATAGTTGTGGCTGTAATGGACAACTACAACAACACTTAACTGAATATGTATTTAAGAAGAGTATAGCTTCTAACTGAGGAAGGTAAATATACAGCAATTTGTAGAGTGTATACTGGTAGTGTATTTATTCTTTGCAAGAATTATGTGATTCTATGAAATGGATTATTTTTATTTTATGGGACAGGATACTTGGAATCAGAAGTACAAATGTCCACTCAGTGTCAACTACATAGCAGAAAATAGAGCTGAGATTAGAACCCAAGACAGTCTGGCCCCTAGTCCCCATTTTTTTTCTGTGCCTTTGTGTGCTAAAGAAAAGCAATTCCGAGCAAGAGAATTCTTTACTGAGAGATGAAATCAGATAAAGAAAAATATCAAGGGGAAAATTCTCCAGACCTTTGAAGAATTGGGGGAAATGGTCTGCAGTGAAAACAAAACAAAACAAAACCCAGCAAAAACATATGGTTGTTTAAAAGGAGGAAGCAAAGCTGGCTTCACTAGAGAATAGAAGAAATTTCAGATGGAAATGGAGGTCACTGTGAAAGAAGCCCCATCTGCCATCATCTCTTCAAGGCCAGATGGGAATGTGGGGAACAGGGGTGGCTCTACTCTTGTGCAGATTGCTTTTCCTCAACCACCACTAAGGGATGCACAAGGAAAAGCACAGCACCTACAACAACATGGCAACACAAACAGCGAAGACAGCACTGCCTGACTCAGACCAGTCAAGAAGAGCAGGCTTTGGAAAACCTTCCAGTAGGAAAGTGAAAGGAGGTCACGGATAATTCTGCCAAGAATGTGTCACCTGGTGCTGTAATTTCTGTTCAGTGTTTGGTAATCTTGTCCACCTAAAGTAAATAGCCCACCAAGTAAATATACACATGTGCATGTATATGTACATACATGTATACTTATATATAATGCACTCTGCTTTCTTCATCTGCCAGTACCCTTTCTGGGGAAGCTATTAAAGAAAAGTGACTTAGTGAGTAAAGTGGACAAAGAAGGTCCCCAAGCTAACTGTACTAGAAAAGAAGTAGGGTTATGAACCAACTTTTTGGTCCAAGAATAATTTATTTTTTACCTGACACAAATAAAATCGAAACATCAGCCATAGCCCACCAAGCTGCATGATATATCAGAAAAAGAGAAAGTAGGGGGATAACACACTTGGAGAGACACAGTGCACAGTTACAGCAAAACCAAGTCATCCTTGTTGTATGCAAGCTCAGACATTGAACAGTTTTTCTCTTTGCAGTACTGGGGTTTGAGCTCAGGGCTTTGTGTTTGCCAGGCAAGTGCTCTAGTGCTTGAGCCAAGCCTACAGCTCAGGCACTCAGCAATTTTGCTTAGCTAATTGGTTGGCCTTGGTGATACTTAGTCCAGCTTCCCATCAGACAGCAGAGTCTGAAACATACCTTTTATGAAGATTATTTACTTGGGGATGTGATCTTAGGCAACCAGAGTGAGAAACTGGGAAGGGTGGGATGGCTAAAATAAGAATGTATTGTCCAGCCAGTCACAGTTACAGTGGTAAGTCCATGAGTGGCCATATAGAATGTACCTTACAATTTCAATGTGATATGAAAAGAGGAAGCATTTATTCTCCAACCCCAGATATGCATTGACCAAAGGTTGGCCCACAGGATGCCAGTCTTCTGCATTTATGTATGTATGCATTGGTACCAATCTGGCTTCCACAGACATCTTATGTCGGGTGGTAGAGAAATCCGGGGAAAGAACGTAAGAGAAGTAGGTAAAGCTGACGCTGGATGCTGAGAGGTTTTAGCTGCCTGAAGTTGACTCTGGCTGCCATAGGTGGAATAAAGGATTTGTGGTGGAATTCAAGAAGTGCCAGATACAAATATTATTTGAACTATTTGCTTAAGATGAAAAATTTGAAACTCGAAATAATGCAAGAAATCTAATTGAAGAAAACAACAACCTGTCTAGGTGTTGCAGGGGTGCATGGGACACAAAACACTTGACAGACTGTGGAAAATGCTATATTGTAATGGAATGATTCTCTTAATTATTTTAAAACACTTGACAGAATGTGGAAAATGCTATATTGTAATGGAATGATTCTCTTAATTATTTTAATTTTATTATTTCCTGTGTGGGAGTGAAAATGGAAAGGACTCTGAATTCCCTACTACTTACCATTTGTCATTCAAGTACTTTTATATAGTTCTCATTTCAGTGAGTGGGTTCAGTACTATGATTTTGGGGTCTTTTCAAAGCCCTAGGTCATCACCCACCTTCACAACACACACACACACACACACGCACACACACACACACACACACACACACACGAGTGTTTTTAGAAACCTAAATTGGTTGGACTGCCAGTTAACATTACAGTGCCTTCAAAAAGCAAAATCAGGGAAATATCATCCTTTCACCCTTGAGTTTCAGCCTATGTGTGATTAGTGTTATAATAGCCAGTATTTAGGGTTCCTGAATTTTAGTGCTTACACTAAATGATATCTGGTGGCCTCCTCAATTCAGAACAAAGCTCCAATTTTTCCAGAAGGAAGCTTAGGGAGAAGTCTGTTTTTTATTTTTTAATATGAAGATACTAAAAAAGCAAATTTTCTATTGCATGTCTTCTATTTGCCAGTTGCTTCCTATACACATTGCTTGAATTTCTAATAAGCATGTGGAGGGGATATTATCTCTTGTTTTACAGAAGAAGAAATGCAGATAAGTTGCTGAAGTTCTCGTGACCAGAAAGAGGCTGAATCAAGTCTTAAATCCAGGCAAGTCTGGCTTTGAAGCTTGGTTCTGTCCCTACACCTGGGTTCCTGTCACATGCATTGTTCTCATCTTCCTGGAAATAAAGCAAACTGAAGCCACCGCCCCTCATCTCCTTATGTAATAACCTGGAGAGTAGGGAGAGCCATCTGTTTCAAGAGAAACATATTTGAGTCCATAAGGCAATAGGTTGGCAGAGAACAGAAGGATTAGGACATTGCCATTTGGCATTCTGACTTATTCTGCATTTATAAAATAGAAATATGTGGCCCAACATGTTGTTTTCACAAGACTACCATTATCATTCTCTGTGAAATAAGAACGGTCAGGGACATCATGTACAAAATAATGATCCTTGTTTTGGGGAATGACATCAGCTAGGAGAAGTTTTAACTCCTACTTCCTGAAGTATTGCTAAATGACTGCTAAATGACTTCATGATGTAAGTATACTTTGACACTGAGGTAGATGAAGGAGAAAACAACTTGGGGTCAATCTTAAGAACACAAGTTCACAGTGTGATTTCAAGATTTGGAACCAAAGCTTTTTTTTTAAAAAACACTTTAAAGATATTCCAAATTTACCAAAAGAATATATCCATTCTTGAAACCAACCTTGGGCATCTCCAGGAATAAGGTTCAGACATCTGTGTATTAAAAATTCTCCTGTAGTTGCTCTGATAATTTGTAAGCTAATGTGTAGGGAGCCTACCTGTTTTTTTCTTTATTTATGTGTAACCTTGAAGAATAAGCTCATAGGTTTTTCCATTAGTATGGTTCTTAAATGCTCAAAGCACTCTAGATAGTCACTGTACTTTCTTGCCAATAACCATTTGGAAATCCTCTCATTCATAATAAAAGGACTAGTAGAGGAAAAGTAAGACAGAAGTCAATTGGTTTATCTCAATATAATTATACTTTAATGAGAAAGAAAGAAAATAATCCTAAAAAGTGGTAAGTGTGGCTTAAGAATTAGTTCAGCAATTTAATAAAAGAAATATTTAGAGTTAATTAAAAGAGGAATTCCAGTTAATTTTCCACTATTATCCCAGAAGCCCCTAAGAATCTCAGATACCTGTTGAGCATCTCCGCTGCCTGAAGCCCTGAAATGGAGGGTGGGGGGTTCACTCAGATGTTACTCTGAGGTCTGTATTTGGTCTATGTTTATTTTTTAAATAATATTCTCAATTCTTATCTGAGAAAAGGAGAGTATTTAGCACTCAAAAATAGGGCATAGGGAGAATATCCTGACAGATATAGTTCCCAGAGTCTCCTCTGCTAAACAGGTGTGACAAGGAAGGAGTGGCAACAGAGAATCTAACATAACCTTCAGAAGTTTATGATAAGAAACATATGGAAATAAATAAATTGAGTCCATTCAGTGAAGTGAACTTCACTGGGTATTTTAACAGGGATAATTTGACACTAGGGATTTGTTAGTCAGGTGATAGGAGACTTAAAAAAGATAAGGTAAACATTAGATGGAATCATAACAAGAAAGCTGCTACCACGCTCAGGACTGGGGGAACAAAAGGAAGCTGCCCAGCCAAGAATGTCATTAGGAAGCTGATCAGAGCCTAGAAGCCTCATGGACCAGATGACAGAAGTAGGACGCAGAATTCTGAGGAGGATGCCACCTACATGGCTACTGCTGGTACCTCAGGAGATTATAGAAAGAGCCTCACAGAATGGACCCCTACTCTTTCTGAGGGGAGGATGCTGACCAGCTGTTGCTAGTATACCAGAAGTTGGAAAGAGGTTCTGTGTTACTGAGACTCAAACACATAAATAGTGGTGTGTGTGAAAGGGTACACTGAGGTTGCTACTGGGAGTGCCCCATTAAGCCAAAAAACCTAATGGCTGCTTTCAAGGTAAAAGGCCAGGGTGGGATGACCTGATTGGAAAAATAAAAAAAGCATACATGAACAAGTCTTGTTCTTCTCTTCTTCTGCAATCCATTCTCCCATAGTTCTTTGTATCAGTTGAAACTAGCAGTAGGCTTGCTGACAAGGAGATATGTCATTCCCAGAAAGCAGGGTCACCACAGAGAAGAGTGCAAAAAAGTGGATTTGGAACCTATTATCTAGCACATCATTCAGTGAAAAAAGTTTGAAAACAACGGAATAAGCCAAAAGAAAGTATAGAGTGGAAATAATAAAGATCAGAGCAGAAGTAAATAAAATAGGACATGAACATATGATTTTTTTGGAGGAAACTCATAAACTAAAACTGGTAGATTTGAGTACAAAGAAGGAAAACACAGTATTGCAAATGGAAATGTTGACTAAAAATGTAGGAAAGATAACAAATGCATGAAGTTGTGAACAACTTTATGTGAACATGTTTGTGAACTTAGCTAAAATAGGCCTATTGTAGTATATAATTATTGAAACTGACATGTAAAGATAAAGAAACTTGAGAACTGTTAAAGAATTAACAAAATTGGAAGTAGTAGTTAAAATATTCACATACCAAAACACTTTAAAAACTCTAGATTCCAAGTCTTTCAAAAAATAGGTAATCCTTATTTCTTATATTGGTTTTTATGCCCTTAATTGCTCTAAACATCTCATAAATACCTGTTTTTGTATTTTGTACATAGAATTCTAGTATCCACAGTCCTTAGAGGTACGATGTCAATGTCGTTCATTGTTTCTGTTGATGTGTATTCATGGTAGCCTGCATTTTCTTTTCTGTACTTTCTGACCTTTCACTTCGAACTCACTGCCTTGTTTTACTCTGTGTGTTGACCTTATCTTTCAATTAAGATATCTTTGCTTCAGAGATGCTTTGCATCTGTTTCTGCTTCTGCTTTTACAAGTAGCCAGAAAATAACATTGGGAGAATTTCACCCTGCCTTAAGGGTTGTTGCTCAGCATTGGAGTTCCAGACTTGGCTTTTTCATCTGTGTGCTGGCTCTAAGTTCCAACTCCCATCTGTAGTGGTGCTAGAGACTGGTGCTGAGCACAAGCTCCCCTACCTACGTCCATATTACTCAGTCTAAATTCCCTTCTAGTTCTACCCCAGCTAACTTTGAAGAAAGCATAAAAATCTTTCTTCATTTTGAAAGTAATACCTCAAATAGTATGCCCTAGATGCGGTTACATTGAACACCAGAAATAGAGGCAAAGGTTTAGGGATGTGGGGGAAGTTGCAAAGGATAGAGTTTTAGTTCTTAAACTGAGTGGTGGGACTGTAGGTGTGGCTTAAACGGTAGAGCACCTGCTTTGCAAGCACAAAGTCCTGAGTGTTCAAACCACAGTCCCACCTGAATAAATAAATAAATTAAAAAACCCTCTGGTTAAACTGAGTGGTAGGAAGAGAAGGTTTATTAATTTGATTATCATATATACATTCAAATTACTCTTTGGTATGTATCATATATATGACTTTTTGTTTTTTGGGTTTTTTTGGCAGTATTGGGAGTTTGAACTCAGGGCCTCAGGCTTGCTAGGCAGGGACTTTACCACTTGAGCCACTCCACCAGCCCTTGTACATATCATGTATATGAGAAGCTAAAAAAACTAACAGCAATCCACTAAAATTTCTGTGATGATGAGAGAACACTAATACATAAGTAGCAATATTGGTGTTGGTCATAGCCTGACTGAAGACAGGGCCTCAGCATAGATATCAATGCTCTAGAGAGCCATGCTGGCCCACCAGGAGACATGCCCAGACTGAGCTGTCAGGAAAGGGGAAAATGGTGGACAAATGCAGCTTTGCATTTGTTTGTGGAATATATAAGATGACTCCTGGAGAGGAATCTGGGGTGACATTTTCACAGATATAATATTTCAGAGAAATACTGTATATTGTGAATCTATAAGCTGTTGTGGCCACGGGAACATGGAATATGCCAGTTCCATATACACAATAGTCCTAATTCCCCTTAATGCTCTTAAGATGATCCTTGAAAATTTCACTTCTGTGTCCAAGTGTTCTGGATCTTGGTCCAGGTCCAGTCACTCTGAAATCCAGTTCTCCTTCTCTTTATTTTCAGTTCTATTTGCTGCTCTTTGGTGGTTCCATAGCATATCATATACCATGGAGAAGCAGTTCACAAAAGGGAGCCATGGTGCTTAGAAACACTAATTCCTCTCTAATGGGGAACAATCTCCTCCTAGGGTGTGTTTTTTTTCACCATAGTATCAGGTCCATTGAGATAGCATAGCAAATATATCTGTTAAATTCTTATCTATGGGTCAGGATATTAAAATGCCATGTAATTAATCTCCTATTTAGAAATATTAATAAGTAGTGCATTGAAAACCAACCTAGTAGTAAATGAGAAAACAGCAAGCCAGGTGGGTTTATATAATTTCACTCAATTCTACCCAATTTACCAAGAAAAAATAAATTATGTTAGAGAATCAGTCATGCAATATTTCTGAGCACTTTTCATAAAAATGGATTATCTGTCATGGTTCTCTGAAGCTTTAACCCCATGTGACATAGTAACATTTTAGAACAGTGCTGTGAGCCAGACTTATGCAGGTGTCAATCACGCTGCATGATCTGAGGGGCCTCAAAGGCCTCTCAAAATACTCTTTCTACATCTTTCTATGTTTCTGGAAGGGCTGCTTTGGATTCACTGCTCAAATGTCTTCTGAAGATGATAGCTTTTTTGCCTTTGTCACTTGCTTCTTATTAGCCTATACTTTTTCTTTTCTTTTCTTTTCTTTTTTGAGTTAGGGAGGAATATCCAGTTAAAAACCAGAAAACTATGTTTTGATTAGTATTACTTTTTGTTATCACCTAGTAGATAACATAAATCTGGATGCCTTCGCTACAAGGGTTGGTAGTAACAGCAGTAATGGTGGTTATTATTGTTGTTTGAATTGAGACATAATTTGCATAAAGTGAACCTGTGATAAGTACAGATCAGTGAATATTTACATGTACTTATCCAAGTGACCACCATGCACAAGATCTTTCCTGTTTCTTCTCAGACGATATCCAGTCCTGTCTCCCTTCCTACACACATCAAGAGGTAAATACTGTTCTGACTTTTATCACCACAAGTTAGTTTTGCCTATTTTAGATGACATCGAGTACATTCAGGGTGGTATGACCACAGACTGTTTTGCTTATTTTAGAATCTTAACAAATGCGGACATTCAGTGGGATTGTTTTGTGTCTGGTTGTTTAAAATTACTGTGTACTTCTCTATTCTGTGAATATAGCACAATGTA
The DNA here is from genome assembly GCF_047511655.1 of Castor canadensis. Taxonomy (NCBI): domain Eukaryota; kingdom Metazoa; phylum Chordata; class Mammalia; order Rodentia; family Castoridae; genus Castor; species Castor canadensis. The sequence continues at coordinate 130,043,058 of NC_133393.1, read as the reverse complement.
ACCATTCAACTATTAAATTTGGATTTTTTCAGGTTTTTGCTATTTTAAATGAAGCTACCTTTTGAAATTTCTGTGTATGCAGCTTGGTGAACATATACACTCACTGCTTTTAGATATACAACAAGAAGAGCAATTGCAGGATTATAGGGTTGGTATATGCTTACCATTAGTAGAAAATGTCCCAATTAGTTATTGGAAGGGTAATTTTGATGGAAGGTATATTGGTGTACTGTTGGCTCTTCTAGATCCATTTTCCATCTTATTGTGAGTCCTAATTCACCACAGTTCCTTTGAACTTTAGGTGCTTGTTAAATTCAGTCAATGGTGAGCCTAGAAGTTGACTAAAATTGGGAGAAGAGATCAAAATCTTCATTCCCTCTCTTCTTCTTTCCATGGTTTACCTCTATTGAAAATGGCTCCATTCTTCTATAGCCTCTGCTTTTGTCTGACTGCCTCTCTTGCAAGGCTCAGCTCTCACTGGTCCCATTAACATGACCTTTCTCCCTTGCTTCTTTAGGTCTAGTGGATGATTATTGCTAGTTCCTGAGTATTTTTTCTCCATCTAGTGTGGTGCTCTTAGCCCTTCCCATATCCCTGGGAAAAATGTTATCTTATTAAACATCTAAAATCTTTGAATATGTAATCTTTTCTTATAGGAATTTTGACTGACAGTGGCGACAGATCAGAGTGGGTTGGAGCACACTAGAGAGTCCGGCTCAGCATGAAAGAATTGGCACAGGAAGATAGCTGAGAGGCTGTTCATCAAAGAATGTCACCTGGACTGGATCTGTCTGCAGCAGTGTTTTGTTTTGTTTTTATTTTTGCTCTTTTTTTGAGTAGCAGATATTTAAATATGTTCTTTTTCATATACACAGATGGTACTGAAAATAGTTATTTGGCACAATTCAAGTCAATTAATTCATTTGGTGTGGACTAGAACTCTGAGTGATGCAAAAATAAGGTGCCCATTCTCAAGGAATCTTATTGACAAAGTAGACCTTGAGTTTGATCCTGGCTCTACACAATTCTGCTAATGCTTAATTTCCTCATCTAGAAAATGGAGGTGATCATTGTACCTGTTTCAGGTTGAGCAGTGGTACAACCATTACCATGCTTCTCAAGCTGTCAGATAGTGAAGAAAATCAAAGTAACCACACACCAAAAGTGAGAGACAGGTTTTGTGATTTCATTAAAGGAATTCATAAAGCTGTGATAGAGTTGCCAGGAGGAATTCTTGAACTACTGTGAGTCTTTGAGTCAGGGTCCATACATCCTGTAACTTTTGCAGAGGATATAAATGCCATGCAAGAATAGCGAGAGTATTGTTTCAGGGGTGATGGTCTAGTATGGTGCTTAGAACAATGCTAAGTCAGGTTTGTGTCAGAATCTAGACTGTTACTGACTAAATGCCCTTGAATATTTTCAGTCAGTCCACTGACCTTTTATGGTAGTAGTTCTTAATGCTGCTTTATTCGCACACAAGGTACATAAACACATGTCTATAGACATAGTCCTTTCTTCCTGTGCTAAGTGCTGGTGTTAGCTATACAAAAGTGCAAATAGAGGTTGGAGTTGAGGGTGATGCTGCTGTGAGGGTGATACCATGAATGGATGTGTCAGGGAGAGGAGAGAGAAACACGAGAAGGTCTGGGATTGTGGTTCTGAGGGCTGACTCTGTTACATTATGATTCCAGGATAGAAAACTAGAATATTCTGTGCCTGAGCAGAAGATATCTGAGAGGTTAGTCATCAAAGCTTGTCACCTTGCTTGAATATGTCTTCATCACTACTTTGTTTTGTTTTGTGTTTGATCTTTTTATGAATAGCAGTTATTTGAATAAGTTCTCCTTTTGAAAGTCTAGCTCTTTATTCCTGTCATCTTCCTTTTGTTCATCTTGGATACACAAAGTTGAGGTCAGTCTCTGTCTCTGTATATATGTGTGTGTGTCTTTTACACACACATGCATGCACACACAATCACATATTGTCAGTAACTACATATTTCAAAGCAAGGCCTGAGAGTAATTAGTCAGAACAGAAGCAAGGACAGATAAAGGAATTTCTAAGAAAATAGATTCCTGTTTGTGGGCATACACTCTCACAAAAACATTTCGGAGGCAACTAAAGCCTTGGGCAAAGTCTGATAGCACTGAAAGGCAGCGGAAGCAGGCATGGAAGCAAACAATGTGATTCTGGAGTCCTGCTGGTGAGTTAGAAAATTTTGACTGAAAAAAAAGAACTATTTCAAAGATCTGACAGAGCTGACAGCTCCTCAGCTGTCAGCCATCCTCTTGAGACTCTAATGAGCTCTTCCTTGTCAGGTGTTTCTGTCTAAACAAGAAATTGCTAGTCTCTCTATCTGCCACCCCACTGTGAGTGCACCCACCTTTGCTTATGCGTAGTATAAATTATTATTGAATACAAACACTTGTTCAGGTTGATCAGCAGGTTGTTTCTGTCAACCTATATCAACGTGGTCTTTAATGTGCAAATGACTCACCAGCAGGGATTTTGTGTAACAGGTGGTCAGAAAATGCTTTTCTACAGATAAACAAATAGGAATCCAGAAAAAGTGGCTACAACTACCACTGGGCCTTAGCATTCTTGAAGCTCTTGTAAATGGTCAAAATATTTATTTTCTACCATAATAACTAATCATGATAAAGGATAATAAAGACATCCTAGAGGAAGATCACTTCTTTCACTGTCTAAAGAGTCTCACCGTTCCTTCTTTATAAGAGTCAAGATACATTCCATACAGAGGGCTTGCCATTTCAATTTGAGGAGTCAGAAACTTTTAAAAAGTGGCATCTGTTATTAGATAACACAGGCAGCAGAATTTATAAAATAATTTTTGTGCAAATTTCATCATGTCCCTAGATAAAAATTCTGTACTGGTTTCCTTGCTCTCCTCCATGTTAGGTGGTGTTTTCCCATCCTGACTTTCAATATTCTTCCTCAGTACAGCCTGGGTAGCTAGACTAGCATGGATCTCAGGGTGATTTAAGCCCGATTTGAGTTCTGGTCAAATTCCTCTTTGTTTCTTTACCCCACATCAGTAACTATATCATTGACTTTATCATCAATGTATTTGGAATTATCTCCTATGCCACTCTGTCATAAGGTTTTCTTTGCTCTGATTAAAATTTCCCTTGAGTCAATTCTCTATGTAAATTTACTTCATATATTTGAAAAGGAAAGAAGCTACTGATTAAAAATGAAATAACACAAACATCCAAAGAATCTTAAAATAAGCCATCTTCTGAAAAGTTTATTTCCATAATCAAATAAAAATTTAAAAAGGAAAAGGAAGGAAAAAGAGGAAGAGCAAGAACTAACAAAAGGAATCAGTGTTTAAGTTTCATAAATCTGAGGTTTGATTAATTGGCATGACCAATTAATCTCCTACTAAACCAGCCCTCCTACATATATAGTTCTAATTCTAGACAGAATTTAAGCAAAAATACAGCACTAGAAAGAGATGAAAATTGAGCATATTCTGGAGGGAAGTTGATACCTAGATGGATGAAATAGCATGGGTTTTTATTCCAGTTTTGCAACAATTTTTAATCTCTTTTCCTGTGCTTAGAAATTAGAGGACAGAGGTCAGGAAAATCACACCTGTCTGGAAAGTGAAGGAAGGATCCAAGTATCAAGCCAGAGACAAGTCACTGATTCTTGTCCAATTTTGCCTAACTCTCAGAGTAACTCCTGAACCACTTGTTGGTGGGGCAGATGTAAAGCAGTCGATCTAAGGATAAACCAGCAAACTGACATTTCAGTTGCCTCTCAAAAGACAGAATTTTCAGTTCGAAACCTAAATTATTAATTGCTTGCTAAAATAAGAACAATAAAACTTATTCTCATTTCATTCACTATTCCCAGGACACAATTCAAAATTGCCTGATGTATAAGAATTTGCGAAAAATATGATTTAGTCTCAAGACAAAGGGTTCTCAACAAAGACCAAGTCCAAGAGGGGAGAGAGAAAAAGAGAGAGAGAGAGAGAGAGAGAGAGAGAGAAAGAAAGAAAGAATCATATGGAAATTCTATAACTGAAATATGAAATCTGAAGTTATAATGTTATCAAATAACAGAATAGAAATAGCAAAGAAATGATTTAATAAACGTTATAAAGATTAATAAAAGTTACCCAATCTGAAAATGGATTGAAAAAAAAAACAAGTCTTAGGTGCCTATGGAACAGTATAAAAGGGCATAAAATTTGTGTAATGGAATGAAAGAATGAGATAGTAAATATATCTAAATAAATAACGATCTAAAACTTTACCAAATTTGTGGAAGGCTCAGTGTTTCTGAAAAGATAAGTACAAATAAATTCAAACCCATGCACATCAGTCTGCTAGAAAGCCAAAGGTGAAAAGTAAATCTTGGAAACAGCTAAAGAAAAAGATATATATAGCAGAACAATGATCAAATTCCAGTAATTTCTCAATAAAAACAATGAAGCCCAGATGATAGTATAACAACTGCTTTAAAGAGGTGAAAGGAAAAACTTCAGCATAGGATTCTACATCCAGCAAGATAAAAATCCAAGTATCCTTCAAGAACTAGAGCAATATAAAGACATTTTCTGATTTAACTTAAAAAAAAAAAAAGAAGGGAATTGATCACCAGCAGATCTGTTTTCAAGAATGTTTAAAGGAGACTGGGGTGGCTGAAGTGGTAGAGCGCTTGCCTAGCAAGGATGAGGCCCTGAGTTCAAACCCCAGTACTGCAAAAATAAGAAAAAAAGGGTCTAGATAAACATAAAAGCCATTTTTTCCTTTGATTTCTTTAAAATAGATGGGTCTGTTTAAAGAAATTTTATGTTTTTCTATGGAATTTTTACTATATGGAAATGTAATGATAACCACAGTGTAAAGGATAGACAGAGATGAATGGTCCTATATGGTTGAAAATTTCTGCATTTTATGTGGAGTGCATAATATTAACTAAGGAGATTTTAAAGGAGGTTTGAATTGAAAGTTAATGATGTCTACTGTCATTCAAAAGCAATCACTAAAAATAATGCAAAGAATCCAAGCTAAAAAAATGTCAATACTTATATTCAAATTTCCTTCAAATTTGGGTTAAAAATTCTTGAGAGTATAATTTGATTATGTGTTCTAATGTTGAATCTATACATTAGCCTAGAAAAAATGTATTTGAAAGACATGATGAATGTTGTTTATTTTGATTTAAGTTAAAAACACAATATTCTTGATGAAGTCTTCTGTCATGGGGTTAAAAGAATTTGTGGTTCAGGATTTTGGATTTAACTGCAATGTTGAGAAAAATAAGGAACATGTTTGCTCTTTCCCATGAAAATCTCTTTGACCTTGTTTTCCTTTTCCCATACTTAGTGAGCTCCTGGGAGCTCCTACATACTAAGAGAAAATCTTGAAGCTTGTAGTGGGGAAGTATTATGGCTATCACTGAGAAAATAAACAAAAGGCTTGAAATTCCCAGAATATCATGTATTAATTTTTTTCTCATAAGAAAATAAGAAATCATGACCATTATTTTAAGCAAGTGTGGCAATCAGGATCATTGAGATTTCACATGTAAGTCATACACCTAGCTCACTTAAAATGACAAGTAGCATAGGTAAATTCCTTCCTTGTTTAGGATCTTTTTGATAAATATGTATTTTCCACAAAATATCCATATTTATATACATACATTAAAGAGAAATGTGCCCATTTCTATCCAAAATAAAGTAAAAAAAAAGTAGTTGTATCATGATTTCAACATGGGCAGAGGTCATAGTTGGATTTCACCATATGTGGTTGGAGATTGTAATTGTATTTCTACCTGAATTTAAAATCCACTTTGAGAAAAAGTAATTTGAACACTGTCCCTCTCTTTCAGAGTATCTCCTCAGTGTTTCCTGCAGAGAATTAATTATCATGTTGGAATAACTCCTCTATTCACAACTTCCCTCTGCTTCTTTCCCTATTCATGAATAAGAAATCCCAACTTTTGGGCTCAGAACAATTTGAAATAGCTGAAGTGTGAATAATATTAGATGCCATTTATATTAACCAGGGAATAAATGCAGAAAAAACCTTTATACCTGTCTCAATTGGCCAGAAATTTTCATTTCTTGCTTAAGTGAATACAGGTATGGTTCAGCACAAAGAGAAGGGGGCTTTACTTACTTGACATGTTGAGTACTTCTGGAATTTAATCCTCAACATGGAGAAGGCAGTAAAGCATAATTGGTGAGGCATAAATTAGTAAAGCATAAAGTTAGTCTATAGAAATTTCAGTTCTGTTCTATTCTTAAGCTGCTGTGACCTTAACTTCTTCAAGCCTGATGGTCTCATCTTTATCATACCCATGTCATAGGTTGACTAGAAATATCAAATTAAGTAAACCACTTAAAGGACTTGGTACAAGGCCTAACACTTCAAAAGTAGCCCATAAATGTTAGTTTCTATGATCATATTTCTGTCCATTTGATTTTTTTCATCCCAAGAATTTTTTTTGGCCTTTTTGCAAAGAAACCAAAGTTACCATTATCTCATCCCATCAAGCTTCCATTAGTAATCTAGATAGACAGGTTCATGTTCATATCCAGAGGCTCAAATTACCCAGAACCATTTTGTCTAAAAGAGAGGATAAAAGTCAGCAGACTGATTTTTCCCCAAACTTCAGCTTGTAGCCTAGAGCATCTTGCATCTTAACTACTTCAGCAGAAAGCTAACTTTAGCTGCTTTTCTTTCTTTTTTAAAAAAAATCAGCTACTTTCCATTCAATGATGAAAGAGTCAAAATAATGTATTTTGAAATGCATTTGTGCTGCCTGAGTTATAAATGCACAAGAAGTCACAGAAAATGTGAAAGTATTCATAGGTTGAAACTCATATTCCCTAATCTTTATATAGATATATCCCACAAATCTACAAATAACTCACGTATCTTATAAGATAAATATAATAGATTTTCCAAAATATAATTAATCTGAAACATATGTATTGGAATATATTTGTCAAAACTTAATCAAAGCCCATTTGAGATCATGAGCATAGAGATTAAATTACAAATGAATCTTTTGTAATTATTGACTCCAAATCTCTCTTCCAAAATAGTTGATAGTCATCTTCTCATCTTTCTTTGCGTCGTGTCTTGATGTCCTTTCATTTATTTATCTTTCAGAAAAAATGTCACTCCCCTTTCACAGTCATCAGAAGACACCTTTGGGGTGTCTTACCCAATTTGTAACAATTCCTTTTCTCTGGAAGTGGCCTTCCACTTATGGAGAACATTAAGAAGTTTTCTTGAAATCATGCTTATCAAGTCTAATCCTTTCTTCTTAGTGAAAACTTTCTCAGGATCATCAATGGATCTTTGATTTAAACGGAACCAATTAGATCATCCCAGAGAACTGGAACTAGGAGCAAGAGACAGACTCTGAGGGTGGAAAAATCGTGGGATATTAACATGTTACAAAGAACCATTCATGGGAATAAAGCAATATAGAAAGCCAGCCAATGAAGGAGGAAAAAGAAGCATAAATAAAAGCAGCATTCTGGAGAACTTTCTGGGACATGGTTCTTGTTTTCTCTTGATAACCTGTTACGCTCCTATCTACTCATTCAGTAACTCATTTACCAGATATGTTTTGAATATCCACCAGCACCAAATGTTGTGCTATGCATTTTTCATATTTTATCTCACTGAATTTTATTTAGGAGTCTAAACCAAAATCAACCATCCAAATAGCAAAACAATGGCAAATATCTATTAGAATAGATTCTGACAGGAATATAGCAGGAAAATTGGAGACTTGATTATGGCTATCACTGAAAATTTTCAATTAAAGTCTCAATTGTATGATGACCACTATGAACGAGGTAAGCTGAGAGAAAGTTCCCATTTGTGATGTACAGAGCTGTCTTCCAAGATTGCACTGGCAAACAAATGATCATCTCAGGTCATTATTATGACTTACTTAGGTTTTATATATCACTGGAGAATTCTTACATGAGAAAAAAATCACAGGGTAGCACAAATAAGATTTTAAATGTTCACTTGGGAAATATTAATGATTAGAGGTGCAAGTCTAATGGTACCTAATGCCTTCTGACAAAAGAAAAGAAAATCTCCTGACCTGTTATTTCTTAACCTTCGAAGTCTACATAGTATAATGTTACAAGTCCATAAATATCACTCTCCTGAGAAAACATATTCTTAGATTACGCTAAATATGAGGTATGAAGAAATTATAATTTGTTCTATGAGTAGTCAACTTTACCAAGCTTAAATAATGTTCATATTAAGGTAAGATATACAACCTAGTTCATTTTTCATTGAAGATGAAAAAATGTATGTATTAGATCAGCTTACGTTACTTATTCATACTAAATGCCAGGTTGGGTTACATGGATTATTGTTAGAGGTAAGGCATAAGTTAGTCATCTGTAGGTCTTGAGTCCTATTCTTACTACTCACTTAGTTTCTGATCTGCTGTGTGCCAGGCATACATCATTACCTTTCTATCCAAACTGCTCAAACATTTACCTTTGCAAAAGGCTTTGTGTGTACTGTTCAATTTTATAGTACTATTCCATCTCATTTAGAATAAAATTTGAACTTCTTTCCATACCTTTAATTCCACAGAAAATCTTTGTTAGTCAGCTTTCTATTACTGTAACAAAATATCACTATAACCAACTTATCAGAGTAAAAGTTTATTTGGTTTATGGTTTCAGGGATTTCACTCCATGCTCTCTTGGCCTATGGTAGCATAGTACATCGTAGTACATCGTGGTAACAGTATGTGGTAGAGGTGGTTATTCATGTCAAGGTGGCCAAGAGGTAAAGAAAAAGAATGGGCTGGGGTCCCAGTCTTCCCTTCAAGGAGATTCCCCCAGTGACTTAATTTCCTCTCACTTAGGCCCTCTTTCCTAAAGATTTTGCCACCTTCCCTTAGGATCATAAGCTGGTAACCAACCCTTCAGCACACAGGCATTAGGGAAAGACTCTAGATCCAGTCTACAGAGAGATCTTAGATCACCTTTTGCCCATCCTTTCCCTTGGGTTGTATAGGTGTTCAAAGAAATTTATGAGAGGAAAATTGTTGTATTAATTGGCTAGATCTTCCATAGCAAATTACCACTTGCTGGGTGGTTTGAACAACAGAAATTAATTTTCTCACAGTGCTGGATACTATAAGTCTAAGATCAAGGTGCCAGAAGGGGACATTTCTTCTGCTGTCCCTTTCCTTGGCTTATAGATGGCTGTCTTTCCCTAATGTCTTCACATGGTCTTTATCCTAGTTTCTCTTTAGAAGGACACTAATTATGTTGGATTAGGGCTCACACATAACACCTCATTTTCCTTAATTATCCTTTTAAAACCTTGACTTACAAATACAGTCATATTTGGATGTAATGAGGATTAGGACCTCGACAGCTGAAGAGAGTTCTTCAGACATTGATAGGTATGTTCTGAAACATGTGGGCATGTTCTGTTCAAGCTATAAGGGACTTGGGAAAGAGTGACAAAAGAAGCATAAATTCAATAACTATTAGAAACTGTAGAAGTATGGACTCGAGCATTTTGTGCTCTTAGCTGCATACATTTGATTAGGAAGTTTTGTGATCATTTTCTTGAGGGAATCACAGTGCAAGAGGAGCACAGAAGAAGAGGACACTGACAGCTAACAGGATCAGCAGGCTGTCAGGGTAGCCTCACATCTTTTCAGAAAGTTGGGACCAATTGAAGGAGGCCTCAGAGGGAAACTTCCTGTAATGTCCTCTTAAGAAAACGGTCTTGTGAAAAATGGCAGTGTAAGAAAATCCTTTCATTTCCATTTATCATAAACTATCCAATGAAATGACTATGCAAATAGCAAGCAACATGATGGATTAGGATAATTTTATTAAGGAATTTAGAAACAAACTTGTTTCAGTGGTTCTTGAAAAAATGCTTTTGAATAAATTAAAAAATGCTACATTGTCCAGCTCAAGAAAAGACTCACAGGATTTATCATATTGAAAGGAAAATAAAAGATGGAGTATTTAATATTCTGAAAGATTTAATGTAGCTACCTGCCCCAAATAAACCAATAAAAGTTCATCTTTAAATGAACTATTTCCTCATGTGGAAAAGTAATAAACTAAAATAAAGATAAATAAAAACAATAAGCTTTAAAAACAAAATGACAGCATGATAATGGATTCTCCCAGGCTGGTGACTAAGTTCTCTCTATTCAAAGAGGAGGAAATTAGAAGTACTTATTGTTGAAACTGGAATATAGCTTTATTTCTGTTGTTCAGGGAGAACTTTTAAAAAGCTCATTAGGACTGACATTTTCTCTGAATAAACAAAGCAACAGCAGAACAATGACATTTCCTGTATTTTTAGAATGACTGGTTCATACACATTCAGACAAGTGTTGGAACTGACCTCAGATCTCTGTGTTCATCTAAACATGTCATGACTCCACCATGGAGCTTCCAGACTTTCTTGTTTTCACTCTTTGTCCTCTCTTAAGTCAGGTCTAGATTAGGATATATTTGGTGGAAAATGACCCAAAGAGTTTGAAAGGGTTAGAGTCTTTCCTCTTTATTCTATGAGTCTCTCATTAGTTAACTGGAAGTATGTTTATAATAAACACAGGCTTCATGGTGCAGTTATCTGAGTTTTTTTTTTTTTTTTTCCAGAACTGGAAATTGAATTCAGGACCTCATGAATGCTAGGCAAGTGTTTTACCACTAGAGCTGTGCTGCCAAGCCTGTTATCTGAGATTTTGAAGCTGGGGCTACTGCAGGGGAAATTTGAGAATTTTTCCTGAATACAGTCAGCAGCAGCCTCTGGCTCCCAAATTCCTTTAAAGGGAAAACTATACAGTTATGACTTCTGTGTTATACAATAATGACTGGTAGGCAGGAAGCCTTTATCTTATTGTTGTTCACTGATTGAAAGGTTAAGATGCAAACAATTTCTAGGAGTAAAATGACTTTTAAAAGTTCATGCTAATTAGATCTGTCCTGGGATTTATTTGCAGAGTATTTCAAAACTTCAAATTTAGATATTAACCCTTATGGGAATTTGATACAGAGGACTTCCTAGATTTAAACAGAAGGGGATGATTTAAAAAAAATAATTTTGTGTTCTAATTTATACCGAAATCTTTCTAGAGATAGCATGAGTTGTTATATCCTTTTATTAAGCCATTAAAATCAGCTGCCAAGTTGTCCAATCTGTGTGTTTGTTGATCTGATGAGTTATGATGCAAACACTTAAGGCAATTAAAGTGTTCTAGACACAATGTTCTCATGAACTATTTGCCTACAATTGAGGCAGCATGAGATCATTAGCTCTATTTTTCTAATAGGAGTAACTTGGAGTGTCATCAAAATGCTACTCTTCAGGCAAGATTCGTCTTGGAATAGGAAAACACCTTCTGATTTTCTGATCTTAATAACAAGTTTATGCTTTAATAACAAGTCTAAATTAAGTTTATGCTTAATTCCACTCTCTGAGTTATTCATTACCGTGCAGCCTAGACAAGCAATTAAAATCTTGTGAATAACACATATTCCAACCTGTTCATGAATGAGTGACCTTTGGCAAATCTTTCATCCCGTCTGGTACTCAGTGTCTTTATCTTTCTGATAAGGGCTTAGACAAGGTTCTCCATTGTGGTGATGCATTCGAAATAGACTTAGTTTCAGCCTGGGGACAACTGAAACATCTCTGTGTTTGGATAGCTTTGTTATGGGTATGTTTAGGTAATTCTGTTATGCAGTGAAGGTTGAGAGTGACATAATCAGATAATGTTAGCCTTTTAGATACACTACTTTAAGATGCAATAATACCCGTACAGTCTGGTAGGTCATCAGTCTTTATCATTTGAGATGAAATTTGCATATCTTTGCCATGGTGACAGTTTTGAGGTGAAGATTGAAATTTTACCTCACTTACTGTGTCAGAGTCCCTGACAGCTTGTGTGTAGACATAGGTAGAGGGGTCTATGGAGAAGGAAAGGGGCAGAGGAGGGACAGTTGAAGTGAGAGGATACCAGAGATTCTAGGGACTTTCAAGAGCCTGGGGTAAAAATCACTGGAACAAAGTGGAGGATGAGCACAGAATGGTAAGCTTTTCAGATTTTGATGGTAATTCCCTGGAGGAAATTAAAAGTCCTAGGATTTCTAGAAAAGAAGTGAACTGAAAGGTCTAAGTAAATACATTGACATTTTCTTAAATTATGAAAGAATACAGGCCTGAAGAAAGAAAGGAAATGTCAGTGTAGTTGGAAGAAAAAGTAAGTCCCTCATGTCTCCCAAACTCAACTTGTGACTCTCCAGAAGTAGCCACTGCTTACACTGTATTGTGACTCCTTCCAGATGTTTTCCTAGAACTATACAATTCTACAAAATATTCTTGGAACCTATCAATTGATACGTTAATTAAAATGTAGAGTCATCATATTATAATGCTATTCTATGACTTTCTTCTTTTTTTCTTCCTAATATATTGAATAGATATATGACATATGCAAAACCTTATAAATGAAGCTTGTCTTTTTAAGGGCTACTTAGTATTTTTTTATTGAAAAGATGTCCATAACTTAATAAGCCAGTTTTTTACTGGTTGACATTTTGATCATTTCCAGTTTTTTGCATTTATTAAATATTCAGGTGTGCACATCCTTGTTCATATATATTTGATCAATTTCATGGGTATCTGTATAGAGTATATCCAGTGGTACAAAATAAATTGGGATATTATAGATAAATCTCCAAATTTTCCTTCCAAAATGGTATCCATTTTTAAGGCTATAAAACTATAGGGAGGGAGTATATAAAGAAAGGATGAAAGAGGGTGAATGTGGTGGAAATACTATGTATGAAAATGGAACAATGAGAACTTCTGAAATGTTCTAAGAAGGGAAGAGAATAAAGGAGAGAGAGAGGGTGAATCTAACTAAGGTATATTGTAAGCATGCTTGTAAATGTCACAATGAACCCCCAGTATAATGATAATAAGCTAATAAATAAGTTTTCAAAAAGACTATAGAGAGTTTCTGTTTCGTCACAATTATACCAACCTATGGAACTGTCAATGTTGGGTACTTTTGCCATTTTTCTAGAGGAATTGTTACTTGGTAGCCTTTATTTGCATTTCTTTAGTCGTCAGTGCAATTTTTTAAAATAAGAAAATTTGAAAGAGAACTTTCACTCACCTACCAACATCAAAAAAAAAATTACTTGAGGTTTCTAGCTAGATAGTCATGAAAGAAAACAAATGAAAGAAAATATTAGAGAATCTAGGCAGAATGCTGGCATTAATTTGCATTTTCTAATCAGTCAGAACTGCATTTTTCTCTTTGTCCTCTAGTTCTCCAATTAGAATATTCAGCAGAAGAAGGCTGACTGAATGCTTAGACCAAACAACAATAGTTAAACATATTCCTTTCTTATGATTCTGTTCCATCTTTCCAAGGTGAAACATTTCAAGCAGAGTAAATCTTAATTTTGAATTCAGATGGTTCACTGCTGAAATCATTATGAACACAGTAGAAATGGGAAACTTTTCAGAATATTTTGCTTCTGTAGACAAATTGGCACTTTCAAAAAGCATTAGCATGACATAGACCCATGCATCACTGCCCATCACTTTCTGTCCACCTCCTCCAGCCTCATCAACACCAAGGTTAACGGATGCCCTACATCAAGGATGGCCCTCAACATGAGCTTCCTGTGCTAGCTGGCTGGCACCATGTTTTCCAAAATGATCTGTCCAGGCACATTTGTTCTCTCCCCAGGCTCTCTTTCTCCTTTTTTCCTGTCCTCTGCTCTCTCTTCCAAGCCTGTCACCAGTCTCCTGGCATGAGTTTCCTAGCTGCAGGGAGCGGGCTTCCTGAGAGAGCACACTCGTATATTTCTCTTGTGGGATACTCACCAAGGGGAGCATCCTTCACTCACTGTAGTCTCATCCCTTAGTATTCTCACTCCTTTTCTGTCTCTTTCTCCTTCCTCTACCTGAACTACAGGGCCTGTGCTATCAGGTTCTTCCTTTTTGTCATACGTTAGTTTATCACAAATCTGGTCCCTTTCAGCAACCATGAATGTCCAAGAGCATGCACTCGGATCAAGCCCTGGCTCTTGGCGCCAAGCAGAGTAGTATGCATAATGAATTATGAAACCCTTTCTTGGGCAAGTTTAAAGTTTCTGGTTCTGCCAGGGCACTGGATCAATGAATGAGTACATGTGTGACAAATCAGAAAATCCTCCTTGGGAAATGTTTGAGAAGAGAAATCTGCAGTCAACTACTGTAACTCAACTTCAGACAAAAACTGAAGCTCTAATGAAGATCCCTAAGGGGTAACCTGAAAACAAGCCACTTCTCACTTAGATTTTAAATTAGAAACTGCTTAAGATTTAGCTAATATAGTCCAGGTTTGAATTTTAATACTCTGATAACAAACTCCTTTCTGTGTTTGGTTTTGTATAGTATCTCTTTGCATGAGTTAAATATCTACTGATGGTGCAAATACAAATACTGATCTAATGAGTCAGATTAATGGTTTCATCTATTTTAGACAAATACACCATCTTTTTCTGCTTGTCTGTCTCTGGGTATTGGTTGTGTGGGACTTGCTGTGATGCTGCAACTTTTTTCCTTCCTTCCTTTTTTCCTTACTTCCTCCCTCCCTCCCTCCCTCCCGTCCCTTGCTCCCTTCCTCCCTCCCTCCCTTCCCTTGTTCCCTTCCTCCCTCCTTTTACCCCTCTCTCCCTTCCTCCTTTCTTCTCCTCCTCCTTTTGCAGTGCTGGAGATTGAACCTAAGGCCTTACGCTTGTTAAGCAAGTATTCTACCACTAAGCCACACTCCCAACTCTAGCAGGAAGAGTTTCCATTTTGTGCATGCCAGTACTCAGAATCCTGGTTTTATCCACAAATTTAGCTACTACCAGATTTTCTTCTTCTCATTCTCTTTGGTTGTTATTATAAGACCAAGAACCTGGATTTTTAGGTCAGGCATTTTTAGCATAAGATGCATACTTGTACACACGATCACATCCTGAATTTCTCAATATTCATTAATTATTCAACTTGTTTTTCCCCTATGTGCTAAGTACAAATTCTCCTTCTTTTCCTTCCATCAGAAAGGAAGGGAAGAGAGAGCTTTCTCTTCTTTTACTTATGCTTCCTTTCTTAAATTATTATTCTTAGAAAAAGAATTGAATGTTTATTTGTATCATTTTAAATTAACTTTATGTATATATATCTCCGTAGGAATAGCCTCATCATAATACTTAAAGTCTATTGCCTGAATCATCCTGACCTTATGTTGATAGTGAGATAAAAAAATATTTTAAGTCCACTGAACATTTTTTGTTCCTCTCTCCATTCAGGGAGAAGTTAATTTTACAGCATTTGGCTTCACTTATATGTATATAAATTTAATATATATACTATACATATATATATTTATGTGTGTGTGTATAAAAGGTAATGCTTCTATTTGGATCTGTCTTTCACATATGAGAGAAAACATATGGGCTTGTCTTTCTAAACCTGGAACACTTCACTAACATAATATTCTCTAGTTCCATTCATATACCTGTGAATGACAAAATGTCATCCCTTTTTATGGCTGAATAATATCCCATTGTATAGATATACCACATTTTCTTAATCTGTTCATCAGTTGTAGGGCATGTGGGCTGTTTCCATAGCTTAGCTGTTGTAATGCTGTAATAATCATGGATGTACAAGTGTCTTTATTGTAACCTGATTTACATTCCTTTGTATATATGTCCAGGAATAGTATTTCTGGATCATATGGCGGATCTATTTTTAATTTTTTGAGGAGTCTCCATACTGCTCTCCATAGTGGTTATACTAATTTACATTCCCACCATCAGTGTGTGAGGGTTGCTTTTTCCTACCTCCTTGCCAACATTTGTTGTTGTTTGTGTTCTTGATGGTAGCCATTCTAACAGGAGTGAGGTGCAATCTTAATCTGGTTTTGATTCGCATTTCCTTTATGGCCAGGGATGTTGAAAATTTCTTCATGTGTTTTTTGATCATCTGTACTTCCTCCTTTGAAAATGCTCTGTTCAGTTTATTACTTATTTCTTCACTTGGTCATTGATTTTGGGGGTATGTTTAATTTTTTGAGTTTCCTGTATATTTATCCCTTGTCTGATGCATAGCTGGCAAAGATTTTCTCCCATCTTGTGGGCTGCCTCTTTACTCTGGTGATCATTTCTTTTGCTGTGCAGAGGCTTTTAGTTTCATGTAGTCCCATTTGTCAGTCCTTTGCCTTAATTGCTAGCCATTGGAGTTCTAAATAGGAATTTATTGCCTATGCCTACATGTTCCAAGTATTCCCTACTACTTGCTGGACTGGCTTTAAAGTTTTAGGGATTATATTAAGGTCTTTGATCTGCTGTAAACTGATATTTGTGCAAGGTTAAAGACATGGATCTAGTTTCAGTTTTCTGCATGCAGATATCCAGTTTTCTCAGTGACATTTGTTGAAGAGGCCATCTTTTCTCCATGGTATGTTTTTGTATGTTTTGGGCACCATTATCAAGAATCCACACAAACTGTAGCTGTGTGGGTTCATATCTGGGTCCTCTATTCTGTTCCATTGGTCTTCATGTCTGTTTTTGTGCCAGTACCATGCTATGGTTCTGTAGTATAGTTTGAAGTCGGGCATTGTGATACCTCCAGTGTTGCTCTTTTTGCTCAGTGTTGCCTTGGTTATTTGTGGTCTTTTGTACCTCCATATGAACCTTAGGGTAGATTTTTCAATCTGTGAGAAATGTCACTGGAATTTTGTTGGGAATCGCATTGAACATACAGATTTCTTTTGGTAGTATAGCCATTTGCATGATAAAAATTCTGCCAATATATGAACATGTGATATCTTTCCATATTCTGTCTGTTTTAGTTTCTTTCTTCAGTGGTTTATAGTTTTCATTGTAGAAGTCTTTTACTTCCTTTGTTAAGTTTATTCCTAGGTATTTCACTTTTTTTTGAAGCTATTGTAATTCTAACTAATTTGAGGATTGTTTTTCAAACTTCTTTCTCAGTCTGTTCCTGTTGAACTATAGAAAAGCTACTGATTTTTGTATATTGATTTTGTATGCGGCTACTTCACTGAAGGTTTTATGATGTCTAGGAGTTTTTTGGTCTTTTGCCACAATTTTTTACTTACCCACAACCCCATGGAACTTATACATACTTTCCTTTTTTTTTTTTTCCATTGGTACTAGGCTTGAACTAGGTCCTTATGCTTGGCTAGGCAGGTGTTCTACCACTTGAACCACACCCTGTTTTGCTTTAGTGATTTTTTGCATACGATATCTGATTTTTATCCATGGTCAGCTTTGGACCGTATCTTCCTACCTACATTTTTCTTGTAGCTGGGATGGCAGGTATATGCCACCAGGCCTAACTTATTTGTTGAAATGTGGCCTCATTAACTTTTTAAACCAAGGTGGTCTTAATCCATGCTCCTCCTGGTCTCTGCCTCCCAAATAGCTGAGATTTCAGGTGTGCACCACCCATGCCTGGCCTGCCTATTTTCCTTTTTAATCCACAAACTTATTAATAGTCCATAGAAGTGTTAACATAAGTATTGTTCCAGTGTCAAAAAGTGTCAGTAGCAAATGGTGTTAGGAATGAATTAATGTTTTTCAGTATTTTGTTGTTCATAAAAAATCAAATGGAAGTTACATGGTGGAGGTCTCCATGAGTACCCTTGATGGATTCCATGTTTCCAGAAAGACAGTCCCTTGGGGAAATGGGCTCCTGAGTCATAGGGTGGGCTTTCAAGGGGGTTGAGAGTGACCATCATGCTGGGACACTGGGGTTACAAAGAAGAGATTTCTAGACATGAAAAATGAGAACTTCATGAGACATCTTGGGATCAGAATGAGGTGAATGATGAGTCTTTAGGTTCTGATTAGTATTTATTTATTTTTTTATTTTGAGGCTAATTTCCTGGTCTTTTAAAATTTTTATTATTGTTGTACTGGGAGTACATTGTGACATTTATAAGATTTCTTACAATATACCACAGTTAAATTCATCCCCTCCAACTTTCTCCTCTATCCTCCCTTTCCTTCATTCCTGAATAGTTTCAATAAATCTCATTTTCCATTTACATACATATTCACAGAATATTTCCACCATATTCACCCTCCAATCCCCTTTCTTTATATCCCATCCACTCCTATTGGTGCCCACCCACCAGATAGGACCTCTGTTGCCTTTGTGTTTTCTGTTTTTGTAAAAAGAAATGGCATTTTTGTTTGTTTAAAATATCTTTACAGGGTGTTTCATTATGATAGTTCCATGTACATAGGTATTATAACCCAAATTGGTTCATCCTCTCTATTTTTCTCCTTTATACCTTAGTTCCCTTCTTATGGTGATTTCAACAGGTTTAAAAATTCTATATTCATTCTTATATAGGAAGTACATCAACCATACTCACGTTCTTAACTTCCTTCTTCTACCTCCCTCTCTCCTGTATGATCTCCCATTAGCATGATCTGTTTTCTATAATATTGCTTGTATGTGTATGGGGTCTATATTTCACATATAAAAGAAGACATGCAGCCTTTGGTTTTATGAGCCTGGCTAACTTCACTTAAGATGAAGTTTTTCAATTTCATCCATTTACCTACAAACAGCAAAATTTCTTCGGTATGACTGAATAAAACTCCATTATATATAAATACCACATTTTCTTAATCCATTCATCATTAGTGGGGCATCTTGACTGTTTCCATAACTTAGCTATTGTGAATAATGCTGCAATAAACATGGGCATGCAGGTGCATGTATTGTAACCTGACTTACATTCTTTTGGGTTTATCCCTAGGAGTGATATTTCTGGATCATATGACAGATCTATTTTTAATTTTTTGAGGCACCTTCATACTGTTCTCCATAGTGGTTGTACTAATTTACATTCCCATTAACAGTGTATGAGGGTTCCTTTTCCCCCACCTCCTTGCCAACATTTGTTGTTGTTTGTGTTCTTGACAGTAGCCATTCTAACAGGAGTGAGGTGGAATCTTAATCTGGTTTTGATTTGTATTTCCTTTATGGCTGGCAATGTTGAGCATTTCTTCATGTGTTTTCTGGCCTTTTAGACTTATTCCTTTGGAAGAAGAAATAAAGCGAATTCAAGTAGGAAATGAAGAAGTCAAACTATGCCTATTTGCAGATGACATGTTCTTATACCTAAAAGATCCCCCTAAAAAAAAAACTCCACCAAAAAACACCTAGACATCATAAACACCTTCAACAAAGTAGCAGGATACAAAATCAACTTAAAAAATCAGTAGGCTTTCTATATTCCAATAATGAACAAACTGAGAAGGAGTATAGGCAATAATTCCATTTACAATAGCCTCAGAAAAATAAAATACCTAGGAATAAATCCTACCAAAGGAAGTGAAACATCTCTACAATGAAAACTATAAACTACCCAAGAAAGAAATAGAAAAAGACTACAGATGATGGAAAGATCTCTTATGAGCATGGATTGGCAGACTCAATATTGTGAAAATGGCTATATTATCAAAAGCTACCTACATGTTCAGTGCAATTCCCATCAAAATTCCAATGACATTCATCACAGAGATTGAAAAATCAAACCTAAAGTTAATTTGGAAGCACAAAAAACTACAAATAGCAAAGGCAGTGCTGAACAATGCTGGTGGTATTATAATATCCAACTGCAAACTATACTATAGAGCCATAGCAATAAAAATGGCATGGTACTGGCACAAAAACAGGTATGAAGACCAGGGGAACAAAATAGAAGACCCGGATATGAATCCACACAACTATGCCCACCTGAATTTTACAAAAACACCTAAAACTTTTGATGGAGAAAAGATACTTTCTTCAACAAATGTCGCTCAGAAAACTGGATATCTGCATGCAGAAAACTGAAATTAGATCCATGTCTTTCACCCTGTACAAGTATCAACTCAAAGTGGATTAAGGATCTTAATATAAGAACTGAAACTCTGAAGCTAGTACAGAAAAGAGCAAGGCATACCCTGGAATTAACAGTCATAGGCAATGACTTCCTAAATAAAGCTCAGAAGGCTCAGAAAATAAGAGAAATGATTGACAAAAGGTGTTACCATGAAATTAAAAAACTTATGCACAACAAAAGAAATGGTCATCAGATTGAAGAGGCAGCCCACGGAATGGGAGAAAATCTTTGCTAAGTATACATCTGACAAGGATTAATAACCAGACTATACAGAGAGCTTAAAAAACTAAACTCCCCAAAAATCAATGACCCAGTGATGAAAAGGGCAAATGAACTGAATAGAGCTTTTTCAAAGGAAGAAGTCAAAATGGCCAAAATATTTAAATCCAGGAATACTTCTTTCTCAATAATACAGACTAACCACATTATGTAGAGGCCAAACACTGTCTGGCCTTAAATGTAGGAGGGGTATGAAAGGAATTTCCAGCATTGGCTGAAAGCAATCCAATAGGCAGGTAATGACTGATGGGGGAAGTGTGGCTGATGTGGCTGATGTGGCTGATGCTAAAGTCCTTGAAAAACTGATTTTCCCAGTGTGTGTTTTTTGGGGGCTCAGGGTGAAACCCATTTGACCAGAAAAAAGAGGAAGTTTCTATGAACGCAGCTGCTAAATTGTTTTGTGCAGATGCGAATAAACAGCACAGGCAGAGGCAGTACTTAAAGAGTTTCTTCCTAGTGAAAAGGACTTATTTGGTGTCTCTAGCCACTCATTTTGTTTTACTTCCTTTTCAATCAATCCTTTTTCTCTACCTCCTTTAAACCTTTGCCTGTTCAGTACACACACACACACACACACACACACACATATTCTTATATATGAACTTATTTATATTTATGTACATATATGTAGGCATACATATATAATATATAAAACGTTTTTCATATACATATATATTTTTTCTTATCTGTTATTCATACTCTTTTCTCTAGAATTAATCTCTTTCTCAACTGCAGTTCATATTTAATGACAGCCCCGTCATCACTTTGCCCTCCAGAGATTCTTCCCCAACCATGAAAGCCCCTCCTTTACCTGTGTATATAATGTCATTGCATTCATGAAATTATATAATAATTGTCTACTTTGTGTAACTTACTGTGTTTAATCATCTCTGTCAACCTACCTGCCATGTCATTCGTACAGTTAGTCCTCAGTAAAATGAATAGGATTTTGTGTGTGTTTTCTCTCTTCTTTTAATCATGCTTTTTTTTTTTTTTAGAACTGGGGCTTGAACTCAGGGCTTCATGCTTACTAGGCAGGCATTCTTACCACTGAGCCACTCTACCAGCCCTAATCATGCTCTTTTAGTCATAGAGTGTGTTCCTGTTTTATAAATGTCTCTTTTTTCATATAAAAAAAGCATGAAAGGATCTTTTTTATACCTATGTAAATGTACATCTATCTATCTATCTAGTCACACACACACAAACATAATGTTTACCCGATATTCTTTGGGATACTTGCTGGTTTTCCTAGTATTTTTGGGAGAACAGACCGAAGTAAGAGAGGTATGAAGTAGCAGATGGAGGATTCTGGACTGAGTGTGCCCTGGTTCCTCAGACCACTGCCTCTTCAGATTAACCTACTTTCATAGTTTAGCAATGCCTGGTCATCTGTAGCAGATAATTAGATAAGAACAATAGCCACTCCTCTCTCCTGCTTTTTTAATTTTTAAAATTTTTTATCTTTTTCTCTATTTGTGCTTTCCCAGCCAAAGCGACCATCTGTCCCTGAGAGCAGACTTCCAGGTGGAGCTGATGGGATGTATGCTCTGGGGTGTCTCAGACACTGCTGGCTTCTTGCATGAGCTTCTGTCATGGGAAGATGTAGTCTCCTGTCCCTTTTCTGACTATTCTAATACCCAAATGCTAAAACTCTTGTGAAGGCTCTGTCCACAAAGCCCCAGAAACTGGAGATGCTCTGTTTGCCCTTTACCTTTCACAAAGAACTGTTAATCCAACAGTGTATCACTGAAATAGTCTTAGGGTTGCCTGATAGTCACATAGGGATTTGTTTTTCCAGCATTAAGAGAATTCATATAAATACCGATATTTATCTGCAACTTGTTGGTTTTCCTAGTATTATCTTAGAGAATAGAATTCTGGTTCATTTTACACACACACACACACACACACACACACACATGCTCTACTCTGATGCTGTGCACCCCAAAGAACAGCTTCATTCCACTAGAGATGCTTGAGAAAGAAGCAGGACACTGATGGCAACCAGTGGAACTTTCTGTGATGATAGAGATGCTCTAAATCTGTGGTGTCCAATACAATAAGCACGATCTCCTTGTGGCTGTAGAGCCCTTGGATTATGGTTAGTGTGACTGAGGAACTGCCATTTTCATTTCAATTAAAGTGTTAGAATTAGTTTAAATAGCCACATGTGGTTAGTGGCTGATGCATCACATGTAGCCGATATAGAGCATCTGTGCTCAATAGGAGGGCTTCAATCAATCTTACTACCAGGTGTTTGAATGATTGCAGACTGAATGCATAAAGTTAATTATCTCTTATTAAATACCTTTCCATAAAATTTCCACTTGAGGACAAACTTGACTACAATTCATGGGGTACCCTGAAGGATTGAAAATTTTTGTTGAAGGGGGAAATGACTTATTTGCTAAATATAGAAAGGAATTCTCAAGTATAATCTATGTATCCAAATATTTTTCACAAGCCTTCAAAAGTTGTGTGTATGTAGGAGGTGAGAGAATTCATACTTTATGTGGAAGTTCATCGGAGGTTTGGACAAGGGTGGATGAGGACAGAGTCCTGAGTTCAGGTACCAGCACGTGTGACGTCAGGTAAATCATTCACTCCAAATTTGTTTCCTCAAATGTAAATTAGCAGTGATAATAACAATTACCCAAACTAGCCATGAGGTTTCTGGGACTAAATGACATAATAGAGAGGTAATCACCTTGAAAAATGTTCTGTGCGTGGTACCTACTATTGAAATTTTAATTAATATCAACATTCCATAATCCTCTCCAAGTAATTCAGTATGAACACCAACAACGTGGAGAGGAAATTCCTCCTTCCTCACCTTCTATAGAAAAAAAATTTCATAATTATGGTAAGGGAAGTGGGATTGCTTCAGCTCAGAGATATCTGGGTGTTAGTGAAGCTTACAGTTTTAAAAATCAATCTTGTTTTAAAAGCCAAATCTTAACATGAGTTTTATTTACTTACTAATGTTACCTCAATTTTAAGTTTTCCCTCCTTTGTTTTCAAAACAAAATTTTATTGAGGAAAAGTATGGTAAGCTTTTCTTTAATTTCTCATGACTCACACAGTATCTTGTTTTGTAATTTCCTGTCTTTGACCAAAGCATCCAAGGCAAGCAGTATGTCCAGTGTGAGGAAGTGAAGTATTGAGTAAAATGGGGAAAAAGACACCACATTTACCCAACATGCCTTAATTACACTAACTACAGAACCCCTAGTACCTTGTCTTGTCCCCCTGCCCCTCCTGCTGATCCCTCCCTCTTCCCAATACCCTCTTCCTGCTTTCATGTCTTTTTTTTTTTAAATCTAGATTCTGCATGAGAGAAAACATGTGATGTGGCTTTCTGAGTAACTCGGAGTATTTTTAATAAGGAAGAACATCTATTTCTTATGGTTACCTGTGAAAGTTTTTTCTTAATTTCCCACTCATGGCTACTATGTTTTATTTAAATATTCTAACTTCTAGTTTTAAATATAAATATTCTATTGATTGACAGATAGATATAATTACTTTACAAACTGTTACAGTTTATTTTCTTTAATACATATGAAACAATTGATAAATGATTTATTTTATAATCACTTGATCAAAGTGCTGTTTCATTTTAAACAAGCAATGATAGAATGTCCTGATGATCCAATTTTTGCTATTTTGAGCTTATAATCTTTTTTCTAGCCAAGACTGAAGTCTAGACATTTTATGATTTATATACAACTACACTTTTAAAATATTATGTTATTCAATAATATAGAAGATGATCCAAGCTAGAATAAGTATTTAGGACTCTGGGAGCACAGAACATTATATTTCCTCTTAAGAGAAAAACTAGAAGGGCTAAAACAAGCATCATGAGGATACAACTGGGCTGCATTCAAAGAAAACATAGTTGCTTTGCTTATGCTCACACATTCCCACAATTATTCTTTAGAAGAAAATTTGATGTTTCAAGCAATCTATAGCTGTTACGTTGGAAATGCTACCAATCATGACCCATTGGAAGCCTTGTAAGTGCTAAACTTTTTCATAAGCATGGCTTCTTATTTCATTCTCAGACACTCTTTCATCATGTGAGTTGTGATCTTTTGTTGTCATTCTTTTGTTTTTGGATTTTAGAGACAGGGCCTCACAGGCTGGCCTCAAACTTGCTACGTGACCTAGGCTAGACTTGAACTCACAATTCTCCACCTCAGCCTCCCAAATGCTTGGATTTAGGTGTGTACCATCACACCCAGGTTTGATCTGTAGTTTGCACATGAGGAAATTAGATTTCAAGGGGCTTGATCAAATTACCAGAAAATTCAACTTTAATTTTAACAAATAGAGATGTGGTGAGATTTTCTTTTCTTATTTTTTCTTTAATAGTGAAAGAAATGGAGCTTGTGAAATGAAGCAGTTCTACATTTCATTTGAAGGACGCATGTGGACACAGAATCTCTCACAGTCCTGCCTCTGCACAGCTTTCCCACATTCCTACTTTCCTTGTTAAAATTTTAGTAGTTCTCCAAGGCTCAGTCCATACACCACCTTCTCTTTGATCTTCCAGTATGACTTTCCCTCTCTTCCTGAGTTCTCTTAGTACATTGTTTATGCTTTATCAGAGCACTGGGACTAATGCATTCATTAAAAGAGTTATTGAGTGCCACTTTGTACCAGGAATAATTGATTGCAACGGGATCTATCTCTCCTTGAGGCAGGGTCCTTGTTCAACTTGTTGGGTCAGTCCTGGCACAGAGCAGAGAGACTTACTATAGTTACTTAAGAGAGATTTGAATATCATCTGGCCACTCACTGAGCTATATACAACAACCTCACCAGCAATTTCATCTTTTTAAAAGACATGGTCTTCCTGTGTTACTCAGGTTGACCTGGAACTCACTGTATAGCCCAGTAGGGCCTTGAGTTCATGGTTCTCTTCCTCTGCCTCCTGAGTGCTGTGATTTACAGGCATGAAACTTCATTTTTAAGTAAACAGTCTGCAGAAAGATGACACACTTAGGGCAATATCTCATATATTGATGAATTGATAATTGGGGATCCCTACAATCTGAGAGTTAGATATATTGCAGTTGCTATCACAGACTTCTTTGGAATGCTGTTAATATTGATTGTGAAGACTTTCACATCTTCAAGAGGTTTTTTTTCTTTTTTTAAACTCATCTAGGAGGAAAAAAAAACCATTATCACATACTATTAAGTCTCTGAGACCTTGTAGTTCCTATTTGTTCCTGGTGAAGGAAAGCTTTTGGAATTTTTGTAGGCTGCAATCATAGGAAACAATGACTAGAGCTTAACCACCTAGGAGCAATTAGGCTTAGGGTGCAAAAATATTACCCAAAACAGCATGTAACCTAGAGGTTTCCTTAAGACTGAAAACTTATTGTTATGCTTGGCTGTAATTCAGCATGATTGTATATCCTTAATACATTAAAATAAGAAATTATTCAGTTATCAGGAATGTCAAGAGGGTCTATCTGTGTATCTGTCTATCTATCTAGTTATCATCTAGCTAGACAAAACAGATAGTAAGTATATTCTTATCATTCTTAATACCAACCAGGATTCACAGCAGGACATGTAGAAATTAATGATTAAAATTGTGTTCATAAGTCTATGTTTAAGATAATTATTTATTAAAGTAACATTTAAAAAATCTTGTTAAAATGTAGGCACATAATCTGACACTTATATTGTCTGAGAATGACTTCTTGCTGAGAATAGCAAAATGTGAAATTTTGACATTTTCTGAAATGCAGACAAATGTGGAATTGCTCATGGCTGTTCTAATCAAAGTAGAACATCTCACCTAAAAATAGGTAATTAAGCTTGGTGATGGATATGGAAACTATACTACCAGCTACACAATTAGTTGTTATAGTTTGAATATGAAATGTCCTCCACAGGCTCATGTTTTGAATGCTTGGTCCCAGCTGGTGGAACTATTTTGGGAGGTTGTAGAAACTTTGGCAGATGTGGACTAGTTAGAGAAAGGTCACTGGGAGCATGAGTTTGAAGGTTATAGCATGTCCTCCATCTCCTTCCTGCTCTCTGCTTGCTGTCCACTATGAAGTGAACAGCTTCCTGTGTCACATGGTCATCACCATGATTCTCCTCGGCTTGAGCCCAGAAAGAGTGAATTTGACTATGATATATGAACCCTTTAAAACCATGAGCCAAAATAAATTCTTCCTCTCTTAAGTTGTTCCTATCAGTATTTGGTTAAAAGTAACTAATGCAGTATTTCTTGAATAATAACACTCTTCTGTGTTAGTGATTTTTAGTTATTAAGTATAGGTCGTACATAATAACGCCATCTCTTAATTTGAATACAACTTGTAAATTCATCAAAGTATTTCCATCTAGATTTTCAGAAGGAGAAATTAGCATTCATTTAGAGTACTAGTTGTATGAAGAACCTTATATGTCATTTCATTTACAAAATAAGTCTTCAAGTATAGTTCTTGTTATCCTCATGGTAAAAATTAGGATGCAGACATGCAGAATGGGCGCTGGGGATTGAACCCAGGGCCCAATATGTACTGGTAAGAAGTCTACAAGGAAGTTACACCTCCAGCCTTCAGATATGTTGAACTGTAAAAGTTTGCCCTGCTGATACAGAGCAGAGATGAGATTCAAATTTAAGTTTTTCTGATTTTTAAGTTCTTATAATTTCTCCTTGGAAATCAATAACAAATCATTCAAGTGATTTTTTCCAAGATCATAATTAATTATAGATTAGAACCCAGAACCCAGAATTCCCATCTTTTAGCTATTGATGTTCTCTGTTACCTTATGCTTTGGGCATATACATTAGAAAGAAAAGATGAACTTTTATTGTTTAAAGGTTTCCCTTTTCTTTTGAAAGTTGAATTTGTTTAGCCTGCCAAGGACCATTTACCCAACTAGAAATTCTTTATAAAATCTGAAACTAGTATCTGAGTAACTTGAGTGATATCAATACTCATGCTATATACAGTAAAGGTTATCTGAAGCATTATTTTACTAATCGGGATGTATGCCTCTGAAAATGTCTTTCACCTGAAATTCCTTAAAATTAAACAATCTCTATACTTACCACTAATCCCAGAAGCATAGCTAAACACATTTGTTCCTTGAAAGTAAATAAAATCATGGAATAATCTATAGAGTTCACTTGGAGTTAAGTAGTAAATATCTTTGGAAATATTTGAGTTCTAGCTCTCACATGAGACTGAATACAAATCTTTCTCTTGTGAAGGTTGTCCTTCCCCCAGTTCAGTAACACCAACGCTAGGAAGTAGGAATGTTTACTCTGTGAGGCACAAACCCAGATAGCTTAGATTAGTGCTGCAGTGTCTGAAATGGTACTTTAGTGCTTGAATGAATCAGTGTACCTCACACCGAGGGGCTGCATGGGTCAGGCAAAGTAAACATTAGCAATATCAGATGATTACAAAAAATATCCAATCCCTTAGCAAGCTCATGAGCAATCTAGGCCAAGCAATCTAAGAGGGACTGGTTCACAGGTACTTACAGTTGGGGGAGCAGTGAGTGGGCATCCGCCCTGGACACTGAGAGAATGACCCGTTTTATCTTCTTAAGGACATATGATAGATATGCAATGTTTTTATGGCATGGGTCCATTCCAGGGGACATAGTTTAACATAGGAGTTGTCACTGTTTGTTTCTGCTTGTTTAGAGTCTGGAGAGCCAGATATTTGAAGGTTTTACTGTGTAATGAATTTCATTTTGCATATTTCTCCATTGACCTATTACCTGAGATAGTAGCTCAAAAATCTTGATGACTCAAAGTTTCAACTATTTAGGAATGTGATTAAATATATGTGTGTGTATATATATATATACAATTTAGTTAAAAGTATTTTGACCCATTATCAAGATCAGAAGACCAAATGAGATAAGTACAAAAATGCAAATATTCTCCTGATGAAAGAAAGGTTTAAATATGGCATGACCAGTTTGACCAAAGCCCTCGTTTTAACAACTTGTAAGAAAATCTGTCTGTTGTTTTGTGAAGTCCAAAACATTTGAACCATGGAACAATGGTACTGAGTTCTTCAGTGTACTGGGGTAAACTTGTTTTGATTAAAATGAAAATAGCAAAGGAATTATAGAATTTGAAGAGGTCCTGTCAGACAATTAAAACTACCTTTCTGTAACCAGATTGCTAAACTCTAAGAAACTATTTGTGGGAAATGGGTATCCATTTATTTGATGCTTTTAAGACTTAGTGTATTTCCAAATAGTTTCCCAATTGTAGGCCAAGATTTAAATGTTATATTCTGTTGCCTGGAATTGAGATATTAAAACACATAAGCAGAATATTTTAAACTAGGGTTTAAATATATTCTGGAAGCAGGATTGAAATGTTTCTATTGTTTTGTCTTTGAAAAGATTCATGTATTTAAGTGATACTTTTCCAAAAATAGTATAATTGTTCATAGGATTTAAAAAAGAATAGAATTCTTAACCTTTTCATAAAAACTGTTAGATAAAACTACAAAATAGTCAATCTAACACTTAGCATTAAACCCAGCATGACTCTGATTAAACTCCTTTTCATTTGCTTTTTGCATGTATGTGTGTGTATACATGAATATTAATAGTTTCAGTTTTTTGAAAACATGTTTTCCCTTAATAATACTTTATTTAAGTGGTAAGAAAAAAGACCCAATGACTGTACTGAGACTGCACAGTTTCTAGTTTGACACAAAGGAAAAAGGAAATAAAGACTGTGAAAGTGAAGGAACACATGAACATACCCAGGTATGTGGTGCATGGTGACGTACTTGTCATTAAGAGAAAGTCACATGTGAGATGTCATATATTTCAAGTTGAATGGCCAAAAGCATTATTTAAAAATGGCATGTGGTTCCCTGGGGACCAGTTTATTTCCATGCTTATCTCTTTCTTTTTCTCAAAGGGGAAAAATATCCACCCCCTTTTTTTTCTTTTTTCTTTTCTTTCTTTTTTTTTTTTTTATAACTCCAGAGAAAAGCACAGAGGTCTGAGACACAAGGACTTTAAACAACCAAATTATGTCTTGGGCACAGATTCCATTATTCGGTGGTAACCTATCTGTCTAGCTTTCTGTGAATAGCGACTCTGTACTGCTGTGTTCTTTGCTTATTTATTTAATTTGGTTGAAAAACACTCTTGGTTTGATATCTTTTTTTGACCCAGTGAGTAATGATCATTTTTGAATGCAGAGATCCATATTTCAGGGCAATCCTTTATTTATATCATGGATGGACATTTTTCTTTAAAGCATTGTTTTAAGACTTATACTATCCCCAGGAAATGTAACAAAGTCTATATTTGAAAAGTTTAATGTCAGAATTACTGCTTGGTTTACTAAAACTGTGTTTTAACTTCTGTAAAGTCAGATAGGTGTTAACATTTTAGTGGATGAGATGTTCTATTATGTGAAACAATGAGCTTCTAGATTTTTGCTATCTGTTTCTAGTATCAAAGCATTTCACTTTGGATCATAGTAATGACTACTATTGTAATATTTGTGGGATAGAGACCACCATGATGCAACTTAAATGAGTTCTTGAGGCCTCAGTTTACCTGTCTGTACGATGAGTTGAATAATTCCTTCCTAAAATGTTTTTATGAGTATTAAATGGGAGGATGAATGTAATTACCCACCCACCCTAGGTGCATAATAAATGATAGCTATTTTCATTCATATTATGCCTATATATTGCATAGGACCCCTGGTACTTTGACAGAGTTGCAGATAGGACCAAGTGGAACTGCTCTCCCAGTGAGTCAAGGCTACAAAGAAATGACACCACTCACTGAATGAGTTTCCATTAGGATGCTAATAAACACAGCTCTGCTGTTCTTGGTGAAGTAGTCCTAATGATTAGCACAATTTTTTTCCTCCATCAGAAGACATAAGATGATAGCCTTGGGTCAATTTGACTCAAATCCAATTTCTGGTCATCAGGGCCCAGTGCTAAATACCTTTGAAAATTAGAATTCAGCAAAAGAAGGCAGCTTTGAAGGGCAGTATTTTCATGCACAGCTATGAAATTTTAACAGTTTTGAGTTAAGCATTTTCATATTTTTGTACTTGTACTGAGGATAGTATCAAGAAAAGCATCATTTTTTACATTGAATGAATAATTGACACAAATACAAATGCTTTATCCTTCCTTGGATTATTATATTTGGGAAAAATTCTAAAGGGGATTTTCATATTGGAAGTGATTAGATTATTTCTTCTGTGTTTTTCCTCTTCTGCACATAACATGTTAAGCAAATTCCCTATCCTCTGAATTTTAAAATGGAACCAGTACTTATTTTTTTTACATTTTAAAAATTATGTTTATAGATTGAGGTTAGGGATACAGAAATTTCTGTAAGGGATCATTTTTTTTAGTAAAAGGCTGGCACTAAGAACCAGTCTGTGACATCTTTTACAGCTATCAACTGTTCCTTACTATAGATTTTGCTCACTAGATACAAAGCTCAACCAGCTCAGGCTCTCCAGGGTCTAATAGTTAATCACAGATAGATATCTGTCATTAGATATTTTGAAACTTGTCAAGAAAATCTTAAAAGCATTGTCACATTCATTTTCTCATTGTATTTGTAGTGGCAGATAAGTATTTAATGGACCCAAAACAGTATATCCATGAAGAACAAAAGGGTCCATTTACTAATCTAAGCATGGGATGTTGATTACGTCCTGTCTCATGATCCACATAAATCAGGGACTTGTGCTCAGGCCTGACTCCAAAGCTCACCATGATCTTCCCAACTTTTTGTCTTCCATTCTAGAATAACACAGGGAAATTGCAAACCAAGAAGTAAAATCCTCGTATCTGCAAAGCTCCATATCCTTTTCTCATCCTTCATGCTGAGTTCCCATCCGCACCACAATCTCACTTTGTAACATATATGTTTTGTGGTTTTTAATCTTTGTATTTGGGTCTCACAGTCCACTCTGGTTAATACTTTACTCACTTCTATTTTCCTGCCCATTGTTTCCCTTCAGAGAAGAAAGCATTGCCATGGATGGTAGGAAAAACACCTGTGTCTACTATTTTATAGTTTGAATAGTGACTTACTTTCAGTCCCATCTTCTGCAAACTGAGCCAGGGCTAGCTGTCCAAGTGTAGCAATCTTTTAAGTCCCAACCTGGTGGTGGGAGAACATAGTGCATGGACTCTCCTGCAGCTGGCCTGCCCAGATTTGAGATCTGTTTCTAGGAACCATAATTGCTATGACTCTGTTTAGTCACTTTATGTCTAAGAGACTCAATATTCTCATCTGTTGTATGAGCATAATAATTCCTTCTTCAGAGTGATGTCATGAAAGTTCAGTGAGAACCTAAGACTAAAAAAGTATCTGGCACATATTAAGTGCTCAATAAATGTTACTACTTCTACTAGCCATTTTTACTAGTCTGTATTAGGTTTATAGTATTTCAGTTAACTGTGTCAAGGATCCCAGTACCAGGATAAATAATGAGACTCAAAAAGTTAATTAACTTATTTAAAATTAACAGTAACTGGTAGATCAAATACTGGGACTCATGTCTCATCCAATGCTCTGTCAAATATACAAACATAATATTACATTATAACACAATCAGTTTTGGATGGTTCATACTCCCAGTTTTCTAGGAGACTTTGTTGTTGTGATGTTGTAGGTGCTGTCATTTTGTGCTCTATGGTTGCTAAGAACAATCATGACTTGTTTACTAAACTATCTAATCTAGAAACAATATCCATAATCACATAAAATTATAATAAACTTGTGTGAAGTCTAAAGCAAAAACACAGTGTACTCTGTCATTCGTACTTTGCAGTTTCTCTCCGGATGTAGGATGGGATGTGGAATGGTTCCTTGCAAATTTCATTTGAGGATTAGCATGTAAATGAGAGCTTCTGATTTATTTGTATAGAAGCATTCCACTCCTAGAATATTCTGCAACAGTAGGATGAACTGTGAGTGTGTGTATGTGTGGAGGGGGTGTATTTGTGGGTCTACTGATAAGCATATGGCAAGGGTAGTCAATTCTCTTTTGAATGCTACACAATCATTTCTGTTCAAATACATTAATCAACATTCCCATCTAAACTATTTACTGGCTGGAAAGAAGTTCAATTGCAGGGCTCACTTACTTGGCCTCTTTACTGAAAAAGAGCGAGTAATTTTTGTGCTTACAAGAATAGAAACACAGAAAGCTTTTCCTTTCTTTTGTTATGCCTGTGACATCTTCTGACCTATACCTGGCAATTCTCTGTGACAAAAATGTGCAAAAGAAAACAACAGTGCACAACATACAAGAGGGAAAAAGCACAGGAAGAGGAACTGGGTGGGGGACACATTTTAAAAAGCATAAAAATGGAGTGTTTTATTTATTTTATTTTAACAATAGTAAAAAAGGCACTACTTAGGAAAAATATAATTTGAGATGGGCCAGGAGCCAAACAGGAAAGAGCCATCAACAAATCTTCTGCCTTCATCTTCTTTTAATCAGAATTCCTATTTTTTTCCACTAAGAAAATGTACTATTTGTTATTGAATACACAGTATATGCCAGACACAATCCCAAATACCTCTACTGCTTCTTCTGCTGTGGGTATCCTGGCTTCTGCTTTGTAGATTTCTAGAAAGTTTACACAGCTTTCACAGAGCTGGTGAATTAAAGGGTCATGGCTTAAACATATTTCTGCCATGCTCTAAAGATGAAATCTTGATCACTGTGCTTGTTAGCATCTGTTGGGGATGTGTGATGGTTAATTTATGTGTCAACAGGGCTAGAGCATTACTAAATACTAAATAACATGGTCCATGCTATGCTGGAAAACCAGGGAACAGGAAAGATAGCCTGCATTAGAGAAAGAAAAAACATTCATTTGCTGTTAGTCACCATCCAACACTCCTGAAGAAGCTCACAGACGCTAGCCATGCTCACCTGGATCCCATGACCTACAGACATTAAGTCACTCATTATTTCAGATGTTTCTGTGAAGGTGTTTTTAGATGAGAATAACATTTAAATCACTTCATGTTCAGCAAAGCAGACCACTCTCCATAATGTGGGTGGGCTTCATCCAATCAGTTCAAGGTCTTATTAGAAAAAGACTGACCTGCCCAAAGGAAGATAGAATTCTACCAGTAGACAGCCTTCTTACCTGAATGACAATGTTGGATGTTCCCTAGGACTGTAGCCTGATAGCCTACACTGCAGATTTTGGACTTGCCACCTCCATAGTCACATGAACTGACTCTTTAATTTAAATTTCTTTTTGTATATGCATACCCATTGGTTCTGTTTCTCTGGAGAACTCTGACTAATATAAGGTACCTCTTCATTTGTTTTTGCTTTTCTTTTTTGGTTTAGGTAAATTGGTTGAGAGATGAGCCCAAGTGTGTTTGTCTGGTGTGGCTCTGTGGGTCATGGGATCCAGGAGTGTTGGATGATGACTAATAGAAAATTAATGTTTTTCCTTCCTCTAATGCAGGCTATCTTCCCTGTTCCCGGTCTCCCAGCATAACATGGACCATGTTATTTAGTATTTAGTAACTATATTCCAGTTTAACTTGAGACTTTATTCAGAAACCCATCCATAGTTAGTGCATATGTGATATATGGCTTCTTTTATAAAGTCAACATACAGTCCAGGGACTATGATAGAACTTTTCTGTATTCAAAAATGTGCTATCTTTTGTGTGTCACAAATAACTTCAAGAAAACAAATTTGGTGATTCTACTTTTCCAGAAGAGAAACTAGACAATTGAAGACAATTGCTAACTTGTTTTTGGTAAGTAGGGGTCCAAGGATTCCAACCCAGATCTGATTTCAAAGTCTATCTTTTGGACACTTAGAATTAATGTCTTCTTTTCTACATTCTGAAATACTGAAAATAAATACAACATTCTATAAAGTGTGAAAGTCAAATGGAGAGCAGTCCATATTCAGAGATAAAGAAAATAGAATGGCATTCCTAATTAACTCTGTAATACTAGGATAATCTTTGATGACCTACTTCCATTATTTTATTCTATTCTTTATTTTTGTTCTTTTCTTTCAGTTGAACAAATACTTAACCTGACTTACTACAATAACTATCCAATGCCATTTTATCATAGTGACTTTATCTCTGTTCCTTAATATTGGATTTACAAAGTTTTCAATTCATAATGGTGTTGTTTTGACTTAATTCACTTTCATTCATTTAATGCAATGATAGGAACAGAATGCAAGAAAACAAACTCAGCTTTACAAACGAAAAGAAGAGTGTTTCTAGGGCTGGTTGTGGTGGCATATGCCTATAATACCAGTACTTGGGAAGCTGAGGCTGGAGGATCACTAGAAAAAAATGCTAGTATTTATTGATTGGTTGATTGATTCTAAAGATCAACTTAGGAATTCTCTCCTGCTCATAATATCTATTTTATTTGTTCTATTTCTTATCATAAATTACCTTTCAGATTTTTTTAGTTCAGTCTGGTCAGACCATAATTTATTACAAAATCAGACTAAGGGAAGTTAAAACTAATTTATGAACTCAGTGACAGGTAGAACATCTTGTAAGTGCTCCTTTGTACCTTCCAACTCATCAGCATATTATTACAAACACATCACATTTAGTGAGGAAAGTCAATGGTAACCTAATAAGCATTTGTCTACTTAAATGGGGACCACCCTGTTTGGAAATTGATGGTTTGACATAACATTGTCTTTAATACCTAGCTCTAACTCTGGCCAATATTATCTCTGTATCCTGGGAAATTAATACAATCGACCAAAGAAGGAGCTAAAAAAGTTAAGCAAGATTTAAAGAAGTAAGAGTGTGATGTGTTGAGAACTTTCGTAGAAGCCTAAAATAGAATCTAGAACATTGCAACCATTTTATGAATGTGGACACATTTTGCCAAGACTTGTGTCACTGTCATTACAATAAGTTCAATAGAGAATGGGAAAAGAGTTAGAAAGTCCTACAATGAGATGGTTGCCAATGAGGTGTTTTCCTGTGACCCTTATCCAACATCACCAGAGTACTATCAAATTTAGCCATAAACTATTCGAAGCAGTATGCACTGAAGGGATATTCCAAACTAAAAGAACAGTAAGTTTCTTCAGTGTCTTGGTTTGTTCCCAATAAATCTTGACCACCTTTTTTTTCCTCCCCTCCTCTCCAGAGCTAAAATGTTCAATTCAAAATAAAGAGTGAGCACCTACATAAATCTAGTGATCTGATTATTACTACAGCCTGGCAAAGTAAATGGATGAAGTTAAAAGACATGGAACCAAGTCAAACATAATCACAACTTTATAGGACCTGACAACATTTTGTGAACTCAGAGAATCAACCGGAACAAAATGTCTAATTGTTTTAAAGTTTAAGTGGACTTTAATATTACAAATGCTCTGTGTAATTCACTGTGAATTTATTTGAATGGTGCAAACTAAATAGATGAGATTTCTTCAAAGAGAAGAGTGTTTAATTGATACCAAATGATTTAGTGTGTTGAATTACCATTCATTCTGTGGTATAAGCTCTGAGAGTGTTGGAGGAAATGAGCCTGGCCCCATTTGGTAGACTTCTGCAGAACTCACACACACATTTTCTTTCTGCTAAAAAATAACAGACGACTTTAAAAAAAAAAAAAAAGAAAAAGGCATATCCTTTTTGATACAAGTCTTAAAGAGAGACGTGGTATAAGCCCAAGGCCACAGGATGTGGGTGTCTGACTCACAAGGCAAGCCAGCGACATGATGTACATATTGACATCAGCTACAGTGGGGGCATTTTGCTTGGGTTTCACACCAGCAGCAGCTGATCCCATTCCCCAGTTGCACTACATACCGCATCAAGGAAGACTTTGTGTCACGGCATCTTTTGTGGCCCTTCTGTCCACAGAGTCTTAGAGGGAAGTTGACATTGTCAACAACCCTTTCCTCCTCTGTGACCTATCTTTCCCTCTAATGGTTTTCACAGCTGTCATGCAATGGTGGACTCACAAAGCAGGACAGATTGCTAGGGAAGGCCTGCTCCCCATTCACCTACCTGAAGGATAAGAACTGCAATTTTTTCCCTTTCTTCTTTCAGCCTCCTTGATAATAATGGAAAGGTGTTGCTCCCTAAAATATGCAGTGAAGCTGGAAGTGACAGAGAGATACCCCATCTTTATACCCATGGTTTCCCTGTCTCTGAATACCCCAATCTCCCCATAGACCTTATGAGACACAGGTCAGTGTTCCGACTTGTGATTATTGGGTGCAAATCCTACTCCTTTTACTGGAGACAGAAGGCACGCCCTTCCTGCTGTCTATGGGAGCTATATGAGACCCTGAAGCTAAGTATTGTTCTGCTGAATAAACTCCAAAGCATTTTACTGAAAAACAGTAATTATATTAACCTATTAACTAATTTTTCTGGGAAGTGATTTCATTGTAAATAATATAGTGATTGCCATGCATTCTTCATTTTCTGTGCTAGTTTTTTTCTTCCCTTTCTATAATCTGTGGAATAGTTGTTTTTATGATTTTATTAGCATATAATAGTTGTACAGGGGGATACATTGTGATATTTACATATGTGTTTAAAATATATCTTAGTTGGATTTACCCTTCCATTGTTCTTCATCTTCCCTCCTACGCCTCTTCTAAGAACAATTTCTGCAGATTTTATTCTATTTTCATATATGGATACAAAATACATCTACCATATATACCCTCATTCTCCCTTTCCTTGTGCCCTCCTCCCTCCCACTGGAATCCACCCTCAGAAAAGATTTATTTTCTCCTTCTGCCTTTCATTTTTTAAAATTAAGTGTATATTGATAGTACAAGGGTGTTTCACCTTGATACTTCTGTATACGTTATGCTTTTATCAAATTAACCCCTTTCACTCCATTACTCACTCATTCTCTACCACATACTCCCCTAATATGCTACATTTTAATGTACAGTGCATTATATTATATTCATATATAAATAGGTTGTTTTAATATATTTCATTCTCTAACATTTTCTTTGTCTGTCTCACTTCCCATAGCCCCCCTCAAATGGACTCACTAATTCAGTTTTGTTCTCTCTGTCACTAAATATACATGTATATATATGATCATATATTTTTCTATATATACATTTAACTTATAGATCTAGCTTCTACATATGAGAGAAAATGTTTGCTTTTTTGAGTTTGGCTTACTTTGCTTAACATGAAGTTCTTTACTTCATCCATTTACCTGCAAACAACATAATTTCATTCTTCTTCATAACTGAATAAAACTCCATTGTGTGTGTTTATGTGTGTGTGTGTGTGTGTGTGTGTGTGTATGTATATATATCACATTTTCTTAATATATTCTTAAGTTGTGGGGCATCTGGGCTGATTACAAATCTTGGCTATTATAAAAAGTGCTGCAACAAACATGGGTGTGCAGGGGGCTCCATGATAACCTGGCCTGTGCTTTTGCCTAGGAGTGCTATTGCTGGATCATATGGTAGTTCTATTTTTAATTTTTTGAGGGATCTCCATACTGCTTTCCATAGCAGTTCCTTTGATTTATATTCTCACCAACACTGTGGAAGTGTTCCTTTCCCCCCACATTCTCACCAGCATTTGTTGTTTGTGTGATTGATGATAGCCACTTTGGGGTGAAGTGGAATCTCAGTGCAGTTTTGATTTGCATTTCCTTTATAGCCAAAGACGTTGAACATTTCTTCATTTGTTTATTGGCCACTTATATCTCTTCTTTTGAGAATTGTCTGTTCTCTTCATTTGCCCATTTATTCAGTGAGTTTTTGATTATTTGAGAGATTAGTTTTTTTGAGTTTCCTGTATATTCTGGTTATTAATCCTTGTATAGTGTATAGCTGGCAAATATTCTCTTCCATTCTGTAGGCTGTCTCTTCAGTCTGATGACTACTTTCTTTGCTATGAAGAAGCCTTTTAGTTTCATGCATTCCCATTTGTCAATACTTTCTCTTAATTGCTGGGCTATTGGAGTTCCATTCATAAAGTTATTACCTATGCCTATGAAGTCATTGTGTTCCCCATTTTTTCCCATAGAAATTTCACTGTTTCAGATCTTACATTAAGTTTTTTAATACATTTCAAATTAATGCTAGTACAAAGAGAGAGACTGGGATCTAGTTCCATTCTTCTGCAGGTGGAAATCCATTTTTCCTAGCACCATTTGTTGAAGAGGCTGTCTTTTCTCCAGCACATATTTTGGGCACCTTAACTGAAAAATTGAGTAGCTGTAGTTGTGTGAGTTTGTGTCACACTTTTCTATTCTATTCTATTTATCTTCGTGTGTGCTTTTCTTTTTTTTTGCCAGTACCATGCTGTTTTTATTATTATGGCTCTGTAGTATAGTTTGAAGTTAGGTATTGTGATACCTCCAGTGTTGGTTTTTTGGTTCAAGATTGTTTTGGCTATTGGAGTCTTTTGTACTTCCATATAAACTTTAAGATTGACTTTTCTATCTCAGTGAAGAATGTCCTTGGAATTTTGATAGGCGTTTCATTGAACATACAGACTGCTTTCGGTAGTATATATGTTTTTACAATATTGATTCTGCTGGTCCATGAGAATGGAATATCATTCTGTTTTCTGATGTCTTTGTTGAGTTCTTTCTTCACTGTCTTGTAATTTTCATTGTATAGGTTGGTCACCTTCCTTGTTAAATTTATTCCTAGGTATTTAAATTTTTTGAAACTATTGTGAATGGTATCATTTTCCTGATTTCTTTCTCAGACTATTAATTGTTTGTTTATAGAAATGCTAGTGATTTTTGTGTATAGATTTTGTAGTCTGCTACTTTACTAAAAGTGTTTATAAAATCTAAGTGTCTTTTTGTTGAGTTTTTAGGGTCTTTTAGGTATAGGATCATTTCATCTGCAATAGGAACAATTTCACTTCTTCCCTATTTGAATCCCTTGTATTTCTTTCTCCTGTCTTAACGTTCTTGTTAGGAATTCCTGCACTATGTTGAATAAGAGTGGGGAGAGTGGATACTCTTGCCTTGTTCCTGATTTTTGAGGAAATGGTTTCAGTTTTTCCCCATTAAGTACGATGTTGGGTGTAGGTTTGTCATATGCAGTCTTTATAATGTGCCTTGAAGAATGTGCCTTCTATTCCTAATTTCTTTAGAGTTTTTGTCATGAAAGGATGTTGAATTCTGTCAAATACTTCTTTTCTGCATCTATTGATATGATGATGTGGTTTTTGTCCTTGATTCTGTTTATGTGTAGTATTATGTTTATTAATTTGTGGATGTTGTACCATCCTTGCATTCCTGGAATGAAACCTTCTTGATCATGATGTATGATCTTTTTAAATATGTGGTTGGATTCTGTTAGCAAATATTTTGTTGAGGGTTTTCAAATCTATGTTCATCAAGGATATTGGATCAAAAAGAATTAACCTAGAAGGTAACACACATGCACAGGAAATTAATGTGAGTCAACTCCCTGTATAGCTACCCTTATCTCAACTAGCAAAAACCCTTGTTCCTTCCTATTATTGCTTATACTCTTTCTTCAACAAAATTAGAGATAAGGGCAAAATAGTTTCTGTCTGGTAGCGAGGGGGTGGGGGGGAGAGGGAGGGAGCAGAGTGGGTGGTAAGGGAGGGGGTAGGGGCAGGGGGGAGAAATGACCCAAGCATTGTATGCACATATGAATAATAAAACAATAAAAATTTTAAAAAAAGAAAAGAGATGTACTGTGCCTATAAATTTATATAAAAAAGAGGATATTGGCCTAAAACTTTCTTTCTTTTATTTTTTTGATGTGTCTTTACATGGCTTTGCTATTAGGGAAATAATGGCTTCATAGAATGTGTTTGGTAGTATTCCTTCCTTTTGTACTTTATGGAATAATTTGAGGAACATTGGTGTTAGTTCTTCTTTAAAAGTCTGGTAGAATTCAGTAGTGAATCCATCAGGTCCTGGGCTTTTCTTTGTTGGAAGATTCTTTATAACTGTCTCAATCTCATTACTTGTTATAGATCTGTTTAAGTTTTTACTTTCTTTTGGCAATACTGGGCCTTGAATTCAGGGCCTCATGCTTGCTAGGCTTACTAGGCAGGTACTCTACCACTTGAGTCACTTCACCAGCATATTCAAGTTTTTAATAACCTCTTGGTTCAATTTTGGAGGGTCATGTCTCAATTTATCTATTTCTTCTTCATTTTCCAGTCAACCTACTATTTACTAAGCACTTTGCTAGTTTTAGGTGATATGAAAATGAAAATGAATACTATGAGTTGTTGTCCTCAGCTGGGCGAGAGAGAGAGAGAGAGAGAGAGAGAGAGAGAGAGAGAGACTGTGGTGGAAGTACAGAGGAAGGAGGAATGAAATCTCCCTGTGTTAACTGGACAAGGCATCAAAGAGAGGGAGGGTTAAACTGGGTGAAGGATGAGCAACATTCAAGGCCCAGAAAAGAAGACAAGTGATTCCAGGCAAAGTGAATAGCACTTTCAAAACCACATCATGAAAGTAATGTTTTAATTAGGAAACTAAGAAAAGTTTGAGTGCCTGGAACATTGAGAGGAGTTGGGAGTGAAGGAAGAAAGGAGGTTACATTCATTTTCTATTGTTGCCTAGCAAGGTATTGAAAACTGGTGACATAAAATGACACACAGTGATTATCTCAAGCTTTTTGTGGTCAGGAGTCTGGAACTGAGTTATCCAGGCCCTGTGTTCAGGGTCTTATCTGACTGAAATCATGGAGTTGGTTGGGTTTTTATTCTCATCTGCAGCTCAGGGGCCTCTTTCAAGCTCCCATGGTTGTTGGCAGAATTAGTTCTTTAAAACTCTGATTGAGGAAACACTTTGTTGCTAGTTTTGGACAAAAAGATAGTCAAAACTTCTAGCGGTCATCGCTAGGCTCTGTCCCAACATGCTAGTTTGCTTTATCTTTGAGACCAATCAAAGAGCATTCCTCTTTGATAGTCACAGTCAGTCATCCCTCAATATCTGTGGGGGATGGGTTCCAGATTCCTCATAGATTCCAAACACTGCAAGTGCTGGAGTCCTTTATATAAAATGGTGTAGTGTTTACGTAGAACTGTACATACACTTCCTCCTATATACTTTAGATCATCCCTAGATTACTTATAATACCTAACACAATGTAATTGTTATGTAAGTAGTTGTTATACTTTATTGTTTAAGGAATAATGATGAGGAAAAACAGTTAAAAATATTTTCTATCTGTGGTTGGTTGGATTATGGGTGTGGAAACTAATAAGGAGATTGACTGTATCCAAAATAATTCTATACATTGCTTTAGGTACATATCTTTGGTATAAAGGATCTTGCGAGCTACCACGAGAAGCTCACATTCTATTCTCTAGGGCAGGGAATGGGAAACATATCAAAGTTTCTCAGAAAGTATGAAATATGAGCAAGATTTGCTCTTTGCACTAGGCCTTGGTAATCAGCAATCTGGCCTCAAACCAACTGCCCATTTATATTTTAAGTATATGAACAGATGACTAAGAATTTGATAATCACTTTTATAGAAGTATTTCATATGGAAAATCTAAGCATAAAAAAATACACAGAGTAGCATGTTTCCCTGTGCACTCATTACCCGGGTTCAGTAGTGGTCCACATTCTACCGTACTTGTCCATCTAGACTTCTCCTCCCTCCCTCCTTCTCCTGTTGTATTGTTATTTCTTTATACAGTTCTCTTGAAGGTAAGAGTCACACATATTAACAGGCACTGTTCTCCACTGTACAGTCAAGACTAGTGTATACACTCATGCAACCATACCACATAAAGATATAAAATACTTTTTGTTACCTCAGAAAGTTCCCGAATGTCAGGACCTCACACCTTGCTAAGAGGCAGCTACTATTCCCATTGTTTTTTAAATTCATAGGTTAGTTTTTCCCCTTTGTGAACTTTATAGAAATTGAGTTATAATAGCAAATGTATGTTTGTGTCTGGCTTCCACAGGGTAATGTCTGGAAGATGCATTTAAGTCATTGAGCTCATTCACAGTTTCTTCCTTTGTATTTTTGAATAGTATTCCATCAAGAGAGTATACAAATTTTTTCACTCTTTATATACCTGGGCAGTTTCTAGTATGGGGCAATTACAAGTCAAACTACTGTGTGCATTGTTAGAGACAATTTTTTCTGTGACATATATTTTCCTTTTGCTTGGGTAAATATATGGAGTGAGACTGCTGACATCATTTATTAGAAGCCAGCAAACTTTCAAAGTGCTTATAGCATTTTACACTTTCCTCAGCAATGTGTCTGAATTACAGTTGCTCCCTGTCCCCTCCAACACCAGTCTTGATCACATTATTCTGTACACTAAGGTCTCATTATGGTTTTAATTTGTATTCCCTGATGACTAAAGATATTGGGTAATTGCATTTAGATTATTTATGTAGCAATAACATTTCTTAAGAGCATTGGTATTAGTATCAGATGACCCTGGATGAAATTCCTGTTTAATTCCAGTATCTGCTCCATGGAACAGGCTAAAGGGAGGGAGGCAGTACATATAGAGTTTTTAAGGAAAGTACATGTCCTAATAAACAGTAGATCTATGATTCAAGGTTGTATTTAATTATTTATTTATGTGACTTGGGTTTGAACTTAGGGTTTCACGCTTGCAAAGCAGGCACTCTACCACTTGAGCCTACCATCAGTCTATTATATTAGAGGTGAAGGGGAGTCTCACAAACTATTTGCCCAGGCTGGCCTCAAGCCTCAATCCTCCTGATCTCAGCTTCCCAAGTAGCTAGGCTTACAGGCATGAGTCACCTGTGCACTGCTCCTATTGTTATTTTTAAATGGGAGGAATTTCTGCTCTGTGTACACACAGAGGTCATGATTCCAAGTACTTCTTTCTCAACTCAACATGTAGCAACCAAGCCTGTCTCTATCCCTGGTGATGTTTTGCCACTGCATAGCATTCTGCTATGCTTGGTCTTGGTTACACAGGTCAGTCTGTTCTCCTTATGAATGTACAGGGCTCCAGCTATAGCTTCCGTTGTGTCTTTTTTCCAATGTTGCTTCACAGAAACACACATTGCCTGTGCTGCTGCTTCTCACTTTTCTCTTCCCCAACATCCAGTTTCCTCTTTCCATTGTTTTCAATATTTGCCATTTAAAATATACTTTTTTAAAGCACACAAAGGCAGGCAAAACAGTCTTGAGATTTGTATCCATTTTGGAATTGGAAGGAAGAGAAGTATAGCCCATTGAGGTAAGTTAGGAAACATAGCTTTGCCTTCTGAAATAATTTTTGGTTAAATTTACTAGGTATTAAGGTAGCAGGGCGGAATGTACTTCCTTCTGTCTTTTCCCCAAACAAAGTATAGTCAGTAAGTCAGGGCAACCTGGATGCTGGGAGAGGACATGGCTAAATTATAGCTCAAGTGACTGACCTTCTCCTGCCCAGACATCCTAT
The DNA here is from genome assembly GCF_047511655.1 of Castor canadensis. Lineage (NCBI taxonomy): Eukaryota > Metazoa > Chordata > Mammalia > Rodentia > Castoridae > Castor > Castor canadensis. The sequence continues at coordinate 129,999,348 of NC_133393.1, read as the reverse complement.
ATCTCATTAAAACTCCCTTTGGAATGAGAATCAGAAAAGAATAGGGTGGCAGACAGAGACTAAAGCTGTCCAGAAATGTAAGAAGTGGTGAAGCAATTATGAGGATGGAGGGCAAGAGGCTAGCAAAACAGGAGTGAAGTTGGGAGGAGATTCTTGTGCATTAGAAAGGAAGGGGAATGTCAACATTGTGAAACTTCAGAGATGCTAAGTAGAGTGAGGAGTAGAAGTAGGTTACTGGAACTGGAAGTAAGATATCATCTCCAATGCTTTTGACCTGACTATCTGTGTACATTGTGTTGGGTTAAAGAGTAAGTGGAAGATAAGTAAATTCAGATCTCTCCTTTAAAAGTAATTTAAGGGTCAGAGAAGAGGAAAAAAAGGTAAGAAAAGATGGCTTATACAACTTTGGGCAGTTTACTTCTCTGGGCCTCAGTTTCCCTAGCTATAAAATTGGCTAATAATATACATTCAGAGGCTTTGGTGAGCATTAAATTAATTGACAGACATAATATGCTTACAACAGTTTGGGGAATATGGAGAGATTAAAAAATGTCAACTATTATTCTATTATTAAAAAAGAAATAGAGTAACTTCTTATCCCAAACTCTTGGAGATTATTAAATTCTCCCATTTTCATTGTCACCACCTGCTATGCCATTTAGAAGCCTCCTCTAGGCCCCAGATCCACTGTTTCCCTCATTCAGTTCCAACTGCTTCTCAGCTCAGCAGTGCCATAGCAAAATTCTGTAATCGTTGAATGTTTTTGTTTTCCTTCTAGTAGTTGTAAGACTAGGATAACAACAAATGAAATAAATACAACAATAAAAAAATCAAATAATCCCCCTCCCACAACCAGTGGAGAAATGATACGAAATTTGAAAAGAAATTGTATTTGTTCTGATTGACTCTTTTGGTTTTTTTTTATCGACTTTCACTTTAAAGTAAACTGGAATGGACTCTCAGTGCTTTGACCATAACCCTTTTCCCTGTTCTTCACCCATCTCCCAATCTACAATCATTCTCTTTCCTATTTTCCCCAGGCTTCTCAGCTAAGAATATAGATTTTCAAAAATTTTAGAGTCTTACTTCTTGTTCAGCACCCCGTGCTCTCCTGGCTCTTTGGAGATACTGTCTCCCTTGTCCAGGTAACTGAGTATTTGATATGAGATACTAGGGAAGTGAGAAGAGAATGATTGGGTACAGGCACTATAACACAAGAAAACAAGATGCTATCATGAAGGGAACATTAGTTTTAGGATCAGGAAGGTTTAAAATCCAGAGTCCAAAAAATTATATGTAAAATCCAGAATCCAACACTTGCTAGATATTACCATCCCCTGCTAGATAATACCATCCCCTGCTAGATAATACCATCCCTGTGTTTCTCTTCTCTGTCCTTCATATTAAATATAATTGAAAAGGGACAAATGATATGGCCAATCTCATGAGGTTTAGTGAGGAAGAAATGGAAGAAAGTGAAAGAGTCCCTATTAGTACAAAACCTGGTACATACACATCTGCCACTTTCCTCGCCCAGACTTTCAAAAAGAATTAAGTGTCTATAATTTATGTATTGGGGAATAACTTGGCTGTATCCACCTCAAAGTGGCTTCTACTTTACAAACTGAAAAAAAAGTATGTTAGCTCTTATTATTGACAGGAGAAATTGAAAGAGAAGTCTACTTCAAATAATGGTGAATGGAACCTTTGAGACAGCTCTGACATTCTATTGTAAAGTACACGTTTCTATAAGAGAAAGTAGGGTTTGCTGATGCTGAAGCCAAAATGAGACATAAAGGAAGCACGTACCATCTCAGAATGCAATGTAGGAAGAGGTTTTGGATCCTGGATAGGTGTTGGATCCCCTGGCTTCATATATTTTGTGAGTTCTTTGATGTACAGGTGAAGCAGGAATTTTTCTGTGTTTTGTGGTGGTTAGTAACTTGGAACACTTTGCTGATTTTATTCTTCTTCACCTTGAGTGTACAAGAGCCTTCATGTGTACAACAAACAGTACCAATCTTTTTCTGTACCATCTTGTCATTCCAACCTCTTCCTCTGACACCTGCTACATTCCTGCCTCAGAGTTTAAGCATCCAGTTCCCATTGGAAAACATACAGAGGAGGGTTTGCTTCCTCTGCAGAGCCACCAACACTTAGCTACACAGCTGCTACAGATGGTTTTCCAACCAGGACATGGGTGGGTCTACATGAAGAGCTGCTTGCTCACTCGCTGACTAACAGTGGAATTTTCAAAGATAGAAGTAGCAGGATAGGATATGGAGGCTGACGTCAGCCCCCTCACACCTTTGTAGCCATGAATTTTATTTTATTTTATTTTTATTATTTTTTAATAGTTATTAGTCAAAAGACCTTTTTTTTTTACTTTGATTCTTTTATTCATTTATGCATACAATGCTTGGGTCATTTCTCCCTCCTCCCCCCCACCCTCCCTCTTCCCCCTTACCCCCTCACTATCAGGGAGAAATTATTTTCCCCTTATCTCTAAGTTTGTTGAAGAGAGAGTATAAGCAATAATAGGAAGGACCAAAGGCTTTTGCTAGTTGAGATAAGGATAGCTATACAGGGAGTTGACTTGCATTACTTTCCTGTGCATGTGTGTTACCTTCTAAATTAATTCTTCTCGAGCTAACCTTTTCTCTAGTTCCTGGTTCCCTTCTCCTATTGGCCTCTGTTGCTTTAAAGTATCTGCATTAGTTTCTCTGCATTGAGGGCAACAAATGCTATCTAGTTTTTTGGGTGTCTTACCTATCCTCATACCTCCCTTGTGTGCTCTCGCTTTATCTTGTGATCAAAGTCCAATCTCCTTGGTGTGTTTGCCCTTGATCTAATGTCCGCACATGAGGGAGAACATACAAGTTTTGGTCTTTTGGGCCAGGCTAACCTCACTCAGAATTATGTTGTCCAGTTCCATCCATTTACTTACGAATGGTAACATTTCATTCTTCTTCATGGTTGCATAAAATTCCATTGTGTAGAAATACCACATTTTCTTTTGTTTAAATTTTTTTTTATTATTCATATGTGCATACAATGCTTGGGTCATTTCTCCCCCCTGTCCCTACCCCCTCCCTTACCACCCACTCTGCTCCCTCCCTCTCCCCCCCACCCCCTCAATACCCAGCAGAAACTATTTTGCCCTTATCTCTAATTTTGTTGAAGAGAGAGTATAAGCAAAAATAGGAAGGAACAAGGGTTTTTGCTAGTTGAGATAAGGATAGCTGTACAGGGAGTTGACTCACATTAATTTCCTGTGCATGTGTGTTACCTTCTAGATTAATTCTTTTTGAGCTAACCTTTTCTCTAGTTCCTGGTCCCCTTCTCCTATTGGCCTCGGTTGCTTTTAAGGTAAATACCACATTTTCTTAATCCATTTGTCAGTAGTGGGGCATCTTGGCTGTTTCCATAACTTGGTGTAGTCTTGAATTTTAGAAGATCATGTTTGCATCTGTTGTGGGTAAACACCTGTGTCAGCCTTTGTTGGGAAATTTGTGTTCTAAAGACACACAACTGTCCCTAACTGCTAATGCCTTCTAATGCTAGACTTGGCAATGAGAGCAAAGTCTTCTGTAATTAATACATGGAAATCAGGTTTTTATTATTGTCTTTGATTTTGTTTTGTATATTTCTCTGAAGTTTTAAAATATGAGGAAAGCCTATAGACAATTTTGCTTTTGGATTTTATAGTGTGGAATAACAGATGTTAGCTTGACTCCACTTAAAAACCCTTTCCCATATCTCAGGAGTCCCTTATTTCAGTGAAGTAAAAATCATATTGCAAATCATTCTGTCCACAGAAAACCCTGAATCCTTGTAAGCTAGAGGTGTGTTTCAGTGAGATCTTTATTAGGTTTAAGCATAGAGGACCAAAGGCAGATAGATCCTGTGGAGATGGATTTTAGCATGAAAGAATCCTGTGCTAATGGTGACAAAATTTAGCAATTCCATGGATGTCAGTGGGTGTATAAAGGTATTACTAGCAGGTATCTTATACTCGTGTGTTGATTTGCATTTAAAGGTTTTGAGAGTTTCCTGCATGCAAATGATAGCTTTGCTTTTATCACCAGAGGCAGCAAGGCACCCTTGCACAGAATGACTGGTGTTTGGATGGTGGTCAGCATAATACTGGCTGCAGATATCAGTAGAGACTACAATATTCACAGGTTTGAAATTGTTCTAAATTCAATAGCTCTTCTGATCCAACAATAAAAATTGCTATGATATTGTTCTATACAGATAGATGATGACTCAGAACTTTCTCAATTGCAAATTCTCTCTACCATTTTTCCAACACTGGCCTATATATCCTCATTATAGATATATATTATATAAAATACATTTATTAATTTTTTATTCACAGTGGCAAATTTTTAGGACTAAATATGTGTTAATATTTAGGTCTTCCTAAATACTAAACATTTGGTTTAGTACCAACCCATGATGCTCTCTGGTGAAATTGTGAACTAATCACAGAATGTAGACACACATCTCACAGTTTTACTTCACCTTTCTTTCTGTGATCATTTCTTCCTACCTAAGCTTTAACTGATATCTCTCCTGGGCCTCCTGAGCTTCCAGTCCAGTACTGGCACTTACAAAGGGAGCTTGTGCTAGAGTGATATTTAGGATGTTGCAATTCAGTTACAGAGTCAATGGGAGACTGCCTTAGGCTCCCAGACAGCAGCTGCCCCTGAGTGGGAGCCCCAGGAAGCAGAGGGCAGTAGTTTTCCCAGGGAGCTGGGTTCCAGATCCCACAGAGTACTTTCAGTCCTGGTGAATCAGAGGTACTGAACTTGTTGCTTCCTAATAAGCACTCCTTTTGGTACAAGAGCAGTTTTTAATGTATATTTATGTCTTTGTAGTTTTATTTTTATGCTTTGTTCTATCATTGTTCTGTAGTTAGCAAAGAAAAAAAATTTATCAAGCTGCTTTTCAAAGGTGCATTCATCCCCTATTTTACTTTGAGTGTCAAGATACCATATCTACTTTCAGGAGCAAGAGCCAGTGATGGACAGGGAAAGTGGCCAAGTTTAAATCTTGAAGTTGGAATTTCTTGGGTGTGAGATCTCAGGAATGACTCTCTCACTGATTCTTTCTTTTTGAACCAATAATACCTGCCTAGTAGGGTTATTTTGAGTTACTGTGATTAGACAGTGCCCAGCACAGTATTTGGCATATGTTCAGTCTCATTTTTCTCCCCACTCTGGTTTCTGTATTGGGTTCTAAAGCTGTCTCATAACAGCTACAGGAGGCAGGGCACAGGGAAATCAGGATTTCATAAAAACAGTGCAGAGTATCAAGAGATTGGTAAACCTGGATTCCACCCCAGGCTTTATTGCTTTCTTGAGGGGCTTTTGCACATGTCTTCAAATTCCCAAATCCTGTAACTCCTACTTCATTTACAGTAGCAATACTGCAGTCTATGTGGCTACTTCACTTGTTTTCTCCATTAGCTTAAAAACATCTGGGGAGAAGGGGCTGCATGGTCCCAGCACATGATCAGCATGGAAAACGTAATTCAAACAGATGAATGCATTAGATGAAATCAGTTCTTACATCTTTTGTACTATTTCTCATTCAGATGAAGTGACTAAAGATTGCAATGTGTTATGGGATGGCAATACAGCATGCTAATAAACAGCTCTTCATTAGCAATGATAGTATTAAAAAGTTGACACAGAAGAATCTGATATAAATTATTTCCTTGAGACAGAGGGAAAAGATGATAGTAGCATGCCCCAAATTCTATAACTACATGTGGGAGGGATTTAGGGAATTAATTGTGAGTCTGTAGGGAATCCACCACCCTTTAGAGGGCCTTCCTGTGTATGTATTTGTGGGAACATCAGGAACATTCCCTCACAAAAAGGTTTAATTTTCAAAATACAATCCAAGGCAAAATTAGTGGTTGTTTTAAATACTAGAAACATATTTAAATACAAAACCATTTATTTTACAGAAAGTTATGACTTCATCTTAGCCAACTATAGCTACAATCCATGGTATTTCAAGAGCTTTGACATATCTAGCAATGTGCTTCCTTCTTACCTGTTACCATATGCAACCTCAGCCTTACAACATAAAGAACTAAAATCTGTTCACGTTTTATACTAGGTTGCAACTTAGATTTTGATACAATGCATTGCATAGTCTGCTGAGAGGATCAGGTGCAATTTAATTTTGCAATATAAAATTCACATATAACTAGACACCTTCCTGAAGACATGTAGGAGGAAATGATCTCAAATTATACTTCTGGTTTATTATAATGGTTCTTAAAAGCACATCTCTTACAGTGGACAGGAAATGCCAAAATAAAGAATGGGGAAGAATGGCATTTCTAATAGACTCAAAATTATTTTCTGTTGAACCTAAACGGAAGCCAAGAGCTGACCAAGAAAAATTGAAAAAGGGAACTAAGAGATCCTATCTGCAAAGCTGAAGGACTCCTTTGCCTGAATGTTACAATTTAAATCATTTCATTTTATTTATTTATTTATTTAATTTTAGCAGCTTTGTTCACTGCCCTAAGACCTTATAATGACTTCTTATTCTTGTTTAACAAAAGGCAAATTTCGTCACTCATCTCTATTCTTGCTTCTCTCCTGGAGAAATAATGGAGCAAACAACACTTTTATTAAACAATATGCCATTTTCAAAAGCACATACCATCTTGAATAACAAAGACTTTTGTTGCATAATTTGCACTGTCATTCTTTTGCCTCTCTGCTGTTCAGAGCATTGATTGAGGCCATGACAACTGATGCTGATGATCACCTGAGAGTACCATTCAATGTATGCAAATTCTTTTTGCCATATTCTTAGTACAGTCTTTTGGGAGGGTGGTGCTGTGACACAGCACATTTGAAAGAGCAGGGTCAATCACAGATATTACAGGGCACATATGGCTACACAAGACTTGAATATGAAATGCTCTTCCTGAAAAATAAGTCAGCAGCCATATAAAATCTGCCCTTCATACTTGATGCAGGGAAGTGCTTCTATCCACTACCTAAAATGAGTGGAGATTGATTCTGGGCACATTTTTGGTTTTTTTTTTTTATGGTTATTGTCCTGTCTATAATGAGGTAGAACTGAAATTCAGGAGATGTAGCCACAGAGACTTACAGCAATACAGTCAGGGGAAACTCGGTCCATTTTTCACTGACTGCACAGCAAACACTATTAAAGGCAGGGGAAACCATTTGTTCATGAATATACATTTGATACATACAAATGCTTTGTGCCATGAATATTTATCTCTTTCATGGATTGCAGCTGTTGTGTATTGAAAACTATTAACAGGTTGGAATCCATCCTTTAGAAACCTATGCCTTGTCATTGGTGTGCAGAACCAGCCCTGGAAATTTATCTTTTTTCCCCTCTCTCTTTTGTGCAAAAAAAGAATATGCCTGGGATTTATAATGAGGTTAGTCCCTTAGTAGATAGAAGAATTTGATAAAAATGGAAGACCACTTTTGTGGAGGATTTTACATATAAACGTATCTGAGATTTATTTAAATTTATTTATACTTCACCTTTTAACTTAAATTGTTTAGATAATATTACAATCAAGGCAGTGTTTTGTATACCAACTAGTCTTCAGGTTGTGATGAATTTCCATTGTTAACAGAGGTGAAAATAGCAGACATTAAATGCTAAGAGCTTGTGGAGACACAAGTTAGGAATCTTAAGTCTGTGGATATTCTAGCTCTTTTGGATGGACTGGATAGTTTTTCAGACTTGATTCTTGTACTCCCTCATGTGATCTATAATGGAGCCACTTCTACCTCTTCTTTGTTTCCCAAGCAAACACTATTGTCTTATGACTCAGCACATTTGTTAATTCTGTTCCTGTTTTTCTTTCAAATTGTTCTGAGTACCCCTCAGGTTCTTCTCTAAGCCCATTTCTATTCAACAACCAGCTCAAGTGGGGCGCTGGTGGCTCATGCCTGTAATCCTAGCTACTCAGGAGGCAGAGATCAGGAGGATCGTGGTTCGAAGCCAGCCCTGGAATATAGTTTGGGAGACCCTATCTCAACTAGGCCCAGAGCTCAAGGCCTGGTACCACAAAAAAAAAAAAAAAAAAAAAAAAAAAAGCTCAAACATTTGTGTCTTGGGATATCTTACAGTGTCTTCTATGACCCACCACATCTCTTGGTACCAATCTCATGGGAAACTTTTTTTTCTGGATCCTTCTATTTTGCTTCCATGAAATCTTGTACATGCATTTATTTTTTTCAGTTATTTGGTTTGGGATTGCCTCCTAGAGTAGAAAGAAAATTTCTGACAACAAGAAAAGGTCTAATAAACTTCTGACTCTCACACAGAAGATGCATAGCTTGACACTAATTTTTGCTGCATAAATGCTTGCTCAATGAATAAAATCAAGGGAGCAATGGTATCAGAGGGTAGGGTTCATGAAAAATATTTTACTATTCCTGAAGTCTAACGTACAGAACCAAGTAACAAATATGCTTTCCTGCTCTTGTGAATTTTTCTCTTTTCCCTCTCTTTCCTTTCTGTTCAACTCTTCTTGATTTACTCTGAAATGTCTCCTGGACAGAGGATGACTGTGGTTGCCATTAACACTTAGATTCATACCCAAGTTGTACTAGAGACTATCTCTGTCTCTTTCTAACAACCCTACACCCACAGAAGCAATCAACAGGAAAACTATTCATTTTCTTCTTTTCTCAATCCTGTCCTAAGTTATGGAGCAGATGAGCTGTTGTGAACTATTTACGTATTTCTTACTTGAAAGGTTTTTTTAAATGTATATTGAAATCAACCATTGACTTTACTTGCCATTTCAGTTGACTGAAATTTGAAGATGTAGTCATCCTTTTGGGTTGTCTGATGCACACACACATACATTCACACATACACACACACACGTGAAGATGCTAAATGTGCTTATTGCCCCCTTCTTTCAGTGTTTGTCTCTACAGTTTAGTGTTGTTTGGCATGAAAATTCTGCCAAAGAATTTTTGACTTCTTCTAATGTGGGTCTATGTAGTGACTGTGATAGATTGCAAAAAATGTCTCCAAGTACTTTCCTTCTCTGAATCCATGCTCCTTTGGGATATGAACTGGTAGCACCTCTAGGAAAGAAGTAAAACCAGTTTCTTCACTGATTGAATTTGGGTTGGCCAGTGAAATGTGCTGGAAGAGGTGCTGAAAAATGTTCTTAACCTTGATTTTCTGTTTTTGCTACCCATGGGACTCTGCAGTTGTTATGTGATGAAGCCAAACCTAGCCTAATGGACAATAAAAAGTGACAGGGAGAAGCCCAAGACATCTCAGTTATCTCAGGAATGGCCAACATAAACTTATTAACCTTAGCAAACCAGACAGTTGATCACAGACAGAGGAGCAAATGCAGTCAAGATCACCCAAGTCCAGCCTAGACCAGATTACAATCAAATAGATTCATATGCTTAATAAATGGTTTCAGCTACTAATTTGTGGATTAATTTGTTAACAAAGACTAACTGTTACAATGATGTGACACAAGAGGTTCTACTAATTCTAGGAAAATCCTACACTAAGAGCCTGGACAAAATAAATATCAAGGGGACATACAGAATGGGCACTAGTGTGAGACACCTTACACTGGTTTTGACTGCACCTAGCACTTCCAATCTTGTCTTTCTTGAAGATGACTTCAAAAGCCTATTATTTATTTCTGTCTGGTGTTTCTGGCAATGTCTCTTCCTCCCCTGGTCTCATAAGTAAACCCTTTTCTTCACTAATTGGGCTTTAAAGTTTGTGTCACAGGTCAGTTAATTCTACTAGTCTCTTCAGGCTTTGTCTCCTCCCAAGGCCACCTGATGCTGTGGTGTCGTCAATTGACTCAGCTTAAGTTTCAAGGAAAAGGCAACAAGCTCACATCAGCTATTATTTATTGGTTCTTCTGCCATGGTTTGTGCTGTACTTTGTCCCTGAAAATCTCATGTGTTGAAGGTTTGGTCCCCAGCCTGATGCAACCTTTAAGAAGTAGGGCTTAGTTACTGGAGGAATGCCTTTGGAAGAGATACTGGGATCACAGTCTCTTCCTGTCTCTCTTTTTGCTTCCCACTCACTATAAAGTGAATAGACTTCTTCCACCATAAGCTTCTACCATGCTATACTGTGCTACAATAGGCCCAAAGAAGCAGGGCCAAGTGACATTGGACTGAAACCACAAACCAAAATATCCCATTGCTCCTTTAAGGAGCAAATTGATTTCTGAGGTGTTTTGTCACAGAAAGGGAAAGCTGACTAACACAAATTGACTGTGCTATCCCCATGTTTATATGTTGGAAATTTAATCCCCAGCACAACAGTATATAAGTGGAACCTGTAAGAGGTAATTAGATCATGAGGACTCTGCTTTCATGAACAGATTAATGTTATCATAGAAATGTCTCTCTGTTTTTCTCATATGCTCTCTTTACCTTCTGGCAAGGGAAGATACAGCAAGAAAATATTTGTCATATGTGAGCCCCCAACCTTAGATTTCCTAGTCTTCAGAACTATAAGAACTTTTTACTCCATCTCAAGTATTCTGCTGTAGCAGCACAAAATGGCCAAAGACAATTTCTTATATTCATAATATCATTCAACCTTTATTATAACTTAGACAGTAAGAACCAAGAGTCTTAGCTAAGAGACTGAACATGAAGGCAGAAAGTCAGAGATGAAAGATTATTTGGGAAGATTAGACTTTTTAGATAATCTAGATCATGATTTAGGAAGGGTGATAGTAACGTTACTGAGGCCCTGGAATTCAGACCAGGTTGCAGGAGAAAGTAGGTCTCTATTTTCATGTGCTGTACTCTACTATGGTCACCATAAACAGACCATGAATGGTGGGTATGTTCTGCTAACAACAGAGACTCAGTTCTGAAATGTCTGTTGCTCGGTAGATGTGAAACTCTCAGCCCTCCATTTGTATACAACATGTGTTAGTATACACAGAAATGTGAATGTCTACACAGACAGGAGTGGCGTATATTCTCTTTCATCAACAAATTTTCTTTCTTCTTTTGAACATTACTTAGACTTTACCTTAAACAAAAAGAATGACACTTAAATGGATAGACGAATATACATTAGGTTTGAAGCTTTTTTTAAAAAAGAAACTTATTCAATGTATTACTCAGGTAACACTGGGTCATATCCCAGGAATGTAGGCTGTGTCAGTGTTTTTTCAAAATGTATTTGGTGTTAGCATACTGCTTGGAAAAAATTCTTATATTGACTAATGATTCAGGTTTCTACATTTTCTAGACTTACTTCCCATTATTTAGAATAAAAATAAAGACCTTTTAGAGAACTTATTTGTACTTGGTTAACTAATTCCATAATACTTTGGGGCTCATAAATTAAATTAGGGCTAGGCTTACATCTTTCCTTAGATATTTCTATTTAGCCTTGAAATCTCTTCACTTAATTTCTCAGAGAAGATTATTGCTCTTGTCTGGAGTTTATCCGATATTGCTGCAACTCTGAAACCATAAAGCCTGCATTTGGTTTAAGAATTTCAAATGATGTTTTAGGAAAGTCCTTAATACCATCCATTTGATTGTAATCAGTGAAATCAAAGCTATAATTCATGTTTTATACTAAATATATTAAGAGATACATTTTTACATTTGAATATATATATACTTGTACATATATATGTCTGGATAAATGTCTATGAACATGCAGGTGTTGTACATATCTCTGTAAATCTATAGGTCATTATGTATATTTGCATATTGTTAATATCTATTTGTACATCTATCATCTATCATTTCATCTATCATCATTGTCATCACCATCTCTCACTTCAGTGTGTAAATAAATAGATATTGTTACATATGTAAGTGACTTATGATTATTGACATTAGGAAAGAATGGGAAAAGTTCAGTCAGCATTTTACTTAGGAGCCAGTTATTAACTTCTTTTATGCCTTTTGATTTTCTCTTTCATATCTAGACTGGTTTCCCAAGAGAGTTTGAAGAGGTGGCTGAGGAAAGCAGTGCCAGTTCCTTCTTTCATTTTACTAATCATATCAAGAGGAGTGGTGGAGACGAGGAGAATGGGCAAGACACGAACATTTCTCTAGTAGTTATTCCTCCTTGTTAAGACAAGGAAAAGTAAGTCTCTCATCTTGACGTTTAATGACATCTCTTAGCCTTACTGTCTGAATGTAATTAGGTCATATCTAGAGTTTAGCTGTTTCACTGTTCATTTAAAGTGTCCTCCCGGGGAAAAAAGATGAGCTCTTAGAATCTAACACAAGTTGTCCACTAAGTGTCTGTTGACAACAGCAATGATAAAATTCAAATCAGTTAATTGGATCTGTATCATTAGTAATAGTGAAACTTTGCATTGGATATAGGTCACTTGAATTTTTCCCTAGGCCTCTGAAAGCTTCATGATCACTCTGAAGTATTCCTTGTTTGCTTATGTCTTTTAAAATTATCTTTGGGATAGTTTTGAGGACCTGGCTCTTGGGAAAGAACGCATTTGGTTCCAAATGTCTTAGCTAACCCCAAATAGAGCCAGATTTGGGAGCATTCAGAAGATAACATTTGTATCAATCGCAAAGATGAAAGGCAAGTAAATCATCAGATCATCTGCTCCCTGATCATGCTGCACCCAGGGAATATGAGCTACTGGTTTCCTTCAACTTCCATTGTTGATCAGAAGCTTAACAAAGGTTTCTCAGAAATAGATACAGTGGAGCTCCTAAGTGCCAGTATACACAAATGCAGGAATGTTTCCAGAGCACATGAAGAAGATACATGGTTCAAAGAAATCTAAACTAGAAAAGTTTTTTTCCCCATTAAGCCAATTGAATTCATTGATTAACTTCCTACCTAGCATAAACAAACCATATCCAGATTTTTAATGCTCATTTTCATTTTGCTGAAATTATTCTCATCAGAATCCTTTTCCACATAAAATTGCAATGAAAATGAAGTCTTGCTAATCAAGTTTAAAAATTGAGATCAATAATTATACATCTACAGTTGGAAATTTTGTTGTATGGGGATTATATCTAGCAAGGTCATTTATTCTAAATCAAGTTGCAGATACAAACATTATAAAAACGTTGTGCTTTTGTCAGTTTTTAGTCAACAATAAATTTTATTGTGAAATTTTTGCTTTATTTTGTATAATTATAGATTGGATAAAATAAGCTAGTTTTCATTCATTTTTTAGCTAATACATGAGAAAGGAGCAAGAAAGCAAGCAATTATTCATCTCTGCCATTCCAGGATTGCTGCATTCAGGTCATTTTTGTTTTGATTTGATTTTTTAGACCAGATTCTGTATATGATCGAAAACATGAGCTATTTGTTTTTCTGAGTCTGGCTTATTTCACTTAACATAATGATCTCTAGTTCCATCTATTTTTCTGCACATGACATAATTTCATTCTTCATTATGACTGAGTAATAATACCCCATTGTGTATTATACCACATTTTCTTTATCCATTCATCAGATGAAGGGCACCTACACTGATTCCATAACCTGGCTATTACAAATAGTGCTCCTAAAACATTGATATGCAGGTATCTCTACTGTATGCTGATGTACATTCCTTTGGATAAATGCCAAGAGTGGTGTAGCAGAATAATATTACAGTTGTTTTTTTAGTTTCTTGAGGAACTTTCATAATGGTTTCCATAATACCTACACTATTTACATTCCCACCAACAGTGTATAATGGTTCTTTTCCCCCTGCATCCTTGCCAGCACTTGTTATTTGTTTTCTTGATGATTTCCATTTTGACTGGGGTGAAATGGAACCTCAAGGTCATTTTGATTTGAATTTCCTTTATGAATGAGCATGTTGAACATTTCTTAGCCATTTATATTTGCTGTTCTGAGTGGTCTTCTCAATTTATCTGCCAGTTTATTAGTTGGTTATTTGTTCTTCTAGTGTTTAAATTTTGGGGACCTTTATATATTCTGGATATTAGTCCCTTGTCTGATGACTTGCTTGCAAAGATTTTTCTCCATTCTGTGGGTTGTCTCTTTATTCTGGTATTTGTGATGATTAGAGACTTTTTAAATTTGATACAGTCTCATTTTTCTATTCTTGCTTTTATTTTCTAAGCAATTCAGAAAGTTATTGCTTATTCCTGTATGTTTATGCACTTTCCCTGGTTTTCTGTAGTAGTTTCAAATTTACAGGTCTTACATTGAGATCTTTGACTTATTTTGAGTTGATTTTTTCATGGGAAGAGATAGGAATGTAATTGTCTTCTATATATAGCTATTCACTTTTCCCCACACCTTTTGTTGAAGAGGCTTTCTTTTCTTTAATGTATATTTTAGGAATCTTTGTCAAAAATCAGATGGCTGTAGCTCTGTGGATTTCTTTCTGTGTCTTCTGTTCTATTTCACTTGTATGTGTACCTGTTTTTATGCCAATATCAGGTTGATTTTTGCTACTTGGCTCTGTAGTATAATCTGAAGCCAGATGTTGTGATATCTCCAGTATTGCTCTTTTTGTTCAAGATTGCTTTGGCTATTTGGGGTTTTTTATGCTTCCACATGAACTTTAGAATTGATTTTTCTATTTCTGTAAAGAATGACATTAGAATTTCGATGATAATTGCATTGAATTTGTAGATTGCTTGTGGTAATAGAGCTATTTTTGTAATTTAATTCTGCTGATTTGAACATGGGTTGTCTTTCTATTTTCTAGGGTTTCTTCAATTTCTTTCTTGAATGCTTTATAGTTTTCACTGTAGTGATTGATCACCTCCTTTGTTAAGTATACTTCTAGATATTTAACTTTTTGAGGTTGTTGTAAATGATATTTTCTTCCTGATTTCTTTCTAGCCAGTTGTTATTGGTGTATAGAAAAGGTACTGATTTTTCTATGTTGATTTTGCACCCTGCATATGGTGAAACATCCTTGCATCCCTGGAAAGAAATGATCTTGATCATGATGTATGAGGTTTTATGTGTTTTGAATTTGGTTTGCAAGTACAGTAGACCCTTGGTATCCATGGCTATATAATTCCAAGGAAACAGCCATTAAGGAAAAATTGAACACTCAGAATTTCTTTGATCTCCACTGATCATTCAGCAGTGTATTGTCTAGTCTCTCTGTGTTTAAATGTTTTATATAGTTTCTTTTGCGGTTGATTTCTAATTTTATTCCATTGTAGTCTGATAAAATACATATGGCTACTTTATTTTCTTATATTGGTTAAGATTTGCTCTATATCCTAAAATATGATCTATTTTAAAGAAAGTTCCATGCATTGCTGAGGAGAATGTGTATTCTGTAGTTGTTGGGTGGAATATTTTGCAGATGTCTATTAGTCCATTCAATAAACAATATTATTTAAATCTCAAATTTCTTATTTTTTTGTATAAATGAACTATTTATTGTCTGAAGGTGGGGTGTTGAAATCACCCACTATTACTGTGTTGGCACCTACCTGTAATTTTATGTCCAGTAATATTTGTTTTATGAATTTGGCTATGTCAACACTTGGTCCATATGTGTTTCTAATTGTTATCTCCTTTTGAGTGAATGTTCCTGTAATCAATATGAAATGACTTTCTTTGACACTTCTGAGTAATGTTGGTTTGAAGTCTGCTTTGTCAGATATGAATATAGCTATTCTTGTGTGCTTTTGACTCAAATATTTGTTTTCCATCCTTCTGCTTTAAGGCTATGTGTGTGTTTCTTTGCCAATGAGGTGCAAGAAATAGTTAAATCTTGGTTTTTAAATGTAATCTCAATCTGTGTCTTTTAATTGGAGAATTGAGGCTATTAGTGTTCAGAGTTATTATTGAAAGTATGTGGTAACTCTGGTCTTTTTTCTTGTTTTAGTAATGTTTGATATGTTTTCCTAATTCTCATTGACTTATCTATTCATGTAGCAAAATTTATTCTTTCCCATATTTTCATTGTTGTGTTTATCTTCATCTCCTGTGTGAGGATTCCCTTAAGTGTCTTCTGTAGTGCTGGTTTAGTGTTCAATGTTCTTTCCTTATTATATACTCAGTGTTTTAATCACAATGTGATGTAAAGAGGTTCTTTTCTGGTTTGTCTATTTGTAGTCCTAAAAGCCTCTGTACCTAGCTAGACATCTCTTTCCTAAAATTTGGGAAATTTTATGTTATTGTTTCATTAAATATGTTTTATATGATCTTAGCTTGACTCTCTTCTTCTATTTCCATGACTCATATGTTTGGACATTAATGGTGCTCTAGAGGTTTTGTATGCTCTGTTCATATTTTTAAAAAATTTTTCTTTATCATCTTGTGAATGTTCTAATTCATCTACCTTGTCTTCAAGCTCTGATAGTCTGTCTTCCTATTGATTGATCTTATCTATTAAGGAGACTTTCTACTGAAATTTTCATTTGAGTTGTTGGGTTTTTTTGTTTCCAGAATTTCAATTTGATTTTTTTTCAGGGTTTCTGTATGTTTACTTGAACTTCTCATCCATATTTTGTGTTATCTTCCTTATTTCATTCACTTGTTTGTTTGTAATCTTTTGGAATTCATTCAAGCATTTTTTGCACCCATTTTAATTTTGTTGATTATGCTTTTAGAAGTTTTAGCAAGGATTTATTTTAGTACAACAGAATAAAGTATTTATGGGGAGGGGAGAGAAAAAGAGAGAAACATCTCCTGTTCCCCATGCAGGAATTGGGAGCAAAGTGTTGACCATTCTTATAATCATTTTTTTTAATTCTTGGAGAGTTCATGTACTTCACTATCATTGAGATCCATTATTGTGGAATTGTCTTTTAGAGGAGTCATGTTGACTCTTTTTTGTCTGTTTGTTTCTTGTGTTTTTGGATTGGGATTTGCACATCAAGCCTAAGTCTTTGGTTGGGGATTTTATTCACCAATAGTCTTTCAGTTGAAACATTCTCAATATTCAAGTAGGAGTCTCAATATTCAAATAGAAGTCTCAATATTCAAGTGGCAGGATAAGATGTAGTTTCTCAGTCCTGGACTTAGGAGATATATATATATATATATATATATATATATATATATATATATAATATAGTCATGGGTCAGTGGTCCTCCTCAGAGATGTTTTCAAGCACTGAGTTCTGGTTGTAGAGTCACTCAATTCTCCCCTGACAACCCAGAAGTCAGTGCTTGTTTGTTACCTCCAATCTCAGACACATGTAAGAGAAACCCTTAGCTTGGTGGCATGTTGCCCCTGTTGACAAATTGAGGGATCTGGGGAACAATTAAGAGTCTTCACATGCTTCTTAAGTCCAGTAGCATCTCTAGTACATTAAAATGGGAAGTTTCTAAAATGAAAGCATCCCTGAGGAGGACAACTGACCCTGGACTGATGCTGGGGAAATTGCATGGATCACAGGACCTAAGCTCAAAGCACTCAGTCCCTCCTGGAAACAACCCTGATGCAGCTGGGAGGTGAAGGATGAACACTATACCAGGCACAGACTTGAATCTCTGTTCCCACAGTGATCCTCAGGTAATGGAGCTCTCTTCTAACCAGAGAGGGCAGAACCACTGCCAGATTCATGACTGTCCTATCTCACTGCTGCTTAAACTTCTCAGTGGATCCAAATCAGACTCTCCCTTTCTGCATGTTTCTCCCATCCATGGTTGTGTCTCCCACCCATAAAATGTGGCAGGGTGTGCATAGGCTACCTGAGTCATGATGGTTCCTTGTTTATAGGTTCTCAGTGTCAGAATCCCAGAGACTGACTTCAGTCTCAAACAATAAGCCTTCTTTCAAGATGGCACCTGGTTATAGCACTATGAGATATGGGAAATGCAGTATGTCCTTCTCCAATGCAAGCCTGCCATGCATGAATAACCAGTGACATATCAAATCCCCACACTGGGTTTAAGGCTTGCAGGAAGTAGGCTTATCACATGACTAGTTCTGCCAATCTTTCACCAAGAACACCTGTTTTACCTTGTAGTTATATCTTCAGCTTCACAACCATCCTCCCTAACTGGGGAGCATGGATTGGAGCTAAAGACTCTTTTCTAATTTTCTCTGTCATATTTCTTTTTCTCTGTACTTATCAGCTATCCTGTACCTCATTCATGATTCTTGATGCTTTTCTTCTCTTTCTCTCTTTAGACTTTAGTCTGTCTTTTGTTACTATGACTCTCCTTATTCATGAAGTCACATGGAGGAGGCTTCTAATCTGCCAACTTGCCCTGCTTTCCCCAGTTTTGCTAGTGTTATTTCTTGATAACATCCTTCCTTCTCTTTTTCTCTAATGCTTCTTTATAGTGCTCTTAGTAATCAAGTGATAAATTTCTTCTATTGATCCTGTGACTCTCTTTTTCCTTCTATTTTTACATTTTGCCATTTTCATTGTTTCTTGACTCTATCTCTAGCTCTTATTTCATTTAAATTTTAGTTATCTTATTTCATTTCTAAGAACATTTTCTTATTCTTCAAATTTGCCTTTTTATAGTACCACTTTTTTTTTCAAGGATTCAGTATACCTCCTTTTGTTTCTTTGAGTGTATTAGAGATACTATTTTAACAATGTATTTTCTCTTTTGCATTGTTTATTCTGCTTTTATATTGTACATACTCTTCAAATCCTTGCTTTTTCTTATGGGATAAAAATATTAGAAATAATGGAAATTCTGTGTTCTTGGGCATGACTTGTTTAACATTGAGTTTCACTTTAAGTTGATCATGTGAATATGAGAAGCTTACTGTGAAATTCTCAAATCTCAAGTCATTACAGATTTGCTATCCAATTGTGAATATTTGGATGTTGAACTGTTGAAGGCAGCTTGTTGTCTGGAGATTCAACCTGTAGACTTCTCATATACTACTTGTTTTAGCTTGAATAATTGAATTTGCTTTCTATCACAATTTCTTTAGGAAGCTATAATGTCCCTGGATTGTTTTTTCTAGAGAATAAATGGTAGTCTCTTGCCCAGGTTGAGCAGAAGTATTTATATGACTATGAATCTGAGAATCTTAAGCTTTTAGGTATGCCTCTGATTTCCAGCTCCATCATGCAACTCTATTTTATGCATCAAATTCTTAAAACTTGTAGAGATTCAATTGATTGCTTTTCATTGTCAAATTTGACTTCCACTATTTTAAAATTATTTTTATGCCAAGTATATATTTTCCAAATGTTGGTATCTCTTGTCTCTGCTGTCTTCATTCTTCTTATTCTTCTTTGTGTCTATTTCTTTAAAGAAATCTTTATGGACATTTTATTGGCTTTCTATAAGAAAATAGAATTAGATATTATACTTTTTCTACCATTCTTAAACACTACTCTCTTTCTCTCCTAAAATAATTCATTTTCTCCCATTGCTTCTACTGGCACTCATTCTGACAATTTCTGGAATATTCTGTTGTATATCTAAATACCAACAAATGCTTACAGATGTATCATGGGACTTCTATTCAGTGCATCTCAAATGTCTCCTTCTTGTTACTTAACTGACCTTATTAACTAATCATCACTTTCTGGGAGTCATTTCAGCTCTTTCCTTTCCTTATGTAGCCACATTAAATTATCTACCAAGTCACAAAGTTTCCTAACTATATTTAAAATATGTCACGTACTCCCTGTTCCATGGACATTGTCCTGGTTCAGAAACTCTGTACCTTTTACTCTATGCATTGCTTTCACTCCATAAAATGTTTTCCTTAGTGAAGGGTTACCTTTTTTTATTCCATCCTTGATATCACCATTTAGATCTCTCTAAATTTAAGTCATAACATTGATTTGCTTAAAACCTGTGAAAGCCTGATATGTATTTCTTCTTATTATATATCAAATGATGTGTTATATTTTGGGGATATGCTATAAATAGAAGGGGTATTTGATCTTCTCCTCTCATGGAACATGTAGTCTAAAAAGGTATTAACCAGTAACCACAGAAATCAATGTATTAGTCAGACACTGTGTCACTGTGAAAAAAAAATAACTCAAAGGAGGAAAGAGCTATCTTGATTCACAGTTTCAGACCATGTGGCAGGGAGGGAATGAAGGAACAGCTTATATCATTGTACTCAGAAGGGAGGGAAGAAGGGAGGAAGAGAGAGAGAGACTAATTAGCAAGCTCTTTCTTTTCTCCCCTTTTATTCCTTCCAGGCCCCCAGCCTATGTGCCATCCACATTCAGAATGAGACTTCTGTGTTTACTTAATAGGAAGCATTTTGGCTAATGATTGGAACAATTAGGATTAGAAGTGGGATGATTTTGTGGCCCAGTATTCCAGTAAAAACAAGATAGTGACTTAGACTCTAAGGCAACTCTGGGTCTTATCTGTGGTATCATGGATAACTTGATAAATTGGTTAATAAATTAGTTCTAAGTCTTTGAAGGTATTTCAGCTTTTGGATCATGAAACAATGTTGACAATGGTATTGAACAGACAAGCAAGAATATAGATAGGTTTGAGTTTGCGCTTGAATGTGGAGGCCTGTGCTTAGAACAGAAGTCTAGAAAAACATGTTTTTGTGATCCACTGGCATTGAGATAGTATTTAAAATGATGAAAGTAAAAGAAGAGAAGTTAGCAAAGGTAGAATAAGAATGACACCACAGAAAAGACTCAGAGTTGCCTTAGGGTCTAAGCTACTATCTTGTCTTGGCTAGAATTCTGGGCCATAAAATCCTCCCACTTCTAAACCTGACTGTCCCAATCATTATTTTAAGATGTAGCCAAAATCCTTCCTATAAACTACAATAAGATTCTGCCCTTTCACTACTTAAAACTTGACAGCTCCCATTGCACTAGAGACAAAAGCCAATATATTTTATATGCATTATGACCTGGATCATCTAGACCACACCTTCCTCTCTGGTCTCATTGTGTTTTACTTTTTCACTCATTTGTTGCAGAGTGAGACTATGTAGGATTCTAACAAGCAGAAGTGAAATAGGTAAGGGTGTATATAGAGAAGAAGAAACTAAAAAAAGAGAAGGAAAATGAGGATAAGGTGGGGACATAGAAAGTATGGTGTACCATAATTTCTCATCATAAATCTGAGAGAAAAGATTTTAAGTGATAGTGGTTAGTTATGTTGAATGCTACTGGGAGGTTTAAACTGCCTAAGAAGCGTGCCCTAAATTTAGCCACAGATGGGTCATTGTGACCTTAGCAAGAGGTTTTTTTGTAGCATACTGAGATAGTTGAAAAGTTCATAGGAAGGAAAAAGAAGGCAGCTTTTTAAGTTATTTGGCTATGAAGAGGCAGGTAAGAGAAAGGATAGTAATTAGAGAGCGTTATCAGGTTATGTACAGAACTTTGTTTCTATAAGTTACACTTTTGAATGCTGTTAAGAAAGATCTAGTAGGACAAAGGAGAGATAATCTGAAGAATTAATCACAAGAAGTTATTACCAGGACTGGGGGAATGACTCAAGTGGTAAAGCACTTACTTAGAACGTGACAGGCCCTGAGTTCAAAATTACCAAACAGAAAATTGTGTTTTCTGAAAGGGTGGGAGGGCATGGCACTTTAACACAGGTGGAGGGATGACTGCTAGAAAGGAAGGGAACATTGCTTCTATAGTTGCATAAGGTAAAAACGGAAAGGATGGAACCAGACAAGATCTTATGTAGATTTGGTTAGGGGAAAAATGAGACTCTGTATTTGATGGGTCTAATGTGTAGAAAGCAAGGATAGAGAGGCCTAAATGTCTTTTTATAACTTCCAAATATTTTTTGTCTTTAATGCACAGAATCACTGTCTTGTCATAACATGAAATTCATGATTAGGCTGCTTTGTCTCTGTCTATCGTCACCTCCCTTTACTCCTTGCTTTAAAACCTGGAGGACAACAGTAACAAGTAACAAGCTACATGTTATGAGGCATCTTCCCCTCAGTGCACTATACTTTCTCATCATTTTGCCACTAGTGACCTTAAATGGACAGCCAAAAAAGTAGTTTCACCTTACATACTCACAGGGAAAATTTAAATCTTAAATCTGTATCCTTAGTTGCAGAGCACACATCAATTCCTGTAGTCTTTTCTGTGTTTCTCCCAAGCTGTAGGTCTGGTCATCGTTGTTTGGATGCCTTTGTTAAATGAAATTCAGAATATTTTGCAGTAGTTTGTAACTGAAGAATATTGAATATATTGGCAGCTCTAAGGAAAGCACAAAACAGAATTAAAGAGTCTGTTCCAGATAGTGCAAAATCAGGGTACCAGTCTAATCAAGGTCAAAGAAGAAATCCAAGCCAAAGGATTGCCAAGAAGGCCTGACATCTACAGAATTACAAAGAACCAAGAGCCATGGTGTTTTATAGATACAGAGAAGACAGAAGTTCTCAGAATGGGGAGAAAGTAATCAAATGTGTCAAGTGCTGTGGACAGTCACGTCAGATATGAATTTAAAATTATCCATTATCTTTGAAAAGACAAAAGTCCTCGATGACCTTTGCCAGAGCAGTTCCAGTGGAGTCAGAGAACAAAGGCCAGATCACAGCAGGGTAAAGAGTAAATTGCTTATTAGGAAGCAGACTAAAAAGTAGCAGGAAATTCTTTAAGAAGCTTGACAGAAATAAAAAATAAAAGTAGAGAGAACTATGGGGTCATAGAGAAGCATGCTTTCCTTCAATATTGAAGAGGCTTCACTTTCCATATGTATTTAAACATGTATATAAGTTTTTTGGAAAGATCCAGGAGAGAAAAAAAAAGGAGATGAGAAAGACAGAGAGAGAAAGAAGAAGGGAGGAGAGGAGAGGTGAAACAAGGTTCCTGAAGAGAAATTCAATCCACAGAGAAAGGAAGGAGAGGGGAAGCGAGAGAGAGTGAGAGAGAGGGGAGAGAGAGAGAAAGAGAGAGAGAGAGAGAGAGAGAGAGATTCTGGAAGTATGCAAATAGATAAAACACTCTGGATCAAGTTGAATATAACATCCATAAGTGAGGGTGAGGGAGTGGGCATCAAGTCAGGGTTTTAGGGGAAGTGAAATGTTAACATAACAGAAAAAAGGGAAAGGGAAATGATGAGGCACTTAAGGAAATATAGCTTGGCAACAGCTGGGGTTGGAGACCATGAATCTGAATGATTTTTACATTAGCAGCTCTCAGCATTATGATTTCTGCTGGTAGGGTGTAGATGTTTACATGACACATTGCTCTTTCATTCAGCAATATACAACAATATTATCTCACAGAAGAGGGCCCTTTTCAAATCCATAATAAATGCCAATTTTGATTCCTCCGCAGGATTTATCATGGACTCTTCGTGTGAAATGATCATGAAATATGTCATGTAAGAAATCTTGCAAATTGTACTGCCTAAACAGATGGCACAGTTCTGCAATAGAAGCAGCAATGCCCTCACCAGCTGTTGATTTTATTTGCAAAATTTAAATCACTATACAGTAGTTGCTGGTGATGATGAGAATTCTATCTAAAATAATCCCACAAGTTTCATGAATGATGGAAAGCACTATGTTTAGGAGAGATTGGTGTGAAAGATACATTATTACTGTATTTTTGGAGGCTGTAGAGACTTTCACAAACTATCACAGTTAAGTTTGGGTAAACTTCCTCAAAAAAAAATCTTTGTCCTGTAATGTGTAGGAAGTCTTCTGACTGTATAAATGTCTCTGTTTTACTCTCATCCTTAATCTTCAGTTTGACATGGGTGATATTTTACTATCTCTGAGTGTTTTAGCTCAGTTTGCTTCTTGGTTTTTCATTCTTCTGTAATTCTTGAAATTTAGGGGATCTTCCAGCTTATATTCTGGGTCTTCTTTGTGTATACACTATTAATGTCTTAATACTTGCTTTTCTGTACAGTATTGCCTGTATATTGTAATCCAAGGAAACAGGGCATACAAAGTTGGGAATTAGAGAACTGAAATTTAGAAGACAGTTAGGCATGTTAATGGATAGGTTGAAGAAGAGCCCATGCCCTTCTCTCTTCTCTCCATTTGACAAACCACTACACATCTGTGTAGATCTACCTCCAATATTTCTAGTAAAAAT
This sequence comes from Castor canadensis, assembly GCF_047511655.1. NCBI lineage: Eukaryota > Metazoa > Chordata > Mammalia > Rodentia > Castoridae > Castor > Castor canadensis. The sequence goes on along the minus strand of NC_133393.1, from coordinate 129,975,379 downwards.
AATAACGTTTCTGTTAGTTAGCTTTCTGTCACTACAAAAAATACATGAGATAATTGACCTGTAAAAAGAAAATGTATATTTTGGCTCACAGTTTAGGGGTTTCCAGTCCTGTGGCTTTGGGCCTGTGGTGAGGCAGCACAGCATGGCAACAGAGCACAACAGAATAAAACTCCTCACCCCATGGCCAGGAATCAAAAGTGAGAAGAGGAAAGGATTGGAGTCTCACTATCCCTTTGAGGGCTCACCCCCAATGGTCTAGAGATCTCAATGGACTATACATTTTAATGATCTCACTATCTCTCAATAGCACTAAGCTGGGGACTAAACCTTTAACACATGGGTTTTGGGGGCAATTCAGCATCTAAACTATAGTAATAATAATGAATTTTTCTATGTGTCAAGCACTGTTCTAAGCATTTTTAATGTATTTATTCACCTTATCCAATTCAAAATGCAGTGTTATCATTGTGGACATTTGTGTGCATGTATTTACTTTCCCAAATAGACATTAAGTTCCTTAAAGGAAAGAGGGATTATAGTACTGATATTTTATACTCCTAAGAGACTATTTATACATTCTATATTGAGTATGTGATAAACACATTTGCTGAATGACAAAATGAATAAGAGAAAAGAAAAGAATATAGATTTTAAAAAAGTTGAAATTATGTTGATTGGTTGCAATTTTTTCATGTAAATTGTAGGGCTCTATTAGAGATAAGATTTTTTTTTTATTTCCCTCAAAGTGCGAGGCACATGGTAAATATTCAATATGTATTTGCTGGTTGACTGGCTAAACCTGATAGAGCACCATCATTACCTTAGAGGGTGGAAAGCTAAGGGTTACATGATCTAACTATAAGTGGGAATATGAATACCTGCTGTATACCTGCTGCAGACCATGTGTCAAACATATTTAATTCTTTGAATGTAATTTTATTATAAGTAGTTTGGAGAGTGATTGCAAGGTTCTGCTCCAGTATCATATTTTCACTTGTAGCTATGGTTGATAACTTATCTTCTGATCTATTTCTCTTCTTGTCATGTCATTTAGCACTCTGGCACTATTGTGGGTATCCTTTACATCTACCGAAGACAACGTGTTGTGCATATGAACAAGATGCTAAAACAAGCTTCACAGTATTAGCAGACACTCTGATGAGAGCATATATTATAAAAAATTTTTAGGAAGGAGTCAATTTACAAAATGGTTAATTTTTATCAGTATACTTATACTATGAATAATCACAAAAGTCTGCATTGGTGAAAATGGAGAAGTAAGATGTTCGATTGAACGATTAAGATTAACTTATTTTTATTTGACTGTTAGAAAACCATAAAATGGAAAGATGTAAAAGATACAAGGGCCATTTATTGTTTAAAGTAACTTGAAGTCAATCAGTAAGGAGTATTACTTGCAACTAGAATATCCATTTTTATTTCCTACAAAGCAACCAAACAATCTGTGCTGATTAGTATATAATAAAAAACACATTTAAAACGAGTCCCAAATCCAAATCTGTCTTTAGTTTTTGGCAAAAATAAGAGCAAACTGTAATTACAAAAGGAAAAGCTTTTTGCTTTGAGAAACTAGTAATTGAGTTTTGGCTACCTGATATCTACATTTACCCTGGTGGGGCTGTATTGTCATCAGGACATGAATATATCATTATTTTACCTGGAGAAGTGCCACAGGTTCCTAAGCAATATAGCATCCTTAGAATTTAAACTGGATACTTTCCCCTCATGATTTTGTGACTTTGGCTTTTAAATATTTCACTACTTTTTTTCCTTTTTCTAATACCAGCAAAGGGTGTAGAATTTGTTGGTATTTGATGCCCAAAGGAGAAAAACAAGCAACATGTCAGACCACCCCCACCCCATTCAGACAGTGTGGAGAGAAATTTGTATTTCCACATGGAGTATATGGGATGAGTTGTGCATGTTCTCTGCTACCCCTATATATGACTCCCAAGGAGCTTTTAACTACATGAGTTCTTTTATAAATCATTTCTTCTGGGAATTAAATGAATCCCTATGTAATAAAAAGGAAAAGGAAATTATCTGTTTTTTGTGGTCTGTAATGTTGAGCTGCATATTTCAGTCCCCAAAGAAGCAAAAAGACACTTCAAAACATAAGGATAAAGTCTCTGCCCACCCAAACAACAGATCCCATTATAATTCAATTCCAAATAAAGAGTTATATTTTCTCATAAAGTTAGACTCCAACAATTTGGAACTAATTTCTATATATAAATTAAAGGATCAGCAGCATTCAGAAAATATCCCTTGCCTTTAAGGTTCACCAACTCTCATTCTTCACTTTGGAATTTCTGGAGTTACTAGGTTGTAATATGGTAAGTACACAGCAGAGACAAATAGTTCAACCATATAGGTCAAACTATATAACAGAATGTCTATAAATGTTTTGTAGATGAAAAAGCTAGTATTTTAGGAATGAAATTAGAGAGTATTTGGCTAAAAACACTTTCTTACCTAAAATCAGTTACTCACTATTAGGCCTTTAGTACAATTGTCTAAAAAAGTTATTGGAAAGCCATAGGCAACAAGTATATGGAGAAATAGCTAACTTAATTAAAAATCAGGTTACTATCAATCATGACTACAAACAATGCTATTTTACATCTGATTGATAGAAGCAATGAAAAGTTTGATAATATCTATTATTGGAGACATATGGATCAATATGATCTCACACATTTTTGTGAGACAGTAAAATGGTATTTTTACTTTGAGAAACAATTTGGTACTGTCTTGTGCAAATTCAAATTCATGTATGTTATAATGGCTGCTGAGTTCCTCTTCTTGATATAAACTCAAATGACACACTTGTTTATGAGCATTGGAAGACATATATAGAAATATTTACAGCAACACAAAGAAATTTCACAAAGAAAGGGAAAGAAAAAATCTTTATAAAATAAATGCAATGTATACAGTAGTAAAAACAAATAAGTCACAACTATATATAATATGAATGAATCATAGTTATTGTTGAGATCAGGAAACTCTCCGAAGTTGTCTATAACATAATAGCCTTTTCTAAATTATGCAAAACTAGCTCAGTATAAAAATATTGCTTGAGGATGTGCCATATGTAATGACACTATTATTTAAAAGCAAGGTGTCTTAGTAAGCTTAGGCTGATGTAACAAAACACCATGGTTTGGGTGGCTTACAAAAATACAAATTTATATTTAATAGTTCTGGAAGCTGGAAATCCAAGCTCACCAGGTCAGCATGGTTGACTTCTGGTGAAAGCCCTCTTCCAGGTCAGACAGTCAGCTTCTCATTGTGTCTTCACCTGGTAGCAAGCAAAGAGTGTAAATAAAACCTTTCATAACCTTTATGAAGGCACTGATTCTATTCATGATGGCTCCACCCTCATGATTTCATCTAGTCTTAATTATCTCTCTAAGACCCCATTTCATAGTATCATCACCTGGGGGTTAGGTTTCAATATATGAATCTTGGAGGGACAAAAACAATTAGTCTATCTCACAAGGGATAAAAGCATAAAGACAGGATGATGGTAAGCTTGGGTTAGAGACTTCTCAGGATTCAAGATGGAAAGGAATGCAGATACATGTAAACGATTGTCAGTGTTGTCATGCAAACAATGGACCTAGGTACTGTGTCATAGGTGTTTATGATCTGCTAAAAGGAATGAATTGAATAACTAAAATAAAAGAGCTGAAGAAATAAAGGGCACATGGAATCTGATTGTGTATATTCATGGTATGTGAAAATAGCTGTTTAAATAGATATTTTTATTTGGAAGATTCACAATCTGTCCTTGATAAATGTTCATGAATAATTACTGACTGTGTAGAATATAGCAAGTTATGTGACTTCTAAATCTAGGCTTTATTGGGAGAGGAAGGGAAAAATGTTGCCTTGCAGAGTGACATTTCAGTAACATAATATATGGATCATCTATCAGAGAGATTGATTCTTTTATTATGTAACCATAACTTATATACTGTTAAGTTTGTATCTTTTAATGATGGTTTTGTTTCTCTTAACTTCATGCCAACTACACCATAATTATTTTTCTCCTATATATGTATGTTTTCCTTTTTGGCCTGCTATAAGAGTTACTGCATTTTGTGTGAAGTGACATAATTATTACAAATCAGAATGTATAGCTACCTGGACTAAATGAAATAGAAAAATGATCTATTTACTGTATGTAATATATACTGTGTTGATTTGGACAAATTAAACTTTTATTCTCTAATCTTAGAAACATCTTTCAAAGGCAAGTGTGCCCTTTATAAATATAATTCAGATCTTTTAGTCTTCCTTGAACAATGGGAAAGTCCAGAGAAGTCAAAACTTCAAGTGAGGTATCAAAAGGATAAGGGTCTGATGTGCATGTGTATTTATGAGACTGAGTGTTAGGTCTGGGGATAGGGCTCCCAAAAATATAGGTCAGAATGAGAATATGTTTGCACATTTTGCCCAAGTAACTGTATTGATAGAAGCACTGTTTTTTCACCTTTTAACTCCCTTCAAGTCCTTATTACAAATTGAAGGGCTTAAAAATGTCTGTGTTTATATGTGTAATATATATATTATATCTTTACTTACATAAGCATATATAGTATATGTACTTAATATGCTGTATATAAGGAGAGAGAGATCTTAATATATAGTCTCTTATATAAAAATATTGCAACTATGGAGCAGGATTATTGCTCACAATTGTTCTACAGTGCCAGCTCCAGTGCCAGGCAGTAAATATTTGTTGAATGAATGACTAGGTCCCATTAGGCAATGAGGCTGCTTTAGCAATCAACCCCTTGACATTATTTACTTGCTGCAAATGTATTTCCACATTGGCTTAGATCTTTCAGTTACACAGGCCCATTGCCACACTGCCCTGTGACAAATCAACTTCTGAACACTCCATCTCTGTTGTGGTATCCTCCTCACTTCAAGACATTGCAAAGCAAAGCAAGTTGCATCCATTTTCATGTAACAGCACTGCCCTGCTCTACCCCTATCTCTAAATTGCAATTCTTTGATTTTCCCTGCAGATTTAACATGCCCCAGCCTGGTCTGTGATCCATAAACTCCTTAGCTTTAGGTTATAAACAGGGTTGCAACTCAAGTGGAGTCTTGTCTGCCTGTTTACTCAGACTGCTTTCGAGATTGTTCAAACCCAAATAGCCAGGGGAGAGATGGAAACTTAATTTGGTTCAGGCTTGGATGCCTGGGGGTAAGGCAGACTTTTGGTTTCCCATGGACAGATGACTAAATGTTTTCAGGTGAGCAGAAAAGATTTTGCATGTAGGCCATACAGAGTTTTCCTGACAAATACAGAACACATTTACATCATGGGTTACCTGTCAAATACTGAATGAGAGCCATCTACCCAGGGAGTTGAGCAATTCTTTGCTTGTTCAATAGTTTAATTCTCAGCTCAGTTAAACAGAGGCTCTAACACACGTAACAAAGTACAGCAAACACTCAGCGTGCCAAACATGATGGGACTTTTGACTGCTCTGCTCTATTCTCACCTTTACCAATCCCCACTGGAATTACAAGTTTTAAAGTTCTTTCTGTTGCCTGGAAGCTGTTACTCCTGTAACAAAAGGCTAAAATCAGGCTAAATAGAATTGCTATGCAAGTCTGAAGGCAGTCATTTGGAAGAATGACTCTCAGGCAAGAATTAAGTTTGAAAATTTAATGTGTTATGTGGCATTCCATGAAAGAATCACTATTTTGTTAACGAAGTCTAAGAAATGGTGGTAAACCAAGTGTATCCCAAACAATTTAGTTTAACTCCCTTCAGTAATTACTTGTAAATATCAGTCATAAAACCTTGAATTGGGCTATATGTTAAGACATTGAAGGAAAAGAAAATAGATTCTTCTTAGGAATTCCACAGTTCATGGTATACTGAAACCGGTATACCATGGGCATTTAGTAAATCTTGTGTTGTTGTGTTATTATTGTATTGGCTCATTATTGTTAGGTTACTTTAATATGACAAATGCTAAATGACTGCTTTGTGTTAAATATCACATGAATGCCTGAATATTGTCACTGTGTCTAGGGGAGGTATGAAAGAGAAAGCAATTTACTCATTGATTCTTTTTTCTGTATTTTTATTAGCATATATTAATTATCCAATAATGGGTTTCATAATAACATTTTCATATATATAATGTACTTTGATCCTACTCACTTCCATTTTCCCCCCTCTTGCCCTCCTTCCCCCTCTCTTGGTCTTCTTCATCATCCCAAATGGCCTCCCTTCATGTCTTCCTTTTTTTTGAAATCTGGATTCCACATATGAGAAAAAATATATTTGTTTTACTGAGTCTGATTATTTTCACTTTAAATGATGAGCTCCAATTCCATCCATTGACCTTGAAATGACAAAATTTCATTCTTTGTATGGCTAAATAATATTTCAGTTTTTATATATGCCACATTTTCTTTATCCATTTATCTGTTGATGGGCACCTATGATGATTCTATACTTGGATATCGTGAATAGCAACACAATAAACATGGCTATGTAGGTATCTCAGCATTCCTGAGGTTTAGTTACATTAACTTTGACTCCTTTGGGTGCATACTTAGGAGTGGTATGGCTGGATCATATTTATATTTATATTTATTTATAGTTATTTGAGGAATCTCTGTACTGATTTTCATAGTGGCTAAATGAATCTACATTCTCACCAAGTACATTAAGAGTTCCTTTTTCTTCCACATCCTGGCCAACATTAATTGTTTTCTTGATGACAGCATTCTGACTGTCTGAATGAAGTTTTGATTTGCATTTTCCTGATGGTTAAGGATGTTGAAGATGTTTTTCATATGTTTATTGGCCATTCATATTTCTCTTTTGAGATCTGTTTGTTCAGTTCATTTGCCCACTTATTGATTGGATTATTTGCTCTTTTCTTATTTAATTTTTGAGTTTTTTATATATTGTAGATATAAATCCTTTGTCAGATGAATAACTGACTGTCTCTTCACTCTGGTAATTGTTTCCTTTGGTATTTAGAAGCTTTTTAATTTGATGCCATCCCATTTGTCACTTCTTGCTATTATTTCCTGAGCTTTTGAAGTCTCATTCAGAAAGTCATTGCCTGTGCCTTGATATTGAAGTGTTTTTCTATCGTACTTTAAAAGTTTTAGGTCTTACATTGAGGTCGTTGATCCATTTTGAATTTTTTTTATACAGGGTGAGAGCTAGGGATCTAGTTCAAGTCTTCCATTTGTGGAAGAGGCTTTATTTTCTTTAATGTATGTTTTTGACACCTTTGTCAAGAATCAAATGGCTATAAGTACATGGGTTTATTTCTGGGTTATGAACTGATTCTTGAATCATGATCCTGCCAGTAGGAAGAAGGGAATAACTTTTAGACAAAAAGAATGGCATGTACAAAGGAGTATTTAGATCTTTCTTGTCAGGCCAGGGTATATTTGGCCAGAAAACCGTCTCCAGTAGTCTGGACCAGAACTAGTAGCCTCAGTCCAAGTCTAGACCAGACAGTGTAGCCAAAGGAAGGATTTGAAATGCATGAAAGAATGCAGCCAAAATAAGCAGAAAGTGATGCCAGCGGTCAAGTTGGAAGGGCCAGCTGAAGTCCTAAGTGAGACAATGAATAATGCAGAAGTAAAAAGTCAGCAGGGAGTCAAAGAAGGTCCAAAGGTAGGTCAACAGATAGGTCAGGCAGTCTACTTCATTTGGATCATGCTTATTGGAACCAGTGAAAACAGATGAAAGAGAAGAAGCAAAAGGATCAGTTAGGAAGCAATTGCAAAATCCAACTAGTAGCTTGAAATAAGGCAACGTTTCTGAGGTCAAGTTTAAGCAAAGTTTATGAGGAAAATACATACCACACTTGAACAGTGATTATGTAGTTGAGAAGACAGATATAGAAATGCTCTCAAGGGGCACAGGGACACACTTGCAAAATGTAGAATGTGCATTGAATTTGAGTCTGACAAATATTCACACAACAGCTAGAACACATGAACGGAATGGGATCATCCTCTGTCAGCATTCATCTCACTTACCAACTTACTTATGGATTTGTTTTCCATCACCTCCATTTCCATGTGGCTAATTAGAGGTCCCATTCTCAATAGAGGAATGTTTCCACCAGTGAAAGTTTGGGGTCCCACTGAACTTGAAGTTATGATGTTTACCATGTCACTTTGTGGACTTCTTGCTAGTGATACTGAAAGCAGAGATTATGGCTTAAATTACCCTGAAAAATAAAGGTAGAGAGTGATTAGTTTCAAAAGAACTAAAGTAAAATCTGGAAGGTGAAGAAATTTGGTGAAATTCAGAAAAGCAAAAATGAAAGCCCAAAAGATGAGCTTTTAATCAAGCTGTACAATTATTTTGTGTTTAAGGACAGAAAATGTCAGCAAGCTGTATATTATTTTATTGTGCAGAAATGTTTATAAATATCCTTCTGAAAATGTCTGTTGGGTAAATTAAAGAGCAGCTGTGTTCAATCTAGTTATATTTTATCAGACTTAATGATATTGTCCAGTCATAATCTCTAACAAATAAAAATGAAAGAGGTTAGGAAACACCTAACTTTTGATAGCAAGCATTCTAAAACTTTCCTATTGTCATTTGGAGAATATTTTTTTCTTGTACATTTGTACCACATATGTTGTAGTTACGATATATTAGGAATTCACATATTTGTAATATTATAGTCAAAAAATAAATTCATGGAGCATTAATAGATTCAACTTTGTTATCTTGACTTTGTGTAAATTTCCCATTACTGTTCTAATTCAAATTCATGCTTTAGATAGAGATAAAGGCAGTCATATTATAAAAAGATACAAAACATTAACTTAACTTGAACAGTCCAACTTTTTCTAAATAATATTTCTGTTTCCATTCCCCAGGAGCAGGAATGAGTTGAATTAAGTGATGTGCTGACCATCAATACAGTGTTGTGACTACGAGCATGAGTTCTGGAGTAAGATGTAACTGAATGTCAAAAGGTAGGAATGATTAGCAGCTGTGTTACTATGTGCAAGTTCATTAACCTCTCTGGACCTCAGGTTATTCATTCATAAAAGAAGAATAATAGTAGGGCATACCTCATAGGATTTTTGTAAAGATGTGAAAGCTTCTGCAAGTAAATACACAATTTGAAGAACATGGCAAGCTTCTACTAAAACAAGACCTTTTAGTAGTAATAGTAGTAGTATAGAACTGCTTGCTGATAAATATAACTTTTAAAAAGGTAAATAATGACTTTCGTACAACTATAAAATGAACAAATGCTAAAGACTTTCTTATTAATTAATGGGGAGCAAAGCAGATGCTGTCACTGATTCAAAAACAAAACCTCATGAACACATTTATAGATTTAGAATATTAAAAAGAATGTGAAAATGGAGGCAAAACTTGTCTCTTCCACAGCAGAGGTAGGAGAAATATGGAACACCCATTAGACAGAACTCAGATGTCTAGAGACGAGATTTGTTTCACATTGCTATCTGTTATCTACACCACAGAGAGTTGTGAAACAGCCTAGAGAGAATCAAAATTTAAAAAGGGGAAGAGGTATGCTAGAGGCAATGTGTGTTTTTCCGCTGAGGCTCAATTTTCCTCTACATGTATGTATTAGTTCTAGTATATCTGGGTCACAAGTAACATGTGTGACATTAATATCCTGAAAAAATGTTAAATCCTAAGAGGCCTGAGAAAGAACACTGCCTATGTAATTAAAAAGGTGCATCTGGGAAGAAGGCTGGCTGGGCATCAAACAAACCAGGATTCTACACCTATCTTTGAATCATTTACCAGATATTGACCATGGTTAAGTCATTTAGCCTCTCTGAGTTTTGTTGTCCTTATCTGTGAAAATAGCCACGGAAACAAATGCTCTCCAACAATTCTTCCCAACTGGCACCTGTAGACAGGAAGGCATGACTGCTGATGTGAATTTAAAGGCAGTGCCTCCCATGGATAATCTACTCATGGATAATTGAGACTTGGCTACAAATGATTTGAGTTCCTGACTTCACCAATCTCAGCAAATGACAAGTTACGAGGGCCTTTGAAATGTCACCCATTTTACTATGTATGTTTAATGAAATGCTAATGTAATTTTGCTAAACGTGCAGTATTTCTCATTACACGTGATGGATTGGAGATAGGAGTTTTAAGTGGTAGTCAAAGAAATAGTGATCAAGCATACAATTATGGGAACACCTACTTTTTATATTAGAAAGTCTTTTTCTCCCCAGTCTGTATCAGTTAAATGTAGGGCAAAGGGTGTGTGTTGACAGCACAGTTTAAAAACATTCAACTCAAATTCTGCTTATGTGGTGCCATTAGACTGAGCAGTGGCTGCCTTATGGCATTGTGGGTAGTGTATATGACGTTCGCACACAATTCCCCCAATTCCACGTATCAGAGTACCTCAGATATTTAAGTAAATGTTAGACTATAAGTGGTTTCCATCCATCAAGTAATCATTTACAATAGAATAAAAATTTGACAAAATATTTATTATAAAGTTTAAAAATAGTTATATAAAATACAGGAAACTGAGTAAAACAAATGTAGAGCTTAACAGGTTATTATAATGCGTCCATCACTCTGATGAAGCACAGAACCTTGATAGTTGTTCAAGAGGTCCTCCAGGTATTTTGCCTCCACCATAGCACGATTTCTCCTGTCTAAAAAACCCACAGCTTGTACACTAACCATCTTCTTTCATTTCTTCAGTTTTGTCCCCCAAGTGTATTTCCTTGCACACTAATGTTTAGTTTGGAATGATTTTTCTTTTACTCTCCCCCTCCTCCTTCTTTTTTCTCCTCCTCCTCCTCTTCTTCCTTCTTCCTTCTCCTCCTCCTCCTCCTCCTTCATTTCCTTTGCAGTACAGGGTTTCTCAGGGCTTCACATTTGTGAGGTAGGCACTCCACCACAAGTCTCCAGCCCTGGGTTGCTTTTTTTCATCTAAACAATCCTCTTCATCTTCTGGGTTTTTTCTGATTTATTTGTAGGAGAGCCATGGGTTGTTTAGTTTACAGAATGTCCAAGGGTCTGAATTTCCTCTAAACTGGTAGTTGGCAGTGTGATTAGGGTCATATTACATTTTTGGAGGGTTGGATGCAGACGTGGGTAATGGTGTGTTCTTACAAGAAGAGGCATGTCTTCTGTGTTCATCTCCACTTCCTTGTGATGTTGGCCGTCATTGAAGCGTCATGCTGAGGTTCATGAACTAACGTTTGGGGCTTAATTTCTTGTGTAAGTGACCATATAAAATACTAATGCATTGAAACTGTGTGTCCTTGTTATATTATTAAGTTAGTATTACTGACTTTGAGGTATTTATATTATTTCTCTATCATTAACTAACTAGTTTAGTTTTACTATTTTCACACCACCCTACAATTCTATGGAGTCTGTATGTTATCTGAGTGATATCAACAAACTCACTTTAAAGCTGAAAATTGTCTCTAAATTGATTTCCCATGTTTGAACATGGCAGGGAACAGTCGTAAAAAAATCTCAACAAATCTCTTTCTGCATGTCAAATTAGGACAACTAATGTTGAGTCAAGTTCTGAGGTTAAAAAATCTTGTTTTAATGAATATTGTCTGGATTAGATTTAACAAGTTTGCTAAGCACTTACTTTGTGTAAGGGAGAAACCAAAATTAACCATGTTTTTATCCTTGAATTGAGAAGCTTCTCAATTGAGGACACTCTACCACAAAATATAAATCTCAGAAAAAAAGTGTTTACTTTGCGCTATTTTCAATAGGCTTTTCATTGACTTAGGTCTAATTCAATGTCAGATAGTATTTAACTCTGAACTTATTGAGAAAAACACGAAACTATTTCTAGCTTCCTGTTCTCATATTTAGAGATATGAATTCTGTGGAACTGAACTCTTTCCAGCTTTAAAATAAAATGACTCCTAGGGTTTCTAAGCATTGCCACTATGATAATTTAGATTGAATAATTCTGTATTGGGGTATCCTACACATTGCAGTATATTTAGTAAGGCCTCTGGCCTCTACTCACAGTTGCCAGTAGTACCTTCCTTGCAAGCTGTGAAAGACAAATATATTTTCAGACATTGCCAAATATCCCCTGTGGGAGCAGAAAACTTCCCTGTTTGATAATCACTGCTATAAAAAGTCCTTAAAGCATAGATAAGTTGGAGGAAAAGAAACTGCTTGTAGTTTACACATAACCCACCTAAACTACCCTTAAATTTCAACAGTAGTTTGACTCTGTAACAGCAGGGAGAAATGTGTGCATTTCTACAATATTTAATGCTTTCAAATTCTTATAAAAATATAATTTTGAACACATTTATTTGTTGTTTAAATTACATATACATATTTCTTATGTACAACATAGGAATAACTCAAAGAAAATCATAATTAATTGTAATCCTGTCCTACACCTCTAGCACATCATAAAATTTTAATGTCTAACTAGCTATCCATGCACTTTTGCTATTTAACTAGAGTCATATTACATAAACAAATATACATATATTACCAAATATATTTTCTTTCTTTGGATCATTATATAATGCTCATGGCTGTATGTACTCAAATATTTCCTTCTTCTTGAAATAATTTTTTATTTCTTTCTTTTTAAAATTCAAATTAAATTTATTTGTAACTGACACATAAGAATATTTTTAATAAATGAACTGGATGCAATGGTGTGTGCCTGTATTCCCCGCTACTTGGGAGGCTGAGGTTGGGGGATTATCTAAATCAAGGAGTTTGAGATCAGGTTTGGAAACAGTAAAACTTGTCTTAAAAAAGTTAACAATAGGGGCTAGGGATGCAGTTCAGCGATAAAGCACTTACTTAGCATGTGTGAAGCCTTGGTTTGATCCCCTACATCAAGTAAAAAAATAAGCTAAAAAAATCTTATAACAAAATAATTAAATTTGTACATATTTAATGAGGTAACATGGGATATTTTGATTGATATACACATATGTAATGCTTAAATCAGGTTAAACATATCTGTCTCCCCAAACATTTATAATTTATGATGAAAACATTCAAAATCCTTCCTTCTAGCCTTTTAAAACATACGTTATTATACCTGCATTTTGAAACAAATCTCAGACTTCATCTCATTTCATCCACAAATCTCTAAAATGTATTTCCAAAATCTAAGGACTTTAAAAAATACACACAATACAATTTATATAATCAAAAAGGAATAATTCCTTAAAATTATAAAGTGTGCAGGCAGGTACTGTTGGAGGAAAATGATCATTCAAATCCAGTTAGTAAATTAAATGTATTGAATCTAAGTTTTTGGGCAACACTGGATTTTATCAATGACTTTAAGCAGTTTATTGAACCATTATTTAAACAAAGAGTCCAGCTTTTGCAAGACAGTATTTTTCACGTTCTAGTAATCCACACAATGGTTTACTGGACAAAACCAGGCTTTTAAACAGGAGTTTGTTCTGGGCTTTTTCATTCTCATGTTCGCCCCCTAGTGGCTATATGGACTTCGCAGGCTTTCCTTGAGGTCAAGTCGTGTGTGTGTGTGTGTGTGTGTGTGTGTGTGTGTGTGTGTGTGTGTGTGCGCGCGCGCGCATGTGTGTGTTGTACTTTGGAGAGGAGAGGAGGGGAGAGACCTTGAGAGGCTGTGGGAGTGAAGGCTAATGTTTCTTTCCCCATTGACAGAAGTGCTGTTAGGTCCACTTAAGCCCCTAGATTAGCAATGTTCTTAAGTATAGTGAAGCCAGAGATTTTGATTAAATGCAGCCTGGTACAGAAACAAAAAGACCATAACAGGAGTGCTCGATGAGTCAATTCTTGAGGTGAATTTGTGCTTTTGCTTCCTATTTAATAAAATAAAAAATCATAATAAATGAACTGTCAGTCCTCTTATAATTCTTCTGTCATAGTTCTGTAAAACAGAAACTCTCCAACAATTGCTCCCTCAGAAGGCAAATGTTGCAGAGCTCTTCCAGTTAAGGTATTCTGAACTTGAAAGTCTTGGAGAAAAATGCATGAATTCTGTTATCTTTTGATGAAATACTTACAGTAATTTTTTCAAAATTTAAATTTATTTATTCAAAAATGTTTATAGAAAGCCTACAATAGATCATCTCCTCTACTAGCTATTAGAGTGAGGATGAAGACAGGAAATAAGAACAGGAAAAAGAAACATAAGAAAAGAGTCCTGAATTTGTGAGTAACAAGGTTAGCAAAATGTGACTCACTTTGAAAACAACTGAATTTAACAAAATAAATCATGAAGTAGCTATTTGGAGCATAGCAATAATTTAACTCATGCTGTTTTAGGGACAGCTTGTGTGCGACAAGTCAATTCCATGCGCACACAATTATTTGCAATCTGTGTGCTTTACCAGTTATGAATTGGCAGTGGTAGTTGTAGTCACTGAGCTGGGTGTATTGTCTTAGATGTTTTATCTCATTTACTCATTATAATGCTGCTGTGATGGAAGAATTATTATCTTCATTTAACATCAGAGAAAATGAAGGAACCCAAAGTGTAGACAATTTGCTTAGAGGAAAACAGCTAGTAAGAGATGAAACTTCAATCACTCAGTGGTGTGGTTTTACTTTTGACATGTCTCCGAAGTTGGATTGTTATGATTCTTAGGTCCAAACCTGCTGTTGTAGGGCTGAGCACAATGGCTTACCCTTGTAATGCCAGCTGTGTGGGAAATGGACATGGAGGGTTGTAGTGTGAGGCCCTTGGCAAAAAATTAGTGAGACCCTGACTCACAAACAAGCCAGGAACTGGGCATGGGGACCACACCTCTAATCCCAGCTATGTGGGAGGCAGAGGTGGGAGAACTGAAGTCCAAGGGTGGGCCTGGCAGAAAGCATGAGACCATATCTAAAAAAATAAAGCAAAAAGGGCTGGGGGAAAGTTCAAATGATAGAGCACCCGCCTAACAAGTTCAAGGCTGTGAGTTCAAACCCCAGTACTAACAAAAGAAAAAACCGAAAAACCCTACTGTTCTAGAGGCAAATGCTGATTAGAGAAGACAACATTTTCACTTTTGTTAGTCCTAGGGTAGCAAAATAGCAAGACACTGAACATATCTTCATTCCTCCCAGATTTATTTTGAAAAGTGCTGAATGTAAGAAGAGTTATAAGCAATCAAGATTAGCAGTAGATTATTAATGAGTATTATTATTCTGGTAAAAATCTCACAAAATTAAATCTACCCAAATAACATATCTGAAGTGTACATAACAGTGATAACTACATCCACAATATTGAACAGCAGATATCTAGAGCTCGTTCATCTTGAGTGACCACAACTCCCTACTCCTCCCCCAGAACGGCAAGTCTGCTTTTCCATTTCTCTCCAGCCTTGTCAGTCATCACTCTACTTTGGCATCTATGAGCTTGACTACTTTGGATACCTCATACACGTAGAATCATGAATTTCCTTTTTTTAAGGCTGAGGGTTTCCTCCTCTAACTCCTCCTCCTCCTCCTTCTTCTTTCTTCTTCCTTCTTCTCTCTTCCTCTTCCTCTTCTTCTTCTTCCTCTCTACTTCCTCCTCCTCCACCTCCTTCAGACAAGGTCTCAGTCCTAGGCTGGCCTCAAAGTCATGATCCTTCTGCCTCAGCCTACTGAATGCTGGGACTACAGATGTTCATCACCATGCTGGGAAGGCCAAGTGATACTACATTGTATGTATATAACACATTTTCTTTATTCATTCATTTACTGGGGCACATTTAGGTTGCTTCTACATTTTGGCATTTATGCATAGTGTTGTAATGAATATGGGAATACAAATGTCTTTTGAAGATCTTTTATTCAATTGTGGAATTTCTGGGTCACATGATAAGTCTATTTGTAATCTTGAGGAACTTCCCTACTATTCTGCAGGAATGATGCACCATTTTGTATTCCCACCAATTGTAGACAAGAGTTACAATTCCTTTACATCCTCCTTAACACTTCTTATTGTTTTGTTTTGTTTTTTTCAGTGTTGGCCATCCTAACAAGTGTGAAGTGATAAGGTGTTATCTCATTGTGGTTTTGATTTTGTTCACTGATGCAATACTGAGCATTTTTGCAGATATTTCTTGGCCATTTTTTTATCTTGTTTGGAGAAATGTCTATATTAGTGATTGTTTACTTTGACTTTTGAAGCAAAGTTCACTCTTTTCCATAAAAAAGTTATTTGATATATTGCAATAAGCACACATTGAACATATGCTGGGGAAGATACCCTGGGCCTACAGATGTGTGTCTCCTGTTACTGAAAAGCAGTCTGCACCACAGAAAAGGAACAAGCCATGTGTACTCCAACCCCATTACAAGGCATGATCCGATACGTGCTATAGTGAGGGTACTAATTATGGCAGGGACACATAGGGAAAAAGAGAGCCAACATTTATTAGCCAGGCACCATTGGTCAATTGCACTCAAATCTGATTGGATAAGAATCATCATAGGAGAAAGCTGAGGCTCAGAGATGTTAAGTTGTACCTAAGGTCAAAGGCTAGTACATCAGTGTTCAAACTGGATCCAAAACCTATCGCCTTTTCTACCGTAACATTTTGCATTCTCTATTTTGGGGAATTAAGCAAACCTCAGAGAAATCCCACTCTGGAACAGAATCTTAAAGGATAGATCAGTGTTTGAATTAGAGAAGGCAGAGTCAGCAGAGTCTCTTGGTGACTTTTCTGCTGTTGTTGTGGTCTGCCTTAGGAATAAAGCAATGCATTCCATGATAACCTAGAACCTAAAGAGGAAAGGGGAGAGTGCAAGTCTATGAATTATGAGTTACAATTCACCCCAGGAGTGCTGGTTGGCTTACAAGAACCTTCTCATTTTAGAGAGGAAGATTTTTAATTAGTCAGTTAGTCATAACTCTCCCTCTCATTGTTCTGACCTGTTCTCATTTCCCAGGGACCTCAGACTCTCATTCTCATCCAACGCAGTTGCCCTAAAACGATCCTTTTGTAACTATTGGAATTTTTTTTCTGAGCCTGTCTCCTGAACTTTCAACTATTTTCTAAATGTCAGATGTAAATGACATGCACTGATTATGAGGGCAATTCTTGGGGCTGCTTGGTTACTAGGTAAATCAGAATTATGAGTTTGGATCTAGAAACAAGGGCTTTAGGATCACCATGGACCCAGCAACTAAGGATATGCTATAATCAGGATTTGGGTGTTCTATAGGGACACTGCCTTTGCCTAGGAGGCTGCATGGGTGGTGGATGGCTTCTGTGAGACTTGAGTGTTATTTCCATCTGGAGTTGTTGGCAGAGATGTGTCTCTCATTACAGTCAGCTGTGGAAATTCAGCCATTTTGTAATGTCTCATTCATTCATTTTTAGCCAACAAACGCTTAGAGGCTTTAGAGCATAATGAGGTTAGGATAAAGTTGTGGAAGGGAGAGAAGAGCAGTATTGTGCAGGCGTGGTGGGAGGACCCACCAGGTCAGTCAGTCTTCTAGACTGGCCTCAGTACTGACCTAAGCATGCTTCTACTCCTTACCTGAAATGTAGAGGAAAGACACAGTCTCATGAATGTCCCTATGGAAATGTCTATGCATTAGCCTTGTTAAATACTTCAGACAGATTTAGCAGAGTTTATCTGAGCAAAGAACAATTCATTATTTGAGCAGAACTCAGAAGTATAAGGCCAGAAAGCTCCCACCAGCCATTTGAGCAGTGAGTTTTTATTACTCCAACATGGAAGCAAAGTAAAGATATCATTTCACTTATGGCTAAAGATGTTGAATGCTTCTTCCTATATTTGTTTGCCATTTGTACTTTTTAATTTGAGAATTATCTATTAAGTTTGTTTTTCCCATTTATTAGTTCAAATTATTTGTTCTTTTGGCATTTAATTTTTGAGTTTTTTATGTATTTTGGATGTTAAAAATAACACCAAGGACAGACATGCCTAGTGTCTGCTCTCAGTCGTCAGGGCTCTGGTCACTTTCTCCAATTTCCTTTGTCAGAATTGCATCCAAGATGGCCACCGACACAGAGCCGCAGACCTGATGAGCTGACCCAGAGATCCTTTGGAGAAGCTGGAGACACACCTGACTGAGGTAAAGCTCCAGGGACAGCCGAAAACATGGCACTCTAAAGACTTAGATTATGGGAGGCTTCACCACACTATGATCTAATATAAGAACAGCCGGCCTGCCAAATCTCCACCCTGTAGATCTGCAGAGCCGCTGCTCCATTCTGCCGGGCTCTCCACCCCTCGGGTTGCACCAGGCCACAGCTCTGCTCCACACCCACATATGGTGGGATACCTGCCCCTCAGTTGTGCCAGCCATACCACGCCGGAATAACCGCCTCTCTTGGCCCATGACCACTAGGATCCCTACCACCAGTCTGCACCAGACCCTAGCCCTGCCCCTCCCCCCAGGCCACTGCCCTTCAGGCTCTGCTGAGCCCCAGCCATGTGTGGAATGACCAGAACCCACCCAACCCATCAGGCCCTGCCTGGCTCCAGCTCCGTGTGGAACAACTGGAGCCCTGTCCTGCTGGGACAGGCACCACCCTGGTGTGAGACAACCGCACCCACCAGCCTGCCAGGAAACTTGCTCCCTGTGTGGAGCTGGCCCCAGCTCTACAGGCTTCCCAGATAACCTGTCCACTGGGCTCTTGCTCGGCTGCCACTAGAGGGCTCCAAGTGTGCCTAAGAGACACTCACAGACTGGACTGGACACTAAAGAACTAAAAACAACTAAGCCTGCAATCCTACTGTTCCAGAACTGGTGATTTTTTTTTTCTCCCCTCTTTAAGGGCTTGCCAGCCTTGTTTGCTGTTTGATCAGCCACTGTCTCTTCCATTTCTTTTTCCTTTCTTTCTTTCCTTTTTTTCTCTCTTTTCTCTTCCTTTTATCTTCCCTTGTCTTTCTCTTTTTTAACCTTCTCTAATGATTTTATTATTATTAACATTGTGACTCAGATAATAAAAAATTACACATAGTCCAAGGACAGAAAAGGTACCTAGAGGAAATATGGGAAGAAGAAAAAGGGATGGAAACCATTCTCCCCCCAAAATAAAGTAGTACAGGATTTAGAGCAAAATGAAGAAAATGGATACCCAGACCCAGACTCCAACAAAACAAAGACAAACTATACCAAGGAACCCAATGAAGAACACAAGACCACCCTGAAAGAAGAAATTCTACAAGTAATTAATGAGAATTTCATAAAGATGCTACTAGACATGGTCAGCCAAAACATACAGGAGGCACTCAAGAAATTCCAAGACGACAAAACTCAAGAATATCAGAAAACACAGAAACAAATAAATGAAATCATAGAAGTCTGAAACAAACACCAAACTGAAACAAAGATCACCATAAGTAGAGAGATAAATGAATTAATGGCAAAAATTGACACCATTAAAGAAGAAGTAACCCACAATATGGAAAAACTTCAAAAAAACGAATGAAACAGAAATACAAAACAAAATGGAAGGCCATTCCAGCAGAATAGAACAAACAGAAGACAGAATCTCAGAACTTGAAGATGAAATGGCAATTAAAGAAAAAACTGAAGAACTATTAATTAAACAACTCAAGACCTGTGAAAAGAAAATGCAGGAACTCACTGACTCCATCAAAAGACCAACCTGAGAATCATGGGCATTGAAGAAGGAGAAGAGGTGCAAGCAAAAGGAATGTATAATATAGTCAACAAAATAATAGCAGAAAATTTCCCAAATCTAGAAAAAACTGTGCTCATTCAGGTACAGGAAGCCTCCAGAACACCGAACAGACCTGACCAAAATAGAGCTACCCCATGACATATCATCATTAAAACAACAAATACAGAGACTAGAGAAAGAATATTGAAGGCTGTAAGAGAGAAAAAACAAGTAACATACAAAGGTAAACCCATCAAAATCACAGCAGACTTCTCAACAGAAACATTAAAAGCAAGAATAGCATGAGGTGAGATCTTCCAGGCACTAAATGAAAATAACTTCAATCCTAGGATACTTTACCCAGCAGTACTATCATTCAAAATAGATGGAACAATAAAAGTCTTCCATGATAAACAGAAATTAAAACAATATATGACCACCAAGCCACCACTACAAAAGATTCTCCAAAGAATCCTGCACACAGATAATGAAAGCAAACAAAACCATGAAAGGGCAGGCAATACCAAACCACAGGAGAAGAAAAGGCAAGAAAGTAAAGAGAACATTATTTCAGCTACACATAATCAAACTCTTAATCAACAAAGACAACTATATGACAGGGATCACCATGTACTTATCCATACTAACACTGAATGTTAATGGACTAAATTCCCCCATCAAAAGACACCAACTGGCAAACTGGATTAAAAAGGAAGACCCAACAATCTGCTGCCTACAGGAGACCCACCTCATTGATAGAAATAAGCACTGGCTGAAAGTGAAAGGCTGGAAGAAGATTTACCAAGCCAATGGTCCCCAAAAACAGGCAGGAGTAGCAATACTTATTTCAGACAAAGTAGACTTCAAACCTACATTGATCAAATGAGATAAAGGAGGACATTCCATACTAATAAAAGGGGAAATACACCAAAAGGAAATACTATTATCAACCTATATGCACCCAACGTCAATGCACCCAATTTCATCAAACATACTTTGAAGGACCTAAAAACATATATAAACTCCAACACAGTGATAGTGGGAGATCTTAATACTCCCCTATCACCAATAGATAGGTCATCCAAACAAAAAATCAACAAAGAAATTCTAGAACTAAACCACACCATAGATCAAATGGACCTAGCTGATGCCTACAGAATATTTCATCCAACTTCTGCACAATACACATTCTTCTCAGCAGCCCATGGAACCTTCTCAAAAATTGATCATATATTAGGGCACAAAGCATGCCTCAGCAAATATAAGAAAATAGAAATAATCCTATATATTCTATCTGACCACAATGCATTCAAACTAGAAATCAACAACAAAGACAGCAGTAAAAAACATGTAAAGAGTTGGAAGCTGAACAACACATTGCTCAATGATCAATGGGTCATTGATAAAATAAAAAAGGAGATTAAAAGATTCCTGGAAGTTAATGAAATGAAAACATGACCTACCAGAACCTATGGGACACAGCAAAAGCAGTCCTAAGAAGAAAGTTTATAGCCATGAGTGCATATATTAAAAGGACAGAAAGGTCTCAAATGAATGACCTAATTCTACAACTCAAACTCCTAGAAAAACAACAACAAGCAAATCCCAAAATAAGCAGAAGGAAAGAAATAATTAAGATAAGGACTGAAATCAACGAAATAGAAACCAAAAAAACCATACAAAGAATCAATGAAACAAAAAGCTGGTTCTTTGAAAAAATAAGATTGACAGACCCCTGGCAAACCTGACTAAAATGAGGAGAGAAAAAACCCAAATCAGTAAAATCAGAAACACAAAATGGGAGATAACAAATACCACAAAAATCCAGGAAATCATCAGAAACTACTTTGAGAGCCTATACTCTAATAAATTAGAAAATCTTGAGGAAATGGACAGATTTCTAGAAACTTACAACCACCCAAAACTGAACCAAGAAGATATCAATCACCTGACTAGATATATAACACAAAAAGAAATTAGAGCAGCAATCAAGAGTCTCCCAAAAAAGAAAAGTCCAGGACCTGATGGATTCACTGCTGAATTCTATCAGACATTTAAAGAAGAACTAATACCAACTCTCCTTAAACTGTTCCATGAAATAGAAAGGAAAGGAACACTGCCCAACTCATTCTATGAAGCCAATATAACTCTCTTCCCAAAACTAGACAAAGACACTCTCCAAAAGGAGAACTACAGGCCAATTTCCTTAATGAATATTGATGCAAAAATCCTTAATAAAATAATGGCAAACCGAATCCAACAACACATCAGAAAGATCATACACCATGACCAAGTTGGTTTCATCCCAGGGATGCAAGGATGGTTCAACATACACAAATCTATAAATGTAATACAGCTCATCAATAGAAGCAAAGACAAAAACCACTTGATCATCTCAATAGACACAGGAAAAGCCTTCAACAAGATCCAATGCCACTTCATGATAAAAGCTCTAACAAAACTAGGAATAGAAGGAATGTACCTCAACATTGTAAAAGCTGTTTATGACAAACCTACAGCCAACATCATACTTAATGGTGAAAAACTGAAACCATTTCCCCTAAAATCAGAAATGAGACAAGGGTGCCCACTATCCCCACTCCTATTCAACATAATACTGGAATTCCTAGCCAGAGCAATTAGACAAGAAGAAGAAATAAAAGGAATACAAATAGGTAAAGAAACTGTCAAAATATTCTTATTTGCAGATGATATGATCCTATTCCTTAAAGACCCAAAAAACTCTACCCAAGAAATCTTAGACACCATAAACAGCTACAGCAAGGTGGCAGGATACAAAATCAACCTACAAAATCATTAGTTTTTCTATATACCAACAATGAACAAACTGAGAAGGAATATAAGAAAACAATTCCATTCACAATAGCCTAAAGAAAAAAAATCAAATACCTAGGAGTAAATTTAACAAAGGATGTGAATGAACTCTGTAACAAGAACTACAAACTCCTGAAGAAAGAGATCAAGGAAGACTACAGAAGATGGAAAGATCTCCCATGCTCATGGATTGGTAGACTCAACATAGTAAAAATGGCTATACTACCAAAAAGCAATCTACATGTTTAATGCAATTCCCATCAAAATCCCAATGACTTTCATCACAGAGATTGAAAAATCTACTCTAAAGTTCATTTGGAAACACAAGAGACTGTGAATAGCCAAAGCAATACTCAGTAAAAAGAGCAATGCTGGAGGTATCACAATACCCGACTTCAAACTATATTACAAAGGAATAGTAATAAAAACAGCATGGTACTGGCACAAAAACAGACATGAAGACTAGTGGAACAGAATAGAGGACCCAGATATGAAGCCATACAACTATACCCATCTCATTTTTGACAAAGGTGCCAAAAACATATGAGCAACTGAGGCCAATAGGAAAAGGGGAACAGGTACTAGAGAAAAGGTTAGATCAAAAAGAATTAACCTAGAAGGTAACACCCACGCACAGGAAATCAATGTGAGTCAATGCCTTGTATAGCTATCCTTATCTCAACCAGCAAAAACCCTTGTTCCTTCCTATTATTGCTTATACTCTCTCTACAACAAAATCAGAGATAAGGGCAAAATAGTTTCTGCTGGGTATTGAGGGGGGGGAGAAGGAGGGGGCGGAGTGGGTGGTAAGGGAGGGGGTGGGGGCAGGGGGGAGAAAAGAACCAAGCCTTGTATGTATGCACATATGTATAATAAAAGAAAAATGAAAAAAAAAAAAAACAAAGGTGCCAAAAACATATGATGGAGAAAAGACAGCCTCTTCAACAAATGTTGCTTAGAAAAGTGGTTAATCATCTGCAAGTAACTGAAACTAGATCCATGTCTATCACCCTGTACTAGTATCAACTCAAAATGGATCAAGGACCTAAATATCACACCTGAAACTCTGAAGTTACTAAAGGAAGGAGCAGGAAACACTCTGGAACTAATAGGTATAGGTAAAGACTTCCTCAATAGAACCCCAGCAGTCTAGTAACTAAGTGAAAGGATGGACAAATGGGACTTCATAAAATTAAAAAGCTTCTGCACAACTAAACTGAAGAGACCACCCACCTAGTGGGAGAAAATATTTGCCACCTATACATCAGATAAGGGACTTATAACCAGAATATACAGGGAACTTAAGAAACTAAACTCTCCTAAAATTAATGAACCAATTAAAAAATGGGCAACTGAACTTAATAGAACTATCTCAAAAGAAGAAATTCAAATGGCCAAAAAAACACATGAAAAAATGTTCACCATCTCTAGCCATAAGGGAAATGCAAATCAAAACCACACTAAGATTCTACCTCACCCCTGTTAGAATAGCCATCATCAAAAACACCACCACCAACAGGTGGTGGTGAGGATGTGGGGAAAAAAGAACCCTTATATAGTTCTGGTGGGAATGCAAGCCGGTACAACCACTCTGGAAAAAAATTTGGAGACTTCTTAAAAGCCTAAACATAGACTTGCCATATGATCCAGCAATCCCACTGCTGGGGATATACCCAAAGAAATACAACACAGATTACTCCAGAGGCACCTGCATACCCATGTTTATTGCAGCGCTATTCACAATAGCCAAGTTATGGAAACAGCCAAGATGCCCCATTACTGATGAATGGATCAAGAAAATGTGGTACTTGTACACAATGGAATTTTACTCAGCCATGAAGAAAAATAAAATCTTATCATTTGCAAGTAAATGGATGAAACTAGAGAACATCATTCTGAGTGAGGTCAGCCAAGCTCAGAAGACCAAAATCGTATGTTCTCCCTCATATGGGGACTTTAGATCTAGGGCAAATGCAGCAATGTGGTTGGACTTGGATCACATGACAAGGGGAGAGCACATATGGGTGTTATAGAAATAGGTAGAAAACCCAAAACATGAAAGCGTTTGATGTCCCCACTCCAGAGGAACTAATACAGAAACCTTAAAGCAACAGAGGTTATCATGAGAAGGGGATCAGTAACCAGGGTAAAGATCAATTAGAGATGAATCAACATGGGTCATAACATGTGTACACGAAAGCAATGCTAGGAATATTTCTGTATAGCTATCATTAACTCAACTAGCAAAAACACTGTCTTCCTTATTAGGCTTGTCTCTTTTCTTCAACAAAACGAGTGATAAAGGCAGAACACGACCTGCCTACAACTGAGGGAGGAAGAGGGGAGAGGTTGGGGGAGGGGGGCAGGGGGGAGAAATGACCCAAATAATGTATGCACATGTGAATAAAATAAAAAAAAAAGAATTGCACCAGGGTGCATCTGTTGGCAGAGACAAGGTCTTTGTGAAAATAAATAAATAAATAAAATAGCACCAAGATTCAAACTCACTCCAGTAATAATCAAGAAAGCAAAAAACAGCAAATGCTGGTGCGGATGCAGGGAAAAAAGAAACTTATGTACACTGTTGGTGGGAATGAAAATTAGTCCAGCCACTGTGGAAATCAGTATGGAGGTTCTTCTAGAAACTAAAAGTGGAACTTCCATATTATCCTATTATATCACTCTTGGGCATATATCAGAAGGAATGTACACCAACATACAATAGAGAAATCTGCACAGCCATGTACATAGCAGCACTATTCACAATAGCTATGAAATCTTCCTAAAGAAAATGTGGTACATATACACAGTGGAGGATTATTCAGCTATAAAGAAGAATGGAATTATGTTGTTTGCAGAAAAATGAATGGAGCTGGAGGTCATTAAGTTAAAGAGAGAAGATAATCTCAGAAAGACAAATCTAATGTGCTTTCACTTATATGAGAAATCTAGACTTAAAAAATGTGACATCATTGCAAGAGGGGAACTGTTTTTTGTGGGGGAGCTATAGGAGGAGGAGACAGAAAGGAAAGAGTGAAGGGGGTTGAATATGATTAAAGAACATTATATGTTTATATGACAATAACACAGAGGTACTCTTAGGACAGCAGTGTTGAATGAGGGGAAGTGCAGGAACAGGTAGGGTTGTTCTGAATCCTGATTATCATTGGCTGTGTTATTTTACTGTCGTGGTTTGTTCATTTGAAATATGCATATATTAATAGATGAGTTTTGTAAGCAGTAAATTAGATAAATTCTGTGATTGTTCCTATTAGATTACTTGGCACTTTTGGATGTTTTTAGCGAATAGCATTTTCCTTCTCTTTATGGTACAAGAACAAAGGGAGTTTTAGATACCATATTGAAGTATAAGTTGAAGAATTTCCCTAAATGGAGATAAGCCAATATACTTAGGCAATGTTTTAAAACTTATGATAAAATTGGGATTAATAATGTTGGGAAGTAATTTTCTACATATTTGGAAAAGAAATAAGTTTGTAAAATTTATCAATGCACTCTTCCAAGAAACACTCTTGGGATTATTACTGTGTTTATATAAGTAAATGGAACTGGAAATTCAGTGGGATGATTAAAGTAATATAAAAGAAAAAAATTAACATGACTTAGGAGAAGACTGCAAATAAAATGGAGTTGGGGGGTTAAAGAAAATGAAGTTATTTCAAACTGGCAGGATCAAAATGGATGGGATTCATGAGGAAGAAATGCTCTCTAAAAAGCTTGCCTTCAAAGTATAAGTTGAATTTCAAAGTGAAGAAATTAGAGAAAAGCACTTGGGAAGGTTTGCAGACAAACTGGGAAAGGAGAGCCCAGACAAACAATGGACAATGGATGATTTGGTTTGAGGGGTAGCCAGTCCTGGTTTCATGATGTGTGACCTGTGCAGCCCCACAAGGTCCTGCACTTAATTTATTGCTTTGTTGTCATCATCTTGAAACTAAATATTTTTTGGAAAAGAAGTTCTTTCACTTTATTTTGCAATAGGCATGGAGAATTATGTAGCTGGTCCTGATTAGAGGAAAAAAATAAATTTTTTATTTAAAATAAAATCCCGAAATCCTATAGGATCTTAAATGTCAGAGTAAAGAATCTAAATTTTAATAGGTCAGGGGATGAGGAGAGCCAACAAATGACATGACTAGGGTTAAGTATGAACCAAACAAACTGTATGTATGCTGCATAAGAAAAGTAGAGGTTCCAGACGGGGTGTCGAGGGTTACTGATGACATCATTACACACCACTACACCACTCTATTTGCACACATGCTCTGGTTTACAGCAGATATCCCATTGTTTTATTGATAATGCCCTCTTTCATGCTAAAAAATGTCTGTTTAGATGATAAATTATTTGGTTTGAATAATTTGATAAATTATTATAGTTTGAAACTTAAATGTTCCCCAAAGGCCAGGGTGACAGCTTTTGGAAGTAGTAGAACTTTTAAGAAGTAGGATTTAGTGGCAGGTCTTTAAGTCATTGAGGACAAGCTCTTGAAGAAGACCATGGTACCATAGACATTTCCTCTTTTTCTCTTTTACTCCCTGGCCTTGAGGTGAGTGTTGGTTCTCTGCCATGTACTCTTATCACAAGTCTAAAATCAGCAGGACCCACTGATCCTGGACTGGAACTTTCAAAACTATAAGTCAAAATAAATTTTTCCTCTGTGAAGTTGATTACCTTAGATATTCATTATAGTGATAGAAAGCCAACTAACACAGTCATGGAATTTGTATTAATAGTCAAAGCAAATTAATCCCTGAATTTGGATGAGGTGAGAACTTTGTGGCCAATTGATTTTACAGAGATAAATGGCAGAAATTATTAAATTTTGAGTCTCATTTCCCTTTTAGCATAAAAATTCTGTAGATGTCTATATACTTGCTGTTTAACTTTTTGCATTAATTGGCAAAATCCATGATGACAAAATTATTCTAAATTTAGTGGAGTCTTAGATAAATATATATTTTGGTGATCAGTAGACATTTGAAGAGGTGTATTGAACATTGGAATGAGATATTAGGAATCCTGTCTAAAGTCTCTGCATGTTGTTTGTCCCTTTTTAGATTGTGACTCTCATAAAATCCAGTCCTCTGTCTTAACAAAGAATACATGGCCTAGAAAAGCAGAATAACTCATATATAAAGCTCAAATTCCATACCATGACATTCAAGACATTTATTGGTCTGGACAGAATTTAAGGGGAATTCTAAATATTATGATTTGAAAAATTTGATAGCAAGAAACAACATGGGAGTAGGTGACAGTGTGTGTGCATGTGAGGGCTGGGGTAGAGTAAACAGAGGTGCTTGCGTGCTCCTCCATTTCAACTTCACTTTAATAACAGAAATATCTGACTTTATTTCATTTATATGGTGGATACTCACATGATAGTTCCTCTGAAATATTTTTGGAACCCATTAATGTGGTAGAAAGATCACTGTAGAATTCCTGGTGTAGCAATTCCATGAATTTTTCTGTGAATTTTCTTGATCTTTGGTGTGCTTTCATTTCTTCAAGTGTGAAATAGGGTTACAGATTCCATACTGCAGGCTGTCATGAGGGTCAAAGTAGGCATAGCATGTGAAATATTTTAAATACTCTAGAAGAGTATTTCTCAAACTGTAGCATGCATCTGAATCACTTAGAAGGCTGGTGAGAACACAGACTGCTGGGTCCCACCCAAAGTTTCTGATTTGATAGAATTTTCATTTTAGAAAATCACTCCATGTAAAGTTGAAGTTGTTCCTATGGGGACCACAGGTTGAGAACCATGAGTCTTAGCAAGTGTCTTGGTAAAGTTAAAAGAATATTTCCCAACTGCCAATAAGATAGGTTTCTCCTGGAAGTTTCATACTGTAAAATCAAAGAGACATAGAAATATGAAACAAAGAAATGCATGCAACTGAACATTTTAGTAGCAAGGAGTATTTTGGCTATGTAAAGAAAAGAATAAGACTACTATTGGCTTCATGCAAAAACTAAAACCAAGGATTATACTTCCAGTTTAATTTCAACTTTATAATGATTTTTTTTAATTACTGTGTGGAACCAAACATGAAGATGCAGTAGTGTGAAATTAACACTGACAGCTCTGGCTTGCCTGGGTTCTGCAGATTAACTAGCATTTTACTGCATCAATAAAGGAATGAGGAAATAAAATTAAAAACTGATAGTGAATGGAATTACTTATTGGAAGCTAGTGATTATGTCAAGCTGTCACTCCCACAGACGGATTAGGCACAGAAAGACAACGAGATAAATTATAAACCACTCTACGAAGCCTGTATCCATCAAGTCCACAAGGTTGGTTACAATGCAATCTAAACTCGACTTGGTCACGGTGGATTTGGGTTGCATGTTTAGCATTTCACAGACTGAGCATCTTGAAGAGGAGAGATCAAAAAGACCTTCGAGGTTGTGTGAGATTAGATTTTCACTTTTTGAAGCATTCCACTGAATTGTTCAATCTAAAACGAACAAAATAAATAAAGGGTCGTCTTTCCTTAAAAAAAATCACTGCAATATAATTTAGAGACAAATTAGTGCTAAGGACTTGTGTGAAACATAGAAATTACCTTAAAACATGCAAGGACAATTCTTTCCACTTTTGAAGACAGGATTTATTTTACAGATTTCCTCTCCTCTCTTTTCCTTTCTCTCTTTTTTTTGTTTTTTTGAGTCAGTCTCACTACATATCCCAGGCTGTCTTAGAACTAGCAAACCTCCTGCCTTAGCCTCGCAAGTCCTGGGGTTACAAGTATGCACAACCATGCTTATTTCCATTGTATTTTCATTGTTGCAATGAGAATCTTTTTTAAAATAATCATACTCAAACATTAGGGTTTTGCTAAAAGAGGTACTCAGTGTTTGTTTTGTAGCTGGTCCTTTCTGAAGAATGAAAATATCTAACATACTCATTTTAAGATATGTCATGAATTGTGTTATGGAAATGTCCCCTACAGGCTCATGTGTTGAGGACTTTGTTGCTAACTGGGAGTCTATGTGATTGGATACTGAAGACTGTGACCTGATCAATGGATTAAATCCCTTAATAGATTCATAATACAATGACATTTTTGGGAAGTGGGGGCTAGTTGAAGGCATTAGGTCACTGGGAGCCTACCTTCCTCCTTTTTCTCTCTTTGCTTCCTGGCCACCTCAAGTCTGAGGTAATGGAGC
The DNA here is from genome assembly GCF_047511655.1 of Castor canadensis. NCBI lineage: Eukaryota > Metazoa > Chordata > Mammalia > Rodentia > Castoridae > Castor > Castor canadensis. The sequence continues at coordinate 129,945,700 of NC_133393.1, read as the reverse complement.
TGGCTCACATTGGACTAAAACTTCTGAAAGCATGAGCCAAAATAAATGTTTCCTCTTTTTAAGTTGCTTTCTCAGGTATTTGTCAGAGTGATGAAAATTCTAATGACCACAGTATGGAACTTTGGTCAGAAAGCATCAAAGCAGGATGGTCCCTGAAGAAAAAGTAGGAGAGAAAAGGAAAAGAAGTTTACAGAATCAAAAGAACAAATCCAACTAACCACTGATTCTCTGTGGCCTCAGAAAAAGCCTGCATGTCGTGTTGAGCTAGGATCAAGATTGCTTTCTTTCAGATAATGGACACAATCTAACTACCTTCCAGTCACTGGCAGGATAATGGCTAGATTTTAATAATACAGTGAACTCAAAATCTTACTGGATTACTTTGGCAGTCAGCCCTTTCTATTTGGTTAGAATTCCCATTAGAAGAAGGAATATAACAAAAAAAGCTATTTCTTTTCTTTAAGAATTTGCTGTCAAAAAGTTTCACCTTGTTTTCTGTTTATCTTTCTTGCTTCTCACTTTCACAATCTTAAAACTTGGGGGAAAACATCAAATCTTCCAATTGGTTCTCTGGGCATCTGATTTCCTATTTATCTGCTCAAGGGTTATTTATGACAAGGTTCTACTCAGACCTCAGCCTTTTGGTTATGGAACTCTGTACTTCATTTTTAACAAGTTTATTGGTGGCACATTATTTTAAATGAAAAACAGCTCTCTCCTCCCTGGGTGTGTGCCGTGGTGCTTCAGAGAAATGGAGTTAATCCAGGCTCTTAATAGATTCAGTCTGACCTTTCTAAGTGCTATGCATACTTACTGTATATTGCAGCTAATACTCCTTAGTTCTTCCTGTTCCAGAACTCTGCACTAAACTCTCACACTAATGATAGGTACCACTTCACAGGTGAGGAAAACATCTGTGAAAGGTAGGGGAAGATTAAGTACATTGTACAAAGTCTCATGGGATTTCAATGAAGATGGTGATATTTGCAGACAGGAGGTCTTATTGCCAAAGTTCATCACCTTACCACTAGGCAAATGACATTTGATCTACTAATGGAAAAACAGTATTCCTATCTATCCTCTGGGCTGTCTCTAGTCTTTTACTATGAAGATACTCTTGGCTCTTCAATTAGACCCATGACTTTTGAAACATGCTAAAATGTAATCTCAATATTTAAGCATATTCCTTAGTGTCATTCAATAAGTTAGGTTATTCTTCTTTTCTTTTTTTTTGACAATATTGGGCTTTGAACTCAGAGCTTTGTACTTGCTAGGCAGGTGCTCTACTTGTTAAGCCATATTTCCAGCTATATTTGCTTTGGTTATTTTGGAAGTAGATTCTTGCTTTTTTCTCTGACTGGCCCAGCCTACAATTCTCCTATTTTTAAGTTTCTTTCTGTCACTGTGATGACAGGCTCCTGCCACCATGCATAGTTTTTTTTTTTTTTTTCTTTGAGATGGGTTTTTGCAAAAGTTTTGTTGCTTGGGCTGGTCTGGAGCTACAGTCCTCCTGATCTCATCCTCCTGCATAGCTTGGGATGAAAAGAGTACACCACCACACCCAGCTATTGATTGAGATGGGGTTTCACAAACTCCCTGCCTGGGCTAGTCTCAATTGGTGATTTTCCCAATCTCAGCCTTGCAAGCAGCTAGGATTACAATAATAAATTAGTTTTTTTTCCTTCCTTTTAAAAAATATTTTTAAAACATTTTTTTCATTTATTCACATGTGCATACATTGTTTGGGTCATTTCTCCACTCTGTTCCCCTCTCCCACCCTCCCTCACCCAGTTCCAGGCAGGTCCTATTCTGCCCTTATCACTAATTTTGTTGATGAAATGACATAAGCATAATAAGGAAGACAGAGCGTTTTTGCTAGTTAAGGATAGCTATACAGAGAGATTCCTAGCATTGCTTTCATGTAACCATGTGTTACGACCCATGTTGATTCAACTCTAACTCAATGATCTTTACATTGGTTCCTGATCCCCTTCTCATGTTAACCTCTGTCATTTTAAGGTTTCTGTATTAGTTCCCCTGGATTGGGGACATCAAATGCTTTCATGTATTGGGTTTTCTACCTATTCCTATATCTCCTGTGTGTGCTCTCCCCTTGTCATGTGATCCAAGTCCAACCACATTGCTGCATTTGCCCTAGATCTAAAGACCACATATGAGGAAGAACATATGATTTTTGGTTTTAATACAACTAGACATACTTCCTGTTGGGATAAAGGATAAATCAGAGTCCATGGGAGGATACACATAGTAGTATAGACAACTTTAGAGCTTCCAAGTGATGTATTAACAACTTTTTTTAAATTCAATGTCATTATAAGAACTGATTTCAAATGTTAGAAAATGGAACTGCTTATGGAAATCTCAGACCCACCCATACCCAAGCATGTATTTTTCACAGCTCTTTCCAGCTTACCTCCTACTTACTGTCAGAGCAATAAAAAAACATGCAAATTAAGAAATGTGATAAGCTCTTCATGAACCATTACCAATGGAGGAAGATTTTTTAATAAAGCTTTTAACCTGTGCTTTTCTTAATTGATGATGAACTAAAAAATCCAAAACATCTTTTTTTGGGGACGGACCTACTTTCTGTGGTTAACTCTCTTTTTTCTCTGTAAGTTATGTGACTCATTATTATCAATGTCTGTTTCTAATAGTCTCAAAATTATTTGAAAGAAGTAATTAGTGCAAAATATTTTAAAAATACAATGAAAATAAAAACAAAGACAGCTGTCAGATGAAACAAAACACGTTAAATACTTAAAAATAATAATTTTATTCAAATCTAAATGAATTATGATGATGAAAGTATTATTCTGGAGGTATTTTAAGGAATATATGTATATTCAACTCAGTAGTTTCTTAAGAAAATAAGCAATAAGAGCAGGGCACTATTGCTGTGTCATTCTTACATGGTCATTTGAAGTACACTGAATGAAAGATAAAATTTCAAAGTATGTGGAGTACCTGGATTTTTCCTTATGGGAGTTATCAACAGTACTAATGTGGTACAGACAATCTTTTCTATCTTGGGCTTACTGGCGGATTTGGTAGGTAAGTCTGTATGTTATTCTACATCTTCTATTCAGTGATGAATACCTCTAAGACCAAAATCTAACACTCACCAAGATTATAAGTCAAAATAATGGCTTTCAATGTGCAACCAAAAATGGATCATCTCAAATATTAAAACAAAAGCATTCCCAGATTTTACCTGTGCATTATCTAGTAGTCTTTGCAATAACATGTAGAGAGGATAAAGCTAAGCTCAGTCAGTGCTGGTGTGTTTGGCTTATTATGGTTAACTCAATATTATAGTTACTCATTTGGAGTTAGAGATTATAACTCATGTCATCACTGGGTATCATGTATCACACTACCAGATACATTAAGGCTAAATTTTTATGTCAGATATTTTCTAGTGGGAAGCAAAAGAAACTAAGAACCCACAATATGAAATTGAGAAGACATCTGTCACAGTGGCCAACCTTCAGAGGCTTGAATAATGATTATGAATCTATTAGTGTTGATATATTGCATAAAGCTGCATGATAGAGAGCTCTTCAAATTACACAGAGAGTAATCAACAGCCAGCAGCAATAGCCCGGTTCTCACACCTGCTGCATGCCTCCCAGGGGAACATGCACATTTCCCAGCCCTGCATTATTGACAAGACAGAAGGAATTTTCTCTTGCCTTTAGTTCACTTTCAAATTATAGAATAAACCATTGATTAGTCAATTCCACAATAGGGGTAATAGGAACCATAGTTAAAACATTATTATTGGAAGCATCTTCTGCCTCTTTTCGTCAACACCTGAAACCGATTGATAAAATTTGTACCCTTGTGAGTCAGGTGTGGGTCACATGAATTTAACCCCAGCATTTGGGAGGCTGGGGGCAGGGGGATCACAAGGCTAGCCTGGGTATATAGTGAGACGCTGTTACAAACAAAACAGAATTTAAAAAATGTAAAAAAATCCAAACAACAACAAAAAACAACACAAACCTTGTTGCACTCTTGTGATCTCTTTTTTGCACCTTTGTCTTTATCTACAATACAAGATGCATATGTTAAAGAAATTCTAAAAAATTACAAGATGTCCAATTTACTTTGAAGAAAGATAGAGAGGGAAGGGAAGAGAAAGAGATAGTAATGCTTTATTATGAAAATAGAAATGAGCCATTGTGAATCAGATTTGGGGCTCAGAATCTATTTATAAAAAATTATGAGTTACCAAGTGCTGGTTACTCCAGCTAGGTGGGTAACTTGGTGGTCCACATTGACTGGAGATCAAAGATTAAATGCCCAGTTTCCCATTCAGTACATAATATATCGTCTATCCTTGAAAAATATAGCTGTTAACATCAATTAGAGGTTAAGGTAATTCATTGAGTTTCCTTTGATCTAGTTTGCATTCTACCAGACAAAAATAATAATTGCTATCACATTATGTTGTATAGCATCTTTACACACATTTTTAAAGGGCCTCTCTTCTTCATGAAGATACGGTATTATCTGACTTAAATTTACAAGAAATATACAAATCTGTTATGACTAGTATGTGAGGTGCTCTTTAAATTTGTGGTATATACCACTTGCACATTCAATTGTAATTCTCTTGGTAAATTGTGTAGGATTTCTTCTTCATTATTCCACTGAATTCTTGGGCAATCCCTCCCTATGCTGTATTCACACAGGTCCATCTTGTGTTTTCACCCAGCCTGATACCTGAAGAAATACTGTTTTGCACCTCAGCTGACAACCCTGATATCAATAGTATTTGTGGCAGACATACTACATCATCTTCTCTTCTATACTTTTTGAGCTTTAATGTGGAGCCCATCCAGATTCCTTCTCTTGACTCCATCTCTTATTTAAGTTTTTGTTTACAGAATATTCTTGATAGTAATCAAGCTATATTTATATGTCATATCTACTCACATAAATACACATACAAGGGTGAAAGATCATTTTCTGATGATGAAACTAGTAACAATCAGATACAACTAGTAAGTTTGCAAATATTTTATTGAGAAAGCTTAGGAAATATTCCAAGAGGACTGACGCCCTTAGGCCAAGTCCAAAACAACTGTTCCATAGAGAAGGCTGGGAACAAGTATTTTCAGTGTTTGTCTTTGCTACCTGGTGGAAAGGGATCTCTGGTCTTGGAGATTCTATTTACTTAGATAGAAATCCTCTTTGCTTAGAGAAGAAAAGAACAATACATGGGGTAATGGTTATCTATCTAATGTGACTGTGCTGGCTTATTTTTTTTTAATCAATCTGCTGACCTATAACAGTCTCCTGAGAGGTCTTATATCCAGGACTAAGACTTATTTTTCACTATTTTAAACTGGGACTAAAGTTTGCATTTTTGTTGTTATTATTGCTGCTGCTTTATTGTTTAAATTTTACCTTTCAAGGTTTACTAGTTGAGTCTGCTGAAACAACCCAACAATAGACATGGACAGAATTGAAGAGGCATATAAAATTACTAATACGTGTGTGTGCACGAGAGCCATACAAAATATGAAACTCAAAAAGAGGGCCAAATGCTGGAAGCTTAAATACCCTTTTTATAGAGGGAAAGAAAGGGGGAGAAAGTGTTGGAGCCATTTTTAGGGAGGGAGCAAATGATTTTTAGGATCAACAAATAAGTCCAAAAGAGCAATGTCCTGACACAGCACACAGCTCAAGCTGTGTGCTAATTTTCAGTCTTTTTCTCTGTGGTATGAGTTTAATCTTCCTTGGCTAATGGAACTTCAATAGGAAGATTAAAGACAATTGTGTCCTTCTTTGGCAGATCTGGTCTTTGGGTAGAGAAGAGAACGTCAGAGAAATTCCTTTCCTGCATTTGCTGCTCCTGAAGTGCTCTCAGTTTGAAGTGAAAAGCATAACATTTTAGTGTATCATCTTCTGAGGCCCAACACTATTTCTAAATTGTCTCCTATGAGTTCAGTGTTAATTCCCTGGAACCTATAACACTCATTGTACTTGATAAGCTGATAAAGTACAACGTCTGACCAGAAAACTTGACAATCTGAACCAGAGGCTCCAAAATAATGCAATGTTCTACAGGTCACTGGGTGTGTATGTTGTGTGTGTTAGGGTGACTATCTAGAATGCTGCAAAGTCTTCCTCCCAAATACCTGACATGTTACATGATCTATTCTTGAGGTAGATGCTTAGTGACTTGTCTGTCTGAAATTCTAGAAACTATTGCTCCCTAAGAGTGGCTCCCAGGAGCCATATTGGTTCTGTGTGACTGACAGCCACATAGCAGATAGCTGAAGATAGAAGGAAGACAGAATCTCCCAACTGCACATTGCTGATTGGAACAGGAAAGGTCATTTGACTCAATCTGGACAATCAAAGATCCTCCTCCAGGATTTTAAAATTTGAACTTAGAGGCTATTAATTGCTCTTGTGACTAGAATTATAACAAATCAGGTTGAAAGCTATGGATAGTCATGTAAACTGAGAAGCAGAAAGATAAGAATGCCTCAGCCAAGCAGAAAGAAGCAGATAGGAGAAACAGAAACAATCCCAAGAAGCTCCTGAGAGCTTTCTCATTCTTGATTTTGTTCTTCCCACAGATCTAGCCATTATCCTAGCCAGAGGGCCACTAATACGGCTGACAGCCTCAGTCTTTTTTGATTGTTAGTTTAGTACTTAATGCAAGAATTTTGATTATGACAAGCGGATGATTCTCAATTTTTAGTAATACACTTGATCTCTTCAGTCATTAACTCGATCAATCATATTTCCAGTTTAAATGCATTCAAAATTCATATTGAATGCATTCATATTTTACTAAGCAATATTCTTAGTAAAATGTGACACATATCTCCCAGAATATTTGTGAAAATGAAGTGAGTTAATATAAATAAAATCTGAATAACAATATCTGAAAAACACAGAAAGCACCAAATACACTTACATTTTTTAGAATTACTTATTTACATTTATATTACTAATTGTGGGAGTTTAGTTTTTTGAGCTCCCTAGATATTCTGGTTATGTTTATTGCAGCATTATTCACAATAGCCAATCTTTGGAAACAGCCAACATTCTCCACTACTGATGAATAGATTAAGAAAATGTAGTATTTATATGCAATGGAATTTTATTCAGCCATAAAGAAGAATGAAATTTTGGCACTTGCAGGTAAATGGATGGAACTGGAGAAGATCATCTTAAGTGAAGTTAGCTGAAGTTAGCCAGATTCAGAAAGCCAAATGCTACGTTTTCTCTCATATATGAAATATAGACCCAATACAAATATAAGCAAAATTTTATATACATATAAATATATACAGAACATGTACCCAAAAGTGGGACTGGTAGAGGAGACCAAGGGAGTAGGAGAAAAAGCAAAGTAAGATAGTAAATAATGATGAAGTACCTCACATCTGGTTAGGATCAAGACACAATGAAACACACTGAAAACTGTAAAAAACACAGAATAAGGAAAAGAGGCAAGGAATTGCAGTGGAAGGGGATTATGTTGACTTAAGCACAATGCACGTGCAGGTATAATACCAAGGTAAAAATCCCAGTGAACAACTGTCACCTAAACAATAAAAGACAAGAATGAAAAACAGGTCATGCTAAGGGGAGGGCATTAAAGGAGGTGGAGGGTAAAAGAACAAAGTAAAGAAGGTGAATATGGTTGATGTACTTTCTGTATAAGAATGAGTATAGAATGTTTAAGCCTATCAAAATCACCATAAGTGGGGGACTAAGGTAGAAATGAGAAAGATAGAGGGGATGAACCAATTCAGGATATAATACATATGTACATGGAAATGTCACAATGAAACTCCCTGTGTAGCTATCTTAAACAAATAGAATTTTTTTTTTCAAAATCAAAGAACAGTAAGATAAAACAGTTCCTGTTTAGGGGTTGGATATAGGGAGGAAGACGTGGGGAAGGGGTGAAGGGGGTAAATGTGGTGGAAATATTATATACTCCTGTATTAAAATGGAAAAGTGAGACCCACTGAAAGTATTCTAAGAAAGGGGTGGGAGGATAGAGGAGAATGATAGAGGGGGTGAATTTAACTGAGATATATTGCAAGCACTTTTGTAAATTTCACAGTGCACCCCCAGTACATCAATAATACAATAACAAAAATTTTTAAAATATTACTAATTGTGGGCTTTATATAAGACAAAGCAAGTTGAAAGTTTAGCTTAATTCGTGTCTTTAAAATTGAGCTTTAGTTAGTGTTTCCAAACATTATGGAGATATATTCATTTATTAATTACTTCACTCATTCCTTTAAGCAACAAGTTATTGAACACTTGATATATTCATACATATTTCTGTTTGTAGAAAGACTTTCATTAAATTGCTATCTAGGAACAATCTTATTTATGCTTCTCAACTTAAGGTTTTAATTAATAAGATGCTTTCTCCTGATTTGCATTTTAATTGCATTAATCATCCCTTGTATTTAAAGAAAATAGAACTAAGGTTCTTTGAAGATAATTCTGTAGTGTATAGCAAGATGTCAATGTTTATTTAATACGAGAAAGGGACACAATGGTGTGGACACTTTAGGCTTTATAATTACACAGGTGAACAAATTATTAAGAAGATGGACAGAATCCCACTAGGGATAGTTATGTGTGCCTTCATCTTGATCTTGCTCTAAAAAGAGGGTTCTTTGATGGTTTTGAACATTTGTTCCAACTGGCTCACTGAGTATTTGAAGCTTATGCAAAGGTCATATTTTTGGGCAAGACTTAACTCATACAGTCCAGATGGGTGAAAATACAAAGTAATGTAACTATTTTGAAGTTATACTGAAAAAGCAAGGACTTCTAGACTGCTTTTCTTGGATATTGCTTTAACTTTAGAGAGTTCCATTTAGAAATGTCCTGAACAAGTCTCAAGAGGGGCCAAACAGGACAAGAAACCATCATCATCAACAGGATACAATAAAAAGCAGGTACAGACAAATGTCTGTGTAAACATTTTCCTTGAACAATTTTGTTCTTTTAGAAGCTATTGAAAATATCACTAAAATCGACATCTACTTCCCCGGCTCAGTAACAGCTAAGAAAGTTAAGCTAGTAAACCAAAGATAGGCACTAAAACATTCCATCAGCAACTTTGACCCCTCATGAGTTGCCATAGTAACATGTGTTTAGACACATTCTGGTTTAGAAGTTTCCAAGACTCAGTCTTTGCTTTCTTTTCGAGAAGAGGCAAAAATGATGCTTTTTCATTTCTCACCCAGATGATCTCAGCTCTATTATAAGGAAATCTTTTTTTTAACATTATGCAACATATCCTTTTCTGAAATGAAATTAATAGATGACAAAGTGAATAACAATGTAATTTTTAAAAATCAATGTAACAGTCTAGCTTTAGTAATTTTAAGAGAGAAAAGAAAAGCAATTTTATTAACAATTTGCATAATTAAAATATAAGATCCAACTTAAATACATGAGGTGATATTTGAAAGTTGTTTGGAAGAATGTGAGCATTTGCAGGTCACCTAACAGTCACTATCCCTGCTCACTGAGTCTTTAGCACATTCATTATTGGTATAACCCAAAAATGCCCTCCATAAAATTTGCCCAAGTAGCTAGAACTATCCTTATTGATGACTAACTTTTTTTTTAAAGGGTAATGACCATTTCTGTGTTAGGTTTATAAAAACAAATCAACTAATCCCTAGACATAATTACCTCTGTATCAGCAATCTAGGGAGAAGAAATTTCAAGAAGATCCGCAGAGGAATTAGGTGAATTCCATGACCAGAGATTCTAATGCAAATATGGTTCATGAAGGATGAAGTTAGAAGAAAATTTAAATTCAGACTTAAAAAAAATAAAAAACCATGAACAGCAAAGACAGCAAGGGTACAATGGTAATAACACCAGAGACTAAGTTGGAGAATTTTCTGATAAGCTCAGAATTCAAAATAATGTATCCAGAAGACAGGAAGGATTGGTGTTCATCTTAGGTCAACTATGAGCGTGATGTGGATTATTGGAAACCAGAGTAAGGAGTATGAAAGTAAAGTATGAAGTGCCTCAGAACTAGAGGGTAAGTACAGTACTGAATTTTTGAAAAGTGAGAAGCTTGACATTACTATCTAGAAAACTCAGAGAGTTGATTATTTCCAGGTCTTTTGTGATGAGCAGGAAAGCAGTATTAAGGGGTAGCATGGACCTGGTTAACAGACTGTAGCCTCTGACTTAGAGCTGCAGGAGAGGGAGACTTCAGAAGTACTTGCTTTCTTTTTAAAATTTTTTATATTTTTATTATCATATTATTGTTGTACTGGGGTACATTGTGACATTTACAAAAATGCTTACATCATAGTTAAATTCATAGTTAAATACCTCCCTGCCCCTGTTCCTAGAATAGTTTCAACATGTCTCATTTTTCCATTTTCATATGTAAGTATATAGTATTTCACTATATACACCCTCCTATGTCCTTTCCTTATATCCTCCCCATCCCACTGGTACTATCCCACTGTTTTACCTTCCTGGATGACTACTGTTTTTGATAATTCTAAAAGCTATTAAACCATAATTTAAAATGACAACAGTTTAGTTTATCAATATTTATTATGCATATTGCTTACAAGTATCACATCATCCATTTTTAAAGTATCAATTGTCCCTGAACTTACAATGGTTCAGCTGACAAACTTTACAGTTGTACAAATGTTATTATGACTTCAGTAGAAATCATACTTTGAATTTTGAGTTTTGCTCTTTCCCTAAGCTAGTGATATGTCATGTCACTAGAAACTGAGCAGTGTCAGCAAGTCACATCTTGTAGTCAGCCACACAATCAAGAGAGCAACCAACCAATTCTCTACAGTGTAAAGTGCTGCTAAGCTATAATGTTTGTTAGGACAGGTTTATTTAGTGCACTTTTGATATTTTTAATTTATGATAAGTTTGTTGGGATATAACCCCAGTGTAAGTTAAGGAACAGCTGTATATCTATAATTTTCAGCTGTCTAAAATTAAGGGATAGTTATTTCTAAGGAGTTGTTCATTTGTTGTTTGTTATTTGAGTAACTGTCAATGGTTTTAGGCACTGTATAATTGTACTATGCCCTCTTTTCCAGGAAATGCTAATTTCTATTGCAAGATTTTACAGGATTATTAGTTTTTTTGTTATTATTTTACTAGCAAATCTTATCAAATATTTAGAAATTCATTTACATCAGTTCTTCTCAAATTCTTCCAAAGACTGAAGAGAATACTTTGGTATTGGGGGTTAAACCCAGGGCCTTGTGCTTGCTAGGCAAGCCCTCTACCATTTGAGCCACAACCTCAGTCCTTTTGCTTTTAGTGTGTTTTTCAGAAAGGGTCTCACACTACCTTTGCCTGGGCTAGCCTCAAACCACAATCCTCCAACCTGTGCTTCCCAAGTAACTGGGACCACAGGTGTATGCTATCATGCTTGGCTTTGGCTTAGTGAAGTCTTGATGCACCATTAAAAGTTATTGAGCTTTCTAAAGGGTGAGAAACAGAAACACTGATTGCACTGAGAGTTTCTGTACTTTCTAAAAGGTGAGAAACAGAAACACTGATTGCACTGAGAGTTTCTGTACACTGAATTATTTCTGCTTCCAGATAACTTTTGCACCAGGACAGTTCACACACCAAGAAAAATAATCCCAGTGGTATATGGGATCAGATTATTAGTAAAGGAGACCTGTTCCAGGTGTCAAGCAGTTGGTATGAAGAATAACCCAAACAAAGTGTAATAAGAAGGGTTAACTGTAAGGTTGAAAGAGGTCCATTTAAAATGTTTTTAAACTTTGATTTGGATATGATTGCAAAAATAAATTTCTCTATTTTCTAGTTTAGATGATTGATCTCATGTCCATATCTGTCTGTCTATATTCATATCCCTATGCATGTTTACAAATGTCAGTTTGTTTCTTTTCTTGTGGTAGAATATGGGATATTTTGGTACCTAGAATAAATACAAGAGATATAGCAATTGCCCTGAACCCTGCTGCCTCAGTAACCTCTTAAATGCACTGCTGTTGAAGTGACAGTTTAGTCAAAATCAACAAAAATTTTAGAAGGCCCTAGACAATTAGTTGTATTACTTAGTTAATAAAATAGCTCAACATAAAGGGCAGGGATAGGGTAGAGAAGCACCAGAATTAGTATTTAAGCATCAATACTTGACTTGAATTACCTGTTTCCTAACTGTGCCAACATGAATAAAACATGCATCTTCTATAAGCCTCGGTTATCTATAGTACAATAGGATTATAGAAAATAGTACAATAATAATATCTCCCTTATCAATGACATAGAGCTGTAAGGTCGTTCACCTGTAAAGTGCTTAGACGGGACCTAACAGGACAAGAACACAGTAAATACTGTCATGGCTCTCATAATGACATTTTGGTCAATGATGGATCACGTAATGTTTGCACAACAATGACATCATGGATCTCTCAGAAGTATCCCTGTTGTTAAGTGCATATGACTATGCTTGTTAACATTATCAGTAGGCTCTTTAGTTACATTCATTTTTATTTTCAGGGAAAATCCTGGGTAAAAAAAGGGATAGTATCTGAATGAAGTAGCTATTAGGCTAGTTTGTGACCACTCCAGAAAGAGTATTGTGAAGGAGGGGCCCCTCACATTTTCAGGAGATATAGTGGGAGATACCAAGGAATACATAGAATGTAAAAGTGAGTCAAACAATAGAAATGTTCCTGTGCCTTTCAATAAGGCCCATGAAAAAGGAGATAGCCAATGAAATGTAGCCTAACCCAAGGCATCAACTGTATATTCAATCCTGTCTTGGTGCCCTATCCTTCCTTGTCTAGTACCGCCTCTTTTTTCTTTTTTAACAGCGTGTTAATAAATTGCTTTTCTTACTCTCTCCTCTTGGAAAATTCCTTTACCAACCCGTGTCTTCAAAATCCCCATTAGATGTTGTTGGATTATATAACCTTTGCCTGCTTAGGATGCCCAGTCATCTAAAGCAAATAATTGTAAAACCAAGTTCTGTTTCCAGAAAAATTCTGGAGTCCCCCTACTGACTTGTGTGACAACATGTCTTGTGAACTATTGTGACAATTTCTAAGTTGGTCCTGAGAGTAGAGCACAGACTAAAAGTGGATCTACAGATAATGCTAAGTCTCTGATACTGTGAGAGGGAACTTAGCTTTCAGATTCAAGATTTTATCATCTATAACATTGCTTTCTTGATCTCTAGTCTCATGTTCTAAAACAAAGCAGAAATGGGATGGCTTGAGCCACTTACAGTCACCTATTAAAATGTGAACAACTTTAGGTTTCAGCTAGGTACAAGCATGTACACAGTCTTAAATCTCTGCATACCGTGAAGTGGCAAATGTTACGGATTTTATTTGCAGAAATTGTTATTTATTGGTCATCACAGAATCACTTGAAATCCATGCATAAAAATAAGGAGAAAAATAGTTTACTCTTAACCTTCAACCAAATGAGTTTAATTTGCATGCAACCAAAGTACTGAGGATTGTGTTGTGTGCAGTAGCTCTGCCCAACATCAAAGGCACAGAGATCAAAACAAAATCAAGTTCTGAGGAAGTAATTCTCTTATTCTTCCTCTTAATAGGCATGTTTGTGTTTTCTCTACTGGCATTGGTCAATGTGAGGCAAAATCAAAGTCTCTGGACATCATCTATGTTTGAATGATTCCATCTAAACTTCAGAGGTAGAGAAAATGTAGAAAGTCTGACATCTGAGAAAAAGTCAGCGACCGGAATCTGAAAGCCTGAAGCTCTGTGAAGAACGAAGGCCCTGGGTTCTGCTTCATTTTCTGTCTTGCAGAGGACACAGTTGCTATCATAGATCAGATTTATGTTGTAGCATTTCTCCTTCCCTTTCAATTTTTTTGGCACAAGATCAACATTAAAATCTCCAATGTCCTGTTAAGCCTGGCTGAGCCAAAGGACAATGACCTTTTTCATGTTCTATTGTTTGTTGGGTGGGTTTGTCGCCGTCTTCTTGTTTTGTTTTTTTCAGGGAAGGAGAATTCAGAGCCCATCAAACTGTAAGCTTCTGGCTGGGTTAAAACCAGGCCAGGGTGGCTTAAGCAGTGCTAACACTTTCAGAGATCATTTTTTGTGTGACAAAGATTGAAAGAAGCATAGAAAATAGCACAACAGGATTCAATTCACGTGACAAAAGGAAATTGTACAAAGTTTAATCCATTCCCATTACAGTCTCAAGATTGTAATCTCCTTGGCTGCTAAGCCTAGGAAGGATTTTTTTTTTTCTTCCACAATATGCATCATCAGTTGCTTTGGAAGTGGTGCTGTGGGCTGGAGGCAGGCGGCACAAGTTATATAACATGCAATTTAAGATAATGGCCTTTGAAAAGGAGAAATTAATACAAACAGACGAAGCCAACAAAGCTTCAGTCTTCTGGAAGGTGGTTTCAATCACCACTGACATTAAACAATATCACTCCCACTGAGTTGACGCTATGTTTATTATCATTTGATTTCTTGCCTAAATCGCTGCTTTCTTATCATGATGCTGCAGGGATTGCAAACTCTGTTATGACTACAATTGGTGGAAAAATGCATTCATCTTAGTGAGTAACAAGATACAGAAATGCAGCTCTGTATCTTAACCTTTTACAGCTTTTAAATATTCTACTAAAAACATTAACAAAAATGAAAGCCATAGCGTTTCCCTAATTATCACAGCCCTGTCTTTGTTCTTGTAATGATAGAATCCATACTTTCAATTTGCAGTGCTTAATAATAGCAGCTGTCTTGTCTGTTCAACTGTGGGGTTTTAGGGCTCCCATAATTATTCATTTTCACTCTCTTGGCAGTGGGTGTTTCCTTGAAATATTTCAGGCCACATCAGAAGAAAGAATTTTAAAATCTTTTAAGGGGTTCTGCTATACATAACAATATTGAATTATGCACTAATAAAATAAATTTAATTGACTTGGGGGTGCACAAGTGCTAATTAACAATACATCTTAATACTGAAAACTGATTGCCACAGACCACCAGACATACACAAATACAGACATAATAATTGTATCATTAATGTACGAAGGTTTATTGTCTCTTCCTAAAACAACATACTTTGCTTTTTCTTTATCTTCTTCCTCATTTTCTTCCTTCCTCACACTCTCCCTCCTGCTTTTCCTCTTCTTCCTTCTCTTACCCTTTACAATATTTTGGGGGGAATAAGTTTAGAAGATTTGCATAAATATCATGGAGATTTTGCTTTTCACCCAACTCTCCTCTTTTTTTTTTATTTTTTATTTTTAGAAACATTGATGGGTAGCTGAAAGTAATCGGGGGAAAATCTAGAAATCTTTCTATAGAAAATGCAAATGGCACTGCATCTTTCTCATATGCATCAAGCTAATTACAATAATAAATAAAATATGAATATTGGGAATAAACAGGGTAAATTGTTTTCCATTATTACTTATACTAAATGAAAGGTCCCTTTCATTGGGAGAGATTAAAACATGCATTCATATGTATATCACTACCAACAGCAGTGGGTTTTAGTGTTGTGGGAGCATATTGTGTTTTTCTGAGTACATTTATTTGTGTCAAGAGAGTGGTTTAAAAGACAAGGAAGGTAGTTTTATGGGCAAGGCTGTGGAGATGCTATAGAAGATAACTGACAGAGAGAGGTTTTTATGACATGACAAGGGTCAGATAGAATGTATGTGTCTGTGCGTGGTGGGGATAAGGACAGGTTAGGCAGGGATGGGCAAGTCATTACAGGATGCTCTTCAGACATTTCTGCTAGAATTTGTAAACTTTTTACTGGTTCTTAATATAAAAGAGTATGTCCTAATGATAGCACAGGGGTAAGTCCTATTGTGGGTGACTTTCTATGTTTACTTTAAATAATTCATCCTACTTTTTAAAAATCCAAAGTATTATATATTTTCTATAATTATATAAGATTAATACAGATATTAATTTTATAATTAAAATATTTATTTATGAGTCCTTGCTATTGTTATACAGTTTTGAAAATTCACAATAGCAAGAAATGATCTATAATTTCACCATTTATAGTTACCTTGAATAACTTAATGCATTTTATAATCAACTTATTTTATTCACTTCTTTCTAAATTATAATATATAACTGCTCTAAATTATGGTTTGTTATTGCTTATTTATTTGGCTTTTAAGTCAATTTGACTTTCACATCCATGTACAAGACAGGGGTTCCAAACAGTCCACAGAGAATGCCATTACTTTCTCTAAACGATATAATAATATTCTAGAAAATGCCCATCAGTATGCAGAAGCAAATATATATATAAAGCTACTAGAAAGCATCAAAGAGAACATTCCAGAAAGTTTTGACTCTGAAATACATGCACTGTTTTGCTCTTACTAAAAGGTCAATATTGTTTTACAAAGCAATCTAAGAACTCTGGTTACCAAGTGTCAACTCATCTTCCCTCATGCCATTCTTTTATAGCTGTAGCTTTTCTCTTTCCACAATCTCTACAATCATCCTTCTAAGAGAGGAGCAACCTGAGTTCCATACAGCATGTGATCACAAAGTACGTGATCATTTAGTGCTCAAAAAATTTGCCTACCAGATAAATGTTTACCTATGAGGTGGAGCAATGTCAAACATGGTCCAAAACAACTGAAGAGCCATGAGAGACTATTAGGGTATCAGTGTTACCATGCTTTCCAAGAATAAAGATCAATATCCACCAAGACCTGATTACACAGCAGTGCCAATCGCACACTTAGGAAATGCTGTCTTGTTTGAGTATGCTCCATGCAGGTGATGCTTCCTGCCTCTGACGACCAGTTGTGGTCTGGAATGGCTCTTTTGATGTCTTCTGAGAGTTCCTTAGGATATATCAAAATGTTTCTTAGATATTAGAATCAGAATGAAAGTCAGGACCCAGACTCAAGTTGTGTAGTCACTTACAAGCACTCTAGCAGGCAACTAAGTAATTCGAGGGCAGTGCAGGCCTCAAGTGTAGTACATAAAGGTATCAATAGAAATGTGAACTACCTTTTGTGTGGCATTTTTAGGGAGAGATGAGAATGTGATGGAATTACACCCAGTAGACCAGGGTATTAGAATTCCTGAAGTTTGAGGTGTCAGGCTTTAGCTGGTCAATTACCCTGTGACCTCAAGGTGGGGTACAAATGAAAAGAAAGTACAGTGAAATAAAATAAAATGAAATAATTTATAGGGGTTAGTGCACCTCATCTAGCTCAAAACTATAATTAAGAGAGTCTGTGGCTCTTTTAGTTTAAAAGTCCCAAAAATATTTCTTGAAAGCAGTGGTTTAGGATATTCATTTCAATGTAATAAATATCTGTTTAGTACTTGTAGTGTACCAAAAGCCATGTGAGAGCCTTTATTACGTACCACAGATCTGCAATGCTAAGAATTCCTGAAAAAATTACTGATCTGCCTTTGCAGCTGTCCTTAGGAAGTGGGAGCTATGACCACCCTTCTCTTTCTCTTGACTCTAGGGGAAAAAATACCATGATGGGAGATGATTAGTGGCATCTGATCAATGCTGTTCCTATACTATGACACCTCTTCTGTGAAATCCTGACTCATTCCAAAGCTTTCATTTTTGAAATAAGCCATTGGAATAAATATTTACCCCTGTGCAGTGTAACTGTCAACCCCTTCAGGTAGGAACCATCAACCCCTCTACTCCTAGAATTGATGGTTTTTATTTCTCATTCTTAAAGGAGCATTTTCCTTTAGGCTTTGGTATTCTGCTACTTCAGAAGCTTTTTCTATTTGGTAGCCATAGCTGTTTCATCACAAAAATGAATGAATGAGTGAATAAATATATAAATAAATAAAAATATAGGCACTGTGCTCTAAGAGTCGTACATCTTCCTGACAGAAAGTCAATATACAGTGGTTCTGGAAATTGAGACCATTGAGTTAAGGTTTTGTGTACCTTCCAGATAATTTCAGTTTCTATTGTCATCAATATAGCAAAAACCCTTTATGGGTCATGTCAATCTTTTGACAATTATGTTCATTCAAATGCTAAATTTTGCCCAAATGCATCTGACAGATGGAAGTCAGCTAAGTGATGGGAATTATATAAATAAATTCTGTGTATGGTAATTATTTATTGAGCTTCAAAGTGTATTATATTTGGATCCATACTGGAACAAAAGCATGGTTGTGTTGAAAGCTCATAGCAACCCTGCCATGAACAAACACGGACCAGACATCTCCTCAGCATATGTCAAGGCTTAAGTACTCTTGCTAGAAGAGTGCGACTTCCTTTTGTCTCAATTGTCTTTAATGTGGGGATGTTTAAAAGTTAGTGGTTTCTAGCTTCATACTCAAATCCAGATTCAAGAAATTCCCTTTTAAATATTTATTACCAACTTAGCCACTTCACCAAACCTGTTATTGGTGTTTTATACATTTTAAAAGTTAAGAATATAGTTGTTTAGTCACTTAAAAACCAGTGGTTTAATTTTTTAAAAATTAGCATATGTTGTATTGCAGTGAAAGTCTGTGATTCTTCCCTTCATTTTGGAAGTGTAAATCTGACTTGTTTCCAGCAAAGCTGTCTTTTTAATGATCATCGAAATGGCTCCTTTTGCCCAGGATGCGTGGCTGAATGGTGCCATAGTGATCCACCCTGTGAGGCAGAACTGCAGCATGTCTCATAGATAAAAGATAGCTACAACCCTCTACTTCATAGCTGCAAGTGTTAATCACACAGTGTGCACTTTCTGCCATCAGATCAGTCCTGATCATGAAGGTACTTGACTCTCATCTAAGAAATTTGCGCTAGGTTACCAGGTTTAGACATCCTCTTCCTACAAGTCTGGATTAGGTTACAAGGATTTTACTTTTAGTAGGAATCCATGCAGTTCTAATGCAAGTTTTCCTTTAATTTAGAGTTTTTTCATCTTGTATTCCTGGCACCAAACACAGTGATTAATGCATATCATGTTTTTAAAACCTATATTTTAAACAAAATTAAATTACAAGAAATTGAAATTTGACAGGGCAAGGGCATAGCTGTCATAGAACAGACTGTATTATACACTAGGAAGAAACACTACTGAAATCGCAGCTCTTAATATAACAGGCTTATTTCTTGGGATTATGGTTCAGACTGCTCTTCAAAGTTGCTAGTACCCAGAAAGTGACTCAGGGATGAAGGATGACCAAGATGATGTCATGCAGGGTCACCTTATGGCTGCACACTCCTGCTGTAGTGTGGCTTTCAAATTCACCAGAGAAGGAGAAGGGGAGAATGTGTGTGGAAAGGGTTCACTTGGAATTAGTACATGTTAATTTATACATAAGTCATTGATAAGAATAGTGTGTGACTCCACCAAACTGAAAGGTACCTGGAATGTGGGATACTTCTGTGCCCCCACAAAGACTGAGTATTTACTGTATTACTTAATACAGAAATATAGAGGCCTAAGCTTTCTGTACTCAGAAAATTGAATACAGAGCAGAAAAGGTCCCCAAGGGCATGTGATTGGTGGTTAGATACAAAACATTAAAACACTTTCAGATTTACCTGAGTAACTGTTAATTCTTCCAGGGTTGATGTCAGTATCTTGCATGCCAAATAACTCTCTGAATGAGAAACCATCTGATATGTGGACAATAAACCCCACTGTAAAGAAGGGGGTTCATATGACATTATTGCTAATAAAGAGTAGAGTGGGGTTCCAACAGTCAGTTTAAAAACTTGTCCCAAACACAAAATAATAATTGAACTGGTTCTTTAAGTCCAGTCAAAAACCCGATTTAAAAAAATAACATGAAACCTATGTTTTGTTTTGTTATAGTATAACAACCAGAGTCATACGCACTTAAAATTAGTAAGTTTTCCCTCTGAGTTTTAAGTAAACAATTAAAAATATTCACTTAAATATCAAAAAAGTAGCATATGCTTTTAAAATAAAATTCAAACAGAATAAAAGGAAAAGTGAAAAATTTCTTCTTTTTCCTCCTTTTCAAATCCTAGATTTTAAAATCTTTCTTGGTGTATATTCTTCCAGACTTTTGATATGTATGTGTAAATACACAGCTGCAAGCAAATGCTAAGACTTATGCTTTTATTTTCCCATAAGATAAACATGCTGGTTTTGTATAGACCTCAAGTATCATGAAAATAAGGGAGGGTCAGTACTTTTATCCCTGGTGCCAAACAGTGTCCGCCATATTGTAGCTGCTTAAATAATTACCTATGAAACAAATGGCTCTTAAATTAACTTTATGCCTTAGACAGTGTTCTATGTGAGACTTGTTATTCTTAGTTGACGCACTCATATTTGTACATGTGTATGACATAGGAGGGATAGGACAAATGTACATATGTGTAGTGATTAAATCAGTATAATTAGCATTTCTACTTCAAACATTTATCATTTCTATGCATTAGGAAATTTAAGACTCTTCTAATTATTTTGAAACTAATATATTAAATAAATAATACATTCCATTGTGTATGTACCACATTTTCTTCATTCATTCATCCTCCAATGGATAACTTGCTTGATTCCGTATCATGAGCCTTGCTATTTTTGATGGCAATATAACCTTCCATAAGATAAGTATGCTATAATATTTTGAGTCATTTTCTTTTGATGAATATTTGAGTTCTTTTATTCTTTCACTATTATAAAAAATACGGAAGGAATCATTCTTGTAGATCAATTTTCATCATAAATATCACTAGGATGAATTTAGGATTGTTGTTGCAAATGGAATAGTTAGCTCAAAGTCATGGATGTTTTAAGTGTTAGGAAACAGTGAAATTGTTCTTCACCTTTTTATAAGAATTACAGTCCCGGCCTGATGAGAGTTAATGTGCCCTCTCTCAATGTCCTGTATGATTTCAGTAGTACTAGACAACACTCCCTGACTGATTTAATCATAAATGGTTTCAGCTTCTGGTTGCAATATGATCTGCTGGCTTGCCTTCAGAAAACAGATGTTCTCTGAAAGGAAAATTATGAGATCCTGAGACACCGCATCTAATTTGTCTCATGCAAATTTTAAGCTCAGCTTACTCGATTTCAAAGGCAAATGCTTTAGCGTCAATACAGTAGTGTGACTTTAAGAACCCCCAGTATGCTTCTGCCACATGGAAATTTCAAGTCAAGCCATGATTTTATTTCCTGCATTGTTTCCTTAACTGCTCTAGCCATAATAATATTACCAGAGTTTTTAAGAAAATGAGGAACACAATCTGTCTGCCTCCAATTTGAGTGTGTCAGGTTGAATTAAGTAAGTTTAATTTTGTCAACTCCAATATGACTCTTTTACCACTCTTTTATGCATCATGAGGGAACTTCAAGTGAACACAGAGCCTAATAGCTAGGAGGATGCTTGGTTAGCTGATATGAAAAACTTGATCTTCTGGTGGCCAGTGGCAAAATCCTACAAGCCCACCTCAGGGCAGTAAGTTCAAAGCAATTACTGTTTTATAATTCCTGAGTAAATTATTTCTTTAAAAAAATTTTTTTTGATGGTGTTTGGGTTTGAACTCAGGGCCTCATGCTTGCTTAGGCAGGTGCTCTACCACTTGAGTCACTCTGCCAGCCCTTTTTTGTGTTGGGTATATTCAAGATAGGATTTCACAAACTATTTTTCCAGGTTGGATTTGAATTGTGATCCTACTGATCTCTGCCTCTTGAGTAGCTAGGATTACAGGTATGAGCCACTGGCCCCTGATTTGACTCAATTCTTGAGTAGTGTAATTGGTAATACACTCCTCACCTTTATCTACATACACACCCCAGCTCTTCAGTTCACTGTGGTAATTCATTTTCCTTAAAGGAACAAAGGAAAACTAATTGAAGTCAGTTCCTTTGCACATGTACACAGGAATCAAACTCTAAGCTAGGATGAGAGTCAAGCTGCAGTTGCTTTCGGGGAAAGGCTGAAACTTCCTCTCATTGAAGGGTTTGCAATGGATTTACAAGGGAGTGAAATGCTCATGCTTTACTCAGCTACCAATGATAGAGTCCTTTTCTTATTTCACTTCAAATGAGGAACATTTGGATGTAGCAAAGAACGGACTTTGACATCGTTAGAAAGTGGAATCACTTGGCTGGGCTTGTTTCCTGTGTTTTCATAGCACAGTTTCAAAGACAGTGTAAAGCCAACACACACTTAAAATTCTTGGTCTCCATCAAAACAAATCTGCCATTTCCTGCTTTACTTGAACAGTGAGGCTCATTACAGCACTAAATTTGAACCTCGTTTGAGAATAAAATCTACACCTGTCTTTAGATCATTTAGAAAAAATAATACTCTTATTTTACAGTAAATGCTGCTGTATGCAAACTTGAAATCTGTGGTTAGTACTAATACTAAAACTGATACTTGATAGTCTGATGTAATATGAGGAAGATAATTTACCTCTGTGTTCTTTCCAGCTTCTATAATTAGATAAATTACAACTGAAGTCTTTTCTACAAAATACCTGACCAACACACTTTATAACTATCAAAGTAGTCAAAAACAATGAAAGTCTGAAACTACCAGTCAAAAGGACATGACACCTAAATGTAATGGGATCCTGGAACAGAAAAAGTACATTAACTTAAAACTAAATAAATCTGAATAAAGCATGGAAAATAAATAAAACAGACTTACCTTTTCAAGCTTAATTTACTCATGTTGTTAATTTAATGCATAATTAATTAAAATTAGTCTTTAGTAACTTTTATAAATTTAGTCTGAAGAAAATGCTACTAACTTATTCTTTTCCTTTTCTAAATGGAGGCTCTGTGAAGCAATACTAAAACTTTACTCATGTATTCAATAATTATTATTCAGTGTGAGGCAGTGCTCCAGGTACTTGAGCTACATTAACAAAAAAATCTTTACCCTTGTGGAGCTTACATGCTTATTGGGAGACGTGGGAAATAAGCCCAAAAGAAGGGTACACTTTGTTGGAAGTAGTACATATGATAAGGAACAGGATTGAAAGTGGGTTAAGGGTTGTAATTTTAAATATGGTGATCAATTGTGAAGTTACCATTTGAGTGAAATCTGAGAGAAGTGAAAAAATTAGAAGGAAGTGGGGAAAGGCTGAATTCTTTGGGGCAGTTGATAATAAATGTTAATGTCTTCTATTTACAGTTTTTTGACACCTGAGAAAGAGCAAGGCAGGGAACTGTTCTCCTGCCTTTTAATGCATTTAGCAATAGTGGGAAACCCACTCTATAATTTTATATGCATTCTTTTTGGTAAACCATGCATTCAGCCAGATAGGAACTCAGACATTAATTTTCATTTGCATCTGAATTCATAAAAGTGAGCTTCTTATTTAAAATATAATTATATCTAGAAATTAATGTTTTGTACTCACTATGCACAAAATTTTATTTTTTCTGATCTCAGGAGAAGGCACTATTATCCTGAATTTAGAGATAAGAAAACAGAGGGGCGAGACGTTAAACAGTCAGGCTCTAAGGTCAGAGAGTATACTAGTGACTCAGTCAAGAACTGGACTTGGTTCACTCTGAAGCTTGCACTAAAATAAAATTTCAAAAACCTAGAATAGTCTCTATGATATGGCTTTTCATTGGTTTTTTTTTATCTGTACCCTTTATTCATTCCACATATAGAGTTGCTTTCATTTATTGAATTCTTCCTGTGCATTAGAGATTACATTATGTATTCCACATATAAAATCTTGTTTCCTCTTAATTACATTATATTAGACAAAAGAATACTGAAGCCTATGGATGTTGAGTAAGCCTTCTGTCTGTAAGTGCCACAATGGATGTTGAGGCCTACTTGCTGGTTCAGAGTCCTCAAAAATTCTAGGTAAGGATCTATCTTAGGAACTTAGTCCCAAGAAATTAATGGTCCATCTGAACAAGGCAAATTTAAGGTGTGGGCAACTCAATGCAGAGAAACTGAAGCAGATACTTTAAAGTGACAGAGGCCAATAGGAGAAGGGTACCAGGAACTAGAAAAAAGGTTAGTTCGAGAAGAATTAATTTAGAAGGTAACACACATATACAGGAAAGCAATGCAAATCAACTCCCTGTATAGCTATCCTTATCTCAACTAGCAAAAGCCCTTGCTCCTTCCTATTATTGCTTATACTCTCTCTTCAACAAAATCAGAGATAAGGGCAAAATAGTTTCTGCCTGGTAGCAAGGGGGATGGGGGGGAGAGGGAGAGGTGGGGAGGAGAGGAAGGGGGTGGGGGGAAAGGAGGGAGTGGGGGAAGGAGGGAGAAATGACCCAAACATTGCATGCACATATGAATAAAAGAAAAAAAAATAAGGTGCGGACAAGAAGTGAGTATCTCAGATTATAAGAGTCAGAAAGACAGCAAAAATTGCCAACTGTGGACTGTTTGAAAGATGACCCATGGATCAAACACACTGCATGTCAGAACCCATATGCCAGTAAGGGACCTGGACTCTCTAGATGGTGTATCTATATAAATCTATCCTTACTGGGAAGTATGGGACAAAACCTACTCTCTCAGGGCTGAAATGTCTCTTAGTGTCCCTGGTCACAAAAAGGAGCTGGGAAACTGAGATGAAAAAGGGACTGTCAATCAGCACCATGTGTACCTCTGGATACAACAATCTGTTGATAACAGAAACCCCAAGTCATTAAGAACACCTTTAAGGAAATAGGTTTGTGTGCAGTACATGATAAAAAAGCTTTTCCCTTAAAACTGTTAAACTGTTCGTCTCAAGCACTTGATCTAGTAAGTTTTATGAACCTTACTAGAGGATGTACTTTTTGTGGAATTCTCATTTCCTGACAACCCTGGATAGATCAGGCATAGCTGTGATAATGTTCATCTCTGTGTATTATAATGAAGCTGCCATGGTAACTCCAGAAGTCACTTTAAAAATGTGCAATTTAAAAGTTCATTTCTTAGAAAAAGATTAGCACAGCTGTAACATGCATAATGATCTAATGAGACCTGAAAAGAACACTCTGATAAAAAATATATAGTCTGCTCAGATTTCACAATTACACAGTTCTCCTGAGAATGACGTGGTCCATCCATGACTTCCCTAATCAATGAAACCAGGGGAACGTTAGGTCAGAAACTTAATTAAATTTTGATGTGTGTAACTCAGCCATAGAACTCCGTCAGCCCCTACTTAGCTCATGATACTGCAAAGTAAATCACAGGAGCCCTTGTGTAGAAAATTTTATGTACTTGTCATTTTCATAATTTAAGGAGTTAGGTATAATAAATGTTTCCAGCACTAGTTATTTAGGATCTGCTGACAGTCCTTTGATGATTGGTCACAGAATTTCAGACTGGGAAGGAAACAAATGTGACAGTTGGGAATTAGGTACATTTACAAATTTAAGCCCTCCTTCTTTAGCCCCACCCACCCACATCTTGTGGTGAGACAAGGTATAAATCAATAACCCTGGTCTCTGTATGGGGCTATGGAAAGCATTTATCTTCTTTTTTTCTAAGGAAGAGTACAAACTTGTAAAAATTTAATTGTGTTTTGGAGCTTGGAGTATAGGTGATTGACAAAGCTCCCTGGCATTTTCAGGAAGACCCTGTCTCTGGAACCTCAGGAACACCAGAAGCAAACATCTCTGGAGGTGCTCTGTGACATACTCTTAAAGTAGCATGTTTTATTAGAATAACTTTCCTAGTGTTTTCCTTAAATGTTTATAATTTAGGATCAGAGCCATGGCTACAGATTCAAGTAAGTCCAATTTAATAAAGTTAGAGTAGAAGGCTTTTGGTGACCACAGGCTAAGAGATGAATTCTTACCTACATATAGAATTCTGCATTGCTCAGAAAATGGTGCTTTATAAAGTTTAAGTAAATATTGACCTCATTATTGCTTTTTAAAGAAAACTAAACTACCTAATCAAGGAGTTCCATTTTCCTACTTACAGCTTCCTTTCTAAAACACTCAATAATTATTTGATTACCAATTTCACTTATTTCATTAAAGAAAAAAATAATGAATCTGTCTTAATGATACCCCACTCCCACTCCACTTCTCCATTCCTGGCACATCAGTTGAATTGGTTGACTTTGTGGAGACAAAAAAATTGAGGTATTTTCAGTTACCACTTTTGACTTCATGTCAGATCAGAATTACCATCAAAAATGATTTGGGACCTCTCAACAATTTCTAGACATGTTGGGGACTCTGCAATCAGATAAAGGTGGTCAAGTTTCCTTGAAACTGATTCTATGTAGTAGAAAATCAAATTAGGTCAGTCTGTCTATTGAATAGGTATATGGGCATATTTGGTTGCCTTTGGCCTGAAAACAATGACAGTAAACATTCCATCTCTACACAGATTTAAACTGGATCTTTCCTAAGCAACATGCCTAGTTTCTTTACTTCTATAATTTCAACACTGTGTCAGCAGGGGTTCTGTTTAGCAGATAGATGCCATTGCCAGGGAACTTGGAGTCACCACTATTTCAATGATTCATTTTATCCACAAGCTGATAATGGTTGTAGAAACTTCATCCATATTTAAGAATAAACATACATAAGTATGCTTCCATACTTAATGGGTATCTTGTTCTAGGCTGTGTTTTGAGGGTGAAAACTATAGAATTTCTCTTTTGAGGGAACTCAAATTTCCCACATTTACCCACACCCAAAGGTTTTCCAAATTTTGATTTTCATTGACTTTCAACCACACTATTGTTCCCTTCCATGGTTTAATCAGAAGATCTTACAATTTATTTCATACAATAAAGAGAGTAGACACATGAAACTATAGATTTCCTCTACTTCAATCCCTTCTACATCAAAATTTATATTTTAGAAGAACTTAAGTCAGTTCCTTACTTTCAGTGCTTTTCCCAGCTCCTGGTAATTCATTGACACAGCCTGCCTCATTCATACCCTTCTGCCTCTGAAGTCTGCCATTCAGCAGAACATTATTCCATGTTTATCTTGCAGAAATGCTTAATCAAATACCAAAACCCACTGGATATCTATTCCTTCCTGTATCTTTGATTTCCTTTTTTCTCTGCACTCTATCCTTAGCCTTCAAATAAATATGCCATCTTTAAGTAAAAATAACTCTTCTTTAATGTTATTTGTTTATAATGATATCACAATTTTCTCATCTCTCCATATCATTGAAAGGTGTACAGTAGGCAGCTTCATTTTCTTTAAATATAGATTTCAGACAGGAGTAGTAATACTTATATCAGACAAAGTAACTTCAAATTTACATTAGTCAAATGAGACAAAGAAGGTCACTTCATACTATTAAAAGGAGCACTCATTGTCAGTGCACCCAACTTCATTAAACCTACACTAAGGGACTTAAAATAACATAAAGACCACAACACAGTGGTAGTGGGAGACTTTACCCCTCTATCACCAATAGATAGGTCATCCAGACAAAAAAATCAACAAAGAAATCCTAGAACTAAATGATAACATAGATCTAATGGAACTGACAGATGTCTCAGAGTATTTCATGCTGCAACAGCACAATATGCATTTTCCTCAGCAACCCAAAGAACTTTCTCCAAGACAGACCATATCCTAGGGCACAAAGCAAAGTTCAACAATTATAAGAAAACTGAAATAACTCCCTGCATACTACCTGAGCTCAGTGCAATAAAACTAGAACTCAACAACAAAAGTAGTAGCAGAAAATACACAAACAATTGGAGGTTGAACAACCTATTGCTCAATGATCAATGAGTGGTCATAGAGGAAATAAGGGAAGGAATCAAAAATTTCTTGGAATTTAATGAAAATGAAAACACAACCTATCAAAACCTATGGGACACAGCAAAGGCAGTCCTAAGAGGACAGTTTATAGCCATGAGTGCATATATTAAAAGGACAGATAGACCTCAAATAAATGACCTAATGCTACATCTCAAACTCCTAGAAAAACAAGAACAAGCTAGACCCAAAACAAGCAGAAGGAGAGAAATAATAAAAATAAGGGCTGAAATCAACAAAATAGAGACCAAAAAAAAAACCATACAATCAATGAAAGAAAAAGTTAGTTCTTTGAGAGCTTGTTTGGAGGTTCTAGCAGGGGAGCGCAGCTACTTGTATACCCTTGACCGAAGA
Organism: Castor canadensis; assembly: GCF_047511655.1. Lineage (NCBI taxonomy): Eukaryota > Metazoa > Chordata > Mammalia > Rodentia > Castoridae > Castor > Castor canadensis. The sequence continues at coordinate 129,917,607 of NC_133393.1, read as the reverse complement.
ACGGTCCTCCTCTATTGGGGATGATCGTCCTCTTCGACTGAGCACGCAGCTTCAGGAGGGACGAACATGGAGCCGTGAGGGAGGAAGGGGACACCCGCCTAGCCAGCCAGATCAGCCAAATCAACCCTGGCGATCAATGGGGTGACAGATGTCTCAGCCAGATCACCCTCACATCCAAAAGTTAGTTCTTTGAAAAAATAAACAAGATTGACAAACCCCTGGCAAATCTGACTTAAATGAGGAGGGAAAAGTCCCAAATTAGTAAAATTGGAAGGGAAAAAGGGGAAATAACAACAAATACCAAGGAAATCCAGGGATTCATCAGGGACTACTTTGAGAACCTATGCAAATAAGTTGAAAAATCTAGAAGAAATGGACAAACTTCTAGATACTTATGACCATCCAAAACTGAACAAGAGGATATTCCTAAACTGATCTATAGCATGCAATGAATTGAAGCAGCAAGAGTCTCCCAAAAAAGAAAAGTTCAGGACCTGAAGGAACACTGCCTAAGTCATTTTATGAAGCCAGTATTACACTCATCCCAAAACTGGACAAGGATACATCCAAAAAGGAGAACTACAGGCCAATCTCCTTAACAAACATTGATACAAAAATCCTCAATAAAATAATGGCAAACAGAGTCAAACAACATGTAGGAAATATCATACCACATGACCAAATTTGCTTCATCCCAGGGATTCAGGGATGGTTCAATATACACAAATCATCAATACAGCATATCAACAGAAGCAAAGACAAAAACCACTTGATTATCTCAATAGATGCAGAAAAAGCCTTTGATAAGATCCAACACATTTCATGACAAAAGCTCTGATGAAACCAGGAATAGAAGGAATGTATTTCAACATGATATATGACATACCTATACAGCCAACATCATGCTTAATGGGGAGAAACTGAACTATTTCCCCTAAAGTCAGGAATGAGACATGGGTGCCCACTCTCCCCACTCTTATTCAACATAATTTGGAATTCCAAGTCAGAATAATAAGGCAAGAAGAAGAAATGAAAAGAATACAAACAGTTAAAGAAGTAGACAAACTATCCCTACTCACAGGTGACATGATTTTTTACCTTAAAGACCCAAAACCACCATCTAAAAACTCCTAGACATCATAACAGCTTTAGAAAAGTAGCAGGATACAAAATCAACTTACATAAATCAGTACCCTTTATGTACACCAGCAATGAGCAGATTGAGAAAGAACACAGGAAAACAACTCCATTTATAACAGCCACCAAAAAAAATCAAATACCTAGGAATAAAATTAAACAGGACATGAATGACCTCTACAAAGAGAACTACAGACCATTGAAGAAAGAAATTGAAGAAGACTGCAGAAGGTAGAATGCTCTCCCATGCTCATGGATTGACAGAATCAACACAGTTCATTTGGAAACACAAAAGACTGCAAATAGTCAAAACAATACTGAGCAAAAAGAGCAATACTGGATGTATCACAATACCCAACTTCAAACTATACTACACAGCCATATCAATAAAAACAGCATGGTACTGGCACAAAAACAGATATGAAGACCAATGGAACAGAATAGAGGGTGCAGATATGAATTTACATAGCTATGCCCACCTAATTCTTGACAAAGATGCCAAAAACATACCATGGAGAAAATACAGCCTCTTCAACAAATGTTGCTGGGAAAAGTGGATATCTACCTGCAGAAAACTGACCTGAAATCTTGAAGCTAGTACAGGAAAGAGCAGGGAATACACTGGAAGCAATAGGCACAGGAAAAGACTTCCTCAGTAGAACTCAAGCAACTCAGCAACTAAGAGAAAGGATGGATAAATGGGACTACATGAAACTAAAAATCTTCTACACAACAAATGAAATGGTCTCTAAATTGAAGAAGCCACCCAAAGAATGGAAGAAAATCTATGCTAGCTATACATGAGACAAGGGACTGATAACCAGAATGTACAGGGAACTAAAAAAACCAAACTCCCAGAAAATCAATGACCCAATAAGGAAATGCACAACTGAACTAAACAGAACTTTTTCAACAGACGAAGTCCAAATGGCTAAAAAACACATGAAAAAATGTTCACCATCCATGGTTAGAAAAAAATGCAAATCAAAAACAGACTAAGATTCTACTTCATTTCTGTTAGAATAGCTACCATCAAGAACACCAACAACAACAGATGTTGGTGAGGATGCAAGGAAAAAGGAACCCTTATACACTGCTGGTAGGAATGTAATCTACTACAACCACTATGGAAAACAATATGGAGGCTCCCTGAAAAGCTAAACATAGATCTGCCATACAGCCCTGCAATACCACTCCTAGGGATATACCCAAAGGAATGTCAGTCAGGTTTCTACAAAGGCACCTGTACATCCAAGTTTATTGCAGCATTATTCACAATAGCTAAGCTGGAAACAGTCACAATGCCCCACTACTGATGAATGGTTTAAGAAAACATGGTATTTATACACAATGGAATTTTACTCAGCCACAAAGAAGAATGAAATTTTGTCATTCTCAGGTAAATGGGATGGAACTGAAGAACATCATCTTAAATGAAGTTAGGCTCAGAAGGCCAAAAATCACATGTTCTCCCTCATATGTGGATCATAGACCTAAAACAAATGGAACAATATTATTGGGCACAGGTCACACTAAGGGGAGACCACACACAGGAGGGATAGGACAAGGAAAGGAAATAAAAAACTTGAATATGGTTGATGTGCTCACTGCATAGGAACAAATATACTGACCAAGACCACTATGGGAAGGGGACTACTGAGTAGTGAAGAGGGTCGGCAAAGATTAACCAGTTTGGGTGGTAATACATTTATGAATGGAAACAGCACAAGGAATCTCCCTGTATAGCTATCTTTATCTCAAACTAGCAAAACTGCCATGTTTTTCTTATTATCTTTTATGTATCTTCTTCTACAAAATCAGAGAACAGGAGGGCGGAACTGGTTCTGCCCATGGGAGGGGGAAGGAATGTTGGCACTGGGGAGAGGGAGGAGGTGGTGGAGAAAGGGGTAGGAAGATGAATAGGGTACAAATGATGTACTCACATGTATGTAAATGCAAAAATGATACCTGTTGAAACTTTTCTAGGAATAGGGGTGGGGGTGTGAAAGAGAGCAGTGGAGGGGGTGAATTCAAGTATGATATATGTGATACATTGTAAGAACCTTTGTAAATACTCCAATGTACCCCCAATCAGCACAACAATAATAATAAAAACACTTGGAAAAATTCTTAAAAATTGTAAAATAAAACATGAAACACCACTCAGAGTCCCACCACATAGAAAGATACTATGATGAAAGCTTACCTGAGCCACTTCTGGAGTTAGACTAGTTTTCAATTCTGGCACCATCACATTCCAGTTGTGTGACTTTGGCCAAGCAGCCTTACCTCTCTGTGTCTTTGTTTTCCTTTATTGAAACTGTATGGCAGTAGGAAATTGCTGTGAAAGATACACAGGTAAATGTAAATGCATAAAAACTAGCACTATAAAATAAAACAATGTTGATAATTTTAACTAGTAGTTATAGCCTTTTCTCTGCACATATACTTAAATAGGTTTTTATTTGGGATCTTGCTGTACAAATTGTCTTAAAAACTTGGAATTCTAACTTGACAGTGTTGTGTGTCTCCACCTTTTAAGTCTTTGTTTACTCTTCATCTGTGGCATGGCTTGGGCAGTAGCCATGTTGTCAGGGGCGAACTTGACAAAATGTCCCACAGACTTTTTAAGTCCTTACTACTAACTACTTCCCTCATCCAAATGTCTTAGCTTCACTGACACTATTCGCTCATTGTTCCTTTCCACACATCCTGGTCTCCTTATAGGATGTATACTCCCAGCTGTTCAGGATTCCTTTCAAGAACAGTAGACATGTATTTTCTACTTCATGCTCTATTTCTTCCTTTGCATATTCCACAAATCCTTCAAACTTTATATTTCAAAAGTAACCTCACTTTTTCCTGAAAAAAAAAAGTCTTGATTCCATTGTTCATCCAACCACAGTTAATGGCATTATCACCCACCCATTCACCCATTTAAGTCATTTTAAAAAGTCTTCTTTTCCCTTGAGGATGTTCTCACTCAGCTTTAAGTTCTGTAGAACTGAAGACATCTACATCCTCCACACCTCCAAATTTTACTCTTATCATTCCTATCTTAACCAGTGGTACCCAAATCCATCTGATTTTTTCCAGCCAGAAACAGTAGTTTTTTAGACTCTGAATTTCATTTCTTCCTCCTCTTCAGCTAAACATGGCTTGTTTTCCTGAGACCTTCTGCCTTCCTCCTTATCTCTTCTGCCCTCCTTTATCATGTCCTGCTTGTGTTGTTGCAGTTGCTGCTGGAGTGAGTTGAATACTATATGACAATAATTATTATTCTACCTAGAATAATAATTTCACCTTATTTGAAAATAAGACCATGCAAAAGTTCTTAAAATAAGGATAGAGATAAGGTCACACTGGATTAAAATGAATCTTAAATTTGATGTCAAGGTGCTATAAAAGGCAGAAAAGGACACACAGAGGCACATACAGAGAAAGAGACCACATAAAGATGGAGGCAAAGATTGGAGTGATGCAGCCACAAACCCTGGAATGCCAGGGTCCACCAGAAGTTATGAAAAACAAGGAAGATTCTCCCCAATAGCCTTCAGAGGAAATATGGCCATGCTGACACCTTGCTTAAACTTGTATTGTTGTAAATCACCAAGTTTGTGGTAATTTGTCATGGTAGCTTCAGAAAACTAATACACCTCTGAAATAGTTTTCCACATCAGTCCACTTTCAATGAGTCAGCCAGAGCTTTCAGACGATACCATGTCTCTGATTCATATCTTTCAATACAACACAGACGAGCTCTTCCCAGCCTGGCCCCCTGCCTTTCCCTATTCTCTTTCTGTATTCTTTTACTTGTCACTCCTGATTACTTGTCATTCTCACACATAAGTTTTGCCCCATACCTAAATCCTTTTTGAATTCTGCCTTTCTGCTCAGAAGACCCTCATCACCCTTGTCCTTGTGGTTATCCACCACAACTCAGCCCACATGCCACTTCTGTGTACTCCTTCATGACTCTTTTCTGTCACGGCCAGGTCCTGTATTTTCTCCTGTGATTATATTCACCACATGTTGTAATTGTTTATTAATAATCTCTAATTCATCTTTATAGTCCCATTATTTTGGAAGAGGGGCAAACACATTGTAGGTACTCATTGTATGTTTGTTGAATGAAATAATTCCCTCTTCCTCATAACTTAACATAATTAAAGGTATGTTACTTTTAACTTAAAAGATTATGTTTAACCCTTCCCTCTCAATCTTACTATCTTGGTTTAAGTCATTATCTCTCCTAACTGGTTTTCTTGCTTGTCACCCTTTCTCTCCATTTTGTTTCTCCTTCTGCCAGTAATAACCTCTCTTCTCTTCTCCTCTTCTCTTTTCTCTTCTCTCTCTCCTCTATCCCTCCCTCCTTCCTTCCTTTCTTTTTTTCTTGAATCATGGTCTCACTATACAGTCCAGGCTGGTTTTGAACACGTGGTCCTCCTTCTTCAGCCTGCTGAGTACATTAATAGCATCATTCTAAAACCCATCAATGGTCATGTCATTCTCTCAGCTGAAAATTCAATACTTTCCCATTGGCTTCAGAAGAAAGTCCAAACTTTATCCTGAATCATAAAGTTGTTCCTACCTTTCTTGCTTCATCAAGAATACTACAGACTGTTCCAGTAGATTTCCTAAAACCCTTAAGCCTATCTATGTTTAAGTCTTTATATCTTTGTTCCTCCATTTTCTCTCCTGGTGGAGTCATCTTATTTTATGAGGTCTAATGATACCTCTTCTTAGAAATTCTTCTTTGGTCCTGGGCAGACATGAGGAAGCATATTGCTCTTTCTTTCTTTCTACAGTTCCTGTAGAATTTTGCCCCTACCTCTTCATTAGACCTCAGTTAGGTATAGCAAGGTTAACCTTATCTGTGTGTGTCTCTCTCTTCTTCTTTAATCTGTCTCCACACAGATTGAAAGGGCTTTGGAACATGGAACCTTCTTTGTAGTCCATATAGCGAGCACACCATCTCAAAACTACTAGGTGTTTAGTGAGTATCATTTCAGAGTTGGCTAATTTATTTTTTTCCTGTTAAGGAGTTTGCTAATTTGGTTCTCAACTATATTATACAACATGCAAATACATTCATGTGATTTTAAAACATGTCATTGATTCTTTATACGAAAGCTTCTAAAACACAATAACCCAAAGAGCAAGTTATAAACAAAATTTGTGAGCTTGGATTTGGAAATGTTTGTTTGTGAAGGTATGTTAATGGACTAGGACTCCTGGAGTCACCCTGAGTCTGAGTTCAAATACTGGATCTAGCAGTAGGTGACCTTGAACTAGTTACTTACCTTATTGTTTTGCTGTGAGTTCGTTTCAGAATGGGGTTAATGAACTTACCTTATGTAATTGTGGTTGTGAGGATTAAATCAATGAAAACAGGCAGAGTGTTTTAAACTGGGCATGACAGACAATAAGTACTAAATGTTAGCTGTGGCATTTATGGAACGTCCCCCAATGGCTTTGATTCATGCGTTTCTTTTTGTGAATCTACCACTGAGAAAAATATGGATTATTTGCTTGTCTTCAGTCCTTGCAGTCTGATATTTGACATAAATAATGTATTCATTACTATAAACTTCAACTACTAGAGTTTTTGGGATAGATAATGCTGATGTAGTGATATTATTCCAGGGGTGTATTCCCAGGGTGATATTGTTTGGCTGGTTATTATTTAAACTGCCTACTTATATTCTAGTATATAAGAAATGTGTAGAGTTCAAATATACTGGTAAAAATGAAAGAAATTTTCATTTACTAAAGCTATAATCAAGACAGAAAGCATTAATTAAGTAATTACTTAAGGGAATAAAAATGTTCATATTGAGTTTGCTAACTATTCCTGCCCACCAAGGCATGCCTAGAGTTCTGTCTTTAGTTACAACATATGCAAATACTTACATAATTAGAGAAAACTCTGAGTTTCCTTACTTCTGAAAGAAAACAGTGGTTCAAGAAAAGAAAACAGTGGTTCAAGAAAATAAAACTCGAAATAAACTTTGTTCACTTTGGTAGTGCTAAATCACATCATTGGTGGTGTGTGAGGGCACTCAGTGGATTTGTTTTGTGAATATGTGCTTGTGTTTTAACTCAATCTAAAACAAGACTAAAATCAAATTTTATTCCTAAGCGCACTCTGTACTCATTATTTGAAAGATGTTTTAGAAGTGTGTTAAAAAATGAGTTTTAGTCTCTCTCTCTCTCTCTTTGTGTGTGTGTGTATTTACATCCAAAATTCCTATGACACATTGATTTCTCCTTACTACTTTCTGTCTTCTACTGGTGGTATTAAATTCCTTTGGCCTATCACGTCTCCAAGGCATACACTAATACTGAAAGAATGAGTTACCCTACCCTTGAGTATGTATAAGATTGATGATGGACACACAGACCATTTCTCTCATGTAGTTCTCTCTTTAGGTCATTACTAAAAATTTGGCAATCAAAGGCACATGAAAGACATAGATGAAATAGTCTTCATTCTTTTTATCAGTGGAAACAGAATTTCTGATTTAAAATGGATCTAGAAATAGACATATGCTTCACTGAAATATATTCATAACTGTCTAAAAGACATAGTATAAGTGATAAACTGAGCATGAAGCAATATAAACTAGAGGTGCCCATATTCTTCAAGTCATTTAAGGCTTCTCCCATCTTCCAATCAAGCGTCATTAAGTCAGTGCAGATTGATGAGTGTTAATCTCTTGCTTAAACATTCCAGAAAGGAAAATGCTTCATTCAGGGGGTAATCATTACTTACGTACATACACATATGCATATATATGTATAACATATAGTATTTGAGAAAATTAAAATTAAGATTTAACTTGATTTGACCTCATACTAAACATTTCCTTATTTTTTAATTCTTACAACACATTCTCACTACAATCCTGTAAAACCACTATCATTATTCCCATTTTATAGAAAGAAAATAAATGAGGCAAAGTCTTCTCTACATTCTACAGGGTGATTACAAAAACATTTTTATTTTGTTGTTTATTTAATGACAGAATTTTTCCCATCTATCTATCCAAGTTATTTTTAAGGTGTAAATCATTTCTTACAAAGCTATTTTGAGTGGAGGAAAACTCTCAGATGGCATAGTTTTTCTTACCTTATCATCCCCCCCACAATAAAGTCCCTGTTTTAATAAAATCTATTTATGGTCACACTCCATTGCTACCCTCTCATACCACAGATTCATTTTGACCCTCATTGTCAGAATTTCTGTATGTGTACGTCATTTCACTTGAAATCCTTGGTCTTCATGCTTAAGTTTGTTGACAAGTGTAGATGCATCTTCCAAATGACTTGGGGAACAAACTCAGGAGCTTTCCAGAAGCTGAGCTAACTGCGTCCTGAGGTAGTTCTCTGGTATCCATGGTCAGCTTAGTTTGGCTGCTTTCCAGAGCCTGGAATGAGATACAAATGTTCCCAGGTAGTTTTGTCAAGCCCTTATTAAAAAAGACCCACTGAGTTGTAGAGCACCTACTGAGCAAGTGCAAAGCCCTGAGTTCAAACCCCAATATGACAGAAAAAAAAAGTTCTGAATGTCACCTTTAATTAGAGTCTTCATCCTTCATGTGCCTTCTTTTAATCCCTATCCCACCCTTATCCTAATTTTGTTCTTTCTTCTTCTGATCTGATATTAACCACTTGGTGTGTGAAATGACATTACTTTCTCAGTGGCTGAAGAACAGACCATTACTTCTGTACCCCCTGGTCTCTTATCAGGCCTTCCCTGTAATTGCTCTTTTGCTCTAGTTCTCCTTCAGAACAAAAGGAGTTTTCCCTAATATGCTCAATAGATGCTGCTTCTCAATGCCATCTTCTCAGAGCGCCTGAAAGTGCTCTATTGTGGAGCCTAGCATATATGCTTGAATATACAAACATAGTAATGCTTCTTTTCTGTATTGACTTGCGCTGAAATCTGTGCCTCTACTAAATAAAACACTTCACAATTCCAGTCTCAGGCTGCCCATGTGCTGAAACATTTGTGTCTCCTTTAAATGCATCAGGACTTCCCAGGTTTGCCTCCAACAATATTTTAACAGATAGTGCACTGCCAAAACCCGATCAAATGCTTTCCAAATCTTCTTGACAGCATTATTGATGACAGATGGTGAGCCTCCACATTTCACCAACCATAGGACAGTATTAGAAATAACACTGCCTCAGTAGGATTATGCAGTAGGACAGCATATGTAATTCCTGTTTTCCTCTTGACCCCTGCAACAACATAAATATTTAGAAGAAGTCCAAAATATCAGAAGAACTATAATTGCACATGGTTTTATGTGGACTGTTTGCTTCTGGTACCTTTAGCCAAAGGGAAATTATTTGTTTTCTTTTCATAGCAATCATAAGTGTCATTCCACTATATTTGTAATTCCCATTCTCAGAGGTTACTAAAGAAAGGCAGCTAATTTTCCATGAGTGAAAACAACCTGAAAATAGATGTACTCAGAGCTTGAAAATGCAATTTCTCAGAAGTGCACTGTTGTTTCCAGTTAGGAATTTTTTTAACCCAAAGTAAAATGATGTATTGCTCTTCCTAATTGCTGTCTTGTTCTTTGTGAATGTTAATACTTGATCTGTAAATATCAAAAAGGCAATTAATATTGCACAAAGTGTAATACTAATTCATCTGCTTGTGTAAAAAATTAAAAATTGTGGTCCATTTGTAAATTTGAATAAGTTTCTTGGGCATCAAATTATGCTATCATAATAAATAGTTTTCTGTGAATGCTTATCATATTTATAATTTAAAAATATACTCAAATATTATTTTCCTAGATTATAAACTCCTTGTAGGCAAAGACTATGTCTGTTCTGTTCACATTTGAATTCCTAGAAACAAAAAAAATCATTCCATTGGACTATAAAAGTCTACACAATCCAGTGTTTTCCCTGTTGCCTTGATAAGTGTATGATGACTCTCTGGATGAATAGATAGACGGTGTATAACGACCAGGTTAATCAAGGGCTAAAACATCCAGCTTTACAACGTCCATCTTTTTCTGAGGAAGGATGTAGTGAGAGTTGATGGCTCTGGTGGATAAAAGCCTGACTTTGGCTTTGGCTATACTTAGATTTCTTATCAAAAGTGAATGTTTCTCTTTTAATATTTAAGACCTCAATTTCCTCATCTATAAAATGGGGATAATAATACTTTCTACAACAGAAAAATATGGAGCAGTATAGTGAAGATGCTCAGCACACTAGCTTCCTGGTATTTGAATTCATGTTTTACTACATAACTATGTGATCTCACCCAAAGATTTTGTGAGAATTTTCTAAGTTGCCACTTTTAAAACACTTAGAATCTGGAGCTTAGTAAGCACTCAAAACAAACATGAGTTATTTTCATTGTACAATACTATTTTTTCTTTCTTAAGCAGATGAGTTTTTGTTGTTTGTTTCTCAGGGTGATTTGTTTCAAGGATAAAAAATCAATAATTACAACTTAAGAGCCATAAAATTGAACTAATCAGTTAAAAAAGTAACAGATATGAAATGGAAGGGCTTTAGGAATAGGGGACGTGATAGAAAAACTGTGCACCAATATAATAGGGCTTTCTAAAAAATATTCCTCTGTTCATTTCATCCATTCATTTGCTCAACAATTTATATGTACTCTTTGACTAGAATGTTATAGCACAGATTGTGAAAAGTGAATAGACTCAGAAGCTATTTGAAGCTAGCTAACACTAGTAATATTTATTGACCCATTAGATGGCTATGTGTGGGTTTACAGCCTCTAAACTTGAACCTGAAGCTACTGATGAGATACAGTTGTAGTTAACTTTTTGATAAAGCAAACAAGAATTAAGTAACCATTTTGAATAGATGAGGATATTGACGAGGCAGCTTTTTCTACATTACTGAAGTTCTGGGTTGGAGATCAACAGCTAGAACTCATCACTGAGTGGCACTGGAAAGCCATAAGAATGGATGAGAACCCCACAGGAGAAGATATGGAAAGAAAAGAGAACATGAATTTTGGGGCATATAATTCTACTCATAACAGTCCAGTTTCTGTCCCCCAAAATATTTATGTCCATGATGTATATAAAATACATTCATCTAATCCCAACATATACCAAAATTTTTAACCTATTAAGCATCTGGTCTTATTTAAAAAAATCATCTAAACATCATCATCCTCAAAGTTCAGATTTTATCATGGAATTCAGGCATGGCTGAGACTCTAAATATAACTTATCCTAATGAAAAATTCCTTTCTGTCTTTGGGCATGTGAAAATTGTAAAACAATGAAGTACTTCCAAAATATAATGGTGAGACAGTCATAGGATAGGTACTACCTTCACAAGAGGAAGATCTCAGAAGGAATGGAAGGCACTGGTCACAAGCAAGCAGAAACCCAGCGGGACACATTCCATCATGTTTCAAGGTTTGAGCCCTTTTTTGTGGGGTCCACCCTCTGGGCCTCCTTGGCTCTATGGTCTTAGCCTCTCTCCCCATGGTATTTCTATTGGCCTTTAGCTCTGGTTCTGCACATCTGGCTTCTGAGTCACATTTCTTTTTCTATTTTTTTACATGTTTGCAGTTGACTAGCTCTATCAGCCTATTGTCCTGACTATAGAATTAGTTTCAGTGTTTCTGAGATCTGGTGGATATAGTTCACCATTACTCATGGGCATAGTCCTTCAGGGCTCCCAAATAGACTCCAGAGATGTGTACAAGAGCCCTTTCTCCATGGCACATAGTAAACTTCAACTGCTATTTCCCTAGCCCCTTGAGACTTTCTGAAAGTTCTGCTCAGCTCTTCAGATTCTTGTCCATCATTTATAACTAACAAAAATTTTACGTGATGAGCAGAGTTAATGGTTGTATTTGCCTCTCTCTGTTTCCTCTTTCACCAAATCTTGATCTCTCCTGTTCTGTCTGCTTTTATACCTGTCTTTAACCTGTAAGCTTTTTAAAAAAATTTTGTTTGGATTTTGCCATATTGTTGGTATGTGTATATATGTATGTGTATACATATACAAAAACACACACACACACGTATGAATTGACTTAGACCTTCCATTTGCTAAGCAGATACTTTATCACTTGTGCCACACCTCTAATTTGGGTTTTGCCATTGTTTTTTGGCAGAATTTCTTCAAAATTCAAATTGAAGATATTTTCTAAGTATAAATGGTATTTTGCTATGCATATTGCTTTGTTAATTGGCATATGTTAGTAATGTAAAGATCCCTTGCACATTTAATTGGTACATACTATGTCAAATCTAATAACCTCTTAATTCAATTTAGATTATTCTCAATTTTGTTATTACCTACAGTTATGTGACCAATATCCTGTGCATACCTCTTTTTGTACATATGTGGGTCAAAATTGATAATCAAAGTTGTTGGATATACACATTCAAATTTTAACTGGTAATTTCCACTTTTCTGTATAAATATGATATTAATTTATACTCCTGCTAATAGAGTAAGTGTGAAATTAATGATTTTTTTAATTAAGGTAGACAAGATGAGCTTGCAAACATTATTCTTATTGTTCTTTTTTGCACAAATAAGACATTGACAGAATACTCCTAATTGATTAATTTGACAATTTTTTTATTCTAAACATGTTTTGGGGAAGTAAAGTTCTATCAATGGGGAAACTGACACAGTTCCTGCCATGATGGAGTTGATATCTGGGGTTTATGAATTTATGGTCTCAAGCAGCTTCTTCAGATTAGTAAATATATTTGAAAGTATCTTATTTGCCTCAATTTCTCTCACATTCTCTAATTGCCATGACCTTCTCTGAGAGTTGAAAATTTATAGCATGTTTTAAAAATAGTTTTAAAACATTTGCATAAATATAAAAAAATCAATAGACAAAGCACAATGATTAATGATTATTTGGAGCAAATATTTAACCTATAACATAAGGATAAAATCTCTAACATATCAAGAATTTCCTTACAATGAAAAATACCTCTTCCTCTTTTTTCCCTTTGTGCAATTAATATATGCTAATAAAAAATTTAGTGGTCCAGAAAAGAAAAATACCAATAATTCACTACTCAAGAAAAAAAAATGCAAAGGACACCAAAACATATGAGTGAGAAGCTTTAATTCATTCATAATGATGGATTTGTACACAAAAACCATACTGAAACAACATTCAGCCATCAGACTACCAAAAATCAAGAATTTTGACTATAAACATTTTGGCAAGCCTCTGGGGAAATAGGCACTTTAACTTATTTCTGATGGGTATGAAAAATGTCTTTGTAAGGAAATTTAGAAAATAAATATTTCATTCCTTAATCTAGCAATTCTTTCTAGGAATCCATTTGAAAATATCTTTGTGAAAATGCAAAATGATGTATATATAAAAACATTGATTGTGACATTATTTAAAATAGCAGAAGCTTACAACAAACCTAGATGTGCATCCCAAGTGAGTTTACTCAATACATTACAATATGTCCACAAACATAGAACAAATTCTCTGTAAAATGAATTGAGGAAGATCTCTATATACTAATACTTGGTGACTCCAGGGTATCTGGTTAATTAAAAAAATTCAGTAAAACCAAAATACAGAATGATATTTAAAATATACCATAAAAGATGAGAGAGGAGAAAAGGCAAAGTAACTAGAATGAAGGAAAGATTTCTCTAGGTGTCCATCTCATTATGTTTTTGTTTAACTTTATGACGTTTTACAAAATTAAAATCAAAATGAAAATATTAAACAGAGGAAAGGTTAGATCAAAAAGAATTAACCTAGAAGGTAACACCCACGCACAGGAAATCAATGTGAGTCAATGCCCTGTATAGCTATCCTTATCTCAACCAGCAAAAACCCTTGTTCCTTCCTATTATTGCTTATACTCTCTCTACAACAAAATTAGAAATAAGGGCAAAATAGTTTCTGCTGGGTATTGGGGGGGGAGAGGGAGGGGGCGGAGTGGGTGGTAAGGGAGGGGGTGGGGGCAGGGGGGAGAAATGAACCAAGCCTTGTATGCACATATGAATAATAAAAGAAAAATGAAAAAAAAAAACAAAATTAAAATCAAAATGAAAATATTAAACAGGAAACAGATTAAACAAATGTTCCAAATTTTATATCAAGTGTGTGTGTATAGAATAGCCACACATAAGAAAGGTTATTTCATGTGATACAAAATATATCATTTTTACTGTATAACTCTAATAAGATGCATCCTAAAGACAAAATGTATTTTAAAATATTTGACTGAATTCAATTAGATTTGCTATTATTATTTTTATTTTGAACATTATTTTTAATTATTAGGAATAATTTTTTAATATATAAAATATTATAAAATCAAAGAAATAACTTAAATTTGTAATTTGAAATGTGAGCTGTCACTATCACTACATTAGTGATCAATTTTTTCTCTCTTCATATATGCATGCAAGCTATTATATCTACATTTTCTACACATACATATGTATATATCCATGTACATATTTTTTTGGAGAGTTAAAAGAGTCTGCTTTTACTTAAAAATATAAACAAATTACAGAAATTAAAATAAAGATATTTAATAAATATGATTTTTATGATACTGATTTGGCAACTCAATTTATACAATAAGTAGTATGGTATCAATATACATGCTTCTAGTTGACCTACATGCATGACAATTATTATATGAATTTGCACACTCTCTTATTTTCTTTCAAAGCATCTACAAATGCTTATTCCACTAAAGATTGGTTGCGTCTGGGTCTGGGGCAAGAAACATATGAAATGTGTAAAGTAAATCTTGATTATCTTATTCCAGAGAGTAAGGAAGCACTCAAAGACTAATGAAATTATTTCCAAAGACACAGGAGCCAAATTAATGAGTACTGAAGACCAAAAATGGAAAATAATAGTTGACACTGAAAAATACTGTTTATAAGGAATTAAGATGTGTTCAATATGCAAACATTTATGAGTCAACAATGGTCCTCCATGAGTCCTTATTGGTGGATGTTGGCCTGTAACTCTTTTCTTGTGAAAATAAATAAGTAAGAGAAAATAGTCAAATTTTTTTGACATCTTAGTGTAAACTTTATTTCACTTTAACTATTAAGTAAGTAATTTTTTCTTTATAGCAGAATTTAATTTCACAAACACAGAAGACAATATTAAAATTGAAGAGTTAATATTATTAAAGTGTCCATAATTGTCAAGTGATCTACAGATTCAGTGCACTTTCTATCAAAATCCAAATGTAGAAAAAACAATCTTCAAATCAAATCCCTAAATATTTTGGATAGCCAAAGAACTTTGAGCACCAACAAAGCTGGGAATGTTGCACATCCTAATTTTAAAAAGATATTACAAAGCAAGCTGGGCTTGGTGGCACATTCCTGAAATCTCAGCACTCAGAAGCTTAGGCATTGGGAGTTTGAGGTCAGACTGGGCACCTTAGTGATAATGCTGTCTCAAAAACAATCAAATTCCAAAGCAGTAGTAAGTGGGACAGCATGGCAGTACAATAAAAATAGATATGCACAAACCAATGGAACAGACTGGAGAGCCCAGAAATTCATTCATGAATAAACACTAAACTGATTTTCCACAAGTGTACCAAGATACATGGTGAGAAAAGCATAGTCTCTTCCGTAAGTGATGGCAAAAAGTGGATATCCATATGCAAACAAGGAAAATCAGGCCTTTACCTTTTGCCATTCATAAAAATGAATTCATAATGGATTAGGATTTAAATGCAACATTTGAAATCATAAAAGTTTTAGAGGAAAACTTTCTCGACATTGGTCTTGACTTCATGCATTCGACAACAAAAATACAGGCTACAACAATAGACAAATGGCTTATATCAAATTAAAAAGCTTCTATACAGCAAAGAATACAACCAATGAAATGAAAAAGCAATCTATAGAATGGGACAAAATATTTGCAAATCATGTAACTGATAAAGGGTGAATAATCAAAATATATAAGGAACTCAAAAAACTCAGTAACAAAATAAAGTCCAATTTAAAAATGAAAAAAATAACTAAGTAGACATTTCCCCAAAGAAGACATAAAAGGTTAACAACAATATGAAAAGGTACTCAGCATCACTAATTGGGAACTGTAAATCAAAATCAATGAAATATTACCTCATACTTGTTAGAATGGCTATTACTTAAAAACAAGAAATAAAAAATGTTGGTAAGGAATAGTGGGTGACAGAAGTAATAAGGGAAGAAATCAAAAACTTCCTAGGATTTAATGAAAAGGAAAATAAAACCTACCAGAATCTGTGGGACACAGCAAAGACTGTTCTAAGGGGAAAATTTATAGCTATAAAAAAACAGAGACCTCTCACATAAACAACCTAATGATGTATCTTAAGCTTCTAGAAAAACAGGAACAAACCAAACCCAAAAATTAGTAGACAAGAGAAATTATAAATATCAGGACTGAGATCAATGAAATCGAGTCCAAAAAACTATACAAAGAGCCAATGAAGCAAAAAGTTGGTTCTTCCAAAAGATTAACAAGATTGACAAACCCTTAACCAACATGAGAAAACAGAGGTGGGAAAAGATTCAAATTAATAAAATCAAAGATGAAAAAGGGGACATAACCATAAATACAAAAGAAATCCAGAGGATCAATAGCCAATACTTCAAAAATTTATATTCAAGTAAACTGGAAAAATCTAGGAGAAATGGATAAATTTTCAGATGCATATAACCAACCTAAATTGAACCAAGAAGATATTAATAGACCCATAACTCCTAAATAGACCTATAACAAGCAATGAGATTGAAGCAGTAATAAAGAGCCTCCCTACATAAAAGAGCCCAGGACCTGAAGGATTCACAGCTGAATTCTACCAGACCTTAAAGAAGAACTAAAACCAATATTCCTCAAACTTTTCTAGGAAATAGAAAGGGAAGGAACACTGCCCAACTCATTCTATGAAGCCAATATTACATTCATTCCAAAACTGAACAAGGATACAACAAAAAAGAGAGTTATAGGCCAATCTCTTTAATGAATATAGATTCAAAGATTCTCAACAAAATATTGGCAAAAAGAATTCAACAACATATAAAAAGATCATATACACAACCAAGTGAGGTTCATACCAGGGATGCAAGGATGGTTCAATATACACAAATCTAAAAATGTAATATAGCAAATAAAAAGAAGCAAGGACAGAAACCACTTGATCTTCTCAATAGATGCAAAAAAATCTCACAAAACTCAGCCTTCTTTCATGATAAAGATGCTGAAGGAACTAGGAATAGAAGGAATGTACCTCAATATAATAAAGGTTATCTATGACTATCCTATAGCCAACATTATACTAAATAGAGAGCAACTGAAACCATTCCCACTGAAGTCAGTAATGAGACAAAGATGCCTGCTTTCCCCACTCCTATTCAATATAGTTTTGGAATTCCTAGCCAGAGCAGTAAGACAAAAGCAAGAAATAAAAAGGATTCAAATAAGGAAGGAACAAGTCAAACTATCCCTATTTGCAGATAACATGATCCTATACCGAAAAGATCCTGAAGACTCCACCAAAAAACTATTAGAAATCATAAACTCTTTTGGCAAAGTAATAGGATACAAAATAAATATACAGAAATCAGTAGCTTCTCTATGCAACAACAATGTACAGACTGAGAAAGAAATCAGGGAAATAATCCCATTTACAATAGTATCAAAATCCTCATATGCAGACATTAGATCAAGGGCAAACACAACAAGGTGATTGGACTTTGATCACAAGATAAAAGTGAGAGCACACAAGGGAGATATGAGGATAGGTAAGACACCTAAAAAATTAGCTGGCATTTGTTGCCCTCAACGCAGAGAAACTAAAGCAGATACCTTAAAAGCAACTGAGGCCAATAGGAGAAGGGGAGCAGGAACTGGAGAAAAGTTTAGATCAAAAAGAATTAACCTAGAAGGTAACACACATGCACAGGAAATCAATGTGAGTCAACTCCCTGTATAGCTATCCTTATCTCAACTAGCAAAAACCCTTGTTCCTTCCTATTATTGCTTATACTCTCTCTTCAACAAAATTAGAGATAAGGGCAAAATAGTTTCTGCCAGGTATCGAGGGGGTAGGGGGAAGAGGGAGGGGGTGGTGTGGGTGGTAAGGGAGGGGGTGGGGGCAGGAGGGAGAAATGACCCAAGCATTGTATGCACATATGAATAATAAAAAAATAAAAATTAAAAAAAATTAAGTACCATGGAATAAATTTAATGATAGAAACCAAAATCCTTTTCAATGAAAACTATAAACCACTGAATTGAGAAATTGAAGACATGAGAAGATGAAAAGATCTCCCATGCTGGTGAATTGGTAGAATCAACATTGTGAAAAGGGCCTTATTACCAAAAGCAATCTACATGTTCAACACAATCCGTATCAAAATCCCAAAGACATTCTTCACAGAGATGGAAAAATCAATCCTAAAATGCATATGGAAACACAAAGATCTCAAATATCCAAAGCAATTCTGAGCAAAAAGTCAAATGCTAGAAACATCACAATTCCTGACTTCAAACTATTCTAGAGAATCAGAACAATAAAATCAGCATAGTATTGGCACAAAAACAGACATCAAGACCAATGGAATAAAATAGAAGACCAAGATATAAACCCACACAGGTATAGCCAACTGACCTTTGGCAAAGGAGCTCAAAACACATGATGGAGAAAAACAGACTATTCAGCAAATATTGCTGGGAAAACTGGATATCCATGTACAGAAAACTGAAACCAGATCTCTGTCTCTCAACTCAAACTGGATCAAAGACCTTACTATAAAACCTGAAACTATAGGAAGCAGTAGGAAAATATACTAGAACATGTAGTCATAGGAAGCAACTTCCTAAATAGAACTCAAAATGCTCAGCATCTAAGAGGAAGAATGAACAAATGTGACTGCATCAAATTAAAAAGCTTTTGTACAGCAAAAGAAACTGTCACTAGTCTTAAGTGACTGACACAGAAGGGAAGAAAATCTTTGCCAGCTACTTATCCTATAAGAGACTAATACCCAGAAACTACAGGGAACTCAAAAACTCAACAACCAAAGAATCAACACTCCAATGAAGAAATGGGCACATGAATTAAATAGGGAATTCCAAAGGAAGAGATACAAATGGCCAATAAATAAAAGTATTTCACTTCCTTGGCTATAAAAGAAATGCAAATCAAAACTACACTAAGATTTCATCTCACCCCGGTTAAAATTGCCATATTCAAGGCAAAAACAATAATAAACATTGGCAAAGATATGGTGAAACAGGATTCCCACTGTTAGTGGGAATGCAAATTAGTACAACCATTAAGGAAAACAGTATGGAATTTCCTCAAAAAGTCAAAGATCGAACTGCCATATGATCTAGTGATATGGCTCCTGACCATCTACCCAAAGGAATGTAAGTCAGGATAGAATAGAGACACCTATATACCAATGTTCATTGCAACACTATTCACAATAGCTAAGCTATGGAAACAACTCAGATGCCCTACAACTGAAGAATTGATCAAGAAAATGTGGTACACATACACACTGGAGTTTTACTCAGCCATAAGGAACAGTGACAACATGTAGTTTGAAGATAAATTGATGCAATTGGAGGACATCATGTAAAATGAAGTAAGCCAGGCTCACAAAGATAAAGTCTGCAAGTTTTCTTTCATATGTGGAAGATAGAGCCAAATGATAAACATACACACAAAAACAAACATGATCATACACAAACTCTAAATAAACTCACCTTTACAGGTTTGTAATAATGAAACTACACTATGGAACTCAGGGAAGGAGGGAAAGGAAAAAAGAGCGATAGAGCATCAACAATATCATAAAACATAAGATATATGAAGGTAGAGATAATTAGGATATGTATTGAAAACTGTTGAAAATAGGGGGTAGGAGGTAAAGGGGTAGGGGAGAGGAATGGAAGGGGTAGAATGGACCAAAATAAAGTATATGCACAGCAGAGATACATTGAGAAACCCTTTGAACATTCACTTATATATTAATAATGAAATACAGAATTGTAAAATAGGTACAGTGTTTGCTAGGGGGGTTCTTGTGGGAGAGGGGTAGGTGAATGAAATATATCAAAGTGAGGGAATATATTTGATGAATTTCATATACTTATATGAAATAGAACAAAGAAATCTCCAAGAGGTTGAGGAGAAGAGACAGTGGTGGTGATTTAACCAATGTACAGTATAGCCTATATAGAGTTGTCACAATGAATTACCCCTGTACAATGAACATATCATAATAAAAATTGATGGAAAAATAAGTTTTAGTAAATATGTATAGAAAAGGGACATTTTGTACACTCTTGCTGGGAATGTAAATTGGTATAGCTACCGTATTAAATAGTAGGGAAGTTGTTGAAAAAATTAAAAACAGACATTCACATAATGCAGGAATCCCACTTCTGGGTATATATCCGAAGTAATTGAAATCAAGATCTCAAAGAAATATACAATAATGCTAATTGCAGCATTATTTACAATAGGCAAGACCTGGAAGCAACTTAAATATCTATTGATGGATGAATTGATAAAGAAAATGTGGTATTTACATATAATAAGAACATTATCTGGTCTCAAAAAGGATGAGAGTCTTGACATATGCAACAATGAGCATGAACCTTAGTGAATACTATGTGAAACAATTCAGACATAGTGCAAATACTATATAATATTGCTTATGTGATGAGCATAAAATAGTTGAACTCACAGAAGTAGAGAAGACTGTCCATTTCCATGGGTAGAGAGAGAGAAACTAGGAGTCAAATGGTAGAAATTTTCTATAATGGTAAATAAGTTCTAGAGATCTACAACATGGAAAGGCACTTGAAATTAACAATGCTGCTAATAAATTTTGCTGCTTAACTTTTTCTAAGAGGTTGGGTCTTATGGTAATTGCTCCTATCACATAATACTAACAAGCAAAGAGGGCAGGAGGAAGCTTTTAGAGTTCATAGCTTTATGACATAGATTGTACTGATAATCCACAGATGAGTATTTATCTCCAGACTCATAAAGTTTTGTACATCAAATAAATATGGCTGCTTTTTGTGTGTGTGGTGCTGGGGACTGAAACCAGGGCTTTATAAATGTTAGGCAAGTGATCTATCACTGAGTTACATACCACCCCTAGATACAGCATTTATGTATCAATCATACCTCAACAAAATGATTTTTAAAATAAAAGAATACAAAATAATGTTCTTGGTATTTTTACAGGGAAGGGGGAGAGAATCCCAGTCTCAGTGATTATCCTTAATGGTCACTAAAGCCTAGTGACAGGAAGTCATTAGAGATGGATGGAATGACACAACTGGAAATGCTGATCAATTCCAACATTATTTAGATTGAACAACCAGACATTATATATCTCCTATATGACATATAAAATGGTAGATATGCAATGCTATCTATATTCAGTCTAATAAAAAATTAGGAAATCAAATTTCTATTATTTTATAAGAAACAAGGATGAAGGGTATATAGTAAGGTATTACATGAATCAGCCAAATACAGAATGAATATGGAGCACTGTATAGGACAATGATCCACTTCTTTAACAAATAAATAGCATAAAACATGGTGGGAGAGGTGTTAATGGGATAGGGTGTGGGAAAGAGGTAGAGAGAGACAGAAAGAGACTCAAGAGACAGCAAACAGATGCAATGTGGTATAAAATCATTACGTTTATTCTGATTCAAACAAATCAGTTATAAAAGATAATTGTGTTATTATTTAATATAAAAAGACCACTGTGGATGCAATCAGGGAGATTTGAAGGTGGACTGAATATAAGATGGCATTAAGAAATATTTGTTAATTTTAAGTATGATAATTGTGGTTATAAAAATAATATCTTTACATATATTGGAATATTTATAGATGCAAAGTCATCATGGTGTAAGATAAACAATCTTTTCTATCAAGGTACATATCACCTTCTTAGATACTTAAAATCCCTCAGATCACCATCTTAGGTGACTTGTGTTCTTAAAAGGGTTCCTGTTTCTTCCAGATTCTTGTACAGTCCCATTGCCCATGAAAATTGCCGGCCAAATTACATGATTTAACCAATCCCCTAAGCATTTTAGCCAATCGGGGAAGATTGTGAACCTTTGACTTGGACAAATCCCAGATGAGGGGCAGATACAACCATGTCAGGTATATAAGGAGGAGCTACTGTCAGTCATTTTGTGCTCCCACGGAGTGAGCACATGCTTGCACCCTTTTCATCAAGAGAAATTGCCTTGTCAAGATTTTCTGTCTCTTGTGTGTCTGCTTTTGGCTCCGGAGGGTCTTTAATTCCAACAATGGAGTATTTATATTAAAGTAATCCAACCAAGACCAGAAAATAAACAAGCAAAAATAATCACTTAGATTAAAAATGATTGGCAAAATATTGATGATAATTGAAATTGGACTATTTTAATGCTATTCTTTCTTTTTTTCTTATTAAAATTCTCATAATTATTTTTCAAGGAAATGTATAATTGAACTTCTCGTTCTTTCTAGTTAATTTATCAGGGAAATACAGTTGTGAGTTAATGTAGTTTATTGACTGGCAGTTACACAATACATATGTATAGAGAGAGCTTTTTTACTGAAATACATTTTCATGGTTTAAAACTGTAAATAATATTTTTAAAAGTATAAGAAGTATCACAATTGTCTTTGATTCCATTCACAAAATTCCTCCTGTCTTCTATATGTAATAAGTATGATTTTGATATTTTACATCTATTGGCATATGGCAAGCTTATTGAGATATGCTCTGTCCCTTTTTTGTGCTTGATCCTCTTGGATTACCAGTTCCTCAGTTAGATAATAAAAGAGTTTTACTTCTTCTGTTCATATTTTTTGACTCTAACTCTTACATAATTGTGTTTGCAAAAAGCTTCAATATAATGTAAAATGTAATAGTGGTTTTGGACATCTTCACCTTATTTTCTTACTGTAGAAGAAATGCATCTGTGTTTTTATTAAAATGATACATCTGAAAAGAAATTATATTGTTATAATTGTTCCCCTTTTTTGTTTGCACTATGATATTTGATTTAAAGATAATCATTACTATAATGTTTTCATTATAAATTCAAATCTCTGCCATTATAAAGTATTTTTTAAAATATTTTTTGATCTTCTTTTGATCTAACATCAAGATAACCAACCATGATTTTCTTCTATGGCTTATACTTACTTTCCTTAAACATCTTATATGGTGGGGCAACCTATCCAATGTACAATGTAAGGCTATTCAGAATTAGCACAATGAATCCCCCCATACAATGAACATGTGTTGATAATAATGAAAACATATTCTTATAGATGTTGCTCCATTTTTCTTCTTGCAATAAAGGCTAGAAAAACTCTGGTACTAAGTGGATATTTTTCCTCATAAGATTATTGATGTTCTTGGCTATCTAACCAGTGAATTTTCTTTGTCTTCAATGTGTGATCATTTTATCAGGATCCATCATGGCATTGACTGGTGACAATTTTTCTTGGTATACATTCAGTATGTACTTTCACATCTTCATTTAGTTGGGACAAAATTTTTAATGATAGTCAAAATTTTTCTTCTCTTTCATTGTTTTACTTTCTCGAAGATTTGATCTATATCAGCACTAGATTATCTTATCTGCAATTCAATTTTTATTTCTTTCTCTTAGTTCTTTCTTTGTCTTACTTCTTTTTTGTTTCATCAGGTTCATGCCATACCATGACTCATTCTTCTTGTAAACCTTGAAATTTATTGTTCATTGTTGGAATAATTTTTGTTTTTTTCTTTTTATGGAGTTCTCTCAATTCTCCTTCTCTCTGACTCTCTGTCTGTCTGTCTGTCTCTCTCTCTCTCTCTTTACTTTCTACAGTTTTTTGCTCATCACTTCTTACTGTGTGACTATGTTATCTCTACTCTTGAATTTCTATATTTCTGTTTTGTGATCTTCCTTCATGACTGGGAATGATTAATTCTTATTTTTAAAATTCTTATTGGATTATATTTTTATCTGGTGCTGTTTAGCAAGATGCTTTTAGCAAGTATTCCATGCTGGAAATTTTCTCTATAATTTTTCATATGTTTCCCTTACACTATTTCTATAATTTCTTTTTGTTTTTACCTTTTCCATTTTTTTTGGTCCTTATATTTAAATGAGAGTGAAATCTTCCTGGAAGAGAGTGTGAGGTAGACTGGTAGGGAAAGAATAGCCTTTCTAACTCACAGCTCAAGCTAGAATGGCATGGAAGCTAACCAATTTAAAGCAGATTTTTCAACCAGCCATTTCTCACTGTAGAGAAAAACTAAAATTATTCCAGAGTGAATTTCTGTTGAACATGAGAATTGTGTTAAAAAAACAAACAAACAAACAAAAAACCATGTCTTTATAGTTGTGGGATTTCAAAGTGAGCACATTTTCTTTTCTTCTTAAAACCCAGCTTGGCGCTAAAGGACTTCCCTCACCAGCCTTTCACCTCTGCTTCCTGTGTTGGTTGCTGTTACCAGGGGCAAGGGTTTGGCTTTCCAGTGTGATCACTCACTTTTTGGAAGTGGATTTTACTAACACTTGAAAAACAAGATCTCTTTTAGCTTGTCTGGGAGACTTTTAAGTCTTCTTCTTCCTCTACGCTCACACTTGTCTCTTTCCCCTATTCCTAGCACTCCATCCTCTGTGTCACCTCTTTTGAGTGTCTGTTTTGCTGTTGGTTGCTGGGATTGACCTCTGTAGTGCCAGCAGCCCCAATTTTCCCTAACCCTGAGTCAAGGTTGCTTTGGGAACTTCCTGCCTCGTTCTGTTAGTCTCAGATGCCTTGGGCCATATATATCCATAATTTAAAGTTTGTGGAGGATATTCATCTTCTATTTTAAGTGAAAATGGAGTAGATAATTTTTTTTGTTTTTTTTTTCATTATCATATTGCTTATTCTAGGAGAAGTAGAAAGATTCCGAATTAAGCTGCCACTTTGTTCTTCTAGGATCATAATTAATACAATTGTTTTTGTTGTAGTGAAAGATAAATTATATTCCCACTTCAGTCAGGTAAACAAAGAATGGACTTTTCATATGGAAATATGAGCCTCTCAAAGGTGGATCCCTGAGCACAATCTATTCCCCTCTGGTGAGTTTTCAAGATGTGCTTTGGGCATAATTGAGAGAGGGCAGCTCGATGAGCTTGTTAGATAAGCAAATCTATGCAGAGAGAGTCTGTCACTTCCCTAGCAATGAAAACTGGGTAGAGGAAAAGAGTCAGATTTACATGTTACAAAAATGCTGTTCTTTATTTTAATCGACAGAATTGGATTAGACTCCAGCATCAGCATGCATTTCTCATTGTTTTCTTTTTATATTAACTACAGGAGACTCATTAGAATTTCATGGATGTAATTGTTTCTGGGTTACATCCTCAATTAATGACTATAATTGAAAGATGGGGTAGGACTGAGATGACGTGACTGTAATTTAAGTGTAAGATGTCTGGGCCTCTATTTGCAATGCATTTGTTATTATTATATCTTTTCTACCATGGAAGAATATTTATGAGAGGCAGAAATAAATGCATCTCAAACAGCAATGTCTCAATCAAAACAATGAGCATATTGTGTGCTGGTTGTTGTTTTGCGACTCTGAGCTCTCAGCATGATATGTGTGCATATAAAGAGCTTGTGCTTGGATCTTCTGGGAGGACTTGGGGGTGGAGAACCTGCTTCCACAAAGGGAGGTAGAAGAGAAGCCATCTCTGCCCCTCTTTATATGCTGTGTTCTAACGATTGTGTAAAACCCAGCAGCTCAGCCTGCACTTGACAAAGATTCCCTAATCAGTTTTAGATTATGTCATGGGTAAAGAAAAGAGAAACTCTCTCAATCCTTTAATTATAGCTATTCTCTGCTTCCCTCTCCTTATATCCACTCCCCACCCTCTAGCAGACATTAACCTTATTAGCTTTTTAAGCAGAACACTGATGATTTTCAGCACACAAGCCTTGAGAGCAGCTGCAAGGGACATCTGAATAATTATTGGGGCTTAGTAGAGTTTGGTCCAGACCCTAGGAGCAAGTATATAGACTGGTGCTCCTGGGTTATTGCTCTATCTGGGGTCATAAGTAGATGGTGTAGTTCATTATTTATCTTTTTCCAGTAATAATAATAATATTTCCTTCTCTTATGAGTCTATTGACAAAGGCTGAGGGTGTGATGGCTGAGCTGTAGAGGCCAAGATGTATGACTGGATCAAACTATCATGAGAAGAGAAAAAGGAGTGAGATGAAACAGATAGAGATGAAGAGATAGCAGGCAGACAGAGCAGAAAGAGGGAAGCCACTGATTCAGAGGTGTCTTCACAACAATAACAATAGCCAGACACCTGTGTACTGTTTTCTGATAGTTTTCACACTGGTATTGCCACCTGAGGGTTGTTTTCTATTGGTGTTGCTTCAGAAGCACAATTGTGCTTGTTAGAATGCAGGTTAACAGGTCTCTCCACTGACTCACTGGAGTCAAAATTTTTGGGTTAGTAAATTTTCCCAAGAAGATGAAATTTTCCTTGGCTGATTCTGACAGACTTTGGAGTTTAAGAATCACTGGATTAGAGGCAGTGAAGAACAGAAGAAATGGAATTTTAGTGACAAGCTAGAAATGGTAGCTGGGAATGAATGAATTGAATTTAGACTCAATTGGCCTATGTATTCTGCAAATACCAGTAAGTGGACTATGAATCAGAGGAGATAAATATCTTCCTGAAGTCTGTACAGCCAGTAAGTGGAAGAGTCATGGTTTACATTAGACCTTCTAAGTCCATGGCACTTTCCCTTGTACCAAGTTTAAATCAATAGAAATGAGAAAGTCACAGAACTTGGGTGGCAGGATACAGGAGAAAGGCCTATGGCTTGGGATTCAGGCTTCAAGTTGATTATATGTCAAGATAGGAATGGAATACCTTTCAGAAAAGTAGTGTGGAAGGCAAAATGTATTCTATATTCTGTAATTCAGTATTTTAAATCCATCTTTTATTTGTAATTTTCATGGATTTTTTTCCTTATGCATAATTGCATGTATTATCTGTGAAATTATGTACCTAACTCTTTTGTTTAATTTATGCATTTTTAAAATCTACCATGATCGTAACCCATATCATGGAATAATTTCAATGTTATATTTAAATTCTTTAAAAGTATATATGTATTTTACTTAAAATCGTTGTTTACTTAAAAACGTACATTTCACTTTGGGTATAGTGCTTTTATCAATTTTAATCTTTAGCTCCTAATTCATGCCCTTTCCATTATCTGCTAGTTTCTTCTGTCTAGGATTCTCTTTGTTATCTCAAGCCTTATCTGGTCTGTTCTGCATTCCTTTCCTTATGGTATAGCCTGCATCTCAATCTCTTTCTCTCTCATACCTCCACCTATCCCTCTCCCCACTGTTTTACTGAGCTTCTCCTTGAACTACTATTTCCAGCCAAATTTTACCCACACAGTTTGAATCTCTGTGCCATTAGTCATTTTACCATTTTCCCTCCCTCTTCATCCACCAAACACAAACATCTTATGAATAGTCTCCAGTCATGATTGATCAGTTAGCTAATAAATGATTTCGAACAATTGCCTAATAAATTTTAGGCAGCTTTTAAATGAAGTTCAGATAGTGATGTCTTGTACTGACAAAATAAATCAGAATATATATTAAAATATGACATGAGAAAAGGTCTTACTCTCTATGTAGGATAGACAGGGGACATATCTTTGATTTGGGAAGAATTAAATAATGAGAAAGGGTCAAAAATGAAATGATCTGGTGGAAGAGCATATTTGACAGAGATGGGTAAAGACCATGAGATGGATCCAAAATTTCCCAAAAGGAAAGAAGGCAAAAAGAAAAACAAAACAAAACAAAATGCAAGGTAAGAGGAGGAGAGGTTAGAGAGGTAGGAGAGGGGAAGATCCTTTGGGCTCTTGCAGTCCAAATATACTCTAAGAGCTATGGAAGCCATTGTTTTCTTCTTTTTTGACTCCGGATTCCTACGGCAAAGAAAATACAATTAACTTTGTTTCATTCCTTTAATTTTCTTCTTTAAACTTGTTCTATCACACTTCTTTTTACATGAAATGTCTATTTTCTTCTTTAGGAAAGCAGTCTAGATCTTTATACCATTCCCAGACCCTCTTTCTCCAGTTGTAAAATGCTATACTCTTTTTTATGATGTGATTATCTAATGATACAGGCAAATAACATTATGAAAAAGCTGGTTATAAGTAGTAGGTAGAGGACAACCTCATGCTTGATAAAAAAATCAAAAGTATAAACAAGTATATAAAAACCTAGAAAGTTATGTGCCAAAATATTAATAATATTTCTTCTTTCTAGTAAATAAATATTCTTCCTTTTGGTTTCATGTAATTTTTGAAACACAATTATTTCTGAAACAAACAAACAAACAAATTGTATTGAAGTGAGAAACAGTTGTTAAAGGCCAATAGGAATCCAAAAAGTCAGGCTAGGAACCCAGTGGCCAGAATCTAACACCCAAAAGAGGTCCAGCTAGGGTGACAGTGGTTAAGTGTGGAGAAGGGAGCATTGCTCTTTCCTTTTCCTGCTGGAATACTGTTTATCCATTTGTCTGCTCTGTATCTGATGTTCTCGGTAATTATATTTAATGGGACTCAATATTAACGGGCACAATAGCAAAATAATGCTACCAACATTGATTTTGAATTACTACAAAATATAACTAAATCACTGACTGCTGTTTTTCCTAACCTCTGTTCATTTTCAGTTTTCACTGCAAATGTACTTTTTGTTTCATGAGTTGGAAGAGGTCATCTTTTTTTTCCTCACAAATAAGCTAACATTAATATATGCTGAGCAATGTCTCATGATTTGGCTTTCGGTCTATTGATAGTTGGCCTTGTTTCTAAGTCCTGTGCAGAGTTGGAAAGGTTTACCAAAACCCAAGTGCCTTGAAATAAATCTAAATGAGGAGAACCACCATCTATATTTATTAAAAAGGTCTTTGCTTAGTTACTAAATGGAGGCAAGGAGAATATTGTACCTGCATTGCTGTAAGTGAAATTTAACAATCTCAATCTGTCTCTCCCCACCCAACATTAAGACTTTTCAGGGGGCCATTATTCAAATGACAATGAAGAATAAGCCTCATTTCTTGCTCCTTAAAAAAAAAAATCTGAGAAAGACTGATTGATTTAAAACCAGGAATATATAAAATGATGCCTTTACCTTGGGTCCTGTTTTAGTTATTTTCCAGTGCTTTTTTTCCCCTACTATACTGCAGCATTTTCAGGAGGGGTTCCAAACTACCATGGAGGTTCATGAAACAACTAAAACCAAAAAATAAATGGAGACTATTTTCTGCATTATTGTAACAGGTACTTAAACTGATTTTGCTGAAGAACATTAATTCCTTACTTGGCCCCATAAATTAGCTAGAAGCTTGAGAAAAGTTTAGTATCTCTGTCTCCATTTTGTATCTGCCTTTCCTCTAAGCCATTCATCTTGAAGTCACCTGGGAATCCAGGAAAGAAAGGATGTACTTATAACATGCTTACAAGGAGGGATGGTTAAAAACTGCTCACCAAGGAAAGAAATGTCAGAGACCTACAAGAAAGAGCATCCATTGGACAACAGCGACTTATTTGTCCTGACTAGTGATGACAACAATAATAACTCTGGAATCTTTCCTAAAAGAAGACAAGCTAATGATTCACTAGAACACACCTGTGAATAGGACTGTTTAATAAATTATGCATAACTCTCTCCCAGTTACCAATTCTTTTTCAATCTAAACCTAAACCTCATGTTTATATCCTGAAGATGGCTAAAGATGGTTTGAAGTGCTGTCTTCCCATGACTTCCTGGGCCCTGTACTAAATCTCCTCTCTCTACTCTTCACCATTACCATCTCTTTATTTAGCATATAGGGGTGAGTAGCCAGACCTGATGTGGGGAATCCCAAATCCCAGGAATTTCACAATCACCATCTGCCCAGTACACACTATGTTCTTTTTTATACCAAGTTAGTATGGCTATCTGTGCCACAAAAATCTTTACATACTAGAAAGGAAAGGTACAAAAAAAAAAGAATTATATTTAAAAAGGAAATTTTTTTTCAGAGGGTATTTAAAGATTAAAATATTGTATCATCACAACAAGGACCAAAAAGATTCTAAAAGCTACAGACATAAATCTTTTTTTTAAAAGTAAGAGTTGGTTGAAATAGGAAGATCAAAAAGAGTACAGTGTGCAGAGCTGGGAGGGGTCCAAAAGAGGGTTGCCTAAGAGAAAACTCTTTAGTGAGAGAACTGCCTGCTTTCAGATAATTTCTTGTTAACGTTTTAAAAGATTTTGGACTTGTCAACTTTCTTTGTGTTCTGGTAGACTAATTCACCACCACCTTTTTATATGCTTACTGTTCATAGCTGTTCATATGAAGATCAATAGGAGGAGGCACCTTGAAACCAAATGATAGAGCAAGTTGAGGCAAATTTAAGTTATTAACATCAAAGATCTATTTCAGAGAATGGAAATCATATGCTTGTATGCATGATTTATATGCTTCTTGGGCTGATTTATGAAGAAAGTAATTCTTTTCAATCAATTTTTCAGGCTGAGACTGAATGTCAGATATTTTAGACCATGAAAAGTCAAATTCACTTAACAGAGCCTTGAATTGCATCAAGATACAAAGGAAATCCAATTCTTCTTGGGAGCAAAAATGAGCAAGACATATTCTCTTTCATTTAGGTCTCTGGCTCTTCTACTCTCCTGATGACTATATTCCTAGGGCCATCTGGAGGATCATACTGAACAATCCAGTTGATTTCAGGAATATCCATCCCTCTTACTTCCATGTCAGTATCAAACAATAACCCAGAATCTGCATGGAAGAACTGGAAGAATGTGGTTGTAATGTTTATGTTGCTTCTACCTTCCCTGAATGGTTAAGTCGAACAAATCAGTGTTGCTCAGCACTCACAGTGATAGTTCACAGACTTACAGGAAGAAAAGACCATCATTTTCTTTTTCTGTTTCGTCTTAAGAGCAGAAGAATTCCATTTCAGAGGGACAAAGACAAATAATTTATCCTTGCTCAAGACGATCCACTGTTGCATTAGATTTATTATCATTGTCAACAATGTACAATGGCTCCTTTTTTAGGGAAAGCCTTGCCAAGTCTCCAACTTTTCAAGTTTGTGTGACAGAGAACAGCATGATCTGTCTATGTGTTGGCAGATGTTCAATAATTTGCTCTTCAAGTTAACAATCAAGATATGATCAGTTTCATTGATCACAAGACCCTTCTGGTTTTTATACATAAACTGTAGGGTATTCTGCATATGGTTGAAGAGGTAGCCTGCTGTCGCTACAATGATGCTGATTCCATTAGCAAATTTCTGTTCTTTGGTTACTGTTTCCACTTGTGTGAACATGGTGAGTCATTAGTTCTTAAAGAATGCAAAATCTGCGTGGCCAGTTCTCTAACAGGTGAAAGAATTCAGAGTTTTATTTTATTTTGGGACATGAACTACAACTTAAAAATGAGTTCAACGCAGGATTGAGAAATGTGAGCATTCTGCCACTGCTGGTTGCAGCTGCTGGTGTGTTTCAGAAATGGTTGGATACCTAGATGCTGAATATCAGTCATGTTTGTTAAGCCCTTTCTTTTATTGCTCTCTGAGTGTTTTCACTGATAAGATTAGGTAGAGAAACCAATGATGTATCCTCAGAAGCTCCTGTCATTGTGGGTGACCTCACTTGTCACCTTCCTCATTGTCTGGCTTCTCCACAGTTTTCTGTTTCTTCAGGAGCGTCAGGACCATCTTCAATTTTTGTTATTTTTGTATCAGGTCCAGCATCATTTACTATTTCTTCTCCTCTTTAAGTTCTTTTTTGATTGTGAATTGAGAGACTTTGTTGCTGCAGATTTCTAAAGTGGGGGTGGGAGGTGTAATTTACATTTTCCACTATTTCTTTAGACATGTCTCCATTTGGTGCTTCTGGCAAGCCCACATTCAATGAATGTTTCAGGTTTTTGGTCTTTTTTTAAAAACTTTCTACTGTTTCTTTGAACACATCTCCAGTTTGAGTTTCTGATGGACTTATATTTGAAGTCGATTGTGACCTTAAGTTTTGCTGTCACGATTTGAGGTTTCCCTTTTCAATGTTCTTGCACTGGAGTGCAATGACAGGTGAAACACCTTGTCACATTCTCACTACAGGCTCAACACTCAGGGCTGACCCTGCTTCCTTTCCAACTATACTTAAGCAGCTCAGTGGAAATGCATCATAGGAATGCTGGAGGCTTGAGGAACAGAAACACTTCCTGGGGTGAAAACAATTCCAGAGACATGCATGTGCTGTGGTACTCTTGGAGATCACATTCTATTAACTATCCTCTGGAAAAGTGGAGCTACTGTGCTTCACTGGAATTCACCTTGTGTCAGAGCTGGCAACACATTAGTGTTATTTGGGAACCTTGGTAACTTGAACTTTCTTTTCATGGTCATTTGGCCCTCTATCCTTGGGCTGGTAGCAGTACTGTACATCATGGTAGGAGCACCTGGCAGAGGTGACTTCACATCTCATGACAACCAAGAAGTAAAAAGCATGATATAGTCATTGTCTGTAATTTATTGCCTTTTATATTAGTCCAGGTTTTCTAGAAAAGAAACAAATAGAACAAAAGTAGTTGTTTTCTGTTGTAAGAGATATGTGAGACTGGATGCTTTAAAGATTTATTCTGATCACAGTTTTGGAGATAGAAATTCCAAGATCATGTCAGGTTCTGTTGAGAGCATCTCCTGGTTGAGATATAACATGGAGAAGAAGCAGGAAAGGAAAAGATCACACACGGAAGGGGAGGTGGCTTCATTTAATAATAACCCACTCTCACAGGGAATAACTCATTCCATAAAACTAGCATTAATCTCTTGTAAAATCAATGTTCCTGTGACCTAATGGTCTTGTATCAGGGCTTACATCTTAAAGGTTACATGACATTAATACCACTATACTGGAGACCAAGATTCCAGCCACAACAAGTATTGGGCGACACACTCAGACATTATCTAAACAGTAGTGTGCACATATGTGTATAAGTATATATAGATAAGTTTATACACACAGGTGTATATCTATGTATATTATCTATATGGAGAGAGAGAGCAGGAGATGAAGAAAGAAAAAGGAGGAAAAGGAGGAGGGGTGGGGAGGGGAAGAGAGGAGAGATTGACTCACTGATACAAAAGATTATGGAGGTTGTCAAGTCCAAAATCTGTAGGGTTGGGCTGTCTTGCTAGAGATCCATAATAAGTCAGTATCCCAGTTTAAGTCCAAAGGCCTTCAGGTTGAAGTTTCAGGAAAGAGCTGATGTTGCAGTTAATGTTTTATGTCTTTTATTCTATTTTGGTCTTCAACTGATTGGATGAGGCCCATTCATGTCATGGAGGGAAATCTGTTTTAGTCAGTCTACCAATTTAACTGTGAATATCATCCATAAACACCCTCATAGAAACATCTAAAATAATGTTTAGTCACATATCTGGGAACTATGGCCTAGCCAGATTGAAACATGTAATTAGTCATCATACCTACCATATATGACAAGACAAGAAAGAAAACCAATTTTTCCATTTTAAAAAGTAATATTTTCTACATCTTGTGACAGGTGAATTTGGACATATACATTCTTGGTGCTGCCAGTAAATTAGTAACTATGGGATTAACAACTTTTTCCTCATGGTGGTCATATTTGTTAAAAGCTTTCCTGAAATAAAAATTAAAGTCATAGAAATGAGAGAGGAAGAATGAGCAGAAGAATAGATACAGGTTAGGTCACACTAAAAATAACAGAAAGGAAAGGATTAATAAGAGATAGACTAATGAGTTTCTCTAGTAAGAAAAAATAGAAGCAATTGGTAGTGAATAAAGCTTTGGTGGTGCAGGATGGGAGGGAGTGAGAATGCTTTATGACAATTTTTTTAAAGGGAGAAGCTGTAATTGATCATCACTTCTTGCAAATGAATAATGTAAGAGAACCTTATCAGCATGCTGGAAGCTTACAATTATTCAAATTACACAAAGCCATCAAACTTGTGGAAATCAAAACAACAGAAAAGAACCATTAATTCCCTTTCTATTCTACAGCTTTCTAGGGTTTTACCTACTTTTGTGATGGGAAGACATTTCAAACTTGAAATTAAACAGAGAAAACAGTGTGGCAATTCAGCCACATGGTCACTGTTTAGTTGTTTGAAAGGTGATCTAATCAAATGTACAACAGTGAAGTATGCACACTTTTAGTGTGCCGTACAATTCTATTTATGCCTGGCATTATAGATTTGGAATTTCAGATCATTCTACTTAATAGAAAATGTGTTAATTGAGATCACTTTAATACTAGTGGTTTTGGAGGACTAAAAATGTTTAATTAGGATACCACATTTTCATTCTGAAAAGCCAAGGGGACTGGAAAGTGAATATGTTGACCACAAAACACCTCCTAAGTAAACTTCTGCTTTTCCTGTGTTTGAATCCATCTGTCATTTAGTCCAATACCTGCCCTCATTTTTTTCCTACCTTTCCACCACTTCTGCGTACACCTGAGATATCAATAAATTTGAAATGGTGGTTGCCAACAAGAATACTGGATCATCACTCTGGATAGCCCCCCAAGGATGCAGGTTGTTTACTAAACTGAAAGAGAAATTCACAGAAGTGTACATAGCTACTTCTATTTGATTCTAATCTATAATGTAACCACTAGAACGACTTCCTATGTGTCCTGACTAGGTGTCATTTAAAGATACAAGGAAAATGACCTAATAGTAAATTCTATCATAAGCTAAAGGAATGATGCAATGGTCTAGGAAGTCCACTGCAATTAAGTTGCATGATCTAATGTAAATTATTAATCTTTCTGTGCACAGTTTCTTCATCTGTAAAATGGCTATAACTACTGTTTATTGAATTTATATTATGTGCTATATACTTTTTCATCCTTTACCTCTCTATTCACAATAATATTGGTAGGTAAGGTATAATTGTAAACCCATTCTTTCCTTTATAGAAGACATAACTAGTACTTAGAGATGGCAAGTATTGCCCAAGGTCACAAAAGACTCAAAGACAGGATTTTGAAAGAACAATTACAACACTGACTGCTAGTATGATAATTAGCACCTATCTCATAATATTGCTTCTGGGAAGAATTTACATAATGTTTATAAAACACGTAGCACAAATACCTGAAAATAGATGCATGCTTTAGCACCTGGATACAGTAGCAATAACAACAGACTTCTTAGGTAACCTTTTTATTAATCCCATTCCAAAATTCTCACCTTCCTTCAGTGCTAATGAATCAAGAGTCAGTACAATTTAACAGGTACCTAGCCATATAATTGAGACCTTTAATTATTCCTTAATTATTTCATGAATGAATATGTTGTCTTTTTAGTTCCAGTTGTTTTAGGCAGTGTGGCAAAATCAAGGAGTAGTAGGCTCCTGGTTAGAAGGCCAATGTAGATTCTTTTTTCTTCCACTGGACTTTGAGGAAAAATAAATCTCAGAAGTACAGTTTTCTCATTTATAAAAGGGAATATTACCTGACCTTCACCCTTACTGGTACAAGAATAAAATTCAAATGAAATCAAGAATGAGAAAGGATTTATAAGCACCAATATACTGTAGAAATATAAAAGTGATATTGGCTGGGATTATGACGTCATCTTCCTTCCTAGTCATTCTTTTTTTATGTCTTTCAATATAGCAGTCAATAATTTTTGACTTGCAACTTTTATTGTTGAGGATAATTCTTGTTATATTGAGTTTTCTATTAGGTAAAAATCTGATTCCAGACTAATTAATCCTTGAATAGAGAAGATTCTGAAGACACTCTGATAAAGAGTTCAATCTGACATCTAGAATAAAGTAAGAAAAGTATAACATATGGGACTAATAAATATTTGCTGAAAGAAAAAAATGGTTGTGTAATGTGCAAAGTTTATATAACTGATGCTACTACCTCTGTCTTTGCTCACAGCTGTGAGTACTTTAGCTTTGGGTAAAAAAAAAATATTTATTTATTTTGTTGTCACTACGCATTAAACACTTTTCTAAGGACATTGCATAAGTTAAGCATTTTTATATCACAATAAAGCTATGGGATGGACATTATAAGTGTTTTTTATAAATAGGAGAAGGCTCAGAGTGATTAAAAAATGTACCAAAGTTACATGACTGGTAAATAAAGAAAACTGGGATGCTCTCTTATATCTTAGAATGAGAGTAAAAGGAGTTGATATGAAATAAAAAATTAAAAAATTGATTTTTTACTCATTGTGATGGTTAATCTTGTGGTGCTGGGGATTGAACTCAGGGCCTTGCACATGCTGGGCAAACACTCTATCACCAAACAACATTCCCAGTCCCAGGATCATTAGTCTTGATTGTCATTTTGATGGTACTGAGAAGTGCCTAAGAGATTAGTAAAGTACATCCTTGGGTCTGTCTCTGAGAGTGTTTCCAGAAAGGATTAACTAAGGAGGAAGGACATGCCCTGAATGTGGGCTTGAATGGAATAAAAGAGGAAAAAGGAGATAGTGTGCTAAGCTAGCATAAGTATTCTTTCTCTTTGCTTCCTGTCCTGCATGAGGAAAGTAGACTCTGCCACATGTTTCCGTCATCATCATATCCTGCCTCATCACAGAATCAACAGAGCCAAAGGCTAGACTGAGACAACAGAACCCATGAGCTAGAATAAATCTTTCTTCCCTTAAGTTGTTTATTTCAGGTATTTTGTCACAAGCTGGAAAGACTGACTAAAACACTCATCCTCCTGATGTTTTCTTTCCTCTTTGCCTCATATTTGTTCCCTTGAGCTATCTAACAAAGTATGACAAACTGGATGGCTTAAAACAACAGAAATTTATTCTCTCATTGTTCTGGAGATCAGAGGTTGTATTTCAAGTGCTTCCTTATGAAGCACTTTGAGAGTTTGTAGCATGATTGTTTTCTGCCAGTAAGTTTTGGTATTCCTTAGTCTGTACATACATCATTCCCTGACTACTTCAGTACATGGTATTCTTGTGACTCTGTCTTTTTGGCTCTTCTGATCTTCTTACAAGAAAACTACTGATTTCTGAATTAAGAATTACTTGAATGGAAATATGACCTTGTCTTAACTTGCATCTCCAGAATCTATTTCTGAATAAGATCATAGGCATCAGGATCTGATAGAATTCAGAACTGTGAAATTTTGAAGGGAGGCTAGAATTTCCTCAAGACTGATTTGTATTTATCTTCCATTTCTAATATTTTATTGTATTCTTATTTCAAAGGCTGGCAGGCTTATGAGAAACACAGGTTACAAGTATTTTTCTGTATAACCTGCATAACCTTTTAGAGAGCACAACTGAACAAACAATACTACATAATTGTCAAAAAAATTAATTCTTAAGTAGACTTCAAACTTACATTGATCAAATGAGATAAAGAAGGACACTCCATACTAATAAAAAGGAAAATACACCAAAAGGAAATAACAATTATCAACCTATATACACCCAATGTCAATGCACCCAATTTCATCAAACATACTCTGAAGGACCTAAAAACATATATAAACTCCAACACAGTGGTAGTGGGAGACCTTAATACCCCCTCCATCACCAATAGATAGGTCATTCAAACAAAAAATCAATAAAGAAATCCTGGAACAAAATCACACCATAAATCAAATGGACCTAGCTGATGTCTACAGAATATTTCATCCAACTTCTGCACAATATACATTCTTCTCAGCAGCCAATGGAACACTCTCCAAAATTGATTATATCTTAGGGCACAAAGCATGCCTCAGCAAATATAAGAAAATAGAAATAATCCCATGCATTCTATCTGAACACAATGCATTAAAACTAGAAATCAACAACAAAAACAGCAGTAAAAAACATGCAAACAATTGAAAGCTGAACAACACATTGCTCAGTGATCAATGGGTCATTGATGAAATAAACAAGGAAATTAAAAGGTTCCTGGAAGATAATGAAAATGAAAACATGACCTACCAAAACCTATGGGACACAGCAAAGGCAGTCCTAAGAGGAAAGTTTATAGCCATGAGTGCATATAAAAGGGACAGAAAGATCTCAAATGAATGACCTAATACTACAGCTCAAACTCCTAGAAAAACAAGAACAAGCAAATCCCAGAATAAGCAGAAAGAAAGAAATAATTAAAATAAGGGTTGAAATCAATGAAAATAGAAACAAAAAAACTATACAAAGAATCAATGAAACAAAAAGCTTGTTCTTTGAAAAAATAAATAAGATTGACAGACCCCTGACAAATCTGACTAAAATGAGGAGAGAAAAAGCCCAAATCAGTAAAATCAGAAACACAAAAGGGGAGATAAAAACAAACACCAAGGAAATCATCAGAGACTAATTTGAGAGCCTATACTCCAATAAATATGAAAATTTTGAAGAAATGGACAGATATCTAGAAACTTACAACCACCCAAAACTGAACCAAGAGGATATTAATTACCTGACTAGATATATAACATAAAAAGAAATTGAAGCAGCAATCAAGAGTCTCCCAAAAAAGCAAAGTCCAGGACCTGATGGTTCACTGCTGAATTCTATCAGACATTTAAAGAAGAACTAATACCAACTCTCCTTAAACTGTTCCATGAAATAGAAAGGAAAGGAAAACTGCCTAACTCACTTTATGAACCCAATAATACTCTCATCCCAAAACCAGACAAAGACACCTCCAAAAAGGAGAACTACAGGCCAATTTCCTTAATGAATATCAACGCAAAAATCCAACAACACATGAGAAAGATCATCAACCATTACCAATTCACCTTCATCCCAGGGATGCAGAGGTGGTTCAACATACATAAATCTATAAATGTAATACAGCACATCAATAGGAGCAATGACAAAAACCACTTAATTATCTCAATAGGTGCAGGAAAAGCCTTTGACAAGATCCAACACCACTTCATGATAAAACCTACAGCCAACATCATACTTAACGGTGAAAAACTGAAACCATTCCCCTAAAATCAGGAATGAGACAAGGGTGCCCACTATCCCCAGTCCTATTCAACATAGTACTGGAATTCCTAGCCAGAGCAATTAAGCAAAAAGAAGAAATAAAAGGAATACAAATAGGTAAAAAAACTGTCAAAATATCCTTATTTGC
The DNA here is from genome assembly GCF_047511655.1 of Castor canadensis. NCBI lineage: Eukaryota > Metazoa > Chordata > Mammalia > Rodentia > Castoridae > Castor > Castor canadensis. Next base: position 129,878,199 of record NC_133393.1, on the reverse strand, counting down.
AGACCATATGATCCTATTCCTTAAAGACCCAAAAAATTCTACCCAAAAACTCTTAGACACCATAAACAGCTACAGCAAGGTGGCAGGATACAAAATCAACCTACAAAAATCATTAGCTTTTCTATACACCAACAATGAACAAACTGAGAAGGAACACATGGAAACAATTCCATTCACAACAGTCTCAAAAAAAAAATCAAATACCTAGAAGTAAATTTAACAAAGGATGTGAATGACCTCTACAAGGGGAATTACAAATTCCTGAAGAAAGAGATTGAGGAAGACTACAGAAGATGGAAAGATCTCCATGCTCATGGATCAGTAGAATAACATAGTAAAAATGGCTACACTACCAAAAAGCAATCTACATGTTTAATGCAATTCCCATCAAAATCCCAATGACTTTCATCACAGAGATTGAAAAATCTACCCTAAAGTTCATTTTTGGAAACACAAGAGAACCTGAATAGCCAATGCAGTACTCAGCAAAAAGAACAATGCTGGAGGTATCACAATACCTGACTTCAAACTATATTACAAAGCAATAGCAATAAAAACAGCATGGTACTGGCACAAAAACAGACACGAAAACCAGAGGAACAGAATAGAGGACCCGGCTATGAATCCATACAACTATACCCACCTCATTTTTGACAAAGGTGCCAAAAATATATGATGGAGAAAAGACAGCCTCTTCAACAAATGTTGCTGGGAAAAGTGGTGACCTGTCTGCAGGAAACTGAAACTAGATCCATGTTTATTACCTTGTACTAGTATCAACTCAAAATGGATCAAGGACCAATATCAGACCTGAAACTCTGAAGTTACTATAGGAAGGAGCAGAAAACACCCTGGAACTAATAGATATAGGCAAAGACTTCCTCCATGGAACCCCAGCAGCCCAGCAACTAAGAGAAAGGATGGACAAATGGGACTTCAAAAAATTAAAAAGCTTCTGCACAACTAAAGAAATGGTGTCTAAACTGAAGAGGCCACCCAAAGAGTAGGAGAAAATATTTGCCAGCTATACATCAGACAAGGGACTGATAACCAGAATATACAGGGAACTTAAGAAACTAAACTCTCCTAAAATCAATGAACCTATTAAGAAATGGGCAACTGAACTAAACAGAACTTTCTCAAAAGAATAAATTCAAATGGCCAAAAAACACATGAAAAAATGCTCACCATCTCTAGCAATAAAGGAAATGCAAATCAAAACCACACTAAGATTCTACCTCACCCCTGTTAGAATAGCCATCATCAAAAACACCACCAACTACATGTGTTGGCAAGGATGTAGGGAAAAAGGAACCCTGGTACACTGCTGGTGGGAATGCAAGCTGGTGCAACCACTCTGGAAAAAAATTTGGAGGCTTCTTAAAAATCTAGACATAGACCTGCCATATGATCCAGCAATCCCACTCCTGGGGATATACCCAAAGGAATGTGACACAGGTTACTCCAGAGGCACCTACACACCTATGTTTATTGCAATGCAATTTACAATGCCAAGTTATGGAAACAACCAAGATGCCCCACTACTGATGAATGGATAAAAAAAATGTGGTACTGTACACAATGGAATTTTACTCAGCCATGAAGAAGAATGAAATCTTATCATTTGCAGGTAAATAGATGCAACTGGAGAACATCATTCTGAGCGAGGTTAGCTCAAAAGACCAAAAATCGTATGTTCTCCCTCATATGCAGACTTTAGATCTAGGGCAAATGCATCAATGTGGTTGGAGTTGGATCACATGACAAGGGGAGAGCACATACAGGAGATATAAGAATACGTAGAAAATCCAAAACATGGAAGTGTTTGATGTCCCCACTCCAGAGGAACTAATTCAGAAACCTTAAAGCGAGAGGTTAACATGGAAAGGAGATCAGGAACCATTGTAAAGATCAGTTAGAGATGAATCAACATGGGTTGTAATACATGTGTACATGAAAGCAATGCTAGGAATATTTCTGTATAGCTATCCTTAACTCAACTAGCAAAAACATTTTGTCTTCCTTATTATGCTTATGTCTTTTCTTCAACAAAATTAGAGATAAGGGCAGAATAGGTTCTGCCTGGAAGTGAGGGGAGGAGTGAGGAGAGAGGGTGAAGGAGGTGGGCAGTGGGGGAGAAATGACCCAAACAATGTGTGCACATGTGAATAAATGAATAATTAAAAGTAAATAAATTAATTAATAATAATAAAACTGAAAAAAAATTCTTTGAGTAAAAACTAATTTAACTAATGGATATTTATTACATAGCTGCAACATAGCTAGTGTTGTATTAGCTTTTGGAAGAAAAGTAGTTAACAAGACAGGCTCTGTCTGCTAATCCATCAGCCAGTTATAAATGTGTATTAAATTTTCACTATTTGTTAGGCATAGGAACTAAGCTGAGATGATAGAAATGAATAGGGTAAAGTTTATGTTCCCTAGGACTTAATCTTCCAGTGAAATTAGGTAGCATATAAACATGTTACAAATAGGAAATTTTTTATTACCAGAATGTGCTATAGAAAAAAAAAAGAAGGGGAATATGAAGAAGAGTGACCTCAACAGGTTGGGAAATTTTACCCAAGGAGTCAGGGAAGTTGTCCCTGATTTCACCTGTGGGGGGACAACATTTAAATTGAGAACCCAGCAACTAGAAGGCAATCCTCCAATGATCTGGGAGCAGAGACTGTAAGTAGAAAGGCAGCTGAGGGCAAGGACATTGGGAATAAATTTAGAATCTTCCAGAAAGAGAATGAAAGTCATTTTCCTAAAGTATATCAATTAAAGGGAAAATGGAAATAAGCATGTTAGAGAAGTAAGTGGGTAAGAGGTTTGACCTTTATCATTAAGATACTTTGAGGAATTTTTTAAGGAGAGTGATTTGAATATAATCAAAGCATTCTGCTGTCTATCAGGCGGTGTGTGGAGGGAACAGGACAAAATCAGGAAGACCACTTAGATGGCAACCTCATGAATACAAACAAGAGATTATCAGGCTTTGGAGCAGGGTTGTAGTGGTGGAATTGTTGACAAGGATTTAGCATGCAGATATTTTAGAAGTAGACTTGATGGAACTCCCTCAAGGAAGTCTCAAGTCTTCGCATGAAAAACATGTAACCGTGGCTTACTGTATAATGAAAAGCATCATAGAAAGGGACAATTTCAATTCCCTGTGATGAGTGCTGTACTGAAAATAAACTGATAGAATTCTCAAAACTGGGAAAATTTGAAGGGAGGCTAGAGTTGCTTCAAGACTGATTTGGATTTATTTTTCATACCCAATATTTTATTGTATCTTACTTCAAAGTCTGGCAGGCCTATGAGAAACAGGTTATATATGGTTTTCCAGACAGATAGAGCCCTCATCAGTACATTATATGTTTTGAGTAAGACTCCAATTTTATGTCTCTTGAAACATACTGGCCTTGTGTTATATTATTGGGAGTTGGTTGATGAGTTAGAGGGAGCATTGGACGCTGAACGTGACATTGACCACAATTGTCTCTCCCTAACCTTAAATGAAAAAAAACTTGAGGAAATGAGGTGTTGTTTTTGAAAGAAGCCCCACAATTGGAAGATACATAGTTCATCCAAGAGCAGTCTATATCAGTACTGGGTCCTAAAGACCCTCAGATACTGTGGCAACAAAAGTTCTCTCAAAAGGTGTATGAGACTCACTCAGAGAAGACAAGAACTCAAGAGTGGAGCTCAGAAGTCTTTATAATCCCAGATATCACATTTCCATGGACAACATCATCTGTAGCAGCATAAAGAAAAATCATCCACAGTAGAGACTCTAAACTCACTCCATATTAATTACAATAGCAGAAAACATACTATTGCCAAATCACGCATAACTTCTTATGATACCTATTGCCAAATTATTATTAAACTTCTCATATTGCCTATACGTGACCGCCTATTCATACCTCACTGTATCTTTGCAAATTAGTTTGACTCTGACCTAGGATGGTAGCTTACATTGCTGTTCTTGGGCTTTTGACCATACTAGGTCATTTCTTTTGAGGACCTTCCCTTTTACAATACCAACCCCCCACCTTCCAGCATTCCCATCTCATTAGTGTAGAGCCAGGGCTCTATCTACTTCACTCCATCTGCATGATAAGCACTTCCAACGTACTTTTCCTTTGTCTCTGATTTAGGGGAGATCCTGTGATACATCTTATGAGGGTATGTTAAATCTTTCAAACAAGCCATGACATCTTGGAGCTCTGACTGAAATTCAAATTATTATTGTCAGTTGGAATAGGGAATTAAATGTCACTATTCATATATCTAATCATAGATTGGGAAGCAAGACTTAATAATCAATACTTTTCATAATCAAATGTGCTTTTCTAAAAACATAAAACTTCTAAATAAAATATTCAACATAAATAGATTAAAGTAAGTCATGAAGGAAAGGTATAGGAAAAATGATAAAATATAAGATTTAAAAACATAATTGTGTAAATATAGATTAGTTCAGTTACTCTTAAACAAATCTATCTATCTATCTATCTGTCTATCATCTATGTATCATCTATCTAATCCCAGAATTAATTTCCATACCCTGAAAACTACTTTTTACATTCATAGCCTTTTAGTTCTGTGCTGGAGAGCTAAAGGTGATTGGAAGCTTGATGTATTGGACAGGTTTTTATACAAATTCTCTGCCCTTCTTTGAGTAAATAGTAATTAATGCTTTCAAGATTTCAGTTCTTTTCTTATGACTTTCAACTGAATACCTCAGGCCACTCTATTTTCATTTGAAAGAAAAGCAGCAAACCTCTTTATATTATTTTCTTCTAAGGTATATTGACAAAAAGAATGAGTATGTATAAATTTTCAATTTTTTTAGGACTAGTTTTAGAAAATTCTGTGACTTCTAGGCATTTGTCCATTTTGTTAATTTCCACTCTTATTCTCTATTTCTTACAAATTATCATTAACCTTAATTAAAAGTATATATGCCATCAAGTACCTATAAGGATACTGTACTCTGGCGCACAACCTTAGGAAATCATGGAAATCATACAGCAACTAGTGAAGTGAAACCAAAGTGTGGCTTCCCTCAAAACAGTAACCAGTTTTCCCAGAGGGAATAATTACTTTTTTTCAGTACACCCCAGTTCAAAGTAAAAATCAAGATCATCAGTTTAAAGCATAAATAGAAATATATTCTAAGTGTCCTAAATCTTGGTGAGTACAAGAAGGAAGAAAATAAACAAGGTCAAGTAAAAAAAACGTGATACAAGAAAACATGAAAGTCCTCTCTGAGTCATTACAGATTTTTGAAAGTGTAAGAACTTCCTTAACAACTTGAGTAGGAATTAAAATGTATTTTTATGAATACTCAAAACTTAGTTCAGTGAAACATGACTTGTGGAGTGGTGGAAGTGAATGTAGCCAGTCAGAATAACCAGGTCTTTATATTTGTTTGACTTACTATTGCTTTGATTTTATGATAATGTAAATGTAATAAACATTCAGTAGAAAACATACTTCAAATTTTTAACTTTCGTCTTTTTTCAGATTATTGATATGCCATGTGAAACTCTTTCATGATGTTGGGAATAGGCAGCAAACTTCCATACCCTGTCAGCCATGAGAACACAACCAGAAATGACCAACTTACTGTACTGCTTACAATATCATGTTCAGTAGTTAGGAGTACAAAATGCCTTTTTTGACTTACACCTTCAACTGACACTCTGTTTTGGAGGATATGTCACCCCACCATAAGTGTAGAAGTATTTGTAAAACCAAATGGAAGTATCACCCCCTGTACCTTATACCTCTGCTGAAAATTGAAGGGTGTGTTTATGAGCTGGGGGAATGATAGCATGGTAACATGGGGGAGGTCATCAAAATAGATCACAACTGAGTAAGAAACCACCATAAAAATAAGTTATTGTGGCTTTCTCTGTACTTTCCTACTACCTAGCTCCTAGATACTATATTATGGCTAATCAGGAAAAACACTATTTGAGAAATTTTGATATCTGCATTGCTACCTCCTCTCTTGTACTGCTGTCTGTAACTGATGAGTGGTATATAAAATAAAACAACAGTAGTCTAAATATGAGTTTCATATTCACAACAACTAATGAGGATTAACTGTAGTGTTTTTATATATGTTTAGAAAACATGTCTATACATATCATTAGTGTATAATGGCATCATTCAGGAATTTAAGGAAATATAGCAATTTTACCATAATTAACATTTTTTCTGAAAAGATTTCACTTTCAAGTAACTCAATATACCTTAGTTCTGGGTAATGTTATCTTTTCAATCATAGACAAAATGCAGTCATTATGATTATATCATGGATAAGTTTATTGTAGTTTGCATATACAATTAGTTCCTTCCATTGTAGATTTTATTTTTGTATGAAATTACTCATTACAAATAGTTATTGAGGAACATAATTAGAACTGAGTTTACTTGTGGTGTTTGGAGGCATTGAATATCATTGTTGGGTTTTTTATGTTTCTGTAATTTCAGTTTGTTTTAATGCTTATGTAGCTAAGAATTTTCTTATGTATAATGGAACACTGATAGGAAAGATGAGAAGTATAGAGACATGCTTTAATTCATGTGGAAGGGTTAGCTTGTCATGAGAATACTCAAATGAGAAGTATTAGGTAAAATGTAGACTCAAAGCAGGAAGCCCTGCTTCCAGTCCCACCAAAAAAATGTAGACTCACTGATCAAGGAAAATAGTCATATCTTTTTATTATTATTAGATTTAATAATAATAAAAAAAGCTTTACTTTTGGTAATCCAAAAGAGAGTAGCAGTTTTCTTCCTTACATATTCCTCTTCTGTGTGCCTATTATCTGTGGACATTTATTAAACTATTTGTAGATTTACAATTTGAAAACCAAGACAAAGGAAGCAATTTTGGTGGAATAGAGAAGGGAAATAAGTGGAGAATGTAGCATTTGTTGTCTCATGCTTTCTGATTTTGCTGGTGTTTTTAATCATTTAGTGTAAGAGAAGCTATTGTGATAACAGACTTCAGAAGTTTGTGTATAGCACATTGTTTTTGGAGTCTAGAGATGAAAACTAGCTAATTTGGAGAAGGTAGTTCTTTCCACCCGGGCTCACAATCCTGTGGTGTTGGTAGCTGTCTGGGTGCACATGTTATTAAAATGAGCAGCATAAACAGGATCTGGAAGAGAGTTGTCATCCCACCATTCGGGACAGAGAGCCAGAGAAGAAAGGAAACATGATAGGTACCACGTCATAGCAGTTTGGACAACAAACACACATAAAGCATTCCTTGGGAGACTTCTTGGAAAGCATGTGGGAACTAAAAAGAGACTGGTGGCTCTACATGGACATGTAGCAGTAAGAATAGAAACGTTGGCTTAATTATTTTATTGTGAGTGCATTTGAACTCGTCAGATGATATGGCCTGATATTTGAAGGTTTTACATTTCAAAGCCCACCTTAGTTTGAATTCTGTGGCTCTAGACATAGACAAAACAAAGCCTTGATCCCAAAACATCATTGTGTTGAGATAACTGATGCTTGCTGTTTTGGTGACAAGACTTGTAATGGTTTCTTTTCATTGAAGTGAAGTACAGTGTAGGTGGTGTGTCTTCCAGCCCTAGCCATATGACCTAACAGCTACAGTTTTTACTTTTTATAAGTGGTCACTTGGTCAGACCTGCAATTTATAACCACCTTCCACTATGCATTTTGTATTTCTTTTGCCCATAAGTACCTCGCTCGTCATGCCTCTTTATCTAGTGGGAAAACCACGACTTTAATTTTGAAGGATCTGAAAGGGGGTACTAGGATATACAGAATGTTTGGCAATCTTTGAGTATCTCAATAGAATAGTTGAACATTTAGAATTGCAAAGGATATGTATAAGGTTATGAAAGTTAATTGTACTAAAGGTAGGAAAACAACACTTTTAATTTGGGACCATATGAAGCAATTTTTATTTGAGGACCTATCCTATGCTCTTTGCTAAATCAAAAGAGAAAAAAAAAAAACCACTTATCTTCATGCCTCAGTTCTGGATGATTCATTTACTGATCCTTCTCAATCTATGGTTTATCTCCTCTCCCATACATGGCCTACCCACATGGGCCATGTCCTTGGGCATTCTTAGGGATTTTCACACTGAAGAATTATTAATTACCTGTGAAGTGATCCAAGCTATTCAATAAAAATGCTGAACATTCACAGTGGAGTCTTTTCTCATGTAGTCCATTCTGGAGTGCAGACATGCCCTTCCTCCTTCACCAAGCATTCTTTCAAGTAAAAGCATCTTTTTGGATTAAGCAAACAACAAAACTATACTACACGGAGTTATTCCTTTATTTACCTACAGAATGTAGTGCTGCTGTTTAATATCTATAGCTAAAACACCCATTAGAAAGAAGAAAAGTTTTAGGAGTCAATCTGACTCTGATGCTGAAAACTCTGCTATGAACGTTGTGCTTTACTTCTCTGCTATGAACGTTGTGCTTTACTTCTCTGCTATGAACGTTGTGCTTTACTTAAGACTAAGCCACACACTACACATTCTTGAAGATTTCTTCTTTTCAAACCCAGTAAAACTGAATGATAGTGATAACAATAGCAGATTTATTGAATAGGCACAATTGAGAAGGAATTGATGAGAGCCCCAAAAGAAAGGAGAATTATTAGAAATGACATTGCCAAAAAAAAAAAAAAAAAAGGAAGAGAAAGAAAAAGTAAGGGGAAGAATTTTACCACCAATTTGTTAAATTACTTCCTAGGCTCCCTTTACTTCTCTGTTCTCTACAAAGTTGATGACAGCAGTTACCTTCTTGTCTGGGTCTTTTTTAGCAGGTATCAAAAAGTATTGATAGCCTTAGTCAGTTAAATAAGATAGACTTAATGGTTGTCATGAGGTTAAAATGAATAAACTAACTTTATAACTTATTTACTAAGTTCTCCTTAAATCAAGGAAGCATGACCTTGACTCTATTAACATGTAGAGGGAGATTCTGTCTGTCACCAGTTATTCCAGTAAGTCTATCTAGTGGGGATATTGATTAGTCACCTAGTTTTTCTTTGCATATTTTAAAGTTAGGTAAACTCAGGCTTATATGTTTTAGTATAAGTATTTTTTGGCCTTGGGAAGGTTACAATGTGTGAATGGGTATATTTTTTGGAAGGGATGTGTATGGAGTTTAATGCAAAGCAAGATTTAAAGCTAGTTGTTATTAGACACTATCAAATCCCAATTACACTCTTCAATGTTTCTACTCAAGTTTTTCTTTTTTCAATATACCATATTTATTTTAATCTTGTTCTGAAAGAATGTGGTTGATATCATTGTTTTGTAACAATACAAATTTTCAGCCAGTATGTCCAGGGTATGAACAGTTCCTCCCATATTCTACTTATCTACTTTGAAGTTTCTGATTCCTTACCTTGGATAGGATTTCTTGTGTTATTTTCTTTTCCACAACCAAAGAAATGTCACAAAGCCCAGGGATTTCATATCTTAGTTTAAAAAAATTCAAGGTTATAGAGGTCAGGAAAATTTAAAAGCTGTATCTAAGATAAGACTCTGTGTAGCCTGGTGTTTCTTGTAACTTTACACTATCACATAGGAATGGTGTAACTAAGACCAGGTCCAGCAATCACAATATATTTCATTAGCATTTTATGCAGTTAACAAAAATATAAGTTATCAACTCATATTATATTTACATCAATTCCAAAGAAAACTGGTACACCTTATTTTATCAAAATAAGATTTTAAATGCCAGTGTTTTGGCAGTAGAAATGTGGTCTTAAATCATGTCACCTACTATATTTTATTAATTCTTATTGTTGTGCTGGGGATACATTGTGGTATTTACAAAAGTTCTTAAAATATATCAAATATATCATATTTGAATTCACCCCTCCATCAAACTCCTCTATCTCTCCATCCCATTCATGAATTAGTTTCAATAGGTTTCATTTTTCCATTTACATGCATGTGTACACAGTATTTACACCATAGTCATCCTCTTACACCATTTTCCCACATACTTCTCCCTTCCACTGCTACCAAGCTCCCTTAGGCAGGACCTGTTCTGCCCTTCTGATCTCTGATTTTCTAAAAGAAAAAAACAAAATGACATTTTTGTTTGTTTAGGATAGCTACACAGGGAGTTTCCTGCACAGTGACATTTCCATGTATATATGTATTATAATCCAAATTTGTTCATATCTATTTTTCTTCTTTCTACCTTAGTCTCCTTCTTATTATGATTTCACCAGGTTTAAAAAATTCTATAGTCACTTTTATATAGAGAGTATGTCAATGTTCACCTTCTTAAGTTCCTTCTTTTCTGCTTCCTCTCTAATATGAGACCTCTCCTTAGCATAGCCTCTTCTTTTTCTTTATTCATGTATTCATGTGTACTGCATAACCTCTTTTTTCATAGTATTGCTATATTTGTATGAGCTCTATATTCCACATATGAGGAAAAACATGTGACCTTTGGCTTTCTGAACCTGGTTAACTTCACCTAAGATGACATTCTCCAGTTTCATTCATCTACTTGCAAACGACAAAATTTCATTCTTTGTTGTGGCTGAATAACATTCTACTGTATATAAATACCACATTTTCTTAATCCATTCTTCAGTAGTGGGGCATCTTGGCTATTTCCATAGCTTAACTATTGTGAATAATGCTGCAATAAACATTGATGTGCAGGTGCTTTATTGTAACCTGACTCACATTTCTTTAGGCATATCCATAGGAGTAGATTTGCTGGACTATATGGCAGTTCTATTTTTAGTTTTTGGGGTTTTTTTTTTTAAGTAACCTACATATTGTTTTCCAAAGTGGTTGTACTAGCTTACATTCCCATTAGTAGTGTATGAGGGTTCCTTCTACCCCGCATCCTTGCCATCTATTTGTTGTTGTTTGTGTTCTTGGTGGTAGCCATTCTAACAGGAGCAAGATGGAATCTTAACACGGTTTTGATTTGCATTTCCTTTATGGCCAGGGATATTGAGCATTTACTCATGCATTTTTTGACCTTTTGGACTTCTTCCTTTGAAGATACTGTGTTCAGTTCATTTGCCCATTTCTTCACTGGGTCAGTAGAAGGATACAAAATCAATTTACAAAAATCAGTAGCCTTTCTATATACCAACAATGAGCAATGAGAAAGAATATTGGAAAATAATTCTATTTACAATAACCTCAAAAAAAGTAAAATATCTAGGAATAAACTTAACAAAGGAAGTGAAAGACCTCTACAAGGAAAACTACAAACCATTGAAAAAAATCCAAAAAGACTACAGAAGATGGAAAGATCTCCCATGCTCATGGATTGGTAGACTCAATATTGGGAAAATGGCTATATTGCCAAAAGGAATCCACCTGTTTGATGTACTCCCCATTAAAATTTCAATGACATTCATCACAAAGATTGAAAAATCAACCTTAAAGTTCATTGGGATGCACAAAAGACTGAAAATAGCCAAGGCAATACTGAGCAAAAACAGTAATGCTGGAGGTATCATAATATCTGACTTCAAACTACACTTCAGAGCCACAGCAATAAAAACAGCATGATACTGGCACAAAATAGATATGAAAATCAGTGGAACTGAGTAGAAGAATGAATATGAATCCAGATAGTTATACACACCTGATTTTTCACAAATGTGCCCAAAACATATGATGGTGAAAGACAGACTCTTCAACAAATATTACTGGGAAAACTGGATATATGCATGCAGAAAACTGAAACTAGATCCATGTTTGTCACCCTGTACAAGTATCAACTCAAAGTAGTTTAAGGACCTTAATGTAAGATCTGAAACTTTGAAGTTTCTGCAGGAAAGAGTAGGGGATACATTGGAATTTATAAACATAGACAATAACTTACTAAACAGTACTCAAATGGCTCAGCAACTAAAAGAAAGTATTAACAAATGGAACTGCATGAAATTAAAAACCTTATGCACAAGAAAAGAAATGGCCACCAAATTGAAGAGGCTGCCCACAGCGTGGAAAAAAATCTTTGCCAGATATACATCTGACAAGGGATTAATAATCAGAATATGCAGGGAGTTCACCTAGTATATTTTAAACAATCCAAGTCCAAGTTTACACAGGCAAGAAATGGCATTCTTAGGGCTCTGGTATTCCTAGCCAAAGTTTTTGAGTAAGAATGAGGACTCAAAAACTGGAGAAACCAGATATATACATGGGATCCATGAAAACTAGAGGGGAGATTACAAATGGGCAGTACATTAGTGGTCAGAGGATTTAGTAAGACAAAAGTGGTTGCAACAAGCACAGGAGTCCTGGGCCATTATACAAAAGTATTGGAGCTATGAATCAAAAGTGTGCTAAGTTGGCAGGTCATGTTGGTAGAAAGGTATAGAGTCAGAACAGATAATGATGCCTCTTTTTATAGACTTTCTGGACTGTGATAGGAAGAGAGTTTGATCATTTATGTTTGACTCTGAACGACTCCAAAACTCTAACTGATAAACTTGGGAATGGAGTAATAGTTGTGATTAGGGATAGAATTTACACAGAAAGTTGCAAATAATGCTGGTTCATAGCTCAGATTAAGTGGCAAGTGGACAATAGACACTGACAGAGTGCTGGAGGTCTGCTCACTCAGATGTGACCTCAGGCAGTTGATTACAAAGAAAATGCAAAATGTTTTCATTGAGAATACTTCTGACACCAAATGTGTGGTGATATTAAGGGCCCATTGCCACAGACTGCCCTTTACTTCAGAAGTCAAGCTGAAATAGTGGGTCCCAATCTACCCACAACTTCTGTCCGACTTGGATACAAAACAGAGGTTTTTGCAATGTCATCCTTACGTTTGCAAATTTGCTAAATTATCAGATTAATGAACAGATCCCAGGGAAAGTTGATTCACCATTACCAATTTATTGCAGAGGATAATATAAAGGATACAATGTGCTGCCAGATGAAGAGATACGTGAAGGTTTGGAAGGGCTCCAATCATAGAGTTTCTGTCCTCATGGAATTTATGATGTATTGCCCTCTTGACACAGGGATACACCCACCAACCCAGAAACTCTCTGAGACCCATAATTTAGGGTTTTAATGGGGGCTACATGGCCTAGGCATAACTGATTATTACATCATTGGCCATTGGTGATTGAACACCTCCAGAGAGAGTGGGTTGAGGCTAAAAGTTCCAACACTCTAATAACATTGGTGGCTCCCCTGGCAACTGTCCTCCCATCGTTAGGGCTTCCCAAAAGTTACTGGATTAACATAAACTCAGGTGTGGTTGAAAGGAGTTTGTTATGAATAGCAAAAGATTCTCTTTTTATCTTTTTAGCTCTGAAACTCTTTCAGAAACTGTAATAGAAAACTAAACATTGTAACAAAAGATGTTCCCATCATTCTATTCTTACCACTTGGAAATTAGAAAGGTTTTAGGAGCTCTGGCCAAGAGCTGGAGACAAAGAATTAAATATATATTTCTCACTATTTCACAGTAGCTCAGATAAATTGATAAAGTTGGATTAAGGAGGGCATTTACAAAAAACCTTTAGTGTTGAACACTTTAAGTATTATCTTAGTTCATTCTCTGCAGTTATACAGAACACCTAAGAGTGGGTAATCTATAAAGGAAAGAAGTTTATTTAGGTCATCATCCCAAAGCTGAAAGTTCAAGACCAGGTGGTTAGATCTAAGGAGGGACCTATGTTGTGTCATAATGTGGCAGAAAACTGGAAGAATAAAAGCAAAGGTCAGCCATACTTTAAATAACTGCTCTCTTGGTAATTCATCCAGTCCCAAAGACAAGCATTAATCTCTCCTAAGGTTCCATCTCTCAGTACTGCCACAGTGGCAATCACATTTCAACATGAGTTCCAGGGGAGACAAATTATATTCAAACTCGAGCAGATATCATGCCTACTTACCCAATCTATAAGATATTTAGGAGTAGCTTTGCCTTGGTGGAAGCTCAGGTGGGTGACCTATGCAGCCTCTCATGTGCTGCAGAGCATTGTTTGAAAATCCCTAGAGCAGATGATTTCTTTCCATATTTCCAGTACTAAAAATACCAGGAGACTGTGGTTCTAGCTATAGGCAATTTCCTCATTTAATCAATACAGTTAGAGGGGTATATAATTGCTCTAGTTTATGTTTGTCTACACCTTCTTAAATAACTTTCTTACAAAGAAACAGATCCCAGTCCCACCTGGCTTTTAGTTGACTTTTAAATTTGGGCAATGATAGAGAATGGGGACAAAAATCTCTTTCAAAGCTATGATTCCCTCTTCTCAGACTCATTGCCTTCCAGGGAGGTCCAAGCCAGTCCTCAGAATAACTTGACGAAGTGGACACTAGCAGGATAACTTCATCTGCTGTCACAACAGGTATGGCTTTCTGGAGATGGAGATGCTTAAGAGTGGATGACACAGCTGCATTTTGTCCTCAATTTAGCTGACCACAGGAGCTTGGGTGCATCACTTGACACAGTGGTTGGGTGGCATTTAGCACACCACAAGGAAACTAGAAACCTAGACTCTGCAGCCTAGGCTTGCTAATTCTAAGTTTTTTGACCTGAGGTGTGTTACAGTGGTTGGAGAAAGAAACAAGTAGCAGCACTGTCCATAATGTTAACCATATAAATATTATCTATAAATTGTAGATAATTAAAACAGCAGCACCATAGCACTAATATAATTTGTTCTGTGTGACTAGTCTTTTCAGCAGCAAAATTATGTTATAATAATAAATAACAATAATAATAATGATAATAATAAAACCCTTTTCTGGGACTGAGGGGTGTTTTATTTCTATCCAGGAAACTTTGATGTCTCTCTAGAGGAGGAACCACCTATTTTTGGTGATTTAGCAGAAGATTCAGTTAGGACCAACCTAAAAGGATTCTGTAAGAGTAACTTTGTCACCACTGTGGTATAGGGGAGTAGAGATAATGAACTTGCTGTATATATTAGGAGCAGGCAGTGGCCAGCACTCTGATATTCTTAAGGACAAAATACTCCTGAGTGCCTGAGATGACAACATTTATTGTCAGAGATCATTTCTTTGCTGCTGATATAGTGAATGGGTGATATCAAGCCTCTGAAGGCACATATTTTCATGGTGCATCAGTATTCTCTTACTTTTGCTGCTACTGACAGGAAACACATAACTGACCTTTCTTTCTTGATGGGGCTTTCATTTGCAAGATATTTCATTTCAATAATAAGATATTTGATTGATAGGAGAAAACTAGACTTTGAGAGAAACACATAATAGATCACCCATGATGTGGAATAATACAATATTTTTCTAGCAAGATATGATGAAGCTCTCTGCATAAAAACAAACCAGGAAGAAACAATATTAAATAATATTAACTATCACAATGGACCTTGGGATACTAAGCTTGATTGGGCTATTTGTATTGTGATGTTCCCAGGGGTTATTTTGTTGAGAGTTTTGCTATTAAGTGGTCTAATTGTGTCAGTGGATGGGGCCTTTTCAATTTGCATAATTTTCTCAAGGGACCACAGCTGCTAATTTGGTGATTAATTATCCATATTACACATTGTTTATTTGACCATGCCTAGATTAATTTCTTTTTCCCAGCAAATCACATTTAGATATGAATTTGCATATCTTGATTACATTTTAATGTCTTGGCTATCATTGTTTCTTCCCTGGACACCTCATGAGATTATAGAAGAGTGCTGAAGGAGAGAATGATGGAATGTCTTAAGTGACATTGCACATCAGTGGATAGATAATGCACATGACTTATTTTTAATGAAGAATGTGTTCTTTTATAATCAAGTGAGTTATGACATCTAATGAACAACATTTTTTATGCTTTGATTATTTACTGTGTTTTTACTATTCCCATTTTACCATTATCGACCAAAGCCAAAAATTGTCTTAATTAAGTTTTGGAATACTACTGTAAGTATGTGTATCTCTTTATATGACTAAATATTTTATTTTATTTAGTTATGATCTTATATTCTCTTATTAAATACATGTGAGCTGTGACAATGTCCAAGGTCTCTAACAGGTTAACTCAAATTCTTCCAGGTTTGAAAGCCTCCATGATTCTTATGGCACTATATCATTAGTTCCTAGAATCAGGGCCTTCATCTCAATTTATTTTTATTTCATTTACATGATAAAGTATCTTTATTGACTGTTATAATTTTTGCACAACTAGATGATAACGAATGTTCTTAGTATACATCATTGAGCACTATCATTGTTCCAGAGAGTGTTAAGGCCTTTACCTGCATCATCTCCTGTAATTCTTAAATCATCTTATTAGAAAAGTATTATTTTATTTGTGTTACAGTGAAACTATGAATTTTAGAGACAGAAAGAAAGAACTTTGTTCAAAGCAAGATAAAAAGGAAGTAGCACAGCCAAAATTAGAAACAAATAGGAAGCCTATGGTGTTATCCAACTCTATGGATTTAGAATTCTAAATGGTAAATATTCTTAACCCACAATGCATGAATGCTCTTAACCTGCTGAATGAAAACAAAATGATAAATAAGTTAATGTTCTTCATCAGCTATAAATGAATGCTCTTCACCTACTGTGTGCACATAGAATACTGAGTGAATGAATGAGTGAATGAATGGTAATTACATAAGGGAATTTAATTTTAACCTTCCATGCAACTGTCAAGGTAAGATCAAACAGGATCCAGCTTAAGGCTTCCCAGAAGTGGGTTTGTGGTGGGTTTGCAGTAATGAGTAGGCTATTTTCAAACTGCTGGGATATAACAAAAATGTAGTTTACCTCTCCATTTGTACTGAATTCTCTCTAACCCTCACCTATTAGATGGAATGTAAAAAATAGATACTCAAGAAATCTGGATAAATTGTGGCCTCTACCCAACATTTTTGTTCTTATATTTGCAGGTACAGATGGCAGCTACCAAGAAGCCAAGTGCCCAATAAGGGGGAAGAAAATTAGAATACACTGGACTCCTGCTTTCCTGCTTCCATAACAGGGGGTGTCAGGCACCAAGGTCTCATTCCTATCTGCTGGACAGGTCTAGGTCAGTAAAAGTTGATCTTAGAGCCTGTATGCTTAACCACACTAACACAGGACGGTTAGCACTATGTCCCACACATGCTAGAATACTGAGCAAACCACTTACCTTCCCTTTATTTCAGCTATCAGACAGGAATAATAATACTATTAATGTATCTTAAATATATTAATATTTATATGTAATTTAAAATATAATTATATATCACTGTATAACTATCACTAATACTATAAATGGAATACTAACAAACTCATATCATAAATTTATTCTAATGAATGTTACTGCATATCAACGACTGGACCTCTGCCGAGCGTTAAGTATGTTAGGTGCTATACCTATTGCCACTGAAACTCTTGTTTTTACTCTTTCCATTTGTACTTGGGTAACCAGATTAAAAAGTTCCATTTCACTATCTCTACTCTCTGCTCTTTCTGGAATTCATTATCCTTGTTGTATCATATGAAATATTACTGGAATTTATTTATTTATTACAGATTTTGTGTATGTGAAAGGACTTCAATACTGACCTGAAAAACTCTGTGACCTAGACATGAAATTTGTAAATAAATAAATACAGGATATATTTATGATGGCTAATTTTAATTTTGTGTGTCAACTTGCCTGGCTTTAGGGATGGTCAGGGAAGATATTATTTCTGGTTATGCCCATGATTGTGATTCTGGAGGAGATTAGCATGTAAGTTGGTGAACTGAGTACAGATCTGCCCTTCCCAAGGGAGGCAAGCATCATCCCATCTGTTGGCTGCTTGAATGGGATAAATTGTCAGAGGGAAGGTCAACTTTCTCTCTCTTCTTGAGCTTGGATGCCCTTCTTCTCCTGTCTTGGGACAACAGATACGTTGGTTATTGGATTTATGCACTCTAAGACTCACAGCCGCACTTTTCTTAGGGTATCTGACTTTACCAGGGGCCACCCCATTGTCTCCCCTGTTCCTCAGGCCTTCAGTTTGAACTAAATTACACCACCTGCTTCCTGCTACTCAAGCTATCAGACAGCAGATGGTGGGGCTTCTTAACCACCATAATCACACAAGCTAATTTTCATTTTATATATACTGCTAGTTCTTTTTGGCCTTGGGTTCATGTCCATATTCAATCAACTGCAGATTGAGAATATTAAAAAAATTTACAAAAAGAAAATCCATTCATGCTCCTTTTGTCCTCTTTCCTTAAATAGTATAATATAATACTATTTATATTGTTTTAGGTGTTATAAGTAATTTAGAGATGATATAACATACACAGGAGGATATGCAAAGTTATATGTAAATTGTGCACAATTTTATATTCCTTTGTTTATAGAAGAGTTTAGGGAAGGGATACAGTTTTGTCGTGTATGAAATGTGAGCAAATATGTTTCCTTTCCAAGTTTCTTGTTAAGACACTAGGTAACTTGACAGGATCCCTAGCTCTGTGTGGCTGTGCATTTGCTGTGATTGTGTCATGGATTTTACTACATATTGTAGTAGAAGGATGATCAGTTGAGAGATGGGCTTGATCACTCCATCATGTATAAACATGTAATCTTAGAGAAGTTACATTGCCACTTTGATTTCAATTTCTTCACCTATAAAACAGGGTAAGAAAGTACCTTTATAGAGCATTATAAGACACAAAAGAATTATGTGGAAATATTTTGCAATCTAAAGCCTAAAAGAAAACAAAAGCAAAATAGAATACTAAGTAAAGAAACTATATAGTGTTACCAACATTCATGACAATCAAAATAGAAGTACTCCCTGACTAGATGTTAGGGCACTACATTTTGCACAACTTTAGACACAAATTAGGTTGTATTATTTTTTTCTCATTTGGCCCAGTGACCTCACCTCCAAAATGAAGGAGCTGGCCTGGATGATTATAAAGACCCCTTCCAACACACTACAGTATGCCTTTATGATTTATGATGGATCTGCTTATTTCAATAGGCTCCAAGAGATCCATCAAAGCATGCAAAATATCTTTGAAGACAATGTAACTGTCTTCTGGAAAGAGTTTTATTTTAATAACTATTAGGGCAACAGGAACATTGTGTCTTTTATTAAATTTGTCTGTTCCCTGGTGTTGATAGTATCTTCTGAATATAAATTGCACAATATAATATAATAAAGCACAGTTTAGAATTGTTTTCATAACAGTACATGCCATAGTACTAGGCCATAAAATAAGAATCGAAAGTACATCTTATTCTGTAAACTCATAACTTTCAGCTGTCTAAAAACAGTGTAGAAAAGGAAATTAGTTAGACAGAAACACCTCACAGCATGTGTACACAGCTTTAAAAAAGAAAGATTATGTTTCTTGTAGACAAAAAGCCAGGAACCTCATTCTTTTAGAATTTGATAACCTTAACAAAATTTGTATATTTTTAATTTTTGTTTTTATGACTAATTTCCACTGCCACATTTATTTATTTTGTCCTTAATTCTCTTATAAAGTATTTGTTCAGCTGTTATATGTACCCATTTCTACTTTAAGATAAGCAGGTACAAAGATTCATTAGTTCTTGAGTGAAAAGATAGTCCAAGAAGCTTGGAGGACATGAAATTTTACAGTAAAGGTAAGTGAATGTCGAATTGAAGATAGGTAACTTTGATTTTTGTGAACTTGCTGTATTAGTTTGAAAGTGATTTGTTCTAGATGTACTGCTCAATAATCTTTGGGATATCATTAGTTATGGGCATGTGAAAAATATAAGGAATCAATTGAATGAAACCTGCTGTGGCAGTACAGTTCTGTTAATCACCTTTCCATGTCATCGACACCAACACCATGGGTTTGAATTTTGTGGATCTAGATAACCCAATAATAGCATCACACTTAATTATGCAAGGAGCTTTATGCTTTCATTATATACCCATCATTTCACTAGATTTTTTTAGATAAAACATGAAATGTTTTTCATTACACAGTTGTGACGGTGTAATTGTCCTCAGGATTCTGATACAGGAATCACATTGCTACAGTGGCTTGTAATAAATGCCAAGATAGATGAGCACATAGGAATGGTAAGCATTCTGGGCTCTGATGAGTCAAGTGAAAGGCTTTGTCTATTATGTCTTGATTGCTGAAAATCTCTTACAATAGATGTTCTGACCTGCACTATACAGGCATAGATAATAAGGCCATATGTAGAAAGTGATGAGACCAAGTCCATGCAGTAGAAATGACAAGAGCTGAAATTTTAACTCCTGCTTCTACAGCTCTTGTTCTACTTGCTACTACAGCGATT
This sequence comes from Castor canadensis, assembly GCF_047511655.1. Lineage (NCBI taxonomy): Eukaryota > Metazoa > Chordata > Mammalia > Rodentia > Castoridae > Castor > Castor canadensis. The sequence continues at coordinate 129,857,893 of NC_133393.1, read as the reverse complement.
GCAACCTGTGTCTCATTCTCAGACATCACAGCTTGCTTGCTGATGGTCGTGGGAAAAATTGAAAAAAAGAAGGCAGAGGACTTACAACATAAATGGCACCTGGACAGAGGCTGCAAGTTCAGCTTTGATGAGCATGGGCAGCACCTCCTTTGGTATTCACATATTGTACTAAACTCTTGCATTATGCAGTTCATTTTCTTCCTTAAGCAAATAAAACTTCTTTGCCTTGAAAACGGTTGAGAGAGAGAGAGAGAGAAAGAGAGAGACAGAGAGAGAGAGAGAGAGAGAGAGAGAGAGAGAAGGAGAGAAGGGCTAGCTGTTCCATTGGTCTATATGTCTGCTTTTATGCCAAAGACGATGGTGCTTTGATTATCATTGCAATATATTTTTAAATCTGGTAGTGTAATACCTCCGTCTTGTTCTGTTTTGCTCAAGATTGATATGGCTATCTATTAGAGTTTTATGCGTTTCCCAACAAATTTTAAGATTTTTTTTTTCCATTTCTACAACAAATGTTACTAGAACTTTGATAAGGATTTCATTCATATGCAGGTCACTTTGGGTATTGACCTACATAATCATTAATTATGTAGATTATGCACATAATTAGAGGGATATTAATTCCTCCAATCCATGAACAGATCCTATCTTTCTATTTATTTGTGTCTTCTTCAATTTCTTTCATGAATTCTTTAGGGGACAGATTATTTAACTCTTATTTCTCCCCTTTATTGTTGTGCTGAGTGAGGATACATTGTGGCATTTACAAAGGTTCTTACAATGTATCAAATATATCACATTTGAATTCACCCCCTCCACCTCTCTCCTTTATGCCTCCCTCCCCTGATTCCTGGAATACTTTCAACAGCTTTCATTTTTGCATTTACATACATGTGTACACATTTTTTGCACAATAGTCACCCTACTTCCCCCTTTCCTCACCACCTTCTCCTTCCAATTGGTGCCAAGCCATCTGACCTCAGCAGGACCTGTTCTGCCCTCCTGTTCTTTTATTTTGTAGAAGGAAAAAGATAAAAGGTAAAAAGAAAAACATGACATTTTTGCTTGTCTGAACTAAAAGTAGCTACACAGGGAGTTTTCTTGTGTTATTTCCATATATATATTATAATCCCAGTTGGCTTATCGCCACTAATTTTCTTCATTCTACCTTAGTCCCTTTCTTATGGGAGTTTCAGCCGGTTTAAGATTTCTATATTCATTCTTGTATAGCAAGTAAATCAGCCATATTCAAGTTCTTGGTTTCCTCCTTTTACCCTACCACTCCCATGCATGACCTCCCCTTAGTGTCACCAGTGTCCCATAATATTGCTGCATTTGCATTAGGTCATATTCCTCATATGAGGGAGAACATGGGGCTTTTGGCCTTCTGAGCCTGGCTAACATCATTTAAAATGATGTTCTCCAGTTCCATCAATTTGCCTGCAAATAACAAAATTTCATTCTTCTTTGTGGCTAAGTAAAATTCCATTGTGTATAAATACCACATTTTCTTAATCCATTCTTTGGTAGTGGGGCATCTTGGTTGCTTCCATAGCTTAGCTATTGTGAATAGTGCTGCAATAAACACAGTTGTTCAGATGACTTTTTTGTAAGCTGACTTACATTCCTTTGGATATAAACCTAGGGGTGATATTGTTGGATTATGTGGCAGACGTTTTTTAGTTTTTTTAAGGAACCTCCATATTGTTTTCCATAGTGGTTGAACTAGCTTACATTCCCACCAGTAGTTTATGAGGGTTCCTTTTTCCTAGCATCCTTGCTAACATTTGTTGTTGTTCGTGTTTTTGATGTTAGCTATTCTAACAGGAGTAAGGTAGAATCTTAATGTAGTTTTGATTTGTATTTCAATTATGGCCAGGGATGGTGAGCATTTTTTCATGTGTTTTTAGCCAGTTGGAATTCTTCCTTTGAAAAGGCTTTGTTCAATTCATTTGCCCATTTCTTCACTGAGTCATTGATTTTTTAGGGAGTTTATTTTTTTGAGCTCCCTATAGTTTCCAGTTTATCAGTCCATTGTCTGATACACAGCTGGCAAAGATTTTCTTCCATTCTGTGGATGGCCTCTTCAATTTAGAGATCATTTCTTTTGTTCTGCAGAAACTTTTAAATTTCATGTCAATTCTTTCTCTTAGTTGCTGAGCCAATTGAGTTCTACTGAGGAAGTCATTGTCTATGCCTATTGCTTCTAGGCTATTCTCTGCTCTTTCCTAGCTTCAAGGTTTCAGGTCTTATATTAAGGTCCTTAATACAGTTTGAGTTGATACTTGTACAGGGTTACAAACATGGATCTAGTTTCAGTTTTCTGCAGGCATATATCCAGTTTTCCCAGAAACATTTGTTGAAGAGGCTGTCTTTTTGTCACTGTATGTTTTTGGCACTTAGTCAAAAATAAGGTGAGCTTAGCTGTATGAATTCATATCTGGGTCCTCTATTCTGTTTCACTGGTCTTCTATCTGTTTTTGTGCCAGTACCATGCTGTTTTTATTGCTATAGCTCTGTGGTATAGTTTGAAGTTGGGTATTATGATACCTCTAGTATTACTTTTTTTGCTCAGTACTGCCTTGGCTATTAGCAGTCTTTTGTGCTTCCAAATAAATTTTAAGGTTGATTTTTCAATCTTTCTGAAGAATGTCAGTGGAACTTTGAAGACAATTACATTGAACATGTAGATTGCTTTTGATAATATAGCTATTTCCCAATATTGATTCTACTAATCCACGAGCATGGGAGATCTTCCCATCTTCAGTAGTCTTCCTCCATTTCTTTCTTCAATAGTTTATAGTTTTCCTTGTAGAATCCTTTTATATCCTTTGATAAATTTATTTTTAGGAATTTTATTTTGTTTGAGGATATTATAAACAGAATTATTTTCCTATATTCTTTCTCAGTCTGTTCATTATTTGTATATAGAAAGGCTACTGTTTTTTTGTAAATTGATTTTTGTATCTTTCTACTGACCCAGTGAAGAAATGAGTGTATGAACTGAACAGAGTTTTTTCAAAGAAGCTCAAATTGCTAAAAAACACATGAAGAAATGCTCAATATTCCTGGCCATAAAGGAAATGCAAATCAAAACCATGTTAAAATTCTACCTTGCTCCTGTTAGGATGGTTACTATCAAGAATACAAACAACAGCAATTGTTGGCAAGGATGTGAGGAAAAGGAGCCCTCATATACTTTTGGTGGTAATGTAAGCTAGTACAACCACTATGGAAAACAGTATGGAGGCCCCACAAAAAAACCTTAAGAATGAAACTGCCATTTGTTCAAGCAATTCCACTCCTGGGTATACATATTTCTCTCCTGCATGTTTTGGGTTTAGCTTGTTCTTATTTTTCTAGGAGATGCAGCATTAGGTCATTTATTTGAAATCTTTATGTGTTTTTAATATATGCACTCATGGCTATATACTTTACTCTTAAGACTGCCTTTGCTGTGCCCCATAGGTTCATTATCATTAAATTCCAGGAAAGTTTTGATTTCCTCTCTTATTTTTTTCTATGACCCACTGAACATTGAGCAATGTGTTGTTCAGCCTGCAATGGTTTGAGTATTTTATGCTGCTTCTTTTGTTGTTTAACTCTAGTTTTATTGTCAGATAATGTGCAGAGGGTTATTTCAATTTTCTTATATTTGTTGAGACTTGCTTTGTGCCCTCAATGTGATCTATTTTGGAAAAACTTCCATGGGCTGCTGAGAAGAATGTATATTTTTCTCTTGCAGGATGGAATACTCTAGACATTTGTCAGGTTCATTAGATCTATGGTGTCATTCTAGAATTGAGTGACAATTCTAGAATTTCTTTGTTGACTTTTCTGTCTAGATGACCTAACTGTTGATGATAGAAGAGTATTAAAGTTTCCCACTATGACTGTGTTTGGGTCTCTCTGTGTGTGATTTTTAGTCCACCAGTATGTGTTTAATGAAGGTAGGTGCACCAACATTGGGTGCATATAAATTGATAATTGTTATTTCCTCTTGATGTATTGCTTCTTTTATTAGTATGAGGTGTCCTTATTTGTCTTTTCTGACTACTTTAGATTTGAAGTCCACTTTATCTAATATAAATATTGCTACTCCAGCCTATTTTCAGGGGCCATTAGCTTGGTAAATCTTTTTCTACCCTTTCACCCTAAGATAGTGGTTGTTTCTGTCAATAAGGTGAGTTTCTTGTAAACAACAGATTGTTGGGTCTTCCTTTTTAATCCAGTTTGTCAAATGTCTTTTAATGGGGGAGTTGAGTCCATTAACATTCTGTGTTAATATTGAGAGGTATGTGGTGATTCTTGCCATTTAGTTGTTTTTGCTGTCTGAGGATATGTATGTGTGCAGCCAATTCAATGCTATTCTCTGATTACTCGTCTATTCTTCTCTTAAGGTTTAATATTTCCTATTCTTGCATGGTTATGGTTGTTTTTCTCTTCTATGTATAGGATTCCCTTCAGAACCTTCTGTAATGGTGGTTTGATGGTCATATTTTGTTTTCATTTCTGTTCATCATGGAAGACTTTTATTCCTCCATCAATTTTGAATGATAGTTTTGTGTGATAGAGTATTCTAGGATTGCTCTTCTTGCTTTTAAGGTTTCTGTTGAGAAATGTGCTGTTATTTTGATGGATTTACCTTTATATGTTACATGATTTTTTTCTCTCTTACAGCCTCAATATTCTTTCCTTGTTCTCTATTTGAATGACAATGTGCCTTGGAGAGGCTCTATTTTGGTCTCTGTTTGGTGTCCTGTGGCTTCTGTACCTGAATGGACATCTCTTTCTTAATATTTGGGAATTTTCTGCTATTGTTTTGTTGAATATATTATATATACCTTAAAGCTTGCACCTCTTCTACTTCTTCAATTCCCATGATTCACAGGTTGGTCTTTTAATGGAATCACTGAGGTTTTGTGTACTCCTTTTGCAGCTCTTGAGTCTTTTGTCTAAGGATCTTCTGTTTTTTCTTCAATATCTATCTTGTCTTCAAGTCCCAAAATTCTGTCTTTCACTTGTTCTAGTCTGCTGGAATGGCTTTCAACTATATTGTTTATTTGATTCAAGGAACTTTTATTTCCAGGATTTTTGTTTGATTCTTTTTTCTGAGGTTTTCCATACATTTAACTCCTTGATTAAATCTATGCCTAAGTATTTTGTTTTATTTTTGGATTCTGGTGGTATTGCTGTCTTGAGTTTTCTTCTTTTTTTTGATATACTTTATTTTTATTATTGTTCTCCTGGGGGTACATTGTAATGTTGACAAAACTTCTTAAAATTTATCATAATTAAATTCACCCCTTGATTTTTCTTTTTCCTTTTCTTTTTTGGCCTTATGGTGGTTCAGTCTTCAGGCCTCATGCTTGCTAGGCAGGGGCTCTACCACTTGAGCCATGCCTTGACACTTTTTATGCTTTAGTTCTAATTTGGATAGGATCTGGCAGTTTTTTTGCCTGGGGCCATCTGCATGATGTCATCATCCTCCCTTCACCTCCTATGTAGCTAGGCTTGGAGACGTGCCAACACTACTGGCTTGTTTGTTGAGATGGAATCTCATAACTTTTACTTTGGCTTGAACCATGATCTTCCCAAATATCTGTAACAACAGGCATGTTCCACCATGCCTGGCAGATTTATTTTTTTCAATAGTTTGTTGTTGTTGTATAGAAATGCTAAAATTGTTTTGAATGTTGATTTTATATCTTTCAGCTTTGCTGTATTCATCTGTTCTGATAGCTTTTTGGTAGAAGCTTTAGGGCTTTTATACACATAAACATATATATATATATATATATATATATATATATATATATAAAACCACAATTTTATGTATTCCTTTCAAAGTTAGATGCCCTTTCTTTTTCTTGAGTAATTGCACAATTGCTCTGGCTAGAACTTCTAGGATCATACTAGACAGAAGTGAAAAGAGTGGGTATCTTTACCTTGCTCCTGAACTTAAAGGTAAGCTTCAGTAATTACCTTTTAGAATGTTAACAGTTGAATTGTTATATATGGACTTTGTTGTGTTCCATTACCTTATTTCTACAGCTAATCTGCTAAGAGTTTTTCTCATGAACATACCTTGAATTTTGTTGAATGCTTTTTATGCATCTATTGACATGATAATATGCTTAATATACTTCATTCTATTGATATGATTATCAAATTTATTGGATTGACTATGTGAAACCATGCTTGCATTCTCAGAATAAATTCCATGGTCACAGTGTGTGACTGATGACAGAGTGTCTCAGGTGGTAGAGTGCTTGCTTAGTACGTGTGAGGCCCTGAGTTCAAACTCCAATACCGCCAAAAAAATTTTTTTTTTTCACAGTATATGATTACTTCAATGTGCCATTGAATTTGGTTTGTTAGTATTTTGAGGAGTTTTTCATTTGTGTTCATCAAGGATGTTGGCTTTTGGTTTTCCTTCCTCGTAGTGTCTTTGTCTGGATTTAGTATGAAGGTAATGCTGTCTTCATTAAGTGAATTAGAAAATTTTCCTTCCTCTTCAATTATTTGGAAGAGTGTGAGAAGAGTTAATGTCGATTCTTTCTTAGATTTTTCATAGAATTCACCTGTAAAGCATCAAGTTCTGAACTACTCTTTTCTGGGAAGGTTTTGTTTACTGATGCACTCTCTTTATTAAATTATTTCTCTATTCAGATTTTTTGTTTCTTCATAAATCAATCTTGATAGCTTTTATGTTTCTAGGGATTTATCCATTTCTTTTAGGTTATCCAATTTTTTTGTGTATAATTATTTATAGTAGTCTTTTACCCAAAGTATTTCTATGTTATCAGTTGTAGTATGTCCATTTTTATTTATTTTATTTTTATCTTTTTTTCTTAATTTATCTAGCTAAGATTTTGCCCATTTTGTTTTTCTTTAAAACATCCAACTTTTATTTTCATTAACCTTTTCTTTTTTTTTCACTAGTCTATTTTCCTTAATTTTTATTTTCAACTTTATTGGATTACTCATCTTATTTTGGAGATTAGTTTGTTCTTTTTGTTTTTCCTTGAGTTATAACATCAGCTTATTTATTTAAAGTATTTCTTTATTTCCTAATGTAAACATTTATTCCTATACACTTTCCAGATAGAATTGCTTCTACTGCATCCTAAACATTTTGGTATATTTCATTTGTCTCAAGGTGTTTTTTGTCTTCCTTTTAATTTCTTCTTTGAGTCATCTGTCATTCATGAGCATGCTGTTTACTTCCACTTACTTGTGAATTTTCTAATTTTTTCTCCTGCTATTAATTTCTAGTTTCACACTAGTATGGTCAGAAAAGATGCTTAACATGATTTTAATTTTCTTTAATTTGTGAAGATATTGGGTTTTGGCCTACAGATGGAGACTGTTTCGTATGCTCTTAAATGTGTATTCTGCTGCTATTGCCATTTGCTGTACTGTGTTGCTCCAGTCTGATTTATTCTTGCTGATTTTGTGTCTGGGTAACCTCAGCATTATTGAAAATGAGGATAGATGTCCCCCATCATTATTGTATTGCTTTCTAGTCTTTTCTTCATATCTGTTAATGTTGGATCCACATGATTAGGAGGTTCAGCATTAGGTGCATATATATTTACTATTGTTATTTCTTCTTTTCTTAATGTTAACCTTTATTTTATCGTGCATCAGCCTTTAGACATTTGGCTAACTAAACAAGCCATCATTTATATACTTTTAAAAGATATTTATTGCTTTCTTGACTAATTGCCTTTTTTTTGTTGTTGTGCGGGGTGGGGTACATTGTGGCATTTACAAGAATTTTTACAATGTATCACTCTTGAATTCACCCCCTCCACTGTTCTCCTTTGTTCCTCCTTCCCCCCTTCCTGGAAGAGTTTCAACAGGTCTCATTTTTTCCAATTACAAACATGTACACACAGTATCTGCACTATATTCACCCTCCTATACCTTTCCCCATCTCCTTCCGCCTCCCATGGGTACCAAACCCCCAGGCAGGACCTGTTCTGCCTTCCTTTTCCCCAATTTTGTAAAAGAAAGACAAAAGTGGCATTTTTGTTTGTTTAAGATCTCTAAAACGCTTGTTTTCTTGTGGCACTTCTATCTATATGTATATTATAGCCTCATTTGGTTCATCTCTATTTTTCTTTCTAACTTAATGATTTTGGCCCTTTGCTATTATATAATGGCCTTTTTGTCTCTTGTGACAGTCTTTGACTTGGAGTCTACTTTTTCTGATATAAGTATAGCTAATCCTGCTATACTCTAAAGTATGCATGGGATATCCTTTTTTGATTCCTTCACCTTCAGTCTAGTGTAGTCTAGACTGGCACTGAGTGGGTATGCATCCTGGGTCAGACTTAGAGCCAGGAACCACAGTGCTGGCCTGGTGCTTGGATCTGTGAGGATTAATTTATGACCTGGGTCTATGTGTGCTGGTCTGGAGGCTGAACACAAAGGGGCTGGCCTGGAGTTTGGGTCAGTGGGTGAAACCTAGAACTAGAGCAGGCTGGAAACTGTGGGTCTTGGACCACCATGAAATCTGGGTGCCTTCTTGTTACCAAGCTTCACTGGGCCAGGTCTGCAGATGGGGTCTACAGCAAACTTGGATGATCACTGTTCTCTTTCACTCACACAAAAACGGTCTTTCACCATACCATTGCATTGCTCAGGCTTAGATGGGTGACATGAAAAATGTAGAGCTTCCTTTTAGCCTTCTTCAGTGCTTCTTTTCTTATATCTGTGCTACAGCTGAGTGTGTAATCTCTTATATGTATTTCTTAGCTCTTGTGAAGGGGTGCGTGTGTGTGTGTGTGTATGTGTGTATGTGTACAGTTGTTCAAACACATGTTTTTGTGAGTGGTTAGAAACTGGAAAGTCCTATTCCACCATCCTGCTGACATCACTCCCATCTTGGATTTCTTTCACCAACTGTTGGCCCTAGGCTATTTTAATGGAAAGAAAGGGAAATATATTCAAAGATGCACAAAGGCACCATCTAATTTTCAAACTGTGTGGCTCTAGGCTTCTTTATTCAGAGACAGTGACTTTTTCTAATACATACAAAGGTACCTATGGCTCAAGATTGGCACTGAGGTCTCACTAACTTTTTTTTTGTGGTACTAGGATTTGAACTCAGGGACTCACACTTGTTAGCCAGGTGATTTACCACTTGAGCAATTCAGTCAGCTCTTTTATTTGTTGGGTATTTTTGAGGCAGGGTTTTGCTTTTGTTGCCCAGAATGGCCTAGAACCATGATCCTCCTAATCTCTGCCTCCTAAGTAGTAAGGATTGCAGGCATGAACCTCTGGTGCCTGGCCACTAACCTTATATTACAGGCATAAGATTGAGTTCAGGAAATCCCAATGGGAGCTCTACACCAAGTCACAACACAAATGTCTCCTATAGGACAAAGCTCTCAGGAATGCACATGATAGGTCAAAGACCTAGTACATTAAAAACACAGAGTTTCTTCCCCAAAGATTTTTACTTGTTTAACTTTCCACAAATAGTTTATGTGTTTTTTCCCAATACCATTGGTAATCTTGGATATTATAATTTCTTTTCAGACTTGTTAAATTTTTATTATAACAATGCAAAAAGTAGTCATATATAGCTACTTTTTTTTCTAGAAAGATTTTTGTTGTACTTGTTATTCTACTTTATCCATGGAAATCATTACTTTTTGATTATTTGAATTTCCATCCTAAAAGTAAAAGTGAATGTCTAAAAATTACAGAAAATTGATGTAGTACCATTGATTTGACTTTACTTGAGCAAGTTGATTTGACATATAAACATGTCTTCATTCTACTGACACACATTATAGAAAGATTTGATTATAGAAAGATTTAGATATCTTTTGGATAATATTTTAAAGTTTGTGAGAACAGATATAGATGCTAAGATATCTTGCTGAATGTTTAAAGGCCTTTTGATTCATGCTAGGCTATTTCCCTGAGTATGAACAAAATCAATTTTATTAGAATATTTGCCAACCATAAGCTGTATCTATATAGACAGTGTATGTCTTTTATATTAAGCTACTTCAAAGCCTGTGTTAATAGAATCATCAAGGCCCTCCAGTGCTGGCAGACTGTACTTGAAAATTGCTAGTGTGTCCTTTTATCTTTCAAGATCTTCTGATGTGGAGAGTGGATAAAAGTTTGGAACCATTTTTAAAGACTCATTTAAAATTTCATCCAGCAGACTCAGGCTTTATTTTTATTTCTTTCACTCAAATGTCTTTTTTATTAGATTATTACAAATATTATCTCCCTTTTAATCTATTCCGTGCATTCACATTTTAATTCAATTTAGCATCCTATGTTGCCCAGTAAACACATAGCTGCTAATAAAAAATTAGATCTCTCTCTCTCTCAGTCCAACAGAGCCATTGAGAAGAGACAAAAAACAAAAAAGTGAAGGCCAGCTGTTTTCTCTATCTCTTTGAGATCTCCTAAGGGCTCCCCAAAGAAAGATAAGGCTGACCTAATTCTGACAAGATTTAAATAACAGACTAACACTTATTAAGGAGGGAGGCTAGTATAATTTCAAACAGTTTCCTATGTACTCTACTTTGCAGATGAGAAAACTGAGGAATAGATAAAGATCAAATGGATTTGAACCAAGTAGCTTGGTCTTCTACCATTATGCTATACTACAGAGATAAGGACATTCACTTTAAGTTCACAGCATCCACTTAGGGCCATGTTTTTGGGGACAAGTGTAATTTAATGAAATAAATATTTGCTACCTCTCCTCTCCATCAGCTTTGTGCTGCTGTGCCTTGATTTTTTATCTTGTTTGGCTCTGCTTTGATTTTGGTAACTTAAAGAACTTTCACTGCCTATGATTGGACTTGTAGCAAATATTACCTTTCAGAAATTGGCTATAACCAACTAATTTTAAATAAAAATAGATTTTTTTTAACTCTATAAGTGAATGAGAAGAGAAAAGAGGATATACTCAAGAATTCAACAACAGTATTTTAGATTCCAGCACAAACATGAAACTTAATAAGTGCCTAAGATATACTGAAGGAAAAATTACTTTCACTGAAGTGTTCTAGCAAACTTTGCTCTCATTTTTTATTGAGCCTTTCGAGGTTAAGCCCTACCAGTAATGAGAGCAGTAATAGTGGTAGGAACAACTCAGAAGCAGCTATAGCAATAGGATTTGCATGGAAATGAGAATCGGATACATCTCACTCTAAAAAGCAGGATCTCCCACTCATTAGTTGTATGAATTTTATAGAAGTTAATTAAGCTCTTCCAGCTCTAATTTCTTTAAGGATAAATTGAAAATGAAAATTTCTATTTTAATGGACAGTTAGGAATGTGAGATGATTATGATGCCCAGATGACACATGCAGGAATTTTCACGTGTTCAGAGTTCTTGGGTCCACTCTGAAAATGAAAGCACAGGTGGACTCCAGCAGCAGAGGTTGGAAAGATTTTATTTGTAGAGAAGAGAAACGCTGCATGGAGGCATGCCGTGGACCCCGGAAACCAGTGGTACCCTGGGTCAGGTTGGAGATTGGGTTTTATACCCGTTTTTGTGTATTGCCCAAGGGTGGAGATGTCTCTCAGGTGCAGAAAGATGTTTCTGGGAAGGAGAAGTGTCTCCTTGGCCAATTATCACCTTTTGGGACCTCCTGCAGTCCATCCTTCAATTAATATAATCACCCAGAATGTACTTGACTCATGACAGATTGTTCATATCAGTATTGTTAGTTTCTTTTTTACTCCTCTCCCACCTTTTGTCAATCATTTTTCTTCAATTAGAATATAAAGAGTAGGATGTCTGATACTTACAGAACAGAATGCTTACAAAAGCATTCTTTACCCTTTAATATTGGAATGATGCTATTCTTATTCTCAATATCGCCATTCCCAGCATTTAAAATAATCATTGATGGGTAAAATATAACAGTTAAAAAGGAGGAATGAATTTTAGTGTTCTACTGAACAATAGTAGTTACTGACTATTGTTCTACTGAACAATATAGCTACTGTAACTACTGACTATAACTATAGTAATATATTTTACATTTCAAAATAGGTAGGAGGATTTTGAATATTTTCACCACAAATAAATTATGAATATTTAAGTTTGTGGATATGTTAATCACCTAGACCTGATCTTTATACAACATACACATATATCAAAACACCACATTGTACCCTGTAAATATATGTACTTCTTAGGTGTCAAAAAATAGGAAAAAATGAAAATAATTGCTGAATGCTTTTTTAGCATTAGTATGCTCTTTCTACTGTTCCTTAGTCAGTCTGGGTGTGTGTAAGAATTACTTTGCAGCACCCATATTCAGTTTTCTTCTTCTTTAAAACATGTGTCATCATAAATACCACCTTAAAATTTTAGTACTAGAAATAGAATGTATTATAAGCCTAATATTTTTATTTTTATTAGTGTTCTTTAGATAACCCTATTGAGACTTTGTCTTTCTTTTGATCCCTTGGGGATTTGGTTCTTCTCATTTAAATAATGAGTTTATTAGGACTAGGTCTATTCAGTAATCAGAGTTTTGCTAACGAGTAGAAGTCTATAACAACCTTTATGTTGTTGTTGTTTTATTTTTTTTCAAAAGACCAATTAAATGTAACTATGGAATAAGTGAGTAGCATCAACTCAGTCTTATTGGGAACATCACCTTTATTAGCCACATATACAATTTGGTCAAGGCTACATCATTCCTTAACCATAGAAATAGGAAATATATTAGTCAAAACTCAGTGATTGCAAGCAACAGAAACTGATTCTAGCTAACTCATGGGGGAAAAAAGGCATAACTTAGCTGGATGATGAGAAGAGCATTGGGAAGGTGTTATGACTTGAATCTAAAAATGTTCCCTGAAGGCTCATGTGTTAAGGACTTGATTATCAGCTGATAGACTCTAAAAAGGTGATTGAATCATGGAGGTTTTAGCTTCGTCAATGATTCCATCCATTGATGAATTCATAGCTGAATGGATTCTTAGGATGTAAGCCTTATTGTAGGAAGTAGGTCACTGGAAGGGACATGCCTTTGAAGTGTGTATCTTGTCACTAGGCCCTTCTTGTTTGTCTCTCAGATTCCTGCCCATCATGGGGTAAGCAGTTCTGTTCCACAATACTTTTTCTACCATGATTCTGTGCCTCACCACAGACTCAGAAACACAGAACCCAGTGACCTTGAACTGAAACCTAAACCTCTGAAACTGGGAGCCAAAATAAACCTTTCTTTCCTTAAGTTGTTTTCTCAGGCATTTTATTATGGTGAGGAAAAACTAACAGAGAAGAGTCTTCAGAAGAGTGATGAGAAGACTCTAGAATTAAGTTCCTACAAAGATAAGATAGGAATGATTTGTGGTTCTAGGAAACAGCAACCACTCAGAGTTAATATGCTTCACTTGACAATTTTTCCTGCCCTTCAATCAAACTTCTCAAGGTTTAAACTCTAGAAAAAGAGAATCCTATTGAACTAGCTTGATTTAGGGAGTAAAAAGTAGGCATGGCATGGTGAATAAGAGCCCTACCATGATTGTACACCATGGAGGCAGGGCGATTCTTTAAGTTTTCAGAAGAAATGAAGAAGAGTGAGTGGATGCTAAGCAAGAAAAATTTAGAAAAACAATCCACTATGTGGAAAGGAAGTTCTCCTGGCAATGACTCCAATGTTAGGAATCCAAGTTAGTTTCACAAAAAAATTTGTAATAATTTTTAAAAAGTAATATACCATTAGAAAATAGAACAAGATAATAAAACTTACTAAGCAATGTTTTTAGCCATTATTAGTCACAATAGGAATGAAAATTTATTTCATTATTCTGATTTTGCCATCAACCAGCTATGTGACTTTGAGTAGACAGTAGTACCTTTCTGGACATGTAATTTCACGTGTATTTAAGATGAAAAAGTTGGTAAAGGTCTAAAGTGTCATCTGTAGCATAAGAATGACCCCTGGACTTCAACTTCCTTCTTTCACCCTACCTTACACTGACAAGGTCATTTAGTTTATGGCTTTGGTCATTGTGAACTGGATTAGCTTTTCTTGATTAACTCATCTTATTACAATAAAAGAGAAGTCCTATAATTATTCTCGGCAAGCATCCAAAAATATGCCTCACTACCCAGTTCCAATTAATAATGTGTGACTTGTTAAAGACAGATTTTGTTCATTTGAAGGTTTTAATAGCACCCGTTTCAACTTAGTTCTCTTGGGAAAATATTTAGCATGCATTTAACTAGCCTGACACATACAACTAATTAATTTATCTAAAGCAAAATATTATATGAATCATAAACAAAGAAGCAGAAATTGAAATAGTGCCAGAATTCAAGCTTGTACACTATGCTTAATTAGTCTTGGCGGTTTTGTTGTTGTTGTTTGGTTTTCATTTCTATTAACTAATGTACTTATAATAGTGTTTTGTCATCTCCAGGTAGAAAACCAAAAGTTTATGTGTTTATACATATTTTGTATATCTGTTATACATAATATATTATACATATTTCAATATATATAATTATACATTATGTGTATATTATAATGTACATGTTCATTATATATTTTATTAATTACATTATAATATATTTAATATATACATGTATCTGGCATATATGTATATATAGTTGAATTGAGCTTTTTATGTATTTTCAGAAATTGATGGAGCTTTCAGGAACTTGACTTTTACAAAGTGTGTTTACACAAAAGATCAAAGGGACAAAACGACAAACAAAACTGAGATGCTGCTCTTCTTAGTCCAAATTTGGAGATGCACAGAAGCAGGAGAAAGGTTGCTGGATCTAAGAAGAATATTTGCATCACAAATTTTACTAAATATTTAATATTTTTGTTTTTGTATAGTGTTACATTAAATATTCAATACTTTCCATATTTTGGCCTGACTATATATTTGGTTTGAAAAGTCTTGGAGAATAGAAGTTGGTTGTGTTCACGTGTGCAAAGATAACAGTTCTGCAAAGTAAAAGAGGACCATATACAACGAGAGGGAGAGAGGTAGAAAGATATTTAGTTGTAATATCTTTTCTACCTTCCTCCATTTTTCCTATCAGTATTGTCATGGAAAGATCCTTGACAACCAGTAATTAGGGCAAAACAGAAAATTTGCAGTGCCATTTAAGCTTGGGAGTAGGCTCATAGAGTAATGTCTGGAAGGAATGAGGTTTAGGTAATAAGAATCATAGGTAGTCTGGCCAGCTACTATTTATTACTTCTCCTATCTCTTTTTCAAAACTTGAAGATAAGAAAACTATATCCCAGGAACATCATACTGGTGTAGGTACTAAAAGATTTCTTATAAGCTATATTTTCCTGGGGTTGAATTATTTGTAAAGCAAAAAGTTCACTATCTTAGGTATATACATTCCTAAGTCCTAAACTAATGATATGCTGAGTTACTTTAATTGCTTCCTCCCAATCTCATCATCAGTCCAGGGGAAAGTAGACTACAGGGAGCCAGATCAGCTCATCTGAGGAAGACAATCACTACAAAAGAGAGATGACACATTCAATAGTGTGCACCAGAGGAAGAAAAATAACTTAACCAGATGGAAAAGAGATTTTATTTATTTTTTTATTGTTTCATTATTCATATGTGCATACAAGGCTTGGGTCATTTCTTCCCCATCCCCCCACACCCTCCCTTACCACCCACTCCACCTCCTCCCTCTCCCCACCACCCCCTCAGTACCCGGCAGAAACTATTTTGCCCTTATCTCTAATTTTGTTGAAGAGAGAATATAAGCAATAATAGGAAGGGACAAGGGTTTTTGCTGGTTGAGATAAGGATAGCTATACAGGGAGTTGACTCACATTAATTTCCTGTGCATGTGTGTTACCTTCTAGATTAATTCTTTTTGATCTAACAGTTTCTCTAGTTCCTGGTCCCCTTTTCCTATTGGCCTCAGTTGCTTTTAAGGTATCTGCTTTAGTTTCTCTGCATTAAGGGCAACAAATGCTAGCTAATTTTTTAGGTGTCTTACCTATCCTCACCCCTCCCTTGTGTGCTTTTGCTTTTATCATGTGCTCAAAGTCCAAGCCCCTTGTTGTGTTTGCCCTTGATCTAATGTCCACATATGAGGGAGAACATACGATTTTTGGTCTTTTGGGCCAGGCTAACCTCACTCAGAATGATGTTCTCCAATTCCATCCATTTACCAGCGAATGATAACATTTCGTTCTTCTTCATGACTGCATTAAATTCCATTGTGTATAGATATCACATTTTCTTAATTCATTCATCAGTGGTGGGGCATCTTGGCTGTTTCCATAACTTGGCTATTGTGAATAGTGCTGCAATAAACATGGGTGTGCAGGTGCCTCTGGAGTAACCTGTGTCACAGTGTTTTGGGTATATCCCCAAGAGTGGTATTGCTGGATCAAATGGTAGATCAATGTTTAGCTTTTTAAGTAGCCTCCAAATTTTGGAAAAGAGATTTTAGAAGAAAGAAATCATATTCAAAGACAAACATATCCACATAGCAGTTATAAAGAACTAATTTGAAATATTGTGTGTGGAATACATAATAATTCAAATAAACAAGCAAATGGGTGGGTTGAATGGCAGAGACAGCAAATAAAGAATAACTTAGTGAATTGAAAGATTACATTTAGAAATTCTTTTAATCATCTCAAGAAGTAATCAGTAAGGGATGGAGAGGCAGAAGATCAAAATGGAGAGTTAAGTCATATAGAAGAAGTCTCATGAGCTGCACAATGGATTTTCCATAAAAGAGAAAAAAATAATGAATAAGAGGGAATAGTTGTAGAAGTAATTTATTATAATTTCTCAAATTAAAAGAAAGAAACTTTCATTTTGAAAGAGTTATAGAAAATCAGATGAAAAAGAACAAACAGAACAAAGTAAAACAAACAATAAAATCTCTAAAACATTAGATTGAATTGAATAAATTTTATTGAATTCAATAAAAGAATGGAGACAGTGGATGTAAAAACTTATAAAAACTGATTTCTTCATTTGGAAGGAAAATTGGATTGGTATTCTACATCTACAAAATTTTAAAACTAAGAGTACAATGAAATTATATTTTCAAAGAAAAGAAACAAAACTCTTGCATAGAATTTTATATTTGTTTAACGCCACACAAATTTAAGAGTAAAATAGAAATATTCTAGACATATAAGATTTTAGAAGCTTTACCAAAGAGAAATAAGTTCAAAGAAGTACCTTGGAGAAAATACTTTATTGGAAAGAATGAGAATTGCAGGAATAGATTACAAGTTATAAGGGAATCCAGGATGAATAAATAATTTGGTAGAGGGACAGGCATGGTGGTATAGGCCTGTGTACCCAGGATGAATAAATAATTTGGTAGAGGGACAGGCATGGTGGTACAGGCCTGTGTACCCAGGATGAATAAATAATTTGGTAGAGGGACAGGGATGGTGGTACAGGCCTGTGTACCCAGGATGAATAAATAATTTGGTAGAGGTACAGGCATGGTGGTACAGGCCTGTGTACCCAGGATGAATAAATAATTTGGTAGAGGGACAGGCATGGTGGTACAGGCCTGTGTACCCAGGATAAATAAATAATTTGGTAGAGGGACAGGCATGGTGGTACAGGCTTGTGTACCCAGGATGAATAAATAATTTGGTAGAGGGACAGGCATGGTGGTACAGGCCTGTGTACCCACTATGTGGGCTAAGACAGAAGGATCCTGGTCCAAAATCAGCTCCAGGCAAAAGTGCCAGGTCCTATCTGAAATATAAGCTTAAGCAAGAAGGGCATGGTGTGTAGTGCAAGTGGTAAAGTGTTTGCCTTGCAAGCAAAAGGACCTAAGTTCAAATCTCCGACAAAAATTAGTGGAATTTTATATTTTCTCTAATTAAATGTACCCTAAAATGTACATAAATAATAATCAGAACTAAAACCCTATAGGACAAACTAGATGTCTTCTTCTTTGGGAATACATAAATAATAACAAACTTAGAAAATTGACATAAAATAGCATATGTTAATAACAATGTTAAGTAAATTAAACCCAATTTTTAAAAAGTGTAAAACTATTCAAACCAACTCAATGCAGGATATGACAAAACAGAGACCAAGGGATAGTGTGGTAAATATGCACCATTAAATAAAATGACTGAAGATGGTCGAATTCAAGTATAGTTGCAAAGAGTTTTTCATGCTGGATTGAAATGGTCTGTCAATCTCATAACTTTTGTTCTCCAAGAAGCAGACCTTGAGACAGAGATTTCTGTGCAGAGATTAATGGGTGAGGGGGTAGGAAGGCTCTCCCAAATAATACTTGCAAGGAAGAAGAGAAAGAGGATTGCGCAGAGGAAGAAGTTGAACCCTCTGCTCATTTCACAGGGGGACCTGAAGCTGGGATTGCCTTTCTGATGTGTCAGAAACATATTGTTCAGATAGATGTTGGGCAGGGGTTATTACTGGGAGATGACATGCCTTGATTAAATCAGTTCCCTTGGGCCAACTGTAATTTCTAGACATGGACTCCACTGTGAAACCCAACACTGCCAGGAAGAGCAAGAATGAATTCTCAGCTCTGAAGAGGGAAAGGAAAAGGGCAGCACACTTTATAGAACACTCTACATATGTTCACTCATCTGGGATAAGGGTCTTCAGAATTTCAGTTGGTCTCTTTCCTGGAAAAATTTAAAGAGAAAGTTAGTAGAACAAACTATAGTCCTGACACTGTGATTAGTCTTGGGACTACCACTAAAACTCATCATCTTCCTCCTCCCATTCTAGATATGCCTTTCCAGATCATCTAGTACCTTTCAATTTAGGTGATCCTAACAACCACATGGAGTCAAAGCCTCAGGGTGAGTCTGAGCTCAGGCTACAAGTACTACACTGCTTCATTTATTGTCAAGATGGGCAAGGAGGGTAACAAGAAATGCCACAAGAGATCACTTGTGTCAAATATATTCTCTTCTGCCTCTTACCTCCTGATGGCCTAGGTCAAATCCCTACCACCCATAGTATCTCTTTTCTTTTTCTGCTGCTGGTCTTTTCACATGAGCAGCCTGAGGTGACTGGATTATACTCATAGCTTAAAATTTCATGGAAAGATTATGGCACTCTATGGTGAAAGTGATTCTGTCTGGGAACCAGCATCATTCACTCCTCAGAGCCTAGGACAACGGATACGAAAATCATATTCTCTAAGAGGATCACTGAACATGATGATAACTTTTTATTTTTTCTCTTTGGTTATTGGGTTTATGTACTCTGTTTGTTGGGGGGTCACATCACCAAAGAATCATTATTGACATAGAATAGATATTGTGACCTAGAAGATGAGGCATTATCCTTTATGAGTATCACCCTAAAGCTGGTAATTCATTTGGTGAGTGATACAATATGCACCTCCTTTGTTTATGTGGAATCTTGTGGACTGAAGTGATACTATGTGAGATTCCTTTGTAAAATTTCATATAGGTATGTGAGCTGAGTTCCTGTGGGTAGGAAAGTCAAACCCATACCAAAAATATGTGACAGTAATCTATATAATTTACTGTCCCTTCTAGAGCAGAAGAGGTCCAATTTAGTTAGCTTGTCACCAAGTGTTAGTTGGGTTCACTGAATATGGCACAGCAGGATGGGGCTCTATAGCTGGCAAGACAGGCATTCTGCACTAGCAATATGTACATCAGATTTCATGAGGGGGAATGTATACTTTTGGTCATGAATAACTTCTGTACCATCACTGGAGTTCATGTGGAGACTGAACACTCTGGAGTTCACCAGAGACTAATATCATCTGGTCAAGCTGCTTAGTTCTTCCACGATGGACAGTTTTTGGTAGGCATTAATATATACAAAAACCCTAATTCTCTGTGAGAACTCTTAAATGTCTGTATTTGTGCTTCTTCTCAAGGCTCTCCTTGTCCTAGATTTATTAATACTTTACATTTAATGCTCCCAGAAAAGCTCCTGGGCCATTTACCACTGCCTATAAATCTAAATATATTTTTTACCTTGGGTCGGTTTTCATTCTACACAAAGTCGATAGCCAGGTGCATTGTCCAAAGGCAAGACTGCTAATCTCTGTCTGTCTGGGCATCTAAATAATGTGTCTGCAGTGCATTTGGGGCTATCATCAACATACTGTCTATGAATCAAGTTCAAAGGTTTATTCTCTATAAACAATTTATGAAGTTCCTTTTTCTCCATGTGGAATTAGCATTAGCAGAGGATGGAAGTGCTGTCATACTGTTGTCTACCCCATTGAAAACAATTTATTTCTGATTTAGCTTTTGGTCTTGGTTCCCAAGGATGGAAAAGTGCATCTGTCAAATTAATGGCTGCATACCATGTACTGAAGCTATGTTAATCTGTTCTGATAACTTTCATTGGAGCTTTACTAGCAGGCACTACTTGGTAGAATTAGGATAATCTCCTGTAATTCATCAAAATCTGTTTTTTGAAGGTCTCAAATTCATGAATTTGATAGACATATGACAAGAGCCATTATCCCGGCATCATTTATTTCTTTAACAGTAGCACCAATCTCTGCCTATACCCCGAACTCAGTCTCACTTTTCATTTCCTATTTTCGCCAGATTGGGGAGGGGAGAATTTTTAGTCCTCCTCTTGGACTTAGCTTTTCTACCACACACAAAGGAACTAATACAGCAGTTGTGCCACCTAGCCAGTATATCTATTCTAACTATTCATGTGGTAGCTGGAGAAATGGCTCAATGGACGAATCTATGAACTCAGTGGGCCTACTGTGAAGTGGAAATCTAAATGAGAAACTCTATTGGTTCACTTTTCCCCAAATGTCTTCATTCAAGCAGGAGCATCTGCTTCACATCTACAAGTATCAACTAAGATCTGGTGTCCAGTATATTTTCTAATGCCTGTGTGTCCAGAGTATTCGCTTTGCCCCAGTGCACAGTCACTTGCATCAATGATTGTAGTTACTTTTGGATAATGACCGGGGAATAATTATAATGTATACTTACAGTGGTATTGCAGAGTTTTCTTCCTGAGGACCTGACCTCTCCTTTAGCCATTTAGTTCTGGGTCTCAAATATGACCCAGATCTAGAAAACAGCAAGGGGGTATAGTTTTTTTTGCTGGAGTGGATGTCCTCAGATTCCTGATCATCATCTTTGAATTACTTTGATTGTATAGATTGAGCATTAACTCTTGTGGGTTGCCTATCCATCATGCTTCTTGGGCACTTTGTACCATGTAACTACTGCCATAGCTCTCTGCCAGTAAGCACCACCCTCATTTCCTGGCTGCCATTCAGACCTTGCTGCTTATTTCTATAATTGTAGCCACCTGCCTTCCCACAGTTAAACACTACCAGCTGGCCTCTATTATTTTGAGACTTTTATCATGTCCCATCGTTAGCAGTTCTGAAACAGCATCTTCTTCCACCAGAAGGTAAGTTTTTCAGTGATGCTGGTTTCCCACTCAGTGGTGCATTCCTTATGTTTTAGAGAAACAAATGTGTCTGAGTCTTCTCATGAAATATTGCAGGGCAGTAGGTTTCCTAGTTGTTATCACTGGGAGAAGCTGTAAGCCGAATTGGGGGCATGTCATGGTTATGATGCCTGGAGAAGGTGCCAGGCATTTGTAGTGAATTCAAAGAGCCAAGGTGAACAAAATGATCTGGGTAGCATCCACTGCAAAGCTATTGACTTTATTTTCTTCAAAAAACTAGTTGTAGGTGTTTCTTTCCCACATTTAAATTTATGAACAACTGTCTTTAATTTAGTGATGCTAGCAGCACATTTCAAATAGAAAACAAGGTTCTTATTACCACTAAGATAGAATATTTCCAGTCATTTTTGTTCCTATGAGTTAGTTCTAGTAACTTCTTCAGAGTACATGGACATTTCTACCCTGGAAGAAAATTTAGTCTTTATAGTTAAGAATTATAGGTCTTATTATAGATCTTCTTTATTAGGAATAGGTTTTATTCCTATTGTGCTAAGAATTATTTTTTTTAATAAGGAAAGATACTGGATTTGGTCTAATGCTTTTTCTGTCTCCAATGAGATTATTATTTCCTTTTTTAGTTTGTTAACACAGTGATTTTCATTAATTTATTTTCAAGTTTTAGACTTCCTTTGCACTACAAAGATAAACTTCACCTGGCCACAGTGTATTCTTTTTTAACATATCAATGGATTCAATCTGCTAACACTTTCCTGGGATTTTTTTGGTCTTTCTTTGTGAGAGATGTTTGTCTGTTTTCTTGTAATATCTCTGCTTGGTTTTGATCTTGGGATACTTGCTTCATGAGAGTCATAAAGTTTTCCTCTAAAATATCCTGGTAGAATTTGCATAAAATTTATATCATTTATTTCTTACATGGCTAATAGACTTAGCCAGTAAAACTATCTGGACTGAGTATTTTTTGTAAAGACTTTAACTTGAAATTAAATTTCTTTGATAAATATTGGACTATTCAGATTATCACAGAAGATTCAAATTACATAATAATTTTGCCCCACTGATAAATTTGCTTCTGAAGAGAATTGGAAAAAAAATTCTCTAACACTAGAAACTCATAAGGGATAGAAGAAAGAAATGGCAAGAAAAATAGCATAAAGCCAACTTCCATAAGCAATTGCTTTATTTACTCGTGAATAATAGGAGTAGATAAAAGTACGTCAGGGGATTTTCTTAATCTATACTGTCCTACATTTGTAAATTAGGCTTTTACTAAGGTTTATTAATTTATACATGTCATATAAAAGTTATCAATATAGAGAGCTTATAGTCAGTAAACATAATATTTCATAATAGTACTGATATAATCAGGATAACATAAATGTCCAGAAATCAAAATCATTTACTCATGAATTTGTCCACAAACTAATTTATTTACTTTTTGAATAAGTTTATCATGCACTTGTGAATTTAGTAATTTTCGACTACCATTACTGAAAGTACTTTAGGTGCAAGGCACTGTTCAAGGCCCGGGAACTTTTGTGGTGAGAAGACCAGCATAAGAAAACAAATAAGAAAACACCAGATAACCATAAAGATAAGGTCATCTGATAACACAATAAAAATGAATCCAGATGATAGGGAAGGTAATTACCTAAAGGCTGCTTTACCCTGGGAACTCAGAAAGGTATTAATATGGAATTTAAGTTACAACTTCAATGATATAAAGGAAATTTGCCACAAACAAATTTAGGGGACTAATAATTTATGCAAAAGAAGCAACTCATGGATAAGACAACATGATGGAATGAATTGGATCTAAGGCTCTCAGAAGCAATGCAGCCCGGGAAAGATGAAGATAAGTAGAAAGGATCAACATGAAAGGTATGTTAGGCCAAGGTGCATTAGTGAAGGAAAGATGGCCTCTTACAGAAAAAGTCACTGTATAATTGCTATTCTTAATTACTTGCTCAGATACTAGTCTCAGTCAAGAGGGGAAGCAGGTGATCAGATAACAGATGATGGTGATTTAGGTTAGGGTGATGGTGATAGAAATAAAGACAAGGGAACGGATATGTGCCACTCTCTAGGCATAGGCAAACCAGGTGTTGGGTTGAATAAGGAACTGAGGAACACTTTCCTTCACTAGATTCACACCTATTTTTGGACCCTGTAATGGTATGTGGGTCTGTCATTTTATGAATTAGGAAGCACTAAATAAGATTTGAGTGAAAGAAAATAAAAATGTCTTGTATATATTTTAAGTTTGGATTTTCTAACAGATACTCCAGTGAAAATGTCAAACATGCATTTGAACATATATGCATCTGTACTTTTATAAAATAGAGTTTGGAGGAAGCCATTCAGTAACTCATTCATTAGTTTCACAAACACATGTAAAGATCTATTATATACTAGATAACTATGCTAGCGATGGAGATATTGATATAAGAGAAAAATAAGATTATCCTGTACTTTAAAATTTTTGTTTTCTAGTGGGAGAATCAAACATATAAAGGGATAATTACTGTATTGCACAATAGTTACCATACTAAAGAAGAGAACAGAGCATTTCAAAGGATTGATAGCACAATCCTTTCTGCTTAAGGGAGTTGGTAAAGGACTTAGTACAAAGTGACATTTCAGAGTTGTTGAAATTTTGAAACTGATAGTGTTTTATCTTTAATACAAACATGATGCCAAGTTACTAGAGTATGAATTCTGAAAATAATCTTGTAAATGTGTATGAGATCTTTGAAAGCTAAGCTTAGTATCTTCAGAAAGACACTATGGGGAATTATCCCCAAATAAAAAGTGAGACAAATAGAAGAATCCATGCCCTGCATGTGCTGAAAGCAGAACATATCTTACAAGTTGTGTTTTGTCTGATTACTTTCATTGCCTTTTCCTTAATAACATTATCCAATCAGTGATTCAGTGGACATCAGTTTCCTTTTCACCTCCATTACTATTGTCTCAGCAAGTGAGATTTTCTAAGGTACGTTTTAGTGTCCACATCCTCTGGGAAATTTCTTGGCAACAAATATATAGCAAATTTAATTTCCAAATGCTTGCTGCTGTTATGACCTCCTCGATTTAATTAAGGACATCGTTGATTTCTTGTCTTACCTCTCTGTTTCTGCTTCACATACTGAAAGCAGTAAGCAAACTGCTTGAAACCAGAAATTTAATTGTGTCTTGTGACCTCCAAAAAACTGTGAATCTGAGGTGGAGAGGGGGAAATGAGTGATTAGGTAGAAAGTTTTACACAGTTGGACAGGCTATATATTCCTGGCATAGAGAGCTCTACATTGAGGAGGCAGGAGTTGTGTACCAGCTTGCTTTCTGGTCCCTCTTTAGATGTATGGCATAAAGTCTAAAATTAGGCCCAATATTGTTGCCTTGACATCAGGTGAAACAAGGAGAACCTCAAATGTCCTAATGACAGTTTCTCTCCCACTATTTTCCCACAGATAAGTTCCCCTAGCCAAAGTTCCCTGTCAAGGGGACCAAGCACAGTGCCTGATTAATCCTAAATAGTGGGTTTCAATTCCCTGCCAGCCCATGGAAGTATCCAAGTAGCCAGTGACCTCTTCCCACAAAACAAATGGTTTTCCCATTCTCTTGGTACTGTAAAGCCCACCTCCCACAGTCCTTGGATGTTTATTGTGCTCTGGAGTGCAATCCTTCTAGGGCTCTGCATTATTATGTATTGTTCTCAACTGAGCTGTGAGACAATGTGACTGATAAATTGCTGTCAGCCTCATCTGCCCAGTGTTAGGTGCTGTTTGTTCAGCCACCTTATTACTCCAGGCCAGGAATGTCTCTATCACCATTGGAGTGAATAAGAGATAATTAAAACAAAGTGCTATGGGATGCCTACAGCTCTGTGCCCTCGCCGGGCACAGAGTATTTTAAGAACAGGAAGTGTGTGCCTTTACACCAAGAAGGGTGGGTTGATGACACCTAATTTTCAAAGTAGCCACAAGAAATAATTTTGCCTTTTTGCCATCTTAATCTTTCCTAAATATTTTTGAAACTATATAATATCTCTGAGGCTCAATGCTTCTTTCCTGCCTTCTTTTTTCTTCATCTTTATTACACCATTTTGGTCTGCTTTTCTACCTGTATCATTTTCTTAATTATCAGTTCTGCATGGGTTAGTCTAGTCCTTTTTGGTTATACTTTCCTTTCTGAATGGGGCTCTTTCTCATGTACACATAAGTCCTTCTCATACTACAAGACCAAGGACATTCAGAATCAGAGATGCTGTTCAGTCAGGTCTCTTCTATCCTTTCCTGGCTCTTGGCTTCTGCAAGTATGACCTTTCAAATTTTGATTGGACTCCATATTTTGGGCATCAACTCTTGCTAAGTTCAGTAGTCATGATCCTTGCATGTGGTCTCATTTTGTTTGGAATATTACACATTTTTAGATCACTAGGTAACTTTCCTTTTGAAAATATAAAAACCAGTATAAATTCAAGCATGACTGATAGGCATTGGTATTACTTTGCTCCTTGGATGAGCATGGTGAGTTAAAAGTTGACTGTTACTCATAAGGGCATGCTTGTGAGCATTTACACAGTAGTGTATGATCTGGCTGCAGTTATTTTCAGTCACCAAGTAAATGGATTTTTCCCAGGAATAATGGTTAATGCCATTTACTTCATGGTTATTTCCATAAACATGGCACACATACATGCCTACTCATACATGTCCCATTTTCATGTACACAATTGATTTCTTGCTTATTCCCATCCCCCTCCTCCACTGCAAAACATATTCCATTTCTATTTGACTCTGATGGAAAATGTGCTCCCATGTGCAGGGGAGCACTTGACTGTTCAGTGAACTGGAGCTGCAGTGATAACACACTCAGAGTTGTCAGGGAGGAGATTGATTTCTGCAAATGGAATCAAATAGCAAGTGAAGTGACACTTTCAGTCTGTCTTCCCCTTCTGTGTGACACTGATCCTTCTTCCACATACCATCTCATTATCCTGTGGGCAGAGGGGAATTGTGAGTTGATGTAATCCCTGGCAGTTTTACAAGGGGAAGTGGGAAGGGAACACTGTTTGCTACAATGCTGTGATTGCCATAATGATGACATGAGAAAGAAAAGTATTTGTGGACTAAAGTTACATTTAAGTGTCATGGAGATCATTTTAAAAATGGTAAGAAACCCTGTAATATGCAATTCTAGTCCAGGCTAGTATTTAAAAGAATAGGATGTAGTAACATGGTATTTCCCTGCTCATCCTTTGGTCTGCTCTGCAGCTTGAAGGTAATTTAATTCCTTTTGGGTCTTTGTAGTGCTTTGGTTCATTTCCAAGGGCAGATTAAAGACAATTCATGAACTGTGGAATGCATCACAGTAACTCAAGTTAGGACCTGGTAATTGTTAGAATGAATAAATGCATTTGCTCTAGGAGGATTCTGAGATCAAATAGGCCTAATGAAGTCTTAAAAGGATTCTTCACATTGTTTTTTAAAAGTGCCTGTAACCCCATTAATTTACATTGAAAATTTCTTTTGGCCTTCAGGAGAAATTCGTATGGACACTAACTTTTGATAATATCCAGTGGGTACAGCCTCTGTTTCACAGGCTTATGTATGTCCAAATTGTGCTCTTGGTCACTGTTTATCTCACACTTTTCACACTAATATTGGCGATAATTCAATTTTAATGAAGCAGGAATCTAGGTAGCATATGGAGCAAAGAATTTCCTCTTCTAGAGAGTGCATACTCCTTAGAAGTATATTAAAATATGTTGCAGTATAGCACATTCTGCATCCACAGATGCAGCTTTTAAGCAACAAATATAGTTATTCTCTTGTCATCCTAATGGAAAACTTACTTTCCTTTTAAAGCACAGCTCTCATCTTTCTCTCAGTTCCCCAGCATTTTCTGACTTGTCTGCCCTACCACCATGATTCTTTCTCTCAATAGATACCAATTCCCTTATGGTTTGAAAAGATAATAATTAACAACAACAACAACAACAAAAAAAAAACAAAACAGAAACCCTCACAAATTCCTTCCTCTTCCACTCCTTTAAGGAAACTTCTTGAAAAGTGGACCATACCATACTTCCTCATCCCCTTTGTGTTCTGCACTTAATGGCAACCCAGTATCTAGCCATACTGTTCCACTGAAAGAGATGTTCACTAAACCCAACAACAATTTTCTACCTAACACATTAAACCATCATCCCCTGCCTCGCTCTACTTGATCTCAGTGTCATGTATTATGGTTCTTACTTCCTATCTCTTCTACTTCCTTCTCATCCCAAATACCATTTCTTCTAGTCTGAACTTTTTTTGTTCTTATATTCATATTGTTCAGTTTCTATTTGCTCTAGGTTGTTCTCTAATGCCTGCTTGGGGTAGAGGTGAACTATGGATATTATTGGAGTCAAGCAGCACATGGCTTTTTAACATTGACTCCTCTTCTCTCCCTTCTGTTATTTCTGGTGACCCTCTATGTTACCATTTTCCCCTTCAATTCTCCATCCAGGCTTGGGGTTAGAAGGTGCTTAACTCATCTGGGCATGGTGGTGCATGCCTATAATTCCATCACTTGAGAGGCTGAGATAGGAGGATTGCAAGGTCAGCCTGTCTCAAAAAAAGTAACTGATTTACAACGTGGTGTTTAATTGAAATGAGCTAATAATGAGTGGATCTAAATGATCTATTATACTTTACTTTTTTCTACAATAATATTTTAAATCTTTCCATAGTTTTCTTTGTCATTAATTCTCAATATGCTTTCTCCTCTTGAAAATAATTTGATTTGTATCCAAATTGAAACCTTCCATGAATTATCTTGTCACTTCTTTCCTTTTTCTTCTATATTAAATTATTTCGTTTACTGGACTTGGGTCAATAGCTATTTATAAATTTCAACAGAGTGCCAGTAAAGCATTTTTCTAGTACTATTAAAAATAAATATAATTGCATAGAGCAGGAGTCATAGATTAACCTTATCATAAAGTTAAAAGTATTACAAGATGAAATAAATTTGGAAGCTATAGATTTGCTTTGGTTGGTATTTAGTTGTTCTAGAAGGTGCATCAGTAACAGAAATCACCATGCAAACTGTAGATTTCATTTGATCTCAAAGATAAGATCAATCACCACAGACTTTAAAAAGGCTGTTAATGAGAACAAACAATGAGTTGTATCCTCTGATTGGTAGAAGAAGATAGTGAATATGAGAAAGGAAAAAAATTTCACAGAAAAATGAAGCATCAAAGTTTGGTGGAAAAATAAGATGATCTAGATTCAAATTATATTACTAGCACTTTGAAATCTCTGATTACCTTTTTAACCTAAGTGGAAATCTGTAAATTGAGACGAATTTCACTTATTTCCTAGTGCTGAAACATTCTTTGTGGACTTTTTTTTTCTTTTTCTGAAAAGACAATTTGCTCATAGATAATCTTATGCTTCCTGAAGCAAATCTCTCTTACATTATTAACTGTTATTTTATCTCTCAAGTTTTACTTTTTTAATCTGTACAATCAAGATGCTGTGAGAGAGTTCTTTGAGAAGCTACATGTACCTGACTGGCACATATAGACGTCAACAGCTCTGCCCACCTTTCTGGTCTCATTTCCAACAATTCTTTCATATGCATCTTAACTCTGTGTACTGACAGTGTTATGTTCTGGGTTGTCATGCTCTCTTGTGTTTAAATGCTTTTGCTCATACTTTTTCCTGTCTAAGGAAGATTGTTCCCCCATCTGTTTCTCTGCCCACATTTTTCCTGCAAAAACATGTGTACCTCTGTAAAGACTATCCACTTCTCTTTCAGATGCTTTTCACTTGTGACCAACAACCACGAAAAGATAGAACTACATTTTAGTTTTGAATCTATCTCAGGAATAATAACTTTCATTCCAAAGCAACATGTGGCTGTGTTACCAATATATCCACTATGGCTTAAAAAATGATAGGGAAGGTAAGACATCAGGCAACATTTGCCACAGTTCTTTTTCTCTCTGTTTTCTAGGACATTTTTTTATAGTGGTAATGTTTGAAAAACATATAAAAATGTACTGTCAAAAATAAAGCAATATTTATAAACCATGGCTAGACATACACTACTACAAAAATCTTAGGAGTACAAAGCTCCAGAAAGATAGAAATTGTTAGCATGTAAAGAATTCAACTTTAAGTTGTTTTTTATTTATCTTAATTATTTAAGTGTACAGTGTTAAGTACATTCACACTATTGCACAACCAATCCCCAGAACTCTTTTTGTCATGCAAAACTAAACTCTATTCTCACTATATACATGTATGAAAATGTCATGATAAACTCATTACCATAGTACAAAATCAAAACCAAACCAAACAAAAAACTCTATACTCATACAAGTCCCCATTTCCCACTTCTCTTCAGTCCCTGACAACCATCTTTTTACTTCGTTTCTATAAATTTGACCACTCAAGGTAATATGAATAAGAGGAATTATGAAGCATTTTTTCTCATTTTATAGCTGACTCATTTCACTCAGATGTCTTCAGATTCTGTATTTTCATGTCTTAGTCATGGATTGTTTTAGATTTGTCTATTTCATCTATGTTATCTAATTTCTCAGTGTGCAGCATTTATAACCATCCTTCATAACTTTTACAGTCCTTTTTGTTCCTGTAGAATCAGAATTAACAAGCCCAATTTCACTTCTTATTAAAGTTATTTGAATCTTCACTCTTAGTCTATCTAGCTTAATACTTTTCAGATTTATTGTATTTTCAAATATGCAACTTTTGGATCATGTTAATTTCTAACTCAAAGCCATTAAAAAACTAAAAGCCTGGAAAACCTTCTGGACTTCTTTGCATATAGCCAAATCATTTTTGAAGTGTTTCTCAAGTCTTAATTCTTCTGTGGAACTCTTTATATCTTTTTGGTCTAGGTGATACCAAGTTATCTCCTTCTGTGTCCTCCTCTAATTTTTGTTAAACATTCATTGTCTATGATACCAACGTTTGTTGTTGGTATCATGTCAGTGGGTATTCTCCAAGTAATGACCTGGTTTTTCCACATTGTCATGTGCTAACTATATTATTTGCCCATAAAAATGTCATACTATGAACATTCTTTTCCTAGTGATGTATTTCATACCATGAGAATGTAACAATTTATGATAAAAATAAAAACATTATTTAAATAAAGAAAAATGCATAATATAAATTACATTTTAAATGGTATGTCCAAAATGTTACATTCAAAGACACCTATGACTTATCCTAAGATTTTTACTGGATTTGATGTTTAGGTCAGCTATTAAAGGTTTTTGGATGGTAAAGCAGGATTGAGACCCTTTCCACAGAACTTTTATATATTTTTTGAAATATTCTCTGCTACCTGATTCATCAAACTGAAATATTATGGAGAAAAGTCCCCATTTCTAGAAAGGTTTGAATGCCTCTGTAGCAGTGCCTAGTTCATCCTTCTGAGTTCTAATTTGCTCTTGATAGAATCAAATCATTTTTTGTTCACTCTGAAACTTCTCTTTTGATTTCTTACCTTTCCTGTTCTACAGTATTTTGGCAAAATAATGGCCCAAGTATAAATTTTTTAAAATTTTTATTAGCATAAATTAATTATACAAGGGGTTTCATTGTGATATGTATAACACACATATAATGTATGTTGATCATATGCACTGCTTATATATTACTGAAAGTCACCCTCCTTCCTCCCTTATCTCTTTAAATAGCTTTTGGTGAGTTTCATTGTCCTATTTTCATACACATATATAATGTAGCTCCATAATATTCACCCTAGGTCACCCTTTATTTTCCCTCTCCTCCCTCATGCTGGTTCACCCCAAACAGTCCCCAATTTACAATCATATGGTCCAGAAGTGTTTGGTTGCACATTCACACCATCAAAAGTTATTGCAACTTATGGGCATTCACATTTTGAACTGGACTATAATTAAGCAGTCTGGTATAATACCTTTTTACTGCATTCATTTAGCTGACTTTGGAAAATTATTCAGGACACAATTTGATTTTATCACAGGAAATACTCACATCTAACATAGCAAGCACCTTTTTTTTATCTAAAAGGCTCTTTCAGTGGTTTTGAACATGATGTGTGCAATGAATCTAGAATTTGTTGCCTATTAGGGTATTTATTTTTGATGGAATATAATATGTAGGTAATTTCTCTCAATAGATAGAAAAGGAGAAGTAGATATTGAGAAATGTACCCTAGGTTTTGGACCAGAAGTTTCTATCTTGCTTTTTAAAACTAGTGTGACTTTAGGCAATAAATATATCATGCTAAGCCTGAGAACATCTACAAAATATGATGATTGTAAACTTACCTAACACATACAATGTTAGGTAAAAAAAAATCTTATGATGCATTCAAAGTACTTTGTAAATTGAAATACTATTTTAGAAATCCAGTGACATTTAGTGGTTATCTGGTATCCACATATTGACACTCATTTTCCCAGTGAAAGGGAATATATCTCATATTTTAGGAGTAAATTCACTATTTTGAATTGCACTAATATCTTAAATCATTTGATTAATTTATCTCCTGCATATTTCTTGGCTCATTTACTTCCAAATTGAAATACTTCTGTCCCATTCTCCCTACTCAATGAGGAAAGAAATGCATACATGCTATGCTTTAAGTGATTTAAAGCTGAAATAATTGCCTGGAACTTGTAATGTTACCTTTAAGATTTTGTATTATTGATTAACTGATCAGTGATAGATGTTCTAAATTTGTGAGCATTTAAACACTCATCACTTATAAATGGATTTTATTTGAGGTTGTAGTGTTTGCTTACCCCTTTGGTATTCAAAACAGATAGCATTCCATCTCTCATTTCTATAACATATATTAATTGTACAAAATAATGGGTTTCACTGTGATATTTTCATACAGGTGTATAATGTACTTTAATCATATTCACACTCCTTACCATCTGTTGTCCCCTTTCCCTTCTTCTATTTGTCCCCTTCCTCTTCCCAAATAGTTCCCATTCTACATTTCATGCCATTTTATTTTTGAAGTCTAGGTTCCACATACAAGAGAAAATGTAATATTTTTTTCTTTCTGAGTCTGTCTTATTTCACTAAACATGTTATTCTCTGGTTCCATCCATTATCCCGCACATGACATAATTCTATTCTTCTTTCTAGCTTAGTAAAATTCCAGTGTGCATATATACTACATACCATGTTTTCTTTATGCATTGATTATCAATGAGTACTTAGGCTTAATATATAACTTGGCTATTGTGGATATTGCTACAGTAAACTTTAGTTCACAGATATATATAGATATAGATATAGATATATCTCTATATATTTCACTATAATCTGATAACATTCAAGAAGTTATTTTATATGTATTTGTTAAGATTTGTTTTATGTTCTAAAATGTGATATATTCTGGAAAAAGTTCTTTGGGTTGCTGATAAAAAGGCGTATTCTACAGCTGTTGGATGGTGTATTCTGTAGATTCCTCTTAAGTTCATTTCGCATATGGTACAGTTTAACTCTGAAATTTCTTTGTTGATTTTTTTTCATGATGGTCTATCTATTGATGAGAGTAGAATGTTGAAGTCACCCACTATTTTTGTATCTAGAACTAACTGTCTCTTTATGTCCAGCAGTGTTTGTTTTATGAAAACTGGATATACTAATGTTTGGTTCATATAAATTTACAATTGTTGTATCTTCTTGATGGATTTTTTCCTTTTATTACTATGTAGTAATTTTCTTTATTTCTTCTGACTAATTTTGACCTGAAGTCTGCTTTGTCAGATATGTGTATAACTACTTCTGCTTGTTTTCACATTCCATTTGCTTGGAATATCATTGCCAATCTTTTATTTCCAGTCTATGTCTGTCTTTGACAGTGAGGTGAGTTTTTGTAGATAGAAAATATTTGGGTCTTGATTTTTAGTCCATTTAGTCTTTTAATTGGAGTATTAAGACCATTTACATTTAGTTTTTATTCAAAGGTATATGGTCACTTCTCCCTTTTTCACCTTAGAGATGTGCTAGCTTTCTGAGTTAATAATGTTTGATTCTTTCCTACTTCCCATTTGTTTCTCTATTTTCCTAATGACATTTATTCTTTCATGAACTCTCATGCTTCTGTATGTCTTTTTTCCTCTTTTGTGCAGTATTCCTTTAGCTATCTTCTGCAATGCTAACTTACTTTAGTTTATGATTATCATGGAAGGTCTTTATTTCTCATTTGATTTTAATGAATAACTTTGCTGAGTACTGCAATCTTGATTGCTAATTATTTTGTTTCGGGGATTGAAACACTTCAGTCTTTGCTATTTTGGCTTTTAAGGATTTTGCTGAGAATTATGTTGTTATTGTGATAGATTGGCCATTATATGTAATTGGCATTTTTGGTATTCTTTCTTTGTTCTGTACTCTTGGTGTTTTAACTGCAAAATGACATGGAGTTCTTTTCTGGTCATGTCTGTTTGAGGTTCTAAATGTCTCATGAATTCAGATCTCTATTTATTTCCCTGGGTTTGAGAAAATTTCTACTCTAATTTCATTGAATAAGTTTTCTATCACTGTACTTTGTATCTTGGTTCCCTCTTCTACACTATAGATTGGTAGGTTTGGACTCCTTAATTGTGTCCCAAAGGTCTTGTATGTTGTGGTCATGATTGCTAATTCTTTTTGCATTATTGCCATCTAAATGTAATAACTCCTCAACCATATCTCTGGTCCTTGATATCCTTTTGTCTGCCTGATGTAGTCTACTAGCAGTGCATTCCATTAAGTATTTCATTTGATTTATTGAGCATTTAATTTCCAAGATCTCTGCTTTGTTTTTTAGAATCTCTATTTCTTTGCTGAATTTCTCATCCAAGTTGTTGAATTTCTTGTCCAGTCCTTGAATTGACTTTTTTTACTTCATTCTTATGGTTATTTGCATCCTCCTTGAAGTCATCGAATTTTTTTTTAAACTTGACATTGAATTCTTTGGAATTTCAACTATTTCAATATCTTTTGATTAAATTATTGAATTGTGAACTTTTGGAGGAGTTGTCTTGTTTTTTTCATATTTCTTGTATTTCTACATTACATTGGCATGTTTCTTGAGATGGATTTCTCTTCTGGTTTTATTCAGGATTCTTCTTACTGAGCAGTCTTCTCTTGAGGGATCAATCTTCAGTGCCACTTGGAGAGGAGAAAACAAACTGTCATAACAGCAACAACACCAAAACAAACCAGATACAGAAATATAATTAGTGTAAATTAAAGCTACATACTACATCTCCAATAGACATAGAAAACAAAATGGCTAGTATAATGTAGAATAAACTATAAAGTTAAAATTTAATTTAGATAAAAGTAGTAAAACTTAATGAAATAACAAAGGGAAATGAGTAAAAGAAAGAACTAAGGTTAAATAAACATAAAAGTGAAGAAACAAAAAAGGAAAAGAATGTGAGGGAGGAGAAAAGAGCAAGAAATTTAAAAATCTGATTACAAAATAAAGAAAAATACAAAAATAAAATTAGATAAAGGTAAGAAGTTTAATTAAAAACAAAAACATATATACGTTAAAATAAAATAAAAACACTACTAATAAATGTAGTGAAAATAAAGGCAAAAAGTAAAAAATGACAAAAAATTGGAGAAGCTACTTGCTGGGTCCTGTATTATTGGACTCTTCCTAAGTGGGGTGGGTTAAAGCCACAGTTAGTCTATTGTCGTTCATACTATTCAGGATGGTGCTGTATTCAGGAGGGCTGTGATAGTCAAGGGTTAGTTGTTAACTTCAATGCTGCATTCACTTTAGAAGCTCCCCTTCTTGCCTACCCCGAGGCAGCTGCAGAGGCCTGACCAGTCCACTGGCCATGGCCTCTAGCTCAGAGTTCTGAGTCTCCACAATCATCCTCAGACCATGGGGCCTGATCCTCACCAGAGGGGGCAGACCTGACCACTATAGCTCCACAGCCTGAGCTCCTTGCTGCATGTTTAACCCTAATCTTGCCTACAACAAACTCTTATGTCTGTCTCCCACCCAGACACTGTGGCAGGATTTCCCTAGCCTCCCTAATTGTACTCATTCCTTGTTTTCAGGTCCCCAGAGTAGCTCAGCCTCAAATAATAGATTCCCTCATAAAATGGGGCCTGGCTAAAGAACTTGGAGATAATGGGAGAAGAAAAATTGATTTCTTTTCTAATGCTAGCATGCCACAAAGGAACAATCACTATCACACCAAATCTTCCCACTCGCCACCCGCCCCCCCACTCAATTTAAGACTTGTGTGAACAGTGGGTTTATCCTGTTATCACCAGAGCTTCCTGGTTAACCCTGTGGTTGTGACTTTGTCTTTCTCTTCCCCATCCCAGGGAGCCAAGAGTGGAGTTGTGGGCTGTTTCCTGATTTTCTCTGCAATAGCCTTTCTATTTCTCTATGCTTTTTAGCTATCCTGGTTCATGATTTCCAAAGCTCTTCCTTCCTCTTTTTGTCTTTTGGGAATATAGTCTGTCCTTTGTTACTTTGATTCTTCTCATTTATGAAGTTGCATGGGGGAAGTTTTTCATCTACCATGTTATCCCAGAAGTCAGAAAGAATTTCCAGATAGCCTTCAATCTTGAAGGCAAAGTAGCTTCAGTAAAATATTTTCTTTTTCTTTTATAAATTATTCATTTATTCACATGTGCATACACTGTTTGTGCCATTTCTCCCCCTGCCCTCCATCCCCACAATCTCCCCCACAACCCTTTCAAGCAGAAACCTGTTTTGTGCTTTTCTCCAGTTCCTTTGAAGAGTAGAAATAAGCAATAATAAGAAAGTCATAGCATTTTTTCTAGTTGAGATGAAAGCTATACAGAGAGATTCCTAGCATTGCTGTCATGTACAAATGTGTTACAACCCAGGTTGATTCTTCTCTATCTGGTCTTTACACTGGTTCCTGATACCCTTCTTGTGTTGACCTCTGTTGTTTTAAGGTTTCTGTATTAATTCCTCCGGAGTGGGGACATCAAATGCTTTCATTTTTTGGGTTTTCTGTCTAATCCCATACCTCCCGAATATGTTCTCCCCTTGCCATGTAACCCAAGTCCTACAGCATTGCTGTATTTGCCCTTGATCTAAAGACCACACATGAAGGAGAATATACGGTTTTTGGTCTTCTGAGTCTGACTAACCTTGCTCAGAATGATGTTCTCCAGTTCCATCCATTTACTTGCAAATGATAAGATTTCATTTTTCTTCATGACTGAGAAAAATTCCATTGTGTATAAATACCACATTTTCTTGATCCATTTTGTCAGTCGTAGGGCATCTTGGTTGTTTCCATAATTTGGCTATTGTGAATAGTGCTGCAATAAACATGGGTGTGCAGGTGTCTCTGGAGTAACCTGTGTCACATTCCTTTGGGTATATCCTCAGGACTGGGATTGCTGGATCATATGGCAGATCTATGTTTAGATTTTTAAGAAGCCTCTAAATTTTTTTCCAGAGTGGTTGTACCAGCTTGCATTCCCACCAGCAGTGTATGAGGGTTCCTTTTTCTCCACAACCTCGCCAACACCTGTTGTTGGTGGTGTTTTTGATGATGGCTGTTCCAACAAAGTTGAGATAGAATCTTAGTGTGGTTTTGATTTGCATTTCCTTTATGGCTAGAGGTGGTGAGCATTTTTTTCATGTGTTTTTTGGCCATTTGAATTTCTTCTTTTGAGAAAATTCTGTTTAGTTAGTTGCCCATTTCTTTATTGG
Source organism: Castor canadensis (assembly GCF_047511655.1). Taxonomy (NCBI): domain Eukaryota; kingdom Metazoa; phylum Chordata; class Mammalia; order Rodentia; family Castoridae; genus Castor; species Castor canadensis. The sequence continues at coordinate 129,820,726 of NC_133393.1, read as the reverse complement.
TTCATTGATTTTGGGAAAGTTTAGTTTTTTGTTTTGGGAAAGTTTAGATAATTCTGGTTTTTTGTTTTGGGAAAGTTTAGATAATTCTGGTTATCAGTCCTTTGTCTGATGTATAGCTGGCAAATATTTCCTCCCACTCTGTGAGTGGTCTCTTCAGTTTACAGACCATTCCTTTTGTTATGCAGAAGCTTTTTAATTTTATGAAGTCCATTTTTTCCATTCTTTCTCTTAGTTGCTGGGTTTCTGGGGTTCTATTGAGGAAGTCCTTACCTATATCTGTTACTTCCAGATCGTTTCCTGTTCCTTCCTGTACTAACATCAGAGTTTCAGGTCTGATATTAAGGTCCTTGATCCATTTTGAGTTGATACTAGTATAGGGTGATAGACATGGATCTAGTTTCAGTTTCTTGCAAATGGATAACCACTTTTCCCAGCAGCATTTGTTGAAGAGGCTGTCTTTTCTCCACTGTATATTTTTGGCAACTTTGTCAAAAATAAGGTGGATATAGTTGTGTGGATTCATATCCTGGTCCTCTATTCTGTTGCACTGGTCTTCATGTCTGTTTTTGTGCCAGTACCATGTTGTTTTTATTGCTATTGCTTTGTAATATAGTTTGAAGTCGGGTATTGTGATACTTCCAGCATTGCTCTTTTTGCTGAGTATTGCCTTGGCTATTCATGGTCTCTTCTGTTTCCAAATGAACTTTAGGGTAGATTTTTTCAATCTCTGTGATGAAAGTCATTGGGGTTTTGATGGGAATTGCACTAAACATGTAGATTGCTTTTGGTAGTATAGCCATTTTTTTACTATATTGATTCCTGAAAGTCACATCATTGGCTAGAGATAGTCTATTGTCCTATGAAATTTGCCCCTGTCTGATTCAGAGTGGTTTATTGTGAAAGGGTGGCTAACATTACCATTGGAGTCTTTTAAAATGAAGCTCCCAGGGCCTGCTTACCAGTAACACTGCCACATATATTCAACTTGCAACTGTTTTTGAATTCAGAGCCATAAGGCTCTCGGCAGGTATGGCTTTCAGTAGGTTGTAAAATACTTAAACAGATGGGACATTGCTATTAACATGGGTAATATATTTTCATTGTATTAGGGTTGAAAGTGATTTTCTAGATAATGACTTAGACAAATGTTTGTAGAAACTGTCCAGTTAATCTACCAAAAATGCAGCCTGAATTTCAGGAGTAATTCCACTGTTATTGAATGTTTTTAATTAAATATTTAACTCCTGTGAATTTCTTACCACATTGTTGAAGAACCTCTGTTAGTTTCTTTTCAGAGTCAATATCATTGCATTATTTAGCTTAATGGTGACTTTCATTTTAAACTAAATAGCCACATGTTTTATTGGACACTATGTGATTTATTTGAAGGATAATCTCAACAAAAGTTTTTTTTCTATATTTCTGCAGGTCTCATGAAGTGAAGGTCAAGGGTTGTTTGATAACTATTAGGTGACATGCTGAAGCAGGGACCCAAAGACCAAATGAATTGTTCACTCTTCACTTAAGGAATTAACTACAAAGTAGTAATGTCATTTATTTATTCTGCCAGTAAATTGAGTGTCTCTTATGTAGCAATCACTGTGCTAGGTACTGGAGACATAAAAAATAGGAAAGTGAGCATTCATGAAGACAAGACAATGACTGAAATCTGAAAAATGAAGTTTATATTGCCTAATTAGGGCCATGGTGGGACTTTAATTCTAACAGCTGTGCGGCCTAGATAAATTATTTATTCTGTCTGTCACAATCTCCCCTCTGTGCTACAGGATGTTAACAATATGCACCTCCAGAGTTGTTGGAAGAATTAAATGAGATATGGCTGCTTAGTTCCATAGAGTAAGAAAACAAAATCAAAAAATTTTTTTGAATAATTGTGAGTTTACAGTATTTAGACACCATTTATGTCCTTCCCAAATTTCTCAGCTGATAAATACCTTAATAAATATTTGTGTGCTGATTTTATTATTTCTCAAGTTCTTCAGGTCTTAAAAATTGCTACTTCCTTTTCTAGTGGTCTCCACTGTGTGAGAACTTGGGCAATCATAATTGATGCTCCTCATTTGGTAGGCTTCCTCTGCTGGAAACTTTGATTTTTTTGACTCAATTTTAAAGCACCAACACCTTTCCACCAACCAGCAAACAACTCCCCTATAAAAATAGCTATATTAGTTTTCTATTGTTGTTGTAAGTACCCAAACTCAATGGGTTAAAGCAACACCAATTTAGTTCACACATACAGTTCTGAAAGTCAGAAGTCTAAGGTGTATCAGCAGGGATGTATTTCTGGAGGCGCTATGGAAGATACAATTTACTAGCTTCTAGAGAATATCAAAGATCATTGGTTTATGGATCTCCATCGCTTTAACCTGTGATTTTCTTGTCACATTGTCTTCTTTGATGCTGGACACTTCTGCCTCCCATTAATGGAACTCTTGTGACTTATAGTAAATCCACTTGAATAACTTAAGGTACTCTTACATCTGAAGATGTTTAGCTTAATCCCATCTGTAATGCTTTTTCCTCCATGTAAACTATCGCATTCACAGGTTCCAGGGATTAGCACATGGATATCTTTGGGAAGATATTATTGTGTCTACAACAATAGCATAGGAAGATGAAAAGTTGCCTGAAAAAGATTTTTCAGCAATTAGCTTGGATGGCAGGAAGTAGACCAAGTACAGGCAATGAAGGAACATGGCACTTCAAATAAACATGTTCAAATTCCATTAGGACTGAGGGGAAAAAAAATCAAACAACATTAATGGAAAGTGCTGATTATAGAACTTCGTATTTCTAGATTTTAGTATTGAATTAAAACTGACTAGAACTAAACTAGCTGGAAATGGCCTAATAGACATTGTTGATAAATTTGTTTTAGGGAACACACAGGAATAATTAGAAACAAGTATATGGATTCATAACAAAATAATGATAGCTCATTATTTTAATAGTAGTTTAGAAATCAGAGAAGTTTGTTGGATATTACTTTCTCTTTAATGCTTTGAACACCCTTTAAGGTACATGGTAGTATATTTTGAACTCAGTGTTACTAAAGAAGCAATGAGGCTCACAGATATTAAATAAGTAGCTCAGGGTTATAGGCTAGAGTGCTAGTTGAGGATTTGAGTGGCAAAGGTCAAGTCTGTGAACTTCAATACCTGAGGGTACCTGAAATCCATTTGATCCTGTAAGTAGTGAAAAAAATTCCCTTTCAAGTCTTATTTACACTATGGTAGAACCTTAGCATTCTGGATGGTCATATCTTAAGACTACACAAAAACCTCTTATTTCACAAATAGCAACTGTTTTCTTCTTTCTGGTAGCATCTTAATGTAATTCATCACATCATGGAGGTGAGCTATTATTCAATATTACACTTTTATTTCACCTCTGTCACTACCACCAGCAAAATTTACCACTGCTTTTAATAAATTTCTAATAAAGGACCATATCTTATTTTATCACTTTTCAAGATAACCTACCTGCAATTGCTCTGAGGAATTATTAATCACTGTTAAGTAATGAACCACTTGCAGCCACTCAGCATTGGAGCATTCTTGCTAGAAAGTCTGCACGTGAAAAGCAGCACCTCTGTAAATCACATTTAGAGCATCTGCTCTTGGGAGCAACAGCATGGGGCTCACAGCACAAATGCTATGATCACAGTCTGCTTCATGAGCTTCTTACTCAGAGGATGGACACTTCTGTTTTGGTGGTCTTAACCCCAACCAATGCATTTTGTGTGTCCCAGAAAGCCAGTATTTTAAGTCAGACCAATACAGCGTACTCTTAAAATCTGTTGAAAAATCTTTCTCGGTTTCATTCAATCTGGAGGACAATAACTTATCTCTCTGAAGGACAGCAAAGTGAAATTACATCATTCTGCATTTATTTTCTAAATATAGGCAATTACCATCCAGCTGTTTTCTTAGAGGTGTAACAAAATCTTGATTTGATGTGGTTAAAAGGTACTGTTTATTTAAAAGGTTTGCATAGAACAATGAAAATGCATCAAATAATTTTCTTAACTTCCTCGTTTTATAGAGCCCATCATTCAAATTTTCATCTTAGCAAAAATGAATCACGCTGTGTTTTGGCCATCAGTTTCATTCTCACAGTCTCTTAGCTGACTTCATTTATATCTATCAGTAGGACTAAAATAGCTTGTAAGTGAACTGAATTTTGTAAAGATAATTTCAGTGTGGATTCTGTGTAAATTACTACAGGATATTCCTTTTGCAATTAATGAAAGGCAACTGGAGAGGTCTCAGTATGACTCAAGTTCTGCACACGCCTAACTCTCCAGTCCTTCACAGGCTGTATGCTTTCATCTTGTCTAATACAGCATCAGCAGCTATTCTGTCTACTTCGAAATATTTTTTTCTTATTACATTTCTTGGTGTATGTTATTTTCCAGTGAGGCTTACAGACTGATGTAGGAGGGAAGCTAACAAAAGAAAGCATTTTGAAAAGTACTCTATCATTTTGAAAGGCTTTATGATGAACTTGATGTGTTTTGTGTCAACAGCTTGTTACTGTTCCCAGGTCATAGTATGGGTCATTATTTTCCAAATTGAATTTACTTATCTACTTTTCTCTTTATTGGTAATACTACCTGGGAAACCAAGCTCACTCTGATTTTAAAAGTTTTCCTGTGAGCTCTGTTTCTCTCCTTTTAGAATACAATGCACTAGAATTATGTTTGTATCTGATAACATTGGATCATTTTAATCTGGCTTTTCTGATGGTGCCTGTGCTGCCTCTGCGGTACTGAGATTTAAGGGAAAACTTTAAAACTTAAAAATAAGTTTTAAAGGGAAAACTTTAAAACTTAAAAATAAGTCTTTTTATTCTTTTATTGTACTTTTCAAACTCTCATTTCACTGACCTTTTCCAAAAAGCAATTTTTAAAAAATGCACTGTTATTTGGTTTTGTGATCATTGTCTTTGGTCTGAGATCCACACCCCCCATCTTCCTCTCCCACACACATTAAGAACAAGTGACCTTGTTTCAAGAAGAATGCTGTTCTTCGATTTTGTGTTCACATTCCTCCCATCTTGTATGCGCCTATTAAAATTGTCTGTTCTTATTATCCTTATGATAGTCAACCAAAGCAATCACCCAAGGCTTAAACCACTAGGTACTTCACATTTTTACCAGGAGACTGCAAGTTACAGAGTTGAGGTGGGGGTGGGCAGACAACCAGGAGATGGTGTGGGAAACTCTCTAAAGAGAATACTACAAATAATCAGAGCTCAACTCAGATTTTTCAATAATTTATCAACCTTACTTTCTAATATTACCCTCCTCCCCCAAAGAAATAAGCAGCATCCCTTCATGCATTTATAGTCTCTGTACTGGTTTTAATTTCAAGCAATAATCATTACCTCTCTTCAGCTAAAGTGCAATTTATTGAGCTATTATGGTGGCTCACCATATTAATGAGAGACCAAGTGTAGGAAAGATAAGATCTGGGAACTGAGGCCTGGGCAGTAGGAAGCACATCACAGATGATGCAGCAAAATCTCTCTGATTCACAAGCAACTCCAGCTGAGATGGACATGAAGGGAACTCTAGATGCAGAGTACCTAGAGTAAGATCTGAGGGGGTCACAACTGTTGTATAGTATAAACTGAGGTTTTATGTGAATCAAAACACTTCATTAGATGACACCTCACATGGGAACAGACAGCCCTGTGGGTACCAGCCTTGGCAAGTAGACTGCAGCTGAATTTCAGCCTCCATTGATTTTATTGACAGATTGCCCTTATGAATAGGGCATGACCTGCACATTTTTTCCTGGGATTCTGCAATTGGAAGGTGAGCACTGCACACTGGGGTAACATTTCAGGTAACTGAAATGGAGTTTAAATATTAGGAAATATTGAGAAAAATCCATTGCTTCCCAGGAAACTAAAGATTTGCTTATTATTTGTGTTTCAATTTCCCTTGAATAAAAATCTTTATAGGCTCAGGATAGAGCTGCAAATAAAAAGGATTTCTCTACTTCATGGTTTCTGTAGACTCCAATTTTCCTAAATTCAGCTCTCATAGACTTTCATAAGTTCCCATAGAAGTGCTATTATAGGAAAAGGAAAAACTGTTGGTGTCAAGAATGAGGAAAACATTTTTACTATCATGATTAAAACACTTTTAGGGAGTGAAAATATACAAATTATATAGTTTAGGAATTGTAGCATTTAATAACATGAATGCATAGACAAAAATTTTGGTTTGGTTTAAATTAACTGCATATATAGTTAGTAATAATATGTTCTTGTTATATCTGGAATAAGGTAGCAAAATGTCCTTTAAATTTTTGTTTTGTATACTTGGAATGATTCAGTAGCTTTCTGATTAAACATAGATTAAACACTTGCTTTTCATTTCTACTCCTTTTCAAGATCTCACTAATGTGAAAGTAAAGAAATTAAAAATGGTAAATGCACACACACACATATGCACACAAGAATGCAAAAGGAGACCATGTTACACTGAAACGGTGACCATTTGTAGTGAATGAACTTTTGAAGTGTCAACAGAGCTGAGAAAATAGCATAAATGTCCTGGTTGGAGAGACAAGCAAGAGGACCTGTACTTAATTCTTCTCCAGAAGTCTTGAAAGATCTGGAATGGAGTCTCATACAAAGCATGGTGTGTATGGAAATGTCATCAAGTGGCCAGATCCTCTCACAGACAAGTAGATCAGAGCTTTCCTTGGGGCCATAGCTGGGAGGCCATTCTAAGCCTGGTAGGCTCTGGGCTCCGGGACAGGAAATAAAGAAGAAAGCACAATAAGTGAACACAAAGCGTCAGCTAAAAGTCTACAAACCAAACTGGGTTGCAACTAGCTCTTTGCTGCTGTTTAGCATACACCAGCATCAGGAGACTGGAAGCTCTTCTCTGGAGAAAATGGCAAGCCAGTGAGGCAACTGGGGTTCCCAATATAAAATGAAAGGGATCCCAATATATCATTGTCAAAAGAAGACTCTCAGAGTGAAGGCTCCATCTTCATTCATATATATATTTTTTAGTAGTATTATATATATATATATATATAAAAGTACTAAATTATATATATATAATATATATAAATTATATATATATATATATATAATTTTTCAGTACTGGGGTTTAAACTCAGGGCCTCCCACTTACTGAGCAGATCCTCTGCCACTTGAGATGTGCTACTTTTGTTATTTTTCAAATAACAAAATACACAACATTATACTTTTTTTGTAAATTTTTATTAGGATATATTCATTACACAGGGTGGATTCATAATGACAATTCTGAGTAGATTTATATTTACATTAGTTATATCGCCCCCATCTTCTCTCCTCAACTCCCTCCCCATCCCACTTAAGTCAATTGCAAGAGGTTTTGTTACTCAGTTTCATAAAGTATATGAGGTCCATCAACCATAAACCCTCACCTTAATCTTCATTCACCCTCCTCCCTCCAACTAGTATCCCCCCCACACACTGTACCTATTTTACAGTCCTGTCTTTCATTATTAATATTTAAGTTAGTGTTCAATGTATCCCTGCTGTGGGTGTACTTTTTTGGTCCATTCAACCCCTTCCATTACTTTCTCTTACCCCTTTATCTCCCGTGCCCCATTTTTCAACAGTTTTCAGTACATATCTATATATCCTCTACCTTCAGATGTTTTATTTTACAATATTACTTATATTCTATTATTGTCTTTTCCTTTCCCTCTTTCCCAGCGTTTCATAGATAGTTCCACTATTGAAAAAATGTTCTACATATGATCATGCTTGTTTTTGTTTATCTTTTGGATCTTTCTTCCATGTACGAGAGAAAATATGCAGCCTTTTTCTTTCTGAGCCTGGCTTACATCACTTAACATGATGTCTTCCAATTGCACTCATTTACCTTCAAATCATTTTTCCTTATGGCTGAGTAAAACTCCATCGTGTATATATAACATTTTCTTGATCCATTCACCAGTTGTAAGGCACCTGGGCTGTTTCCAAAGCCCAGCTATGGTGAATAATTCTGTGATGAACATCAGCATACAGGAGTCTCTACTGTATCCTGACTTAATGTTCCTTGAGGTAGATGCCCAGGAATGGTATCACTGGATCGTATAGCAGTTCTATCTTTGGTGTTTTGAGGAACCTCCATACTGCTTTCCATAGTGGTTGTACTAGTTTGCATTCCCACCAGCAGTGTATAAGGTTTCCTGTTTTGCTGCATCCTTACCAGCATTTCTTGTTGTTATTACCCTTGAATATGGCCATTCTAAATGGGGTGAGATGAAATCTAACTCACAACATTGTGCTTAACTAAATGCTTTTCCCATGCAAGAATGCCCCTCTCATCACTCTGTTTCAACATCATAATAAAAGTCCTAGTTTATTCAGTAAGACGAAAAGAAAATAAGTGTATGGATTGGAAAGGAAAACATAAACCTATCTTTGCTCACAAATGACATGATTATATAGAAAATATCCCAAAGAATAACAACAGTAAAAAGTGACAATACCAATTGCTGATAAGGATGTGGAGCATCCTTTGCTGGTGGGAATGCAGAACAGTTCAGACATTTAGAGAGCAAAACTTGGTCTTACCATACAATCCAGCAACTGTGCCCTACAGTGTGTACCATTTTCAGATCCATTTCTTTCACAAAATGATGTGCACCTAAACTTAATATCTTTTCATGGCTTTATAACTTCTTTATTTTTATTGCTGAATAATATTCTATTGTGTGGATATGTCACAGTTTATTTATCCATTAACATTTTTTTGGTGGTACTGGAGTTTGAACTCAGGGCCTCATACTTGCTAGGCAGGTATTGTATTGCTTAGCACATGACTCTAGCCATTTTTTTCTCTGGTTATTTTTGAAATAGCGTCTCTCTTTTTGCCCAGGGAAGCCTGGAGTGTAGTTCTCCTATTCTTGTTTTCTGCAGTAGCTTGGATGACAGGTGTACCATTTTGGCCAGCTTTTTCTCTTGAGATGGGGTCTCAAAAACTTTTTTGCCTATGGTTGGCATCAAACTGCAATCTTCCCTGTCACTGTCTCCTGAGTATCAAGTATTGCAGGCATGGCTAGGATTATAGGACTGAGCCTCCTGCACCTGGCTCCCATTGACCTTTTGAATGACATCTTGCTTACTTCTAACAGTTGGCAATTATGAATGAAGTTCCTCTAAGCATCCATTTGTACATTTATGTAAGAGTAATAGTTTTCAACTCATTTGAGTAAACACCTGCTGAATGATTGACAGTTGTCTCACATGCAGAATGAACTTATCCTTTTCTAAGATTCCCGAAATTCTTATCCCTTATGGGGTTAGGTCCAAATTCAAGTCTAGAATTTTTCATTATCTTAATTTGCATAAGATAGGATTGGGGTGGGAAGAAGCTTCTCAGCAAAAATCTTCTCAGCCACAGCCTTTGCAGAATAGTTCTCTTGATTTGAAAGCTTATAAAGTAAGAGACACTTTTTGACCCATTTTCTTCATGGCACACTTTCTACACAAGCTTGGCATGATCATAATCACAATTCAAAATCTAGGCAAATGAGAGGCGAACAACAATTATAAAATCTAACCAAGCACTATTTTCCTAGCACTATTTTCCTTTTTCTACTTCCTGCAACTGTCTTTCCATATGTCTTGATCAGTGATCTTCCTTTTTTTTTAGGACAGGCCTGCATTTGCAGCTGAGTGGCTTTCTTAGTCTTCTTCCTACTCATAAACTTTGGGTAGCCAAGTATATCTTTTGGTTTTTTCTTTTCCTTTCTCTTTTCTCCTTTTAGCAATTTATTGCCCATGTAAATTCTTAAGATACACGGAGATTATTGGAATCATTCACTGAAAAGAACACCAAAGGTCCAAAGAAAATGTTTAAGGAAAGCATGTCTATATAACCTGTCAGGGAAATGTCCTTATAATTTTTTTTCAGAATCAGATATTTCTTTTCAATGTAAATGATTTCTGTTTAAATCAGTCAAGCTAGGGGTGCTTCCATAATTACAGCTATCTTAAAAGCTTTCTGAGTTTCCTACAAGCTCTTATTAGACTCCATTAGACAAAGCCACACCTACACAGGACCTTGAGAAGGGTTATACTCTGCTTTGGGCTGAGCATAAGTTCCTCTGAACAAGACCTTTAAGATTCTTACAGAACTTTGTCTAGATGAGAATGTCTGCAAGCCAAGATCTTAACACTCTCTGAGGTCACAACAAGAAGTCTTTTTTTTTCATTATTCATTTATTCACATGTGCATACATTGTTTGGGTCACATTTCTCCCCTGCCCCCTGCCCCCACCCTCTCTACCCCTCCCCCCGCCCCATGTTCAGGCAGAACCTGTTCTGCCCTTATGTCTAATTTTGTTGAAGAGAAGACATAAACATACTAAGGAAGACAAAGTATTTTTGCTAGTTGAGTTGAGGATAGCCAAACAGAAATATTCCTAGCATTGCTTTCATGTACACGTGTTATGACCCATGTTGATTCATCTCTAACTGATCTTTACACTGGTTCCTGACCCCCTTCTCATGCTAACCTCTGTCATTAAGGTTTCTGTATTAGTTCCTCTGGAGTGGGGACATCAAACGCTTTCATGTTTTGGGTTTTCTACCTATTCCTATATCTCCCATATGTGCTCTCCCCTTGTCATGTGATCCAAGTCCAACCACATTGCTGCATTTGCCCTAGATCTAAAGTCCACATATGAGGGTGAACATATGATATTTGGTCTTCTGAGCCTGGCTAACCTCCCTCAGAATGATGTTCTCCAGTTCCATCCATTTACCTGCAAATGATAAAATTTCATTCTTCTTCATGGCTGAGTAAAATTCCATTGTCTTATGGACTTCTTTGAGATGATTGTTACTCTGGGCCAGAGTTTACTGGGCGTGTCCTAGCTTTGATCTTTGCCTTGAGACTCAGGTCTTCCATAATCCTGAGATGAGTAACAATCTTAATTTTTAACCCATGAAGACCTGATTCCTTTGTATTCTTACATGTTCTTCCTAAAAATGGAACAGTTACTTTTTTAGCTCATCTTGCTCCTCTTATGCATTGTCATAAACAGTTACATGAACTCAGATGGTATTTTCAACATTCTGCCTAGGAATCTCCTTAGCCGTATTCCCAAGTTCCTTGGGTACATTTGCTTTCTTTCACATTATTCCTGGTGGTGTCTCACTAACAATCTTTTTTTTTTAACCATAATAAATTTAATGGTATTTCATAAGTGTACAGGAAAAATTAATCATGATTTTTAGAAAGAAAAGCTTGGGAACATGGTTTGTGATACTATTGACCATAAGGAGGAGACAATTTGGATATAATTTGCAATTCAGTCAACTTTCTATAGAATTATGTATTTTCAGGGAAGTTTTATGGTAGTATTTGCTCACCATTTTTCTTTTTTATTATTTATTTATTCACAAGTGCATACATTGTTTGGGTCATTTCTCTCCCCTCCCCCACTCTCTCCTCCCTCCCCCCCTTGCTCTTACTAGTACATGCATTACACTCTCTTAGCTCTAGTCCCCAATAGCAACTCCCCCATAGTTCCAGACTCTATTTTAGTCTGGAAAGTGAAAGAATTGTGAATAAAACTCACTTAATTTCAAAACAAATAAATATCACTTAGTTTAGGTTTGGTTATAACCATGCTTGATTTTGAGATTATTTATTTTATTTATCAACATTTGCTGCACAAAACTATCCCAACTCCTAATGGATTGAGCCAACAATCATTTTTTTGGTCAAAATTCTGGAAGAAAGGATCATCATAGCCTAGATGGTTCTTCTGATAGTCTGGCTTATATGTATTTTATGTATGCTTTGCCCTGGGACCACTAGGGATTGGTTTAGAGAGAATGTTGGGAAGGCTTTCCTCTCTCTAACTCCATCTACTGTCTCCTTCTCCATGATCTCTCCTTACACAACAGCTCAGGGAGAACAAGTGGACAAGTCCACAAAAGTGGACACTAGGAGGCCACCTTAGGATTTAGACTTACATTTGGTACAGCATCATTTCTGACATGTTCTATTTGCTTCTGTGATCACAAACTAAAGACAGTCTATACTTTAAAAGAAGGCACCACACAAGCATGCAAATATCAGGAAATCTGATCAACTGAGACCCATCAGTGTAAAAGGCTACCATATTCCATATTTAATTCAATAGCATATCTGGAGATTTTAGTGTCCCTGAATTATTGCACCCTAATTCCTCTGCTTAAAATTCCCAGATGGCTTTCTATCACATTTTAAAATGTCTTACAGGATCCCATGTATTTGTTTTCTTCTGCTTCCATTCTGATATTCTTTCTAATTTTCCCTCAGTTCATAGCCACACTAGCTTTCATATTCTTCCTTGAATATATCTAACTCCTTCTTTGAGGCCTTCACCTTAGCCACTGCCTTTCTGCAGAATGCTCTTGTCCCATGATCTATATGGGTGAGCACTTTTCACTGAGATCACAGCTTAAATAAGAATACTTCTGTTCATTTTCAATCAGAAGTACTCCTTTTCCTTCCCTTACCACATAGAACTTTACATTTCTCATTTATTTTTATTTGGTTTTTATTTGCCTCTCATTAAACTGTAGACACATGAGACAGGAACATTGTTTTGTTTCCCACTGGGTATCCAGGGTCTAATTCAGCCTCTAGTACATGGTAGGCCATAAATATTTGTGAATAAAGCAATAAGTGAGCCTTACTAATAGTAGTGTACCACTATTACTGTGGTTATTGATTTAAAAGTAACAGTTACAATAGAAATCTTTTTGAAACAAAGCTAAATGTTTCTCTTACAGATGAGTTGCTGACTTGCTGGTTCCTGACTTGACCTACCAAGTGAGTGGGAAAAGGAGATACATACTAGAGGTTTCCATTATACTCTCCCTTGGCCTATGACTGTATGAAGTCTCTACATAAATGAGAGTAACTATTCTTAGTCTCAGTTTCTTACTTTTATCACTAGGCTGTTGAAAAATTAAAAGTAAATTCCCCTATAGTCCTTGACAGAAGAAGTGCTCAATGAAAAGTAGTTTTCATTATTGTTAAGAGTGGAGGGAAAGAATCTCCATCTTGGAAGGGATACTCACATCACATTCATCATCCTTACTTTACTAATCAAGCATTAGACCATGAAGCCTGTCGTTAGAATTCATTTTTTTCATTATTAAGCATATTCATGTGCTGTTCTTCATTTAAATAGGGATTCCCATCATGAAATATAGAATAATAATAACTACCAAGGAAGTATTGTTTATAGAGAAATTTTGCTTTTTATGAAAGGGAATACCGAATTCACTATTGAGAATTAGAGTACAGTTGCTGGTACGTTAAAACTGATTGACAAAATTGGGTCATTTCTATTTTTCCATAAATCCTCTCTGGCACCAGCACACTTTCTTGAAAATTGAAGGCATAGGCTAGTATTTGGAATAATTTCCCAGCTCTGTCTTTTTTATGTGTTTGTGAGGTCTGCCTACACAGCCATGCATTCATTTTCATGGGTAGAATTATCTCAGCAGTTCCTTCATGAAATTCCCTATGCTGAGCACTTTGCATAATGTTTAGTCCTCATGACCGACCATACTGCAGGCATAGGCAAACTTTTGCTGCAATGTGCTGCATATTAAAAATCTTGGTCTCCATGGGCCATATGGTCACTATCTATTGTAACTTTCTGCAGTCGTAATGTGGAAGCATCATAGAAGGTGAATAGTATGCAAACAAATGAACATGGCCATGTTCCAATAAAACTTTATTTATCAACCATGAAATTTAAATTTCATGCAATGTTCACATATCACAAAACATTATTCTACCTTGATTTTTTAAACACTTAAAAATATAAAAATCATTCTTAGCTTACAAGTCATACCAATACAGGTGGGAGACCAGATTTACCCTACAGGCCATAGTTTTCCCAAGTCTGTAGCATATAGTCTAGGAAACTGGGGAATCACGAGGGCCACAAACTTCCATAAAGTTTCATGTGGAGAAGCCAGGACCCCAAGCTCAGTACCTATGATATTATATGTATGTATGTGTATATATATGTGTGTGCATGTATGTATATATATATCTGTATATAGTGTGTATATATATATATATATAGGTAATGCTGTTTTTTTTTTTAACTCAGGGCCTCAAACTTGTTAAGCAAACCCTCTACCACTTGAGCAAGACCCCCAGCCATTTTTGCTTTAGTTATTTTTCAGATAGGGCCTTGTGTTTTTTGCCTTAGGCAGGCCTTGGACCACAATCCTCCCAAAACACTGGGATCACAAGCATAAGCACAACACTTTGTTGTGTGGGGGTATCACTAGCTTTTTGCTCAGGATGGGCTCAAACTGTAATCATCTTGATTTTTGCCTCCTGATTAGCTAGGCCTACAGGTGTGAGTCAACATGCCCAGCCTGTGATCTCTGATTTTTTAAATTCTTGTATTATATTGCCTTATGGAAAGTTATTTTAAGTCTTATTTTAAAAGTAAGTCAAACTCTAGTTTAAACCAAGTAAGGGTTCAGATCACTTTTGTTTAGCCTAGAAACCTAATCACAACTTATAGTATTATTTTTATGGAAAAACATTTGTTTTCCTAATGCACATCTTCACATCTTATAATTTTGTTCTAGGGACTACCTATCTGTACATAAGTGCTCACAGATGGAAATAATTTTTCTGCCTTTTGTAAGCAGTTAAACAACAGTGTTATAATTTTATCCATGATGATGAATTTGTACCAATGTGCAAACCCCTGTTATCAGTTAAGAATCAGTTTCTCTCATGATCTATCCCTACTGCCAACAGTCACAACTCCTCACCTCCTCGTCCCAGCTGGAGATTGGTAGAGGTTAGCTCATCAGCTAGACAGGAGACCACAGAATTCTGCTGGATGATTCAGAATGATCTTAACCATTGCACAGAGCTATGCTCTGCCTCCTGAGTGTGTAACTTTAACTGTATACCTGAATGAGCATCTGGGACAGTGTACTGTCAAAAATGATTTTCCAGACCCTGAAAAAAACAAGCAATGTGTCTGCACAAATGCTAATATTTTTGCCTCTTCTCCCTTATGTTTTTACCATCCACCCCCCAAAAAATATTTCTTCTTTATGGGAGATTTGGACGCGATCAGTTTGTTGAGGACCTACTCATCATCTTGAACTCCACAAAGTAACCTTTTATATTTTTATTCAAAAGGGAGCACTGTTCCAAATTATCCATTGTTTTCAACAAGGGCAAAATAATACAAGCTGTCTAGGGCCTCCAAATAGGGTAATTCATTGTTCTGAAATATTGGATTGAATGTGTTCCCAGGAAAGCATTCTTCAAAACCAAAATATCAGGCACCACTGTGTAGGAATCAGACTGTAAATGATTAAAAACACAATGGATCACTGGTCAGTTGTTCAGTCTGTCTAGAATCATTATGCTTGGAAGAGAAGTTAAGAAGCTGGGAAAGGAAACCCTTTGAGGTCTATTCTCTATAAAGAAAGAGGATTAAAAAGAAAGCCAGGTCCTCCTCCCCTGACATCATAGACAATGTATTTGTACAAATAGAAAGATAAACACACACACACATGCATGTACACATAGCCATATTTTGCTCAAGTAACCCAGGGTTAAGGGTTAAGGATTATAAGGGGAAGATTTAAAAATGCAAGTTTGAGCAATGAGTTTAAATGGAAGAAAGAAGTCAAAGCAAATGAGTATTATTTCATCTTATAAGTTGCTATACTATTGTGTACATAAGGATGTAGGCAAAAGGTATTTGTTTGCTCACTGTTGTGGCAAGAAGCCTAGGAAAATAAATTTATTCAGACATGTTGGTCTGTCTGCAAAGTTGTCCATTTCTCCTTTTATGGAAATCCGGAACAAAGAAGAGTATCTTTGTTTCTGTCAGGAAAGGAGTTTCCATCAGACTGATGAATAAAAAGCATAGCTGCCAAAAATGACCCATGGCAGGGTAAAGTTGACCATTTTTTCTATTAAAATGTGTCATTAGTGTTGGCCTGGCTGATAGAGCAGGGCAATGCAGCACACTAAATCGCTTCTCCATTTAAAAATATCAATTCCAGGAAGAATTATGTAGGACATAATATAGAACTTCAGCATTACAAAACAGTGACTGTTCAGTGGGCCAAAGATTTGATTTTGCTGCCATTAATCACAGGTTTATGCCACTGACATATTTGGTAACTCAATGGTTATGCCTATTTCTCTTGAAACTGTGTCTGATAAATGGTTGTTCTGGGATAGTCACACCTTTTATATGAATTAAATGGAACCAGTGAGCTAAATTATTTTGTTCCAAAGAAACCACCTATCCAATACTTCTAATTTTCTAAAATAGTTCTGAGACCTTAAGAAGCTCCAACCAAGTTAGAGAGCACCATTGAAAACTCTTAGAATGTGAGACTCCCTCAAATGGCTTATCTAGAGGTAGTAAAGAAATAGAATCTTAAATCCCAAACCTAAATTCTTTCTGTTCAAATTCTGTTCTTTCTACATCAAATTTGTGGCTTCTGAACAATATTTTCATAAAGAGATAACTGACATAATTTTGATTTTTTTTTTTTTAGCAATACTGGAGTCTGAACTCAAGGCCTTATTCTTTTTTTTCTTTGTGCATACATTGGGCAATTTCTCCCCCACACCCCTCCTCTCTCCCTCTCCTTCTCTGCCCTACCTTCCTCACTTTAAGGAAGCAGGGCCCTATTCTTACTTGGCAAGCACTCTACTATTTGAACTATACCTTCAGTCCTTTTGGCTTTAGTTTATTTTTTTGGAAAGGATATCATGCTTTTGTGCAGGGCTGGACTTGTATAGCAATCTTCCTACCTCTGCCTCCCATTTACCTGGTGTTACTAATGTGTGCCACCACAGCTTATTTTTTTGAGATTGGGTTTTGCTAACTTTTTTAGCCTGGACTTGCCCAGAACTGTGATCCTCCCAGCTCTGCCTCCCAGGTAGTTAGGATCACAGACAAGTGACATCATGACTAGCTTAACAACATATTTTTGATGATTATAAACAACCAACAAACAAATAGAAAAACTATAAAAGATCTTTAGCAGAGAGAAAAGTACTCTTCCAGTTCTGATCTTCCCTACTCCTGGCATGTCCTACCCAAGTTGGTTTTGGTGTATGCAAAAGCCATTGATTCTCATCTCTTCCTTTTAGGTTTATTCATTTATTTGTTTCCTTGGTGATACTGGAGTTCCTGCTACTTTGCCTTGCTTCTATCCATTACCAGGCATATTGCTACATCAGAAAAGTAGCAAAGCTGCGGTATTAGTAGGCTCACACTTGTAATCCTATCATTTGGGTGACTGAGGCAGGAGGATGGTGAATTCTCCACCAGCCTGGGCTACATAGGAAAACCTGCTTCAAAAAAACCAAACCCAACAAATAAAAACAAACAGAAAGAAAGAGAGAGAAAAGAAGAGAGAGAGAGAGAGAGAAGGAAAGAAAGAAAGAAGGAAAGAGAAACAAAGAAAGAAAGGGAAAGAGAGAAAAACAGAAAGAGAGATAAAAGAATAAAGCAGCAAAAGCCTAAGTTTAAAATACAGACAAACCTGGATCATCATAAAAACAAAACAAAGTGAGAACAGGAGAGAAAGCAAACAATCAGCATACTTTCTTATCAAGCTCATGCCAGAATGTCATTTATTTTTCAAACTAATGGCCTTAGGCCCTTGTCTCCCTCATAAATGTTTATTGCTTATTTTTCAAGCCTATTGCATTATCTATGGGTACATAACAATTAATTGCTCTACCACTTAGTGGTTCAAAACAATAAGTATTTGTTGCTTCACAGTTTCTTTGGGTCAAGAATACAGATGTGGCTTAGCTGGGTGGTTGTGGCTCAAGTTGTCTCATGAGGTTGCAGTCATGTGTCAGCATGGGCTGCATCATCGGTTAATTGACTGGGCTTGGAGAATCTGCCTCAAGATTGGTTATTTACAAGGTGCTGGAAGTTGACAGGAGGTTTCAGTTTCTCTGCACATGGGGTCCTTCCATGAACTGTTTGCATATTCTCACAGTGTGGAGGCTAACTTCCTCTAGGTTAATCTGAAGCAAAGCAGAAGCCACAGTCTATTACCTAGCCTTAGAAGTCACACTATAGTAAGAACTAATTTCCTCACTATTCTACTGGTAATAACTATACCTAGTCAATGTGGGAGGATTCCACAAGAGGCAAAGACCAAAAGTTGAGGATCATGGAGGGCCATCTTGGAAGCTACCCTCAACTGACTTTAGGTAAATTTATGCTGAACATGTAACTGGCCATAAATCTAATCCCAGGGATTCCACTTTCAGGTTTACTCACCCCAATATAATAAATAAAGAGATGAGTAATGGTGAAGGACAGAGAGGGGAGATTTAATTAATGTGACATGGGATGATGCTGCAAGAGGCAAGGTATACATTTCAGCCCATCTTCCCTGTACAGACATGTGTTTTAGACCTAAATAGAGGAAGACTTGGGAGCAAAGGGAACAATACATATAATTATCAAATGGTCCCAGTTACAGGTGATCTTAGGTCTTATCTCTGGATTGGTTAGGTGGGTCTTAGTACAATAAGAAAGTCATGGAAGCCTGGCAGGGGTAGCTTTGTTTCCTGTCACTGGATGTTTATCCATCAGTCTTGTCCTTCCTGGATTCTAAGATGACTGCAGGAGAAAATGGCTCAGAACAAAGGACACATGCACAAAACAGAGGCAGGGATGCCAAACTTTCATCCTGCTTTTAGTTAACATGGGCTCAAATAAGGAGTCAGTGCTTTTGAGCAAATGCAGTTTCAAATATATCACATTTGGAATACTTGTTTGATTTGACTAAATGGACTGGTCAATTTATTTTTCCGGTATTATTATTTAAAAAATTTTTAAAACAATTTTTACATTTACTTACATGTATATACATTATTTGGGCTGCCTACCCCTCCCCCCTGCCAGCTCCAGGCAGAACCTGTTTTGGCTGGTCAATTTAAATCACCCAATTTTTGACTACATTAAATAAACTATCACTTTCCAAAGTATTGCTTTTCATTATTATTCATATATAATAGCGACTAACTTAGCCATACACAATTCATTAATATTTCCATAGGGATTACCATAACACATTTTTGCAATTTTAAAAAATATTTAAATGACTTGCTTTTAATAAGAGTTGCAAAGACAATAAAAAGACATATTTCATCATTTTACCCAGCTTTTCCTAATATTGACATCTTATGTAACCACAGTAGAATTGTGAAAAACACAAAATTACAGTTGATGTATTGTAATGAATTTAACTATAGGTTTTATTAAGAGCTCCCCAGCAATTTTAGTTATGCCCTTTTTTTGTTCTGTGTTCCAATCCAGCTGATCACATTGCATTTATCAACTACATCTCCTGTGTTTCCTCTGATCAATGACTATTATTCAGTCTTTCTTGTCATTCATATCTTTGATCTTCATGAAGCATACTGGTCAGGTGTTTTGTAGAATGTTCCTCAATTTGGGTTTGTCTGAAACTTTCGCATAAATAGAAGTGAGGAAGGCTAAATTAGGGACTCATAGAAAAATATGACATCTTAGATTATCGATGCTTTTGCTCAGGAACCACACTCACCTGGCTGGGAACCACCCAAGCCCCTCCCCAATCATTGATCATTGGATGAGGATCACCGGGTTCTCCCCTTCCCCTAGGTTATCATAGGTTTTAAAAGTACCTGAAGAGCAGAAACACACTCTCTTGGCTTCTGGCTTCTACCTGGCTTCACCACACTTCCCTTTGTATTTCACTTCCTTATCTTTTAATAAACTCCATTTATATTCCTGTGTCCTGCCATGGATTCTTCCTGGTGGGATACAAAGAATTTGGAAGGCTTCTGGTCACAGACTGCACCAGTGCCATTAACAGAATGAGGTTACGAATTTTGAGAAATAATGCGGTAGAGGTGATATCCTCTTCTTGTGGTATCAATAACTCTTAATTTTACTAGTGATTTTAACTATGATTACTTGGCTAAAATGCTGTCTGACAGTCTTCTCCACTGTACACTTACTGCTTTCCTGTTTTCAAATTCTACCATAATGAAGTCCTACTCAAGTAGGAAAAGAACTAAGCTCTACATTTTAGAAGATGGAGTTTCAAAGATTTATAGGCCCAAGTTAATACTATTAGAGTAATTAATAAACATTTGGGTGAGAGACTTGGAAGGTAGACAAATATCCTCTTTCTCCATAAGGGTTATCCACTAACTTTAATGGCCATCACTGCATCTTGCTGCAGCATTTATAACAGTGACTTTCTACTCCCCTCATTCCTTACATTTATTCATGAGAATTGGTCTCAAGAAGATTCCTCACTTCTCCTCCATTTAGTTATGCATTGACTTAATTTTTATCAGTACGAGCATATGAACATTTATTTTGTGTTTTGGCTTTAAAATTGTCTGTCTTTTCATAACTGTGGCAAAATAACCTGACATAACTAAAGGGAGGAAGAATTTGCCTTTGCTCATGGTTTTAGAGGTTTCAGTCCATAGTCCTTGGCTCTGTTGATCTGGGCCAGTGGTGAGGCAGAACATCATGGTGGTGGAGCATGAGGCAAACCCTATGCACCTCACAGCAGACAAGATAAGAAGAGGGATGCCTGTACTGCTAGGCTTTCTCCTTCCACCCTTTATTGTGGGCTTGTTCATCTTCCCCCTTTAATCCACTGAGTCCTCTTCCTATGGAATGGTGCCACCCACAGCCCACATTCAGGGCAGGTCTTCTCTTCTTAGTTAATCCTCACAGATACACCAGAGGTATGCATTACTGATCCAGGTGCTGCTCACCCATTCAAGTTGACAATCAAGATTAATGATTATATTATTACTGCTTATTTTAATGTTTCACATGGTCCCAGGTTTGATTATTGTTAAGGTCTTTCGCGTTGCTTCCTATGTCCTTTTGTTAAGAGACATGTCTTCTACACCTTCTTTTCTTTTGAAATACGTATTTTTTAGAGTAGTTTCTGGTTCACAATAAAATTGAGCAGAAGGTACAGAGGTTTCCCAAATATCTCCTGCCCCCACATAGACACAGCTTTCTTCATTGTTAACCTAACCACCAGAGTGGTACATTTGTTAGCAATTTCCTGCCCCAGTCTTGGAATTAAGTTTTTTAAATTTTAATTAGCCCTGGTTCTTTTTATTAGGGAGTGGTATTTGGAAAACATGATCTGTGCATTAGTTACTTTCATTGGTCTTGGGGAATCACAGATTTTATACCCTCTCTGCATGCAGATAGGAGATATAATTATTCATATTAAACTAGGCACAACTTTCATCTTTGAGTATTTTCTATATGTCAAGCACAATATTAGGCAATATATAATTTCTTCTTGTCCTCAGAGCAGCTTTATGGAGCTAGTTGTCATTAGCCTCATTTTACAAAGAAAGTAATACAGACTCTAATTATATGTCATGCAATAATGAGGAAGAATGGGTGAAACTAGAAACCAGGTCAGTGGACTTGAAATCATTTCCACTTTTCTTGAAATCAGTTTAAATAACTACTTCTGGACTCTTTTCCTTTTTATATACCTCTTTCTATTTTTCCTTCTTAATTTTTATTTCCAATTTTCTGTCTTCCCCTTATCATGCAAATAGATTCGTTAGATATATATTCATTAAGTCTAGTTAGTTAAACTGCTATGGCCTTTTAAATATTTTTAGCTTAATTTCTAGCTTTTTTAGAAGTGTGATGTGAAGAATGAGAGTCACCAAGAAATTTTCTTTACCAAGTTTGCAGCATTATATTTCTGTATTCAACATTTCAATGGATATTCATCATAACATTATACTGGGGTCAGTTCTAGATGCTGGATATAATGGTGGACAAACTCAGTGAAAGTTGTATTTGGGGGGGTTATTTTGTAGTCTGGTATAAAAACAAACAGAAAGTAAAATTCATTAAGTAAATTCTATTGTTTATTAGAAGTGATATGGAAAAATGAAGCAAGGGGATGAGAAGAGACAGAGGAATTATAATTTTCAGTAAGGGATAAAGATCAACCTTACTGATCAGGTAACAATCGATGAAAAATGTATAGGATATGTGGGAGGGGTCCTCCTGCATTTATGGGTGAAGTAATTTTTATAAAGGGAGAAAAGCCAATGAGCTAAGACTATACGTGCTGTGTTTGAAGAACAAATAGAACGTCAGTGTTTCATGAGCCAAGTAACCCTGGGAGACCAGGAGATAATAAAGAGTAGAGAAATGTGGGGTGGGAGTATAGTAGATGTTGAAATTGTGATGACATCATAAAGGATGTGGCTTTTCCATTCAGTGTTATGGGAGACTTTAGAGTGTTTTGAACACAGGAAATGATATAACATAGCAGTAGTTTCAAAGCAACTATTCTGCATTTTATATGGAGAATAACATGGCAAAAGTAGAAACTGGGAGAATAGTTAGAACTGAGCTTGGCCAGAGTCAATGATGTCTAGGAACTGCATGATAATTCTAGGGGTGCTTAAGGTTTCAAAGCATTAGAGACATTTACAAGTTGAGACAAGAGAACTTTCTGAGCTAGTGGATAAGTGATGTAAAAGAGAGGAAATCAATCAAGACCCCCAACATTTTAGTAAGAGTAACTGGAAAGAGGAAGTTGTCATTGTGATGGGATAAGCTTTGGAGTAGAAGACAAGAAATCAGTTTTGAGATGTGGATATATGATTTGCATGATACAGCATTAAATGTGGATGAAGAAAAATCTGATCCTTTAGTAAATCCATATGTCTTTCTATGACTGTATGTAGTAGTTAACCTCAGTAAATCAGAGCCATGGTTTCAGGTAGGTGAAGGGCATGATATGGGAAGGCCAGGCTATTTAAAAAATCATCAATGTCAAAATGAAGGAACGCTTCTAAAATACCCAAGAATACTTGAAAATTCACATTGGATCCCTCAACAAATATATTTATTATCTTAAAAATATAACTTTTATTTCCCTTCATCACTGCAATTTAAAAGAAGACTTCCTTTATTTTTCCTAACAATGGGATTTGATATTAACTTTACATTCATTCTAAATCTACTTTATGTGTTGATGAACATTTGTCTTTCCTGACTATCCAGGACTAAATTGTATAGTTCCTTTTCCTATGATCAGCTCTCACTGAAAAGACTTTCCAAAAGTTCTTTTTGTTTTATTTTATTTTGCTTTTCAAAAGGTCAGATAAACAGCAATTTAAAAGAATAATTACAAAATGAGAGTCTCATATACAGATACTCATTATGAGTTGAAAAAAGTACAAATCTTAATGGGGAGAAGGAATGATTTTATAAGAGAAAGAATGTTCAGTGCAGCTTTAAAGGAAATGACTCACATAAAAAGAAGGCCCACTTATAAGATTAGTTAGTCTGGGAGCATGAGAAAGGTTCATATGTATACTTTTAACACAATTATAGGCTTTGTCTCTCATTCTCTTTTGCTTTCCATTTTCAAAATGCACAGTTACTAAGAGGCTTATTTTATTTGACTGTCCGCATGTTATAAAAATCTAACCTAGACATATGTTGTTAATACTTTTAAATATCAAGACCTTAAAGGGTAGAAACAACTTTAAACTTAACTTTAATTTTAATTTCAATTTCCTGACAGTCTTTTCTCTGGGCCCCAGGAATTTTATAATGCCAACAGTTATGAATCATTCCTGACCTCAAACCAATAATTAGAGTGACATTAAAACAAAGACTTGATTACAAACAAAATGAAGAGTTACAGGCACATGTCCTCATTTGTTTGACAAATTTTGGGGTGTATTTATCATAGAATTGAAATGATTGACAAAATATAAGATAATGATTAAAATAGAGAGAGGGGAATAATTTATAAACAATAGAAAATAGTATAATATGTTTGGATGCGTTTTCTCCAAAAAAATAGAACTTAAGCTTTTTAGAACAGACAGCATGTCTTCCCTAGTGCAGAGGTAGCTTTATGGTAATAGTAGCTCAGTGAACATATTTAAATTGAAGCATTATGACTCAAAATTTTAAATGTTAATTCTGTAGTCTGAAAAAAGATCAACCTTATTTTTCTCATTGGGAGACTATTTTCAGATGGCTGTTAAAAGTTTTTTTTTTTCTTTTTCTTTCAACTGCTGGAGAGCAACTAGAAACAAATCTGTTCTTTGGAATAAATGTTCAGTCCATATGTTATTTTTCACAGGAACTGATGGAAGTGTGAAGTCCTCCTCAGTAAATTCTGCCTGCGGTCTTGCTCTGCCTTCCCAGCCCCCACCCCCACCATATGTAACACATCTTGGGAGTGGGAGAGTAATTCCTTTATCATTTGACTTTTGATGCTTCCAGTTTTCCTAAGTAACAAGAAAAAAAAATTTAGAGGGAATTGGAGGTACTCTTCCAAAGAGCAGACTGACCAACTCAGCTGTTCTGAAGGGTACTGGTGAGAAATGATGGAAAATGGGGAGGAAAAAGAGAAAAATGTACAGTTAGGAATGGAACCACATTCCTCACATGTCTGTGCAGTAGAAGACAGACAGACGCGTTGCCACAAGCTTTGGAAACAGAGAAATCTGGATCCGTTCCTGGCACCACTGCCGCCCTCATAATTTACAAAGGTTTTTCATCTACATCTGAATTTTCTCATCTGGAGAAGGAGGTACATAACCTCCCAGTGTTAATGTGAGAATTTAATGAGACAATTCAAGAAAAATGACTGGAACATGATAGGTGTTTAACAAATGCTAGTTTCCTTCTTCTGAACCTTCTATCTCACTGTTATTCCTATTATCAATGATAAAAAACAACTCTGTTTTGTGTTTTAATGATTTATGAGCATTCAACCTGACCATGAATATGATAAACTACACATTTTATGGCAAACACTTACTAGAAATTTCCTTCCATGCTAGAAAGTCAGCCTAAGTTGACTTCCGTTGGTCAAACTTCTCATACAGCTTGAAAACTTGGGAGTTTGAGTATAGACCAGCATTTTAGAAGAATTTAACCCCAGGCCAAATGCTTTATGCTGGGAAAATAGTCTTTGATGTTTGAATGGGTCTAAGTGTTATGCTGAGCGCCAAATGTGTGGGACTGTACCCCTTGTGAATTGAAACATCAAAAAAGATTTGCATTAATTTCCTGCAAACCAAATATATAGAGTTTCATGCAGCTTTAATTGAAATGTAATAACTGTTTACAGATTTGAGTGCACCACCACCATGGCATAATTGCTTTTCCACACCAAGCAAATGGGAGATGAAGTAAATATGCCTAGAAGGATTTGGAGGTTCAATCAAATGTTTCTAAAATTACTGTTATGAATGATGTCTTCCTTGTCTTGAACTCAGTCAGAGATGGTCTTCTAAGGAGTCAGGTTATTGCTGGCATGGAATGTCAGAGGGGAACCTTATTACACCAGCTAGGCTCTTTAAAACATGAAACTGCATTATTTAAAAAGGCATCATTAAAGAATGTAATTCATTGTTTTTGTTCTTATGTTCTGCATAGTATTGAAGAAGCGTCAATAAGGAAAAAGATCTTGATGTTTTATGCACAATATTGAGTTGCCATTGCTGCAGAGGGCAGAAGGAGGGAGTGCAAAGAACAGCGGCCAACTGAAAATTTCTAGTGAATCCCACTGTAATTTGCTTATTGAGAAATTGCTCAAGAATCATTATGATGGATTAATGACCAGCTCTGCTAAAATCAACTGAAAAATTTGTGTTTTATTTTAAAAAACAAAATGGTATTGGGGGAACAACTCAACACAATAAGATAAAAAGGGCTATCCTTCATCCCTAAATCTAAAGACTTCAGAAAATCATCATAAATGCCAAAATAACTAGGGAAAAGGGAAGAATTCTGTATTTTAAGAGTGCCAGAAAAAAGGAATATTTCATTAGAGAAGGAATTTAGCTTTTGTGAGGATTTATAATAATTCCATAAGCCTGTAGGTTTTTTTCTTTTGTTTTAAAGACAAAAGTTTAAGGCTCTGAGGAGTTAATTATTTTCCACACAGAGAATAAGTTGCAAAACAAAGTCAAACCCAGTTAGTATTTTCTCAAAAACCAGTGGTCTCCTGAGCAAGTGACCATTTAAAAAACTTAAAAAAAAATCATAATATCTATCAAAGGGGTCAAATAAAAACCATTGTTTGCTATTAGAATCTAATTTCACATTTAGATCATTATTTTTGTATATTCTATGCCACTATTCAGACAGTTAAAAATGGAAGGTAATTGAAGTACAATAGCTAAACTGAAAGTTCCTACACAAAATGTGGAAAGTATAATGCAAAGTTTACTAAGGGTATTGTGAAGAATAAATGAAAAGCACTAGGAAGGAACTGAAGCCATCATGTTCCAGTACATACTGTCAGCAGGCCTGAGTTGGAATGCTAATTCCACTGCATAGTAAGGAGCAGTGAACTTGCTTCTCTAAAAACCTCAGTGTCTGCATCTATAAATCTGGATCATGATAGTACATATCTTACAAAATAAGAAAATGCATGTAAAGGGTGTAGTATAGCTGTTAGCATAGAGCAAGAATTCACTGTTGATTCTTCTTAACACACAAGCTCTGGCAATACCAATAGGTAGCAGCTAAGAGCACAATTACACATTTTCAAAATAAAAAGAAACTGCCTTCTAAATTATTTCAATTCTTTTTCAACCCAACCTTCACATTAATGTTTTAAGAACTATGTGGGATGGTACCTTTTCTAGAACAATGACATTATTCACCAAAGAAATTTTTTTTACAAACGTAATTGAGAATTTTTGCATTAATTTTATTCATTCCTGGAAATTACATTTCAGTGTTGCCTCCTTTAACATGGGCTGCACATGGTTAGATAGCTATCTTCAAAACCTTCATGGCAATGCACACAATAAACAGGAAGTAGTAGGGCAGGAGTGCCAAGATAAGCAAAGTGCTGCAGCTTCAAGATCCTCCACATCATACTCCCCCATGCCTGTGAATATGTTACCAAACATGGCACTGTGTAGATATGAGTACAGGATCTTGAGATGTGAAGATGATCTCAATAGGCCCAAATCATAAGAGTTTTTAATGTAAAAAGTATAAGGAACAGAGTCAAAAAAGCAGACATGACAAAGGGAACAGAAGACAAAGGAATGTCATGGATGGAAAGGGTAGTTAGCAGAAGTTGGAATAGGCAAGGGATGGATGTCCTTTAGAGTCTCTTTAGTGAACACAGCCCTCTGGACACCTTGCTGTTAGTTCTATAGGACCTGTTTTTTGGACTTCTGACATCCAGGAAGGTAAGGAAATAAACTTGTGTAGTTTCAATTTACCAAATTTGTGGCAATTTGTTATAGCAGCAACAGGAAGTCAATATGTCATCTTTTTTATATTAAGCACCATTATATTAGAAATATGAAAAGCTATGATATATAATATATAAATGACATATCTATGTATGTATAACACTCAAACATATAGACGCACACTTGTCAAAGATGTATGCTATATTAATATTACTTTACATGTCATTTTGTTTTAAAGAGCATTGTGTAAAATTAAGGATAAAAATCATCTTGGAAGTAAATGAAATGGAAAAAACATGGTAGCATTACTCAAGCTTTAAATGAAAAGTTTCTCTTTCTCTTTTTTCAAAGCCATTATTGTAGGGTGCTCAGTAGCCTTGACCACAATATAGATATACCTGATGAATTGAGTTCAATGCATTTTAAAGGAAAGGCTTTTCCTATGGCATTTTCTACAGATTTGAGGTCCTGCAGTCTTATGATGCATTTTGTTTTCATTTGCTCAAATATAAACTTTTACCATTTGTAAGGAAAACTGAAAGAATTAAAAGAATGTCTTTATTCCCTGTGTTCTTCACATGTATCTCTTAAAATAGGAATCCATTTATATTTAATTTGTCTAAAGCGGTAAGTAGCAACAAGTAAATGGATTAGTTTCTTATCTTCCTGTGATTATGGTTATAATAAATTTTAGTGGACTTAGCAAAATGAATTTATGTTGGAAAATTAATTTGATCCATTGGTTTGATAAAATCAGACCCAAAGAATAAAATATTTTTCTCCTGTGTCTCTGGGTAAAATGACTGTTGAAATGTGCTTGGTCTGAACATTTGATTCCATTGTTCTCTCTGTTTTGCTAGTTGACCTCAAGCTAGTCATTGAAGTTGTTGTTCCTAGCTCAAAACATAAGGGAGCTATCAAGTTGCTTATAAAAATAGCTCTGAAGGGCTGTACTAAAATATGTCAAGCATATAAACCGTTCCATGGACTATGTAACATGCCCCCAGAAGCTGTTAAAATTAACCTTGAGCTGCCATTAGCTAAGCGTCCACAAAATACATGCTCTTATTGGCCCAAAGAAGGATATGGAGGGCTTTCAAATTTTAAAATTAGAAAATGAAGCCTTCAAAATCTGTCACTTTTAAAACCAATCCAGCACTGATTTAACTATTTATTTTCAGATAAATTCTGCAGAATAATTCAGATAAGCATGCCTTGTAGTTATACATTTCAGAGATTCATAGCATGTTGGAACTGGAATGAATCTTAGATATTATTTACTCCAAACCCCTAAACTTATATCCTGAGACAGATGCCTACAAGGTCCCAGTTATTTAGTTAGATAGGAGCAGAACTGAACTTGAAACTCAATCTAAAACAAATCCTGTGCAAGAGTTTCCAGCGAAAGTACTACCTAAAATACCCTTCACTTCAGTGACCTACCATCCAGTCTTGTAGAATATGAAAGCCTTTTATTCTAAGTGCCTTACTGAATGTCATATACTGCTAGCAGGTAATGATATGCTTAACTTCCACTCAGTCATCAGGCAGCATCTGTTCTGGATTTATTGCTAGGTAGTTAGGGTAAGCTAAAATGACCAAGAAGATAGTTATGTTGGGGAAGCAGGCTGAACTATAAGGAAAATAAGAGAGGTCAGCAATGGTCACACACCTTATTTTATGCACTTCTTTTCCTGGGTACGAGCTATTCTCCTTTGTTGTGTAATTAAACAATGAGAAACCTGAGGACCAGAGACAAGCGTTCTTCACTTTTGTACTTACTTTTCTTCTTCCTCCTCAACATTTTCAACTCTTAGCAAATTCTATTGTTAAATGAATAAATACTTATTGCTCACCTCTACAAAGTGCAGCAGGTCTAAATGTTAGCTTTCTACTAAATGTGTATTGGCTGTATAGCCACAGAGAACTAACTAACTTCTGTGCCATAATTTCCGCAATTTGTAAAGCAGGGTAAAACAATATTTGTATTGTGAGATTATTTTGAGTATTAAATACATTTATACTTGTAAACTACTTTAGCTTTGTTTACATACAGGAGGCAAAATTTTGCTTCTATCCTCTTAGGGTTTTTGACTGAACCTACAAATTAAATTGACATAAAATGGATTAAAAAGAGAAACGCATACTAATTCGTTCAATAAATGTTTAATATCACATGGGAGTTCTCTAAAGTAATGAAAAGTCCAAAGAAGCAGTGAGAGTCTAACACTGATATACTGAATGGGACAAAAATTAGTAAATTGTGAAAATGTGACAGGAAGGGGATTTGGGTGATGGTAGTTAATCATGGAGAAATGGCTAGGGAAATAAGGACTTGTTCACAAGGTTTGTTTATATGGACACCAATCTGCCTTGATTTCTCATCCTTGGTGATAAAAATAATGTTTTTCTCCAGTACAGAGAGGACATCTCCTATATGAGGTACTATCTGCTTTCAGGAGGAGAAGAAAGAGGTCAGAGTGCTCTTCTTGTACTGGCTGTTTTTCAAGTGTTTTTAGCTCAAAATAATCCTTATGCCAAATAATTCTTATTTTAAGTGGCATATTCTGCCACTATTCCCTTAAGACACACTAACTTCTGAACAAACACTAGGTATTACTAGTAGTTCTCAACCAGGGGTCAATTTTGCTCCTGGGGCAGGGAGCAGTTGTCAATGTCTAGAGATATTTTTTGTTGTCACAATTAGAAGGATGCTTCTGGAATCTACTGAGTAGAGGCCAAAGGTACTGCTAAAGCATACTACAACACGGACAACCTCCACAGCAAAGTATTTGTCCTAAAATACTGATGGGTAGAAAAATCCTGACCTATTATTACTGTTATGACTACTAATGCTGCAATTATTCCTAAGTAATGCAATATGTGTATAGATTTTCAAATGTTTTATTATTGATTTTTTCTTATTTACATATGAAGATGACAATTTTTTTTCAGATAATAAGACCAGCTCTTTGGAGTAGAGATAATTTAGTCAATGTATACTATCTTAATGTAAAAAAGTTATTTCTTACAGATAATATGTTTGCTAACCTAACCTTCAACTCAGAACAGGGCAAAGCTAACATTGTTAGGCTTGTCACAAAAGCTGGCATAGCGTTTGTTATTAAAATCAAGGACTATTTTCAATGTCCAGTTTAACAATCATATTCTCAAAGATCAGGGAACTCCAAATTTATGGTTTAATTGAAAACATTCAAGTCCAAACAGCTGGAAGATTAAGATGTGGATTGTATAAAACTCAAATTCTTTTAAGCTATTGGCATCACTAATATACTTACTCTGCGACTATACTATATTTTTTCTAATTTTTTTAATTCAGCTTGGTTAGCGAATGAAAATTGAAAGATGAAAGCAAGGAGTAAGTAGAAAACTGTAATCTCACTCTCTTTGGGATTAATTAGAGCTGAGAATTTGAAAGCGTGATTTAAATTTCCCATATTGAAGTTAATTAATTCTAAAGAAAATTCCTCAGTTTTACCCTTTTCTGTGCACAGTATTAGCCTGTACTAGCAGTCTGAGAGGTAGATACTGAGTAAAAAGCTTACGTTAAAAAATACACACTAATACTAATCTACCTATCTATATGTTTTCAATGAACAACACTATCCATGTTATTAAGAAGGTGTGTGGAGAAAACTCCTAATTTTTAGAGTCTAGCACTTATTTCAATCATGTTAATTTTGAATTAAGTAGCATTTACTACATATTTCAACATTTATGTTGAAAAGAATGTTAACACAACTCCTGTGATTATTACTAGGAAAAAGGTGAGATTACCAGGCTGTGCATGTGACTTTGGATAATCTTAAGAAATATTTTAAGTATAGAAAGGTTTAAAGTTCTTCTAATCTAATCTACTAATTTGTTGAAAACCACACTTTGTTTTATTTGATTTTGTTTTTCTTTTGCTTTCTAACTAGGTAAAGTAATAAACACCATCTTCCTTCCCCCATCTTGCCTTCCTTTTACCATTTTTTGGTGATAAAGTTCAACATTATTTAGATTTGTGACAAAATTTCTTTACTATAAATTATGGACTTTTTCTACAGATTTTTTTTCTGTCATTTGTGATTTATGACAACATGTTGTGAAATCCCTCTTCCAAGTTAATGACATCTTTCTAGCCTAATCCTTCACTATCTTTCCTGAGGGTAAAATCTTTCTCAGGAACAGGATCATTTTTGGAGGATTCTGTCCTTACCTCCCCTTCAAAGTGAACAGAGATGAACAGCTCCCTGCATGCCCACAATTCTTTCAATAAGACCCAAACCCCAATCTTTGTGCTCTGCTTCCTTTCCTCACTTTGGCTTCTGCATAACTCCCATGTCTTTGAATAGCTGTTCCCTCATAACTTTGGTTAAAGTATTACCCCAGTGCCATTAAACTATCTCTAACTGTTGCCCTATTGACTTTCTTTGTAGTACTTGCTGCTCTTGAAAACCTCTGTAGAAGTTTCCGCTGTTTCACCTGGACAATGTCTATTTCACCTCAACACAGTATTAGATCCATCAGGGCAAGGACTTTGTTGTGTTCATTGTTGTACTTTAGGTTCAAGTTAGCACTGGCATATAAGAAGTACTGATTAGTTTTTTATTAATTCTTGTATTACAAAGCACAAAACAGACTTACAGCTTTCAAATACTCAAAATTGTTCTGTAATGATTTCATAGCATAGAAGTCCAGACAGGGAAATTGTATGTTCTTCACTCAGGATCTCATCAGAACAAAAACAAAGTATAAACTAGGTTGTGTTACTTTCTGGAGCTTGGAATCCAGTTTTAAGCTTATGTGGCTTATTTTTTGGTAGAATTCAGTTCCATGCGATTTTGGCACTGAAACTTTTTCTCTGGCTGGCTTTTGACTAGATGAACATTTGTGTGTGTGTGTGTGTGTGTGTGTGTGTGTGGTGCTAGGGATTGAACCCAGAGGCTTCTGCATGTTAGGCAAACATTCTACCACTGAGCTATATTCCCAGCCCTTTGACTAGAGACTGTTCCCAGAAACTAGAGGCCTCCCAGAGTTCCTGGCCCTGTGGTTCAATCCAAAGGCCTTCTCATGTTGAACTCTGATGCCTTCCCTCCAATCGTTATTACTTGATTAAGTCAATCCCTTCCACAGTCAAGAGCATGGAGTATGCAGGAGCCAATACCAGGGGAAGATATTTTGTGGGCTGATTTATAACTATGCTGACCTCAGAATTTTTTTAATTTCTTTGTATCTCTGTGATAAATTTCTATAATTTCAAAATGTGAATATAATAAGTAAGCAAGTAATTAGCTTACACTAACAAACATTTTTGTTCTTTAGTTTTAATTTAATGCTGTTATGTATCTTCACATAACTAAATTTTGAGGCTCCAAATTTGTTAAATGCATAGATATGATAAGTCTAACCTTCAGTTAGAAAATGTAATTTAGTTTCTCATTGTGGTCCAATGCTTACTTTATCTTTTCCTTTTAATATTTTTTGATATAGTGATGAGAATTTAGAAGACATAAAAATTTTATCATTCTTTTGACATTTGGTTTTATTTTTGAATGTTTTTCTATCCAAAGTAATAAATAAAGAATAAAACAAAGAAAATAAAACTTCATTCTCAGTATCGATTGTGAGTGAGTCTTTCTCAGGATAGATAGTAAACAAGAAAGAACAGGGTTTTTGAACTCTTCAACCTCTTCTTGAATTATGATTCTATATTTATTTATTTTAAATTATGAGAAACATCTTCCTTCTACTTCAGATGGTCTGTCAATAAAATGTGGATAATAATATTGAACTAAAATGTGGTGTAAAGAGTGAAGAAATAAATCATTTGTGAAAGTGGAGTAGAATAGGCATTCAGTGAAAATAGACAATAGATATGAGGAGTATTTCCCTAAGCATGGTCCAGGGGTATTTGCTATAAAGGCAGATTCCTAAGCCTTTCCCTAGCATTGATAGGAAAGAGACTTTGGAACCAGCCTTAGTAATCCACATCTGAAACAGACACTCAAGTTGTTTGAAGCCTACCACCAGAAATAGACAATTGCACAAATAATTCAGTAGATATCAGTAAAGTATATTTTTGATGTAAAGGACTGGAAAAAATTTATATCTTTAAAGAAATATTCATTATGCAGAAGTTCAAGTTTTACTTCCTGTTTTGTTAAATTCTGCACACTACATATATCAGATTTCATTGTATTAAAATACATGTTGTAAAATCTAGAAATGATATTTTTCTTCTTCCAATATGTGGCAAACTGAAATTAGTTCATTCCTCCCAAACCCTGTGTCTAAAAGTCTTGTCTATGTTCTCAAAGAACTATATTCAAGAAAGCAAATAACAGTCACGTCCTGGTCTCTTGGTTTTACATTATAAAGATAAGCTTATTTCTCTTTATTTTTGGTTGCTGTGTTAATTAGAAGCAGAGCAGTGATGATAACAAACAAGGCACATCTTAATCTTTTAGAAATGTATACACTATTATGCGAGCATATTTTTGGAATAAAAAATTAAGATGTGGTTAAAATGGGTGAAGACAATTAGAGAGAATATCGATTATTTGAACCATCTTATCCTGGAAAATCAGCCAAAATCATGAGGTTCACTAAGTGTTCATATGCCTAATTATACTACTGAATAAAGAACAGGGAAAAGCTCTTAGATTTTTCTGTATATGGGTTTTATATTTCAACTGTTATCAATTAAATTTTGAAAGATATCTCTCTTCTATAAACCCCATACCCACCCTGACCTTGAACTGTCTCAAGCTCTTATTTTTTACTGGAAGCAATATTCTTCACTAGGGTAGAAGCTGATCAGGGCAGTGCAGCCTAACTGAGGCTCATAAAAAGCTTTATTGTCATAGTCCTTTGAAACTGGTGGAGAACGTGGCGCTTCTTTCCAGTGTGTCACATCAACCCAGTAAATTACATCTTTTCCCTTCATGAGGAGCTGAAAAATGCCCAGATGCATTTTCTAAAGCACAATTTGAAAATGACGAGTTAAAAGGTAGACATGATGTGCTCTTGACTGAGGCCACTGAGTCCAAGTTTGTTGAAGAGAATTAATTTGGCCAGATGCTGCAGCTATAGCGGGGCCTCCCTATCTTCTGTGATGTTCAGACTTCCCAGATTTAAGAGATACCAGTGCAGAGACCAATAAAACTTACTACAAAACGAATATGGTAATTGTATAATTTCCAGTGGCCTGTAGTTGTATTCTTGGATGACAGAAATACTAAGGGGACCAGCTACTTATGTATATGAAAGTTTGCTTTCATAAGGGTTTGGATTTTAAGCTGCCACCATCCTCCCAAAAGATACTGCTTCTTTATTTAGTTTTAAATAACTAAAGGATTTCTAATATTCCTTTAGTTCCTACTACTTTATGCTTAATATTTTGTTGTGATATTCAAAAGATCTTGTTTGGTAACAATATGACAAAAACCATATAAACACCTCATACAAATACTGAAAATGAGGAAAATTAATAAACAAAGGATGCAGTCATATTTAAAGTCAATTTACGAGTTTTTATAGTCAGGTTCTCTGCTGAGAACACAGACTGAGAGACTGAATTTCTAGGTTCAAATTCCATCTATGGAAAATTGCTAGCTGTAGAATTTAGAGAAGTTGCTTAAAATTTAGGGGTCTTACTTTCCTCACATTCTAATAGGTATAGAATTTGCCACTTAGAGTACTTGTGAATCATTAATACATGTACAGTGCTGAGGACATTACTTAGCACATCTTAAGTATTTAATAAAAAGCTACTGTCATCAATGTAACTATAATTAATAACTACTTTCAGTAATAGTGTTAGTGATGACTGCTACTTGTGAAAACATATTCTAACATAAGTGTTCATAACTACTATGAATAGTGGTGAAACATGACAACTGTCATTACTCTTTAAACATTATCTCTTCTAATTTTGTAAAAATCTTAGCACTGGTTCTTGTACCTCCCTTACGAAAATACTTAGGAGCTTACTATAGGGTTCTGGGTAAGGTGTAAGAATGGATTAGACTGAAGTACTGAAAGAGAAATGGAGGGAGTTAACAGAGGTTTGATGAGCTTATGAAGTAGAGTTAATGTGTTTGCCAAAGAGTTTTATGTAGACATTTGAGGAAAGAGAAGAACCAAGGATAATGATTACTCTTAATGGTCAATGGCCAAATGCAAAAGTCAAATGGATGTCCATAGGAGTGATAGCCAAGCTGATTCCTGATCCCAAGAACTCTGGTGACCATTGGGAATTTAGGACATTTCCTTCTGTGTTGCTTGCTGAGGTTTATGGAACAGATGCTATTCTATCTATCTCTGGATGCTGACCTTTTTTTTGTTCATGTGGCCCCACCAGATCTTATTTCCTCACCTTTGGTCTCCCTTCCCAAACCAATTCTCTACTGTCTCTCAATTTTCCCGTGTGACCAGAGACATCTTCCTAGTTTTAGGAAAGGTGGCCTGCTCTCTCATTCGTTGCACATTCTCCAACATCTCATATCTACACACCCAATTCTTTCATTTCCCAGGCTTTAGGCTTCTAAACACAAACACTACAAATCCATTCCTTTTGGGTTTCTTCTATGCAATTTCCTACCTGTGTCAAGTAATTTTTGAATGCATTGTTAATTAATTAGAGTGAGGTAAAAGAAAATTCTGAAAAAGTGCACACACGCACACATACACATATACAAACATGCACACACAAACACATATGCGTTGATATTTAAAAATCACCGGGGGCTAAGGTGCAGCTTGGTAGTAGAGTGCTTATTTGCTCCTGCTCTCACTCCTACTACAGGCTAACTTTCAGCTTGTCCCTTGGCCTCTTGTGATTTTATTTTCTCACACATTAAGTATGGAAATTAGAATGAATAATATTAAAGTTTTTTAAGATCCATAATAGTAAACTATATTCTATTGTACATTCTGGAAAGAAACTAATATTCATTTGCTGCTTTCCATCTCCTGTAAGTTTAAGAAAAATCAGCGGGAATTTATAAGCTGAATTTGTGATCCTCATTGCAATTCAAGGATATATAACAACAGGACAATAAAGACAGCTAGGATTCAATTTGAGTTGATGTACCAGATGCCTTCCAGAGGAGAAGTCATCCTAAGAATCCAGACCTGATCATATATGTTGGGAGCTTGGGAACAGCCTGAGAATATTACAAGCCTGGTGGGAGATAGCAACTCCTAGTTGCAGACCTTGTCTATGAATACTAAAGGCATTAACTGAGATTAGTGGGGGACTAGACATAGAAGTGGAAGGGGAAGAGAGGAAAGGAGAGAAAAGGAAATAGAAGAAGAACAGGGATATAGTGTACTTATTCATATTACACATAGATATATTATGAGAAACCTCAGAAGTGTGGTGGGGCCAGGGTATGAAGAGGGCAATTTGACTAGATGTAAAATTATTGCTGGGGAACACAGTTCACACTTCTCATCTGTTAGCTCAGAAACTAAAGCTTAGAAGGGTTTCGGTAATAGCAAGATTTTATATAATAAGTAAAGATAGAATATTAATCCATCTACTCAAAATACTTATTGAGCACTTACTATATGTCAAGTATCATTTTAAGAATTAAGGATACAAACAACAGAAGATGTGGCTGGCTTCATGGAATTTACATGAGGTAATAATAAACAAATTATATGGTATATTAAATGATGATAGATTTTACACAGAAAATGGAACAAGTTGGGTGTGGCGGTGCATACCTATAATCCCAGCTACTCAGAAGGCAAGACCATTGTGAGTTTGAGACCAGTCTGGGCAAATTAGTGAGACCCTATTTCAAAATAAAAATAGTGATGGTGTGTGTGAGTCAAGTGGTAGAGCAAGTAAAAGTCCTTGGGCCTAATCCTGGGGGAAAGGGAGAGGAGAGATGAGAAAGAGAAAAGAGAGAGAGAGAGAGAGAGAGAGAGAGAGAGAGAGAGAGAGAAAGAGAGAGAGAGAGGAGAGACTGGAACAAGATTAGAGGAATAAAGAATTCAAGAGTGAAGAGAGGCAAGATGGGGTAACCTAGGTTATTTTCCACCCAGAAAATTCTCGTCATTGGAATACCTGATAAGCCTATCTCAGAAAAGTTGGAATCAATGTGCTGTCTGCAAAACACACCTGATTTCTGAGCATACACACATAACATGTGTTCCTTACATGTTCATTCATGTGTCTTTAGGATTCCAAAGACAATGTCACCTGCTGATCTCAACAATGACTTGGTCATGGCATACTCAACTCAACTTGGAAAGTAATTTACAGTGTAGATAAGATCTATCCTAAATATTAAAATTTCTAAACCATACAGTTCTTCTACTTGCATGAATCAAATTCACTACCAAAGATAATATTGCAAATTGGGGCCATACGAAGAGAAAAAAGTCATAAGGACATAAAAAAATCAGAGCTAATCTAGAAATCTGAGGTAGTGACTGCAAGTCAGATAAGGAGGAGCTTTCTTACAGAATTTGCTCGGTAACTGGAGACATTCTGGTGCCAGAGCACTGTTCCTGACATTTCATTTTCCTTAACACTAAAGGAATCTTTTCAAATGTTTTCTTTAACACAGTTAATTCTGGCTCTAGGTCTTATTGAATTGATTAAAGAGAACCTTGTTTGAATTTACTTTAACCTTGCAAGTCAAAACACCAGTTGTGTTTTCATCCCAAATAAGGAAATGAGAAAAAGTATATTGATAGATTTATGGAACTCATTTAATTGTCTCCTTGAAAATTCCTAAAGTTAGAAAACCAATAAATTTGAAGTTTCCATAGATAAACAGTGATGAAATTTGAGTGGTAAAATGGGTAGTTTTTAGCCTCAAGAATTTTGGTGGAATATTTTTTATATCTTTGCCACCTTCACCTGAAATTTATCACCCTCCATTCTTGAAATATACCATCTGCAGAAATCCTATACCAATGTTAGAATTGAGACTCTAATTTTCTGTAATAGCACTTCTGGTTCCCACAATGACCTATTTCTAAAGATTTCTCACAAAATCTTGAATTTACCTTCTTTAGATCATTGCTTTATCATTCTTTTTTTTCTTTTTCTTTCTTTTTTTTTTTTGGCAGTACTGGGATTTGAACTTGATCAAGTTCTTAAACTTGCTAGGTAGGTGCTCTACCACTTGAACCACACTTGAAGCCCTTTTTACTTTAGTTTATTTTCCAGATACATTTTCACATTTTTGCTGGTGGCCAGTCTTGGGCCTTTATTCTCCTACCTCTGCCTCCCAAGTAGCTGAGACTATAGACAATGTGACAATAGGCTCAGTCCACTTCATCATTTTTAAAAGTAATGTTCAGGATTTCTAAAATCTCTTTAAGCTCAAGTAGTCTGAAGTCTTTATAAAACCTGTAAGATGTTTTTGCAAGTTTTGAAATAGATAAGCTTTTTTGACTCAGATAAAGCTTCTGCATGAGAAAAAGGACATCTAGATATACTTTGACATTTCCCTTCATAAATCCTGAAGAATGTGGGACTTCACTTATATTTCTTGATTTATACATTAAATCGTACAAGGAATATAAAAATTTCAAACTCTTAGTAGCTTTGCTGTTGTATTGTAAAAGGTGTGAAGGAACACAAAGTGAAAAACATTGTTACCAACTTGACAATAAATATTTATGTTTTTGTAATTTTTTCAGCAGGTAAAATGAGAGTATAGGTGTTTGACTAGTCTCCCCTATTCCACTGACATGATTAAAAGGATTTTAATAATAGGACAAAAGTCTAGTACTAGCAATGATTTGACCTCTCAAATATTTCTCAAATCCTCTCTCTCCCCGTCTCCACTTTCCAAATGATTGGCATCCTAAATCCAACAGGAAGGAATTTATACGTGTTTTATGCACATTCCTATGCTTCAGATATTCTGCTAGTTGTATAATGATATTATCTCCTTTGTTTATGCTTTGTAATGTATTATTGACAGTCCCAAAATGGTCTACAAACCATGATAGAAATTGGTTCACAATTGTTATCATATGCCCTGTAGATTCTAATACTCTAAGAAATAAATTGTGTGGTTCAGTGGCTTTTAGTTGTTACAGACAGCAATTACTTACAGAAATAGACCATATTATTTTCCATATCTGATATATTTACCAAAGTCTATTAAAATAGAGACTTAAAAGTATTTCTTAATTGAGTAGCACAGTTATCAAAATTTATTTAGCATGTACGATGTGACAGACATGGTCTAGACAATGGGAATAAGAGGAATGAGTGGTGCTTCAAGGGTAGCATGTTAGGAGTGGCCTTCGTCAGACGTGGGCAATTGGAGGCTGCCTTATCTTTGCAAAACTGGAAGACAATAATAAAGTCAACTAAAAGTCAGTTTTCTCTCTAATCTCACCACTTACTGTCAAATGCAAATAACATCAGTAATAAGATATTCCACTCTCCCTCTGAATGTGTTGTAAGTATAAACATCTTAAACAATTATTGCAACTACTGCTGAGCTTTTTATAATACACACATATACACATGTGCTTAGCACTTTTAGAATTACTTATTCTTTAGTCATTTAAATGACACTCTAATCTACTTAGAAGTAAATTTGGAAAAATTCAAGTTATACATTTAGGGACCCCTGTGTACATCCAACCCTTGTGGCACTGTATTCCTTCATATAAACAGTTGTTTCTGAATATACAAAGATAGCATATTGTAAAGATCAAGAAATGGAACTTGAGTTACCACAATCTTACTATCTTATGGAACTACTTGGAATTATCATTTATCCTTAAAAGAGAGAAAACTTATCAAGAGTGCAAATTCTCAGGTATGCAATTTTGTCTGATACGTGCAAATTCTAGTTCATAGGTAAAACATGTTTATTGCACTTTTTTTATTATTACTGAAAATAACTTTGTCAAATGGGAATGTTAAAAAATTATCTGCCCCAGTTGTCAAATATGTGATCTGTGCCACGGAGTAAAAGCTCAATGAAAATGTATTTCTTGGCTCAAGAAGTCTTTGATATAGTAAGAGAAATGGACAAAGAAGGACTATGCAATACTGCATCAGAGTAGAAGAGAGAGCTATACCAGGCATTCTGTGGAACAGGGAAAAGAGAAAACAGGGAAAAGCTTAAAGTTTGCTCCTCTAAAATTGTTCCAGATCAACTGACAACAGCCCTGAAATTCTCAACAAATCCCTTGGAAGGAGGCCATCTTGTAAACAGTTTCACTCTTCTTGCCATTTTTCCAAGAGGAAAATTTTTCACGCTGGAATTACGTATGTTAACAGCAGTTTTGCACTTCTGTTCCTATATTTTCTTTAATAATTCTCCTAGTTCAATGTAATAAAACAAGTAGATGCAAATAAAGAAGACTGGGGATAATTGTTGATTTGGAAATATTTACTTCATGGAAATCATGAGTTTGCCTATGATTTACACATACATATATGTTTTATTTTATGTAAAATTTTAGGACTATATATCAATGTATATCGATCAACATTTCTTAAAACAAATACAATAATCAGCACTAAGAGGTGTGTGTATGTGCGTGTATGTATGAGTGTGTATGCATGTGTATGTATGTGTGCATATGTGTGTATGTGTGCGTGTGTGCACGTGTGTGTATGCATGCGTGTATGTGTGTATGTGTGTGTGCGTGTGTGTGTGTATTACATTCATTAACTTAAGGAGAAAGTCCATGAGATAGAAAACATAACAGTGGTGACAGTTAGGGAATACTGTAAAATTTTAGTACAACCCCTTTGCAGGTAACACATATTTCTTTGGAATTCAAAGATTTAAGAAGCAAAGTTCAGAATTCACAGGGCATAGAAAAGTGTTGTATTATTCAACACAGAAACAGAGAAGTAGTGCGTTTAAATATGTTAAATACCTAAATATGTTGTTCATGCAGTCTTCTTTTGTACTAAATAATTGCTATGTCTCTGATAATGTCAGCATTATAAATAAAAATAGAATTTAAGTTCAGTGTAAAAATATAGAAAATCAAGTAATGTGTCATTTTGCACAATAATTTTAATATCTAATTAAACTTAATTATCGACATTTTTTCATATATAATTTTTGAAAGACACTAGGAGTGTCTAGGATCTGTTTTATAAATGAACCAAAGTAAGAACTTCATGTCCTTAAATTTCTAGTCACAGTTAGTTCTGTTTTATAGGGCTTCGAGTTACTAAGCATAAAATAGCTATTACAAGGGCCTCTTGAGGAGCAAAAGAACATGTTTTTTAGTAGAAGGAAATGAGTTCAAATTTCTTCTATCTTCTCTTAGATACCTAAGGACTATATGTAAGTACTTTCAGTGCAAATTTCCCTCAACAATTGTGACAGAAAATTTTCATTAATATTCAGTAGAAATTAATTGTCAAGATAAAATTTTCATGAAGAAGGATGATAATATAAACCTTGGTAAAAGCAGAATTTGCCAACAGCATTTTGTCCCTTCCTATCTAGTCTTCAAGACATCATTATCAGATTGCTCAGAGTTTCTGTAACTTCAAGTCGGCAGAAAGGGATATATTATTATATTATGGCATTTATTTTATTCTGTCATTCACATAGGTTCTTATCTATTTGTCACTATTTTGATTAGGATTATATAAATTATCCCTCTTCCAGTTTCCCAAGTACTGTTTGTTTTTAGTCATAAGAAAGAACAATGATCTCATTGTTCTCCCTGTAAGAAACAGTATTCTTTAGTTATTAAGAGAACTATCAAAACAGACTCTCTGATAGGGGCTTACCTCAGGTAA
The DNA here is from genome assembly GCF_047511655.1 of Castor canadensis. NCBI lineage: Eukaryota > Metazoa > Chordata > Mammalia > Rodentia > Castoridae > Castor > Castor canadensis. The sequence continues at coordinate 129,778,610 of NC_133393.1, read as the reverse complement.
GCTCCGTAAGCATTCTCTGTCTATTTCCTTGCCTGTAAAATACAATTGTGCCTATCTCATAAGTTCCTGTGTGCATTAATTGAGACTCTAAAGGTATATAAAAATGTATAGACTATAGTTGGCTCATGGTGAGTACCACAAATAGGTGCTAATAATTCATGATTAAAAATAAAAATTTGGACTGGGCAGGTGATGCGCACCTGTAATCTAAGTACTCTGAGCGTGGAGATCAGGAAGATTGTAGTACATGAGATCTCATCTCAATAAATAAGCTAGGCATAGTGGTGTACTCTATACTCCCAGCTACATGGTGGGTAGATGTACAAGGATGGTAGTCCAAGACTGGCACTGGACAAAAAGTGCAAGATGCTATCTGAAAAATAACTAAAGCAAGAAATGGGTGGGTGTGTTGCTCAAGTGGTAGAGTGCCTGCCTGTCTAGAAAGCATAAGGCCCTGAGTTCAAACTCCATTATCACCAAAAAGTAATAATAGAATGAAATAATTTCTGGGAGTAGAATTTTTGAGTCAAATGTTAAATAAATGTTAAGGCTTTAAATACACTAGACAAAATCTAGATTGTGTGGTTAACTAACAAGGGGTAGGGAACTGATGATGCCTCAGCTCCATGGGGATAGGTTAATATATTTCCAGTATTATTTTCTTTCTAAATAGCATGGGATCTTCACTCTTCTTTTATCAACCTCTACTTTACATGCTGGTCTCATCCATAACCATAGGAATATCTATTCTTTGTTAAAAGCTTATTTCTGGATCTCAGACTCATATATAAGGCAAGGCCATCCAACAACCCCACCCTTCAGACTGTTCCTCACTTTGCTTTGTAGAGCTGAGCAAGTACAATCCAACTTAGCAAACATCCTGGACACATGCAGGTGCTAGGTCCCTGGTTTCTTGTGCAGGCATTTTGTCTCCACTTCTCTCTGTTCCAAGGCTCTCAGAAGCCTAGTCTTCCCCCATCCAGACATGTGATGTCTTCCATTATCACTTACATTTTCATGCCATAAGGCTGTATCATCTATACTGTTTACATGAGGCAGTGGAGTTCCAAAAATGAAAGGCATCATTACATAATTGTCCATATGTTGCCAAGAATATCATCTGTACTATTTGACTTTTTTCCTGAAGAATTAAAAACCTTTGTTTTTTTTCTTGAAACTCCATATATTTATTGTGTATTGCTTTTCACTGAAAAAAATCTACAGATTACAGAAAAGATAAATAGAAAATTTGTGTTCAGATTTCCTAAATAAGTAGATGAGTTGAATGCGAGAGTTTTAATAACAAAACATGTGGCCACATGTCTTAGTAACTGAGAGGCCCAGAAAGCCCCATTTTGCTGCTTGGAAAGATTAAGATACCTTTGACTTAAAGGCTCAAAGTCCATCGAAAACACAGAGTTTAGATTTAGCGCTTTGTTCCTGACTCATCTGACAGGCATTTGGTTAATGTCAGTGTCTTGATAATAGGTTTAGTGTAATCTCTTCCTCAGCATGATTAACCGTAATAGGGCTGCTGCTGAAGAGGTGTGCCTAATGTATTGTAAAGGGTCACAGATGGGGAGAATTAAGGCCAAGATGCCCAGCTAGCTAGACTATAAAAGACATAATCCATATTTAATATCCTTTCTCATTACCGATAACAGTCACATATAAGTGATTTCAGTTAAGAACTAATCTAAAGCAGTAACAAAGTTAGATGGCATTCCTAATTACAGAAGGTAGGGCTCCATTAGTCCCACCTACTGTTGGCTGTTCACCAGTGCTGGCAGAAATTAATGTGGGTCTTAATAGTACGCCAGAAGAAGAGATTTGATATACAGTTATTTAAGAAAAAATAAGAGGATTAAATTTATACCACACTGTCAGTCCATTTCCTTTAATAAAAGATGATTAATAGGCATCTAACTTTATGTGCATTCATATCTTTTCTCTTTCTTTGATGTCTAAAGTTAGCAGCTGTTTGTTAGAGCAATTTTATTCAATATAAATGAAACCTTTCAAAATATGACTGTTTTGGATCATCTGATTTTGCTTAGTGGGAATTAATTAAATTTGTTTTACTTCTACCTGATAGACTCTCTTGTTTTAGATAATACATTATAAAAATGACATGACGCATTTACTAATTTACAGTCTGATCAATTAGCATAGACTGGGAGTCTATAACCACGAGGTTTTTTTTCTTTATGAAAACATAACTCGGATAAGTTATAATGAAACTCTTAAGGTGCACAACACTTGATTGTCTACCTCGTCACTTCAGATTCAGTATTTTCCATATGAGCTTGAGATTTTGTGTTCACAGCTTTTGCCAGATCTCTATTGTTCCTCCCTATGACTTTAACAGCTCAGAATATACTCACAAACTGGAATTCATTCATTTGGTCAGTATTCATTAACCACTAAGCCAGTTAATGTGCTGAATTAGGGTCACAGTTGTAAATAATATAGACATAAATTCTAGCCTCACAATTATAACCTTAGTAGTCTTGTAGGGAAGATGTGTTGTGCAACAAATATAAACTCAAAAATGTAATAAATTGTCATGAATTTATATAAGAATAATTTACTTAAATGTCTAATTAGGACTTTATGGTATAGACAGCAGTACACTGAGTTAAGTAGGGTAGAATGGAGATAGCCTTTTAAAGAAGTGTATTCAATGTGTGGCATATAAGACACAGAAGAATTAATAGGGAAGAGTGGCAGGAACCTTACAGTGCACAATCTTGGGTGGTAATGAGCTTGATGCCATCAGGAAATTGGAAGAAGGTCTGAATGGGTTTTAAAAATGTATCTTTTGCATGATTAATCTTGGGGAACAACTTATAAACAAGTGGTAAAAAAAAAAAGCTCTACAGTTGAATTTATCTTCTAGTTTACACAGAAGTTTTTTTTTTCATATTTGTAAAAGGATTTGTGCTCAAGAGCTGGAGCTCTTCCCTACACCTTTAGGCCTTGGGATAAAGTGATAACCAGTCTAGTCACCACAGTATGGCTATAAATGGACTAATTCCACTAAAAATTGACTTATCTTGAACTGTTTGCTGCTTGAACATGAGTCTTGTGGCAGAAGCTCCATAGGCACTATCTATCTGTCTCTGTCAAATACAACTTACTACTAAATTTCTAGCCCTCTTACCTCAAAAGAGTGTGTAGAGATTGAGGTTGTGGTGTACACATGTAATAACTCTCTAAGAGTTAGAGATAAGAGAATCGTAATTTGACAGCTCTAGGCAAAAACGTTAACAAGACCCTATCTCTAAAACAAACGCACCAAAAGCACTAGACCTTATCTAAAAGCAAACCAAAGCAATAGAATAAGGAGGAGGACGAGGAGGAGGAGGAAGAAAAAGAAATAAAGAAAGGAAATAGAAAGAAAGAAAGAGGAGCTGGGGGGTCTTGGCTCAAGTTTGGCTCAAGTGGTAGAGCATGATATACCAGGTTCAAACCCCAGTACTGAAAAAAAAAATTGAAAGTTCAGGCACCCAAATCCTTACTTACACCCACTCCCTATCTCTTCACCTTTGGAGATAATCAAATATTAAATAAATGCTAAAGTTTCCTACCTCATTATTCTTTTATCTACTATCTATCAAATATTGTAATGACTAATACCAATTTGCAAGGATTACAGTTAAAGTTATTTTTAAATGATATCTCCCATGGTTAATATTGTCACATAAGATACATTAAGATAAAATAGAAGGTACAAAAAATTCTTAAATATCAACAATAGGAAAACAAACCACTTGATTAAAAAAAACTTAAAAGACCTGAACAGATAACTAACAAAGATATACAAATGCCAAATAAACACATGAAAGGTTATTCAGCGTCATTTGTCAATAGGAAAATGAAAGTGAAAACAACAGTGAGGTATTAGTTATTAATAAGCTTATTAATAGCCAAAATCCAATGCACAGACAACGCCAAATTCTGGTGAGAACGTGGAGCAACAGGAACTTTCATTCATTGCTGATGGGAATACAAAAGAGGCACAGAAACTTGGAATACAGACTAATTTGTCTTATAAAACTAAACACACTCTTAATATATAAGTCAGCAATCGTGCTTCTTGGTATTTACCTTAATGATTTGAAAACTTATACCCATACAAAAGCTGGCATGAGAATGTTTATAGCAGCTTTATATGATAATTGCCAACAGTTGAAAACATCAGCAACATCCTTTAATAGGGAAAGGGATAAACAAACTGTTGTACTTATAGACAATGAAGTATAATTCAGTACTAAAAAGTAATAAGCTATGATGCTATAAAAAGACATGGAGAGTTCGGTAGATATCACTCAGTGAAAATAGCCAGTCTGAAAGTTTACATATACTGCATAATTCCAATTACATGACATTCTGGAAAAGGCAAAGAGGCAATAAAATATTCAGTGTTTGCCAGAATTTAATGGGGAGGGAAGAATAGGTAGAGCACAGAAGAATTTTAGGGCAGTGAAAGTATTTTGTGTAATACTACAATGGTAGATACATGTTCTATACATTTGCCCAAACTTGTAAAACAAACAACACCCAGAATAAACCCTAGTGTAAACTATGAACTTTGGGCAATAATGATGTGTCAATGTAGATTCATGGATTGTAACAAGTATACATACTGGTGTGTATTGCTTATATTGGGCAAGGATGTGAGTAGCTGTTAGCTTGCCAAAGACTAGGAAGGACAATGATGTCAGGAAGAAAGACAAACGTGTAAAGCATTAAAATAAGAAAATGTTATAAAGCAAGTTTTGTCAAGGATATGTTAAGAAGTAGATGGTGATGAATGTGGCAAAGGAATTAGAATGATATACTAAGAAATATGATATTTTCAGTTTTCTGGGCAACAAATCTTTGGTTTTATCCTCCTATATCATTAATAGATTATGTTTAGTAAATATTCTGAGGTAAATGAAACAAACTAACATGTGGTAACTTAAAGTGTCCATTAAAAAAGGCTGCATGGCATAGATTTCTTTGTGGGGCATGGCATCCTGTTCTTGGATTTTGTTTTGATTTTTGAGACAAACTCTCACTATGCAGCCCAGGCATAGTTCATGGTTTTGAACTCATGAGCCTTCTGCCTCAGCCTTCCATGCACTGGGACCACAGGCAAGAGGCACCATACCCTTACTAATTTGTAATATCAAGGAATTTTTCCATTCTTCGTTGTGTGACTTCTAATACATGCTTCCTCATTTTTATACTCTCTACATAGATTGGTGCTTTCTGTTTTGTTTTGCTTTTGGGTTGGGTAAACTGCAAAGTCTGAAAGCACTGTTCTCAATTTTAACAGCAACTGCAAATTTGGAGGAATTCCCAAAACCACCCTCAGGTTAGATCATTCATTTGAAGGACTCATGGGACTCACTTAAAGCTGTTAAGAGTCATGGTTTACTTCAGGGAAAGGACACAAAGTAGAACCAGCCAAAGAAAACATGAATGAGGCAGAGTCTATGAGGATTCCACACATGAACCTCCTATTTCCTTGGGCTTTGTTACATTCTCAGCATACATATATGACAATATGTACAGTATTGTTGACCTGGAAACCCACCAAGTCTTTGGGTGTCCAGTGTTTTTATTTGAGCTTCATAATATAGACATAACTGATTGTATACATTATTAGACTCTAGCTACTTCCTATCCTTCCTCAGAGGTAAGGCTGATACCACATGGCCAAAGTGGCACACCATAAGTCACCTTGTTAACATATAAACGGTCAAGAGTGGTCTGAGTAACTCACTATGAGTAATAAGACACTTCTATCACACTCAGGAAATCCCTATTGTTTAATGATGAGTTCTCGAGAACATAGGACAAAAGACAGAGGCAAAATTCTCTACTACACAGGTATTTAAAGGTATTTTCAATGCAAAGAAACAGCTTTATAGTGGTTCCAAGAAAAAACACTTAAGAATAGCAACAAAGTCTGATAAATAGAGAACAAAAAAGAGATAAGAGTTAAGTATAGATGTTTACATCAGCTATTGCTGTGTGGTAGTCAGTGAATGACCTCTGTCATTTACCTGGATCTAGTGCTATTATAATAGGAAAATGGGTCAGTTATATTAGAAGATTTCTAGACATAAAAAGCAAATAGCAACTATATTTAGCTAATCGTCATTTACATGAAGTGGATCCAAAAGCCCTGGATAAATCTTAGCACCTTTTAAAATCCCATGTGATGCTGTGGTTGGATTTCATACAAGTCAGGTACTACATGTCAAGGAGGGTAGTGTAGATGTTATGGAAAAGGGTAGGAAGGAGAGAGGGAGGGAGGGAGGAAGAGAGAGAAAAGGTGGGATATTTTTGCAACTTCATATAGTTTTTGATAAATTAAAAACATTAGGTATATACAATTTTAATTTTAATACATCTGAAATATTACTTTATAGTTATGTTATTGTGTATGAATCATATTTGTATAAAAGCTAAAGTCTACAAATTTTAATCTAGCTATATCCAAGGCAATAGCAAGAGAATTTCTGAATGACTCTATCTTAATGAATAAACAGGAAGATGATACAGACAGGGAAATAAGGACAGCATTCAAAGTTCAACATCTCTGAGTGAGTTCTAAATAAGATGTGATTGATAATCAAAAGCAAGAATGTGCCTTTTATGTCCTGTTAAATGGGAACTGAGAAGAAGCCACAGGTGCGTACTAGATGTCTGACTCAGATGGCAGAATTGGCTCATTGGGGAAGAGAGATGAAATGCATCTAAGCATCTGGTAGAAAAAAATGTAGAAAAACACATCCTGTGAGGCATAGGAAATAAAGAGGTATTGATTGATGAATCATTCAAGATGTGTTTATTAAGAATCTAGTCTGTGAAAAATACTGTACTAGATATTGGAGACAGAGAAATCAGCAACACAAAAGAAGTCCCAGCCTCCAGGTAGCTTATATTCTAGAGGAAGAGATAGGCAACATGAAAATCATTATGCATATAATTAATTAGAGTGTGAATATATTGTGGAAGGAGAATGATAAGATGCTAAAGACTACCCAGCAGGAAAATGTGACTGACTGTATGTATGTTATGTGGTGAGCACATGTGCATATGTGCACAATTAGGAATGCTTTTTTCCAAAAACTTGATGTTTCAAGCCAAGGCAAGGAGGATCAGAAGAAATTAACCAAGTATAAAAAGAGGAGAATGGCAAGAAGAGCCAGTAGATAGAAACTACATTTGTAGAAAGGTTGCTGTGTCTGGAGTATGGAAAGCAAGAGACATAGAAGCATAAAATGAGGTCACAAGGTTGCCATGGGCCAGACGATGTGAATGAATGAAACCTGATGTGGACTGCTAATCATGATTTGGGTGCATTGTTGTCAGTAATATATGGAAAAACGTTAAGAATAACCTAAGATGACTGGTGTTTTCAAAATAGCACTTTGTAAGATGGAGAAGAGGTAAAGCAGGATCACATAGAGTATAAGAGCCAGATAGAAGCATAGTTTAGTGTATCACAGTTATAACAAGGGATTGAGGATGTTGCTCAGTGGTAGAGTACTTACCTAGCATGAGCAGGCCCTGAGTTTGATTCCTAGCACTGCAAGAAAACAAAGCAAAAAAGCTGTAATAATAGCTTGGATTGGGTTGGAGGAGAGGACATGGACAGAGGTAGGCAGATTTGGTAAATATTTTAGGAACTAACATTAATGCAGTATAATAATTGATAATATAAAGACTGAGAAAGGGGTTGTGTCAAAAACAACTTGTAGGTCTCTTGAGTCTCATTCTTGAACTTTTCATTTTGAAGAAATATGAGAAGCGACTGTAATTTTTTAAAGACATATGTATCTCTGACCTAGAAATTTGTCCATAGTTTTGAAAGTGTCCTTTGGCAGAATTAGACGTACTTTGGTAGGTTCTGATCTTTCTAAGAGCTACATCAGATTCTTTTCTTTAAAATGGAGACAAAGGGTGAGAGTTCCTTATAGGGGAAAACCCAGAAAGGCCATAGTTAGTGGCAGTGATGTAATACATTCAGAGAACTTATTTACTTGTCACTTAGCAGTGACTAATATCATGAAATCTTTCTACAATTCTTGACAGCTTCATTAGATAAGTCAAGTTCAGGGTTGTCAGGAAAGCCAGGCTCCTTTTCCCTCAGTCTTAAATATTGGTCCAGAAGTCTACCCTGGTACAATGTGCAGAAAATAACCTAGAACTGTTGTCTTTGGTTCTTAGCACCATTATACAAAAGGCTCATGGTTGTGGGTGTACTCTCTTCTGCCTTTGGTCATTAATGACACAGCAAGAACGTAGCTTATTAGTGACACCCCGCTAGATGACAGTGCCTTGATCTTGAACTCCTCAGCTTTCAGAAATGTTAGCTGATAAATTTCTTTTTATTACAAATTACGTAGTCTCAAGGGTTTTGTTATAGCAGCACAGAGCACACCAAGACGGAAGTGTCACTAGCAGATGACATTTCCTACATGGTGTTGCAAATCTTGGAATGAAGAACATTCTGTGTGCCTCTGTTGGAAAACAACTCCTTATAGCTTGTGCTTAGCCCTCTTAACTTTGCCCTGGATGTCTTCTCTCTTCACTGTGCTTGATTCACATCCTTTCACTGTAATAAACCTTTGTGACGGGTATGACTCCAGATTGAGCTTTATGCCTTCTAACACAGTATCTTCAAGCCTGAGGATGGCTTTTGAATCCCTGGGGAACTCAATCTTTTTATCACCCAAGTTATTCCTAAGAAGAATCATTGGTAATGAATTATCAATACAGTAATTCATGACAGCTTTGATCTTGTCATGTCCTTTTGGTGGAGATTATTTAAGACACTTTGAATATAAAAATGTTCCTTTAATGTATCTTTAATTTGCTAAATTCTCCTAAGGAAGGCAGAAAGCAATTAAAATCATAATTTTGTATGCAATTATGTCCAAGAATTTAAAAATAAAAAAATGTCACTAATGTAACTCATTTGGATTTTATTTTCATTAAGATTTCTTCAGTGTTCACATTCATAATTTAGGTGTTATATTCATACTACTTTTCCTTGAGAAGGCTGTAGTATTTAAAATGTTTAATAAACAATGCTAAAATATCTCACCAAACTGACAGTGAAATGAATAAGCTATAGGAAACAGCTGAAAATTGGTTCACCTTGAAAGCTTCTTGTGTTATAGACGGAATAGCATTATGTCACCATATGTGACCCTGGATTTGAATTGTGATTATGGAAAAGATAATGTCCTTTCATTTAGGTAATTACTAAGCTTCTTAGAGCACATTCTGTGTGTTGGGTCCAATATTCTTATTATCTTTATTATTCCGCACACATTTGATACTTGCTCAAATGCTCTGCTTTTGTCAAATTCTCATAAAATATCAATAAAATGCCCTGAAGAATTCGCTACTTTTTCCCCCTTCTGGAGCCATCACAAAATTCTTTAATGTCTGGTTATTATTTTTCTGTTCAACCATACTATGTACTTTCCTCCTTAACTGTATATCCTTCACCCACCTTACCCTGGTCCATGATTTAATTGCCTTTGTTTGTGTGTGTGTTTTCCTACTGAACATGTACTTGTGTAAGGTTAACATTAATTGAGATTAGCAAAAACTTCACTTCAGGCAATGTTTTGAGCTCATTCTTAAGTTTTCTGAAGCTTTGGAAATAAAAACTAAATATTTTCCAAGAGGTTATTACTTGCCTGATACTATTCTAAATCTATTAAATATACTAATTTATTTAAGCCACAGAGCAGTTTATGAAGTAGATGCTATTCTTTTCTTTGTTATATTGACAAGGAAGCAAGATGCAGAGGTGTTAAGCCACCTAGCCAAGGTCACAGGTTATCCAGGGGCAGAGAGAGTGTGCAAGGGGTGAGTCTGCTTCCAGAGCTTGTGCTCTCGGCCTCTGAAACATTCTGCCTCTGAGCATTCATCCCCTTATTTTCATATTCACTACTTTGGTAATGTCTGGGCACTTGCAACCTTGCTTTGGTTCTGCGGCTGTGTGTACATCTGTGCTTCCACCCTTGATGTACCATATCTTATGCACACTCATCCTGACATGCTCTTCACCCATGCTCTCTCTTCCATAAACGCTTTTCACAGTCTGATAAACAGCCTGAGAAACACCATGCAAAGCACAGGCACAGTCATTGCCCGTGGGGCTCAGGCTTCAAACAAAGTGCCAAAGATTATTTCTGATTCCATTTCTTCCAATAATTTATACTTGCTTGCCCTAGCGTGAGGTAGAGGAGTCTCACCTAAATTCTAGGTTTTTAGTATCAAACAATACAATACCAAAAGACAAAACTTCTGACAAAGCAGGGCATTGCTTGCCCAGTGTTGAATCTATGTTCAGACTTTAGAACATGTCAGACAGTTTTAAATTCAAGCTGTCAATTTCCAGTGGAAGGCTTTAGAACATTTTCCCTTCCAGTGAAATTCTATAATCCTCATTAAAATGTTATCTTATGGTTCAAATGATTAACAAGTACTATATTCTCTGAGTCCAAGAAGACTGGCATTTGGAAGTGAATAAAATCGTACTAACACTACATGTTTTGCTAACAAAAATCTCTCCAGCTTATCAGCAGAAAATTCTATTACTCTTTTTGTAATTATAACCTCCTGGATAAATCTCAATCATGTCATATTTCTTTTTTTTTCAGCTTCCAGTTCTCCTCTGCCTGAGAAATAAAAGATATTTCAAAATTAATTGCTAAATGTCTATTGTGTAGTACCATCAATTTTCTCATTCTGTACGTGGGATAACTATAATGTGATCCCCAATGGCTAATCTTTCAAATATAGACTTTTTCTTTTTGTAAATGGCAGCTATTTTCAATTTTTCTCATCTGTTTCCTAAGCGACTTTCCTTGTTCATTTTCCAAAGTGTTAATTCTATGAATAAATTAAAGAAGTCTCAACACAGAAAGAAAAAAATTCTAACCAATAAGACCACCAATCTTACACAATTTTCAGATAAATTAAATTTTAAGTGAATTCTAGCTATGACCACTTCTGAATTGTTTATACATGAATTCTCTGAAATATTAAGAAGAATTAAACATTAGCTAGAGTCATTGAATTGGTAATACTCAATAATGTCCTTCATCAAGTTAAGTATTAACCAATATGAAATCGTATCTTCCATTGTCAACTGAAGATTTCACAAAGAAATATTAGACATAAGATGATGGCATGCATAGTTCACAAAATGTTATGAATTAGCTTACACTTGTATGTACTGAATATCTATTATAACAAAATTATGTAGATAGTAAGAATGTAAATATTTTGAAAATATTATAGAAGGATGAACAGATGAATGGATATATGGATGAGTCAACACTAATTTTACATATATGGTGATTACTATTTATTATAGCCTCTTCCTCTGAGCTTTCAATTCAAATAGGTATGTACAATTGGATGATCAAGAGGTGCCTCAAAAGTAACATGTCCAAAATTTCTTTATTTCTTACTCCCTCATCTGTTTCCCTCTGCCTCCACCTTAAAACCTATTATTTCCAGTATTCCTCACAATAGTTACTCACATCATCATTTAATTTGTTTCCCAGTTTAAAAACAAGTACATCATCTGGGAGTCCTTTGTTTAGCACCATTTCCCTACTGAAATGCACCAGCAAATCCTTTATCTCCCAAATAGGATCCAAGGGTCAAAGCTTCTCACCATTTTCATGGTCACTCAAGTCTCTAGACAACAGCGTTCTAACTTCTTTTCCAGATTTTACTTTCCCCTTCTACAACCAATTTTAAAATAGCAGAAAATGGGATCTTAATATGTAAAATCTATTATTACCCAATTAAAACCCTTTGATAGTTTTCTATTGCAATTGGAATAAAATTCAGATTTCTTTTGGCTGAAAGGACTCCTTAGGGTCTGGTCCCTGTTTAGGTTTTTATCTGTCACTAAACATTGCTTTGCCCATCGTGCTCTAGGAAGATGATTTTTCACCATGCCAACCTTTCTCCTAAAGCTTCTTACCAGCTGTTCTCTGCCCAGAAAACTGTTGCTCCACCCCTTTGCTTAGCCAGATCCTTTCAACATCTACACCTCTGTTCAAACGCTTTCTTCTTAAAGAAACTACATAACTACTATGAACTCCGTTTCCATTACCAGGTCTTATTTTCTTCATATCATGTGCTATTATCTGAAACTATGACAGGTTTTATGAGTTTATTTTTAATTCCTTTCTTCTCTCAATAGAATGTAAGCTTCATGGGACAGGGTCTTTGTTTTATTTTTCTTCTGTGTTTCCAGTGTATAGCATGGGAATTGTCACATAATAGTAGTACAAAAATATTTGTTGAAGGAATGAATGAATGAGTAAATAAATCATAATAGATTATTTGAACAGCTAAGTAGGATCATTGGAATTTCAGACTTGTAAAATTGGCGTTCTAAAATCACAAGAGATTAAACCCAGGACTCTTGTCATGTTCTCTATGTTCATTTCCATCAATGACGGTCCCTCTCAAAAGTTTCTCCACAAGAGTAGAGAGTTGGATTAATGATAAATTAAGCTATACCACTTAGTACATTCTCAACTCACATTAAAAGGAATTCAACTCCCCATGTGTTTTTATAATCAAACTATGTCAGAATAAAGACTTGAAGGTTTACTGCTGCCAGAATGTGAACAACCTAAGAACTACAAATTAACTGAAAACAATTTCGATTCTGCTGTTCTCAAGAGCCCTTCCCTGAATGAGAAAATAAATGAGTAGAAACCATAATGGAAAAGAGGAAGTTTTCACCTGGGACACAAAGCAAGAGAGATTGGAAATGTAGGCACATGTCCATCGGTTTTGGAGAATTTCTGAGCCTGAAGACAAAGAGTATTTGAGAAATGAGCCAATACTATAAAAACAGAGAACTGTGTCAGGTAGAGAAAGCAGGTTGCTGCAGCTTTTGCAGTATATTCACTTTAAATACGTTTGTGAAACTTTCTGTCAAGTCTAGAAGTTAATATAACAAGTAGGCACTTATTTAATTCACTAATGAATATATGCATTCATCTCAATAAAGTTCTAGGTCTATTCTAGATTGTAAGAAAGCAAGGACTCTTGGCACTTTTCACAAGAAAAAACTTTTTTTTTTAAATATTGCTCTAGTAAATAAAGTAGGAACTTCATGAAAGAGGGGGTGATATGGCATACCATAGACGTCAAAGATCCCGATTGTTTGGTAGTATGACCTTCCTACCTCCACCTCCCCATAGCTAAGATTACAGAATGTGCACCGCCATGTCCAGCTTTTTTATCTTTTTTTTTAATTTGGAGACATTGAGGTCTGAACTCAGGACACTGTGCTTGCTAAGCAAGTGCTCTACCACTTGAATCATGTTTCTAGTCCTGCTTAATAAATCCTAATCAATATTAATACCAGTGAGTATTCCAGCACCAATTTTGTGGAATGAGTAAAAATGCAAATACATTTTCTATACAATCTGTCAGGGATATTATATTCTCTAAAGGAAAACAAAACCAAGTGCCTGGGTTACTCCGGAGGCAGAGATCCTAGTTACTCAGGAGGCAGAGATCAATCAGAAGGATCCAGATTCAAAGTCAGCCTAGGCAAACAGTTTGTGAGACCCTATCTTGAAAATCAGCCAACAAAAAACAGGTCTGGCAGAGAGGCTCAAGTGATAGATTGCCTACCTAACAAGCGTAAGACCCTGAGTACACACCCAAGTACCACCAATAATAATAATAATAATAAGAGAGGGGAGGAAGAGAGAGAGAGAGAAAGAAAAGAAAAACAAAATATCTATGCCTAAACTATCATCTATTCTTGCTATCTAAAAGCCTCCTAACTTCTTTGGGAGAAATTCCCTGGGTGAGATGACATATCCAGGTGCCTCTGTCCTGATGAACTGTCCTTATTCTATTATTTATAAGGGCTTGTTGTTTTTCTCTGTGATTGTGTCATTTCCCCAATGTACTTTCTCTTTCACTTAAGTTACTAGAATTATTTTCTGTTGTTTGTAACTAAAGAGCCTTGCTTTTTATATGGAGTCTTCCTGAAAGATGGGGATTTAGAATCTCATTCCAAATGAGAACATGCTTATCTTTATCCCTGGAGACTTAGGAAATAGTCAGAGGTAAAGAATAGCATAAAGGTCTTTTTGGTATTTTTATTTGGAGTAAAAAAGGCTCATTCATCAAGAATCTTAGCATTACTAAAGGATTTATTAATACCTTCTGTGTACAAGATACTGGGATGAGTCTTAGAGATGGGGAAAACGAATCCAATCTTTTATTGTAAGAAACTTAAAACTGTCAAATTGATTCAGAAGCAGCCAGAAACCCAGAGAGGGCCTGTTAAAAAAATCTGATTCTTCACAATCCATATAAAAATAATTCAAAGAGAAAACAGTTGTGAAAGCTTGAGGTACAGGATTTCTTTCTCTTCACTTTCAGCATAAGTTTTGCATAGCTCCATACACGTTCCTCTTCACTGGGAGTTAGTCCTCTGGATCTTCTCTGAGGCAGACAAATTGTTCTGCATTATGTACCTCTGCTGAACTGATCTTACCTACTCCATGCCAGAATGATGGGTCTGGACCCAGCTAGCCAGACCTGGGAAAGGGAAAAACCCTTTCTTACATTCTTTATGAGGATTCAGTTAAATAATCCTTTAATCAATAATTCAAGTTTATATCATAGCATTTTAACTATAAAATAACAAATTTTAAGTAATAAAGATTTGAGAATAAACACAATCATGATCATTGTTCTGTTACAATATTGTCACTTAATTCTATTGTAGATATGAAATATATGAGAAAACTTAAATGAATCTCTGTATAGCCATCATCCTGAATTTTCAGCAGTTCTCTTATATATGTCTTCATGTGTGAAAATATCAAGATATAATTAGGTAATTCTGCTAATTCTTTTACTTTGCCTCATTCATTGGGGCTTAGGACATTGAAGAAGAGAGAAAAATTCAGTTGAAATTGATTTAATAAAAAATGAATATATTAACTCTTCAGATATGAGAATACATAGTTTTGAGAAGCATGGAGCCTTTTATTAGCATACCCTCATAACCCTAATGATATAATCACACTTGTCAATTGTTATTTGGCATTTACCAAGGGCTCTTATACTCTTGAATTCTATGCTCTATCCATAAGAGGAATAGACACGGTCCAGGTTCTTTTCTTTTTCTTTTTTGTATTTTTCTCTCATAGTATGAAATGGTTAAAAATAGCAACACAGAGTAAAAATATATCAACATATGGGAAATGGGTAGGTTTGTTTGTTTTTTTCTTAAATTACAGTTTACATGCATTTCAGATTCACTGCACATACACTCACATTTGTTAGCTGTTATTACAGTAGCTATTATGCTAATGGATAAACAGATGGGAACATAACACAGGGCTTTCTAAAACCTGCTTTGTTTGGTTACTCCTTCTGTAGTTCTAGCTGTGCTGAGTTTAAACAATAAGATTGTTAGACAACTATTTCACCAGTATTGGGAAAAGATAGCTAACACTTATTGAGTATCTACTTTTTAGCAAACATTGCCTTGAAAAATGTCTGTTTGCTCTCCAATTAAATCTTCCCAGTAGTGTTGAGCAGTTGCCATTATACCTATGCTATCCCTGAGGAAACTGAGTCACCAAGGTTACCTAATTCAGTGAAGGGTACCCAGCATTTCGTAGTGGTGCCAAGCTGCAAATTCGAATCTGCTTGACTCTGTGCTCTTTCCACTGCTTGCTAAATATTATTTTTTAAAAATAAAATACCCTTAAAGGAAGAAGAGAGTGAATATATACCTCTAGGGAGTCTGGGGGTATAGTTCAAAGGAAATCACAGTCAGTGTGAAATTTCTTTGAAGTTTCATCTTTTATCTTTAACATGCATACAGTCTTCTCTATGGTATCTCTATATTTGTTTTTAATATAAAATGTTTGTTTTCCCAAATCTCCAAGTGAAACTGAAGTCCCAGAAATATGCACTATGTTTATCCTATGGCTTATAGAGTCCCTCTTGGGTGTCCTTTCTCAGTATAATCTCTAAAAAATGAGGCATATAATTCTAGCCCTATTGATTTTAATGTGAAATATCAATTTCTCACAGTGGTTCTTCAGAAGTCACTTTTAAAAGCATCCCCTTCTATGATACTACAGCACACTGTACTTCTCTTTTACAACATTTCATATCTATAATTACCTGTTCAATACCTCTGTACTATAAGACTATAGATTCTATAAGGTGGAAATTCTACGTGTTGGTTATGTCCCTATTCTTAGCACCTATTCCAGTACCTAGAAGACAGTAACACTAAATTCAAATTTGTAGAATGATAACTGATACATTTTATTTGTGAAATATTATACAGACTCAGAGTAAGAAATGACATAGGTAAGATATACCTGCCTCTATCATGAACTTGATATAGATTTGATATTCAGGTACATGTTGGGGGTGTTTAAGAGTGATGGCTTTTAACGCTGCTCAGAGAACTGATTTATTTATTGGTCTTAGGTAGAGAAAACAGTGACAGGGCAGATGATAAACTTCTTCTGGCTTCACATCTTCATCTAGAATATGGGTTTCAAAAGCACAGAGACTCACTCCTTAGTAGGCACACAAGCCCACATTCAGATAGGTAGGTGGGAGTTAAATATTAGCTACACTTCCAAAAATCCCAAACTGGCATATACTATGCTGGCTAGGCAAACAACTTGTAGGTTCAGGTCAGTTTATTTTTATTTTAGTTTTTGCAAAGGCAAACATATTGCTTGCATATTGATTTGGGGATAATCAAGAGTAGTCTTTATTAATAAGAAATTTTCCAAGAGTCCTGGGCACCTGACCTTGATTGACATCGTGCTGTATCCTTAGGTAACTTGTTTCTGAGAAATCTTTGTACTCCTTTCTATTAAGTTAAGAGTTCCTTTCTCTGTGTTCCATCAGGACTCCACACACTCAGTAAATGCATTTAACTATAATTATTTAAGACTTTGTTTATCTCACTTACAAGTTTTTAATTTGAAAATCCCCTTCAAGACAAATACTTCATCTTGGTCACTTTTATTTCCTAGAGAACGCCATGTAAAAAAATGCTTCGTGAATGTTTTTGACTAACTGAATGAACAAGTTGTACCACTATTTTCTAGGATGTTTTGGTTTTCATATAGGTTATTGGGGATAAATATGAATGTTCAGTGTTATTAAATGATTATGCAAATGAATCAACTGAATAAACAATGACATCACCTGTGGCTACGGTTACCTAAGTGGTTTGATGCTGTGATACTAGAAATATTAGAGCTCATGAACTTCATGGAATTGGTGGCAATTTTCCCTTTTAGTAGACCTAATAAATTTTCTCATCTTCCCCAAAATGTCATTGCTCTTGCTGAATCTCAGAGATGATATAAGGACAAACCTGAGACTGTGTAGATGAAAAAGAACGTAATGAAGATGGTGAGCTAGCTTGGCTTGCTGGCTCTATCTGAAAAGAGAAACACTATTTTTGAAGACCTGTGGAAGGCAGGGACAATGATGGCAGTACAGGAGGAAAGGCTGCTGCAGACTGTGTACAGACCTTTGGCTGGAGGATCTTCTCTTGCCTCTTGGCATCTCTTGATTTAGGCACTTGGCGGTCATTGACTATCCATGCCCTTAGATGGTCACAGATCAGGTGGCTGCTGCCAGTCTCCAGAACAGCAATGCAAAACCTCTCTGGGACAAGGACTCAATAAAAACAGGTGCAGAATAAGCAACTTCCCTGAATATTTACTCTTCTCCCTCCTTTGCAAGTCTCTGAGTCTGATGGATTATAACCTAGAGATCTCCATAGTGCTTCTCCAAAGTGTTTACAGGTAAAGCCTGGCCAGAAAATTTTCAAGAAATGGGACTCCCTGAATTGGGTTCTATATTTCTCCACATCTAAACTTGGTGCTGCTTTTATGTACTAGGGTCTGGCCACAGAAAATCCAAAGAGAAAGGCTACATGTGAAGTCATAATACAAAAAAATTAAGGGATGATGTTATATAAATTTAAAAAGAAAAGGCAAATACTATCCATATTATCTAAAGAAGAATGTCATCTGAAGCAGAACTATTAAAACAGACCAAAAATTAAAACTTATGTCAAATGTATTAAAGAATAAAAAGGATGTATTAGCATCCTTAAACAAATATGAAAGATCACAAAAAAGGATCCAATGCAAATATTAGATACAAATGTTATAGTAGTTGGAATAGAGAAAACAGGAAATAAAAATTTAAATGTTGCATTTAACTGGAAAAGGAAATGGTGAGTTGAAATCAGTGGGAGCAAGAAACAATTAAAGAAAGTCAAGAGATGGTGAATATGGAAACTAGTGATTTATCAGAGAGCAGACAGATAGGAAACAGACTTTAGTAGTCGCACCTCTTCATAATACTTAGAGTGATGAGAATTTTCCAGACTATCTCTCTCTCTCTCTCTCTCTCATTCTTTCTTTCTCTCTGTATATACATATATATGAAATATATATATATACACATATATGTATTTATTCAAATATATACATGTATGTGGCAGTAGCAATAAAACAAAAAACATATACAAACAGAAAACTAAAAGGAGATAATTATTACAAAAAATGGCCTTACTAGTAAGATAAGGAGAACAAATACTAACAACCAATAAGAACAGATTATGGAGCCTCTGAATATGACAAAAGTGGATTTCAGTAGAGCTAGAACAGAGACCTTCCTTTAATTTAACATGAGTAAGGAATTGGCTGATTTTTCTCTAAGGGAAGAATTGAAAGACAAAGCCCAAACCAAAAATATGCAATTTTCTATTAGGTAAATGTATAGTCAGACTTTAGAAAGCTGTTCAATAAACCTTATATAGTTCATATTTCAAAATGTCGGCTTTCAGTTAATCTTTTTGTTTTTACTACTTCAGGCTTTTTCAGGTGGTATTATACATAAATACAAACTTACACTTGGAAAACAGCATGTGAATTTTAGAACAAGTAGATGCCTTGGGGGGCATGAAAGTACTTTGTTTCTGTCTGGAGTTGCCCCCTATTATATATTCCCCTCTCTGTTTCCCTTTATAGCAAATTCCTTGAAGACTTGCTTACGCTTGCTCTCTCTTTTGTTAAGCCCACTTAGCCAAGCTCTTAAAACTGCAGGCAAACTCTTCAATCAGAGGCACTAACAACAATCTTTCCTTTGGTAATCTAATGTCAGGACTCAGTGTGCTTCTTCCTATAGCCTAATCAGAGATACTGAGCACACTTGACCTTCTTCCTGGAAACTTAGGCTTCACCTGGTATCTAGAACACGTGCTCTGCTGGACCTCCTCCCACTTACCTGGCTGGTCACACCCTATCAGTTCCCTCTACTGAGTCTCCTCTGTCCCACAGCATACTTTACTTGTTGCTGTGCCTTCCTAGGCCTTCATCACTGGAACAGCTCTCTGTCTATGCTCACTGTCTTCATAGTCTCATTCATCCTAATGTGCCAATGACTCTTGAATGAATATGTTGAGTGGCCCCACTCTATTCACATGTTTGAGTCCTCAGTACTTATCATTCAGGTCCATGCCTTCATGTGTGCTTCCACTGTTCCCTCCACGTAGAAAGTTGTAACCATTTCCCTAACACACAGGATCACTCCCTGGTTGCTGTTTCTCCGTGATATCTACTAGCTTCCCTCTGCCTTCCAGGCCTTGCTATGAACCTAATTTTCTTCCTCAAAATTCCTATGTCAAAGCCCTAACCCCCAATGTGATTATATGGGAAGACAGGGCCTTTAAGAAAATAATGATGTTTGTTAAATAAGATCATAAGGGTAGAGCTCTAATCTGGTAAGATTGGTATCCTTATAAGAAGAAAAGGAGAGGTCAGGGCTCTCTCTCTCTCTCTCTCTCTCTCTCTCTCTCACCCTCTCAATATACACATGAGAACACAGTAGGAAGTCATCTACTCATCTGTCATCTGAGAAGATAGTCCTGCCCAGACACCAAACACTTCCAGAACCTTGATTTTGAACTTTCTAGCCTTCAGAACTGTAAGAAAACAAATGTCTGCTTTTCAAGCCACTTTTAATGTATTGTATTTTGTTATGGCAGCTGCAGCTGACTGAGACTTGCTTCTCCAGAGCTCTGATGACATTCTTTCATAACACATTGGATGCTTCAATGTATTGTTTAATTCTCTTCTTCCTCAACTAAATTAAGAATAATTTGAGTGGAGGTCTTATTTCATTCATTTTTATTTTCTAGCAATCTACAAATACCTAATATATAATAGATATAAACAATTTGTAATTAAATTATCAGACTTGTGAAAAAGAAAGTTTTATAAAAGTTTGGGGTCTTACTTGTTTCCCAGGCAGAAGATAAGTTAATTCCTACACAGAATGGAAGCATAGCAAAACCAATTATCAGAGATTTTATTCTAAAGAACAACAGTGATTTCTGTATTTGTTGATAATCTCAGTGAACTCTCTGGCAAAATCCTAGAGTTTGGGGCTAAGAAGAATGGAAGGGCAATTCTGTCCACAAAGAAGTGAAAGACAACTCTTACCAATTATTTTGTCCCTGTGAAAGATCTGATTTTTTAATATATTGGTTTCCTAATGGGCCCTTTACAAAATTAGGGGTTATTAATTCTTCCCACATAACAGTATTCAGTAACAGAATTCATTGATCTGTCATTAACACAGATCTTCCATGTGCTGGATAATGAGCTAGATTTTGAAAATACGATATTGAACAAAATGAACATAGCACCTACTCTCATACAGTTCATGATATTTGATTTAAGTACCTGCTTATCTTTTATTTTGTTCATGCAAATGTTGTTGAATATTCAACAAATACAATGACTTTATTTTAGCACAATTGCCATAAAAATGCCATTCTGACAATATGTAACCAGCAGATTTAGTCATTCCCTAGAACTAGGCTTGAATTATAAACCATTACAAGTGCTAGGATGAAGGCACACCTGCTGCATTCCTTAGCAGAGACATCTTTTGATCTTGGTATCATCACTACATGTCACAATGGCTGGCACACAGGCAGTGTTGAATATATGTTTGTTGAAATTAACTGTCATCCTACTTCTTTATAGTTGGAGAATACACATTCAATTTATGTAACAGTGGTGACAATTTATTGATATATAAATTAGAAAGAAACCTGTTTTATCCACAACTGTAAGTTATAGCTGGGAAAAGTATCAATCAAGAACATATTTTATATTTAAATTAAAACTTTTCCAAGGAGGACAGCTATTTGGTATGACTCTTTTCCCCTCTGTGTTCTTGAAGTTAATGAGGGATACAATTGTCTTGTCCACATCTATCAGTCAATAACTGGAGTCACTCCATTCCACTCGTGGAGTGACTGGTTAGTGATTTTAGTTAGATTTCTCAGTAGTGTATTTATTTGACAAGGCCTTTCATACCCAATGTACTTCATGATCTTGAAATGTTTTAAGACTGAAAGTTGAATATTTCTTGAAAGCATTCATTTCTCTGTCTTCCCTGTTTCAGCTATCATTGCTCTACTTACAGACTATTGAGATAACTTCTTCTGTCTTCCTTCTTATCCATCTTCAAATGCAGCCAAAGTGATCTTGCAAACATGTAAATATGAAGTGAATGCTTATCTACATAAAATCTTCATGGATTTCAATTGCATGAAAAATAAAATTCTGTATCAGTAATGCTTTCTACAAGATTTTCAGGATTTGGGCTCTGTTACCTCTATAACTTCATCTCTAGCTCTCTGCTCTTCATCTGTTACCCTAAAGGAAGTTTTTCTCTGTTCCTTTAAATTTTAAAAACCCTTACTTCTTAAGAACTTCATACATTTTCTTTTCTCTTTTAAAACACTGTGGATTCCAGATTCAGCCTATCTTAGTTGTACTTGGCCTTTAACTTCAGCTCAGATAGCATTTTACTCAGGGTGACTTTCCTACTGCTCCCCACTTTCAAGCTGAAATTGAGTCTTGTTATGATACACTATTACAGCGCCCTCTATATTTCCTCCATTGAACTTAGATTGCAATTATATATTTTAAAAATGTGTTTAATACTTACCTACACTTCCATATAGACTGGAATCATATCTCTAGTTTCCAGTACAAAGCTATTCTTTAGAGAAATGCACACATCAGCTAGGATAATCTTAACAGGTCTACTTTAAATCTGTATATGATAAAACTTTATGACAATAAGACTTTCTGAACACAAAAGATATGCATAATTATGGCTAATTTACTGAAAGCTAATTAAACTGAATGCTTTATATTCATTATTGCAGGCAGTCCTTTCATAGACCTTGTGAGATAGGTGCTATCTGACAGGATAATAAAGAGCTGCAAGTGCCATAACTAGGGTTTGAAAACTGAAGTACCCAAGTTTCAGAGTAGATAAAGCTATCATCTGATTGTGTGGATTTGAGTTTTCTTGGCAGTACTGGGGTTTGAACTAAGGGCTTTGACTTTGCTAC
Source organism: Castor canadensis (assembly GCF_047511655.1). Taxonomy (NCBI): domain Eukaryota; kingdom Metazoa; phylum Chordata; class Mammalia; order Rodentia; family Castoridae; genus Castor; species Castor canadensis. Next base: position 129,756,082 of record NC_133393.1, on the reverse strand, counting down.
ATGAGTGCTCTACCCCTTGAGACACATTGCCAGCCTTTTTGCTCTGGTTATTTTGGAGATCTGTTTTCTGTCCTGCTCCCTTACTACAATCTTACTATTTTAGACTTACTGCAGGGATGATAGATTCCTATCACCATGCCCAGAATTTTGCCATTGAGATAGGGTCTCTCTATTTTTGCTCAATCTGGCCTAGAACCATTATCCTCCTGATCTCAGCTTCCTGTGTAGCTAGGAGTGACAAGCATGTGCCACTGTGCCCAGCTATTGCTTGAGATGAAATTTCATAAGCTTTTTCCCAGGCTGGCCTTGAATTGCAATCCTCTTAACCATAGCCTTTCAAGTAGTTAGGATTACAGGAATCCTGTTATGTATATGTGTGTATACATCATACATACATACATACACACATATTTATATGTGTGTATGTATGTATTAAAAGTCACAAAATAAAGAAAAACTTTAAGCCCTCCATAATCAGTTCTACCAATGTTTTGAGGATCTGTAGAGGAGGAGGCACTCACATGGGCTCTGAGGACTCAGCAGTGATCATTATAGATACAGTCTTACTCAATATCTTTGGAGCATTGGTCCTCAGGATGCCCTGCACATGCCAAATTCACAGATGCTCTAAATTCTGAGATCCCTTGTATAGAATGCATAGCATTTGTCCATAATCATTGTACATCCTCCCATGTACCGTCATCTATGTTTGTAATAGCTAGTACATTGCAAATGTTATGTGAATAATTATTGTAGTGTACTGTCTAAGGAACAATGACAAGAAAAATGTCTGCACATGTTCAGTACAAGTATAAATTAAAAAAATTTTTTTCAATCTGGCATTGGTTAAATCTGTAGATGTGGAACAATGGATATGAAGGACCACTGTACTGTTATTGCTCTCATGGTGCTTACTCTAGTAGAGGTAGACAATAAACATACATAAATAATTTTAGATAGTGATGTTCATCAATAAAATGTAGCAAACCTTTCCCCCTATATGATGATTGAAGTAAAGGGAATCCAATTTGGAGTGGTTGATTAGGGTAGAAATATCAAAGGGGTTGACACTTCAGTGACAAGAGGGTTTTTCAAGTAAAGCTCTAGGAGGAGGTGAAGCTCACAGGAGGAATCCTGAAAGGAACAGGAAGCCAGAAAAATTTGGAGTCATGAAAGAAGTCCACTGAGGCTAGAGGAGAGCTCACATGGGAAGACGCAGAAGAGACTCAGTCAGAGATAGGCAAGAACACATTTAGAGAGACCCTAAAGGATTTTGGTAAGTACTTTAGATTATATTCTAGATTTCGTAGGATGGTAGTCTTATTTAAGGCAGAAAAGCCACCCAGTCTGTGACTTTTAACTTCATTATCCATGAGACAATCTCCACTGGTAAAATAGTGTGTTATAACTTTAGGAGTACTGATACAATTTCACTGATTGATTTGAAAAGAAGTAAAATTAGATAAGAATTCATCATTTCTGGAGTAATTGGTCATTAGTGTATAGGGAAAATTTTCCTGAGAGAAAGGCTTAGAAATTTGAAAGCATACTGAGGATTGTGGCTCATAGTGGTAAGCACAAGCAGTGTTGTAGATATGTTAGAAATATATTAGTAAAACCATCTAAGTAAATAAATTTTAAATAAAATTGCTCTTTCCTTTCAATATGCAATGATTTTGCACTGATATGAGTCCTGTGACTGTCTCACACTCTCAGTCACATACTCTGTTGGATTTTTATCTTAAAATATGTTAGCTCTCCAGCCACAGAAACTACCATTGTTAGAAACATTTTGGTGGACTTTATAATAAACGATAAATGATCTACCATGGAGGAAAAGCACCCTTTAAATTAGGAATGGTAGAAAAGAATATTCTTTGTATTTCTTATTTCACATTTTATTTCAGCTAATGGAAAAAATGACAAATTCCCCATGAAGTTATGGAATAGCTAAAAGTAGAAAGCAACATTAGCTAATGCAATAAAATATAACCTATGATTAATTATTGAGCACACAATCCTGAATTAGGCACTACTGGAAGTTAGGCACATGAGCAACTTCACTGAGGGAGAAAATTGAATTTACCAGGCATAAGCTTTCTCCGGTGTCATGACTCAAACTTGACTGTAATAATAATAATAATATAATAGCCATCATTTATTAAGTGCATACTATGTGTGTAACACTGTGAAGTAATTTACATACATTATCACATTTGTTCTTGGTAGAGCCTTTCAAAGGAAGTATTATTACCTTCATTCTGTAGATGAGGAAACTGGGGCTTACTTCAGGGCAGGCCACTTGTCCATGTTCCCATCTCTGGTAAGTAACAGAATTGAATTCAAACATAGTCTCTGTGATTGGAAAGTGTGTGCACTCAACCACTTCACTGCTTCCTTTTTTATGATTGAGTTGCTACCTATGTCTAATGTAGCTTTCCCTGCTCTGTAGTCATTATTGATTATGCATATTTCTGAATTTCATTTTTTACCTTTTTCAAAGCAAGCATGAGCCTTTATCAAATTACTATATAATTAACAGTACATCATTTCTTTCAAAACTGAACTTCCTGGCTTTGAATGCTGACTCTGATGATCATTTATTCCTTGCTGCTGGAAAAATTAGTTAACCACCCCCCAGCCTTAGTTTCCTCATTTTAAAAAATATAGGGAATATAGCATGCATATTATAGTGTTGTTGTGAAATAAAAGAATACAGTTCTTTAAAAGCCTTTATAATAGTTCTTTGTAAAAATATGCTTAATAAATGTTAGCTATTGATATAACTTATGTTTATTAATTTCCTGAAATTTAGATGTTAGCAAAGAATTTCAAATATTTAATGAAAAAATCTTAGAGCCCCACAGATATTTCAATAATGAAAAAGAATACCCTAAACCATACTGATGTATTTTTCAGGTTATTTTTTATGTTTCTTTTCCCCACTATTAAAATCTCCCTACTCTCTCTATTTTATTCCTTTGAATTTAACTTCTTCCTTCTTAACAATCTGACTCTAAGAGAAATTAAATGGAATAGTTGTAATATTAAAATCTTATCCTTGAAGCAAAGAATCCTCTCTCTCTCTCTGTTTGTGCATGTGTGTGTGTGTCTAAGTAGCAAACATAAAAAATAATTAAGTGTTGCTCAGTGCAAGTTAGCAGGTTGATCCTTCTGTTACAAAGATTATCTATTCCATTTGTGTGAGTAGGTCATATTGAGCTACTTGAGGTATTAACCTCTATCCACTTTCTGTTGGTCAGTCTTCTCTTGTGAAACATTTTATAAAAAATGCTGACAAAATGGGGTGGCCCCAGAGAAGAATTACCTGTTTGTGCAGATGACAAACTTGAAATAGGTTGTATGAGGCACAGAGAATCATGGAAGGTTTAGCGTTGAGAAATATTTGGAATGCTTGAATAGCTTTCCTAAGAAAGAGGGACTAATTCATCCCATCAAGATGTCCCCACATAGGAAACAGAACAAAGGCATCATGGTTGCAAGGGAAGCACATTTAGGCATATATATTTTGCTTCTTCTCTTTTTTCACAACAATAGTCACTGTTCTATAATTTATTTGCTTATTTTGTATCAGTACATAAAGAATTTCATCATTGTTTTATGCTTTCTCTTATGTTCTAGGTGCTGCATTCTCCTTATATCAGCTTATACTAACTTGTTAATTTGCCTCTATATCTTTAGTTTGTTTTCACTATTTTGCAACAAAATCAGTATAAAATGGACAATTTTGTACATAGACCATTTCAAACAAATGTGATATCTATATGGAGAAATGCACATTTATGTTTTAAGTAATTGTGACAGATTTTGTTATATAACCCTCTCTGGATGTTAAACCAATTAAAACACCCATTAACAATATACCCAATTTTTAACCTTTCTCCTTCATTATTATGTTACCATACATTTTGATCTTTGTCTATAGAAGGTGAAAATGGCATCTCAGAGTAAACTTAATTTATATTTCATCTGTGACTGAAACTGAGTTTTTTATGAGTACATATGGCAAATGGAATTCTCAAGCTATCCCACTAAGATTCTCACTCCAGCCATAAAGAAAATCAATCAAACACTAATTTAGGTATTGTTCTGAAGGGACATTGCAGATGTAATTAAAGAAGTTACTAATCTGTTGATCTTAAAAATAGGGAGATTAATTTAGATTAGCTGAGTGGGCCCAATCCAATCATGAAGTTCTTAAAAGCAGAAGAGGTTGGCAAATGAGATAATAGGGAGATGCAGTAAAAGAGAAAAATAAGGCAGATGAGGCCAAAAGGCTGGACAGGGAAAGATAAGTCATGGAAAAGACTCAACCAACCATTGCGGAAGATGGAGAAAAAGAATGTGTGTCAAGGAACACAGGAACCTCTGGAAATAAGAGTACACCTAGCTCTCAGTTAGCAGGGAGATGGAGACCTCAGTCCCTAATCACTTGGGACTGAATTCTGGCAACCTGCATGTGAGTGGAAGCCAGATATAAAAAGTGTGAATTTTGTGATTTTGATATATGTAAGTTTCATATCAATAAGACAAAAACAGGAAAACTGAAATATATTGAAATATATTTTTAAGTTAAGAAGTGATAGAGCAATTTATATAACCATCAGGGAAGAAGTATGAGATGAATCTTTGTATCCTTCAAATATAAGGACACTGGTAACCAATCAAATGAAGTTTTGAACAGGTTAGTCCTCTGGTGGTATTATTCCCTTAAGGATATCTCCAGGAATCTATTAGGAAATGACCCATGTCACTACAAAGTGATTACAGATACTTCACCACACGTATGTAGATTGAATATTGAACTGTAGAAAACAAAATAGATAATGATAAACTTTGATGGAATAGTAGGCAAATGCAATACGTTCTAAGAGAGAAGGAATTTTACAGCTAGCAGAAAGTTAGAAGTGGGAAAGAATAAATGGAATGTAGACTAGCTCTCTGGTATTTTTGTAAGTATTACTAGGGAGTGTAATGGTATAAGTTGAAATTCACAAGTTGAGTAGAAGTTGATTATACTTAGGAAAAAATAATAAAACTAAAATTATTTCAGTGATTAAATTTTGAATATGAGAAAGAGGGCAGAAGAAAGAGAAGTGAGGAAAAATGGAGGCATTGGCTAATTTCAATACTGCTCCTCATAAAAACTAAGTTTCCAAAGAAAGAGGTGATTCAAGGATATTATATAAAGTTATTCCTATAAAGATAGCAACTAGAACAAAATAAATGTTCAAGAATATATTGAAATTATAGAAGTATCAAATCACAAAATGAAGGACATAAAATATAATATGAAAAGATATTTTAGAAATAAGATTAAACCTATTAGTCACATGAATAATGTGACCTTAAGTAGAAATTGTTTTTCAGTTTGGCTGACAAAGCCATGTAACTCAAGGATATACGAAGCGATGTACTGAGAAAGTTAAAATGAAAAGGATGGGCAAAGAAACAGGGCAAATAAAGTACAAAGAACACATGAGTAATCATGTTAGTAACAGATGAAGTAGAATTCAAGACAAGAAGGCTGTTTTCTTTAAATCATTATACCAATTCTATATGTAGAATGGAGTCTTCTTTTATTTTATAATTTTTAACTGCTATTTGGAAAGAATTCAAATCCATGTAAAGAAAAAGAATTGATTAAGTGAATCCCATGTGACCATTTCTCAGCTTCAAGTTATCAAAATTTTGCCACTTTTGTTTTATCCCTACTTCTACCCACTCTCCATTTGATTCCTCACTCATATTGCTTGCCTTTTTATGAGTTATATGTACATATATTTAAACCCCCACAAATATAATTTTGACAAATACATATACTTTTTAAACTACATCTCATTAACATATATTTTTAATCACTGAAGAAAGTTCTCTTATAATCTTTGTCAGTCTTTCACCTCCCCAGAGAAAACCACCATTTCGAATTTTTTATATAGTGAGGTTTGTGTGCTCTAGAACTTTTCATTAGTTGAATCAAACACTATATGATATTTTACACCCAGTTTTTTCACTTAGTGTATTGCTTAAGATACTCCTTTATAATATTGAGTTGGTAATGCTTTCTTTTTGATGGCTTATCATTCTATGTTATAATACACTTTGCATATCCTTTCTTTATGAATAAAACTGGTATAATACTCTTATAAAAACATTATTTTAATGGACACTTATTATCATTTCTATTGTTTAGTCTAGAAGTAGAATTTCTGTGTCTAAGGGACATATATGTTCACCTTTTGAAGAAACTACCAAATCTTTTTCCCATTGGTAATGTACAAGTAAATCTAGTTTCTACACATCCTCCTAATATTTGGAGCTGTCAGTTTTTTAGTTTGAATTATACTATTTTATATGTGGCTGTATCTGATTAAAGTTTTAACCTTCATTTTCTTAATAATAATTATAAGCATTTTTTCATGGATCAGGTGAAAAAAATTTGTATTTTTTCTGTGTACAACTACATTTTGTTTTCAGTGTTTCAATCATGTATTTATTAAAGTCTTTCAAATTCATCTTTATTTCTGTTTTTGCTTTTAAAATTACACTTTGCTGCTATGGTTTTAACTCCTCTAAATTCATGGTGAAATTGGATTGCTGTTGTAGTGGTGTTGGGAATTGAGGCCTTTAAGAGGTGATTAGATCTTTTTATTTCTCAAACATTTTTACTAGTATACATTAGTTTAGAGGGGGGATTCATTGTGACATTTCTGGATTTGCTAACATTGTACATTGATTAGGTAAGAAGATTAATGCATCTCTGGGGTAAGTTGTTGAGAGTGGGTTGGTATATAGCAAGACCACACTTTGTGTTTCGTCTCCTCACGTGCATGTACTTGCCCTTCCACCTTGCACCATGTTATGACGCAACATGAGGCTCTCATCAGAAGCGGACCAGATGCCAGTGCCATGGTCCTCTACTTTCCAGCCTCCAGAACTACGAACTCAATAGACTCCTTTCAGTCTCAGGTATCTGTCACATCAATGTAAAACTGAATAAGACAATACCTAAACTCTATTAAACCATATTTTAGATCCTCCTGTTTTATTAGCATAGCCCCCTTGAGCTATTATATCTCTTTTTTACTCTTTGTCTAACTTAATACTTAGGGCATATTTCTATACATTATTTTTGGGTTACATCTTGAGTACTTACTTTTGAAGTTAGTGTACACTTTGTGTATCATTTATTTAGGGATTTATTAGAAAGAAGAAGCCAGAATCCATGTGCCTAAATTTTCCTGAGACTCAGGATTTGAGGGTAAAATCTCATTTATTCTATACTTTTCTCAAGTCAGTGGGGGATATGGCATTTTCATGACTAAAAATGAAGAGAAAATAGTATATTTTTGTGGCTAGGGAGACAGATTTCTTCTTTCAACAATAGTGACATTGACACTTCCTCTGAAAACTCTGGGACTATGCCAGTTTCCAATGCTGCAAATAGGTAGTGAGGTTCTTATTTCAGAGCGTGACTTCAGAAAAGTCCTCTGGTAACTCTGCCATCTTCAGCATCCATGTTCTTGGCCACACACTTGTTCCTTTGCCTATTCTGAAAGTGGGGGCTGTCTCCTAGGTTTCCTGAAAGTACATTTCTACTTTTGTTACATGATCTCCTTTCTGCTTTGCATGATTCAAGAAAAAAAGAGGTAGATGCTTAATCTATGCTGCCATATTCAAACTAATGATACTTTCAAGTGTGTAAAATTTCTGTGTCAATATCTCTTCTTTCTTGCAAGGTACTTTACTTAAGAATTTGTAGTGATATTTTCAAATTTTAGTAGTCCATGAAATTCAAAAGTCTGAAAAGTATAGTTTAAGACAACCTATGGGGTTATTTCCAATTTTAATTTTTTTCAGTGGTAGGCACCCAACAGTTTTACTTCCCACCAGTAGTGGGGAAAAATGAATACAAGCTTCCATTTGTCAGAACAAAGACGTTTTCTGGGGGTAGAACCATGGCTTGGTAAAGCATTCCTTTTGCTTGGCTCCCAAAGGCTCAAAGGCCTGTGTCTATCCTGGCAGAGTCTATAGTCAAGAGACAGTGCTGCTATTGTTTGTTTGATACAATGCCTGGCAGGACTTTAGTTATATTTATTTGAAGTAGCAGAACAAAGCTGCCTCATCGGTGGCCGCACAAACTGCCAGAGCTTTCAATTCATTTGATATTTAATTATACATGTATATATTTGGAGAGAGAGAGGAGGGAGAGGGTATGGTCACTCTCTCATTGACATTGGACTTCATAGATTCATATAAAGCTTGAGTAATATATTGAAGCAAATCAAATGTACAAGAAATATGCGTTTGTAATCAATATTTTAAAGAGATTTATTTTTGTGCAGCTTCAATTGAAAAACATCTCCAGTACATTTCATTTGTTCTGCTTGGTGGGGTACATTGTGTAATTTACAAAAGTTCTTACAATGTATCAAATATATCATACTTGAATTCACACCCTCTACTATTCTCCTTTAGCTACCCCCCACCTCCCCAGTCTCCCCATTACTGGAGTAGTTTCAACAGGTATCATTTTTACATTTATATACATGTGTACACAGTATTTACACCATAATCACCCTTCTATATCCTTTCCCTACCCACTGTTATCAATGACTCTCCCCCACCCCAGGGCAGGACCTAATGTGCCCTCCTATTCTCTGTTTCCATAGAAGAAAAAAGAAAAAATGACATGTTTGCATGTTTCAGATAACTACACAGGGAGTTTCATTGTGACATACCTATGTATATATGTATTATAACTCAAATTGGTTCATCTCCCCTATTTTTCTTCAATCTGCCTTAGTTCCTTTCTTACATTGGTTTCAACCAGCTTAAAAATTCTGTAATCATTCTTCTATACAGTACATTAACCATATTCACCATCTTTACTTCCTTCTTTTCCCCTCCCTCTTTCATATGAGATGTCTCCTTAGCATGACCTGTTTCTCACATATTGCTGTATTTGTGTTAGGTCCACATTCCACATATGAGAAAAAACATGCAGGTTTTGGCCTTCTGAACCTGGCTAACTTCACTTAAGACGATGTTCTCCAGTTCCATCCATTTACTTGTGAATGACAAAATTTCGTTCTTCTTTGTGGCTAAATAAAATTCCATTGTGTATAAATACCACATTTTCTTAATCCATTCATCAGTAGTGGGGCATCTTGGCTGTTTCCATAGCTTAGCTATTGTGAATAGTGCTGCAGTAAACATGGGTGTGCAGGTGCCTTTTTTGTAAGCTGATTCACATTCCTTCAGGTATATCCCGAGGAGTGGAAATCCTAGCTCATAGGGAGATCTGTTTTTAGGTTTCTGAGAAGTCTCCATACTGTTTTCCATAGTGGTGGTACTATTTTATATTCCTACCTGCAGTGTATGAGGGTTCCTTTTTCTCCACATCCTCTCCAACATTTGTGTTTTTTGTGGTTTTGATAGTAGCCATTCTAACAGGAGTGAGGTGGAGTCTTAACATGGTTTTGATTTGCATTTCCTTTATGGCCAGCAATGTTGAGCATTTCTTCATGTCTTTTTTAGCCTTTTGAATGTCTTCCTCTGAAAAAGCTTTGCTCAGTTCAGTTGCTCATTTCTTCATTGAGTCATTGATTTTTTTGGAGTTTAGTTTTTTAGCTCCCTGTATATTCTGGTTTTCTGTCCCTTGTCAGATACATAGCCAGCAAAGATTTTTTTTTCCCATTCTGTGGGCAGCCTCTTCAATTTAGAAATCATTACTTTTATTGTGTAGAAGCTTTTCAATTTCATATAGTCTCATTTATCAATCCTTTGTCTTAGTTGCTAAGCCATTTGAGTTCTATTTAGGAAGTCATTGCCTATGCCTATTAATTTCTGTGTATTCCTTGCTCTTTCCTGCTCTAGCCTCAAAGTTTCAGGTCCTTTAAGGTCCTTACTCCACTTTTAGTTGATACAGAGTGAAAGACATGGATCTAGTTTCAGTTTTCTGAGTGTAGATATCCAGTTTATCCATCAACATTTGTTGAAGAAGCTTTCTCCATTGTACCTTTTTGGCACCTTTGTAAAAAATTAGGTGGGTGTAGCTTCATGGATTCATATTTGGGTCTTCTATTCTGTTCCACTGATCTTCATATCTGTTTTTTGCCAGTACCATGCTGTTTTTATTGCTATGGCTCTGTAGTATAGTTTGAAGTCAGGTAATATGATGATACCTTCAGCATTGCTCTTTTTGCTCAGTATTGCTTTGGCTATTCATGGTCTTTCGTGCTTCCAAATGAACTTTAAGGTTGATTTTTTAATCTCTGTGATGATGTGATGATTGTCATTGGAATTTTGATGGGAATTGCACTGAACATGTAGATTGCCTTTGGTAATATGGCTATTTTCACAGTATTCTACTGTTCCATGAGCATGGGTGATCTTTCCATCTTCTGTAGTCTTCTTTGTTTTCTTTCTTCAGTGGTTTATAGTTTTCCTCATAGAGGTCTTTCATACTCATTGTTTTTTTCCTAGTATTTGATTATTTTTGAGGCTATTCTAAATGGAATTGTTTTCTTATATTCTTTCTCAATCTGTTCATTCTTGGTATATAGAAAAGCTACTGATTTTTGTAAATTGATTTTGTACACTGCTACTTTGCTGAAGCTGTTTATGGTGTCTGGGATGTTTTTAGATAGAATTTTTCAGGTCTTTTAGATATAAGATCATGTCATTTGCATAAGGATGGTTTGATGTCTTCCTTTCCCATTTGGATAACTTTTATTTCTTCTTCCTGTCTTATTGCTCTGACTAAGAATTCCAAGACTATGTTGAGAAATGGGGAGATGGACACCTGTGTCTTGTTCCTGACTTTATAGGAAATGGTCTCACTTTCTTCCCATTTATTATGATGTTTTTATGATGTCATATATTGTCCTTACTATGTTGAAGTACATTCCTTCTATTCCTTGTTTCATTAGAGCTTTTATCATGAAAAGATGTTTAATTTTATCAAAGGTTTTTCTTCATCTATTGAGATTATCAAGTGGTTTTTGTCTGCTTCTATTAATATGCTGTATTACATTTAATGATTTGTATATGTTGATCCATCCCTGCATCCCTTGGATGTAGCCAACTTGATCATGGCACATGATCTTTTTGATAAGCTGTTGAATTTGGTTTGCCAATTATTTATTGAGGATTTTTGCATATATATTTATTAAAGAGATTAACCTGTAATTATCTTTTTTGTCTGGTTTTGGGATGAGTGTAGTACTTCCTTTATGGAATGAGTTTGACCGTGTTCCTTCCCTTTCTACTTCATAGAAAAGCTTATGGAATGTTGGTATTAGTTCTTTAAAGGTCAGGTGGAATTCAATGGAGAATCCATCAGGTCCTGGACTTTTCTTTTTTAGGAGACTCTTTATGGTTGCTTCAATTTCTTTATGCGTTATAGATCTGTTTAGGTGGTTAATATCCACTTGGTTCAGTTTGAATGGTCATATGTATCTAGAAATTTGTCCATTTGTTCTAGATTTTCCAATTTATTTGAATATAGGTTCTCAAAGTAGTCCCTGATGCTTCCCAGATTTCCTTGGTATTTGTTGTTTACCTCCCCTTTTTCATTTTTAATTTTATTAATTTGGATCTTTTCCCCTCCTCATTTTAGTTAGATTTGCAAGGGGTTTCTTAATCTTGTTTATTTTTTTCAAAGAACCAGCATTTTGTTTCATTGATTTTTTTTGTTTGTTTTTTGGTCTTTATTTTGTTGATTTTGGCCCTTATTTTTATTATTTCTCTCCTGCTTGTTTTGGATTTAGCTTGTTTTTGCTTTTCTAGGTGTTTGAGATGTAGCATTAGATCGTTTGTTTGAGATCTTCCTGTATTTTAATATATGCACTCACAGCTATAAATTTCCTCTGAAGTCTGCCTTTGCTGTGTCCCAGAGGTTTTAATAGGTTGTGTTTTCATTTTCTTTAAATTCCAGGAACTTTTTGATTTCCTCCCTTATTTCATTATGACTTACTGATCATTGAGTGATGTATTGTTCAGTCTCTAGTTGTTTGTTTCCTGCTGCTTCTTTTGTTGAGTACTAGTTTTATTGTGTTGTGATCAGGCAGCATGCATGGGGTTATTTCAATCTTATTATAGTTGGTCAGACTTGCTTTGTGCCCTAAGATATGGGCTATTTTGGAGAAAGTTCCATAGCTGCCAAGAAGAATGTATATTGTGCTTTTGCAGGATGGAATACTCTGTAGACATCTGTCAGTTCCATTAGATCTATGCTGTCATTTAGTTCTAGGATTTCTTTGTTGATTTTTTTTGTCTAGATAATCTATCTATTGTTGATAGAGGGGTATTAAAGTATCCCACTACCACTGTGTTGGGGTATATATATATAGCTTTAAGTTCTTTAGTGTATGTTTAAAGAAGTTGGGTACACTGACATTGGGTGCATATAAGTTGATAATTGTTTCCTCTTAATGTGTTTTCTCTTTTATTAGTATGAAGTGACCTTCTTCATCTCTTTTGATCAATTTAAGTTTGAAGTCCACTTTATCTGATATAAGTATTGTTACTCCTGCCTGTTTTGGGGGGCCATTAGCTTGGTAAATCATCTTCTAGCATTTCACCTTAAACTAATGTTTATTTCTGTCAATAAGATGGGTCTCTTGTAAACAACAGATTTCCAGGTCTTCCTTTTTAATCCGATTTGCCAAGCAGTGTCTTTTGATGGTGGAGTTGGGCCTAATGACATTCAGTGTTAATATTGATAGGTGTGTGGTGATTCCTGCCATTTATTAGTTTTTGCTATTTAAGGATTTGAGTGTATGAAGCCAATTCAATGCTAATCTCTGAATACTTGTCTTTTCTTCTTATGAAGTTTAATACTTCCTGTCCTTTCATGGTTATGCTTGTTTTCATCTTCTGTATGTAGGATTCCTTTCATAATTTTCTGTAGTAGTGGCTTGGTGATCATATATTGTTTTAGTTTCTGGTTATCGTGGAACACTTTTTTCCTCCATCAATTTTGATTGATAGTTTTGCTGGGTAGAGTATCCTAGGACTGAAATTGTTTTCTTTCAGTGCTTGAAATACCTTGCTCCATGCCTTTCTTGCTTTTAAGTTTTCTGTTGAGAAATCTGTTGTTATTTTGATGGGTTTACCTTGATCTGTTATTTGTTTTTTCTCTTTTACGGACTTCAATATTCTTTCTCTGTTCTCTGTGCTGGTTTTATTAGTGATAATATGCATGGAGAGTTTCCATTTTGGTCAAGTCTGTTTGGTGTCCTGGAGGCTTCCTACACCTGAATGGACAACTCTTTCTCGAGATTTGGGAAATTTTCTGCTATTATTTTGTTGAATATATTATGTATACATTTGACTTGTACCTCTTCTCCTTCTTCAATGCCCATGATTTTGCAGGTTTGGTCATTTGATGGAGTCACTGAGTTCTTGTGTATTCCTTTCACCACTTTTAAGTCTTTTTTCTAAGGATGCTTCTGTTTTTTTATTTAATATCTATTTTGTCTTCAAGCCCTGAAATTCTGTCTTCCACTTATTCTATTATGGTTGAATGGCTCTCAACTTTTTAAAATTTAATTTAAAGAATTTTTATTTCTAGGATTGACTTTTTTCTGAAATTTTGCATATCTTTGTTAAACTCTTCTTTCATACCTTGTTCTGTATTCTTATTTCATGGCTCTTATATATATATATATATATATATATATAATATCTTTAGTTTCATTTTGGAGTGTGTTGAAGTCCTCTCGAGTTCATTTTGTTATTTCTGTGTCTTGTCAAGTGTTTTTGATCTGCGTTCTCTTGATACTCTTTGGGTTGTTATTGTATATTCTCTTTAAGTTTCCCTTTGAGACCCTTTTTAAGCTCATTGGACATTCTTATCATTATTCCACTGGGGTCAACAATTGAGGATTCATTTCCTTAACTTTCCACTAAATCCTCAGTTGAGTTATTGTTAGTCTTTTGAGGGGTTGTGTTCCTCTGTTTCTTCTTCTCCCCATGTTTCTACTTTTTGCTTTGTTCCTGTGTTGTTGATCAGCTTGTTTGGGGTTTTAATTGCCTGTTATCTTTCCCTTGACTTAATCTCTTTGGTGTAACTGGCTTTCTCATTATCTAGGTTGTTGTACTATTTCTGTTCCTTGACTTGGAGGTATAATTTAGCAATAACAAATTCACAAATTCAATGCCAGACCAGTTATTTACATAATGTATAGAAATCCCCTTGGTGATATTACATGTGAACAGAGGTTATTGGGGGGATAATGGTTGTTTGGGTGAAGATAGATACTTAGGTAGTTAAAAAGATGGCACTAGAGGAGGGAGCAAAAAATGGGTTGGATTAGTAGGGAAGGGGTGTGAGCTGTGGGGGGTATAGGGTAATAAGGTCCTAATATGTATTAAAGTGTAGTTCAGTTGTTGTGGGGTGGGTGCTTTTGTCAGGGATTGCAGAGGGATAGGAAGGATGGGGGTAATGTGTAGTTGGTAAGGTAGACTACCCAGCAAGTGGTGAGTTTGGTGGAGGTACAGGAGGTAGGATGAAAGACAGGTAGAGAAGAGGAAGGGAAGGTGAAGAAAGGAGGAAAGAATGGAAGAAAAGAGCAGAAAAATGTTTGGGAGAGAGAAAAGAAAGTGGGGCAAGAGAGGACTAAACAGATTGATATTTGGATAGAACGGAAGAGGGAGATAAGTAACAGTAGATTGTAGCACAAAAAAGGAAAGAAAACGAAGAAAGTAAAAATAAAGATAAGAAAATTATAGTGATAAAAATAAAGCTACTAAATTAAAAAGGGAAAAAAATCAGTTTAGTGAATATTCTGGACTTTTTCCTCTGACTTCAAACCAGGTGCTGGTTCCTTTGATAGGGGCTTTCTCAGTGTTTTTGTCCCTTCTCAAGGCTGGTGTGCTGGGCTGTTTGGCAATGGATGTTGGGCCTCCTTATTAGACAGCTTTGGGTTGAGCCCAGCTTTTCCTTGGTTTGATGGGCTATCTAGTGAAGCTGGTCTTGCCAGGAGGCTGGTTTGTGAGCAGTTGCTGGTCCCTTCTGCCTACAGGGCATGCTGCAATTGAGCTTTTTCGATCACTCACTGTTCAGCTCACTACCAGATTCCCCAAGGAGGTCAAAAATGATGTAGATTTTACCAGGAAGTGGCCGTGTCATTCTACCACTGCTTAGGCTCTGGCAGCTCAGACTCTTCCCCCCAATAAGCAAATACCGCTCAGTGTTGTGTTCCTCCCACATTCCCACAAGTTAAACTCAATGTTCTGCCTCACTCCTACTCTGGGAGATCAGCTCAGCGTTTTGCCCCACCACTGTCAGACAGAGGTGAATTATGCTTTTTGTTAATGGTGAACAGTTTTGTTCAGGGGTACAATCTGCCTACCAGCTGCACTGAACTATATGTCTCTCTTGAGGGTGGGGATCTGTCATGCTCGCCTGGAGGGGTTGCAGATTCACTTTGGTGAAATTAGGTCAGGTCTGGTGGGGTTCAGGCAGGCTATGTCCACACAGTTCGGGTCCAGGGTGTGGCAGAATCTAGGTCAGTTTTTCCAAGTGGAAAAGAGGAAGCAAGGAGAGAGAGAGAGAAGGGGAAATGGCTTTCCTCTGGGCAGCCTGAGTGCCGTGCTGGTCCCAGCTCACACCAAGACTTCCTCAGCTGTTACATGCAATTAAAAGCTATTTTAAGGGTCGGTCATTGAACTTTATGTGCACCCTGTGTATTGGCGGTAATTTAGTTAGCTAAAAACTCAGAATTATCCAATTCTGGATACAATGAATCTGAAGTATTTTTCTGATATATGGAGCTCAGGGTTTCTGGGTCCCTCAGCTATTCGCCATCTTGGACTCTCTTCCCCAATGCATTTGGAATGAATTGATTCATCTCCTCCCCCAAAAAATTTTGCAAAATTTTCACTACATTTCAGTTGTATACAGTGTGGTCTGTATGTAGGTATATTTGGATGCCTCTAATACTTTGGAAATCCTCTAATATTGGTATCAATCTTTTGGTAGAAAAGGCCAAATTACTTATTGACTTGAGATAAGAACAATCAGGCCATGTGCTAAAGCCCTGACTTCCTTGTGTTGCAAATGATTTCAACATTTGCGACGAATCAATGGTCCAGGAGGAGTGCCTCTTGGGAAGTGTCTAAAGGTACTTAAACAAGCATGGTGCTCCGATGCTTGTTTTTTGAGCAGTGTTTGTATGAGCAGTCTATTTTGCAATCACAGAATGAGATATTAGGTGCTTCTAGTTCCTTCAGACACTAGAAAACTGTACAATTAACCCATGGTAAGCAAATTTGGAGAGCATTTTCCCACAAACTTATTACCAAATTTGCTATATACATTGAACAAATGTACCTTTTTTGAGACCAGAATATGAATATCTGCTCTTATGGACATCAATTTCATAGTATCAAGGAGAAAGTCAATAAAAAGCCATTAAATTTGATGAGAAAATTGTTTTTTGGAACTTTTACATGTGTTATCTAATTGCATCCTTAAGTAATTGATACAGTTCAGAGCATAATTCAATTAGTGTATATTAGCTGGCCTATGTTGTCTCCACTCTAGTATTACCTCAACAGAAATAGAGTTAGCCACCTGAAGCTTTGGAGTAAACAGGAATCTAGTAAAGGAATTCAAGTGATCCTAAAGGATGCTTCAACCAGGATCTGTGAAATTTGACTGGTTTGATCTATTTCCCAAGCTGTTTCAATAGACATAATCATAAAGCCAGGACTCTTTATTTTGTTAAAGCCCCAGTTAATGCAAAGCCTCTGGCATATCCTGTCCGTTCTTACCTCTGCTGCACTTAAGTACTAAAGTTGCTTTCTTTCCTAATTTAAACACATTTCTATCATTTGTTGGCTCTTTCTGCACAGGAATGCCTATGGAGTGAATTAAGTTCAACCCAGAGTACTCCCATTGATAACCAGCACATGGGTATTTTAGTTTTCACTTTTAGTGGGGAAAGGATGGGTTGTTACTCTTTTACCCATTTTTTTTAACCCATCCAACTACTTACAACTTCAGTTAAATTTCCCAGATTTAGAATAGAATTATTCTGATCAAATGTGGCCTTTTTATTTTTAGATAAATCTTTTTTGTAAGTTAAACGTTTTTCAGTTTCCAACTTTGTTCAGCTATGCAACTGTTTCTGATTCTCAAAAGTGGATACAAAGTGGCTTAACCCCCTTCCATACCTTCAGGGCTAATCAAGGTTTTTCTCCCAATAATTTAGAATCTCGAATAAAACTACAATAGTAGTTCACCTTACCACCAGTTCTCTAAAAGAGAGTTTTACAAATTTCCATTGTTGAGACCCTCTTGAATTATATTAGTTTATGATCTTCCAGAGATTTGGTTCAGCATTTCCTTGAATTCCAGAGCTATCCAAGCATGCTTCCACTACATTCTCATTTGATTTGAGTTAGCCATTGTCTATTTTGATTACTTGTAACCAAATACATCTAAAATAACACATCTACTTGTTCTTGATATGGTTTCCTATCCTGCTAAATAGAGCTAAACAACACAACAGTGCCTCTTATCCTTCTTATTTCCTTAAATCCCAGGGCCCAGAGTTTCCCCTAAGTTTTTACCTCATGTTCTGGTCATTACAGTGTTTCAAGAACCAAATATCCTCCCCAGGAGAATACTCCAAAACCACCAAGGCAGCTCCGATGGTGCTGCCTCTTTAATATCGCCTGCAACTCGGACGGACCTAAAGCAAGAACAGGCTTTTATAATCTTTCCCTCACAGAAGGCTCAGAACCTCAGGCACTGTCACAGGTTAGAGAAGACAAATGGTAGTGACACTAGATTATTCCCTTCCTAGACTCTTCATTTCTTTTACAGCTTCATTACATGACATTAAATAGGGCCCTGTCTATGGAAAAAGTTTTAAGTATAAAAGTGTATGAATAATATTGTTCAGTTCATCGATCTACCATTTGATCCAGCAATACCACTCTTGGGGATATACCCAAAACACTATGACACAGGTTACTCCAAAGGCACATGCACACCCATGTTTATTGCGGCACTATTCACAATAGCCAAGTTATGGAAACAGCCAAGATGCCCCACCACTGACGAATGGATCAAGAAAATGTGGTATTTATACACAATGGAATTTTATGCAGCCATGAAGAAGAACAAAATGTTATCATTGGCTGGTAAATGGATGGAATTGGAAAACATCATTCTGAGTGAGGTTAGCCTGGCCCAGAAGACCAAAAATCATATGTTCTCCCTCATATGCGGACATTAGATCAAGGGCAAACACAACAAGGGGATTGGACTTTGAGCACATGATAAAAGCGAGAGCACACAAGGGAGGGGTGAGGATAGGTAAGACACCTAAAAAATTAGCTAGCATTTGTTGCCCTTAACGCAGAGAAACTAAAGCAGATACCTTAAAAGCAACTGAGGCCAATAGGAGAAGGGGATCGGGAACTAGAGAAAAGGTTAGATCAAGAAGAATTAACTTAGAAGGTAACATACACGCACAGGAAATGAACGTGAGTCAACACCCTGTATAGCTATCCTTATCTCAACCAGCAAAAACCCTTGTTCCTTCCTATTATGGCTTATACTCTCTCTTCAACAAAATTAGAGATAAGGGCAAAATAGTTTCTGCTGGGTATTGAGGGGCTGGGGGAAGAGGGAGGGAGCGGAGTGGGTGGTAAGGGAAGGGGTGGGGGCATGGGGGAGAAATGACCCAAGCCTTGTATGCACATATGAATAATAAAACAATAAAAAATATTGTTCAGTTGTCCTGAAGTCCCTTAATAAAACCAGTTGCTCATTATTATGTCCAATGAAAAATAGCACTGAGTGATTTAGGTATATACTGGTCCTGGTTCACTCAATAATGCAGTTCTGAACCACATTGGCTGAAGGTATTTAAACGATCCATATTATTCACATTGTATGGATTTGATAAGCATCCACTACAGATTGTGTCTTCTCAAGCTTGTGTGTGAGTGTCCAGTATAAAGACTAGGCACTGATATGATACCTCTACACTGTCTGGCTCTTGGCTCTGATCTGCACAGTGATGGCATTTCTAGGCTTTTCTTTCTATATAGAAAGAAAATGGCTTCTAGAACTCCAGATTTATATTCTTGTAGTTTATGACTGTCACAAGGAAGTATTTCCTAATAGCAATAGTTTGACCCAAATCTTGAGCTGGCAACTCATTGTCCCGAATAAGGTCAGGTGCCCATCTCTGAACCAGTTATTGCTGCACTGATGCAGAATATGCTTATTGGTTTCATTCTATGTCACGTTATCTTCCCAGAAGTAGGGATTAGGTCAGCCCAATTCAAGTCATGAAACAAGTGGGAAGAAGAGATTTAGATACCACACAGTCAAAAGCAATCAATTGAAAGTAAATGTGGGGGCAGGGGGATAAAGTGGGAGAATCCTTTGTTCTATAGGAAAAAAAAATGTTCTTGATGTACCAAGCACCAATCAAAATTCTGAAGCTGTTTATCTGCAGAAGCATTTTTGTCATGGTGGTTACAACTGTTTTTGTTAATAACATATGTGTTTATGTAAGTATATATAGATATAGCTGGTATAAACTCAACACATATATACATATACATGTGCACAAACATTATATGTGCAACACATATGTACAGATAGGCACACATATAAAACCTATATCTTAGGTAATTAATTAATTATTCTTGTACCTCATTCCTCTAACATAGGATTTGTACTTTTCTCAGGCAAGTAGCTAAACTTTACTGTGTTCCTATACTTCATATATTGTGTATTAAGTATTTTTTCACCCAGTCAAACAAACTGTCAAAAGACATAGAAACAATTTTATCATTGGTGTGATGTGTTTCAAAAATCTACAAATAAATGTATACATTCAAATATGTTCTATATAAACACAAATGTACACATATGTGAATTGTATATGTCACTTTAAGGCAGTGTGTGTATGTGTGTGTGTGTGTGTGTGTGTGTGTGTGTGTGTATGTATGGTGGGGATAGTATAGCCAAAGTAACTACATTATAGGACAATTACTAGGGGAAAAATCTTTGCTGTTCCTTTTCCATATGGGAAGAATTTGCAAGCTGTTGGTTGACTAAATCACCCTCCCAATTCCACTCTGAACATTTTGTTTACCTGGAGCTAAACAGATTGCTAAGAAGGTTCTTAGCAATCTACCAGACATTTCTACGTGCTCTAGTTAATTTGCTTCACAGTCACTCATTTACTAACATGTCAAGCAATCTTGAGATATTTTTAGGACCACTACTTCCAAGAAACCAAACTATATTTCAAGATTTATATTACTTATTACCAGAAATTAGAAAAGCACATTTTGCCCAGAGACAAGGAAGAAGAATTTTGTTTCTCCCCCCACTCTTCTGGGAATAATTATATTTACCTTTTTCCCCTTCTTATAAAGTCTTCTCTAGCTTAATCCATTTCGATCTTGATTCAGCTGAATATTCTTAAATTTCTATTTTCTACTGAGGAATACAATAGTGGCCCAATTCCTGATACAAAACCATGTGTGATATTTTGATGTTAAAAGATCTCAACTACAAAGATTTTTTTAACCCATTTTAGATCACAGTATCATCTCTCTTTTTTGCTTTCTCTAGCCCTAAGAGATAAAAGATGAGGTGAGGCAAACTTTCGTGGAGTCCCATAAGTGTTTTCTCTGAGTTTATTTCAATCCTAATGTTTATAGGAGATGGTTTTAGGTTAACCTGAATATTGCTCTCAATTCCAAACCTTCCCACTGGGTTCTGTGTATGCTGACTCTGTTACTGACCAGGTAGGTTGCATTAAACCAAATCACATTGCTGAAGTTGAATGCCCACCTCCTTTGGCACATCATGCACTCATGTGCCCATTTGTGATGACCCTGGGAAAGTATAGATTTGTACTTTCACTAGTGTAGGTTTGCTAATCACTGTGACTAAGAAAGAACAACTGGGAAGGAAACTGTGGGGAGTATTTAAGCACCAAATTTAAATGCAATCTTTTAAGATTCCAGAAAGGAAAGAAAAAAATGCAACCATCATTATTTTACATTAATAAATAGAATGAGGAAATGAATATAAAAACACCTAGAATCGAATATTTGACTACCTGCATGTAAAATGATTTTGGATTCATTTTTTTCTTCAAACATGGTTAGTGTAGAAATGTTGGGGAAAAGGACAGAGTAAAAAGAATAGGTAGAATTATCTGGATAAGCTATTTTCCATATTTTCTAATTACTGAGAGATCAAGCTCACATTTTACTAGAAGTCTATCCATGTAAATATACACATTTTCTTCCCAATAGTTTCCATTTCAAATATTTATTGACTTAATTTTAACTGAAGAGAAAAGGATATGTTCATAGTACAAATTATTATCTTTATGCATTCTGATACACATATTTAGTACTTTTTCCTTTAGAAATACTCTAACGTTCAAATTCAACAAATACTTATAAGAATTTGATTAGCAGAGATAGACAATACAATCTGATCTGGATTTATTACTGAGAATGATATGATACAA
This sequence comes from Castor canadensis, assembly GCF_047511655.1. NCBI lineage: Eukaryota > Metazoa > Chordata > Mammalia > Rodentia > Castoridae > Castor > Castor canadensis. The sequence continues at coordinate 129,734,528 of NC_133393.1, read as the reverse complement.
ATTATATACTGAAGAAGAACAGCAACATTTATGGCTTCTATAACTGTACTGTTTTGCAGCATTTGTGGACACATGCAATGCACTTAAGCTTTAGAAAAACCTAGTAGAAGGAATAGGTTCAGTGCTATTTTTATCTCTGTTTTATAGAAGTAGAAACTAGAGTGATTTGCCCTAGGCTATATGTTTAGGAAGTGGTGGAATCAAGTTACAATGCACATTTTTAAAGTGAAAGTCATGCTTTTTCCATGACACCATGCGACTGGTCAAATAACAACTCAAGGTCATCACATGCTTGAAGAGGCAACTATTGGTAGTACAGCTGTTCAGAGATGAGAAATCTTCACAGTGGGCTGAACAGATGGAGGTGTACAGCTTTTAAGAAGCTAGCTGCTCATTCTAAACACTGGCTCTGAACTTGAATGATTCCAACAGTGAGTGCCACTGGGTCTATAAACAGGATATGTTTTGAAAGAGATTAAGAAGAGAAAATATTCTAGGGTAAAGAATACACAAAGCATGAGAATGGGTGAAGGAAAAACAAGCTTAAATGGAATGGAGGATTCAAATAGAGAAGAAATGTATTCAAATAGTGATGGATGACATTGAAATGGAAGTTCTGGCCTCATTGTACTGGATTTTGAATATAGACTAAGGAGATTAGTCTGGCATCATCCATTATAATTCCCTGCTATGGTAGAAATAAACTATTCCTGAGCTATAGAATATGATAGCCTCTGGCTACAGTGACTACTGAGCATTGGAAAGGTGGCCAGTGCAACCGAACAATTACATTTTTAGTTTTAATTAACTTAAGTTTAAGTAACTGTATGAGGCTGATGATTTCTGTTTTAGATAGCACAATATCTGTATAATTCTCAGAAAAAAGTCACTAAAAACTATTCAATTGAAGATTATCAAGTGAATGCTATGTTTCAGTAGATTAAAATACTTGTAATTTTTGTCTCTCAGGAAACACTGAGAACAGTTTAGTTGAGATTCTTTGTATCAATGCAGATTTGAATGGGGAAAGGCCTCATATGGAGAGCGAGATGACAATAAAAGTGAAAGTAAGAGAAATTATGAGGATGCAGTGTATCTTATAAGTGTACTTTTATCAGATGTAAGACCAGTTTTCCTTTGTTAGAGCCTGAGGGACAATGAAATAATTGAAAGCAAAAGTAGACTAATAAATAGAGATTTTAAGGTAAAGACAATTTGAGTTTTTTAAAGTATTGGCATAGTATGGAGGGGAGAATTTGTTAAATGTCATTGAAAACAGTGCACCAACTTTGGGGTGCTTTACAAGTGCAGGAAGCAATGAATTTAAAGTACCTGGTTGGAACTGTCAAGGAGTATAGAGCAGAGCTAGCAATCCTCTCCAAGAGGAGTGCTTGTTCACTTCCACCATTACTATTTATGTTCCAAAAGAATATGAGAAATAAGACAGAGAAAAAAGAAATGGAAAGAAGAGGGGGTCTTACAAGGGAAGCAGGTTCAGCTTCTATAAAGCTTGCATCAATAGACTGCTGTAAATCAAATCTTGAAATATGAAATGTTCATCAGTTTGTTTTTAGGTCTATGGATGAATGAGAGTAAACCTTTATATGCTGTGGTATTAAATTCTGTTGGAGCTGGGGAACACATTTGTTCAAGGTACCATAGCAGGTACTGGTATCACTGCAGGATAATTTTTTGCCCTAATGTAGACTACAGTCATTTGGGAGGGTGGGGGTCAAGGATGGAAGGAAAATAACTACACTGTGATGACGAATGTATCGAGTTACTTTGTTCTGTTTGAGCATAAAGGAGAAGAAAGAAATGGAAATTTATGAAAAATATTAGAGAAAATGATAGTCTTACATGTTGACACCTAAAGCAGTGAAAGCACTTTCAGACCTACACAAGACATCAAGGAAATGATAATGAACAAAGTAGGTTCTTTACTATGAAGCTTAGATTTTAGGGGGAAAGACAGTAAACAAAAATAATTAGGCTGGGAGCAGTCACTCATCCTACAATTCCAGCTACTTGGGAGTTGGAGATCAGGAGGAGCATGCTTAAAAGTCAACTTCGGCAAAAAGTTAGGTACAGCCCCCCATCTCCAGAAATGAGTATCCTAGTATTGTCCTTTGAATTTATGGAAGAATTTCTAACATGCTGTGTTCCACAATATGGCTGTATGCAATTCATAATGGAAAAAAAGTAGGGAATAAATGTTCAACCTTGGTACAGAGCCTTCTGATCAAACTTTACTCTGTCCGAGGATATTCAAAGTAGGAAGATCTGCCATGGTCCTTAGTTGTGGTGGATGTGCCAGGAATTATGAGGTCCAGTTAGCCATCTAGGTTCCGACTTAAAGCTGGATCTTCCTTGTTAACCTTTAGTGATATAAATGCGATTTTATTCTCCATCAGCAGATTCATGTCCTATATCTCCATTCACAACTTGGATAAGGTACAGATGCGTTTCTTTAGAGGTGACATTTAAAATCAATAACACTTCTGTGAATAAATGAATAAAAAATAAAAAAATCTTAATCACAAAAAATTAAAATAAATAAAATCAATAACACTTAAGTTGTCCGTGAGAAGAAGAAATGGAGGAAAGCAAAGATGTCTCAGAAGGAGTTCTTGTATTTTGTATAAAGGAGATGAACAAAGGAAAGAACTCAGTCAATTAAATAGAGAGTGTTTGAATGAGAGGTGGGAGACACTACAGAAAGGCAGAGACAGCAAAAAGGAAGCTCAGGAATGTTGAGAGAGCCAAGTTCATTGAGTAAGAGGTTTAAGAGGATGACAAATAATAAAGGCAATTCTGTGTTCTGATATCTTCTCAATTAAGAATATGTGCAAATCTCAAAACAGATTGAAATACACTGCCATTGTTCATTGCTAGAATATAATCACTATAGAACCGAGTCTAAGATATTCTGGTCATGACTGTGTCCCATTCATTTTGAGAGCCTGGATCCTGCTTGGCATTGAGCAATGTGTTTACAGAATAAATGGTGTTATTTTTACTTACCACACTCTTGAGGAGATATTTTTTCTTTTTCATCTTTATAAGGAAAAAAGGCAAGATATTTGACCAAGATCACCAAGTTAAGTTAATGTAAGAAACAGACCTCTTTTAATTGGTACTATGTTCTATTTGGTGGCAGAAAGACACATCTCACTTCCTTTGCCTCCTCTAGTTTGTTCCAATGTCAATTTCATAATAAGACATGCTGGTCATTCCATTTAAAACTACTCTTGCCTGAATCTTTACAGCATTTACTCTTATCTAATATGCTATAACATTGATATACTTGTTGCATTTCTATTCTACTGTTCATGCAGAATGTGAGTTAGGTAGAGCTGTTTTTCTCAGTTTTGTTCACAGATATGTTCCAGATGCTTTCAAAAAGTGACTGGAATTAAGTAGATATTTACAAAGATGTATTTGTTGAATGAGTTCAAAGTTACAACTTTTTGGAACCATAAGAAAATAAAATGGGCAACTTTTTTTAGCCACAAAGTTCAATTAGGATTTAGAAAATATGTAACTGTGGAATTTTTAACTGTTCACTGTTGTAAAATCCCTGAATCTAAGCAATGATTAGAAACATTAGTGGTACAACTACTTCATTGTACACAGAACTATTTGGTGGAAAATGACTTAAACATTATATATGTTAACATATGTAAAGTAGATAGAGACTGATTTTCAAAACATTATTCATACATGTGTGACTTTAATTAGGAAGGTATAATAGATACATTATGAATTTTCATGAAGAAAAAAGCCAGTGCCTGAATCTTACACAAAGAAAAATATGGGTTTCCTTTTCCAGAATCTATAAAACCTAAGTTTTCTTCAGATAGAATTTCCTCAGAAATAGCAAATGAAACTCTAAACCATAAAGTCAATAAGCTTTCACCACCAATTTTAACACTGGCAATTCAAAGTTTATAAAAAATACTGTAATTTCACATTTACTTTTTTCACAGAATATACATGAAAATACTTCCTCTAAGTTACTGTTTTGTGCATGTATTTTTTAAAGATACACATTTGTTACAAGTACATTCTTGAAGACATTCATCTTTTTTGTTTCTTTTCAGTTACTGTCAGCTGTAAGCCTTCTAAGACTTGATTTCTTTAACATCAAAAAGTAATTCAAGAAACACTTTTTACAAAAATTCATAGAAAATAGTTGTGATTATAATTCTATATGAAATTCTTGTAGATAATTTCCTTCCATGTATAACAGATTTTTCCATCTTTTAAACATACTAAAATAATAATCATTTCACTAGCATTTCCACTTAGCTCCTAGAGCACTTACGTCTTATACAATAAAATAATTACTAAATGTTTTGTTATTCTTTTTCATGTCCCCAGGTATTTGAAATGTCCTTGAAGACAACAAACTACTTTACTGAAATATCTTACTTCCCCCTTTATTGTTAAACATAAAACAGACATTCAACAATATTTGATTTAATAATTAGATATTAGTTTAAATGCCATCCACTCAATGAAAATATCTATAAGTACTTATATAAGAAAGTTTAGGTTTCTTTGTGAAATTGCTGAATGAATATATATAGCTTTAATCATTCAAAGTCACATAAGCAGATGTATGCATATATATATCCAACTATTTGCTAATGTGTTAGAAATAGCATAAATTTTCACAGTATTTTTGAAGTATCATCATCGTCATAGTACAAATGGAATAAGACTGAGAGAAGCACAATTAATTATCTAAGTCTTACTGATGGTACAATTAAAGTTGAGATTTAAATGCATAGCTTTCAAATACTATAATTTCAATCATCTTTCCAAAATAATAGCGGTGACTCTTTACATGCATATTCTAACTTCAGAAAAACAGGTGCGTGTTAAAGATGTATGTATAGAACATACTAGTGCATGTTATTTATAACAGAGTACCCTCTGTGTGTAAGTGAGCAACTCCAAATGAATGCACAGTGATGTACACCTGGGTACAGGGTTGGCTTTTGATATATATATGAAGTAAGAGTGAGAGAGTTTTGAATTCCAACACTTTCTAAAGTGGCTTCTACTTGGGACAAAATATAGTGATTATTTTTAATAATAAGGAGAGTCAAATACTTTTTAATTCATCATCCACACCTTTGCATTCACTTTTAACTATGTTACTCTCTTGAATCTCAAATTAGTAATTTTGTTTTTGTTGGGACTGGAGTTTGAACTTAGGGCTTCAGGCTTACAAAGTAGGTGCTCTACTGCTTGCGACACACTGCCAATCCATTTTTGCTTTGGTTACCCTGAAGAGGATGGTCTTGAGAATTATTTTCCCTGGCTGGCCTTAAACCATGATCCTTCTGTTCTCAGCTTCACAAGTATCTAAGATTACAGGTGTAAGTCACTGGCACCCATTACTAATATTTTGATTTACTGCTTAGCAATACAAAAAACTCATGTGTAAATTCAAGTCCAAACTATTTAGGGTATTCAATATTTGCCATGTGATAGGCACGTATATGATAGTCAAACATTTAATTTACTGAGTTAAGGCTCTGTGATGATTTTCTCTGAAACCATGACCACTAGGTCAGTTAAAGTGCTCCTTCCAAACACTGGGAATTATATTGCTGACTCAAATGATCTTACATCAGGCTGTCTAAACAATTCTTCCTTTGGCTGTTTGGCATCTCTAGTTTTATTGCACCTTCACAAATTGGGAAAGTCAAGTTCAATGTTCATATGTACACATTCATCCCATTAGTATCCTCTATAATAAAATATCAAAGCTTCATGATACATAAACTCCTCTATACAAAGGAAAATTTGTGGGATAAAATCTTAGAATTTCTGTTAGTTATTACAAATCACAATTGAAAACGTTCACTTTTGGGTGTGCTCTTTGGCCACTGGCACATCATGTATCCTTTCATAATTGTTGATTTGTCTTCTTCAATTCTCAGAAAATAAGCAATGAGAGGGGTGTAGTTTACATCACTGGAATGGGACAATGGCTATAATCTGCAATCTTCTATTTTGTTTCAAGTGTTCAAGGGCAAATTTCAGTTTAACTTGCCTGTTTTCCCTTTCTCTTAGTACAAAGCTGTTTTGATTACAGGAGGGGTGGAGGCGGTGGTTGTGGTGGTGTGTGTGTGTAGGAGGGGTTGGTAGGAGTATAAGAGGCAGTGTATATGAACTGTATTTGTTAATCTGCTTATAAACCAAACAGATTTTCCAGCTGAAATTTGGCCAGTGTTAATTGTACATGCAGAATTCACGCTGGGAAAATCTCCTTGGGGGAAAAAAAGACAGCACAGGCGGCCTATTATGTAAGATGTTTATTTTCATCCAATCCAACCCACCATAGGCAGTACAGAAAATAGGCCAGCACTTCTGACCAGTGACATCACCTCATCATCAGGAGAGAGCAGGAACAGCTGGTCACCATGCTGTTGATAAAACAGATAATTTCCTTTCACACTTGTTTTCTTGTGGAAACCTTTATTCCTGGAGATGGTGATCTCACCTCCTTTTGATACTTACTTCTTCAGATTCTGTATTAACAGTAAAACTACCTGAATTTCAGTTCTTGTAAAATAGACATAAATACTCAATGCAGTCTGTAAACTGTAAAGGATTGAATCATTAAAAGGACATTGACTATCCTAAAGAAATTGTGGTGGCAGGAGAGGGGGTGAAACCAAGTATGATATATTTGATACATTGTAAGAACCTTTGCAAATGCTACAATGCACTTCCACCCAGTACCACAATAATTAAAAAAAAAGAAAAGAAAGGAAATTGTGGTGGGTTGAAGGACAATTGTTTTTGTTTTCTTTTTGGGGTACTGGGGTTTGAACTCAGGGCCTCAAACTTGCTACACAAACACTCAACCACTTGAGCCACACCTAGAGCCCCCATCTTTATATTTCATCTTAGGCAGAATTTGATTTTGCATTGAATAATTGCTTTGCAGGATACCTCCTTTACTTTACATACCATTCTGGCAGGTGGGCATCACAATTATTTCACACATGGTAACAATTAATTGTCTAACTTTTAAACATTGACTTTGGAATTAAAAAAGAAAATCAGGACTATAAAATAAGTGCAGTATTGAGGGGTACTCGGGGGGAAGTAAATGGAGGAGGTGAAGGTGAGGGAATATGGTTGATGGGTTTCATACACATATATGAAATTGAATAATGAAACCTTTTACAATTGCTTTAAGTGAGGTGAGAAGGGGAATGTGTTGGGGGCTGGGGAGAGGTGGAGGCAATCTAAACAATGTACAGTGTAAGGCTATTGGGAATTGGCACAATGAATCCCTCCTGTGCAATGAATATATGCTAATAAAAATGAACAAAAAATTAGACTTGAGGTGTGGCTCAAGCAGTAGAGCACCTGCTTTGCAAGTACAAAGCCCTGAATTCACACCCCAGTTCTGCAATAAATGAATAAAGAAATAAATAAAAAACTTATACTGAGACCTTTAAAAAGTGTTTTAAGATGTGCATAACCTATGCTAAAATACAAATGTCTTCAAAATTCATACAGAATAAAGTCAGTGTGATCATGCATGTGTGGTTTTTTTCTATTAATTCAAAATTAAAAGACAACTAAAATCATGATCCTATATATAAGGCTAATCTAGCTACTTAGAGAGTGTACATTAATTTTAAAAAAACAACCATTTTCATGACAGCTTTGAAAAATGATTTATTTCTGTAAAGGGACAATCTTTAGAAACATTCTAATTCACCCACTTATTAATAAACACTGGATTTGTCTATTCATGTTTCATTCTCCCTCTAGAGGCAATCAGTGAGTATTACAAGTGAAACTTCAAAAAATACACAAATGTACCAATAGTTCTGATTTAAATACAAACACAAGACTAATTCCTTGATTTCATTTTTAGTCATCCTAACTCAGTGAAAGAAGTTATTACCTTAAGTAGCTCTAAGTTTGCAGCATATTTTTTTAAATACAGTGTCAGTATCTTAATAGGTCTTCTTATATTTTTCTTGTTTTAACAAAATCAAAATCTTACGCCCATATGTATTGTTAGGAAGGATTGAAATACTAAAAGCTAGAATAATAGCTTATAATGTAATGAATCATGTGCATTTGTGGCTCCAACAGTCTGATTAGTGTGTTTGGAGATTTGCTTTGCATCTGCTCTGTGGTCATTGGGGTTGCAGGATGGCATTTAATGTTGAAAATTGAATATCACAATGAAAAGTGGCTTAGTAACCTGCAGATGGGACAGTGTGATATTAGGGTTTGGACAAAAGTATTCATAAGCATTCAGCTCAAAGATGGATATGGGAAAGGGTCCTTCGTTCTTACAATGTATCAAATATATCATACTTGAAAATTATTTGGCTCGAGCTGAGAGGTATAAACATAAAAAAAAGAACAGCAGAAACTTTCCAGAGAGTCCCTTGTTTCTTGATATATCCTTGTCTATGCTCTTACTCTAAATTTAAGAGTCATGGCATGATTTTTTACCCTCAAAATATTGTTGTAGGACTTGCAGAAATGCCAGTCGTGGGTGGACAATCAGAAAGACAGAAATCTGTAGTTTTGTGTCTCAGTGTGGGATGTGTGGCTGTGTTTGTGAAGGAATGTAGAAAAAAAGGGACTTCTTGACCTAGAAAGAAACTTAGCATATAAGTTTAAAAGGCACACTATAGCAACATATCATCACGTGTATTCTGTCTGCATTTCAAAAGCCTAGAAAATTATTAATGAAGCTATTTCTCCTGAAAATAGTTAAGGTGAGATTAAGCAGGACTTTAGAAACTTCCTTTCTTTACATTGTTTCCGTGAAAATATTTCAATTGATAATAAACATGGCAAATTTTCATAAGGTGAAAAGTAACCATTTCTCTCTTCCAAAGTCTATTATCTCAGCTACACCCATCAAAGATTCTCACTACACAATTTATTTTATCATCATCAGGTTTTTCTAGCCATGATGCATATAAAAATATGAATATATGTGCATTCATACACATGTATACATGTTTGATTCTTTTTATTTTCAGTAGCTGTCTTCTATAGATTCTTTGGGAACACAGAGTTAGTGAGTCCTATGCCATTGCTCTTTTTTTTTTCTTTTATTATTCATATGTGCATACAAGGCTTGGTTCATTTCTCCCCCCTGCCCCCACCCTCTACCTTACCAGCCACTCCCCCCCACCCCCTCAATACCCAGCAGAAACTATTTTGCCCTTATTTCTAATTTTGTTGTAGAGAGAGTATAAGCAATAATAGGAAGGAACAAGGGTTTTTACTGGTTGAGATAAGGATAGCTATACAGGGAGTTGACTCACATTGATTTCCTGTGTGTGTGTGTTACCTTCTAGGTTAATTCTTTTTGATCTAACCTTTTCTCTAGTCCCTGGTCCCCTTTTCCTATTGGCCTCAGTTGATTTTAAGGTATCTGCTTTAGTTTCTCTGCATTAAGGGCAACAAATGCTAGCTAGTTTTTTAGGTGTCTTACCTATCCTCACCCCTCCCTTGTGTGCTCTCGCTTTTATCATGTGCTCAAAGTCCAATACCCTTGTTGTGTTTGCCCTTGATCTAATGTCCACATATGAGGGAGAACATACGATATTTGGTCTTTTGGGCCAGGCTAACCTCACTCAGAATGATGTTCTCCAATTCCATCCATTTACCAGCCAATGATAACATTTCGTTCTTCTTCATGGCTGCATAAAATTCCATTGTGTATAAATACCATTTTCTTAATCCACTCGTCAGTGGTGGGGCATCTTGGCTGTTTCCATAACTTGGCTATTGTGAATTGTGCCCCAATAAACATGGGTGTGCAGGTGCCTCTGGAGTAACCTGTGTCACAGTCTTTTGGGTATATCCCCAAGAGTGGTATTGCTGGATCAAATGGTAGATCAATGTCTAGACTTTTAAGTAGCCTCCAAGTTTTTTTCCAGAGTGGTTGTACTAGTTTACACCCCCACCAACAGTGTAAGAGGATTCCTTTTTCCCCGCATCCTTGCCAACACCTGTTCATGGTGTTGCTAATGATGGCTATTTAAACAGGGGTGAGGTGGAATCTTAGCGTGGTTTTAATTTGAATTTCCTTTATTGCTAGAGATGGTGAGCATTTTTCCATGTGTTTTTTGGCCATTTGAATTTCTTCTTTTGAGAAAGTTCTGTTTAGTTCACTTGCCCATTTCTTTATTGGTTCATTAGTTTTGGGAGAATTTAGTTTTTTAAGTTCCCTATATGTTCTGGTTATCAGTCCTTTGTCGATGTATAGTTGGCAAATATTTTCTCCCACTCTGTGGGTGTTCTCTTCAGTTTAGAGACCATTTCTTTTGATGAACAGAAGCTTTTTAGCTTTATGAGGTCCCATTTATCTATGCTATCTCTTAGTTGCTGTGCTGCTGGGGTTTCGTTGAGAAAGTTCTTACCTATACCTACTAACTCCAGAGTGTTTCCTACTCTGTATCAACTTTAGAGTTTGTGGTCTGATATTAAGATCTTTGATCCATTTTGAGTTAATATTGGTATAGGGTGATATACATGGATCTCGTTTCAGTTTTTTGCAGACTGCTAACCAGTTTTCCCAGCAGTTTTTGTTGAAGAGGCTGCTATTTCTCCATCGTATATTTTTAGCTCCTTTGTCAAAGACAAGTTGGTTATAGTTGTGTGGCTTCATAGCTGGGTCCTCTATTCTGTTCCACTGGTCTTCATGTCTGTTTTTGTGCCAGTACCATGCTGTTTTTATTGTTATTGCTTTGTAATATAGTTTGAAGTCAGGTATTGTGATACCTCCTGCATTGTTCTTTTGACTGAGTATTGCCTTGGCTATTCGTGGCCTTGTGTGTTTCCATATAAATTTCACGGTAGATTTTTTGATCTCTTTAATGAATGTCATTGGAATTTTGATGGGAATTGCATTAAACATGTAGAATACTTTTGGGAGTATCGACATTTTTACTATGTTGATTGTACTAATCCATGAGCATGGGAGATCTCCTCACTTTCTATAGTCTTCCTCAGTCTCTTTCTTCAGAATTGTATAGTTTTCCTTGTAGAGGTCTTTTGCATCTTTTGTTAGGTTTACACCTAGGTATTTGATTTTTTTTGAGGCTATTGTAAATGGAATTGCTTTCATACATTCTTTTTCAGTTTGCTCATTGTTAGTGTATAGAAATGCTAATGATTTTTCTATGTTGATTTTATATCCTGCTACCTTGCTATAGCTATTGATGATGTCTAGAAGCTTCTGAGTAGAGTTTTTTGGGTCTTTAAGGTATAGGATCATGTCATCTGCAAATAGGGATATTTTGACAGTTTCTTTACCTATTTGTATTCCTTTTATTCCTTCTTTTTGCCTAATTGCTCTGGCTAGGAATTCCAGTACTATGTTGAATAGGAGTGGAGATAGTGGGCATCCTTGTCTGGTTTCTGATTTTAGAGGGAATGGTTTCAGTTTTTCTCCATTAAGTATAATGCTGGCTGTAGGTTTGTCATATATAGCTTTTATAATGTTGAGGTACTTTCCTTCTATTCCTAGTTTTCTTAGAGCTTTTATCATGAAGTGGTTTTGGATCTTATCAAAGGCTTTTTCTGCATCTATTGAGATGATCAAGTGGTTTTTGTCTTTGCTTCTGTTAATGTGGTTTATTATGTTTATTGATTTTCGTATGTTGAACCACCCCTGCATCCCTGGGATGAAGCCTACTTGGTTGTGGTGAATAATCTTTTTGATGTGTTGTTGAATTCGGTTTGCCATTATTTTGTTGAGGATTTTTGCGTCAACTTTCATTAAGGAGATTGGCCTATAGTTCTCCTTTTTGGAGGTGTCTTTGCCTGGTTTTGGGATAAGTGTAATACTGGCTTCATAAAATGTGTTTGGCAGTTTTCCTTCCCTTTCTATTTCGTGGAACAGTTTAAGGAGGGCTGGTATCAGTTCTTCTTTAAAGGTCTGATAGAATTCAGCAGAGAATCCATCAGGTCCTGCACTTTTCTTTTTGGGGAGACTCTTGATTGCTGCTTCAACTTCATTTTGTGTTATGTATCTATTCAGGTGATTAATTTCCTCTTGGTTCAGTTTTGGATGATCATATGTATCTACAAATCTGTCCATTTCTTTAAGATTTTCAAATTTATTTGAATATAGGTTCTCAAAGTAGTCTCTGATGATTTCCTGGACTTCCAAGGTGTTTGTTGTTATCTCCCCTTTTGCATTTATGATTCTACTAATTTGGGTTTTTCTCTCCTCATTTTAGTCAGGTTTGCCAGGGGTCTATCGATCTTGTTTATTTTTTCAAAGAACCAACTTTTTGTTTCATTAATTCTTTGTATGGTTTTTTTGGTTTCTATTTCGTTGATTTCAGCTCTTATTTTTATTATTTCTCTCCTATTTGTTTTGGGATTTGCTTGTTCTTGTTTTTCTAGGAGTTTGAGATGTATCATTAGGTCATTGATTTGGGATCTTTCAGTCTTTTTAATATATGCACTCATGTATGCCATTGCTCTTATGGGAAATACAGAATTCAGTTCTGGCAAGCCTCTGCTTACAACATTGTCATCAACTGAGCGGAGAATGTAACCTTGTAGTAGTGTGTTTCTGCTTTAAAACATCTTATTTACAATTCATTGGCATTGAACTCACAGCCAACAGCACTATAATTCATGCCTGAACAAAATCTATGTAGTACACATATTTTCTCTGTAAGGCACATAACACCATTCTTAGAAGGAGAAACACTACACAGCATGTCAGCACTTTGCTTGGGGACCATTTCAAATCCTAAAATCACCTTCCAAAGCACACAAAGGTGACAAAAATCTAGTTTTGAATAGATCATGAAAAGGACACTTGTTTATGCAGGAACACTGAAACAAGAAAGTAGAGTATTGAGCTGCTTGACCTAGAACCTTCTGAAACTACTGATTTGGGGAGTACACATAAGTTATAACAAGCAGATGACTGTGAATAATGAGGATTAGCTGGATATGTGTATTATGTGGTAGCAACACAAATGAACCTTCCTGAGCATGCTTTACAGCGTCACTAATGTTTTATAGACAGACACCCTGAAGTCAGACTGTCTGGGATTAAATCCTAACTACCCTTTACTAGCTGTTACCTTAGGCAGGTGACTTCACTTTTCTGTGCCTCTGCTTATTCATCTACGGGAATTATAAGATTATCTGTTTAATGGAGTTCTTTTGAGGTAAGTTTATATCCAAGCAACATTTAAAATATATCTGACACATCATAAGCGTTATGTATTTGGTATACCCTCATTTAAACTTGTATTTGTAGAGTATATTTGACAGGTAAGTATGTTCTCATTATTTTTTAAAACAGCATAGTATTACATTACATAGTATTACATTTTTTGACCTGGCTCACTGAACACAGCTAGGTAACTTTTTGTTCTTTGCTTAGTGAGAATCTTAGAACATATTTCCATGTACACATGGAACTGGCAAACAAGTTGTTATTATAATTCTGATGTATATTATTACATGTTTCTCCTGATTTATTATAGTAATCACGTGCAATCAGAAAATAAACTGTTTTCAATAAAAAGAGAGAAAAGAATGACTCTTAGTTTTTATCTTTCATTCAAATGCAAAGATTGTTGTTTTACACTAAGTTGATAAGTGATCTCATGGTTTACATTGTAACAATTAGAATGATATTAAGCCACACTCAGTTTTTCAAGAGTATTAAACCTCAAAAATTTGCGATTATTTTGAAATTATATGAATTCTACATCCACCACTATAGAATATTATGTCCAATGAAGTTTTAGTCTCACAGGTAAGTAGTTTCTTCACTGTTTCCACCTTCCTGGTATCTTCATGCTTCCCAAATCCTTGTAGGACAGACATGATTGAGTGTTTTACTTCCTATCACAACTTCTTTGAAGCAGATTTTGTTTCACTTCTTTCTCATATTTTTTTTCTTTTGGAACATTCACTAATCTCTTTATAAGCAATCACCAAAGATATCTGGAATTCTGATTAAGGACTGTGGAGACAATAACCCTTTGCAAAGAACTGAGCTGAGGTGCATTCTCAACAAAGGAAGGCTGTTGTTAGAAACAACTGGGAAAGGTTCTAGAAAACCAGATGACTCACTCTTACTAAGAGAGTCCAGGAGGAGAGCAGCTGTGCAAAATTAGTACTGTATCGTCCTATCATTCATTTTAAACTTTTCAAAAGATTTTTTTCTGGTCAATTCCTCTCGAGAAGGGCAACCTAATCAGACATAATCTTTGCTTTTAGAGGTTACCATGGTGACTGGACAAGACAGGCTATCTTCTCTCAGCATCATAAAAACACATTTATATGATGCTACATAAGCCTGTAGAGCACCAAAGTTTTTCTTTGAGCAATAAAACAACTAGGGAACATTGAAATTGTTCACAGCAATCAGAAGTGATATTTCCCTATATTGATTTTTTTCTTTTCTTTTTGACCATTCTATATCTGTGCCGTGTCTCTTTGAAGTATACATCAAGGCACAATAATTATTACAGGAAATAGAATAGAGTGAATCTTTTTTTAAAAAAAAATATAGACCAGGGTAGTGAAAGATTTACCTATTATTTGTGTTCCGTTAAGAAGGAGAAGGAAAGACAATGTCTCTTCCCAAGGCTAACAGATAACAGGAAGTGTCCTAGACTATCAGAAAGCCATACTGTGGCTAAATTAATATGGGATCACTTACCAACTGATGGAGTAGAGAAACAATGTTTAAGAATAATTTTAGTTTTCATTTTTAGTGGAATTAACTTTTTTTTAGAGCAATCTTAGTTTCCATAGGAAAAATTGAGTGGGAAGCAGAGTTTCCATCCATTCCCTGTTTCCCCACAGCCCCCATAGCCATCAACATTCTAATCCAGACATGCACACTTACTACAATTGATAAGCCTTGAGACATCATTCTCCCCCACAGTCTGTACTTTACATTGGGGCTCACCGCTGATGTTGTATAACCTATGGGTCTATACATAGCACCATCCAGAATAGTATCACTGTTCTAAACATCTCCTGTACTTCATGTTTTCTTCCCTCCTTCCTCCTTAACTTTTGGCATTCACTGATCTTTTTACTGTCTTCATAGCTTTGTCTTTTCTAGAATATCATATAGTTGGAATCAAACACTACCTGTAGCTCATATTATTTAGTAATATACATTTAAGGTTTTAACATTTTTAACAGAAATCCCATTTTTCTTTTCTGCCATGCTGATTATTTCATTTTCCTAAAGCTTCTAAATGAAGGATAGCTAGTCAGAAAGTGCCAAGCACAAAAGAGCTCAGAATTTGAAATCAGTCTGTCAGGTGAAAAAGAAAAAAAAAAAAAAAAACAAAACTAATGAAAATGCACACGAAAATGCAGAAACAAGCCCATATCACCTTCATTAGGCAAAGATAAGGAGAGAGAGGGGCTGACCTGGAGTCTGTAAAACACAATCTTTAGAAAATAGATTGTGACAGGAAGTGGTACTGGAGGTGGAGCTTTAACAGTAAGCCAGGATCTATGTGAAAAATCCTACAGCAAAAACACTACCTTTGAGTTTCGAACCTTCTAATGGCATTTTCTTGGAGCTGAAAAGTCCTAACTCCTTTGGACTCACCCCAAATTGCCCAGAGAGCAGAAGAAATTCCAAGTTGTTATCATTTGTTTTTCTGGTAGGCTGTGACGACTTAGTGCTAGGTTTGAAGCCCTCGGATCCAATGATTAAGATGAATCCCTTTCTCATACTCTCAAAGCTCCTTGTTTATGATTCATGTGAAAAGATTAATCATTTCAGGTTTTGCAGTACTGTTATTTATGTTCTAGTCTTTCTTCTTCACTACATTGCAAATTTCTCTAGATAGGGCTTTCTTTTCTTGTTTTTAATAACTTTGTGTTATGCAGAGGACTTACAAACAGTAAATGTTCAATAAATATTGATTAAAGAGTTTCACTTGGTAGGTATATGATATGAGCACTGCCCCCCAACTCAACAAAAGTATATTTTTGGATGTCAAAGTCCTACTTTACCAGGTTTACTGTTGTCTAGCAAAAAGGATGTTTGTGACATGTAAAAACATGTGTGGTGGAGGGACAGCAAACATTTTGAAATGTATCATTCTATTTCCACAACTTCCCACTAGTCTTTCTGGCTTTTACTTTATAAAAATAAAATAAATACTTAGAAGATGGAATTTAAAGGGACAGGCTATCTTTAAATAAGCTATCACAAAGAAAGCAATACCCCACCAAAGAGACCTCTATGTTGGGATGGGGAGAAATTTCAAACAAAATAGAGAGGTCCATGTGTTCCAAAAGCAGAGAAAGATTACACTGAAGTGTTGCTGGGAAGACCACAAGTCCCAAGTGGGAAAAATGGCTGCTGAAACATATGCAGGTGGCTGTGTAAGCAGTATGGTAAAAATGTCCATGTTTGAATCATAGCTCAGAAGAGCAGAGAAGTCTTGGAACAGAGGAGAACCAGAAGATGGGGATAATGGATGTTCCAGGGAAAAATCATTCTGGACAACAGACTGAAAAGCAGATTGCTTCCCCCTCCCACACCTGTGTTCTCAATCCTTCCAGCTTTCCTGACTTGTGTAAGATCCTCAAACTGAAGTTGTAATATGACCATAGGGAAGAAATCCTTAGCCTTAGAGGCTAAGGTTTCCTCAGTGGTGGAACTGGGGATTCTAGGTAAGGTATTAAATTTAATTGTACCAAATAAATCAAGTTTTTTACTTAATTCTATGTATGGATTGAGAGCCATATAAGTTTCAGAATTTAAAGGCATAAATTAACTCTCACTCATGGATTGCAATACTTTTAAGCAAGTAGAGAAGCGGTAATTGAGCCAACAGCTTACCTGGGACACTAAAGTCAATAGGATTTAGCATAAATCACTTACTTGGGATTAGCTTCCTCAAAATATGTCTCCATTTAGAATTAGATGAAATTATATAACATAATGAAAATGAATTATGCATACTACTACCTACATATTTATATTTACTTGAAAGAGTTAGTCGTTTGTAAGAGATACTTTCTAGTTCAATAAAAGGGTTAAGACTTGTTATCATAAAAGCCCGAAGTTCAAGGAGCAGCCATTGGACTACTTTGTCAGATAATAACTGTGTTACTCCCTTTGTGACCAGACAGCAGTATAAAAATGTAAGCAATTCCATTTGACCTAGGTATTTTTGATTCTACCTCTTGGTGACTCAAGAAGATCATACAAGGATCACAATAATTATAATTTTTTCATTGTTTTCAAGCTCTTCAGCTCAAGATAGCCTCACATTTATCAATTGGTAGAAGTCCCTTTACTTATCTTCTATTTGTTACAAAATTCAAGTATTATAAAAATGAAAAAGTCATAATAGTCTTGTTATCTTCACTCTCACCAAGGGAATCAATGTTAATAAAATATGACTCTCCTCTATTTTCCGTTTCTCAAACAAAGCTACACAAATGTACAGATTTTTGCACATTTTATTAAAATGTAACATATTTTAATGAGCGTGATCTATGGTTTCCTTTCTTTTTTGTATTTTTTTGGGGAAATTTAACAACAAATGAAATCTGAAATATGAGGAAGCTTAAAAGCAACATTCAATAGTGCAAAAGAAGAGCTATGCATGTGTGTATGTCTGTAGGTATTTACTGTAAGGGAAATAGTTTTTAAAAAATAATAGTTTAAAAAATAATAGTTACCTATTGAGAACTACTTCTCAGTAGAGTTCTAAATATTTAATGTATATTATTTCTTATAATCCATATACAGTTTATAAGATTATTTCTATTTTACAGATGAGGAAACTGACATGAGAGACTTTTTAAATGGCAAAGTTAGGATTCAAACTCAAGTAGTACGATCCCAAAATCTGAACTCTTAGCCGAGTTTGAAAGAATTACTATCTGCTTTCAAGAAAATTCTTAAATGAAAGATTATAATAAGAGAGACAATATAAAAGGAGTCTGTTGGAAAAGTTGCTGAGGGCTAGAGGTTTAGGTGAGTGGAAAGCACTTGCAAGGTTCTGAGTTCCATTATTAACACCACAAAAAAAATGGAGCCAAAACTGGCAGACACCAATAAAAAGTAAGGAACAATTACAAAGACATTTTGAAGAAGCAGAATTAAAATAAGTATGAGAAAAAAAAAAGCAATAGTAGAGCTAAATTCTCAGAAATGTTGCTAAGATATCAGAAAAATAAAACTTAAAATGAAAATACAGACCTTGCTCTGAATTTGAAAACAAAGAAGAGATGAAAACTGTAAGAGAGAATTTGTAAATTTTTTTTTTTTGGCGGTACTGGGATTTGAACTAAGGGCTTCATGCTTGCTAAGCAGGCGCTCTACCACTTGAGCCACTCTACCAGCCCAAGAATTTATAAATTTTGAGGGCTGGAGAATGGAGAATGTAAATACATCACACAAATACAGGACATTCATCTCCTGACCAATTAAACTGAATTTCTGTAAGTAGAAATTAGACCGACTCTAGTGTAATTTCAATCCTCAAGTATAATTCTTTTTTTAAGATTCTCAGTGCTTTTGGCAAAAGAATTTTCTGGTAAATATCTACTTTGTAGTAAATGAATGTAAATTGTGGGTAGAGCCTAAATTGGGTATATATATACTGTGTATGTATAAACTGTATGTATATATATAGTTCATTTTGTTATTTGCAGTAGAATCATTCTTTTCAGACATAGATTTTTATACATGAAATCTGCTTAGATGAAGTACATATCAGTCAACATTCTAAAATCTTTTAATGTATTATCTCATTAAACCTTCACCAAACCCTCCACTTATGGGTGAGAACAGTGAGAATAGATAGGTTAAGTAATATGCTAAAGAGTACAGTTTTCAATAGATGGCACAGTGAGAAATCAAAGAGGCCAGGTAGCCAGATTCTTAGGTCTGACTTTTTCAATACTGGCTCTTGATCAATTATTGTTATGCCCTCAATTTGACAAACAGAATCAATACATTCAGCCCTCCATATCCATGAGTTCTGCATCTGTGGATTAAACCTATTGTTGATGAAAAATATTAGAAAAAGAAAAGAAATTTCATCTGTAGTGAGAATTACAGACTTAATTTTCTTCACACTATTCCCTAAATAACACAATATAACAATAACAACTATTTATATAGCATTTACATGACAGTTGATATTGTAAGTAATCTAGGAGTGATTTAAAGTATATGGAAGGATTGTATAGGTTATACTACATCATTTTATGTAAGGAAGTTGAATATCTTTTTATTTTTATTTCTTCTGGGAGTCCCAGAACCAACCTCCCATGAATCCCTCTGTGCTATAGACAAAGAGTTTTGTTGTTTTTCACAACACTTTCACATATTTCACCTCATTTAATTCTCAGATCATCTAATACTTCAAAAATATTTCAAGTTTTAGAGGAACTATTTTTATCACTATTTATTAAATAATGAAAAGAAGACTCAGAGAAGTTTAAATAACCTTCTTGATATTTGATATCTAGGAAGAGTGAGAAGGAATCCAGTGTATACCTTCTGATAGGTAAAGTATCCTGTTATCCTTCATGCAATCAGAATCTTTCATTAACAATTCACTCAGAGCTTTCTTGGCAGCCTAAATAAGGTTAGCAGATCATGCTAGAGGAATCTTAGAACTGATGCAGAAGAATAGAGTTGATGATGGTCATATTGGTACTACTGCCCTGCCCCAATTTCAGTTCATTATATGGCTTCATTTTAGCAATTCAACCTTGGGACCACTGTTAGGAAATACAACTTTGGGACCTGGAGAGAATTCATGTTTCCCCTATTATCCAGATTGATACCAGTGCATAGGTCACTTAGAATTTATGTCTGTCATGTCTAATATGGGGCAGAGAGAGATCTTGTTTTATAATTTGATGTGTCTAATCAAGAAACTTATTTATAAGCCTCAAGGTGTAGGGGAAAGAAGAGAGGAAGGGAGGAAGGGAGGGAAAGGAGAGAGGAAAGGAACAAATAAAGGAAGGGAGCGAGGGAAGAAATCACTTTTCTACCCCAGGGTGAGCACTGGGGAAATGGAAGCTTTAAAGCCTTTCTTCATATCCTTCCTATGGAGAAGAAGCATCTGCACAGATAGTTTAAATAGTAACAGTTGACTATTTCCTTTAATTGGTACCTGTGGAGCAACTAAAATAACTTTTATTCTGCACTTTACTTTTTTCAGTTCTTTGAGAATTTGAAACATTAGACTTGTTTCTCAGTAAACTATTTTACATGCATCATAATAATCCACTCAGGGTGTGTGCAGGTCAGCAAACACTTGTCCCATCTTCAGACTGTGGAGGCTTTCTTGGGTCATCATTCTTCAGTTTGCTTAGAGACTGGTTTGTGTTGGCTGCTGAGCATACAGTTGTGTGTTTTAAATGCTTGTCACCCTCTCTTCAACTGCCCTCCAATCTGAGACACAAGCTTATAGTCTCTAATATTTCTCTATTGAAATGGTTTATGTTATTATTATTTTCCCACATTCTTTTCAGAGCAATACTATCTACTTAATTTTTTTATTTAACTTGCATGGCCAAAGGATTCTGAGACAGAGTAATTAAATGAAGTGAATGAAACATTTATTGACAGCAATATGTTATTGAGTGAAGGGGAGCATTTTAGTGGTAAAGATTTTTTTCTACAAGTAAGGCATTGCCATCTGTTCCCATTTCACACAAATCAGTACTGAGGAAGCAACATGGAAGAGAAAACTGGGTCAACATTTACATTTCAAGTCAGGTCAGATTTTGCTCCATCAGTTTCTTTAGACTATAAATCTAAAAGTTAAAAGATTTCAGGCATGAGGTAAGCAAAGCCAGCAAATGGATCCCTCTTAGTTGTCCCAAAAAGATATAAGACCCAAATAGAGACAAAAGAAATTACAGGGAGGAAGTAATGTTTTTGCATGATCTAGGTCTACCTTTTAATTTATGAAACTGAAGGATGAGAAGAATCACTTCAATTTGCCATAAAATCTCCGTGCTTGTAACAGTTCTTGTTTTCTAACTGTACTTGGTCCAAACATGTACCTCCAGGTTATATTGTAGCTTTTGGGGTTATCTATCTGACTGGTGGTCTAGAAATATCTAGTATTTAAAGAGATAAATTTCAAAGCACATAAAATTCCTAAAACACCTACCTTTAACTTCCCTTCCTACACTGAAGACTAGGATTTTGCAAAATCATAGTGTGACTAAACTGTGGAATTTGTGGTTAAGAGAGAACAACAAATTAGGAAACCACATTCATTCTACAAGAATATATTAGAAGATTCTGAGTCAGAAAAAGATCTCCTGACTCAGCTCTGCATGTGTGTGGTGTGTGTGGTGTGTGTGTTTTGTGGTGTGTGGTGTGTGTGTTGCGTGTGTGTGTGTGGTGTGTGTGTATGTGTGGTGTGTGTGTGTGTGTGGTATGCGGTGTGTGTGGTATGTGTGTGGTGTGTGTGTGGTGTGTGTATGTGGTGTGTGTGGTGTGTGTGTATGTGTGGTGTGTGTGGTGTGTGTGTATGTGTGGTGTGTGTGTGTGTGTGGTATGTGTGTGGTGTGTGTGTGGTGTGTGTGGTGTGTGTATGTGGTGTGTGTGGTGTGTGTGTGTGTGTGTGTGACAGAGAGTGTGT
The DNA here is from genome assembly GCF_047511655.1 of Castor canadensis. NCBI lineage: Eukaryota > Metazoa > Chordata > Mammalia > Rodentia > Castoridae > Castor > Castor canadensis. The sequence goes on along the minus strand of NC_133393.1, from coordinate 129,712,866 downwards.
TTTGGAGGTGGCTTTAGCATAGTTCTTTCTCTGTTTCTCACTCTTAGTTAGGCCCAACATGTACCTAAGGATATCTGTTGGTTCTGCAAATTTTATTTTTATATGCTGAAATGATTTGATGATGATAGCCTTTTGGTTTGGTTTTCTTTTTCTTAATTTTCATGGACCAAAGCTGTAAAACTGTTTTGCTTAGCAGTCTCCTGATATTTGGGGTAGATCTTGCCAAATACATAATGTATAATTAATTACCAGACATATCATTTGATTCTCTTTTAATTTTTTTCATTGTCTATTCCTTGCTCTTTGGATTAAATAAAAATACCTTGAAATGAAAGAATTACATGGTCAGGTTTTTAAGATTGTCTCCATCTTTGTTTTTTTTTTTTAATTACTAGGTAAAAGCATTTATTATTCTGTTGCTGAAGCTTGTGTTTTAAAAATGTCAATTCAGTAAACTATTTAATTAGGCTGGGTTTTCACTGATATTTGACCCACTGTCTATGTCCATACTGTGTTGCTATAGCAGAATACCTGAAACTAGGTGATTTATAAAGACAAAATTTTAATAGCTTATAGTTCCAGATACTGAGAAGTTAAGAGCATGGCATGGCATCTGGAAAGGGTTTCCTTAATGCATCATTCCATGGCAGAAAGCAGAAGGGCACAAGAGAGCAAGTGAGAGACAGGAAAGGTGGGCTGAACTCATCCTTTTATTGGGAACTTACTTCTGTGATAACCAAACTAGGTCGACAACAAGGACATTAATAAATTTAGTAAGCAGAGTGCTCAGCAGCCACCTCTTCAAGCTTCCATTTTTCAGCATTGTCCTACTGGGGAAAAAATTTCCAATGCATAAACTTTTGGGAGCACATTCAAATTATTGCACCCCCTTTTCTAAATATTACCAAGACTAATAAATCTCAAATTTGGTTCTTCATATTTCTCCTCTTCTAGTTTTTTTTTCTGTTGATGTTTACTCTGTGTATCATCAAAGTCTTTTATAGACATTTAGGCTTTTTTGTGGCTTCTTAAAACATTTACCTGCTATCACCATGAAATATCTCTTGGCCTTTGGCAATATTTCTTGTCATAAGTTTTCTTTGTCTGATATTATCTACATCAGCTTTCATGCACTTAGTGTTATTTGAATTGGATCTATTTGTGTCTTATATTAAAAATATGTTTTTGGCAAGCAGCTTGCAGTTGGAACTTAGTTTTTTAATCTAATTTGGATTAAAAATAAAGTAGGTAGTCCAGTTACTTTTGTATATTTAGACTACTTTTACCTTTTTATTTTAAACTATTTTTAGATTTACATAAACTGTACATATATTCACATATACCTTATACCTTGATACTCTTCTGATATTAATTTGCATAAACACAGTAGCGTTTTTAAAGTCAGGAGATTGACATTGGTAGAATGCTAAATGGATTTAATAACCTATAAAGGTTACTTGGATTTCACCAGTTTTTCTCTTAATTTTTTAACTTTTTTAGGATCTAATTCAAGACATCACAGTGCAGTTAATTGTTGTGATTGCTTTGTTTCTTTCAATTTTTGAGAGTTCCTAACTCTTTCCTTATGGTTCATAACCTTAACACATTTGATAAGCACTTAACAGTTACTTTGTAGAATATTTGGGTTTGTCTGATATTTTCTTATGATCAGATTGAGATTATGAAACATTTTTCCCTGTGAGAATACAGAGTACAGAAGTTTATTGATTGCTAGTGTGTTAACCTTGATTGCTTGCAAAGGAGATATATGGTGAGTTTCTTCACTCAGAAGTTATTTTTTTTAATAAGTGAGCAGTATGTTTTTAGGGAGATACTAGGAAAGTATGCTAATATTTCTCCTCAACCTCTTACCCATTGATATTGACACCCATTTGTTGACAGCAAGTTTTAAACTTGTAAATAATGCTATGGCATATTTACTGGATTACATGTAAGACTACTGACTTTGAGTGAAGCAAAGAAGAAAGATCAGTGTGATACACACATGACAGTCATGTCATTTGAGGCATGTCATCTGGCACAACCATGGAAATAGAGGCATTTGCAGTAGAAAATGATGCCAAATGGAGTTCTGGGCATGTAAGAATAGGAGGACCACAGCACAGACCTATAAGGTTATGAAGCTAGGCCAGACCATCTGCATGGAAATCTGTATATCATTTGAAAAGCAATTCATGACATACTATGGAGCTGTAGTAGAAACTGAGTGTATGACTGGAAAATCAAATAGCTTTCATATATTGAATATTATAAGACCCATCAAGATGTAAATCAAGCCAGGTTGATAGAAATTTATCAGAAGATGGATAATGTACATGTGAGATTGGAATTGAGCAAGCCAGTGATTGCAGTAGTCTGTGCAAAGAGTTGGCACAGATATAAAACCTACTCCCTCAGGTCACACCAACATCTTCATCAACAATGACCATCTGACAGAGGCAGAAAAAACCCAAACTAAGTTCATGAATGGGCCAACCTGATATACGGGTGAAAGACCCAAATTCAGTTCCAGGCTATCTATTATTCTCTATAAGTAAATTTTCAATGTAGTTTAGAGTGGAGAGTTAGCTAACAAAAGACATATTGGAAGAGATGACACTAAACCCTCACAGTCTTAATTCTTTGCTGAACAGTCTCATTTTCATTGTTGTTTTCTGAAATGAGATCATTCTCCCTTCTGCATCCACTTTAACCAGATTTGTTCAAGGATCTGACGTTATTGCCTTCAGCCTGGGCTATTGCACGTTTCCTCTAACTGAGTTTTAAAATATAGCTGTTACAATGCCATGGAGGGAGATTTGATCTCATCATGCTGTAAATCACTTGTTTTCCAGAGAAAATTGGAAATATGGGCAGCTGTGCTTTAATAATGTTTGCATTTATCCATATATCTTTCCCACTTCAGAGTTCGCAAAAGAAAAGTGAGATAATGTGATTAGGTAGCCACACATATTCAATGTTCTGAAAATTGGGTCATTGTTAGGATTAACTGATGGGTTAAAAGGGTTTAGAACGGTGGTAAATTTTTGATTTGCAGATTTAGCTGAAAAATCTTGTCTCTTGTCAAGCTCCCTCCCACCTTTTACAGAGCAGCAAGCACCACATCTAGCAATTTTGTATTTGCAAATTATTCTTGCCTCTTTTTTTTGACCTAGAGCAAATTATCAGTATTTCCACACTAGATTTATTTTCCATAATCCATCAACTGCATTGCTTTGGGGGCACTGAAAATGAGACAGGAAAGTGCTAATGTGACAGATGAGCACTGAAATAATTAAATAGTGCTCAGCACAAGGCTACTATGCATCTCTTTGAGTAGCCATCCTTTGAAAATGCCTCAAATGTCAATTAAATAAAGACTACTTAGTGGTGAACATTGTTCAATGCCACTCTTCCTTTTGGCAATTTTGGCCTCATCAATGGTCCTTTCAAAAAGATAAATTAATAGCCTGCTACTAGAAGAGTGAACATAATTTATGCTGTATGGTTCTTTAGTTCATTGGTTACCCATTCATTGTATGAACAGCATATTTGCATGTAAAGATTTGAGATTCAATTCTTTCTAAAAATTTGAGATGCAAGGAAAGGGTGAAGGAGGATAAATATGGTAGAAAATATTATGTACTCATGTATGAAAATGGAAAAATGAGAACTGTTTAAATTGTTCTAAGAAGGGGGAGAGGAAAATGGGAGGATGATGGAGGAGGTGAATTTACCTAAAATATATTGTAATCACTTTTGTAAATAACACAATGTACCCAAGTACAAAAATAATATGGTAATAAAAATTTTAAATAAGAAAAAATATAGAGATATGCAAAATAGTCTTTCACCTACTTATTTTCTCTTTTATTCATTCAATAAATAAGCTTACATGTTGTGGGGAGAGAAGTACCTGAATAAATGAAGAGAAGAATTTGAATGTTTTCACTATAAAGAAATGATGTGTTTGAGGATGTAGGTATGCTTAACCTAGTTTGAACATTACACAATATATACATGTATCAAAGCATCACATGGCACCCTGCTGATATGTATAGTTTTATGTCATTGTATATCAGTTAAAAATAAATTTAAACTTTGTAAGAGTTTGAAAGATAAGCAATAATTCATATACAAGTGTTTTTTGACAAATATCCTTCATGGAAGAATGCTATGTCTTTTGCAGCAAAAGGGGATCTTGAATTAATAATGGTGTCTTAAAATGTGAAGTCAAATAACTGAATTTTTTGGCACAGGGTCTTCCAATGTAGCTCATACTAGCCTCTGCCTCTTTATGAAGCCTGGGAGGGCCTTGAAGAAACAATTCTTCTATCTCAGCCTTCTGAATTCTAAGATTACACACAAGAACTACTATACCACCTTCAAGTAATTTTAATAATTACAGATATTCAACTATACAGTGCTATGCAAAAAAAAAACATAGTCAAAGTATGAATTCATTGTAAGAATACGGAGCACAGAGCATTCACCTCTATTTATTTGTTTTTTAGAAATTTATTTAAAAGTTTTTTGGTTTTTTTAATACATTAGAAATTATTTTAACAACTTAAGATCAAGCTATTCAAAATTTCCTACTCTCAACTCTCAATTTCTCTTCCACTCCATTCCTGGGTTTAATAACTGTCCTTTTCAGTCTTTCCATTCTGACATTACTTTTACAGATGTTTTACCTGCCATGAGGCAATCTTATTATCTGTATCCTCATTAATCTTTTCCTGTGCCATGGAGACCCCAGGTGCAATTTGACTCTCTTGTAGAACTCTTCCCAGTTCACACAGACTGTCCCATCCTCTTTGTGAATCCTCCATTATGTCCCCTATTCTCTCTGCATAATATCCAGCTGCTATGGACAAGTGGTTGTATCCTTTGCTTCTAAGGCACTCTATTCCTATTTTAAGAAATCATTTCATATGTTTCAGATTACTGCAGAAAAACACAATTTCTTTGCTAAGAGTTGAAACATTATACTTATGAGGCAATGGCTACAAAATACACCCCAAGTGTCTTTGAAGGAGCAAAGAACTGGTATAAATTGAAAATGAGTAGTGTTTAAGAAGTCTAAAACGTCCACTAAAAAGAATGAAGATTGTAATATAGAAATAGTTGAGCAGACATTTACTTTTGTTCTTCTATTTTAGATCTTCATGTTTTCAATCTGATTGGTTACCCTTAAAGATTTAGGGAGTCCAGAAACGAAATAATTTCTACTTTGCAGGTAACTACTTTATGGAAATTGCCAAATGTTTCTGATGTTAGTTTTTCACCTATTATAAAGAACAATCTTACTTTCATGGCTTCAGGGAAGAAGGTTTTGAGGACAATCTCTGAAATACAGTGATACTCTGCCATCAGGAGCTATTATTAAATATACTCTCTAAGAACCAAGTACCAATAACTCCAGGCTCTAGATAGCTTCACAGGAGTTCCAGAAAATTAGAAAGAACTCAATTTCTGAGGCCTCAGAGAAAACATGTTAAAATCTAGGAGAATGTTTATAAACTTTTTTTTGTTGTTTTGTAAATACCTAACAATGTGCAAGATGCCTAAAAATCCTTACATATGCAACTCTACAAACATTTCCTAAGAAATTTATGAGGATTTGTAATGAACATCATTTGTTTTAGCTTCACTTCTGTAAAGGCACTTGCTTTTTGTGATGTTTCTGTTATTTTAGCCAAATGAGGAAGTTTAAGGTTGATTTCAGATTCTTATGACATAGAAACTAAATGGATTTGGAAAAAGGAGGGAGGGTTCAAATATTTAGATAGAAAATATGATTTGAAAGGACTTAAATCCTTTCTCAATAAACAGTCAATATGACAAATATGCATGTACTTATGCCAGCATACAACAAAAATTCAACAAAATGTAAGGTTTGTGTTGAGGCACTTCTTCCTTGTTTGAAAACTGGGTTTTTTTCTGACTTTTAAATGAATCATACAGTACACATAGATGTGTTTTTGTGTTTTCATTAGCAGATTACATGTATCACATCATGTTTTCTTTTTCAAATTTATGATTGAACTGCAATTATTCTCTTTCCTCTTTTCTAGCACACTTAACATTCAGTCAAGATGGTGTCATTCCACATGCCAGCTCCCATACCATTTCAGGCCCTTTGACCCTTTTCAAATAGCTAAATTCCCTGGAGCACAGAAGTGGTGGCAGAGATGGCAGCAAATGACAAGGTGCTGAAAATTCAATTGCGTTCATTAGCTACTTGACTGTCAAGGTCTTTATTTCTATGTGTGACTGACTGAAACTAGCATGATTTAAATAAAATTGAAATACTTTACAAGAAAAATAATTAAAAAGTTGATTCCTGGGGACTATTGTAGTTTCATATCTATGAATAATTTTCTGATTTTTATTTACATTCCTGTTACATTAAAAACTAAGAATAAAATTGTACCTTGATATTTAATAACCATGTAAATGGCTAATAATTGTTAATAACAAATGGTTATTTTGGCATTGTCTGAAAAAAAAAGTAGTTCAAAGGAGAAATTTTCAGTAGTCTTTATCAAATTTATGCACATAGTAGGTAGACTTCTAAAAGGACTTCAAATGATCCTCACTCCTGTATAATCTGTCTTTGAGTATGGGTGGATTTAGGACTATTTGAGGCATCACTTCCATGATTACGTTACATTATACGTCCAAGGGATTTTTCATATATAAAACACATAATTAAGGTTCCAAATGAATTGATATTAAAATAGGGAGATTTTCTAGATAGACCTGACTTTCCCACATTAGCTTTCCAAATATGGGTCTGGGAAGACAGAGATGGAAGAAGTCAGAGAAGCATCAGGATTCAAGGCACAATTGATAACCTGAAGGTTGAAGGGGCTACATGCCAAATAATGAATGTTGGAGGTATTTAGGAGCTGAAGGTGGCCTTTGTTTGGCAGCCATTAAAGAAACAGACTGCAGTCCTACAAAACTTAGGGACTGAATATGGCCAACAATAAGAATGAGCTTGGCGGTGGATTTTCCTCCAGTGCCTCTAGACAAGAAATCAGTTCTGTAACATGGTTTAGCTTTGTGATATTCTATAAAGTAAACCAGCATTGTCATACAACACCTCTGACATGCAGAACTGAGAGCTAATGAACAGGTGTTGTTTTAAACTGCTAAATTTGGGGTACTTTGTCACTAAGCAACAGAAAAATACTATACCTCCTTTCCTCTTTCATTTCAAATTAACTTTCTTTTGGATGTTAAAAATAGTCTTTTTATATTCTTCAGGCATGATCAATTTGGAGAAATATACTTTGCTTCAGAACCAGTTTCAAATGTTTTAAGTTTTAGCTAATGGGGGAAACTTCTCTGAATGTTCATACACTGTGCTGTTTTATATATTTAATCTTGGTCTGAAATGTTCATTGATGCAAGGAGGGTAGGTAGGAAGAAATATGTGCCATTTAATTTTCTCTCTGTTAAAAATAGTCTGGAAATTTTAGTAAAACTATTTGACTTGCTTGGACACATGGTAATGCTAAATTTAATTCAGAAGATAAGACTGAAAGCAAATAGGAATGTAATTAAGAACAATTTATCCACAAGAAATTCCAGGAAGATTGTAAGGATTGAGAAATGAATTTCATGTAGGATAATGCTTTTGAAGATACTATCTGTTATCTTCTAAACATAAGGAATTTCAGAGAGAGGCTTCTGGGGGAAATCCTACCTTGCTTATAACAGAGGTGTTCATATTTATTTAATGCAAGAAAATGATTATATTCTCGGGAATGTCTTGTTTTCATTTTGCTTCAGCTGAAGTGAAATGAAGAATAATTCTCCTTTACACTAAGTAGCTTGGATAAGCCCAGACAACTTGCCAAGTGATGGCATGGGAGATTGGACCTACTTCTGGTTTATTTATAAATCTTCTCCCATTTCAACACTATGTGGCTCTATTTTGTAGAAAAATGAACAGTTAAGGGGCACTAAAAGCAATCTTAGTTTCAGTTAAATTTTGATTTAATTATTAAAAGAGCTATAAGGAAAATAGAAAATGTGCAACTTCTTTCATCTGGTAACTCAGTTAAAATATACAGTAATCAACTAATAAGGTCAAGATTTACTTTCTGTAAAAATTAGCTCCGGGGGAAATTGCAGCATTTTTCAGAGCAGCACAGAGACTCCGAGGAGTCCTTGTGTTATAAAGGAGTTGTTCAGTACGTTCTACTAAATGTCTTGAAGTATGTATCAGAAAACTTCTTAAAGGAGAGTCTCAGCAGAAAGGTTCTTTCTTGAGAGTCATTCTAATTTTTAGACATATTCAAATGCCAATATTGCATTTAGTAACAAACTTATAATACATTTTATTAAGAAAATTACTATGTAATCTACTCATAAAGAGTAAAAGTTAATGGGATCAAAATTACTAAGTAATCTATTAACAAGAAAAAACATGTTTTATATATAAATACTTATGTATATGTATTCTTGGTGTCAACTAGAATTCACTGCAGAAAGAATGCATACTTAAGCATTAACATACTACAATAATTCTTCTAAAAGAGACACACCTATAGGAAGAGTGAATTCATCTCTTTTCCACCAACTTCCATTGTTTTCAGACCTCAAAATGAAAATGCTCATTCACTACTGTGCTCATTAAATATTCATTAATTGTCATTTTAATATGACAATGAATTAAACAGATAGAGTGAAGTATAATGTGCCAAGTGAAATTTGAGGACATAAGCAGATAGGAACGCTGGGATAAACTTATGCATGGATCATCCGGTACTCAGCACTTACATTCTATTAGGGAGTTAAGAGTGCTCACTTTTTTCACAATGACATTAAAACTACATCAGTAATGCAAGCATCATCATACAGGAGGAATACTACAATTTAAATAGGGTACCCAGTTGTATTTGTAATAGGAGGAATACTACAATTTAAATAGGGTACCCAGTTGTATTTGTAATAGACCATTACCTATGGTCTGAGGTAAACAAGACCATAGAGTGGCATTTAACTGACTGAGATACATTGAACATGTCTCCTGTAATAGTCAACATAACCTGCATTGCAATCAGAGAGATTGGTTGATGACTAATGATTGTGACTAATGATTCCTAAACTCAATATATAGAAAGTCTGCTGAGGTCCCCAAGGGCATGTAATATGTAAAATTACCTGAACATGAAGACAGATTTGATTTGAAATACTTAGAAAATTATAGTCCCTCCTGAAATCTGAGACCTGATTATCAAAGTAAGGTATTGATGGACATCCATCCTGAAGGACCTTAAAGTAACATCTTTCCCTAAAGAAATACACAAATACATATTCAGGCAACTGACAATTGATAAAATGCCTCTATTTACATAGACCATTGCGGGATTATTAGAAATTGGCTCCAGATTAAAACAATAACTAGTGATCCATGTAATCACTGGAACTTACTGGTGAAAGGAAATAATTTGTAAAAATGGCTGTTGACTCCAGGTTGGATAAATTGACATTAAGATAAGACTCTACTTTGAGCTAGGGATGGAAGACATCCAATTGCCTATACTCCATCTTAAAAGTAGAAAATGAAGCAGAGGGAAATTAAACAACAGTCTATGGTACAAAAACATTATAGAAACCCAGATCTTCTAAATTCCTATTGGGTTGTTACACCACCCCAGGTACCTGGGACCACTGGGCAGTTGGACAGGAGGTTTTCTGATTGCCAATAATCAAGAAGCCACATTCCCTTTGTTTTTCATTTTGATGTTAAAACTGTTTCCATTAAAATTGGAAAATTAGCACAAATCCCTGCTGCTTTTTTATTTGTAGGAGTATGGCAATCTGACAGGAAGTTCATAGCATGCCCATCACAATGGTTATCTCAAGATAATTCCGGGAGAATCTTACTGTCAGAGGAACACCATGATGGGAAGCTCAAGATATAGGCCACCAGTTTTTCCCTTTGGAAGGTGTGCATGACTTGGAGCATCTTGATGCTCAACTCACTTTAGAGGCTATAAATGATTATGCAAGATGTCTGACCAGATACAGAATTGTAATTTTGTGATATTATTATAACCTGATGGATGAAATGGGGAAATATACTCAACTGACAGAAGTTTATGTACTATACTGCCCATTCTCCAATTATTCCCCAAAAGAAATGACTACATGTAATTTAACAGATTTATGAGCTGAGGGTAAAAGTTTGTGTAGATCCTTACATTAAGATTTGGAAGTATCACAAATGAAGAAACGATGACAAAGAAGTTTTGACATGTCTTGGCTATTCAAAGTGTGCTTGGTGGTCTGGAGTTTGGTTCAAGTGGTAGAAGGACTGCTTTGCAAGACACAGCCCTAAGTTCAAACTCTAGTGGCACCAAAAAAACAAAAACATGTGCTCAGGATCTGATAGCATTTGGGTTCCATGTAAATTTACAACAAAAGTTTCACCTTATAGAGAAGGCTTTAGGTAGCTATATCAAAGATTAACTTATTTGACAATTGCCAGAAACTTTGTTCTCCAACTACTTATCTCTATGAACAATGTGGCTATCATGGCAGAGACAGGTGTTCCTTCAGCTGGAACAAATATGACTCTCACATAGTTAATGCCCCACTTACTATGTATACTTACAATGTTTGCTTACTATGTGTACTATGGTTCCATAGAAGAGAACTTTTGTGCAAATTTTATTTTCTGAAGCACCAATAATCTTAGAAAGAGCTACTTAGTGTTTTTCATTAAAATAGATATTTATTCTAAGATTATAGTTGTTTTCCTTATTGACCTTGCTTCTACCAAGACTTCCATTTAATAAATCTACATATGATAATCCTTATCTATTTATCAACCAAGTAACTCCATTTACAGTAAAAAAGAAGAAGGTGATGTTTGTGAGATTCACTAGCCTTCAAACAAAAAGAAAATAATACCAGATAGAATTTGGGTTTATACAAGTAAAGAACACAGAAATTGTAACAACACAGATAACAAAAGAAGACATTTTATTGTTATATAAGTATCTTTAAAAACGATTTTACTCTTTAAGAATAGCACAAAATTAATATATGATGGGAAGTTATATATTGTAGGACCATAGCACAAAGGCAAGGCATGGGGAAAAGCACACTAGGATACAATATTTTCAAACTCTATACTAGGTATGAAATAGTGTTATGCTACCTGAAGGTAGACTATGTAAACTCATAGCCTCATATTCTAAAGTAAACAGTAAAATAACCCAAACTGCAACAATAGCCACCAGAGAAGATAAAACAGAAATGTAAAAAAATACTAAATCCAAAATGAAGGCAGACAAAGAGTCAAATAAAAATAGGATAATTTAAAACCCTTTATTAATAATTAAATTCAGTATAAATGATGCAAAAACCATAATTAAGAGGCAGAAGCTATAAAATTATATAAAATGACAGCTCTCAACTATATGTACCCTATATTAAATACATTTTAAATATAAACTCATATATATATATATATATATATATATATATAGTGCTAAAACTAGCCAAAAGAAAGCTACATTATATTAATATTTTTACTAATGTTAGTAAATCTATTACCAGGCATGAAGGTGATTATGCCATGAAAATAAATAATAGCAGTAAATGGTTATGATATCATGATATGTGGTCAATTTATCAAGTTTTAACAGTCATAAATACTAATAACCAGATCACAGAGTTTCAAAATATATGGAGCACAGATTTATACAACTGAAAAGATAAATATAATTAAACATATAATTATAAGTATAATTATAAACATAATTAAATGGAAAATTCCAATACTATTCTTTCAAAAACTGATAGAATGCATACACAGAATATTGGCAGACATGAAGAAGGCTTAAAACTATCAACTTTACTTAACAGACATTTATAAAGTACTCCACTAATTAACAGCAGAATATACATGTCTTGGTCGATTTGGGATATTGTAGGAAAACTTCATAAACTCAATAGTTAATAAACAACTAAATTTCAAATCTTAATTCTCGTAGTTCTGAAGTCTGTGAAGACCAAGATAAGGAAGTAGCAGATTCTGTGCCTGGTGAAGGCTTACTTCAGACACGTTTTATCATTTTTACCATCATATCATGGTAAGAACAAAGTCATTCTCTGGGACTTCTTTTATAAAGGTACTAGTTCCATTCATGAGGGCTCTGCCTTTTTGACCTAACTACTTCCCAAAAGCCCCATCGCCTATCGATACAGTTTCCCCATATCGATATTGGGAGAACACAAATATTCAGACCATAGCAATATATCAAACATTCAGCTACATAAAGGGTGTACTATGATTAAACAGTCTAGAACACAAAATTATTCTCAATGTGATCAAAACTATTCAAGTCATAGTTCATGTACCATTACCACATAAAAACATAAAAATCGATTTTGGAAACTCAATATCACACATTTAAACAACTGTGGGTTAAATAAAAACCATGAAAGGAAACTAGAAAAGGTTTTGAGCCAAATGAAATTGAAACACATATATCAAATTTTGTAGAGTGCAAACAAAACAGTATTATAAGAAACTTTAAGTGCAGACTCATATATTTTAGAAAGGAAAGGTTAAAATCAATTACTTTGTATTTTACCTTGAGGAAATAGAAAAGAACAAACCAAATCTAGAGTAAGTAGAATAAAGAAAAGAGCAAAAAGCAAAGCAGATAAGATTGAAAAGAGAAACTAAAAAATAATACAAAATTCAGTAACACTGAAAGCTAGTTATTTAAGAAGATGATAAACCTCCATCCATACTGATTAAGAAAAACATGGACAAGACACTAATTATTAGTATTGGGAACAAAGGGATGACATCTCTATAAATTTTAAAGATATTAAATTTGTAATGGGAAAATTGCATGCAAATATATTTGACATTTTAGACAAATTTTCAAAGTATCTGAAAAGCACAAACTAATAAAGTTCACTGAGTCATGTGCTATTAGCAACAATGAACTTACCATTAAAAATCCTTTTACAAGAAAATTAGTTGTCTAAATGGTTTCATTGGTGAATGCTGTCCAACAATCAAAGAAGAAAAAATGCAAAATCTACATAAGTTATTTAATAAAGTAAGGACAGTAATAATTACCAGCTAAGTCTGGTAATTATAAAACTAAATCAAGATGCTATAAAATAAAAACTATAGGTAACTATAGGTAAATAATATGCACAAACATACTTGCAAAAGTCATAAAAATTTTGGCAAAATGATCCAACAATATATAAAACATCAATATATAATACATCATTGTCAAATAGAATTTACCTCAGGAGTGGTTGCTTAGCATTTGACAAACTTCTTCATTCTACCTGAATAAAAAAAATTCTCATCAAACTTGAAGCAGAAAAGCATTTCTTTAACTGTATAAAAGACATCTAGGTTAAATCTGCAGCTAACATTATACATAATATTGAAAGACTAATCCTTTCTCTCCATGTCAGGAACAAGGCAAGGATTTCTGCTTTTACCTCTCTGCTCAATATTTTCCTGAAGATTCCAACCAATGCGTAAGTCAAGAAAGATAAATAAGAGGCATCTATATAGATTTGCAGGGAAGAGTTACAACTGCCTGTGAAGATTATATGATTGTCTAAGCAGAAAGTCCTATAAAATGTATAAAATTCAAGAAGAATTAAGAGGTGAGTTTTGCAAGTTTTCAAAATGCAACATCAACATGCAAAATATCATCAGCAATGCTAGCAATCAGAAAAAATTAAGCACTGTTTTGTGTAAGGGAACCCAAAATATGACACACTGAGACAATGGAAATATAAGGATTGTTCAATGAAGAAGACAAAAATTGAAATCATAGGCTGCCTGACTAAATAATGAAGTCAATTCTTCATAAATTGAGCTATTCATTCAAATCAATCTTGAAGAATTCTTGATAATTTTTGGTAGAATATGGCAAGCTGATTCTAAGAATATTAGAGAAAAGCAAAAGATTTATAGTAGCCAAATTGCTTTGAAAAGCAAGGACAATGTTCTCCATGCTATACTGTCTTCAAGATTTACTATAAAGTTATTTTAATCAAGACACTGCAGTGTTGGTATTGATAGACACTTGAACAATGGAACAAGAACAAACTTTAGCAAAAATCCTTCATGTATATAACCAGATTTTAGACAAAGTGCAAAGGTAATTCAGTGGATGAAGAATTTTCTATTCAATAAATAGTTGTATAACAATTAGATATTCTTGAGTTTACTCGTTTACTAGTTTTTTATGCTGCCATAAAAAAGTATCACATTTTGGAAGTCTTAGAAAAACACGAAGTTATTTTCTCACAGTTCTGGAGGCTAGAGTCTGAATCAAGATGCCAGTAGAGTTGGTTTTTTCTATAGGTCATGATGAAAGCCATATTTCTTTTCTATTTTCTGGCAGTTTGTAGGCACTCTTTGGCATTCTTTGACTTATAGATGCATTGCTATAATCTCTGGTTTCTTATCCACATGATCCTGCCTGAGTGTGGGTCTCTGTGTCTGAATTTCCTGCTGTTATGAGGACAACAGTCATGTTGTTTTCAGATTCATTGTAATGATCTCATCTTTACTCAATAATCTGCAAAAATCAAATATTCAAATAAGGGCACATTCACAGATGCCACAGTTACTACTAGGAATAAAGACATCCTGGGGTGGGGGGAGATTAGTACAATTCAACCTTTTTATTTTAATATAAAATTGAGAAGTATAAAATTTCTAGAATAGAGAATTTTAAAAAAATCTTTGTAACCTTGGGTTAAGAAAAGGTTCTCATGTATAGCAACAAAAACACCATCAACAAATAAAAAAAATTGGATACCATAAAAATTAAGGACTTGTGTTCTTCAAAAACTGTATTCTAGGAATGAAGACAACATATCAAAAACCAGGAAAAATATTTTCTACTTATATGTCTAGCAAAACACTTCTATCCAGAATGAATAAATCATTCCCAACTCAACAAAAAAACAAACAACCCAATAAAAATGATCACGTTTAACAAAATATTTACTAAAAAAGATATACTGATGGCAAATAGGTACATAAAAGATGCTTAACATTATTAATTATAAGGGAAATGTAAATTAAAGCCACCATGAAATACCAATATACATCTATTAAAGTTTAAAAGTCTAATACTTTCAATAATGTATATCTAACACATGGAACTGTCATACATTGCTGTAGGGAGTACAAAATACCTTGGAAAACAGTTTTGCAGTTTCTTTTAAAAAATTGAGTATACGCTAACCACGTGACATCACTTATATCCCAAGGAATTTACCAGGAGTGAAGAAAACATATTTTCATATAAAGACTTGTACATAAATGTCCTTTATTGATTTAAAGAAACCAAGGACTGGAAACAATTCAAATGTCAGTCAATAGGAAGATTAATAAATTATAGTGCATTCACAGAACAGAAACTACCAAACTATGAAAAGAAATAAACTGCTAGCAAACACAACAATGGGTCATGAGTGAAAGAAGCCAGGTTAAAAGATGGGCCACCTGGATGCCTCCTTTTATATAAAATTCTGTTATGTTGGAGAGTAGATCAGTAGTAGGCTGGTGATAGAGTTATGGAGAGTGTGGAAAGGAGAGATTAAAAAGCAGTATGAAGAAGCAACAAGTTTTGGGATGAAGGATGTGTTCATTATATTTATCATGACAGTGATTTCACAGGTTGTACAAATATTAATCTTATGAATTGTACACTTCAAATGACAGCAGCCTAGTATGTGAATTGCACCTTGCTAAAACTTTTTAAACCTTTAGAACAGCAATGCTTCAGTCCAAATCTCTGTTCATTCTCCACATTATCTATGTGACCTGGGGAAGTACTTAGCCTCTTTATGCCTTAGATTTCATGTCCACAAGATAGGTAATACTCCAAGTACTTAATTTGGGTTTTTTGTTGAAGCTTAGATTATTGTAGGCAATTTACTTAAAATAGTGTCTATCAAATAATAAGCTCTAATAAATGTTATTGTATAAATGTTAGCAGCAGCAGCATTTTCAAGCTGCAACATTAATTACAAATGTTCAACTTATAAGGTAATTTCTTCTAATCATTATGATATGATTAAAAGACTTTATTACCTCTGTAACCCAACAGTAGCCCTGTTAAATTTGAACCCAAAAGATTGTGAGTTCTTTCAACTCTCACGCCACCAGGCAAACAGGTTAAAAAAAAAAAGGAGGGATATATAGTGATAAGTGAGTTGATTATCTGTGGTGACCAGAGGAAAATTAGATAATTGCTTCCAAATAAACTCAAGGATTATTAAAAGAAGAAAAAGGTATACACGGTGGCCTTTTCTACTTTCTTGTCTGATGGTAGAAGTTGAGAGGAAACTTTTGAAACATAAAATCATCAGAATCACCAAGGACTAAAGAGTTATCAGACTGGTACTAGCTGACAATGAAGAAAAGTAGACAAAAGAAGTTTTAAATACAATTTAATGGTTGCATATTGAGTTTTGGAAACAAAGAATTGAGTTCTTACCCATGTTCTGTCATTTTTGGAAAGGAACATTTATACTTCAGTATAACACAGGATATGCATATGATCTTAAATGTGAGGACTTATGTAAATTAAAAACGAAACACATGTCTATAACCACCAGAAGGTCAAAAAAATAGAATATTAGTATCACCCCCAAAATCTCCTCAGGGCCCCTATCCAATCCTTGAACGATGAATATTGTAATTATCCTTCTGAATTGCATCACCTTATCCTAGTTTTTCCTGTTTCCGAATTTAATAAGAAATTATAAGTAACTCTTCTGTGTCTGGCTTCATTTGCTTCCCTATATCTGTATGTTATTTTTGCTTCATTCCTATAATTACTTTTCAGATTAACTATTACTGTTAGTTTCTGATAGCTTTACAATGACATGCCTAAAAATAGTTTTGTATATATTCATTCTGCTTAGAATATGTGGAACTTTTTGAAACTAGATTTGGAAAATTCCAGCCATTATCTCTTCTACTATTGCTTTTGTATACTATTCAACTTCCTCAAAATCCTGCATAATGATATACATATTAAACCTTGCTACGGTGTGACATGTGTCAGTGAGTCTAAAAGAAGATCTTAGGCTCTCTTTTTAATTATTACTTTCAACATTTATTTCTCTTACCTGGGTATTTTTTCCTGATTTCTCCTTCAGCTCAGTAATACTCTCTTGTGTATTTAATCTGCTATTTATAACCACCCACCACTTTGGGGATTTTAAAAATATGATTCAGATTCAATTTTTATTTATTTATTTTTTAAATTTTATTATTCATATGTGCATACAAGGCTTGGGTCATTTCTCCCCCCTGCCCCCACCCCCCCTTACCACCACTCCACCCCCTCCCTCTCTCCCCTACCCCCTCAATACCCAGCAGAAACTATTTTGCCCTTATTTCTAATTTTGTTGTAGAGAAAGTATAAGCCATAATAGGAAGGAACAAGGGTTTTTGCTGGTTGAGATAAGGATAGCTATACAGGGCATTGACTCACATTGATTTCCTGTGCGTGTGTGTTACCTTCTAAGTTAGTTCTTCTTGATCTAACCTTTTCTCCAGTTCCTGGTCACCTTTTCCTATTGGCCTCAGTTGCTTTTAAGGTATCTGCTTTAGTTTCTCTGCATTAAGGGCAATAAATGCTAGCTAATTTTTTAGGTGTCTTACCTATCCTCACCACTACCTTGAGTGCTCAAAGTCCAATCCCATTGTTGTTTTTGCCCTTGATCTAAAGTCCACCTATGAGGGAGAACATATGATTTTTGGTCTTTTGGGCCAGGCTAACCTCACTCAGAATGATGTTCTCCAATTCCATCCATTTACCAGTGAATGATAACATTTCGTTCTTCATACCACATTTTCTTAATCCATTCGTCAGTGGTGGGGCATCTTGGCTGTTTCCATAACTTGGCTATTGTGAATTGTGCCCCAATAAACATGGGTGTGCAGGTGCCTCTGGAGTAACCTGTGTCACATTCTTTTGGGTATATCCCCAAGAGTGGTATTGCTGGATCAAATGGTAGATCAATGTCTAGCTTTTTAAGTAGCCTCCAAATTTTTTTCCAGAGTGGTTGTACTAGTCTACACTTCCACCAACAGTGTAAGAGGGTTCCTTTTTCCCCGCATCCTCACCAACACCTGTTGGTGGTGGTGTTGCTGATGATGGCTATTCTAACAGGGGTGAGGTGGAATCTTAGTGTGCTTTTAATTTGCATTTCCTTTATTGCTAGAGATGGTGAGCATTTTTTCATGTGTTTTTTGGCCATTTGAATTTCTTCTTTTGAGAAAGTTCTGTTTAGTTCACTTGCCCATTTCTTTATTGGTTCATTAGTTTTGGGAGAATTTAGTTTTTTAAGTTCCCTATATATTCTGGTTATCAGTCCTTTGTCTGATGTATAGTTGGCAAATATTTTCTCCCACTCTGTGGGTGTTCTCTTCAGTTTAGAGACCATTTCTTTTGATGAACAGAAGCTTTTTAGTTTTATGAGGTCCCATTTATCTATGCTATGTCTTAGTTGCTGTGTTGCTGGGGTTTCGTTGAGAAAGTTCTTACCTATACCTACTAACTCCAGAGTATTTCCTACTCTTTCCTGTATCAATTTTAGAGTTTGTGTTCCGATATTAAGATCTTTGATCCATTTTGAGTTAATATTGGTATAGGGTGATATACATGGATCTCGTTTCAGTTTTTTGCAGACTGCTCACCAGTTTTCCCAGCAGTTTTTGTTGAAGAGGCTGCTATTTCTCCATCACATATTTTTAGCAACTTTGTCAAAGACAAGTTGGTTATAGTTGTGTGGCTTCATATCTGGGTCCTCTATTCTGTTCCACTGGTCTTCATGTCTGTTTTTGTGCCAGTACCATGCTGTTTTTATTGTTATTGCTTTGTAATATAGTTTGAAGTCAGGTATTGTGATAACTCCTGCATTGTTCTTTTGACTGAGTATTGCCTTGGCTATTCGTGGCCTTGTGTGTTTCCATATAAATTTCACGGTAGATTTTTCAACCTCTTTAATGAATGTCATTGGAATTTTGATGGGAATTGCATTAAACATGTAGATTACTTTGGGGAGTATCGACATTTTTACTATGTTGATTCTACCAATCCATGGGCATGGGAGATCTCTCCACTTTCTATAGTCTTCCTCAATCTCTTTCTTCAGAAGTGTATAGTTTTCCTTGTAGAGGTCTTTTGCATCTTTTGTTAGGTTTACACCTAGGTATTTGATTTTTCTTGAGGCTATTGTAAATGGAATTGCTTTCATACATTCTTTTTCAGTTTGCTCATTGTTAGTGTATAGAAATGCTAATGATTTTTCTATGTTGATTTTATATCCTGCTACCTTGCTATAGCTATTGATGATGTCTAGAAGCTTCTGAGTAGAGTTTTTTGGGTCTTTAAGGTATAGGATCATGTCATCTGCAAATAGGGATATTTTGACAGTTTCTTTACCTATTTGTATTCCTTTTATTCCTTCTTTTTGCCTAATTGCTCTGGCTAGGAATTCCAGTACTATGTTGAATAGGAGTGGAGATAGTGGGCATCCTTGTCTTGTTTCTGATTTTAGAGGGAATGGTTTCAGTTTTTCTCCATTAAGTATAATGCTGGCTGTAGGTTTGTCATATATAGCTTTTATAATGTTGAGGTACTTTCCTTCTATTCCTAGTTTTCTTAGAGCTTTTATCATGAAGTGGTTTTGGATCTTATCAAAGGCTTTTTCTGCATCTATTGAGATGATCAAGTGGTTTTTGTCTTTGCTTCTGTTAATGTGGTTTATTATGTTTATTGATTTTCGTATGTTGAACCACCCCTGCATCCCTGGGATGAAGCCTACTTGGTTGTGGTGAATAATCTTTTTGATGTGTTGTTGAATTCGGTTTGCCATTATTTTGTTGAGGATTTTTGCGTCAACTTTCATTAAGGAGATTGGCCTATAGTTCTCCTTTTTGGAGGTGTCTTTGCCTGGTTTTGGGATAAGTGTAATACTGGCTTCATAAAATGTGTTTGGCAGTTTTCCTTCCCTTTCTATTTCGTGGAACAGTTTAAGGAGGGCTGGTATCAGTTCTTCTTTAAAGGTCTGATAGAATTCAGCAGAGAATCCATCAGGTCCTGCACTTTTCTTTTTGGGGAGACTCTTGATTGCTGCTTCAACTTCATTTTGTGTTATATATCTATTCAGGTGATTAATTTCCTCTTGGTTCAGTTTTGGATGATCATATGTATCTACAAATCTGTCCATTTCTTTAAGATTTTCAAATTTATTTGAATATAGGTTCTCAAAGTAGTCTCTGATGATTTCCTGGACTTCCATGGTGTTTGTTGTTATCTCCCCTTTAGCATTCCTGATTCTACTAGTTTGGGTTTTTTCTCTCCTCATTTTAGTCAGGTTTGCCAGGGGTCTATCGATCTTGTTTATTTTTTCAAAGAACCATCTTTTTGTTTCATTAATTCTTCGTATGGATTTTTTGGTTTCTATTTCATTGATTTCAGCTCTTATTTTTATTATTTCTCTCCTTCTACTTGTTTTGGGATTTGCTTGTTCTTGTTTTTCTAGGATTTTGAGATGTATCATTAGGTCATTGATTTGGGATCTTTCAGTCTTTTTAATACATGCACTCATGGCTATAAACTTTCCTCTCAGGACCACCTTAGCTGTGTCCCATAGGTTCCGGTAGGTTGTGTTTTCATTTCCATTGACTTCCAGGAACTTTTTAATTTCCTGTTTTATTTCATTGATGATCCATTGTTCATTAAGTAGTGAGTTATTTAGTTTCTGGCTGTTTGCATGTTTTTTGTCTTTACTTTTGTTGTTGAGTTCTACTTTTACTGCATTGTGATCAGATAGTATGCACGGTATAATTTCTATTTTCTTATATTTGCTGAGACTTGCTTTGTGCCCTAGGATATGATCTATTTTGGAGAAGGTTCCATGGGCTGCTGAGAAGAATGTATATTTTGTAGAAGTTGGATGAAATGTTCTGTAGACATCAACTAGGTCTATTTGATCTATTGCATATTTTAGATCTTGGATTTCTTTATTGATTTTTTGTTTGGATGACCTATCTATTGATGATAATGGGGTGTTAAAGTCTCCTACAACCACTGTGTTGGCGTTTATATATGCTTTTAGGTCTTTCAGGGTATGTTTGATGAAATTGGGTGCATTGACATTGGGTGCATACAGGTTGATAATTATTATTTCCCCTTGGTCTATTTCCCCTTTTATTAGTATGGAATGTCCTTCTTTATCTCGTTTGATCAATGTAAGTTTGAAGTCTACTTTGTCAGAGATAAGTATTGCTACTCCTGCCTGTTTTCGGGGGCCATTGGCTTGGTAAATCTTCTTCCAGCCTTTCATCTTAAGCCTATGCTTATTTCTGTCGGTGAGATGGGTCTCCTGCAAACAACAAATTGTTGGATCTTCCTTTTTAATCCATTTCATCAAGCGGTGCCTTTTGATGGGTGAATTAAGTCCGTTAACATTAAGTGTTAGTACTGATAGGTATGTGGTGATTCCTGTCATTTAGTTGTCTTAGTTGTTTGAAGGTTTGATTGTGTGTACCTAAGTTGAGGTTACTCTCTACTTTCTTGCTTTTTCTTTTCCTGTAGTTTGGTGCTGCCTGTCTTTTCATGGTTAAGTTGGGTTTCACTTTCTGTGTGCAGAATCCCTTGAAGAATCTTTTGTAGTGGTGGCTTTGTGTTCACATATTGTTTTAGTTTCTGCTTATCATGGAAGACTTTTATTGCTCCATCTATTTTGAATGATAGTTTTGCTGGGTAGAGTATCCTGGGGTTGAAGTTATTTTCATTCATTGCCCGGAAGTTCTCACCCCACGCTCTTCTTGCTTTTAATGTTTCTGTTGAGAAGTCTGCTGTGATTTTGATGGGTTTACCTTTGTATGTTACTTGTTTTTTCTCTCTTATAGCCTTCAATATTCTTTCCTTAGTTTCTGAACTTGTTGTTTTAATGATGATATGTTGTGGGGTAGTTCTATTTTGATCTGATCTGTTAGGTGTCCTGGAGGCCTCTTGCATCTGTATGGGAATATCTTTCTCTAGATTTGGGAAATTTTCTGTTATTATTTTGTTAAATATATTACGCATTCCCTTCTCTTACACCTCTTCTCCTTCTTCGATGCCCATGATTTTCAAGTTTGGTCTTTTGATGGAGTCGGTGAGTTCAAATTGCTTTCAATTCTTTGTTGAAACTTTATACCCAGTCCTATATATACTTGATTATAGTATTGATCCCTAAATCTGAGTTTAATAATATGTCAATATTTGATTACCTATTGACCTTCCCCCCCCTTATTTCTTGTGGTCGTTTGTTTGCTTTTTACATGTTGTATAATTCATTTATTGAATTCTGAACACTATGTATAAAAACTATAGTCTCAGGATTACTACTCCTTGCTTCATAAGGAATTAGGATTATTTTGTATCTAGGACGCAGATAGATACTAGTAAATCATGTTAATCCAGTTGAGGCTATTCTATTTCTCATTGCCCTTTTCTTGAGTTTAGCCTTTTCAAACTTTCATCCCCATAGCTGGGTTTTTACAATTGCTCTCTGTCTTTGGTGAACTTTTAGTTATAATTTTCAGCTCTCCATCATTAGAAGAAAGGCTTTTTTTGTTTTTAAAGAATATCTGCTTTTTCTGCTTGTCTCCTCAACCTCTTAGCAGCTGCTTTCTGCTTTCTCTCAGTGTGTCACCCTGTACATTTGCAATTTAGTGGTTAGCAATTTCCTTCAGGGAAAATTGACAGCAGAATATTGAGCTCACTTGAATGTATTTTACTTCTCTCTAAAATCTTGGCTTTTTATATCTTGGCAACTCTTATTTTCCACTGATTCTTTTGGTCTCTTCTTCTAGGAATTAATCTAATAAACATAATCATTCTGTGTAGAAGTGTCAGTTTAAACTAGCCAGTGTAGATGGTCATTGGTATAAGTAGCATATATATGTACTTAAGTAATTTACATATTTTTCTGCCTCTCTCCTCAAATATAATATGTAGTACACATTGATTTTAGTGATTATTCATTTAATCTAGAACAGTACTGTCTAATATAAGTATGAGAATTATATGTATTATTTTAAAAGTTCAAATGCTCACATTAAATAAGTGAAAATTAACAGGTAAAATTATATTTAATAATTAATATCATTTATGCAATTAAAATTAAATGTTCTTAAAATATTAGTATTTCACATATAATGTTCAAAATGTCATATATTTATTTTAAACTGATGGCTTACCTCAATTCCTATTAGCCCAATCTGAAGTGCTTAAAAGCCAGGTCCACGTGACTTGTGGTACCCTACTGGAAATACATACATAGAGGTTGCTAAATACTCAAGGATAACATGGCAAAGCTGAAGACAAACATATATTAAATTGTGACACTGATTTGAAAAGTTGAATTGTCTTCATTAAGGATACAAGGAATCTCTATTTAGTTATACAAAGAAAATTTCATCATGTTAGGTGTAAAATATTTGAATATTTTTAACGACTCTGCATCAATTGTCCCATCCTACTCTGGAGAAATAATGCAAGTGTATGATTTAATGGAAAGTGGGATGCAGCTTTCCTGGAATAAATCTTTTATAGGATAAGAACTTCTCTTTCTGCATCTTGAAAACCAAGATTCAAACTTGTAACTTAGGCTAGACCAATCAGGTATGTTTTCTAAGGACTCAGTAAATTAATTACAGAAATATTTAAAAAGTGTTCTAAGAATGTTTTGAAATATTACCAGAAGTAGCCTTGAGTGAAGCAAAAGAGAGGCAAAGCAATGACCTTGTACTTGTAATTTTGTCCTAACCACACAACTTCTGGGTGGTACATGTCCCTGAAATGCTTGTTTCCTAAGCTTACCTTGTACTTTGCAAGTATTTCAGGCTTTTCCATGAATCCTCAATTTCCAGGGGTTTCATGGGCCCATGATTTTACTTTTTATTAAAATATGGTTGCCATGTACATAAATATAGTACCTGGATTTCCTACTTATTACCAGCCAGGACTTAGACACACTAGTTTACACTTTTTCTCAGACTTTTCATCTAGCAAGTAGCAATAATAATTGTATCTATGTACTTGGACATTATGATGGCTTAGTGAGATAACCCATATATTGTAAGTATACTTATTATATATACTGAGAACTGATTATATAGCTCCTAATAACTCAGGCTTTTGTATTATTATAAAAATATAGAAAGTCTAGTGAGTGCCAGGTATTGTTTAATGATTCTCATTTTTTATTTAAAATTATCTTAGAACTGAGGGTATAGCTTAATAGTACAGAGTTTGCTTAAAATTGGTTTGACTCCCAGCACCAAAAAAAGTGTGTGAAATCATCTTAATAAATGTGAACAATTGTTCTGCCTTCTTAGAGTTTGGGGAAAGAGCTATGTGTAGCTTAACAAACATCTGACATGGGCCTTATGATTTTCTTTTCAGAGATAAATTGACTCAGACAAGTTAAGTAATTTCCTACAATTTCACAGCTCGTGTAGATCTAGTTATATATTTTATTTTTATTCTGAGTTCTCTCTAGTCAAGGTTATTGAATGCCCCTTAGTAATTTGGCATACAATTCATAAAAGGGTTCTGCCACTATCAGGAACACTCTTGATATTTTCATAAAGATTAATCCAATCCTCAAAGTATACACATCTCATAAACTTATTTCATTTCACTGACATTACCCTTCCCTGATCCCCATTTCATTTTCTCCCTTTCCTTTCTCCCATCCAAGTACTAACCAAGCCTGACCCTGCTTAGCTTCCGAGATCAGACGAGATCGGGCGCGTTCTCCCTTTCCTTTCTCAAGTCTAAAATCATAAATACTTCAATAACCGTATACAGCCAATTATTTAAATAACTTTCATCTAAAAGAATTCTGGAAATTTGCTTTCGTTGAATTTTTAAGGAAAGAATTGTGATTAACCTTTTGAGAGAAAAACTTCTAGGTTCTTGTACTTGTGTCAGCAAAGACAAATAAGATTGGGTTGAATATATGGCACTTAATTTTCCTGATGTAACCTCTGGAATATCCAAAGGGCTGGCTGAAAGACCCTATCCAGTTATTCGTTGTTGTTGCTGTTGCTGTTTTTGTGGTTCTGGGTATCAAACACAGGACTTCAAGCACCGTAGCATTGAACTGTATCCACAGCCCTTATCCAATGATGCTGAGAACCACAGAAGGTGGAACTAAACTCTTTCAGGAATTCAAATCATAGGCTATTCACTTAAATGCCTACATCTTCCAATTCAATGTGTGTCATCTTTTCTTTTTCTAGTGTTCTAAAGACTAGCAGAGGCATTGAAATGGCTATGGAACTTAGCTGACGTAGGCTCTCTTTTCTAACACCTTGACTTATAACCATGGCCATGTGTAAGTGCTCTTTGTCCCTCTCTAAATCATCCTAGAAACTTCTCATTTGACTTCTATTTACACAACATTCTTTGCCAATTGTTTTTGAGAATAATTCACTTTAAGTGCAAAGCATTAACTTTAGCTTTCTCATTAATAAAAAAAATCTTTATTCTGTAAAAATACACTAGTCAGCCAATTTTTCTTCACCTACCGTTTGCCTTTGCATAATGAGCTCATCATGAAAAATAAAGTGCCAACTTGATTATAGCAAAGCCATAGCTATTTTAAAAGTAAAAAACAAATACCTTTCACATAACACAGATTATCTTCCATTTGCAATCACTGAGATGTTGTTCCAAGTTGAGTTCAAGAGAAGTGATCCACAATGATGAACAAAAACCTTTGCCAAATGAGAATCAACTTGTTCAGTTTGTTCACCCATATTTAAAATTCATTGCAATCATGTTAAAGCATTAAAAAATAATCAAATATTTTTTTTCTTTTTGAATTAGTTTGAAAATCTCCATGTGTATTCTGATTCTAAGAGAAGTAAATAGGGTAAGTGTGTGCCAAGGTAAAATATCAAAAATTACCACTTGCAAATCTCCTAACTTTCTGGCTACACTTATATATGACAACCCCAGGCTTTGAATAACAGAACTCATATAAGATGAGAAATTATTCATTTGACTCTGCAGATTCTTGGGTTCTATAACTGGTTTTAAAGTAGATTATTATCAGACAAAATATCTGACTAAATGAATGAGTGTTTTCCTCTTCTGGTGACCAAATATCTCCCTGTCAGCCTGACCACTATAATCAGTTTCATGCTGAACATCTAAACTTACATATTATCAGGCTTGAAAGTAAATTAATCTTTTCATTTTGCACACCTATCTCCTCTATTGTTCCTATGTTACCTATCTTGTGAAAGATTCCACTATTTGTGTAGTTGCTTAAGACTTAAGTTTGATTCTTCCATCTATTGTGTCTCACATTTAGTTAAGCAACAAGTTTTACGGTTTTTACATTAGAAATGACCCTCTAATCAAGTATCACACTGTGTTTCCAACACAGTGTTCTAACACAGGTACCTCACACAAATTCTGAAAAGATTCTTGACAAAGCTCCCCATCTTCAAGTTTTTCTTCTGCCTCTCCTCCAAACCATTCTCTACACCATCAAAATCCAGTAAGAGGAACCCATTATCCTCCAAATAAAGAAGAGGCTACACGTAAGGTTTATAGCCTGTTTGTGATTTAGTCCCTAGGTCTGGATGTGCTTGCTTCTTTGTCTTCACAGATTGCATTTCTGTGCTTACAGTCAGATGAACTATGCTCATTTACCTTTGGTGTTTTCTTGTGCATTTACTTTTCACTGCTTCCCAGCTCCTTCTTTCTTTGCTGGGTTTTGCAACCATCTAATAAAGGCTTGTTATAATCCAATAATGAATGAGGAAGTCACATAACTAAATTTTGTTTAAACTCTGCAAACACGAAGGTATAAGAAAGTGAAACTGGAAAAAAGTTTAAAAACAGAAGTATTTATTGAAAATTAGAAATGGGGTAAGGGGCAATGAGGAAAAATGTTTCTGATTAACCCCCACACATACACAGAGACACACAATTTTTCTCATCATCCAGGAAAAATAATCACTATATGTTTTACATCTTTAATTCATACCTCTGTAAATATGGAAAAAAATATCAACAGCAAGTATATACTCTCTTGCCAGATGCCCAGGAAAAGAGAAAATATCCCCTTAGCAGGTGTATCTTGTGGATTGTTTTCAGAGAATCAACACACTTGGAACTCTACATCCCTCCTTTTTCCAAGGTCAAAACTGGCCCTTCCTTTTGACTTGGTCTGGTGTCCAGTCCAACTTGATCCCAATTCCAGAGGGCAAGTCATTGCCTGAGAATGAACAGTAGCTGCCGACATGTATTAGCTACTATTATATACCAGCTAAAACATCATTTGTTCTTCACAGCAACCTGAGAAACAGGTATTATTATTATATAGGTGAGGAAAATGAATTTCAGAGAAGTTAAGTAACTTGTTCAATATCAAGTACTTTGAATTCAAACTTGTGTGTCCAATGATGAAATATTTAACCACTAGGCACATTACCTCCAAATAACTTCCATTACACTGAAAATATGTAGTATCTATAAAGAACACATCAACAGGAAGACTTTCTTAATGTGTTCTTGGCAAAAATTGGCCTACCAGTTACTGAGTAATATCATAGTTAATGCTAACTTAATTTATCTGTGGTAAAGGAAAAGAAAAAAGAATCATGGTACCCATGTTTAGTGCTATATTTAGTGTTTAGTGATTTTAAGTATCAAGTCAATATTTATTTTTATTTAAATGTATTATGCTAGGAAATTAATAATAGAGAACTCTTGAATTTGTGAGCAGCACAATTTGTAGCTTAAAAATACGATGACTTATTTTCTCACATATTTGTGAGAATCAGGTGGTTCTGTAAATTGCCTGGGCTTAGTTGTGAGTTGTTGTCTTAAATCTTTCAGAGGTCTAAACAAGGACTCTTAGAAATAACCCTTGATTTGATCTTTAGCCCCAGGCCTCAGGTCACCTTGAGAATTTCTTACTGGCTGGCAGTACTTGGGATGATAGTTTTATTTCTCAGCTCATTAAGTCCTAATCTTTCTATATTTCCTCTAAATTCTGCTTATAAATAGAGCTGTTGCTTCTTTAATGCATCTCTATCTTTGCATAGTTTATCATAAAGAGCTAGCAGAAGCCAAAGTTCACTTTCAACATTCTATACAGAGATCGAGATAGAATAGCAAGGTTCACAAATTAACTAGATTCATTTTGTGTTATTCACATTATTGCAAGGAATCTTAGGACAATGTTTCTCTGTAATGTAATATTGTTCATCTCTTTTCTAACTCCCAGTATTTCTTGGCCTTCCTCATTTATTTATTCCAATGGCCAAGCCATTGCTACATACTTTAGTTATTTTAATATTAAAATACCCTGCCCCACATTAAGGAGCCTAGATTAGTGAAAGTTTAGTCAAGGAAGTAGAACCATTTTGAATGTTTAAGCATTAAAGTATTTGTTAGGAAAATTAAATCTTACACAATTTTTGGAGGCGATGTCAAGTAGACATCTTGAACAGTGCACTGTCTTAAACAGTTCTCTGGAGGCTCTAGTACAGGTGGACAGCTTGTTGCTTAGGTGGAGGATCTGAGAAGTCAAGCAAGTCAGGCAATGGGAGATGATTACCAAGAGATCAACTGGAAGTTGTTGCTTCTGCTGATCTTCAATTAAGCAACTGTGAGTGGTGCTGGAGGGAAGCTAATCAGAATATCCAGCAGTCAAGACTAAGAGCTGAATGTAGAATGGCAGAGGCCAAAGATAGGCAGGAAACCACCAGGGTCATTTGCAACCGACAAATGTCTACAACTTTATCTGACTATGAAGAACTTTCAAGAATAATGCTAACTGAGTTTTGCCTTCCAGGCTTCTCTCAGTGATCCAGCTGTCTATGTCTCTCTGTGTCTTCATGAAGCCTAACATGCACAGAGCAGGGAATACTGGAAAATGTTTTTAACTTGACCAAGTTGATGATAAAATGATCCAGCAAAGGAGGAAACTAAATCTATTTCTGTTGATGAAAGAATGAGACCTTTCACTATTCTTATGGAAGTCAAGGATTTAAGGTATGCTAAGATATCCAGGCAAGGCCAAGACCTTAGTCGTGTGTCTAACTGAGACAAATGACCAAAAGTGATTTAGGGTAGGTATGTAAACTCTTCTAAACTACCTTAAATGTCAGTTTCCTTATTTATAAGATGTAAGAATAATATACACTTCATGGAATTCTGAGAAGAATTACAATAGCACATGAAAAGTCATAAGATAATCAGTGAATGCTAATCACTATTTTAAGAGGATGTGTCTTTTTAAAAAACATTCTTAATACATTTTGGAGATATGATAGTCCAAATATTGTCCATTCATTCTCAATATAGAAGAATTATATTCTCTGTACGCTGATATGCAGTCCTATGGAATAATTTCCACCATGATTAGAGGAAGGCATAATGGATAATTGACTCTATATAAGGTATATATTTCCTGACATGTACTAGTCATACATGGTCCACGTAAATTCCTTATCTCAATTTCTGCCTTAGCATCAATCTGCTTATTTAACAAATCATTGTGACTATGCCAAAAAAGTTTTAGTAGAATAACTTAATGAGTAACCACTTAAAGAACTTGATCATTTGCCCTGGCTGTTTTGCTGTAGGAATAATGTATAATTTACTTCCTTTTTAAAATCTTGCTGCTGTGAAAATCAGAGTAACATTGGCTGTTTATGAGAATCAGAGTAATGTGGTTTTAGTTTTTATGATCCTCATACCAGATATGTTCCTTATTTGGCAAACAAATAATGACATTTTGCTTAAGCTGAATTTATAGAGAGTATTGAGTTGCTCTGAGTTAAAGAGAAATGGTTCTCAGAAAGTGGTCAAGATATAGAAAACTAAGTCTTTCAGTATATGTTATTTGTGGTCCATCTTACCTATCCCTTATGTCATTAACCAGTATAGTTGAGTCCAGTTGTCAGAGATTTTCTGTTATTTTAGTTTTCTGCATGAATTTGCATAACTCTTCTTCCTCACCTTTCTTCTTTTCACTTTTTCTTTACTGTGATTGTCCAAGGAGCTAACTAGAAATTATCCTGTTTAGTATCTGATCTTTTCCTACACTCTTAATATTAGTATAATGCCAGTATTAGGTTAGTTTTTATTCTTTCAAGATTTACTTAAATATGCTACAGTTCCCCTTCCTACATAATAAATCTGAGGTTTACAACAAAATTCCAATGCCTGATATTCTCATGGTTGCATCTGCCTTTGAGTTGCTCTTCCCACTAAACTCTTATTTCCATCAGTGTCTCATCTCTTACACTTGTTCATGACTTCCTGCCCTGTGGTGACCTTTGTATAGATTATACATCTCCAGTTTCTCCAAAATGCCATTCACACAAATTATTTATAGATACATCAGATTTTACCAAGAAGAAGGTTACACAGCAGCAATTATACCCAAACTATTTAATACTGAGTATTAGACACCCTTGCTATTTAGAGTCCTTTGACTACCAACCTGGTAGGAATTTCTCAGTAACTGGACAGTTGCAACATTTCTGACTTCTTACCATCTTTCTTGTTCTCTCTGTCTCTCTTCCCCTCCCCGTCTCTGTCTTTATCTACTTTGGAAGGGGTAAAGTCTGACTTTCTGCCCTCTCTTTTTCATATTTTCTTTTAAATTACTATCAAATTTTTAGACAGAGAAATATATCTATTTTTCTTCTTGTAGAATACTTCTAGAACATGTCCTCAGGGCTCACACATCTAAAGCAGAATTATTTTCCTAAGCAGAGATAGTTTTCTCCCTAAGGGAAACACTGATCTAGCTGTTAACATTACAATTTCCTTATCCTGCCACATTTGCTAAAAGAATTAGTCAATGAATGCATTTTGAGATTTAAGTTCTCCAGGGAAAGGCATATGTGACATGGCAGGAATATTTTAGTATGATTTTTTATTGAAGGTGTTGAATATATATGTATATATATATATATATATTTATGTATGTGTGTATGTGTATACACATATATTCTATCTGTACTGGTAAATAGCACTTTGCTAAAGAAGACTAAATTCACTATAGCAGTAGTAAACATTTATTTCTACTCATCTTTTTAAAAATTTTTATTGTTTTATTATTCATATGTGCATACAATGCTTGGGTCATTTCTCCCACCTGCCCCCACCCCCTCCCTTGCCACCCACTTCACCCCCTCCCACTTCCCCCCACTGCCTCAATACCTGGCAGAAACTGTTCTGCCCTTATCTCTAATTTTGTTGAAGAGAGTATAAGCAATAATAGGAAGGAACAAGGGTTTTTGCTAGTTGAGATAAGGATAGCTATACAGGGAGTTGACTCACATTAATTTCCTGTGCATGTGTGTTACCTTCTAGGTTAATTCTTTTTGATCTAACCTTTTCTCTAGTTCCTGGCCCCCTTCTTCTATTGGCCTCAGTTGCTTTTAAGGTATCTGCTTTAGTTTCTCTGCATTGAGGACAACAAATGCTAGCTAATTTTTTAGGTGTCTTCCCTATCCTCATACCTCCCTTGTGTGTTCTCGCTTTTATCATGTGCTCAAAGTCCAATACCCTTGTTGTGTTTGCCCTTGATCTAATGTCCTCATATAAGGGAGAACATACAATTTTTGGTGTTTTGGGCCAGGCTAACCTCACTCAGAATGATGTTCTCCAATTCCATCCGTTTACCAGGGAATGATAACATTTCGTTCTTCTTCATGGCTGCATAAAATTTCATTGTGTATAGATACCACATTTTCTTAATCCATTCGTCAGTAGTGGGGCATCTTGGCTGTTTCCATAACTTGGCTACTGTAAATAGTGCTGCAATAAACATGGGTGTGCAGGTGCCTCTGGAGTATGCTTGCTCTCTCCAAACCTGGATCACTATCCTTAAATCAATCTTTCATATCTTCTATTTCCCCTCATTTTTCTAAATGCATTCATTTATTTCTGAAAACAAATCAGGTGATCTTATAAAAAAATGGGCTAATGACTAGGAAATGAGGTAATGCTGCAAGGAGCTTAGCCATGTCCTTCACTCGTTATAGTGAAGTCATAGTGTTGGCTAATTTAAGTTGTGTCTTATCATTGTGGTCAATGACTCTGATTGTTTTTAATCAATTTTGTGTTTCCATGCATGTCCACTGTGTTGTTGTCTCCAGATTTAAATCCAAACTTTGGCCACAGTAATAGTAAATACACTTTGATGAAGACTCCACCACAGGCAAAGATTTACGCAAAGAACCATGCAAGAAATGCCAAGGAGTATGCAAACCAGGCTGCTCTTGTGCTTGGAGCTGAGATGAAAAGGAAAATAAGAACAAAAGCAAAACTTCTTGAGATCTATGCCTCTTTGTATATGCATATACATCTGAGTAACTTATATGCATATTCATGTTTCAGTAAGGATACGTGTATAGATAATCAGACTTCTGTCTTTCCAAGTTACTCTCTTGCCACATTCAGGCAGTACCACTGAACTGTTTGCCGTTCTGGTTCCTAACTCTGCAACATGCCCATACCATCTTCTTTAACCCCAAAGTTCTTCATGATGACCCATTCTTCTCAGAACAACTCTCTCCAGTCCTTCAATACTCCTCCTCTGAGTCAAATCCTCCAAGAACCTGATTGGGGAAACACACTGACACATAGTCACATTAATACTTGAGTTTAATTTGTTCCTCTCTTTAGAGTGAACTAATCACACTCAAGAGTGTGAAAATATCTCTTATGTAATTCTTCCCCATAACCACTCTGGCTGATCACAATTCCCTCTAGAGCTCATCCATTGAGAAGCTTCTGTTGGAATTTCTAACCTGGTAACAGGAAGGAAGTGGGGAACTGGGTTACACATTTTTGTAAAATCAGATTGACCGATTGTGGGACATAGAACTTAAATATTTTCTCATCTTTCCTATGACAATTACTGGAAGGGTTCAGATTTTGGTTTTACTTTTTTATGTTTGATTCCTGCAAAGTAGCAAAAGGAGAATTGCAATGTGTGTGTGAACTCCTGGTATCTTTTTCAAATTTAGTCTTTCATTGCTACAAGTTTGTGGTATGAGATTGACATCGAGCCCTGGCTTCTTCCAAATGCATGACATTGCTTATTTTTGTTTTATTTTGGGTTCTTAAACTTCATTCTCATAAACATTCTTTTGGTATATCAGTTACTTCCACTGAGGACCATGGCATAAGTTAACATACATAAACCACATTTTGAGGAAGAAAATACAAGGA
Organism: Castor canadensis; assembly: GCF_047511655.1. NCBI lineage: Eukaryota > Metazoa > Chordata > Mammalia > Rodentia > Castoridae > Castor > Castor canadensis. Next base: position 129,679,540 of record NC_133393.1, on the reverse strand, counting down.
GGCACATAGAGAGCCTCCTGGACCTTTTATTTATATTTACGCAGTTATGTGCATACAAATATTTTACAAACAAATGATGAAGGGCTTCTTGAAGAACTAAAGTTACTGAGACAAAGTAAGGGCTCAAATGTACATTTCCCACAATGCCTCTTGCATGCGTACACTTGCACACACACACACTTACGTTTAGAAAAATCCACATAAAGAGTACAGTTCAAATAACAAAGTTGGCATTGTTTATGTCTGCCTTATTCAAATACTATTTGTAGCCTAGTTTCTCAAATTACTCTCCTTCCTACAGAACTAATTTTAAAATGAATCTCCCACTGACTTCAAGGATTTTTCATCTCTTTAGGATAATGATGAAACCCAAAATTGTGTGTCTGTTACTCCAGAATGCTAAAGAATAAAGTCTTGTGTTAGCCTAGCTCGGCAGTGTTGAAATGACCCCAGTTTCTGCCTGGGTGTTGATATTAATCCCTGGGAAACCTTTCAAAACATTTTGATGATTCACAAAGAAAAAATGGGGCACAAGAAAACACCAGTACTCTATATTCTTATCATAAATGATATTGCTCACTATACAGTTCCTTTTTTCTGCTATGAATATGGAATGTTGCATCCTTAAAAATTTACTTCAAATATATTTTTGTACAAGGCATGCAATTCAACTGTAACATTATAAGAGAACACAGGAAGTTGCTCTAAAGTTAACATCTTAGTATCCTGGAACGTAATAAATTCCAAACAACTTCCAGGAAATTAAGATGCTTTTGAATTGCTAAGATGAACAATTAATAGTGAGAGGAAAACACCACACACACACACACACACACACAAATTAACTATGGCAAAATTACCACATAACTGCTCCAGAAATTTGGAGGTAAACTGCAGCTTTCTTTGTTGATCAAATGTAATGTGATTACACTTTTTGCTTGAAGCATCTATGGTCCTTTCATGCCCCAAATAAATTCTAATTGAGGTATGACATTTCCATATCTACTAACAAATTACTTTAAGACCAGGATTTGCTTTGTTTGGTTTTAAAACCAGTCTTTCACTCATGTAGATAAGCTCACAGTTGAGGATAATTTATAGAATATATTCTATATTCCATATTGATAGATAATTGATAGGATAATAATCTGTATTGTGTCATGGTTCTCCTTTCCCATGTTAATATTCTGAAAAGGCTTCAGTGGAGAAGGCTTGAGTCATTTGTTCAAATATTCTCTTTCAGATATGTTCCTTTTTCTTTGTTTGGGACTTTCTCACTTATTACCCCATTCACCTCTCCTATTCGTCTTTAGAAAACTGTTGTCACTTTTCCTTGTTTCTGCCACTGACAAAGATTTTCTGTCATTCCTTATACATCTAGGACTGAATACAAACCATCAGTTGCATCAGATCCTACTTTAACTTGCTTTCTTTCTTCCCACTCTAGATGTCCAACACTAATTAATGTTTGCTTGCATTCCAAAGTATATGAAGTATATTCATATCTACAGTGTTAGTTGTACAGCAGTTTAGAGAGTTGTCACTAATTGCAACTATTGTACTGATGAAAACAAAATTAAGAGAAATTTCCAAGCTGGTACAAATCACAGAGCATAAGGGTAAATTTTAGGCTGTGTGCACTGAGTTCTATAGTTTATTGATATCTACTGCATCCTAGTGCCTTGTTCAACCAAAAACTTCATAATATTGCCACAATATTACGTGGTATTCATAATATTCAGCAGTCATACATTACAAAAATATTGAGCATAATAATTCTAGACAATAGATTGCACAATGATTTCTAGCATATCAATAGTCATTAGAAGATAGTAGATACGTGATTCAGAATCTTGTGATTTTGAATGTCATCATCTATCAAATCATATAAGGAATTAGGACCTAAATCTGACAGATTGGAATGCTACTCATGGCCATTGTTTATTAAAATCAATTAGGCAGTCTATCTTTCTTGCCAAAAGCAAATAATTCAGATGATGTAACACTTCTTTTAGGATGAACTGTAGTAGCAGGAAGTCTTATCACATTAGATTTTAAACGCAGACACTTACCTTGAAATAGCCATGAATGAATTGCTGTCCACAGGTTTTGCATAATTTTAATTTGCCTTTTATTGCTATTAATGGACCATCTGTACCTGTGGCTTTCTATGAAATTTTTTAAAAAGAATATACTGAGAAAGTCTTATAACTTAAAGTGAAGAAATGTGTAATTAAATAAGCCATGTCACGTGGAATGTACAAGTTTAGTGATAACTTCTGAAAATCAATAGCATCTACAGTAAATTTTCAAAAAGTTGATCTAGCATACACTAATTTGGATTAGCTACCGAAGTATTAGCATGCCTTTTTTTGTTCTAATTTGTTTTCAATTGTAAAGTTTGAAGGGAAAAAAATCAAACAATAAATAAAAATGTTCCATTGAAGATCAAATATTTTTTCTTCTAATTGGATTAAAGGTAGAAAGCAGAAATATCTCAGGTCCTATGAATTAATTATAATTTTTAACTGATAGTTCACTGTGCAGATTTGATGACATTTATTAAAATTTTTATAGTATAATTGAAGTCTTGAGGGAGAACTCTGATCTTTTTCATGAGTCATAATTTTAGCATTTTCATTTTTGGTTTTAAGTATTTTGTCCTGATTTTTAGGGGAAGTTTTCAATGTTCATAGCTAGGAGTCCTTTACATTTCTTTGGCCCAAATTTAATCGTGTGACTACCGTAGTTGCTGGCAATGCTGGAAATTGTCTTTTCTTGGTATCACTGTGCTCATCCGTAGTCCTCACACATATGAATTGCTCCTGAGAAAGGTAAAACCAGAATAGACATGAGGAGTTGCTTACAATAATCTGCCCTTTTTATATCCTTTCTGCACACAAAGAATATATCCACCATCCTTGATAGAGTAATGCATGCACCATAAATTTTCTATATCCAGTTTAAAGTCCATAATCACTTAGCACTGTGTAGTCTTCTTTGTGAATGATCCCTCATTTACAAAGTATGGGACATATTATCTTACTGACCTCATCACCAAATTGACAATGAAAAAACAGAAAAATAATTAACTTACAGAGATAAAACTAGAAAGTCTAGAGCATTCCATTGTCTATAGCAGCTATATCCTGATGTGTCACTACTTTGAAATATCCCTTTGCATAATTTACATAGTAATGTCGTTCCCTTGGATACTCTCTTGGCCATTGTCCTTGCAGATGTCCAAAGCCCTCTGGAAGTTTTCCTTTACATGTTATATTTTAGAACCAAACCTGAAGTGGGTTTTGGAGGATATGCTCTGTTTGGGGCACTGAGTAATTTTTTTTCTTTTGTTATACACTTCAATATTTTCTTTGTCATTCATTCTTTCTTTATTTTATTTATTTACTTTGATCACACATTAATCATGTGAGGGGATTTCATCATGATAATTCCATACATACAAACATACAAACATATACACATATATACATACAGTGTGCCTTGAACAAATTCATCTCCATTTTCTTCCCATTCTTCCTCTCCTTCTTCCCACCTCTTTCAAACAATGTTTAGTGAGTTTCATTATACTGACTTCACATGTAAATATTCAGTGTATGACTTGCTTATACACATCTGGGAGGCCAGGCTTCTGGCCTTCTCCTTCCTTCCTCCCTCCCTCCCTTCCTTCTTTCTATATTAATTCCCTCAAGATTAAAAAATATAGTGAAACTTCAATTTGTTTGCCAATCAGTTCCAAGTGAAAATTATCGTACTTGATAATCTCTCCTAAATAGTTCTTAGACCTGGAGATTCATCACATTTTTCCTTTTTTGTTAGGGCTGGGAGCATCTTTCTGAGACTACAAGCTATTGTGAGAAATTTGTGAAACTTTATTTGATCTTTGCGGTTGAGTGAAGATCCCAGTGTTTGGCTGAGCAGTACAGATAGGAGACTTTTGAGAAAATCTTTGAGCAATGGTCTTGTTTTCCAGTTTTCTTGTGTTTTTGAGACTCAAAAGCAGGTGATTTCTGTTTTACAAGAGGTACCAACTTCAGTAAAGTTAGTTTAGTCTTTTGTCAGAAATGGCCTTCCTTAGCAAGTATATTCCTTTGTATTTCTAATTCCATACAAGCAATCCTTACTTAAACTTATCTCTCTAATTTTGTTTGGCTGAAAGCATCCAGGAATAGCTAAAATAAACAAATATTTAGTAATTCTTTATAGTCTGCATTAAAGCTACAATATTCAGAGGTATGAACTTCCTTTCAGCATATTCAATCATTTTGATAAATATCTTTCATATTTCCCATCAGTCATTTGAAATGAATACCAATATTGTTTTTTTCCTCAATACATACTATTGTTTAGTTTTATTGCCTGGCCTTTTATTTGTTTATTAACATATAGTATTTTCAATATTATAACCTTCAACTTTTTCTATCCACTTGTTTCTGCACACATAAAAAATTTGTTAAAAATATGTATTATTTGATGGTTTGAGAAGTATTGAGCAAGTATTAAAGCAACTAATAGTTCCTTTTCTTCTTATTCTTTTTTCTAAACTTAACCTGACCTGAGTCATATATGCTTCATTTAGAATGTTTCTTATTAATTTATTTTCAATTCTAAGTTTAGTAATTTGAGCTTGCATGGCTACATATTCATCAGACTTCCTGTGGACAAGTTTATCCATCATAAACAATCTTTACGAACCTAGTAAAGTAATGGCAATTTGCTATCCAACTTCTTCACTTACTCTCTCCTAGTCATTTGCATAACTTACAAAGCATAGTTGCACTTTTAAAGCAAAATTCTACAGAGCTTTGGGATTCTATAAAGAAGCCAATGCAGGAGAGAGAGGACTGGCTGGATTTCCCAGGGCTCTGAGCTTCCTAAATCCACTTCAGAGATAAAAGCAAGACTCCATTGTTATGCATTGGAGCTCTGCTGAAGATTTTCTTTGAGAAAAAGTTCAAGTGCTTAAAACACATTTTAAAAACAGAAACTTATGAAATTCTATGTTATTACTTCCAACTTCCTACAATTATCTCTATTTCATGGAAAAATTAGAAGAAGCAAAGTAAACGAGCCAAATGGAGCTTCCTGTGCTATGAGCTCAAATAACCTTTCTCCAAATTATCTTCCCCAGACAAAAATACAAGTAAATTTTCCATTTTACTCTTTGAGAGTCAGGCATAAAATCAAGTGAGTAATATCTTATGATCCTCTTATACAAGCTTTATATCTGTAGTTAGATAAGCCATTGTTACTTGATCAAATAGGTGGATACAGCAGTACAGATAGGGTAATATTTGTATTTTTATCTCTAACTGTAGTAGAAATGCCTCACTAGTCACAATGGAAAAATCACAACCAGTGCCTCTGTTGAGATGGTCACCTTGACTTACATTCTACCTAGAGCTTCTTAAAAACATTGTAAAAATATTACAGTTCCCCATATGGACAAGAACAATTTAATATTCTAGTAGCCTTCAAATATCAGTTTAACGTACAATAATGAGGTGTAGCTCACAGACTTGTGGTCATTTAATCTTTATTTGTTCAGTAGGTACTTGTACCAAATAAAGAGCATATTGTTGCCTTTTTTAGTTTCATTATGAACTAAATTCTAAAAAGAAATAATGCATATTTTACTCACTGCAGGTTTATATGAGTTACGCTAATAACAAGCTTTTTTTTTTTTTTTCAGTTCATCCCTATTGGTAAGATTAGTGCTAATAAGAAAACAAGGAAACATTTGTGCTTTTAAAGTTTTAGGGCATTTACTTTAATTAATGGAGTCAATCTAACTAGCATTTGCCTTAGTATTTATTGTATAGATGGAGACAATATGGAGAAGGAGAAAGAGAACTATATGGAGAAGTAAAACCCTGATGTTGCATTCTTGTGGTGTCATTAATGAAGCTTCAGTATACTCACTGAATGGAAAAAAGGTGTGGATGATTCTTTTGGGCTTCCTAGGGTCTAGTCCACACCATATCCATGAATATTTCTGTTGGAAAAGGTCAATCACAATTCTTCAGAGCTTTATGGTTACTAGTTATCAAATAAACATATTTAAAGCTCCAATTTAAGCATGTCTATTAAAGTACAAGATGGGAAAATATCTGAGAATCTTAGGAACCTCTTTCTTGATATACACTGAACATTTCAGGTTCTAATTATGTTAATCTTTTAATACAAAAAACCCCAATATATAGTCACCTAAATGTCTAGAACTCAATCAAAGAAAACCAGCATTTCTAAGTTATCCTTTCTAAGACATAGCTCTTGAAAAGAAGCTATTGAAAGTCATTGCTGGTGGAGCTAGGTCATGATTTTCTTTGATTTGTTCTATTAAAAGGGCATTAAAGAAGAACTGGAGACTTAATTTTATTTATTCATAAAGCCGCATACATCAAATTATATATTAAATAAGTAATGTATGATGTTTTTAAGTGTATGGGACCATTTTCTCTTTTTGAATGGATACTGCTGATTAAATAACCCTAGATTTGTTTTTTAATCTTCAGAGGAGGGTTATTTAGCATTATTCAATAAGAGATTTTCCAGTTGCCCACATTAAAGAGATATTTCAAACTCAGCCAAATGCAGCTCTCCATAATGCCCTGGAGAGCAGGCACTTGGCTTTTATTTTCTGGGACAGAGTTTTGAAAAGGCTTAGGGCATTTGTTTTAATTTTAATTCCTGAGGCCTTTAAAATAACATTCTGGAATGGTTGAAGAAGGTTTTCTGCTAAAACAATAAGCTTCCTTGGAACCAGTCAAGTGCTGCTGGTTGGCATTGACTAAACTAGTAGATTTTATACCTCGTGGCTTTTTAATGTGCTATATATTCATTTTTATAGTATAAAAACAGGTCCAATTGTTAAAAAATAAGCAAGGACATATTTGTTATGATTTTTCTAGAATGACAAATAGAGCTTTGAATGCTACCTGGAATGAACCCCACTGTGTACAGCAAAACAGACACAGCTCTTTAAAGCTCATTCCTAGCAGGAAGTAATATAATCTCCCCTTTCTCTGCAAATCTTTTGTGTTATTTCTCTTATTTGACTGCAATGGTTTAGAATTTATCTAAATTTCTATTAAAAATTTGTGGGCATATATAAATAAGTAATTTTTATAGAGGCTTATCTAGACTTATAGAGGTAAAATGTAATGGGTGTGAGCAATTACTAATTTAAGTCTAAAAATATATTTTATTTTTATTTGCATGTATGAACCAAAAGAAAGTACACAGTGATTGAGTCTATGTTTATGCATTTAACCATATGAACTTCTTCAGAATCCTTTTCAAGACACATCTGAGTACGACACTTTCTATGTTCTTTGTACAGAGAACAAGGCTTATTTGAAGAAAGAATAGTTTGACTCAATTTTACCTTGTAGGGGGTTCTTTATCAATTGTTTGTCCCAAAAGTTATACACTAAGATGATTATAGTATATCTAACACGAAGTACAAGTACAACATAAATGCTATGGCAAGCTTTTTGTTTATGTTTTTGTTTTATTTTGAGACAGATACACTTTATGTAGTCCTAACTAGCCTCAAACTTATTATATAACTAACCCAGGCTGGCCTCGAACTTGTGATCTTTCTATCTCATCCTCCTTAGAGGCATGTGCTACAATGTCCAACATATGGCAATTTTGACAAGGCAGTAGTCCAGTATATGTAATGGAAAGATTCCAGACTTATAATTTTGCCTCTCACTCTCTGTGATTGCAGAGGCATATCCCATAGTCTCCAAGAGTCCAAGAGCTTCAGCTTCCTATTCTGTAAATGGAGTTGTACCGGCTAAAACATATACAAGATACTTATTTCAAAGAACCATGGTGCCATTAGCTATAAGTGCCTGGTGGATTATAATACTTACATCTAAAATGTTCTGAAATAAGTAAAAACAGAATCAGCACACCATCTAAAAAATTATTTCCTTAAAAGTATCTAAACAGAGTTGTGAGGAAAACAATTAAACTCTATCTGAATAGCAAAAACCCATGTCATTGTATGTGGATATGAGACTCCACATGAAGAATGTGAATTTATACAGGGTACTGGTTTCCTTGGAAGCACTCGCTCATGGGCAAGGTGTTGAAGGATCTAACTTTTATGAACAGACATCACTTAGATGTTTCTAAAAAATATTTATTTTTGTTAAAAATACAAAGCAAAACCATTGCACAATTTTCTGAAAATAATTTACATCGAAATATAAAACAAAATGAAGTTTATTAGGGTGACCATTATTAGCATTTTAGTATATATTTTTAATTTTCTCTGTGAGAATAGGTACACATGTAATTGAACTCTTCCTATAGATAGTTTAAAAGTCTTCTCTTCATCATATCATCAAACAACTTTTGAAAATATAATTTTAGTTGTATAATTATCTATAAAAGCAATTTAGCATAATTTAAAATTATTACCTCTTGTGGGACATAAAATTATTTCCAACTTTTTAAAATACAGTGGTACCATGATCAATAACATTATATATAAGCTCTGTCTGCATCTTGGATTATTTGGATTCTAATAGATTTCAAGAAATTTCATGGTTAAAGGGTTTAAATATTTAAACACTAATGGCAAACATTTTAAATGCCTCATGAAACAGTAGTGAAGTATCTTGACTCAAAAGCAATTTATATTCTCGTTGACCAAATTTAGACTGTTCATTTTACTGTCCCATTATCAGAATTGTCTCTTATTACACACATACACACACCTGTACACACATACACACACTCACTCACACACACATATGCCTGCAAGAATAATATTTTTCTGGATTATTTATTTAAGACAATGAAACACTATTTTTGTTTTTCTTCCTAATATTTACTTTCATTAACAGAACTGACTTTTCCTAGCAATATATGAACAAAATCTTTCACTCTCCTATAGTAGGATATATATTCAATGTTTGGTTAAAGATAACTTTAACATATCAATAGAAGCCTAGGGCTATCAATATGGTAGCTGTGTTTCTAGACAAGTTCTAGTATAAATTTTACTACGGCTAGTATTTTCTTGTCAAATTCAGCAAAGTAGAAACTGTAATAAAATTATTATGTAAACTAATATAATTAGATTTAAAGTTTTAGAGTATTGACAGTGAAAATATTATCATTCATTGTAAAACAGTCCCTTAATAAGAAAGATTTCAATGGACTCATATTCATACTCACAGGATAATTATGTTTAAATACACTATAATGTATACTTTATTTAGCTTTTTTCTGGAGACCTAGTTTAATCCAAGTATGCTTGCTTTTATAGAGGGGAATGCAACAAATACATCAAGATTTGAATAGTGGATGGGTTGTTCATTTTGTTTGTGACTTTAGCTAAGTTACTGAATTTCTATGATTCTGCAATTTCTCATCCTTTAAAAAAATAAGAGAATGTTTTCTTTCCAGAGCTACTAAAAGAACAAAATTTAAAAAAAACATGTATACATATCTTGGACATAATAAGTATGCAAAAGGTGATTTTATGTGAGACTTAATTTTTCATGAAGTAATAAAAACATCACTTTGAGGAACAATTCTTTAAGGAAAATTGTATTTACTTCTCTATAGATTAAAAATCTCAGAAACATTTGCTTTTTGGTAGTTAGAATTTCTGAATCATTCTTCAAAATAGTAAAAAAGTCATTTCTTTCCTGAAAACTGAATTTTTCATTTTATGATCAAAAACTTTAATTCCTGTTCTTATCAGATAATTCTTGGGTCCCTGAAGACTTCAATAACAGGCCTATTTCCACCTAGGTTTGGAAAATAAAATATGAGATTTAAAAAAAAATAACAATGCTGAAATCCTCATATGTGTCTCCTTTAGCAAGTTGTAGAGTCTCAATCATTTTTACGTTCAAAAAACACTAAAAATGAATGCTTTGTAGATTGTATTTGGAAGCTTAACATATTTCTAATTCTGTATATAAACAGAACATTTTAAATTTGTTTCTGTTGCTGATATATCATGGAGAGAAGACATTCTAAAAATTGAAAACATTTCATACAAAGTTCATGAAGAAAGTTACGATTCTTTCACCAGATGTTTATAGCCATTTTTTCTCTTGTCTTACTTAAAATCTTGTAACACAAACACAAGCTTGCCATTCTCAAAGTTTCTTGGGAGTTCTATCACATTCAAGTGTGCAAGCTTTCTTAAGTGGAAATTTGGTGCCTTGGAAATCTATGGTAAGAATATCCTTTGTGAACACCAATTAAAACATAAGAAAGAACAGACTGACTAAAAAGAAGCTTAAAGTGCAGCTGCAGGGAATTAGATGTGACCAAAAAAAAAGGTTTTCAACTACATGTTTTGTTAATTTATTAGAAATAGATTTTAAGGGATGTGTCATGTTTTTTAGAAGTATTTCAGCAAGTTTTATGAAAATGGCCAAGATGGACTTCATATTTTTTATAGAATAATAAATATTAGTGAATGAACTTCCTAATTTCTTTTTCATTATTGAAAACTCACTTTAATTTGCAGCTAGTTAATGTGAACGATATTGCAGTTTGTCATTGCATCACCAGTAGGAGCAGTTTTGAACTATAAAGGTATTGTCTATATAGTCCCTTCTCATTTTGATTGTGAAACTAGCAATTGATTTTGTATTACCAACCTTACTTTCCTACAGAAAATCTTCTATGGTAGCTATATGCTGAAAGCTTTATTTTTTTGTTAATTAGGTAACTACCAATCAGTGTACTGCATGATATCATATTGTGTACTACTAAGTTCTGAAGACTTAAATAACACAGTATATTAGATATCCATACTGAAGACATTTTCAGATTTGAAAAGTGCAAATATTTCAGATTAAATGAGTAAGGAGATAAATCAATAATCAATGATCAATCATGATGTAAGATCCACAAAAACTGGAAAAAATATTTTATATAGGATAAATCAAGGCAAGTGACTCAGAAACAAATCATATATATATATTATATATATATATAATTTGAAATCTGTATTTGATAACACTGATTTCTGGCTGTCTAAATTCTACTGCTTTTTAATTTTCTGTTGGCTTTCATTCAAGACATGCTTTTTGTTTTCCTGGTTATTTTATAATTGAGTATCAGGCTTTACTAATGGAAAAAGTAATTTGATGGTTGGTGGCTGGAGGATGCTGTATTTTATACAAAGGGGAAATTTTTTCTTCATTATGAATGGATTGGATATAGTGTAGGGCTTTGAGAATCTTTGGGAGGGCAGGTCTACTTTTATTTCACTCTTATATTAGGGTGTCATCTTTATGGTCCCTAACTGAGAGACTACTCCTTGTGATTGCTGAGTACCAGTGTTTACCTCTCCTGCTTCATGTGATCACCAGAAGCGATGCAGAGTTTTCCATATTCTTAACCATAGCTTTTGTAGTCAGCAACAAGTTAAAGCAGAACAGTTCCAGAGCTAGCTGGAAAGATATAGAGACCTCTATGTCTGTAGAAGTTTCTATCATCTATCATCTATCCATCTATCTATCTGTCTGTCTGTCTATCATCTTTCTATCTAATCTATATCTATGATCTATTTTTTTCAAATCTGTCTCATAATTTTTGATTGGTTATTACTCTCTACATATGATGGTAATTTCCTTTTATATTTCTTTAATCCTACCAATTATATTAGATTATGATAATTTTAGGATGTTTTAATGTGTTAAATCTCTGTGTGTTAATTTAAGTGTGTTAAATTTCTGCTTATTCAACTTTATGGTACTTGGAGTTCTATGTTTCAAGTTTTAAAAATAATGGTGATGTCATATTCAAACTTTATTTGTGAGATTTCTTTAATACCCTGCATTATCCAGAAAGGTGCCTATTTCTCTGCTCCAGGAGCATGGGGCAGAAGGTATGATCAACCTGGCAGAGCAACCTGAATCCAATTCTTTACTGAAGGTTTTCCGGATTGTTTAGGTAGTGTGAATTTGTGATATAAACAAGTATGAAGTCAAGTAAAATGTCTTCTATGTGAACAATTTTCTTTTTTAATGAGTCACAGTTTATACAAGTTTACATTTATAGATTCAAGGCTTACCTTACTTGTGTCGTATGGACATTTAAAACTCAGTTGGGAAGCTGCAGGTGTGGCTGCCTAGTAAGTACATGATCCTGAGTTCAAATCCTAGCACTGCAAAAATAAATAAATAAATAATTGAAATTAGCAGGTGCTGGTTTTAAAACCTGGTTACCTCTCTAGACATGTATATTTACGTGCTTCCATTTTGTTTTTCACTACTGAAAAGTTAGCTGATTTCATTGCAAACTTAGCCAGATGTTTAGAGAATTTTTTTATATAATATTTAGAGCAATATTTTCATATATTTTTGTAAGTGAGAATGAAGTATGTAGATTACCATGCCTCAGGGTCCATTCAGACCATTATCATCTCTTCTCGGAACTTTTGTAACAATTTTCTAAATCAGGGGTTTGCAAACTATTGTCAGTGAGACGATGGTGGCCAATCACCTATTTTTATAAATAAAGTTTTATTGAACACAAACACTGTCATTTGTGATTAGCTTTAGAAATAGGTGTTTTGGACTTTTTGTATATTCTCATTTGTAATGTGGGTGTGTTTGTGGGTTGTTTTATTTTTATCTTCTTTTTTTAGTTCTTTTTTTTCACTAATCTTCCTCCTCTATCAAGGGCCTCCTTCAAGGGACTTCATCCAAAATTATTCATTTGATAGTGATTTTTATCCTGAAGGATGAGAGAGAATGAAAATGTAGCCACAGGCTTGGTGTAGTTTAAGGCTGTCCATATTGCCCTGCACCCATAGGCCTGCATCTCACCATGTCACAGCCATTACACTGGCAGAAGTCTTTTCTTGGCCTCTTTCCATAGGTGGGGACTCTGGTTTCACTAAGACCATAGGTGGGGACTCTGGTTTCACTAAGAAAGGCAGGATTTAGCTCCCAAAAGCCACACAGAGTACTTTTCATCTTTATCTTGGCATGAGTCAAGCTGTTGGCTCCCACCATTTGTTTCTGGACATGCGCTCTGACCATCCCACTGCTCTAGCTCTGCACATTGATTCACTTCTTGTCACAGGCTAGTTTTCCTTGCATTTCAGCCCAGCTATATCGTGTGTGTGTGTGTGTGTGTGTGTGTGTGTGTGTGTGTGTTACCTATCATTACCGTGTATTTAGAGCTGAAGGGGCTGTCAAAACATAAAATTGCTGTGTCATCTGTTCTGGAACTTGAGTTTATGAGTAGGAGATCTTTATTGGGTTTTAAAAGGGATCTTGTTTCTTCAGAAAAAAGTGGATTGAAAGTAGGAGAGATAATGTAAGCAAACATATACATTCATAATTAAGGACATACATTAAAATAATATGACACATGAAAAGGGAAATGTTCTCTTTAAAAATGTCATTATTATCAGAAACTTTTGTGAATTTCTAGGAACATTTTGGAATAAACTGAGAATGTTATCTTACTATGATCTTTGATTTGTAAAATACTTTAATGGTGAGAAATGTAAACATCGGCAGTGCTGATAGGTAATCTGTGGTGCAGTTGTTAATCATGTATGCTCCAGATGGTAAGAGGGAGAAGTAATCAAAGCACTCAACTGAGCAGTGGCTTCTGTGATGGGAATGAGTGTGGTAGAGTGAGGTGCCAATACCCCCTTTGTCTTCTGCCATGCAGGGAAATGGCAAAGCACCATCAGGAGACTTCAGAATATGTAACAGGTACTGGATATCATGTGGGCTTACTGAAGACATTACATTCATGCCTTAAATAAAAATAAAACTCTTATACATTCTTAAAATATTCTATACATCCTCTGTCATGAGACTACAGTATACTAAGGAGAATGCCAGACTGAATTAGGAAGGCAGAAACTTTATTTCTGAATCTGCCACTAATTAGCAGTGTGAACTTAGCCAAGTCAATAAATTATCTGGGCCTGTTCCCTCATTCATAAAATTGGTGGCATTGGACTTCCTCATTATCAAGGTCATTTCCAGCTATAAAATTATTTTTTCATGGCCTTATCCATGTGATTAAATAACTAAGAAAGCTCATATCTTCTGATTATTACCTGGACTGGTGGTTCTCAAGAATTCCTTGGAGGATGTCTGGGGTGCTCTGATGACTGCCAAGGGTTAGAGAATTGGGTAGGGAAGATCTGAGCAGATAGCTTTTCTACCCCATTCTCTTGCTTCTTGCACTCAAGTTCTGTTTCTAATAACATATTGAGGTCTTTGCAATTATTATTTGAAGATAGTATTTTTCCATTTAAAAATATGAAAACTGCCAATCAAAGCTGCTTGACCAGAGTGAATCAATTTTAATAATGGAAAAATTCTACATTGAGTACCTCTATTTGGTGTCTTTTGTACACGACTGAGCTATAAACTTTTGATTTTATGATAAAATCAAAGACATGCAAGTATAGCATGTTTTAGGAGATATGATCATATTAATTTGTCATATTTTGTGAGTCACATAAATTACCTTAAACATTTTAACATAGAAACAGTAGAGCTGGCTTGGATAAAGTAAAGTTAGGAAGTTACGCCAGGTGATAGTGGCTCACACCTGTAGTCCTAGCTACTCAGGAGACAGATATCAGGACGATCACAGTTCAAAGCCAGCCAGGACAAATAGTTCCCAAGACCCTCTCTCGAAAAAACCCATCACTAAAAAGGGGCTGGGGAGTGGTTCAAGGTGTAGGCACTGAGTCTAAGCCCCAGTACCACACACACACACAAATGTTAGGTAGTTACATATTAAATAAAAACAAAATGTAAAATCTTGAAATTCTGTATCAAACTATTTTGAACTGAATATTCAAAATATCGAGTTGAATACATACTTTGAAAGAATAATCTTTATCTTTAGATAATTAATTCAAGGTTTTGCTGTTTTCCTTTGTATGGTGACAATGACAATGTCAGACTTACTTATTAAATGGTAATATATTTACTATTTAATGTATTACTACATTTGACCCTTTCTCTCACATAAAGAAACTAAGGAATGCTATTCTTATGACTATGTTACAAGTTGTAGAAAATAATACATGGTAGTTGTTATTGTAATATATAGAAAAAGTTTTATCTGAGAATCTAAACTTCAAACTTATCCTTTCTTTGAAGACCTAAGTTTTCTACAATGTGTCTTGGGAAAGTAATAATTTCTTAATAATTTTAATAATACTAATCTTTAAAGGTATGGACTTAAATAAATTTAGGAAATTAATGAGAAGACTTTTCCCCTTTCTGGAGATTTGCCTTAACCCATTATAGACTCAGAGAATTCTTGAGGTAAGGGATTAACTTTGCTTACCTCAGACTTTTCTAAGCATATTTGAGCTCAAAAGTGGGACCCCAAATAGTCAAAACATCCTGAGAAAAAGGAGCAATGCCAGAGGTATAATAATATCTGACTTCAAACTATATTCAGAGTCAGAGTAAAAACTGCATGGTACTTGCACAAAATGAACATGTAGACCAATATAAGACTCAGAAAAAAATCCCATGCAACCTTCTGATTTTGACAGAAGGGGTACATGTAGAAGACTGATACTGTATCACCCTGTAAAAAAAATCAATTGAAATTGTATAAAAGACCTTTATATAAGACATGAAACTTTGAAGCTAGTAGAGTAAAACATAGGGAAAACTATGAAGACAGGCATGTTGTGCAACTTTCTGAGTAGGATTGATTAGGATTCCAATGGCTCAGGAAATAAGAGCAACAATTGAGAAGTGAGATTTCATCCAATAAAAAGTTTCTGCACATTAAACACACAGTTATCAGATTGAAGAGATAGCCTAAAGAATGGGAGAAAATCTTTCAAGTATTCATCTAATAAAAAATTATTATTCAGAATATGTAAAGAATTTAAAAATATAAACATCAAAAGAACAAATAATACAATTAATACTTGGGTAATCAATTGAATAGACAGAGGAAGTACAAATGACCAATAAATACATGAAGAAAGTTCAATATCCTTAGCCAAAAAGGAAATGCAAAATGACACTGAGAGTCCATCTCACTCCAGTCAGAATGGCTATTAACAAGAAAACAGCAATAGATATTGACAGGGATACCAGGAAAAAAGGAACCCTGACACACTGTTGGCATGAATGTAAATGAATGAAGCCGGTATGGATATCAGTATGAAATTTCCTCATAAAACTAAGAAAAGAGCTACCTTATTATCCTGCTACTCCAGTCTTGGGGATTTACCCAAAAGAATTTAAGTCACAATACAATAGGGATACCTGCTCACATATGTTTATAGCAGCACTTTTCACAATTGCCCATCAGCCAATGAATGGATAGAGAAAATGTGGCATATATACATAAGGGAGTATTCCTTTTCTGCCATGAAAAAGAATTCAATTATGTCATTTGTAGGAAAATGGATGGAAGTAGAGAACATCATGCAAATGAGATAAGCCAGACTGAAAAGGATAAATTTCACTTGTTTTCTTTCCTATGTAGAATCTCAACATAAGTAAAATGATATGAATGTAAAATAGGGACTGTTTGGGGAAAGGCACCAGCAGGAAGAGGGAGTAGAAAATGAGAGAGTGACAGGGTGGTGAATATGATCATATTCATGTGTGAAAAAACCATAAAGAAACCCACAGTAACTATGAACAAGAAAAGGGGCATTAAGGGAAATAAGGAGTAACATTATGAGTGGGTCAAAGTACATTTTATGCATGCACGGAAGTATCACAAAGAAACCCCTTCGTACAAATAACATCGGTTAATAAAGTTTAGACTGATATGAAAATTACATGGTGCTACAGCTATATAACGATCACGCCTTCTCTGAAGGAGATCATGTTCCAGGGTGGCTGGTGTGGCCTGAAAACTAGACCTCACCCCACATTGGATAATTTTGCTTTATTCTAACAAATAAAGCAAAACTAAAGCTAAAATACCATAGTAGCAGGTATTGGGAGCAAAGCCAAGTATTGATTGGCTCTTGTACTGGCTGCCATGGAGATATCTGAGTTTTGCACAGATGAAAATGTTAATTGTGTTGAGACATCATTCCAAGAGTTCATGTAGATAACCGATTGGTTGATGACATATCATGTGTGTTCACTGTGAGCTAAAAGACTTTCTTGGACAACTTTGTCCTCACCTTATATACAGGAATCCACACTCACAGTGGAATAATGAAGATGGGAGTTAATATGAACAGAAAATGGAGCAACCTTTCCTCATATGTTCTAAATATTGAGTTAAAATCTTTTCTTCAACATGAAACTCATGGTTTCCTTTCTGTCATCGAT
This sequence comes from Castor canadensis, assembly GCF_047511655.1. NCBI lineage: Eukaryota > Metazoa > Chordata > Mammalia > Rodentia > Castoridae > Castor > Castor canadensis. The sequence continues at coordinate 129,662,219 of NC_133393.1, read as the reverse complement.
TTTGTATAACTGATTAAACACACCTCTGCCCCCCAAGAAAATACTAAATGATGATTTTTAGTATTTGGATTTATTTATTTATTTATTTATTTATTTTCATTTTTCTTTTATTATTCATATGTGCATACAAGGCTTGGTTCATTTCTCCCCCCTGCCCCCACCCCCTCCCTTACCACCCACTCCACCCCCTCCCGCTCCCCCCACCAATGCCCAGCAGAAACTATTTTGCCCTTATCTCTAATTTTGTTGTAGAGAGAGTATAAGCAATAATAGGAAGGAACAAGGGGTTTTGCTGGTTGAGATAAGGATAGCTATACAGGGCATTGACTCACATTGATTTCCTGTGTGTGGGTGTTACCTTCTAGGTTAATTCTTTTTGATCTAACCTTTTCTCTAGTTCCTGGTCCCCTTTTCCTATTGGCTTCAGTTGCTTTAAGGTATCTGCTTTAGTTTCTCTGCATTAAGGGCAACAAATGCTAGCTAGTTTTTTAGGTGTCTTACCTATCCTCACCCCTCCCTTGTGTGCTCTCGCTTTTATCATGTGCTCAAAGTCCAATCCCCTTGTTGTGTTTGCCCTTGATCTAATGTCCACATATGAGGGAGAACATACGATTTTTGATTTTTGGTCTTTTGAGCCAGGCTAACCTCACTCAGAATGATGTTCTCCAATTCCATCCATTTACCAGTGAATGATAACATTTCGTTCTTCTTCATGGCTGCATAAAATTCCATTGTGTATAGATACCACATTTTCTTAATCCATTCGTCAGTGCTGGGGCATCTTGGCTGTTTCCATAACTTGGCTATTGTGAATAGTGCCGCAATAAACATGGATGTGCAGGTGCCTCTGGAGTAACAGTCTTTTGGGTATATCTCCAAGAGTGGTATTGCTGGATCAAATGGTAGATCGATGTCCAGCTTTTTAAGTAGCCTCCAAATTTTTTTCCAGAGTGGTTGTACTAGTCTACATTCCCACCAACAGTGTAAGAGGGTTCCTTTTTCCCGCATCCTCGCCAACACCTGTTGTTGGTGGTGTTGCTGATGATGGCTATTCTAACAGGGGTGAGGTAGAATCTTAGTGTGGTTTTAATTTGCATTTCCTTTATTGCTAGAGATGGTGAGCATTTTTTCATGTGTTTTCTGGCCATTTGAATTTCTTCTTTTGAGAAAGTTCTGTTTAGTTCACATGCCCATTTCTTTATTGGTTCATTAGTTTTGGGAGAATTTAGTTTTTTAAGTTCCCTGTATATTCTGGTTATCAGTCCTTTGTCTGTTGTATAAATGGCAAATATTTTCTCCCACTCTGTGGGTGTTCTCTTCAGTTTAGAGACCATTTCTTTTGATGAACAGAAGCTTTTTAGTTTTATGAGGTCCCATTTATCTATGCTATCTCTTAGTTGCTGTGCTGCTGGGGTTTCATTGAGAAAGTTCTTACCTATACCTACTAACTCCAGAGTATTTCCTACTCTTTCTTGTATCAACTTAAGAGTTTGGGGTCTGATATTAAGATCCTTGATCCATTTTGAGTTAATCTTGGTATAGGGTGATATACATGGATCTAGTTTCAGTTTTTTGCAGACTGCTAACCAGTTTTCCCAGAAGTTTTTGTTGAAGAGGCTGCTATTTCTCCATCGTATATTTTTAGCTCCTTTGTCAAAGATAAGTTGCTTATAGTTGTGTGCCTTCATATCTGGATCCTCTATTCTGTTCCACTGGTCTTCATGTCTGTTTTTGTGCCAGTACCATGCTGTTTTTATTGTTATTGCTTTGTAATATAGTTTGAAGTCAGGTATTGTGATACCTCCTGCATTGTTCTTTTGACTGAGTATTGCCTTGGCTATTCGTGGCCTCTTGTGTTTCCATATAAATTTCACAGTAGATTTTTCAATCTCTTTAATGAATGTCATTGGAATTTTGATGGGAATTGCATTAAACATGTAGATTACTTTGGGGAGTATCGACATTTTTACTATGTTGATTCTACCAATCCATGAGCATGGGAGATCTCTCCACTTTCTATAGTCTTCCTCAATCTCTTTCTTCAGAAGTGTATAGTTTTCCTTGTAGAGGTCTTTCACATCTTTTGTTAGGTTTACACCTAGGTATTTGATTTTTTTTTTGAGGCGATTGTAAATGGAATTCTTTTCATACATTCTTTTTCCGCTTGCTCATTGTTAGTGTATAGAAATGCTAATGATTTTTCTATGTTGATTTTATATCCTGCTACCTTGCTATAGCTATTGATGATGTCTTTTGGGTCTTTTGAGTTTTTTGGGTCTTTAAGGTATAGGATCATGTCGTCTGCAAATAGGGATATTTTGACAGTTTCTTTACCTATTTGTATTCCTTTTATTCCTTCTTCTTGCCTAACTGCTCTGGCTAGGAATTCCAGTACTATGTTGAATAGGAGTGGAGATAGTGGGCATCCTTGTCTGGTTCCTGATTTTAGAGGGAATGGTTTTAATTTTTCTCCGTTAAGTATAATGCTCACTGTAGGTTTGTCATATATAGCTTTTATAATGTTGAGGAACTTTCCTTCTATTCCTAGTTTTCTTAGAGCTTTTATCATGAAATGATGTTGGATCTTATCAAAGGCTTTTTCTGCATCTATTGAGATGATCAAGTGGTTTTTGTCTTTGCTTCTGTTAATGTGGTTTATTACGTTTATTGATTTTCGTATGTTGAACCACCCCTGCATCCCTGGGATGAAGCCTACCTGGTCGTGGTGAATAATCTTTTTGATGTGTTGCTGAATTCGATTTGCCATTATTTTGTTGAGGATTTTTGCATCAATGTTCATTAAGGAGATTGGCCTATAGTTCTCCTTTTTGGAGGTGTCTTTGCCTGGTTTGGGATAAGTGTAATACTGGCTTCATAAAATGTGTTAGGCAGTTTTTCTTCCCTTTCTATTTCATGGAACAGTTTAAGGAGGGTTGGTGTCAGTTCTTCTTTAAAGGTCTGATAGAATTCAGCAGAGAATCCATCAGGTCCTGGACTTTTCTTTTTGGGGAGACTCTTGATTGCTGCTTCAATTTCATTTTGTGTTATAGGTCTATTCAGGTGATTAATTTCCTCTTGGTTCAGTTTTGGATGATCATATGTATCTAGAAATCTGTCTACAACTAAGTAATGAGTGAATTTATATGTGAATTAGAAGTTGCAGGGGGTCTCTTCTTCCACTTAAAGACTAAATATTTAGTCCTTCATTTAATAAATGTGGATAGATTGTTTAACTTATGCAAGCACTTTAATAAATGTAAGGGATACAATGAGTAAAATATACATGGTCTCTACTCTCAAGGAATTTATTATTTTGTATGGCAGATAGAAATGAGTAACCATAAAATGAGTAACACAAAGAAACATATTGCCCACCAAGGGAGGAGAATCGCCAAGTCTAGAGGGTTAGTGATGACTTCAGTGAAGAAGTGACTAAGATTAGACGTGAAGTTAGTGAGATAAATCATGAGGGAAGGAATATGGCAGTGTCCTTGAAGTGTCCAAAGAGCAAAAAGAGTGCAGTCCACAGAGAGGAATGAGTGAAAGCCATTATGGTTGGAGTGTAGAGAGAACTGATGACACTGATGTGTAATGATATCAGGACAGCAAGGAAGAGTGAGGACCACATGGGTCATAGTGATAATTTTATGTAAATGGGATGCAATGGGTTCCAGTTGTCAGCTGTTTCAATCACATCTTATTTTACTTGAAATACGTTATAGATATTGTTATGGTTTTTGTATGAAGTATTTCTCCAAAAGGTCCATATGTTAAAGGCTTAGTTGCCAACTGATGACCTTTTAGGAAAGTGAACAGATTCTGAGAACTCTCACCTAATCAATTAATTAATCCCTTTATGGATGCCATTAATGGGAGGTAGTAGAAACGAGGTGGGATGTAGTGGGATGAAGTTAGTCACTGGATAAATGCCCTGGAAAGATAAGCATTGTCTCTCACTGCTTCCATTCTCTCTCTGCTTCCCAGCCACCAAGAGGTGAGTATCTCTGCTCCATGATGTCCTTCACTACTCTCTCTCCTCCATGATGCTCTACCTCACCACAAACCCATAGAAATGGGACCAGCCAACAATGAGCTGAAAGCTCTGAAACTGAGCTAAAATCAACGCTTCCTCTTTTTAGATTATTTCTCTCAGGTATTCTGTCATAGCAATGAAAAGTCAACTAACAAATATGTAAAGCAAGTAGCTTTAATTAAGTTTGCTTTAATTACTACTATATTATTAAATTTTATCCAATCTGGCAGATTGGCAGTTTGTAGTTTGTGGATATTAAAACCACTTGTTCTATTGATTTTCATTCTGTAACATGCTGATTACCTAATGTATGACCAGGTTTAGGAAAAAATCAACTTCAGCAGACATGACATATTCATTATAAAAATGTAATACTTTGCTCCATATCAAAGACATGTAAGAATCTACTGAAATATCAACATGCAACTTTAAGTGTCAATGTGATTTTAAAGTTTAATGTGAAAAGTCTAAAAGTAAATGTTTCTGAAATTTTTTATTTTTATATACAACTCAAAGACTTTTAGTGAAATAAATGCAGTCAGCATTCTCTGTTAACAATGAAAGCCACTCCATGGAAGGCTGGAGCCTATAGAGCTTATGATCTGCTCACTTTTTTAAAAATTATTTTATTATTCATATGTGCATACAAGGCTTGGGTCATTTCTCCCCCATGCCCCCACTCCCTCCCTTACCACCCACTCTGCACCCTCCATCTTCCCCCCACCCCCTTGGTACCTGGCAGAAACTATTCTGCCCTTATCTCTAATTTTGTTGAAGAAAGAGTATAAGCCATAATAGGAAGGAACAAGGGTTTTTGCTGGTTGAGATAAGGATAGCTATACAGGGAGTTGACTCACATTAATTTCCTGTGCATGTGTGTTACCTTCTAGGTTAATTCTTTTTGATCTAACCTTTTCTCTAGTCCCTGGTACCCTTTTCCTAGTGGCCTCAGTTGCTTTTAAGGTATCTGCTTTAGTTTCTCTGCATTAAGGGCAATAAATGCTAGCTAATTTTTTTAGGTGTCTTACCTATCCTCACCCCTACCTTGAGTGCTCAAAGTCCAATCCCATTGTTGTGTTTGCCCTTGATCTAAAGTCCACATATGAGGGAGAACATACGATTTTTGGTCTTTTGGGCCAGGCTAACCTCACTCAGAATGATGTTCTCCAATTCCATCCATTTACCAGGGAATGATAACATTTCATTCTTCTTCATGGCTGCATAAAATTCCATTGTGTATAGATACCACATTTTCTTGATCCATTCGTCAGTGGTGGGGCATCTTGGCTGTTTCCATAACTTGGCTACTGTGAATAGTGCTGCAATAAACATGGGTGTGCAGGTGCCTCTGGGATAACCTGTGTCACAGTCTTTTGGGTGTATCCCCAAGAGTGGTATTGCTGGATCAAATGGTAGATCAATGTTTAGCTTTTTAAGTAGCCTCCAAAATTTTTTCCAGTGGTTGTACTAGTCTACATTCCCACCAACAGTGTAAGAGGGTTCCTTTTTCCCCGCATCCTCGCCAACATCTGTTGTTCATGGTGTTGCTAATGATGGCTATTCTAACAGGGGTGAGGTGGAATCTTAGTGTGGTTTTAATTTGCATTTCCTTTATTGCTAGAGATGGTGAGCATTTTTTCTTGTGTTTTTTGGCCATTTGAATTTCTTCTTTTGAGAAAGTTCTGTTTAGTTCACTTGCCCATTTCTTTATTGGTTCATTAGTTTTAGGAGAATTTAGTTTTTTAAGTTCCCTTTATATTCTGGTTATCAGTCCTTTGTCTGATGTGTAGCTGGCAAATATTTTCTCCCACTCTGTGGGTGTTCTCTTCAGTTTAGAGACCATTTCTTTTGATGAACAGAAGTTTTTTAGTTTTATGAAGTCCCATTTATCTATGCTATCTCTTAGTTACTGTGCTGCTGGGGGTTCGTTGAGAAAGTTCTTACCTATACCTAACTCCAGAGTATTTCCTACTCTTTCCTGTATCAACTTTAGAGTTTGTGGTCTGATATTAAGATCCTTGATCCATTTTGAGTTAATATTGGTATAGGGTGATATACATGGATTTCGTTTCAGTTTTTTGCAGACTGCTAACCAGTTTTCCCAGCAGTTTTTGTTGAAGAGGCTGCTATTTCTCCATCGTATATTTTTAGCTCCTTTGTCAAAGACAAATTGGTTATAGTTGTGTGGCTTCATATCTGGGTCCTCTGTTCTGTTCCACTGGTCTTCATGTCTGTTTTTGTGCCAGTACCATGCTGTTTTTATTGCTACTGCTTTGTAATATAGTTTGAAGTCGGGTATCGTGATACCTCAAGCATTGTTGTTTTGACTGAGTATTGCCTTGGCTATTCGTGGCCTTTTGTGTTTCCATATAAATTTCACGGTAGATTTTTCGATCTCTTTAATGAATGTCATTGGAATTTTGATGGGAATTGCATTAAACATGTAGATTACTTTGGGGAGTATAGACATTTTTACTGTGTTGATTCTACCAATCCATGAGCATGGGCAATCTCTCCACTTTCTATAGTCTTCCTCAATCTCTTTCTTCAGAATTGTATAGTTTTCCTTGTAGAGGTCATTCACGTCTTTTGTTAGGTTTACACCTAGGAATTTGATTTTTTTTGAGGCTATTGTAAATGGAATTGTTTTCATATATTCTTCTTCAGTTTGTTCATTATTAGTGTATAGAAATGCTAATGATTTTTCTATGTTGATTTTATTTTATATCCTGCTACTTTGCTGTAGCTATTGATGATGTCTAGAAGCTTCTGATTAGAGTTTCTTGGGTCTTTAAGGTATAGGATCATGTCATCTGCAAATAGGGATATTTTGAGAGTTTCTTTACCTATTTGTATTCCTTTTATTCCTTCTTCTTGCCTAATTGCTCTGGCTAGGAATTCCAGTACTATGTTAAATAGGAGTGGAGATAGTGGGCATCCTTGTCTAGTTCCTGATTTTAGATGGAATGGTTTCAGTTTTTCTCCATTAAGTATAATGCTGGCTTTAGGTTTGTCATATATAGCTTTTATAATGTTGAGGTACTTTCCTTCTATTCCTAGTTTTCTTAGAGCTTTTATCATGAAATGGTTTTGGATCTTATCAAAGGCTTTTTCTGCATCTATTAAGATGATCAAGTGGTTTTGTCTTTGCTTCTGTTAATGTGGTTTATTACATTTATTGATTTTTGTATGTTGAACCACCCCTGCATTCCTGGGATGAAGCCTACTTGGTCATGGTGAATGATATTTTTGATGTGTTGTTGAATTCGGTTTGCCATATTTTTGTTGAGGATCTTTGCATCAATGTTCATTAAGGAGATTGGCCTATAGTTATCCTTTTTGGAGGTGTCTTTGCCTGGTTTTGGGATAAGTGTAATACTGGCTTCATAAAATGTGTTTGGCAGTTTTCCTTCCCTTTCTATTTCGTGGAACAGTTTAAGGAGGGTTGGTATCAGTTCTTCTTTAAAGGTCTGATCAAATTCAGCAGAGAATGTATCAGGTCCTGGACTTCTCTTTTTGTGGAGACTCTTGATTGCTGCTTCAATTTCATTTTTTGTTGTAGATCTATTCAGGTGATTAATTTCCTCTTGGTTCAGTTTTGGATGATCATATGTATCTACAAATCTGTCCATTTCTTTAAGATTTTCAAATTTATTTGAATATAGGTTCTCAAAGTAGTCTCTGATGATTTCCTGGACTTCCATGGTGTTTGTTGTTATCTCCCCTTTAGCATTCCTGATTCTACTAATTTGGGTTTTTTCTCTCCTCATTTTAGTCAGGTTTGCCAGGGGTCTGTCTATCTTGTTTATTTTTTCAAAGAACCAACTTTTTGTTTCATTAATTCTTTGTATGGTTTTTTTGTTTTCTATTTCGTTGATTTCAGCTCTTATTTTTATTATTTCTCTCCTATTTGTTTTGGTATTTGCTTGTTCTTGTTTTTCTAGGAGTTTGTGATCATTAGATCATGGATTTTCTGTTATTATTTTTTTGAATATATTGCACATTCCCTTTGCTTGCACCTCTTCTCCTTCTTCGATGCCCATGATTTTCAAGTTTGATCTTTTGATGGAGTTGGTGAGTTCTTGCATTTTCTTTTCACAGGTTTTGAGTTGCTTCATTAATAGTTCTTCAGTTTTTCCTTTAATTAGCATTTCATCTTCGGGTTCTGAGATTCTATGTTCTGTTTGTTCTATTCTGCTGGATTGGCCTTCTGTTTTGTTTTGCAATTCTGTTTCATTCTTTTTTCTGAGGTTTTTCCATATCCTGGGTTGTTTCCTCTTTAATATTGTCTATTTTTGTCCTGAGTTCATTTATCTGTTTATTGATAGTGTTCTCTGTTTCAGTTTGGCATTTATGCAGTGCTCTTATGGTTTCCTTTATTTCTTCTTTTGCTTTTTCAAATTCTCTATTTTTGTTGTCTTGGAATTTCTTGAATGTCTCCTGTACATTTTGGTTGACCCTATCCAGTATCATCTCTATAAAATTCTCATTGAGTACCTGTAGTATTTCTTCTTTTAGATTATTCTTGTGGGCTTCATTGGGTTCTTTGGCATAGTTTATCTTCATTTTGTTGCAGTCTGGGTCTGAGTATCTGCTTTCTTCATTTCTCTCTGGTTCCTGTACTAATTTTTTGCTGTAGGGAAACTGGTTTCCCTGTTTTTTCTGTCTGCCCATCTTTGCCCTTGGTGTTGTTATTGTCCCTGTACTGTGTGCAATTAAGTATTTTCTGGCTTGTATCCATAGCACTAGTGATATTTAGAATGGAAGGGTGAGAGGGGATGGAAAGCAAAGAAGTTAAAGGAAAAGGGAAAAACAAATAATCAAGTAGAAAAAAAACAATACAGAGAAACAAACAAAAAAATTTAAAAGATATAAACAGGGAGAGACAGTGTACTAATCAACCATAAGCTGAAAAGACATTAGCGAGACAGAAAGAGGATTGAAAATAAAAGATAAAAAGAGTAAAGGTAAGAATAAAAATAAAAAAATATGTAAGTGAAAGAAAAAAAATATATAAAATAAAACAAAATAAAAAATAAAAAATAAAAACCTCCATGTTCAAATGTAATGAAATTTCAGTCTTAATAAATTTGGTTTTCATCCCTCAGCCTGCAATCCTGGAAATGGTGCCTCAGATGTTGTTCTGTAGTTGTCTCATCAAAGGGAGACATAAAGTAGAACAAAACTGCACACACACAAAAAAAACCCACAAAGTATCCCAAGTTCAAATGCAAAACAGTTTCAGTAAGTTTTTCAGCATGCAGGTATAGTTCAGTTGTTTTCTCATCAAAAGTAGGGAGAGAGATAAAAAAGAGTCTGGAGACAGTTCTGTGAATGGCTATCTGCAGCCAAGATTTCACTGTAGGAGGCACGCTTTCTGCTTCCTCCCTCTAGCTGCCATCTTGGAATCTCTGTTTGTGAAATTTTGTGAAGGAGTTTCTTTGTATAGCTGCTTTTTATGATTGTATTTTGACTCAAGACTCAAGATATCTGACCTTGTATTTATTTGTGGATATGTGACACAAATGATTTTATTAATCATTCCCTTCTTTACCTTTTTTTCCAATGATCTCCTTAACAGGAATAACTTCTGTCACATTTATAGGTAGCATTAATTACAGTAGAGTACAGTAGGTGGGATATGCAGTGGAAAGTTCTAGGATTTGGCACTCCCACTAAATACGAGAAAGACACTGTATAAAAATTTAGAATGATATCAGCAAGTAATATTTGTGTTGCACATTTCCACTGTAAAAGCACATTAAAATATGTGACTTTATTTGAGTAGTTAGCAACTCTGGAAGATATAATAGGATTATTATTTCAATTTCATAGTCCAGGAAACTGAAGGTCAGAAGTAAAGTTCTTTACTAAAGGATGCCTAGCCTTTAATAAATGGTGATATTGATGTTGTTTGTTTCATGTCTCTTTCCCTTGTTACTCCACTAGACTCCATATATACATACTGGAGTTGCTAACACTAGAGTGATATGTTACATATTTAGTTACTTGTATAATCACATATGTAGCAGTTGGAGGACTTTTTCCCACTTTCTAGTATGAAAATCTACTGCAGCAGAGAATAATACCCAGGGACTAGAGCTCACCATTTCACAGTGGTACCTTGCCTTTTTTGCATTCCTCCTTTGTGTTTTCAATTATCTCCCTGATTTATGAGTGCTTAAAGCCTCTGATACTGATTAATTTTTTTCAAAAGCTAAAATTGTGACATTTCTTGTTAAGTTTCCTCTCTTCTTTGTTTCCATGCTCATGTTAATGATGACACCCTTTTTTCTGTCACTGTAGATTTCAGCCTCAGTGTGATATTGAGACTCTTTCTTATTTCCCTTTGACATACAGAATGATCATTTTTTCCTTATAGTGCTCCTTGATGCTTTCTCTCCCTTTCTTTTCTGAAATACTAGTCTCAAAACAGATGCCCATTATCATGTATTTATGCTCTCAGGAAAAGACTCAACCCTTCCTCTCCTATTATTGTCATCTGCTGCTAAATATTACTAAGGCTTCTCAAGTAATGGCAAGTGTTCACATCTGACTGGAAAGGTTAGGATGAATTAGCTGAAGTTTTTACCCAATTGCATTAATGTTTCATTTATACTCAAAGACCACCATAAAATGAGGAATTTTATTTATCTAAAGGGATTTTCTGGATATTTAAAGCATTATCCCTTTATGCACCAACATTTTAAAACTATTTGTAGAGCAAATTCCCCCAATCAGTGAGGATTAGAGATACCAGTTTACAATGATGCCTGAGTTTTACAAACTCTTGTCCCATCTGCATTCCTGTAGATGTTGTGGGTTATTTCTAAGTATCCTTTGAAGGATCTAACAAAGTATTTATGCTGCTCCAGTGGGCAATTCATTCTTCCCAGATCTTTTTGGAATTCCAGTTTTCTGCCCAAGTGGCTGATTCTTCACTGGTCCTCCTTCACTGGCCTATAACAGGCTTGCCAGGTGGTGATATTACTGTTTCAATACCCCTCCATGGTAAAAGGAGTTCTGCCTTCTTCTTAGCCTTAGTCCCTGCCAGACACTTTTATTCCAATAAAAGGGAATACCTTCCAACACTGCCTATTTCCCTTTTGAATAACAGCATCTTTACTGTTTACAGTGACACAATAATAACTGATTAGTATTCATTGTGCCAAAATCAAAAGATATCCCATGATAGGGTGAGAAAACTTAAGCAATAACTTTTGGGTGGAGGCTTGTCTTATAATTTAGTTGAAATGACTCATTTCATTTGTTTGTTTCGTTGAATGCATTTAATCACTTTCATCACTAGTGTGCACAATGTCCTTCTCTGATTTACTCATGCATTTATACTACCTTATTGTACCTTACTCACTTTACTTTCTGCCTTCTCTCCATAATTAATAATTCTAATGTGTTTGATGCATATTTTTGATCTTATAACTATGCTCTCAAAATGTATTGTTATTTTGAAAGAATGTCATAGTGTCATGTTATGTTGTTTATTATAATTCTTTCTTTGTCTTGACATTATTCTTTCAGATTTGATATATGAACATGTAATACATTACTTCTAACTTTCTTGGTGCTCCCACATGTGTAACCACAGATGTTTTTTTATCCACTTCTAGTAATAGACACTTGCATGATAGGCAACTCATCACCATCTGAAATAATACTGCAACTTACATAAAGAATCAGGCCTCATGGTCTGGAAGCATGGCTTAAGTGGTAAAATACCTACCTGCCTAGCAAGAGAGGGGACTTGAGTTCAAACCATAGAACTACCAAAAAATTGTAATAAAGAATCATGCCATATTATGGTATTATGTATGGATTTATTTGAGTTACATACCTAGAATGAAAATTGCTGTGTAATAGAAAATAAATACACCTAATTTTACTATATGCTTTTAGCTTGCCATCCAGAATGTCACCCATCAGTCTACATTTCCACCATGACATGAAGATTCCTCTCTAAAACCATACTATATTAATACTTGAATTATATGTTAAGTAATGATGCTTTCCAGTGAGCTTTTTATCTCCTCATTCTGGGAACAAAATAAGGTTTTACTTTCCCTTGAAGTTAGATGTGCCTATGAGATTTGCTTTGACCAATAGAATGTGTACTTCTATATGAAGTGTGTACTTCTATGACATGAGAACTGATTCTTGAATTGTCCTCTTCCTTTTACATTGCAGTCAATAACATTTTCAATTTTGGACGCCACTTCAGTCTTTGATCTAAAAGAGAATGAAGCAGGTCAAACTGAAACATTAGTCTAATATATACACATTGCACGAGCAAGAAATGTAAAACTTGCTTTTCTTTTAAGTCATTAGAATTTGTGTATTGCTTATTAGCTCAAGGTAATCAAGACCATTCTGACACATGCACAGCTGGTAAAATTTTGCCATATATTAGGTGCAAAGAAATTATCCCGTTATACTAATTTGCATTTCTCTGACAATTAATATCACCAACTCTTCATATATTTCTTAGTCCTTTCATTTTCTACTACATTTAATTTACCATTCATTTCCTTTGCCCATTTTTCACTAATTGGATGTTTATCTTTCATTTTTAAATTTTATTTGCAGGATTTTTTCTATGTCCTAACATTCCTTTCTTGTCAGTTTTATAAATATCTCATCTGTTAACTGTATGCAAGATGTTGAACAGAAATTCCAAATTTTGATGTAATCAGATTGATCATTCTTTGCTTTATGTTCCCTGCTTTTGAAGTTTTATCTAAGAAATCTTTATTTTCTTACTAAGTTTTAAATATATTTACCCTACATTTTTTTCAATTAACATTATAGTTCTAATTTTCATATTATGCATTTTGTGCTTCTGAAACTGTCTTTTTGTGTAGTTTAGATATGTGAAAAACTTTTAGCAGTAAAATCTATTAAACAATCGATCTTTTTCTACTACTGCTTTATAATTGCAGAACTATGCTTTAAAAGCTCTATTTTGTAATTAGTACATACAGTGGTTTAAATGTTTTTGTCTCCTCCAAAGTTTATGTGGAAACTGAATCTCCAAAGTAAAAGAGATAGGAAGTTGGGCCTTTTGGGAGTTGTTCAGGTCATGAAGACTCAACTCTTGTGAATGGATTAATGCCCTTGTAAAAGAACTAGATAGAGGATGCTTGGTGTTCTTTTTTTCTATTCCACTCTTGCAACATGAATGCACAGAATCTCTTTCCTTCTGCAGATGTAGCAACAAGGCACCATCTTAGAAGCAGAATCCTGGGTCTCATCAAACAACAAATCTACTAGTGTCTTGATTTTGACTCCGATATACCAGAACTGTGAGAAATAATTGCCTATTGTTTATAAGTTACCCAGTTTCAGGAATTTTGTTTTATTTAGCAAGACAAAAGAACCAAGAAAGTACATTTGTCTGTTCTAATGCCAATGCTACATATTTTTCTAAAAAAAAGTTCTTGTACTCTTTTACTATCAAACTTCTCAAAAAGAGAAACTTAGCTAGAATGTTAAATTAGATCAACTTGAGTCTATTCGTAACTTGAGAGCAATGGAATTAGTCCTTTCAATTAAATAGCAGGGGATGCCTATCTATCAGAGCGGTGTTCTTTTTCATAAAGATAATTTAATTTTCTATTATTTCCTACATACTTCATTGGTTCTGTGGCTATTTTGAATATAATTTATATTTTTATGTTACCTAGCCATTGCTAGTACAGAGAATTCCTTTTGCTTTTTCAAGGTGAATGTCAATCTTTATTGCATGCTTCTTTCAATTGAAATACTCTTTGGAAGCTAACTAAAATAATGACCACCATATTGTTCTCAGAATTTCTACTCCATGGTAAAACTGAGAGCTTTTTAAAAACTGAGTTAATTTGTTTCACCAGGCTGCAGACTTCTTTTTTTCAGCCCTCTTAACATGAAATTCTTTTCAGTGAGTTTATATTTTGGAACTGTCAAACATTTCTCAGATGGAAGTAAATATCCTTGACCCTCCATCACTAGACACAGACTTGACTCAAGATGAGATGCTTTTTAGCAATGTACAATATATTCTCATTTTCCATTTCTCAATAGAGTTTATTGAGTATTTTCTTGATGGTTGTCTATTATTTAAAGTATCTAATATTACAAAGTATTGTATTAGAGCAATGTACTCAGGAATTCCTGTTATGTACAGGGCAGCATGACCTTCTGCAAATCGAGCTCAGAAAATGATGCTATTTGGGGGCTTGCATTTACTTTTCTACAATTTTCTGCTCCCTTTCATCTTGCCACTCTATCTTATTTCTATTGCTCATCTGTTTGCTGCATGAGGTGCTCTCTACTCCTCTCCATGAAAGGTTTTGCCACCTCTGCCCATCACTATATGCCTTTCTCATATTCTGTCCTTAATCTTTTTGTATTTATTGCTTTGAATTTCATGTGATTTTCACAACACGACAAATTAGATTATTGTCACTGAGCCTAAAGCAATTATAAATATTTCCTAAGGGAGGGACAGAGATATTGCTTGTGGATAAAGTAAAGAAGCTTTAGTATCAAAACTTGATTAGCTGATTTGGGTTAAAAACATCATTGATTCTCAGTTTTGTTCCAACTAGATCAAAAATGTTTATTTTTTTAACAGATGCTACTATTATATTAACAGATATTTTTTAGAAAATTGTTGGTAAAACATGAGACCAACACCTATGAGATATTTGGGATACAAATCTTCCAGGTGGACATCAAAATGTTTTCTCTGAGCCTATAATGTTTCATGTATAAAGTGAAATTGCTAGATATGATCATCTTTTAGTCCCTTTTTCCTCAAATATGCTGTTAATTTTATAATTCTATTTCAAATGCTTTAAATTTTTTGTTAAATGCTTTCAAATTTAAGTGTTCACAGGTAGATATTTTAAAATATCCAGATGCCTGACTTATAATTTTAGAGAAAAATATCCAGATGTATTGGTGTCTAGGATCTGCTTTTAAAAAAACATAAGCTTTATGTTAGAAAAGAAAATCATTTTTACATAGCACCCAATGGAATACTTTTTAATGTGCAAGCAAAATCAATTTTTAATATAATATTTGTTTACTCATTTGAGGATGAATAATAATTTCTTATTCTTGGAATTATGAGTCATCTTTTCATCAGTTGTCCTTTATAAAGTTGTCACCAGAGTGCTTCTATCTGAAAGTTTTCAACAAACTCAAAGGAAGCAATAGAAGACTAGGTAAAGGCCAAGAGGTGCTATGAAAAGACAGTATTTTCTCTTTTTATGTAGGGTGGTGCTCCGTGGGAGATTCCTGCAGAGAGGTATTACTAAAGAGCAATTTATTGAATTAGCACAGCTCTCACAGCAATGTATGGATCAAACATGCATCAGTGAGAAAGGGACTTTCAGCTCACAAAAATGGCCTGTTTTGACTAGTAAGGGGAAAGCAAAAATTCATTCTAGCAGAGGTTGAGGGAGTTAACCAATGCCAAAGAACTAGAAACCATAGAAGACAAGAAGCCATTACTTGCCTCCCTCAGACATATTTCTTCTACTGCACACTGACTCTGGGTTACATTTTACAAAACTCTTTTCTTCTGGCTCTGTAGAATCATTTTTCATGGTCATGTCTTAGGATTCTTTGCAAAAAGATCTTTTCTGACCTATGTTATTGAGAGAGGAACTGAGGGATCACCTATCAATAAAGTAAAAAAGTGTTAAGAGTCAATATTCAAAATGTGCTACACTTAGAGAGATTTCTTTCAGGAGTGCTGCTTAACTCCACCCACATTAATATTTACTGCAGGAATTTCCATGGGTAAGCTTAGGGCTTTATGTAGTCAACAAACATATTAATTAATAAAAACTGAACTTTTACTCTATAATAAGGAATACATGTAGGTTTCTATATGGACTGTCATAAATATACTGCTTGCTTTCTGAGACCATTGTCTATTCCCTATTCAATTAGGATGGAAGAGGGTAACACATGACCAGCATAATAACAGATATTTTCATTTACATTGGAAGAACTTGCCTGTGAATCAGAGTTTACTTTGTCCCAACTTGTATCTTTCCTGAGATGTCTACTTGGTATCCTTCACTAAGCTTAATTTTTATTTCTGCTGATTCTCAGAGTACCAAATCTAAGTACAAAAACTATAGGTTTTGATTTCTGGAGGGGGGCTTGCTTCTTTCCAATGCATTCTGTAAGATGTTGTGGAGGCTTTGATGATGAAGTTTCTGTTTCTCTAAGAATTTTGAGTCTTAGTTTCCTTTGGTGGCTGCACTAGTTTATTAGTTCTGATGAGAATGCTATTTTAAATCTGTCCTCAAAAATTCCCACCAAGAATGAATTCCCTCATTATACAAAATATAATCAGTTATAGTTTCTTTGTATCCCTCTAGCAGCAATAGCTCAGAAGTAGTTCAGGGGAACTGATGGTTTAATCATTCCTTGTCCAATGTCATATGAGTTACACTAACATAATTGTTTTTCTATCAGGTGTCCTTGTAATATAAGCCAAGTGATTTCAGCAGCTACTTTGAAGGTAGTGCCTATACATCCGAACAAAGAGTGGAAAATCTATTTCATTATAAAACGAAAAACAACCAGGTTTGTGTTTTGGAAATATTTATGAGTTTATTCTCTTAGCTAAATTATGTTAGGTTAGGTACAAATATATGTGGCCATGTTTAAAGTCGAACAGATTGGATTTAGTGGATATAATATGGTCAAAAGAAATTGATTCAACAATCATTTTTCAATATATAGTATGTGCAGGGAGTCTTAAGGTGATGATTAAAACCTGCTTCTTTCTTCCAAAGATTCCTTTCTGTTATGTAAATAATGAGCATCCCACCTGTGGCCTCACCTCTGCTCACTGATGAGGTCTGGATTTCTTTGAGCACTACGATTAATTAACAGGACTAATTTTGCACCACTTGAGGAACTGTGCCTGAAGGAGCTTGAAAGAGTCAATGCAGGATCACATAGTGTTAAATAAATATGGAGGAAGATAGAACTAAAAAGCACAATTTGACTCATTCCCAGACTCTCCCTACAGACTTCAAAAAAAAAAAAAAAAAAACTCAGTAAGAGACCATTTTACCATTTAAGAGTCTACCATATTCAAATAATTACATGTGGTTTTTACCAAGTCTTCTCAACACAGGGAAGTCTTTCTGGGTTTTGTTTTCCTATAATTATTAAATATTGTCCAAAAATAATCAAAAATGTTTATCTTTTGTGAAAACATTTTCTGGCCTTACTATCAAAAGATCATTACTTCATCTCTAAGGAGATAGACTCCATGAGCAGAAAAAGAAAAAGTTGGACCTTATGAGGGATTCGATGAGATTTGTATTCGTGAGTCACAGCTTTGATGTGTAGGTGGAAAAGTGTGACAAAGACAGGAGAATAGGGACATTTTCCTGTTTCTATGTAGGTCACAGAGGATTTGGGGTGCTACAGTGCTCTTTGGACATGTGGACAATTTGGAGCTTTAACGGAGCCAAGAAGGGCTACTAAAAAAAGTAATATGGCCAATGTCAGGTGATAAAAAAGATGACAATTTGTGAGTTCAATTCAGAATCTCCTGAGACACTATAAATAGATAGAATCTGTTCAGGGAAGACCCTGAACAGAGCTCAAAAGTCTACCATCTAACAGGAGAAGTGATCATTACTGATCAGTATCAGTAATAATATAAATAAATTTACATTACCATTTACATTAATAAACCTCATAAGACCTGCTTTTTATGTAATGGAAACTGAAGCATAAGCTCATGGGAGCAAAGCCAGGCCTATCCACCACCAAATGCCTGGAAGCTACAAGGATATTTAAGAAAATGTGAAATGTTTAAATTTAGCTAAAGCGCTGAGTATATGAAAAATCATAGTAGAATATTAGAAGGGCCAACAGAAAAAAAATGTGGTGAATGTCAAAAGTCATGATAATGGATGGAACTGGAGAACAGCATTTTAAGTGAAGTTAGCCAAATTTAGAAGGCCAAAAGCTTCATGTTTTCTCCCATGTGTGGAATATAGACGTAATACAAGCAAATACAGCACTATTGTGAAAACTGGGTCATGCTAAAGTGAGATCACGTACAAAAGAGGAAGGGTAAGAGAAGGAAGTTAAGAAGATGAATATGGTTGATGTACTCCTATGCAAGAATGAATATAAAATTTTAATCCTCTTGAAATTACCATAAGAAAGGGACTTAGGTAGAAAGAAGAAAAATAGAGGAGATAAAACAATTTGGGTTATAATATATATGTACGTGGAAATGTCACAAAGGAACTCCCTGTATAGCTATCTTAAACAAATAAATATGTCACTTTTTTTCTTTTTACAAAATCAGAGAATAGGAAGGTGGAACAGATCCTGTCTGGGGAAGTTAGTACAATGGAAGAGGGGTTGAGGTGGGGAAAAGGCATAGGAGGGTGAATGTAGTGCAAATGATGGAGGGGTGAATTCAAGTTTGATATATTATAAGAACTTTTGTAAATGCCACAATGTACCCCCAGCACAAAAATTAAAAAACAGAAAAAGAAAAAAAGTTATGATAAGGAGTTGAGCTTTGTTCCACCCCAATTGGTATTTGTTGGAAGTGTTGGAACTAGACTTTGATGGAAGAGAGCAGGATTCCTTTAATCAACCACTTTTTAGAGGATCCATTTTGCTTCACTCTACTCTACATTGAAATGTGTGTAAATGCACAACACAGAGAATTGAGTATTTCATCCACAACATATATGATATATTAAAAGAAACTAATATTTTTTTTCAATTAATAGATGTGAGTGCTGGAAATAATTCATTTCAATGAAATTACGTTGCTCTGGTGTAAAGAATGAAACTAACCAATCTTTCTCTGAAGTGCAAAGAGCTTTGGAAGCATGTTTCTCTAAGGTCTAGAATATGTGAAATGTTGAGTTGTCTTAGTCAAAAACATTGAACTGACTACTTTTGGGATTATTGTTAATGATGTCCACAAAGACAAATTACAAAACAACTTCAATCTATACCTGTGCAGCTTTTGTTCTCACAATAGTCTCCATTTTTTTTCCCAAAAAACATAGATACAACCATTACTTGCTTCCCCTTTGTACCAATTGAGTCTGTTGATAAATTATATTCATATTTCGCACTCATGGCTAAAAAACTAAAAATTGGAGTCATGTATTATATTATGCTCTCTGCCTACTTATTTTGTTCTATTTATTTATTCAAAATCCTAATTACTAAAGTTATATTTACATGAAAATACAGTTTGTGTCAAATTGATCAGTTGAAGTATAAAAATTGGAATGAGTTGATCTCTTTGCTACATTGGTTATGGCCCAGTGTCATTGGAAGAAAATAAATTTTAGAATCATAAATCTCTGCCTTCCAGTTTGAATTTGAATATTTACGAGCTATGGGTTTGTGGGGAAGTCACTTATTTTTTTCTAGGCTTCAGAATGTCCCCTATAAAATTGAGATAAAAATGCTTAGTAGCCAGATTTTCATAATCATTAAATAAAATATGGAAAAATACATTGACTGCTTGAGGATACTCAATAAACAAATTGATTTGTTACTTTATTCCTTTTCTATTCTATATTGGATATCTGTTTTGACTTTTTTAAAAAGAATATTATTAGAATTTCTTTTTTATGACCAACATTCATACCTAGAACTTCTTTCTACCATTGAAATGAATTTGAGATAACATATTATTTAAAAACATAGGAAACACAATTATTAATTTTTAAAATAACAAATAGAATAAATCTCTCCAAAGAGAAAATAACTGGCATGAATCAATAACTGATGTCTTTTTTTTTTACCATACCTGTCAAAGCCATGCATGCTATACAGAAAAATTTGTCTTTCATGCTTATTTTGTGCTTTATAATGTACATATCTCTGGCTCCAATCATACCAGGCCATTTGACAATTCTTGTACACCTCACTTACCCCCTTGCTTCATGAAATAATTTTTCCTCTTCCCTGAACCTTGAGTAAATAACAATCCACATTGTTAATCTCTTTTATAGTTTATGAAGAGTCCCAGATCTTGATGTTTCATTTTCCCCCTTTACTTCCCCTTTAAGAGCTGTCAATAGGATTCCAAGCCATGTTCACATTCCTTAGCTCTTCTTCTCCCTACAGCAAGAATGCTGGACTACAACCTTCCCTAAATTGTGCATTGAGCCATTTATCTCTATCTCCTGTTGCAACCACCATAACACCTTTCTGATTCTTATTGCTTATTATCTGAGTTAACTTATACTAAATGGGAATTTAATAATAAATTGTTCTTTAGCTTCCTGACAATCAAGGTGGAAAGGGAAATAAATTGTATAATTTAATGGTATACTAAATAACAAATAATAGGGTCATTTGGAAAGACTTTTTTTTTTAATCTATGAACTTAAAAATTTTTAATGTCAACTTAGCCATATGGAAAGACTGTTTTTTATTTCTTCTAATAGCTAGGATAAATATATCTCATGCATCATTATATAAGTTTTTACATGATAATTGGACAATAAGTAAGCCATAGTTCTTTCACTAAAAGATTAAGAAAATAATATCTTTATTACACATCCTTAAAGTTATGTTTTAAGCACTAATTTTAATTGCAGAAGAAGAATGGCATTTTTCAGTAATGTTGTTGTTTTTTTTATTATGTTTCTTAACATAAGCCAGAGCTCAGAGAAAATGTAAGAGGAGGTGGCTAACTTGTCTCTTTAAATCATCTCATGTTCAAATAAAGTTTGATTTGACCTGGTTAATTGTAGTCAATTTGTGGAGTGAGTCTCTGAAAAGTGCCTGAAGTGTATGTATTTGTATTGCTAATTAAAAAGTACAATAGGCATCTTCCATTCTAGATGTGCAAAAGCAGAATTTAAAGATTGTAGAAGTCTGTTTTGCACTCTCATCCAGATAGATAGAAAGCCATGTAATTTCCAGAGTACATAAGCATAGGATGTAAGAATAGGAATGTGTTTTTTAAGTGGGTATGTGTGGAGAATTTAGGGAAAGCAAAGGAAATGGTGGGAAGGAAATGGGGAAGTGGGAGGTTATTGGGTGCTTAACTTTGCTCACACACTCATTAGATATTCTAGAGTCCTATGTTTCAAAATATGGGAAAGTACATTATGTTCTGAAATATTGCTTTTATTATATAAATTAGTATTTTATTACTTTGACCAGAAAAATACCACAAAATATCTCAGAGATGATATTACAGTTGCTTTTTGAAAAAAATCCTTTCTTAATAATAAGCCAAAGCTTTTAATTGGGCTGAATGATTTATTAAGAATAATGATCTATAATTCATGGATTCTCTTTTCTTTTGTCCTTTTTCAATAGTGTTAGATCAGATGCTTTAAAATTTATGAAGTTCCTGGATACACTTGCAAAGGTTTCTTTCCTTCCTCTTTCCTTTTTTTCTCTTTCTCTGTATCTGTACTAGACTGGGTATGGTGCATGACATGCAGTTCAATTAGTAACAAAGTCAGATGGATCCACTAAGCTCATTGGTGATTATCATTCTCTCTTTTACAAAAGTTATCCATTTGCATTATAGTGGGCATGTCTCTCCTAGCCCACCAGTAGGCTTCCTATTTAAATCAGCAAAATCAGTAAGGATGACAGATCTCACCATAACACACCCCACCCCCACTCTACCACTTGTAGACTTCCAGAATGTCACAGGGCTCACTAAAGCTCTTTGTTATTCTGATTTCTGAACCCCCTCACCTATGAATCTTTTCTAGGCTAACCACTAACTCTGGGAAGATAATTTTATTTATTGCTGTGTTTAAGAACAAGTTTTCTAACTGCTGAAAAAAACCTGCCACCTGGACCTAAAAGGCAGAAGTGGAAATCTTATTATATATTCAAACAGTTCTCCACCTTTGAACTTCACAAAGCATCTTTTTTTCCCTCTCTCATATGATCCGAACATATTCACACATTCATAATTATTGTTCTGTGACCCCACAGCCTTCCTATAAATGTGTGATCTATGCCATCACTTCAAACGTTTCTAGAACCTATTTGATTCTTTTGATTCTGCCTTCTAAGCAAGGCACCAACACTTTCCATTTCCAGAGTCAAATTTTGTACATTTTCCTTTCTTAATGCACCTTAAAGCTTTGCATAGTAATTAAAATCTCATGCAACTTAAAAAAAAAAAAAGAATTAACCTAGAAGGTAACACCCACGCACAGGAAATCAATGTGAGTCAATGCCCTGTATAGCTATCCTTACCTCAACCAGCAAAACCCCTTGTTCCTTCCTATTATTGCTTATACTCTCTCTACAACAAAATTAGAGATAAGGGCAAAATAGTTTCTGCTGGGTATTGAGGGGGGGAGTGGGAGGGGGTGGAGTGGGTGGTAAGGGAGGGGGTGGGGGCAGGGGGGAGAAATAAACCAAGCCTTGTATGCACATATGAATAATAAAAGAAAAATGAAAAAAAAAAAAAAAAAAAAAGAAAGATGGTAAGAGGTACAAGTAGAAACTAGGGTCCCTCAGTCAGGAATTTTATAACTAATGAGGTAGAAATGTTTGTTAATGCTTGAACATGTAACAACAAAAGTATTTTTAAGGAAAGACTTTTCTGTTTATAAAAATACCTCAAAAAATGCTGTAGGGGTTTTGTTTCCAGTAATTATGAAATAAGTATTTCAAAGCTGTCCTCCCATTGAAAAAAGTATAGAATATCTATAAAAAATGAACAAAATAATCTCCTTGAAGATATAGAAAGCTAAAGAGTTGTTGAAAATTCAGTTTAAGATCAGAAAGAACATAGAGATATGCACAGGTAAGGGATTGGTGTTGTGGGTGCTTGTCCCTGTGGATATTTGCTGATTCTGAGAAAGAGTTGCTGCATGTGTGGGAAATTGAGTGGTACTATAAGTGTTTTGTGGGGATATGGATGAAAATTGGGCACCAGATACCATCAGTGTTTATATGGCAGTGGTAAACAGCATATAGTCTCCATTGGATGGCTAGAAAGGCATCTTGTCCTTGCACATACGGAAGTACAGCTTTGAGTCATCTCCATCTCTAATATCATATTAAAGAGACTGTAGATTTGTAGAGACAGACATATAAAATATATATAATTGACCCAAATACATGAGCAAAATCATAAATAATAGCACTATTCCTAGCAGCCAAACACATTTGTACGTTGAGCAGTATTGCAGTATTGTTGAATTCAGTTTGTAAGTATTTTCTTGATAACTTTTGTATTATGTTCATCAAAGAAATTGATCTGTAATTTTCTTTTTTTTTGTATCCTATCCTTATCTGGCTTTGGTATCAGGGTAATACCAGCTTCACAGAATGAGTTTGATAGTGTTTCTTTACTTTCTATTTTATGTAGTAGTTTGAGGAGCATTGGTGTTAGTTCTTCTTTAAAGATCTGATAGAATCTATATGGTCTGGACTTTTCTTTGTTGAGTGGCTCTTTATTACTGCTTTAATGATTATTATAGATCAGTTTAGGAGGTTTATGTGCTCCTGGTTCAATTTTGTCAGGACATATATGTCTAGAAATCTATTGATTTCTTCTAGATTTTCCAGTTTTTTAGAATATAAGTTTTTAAGATATGCCCTACTTCTCCTCTGAATTTCATTGGTGTTTGCTGTGATATTTGCTTTTCTCATCTTTAATTTTAATTAGAATCTTCTCTGTCTTTCTTCTAATTACTTTGGTGAAAGATTTGTCAATCTTGTTTATTTTTACAAACAACCAACTTTTTGTTTCATTGATTCTTTGTATCATTCTTTTAGCTTCCATTTTGTTAATTCTGTCTTCATCTTTGTTATGTCTTTCAATCTACTGCTTTTGGGTTTGACTTGTTCATGTTTTTCTGAGTTGGAGATGCATTGTTATTTTTTTAGGATCTGTTTGGTTTTTTATTGTAGGTGCTCATAGCTATAACCTTCCCTCTTTGCTGCTTTTGCTGTGTCCCATTGGTACTGGTAAATTGTGTCTTCATCTTCATTTGATTCTAGGAATATTTTTTATTTTGTCCTTTATTTCTTTGATGGATCACTGATCATTCAAAAGTGAATTGTTTGGCCTCCAAGTTTTGGTATATTTTCTGTAGTTTCTTTTGTTATTGATTTCTTATTTTATTGTTTAATAAGACACAAGAGTTATTTCAACTTTCTTATATTGTTAAAGTTTGAGTTATGTCCTAAACAATTTGATTTATTTTAAGGAACATTCTGAGGACTGCTGAGAAGAATGTGTATACTGCAGATGTTGAATAGAATATTCTACAGATTTCTGTTAAGTCCATTTGATCTATAGTGCTATTTAATTTTGAATTTTCTCATTGATTTATTTTGTCTGAATGACCTGTCTATATCAATGAAAGT
Organism: Castor canadensis; assembly: GCF_047511655.1. NCBI lineage: Eukaryota > Metazoa > Chordata > Mammalia > Rodentia > Castoridae > Castor > Castor canadensis. Next base: position 129,637,801 of record NC_133393.1, on the reverse strand, counting down.
TGGGTACTGTTTTGGAGTTTTACCTGTGTTTTTATGTCTTGTAGCATTTGCTATAAGAAAAGAAATTGCGTGTGCCCACATTCAATGTGTTGCAATGTTTACAATTGTTATGTTCTCTGGATGGATTGTTCCCTTTATCAGTGTTAACTGATGTACTTTGTCTTTTTGACTAATTTTGGTGTGAAGTCTGTTTTGTCAGATTTTAAGCATTGTTATTCTTGCTTGCTTTCAGGCTCCATTTGCTTGGAAAGTCTGTTTCCATTCTTTCATTCTAAGCCTATGTACCAGTGAGGTACATTTCTTGTAAGTAATAAATGGGTGGGTCTTGTTTTTCTAACACAAAATGTCAGTCTTTTGATTGGATAATTGACACCACTAATATTCAGAGTGATCTTTGAAAATTATATACAGTATCTGCCTTTTTTTTTTTGGTTTTGTAGTATGTGACTCTTCTTTATTCCTCATTTGTTTATCTATTTGTCTGCTGAGATATATTCTTTCGTATATTTTTGTGGTTTATCTTCCTCTTCTCTGCAATATTCCTTTAAATATCTTCTGCCTAACTGCTTCAGTGGTCACGAATTGGTTTAGCTTTTGGTTATCATGGAAGGTTTTTATTTCTCCTTCAATTATGAAGAGTAGCTTTGCTTGGCACAATAACCTAGGTTGGTAGTTACTCTCTTTCAGAGTGTGAAGTATTCCATGCTCTCTTTGCTTTTAAAGTTTCTGTTGAGAGATCTGCTGTTATTTTGAGGGGTTTGCCTTTACAAGTGACTTGTTGCTTGTCTTTTGCAGCTATCAATATGCTTTACCAGTTCTGTATGCCTAATGTTTTAATTATAATATGACATTGGGAGGTTCTTTTTTGTTCTTGTCTGTTTAGAGTCCTAAAAGGTCTTCTGTTCAAGGAAGACCATCTCTTTCTCAAGATTTGGGAAATGTTCTGCTGTTACTTTATTTAATACCTTTTTATGCCTATAGCTTGCACTTCTTCTCCTGCTTTGCTCATAATTCATAGATTTGGGTTTCTAGTGATGTGTCCCAGTGGACTTGTATGTTTCATTCATACTTCTTTAGATTTTTTCCTCCATCTTGATTTGCATATTCTTCATTTGCATGTTCTCTATCTTCATTTGCTTGTCTTCAAGCCTGGTATTCTGTCTTCAATTTGATCCAGGGTCATGGGGCAATTTCACTTGAGTTTCTTATTTGATTATTTTGTTTCTCATTTCCAAAATCTCAGTTTGATTTTTTTGAGACTTTCAATATCTTTATTGAATTCCTCTTTTATGTTCTGTATTGTTTTATTTAATTCATTCAGCTTTTGAGTTTTCTTTGAATTCAATCAGGCATTTATTTATTTATGTCCTCTTAAATTTCATTGATCATTCTTATAATCATTTTTTGCAGTTTTGGGGATTTTTATCCACTTCACTGTCGTAAGCATTTGTTTCAGTGGAGTTGTTGAATTTTGGAGGAGTTAAGTAGCCTATTATTACGTTATTGAGCATGTTTTCTGGACCATTCGCTTGTAACTCTTCTTCTAGGCAAATAATTTGAGAGATTTGTTCTTCTGTACTGCTTCTTGAAAAAGGCAAATATGATACGGTCTTGAAATATATTTGTTTCTGAGTCTAATAGTTAAGCTATGATTTTTCCATAGTTTTCTGTCAGATATCATTTTACATGGTCAAGTTATTAATACAATCCATGGTTCCACAAGTGTGATTTCATCTAAATTCTAAGCAAATCTCATTTTACTAACCTCTCCAGGTTTATTAATAAGGTTTTTTTCTGGTTTTCTTCTTTCTTCTTTCTAGCTCTCATTGGACTTTGCAAAAAGAGTCTGAGTAAATGTCTCCTGATGACTCCACAATGTGTTTAGCTTTACAATTTGTTATTATATAATTAGAGGAAAAACATATCCCCAAAATACAAATCCCATCAAATCATCATTTGTGCAGAATACAGGAATTTTGTAATTGACTTACACCACCCACAACTTCACTGGTTGGTGAGTACTCGGCAATCAGAATATTAGAGGTCCACTTCCTTTTCCTCCTCAAGGATGAATGTAAGAAAAGAATGGGGATTATTCAATAATCAATAATATTTTATTTTGATGATACTGGGGTTTGAACTTAGGGCCTCAAACTAGTTTGGCAAGTGCTCTATCACTTGAGCCACTCTCCCAGCCCTGATCACATTCATTTTTGATTAAAGATATAAATGCAATCTCTCTGGGACTTAACCTTCAGCTACAAATTTAGCATTTTTATTGCATATCTTTTAGCTCAATAAACATAATTACTGACTGCTTTAGTTGTCTTAAAAATAACAAAGTTGTCACCTTCATTCTCTTCTAGGAAACCAAGTGACATTAGGAGAATGAGAGATAAAAATAAAAATAGGATACTCAAGAAAACTTTGGGAACTTTATGATTTATTCATTAAACAAAATGTTATTGAACTAAATGAAGTATCTTATGTTCCAAGAACTGTCACAATCCTTTGCTTGTTTGAAACGTATAGCAGTAAACAAAATATCCAAAAAAAGTGAAAATAATACTAAATTTGGTGACTACCATAAAGGAAGTAGAATGTTTCCAAGAGATAATGACCATGGCTGCATATTTCAGAAAAAGTCAACCCACTCACAAACTAAGTAGCCTAAACCTAGACTGAGTGAAGAAACTGACAGCTCATTGTTTAGATCAGGTTTAGTCTTAAAACTCAAGAAGCAGAGAAGATCAGGCTAAATGCAGAACCATGAATAGTCATAACTGCAAAAAGCAGTCCTGGAAATAAGTAAAACAGAGGTTAAGATATTGCATATGGTGCTTGCAGTGCCAGTGTCAGGTGTCTTAAAGGAACAAACACTAAATAATTTATACAAATAGCCCTGAATTATATGAAGTACTGTTGACAGTCATGAGAATGATGGTGGCGCTCACATTACATAAATTACCTGCAAATAGTTTTTTTAGAAAGACGTACCTGTTTCAAAAATGAGTCATCATCATTAAGGAACAATTACAGAATCTCTCAAGGGTAGGTTGCCAAGTGATCAAAGCCATTTCTGATTTTCTTAAGCAAAAGTGATGATGTTTCTAGCAGTAAAATCTAATGTCAAATATTGGTGGTGTTGGGGGACAAGCATCAATATCTCTGCCAAAAGATGTGAGCAGGGGTGTCTTATGGGAACATTTTTACAGATGATTTTGAAGCTTGTCCTACCAGTGTAGCTCCCATTCCTACTACTCTGGTCCTCTCAGAATTTTGTGAGGCATCCCCTATGATTGAATATATTCTGTTTCTCTTAACTTAGACAGAAATAAGCATTGGTTGGGAATGGTGTGTGGGGGAGCAAGTATGGCTAATTTAAATCCAACTTTTGGCCTATCCATTTATGTGCACACTTGTGGAATAAATGTGGCTAGAAGAAAACACAAATATACACAGTAATTGGTGACACTTGAAATTTATGTTTTCAGTTAGGCTTTAATACTGGGAGCAATTCTGATTTATAGTGGATAGAAATAATCCCATATTGTCAGACCTGTAGGTTATTTCCAATTTCTTATTACTAGAAAATTGCTATTATAGATTAAACATTTATCTAAATCTTTGCCACATCCATAATAATTTCCTTTCATCAATTTCTACAATTAAAGTTCCAATTCTAATTATGGTGAGAGGACATGAGTGGATGAACTTTCTTGATGTTATACTTATTATAGCTGAACAAAATTTAAAATTCAATTGTTTGAAGGCCCTCGGATACCATAGGAGTAGTTAGGGATTAGAAAGAGTGTAACCATTTTTAGTAAAGAAGGATACTAGGTGAATTCCATGATTACCTGGCTTTTCTGCTGAGAATACTTAGAAAATTTCATCTGTGTGAGGGCATAGAGCCCAAGCAGAAAATACAACTCTTAGGGCACTGAGTAGATAAATAGGGTTTGAGACTGAAAAAGAAGGTACAAACTGGATGATAATATTTCAAAGAGGAAGAGGTTTCAAGAGAATCAAAAAATCTCCTACTGATTCTTATTAATATGTTGGTGGACTTCTAGTTATGAATGAAAGGAAAAGAATGGAAAATAGCAGCTGGGAAAAAAAGAACTGAGGAAATTTTGGTAACTGGCTGTGGCTAAGAAAAGAGTTTGAAGATCCTGTTCCACCAAAGCAGAACCTACCAAATACTAGGACTCTTCTCTGAGTTCCCAGAAGACTCATTCCAAAATAACAAAGATGAAATGTAAACATCACAACTTTTATAAGAAGCTAAAATCAATTCATAAAAGGACTAAAGTGATCTGACACTTTACCTGCCTCCCATGGAAAAAAAAACACAAAAAGAACAAAATGTTAGCCAAAGATTATACACTCAAAAAATTCAGGATAGCTGATTCATATACGGAAGTTATCAGAGACTTTAAAATAACCACAATTAATATAATTGAAGAAAATAGAGGAAGGAAAGGGAAACTTCAGCAGATACTTTGAATCTACAAAAAATAAAATAAAATAGCAGTCTTCCCCCTAAAACTCCTTAAAGTAGAAATTACACACTAAAATAATATTTCAATGACAATTGAAACCAAAACAAGATACAAAAGCAATTAGTAAATCATATGATAGAAGAGTAGAAAGTATCTAGAACAATGCACAGGAACAAAAAGCATAGAAGACATGCAAAAAACAGAGGCAATGTCTAACAAGTGCTTATCCAAAGAGGTGATTATTGCAGAAATACTGGCTGAGAATTTCCCAGATGTGATAAAGATATTAAATCACAAATTCGAGAAGACATATGATCTCACATAGGATGAAAAGAAAGAAAAGCACAGTTAGAGGGTATGAAAATCAAACTACTGAGCACCAAGATGGAGCCAAGGGGAGGGGGAAATAAAAAGTTCAAGAAATATAATTACAGAGTCAAAGAGTTTGTTGGTTTTGAGATTATGATGTGAATTCTCAAACTACTCAGGAGAAATTGTGTACTTTTTCTCCCATCCCTAGAATCCTGGTGTGACTTCTCTACTCTAAGTATTATCATCTTTAATGCTATCTATTATTGAATCTGTTATGGTTTCTAAATAATGAGTGAAGTCATTGAGACTTTTAGAAAGACTTGGCCCTTGTGAAACTTTATATGGATTTGACCTTTTTTATTGTTAAATTACTTAAGTACAGTTTATTTTTAAACTTTACTTAGTGTTCTTCTGCATAATATATGATACATTATGTCTATATATATGTGTGTACATAATGTTGATATTATGTGTTTCCATAAAACATCACTTCTTTCTGTCTCAAAGAACAAAATTGCAAGGGCTCTCAGAGTTTGCATTTATGTGTGTGCATTTTTTAAATCAAGTCACATCTATAGAACGGCTTATGCATTGTGGTTGGTTTTCTAAGCAATTTTGATTCTTTGCAGGACTTCGTTTTGTAACGTGCCTTCAGGTGTCCTTGAAAGAAGTGCTTTCATCTCTGTGTATTCAAATGCCCTCCTTTGGCTTCCATGGGCAGCAATTAAGGTGTCCTGTGTCATCTGGTCTCTTTATACAGACATCCTGGTGAAGCTGAGATGCAAAAATTCTCCCCCCAGTGATTTAGGTCTGGCTTCATTCCAAGCCTTAATTGATGGAGACTTTGTCCTGTATTTAGTATTCAGCAAAGAGCAAAGCATGTCTCATGAAGTAGTTCCAGGGTATGAAAATGACCTGGCTGTTTCAAGCCTCACAGCAAAATGGAATTGCCTTCTCAACCAGCACTGAAGCTCTGTGCCACTTGGACCACTGTCTCTTACCAAAGAATTGTCCTAAGATACCAACTTGCTCCTTTTGAAACTATAGCACCTTATGAAATAAACAGTATAAAGTGAGAACAGCAGGGTACAAAATACAATGTGCAAACATTAGAATTGTAAACAAAATAATTAATAAAATCATGAAGAAAACCTGGAAGGGAGTTTACCAAAATAATAATAGTGGTAATTTGAGTGCTAGGATAACAGGCTATTTTTCTTTTCACCATTTTACATGTTTTCTAGATGGTAGTTGTATCACCTTTATAATTAAACGATAAATTCCCCTTAAAACATCTTTCTGATAAAGATTTTGACAACCTACTTTTATAATCTCTTCTCCTTAGCAATAGACCTGGAATTATAGCTCTGTAATGTCATAATTAAAATCAAAACATGTTAATAACCAAACTGGGTTTTCTGACATTATGGCTTGCTTATTTTGTAATGTACTTCTTTTTAGCACCTGTACAATTCAAACCTTTTAATTACATTTTGCATGAATGTCAGGCAAAGTAATTGCAAACAAGTTTCCTTATATGCCTATACTTAAGCTTGACTTCTTACAGCAATTCAAGTATAATGGGAACCCTGCATTTCTCAAACAGGAAGACAGAGTGGTAATTGTGACTTCACTCTAAATCAGCATCTTTTTAATCCTACAAATACCTTAACCATTAAAAGTAAGATTAATTGTATCAAAAGTATGTGTAGATGTGGTATGCCCACTATTAAATCTTCCACACTACAAATGGAAAAATATGAAAATTAAAAGCTAATAAGAACACTTTTCTTGCAGATGTTTTATTTGACTCTAAAATGGATTTAGAAATAGAACCAAAGTTTTCTTTTTATTCATTTATTCATATGTGCACACATTGTTTAGGTCATTTCTAACCCCTACCCGCTGACCCCTTACTCACCACCCCCCCCTTGCTTCCAGGCCGAATCTGTTCTGCCCTATTTCTAATTTTGTTGAAGAGAAAGTATAAGCAATAATAAGAAAGTAAAAGTGTTTTTGCTAGTTGAGATAAGGATAGCTATACAGAGAGATTCCTAGCATTGCTTCCATGTACAAATGTGTTACATCCCAAGTTGATTCATCTGTAACTGTTCACTAGTTCCTAATCCCCTTCTCATATTGACCTCTGTTGCTTTAAGATTTCTGTATTGGTTCCTCTGCAGAGGGCACATTAAATACTTTCATGTTTTGGGTTTATTACCTATCCCCATACCTCTTGTATGTGCTCTCCCCTTAGTGTGTGACCCAAGTCCAATCACATTGCTGTATTTGCCCTAGATCTAAAATCTGCTCATGAGGGAGAACATAGGATTTTTGGTCTTCTGAGTCTGGCTGACCTTGTTCAGAATGATGTTCTCCAGTTCCATCCATTTATTTGTGAATGATAAGAGTTCATTCTTCTTCATGACTGAGTAAAATTCCATTGTGTATAGATACCACATTTTCTTAATCCATTCGTCAGTGGTGGGGCATCTTGGCTGTTTCCATAACTTGGCTATTGTGATTAGTGCCACAATAAACATGGATGTGCAGGTGCCTCTGGAGTAACTTGTTTTGCATTCCTTTAGGCAGATCTATGTTTAGATTTTTAAGATGCCTCCAAATTTTTTTCCAGAGTGGTTGCACTAGTTTGCATTCCCGCCAGCACTGTATAAGGGTTCCTTTTTCTCCACATCCTCACCAACACCTGTTGTTAGTGGTGTTTTTAATGATAGGTATTCTAACAGGGGTGAGGTGGAATCTTAATGTGGTTTGATTTGCATTTCTTTTATGGCTAGAGATGAACATTTTTTCATGTGTTTTTTGGCCTTGAATTTCTTCTTTTGAGAAAGTTCTGTTTAGTACAGTTGCTCATTTCTTTATTAGTTCATTGATTTTGGGAAAGTTTAGCTTTTTGAGTTCCCTCTATATTCTGGTTATCATTCCTTTGTCTGATGTATAGCTGGCAAATATTTTCTCCCACTCTGTGGGTGTTCTCTTAGTTTAGAGACCATTTCTTTTGTTGTACACAAGCTTTTTAATTTTATGATCAATTTGTCCATACTTTCTCTTAGTTGCTGAGCTGCTGGGGTTCTTCTGAGGAAGTCCTTGCCTATACCTATTACTTCCAGAGTGTTTCCTGACCTTTCCTGTACCAACTTCAGAGTTTCAGGTCTGATATTAAGGTCCTTGATCCAATTAGAGTTGATACTAGTTCAGGGTGATACACATGGATCTAGTTTTTTTTTGCAGACAAATAACCACTTTTCCCAGAAACATTTGTTGAAGAGGCTGTCTTTTCTCCATCATGTATTTTTAGCACCTTTGTCAAAAATAAGGTGGGCATAGTTGTGTGGATTCATACCCTGGTCCTCTACTCTGTTCCACTGGTCTTCATGTCTGTTTTTGTGCCAGTACCATGCTGTTTTTATTGCTATTGCTTTGTAATATAGTTTGAAGTCAGGTATTGTGATACTTCCAGCATTACTCTTTTTGCTGAGTATTGCCTTGGTTATTTGAGGTCTCTTGTGTTTCCAAATGAATTTTAGGGTAGATTTTTCAATCTCTGTGATGAATGTCATTGGGATTTTGATGGGAATTGCATTGAACATGTAGATTGCTTTTGGTAGTATAGCCATTTTTACTATGTTGATTCTACCAATCCATGAGCACAGGAGATCTCTCCACCTTATGTAGTCTTCCTTGGTCTCTTTCTTCATTGCTTTCTAGTTCCCCTTGTAGAGGCCATTCATATCCTTTGTTAAGCTTACTCCTAGGTGATTTTATTTTATTTTATTTTTTGAGGCTACTGCAAATGGAATTGTTTCCATATATTCTTTGTCAGTTTGTTCATTGTTGGTGTGTAGAAAAGCTAATGATTTTTGAAATTGACTTTGTATCCTGCCACCTTGCTGTAACTGTTTATGGTATCTAGGAGTTTTGGGGTAGAGTTTTTTTGATCTTTAAAGTATAGGATCATGTTGTCTCCAAACAGGGATATTTTGACAATTTCTTACCTATTTGTATTCCCTTTATTTCTTCTTCTTGCCTAATTGCTCTGGCTTGGAATTCCAGTACTATTTTGAATAGGAGTGGAGATAGTGGGCATCCTTGCTTATTCCTGATGTAGGGGGAATGGTTTCAGTTTTTCACCATTAAGTATAATGTTGGCTATAGGTTTGTCTTTATAATGTTGAGGTACTTTCCTTCTATTCCTAGTTTTCTTAGAGCGCTTATCATGAAGTGGTGTTGGATCTTATCAAAGGCTTTTTCTGCATCTATTGAGATGATCAAGTGGTTTTTGTCTTCGCTTCTGTTAATGTGCTGTATTACATTTATAGATTTATGTATGTTGAACCACCCCTGCATCCCTGGGACGAAGCCAACTTGTTCATAGTGAATGATCTTTCTGATGTGTTGTTGGATTCCGTTTGCCATTATTTTATTGAGGATTTTTGCACTGATGTTCATTAAGGAGATTGGCCTATAGTTCTGCTTTTTGGAGGTGTCTTTGTCTGGTTTTGGGATGAGTATAATACTGGCTTCATAAAATGAGTTAGGCAGTGTTCTTTCCTTTTCTATTTCATAGAATAGTTTAAGGAGGGTTGGTATTAGTTCTTCTTTAAAAGTCATAGAATTCAGCAGAGAATCCATCAGGTCCTGGACTTTTCTTTTTAGGGAGACTCTTGATTGCTGCTTCAATTCATTTTGTGTTATAGATCTATTCAGGTGATTAATGTCCTCTTGGTTCAATTTTGGACTGTCATAGGTATCTAGAAATGTGTCTATTTCTTCAAGATTTTCAAATTTATTAAAATATACGTTCTCAAAGTAGTCTCTGACGATTTCCTGGATTTCCGTGGTGTTTGTTTTATCTTCCCTTCTGCATTTCTGATTTTACTGATTTGGGTTTTTTCCCTCTTCATTTTAGTCAGGTTTGCCAGGGGTCTGTCAATCTTATCTATTTTTTCCAAGAACCAGCTTTTTGTTTTATTGATTCTTTGTATTTTGTTCATTTGTTTGTTTCTATTTCATTGATTTCAACCCTTATTTTTATTATTTCTCTCCTTCTGCTTGTTTTGGGATTTGCTTGTTCTTGTTTTTCTAGGAATTTGAGATGTAGCATTAGGTCATTGATTTGAGATCTTTCTGATCTTTTAATATATGCACTCATGGCTATAAACGTTCCTCTTAGGACTGCCTTTGCTATGTCCCATTGGTTCTGGTAGGTCATGTTTTCATTTTCATTAACTTCTAGGAACCTTTTAATTTCCTCATTTATTTCATCAGTGACCCATTGATCACTGAGCAATGTGTTGTTCAGCTTCCACAATTGTTTGCATGTTTTTTTTACTGTTTGTTGTTGTTGCTGATTTCTAGTTTTAATGCATTATGATCAGATAGAATGCATGGTATTATTTCTATTTTCTTACATCTGCTGAGGCTTGCTTTGTGCCCTAAGATATGATCAATTTTGGAGAAGGTTCCATGAGCTGCTGAGAAGAATGTATATTGTGCAAAAGTTGGATGAAATATTCTGTAGACATCAGCTAGGTCCATTTGATCTATGATGAGATGTAGAGCTAAGATTTCTTTATTGATTTTTTTGTTTGGATGACCTATCTATTGGTGATGGGGGGTATTAAAGTCTCCCATTACCACTGGGTTGGAGTTTATATATGTTTTTAGGTCCTTCAGAGTATTCTTGATGAAATTGGGTGCATTAACATTGGGTGCATATAGGTTGATAATTGATATTTCCTTTTGGTGTATTTCCCCTTTTATTAGTATGGAATGTCCTTCTTTATTTTGTTTGATCAATGAAGGTTTGTAAGTCTACTTTGTCCTTAGATAAGTATTGCTACTCCTGCCTGTTTTTGGGGGCCATTGGCTTGGTAAATCTTCTTGCAGCCTTTCACCTAAACCAGTGCTTGTTTCTGTCAATGAGATGGGTCTTTTGTAAGCAACAGATTGTTGGATCTTCCTTTTTAATCCAATTTGCCAAAAGGTGACTTTTGATGGAGGAATTAAGTCTGTTAATGTTCAGTATTAGTATTGATATGTATGTGGTGATTCCTGTCATTTAGTTGTCTTTGTTGTTTAAGGGTTTGATTGTGTGCAGCTGAATCAATGTTAGTCTCTACTTTCTTGCCTTTTCTTCTCCTGTGGTTTGGTACTGCCTGTCCTTTCATGGTTTTGTTTGCTTTCATTTTCTGTGTGCAGGATTCTTTGAAGAATCTTTTGTAGTGGTCATATATTGTTTTAGCTTCTGCTTATCATGGAAGACTTTTATTGCTCCATCTATTTTGAATGATAGTTTTGCTGGGTAGAGTATCCTGGGGTTGAAGTTATTTTCATTCAGTGCCCAGAAGATCTCTTCCCACGCTTTTCTTGCTTTTAATGTTTCTGTTGAGAAGTCTGCTGTGATTTTGATGGGTTTACCTTTGTATGTTATTTGTTTTTTCTCTCTTACAGGCTTCAATATTCTTTCTCTATTCTCTGTGCTTCTTGTTTTAATAATGATATGTTGTGGGGTAGTTCTACTTTGGTGAAGCCGGTTTGTTGTCTTGGAGGTTTCCTGTACCTGAATGGGCATAGTTTTCTCTAGATTTGGGAAATTTTCTGTTAGTATTTTGTTGACTATATTATGAATTCCTTTTGCTAGCAACTCTTCTCCTTCTTCAATATTTATGAGTCTTAGGTTTGGTCTTTTTATGGAGTCGGTGAATTCTTGCATATTCCTTTCACAGGTTTTGAGTTGTTTGAGTTCTTCAATTTTTCATTTAATTTCCATTTCATTTTCAAGTTCTGAGATTCTGTCTTCTGTTTGTTTTAGTGGCTTCCATTGTGTTTTGTATTTCTGTTTCTTTTTCTTTTCTGAGGTTTTCCATATCAGTAGTCACTTCTTCTTTAATATTGTTAATTTTCATCCTTAATTCATTTATCTCTCTATTTATGGTGTTCTCTGTTTCACTTTGGTATTTATTTAGGCCTCCTATGAGTTCACTTATTTTTTTTATGTCTTCTCATATTCTTTATTTTTATTGTCTTGGAATTTCTTGAGTGCCTCCTGTACGTTTTGGTTGACCTTGTCTAGTAACATCTGCATGAAATTCTCAGTGATTTCTTGCAGGATTTCTTCCTTCAGGATGTTCTTGTGGGCTTCGTTGGGTTCCTTGGGATAGTCTATCTTTGTTTTGTTGGAGTCTGGAACTGGGTATCCATTTTCTTCACTTCCCTCTGAATCCTGTACTAATTTATTTTTTGGGGGAGAATGGTTTCCATCCCTTTTTCATCTTCCCTTCATTCCATTTGGTGCTGTTTCTGTCCCTGTTCTGTATGTAATTTAGTATTAACTAATTTACAATAGTAAAAGTAATGAAACCAAGAAAGAAAGAGATAAAAGAAAAGAAAGAAAAAAATAGAGAACAAAAGAAATCAACAGAGAGAGATGGTGTAGTAACCAACAGTGAGCAAGACAAACACTTAGAGAGAAAGAGAAAAAGGAAAAGAGACTTTCAGGTTCAGGAACAATGAAGTTTCAGTCTTAGTAGTTCTGGTGTTGCTCCTTCAGCATCCAGTCCTGGTGTTGGTATTTAAGTGGTAGCTCTGTCTCAGTTTCATCAGGTGGTTGGGTCAGGAGACAGCTTTGTGAACTGCTATCTGCCCTATTTCAAGCAGCGGCTCATGACCTGCCTACTGTCAGCCAGGTACTTTTGTAGGCTTTATTTACTGATCATTCATGCGGACAGCTGCCCCTCTCCCCTTCTCCAGTGGAGGGGCTTGCCTGCCAGCTACTTTTGCAGGCTTTGTTTTCTGAAAGTTTGAATGCAAAGCATCCCCTTGCTCCTTCCCCCTTCTCCAGTGTGCTCAAAGCACCCTGTGCTCTCTGCTGTGTGTCCTTTTCAGTTCTTTATTATTCAGGTTTTTTTTTTTTTTTTTTTTTTTTGTGATGCAGGGGTCAGTCTGACTGGAGGGCTATGCTGGTTTATCCCAGGGATTGCTGTGGGAGTACCACGTGCTGCTTATTTGCTCACCTGTTGGTCCACATCTCCCAAGCAGGTTTGGAGCTGGCATCTGGTGGTGCAGGAGCCCTCCTGTTTTCTCAGTGTAATGTGGAGAAGCTTTGTATGGGTTGGGGGTTTGAGGTGTCAGAGTTTTGCTTCTTCTTGGTGGTTTTTTCTTCCAAGAGTTGCTCCAGCATCTCAGCAAGATTTTTGATTTACGGAGCTCACACTATCTGCTTCCTCCTTCTAGTTGCCATCTTGGATCCTCCCCAAAGTTTTTCAGATGCACATAGTCTGTGTTCTTCCTAATATTGTTCTTTAAAATTAAATCTATTATAGATAGAATGAATATAAAAATATCCATGGCATTTTAAGTTAGGATAATTTTCGTCTTTACTTATATGCTCAAAACAATATTCAATTATCCTTAAGCAAAATAAATGTATACTGCTACTATTAATGACATGACAGACATACAGTTATATCATGGCCCACTTCTTTCTATCTGTTTCTGCAGTAAGATTTGGAGAATTTGCCTCCGTGGCAAGTTTATGAGGTCACTTAAAGTCCCATGATGTATATTTCAAACAAAATTTTTTCTTGTCTGGGATGATTGTAGCAAGGGACATCCAGTTTTGTAATACTATTTGCTTACTGATTAAAGTTGAACAAATGATAGTGTCAAGCAAGTCTCCCTATGATAAGACTCCAGCCTCACACCAGGCCATGGAAATGAATAGAGATCAACTGATAGTCTGGGTTTTTGTATCCATGGGCTATTTCATGGAATTATAGTTAAGTAAAGTCAGAGGCTGATGTATTTTTATTTTTCTTATAGCAGAATACATACTTAATAACTCATAAGAGCCAATCTCTGAAAAATGAACGTTTCCATTTTCTAAAATAAAAAAAAAAGTAGAGTTAGAGGAACTTTTAATTTAGTGATTTTGGAGCTGAACTATTTCTTAAAAAGTAGGCATGTATAAAAGCCACATACATAAAAAGATATAAGCAGATCTCCTCTCTTGGTTACATAAGAGGCACAGAGCAGTCCTTACAATTTACTTGTCCTGTTGCTTTTTTCTCCTGAGGGTTTTTGAGCATCTTAACATAGCAAACCAAAAATCTAATTCCAATGTCTCTTACATTACACATGTGTCAATAGAAACCTAAAAGAAATGAAGTAACCTGACTAAGATTATATGACACAAAGCTTTGCAAATATTAAGCTTAAAATGTAGGTTGCCATGGTGGATGTTATACTAATTAGTAAAAGAGGCAGACTTATTAATCTAGGATATTATTTCCCACAAATATTTCTTTTGTTTCATAGAATGTTTTCTTTGCTTGCCTCATAGTAACCAAAGGAAAGTGTAAAAGGAAAATGGTTTTTATGAAAATCAGCTTCCAAAACTTATGGGTAGACCAAAGAATGTATAAACATTTGGAAGAAAGCATAGCATGTTTTCCTGTGGGGACTACAAAATATTCAGCCCAAACATAACTACTACACAGCATCATTGAACCTCTCACTGCCACTGGAAGCATGAATGCTTCATTATATGCAGCATCCCAGAGAACCAGAGGTATGTACAAGAGAATTACTGCTCAAGAACAAGTCCTCTGGCCAACTTTTATTGGATTAGAGCTACACAGGACCTTCAGTGTAAATGATGTATTAGATTATAGTTGAGTTCTATAATGTTATAGAAATTGTCAGGCATCCATCTGAAGCTCTCAAGTTCTAGGATTGCTAGGTATTCTGATTACTTGCAAACTGCACTGTTTTTTGACATAAATTCTCACTTTACATTTGTTTTAAAATAGTTGATTAAACCATAGCACTGTGTCAGAAGAAGATACTTTCTCTATCTACCCTTTAGATATCTCATTACTCAGGAGTTATATCAACATTTAAAGAATCACAGAATAAACAGCCAAAATAAGAACAAGGTATGCTTATCACAACAACCACATAAAATTTGTGGAGAATGCAATGAGATTTTACTGAGTCTCAGAATTTCATCTGAAGTACGAAAATTAGGATATGAAGGAGTATTATTAGTTACCTAAAGAGAAGCAACAGGTTCATCTTCAAGTAGCCAAACCAGTTCAGTTGTTATCACCCCAAAATGCCAATGTTCAGAGAAGGTTAGAAGTTTGTTGGAAAACAAAGTTAGTGAACAGATTTAATAGTATATGTAAGATTATCACAAACCCTTTTCTCTCTCAGCGAGTAAAGGAAGTTCCCAAAACTCATACAGAGATTGGAATGTGTGTCCTAATAGGATATTGACACTTTCCTAATGTGTTCCCAAGTCCTTGCTAGATGCTCGTTAGCTACAAAAGTGTCTACCCTGCTGCTATAGAACAGATACCTCCAGTTGGGCATGTTCTCCCAAGTTTCTGGAGGCAGAAAAGCTGTTGTTTGTTTGAACATTTCTGAATGCATGAGGTTGTATAGCATAGGCCATAATGCCAGGACATGAACAATAGATGTGGTATCTTTCCTCATTCCTGCAGCATGTCAGAGTCGTGTAGGATGTGTTTTCACAGGAACCACCTTGATACAGAAGAATATCCAGATTTGCATATTTTTCAAATCTGTAAATGTACAGGTAAGGTACATGCCAAGTGGGAAATGGCCATTATCCTTTATTACTAGAAGGACAGAGTGAGTTGTAAGAAGTGTTTGAAGGGGTTCTTTACCAATTGCCAATGTCATTTAATGCTACAGGTCAGAGCTACCCAGCAATTGGGATGGTGTGTTTGCTACTTTGCTTTGTAAGTTTCTTAGTTCCTGATAGAAGAATAGTTAGAAGCAAAGTGAGGAAGAGGTACATGAAAGAACTCTTAAGTGCAGAGCAATAATAGGGGAGAACATTTTTTCCTACTTCTGATCCCAGTAAGTTCTGATTAGTTCCAAATTAATAAAAAAAAGGAAAATCATATTTGAAGTCAGCAGAGAGAAGAAATAATAAATGGTCACTTTACTTACCATATTGAGGATAGTTTAATATGCTAGTTATACCTCTTTAAATGTGTTTTATAGTAGAATAAACTGAAACTCAGGAAGGTGATTGGCCCAAAGCCACAAGGAGCCTGTGACTGCAAAATGCATTTATAAAAATTGTAGCTTCCGTCCATTGAGAGGCTGCAAAGAATTCAAGCAAAATACATGTATTCTGTGCTAGCTTCATTTCTGACATTTTCAATTTGTATCCTAGGAAAATTAGATTGAAAAAAAATATGAATGAGGAATTCCAGCACTGTCTGGGTGATCCTGGAAAAAGTGTCTTCCTTTTCTTGTGACACCCTTTTGCTTATCTACAAAACTGAAATATTTTAAATTTTATAAAGATATAATCATAGCTTAAAGAGGGAAGAAAGGGGAAGAGAAGGAGGAGAGAAGAGGAGGTTAAGGGAGGAAACAGGAGAGAAGTGGGGAAAGTATATAAGTGTAGGTAAGATCTTGTTTTAGTTGCATTAATTTATTTTATATGTCAAATCTGCATTTTTCAAGACAGTCATATAATTGAATTAGAACTTCAATATATGGCCTTAAGTCCTTATTTCTCTCTTCTTCTCACCATATCTTTTAGAGGCATTGCTAAACTGATTTTATAACAAGAAAAGAAAACAATTTTAGGAACTAGTACTACTTTATCTTCTTTCAAATGCTTTTCGTTGTAGACAGTAAGGAAAATTCTTGCAACCCTCGGAAAGCCTTCCCATAAAATGGATTCCCAGGAGAAATTGTGGTGTGGAGTTTAAAACATGCACACACACACACACACACACACACACACACACAATGGGAGTGAGACAAGGAAAGTGTAACCTCGGATGGGTTTGTTGCTGCAGCTTCAATCCTGTCACAATAGGTGTCACAAAGATGAATAAAGTTGATGCCATCTTCTGTTTTCATTATCATCCAAGGGGCTGGGATCGGAAAGGATTCATTTTGTGCCACTGTCATTTCTCATTACTATCTTTGTCATGAGAGTGAATTATAACAGCCCTCAGAAGCCAGAGATGGCTTTGCTCTCATTACAGACTTTCATTCTTGGGATGAAGATGGTAATAAGACTGGAATGTCATGTAAAAACAGAGCTCACTTTCATGACAGTTGGAAATTGGTGATGAAAATGGAAAATGGCAGAAAAAAATTAATCCTTCTTTGTGGCAAAAATTGTCTTGCAAACAGTATTGTTCACCCAAGGTATCCTTCACAGTGGCAATGACATGGCAATGAAAAAGCAAATGCTGAACAGCTTTTGGAGCAAATGAAAGGATTCTGAAGCATCCATCTTGCTTGGTGCTTTGGAAATGTATCCCTTAATCCTGAATAATGTAGCATCCATTTAGCTCCAAAAGTAATGTGATAGGCAATTAGGAGCATCTCTGTTCCCCTTCAGTGATGTGAATATCTCCATTACCTACTGGCAGAAAGGTTCTCCCAAATTTATGAAAGCCATTAAGATTTCTATATGAGATACCTTTCACACATCATACACACAAACACACACACACATGTATGTGTATATATAAATATACACTTTTGGAATGTTATTTAGCTTGTTTAATAATACTTCCATTTCCTATTATATACATTCCTGTATTGAGGTTTGATTTTTTAAAGGACACTTACCACTTTTAAAATTACAGAAATAATAACCTTTCCCATCAACGTAAATTTCTCTGCATATCACTGAATTGTCTTAACTATAGAGTCCATTTATAGTCAACTCTGGATATACATTCTCTAATTAATATTGAAGGGGAAAATACAATTTACATCCAAATTTTAAAATGAATGCCCCAGTCTCTTTTTTTTATAACAGATTCTTTTTATGACTGCATTCCTGCTGTGATGTTTTTCTTTTCCTACCCAGAGGTCATATCTTTTAAGAATGATGGTTCAAGCTTGCTAATGGTGGAAAGAACTTGGTATGAAATGGTCTTTTCATTACATTTCACTTAGAGCAGTCTACTTAATGTTTTATCATTTGCCAACACACATAACAAATATTCAATATTTACCTACTTTTCAACACATGTCATTGATGACAAGGGAAACAGGCATTTTAATATGCACATTGAGCACAGAAACATTTATAAGATGGTTATTAAATACAGGAACATTTATTATGTTCACCTTAGTGTCTAGCATTCATTTAAGGTTTCTAAATGTTGACACAGTTGCCTATGTTATATGGACAAGCCAGGGAAAGTAGGCATGAGAGACCACTTTTATTCATATTAAAGGAAGGCAATTATACTGAAAGAAATCACCTAAATTCACTTGGTTCCTTTTATTTTGGAGTGGTTCATAGCAGGGGCACATTTTAAATCTGGAAATATTTTATACACATTTTAAAGGACTGGGATGGGGAAATAAAATGGCAATTGTTATAAAGAAAGGAAAAATTCTTTTGAACTGGTAGATTTTTTTAAATAGGAAATATTTTAGAATAAATACTCATGGTTCTGACAAGTCATTGGTGGAGTACTCTTAATTAACAATTTGAAATAGATTATCCCAAAGACTTTTCTAAAAGGAGCTGTGTATTACTGCTAAATGTAAAAGGGTAGACTCGTCAAATCATATAAGGAAAGCTCATTTTAGAGCAAAGTTATTAACCATGCAAGGAAAACCATGAAACATTTGTTTTCAAATATCTATTATCAGTGGTTCTAATTTCAGATTTGGAGCATGGCCCAGGAATCTGTTTGTAAAACTTTGCTGTATTTTTTTAAAATTCTGAGGTATGCTTTATTAGATATTTTTTGGAGCTTTAATTCATAAAAAATGAACTAGCAAGCTTTTCATCTTTTCTAAGGCTGCCATCATCAAATTTTCCATTTGTATTGGTAATACTCCTGATTCAGTCATCCATCTGCTAAGTATTTGTGTGAGTACTTGATATGTGCCAAACATTGAATTTTGGGAGCTGAAAATATAATAATGACAAGATACAACCACAGGCTTCAAGGAACTGACTTCAACTGGGATAGTGACACATTGTGTTTATTACTATTATAGAAGGAAATTTCTCCTGCACAGAAAAACTTAGAAGATGATCTGAAAAAGGCTCTCCTAAGCACACAATACTAAGTTGTAATGTGAAATTATTCAGGTGAAAAAAGTTGGACACACCTTATAGAAGATAAGAAGAGGTTGAAAAGTACTCTTGAGATCAGGAAGATGAATAATGTTGTCAGGGTAAGAACTGGGGTAGAACTATAACTGGGTACCATATTAAACACAATTAACATAAATAGCACTTACTATGTGCCAGAAGTTGTATTCTGAGTTTTTGTCATTTCATCTACACACCAATCATAATATTTGGCACTGCTATTCTACAGATGAAGAAAACTGGGCATAGAGACATTATTGGGGTGCATATATATGCATATACACACATATATTAGTATGTGTGTATATATATAACTGCATATGTGTACGTACGTTCCTGTATGTAACAGGAATTTTTTAAGGTAAAGAAGATTCACTGGAAGATATTAAGTTGAGGTAAATAAGTGTCCAACTTATGCCGAACCTCACAGAAGCCTGAGTCTACTTTACTTTTTATCTCAAGCATTTCTGGGAAAGAAATATATTTCAAAAAGGACTGTAATGAAATTTAACTGTGAAGCTCAGTTCAGTACTTGCTGAACAAGATGCTATATGAAAAATACAAATATTATGTTTTTATTAAATTCGATAAACATTTTTTGAAATACCTACTTAATATCTTAAGCTGTAATGTGTACTATGAAAGGAGGACCAAATTTCAGAGTTTATCAACTAAGTAGTTACATAAATAACCATAAATAAAATTGAAGTTGAAATATAAAAAAAAACCTAAGTAGCATTTCAGATCATTGTTTACCATATAAACAAAACCTGACTACAGAGATTTTATGACACTTAACAATAATAAAAATATTTGTATAACATTAAATAAATTTTTTAATACTTAGGACAGCCTATAGCTCTGACACTATATAAGGCATACTTATTGCTGTTAATATATTTTAACATTATCTTTTAAGTAAGATTTGTATATGTTTTACTTTATTATCCATTAAAACTGAAGAATAATTTAAAAATTAGTTTATTAAGTTGATCGCAAACTAGTCAAAAGTGGTTCCAGTTATAACAGGAACTAAAATATTAGAAAATAATACTTGGATAAAGATGGTAGAATATAATGAAGTAACTTTAATGTCTACTCAGAAATCAAGTTCTGAAGTTTTTTGGTAGTCCAGTATTTAATCCTTATAACATAAAGTTCAGAACAAATGATAACTTTCCCTCTGAAAATTAACTCTTAGTAATTCATTTCCAAAGAATGACAAAGAGATTTTAAGTAAGTTGCATGCATACACACCCACTATATCAATAATTTTTGGCCATTTTGAAACGCTAATAACTAATTAATATCAGATAAAATCAATATGATAATCAGATTTTTGCTCATGATACAGCTACTTGTAAAACTGTGCAGTACTTTTGTACTTGCTTGTGTTTGGTTGTTCGTTGTTTATTTGTTGAATAATTTTCATTGCTATTTTCATATGCAAAGTTGTGACCTTATTTTTATTATTTACTTTAAAAACAGGAAAAAAAGGGGGGGCCTATGAAAATACTTTACTACAGTTACTTAAAGCTAAGTTTATAGAATGTTGGTTTGTGAGTAGGTACCACAAAAGTAGAGGAGGAGATTGAGAGGAGGTAGAAGGGAAAAGCAGAAACAATACAAATGGGAGGAAATTTAGATTCACTTCTTCTCCTACATTGAACTGTGACAGCTCTAGGATATGAAAAATACACGCATGTGTGTGGCCAGCCGTCAACTAACAGAAGACTAAGCAAAACACGCTGTGTTATGCTTTTCAATTTGCACTACATCATGACCCTTTCTATTTTATTGAACAGCTTCATATTTATTTAAAATCCAATCAAGACATTGCTCTAAATCTTATTCAATCAGATTGTTAAGGTTTTTGTCACATTTTCATTATTGTAAATAATTCTATAGCAAACATCTTTGTGGGTGTAAGTTTTCTTATTTACTAGGTTGTTTTCATTTGGTGGCAAAATGGAGATATTTGAATTAAATGTATAACCATATTTAAGGCTCTTGATAGTTATTGCCAAGTTATTTCCCAAAATGTTTTTTCTACTTGTGAATATATGGATACACTATTATGTTCATTTTCCTTTTGAGTGGTTTAGTTTTTTAATTCATTATTATTATTTGAGACATATATGCAGCAAAAATTTGTATTTTAGTTATTACAGTATGTTGAATTTGACAAATGTTTACTGCATGTAACTATGACCTTGCTTAATTTATATAGCATTTACAGCATCATCTTAAACACCTATCTGAACATTTGCACTGAGGTATGTTCTACCTACTCTTAGCTCCTGCAAAATACTGATTTTTTGTTGCTGTAATTTAGCTTTTGTCAGAATGCCATTTAAATGGAAACACTGTTTCTTTCACTTAGCATAATGCTAATCATATCATATTGGTGATTATCATTAGTTTGTTTCTTTTTTTGCTGAGTAATATCCTATTACAATTTATGTGTCCATTCACCAGTTGTTGGAACTTGAATTATTTCCAGTTATTGGTTTTTGACAATACTGGGGCTTGAACTCAGGGATTTTGTGCTTGCTAGGCAGGCACTGTTCTGCTTGAGCCACACCTCCAGCCCTTTTTGTTCTGGTCAGTTTGGAAATAGGGTTTTGCTTTTTGCCTGGGCAGTCTTGAACCACATTTCACCTATTTATGTTTCCCACAGTAGTTGGGATAACAGGTGCACACCACCACACACAGCATTTTTTTCTGTTGAGATGTGTTTACTTTGGGAGAATATTTTTAACTACATATTCAAATACTTAATAAATGTTATGTAGTCATGTTATCTCCTTAATGAAAGAACTTCAGTATTTTATTATTAATGTGAATTTATTCATTTAAGTTTTTAATTTATTGACATAGGATTCATAATATCCTGTTATTATGCATTTAATATGTATTTGATAGGTAGTTATGTCCTCTCTCTTATTTCTCATATTGGTGATTTTTTATCTTTTTCATCATTCTGCCTGTGGTTTAGTTTATACAAGTGAACATCCAAAAGAACCAATTTTTAGACTCATTGCTTTATTTCTTATTGTTGTTTATAGTATCATTAATTTTTGTTCCTTATTTTCTTCCTTCTAGTTGCTTTGGTTACAATTTTCCCTTCTTTCTTGTAGTTTTTAGAGTGATGGCTTACTAACTACTCTAGTGTCATTGGGGTAAAATTGACAAATTTGTATATATTTGAAGAGTGCAGCATGATTTCATATATGCATATTATGAAATGATTACCATTATCAAATTAAGCAAGTTATAAGTATACAGCACAGGATTTTTGGCTCTAGTTATCATATTCCATATTAGATCCCCAGAACTCACTTACCTTATAACTTAAACTTATAACTTTTCAGGAATATCACCCCATTTCCCTCACCCTTATCTCCTAGAAGCCACTCTTCCATGAATTAGACTATTTTAGATCACACATGAAAATGAAGCTTTGCACTATTTGTCTTTCTCTACCTGGTTTATTTCAGTTAGAAAAATGTTCTCCACGTTAATTCATGTTGTTGCAAACATTAGAATCTCCTTCTTCTTCAAGAACGAGTAATATTCCATCCCATATATACAGGTATATGCCACATTTTCTTTATCCACTCATCTGCTGAAAGACACAGATTGTCTAATTTCTTTAGCTCTTTTGAAAACTACTACAGTGAACATAGGGGTATAGATAGTTCTAAGATAATAATTTCACTTCTGGAGGACATACTTCCAGATATGGGATTGCTGGATCATATAGTAGTAGTATTTTTAATTTTTTGAGAATTTTTAATACTGTTTTCCATGAAGAGTAGAACATTCTGTTTCTGCCAACAGTCCAGAGGGTTGCCCTTTTCTCCCTACCTTCACTAGCACTTCTTTTTTTCTCATGTTTTTGATAATATCCATCTTACTGTGTGAGATAATAGCTCATTATACTTCTGATTTACATTTTCCTGTTGGTTATTGATGTTGAGCACTTTTTCATATATTGACAATATGTATCTTTTTATATATTTGGAAAAATGTTTATTCAGGTATTTGCTTGTTTATTTTTCTTCTCTGTGTTTTTTTTTTCTTTTTGTGGGTAATTTGAACTCAAGGTCTTGTGCTTGCTAGGCAGATACTTTACTAGTTAATCCATGCCTCTAGCACTTATTTTTTGCTATTGAATCACATTAGTTTCTCATACATTTTGGGTATTAGTCTCTTTAAAATCATATAGTCTGTAAATATTTTCTCCCAATTCATGCTTTCATTTTGTTATTTCCTTTTAACAAACCTTTTAGTTTAATACAGGTTTACCTGTTAATTTTACTTTTGATCCCTGTGCTTGTGAGGTCATATCTAAAAAAAAAATCATTGTTTAGACCAGTGTCAAGAAACTCTTCTCCTAAATTTTCTTCTAGGGCCTTTACAGTTTCAGGTCTTATATTTTAAGCCTTTAGCCATTTCAAGTTTACTTTTGAGTATAGTATAAGGTCCCAATGTCATTCTTTTGCGTGTAGATAATCCAGTTTTCTCCATCCCACTTATTAAAAAGACTATCCTCCCCCACATTGTATATTCTTGGTAACTTTGTCAAAGAGTAGTTAATCATATACATGTAGATTTGTTTCTGGGATTGCTATTTTGCCCCTTTGGTCTGTCCATTTTTATGTTAACAGTGTACTGATTTGATTACTATAACTTTATAATATAATTAGAATTCAGGAAATAGTATGCCTCCAGCTACCTTTCACAAGACTGCTTTGGTTAGTCAGTGTCTCTTCTTAGCTTCAGATGAATTTTAGTATTTTTTTCCCATTTTTGCAAAAAAATGTCATTGATATATTAATGGGGATTACATTTGATCTGTAGTATGGACATTTTAAAAATATTAATTCTTCAAATCCAACCCAATGAACAGTTTTCCATTCATTTGTATTGCTATATTTTGGATGTTAAAGGTTTGATCCCCAGGTAGTGCTGCTGGGTGGCAGTAAAAATTTTAGGAGGTGGGGGTGTAGTAAGAGGTCTTCAGGTCATTGGGGACATGCCCTGGAAGGGAACAGCAGAAACCTCAGCCCTTCCTCTTTTTCCTTCTTTTCTCCATGGCTGTGAGGAAAGTGGTTTTGCTATGACACATGTTCCCTGCCATGATGCAGTGTCTCATTACACACCTCAAAGCAATCGAGCCAAGCAGTCATAGACTAGAACCTCCCAAGCTTTGAGCCAGAATCGTACTTTTCTTTCTATAAGGTGATTATCTAAGGTATTTATTTTAGTCATGAAAAGGTGACTAATACATGTCTTCATTTCCTTTCACAGATGTTTTATAGTTTTTATTGATGTTTTATAGTTCTTAGTGTAGATACCCTTCACTTCCTTCATTAAATTTATCTCTAAATATTTTATCCTTTTTGATGCTATTGTAACTAGCATTGTTTTCTTAATTTCTTTTTGTATAATTCATTATTTGGGTGGTTACTAACATCAAAAGCTTTAATCTTTTATGTGAGCTCTCTTAAGAAATGCTGCATTATCAGTTTTCGTTTGGAATAGAGGACAACATCACATGAAAAAACGACGACATCAATGACTTCAACACACACAAGAACGATTAAGAAGATTCTGATATGAATGTAAAGATGTGTTTAAATGGCTTTACCAATAGTCAGTAGATCTTTTTATGTAGAAACAAGACCAATAATATAATAATTTATCTCTCCATAAGTGCAAAAAAGCTTTTTTGTTAAAATTTGATGTTAACATCTTTAAGCAATAAAAGGGTTTTGTGTCATTTGATTGGCTAAATTTTTTTGTTAGTTGTGTATAAAAAAGGTGTATCTTATAAGCAGTGGTATGAAATTCATTAAAATATGAACTTGGCTAAATGCTTTGTTCATGTATATATTAAGAATTGTTAAAACGTAAGTCATTTATGTTTATCTTTTACGAACTCTTCTTTTCCTTTAAACAAAAGTTTTATTATAATTTTCAAAATATACTAACTTCTTCATTCCCTATCTACATATTTACTTTAACTAACAGTTATCTATGTATTTTTGCCTCTGTGACAAAATAAAATTTCATTATTAACTTCAATAAATGTTACACAAAATTAGAGAATATTAAAACAGAAAAAAGAAAATAAAAAAAGAACAAAGGCAGGCTATTTTCTTTAGAACATATTTTATTATTTAGAGATTACCATAGAAATGATACCTGTCAACTATTTAAAGCTTTATGTTTAATTTTAAAGTTTGAAATTAAAAGATGGAATATTATTGCTTTAAAAGAAAGAATAATTTCATAGATAAATTCTGAGTACAGTTATACTTTTCTTCTAACCTGTGATGAAGAAAACTTTATTGAAAAAGATAAAATCTTTTGAAACTATTTTCTTTTGGAATTTTGTGCAACCTTATCTTTTTTGTATAAGGAAAAAATTTCTCTGTCTAAACTTGCCACAATTGCCCATTTGACTTATAATTGCTACTCTTCTCAAAAGCTTTAGATACTATCTGATAATGGAAAGGCAGTGTTGACATGGACTTGGTCTATGAAGTTAGAATTGGAAGTTTGTTTCCAGTGTTTGCAATTTACTAGCTGAGGGATTTTTAGCAAACTACCTAACTTATTCTATTTATTCTACTGTTAGGTGGAACTTAAAATAATAATCATTACCTAATAAGTAATATTTATAGACTACTTTGTATGCAAGTAATACATGAAACACTCTCCGTACATCATTTCATTTTAGTTCTTACAAGGAGACTATGGAGAAGGTGCAATTCTGATGCCCATTTTACAGATGAGGGTAGCAGCAAGATCACTACAGAATTAAACTAAAAATTATAACACTCGTGGTATAGAAAGAGCAATCAAGAGTATAATGGTGATGATTATGTCCAGAATTATAGAAGTGGTGGTGATTATAACAACAACAAAGATAATTTCTATGCATTGTCATTACAACATAATTTTAGATAAATATGCATTTAACCATCAAAATATAGCATCAATAGTTCATTTAATAATCATTTTTGAAACCCCTTCATAGACAGACCCTGAAGGCTAAGTTATAAAACTAAGATAAAATGGTATTTTCAAGGAGTCCATAAACTAAATAGAAAGAAAAATATATCTGATCAATAGAGGAAAATATTAAGGGCAGTAAAGATGGAGATGGAAGGAAGGAAGGAAATGGCTAAAGAAATTGTAGAGAAAAGATAAGAGGAGAGACAGGAAGTCAGGGAAAACTTGTAGGACCTAGATTTGGCTTCATTGGATTGCACAGTAGGAGGTACATTCCAGTCTTTAATACAAGCCATGCATCAGTGCCCATACTCAGCCATCAGTTGCTGGTAAAACACATGTAAACAGAGTGAGCATTTTTCTTATGGATGTTTGGTGATGCATGGCACAGGTCAAACACAAATCTGATTTTATACCAAATGACTTGCTGGGATCACTCATCCTAATTCAATGTGCTGCCTATTAAAAAAAGGGAAAAAAACCCACTGCAGTACATGTGTACACAATTGATATTATGACATGATGCTAAATTATGAAATCTGGTGAGAAAGACAAGGATTTTTTTCATTCATGCTGTGCCCAACACTGTTTTTTCTAATATACATATCTAAGGATTATGGAAACTATTGGAGGGACATGAAGAGACTCAAAAAGGGGAGGGAGGAAAAGTACAGCTTCCAGCTACTTCAAATCCCTTGGAAAGAGGTTTTGTATAAATTCTTTCCAGAAAAATAGGTGCATTCAATAGCCATAGCTACATTTTGTGCTGATCCAGATAATACGTCAAAATGCTTCAAGCAAAAAGACAGAAAAGCTTTGCCACACCACAAAGGGGCATCTTAATCCCATCGGGCCTTTGTCACCCTCCAAGGAAATAGCATTATGTAAGTTTCTGATTTGCATCAGGGGGCATCCGTGGTTTCTGAGAAAGCTGTTTGCAATTCAATAAGCTCCATGCACAATGTTGCTTTTCATGTGATTCCTTATGGAGCTGTTGATGATAATCAAGATACTTTTAACCCCAACGGAGAATACAGGCAATGCCGAACCAAGATCCAGAGAGCTGAACCTTCACATTTTATGATCTCTGACATAGATTACAAAAGTTTCCACAAAGGTCACTAGGTCAGGTAGAAGCAAGTTTGAATTGAAGGCCCTTGAAATGAAATGAAAGCTAGAACAGTTTGAAAATGGAAGGAGGGAGGGGTAATTGAAACAGGGAGAGAGAGGCGGAAAGAGAGATTCTGATAGAGACAGAGAAAGAGAAAAGGAGTGAAAAAAATATAAATACAAGTTTCATCAAATACTCATTTCCCTCATTCTTTCTTCTCAGCTTTCTGAGTATACAGTTATGTCACTGGATCTTGTAAAACCTGGGATTTTGTTTCATTTCCCATTCTGAATAGTTAAGTAACAGCCACCTCCTTTATAGTCCTGTGAATTTTAATTCTGTTTTCATCCGAGCCATGCTGTTAAAAAGTTAATTATTAAGAACTGTTCCCTGGTGCTGTTAAGAAGTTAAACATTAAGTGCTGTTCCCTGGTTTGGCTTGCTTACTCTTTCACAGAAAACATGTGAAGGAAAGCACTTAATGTGGTGGACATAGCTGTGTGTTGCTAACTTTCCAAGTGATGTAGCTGTGGTGTCAGAAGCAACCTTCAAGAACAGATGCCTCTGGAAACGTGAGAGAATTGACCAGCAATGCCATAGTTTAAATAAAAAAAAGAAAGAAAGAGTTGAGGCAGGCTAGAAGCAGGAAAAGCTTGGGGTTCATGTAGGTTGCCTGGGGATGGGCCAGACCACCTGCACCTGGCTGGGCGCCGACTATGCCTCTCCCCACTCATTCATTATTGGGCAGGACCCGCCTGGGCCTGCCCTTCTGTGGGGTAGTATAGGTTTTAAAGGCACCTAAAAAAGAAAAGCACACTCTCTCAGCCCGCGGACTCCACCTGAGCCCACCGTGCCCTTTCTGCTTTCCTTCCTTTACCTGGCAGTACAGGCTACCCCTTCTTTTGATAAAGCTATCCTACCTCACCCCATCCATATGCTCTGCTTGGATTTTTCCATTTGGAGCACAAAAACCAGGGTCTTCTGGTTTTTAACATTTGACCAGCCAGCCAGGAGAAACTGGTGAGATCCCAATATGCTACCTTTGCCAATCTTCATTTTAATCCATCTTTCTCTGTCCTCTGGTACCATGCCTTACCACCTGATGCTTCAGAACCAAATGCCACTTACAGCTTGGTTTGTAGGGGACCCTCACGCCTGGGCATTCACCCAATACTCAGGGCCCGTTTAGAGCTCCAGCACAAACAGACCATACCCTAACTGACAGGATGCAACATTTGCCGGTAGGGCTCACAAGCTCCAGCAAGCACCCCAAGGCACGGGGTTTATGTCCACGTTCCCTGGTCCTGACCCTGGGGATGGACCACATTAAAGCTAGCTACCCCTTTTCCAACCCTACCTCCCTAACTCTCAATCCTATCCCCCAGCCCTGCCCTTTCCTTCACTGCACTCTGGGAGACCTAACTCCCAGATCCCAACTCTCCCATGTGGTTAGAAATGCCTTCGCCTGGGTTTCTTTCCCCTCCCCCTCGTTTCCATTCCTTTTCTCTCCTCCAACCAGCAGTTTTAGAGGGCAAATGGAACCTCTACCACCTGGGCTACTGGAACCTATGGCTATAGTCATGGAGTTGTGGCTGGGGCACATGGTCTGTGTGATGCCAGCAGAGGCTTAGCACAATGTTAAAGGCATCACTCCTGGCAGCTGCCACCCTGCTCCCCAAGCCAGGACTGCTTTTTCCTGTGGCTGCCATGAGTCCATAGCACTCTTCCTCCTCCTCAAAACCACTCCCATCTCCACATGTTGGGCTGAATTTCTCCGCTGGTCCTCCACCATCCTTCCTTCTTTCTCTCCCTAAATGGCAGTTTTAAAAAGGCAAATGGGAAGCACACCTTGGCCAGCCCTGTGCAGTGACAGGTTTTTCTTAAGAAAAAGCCTGCTGACACCTGGGGATGGTTGGGCACACATGGCTTCCTGGGACCCTGATGGGATGGGGAAAAAACACAGCATGGCATAGGCCACATGGCTTCCCAGCCACCCGCTAGGGGAAAATCACACCTGCCCAAGATTATCCAGTTGGCCACTTAGAATAACAGCACCCTCAGGTACAGTTTCCCAGATGGGCAGCCTTAACAGCCACACAGCCAACCCTGTGTTTTTCTCAACTGGCCCTGGGACAGAGGAAAGTCCTCACCTTCCCATGGCCATATTGCCAGAGCTCTGTCTTGGCGCCTGGGGATAGCATGCACCCATGGCTCCCTGAGACCCCTTGGGGTGAAAAACACAGTGTGGCACAGACCACACAGCTTCCCAGCTGCCCACTAGAGGAAGAGCACACCTGTGGCTCCTTACATGCCTGTGCAGATTATCTAGTTGGCCATTTGGGATAACTGCATCCACATGCACAATAACCATGCACGGTTTTCTAGTTGGGTGGTCCCAACAGCCACCTGTCGACCTCGAGTTTTTCTCAACCCACTCTTGGTGGCCATGTTGCCAGAGCTTGAGAGCCTCTACTACAGAGACATTGCACTTCTACCACCAGTGGGGAATCCAGGGGAGCTCAGAGCACCAGGGACAAGGTGGATGAGGCACAGCCTCTGGCGACCAAGGTCCCATGCCTAACCAAACCACCTTCTCCCTATCTGCAACCTTCTCCATCTTCCTTCTCTGACCCATTCTCTTCCCCACCTACCTACAAGTGCCTATCATCCTTTACAGATGGGATTAATAAGATGAAATTCTGGGTTTTAGAGATGGTCCCTAAGTTTCCTTTCTTTAGGAACACTAATAGAGGCTGACAATAGAACTCCTACAATGCAACACCTGCCTATCTTAGCCAGAGATTCTAAACTCCATTCAAAGGTAAAATCTAAATTAACATATAGGTTACATCTGTGTAGCTGTGGTGGTAATCATTGCTGTCCTTAAATGCTAAATACATTTAAATTGTCTAAAGCATATTCTCTAAAATTAAAATCAGTGCCATTTAAAGATTTAACATTGGTCACCCATAAAGTATATCTATAATAAGAAAAAACATTGAAACTTATTTAAAGTTCATTTACTCTAAAGGCAAAATTAAAAGGAAGAAATGTATTAATACCATGTTATCTTTTTATACCAAACTATAGTGCTAATTAATGCTGTCCATCATAATTATTATTCTGAAATGCAATAAACAATAAACCTTTAAAAAATTCTAACCGTAACTATTCTCTGCTAACAAAATTAGGCCTATATGCAAAATATTAAAGAAAATGGGTTTTTATATGTGGACATTTTAAATAGACAATTTAACTAGAGGTTTTATTCTTAACAGTTAATTATTTTTGTTTTAAGATTAATAAAATTTTGTTCTCCATAGCTCAAAGTAGTATGTCAAATTCTAAACTTGTTTAAGGTCCTTTCCAAACTGTAGACCTGTAAATGGCTGGGTTCTGCAGGATTTAAATTCTTGGCTTTCTAGGTAATAACAAAGCCCCTTTATGAGGCCCAAGATCTATTTATAAACACCTAGAGTAAACTAGACACTAACAAAACTGTTTAAAACCTACCTCAGCTTGCTTCAATTTATCTGGTCTTTTCTTTAGCATGCCTAACTCATGGACACCTATCTCTCAGGGGGAGATGACTTTTACTCCTATAACAGATTGCTATTTTGAAATTGTACATTGCATGTAACATGTCTTTGTGTTCCATTTCAGAAACACTTTGGAGAGATCATGTGGTCACAGGAAATGCTGCCACCATAAAGGAGTTGCCATGTGTCTAGCACTATCTTGCCACTCCCTAAGAACAGGAAACTCATGGGTGATGCCATCCTGCCTTACTCTAAGAAAATTATAACTAACTTGTGGTTAAAATTATCTAAAGTGATATAATATGTATGCAAGTTGTCTTTACTACATTAATCTGTTAAGCATTGGACCAAAAAGAGAGTATTTATGTAAAAGATCTGTTATAAACTGCTTAGGAACTTAGCTGACTAATCTTCTAAAAATAATAACAAAAATGGTTTCAGGGTACATTCTAAATTAACATGATTATTTTGTGTGTCATTGTGTATGTCTTCTGTATGTCTTTATCTCCTACCAATTGTGGTCACTTGATTTCTATTTTTTTGAGCTCATTATGCCTAGATTGTAACAGCTATGTGTCTGTGTGTGTGTTTAGATGTCTTTAGAATGGTTCTTAAGCAACTTTTATAAAGTTAATGTGTACAACTGTCTCAAAGGTTATCTAAAATTCTAATCCCAATCAGACCTAATTATTCTCTGCTTAGGAGTAAAGAAAATTTTATAAACAATAATATCAACCTGTTTTATTCTACTGCAAGTATAATTTACATTTAACTCTTTTATAATAGGTTTGTTGACACATGTGTCCTCATAAAATGCTATTATTAAAAGAAAATGGTTTAATTTAATTTTATTTCTAAGTCTTTTAAGTTACAAGTTTACTAAGAGCTTTATTTAAAATAGTGTTATCTATGTTTGGGTTTTTATAAGGGTTATTTCAATATACAAATTAGGGCCTTAACACTTATAAATTTGTAATTTAAAATTTGCCTAAAAGTTTTCTGAGGTCAAAATTTAAGGTACTAATGAGTATTTAAAAATGGGATTCTGTTTTATCAAAACAACTATCAAGATCTTTTGATACCGTAGGCTAATACAAAATTTTACCAAAACCAAACAAAAGCTTACCCTCCACATGTAGTAATATGCTTAACCCCTTGTCTCTGTTTCTATATCTAATTATTTGACATTAATCTAAATTGGTTTATTATTAAAAATTATACAACTTCTCCCATTTTTCTCAGTTTACAAGTTGACTACAACCTCATGGCCTAGTATAAAAACTAACCATAAGTGATGGGTTTATATCAGCCAAGCTTACTTTGGCACAATTTGGATTTTATAATGGTCATAATGGCTCTGATGTTTTAATAGTTGGGCCAACATTCAGAATAACATCCCATCAAAGAACCCTCACACTGAGGTGGATGAGGCTGGCCCTTAGGGGAATCATTAACTCTAAGTCAGGGGACCCTGCTACTCACTCTTTCCACGGAAGTGTGACAGAATCTAGGTTGGAGGGACCTGTTTTGAGGCTTACTACGGATACAGCGGACACTTCAAGGACCTAGAAGTTCTCTGTTTCCCTCTCCTAAGGGCAACTATCCACCTCTCTTTTCCTTTCTCTCACTCTCCACCAGCCAGCATAGGGAATTCCATTCAGGATCTCTTGTGAAGGGGTGGAGAGGTGAATGGATTTTCCCCAACCCCTTTTCTTCTCCCTCTTTCCACCAGCCAGCATAGGAAAAGCCAACATATTCATTTGGCTCTGCCCTTAAGTGTTGGGAGATGCTTTGATCCTGCTAACCAAAATAGGATGACTAGTTCTCTTCATAGCCCATTTAAGATCACTTACATCCTACTTAAATTAGTCTCTTGCCAGACACAAAAACCTAAGTTATTTTTCCAATAACACTAAAAAAACTAAGTTGAAACTAAGTAAAATTCCTTAAGTAGTTCTAATACTCCTAGTGCCTTATACAGGCATCTATATGTCATAAAATCATTTATAGAGGTAAAAGTATATACATGTAAATAGCTATAGTTCTTTTATCTAAAGGTACCTTCTATCTAATAAAGTCTTTGACATTTCTGCTCTTTATGACAAATGCTAAAAGTTCTGCTATTTAGGTCTGACATCTGTTTGTCAGCTAAGCATTGGTTTACCGAACATCTGTTTGTCTGCTAAACATTGTTTATCTGACATTGTTTTATATATAATATACAATTAAACATCAAAACAGGGGCTATTTAAAATTACTAATACTGACCTCCCTTGACCATTGAAAATTTAGGGTTTTTAATTATTAGTACTGTATTGACAGTACTGACAATCACCAAGTTGTTACTTTACCTAACCAAAATTCAGTGTTTAAGTTACAATTAACCAAGATTACTTTGAATTTTGTCATTACAGTACTGATCCTTCAAAAACATTCACAGGCAAGCCAACGAAAAGTTACTCTGACAAGCGCTTATCTATCAACTAAAGCAGACATCTTTAAGTATTAAGATTGTTTTGTATTTTCCTTACAAAACTTTGTGACTGTTACCTATTAACACTTTACAGCAATTTAAAGGTTTCAGTACATCTCTTATGGGACAAGCAATTAGATTAATTGAGTCCATCCCAAGAGCTTTTTTATAAATCTCTTTGTTGCTTAATTTGGCCAAAAAAGTCGTATTGGCCCTGACTTCTGATCTGTTTGGGTCTCCCTCCTCTGTGGGACAAAATCTGACTTTCTGGACTTTCCAGACTTTCCCGGGAACACTCTGGCACCAAGGGACAGAACTGCCAAATTGGCAAAATCTTCAGACTATTCATAAACAGTTTAAGAGGACGCCACCCCTGAGTGGTCAGTGTCCCCATCTTCTCAGAGGAACAAGTGGCATTCAGCCACCCGAGACAGTTCAAAAATACTGCACAAATGAGGGGACTTCTCCAGATCCAGATGGAGTCAGTTATGCGAGACCTCCAAAAGTAACCAAAGCCAAGAGAATTTAAAAAATAAAAGGGGGGGGGGTGTTCTCTTATGCATGTGCTCTAATATATAAGCCTTCTAGGCTTTTGGCAAAAGGCAAACTCATGTCTCTGGCCAAGACTTTCTACTTAAACAAAGGCAATATAACTTTCAATGGTTTCTAACTTCTGCCTGGGGATTCTGTGAGCCTTCTTTCTGTACAGAACTGACTGATTGAGGTTTACTCTCTAATTGGGCTCACACCTGGTCCCTGGTACACCTGGCCCCTAATGTAGTCAGCCTTTAACTACAGTCCGAAAATACAGAGTCATCTAAGAGTCAAAAATATCTATAGGTATAAACACCTATGGTAAAGTAACCATAAACCTCCCTGTCACTTTTGAAAATTACTTTGTCCTTCCTACCACACCTGGCGGGACCCCTTCTGATGCTCTTATCAATGTTAAATGTTCAAGTCATGCCTTCTAAATCAGATTTATCTCTTCCAGAATAAAAGCCTTAAGGACCCTCATCATGAGACAACAAGGCTATTGAGCTCTACAAATGAATAAGATCTCCATGGGCAGCCCAGATCTCCATAAGAAACCTTTACTATGATAAACAATAATTCAGACACCTTCTGCCCAAATGAATCCCAAGGGAAAGAAATAGGACAGACAATTTCCCCTTGTAGATAGGGTCGGCTTCCCTTTCCAGCTCGAAGTAGATGCTAAAGATGGACTATCCCCCTTCAATAATCCCTAAAAAGAATTTTTCTGGAATATTGTCTCCAGGGGAATTTGAGGCAGGCTAGAAGTAGGAAAAGTTTGGGGCTCATGTATGTGGTCCAGGGTGGGCCACCTGCACCTGGCTGGGAACTGCCCATGTCCCTCCCCTCTCACTCATTATTGAGTGGAACCCTCTAGGCCTGATGTCCTGTGGGGCAGTGTAGGTTTTAAAGGCACTGAAAAAAGAAAAGCACATTCTCTTGGCTGGCAGACTCTCCCTGTGTCCACCATGTCCTCTTCTTTCTGCTTCTTTTCCCTCGCCTAGCAGGACAAGTGACCCCCTCTCTCAATAAAGCTACCCTACCTCACCCCATCCATGTGCTCTGCTTGGATTTTTCTATTTGGAGTTCAAAAAACCAGAGTCTTTTGGTCACATACTGCAATGAGCACTAGTAACAGAATCACAGGAGGCCATAGTTTTGGACTAAGTGCCTGTGTGAGGCCCCAACAGATCAGAAACCAAAATGGAGTCAGTCACTCATGCTGAGGTCACATATCAGCAAACAGAAATGAAATTATTACCTGACTTTTCTAGAAATCAAATTTCCCAAACAGGTCAGTTTTAGGTGGCATATGACAAAGTTCTCTCTGCTTTCATCTTTATAAAAAAGTAACCTGAAGTAACACCATACTAACCATTCAGTTATTTTTTCTTTTATTCTATTTTCTTGTCCCTCTCCTTGTGAGCAAAGTAACTTTGAAAAGACTATTCTGCTTTTTGTTTGTTTCCACTTTTCTCAGCCTTTCTCTTTTCTTAAAGTCAACATCTTTAACCCATTGGAACACTTACTGTATTTTATATCATGAAATGTTACCTGATTACAAAATTGCACTTAAAAGCAATTAGGATCTTTACATTAACTTGTGATTTTGTCTTTCAACACAACTGATATCAAGAGAGGAGAAGTATAGAAAAGTAACAAAAATAATGACAAAGACCTTGAGAACAGTGTCTATCGGTTTTGTAGCCATTGCCACAGACCTGTGTGTTGTAGAATGATGAGAGAAGTATCTTTTAGATTGTTTGTAACTCAATGATTTTTCTTTTCTGTATCTGCCTTCATTTTACATTGCATAAGTAGTAAAAGTGGCAAATTGCTAAACTTCTGAAAACCATCTCCTCTGTCTTCCACAGTAACATAAGCTCACTGGAGCAAATGGCCAGTATGCATATTTAAGCTTCTTTTGAAGGTAGGTGGGGTCATGTTGACTATATGTAGTAATTAAGTTAGAGAAATTATGGGTGGCACTTGTAGGCAGTAGTATCAAAATACAGTACATGCTTCCCCCTACCTTCCCTTTCCTTTTTACTGTGACTTGGTGGGAGGAAAGAGGTGATCAAGCTTCAACAATGAAAAGAAAAAAGACAACCTCATAGAGGTCAGTTAAACAGGGACATGGAATTAGCTTGAAAATGAAAAGTTCCATACATTTCTTTGTGGAACAGAGCATGAGCATCAACTAACCATCTTGGTATTGTTATATATAAAGAATAAAAACTCTTTTAAGCCATTGTGTTTTAGGAGGTCTTTGTTATAGAAA
Source organism: Castor canadensis (assembly GCF_047511655.1). Lineage (NCBI taxonomy): Eukaryota > Metazoa > Chordata > Mammalia > Rodentia > Castoridae > Castor > Castor canadensis. The sequence continues at coordinate 129,601,872 of NC_133393.1, read as the reverse complement.
CTTAACCTTTACTCTAACAGACAGAATATATATGTATAATTCCATGTAGAAATATACTTTACACAAAAGTTGTACTAGTCAGGTTTCTGCATATTGACAGAACCAATAGAAGATAGATAGATCTTGGGCCATGCATGTTAACCCCAGATATTCTGGAGGTAGAGATCCAGAAGATCATAGTTTAAGGCTACACTAGGGAAAAAAGCTAGCAAGATCTCATCTCAACAAAAAAAGCTGAGCATGCAGGACTGTCATCCCAGCTTTGCAGAGGACTAAGTAAGAAGATCATAGTCCAGTCCAGCCTGGGCAAAAATCATGAGACCCTACTTAAAAAATAACTAAAGCAAAAAGGGCTGGAGGTGTTGGTGACTCAAGTAGTAGAGTGCCTGCTTTGCAAGAAGAGGCCCAGAATTCAAACCCTAGTAGCACTAAAGAAGAACAAGAAGAAGAAAAAGAAAGGAAGGGAGGAGGGAAAAAGGGAGGAAGTAAGGAAGGAATGAAAGAAGAAAGGAAGGAAGAAAGGAAAGAAGGAAGAAGAATACTGCCTTCTGAAACATAATATTTCCATCAGGACAAACAAATTAGCATTTCAAAATATACTTATAAACAGGTACATGATGATTCAACTATATTTGCTTAAATCAAACACAAACAACTCCATGGAAATTAGTATAACTTGCATTACTGAAATAATTAACTATGCAAAAAAGTGATCGACTTGTTCTGGTGTCTTTTCTTTTGCTCAAAATCTGTAATATAGGAAAAAAACATATTACATATTTTAGCTGAGTCACAACATCTCACCTTTTGCATACCTAGTAATTCCTCCTTTACTTTCATATCCCTCTTCCCACACCCTATATTCCATATATGAAACAAATCATGCAATACTTGTCTTTGTGGGACTAGCTTATTTCACTTAACATACTGATGTTCAGTTCCACCCATTTTGCAGGAAATGACATAATTTCATTCTTCTTATGGCTCTAAGCAGAATCACATAATCATCTCAATAGATGCAAGAAAAAAAAACTTTTAACAAAATCCTACATCCCTTCATGATGAAGGTCCTAAAGAAAGTAAGACTACAAGAATAATGCCTCAATGTAATAAAAACTATATATGACTGACCTATACTCATCATTATACTGAGTGGAGAAAAACTGAGAGGATTTCCTCTAAGATTAAGAATCAGACAAAGCTGTACACTATCACCATTCTTATTTAACATAGTGCTTGAAATCTTAGCCAGAGCAATAAGGCAAGAGAACAAAATAAAAGGGATGCCAATGAAAAAGGAAGAAGACAAACTATCACTATTTGTAGAGGATATGGTCCTACACCTAAAAGTCTAAAGACTCCACCAGAAAATTCTTAGATCTGATAAAACACTTTTAGCAAATCAGCAGGATACAAAATCAACACAAAAATCAGTAGCATTTATATGTAGCAACAGTGAACTTGCTAAAAAAAGAAAGTCAGAAAAATAGACCCATTTGCAATAGCCTGAATAAGACATGTTGAAATGATTTCTGGAATGGAGGGAGAAGAGATAAAGGAGAATGATGAAGGGGGTGAATTCAACTATGATATACTGTAAGAAGCTTTATAAATGTCACAATGTACCCCTAGTACAACAACAATAATAAAATAATAAAAAAATAGGGTGCAATATACTTACAGGTAAAACACCAAAGTGAACCATTAGACCATAAACATACACTTGAACAATGAAAGACAGGAAGTGTAAAATATATCAGTTAAGGAGATGGCAGTACTGGGAGGTGGAGGATAAATAAAGAGTGTAAAGGAGGGTTAATACAGTTGGTGCTTTTTTCTATACATGTATGAATGTGAAACATTGTGGAAACTTGTTGAAGACATTTTAAGAGTGGGGAGAAGGAAGAAGGAGAATAATAGAGTGCATAAACCAAACTCAGCTACATTGTATACATGTACAGAAATGTCACAAGAAACCCCCCTACACAACTATTATGTACTGATAAAATATTTATAAAAAGATTTTTTAAAAGATTTAAAAAAATTTTTAAGCAAAGTACCTGAATTTAACTGAAAGTGTTAAAGATATCTATAATGAAAACTACAAAGCACTGAAGAAAAAAAGTGTAGATGACACTAACGGATGGAGGACCTCTTATTATCATGGATCAGCAGAATAAATATTGTTAAAATGGTCCTGTTACCCAAAACTATATACAAATTCACCATGACCCTCATTATGGCATTATTCACAGAAATAGAAAACACAATCCTAAAATTCATATGAAAACAAAAAGATCCCATATTGACAAGACAATCCTGAACAAAAAGAGTAATGCTGGAAATACAACACCAGGCTTCAAACTATACTACAGAGCCATGGAACAAAAACCACATGGTTCCGACACAAAATCAGACACACAGACCAGTGGAATACAATATATATAGAGAGAGTACCAGGAAATAAACTCACACAACTGCAGTTACCTGATTCTTGACAAAGGTGACAAAAAGATACCTTGGGAAAATATAGTCTCTTTAACAAGCAGTGGTAGAAAAACTATCTATGTGTAGAAGACCGAAACTAGATCATTTTCTCTCACTTTGTACAAAAATCAACTCAAAAACCAATTGAATACTCTTAGTATAACACCTGAAACTTTGAAATTATTACCATAAAACATAAAAGAAACACTTCAAGATCTAGGCATAGGCAATGATTTTTTTGAGTGGAACTCCACTAGCTCAGGAAATAAGTGGAAACATTGACAAATAGGATTGCATCAAATTAAAAAGCTATAGGATAGCAAAAGAAATAAACAGGAGAAGAGACAGTACACAGATTGAGAGAAAATCTTTGCCAGATACTCATTCAACAGAGGTTTCATATCTAGAATAAAGAACCCAAAAAATTAAACATCAAAAGAGTGATTGATTCAATCAATAAACAGGCAATGAAACAGACAGATACTTTTCAAATGAACAACTAAAATTGGTCAATAAATGCACAGAAAAATATTCAACATCCATAGTCATCAGAAAAATGCAAATCAAAACTACATTAGGATTCCATCTCAACCCAATCAGAATAGCTGTCCCTAAGAAAACAACAAATGCAGTCAAGGTTGTGGAAAAAGGAACCCTGATTTACTGCTGGTGAGAATGTAAATTAGTCCAGCCACTATGGAAATCAGTATAGTGGTTTTTCAAAATACTAAAAACAGAACTTCCATATGATCCAGCAATACCACTTCTGGGCATATACTCAAAAAAATCAGAGTCAGCTTACTATAGAGCTTACTTATTATAGTCAGCTTACCTGCATATCATGTTTAACATGGCACAATTCACAATAGTCAAATTGTAGAATCAGCCTAGATGCCCATCAAAAGAGAATGGACAAAGAAAATGTATAAATACACAATGGAGCTTTACTCAGCCATTATTCTTTATGCATTGATACTTCAGTGAGATTTCTCATTAAACCTTTCTATACCCATCTTTTACCTGATTTGTCAGATGAAATTGGCATTGTGGTGAGCCATGCTTTAAGTCCTCATGCTTGAACTTGTGAAAACTTCATGAATCTTATTATCAACTTCTTTTATTTACTATTTTTCTTTTTGCCATACGTCATCTTTTTTCTAATAGTATATAAGAAGTTTTATCCCGTCGTTAAATTTTTTTTCTTTGCCTTTTTCCACAATAGTTGCAAAAGACAATACCTCTTCATTTAATCTCTTCTTGCAGGAAGCCAATCATGTTAAGTCTCTCCTCTGAAGAAGCTCAGTGCTTCTGTTTCATCCATTTTTAACTCTTTCATAGATGTTGGAATGAAAGGTATTGCTCTGTAGAGTTTGACTATAGAAATATGACACTAAATTTTTAAATTTAATTTTGACAATCTGTTAAAATATTCCATTAACCCCTTACAATGAACTTATGATGCTACCTGGATTTAGCACAGATTTGGCAGTTTATGAGGACAGTTTCTGAAAGACTTCTCTTGAGTCAGACCCTAGCCATAATTTTAGAGACGTTCAGGCCACCTGCACTTCTGATGACTTGATACCAACTAAAGAGTTCTCACTGTTGCCTAGATTTGATAACTTGCTTCAATGACTCACACAATGAATATATAAAAACACTACACGTGTAACTACATTTTTATTATACCAAGAAGATGCAAATGTGAGCCAGCCAGGCATGCACACAGAGTTAGGACCCAAAAGGTACCCAAAGAGAAGCTTTCGTGTCCTTTGTGTGGATCACTCTCCAGACTCATTGATGTATGCTTCCCATCCAGGAAAGCTCACTCAAACCTCAGTGTCCAAAGTTTTTGTTTACATTTCATTATGTAAGCATAACTCATTGAGTCATTGAGCACGTGATTGAACTCCATTTCTATCCCCACATCCTCTTTCCATAGATTAAATGCCAGACCGGTAGCTCATGGTTCCACGCTCCAAGTCTGTATTCATGTTGGTCTTTCTGAGATGACCAGTCCCCATCTTGAAACTGTCTCAGGGCCTCCATCAGTCACTTCCTCAGCCTAAACTCAGGTGTAGTCCCAGGCGACCCCCATGAGTAACAAAAATACTGCTATCACTCAGAAAATTCTGGGGACTAAATGTTCCCCTTTATGAATCCAGGACAAACATGAATTCTTTCTTATACAACAATCTTCCTTTTAAAAGTGAATTGCCAATGGAGTTTTATTCAGTTATAAGAAGAATGAAATTATATTATTTCCACGAAAATGGATAGAACTGGAGATCATTGTGTTAAATGAAACAAGCCAGATTCAGAAAGATAAATATCTCATGTTTTCTTTTATATGCAGAATGTAAATGTTTTAAAAGGCATGAAAGGAGAAAGAGGACTATTTGGAAAGAGGAAGGGGACCAGTGGGAGGAGGATGGAGAATGAGGAGGGTAATGGAGAATGAGGGAGGGTAATGAGAGGTGAATATGATCAGAGTACATTATGTACATGTATGAAATGTCATAATAAACCCATAAAATGTACAAAAAAGAACAAAAATAAACTTCCCATTAAGTTAATTCAATTTTATATACACATATCACTGAAATATTCATGAAAAGAATTTAATTTTTTAAAACTATTACTACTCTTTTCAGGAAGAAGTACATAAAAGAAGATTTGGGAGGAAAATGAACTAAAAATAGAGGATATGTGTTAAGAACTCCTTGAGGAAAATTATGAGATATTGGATCTTAGAATTTTAGAATGTGAAGGAATTTCAGAGCCTCACTAATCCTTATCTACATTGCAGCCTGCAGAAACATGCAGGACATGAAAACTCAGTGATTTGCCTACAGTAAAAAAGAAAACTGACAATTGACTCTCAAATATGAATCAAAATTCAAATTTCCTAGCTCTTCCCACTACACCATTTAAGCATGTCTTGAGACATTGTTCTAATTCTTTTAGGACCCACTTACCTTAATATTCCTAGCTTGCCTTCTTTCCTTTCTCAACACTTAGATTTCATTATATTAAACTCTCTTCTTTTTCCTACATCCTTTTCTACCTCCCCTTCCTTATCTCTTCCTCTTCCTTTTATCTTTTCCCTATGTTCTCCTCTTGATCTCTCCTTCTCTCATCATCATTCCTTTGCAACTGCAATGAGCCAAAGAGCGACTTTCAAATTCTCTTCTGTTCAAGTTCTAATCCCTGAAACATGGTAAGGACAGGAATATGAAAAGGAAGTTATGTACAGCTCTTCTAGACATCATGATACTTTAATTGAGTTTCTTAAAACTAACCTGCTATTAATGCTACTGAGGAGGATTTCAGGAATGAATCCCTTGGCATTTCTGTGTACAGAGGTGGTTATGTATTTCACAAATGTCAATGTCTGAGTAAATTAAAACCAAAAACAACAATTGTCTCATAAACTGGTCAAAAACTGGATCTGCTCCTTAGTATGAGAGGAGAATCCAAGTAACAGGTGCTTGATGGCTGGTCATCTTAGGATCTATCTACTATTTCTCTCCAAGAATAACCTTTCCCAAAGCAAATCTTATCTGAAACACAGGGTGATAGTCTGTCAGGGCTTTTTCATCACCTTGTCCTTTTAACTAGGCGTGCAAAGGCTGCTGCCTCCCTTTTAATCTAATCTCGTCACTCTAGCCAAGATTACCTTGTACCACCTCAATCGTGTTATGCTGCTACACGTCATCTGCATACTATTCCCTCTGCCTGGAATTCTCTCTTAGTCCACTTCTGGCCTTCTGCACACAGATAGCTCATTGGAAAACCAGCATGAAAATGGCTTTTCTTTAAATAATGCCCTAATATTCAAATTTGACTAAGACATTGCTGTTCTGACTCACTTTATCAATTTTCAGAAACTCTTGAGCCAGTACTTTGCATGCTTAATGAGAGGGATTATGAACTCCCAAAGCCAAGGAGCACATGCTATTTGATTTTGTATTCCCAGAACTTGACACAAAATTGATGCTTGATGAATAAATGAATGCGTGAATGAAGGATGTATATATTATCCTCATCCTGATCTGCCTTCTTCTTTGTTAAAGAATTTTTTTAAAGTTCATGAAAATATAGACTTTAAAAAAATAATATTCACTTTAGGCTTTGGAAAAATTAGTATCTTCAATAAAATTATGTGTATGTGAGTATGCACATATATGCAAAGTCTATTTCTCTTTCCTTCTCTCTCAATTCCTCAGTACTCACAGGCTGTTATTTTGAATATCACATCATGATTTTTCCCCCAAGTGTGTTATATGTTTTTAAACAATAGCTTTTCAGGGCAGTGCTGAAAGGTAAATGTTAGAAACTCTCATGCTTTTCAGTGGTAAATATTTTAAAAGGGCTGAAAGAACACAGCTGCACCCATAGTGGTTATCTCCACTATCACATTTTGACAAAATACACATGGAATTTTGGTGATGTTGTGTATAAATATCACAAGATTTTTTTCCAATTGAAAGGCCACTATTTTTTTCCAGAGTCTTCTGTCAGGTCTTTGTCTTAATATCATAAGCCCATCTCACAACTTCACCTATTCCATAAAGTTCAGGGAATGTGGAAACAAAAGTCTTAGTTCATAACATTGCAAATTCCTCAAGAATCTATTGATGAAACGATGAGAGAGCAGACCTCCTGCCTCCTCTAAAATTCACTTGTGTTACTTAGTCCTTACTTCCACAAGGCTTGGATTTTTATTTAAAAGTTTATAAATAATGGATGAGCTAGCTGAAGTGAATAAAGAATTGTGTAATATCTAGCTCTTCCAAAAGTGGCATTTCCAAGACAAGACAAGAGCTTACATTCAGACTGAGAATTTTCATGATATGAAACATTTGTACATGTGAATGGACAAAGGAATGATAATTGATTTTTAAAAATAGATCATAAAAACTGAAATTTAATAACGTAGGGCAATGTAATTACTTGGAACTGGAATAAAAATTATTCCAGTTTTTCTTATCGGATGTTATTAAAAGAAAAGAGTAATGATATTCAGCTGATTATCTTTGTATACTGTTCTTTCAGGTTTATAGGTGACTTCTAAAAGTGTGGCCTTCCATTTTTGTATATGCATGCATAGTTTCTCTGACTCTGAGACTTTAGCAGACCTCTTGGGCTCCCATAATTATGCTGGCAAAATTTACATAGGCTGTTGTCAAATGAGCACAATGGGAAAAATAAAGCAAGACTCGATATTTTTGCATGAAGTATTCCACAGAATTAATGATATTTGAGAAATGTGCTAGTTTCCCTCAGGAAGATGTAACGATTAAGAGCAGTTCTTTTTTCCATGAATTGGAAAAGCAGAATCATACTTTTTCTTTTTCTTTGACATGTTAAGAGTAGGTAAAGTAGTAAAAATTTTGATATTTTTGGTAATTAAAAATTAAAGTACAACAATAAAAAATGCCTGTTTTGATTGAAATCTCAAATTTAAAATATTATAGCTAATAATTTTTGTCATACATTTACTATGTTAATTTAACTTTTAAACATATTATGCTTATGTTTAGTATCCAAAATCTTGTGAAAAGTTATTCAAGCAAATAATATATATGTTTAGATTCATAATAGAATAAATAGTATGTGAGGTCCATTCAAAGTCCATTGTAAAAAGTTGCAAGGTTTGTTATTACTTTGACAGTAAAGGTATGGCTCTATAAATGGCTGGTGAATTCTTGATAACTAAACATCTAGTATCACGTAGTCTATTAGAAGAGCTGGTTAATATGTCTGAAAATTAGTCATTAAAATTGCTGAAATCTCGGTAATGTTAACAGGTATACAGTGGTTTTACAATAATGCTATTGTGATAGATGTAACACAACATTGCAGGAGAAATGCTATTTTTTTCAATAGGTCTTTTTGTTTCTGGAACACATTCTCTGGCTGTATTATGGCAACTGATTAGAGGAAGGAGAATACATCCAAAGGACACTATAAAACGGTATCTTCCTGCTTGGGTTGATACCTAAAAAACCTTCCTAGTTTACAGGACTTGCAATAACTTAATTAAAATATTTTGCTGATACTAAGAATGAACTCAAAGCAGACAAAAAATGGCAATGAATGCTAAAAGTAGTTCTTTGGTTTACTGTTGATAGAATGTTCTGGTAAAAAGCATCCTCTTTCTGTGAATGTTCTGATGGAAAAAGATTACAGACCACACTGAGACTGTAGAGGTCAGGGAGGTTAGGAACACTGAGTTCTGACAGTGACTTGCTGTGTGGTCTGTAGGAAAGATATTTACAAGTTCAGAGTTTCCACCTTTCCATGTATAGAAGAGAAATAATAGCACTTGAATATTTTTGGTGTGTTGTAGTAATTAATTTTCTGATATGCTTTGAAATAAGCATCAAAGAGATTCAGTTAGAGGCTTTAGCTTTGATTTTATTTGTTAATGAGGGAGAACATATTTTTCATGAAAGAAAAAAATTCTTGATCATGCAATGATAAAATTCTATGCATTACATTAAATTCATATTACTCCATTAGAGAACTTGGAAAAGTCCCTTCCATTTTATCTGGATGTGCATAGGAATGGTCATATAAATGGGGACCTTACAGCCAACAACACTCCTAACTAAATCTAGCATTCCAGACACAAGACTTTATTATAATGCATGTTTAGGAAGTTTGCATGTTACAAGCCTTTTCTGATACTAGAAAATGGACTAAAATGGATTTGTTGGGTGAGATATTTTCAAAAGAAAATGGAAGAGACTCATATTTTCTTTGACAATGAAAGATATCCATTGGATTACTTAATGGGGAAGTTCAGAGACGATAGTATTAGTCAACTTTCACTGGATGATGCTACAGGAAGGAGTCCACAATTGCAACCTATACAAGTGTTTGTCTCTCATTTGTGTTACATGTCAATAGAGGCCACGTTCAGCTCTTCATCTTGGCATCCAGGCTGAAGGAGTAAAGCACCTACCTAGGATATACTAAAGCATAAGTTAAGGTGAAATGTATTGGTTGAAATGGTGGAGCTGTATATGGGCTTTTGAAGTTTCTTTATAAAAGTCACACGCATTTTCTTTCATATCATTGGCCAAAGTAGGTTTCAGGACAAAGAATGATTCTAGGAGGGTGGGAATGTATAATTCTTAGAGGAACAGGCAGTAAAATTCTCTGAAATGGTAATGCAATCTACCATGCAACACTCAGGTCCAGTTTAATCTGAGTTCAGTTCTATTTCCCTGAATCTTCCTTGCTCCATTTCTTGGCTTTTCCCTCAGATCAGCTTTCCTCATGGTGGTGAACCAGCAAGCATTCTAAAGCTCACATGCACAAAAGAAGAGAACTTCTCTTTTCCCAACCATCAGAAAATTTTCATGTGTCCTATTGATCGGGCCCCAGCACAGAAATTGTCATTGTGGCCAGGGAATGTAAAACATTGATTGTCTAAGACCTAGAAATGAGACTACTCTGTGTGACTTTGACCAAAAGGGTATATCCTGAGTATAAGATTGAGGTCCATCCCATCTAAATCACATTGTGACAGGAGTAGAATAAATGAAGGGAACCAATACCAGATTAAAAGATCCAAATCTACCTTGTGTTTTGTCAACTTTTTAAACTGAATATTGTTACTAAAATGTATTCATGAGTGCTTAATTTGGTTTGAAAACTTTGGTTGTTTCCAAAATGAAGCGTTTTACTTGGTAAAGAAATACAGAATTCAAAAAAAATTGTTAAGTAGAAGATAACGCAATATAAAAATAAGATATAAGCTTGGTTGGAATTCAAATTCACTTCCTAGCTATGTGACTTTTACCAAATCTTTGACTTTGCTAAGTCTAATTTCTCCACCTTTAAAAAGAGAAGACTAGACTTAAAAGACTTGTGACAAAATTCTATGAGCAATGCATATATGTGAAGGTCTTATCTAGTATAGACCGAGTGTATGACTAATTTACATATGTGTTTTATGCAGTGTTATAGGAGTTTAGAGATAGTGGAAATCACAGTTTGTAGAATTAGAAAATCTTTGTGAGAAATGTCGCTTTGAAGGTAAAGATTCACATCTGGATAGACTTTCCACATGACAAATGTCTGGAAGATAATAGACAATGATCTCTTCATATTTCTTTTCTTCCTATACTGTAGCTTAAAATGGCTCTCTCACCCATCAGCTGGGTTACCGCTATCTATGACTGAGGTTTGGCTCTGGCTTCCTCCTTGGATTATGCAGGAAAAAGAACTACATTCACACTTCTCAGAAATGCTTGCTTAATCAAGCAAGGCACTTTGAATACTCTTATCTATCTTGCTATGCTGTTATCCATCTTTTGTGTTAATATTTCATCATTTGTAACACACTATAGACATGAATAAAAAATCTATACCTCTGTTCAAGGAGTGCACAATTATAATTTCTACTGAGTTAAGAGGAAAAGATAACTTTCCAAATGGAATTAATTCATCCCCAAATGGGCAATTAATAACATATACTATATATGATACATAGAGTATTCTTCACTTAGATAATGACATAAAAATTCATTTTTCTAATTAAATTATGCTTTGTTCAAAAGCATGTGCATTATTTATTGCTATGCTTGATTTCAAGAATAAAAAGAATTAAATATCCTCAGTACCACAGGATTAACTTGGTTTCCTTCCACAGGTCTTTTCCTTATATGTATAACACAAACAGGAGATATTAGAGAGCCAACTAATTCCACAGACCACTTCATCATCAAAATACCAAGTGTAAGTCTTCCAAAATCCCCAGTGTATAATATATCATTTCAGTTGCCTATAATCAGAGTCTCCTTTTTCCTGACCTTTATAATAAATTTTTCTTTCCATGGTTTGAAGTCTATTTCTCATGACTTGCTGGAAATCTGAAGGCTTTGAATAGTAAATGGAACATGTTGGGCTTCTCATGAAAAATTAGGTCAAAATTTTTAAAAATAGACATGATAATCAGGGATAAAAATGACCTAAGAAAAAATTCTTTTATGATTGGGTTTTATTGTAATTGTTCTTGGTTTGGGTGTTTGCTGGCATTTTTTAAACCAATATCAAATTCAGTTTTGCTACAGTTATTCCATCAGTCAGTGAAGAACAAAGAGAATCTCTGGTACAATTCTGACCATCAAGAGGAAAACATTTAAGAAAGACCAAAGAGAATTTGGTGTATTTAAGTCTCATCTGTGCAAAAGTTAATAGTCTAGGCATTCCTGCATCCCTGATAAATTATTCTAGAGTTATCTTATGCCAGAGAATATCAACCTTCTGTCTTGCAGTATAATAGATTCAAAGAAAAACCAAATCAGTGACCAGTTAGTCCCACCTGGACTCTATCAGTCTGATATTTAAAAAAGAATATTCAAAGATTATTAGAAACAAAGTTTGGGCCATGTGTCTCATAGTGCAAAGTTCAGATTTGCATCATGATGACCTCAAGGTTAATTTCTTTCAGTCTCAGTTTGGATCCCTTCACTTAGAACTTACTAAAGATAAAATCTAAAGTCAATTGACATAATGGAAAATTTTATTACTGGATATTTGGAGTAACCTTTGACAAGATAGAAAAATAGAAAAACTCAGATATATAGAAGTTTATCTGTTAAGTTTAAAACTGGAAGGAAGGACAAAAAATTTTGAAGTAAGAAAATTGATGAATAAATAAGGAATCCAATGCAATAAAAAGTTAATTTGTATGTACATTTCAGAAACTAAAAATAATTTTTATAGAAAATAATGATATGAACTTAGGTGAAAGATATTTATCAAGACTCTTTTTAAATGACCAAAGGAATTCATAGCTCTTTCTATAAAAAACATTTTCTAGTCTTGAGTGCTGCTATTTCTTAACTGAATCATGCATGCAGCTATCAATGCTTCTGAATAACAGAAATAGCAGAGTATTCTGAGGTGTTTTTTTTTTTTCTTTTTTCTTTTGTTGCAGGGGATCAAAACCCGGGCCTTGCATATGCTAGGCAAGCACTGTGTCCCTGAGCTACACCTTCAGCTCCACTGAGTATTCTGTGCATAATGTCCTAGGGTGACTCCCTGACAGCCAGTCTTCCCTCACACGCCACATAAGCTACCAGAAGCTCTCTTGAGTACTAAGTGAGACAAAAGCTTCACAATCACTTTGCAAAAGGTTACATACTAGTCAAATGTGGCTGGTTTGGCTTCACAGATGCCCACACTGCTAAGTGTCTTCTGAAGGGTAAAATGAGGCATATCCTACTTATATAATAATTTTGCCTCCAGACAATTCTTATCATGATTGTAAGTATATGTGATATTTAAAATGGAAGCATGCTGTCAGTCTTCTACTCAAGTGAAAATTCTATTAGACGTGATTACTTTAAGTTGCCAGTTCCTTGGACTTGTTCTTTTCTTTTTCTTGGTGAAGTGGTTGACTTTGGGAATTGTCTCCAGTGGTTGATACACCAGGTTTTGAATAAGTAAGTTTCAAGGAAACTTGTTGATGTCTATTTGGTATTCTTTTTGCCACTGTAACAAAATACCTGACTTAATCATCTTCTAGAGAGGAAAGATTTGTTTTGGTTCACAATTTTGGAGGTTTCACTCTATCTAATTGGTCTCATTGCTTTAGCCTGAGAAAGCACAGTACATGATGATGGGAGTGTGTGGTGGAGGAGGTCAGATTACTTTATGGCTGGGTGAAAAGAGAGAAAAAAGGAAGGGGCCAAGATCACAATATGCTCTTTAACATCACTCTACAGTTACTTAGCTTCTTTCCCCTGTGCCTCACTTCCTTAAGGTTCTGTCACCTGCCAAGTGCCACAGGCTGGCAACCAAGCCTTTATCATACGGGCCTTTGGGAGACATTTAAGATCCAAACCATAACAATGTCTATCACATGATTGTCAGCATCACAGAGTTCATTACTTTCGGGGAACCTCCCAGAATGGCTGTATTTTCCACTCTTGCTTTGTGAGGGGTTGCTCAGGAGGCATCATTTCATGGACATCCTCTAGTGTACTTTTTTGTTTTGTGTTTTTTTTTTTAGTTACTTTCTACCTTGGACCTTCTCCAAGTTCTTTTCCACCCACTCACAGTAACACAGGGCAACCCCCTCCTCAAGTCCCAGCCCCCTGCTTGGCATTTCACTACTCAGAGAACGCTTAATGCCATCTACAAACTGAGAAACTCGATTTAGAGAAGTTGAGAAAATGTGTAATATAATAGGTTTTAGCATATTTCCACCAGAATTCTTAACCATTTTATATCTGTTTGAATAAAAACTATGAGATCCCTAGGCAATATGCTATCAAACGAACAAGCTTTATACATTTTAAATGTTTTCGTTTTCAAGCAACAATTTTAACATATTTAATAATTTTAAAGTAATGTATAATAAAAACATCATTTATTGAAGACACTGTGAGCTAGGAATATCTGAATATGTTTTGCATTCTAATTCAACCCTACATTTCAATAAATAAGAAGCACTTTAGATTGGATGCTAAGTTTCTTACCCAAGTACACAAATCTAGGAAGGAATGGAGCAACAGTTGAATCCATCATCCATATACTTATCAGTTAAAATTAGCATGTGTGTAAGTACAGTTCTTAAAAATCAGTTTTTCCTTTTTAACAATAACAATGCACAGACATTGTAAACACTCAATCAAACAGCATGGAAATGCATAATGTAAAGAACCGCAAATTCTTTTTGACACACAAAACTTTCAAACAATAATTTAGGTGACTACTGAGGTCAGATTAAGCTTGGCATTCAATTCATTTTTCTAACTTACTGGAATGTTTAGAAGATTTTGACTCTTGACAAATAGGAGGGCACAGTCTTCTTTTTTGTGTGTATGTGGGTATGCACAGATCTGAGCAATAAAACAAAAAAAGATGCAAAACAAAACAAAGGTACAATGCTACAACCATCTTAATCATTGACATATGTTCTCAAGCTCAAATATAGTCCCAAAAATGGCAACAAGTCTTGTTCATAAATGAATTAGCCTGGCAACAGGATTCAGTTTGCTGGTGGCCTATAACAAATCAAAATTTAGCATATTTAATGTATTTGAATGTGTATCTTAACAATATTGCTGTTAAAATATTGAAATGAAATCAAATGTCAACAAACTCTCAAAATACCTTTTTAAAATTAAGGTTCCTTAAAAACTAGTTTGGAAATCACCTCCGAAAGCATCATGTTCCCAACTTGAATTTCTGTATTTAAGAGCTGCCATCTGTTCAGAGCTCAGATCTTCACATAAGATAGTTGGAGAGGATGAAAGAAATCAAGTGCACTCTCACACGCTAAACTCTCTCTCTGACACACACGCACACACTATTCTATATAGTTTGCAACCAGTGAGTACTCTAAATATATTTAATGTAGTGTATCTTTCAATTCCGGAGTTGTAGAGACATATTCTTTAACCAAACACTCCTGATAGACCAAACCAAAGGTAATAACATTGCATGGGATAGATAATTTACACAAAAAGAGAACATGGTTAATGTCGGAAGGCAACAGCTCACAAATCCTGTGGTGAATTTAGGGTTAGTGTTTGATATTTTAATCCTTGATAATGCTAACAAAGTTTGTCAGTCTTTTATTATTCCCATAAATACTTTTTTATAGTATAAGAGAATGTTCACTTAGAGATATTTCACAAATGCACAAACAAAATGGTTATTTTTAAAGGAAATTCAGTCTTAGAAATCATAAACTTAGATTCAATGGGAAGCAGATTTTCCACTGTATATTTGTTTTATTTTTCTTATAGCTTGAATTCAAAATAGTGAATAGCTCTTGAACTAAGCTTATAAGTTGTTTGTCTCATGATTATGTAAGATCTGGTGAAGAAGCCTCATTGTGCAGATGATAGAGGAGGTATGCTAAAATAAAAAAGGGAGACCAATCTCTTCATATTTTTTTATTGTTGTGCTGTTTATATTTTTAAATGTTGGCCTCAAAACAATTGAAAGATTTAATTTTCCTCTTTTGAATCTTATATTATTCTGGGTATGCTTTTAGTCTGAGCAGTCTGCTTTTATTATTCAATCTATAGATGGACAGAACTATAAGACTGAAAACATCAGGCACATAAGGAGCTAATTTAACTTGAGACCCAGCAAAGAAAGAAGGAGGGTCTTGGTTCTGAGCCACATATGAAAGTGAGGGGCAGCATTTACATTTGCTTTTGTGCTCTTTAATATGCCACCTAAAATAACCCTTTGAAATGATGGTTCTGTACTTGGGTCCTCCAGCCCACTGGTGTGGCATGTGGATCGTCAATAGTTATCTCCACAATAAAACAAAACACAAGTCACAGAGGGAAAAAAGACTGTTTTTTAAAACATGATTTGCAATACATAGAGAAGTTAACTAAAAAGTATGGGAAGACTTATTTCAAAATATCATGAGGTTTGTTTTTTGGTTTTTTTTTTTAAATAGCATTATCAAACAAACTGTGTAGGAGGCCAAAGGAGTCTTGACTCTTTAAATGTAATCTGAGAAATAAAAGATTTGGGGAGCTACTGGGAGTTTTATTTATAGGGTTGACTTTACATGTCACAAGAATTAGCAATATTGAAAGGGGAAAATATAGATCTACAATTCTTTATATAAAACTATCAAAGTCAGATTTGTTTCAAAAGTCTGAATTTTCAAAAGGAAATATAGGATATCTGCAGAACATCATGGAACACTGATAGCAGTGTCTTTCTGGGGCAGCAACCAGTAATTAAACACAATGCAACGAAATGGCTGAATGTTCTCATTAAAGGGGATAAAAAGTATTAATAACCTCATGTCCATCATTTCAGAGCAAGTTTTACCAGCAAATCTGCTTTCTTATGTCACAATTGTAATTTAAAGAGATTATGGATTCCGATCGCCCAAGGATTTTCAATTAGGCATGCCCATCCCCACCAGCATTTACAGATGACTTCTTAAAATATTTTAGTCAATTTTCAATTAGGGTCCAGTATGGTGTCTAACTCACAGTAAGAATTAATTTTTATATGGAATTATTTAAGTAAAAACATCATTCTCAAGAAGAGACCCAAAATAACTGCTGGGAAATGTTCAGTGAGCAGTCACTTGAAAATAAACCAAAACATGAGGTTTTCTCAAACAATGTAATTTGGTTTTGGTTTGAGAAGAAGGCTGAATTAAATGAGTGTTGCATTTCACAAGTTTCCCCCTTCTCCAAGTGTCTGAATTTCCAATCTCTATACAATCAGTTGTAGGGTCACATGATCAATACAGCTCAGAAGTTAAAAGGGCAGAAATAAAATCTCTTGCATGCATGTGCCTTACCTTTAGAACTTTAGTCAATTGACAGCTCAAAATACAAGTCAAGGATTCTTCTAGCTTGGAGCTTTGTAAGTTTTACTATAAACATAAACCTCATCAGCTGAAATCTTACTCATTTTTTTCAAAGAACATTACAGCAATTTTCCTATCCTATATCACTTTAAAATTTTTCTCTTTCATAAATAACCTTCTAATGTATTTGTAAAAGAAAGTTTTAGATCTTGTCTTGGAACACATCTCTGAGAGGAAATCTCTCCTGCTCTAACACAAAAAAGATTAGGCATCTAACCTGAATGTCCACGTTTATAGCAGCCAAGAAACCAGCCTTGACGCCCAACAACCAACAATTATTAAACCAACAATGATTTAATGAGGAAAATGGGGCACATATATACAATGGAGTATTATTCAACTGTAAAGATGAGTCTAATTGTGTCCTTTGCAGGAAAAAACAAATACCACATGTTTTTGCTAGTGTGTGGAATCTTGACCTAAAAAATGATATTATGACATGATTACAAAAGTGAGAATGATTTTGAGGGGAGAACAAACAGCTGGAAGGAGAGGGAAGAAAGCAGAATGTGATGGGAGTATGTGAATATTATAGAAGTACATTATATATATATATATATATATATATATATATATATATATATGAAAATAGCACAATGAATCCCAGTAAAATCTGTTAAAAGGGGGAGCAGGGAAAAGAGGGTAGATAAAGAAGGGAAATGTTGATGGAGTGAACTTGATCCAAGTACATTACATCCACATTTTAAATATGATAACGAAACTCCTTTTACATTGATTTCTGTTAATAAAAGTTTTAAAAATGGATTAGACTTATAGACTTTTCACCATTTACTTGCAAAAATAACTATCTTAAATGCTCTTTTTTTTTACACTGTAGGGAGTTTCCCTGCACTGTTCTGGACTTACAGCCCTTGTCACATCTCATGGCTGCTGGGCATGTCCCTTTAAAGAGTGAATATCACAGAAGTCCATTTATCATCAGCTCAGGACCTTGACAATGCCTAATGAATTTTCTCTGATCATCAAGACTTTAGGAATTATAAATACATAGAGAAAATGTTGATTCAGAGGTTTAGGTTTTCTTATTTCCCTTCATTTATTACTTCTTCCAGATCATCTCTGTCACTATACTGTAGTAATATTTCCCAACTATTCATCTGCTAATCACTCTAATCCTTTTGTTATAAATCCTCTTGGGTTTCCCTTAGTGTAAAAAATTATTTCCTTTCTTATTTTTACTATTATTCTGAAACTACATATCTTGCTTCATATCGCTCATTCCTCACTTGCTCAAGGTAAACCTGTGTTTCAATTTTACTAACCTCCTTGTTATTTTAAAAATACCAAAACTTTAATTTTTTACCTTTGCACATATTCATCTATTGCTATAATTTGGGTGGGTATCTCCCAAAAGTACGTATAAAAATGCTACCACCAAGATAGTATTGAAAGGTGCTGTGGTTCTTTAAGAGATGGAACACAGTGGTATTTGGGGGCATGTACACAAAGAGGGTTGTCGAACCCCATTTGTCCTTTCCATATATACGTCCTGACTCACAATGAGAGCTCTTACTCAGACATGTGCTCTTGTCCTGGTGTGCTGCCCTCGCCAGATGCCCAATCCAATAGAGCTGCCTGATCTTGGATTAAACCTCCAGAATCATGAGCCAAAATAAGCCTCTCATTAAAAGTAGCCTGTCTCAGATATTTCACTATAATAATATGAGGATTGCTGATGTCATTATATTCCACTCTTCTCAATCTGACATTTGCTCCCTAACAGGCAGTTCAAATGCCATCTTCTAGGGAGAATTTTCCAATGCCCTCCCTCTGTGTCTTTATAATACCTTGACATCCACAGTCAGTTCATACTATTTTAAATATTCTATTGTATTTCTTTCTCTTAATCTTTTAGTATCTTCTACAGAACATCTCATTACCTTGATTCATAAAAAATGAATTAATTTCATGGTTTCATGAACAGATTTTCTTTGAGGAGAGGTTGTTTCATCCCTACCATTTAATGAGAAGGCTATTCCAATAACAAGAAACTTCACGGAGTCTCTTTTGAACAAAATAAATAGTTTTTCTTTTGAACAGAATTCATGCTGTAAGGCAGAGTATCATGTGATTTCTGTGCAAACAACATCATCTGTCATAATGGGAAGATGAGTGGATCTTTCACAACAATTGAATTTTTGAAAAATTCTCTGATATGTGCTGATGAATGACCCAAGTTGCAGGAAATTCCAATAAATAAGGACTGTAAAAATACCACACTTTTGTGTAAATAGATGACCTTCAATGTTACACAAAATTCTTAGGAAAAATTGAACCTTAAAAGTAGTGACAATAAAGCAACTGTGTGCTCTGTGATTTAAAGCAGAGCAAAGCCCAATGTCCTTGTGGTACACACTGGGTTGGCATGTGCAACAGACCTTTCCTATCAGCTGTTTTCTACTCTCAAGAAAGCATGACTGCAGAATCCCCCCAAGATCCTATCCTGTCTTGACTCCTCTATCTGTTGGCTGACAGCATGACCAAACAGAGCTCAAGACCCTGGGAAAACCAGAGCCTTTACCTAATCCAAACCAGGTACTTACTTTCCCTCACAGAATGAGAACCAATAGTCTCATTCTAAGCTACCTCTTTTCTCAAAACTTCTATTTTAGTATTCTCACTTGCTTCTAGGGAGCTTTATATTCTTTTTTTTAAATTGAAATTGTTATCATTCATCATGAAATCATCTGTCATGCCTTATGGTTTTTGGAGTGGGAGGTGTTTGGCATATATCCATTTTTCTACTATTTTCATACTATTAGTTCTATAATTTTTTCCCAAAGTCTTGAAAGAAAAAAGAGTAGTTGTACTTTTGTTCTGATTTTTAAATAATGGTGCTTCTTAGAAGGAGGTATAAAAAAAATTTAGGACATTTAATAATCCCAGATGTATATTTAGATGATAGGAACTAGGATCTAGATGTTGAACTCAACCATTAGGAATTAGTTTGGGATGTCCTAAAAGTTTGCAATGCTTGCATAAATGGATTATGTTGAATATTCAGGAAGTTTTATGTATATAAAAGTTCATTGTTTCTACTTTTGGAATACTGACTTATTTGTCTATCACGACACCAATAAGGTGCTCTTGATTACTGTACCTTTATAAAGCTAGAAGCCATTTAGTGTTAGTTCTTCAATTTTGTTCTTTTTCAAAATTTCCTTTGAAATTCTAGGTCCTTTTCATTTCCAATGAATGTCACTATCAGCTTTTCAATTACAAAGGAAAATGTCTACTGGGATTTTGATGACAATTGCCTTGAATCTATATATTAATTTGGTGAGAACTGACTATTCACAATAGTGAGTCTTCCCACCTAATCTTAAGAATATTTGACTTTGAAAGGGAGAGAAGATAAATATATGTGCTTTTATTTGATTTTTTATTGGAAGTTATGTTATTGATCTTTGATTTTTTTTTTTTAAATTCAGTCTTCCCCTTCAAATTTCTAACACAGAAAGTTTCAACTATTATTATAATAAAAAGAAATGCCTAATTCACACAATACAGTCATCTGTCCCTAACTCTTTCCATTTACTTCCATACCAGATGAATGGAGCCAACTTGGTGCTAATATATTTAGTTCATAGTTTACTATGCTGCATTCTTAAATTCCGGAGATCTAGTTTTCTTTCCAACTTTATACCACTAGTGCCTAGTGTTGCCATTCTAAACAAGAACTACTTTGCTTTTACTTAGCCCTCCTCCTTTTGATCTTTCTGTATAATTCACTGTCTTCCCCTGTTTTGCCCCATTTAATTCCATGGGCAATATTTCCTGATTTTGTCCCACAATCCTTTAAATCAACTATAGTATCTAACACAGTATTTCTTAAAATATATTCCAAAGAGCATTAGTTTTTCAGTACACTAATTGACAAAAACTAAAACAAATAAAAATAAAATAAGGGAGTCGGTTAACTTTAGGCAACACAAACAGGATTCTTTACAGAGCTTTTAAAATGCCAGTGCATATCATGTATTATATGAGTGAACTTATGATAGATTGCCTTTAGAAAAATGTGTGTTTTTTCAAAAAAATTTTCTATGGAGAATTTTGCAAAAACTTTCAAACAGACTTTCAAAGATGCTAGGATACAGGACAGGGAAGTGGCTCAGTGACTGAACAGTTTAGTATGCAAAACGCCCTGAATTCTATCTCTAGTGTGAAGAAACAAAAGCAAACACCAAAGTGGTGATATACGACCAATCATAAGGCATTAAAATAGCTGTGCCTAACTGGGGCCCCTGCTTCATTTGGGAATCTTCCCTTTGCTCAGTTTCCTCATCTGTTTTCTCTTCTACAGTTTTTCCAATTTCATCATTGGAATTAGATTATAATTCATTATTCAATAAAATATTAATTCATGATTCTTATCATTACAGAATTATTCATCTTTACAACAGTTCTGATGACTCTAAAATTTAAGTATCATATTTCTTAAAATGACAGCTATTTTCTTCTGAGCAGCAAATGGGATTACTTTTAGCTTAAAATGTGTTTCAAAATAATTTTGAGGGAGAGGAGAACAGGGTTGGGAATGATGCTACGAAAGTCAAATTACCTTAGATAAAGGCATGAATCAGAACTATAGAATCACCTGGACCTTCCATTCTGTGGTCAGATGAACAAATTGAACCTTAAAATAGCATGTATAAGTTAGAACCTAAGTGATCATAATGAGTGGGCATACATAGCATCAAGAATGGAATAAGGAGCCAGGTAGGCACTTAAAAATGCTTCAACAGCTGGATTAAACCAAGCTCCCTCCACCAAAAAGAAGATTGAGCTTGAACTCTAGCGAAAGTATTAGTTTCCAGTTCACATGACAGAGTCACTTAACCAAAAAGTAAGCTGCAGTGAGGCCAGTGGATATTCTGCTTTCCTTGATCAGCGTTATCTGATAATTTTTATGGGAGTTCTACCAAAAGTGATGCTTGCTACCTCTCAGAGAAAGCTGACAAGAAGAACTGAAGTCCACAATTATGAAATCAAGAACCTAGGTCCTACTTTTTGGAATTTAAGGAGCAACAGGAGACAAGGATAACAAGCAGCTAAACATTAAGATTATCCTTTTGTGTGAAGAAAACAAAACAAGAGTATTTTTGCTTGATAAATGAGGAAAGAAATGTGTTTATTTTACATTGGCTTTATGTAGCAAACTTTCTACATTGATTTTAACTTAAGTTTTTCCACTCACATGTTGCTTAATATTTGCTTGCAAAATAAATATGCTTTCAATTTAGTTTTAATGTGGAAGTCTTGGGTATTTAATCAATACTAAATGAATATTAAAAACATATTTCTCTAGATTCAAAAATGTGAAGCACAACACAGAAGGAAATATTGTTTTTCTCTATTAATCATTTAAAGATATTCAAGAATTGCTCTGCCTTCTGGATGTTTTAGAACAATAAAATTCTTTCTACTATTTTCTTTAAATTTAACCACATTGATGGTATAGAACTCAGCCTACTTATCTGTCATGATATAGGATCATACAACCTTTCAGGAAAACAAAATATCTTTCTTTGTAAAATCCTTATTTATTGCTATTTTGATATAAGAAATGTTCTAAATATGCTGGGATAAAGAGTTTCATTTTAAATTTCATTATACATCCAGATCCTCTAAAGAATGTTTTAAGTTGCGTTTATGATTAAAGAATTAACATCTTAGAGTATATAATGATCAGTTTTATGAGTTAACTTGGATGGGCTACAACACTCACTTGCTCAATTCTATTCAACGCTAATCTTGGCATTGCTCTGTCAGTGTTTTGAAAATGTGATCAACATGTATACTCAGTTGATGTGAAGAAAAGGATATTATTCTCAATAATTAGCATAAAGAAAATTATTCTCAATAATTAGTGTAGGCCTAATCCAATAAGTCAAAAAGGCTTAAAAAGAACTGAGGTTTCTCTATAAAAGAAGAAACTCTATCTACAAACTGAAGCTTCAGCTCCTGAGTGTTTTCAGCCTGCCTTATAGGGTTAGAACTTGCCTCTAGCTCCCATGCTAAGCAAACTACTTTCAATAAGATACATAAACATATATAGATTATTTCACATAATATATATGTGTAATATATATTTATAATAAAAATTGTTATATAGGTTATATAAGTTGCATACATACATATACAGACATGCTCACATACTTTATCTATGTATTAACAGTTAAAGGTTTTTTTGTTACTAGCATATGTACAAAAAGGTCTTCATTGCTATATTTCCATAAATGCATATAATGTACCCTGATCAAATTTACTCCCATCAGGGCCACTTTCCCTGTTCCCCCTTTCTTAAAACAATTTCAATAGGTTTCCTTGTTCTATTTTCACAGAGGTGTAAAAAGTACTTTAGCCATATTCACCTGCCCTTCACCTTCTCCTTTTGCCCTCTCCCTTCCCTCTAATACCCACCTACAAACAGAGTTTCTTTTGTTTTCCTGCCACTTATTTTTAAAGACTAGAGTCTGCATATGAGAAAGAATGTGTGATACTTGTCTTTCTCAGTCTGGCTTATTTTACATAACATGACAATCTCTATTTCGATCCATTTCCCTGAAAATGACATAATTTCATTCTTCTTTGTGGCTAATACTTCATTGCAGATAGGTAGATAGATAGATAGATAGATAGATAGATAGATAGAT
This sequence comes from Castor canadensis, assembly GCF_047511655.1. Taxonomy (NCBI): domain Eukaryota; kingdom Metazoa; phylum Chordata; class Mammalia; order Rodentia; family Castoridae; genus Castor; species Castor canadensis. Next base: position 129,578,319 of record NC_133393.1, on the reverse strand, counting down.
AGATAGATAGATAGACAGATAATCACAGTTTCTTTATCCATTCATCAGTTAATAGATACCTAGACTGATTCCATATTTTGGCTATTGTAAATAGCTATAAACATGGGTGTGCAGGTATCTGGACTGTATGTTCTAGATTTAGTTTTTTAAGGAAATTTCATTCTGTTTTCCTTAGTGACTGCTCTAATTTACAGACTAACAAATAGTGTATAAGGGTCCCTTTTCCCTCTACAATCTCTCCAGCATTTGCTGTTTCTTGTTTCCTTGATGATAGCCATTCTAACTGGAGTGAGATGAAGTCTCAATGATGTTTTGATTTGCATTTCCTTTATCACTAAGGATGTTGAACATTTCTTCATTTATATATCGCCCATTTATATGTTTTCTTTTGAAAACTGTCTATTCAATTCATTTGCTCATGTATTAATCAAACTATTTATTCTTTTGATGTTTAATTTTAATCTCTATATATGCTAGAAATCAATTCTTTATTAGATGAATAACTGAAAAAGTTTTTTCCCATTCTGCATTGTGTCTCATGATTTTGGTAATTGTATCCTTTGCTGTGTGGAAAGTTTTCAATTTGATGCAAACACATTTTTCAAATCTTGCTCTTATTTTCTGAACAGTTGGGGATATAGTCAGAAAATCATTAACTATTTCTTCATCTTCGAGAGTTTCCTTTATATTTTCTGGTAGTAGTTTCAAAGTTTCTTGTGTTACATTAAGATAGTTGATCCATTTGGAATTGATATTTTGGGCAGAGTGAGAGATAGGGGTCTAGTTTCAGTCTTCTACATATGGATATCCAATTTTCCCAACACCAACTGTTCAAGACAATATCTTTTTCTCCAAAGTAGGTTTTTGGTGCCTTTGTCAAAAGTCAGATGAGTTTTACCTCATGTGGGCTTATTTCTGTACATTCTATTCTATCCCATTGATCTATGTGTCCATTTTTTGTGACAATACCATGCTTGTTTTTGTTACTATGGCTCTCTAGTTAAATATTGTGATACCTCCAGCATTGGTCTTTTTGTTCAGGAATGTTTTGGCTATTCAGGGTCTTTTGTGCTTCCATATTAATTTTTCTATTTGAAAAATTTCTATTTCTATGATTGATTTTTCCATTTCTGTGAAAAATGACATTTAAATGTTGCTAGGGATTGCATTGAATCCGTACATTGCTTTTGGTAGTATAGCAATTTTAACATTAATGCTGCCAACCCATGAGCATTGTAGGTCTTTCCATCTTCTATTGTGTTCTTCAGTTTCTTTCTTTGAGGTTTTATAGTTTCTATTGTAAAGGCCATTTAGCTTGTGGAATCAGAGCAACCATGTTAGCTTATGTTTTGTGTTTGTTACCTACTGAAAATATAAAATGTTACTTGAAGATTGTTAGCAAGGTTGATCTTTGAAGGTAGAGAAATTAATAAATATCCTTGCAGCAGAAGATAATTCTCATGAGGCTCTTTAAGTATTTCATCCCTATATTTTAAGAAGTAGATACCAGGGCAGAATTGAATCTGCAAGTGTTTTATTGAAGAATATAACCATGAGAGAAAATGAGGAGGGAACAAGCTGACAGTGTGAGGTCTGAAGATATCCAATGCAGCTGTGACCACTAGGGAAGGAACAAGGTCAAGGAATTGAGTGAACATGTTATTTTCTCCCTACAACCTAAGGAATGTTCATCATGGTCATCTGAAATTGTTGAGTGCAAGTTGATAATCAGAGGAGTTTCAAATCTTTCAAGAGGGCCTCTCTCCTTCCCTGCCATGGTTAGTAACTGACTGCTTGTGGCCTGAGGGAGACATGACAGAGCAGCATCTGACCCCTTTGCCCAATAGTTCTGCATATGTTTGGAGGTCTGCAGTCTTTACCTAAATACTTTAAGTGGCCAATGTCCTTTTACAATTAAAATATTGGTTTTTGCCTAGTGAGGGTGTTAGTATGGAGTTCCTAGAAAATATTTATTTTGAGAATGGTAAGACTTTTTGTACTATTATTCCTCAACAGAATACTAATCAATTGATTTTACAATTAGATGCAAATGTCTCTAACTGTAAAAAGCTGGGTGCAAGCCTCCATTCATCTGCCTCTAACTGAATATGCATCTCATCTGTTGTTTGTAAAAGGAAGACATGAGGTGGCACTTAGTGGACCCAATTTATTTGAATAAATTTTCTCATTATTTTACACTTTACTAAGACACTAAGAGGCTCAGTGACCCTCACACAACTAAAATTTATCAGTCAATAAAGGTTGAATTCCTCCCACTACCATACTGCTTTTAGAACCTTAGCATGAGGTGGACTGTGTACATCAAGGCAAAGGGGGAAAGCACTGGTTCACAAGACAGAAATGCATTTTCTTCTTGTGTTTCTTAGGTTAGAGTGCTGCATCCTTTGAACTGGACTTTAGGTTTGGAGGTTGGGGTGTAGGACTACAGGGGGTTAAATAGAAAATAGGTGAGACAGCCAGCAAGGAGTGATAGAATTAAAGAGGTTTCTCACACATAGCTACTGATCCAGCCTTGAGACGGACTGCTTCCTCCTACTCCCAGGTCCATGTCAATGGACTGGAAAAACTCAAGCTCCCTTTCAAATTTGCTTTCTTGGCTATCACTCCTGTGAATCTTTCAGGTTCTGAGGTTCATTAATGATGTGCACTGGTTCATATCAATGCAGCATGATTGTCACACTTGTTCATTTATTGGACAAGTTCTTACAATACAAGTTACTATGTGCCAAGTACTGGGTAAGGGCTGGAACACAGCCCAAAGAGAGCCAGCTTGGTCCTTTCCCCTATACAACCTACTTTCAAGTAACAATGTATAAGTTATAGCCTCTTGAAGGAGCAATTTTACATTGTAGAATACATTTACGGAGGATCCTAACAAGTTTCCCTGTTTTTGAGCATTCTCATTCTTAAAAGATTCTCCAAACAGGATCACAATTGTTGCTCTCACTGATAATGGCCATTAAAAAAATCCATTAACTGTGGACTTAATGTCCTACAAAGTTTCTTTATTTGCCATGACCTGCCATCTATCTCTGCCTACTCCCCTTCCATGTTATATTTCTGCCACAGAGATGCTGTCATTTATCCTAAATTTCTTTTTTTTAATGTGTTGTTCCCTTTCCATGAAACATGGTGCTTTTCTTTTACATCACTTAACCCTTACTGTTATAACTGAATTCAAATCCTCCTTTATATGAGAAAACTTCAGCCTTCCTTCCAGGAGACAGACTTCTCTCCCTTGGAGTCATGATGATTGACATGTGGTATGGTGCATATTGCAATGCCTTATAAGCATTTGCTGAACTATATTTTATTTCTGTTCCTCAAGCTTCATGTTTTAAGAGACTATCTCTTCATATTTTTTGACTTTCTGTGCCTAGCAAAGTTCTTCTTATCTGTTAAGAAACAAATAAATAGCTGGTTGAATTGATTTAACTTGAATTAAGACTGTGTAAGAACTTGTAAATGTCACAATGTACCCCCAGTACAACAAAAATATGATAATAAAAAAAGGAAAATAAACAAAATTTTTGAAAAAGAAAACAAGATAGACTGTGGTTAAGAAAATTTGGTTGTGATTACTTGAGAGGAACATTAATACCCATCCAAAAAGGATACTTAACTAAATAAGGGTACCAGGTTCTCATTTTTTAATGACTAATCAGGGCAAATCACTTCATAAAAATTGTGTATGGGCACTTCTTGACATTTTGTTACTTATGGTTTTGGGCAAAAACTGGGCATTTGAACATTCCAAATGCAATAGTGTGACTTATTTCAAATTCATAATTTGAGCAAAAGTTACTCCAGAGGCAAATGAAAACCTCCACACTCTTAAAATATCTGAATGTAGGCCACTTCTGGAGCTGTTTATTTTTACATGATATACAATGAAAACACTATAATTAAGAATGGGTAAATCCAGCTGTGCTTTGGGTTTATCAAATTTCTTAAAGTTGCTTTTTTTGACTACTTCGAGTCTGTGAAGACCAAAGTCTACTTTTCCAAGAATTTTCCCTCAATTTTTAAATCAGTGTTTGTTTTGAAAGAAGGGCAATCCATATGGTTTTGATTCCTCTACACTTAACTCATCCAAATGCAGTTTTGTAAGAACTATTTGAAGTCAAAAGCTTTTTGAAATTTTATGAGCTTTTTTGTCTTTTTTCCCTTCAGAAAAGGAAGCAATACTCTGCCAAGTGTAAACAAAGTTAATCACCAGTTTTATATCCTAAAATAATGAAACTGGATTGGGTGCTGAATTTGACAAAAATAGTTCTTTTATCCTCACTAAAATTGTTGACTAAGTTCTCACAGAGACTGTGTTCTCTGAAGGATAGCCCCCAGCGACACCAACACTGTATCCTCCTGGCTTTCAGATCTTGCACAGGATAGCAACTAATGCAGTTGTTTTTCAGCCAGGGTTTGCTTACACTATCTTCATTTTGTCACTTAGGAAATTTCCCCTTAATTACTGTATTGCACTTGAAAAAAAAAGAGAATATTAAAAAAGAAAAAATGAATCACATAGAAAAGAAAAAAATAAACACCTGAAATACAATCAACAAATACAGACACAATATAAATACCTTTTTATTATTGTTGTGCTGGGAGAACATTTTACATTTATAAAAGTTCTTATAATATATCATGGTTGAATTCACCCCTTCCATCATTCTCCTTTATGCCCTTTCCCCACAATCCTGGAATAGTTTCAACAAGTCTCATTTTTCCATTTACATACATTTGTACACAATTTTTGCACTATATGCCCCCTCCTCCACCCTTTTCCCATGTTCTACTCCCTCCCATGGGTACCAACCTCCCAAACAGGACGTGTTCTGCACTCCTGCTCTCTAAACAAAATGACATCTTTGTTTAAGATAGCTATTCAGGGACTTTCCTAGTGACATTTCCATGTGTATACGTATTATAACCCAAATTGATTCATCTTCACTATTTTTCTCCTTTCTACCTTAGTCTTCTACTTATGGTGATTTCAACAGGTTTAAAAATTCTGTATTCATTTTTGTACAGAAAGTACATCAACTATACTCACCTTTTTAACCTCCTTCTTTTGCCATTTCTCTCTCATAGGTGACCTCTCTTTAGCATGATCTATTTTTCATAATATTGCTTGTATTTGTATTAGGTCTTGCATTCCACGATGAGAGACAACATGCAGACTTTAGCTTTCTGAACTGGGCTAAATATGATGTTCTTCAGTTCCACCCATTTATCTGCAAATGACAAAATTTCATTCTTCTTTGTGGCTGAATAAATTCCATTGTAAATAAATACCACATTTTCTTAATCCATTCATTAGTTGTGAGGCATCTTGGCTGTTTCCATAGCTTAGCTATTGTGAACAGTGCTGCAATAAACATGGATGTGCAGGTGACTTTATTGTAACTGACTTACATTCCTTCAGGTATAACCCTATGAGTGGTGTTGCTAGATCATATGGCAATTCTATTTTTAGTTTTTTGAGAAGCCCCCATACTGTTTTCCATAGTGGTTGTACTAATTGACATTCCCACCAACAGAGTATGAGTGTTCCTTTTTTCCCACATCCAGAAAATCTTTGCCAGCTATCCATCTGACAAGATTAATAACTAGAATATACAGGGAGCTCACAAAACTAAACTCCCAAAAAAATCAATCACCCAATGAAGAAATAGGCAAATTAACTGAATAGAGCTTTTTCAAAGGAAGAAGTCCAAATGGCCAAAAAAACACATGAGGAAATGTTTAACATCCCTAGCCTCAAAGGAAATGCAAATCAAAACCACTTAAGAAATTTAGTGTGGTGGGAATGTAAACTAGTACAACCACTATGGAAAAAAATTTAGAGGCTACTTAAACATCTAAACATTGATCTACCATATGATCCAGCAATACCACTCTTGGGGATATACCCAAAAGACTGTGACACAGGTTACTCCAGAGGCACCTGCACATCCATGTTTATTGCGGCACTATTCACAATAGCCAAGTTATGGAAACAGCCAAGATGCCCCACCACTGACAAATGGATTAAGAAAATGTGGTATTTGTACACAATGGAATTTTATGCAGCCATGAAGAAGAACGAAATGTTATCATTTGCAGGTAAATGGATGGAATTGGAGAACATCATTCTGAGTGAGGTTAGCTTGGTCCAAAAGACCCAAAATCGTATGTTCTCCCTCATATGCGGACATTAGATCAAGGGCAAACACAACAAGGGGAATGGACTTTGATCACATGGTAAAGCGAGAGCACACAGGAAGGTATGAGGATAGGTGAGACACCCAAAAAACTAGTTAGCATTTGTTGCCCTCAATGCAGAGAAACTAAAGCATATCCTTTAAAGCAACTGAGGCCAATAGGAGAAGGGGACCAGGAACTAGAGAAAAGGTTAGTTTGAGAAGAATTAGCCTAGAAGACAGCACACATGTACAGGAAATCAATGCGAGTCAACTCCCTGTATAGCTATCCTTATCTCAACTAGCAAAAACCCTTGGTCCTTCTATTGCTTATACTCTCTCTGCCTGGTAGCGAGGGGTAAGGGGGGGTAAGGGAGGGGACAGGGAGAAGGGGGGAGAAATGACCCAAACATTGTATGCACATATGAATAAAATAAAAATTAAAAAAAAACACTTAAGATTCTACCACACTCTTGTTAGAATGTATATCATCAAGAACACAAACATCAACAAAAGTAGATCCTTTTATTTGAGAAAAGGTGATATTAACAGAAAACAAATCAATGCAGACATTATAAATATATGGTATTCTTTACATTTAAGAAGTGATTTGCTGAAAATCTAGATTCTTTGTGACCAAACACTCAAGGATCTCAAAATGTAAATGACTTTTCCCAGCACTTAAATACTCATGGTGGAATCTCTTCGTGAGGTGATTATTTCCCCCCTCTATGACTAACATAATAGAAAAATAATAATTAGGTTTAATAAATTTATTTTGTGCTAGGCACCAATGCTGGAATTTTTTCTTATCTTATATTTAATTCTCACAAAAGCACTCTCTTAAGCTATATTACCTCCAGGGTCATCAGTCTCCTCTTTTGTAAAACAGATAATATCTACTTTAAAGACTGACTTTGGGTATTAAAGAAATTAATGCATGTATGGTAGTTAGGACAAACCTATGCCATCTGTCAAATCCTAAAAGAAGCCCCCCAAAGTCAGCCAAGTCAGAAGAACTCAATTTATTAGACTCACTGCAATCAGGGGAATGCCATTCTATTTTCTTAGGATAGGAGAATCTCAGAAGGAGTTCAGGATATAAGAGAGAGAGAGAGAACTGAAAATTTAGACTGTTGGTTTTACAAGGAGTCTTGACAAGCAGGAACCTAATTGGGATTGGCCAGTCTGTGATATGATTTAGTAGGAATAATGAGGAAAGGGCTTTGTACAAGTATTAATGAGTAAGCAGTTAATCTTATTAAACAGGTTTCTTTAGTTTATTTTCCAGGAACAACTATTTCCTGGCCTATGTAGCTATCATTTTTTTTGCCTAATCCCAGTTTTGGTTGGCATAAGGATTATTTCAGTTTTCACATCAGATGTAGTTAAGTGCTAAATATGTATCAGAAATGTCATTATGATGGCTATTCTTATCACATTATTTTACTCCCAAAATGCAGTACTTGAGACTTTGAAAGATTAGGTAATATAGCTGAGGTCACTCAGTCTAGATATCATCATTATTTGATTTTTTTCTTGTATCTGTACAATCATGAAGGTGTAAAATCAACAGATCTGTATGCATCTGCTTGCCCAAATGAACTTTATTCAGAAGAATGCGAGAAGTGCATACAGGCAACATGTTCTCTTCTTACATTACATTTTTTCTCTCAAAAGTCTGTTTGGAATCAATAACATTTCATGGAGCAGAGGTGTCTGTGAATGGTGTGGGTGGCAGTGGTGGAGAGGTAGAGAGGTGCTGTGATATCACTACCAACTCTTCTTTCCCCCAAACACAGACAACACATCAATCAGGCAAAGCTGAATTCATCAGATCTACTGCAAGAAAAGAAAGCATCACATGGAGGTGAATTCTCCTAGGAAGGAGATCACAGCCATCATCTACTGGGATGGAGACCTCATCACAATTGCTTTTGTGGGTCTTTCAAGACATGAAACAAATTGGAATTGGAGAAAGTAGTGAAGCAAGAGTCTTCAGGCAATTCTGGTAAGTAAAATATTGCCTAATAAGTGAGCTATTTGATAGTCTACTGTCCTGAGAGAATTGTTTGTCTAGATGAGCAAAGTATTTGCCCAAATTGGTTTGTACAAATTTTATGAGGCCAAGAGTGAAGTTATTTATTGGCTATATTCTAATCTTCCTGAGTGAAAATTTTCCCAGAACAAACATACAAGTCATGTTGACACAGGTGGCTCAGTTCTAATAATGAAGATATATGAATGTGTGAATGTAGATAGCTTCAGTTCTCAAACAGGCAAAATAATGAATTCTACTTGTGTCTATCATCCTTATTTCTAAGATCATTGCTTTTTGTAAAACTGTTTTTGGTGTGCTAATCTGCTCAGATGAGTTTTCTTCAGATCAAGAAACAAAATTTTATTAAAATGAGCAATGTTACTCAAGCCAACAAACTGACTTCTAATTGATTTTTACCTGCAACATTCCTATAGATTGTTAATTTAAAAAATGCAACATTTATTCAACTAGTCAGTATAATTGTCCAATTGTTAATGATGTATCAACTGGGCTAAACCACTTTCCAAAGCAAAATGTCTCCTAGTTTTTTTTTCAGTATGTCCTGTACATATGTGTGTGTAAATTTTTGACCTCTGTGTGGTAAAATTAACAGTGGATGATTCTGTTTTTTCTTGACACAACTTATATATTTCTTAGAGTTATAGTTAGTAAATAAACAAAGAATTATTTTAAAAATTATATCTGATTGCACCTGAGGAAGCAAATATCAACTCTCTGAGAATAATAGCCATAAGACTCCACTGAGTTACCTGGCAAGAGAAAAAGAACCTGAGGATTTTGAGCAGTGGCTTAACACATATGTAAGGAAGGAAGTAGATAATGGAGATAAGTAAAATTTCTAAAAAATTTCAAAAGAAATTCACTTTCACTTTTCAAGCATGTGTGCTGAAAACTGTGCTTGACATTTAAAATAAAAAAAAAAGCAGGAGGACCGAATTGGGGGTCAGGGGCATGGTTCAAGTGGTGCAGAGCTTTCCTAACAAGCACAAGGTCCTCAGTTCAATCCTCAGTACTACCAAAAATAAATAAATTAATAATTTAATTTAATAAAAATTAAAGCAGGAGATGTAGGTGCCAGTGGCTCATGCCTATAATCTTAGCTACTAGGGAGACTGAGATCAAGAGGATTGTGGTTCAAGGTCAGTCTGGGCAAAAAAAAGTTAGCGAGAGTTTTCTCAGCTAATAGTTGTGTGGGTTGGTACTTACCTGTCATCCCAAGGTACATAGGAGGCTGAGATCAGGGGAATCACTGTTCTAGGACACCGTAGTGGCCCTCTTACCACAAGACAAAAAGTTTATAAGAACCTATATGAACAAAAAACATCCTGGGTGTGGTGCTTTGAAGGCACATGCCTGCCATTCCAGTTGCAGTGAGAAGCAAAAATAGGAGGAGCATGGTCCAGGCCAATCTGGACAAAAAGCCAGACCCTATCTCCAAAACAACCAATAAAAAAGGGCTTGAAGCATGGTGCAAGCAGTAGAGCACCTGCCTATCAAGCAAGTATATAAATAAACAAATAAGTAAATAAATAAAAGAAAGAAATCATATGGAAAGGAGATATTTCACCTATTTTCATTACTGCTGTGCTGGGCAGAGGTACATTATGGCATTTACAAAGGGTCCTGCAATATTTCAAATGCATAGTACTTGAATTCACCCCCTCCACCACTCTCCTTTATTACCCCTCCCACCATTCCTGGAATAGGTTCAACAGGTATCTTTTTTCCATTTACATACATATGTACACAGTATTTGTACCATACTCACCCTCCTACACCCTTTTTCCACTTTCTCCCCCTTCCCACTGCTATCAACCTCTGCCCCCCAACCAAGGCAGGACCTGTTCTGTCCTCCTGTTCTCCAACATTTTTGCTGGTTTAAGACAGCTACAAAGAGAGTTTCCTTGTGGCATTTCCATGTATATATGTATTATAGCCTGATTTGGTTCATCTCTATTTTTCTTCTTTTTATTGTAGTCCCTTTCTTATGATTATTTCAACAAATTTAAAAATTCTATATTCATTCTTGTATAGAAAGTACATCAACCATAGTCACCTTAACTTCCTTCTTTTACCTTCCCCATCTTGTATGTGATCTCTTCTTAGCATGACCTGTTTTTCATATTCCTGTGTTTGTACTAGGTCCACATTCCACATGTGAAAGGCAGCATGTGGCTTTTGGTCTTCTGAACCTGGTTAACTTCACTTAAGATGTTGTCCTCCAGTTCCATCCATTTACCTGCAAAAGACAAATATTCATTCTTCAGGACTGAATAAAATTCTATGGTATGTAAGTACCACATTTTCTTACTCCATTCATCAGTAGTGGGGCATCTTAGCTATTTCCACAGCTTAGCTATTGTGAGTAATGCTGCAACAAACATGGGTGTGCAGATGCTTTTGTTGTAACCTGACTTACATTCCTTTAGGTATATCCCTAAGAGTGGAACTGTTGGATATTATGGCAGTTCTACTTTTAGATTTTTAAGGAGCCTCCATACGGCTTTCCATAGTGGTTATACTAATTTACATTCCCACCAACAGTATATGAATGCTCCTTTTCCTCCACATCCTCACCAACATTTGTTGTTTTTTGTGTTCTTGATGGTAGCCATTTTAACAGGAGTAAGGTGGAGTCTTATTATGGTTTTGATTTATATTTTCTTTATGGCCAGGGATGGTGAGCATTTCTTCATATTTCTTTTAGCCATTTGGACTTATTCCTTTGAGAAAGCTCTTTTAAGTTCTTTTGCCCATTTCTTCGTTGTGTCATTGAATTTTGGGGAGTTTAGTTTTGTGAACTCCCTGTATATTTTGGTTAGCAAACCTTTTTCTGATATATAGCTGGCAAACATTTTCTCCCATTCTGTGGGCAGCATCCCAATTTGGAAACAATTTCTTTTGTTGTGCAGAAGCTTTATAATTCCACATAACTGCAAATGGGACTCCATTTGGAATCCTTTCTGTTAGTCCCTGAGCTATTTGAATTCTATTTAGCAAGTCATTGCCTATGCTTATTGCTTCCAATGTATTCCCTGCTCTTTCTTGTATTAGCTTCAAAGTTTCAGGTCTTATATTAAGATCCACTTTGAGTTGATACTTGTACAGGGTGACAAACATGGATCTAGTTTCAGTTTTCTGCATGCATATATCCAGCTTTTCCAACATTTGTTGAAGAGGTTATCTTTTCTCCATCATATGTTTTTGGCACCTTTGTCAAAAATCAGGTGGGCATAGCTGTGTGGATTCATATCTTGGGCTTCTATTCTGTTCCACTGCTCTTCATGTCTGTTTTTGTGCCAGTACCATGCTGCTTTTATTGCTATGGCTCTGTACTAGTTTGAAGCTGGGTATTGTGATACCTCCAGTATTGCTCTTCTTGCTCAGTATTGCCTTGGAGGTCTCTTGTGTTTCCAAATGAACTTTAGGGTAGATTTTTCAATTTCTGTGATGAATGCCATTGGAATTTTGATGGGAATTGCACTGATGATGTAGATTGCTTTTGGTAATATAGCTATTTTTACTATGTTGATTCTACCAATCCATAAGCACAGATCTTTCCATCTTATGTAGTCTTCTTTGATTTCTTTCTTCAGTTGTTTATAGTTTTTTTTGTAGGAAATGTTATAGGTCTAGGTTGTGGGTACACTTATTCAAATGCCCAAAACATGTATCACAAATAAAGTTTACTAAAATAACATAATACTGAAAAAGTAAGAAACAACTAAGAAATGGTTGATGATCAATATTGATTATTTTGAAGAGACAGGATAAATCAGGCTTATAGGTAATATAAGCAAAATGCAGAGGATATATCTGCCAAAGAAGATTACTGTATTCATTTCATCTCCCTTGATTACTCAACAAAGCTGTATAAGTAAAAGTTTCTGTTAAATATGCATTTCCTTTCTGTTGTTGAGTGTAGAAAAAGAAATGTAAAGTGAAATGCAAATGAAGAGGCCTCTGTTTGTGGGAAAAGCACATTAAGGACGAAGCTGTATTTTGTATGCTAACAAGAACCATAGACATATGACAAGTCACTACCAATTATATATTATAATTCATGCTAGTAATAAATCAGCCTGTCTGTTTTTCTGGCTTTCTGTGTACACATAACACTTCATGTTAAGTAGAGAAAAAGCAAGTCCAGTAGCTAGAAGCTGAGTCAGATCCACACAACATGGGAGCAAGAGGCAATAAGCTAGCTGTACCACTGTGGCAGGTTCTTTCCTGAAGGGAAATCTCACCTTCATCAATCTTTGTAACTATCACAGTGAATGCCTTGTGCCATATCTCCTTGTATTTTAGAGAACAGCTCTGCAATAATCCCAGCGGTCCCATCTTCCTGAAGGAAAACTCAGGGAAGTTGCTGAAATGAATTCATCGCTGTAGTTGGTTGGTCTTGAGTCAGCAACTGATGTTTTTCCAATATCTCCTTCCTCAACCATTGGTTTACCTTGTGGTTTGACTTAACCTCTCCAATCTGAAGGATCTGAGCTCCACAAAATCATACCTTTCTTAGCAGGAGTTGTTGCTCCTGTCCATTCATGATTACAGTGGGACAAAGGATTTGATGAGGTGCTGAATTTCCACACATACTTCTCCCTACCCCAATGTGTAAAAGCAGCCCTAACTCCTCCTCCTAAAGAAAGTTAATCACTCCTCCATGCTGGTATCTCTTTTTCTTGCCACATGGAATCCAAAGAGCACAGTAGCGTGTAGTTCAATACTACTGTTGGAAATGTGGACCCCAAAGTAACCACGTGGAGAGGAGTGATTTGACCAAGAGATTCTTTATTGCCGGGTGGGAGAGGGAGAGAGCAGAGAGCCAAGAGAGAGAAGCAGGAGGGGCAAGGGCTTAAATACCCCTCAGTGGGACTCAGCATGATCTGATTGGTTAGGATCTTATGGTTCATGCTGACTGGAGGTTGGGGCAGAAGGAGGATTCAAGCTAGATTTGAGGCAGGACTGTGACCCTGGAAAACAGAAGCTTAAGGGTGCAGTAAGAACTGAAACCTATCAGTGCTATTATTGCCAACATTCCTCCCTTTTTTGTTTGTTAAGGAAGGGGGGCGTTGTGTTCTCTCTGGCTTCTTCCAGCTGACAAGGGGCTACATAGGGGAAGGGAGGGTTAGTTTGCAAACAATGCTGGGGTGGTGAGCCCCATGATGGCATACACCCAGGCTCTGAAAATGAAGATTTCCTCTTCCCTGAAGTTGATGAAGGTCCCTTGCAGGCACAGGTTGTAAAGAGACTCGAGCCAATCCTCCGACCTCTGCATGGTGGGCATCAGTCAACTATTCTTGCATTTTGGAGAGATTGTTATCCCTTGGAGGTACAACTGGTTAAATTTTTGATTAGCAATAGCAGACATGCAGTGTGATACAAGGGAGGAAGCTTAAGAATAGGAGAGCAAGAACATAGGCATTAGGATGGGCATCGGCCAGGAGAACCACTGTGAAATGTTGTTCCCTAGACAATTTCAAGAGTCCTCCAATTCCCTTCTCCATTTTCTAATTGTTTCTTGAGAGGTGCCGCCATTGGGGGAACTCATTGAGCTTGACAGCAGTGGGTGTCTTGAGAATGACCAGATGAGGGCTGGTCCATCGAAGTCCCAATGGAGAGGGTAGAATATCCTTTTTGGAGAAGAAGATGCCCTGGTTTAACAGAAATTGTTATAGGGTGGGACAGGATCTGGTTTGCATGCTCTCTGAGAAGTTCCCTGAGAAGGCAGGTAATCAGCCAGAGGAGCAGAGTCTGTTGGAGTCAAGTTTTCTAAGAGAAATGGGTAACCATACATTATCTAAGACCCAAAAGGAATATTAGGAGGAACATAAAAAGGTGTCTGTTCAGGGACTACCTACCTAGGGATCTGAATTCTGCAAAATCCTGTAACTGTCAGGAAAGCTGTAAACTGTCTTATGGTATGGGGGTTGGGAAATGGAAGATTGGGTTGATGCATTTATGACTCAGGAAGTGAGTCTGTCCCTTTAAGGCCACACCTAGGTAGGTGACCTGTGGGAAGCAGGGACTGTCAGGATTTAAATGTAACATCTTGGATAAAAGAAAGCTTTAGCTCATTATTTTATATAAACTGACACTTTTAACCTTTTAAATATTTGTACCATATTTAGATAAAGTATAACATAACATGGTTACAAGGTGGTCATTTAAGACACATAAGCAAATATGTAAATGAACTCTGATTTAGTAGTACTTAAAAGCTTGACAAGATCAGCAGAAAACACTAATAATTTCTTTGATAAAATCTTTCTCTGTAATGGTTTTTTGTAGATGTTACTCAAAGCAGAACAATATTAAGATAACCTTGTTATTTCATAGACATAGAGGATCTGATTTTAGTTTGACATGACCCTAAAAGTCTTTTAGGCAACTCTTAGATTACATTCAACTTTAACTTTATCACACATCGAAGTTTTTTATTATGCACTTTTAAAACTTACTTAGACCTTTATATAACATACTAAACCCTTTGATGGCTTGTTTTTATCCCTCCTATTTGAAACAATCTTTAGGATAAACCCTTTTTTACAAAATCCTTTCTCATCCAAAAAACCATTCCTTTTCTCTTTAACTTCCCAAAAAATACATTTATTACCTCTCTATATCCTTTCCAGTTGTTTACTTTGTAACTTGTATTTTAAAATTAACTTTTATAAGAATTTTAAATTTATTATAGGGGCTGGAGCAACTAATTAGTAGCCCTTGTTATTTTAAGGAATAGACATAAGGCCTCATGTCCCTCAGGCTTGAGGGGATATTGTTTTAGGTGTGGAAACTGTGAGGGATTTTTGAGTTTTATTTGAATAGGGAGGGCCATCCTGGCTCACTCTACACTCATTTCATCAGTCCACACTGTGGAATCTTCTTTGTTCCTGAAGGAGGGGGCAGCAGAGATAGCTGCCTGGGGGGAGGAGAATTTGAGCTCTTAATTGAGATTGTAAATCCTGTCCCAGCAGGGACACTAGAGTTTTAGTTACTATGAGGAAAGAGTGACAGAAGAGGAGGTCTCCCCAAGAGCAGGCCAGAGGCCAGGTAAACTAGTGTTCTAGGGGCTGGCCAGATTTGCCCTGAACAATAACTTTTGTCATTGGACCAGGGACCAGGAGAAAAAGGTAAAACAAAGAAACAGGCTCCACTGTCTAGGAGGAAAATGACCTTTTGTTTTTCTGCCATTATGGCTCCTCAACATTGATGCCAAGAAGTGGAGTGTGGCCAGGAGGCTTGGACCCATCAATCCATAGGAGGAGGCACCTCACCTTCCATCTGGTGACAGGGGCACTTAGACCTCCAGTGGTTACCCTTGCAGAGGGCAGGGTCCCGGTTGGGGGCAGTGCTGTCTCCCGGGCTGTCCCCCTTTAAGCATTCTCTGCAGAAGTGCCCTTCCTGCCCACCACAGTAGCAAGTTCAGGATACAGGCCCCAGCCAGGTGGGACCCTCTCTGAGAGCAGCAATGAGGCCATGGTGTCTCTTGTCTTTTTCTCTCCCTGTTAGTAAGGTCCTGGACATACAGACATAGCCTTAAATACAGACATGGCTAGCTGTGTTACTTGGTTCAATGACTTTTCCCTTCAGCCAGTCTGAGTTTTTTATGAATATCTGGGGCTGACTGTTAGAAATTTATCTTTGAGGAGAACCTCTCTCACCTGTGACTCTGAGTCCACCGTGGTATGCTTTCTGATAGCCTCCTTAAGATGCTGCAGAAAGGTAAGAAGATGTTTTCTTTTTAAGTTGTTGCTGTAAAGTAAAGTTGTTATTTTACATTGACACCTGACACTCTGGAGAGCAAGTCTCTGAACTGTTCTGGGCCTCAGTTTCCTCGCTTGAAGAATGAGGGATCTGGTCTAAGTTAAACTATGCTTTTCCACTATGAGATGGCTGAAGTGACATTAATGCCACTTATCTTCTTTACCATTTTTTATTTTTAATTTTTTTTAGTAATGCTGGGGAATTGAACCCAGGGCTTTGCACATGCTGGGCAGACATTCTCCCATTGAGCTACTTCTTCAGCCCTAAATATTATTATTATTATTATTAGTTTTACTTTGGTTGTACTGGGCTTGAACTCAGGACTTTCTGCTTGTAAAGCGGCACTCTACTGCTTGAGCCATATAACCATTTCCAACCTGAGTGGCCTGGGCCAGAACCCGTTGCTTCTCTAATGAGAGAAATTTGTATAGGGGACCTCAGTTTACTTTTTTTTTTACTTTTATAGAAAAGGTCTAATTGGAGTATGGTATTGTAATTTAAGGAACCCTGTGAAGGCCACTTCTCTTGGTCGCCCAAGGCATACTGAGGCCAACCTCAGTACAAAGCTTCCAACATCTACTGGCCAGAAGACTGGAAGATGCAGGTCCCGTCTAGAAACAACAAAATGTTAGGATCCTGTCTTTTAGCTAACAGCAGGCAGCCTCTTTAATAAAGGCTAACTTTTTAACAAAGAAATCATTTGTAAAGTTAGAGAAGGGCATTCAGAGGGCATTTCAGGCCAATAACAGCGCCATACAGGACAACAAGTGTTAATATTTGGAGGGAAAAATTTATGCTGAGGCCAAAGGTATGGAAAATTCAAAATGAGAAATTTAGAGACCACAGTAATGTCTATTTAGTTATTTCTGGAACTATAACCTTTGCTAACAATTGACTTACAAGGGTCTGATGCCCTGAGGTGTGAGGTGGGGCTAGGAGCAGGACTTGTGCAAGGCACCACTCCCTCCACACACACCTGGGACAAATGACCCTGACTGCCTAGGCCTGATCCTGCGGCCTGTCGCCCCTCTCCCCTTCCTGTGTACTCTGCGCGCGTTTATTCTAGGGGTAGTGGCAGCGGGCTGCAACCATCGCCACACATGGCTGGCAGCCCAGGATTTGCTGGGTCCTCTCTATGGATTTTCTTAGCTATGGCAGGCATTTTTGCTATGTCCAGGAGCCAGCATCCTGTGCACAGGTGTGCCTGTTTGCTTTCTCTCCTCCTCTTGTGGGGGCGGAGTTAGAACGTAAGCGTGGCAGCCGCAGGTTTTTGTAAGCGCTTTTTAAAGCAGCTGATTTAAAATTACTTTAGACTGAGAGGCCTCGAAAACTAGGAATAACTTAAGTCATAGGGTACCATGCTACAGGTTTTTCATGGGAGGCAGGGTCCCAGTAAGCCCAGGGAGGGGAAGGCAGACAGAGGCAGAGAACATGTGGTGAGACCATGGAGGAGGCAGAAAAGGTGAGCTGACATCTTAGGTAAGGGAGGGGAAGGCAGAGCCTGGAGGCATGATAAACGCTTAAGGGATTAGCCATCACCTGTGTCTCCAGGTTGCTCCCATTGATTGGTACTGGCATGCTTTCAGGAAACGAAACCTCCATTCTCTGGTCACTGAATAAAGCATGAGCTCTCTCAGAGCTGGAATCGCCTTGAGGCCAGAATTGGCAAGGAGTGGCTTGCTTAACTCCATGATGGGGAAAGTTTTTCAGGAAGATAGGAGGAGATAGGTATGGTAAGCAGTGCAAGAAGTCTGTTTACATGGGGAAGGAGGAGTTTTGGAGAGGAATTGGCTGATTTAGAAACTGGTTTACAGGCTGATAGAATCTGCACAGGGCAACAGAAAGTACAGAGGGAGGATTTGAAGTCAGAGAGCCAGATTTAGACAGAGGTATGAAAAGGCTTGGACATAATGGAATCTCTCCCCATCATCCCAATTGCTCACAGTAGTTATATGTCCCATAAAAGGTTGGGATTTAAAGACCCAAAAAGGGGCCAGTGATTTTGGTTGTCTAAAGGATAAGTGGGCCAGATTTGAGTGCAAAAGTGGATCAGTTTTTTCAGTTTTATCTCTGGGGTCAGAGCCAAGGTGTCTAAATTATTGAGGAGGCATTTTAGTGGAGAGTCAGATGGCAAAGAGGAGGTGGCCCCCATAGTGGGAGCCAGTTGGAAGGATATATGGAGTCACGGAGCGTCCCCATGTGGCTCGAATATCCTGAGAATGGTACAAGGCACAAGAGAAACAGTCGTCACTGCATTCAAGTGTTTAGGGCCCCCGGGACCTGGAGGCTGTGGGTCACCCAGCGCCAGTCTTTGCAGATGGGCAGTCTCCGAGACTGATGACAAAAATAGACCCAAGCCAAACAGAGGGAGGGGAACTCCCCTCTACCATCTGAGTCCAGAGATATCCGAAAAGGGAGGGTGTTGAAACCCCAGAGACAACGAAGGGAGAGACCGCAATGGGAGCCCAATAGGGGTGTGTGGACTCACCAAAGAATGTCCAGTGTTGGATGCAAGCAGGGTGATTGGGAGGATGAGTCCTGGCCAGTCATGTCCTCTGGGTGGTCATGGGGTGAGTCAGAATTGGGGTCCCACCAGGATTAGTGGGGAAACCTGCCCCAAGTCATGGCACCAAATGTTGGAAATGTGGGCCCCAAAGTGACCACGTGGAGAGGAGTGATCTGGCCAAGAGATTCTTTATTGCTGGGTGGGAGAGTGAGAGAGCAGAGAGCCAAGAGAGAGAAGCAGGAGGGGCAAGGGCTTAAATACCCCTCAGTGAGACTCAGCATGATCTGATTGGTTAGGATCTTATGGTTCATGCTGACTGGAGGTTGGGGCAGAAGGAGGATTCAAGCTAGATTTGAGGCAGGACTGTGACCCTGGGAGGCAGGACCGTGACCCTGGAAAACAGAAGCTTAAGGGTGCAGTAAGAACTGAAACCTATTGGCACCATTATTGCCAACAACTACCTTTGCCATTCTCTGATAATAAATGTGCATCTTCCTCAAAGTCAGGACTTCTCAACTCTGGCATCATTAATGTTTTGGGGTTGATAAGATTTTGTAATAGGAGGGTTGTGTGACTTGAATATTTACAGATTCATGTCTTCTGCCGTATAGACAATATTCTCTTCTCAAACTGTGATGGCAAATAATGCCACTTCTGTTTTCATCCCTAGGATTTCAGACCCCATATATTTCACCTACTGGGAAGACAAGCAGGATAGAAAATTTGATTTAGTGTCTGTACTACATTATGAAGGTTAGCACACAAACACCATCCTCATAGAGCCTCTCCTCTGAGCTAGTAACAATGGTAGGTATCTTCATAAGTTTACTCTAGCTCTTGGGGTCTAGGTACTTTTGATTTGTGTGGTATGTGATGTAGTGGGGTCTTTATAAGATGGCCTTTGCTCACTGAATCTGATTACTTTGGGTTTGTGTGGTATATGATGCAGTTCATTGCTGCACCTTCTCCACCGTGAAGGGAGTTTAGCCACACTCTGCACTGGATGGTTTGGCCTTATATTGTGATTCTCCTCTTGTGCTGATCAAAATCTGCACACTATCTTTTCCTACTACTGACATCTGTACCAACATCAGGTCAGTTTAGACAAATTGGGCTGGTGGTTTCATAGACCAGATGTACTACATGCATCTTTTCTTCTTGTGACCCTATACAAAGGCAGAAAACCTCCTATGGCAACAGGTAGATTGGGCTAGATATATTGCCACCATAACCTTAAGAGGACAATCAGAAACTATGCTAAAATATTTGTTATAGGAGAATCAAGATGTAACAATTTGTCTTTTATTTTGGAGGCTCTCCTAGCATAGTTACAAACACTTAAAACCTAAACACTATGTTGAAGTGGCAGGTCCAAGGGTCTTTACATGATTTAACTACTGCTCTCCAAATCAAATGTTGTCTACCAAGATTTCTAGTATAATAGACACTTTTTATCTTTCTGGTCTAATTAGAATGCTATCAACACCATGATCCTTGTGATAGTCTGTGGGACATCTCAATGCTTGTTTTATGTCATGGGAGGGAATGTGGTTAGCATAGCCCTGAAACAAATATTGTTTCACATCATGCAAACTGTTTGTGAATTTCTTCTTTAAAGGAATACAAAATAATTCATTTCCTCCACCAAAATATCTATGCCATAGACCTGAGGCCTTATTAATCTGCTCTACTAGTGGCTCTATACTCAGTACAGTCACTTCAGTCAGTACTAGTAATTGATTGGCTTGTAGTAATCAACCAAGATCTGTCTTATTTCTACTGGGGCTAGCCCTGTCAGTGAAACAGAAATATTATAGCAATCACCCTCCAATATTTTGTATTGATGTCACTAATCTTTGCTATCTATCCTCTTTTAAATGTGATATAGTGTTTAATTGGCTATCTTGGCCATGAGGGATCAATTTTACAGATTTCCAGTTGGTCTTTTCCACAATGATAGTTCTTACTTTACCAGCCAAGGACTGAGTATAGGATTACTCCAAATACCAAGTGTATCAATTCCAATCATATACTCAAGAGTATGGGAAAATGATAACTGTGTGGGTCCATACACACAATGGGTACACTTTGAGCTGGACTTTAGTCAGGACTCCATGACTCTCCTTTCCTAAGCTGTTACCCTGCCAGAATGGATGCTTTGGATTTCTGGCTATTGATGTCAGTTCAGTCCATGTGTCTAATATTCCTTGAGATATCATTTCAAGGTGTATGGTCACATGGCTAAGTAGCCACACATCCCTTTGAGAAATGATGGAAGGAATTATTACATTATTTACTTGTTATAATATTGCAGAGTAAAGGCAGCATCTTCAATAAATGTTGCTGGAAAAATGATATCTGTGTGTAGAATACTGTAACTAGATCCATGTCTTTCATTCTGTATAAACATCAATTTAAAGTGGATCAAATGCTTTAATAAAATGCCTAGAATTTTGAAACTACTGCAGGAAAGAGTGGGGACTACACTAGAACATATAGGCATAAGTGATAACTTCCTAAATAGAACTCCAATAGCTCAGCAACTAAAAGAAAAGATTGAGAACTGGGACTACATGAAATTAAAAAGCTTCTGGACAGCAAAGAAGCTGATCACCAGACTGAAGAGGCAGCCCACAGAAAGGGTGAAAATCTTTGCCAGCTATAAATCTGACAAGGGATTAATAACCTGAATTTATAGAGAACTCAAAAAATGATACTCCTAAAGAATCAATGACCCAATGAACAAATGAACTAAACAGAGTTTTTTCAAAGGAAGAAGTCCAAATGGTCAAAAAATACTTGAAGAAATGCTCAACCTTCTAGTCATACAGGAAATGCAAATCAAAACCTTATTAAAATTCCTCCTACTCCTTTTAGAATGGCAATCATCAAGAACACAAACAACAGCAAGTGTTGGTGAGGATGCAGGGGAAAAGGAACTTTTATACACTGTTGGTGGGAATGTAAATTAGTACAAATACTATGGAAAAAACTATGGAAGCTCATCAAAAAACTAAAAATAGAACTACCATATGATCCAGCAATTCCACTCCTAGGGATAGAGCTGAAGGAATGTGAGTCAGGTTACAATAAAGACATTTGCACCCAGGCTTTCTGTAGCACTATTCACAATAGCCAAGCCATGGAAATAGCCCAGACGCCTTACAACTGATGGGTGGATTAAGAAAATGTGGTATTTATATACAATGGAATTTTATTCAGCCATGAGAAAAAATGAAATCTTGTCATTCTCAGGTAAATGGATGGAAGTGGAGAACATCATCTTAAGTGAAGTTAGCCAGGTTTAGAAAGACAAAGGTTGAATGTGGAAGATAACATCAATAAAATGCAAACATTGTCATATATACACATAAATGTAGAAAGAACATATTTCCTAAACTGGGACTGTTAGAGGAGACTAAAGAGCAGAAAAATAAGAAAAGAATAATAGAGTGAATAATAATGAATTTTATCTATGTAGGTACAAGATACAATGAAACACACTGAAAACAGTTATAGTAGAGGGTAGGCAGAAAAGCAGAAGGAACAAAAGTAGAGGAGATTGGACTGATTTAAGCACAATCTATTTACAGATAAAATACCAAGGCAAAATCCCTACTGAACAATGAACAGACACTTAAACAATGAAGGACAGCAATGCAAAAACGTCACGTTAAGGGGAGGGCACAAGCAGGGAGGGCAAATGAAGAGAGTAAAGGAGGGTGAATATGGCTAATGTATTTTCATACATGTATGAACATGGACATTGAAACCTGTTGAAGTCATTTTAAGAAAAGAAACAGAGCAGGAGGGAAAATCATGGAGGGATGAACCAAACTGGGGTGTAATATATCTATATATGGAAATAACATGGAGAAATCTCCTGTATAACTATTTAACTATAAAATGTTAAAATAAATTAATCATCTACAAATAAAAGAATAGTAAGTTAGGAGAGTTCAAGCATCATAAATCTATGCTCATCAAGAAAGTGGAGACTCCAGCATGGTGGCTTGTGCCTGCAACCCAGGCCGCTCTGGAGGCAGTGGTATGAGGACCACAGTTTGAGACCATCCCAGGGAAGTTTAGCAGAAGACCCTATCTGAAAGACAAGCTAAAAACAAAAGGACTGAGGGTATGGCTTAAATAGTAGAGTGCTTGCCTACAAAGCATGAGGCCCTGATTTTGATCCCCAGTAACACACACGCACACACACACACACAATAGTTTGGGATTTGCATTAATGTGCACATGTAAATCAATCCAACACAATAGAATCTAGTAATGGACTCAAGCCCCAAGCATATATATTTAATTAGCTTTTGACTAAAATCAGAAGCAATTTGGTGGAGAAAAAATAATCTTTTCAATAATTGATGCTGGAGCATTAGATATCTGCTACTCAAAAAAGATTATTTTCTATACCTTGAAACATTTACAAAATTGACACAAAATGGACACAAATTTATAAAAGTTCTCTTAGGCAAATATTTCTTAGCTATATTATCAAATGAATGATAAATTTAACAAGTGAGAAGTTGGACTTTTCCAAAATTTTAAAATAAATCAAAACTTCTGCACTGTGAAAATCATACAAGAGATTTTCCTCAGTGGAAGGATACCAACATGACTTGGGAGAAGGAAAAGACAAACCATACACACAGAAAGTACCTGCAAATCACATGCTTGCTAATGAACTTATAACCAGATTGTATAAAAAATACTTCTAAAACTGTTTTATCAAAAATCAAACAATGCAATTTATTTTTTTAATTTTTAACAGGTATTATTTTTGCATTTGCATACATGAGTATAAATTGTTTGCACAATAGTCATCCTCCTACCCTTTTCCACCCACCCCCCTCACATCGGTACTAACCCTCTCCTCCCAGGCCAGGCAGAACCTGTTACACACTGTTCTCTGATTTTGTAGGAGAAAAAACATAAATGATAAAACAAGAAAAATGATGTTTTGCTAGCTTGAGATAAAGATAGTTACACAGGAAGTTTCCTTGTTTTTTTACCTTGCATATGTGTAATACAGCTCCAATTGATTCCCCTCTTCCAGTCCTCTTCACTCCTCCCTAGTCTGCTTTCCATGGTGGTGCCAGCCAGTTTATAATTTTTATATTCATTCCTGTACAGTGAGCACATCAACCTCATACAAGGTTTTGGTTTCCATGCCTTGCCCTATCCCTCCCTTACACAGCCTCTCCTTAGTGTGACCCATGTCCCATAATATTGCTGCATTTGTTTTAGGTGTACAATCCGCATATAAAGGAGAACATGCTGCTTTTGGCCTTCTGAGCCTGGCTAATGTCACTTAAGGTGACATTCTCCAATTCCATCCATTTACCTGCGAATCACAAAATTTCATTTGTCTTTGTGGCTGAATACAATTCCATTGTGAATCAATACCACATTTTCATAATCCATTCATCTGTAGTGGGGCGTCTTGGCTGTTTCCATAGCTTAGCTATTGTGAATAGTGCTGCAATAAACATTGGTGTGCAGGTACATTTGTTGTTATCTGACTTACATTCCATCGGGTATATCCCTAGGACTAGTATTTCTGGTTCATATGGCAGATCTATTTCTAGTTTTTTAAGAAGCCTCCATACTATTTTCCATAGTGGTTGCATTAGCTTACATTCACACTAGCAGTGTTCCTTTTCCCCCACATCCTTGCCAGTGTTTGTTGTTGGTGGCGTTCTTGATGGTAGCTATTCTAACAGAAGTGAGATGGAATCTTAGTATAGTTTTGACTTGCATTTCCTCTATAGCCAGGGATGATGAGCATTTTTAATGTGTTTTTTAGCCATTTAAATTTCTTCCTTTCAGAAAGTTCTGTTCAGTTCAGCTGCCCATTTCTTTATTGGGTCATTGATTTGGGGGGAGTTTAGTTTTTTGAGCTCTCTGTATATTCTGGTTATCAATCCCTTACCTGATGTATAGCTACCAAGGATTTTCTTTCATTCTGTGGGTGGCATCTTCAATTTAGAGAAAATTTCTTTTGTTGTGCAGAAGCTTTTTAATTTCATGTAGTCCCATTTGTTGATCCTTTCTCTTAGTTGGTGAGCTGCTTGTGTTCTACTGAGGAAGTCCTTGCCTATGCCTATTGCTTCCAGTGTATTCCCTGCTTTTTCCTATCTAGTTTCAAGGTTTCAGGTCTCATATTAAGGTACTTAATTCACTTTGAGTTGATACTTGTATAAGGTGACAAACATGGATCTAGCTTCAGTTTTCTACAGGCAGAGATCCAATTTTCCCAGCAACATTTTGAAAAGGCTGTCTTTTCTCCATCATATTTTTTGGCACCTTTGTCAAAAATTAGATGCCCGTACCTGCATGGATTCATATCCAGGTCCTCTATTCTATTCCACTAGTCTTCATATCTCTTTTTTTACCTGTACATGATGTTTTTACTGCTATGACTCCATAATATATTTTGAAGTCAGGAACTGTGATACCTCCACCATTGTTCTTTTTACTTAATATTGCCTTGGCTCTTCGCAGTCGTTTGTGTCTCCAAATGAACTTAAGGGTTAATTTTTCAATCTCTGTGATGAAAGTCATTGGGATTTTGATGGGAATTGCATTGAAAATGTAGATTGCTTTTGGTAGTATAGCCATTTTTACTATGTTGATTCTACCAACCCATGAACATGGGAGATCTTTCTATCTTCTATAATCTTCGATTTCTTTCTTCAATGATTTGTAGTTTTCCTTGTAGAGGTCATTCATATCCTTTGTTAAGGTTATTTTTAGGTATTTGATTTTTTTTGAGAGTATTATAAATGGAATTATTTTCCTGTATTCTTTCTCAATCTTTTCATTGTTGGTGTACAGAAAGGCTACTTCTTTTGTAAGTTGATTTTGTATCCTACTATTTTCCTAAAGCTGTTCATGGTGTCTAGGAGTTCTTTTGTGGAGCTTTTGTATCTTTTAGGTATAAGATCATGTCATCTGCAAATAGGGATAGTTTGACTTCTTCTTTACCTATTTATATTTCTTTTATTTCTTCTTCTTGCCTTATTGCTCTGGCTAGGAACTCCAAGACTGTGTTGAATAGAAGTAGACATAGTGGGCACCCTTGCTTTGTCCCTGAGTTCAGGGAAAATTATTTCGGTCTTTCTCTGTTAAGTATGATGTTGGCTATAGGTTTGCATATATATCTTTATTATTTTGAAGTACATTCCTTCTATTGCCAGTTTCATCATAGCTTTTATCATGAAATTCTGTTGAATTTTTTATAAGGTTCTTTCTATATCTATTGAGATGATCATGTGGTTTTTATCTTTGCTTCTGTTAATATGCTGTATTACATTTAATGACTTGCATATGTTGAACCATCCCTGCATCCCTGGGATGAAGTCATTTTGGTCATGGTAAATGATCTTTCTGATGTGTTGTTGGATTCTGTTTGCCATTATTTTATTGAAGATTTTTGCATCAATATTCATTAAGGAGATTGGCCCTTTTTTTGGATGTATCCTTGCCTGGTTTTGGAATGAGTGTAATTCTAGCTTCATAGAATAACTTGGGAAGTGTTCCATCCCTTTCTATTTTGTGGAAAAGTTTAAGGAATGTTGGTATTAGTTCTTCTCCACAGGTCTGAAAGAATTCAACAGAGAATTCATCAGTTCCTGGACTTTTGTTTTTTGGGAGACTCTATTGCTCCTTCAATTTCATTGTGTGTTATAAATCTGTTTAGGCGATTAACATCTTCTTTGTTCAGTTTTGGATGTATCTAGAAATTTGTTCATTTCTTCAAGATTTTCCAATTGATTTGAATATAGGTTCTCAAAGTAGTCCCTGATGATTCCCTTAATTTCCTTGGTGTTTGTTGTTAGCTCTTCATTTTTGTTTTTAATTTTATTAATTTGGGTCTTTTCCTTCCTCATTCTAGTTAGATTTGCTAGAGGTTTGTCAGTCTTATTTATTTTTTCAAAGAACCAGCTTTTTGTTTCCTTGATTCTTTGTATGATTTTTTTTGGTCTCTGTTGCATTGATTTCAGCCCTTATTTTTATTATTTCTCTCCTTCTACTTGTTTTGGGTTTGTCTTATTCTTATTTTTCTAGGAAATTGAGATGATGTTTTTAATATATGCACTCATGGCTATAAACTTTCCTCTTAGGACTGCCCTTGCTGTGTCCCATAGGTTCAGATGGGTTATGTTTCCATTTTTGTTAAATTTGAGAAACTTTTTGATTTCCTCTCTTATTTCTTCTTTTACCCACTGATCATTGAGCAATGTGTTTTTAGTCTCCAATTGTTTGTGTGTTTTCCGCTGCTGCTTTTGTTGTCTAGTTCGAGTTTTATTGCATTGTGATCAGAAATAGATGCATGGGGTTATTTCAATTTTCTTATATTTGTTGAGACTTGCTTTGTGCCCTAAGATATGATCTATTTTGGAAAAAGTTACATGGGCTGCTGAGAAGAATGTATATTGTGCTGTTGCAGGGTGGAATACTCTGTAGACATCTGTCAGTTCCATTAGCTCTATGCTGTCATTTAGATCTAGGATTTCTTTGTTGATATGTTTTGGTCTGGATGATCTATCTATTGTTGATAGAGGGGTATTAAAGTCTCCCATTATCACTGTGTTGGAGTCTACATGTGGTTTTAAGTCCTTTAATGTGTGTTTAATGAGGTTGGGTGCACTGACATTGGGTGCATATAAATTGATAATTGTTATTTCCTCTTGATGTATTGCTCCTTTTATTAGTATGAAGTGACCTTCTCTATATCTTTTGAGTAATTTAAGTTTGAAGTCCACTTTATCTGATATAAGTATTGCTACTTCTGCCTGTTTTCAGGGGCCATTAGTTAGTAAATCATCTTTCAGCTTTTCACCCTAAGCCAGTGTTTGTTTCTGTCAATAAAGTGGGTCTCTTATAAACAACAGATCTTCCTTTTTAATCCAGTTTGCCAAACTGTGTCTTTTGATAGGAGAGTTGAGTCCATTACCATTCAGTGTTAGTATTGAGAGGAATGTGATGATTCCTGCCATTTAGTTGTTTTTGTTGTTTAAGGATTTGAGTGTGTGCAGCCAATTCAATGTCATGAGGTTTAGTACTTTCTGTACTTTCATGGTTATGTTTGTTTTCATCTTTTGTGTGTAGGATTCCTTTCATAATCTTCTATAGTGGTGGCTTGGTGGTCATATATTGTTTTAGTTTCTATTTATCGTGGAATACTTTTATTCTCCATCAATAATCATTTTGCTGGGCAGAGTATTCTAGGACTGAAATTGTTTTCTTTCAGTACTCAAAATATCTCACTCCATGCCCTTCTTGCTTTTGAGGTTTCAGTTGAGACGTCTGCTCAAACAATACGATTTAAAGAAAACAGGCAAACAATTTAAGCAAATACTTTTCCAAAAGTGGTTCATGATAGGCAAATCTGTATAAAAGAAAATGATATTGATGATGAAGATAAAAATAACTATAAACTTAGAAAAATAAGACCCATAAGTTAATTCTTACTGAGATAGGGTCACATAATATAGAAATATGAATTATAACTTCTAAGCTTTAAGCGAGGATCCATTACACCATTAGTCTGTATTAAATATAACTATATCCTTTCTGCTACTCCATTTAAGTTTCTTTATTCATGAGTTTTATGTTTGTGGTAGCAAAAAACAAAGCCAGGAATTGTTGGATTTAGCTAAGCATAGAGACTGATTTAATATTTGCTCTAGGAAGATATAAATGTTGTCTGCTGTTTTATAGCTTTTTAATGATATTTCTTCATTGTAAAATTGCAAAGACCATTCCTCTGATGGAGATGTAAGGAATGGGATGGAGTGCTTGTTGAAGAACCAATTAGATGGGGATAAGGAATTATGTTGAGCTGTTAGAAACCCAATGTGTCATCATTATTCATTGGACCATTTCACTTAGAAATATTATACTTCTCAGAGTTTAAAGTGGAAGTACCATGGACTGGGAGACCAGGTCCAGAGATAAGACTGAAAAGTAGGTATTACAATGGACTGAGAATCCCACTAGATGAATGAGAGTGACCAACTAGCATCCACTTGAGTTGAAGTCATAATACCTTCATTAGGCATTTAGCTCCAACAAAGGAAAGGGGCAGTCTACTTATTTGTTCAAAGCCTTCTTTGTGCTTGGCCTTAGCAGATGGGGGCATTCATTGGTGAAAGGACAGACATCTTTGTGCTCATGAGTTTACAATCTTCAGTCAGCATTTGGGATCATAAGGGTAATCCTTTTATACTTTGTCTGTTTCTTACTCTAAATCAAGTCTAGGTTGGTGGACCTTAAATTGACATCAGATCACATCATAAAAACTACAAGTCATGCAAATACAGTGAGAAATCATTTGGGTCTCCAGCCACAGAAACTCTGTCTTATTAATAAGCCTCAAGTCTCTTCCCAAGTTCTTTTTCTGGCTAAATACAACATCCAGGAAATCAGTAATCTTGGTATTAAGTCAAAAACAATTGTTAAGTGTAAGCAAACTAGTCTACCTGCAAACCCTTTCTGTGTCCTATTACTGTCTTCCATGCCAAATATCTAAAGAGCTGTAAAAACCACTCAAATTCTAAAACTTCTTATATATATCATTGAATAGAAAAAATATGCCAGAAAGAGATATTCAGATATTTCCATAGCTTCAGGGAGCTTTTTTTCTTACTTCAGTTCATGCTACACAATAAGTTAGAAATATTTTTATTTCATTTGTTTAATACTGTTACTTATTA
Source organism: Castor canadensis (assembly GCF_047511655.1). Taxonomy (NCBI): domain Eukaryota; kingdom Metazoa; phylum Chordata; class Mammalia; order Rodentia; family Castoridae; genus Castor; species Castor canadensis. Next base: position 129,549,042 of record NC_133393.1, on the reverse strand, counting down.
TTTTATTTAAATACCAAATGGGTCCCAGATTCCAACTTATTTTCTTGAGCATATTTGTAGCACAAGCTTTCTTACTCTAATCAGTTTTAAATAACTTTCCTAGAATTTTTAAGGCACTAAAAGCAAGAAATTATTTTCTGCTAAATATTTACGTATTTGCAAATGTAATATAATGGAGCTGTATTTATATTGCAGAATTAATAATATCTAGTGTACATTTACATGTGAAGCAATGTGCCAGCACTTACATACCCAATCCATTGTGCACTTTAAAAACATAGGAAAAGTATTATTGATACTTTAACTACATTAGGAAATTGAAATTCAGAAGATTTAAGAATACTGCACAAAAGCCTAAAATTATGACTCGAAAATCCTTTCTTTTAAACTCTGTACTCTATCCATTACTACACATAAAATTCCCTTATTCTCAAGGAGCTAATATTCTAAATACTTGGTTTCTTTTTAACTTGCTATTTCTATTCAGAATTTGGCCTTAGATTTGGACTATCACTAAGTTTGACTCTCCATGTGAAACAGCCCAAAAAATAACATGCATGCAGAGTCTGATGAGATTACTACTGACTTTCTTGAGTGTCTCAGAACTATTTAATGGAAAACTTTTATTTCCTATTTCACAATGAGGGTATATTCATTGTGAATAGCTTTTTATTGCACATGTCCTAAGGCAATATTCAAATTTGGTGTACCAATATAATTGCAAATATTCCAAGCTAATGCACACAAGTCTTGTTCTATTTTAGAGGAAAAACCAGGTTTGAGATGGTTGGTGAGAAAAACAAGAGGAGTGGTTGTACGCATTAACTTGCTGTATGTGAGATATGTAAAGCAAAGGTGAAAAGTGGAAATCATGAAATGGAAGGGAATGGGACCAGGTTTTCAATTTGCATTTTTCAATTTCAACCACATATAGTAGTTACCAACTAGTACAAAATTAGCTCATTTTTATTCTGGAACATCAGTAGTTTTTTGTTTGTTTGTTTTTGTTTAGTCTCTTACTTTGTCTCTATCTTTCTGAAAGAAATGAATCAGTGACATCTACATATTTCAGGGTCATAGATCCAGCTAATATTTTTGGCATGGACATTTCATAGCACTTACCTCCATATTTGGCATATGATACTAAGATCTAAACAAATAGAAATCATTATAAAAGTAAATTTATTTCATGATTTTGTGTCATTGTACCCTTGGGTAAGACCACTAGTTCTTTAAGAAGCAAGTTATGACCCTAAAATAGCATCATCCATGGAGGAGTATGCCTTGAAAAGAAAAAAAATACATACTTGATACCACTTTCTTAAATATCTGTAATATATTCTTTCTGAATGTGTTTTTATTTTTTTATATATTTTTCTTTCTTTTATTTTATTGGTTTTACATTTACTTACATGTGTATACATTGTTTGTGCCACCACCCTCCATTTCCCTCCCTCTCTGCCCACCCCCGTTCCAGGCCTGAATGTGTTTTTAAATGCTCTGTTGTGGTCATTTTATACTTTTATTTTGAAAAGGGATACATTGTTATGAATTCAAAAGAGATATGCTTTTGTCATGTACTGTATTTTCTGTTTGGAATGCTTCCTCTAGTAACAACTGAATGAATAATTTTTTTCATGCAGGGCAGAATTATTTATCATTAAGGAGAAACAGGAAGCTTACCAGTAATATGGATGAGAAAACTTTACCTAATTAGGCAAGAGACTAGCTTTCATGAAGATCAACATCCTCAGATCCTGGCAAATTAATCTCTCTTAGCAGGAACTAGAAGGAAGATGGAAAGAGGATGCCATCTTTGTCTTCCAAAAAAGTATTGTTAGCTTTGCAATGGTTGATAGAAGGGGAAATGGTGAGGAAAGGTCACCTAAGCTTCCCTTTCATTAATAGAATGAGAGTTTATTGAAGTAAAACATCAAATAGGATGTTTATTTTGCTTATCATAATTCAATACTTTGCAGAAGTTTCATACGTGTTTGTAGAAGTCAAGTTTGTGTGTATGTGTATGCGTGCCTGTATGAAGTGTGTGTGTTAAATCTGTTTTCATATTGGCTATTGGATTTCTCTCAACAGAAAGATGAACAAAAAGCATATATTTCACATTAAAACAATAGCACAACCTGATGAATTATTTCAAGGAAACAAGGTGCAAGGCACATTTTTTTGTCAAAGCAGGGTCTACAACTAGAAGGGTACTAAAAGACAATAAGGATAGAAGAAGAGTGAGAAATGAGTTTATTACAAGATACGTATTGGAAATTTCTTTAATTTCATACTTTTGGATTTGTTTCATGTTTGGATGACAGATTTAGCTGTTTGAATAAATAGTTGAAATGACTTTGTATCATTCAAAAGCCTTTAGGATAGCCATAAAGATTTGCTGCTCAGATCACCCTTTAAGGAAAACCTATCAAAAAGATGATAATAGATGACAGCCTCCAGGTGCTTTCCAGATATGCTCAACTCTGAGCCAAGGCCCTATGTTTCCCAAACACTGCTCAGCCACTGTGCATGTTAGTTGCAAGGAGCTCTTCACATTTGAGGCAGCACAGGACTCTTCAAAGAGCAATCCTTCCATGGGTGTCCTCCTAGAAGTTGAGCTTTTCTTTGAGCCCCCTTTCTCTATAGGTTTATCCTACTCAATCTTTTGACCTTCTTTTTCTCTTTTCATAGGATCCAGATCTTCACTACATTAAAAGCTTCCATTTGGATATTCTTGCTCTCATGCCTTTAATAATGGCTCACAGAGATATTATTCTCTGATATTTTCTTTTTCAAACTTCTAAATTAGTCTTAGCTTCTGCTTCCCAGAAGAACTAGTTGACACTAATTGATTCTGGAAATTGTCTTGTATATTCTTGAATAAGGTGGAGTTTTGCAAGTTGATTGTTACCCTCCATACAATGAAGATCGCTACCTACTGGTGTGAGGAGGCATGGATATTTTCTGGCATCAAATTGATAAAAATTTCATCAGTGTTGACTTTGGATAATATCTCATTGGAGGTGAGTGCCCTATGCAGGACAACATGCATTTATTTGAAATAGACTGAGGATCATACATAATAATGGAACTGGCTATAAAAAGTCAATGAATTGGATAAAAACTGTTCAGTTGCATCATGGAATAGTGAGAACTTGAGTGTTGTTAACAAATTGCTGAAATGTAAGTGTGAGAGCTAGAAAGTATCTTGGGTTGTCTATAAAGTATCTCTTATCTTTTGCAGAGAAAGAGTAGACATAGCTGGAGAGCATATTTAAGATCTGCTATTGAGGACCACTGAGCTGCAAAGATGATTGGATATTCAGTTTAAGAGTTTTCTTATGCTAAGGTTGTCTGCTTGGGAAAACAGGGACCAAAAAATGTACGATGGACACATCTAGCTGAATTCTTCTAAGCATATACAACCTGAGAGCCTACACTTCTCTTCTAAGAGCTAGACATTTTCTTATGCAAGAAGATACTTCAGAGGCAACTTCCACATAAAGTAAATGGTATATCCCTCAGGAGTTGCCCCCACCTTCTCTCTTGGCTTTCAGTCTGAAAGTTATGATTAAATTCCAACATAAGAAAGCTGGGGAATAGAAACATACTGAAATCAATAAGTGAAAAAAAAGACATAATCTTCCCATGAAGCTTTAAGAATTAGTTAGCATGTACTACTGGGTTTCAGCATAGTATGAGTGTGATCGGATTTTCAGAGTAGTTGCTTACTAGGACTAAAACTTTGGAGTGGAAAAATATAAGGATTTTTGACACTGGGAAATTCTCTCAAAACATAGATTTTAATGCCTGGGCAAAACCTCCAAAGCGTGAGCTTCTGAAGCCTGGATAAAGTCATAGTAAGTTGAAATGCCTGAATTACCATGAAGATGGCAAAGGCATAAAAGGAGTACAAAGCTCAGGGAAGGGGCAAGTTAGAGTAGAAACAATTATGTGACTCCAAGAAAGCCACCATAGTGATATATTCCATGGAAAAACCAAGATGATGCATAATTCATGAAAGCCATGAAGAATGTCCTCGTAAGACAAATACCAGAAGCACCAATATTTTCAATTATGGTCTTTTCTGAAGGGCTGACAGCAGGACGGATAGTCACAGAGCTTAGCATGTTAACAGCAGTGGAAATGATGAGTTCTGAAGAAACTGAGTTTAGAGATCAGTGCATAATTGTTGGAAAGCAAGAAGCTGCAAAGAACATAAATGACTGATAATGTTGGGGAGATAATTAAGAACCCTTAATCTCTACAGAGATTTTTTTAAAAACAGTTTGTATTCACCAGGAACCCTTTATAACATATATTTACATTTTTGCCGCCCCCCACACACCCAGAGAGCATTCCTGCCCTCTGTCATTGTATAGTTTGAAGACATTAGACCCATCAAGAAATCTCACAGGACATTGCCTTGTTCATTATATTCAAGTTTATCAAAGCAGAATGAGAAAGAAGTGTATAGCAAACTCAAAGATTTGGTGATATATGAACTCAAAGTGAGATGCAACCTACAAAGAATCAAGGACCTGCTACCTGTTAAGATTTGACGTATCACATAACCCAATGTACAGTATCAACTTCTTGAAAATAAAAGTCAAATTGACTTATTTTATATCCCTACCAAAAAGATGGAAACACTAAAGTTAATAGGCCTCTTCAAGCTCTGTAGCTGACCTGTAAGATATCTAAAAATCGTGTCTGGCCAATATTCTGTGAAACACAAAAGACTACTAGGTTTAGTGAGGCTTGGAGCAGGAAAAGGGTCTTTAGCATGATCAATCTATAGTGTAAGCAGCCCATTTGCTAGAGCTATATTATCTAGCAAACCCTGTACTGTTGACGGTACCAACTGTGGGAAAGGTGCAGTTTGGATTATATACTAGGAGCAGGTGGGAGAGTCACAACATTGACTTCTGAGGTTTGTGCTCAAGGCCATGTCCCCTACAGCAGGGAATTATAAATCTTCAAAGAAAAAGTTCCCAGCATCCTTCTGGACATTGGTAGAGATGGACTCAGACAAGTGACCGTGCATTCTTAACATCCAAATTCAGGTGAGCTCAGAAGAAATACATCATTAAATGGAAATTATACGTCTGGGGTCTAGTCAAGTAGAGCCAGAGAGTAGAAGTTAAACTTTACTAACAGAAAATCCACGCTCTCTCTATGGTGGTGGAGCCAATATCCCTTCGTCTGTGTGTATCTAAAGTCACCTGCAGGGGTTTTAATATGACCAACAGAAGCAGAAAAAAATTATGAACTTGATTTATGATATGTCAGCTTGGTATGTGGATACAAGTTGAAAATAGTGTCTGCATTATAACCACAGTCAAAAATGACTTTAAAATAAAATGGTGAGAGGAATTTTTCTAGATATGCAGACCTTCAAATCATGTTCTTGGATAACCATTTTTTAAGACACAAGAAGTGATCTGAGATAAGACTATCTATGAACTCATGGAAAGAGGCCAATAGCCTGACAAGTTGGGCAGGGAATGGACAGAAAATGATTAGAAGATCAGATCAGAGGACATCGTATGTGAGAAGATGTTGACAGATAAGTAGAGGGTGATCAAAAACTGTAAAGTTTATTTTATCACATATTAATTCCTTTTTTTATTTATGAATACTTTGTTGTTTACTGCAATCAGACGAATGTAGATAAGACCTTACATACTTAATTCGGTATGTTACCCCTGTACAAAAGGAAAAAATTAAATTTAGCATTTCTAGATAAATATGGCTATTAATTTCTGTACAATGTCAACTCAACATGATAAACTGGGATACTATAATCACATATTAGTTTTCCTTAGAAACCCATTTACCACAGGAGAGTCATAGGATAATTTTTTTTTTCAAAAAAAAGCCTCAACCTGTTGGTATTAGCCAAAACAGACACAATGAACATATCAACAGAGTGGCCAGAATGGCTGACATGGAGAACAAATCTAGGCCCAGGAGTATAAATTATTGTTCACCAAAATCATTCTAACGATTTCCATTTCTAAATATTTAATCCATAAGCAATCAAAACCAACCCTGAGTCCTTGTATGGTACTATTCCTTGAGAAGACCATTTGGCTGAAAGTTGACTAGATAGGACCCTCTTCCTCAAGAAAGAGTCATTAGTGATTTACTCCAGGAGTAGAAACCCATTCTAGGTGAATTGGTTTGCTTTTCTTGTCTATAACTCTTTAGCCACACCAATACTGGAGGCTTAAGGAGTAAATAATCTATAGGCTTAGAATTTTGCACAAGAAGTGAAAGATAGTCAATTTCACAATGAAAGAGTTATAGGTATCCATGAAGACAGGGTATGCCAATTTTATCACATACCACACCTTTTAGAAGCTGTCAACTGATAGGGCACTGGTGACCCACTAGAGGCTGAAGCTGAAGCACCAGAAAACAAAACTCTGAAAAGACCAAGCAGGCTGAGCAGACTCCCAATGCTATGGAGAGGCCTGGAGTCAGAAAAGCTGAGAACAGCAGTACCTGTGCTTGCATTGTGATGCTGACAGCATGGTTAAAACTACTGAAATTGGATATGTGACATATGCTACCAAGTATCTCTATTAGGCTCTATCCATTTTTGAGTATTTGCTGTCCACTACATTCTCCAGCATGTCCCAGACAGTAGTGGCTTCTTCAGTCTCAATTCCAGAATACAGCATGAGGAACAAGATCCAGTTGAGTTCAGTTGAACTCACCAGAGGTGAGGGAAGTTAAAGTCTTAATAAAATATATGAAAAAACTAAATGTCTATGCAATGCTACCATCTGAATGTTTGTCTCCTCCAAAATTCAGAAAATGAATTTTTCACCCCAAAGATGATAGTATTAAAAGGTGAGTCAATTGAGAGGTGATTATGTTATAAAGGAAGAACCTCATGAAAAGCATAAGTACCTTTGCAAAAGAGGACTGATTAAAAAAATGCCTCTTCCCATCTACCATGTGAGGTTATAGTGAGGAAAAGATTGTCTTTGAGGATGTAGGCCTTCACTAGCACCCAACAATGGCAACATCCATCTCTGACTATCTCCATCATTCTCTCTAGTCTCCCTCCCCTTAATAAAACAATTTCAACAGAATTCACTGTTCTATTTTCATGACAGAATACAAAGTACATTAACCATATTCACCCTCCTTCACCCTCTCCATTCACCTTCCCCTCTCCCCCAAGTACCCACCCTGTAACAGAAACTATTTTACATTCCTGTCTTCCATTATTATGTGTATATTCATTGTTTAAAGGTGTCTCACCATAGTATTTCATCCATGAATATATTGTACTGGATCATATAAGCCCCCTCTTTACCTTATCTGTCCCCCTTCCACCTACTAATCAGTGTTCAGTGCTTTTCATTACATCATCTTTCTACACAGGTGAAATGTATTTCTATACTGTCATTCTCTTTTCCTCTCCTTCCTTTCCCTAGTCCCCTCAAACAGTCCTACTATTACAGATATGTGATACATATATACATATTCAAATATATGTATGTATATATATATATACATACATATATATGTGGTCATATTTATATTTGTGTGTACATTTATCTTTTGGGTCTGTCTTCCACATATGAGAGAAAGTAAGCAACCTTTGCCTTTCTGAACCTGGATTACTTTACTTAACATGATGATCTCCAGTTCTGTCCATTTACATGCAAATAACATAATTTCATTCTTCATTTCTGAATAATACTCCATTGTGCATGTATACAACATTTTCTTAATCCATTTATCTGTTGTAGGGCATTCATCAGTTGTTTCCATAGCTTGGCTATTGTGGACAGTGAAAGAATCTCTAAATAAATGGGTGTGCAAGTATCTCTACTGTATCCTGACTTATATTCCTTCAGATATAAGCTAAGAATAGTATTGCTGGGTCTTATGATACTTCTATTTTTAGTTTTTTGGTAGCCCTCCATACTGCTTTCCACAGTGTCTATACTAATTACATTCCCATCAACAGCATGTAAGGCTTCCTTTTTTCCGCATCCTTACCATTTATTGTTGTTATTTGTATTCTTGATGATAGCCATTCTGGCTGCAGTGAGGTAAAAATCTCAATGTTGTTTTGATTTGGATCTCTTTTATGGCCAAAAATGTTGATTTGTTCATGTACTTATTGGCCATTTGTACTTTTTCCATTGAAAAGTATTCAGTTCATTTGCCCATTTATTCATTGGGTCGTTGATTGATTCTTTGGGGAGTTTAGTTTTAAGAGCTGAGGTGATATTATACCCAAAAGATCCTACAAGCTCCACGAAAAATAAACTCTTAGCTATCATAAACACTGTCAGCAAAGTAGTAGAATACAAAATCAATATACAAAAATCAGTGGCTTTTCTATAAAATGAACATATTGAAAAAGAAATTAGAAAAACAACACCAGTCACAATGCCCCCTCAGAAATAAAATATTTAGGAATAAATTTAACAAAGGAAGTAAAAGACTTCTACAATGAAAACTATAAATCACTGAGAAAAAAACTGAAGAAAACATCAGAATATGGAAAGATTGCTCATGCTCATGGATCAGCAGAATGAATATTGTGAAAATGGCTACACTACCAAAAGTAATCTAAATGTTCAGTGCAATTCCCATGAAAATTTCAGTAACATTCCCTACAGAGATTTTAAAAAAGTCAGCCCTAAAGTTTGTATGGAAGCACAAAAAACTGCAATAGCCAAAGCGATTGTGAGCAAAAAGTACATTGCAGGAGCTACTGTGATACCAGTCTTCAAACTATGCTACAAAACTGTAGCAATGAAAACAGCATGACACTGGCACAAAACAGTCATGAAGAGAAGTGGAACAGGAAAGAATAGAGGTAAATTTTCACACCCACAGCCATTTAATTTTTGACAAAGGAGCCCCAAACATACATTGCAGAAAAGACAGTCTCTGCAACAAATGCTGCTGGGAAAACCGATCGTCACACGTGGAAGACTGAAACTAGATCCATGTCTCTCCATGTCTTTAAATTGATATTTGTACAAATATCAATTTACATTGATATTTGTACAAATATCAATTTAAAGTGGATCAAAGACCTTATAATGTAAGACCTAAACTTTGACACTACTAAGGGAAGAACAGAGAAAACATTGGAACATATTGACAGAGGCAATAACTTCCTGACTAGAACTCCAATAGCTCAGAAAATAAGAGAAAAAATTGACAAATGGGACTGCATCAAACTAAAAAGCTTCTCTACAGCAAAGGAAACAGTCACTAGACCGAAAAGACAGCCTAAAGAATGGGAGAAAATCATTGGCAGATATACAACAGACAAGGAATTACTAACTAGAATACTCAGGGAGATATTTTATAGTGTATGTTACTGCATTAGGATTTGAGTAGCTCATTAACTAAGATTTGAGTTGAGGACTGCATAGATTTTTATCAAATTCTGTCTATTTTTGGTGCCAGAATAATAAAATCATCAGAAAATTTTGCTTGTTATATATAATAACATACATTTTACTTATAAAAACCATCAAAGGCATTTCAAAAACTTTAAATAAGATTCTCGTTTTTATTGTATAAATTTAAGGCATACAACACAATGTTTTGATAAGCTTCTACATTGTGAAAAGGTTATTTGACTGCTTTCATTACAGTTTTATTTGAACAGACTATGTTGCTATGTGCTGTGATATTTCCCACCTCAGAAACATTTCATAAAGAATATTCTAGGAACTTTATGCATTTAAAATAATTTTGAATATGTAATGAGTTCTTGGAAAAGCAAAAACTCATTTCAAAACTTGTTGTCTTGAGAATTTTCTTTCATTATAAACCTATTCAAAATGTATTTTCAAGAAAGGAAGCATTCATTTAAAATTAACAATAGTAAACAAGTGTTTATTTAACAATATTTTAAATTGCCAACATATAAGCTTGATTGATTATAATTTTAAGGCGATAAGGACATCTGTTCCTTTAGAGCAAACCAAAGCAGAGTAGACAGCATAGAAATTCATAGAATATTTCAACCTATTTTCCAATAAGAAATAAATTTGACAATCTTAAAAACTATTTATTACCTACATATGAAATTTGATAGCCATATTATCTATCCCCTCAATCACTAAACAATAACATAAAATGCCACTGAGTAATATGAGTAATGTATTTCTTTCCTGTAGGGACAGGTAAACTTTAACACAGTCTTGTTTTTTTCCTGTTGCTTTTATCAGATAAAAGCAGCTTTCTTAATCTCCTCCCACACTCTTTAAAAACTCGTGATCAAGGTCGGGCCATGTGTAAATACTCCTTAAGAAGTGGAGAGATGAATGATCAAGCAGAAACTGTTACTTAATGTTCTCAATGCACTTGGAATTTAAAGCTCAAAATCCACCCCAGCTGCTTGAAGTCAGCTCACACAAATTTCCCAATGTCACTGCTCCTGAGGAATTCTTCTTGGTCCTCATTTCCTTTTCTATTTTTCTTCACACAGGGTCTTTTTCCTGTCACACAAACCCTAAAATGACCAAACTATTTTTTAAAAAAAACTTTACTTGTTTTATAACTGAATATTCAATGGCCCAGAAACCCTTTAGGCATGGATAATCCAGGACAGGTGGTCACCTGAACCTAAGCCAGTTCCAATAACATTTTTCCTATTACCCAATTCAATTTTAATAGTAGAGTTTGCAGTGGTATAAGCAGGAAAAGAAAAGGAAGAAGGAATAAATGGAGAATAATGAAAGAATAAATGAAGAATAATATTCTCATTAGAATGAGTAATAATAGAGATGACTGTAAAGCAATTTGGAATAGGAGGAAGGAACAGAGACAAAATTCCACCCCATTAATGATTAGTATCCCTTTCTGGAATCTAGTTTTCTCAACTCCTCACTCTCATTAGCAACTCCCCTCACTTTTATACTTTTTTCTGAGCAGCTTCTTCTCCCCATCTTTCCCCAGCCCTTTCTCAAATTGGTAGTTGAGAATGCTGGCCCTGCAGTCAGAATACCTAGATTCTAATTCTGCTCCTACACATTGAGTGCTGTGTGCAAGTGGCTTAACATCTTTGTCCTCATAATCTCGACGAAAATAGTATCCATCTGACAGAGGAATTATGAAATGCATTAGAACATACAAAGCTGAATAATTAACTGCCATTATTACTGTTCTCCAACTGAAGAGTCTTTGGCAAAAGGATTTTAGAAGCCTGGCCACTCCCCTGACGTGCTGGCTTAGGTTCCTCACCACATGTAGCAATGTTTCATTGTATAACTGATTCTGAGTTTGAAGCAATTTACAAATAAACTCTTGGAAAAGAACCCGATCATAAGCATGAGAGTGCCTGTAGGTCAGATAAAATTTATACTGTATTTGTCATTCTCATGCTTTGTTGCTAGAGCTGATTGTATCTGAGAGAAAAAAATCTGGCATAAAATTTTTCCCATGCATTTTTAATTTATGGATTCAAAAGTTTGGAATAACATTCAAAGTCACAGATGCTTATCTGAACCAAACCCAAAATATTTTGAGGTTTTTATATCAGCTATAACCATCAGAGAACTATAGCTGAAAAAGAAAAACCTTTGCTTGAAAAACCTGAGATTTTAAAAATTATTAATCTGGAGAAAAACTATTTCTAAGATTTACAAACTATAACATATATTTGCATAGATTCAGAAATAGTTTTGTCTTAATGAAAATTGTGTTAAAAACATGAAACTAAAATAAGGGATAACCTCTCTAGAGGAATGCACTCATTGATTTCAGATAGTTATGATTTACAAAACTATAAATATTTCTAAAGAAGCCATAATTTTGAGATAAATTGTAGTTGGGCTAGGACTAGGATATTAGACATGATTTTTGGGTGCCCAGAAGTTAACTCTGGATAATTCTAGTAGTACACTAGAGTAGGCTTCATACAACCCACAATTACCTGTATAAGGGAAATAGGTAGAAATTATTGTGACAAAGGTGCTTAAATTAGTAGAGGATCAATTCTTTAAGCTAAGTAAAGTTTACTGAGAAAGGAAGGCACAACTACAGAATGACTCCAAAGAATGGAGTTCAATAAAACACTCTGAAGATGTACTAGGTAGTTTGTAGGTTTGTGGTTAAGAAAATTTACAAACAAATATTTGGGCATGAGAAATCATGAACTGAACTTTCAAAATGCTAAAATAACCACAGTGATTTCAATTTTGTACACAAAAAGAGAATGTTTTAGATTTTAGATGTAGATATGGAGGATAATAGTGGCATGAATAACCAGAAGATGAAAAACATAAAACAATAGGTTGACATAAAGCCTGACTATTGTAAGGAAGAATAGGATGCTTATTCTTAATTTAAGATGGGAATCTGAGTAAAAAGAAACAAAAGACTGATTAAGAAATAAGGGAATCTGTACCTGTGGCTGAGTTAAGACAAAATGGGAGGCAGATTGATTTAATGGATTCTTTACCATTTAATTCATTTTTAAAAAGATTTCCTCAGACAGTTTCATCTGTCTACAAGTAGTTGGTTCTTGTCTTGCTCCTAGTAGGTTGTTTGCAATGTGGACACAGCTCTAATCTGTATTTCACATTAACCTCTTGCAAGTAAACTTCCTCTATCAACATGCCACTCCCCTACACCCCACTTCATTTTATTTCCACTCAACTTGTTTTACACTGGCTTTGCATGTGCTATTTCTTCCACTTTGAACTTATTTATCTCTTCTTTCTCATTCTGAGTTATCCTTCAAGTCCCAACTTACATATGTTCTATCTGTAAACCTTTCTTTGGATTGCCTGAAGTCTTACCTGTAATCCTTCTAGCATTGTGGATATAGATTCCTCTTCAGTAGGCAATGGTGTAATTATCACCTGCTGTACAAGCATCTCTGAGTCCTTCAATCCCTGCAATGAATGGCTTACTTCTTTGCCTTCTCCAGTAGATCAGTTTCACATCAGCATAGACAGCTTCTTGTACTGTTCTGTACTTCTACCTCCTATTACAGTATCTGACATATTGTTCTGATGTAGGAGAAGGACCAAAACTTGCTCATTGAGGAGGATTCTGGTATGGAACCTGTTCTGTGCTTCATTTGTGTTACTTGTCATGGAATTAGGAAACTAGGAGTGATAGTGTATGTGCCACTCTTCATTCTGTTGTCATAGGCATTCTGTAATTATATAAGCAATTCCAATAGTGATATCACTTGAAATTAATCCAACAATATTGCATAAAAATATCCTTTTAAAATTATTAGGAACACTAATTATATAAATTAATGAGATTTACTGTAATATTCCTATGCATTCATGCAGTGTGCATTTGTTACCACCCATTCTTTCACTATGTTTATTCTGTCTGCCCTCCCCATTCCAGCACTCTTTCAAGTCCCTGGTAATCATTCTTTTGCTTTTAGGCTGACTTTTAAAAAAATTTCCATATATGAGAGAGAAAATTAAAATGTGATAGTTGTCTTCCTGGGTTTGGCTTATTTCTCTTAATATAATGTTTTGTAGCTCCATTAATTTTGTTGCAAAAGACAGGATTTAGTTCTTCTTTGTGGCTGAATAATTCTCTATTATATGAATACATAACATATTTTCTTAAGCCATTCATCTGTTAATGGGCACCTAATCTTAGTATTTCTCTTAGTTTTTGTAAATTGTGCCACAATGAAGGTGGACATGCAGTTACCTCTTTTTATGCTGACTTCATTTTCTTCGTATATATACCAAAGAGTAAGATAGCTGGATCAAATGGTAGTTCTGTTTTCCATTTTTGAAGAAAATCCATACTGGTTTTTCCATCATGGCTGTACTAATTTACATTTTCACCAATGATATATAAGAGAGTTCCTTTTTCTTTACAACCTTGCCAGAATTTTTTTTATTATAGTCATTCTAACTGAGGTGAGATGTTGTCCATTATAGCTTTTATTTGAATTTCCCTGTGGCTAATGGATGTTGATCCATTTTTCATATATTTATTGACTACTTCTATTTCTTCTTTTAAGAGATATATATTCAGATAATTTGCCCATTTTTAATTGTATTACTTATTTTCTGATTAAGGTTTTGGAATTCTTTATATAATCTTGATATTAATCCTATGTCAGATGAATCCCCATCAAGGTACCAATGACATTCTTCACAAAAGTAGAAAAAAAATCCTAAAATTCATATGAAAGTAAAAAACACTCCACATAGCCAAAGCAATCTTGAGCAAAAAGAACAAAGCTGGAGGCATCACAGTGTCTGATTTCAAGATATGCTGCATACTCACCATAATCAAAACACCATGGAGGGGCTTAGTGGCAGGGCACTTGCCTACCACATGTGAAGCCCCGGGTTCCATCCCTAGCAACACACTCCCATTTTTTGTGAAGGTTTTTTTTTTGAGATAAGGTCTAGGTGAACTATTTGCCTGGGCTGGCTTCTAACTGTAATCCTCCAGATCTCTGCCTCCTGAGTAGCTAGGATCACAGGTGTGAGCCACCAGCACCTAGCCAATTTCTTCCTAGTGTCTAGAACTATTAAAATATGAAATCCTTGTGTAACCATTAATCTCAAAATCTAATTTTCAAACCAGTATTCTTTCTAGAGCCTGTGGATCTATTTCTAAAACAAATAATAAACTATCAGTGATACAGGTAATTCTGACAAGAGGAGGTGTTTGAAACAAAATTGCTCAGGAAAGTATCGCAATGGTCAATTTTATTTTGGCAGAGGAAACAGAACCAGAACTATTTTTACCAAATCTCTCAATTTAATGTTTATATACCCTTTAAAGTGCTTATTAAGTGGAGATTAAAATAATGACAAATCCCAGGGTCTTGTGAAGAATAGCGTAAAAGTAAGAATGGCTTGGTCTATTATGCTAAATGATAACTATCTGCTCCATGACAAGACTGTACTAAAGATTAAGTAATGAATAACACAGTTGTTGGAAAATAGAAAGTGTGTCTTTTGTATGATTTAAATCCCAGATATGTAAGAAATCATTTTGTTTTACTTTTCTTCAACTAATCTACTTTTAACTCCAAAACCATTTTCCAAGAGTTTCTCTAGCCTTCCCAGAATAGAAGCAGAGATTGGGAATCTTAAATTTCCCTGAAAACAGGAAAGAGGCTGTCACCTCCCAACCAACATGGTCACATCTGATTTTCTCACGATCCGATTCCTGGTTGCTGGCAGCTCTCAGGTGATTGTATAGCAGCCTGGGGTTGGGATCTTTGGTAGGGATGGGAACCTGGGAGCGAGATGTAATCGAAGGCCATTCTGGGCTCATAACACCCAATGTTAAACTCTAGAGTCTTCCCTCCTCTCTTGCATTCACCTTGGGGGTCAGGATTCTGATTCCACTGCTCTGGGACCCACAATCAATGGGAATGTCTTCTTTAGAGGCAGATTCTCTACACACACACACAAACATGTCATTTCTTGTCTTCCCTCAATAATTACTAGAGACCTGGAAACCAAAGCCAGGAAGGCTTTCTATCTTCTGCTTTTTGTCTTAGTATATCCTTCTGTAAAAGGATGAAGAGAGTTCAACTGTTATTCCCTGCAATGGCACGTGCGAGTGCAAAATGGAAGGGAAGCAAGAGAGAAATGGAAAGAATTACAATGTTTTAAAAACATATGTTTTATACCAGAGATAATTTAAGGCTTTATTATAGTGATGATCAGTGATGGAAAGAGAGCCACTTTGGCTTCCTGTGGACATTTTAGCCCTCTAGGAAGGTGAGGAAGATGACTTCCTTCAGACATTTGACTACAGTCTCAGAGTGGCACTGGCTGGTGGGAGATGTTGCTTTCCTTTTTGTACTTCTTCTTTACTTACTGAGCATTCTGATAATGGCACAGAGGCAGTTGGGGTTTGAGCAACCAAGAAGCATGACAGGTGCAAGGAGACAGGCAAGTTATGTATCTTACAGTACTGGCCTTGTCACTGCCACCACCCCATCCTACCTCTAACCTATCCACCAAACTCCTTCATAGACAGCTGCAGCTACACATTTGGTGATGAGTTCCTTTAACTGGCTCTAGGCCAGCATTACAGCAAGGAACAGAGCTCACATTCTTTGTAGACATTGCATGTTGAAAACTACATATACACAGCCTTCCGGGAATGTAGTTGTTTATGAACATAGTTGCTGGGTAGATTTTTCTCTTTTTTTCCCCTCTTTTTTGCCCTTCCTATTATTTTCAATGGTAACTACTATAAACTGGCTGTAATAAAAAAAAAAAAAAGATCCTACCATTCCAGTTTTTGTGTGGTTTTCTAGGTGAACACTCTAGTAGAGTTTTCTACTGTACCCTGCAGTCCCTCCTCTATTATTGGCCCCAAATGTTTGTTGGCAATAATAATTAATAAAATCAATATTTAATAACAGATTGTGCATTGTTCTTGAACATGTAACATGTATTATGCCTTTATTATAACTGATTACACAGTAAAAATGTGATTCCATTTTACTAAAATGTTTGGTTTTTCTTAGGTCTTGTGTACCACACCAGCAGTAAAGGTTAAGATTTGAAATCTCCTCCTATTACTAAGGTTTAATCAAAAATTTAAAAACATTTCATTTTCTAATCACTTATGAAAGTTATAGTCAAGAAAAAAATGTGTTGAATTCATAGTTGTATGGAGAAGAGCAGGTAAACAATTTGTTATCTGTGATTTTTTTTTCTTTTTTTTTTGTCAATAGTGTTCTGGATTTGGTAACACAGGTTTCTTAGGTAAGAGATTAAAGTGTGTGTCTGTGTGAATTTCCTAAAATGGAGATTACAAAGCATCACTGTCATATTTTAATTATCAGTCGTACAATAAAGTCAGTAGAAAGCCATGGAATGACTTATGAGCTCTTATATGTTATGTAACATTTCTAGGTTACTGTAGCAACATTTTGTATTTTATGGGATTTCAGTTCCATATGAAGTAATGTGTTGTTATGGGATGCTTTGTCCCATAAGCGATGAGCATAAGCCATGCTGAAGGTTTTCAGTGATTCCCCACTCCCTTTTGTCCTACCTGAAAGGCACCTACCAAGTTCATTTTCTCCTTTCATTTCAGATTAAAAGAATGCACAGAAGAGGTTTGTCCACTGTGCAACAGTGACCCCTGGAGGCTAAATGCCTTGAAAGTGTCCAAAACAGAAAGCTCAGCGCCTTTTTCCAATCAAGCCTTGTTTTCCTTATTTGGAGAGCTATCGCAGCATTATTCAAGAACTGTTACTTTGAGAACGTGGGATGTTTTTAATGCCCAGAATCCAAAGTTTCGGAAGCTCTACTACGTACAATCAAAGGCACATAAGTCTTTGTTTTCTCTTTGTGAAATTTAAACCAATGGTGGACGAGATGCTTTCCATTCACCAGCAAATCAGCATAATAACAAATTTGTTCAGAGTCGAAATACAAGGCCTTTGATTGCTTTTTGTTTAGAAAAAGGAAGGCGCTTGAAAAAAATAAGTTAAAAATCTCAGGAAGAAAGAAGAAAAAATCCTAGATCGTTTTCTTTTTAGGCTTGAAAATGTTTGCAGCTCAGGCACCGGGATGATTCATATCATGAAAGTCAGCGCGGCATTTATTTTGTACATTTCACTAGCCCGCTTTGTTCTGCTTCAAACCTTTCAGGAGGCTGAAATGCATTATTACCTTGTTAAATCTCAACCAAAATCATTTCTACAGCCTGAAGCTGTTTCGACGTGGGTTGAGCATCTCACACACAAAAGAATTGCTTTCGTTCCCAGAAGCTCTCATTGGCTGAATGGCCTTTGTTCTGGGCCAATCAGAAGCTAGTTGTTAGGGTTGGCTGGCTATTTTTAGCCTACCACACAAAAACACTTGGTCTTGGAGCCACTAGGCAGGAGAATGAAAAGTCCCCATAGTAAAAGCGAACAGCTGAATGCATTTTGGATGTCACGGCGTGTTTGACATTTTCTGTTTAATTCTTCGTACACTGTTAGATTAGCATGTGTTTTTCGTAAACAGTAAACTTAGAAATAGAGCTCTCAATTCTGAATTACCGTTTAGTAAAGAGGTAGAAAGTCTAAGAAATAGTAGTTTCCTTTTATCCAAAAGAAATGCATCATCTGTGTACTTATTTCACAAACACAAATGCCAGTTACTATATAAAGAATATCAAGAATCCAAATGTAAAAATCCAAATAATTTTTGTAAATTTTCATTTTGAGTTAGTAGAAACTTCCAGTGACTTGCATGTCATGAATTATTGTCATGAAGTTATCTTTTGCCTTTGCCCTTTAAATATGTATGTAATTGTACAAACGCGTTACATATGATGTGTAGCAATTAAAATCATAAATATTCGGTGTGGTCATATATGCTGAGATAAGTAATTTTTTGGAGCATGTTCTTTCATTTAAGTTATTACTCAGAGAGCAAAAGAAATATTTTTCCCAAATGCACTTAAAGTAATAAGGCATAGAAACATACAATTTGTTAATTATCCAGTATTCACAGAAAAAGAAAGTTGCCAAATGGGAAATGTCAGGACCTAGATTTTGACTTTTTCCCTTAGCAATCTATTTAACAGGACCAAATGGAGAAAGAGCCAGGTTGAACCAAAATTTTATAACATAAAGGAATTTTATTGGCAGGAAGGGAGACCTCTTCATGAAAAACAATAAAAGACCAAATTTATGCCTAGTTCTTAAAACATGTTTTACTTTGTGAATTTTACCAATATTCACTATATAAGGTTGAGAAAATGACCTCACTTATTAGTATTTGTTAATTTTAAGAAAAATTCCCTTTTACTATTTTTTGCAAGCCATGGGGATGTCATTTGACATGCTAGCAGGAAATTTGGGCCATGGATATACTGAAAAAACTTGGAAACTTTAAGAAAGAGAAGTTATTCAAGACCTCATCCTAGTCCAGGCACCCAGTGGCTCATGCTTGCAATCCTAGCTACTTGGGAGACTGAAATCAGAAGAATTGAGATTTCAGGACAGCCTGGACAAAAAAGGTTAGGGAGACTCCATCTCAACAGGAAAATTCCTGGGTATGGTAGTGTATACCTCTCATACCAGTTACTGCAGAAAACATAAAATAGGAGATCCTGGCTGGCCTGGGAAAAAAAGAGAAAACTTATCTCCAAAATAGCCAGAGCAAAATGATTGAATTCAAATCTAGTACTTCACTTGGGGAGGAAGTGTCTTTTTCTTTCCAACATCAATTTGGTGCACACTGGGACAGATTTGAAGGAGTTATGTAATGGCTTGCAGAAATTAAACCACTGCAATTTTTTTAATTCAAGACCTCCATTTTACTTTCTCACTTTCCTGTGCCAGGTGTTTTTGCTCCTGACTTAGCCATCTGAGCAATTCTTTAGTTTTATGCTTGTTTGTTTACAAAACATACATCATAGTAATAAAAATATGACAATACTGCTTGTTTCTAGTTCTATGTGTTTAAACTCCTTGAAGGAAAAATAAATTAAATAAATGGGGTTTGGCATTCCTTTTATGTCTTAAATTCTCTCTCTAACATTTGGTGAATCTTAAACCTGCATCGTGTGCATTTTGCTTTTGGGGGGAACTGAGACACTTGTGAGAAGAAAAACATGCAAATGTCACTTGGCTGCATTTCCATGAGAGTGGTGACCCAAAAAGGGAAAGGGTTCTTCTAGGTCCCTAACAGATAAAGGAGATACAGAGTGACTACAAACACTAAAATTTAGATTGAATCTTTTTTTGAAAAAACTATCTACAAACTATCTTGTTACTGTAGTAGTAGTTGGAAAAACCACATGCTTACTAAATAATAATTATTCCAATGTTAATGGGGAAACTGGGAAATGTTTGGAATTAATGAACTTCAGTACTCATACCCACAAATTTATAGAAGTCATAAACCAGACAAAATTATAACAAGGCTAAATTACAGGCCTTTTGTGGTGAAGTAGATATTTTTTTAGAAGTAACAGTTTGCTGTGTAGTTGGCAAAACTGTGAAGGAAGCCAGGTGTGTAATGAGTACCTCTGGCATCTCCTGCCCTGCTTCAAGTTTTGTATCTGAGCAGCCTCCTGACCTCAAGTTGCCCCCCACTTCCCCAACCCCCCTCCAACTCCCCAACTCAGAGTGAATCCATAGGATCTTTCTCTCTTTCTATAGATTAAATTAAAAACATGACAGCCTTTTCTAAAACTATTCATTGTGTGTGTTACAGTGCCACAGAGCACAAGAATGTAGAGTGCCTTAACATGCCACAGAACACATCCATTGTGTTCCTAGGCTGTCATCTTTTAAATATGATTCATTTGTGGCTCCATAGAAAATCTCTTGTGTAAATCACATTAACTTTGTTGAGCCCATTACACAGAATGTCAGTATATAAATATTCTTCTAGGCTTTATAAACTGCCTGTCACTTGTCTCTTGGCCTGTTTTTATCTTGTGGATGATTCACTGTTGGACAAACCACTTGTGCAATATTGATTTGAAAACCTTAAAACATAAGAAGAAAACTAGAATAATATACAAAGATTACCAGATTAGTAATAGTCAAAGGACATTCTAAAAATATTTGAGGACCTTTTAGGAAATCAAAATCTTTAATGACATAAGGGTATGAGAAGTTATTAAGGTGAAGACTGAGGGGAAGATTTAAGTGGGAGGATAACTATGCAAGAGTGACTGATATTTGTAAATTTTCATGTTCAAATTGAATTGAAACAACAGCAACAATTTTAAAACAAACCATCTAAGTCAAATGTTTATCTAGAATAAGCTAGTTTGGAGAAATGAAAATTTTATTGTGACAAACAATTCAAGACCAAGTAAAAATCATTACAATTTTTATAATTATGAAATAAGTTATGGCTAATCATAAACAAAAAGGAAATATGAAAACTAAAAATAAAACTGGAGCATGAAACTGGAATTTATACTGCCTTAATTTTTCTGGCTTTTTATAAATAGATAAAAGTAGTATTGTTCATTGTTAATAGCTATTCTAAAATATGCTTCCCAAATAGGAAAATAATTGTATTTACACTATACTGTAAGGATAAACTCAAAGATGTTTTTGAAATTAGATACTTGAAAGTGTAATAAGAGATGTCAGAATAATACAATAAAATTCAAATGTTCCTTGTATTTTTAATAAAGCCCATTAACAAATATTATTTTAGTGCTTACACTAAGAAAAAAATGCTTAGTGGACTCACATAAAGAACCTGAGAAAACATAGATGAGGCAAAAAACCTAAAACAATTTTAACATGTGTTTGATAAGCATATTATTTTAGCAAAATTTTGGAATCTATAAATACTACCTAAATATTCCTTTTCACTGGCATCTAAAATCATTAGTCATGTTATAATTCATCATAGAGTTAGATGCCTAATAATTCATAAGGGGGTGGGGCTGGGTGTTGGTAACAAAACTATAAATTTTTTAGACATAGAAGATTACAAAGCTCTTAAGTAATATGCCCAGAATAAGTGAGCAGAAAGAAGCAGCATAAAATGGCACTGTTAGTCTTCATCATAGTGCCTGCCTGAGGGGTCTTATTTATAGTTGACCCTTCTAGTGGTCTTTCTTCTTTCATGAATCTTGAAAGCCTCTGTAATTCCTAAGTGAGGATGATTTGTTGGTAACTTCTGACAGAACTACAAAAGAATGCTTTTAAACATCCATTTAAAACATAAGACCATAAGAAAAAATGCTGGGAAAATCTCTTATACTTTTTTTGTGGGGGTGGAGTGGGCTGGGCAGCTGGAACACCTCTGGCCTTCCTTGTATGGAGTCTTTAAAAGTAGAGCAACTGTAGTTTGTTTAATGAGTCTGGTTTCTGTTTGGATGTGAGTGCTAATGTCCATGGCAGGGTCAAGCTTTTTCCTTCTTTACTTACTGAAATGTCAATGTTACTTTTTTCACTAAAATGATAAAATAGGTGATTGAATATTTTATAGAGCCCTTCAGATCATGGCCAGTGCCTGTGGTGCCCAGTGCATCTGTCAAATGGACATTTGCACTGTTTAGTAAATAACCCTTGAAAAGAAGCATCCATTCTGGCTTCTCCAAGACCTCATAGCTTTGGTGTCCAGATGTTGGCTGAGATGGGCCACTGAGGTCAGTATGGGAAAAGGAGTCATGATGCTTTGAGGAGGACCCTGTATTAGACTTCATGTCAGTAGCAAAACACAACCCAAATTGATGATGGATGTGGTGGCTTGGAAGCTGTAGTTACTTTGTCACTGTTTAAAAACGTTATTCTTCACACAGTGGGTATTCCCCCATTAACCTTTGGGACTGCATCTCCATAAAACTCATCCTGAACTTACTGTAAATTTTCCTATATATGTAATCATTGATATCAACGTATAATGAGACATTACAGAAAAGTGGACAGAAGAATATTTTTTGAAAGAAAATAGATACAAAATGTGAGCATTCAACATGCTAATGACTAAGAAATGCAGGACATTTGTGTTGATCTCTAGCTTTTTCATTGTATATAAGAATTTATAGGACAGACATAGAGATAAGGGATCTGGAAGAGAAATCAAATACCCCTAGTCCAATAAATTGTAGTACTCTTCTCTTCATCTTTCTTTCTTAATTTAATATTCAAAAATTGGATTTCAATTCATAAGTTCTACTGGCACCACCAATATATTCATATTAATAGTGCAAGGTTAATGTAATCACCCAAGCTGGAGACCAAAGGAGGAAGATTACTCAGAGAAGTTATCACCAACTCTTAGAAGGATTTTTTCTTTTATTGCTGCTATAAAGAAGAAAAGGCTGAATCCACCAGATATTGGCATAGCCTCTGATGAAGTTAACCTAGTTAACTCATGCAGTAAGAATGATCATAGATCACAAAGACCATGTGAGGAAGTGATCACAGGATTTTCCCACAAGAGGTGTGGATGTGAGGATGTTTCAAAACAAGCCCTGTGGTCTATGTGCTCCATCATGGTTTAAGCCCTTGGATAGAAAGGAGAATTTGGAGAACCACACAGAAGTGCATATTTGTTTGAAACTCCTTTCACTTACTTTAAACTGTCATAGGTATATTCTTTATAGTTATTGATTCATTTAGTAGTGAAATATCATGTAAAGATGAAAAGACCACTTGCTAATAACCTTGAGAGTTAATTATGGATAAGGTATAGATTAATGTGCTGATGTTTTATTGAACACGTTTGCCATGTAATTGGAGTATTGAAGTCAGATATTTAAGTCAGAAAAGACATTATAAAGTTTCTGAGCTTACTGAAGGGTAAGTAGACACTTAATAGAGGAACGAGATGGTTAAGTGGGGATACAGAGAACAATCCTGGCAGAGGAAACCACATGTGCAAAGGCACAGAAGAAAAACATGCATAGAAAATAATTTAATAGGTCTGTTTAGTGGCAGGAAGTGAAAACAGCATAAAACAAAACCAGATAGTAAGATGGGCCAGATCATAAAAACCCTCATGTGGGATACTATAAATAGAGTGACCATAGGCTGTCTAAACCAGGGCACTTTTGAGACAGATAGAGCTGCTGTTAATAATTGTCTTGATGAGACCAGAGTTTTGGACCCCAGAACAAATTCCTGGGATGCCACATGTCAGGTCAACACACTTGCTCCTATACACTAAATTAAGGGACATAGCAAAGGTCAGAGAGAGGAAACAAAGCCTAGGACATGCTGTGGGAAGAGACAAAGTCAGCACTCTGTCCATCTTCAGCCAACTTTGGAATGCAGACATGAGTTTTAGATTTAAAAAGATGAAGAATTAAGACAGGGAGAAAAAAGGGTATGAATAATTAAACAGTCCCACTCACAGGTGGTCAGATTGGTCCGATGGGGCCTGGTTGACCAGTATCTCAGTCCTTGTTCTTCAAGGGTTCCAGAGAAGTTGTTATCACTGTTATCACTTGAGGGGAGCAATCTGTTTTCAAACCATGATTATTCCTGCTCGAGGTGCAGCCTCATCACTATAGGTAATTGTCCTCATTTAAAGGCTGATCTATCCTGCAAGGATCCAATGTTCTTTACAGGTAGTTTTGGTTCCTTATCATAAAGATGATTTCACGGTGGCTGTAGGAGAGAATGGCTCAGAACAAAGGACAACAGTTATAAAATGGAGATAGCTTTTCTCCTCTTTTTAGTTAATTTGTGGGTCCAAGTGAGGAGTCGGTGCTTTTCAGCAAAAGCAGTTTAAGTATCTCTTACACTGACAGCCGTTATAGTGGAACACACCTATAATCCCTGCACTCAGGAATGCTGAGGCAAAAGGATTATGAATTTGAGGCCAGTTTGGGGCTACCTAGTGAGTTTCAGGCAAGCCTAGACTACCTAGCAAGACCCTGTCTCAAAAGCAAAAATAGCTTACCCTAACAAAGGTATAAGTGATGAATGTCCTTATTAGACTGAGCTATAACATAATATTTACCTAACTGTATGCAATGGGCTCATGAAGAAAGTGAATGATACTAGGCACCATCTTTAGCTTGATGCTGGCATCAAGACTGGATTTGACTTCCAGACGGTAATAACCAGAAAGAAGTTTTTCTTTCAAAGTTATGAAACTGAGAGCCCAACTTTTCCTGGGTGGAAATTCATAAGAGGTCCCTTTAACCTTGTCTTACTCTTTTTGGGCTCCTATTTTAAAAAATACCATAAACTTAGTGGCTTATGTACAAAAGAATTTTTTTCCCATTTCTGGAGGCTGGGAAGTCTAAGATCAAGGTCCAGTATATTCAGTACCTGATGAAGACCTGCTTCATGGCCCATGGTCCAGTTGGTTTATTTAAAACTCCTTTTACATAGTAGGAGGGGTGAGGGACGTCTCTGAGGTCTCCTTCATGATGGTACTAATCCCCACTCATGAGGGCTCCTCTATTATACCATCACCCTGGGGGTTAGGATTTCAGCATTTGAATTTGGGGAACATGTTCATTGATGTTCCAGAGGGGATCCTGCTTTGCTCTTTTCAGTCATAGAAACATAAAGTGTTGGTGAGCTAGTAGTCAGTAAAATAGAGCTCACTACCCAAATGCCTTGCCCTTATATGAAAGCCAAAGAAATATTGGAAAGAGAAGTGTTGGGGATCTGGTGAGTCATAATTTCTCTTCTCTTTCCTTCTCTCTCTGTTTCTCTGTCTGTCTCTCTCAGTCTCTCTCTCTCCTCTCTCTCTCTCTCTCTCTCTCTCTCTCTCTGTCTCAGAGCACTGAATCTTGCGTAACTGCCGTTCAGTCAGTGAAGTGCAGCCCACTGGGTCCCTGTATGGTTACTGCTTCCAGTAGTAAAGGGTTGATGGGTCCATGAGGCAGGGAGGCTTGGGAGCTGCAGGGAACATTAACACTTTAGGAAAATCACTCTTGAAAAGTTCTGAATACAGTGTTTCAGGACATTGCCACAGCCTGTGCAAACATCTTTCACTTTTATTTCTTTCCTCTCCTAAACTCTGGTGTGCTGCTTCAGGTTTTACCAAAGAAGAAATAATGGGTCTTGAAGGTTTCTCTGTTCTTTATTTGCTTTCTGGCTCCCTTCTGTGTTCATTAGATAATGACCAGTTTTCCTAATGCTTCATTTTCACATCTTATTTCACATTTCTTCTTTCTAGCTATATATTTGACAGTTCCCTTAGGCAAAATAATCCTAGCGAAAGTTCTGGTAAAATAGTTTTGTATATGTGTCAAATCAGAATAAACATCATCATGATTTTAGACATTTAGTCCTTTCTAAATGAATATCAACTCCCCAGTTTATGTATTTTAAGTTAGGTTTGGTACAACAAAATCTTTTTTAAGCATACTCTTATTCTAACAATGTATTCTATATAAACAATTCCCATTTTCATTCATTTATATATTTGTGATTATATGTTGAATCCTTGTAGTCTTGGCCCTGACTAAAATACTGGGTGCACAAAAGTTTGAAAGACAAAATCCTTGCCCTTAAAGAGTTTGCAACTTATTATTGGTGAGATGGATGAGATTAATTGAAATAAATAGATTATTTGCTGATAAAGGTAAATTTCTAAAGATGGTTCCAGTATGAACATCATCTGTGTTACATGGTAAATTGTTAATGCAAATTCTTAAGCCCACCTCAAATCTATTGAGCCAAAAACTGTATTGTGAGCCAGAAGACTGTTTAATGAGCTTTCTGCATAAGCATGATGCTTGCTCATGGCTTACAACCACTGAATTGCAGTATGATAGAAGATGACTGTTGGGTGGTATCATAGGACGTGTAAAAAATGCTCTCTTTGGGGTTAGAGAAAATTTCTCAAAGAAGTTATATCTAAGTGGAGGATTGAAGGATTAATAGGAATTGATCAGGCAAGGGGAAGGTAGAGGTGGAAAGAAATTAGAGCAGTACTGAATCAAGCTAGAGGGAAACATAGCAGAGCTCCTTTAGAATTGAAAAGTACAGAGAGGCCGGAACCTTGATCTTGGGCTTCTAGCTTCCTGAACTGTGAGACAATAAATTTCCGTCATTTGAATTACCCAGTCTGTGGTGTTTTGTTATGGCAGCCATAGCAAACCAAGGCACCATTCTCCTGAGTGGAGTCTAAATTTGAGTTCACAAATGTTTTCTGGGTTTTTCTTCCTGTTGACTTCCTCGCTATCTGCTTTAATAAATCTCTGGAGGCTTTCTAATGTCACACTGTCAACTGTGCCTCTTTCCTTATTCACATTATGTTAACTTGCTAGACTTCCTGACATAAAAAAAAAAAAAAAACCTACTGGTCACCTGTCAGCAGCTGTGCTTTCACTATGCTGTTGTCTGTAGATGTGATGAATGGTTGAACTTTGCTCCTTATAAGACATGTAACAATTTCTACCCTAAACCATCACTGTTCCAAGTTCATCTAGTTTTCTGAGCTCACAAAGCCTTATTCTCATGACATGTGAGTCTCAGGAAGAAATCTGAGAGTATGAAGGGAGAGAAAGAGCAAACTAGTCATGCAGATTGTTACAGGTCAAATAAAAAAAAAACCCAGATATGTGAATAGCTTATTTTGTTAAATCCCTCAATTTCATTTAAACAAAATTGAAAGTTTTACTGTAGATTATTTGAAATATAGAAGATTCCACAGTAAGTTAGATGTGGGTCTAAAACATAATGTATAAAAACAATTTTAAAAATTGGTTCTTAGGTAGATCAGAGCTGGTTTGCTATACTGATGGGGAAAGGCAAGGACAACTTCATACAACAGATGATGAATGGGCTGGGTTATAAAGCTAAATAGGAGGCATTTGTGAATAAAGCAAGAAACATTTACAAAAGAATCTGAGGTTCAGATACTGTAGGTTGAAACCACTTGGGAACAGCTAGATGTTTATACAGGCTAATCACCTTCTCTCCCTCTACATCTTGCTTGGTGCCCCTAGGAGACTGGTAACTGAAAATAATGGGTTCACATCTTGGTGAGTGCAAAGCCATGAAGCACAACGATGAATTAAAAGAATGGAGTAAGATTTATTACTGCAGAGGATAAGGAGGGCACTGGGGTTATTTCAAAAGCAATGTTGTCCTCAAAGAAAGAACACATAGAGATCTTATATGAAAGCCCTGTGCATATACATACAGGAAAGCACATTAGGATGGGTACATTTCTGAGCATGCCCACTTTATGGTATAGGTTTCTAAGTATG
Organism: Castor canadensis; assembly: GCF_047511655.1. Classification (NCBI taxonomy): domain Eukaryota; kingdom Metazoa; phylum Chordata; class Mammalia; order Rodentia; family Castoridae; genus Castor; species Castor canadensis. The sequence continues at coordinate 129,521,418 of NC_133393.1, read as the reverse complement.
CTCAGTTTGAGGTAACAGTTCAAAAAAGGAAGTGGTAAGACACATCTCTGGGTCTGCTTAAGATCTTAGAACACATGTTCAAAAGGAAAGATGACCAGTATGAGCACTTCTGGGTATGTTTAGTGTAATATTGTAATGAACCAACTTTGTTCTTGTTGTCTAAAGGAATTCATTGGAATGACTTGGTGACCTTGGTTAGTCTTCATAATTTTCTCCGAAAGAGTTTTAACTGAAACAGCAGCAAAAAGAAGAACTTTAAAGGTATATCAACAGTCTTTTAAAAGAGTGATGGCTTCCTTTGCACCCCTTGAAGGATAAGGAGTTTTCTACTAAAGGTACTTGCCTCACTTAGCAGCTAACTGAATTCATTTGGCACCACATTATTCTTACCTTTCCTCTCCTGTTTGGAATCCATCAATGGAGACACTAGGCATCACCAGCACATTTAAAATTGGAACTTAAGATCAGAGACTTAGCCCGCTGGCTTTCTCCCTGCTAGGTAACTGCCAGGTACCTCTGTTTACCTGCCAAAAGCTTTAGTTTCTACCAGGCAACCCTGAATTTCTTAGGCTTTGGCATTTGCTTCTTCCCTTCCCCTTTGGGTCTGAGCATGGTAAAATCTCCTCACTGATGCTAGCCCCACTGCACTGCACCATAATTTTTTGGGTTCTTTTCACCTTGTCTGCATTTGAGTAGCTAGACGGTCCTTTGTAAACTTCACTCAGTTATCCCAGTTAGTACACCATCTGCATTCAGATTGTACCTTGATTAATACATTTCCACAACTGAGGAAATATCAAAAGATCATTGGAATTAGTGCCTGAGTAATAATCACAAGCCATATTTAATTAAGTTTTTCATCTTTCCTCTAATAATTTCTTCTCAATTGAGAATGTATTTTTAATATTATCAAGGATATGCCAAATGATTCAAAAATTGCCTTTGGAAGAAAAGGAATCTTTAAGTTGAGGAAATCATTTCATTTCAAAATTTTCTATTGCCATATGGTAGACCTCATATCCATTAATCTATAAGACACTTCACAAATCATCTGTCATCACTTAGTTTTGCCAAAAGCTAGCACATGGTCAAAACGTGCTAGCTAGCTCACTAGAAATTATCTGTATATCCATCCATCCATCTATCTATCCATCTATCCATCTATCAAGATGCAAACTTGTATATCTTTCTGTCTGTATATACACATACAGGTAGACATCTTAATATCTTTTGCATGAGAATCTTTGGGGATGCATCTACATTTTTTAAATTATTGTTTTAAGTTCCTTGGCTTATAGTTCTCATTTAACTGCTGGATAAACTAAGGACTACAGAGGTTCTGTAACTTTTCTAAGCTCAGGCAAGATGCAGACAATCAGAGTAACAGCCACTTCCCCTATTCCCTGTAGTTGAGAGTAAAGAAAACTGAGAAATAGAGAAAGCAATAGAAGCTTTAGAGAGATAGTTGATGCCCTCATTTTGAAAAGCTTAAAACTGAACAAAAATTAGGAAAAACAAGGTTGTCTTTCCAAATTCTCAAACTTATACATTCATATCATTCTCTGATACTTGCTCAGATGCTACAACTCTTATCTGTTTGGTATGTACCTTTCAGTTCAGTTGTTTCTAAGGACGATGTGCTAGCTAGTGAGTCCCTGCTTCTATTTACACAGTAGGAATGCAATTGTGCAGAAAGGACTCAGTGTTCTGATAAGCAATGGAAATAGTCATTTCATAAATCAGATAGTAAACTTAAGCCATTGTTTTGAAGTATCAATGTATGTTTTCCAACTCATTTCCTAATGAGAGACATCTTGCCAAAACCCTCCAAGAAGTTAAACAATACATGGATAGGAGAAAACCAGAGTCTGAAGACAACCAACAGATTAAATATTTCCAACCAGAAAATCACACAAAATCATTTCTTTTATAAAGATATTCTTTTACCATCATCCTTCTGACAAGAAGAAATTAATATATAAGTATATGCTCTCTCCATCTACAAAGTAAGAATAAGATAGAAAAGGAGAAATAGCCCATTTATTTTAGCTTGGATGAATCTCTTTGATCTTTTATAACTGAAAGTTTATTAGTTTATTTACATTCTCAATTATGTAAAACCTAAATAAGAAGATTCTTCAATAGTAAAATCTGAGTTAGAGTTAACCAATTTCTCTTGTTTTTAGCTTAGTTTCTCTATTAATTTAAATGTTGGAACATGGTTGAGCACTAAGAAAAATTGGGCTGAGATTCTCCAGGGCAAGCAAGGTCACTCTACCTTTGACCAGTGTCGTGAGTAATCTGACATGCCCTCCATTAGTAAGAATCAACATTTTTCTGATCAGTTGGGGCCAACATTATTATCCATCCCAAAGTTGCTTCATCCTTCCCAGAAGTCTCCTCTACATCCTAAGTTAGAAACACCTTTGATGGGTTTCCCAGGTTCCCTACTAACTTCAGAACTTATTTATATGGACCGCTCTTTCTGGAATTGGTAACATCAATGCAACGATGCATCTTGGATGTTAGGGCAATAGTTTCAATTGTATGCTGTATTAGCTTAAGGAAGATAGACAAATATGATAAAATACTTGGATAATATTTGCCAATGAATTATTCTTTACATTTAGTTGTCTGGTGATATTTAAGAACACATTTTCACTTAGTAGGAAAACAGTATAGAAACTGTAAATCATGTAATTTAATATGTTAAGACCTTAATTCCTCTCATTTAATTTTCTCATTCTTTGCAGGTTTGAAGTTTCATTCTTTGAAATCATATGAGTCTTAATAATTTTTGATTTGCTCTAAGCAATATTCACTTTTAGTTGTATAATTTAAAGAGGACTTTTGAACTCTAAAATCTTTTATAGTTTATCAATAGAGGTTAACATATTGTGTAAACCACCATACTTCAAAAAATGAAAAAATCCATATGTGTATATTGGATCCTTGTGACTTTTATTTGGAAGTTTTGATTAAAAATCACCTTATTGGCCACTTATTGTCACCGTTGTTCTCTCCAAACACTTGGGAAGCAGGAGGTTTAAAAGGGGAGAAGTGTATATAAAGAAAGTATTTTTCACTAACACTATTATTCTTAACAACATTGAGAAAATTAATGAGCTATTTTTTATGGTAAATTTATTTTCTATGACATTATTGTACTGTGATAAATGTAACGAAATACTTTGAACAGAACACATTCATATTGGTTTAAAATTTTTCCATTTTCAGAGGACAAAAATACATTTTAAAGTGTTTTAGCAATCTTAATTTTTCTTTTATTTTGGTTTGGTTTGGTTTGGTAGTACTGGAGATTGAACTCAGAGCCTTACACTTGCTAAGCAAGTGTTCTCTACCCCAATCTTAGATTCTAAATTTAGAACTCTAAATTTTAAGTACTTATTCTGTTTCATTACAAATGAATCCTGAGTTTCATTACTTTTTTTCAAAAACAAAATAACCATTTTCCACTGATTTCTACAGTTTTGTAGATTGACTTTCCTAGGTAGAGCTGCTTTTTGGAGGGAGAGCCTTCCAGAGAAGCATGAAGGAAGTAGGAAAGAGCAGAGAAGAAGCGAAGCAAGGACATGGTACAGCCTCTGCTGTAGAAGGGCTTTGACCTCATCCCATGGGATGAAGAATTCTGTGGTACAAGTTGCATTTCATAATGGGTCCTGCATTGAGGCAAGTGCACCACCATTTTTATTCCTTGTCTGTCTGTCATTATTTATGGACCATGGAAGGATGGGGCAGGGTGGGCAGAAATGCTCAGATTGGGTGGTGCTGGCTTGCAAAGGGAAATTCTCCATAGAAGGGATAGCTATAAGCTGTGAACAGCTGCCATCTCAGTAATTGGGAGCTGGTATTATACCAGTAATGTAGCTCAGGGTGTGGTGATACCACCCTCCACTCAGATAAGCAGAACACTGAGTTGTTGACTTCTGTGTTAAAAAAAGTTAAACAATTTGTCAGTTTAATAGAGTATTTATAACAAAGTTGTTTTCTTCCATTTAATTACTTACTAATAGAAAACTGCTAAATAGCTTTTTCCTAATAAGAAGAGAGTTGGATTTGATTCCTAGCCCTGTCTGTACTTCCAGAAAAATCAATAAATTGACTTTCTAGTGGCCTTGCTTATTTCAAATGAGGAAAATTATGGGAAAACTGAATAAAATCATGGAAAATTTCAAGGGTATAAGAAATTGTCAATTGATTTCTTTAAATAATAGTAATAGTGATATTGGCCTGTCAGGAATTATTATTAGTTCTATAATTGTCATATTTTTTTGTAGGGCAAAAATTCCAAACCAATAGGGTACAAATAACTGCCAAAGATGGAGAACTTCACTCAGCAAGCCACAATTCTGGTCCTTTGCTTTTGAAATCACTTTTAACCTAACACATTTGCTAGGTGGATACTGTGATCCTTTTTTCTTTTAAGAAGGTATATATGGAAGCAATACTAGGAATCTCCCTATGTAGCTATCCTTACCTCAACTAGCAAAAACCCCTGGTCCTCCTTATTAATGTTCAAACTCTCTCTTCAACAAAATTAGAGATAAAGGCAAAACAGTTCCTGCTTGGAAATGAGGGTGTAGGGAGAGAGGGAGGGGGTTGGGGGAAGGGGGAAGTAATGACTCAATCATTGTATGCACATATGAATAAAGGAAATAAAAAATAAAGAAGGTGCTGAAGCCCAGAAATTTTGAAAGACTTACCTAAAATCGTGAGTCAGGATTTCAATGCAAAGCTGAAAGAAATAGTGCCACTAGAATCAAATGTCTTGCTCTACTTCGGTCTTCTGATCAGTATGTGAGTAACCCAGTTTGGACAAATTACTAACAATGGGAGCATTTTCCCAGCCAATTCATCTTTGTAGCAAAATAGTTTGCCATGTACAATAGTTTCATGAAAGATGCCAGATAAATATATTGATAGCAGGTTCATGTAGATGTTCAGAGCATACTGGGGTTAATAGTTATATATCACATGTCAGCAGCCCAGTCTTTATCATTACTGTAGAAATGCAATTCAGTCTTTTTTAAAGGCTATGTAACAAGACCCTGAAAAAAAATCGTACTTTCAGGTATCTGAAATAGATAGAAACATTTGTTTCTCTTCTTCTCCTCCTTCCCTGAATCCTGTTTCTTACATACTTTTTACATGGCATTCTCCAGGAGGTAATTGATCTCTTCAACCTTTTTCTGGATTCTCAATGTCATGACCTATAATGGTATCATGTTTCTCCCAGTGCATTTGCTCAACATAGGTAAAAAGGAAGTTTATTTCGTATATGCAAGAATTAAAAAGAATTATCTTTGGAGTTTAATTTATAACTCATTAGGAACACTAGGTCTATAGTTTTCCACACTTCATTGCTTATGTTTCCCCTGTTGCTTTTCTGCAATGTATGCATTTTTCAATTGCTATATTTTACTTCTTGCATTCTTCAGTTACTCTTCCCAGGAATCTGCTGATATATATGACTTGGAAGTTTAGTGATGACAGAGTTCAGCAGAGAGGGTTTGATGGTCTTTATAGGCGCTCTGGGAAATACCGAGCTGCAATTGTTGGAGAGTACTTGATTGGTGTATCAGTTGAATATGGGATACATATTTTTTCATCCTCAGCCTTCAGGGCAACAGGAAATATCACACACAAATTTGTCATAAATATCTGACTTTATTTGGCTTCCTTCAGTTTTTTTTTTTTCCATTTGGAGAAACTCAAGCTCAGAAATTTTCAGTGATTTGTCTAGAGTGACACAAAGGGTAGAGGTAGAGTTGGTATTCAGGTTGAAGCTTGACCAGCTGTATCCATCGTACATGTTTAGTAACTTTGACTCTGTAACCAGAACGTATAGTAACTGTGATTCCATTACTGGAAAGTTTAGCACTGGTTTATACCTTCACTTCTTGTGTCCAACAAGAGAAGAACTCAGGTAAGATGTGAAAATGCAGTGAAAGTAATAATAAAGTTTATAACAAAAGAAATTTAGTATAATAGGATAAAAGTAGGGAGAAATGGGGGAAAGGGAAAAACATTTCCCGTTCCCCATGCAGGAAATGGAAGAAGAGACTCAAAATGATGATCCTCATCTCTAGTCTTACACTTTCCCAGCTGGGGGAATACATAGTCATGTCTTGCAACCTTTAATCATTAATATAATGAATGTTGGTAGCTAAGATGGAAGCTAAAACTGGAACATGCATGCCATTTAGACCTACCCAAAGCACAGGAGCAATAGGTGTGTTTTAGGACCTCCCTTTGCTAGACACGACTTTTATTCTTTTTCTACTCATCCAAGGATCCTTGCAGCTTATTAAGAATTTAAAGATGAAGCCAGATGGAGATAGCCCGTGTAAGTCTCCCAGTTCTTATAACTTAACACCTGAAAGGAGGGGAGAAAGAGCTACTCTAGTTTTCAGTTTTTTACTTTCTCTTTTTAGATGTCTGAATCTGGTCCTTTTAATATTTATTAAAAATAATATAATTTCTCTTTCTCCTCATCTATCTCTTCATCACTCAAGGCTAACTGCTACCTAACAAACACAGAGGCATAAGTTTTCCTGGGCAGAGTCTTGGGAAACATTTTAAGATAAAATATCAGACTCCAAAATATATGAAGACATTCAGGTTCATCCTTATATTTTGAGCCACAGGACCAAAAAATAAATGGAGGTTCCTGACCAACAAAATGTCCTCATCCTCTTTTTGTTCCATACCTGGCTTTGTCTCAGAAAGTAAGTAACCTTTCTTCCTTCTCTTGGGCTTGAATTGACCTCCACAGAATGGATCTGGAGAGAGAACTCTGCAAACCCCAGAAGAAAGCTGAAGGCCATTTTGGCAGGGAATTTATGAGTCTGGAGAAAGTTCTAGAAGAATGGGAAATGCTAGTTACAGGTACTTATAATGCCCTTGCCACACAAATATCTCATGTGAAGAGAAGGCTGCAGTAGGCTCAGGAGTTGCTCTGGTCAGAATAGAGTCAGGCCTGGGATTAAAGGAAGTACTGAGTAAGGCACTGTAGGATGCTGGCTTCTAGAATCTAAGCACAGGCTTAAATTACTAAGTCACCTAAAGCACAACTATTAATCCTGAACTGACACTAATTGGCTGTTATGGACTACATCTGATTGCACGAGACTTCCTTTCTGGGTTTGCTAATGCAAATATTTGACCAAGGATAGGCCTCAGTTGTCATGCTAGAGAGGGTAAGTAGTTTGTTAAAAAAAAAAAAAAGAGAGAGAAAGATCTAGAGCATCCTTTTTAGGTGCTGGTCATTGACTATTTCAGCTTAATCAAATATTTACTGAGGCACCTTGTGCCGGGCACTGAAGTTGTGTGGAAATAGTAATAAAGAGGCAGACAGCAATGACAATAATAAAAGGATGGCCTACATTGTACCAAACACTAGGCAAAGTTGCTGATGCTGAGGTTACCTCTTTAACCAAACAGTGTCTGCTTCCCTTATGACAGCTCAGAGCTCTTAGGAATATACTAGACATTAAACAATGAATGAGTTTTGCATGTGAATAACTTACTGTGCTCAGTAGTATGGAGACATTTCATGGTGCTATGGGAGTATACATTATGGGCTAAATAAGTCCTAACTTGCTGTACATCAGGATGTGCTTGTATTTGGAGATGGGTGTTTAAATAAATAATTAAGTTAAAACGAAGGTATTAGAGTAGGTCCTGGTACAATATGACTAGTGTCATAAGAAGAGGACATTAGGGTATAGACAGGTACAGAGAAAAGACAGTGTGAGAATACATGGATGAGATGGCCATTTCCAAGGCAAGGAGAAAAGCCTCAGAAGAAACCAACCATGCAACACTTTACTCTTAACTTCTAGTCTCCAGAACTGTGAGAAAATGAATTTTACCTGTTTATGCCATCCAATCTGTAGGATTTTGTTATGGCAGCTCTAGTAAACTTATGTAATATATAGCAAGAAATTTCTATCTAGGCAAGGGTTAGTAAAATAAGACATCTTTTGAGACCCAAAGAATAAATATCTTTATTTCTTCTGGACATCCTGGGGATTAAATGCAGTGGGGTGGAGTATGTGTGGTTCATGACTGAAGATATAGGCAAAGCTCATGAGGCAGAAGAAATCTGAATCATGGATGAACTGGAACCAAGGTAAGGAAGTTGATAAAGTAGTGCAATGGCCTTTAGACAGCTATTTTGGTTGGTGGAGGCTGAGGGAGCAAATTTACAGTGGAAAGTTTCCCTTTCCCAGCTCAGCCATTTGTCAGCTATATAAGCTTAGCCTCTTGTTAACATGCATCCACATCTTATAAAGTCATGATGAGAAGTAAAAGAAAGGCTTTGTACTTTGTTCTCTAGTGTTAATTCAAGGGAGAGAGATAGAAAGAAAAAAAGATTGTGAAATTTCTATTTGATTAATGAACTTTTGAATGATTGATGGAATTCATCACTTTATTTTTACATATCTGTAGTACCCAAACAGTACTTACAAGAAATTTATCAGAATCAGCATCCAGGATGCTAGGCCTCCTTTCTATAGTGTATATTTATTGACACCTAGTGGTGGGATTCTGCATTGTTCTGTATTTCCCCCCAAAATACTGTGTTTATAATAATACGTAGTTTAAGTCATTTGCACCTATTTGTTGAGTCCACCTTATGTAGACAGCAATTTGTGTGGATGTGTGTATGTGTGAGATCATCTACCTGATCTCTACACTGTGATTATAGTGAACAGTTATACAAACTCAATCATGTAAATGCCTACTACATATTAGACAGTGGTCTAGGCAGTTTTTACATTGTATCTCATATAACTTCAGGCAGTTTTTACATTGTATCTCATATAACATTGATAGCAACATTCAAAGTTCTTATTCTCTTCTTCAGGTGAGGAAACTTAAGTTCAGAGAGGTAACATAATATGCCCAGCTCATCCAGCCAGTAAACTGAAGGACTGCAGTGACATCCTAATGTGCTTAGCTGTACAGTCCATGTTCATTCTACTCTCCCACACATCTTAAACAATTCATTCATATATTTATGTATTTAACACATAGCAATATGTTTAACTGGTATAATACATGTGTGTGTTCTGTTATATGATGTGCATAGTTTTAGATAAGGTTCATATGTTGATTCACAAAATATTTGCTAAGTACCTACTATTTATCATGCATTTGTCATGTACAATGATTGGTCAAAAGTTTCCCTCCCTTCCATCAGTGTGCTCAGAGTCAGATAAAATAGAGGAACATTAATGAGATGAGCACAGTAATAGTAACATATGCATAATTGTGACTGAGATGTACTTTCCTAGAAATGACAGTTCAAGTACAGGCACATACATACGGTTTTTACAGCTTTTTGGCATCTAGAAGTGCTAGGATACACTGTTTTAGCTGAGATCTGAAGAACTAGTATAACCTAAGTAACTGTGTACTACAAAAAGGAGTGGCAGGGTCATGGTAACAGATTAAAGGATATTCCAGATAGCTGGCAGCTTGTGCAATTATTTTGTGGTTGCAGGGAAAAATGAACTGTCCAGGGAAAGAGAAAAGAGGTAACGTGGAACCAAAAGTCATGAAGAATTAAGTTGATTGGGAGATACCTTGTCCATCACACAGTGAGAGTATTTTTACCATTGTTATGGCACAAAGAACTCTCCATCCAGATCTAGCTACTGCAAAGGGAAGGCTTCCTGAGGCAAAGAAAAGCTAGTATAAACCTACCTCAATTTCTATAGCATAATCTTAAAGCAAACTGGACACTAAAAAAGTTTCCTAGATATTTTCTGTTCTTTCCTCTATCTTGTAGCAGAAATCACCACACACACACACACACACACACACACACACACACACACACACACACACATGCACGAGCACACATAAGAACTTCAGTGGCATTTTTTCTGGTGTCATTATAGGAACATACTAGAATATCAAGTTGCCAAGAGGAAAGTGTCCACACGTTTAGCAGAATTTACTTCTTATACTTGAATTGTTCCATCATTAGAAGTTCCTTGCTCTCTAGTTACATGTATTAAAGACATGTGCACAAGTAACTCTAGGCCAGGTGAAGATTTGGAGAGCAAGATCTACCAGAGGCAAAGACCTGAATCTTCCATTTGGAATTAATTGATAGCTTCTGCCATTTGGGGTCAGATGTCTTGGCTCAGATTTATCTTAAGCACTCTTCCTGAGCAGGTTTCCCAAACTAAAAAGCGCTACTTATAGAACAGCACAGTTTCTTTCATCCTTTTTGTATTCTAAATGGATTTTAAACACCGTATTCCACTAATGACATCTGGCTACTTCATTCTGCAGCCAAAATTTAGCCTTACTGTTGACCTTTTGCCTGGAGTTCTTTCCCATTATCATATCTATTAGTTTAGGGTCAGCTCACGGCAACTCCTCTCTCTCATACCCCTAACCTGTAACTTGGTATATCACATTTAGCTATTTTATTTCTAGAATGTACATATTCTACTTTTACAGTAAAAGAATCTGAAATTAATTCTAGTACATAATATGCCAGCTGTAGCATACATTTTCCAGCACTCATTTCAGTTAGATATATACATGTGACAAAGTTCTGAGCAGTGGTATTAAGTAAAAGGGTTGGTAATGATTTTTGGAAAAGTTTCTTTACAAAATGACATTTAACTAAAAAATATGATTTTTTTTCCCTTTTGTTTTTCCTTCTTTCTGTGTTGAAATGTAGACATGATGCTTAGGACTCCAGTAACCATTTTGGACTAGCAGGAGACCTTGAGGATAGAAGCCACATGCAAAAGTCAATAAAACAGAAAGATAGAGGAACACTCTATTGAGGTCACTTGTCAACTCTGGACTTTATATCTCTGGATTTATTTTGCATGAGGAAAATTAAATTTCTCTATTAATAGTTAATTACTATTTCCATTGTCTGTGTGAAGCTGCTGACATAATTCATCACATGCACTGAGAAGATGGCAAGTGATCTAATGCAAATGTAAGTGATATCTATACAGATACTACCTCTAGGAGTGTGATTGTGGGAGCCTCAAGCTTTTATTATATAACTATATAGAGAGAGACACTTTTCATTCTCAGCAGTATGAATCCACCCTTGGAAATCCCAGATTTTTCTTACCTTGTTCCTGTGAATCATTCCACTTTCCTGACACAATATTTTTAGGGAGGTGCAAATACTGTAGCAATGACTGCCTATTATTGCTGTTGCACTCTTATTAAGGACTGGTAGCTATGCGGCATATGAATTGCTGTTATGCCATAATTTAAAAGGAACTCCACATGACTTTTCTGTGATGGTGATTTTTTTTTTAGGCCAGAAAAGTTAATGTGTGAAGAGAAATGTGTGAAGAAATGTCTGCTTTTCAGAGCAAGGTGACTTGGTGACAGCTATTGACATGCTTGTGCTCCCCTTCTGGAATGATAGCTAATCTGTGGAGGAAAAGACAACTGCTATGAGGAGGGTGTTAGAGAGGCAGGAATGTGCTCCAGATGTGCTTTACCTTTTTCCTTCCTTGAATTAAATGTCACAGGTTTACTGTGACAACTCCGCCAAGGAAACCTCTTACAGAAGTCACAAAATCCAGAGAAAGCACTAAGTTCTCTCTGGGTAATGGGTCCTCGACATTTGTAATCATGAATATTGTTTGAGATGAGCAATTTTCACAGGATTTTAGCAAAATTGGAAATCACCAAGGGAATATTTTAAGCTTTCAATGCAGGAAAGCAGGCACCTTGAGGTATTATTGTGTCCTTTCAGAGCTCCGCCAAGAGTAATTATGTCACTAAATAGACTAACACTACAGACTAATTCATATTCTCCAATAATCTTTTCATTAATTAATAAAAACTAACAAAAGCCAAACAAATAAGTAAGAATGTCCTTTTTTAAGATTAAGAGAGCCCCACAAGGCATATATTTTAGTAATTAGTTTGCTTTAGTTTTTCCCTCATGTGTCATACATATTGGACAGTTCTCACTTCTCAAGATCAGCCTTGATAATGGTGAGAAGACACTGTCTAAGGCCACGTGACCTCAGGATACAGTACACTAGCCAGTGGAATCCTTTTGTGTATGAAGACCTCAGTTAAAATGTGTTTTGTTATATTTCTAGACATAATCTTGAATGACAGTTGTCTTTGTAAAAGTGAGGATGAGAGTCAGGGGAAAGAAAAGTGCTTCAAGGAAGAAGGAGAAACCTAAACAGCTGCAGAGTCAGGAGATAATATTTTGGTGAATATGATAGCATTTGTGGTGAACAAATGAATGGATGAGTCTCAAAGTTCTTACAGTACAGTCAGCTTATATATTTTGAGAATTTCATATTCTTTTAGTCAAGAGAAGTTTTCTGCTTTCTTTTATAAAATATTTTTATGCCTTGCTATTTGTCTGACAATCGTTTTCATATTCTTCCTGACCAGCAGAGGCGTAAGGAAGATAACTTCCTAGAAGAATGTAACTTTAAATTTTCTCTGTGCATGGAAATACATTTTTTGGAGTTGTCTTTACTAGTATGTTTTGAAGGACTAATGAGCACTTCTTCTCCTGAAAGCACACAGAAGGGAGCCATTTAGAATGAATGAAGTGTGGATAGATGGTCATCAATCAAGCTGTCTAAAAACCAATTCCCTGAATGCCAGAAGATGGCGAAGAAAAAAAGTGGAAGGGATTTTAAGAAAGAAAGTATGATTTTTAGTCTATTAAGCTTTTTAAAATTTTCAGTAACAGATATGATGATAAGAAGACAAAAAAGAACTCTAATAGTCTAACACATGGACCTGAAGGACAGGGATATAATATACAAATCAATAAAACCATTATTCTAGATGAATCATCATGACACCATTCAATTCTCATTATTTTTTACTGACCCTTTTGGTTGTATGATATTCTACTACTTAAAGTGATCTTTTCATAACTGTAAACAAAATATTAATTTTATGAGTTATGAAATGCTGGCCTCAAGTCATTGTTTACAAGGAGAGCCATGGGTTTCTGAAAACATATATGTGAGAACTGGATTGTTTTCATAACTGTAGGAAAATATTATTTTATTTTTTTCTTTGTGGTATTGGGGATTGAACCAGGGCAATGTTGTTATTTAATAGTGTCTTTTTTTCCAGTTTCACTATTCCATATGTTGAATTTCCTCCAGCTACCCTCACTTACTCTGAAATATTCATAGCATTTGAGACTTAACACAAGTTTGTTTTTTTCCTGTGTGAAGATTTTTGTGTTTCTGCAAACTCTCTCCTCCCCAGCTTGGCAGGACTGAACACTCTTTGCAAGTGCCAGCACTAAACCAGGTACCAGGCTCTGATCTCACCTCAGTACCTGCTGTCACGTCATATTGCATCAGTTAGTGTCTGTCTTCATTATTGGCTGTGATTGCTCTGAGGGTAATGTCTGTTTTCTTAGTCAGTGTGTCCTACTTCCTATGGTGATGACATGCTACCCAATTAAGCGATGAATAAATGAGTGAATGGCTTTCAATTTCAGATGCAGTTTTGAATAAGCTGGGATCCATTTCTATGCAGAAACTTAAATATATATGTATGTATATACATATATATACTTGTATTTATATATTTAGATTTCTTTTAATAATGTATTGTCCATAAAACCCTATCACAAACTCTATCATTTAGTTCATATGTACAACCACATAAGCTTCATCTTCAAAGCAAGAACACTCAGATTCCTAGGAAGTTATGTAGATGCATGAAAACTCAAACATTCTGGTACAGTCACACATCCTACAGTACAAAATATTGAGGAAAATAGGAACTAAATGAGATGGTAGTTGTGCAAATAATGCTCTGTAATATAAAGGCTGATTCATTTATTTTCTTGGGTTCATTTTTCTTGTGTTTAAGTAAGGGAGGTGGACAAGGTCACCACCAGGTTCCCTTTAACTTGACATAGGAAACCCATTCTCTACATCCAGCCTCCACATCATCTGACCACTAGATGGCAATGTAGCGTAACTCAGTACCTGGGCTGGCAACTCCAGAGTCTGAGGACGCTTGTGTCCTTGGTAAGCTCTACAGTCAAGCATTTTTACAGCATAGACATTCTCCTGGGTTTCTTTATGGAGAATTTGTTTTAGGATGCAAACTACCCTTAAGGGCAAGTAGGAAGAATAATCAACTTGAAGTCAGTGGTAAAACAGATCAAGAAAGCAGCTCATTTTAAATGATTGACAATAAAATGCAATCCAAGCAAGGACATCCTCACCCACTGTAAAAGTACAAAATTGGAGCCTGACTCCTCATTGTACTCTAAACTTCATCACAGCAAACTTTGGACTTGTTCACTGTTGAACCCCTGTAAGTATTTAAAGTAAATAAACACGCTAAACATCTCTTCTGAGTAAACTGACCTGATGAGATCTAGGGAGAGGTCGCCAAGCTACGTCAAGAATTTACAATGAGATTCATATATTTAATCCAGGAATTTTTGTTGTTGTTTGTTTTGTTTTCTTGTGCTTTGTGGAGGTGGGGGTTGGTGGAACTAGGGCTCGAAATCAGGATTTAGGGCTTGCAAGCAGGCACTCTACTGCTTGAGGCAACACCCAGTCCATTTTTTTCTGGTTATTTTGCAGATAGGGTCTTGTGAGCTATTAGCCTGGCCTGGCCTAAAACTACAGCCCTCCTAATGTCAGTCTCCCAAGTAGGTAGGATTACAGGCATGAGCCGTCGGGACCTAACTTAATCCACGTTTAATGGAAACTTAGTATGTTCCAGACTCAAGTTGTAGGTTCCAGAGAAATAGCAGTAATAATAGTTACTATTATTTATAAATTACTAACTACCAGGGACTGTATTCAGCATTAATAGTAAGCTCAATAAATCCTTACGAAAACATTACCTAGTAAGGGTGATTAGCCCTCTGTTACAAATAATGAAAAGAAGGCACAAAGAGGTGAAGACAGTTTAGTAAGATTACTACCAAGATTACTTTCACAATAAAAAGCAAAGGGTACCAATAAAAGAAGAGGGGCACATGCTAACAAATATAACAGGCATTATTCCAGACAGTTACTAGAAGCACAGTCAGGGATGCTTTCAGAACACAGAACTTATTCCTGCCTTGGTTCTCGAAATTCACTTCCACCAATTCAGAAAGAGAAAAAGTGAGATCTCTGACTTGTCACAACAGCTATTTTCTACCAACACCCTTTTGACTGCATGGTCCTTAGGGGTTCACTTGATGAAGCTTAATCTAGATAACTTTTATTACTTCATTTGCTACTACCTTGAGTCCTTATTACTGTGCCTGGAGTCTGGGAAATGGCCTTTCGTAGACAATTCTCCTCCAGCCTTTGCAGAGGCTAGAGAAAAGGCAAAGAGGTAGACAAGTCCCTAGAATGTATAAAGAGAGCTCCTAATATCTGGCTTGATTTGGATCTCTGTTGAAACATGGTAATTATTAAAAGCTTACTACCAACATGCACAGATTACTTGTAAATCTGGCCTTAATAACAATATATGTGCTGTATAATTAACTGAAACATAAAGTACATCTTTAAGATATCAACGCTCTAATATAAATCTTAAATATTCCTTAACAAGGAGCTGTAAGTCCCAAGGTACTCTTGTCCAATGTCATCTATTCTAAGGTGTCATATTCTTGTTTCATTTTTCTTAGTTTTTGCCACAGTTTACATTCTTGCTTAAAGTTTCATACTTGCTGGGGTTTTTTTCTAGAGTATAATTCCTACCTCATAAATCTGGCTGTATAGCCAGTACCTCTAATTCAGTGTGGACAATATGGCATAGAAGTTGGGATCGTAATTGATGGAAGCAGACTGCCTAGATTCTAATCTCAGTGATTCTGATTAGTTTATGTATGATTTTGGGCAATGCACTTAACCACTCTCTACATCAATGTCATTATGCATAAAATGACCATGATTATTTTGTGTATGCAACAAAGAATTACAAAAAATCTCCTGTAAGCATACATCACTTAAGTAAAAACCACTAAACAAAGCATATATAAAAACCCTGCTATTATGGAATTTATATTCTGTAAGAATAAAAAATAACCAAAGTATGTAACTGAAGATAAAACATACCATAGAAAAATTAATCTAAGTAAGGGAACTCTACCATGCACTTTCTATACTGTCTTAAATTTATTTCTATCCTTACAACATCTCAAGGAACTTTGTTTTAAAGAATTTCTAACCCTTCAACTTTTAAAGTGAATTTTATTATTCACACTCATAAAAATCCTATCCTATGAACAAATATTATGATTTTACACATGAAGGATACAAGGCTCAGAGAAATGAAAAAATTATCCTGAATCTAAGGTTATTTTCTTATTTGCTAACAGAAGTTTCATTATCTTTTTATCTCTATTGAATATATCTAGAATATACAAGTCTGACAAATAAGTTCTATTTTGTTATTAAATTGTTCAATTCCAAACTAGTGCTAGTGGCCATGAATTATTATGGCATGACTAACTTATTCTTTCTTTCTCTCTTTCTTTTTCTCTCCTCTCTCTCTCTCTCTCTCTCTGTCTCTCTCTCTCTCTGTCTCTCTCTCTCTTTCTTTTCCTTTATCTTTTTGGGGTCTTGGGGATAGAATCCAAGGTCTGGTGCTCTGCTACTTGAGCTATACCTCTAAGTCCTTTTGTTTTGTTTGTTTGTTTTTAAGGTAAGCTCTTGATCTGGCAATTGTCTTGCCTCCACCTCCCGAGTATCTGGAATTACAGACATGCCTGGCTCTAACTCATACATATACATTGTTGGACATTTTATTTCTATACTCCTAGCAGCCAACATCATTATTTATAGAGTTTGAAAGGACAAATAAAAATCTATGGATTATGAACAATCTCCAGCAGAGTGGTACAGTTGTTACAACTGATTAATCTATACATGATAATCACCCAAATTGGATAGTTACATTAGACTTTGGCCATTTTAATAGATGTGTAATGGTATCTTGTTGTTTAAATTTGCATTTTCTATGTAATATATTATTATATTTTTTTGGTGGTGCTTTAATTCAAACTTAGAGCCTCGTGCTTGCAAGGTAGGGCTCTACCACTTGAGCCACTTCGCCAGCCCTTTTTGTGTTGACTGCTTTTGAAATGGGGTCTCACAAACTATTTGTCTGGGCTGGCCTTGAACCATGATCCTCTTGATCTCTGCCTCCTGAGTATCTAGGATTACAGCCATAAGGCACCAGCACATGGTGACATATATCTATTGTTTTTATACTCTCAAAATTCATAGGATGAAACCCTAATCCTTAAAGTGGTGGAATTAGGAAGTATTTATGTCATGAAAGTGAAGCCCTCAGGACCAGAATTTGTGTGCTTATAAAATGGACTCAAGGGAGCTTTGTTTTTCTTTTTCCCCTCTCCTACCATGTGAGGACATAGTGAAAAGTCTGCAGTCTGCCACCAGGCAGAGGGCGTAGACCCCAACCATGCTGGCACTCTTATACCAGACTCCTTATACCCAGCCTCCAGAATGGTGAGAAATTGATTTTGATTGTGTATAAGCTACTTAGTTTATGGGCTGTTGTGATAGGGCATGAGTGGACCATGACACACAGGACCTGGAGCGTCTTTTCAAGTGCTATTTTGACATCTATGTATCTTTGGGGAAGTATCCGTTGAGATCTTCGGCCCTTTTAAAAATTAGGTTGTTTTTCAGGTGTTTCTTTTTTTTTTTTTTTATTCATATGTGCATACAAAGCTTGGGTCATTTCTCCCCCCCGCCCCCACCCCTTCCCTTACCACCGACTCCACCCCCTCCCTCTCTCCCCTACCCCCTCAATGCCCAGCAGAAACTATTTTGCCCTTATTTCTAATTTTGTTATATAGAGAGTATAAGCCATAATAGGAAGGAACAAGGGTTTTTGCTGGTTTAGATAAGGATAGCTATACAGGGAGTTGACTCACATTAATTTCCTGTGCATGTGTGTTACCTTCTAGGTTAATTCTTTTTGATCTCACCTTTTCTCTAGTTCCTGGTCCCCTTTTCCTATTGGCCTCAGTTGCTTTTAAGGTATCTGCTTTAGTTTCTCTGCATTAAGGGCAACAAATGCTAACTAATTTTTTAGGTGTCTTACCTATCCTCACCCCTCCCTTGTGTGCTCTCGCTTTTATCATGTGCTCAAAGTCCAATCACCTTGTTGTGTTTGCCCTTGATCTAATGTCCACATATGAGGGAGAACATATGATTTTTGGTCTTTTGGGCCAGGCTAACCTCACTCAGAATGATGTTCTCCAATTCCATCCATTTACCAGCAAATGATAACATTTCATTCTTCTTCATGGCTGCATAGAATTCCATTGTGTATAGATACCACATTTTCTTGATCCATTCGTCAGTGGTGGGGCATCTTGGCTGTTTCCATAACTTGTCTATTGTGAAAAGTGCCGCAATAAACATGGGTGTGCAGGTGCCTCTGGGATAACATGTGTCACAGTCTTTTGGGTATATCCCCAAGAGTGGTATTGCTGGATCAAATGGTAGATCAATGTCTAGCTTCTTAAGTAGCCTCCAAATTTTTTTCCAGAGTGGTTGTACTAGTTTACATTCCCACCAACAGTGTAAGAGGGTTCCTTTTTCCCCACATCCTCGCCAACACCTGTTGGTGGTGGTGTTGCTAATGATGGCTATTCTAACAGGAGTGAGGTGGAATCTTAGTGTGGTTTTAATTTGCATTTCCTTTATTGCTAGAGATGGTGAGCATTTTTTCATGGTTTTTGGCCATTTGAATTTCTTCTTTTGAGAAAGTTCTGTTTAGTTCACTTGCCCATTTCTTTATTGATTCATTAGTTTGGGGAGAATTTAATTTTTTAAGTTCCCTGTATATTCTGGTTATCAGTCCTTTGTCTGATATGTAGCTGGCAAATATTGTCTCCCACTCTGTGGGTGTTCTCTTCAGTTTAGAGACCATTTCTTTTGATGAACAGAAGCTTTTTAGTTTTATGAGGTCCCATTTATCTATGTTATCTCTTAGTTGCTGTGCTGCTGGGGTTTCGTTGAGAAAGTTCTTACCTATACCTACTAACTCCAGAGTATTTCCTACTCTTTCTTGTATCAACTTTAGAGTTTGTGGTCTGATATTAAGATCCTTGATCCATTTTGAATTAATCTTGGTAAAGGGTGATATACATGGATCTAGTTTCAGTTTTTTGCAGACTGCTAACCAGTTTTCCCAGCAGTTTTTGTTGAAGAGGCTGCTATTTCTCCATCGTATATTTTTAGCTCCTTTGTCAAAGACAAGTTGGTTATAGTTGTGTGGCTTCATATCTGGGTCCTCTATTCTGTTCCACTGGTCTTCATGTCTGTTTTTGTGCCAGTACCATGCTGTTTTTATTGTTATTGCTTTGTAATATAGTTTGAAGTCAGGTATTGGGATACCTCCAGCATTGTTCTTTTGACTGAGTATTGCCTTGGCTATTTGTGGCTTCCTGTGTTTCCATACAAATTTCATGGTAGATTTTTCGATCTCTTTAATGAATGTTATTGGAATTTTGATGGGAATTGCATTAAACATGTAGATTACTTTTGGGAGTATAGACATTTTTACTGTGTTGATTCTACCAATCCATGAGCATGGGAGATCTCTCCACTTTCTATAGTCTTCCTCAATCTCTTTCTTCAGAAGTGTATAGTTTTCCTTGTAGAGGTCTTTCACATCTTTTGTTAGGTTTACACCTAGGTATTTGATTGTTTTTGAGGCTATTGTAAATGGGATTGTTTTCATACATTCTTTTTTCAGTTTGCTCATTGTTAGTGTATAGAAATGCTAATGATTTTTCTATGTTGATTTTATATCCTGCTACCTTGCTATAGCTATTGATGATATCTAGAAGCTTCTGAGTAGAGTTTTTTGGGTCTTTAAGGTATAGGATAATATTGTCTGCAAATAGGGATATTTTGATAGTTTCTTTTCCTATTTGTATTCCTTTTATTCTTTCTTCTTGCCTAATTGCTCTGGCTAGGAATTCCAGTACTATGTGGAATAAGAGTGGAGATAGTGGGCATCCTTGTCTGGTTCCTGATTTTTGAGAGAATGGTTTCAGTTTTTCTCCATTAAGTATAATGCTGGCTTTAGGTTTGTCATATTTGTTTTTATAATGTTGAGGTACTTTCCTTCTATTCCTAGTTTTCTTAGAGCTTTTATCATGAAATGGTGTTGGATCTTATCAAAGGCTTTTTCTGCATCTATTGAGATGATCAAGTGATTTTTGTCTTTGCTTCTGTTAATGTGGTTTATTACGTTTATTGATTTTTGTATGTTGAACCACCCCTGCATCCCTGGGATGAAGCCTACTTGGTCGTGGTGAATAATCTTTTTGATGTGTTGTTGAATTCGGTTTGCCACTATTTTGTTGAGGATTTTTGTGTCAACGTTCATTAAGGAGATTGGCCTATAGTTCTCCTTTTTGGAGGTGTCTTTGCCTGGTTTTGGGATAAGTGTAATACTGGCTTCATAAAATGTGTTTGGCAGTTTTCCTTCCCTTTCTATTTTCTGGAACAGTTTAAGGAGGGTTGGTATCAGTTCTTCTTTAAAGGTCTGATAGAATTCAGCAGAGAATCCATCAGGTCCTGGACTTTTCTTTTTGGGGAGACTCTTGATTGCTGCTTCAATTTCATTTTTTGTTGTAGATCTATTCAGGTGATTAATTTCCTCTTGGTTCAATATTGGATGATCATATGTGTCTAGAAATCTGTCCATTTCTTTAAGATTCTGTCTTCTGTTTGTTCTGTTCTGCTGGATTGGCCTTCCGTTCTATTTTGCAATTCTGTTTCATTCTTTTTTCTGAGGTTTTCCATATCCTGGGTGGTTTACTCTTTAATGTTGTCTATTTTTGTCCTGAGTTCATTTATCTGTTTATTCATTGTGTTCTCTCTTTCACTTTGGTGTTTATACAGTGCTTCTATGGTTTCCTTTATTTTTTCTTTTTCTTTTTCAAATTCTCTATTTTTGTTGTCTTGGAATTTCTTGAGTGTCTCCTGTACATTTTGGTTGACCCTATCCAGTATCATCGCTATAAAATTCTCATTGAGTACCTGTAGTATGTCTTCTTTTAAATTATTCTGTGGGCTTCATTGGGTTCTTTGGCATAGTTTATCTTCATTTTTTTAGAGTCTGGATCTGAGTATCTGTTTTCTTCATTCTCCTCTGGTTCCTGTAGTAATTTTTTGCTGTGGGAAAACTGGTTTCCCTGTTTTTTCTGTCTTCCTGTCATTGTCCTTGGTGTTGTTACTGTCCCTGTAGTGTGTGCAATTAAGTATTTTCTAGCTTGTAATAATAACAATGGTAATATATGGAATGGAAAGGTGAGCTGAGATGGAAAGCAAGAAGTTAAAGAAATCAGAAAAACAAATACACAGACTGGAAGGAGAAAACAGAACAAGGTATCAGACAAGAAGGTTTCAAAGGTATAAACAGGAAGCTTTAGTGTTCTAATCGACAGTAAGCTGAACAGACATTAGAGAGACAGAGAGAGGATTGAAAATCAAAAATAAAAAAAAAGATAAGAATAAAAATAAAAAAAGTAAATGAAAGAAAAATCTATATATAAAAATGTATTAAAATAAAATGAAAAATTAGAAAGTTAAAAAAACCCAAAAAACCAAAAAACCTCCAAGTTCAAGTGCAATGAAGTTTCAGTCTTAATAATTTGGGTGTCCGTCTCAGTCTCCAATCCTGGAGATGGTGCCTCAGATGTTGTTCTGTAGTTGTCTCATCAAAGGGGACACATAAAGTAGAACAAAACTACACACACATGCACAAAAAATAACCCCACCAAGTGTCCCAAGTTCAAATGCAATGCAGTTTCAGTAAGTTTTTCAGCTTGCAGGTATAATTCGGTTGTTCTCTCATGAAAGGTAGGGAGACAACGAAAAAAAAAGAGTCTGGAGACAGTTCTGAGAATGGTATCTGCAGCTGTGGCTTGCTTGCCCACTGCTGTCAGCCTGCTGTGGCTGGCGGCATTATTTATGCAGATCTCTGGGGTGAGCTTAGCACTCACCTGGCCCTGCAGGCTTTGTTTGCTCCGAGTTCTCCTGTGCGGGAGCCTCTGCTACAAGCTTTCCCCTTTCCAAGCACTCTGGGAAAGGTGACACTGCACCCGCATTGTCAGGGCTGTGTGTTTATTTACAGTTCATGTGGGAGGTGGGTCTTCCCCCCTATCCTGTGCAGTTTTTCTCCCACCGCCACTTTCACAAGCTTTCCTGCTCCTGATTACTGGGCAGTGCTGCTGCTCCTGCCAGCCGCCATGTTTGTTTACAGTTCACGTGAGAAGTGGGTCCTCCCTCCTCTCCTGTGGAGTTTTCCTCCCTCCGCCACTCTCACAAGCTTTCCTGCTCCTGGTTGCTGGGCGCTCCCTCCCTCTCTGGCCAGGCCCGGCTTATTTATTTACAGTCCTGGGAAGGATTCCCTTCCCCCAATCTTTGGCGCTCAGTGCACCCCACCCTCTTTCCTGCATGTCTTTATTGCTCTTATTGCTTATTACTCAGTTTCTCTTTTTTTCCCTGGGTGGAGTTGGTCTGTCCAGAGGGCTATGCTGCTCTGGCCCAGGCTTGTCTGTGGGAGTACTGCGGTACCGCGAAGCTCACCTGGTCCGCGTCTTCCCAAGCTGTCTGGGCACCGGTGACTGGCAGCCCAGGGGCCCTCCTGGTTTCTCTGTTTAATGTGAAGTGGAGATTCTCTGCGCTGGCTGGAGGTGTGGAGGGGTCAAAGTTATGCCTCTTCTCAGTGATTATGCCTGCAAAGTGTGTCTCCAGCGTCTCTCCAAGATTTCACTATAGGAGGCTCACTTTCTGCTTCCTCCCTCTAGCCGCCATCTTGGAATCCTCAGGTGTTTCTTTTGAAAATATTTTTCCCAGTGTGGTGCTCATCTTCTCATTCTCTTATGTTGTCTTTTGCTGAGCATATTCCAGCCTCATGTTTTTATTTTTGTTTGCTTGTTGTTTTTTGGTGTGGCAGTGCTGGACTTGCCAGGCAAGTGCTCTATCACTTGAGCTATACCCTCAACCCTTTGTTTTTACTTTGTTTTTGAGATAGGGTCTTTCTAACTTGCTGACTTTTCCTGGATTGACCTTGAAGTTGTGATTCTCCTGCCTCTGTCTCCTGAGTAGCCAGGAGTACAGACATGCATCACAAAGCCCAAATCCATCACTATTTGTTGAAAAGACTGTCTTTGCTCCATTATATTTCTTAGCTCTTTTGTCAAAGATTAATTGATCATATTTATGTTGGACTATTTCTGTTTTCTCTATTTTCATCCAGTCCTTTGTCTGTTCATTCATTAGTACCACCCTGTCTTGATTACTATAGCTGTATCATATAAACTTTTAAATGTTATACATTTACTAATATTTTTAAATGTTTATAATTCCTCATTTTCATTTTCCTTTTTTACCCAAAAAGTTATTTGTAAAGGCATCCTTAAGAACTACATATATACATAAGTTGGAGACTTTAATTTGTTAATCTTTTACATGGGATTTGATTTGGGAGTTCATTGAGATTTTCTGTGTAGCTTATTTCATGATCGATTCGGTGAACATTTCATGAATAAAAACATTCTAGGGAATGTTTACTTTTTCTAATATGTTTGATAGTCCTTTAACCATGACTTTTGCTGTTATTGCTCATCAATTGTGCTTCCTTACTGGCAGGATCCCAATGTGTATTGAGTATCTATCCCTGATAAATAACCCATTTGCATACTATCTTGTCTTAGAAAATGATTGATTTGAGAAATGAATATAGCCCAGTGCTGGGTAAAGACATATGAGGGGAAGTCTGCTGAGGGCACCATTAAAAGATTCAATTTCTTTCATAAAGCAGTGCAGAAATGATTTTTCTTTATCCATAGATTAGGGTTTTAACCCTAATCTGCATCTGACCTCTGAATGTAGTGATCATGTGACAATGAAGGAAAAGAATGGGACACAACATAAGGGAGGCAGAACAGCAAGAGAGAACAGAGTTTGGTTCTGAATACCATTCTTCAACTATGTCATTAATCCTAGATTTCCTTGATATAGGACATTTGGCAAATCACCTATCAATTTCCCCTTTTACTCAAGGCATTTCCTGGTGATTTTTTTTTGTCAGAACATCCTATCTGACACAAATTTTGTAATCCAAGTGAAATTTTGTAAATGCTAGATTCTATAATTCAGAGATAGCAGAATGTGATGATCTGAAAGAGAGAACCATGTATCAGACTATTTCTGAGTTCCAAGCAAGTAACTTTCATTTCATTCTTGCAAAACCTTCCATCACTTGTGGAGTTGGGTAATAGAACATGTTTTATTTCCGGGAGAAAAAAATAGCCATTTCATACAGTTTTAGAAGTAGAGTTGCTGGTTGAAGTGAATATAAGCATGGGACACTCACTTACATTTGAATTTTAGATGTATAATTGTTAGGTAGCAGTTAGCCATGACTAATGGGTGAGGTAGGACGAGGGATGAGGGGGCAGAGAAATTATATTATTTTAATAAATATTAGAAGGGATAAACTCAGATGTTTAAAAGAGAAAGTAAAAACTAAAAAGCCAGAGCAGCTAACCATTCCCCTTCATCTGCTGTTAGATGTTAAGTTGTGAGAACTGGGAGATATAAAGGGGCTATTTGCATCTGCCTTCATCCTTAAAATGTTAGCAAGTTGCAAGGCTCCTTGGATGGTAGCTGGACAAAAAGAATGAAAGTCATGTCTAAGAAAGGGAAATCCTAAAGCACACCTCTTGTTCCTGTGTTTTGGGAAAGTGTAGATGACATCTCCTTGTTTTAGCCTCCATCTTAACCACCCAGATCCATTATCTTAATTATCAAAGGTTGCTGACATGACCAAATGTATATTCTCCCAGCTGGGAAAGCATAATTCTAGAGATAAGGAAGGCTATTTTGAGTTTTTACTCCATTTCCCATATGTGGAGCAAGAAATGTCTCTCCCTTTTCCCTCTATTTATCTCCTCTTTTATCCCATTTTACTACATTTCTTTCCTATAATACTTTGCTATCACTTTTACTATATTCTTGTGTCTTGCCTGAATTATTCTTTTGCCACAAGAACTGAAGTCTATACCAGTACCAAACTTGCCAGTAAAATAATGAGTAGTTTTTTTCCCCTTTTTTAAGTTTAAGTATGTCCCAAGTATTGCATTGGACATATTATTACTCAAAACATAAGAGGTCCTTAAACAGCTTTTGGTGAAAGACACTGACACCTTACTTGGGTCCACGAATTAACCAAAAACAGGAAAAAGGCCTGGTATCTCTGTCTCCATTCTGAGCCATCTCTCCTACAGTCACCTTGGAATCCAGGACAGACGGGACTGATTAAAAACAGCTTTATGATAAAGGACTGAAACTACCCCTAAGAAACAGTGGAGCCTTGCAGGACAGACCACTCCTCCAAATGAGGACAATTACCTATAATGATGTGGCTGAACCCTGCAGCAGAAATCATGTTTTGGGAACCAGATTGCTCTCCTCAGATAAGGATAGTGATAATAACTTCTCCAGAACCCTCAAGAATAAGGACTGAGGTAATGGTCAACCAGGTCCTGCTTGAGCATGTAACACACCTCCGACTG
The DNA here is from genome assembly GCF_047511655.1 of Castor canadensis. NCBI lineage: Eukaryota > Metazoa > Chordata > Mammalia > Rodentia > Castoridae > Castor > Castor canadensis. The sequence goes on along the minus strand of NC_133393.1, from coordinate 129,495,800 downwards.
GGACTGTTTAGCTATGCATTCCTCTTGTCCCTTGCTCTAATTCTTTATTTCAAACTAAAGCTGAAGTCTGTACCCCAGAGATGGCCTAAGATGAGCAGCGTGCTTACCTTGCCTCTTCCTAGAGCATCTCTCAGGCCGTGTAATAAATCTCCTTTCTCTGTCCTTCAGCATGTCCTTTTATTTGGCATATGGGGGTCTGTGGCTGGACCTGACATTTGGAATCAAATGTCTAAACTCCAGTTTAGAAAATATGCTTGTTTTTTTTTGGAGGGGGGTAGGATGAGTTGTTTTCTGAATTTCAAATTTCACTAGTCATCTTGTTCTCTGGCAACCCCAACTAGAAGAAAGATAACAATCTAAGCTGAAGGAAGCATTTCTGAAAGCAAAGAAAGATGGAACTAAAGAGAAGTCTTTTTGCCCATGGTATGTGATCTAAAATCAATGAAGTGTAAATAATAGAAATATTCAGGGCTGAAAATAAAACAAGCCAAAATTTTTCTCATAAACTTAAAGTATAGGTGGAATAAATCCTTAAATGGTGTCCCCCAACACAGGATGACACTTAACTACAGTCATACCTATAGCAGAGATTGTTCATAGTAGTTATGCCTGTATCTCTAGAGGAAGTTTTTCAAATTAGGTCAAAGTTGAAGACTTTTGCCTACAAAGTTCATGACAAATCTAAAGGAACAGTTGAAGAAAAAAATGACTTATTCAAGTTCACATGATTAAACTAGAATTTAAGTTTTCTTGTTCATTGTTCATTTAATTAAAATATGCAAAGAAGTACCCTTTACCTGCACTACATGAAATATCTATAATGTACATCCTGATGTAAGGGTGTTCATCTACTTCTACTAAACTAAAATATGCTCCTATATAATGTACAAATATTATATCATTGTGTAACAGGTGACAACAAAATTTATTTCTTTGGGGGTTGTTGACGAAGATCCTCTCCTCAATCAAGCACTAATCAGGCTCTCTTGAACTCTTTTCTCAAACAAGTTTGTTGCATAATATTACCAAGAATGCTGGGTAGTTTAGTCAGAATTTTCCATTTTAACATCTGAACACCCTGCATATATGATGGAGTTTCTCCTGTTCCACCATCCCCAGATGATGTCTGATTACTTTGGCCTGCCATCAACAAGAATCTTGTCATATTGGTTTAGCCATAATCAACATTTTTTGAGCCCTGAGGTTTCCTCTTGGTAATTTTCCATCCATTGACATAGGACACCCAACCCTGCTCACTGAGTGTAAATTCTCATTTGTCCTTGCTTTTGGAGTTGAACCCAATCTCTTTCCCTACTGTAAAACTTACTGAAGTGATTGCCACAGCTTCGTGATGATCCTGAGTAAAATCAGCTTTACTATTCTTTAACAAGTATCATGGTTTTTTTTTTCCTTTAACAATGATGATAGGTAAACTTAAGACTTAGACTTACTACTCGTTTTCAACACTCCTATTACATATCAACTAATGTTGTAAAACACAGAGCTGTAAAATGAGTAGTGAATGTGTCAGTATTTGCTAACAGGATCAGCACAGGATATAAGAGATGAAATTTTTTAGATTCACAGTGGGTTCAGGAGTATTGTCAAGACACAAATGACTCTAAAGGCAAAATCTCTGAGCAGGCAGATGTAAACACAACATTGCATTGTCTACTTGAAGCCAGCAAACTCTTTCCACTAGAAAGAACAGTTCTATGTTGATTTCCCAGAAGTGTCATCTATATTAATTCCAAGGATCTGGGCATTTGCAGCAATTCTCTAGAACACGCTTTCATTTGGCATCTAACAGCAGTGTCCCTGTGTGAGTTGCTAATGAATAAGATTCTAGAGCAAACATTCAAGAATAACTACCATTTAGGATTTTGCAATTGTTCCTCTCAGCAAATGTTAGATATTCTACCAGTATAACTCACTCCCATACTTCTTCCCAGCATTGCTGGAAAATTCATCTGTAAAAAGTGAGGAACCATCATCATTCTTTGCATTTTACCTTGGCATTTTGGCATTCACCTTGGAATTTCTTTCTACTCTTATGCCAGGTTTTCACTGTGACTATGGGCTGTTATTACCATTATTTTGATATTTCAAAGGAAAGAATGTTGCATTGCTTTCAGCAACCAAAGTGGACAATTAGTGTTTCTAAGCATATGCCAGGTTCTGTTTCTTTTTTTTCATTTTCTTTTAAATTGGAAGACCTGAAGTCAGTATTTCAAAATCACTTTTCTGTTTAAAAGTATTTTGAGGGCAGCTTTGTCAAAATTAATTAAATACACTAATCAGGAAATTCTTTTCTTCCTCTAAATAAGTTATTTTCCTGAGATCAAATTCAAATCAGAAAATATATGAAGATCATCAAGGATAGAATTATGTAGCTTGAAGAAATCTTTTTAAAAGCTATTGAATAATTTTACATCTAAGATGAATTTAAGTGTGGCTGGACTATTTTAAACACAATTCTTTTTTTATTATTTGTTTATTCTTATGTGCACACATTGTTTGGACCATTTCTCCCCCTTACCCTGCACCCGCTCCCTCTCCCTGCCACCACGACCCCCCCTGCCTAGCTTCCAGGGAGAATCTGTTCTGCCCTTATCTCTAATTTTGCTGAAGAGAAAGTATAGCAATAATAAGAAAGACAAAGCCTTTTTGCTAGTTTATCTAACAAAGATAGCTACACAGAGAGACTCCTAGCATTGCTTCCATTCACAAGTGTATTACAACCCAAGTTGATTCATCTCTAACTGACCTTTTCACTAGTTCCTGATCTCCTTCTCACGATAACCTCTGTCGCTTTAAGGTTTATGAATCAGCTCCTCTGGAGTGGGGACATCAAATGCTTTCATGTTTTGGGTTTTCTACATATTCCTATATCTCCTGTATGTGCTCTCCCCTTGTCATGTGACCCAAGTCCAACCACATTGCTGCATTTGCCCTAGATCTAGAGTCTACATATGAGGGAGAACATATGATTTTTGGTCTTCTGGGCCTGGCTGACCTCGCTCAGAATGATGTTCTCCAGTTCCATCCATTGACTTGCGAATGATAAGATTTCATTCTGCTTCATGGCTGAGTAAAATTCCATTGTGTATAAATACCACATTTTCTTTATCCATTCATCAGTAGTGGGGCATCTTGGCTGTTTCCATAACTTGGCTATTGTGAGCAGTGCTGCAATAAACATGGGTGTGCAGGTGCCAATGGAGTAACCTGTGTCCCATTCCTTTGGGTATATCTCCAGGAGTGGGATTGCTGGATCATATGGAAGATCTATGTTTAAATTTAAGAAGCCTTCAAAATTTTTTCCAGAGTGGTTGCACTAGTTTGCATTCCCACCAGCAGTGTATGAGGGTTCCTTTTTCCCCACATCCTCACCAACACCTGTTGTTAGTGGTGTTTTTAATGATGGCTATTCTAACAGGGGTGAGGTGGAATCTTAGTTTAAACACAATTCTTAAGGCCTTTTATTACAATGCTGTAGTCCTATAAATACAGAAGAAAATGTTAATTTTTATTCAGGTTAGTGTATGATTCTGACTAATTCAAGAATTATAAATATATAACTATATTTGGCCATTTTGCATAACAAATTCAATTTATGCACATGGATTGCAGCCTTCTGAAATTGATAGGTTTGTAGCAGTTAGGAGCCTGTACCAAGGACACCAGGAGCTTCTGTTCTCTATTCAAGCTTTATAAGCCTTGGTGCCACTAGGATTTTCATGGCAGCCCTCTCAGTTACCCATGATTATGTGACATTGGAAGCAATTCATTTGTCTTTTACTTATGCAATCACTGATTTTATTAATCATGCCAACTGTATATATCTGACAAGATCTTTGCATTTACCTTCAACTATTAAACCTACTAGCTTTGGGAGAATGTAAAGCAATCCATAATAGGATCTAGCATAGCTGTCTCCAAAAACTATTTTGTAATCTTCAGACTTTAGTCATTCCATCACTTGTTACAGAGGTACAAAATGAAGAAGCTGCGTTATTCCACTGGTCTGAGAGTTATCTCATGAACCCAGAAAAACATATGGAATTCGCAGATAAGACACCTTTTCTACATGGTACTTTTGTCTTTAGTTTTTTAAATTTTTATTATTACTATCATTATTCTGATTAATTCTTGCAATAGTGTAAATTGAAATCATGGCCTCTCACTTGTTAAGCAAGTGCTCTATCACTTGAGCCATGCTCCAATCCTTTTGCTTTTAATTTTTCAGATAGACTGTTGCAGTTTTGCCTGAATGGACTTAGGCTGCTATCCTCCTACCTGTGCCTGTCATGTGGCTGGGATTATAGACATATATCACCATGCCCTTTTGTCTTTAGTTTTTGATAAATAATTCATGATAGGACTACCTACATTCCAAAACTGTGAAAAGTAAATTAGTGAATAGAGGTCAAATTCTCAGTAAACAGAGAATTGATGGCAGATATTAGTACAATATGAAATATGGTATGTGTTTCTACCAATGCCTTGTCTGCACACTTCCACTGCCAGCATCACATGTTCAAATCCAGCATTCCAATCAAATCTTTCCTCAGTCTACACAGGTCTAGATGAGACCTATAGATCTATGGAGTTAGAGAAAAGTAGAAATTTCTCTAACAAAAAACTGTTGAGGAATAAATCGTGGGATGGCACAGGATGGAATCTATGTTTCAGGGAAGCTATTCTTATTTTCCTTTCTCACCTGTGTCCATGGAAATAATCCCACCCTTTCAGCCTATTCAATCAGCACTGATTAAGCTTTGACTATGCTCTAGGTCCTTGCGTTTGCTCCTAATCTACCTCCTTTCCAAGTGAGTCTAGGCTAAAAATCTATTTTTTGACTGAGCATTTTGGTAGAAATTGTTATATAATTATGATTTTTCTCATTTCTAAACAGTGAGGCAGTTTTTCTTTGTTTACCTCCAGACTATTACATGACATATGGTTTGTTTTTGGATATTTTCTTCACACTTTCCTAATTAGATCAAATTTGTCTTCCTACCCCCCTCTTTAGAATATCTTCTAAGATTGTTTTCTATATTTTTAAACTTGGAAGGAAATATATTCAAGTTACTGTGATTTTTCTTCACAGTGAAAATCTTATCCCCTTTTACATTTGCTTTGAAATGTGTTGAAATACAATGGGAAGTCAAAAGTGTCAATATTAGGGGAAATTGCTATTTGAAACAGAGGATTTTTTGTGACTTTTTCATAGGTCACTTATCCTGTGATATTTATAAAGTATTATGCAGAAGACAGACAGAGGGAGTGGAGAGACAGATTCTGGTCTCAAACTCATCAGGGATGAGTCATAAAACTAGGTATAAAAGATCTGGCCTTGGTTTCTATACTTTGAATTCTGGGAAATAAAAATTTCTCCTTTCTCATGAAAAAAAGTAGATATGTTAGAAACTTGGTCATTTACAGTACATATTAGCAAATATCATGTTCTGCTTGAGCTAGGGTACACCACTAAAGCTAGTCTAGATTTGAGTGTTGGATAGAATAGTGATTTGGAGGAGACTTGGTTTACTGTTGAATTAGCAAATAATGCACAGAGTAAAGTCATTTTCAAGGATATAGCAAGTGGCACCCCCATGCAAGGGATGCCCTGAGCTACAAAGTCAGAGTCTGAATTTCTCATTGAGTGGGGAATCCATCTTAGCACAATAGAATTCTTGCACTTGATACTTTTTTTCATGGAAGGATAGAGAGGGAAAGGACCATATCCAACAGAGCTTGATGGTCTGTCTTATGTCTATGAAAGGAAATTCCTACCACTAATGCATGCATTCACAAGCCATTTCTACGTTATTTGTCCTTCTTTAAGTTTCACTCATCTGAACACTGTGTCCCTTCCTCCCCCACAAAGCTTTTTTTAAAAAAAGAAGACTCTAGCTTTGACTTCGGTCACTTAAAGTTACTGACTATAAACACTGGGGAAGAGAAGGCATGCAGCAACCACTCAGGAAGCATTAGACCTGACAGAGACAAAGAGACACAAAGCAGAACCTGTTCCCGGGATGAATTAGATTATCACAGAGTTGTTGCTATGGGTGCTGTTTTCCTTTTGATTACTCCAATTCTTCAGCCATGCTGCACTCTCTTCCCTATATCCAGTGTACCTCAGCCACAAAAATACCCTCTTGTTCACAGCCTGCTCTGAGGAACCTACCTATCCTCCTCCCTCTCCATGGAATGTTACTCTTTCCCATCTCATATGCATCCCAGTCTTCAAGAAGAGTCTTTCAAAGTACAAATGCTGCAATCTTTATGAAATGCATAGTGATACAATTTGGGAGAAGAACATAGAACTGAGGATGAGTCTTGGTTTGTATCTTGCTTGCTGAGGAAATTTGGGGAAAATGTCCTAATCTTGCTAAATCATTGTTTCCTCATTAGTAAAACAGGCATAGAGAAAACTAGCTGAGAGACTGCTGTGAGCACTATATGTAATTTTTATGGGTTTTTTTCCTTTATTGTTGTGATGGATGGGGGTACACTGTGGTATTTGCACAGGTTCTTACAAGGTATCAAATATATCATACATGAATTCAGACAGTATGCAGTATTGCTTTGTGCCCTAAGATATGACCTGTTTTGCTGAAAGTTCCATGGGCTGCTGAGAAGAATGTATATTGTGCTTTTGCAGGATGGAATACTCTGCAGACATCTGTCAGTTCCATTAGATCTGTGGTGTCATTTAGTTCTAGAATTTCTTTGTTGACTTTTTGTCTAGATGACCTATCCGTTATTGATAGAAGTATATTAAAGTCTCCAACTCTCACTGTATTGGAGTCTATATGTGTTTTTAAGTCCTTTAATGAAGTTGGGTGTGCTGACATTTGGTGTGTGTAAATTGATAATTGTTGTTTTCTCTTTATGTATTGCTCCTTTCATTTGTATGAAGTGACCTTCTTTGTCTCTTTTGAGTAACTTAAGTTTGAAGTCCATTTTATCTGATATAAGTATTGCTACTCCTGCCTGCATTTGGGTTCCAGTAGCTTGGTAAATCTTCTTCTACATTTTCATACTAAGACATTGTTTGTTTCTGTCAATAAGGTGGGTATCTTGTAAACAACAGATTGTCACATCTTCCTTTTTAATCCAGTTTGCCAAACAGTGTTTTGATAGGGGAGTTGTGTCCATTAACATTCAGTGTTAATATTGAGATGAATGTGGTGATTCCTACCACTTAGTTGTTTTTGTTGTTTAAAGATTTAAATGTCTGCAGCCAAATCAATGCTACTCTCTGTCTGTTCTTCTCATGACATTTAATACTTCCTGTCCTTTTCTGGTTAGGTTTGTTTTCATCTTCTTTGTTTAGGATTCCTTTCAGAATTTCTGTAGTAGTGGCTTGGTTGTCATATATTGTTTTAGTTTCTGTTTATTGTGGAAGATTTTTATTCTACATCAATGAGAGTTTTGCTGGGTAGAGTATCCTAGGACTGAAATTGTTTTCTTTCAGTGCTCAAAATACCTCACTTCTTGGTTTTAAGGTTTCTGTTGAGAAATCTGCTATGATTTTGATAGGTGTACTTTTATTTGTTTTTTGGCTTTTTTCTCTTACAGCCTTCAATATCCTTTCTTTGTTCTCTGTGCTTGTTGTTTTAATGATAATATGCTGGGGAGAGGTTCTGTTTTGGTCAAGTCTGTTTGGTGTTTTGGAGGCTTTCTGTACCTGAATGAGCACATCTTTCTTGAGATTTGGGAAATTTTCTGCTATTATTTTGTTGAATAAATTACATATTCCTTTGCCTTGCACCTCTTCTTCTTCAATACACATGATTCACAGGTTCAGTCTTTTGATGGAGTCACTGAGTTCTTAAACATTCCTTTCGCAGCTCTTGAGTCTTTTGTTTAAGTGTTCTGTTTTTTCTTTAATATCTATTTTGTCTTCAAGTCCTGAGATTCTGTCTTCCACTTGTTCTAATCTGCTGGAGTAGCTTTTCATTACATTTTTTATTTGGTTTAGGGAACTTTTTATTTCCAGGATTTCTGTTTGATTCTTTTTTCTGAAATTTTTCATATCTTTGCTAAACTCCTTTTTCATATCTTGTGCTGTGTTTTTATTTCATATATCTCTTTTTTATATTCTCCTTTGTTATACTTAGAAGTTTATTGAAGTCCTCTCTGAGTTCATTTAGCTATTTGTGTTTCTCAAGTTTTTTATTTGTGATGTCTCAATATTCCTTCAGTTCTTCTGTATGTTCTGTTTAGCCATCTCCTGTAGCTTCTCCATGAGTATCTCCATGAGATAATTCATGATTTCCTCATTGAGAATTTTTTTTATATCATTGAGCTCATTGGTTATGTTTTCATCATTCTGTTGTGGATCAGGAACTGGGTGTTCATTTTCTTAATTTCCCACTAAATCTTTCATTCAATTGTTGACCTTTTAAGGGGTGGAATTCCCTTGCCTTCTTCTTCTCCCATGCTTCTAATTAGTGCTGTGATCTTATGGTATTGATTGGCTAGTTGTCAGTTTTAATCCCCTGTTATCTTTCCCTTGACTTAATTACTGTGTTGTGACTGACTTAGTAGATAGGTATGTTGATATGCTATTTCTATCTTAAAGTGTAAATTAGCAATTACCAATTCAAAATTTCATTGCCAGGCAGTCATTTACATATTATATAGAGAGCCCCTTGGTAATATTATCTACAAGCAGTGGGAATTGGAGGAGGGTAATGGTTGTTTGGATAGAGATAGATACATGGGTAATTTAAAAGGGTGGCAGTAGAAGCAGGGGCAGAAAGGGGGTACTGGAGTGAAGAGTGGAGAGGTATGGGGGCTAGAGGGTTTTAGGGCCTGTGTGTGTTGGGATGTATTTCAGTTGTAGTGGAGAGTGCTTATGTTGGGGATTGCAGAGGGATAGGGGTTTGTAGGGTTGTTATAGTAGGCTAATCAGTGAGTGATAAGTGTGGAGGAGAGGGGTTGTGGGGTGAAAGGTAGGAGAAGGCGAGGAAGGAGAGGTGAAATCAGTGGGAGGGAATGGATTGAAAAGGGGTGGAAAAAAAGTTTGGGGGGGAGGAAAATGGACTGAAGCACAAGAAAAGGTGAGAAAGTGAAGGGAGTAAGAATAGAGATAAGAAAATAGTAATAATAAAATTAAAAATACTAAATCAAAAAGGGGAAAAATAAAATAGAAAAAATAAAAATAAAATAAAATAAATCAATAACAAAAAAATAAAATCAGTTCAATGAAAGTTCTGGAATTATTCCTTTGGCATCAAATCTAGGTCCCTGTCTCTTCTCAAGGTTGGTATTCTTGGCTGTGTGGAGAAGGGTGCTGCCCCTCTTGTCAGACAGCTTAAGGTGGAGTTGGCTGGGGGATTTTGTTGTCCTATTTTCCTTGGTCTGATGGGCTGTCTTGTGCAGGCAAGATCTCTGAAGTGGTCTCACCAGAAGGCTGGATTGTTAGCATTAGTTGGTTCCTTCTGCCCACAAGGCAAGTTGCAATTGAGATCTGTGGTTGCTCACTACCAAGGTGGGTAGATATGTTAGTGTTTTCACCAGACGCAGCTGAGTCACTCCACAGCCACATCTCTGGCTGATCAGCTCCTCCCCAACAAGGTGGGCCAATTAAGTTTTGTGCACTGTCCACAGTCCCAGGACATTAGCTTAATGATCTACTAGGCCCCTGCTCTGGGAGGTTGGCTTCTTGCCCCACTCCTGCTCTCAGGGTTTATTGTTCCTCACCCTTCCCCCACATGTAGAGTTCAGCTCCTCACCTCACCCCCACACTCTGAGGTTGGTTCAGCATTCCACCCCACTCCCATTGCCAGTGGTGAATTGTATCCACTATCTGTGTCATTCAGGTTTGTTCAGGTGCAGGGCAGGGTGCAATCTGCCCTCCAGCTGCTCTAGATATTGTTCCTGGGAGTGTGTGTGATGTATGGTGCTCACCTCTTGGCTTTGCAGAGTCACACAGGCAGATTTGGGTCTAGGCTGTATGGGAGAAATATGGAGCAACTTTTCCCAAGGGAGACGTTCACTGGGACTGGGTCCAGGCTGGCAGAGAATATGTAGGCTTTCCAGAGTTCAGTTCTATTTGATCTCTGTCTTCTGCTTTTTGCAAAGAAAGAAAAAGAAAGGAAGAAACAGCCAGAGACTTTTGCCACAGTAGACACGCCCTAGTGACTATCACGCTGGGACTTCCCTGGTTGTTAGGTGCAATTAAAAGCTATTTTGAACGTCAGTCCTTGAATTTTAGGTGCACCTTATATGTTCATGGGTATTTAGTTGGCTAAAAGGAATCAGAATTACCCAAATGTAACTCCCATAACCCAAGTGGTTTCTGAAATCAAGGAGCTCAGAAATTCAGATTCCCTCTCCTGTCTGTCATTTTGGATCCTTATTCACTACATATAATTTTTAGATGACATGAATAGGAGGTTGACAACAAATTTGCATTTTCCCATTTGCTGTAAAATTGACAATTTCAGAAACAAGAGAGTAGGGGATAGTTTTGATCTTAGAACCCTAACTTGCCTAAAGCTGCCTGCACAGAAGTCTCCCCTTAACCACATGGATACAGTAGATCCATGCAGATAATATCATATCTTGTAATTTAATGAAAGCACCGATAATATCATACCTTGTAATTTAATGTCCTCTACACCTTAACTAAGCACTTAATACATCATTGCCCTAAACTCTTATCAATTTGGAGTATAGCAACAAAACTAGCACAATTTTCTTTTCCTTTCTTCACAATTTCATAGATAAAAACCTTTGTTTCTACCTAAGATCTTTGCTAAGATTTTTTTGTTAGATCTTAGCAACCTCACCATGACTCTTTTCTTTCCCTATAAAGTCAAGAACTTTATACTCATCTTTTTACTTAAACACTTTTCAGATTCTCTTCATCGTATCTTATTTGCCAGTGTTACTAGTCTCACATTTTCCAATATTAAATAAAATAAGAGTTACTTGAACACAAGCACTAAGATACTGTTGCTGTCAACCTGATAACTAAGACAATGAAGTGACTATCAGTTGGGTTGGGTATAAGGCATGGATATCTTGGACAAAGGAATGATCATGACTAAGTAGAACAGAATGAGAATGTCCACAGTTTTATCATGCTACTCAGAATGGTATGCTAGTTAAAAATTTATGAATGGTTTATTTCTGGAATTTCGCACAGCATATTTTTGGACTAAAGACCACTGCATGTAACCAAAACCTTGGAAAGCAAAGCTGAGGATAAGGGGGGACTACTATTCTTTTGATTATTCCTTGTCTACATAGTTTCAATTCTTCACAAACTATTGTCCATGCCTTAAGAAATTGAAATGGAGAATAAAACTCTAACATGACATTTTTAGACACTGTTTTCAAGAACAGTTCAATTGGTATTTATGTCTCATAGACTATATCTGAAATATATTGATCATGATTAAAAGTATATTTAAGAATAATTTTTGCTTAACTTTGAGACAGTTTTATGTCTAACAGTTTCAAGTTATGTTAGATTCTTTATAGTAGATCTTTATTAGATGTTTCTGAGTGTATGTGGGAGTAGAGTCATGATAATGAAAAGCATTTGGGGTAAAATTCATTTTCTTTCTTTTTTTTTAACATTTCTGTGTCATATCTTTACATGGGTCTCTCTGTTGGTCTTTTGTCAGTTCTGAGCATGATTTATAGTTCCAAATACTTCTTTTGCAGAATTCTGATACTTTATCTGGTCTAGCATATGTATCTGTGTTCTTTAAGATCATGGAAATGAAAACCATGTGGAATGCACCCTCAGATTCTCTTCTGAAATCCTCCAAATTAGAATCATTATGCTGTTTACCAGGATTACCTTGTAAATTACAGCTCCATAGGGAATTTTTCTACTTATGGGGAATGCATAGTATTTTTAAGGATTTCATGGTACTTGGGAGGCAAACAGGCCTCCAAACCTTTGTTAGAATTCATGATGACTAGTTTCTGTACTGTCTATTACTATGACTCAATGTCTTCTAGGTCTTTACTAATAAAATAAATTATTACTAAATTGACGGATTTATTGAAAATATTTTAACCATCAAAACATTCATTTCAGACTTTGAATACAATTTAGTCTTCAAGAATGCCTATAACTGTTTTAGGCAGTTTGAAGATTGGATGGTAGTCTAGTAAGACAATGAAAGAACTATGTGTGGTACTGCATGTCTATAATCCAGAGGCTGAGGCAGGAGGAGGATGATGAGTTTGAGAACAGCCTGGACTACATGGTGAGACCATGTGTTTAAAACACCTATCTACCAACCAACCAACCAACCAAGAATAAAATAAATTAAGTAGTCACAGCAGGCTGGTGCACTGGGAAATGCTCAGACATGAAATAAAAAATGGAGGAGTGACATCTATCTTTAAAAGAGAGCTAGTAAAGCAACAGGAAAAAATGAAATACTGGAAGAAACTATGGATAAGGGAAAACAGCAACAAGAATAAAAACATAATTAAAACTTTAAGATAAAGAGCTTTATAATAACATGAAAAAATAATGCATATTTGAGAAACTTTTAAATAAAAAAGAAATAAAAATTTTCTATTTACACTAGTACCAGAAAGCAATGACTAAAGTTCACTGCAGTTCTGTTAAATGTCAGTATCTTTGACAAAAGTTTAACCTTTTGTGATTTTGCCAACTAAATATCAGAATTCTTCTAAATATCTACACATTTTTCCAGTTTCTGTGTTTATTGGGCTCTTTGTAAAATGGACAGAGGTACAGAAATTGATATTTAAAAATATTTGGTGATATAAATAGTCTATAATATGGAAAGAATATTTCATATTTTTTGCCCCATGAATTCCCTGAATACCTGAACTATCTGCAATAAGGCAGAGAAAATTCTTGGATGTGCAAAATCCAAAATAGCTGTTGCACAAGGAAATATATATGATTTGCAACTTTCAGGATGAGACAGTGACATGATTTCAGTTATGCTTTATTTATTATTTAGAAAGCCAAATTCAAACTGAATTATGTTCATTTAGAAATCATGTTGAAATTACTTTGTTTTTAATTTTGTAGGTAAAGTTGCATGATTCAGTGTCCACAGCTATATCTTTGTAGAACTAATTTAAATATTCACCTTTTCCAATGAGAATGTAAATGCTGAGTTGATATGAAGACTACATATTAGTAGTATCCCTAAGGTAAATAGTTAAAGGCACTTCAATTTTATAAATTACCAAGAATGTTGTAGAAAACAACAGTCTAGGCTATCCTAATAATTTGTGTGTACTATCTATCCTCATATTAATCTTGGCTGAGTCATATTCTTAAAGTGAATTTGGACAGCAACAGTTAAGATAAATCTTAAGAGAATTTGTTCATTTCTTCAGCAGACATAATTCCTGAAGTGTCTGGGTTAGGATATGCCAGTGTTTCTTTTTTATGAGATTATGTTTAAAATAAAGTTTTAGTAAGCTATTTGTTATTAAAGTGTCTAAATAGAAAGATCAAGTTAGGAGTTTGTTATTTTGCATGTCTAAGTAGGAATTCTTCATGGAGAAAACTCAGCAATGTAATGAATTCTATCTCCCATGTTGTTATTTCTGTCTACCCCTTTTTTTTTTTAGGTAAATGAAATTTTGTCTTGTTTCTCCTACGTTCTTGCTTTCTTTCTCCACTTTTAAAATTCATGATCAAGAAGGAAGAAGTCCCCTTCTCCTATTGGCTTCAGTTGCTTTTAAGGTATCTGCTTTAGTTTCTCTGTGTTGAGGGCAACAAATGCTATCTAGTTTTTTAGGTGTCTTACCTATCCTCATATTTCCCTTGTGTGGACCAGGAACTAGAGAAAAGGTTAGATCAAGAAGAATTAACCTAGAAGGTAACACACATGCACAGGAAATCAATGTGAGTCAACTCCCTGTATAGCTATCCTTATCTCAACCAGCAAAAACCCTTGTTCCTTCCTATTATTGCTTATACTCTCTCTTCAACAAAATTAGAGATAAGGGCAAAATAGTTTCTGCCAGGTAGTGAGTGGGTAGTAGGGAGAGGGAGGGGGCGGGGTGGGTTATAAGGGAGGGGGTGGGGGGAGTGGGGGAGAAATGACCCAAACATTTAAAAAAAAGAAGGAAGAAGTATCAGTCCTCTGATTCAGAAGAGAAGATAAGTTCATAGAATTGGATTGAATTAAATTCCAAGCATATCTTTACAACTCAAGATATCAGTCATCTTAGGCTGAGGCTTGTGCTTGACCCATGAAGGGTATGATAGAACAGAAGAAACTTAACTCATTGTCCTGCCAAAAATCTAGTTTTATACAAATAGTATGTATTAATTACTGCATCATCTTTGTGAGTGCTTGTTTCTATAAACAAACGTCTCATTGTGGCTAAAGTAACAGTTAATATAAACAATTTGTCTGATATGTTTACTGTATTCTCACTTTCTTTAAAAAACATGGAGAAAAAAATACTGCAATTGTTCTTTTAAACAGGAAAAAGCTAAAAGTATATTATAGAAAACAACTTTATAAGGAGGACACTCTTGGCAATATTTCTTACTATTTAGGTTGTACATACAGTAAATTATCAGAAGTGTGCAAAGTTAATTGTTTTATTCACTCTCTCAATGAAAAATGTTCTTAGCCATACTAAACTGATTCCTAGGAAAACTTTCCAAATATGCAGTTTTTCTCTATTTTACTCATGTTGAAATTCAGTCTGTTCCTTTTATCCTTGTGTTTTTGAGTTAGTGATCTGAAGTTGAAATATAAGCTCCCTAGAAATTTTGTCAGTTGACTCTAAAAAGAATTAAGCTAAGTTATATCCATTGAAACTGCCATTGACTTTCCCAGATGGAAAGTCCATACAGACATTAAAAGATCCCTACCGAAAATAGAATTTTTCCTGTTGCATTAAATGTGTTCAAAGATTAGTGCAATATTGAAACTCATGAAGTCTATGTGAAAAGCAGCTGATGACAGGCACTTAGGAGAAATAAAAGTTAATTTATTTTGCAGGAGGATATTGAATTTAACTAGAGATGAGGTTATTTGGAAGATGGAAAGTCAAGGGATCCCTTTTATATAAATTTGATTTTTAGCATATTCTAGCCCATTCTGGCTATCTGGCTGTTTCTTGAATATGACCAAATATACAGTTCCTTTGTATTTTTGACATTTGATTTTCTCTCTTTTCAGAACAGTTTTCTCTTATATTGCTTACTTCATTATTTTGTACAGATTATTTTTCAAATGTCACCTTATTAAATAAATATCTTACCACTGTATTTAAAGAGCAACTCCCCAGTCAACTTCTAATCTCCTTCTTTTCTTTTTTCTTAACAACATATGTTTTTTTACATTTATTACATTTAATAGTTACTCAAATAATTTTCTCTAAGACTTGAACAAGATAAGGATTTCCACTACTATTTTACATGGTACTACATGTACATATCACTGAAAAAAAGCAGGCAAAATATGTGAAAAGAATACTAATTGAAAATGGAGATAATACTTTCATTGTTTCAGATGATACTGTTGTGCTTATAAAATAAATTCAAAATAAGTTACCAATAAATTTTTATTAGAATATATCAATCTTACAAAATGGTTTCATTGTGGCATTTCTATACATGAATATAATGTACTTTCATCATATTCACTCCGTTACTCTCCATCCCCACTCCTACTTCCCCCATTATTCTTTTTTTTTATAATTTTAATGAGTTTTTTTATGCTATTGTCATACATGCATATAACATTCCTGTCATATTTGTGTAGAAGGGGGATGGTTTTGGAGCGGGAACTTGCTGGGGGAGGGCAAATGGAGAGAGTGGATGGGGGCATAAGTCTGATTGAAGTACACTATATATGTGTGCATATATGGACATATATGTATATATTCATGTTAACAACATATATGATAACTTAATACATAGTTTATTCACTGGTATATCTCCAATGCCTAGAACAGAGCCTGTATAGTTACACACATTGAGTAGGTAAGTACTGAGTATGCCATTAAAATAAGTAGAATAGGATTGTTTTGAAGATGATTTGATCTAGATTTAAAATTTTCGAAAATCATCTTTTGAAGATTTCTGTCTTTAAGAAGACAAGTGTGACCAGGCATCAGTGACTCACGACTACAATCTTAACTTCTCAAGGGGCAGAAATGAGGAGGATCACAGTTTGAAGCCAGCTTAGGCAAATAGTTCATGAGACTCAATCTCAAAAAAAACCTATCAAAAAAAAAGTGCTGGTGGTATGGCTCAAGGTGTGGGCCCTGAGTTCAAACTCAAGAACTGTTTTGTGCTTATCATATAGCTCATCTCCTTGTGTAATCCAAAAATATTTTTCATCTAGAGAATTCTGGTGAATAAATTTTCCTCTTTTAGTGCTGTACTTCCTTAGGTTCCTATGATGCAACTTTCTGTTCTCTTTGAGATATTAACTTCATTTTAAGGTATAGTTGTTGTTTAGGGACCTCCTGTGTTTTATAACCCATGGCCAGTTAAAGAAAATAACCAGGCTTCATGGGAGCCCTTCTTTCTGACACAGGTTTTGACAGACTGCATATTGATATTCTGACCTCCTGACATATTTGGTGGTGAGTGACACCATTTGCCATTTGTGGGGACTACTTGTTAGGTGTTAACTCTGTGGAGTCACTCACATAACATAGGAAGACAAACAGGAACTATCATAGATGCTTGATTGAATTCTTATGTAGTTACATCAGAAGAATAGGCTGTGTGTCCTGCACTATACCTTATGATAGAAAATTCTTACAAAAATTTAGATGAACTTTATCATTCACCACATGCTCCTTTGAAGAGGGCAGAACAGGTTCTGCTTGGAAGCAAGGAAGGTGGGCAGGAGAGGGAGAGTATGGGGAGAGATGGGGAACAGGGAGGAGAAATGGCCCAAACAATGTATGCTCATATGAACAAATGAATAAAAAATAAATAAATAAATAAATAAGCTCCTTTCATATCCCCTATGTCCTAATCAATTCAGGCTGCTATAAGAAATTAGCATAAACTGAATGGCTAAACAACAGACCTTCATTTACCAGGGTTCTGAAAGCTGGGAGGGGCTAAGCCGTGGCAGATAAGAAGTGAGCTTAAGGCTTACTTCCTGGTTTATAAAAGGCCATGTTCTCATTATATGTGATAGAGGGCAAGTGTGTGAAAGTACTCATCTCTTTATAATAAGGACACGAATTCCACTCATCGGTACTTCATTTTCATGAACTAGTTATTTCCTCAAGACTCCAACTCTTAATCCTTTTTTATTGGGGGTTACGTTTTCAACTACAAATTTTGTGGGAACTTAAATATTCAGTTCATAACATCTTTCTAATTCAGACCTATCTTATCACCAGGACAATGCAAAACCATAATAAGCAGATGCTATCAGGCATACAAGAAAATGTACTTTCTTTGAGACCTTTATCCTGTGTCTTTGTAAACTCTTGATGTATTGGGATATATCGCACTGGTCATTCAGCAATTGAAATCTCCTGTTTTGGTCACGAATGTATCTCAAAGCCATAAAAGCCAATCTAAGCTTTAGCACAAAAGCAAAATAAAACTCTAAACTCTATAACAGTGTGGAGAATATGAGAACATTGAAATCTAAACACGTTTTAATCACCAAAAGAGTTAATAGAGCATGCTATGCTAGAGTGTTGAGTTCCAAGGAGTAGAGGTTCACTGATATTTCTCAATTAATGGAGGTTTTATCCTAAGGATACAAATAAAAATCAATATAGGAAATTTTACTAAAATAAGAAAATAAAAAATAACAGATTTGTGATAACTTTAATATGGAACTGGAAAATGTTTCCACATCAAAGTCTTCTTCAATTGCATTATGTCTTTTCTCAGATCTTCTCTTCCATTATTCTTAAACTTTGTGTTCCTTGTACAAACCACACACAATAACAATATATTACGGAATTCAATTTGCTAAAATTTAGCTAGAATTTCTGTATATATACTCATGAGAAATATTGGTGTGTAGAGCTATTCTATGCTATGTCTTTGGTTTTAGTATCTGTGCCATTATGTTAATTTATCATGACTAAGTTTTTCTTAGAAGTGTAAGGCTGGTTTAACATTCAAAAGTCAATCAGTTTAACTCACATATGACAAATAAAAAAGCCAAAGGAAGTGAACATTTTAATCAATGCATTTGAGAAAATCCAACATTCATTTCTGATATCTGTCAGCAAAATGGGAATGGAAGGCAACTTTTCAAGCTGTTAAAGGGAAAGCATGATAATTACATAGCTAATGTCATGTTTAATGATGAAAGACAGAATTCTTTTCCCCATGACCAGGAAAAGGATAAGAATGTATAATCTCGTCAATTCTCATTAGCATTGAAACTGAAGCTTTAGCCAGTACATTCAGACAAAGAAAAAGAAAATAAAGGCATTACAATTGGCAAGCAAGAAATATAGCTTTATCCTATTTTTTATAAATAATTTAATGGAATCTCAAAAAAGATATTGAAACTTACAAATGAGTTTAACAAGTTACAGGATAGATTATTAATATTTAAAAATGAGCTATATTTAGATATACTAGCAACCAGCAATCAGAAATCGAAATTTTAAAACATTGTACCAAATACACACTAAAAAATAAATTATTGCTCCTGGTATGATTCAAGTGGTAGAATACGTGCTTAGCTTAGTAAACATGAGACCCTGGGTTCAATCTCCCAGATTGCAAACAACAGTAACAACAAAAACCCTGATTTTTATAGGATACTGGTAAGAGAATGAAAAGGCAATGTACGGCTTGGGAGAGAACATTTGCAAAATACATATAAGATAATGAACATGTCTTCAGAATGTCTAAAGAACTCTTGAAACCCAGTCCAATTGAAAATAAGCAAATAACAAAATAACATATACTGTTACATAAATATGTTAAGAGATGCTCAAAGTCATTAGTTATTTGGAAAATACAAATTAAAACCACAATTATTTAAGATTATATGTTAAGTGTTGGCAAGGTTATTCAGGAACTGGGGCAGTCTTACACTCCTGTTAGGAATGTAACATGGTGCAACCACTTTGGAAAATAGTTTGTCAGTTTATTAGTTAAATGCACCATTCTATTCCTGCTACTTACTGAAGAGAAAGGGCAGCATATGTTTGTTATGAAAAATTGTACATGAATGCTTATATCAGCTCTGTTTGTAATAACTAAAAACTAGAAACAATCCAAATACCCATCAACAAAATGGATAGATTGTTGTATGTTTATAAAGTAGTACAAGTACAAGTATGTTTATAAAGTAGTAGAAGAAATTTGTGCTGACAGATGGATATAACATCAGTAAAATACATATACTGAATGAAATAATCCACTTAAAATAGGATACAATGTTTGATTTTTCTATTTATAAAAAATTCTAGAAATTCAAAATTAATGTGTATGGGTAGACCTTTGTTATTGTCCAGGTATATCACTAAGGAAAAAGCATGCATTTTCAGGATTCATAGAATTCAGTGCTGTGCTGTGGATGTTTGACTCATTTTTCCCCAAATGCTGCCCAGCATCTGCTAAAAACCTGCTACCTTTCAACAAATCCCAAAATTTCACTTTACACTTAAATTAACCACATTAACATTTATTTCTTTTGCCTTTTGGGCTCCATTTACCATTGGGGAGGCATGTTTTCACAAAATTAAGGTCAAGGAAACAGCAGATCACACAATGACTTAAACACAAGTGACAATAATTCAGGACTGACTGCGACCTTCTCCACATCAGTTGAGATGCAGAATACATGTGGGGAATTTAAAATGCTTGTTTTTGAAATTTCCTTTGATTTATGTATCTATTATTGTTATTATTATTGGTCTTGTTTGATCAAAACTGTCTGTAATGAATTCACAAATAAGGCTGGCTTACTATAGTGGTGGGAAGCAGGTCGGTGGTTGCCCTGCAAGAGAATTACAACAGCACCAGGGAGATTTTGAAGTGACAGATTTGTTTAAGGTCTGGATTGTTGTGATGGTTTTATGGGTATAAAATCATATAAAAACACATGTAAATACATGTCACCATATACATATGTATGTAAATGTCAAAAGTTATTAAGATGTACACATTAATATATGCTATTATTTTGTGTCATATATCTTGATAACTCTGTTAAAAAGCAAAGCAAAACAAAACAAAGTAAAAACTCCACCATAAGCACTATATTCCATGTATCTGAATCTTCTGCTTCAGGCCAATTCACAAGTATCATAAATTGTATGGATTAGTTGGCATTGGGTTAAGAAGCTCACTGTTGGATGTATCAGCTGTGGGTAGAGAGGGGTTAGTAATGTATCCATTTCTTGCTAGTTTGAAAACTTCTACTTAAGGAATTGCTTGAAATTGAATGGAAGCATTGGTTTGTGGGTAGTCTGAGATTGGGCCCATTTAATAAATCACCTAATAGAAGAGAAAATGCAGATTTTGCAAAGAGTAGAAGTGAAGTCAGTGACACAAATTTGAGAAATTTCTTGCTTCTTAGACTGGTTTACATGTCCAGATCAATTGTGACCCCTTTCAACTTCAGCACTTACGATACTTTGGAAGTTTTAAGTTTCACAATCTACATTACAAAACAAAATGAGATGGTGCTGAGACTTTGGATTTTGGTTTGAGATATCATTCTATACATTACCAGTCACCTTACTTTTACATAACCCTTTGACAGCTGTTTAAGTCTATTAATTATTGTCCAAGGAAGTTCAAAATTATTCACTAGGAAGAAAAGAATGTAAGTTACCCCAAGCCTCTTTAGCATTGGCCAGGGAAGAGGTAACCATGTTTCACTGCTGTGAAATACTTAGATTTCAGCATCCTCTGTCTCCCATGATTATTTTTCCTTTCATAAAAATATTATGCAGATGGAATAACTATGTATTTATGAGACTTAGATATTTAATGAACAATTAAGAGGGCATTAAGACAACTGGAAAGGAGAATAGGGTTAAGCAAATTTCAAAGCAAGAATTCTACAGCATTATTTCAATACATTTTTAATGAAGCATTTCCTGTATGCTAGTCATTATACTGAAGTTGATGAACAACAGGAAGCTAATATGGATATTTCTTAACTTCATAGGGTTTATATTACAGAGAATGCATTCAATTAAGTATGTGGTTCATCACAAACTCCAGCTCCTCATTCTTTTTTCCCTTTTTCTCCTACAAATTATCCTCATTCAATAAATGCATAATTGTATTGCTGATGTTATGGAATGTCTAGGAAGGAGAGATTTTGTTTTATGATCTGTGAAGGAATGCTCCCTCCCTGCCTCTCTTTTAGCTTTCTTTTTCTCTTTGTACTCCTCCATTCTCTTTTACCATTCTCAAAATTTAACTTTGAAATAATTTCAGATACACATAAAGTTACAAAATTAGCACAAAACATTTTCATATAGCTTAATCAGATTGCTCAAATACTGTTTTGCCACTCTTGCTAGTTTTATCATTCTCTCCCTCTCCCTCTCTCCATTCCTGTCTCTCCCTCTCCCTCTTCCTCTCCCTATCTATGTCACTATCCCTATCTGTAAATATAGAAATATAAATATAGATAACATAACTATATATGTATATAAATATTTATACATTTTCTGATTTGAAAACTACTTATGATGTCTTTTATAACAATGCATTAGTGCACATTTTATTCTATTTAAAGACATTATAGTGAACAAAATCAGTACACCATCAAGTTTAATCTAGATGCTTTGTTCACATTTAGTTATTTGGATCACTAGTGTTCTTAACCAATTCTGAGTCATAAGTTGCATGTAGTTGTATTGTCTTTTTTCCCCTTTAATTTGGAATAAATCTGCAGTTTTTCTTTGTTTTCCATGACTTGGATATTATTGAAGAATTGGAATGTTGTACAATACCTCTCAGTTTGGATTTGTCTTATATGTCCTTATTTTTAAATTCTACTTATTCATTTTGGCAGTAATATAACAAGAATGATGTATCTTTCTCTGTCTATCCTGATGACTTATGCACTTGCAAATTGTCTCTGTGGTTAAGGTTCATATATTTTTTATTTCTAATTAATAACTATCATTTCAAAATCTACTTTGAGATTACATAATTCCACTCTTTTAACATTTTATAATTTTTAATTTTATTTTTGAATTCTCACATATTAATATGAGGGGGTTTAGTTGTCATAATTCCATACAGGCATACAATATACCTTGAACAAATTGATTTCTTCCATTATATTTCCATTTCTCCTCATCATCCTCCTTTCCTTTGCACAGAGTGTTTGGTGGGTTTCATTATGCTGTCTTCATATGCACTAGCATACATCCATCCTCTTTACCCTTCAGTGTCTGTTCCTTCCTTCCTTCCCACTGATTCCCCCAAACACTCCCCATGCTTATTCATGTCCTTTATAGTTATTATAATCATGCCCTTTAGGTCTAGGCTCCACAAATAAGCAAGAGCATGCTATATTTGGCTTTGTGAGCTTGCTCATCTTGCTCAGCCTGACGATCTCCAGTTCTATCTATTTTCCTGCAATCGACATGATTTCCTTTTTCTTTATGGCTGAGGGAATAGTCCATGGTGTGTACATATGTATGTATGTATGTATCTATCTATCTATCGTTCTATCTAATATTTTCTTTATCCATTCATCAGTTGGTATGCATCTCAGCTGATTCCACAGTTTAGCTATTGTGAACAGAGTTGTCATAAACATGGGTATGTAAGTATCTGTCTTGTATATTGATTACACTATTTGGAGATACATCTACAGTGGTAGGAGGGGTTCATAATGTAAGTCTATTTTTAGTTTTTTAAGGAATTTCCATATTGATTTCCATAGTGGTTACACTAGTTTATGATCCTACCAACAGTATATGAGAGTTGCTTTTTCCCCCACATCTTCACCAGCATTTGTTTATTTTCTTGATGATTTCTAATCTGACTGGAGTGAGATGGAATCTAGGTGTAGTTTTGATTTGCATTTCCTTAATGGGCTAAGGATTTGAACACTGCTTCATGTATTTATTAGCCATTTGTATTTCTTCTTCTGAGAACTATGCATTCAATTTATTCATTGGATTCTTTGTTCTTTTGCTGTTTAGTACTTTGAGATTAATTCTGGATGTTAATCCCCTACCTATTGAATGGCTGGTAAGATTTTCTCCTATCCCATGGGATGTCTCTTGATTCTGGAAACTAGATTTTTTTTTTCCTTTTGTTTGTTTGTTTCTTTTCTTTTTCCTGGTGGTCCTGGAGATTGAACTCAGGGCTTTGCACTTGCAAAGCAGGCACTGTACTACTAGAGGCAGTCCATTTTTGCTTTGGTTATTTTGGAGATGAGGTATTATAAACTATTTGCCCTGGCTGGCCTTGAACTGTGATCTTCCAAATCTCAGCTTTCCAAGCAGCCAGTATTACAGTTTGGAGCCCCTAACCCCTAATTGTTTCTTTTTATGTGCAGAAAACTTATTAATTTTATGCATTCCCATTTTTGAATTCTTGCTCTTATTTCCTGGACAGTTGGAGTCCTACTCAGAAAGTAATTATCTATTCCTATAACTTCCAGAGTTTTCCCTAGTTTTTTCATTTAGTAGTTTAAAAACTTCATATCTTACATTAAGCTTTTTGATCCATTTACAGTTGTGTTTTGTACAGGGTTAGAGATAGGATTTAGTCTTCTGCCTATAGATAGCCAGTTTTGCCAGCATCATTTGTTGAAGAGGCTATCTTTTCTTCAGTGTGTGTCTTTGGCTCCTCTGTCAAAGATCAGATAGCTATAGTTGTGTGGTTTTATTTTTGAGTACTCTATTATGTTCCATTGGGAATATGGAACACTATGAATAACTACTTCTGCCTGCTTTTATGGTTCATTTGCTTGGGAAATCTTTTCCCATCCTTTAGCCCTAAGTTGATGTTTTGTATTTGTCAGTGAGGAGTGTTTCCTGTAGAAACACTAAATGACTAAATGGTCAGGTCTTGCTTTTTGATCCAACCTCCTATTTTATATCTTTTGAGTTGGGAAATTGAGACCATTATCTTGCAGTGTTAATGCTGAAAAATATGTAGTAATTCCTGTCATTTTAGTGTTTTTGTAGTGTTTGATTCTTTTCTGCTCTTCATTTGCTCATGTACTCATCTGGTGAGATTAATTTCCCCATATTTTCATAGTTACATCAATCCTCCTCTTCTGTGTGTGGGATTCCTTTGAGTAGCCTCTGCAGTACTGGTTTAGTGATCATAAATTGCCTTAGTTTTTGTTTAATGTGGAAGGTTTATTAAGGTTTCTGTAGCAAAAACTTGTTATTCTGATAAGTTTGCCTTTATAGGTAACTTGGCACTTCTCTCTTCTAGCTTTTGACACTTTTTCCTTGTTCTGCATGCTTAATATTTTTGCTATGATATGTCTTGGAGTGGTTCTTTCCTGGTCTTGTCTGTTGGGTGTTCCAAAAGCCTCTTTTACTTGAATGGCTGTCTCTTTCTAAAGATGTGTGAAAGTTTCTCCTATTATTTTATTGAAAATGTTTTCTATACTTTTAGCCTGCACTTCTTCTTCTATGCCCATGATTTGGAAGTTTGATCTTATAATAGTGTCCCAGACATCAAGTATCTTTCATTCATACTTCTTTAATGTTTTCCTTTTTCTTCATTTAACTATTCTAATATATCTATCTTGTCTTCAAGTCTCAATATTCTGTGTTTAATTTGATCCAATGTACTGGGGAGACTTCCCACTGAGTTTTTATTTGATTAATTGAGCTTTTCATTTCAAAAACTTCAGTCTGATTCTTTTTCAGGATTTCTGTACCTTTATTGAACTCCTCTTTCATATCCTGTACTATTTCCTAATTTTGTTTGACAGTTTGCATCCTCTTTTAATTCATTCATTATTTTATGTATGTCCTCTTCATGTTGTTCATCATTCTTATAATCATGATTTTGAGTTCTTTGGTCTTTCTTCCTTTTCACTATCTTTAGTATCTGTTTCTGTGGGATTGTTGATATTTGGGGTATCATTTTACATTGCTTTATCACATTTCTTGTCTCTTTGTTCAGATTTACACACGAGGTCAAAGTCATTGATTGTAAATTGTAATCACCAGTGGTCTGTAGTCAAAGCATTCTCAGTGTTCAAGCAGGATAGTGCTCAACCCACAGTGGGAGCATTGTAATGTAGCTTCTCACCACTGCTCTGGGGCTTGTTCCATAGTCAAGCTTTTCCTATGTTTCCCAGGCACCAAGCCTATTCTCCAATACCACTTAGGTAGAGGAAAAATAGCTGGAGACTCTTGTGTTTCCTTGTATATGGGTTGGTGTTAGGTGTGGGTTGAGGGTAGTGCTGGTGAAGGGCCACTTATTCACTTCTTTGCTTTTTTCATCCTAGAAGCTTCACTTCTTTTTGTATGGGAAGCCACTGCTGGATGCTTTATGCTCTTTAATCTGTAAGCCAGGCAAGTTTTCACTAGCTACATTGGTCCCCCTAATTATGTTCCTTGCAGCATGTGTATAGCTCAGGATGTCCCACAAATGTTCCTGAGGTGGAGTAAACAAAAAACACACTGAGCTCTGCACCAGTGGTGAGGGACTCAGGTGCTCTGTCTTCATTTTTCAGTTCTTTCAGACCCTGCCCAGCAGTATGCCCCCCCGTAGAAGGGATGAGGATGAGGGATATTGTGTGAGCCTCAGGTCCTGTGCTCATAGTTCTCAGTCCCACTTGGCAGCAAAGACCCTAAAGCCACAAGATAGTGCCGGGATACTAATCACTGTGCCAGCAATGGACTTGGTGCAGTTTCTGCAGTCATCACCTGGCAGTGGGGTGTGCTCAAGCCAGGGTCAGCATGACTACCAAGAGCCAGGCCCTTCACTGCCTGAACTCCTGCATATTGAAGCTGTTTTCTTTCCTCCACCATTTCATGTGTCCAGCTCTTTCCTTATTGCAAGTTTTAATTGTTTCTTAATTTCCTGAGTTCTCTGGGTGGCTCATTCTCAATGCCTGCCTGGTCACTAGCAGGTTGGGGTAGCTTCTGTAACCTAAGCTCTCTGACAGTGGAGGCTAGGTGCTTTGTCTTTAAATTTGTCCTAAATGGAGCTGCTATTACCAAGTAAGTTGAGGTCATCAGCCTCTGGAACTTTTGCTGCTTTCCATTCTGCTTCCAAGAGCCCTCAATTCATCCCAGTAAAAACCTTTCCCTCTTTACAACCACCTCTGGTGGCAGTCTTCCACCTAGATACTGTGACCAGGAGTCCCAAACTCCCTGAGTTTTGATTTTTAAATTCCTCAGGTCAGTTTTGATTTTTAAATTCCTCAGGTCAAATTGTCACACTGGGTTTAAGATTTGTGGGAGGTATGGGTTTTATCCTCTAGCTAGGTCTTCTAGTCTGTTTCAGGCCACCTGGCTTTCCTGTTTCTTACTATATTTTTCACCATAATCCATTGATAATTCTTGCCTGAAGCAATTATCACTAGAGTGGGTTCCAAATGGTATGTTTGTGTGTGTGTGTGTGTTTAATCTCTTCTTTCTTTATTAGTTGGAATTTTGTAATAAAGATTTTACTTTCTCCAGTTATTTTCTGAGTTCTCACCATTCATTTGTCTATCCATCCATCTATTTATTTTTATTCATCAATTGCTTCCTTTTATGTAGTACTGAAGAGTTTTATGGCATAAGCCTATTTTATTTTCTCACCTAAAAGACTCCTTGTGGTTGATAGGCCA
The DNA here is from genome assembly GCF_047511655.1 of Castor canadensis. Classification (NCBI taxonomy): domain Eukaryota; kingdom Metazoa; phylum Chordata; class Mammalia; order Rodentia; family Castoridae; genus Castor; species Castor canadensis. The sequence continues at coordinate 129,469,059 of NC_133393.1, read as the reverse complement.
GATCACAATATTATTTTAGTATGCTTGCATAGGCATTTTTTTTAAAGTACTCTAAGTTCATTTTTATCTTTTAAAAAAGTGTTCCTTTCTATGGGGTTGATGAGTAAGTTACATCAGAAAAGTGGATAAAAGTCCATTGTTTAGAATGCATTGAAAGCTTATTCATGAGGAAGACATTCAAGGTTACAAACTGACTCACATCTTCAAATGAATCCACATACATTCATGAGCATATGCTTGACTACATTCCTTCCCTTAGTCTGTGTGTGAAAATAACCCCTAACTGGATTATAGACTGAACTGTAAGCATCCCCTTCTATAAACTTTCTATTTCTAGCAAGATTGACTGGGTGTCTGACTCAAGTCCCTTCTTTATATGCATTTCATAGATAAGATTACTTCTGTCTTTCTATGATCTCCCTGATATTTGTTGATGGTATGATTTGATCTTATTTGAACTCCCCAAGTTTGGGATTTTAGTAACAGTTCTCCACAAGTTAACCAGAGTATACATGGGCTACTCTAAAAGTCACAAATGAAATCAACTCAGTCAATTTAATCTAATCACATTGCAAAAACACATATGCTAATGAACATTGACTTGGAAATGTAGAAGATGCTTAGGATTTAAATTTTTTCCTACATACAAAAGTTGTGGAATGAAAAATAGAGTTGCTGTTTTTTCAGTGCCTAACGTCTATCCCAGATGCTTAACAAACACTATTTCAAAGTTTCATAAAATCTTAGAAGGTTCATGTGGCTATCTCAGTTTTAAAATTCTTCAGCCTAGTGCTCAGAGACCTTAAATAATTGGACGGAGGTCAAAGATTATAATTGGCAGGACTGGAATTCAAACCTAAGTTTAAAAAGGCCAAGTGTTTCTCTGTGCATTCCATTGATGGACTTGTCAGTAACAACTGTACAAAGAGAGTAAGTATAGTTTATGAAATGAGGAAGAGGAAAAGCTATAGGGATTCTGTGGCAGAAAAATGGAGTTCTCTTTAAAGGACAGCAGAGTATTCAAGTTAAAGTGTTTGACTTGGCTTTACTGGCTTGCTTCTGCTTATCTCTTTCCTCCTTTGAATAGCAATATATTGAAAAATGCACAGCATGCTCAAATATAAATTATTTAAAACCCTTAAAATTTGAAGGATAATTATGACTATGGAGCTTTATCCCTGGTGGTACAACTAGCCCCAAGCCTGAACTTACACTTTCATACCGAAAGTTGAACACACTCAATTGAACTTTCTGTTTCAAACAGCAGGTGGTGGTGCTGGGTTATACTGTCAAGTTTTAGTATTTTAATTTTAGATACTGCTGCATTGTGGACAGTAATATGTAATAAATTTGATTTCAGAAACATTTATATTATATTGTTAAGATGTACTTTATGCAATAATACAGCTGATAAGGTCTTATACTATTTGAAAATATTACAAATTCAACAATCCTTATCATGATCATACATGTGTTAAATGCATGTCAGATAAATGATTTAACTAGCTTAGCACTTCCCATAATTATTTAAATTATTTTAATAAGTATTTTAGTAATAAATGTGATTTAATATTGTGAATTAAATATTCACACCAAATATACTCTAAGTTTTGCTAAAGGTTATTACTAAAGAACACTTTTACTTAGTAAATAATGAGCAGAAAAATAAAGGTATTTTTGCTTCTTTAATTTCTAGATAGCATAATGATTATCTTTAATTTCTACTAAGACTACAATGTACTGTATATGTTTTACTATTGATTAATCTACATTTTTCACACTACCTTCAATGTCACTAAATAGTTTATTTTGAGTCAGTTTCAGTTCTTAGTAGATTCCTAGTAAAGTTGGAGGGTATGATACCTTCTACAGTATTTGCTTCAGTTTTGGATGTGTTAGATGATGTCGGGGTAAGGAAAAGGAGGGTATTGTAGTTTTTAAAAGCCACTGTTTTTATTGATGATATAATATTTAAATATTGTAGTCCTCTAAACCATGATGATAATTATGATGTTAAATTATTTGCAGCTATTTCTTAAAGTCCCAGGCCCAGGCCACACAATGAAAAGGTAATATGGATAAACTGGGATGATTTACAGACAATGCTAGGCAGCAGACAGCCTCTCTTAAAAGATTTTAATGACTTTTGCAGCGCCTGCTTTATGGCAGATGGAATGGAGGAGTGGGGAGACAGGTGGCTGGAACTGTTGGAATGAGGTAAAGTCAGGTGGTTGGCAGGAATTAGGGTCCAATGGAAGAAACAGAGGTCAAAATTGAGACAGGAGCTAAAAAGAAGCATAGTAGGCTAGCTTTAGAATTAGAAAGGATATACATTAGAGTCTACCAAGTGGTATATACTTCATTTGGAGCCCAATTTATGTGATTTCAACATTTTCACTTTGGCATTTCTGAAATTGCAACTGAAGTCTAATGAAAATTTGCTGCTAACTGTTCTGAATAAACAGTTTTGTGTATTGCAAGTGAGTCTGCTCTTCAGAAGTCTGTTTAAAGTGGGTACTGAACTGTAAGTTGTTGAATATTAGGGGAGCATGGTGAGAGAATGAGTTAGTAATTAGGCAAGAGACGGTTAAATTGGTTAAAGCATTATATAGCCTGAAGTACTAAGATGAAACCCCCTGGGACTTAATTAAAAAAATGAAAGGTAGGAGGGAAAAACAGGTCATTTCCGGGATGGGTGTCAGTGGGAGGTGAGTGGGCACAAGGAAAGGGAGAATGAGGATGAATATGGTATATATATTTTGTATCCATATATAAAAATAGAAGACTGAAACCTGTTGAAATTGCTCTAAAAAGTGAGAGAGGGAGAAGAGGGAGAACAATGGAAGGGGTAAAAATCTAACTAAGATATATTGTAAGGACATATGTAAATAGAACAATATATCCCCCTGTACAACTACTATATACTAACAAAATTTTAAAAAATAAAATAAACAAAGGGTTACTTTTGATGTGAGTGCTCAACCAATGGAGTGTTCTTTGTTCTCCTACACCATTGCAGGGATTGCCACTTCAGAATAGGAAACCACAAAAATTTTAGCTTATCTGAAAATGAAGACTGTCACTAGTAGATAAATTGTAGGGCTTCTTTCAATTTTAAATTCTTACCTTTCACTTGATGCTTAAAGTGTGATCCAAAAACTAGCAGACTCAGCTGTGATATAGGTATTCTTAAGAATACTAGACCACTGAAACAGAAACTGCAGAGTAGTAACTTGGGAATCACATTTCTCAAAATCACTCCAAAAATCTATAAGACACAGGATAGTTGAGATCCATTAATCTGGGTATTTTAAAGACTGTGGCTAAAATGAATAGTTTCACAATTCAATGTGCCAAATAAACAAAACTCTAAAGAAACAGCCCAGATCTGGTAGGGACAAACCAGATTTGTGAGGCTTGAAGCTTATAAATATTGTGGCCATCTTTACAGAATAAAATTAAAAATACATAATCAGATACACTTATTTCAGAGTAAATCTACTTCTGAAAAATAAACATTGAGGCCAGTTTCACTTCTTATAAACCTGTATATATTTCTTGGCTTTTCTGAGAATAATGAACTTATGGAGTTGTCAAGATCAAGTAAGGTAAAGGCGCCTCATAATTAGTTCAGGAACATACAGCTATAGGTGAAGTGAATAGAGAAAATGGGTCAAAATTTTGAGATTATTAGTAGGATAATTATGCACACTATATTTTCCACTCTGTTCTAGCTTTTCCAGGAAAAATTCACATTCTTCCACACTCAAACCTTAATGAGAATTTGTTTAAATGATGAGTAAGTGAATGAATTATTAATAAATGGATTAATGAAACTAATGGCTCATATCCTACCAGCTACTTTCATGGCACATTTTGGTTGTCTAGAGCCTTAGTAATGACTTGTTCTTTTGAGGGCTAAACGATTAACTGTCTGTTGGGATGAGTGTGCTTAATTGAGCTGGATGGAGTTTATCCGGAAGGAACTCCTAAAGCAAGTGCCTTTTTTGCAAAGCTGTGGAGGAAGGAACATGTGTTCATGAAAACCAAGAAAGTGTCTGGCTACAAAAATGGGACTTCAGGAACTTAATAATTTTTTAAGATCACAAGATCTTTGACATTATATAATTACAAGGTCTTGGATTCTAATATAGACTCATGTTACAAATAAGATTCAGCTAGCAGAGAGACTCAAGTGGTAAGAGTACCTGCCTAGCCAGTTGTAGGCTCTAAGTTCAAGCTCAAGTGCTGCCAAAAAGAAAAGAAAAGAAATAAGATTCAAATCCCAACCACTCTGACTTTATAACCTTGTTGTTATTCTACTATGTACTTTACAGGATCAAAATATTTTTTCTATTTTATAAAATTTCACTGAAGAAAGAACCTCTGTAGTTGAACAATTTCTCATTTGAGAATATAAATGACTTTTAGTGCATGTATTGATTTATAGCATTTTTTTACTGAGATCATAACAGGCTATACATTTCCTATAATGGCCACAACACTGCCAAAATCCCACCTTTCCCACACATGATATGACAAAATATGATGACCTCCAATTACACACACATACCTCATAGATGAATATGTACCTATGTATGTACATATACACATACCTATTCCTTTTAAAAAACAAAAAAAAATAGAAATTTCAAACATTATGTTTAAGTGCCTACTGACTCTAACACACAAACATATGTAGGCTAAAGTACAAAAGAGTTAGATAAAAAGATAGAGCAATTTTTTTAAACAGCTGAAAATAATCAGTAACTTTCTGGGTACACAGGCTCACTGTTCGAGGCATGTTTACTATTATTATATTTTGCCATGTCCTCTGTGAGTTTTAATTAAATATATATCAGAAGAAACAAGGACTTGGGGGAAGCTATATGTCAGAGAAAATAAGCTCATCAAATAATCACTATAAACTTTTTCTTATTTTATGCAGGGTACCATCATAGTTGGGCAGTCCTGAAGGACCCTGTCTTAGATTTACTTATTTGAACAAAAATGCCTTAGTTTGTGTGGGGGTGGTAGGTTTATGAATATCTTTCTGTCTAATGGTTTAGGGGAGACTTTAAATCTATCTCCTCTTCTTGACCTCAAAAATCTAGATTTAAGCCATCCCAATCTTCTATAAACACTATAATAGTTTCTTTTCCCAAGTCATTTCTGACATTTTATCTACTTTATACAGCTAGTGTGGTAGAATCTTAAAACAAATGTTTTAGACACATCTGTTTGTGATGATCATGGTGAAACTTAAATTCACTCCCAAATAGAGTAGGTATGTGACCAAATTTCAGAGGTTCTGTGCATCCACGGAAATGCAAGACATATAGGTTTCCAATTAGGAAAATAATACAATATTGTCTCCTGAAAGCTGATTTGAAACATTACATTTCTTTGGACCATCATCATACTTACTTTTTGTTTGAATTTCCAAATTATTTTTTGCAAAACTTGGTTTTAACTGATACCTTTAAAATGTCTCCCCTCACTTAATTTTTATGGTTCAAGGATTGTGGATTTATACTATTGATCTGATTCCCAAATCCCAGTAAATGTCTCAAAAAAAAGCATAAAAATCCATACCCATAAGTACCCATTAGTCAGCTTTGGCATACTCCATATGCCAAGTTGTCAAGTGATATTACAGTTATGATCTTGAAAGCATTCAAAAAAAGCTGGAGAATGCTGTGCAAAAGATCGAATTTTATGGCTTTCATCTGTGCCAAAGGAATTGTCCAACAGAAAGTACCCTAGTAAGCTCAATTATTACCCCACATATGGTACGTGGCTTTATAAGTTATTTTGAGGTTTTTGGAAAGAGATCTATGAGTGACAATCACAGCAGAGTGTGCTGAAGAATTTTAACTCCAACTTTATCATCCTCATGTTGGCAGAGCAAAAAGCACATAATCCTGCATTAGTAATCATTCTCTCACATATTTAAGGGCAAACAATTTTGCTAAATTTATAGAGTGGGAGTAGATAATGGGTGATATAGAAGTCAGCATAGTACATCAATATTCAGTAGTGATTGTTCTTCAAAATATTACAGTGCTATTTACAAGGGCAGCTTTCATTTCATACATTAAAATCATAACAGATTTGATGATGCTTTTTAGAGAAAAAGAAGAGTTTTATTTGTGGTACAACTTAAGCATTAAAAAACATTAATTCTTGTACATAGTTGTTTCACAAAGTATGTTGATTAAATGAACTCAGAGAAACATGGAAACAAGCAGTCACTTATCAGATTTGCCTCTATGATTTTAGTTTATTATGTATGACGTCTTCTTCAGAGAGAGAAGAGGACTTAAAGATAATAGGCTGAGAAGGTGGTTTTATGATTATGACTTCAATATACCAATCCAATTAGAACCATTATGTCTTAGTTGAATTTATGGGTATCTCCATATGGCTTAATGTTAAATTCATGCATCTCACCATCTCTATCCCTGAAGTATTTTAAAGGTCGATGTTATTGTTTAGTTGTAGAAGTTTTCACTCAGTGGACATTGTAACAGTGAAGGTCACGCCTTAATGTCTTCGAGGTGGTTATGCATATTCGTCAGTGTTTTTGCTTAAGCACTCAACCAAGTTTTGTGAGATGGCAAAAATCCTTTGACTCTACTTGCCAAGTCCAAAAACCTTAGCAGATTCATGGCACTATTTTCTCCTGGGTCCTGGTTAAAATAAGTAAGAATTTTGTCCTCAGGCAAAATAAAAAGGTTTGCGTCTCCAGTTTTCCAGTCAGACTATTGAAAACAAGACACTATTGAAATTAATGATTATTTTAGTCAAGCTGGAGTAAATAGAACTAAATAATTAATATTCCTAGCAGATCTGCATTCATGACAAATGTTGAAAGAAAACATAGTTGCCATAATGTGGGATAGTGTTTTATTCTTTCAGATTTAGTGTTTTAAAATAAAATCAGATATACTTACCAACATTTTTAAAATGATAAAATCCAAATCCAGTTCTAATTTAGTCTTTACTCATAATTTTAAATTGAATTATGGATAAATGTGCATAGGTTATAACTTTAAACATTATAATAAGATTTCAGTGCTCTTTGACATTTTGTGTTTTCCTTGTAGTCAGTTAATGGTCTTTAAATTTAGATTCTTCAATGCAATTTCTATTTTTTCCAAAAGATGGCGCTTATGTAATCATCTTCTTTAACAGGGTGCAGAGAACCTGGGGAGCCAGAGGGACCAGAGAAAATTTTCAGACTTATTTTTCTTCAGCAAACTCCAGGTGTCCCCATTAGTAATAGGACTTTTGCAACTACAGCTCCTTTAATGCTCAACTAAACTTTCAAATAAGAATTAATCTGATTTTGTGAAAGAAGAGCATGTTTCCCATCTTAGTTTAGTTTAAACTTTGGAGTTCTTTATCCCAAGTTTATTTTACAATGTACTGCTTTTCTTCCGATATTTGACTAATCTTCTAAGTTTTTTCTTTTTTAGATAACCTTGATCCATTTGGAGTAGTCCTCCTGAATAGAATGCACTAGCAACACACAAGTATGTCTGGACTCTGTGTAAACAAATCTTCCTGACAGCATAAATCCTGAACAATAAATCTATCAGACAGGAGAAATCTTTTGAACTGTGGACAGACAGATGAAAGTCAGAGACACAGAGGGAAAAGAAAACATACTGGAGATACTGTGATGATTAGACAAGAATGCACAGATGAATATTGAAAGCAAATATGTATGTTCTCCCCATTGATCCATGTAATTTTTCTCCTAATATCTGCAGCTGAAAAAAAAAAGACTAATGAGATCTAACAAATGCCTTTACTGATGAGGAAACTAAGTCCCAGAAAGATGAAACCTTGTATTCAATGGATACAACTGAATACTGTTCCACTTCCAGTAAAAGCACACAAGACTTAGTAAAGAGATGTTTGATATCCCAAGTTGAAGGAAGTGAAACCTCAGATTGTTTTGAAAATTTAAGTCCCTTTAACAATGGTTCTTTTTTGCAAGCACATACTGGTTTTGGCCACTGCTGCTTCTTAGAATTCTCTCCTCTGCTCCAAGGATGAACATAGTCATTCATTAACCATGTAAGTCATAGATCTGAGATGTCAAATAAAGCAGCCAGTAACTGCATATGACTATTTAGTTGAATTTTAAGTTAAAATTAAGGAAAATGAGGAATTTAGTTGTTCCAATTCATTAGCCACATTTCAAGTGGCCAATAGCTACAGGAACCTAATGTCTGCTTCAGTGGACAAAGAACATGTAGAATTTTCCATCATTACCAAAGGTTCCCCTGAACAGCCTTGTCATAGATCATTAAGTGGGTAGAATACAAAGAGAGCTCAACACAAGGTCACCTGTAGCCTGTGAGAGGCCAATCCAGTGTGCAATAGCTGATAGTATTTGTTTCATTATTTATTTAGGTTTGTAAGCCGTTATAACCAGTGATGGAAAATTATCAGGTTAATATCTTTTTATACCTCTCTCCTTCCTGTTAGCTGTGTATTTTTATCTTTTCCAGTATTTTTTCACTTTTGAGAGTTCAGTGACACTTTATTTCCTCTTGTGTGCATTACTGAATTATGTTTCACAATTTGTTGAATGCCTACTGTGCAATAGGCATTGCATTGGGCATCTATAAGACACAGATACTGTGTGATAATCAAATCAGCAGGGACAAATGTTTCCAAAGACCAGTCAAGATAAGGAATGAGTTCCTCAAAACACTGGAAGTACCAAAAGCATGTATGGTTAGCAAAATTGCATATATTTCGAGATGGAGACTTAGTCTGAGGGGTAAGTAACTTGCCCAAAATAATACAAATTATTTAAAAGTGATTCTTAGAGAAGAATCCGTATTTTTAACTCCAAGCACAGTACAATTTGTCTACTACCAGTTGAGAGTAAAGACTGATTTATACCAACTTTCTTATCTCTTGCAACACTTGCCAAGAAACAATCAAATTATCCATGCATCAACAATCTGTGTTTTTAGCATCAACTTTTGGAATTTCCTTGAATAAAAACAGAATATTGCTTTGCATTTAAACTTCTCATTGAATCTGTGAGCTAAATTGTAGAAGATCCCCGTGTTGTTGAACTGATCTGTTCTTGATGTTTTATCAACATCTTCAACTTCAAGGGGTTTGTAGATGTCTTCCTCCCAGACTTTCTGCCTCTTGGTCTCTCTCTCCTCTCTCTCCCAAAACACATACAACACATACACACACACACACACACACACACACACACACACCCCTAATTCTTATCAGTTGGCAGATGACTTGAATCCCTCTCTGTAGGTAATCAGAGTAGCAATACATTTTCAGTTTGGACATGGCTTTCTGTGTAACAGCATAATTCATTTAGACACACCTAAATTCAGATGTTATTTTATCTCTAGATCTCCTGAACTTTTCTCTTTATATCAGCCCATGCTTAGAAACTTGGTGATACCACTCAATCAGTCAAGTGACTTTAACTGAGCCCCTTTCTGTCTCTCCATGATATTATCTGTAAATGCTCCATCCTCGCTCTATGCCACTCATAAGGTCTCTTAAGGCTCCTATGCTAGAGGATTTTCCTCACACACGTAAGTTACCAAATGTAAACACTATCTTTTGATGGGGTTCAGGATCCATGTTTACTTGCAATTCTTTTAATTACAAATTGTATTAAATGAAGGTGGTCTTACATTTACTTTTATAAAAATAAAGTGCACTAGAGATTGTACTTGTTTTCATCAATAGAAACTTTCAATAATCCTGGCATGTTTTCTTATCCTAATAATCAGATTTACAATACTGGATTTAAATATACCAAAACTGTTTTGGAAACTTTTTTCCAAGGCTTCATGGAACACCACCTGATCTCATCACCTTTTCACTTTATCATATTCTCTTGTTAACACTATCAAAGACAATAGAAACTGATTTAAAAAATACTCTCTTCTTTCAATGGGTCATACTCCTTTCTTTGAAATTCATGAATTTTCATTTGAAAACCTTCCCCTTTGTATTTGGAGTTCACTTATTCTTCTCTATGAAGATTTTCTTCTAGTATTTTAAAGTTTAAACTTTCTCATAACCCAAAGTACTATTCAGCCATTTCAAAAATATTATTTATACACAACAAAAATGAATTATTGAATTGAATAATATGTACTTCTTAATATAGTGAAATAATTGAACCTTTTCATGTGACTCTGGGCAAATAAATATCATGCTGGACTCCACTGTTTTTACCTGAAAAAATTTAGGTGGAGAAAAAATTAAAAAGCAACCAGTATTGATAGCATTTTATTCCTTTTAGTCTTTTTATTTTAAGGAATCTAATAAGAAACACATAGTAGCTGGTAATTATTTTTTCTATAAGTTGTATCTAGTAGCTGGTAATTATTTTTCATTTAGACTGTGTCAAACAGAGCATAAATCAAAATATCAAGAGTCTGACTAGCAAGCATGAGGTCCTAAGTTTAAATCCCAGTGCTGCCAAAAAAATATCATTTTGTTGAATATGTTATCACCAGTGAAAGTGATTTTGGAAAACAAACAAAAACTAATGGTCATGATAAAATTTATCATTTTCATAAGTATTTTATGACTCTTTTTAAAAAACATTAGAGCTGGAAAATAAATACATCTTGATACTAGCTGAAAAGAATAAATAAACAAAGGAAAGTCCTTACCTGATTATCTGAAGTGTTACTTTATAGCATTTAAATGTATCCTAACCACATTACATAGCATTAGAAAATACCACAATATTCTTAAGTAATCTTCACCTGGAATTAGATGCATATTTAAAATGGTATGTGTATTCATTTTTGGCTGGAAACATTTATATTTGCTCTGCGGCTTGGGAATCTCTCTGCAGAGCAAGCATCCAACCTCCCCAAACACAGCACTCTCTCTCACAGCCACAACACATATTTTAACTAGCCAACTTTGAATAGTGTTAAGAGGTATGTATCTTGATCACATTGAGATATATGGTTCTTAGTATTTCAAGAAAATTTTTGTATGCAATTGTCAAACTCTAAATCTGAGTTATTACTTTAAAAATATTTTAGAAACCAAAGTAGTCAGACCATCACTTTAGGACTTTTTTTCCAAATGAAGTTTACTTATGTGGTCTGTATAATGGCTAGCCCCATGTAACTATGGTATCAGTTCAAGTCTCAGATACTCCACAAAACCTCACTGAATAAGGGGTTCACACTACTCTGTAAATTTATAAAGCACAAGCTGGTTCCATTATCATACAACCTTGCATCTTATTAATAATCTCTTTAATATAGGTCTACTCTAGAAAGCCATATTTTTCTAGAGAAAAATGTGATATCCATAAGTGCATGACATTTGTTATGTCTTTGACATTGGCAAAACACCAACCAGAGTATAAATTTAATATAAATACTTTACTAAAGTATAAATTTAATCGACCGATGTTGGACAAAGTTACTTTGTATAAATTGCTCTTGACCAAAATAGAAATAAAACAAATAGAAAAACAAATACATTAACATAAATTCTTTGCATTCATTTATTTGACCATATAACTTTGCATGTAGTATGTTATCATTGCTTATTAATGAATCACAAAAGGTCTACTATTTCTGAGTTTATGTTTGGCAAATGGAACTTATAATTATCATCCATTTTATGATAGTTAAGTTCCATTAAAACAAAGATCATTGGCACTAATATAGATAGAAACAAGAAGTTGTAGTATGCCGTCACACAGTAAGGTGACTACAGATAGTGCACATTTCAAAAAGTTAGAAGAAATTATTTGAAAAGTTTTCACCTTAAAGAAATGACAGGTCAGGCATTTTGGTTAACACGTGTAATCCAAGACACTCAGGAGAAGAGATCTAGAGGACTGCAGTTCATAACCAGTCTGGGGAAAAGGTTAGCAAGACCCATGTCAACCAACTAGCCTGGTGTGGTGGTGCACATCTGTGGTCCAAGCTATATGGAAGTCATAAAGAGAAGGATTGTAGTCTAAGGTCAGTTTGGACAAAACCATAAGACCCAATCCAAAAGAAATCTATAGCAAAAGTGGACTAGGGTGTGGCTCAAGCAGTAGACTACTGCCTAGCATATAAGTGCAAGGCCCTGAGTTAAAATCCCAATACCACCCCAAAAATAAAGATAAGTGTTTGAGGAGCTAGATATATTTAAACTGTTTTAAACATTACATAAAGTGTACACATATTGAAATATCGCATAGCACCCCATTAACATATGGAATTTGTATTTGTTTTTAATGTATCAATTAAAATAATTTCAACTTAAAGAAAAAACTGTGCAAGAATTGATCTCATTTGAAAATGACAGCATAGCATATAGTAGCTTATTATGTGAGAGAAAATATCTTCCTTTGTTTTATGAAGTGACTTTAACTGGGAAAATGCTGGGATTTTACACCATACGTAAATTCTGTTAATCTCAAATATGGGACTAAATTAGAAAGTAAACTATTTTCCTGATATTACTTAAAAAGCAAAGATTTCTAACCTGCTTCTTCTTAAGTTTGGGGAGTATGGAGTCAGTATTTTCTGAGTTTCCCTTTTAACAAAAATCATTGGAAATTAAAAGGAGACTAAGAAACTATAATTTTGCTTGAATTTGTAGGATTAAAGAAGGGACTGAATTTTGAGCAAACTCTTCACTGGCTGAAGTTCAGTACCACTCCTTGCCAAAATGCTCATTTTTTTTCTGTAAAATGAAGAAAAAGTAGTTCTTTATAAAGAAAAAACATTTTCATTGAAAATACTTTTTATTCATCTTGTCATGACTGTGATACACATTTCTTTCCTTTTCTCTTTCTCTCTTTCCTGTCTTCTTTCCTTCCTTCTTTCTTCCTTTCTTTGTTTTTCTTCCTTCCTTCCTTCCTTCCTTGCTTCCTTTCTTTCTTTCTCTCTCTCTTTCTCTCTCCTTCCTTCCTTCCTTCTCTCTCTCTGTCTCTCTCTCTCTCTCTCTCTCTGTGTCTCTCTCTCTCCCCCTCTCTCTTTTTCTCTTCTTTCTTTCTTTAAGGAAAAAACCCTATAGCTTACCTAGAAGGATGACCGAACAATTGCCACCACAACTGGAGACATAGTAAATGCCAAAAAGCAATCAAAGGATGGGTAAAATTACATTGACAATTTTTAGAATTTGTAAACAGTTTTAAAAAAGAAATATTGTCTTTTATCTCTGAGTGTTTATATCAGCAACATAAAATGAAGTCATGGAGACATGCCCATCTGTTTATTTTTCAAAATCCATGGTGTCAACAGTTTAGAAGTTCCCAGTAAAAACCAGGAATGAAGGCATTTTTGTGGAATATAGTCAAATCAAGGACTTCTGCCCAAATCTTGGAAATAAATAAAATATTTGGCTGATTTTCCAGAAGAGTTTGAGTTATGCATTTAATTTTTATAATTTACAAATTCCTTCTCAACTGATGTATATATATACATATATATATATATATATATCTTAAATTAGAAGAAAAATACTAAAGAGATAGCATATAATCTGGTGGCTGTGAAAACACTGGTGACATAAAGCGCAACTTAGAAGCTCGTGGTGTTGGCTATGGATGTCTTTATCAGAGCATTGTTTACTGAGACTTGGCTATGAACATGGAAAAGAACATCAGCGCATGTCTGGTCTCTTTTTTTCCCCTTGGTCTAAGATTCACCCTTCCTTGCTCTATCTGAGTCTTAGAAGACTAATTTCTGCAAACTACCATACCATGTTTCCCTTGCCAGCTGATTTAGAATGCTTAGAAATCAAGTAGTGGTCCTAGTGTACTGAAATAGGAAGAAGAGATGAAAGAAAGTTGTGCATTTTTTTCCCCTTTCCTCACTTTATTGGCACCTTGTCCCTGGCACTCTTTTTCCCACTAGAAAATAACTCCCTTGCAATTCTAATTCTCAGTGAATGTGGGTAACACAATTTCTTCCACTTGTCTCTTTGGTTATAGGTATAAATAAATGACTTTCCACAGTAGTTAGTCTCTGGGTACCATAGTCCCTTGTTTGCTTCCTTTATAATTCCCATACCTTGGGAGGTGGAGTGAGTTCTGTGTCCTTTCAAGACGCTAAATAAAAAAAAAATCTATATTCTTTAAAAGTAGATATCGAAGTGGGACATGGTATTACACACTTGTAATCTCAGCACTCAAGGGGCAGCAATGGAGGATCGTGACTTAGAGGCCAGCCTAGTTTACCTATTAAGTTTGAGGCCAGCCTTGGCCATATACTAAAACCCAGACTCAAAAACAAGATAAACAACAAAAGAGTAAAAGTAGATATTCACATGTAGAGAAAGTAATCGGACTGTTATACCATATACAAAAATCAACTCAAAATGGATTAAAGACTTACACTTAAGAACTGAAACTGTAGAGTTTCATGGAGAAAACATAAAAACTTAAATTTAAGACCTAAAACTATAAAACTACTTGAAGAAAACATAGCAGGAAAGGTCCACAACATTTGTCTGGACAATAATTTCTTACATATGTTTACAAAGCATAGACAACAAAAGCAAAAATAGACACATGGGATTACATCAAGCTAAATAGCCTTAGCACAACAAAGGAAACGATTAACAAATTAAAGATGCAGTCCATGGATTAGAAGAAAATACACAGCCCTCCTTATCTGTGGATTCCATTTTCACAGATTCAACCAGCTACAAATAGAAAATATTTTCTAAAAATTGCACGTGTACTAAACATGTACAGACATTTTTCTTGTTATTATTTCCTAAACAGCAAAATTTAACAATTATTTACACACCATTTACATTTTAAAAGGTATTATAAGTAATCTAGAGATGATTTAAGATATACTAGAATATGTAAATTATACATTATACCATTTTATATAAGGCACTTGAACATCTGCAGATTTTGAAAGCTGTGAGGGTCCTGGAAGCAAATTTCCCACTCATATGAAGGGATCAATGCATTTTCAGAGCATACATCTGAGATATATTATCTATCTATCTATCTATCTATCTACCTATCTATCTCTACTATGTATATACTCAAAAGTTCAATAGTAAGAAATAAAAAAAGAAACATAACTTAAACATGGTGTTATTTTCCTTAAAAATTTATGTGTTGAAATGTAATCACTAATGGAATAGTAATGAGGTGGTTCTTTCAGGAGATAATTTAATCACAAGGGATACTCCCTCCTAAACAGCACTAAGATCCTTATAAAAGAGTTTTCTCTCAACTATTGACCCTTGTACCCTTCCACTTTCTCCCATGAGAGGACACAATACTTATAGTGTCATCCTGGAAGCAGGAGGCAGTCCTCATCAAGCACTCATGCCAGCACTTACATCTTGAATGACCCAGCAATAAGAACTATGAGAACTAGATTTCTATTGTTTGTGTATTACCCAGCTGTGATACTTTATTATAGTAGCTATTATGGTTTGGATCTGATGTTTTCCAAAAACACATATGTTGTCCGCTTGGTCCCCAGCTGGTAATGCTACTGGGGGAGTGGTAGAACCTTTAGGAGGTAGAGCCTCATTAGAAGAGGTAGGCTATTGGGGATGTGCCTTTGAAGGGTATATTTTGTTCCTGGCCCTTTCCTCTCTTTCTCTTTGATTCCTGGTCATCATAAGTTAGATAGACTCCTCAGCCACATGGTCCTACTGACAGGATGTTCTGTCAAACCACAGGCCTAAAAGCAATGGAACCAGCTGACCATGAACTGAAGCCTCCAAAATTGTGAACCAAAGTAAATATTTTGTTCCATCAGTCAATTTTCTTAGGAATTTCGACTGAATGAAGGAAGCTGACTAACATGGTAGCACAAATGGACAAAGAAAAACCTCAACAGACATTTTTCAACAACAATAAAAGACACAAAAGAGGCCAACAAATAAATGAAAAACTGTTCAAGATCTCTAGTCATCTGAGAAGTATAAATTAAAACTGTAAGGAACTATCACTCCAGACCTGTTAGACTGTCTATTATCAAGATGATGAAAGGTAATAAATGTTAGTAAGAATATGGAGAAAAGGGACCCCTGTACCTTGCTGGTGTTGATGCAAGCTAGTACAACCATAATGAAAATTGTACAGAGGTTCTTCTACAAACTAAAAATAGAATTACCATATGTCTCACAAATCCTGCTTTTGGATATATTTCAAAAATTGAAATCAATATATCAAAATGATATCCGTACTCCCACATTCATTTCAGCATTATTCACAATAGTTAAGATATGGAAGCAACCTGAGTGTCCATTACCAGAAGAATTAATTAAAAACAAATGTGGTGCATATACACAATGGAATACTTACTGTACAGCCATATAAAATGAAGTATTCTTTCATTTCTGACATTGTGAATGAACCTAGAAGACAATATATTAAGAGAATTACACTAGGTACAGAAAAATGAAACTATACGATCTCACTTGTATGCAGTAAATGACAAAATACCCAATACCACTAACCATCAGGGACACAAAAAATCAAAATCACTATGAGATATCCCTTTCCTTCATCAGAATGGCCATTATTAAAAAGATATAAGCTCACAAGTTCTGGTGAGGATGTGGATAAAAGGGAACCTTGCACACTGTTGATGCAAATGTAAAGACAGCCATTAAAGAAAACAGCATGGAGTTTCCTCAAAAATAAAAATATAACTACCTATGATTCAGTAAGAATATGTCTAGTGTTATATTGCATAATAGAGTGATTACAGATGATAATATACCATATATATGTAAATATATATATAATTGTATTCATAATATCTGTATTATATAATGTCTAAAATGTCCTATATATTACATACATACTATATAGAGAGTATACAGTGCATAGTGCATTTTTTGAAATGTAACATATTATAGACACATTTTATATGTATTATATGTAATTATATATTGCACATATAATCTATAAACATGTATTTAAAGCTAGAAGAAAGATTTTCAAAGTTTTTAGCATTAAAGATGATAAATGTTTGAGAAGACATGTTTACCTTGCTCTGAAAATTACATAATATATATATGATCACATGGCACCCATTACTATATATATTTGTGGAACAGTTAAAAAAAACAAAATAATAAAATAAGTACTCAATAAAAAGGAATTCTTACTATTATGAATACTTTTAAACAGTATAATGTGGAACAGTTAGATAGGAAAGGAAATAGTAATTATACTTACTGATGGATTGAAATGTCTTAGTTGCAACCATATGAAATAGGCATACCATTGCCTTTGTTTTCAAATATGGAAACCACGGTGCTGAGAAGTTAAATGTGTCTTTAGGCAAAGACACACAACTATAATAGCAGAGGAAGAACTTGAGCTTAGATTGACTCCCATACCTATGCTCTTGGCCACTAAACACATCTTGGACAGGAAACAGAAAATCAAAGAAACAACATTTACATAGTACCTACTATGTTTTAGAAAGGGCAGTAGAATCATCTCATTTATGCCCTTTTGACAGCACTTGGTTCTCCTTTCCATTCACGTTTTGGTTTTGGCCGTACTGGGGTTTGGACTCAGCCTCCATGCTTGCTAGTCAGGTGCTTTACCACTTGAGCCACTCCTTCAGCCATTTTTTGTATTGGCTATTTTTGAGCTAGGGTCTCATGAACTGTTTGTCTGGGCTGGCTTCAAATCACGATCCTCCTGATCTCTACCTCCTGAGTAACTAGGATTACACATGTGAACATCTTGTACCTGGCCTTGTCTGTTCCCTTTTTAAGAAACACTTTCATTTCTAAGGTTTCAATGACAAATACTTCTTGGCTTTCTCTCTCTTTCCTCTTTCATTTTCTCTTGTTCTTTCTTATCTATTCAACTTCTAAATTTCCGAGTATTTTAGGTTTCCTTCTTGATTCTATTCTTTTTGTTTGAGGTCATCCAATCAAGTGGTTTTAAAAAGCTGACAATATGCACAAATCTCTGATTTGTTAAATTCTGACTTGTTAATTGTCCTACCCTACCTATGTTATTCAACTGCCTCCTTAACTGTTTCTTTTGGGTGTCTAGTAAGTATCTTAAACCTAACATGGCCTGATAATGTTTCATTCATTTGTGCTTCAATCGGCTTTTCTTTATGTCATCTCCATTTCAGTGAGTACCATCATCATCCATTCCAATGGACTGAGCTAAAATTGAGGAATTGTCTTAGAATACTTACAATTTTCTTTTCTCAATATCAAATCATTGGTAACTTTGTAAACTCTGTACCCAGAGCATTTTTCAGTCTATCCAGGTGACTCCCTGTTCACTACCTTCATCTCTTGCCTCAGTCACTATGGTGTTTTCTAACTGATCCCGCCCTTTCTATTCTCCTTTCCCACAGTGGGGAGAGAGCAGGAATGATTTTTAAGTGACTTGACTAATGTCCATATATAATAGCAGCCAACACTTTTGAATTATTTGTAATGTGTCAGGCACAGTATGATGGTGGGCATTTTTTCATCTATTTTCAATAATTCTTTTAATGACATTTTGAAGGTGCTGTTATTCACACTTGATATTTGTGAAACAAGGATCAGAGTGTTAATGATGTCAATATTATAGTGCTGGTCAGTGGGAAAAGGTTGATCTGACACCAGGACTGTAAATCTAAAACCTATAGTCTTAACTACATGGCTATGCTATCTTCTCAAAAAGCTGGTTCATATTTTTTCTTACTTCTCCAGATTATACACTCATCTGTATGTTTTCTCTTGCAAAGTATGTAAGCTTCTTTTCCAGGACTGAATATAACATAGATTCTGTATTTGTAGATGGAAAGCAAAAATGCCAAAACCTGGTTACTGTTCTTTTCCTCCTTGACTTGTCCCAAAACAATTACCAAAAAACTCGTAGTCATAAAATGCAAGGCAAGAGGACATTTATTATCAATACTTAAAGGAATTTCACTGAAGAAATAAACTTTTTATCACTATCTAAATTTGACCTTGTTATGGTTTGTAATTAGGGAATTTGTAATTTAAAAAATTCGTAAAAAGGAATATAATTATACATGTGGTTATGATCTTTACTCTATTACAATGGAAGATAATCTACCATCAAATGGTTTTGATTTATACTGGGAGAAAAGAACACAAAATATTGTGTTAATACTTAACAGAGTGAAAGCCTATGTAAGGATTCCATCTTGTTCATGCTGTAAGGGAAACATGTTATGATTTCTAGTTTGAACAACAAGTCTTTAAAATTGCCAGAAACTTAGTTTACTGCACAATTTGGTGCTTTGACAATGGTGAGTTCATTAAAATGGTGTTCCAAGTTAATCTGTTGCAGGAGTATTTCCTTTTCATGCCCAGGGAAATCACAAAGGGATTATATTATCATGTTTATTACAAAAAATAATCCTAAATTAAGCTTTATTTTCTTTCTTGCCTTGTAAAACTCTTGCCAATAGAAAACACTACCAGTGAGAAGTTCAGAAATCTGGTTGTTAAAACAAGTAAAATTGAAAACTATGTTCAATGTTACTTAATTTTTTTCACCTACATTTACTCAGATACATTTTTTAACAAGCAAGTTTTTTTTTTAAAACTAAAGATCCAGATGATATGGTGGAAGTATGTAAATATGTAGGCAACAATAATTTTATGGGAATGATTTTCCTGTATAACTTAAGAACTGATTCTGATAAAATTCCCAGGAAGCATTTTTTAAGTCTTATGCAAAACCAGCATTGTTGTATGATAACTCATATGAGGGTTATTATAAATCCAGCTATTTCCATGTGCATGTTCTGCTAAAATTATTTTTTAATTAAACTCAATGCTTCATCATTTTGCCTTATGTCTTAAACATGATAACGATTATACCTCTGTCCTAGTTTTCTGAATTTCTCTAAAGTTTCTTTAACGATGCATACTTTCTTTAATGAGTTATGATGAGTTATTTGCTTTTGGATAGATTCCCCTGTTTCTCTGATAAACTCTGAAATAGATTGTAGAACATTAAGTAATAGCAGAATTGGATATGAACCAAACCCAACTAAAAGTTTAAAAATTATAGTGTTTCCTATCACATTGATCTTCTTTTCAGGGAGTATACACAACTAAAAATACCCCCCCAAAGTGAATGTATACCCTTTGCTACCTTCTAAACATCACTTTGTTTTTGTTACTTGGAAATAAACATTACTTGATCTCACCAATGAATCTGGAAGAAATGATAAAGAACATATTATTAAATATATTGAACAAAATTTAACTTTTAGATTACTCAATCAGTCATTTGACAAGACTGGGAGGACAAAGGAAAAGGAAAAATTTTAGCATTTTGTTGTCAATGATGAAAAAAATAAAGGTCTTAGAGAAATGGTTAGGGGAAACATTTGGAAGGTCAGGAAAGTCAAGGTAGAGTTGAGTTGAGAATTTGATAAAGATTCTTTCCTTTACCCAACTCTAGTCAGACTCCTCTGTCCTTTTCTTGACCAGGCCTCCTCTTTGAGCATTGCCTTTGGACATTATCCTCAGATAAGCACAACCCAGTTTTGGTAAGAATCTCCCAAAGATGATTTAGTAAGGATCTCCTAACCTTAATGTCTGATCAAGTGTCTATAGCCCAGGGGATATTTACTAACTATGGCTTACCTTGATCAAGAAACTGTTATGTCAGTTTAGCTTAATTCTCCCTATCCTTGATGTTTCCTTGAATAATTTTTCATCCACCAATAACCTTCCACCCCACCCTAAACCTTCCTCTTCCTTATAAATCCCCACTTGAATTTGCTATATTCATAATTGAGTCCAATTCTGTACTGGTCTCTTTCTCTTTATTGCAATAGTTCATTAATATGATTTGTTTAAAACTACTTAACTATTATCCATCTTAGTTGTTACTTTTAATTTTAACAACTTCAAATATCTTTCAAATGAAGGTAGGACCAATGCATTGCTAATAAGTAACAAAGGTTGGTGTAGGCAATGATTGTTTTGAGTAATATCTAAAGCACAGAAAACAAAAATAAAAACAAATAGGATTATTTCAAACCAAAGAACTCCTTCATGGCCAAAGAAACAATTAACAAAGTGAAGAGAAAGCCTACAGAATGGGAGGAAATACTTGAAAACTATTCCTCAAACAAGGGAATCATATCCAGAATTTATAAGGATAGCAAAAAAAAATCCAATTTAAAAATCAACAAATCATCAAATAGACATTGCTCCAAAGCAGATATACAAATAGCCAACAAGTATATGAAACACTGTTCAGCACATTACTGATTATCAGGGAAATGCAAATAAAAATCACAACGAAATGTCACCTCATTCCAGTTAGAATGGCTATTCTTAAAGAGACAAAAATTAACACATGGTAAAAAGCATATGGAGAAAGTGAAATTATTATTTACTATCTATAGAAATGCATATTATTGTGGCCATTATTAAAAATAGCATAGGTATTCTCCAGAAAAAACTACAAAGTGATCTAGGTTTCCCACTACTGGTTATATACCTAGAGGAAATGAAGTCTGTCTATTGCAAAGACATGTGCACTCACATGTTTATTGTGGCATTAGCCACAATTGCCATGAAATGGAATTGACCTAGATGTTCATAGATGGATTACTAGGTAAAGAAAATGTAGTATATATACACAATGGCATATTACTAGCAGCAACATGGATGGAATTGAAAGTCCTGTTAAGTGAAATAAGCCAATAACAATAAAACAAATATTATATACTTGGAAGTTTAAGATATTAATTTCATAGAAGTAGAGAGTAGAGCACTTATCACTAGAGAACAGGAAGGGGAGAGGGAGGAGGGTTGGAAAACAGGTACCAAAATACAATTAGATTTGAGGAATAAGTTCTGATTTCTATATCATCATAGAGTGTCAGTAGTTTACAAAGCATTATTATATATTTTGTAACAAACTAGTAGAGCAGAATTGAAAGTTCTCAGCTCCAAAGAAATGATAAGTTGACCTAGAAATGATAATTACCCTGATTTGATCATTGCATATTGTATACGTGTATCAAATTCTAAAACTGTGCTTCATAAATTTGTATGATTATTATGTGTCAATTGAAAATTAAAAACTAGTGTGCAAAACTAGTGATGAATCAATGTGTGAATGAATGAAAGAATGAATGAGGATGAGAGGATGGGAGTGAATCCAATAGGATAGGAGATAAAGAAGTAAGTGTACTCTAATATGTTTGTGCTTTAGATGAGTGGAAATTTCCCAGCTCTGCCCAGATGAGTGTATTTCTTATTTCAATTCCTACAGACTCCTTTTCCTCTGCCCCATTCTCTCTATCATTATCTCCTACTGATTGTTCATGGTCTTTAGTGTTTATTCTGCCAGTTTCTTTTACTATTTATGTTGATCTTTCCAGCTTTAAAAAAATAATTTTTCTCTTTGTGTTGTAATCCCTTCCCCAAAGTCTTTAATACAGTTTGTTAGGACCTGCCAAAATTTGAGCTGATGTCACTTTTTTCCTTCTTCATAGTGGATCATAAAAATAACAGTGATTTTAAAATTTAAAGGAATCCTTTGAATGCTATTTTTCTTTCCTTTTTGACTCTTCTCCAACTCCATGTCTCCTTTGACTCAAGATCTGTGCCTTCTCTACTCCTACACCTACTTCTCTGGTCCATTTAGTTCAAAACACAGCAAACATCAACTCATCTCCCATAGCTTCTCTCTATAATTGCTTCTCTGGATTACTCTGCCCATTTCTTCTTTCCTTTCTGGTGGATTCTCACAGTCTTTCTTCTTTGTCTGCTCTTCTCAGCAAGGGTTCCTTCCTCCAAAGAAATAATTTCTACCACTGCTTTTCTTTGTCCTGCCACTACCTGAAAAACATCTTCATTTTCCTCTGCTTTTCTGAAGGATTTCAGAACCCCTTACTCTTGATAGTTTTCTAGGTCATCCCTACATTGTACAGATGTTATCATTCAGTTTTCAAAGTTCCTTTTTCATTCTGTCCTCAAATCTGATCCAACTGCATCTGTCTCTATTCATGTTGATTGGTTATTGAGAAATGTGCTCAAATTTGTTCTTCTCTACACAAGTTTTATGTACTATATTCTTTTTCTTTTTAAAAAGATTGCCTTTGAGTTTTATATACCCTAAAATTTTCTCAACTACAAATTATTTGGACCTTTTACCAATCTGTTTTTGGCAGTTCTTTAGCATTTTTAGTTATTCCTTGTCATGTTACTAACTCAAATTAATAATCTCCTGTTATTGTCTGAATATTTCTGTCTTCCCAAAATTCATGTGTTGAAATTTTACTCCCAAAGTGATGCTTTTAGAAAGAGGGCCATTGGGAGGTGATGAGGTCATGGGACCAAAGCTCCCATGAGTGAGATTAGGGCCTTTATGAACAGCTGACACAAAGACTCTTTCCTTCCTTCACCATGTAAGGATACAGCTAGGAGGCACCATCTATGATCCATAAAGTGGAGTCTCATTAGACACTGAATCTGCTGGCCCTTTGATCTTAGACTTTACACCCTGCAGAAATATGAGAAATAAATTTCTGTTTTTGTAAATTTTCTAGTTTATAACATTTTTATAGCAATCTGAATGGATTAAGATATCCCCTTATCTCAATTCTAAATCAGTCTCTTATTTTAAGGTCTAGTATATCAGAATGTTTGTCCTGGTGACTTTGTCTTCATCTGCCCTGTAATTACTGTGGAAACCAAATTGCCTTCTTGTTTATTACTTGATCTCCACTATTAACTTTACCTGGGAGCATGTTAAACATGAAAATGCTCAAGCTGAACACCAGACTTTCTGGATTTCTGCATTTTTAACAAGGTGTCTGGGTAACATGTATTCATAGTTAAGGGTATGTAGCACTGGTGTGTTACTGGAAGATGCACATGAATCACCTGAGTGAGCTAAAGTACTTCATGATCTGTGCCTGAACCATACTGCCTCAAAGCCTCTGAGCTTCTCTAAGATTCATGTATTCCTCTTGACATAGTTGTACATGAACTATGACATATATTTCCTATGCTCTTTCTCCTTGTTCACATTTACCAAGCACTCCTCCCCAGCATGCACTGTGGTCACAGAAGTGAACCACTTCTTAAGCTCATGAGTAAGGCAAGAAAATTACTTTTCCATTTTACTAATGGAAAAACTAAAAACCATTATTTTTAGAAGTCCTACTGATAATCACATTAGAGTGAAAATATGTACTCAAACTCCCTCTTTGCCTAAAAAGGTAAAATACTATAAATGCTATTTTCCTACTTATGTCAATATTTTCTACCACTTAGACATTTTAGTTGAAGATTATTGTCAGAGTCATTGTAAATGTAATCCTATCTGTACCATTTTATCAAGTATCCCTTGAAAATAACTAAATGAAATTATATGCAAGAAAAAGTACTGTACGCTTTTTATAAATGCACATGCAGGGTGAAGAAATCTAACAATAAATAAATAAATTAAGCCAACATATCTTTGAGAGAACATTACTAGAACTATTTATTGATACATATTGACATCTTTAAATCTTTATTGTCTCTTTTTTTCCCATAACCCTCCTGTTAGCTTGCTACCTTCCTCTTCAAATCCAGGCAAATGTTATTATTTCTCTTATCTTCACATGTTGCAAATGTACTTAAAATTTATCTTTAAGGTGCATGGTTTGGGGGAAGGCACATTGAAAGACACTAAAAGCTTTATAAACATTCACAAAAATTAAGAACTGCTTATTTTCACAGTAAAAGTAGAGTAATAGTCAAATTTAAGAATCCTAACAGCTAGCCTCTAAACAATTAAATGTTTTACATCTTAGCAGTATGCAAAATAAATCTATTAGCTTGTAATTTTAGCACATAATTAGAAGATGAACATCTGTAGCTGAAAGAAAACTCTGCTACTAATTCATAATTTAAAATTTCATTAAAACACCTTCCTAGAATCTTCTCATTTCTCTATTACTATTGGAAACTAATTATTTACACAATATGTTGTACAATATGGAAATAAATGTTATGGATGAAATCCAAATCAAAAAGGCAGCATGTGGATTGAATATGAAGTTTTGGAGCCAATGTACTATTGAGTTTCAGCATTAAATCTGTCACTTATTGTGTAACCTTGGATAAGTGGTAGAGAGACCTGATGCAATCTTGATTTGCTCCAGACTTTCATGGTTTCACAATGGAAAGTCCTGAATCTAAAGAACCCCCTTTTTTGTTCAGCCAAACTAGGACAGAAGTCCATCCTAATGATGACTTAAACTTTCTAATCATCAGAACCCTTACCCAAAATATGTACACATGAGATGAGGTTTGACTCTTTCTCTCTTCACATGTACAGTCTACAATAGTAACTGCAGATGCTAATTCTCCAGGAGAATATGGCATGAACATAGTAGTTTATTCATAGTTGTAGCAGGTAAGAAAAACATAATAAACTGAGTAGGAAAATTTGTACTTTGAGCACAAACTCACAAATAGAAAAAATAAAATTTTGAATGGAAGACAAATGAAACATTGATTTAGTAATGGTGAAAGGAGTCAAGGGTTTGAAATATTTCAGAGTCTGGAAATGAAATTTTCAATGTTTAAGTTTACAATTGCAATGGAGAAATTCATGTCAGTTTCCACTGAATTCAACAGAAATTCATGGGAGGATGTTCCTTAAACAAAATAACAGCGATGTCTCACTGATTCATTTCCTGATCTTTGTCAATTTTTTAACATGAGGCTTTGGGGAATGTTGAGATTCCTGGTTCCAGTGGAAGAGCTCCATACATTCAGTTCTTGTAGTCCTGAAATAAACTCACACTGGCTTTCTCTGTTAGTATATGAGCCTGAAACTGAGTGAACTTATCATTCCTGATTGTGAAGAGTTTGAGATTTAATGGGACAAAATTTAATGGTTACACATTTATACATACATATAATCTGGACAGCACTATGGAGACAAAAGCAAAGAACATGTTTACTAAAATAGTGAGGAAGGACACTTGAGTGGAATCTTAAAGGGTGACTTAGAATTCATCAAGCAGAACAGAGTCAGGAAGATAATCTCACAATGGAAGTAGTTTATCCAAAATGCAAGAAGGCATGCTAAAGCCTGACATCTTCAGGGGAGAGCAATACTTCAGAATATTGGGATCAAGATCAGAAAGATGGAGAGAAATGAATTGGGAAAGACTCTCACCTCATTATTTGACAACAGTGATACCTTTAGCTATTTTTGTTAAGATTTTGAGGAAACATCAAAGTTCTTTAAGAACATTGAAAACCTTGAGTTTCTTGCCTTTAAAAAAATAAATTAGAAGTATAATGGAAGAAGTAATGTTGTGTTAAAGACTAGAGGTAAAAGTCTCATGAAGAAGGCTACTGTATTAATCAGGAGAGTCATGAAAACAGCAACAGCAACTTAGTGATTATGGAGACCAAGCAGGGTTCAGGTTGGGCATGTTCTATAGGATTTTTCCAGCCCTTGACTGTCAAGGAGGAGTGCTGTTAGGCTGATGTGACTCATCAGACTGATCTTTTTAGATGAAACTTTAGTAGTTTAAACTTTCTGTCACATCTAGAGAATAATAAAAGGAATCTGTATTTAACCATTAGGACATTTGGGGGCCATTGTGACTTTGAAAGATTGGAATTTAAAATAAGAAAGAATATTGCTTTCAGAGAGAGAAAAATGAGTGATCTTAGAGTCTGTGGTCTTCTTGAATTCCCAGAGGGAAGAAATTGCTTCAATAAAAATAAGATTTAGGTTGTCAGGGTGAGCCTAGGTTATAGATGTCGTATGGTAACAGAGTACACTCAAGTGGAATGTACACTTGGAAGTTGAAACGGGCTGCTTTTAACTTAGAAATAGGGCCACTCTTTCACACAGCATTTAATGCTTTCCAGGACCCAAAGCAATTTTCAACATTTATCTTGGGTTAAATCTAGAGTCTTTGTAATTTAATAAAAGGGTTGTCTTTTAGAGAATCAAGCCAGCAAATACTACAGTACTACGGAAACTGGAATGCATCAAGAGAAAATTGTGCCTCTGGGTTCTGGCAAAGCATAAAGAACATAGATGAAATCTTTAAGTAAACAAAAGTAGAGCAATGAACTGCAGTAAATTAATAGATAAAAGTGTTGTAAGTGGAAAGGATTTACCCGAATCCCCTTTGAAACTTGTCTGCAGAGTCATCTTAACACAACATAAATACTTGTAGGATGTAAATAACCATTACAATAAAAGAAAGGCTGGCATGGCTACACTAGCTTCAAGGGAAGTTAATGAAAGTTGACAAGAAACAACTGGTACTGGGAGGGCTACTTGTGTGAAGATGAATGAATGAAATTACATGGGAAAAAGACTTATAAATTTGATCCATAAGGAAATATTTTTCTTTTGAAATACTTTTAGATTTAAAAAAATATAAATGCATATACTCATTGTAAAGAAGAAGTAATAAGAGGGAAAAAGCAAGTTGGAAATCTTTCCAGTTGACACCCAGTCTCCTGCACTCAGGTTATTTCTTTCTTAGAGTAACAGATTAATACTGCTGTTTTTTTTTCTTACAAACTTATACACATAAATTAGGTTGTGTGGCAATGTTTGAACAGAACCAAGAGATGGTCACATTTTTCTGTAACATTCTTTGTCCATTTCATTGTGTATCATGGATTTCAGAGTAAAGAAAATATTATTCCATCAATTTCGAGCTCCAGGTTGTTCTCAATATTTGTCATTGTAAGCAATGGTGCAAAAATACCCCATAAATCTTACATGTGCTTTTGTAGAATTCTAATCATAATAGATTTTGTCAGACTATAATATACCTCTCCATTGCTTTTAGTCTTCTTTAATTTATCTCAATAATGTAATATTTTTCTATATAGAAGTTATGGTCATCTATGTTTTATTTTATATATAATTATATATATATATATAATTATGCTGTTGTGACTGATATTTATCTTGAGAAAAACTTGATTTCATGTATTGATCTTTTAACCAACAAACTCAGTAAACTCATTTGTGTATGCTAATGTTTTTCCTGTATTCTTCAGATTTTCTATGCACCAAACAATGTAATCTATAAAGAGTTTTGATTCTTGTTTTCTAAGAGTTATTTTTAAGAATATTTTTGTTGAAGTAAATCTGCCTGTGTTAGTGTGTTAAGTCATATTTATAGAGCTTGATTAATTGTCTCAAAATGGATACATGTGGAAATTGATTCTAGGTGAGAAATAAAACATGGCCTGCATATGCATTGACCATTCTCATTAAATTAACACTTTAAGCTAACTTCTAACCATGTTGGAAAGATTTTTATAATTCCTCATGCATGTATTGGTCAGGGTTCTTCAGAGAAACAAAATGAATGGGAAACAGGTGTATCTATATTTCTCTGCATGTATCTACATATTTATCAATCTATCTACAGTTGTATATTTGTGTATATATAACTCCATTGTTGTTAGACTATACAAGGGACCAAATAACAAATCTGGAGTTCTATTTCTGAATTCTCTATTCTTTTGGTCTATTTGCCCATTTTTCCTTTATTATTGTGCTATAATACCTTTTATAGTTGCTACAAATTTTTGTTTGGTTGGACTGGCATTTGAATTCAGGGCTTCACACTTTAAAGCAGACACTCTACTGCTTGAGCCACACCTCCAATCTACAGTTGCTTTATAAAACTTCCCACACAGTTCAGTTTCTCTAAATTTGTTCTTCTTTGCAAGATTTTTGCATATGTTGGTCCTTCATATTTCACATAAAACTTATGGAAATTGCTTATTTACCTTAGTAAACAAAATTGGCTGAGAATTTCATTAAGGTTTTAGTTGGATCAATAAGTCAATTTAGGAACATGGGTCATAATACATATATACATGGAAATACCACAAGGAAATTCCCTGTGTATTTATCTTTGTCTCAAACAAGTTAAAATGTCATGTTTTTCTTTTTTATCTTTTTTCTTCCTTCTTCTACAAAATCAGAAAACAGGAGGGTGGAATAGGTACTGTCCAGGGGGGAAGGCAGGCACCAGTGGCAGAGGGGAGGTGATGGGGAAGGTGGATAGGAGGGTGAATATGGTGCAAAAAATGAGTACACATGTATGTAAATGCAAAAATGATACCTGTTCAAACTATTCTAGGAATCAAGGGAGGGGGAACAAAGGAAAATGGTAGAGGGAGAGAATTCAAGTATGATATATTTGATACATTGTAAGAACCTTTGTAAATACCACAACGTACCCTACCCAGAACAGCAATAAATGATAAAGAAGAAAAATAAATAAATAGAAAAAGAGCCAAAAACAATTTGGGAGATGGATATAATAACAATATTGAGTCTTCCAATTTTTTATCATGTACGTAAGTCTTCAGTTATTGCTTATTTTACATGGTTTTCTTTCAATACTAACTTCTGGTTTCCCGAACAAGTATTGCTCATTTTCTAAAAACACATTTTTTTTATACAATTTTAAGTTTTATTTTGTTCCACTGATATTTTTACTTATGAATTATTGTATATTAACTATGAAAAATAATAGACATTCTTTTTTCTTTTGGTTTTTGGTGGTACTGGGATTTGAACTCAGGGCTTTGCACTTGCTAGGCAGGTTCTTTACCACTCAAGCCATGCCTCTAGCCTGACATTTTCATATATTCTTACAATGTACTTTGATCATATTCACCCCCCATTGATCTCTCTTGTACCTCCTCTCCCCCCAACTGGTTCTATTGACTTTTGTTTATAATGTTGTAACAATAGGCCTTGATAAAATGCTTAGCCATTTTGATAATTTTTCCATAGATTATTTTGGGTTTTTGACAACACAATCATCTCCCCCTCGAATAATGAATGATGAAAGTTTTCTTCCTTGTCTTTAGTCACTATGATTTTTATTTTTCTTAACTGACATTTGCATTTGGAAAAATGTCCAACTTTGAGATGTTTTATCTTTTGTTCTAATTTCAAAGGAAAATCTTTTTAATATTCCCCCCCCCCATTAACTATGTAAGGATTGTCAGAGTAAGAAAGTTTCCTTCTGCTTATCAATGCATCTTTGACAGGTATTCATCCGACAAGGGACTGATATCTAGAATTTAAAAAGAACTTAAAAAATGAAACACCAAAAGAACAAATAACTCAATTGATAATGTGCAGAAGAATTAAACAGATAATTCTCAAGAAGTACAAATGATCAGTAAGTACATGAGAAAATGTTCAACATCCTCTGTCATAAAGGAAAAGCAAATCAAAACTTCATTGAGATTCCATCTAACCCCAGTGAGAATGGCTATCATTCAGAAAACAATGACAAATGTGGGTGAGCACTGGGGGAAGATAACCCTGTGGGTGGGAATATGAATTAGTTCAGCAACTGTGAAAATCAGTGTGGTGGTTCCAAACAATACTGAAACTGGAGGTAGCAAATGATCCAGTTAAACTGCTCCCAGATATGTGCCCAAAAGAATCTATGTCAGCATAGAACAGAGATAGCCAAGTTACAAAATCAGTCAAGATACCCATCAACTGATGAATGTGTATATGGTATATACACACGATGGAGGGTTTTTCAGGGATAAAGAAAACCAAAATTATGGCATTTATAGGAGAATGGATGGAAATGGAGACCACCACATTTAGTGAAATGAACCACAGTCAGAAAAACAAATACATATTTTCTCTGAAATCAGTATTTAAAAAAAGACATGAAAACAAAAGGGAGTCAATGGCCGGGCAATTAGATGGGTGGTGGGGCATGACAGGGTAATGTGGGGGGAATGTGATAAAAAATCATCATATCCAAGTAAAAAAATTTCATAATGGAAGCCACTATTCTGTGAGATTAATAATAACAAGATATGTTTATGCTAAACATTTTTGGGTTTTTGTGCCCATCTACTATTATATGGTGGTATGCTTTCTCATTTTTAATGAGGGGAGTTATTATAAATTTCTGAATATTTACCAATATTTCACTATCACCATTATCCTATTTTGAATTTTTTTTGTGGTACTGGGAATTGAACTCACAACCTTGTGCTTGCCAGGCAGGCACTCTACTACTTGAGCCATACCCTTAGCTCCAGTTTGATATTATTTTTCTTTTTTTATTATGCTATTTTTGTACTAGGGATACACTGTGACATTTACTAAAGTTTTTACATTACATTGTAGTTGAATTCACCCCTCCATCATTCTGCTTTATCTCCCTCCTCATTTCTGGAATAGTTTCAACATGTCTCATTTTTCCATTTTCATACATGAATAATAATAATATTATTTCCACTACATTAACAATCATTCAACTTTTCCTTGTATCCTCCACCCTCCCACTTTTTCCATCCCCTAGACAGGACTTGTTTTACCTTCCTGTTCTCCATTTTTGAAAAAGGATAT
Source organism: Castor canadensis (assembly GCF_047511655.1). NCBI lineage: Eukaryota > Metazoa > Chordata > Mammalia > Rodentia > Castoridae > Castor > Castor canadensis. Next base: position 129,437,669 of record NC_133393.1, on the reverse strand, counting down.
TTTTGTATGTTTAAGATAGCTCTTTAGGGAGTTTCCTTATGAGTTTTCAATGTTATATGTATTTTAACTCCAATTGGTTTACCTCTTCTATTTTTTTTCCTTTTTTACCTTAGTTCCCTTCTTACAGTGATTTCAACAAGTTTGAAAATTCTATATTCATTCATCTATAGAAAGTACATCACCCATATTCACCTTCTTAACTTCCTTCTTTTACTTTCTCTCTCCCTTTAGTGATCTCCCCTTACCAAAACCTGTTTTTCATAATATTGCTTATATTTGTATTGTGTCTGTCTCCCACATATGAGAGAAAACATGCAGTCTTTGTCTTTCTGAGCCTGGCTTACTTCACTTAACATGATGTCTTCCAATTGCATCCATTTACCTTCAAACCATATGGTTTCATTGTGTCTTGATTTACATTTCTTCAGATATATCCCTAAGAGTGGTATCCCTGGATCATATAGCAGTTCTATTTTAGTTTTTTGAGTAGCCTCCATGCTGTTTTCCGTAGTGGTTGTACTATCTTACATTCTCATCAGCAGTGTAGGAGAGTTCCTTTTCCCCACATCCTCGCCAACATTTGTTGTTTGTGTTCTTGATGATAGCCATTCAAGAGTGAGGTGGAATTGTAATGTGGTTTTGACTTACATTTCTATTATGGCTTGGGATGTTGAACATTTCTTCATGTATTTATTTGGCCATTTGGACTTCTTCTCTTGAAAAACTTCTGTTCAATTCATTTGCCCATTTCTTCATTGGGTCATTGATTTTTGGGGAGTTTCACTTTTTGAGCTCCGTATATATTACAGTTATTAATCCCTTGCCAGATGTATAGCTGGCAAAGATTTTTCTCCCATTCTGTGGGCAGCCTCTTCAACCTGGTGATCATCTATTTTGTTGTGCAGAAGCTTTTTAATTTCATATAGTCCCATTTGTTCATCCTTTGTCTTAGTTGCTGAGCCAGTTGTGTCTTACTTAAAAAGTCATTGCCTAGGCCTGATAGTTTCAGTTGGTTCCTTACTCTTTCCTACACTAGCTTCAAAGTTTCAGCTCTTATATTAAGGTCCTTAACCCACTTTGAGTTGATATTTTACAAGGTGAAAGACAAGGATCTAGTTTCAGTTTTCTGCATGTAGACATTCAGTTTTCCCAGCAACTTTTCTTGAAGAGGCTGTCTTTTCTTCATTATATGACAAAAATCAAAATGGTTATAACTGTGAATTCACATCTGGGTCTTTTATTCTGTTCCCTCAGTCTTCATATCTGTTTTTGTGCCAGTACCATGCTGTTTTTCTTGCTACGGCTCTGTAGTATAGTTTGAAGTCGGGTATTGTGATACCTCCAGCATTGCTCTTTTTGTTCAGTATTGCCTTGGCTATTCACAACATTTTGTGCTTCCAAATGAATTTTTCAATCTCTGTGATGACTGTCAGTGGAGATATGATAGGGATTGCATTGAATATGTAGGTTGCTTTTGGTAGTATAGCATTATCACAAAATTGATTCTACCAATCCATGACCATAGAGGATCTTTCCATCTTCTGTAGTCTTCTTTGATTTTTTTCCTTCAATGGTTTGTAGTTTTCCTTATAGAGGTCTTTCACTTCCTTTGTTAAGTTTATTCCAGTTTGATATTTTTGTTTGGGGAGTTTTCTATGATAGTCACCTGTGAGATTAGCTTGTAATTTTGTTTTCTTTAATTGTCTCTAAATTATGCTATTAAGTTCATATTCATTGCACAAAATAAATTGGGAACTGTTATTTTCTATTTCTTGATAGAAAATGATGTCATGTCCTATCCCCACCCCACCACCACCTTGTGGCTTATAATAGTTTAAGCAACAGAAATTTCCTTGTCTAAAGATTATTGAATCATGTTCTCCCCAAATTCCTAGGTCAAAGCATTCATCCTTGATTCAGCTATATTTGAATGTAAGAACTTCAGGGAAATAAAGTTAAATAAGGTTCTAAGAGTGGTATCTTGATTTGATAGGACTGATGTGCTTATAAGAAGATGAAGCAATGTCAGAGACTTCTGCCTGCTCGTGTACAGAGATGAGGCCACATAAGGACCAGAGAAGGTTCAAAAAGAGAGGTCTCCCTGGAAACCAACCCTCATGGGACCTTGATCTTCAACTTCTGGGCTCCAGATCCATGAGGAAATTAATTCTATTATTTAAGTCATTCAGCCTGTGGAATTTTCTTAAGTTATTTCAAGTATAATGATGCAGTTATTAAGAAGTAACAGCTGAAACTAAACAGACCAGTTACCTTTAAAAAAAAAAAAAGTTGTCCCTTAATTCTTTTTCTCTCCTTTTATGAACTTACTGGTTTGGTCAAGTTTTTACTTTCTGAATTGAAAGTAGCAATGATATTTTTAGGAAATGAGCTTCTTTCTCTAAATTAAAAATTTTATTTTTACTATAGCATGATGTTAAAATTTAGATTTTCAGTTAATTTTGTAAATTTTCAATGCTTTTATTAGCTCTGCCCCCCCTATTCTCTGACTTTGTAGAAGACAAAAGAAGAAAGGAAAAATTGACATTTTTCTTGTCTGTAATAAAGGTAGCTATATAGGGAGTTTCCTGGTGATAAATGGTCTATTTCCTCTCAAAATTTTTATTTGTGCCTTTCTTTTATTTTATGCTATTTTATTTTTTGTTCCAATCGGTTATTATCAACTTCTATTTTTCCTCATCTCAAAATGATTGGTAATAAAAATAATATATTGAACTTTGAACCTCACTCAAATATTTTTCCAACACCATATTCATGACAAATTTCTTTTTATCAACTTCTATTTTTCCTCATCTCAAAATGATTGGTAATAAAAATAATATATTGAACTTTGAACCTCACTCAAATATTTTTCCAACACCATATTCATGACAAATTTCTAAGTAGTTTCATAGTTCTCATGGAAAAATGTATTCAATTCTTGGCTTCCTAGTATCTCGACTTTATTTCCATAGATCTTTTCTTTCATTTTATCTTAGTCATTGACATGTATAATTATACTTGTTATTCTTTATTCTTTCCTGAATAGGCATGTTGAGTTTGAGATGCTTTTGAATAACTAAAATGGAGAGCTAACACATGCAGTTGGATTTGACACTTGAATTGTTTCTTTTAAAAAAAAAAGTTGTATGGAATGGAGCTACATATTTAAGAGGCATCCCCTGGATAAAATGGCAAGAGAATATGACTTAGCTTCAACATTTAAAAGACAGGCAACATTTAAAAGACAGTTTAGCTTATGTGTAAGCTATATTGCTCTTAGTGGAAAACTCCTTCTTCAATTTATCATGCCTCCTGTGATGTGTTCCTGCTTTGTCTCTGACCTCATACTCTTACTTCCCTACTATTTCTTCCAGTGACACTGAGTTTATTTTAGTTCACTGAACATGCCAAGGTTATATACCTGACTTAGTTTCAAGAGGAATGGATTTAGGTCTGTCTTACTAAATAAACTTTCTCAGAGTATCTTATATGTAGCATGTAAAGATTTCTTCAATGTATTAATAATACTTCTTATGCCTAAAGAAAAGGAAGAGAAAGAGATAGGGAAAAGAAATGAGAGAAAAACAGAAGAGAAAAGGAACAGAAGACAGGGTAGAAAAAAGGAAGAGTAAAAGAAATAAAGGGGGCAATAGTTACCATATTTTTAAGATAAAACCCCAAACCTTTAATGTGACTGTAGTTTACAAAGGCCTTACTGATTTATCATTGGGATAAATTTGAAATTCTCCTCTGGTCATGTGTTCACATTCTCTAACATATTCTTACACCTGTAGCCTACCTTTAAGCCCTAGAAAGCTATAAGCATTTATTGCATATGGAATAATCTACATTATTTCTATATACTTTCTGACCACTACAAACTTAAATTTTTAATACTTCTACTTGGATCATTTCTCCCTAAAGTTCAAATCATATTTTTAAATAGTTCCTACCAAAACATGTATTCAGCTTAGATACTGCTTTCTTCTGAAAGTCTTTTCTTATAGCACTCTAGTGAAGATTATAGTAATGACTGAATGAACAAATAAATCATTTTTGGTACACTTGGGTGAGCTCATTAAATGATACAATGACTATTATGGTTGTTGTGGTTCCTAGTGTTTTCATATAATACTCAGAAAGATAGAGGGAAATATGTTTTGTTTCTTCTAAAAATTCATTACTGAATTGTGAAGGGAAATTTAGAGTTAAATTTTAATAACTATGGGTCAAAAAGATTAAATAAATAACACTGACAAAATTCATATTAGTGTCAAGCCACAATTTAAAAGTATGCTAGCAGTAAAAGAAATTTAAGTTAAATTTTTTTTTGTCATCTTTGTTAATGCTTTTTTTTTTTTAAGTCAACTGGTAGTTGCCTTTCCAAGGACTTATCTTTGCTGAAAATTTGCAATGATTAACAAGCTCTGTAGTGATGCACATATCCTGAGTACACAGAAAGCAAAAAAAAAGGTAGTGAGTGATGTATTCCTTTGAGAACATGCAAGGTGGGTGATGGGAGTGAATTACACAGTGAGGGCTTGATACAGAGTTGGTTTCTTCCTCTTAAAATCCATGCTTTTCTTCACTTGGGGAGACAACTTCAAGGTGAAATTCTACTTTATTGACTTTGACAAGATACTCTTAGGAATGAAACAGAGGGTAGGGATTTCCCTCTCCCTGGGGCACTAGGCAGCAGTTCAGCATTAAGAGTACTGAAAAGCACTGTTGATAATAAGCATTTTCCATAAGCACCCTTTGATGTTTATTTTTACTTTAAATAATCTAAGATGTTAGGGACTGGGGCAATTTGAGTCTCTAATTGGTATTTGTTAGACCCTTCCCTGGTGTCCTGGCTGCCTTGAGTGCAGGACTATTAGTCAGGAAGCCAATTACACTGCCGTTGTGCCAGAATTGGTTGCTTCGAACTCTCGTGGACACTTTGAGGAAGCTACACAACAACCATTGCTTGCTGTCAAAGAACAACTCCAGCTTCTGAATTCACTATCCCAGCAAACAGCTTGCACCAGACATTTTGCCATTAGAAGCTTCAGTGAACTCTAGATTACCCTGCAATAATTTCCACCCAGGCCAAAAGAAAAGCACTTCCTCTAGTGGCCCAACAGAAGGCCTATGACTGGTGTAAACACAGTCCTTCATTTGTTTCAGGGACTTCTATGATTGGTGACAGGCACTGTGCTATATTGGTGCCAACACAGTCTTCATTTGCATGAGGGGAATGCCATGGTAGGTGCAGATACCCTTGTCACACCCCCTTTCCACTACATGTGGACTGTTTGTCTGGCTTTGTGAATCAGCCAGGGGATACCCTCCCATGCTGCCCCCTGGTGTGGCAACATCAAGCTCAATAAAAGCTTCTTTCAAGTGCTCTTCTCTTTCCTACTTTTAATTTTCACCATTAATACAGTCACTAAATTCTGGTGACAGAAGCAGCAGGGGAGGGAGTTTCTGCTCTGGGAGAAGCAGCATAAGAGCCAACATTAGTGGTCATGACATCACAGCCAGCAGCAGCAGGAATCAGCTGCAGAAGAAGCAGTGGATCAGACACTAGAACTGGACTGGTAGTGACAGAAGCAACAGTGGAACCAGCACCAGTGTGGCTGAGCCAGCTCTGGTCAAAGTAGCAACAGGTAGCAACAGGGCCCTAGTGGCTAGTAATGACAGCATAGAAAGCAGTAAAAGGTGGTAGTGGAGTCAGGTGTGGTGGTAACTGCCACCCCAGTGATATAGCTGTACTAGCAGCCAGTAGTAGTGACAGTGGCCAGTGTAAAAGTGACAGGGAACTAGAATGAAGAGAGGTCGTGGGTCCTGGTTTCTGGAAGAGAGCTGTAACATTTGCTGCCAGCTCCTTTTAAGCACTAAAGATTCCAAAATCCAAGGCAGGAGAGCTCTCACACTTACTGCTACTGTCAAGTGCTAAATATGCCAATATCTGAGGCCCGAGAGCTGTAACACTTGATGATGAAGGGTTAAGGATCCCAGCAGCCAGGGCCTGCAAACTACAGGACATTACTTGCCGCTGCTTGCTATCTGTAGCTTCTACTCATCCAAGGGACACCTTCTCCTAATCTACCCACAATTCCTATCCAGGTAGAGGAGGACCCAATCCAGATGACTGGTAATAAGAACATTGGTGTATGCTTAGTATTCTTCTGAGACAGTCTTACTTTCTTTAAGAAGGCCATGTGCTGAAAGAAACAAAAATGGACATAATTTTAGTTATTTTGTAAAAAAGGATATATGGGTAAAAATTCTGAAATCATTCTCTATATCTGCTACCTGTTTCCAGATTATAATTAAAGTAGCAGTAAAGATTTACACAGTGAAGCTCAAAGACATGTCCTTTTGCATAGAAGTAAACAATCTTTTAGATAGTCAATCACAATTGAGTGTTGATACCCTTTCTTCAAATATCACTTTAGATTAATTTGAAAATATTGAATGAACTTAGTCATGATGTACATGTATATATCTCACTTTTTGAAGGAGAGAAATAATTTTTCATCAATATATACTGCATGTCCACCATCTGTATATACATATTTATATGTACACATATACATATGCATACATATAACGTTATATATTTCAGTTGCTAAATATAACAGTGAATAAAACAGACAAACACCTCTGCTTTTGTGTAATTCCAGTCAACTATGGATGGAGAAATTAATAAGTACACAAATAAATCATTTATATCAGAGAATCTTGAGAGGTATGAAAAAAAATATGGAAGTAAGCAGAGTGGGAGAAGGACAGGAAGTGCCAGCAGTGGAGGAGAGTTGGTGGTTGAGAAAGAATGTGAGGGAGACTTCTGGTAGGGTAGATCAACCTTGAATGTAGTAAGAATGCTGCCATAAGACTCTGGAGGAAGAGCATTCCTTGGGGCAGAGCAAAGCAAAGGCAAAGGCCAAGAGATGATGGTAATGTGTTTAGGAACTAGTTTGGAAGCTGGTGCAGTCTGACACCTTCGGTAATTGACTGAGTCAGTGGGAAGGACAATGTCAGTGTAGGTAAGTGTGGGGAATAGAGAGGCCTGTAAATTGGAAGTGTTAAGTGTGTGGATATTGAAATCATCATGAATCATCATGGGAGCAATATTGGGGAAATGGCTGGGCTAGAGCTAAACTCTTTAAGAAGTGAACTGACTTAAGAGTTTGAGAATGACAAACAAGCAGTATCCTGTTAAAATGACATTAAAAGGAAAGTATTTTTATGGAAGAAAGTAGGAGCTTGGCTTGAAGTGAGCAGTTTCTGTAGGAGTACAGAGGACAAAGGGAAAAAGCCTGGGGCAGGTTTTTGAGGGATGTGGGGAGAAGATAGTCTTTTCTTAGAGACTGCAGAGTCAGAATGTCCTCAGGACTAAGACCCAACTCAACTAAAGTAGCAAATGAAGGGAGAGAGTCAAAATTAAAGGTACTATATTTTGTTGATGACTGATAGTGAATCAGCTACAAAATACCCAATTATTTGGCAACCTCAGAAAAGAGGTTTTGTGGTTCTGCCTCTAAGGTTTTACTTTATACATCTATACACACAAATCGCTTATTATATGTGTTCAGAGTTAGAGATACAAATTCAATTATCCCAATAACTAGTTTGAGTGTAAAATATATTTCTTTATTCAATTAAATAATTGTAACATTCTTTTACATCTGGCTGTATTTTTCAGAACAGGAACTATAAGCAGGCATAAAAGCATTAATTTATCAAACTTCCTGAGTGGAAAGATAAAAAACATGTCAATGAAGAATTTCCACTTGGACAAGACAAGAAATGATTAAGAGGACGTTGGAGAGTTTCTACCTAATTTTCCTAAATTCCAGGAAATTTTTTTAGGAGACATGGTGATGCTTGATAATTGCTTCATTTCTAGGACAGCAGAAACTTCTGGTTTGCTCATATGATTTTAGGGAGAAATAAATGATTCATATTTTGCAAAAAACCATAATTACTTAAAGGTACCTCTATAGTGGAGTTTTGGGCTATAAGGGAATGGATGCATGTCATATTGTCTATCAGGACAATAAATGGAAGTAAGTTATGATTTAGGGAGAGTTTCTGTTATAGCTTTCTTCTTTATGTGTATGTGTGTGTGTGTGTGTGTGTGTGTGTGTGTGGCAGGCATTCTCATTATTTCATATTATATGATATGTGCTAGTGAATTTGTATAATACCTCCTATTGAAGGCAGAGAATATTTCTTGATGTCTTTATGTAACCTACATTCTGGAAACAGGGATGGTATTCAATATGGAAATAATTTGAAAACTGTTAGGAGCACCTCTTATTTTATAAATTTTCCTCTTTTTTTTAATACATGAGTGAAATGGGAATCTTCAGAGGATAAAAAGCAAGACAAGAATTACTCAAGAACAATTAAGTAAAAATAAAATTTAATGTAGTTATATTTATTGTTTGCATTTGGACCTCACTGTCATTTCCGTTAATTCTCAGTCCTGCTTGATAGAAAAGATTCTAACCTAAAGAGCAGGCAATTAATGTTTTTGAGTGTGTAATGAATGCCTTTCCCAACAACAAAAAATGCAACCTTTAAATGTACTACACATAAAAACGAGCTTTCTCATGATCTAGTGCCAACATCTTCTTTAAACAAACAACAGCCTGTCAAAGGAGTTAAAAGCAAATTGCATCCTTAATGGAAACACTTTGGAAACTGCCAAAAAGAGTTAGATGGGAACTATATTTCTCAAACTTCTAATAGTGTCTTTTCATTGTGTCTCGTAAAATATCTCCTGCAAAAAAGTGGCTCCTCAAATCTCTGTCCTCCTTTCCAACCTCCACCAAATTCTCCTTTGACCGTTGACTATGTTGATCTACTTTTTTTCTCAATCGTCATTATTTTATCCTCTGACCTGTTGTAATCTCCATTGAGAAAAAATGTCCAGAAATCTCTTGGCAAGACCTAATCTTCTTTAAAAGCTGAAATGGGACGAAATTGGACTATGAAAACTCAAGCTGTAGTGTTTTAGTTCTAGCCAAATATGCTGTCATAAGGGTTGAGTAAAATGAGTGGGAAAGAGAAATCTTTCTATTTTTCAGGATTTAAAAAAAAACCCCAAAATCTAGCAAAACCTATTTACATTTAAAAGTCAAAGGATTTAACTGGATCTTTGTTTTATCTTTAATTTGAACAGAAATGAAAACACTTCGGCTGTCATTCCAGACATGGATTAATTCCTTATCCAAATATTATTTTGCTTTTGCACTGCAGCTCTTAGGGACTTTCTCACTTTCATCCCGAAGAGAGAGAAGGGCAAACAAGGAGAAGATTCTAACTAACACTGTCATCCTCTATAGAAGGCTGTGAAAAAAGGGAACAGGCATCTTCCAAAATGTCCTTAAAGTGAACAGAACCTGGATTCTCTTAATTAGGAAGAGCAGTCTCTAGGCAAGCAGGCAGTCTCTGTTCACCTCAGAATGCGGGAAGAGTCCAGCTGGCTCTCCCTCAAGGATAGCAAATGCTATTTATTGATGTGTGAAGAACCTTGCCAGATTAAGTATATTTGAAAAAAAGAATGTTCACATTGATTTTTTTTCACCCCTGAAGAAAATGAGTTTGTTACACAAACACGTTCTGGAAGTCATGTTAACTCTGAAGGGTTTCTTTCCTTTTTTATCTACAAAATGAAAATAGTACTTGGCCTATCCAGTCTCAAATTTTATTGTGAAAATCACAGAAGATAACTTTTGTATAAGCATTAGAATAAGTATAGAATTTCACTTACATTATGCAAGTGTAAAATATTATTCTGTGTATCCTCGTTTTTATTATTATTAATTGTTAGGTTAATTTTTAAACTTAGCTTTCTTAAAAAAAAGTAATAAAAGAGATGGGTTTGAGTACTGGGCCCTCATGGAGCATGTGGTAAAATTTAGAAAATAATTGAATATTAAATAATCATTTAAAAAAATCACCTGAATTCATCATCAACCTTGAGGAGTCAGGCTATTGTGTGTATACCTAAATGTTTTTATAGTTTTTTTCCTCACTATTTGGATGTGTGATAAAAGATGCAGTGTATATAAAACAATTAAAAACTAATGAGATGTTCATAATATGAAAAGGAAAAAAAGAAAGAAATAGTCAAAACCAATGTTTCCATAGCAGAAAATTTTAATAATGAAAATTACACCAGGTCACCAAAATGGCAAGCTATTTTTGGACTTAAAAAACTACCTTTGCTATTGAATCAGAGAACAAAAACTATTTTAATGCAGATTATAACATTTGCAGAATGTGAAAAAATTTTGTTTCTAAGAAGGAAATTCATTTTGTAACCAGCAAGTGTTATGATTGATGGACATCACCATTGACTTTTCTACACCAGATCTTGTTAGCTGAATGGACCTCAGAAAACTCTCCAGTGTTATGATGGAGATACATAGACATTTAGGAGGAAGAAAATTATTCACTGTGTTTGGAGATGCATAATATTCTTGTTTTCAGGGGAAGGGAAAATCAGAAGGTCCTCGAAGTCATTGTGACAAAATATTCCTACAGATTTCCAGTACCTCCTTGGCTGCTGATAAATCCTACCCCACCTTTCCTGGAAGCCACTTCACTATACACATCATGAATCAGAGACACAAGGAAGTTAATTGATTCTCTAAAAGCCATAGAACAGCAAACCTAAGAAGTACCTTTCCATCTTGGTGCTTTTCCACTAACTCATGCTGCCTCTTCTCCAAGCCCCCTAAAATGCAGTTGGAATGACTCTGGAATGCTGCACGGTGATTACTCCGCAGTGAAAATGAGGAGAGGACAGCAAGAGGAAGGTCACTTTTACATATTGTGCATTCTTTGAGAAATTAATAATAAGTTTTCACAGGGGCTCAACACAGTCTAGAAGAGAGACACCTGTGGGATGTTTCTTGCCATTTTTATACTCTGAAAGAAATCCTGCCAAATGCTGTTCAGGGGACTTATCTTCTTGTAATGCCTATGCTCACTTCCTGTTTCTTTCAAATAGAATTCTGAATAGCATTTTCCTTCCTTTTGATTTTCACATCATCACAGTTCCTCTCCTCTTATCTTACTATGTAAATGTTGATGAAATATTTCCACATTTCAAATATTGATGCACATATACTGAAAATTTGCAAACTCGTGGCAGCATTAAATGGAGTGAACCACTGAAAACACCAATGACAAAGTACATTTTTCTAGGTCTGGTATTTACAAAAGTGATTTTTTAATAAGGGCAGAAGGCAAACTGGATTAAGTCATTTCTAATTCTAACAAATAAAATAAAATACCTATCTGGAAACTGGTAGTATAATTTACCGACAGAAGTTTCCCAGGTCTTATATTAAATTTAAAGCTCCCTCTTAAGTGGTATGTATACCTTCTTTGGAGCAATATAGTTTCTATTTTTTTCCTACATATTTTGTTCATCAAAGTCTTGCATCATATTTAAATTCAGATGGGAATTAAGTTGAAATAAAAAGAGACTCCTCGTACTACCAAGTCACTTCCTCTCAAATTGAGCCAACTTCTTTCTTCCCCTTCTGAACTCACATTTGCTAGGATTTAGCATCCTCTTTGAATGTAGTGTTGTCATAGAAACAGGGGTTCCTATTTGATTTTTTGTTTTTCAAGGGGAAAGATAAACACATCACCCACCATGGGGCCTAAGTGAGTCTATTCCCAGAGAATTGCACCTTCCCAGCTGCAGTCTTCAAAACACTCAAGAGAGCAGTCATTCCCAGCCCTGTTGGCAGTGATTGGCGCCAGCTGTACTAGGGCTGGAGCTTCATGAACCTTTTCCTATTAGGCCACATCCTGTCTGTCGGTTGGTGAAGGAATGTTTCAGGTCAAATAAAGAGCAGTCTTATGCAATATAACCCCTAGGGTTAATCTTTTGAAAATAACAGCAGGCAAGCCACCTGAGATGAAGGGTAAGAAATAAAATCTCTCTAAGTGGATGTGATGGAAACTTGCTGCATATTATCAATTAGAAAGCTAATGTTTCTGAGTCCTCAGACTATAAAAGGAGTTGAAATTTAGCAAACACTTTGGATATTGAGACTTAGGACCTAGACACAAATGTCACCAACATTGCCTCAAGAGTATCCTGAGTCCTGTGGGGCCCTTAAAAAAACAAAGTTCATTCTCTGAAGAGATGCTGCTACTGGATACCTTGTGCGGATACTATTTGTCTACCTGATATCTTGACTTAAATCTCAGGCTGAACACAGAGCTCTTGATTTCTCCCACAACTCTCTTGTTCGTGCCTTTTTCCATTTTAGTAAATTGAAGCTACATACACACAGCTATTTAAGTCAAAATTCTTGCATTCATTTTAGTGCCTTCCCCTTCTCTAGGTGATATCTCTGCCTCATTTGCCACATATAAGCTACCAGGAAGTCCATAAAACTCACCTCCAAAGTATTTCTGGAAAGTCTTTCTTCTCAGTTTACATGGCTATTGCCATCCAAACTATCACCTCTCATTGGGCCCCAGGTTTATGTCATATCTTATTCCATTCTCCACACAGCAACCAGTGTTCTTTTACAAAGCCAAGCAGGCTGTCATTTCCGTATTAAAATTTTTAAGTGCCATTCAAATATTCTTAGAATTGAACTCAATATCTTCATCAAGGGGTTAAAGGTCCTTCCTGGTCTCTTTATGGCCCCTCAGACTACAACTTTAGCTGACTCACTCTTCTCCCCACACTCTTCTCTCAAACATACCAAACAATTTCCTGCTCAGAGCCTCTAAGATGCTGACGCTCCTTCTAAGCTGCTTTTTCTCTAGAGACTTCACAGGACTCACAGCCGGACTTCATTCAATTCTGTGCTTTAATAGCACCTCTTTGAAATAGCCATCCATAACAATTCTGTTTACAAAAAAAGACAGAAGCAAAATAATTAAATTAATTAAAACATTCGAAAAGAGAAAATTCATTCTCAGGTACTGCTGAATCACACAGTTTACTTCCTCTCAAATAGTTATGTCCATCTAAACTTACTTACTATTTTCTTGTTTATTGGCTACTGTATCATCTTATTAGAAGATTGTGACCTTGACTGTGATCCAAACATTTCTCAGTAACATGGTGGGGACATTAAAACATTAAAAAATAAGCACTCATATACTTTAAGATACATAATTTCTAGGAAGAATACTACTCTTTTATGCCTATCACTGATAATACCTTGGTACAGTTTCTTTCTTACTCTTACATTTTAGTCTATTTACCTCTTGTAGGATTGAACAGAAGCACAACTTAGATTTAATGTGAAGGGGAAAAGAATGGGTTCATCCATAAGCTAGTTTTGTGTAGCTCCTGGGTGGTCATTAGGACACTAGGTCACCTTTCCCCAAAATGTTCCTTCCAAAGACAGCATTTGGGCTTGTTGCTTAAAGGAGATTTGGAAATGTTTTGTCCTTTCAGGTTTGGCATAGAAGAGCAAATAAACAAGCTTGGACTCTAAACTTCAGGGCATGTGTGTGTAGATTGCTATGGCACACTCTGAAAACATTCTGGAAAATATACAAATATCCTCCAAATATAACACACACTTTACTCAGTCCAATCAGTTCCTGGGTGGTCTGGCACTAGAATCTTCACATTTATATTTTGATGTATTTTTTTATAGTATTCCGAACCAAAGGAAAGCAAATATTTGCTTATTATAGCATTACAGTTTTAATATTAAATAATATTATTTCATTAATAATTATCACAGTTATTTTATTAGAAAAACAAGAAACATGTTTATGCCTATACTTTCAATTCTTGTATAACCAGTGACAATAGACTTCCACCATTGTGTCTTGGTTTTTAACAATACACTAAGTAGCATTATATTTTCCCCTTTATCTCTAGAACAATACTTTAATCAAATTAGTTATGTGTGTGTGTGTCTAAAATATTTTTGTACCCCAAATTATAACATGTGTTTTCAGTTTACTTCTTAATTATAATGACTCTCTACAAAGTATTTATGTATGTGGTTTACTTGCTCATCCTCACCCTTTTATTTCACAATATAGAATAGTCACTGATATATCTCATTACAAAACCAAACAAATATCAGCGTGATTCCTTCATCATATGTCCTAGTAAGGAAATCTCTCCTTCTTCGTATGGAGTTTCATTCTTGTAAAACCCAGTGATTAACAAACTTTGGTTCTCTAAATTCTTAAGTTCCAGAGTGAAATGTCAAAGTGTATATTTGGTGAAGAGGGCACCCAGAGGGCCAGACTATAAGCTCTCCTGCCTTCCCTCCACCAGAAAAGATCATCTTGGTTTGCTTTAAATAGGAGAAATTTAATGTCATTTATTTTGAAATAATATTTCATCCCATCCTCAAAAAAGCTGAAAATCTTTATTTGAATTCTGAAACTCTGAAAAAAATGAGGCAAAGACCAGGTTGAAGCAGGCTTCTACTGCATGTACCAGCCACATCTGCTACACCCCAAGTGTTGGGTCTGGAGACCTAAAGGGCAGATGAGTGAGTATCCCATCCCCCATGGAGAGCACTATGATTCCTGCATCCTGAGAAGGAGGTGTAAATCTGCATTCCTGCATCCTGAAGAGGAGATACCAGGTCTGATAGATCTGCCACAGGGCTGATGAGCTAAATGCTCTCATGATTGTCTCCTCACCCCTAATAAGGGGCAAACAAATCAGTTCATCTAAGAAAGTCTACAAATCCATGGCCAATGAAAAGAGCCCACCTACCCCTTACCCAAACCCAGAGTTAAAACATCCATAAAAGCCCCTTTCTCTCTAATAAATCCTACTTCGCATACCAGCTTTGGCTCACCATCCAATCAGCTGCCTCATGAGTCAGTTCTCTGGCCTGTGAAGGCAAGGATCTTAACACCAGCCCACAACATTTCACACTGGCACATAACACAAGGAACTTGGGTCTACAAGTTACTACATATTTATTTATGTTTCTCAGAGGTATCAGAGTGTGAGCTACTCACCTCAAGATTGTGAGAAAATCTCAGGTACTCTTAAGTATATGCCTGGGATCTCTCTTTCATTAAAAAATATAATTTGGCCATTTTCATTAATGTGGATCATATTCCTTAGTACTTCATTATAGTTGATAGAAAAGGTAGTCTACATTTATGTCATTGCATTTTTTGCTTCCTCTTTGCTTTTGATATATTGTCCCTTAAATCTATCATTATCCTGTAGAAATCTGTACTTGCTCTACTCTAGACATTACCCTGTCAAAAATCTTACTCATCCCTTCAAGCTTAATTAAAAACCTACCTCTTTTATGAAGCTTCCTATGATACCATCAATCAGAAATTGTTATTGCATGTCTTTATTTCATCTACTTTACTTCATCTGCTTCAGTTACCAGTTGTTTCATGCTGCTTGCTCTTAGAGAACAACCCCACTTTTCACATCTTGGGAATCACCTCTACTCCCATTCTTTTACTCCATCAGGTAATATAGTTTCTTATGCTCAGGAAATACTTAAGATTACAGTTTGAGGTTTGTTAAAAAGGAAAATGAAAAGGCAAGTTCTTAATTTTAGGCACCATGAACCAACCTAGACTAACTTAGACAAAACAGCTCATTTTTTAAGAATATTTAGGACGTATGCTTAGAAGTCATACTACCAGGAAAAATCTGTAAAGTGATGTCAGAGAATTAGTTCCATAAAGATTCCTATGAAGCTTTTGCTGAACAGATACAGAGCAGTTGTACCATGGAAACTATGGATGCTGGAATTGGCAGAGTTTGGCAGAATCACAGTCATGGCATCTTTTGAAACTCAGTGCATTTTCGATTACTGCTCTTTGCTTGCCAGAATGTGTTAAACACCATTGCATCAGAAGTAGAATCTGCTGAGCTAACGTCTTGACAGAAATCGTGTTCTAGCTATGAGGGAGACTAAAAAGGTTTTTGCTTCTAAGGAAGTTGGTCTTTGTTCCAACCAAGACTCACCAGATGTAAAAGTGACTGAAAAGGAAGGATCTTTAGAGGCAAGGTATATAAAATAAATATAACTAGGTATCAATTTTAATTTTCAACATTCATATTCATTCTAATATCACAATACTCATGTTCTCCATGCTAAGAGAAACAAAGATTCTTAAATTCCTGTTAGCCTTAAATACATATGATTTGGTTACTTTTAGTCTTATCAGACCTCTAACAAAATTCAATTGGAATTCTCAACCGAATGTAGTATGTTTGTGTATAAAATAAAGTTTTCCTATACTTAATTTATTTTAAACACACTTTTCAGTCATTTCTATAGGATTTCTTTGGCTAGTCCCTGTTGCCATATAAATAACTTACTGTCAATCAACTGAAACAGTAACTGGTATCCATAGTAATGGCATCACCTTCTTCTTACTTTAGATTTCTTACATGTATCATCTAGTAATTATACTTAACCTCTACATCAAACTCGAAATCTATTTGTTAATAATTTTTGATATATGCTGAGATAATTCTACCAAGATGCACAAACGTGCCTTAACCCATTGTTTCATCACTGAAAATGAGCAACATTCTTTTTTGTTATCTGTCTTGAAGGAGAAATCATAATCCTTTTGTAAATCTTTTCTGAAATAAGTCCATGTTCTCTCATCATCTGAAGCTTACATAAAAACATCTTTGGATACTTCCACAAAGCATTCCCTGAGCACCAAATATGGTCCTTGGTCAAATTCTCTGATACGATTATCAAGGTCTTGTGGGAAAATTCTCTCATTTCTTAACTAAGTGGAGTGAGTTCATTATATCTTCTTCTAAATGTTGTGAATGGATGGAATGAAATTTATTTCTTTTTTTCCCTTTATTGTTATGCTGAGTGGGGGTACATTGTGCTATTTACAAAGGTTCTTACAGTGTACCAAATAAATCATACTTAGATTCACCCCCCTCCACCACTCTCCTTTATCCCCTGCTAATTCCTGGAATAATCTCAACAGTTATCATTTTTGGATTTATATACATATGCACACATTTTTTATACAATATTCACCCTCCTACTCCCAATATGCATCCAACAATTCTAGGTCCTGTAAATAGAAACTAGATAAGACAAAGTCTCTGCCTTTGAGAAAGTCATGTGATAAAGAGAAAAAGAGAGTACACCAAAAATATAATACTATGTGAAAAATACAAGGCTAGAAATAGGCTTAACATACAATGATACAAAAATAAAATGATAGTACAGTGGTGGGGAGAGGTAGATAAGGAAGACACATCTTTGAAGGGATGATATTTAGATGGACTCTGAAAGAAGCTTAGGAGTTTTCTAAGGCTGAAAAGAAAAAGAAAAGATGTGTTTGTCCAGAAGGAATATCATGCACAAAGAGCTCAAGAGCTTGCAGCAAACTTAAGTGTTAGTAGAATTCTAAGTTTACTTAAGAAGTTAGGTGTGGCTGGGCAAGTATGTAGGAACCAAAGCATGCAGCTTCTTGTATGCCTGCCAAAGGTGATTAGTAGTAATTTAGCTTTAATCCTGCAGGTGCTGGATAGCTGCTGGGGAATTATTGGGAAAATAACATGATCAGACAAATTTTGCATTTATTAGAGAATTTCTCTTGGCTGTATGTTAAGAAAAGGATGGAGGAAGATAAAACTGGATGTAAGATAAGTTAAATAGGAAGCTGTTGTAATAGAACATGCAAGAGATAATAAACGCTTAGTAACTAATTGAAGACAGGCAATGAGGAAAAGAAGTTGATTTCAAGTTTCAGGTTTAGAAGACTATTTGTCCCCAACCAAGACAAACAATGACAGTGGAGAAAGCATAACTTCTAGTGAGATTTTTTATTTGCAAAAGTCTAGTAGGGAGTAGTTTCTGTGGGTAGGCACTTGGTAGAAGAGAGTAAAGTAGAATTACAAAAAGTAAAGTTGAAAGTTATTGGTGTGTAGGTTTTGGGAATTCGGGCTTCCTAAGGGAAAAGGTGTAGACCGAAAATAGATATGAATTCAGAAACAAAAATTCAAACTGCAAATAAAATTACCAACAAATAAATCAAATATGTAAGAAGAGAATCAAAAGAAAAATGTGATAGACACTAAGGGCACAGAAGGAATAATTCAAACAAACAAATGTCACAGTGAGGTCAAGTCCTTTATAGTTTGCCATCAGATAATTTATTATTTGTGTCAATGTAACTTTGTTAATATTATATAAGTGGAAGAAATAGATGAGGGTGAGGGATTTTTTTTCTCTTTTAAGGGTCTAGTTAGAAAGATAGCATGAGAAAATCATAAAAGGTGAAGAAGAAGAATATAGCTAAGCTGAAAGGAAGGATTCTATAGAAAATACAAGTTTGAAAAAAGCATGGATAAACTAAGAAGGCAAAAGAAGAGGGTAATGTGGGGTAATCATAATGAAAAGACTTTATATCCATGTATAAAAGTAGAATAATGAAACTCGCTAAAATTAGTTGAAAAGAAGGGGTGGGGGAAGACAGAGGAATAGAAGCATTTGATCAAATAGTGCATTTGATCAAAGTATATTATATGCATGTATGCAAATACCATACTGAAACTCCTTGTACAACTAATACATGCTAATAAAAAAGATCAAGAGATGATATGAACAAAATAGATGGGGGTTTTAGCCTCAAGGAAAATGTGGGAAAATTCCTCTTTAGAGATGTGAGCAAAATAAAAAACAAAATTCTTGTGATAAAGAAACTGTTAGAATTTTGAGAGTTTTGGTTGCCAGTGCACATCGCGGCAGCTATGGAGGTGGTGAGCTTGCTATGAGAAGTACATTTGGGAGCTTCAGCTGCTTCACTTTTGTGATCAGTAACTGCAATCAAACTAAGGCCATACTCTACCTTGACCATATCAATGATAGGACATGTCAGTGACAGAACAGACAGGTGAAGGCCACTTCTATTCCAGGCAGGATTCTTCTAGTGGGATATCCTTGGTTTGGGGCTCCCCAGGAGAATGGTTGAAAGTTTCTTTAGTCTTTCCTACAGTCTTGGGTCTTTCAGTTTCTTCTTTCTCAGGTATCAAGCCTATTCTACCTGTCTACTTTTGCCCTCTCTACCTTTAATACACTCCTGTGTCTTTATCTCTTCCTGAAGGGCCTAAACTGGTATAAATGGGAAATCTAAAAATCTGTCCCAATCCACAGAGGAAGTGTGAAAATTGTGCTAACTTTGCAGAAAACTTGATAATAATATTTCAAATTTCTGACTCTTTGATCTCTCTCAAAATATGGGATAGAGTATTCATCCCATAGGCATGAAGTTAAGCCCAAAAGGAAACAGCCTTTTAGTTACACAACTAATCTTTCAGTTAATATTTTTTTTTCTGAAGAAAATAATGCCACATGAGTCTAGTTCAGAAATCTTATGATAGCCTTAGTGGATAAAAAATAATGAATAAAATTCATATTTAGGAAATTAAATTCTTGAACTAAATCCTTTTCAAATTTCCCCTTTGTGTAGTTTTGGACAGAGCAAAAACCGAAGATTTATATATTCACTAGAAACCACCTCTGAAGTTTAAAACCTTCAACCCTTTAAAAGGAATATATTCATATCTCTAAACAATGTATTTATTGAAACTCTTATCTTTGGATAATTTATTAAAATGGCTATCAGGAGCCAGGTATGTGGATATGATTTATATCTACTTTAAGTTATTCATAAAAATATTTAAGATCTAGCTTAGAAAATTAGTGTTTCATTTCAAATTACTGATCGTTCCAATTCATTGTAATGCTGGAATAATCAGAGTATCTTTTGATGCACCATTAAAGAGTGACTCATGGTATGCTCCAAAGAGGCTTGCAGTAAGGAAAGGAAAATTCAATTATACCCAGGGTATTTGGACTGTGCCCACTAATAAGCTATGCTCATTTTAGTAAGTTTTCAACTCTCTGTGATCAGTTTTCTCATTTGAAAAAAAGAGAGCACACGAACTAGGTGATAGTTCTCATTATGATGCTGAATTAGTAGCATCAGTCTTATGTGAACTTCTTAGAAATGTAAGTTTGGGGTCTACCCAGGTCTACAATCTGTGTCACTACAAATTGTAGTGACACAATCTGTGAATTAACATGCCTTCTAGGTCGTTTTGATTCTCACGAATGATTGAGAATCACTGCACAAGATAATGTCCAAGGTCTGTCCTGTATCCAAAATGTTTTTATTCTATAATGTCTTTATGTTAGGTGTTTGCATAGTATTTTATACTTGTCTTACTTCACACATGACAACTTCCATGTTAGAATTATTTTTGGTATGTCTCTTCCATCTGTTAGTAGATGTTCCATTGAAGATAAGAATATCATCTTATTTTTATATTCTGGTAAATGTTCATCACAGAACCATACACATGTTAGATTCATCTTCACTGGAAAAAAATATAGACAATAACTATTTAGCTAAAAATCAATTGAGCCAATTCCAGAAAATAAGGAAGGAAGTTAGAAGATTCAGATGCAAACCTTAGGCATCACTGCAAAGTGAAGCTGCAGTTTCAGCTCACATAGGCTAACACGTGTAGGGAAGATTGTTCAAATGAATAGTCACTAACAGCCATTACCTTTACAGTGTTTAATGGAGAAATAATATCCCCCTTGGAAAAGAGTCCAATAATATCCTAAAAGTACAGTATACCGAGATACAAGTCTTCAGCATGGTATAAGCTAACCCCCGATGAATGAAGTATATAAAGTATATGTAGCTTGCTATAAAATCTGTGAAAGAAGAATATTGGAAAGAAAAAATTTTAATCTTCTCAGGACAGACTTTTTTTTTTTTTTTTTTTGAGTTTTACTTGAAGTTACACTATAATAGATGTATTTTGTTGTTTTGTTTTGCTTTTTCACTGTTGGGCATTGAACCCAGGGACATGTGCATGCTAGGCAAGTGTTTTACCACTAAGCCACATTCCTAGCCCTCAGGACAGACTTTTAAGGCAAGTGATCATATTAAAGACTATAAAGAAAAAAATATGTTTACTCTCAGAAAGATTGCATTTTTAAGTGAATCAGAAGAAATGGTAAGAATTATCAAGGCAGGTAATTCAAGGATGGCCACAGTGTAGGTGGAGAGAGATATTCTGCTTATGAAGTCAAAGTAAATACAGCATTATGTGTCTGGCTAACTGATGGGACCCTGAGATAGAGCAAATAGGTTCGGTGATGTTCTTACCTGAAATTTCTCCTTCTCGCGTAATGATTGGTGGGAGGCAAAACCCTTCACCTTTAATCAGTAATGATTTGTGGGGAAATACTGTGATGTTTAAATGAAGCAATATTGTAAGTATAAAACATCATCTTTCCACACTTTATCTTGTGTCCCCCTGCTATTTCAAACTTCTTATTCAGTTAAGACCATGAGAAGTTCTTCCCCTTATTCTATTCATGTGTTGCACCTGGTTTTGCCTCTGCTGACATCCCCTGAAGGACTTGTGTTCCCTCCTTATAATTCCTCCATCCAGAGGAAAGCTAAGTGGAGTCAACATTAAGGTCACAGCAAGACGATAAGGAGTCTTTCGTGTATATGTGTATGTAAATGCAAAAATGATACCTGTTGAAACTGTTCCGGGAATTGGAGGAGTGGGGGTGAAGGATAGCAGTGGAAGGGGTGAATTTGAGTATGATTATATTTGGTACATTGTGAAAACATTTGTAAATGACACAATGTACCCAGCACAATAATAAAAGGAAAAAAACTGCATGAGGCCCTGAGTTCAAAAACCCACTGTCACCAAAAAAACAAAACAAAAAAACCCAACCTCATGAGATATGCACTAATTGATCAAATTGAATATTTGATTTTTATCAGATTAAAATACAGTATTTCTTTTTGGTCACACTCCATCCAGTACAGAGACAATGATAGGCAATAAAACTGTTATTTAGCAAGAAATTTAGTAATAGAAACTTTTTTTCCATTTCTATCACTAATCCCACCTTCATCTTACTCCAGGGCATAAAATCCTCTAGAACACTGAAGGGCCCATTAGAAGAGCTGATGTTAGTGGAGTCCTCTCAGTCAAGGTTTCTATCTGATACACGGCTTAATTTCCTTATCTTTTATCTTAAATAAATTTCTCTTCTTGTCAAAGTTTAGTCTAAGAACTATTATTTTCTTTTCTTTTTTTTTTTTTGCGATACTGGGGTTTGAACTCAGGGTCTACACCTTGAGCCCCTCCACCAGTCCTTTTTGTGTTGGGTATTTTGAGATAGGATCTCACTATTTGCCTAGGCTGGCTTCAAACTGCAATCCTCCTGATCTCTGCCTCCTGAGTAGCTGGGATTACAGGTGTGAGCCACTTGGAACCTGGCTAAGAAATATTCTTAAACTCAGGTATGAAGAGTAGGTTAATGAAAATAGTTATATTTTAATGATCTTAATGTTTCTTATACATTTTTATGTAACAGTTAATTTTATTTATTAAATCTTTGGTTAAAGGTAACATATTGGAAATGAGATTAACTTTTCATTAACTTTCACAAAAATAAAGTGATATTGTAAATATTTACTAATTTTTTCAACTGGAAAAGCTGATTTACAATTTACAAACAATAAAATTCACCATTTTTTTTCTCACTTTGATTTTTGGCAGTATTAGGGATTGAACTCAAGACCTCAAGCTAGCTATACAGGTGTTCTACCACTTGAGCCACACCCCAACCCCTAAAATTCACCAACTTTAAGTATACAATTCAATGAGCTTTGTCAGGTATATGCAATCATGTAATAACCCCCATAATAATGATATAGACTATTTCATCACCTCAAAAAATTCTCTCATCCTTTTTGTGGTCAATCCTCTCCCCCTTCCTCTGGCCAATAGGAACTGTGATGTACTTTCTATAATAGAATTTTATTTTTTGTAGAATTTCATACAAGCATACATCATGTGGTGTTTTGGATGTGGATTTGTCATTTAGCATGAAGCATTTGAGATTCATCTATGTTATTGTGTGTATCTTTATTTTTATTGATAGGTAGTATTTTATCACAGGAACAGGCAACTATTTTTGTGACACTGGGTTTTGAACTCAGGGCCCTGAACTTGCTAGGCAGGCACTCTACTGCTTGTCATTTGCCTCCAGACCTTTCTGCTCTGGTTATTTTGGAGATAGGTTCTCACTTTTTGTCCAGGTAAGCCTGAACCATGATCCTTCTGTTTCATGTAACTGGGGTGATAGGCGTGCATGACCACACCCAGCCTTTTTTGTTGAGATGGAGTCTTGTCAACTTTTTTCTTTTTTTTTGCTGGGGCTAATCTGAAATCATGATCTGCCCAATCTCAACATCCCATGTAGCTAGGAATACAGGTGTGAGCCACTGACACTTGGCAAGGATAAGAAACATTTCTTTTTACTTTTTTTGTTATATTACTGTTGTACTAGGGGTACTTTGTGACATTTACAGAGGTTCTTACAATATAACATAATTAAATTCACCCCCTTCATCATTCTCTTTTATCCCTTCCTCCCCCAATTCCTGGAATAGTTTCAGCAGATCTCATTTTTTCCATTTTCATAAATTAGTGCATAATATTTCCACTATATTCACTGTCTTAGACCCTTTCCTTATATCCCCCTCTTCCCATTGGTATCAATTCCCCAGACAGGACCTGTTTTGCCTTCCTATTCTCCATTTTTGACAAAAAGACATTTTTGTTTATGTAAGATAGCTATAAAGGGTGTTTCAATGTGACATTTCCATGTATATATGTATTATAACCTGAATTGGCTCATCCTCTCTATTTTTCTCTTTTCTACCCCAGTCCCCTTGTTATGGTGACTTCAACAGGTTTAAAAATTCCACATTTATGCCAGTGGCTCATTCCTGTAATTCTAGATGCTCAGGAGGCAGAGATTAGGAAGATCGTGGTTCAAAGCCAACCTTGGCAAATAGTTCACAAGACCCTGTCTTGAAAAACCCTATCACAAAAAATTGGACTGGTGGAGTGGCTCAAAGGTGAAGGCCCTAAGTTTAAGCCCCAGTACTGCAAAAAAATAATTTTTTTTCTATTTTCATTCCGTATAGAAAGTGCATCAACTATATATACTTTCTTAAGTAAGAATAGGAAACATTATATTTATCCATTATTTATGAGTCAATAGGGCATGTGGGTAGCTGCCAACTTTTGATTATTATGAATAAAAAATCCTATAATTTTTTAAAGTACAAATCATTGTAAGAACATATATTTTCATAACTCTTGGGTGAACACCTAAGAATTGTCTGCTAAAAGCTGATAAACTCCACATTTCATAAAAATTAACAATCTTGAGATAGGGGTGGTGGCTGCTGAGTTCCCAGATACTTGTGAGGTGAAGATTGAGAAGATTATGTTTCCAGCCTGACTCAGGCAAAAAGTTAGGAGACCAATCTTAATCAATAAACTGCATGAGGTTGTATATGCTTGTAATACCAGATATTGTTTGGGGGAATGCTGTAGGGAGAATAGTCTTCTGAATCCAGTCTCGTGCAAAAACATGAGACCCTGTATGAAGAATAGCTAAGGAAAAAAGGTCTGGAGGCAAGACTTCCATAGCAAAGACTTGTCTAGCTTGCACAAAGCCCTGAGTTCAAATCCCCGATCACCTAAAAGAAAAAAAAAAACAAAAAACAATCTTTTGCATTTCAAAAGACACTCTTACAAAATGAAAATTTATACTGCAAACTGGGAGATGTAGCAAAATATACATCTGATAAAGAACTTGTATCCAGAATATATGAAGAATACTTACAACTCAATAAGAAGACAACCTGACATTTTTTAAAAGAAAGAACAAAAGAATCCAAAAGCTAGTTGATCAACAAGATATGTGAATGTCAAATGAACCATGAAAATATATTCAACATTGTAATTTGTCAGAGAAATACAAATTAAAACACAATGAAATAAAACACTGCAAACCTACAAGAATGGCTAATTGAAAAAACTAATGATACCAAGAGTTGGCAAAGATTTGGGACAACTGGGACTCTTAAGCACTGCAGCTGAGAGTGCAAACTCCTGCAAACTTCTGGAAGGGAAGCTCAGTGTTTTCTTATGTAGTTAAGTGTACATTCATTGTACTTGTTTTGTAATTTAGGAATTCATGTTCCTGAATTCCTTGCAATTGAATATATTTTTCATTATTTATTTGTAATACGTATTTGTCTAATATTATGGATTCTACACTTAATAAAATTAAAAGCAATTATTAAGACAATCTTTTCAAACCACACACTTCCATTCCATTCTCTTTCTTTTGGTGTTTGTTTGCTATTGAAACCAGGGCATATCCAGCACACTAGGCAAGCACTCTACCACTTGAGCCAAGATCCCAGTCCTATTTTTGTTTTTATCTTGGCATTAATTTCCTCATACATAGTAGATTCAGACAAAGGGTTATCTATGTATATAAACATCCAAATTTTTAGCGAATCAATTTTATGCATATACATTTAATTAAAAATGATTTGGAAGCATTAATCTTTATGAAAGTAAGTTCTAAAAGTAGAAATAAACAATGAAATCTGCATTGTTCACACAACAATATTCAAGGGAAAGCACATGAAATTGAAGACAATTCTTATATAGCTCATTAATTTTGTCACATCTTTCTATTTTATCAGTTGGCAGTAGTACACATTACAATGATAACATTACACAAAATATTTTAGCAGCTAGAGCATTCTGATCTCAAGAAACTAACAAAAATACACAAATTAAACTGAAATAGCTTATTTATCTTATTAACAAAATTAGACTATTTAATGAAGTTTAACTTTATTACATAGTATATCAAGTGATACATATTAAAGTGTGTGTTAAAATTACTTTTTAGAGGGATCAGGTGGCTCATGTAATCCTAGCTACTCAGGAGGCAGAGATCAGCAGGATCTGATACAACCCAGCCCTACTCACATAGTTCCTGCCACACTATCTCGAAAAAACCCATTACAAAAAAGGGCTGCTGGAAATATAGGCCTTGAATTCAAGCTCCAGTACCATAAAAAACAATAACAAAAACAAAATTATACTTTTAATTATACAATGTACATAAATTTTTTTTTACTGCAGAAATGCAGTTAAAGCAATCAACAAAATGTTTTTAACTGTTTAAGATTGTTACATTTGTAAAACAAAAATGTTGGTAGAGGAATTGACATGGAAATGACAGAGAACTGACCACTAATGAGACTGTTAATGCAGTTTCATGGGTGGTAGTGGTTACTAAATTGCAAAGCAATTCCAACTTCACAGGGAACTGTGGATAGAGAGACAACAATTGTATTTCTAAAAATCAATGCTGATATTATGCTAGAAATGAAATCTTTCAGCATTACATAGATTCTAATAAAAATCTTAGATACCAAATTCAAACCTGTGACAGCATATGATTCTTGAAATGTTTTCAGAGGCTAAATGAAAAAAAAAAAAGGAGATCAGTGTGCTAGCCATTCCAATCTTGACCTTATGCACCATCCTAAAATATCTTGTACAATCTTGTACCATAGAATTTGCTATGGCACAAGCAATTTTTTATAGCACTTTTTTTACTTATCTGCTTCATCCACTAAAATGGAAGTCTCTGTTGTCAGAAATCTTGTTTTATGTAAGCAGTCCTGTGACTGAGGCCATTAATGAATGATTTTTGGCTGAATACACCAATAAGCTGATATAGTTTTGGATTATTTATTTTTGGATGGAAATTTCCTTGTGGTTTTGTGTTTGTGCACCAACCTTTATGTTTATAATCTATCTTTTGAAATTTAAGATCTTCTTGTAAAGGAATTAACAATGTTTTATACATGAAAGAATAGCACCTTAGGATATTTGGATATAGTCCAACTCTGACAACAAAATAACTGCATAACTTAGGTCATAAATTCTTTAGGAAAATAATTTATGTATTTTTAAAATCAGGGACAAATTCTTAGAGCCTTTCCTTTTCTAAATCCATTTTATTTTCTTCCAGTACTGCATATATAAAAGTGATTTATTTCATTAGTTTTTTATTACCTATCTGATCACAAGTCAGAATTCACAGAAATGTCTACTGCCCCAGTGAATAGAATTTTGAGTTCACTTGCCCAAGGTGAAACAAGCTGTCATCAAAGTTATAGACTGTTCTCTGAGTCCCAATCAATAAATCCAGCAATAATGGGTAAGAGTTCAAGTTTCAGAGTCAGGTACATCTGAATTCAGATCTCAACCATAAACTTTTGGGAAACTTACTTATAGTATTCAATTTAAAAATTCCTTTCCCATAAAATGATAGAATACATTTACTCATAGCTTGTTTTGAGGCTATTAAATAATGTTTATAAAGTCCTATACGCATGGAAACAAGAAAAATGATAGCTATGATTAATAGTTACTCTTCAGTACAGGACTGCAACATATCAAGTAGGTAACAATAATTTTACCTTAAAATTATATCTAACAGACAAAATTAGATTCTCAAAAATTATGCTTCCTTACTTTTTGGTCTTCTGAATTTTACCAAATATCTTGGAAATGGCAATGAAAGCTACAATCTAAAAAAATAATTATAATGTAAATTAATCTAGCTACTATCTCATTAATTCTTTTACATCCTAACTTACCATTTGCCATAAACAGGATAGGTTAGATGAAGACAGATTCATCAATCATCTATAAATTCTATAAACATGAATTGAACATTATTTGCAAGTCTCTGTGGCAAGCACTGGGGATCCACACAGGAATAAAGTATCATTCATCCTCTAACTTTGATGGATTATAAACTGGGATTTTTTTAGTTCAAGATTCTAAGTGTATATGCTAATTCCTACATAATATATATATACCTATATGTATATATATATAAAGTAATTAAAATAGTCAGTCAGACTTATAGAATTAAGGAGTGGCTTCATGGTTGTCAATGGTTGGAGGGATGGGTAAATGGGGACTTGCTAATCAGTAGGCATAAAGTTTCAGCTAGGCATGATGAATGTACCTATAGCCAACAATAATGTCATACATTTAATATGTGTTAAACTAGCAGATCGCATGGTAAGTGCCCTTAACTCAGTGAAATAAAATTAATAATGTTAAGAAAGGGAATGGCTTTGTAACTGTTAGGTCCCTGGCATTCTTTGGGTAGGTGGAAGGTCCCGAGGCTAGCACTGAAACCAGACCCCCTGATTTAGACTGCTTACCCAACTCCCCTGCTTTTTCTCTGATGTTTCTCGCTTGTTTTTATATTAACTTTCCTCACTCTACATGTTATCAACTGCAATGTAATGAAAACTGTTACATCAGTACATCAGCTTTTCCCTTAAGTCATGGAACTGAAGTTTATTCAAGCCATCTTAAAGAGATCATGGAACACAGTACTTATCTGAATGGAGTGAAAAAAGATGAGAACATAAGATTTCTCATGAAAGAAAATCAGAATTACAAAGTGCTCTATGCTCAAAACCATTTAGATTTTGTAATAAGAGCTCTCCAGATGTTTTCAGAGTGCCAGTGCAATCATGTGAAAAATAGGGCTATGAGGCAAGGAGAGAGTTGTCTGTCCTTGGGATTTGTTATGTTATAACAAAACTCCTTTAAGTAGTTTATCAAAGTCACCTAGGGACTGAACGCATTTCACATGGCTTGTAAAACCTCCATCTTAGCACTCTTATTCTGGAAATTGAAAAGGCTGCAGGCTTTTTTGATTAGCCTCTTTAGATTGTCAGCTTGCTACTTGCCAAAGTAGTGGTAAGCTAGGATGAAAGAGAAAATATATAACAGGATACAATGGTGGGATGGAAGTTGGAAGTTACTATTAGAGCTTATGCTTGAGGCTATGTTAAGACTGACAAAATATTTACAGGTAAATAAAGCAGTGACTGAAAGACCAAACTTTGGTTTTGTTTTTAAACAAATAGCATATTCTGTGAATTTTAAGTCCATAAACATCAGGAACTAATCTCTTACATAAGCCATTTCTTTTATCTTCTTCAAAGTTGAGGTCATACTCCAGGGAAATAGGGGTAGGCTTTTTATTCCACACACGCCCTTTGTTGGATGACTATAACATGTAAGTAAATTTGTTACTTTATTAATTATATGAGCTGAAAATGATTCCTATTCATATCCATCAGAAAAATATAATTCTTTATAATAAATAAAGGTAGAGATTACTTTAAAACATTTTGGAAAATTTTGTTAAGCACAGTTGGGACAGTCTGCTGCCAGATGTAGAACTGCTTTTAATTAAAACCTTGTTCAACATGCTTACTGCAGAGTTTTCTTATTTTCCTGTTATATAAAGATGTACTGATTCAGCAATTATTGAACCCTGGACACGTTGTAAAACTTTCTTCTGAGACTACTTAGTCAACAAAATCAGCTGTGAGTCTTTAGAAAATAACACTATCCAGAAGAATGCTGCCTATGTGAACCTCAGTAATAGGGCCTTGGTGGCTGCTGAACCCCAAGGCCCAAAGAGGTTAAGAGCCATCTCCTTTTAAATTTAATAGAAATCTTTAAAATGAAGTAGTAAAAGAAGGTTTCTATGTGAAGGCTAAGGAGCCCATTAAACAGAGTGTAAGAGGTAGATAACTGGGTTCCGGTCACCACTTCGCAAATCACTGCTTCACTGAATGCCTGAGTGAACCTACTGCTTCTCAATACTTTGCACAAAGTCAACTTCACTTTGTAAGGAACACTGTACAATTTTTATATGATATGTGTATGCTATAGACTTACACAGAATATAAAAGCCTTGAACAGCCAAAGCCAACCTGAGCAAAAAGAACAAAGCAGGAGAGATTATACTACTTGATTTCAAAATATACTGTAGTAATCAAGTAGAATAGTACTGACATAAAAGCAGTCACAAAGACCAATGGAATACAATAGAGAACCTAAAAGTTAACCACACATCAACAAACAACTGATTTTTGACAAAGGTGTTAAGAATGTGCAATCTCTGATGAATGATGCTGGGAAAATTGGATAATGACATGCAAAGGAATGAAACTTAACCCTATTTCTCACCAGTTAGAAAAATCAACTCAAAATGGGTTAAAGACAATGTAAGACCTGAAACTATGGAACTAATTGAAAGCATAGAAGAAATGCTTCAGGACATTGGACCGGACAACACTGTTTTGGAGAAGGTCTCTAAGACATACAGAAGCAAAAATAGACAAATGGGATTATAGCAAAATAAAAGCTTCTGCAAAGCCAAGGAAACAATCAATAGAATGAAGTGACAGCTTATAAAATGGCAGAATGTACTTGCAAACTATACACCTGATTGTGCATTGATACCAAGAACATATAAAGAACTCTTAAAAACACAATAGAAAAAGACAAATAACCTGGCTAAAAACTGGACAGTGGATTTTTTTCAAACATTTCTCAAAAAAAAAAAAAAAAGAAGACATACAAATGACCAGGTATATGAAAAGACTGCTTGCTAATTGTTAGGGAAATCCAAATTTAAATCACAGTGAGATATAACTATATTTCAGTTAGAATGACTAGTAAAAAAAGCCAAAAAGTACTAAATGCTGGAGAGGAAAAGGAGAAAGGAAATTCTTATGCATTGTTGGTGTGAATATAAATTAGTATAGTTCTTATGGAAAACAATATGAACCTCAAAAAACTAAAATTAGAGCTTCTGTATTTTACAGCTATCCCACTATGATGTATGTAATCAAATGAAATGAAATTGGTATGACATAGAGACATATACATTCACATATTCATTGCAACACTGTTTACAATAGCCAAGAAATGTAATCAACCTCAGTGTTTATAGATGAATGAATAAAAAAAGTACAAATCACAGCAGAATATTTTACAAGTATAAAAGAATGAAATCCTGTCATTTCCAACAAAACGGAAATACCAGGAAATCAGTAGGTAAATGAAATAAGACAAGCAGGAAATATAAGTACTACATGAAATCAGTCATATTTGGAATCTAAAAAAGTTGACAGTCAAGTGTGATGGCTCAAGCCTTTAATTCTAGCCAGTTGGGAAGCTGAGATGAGTAGTATCGTGACTTATGGCCAGCTGAGGCAAAAAATAAGGTAGAAAGACCCCATATCTTATATTAATAGCTGGGCATGCTGTGTACCTCCTAGCCCAGCTATGGCAGAAAACATTAAAATAGGAGGATCAGAGTCAGGCTGGCCTGTGTAAAAAAGTGAGACTCAAAATTAACCAGAGCAAAAAGGGCTGGAGGCATGACTCAAGTGGTAGAGCACCTACAAATGCTGACGTTATAGGAGTTGAAAATAAAATGGTGGGTATGAGAGGCTGGGTACGTAACAGGGAAGATTGGGGAAAGGTTGAACAGTGGGTACTAAGTTTCAGTGCTGGTGTGCTATCATTTGGCAAGGCAAATATGGATGACAATAATGCACTATAGATTTAAAAAAGTTAGAAGAAAGGAATTTGAAAACCTTCATCATAAACGATGAATATTTAAGGAGCTAGGTATGTTTAACCTGATTTAAACCTTTATACATTGTACACATGTATCAAGACATTATATGTTATTCCAATAAAAGTACAATATTTTGTTTTTAAATGAAAACAAAATAAAAGACATACATATTGGAGTATAAGACACAAAATTGTCCCTATATGAAGATTACACATGGTCTGTGAAGAGTATCCCAAGATATCTACTAAAAAATCTTTTATAACTATTCTTAGTTCAGTCATTTGCAAGATACAAGAACAATACAAAATATTGAAATTAAAAATGCTACTTAAATCATTTCAAGTAGATGAAATGAATGTAAAAACTAAAATGTGAAGGGTCTTCACACTGAAATATATTTCAAAGAAATCAATGAATAACTGAATAGATGGAGATAGGTATTGTGTTCATGAGCCATAAGACTCAAGATACAAATTATCTTCAAATTGATCTGTATATTTAATACAGTTATGCATATATTTTTTAGTTATATATAAGTACATTCCAAAACTTATATGAACACACAGAGACCCATGAAAAGCTAAATCAATCTTAAGAAATTAAAATTCAATGGAAGGAACTATTTTACCTGATATTTAGGCTTATTTTCTACCTGTAGTGAACAAGACAGCCATATAATGGTATAAAGGTGTAAGTACAAATATAAATAGTAATGTGACCCACACAGTTACTGAACTGATGGGTTTTTTGTACCTTTAAGCACCAAAAACATACAGAGAAGCTAGAATGGGAACCTGATGTTCCTCAAGCCACCACACAATAGAAACAGTTAACAAAATGCCTCACTTTTATGGTATACATATGGTCTGGATCAACCCATTCCCAACTAAGGCAGTCTATCTTTTGTATTGTATATTAAGTTCTAAACTTACTTAAAAATCGAAGAATAATGTAAATCACTGGATGAGATTTCTAAAAAAATTCCAAATAAATAAGCACCTTTACAATAATGCAATCTGTCCATTCCTTTTTTATAAATACAATAATGTAATCAGAAGAGTTGAGTGGAAATAAAGAAAATATTCTTATAACTAAGGCTTCCACAACTCACAGTGATATCCTCAGTTGAGTATTAATAATAGAAAAGATGATTCCTGAATCAATTCCCCTTCAAGCAACAAGGCAGAGGGTTTGGAGAGAGAGGGATAAGGAATAACTCTAATCTCACCTTCAGTACATTCCTCTCTTCCAAGTGGGGTCCTTCTATTTACATGTTAGTAAATTCTTTTGCAGTTACACATTGTGTAGATTCCCATTTTTATTCGCCAAAGTTTTCTATTTGAAAAGCATTTAAGCTGAAAAACTTTGGGGACTCAAGCAAACATAATGTAACACTTATCCAAACAAATACTGCCTCTTGTCTTCATTTCAGCTTTTGTTTTTCCATTCATAAAATAAACAGTTTCTAAAGTAATTCCTTCTCATGACCACCCTCAAATGTTCAAATAACTCTGGAGGCTAATAAGATAAACATGTTAATCAACATTGACCTTTCAGGAAATATTTCATCCTACTCAGTCAATTAAGTATCCTGTTATTTCAACATAATTTTGGGAGGAGAAGAAGGGTATTTGGGGAAAGAACAGCTATTGCATTATAGCAGCAAAGCCTATTGTATACCTTCTGTCAAACAATCAATACATCTAAATCTTGGCATAATGATACTTATAGTGTGATAATTACAGAAAGAAGAACGAATTGTAATTCATTTTGGAGAAGTCAGTGTATGACTTGTTAGTGACTTCAGTAGTCAAAGTCAAGGAAGAACCAAAAAGTTCTGTTTTTCTATGACTAATAGTAATGTCTTGAGAGGTTCAGAAAAAGTTCATATTGCACTTAAACAAATATGTTTTCCATATTTCATTGCCAGAATGGAGAGAAACAGAAGGCCAGAAATTAGTGAAAAATTCTGATCTCACTTTGTGTTTCTGGATTTCCAGAGTGTAGAAAGTACCAAAAATCACACTGGAGGAGAGGCTAATGCCTTTTTCCCATTGTTTTTGCCAGGAGTGAAAAGTATTTCACGGAGTTCTGTGCCTAAGCTAACAACAGATCAAAAATTTCATTTTCTTCAAGCTCTTTAACCACTGACACATTTTCAGTTGTCCAATTAAAGACTCAAGTATTTAAAAAAAAAGTAATAAGTGGAAATCATAGGCTGACTGTATAACAAATTTTATTTATAGAGCATTTAACCTGATTTTGTTTCCCTCTTGGGGAAGGACAACTTAAAGGTATGTTTTTATTTAGAATTTAAAATATAACCCTTTCCTTGGTTATAAGGCAATACTTGATTTGCTCTTTAGCACATAAATGGTACATATTTAAAAATCTTTGCTTACTATGCTATAAAGTAATGTACAGACTGAATAATTCATAGAAAACTAAGCTTGGAGGTGCTGAGACAATTTTACACTTCCTACATTTCTGGATTTGTTCATTCATCCATTAACTTATTTTTTCATTCACTTACTCATTTATAGCAGGTATGATATTTCCCAAATATTATTTTGTGTTGAATATCTATGGGTAATTTTTACCAATGGAATGCACAATGTACTTAATTTATTTACCCCATTACACTAGACATTTTAAAAATATTGAAGACACAAAGAAAATGGTTTTAGGTTAAGTTAAAAAATAATACTGAGTTTCAAATTCTATCTTTACCACTAATTAGCTAATAGCTTTTTAGCAATTTTCTGATTTTATGATCTTCATTTTTCTCATCATAAATGTAGGGTAATTTTATGACTTACCTGGCCACTGCATGTTTTAAGTACAATTATCTGTGAAGTGCTGAGCATATGAGCAGGCCAAGCTAAGTGATCTACAAACAGTGGCCCCTGGCCAGGCATATATGGTGGAACATGGCTGGGGTTCCAGCTATTTAGGAGGCAGAGACCAAGAGGATCATAGTTCCTGGCAATTTGGGTGGAAAAAGCCAGATGTCATCTCAAAAAATAAGCTGGGTGTGTTTTGGAACATGACTGTAATCCCAGCTCCATGGGAGAAGGATTGCAGTCAAGGTATCCTAAGCAAAAAAGTGAAGCCCTATTCTAAAAGTAGCTAAAGCAAATGGCAGATGAGGTATAAGTGGCAGAAAGAAAGTGAAAGACCTGAGTCCAAACCCCTGTGCCACCAAAATAAAATAAAATGAATAAACAAACAAATAAATAGTGATTTCCCTTCCCTTTTGTTCCTCTACTTTTTATTTCTTTCCTGTATTATCTTTACTGTTGATCTTTAAAATTAATAGTGAAAATTGTGATGATTTCATGAGCTTATATTTGTACTGGAATAATTCTGCCTTTTCCTCTTTGTGTTCATGATAGATAGTGACATTGTCTGTCAAGGCCAGATAAATATTTGTTGAATAAATATTAACTGTTCTCTATCCATGTATATTCAGCTCAAAAGTTTTATGTCTAAACAACCACACAATGTTCAGAGAGTTTGTCATTTGTAGCTGAAACTCAACTCAACATTTCAGTGTTCTTATGAGTGTTCAAAGCTATCTCATTATTGATAGATAACCCGTCCTTAAGTGGAAATCCCGTAAGGTTAACAAAAGCACTTGTATTGTTTAGTAATGCATACCAAATATTCCTTTTACTAGGGACTCCATAGTGGTTGTTTAATTAATGATTAAATGAAAATGGATTAATGAATGAACGAGCTAATATAGACTGTGCTATTCGATATTCTTAGTCCATACCTATGAATTCTCCTGTCTTATTTTGCTTAAAGTTTTGTTTCAGTTTTTGTCTATATTTATTCATTAATCCATTTCTTTATTCATTTTTGTACATTACCTTGAAATTTACTCCTCACTACTTATCAGAAGATATATAATCTGAAAATTTGTGCTGAGATGCTATCAGTACCTTAAGACTTATTAATCAGGATCCAGACTTGATATTTAACATCCAGTGCAGGTGCAAGTGTGTGTCAGTGGAAAAGTACAATATATTGAATATATCATCTATTGAATGCTGAGGTCTCAGTCCTTTATGAGATCAGAAATTTCTATAATTTAGTTGAACTTTTAAAATTTTGTTTTCTTTATTATTTTTTAATCTTAAAGTTTTTATTAGCATATTATAATTGTACATTGTAATTTTAGCATATGTGCTTAGAACAGATCTTATCATTCCCCATCATTATCCCTCATCCTCTCTGATCCCTTCTTACAACTATTTCAACAGATTTTACTGTTCTGTTATCATACACATATTCAAAGTATGTCCACCCTCTCTGACTATACTCTTTTCTCCCACTGGTATCCACTCCCAGGACCCACTCCTTCATTTTTTTAACTGTATAATAATTGTTCAAAGGAACTTTGCCTTGGCATTTCACACATGTATATATTCATACTTTAGTCAGATTAAGCCCTGCTATTACTTGGTGAAAAAGAGTAAGTCTAAATTTTAGAAAAATAATATTTATGACATTCAATTATCTGTCATAAGACAGCCACTGACAATATCTGTTTCTTTTATTTTTTTATTTAATCACTTTAATAACCTTATTAGGTATATTTATTACCAATTGTATAATTTTTGGAACCACCAACAATTATCTAATATGAATAAGTAAAATACATAGTGATTTTTGGGACTAAATTATTATGCTCCCAGACCCCATGAGAACATTTTGAACTGGATCAAATAGTTTTCTTTATTGGTAATAACATAATGATTTGTGGTTATGATGCTCAACTCCCTTACATTAGTGGTATAGCATTTGTATATCTTTTGATATGCTTTAAATCACTTTCAGATAACTATGTTAGTCAGACTTTTCATCACTGTGACAAATACCTTAGAGAAGTAGTTTAGGGGAAGAAAGATTATTTTAGGTCATGGTTTCAGTAGTTTCAGTCC
Organism: Castor canadensis; assembly: GCF_047511655.1. NCBI lineage: Eukaryota > Metazoa > Chordata > Mammalia > Rodentia > Castoridae > Castor > Castor canadensis. Next base: position 129,401,329 of record NC_133393.1, on the reverse strand, counting down.
ATGGTCAGCTGGATCCACTGCTTTTAAGCCTCTAGTAAGGTACAGACAGCATGGCTAGGAGACTGGTAGAGCACAGTGCTCACATATCCACTGAGGCCCACTGCCTCCAACTAGACCCCTACCATCCACAGTTATACCATCTCCCAGCAGCCTTCAAGTTTTGAATCCTTCATTGGATTAATCTAAAGATTATGTCAGAGACCTCATAATTCAATCATCTCCAGAAATCTCACACACCTAAGGGTATGTTTTTATAATATCCTAGGCATTTCTCAATCCAGTGAAGTTGATAATCAGAAGTAACTATCACTATTACTTATACCTATATAAATAGTTGTCATGCTGTAGTGCTTAGGAAAAATAAGAAAAATGTCTATATGTGTTCAGTACATATTTGTGATCTATGGTTGGTTAAACCTTCAGGTGTAGAGCCCACAGACACGAAGAGCCAATTGCATGCATGCATGTATGTATATTTATATATTAACACATATGTCATAAACAACATTGTATATATAAGCTCAACCTTTTGGTAGTAGCCTATACCACCTAGGTTTGAATAAGTATATTCTGTGATGTCTGATGACAAAATCATCCAAAGACATAATATCAGAATGTAACCCTGTCATTAGAGGACAATTTCCTGTGCAGTTTTAAATCTTACTTTCATCTTTTTAAAATAATAAAATAATAAGAATGAGAACATTTTCCCATGGCAATAAAAAATTTAAAATATTTTCTTGTCAGCCATATAACACTTTGTTGTATAATACTTTGTTATATAGATTTATTATAATTTACTTAATACAAACTCTCATTGAAAATAGGTGTTGTTTACAGATTCTATCATTAATTATTATAAATAATTATATTTGGAGGGAATATCTTCTCCCTATTTGCTGCCAACAGGAAGACCTCACACATGAAGTGTATTTTTACTTGATAACTTCTAGAATATTTGATGAGGCCCATCTTGTATTGAGTTATAATCATGCCAGCAAAATTATTTTATAAAAACCTATGGACAGGATAAAATAATTTTATATATAAGAGGTAAAAGAAAGAATGTTGCTATTACACTGATAAAGGGAAATAAAATAAACAAGACATAAGACCTTTATGTATTCAGCAAGTTAGTAAATAATTTGCACCAAATAAATGTCAATATGTAGAGTTCACAACAAATAGGGATCACTGAGTCAGTTTTTAATAGTTCCCTAATTTTCATTATTGCCATTCCCATCTCTTCAGATGCATTATTGAATTTCATATGCTATTTGATGTACGATAGCAAATACAGGTACATGGTTTTTTTTTCACTGAGCAAGAATGGAGTGGTTTGCTTGATTTATGTCTTTTATGGCCTTATTCAATATTATATTCAATAATATAATAATTTATGGTCTTATTCAATAGTTACACATTCAAGCGGAACCATGAAACTATACTGTGATGGTACCCTTGTGCTGGTATTAATTCTTTTTAATATTAAATTGACAATGGGAAACATTTTGATAACCTGGGCATGGTGTGATATACTTGTAATCCCAGCGTTAGGGAGATAGAGGCAGGACAGCTACATAACAAGACATCACCTCAAAAGAAATTTGATGATATCATTTTTTTATTTTGTTTTCAACGCTCTTGATAGAAACACTGTTGGTACTTTTTATGATTCTAATTACTTTATTTTATAATTTCAAAATTAGAAAAAAATCTCCATTGAGATTGTGATTTTTCTTTATTCTCCCTAAGAGCTTTCAAGAAGACTGCTTATCCTTCTGGTCGAATAGGTGTTTTAGGTATCTGGCATTTCCAAAATTAGTTACATGAACTTACAGTGTTAAAATACCTACAATTTTAGGCACTGGAATTGAAAAGCCACCCATATTTTTGTTTGTGTAAGTATCTATATAGCTGGGAAATACAAATAATTTAGCCAATATCTTATAAAATTTCACATGCAGTATTGAATGATATTTTAGGCTCTTCTCATTCTTACACAGAATGAGAAAGTCCAGAGTGCTTTCTTACTAGTTTTTCTATGTTCTCTCTCAGATTAAGAGTATTAACTTTTTTTGTTTTATAATAATGTGGATTGAAATCATAGCCTTGTGCTATTAGGCAGATATTATGCCAATTGAGTACACTGCCTGCCCTTTTTCATTTAGGCTACTTATGAGATTGGGCCTTGTCTATGTCCATTCCAGCCTGGACTATAGTGAGCCACTGTGATTAGTCATTTTTTGAAATAGGGTCTTGTGAACTTTCTGCCTGGGCTGGCATCAAACTCTGATCCTCCCAATCTCCACTTCTCAAGTAGCTAGGATTACAGGGTTGAGCCACCACTCCTGGCTATGATATTATTCTTATCAACTTGAAAACTAGGATTCCCTAACAATAGAACCACATAAGGACAAACATACCCAAAGAAAGAAAATGGCAAACCAATTTCAATGATGAAGTTTGAAGCATATCCCTTTTTGATAAAAACTTGAAGAAACAAGGAATAGAAGGAACATTCCTCAACATAATAAAACATTTACATGATAAATCTATAGTGAACATCATACTAAATTGGTAAAAACTGAAACCATTTCATATAAAGTCAGGAATAAGATAAGGGGCTTCCCAATCTTATTCATTATGGCACTTAAATTCTTAAACAGTACTATAAGGCAAAAGAAAAAAAATGGGGTACAAATGAGAGTGGGAGAAGTCAAATTATTCTTATTTGTAGATGATATGATCCAAACTTAAAAAAGACCCTAAAGACTCTACTAAAAAGAAAACTCCTAGATCTGATAAATTATTTTGGCAAAGTAGCAGTATATGAAATTAACACACAAAAATCAGTACCCTCTATATACTAATAGTGTAGAGGATGAGAAAGAAAAAAATTCCATTCATAATAACCATGAAATTTTTTAAATACCTAGGAATAAACCTAACTAAGGAGGTGAAGGACATCTACAGTGATATAAAACATTGAAAAAAAAGCCATCTAAGAAGACATTAGAAGATGGAAAGACCTTCCATGTTCATGGATTAGCAGAATTAATATGTGAAAATGTCTATACTACTGATACCTGTCTACAAATTCCATACAATCCTCATTAAAATCTCAAGGCTTTGTTCACAGCAATAAAAAAATCAATCATAAAACTCTTATAAAAGGACATCAAATAAACAAAGCAATCTTGGTTCAAAATAGCAGTGCTGGAGGTATCACAATGCCAGACATCAAATTATACTACAAAGCCACATTAACAGAAAGAGCGTATATGTTACTGGCACAAAAACAGGCATGTAGAACAAAAGCCTGTTCAACAAATGGTGCTGGGACAACTATATATCCACATGTAGAAGACTTGAACTAGATGTATATCACTCACCCTGTACAAAAACCAATTCATGTGGGTAAAAGATCTTAATCTAAGATCTAAAACATTGAAACTACCACAGCAAAATATAAGGAAACACTTGAAGCTATAGGGTAGGCAATACATTTCTGAATAGGAGTAAGATCAATAATTGACATATGGAATTGCATCAAATTTAAAAAACTCTGCACATGAAGGAAAAAATCACAGAATGAAGACACAACATACAGAATGGGAAAAATCTTGGGCAGCTATTCATCAGAAAAAGAATTAATATCCAGAATATATAAAGAACTCAAAAATTAGCTACCAAAAGAAGAAATATTGCTATAAGTAAATGGGCAAGTGAATTAAATATAGTTCTCAGAAAGAAGTACAAGTAGCAAATAAATACATAAATAAATGTTAAATATCCTTATCCATAAGAGTAATGTAAATCAAAATGACATTGAAATTACAACTCACTCATTTCTAACTCATACGTATCACTTATGTCACTTGACAGTAGAATGGATATCATCAGTAAAATAACAACAACATGCTGGCAAGCATGAGCGAGAAGAAGGAACTCACACTATTGGTGGGAATGCAAATAATGCTGATACTATGGAAATCAGTTTAGAAGGTCCTTCAAAAGCCAAAAGTAATACTACCGTATGATCCTTGTGTATCATTACTGGGTATATATCCAAAGAAATGTAAGTCAACATACTATAGAAATACCTGCACACTCATAATGATATCAACACTATTCACACTCAGATTATTCATGGTCCAAGGTCCAATTGTGTATACTGAGTACCATTTCATCATTTGTTGTGCAAGATCCTGGAATACCATGCTCTCCAGCCTTTCTCTTCTATGTTCAGAACAGAGTAGGTGGATATTTTGTAGGACTGAAAGTGCCTGTGCCAACGTGCATCCTCCTATAATGTGTTTCCCCTCTATTTCCCTGGAGGCTTCCAGGTTCCTGGTCTGAACAAATCACAAGTCAGTGAAACATTAGCTTTTACTTTAAATGTGGCAAAGTTTTCTCCCTGTGGCTTCCTCTCTTCTTTTATCCTCAAAATATTACCTTTAGGATAGAATTTTTCAAAATTAAAAAATCAGAAAGGGATTTTTAGGGCCGGATACACTACACAGACTTATCTTAGACTGAATGGAGGTTATATAGAACAAGAACAAAACAGAAAAGTACCTCAGGAGGTTCTACCATGAGCCTCATGAACAAATCAGGCCAGGGAGTCTCTTCAGATAGCATAGCATCCCCTAAGGCTTTTAAATCCCAAATGGTTTAATATTTGTGATCTTTTGATCCTTTTTGTGAATTTAACAAGGGAGGACAGAGAAAGCTTTTTGAAGTTCAAAATAAAAAAGGAAAAATACCAGTAACCTCTCTGACACAGTCCCCTTGATGTGGAAGGCATTGATCTTGGGAAGGCAGAATCTCCTTTTTGCTCTCTCATGTCTATAACCAACTTAGCATTTCAGCATCATTTTCAAGTTTAAACCTCTACTTAGCATAGTTTAGCATATGTTGTTTTGGGCAAACCAAACCCCAATAATTTATACCTAACCCAAGGTCAATAACAACTTCATCTTCCAAAAAACAAAAAAAATAAACAAATAAGAAATGGGGGGGTTAAAGAAGAGCCATTGGAGGACGAATTCATGTATGATATATTTGATATGTTGTAAGAACTTTTGTAAATGCCACAATGCACCCCACCCAGCGCAACAATAAAAAAATGGATTGAATCTGTACTTAAAAGTCGATGTTGGCAGGTTAAGCATTCCACTGTCCCATTGTTAGTGAGAAAGCCTATTTTTGGTAAGAAATTTTAATGTCTCCTTCATCCTGCAGATGCAGACTTAGCAACTCTTGGAAATCAATAAGGAGCAACAAAGTAAAATAGTGTTTCTTCATGCAAGTGTAATAATTAAAACTATATAGCTTTTTGTGCAACAATATTAACATTGAAATGTGAAATTGGATAGCTTTAAAAACTCTCATTCATTGTATATATTCATTCTCTTAAGCTATTCTCTTAAAATATGCTGTTTTGTTCTTTTTTATTTGATACAGTATTTTGCCAAATTGCCCAGGCTCTGCTCAAACTTGTGATCTTCCTGCCTCCTGAATGCTGGAATTACTTGTGTGTGCCACCATATCTAGTTTTAATGTATACGATTTTTAACCAGAAAAAAATTGGTGTGAATTTTGTAAGACAGAATTTATATATATATATATATATATATATATATATATATATATATGTGTGTGTGTATTCATTTCTTTGGGTGCATATTTTCATACCCCTGAATATAATCCCATCTATTTGTGTTACAGCAGAACTTTGACAAAAGCTTAGATACTTTAATAACTTGCATAACAGGGCACAAATCTTATAGCAAGCTGTGATCTCACTATTGACCCATATTTAATTCACACATATAAGAAATGTGGATTTACATTAATGCTATGTTATTTTATTAGAATTGTGTTATAGGAAATCTCTTTTTTCAAATAGCTAATATTGGCATAACTAAATAAGATCAATGAGTATAAATATGTAGGTTATATGTCTTTATATGCATGTCTTAGGTTATATGATTAATTACATATTACATTTCTTAAACTGGGTAAGTGCATTGAATTGAGATAGAATGTTGTGGTGGGTAGTTTTGCATGATCATTCAAAATTTAAGGAACATCTATGAACAGTATATAATTTCACTAAAACTTAAAGCAAAGAAAACAAATAACTTCAGACTCAGATAAGAATACATTAAACATGATTGAGAGAGATTTTTCAGCCATAAAGAAAGTCAGCATCAAAACAAGAGCAAAGAAAAAGAAGCAACAGAACAAGAAGCCATCAAAGACGAAGCTAGGAGTTTGTAAATAAAGAGGCTAATTATGCTGAGGGAAGTCAAGTTAGCATAATAGTGAGAACACAAAAGAGGTGTTAAAAGTATTTGGGATTGCTTAACCTTTTAGTTATGATATATTACTGTAAGAAACTTATGAGACATTAAAGTTTAAATGGACATGGAAAGTTTCAGATGAGGAAAGGGAGCATAGAATCTGGGATGCCAGTGTTTTCTCAGTAAGTCATAGGAAGTGGGAATTTCAGAATACAGATTTCACAACTCTCAATTACCTCTGAATGTTTCTGTAATTGAAGTACTGGAAAAGTAAAGTAGACCTTTCTGGAGAGTTGAACAGAACATTCCACTGTGAAGCTATGTGCCAATCATTAAATGCAGAAATTAACTACTTTTTAATTATAATAACAGATACATTTTACAAAAGGTAATAGTTACATAACTCTAACTGAATGATGCCAAGACCTACTATAATCACCTCAGGCCAACCAATATCCCCCTTGACCAGATGGACACAGCTTTTCAGACAGCAGGTACCCATGTGGTATGGCCTGGAGCCTTTCCTTCCTCCTTTATCATTGTTTTTTCTTAGTGGAATTTGGAAATTCCAAGTCTTCCAAGTTTCATGTTTTTCCCCTATAAGGCAAGAAACCAAGAATGAATTACTGAATCATTTATTCAGCAAGTTTTTATTGGCCCCTCTAACTAGTCTGATGTTTGTGGTAGCCTCCATTATATTTACACCTATTTATAAATTAATCTTTTGAATCCTAGACTTCTAATGATCTCATCTTTCATCTTCATTAATTCAAGGGTAAAGGTCACCATTGCAATTTACCATTTTGATCAAATCTATGACCTATTTAAAATTCTTCAGATTCATAGTATATGTAGCCTAAAGTTCAGATTCTCTAGGATACATTACAAAGCATCTCTGTGATATAGTCTTTAGCCTTGCTTTTTCTCTTGTAATCGAGTTTTTCCAGAATATCTTCAAGTTCCCAAAGCATATCATTTCTATTTTAGTCTCAATACTTATCATAATAGTTGCTCTATTTGTCTATAATTCCTTAAGGGCAAGAACAGTGTAATATTTTTCTTTATGTCTTATTCTGGGAAGATGGCTTATATGTCTCTATTTTGCCAATCATAATTTCTTTTCCCTGAAAATTCTTCACCTGTTTGTCTTTCTACATTTTTAATTCCTGGAAGAAGGTGGTGGTATTCTGTGTCATTCTGCATTCACAAAACTTGAGGCATTGCCAAGTACATAAAAATGCTATAAAAGATCTCTGCTGAATGCATTAATGGATAAATATGAACTGGTTCCATTACTATTGCTCAAATAAGTATATTGTATCTTGTAACTATTCATATTTCTCTACTCATAGACTTTTCTTCACCTACCTTGGTGTATATTACTCAAGAACTTGAGTGATTCATGAATGCTAGCTACTTAAAAGACATGTGCTGAGCTGTGCATGGTGGTACACACCTGTAAGTCTAGCACTCAGGAGGATGGAGAGTTTAAGGCTACTCTGTGCTACTGAGGAAAGCTTTTTGTTTCTCTTGGTACTACAGAACCTAACTGGCCTAACTGGAGGTGACAGGAGATACAGAATGGACAAAGAATAGACAGACATGCATAAAGTTGGGATCAAGTGTGCTGGGTGTTCAGATGGAGACACACAACAGCCTCTTGCTTCTTTTCTCTAATAACTCTTCTTTTGCTTCACTTCCTTCTCTATTATTTTATTCTCTATTCTTTAAGGCCTCACTCCTTTACAATTCTTTAAAACCTTGCTTCTAAAGCCATCTTTTCTATTCTTTAAGGTCTCTTTCCTTAGACTTGCTCTGTCCCATATTTTCCCTTAGCTTTTCTTTAGCATAATCTCTCTTAAATTCTTTGTTTAAAAACTGTATTAGCATAATTCTTAAAGTCTAGGTCCTTAGATTTGCACTGTCCCATGTTCTCTTTAGCTTTTCTTTAGCTTAGCTTTTCTAAAACCTATGTATAAAGTTCTTGGTGCAGACTTGCACTGTCCTCTCTTTAGCTTTCTTAAAGTGTTGGCCCTCAGACTTACAGACAAAGAACAGCTGCCGTGTAATTCAGCAGCAGTTCTGTTGCAAGCTGCCAACCAATTCTATCAACCCTTCTTTATCAATTTCCCTTCAGCAATACTCCCTTCAGCAAAAAAAAAAAAAAAAAAAAATTAAAAACAAAACAACAAAAAACCCCTCACATCTTCCTTCAGCAAGTCTTTTACATCCAGTGGTAAACAAGGTGGTGGAGCAGCAGTACTTGGGGAGGCACATGACATTGCAATAAGAGAAACCTGCATTCCTGCTTCTCTGAAAGTAAACAACTTAGGAGAAGCAGCTGAGCTGCATCTCGCTTCTTGTTCTCTTCTGTGGCTGGGGCTGTGTCAAATCTCAGCCTACAGATTATTTGACATAACGATCTTAGGAAAAGCAGCTGCTCTATATCTTACTCTCACCCCCTTCTGTGGTGGGAGCTGTGCTGAACTCAGCCTGCAGAATATTGAGTACAACTGTGCTTATGTCCTCATAGGCTTCTCCTACCCCACTGCCCACAGGCTACTTTGTGAGACTTTGTCTCAACAACAAGCAAACAAACAAACAAACAAAGCCTCATGTTTATTGAATTAATTACAAATCCCCCAAGTGAAATTCTACTTTGCATATGAGGTCTTGATCCTCATTTAGAAATAATTTCTCTTGGACTGGAGGTATGACTCACATGGTAGAGCACCTGCTTTGCAAGCACAAAGTCTGAAGTTCAAACTCCAGTCCCACAAAAAAAAAAAAAAACCTCAAAAAAGAGAAAAGTACTAAACAGAAATAATTTCTCTATACTGTGTGTCCCCTAAATAATTATTTTTGTAAAGATTTGTCTGATAATATTATGTATCACTTCTATAGGAATTAAAAATTATTTAAATATTTTATTTAATTATTTAAATATAAATCCTTTATCTTCTTTCCATAATTAGACTGTAAGACATTTTTGAATGCCCAGTGATTATAAACATTATTTTCCTTTTTTGACTCTCCCACACATTGTCAGTGCTCAGCCTTTGTGATATAATGGCATGATACAGAATAAAAATCATAATATCTCTCTTAGGTTGATGGTATGGTTATGAAAGATGGATCAAATATGTCTTTATTAACTACAGACAAATTATTAAGGACACACAGCAGCTAATATGGTAAAACTTATACATATAAAGTACTAAGGACATTAAAAAATAGAGTTTTTATGGAAGTGAGAAAGTGAGAAGTTTCTTATGAGGTCTGAGTTTGGAACATTCTTTTATATAAGAATTGCTGAAAAAAAATACTAAGAAGGAATTCCATGAGATTTTAATCTACAAAAGTGAGTCGTTGAGAGAGTTGTAAGGAAAGACTGGCAGATAGACTCTATGGGAGCAGGTAGAGTGGAATGAGTACTCAGTAGAAGGTTTTTGACTTGATAGTTCTACTTATTTTTCAATACATAATTCTTTTATATCAATAGCTAACATATTTTCTCTGGGTCAAAGAAAACCCTGGAAACATTTCCAAAGCTCTTACAAACCTTCACTTTTACATTACAAGTTAAGTTATTCATTGTGAAACCAACTTCTTAGTTATGAAATAGACAATGCAACTTGGTGAAGTCCAATGAAAAATCATGCAAGCAAATAAATCAAATATTGCCCTTAATCTTTTGCAACCAGTGCCAAGCAATCAAGAGTCTGAAGCTGTCATTTCATTGGAATGTAACAGAAAAGATGAGTTTTTAGCCCTTGGGTGAAAATCTTTAGTGGATTTTATACACTGGTTTCATTAAATGAGTCTGCTCTCATGAGGTTCCAATTTGAATTTTTGTGTGATATGCATAGACTGCCATAAGAATGAATTCCCAAAGAAACAGGAAGTTCATTTCATTGAATGATAAGAAAGAGTGATAGAAGGGGGTGAATTGATTAAGGTACATCATATGCATGATGGAGATATCACAATGAGACCTCATTATATAATTAAAATATATTAATGTAAAAGGAAGGGAAAAACTAGCATGATGCTACTTATAATCCTAAAACAAACAAACAAAAATCCCAACAATAAAAAGATATTTCAAGGAAACTATGGTGGTTTTTCTTCATTTTGCTGGACTCTTATAAAGCTGTGACAGATAATTGCAATAGCAACTCCTATTTTAAACACATCCTGGTTTTCATGCAGTGAACATAGTGCATGAAGACATTAGCCTCTCTCCCAAATTGTGGAGTAAAATTGTGGAATAAAACTAGATCTTCACCAAATAACTTTGGTTTGAGGGACACCTATCCCAGTCCACATCTGCTTGAGTAAATGTCTCTGTGAGATGGAAAATGGAAATAATCACCTTATTTATTGACAATATGTGAATTGTTGGTTTTGAAAGTTAAAAAACATCAATTGGAAACCATTTAGGCTGATGACTTTAGACAAATGTGTATATTTGTGTATAAAGATTCCACAAAAACCAACTACTTAGAATCTATGTAAGTCAACTAAGTCTTTGTGATATGTAAGATACACAGAATCCATGCCAACCATCCTGCTGCAATGTTCTGGAACACACTGACTTTTTTCATCATTCTCAAAAATAGCACTCAAGAATTTTGTTCTGTATCCCAGATGTGATGAAGATTCTGGCAGAACAATGTACAAACAAAACATGAAGTCAAAACACACAAAATGAAATATTGCTACTTGAAATCTCATTTGTTTACATGCCTATTTTCTGTCAGACACATTAGAATATAAATCCAATGAGGGTAGGGGATCTTGATTTCTTCTATATCTTGGTTATATTCCCTGTACCTGACAAAGAAGAGGTATTAAATAAGTGGTTACTAAATGAATAAATAAGAAAATGAGTGGATGAAAAAATACAAGAGTTCATATCTATGTTTCAGAATCCAGAAGAGTGAAAGAATTTTAACCTGGTTTGGAGTCACTCCATGAGTTAGTTTTACTTGTAGGCAAGTCTACGTTCAAAAAAGTCCAGGAGTGTTGTCCAGGGTTTGGCACCTCATCAATGTCTGTTTATTTTCAGAGTTGGAATTTCATGATGTGGATACAGGGTGAGCAACTTTTGGATTATTTCAGATGACATACAGTGTTTGTGGTTCTGAAAGAAAAGTTTGGAAAGTCCAAGTCAGTAAAGTTTATTGGTTTGGTAGATCTTTGCTCACTTTGTAAATACTTGGGGAAAAAAAGTCTTCAAAGTTATGACCACAAGTTTTATGATACATAATGCTTTTAAAAATTATTTCATATTACTGAAATAATAGGAATTGCTGGTACCTGAAACCACCAGCATAGTCTTGCTTTGAGGGAAAATACAGTTTAGTAACTCACTGTCTTTAGTATTTTGGGCAAAGTTTTTTTCATTTCTTTTTTTTTCTAGACATTGAATACATGTCAGAGAAGATGTAAAGGAAACTCTGCTTCTCTTATTAGCACTTGGGACTATTATCAGCATTGAATTCATTTTTCATGTGTTTTATTCTATGGTATTGTCTCGAAACTACTTGAGTAAGCTTAACTCATGAAGAATGGTTAGTGCTGCTTATTAAGCTTCCTAGTCTTTTAGGACATAATTAAAAGCCTCTCTTTAATCCTTTATCTTGCAACTTCCTAAAATGTATCATCATACTCTGTGAACTTACACATTTAGTGCAACTAAGAAGATCATTTTTGTTTTACAGATGTAGTTCTTTATATCTTAGGAACATTTAACTTGCAATAAGTGATTGTAAATTTCTTACAGGTTTTATTGAATCTGTAGAAAGCACAAGACATTCTCAAATTTATTTGTCAATGAATACATCAATATGGTTGGAGTAATTCTAATTCTGCTTAGATAATAGGACAAGATGTTAATGCAGGATCCTTATTAGTTAATTCTATTGTGTGTACTAGTGTTTTGGTACATAAGAAATCACCCATGTTCACAATTTAGACTTCATAGAAATAATTTATTAGTATCACTGAAAATGAAAGCAAAAACTAAACAAAAGAAAACCCATAGTTTCTTCTATGAAGCAGAAATAGTAACTCTAGAACATTTTGGTTTTCCAACTAGAATATTTTCTAGTTACTTATTACTAGAATCATAATGGGTGGGTCTTTTAAATTGGCAAGTATTTTGTAATCTGTACTTACTTTTTTCAAAATTATATAACACTTTGTTACTTGCATAATAATTATGGTATTAAATGAGAAATTAGCTTTTTCTACTTGTAATTTAATCTTTTTATGTGGAAATTTTCAAACAAAGACAAAAGTTTGGAATAGCACAATAAACCCTATGAAAATATCATGTACACGGCCAATTTTGTTTCTTCTATGCGTGTTCATACATTTGATTCTACTCATTGCTGTGTGAGCATTAAGGTAGAAACATCAATGATAGGATGGCAGAAAAATCTGGGTATGAGACATGTTCTACTCTAGAGAAGTCCTTTAGCTTCTCCATAACTCACCCATAATGTTTCACATGCATGCACAAACGTCTTTAAGCTCTCTTTTTTCACTCTTGTTCATCACACTAACTTGTAGTAGTATATATGTCGGTCAGTGTAGTTCACTGAACACACCCAGCATCTTGTGACCTTTCTTTTTCTAAATGAACACTTGGATACATCTACTTAAGCCACAAAGGCAAAATTACCACTGACTTAAAAAAGAAACAGAGCTTACAATGGAATAGTTCTCCTAGCCACAGCTACATAGTAATTACAATGGTATCGGCACTTAAATAATACTAATGTACGAAAAAGAGGTACACACAAGATTTAACTTGATTATGTATTTTATGTAAATATTAGATCAAGGGAAAAACAAAACTGACAATGTTGTAAATATATTGCAACAAGACATTCTGAAGAAGTATGCTGGTATTTCAAAAATAGCCTAAAATTATAAGAATAAATGGCTGCATCTTACTAGTAGAACAAAATTTTGAAATTTTTTTATTGTGATGATGTTCCAATTAATTTAATAACTAAAATTGATTAAATATGCAGAATCCGTGCAAAGATTCATTAGTAAAATAAACTTGTCCCAAAGTCACGGGTTGCCTTTGTTGGAGCCACAAGACCTAGTTTGTCCCTGGCACCTCGCAGAGTACATAGCACAAAAACAAATTTATGAAGCAATACATGAAATTTGGATCTGTGTACACTCTGGATGAAATGTAAATACTACAAATAGGAAGCTGGGTGTGGTGGTTCAATCCCGTATTTTTAGCTAAGTGGGAGGCTGAGATCAGGAGGATCATGGTTCCAAGCAAACCATGATCAGGGCAAAAAGCAAAATGTTATAAGACACCACCTCAACAGAAGATGTTGGATTTGGTAGCATGTTGCTCTCATCCCAGCTCCAATGGAAAGCATTCATTAGGACTTCAATTCAGGCCTGCCTGGGCAAAAATAACCAGAGTAAAAAAATGTCTGCATTTCTTACAAATCTATTAAAAATATTTAGACAGATGAAAATATATTAACAGAAGAAGAATAATATAAAAGAAATGTTTAAAGAAAGTGGAAATATTTACCTTACAGATGTGGAACTATTTAAGAAGAATATACAAGTTTTTAAAAATGTATCCATGGATGTCAAGAATTTCTGTCCCTTTTACTTTCCCATGATAACAACTCTTAACCCTTTTCTCTCCAAGCCACATCACATTGCCTGGGTGTCAACAGCAGTCATGCTTGTCTTTTCATATTAATTCTTCCCCACTATTTCCAATTCCACCAGTAACTTAGCAAGCATTTTTTTTTTTATCTAAAGAGATACGTGATGATGTGAACAGAAATAACAATAGGGTTTCCATTTATGATTGTCTCATTTGATCCAGTATCCACATGAAATAAATGCCATTGGATCAACATTTCTGAGAAATTGCCACTGACTCACTCAGTGATACATGATTAGGGTATTATGGATCTCTAGCTAAAAATGAAATCTGTCTTATTTCAGAATTTATGTTTTATAAGAGCCAAATTGTCTATAGGACCTGGGATTTGCAATACGGTGAGTTTGGAAATTGGGAGGATAGATCACCCAGAACTTAATAGAAGTACGTCCTGTTGTGATAGTGTTGCCCTAAAGGCTAAAAAGATGGAAGATTCTGCTGTTGTGCCTGGAGAGAGGTACCCACAATTTAAGAACTTGGAACATCCCAAAACCACTGTGTTGTGAGAAAAACAACATAACCACACAGAGCCCAAATGAGTGAGGTCATTTCAGTGGATGTTCAGCTTCAGCCTCTCCACCCAAAGGAGCTGCCCAGTTAGAGGCACCTCCAGCAGAGAAATAACGTCCCTGACCTAGTAGCATAAAATTACAAATGTGCATCGTCTTTCGTGGTTTCTGTGTACATTCACTGATGCAGTTAATGTGCCTAATGCCTGACACAAAATAGGCACACAAATATTATTAAGATAACTATTGAATAAATTAAAGAATTTACATATACATGTATCCCAGTGCATAAATAAAGTACTATGGGGACAGAACATGTTTCTGTGCATGTTTGTTGCTCATGTGATTATTTTTATATGTATTTTGTTTTCCAAATATATTGAAGTGATTGGGCAAAGAATGAATAATATACAAGGAGTAAGAAAGATTTCGGTTGATTAAAGTGTACATGAATTAAACAGATGTCTCACCTAGGATGGTTAAAAATTTCCAGTGTTGAAGGAAAACACTTGGATGAATTCAGGTAAGATATTTCTGCAGACATGTGGAATGCCATTTTGGAAGAGAGAAGGCTGACGGAGCCTAATTTAGGGAAAACTATGTGACCTAGTCTAATAACAATCAAGCTAAGCAGCTTTCAGTTATGACATTTGAGACTTCAGTCATGTTCCTTTCTTTCAACATATGTTAAGCAGATATAAGCCAAATAAGAATTCTGAAAACCAAAACACTGAACATCTTCAAAGAATGAAGTTCTACAGAACAAACAGTACCAAATGATTATGTAAGATGAAAAAAATTGAGTGTTTTCCAATTAATAGGATTTACTTATCAGTAAATTTTGAAAAAAGCACTAATCAGTGAACAAAAAATACTAAGGAGAGCTCGTCTCTCTTAAATAGGTATCAATTTCAGTGCAATTAAGATTCTAGTAAAATGAGATTATTGGTTAGTTTTTCTTAAAAAGTTTAAATATAAAGTTGCAATTTTTTGGAGATTCCTATTTCTCAGATGCAGACGCACACCATTCTACAGACCAACACATAATCCTCATCACCTAGCAGGGTTCTGCTGGAAAAACTCAAGTTTTAGCTATTGTAGGTCACACAATGGAACAAGAAAGCATGATATTTGGACTTTTACTCAAAATTTTTTATATATCTGGAACTTGGATAAGAATTAAAGTTTAATATTGGCTATGAAATAGGCTATTATATCATCATTTAATTCCATTAAGTAGTTGTATATCCTTAAACTGTTCAGAATAAATCAAAGTGTTATATAGCTCAAATATATTTTGTTTGACAGTAAAGCTTTCTAGTAAGAGACCTAGGTAAATAATAGCATGTGAGAAAATAAAGGAGTTTCAGTTTACCTTTTTAAGCTACTGTGTTATATAGGACATGCCTGAACTACTGATTTTAATAAATGGATAATACACTGTAAGCTCCTTTACTCATTTTTTATTATTGATAAAATGACATTATAGATTTTTATTACACAGCCTTTAAAGAATATCTGAATGGATAATTTGTTTTATTTATTTTTAAGAAATTAGTTTTATTTATTTTTTATTATTGTTGCTGTCTGGGGGGACATTGTGACATTTACAAAAGTTCTTATTTCATAAATATGTATTGAAACTATTTTATGTACAAAGTCCTGTTCTGGGCATTAAAACAAATCGGTGAAGAAAATAATAACTATTTCTCATCAGAGTTTACCTTCTTATGCAGGAGAGAGAAAATCAATAGTAATGGTTAAAATGCATTATTATAATGTGTGAGAAGGTGATGAGTGACATGAAAATAAATGCAGAACACTGTAACAGGTAATATTGAGGTAGAATGGAGGACTAGAAGGCAGTTGTTATATAGTGTGACCATGTTAATTCTAAAGAAAGGTAACTCTGATCAGAGTTGCACAAGGTAGGGAAGAGTATTTTAGTCAAGAATTACTAATGTGAAGCGTCAAAAGAATACTTGGCTTATCTGAGTAATAGCAAGCAAGTCACTGGTGGTAGGAGAGAGTATGGGGGCCGTAGAAGAGAAGGCAGAGAAGTTATATTGCTCTTGGTGGTAGAGGCTGGTCCTGCTGCCCTTGTAAGCCTTTTAAGAATTTTGGTCATTTTATTTTTTTTTAAATAAAAATGAGAGCCATTGTAGGGTTTTGTACAGAGGATTGATATGTTGTAAACTAGGTTTTAACTCTCAGATTACTGTGGTAACCATAGCCTCACATGGGTTAAAGCTGCTTGCCTCCAGCATCCACACTTAAAGTCCTTGCCTAACTGCTTTAATTTTTCCATTAGTCAGCAGTCACTGTAGACGCAGCTGCTCATATGATTTGAGCAAGTAATTGGAACACATGGAATTTATGTGCCCCTACTTTCTAATGCCACATAAATTAGTAATAAAAAAGAGTCTTTAGATAATACAGATAGATGAAATGCAAATTTTTTAAATTCCAATTTATACATTTGCAGTCTCCCTTGGTAAACATCAAGCCTTGGAGATATTAATATTATTAATATTTACTATGTTCCTACTATGTCTCAGGTACTGTTCTATGACTTGGTGACTTACAAGTAAGCAAAATAAATCAGAATCTTTCTTTCATGAATTCATACTAAAATTAAACAATAAATACAGCATACAGTGTGCAATTGAAGTCCAGCTCTCACACAAAACTTGAATTGCAGTGAGGTAGAAGTGGAGATAATCATGCATAAGTATAACACAATCTTTTTGTAAATGTTACAACATCCAGCATAACAAGATATTTTCACATTCATATTGTGCCTTTGAAAAAGAAAGATGTTCTTTGGGTACTTAGCATACCTCCGTTTTCTTAGCAATGGTAATTCTGGTTTTATTCTAGTTTTCTCCTTTTCTGTACAGCTCATAGAAATAGAGGAAAGATACTGCTGGCTCTTGGTATGTCCCAACTGAACTCATCCAGTGGGCAGGACCCACGCTCCTAGCTTTGAGAGATGAGTATGTGACAATTCAGTTGATATGACAGAGTATGTTTTCTAAGTATTTCTGAGAAAGAATTTTCTTATTCTCCCAAGAGAGCTCATCAGAATTTTTTTTTCTGTTCCTGCCCTGTGTAAGTGAAAAGCCTCAGACCCCCTTATGGATGGTGACCTCCATTTTTTTTTTTGAGCCATACCTCCTGCCCTTTTTGCTCTGGTAATTGATTCCCCACCATAGCCAAAATGACAGATGTGTGCCACACACCCAGCCTCCAGCTTTCTTCCATTAAGATGGGATCTCAAATGTTTTCTCCATGCTGTCCTGGAAGTACAGTCCCTCCCATCTCAGTTTCCTGCGGTAGGTTGGGATGATAGGCACAAACCACCATTCCTGGTTATTGGTTGAGATTTCTAATGAGTAATTCTATAAATTTCATCATCCACTAAAAACATACATAAGATATTATGTGTGCATAAAGTATATTTTTATATAAGATTTATTAAGGACATTGTTAGCCACATGTGATAAAGATTAATACATTTCACACATATTTATATTACTGCAACTACGATACAATAGGTAAGTCCCAGGCATTTCTATAACACTTCTGAGGTAATCATGAATCATGTTGACAATATTTAATCTCAGTGTGTGGTTTCTACTTGTTCTGGATGTTTTCTGGTGATCAGATATGTCTCAATGAGATTCAACAATTATAAAATTTAGGATCCCATCTTGTAATAAATTAAATTTTCAGACCAGAAATCTAAATTTTTGAGCATGATATTCTATTATAATGTAATTCATGACTTCTTATATACTTCATTTATTTCCACCCTACTCATATGCTAGGCTCCATATGTGAAGGAAAACTTGATCTTAACCATTCACAGTGTTTGCTTTAGTTACTAAATTCTTGAAGTCAAAAGTATAGTAGATCAAATGTTATTCCTAGAGTTAAGTGCCTCTCTGAGTTTCCAGATCCACAAGTTCTTTGATATTTGAAATTCCATAATTTATGAGCTTCTATTTCTCCATTTATAAAAATTGCTTCATAAAGTAGTTGTAGGGAGCAAATGAAACAGCAATTGGAAATATTTTAGTAAAGCATGGAGAAGCAAATAATAAATGTTAACAAGTATTACTATCTATATTAATAGTATTAAATCTGTTTCTTTGGACTCACTGGCCTTCTCTTTCTTTACCTTACTCACTTATAAAGGCACTCCATGATAGAAATCGCTCTCATCAACCTTTCACTCCCTCTCTAACAGGCTGAGTGAGCTCCTTCTAGGTGGATTCTTCTTATCTTTATTGTAAAAGTTATCACATTGTATAATGTGTTTATTTCTGCCACTAAGGTACAAGTTGCTAGATGTTGCAGATTCTGTTATTCCTTCATTATTGCAATCACTGGGCATACAGTGGGTGCGTCACACAGGACTCTGCAGCTTACATAACAGACAACTTGACTGAGCTCAGGCATAAGTAATTGAAGAGGCTTTAGGCAATATGTAAGACCCAATGTTTCAGCATCATGGAAGATCATTGCCTTTCTGATTTGTCTTGGTACCTTTCTTGAGGCCATTTCAACCCAAGGTTATATGCACTTGAGGCTCCAAGATGGTGGTCATCATCAGGCACCAGTGACTCATATCTGTAATCCTAGCTGTTTGGGAAGCTAAAATCAGAAGGATCATAGCTCAGGCCAGCTTGGGGAGGGAGTTTTTATTTTGTATAAATAAGAATTCCTATGATATAAAGTATAAATTAAGTGATGTAGATATATTGAATTATTCATAATCAGAAGCTATTTTGACTAATTTGTATTGTATTTCTTTAAGTTACATTTATTTATAATAATTCTCATTTTTGTGGGAACACAACATGGTACAATTTTGTAAGGCAGTTTGGTAGTCTTTCATAGAGCTAAACACATGCTTCACACACAATTTAGCAATCATCCTTCTAGGTGCTTACTCAAATGGCTTACAATTTTATTTTTTCAAATGCTTATAGCAATTTTTCCATAATTGCCAAATATTAGAAACAGTCCAATGTCCTTCAATAGGATAATGGATAATGAAAATGTGGCACATCCATATAATTGAATATTATTCAACAATAAAAAGAAATGAGCTATGACATTTAATAACCCTAAATAAATGTTGCTACAAGAAAGAAACCAGTCTAAAATGTTATATGCTGTATGTTTCCAATCACGTGACAATCCTCAAAAGATGAAACTGTATAGATCATAAAAGATCAACGATTTCCAAAGGCAAGTCAGCAGGAAACAAGCATGAATAGGTGGAGGAATTCACCTAGTGACAGGACACTTTTAGGGTATTGAAATCATTCTATATGATTGTAATAGTTGAAGTACAGCTTTACATAAGTGACGACCTCTATGTTAATAAAAAGAGAAATTATGAGGAGGACAGAGAGTTTACAGGAACCTTCTATATTTTCTGGACAGTTTTCTTGTAATCTAAAATTGCTTCAATAAGTGAAAAATAAAATAAAAACACAAAAATGTATTCAGAGACCATTTTTTGACAACACAAGCCAAGGACAATTGGATTCTACAATTAGAATACATTCCAACACATTTCAGAATTGAGAGTCTCAATGTGTGCCTGTTCATTTTAGAACCTCAGCTCCTGACAGTCTAATGACTGTACCCATGGATTAAAAAGCATACAAATGGAACAATCTGGACTTGAATTCAGATTGCTTAACTTGTAGTTGTAATAGTCTTCACTACAACAATGGACTGATCCAATAGTATTGAAAGATCAACCAGACATGAGATTTTTTGAACAGCAAGAGAAATTTAAAAAAGAATTTTCTACTGATTTGTCTTCTCAAAAAAGTTCCATGGTTTGAAAATGCACACATGTAAACACAAACACCTACATAAACACATAACATGCATACACATGCATAAGCACTGCATACGCAAACCCAAATATAGAAACACCTTCTTTCAGGTTGTTTCTCTGTGTGTTATGTAAAGAGATTAGTTCTTTAGACTTTAGATAAGAGATAAACTCATAAAGCAGGGTAGAAGCTGCTGTTTTTATTGGGTCATTCAACACAATGTTAATTGTTGGATTTCTTATTTTGGAGAACACAGGAAATGGTAGTTAGTGAATAGTTCCTAACTTGTATAAATCCCTTCTATTTTAAATTCTAGCAACTGTAAATTTTGTAAATTGGTGAATCTTGTTTGAAGACATGACAAATTTCAGCTGGAAAAAATGTGAAAAATAATTCAGATGTCACATCACAACTGGAGATAACTTCACAGCTGGATTGTATTATTGCATAGCTATTTTATTTGCATTCTCAAACCCTAAGGAGTAAGTGGAATTCCACCTGGTATTATATCATTCTTCTTCTATAATGAGGGGAAATATTTAAGACAAGTAATGCTAACAGCACAATACCATTTACTGCTATCAATCAAATTATTTGAAACAATATTTTTCCTTACTTAGCAAGAAAATGTAGAATCATGAAACAAAAAAAGAATTATATGCACATCAAAATTAAATACATTTGTATAGTTAAAAATGAAAGAGAAATGTAAATGCCTTTTATTTAATATGATTACCTTTAAAAGTATGTGCTATCTGTATAGTGTTGTGTGACTTCCTCTTAGTTTCAAAGATAATCAATATGTGACTCATTGACCAAAAATCTGTCTTCCCTGGGTTAAACAGCAAAGTTCATGTGGCTGGCAAACAAGAGAGAGAAGGGGCGGGGGAGAAGGTGGAGGGGAGGGTGATAAGAGAAAGAATGAAAGAGAAGGGAAAAGGAGATGAAGAAGGAAGGGGAGGAAGAACAGGAAGAAAAAGGGAGGAGAAAGGGAGAAGTAGGAGGAGAAAAGAAAAAGAAAGAAGGAAGAGGAGGAAGAGGAGGGAAAGGAGAAAAGGAGAAGGGGAAGGAGGAGATAAGAAAAGAGAAATAAAGAAGAGGAATGAGTTTACCAAAGTAACTGCAGTTTACATAAAAATTCTCATGTCTGTTACATTACGTTATAGTATTAGTACTCTAGAGCAGGCCAAGTATAATCA
Source organism: Castor canadensis (assembly GCF_047511655.1). Taxonomy (NCBI): domain Eukaryota; kingdom Metazoa; phylum Chordata; class Mammalia; order Rodentia; family Castoridae; genus Castor; species Castor canadensis. Next base: position 129,379,729 of record NC_133393.1, on the reverse strand, counting down.
TCATAATATCAGAAAAGAAAACATGGCCACTCAGAGTATTTAAGAATGGTCTCTGAGCTATTGAGGAGTACAGACAAAAATTCACCTTATTCTTCTGCTTTAAATCATACCCAGATACAAAGCAATGGGTAAAAGATATTATGAAAAAGTGTTTATGTTTAATCACATTATCTGTTCAATGTCTTTTTTCCTCTGAAATACCTCAGTGGATGAGATATTTTATAAGGATAAACCATTTTATGGAATTGCTAAATGAAATTTACTGATTTAGAGGGTGACTTATATTTAGTAGCTTCATCTTCTTTTTAGAGTATTCCATTAAAGACCTAAGAAGAGAGATTGAATACTAATTGTGTTCTCAGTAGTGTGTCTTTGAGAGAGACTGTGGGGAAAAAAAGTGGTAGTCTCACAGTTGCTGGTTTTAGAAATGGCCCAATAGAATCACATAAATAGTTGTACATATTATCTTCACATCAAGACACCTTTAGCAATGGTTTTCCACTGCCAGGCCAGACTGAGAAAGTTTTGATTGTGAGGAAATTTTGGGACTTATGAAATTGAGACCTTTGAAAACAATGAAGAATTCCACATGGACAAGAGAGGGACCTGAGATCCACAGCCAGGAGTCTGGATGGAGGTCACAGCTTTATGCTGGGTAAACTAAGCAGGTGTTCCCTTGGCAAGCAGACTCAGTTGTCACAATTCATGCATAAGGAGATAGAAGCCCTCTGGAGGAAATTATTAATTCAGTATCATGCAGACTGTTTTCTTTGCCTCTTTCTATCATTTCATGTTCATTTCTGTTCTGTCCTGTGCCTTGGGTGGTGAGTCCTTTTGCTATGGTGCTTTCTTTGTCTCTGATTTACATTCAGTGAAATGAATTTGATGCACTGTAAAGAATTCAGAAAGCAGAGAGAGAATTCACAGTCTTCCCTCAGTATCTGTGAGTGATTTGTTCTCAGACTCTAGGTGGACACTAAACTCTTCAGATGCTCAAGTCACTGATATAGAATGGTATAGTATTTGCATTAAATATATCCACATCCTCCTGTATAGTTTAAATTATTTCTTATAGTACCTCATACAATGTATAGAACCTTATACAGTGCAAGTGCTATGTTATATTTCTTATTATGTATTTAGGAAATAATGACATATCAATGCAGACTTATTTTAAAAAATACTTCTAACCTGTGGTTGGTTAAATCTGTGAATGTGGAACTCATAGATATGGAAAGATGACTGCATTTGCCTGACCCCCTTTCCTCACCAACAGTAATTGTGTCATTGGTTGTGATTCTTTGCACATGTAACCACACCTATGAGTGACCCCCCTTCCTTGGCCAAAGCGGTAGATTTTCCTGAGATTTGATAATGGGGGTTCCTTCCTTTCCCTTCAGGGGTGGTGATTGTTTGCCATTGTTGCTGCTTCCTAGATTATCAGCCTCTCTTTCTTGGCTTCTTTATTGTCTGTATAGTCTCTTCATTAATGTCTCTTCAGTTCAATACTGCGAAGATGCTATCTGTTCCTGTTTAACCCTAGAAAATATAAAGCAATAGTAATATCTAATAAATATTATTATATGAGTATTAATATATATGCTAAATGTTATATGAAGGAATTAAAAAGATTTTTCTCAAAAAGCTTATGATGATAGACTGATGATAACACATTATGTATAGGTAGATATTTTGAATCTTAGAGAATTCACATGACTTTCCAAGATCATACATCTCATATAAATGAACCTGGACCCAGACTCAAATTTTTTAACTGTAGAACCTGGTCTTTTGATTATTACATGGCCTTCCATAACAAAAATCATAATGCCTTTGAACAAAAATCAAAGGAACCTACATATAAAGTGATTAGAAAAATTTGAGTTGAGAAAATAAAATCATAACTGGCTTTTCAAATTGTTTTTCCAAAAGGATAAAATTTCCACATTATGCTTGACTATTACAGCACAAGATGATACAGTAAATATTCATGCTTCTTAAACTAAGACTGTATATTTTTACATGTGGAAATTCTGCTTTTACCATTAACTGCATAGTGCAATACCTGTGTAAATCTGCCCAATAACAAAAGAGTGAATGATACAACATCTGTCACAGATTTTCCTCAAAAACACCAATAGTTGTGTTAAACTAATCTCACTGGGGCAGGCTGATCTCATTCTGTGTTTGATGGGCTGAGAAATAGCTATGGCTCTGTAAAACTTATCACCAGCTATAATAGAGAAAACGTGTCCTTAGTGTTAATATTATCTTTTCCAGGAAAGCCTAATAATACTGGAGAATATCTTCTCCACAGATTTTTTTATCAAGTACAATTTTGTCTTAACCTTGTCTAATTATTATATGAAATTCAATAATTAGACATTGACTAAATATTGTTGTCATTGAGAGTTAAGTAATTAATAATTGCCTTTTGTACTTGGTTAAATTTTCCTTTTCTTTTTTTTTTTTTGAGACAAGATCTCCCAACATACCTCAGGCTGGTCTCAAAGTCACAATTCTACCCCAACGTACCTAGTGCTAAAAGTCCAGGTGTGTGCAACTCCACAAAGTTTACAGTTTCTAATTTATTTAAGTATCCCTATTTATAGGAAAGTAGGATGAAATTCAGTTATCGAACATCAGTTTTGTGTAGGATGTTATCTCTGTTACGGTTTGAACCTGAAAATGGATAAATGTATTTGATGAATTCTTCATTGAATGTACTACTGGGAGGTGGGTCTGGCTGAGAAAAGTAGGCTACTTGGTGTGTATTTTTCAAGGGTATATATCATTCCCTGACCATTTCTCTCTGTTTTTCTGCTTTCTTGCTGCCACAAGGTTAGCAAACCTTGAGATAATTGTAGTATAGAGGCAAAAATGATTTGCAGGTAAGAATAAAATCTTTGGTATTAAACTTTTGAGCTAGATACCAGAGAGTGGGTCCAGGATTTTTGCAGAGAAAGAATGTTGAATTTTGGGGCAGTTATGAATGAAACTCATCTTGGATATGGATGGCACAGTGATGGCATAAATGTGTCAGCTTTTGATTGGAGGATGTGTATGGCTTGGGTATAAGCAAATGGGTTTGTAATGCTCTCTGCTATTCATATCCATTCCTATTCCCACTCTAGGCATTAGCATAGCCTGCAAAGGAAAATTTGAGATCCATAGAGGACAGAAATTCACTTACGAGTGATTGCTGCCTCCCACAGATATAGGATAAATAGGGAAGAAAATAGAACGAACATAGAAGAATTCCTTAGTGCTCACAAATTTAAGCAATTTAATTCTATTTGGCTCAGCACATAATGTTCAATACATGTAGTCATCATGTAGTATACAACAGTACTGCAAGATGAAAGTGTTCTATTTTTTTATTCAGGAAACTATATCTTCAATAGATGCTGTTATGTGTCCAAGTGTCAGAGAAGCAAGGAATTGGAGTCTGGGTCAGACACTAAGGTAGGCAGAAGAATGGTGCTCCCAAAGAGACCCATGTTCTAATCTTTCAATGTGAGAATATGCTATATAACATTTCAAATGGGAATGAAGATAGAGTTAAGGGTACTAGTTAGCATGGCCTCAAAATAGACAGCATAGTGTAGATTATCATCATGGGCTCAATCTAATCCAAAGTTCCTTAAATATGGAAATGAGAGGCAGGAGAATCAGTGTCACAGTGCTGTGTTGTTAGAAAGACGATAATATCACCTCTTCTTTTGACCCACTGAATGTGGGAAGCCTGAAGATGCTGGAAAAGCAAGAAGATAGCTTCTCCCTCAGAGTCTTCAGAAAGAAATGCACTTCTACCTTGATCTTCATCTCAGACCAGTGAGACTCTTTCAGATTTGTGATTTTTAGGACTATAGGATAATAAATTTATGCTGCCTTAAGAGGGAATTTAGCAAACTTCAGGCAATTTAAGGGAATTTCAGCAGTAATAAGTTACGACTACAAAGAAAATCACTTCTTGTTCAACACTGCACTATCTCCCAGTACCCAAATGAATAAGCAGAATCTGAGGCTGAGATTCAAGGGCTGAGTTAGTAAGGTTGTAGGTGCTCCTGATATCATGCTGGAATGGCAGGTAAAGGTGTTATTTGCCAAGGATACACTTTGAGAAATAACTCACAGGAGCTTTTGGAGAAAGGAGTATGAAGGATAAACCCTCTTACCTCAGCGAAATGTCTGCTTTCGGAAACATCGAATAAAATGGAAAGAAAGAGTTTTTCACGAACACATTGTGCTTTGTAGGCAATTTTAAACCACACTATCATTCTGTGGTCTGTCAGTAAAAATGGGTTACAAAAATACAGATTACTCTAGAGCAGAAGAACTCCAAAACAATGCATCATGTCCACTTAACTCTGCCTTTTAATCTAACACTAAACCAAAACATTTGGTGAAAAAAATGCAACATTAAGACTAACTTGTTCTATTTTAGAAAGTAGTAAAAATGGCTATTAGAAGTTTGAGTTAACTATGGCCTTTGAGACAAGCTGTCCTTCTGAAATGGAGCTGCCTTGTGCCAACAGCATTTAGTAGAACTCACGTTTTGTTTGTGATCTAACCTTGGAAGGGAGCTAGTGCTCAGCAGTGCCATTGACTGCATGTGGAATACTTTTAGGACATTGTAAATTTAATGAACCTTTGACTTCCTCTTGATAATTTATAGCAATGTATAGTTCATCTATGTATAGTTTTTTCCTTGCTCTTTAAGAACCACTTTGTGAAAGGTGAGTTATGCTCTGGCACAGCATTCTGGATTCTCAACATGTTTTATTTTCGGCTTATGCATCCCTACCATCTTTGACTCTCTTTAGTGTCTGCAGGCACTAAATTCAAAAGGGCTCCTGCCCATCAAACTACTGCCTTTGCTTTCAGTCATGATGTGGAGTTCTGAGATGTAGCTTTAAGGATGTGAGTTTCTTTCCTCAACAGTGATGGTAGAAATAGCTTATAAAATACATGTGAAGACAGTCTTTGCTGAGGTACAAATATCCTGAAGTAAGTGCATGTGACCAGTGATAAATATTTTTTTGTGTATTCACTCACAGTTCGTGAAGTTATGCATGCAAAATTTTGACTAATCACCCAGGAATAAACACATGCAGTATAAATAAAAGTGGCATTAATAAATAGAAGACGTTGTTTTAAAAACATTCCAGCAATTTTTGAAAGCTGAAATTTGGATATGGGCTCCTGGCTCCAGGAAAACCTCACTCAGATCAGGCACATGGGGATTTCAAGGTCTCTTAACATGAATTTTGTGTTTTAAGGTCATGAAATTACAGATTTCCTTCTTTGTAAATGAAATCCTTGTTCATACAAGTAAAGTGCATTTTCTCTTAACTAATCACTAACTCTATAGGCAACAAACCCTTTATCTAATATCAGAGAACACAGCTCTCTAACACCATTCTGAAAGCTTTTATAGGTTAAGAAATAACTAATTCAAATAAATGAAGGAAGCTGAGAATTTTTGTGTCAGAATAAGACTTTATTTTGCTTTAATCATGAAGCAATATCCCCAATTTTATCCGCACTGATGTGGAAACCTCAGGTCTTTTCAGTGGAGCCACAATTTGTCTTTATAAGCATTTATGCAAATGAAAACTTCATTTTCAGTATTGGTACAAAGTTCTGCATAGGAAGGTAAGGTAAGAGATCAGAGATCCTCTACCCATTAAAATGCATAGGTAAATCAGAGAAAATACCACACTTTGGGCAGGTGAGAGCAGATTAAAGGTTGAATTAAGTCCTGTTTCTCACTCATGGGGATACACATTGAGCCAGCACCTAACTGCCCAAAGGCCCTCAGGAAATTTACATAAACTATATATCCCAAACTAATCTCTTTAACTCTCAATTCTTTTTTTTTTTAAGTTCAGTAATTTTTTTATTATTGTGCTGAGTGGTGGTACCTTTGGCATTTACAAAAGTTCTTACAATGCATCAAATATATCGTACTTGAATTCACCCTCTTCACCACTCTTCATCCTCCCCTCCCCCCTCCATTCATGTAATAGTTTCAACAGGTCTCATTTTTCCACTTACACACATGTGTACACAGTATTTGCACCATATTCGCCCTCCCATTCCCTGTTCCCACTTCCTCCCACTTCTAGTGGTGCCAACCCCTACCCCAGGCAGGACCTCTTCCACGCTCCTGCTCTCCAATTTTGTAAATGGAAAAAAATGACATTTTCCTTTGCTTAAGATAGCTACACAGGAGTTTCCTTGTGACATTTCTATGTATATATGAATTGTGTAGAACTTCAAAAAATGCTTCTTTTGAACTTTTTCCATGCAAAGAGTTAATTATTACAGTGCTAATTAGCATATGATCCCTTAAAAGGAGAGGATAAATATGAAGTGATTATGAAAGTAATGAAGAATAAAAACACTACAGTAATTATTTAGAAGTATTGGCAGCTTTGATGAAATTTAGAGTACCATCAGAATTATGAAATAATGATAATCATTTTTTTTGGAGCACGTCATCATTTGTGAAAAACCTGTTCCACCTGAGTCTTTATTTCACTAGATCATCATAACAACTGGAAGAAACAGTTGTTGCTTCCTCATTTTTCAAATGTAAATTGAAGGCACAAACTGCACGCAGTATTGATATAGAAATATACAATGATGATTGTCACAGGTGTGAAACTGTACATTGGTATGACAGATATCTCAGCGAAATAATTTAAAAAGAAGAAAGATTTTTTTTGGCTCACAGTTTCAGAGAGTTTAGTCTATGGTGAGCTGGCTCCATTGCTATGTGCTGAGGCAAGACTGAAATATCATAGTGGAAAGGCACGGCAGAGGAAAACTGCCCCTCTCATGGAGGCCAGGGAGCCTGCAAAGGCATGCTCCTGGTGCCCTGCTTTCTCTAACCAGACGTCAACTCTTATAAGCCCTTTCAATATGAACTCATCAATGAATTAATCCATTGATAAAATTAAATTTCTCATGATCCAATCTCCTTTCAAAAGTGCCACCAGACAGGGCATCCAGTCTTTGGCATATGAACATTTTGGAGGACGTTTTATATCTAAACCATAACATTTCTTAAACTACTAGTAAAAGATAAAGTTCATACATTGCAAACAGGTAAATTGTGGGTATATGTTCTTACTATTGTATTTTGTTTAGACTTCAGAGACCCACACAAAATTTAAGGAAATATTTAAACTTAGTAAATTTTACCTAAAATTGCAGATTTTTAAGCGTACTATTCTAAAATGTCACCAGATTGTTGGAAGTTAGTATTAGGAACCCTCTTAGAAAAGATGTGATCAAGGTCTCTAAAGAATTCAGTATAGGCAAAAAAGCATTTACTTCAGAAGAGTTTAAGCAGGAGTGTTGCACCAGCCCCCTTCTCATTTAGATTATATAAATTTTCATTTACTGAACCACTCACTGTACATTGCATATTTGTCTATCTTGTGTATCATTTTGAGCCTGGGATAGAGCAATAAACAAGACAGACGAAAGTCCTACCATCAAGGAGATTTCCCACGTATGGAGATTTACTCTTCCATTACATTTCATTGTAAATGTCACATGTAATAATTTTGAAAAATCCTTGTTCAATTAGAATATTACGGTGTTTGGGACTCTGTTAATGAGTTGTGATGCTACAGATGCTGCGGTAAGTACATAACATTCACAAATGATAACCTCACAATAACTTTCTGAGGTAGGGTGCTTATAAACAGGACTTTACAAAGCAAGTTTGAAGGAAGAAGACTTAGTTATGATTTCTCAATGATGCAGTAATGAAGCTATGATTCTTACATAAACCTAGTTAACACAAAAGGCCATCCTTCTCGTAGCAACTTACCATATGTTGCTAAAAGCAATTAGTTCTGGCTTCACCATTTTGCCCTGAAGCCATCTTGTCCAAATTTGCATGTTCAGTGGGTTCATTTAGTATGTTCTAAGGTCAAGCAATAAATTTTCATGGTGAGTAGGTAACATGGACTACCATTCCTCCAGTCCCCTGTACTATTTTTCTTTCCACTTTTGAACCTTTTAAATGGCTTCTACTGGGGGACTATTTGGGAAGAAGAAATGGTCCAGTAGAAAGAGAGACAGGGAAAAAGCGAGGGCAATGGGGGTTGACCAAAGTACATTAAATACATGTATAAAGTGTCATAATTAAACCCATTATAATTTTGCTTTGCAAAAATCAAGCAAAAATCCCAAACAAACAAAAAAGACTACTACTAGTCAGTCCCAAACCCAATGCCCAATATTTTAGGTTTTTGTTACAGCAGCAACATATTTCTTAGTGTTGCCTCTCTCAATCAAAAATTTATCTGTAAAATTTCTTTTATATCATTAGCCATGTGAAACCACTGGACATAAATTTGTGGTCAGATTGAATAATGTCATTGAAAATGTTAAACCTGTCACATAGAATATGTAGCTGTCAATAGATTCTAGTTTAGATGTGTGACTATGAGAACAATTAGGCTTTAATAATTTCTAAAACAGTAAACTGAATTAAGTGGCAGAACTGTTTTATTATGAGTATTGCACTTTCATTTATTCATAAATAGATATTCTCATAAAGCAAATGCATTATTTTCTGCAAACTAATGTTTTCTTCTTAAGAATAAAAAATAACTTTTGAATTCTAATCTTTATTCAAACCACAAATTAAGTTCTGCATTTGTATGTCAAGCAAAAAGAGCAACTTGGGTATTATTCACAATTATCTTTGGGGTATAATTTAATGCAAGTGAAAACATGCAGTAATGCATCACTCCAAATACATAAATTATGGGTCTTCATGATTTATAGCTCTATTCTCCCTGCAAACATTATGGAAAATGAATTTCCTGTGGAGAAGAGCCAGCTTTGGTCAGTAATTACTTACACAAAGCAATAAAGCTAAAAAATGCAAGTGGTAAGAAATTTGGCACTTGGATTAGCAATTTTGATCATTGAAAATCATATTATAAAGTCTCTTAAACCATCAATCCTTATGTTTTTATTGAAAACTTGCTAAAATCTTAGAATTTTAACAAGCTTAAGATAAAAATTGTACATGTACACAAACAATGTATTCCCTTTTATGTTTTCACATATGGTAATCAAGGCCCATCTTGGAGGGAGGTGTAGTAAAATCACTTGGCACTAAATCTGACTTTCACAGTTCTTCAACTTTCAACTTTCAGCCTATCTCCAAGTAGTCTTGTGCATAACTCACACAGATAAACTAATGGTATTTAAAGCAAACTTTGCTCACACTTGCATAAAGATACAACTTGTTTACAGTCTTATTTTATATATTTTTTTAATTGTAAGTCTATAAAGCAAATGGATATTTTTATCTATCAAATTTTTAATTCTGATAATCTAGTCCTTATTTAGTGGAATTTTTACTAGAATATATATTTATAATACTATGTAGCCAGTGTTTAAATGGGTTAGTAACACACTCGAATGTCTGTTTATGTATCTATTTATTCGGCATCTATTTATTTAGCATTTCTGGACTATCACATGTGCTAGGTGATAAGTAGGTTCAGGACAATTGCAAATATTAAGCTACACTTTATAGTGGAGTTGTATCTTAGATGAAAATTTAAGCTTAAGTGAGTTTCACTAGTTGATGGAAGAGAAAACATAGTGAAAGTATGAAGAAGTATAAGAGAAAACAAAGTATAAAGTAAAGTGTATGAACCAGGTGGTGCGAAACAGTATGATGCTTTTGGAATCCTTCAGTGTGACTGGTGCTTCCATAGAACATAAAAGTGAACATTAAGAGGTGAGGCTGGAGACCTAAACGACAATCTAACATTAATCTCATATTCGAGATAGTATGATTTGTTTTAGTACCATAAGATAGCAACCTAATATCCGTATGGAGTATTTAAACTAAAATTTTAATTTATTAAACACATAATAAAACATTAAATTCTACAGTAGCCTAGGTAAATTTCAGCCTTTCAACTGTCATATGTGGCAATTGGATATACATATCAATCACATCTATCATTGCAGAAAGTTTTATAGAGCAGCACTGAATTGTGTAGGATAGGAATACCAAATTTTACTGCAGAGATCAGATAATTATTAGAAAAGTGAATAAATCCAGGTTAAGACACATCTTTTAAATAAGAATACTTTTCAGTTTGGTAAATACATCTATGACTATTGAGTCATTAAGTCTTCCAATTGCTTAAAAGACCAAATTAATTAAAATAATTAAGCCAAATGCCATAACCAAAGTTTAGCTTCCATTTATGATCTTATTGCATGTTTTGAATGGTTTTAAGCAACAAATGCCATCATTTAATTTGCATTTATCACTCTCATAGTTTTATAGATGATGGATTGGAGGAAGACAGTTTTGGAGACAGATTATCTCAATTGATCATTTGGGACAGTGAGAGACCTGAATACAGGGAGCATCAATGGGGATTAAGAAGAGATTTTCATGAATATCATATGAAGAGTCCTTAGGCCATTGAGGCAGGAAGAGAAGGAAGTTGAATAAGAACAATCACCATGTTTTTAGTCCAAGAGAGCGAAAAGGTAAATGGTCATGCCATTTCCTGAGGTGAAATACACAAACGTGAACGTTGGTGATTAATGATAGGCTCAGTTTTAGTATACTGAGCTTAAGATGACTAGGAGACATCCCAGAGAGGTTATACAGCAGAAAGAGGAATAGATCATCATGTTAAATGAGACAAACCAAGCTCAAAAAGACAAATATCACATTTTTGCTCATATGTGGAATCTGGACCTAAATAAAAAAAAATAATAACACATGTATGTAAAAAGTAGACTGTTTTGGTGGGGGAACCAGGGAGTGGAGAAGAGGTGATGGGGAAGGTGAATATTATAGAAGTACATTATATATGTATGAAAATAGTATAAACTATTAGAAAAGAGGAAGGAAGGGGAAGGATGGCTAAGAAAGAGTAACACATAGATGGGGTAAATTTAATCAAAGCATATTATATGCATATTGTAAATATCACAATTAAACTCCCTTGTACTATTGATTCATGCTAATAAAAGATTTTTAAAATGAAAGAGAAATAGAAGATTACGGAAGAGAGGACATATATCTAGACCCTAGTACAGGGTTTGACACAACAGTGCACATGGCCCCCAAATCAGACCATATTCTCTTTTTGTAAGTATCTCTTTATGCAAAAAGTTAATTGACCCTTGCTTAGAGTAAATGATTTTGATACTATATGGTAAATGCATATTTCCTCAGTCAACTGTGGACACTAAGCCCATTCATTTGTTCGAAAAATTAGAAAACATTCTTATTAAGAACCATCTATTTGCCATATAATGGAGTGATAAATAAAAGATGGAAATTCTTCATTAAAAACAATAATTCAGCATAGTTTCTTATTAATTTATTTATTTACTATTTTTCATAAAAATAATTTGGTACTGGAGTTTAAACTCTGGACTTCACACTTGTTAGGCAGGTGCTCAACCAGTTGAGCCCATTTTTGCTTTAGTTATTTTTCAGATAGGATATCAAGGTATATTTTGCCTAGGGCCGGCCCTCAGACCAACATGCTTACACCTTATGCCTGCTGTGTAGCTGGGATACATTTCTCCGCTACTTCCAGGAATACACAGCAAGGTGAAGATGCTTCAAAACTGAAATCTATTAACTTTAAAAGAGCTCCCATTCGGAGTGCACCATTGATGATGTGGTTTGAAGAGATTATATATCTCCAGCTTCAATAAGGTCGTTCATCTGTCTTTCACTTGACCATTCATTTACTTGGCAAATTTTTCAAGGTGCTTACCAAGTATTGTCTTGGCTTTGAAGATACAAAAGTGAGCACAATAATGAATTTAGGAACTAATACAGATTTTGACATCATTGACAAAATTAATTTTTGTGGGAGTAGAAGTAAATATAATGGTAAAATTATATAGTTTGATGGAAAAAAATCTAACAAATTCATTAGCCTCTATTTCCTTACCATAGTCCATAAAATGTCAATAAAAAGTTTTATAAAATGCATCAGATAGAACATTCAGTAAAGTTTCAGGCTAAAAAATAAATCAATGAATACACACACACACATACACACTCATAAAATCTGTGTTTCTATACATTAACAATGAACTACCTGAAAAAGAAATTAAGAAAACAATCTTATCTACTATAACACCAAAATGAATAATATATTTGGGCATAACTAGCAAGGTGAAATATTTGTATCCTGAAAACTGCAAGACTTTGGCAAACGCAGTTAAAGAGGACACAAATAAGTAAAAAAATTCTATGTTTTCACATTAGAAAACTTAAAATATTCACACTACTCATAGTGATCTATAGATTCAGTGCAATCCCTGTCAACATCACAAGGATATTCTTTGATGAAATGGCAAAACCATAGTAACATCCATAGGAACCACAAGGGACCCTTAACAACTAAAAGAGTTGTGAGGAAGAACCATAACACTGAAGATGTTATACTATCTGATTTTGAAATGCATTCAGATGCTTTATTCTATTACCAAATTTACTGACACATAATCCATGGAAAGGAATGGAGAGCTCAGAAATATACTTATGAATTTATTATCACATGATCTTTGACAAAAAGACCAAGAAAACAAAATGGAGTAATGATAGTCTTCAACAAATGGTGTTAGGAAAACTGGATATCTCCATGAAAAATAGTAAGATTGGATCTTATACAATACAAGAAAATCTAATCAAAATCGATTAAATATGCCACATGCCAGTGGCTCTTGCCTGTAATCCTAGCTATTTGAGAGGCTGAGATCAAGAGTATCATTGTTTGAGGCTAGCTTTGGCAAACAGTTTATGAGATCTCATCTCCAAAGTAACCAAAAGAAATGAACTGGAGGTTTGTCTTAAGTGGTAAAGCACCTGCTTTAGAAGCACACAGCTCTGGATTCAAACCCCAGTCCCACCCAAAAAAAAAAAATGTAAGATCTGAAATTGTAAAACTTCTAAAAGAAAATACAGCAGAAAAGCCCCCACATCTTGTTCTTAGCAATGACTTTTCAGATTTGATACCAAATGGATAGGCAATGAAAGCAAATACAGACTTCTGGGATTACATAAAACTAAAAGGCTTCTAAATAACAAAGGAACCTCAGAGTGAAGAGATGATCTATGGAACCTGAGAAAATATTTTCAAACTATATATCTGATAGGTGACTAACATCTAAAATATGTAACTCCTTCAACTCATCAGCAAATTTCAAATAGCCAAAAGACTTGGGTAGATGCTCTCTAAAGAACACATATAAATGGCCAGTAGGTATACAAAAAATATGCCAGACATCAGTGATCATCAATGAAATGCAAATCACAACTCAATGAGTGCCACCTCACAGATATGGTAGGATGGTTTTTGTCAAAATTACAAGAGATAACAAATGTTGTCAAGAATGTGGAGAAACTGGAATCTTGGCACAAAGTTGGTGGGAATGTAAAGTAGAGTGATCACTGTGGAAATTAGTGTAGAAGTTCCTCAAAAAATTAACATATAATCTAGAAATTACACCTGTGGATATTTATCCAAAGAACTGAAATTAGGATCATGAGGAGATGTTTGCATACACATGTTCATTGAAGCATTATTCACAATAGAAAGATGTGGAAGTAATATAAATTGACGAATGGATAAATAAAATGTTGATATGACATACAACAGGATATTCAGCTACAAAAATTATACCATATGTCACAATATGGATGCACCTTGAGAACATTGTGCTATGTAAAACAGGCCAGTTACAGGAGAGCAAATACTGTGTGATTCCAGTTATATGAAGTATTATCTAAATAGCCAAATTTTTAGAAACAGAAATTAGAATGGTGGTTTCTGGGATCGTTGGGGAGACAGAAATGGGGAATTACTACAAGAGCTGTATTAAGTTTCAGTTATGCATTATGATTAATTTCTAGAGATTTGATGCACAATATTGTGCCTAAAGGGTGAACCTCATATTAAGTGTTTGAATAAGAACAACGGATATAGGTATCATGATCCTGTAATCCTTGGACTCTGGAGGCTGAGACAAGAGAATGTGGGTTCAAGACCAGCCTAGGCTACATAATGAGAATCTATCTCAAAAAGAAAAAAAACATAAAACAAAAAAAGAAAAATAGAAAGAGGAAAGGATGCCATAGCTGCAGAATTTTTAAATTACAAAGAAAGACATAACTCACCAAGTTAGCAGAAACTAGACATTTCTATTTTCAGAATCAATATGTCCATTGCTTATAATTCACTCACATCCTTATCAGCTGAATAAAGTGAATACCAATGACCTTTCTTGGATTCATGAGAAAACTGACAACTCAGGGCAAAATTCCACACTGAAACCTGACTAGACATGTGGATCAGAGAGTCTCAAGTGGCAACTGTTTAATTGAAACAGAAGTCACTGTAGCAGTAATTTGGAAGAAACACTGAAATAGTCATTTTTAAGAATTGCTGAAGGCTGAATGTGGACTAGCATAAAAGTGAAAAACTTGTGGCTTCTCACTCACCAAGTTCTCAAGTTGAAGATACAAAGACATTCCTTCATGTCTGTAGAATGTGTAGAAGATGAGAAATCATTGTGTAAAGCTGAGTGCAGTGGCTCACACCTGTAAATCCAGCTAACCAGGATTTGAGGATTCTAATCCAAAAGCAGACCTTACAAAAATTAGCAAGACCCCATGTCATTGTATAGGCTTACATAGTGAATCTCGGCTACACAGGAGGTATATGTAGAATGATCATGGTCCTTGTCTGGTCCTAGGTAAAAAATGCAAACCTCAATCTGAAAAATAACATAATGCAGAAAGGGATGGAGGTGTGGCTCAATTAGTAGAGCCCTTGCTTAGCAAGTGCATGGGGCCTTCATTTCACACTTTGGTATTACTAAAAAAAAGCGGTTCTCAAAGACAAAGACCACTATACAGGGGATAAACATTTACTAGTGTATATCCTCTCAAAGAGGAGTGTTTTTTGCCACTTTGAAGACTCTCAACTTTCTGTTTCACCAAAGCAAAGTGAAACTATGCCAGGAGAGACACACTTGAGAAGGTCATAGCCCAGACATTCAGGCCTACTGAAGACAAAGATTTAATTATATGTTTGCAGACTACTTTCTCTTCCTCATTCCTTATTATCACACAATAGGGCTCCAGGATAATAGCAGGGAATTACAGCTCTAAGAGCTGTAAAACAGCAAATTGTCTCTGAAGAAGAATACTTAGGGATGCCAAAGACTAACAGGCAGACAAAACAAGGACTTTAGAGGAGTTTGAAACTTTTCTCAACTATCCACATCAAGAACGATACAGTCTCTCTGTGTTAAGGGCAACAAATGCTAGCTAATTTTTTAGTTGTCTTACCTATCCTCACCCCTCCCTTGTGTGCTCTCGCTTTTATCATGTGCTCATAGTCCAATCCCCTTGTTGTGTTTACCCTTGATCTAATGTCCACATATGAGGGAGAACATATGATTTTTGGTCTTTTGTTGCCCTCAACACAGAGAAACTAAAGCAGATACCTTAAAAGCAACTGAGGCCAATAGGAAAAGGGGAACAGGTACTAGAGAAAAGGTTAGTTCAAGAAGAATTAACCTAGAAGGTAACACCCACGCACAGGAAATCAATGTGAGTCAATGCCCTGTATAGCTATCCTTATCTCAACCAGCAAAAACCCTTGTTCCTTCCTATTATTGCTTATACTCTCCCTACCACAAAATTAGAAATAAAGGCAAAATAGTTTCTGCTGGGTATTGGGGGGGGAGAGGGAGGGGGGTGGAGTGGGTGGTAAGGGAGGGGGTGGGGGCAGGGGGGAGAAATGACCCAAGCCTTGTATGCACATATGAATAATAAAAGAAAAAAAATAACCAGAAAAAAAAAAGAAAGATACAGTCCAATTCCTAAGCAAATTGATATAGACCCTCTAACTAAAGGCCTATGTACCTAAGTTACCATCTTTCCATAAAACCTGCCTTATTTTTAACAAGAAAGTAACAAGGAATGTTAGAAAGCAAGAAAAAAGTATACTAAGGAGACAAGGTAGGCATCAGTGGCAGACACAGTGAGACACAGATGCTTGAATTATCTGCTAGATAAATTTAAAATAAAATCTATGGTAGTGTGTTATGGACTTTAATGGAAAATGTAGATAGCATTAGGGATAGAAGGGAATGTAAATTGAGAGAAAGAAACTTTTAGGAAGAATCCAACAGAAGTCCAAGAAATCACAAGCATGATGACAAAAATGAATGTAGGTAACAGGCTAATCAGCAGATTAGATATATTTTAGGAAGAAAAAAAGAATCTTAGAAAGCTAGAAAACAATATTAAAAGATGTAACATATATCTTACTAAAACACCAGAAGAAAGGAATATCTGAAAGTTAATAATAGCTGAGAACTTTCCAATGAAAGACACCAAACCACAGAATCAGGAAGCTCAAAGAACACAAGGCAAGCAAATTGTCAGAACAAAAACAAAACTTAGGAATATTGAATTCAACTTCATAACTTCTCTCTCCTCCTGAAAAGGAAATACAGGAAAAAAAATTACTCCAGGGGGGAATAATGTACTCTGTCTATAGAGGAACGGGTGTACAGTGGACTTCTTAAGAATGCAAGGAAGAGAGAGGGACTACTGTTTAAAGTGTTGAAAGGGAAAGAAAAAGAAAGCACCAGGAAAGAATTCTATATTCAGAAAAATTATTCTTCAAAATTAATGAAATATAAAGATTTTCTCAAACATTGCCAGCATTTATTTGCATGCAAAAACACGTTAATAAATTTTCTTTGCAGAAACCATGGACTTACGTAGAGAAAAGAAGAGAATCACAAATAAAAAAATAAAGACTTAATGAACTATTTTATGTTTTTATCCTCAAGTAACTCTTTAATAATAATATGGTATGTGTGGTTATAACATACAGTTAAGTTACATAAATTGCAACAATGTCATAGGGAAAGGAAGTAAGAAATGGAAACACTGTTATGACTTAACTGCAATATAAGTGACATGACAGTGTTATTTGAATGAATATTCAACTAGTTGAAAATATATATTGAAAAATCTAAGGAAATTACTAAATTAAACCAAAATCTATATTCTATGACAGTAAACAAAATTGAGTATATAAGATGTGCACTTAAAACCAAAAAAAAGCTGGGCATGGTGGTTCACACCTGTAATCCTAACTAACTGGGAGGCAGAGAAGAGAAGGATGGCCATCTGAGGTCAGTTTGAGAAAAAAGCTCATAAGACCTCATCTCAAAAATCTGGGTGTGGTGAGGCACACCTGTCATTCCAGCTACATGGGAAATGCAAATAGAAGAATCACAGTCCAGGCCAGCCTGGACATAAGTGGAAAGATCCTCTTTGAAAAAACAGGAAAGCAAAAAGGGATGGGGGATTGGCCCAAGTGGTTGAGAGCCTGCCTGGCAAGCACAAGGCCCTGAGTTCAAACCTCAGTACTGTCAAAAACAATTAAATAACAGCAACAAAACAATGGAAGTAGAAATGGGTCAAAATAAAGAATAAATGCAACAAATAGAACAAAAGTACAAATATATTAGATATTAGGCCAAGTATATCAATAAGAATTTTCAATGTGAATGTTCAAAACACCACCTAAAATTCAGAGATTGTCAGAGCAAAGGCCAACTTCATGTATTCTAGAAGAAACATCTTTAAAAATAAAAATACAGATTGGTCTTACATAAAGGGATGGAGGAAGATGCAGTATACTAACACTAATCAAAAGAAACCTAGTATTAGTTAACTTGTATTAATTTTCTAAACAGAAAGGAAAAATTATCATGGAAAACCAGAGGCTCTAGCTATTGGTGAAGGAATCAATGTTAGCTTCTCTTCAATGAGACTCTGACCTAAAAACATGGTCAGAAAACATGAAGCAAAAGCTTACAAAAGTGAGAGGAGCCTGGCAGGGTGGAACACTCCTGAAATCCCAGCATTTGCCAAGCTGAGGCTGGAGAACAGAGCTTAAGAGCAGCCTGGGCAGCATGGCAAATTCCAGGTCAGCTTGAGTTACAGGGCAAGATCCTGTCTCAAAAAAGAAAAGAAAAGAAAGTAAGAAAAAGAACATTGAAAAGAGCAAATGACAAATCTACTCACTCTATAGGCAAAGAAAGCCTTCACATCTATCTTTCAATAACTGGTAGATCGTCAAACAACAAATCAGAGTTTATTTAACCACAAATCACTATCAATCAAATTGACCTAATTGACATTCATGGAATACTACAGCCAACAAAAGCAGAGTACAAATTCTTCTCAAGATCACATGGAACATTCATCAAGATTGATCACATTCTGAGACATAAAATATGCCTTAACAGATTCAAAAGGATAGAAAACATGTAAAGTATGTTTTCAAACTCAATGGAAATAAACTAGGGGGAAAAAAAGCCCCGAAAGATAGTTGGCAAATTTCCAAATAGTTGAAATTAGGCAGCACACTGCTAAATAACATTTGGATCAAAGAAGACATCTCAAAAGAAATTTTAAAAAATATTTGAAATAAATTAAAATGAAAATACAACTTTCCAAAATCTGCAGAGATAGAGAAATAAAGTGCAAAGAGGGAACTTATAGCATTAAATGCATATGTGAAAAGAAACGTCTAAGATCAGTAGCTTCACCTTGATTTAGGAAACTAGATTTAAAAATATATAGTTTATAAAAATGGAAATAAAAAAATAGTGTCCATCAAATGTTATATATTCTTATAATTAATTTACAGCCACTTATAAATGTAAGTAGCTGGGATAGAGTTTTTTCATAGTTATACTATGAAATGGTTATTAAGAACTGTTACATTTTATGGACTTTTTTAGTGGTAGGGTGATGTGAACATAAGATGTCAATGTTGCTATGGTTCCAGGGGAGGTTTGAGGAGGAATCACCTACTTCCTTCCTCAACCTTCAAATGGTAGCATGTTTGAAATCCCCCCTACCAGATTGTAATCCAGCACACTTTATAACAAAATATCATGCAGCATAGTACATTTTGCATTTGCCTATCAACAATATGTAAATAGTCATGTATAAATTTAACCAAGTCTATGATTTCAGCATATTATTAGTGTAATTTGATAAAGACTTTATGTATTTGTGTCGTTTCCATATTTTTTATTTTAGTTTCAATTATTTCTTTAACAAGCCATACTGAGCAACTATAAATCTATTCTGCCAGATGTTAGGGATACAGTGTTAAAAGGCATAACCCCTTTGGCCTTTGACAAACTCAAATTTAATGAGACAATTACTAAGATGTTTTCAAAATCATGAAAAATACTGTGAACTTTACTTATAAGAAAATTTTGGGTGGAGGATTCCAAGATGGTGGCTACAGGGAGGAAGCAGAAAGCGTGCCTCCTACAGTGAAATTTTGGAGAAACACTGGAGACACACCTTGCAGGCAAGGCCACCGAGAAGAGGCAAAACTTTGACCCCTCCACACTTCCAGCCTGCACAGAGAATCTCCACTTCACGTTAAATGAAGAAACCAGGAGGGCCCAGGCTGCCAGCTGCCCGTGCTTAGACGGCTTGAGAAGACGCAGACAAGGTGAGCTAAGTGGTACATGGTACTTCCACAGACAACCCTGGACCAGATCAGCATAGGCCCCTGGAGACCGACCCCCACTCGGGGTAAAAAGAGAAGGTGAGTAATAAGCAATAAGAACAAAAAAGACAAGGGGCAAAGAGGGTGGAGCACCCTGAGTGCCTAAGAGCGGGGGAGGGGAATCCTTCCCAGAACTGTAGATAAACAAGCTGGGCCTGGCTGGAGAGGCTCTGGCAGGAGTGGGAGTGCCACACCAGCAACCAGGAGTGGGAAAGCTTGTGACTGTGGTGGAGGGAGGAAAACTCCACAGGAGAGGGGGGAAGACCCACCTCCCACATGAGCTGTAAATAAACATGCAGGCCTGAGAAAGTGGGTGCAGTGTCACTTCCCCCATTGTGCTTGAAAGGGGAAAGCTTGTAGCAGCGGCTTGCGCACAGGAGAACTCTGAGTAAACAAAGCCTGTGGGGCCAGGTGAGTGCTAAGCTCACCCCTGAGATCTGCATAAATAACACCACCAGCAACAGCAGGCTGACAGCAGCGAGCAGGCAAGCCACAGCCTCAGATACCATTCACTGAACTGTCTCCAGACTCTTTAATTTTCTCTCTCCCTAGCTTTGATGAGAAAACAACCAAACTATACCTGCATGCTGAAAAACTTACTGAAACTGTATTGCAATTGAACTTGGGACACTTGGTGGGCTTTTTGTGTGTGTGTGTGCATTTTTGTTCTACTTTATGTCTCCCCTTTGATGAGACAACTACAGTACAACATCTGAGGCACCATCTTCAGGATTGGGGATGAACACCAAAACTATTAAGACTGAAATTTCATTGCATTTGAACTTTGAGGGTTTTACTTTTTATTTTTTATTTGGTTTTATTTTATATATATTTTTTTTATTTCATTTACTTTTTTAATTTTTATTCTTATCATTACTCTTTTTATTTTTTATTTTCAATCCTCTCTCTGTCTCTCTAATGCCTTTTCAGCTTACAGTTGATTAGTACACTGTCTCTCCCTGTTTATATCTTTTAAAATTTTTGTTTGTTTCTTTGTTTTGTTTTTTTATACTTGATTATTTGTTTTTCCTTTTTCCTTTAACTTCTTTGCTTTCCATCCCCTCTCACCCTTCAATTCTAAATATCACTAGTGTTATTATTACAAGCCAAAAAATACTTAATTGCACACAGTACAGGGACAATAACAATATCAAGGGCAATGATGGGAAGACAGAAAAAACAGGGAAACCAGTTCCCCCACAGCAAAAAATTAGTACAGGAACCAGAGGGAAATGAAGAAAACAGATACTCAGATCCACACTCCAACAAAATGAAGACAAACTATGCCAAAGAACCCAATGAAGCCCACAAGAATTATTTAAAAGAAGACATACTACTGGTACTCAATGGGAATTTTATAGAGATGATACTGGATATGGTCAACCAAAATGTACAAGAGACACTCAAGAAATTCCAAGACAACAAAAATAAAGAACTTGAAAAAGCAAAAGAAGAAATAAAGGAAACCATAGAAGCATTGTATAAACACCAAAGTGAAACAGAGAACACGATTAATAAACAGATAAATGAACTTAGGACAAAAATAGACAACATTAAAGAGGAAACCACCCAGGATATGGAAAACCGCAGAAAAAAGAAAGAAAAGAATTGCAAAACAGAATGGAAGGCCAATCCAGCAGAATAGAACAAACAGAAGATAGAATCTCAGAACTCAAAGATGAAACGGTAATTAAAGGGAAAATCAAAGAACTATTAATTAAACAACTCAAGACCTGTGAAAAGAAAATGCAAGAACTCACCAACTCCATCAAAAGATCAAACTTGACAATCATGGGCATCGAAGAAAGAGAAGAGGTGCAAGCAAAGGGAAGGCGTAATATATTCAACAAAATAATAAAAGAAAATTTCCCAAATCTAGAGAAAAATATTCCCATACAGATGCAAGAGGCCTCCAGGACACCAAACAGACCAGATCAAAATAAAACTACCCCATGACATATCATCATTAAAACAACAAGTACAGAAACTAGGGAAAGAATATTGAAGGCTGTAAGAGAGAAAAAACAAATAACATACAAAGGTAAACACATCAAAATCACAGCAGACTTCTCAACAGAAACATTAAAAGCAAGAAGAGCGTGGGGTGAGATCTTCCGGGCACTGAATGAAAATAACTTCAACCCCAGGATACTCTACCCAGCAAAACTATCATTCAAAAGAGATGGAGCAATAAAAGTCTTCCATGATAAGCAGAAACTAAAACAATATGTGACCACAAAGCCACCACTACAAAAGATTCTTCAAGGGATTCTGCACACAGAAAGTGAAACCCAACATAGCCATGAAAGGACAGGCAGCACCAAACTACAGGAAAAGAAAAAGCAAGAAAGTAGAGAGTAAGCTCAACTTAGGTACACACAATCAAACCTTCAAACAACTAAGACAATTAAATGACAGGAATCACCACATACGTATCAGTACTAACACTTGATGTTAACAGACTTAATTCACCCATCAAAAGGCACTGCTTGACAAAATGGATTAAAAAGGAAGATACAACAATTTGTTGCTTACAGGAGACCAATCTCACCAACAGAAATAAGCATAGGCTTAGGATGAAAGGCTGGAAGATTTACCAAGCCAATGGCCCCCAAAAACAGGCAGGAGTAGCAATACTTATCTCTGACAAAGTAGACTTCAAACCTACATTGATCAAACAAGATAAAGAAGGACATTCCATACTAATAAAAGGGGAAATAGACCAAAAGGAAATAACGATTATCAACCTATATGCACCCAATGTCAACACACCCAATTTCATCAAACATACCCTGAAAGACCTAAAAGCATATATTAACACCAACACAGTGGCTGTGGGAGACTTTAACACCCCATTATCATTAATAGATAGGTCATCCAAACAAATAATCAATAAAGAAATCCAAGATCTAAAATATACAATAGATCAAATGGGCCTACTTGATGTCTACAGAACATTTCACCCAACTTCTACACAATATACATTCTTCTCAGCAGTCTATGAAACCTTCTCCAAAATAGATCATATCTTAGGGCACAAAGCAAGCCTCAGCAAATATAAGCACATAGAAATTATACCATGCATACTATCTGATCGCAATGCAGTAAAACTAGAACTCAACAACAAGAGTAAAGACAAAAAACTTGCAAACAGCTGGAAACTAAATAACTCATTACTTAATGAACAATGGATCATTGATGAAATAAAAGAGGAAATTAAAAAGTTCCTGGAAGTCACCTATGGGACACAGCAAAGGCAGTCCTGAGAGGAAAGTTTATAGCCATGAGTGCACATATTAAAAAGACTGAAAGATCCCAAATCAATGACCTAATGATACATCTCAAACTCCTAGAAAAACAAGAACAAGCAAATCCCAAAACAAATAGAAGGAGAGAAATAATAGAAATAAGAGCTAAAATCAATGAAATACAAACCAAAAAAACCATACAAAGATTTAATGAAACAAAAAGTTGGTTCTTTGAAAAAATAAACAAGATCAACAGACCCCTGGCAAACCTGACTAAAATGAGCAGAGAAAAAACCCAAATAGTAGACTCAAGAATGAAAAAGGAGAGATAACAACAAACACCATGGAAGTCCAGGAAATCATCAGAGACTACTTCGAGAACCTATATTCAAATAAATTCAAAAATCTTAAAGAAATGGACAGATTTCTAGACACATATGATCATCCAATATTGAACCAAGAGGAAATTAATCACCTGAATAGATCTATAACACAAAATGAAATTGAAGCAGCAATCAAGAGTCTCCCCAAAAAGAAAAGTCCAGGACCTGATGGATTCTCTGCTGAATTCTATCAGACCTTTAAAGAAGAACTAATATCAACCTTCCTTAAACTGCTCCATGAAATAGAAAGGGAAGGAAAACTGCCTAACACTTATTTTGAAGCCAGTATTACACTTATCCCAAAACCAGGCAAAGACACCTCCAAAAGGGAGAACTATAGGCCAATCTCCTTAATGAACATTGATGCAAAAATTCTCAACGAAATAATGGCAAAACAAATTCAACAAGACATCAAAAAGATTATTCACCACGACCAAGTAGGCTTCATCCCAGGAATGCAGGAGTGGTTCAACATACGAAAATCAATAAATGTAATAAACCACATTAACAGAAGCAAAGACAAAAACCACTTGATCATCTCAGTAGATGCAGAAAAAGCCTTTGATAAGATCCAACACCATTACATGATAAAAGCTCTAAGAAAACTAGGAATAGAAGGAAAGTACCTCAACATTATAAAAGCTATATAAGACAAACCTACAGCCAGCATTATACTTAACAGAGAAAAACTAAAACCATTCCCTCTAAAATCAGGAACCAGACAAGGATGCCCACTATCTCCACTCCTATTCAATATAGTACTGGAATTCCCAGCCAGAGCAATTAGGCAAAAAGAAGGAATAAAAGGAATACAAATAGGTAAAGAAACTGTCAAAATGTCCCTATTTGCAGGTGACATGATCCTATACCTTAAAGATCCAAAAAACTCTACTCAGAAGCTTCTACACATCATCAATAGGTAGCAGGATATAAAATCAACATAGAAAAATCATTAGCATTTCTATACACTAATAATGAACAAACTGAAGGAGACTATATGAAAACAATTCCATTCACAATAGCCTCAAAAAAAATCAAACACCTAGGTGTAAACCTTACAAAAGATGTGAGCGACCTCTACAAGGAAAACTAAAAACTTCAGAAGAAAGAGATTGAGGAAGACTATAGAAAGTGGAGAGATCTCCCATGCTCATGGATTGGTAGAATCAACACAGTAAAAATGTCGATACTCCCAAAAGTAATCTACATGTTTAATGCAATTCCCATCAAAATTCCAATGACATTCATTAAAGAGATTGAAAAATCTACTGTGAAATTTATATGGAAACACAAGAGGGCACGAATGGCCAAGGCAATACTCAGTCAAAAGAACAATGCTGGAGGTATCACGATACCTGACTTCAAACTATATTACAAAGCAATAACGATAAAAACAGCATGGCACTGGCACAAAAACAGACATGAAGACCAGTGGAACAGAATAGAGGACCCAGATATGAAGCCACACAACTATAACCAATTTGTCTTTGACAAAGGAGCTAAAAATATACAATGGAGAAAAACCAGCCTCTTCAACAAAAACTGCTGGGAAAACTGGTTAGCAGTCTGCAAAAAACTGAAACTAGATCCATGTAAATCACCCTATACCAATATTAACTCAAAATGGATCAAGGATCTTAATATCAGACCACAAACTCTAAAGTAGATACAGGAAAGAGTAGGAAATACTCTGGAGTTAGTAGGTATAGGTAAGAACTTTCTCAATGGAACCCCAGCAGCACAGCAACTAAGAGATAGCATAGATGAATGGGACCTCATAAAGCTAAAAAGCTTCTGTTCATCAAAAGAAATGGTCTCTAAACTGAAGAGAACACCCACAGAGTGGGAGAAAATATTTGCCAGCTACACATCAGACAAAGGACTGATAACCAGAATATATAGGGAACCTAAAAAACTAAATTCTCCCAAAACTAATGAACCAATAAAGAAAGGGGCAAGTGAACTAAACAGAACTTTCTCAAAAGAAGAAATTCAAATGGCCAAAAAACACATGAAAAAATGCTCACCATCTCTAGCAATAAAGGAAATGCAAATTAAATCCACACTAAGATTCCATCTCACCCCTGTTAGAATAGCCATCATTAGCTACACCACCAACAACAGGTGTTGGCAAAGAACTCTCTTTCTCTGTTGGTGGGAATGTAAACTAGTACAACTACTCTGGAAAAAAATTTGGAGGCTACTTAAAAAGCTAAACATTGATCTACCATTTGATCCAGCAATACCACTCTTGGGGATATACCCAAAAGACTGTGACACAGGTTACTCCAGAGGCACCTGCACACCCATGTTTATTGCAGCACTATTCACAATAGCCAAGTTATGGAAACAGCCAAGATGTCCCACTACTGACGAATAGATTAAGAAAATGTGGTATCTATACACAATGGAATTTTATGCAGCCATGAAAAAGAATGAAATGTTATCATTCGCTGGTAAATGGATGGAATTGGGGAACATCATTCTGAGTGAGGTTAGCTTGGCCCAAAAGACCAAAAATCGTATGTTCTCCCTCACATGCGGACATTAGATCAAGGGCAAACACAACAAGGGGATTGGACTTTGAGCACATGATAAAAGTGAGCACACACAAAGGATGTGTGAGGATAGGTAAGGCACCTAAAAAATTAGCTAGCATTTGTTGCCCTCAATGCAGAGAAACTAAAGCAGATACCTTAAAGGCAACTGAGGCCAATAGGAGAAGGGGACCAGGAACTAGAGAAAAGGTTAGATGAAGAAGAATTAATCTAGAAGGTAACACACATGCACAGGAAATTAATGTGAGTCAACTTCCTGTATAGCTATCCTTATCTCAACTAGCAAAAACCCTTGTTCCTTCCTATTATTGCTTGTACTCTCTCTTCAACAAAATTAGAGTTAAGGGTAAAATAGTTTCTGCTGGGTATAGAAGGGGTGGGGGGCAGAGGGAGGGGGCAGAGTGGGTGATAAGGGAGGTGGTGGGGCAGAGGGGAGAAATGACCCAAGCGTTGTATGCACATATGAATAATAAAACAATAAAAAAAAAAGAAAATTTTGGTTTCACCTTTTCCACAAAATTGGATAGGAACTCCTCTGGTAGATATTAGGAGTCTGATCAGTTCTATCTTCAATACCAGGACACTTACTTCTCTAGATGCCAGAAGCTTTAAACCTTGAGCATTCAGAGCTTAGTTTCTTGTATGAAAAGAGACTATCTTACCTAAGGTTATGCCACTATCTAGGCTAATGAGCTACAGAAATTCAGCTACCTTGCTATCTTCAGATCAACTCTAGAGTTCTTTGAACTCCATCCCCTGGGATTGTATGGGGCTGCTACTGTGGTATCAATACAGTTTAACATCTTTTCAAATCCTTTTTGAATCTCTCTTACAAGTGCTCTTTCTGAGAGTTTTCTCCAATTGAGTTCCTTTGAGAGAGCTTTGTGTCAGGGTTGCTTTCTAGTGATCTTGACATCTTTGATTATACATACCCATGAGTCCAAAGTATCAAGAAAAGTGTTAAGATGCATATATAGGAATGGGATAAGACACCTAATAAGGGTATCAGGAAGATCTAATGTGGAATTTACAGACCATATCCATGAGACTTGTTCTAGACAATTGATATTCAGAGTAAATTCACTAACTACTATCTTTGTGGGTAATCAGCTTGGGATCATGTAGAATAGATATAACATATGGGACATAAGATTTGTTTAACCTTCAGATTGCTATTATTGCTATTCTGTGAAATTAAGGAAATAGGTTTGATGAACCCGGAAGTATAAGAACTAGGGATAGGTCTCTTATCTGAACTGAAGTAACCAAAGAGGTCTTCAGATTGAAAAATCTATATATCTGAATGCCTGAAATCTTTATGGTTTAATACTACCAGTGTTGATTTAAATATAAAGACTTGAATTTGGCATTACAAATATTGGTTTAAGTGTTATCAAGTATTTTTCCAAAAGTAAAATCTATACCACTCACAGGAGGCAATGTGATTTTAGGTAATACTTGGATGATAAGTATTGTTAAAATAATTATGTTTAGGTTTATATAAGACAGAAAATATAACTACCACACAGTGGTGTGATTTTGGCACTCTATTTTTGTTTATAACAGTAATCATTAAGTAAATAACAAGTGATAAAAATTTACGAAATTAGTAATCAACTGAATTTTGATAATCACTGAATTATGGAGAGAATAATAATGGTGATGAAAAGATGCAGCTCGGAAATGCCTTGAGCTATGGAACTAGAAAGGGAGAGTCAATGAAGAAGGATGGACAGATGAAGTTTTGTAATTCAATACGTGGTGCAGGAGGCCATTTATGGGACTTTGAGTAGAGCAAATATGGATGACAAAGTTTCAACTCTGGAAAATGGCAGGGAAAACTTGAAGAACAGAGATATTTAAAAATTATCACTACGAAGTCATATTCTACTGGGATAAAACTTGAACTTGGTCCTATGCAAGTCTAACAGGCCTTCACTAGAGAATAAAGTCTTCCTGTAGATTAACAGAATGCAACATGGAAAAATCAAGTGTGTGCTGGGTTTGCAGAATCTTAGGTCTTATGAGGATAAAATGCAACAACGATTTATCCAAGTTGCTCATGTTCTCTCTGTCAGTCTTAGAAGTGAGAGATACAACAGTGAATATATCCCTAATTTGATAGGACATGCATTCTGACAGTCATATCTAAGATGACTGAGACTTGTTTCTCCCAAAACAACTTTGTTCAGTAGTGATTCTTTTCCTAAAAATCTATACATAATGTTTAAATTACTTCTGTTGTTTAGAATTAAATATTGAAGTGGTTTGTTTTTTATTTCAATATATTCAAATTTTACCAGAAGTTTAAAAAGCATTACAGGTGCTATTATTTCAGGAATATTAGTAAATAACAATTTCATAAACATACCTAGTTTGTATAGAAAATGTTTCTAGTAAGACCAAGTGGAATGTTTCTTTTTAGTACTTATTTTAATAAAGAATGTTAAGCATTTCTACACTAGATATAATCACAGCAAGCTCCTAGGCTCACCTATTAGGACTTCTTTATTGAGGCTAAGACTGTCTTCCTACACATAACCTGTCACGAACAGCTATCATTGCACTGGCTCCTTCAGTGCCTCGGATCGTTTCTTTCTATTCCATTCTCCAGATATTTAAATTTGAAAAGAAAATCTACCCCAGAAAAAAAGAAAGAACAAAAAGAAAAATTAGAATTTTTTAATTGAATTCACGAATGAATTTATGGAGATAGAAAGTAGAGTTACAAATGACTGGGGAAAAAGGAAATGTAGACCTGTTGTTTAATACTAATTAGCAGAGTTCCTGTTGGCATGATGAGAAGGTTCTGGGAATGGATAGTGGTGATGTTTGTATGACAAGGTAAGTAAACTTAATCCCACTAACATAAACACTGAAAATATAAAATGTAATATTTATATGATGTATATCTACCACAATAAAAAGTACAAAAAAAAGAGAGCCCTCAAACTACCATATTTGTTATGGCATCACTAAATGCTAGCTAATGGAAAGTTGGTGCCAAATCATTTTTATTGTCAGATGGCAGCAGTCAAGATTTGCAACTACATGGAATTCAAAACAAAAGTATCTCCATGGCATTTCATATAATCTCTCAGCAGCTTTCACTATGTGCTTTTACTTAGACAGGCACAGAATGTTCTTAACTTTCAGAGGGTAAACAAATCACCTATTTAGAGGGTGTTTTGATAGCAAAGACTAGCAAAGACTTCCATGCTTCTTGGCCTATGGGATGAATTAAGCACTCTATTTCCAGTTGGATTTTGTATTATCTTAGACCATGAGTAATTCTAGACAAGTTATTGAAACTGGCCTCCAGGAATGAAGATGTTTCATGAGAAGCCAATCTTTTGATGAAGAAAGCTCAAAGAGATTTAAAACTGAAACACCAAATGTGATCATGCTCCAATTTTCTTTTTGTTGTCCCCACAGGCTCATAATTATAAAGTAAACTTGTATATTGGTGATTTAATGCCTTTATAAATGATAAAATCAGACATCATTCTATACAAATGATTACATAAATTATGTCCAAGCAGTAATATTTCCTTGAGTATTTGAAGTGGATTTATCCAAAGCACAGATTATTTTCAAAGATAGGAACACTCATGTGACTCAGTTAGAAAACATGTTTCAATTTGTTGTCATGTTAATATCTATCGGCATCAGAAATTTGTATCATGAATTATTAAAGAAATGACCTCAACAAGGTAAATTACAAGGGATGAATTATTACCATTGACAGGACAACTTGATTCAAATCAAATAGTTCTCAAGGGGCTACAAACTACCTTAGGAAAAGATTCCTAAGCTTAGTCATTCTTTTACAGTACTGACATAAGAATAAAACTTTTCATTCATTTGCCTTTTTAAATTCTGGAAGACTGTTTTCTGTGGTAGAGAATTTACTTTTCCTAGGGCAAATTGAAAGGAGAATATTTACAGACCAAGTAAGTGCCCTGTAGCAAATACACACAGCAGACATGACCTGCGTCCAAATGCTCCAAAGTAAACAGGACATAACTTTCAGGCTAGCATGTGAATAAAAGGCAAGAAGAAGAAGAAGAAAATCCTTTCTTAACATCCTCAATCCATTCTGAAATCTTAATTCCTTGACATAAACTCCTGGAGCTTGCACTTTATGACAGGTTCTGTCCTAGACACTTTGCACACACTGACTCACTTTATCCTGCTGTAAAGTAGCTTTTACCAGAGAGAAAGTGCTTATGGTCGTACAGATAACCAGGGGTAGGGCTGAAAATCAAAGCTAAGCATTCTGGCTCTGGAATCTGTTCTCAACTGCTACACTATTCTACCTCCCTGAAAAACTAGCACAGAGAAGAAATCTTTGTTGAAGGAAGTAACAAATTCAGGATCTTCTTTGCTTTCCATAATTCAGGTATTGTGCATTATTCTTTTCATCTTGGCTTGTGTTTAGCTTCAATTTTTGTCTATACCATAAGGCTTCTTCTCTTTGTAATTACCAGTGGAGCCTGCTCTGGCAGGTTTGTTGTAGCAGGCCCTGTTTACAGCAGTGTAAGTCAGCTATCTTGCAAACAGGCGAGAACAGCATCTGGAAGGTGATCTTCCAGGTAGTGCTGGCTTTTGTCTTTCTCTTTTGTAGTTTCCACTCCTTTACAGTATCTAAAGTTCCAAAGTGAGTCTCACCTATAAAATATCAACATTTCTACTAACACTTAACAAGGAATTCTTTCATTCAAGATAGAGCCTTGTCCCATGGGAGAATTCAACCAATCAGGGGAAGATTCTGTGTTAACCCTTCCTTCAGTCATTCATTCTATAGTTCAGACTGCATGATTTCTCCATTATAACTACTGTAGACTCACTTTTAGACTACACATTAAGAGTTGCATTCATGTAGAGTGGTTAATTTCTTATGATTTTTGCATGTGTCAAGAGTTTTAGTCCAGCTGGGCACTGGTGGCTCACCTCTATAATCCTAGCTACATCAGAGGCAAGAGATCAGGAGGGTCACAATTCTAAGCCAGCCCAGGACCCATCACAAAAAAAGGGCTGGTGGAGTGCCTCAAGGTGTAGACCCTGAGTTCAAACCCCAATACCACTAAAAAAAAAAAAAAAAAGGAAAGTTTTAGTCAAATCAGTCAGTCATTCCTTTTTTGTTGCTGTTCTTTTCCATTTAATGCTCTCCTTGGTGGTAGTGATACAACTGAAGTAGCCAACTCTTTTCCTGCCATCACATGGCAACACTGACGCAGTTGGAATGGTTCATAGAACAGAGTTACTTATTAGATCTGTGCTTCAAAAATTGATTGTGTAAATTGATTTTATTTCCACGTAACTGGTAGGTGGCTCTTGGGCCTTAATTGAGATAATGCATTTAAAGAACATACCACAGGGCTTTGCACAAAATAGGTGCTGCAAATATTCATCTTCATTATATCACATTAGTTTCCTGAGCAGCAATCCTATTTCTACCATGTTTATCTTCTTGTTACACTGAGACTGAGATTGAAGCAATAACCTTCCAACTGTGACTCCTAATATCACTCTAATTTCACCACTCTGAACATCCTTGCTGGATTTGAATTGCTAAAATAAACTTTATCATAATATTACCTCACTTGAATGCCTTTGATAAAGTCAAGAATCTAGCACAATAACTGGTACATATTAATCACAAATGAATATTTGTTGAACAAATGAAAAAGTAGATGAGAACGTGCCCCATGAAAGACTTTCAAGGACTTCTATAGTTAGACTCTCCACTCACTTTTCTTCTTATCTCTGTAAGCATTGAACATTTAATTACTGTATCACCTTGACATGTCATTCAAAGTTGATAAAGGAGTTCATGGCTTCTTCAAAGAAAGCATATATTTAAGTGCCATTGATTTATTTATTATCTTTTGTTTTTCAATTTCCAATGCTTTGTTGGTGCCTTTTTTGTTAGCTTCAAAAGTTATTTCTTGCTTTTAATTCCATGCACATTCTTTTTACCCTCTCAGAAGTCAGCTCAAATCGTATCTTGTTCTCCATAAATGCTTACCTAACCTGTCATATGTAAAGTGATCTCTCCCTATTCCTCCTTTGATATACTAAGACAATTATTGCTAATCACATCATACTTTGGCCAGAAATTGTGCATTTTTAGTTTTCTGGTACAATAATACTAAAATATTTTATATAAATAGATAGTTTTAAGTTCTACCTCCTTGTACAGTGAAAATCCTTTCTTGCCATTCATAGTGTATTTTGTTTCTTGGTATCTTTCTTGGGACCTGGTATCAGTGCTTTCCCCCATACTGGTTCCCCCATACTTAGTAAATATTTGCTAACTGATTGATAAGTAAGTTACTGGAAACTTGTGTGAAATAGAGGTATGTACTTTTAACAGACTACTTAGATATTTAATAAATGTTAGTTTACTACCCAAGCACAGTCTGACTGATCAATATTACAGAAAGAATCTTTTGTTTGGAACTGACAAAAAAAAAAAAAACCTCTTGAGCATTCAAGAAAAGAGTGATGAACTAAGGAACTGAGTATTTCCTTGCAATGAAGAGCAGTTCCTGTCTTATTAACTGTTTATCCTGGTTCTCTCTTTATTCCCATATCTATATCATTGCTCAGAATAGAGATTCTTAATCTGAGGCCTCTAGAGGCTAATAAATTTTACAAGTGAATTTCAGCAGATTTGGAACTCAATAAAATGTCAGGCATAAAGAAAGCCAGGCTGTTATTTAACAATAAAAATTAGAGGTTTAAACCCAGGCTTCTCCAACTATAAAGTCTTTGTTCTTCCAACTGTATTACGGTTTAGATACTCAGATAGAAAATCCAGGGATTCAGTCTGATTTTTGTATTTGACTGTTCAAAGCAAAGTTTGTGACACCACCACCCACAAGGCCAATAGTACCGGAAGCAAAACAAAAGTGTATGTGTTGTTGGGATGTGTCAGGCACAGCTCAAAATGTTTTATGTATTATATTCACCTTCGTTAAGCCTTACCAAAAACCCAGGTAGGACATCCACTGTGGCTATGCACATTTTATGGGTTAGATGCCTGTAGAACAGCTACTTATGTAAGGTAAAAAGGTACTAAACATGGAGGTGCTGGATTGGAGGAATAGAAGCAGGAGAAGTGAGTCAAGATCAAAGTTTCCTATACTAACTTTTGTTTCAAGCTATCTAAGCCTTCCTTAAATCTCATCCTAGCCATTTTTCTTGGCTAAAAAATGAATCTATCTAGGTTGGCAAAATGTATAGCCAGATTATCCACTTAACTCCTAACTTAATTTTGAATAGGCAAAGAATAAGCCAGTCACATCAGGTTTTTGAAGATAATCACTTGCTTCCAGACCTCTTAGAATACAAAAGGGTGCCAGAAAGAGGCCCTTCAAAGTTTTGTCATTCTTCATATCCTTTTGTGTAGGTACAGTTGAAATTTCTTGTATACAATGTTGGTAAGGACACGTGACTAGCCTTGAAATGAACTCTGACAACATGCAGAGTGCAGTTACCCTGTTGGCTAAAGAGACGTCAGGAGAAATCATAGTTTAAGTGGTTTTAGTAGCAGATGTGGTATGTACTCTAAATTGGAATATTTCACATGTCTATATGACAGCCAAGGTTTCAGGGAACCCAGTTCTCCAACATTCCAAGCCAGAAGGAGATTAAGCAATTTCTGCATAAGCATTATTTCCATCCTCAAAATTGATCCATTTATTGTTAGATTGCAAGAGACCTAGATTCTGGAGAGTGTCACGACCTCCTTTTCACTTAACTGTATTTGACTTAGCCATGACTTAGTTTCTTGTATCTAAGAGTGGATGTCAGAGTATATGGAAATTAATATCTGATTAAAGATACAGATTTTAAAGAAAAGGATGTTTGGTCAAATGCTTAGGGTTCTCAACACAAAGTTCTTACAAGGTTCTTCCTAAACTAAAAAAAGAGAAATCATAATAATCTATGGAAATTTTTATTCCTGTACAAATATGAGTTGATCAGAATTTTGAAAATAGTCCACAAAGACATGTTAACCAAGAGTTTAAATGATATTTTTTTAATATTGAGAGTTTATTCTTTTTTAAGATAGAGTATAGCAATACAAACAAGATTAGGTATGAAGACCTGAATATTAGTATTTGTTTTAATTCTTACTATTTCTGTGAACTTGAGTAAATCATTGGGCTTTAATTTTCCCATCTGCAAAAAGGAAACAGTAAACATTATTTCCCTTGCATGCCTCAAAGGATTACTTTGAAATATCTTAGAAAATAATAGCACTAACTGTTATTGAAAGCTTACCTTATAAGTCTATGCTCTGAGTTAAGTGCTTTAAATATATTGCCTCATTTCATTACACTTTTCCTCCAACACTGTGAATTCAGTGATCATTTACTTCTACCTACTTTACAGATATAGAAACTGACGTTCAAAGAAGTTAAGTTAGTTGCCTGAGTTCATACATTCATTATAGGGATGAACTAAGATGTTAACCTTAACCAAAATGTCTTTACTCTTGTCCCTTATAAATGTCCCATTTATAAATGTCCTTTACCTCCTCCTCATGCACTTCTTTTCTTCTACCTTTTTTTTTTTTACTACTCCTCTGTCTTTATTTTCTCTTTTAACCTCTCTTTGCTATTAGGTAGCAATTATTACCGAAAGGTTTCATTAAGTACTTTAATAGGTTAAATTAGGATTGTTCTTTTTTTTTTTTTTTTTTGGTACTGGGGTTTGCCCAGTACTTGCTAAGCAGGTACTCTACCACTTGAGCCACTCCAACAACCCATTTTGTTTTTGTTATTTTTGAGATAGGATCTCACTTTATGCCTGGGACACCCTGGATTATAATCCTCCTATTTATGCTTCCTTACAAAGCTGAGATGACAGCTGTACCATTATACCTAGCCATTGGTTGAGATGGGGACTTGTAAACATTTTGCTTGGAATGGCCTTGAACTGAAATACTCCCTATCTCTGCCTGCTGAGTACCTAGGATTATAGGCTTGAACCACTGTGCCTGGCCTAAAATTAGGTTTTAATAAGGGGCAAATCAGAGGTTAGACAATATTTGACTGTCCTGAGTAATTAATTGAGTATTTCTAGGATAGTTTACTTTTTATCATGACTATATTAGGCACAAAGATTCTAGAAATATAAACATTACCTGCTTCCTCCCTTGGAGTAAGACATGTGAAAATAACTGTAATATGAGGAAGAAGCGATTACATGTCATCAAAAAGAGTTAAATGAAATACCAGGAGAGGTCAGAGGAGAACATTAATTAGTAGCAGGTGAGAAGATCGTGACCTTCACATCAATGTCATTAAAAAATTATGGTTATCTTTTCCTAAACTATGAAACTAACAGAGTATGTGGTTCTTAAATGTCAAAGAAAGGGTAGAATAAGGAGTTAAAACCTGGGAGACTGTTCTTGGGAACCAAGTCAAAAGATAATATAGTAACACCCTTCCCCTCCTTTACAGTTTAATTCCTACAAGTTTCATCCAGGCAAAATAATATTTAATGTGGAAATGCATCCTCAGATAGCTAGAGGAGGGATGGAAGAAGGGTGCAGATGCACAGGAGGGAATGCTCTCATGTTTCACAGTGGCTGATTTCAAATTCCCACCTGGTAACTGCCTAGGGGCCATAGCATAAAGATACAAGTCAAAACGTAGAGACCTACACAGCAACAGCTAACAGCATCCAGCAAGGGAATTATAAAAACCCAAAAAATCTTTCCAGTGGCTGAATAAATATCTTTGATTCTATTTGCACTTTTTTTTCCATTTACTGAAATTTGGAAACAGCTACAGATTCTATTGCTTTTTCAAAGTTCAGGATTACAGAAAAGTATAGTCTATGAAAGTCAAATTTTTCATGTACACGCTAAATTATATTGTAACCAGCATATAGTGTCTACGTGTTTTATTTAAGCAACAGCTAGTACACGATAAGGAAGATTTTAAATTATGAGTAATGAAGAAAATAAAGGACATGTTTTTCATATAAAACTGTGGCTTTGTTCCAGGACACTGTAGAAATATGTTTAAAATACACAAAAACTCCATAGCAAAGGACTTGAATTTTCACAAACATTTCAGAGCAGGCAAGTAAGAATCCGAATGAAAGGTTTCACAGAAGACTACTTAGCTATTTTAACAGACCACATTTAAAACAACTACATGATTAATTTTATTCCATTTTCCAGACTTACACATCTTGAAAACAAGAAATATTGCTATTGTGGAAGTATAATAAATGTTTCTTATAAACAAGGAGGGGTGGATATTGGAATGGGGTTGGGGGTGTGGAAAAACTCTTTAGTTACAATCTTTTAAATAAAAATCAACAATAAGACAAAATTCAAGTCATATTGCTCCACTCTTATACAAAAGCAGTTTAGAAACTTAGCAGATGCAAAAGGAATAAAGCAAATGTGGAGAAAAAAAGGCCGATAAAGTTTCTGGCTACAATACAAGAGACATATCATTACCATATGATCTAATGTGGGTGTCAGCCGGATTGTGTTCATTGAGGAAACCTTATTTTTTAACTGTGCTATGGAGTAGAAGCAGGAGGTTTTCAACCTAGTGACAGTCACAGAGCAGCACCTACCCACTCCTCCTGTCCACACCTGCAAACTCTTTTGCTTGGGCTGAATATTTAGTGTAATTACATCTCAGCTTTGAGGGCTCCTGTGGCAAATACCCGGATTACAAGGTATGGTATTCAATAATTGTCCTGAACTCTGCTACAGACTCATAAAACTTCGGTCAAGTGGAGAGCTAAAGGAACTATTTGGTGAGATAAAGAAAAGAAAAAAAAAGTCATGCTAAACTTTTAATAATCTTTATGCAACATTTTAAGCAAGCATTACTTGAAAGCAGAAGTTGAATGTTTGGTAAAATGGTTTGATGCATTGTTTTATACTTTCTCTTCTGGTCTTGAAAAGATGCTTATTAAAAACCTAACACTATGACTAAGTATATTGATGTTTTTGTATTTGTACTAATGAAATACTCAGCTTTTATGAAGTGTTAATGGGCAAGTATTCTAAATGAACATACTATTTGTAGCTAGATTAAATATTTAAGGATTTATTCTCTTCCTTAATTCCTGTATACTTGACAAACTTTTAAAACAGCAGAGAAGTGCACTTTGTTGTTGTAGAGATCTAATGTATATTTCTACAACCCAGAAATGAATAGTAGTTATCACCAGAGAGGTGAAAATAAACACTAAGAATATTTATTGTATGAAGACCTGAGATATCTGGGCAGTTACGTAATTCCTTAAATATAAGGAATTGTCATATCAGTATTTTCAATGCAAGTGAGATTTTATGGTAGGGTACATTCACTATAAAATGAGGGGTGAGTTAATTTCTTTCTAACTTTAAGACAGGGTAACCCAATGACCAGTGGTTAAGTGGGCTCCCAGGGATGAAAATACCTGTGGTTTTTTCTTCCTCTTTCTGTTTTTACCGGAAAAAAGTAGCCAAGTGCTTTTTATAGTAGCTTTTTATTTATGAATAAATGCTGCTTTTATTGTTTATCTTTTAATTGTTCCAGTTACTATTGATGTTTTAGATTTCCTGAGTGCTGGGGGATTTTAATTTTGCTTTGCCTTTACACATTGATTTATCTCTTAAGTGTTAAATGTTGACTTTGCGAGTCATATCAGGGGTACAAATGCCACCATACGAATGTTGATCTGAATGAAATAATTAAATGGGACGAAGTAGTTTCAGGAGCCAGAAAATACTATTTTTGATAAGACATTTATAAACTGTGGCCACAAGTATTATTGGAATAGCAACTTTACACACATTTTGAGAATATGTAAAACAGTTTCAATGAGATGTATAAAGTATGTCTTCTCAAACACAGTATCCATGTCTTCTATATGGGCAACTACTAGGTGCTGTGAGCTTTATTTTTTATTATTTATTAAGGAAGGAAAAAAATGATTTGAAGAAATTGTTAATTTCAACAGCCCACATTAATTGCTTTAAGATTCTTGGTCTTAAGGCATCAGGACACCAATGTAATTTTACGGAAGAATTTGTTTGAAGTTTCTGGGCATGGTTCTCTTCCCTAGGACATCCAAAGTTAACTTGCACACACACACACACACACACACACACACACACACATACACACATACACACTCGTAAATGGTAGTCATAAAAGTCATAGGCTATTTGAAGCTATAAGCTGTCTGACTCTATTTAGTTTCATTCAAAAAGAATATTATGCAGAGAATTTGCCCATCTTGACAAAAGTAAGCAAATATAAATGATGATACTATTCCTCTGAGCTAAGGTTCAACATTTCCTTTTTTAGGTTGTTAGTGAAACCACCAGACATTTTCTACCCTGGAGAAAGGATTGCAAAGAGACATCTGCATTAACTCTGTTGCTGTTTATTAAATCTGCAATCATTTTGCTTCGTTTTTTCTAAAATTGTAAGACATTAAATATGCAAGGCTAGAAAACTTGTGGTAAACCCTAAACATTGCATTTTAATGTGAAACAGATAGAAAGCCTCTCCTTTAGATTAATTCAAGCAAACATCCTAACAAAACAAGTCTCCCCTTAAAGAGAAACTCAGTAACTGAGTGTGAATGGGCTCTAGAGAAAACTTGATATTGAACTGAGAGAAGCAGTGTAAATAATATTCTTTGTTTTTTAATGCAAACCACAAACTTATATTGTGTGTACTGCCTGAGACATGCTCCCATGTTATATATAAATGAAGAACAAGGGTGCAATTTCTTAAGTGAGAAGCATTTTTTTCCTTTGGTGGATCTGGCAGAAATTTGTAGAAGATAAATTCAGGTTATCCACACAAAAAATTTTTTTTCTTTTCTTGTTTGCATATGCTACCATTGGCTAATATGACTCAATGCAGTTCTTTAATTCTAGTTATGAATGTGCAACACTAATACAGTTTCTTATAAATATACAATTCAGAGTAGACACCTTGCAACTTAAGGTAATACCTGTAATATGTTTTGGGAATAATTCAAAGAGCTTAAAATGTGTCATCTTAGAAACAGACTGCTTATCCTGTATTTTATCAAATACTTTTTGTTATTTAGATGTTATCCAGAGTTATTTAGTATTTAGTCCATAACAACCAACTTAACAACACAGATGTATGTATTTGACTGCTTGCTGAATAAGTTGATAAATGTCTTACAGATTTGTCTGTATTTTTTTTTACAAAATAACATCAGTAAAACCAAATGCCATACAGATCACATAAAAATCAATTCAGATGTTTCATTTATATTTATTAGTTTATTAAAAATTATGAATTTGGGGTACTAGCCAGTAGGTATGTTTTTAAAAGTGACTTTTGCTTATGTTAAGTTGAGGTTTCTAATTTGATAAATTTCTTATACTAGAAATTTGGTATTGAAAAAAATATAACTTTATATTTTAAGAAGTCTGATTGATTTCTTGGAACAAACTGAATAAATTATATTCTTAATAAGCTGATGGCCAATTGAGTCATATGTGTTCAAAATATTGTGCAAGGCAGGGAACAGAACAAGGAATAACAAGACACGCCCTGGAGGAATACATCCTGGAGTGTAGGGGACAAAGCATGCATGCAACACAAATTGTAATATAATGTGATAAGTTCTTTACAAGAGGTAAAAGTGAACTGGTTTGGAAGCACAGTAGAGACAGAGAACAGCATCCAGCTGGATGAACCAGGGAATTCAGAAAGGAAGCCAGGTACCTCACTTAATCTTTCTTACTTTCTTACAAGGTAGGTATCTAAATGGCAAGTAGGCTTGAATGCAGGGTTGAGGTGGGGTCTGGTATTAGAAAGAAAATGGAAAGAAATATAGCTATAAATATCATTTGGTACAAATTATGAGTGGCTTTACATAGAGCCTAGGGTATGTGGACATTACTGGGATGTCAACCAATGGTTTTCTGTAGAAATTAGTAAGATGAAGTTTGGTTTTTATAAGATGACCTGGGCCCAATAGTGGGAGGTGGCCTGCCGTAGAGGACATGTTCAAGGTAGAAATGAGTTGTGAGTTTTGCAAAAGTTCGGAGAGGGCCTAGACCAATATAAATACAGTAGGATGGGTAGATGAGCTTGGATTGCAGAGAGGTTTCTGAGACAGAAATTAGAGATTTTTCATGTGTATAGCAGTATTTTATTTGACTGTGGCATAGCTTGTGTTGAGTGTGCATCAAAAACGTTCAGAAAGATTTATTATTTAAAATAACTTGTAGATATGAAAACATAGTATACCATCTTAGTTCAAACCCCAAAATCAAGCAAACAGATTTAAATAATATTCAACTTTCTGTTTGTAAATAAATGGCTGTGCAACTGTGACCTTAATTGCCTTACTATTTTTCAAATACATTTTTAATGCTTGACTTCCTCATAATCCATATTACTTTGTACACTCTGTTATGGGCTATTACATAAAAAATAGCACCTGTACAAGGCAACACTGCTCTTCCTAAACTGTCCACTCATTTCTTAGATTCCCAGGTTGTGAAAATTTATGAGATACACCATGAAGGCAACTCTCATCTTCCTCCTGCTTGCACAAGTGTCCTGGGCTGGACCTTTTCAACAGAGAGGCTTATTTGACTTTATGCTAGAGGATGAGGCTTCTGGGATAGGTCCAGAAGAACGTGCTCCTGAACTACCAGAAGTGGAGCCCTTGGGACCGGTGTGTCCCTTCCGCTGTCAGTGCCATCTTCGAGTTGTCCAGTGCTCTGATTTGGGTAAGTGGAGTGTAGGCTCCAATGCCTGCCTAGTTGGTCTCCATGGGACTGGCTGTTCTGAGAGTTTAGCCTTCTCCACTTTAATCTCTGTAATTCCAAAGGTGAGACACAGTGCCACCTAAAGAGGAGTAAAGGAAGCAAAACAGAATAGACAGAGAAGTTGCTTTGAGATTAAGTCACTTTTTCTTTCTTCCTTGCTTATTTTAGTCCGGATTCTATCACTTTGCAATTTTGGATGAATCACTTTTGAAAACAAAAATTTTTTTCTGAGCTTCATGGCTCTCTACCTTCTACAAAATAAAAATTTGAACAAAACAATGTCATATGTTCTGTTTCCAGAGTGATGGCTTATTTTAATTCTTTAATTTGTTTTTATGAAATCTTAGCTATTGGGAAAATCTGGAAAAATCTCTCTACTGTTGGCTTGACCCAGATAACAGATAATTTGTAAAGTATGCAGAGTTATTGGAAGCAAAACAAGGTAGATTCTACTGTAGAAACCTGTGTCCCAAGTACCAAGTCACCCTTCATCTTTGGATCTTAGTTTTGTCTTTACTCTTGGCATTTTTGTTACCCAGTTGTTTATATCCACTAGATAGTTTCAAAGGGAATATTTATAAACCAAGGTACAGTCAATATAATCAAAGTAAAGAGCCAATATAATCTTGGAGCATATATCTTTAGCTTAGCACCCTACAGACAGTTTGATTTATCCTTTTTAAAGAAAAATTTGCTCTGGAAATTCCAAGATCAGCATAGTTAAGAGATAAATCTCTGGAACGTTTGAAGGCCCGGAGGACTGGCCAAAGGGAATGTAAACTTAGCTTACATGGTAGCTGATTCACATTCCTCCTCTCTTTTGATTTATTTTCTTATTGCAAAGGAAAAAAGAAATCCTCAAAGGATGATTCTACTTTGTGCACTCCCTTATGGAAGAAACACCACAGCATAAGTAGACATTTCTTTCAGAATCATTATATATATTTACTCAGGTCATATTTGCTACGAAGATTTTGCAGAAAAATTTGCCTCTAATTTCTACAATTGGGATAAATTACATAGAGGGACTCAGATAAACTTTGATATGTTCAATAGTAATAACTAAACACTTATGCAACAACTAAAATGATTTAGGATATACACACACACATGCATATACTATTTGCGTTTGGTTTTTCTTGTAGCCCTGATGATTGAACTCAGGTTTTGTGATTCCTAGGCAAGTGCTTTACTACTTGAGTCACGTTCCCAGTCCTTTTGATTTTAGTTTGTATTTCAGGTAGAGTCTCACACTTTTGCCCAGACCAGCCTTGGACAGAGTTCTTCTTAACTCTACCTCCTGAGTAGCTGGGATTGGAAATGGTTTCTTGAATGTTGACATATACTGTGTTGCCATTTAAAACACCAAGAAAATGTATATATGATGTCTTTTAAAAGGCTACAGGATACTCCTATTGTGTTCATTCATTCAATAATTTATTCATTCACTCATTAAATATACTGAGCGTTCACCATGGGCCAATTCTATTCTTGGTTCTAGGAATAGGAGATGTGAAAAACAAAGATGGTCTCTTTTCATGGATCTTATGGTCCAGTGATGGCAACAATCTCTTTTTTAATTGCCTGTTCAGTGCGTGCAAGGTTGGAATACTATCATATTCTCCATAAAATTTTATATGCATCTACAGATGGCCTGCATTATTGCCTTGAACAGAAAGATGGCAGGGTTGAAAAAAATTGATACATAAACACCATTTGATGGATATACTAATGGAAACTTTTTCTGAAGTTGACAAAATAGCCAAGTTCTCAAGAATGTGATCCAAGTTAAATTTCACTTTATTAATCTCAGCTACTTGGGAATTGGTGATAAGAGGATTGTGGTTCAAGGGAAGCCCAGGCAAAAAGTCAGAAAGATGCTGACTCAATCAATAAGCTGGGTGTGATGGATCACACCTGCATTCCCATCTACTTGAGATACAGAGGTAAGAAGATTATGGTCTGAGGCTAGCTCCAGGAACAAGCGTGAGAAAGATAAAGCAGAAAAGGCTGGATGTTTGGTTGGTTATGCAAGTACTTGGCCCTGAGTGCAAGCCCTAGTACTATGGGGAAAAAATACACTTTTTCTCTTATAACATGCTTGAAATGATTCATTATTACTCCCCATACAGATGTTATCTAAAATGAAAGGTTGATATTTCTGAGGAAAGAAGAGTTGGCTTTAGCAGTCACTTTAGTGAAGTTTTGTTTTTATTTAAATAGAATTTCACAATTGCTTACTTGACAAATAGTTCATAAAGCTTGACTTTGATGAAAGCATTGGGCCAGTTTCACAATTCTCTATCACATCAACGGTACAAGCTGATGGCTCAAAACTAAACATCAAGTTCACCCATGATACAGTTTTTGTTGTCCTTGCTTTCATTTATCTTGCTTTATTTTCAGATCTAAACTTTCCACGTTTCCTTTTTTCTGAGTGTTCATCATTCCTCTATTACACAAAAGTTTACTGACTCCTACATGGTAAGGAAGGAAGTAGCTAAGAACCACTGTATTTTTTTTTTTTTTATTTTTGCAGTACTGGGGCTTGAACTCAGGGCCTTCACCTTGAGCCACTCCACCAGCCTTATTTTTGTGAAAGATTTTTTTGAGATAAGGTCTCATGAATTATTTCCCCGGGCTAGCTTTGAACCATGATCCTCCTGATCTCTGCCTCTTGAGTAGCTAGGATTACAGGTGTGATCCACTGGCACCCAGCAATGGCTTGTTTTAAGAAACCATATTTAACTGGGAGAATGAAGTTCCAATGAGTAATGGGCTCATCCATGGAACTATTAATTCAGAGATAAATATTTAAATATGCTATATAAAATTTAACAATATACCTCTAAAGCAAATATATATATATATATATATATATATATATATATATATATATATATTTCTTAAAAAGCAGGAAAATTGGTCTGGGCCCCTGTGCCTCAGGTTTATAATCCTAGCCACTCAAGAAGCAGAGATCAGGAGGACCTCAGTTTGAAGCCAGCCTAGGCAAATAGTTTGTGATGACCATATCTGGAAAAAAATCCATCAGAGAAAAGGACTGGTGGGTGGCTCAAGAGGTAAGAATGCCTGACTAGCAAGCCTGAGGCCCTGTGTTCTAACCTCAGTACCCCTATAAAAAGAAAGAAAAAAAAGGGAAAAATCCCTTTCCCTTAAAGAAAAAAAGTAGCTCACCTTTTCAACTACTATCTAACTGTTGGTCACTGTACAATTATGGCAAGATGTTGAGAGACTTGACATTTATTTGCTCTTCTTCCATGCTGGGGTTCAAACCAAGAGCCTCCTGCATGCTAGGCAAGTGCTCTTGCACTGAATCACACTGCTAGCCTCCTTGGAGCCTTGTTATCTTCAAGTTACCATCAGTCTTAAAGATTCCATTACCCTGGTGAGGTATTTGTATCCTAGAAGCAGATTAATGAATTGTTTGATTTTATAATGATTACGTGAAGATAGAAAAAAAAAGAAAGAAAGCAAGGAAGAAAAATGGGCAACCTCATTCATAGAAAAAATAATGTTTAATTGCTCATTTTGTTCTGTAGTGATCTGAGCACTTGTGTTATTACAATAAAGAAAAAATGAAATGATTGTGATATAGAAAATATTAAT
The DNA here is from genome assembly GCF_047511655.1 of Castor canadensis. NCBI lineage: Eukaryota > Metazoa > Chordata > Mammalia > Rodentia > Castoridae > Castor > Castor canadensis. Next base: position 129,335,443 of record NC_133393.1, on the reverse strand, counting down.
TATTTTCAGTATTAGTGGTTAATGTTTTCAGGATTATCCTTTCAGAGATTTGAATGAGTAGAGAAGGGCTGCAATGTTTAAAGGGAAGAATCCCTTGTCATCTTATTATGTAAACAATGTTTACTACAAGCAAGCATTTTTTTTCTAAATTGGACTGTTTGACTGATTTTCTTTCAATAAGACATGTCTGGTAAAGTTGAAAAATGTCCAAAATTTTAAACAATTCTTTCAAAGATAAGAACTAACAACTTGGAAACAAAAATTGATTCATTATTCTATGGGAAGACTTAGGACTTTCTGGAACATGCATTGACTACTTTAGTCCCTAGTTCTAAGTCATCAGAGTAATATTAAAATGTGCTTTCTAGAGCACAGGGAACTGTGAAAGTAAACAAGAATTCTCTTAAGAGAGTGATAGAACTGACCTGCAGATTTTGTTTCAACTTAGTTTGTAATCTTAATCAGTATTTTATGATACCTGTATCAGTTCTTCTTTGTACTCATCAGACATAAAACAATTCACTCAATAATAACATTAATTAAAAAAATAGGAAAATATAGTATTCAAAAATTAACAAATCTAAGGGCTGGCAGAGTGACTCAAGTGGTAGAGTGCCTGCCTAGCAAGCATGAGGCCCTGAGATTAAACCCCAGTACCACAAAAAAATAATTAACAAATCTGAAGACTATCTTAATATAATAAACCTAAAATATCACTCACTCTTTCTAAAAATTTTTTAAGTGATACATAAAAATATAAAAGTTGTGAATATTATTGGAATACTATGTGATGTTTTGATACATGTCTGTATTGAGCAATGTTTAAATCAGGTTAAACATATCTACCTCCTCAAACATTTATAATATTTATGGTAAAACTTTATCAATCCTTTCTTCTAACTTTTTGAAATATACAGCACATTATTATTGCCTATAATTACCCATCTATGCAGTAGCAAACACAAGGTGTTAATCCAACAGCAACTTCATAGCCACTGATCACGTTCACTCACCACCCCCACCTTCCCCATCCTCTAATAACCACCATTCAAATCTCCATTTGTAGGGGATCAACACTTTTTATATTCTACATATGTGTGAGAAAATGTGGTACTATCTCTCTGTTCCTGACTTATATCACTTAACATAATGATCAGCATTTCATTATTTTTAATGGCTGAATAATACTCCATCACATATATATGCACAAACACTTCCTCCATCCATCTGTCAGTTGATGGACACTAGACAAATGAAATTAAATTTAAAAACTTCTGCAAGGCAAAGAAAACAATCAATACAGTTTAGAGACAGCCTATAGAATGAGAGAACATATTATCAAGCTATTCATCTGACAAGGGGTTGATATCCAGAATGTATAAGGAACTCCAAACACTTAGTAGCAAAAAATACCCAAGTAAGCCAGTTTAAAATTGGACAATAGATATTAAGAGACATTTTTCAGAATAGGATATATAAATGGACAGCAGATACATAAAAAATGCTAAACATCACTAATCATCAGGAAAGGCAAATCAAAACCTTTCCTGAGATTACCATCTCACCCCAGTAAAAATGGCTATTGTCAAAAAAGTAAAGATAACAAGTGCTGGTGAGGGTGTGGATTAAATGGAACCCTTACACATTGTTGGTGGGAATTAGTATAGCCTGCATGGTGTGCAGGTTCCTCAAAAATATTAAAATTGGATCCTGTGATCCAGAAATCCCAGTACTGTGTGTGTGTGTGTGTGTGTGTGTGTGTGTGTGTGTGTGAGTGTGTGTATCCAAAGGATATGAAAACGCCATGTCAAGTAGACAGCTATACTTCCATGTCATTGCAGCATATTCACAGTAGTCAAGAAATGAAAACAAAAACAAGTGAAAGTGTCCAGCAAGTGATGAATGTAACTCATTCTTGTCAAGTCTTTTTAATGTCCTGGTAATGTTCTTGATTCTGCTCTATTTTATATGCTTGGTATCTTGAAGGAAGATATTTTCTCCTACTTGTGTGATCTAGCTCAGCCATTCATTTTTGTATGGTGTCACCAGGTAGCATACCTTGGTAAAGAACTTCATCTCATTGCTGAAATATAAATCAGCCCTGAAAACACAAATAAGTATCAGCATTGTCTTTTGTCTGTTTTCCAAAATTAAAGTAACACATCGATATCTTTCTTATATTCAAGTTTAAAAATAATTTAAATAACTTTAAAAATCATACACTAGTGAAAGAGCCTGTGTTAGGCTATTTAAAACCTCTGAACTCAAATCCTGCTTCACTGTTTCCTAGCAATAACTGTGAAATGTTGAAATTTTGTTTCCTCATTTGATGAATGGGAATATATCTAACTCTACTACTTAAGAGTAGAAAATACATGTTAACATTTTTATCATAGTAACTTTTATATTGCGTTCACTATTTCAGACAAAAATCAGCCCACAACTTAAGGCTATTTCTGACATTTTTTTAATTTTCTTTTTGAAATTGAACTTTATTGGTATAAAGCTTATTAAACTTTATGCGAGATACCACCTTCTCTCTCCTCTCTCTTAAAGTAGGACATACCATCTCCAAATATAAATAGATAACAATTTTTAAAATTACATAATTTTCCATCAATTTGGTATTTTCAAAGCCAACATCCCTTTGAACAAAATTGGTTTGGTTGAGTTGAGAAAAATTAAGTATTTGGCTATTTTACAATAATAAATGATTCAAAGTTCACATACTTAATCCTCTAGAAATGGTACCAGAAGATGGAACCATTTCTAAAGGGTTCCATCTTATATGATTTTGTTATATAAAATCATTAGTAATAACAACTGGTTCCCAAAATATATCTCTTATTGCAAAGGATATTTTCACTTTAAAAACACAAGTATTAGTTTTAAAATTATGTAAAGTTAGGTTTTTTAAGTCACTTTGCTTGAACTGGTGAAAATTTTATCAGTGGTTACTAGTTGGGACATATTACACTACAGCTTGTTGTTGGGAAAACTGGTTTGCTAGAAGCAGACCTTACAAAAGAGATAAATGTGCTGGGTGCTGGTGGCTCACACATGTAATCCTAGCTACTCAGGAGGCAGAGATCAGGAGGATGATGATTCAAAGCCAGCCCAGGCAAATAGTTCAGTGAGACTCTATGTTGAAAAAACCCTTCACAAAAAAGAGTAGTGGAGTGGCTCAAAGTGTAGGCCCTGAGTTCAAGCCCCAGTACTGCCAAAAAAAAAAAAAAAAAAAAAAGAAATGAACTATTAAACTTCTATGAAATCAATCCAGAAAATAAATCAGGGCTATTTTGCAGAGATCTGGGCAGAATGCTCCATATGCTGCATGCTCAGTTGTTTTCATAGTTTGTCTGGCTCTGCAGCAACAGCAATGTGGAGTATCTCATGTTCAGAGTTTCAGATGCATCAATGGAGTTTCTGCACAACACACTACAGGAAGGATGCTGTGCACAGGGTTGTACAACTTTGGACTGGGTAGAGGTGGAGTGTGGGCAATCCTTAGGTAAAGCAAGAATAATGCTCAGTTGTGACCCAAGTAACCAAGACTTCTCACTCAAGGGGTTAATGATGAGGAGAAGAAAGAGAGGAGTCATAGAAGGACAAAGGAATTGTGTGTCTCCTTGACCTGCCTGAGAACTGACATAGCCCTGGTTCCTTTCTTGGCCCCAGGAGGGAGAGTGAGGCAGCTGTGTGGGATCAATGCATTTGTTAAACTGCAGCTGTGATACATTCTCCTTTGGAAGACATCCTGGCTCCAGGGGACAGGATAGAAATAGGTTAGCTGGAACAGCAATTCCCTGGGTGAAAGAGAGAGAAAAAAAAAAATAGATGCTCTCATCTTAACTTTCCTCTTGAAAAGGACAGCAAGAAGATTATATATTTCCCCCAAAATAAAGATAAAGAAATTGAAACAGTATGCAATCAAGTCTTAATAAAAGGAAAAAGTCTTGTAGCAACTAGATTGTTGCACTCAAGATTTAGTTGTCTTCAGACTCTTTTGAAACAACTGCTGCTTGTCTACTTTTGTGCTTTCACTGTAATCTATAATAATCAATTGCGTACACATGTATATAATTATGTAATATCTTTTAATTACCTCTTTTTAGATCTACTTTCTCCACCAGAAGGAAAGTGTGATGATAATATAACTTTGTAAGCTCTCTACTCAAGAAAGTGCCTTATACTTGGTGGGCTCTTAAAAATTGATAAATAATTGGTGAAAATACAAGGGAACATTTAAATAGCTTGGTGCTTGGATAAATATTCTGTGTTATTCTTGACACCAAGCTGGAAACAGAAGTAAACATGACTGACTAGAAACTTGATGTCATGGAACTGCAGTGCAGCTTGACATCTTCCCTTTGAAGTTATCCATAAAACCAGGAAGCACAAAACTTCCTCCAGTTTGTTTGGAAAAAGGACAGAAGGAAGGGTTAAAATCTTCTGTTTCTTAATCCTAGTATAACTAATATTGCAGTCTGATTGCCATTTTTAAGATGGAAAGAAGGAGACACTCTGACTAAAGCAGGAAGGTTTCTGTTGGGCCTGAGAATCCTAATTGTTATTTTGGTGATTTGCCAAACCTGAAGGAAATGTATCATCACTGACTAAATAATAAATTAAAGACAGAATTATAAAAAAATATATAAATTTCTTGAAATCAACAGAATTAATCTTAGAGTCTGGCCCCTGCCACATGGCAGGAAAAAAAGCACGATGTTTTAGGACAACCTGGCTTTTGTCCAACACGATATTTACCAGATTGGGGACATTTACTAGCAGAACAATGCTATTCAACACTGGGACAACCAGAAAGGGGGAGTAAAGTTCATTTCCAGAATGAGTACCAGAAACGATTTTCTGGTAACATTTAAAGTAGAGTTTTATTTACTTTAATAAATAACCATGTTTTAAAGACAATAAAGCTCCTTTTACACAATGTGAGACAACAATTCTATTTAAAGCTGTAAAAATGCAATAAATAATTCTTTACATGACTTTCCATTATAGTACATCATGGTTGAAGCAGGCTTTACTTGGCTAATTGATATTTTAAATGCTTAATATCTTATTACTACATTGTTTTAGGAAGAACCATAATTAATCTGATTGATATTGATTAACTCATATTAATGAGATATAATTAAAGACAGTATTTTTTCAATTTATTTATTTCAAAGTTTAACAATGTAAGGGTAAAATAATTGCCTCCATAGAATAGCATCCACTTTTATACTCATAAGCTTCATTTTTGTTCTAAGAGACGATTTCTAGTCATCAAAAGTAATCCTTGACTCCCATGTATTACTACCTCAGTCCATTTCAGACTCAATATTTCCAGATGTGGAAATAGAGGCTAAGTGATGCTAACTTGGGTTCGGGTCATCTCTAGCTAGTGGCTACATTGATTTTAACCTTGGTCATGCTGAGTCTGAAGATGCATAATCAAAGACTGATTTTATATAGATGTGCAAAAAATTGCAACATTTTCTACCATGCTATAGAGTTAAATTGAGTAGGAACAGATTTTTGGGTTTTTTTTTTTGTTTTTGGCTGTGGGTTCCAGTCATTTGTGGGGAAGCATGTGTTAACTAAACCAAAGGCTTCCTACCCAATGGTGAAACTTTGTAGAAAAACTTTCCAAAGGCCCAAGACCTGGAGCAATGACTGTGACTATAACACTAGGAAATGATTGACAAGGAAAAACAACCCATGACCAAGATCTTTACATGAAAAATATGCATTTGACATAACTGCAGAACAGATTTTTCTTTAGGATAATATGCATTGCAAGTATAATGTACAGAATAACAAACTTACATACGAGTAATCAACAAGATGATTAGATGCACATTCTTTCTTTATCTTATTAATAGTAACTATAGGTAGCAGTAATTCAAACTCTGCTATATGTATATTTATTACATACTCTTAAAAGTTATATTCAGGACACAGGGAAAATGAGATACAGAGACTACACAGCTTGCTTTGTGGTCTTAACAGTCAAAAAGAGGAACCAGCATTGAAATTAGCGTAGTAATCTTATGAAAAGAAGTTATGGACTCTAGAGTGGAGATTGAAGGGATCATAGTTCCAGGCCAACTCAGGCAAAAATTAGTCCAACTCCATCTCAAGAAAGGTGTGATGGAATACCTCCGTAATCTCAGCCACATGGATGACTATAGGTAGGAGAATTGCAGTCCAAGGCTAATTCCAAGCAAAAATGCAAATGCAAGATGTTATTCAGAAATAAAGCAAAAAAAGGCTGGGGCTGACTCATGTGGTAGAGCACTTGGTTGGCAAGCATGAGGCCCTGAGTTCAAATTTTAGTACTGCCTCCCCAAAAGAAAGTTATAAAAGCATCTTTAAATATGCAAATTCTATAAAATAAGAGCTTTGTGTACCCACCAAAGAGCTTCAGTAAGTATCAACAAATCTTATTATTTTCTTATATGTCACCACCTGCTTTTCTTCCATCTAAGTTTGAAGCAAATTCCGGATATCATATATTTTATCCTATAAGTCAATATATTTTTCTGAAACAATAATCATTTTAAGTAAAAAAATCATAACTAGCTCATTCATAGAATTTATCATAACTCCTTAATAGTCAACACTAAATCAATGCACACATTTCCAATAATATCACAAATATTCAAATGCTTATTTACAGTTATTTATGTGAACTGGAATGCAATTGCAGTAGACACATCACATTTTGTGTGTGTGCTGCTTGAATTTGAACCTAATGTCTACTACACACCTAGAGTCCACAATGCATTTTTAAGTACTTCTTTTTATTCTCATTTTCAGCTTTTATTTCTTAAATTTTATTTACAAACCATTCTATTAAAGTTGTTTTGCATATGAACACCCTTTGTTTTCAATTTTAGTACAAAGCATGACTAGCTTCCCACAGGCACCCTTTTTTTCCTCTTGGCTTTTGGAGGTCCTTAGCAAGTGCTTGAAAAGCAGTCTACTTCTAGTGTTTTTTTTTAATTGATTTCATTTTTTATTTTATTATTGTTGTACTGGGGGTACATTGTGACATTTTCAAAAGTTCTTACAATATATCATAGTTGATTTCACCCTATATCTTTTAAAAACTATAGTTTCCCCAAGTGCTGATGGCTCACACCTGTTATACTAGTTACTTGGGAGGCTGAAATTGGGGGTATCTTGGTTGGAAGCCTACCTGGATAAGTAGTTTGTGATGCCCCATCTCCAAAATAACCAGAGCAAAATGGACGGAGGTGTGACTCAAGCAATAGAATGCCTGCTTTGTAAGTGGAAAGCCCTGACTTCAAACCCTAGTACCACCAAAAAAAAAAAAAAAAAACCCAAATCACAACAGCAGTAAAACCACTATAGTTTCATTAACATTCCTTCATTTTCCCTTGAAATTTATTTGTTAAAGAAATTGAGATTTTTGGTTGGATCAATCACTCCTGTGAACTTGAGCATGGGTTTTTCGTTTTTTTTTGTTTTTTGACTTGCTTTTGTCAAGTGGAAGTTAGATGTAGAGGCTTAATAAGATTCAGAATTGTGTGGTTTTTTGATAATACAAATCCACAAATGGAGATTTGTTTTGTCTAGAGGCTTATAATTGATCGTCCCCCAGGAAAAATACATACTTTGCAAATAAATTATTATTTCATGCAGTACAGAAAAGAGCCTTCTTCAGACCCATATGTGATAAAATGCATCAAAATAAAGAAAAGAGAGCAATTTCACATACAGATGATAAATGGCATACTTAATGGTAGCATTCATTTAAGAATAGATAATTAGATAAACAAAACTATAATCTTGGTAGACAGTTAATCCTAATATTTCCAAGGGGAAAAAATGTCCAGTAAAAGCAGGGTGGAAAGAGGTTTTATAAGAAACCATGGCAGATTTTTGTACCACTGACAGCAAGGCAGCCTGAGTTTTAAATGAATCAATCAGCAAGATTCCTGTGTAAAGGTAGTCAGAGCATCACTGTGAGAAACAAGCAGCGTCTCTGCTTACCCTGAACTTGCAGAAAACAAACAAACAGCAGCCCTCTAAAATTACAAGGCAGTAGATCATAAGCTTGTAAGTCTGTATCTCTAATGAACTTGGAGGTTGGAGCTCATTATTATCTGAGGTAGTGAGGGTGGGAAGTTAGAAGGGAGGATAGCAGGTAAACTTCAAAGTATTGCTAGAATAGAAGTGGGAGGAAATGACTGGGTGAGACTTTCCATAAAAGGTACATTGTGTGGATAAAAATGAGTGACTAAGAATGAGCATAATGTGATCACAGGAATAGATGTAGAATAGCATTTTTTAAATATCCAAATGGTCATGTGTGTAAGTGCATGCCAGAAACTTCTGGGACACTTCAGTAACTTCTCTGGATTTCTCTTTCTTTACCTGTGCAAAAAGGGGATCAGGTTCCCCAATTAGAAGTTTTTCAACTTGGGGGACATATAGATTGAACAATCTATTTCTCAATAAGATTAAAATCAAGCCTAAAAATAGTAGAAACCTGCCATAAATATCATTTTTAAGAGAAAGTGTATTTAAAAGTAGGAAAGGAGGTAGGGGCAAGGAATGGCCTCTGGAGTGTGTATGTGTGTGTGTGTGTGTGTGTGTGTGTGTGTGTTACTTTATATTAAAACTAACCAGATTACCCTTATGCTTATATAGTCTATTAACATTTCATCATGGAGTCCAACAGTGAAATATGGACTAGCTGATATGTGACAGTCTTCCCTTTTGTGACATTCTAAGTACTCATCAACTGGGGTAATTTTTCCTTTCAACTTTGCCTGTAACTTTGAATGTGCTAGATAACAGCCAAACACTTGTCCAGTCTTTAAATGTTAGTCATTTTATTGGATCTGAGGCCTGAATCTTATTGGTGATACAGATGGGTATGATAGGAAAAACTCATATTGGAGGCCAGGAAACTTATCTTCCAGCCACATTCATCACTCTTAGACGGAAGAGTTTGTTGTCACCATGAAACCTTTTCTAAAAATCATCTGGAAAAGAAAGTTACCATGCTGTTTTATTTGTCCGTCTAGGTGCTATGAAATAATATAACATATTTTTAATTTTAAAAATAATCTAGAAAGCTATTTAAATATAAATTATTAATAATAGAACACTGATGTGTGAAATCAATAAAGGGATATGAATGTATTAGAAATTCAGGGCAGGTTTTAGTAGTATAATTTTGATCATTAAGATAGCTCTCCAAGAACTAAACTTCAAAAATCACAAGTCTGAAGATGGTATATTGATGCTAAATCTTCAGAACTAAAGTGTAAAATTCACTTTAAGCAGTTTCTGCTACTAAAAAATTCAAAGATGATAATATAATCAAAATTGTCAACCATCTAGACACATCCTTCTTTCTCTTCACACCTGAAATTTTTTTTGCAACATGGCATGGACCAAATATTAAGGGACTCATTATATACTGGTGAATTTAAGCCCACCAGTATATAAAAGTAAGCATAGTGAAAATTAAGACATTGATTTAAAAAAAACAAGTAATAATGAGATGTGGGCAGTAACTACATTCCAAATGAGAGGAAATTTTGTCTTTTCTTGGTTGGATCACACTAATTATCAAAGACTTGGCAGAAGTCTACCCCCTCTAATTGCATATAATTAGTAAATTGACATTTCTGAAAATGGCAGTGATTATGATTACATGGTGCCATTAAATATCCTCCTACAAGGTAGCTGTTCTGGTAGTTTAGTCTTTACTGCTGAAAACATTTCATTCTTGCTATTTTCATGGGAACTTTCTTGTAATTAAGTCTACACTTATGTAGCATCTTGATGGAAGCTTGGAAATACAAGAATTTTTATATTGAAATTTATGAAGAGAGTAGTCACTGAATTATTGACCAGATTTTCACCACTATCATTAGAGCAGTGATTTGTGAAAATTTAGATATAAATGATTTTAGATATGCTTTACATAATTTTCATGAAAGAAATGAAAGTAGATGAACTATGGTTCCCATGTGGTATATGAATTTATGCTTATTAAAGACTCAAAACTGGAAAAATATCTTCTCAATATAGTAGGTATTATATCTTACTATAATTTTATTTTGAATTGGGTGGATTCCATTTCCATGTGGGTAACTTCTGTGTGCTCCTACTATAATTCCCAACTTCTAATAAATTGAGAGTGCCAAGGAAGACTTCAATAAAACATTGTCATAAAAATGAAAAATGATTTTTAATACTCCAAGTTTAATATGATGGATACCTTGCTCCTATCAAAGACTGCAAAACATTTAAGATTTGGGTTATAATCTTAAAATCTAGAAATTATCATGTTAATTTGAGCTAATAGAATATAAAATTTTTACTTCACATCTCACATCATTTTGAATCAAACCCAATGGAAGAAAAATGAAAGTTTTCATTTAATATTTTTCTCCATTGTGAACATTCATCAGCATTTATTCAAAATGGCATATCTTTTGAGTGAAACTGGTTCAATGACTAGTGAAATATATTTATAATATTGAGGGTTATTTGGTTGTTCAATGTATTTACCTTTGTAAACTAAAACCAATAACTCTGTTAGTAAGACCTAAATCTATAACACAAAAGTAAAGCTTCATAAACTTAATTTTACAGAAGTTAGGGTAGCATATTTTTCTTATTTTATTCCATTTAGCCAGAAACCTATTAGTCATAAAATATCAATTAAATATGACATTGTTCTAGTTTAGAATGGAAGGAATTATTCTCCCAAAGGTTTGAATACATTTTCAAGTGGTTCACACAATTTGGTTACACGTTTATATAACATTAAGTTCAAATATAGGTCTGTTACAGTGTTAGATTTATCATAGAAGCTTTACAACTTGTGATTTTTGACTAAAGTATTTGTCTATTGATGAATTATTTATGTCAAAATGTATAGATTTACAAATGACTCCCTATAAATTACTCCTGCTAAGTACTTATTATACAAACAATGGGATAAAACATAGTGTGGACTGAATCACACCCTAAAGGAAATAATTTTCCCCCTGCATAGAAGAGTAATTATATAGGGAAAACATAATGTTCAGTTTTTGACTAAGAAAGTAATCTTTCAGTTGGTTGGAAAAGATAGAGCAAACATTTTAAATTACAATAATTGATGTAATTCTTGGAAGAAAAAATATGCTGATAAAACTGTCATTGTAACTTTAATTTCTTTGTACATACGTTCTTTAAAAGCAGAGTGTGGAGGCCCATGTCTGTAACCCCTCCACTCTGGAGATGGAGGAGGGAGAATCACAAATTTGAGGTCAGCCTGGGTTACAGAGTGATACCCTGCTTCAAAATACATTCTTTGCAATTCTGTAGTCACGTATTCCTTTTTACTGAGCGCACATTCCTTTCCTCTCATGCTAGGTTTGGACGCAGTGCCCAGGAACCTTCCCCCTGACACAACACTGCTGGACCTACAAAACAACAAAATAACAGAAATCAAAGAGGACGACTTTAAGAACCTGAATAACCTTCATGTAAGAAATATTTATTTATTTATTTATTTAGTCATAATAAGATGTAACGCAAAGTATTTTTCAAAACAAAACCTAGGTAAGGCCAAAGGTGTTTGTGGTAGTAAACGAGCACGTGTCTATTAAATTTCTTCTTAATGATGGAGGATGAAGTGTCATATTAACTAATCACTAAAACTTGTCCAACGTTCCTACATATCCTCCACATGCCTTTAGTATGTGCTTCAAAAAAAACCCTACATATCTTAATCCCCTTCCATGTTTCATGAATACACTATTCATCTTCTCAATTAAGCTGTACTTCAGTAGTGGGATAAAACTCAAAACACATGCATTTTTTTTTTTTTTACTTTTTAAAAAATATCTATCTTGATATCATTTCATTTCTTTTGTTTTCTTTCATTCAGTCTCTAAGAGAGGCATGAATAACCTAAATTCTCTTGGTACCAAGAGAAAAAGCAATAATCATCCATACATTATTTAATAAACATAATTCTACAGCACATGTATGTTGCTATATATGTCTATGCATATATATATATATATATATATTATACATTTCTTACTTTGTCTTTAGGATTTTGCACACTGCATCCTTAGTTGTGTTACCACTTATCTTTACCCAGCTGAGTTAATATCCCAATAACATCCAATTTGCTGGGCAGGAGTCTGTCATAAAAGAGATGGCACGTTGAAAAGGGTTTCATGGAGGATGCTTAACAGAAGGGACTGTGTGTAAATGGGCATAGAAACTAACAAGGCATTGTAAAACATGCAGACCCACAAGGCCTCAGGACCTGAAGGAACGAGGGGAAAGTCAAAGACCCAAGGAGAGGTGATCCTGCCTCATAATTTCCTGCAAATGTCTCTTATGGCTGAACCTTCTTACAGGCTGTAAAATGAGAACATTGAGTTGATGCAGGGGTCAGCTTCCCAGGACACACAGAACAGAGTGAACATAAATGTAGATGGGAGAGGATATACTGTAAGTAGAGGTCCAAATCAATCAAATATAGTTAAACCTTCTACAGCAATCTTCTGTAAAAGAAAATGCATTGTCTGTTGATATAGGGCACCAGAACCACTGTGAAGTTTGTTACTTAGTCTAGTAACTCTGTACCTGTGGGGTGAGTATGATGATTCTGTGGTTTCCCCTGAGAATATCAGTGCACATTTAGTATAAATAAGTCATGCAATAAAGTCCAAAAGGGATGTGATGGTAACTGCTAGGCTACTCTTAAAGTGTCAGGTATGGTATTTGGCAAGGCTTGTTAGGAATGACATTGCAGAGCTTCTACAGAAGGGTGACCATGGGGATAAAGGATTGGAAATCATGTGTTATAGGCACAATTGATGGAGATGTGGATATCTAAGTTGAATGAAGAGCTGAATGACTTATTTGAAGGCCATGATGGAGAAGAGGAATTATATTTACTTGCTTTAACTACGAGATGATAGAATTATCTTAGAGAAAAGAAAAAAGTTTCAGGGAAATTAATTTTGTTGAACATTAAAAATGCAATTTAGCTGGGGGTTGGTGGCTCATACCTGTAGTCCTAGCTAATTGGGATGCTAATATTGGAAGGATTGTGCCTCAAGGTCAACCTGGGGAAATCGTTCTGGAGACCTCATTTCCAAAATAAGCAGAGCAAAATGAACTGGAAGTGTGGCTTTGCAAGAATATAGCCCTGAGTTCGAACCCCAGTCCCACAAAAAATGAAATGCAATTTAAAGTGTTAGAATTTTCAAAAAATGAGATATGGTACCTATCTATGGAGATAATAACAGTTTTAAAATAATGACTGTCATAGAAATATGTTTGTAAGATTGAGAGCAGGAACAGTGAATTCTAATTTAAAATTCATTTATTTATTGTAGTTATTATAGATAAAAATTGAGGATATATGTAGTAAAATAGTCAAAATGTGGTAAAATAAGAACATGAAATAAATCACCTGACTGATACATATTAGAATAAGAAATTTAGATACAGGGGCAATAACAAAATATAAAATAGAATAAACTAGCCTGAATCTATTACACAATTAATATACTCAAGATAATATTTAGTTATGAACTTCCTGACAGCCAAGATCAGAAAAGCAAAAAACAATTATCTTTAGGAGAATATATATCAGATTTTTTAAAGGACCCAAATATATTCCCTAAGACTTTCAGATTCTATATTGAATATGCTAATAAAATAAAATCATTTTAAACACAACTATTAAAAATATTCCACATATTAAACAAGATAAGCCATGCTCAGAAAGCCAAATATCAAACAGTACATGTTGTTCCTCATTCTTGAATCTATAAGTAAAATGTTGATTATAGTAATAGTGGAACACGAATATAAAAGGAAGATTGTGGGGGAGGAGCAGTGGGAGAGAAGAATGAAAAAGGAAAGAATATTGAGGAGTGAAGAGGATAGAAGTACATTATACATACAAAGAGAGCATAATGAAACACATCAAACTGTTTGGAAAAGGGGGTAGGACGAAGGGGGTAAGGGAATATAAGGGGGTTAACTTGTTCAAGTATACTATGCACATCTAGGACATTATCACAATGAAATTTCCTCATACTATTAATGTATGCTAATTGAAAAGTAAAATTTGAAAACTTAAAAAATAGTTTTAAAAGACAATAGCATAAAATAAAGTGCTATGGCCAATTTTTTTTGATGTGCCCAATAATATAAACACAATATGGTATAAGTAGTGAATGTTTAGAGAAAAATCAGACACCATCATCTAACATCTTAGATGTTCTGAGAAAACATGGAACAAAAGAGCTTTAGAGGATTAGCAGAATTTGGAAAGGCAGAGAAAAAAGGGGTTTCTATGCAAGAGAAAAACAAAGGCAGAAGAAAACAGCAACAGACAGTAAATTACCAGCTGCCGGAGTGAAAGATACAAGTTTCAAAACAATGGCGAAAATGGCCTGCGTTAGCCCAAAGTTTGAGCCCGTGGTCCATTTGCAATGATAGGATGCAGGCGATGGACCTCACTCACCACCATCTGTGCATGCATCTTAAGGTTTCACTGGGAGTAAGTTGATGTTGAAACCAAGGCTTGTCAGTGACTAAGCTGCCACTGAAATAAGTTTAACAGGCAACAATGAAGAGTGAATATCATTAATTTCGAGAAACTAAAATAGCTTTAAAATTACATTTTATTTTCATAACTTTATCCTAAAGTTCCTTTTTTTAAAAGGAAGTTTTCTTACTTTAACCTCAACTTCCTAGATATTTAAGTGTAATCTGAATAATGTTTTAAAACTCTTTATATCCTTAAGCAAGGGAATCTAGTTTCTATGGCGTTCTTTTTAAATCAGTCTGGGTAGTAATGTGTCCTTTCTTTTCCCAAGTCTCCCTCTAAGTGTGTTTTTAAGCAGCCATCATCTTGGTGATCCCTCTCTTTCTACTTCAAAGTGTACATCGGAAGAAGAGAAAGAGTTTATTAGAGCTTCTGACGATGCAGAGGATGTTAAATAGCTATTTTTCTCTTACTCTTTCATTCATGATCTTTTTCCATCCTTGTTATTATGCAAACAAACATCATAATTTCAACTAGGAAAGCTGTACTTGAAGAAAGGAGGAGAGAAACAAACATTCAGCTAGTATTAAAATAGAATTTAACAGAAAACAAAGGGTTCCTTTATTTTTCAATAATTGTATTCTTTTACAACTTTGTGGTTTATTACATGTGAGTTTTATATAGATAGTAGAAAAATTATATAATTGTTTCATAAAATAATGGAAAATGAAGTGTAGCAATGCTAGCATTTGATATATTTCTTTTGGATTAAAACAGAATAAATCTACTAAGGAAGTATTTTTAAACTTAAAAATCAAGAAAAATAGTCAACAATTGAATAATAGCAAATACTTGCTTAGCAATTGCTGTATATGAAGTATGTTCTTAGTATACATATATATGTACTGACATATATATAGTATATATTAACTTATATATATAACATTTAATTCTCCTAACTATTCTTATTCTTACGCATTATACCATCTTAATATCCTATTAACACAGACAAGGAAAAAGGCAGAGAAAGGTTAGTTGCTTTCTCATAGCCACACAGAAGAGGCTGGGTTTAGAAACTCAGGACAGGTCTGCTTGAACATTGCACTAATAATTTCCTACAAATATGAGAGTAACCAAAAATACCCTTAGGGCAATTCCTGGTATGTAAGCCCTACATAAGAGACTTGAGGGAAAATCTACACAATGCTAAAGATCAGATTTCAACATTTAACCTAAAATGAACCAGGTTTTTCAGAACACATTTTATAATTTAACCACATCAGGTTTCAAAATTTCCCAACATGAAAATTTCCTTTGCATTTTCACTAATTTTCTGTCATTGTGTGTGTCTAATAATGATGAAGTTGCCCCACTCTTTGCTCCTCTGGTTCTGACTTTTACTGATTTTCCTTGTCACTGCCAATTTTTGATAACCTAAGTCAACATGAGTATTGGAATTTTCTGTAATGTTCATTAGAATTTCTTAAAATTTTGTATTAAAAAGCATTGTATATGTCAGAATTAAATATTAAAAAAAGTTGTAGTTCATCAAAAATGTGCACTACATGAGGATATGTATGAATTAATTGACCAGGTATTCAGAAAACATCCCTGCTATACCTGAGACTGAAAATTATCACAGTCCTAATACTACAATTAGTTTTTGCATTCTCATGCATGCAAAAATGAGTACTTCAATTGAAAGTGCAAAATTCTTAGATCTTGATAAAATTATCTTAAATTCCTTAAGAAAAGTTGATAAAATTGATTTAAGAAACACGGTGAGGTTCTGTTAGAACATATAGAAACAGAATAAAGTAGTCCATGGTTTAGCAATGGGAGGGGCATAAGATTAATGAATTAGAGGTAATTTCTTAAATTAGAACTCAGACAAAAATCAGAAAATTACCAAAAGCATTAGTGTATTTGTTATAAAAGGAAAAATGCCAAGAAGATGAACATTTTAAGATTCTTTATGTCATACTAAATACATATTTATTTTCTAAGCCAATTATTAAATGTGATAAAATGAGAAGGATTTATGATCAGGAAATATCATCTGTCTTTAAAAGTACAATAAATAGAAAATCAAAGAATAATTGTTTAATTTTTCAAGAGATAAGGAAATGCAAAACAAAACAATGAGCTACAACAGAAGTGATATTAATTTGGCAAAGACTTGAAAAAAGATATAAAATTTTGTGAGGCTACAGTAAACTTTAAGTCACTTATATCCTGGCAGTAGTATAAAGTGGACTAGGACTTTTGTAGTGGAATCTGTGATAAAAGTCAGTGAAGATGGACCTTAGGTGGAAAAGCTGACTAAGACAAGTTCATTGACGACACTGTTTGTATCATGGGTCATTCCAGTAATTTCAGCCTTCAGGATTATTTGTTGTTAAAATTATATAGCATACATATGCATACATATGCACACATAAACATATAGTAAAAAATCACATCTGCTTCCTTTTTTAAATTTCTTACAATTTTCCAAATTTCTCTTTCAGTTATAGGAGTGGAATAAATAGACTATATACTTAGTTTACGCACACACTCACACAGATACACACACACACACAGAAATACAGAGGATTTTTTCTATTTAAGGAAATGTTTCTGTTTGCTTTCTATAGGCATTGATCCTTGTGAACAACAAAATCAGCAAAATCAGCCCTGGGGCGTTCACACCTTTGGTGAAATTGGAGCGACTTTATCTGTCGAAGAATCATCTGAAGGAATTGCCAGAAAAAATGCCCAAAACTCTCCAGGAGCTACGCGTCCATGAGAATGAAATCACCAAAGTGCGAAAATCTGTGTTCAATGGATTGAACCAGATGATTGTCATAGGTACAGATATTTTTATAACTTGAAGATCAGTATGCAAAGTTCACCTTAGGAAGTTTTTTCAAGTAAGCTTTAGCTGCAAAGTGAGTGAGCTGGAACCTATGTGCCTGAGGCTGTATGAATTACAGTAGCAGTCATAGAGAGAAGGAAGTGGTGTTTCTCTTCCTTGATCTCACAGATCTGAGGACATAGAGAAAGGTCCAGGACTGAAGTTACCCTACCACATACACAGTAGACAGATGGAGTTAAGTAGCCCTTAACGAGAGATGTTGTGGCATACCTTTCCATGGTGGAAATTTGTTGTGTTTTGAACATCCATAAATCATTTGCTTTAAATAACATGGTATAATGTTTGACTGTAGATGTGGTTTAAAAAAGGAATTTTGTAATTGCCTTACAAAATGCTACATTAAAATTCTTTTTATATGTTTTTTATTTATTTATATCATACTTGAATTCACCCCCTGCACCATTCTCCTTAGGAAAGTAATGCATAAGGTATTACATAAGTACTAGCTTTAAAGTTAAGTGTTTTGTGGGCAAACATTAAATAATGCTGTTTTGATATTTTATTTTATAAATCTTTTTAGTTATTGATTGATTTTTGAGACAGGACCAGCTTGGAACTCAGAGATATGCCTGCCTTTACTTCCTGTTAGGTGTTAGGATTAAAGGCAGGGATTACAAACAAGTAGCATCACAACTGGCTTTTGTTTGTTTTAATAAGGCAAACTCTCATTCCATTTTGCTCTTGTGAAGAGTATGCTCTTTGGGTCTTCATTTGTCTATCACTCAAGATGCTGCTGATCCAGATTTTTTTCTAGGATCCTTGCTGAAAGGGACACCACTGTGACTTGTATTATCCTAAACATTCCTCTAAAAGCTTTGCTCATATTACATTTGTAGAACTGGGAACCAACCCACTGAAGAGCTCAGGAATTGAAAATGGAGCCTTCCAGGGAATGAAGAAGCTGTCTTATATCCGCATTGCTGATACCAGCATAACTGCCATCCCTCAAGGTGACAGAAACGTCTCCAAAGTGTTTGGAAATATCTGAGTCCAAATGCTCTGATATTTAAGTGACTATGAGAATTTAAATTGTGATCCAAGTGTGAAGTACTATTTCCAGTAAATATAAATTCTCTATTGCTGAAAGTGGTTCTAGTGAGTATATGTGACTACTGAGCCATCCAGGTACATTGTAAAGACCTTATAAAGTCCTTTCTATGATGTGACTTAAGGCAATGGATTTGTATTGTTTAGAAAAAGTAACAGTTATTTAAATGCAGATAGCGCACTTCTCTAGCATATGTAAGGCCCTGGGTTTCATCTTCAGTTCCACAAAATTAAATAAAAGTAAATAAGTAAATAGTGAATAAATGAATAAATATGTGCCTTTGTACTTTGTAAAAAAGGAAAAGAAAAAATGATACGTGGAAGTTATCTCTGCAACTGAGGCAATTTTTAGGTTGAGTCTCTAATCACCTAGGGAATTCTTTCCATTTTAGAACTTTCCGTTCATTGATATTTCAATTAAGGTACCTACCAGTCTTACTTAATTCTGGTGGTTGTACAGTGTAAGTCTTGGAATCCATTTGCTGGCGTTCCAATGGTCATTAATTCACTCAGGGGTTCTCAATTTCTTTATTTGAAAAATGGGAATAATGTTCATATCCACCTCAGTGAATAATCCGAAGAACACCTGGCACATAGGTAAGTAGGGAAATACTGCCTCCTATAATTCATTAAAAATGTTTCAAACATTCACTAGGTTTAGACAGTGTACTCAACACCGGAGACAGACCAGTGAATGGGGGGTTTCCTACCTTTAGCAGCTCAGTAGCTAAAGCAAAGCCAGAAAAATAATCTGGGATCACCACCCAGTCACAGGAAAATCTCATCAGGCTACCAGGTACCCAGGAGGGTACATCAGTCAGTCTTTGTAAATCAGAAAAGGCACTAAAACACCAAAAACCTTGGACCATGATCCTTCTCCTGTCTTCACTCTCAAGTACCCAAGATTTCAGGCATGAGCCACTGTGCCCAAGCTTACAAACATTTAGACTGTATTAGGAATTAAAAGTAATCTAGAGGTGACTTAAAGAATACAGGATGATTATTTTTAAAGAATACAGGATAATTATATGCAAATATTATACCATTTTATGTAATGGACTTGAGCATCAGTAGATTTTGGTATCCATGAGAGTCCTGAACCAATCCTCTGCAGATACTGAGGGACAAGTGTATATATGTACAAACACACACACACACAGAAAAGTATGTATCTACACATATCTTGAAATACTGTGTGTGTGCGTGTGGGTTTGTGTGAATCAGTGTATCTGTGTGTGGAGGGGGTTGTGTGAATCTGTGTATATGTGTGTGTAAGGTTGTGTGAATCTGTGTATATGTGTGTATGTGTGTAAATCCTAAAGAGGCAGGAGGTGAAGCAGCTGGAATTTTTCCCACCAATGTATGCTGCTGCATGACTTTTTTGAGCACAATGTTTCACCAAAATATCCCTCAGCCATACAGCTTATCAAAGCAGTCAGTTTCCCTCCACTTTTTTTAAAACTCTTATCTCCATCCTGTGTGCTCTCTTCTCATCATTTCTGGTTTGCTGTTATTTACCATTGCTTATTCATATAAAAGTTATAAAAAGTACAATTTACTAGGCATTTACCAGTGCCAGGCATCATACCACACTTCTCATGGATTTAAAACATCCCTACATAATAGTATCATCCTTATTTTCTAAAAGAAAAAATTAGGCTTTAAAAGGTGAAGTAGCTGGGTGTAGTGGTTTACACCTGTAATCCTAGGTACTTTTAGGCAAAGATAGGGAGGATTGTAGTTTGAGGCTAGCCCAGGCAAAAAGTTCATAAGATCCTATCTCAGCAAGTAAAACACTGGTCTTGGTGGTACACACAGATTATCCCAGCTGCACAGGAAGTGTTAATAGAAGGATGGTGGTCCAGGCCAGCTGGGTATAAATATGAGAACTTATTCAAAAATAACTAAACTAAAACAGGCCAGGGGTGTGGCTCAAGTAATGGAGTACCTCCTTACAAACACAAGAGCCTGAGTTCAAACCCCAGTACTACCACCACCACCACCAACAAAAAAGTATAGAGGTAAATTGTGACCAAGTTCTTCAAGCTAGGAAGTGGCAGAGCTGAGATGGTTTTGGGCTTAGGTCACAGCTCTGTGACTATTTCACTGTGTTGTCATTCATCTCCTATGCCTAATGAATGAGTCTACCATTCTTAGGCTGGCACTCTCCAGCTTTCTGGTAGAGTAGACATTTTACATACGAAGTACATGAAACAAAGGAATCCTCATTTATTTTATCTTGAAAAAAGGAAAGAGAAAATAAATAAAAGTACCAGAGATCAATATATTTAGGCAAATACCATGTGGCTAAGGGTGATGAGGATCTTTATAAATCTGCCCCTCTGGTGATAGATGTGAGTATTGATGTTCTACAGACATTGCATCTTTAAAAAAATTAAAAAGATCTTTTCATGGTGATAGAAAAGAAAGGATGAGCCTGCAGTTTGCTTTGTTATATACACATTTGCTTTCCTTATTTTAGGAAACATTAAAAAATTTATATTCATTTTTTCTAAGGGAATCCAGTGGTCAAAATTCCTTATTACCAAAGTGGTTGTAATCTGATATTTATTCTTAAGAAAAATTCAATTTTTATTTCATTTCCTCCAGTTAGGAGCATGTTATTTTAACTTCCTATGGCCACCTAACAGCATAGGACGTTCCTCCCCTGAAAAGTGGGTATATTACAACATATATAACTTTGTGCCTCTGTTTCCTTACCAAGACAATGAATTGATTACCAATCATTTGTACATTGAGAGAACTAACGGAATTGAGTTAACAAAAGTGACAAGGTCAAGTTTTGGTACATAACAGATGCACAATAAATAGAAGTGTATTTCTCCTATACTAAACATACTCCCATGAAGAAACATAGTACTTTTAAGTCAAATGTAAACAAAAGTATTACATTAATCAAAAATATTAACATAAAGCAGTGTGATAGAATGAAAATAACTATGCTACCAATAACCAAGACTTTCTGACAAGCCCCTTTATTTTTGAATAAAAATGTACACAATTTTCTATTTTCATTGCAGTTTTTGCTATTCTTTGAGATGGAACAATGTGCTATTTAAAGAGCTGAATAAAAATATGATACATCCTCAGGTGGGAGGAGGAAATGAAACTAAAACATTTAAGCTTTTATATTTATATTACTACATCTTTAGAAATCGCCGTCATCCAGGGAGTACTATCTAGAGGTTTAGTGGGTATTTTAGATCCTAAATTATTTCCCCAGGTGCTCTACCTAAGGCACAACGCTCGATTAGAGATCTGTGCATTCCTATTGTATTAGAAAACAGTCTTGATTTGACAGGTGAAAGTAAGCATTAGCTCTTTCTGCACAGCCATGATACAGAGGCATTTGTTATTTTTATGGAAAAGTTGATTAAAAAGGCAGCATGTTCATGATAGCTACTAATGATTTTCAATAATGAAATACCTGGCTATAGTTGTATATAAGCTTAATTTAAACATAATGTTTTCATTTTAGTTTAAATGTTCATTTTCCCCTTTTATATTTTATATCTTTTCATTAGTGGTAATATTAGCTCGTGAATAAAGGTGGAAGAGAATAATAAGATTCAGGGTTTAATGTCAGTGCTACTATTGCCCAGACAAACATTTACTATGTGATGGAAGTAGTTAATGATTTTTTTTTAAGTCCATCCAGGAGATAAGTAGCCAGGACTTATGCTACTTTTAAAAGCATATATTATTATACAACGCATTATAAAAAGATGGAAAACAAAAGTGATTCTTTGAAACTATATATTTTAGCAAAGTAATGGCAGGTGTCCTCATAAAGGTTTTCTATGTACTGTACTGATAATACTGATTTGCTAATTTATAATCTTCTCTTTCCACCTTCCAGGTCTTCCACCTTCCCTTACCGAATTACATCTTGATGGCAACAAAATCAGCAAAATTGATGCTTCTAGCCTGAAAGGACTGATTAATTTGGCTAAGTAATAACATTCTTCCACTACTTTCTGTCAGAATGGTGACCACATAATGACTGATTTTTATTTGATTTTTGTGATATTTTGTTGTTATTTTTAAGTCAAATTTCAGCATATCTGATAATTTCTTGAACAAAAAGTTAATGAGATAGTATGCATACTATCAGCACCACAATCAGCTTATTTCATGAATACCATATTGTTTTTAGATCTTAAGTTCAAGGTGTTTGATTAAATCAGGATTTAGCTGAACATGGTCATTCAATATATTCTAACTTATTGACATCAAACAAAAGGTTAAGAAAATTACAGTGTCCCAAAGTTGAAAATGTATTAAGATGAAGTCTACCAGAATATAGAAATATCACACATCCTATAGATTACTATTAGAATAGTTGCAGCAAAATTTTCTAACTCCTATACTCTGAATAGTTTAAAATAAAATATCCCTGCACATTTAATGTAGGCCAACAAAAGAAAAGTTATTTTTGTGGTTCTCCTCAACATTTTTTTCTTTATATATCATTGCTAATATCTGCTTTCTAATTTAATTTCAATCTCTCTATTTGCAATCTGTTTTAGCAATAAAAACATAATGCTGGCAAATGTTTTGAGTAATTTCAAGGAATACTCTATTTTTGATATGTGTATATTCCTGAGTGTTTTTACAGAGAATGTTCCTGCTGTGGTATTATTGCCAATGGACTCATTTGTCTTCTTGGATGTAAAATTCATGGTAGAAAAATAAATATAAATTATATCCTTATATGTTCAAGAAACACGATCAAATGAACACATAAGGTAGATTTGCCCATTTCCATCAATACTTTCCAATGGCCCAGTGGAGAGTAAGGGCTGAAGATGAGCAAGATGTGTGAATATAGTTATGATATATTACCCTTATGTAGCAGGTAATAAGAAATGCTTCATGCAGGGGTATTGTAACTGCAATCTTTAACATGGAAAACATCCTTCACAATAGTATGTTGTGTAACTTAGCTTTCTTTGTTAATTTGGTCCCTCTAGCTGCAGAGACTTGTAGGCAGATAAGGTACCTTATTTGCTATGTAAAACAGTCTTTAAGATGGTTATTATCATTGGCCTACTATTGGTAGTTGTAGTCACAATAGTAGTAGGGATAAATAATGTTTTAAAGTCGTGAATATGGTTAATCATAATATATCTGCTTTTCTAGAAAAAATCCCCTTTATTTTGTATTTGAAATGATATTTTGAGATTCTTCACTTCAACATTGTCGTCATAGGTTTTGTATCAAACAGAAACACAGTTAACGAACTATGGAAGGCTAATAGAAATTCAGATGTCTCTTTTTGTGGATTTTGAATTCCATTCACTCTTTCATGGGTCAGGCAAACTTTCTCAATTCTTGAATTGAACAAACACATTTCTTTTGGACTCAAATCCAAAAAATATACATCAGACTATCAAATCATTATGCTGTTCATTTTTGTGCTGAAAATAAAAACTGTGCAAAGAAAAAAATAAGCAGTCACTGATCTCAGAGCATTGTTTCCAGACAAATGTTCCAATTCATTATTGTGAACAAATTGGGAGAAAATAGTATATGTCCCTCTTCATGAGTGCAAAATATAAAATGATTATATATATACTAAAAATATAAATAGTTTTATATATAAGTACATATACACACACATACACACACACACACACACACACACACACACACACACACATGGAATGACAAAGGGGACAGGACACACAGAGATTCTGAGTCAGAAGCATTTGGTACCAGGTAGTTCCTGAGACTGTTAGATGGTCACCAGGGAATTATTTCAAACTAATGCAACAAGCTAATTCTGTTAACCTTCCTAGAAAATCGATTTATTGACTTTTTATTTTCTATGAGTAAATTTATACAATAAATGCACAACTTTTACATTTCCAAAGTGAGCAAAATGATTCTACCATTTCTTTTAGTTCTTATTTAGTACTGTTATTAATTCATGACACTTAGAAATCAGGTCAACCAGCTGTTTTTGAGCTTGCCAAATACTATGTTAGTGCTGGATATACCACAAGACAGTCACCATTCCAAAGGTCAGACATACAATACACTGGCCTTTAAAACATGACCCTTATATTTTCAAGAGATTAACTACAGAATGCCATAGTGCCTTTACGAATGACCCCCATTCAGTCTTGATCTGTCAGTCTCAGAAGGTTAATCTGAGCTGAAATCTTAAGAATCAGCTTTGTCTAGACTCAGAGAGGTTAGAAAAGCATTCCAAGCAAAGGGAACAATGTGCAAAACCAGAAAATGTCCTTTTCTCTCCGCTCACTTGATCACACAGGGCCTACAAAAAAGGCACTCGTGAGTTGTGTATGCATTCACTTCTGCCTTCTATTGCAGGTTGGGGTTGAGTTTCAACAGTATCTCTGCTGTTGACGATGGCTCTCTGGCCAACACTCCTCATCTGAAGGAGCTTCATTTGGACAACAACAAGCTTATCAAAGTACCTGGTGGCCTGGCAGAGCATAAGTACATCCAGGTAATACAAAGTCACTGCTCATTGTAAGGAGTATCTAAAAACTAAACCCTCCCTACTGGGATTCCAGAAATAGTTTTGTCAGTGTCCCTAGTATGCTATAACAAAATACCATAAATTGAGTGGCTTGAACAACAAACATTTATTTCTTAAAGTCCTCTGGGGGCTGAAAGTCTGAGATCAGGATGCAGTCTGGTT
Source organism: Castor canadensis (assembly GCF_047511655.1). Taxonomy (NCBI): domain Eukaryota; kingdom Metazoa; phylum Chordata; class Mammalia; order Rodentia; family Castoridae; genus Castor; species Castor canadensis. The sequence goes on along the minus strand of NC_133393.1, from coordinate 129,310,222 downwards.
GGGCTCTGGTGAGGGTCCTTTTCTGAGTTTCAGACTGCTAACGTCACATTTTATTCACGTGGCAGAAAGAGAGCTAGCCAGCTCCCTGGCCTCTTCATATAAGATCAGTAACCCCATTAATGAGGGCTCTTCCCTCATATCTTAGGTACCTCCCAAAAGGCCCTGATACCAAGATGCTGGGATTACAGTCAACATATGAATTTGGGAAGATATAAAACTGAATCCATTGCTTAGAAAGTTATTTATAGTATTTTCACATAAATATTTATTCTGGTTTTTAAAAACAGAATTAATTTATTATTTTTTTAAAAAACAGTACTACTTACTTGAATCTACTATAATGCTTGCTGCCAAAATATAGTATCTATTATGGGGAAGGTACTGAGACTTGAACTCAGGGCCATTCATTTGCTAGGCAAGCACTGTCCCCCAGAGTCACACTCCAGTTCTAAAATATAGAATCCGCTATGAAGCACAATTTTATCAGGAAGATGATATAATCTGTGATGTGCTGACAAGGAATAAAACAGTAGTTTTAACTTTTAGATTCCATGTATGTCACATAACTGAAAACAATGTTTAGCCATCAGTATGGCTGAGTTAACTTTATGTAAATTATCAATTTTATTTATTTATTTTTTCTTTATTGATAAAGATAGGAAAATATGAGTCAGTGATCTACTGTGGTGACTGTATTTTGCAGTCTGTAATTCTACAAATGAAAGGCATGCTTATTAAATATCAATAACAATAATCAGGAAATAATATGACTTTCATTCTTGCTTTGAAGAAATAAAATTATAAATGGTGCAAAGTCTAATTCATTTTTGAATGTGCATAGACAATTATCCCAATGTCATTTGTTTTACTTAAAAACTCTGGGGGAGTGGTTCATGCTTACAATCGCAGCTGCTTGGGAAGTGGAGATAAGAGGATTGTAAGTTTGAGGCCAGTCTGGCAAAAAATTAGGGATACCCTGTCTCATAAACAAAGTACAAATAAAATAGTTGAGGATAGGTAGCTCAATGGGTAAAGTGCTCTCCTAGAACAGCCCTGGGTTCAATACCCAGGAAAAAAAAAAAAAGAAAAAGGCAATGTTTTCCTCTAATGGATTGCTTTGCATTTTTGTTGGAAATCACTGGACCATAAATTTGAGGATTTATTTCTGGACTTTCAATTCTATTACATTTGTCTATATGTCTATCTTTATGATAATATATGCCTTTCTATATACTTATGTATAACTTCCTGTAATGAATTTAAGAAAATTGCAACACTCATATACTAAACATGACAAAACATTGCTGAGAAAAATTAAAGAAGATATAATTAGAGCATTATTTTTTGGGTTTTAATTGAGAGATTCAATATCATCTATGGCAGTTTTCCTCAAATTGATCTATAGACTTAACACAATCTTTTTATTCCTAGTTTATCAGAAACTTTTATCATGAAGGCTGCTGTTTTTTTGTTTATTGGCAAAATCATGGTTTGCATTTTATTATTTAACATAGTTAAATTGATTGATTTTTAGATGCTAAATCAATTTTATATCCCTGAGATAAATTATATTTGATCATAGTATGTAATCCTTTAGTATGTTGTGAGATATAGTTTCCTAATATTTTTTCTAAGTATTGAAAAAAAATGTTATGTGTAATTATAGTTTCCTTGTATATATTTTTGTGTGGCTTTGGTGTTAGACAATATTAACCATGTAGAATGAGCTGAGACTTTTTCACATAGACTATTGATTGTTTTATGCCTTGATACTTTCTACTCTTACTTTCAATATCTACTATAAATTCTTACTAAATAGCCTGCCCCTTTCTTGCTAATCGCTGCTGAAAAAGAATAGATAGTGACAATAAGAAGTTTTCAAAATTCAAGAATCATAAAAATTTCTCAAAAATTATTGCTATCATTTTAATATCACTTGTTTCTATTTATTATGACAGCTACTAACAAGGCATTTTTAAAACCAATATTTGAATGCGGACATTCCAGTACTTAGGGCCATATTTCAAGTCAATATTTTAAATCTCATTTCCAAAGTTCTGTTTTGACACAGGGTGTTCAGTGTAGCCCAGGGTTGGCCTGAACTTGTGCTCCTCCTGTCTTTGCCTCCCATATGTTGTGTTTAAAGTTGTGTATTACCATGACTGGCTTCTGTCATTTTTATAAGTCTAGTATCTAGCAGGTCTAAGAAAATGAAAAAAGCATGATCATAAAACATATTCTAGAAAAGAACATATTCTAGAAAGTTCTAGAAACTTTTTGTTAAAATTTTTACAGCCAGGTGTGTTGAGGAACACTTGTAATCCAAGCCCTGGGGGAGGCTGAAGCAGGAGAATTAAGAGTTTGAAGCCACCTGGGCTACCTAGCACATTGTCTCAAAAAACAAAACAAAACAGAAAAAATCCACACGTTTCAGATCTATTTATTGCAAATGCTGTTATACTTAGAAATATTTTTGCAATTTGTGACTATTTCAATTGATATTGTACTCTCTCTTTTTTTAATTATACATTACTTCCTCACTCTCTATAATTCTGTTAAAAAATCTAATATTTTATTTTTGCCCTGAACAGTTAGTATTCCACATGGACCTAATACAGTCTGTGAGGACACATTACATAATATAAAACAGCATTCACTCACTCAACCTATTTATTGAACACCTACTCTATTCTAGCAAGCACTGGAGCACCAGGCATAATGAACAAAACAGGTGTCTTCCTCATGGAGTTTTACTCTAGAAGAGGAAAACAGACAAATCTGAACAAATACGAAATATGCTACATAGTGATAATTGCTCAGAATGAAAATAAAGAAATGTAATTGAGTAAAGAATGGCAGGTTGGGGTGGTCAAGGAAAGCCTCTCTGTTAAGAAGCTATTACTGACATGAAGCAGCAAATCTTGCGGAGTCACAGAGGAGATTATTCCAGGTGGAGGAAACTTGTATGTGAAAACCTCAAGAGGACCATGTTTTATGTACAGGAAGCCCACATTTTTTTGGAGTTATTGCATGTGATTTTAGCCAAGCACAGTCAAAAATATAATAATTTTTTTCAGACATGAGAAGAAATTTCAAAAAAGAATGTAAATGCCTGCACACATTTCATGGCTCAGTTGATATGGAGAAACTCTCCCACATTATCATCAATTGTATTTCAATCATTGTGTAATCTACTGAGTGTTTCCCTGCCCTTAATTTTTGAATATCTGACTCCCCAAGAGCAAATGGTACCAACAAACCAAAGCTAAAGTTATGATAATCCTCCCAAGCCAAAACTACATGTAATGTGCTTAATTTAAATGATAAAGTGAAAATTTTAGACTTATTGAAAGATGCCATGTCATTACTGCAAGTTGGGCACTATGAGAAAAATGACTCAAGCATTTGCAGAATTTGAGATAAAGATGTAGTTTTGGTTGACCAGTATTAATGTGTCCAACAGTAATTTTTGTGACAGTAATGTAGCCTAACCCATGGAGTTTCATGCTAAGACCTGCTGTACATATGGCATAGGTAAATTTAGTGTATTGAACTCTATGCATTGTAAGGATTCATGGTTTTTCCTGAACAGCAGTCTAGTTGGAACCATATATCTGTGAATACTAAGGGTCTATAGCATTTAAAAAACAACAGGTTGACCAGATGGTTGGTTTGAACAGGGAATAGAGAAGAGGTCAGAGTAGAAAGCTGTCTGATCGAGTATGCCTTGCCTGCATTGTGAAAACTTGAGTTTTTATCTGCATGAAAGGGGAAACCACTGGAGTGCCAAGGCAAAGAAGGTGTAATTTTCACTGTTTTTGCTTTCTATCACATTGCTGCTCTCGTTTTAAACTGACTTGTTGACTTAGTTTTTAAAGGAATTTCTCTGGAAGATAAAATAAAACAATTGACGTTTAGAATAGCAAAAGAGGAAGCAGGAAATATAATCAGGGCAACTTCAAAAACCCTGTAGTCTAGAGCACGGTTGGAGGAGTAGACATGAGACAAAAAACTGGATTGTGTGTCCATTTTGAAGATTAAGTTGGCAGGTATTGATGATCAGGTAAACATTATAATAGACAGGAAACACAAGTCTACTGATAGTGTTTATAATCTGAGCATCTGGAATGTTTAACTTTCAATTTACTGAGTTGGGGAAGACTAAGAAAGGGAAAAGCAAGTTTTGAAAGGATGGGGCAAACCAAAATCTTTGTTTGAGCAGTATTAAGATATTCAAACTGAATGATGAAAATATGTAAAACGTATTTTCATGAACGGTCTCAGTATCTTCAGGAGAAAACAGTCATTCTCCATCGCTTCATGTTACAGGTTGTCTACCTTCATAATAACAATATTTCTACAGTCGGGTCAAATGACTTCTGCCCACGTGGACACAACACGAAAAAGGCTTCTTACTCTGGTGTGAGTCTTTTCAGCAACCCTGTCCAGTACTGGGAGATCCAGCCAAACACCTTCCGATGTGTCTTTGTGCGCTCTGTCATTCAGCTTGGAAACTACAAGTAACTCCCATGAAAGCCCTCATTTTTATAACCTGGCAAAATCCTGTTAATGTCATTGCTAACAAAAATAATAAAATAAGTAAAATTTTGAAAAAAGAATGAAAGCTAGATATTGGAAACTTAACTGGATTGTGGATGTTTTCCCCACATGACTTATTATACATAAAGCCAAATATGCAGTTTAAAGACTTGCCTACAATAAAACATATTTTGCCTGCCATTTGCAGAATCATTTTTTAAAGTTTTCTGTTAACTGAGCTACTATGGGTGTTTTTATTTTACCAAATGTAAAATGTGGAATAACCACATATGTCAAAAATTTAGTAAAGCTTTCTTCTTGTAATTTTCAGAAAGAACCAAATAGAGTATCAGTCTTCTGTGATTTGTAGGGTAATTAACTCCTTTGGTATGAAGTGAAACACTACATGCTAGCTCTGTATTTACTTCAATTATTACTGGTAAAGCGTCATTTGAATATGTGAATCAATACAGGCTATGTAAAAGTTTTGCTAATGTTATTATGTTGAAAAAATAAATTAAAATGCACTCAAAAGTGATATTGTATAAAAGCTTAATTGTAAATATTATTTAAACTTAATTTTTTTGAAGAGAGTTGTCAATGATAGCACATATTTTCAAGTTCACAGACATTTCTCTCACCTGTTTCTGACATTTGAGTATGGCAACATTTTCTATGTTCACTGTTAAGCTTATGCAGCACAAAGTAGACTTTTTGATGAACCTAGACAGTGGATATTTCTGTTTACTAATACACTAAATCAATTTTGTAATGCTCTTGTGTACGATCAGGCTGTTGGCTTGTGCATTTCTACAGTGACCATATATACTAGAATACTGTCTTTACTGAATGGCTGAATTTAGAAACTTTAGATTTGGAAATAGCACTCAAAGCAGACAATTAAATGAGTCTGGTAGATGGCTGACTTAGAGTATTTATGGAATTATGCAATTATGCCATCAACTTCTTTTTTTGCAGTACTGGGACTTTGAACTCAGGGCCTTCCTCTTGCCAGGCAAGAGCTCTAACACTTAATCTATAACCCTAGCCCTGTATAATTTAGTTATTTTTCAGACAGGGCCTCATGCTCTTTTGCCAGGGCTGGTCTCAGATGGTAATCCTCCTACCTTCTCTTCCCACATAACTGAGATTACGTTTGTGTACCATGTCTGGCTTATTCTCTTAGGTAGAGTCTGACTAACTGTTTTTCCAGGTTGGCCTCAAACCTCTATCTTCTTATCTCTGCCTCAGAAGTATCTGGCATGAGTCAGTATACTCAGTCCTATGCCATTAACTTCTAAAAAGCAATCACTTGAAGATGGTTTGTTTTTCTACAAAATTGTACGTGTTGTGGTTGCAAATTCTAGAATTTCAAATCCAAAGTGGCTTAAACTACAAAGTGGAGTACTAAATAGTCCTGATAAGCTTTCACATGTAGTTTGATGGCAGCTTCATTCAGGTTTCTCAGCAGTACTTTCAGCTTCATTATCTTTCATTCCATTTTCAGGCTGGCTTACTTCCTGATCACAAATTGTGACTTCCATCTGTTGTTTCCCCGACTCTGAACACAAAAGCATATTATCTGAAAGTTTCTAGGCATAGTCATGAACTCTCCTCTGATTAGTAATACTATCTCCACAACCTCTGCAAAGTAAATATCATTAATGCTGTTTTGCAGAGATGGAAAATGAAGTTAGAATTTAAATAACTATCCCTGGTCGCACACCCAGAAGGACCTGGCACCAGTGCTTTCTCTTTAATCTTATGTAAGATGGGGTCTGGTTTATAAAAAAGCAGAATTGACTCTAGAGGGTTAAAATGAAGATAATCTAATGAAGGGGCTACAGTAGAGTGTGATCAGAGTTTACTTGGTCACAAAAGGAATGGTGAGGTGTCCAGAGATGGGCTATGGAGGGAAGGTATACTGTCTAATGGACAGCTGAGGAAATTGAATTTCTGAAATAGATGAAGAAGATATCTAGGGAGGATTGTTGAGTGATTTCCACCAGCCCCAGATAAGTATAGCACTCATATCATTTGCTATGCACTTTTTCTTAACCTAGTCATAAATTCATACAGACTTTTCTGTATTGATCAAAGGTTCAAGTACATTTTTTTAAAAATCTGAAAAGATTTTGTCAAATGGTAAGCCGAATCTGTTTTTCCTTATGAAACATCAGGCTATTTTTACAATGGCTCTAACTAAAGCAGAGTCTTGAAGTACAGGTGCCATAAAAATTAAAACAGTCATTTATTAGAGACCATGCTTTGATTATTCACAGGCAGTATCTTATTTAATATTTATAGTAGCCCAATACCCATTTTACACATGAGAAAATGGAGCTCTGGAGAGGTTAAGTAATTTGCCCTGCACATATGGCTTATGAATGTCAGAAAGGCAACTCTTCCATAACGTCATTGTGTTGATTTCTGATACTTTAGAAAAGAAAGTACTCATTTCCAAAATTTATGAATCAATAAACACCTATAACACTTTCCATCTACTTCAGAATATTGTGGAGGGCTAAAAAACAATCATTCCATTAGCCTGCAGTAGTATTATTACATTTCAAGAGATGTATTTGTTAACAAAAACATCAAAAGATTTTGCAAACATGGCTCAATCTTAAAAATGTTCCCTGTCAACAATATCCACTATGGCATTTACTAGCCACATGTGGCCATGGAGCACTAGAAAAGTGTTAATACAATTGAAAATTTTAATTTTAAATTAAATTTAATTGTAATGAATTTAATTTTAATAAATTTTCATTTAAATAATCATACTGATTAATTGATATCACATGGAACAGGGCAATTCTATTCACTTTCATTGAGTTTAAATATGACTTTCACAGTATGGAGTGAATTTTTATTCACAGGCAAAAACTATTACTAGTACTGTGCCAGACCTCAGTGATAGAAGGAGGAATAAGTTATGAGTCTTGACTTTAAGTTTAATAGAGGAAAGAGTAATTGAAATATAGCAGGATAAACTTTTAAGATTTATTAAATATTTGAAATATGGCAAATAATTGAAGTACAGCCTGATAAATTTTATCACAGAAGTACTTACAGTGGCTCTGGCAAAGGTAGTGGAGTGAGTGCAAAGTAACATGGAAGACTTTGTGGAGAAGGTAACAGCTGTGTGTGGGAGGGGGAGGGATAGATGCACTAGACTTCAACAGAGAGATTTGGTGGGAAGGCATTATTCAGGAGGGAATAAAGTGCTTACTGGAAGGAACCAACTGAAGTACAGACAGTAGCTTACGTATACTTTTGGCAGAAAGTGAATTATAACATTAGCTCACTAATGTTATCCAACCACTAACTAGTGTTATCACAGCATTTTGTTTTCTCTGGATGGGATTATCAGACCCTAGCCCCTTCCTTTTCTGCTCTTTCATGTCCTGGCCATGAGGTAATCGGTCTTGCTCTCATGAGCTTTTGCATCATGATATCCTGTCTCCATCCCACAGACCTGCAAGAATGGGTCCACCTGATCTTAGGCTGAGACCTCCCAAACTGTGAGCCAAAATAAACCTTTTTTCTTTATATCATTACTTGTTTATTATTTCAGGTGTTTTGTTGCCGTGATGGAAATCTGACTATACAGTCACGTTCCTTCCAAAGCCTCTCTGGGAGAACACATCCTCTCTTCTAGCTTGGGAGTAGCTCCAGATTTCCTGGGCTTGTGGCAGCATGATTGGAACCTCTGTCTCTGTCTCCACATGGCCTCCTTCCTTCTCTTGTGTGTCTGTGTCTCTTATGCTATCATAAGGACACAAGTTATATTGGAGAAGAGTTCACTCCAATTCACTATGAGCTCATCTTAACTTGGTTATACCTTTGAAGATCCTATCACCCAATGAAGTCACATTTACAGATAGTGCAGGTTAGATGTGAAACATCATAACAAGCCATTAGTACACATTTTCTTTTCTCCTTATAAAATTCTTTGTTTTTGTTTTTATTTTTCCTAAAACTGTATGTGTGATTTACATAAGGCTGGAAATGAATTTGTCTCTGACCCTTTATGGTTAGGCAAGCATCCTTCATACATGTAGCCTAGACCTTGCTGTACTATTTTCAATCTTGTTCAAGTGACCCACATTTTCTGCAACACAGCGTTTGAGTTCTTTTAACGCATTTTGTCATCAATGACATTGATCTGGCAATGAATGCTACTGTGACATTCTCATCACATGAATCAGGCATAACCTGACTCTCTGCTTTCCTTCTGGTGCATTCATTTTTACTGAGTCATCATCATCTTTCTTTTTATATTTTCCTTCTCTCTTCTCCATAATACTTTGCCAAGGAACTCTTTGCAATTCTAGTTTTATTGCTGCTGCAAATGCAGGATATCATCATCTTATCTTTATATAAACTAAGAAACGCCTAATCCCTCAAGGAAACTTAAAATGCTCTATCCAGCCCTTTCTCATTTATCCAAAGTTCCAGCCAGGCCTGGTCCAATGCTGCTCCCCCCCGCCACACACACACATACACTGAACTGTTTACAAGACTTTACTGTCCTTCTGATGGCACTCTCCTATGGCAGAGGGATTATGGTTTGCTGAGTTGATGTTACAGCCATTTCATTCTTTGCTGCTCATTTTTAAATTCCTACTCTTATTGCTAAAGTATTTCTTTTCACAATAAAAGAATTTAAGTGTACCATCTGTCACAAATACTTCACTGGTCTGTGACAGTTAATTTCAAACTACAAAGTCTAATGAAAAACAAAGTAAAATCAACAGGGGGGAAACACACTAAGAGTATCAAAACCACATTCAATACTAAACATCTGTAAAGTAAAACAAACTTCAATGGAATTAAATAATCATGGAGAAAAGGAAAGTCCATATGTCCTTCACTCTAAGATAATCATAACAGAACTGAGATAGGTGCCTCCTGACTATGCAACACCCAACAAGAAAACACTAACAAGAAAATGTTAGGTGTTTATGAATAGGAAACTATACACAGGCCATTTATTCCAATATGGAGTATGACTGATTGCTTCCAGGCCACAAAGCACAAAAATAGCAGCACAAGTCAATTTCAAAATGTTAAAATTATCCAATCCACTTGTCCTGGTTGAACATGTCTGACAACACACATCACTTAATTTATTTAACAAATATTTTTAAGGACCTACTTTGGGTTGATTGTGTTCCAGTGGCTGAGATTCAGCAGTGAATACTTGGTCCTTATGCACTACACATGGCACCAGGAGGAGGCATTCAAAGATGACAAATGAAGCAGAGGGAAGTAAAGCAGGACTGAGGAATAAGGAATGAGAGAGGGTGGGGCTTGCTATCTTATATAAAACGATGATGTGAAATTTCAGCAGATATATGAAAAGCAGAAGGGAGTACGTGACGGCCAGTACCAGTAACAACAGAGAGAGAAAATGTGAATTCAGTAAAGTGAGTAAGGTGAGACAAGATAGGACTTGAGGTCAGAGACATCATGGGAACTGATGTCTCTGTCCTGTAGGGCTTTTTAGACAGGTTATAACACTCACTTTATTTCTGAACAAGATAGATGGAAGGGGTCTCAGGAGAGGAATTAGTAGATCTGATTGTTTTTGAAAGAACTGTCTGGCTGCATAAACTGTAGAGGTTACAGGGATGGACCAAGCAAGATTTCTTATGTTACTATTGAAAAATGCAAGCAAGAGATGATAGTGGCTTTGGCCTAGATAGCAGTGGAGAATGGGCTGAGAAGGTGTCAGTACATAGATTTGTTTTGTGGACAGAGAAGGCAGGGTTGGCTGACCTACCAGGAAGGGCATGAGAAGGAAGGAATAAAGACAGAGATAAATCCAAGAATTTTGGCCTGAGCCATTGGAAAGACGAAGTCACCATGTACTGAGATGGAAAAGACTGAGGAGGTTGAGCTGAAAGGAGTAGAAATTAAAACGTTGGTTTTGAATCTGTTTATTTAAAGATGCATATTCAACTTCCATATGCAGCTACCCAGGAGCACGTAGATCTAGGATCTTGGCGTTCACTGGAAAAGCTTGGGAGTAGACATAAATCCTGGAGATGCCAGAAAAGAGATGATTGTGGTCTTTCTTTATCAGCACAGAAATGACTTGACTTCAGCCAAACTAAACAGTCATACTGTACATGTCAGTAACACATTTTACAGGGCCAATTCTGGCCCCTTGCAATGTTCTTGTGGTTTCTAAGATAAATAAACATAGCATATGTTTCCCTCTGGATGCCTTTGCTATGATCCTGTCAACATTTCCAAAACAGTCCTTGCTTGGATGACACCAAGAAAGAAAAACCCCTTGAGAAGGGATTTTACTTTTTTTGAAAAAACATCTAGTTTTTTTTCTCTTTTATAGAAGTTTAAAATCATATAAAAATACTGTAGTTTCTTTTTTCCTCAAGAGTATATTAGCAAAAGCATTGCTTGGTGCCTGCCTTGAATGTGTGTTGATAACTTGCTGGTCATTTGATAGTTATAAATAAACTATACTGATTCATAAAGAAAGCATGTTCCTCAAATTGCAGATGGTCTTAGTGGGTCTCGAGCACGGTGCCAGAACATTTAACCAGAAAACCATAGAAACATTATAAATTCTATAACCAATTCCATCTTATATACAACCATAAGATAGAGTATTTCCATACAATTCTTTAATAAACCTACATTGACTACTAGTTTATAAAGAATCACTTGATCTGGCATTGAAATGAGAAAAATGTAAAAAAACTTCTTACAATACTTCACTTTCCCTGTTCTCTTCACAACAGAAGACACACACATGTATACAGGAGTGGGATTTTGCTCTTGCAATCTAAACATGCTTTTATGAGAGAAAGTAAAATCTGAGTCTGGTCATTCAGCTGTGTATTCTATTAATTCGCACATTTATTGAGGACCTAGAATCTGCCAAGAACTTTGCTAGATGAGGAGAAAATAAAAACAAAAAACCTATATCTTCTTCCCTCTCATTGACAACTTTGGAATGTGAGATATGATTTCAATCAAAAAAAATATAAAAACAAAAACAAAAATATAATATCTAAGAAGGTTCAGAGAGGAAATGAAAATCAAAAGTATTGCCTACCTTTTCATGATTAAAATTTATAATGCTAAACAAATTTCCTGTGGCTGTCCTGACTTCAGGGAAAACATCTGGAGCTCTGTAACAGATACCAGAACCCCTACAAATCATAGGCAAAGCTTAACTGAGGTCCAGGAAACAATAAACAGAACTGATAGAACCAGATGTTTCTGGATGCTGTTATTTTGACAAAGATTCTTCTTTTTCTCATACCATCTGGATTGATAGATAGATTTTTAAAAGATATACCTTACTAGATTCACTGCCTCTCATTAATAAAAATACTAGAGTTATATTTTTCAATGGTAGCTGCTCATAGAGTTAGTATACAGCTTTCTGAAAGGAAAAGTTAAGACAGAAAGTTCTGCTGTGGGTTGGCTGCACATTTTAGTCCAAACTTGAAAGCTGCTGTCACATTCACAGGACCAAGTTTTTCTCCAAATACTAGTGTCTATTTCTAAATTTTTTTCTCAGAAAGGTTGCCTCAGACCCTGGTTTGTAAAAGGTGAAATTGGGTAACCATGTAAAAACAAAAAACAACATTTTATGGTCTGCTAGAGCACTTTAACCTGGCCCCACTTTTTAATGTTATTTTAACTGATACATAAAATTGTGCGTATTAATAACATGATGCTCAATACATGAATATATTGTATGATTCATAACTCAAGTTTAATATGTCTATCCCCTCAAGTATTTTTCATATGTATAGTAAAAAATTCAAAATCCTCTCTTCTAGCTTTTTAAAACATACCATTTGCTGCACAAGTGTTACCTATAACACTACATGAAATAGCACATCACACCAGAACTTCTTGCTCCTATCTAACTGTAACCTTAGTACCCATTGTTCAACCTTTCTCTATCCCTCCTTCCCCACTTCTCTGCTCAGCCTCTAGTCATCACCATTCTGCTCTCAACTTCTATGAGATAATGTTTTTAGAGTCTACATTTAAGTGAAGTCATGCAGTACTTGCCTTTCTATGCTTGGTATGTTTCACTTAATATGATGATCTCCAGCTCCATTTATCTACATATATATAATAGAATACTATGCCATCAGAAAATGTATGAAATCCTGTTATTTGTGACAATGTGGATGGAACTGGTCCTTTCACTGGTGCATTCATATTGTTTCACAACTAACAGTGCAACTAGGTTATATTGTGATAAGAAAAAGAGGCACAGAATAAGTAATCTGTTAAAAAGAGTTTTGATAGATATGTGAGTGATATTGTGAGATTAGACATAAGCCTAATCTACTAGCCAGGAGAAAGTTGTTGAAAGGTGACAGGGGTAGGAAAGAAAGAGATTTCCTTTACTGACTTCATGTTCTTCATGCTGTCTCTCAACCTCTGCTCCCTTACTGTCTGGTTTTCTCATTAATGCATCCCATTCCCCACCACACTCAAAGTATCACACCCTTTCTACATGAATGGGTCAAGGAAAGAGCAGCTCTGGTTTGGCTTAGAGGAAGGGCTTGGGCTGGGTTTCTAGTATAGGTCGAGGTTTCAAAGCTAGGGGAGAATATGCCTGGCCATCCAAACACAGTGTTGAAGGCCTGATTGTAGCTGCAGAACTGGACTGAGCTTCTGTTGAGGTGGCATAGAGCAGATATGAAGAGAAAAAGCCTGTGGTCAAATTGAGCTGGAATTGTTGTTGTGATTGCATTTGCAAGTTGTGTGATGTTAGACATAGTTTAACAATTTAAGATTAAATGTGGAATAATGATAAAGGTACCTACTATATAAGTTTAGGACTGGCCTGTGAATTTCTACTTAAGGTTCATTCAAATTATGATTGAAATTGTGGTGAGTCTATAATTCAATCAGAAAATGGCAAGAATCTTGTCCTATATAGAATAGTAGACAAGATAAATAAATGGTAACATGAGCATTGGGAAGGAAAATGTAAATCTGTGTTTATTTGGAGATGACATGAACATATACATAGAAAATCCTCACCCCAATTAAAGATGCCTACTAGAATTAATAAATTAATTTATCAAGGTCATAAAACATAGCATTAATACATAGAAACTAGTTTTATTTTTTTTACAAATAAGTAAAACCTGAAAAATAACTTTAAAAATTTCTAGTTATCTTAGAATCACAAAAACATTAAAACTTTAATAAAGTTAACAGAAGATGATATATATATATAGTAAAATATTACTAGTGGATATTTAAGGCCTTAAAAATATTAAGCATTTGAAGATTCAGCATTGTTAAGGCAATTGAACTTTAGATTCATCGTGATTGCACTTATAATCCTAATATACATTTGTACAAAAATTGGCAAGCTAGGTCTGAAGTTTATATAGTAATGCAAGCAATCCAATAGAAAGCTCTTTTGAAGCAATTTTTAAAGGGCTCAACAAAATTGAGCCTTTAAAAACTTTCCTTCAAGATATTGTGATATTGGCAAAAAGATAGACAAAAAAAAGATCAACTGAACAAAAGAGAGAGCTTAAAAATAAGCCCAAAGCTAGACAGTCAAATGATCACTGAGAGTTCAGCAGGAAAGGAAATACCTGACAAGTGGTACTGTTCAGTGGTACAACTGAACAGTAGTATGGGATATCCACAATGACCTGATGTTCTATATAAAGAAATGGGCACGTGAACTAAACAGAACTTTCTCAAAAGAAGAAATTCAAATGGCCAGAAAACACATGAAAAAATGCTCACCATCTCTAGCAATAAAGGAAATGCAAATTAAAACCACACTAAGATTCCACCTCACCCCTGTTAGAATAGCCATCATCAGCAACACCACCAACAACAGGTGCTGGCGAGGATGCGGGGAAAAAGGAACCCTCTTACACTGTTGGTGGGAATGTAGACTAGTACAACCACTCTGGAAAAAAATTTGGAGGCTACTTAAAAAGCTGGACATCGATCTACCATTTGATCCAGCAATACCACTCTTGGGGATATATCCAAAAGACTGTTACTCCAGAGGCACCTGCACATCCATGTTTATTGCAGCACTATTCACAATAGCCAAGTTATGGAAACAGCCAAGATGCCCCACCACTGACGAATGGATTAAGAAAATGTGGTATCTATACACAATGGAATTTTATGCAGCCATGAAGAAGAACGAAATGTTATCATTCGCTGGTAAATGGATGGAATTGGAGAACATCATTCTGAGTGAGGTTAGCCTGGCTCAAAAGACCAAAAATCGTATGTTCTCCCTCATATGTGGACATTAGATCAAGGGCAAACACAACAAGGGGATTGGACTATGAGCACATGATAAAAGCGAGAGCACACAAGGGAGGGGTGAGGATAGGTAAGACACCTAAAAAACTAGCTAGCATTTGTTGCCCTTAATGCAGAGAAACTAAAGCAGATACCTTAAAGCAACTGAGGCCAATAGGAAAAGGGGACCAGGAACTAGAGAAAAGGTTAGATCAAAAAGAATTAACCTAGAAGGTAACACCCACGCACAGGAAATCAATGTGAGTCAATGCCCTGTATAGCTATCCTTATCTCAACCAGCAAAACCCCTTGTTCCTTCCTATTATTGCTTATACTCTCTCTACAACAAAATTAGAGATAAGGGCAAAATAGTTTCTGCAGGGTATTGAGGGGGGGAGCGGGAGGGGGTGGAGTGGGTGGTAAGGGAGGGGGTGGGGGCAGGGGGGAGAAATGAACCAAGCCTTGTATGCACATATGAATAATAAAAGAAAAATGAAAAAAAAAATCATTCAAAAAGGATCATAAGTGTGATGGAGGCTAAGACTATAAAATTTCTAGAAAAAACATGGGAGAGAATCTCTGGGAACAGAAATAAGCAAAAATTTGTCTGAGATAGACAACATCAATAATCTGGACTTTGTCAAAATCAAACTTTTTGTTATTCAAAAGATATCTTAAGAGAAAATTAAAAAGCCAGAGATTATGAGAAAATATTTACCATACATATGTTTAACAGAGGACTTTTAGCCAGTGTGTGAAGGTGTGTATTTGTGTGAGTATATAGAAGTTCTTTAGCAATTTTTACATATAACCTTAAAAATTCAGTAAGTCTAAGCAAATAATCTTCAAAAATGGGGATATTGTTAAATATATGTCTATCAATCTAATCATTTCTCTATCTATCTATCCATCTATCCAAGAATGTCAAGATATCTACTCCTATACTCATCAGAGAAATGGTGATTAAAATGACAATAAGATATTATATACCTATAAAAATTGCTACAATTTCAAACAATCCTATTATCATGACTTAAAAATGATGTAAAGCAACTAGAAAACCTATGCTGTTGGTGACTATTACACTCACTTTAGAAAGCTATTTTTTTTAAAAAAATAATTTCTCAGTAGGCTAAAAGTCATCCTATCACATGACCCTGCCATTCCATTCCAGAATATTTATAGAGAAAATATGTTTACACAAGTACTTGCATGTGAATCTTCAGTTTTATTTGGAATAACCAAAAACAAGAAATAGTTCAAAATGTCCACTAACAGGTGAAGAGATTTTTTTCTTAAAAGTAGTTTATTAATAAAGTGGAGTAGTACTCAATAATAAAATGAGGGTTGTGAGAGACATGAACTACAAAGGGAAGGGGGAGTTTTAGTGAAGATGACCACTGAAGGAGGACCTTTATGGATATGTATATCTTTCATAAGTCGTTGAGTGGTACACTTCAAATTTATTCAGCTTATTGCATATTTGGATAAGAAGATAGAAGACTGGAGATATTAAAGCTAGATCTGAGATTTGTCCCAGCAACAAAAGCAACATGACTCAAGTGTAGAATTGATAGCTCAAAGGTAACTGCTGAGAATGGTCACGTCCAGTGGGCTGTGCATGCAGTAATGAGGGTTCTCTGTTCAAAATTTATTTTTTCTTGTTGCTAGAGTTTGGATCTGGAATGTTCCCCCAAAAGCCCATGTGTCCCTCATAGGTATTGAGTGGTATTGGGACATTTTGACACTTTTAAGAGATAGGACAGAGTGGGAGGTCTTTTGGAAACTGAAGATGTGCCCTGATGAGGAATAATGGGACTTCACACCTTCCTCTTCAGCTCAATGGATTCCCGCTATGACTTGAACAGTCCTGCTCTCTCTACCACCATGAGATACAGGTGACATAATGTGCCATAACACACTCTTAACAATAGGGCTGCAAACCTGTGAGCCCAAACTTCCAAATTAACTTCCTGTGAGCCAAATTAACTTCCTCTTTTAAAGTTGATATATGTCAGGTATTTGTTATAGTAATGGAAAGCTGAATGATATACATGTTATGATTTCTTTAATAACCTAATTCAAATATTGCCTGTGTTTTGCAGACTTAGAAGAAAGACCAATGTCAAGTATGAGGTGAACTTCATTCTTCCAGTAATATTAATGAGTGATTACCTAAAGAACAAAACGGCCTTGCTAGGAAATTCAGGATCAGAGGAAAAAACAATATAAAGGAAATATTTCCTGAAATTCTATTTCATGTGGACGTTTAGAAACACATAGGAAGTAAAAATTCCAGCACTCATACAGGATGAGATCCTCAAACCATGTTTCTTATGTATTAAAGAAAAAAGCAATTCAAAATAGTGGGAGAACTTAAGGGCAGTTTGTGGTTTATTGCTCCACAATCTGAAATAGTTTTCAGAGCCATTATAAAGTTAAAAACAGTTGATTTGATCTTGAAGTACAAACAGAAGCTGTTTATATTTAAGAAGACAATAGCTGTCATGAAAAGAATAGCAGTCTTCTACTCCTTGATTTAACACAACAAAAACACCCCATTTTCTCATGGAGTGTTGCCATTAGGATATTTCTGCTTGATGTACCGCTTTTTTTACTATGGGGATGCAGAGATCTGTACTGTTCTAAACTATGGATTCACCTTTTATGAGTGGCTTGGCATCGATTGCATCCAGGTAGAAAAGAAAAACATGAAATATAAACCTCTATCTTATATACATCAACCTGCAAATGACAGCCATCTCCTCCACTCACACCCCAGTAGTAAGTACTAACCATGATTAGTACTTCCCTTTTGCCAGAGGGAAGGCTGGAAAATGAAATTTCTCATGAGGAAACTGGTTCCCAAAGAAAACTCTAAACTGTGAAAGAAGTGATATACATTTTTGACAGGTTTTTTACTGGAATCTATGTTTTCATCAGCATTATAAATTATGTTATTGATGAATACCCTGTCAGACTCTGGGAAGTCTGCCTCTAACAAAAAGCAGATATAGAAAGGATTGGAAGGGTCTATGGATCAGAATTTTCTAGGAATTGTTGAAGAATGGAGTTGAATTTAAGAGTCTTTTACCCCTACTTCCCACTGAATTATCCTACAACTAAAATACTGCTCTTTTGTTTGCCAGAGTGCAGAAACCAAGAAAAATAAAGTTACTTTCTGGGGTAGCAAAACCTTCTAAAACTTCTAATTTGTGCCCCCGATTAACATTATTTTGGCAATATTTTTAGGATCAGAGTTTCAAACAGTGCATACAAAACTGGATAGATATGATTTCATATCTAATAATGTTAAGTTGAATATGGAAAGGCATTTCATTTTAGAACATCTTCTGTTGGCCTTTTGTTTTGTTCCCTGGAAGACACAAAATTGTGGTCCTTGCGTCTCTAAGATATTTGTTAAAATTCATTTTTGGTGTGTCTGGCAAGATCCATTTCCTCTTTACATGAGCAGATTTATATTCAGGAAAACATTCTAAAAAAACTAACATACCACATACCACTCTGTTCTGCTGGTGAATATATACAAGGATTGTTCTGTAAAATGCTTGAAGAACGAAAAGAATGCCAAGATTCTGAAAATTTGTTTATGGTAAAAATGCCAACCCTGGATAGAAATCACTCATGGATGAGAAAATATTTAAGAAATAGCTACAGCTTTTGTACAGAAGTGTCTGTGACATAAAATAATAAAGGATGAAGATAGGAAAAGAAGTGACTGCTTTGAAAATCATTTTTCCATGCTATATAAATTTTGAAAGCTCTACTTTCTACTCTAAATAAATACTGGATAAGTGGTAGTATATGAAATAATGAGATAGAGGAAAACAGAGAACTGGAGGATAGGCAGAGCTTAAGTGAAAAAAGAACACGAGGAGAAATATATATCTTCAGAAACAGCACAGAGGAAGATAAATAGTACAGAAAGTCAAATCTGACACATTTCTAATTTAGATTGTCACTAGAAGGCAAAAGCAAAAAAAAAAAAGATATGATCTACAGTGATGACAAATAAAAATGAAAAGAAATCTATCCTGTGGCTGATTGTTGATATTTATAAAGAAATTATTCCAAATCTGCAACCTGAAAGTGAACCAATGAAGTATCAAAATTAATAAAACCTTGTAGAACATTTGAATTTCAAATGACTGGTAATATCAAAGCCAAAAATATCATACAGGGATAATGTGGGAAAAACAGTAAATAAAAGAGTCTCTCTACAAAGGAAAAAAAAAACCATTATTCTGCTTCTTCACAGCAGTACATTTCAGAAAAATATGGAGCAAAATTGTCAGAATTGTAACAGAAAAAATTTAACAATATCCATGTGCTCCTTTATTGTTATTTTTCTCAGTACCTGTATTACAGAAAGCAGTCAATAAATATTTGTTAATTGAATGAGAGTGCAATACATTAAAATCTGAGTGAGTGAGCAGCCAGTGGCTCACACCTGTAATCCTAGCTAGTCAGGAGGCAGAGATCAGGAGGCTCTTGTTTCGAAGTCAGCCCAGGCATATACTTTGCAAGACCCTATCTCAAAAACACTCATCACAAGAAAGGGCTGGTGGAGTGGCTCAAGGTGTGGGCCCTGAAAAACAAAAGTGAATGAGCAATCTTTTCAAATTAATAAAGAAAAGACTATAATAAAATATACTCTCCCTGAATTTCGAAAAAGAGGACTAGATTATTTTTTCTTATTAATTTTTAAGTACTAAAGAGTCTGCATGATTTTAAATTCTACTTGTTATTAAACATTATTTATATTTTTATCTTTGTTTACCCAAGAGTACATAATCTGATTTTTATGTTGTATGGAGTCATAATAATGAACATAAGTTCTTACTTATCTATCTAAAAGTGTGTAATTTATTGACTCATTTAAAATCTAGGAAGCTTGTTTTGATAAGCCATTAGTAAGTACTTTTGATACAATCTCCAAAACTTATCCTTAGGGTTCTCCTTTTAGTTATTTCCACCACCACTCCTCTATCCAACACCATGATCTCTAACTGGGCTGTGAAGTATCGAGTGATATTTTTATAAGCAGGATTTATTTCAGTATGACAGGATAAAGAAGTTGAGGGGGAGAAAAATCTCCTGCTCCCCATGCAGGAAATGGAAGGAAAGCCTCCCAGACAAATCTTTCTGGTTCTGCTCTCCCTTCTCCTTACCCCACTTTTCCACCTAGCATTATGAATTTCCTTATAAAACATTGGTTGGGTCATATGGCTCCATGCTCAGACTTTGCAAGGACTTCCCAGTATATTTAGACAGCACATATACGAGACTGTATAGGATCACTTCTTTGCCCAACACTCTGCACTTAACTCTTACACTTGAACTAGACTGACATAGCTACTGACATAGCTGCTGGCATTTATACGTGTTCTTCACTATTAGGGACACTTCCAGATCTAGGTTCAAATGTTACTTTTCTGACCACCATTTACAAAACAACACATATACTCATCACTTTCCATCCTTTTATCCTATTATATTTTATTTTTTATTACATTATTTTATTATATCTTATATTTCACTTTTCTGAAAATATATTGTTTACTATTTTATTATCTTCCTTCTGACAAATATACAAGCTTGTTGAGAGCAAAGATCCTTTTGGTATTGTTAGTTGTATTTTCCAAATATAGTACAATTAAATAGACAAATAGTTGAACTCCCCATATTTATTGAATGAATAAGTAAAAGAGTTCAGTTGATTAGTCAGTCATTCTACTAACCCTTATAAAAATAATTCAGAAAGTTTTGAATTATTAATTATTCAAAACTATGCAAGTCATTTGTTTCGATTTACAACCTTTTCCTTATTTCAGAGTGATGGAGGCAAAAGTCAGTTTAGAGGGATGTTTGTTATTTGGGTTCTGAGAGGGGCACTGAGGGAGAACTTTGAGTACTACAGGAGAGAAAAAGCTTAAGGCGACATATTACAGGCACATCTCCCATAGTCTTCTTCACTTCTTGTAAATATCCGGATATCCATACCATGAAGCAGTGTAATAGTTGGTGATAAAATCTTGCTCTTTCAACAGGATTACTTCCATTTGGTTATGAGTGTCCAAAGAGTGATTCCAGGAAAGAGAGAGAAAAAGAGGGGTGGTAGGGGAGGAAGGAAGGAAGAAAGGAAGGATGGAAGAAAGGAAGGATGGAAGAAAGGAAGGAAGGAAGGAAGGAAGGATGGAAGGAAGGAAGGGAGAGAGGGTCTATCCATTTCTACAGCTGGACCAAATTAGAAAGCCAGATGAAATTCTCTGGTTTGGTTTTGGATCCAAAAAACTGCAGTTGTGGTTGAACACCACATTATTTTCAGCAAGTAACATGGAGAGTCCCATCAGCAGATACGGACTGGGTGGTGAAAGTGTTGGTAAGTTTATGCAGATACCTTAGCAAATGGCCCTTAGGAACATTAAAATGTCATTTCTGGTGAAATGGAAAATTAGAGCTAGTAAGTTTAAAAACAGTCATCTCAAAAATTCCCTTTTGCAAACTGACCCATGTCTTGTTTGAGGTTTGCTTATGCTTACCCTAGACAAACGTTTGAAAAGCCTTCTTTGCCCACTGGCCAGCACATCTATTTAATGAAGATGGTTTTTGTTTGTTTATTTTGTTTCTGAGGTGAAGCAATAATTTCAGGGTAACTAGATTATTTTTCTTAAACGTAGGTATAAAAAAAAAGGGAGACGTGCTTGACAGAATATATTATACTATATCACACTATATAAAAATGTGATGGCATTTGTAGAATATATAATTAAAACCTTTCATTTATCTATTCTGAAGCTTGAATCAGGAAGTATAATTTAATTTCATTATAAAAATATTTGCCAAAGTTTAAAATTAAAAAATTTTCAATGATTTATTAGAAATGCCCCCAAAAAGCCAGGTGCCATTGGCTCATGCCTATAATCCTAGCTACTTGAGAGGCTGAGATCAGGAAGAGCAAGGTTTAAGTTCAGCCTGGCAAATAGTTCTCAAGATCTCATCTCCAAAAATATTGAGAGAAAAATGGACTGGGAGTGTGGCTCAAGAGTAGAGTGCCTGCTTTGCAAGTCATAAGCCCTGAGTTCAAATCACCCCAAAAAATGCCCAACTAAGTTTGTTTGTGAATGAGTAGAAATACATAAATGAGTTAATGAAGTCATGATTACAAAAAGGGCCTATAAAGTAGCTCTCACTCTTCTCTTTTTTTAGGATTTCCTTTAAATGCTAAGGTCTGGCATGATGACTTATGTTTGTAATCCAAGTTTGTGTGAGGTGTAGGTAGGAGAATTGTGACCCAGGCAAATGGGAGACTCTACTTGAAAAACAACTAAAAAAAAAGGCTTGAGTATGTGATTCAAACAATAGCATGCTTGTCTAATAAGCATGCATCCTGAGTTCAAGCCAAAAAAAAACGAAAACTCAAAACAACAAATAACAGAATTTCTTTTTAGTTTTATTATTATATAGTGTTGAAATATTGTCATGATTATTAATTATGGATATCCAAATGTATGAAAATTTTGGTATATGGTGCTAATTAAAAACGTTTCCTAAATTAGCATCACTATAAAATTAAGTACATACATTTAATCTTGTTATTTCTATAGGTTCAAAATGGCACCTCATTTAAAAAGTTATTTTTCATCCTTACTATTGTTTTTTTGGTGTTGTTGCTTACCTAATTACATTTTATTAATGTCATTAAAATTATTAATACTGTAAAGATCAAAGAGGTTAAATGACTGCCCAGAAAGAAAGCACATTAGTGAAAGAAGTCTTAGCATTTTCATGCAACTTTAGTGATGATAGTATATGCTAAATTGCCAAAGAGTGACTGCGAAATCTCTGAGATATAGAACATGACCATATGTGAAGTGCAAATTAGTTAAGAAGTAGAAGTTTTAAGACTATTGTAATGCAAAAGTTTCCAAATTAAGAGCTTGTATGATATGGCTTGAGAAATGTGGGGAACTCTTCAAAGACAAAGACATTACATTATTCCTTGAATTCTTCCATTATGGCTTAATTCTTAAAAGATTTTTCAAGAGACTCCTTATTAAATTCAGAATCCTTTGGTGTATATAGTATTTTGATCCATGACTAAATTAAGCCATTATCTTTATTTATATGCTCATGCATTCAACAAATATTCAGACTCATACCCTGTGCAGAACATTGTGTTAGATGCTGAGGTACCCTCTTGAAAAGTATTGAAAGCAGATGTGGGTCCATTCTAATGAGGGATACATGCTCTTCTATGCATATACATAGGGAAAGTAGGCAGAAAAGAATAAGGGGCAAACAGTGATAGGTGCTATGCCAAAAACAAGTAAGTAACTGAACTGATAAGCCAGCAAGCTGAGAGCAAAACTCAAGGCCTTGCGTGTAGCGTATATGGTACGACAATCTGACCTGAATTAGGAGTAGTGGACAGGTATAGGAGAACCAGTACCCAAAGAGAAATGGGAAACATTAGGGACAAAATTATTGATTTCAGAGTGATAGGACCTGAGAATTCATGGAATTTGGAGGCAGAAGTCCTCTTTCTGAGGCTTGATTTTCTACACCTTTTATAAGACTTAGCTTGCACTTTGCTGGGATTTACCGAGAGGATCATCTGAAACAGAATACATGAAAAGGCTTTCTATATTGTATATGAGTGAGTAAATGTTAATGATTATTATTATCTTTGCCAAAATGATGAACAGGTGAATTTCTCTGGCTATCCCTACTGTGAATTAATCTTAATGAATAAAGCATTAAAATAAGCCACCTAGGAAGCCCTGCTTAGTTGGCAAAGCCTGTTTAGAGAGCAGATTAAATCTGGGGCTTTACAGTCACAGTCTTTGAATACTAAGTACTGCCCTGGGTGAATTTCATCAACTCCTTCAGAAAGATTCATGCATTGATTGGAGAACCAGTTCTTGGAATTTATGTTTGAACTCCCTTTTTTCCCCCCAGTGTTATTTTTCCTTTCCACACTTAAATATATTCATGGAAGAAAATGATACTTGGAATTGAGGAAGGAAGAGATGGGGTTAAAATTAAGCCACATATTAACCATATTTAAGGATTACAAACTTTGTCTCTAAAAAAGTCTTTTTCTAAGGAATTTCCAAAAATATATACTCTAACGATGTTCTTCAGACCATAAAGGTTGTAAACAAGAATCATACATAAAGGTTGATGAAGTTGAGGAAGTGAATCTAAAAGTAATGGCACACCCTCCCCATGCCTTTGTACTTTCTTGTCCTGTTCCATCTCCATTTGCATGGAGAACGCATGTACTCATGGCATCCATTCATAGATCTATATCAGGTGCACAAGAGATCAGAGGATCAACACAGGGAAATGGGATTGAGAAAAAGACAGGGAAAGGGGTTAGAGAGGAATGAGATTGACACGGATGCTGACCACGTTCATGGCCAAAATGGAGTTAGGAATTTGGGAAAGAATCTTTAATGGTGGTGATCCATGACCTAGGAAAACTGTAGTGTGTTTTTCTACTTAGATGCTTCCCTCTTTTCCTTTCCAAGTGACAAATGAGACTATGTTTCATTTCAAGATTCCACTCTGAGTCATGCTCACTGTGATCACAAATAAATCTAGACCCGCCAGCACTCATGCCCTCCTCTTCTGGTTGCCCAGTCTACTCTGCAGCATCAGTTCTGGGAAGAACAATCCACATACCCACAAGAAATTTTCCCAATGTACTTTTAGGTTATTCCAAAGTTTATTCCCAGAATGGACATTTACCAGATCCAGAACACATCTATTATAATTTTATTTTCCCTGGCTTCCAAAGGGATACGTATTAAATTAACAATTTGGAGATGTAACAGCTGAATTACTCTACTGAAGGTCACATCTCAGTTCCTTTTGCTAACTGGATATTAGAACAGAAAAATAAGAAGTTAAGTTTTCTAGTGTAGGATTTTGTGAATTAGGAGAATCTAGGAGGCATGGCTATAATTTATTTTATAAAATTATCAAACTTGAGAATCATGAATCAAAAGGGCAGAACTTCTTCTAATCAAACATTTTTGTAGACTTTACTTAGGTGAACCTATAATTTCACAAAATATTTTAGAAAAATTGTAGGCAGAATAATGGTTTGTCAAAGATGTATGCATTGACCCAAACAATGTATGCACATGTGAATAAAAGAATATTAAAATAAAATAAAAATGATAGTAAAAAAAGTAAAAAATAAAGTTTAAAAAAATGATGTCTGCATTTTAATTCCCATTTCTTGTGCCACGTTACATCACGTGGCAATGAATAATTAAGGTACCTTAGAGAATTAAGGGTGCTACTCAGCTGACCTTAAAATAAAGAGATTAGCCTGCAATATTTGGATGACCCAATGTAATCACGAGATCCTTGAACATGGAAAAAGAATGTACAAGAATCACTGTCAGAGTGATGTGATACCAGGAAAACCTAAAGCCATGGCTGTGGTTGAAGATCTGGGGCTGAAAAGCTAAAGAATGTGAGCAATCTCTATCAGGTGAATGAATGCATTCTCTCTTAGAGACACCCAAAGGAATGCCATCCTGTGGACACCTTGATTTTAACCCACTGAAACTCATTTTGGATTTCTGGATTCAGGGGCTAATCTGTGTTGCTTTAAGGTACTAAATTTATGGTTACTTGTGATATGAATAGTCAGAAACTGACATAGGAACCCATCTGCCTCATTTGTCCCCATCCCTCACTATACTCTAGGTATTCTTTCTTTTGCTCTGTTACCACAAAGTTAACTGATCAAGTGCAGATTTGCGTGAGTCACAGTACATTGATGGATATATGAATGATCTAAGACATAAGGTCATAAGCTCATGAGCTATTATTTCTAGTTGCAAAAGTCAATCAATAAAAACATCCAGAGGAACAAAAGAGCTATAGCCCAGGTCTCCACAGCCACTCTTTACGCCAGTTCTCTGTCACCAGAAGGACTTACTAAACTTCTTCACACCCCATTATCTTCTCGTAAAGACAATTGTGAGGTTATTAAACTCTGGAAAGTTAAACTGACCTTATAAATTGAAAGTGACATTTTGAAGATGAACAAAATGTCAATTAGTAAGTTTAAACTTCCAGTCTTGAAAGAAGGAAGAATAAAAAGTGAAAAACAAGCCATCTCTAAACATCTGAACATACTGTATTAATTTTCATCCAACATGAAACTACTAGTCTGTGACTAGCTAGCTTCCAATCTCTCCTGCACAATCTCTTGAAGACCCTGTATATTTTTATCTTTTCTTAAATTTGTATTATTTGTGGACACAGTAGGTAGGTATAAAGCAGACCATGAATGAACCATTGTATCCCCTGTGGGGACCTTCTGTTTAATTAACCTTGTATTTTGTCTATTGTATTTATATTTTTGATTTGAAAAAATAAGGCAGAGATACTATCTACAGAAGATAACTGAAACTGTGCAAAAATTATAAAGGGGTTTTCTCAGTTAGTGTAGGAAGTCACACAAAGTCAGGGATTTGGACTCTAGGGTCATTAATGGGAGATCATTTCAATAGTGCAAAGAATCTTTAAGGAAATCTCTTGGTTGTCTATATTTTTTAAAGTTACTGGAGAGTATAGTTAACAGACAACTTTAAAAATCACTGCCTTAATGTTACAAAACACTGGTTGTACTAAGGGAAGGTCACACACAGGAAGGTTAGGGTAAAAGAAGGAAACTAAGAACTTGAATATGATTAATGTACTCTCTATATAAGAATGAATATAGAAATCTTAACCACCATAAGAAGGGACTAAGGTAGAATGAAGAAAATTAGGGGAGATAAACCAATTGGGGTTACAATATATCTGTACATGAAAATATCACAAGGAAACTCCCTATGTAACTACTTATATTTCAAACAAGCAAAAATATCACGTTTTTCTTTTCATTTTTTTCTTCTACAAAATTGGAGAACAGGAGGATGGAACAGGTCCTGCCCTGTGGGGAGGGTTGGTACCAGGGAGTGGGGGGAGGTGGCAGGGGAACTGAGTAAAAGGGTGAATATGGTGAAAAAGATGTGTACACATGTATGTAAAAGCACAAATGATACCTAGTGATACCATTCCAGGAATGGGGGGAGGGAGGGGAATAAAGGAGAGCTGTGGGAGGGGTGAATTCAAATAAGATATATTTTATACATTAGAACATTTGTAAATGTCACAATGCACCCCACCCAGCACAATAAGAAAAGAAAAGAAAAGAAAAAAGAAACAAAAAGAGACTGAAAAAAATTATTGCCTTTTTTAAAAATTGGAAATATTGCACATCCTAACTAAGGAAATAAAAAACATGGATTTTTACAGAAAATTTAAAAAAATTAAATAAACAAATCATTGCCAATATTAGTATAATGTATCTACCCAATTTTCTTCTTGGAAACTTAGAAGGATTTTTATTGATATGAAGGTAATTCCATTGTTGTGAAAAGGAACAAAAATCAGGCCTGGATTGCAGTATAAGAAGTTTGAGTGAGCATTCAAAAAGATATATTCTACAGAAGAAAGGCTCATGACCATCCTACAGTTTTCAATATTGAAATAATTATTGTGCAATCATCTCTGTGGTTTATGAATAAGTTAACTGCAACTTGTATTTTAAAATCCCAGAGCTATTTTCTGAAACTCCCTTGTGGCGCTTAGGGGAAATCATATAACCCTGGAAAATGTGTATCATCTGAAAGTGTATTAACCACTTAAAGCTCAGCCATTTCCTTGTAAATAGAGCGAGGATATTTGTACTGACAGGTACATATTAAGTTTCAGAACCAAAACTTTTAACACTGAAATAATGAGTACTTACACTATTTGCTCTTAGAAGTCAATTTGTTTTTAGTGGAAACTATTTTATAATGAGTCAACATTATGTCATTTTCAAAACATGTTACATGAATTTGGTAGTAAAAACACATATGAGAATTTTTAAGTCTTCACACTTTATATTTTTATAAAGACACCACTATTGGACTCCAGGGAAAGTGTTCATTTGTAAACAGATTAAGTTAAATGTATTTTAAAACTTATATGCTATGTAGATATAGTTAAACTGCCAATTAATTTAGCTTCTTGGAAAATGGTGTGTTCATGCTATCATAGAGTTACTATGAAAAAAGGAGGGGATTTATTTTTATATTTGAGTATCTCTATACACTTTTCAGTCATGAATTCAGTCACGGACAGCAGTTGGACCTCCAAAATGTAGGCTCCCTCAAATCATTTGGGACTTTCAAAAGCTTCCCTTAGCTCACTCCTGGACTAACTCCACTCCTTCTTCACTTGGAAGCATACCTTTGTCTTCACTTCCTTACATAAAACCTTCTCCCTCAATCCAAGACTGGGAACACTGCTGCTTCTATCAAATGTCATGGTATCATATTCTTCCTTGTGTGGAAGAAGTGCCCGCATGGTATCACAAGTGCATGTATTTGCAACTTTTCATCTAGACTTTCTGCTTCTTGAGATCAGGGGCTATATTCTCTTACAAAATGATAGATACATCTTTAGAGATATTCATGGATGAACTTATGTATAAATGATTAGGTTTTCATTCAAAGGGGAAATCAGAATTTTGAAAGGTAACAAACTCATTTCATACATTTGTAATTGGCTTTAATTTGAATTGCATGTTAGAAAATGGGGAATGATTTTTTTCTTCCATTTTTTTCCAAAGGATATTTAAAATTCTTTATTAAGGGAATATTTTAATATAGTTAACTTATTCCTTGAATATATTGCAACTGCAAGCACCAAATTCAACCTATCTCCAATGTTCCTTCTCTAGTTCCATTCAGCATTTTCATTTCTTGCTTTAAGTAATACAGTTGTATCCTACTTGAATATCTTACTTCTTCTTGTCATGATACTGTTTATTTTAAAAAAAAGCACTTGAATAAAAGTCAAAAATGATAACTTATATGAACTAGTCATTGTCCTTTGCCAGCCACAATTTTTAAGACACTCAATCACCAAGTTTTTTACCATAGGAATCTCCTTCAAAAATCCCAAAACCTCTGCATTAAACATTATCCTCTATTTCTTCCTTTCCTTCTTCATTTAAATATTAGTTTATCCAGGAATGAAGCCTTTTTTGCTTTCTCAGATTTGCAGAAATGTTCCTTGACATATAATGGTGACACAGTCCAATAAACACATTTTGAGTTGAATAGATATGTCAAAAATATATTTCGGGGCCAGGTACATTGGCTCATACCTGTAACTCTACCTATAAAAGTGGTGGAAGGAGGAACTTGTTTCAAGGCCAACCTAGGCAAAAAGTTAGTAAGATCCCTCCCCCACCACCATCTCAACAAAAAAGCTTTGTGTGCATCTGACATCCCAGTTACACTGGAAGTGTGAAGTAAGAGGAGGATCATGGTCCTGGGTGGCCCTAACAAAAAAAAAAAAAAAAAAAAAACCCACAAGACCCTGCCTGAAAATTGTTAAAACAAAAAGGACTGGTGGTATGCCTCAAGCGGTAGACTGTCTGCATATTATGTGTGAAGCCCTGGGTTCATTCCTAGCAAAAGGCAAACTTACCTATAGTTTGAATCTAGTTTGAGTATGCCTCCCAAAAGTTCATATATTGAAAGCTTAGTCCTCTAAGTGGTGATGTTGAGAGGTAAGAGAACCTAGTAGAAGGTCATTAGGTCACTGAATATGAGTATGCTGCCCTCAGAAAGAATTATTGCAATTATCACAGGAGCCTGGTTAGTTCTTAAGAGAGTAGGTTGTTATAAAGTAAGGTCAATCAATTTACTTAGTCTCTTCTTCATGTGTTTCCTTTTTTTTTTTTCCCTATCATGTTGCAACCCAGCCAAGGATTGCTTACCAGCCTTGTATAGAGAGACTCAGACTTTCAGCCTCCCAATGAGTGAGCTAAGTAAACCACTTTTCTTTATGAAATACCCAGCATCAAGTATTTTGTTATAGCAACAGAAAACTAACAAGATACTTAATGAACACCATAGCTTAGCAACTCAGTACACTGTAAAGTATTGATTATTTACCTTCATGATCATGTGGCTGACTGAGTACTATGGTCCACTGGATCCTTATCACTTTTATCACATCACAAAATGAAAACTTCCTAAGTTGAATGATAAGTAGATTGGTAACTATCAGTGTTCTTTCTCAATGCTTCCTTATTACTTTATAACATTTATGATTATTTATCATTTGATTTGGCTTTGCATTTTAAAAAATTTAAATATTAGTATAATTATTAAGCATGCATTTGTTAATGTAAATCTACTTTTAGCTTACAAATGCAAATCACTATATACAAACAATGTTTTAATTAATATATCACCTCATTTGATACTGTTAATATCCATGGCAGAGGTAATTAACCATATTTTATAAGCATGGAGAATGAGATGTAGAACAGTTGACATACAGAGACCAGGATCTGCAGAAGAGACAAAATCAAAAGTCCCACTCAGGGAATTCACTGTTACCATCCTATGTACTGACTTCCATGTTACGCTTCCTTACATGCCGAAAGTGGAAGACCTCCATAAGAGTAGTAACAACTAACATTTATCAAACGCTTACTGTGTGCAAGAATTATCTTTAAAATGTCAGGTGCATCACTCTTTTGGGCTCACAAGAAGCTTCAAGTATTCATTATGATCATTCTCACTTTAGAGATTAACAAACTGAGGCTAACTGAGTTGCAAGATCACAGAATACATATTATGGAGCCCTCTCACTGCCAGAATTTAATCATTAAATATACACACACATGCTAATTATTGGGGGATAGAAGAAGGCTGATGTCTGATATTACTTTCAATTTTTAGTAAGCACAGGAGCATTTTGAGGTACTTTTCAATTTTCTTATGTGAAATGATATTCCACATAATTTCTATTGCACTTGAATGAAATACTGTGCTGTGTGCAATCATTATTTTATATGTGATAATAAGCATATATAAAACAACATCTAGCAGATACAACTAATAGTGACAGTTGTCTGTTATGCTAGATTTAGAGGACACATCAAAGAAACTTCTGGGTTTAAATTTATAACTTATGAAAAATATGTAAATATCATGAGCATTTTTTTGTGATTTATTTGCTTTCATGTAAAATAAAGAGAAATTTGATTCTTTCCTGCTTGTCCTATAGAAAGTAGTTGAGAGCTGTATCAGCTTTGCTCACCATAGGATTGTGTTTTCTAGGCTTGATTGGCTTATTGAGACAAGATAATCTGGGAAAAGTGCATCTGAAGAAAAGATGGAAAAGAAACAAAAAATTTTTAATGGTTGGGTTAACATCCATACTCCATCATGACTCTGTCACAGCATAGAGTTTTTACATTCAGTTAAATAATAGACAGTCACACACACACAGGAAAGATAACAGCAAAGACAATCAATCTTTGGCTACCTTAACATGATGTTACAAAAATGTCAGTCTCCTTAGCTGTTCTATAAAATCAATGTGACACATTGTTCGTTGTAACAAAATGTCTACAAAATTTTCTCTGAAAAAATAGGAAATTGAAAGTAACAAACAGTATTCCAGAAAATATTTTGTTTACTTTTTAGATCCATGTGAAGGATCTATTCTGCATCAGGCCTAAGGATAAAATGTCCTCATTATCATGGAAGTGATGATCTAGAAGGTTGAAGGTCAAAGTTATAAAACAAGAGCTTTAAAAATCAAGTAATTTCAGAGAGTAGAAAAATATAAGAAGTTACAGCATATCAAATGATAGACAATGAGTGATGGAGGCTTCTGTGTGGGTGGATAGAAAGCCATCTTGTCATTGTCTTCCAAGCTAGAAATGAAAACTCCACTGAATATTTTACTACGTAAAATATAGTACATGATTGGAGAAAGACGCACCAAAGCCTGAGAGACTATAATAACCTTGCTGAATGCCTGCTGGATGCTAAGTCATAAGATAAATTATAGTGAGCCACTTTCCAATGATTCAGTAATTCATCAAATCAAAGCTTAGCCAAAACATGAAGACTGAGTTGCTATCAGATCTTCAGAATTTTGCCTTACAAATGGAAAAATTTGCAGCTAACTCTGGCTGAACTAGCATTTTTTTATTGCACATCATTTTTCATTAAAACTATAATTTGTCAGATTAGTGTATTTGATGAACATATTCTCAAAATCTAAAGTGCATCCTTCAATTCAAACAAAATAATTGATAGTATTTGGCAACATTTGAACTTTAAGCAAACATGAGAATTTTGGAAACCAAAGTGACTTAATCTGATCCTTGATATGGCTTCAGGTTCCACGTTGAAAATATAAGAAGCTACCACTCTGAGTTTTAACGTTTTATTAAAAAAGAGTTTTGGAAATTACAAAAAAACATTAATATACTTGTTTTCCCAATTAAATAGCTGTATGGGATGAGGTTTTTATCATATGCACCAAACAATATAATAAATCACACCGGACTAAACAAGGAAGCAGACATAAGAATCTATTAAGCTATATATGAAATAGACTTGCAAATATATAAGAAAGTTCTTGTATAATCTACTCTTCTCATTAAATATTTTTAAATGAAGATATTTTCATAAAATGTTATTCATGTTAACATGGAATGGATTCATCACTTATCTTAATGTATGATGTTATCTTAAAACATTTTTTAGTTATCTGAAATATTTCTTAGTTTTAACTTTGAATGCAATAAAGATAGGCAAAGTACCCTCCATATAGTCTTGTGGGTCTCAAAATATGAATGTTTTTAGAGACTATAGAGGCTTTTGAACAAAATTTTGACAAATGCTGGTTTGTCAGACAGGCATCAGAGAGTAGAGCTGGTATACATGTTGACATAGGACTCAGGCCCTCGCAGAAAGGGATCAGAATAGAGGGAGTACAAGGGGTGGGAGGAAGAAGTAATGGCACCAGGGAGTTCAGCCACTGTCAGATTCTTTAGGGTCTTTTGAGCCTAAAGTTGAGGAATAATGAAGGGAGAATGGCTTTTATATATGAAAGAGAACATATGTCTTTCTGTCTGGCTTATCTTGACATAATGTTCTCCATTTCCATCCATTTTGCAGAAGATGACAGAATTCATTCTTCCCTATGTCTGATTAATATTGCACTGTGGTAAAGAAGGCTGGATAACAACACAGCAAGACACCATTTTGAAAAACAAGAAAACAACCACAAACTTATATGCACGTAGGCTAGTTTTGAAGCACCCATGTAATGGCAGAAACTATTTAAAACAGGATGTGGAGCTAAATGTATTAAAATAGCAAAATATGTAAAGTATATATTGTATGTGGAAAATGCAAGGAAGAGGGGGAAAGAGAGCAAAAGAGGAAGAGACAGAGAGAGACAAAGACAGAGACAGAGACAGAGAGAGAAAGAGAAAGAAAGAAAAAGAGAGAGTGAGCAAGAGAGAAAGAAGATGGATTCTTTTTCCTCCAAACAGATATGTGACTCTGTGTCTACTTATCTGAATCCTGAGTTATCTGTGTTATCTTATTGGCTGCTGTGAAAAGGGAAAATTAGCTTACTGTGTATGTAGGACATGCCTGAAATACCTGAAGTAAAAACAAAATCTGAATAGTGATTACTTCTAGAAAGTAGGATTGGACAGTCAGTTGGGTGAGAGATTATTTCACACTTAACCTTTTATCCTGGTATGCTGTTTAATGCCTCAGCATGTTTCATATTCATATATATTCATATATATATATATATATAATTATAGTCTGTGTATATGTATACATGGGTACTATATACATATACACACACATATATATAATTATATACAACTTTTCTGATGCAAATCTATTAGTAAAAAACAAAAAAACATACTATCAATAAGTCTAAAATACACTTGCCCTGAAGATGTTAAGATAAATGAAAGAGATTGTAGGAAAAATATACATATATATGAGCATAAACACTATACAGGTGAAAGCTAGTTTCATGGCTGTTAGTAAATGCTAAAACTTAGAATGGGAATAATATTAAGGCAAGGGAAGAAAAATTCCCTTATAGTCTGATTTGAAAAGGTGAGCTCATTCACAATATATATAACTCTGAAATATGAAGAGTTTCTATATCAGATACAATCAGTTTAAAGAATAAAATACCATTATACAGTGATTTGCAAATTATGGGAGAAAAGTGACCAATATTGAAAAGTATCAACTACATAATGGTGCATCTATGTATCATAACTTCATGTAGTAAATAAAGATAATGTGAGAGAATAATATTGACAGTGTAGAAAGTATCCACAATTCATTGTTGTATACAAGAGTATTTCTTATATGAGAGCCAAAATGTGTTTATATTTGTATACACTCACACTCAGAGAAAGCAATGAGATAGTTCTTTCTGGGATAGACCTTACTTTCTTTTTTCTCCTAAAATAATTATTCAAATAATAATTATATATATCATATTACTCAAATGAACTAAACTTCTTACTGTCTTCTTTTCCACTTAATTTTAAATAGGCTGAAACAAAGTGCTTTTGTGAAATTTGTAGTAAGGAAAAAGTTATGCTTGAAACCACAGTGTGTAAAAATATAAAATATATTATTTTCTGCCATCAGGGAACTGTCACTGTATTTCATTATATTCTATGCTTCTAGATAATTTCACACATGAAGATCTAGTCATACATCGTTAAATAGATGCTGTAGGGAAGCACTCAATTCCATCCATCCACCCAAAAGAAAAACAATGTCGAGTTTGCTTTGAGGAAACACTGCTAGCAGATTAGCCTTGGCTTTTCACATGAGAAAAAATTGACAGGCAACATATTTGGGGGGATTTATTTAATAGTACCCATCAATTTGATGGTCTCTGAGATTCATTACAATCTGTAGTTCCATGACCCTGATGAAGAAACAATAATAACTAATGAATAATAACAACTATAGGTAGTAATCATTGAAATATGTTACTCATTTATATTTTACCAAGTACTATACTAAAGGTATTGTGCATATGGTATATTTTGATGGCCATAAAATTTCAAATATACCTCGTCAAATCTATTTTAAAGATCAAGACACTTAAGTGTCCAGATTGAACTTTTTGCTTGTTGTTAAGTGCTGTCAGGTTGCTTGAGAAAGTTAAAAATTTGATGTACTTTTCTACAGAACTTGACTTCTTTACTATTTTGTGGTTCCAGAATCACCTTTTGAGTTTATGAGCCATCCTTGATCAAGCAGGATCTGCCATCAGAATTGCAAAGGGAATAGTCAAGTTGTGGTGACCCTGGACTTGAAGTCCAGGGTTGGTTTTAGATTTGAGCAGATGTTCCTCAGTATCCTTCCTGGTCTCAGATAACCTGGATTCTAGTTGTTGGGCTGAGCGGGGCAAGTGCATCACTTTAATCTGTGGTGTGATGAAACTTATTCAACCTCCAACACCCACTAGCACAAACAATGGGATTTTCCACTCACCAGGATAGAAAGTTCATACCTTACCCTTAAGTTCTGAAGCATACATTTTTTGTGCCCAGGACTGTGAATGTATGATATACAAAGAAACTAGTCATTTGACTAACATTCCATATTTCTTTAATATTTCTGACTTTTCTCAGCTGATACTAGTATTGTCTATGAAATATTTTAAACTGATGGAATTAGCTACTTTGTCTCTGCTAAATTCAGTTCATCATTTTTTTCCCCATAATCATGGTTTCATTCTTCTATGTTCTTCTATTTCGTTAGGTGACTTTTAGAAAACTGTTTAAATTTGCTGAGTCTCTGTTTCTACTTCTGAAAATATGATAATAACACATATTAAAAAGATTTTTGATTGTGCAATTTAAAGTGAGATATATGAAAATTCTGAAATAAAAACATAGAATATAGCAAATTGTTTGTTAATATTGTTTCATTTCTTCATCATAGACTCAGGAAATATGCTTTAAAATATGCAAACTTATTCAATGTATTGGTCTCCTAGTACTGATTTCATTAAAAGGTATACAATGACAATGTCAGCTTCCCAAGGTGTAGATAGCTGGAATTTTTCAAAGAGGTTCTCAATTTGTAGAATTTGGTATACTTAATGTTTAGAGTTGTTTTAAGAAAGCTCTTATGACAAAGTCACTTAATTATATTTGTTACTTTATCTTTTTTCCCTAATCCATATAAGCTCATTCATTTTCCTTATTATAAAATTTACATGTTTCAATAGTTTTCTTAAAATAATAATAGTAAAAATTTAAGCTTGCAAATCATCTTGTAATTCCAGGAATTACCTTCAAAAAGATCATCAATTGTTTTTCAACTGTACTATTAGGCATTTATTTTTAATATTCTTGGTTAAGACAAATGTAAAAATGGTTATGGAGATTAACTCTCTACACGTTTCACTCCTAAAAAGTGATATACTTAAGTTATTTTTAGAAAAGAAAGTTATACTGTGGCAACTTAAAAAATATATTATTCACAGAGTTCTTATAAACTGAGGAAATGACCATTTTGAAGGAAATAAATCCCATAACAAATTATTAAATCATTAAATAGACAAGTAGGCCTCTACCTGAATACACTTCTCATTTGCTAAATGTTTGCATCAGTAACTAACCATGAAAGATCTATCAAACTGGGACTTTGGGAGACCACAACTTTGAATAACTTTTAGTTTTGAAAAAAAGTCACTAGCATTAAATGACAGAATGAAAGATTATTGCCTTGTGATATTTTTGGCATGCATTTATTTTTTCTTTGTTCTATTATATTTCTTGGCATTAAGCTATAGAATACTCTCTTGCGAGAAAGGTTTTTGGTGAATTCCTAAAGGAAACACACAAATGAGAAACAGGCAAGACACTGTCAATTGGTTCCAGATTTGAGTAGCATAAAAGAGTTCCCTAAACATAAGAAGTGAAATGGAAATGTTGATCTGTATCATCTTATCATCGTGTATGTGAAGCATTTTCCATATTTAGGAAATTAATAAAAGGTACCCTTATGGCAAACATTAAATTTTTTCAAGTAAATCAATAGATTTCCAAGATTTCAAGATTCTAAGAGTGATGGACAAAAAGGATTCAATACCTCTGAGTTTTCTCCTTTGCATTTTCTTGAGATTATTTGCTCTGTTTATGATTTATAAGACCTTTAGATGAACATAGAAGCAAGTAAACACAGACACAGAAGTCGAGAAGTTTTAAAGAGAAACATTTTCCCTCTGAATTGCCTCATTTGGAGCAAGACTCAATTCTTGGTTAAAAGCTATGGTATTTGAGCTACTTAAGCACATATCTCTCTCCCATTCCATAGGGAATGAGCTGGGCTGTCCTTGCTCACCACGTCCACCTGCACTTCGTTAGAGAGCAGAGTGTTTGCATGCCACACCACGGGAGCCCCACAATGACCTAACTCCACTCAGAGACTGGCGTGACTGGGCTGGTCCCCCCACCCACTTCAGCTCTTGTATCACTGACAATCTGGCAGCCAGCTCCATTCTGACAGAGTTTACAGCATATATTGGTGGATTCTTGTTCATAGTACATCTGCTTTAAGAATTAACGAAAGCAGTGTCAAGGCAGTAAGGTAAGTGCTGTTTTAACTATAGCCCAGGGGATGCTGACTGTTTGGGACAGTGTTTATTGTAACAGGAACAGGAAGAATTCCACAGCAATTTTGCCAATTGCTATTCAACAGCAAATCCACAGTTTTAGCATTGCTTTCACATTTTACTTAATATACTTTCCAAGATTTATGCATTTGAGATAAATTTCACACAGTATATGCTATATTGGTTGGCAAAAGAAGTTATAAAATGTTTCAAGGGTAGAACAAGAAAATAAACACTGAAAAAGTATGGAAATTAAAGTGTTTGTAATTAATTCTAATTAGTTATGTATGTTAGCATTATAGAAACCAACACTGGAGCAAAGAACTGTCACTTCCATCAGAATTTGACATACTTTACAATAATCATACTATTACAATCTGTTAAAACGTATAATAAGCATTCTATGTTAGCTAAAGGACTTGTATGTTCTCATGGATTACTTATTCTTATTTTGTTAATTTTAAAGACATGGCTTTTTGGATGTATGTTTTGAGAAGCATATTGTAAAAAGATTCTGGGAAATGATCTGCTTTTTGCCAAAAGCATTTTCTCTACAGCCACAGGTATTTGAAAAAAATGGGGAGAAGTACAGTGTGTTTTTGCCTCATAGTGGAGGCATTATATGGTTACAAACTCTCTTTGAATTCAGAGCCCTAAGTTTTACTCTGCCAAAAACTACAAAAGCGTTTTTGGTTACTATTCAATGCTCACATTATAGTTACCATGACCATTTTGGTGCATAGTCTACTTAAAATAAAATAGAAGCTTATTAATGAGTCAAGACAAATCTATAGTATTAATGTACTGTAACTTATAAAGAATCCTCGGAATTTGTCATCATGTTTTGTTAGTGCTATGAAACTGACATGATTAAGTCCTGTTAACTAAATTAAGTGCCTCCATCATAATTTTGCCAATAATTTACTAAGAATCTGACTGTATCTTATGTGAGGAATTGAAGACTTTATAACAACTCTGAGTATTTCATCTAATAATGTAAGATTTCTTATTATTCCAAGTTAAAGAGCATATGTTTAAAATTCTTGAACTTCTGAATCCCACTTATTCCAAAACACCTGGATCCAAAAGCTTGTATCATACTTCTCATAGCAAGATCTAACAGACTGTGCTAGCTGTAATGATGTGGGTTCTTTTCACATTGATGAGCTCTCTGGAAGACTTCTACACTTCTCCATAATTCTTCACTCCACAAAACTCCAATTCTTATATTCTAGTTTTTCTTCACTTAAATTGCTAGACCTGTGTTTCCTCTGTATGATTGGAATGTTCTTTATTGATCCTCATCTTAGAAACATGTTCATAGGATAGCAGTTTTGAATTATTTCAAATATGTATTCCTCATGTTTCCTGAGGGCACTCTAAATTAAAACTTTCCTTCATTCCTACCTCTCTCCCCCTTCCATTCTGCAAGGCCACTAAACATGAGCAAACTATGCCACCTTAAATATTGGTATGAAGAAAATAGAGAACTCAGCAGCTATTGAGAGAGAACTTTATTTTAAAATTTGAAAAATTATTTTTTCTCTACTAGCTTCCTCTCTTTCTAGATTTTTCTATAAAACTCTTAGATTATTTGAAATTTATAAAAATTAGTTTCAGAATATAGTTTTGTAATGTGTTTAAAAGCATGGTACGTTAAACAAAACTTTAAATGACATAAATATACGTTCACACCAGGAATTCTGTTTCCCTTCCTTATAACCAACAGCAATATCAAGATACTTTTAAAGGAATGTAACTCCCTTTCACCTTCCATCTCACATGTAATAAGAACAGCTTTCCTAAAGGGAAACCACAGATTGCCCATGTTCTCAATAAGAATCTCCTTGAAACATTTTAATGATGTTGAATGGTAGGGTGTAGTGCACAGTTCACAATTGTCTTTTAATTTACATTTCTTGTGGTATTGAGAGATGTACTGAAGCATTGTTCTGACATTGTGGACAATGAACACTCCCCAGAAGCCTCTTGGAGGAAGGTATTTAACTAAGGAAGGTTGTAAAGGGATGTAGTTGTAAAGAGATAGGCTGATTGTGCCCAGAAGGGGGCGCATGTGTATGCATCTAACCGGAAACTTGTTCTCCACCTCATAGTTGTAACAATACAATGCACCCTTATTCTCATAATTAAATAAAAAAATCTAAAAGATAATAAAGACACTATTTTAGATGCACAACATGCAATATCAAATAACAAAATGCACTTTTGCTAATGAATATAACATTGCAAATTGAGTTTTCCTTTTTCTGAAAGTTTACTATTTTATAATAATTTACATTTCCACTTTATTTAGGATTCAAAACATTTGCTGAAAATGAGTCTAAGTGCGTTTACTCTTTTCTTGGTGTTAATCATTGGCGTCAGTGGTCAATACTATGATGATTATGATTCACCTTTATTCATGTATGGACATCCATCACCAAACTGTGCACCAGAGTGTAACTGCCCTCAAAGCTATCCATCAGCCATGTACTGTGATGAGCTGAAGTTGAAAAGTGTGCCAATGGTACCTGCTGGGATCAAGTACCTTTACCTTAGGAATAACCAGATTGACCATATTGATGAAAAGGCCTTTGAGAACGTAACCGATCTGCAGTGGCTCATCCTAGATCACAACCTCCTAGAAAACTCCAAGATAAAAGGAAAAGTTTTCTCTAAACTAAAACAACTGAAGAAACTGCATATAAACCACAACAATCTAACAGAGTCTGTGGGCCCACTTCCCAAATCTCTGGTGGACCTGCAGCTTACTAATAACAAAATCACAAAGCTAGGGTCCTTTGATGGACTGGTAAACCTGACCTTCATCCATCTTCAACACAATCAGCTCAAAGAAGATACAGTTTCGGCTTCCCTGAAAGGTCTTAAATCACTTGAGTACCTTGACTTGAGCTTCAATCAGATGAGCAAACTGCCTTCTGGACTCCCAGTGTCTCTTTTAACTCTCTATCTAGACAACAATAAGATCAACAACATCCCTGATGAGTATTTCAAGCATTTTAGTGGGCTGCAGTACCTGCGTTTATCTCACAATGAACTGGCTGATGGTGGAATACCTGGAAATTCATTTAATGTATCATCTCTGCTTGAGCTGGATCTCTCCTATAATAAGCTTAAAAACATACCAACTGTTAATGAAAACCTTGAAAACTATTACCTGGAGGTCAATGAAATTGAAAGTAAGTACAAAGCTATTCCTGTGTTTGACTGATGTAGCCTCAAGTTTTTAAGTGCCTAAACTGTGCAATATGAATATTGCATTGGAAGCCATTGAATAAAAATGAATGAAAATGAAAACAATATATCTTTCTAATGCAAATATAGAACAACTTTAGCTTAATTGTATACTATTTGTTTCTAGATTTTCTTTGGAGTATCCAGATGAAGAACAATTAAGATCATAGTACTTAATATCAAATATCTTCTAATTTAATTTCTAGGCTAGTTGATTCTTTATCACTTAGATTTGTGTCCTACATTTACTTCCTGAAAATGAAAGGAACAAGCAAATTCAGAAGAGACATAGCCAGCAGAGGCTCTCAGATCTCCCTCCTACTTATCCACAGACTAGTTACATATTCCCATGATTTTCCCTGATAGCTTGAGACACAAGAAGTTTCTCTTGACCATGATCACTCATGATTATCTTTTATGGAATGGGTGGCCTGCACAATGTTCTGATGAGGACTCTGACAAAAATAAGGAGGGAAAGACTGTGATGAAGGGTTGAACTTTTCTTTAAAAATAGTATTACAGAGCCCCTTTTTCTTCTATACAACCCTTCCCTTCATTTGGTTTTTTTCAGTTTCTTTTTCTTTTATTAGCTAATTTTATTTTTCATTTACTTTCTGAATGGAGTTTTAATTGATCTACTTGAGATGATCTGCAGGAACACCTTTCAATTTAGGCAATACAGACTCAGGTGGGAAATTAAAGGCTATCATTCCCCACTTTACACTCTAACAGAGTTGGACAGAAGAAAGAAGTCATGGTTAACAAATAATATCTTTTTAAATGAAAAATCAGGTGGTGAACGTCCTTTAAAACAGTGATATAAAGTAATTATATCTGCAAAATTATCTACTGAACTTCAACATCATTATCTGATGAAAGTGAGTTCCTTTGTCATGCTGGATATGGCTATCAAAAATTATAGTGTACATTATGAGTACATTTTAAGTCTTTAACCATTTCATGTAACTCCTAGTTGGGTTGAAGTGATGATGATTTCCAACTCAAA
This sequence comes from Castor canadensis, assembly GCF_047511655.1. Lineage (NCBI taxonomy): Eukaryota > Metazoa > Chordata > Mammalia > Rodentia > Castoridae > Castor > Castor canadensis. The sequence goes on along the minus strand of NC_133393.1, from coordinate 129,268,533 downwards.
ACAACCGTGTCTTTGTTGTATCTTGCAAGTCATCAAGATAAAGGTTGGAACTGTTTGTTTGACTATCACGTGATGCACAGTTTAAGCTAACATAGCTTAACTTCTACAGTTGTCACCATTGTAAAATTCACTATGTAGCAATATTTGGAGTTAGGAGGAGGGAAACTCTGACAGACCAAAATGACAAGGGATTTAGGATGGTTGAGGGCTAAAGAAATCCATTTGATTTGGTGATAGATAGGGTTAGTCACAGGACCAAGGTTACTTCTTTTCCTCAAATGAGAAAGAGGAAGGATGGAGATGGAGGTACATTTGGTGGTGCACAGTGTATGAGTGAAGGATGGAAGAGTCAGGATGGGACGTGGGAAAGGTGGCCTATAAGAGAAAGGCCAACTCCTACTCAGTGCCAAGCCAAGGTAGAAATCACAGTGCCTGGCACATACCTTCCTTTCTTCCTTCCTTCCTTGCATTGACATTTGTTCAGGTACTGTTGCCAAGCATCTCTTCAGTTTAGGTTATTTTCCAGGTAATAATCACTCATACCTATTGTTCACATTTTCTTAATATGTTTGTCCTTTTTCATGTATAATATTACATTCAATGTCTAATACAAAGGAATGTATAGTCATTGCCCACTACCTGTGGGGAACTGTTTCCATAACTCCCTGTGGATACAAAAATTCATAGATACTCACATCCCTTATAAGAAATGGTTAGTGGTTGCATATGACCTATGCACATCCTCCCATCTACTTTAAATATCTCTAGAATACTTACATACCTAATGCAGTACACATGCTACCTATATTGTGCAGGTAAAAAAGTCAATAAAAATAAGTCTACATGTTCAATAAAGATGCAATTATTTTCTAAATATTTTTGATCTGTGATTGGTTAAATCTGCAAATGTGAAACCCAGATACACAGAGCCAACTGTATAGCCCCAAACAATTCTGCATATTTCAGATGAGATTGGGCGCATTCAGGTATGGCCATAGACAATTCTGCATGTTTCAGTTCTGTCACTTTAAGCATTACCCTAGTCACAGATCCTTATAATGTGAAGTAATTGGGAAAAGACAAAAATGTTAAAAGGGCATCAGTAATTATTCAGGGTATTTTGTGTACTAATACTATGTGAAGTACATTGCATACCTTAATCTTCATGTAACACATTGAGATATGTCACATCAGATAGAAAGGTCAGCCAGTTAATAAGTTGCAGAGATAGAATTCCAACATAGGTCTATGCTCCATAGGTCTCTTGCTTCATACGTCCTCAATTTGGTACCATAGAACAGTTCTGGAATTAGACTAATGAATTATTAGAGTAAACATCTTGCAGGAAAGCAGTACTATGTGCTTGAGTTTCCACTGATGTCATTGTTAACTAGAATTTGAGAATTAAAGAACAGATAAAGGGCAAGATGAGGTTAAACTGAACAGACATGAAAGTACATAGATAGCTTCTGTGTACACACAGTTATGCAATCCAGTAATTGTTTTAGTGTCTATTAAAATTAAAGTCAGTTTTCACTTGTGGCAGCTTTTCAACCACAGAAGAACATTGGCTCAGAAGCTGGACATTCCATGAGTTGGTTTTTGGCTTGGGGTTTTTAGTCATTGTCATGATATCTGCAAATTCTTTGCAGATCATCTAGTTAAAGTTCTTATTTTCAGATGCAAAAACCAGCAATGCTTATTTGGTGAGGTTGTTCATAAAACATTATTAATTTACATTTTTCAGATCAGACTAAATATTCCAAAATATTTCTTAGGTAATAAGCCACAACTTGTATGCTTTTCTGAATTCTATTCCTAAAGATAATAAGTTTTATTCTTTGAAAAACTTCATGGAATTATCTTACTTACCTAGTTACTGTAAACTAAATATTGCTATAGTTATTTCAGTAGCTTGAAATATAGCTTCAGTGATACATGGTATAAATAACTTTTCTAAGTTAGAAGTCCTGGTTGATAATATTAGATGTTTTGATAATTTTTTAGATGTTTGTTTCAAGTCAATGCAATAAACATGATTAAAAACTTCTATTCTTTAATTTGCAGAGTTTGATGTAAAGAGCTTCTGTAAGATCCTTGGACCATTATCCTATTCCAAGATCAAGCATTTGCGTTTGGATGGCAACCCCCTTTCCCAAAACAGTCTGCCACCTGATATGTATGAATGTCTACGTGTAGCAAATGAAATCACTGTTAATTAATATCTGCTAATTCCAATTATGTTGAGGTATCTTCTGGAGCAATTTATGGTTAAGTTTTCTTTGTGTATGTAAAGTTTTTGTAGTACCTAGTTTTTGTAGCTGTTTATTACTTCCATGAATATTAAATAATGAGGGAAAATGTTTTGTAAACATTTACCACTTTTTTAAATAAAGGAAAGATGAAAAGCAGGCCTATTTCATCTCAAGGACACACATGCACATACATTCTTACATACATAGATAGCAAACTCAAGCTTCTTTGTAAATTTAATTTTTCTTATGTCTCTACTTTCAAGTGATATGCAAAGCCTTTTTACTAGTTGTAAGGAAGTCACCAAGGTTTTACAATCTCTACACCTAAATTTAATGGACCTCAAAGCATAGATTAAATATATGTGGATATTTACTGACCAAAATAATCTTGATATGGTCAAACTTTTTGTTGAAAAATAAGTGGTATCTTTTGAAATCAATAATTTTCCAAAATACTAAATAAAATTTGTGAAGTTCCATGTATCTACAGAAGTATATTTAGTATTAAGAATTTGAATACTTACCTAGTTGAATGTTTCTTTTCTAGAATTGTCACTCTAAGACATGTATGTTTCTTTTTGATTATTTGCATGTTATGTTTAACAAGCTAATAGCAAAATAAACATAGCAAATGGCATCATTGTGTTTGATTTCTTCTGAAATTCATGTCTGTCATTTATAAAATACATAAAAGATTACATTAAAATTCAAAATGTATAACTAGCCTGTATTTTACTGATAGGAACATAGAATTTCCTACTAAATAGTCTCTTTCTAGCATTCACTTACATGGAGTTATTAAACACATCTTATAATAGGTATTACATGTCTCAATATGTTAGATATTATTTCCATTTCAGTTATTTTTACTCATTCATATGTAATTGTATCTTATTAGCTAATAAGGTGCCATAAGATCTCAGCAGTTACTTTGTGGTTATTAAACAAAAATGGTGGATAACTCACAAAATTTAACATGTTGAATAAATTTTTTAAATTCTGAAAGTAAGATTTTAAATAAAAGTCATCATATATTGAAGTCAATGCATTTGAAACATTGATTTTGAGCTTTATAGTCCAGTAGCAATAGGAACACCCATGATTCTAAACAGTAGAAAATAGGGCATATACCTTATATAAAAATAATTTCTTTGTTTACCTAGTAAACAATGAAGTATGCACTCAAAAATATTCTCATCCCATATCAGTGCATATGTAAACAGTATGTGTCAAAACAGTATCTTGTCTAAAGCATGGAATGTTTTAAGAGAACAGTTTTAGTTAACTCTATTTTATGGTTAATGGTCTATCACCAAAAGACTCTCATCATTTAAGAATGAGTTGGCTAGCAGATGTGTGAGATGTAAATTACAGTAGGTAAGCTGTGGGAGTTTTTTGATTCTCATGCTTTTTCTATATAAAGTCATGTGTTTTGAACTATAATAGCACTCAAGCCATTTATTGATAAAAACTTAAAATTTATTTTCTCTCAACAAAACTATATGATAGAAAAAATTAAAAGATTTCCTTTCCCTATTTATTGAATTCATCATCAGTGCTTGGTAACCTATTATCAAGCAGGGAGTAGATAATGGGCCATGTATTCTCTTAAGCAAGAAGATATGAATTTAAATGGGTTTCATCTCCATGCTGCTTAGGAGAAACAGTTCATCTGGCAGCCTGTCTACATGTTTAAAAGCCTTTGATTTATTTCTGACCAAGGCACTATGTTATTCTAAAGTCTTAAAAAGTGCAACTAGAAAAACCCAGAAATTCCCTTTACAGTTAAAGGTATTTTGAGAAAGACCAAGTTAAGTAGAAGATGACACTTCCTTGTGGGACCATCTGATAGAAGCAATAGTAAGACCCAGGCTTGGAATAGCTCCTCTTTCCAGTGCTCAGACTTCATCTTCTTAGGGAAGATCTAAAGAGAGAAGCTGCCAGATAGCTTGCTCTGTCACTCCCTGAGCCAGTCCTAGGCAGTTGCAGAGGACAGCAAATCTGGAGACTGACTTATTGCCCCTCCGTAATCATTCCAGCTAGGGTGGTGTTTTTCAAAATTCCTAGTTTTGGTACTTTTCTAAATTCAGATTACCAGAAACAGTACCCCAGATATACAGACCTAGTTATTTATGCTACATTTTTAAACTGTGTTCATGAGTGATTCTTAGACTGGTACTCAGTGTCACATATTTTTCAAAACACTGACTTAGTGTGATTCTATGATTAAGCCAGTGAAGTCTCAAACTGTTCAAGGCAGGGAAGTCCTTTTCTCTAGAGAAGCCCTAAAGAGAGAGAAACCTGCTGTTAGCAGCATACATATAGGAGATATTGCCTTTTCCATATTCAGATATATTTGAGCTTCTGACCTTCAATATCTTCTACTTTACCAATAAAAACGTCAGTTTCATAAAGAGCAGGAGGCACTCCTACCCCTGACTTGCTTGAGAGTTGCTGATAACATTTCCTGCCTGCCGGTGTTTCCCTTCAGAGATGCTCAGTTTGTACTCTCTCAAGACAGATCACTTAGAATTCATTTTGGTTAAATTTTCCAGAAGATACCAAGGGAAGATACAAGGAGATTCTTTCAATTGTCTCACTAACAATGATTTTGGTTTCATCTCTTTCTGGATAAACTGCCCCTTGAATGGGTTAAAGTCATGATACCCAGGGACTTTTCCTTTCTTAAGACTGATTCATTAAATTCTTAACTGTAGTCCCTTATTTTAGGGGAAATGGAAAAAATGAGAAGAATCCCTCTTTGTTCTAAACATCTCTCCTTGAAAATTAGGGCTATGTGGTGACTTCATGGTGAAGGAGAAAACTATAATGTACTCAGAATTTGAGGTTAGTGAAGGATCATCATGCTTTAATAAGTACAAAAACATAGATGAACAAGAGGTCACTAAATGAGCTAGAAGAATGTTGATTTGGTAGTTAAAACCTCCCACTGATAATAGCTATGTTTTCACAAATACTGGAGAATTTGAAAGATTGAGCTTACAAAAAACTATGATATTTTTTCCTTGTGATCTTTTAACTTTTGGATTCTGGTTTTTCTATAGCTATAATTTTATCATAATGATGGTCTTAGATTTTTCTTTGGTTGGATATTGCAACAATCATAAATACTTGCTAAACATTTACTCACAGTAAAGGAAAATGCTAGTGTTATTTTTAAAATGTTTTCCTTTATTGTTGTTCTGGGTCGGGGTACAATGAGTCATTTTCAAAGGCTGTTATCAAATATGTCATACTTGAATTCACCCCTTCACCACTCCCTTTTATCCCCCCTCCCCCAATTCATGGAACAGTTTCAACAGGTATCATTTTTCCATTCACATGCATGTGTACACATTTTTTGCACCATAGTCACTCGCCTACCCACTTTCCCGATCACCTCCCCTTTCCCACTGGTGTCAACCCTACTCTCTGGGCAGGACCTATTCTGCCCTCCTGTTCTCTGATTTTGCAGAAGAGAAAAGATAAAAAGAAAACATGACATTTTTGCTAGTTTGAGATAAAGATGGCTATACGGGGAATCCCTTGTGATACTTGCATGCATGTATGTGTTATACCCACAATTTGTTCATCTCCTCCAATTATATACATTCTTCCTTCGTCCCTTTCTCATGTATGTGTTATACCCACAATTTGTTCATCTCCTCCAATTATATACATTCTTCCTTCGTCCCTTTCTCATGTATGTGTTATACCCACAATTTGTTCATCTCCTCCAATTATATACATTCTTCCTTCGTCCCTTTCTCATGTATGTGTTATACCCACAATTTGTTCATCTCCTCCAATTATATACATTCTTCCTTCGTCCCTTTCTCATGTATGTGTTATACCCACAATTTGTTCATCTCCTCTAATTATATACATTCTTCTTTCGTCCCTTTCTCATGGTGGTTTCAGTCAGTTTAAGATTTCACATTCATTCTTGAATAGAGAGTATACCACTCATATTCAAGTTCTTAGTTTCCTCATTTTACCCTAACCCTAAAGCATGTGAACTCCCCTTAGTGTGACCAATGTTCATAATATCGCTGCATTTGCATTAGGTCTCTATTCCACATATGAGAAAGAACCTGCAGCTTTGGCCATCTGAGTATGGATAACTTCACTTAAGATGATGCTGTCCAGTACCAAGGACAAAATTTCATTCTTCTTTGTGGCTGAGTAAAATTCCATTGTATATAAATACCACATTTTCTTAATCCATCCATCAGTAGTGGGACATCTTGGCTGTTTCCATAGCTTAGTTATTGTGAATAGTGCTGCAATAAACATGGGTGTGCAAGTGTTTTTGCTATAAACTGACTCTCATTCCTTTGGGTATATCGCTAGGAGTGGGATTGCTGGATCATATGGCGGTTCTATTTTCAGTTTTTTAAGGAGCCTCTATACTGTTTTCCATTGTGGTTGTACTAGCTTATATTCCCACCAGCAGGATATGAGGTTTCCTTTTTCCCACATCTTCACCAACATTTTCTGTTGTTTGTGTTCTTGATGGTAGCCATTTGAATAGAGGTGTGGTGGAAAAGAATGGTTTCTAAATTGAAGAGATCACCCACAGAAAGGGAGAAAATCTTTGCCAGTTGTACATCAGACAAGGGATTGAAAACCAGAATATCTAGGGAGCTCAAAACACTAAGTTCCCCAAAATCAATGCCCAATGAAGAAATGGGGAAATGAACTAAAAGAGCCTTTTCATAGGAAGAAGTTCAAATGGCTGAAAAACACATGAAAAAATGCTCACAATCCCTGGCCATAAAGGAAATGCAAATCAAAACCACATTAAGAATGCTAGTGTTATTTAAAGGGAATTCCAAAGCAACTTTACTATAAGAACTTAAATGTATATAAAATATCAATGACATTAAAGTAGATATGTTTTCAGTATATTAAATAAATAGGAATACATCTTAAAGATATCTAGCAAATAATCATAATTTATTCACTCTTGAATTCGAGAGATTTTCTTTCCACATTAGATATAAGAAATTGAAGTACAATACATGTATGGAAAAGTGGAAACTTATATAATATAACTGATTGAGTTCTCATACATGCTAATCTCATTTTTATAACCCCATGTCACTTTTATTCTACAGTAGGTTCTCCTTCAAATTTTGCTAGTCTAAAGAGAATTGGCTACATCAACATTTTGCCCTTAAAATGTAACTGTTGTTCTATGTATCTGATGTTGTACAAAAAGAGAAAGCATTCCATGTTCTGAAAATGTTTATGAGCTCTAGCTACCTTACACTGTGGAATGTGCTTCCAGTAGTCCTCTATCTTTACTGCTACTGCATTCTTTTGAGAACTGCTTAAATTTTACCTAGATTTCATGAAGTTTCTCACATATTAATCATCTTACCAGTGTTACCAGATTGCATTTCAAATATAAACCTGTTCCTTCACTATTTAAAACTACTCAGTGATATGCCATTGCTTTCTTGATGTGACCCAGGCTCCCAGAAAAGAATTGAAAATATCCCAGAGCATGGAAGGTCTTACGGGACCTGGTTGTTGACTACTTCTCTTACTTCATCTCTTAACAGGTCTTGCCAGGGTTCCTCATGCACCATATTAAATTGGCAGAATTGTTGAAGACATACTTAATAATTTGCATCTGCTTCAGTATGGTGTTTGTACAAACCCTTTCTATTCTTCTTGCAATCCCTTTATTCTCCCTCTACTTGGAAACATATACTCATCTTTCAAATTTCATCAGAGGACCTCCTCTGAATTTCATCATATGGAATTAATATTTTCTATCAAACAAGAAAAAATCTTTATTACAAAAAGAAAACTTCTCTGTCAGAGTTGTTAATTCCATTAACCACTTTCTCTAATATGAATGTTTTCCATTAATTCATTCAACAAATATTTATTTATTGAGTTGTTGCTATACTCCAGGAAAAGTTTAGGTGCTAGGGAGAATTTGTGATCAAGACAAACAAATCTTTACCTTAACAAAGTTATTAATCTTCATGAATTAAAACAATAAACAGATACATTCATACTCAATGGAAAGTTGTCCAGTGAGTGCTTTGAGGAAAAATAAATAACCGAAGGGATAAAAGGGAGGGAGAAAAAAGGTGACTTTTTATTATAAGATAGGGCAAGATTTTCTGAAAAAGAGACTTAACTGTAAAAATAACATTTACTTAGTATGATACATGAGATAAATCATGGAATATTCTTTATTTTAGCTTAAATAATAGTTATAAGATGCTTTCCTATTAGCAGGATGGAAGGAAATATCAGTGTGAGGGGTCAGAAATGCTTTAAGTGTTCTGACTTATGAGATACATACTTTCTGACTGTATGTTCTAACTCAACAGACTCTCATGGCATTAAGAGGAATTAAAATGTGCTTACATGTGTGTTTATAAATTCCCTCTTCCTACCCTTGAGAAAACGCAGGGCCTGGCAGTAAGTTCTCAACATGTGGTTGTTGAATCAAGTTAGTATAATTAAACTGTGGTGGGGAAGAATAAACTACAAAGGTCAATCTTGATCAGGGCGTTTTCTGGCAAGCTGCAATACAATTCTTCGGTATTAGTCTCCTTAACTTTACGCAAATCTTCTGATTTTATATGAATCATGGGATTATCCACTTCTAACTCTTAAATGATTTTTATTAAGGTATGGTTGACAAATAAAAATTATAGTCATTTATAGTAGATGACATGATGTTTTGATATATGTATACATTGTGAAATTGTTGGTTTTATTTATCTAATTAACATGCACATCAACTCACATTCTTTTCATTTTTTTTTGTGAAAATATTTAATGTCTATTGCATCAGCAGCATTCAAGTAGACAATATATCTTATTAATTATAGTCACCATACTATACAATAAAGCCCTTACATGCTTATCCATCCTAACTGCAACTCATATGCTTGACCAATATTTCCCCACCCTTCTTCTTACAACCGCCAACCCCTGGCAAACACTTTTCTACTCTCTATGCCTCTTTAGGTTCTACTTTTTCAGATTTTACAAGTAACATTTCATGTAGCAGAATGTCCCATAGATTCATCCATCACAATGCAAATAGCAAGATTTAGCTCTTTTTAAAATTTGAATAGTATTCCATTATATTTTTATACTAGGTTTTAAATCCACATCCATCAATGAACCACTATCCTGAGTCTATATATTGGCTATCATGAGTAATGCTACAATGAACACAGCATTACAAATTCCACTTTGAAATACTGATTTCAACCTCTTCAGATACAAACCCAGAAGTGGGATTGCTGGATTATATGGTAGATCTATTTAAAATGTTTTGAGGCAACTCTATTCTATTTTCTACAATGAATATCCTAATTTATAATTCTAATACCTTAAAGGATTTCCTTTTCTCAATGTCTTTTTCAACACACATCATTCATACTTTCACTAATATTCTTTCTAATGAACATCAAGTGATATCTCATTGTGGCTTTACATTGAATCTCCCTGATTATTAGAGATGTTAAAAGCATTTTTCATATGTTTGTTGGATTTTTGTATGTCTTCTTTTGAGAAAATCCTACTCAGGTCCTTTTACTAATTTTTAATTGGATTACTTGTTGACTTGCTATTGAGTTAGTTTGGATATTAGATATGTTCATGTTAAACTCTTATTAAATATATCATTTGGATATAAAACATTCTTCATATTAACCTGCTAATAGATGTATGATTTGCAAATATTTTCTCCTATTTCCTAGTTTGTCTCCTCATTGTGTTATTTCTTTCTTTAAGTAGAAGCTTTTCAGTTTGATATAATCCCATTTGTCTATTTTTGTTCCTGTTGCTTGTGTTTTGGGAATCAAATACAGAAAAAGATTTTTCAATATCTTTTCCTTTATGTTTTCTGTTAGTAAGATTAGTTTGGGGTCTTATATTTAAACAATTCATTCATTTTGAGCTGAGTTTTTAATACACTGTGAGATAAGGTTCAATTTCATTCAGTAATATGGAAATCCAGTTTTCTCAACACCATTTATTGAAGATATTGTACTTTCTCTGTAGCATGTTTGTGGTACTGTTGTCAAAAAATAGTCTATAGATCCATTTGCAGTACACACAAAGTTGACAAAATATAAAAATAAAAAGTTAATTTACATATATTTCAAAAATAAAAAATGGCTCTAAAACACAGGTGAAAGAAGAAATCAAAATAAAGACATAAAATATGAAACTAATAGTGAAAATATTACATAACAAAATGTGTTTAATGCTGTGAAGGTGGTAATTCAAGTATTTATAGACTTAAATGTGGTTATTGAATTATAAATTAATGCAGCAGGAAATATTCCATTTAATTAACTTAAATTTCCTTTAAAACTTGGAAATAAAAAGATAGCCACTGCAACTATTTTGATTCAACAATTTCTTGGTGATTTTTCCAGTACAACAGGAGAAGAAAAATACATAAACTTCACTAAGAGGGAAAAAGAGGAAATACAACTTCCAATTTTTTGTATATCATTTGATTATCTACATAGAAAACATAAAAGGTTCGATTGCTATTTATTAGAAACAATGAAGTGTCATTATTTGCCTAGTGAATCTGATATTCAAAGCCATATCTTTGTATTTTGTGATGCTGCCAGGGGACTTCCTTAACTATAATTCCTAGATATCTTTGCCTGCAGAAGTTTGCTAGGGGAGACACTAGAGAAAAATTTATAAGATGGTAGAAGAAAACACATTTTCAGCATGGAATTCTTGAACTTGGAAATTGATTTTTATTTATTTATTTATTTTTACTATTCATATGTGCATACAATGCTTGGGTCATTTCTCCCCCGTCCCCCCTCCTCCCTTAACACCCACCCCGTCCCTTCCCTCTCCCCCCCATCCCCTCGATACCCAGCAGAAACTAATTTGCCCTTATCTCTAATTTTGTTGAAGAGAGAGTATAAGCAATAATATGAAGGAACAAGGGTTTTTGCTAGTTGAGATATTGGAAATTGATTTTACAATACATGTGGAAAAAATGTCAAAGTATAGCCAAAATACATGTGATGACAAATTATGGAAGACTTGTTCTTCCACAATACCTAATAAACAATATGGCAATTATGATAAGCTGATACTGTCAATGGAGAGAAAAAATTAACTGATAAGGTAATAAAGAAAATTGTTAACCATAACAGGTTTGTGGAAATTTGATATATCACTAAAAACAAGTCATTGTTTATGAGTAGAGAGTATAGCAAATAATTAATGAAAATAACTCGAAGAGTGGGTAAGCCACAGGAAAAAAAGATACAGCTTAATTCTTCATTTCAGACACAAAACAATCCATTTAAAACAGATTAAGGATTTAAACATCCATAAGAAACTTTAAAGTTTTGCAAAAAAAGATGAATGAACATATTTCTAACGTGAAGTTAGGAATGAGTTCTTAACTAGGACAAACCATCAAGGAAGAGATTAATAGATTTAATTACATTATTATTAAGACCCATTGTTCCTCAAAAATATTATAAAAAGAGGTAAATGAGAAAAACATAAATGAAAGAAGACATTTACAAACTAGTTAACTTATAAAAGTTTAACAAAAATAAACTGACCAAATACATAAAAAAATAAACATCTCAATTTCAAAATAGGCAAATAGAAAGTATCTATGACCAACAAGGATAAAGAGATGTTTAAATAAGAAAATGGTGAAAATCCAACTAAAACCACAAAAACTGTTATTATTGCCCATTAAACTGTCAAAATTTAAGAAGGCTAATAATTTAAGGATAATAAATACTATTATCTGGTATGAATTAGTTCAACATCTTAAATTTTGACATTATATTGTAAAATTAAAATTTTGAATACCCTTTAACTCAGCACTTCTCCTTCTACAGTGCTCCTCAAAGTTTAACATGCATACAAATTGACCAGGGATCTTGGTAAATTTCTTATTATAAGGGATGAACCAAGACTTCAGATTTTTATTAAGCACCGAGGTGATGCTCTTACTGGCAGTCCGCAAATACTTTCAGTAGCTATATACTACCAACTAAACACTGCATATGTCTAAAAGGAGTTGTATATAAAACATCCACAACATCCCTTTAAAAGCACAACAAGACCTGCCATCAATCCAAATGTGCATCAGTAGACGAGTTGGTCAACTATGGTATTCATAGACTATTATACTACAGTAAGAATGAGTGAAATATACTTAAACACAATAACATGAACCAGTATTGAGTAAATAGCAATTCTGAGAATACTATAATATACCCTGGAAGGAGTTCAATCAGGCAAATTAAGACAATGTATTTTTATGCATAAAAATATATGCAAGGGGGTCAGCACTTGCAACCTCACAATGTGATATCTTGGCATTTGAGAAAATAGCAGAAACAGGAAAGTAATTCTTACTTTTTCTCTAAAGCACAGTTTAAAACCTACAAAGGATTTTCCAATCTCCCCCTAAAACAGGTTATAATACTCTTATTAAGAAATGTACTCCCTACATGTATAACAGAAGGAGCCAAAGACACAGTCACCAAGAAGAATCTGAACAAATGGGCTTTGCTGAGTTCCTGACTTATTGCCATTGGATCAAACCCATTGTCCTCTAATCATATTCCTGTAGTGTATCCACCCTTCATCAAACCTAGTACGAGAAATACACAAGTTTACCCATTTCTTCAATTCTTCATTTTTTCATAATAGGGTGGCAGCAGAAGGATAGCATAAGGAAGTGGATAGATGGAAGTTATTGTTAACACCCTACTTCTTGGATTGAATCATAAGCATCATTCTACTGAAAAAAATAAAGAACTGAAGATGTGCATTGTACATCATAATATCAAATGCAAATATATATATTATATATTTCAATACAACACACATAACTGACAGAGCTTATCCTTGCAACATCCCTCTGAATTAGATATGTTGTGTTCAAGTTATAAATGTGGAAACTGAGGAAAAAAGCTCTCTTTTTTTTTCTTTCCTGTCTCACATTCAGTTCATCAGCAGTTCATAATGAATATTCACCAAACAATATCTGCTTCTCCTCATTTCTACTGCTGCCTCAAATGCAAATTCAGTTAATCTGACCAGAATGATCCCAGTTTTCTTTGTAGTTTTTCTTCTTTCTTCTTTCTCCTCCATTGTGGGTTGAATTGTGTCCCTCCAAATATTCCAATTTTGATGTTCTAACATCTACTACCTCCAAGTGACATTATTTTGGGATATGTGTAGAGGAAGGGTCCAAAGGATCTATTTTCAATCATTCCAGTTGAATAAGGACAATTGTCCTTATTCTATTTTCAGTACTAGTTCTGTTGAGTGAGTTATTTTGCTTCATGGGCCCATACTGACCATGAGTGGAAAATATGGCCTGGATTACACCTAAGAAACTTTCCTTTCTAAAGTCATTCACAGACTAACAGGGCCTTTGACTTGAAACAAGCTAGCTCAGAAAACTTCTGGTATTGCATTCTCCTCCAGTGTCATGTGGATTCCTGCTCTACATCAGTTTGGTCTTAAATGTTGCTATGAGAAGATGATGGGAAGGACTGGAGGCAGCATTTGTTTTGCTAATTGCACTTGGCCAGTGTGAAATCTTTTGATTAGTTCTATTAGGTCGGACAAAAACAGACTGGAAATCTGGCCCATTCCTAAGGGACCTGAACATTTTGTTGATGGAATATGACCCCTTTTGTCTGAGGTTAGTTAGAGTGAAGCTGTCCAAGCCTTTGCAGTTATGTGTTAGATTTGTGAACTCACTGGCCAAAAAAAAAAAAAAAAAAAAAATTCCATCTGCCTTCCTATTTCTATTTCTTAGTATTTTCTCAGAAATTTCTGGAATAAGTCCTTCATTTCTACTTTTTCCAATGGTCTAAAGTCCTGAGTACAATCCTATTAATTCTAGGTTTATTACTGAACTTTTATTGTTCTGAGAAAATAATGATTTTCATTGTCTAAGATAGCAACCAAAAGGATTATAAAGAGGTGAAGACATTGTTCAAATTCTTTGCCAAGAGCTGCTTAAAGATGGATATTTTAATAGTGAAAACAACAGGGAATCAAGTGCCATCTGCTAAACTTTTTGGTCTTGGCTCAGATATCACAATTTAGAAAACCTTAGTGAAGAACATTTCCTAGTAAATACACATTTAAGGTTTTAGCAGGAAAGACTGACATAGATGCAAAAATATCACTCAACTCACAGAAGTTGATATACATGCTTATCTCATTTACTAGGAATATATTTTAAAAGACCTTTGAAGGAGGATTTCTAAGAGATTATAATCTTTAAAAGCACTTCTGACTCCTAATTCAAGTTCATTTTTATTGATATCTCAGCTCTTGATGGGGCTATATTTTTCTTTACTATTGTGTTTTCCAGGTTATTTCTAAAGTTGTGCTTTCCTTCCAAAAAACAACAGGAAACAAAATTAAAAAAAAAAAAAACACTTTTACTATATTCTTTCTCTTTATCCCACTTCACTATTTGAGTTACTAAGCTAAAATGGTAATCGAATGAAACAGATTACCTCAAAATAAGCCTAGTAAGTGCCAGAAAGCAATTGTAGCTTACTTTTATTTATCAGATCTGTTTTTAAATATTCTCAATTTCAAATAGAAATTCCAAGTTTGCCTTTATCTCTAAACTTTCTTTAATCTTTCTGTAGACATAAAAACTAAGTGGGATTGGATTTCATACAGATTTTGAAAAACCTATTGGAGATCTATTTCAGTGCTATTTGTAAGCATGATAGAAGTCTCAAAACTCAACACCAGAGATGTCTTTCACTTTTGTACTTTTCTTTTTCTTTAAACTGTATCTAATTTTCTCTTCAGAGATTAAATATCAGGCAGCAGTGTGCCAGGTTCCAAAGAATTCTCTTCTGTAGAAGTTGAATACTTTCTTTGTTTTCCAAGGAAACCCATCCAGCACTTGCTAAGCTGATACACAAATTCCAAAAGCATGGGGCCAGGTCTCCTACCCAGAAGATGGGAATGTTCAGCTTAAGACTGAAGAATATACTTGCATCTTTTCCATCACAATTTTAGAAGAGCCCAAAACCTAAAAGTTTGAGTATTCAGTCTTAGTTTTGGCTGTGATTGTTTCTTATCATTATTATTCTCCTCCTCCTCCTTCTTCATCTTCACTTCTCCTCTTCCATCTCCTCTTCCACTAAGGACTATGTAACACAAGCTGTAACAATAAATATAAGCGTCATTGGTAAATAACTCAATTAGTACAAACTAAATGGGATATTTCTTCATCATTAATATTTGAATTCAAATCATTACATAGTAATCTTCTATGAAACATATTTCTTCCCCATTTTATAAAGGATTTGAAGTTCAGAAGAGTTAAATCAACCAGCCAAACTTCATAAGGATGATAAGTTTTTGGCTGAGATAAAAACCAAATCAATTTCATCCAAAAGATTATGAACGATGTCATACATGGTAATATCCACATTTTGAAAAATGAAAATGAATTCCTGGACAAATAGCTGGTTTTAATAGTGGAAAGAAGATCCAGTGGGGAATAAAGATGCCTGAATTACTGTCATGATTTGCCACTAAGTATATAATTTTTCTCACCCATAAGTCCAAAAATCTGGAATAGACAATCTTACAATCCTTTGGAATCTAAGATTCTATGCTCTTTAATGTATGCAGTTCCACAGAGTAGACATTGGGCACCTGGACTGAGTGTTTCACTTTTTTTTTTCTGTTTTTCTGTGAGTGTCCACTGATAAGAAGGAAACAGAGAAACAAGGAACCCGGGCAATCATAGAGAGTAGTGCTAGACTAGTACCATCCTACACAGGAAACAAAGTGGGACTTTGGCTTGTCCTGTGTTTCTTCTTTTATCATCTCCTTATAGTCAGGTTCTTCCAGCTGTCCACGCAACCTCCAGAAACCTTATCCTTCCTGAATGCTGCTCAAAGAGACCAAGATGGATGCCCTGAGCAGAAAATAGCCTTCTTGGCTTCTCTTCATTCTTTTTAATAAGAAATGAGTAACCATGATGTCTGTCTAAAAATCTATTTTTAAATTAGCCAGAGCTGATTTTTGGTTGTATCTCAAAAAATATAAACTAATTATGAATGATTTGGTTCCTTTAGATCTTTGTAAAATATCTTCTTACTCTGAATATCTTTGCTCACTTTCAAAACCACTTCATAACACACTGTCCCTCTCCTTTGCACTTATCACCACTTGACATATATAGTTTACTTGTTGACATTCACTTATTGCTTCTCTCTGACATTTATTTTAATTGAGCTATAATAATTATACATATTTACGGGTAGAGTGTGATAATTTGGTACATGTATATACTATGTAGCGATCAAATCAAAGTAATTAGCATCTCTATGTCAAGCATTTATTATTTATTTGTATTTAGAATTTTTGAATTCCTCTTTTTTAGTTCTTTATAAAATAGAATAAATTGTTGTGAACTGTAGCCACACAATATTGTGCTTAGATCACTAGAACTTAATGGCTAGGTGTATGTTGGTTCATGCCCATAATCCCGGCTAATCTGGAGGCCGATCTTGGAAGAATGTGGTTCAAGGCCAGACTGGGCAAAAAATTAGTTAGACACTATCTCTATCAATAACTGAGCATGGTGGCATATGCCTGTCATTCCAGGTATAA
This sequence comes from Castor canadensis, assembly GCF_047511655.1. Lineage (NCBI taxonomy): Eukaryota > Metazoa > Chordata > Mammalia > Rodentia > Castoridae > Castor > Castor canadensis. The sequence goes on along the minus strand of NC_133393.1, from coordinate 129,251,614 downwards.
CAGAAGCATGAAGAGGAAGACTGTGGTCCCTATCCAAAAATATGAGACCTTATCCCAAAAATAAATAATATAAAAAGACCTGGGGCATGGCTCAAATGGTAGAAAACCTGCCTACCTGAGTTCTACCAAAAACATCAATAAAAACAACAACAGAACACTAGAATTATCACTCCTAATTGTATTTTGATACTCATTTTCCAACCTTCTCTATGTCCTTTTCCTACTACACTTCTTAGCCTTGAGTAATCATTATTCTACTTTCTGCTTCCCAAAGACCAACTTATTATTTCTGAAAAAAAGTATGTCTCATGAAGGCAAAAGGTTTAGTGTTTTATTCTCAATTCTATATCTTTATCTTTAGAGCATAGAATAGTTCCTATACATAAAATATAGGTTATAGATATTTGTTGGATACATGGCCACTTATGGTATAAAGATTCTAGGATATGGTTTTTATGTCTTTTACTCAGTATTATTAGCCTCCTAGTGAAATTGCCCTTCCTCTTCTCTCTCTCTCTCTCTCTCATAAAACTGACTGTCTGGTATGATTTCACAGGATGAAATTTTTCCCACCACCCTATTGTCTAGGACTTACCTCTCTTACTTTTCTGATCATATAGAACAGGAATTTAAGTTTTAAATTTATCCTCAGGGGCCATAAGGCTGTGTTAAGTGTTGACAGCCTCCAGTGATTGTTTTCTATGGAAAGAATGTCTTTTGTGGGAGGTATCGTTGTTACTGAAAAGCACTGGGGAAAGATTCAGAGAAATGCACAGTTGTATGGTCTTGACTTCTGTGCTTTTATTCTTCAGATTCCTGAACTGGAGAAGAGTAGAAGCAGGACAAGATAGAGATATGGTAATCCCTTCGTCTTGGCCATCACTCAAGTCTCTTAGATATAGGAAATTGAAAAGTTAAGAGGAAAAACAAATGTCAAGAAATTGCAATAAGCAGATGTGGGTTGGTGGAAGCTAGATTCCTTATTCCACATGCAGTCCATCAGGTTTTCCTTGCACAATTGGAACAGCACGCTAGGCAGTCCTATCAAAAAAATAGTAAAATGAGTTCACTTATCATTAGTAGTAGAAGTATATATTTTGCAACAATTCTAGAAAGTGAGAGAATTTTTTTCTTTTGTTTTAGGATATCTGTGTAATGCCTTTTCCTATTCTTTCTTAGACGAATGACAATATGATCAATAAATTTTAACATTTAAGCCAATTTTACCAAGATATGTGTCCTTCTTATTTCTAAAGGCTTAACTCTAGCTAAAGATTGATGGAAATTTTCTTTTTAAAGCCATTTCTTTTACTAGAGAGTAAAGAAAACTTTGTTGATTGGTGTTCTAAATGCTTATGTAGGTGACATAAGAGGTGCTTGTCTTTTATCACAAACTCCAAAGATGCATAGTACCAGCTATTTTGTTTTATTTTTTGATCTCTCTTTCCCACCCATCTAGAATATGAGTTCTAAGGAACAGGTATTTATGTTCATTTATTCAAACAATTATTGAGGATAACTCTATTGCTAAAAAGTGTGCTAGGTTTGGGGATCACAAATTGTCAGCCTGCAGATGAATTCTGCTAAACATGCCAACACATCTGTGGTTTTAGACCAGTTGGGAAAAGAATGACATTTCCTTTCTGTATGTCCAGTGAATAAACTCATGTTAACAAAGAAATGAGCAACCAGGATTAATGGTAAAGACTAATTAGTACCTTTTGCAATGATATTTATAAGTTTCCTAAGAGACAAATGTAATGCCTAGAAATGGGGAACCAGTCAACACTGTAGCTGACAGTTTGTGCTCCACCCATCCAGCCCAAGAGGCTTTTTAAAAGTAAATTGTAATGATAGATTCCATCTGGTGAAAATGGCAAGAAAACAACACAGGTTTTTTGTTACAGTCCCCACACTGACATAGGTGCCAACTGGCAGCAGTATACACTCAAGATTTCTCTATTTATATTCTCCCGCTTCATAGGCTATGGAAAGTTCTAAATGTTGAAGGACAACAGAGTTATATTTCAGAAGTGACAGAGTGAAATTATATTCTTCTCTCTACCTCTAGCTCAAATAACTCTTTACTAGATTATAGTCTGGTAATGAGCAGCTTTGAGCTTTGAAAGCCTTAGGCTTTTGTTCTCCCAGGAAGCAAGGAGAAAAGAAAATAGCTGAAATTAGGAATTACAATTTAATGAAAATATGAAGCAGATTTCCTCAGAGTGTTATGCTTGACCAGTTTGAATCAGTATCACCCTGGAGGTTTGATAAAAGTGTGATTCTTGAGCTTCCTCTTAAATTTCTAAAATTAGGACTTAACAACAAGGTATCTTTTTTTTTTCATTTTTCTTTTATTATTCATATGTGCATACAAGGCTTGGTTCATTTCTCCCCCTGCCCCCACCCCCTCCCTTCTCCCCCCCCAATACCCAGCAGAAACTATTTGCCTTTATTTCTAATTTTGTTGTAGAGAGAGTATAAGCAATAATAGGAATAGGAATAATAGGTTTTTGCTGGTTGAGATAAGGATAGCTATACAGGGCATTGACTCACATTGATTTCCTGTGCGGGGGTGTTACCTTCTAGGTTAATTCTTTTTGATCTAACCCTTTCTCTAGTACTTGTTCCCTTTTTCCTATTGGCCTCAGTTGCTTTAAGGTATCTGCTTTAGTTTCTCTGCGTTAAGGGCAACCAATGCTAGCTAGTTTTTTACGTGTCTTACCTATCCTCACCCCTTCCTTGTGTGCTCTCGCTTTTATCATGTGCTCATAGTCCAATCTCCTTGAACAACAAGGTATCTTGAAGAGCTCCCTGGATGATTTTGAATTTTAAGAAATGCTTATGTAAGCATATTGAAAGAATACCGAAAGATTCTAGAAGGAATCATAATTTAAAAATTTCTTTGTTAATTTTGGATTATCTATATAAGACATTGTTTTAGAAATCCGAGTTAAGATGATTGCTTTTGTCTTTAAAGAATTTAGAAAAAAGTTAAGGCATATGTTTAAAATAACTTTTGGGTCCTTTCCCCAGGGCTCACAGAATGCATATTCTAAAAGTAATGCAATCCATTTGGCTTCAGAGGACTTTAAAAAGTTAAATAATTCACATTTTCCTGCATGAACTTTATGGGGTTGAGATGAAATTCTAGAAATGAGTATAGAAAGTGAGTTTTTATGTCATGAAGCCAACAAGTTAAAAGCTTTGCTTGCAGCTGAAAATGAATTTAACAGTGAAAATATTTATAGTCGTTAGCTGAAAATATTATTTAGAATTAAGTTGCTGACTTGGAAGAAATTTGTGAAATACATAGTGGGATGATGTTGGCAGTTCTTTTCTGAAACTTATAAATCTACAATTCTCTACACAGGGAAAAAAAATACTTGGTGGTACATCCTGGCCAAAGTCACTTTCAAATTTCAAAAGATTTGTTTTATTTTGCAAGAATTCTTTTCTATAAAACCTGTGTGCTTGTTCAATTTTACCCATCTTTTTTTAATTATTAAGTCTAATTCTCTTTAGTCACATTCCAAACAGATGTGAGAATAACTTTAATTGTAATGGAAAATACACAACGGTGAAAATAATAATCATGTCATTTTAATAAAGTCCTATTTCGAAAGAAAATACTGCAAAGTTTCAGCAAAGTTTGAAGAAACTGTTTTGTACTTTGTAGAAACAAGAAAAATTATCTTGTGAAAACTTTCTACCTAGCATTCTTTTTGTTAAGGTGTTAAAGTTGATTTTGATGTGCAAAGGCTATTTCAAAGGACTTCAATCATCCATTCGATACTGTGCTATCTCATGTGGTCAGGTTTCTCCCCAGGCAAGTGTGCAAGTATATAAAAAAAATTAATTTAGTATTGCTCTTCCCATGCTAGTTCAGTAAGGTAAAACCCATTTTTAGTGACAGCAAATTGTCTCTCTCATGCACACAAAGACAAAAGTATTAAGGATTCCAGAAATAAGATCTTGAGAATCAATAGATCCAGTAAGAATTATGTAAAGGATATCATCCCATGGCATCTTCATAACATAAAAATTAAATATGAAAAACCAACTGTTTGTGTTAAATTTTGGGAGAAGACATTGCAAGATTACAAAAAGTTAAAACAGTTTTATAGAGAATTTATTCCAAGCTTATCTAATACACTAGCACACATTTTGTATGTGCACCCACATATATAATTATTTCAAAACTTTCGTAAGTGCAAATTATGACACAGGAAATTCATTTCCTGTGATTTACTACAATGAGTATTTAAAAGACCAAATTAACTGTTGAATGGGTGGAAAAATAGTTTAATGCCTGAGTTCTTAGGACCATGTCTTCTGTATATCTTGTATCTTTTACTGTATCTAGCAAGGCATAACATGGCTATTTGGAATTGATGGTTAACTGGAGTTAATATTGATTTAGAACCATTATTATATCTTTTCTTCTTAAAAACACTAGGCTGGGCATGGTGCATGCTTGTAATCCAGCAGGAAGGTGGAAGTAGGATGATAGTGATCCGAGGTCAGCCCTGCTAAAAGCAAGACCCTATGTAAAGCAGAAAGAGCTTCTGGCATGGCTCAAGTAGCAGAAGCCTACCTGTCAGTATAAGGTCTCGAGTTCAAATGCCAGTATGTAAGCAAAACAGCAACAATAAAAGAATTCACTCCACAGTCCACATAATAAAACTTTCTACCCAATTTTTCACTCAAACTATGTCATAAGCTTTCATATTATTTTCCTGGCTAAATAACAGCTTAATAATATCAAGTCCATCTGTGATTACCATCAAATTTCAAATCACTTATAACTAAGACAAAAAATCAATGACCATTTCAAAATTACTATCCTCCTTAAACTCTGAAGCATTAAACACTAATAGGCACTTGTTATTAAAATTCCTTTTTCTGTTTTTCCTCCTTTTTTCTTATTTTCATTTGTTATCACTGTTTTTCATTTGTATACTATGTGTGTGGTATTTTTTTTTACCAAGAATTATTAAATTAGACTATCCAAAAATTTATAGAAATCAGTTCGCCCTGAGAGGTGAAAATTAGTGATGAGATTTTTTTTAAGGGAAAAATATTAGTTAATGACATTTTCTTCTTATTACTGACAAATGTCTTCTAAAAATTGGGTTTTGAGAAAAAAATTCATCAAATTGAGACTCTCCAATTTAGAAGATAGAGGGTAGAGAAAGGTTGGCTATATGAACATCAGTGTAGTTTATGTTTTCAGATTCAATAAATGAAATTCACAGTGGTTTCTGCAATCTCCATTACTATACTGGCACTAAACACAGAATCAGAAATATATAGTGTGTTTGGTTTTACTCAAGAATTACACACAAGAAAAGTAGGTTTGTGTTACATTTCTTCAGCATCTTTAGGTATTGTGACCCTATAACAGTACTAAATAATATTTTTCTTTATAATTTCTTAAGTTACTTCTGTCTTAACTCTTCAATTAAGAATGGTATCTTCTTCATAGAAAAAGAAATAGCATCTGATCCAAAATTATGAATATGGACAATACGGATGAGATCTCTAGCCAGGAACACAAATAACTCTTCCAACTAGAAAATGAATAAATGAAATTTGTTATAAAACATACTAGATGGTTTTCAAAAAATACATCCCAAAGAAAAAGTTAGGTTTTTAATGAGAAGTCATGGGCCAGATGTACACATTACAAAATTGAATCATAAAATTAAATGCCAAGTTGGAAAAATATAAACATTGTGATATAACCAACAACACTTACATAAATTAAAAATATACAAAAAAATACACTTTATAGGAACATATAGATATAAGATGACTACACTGTAGGTGCTGTGTAGGAGCCAAGGCATGAATGAATTTGAGCCTTGACCTCAGGTTTTCCAGTCTTGCAAACTGTGAGAAATAAATCTGTAGTGTTTATAAATTTCCCAGTCTAAATTACTTTATTATTGAATCCTAAACAAAATGAGGAATTCTATATCAAATTACACCTCATTTTCAAAGCAACCCAATAGGGAATTGTCAACATGGCCCTGTTTTAATCATCACTAGGTGGTTAGTTGAGCTATTAAAAGTCACATTAGCTGGATATCTGAGTGAGCCCTTCCTCACCTTTATATTCAGATCCCAACTAAACTCCTGTGTATACACAGCTGAAATCAGTGCTAAGCATTTAATTGCATGCTAAAATAGTCATCTGGTCTTTTAAAAAAAAGTTGTCTTTCCCTCAAATGAGAAAGCAAGTATGAAAAGTTCCTATTCAAAAGTTTTTTAATCCTAAAAGTTTTAAAAAGTAGGTCCACAGCAAAACAAAAGGTAAAATGAGAAATACAGGAAAAGAAAAAATGTTACAGTAGAGAAGAAATTAATTATAACATTTAGCTGTACAAAGGAATTATAATCTGTATATATGAAAATTCCTATTGGAATAAAGGAAAATATGCTAAATATTAGTATTTAATAATTTTATTTTTTATAACCAATTCTAACAGTGGAGAAAAGTGTTAGAATTAGATGCTCAAATTTAAGACACATCTGGGAATGTAGCTCAATGTTATAGAATCTGCCTAGCATTTTCAAGGCCCAGGGTTCAATCCCCAGTACCCAAAACAAATAATTAAAATTAAAAGGGGTGGGCTATTTAAAGTTGTCATGTTAGGTAGGTAAAGATGTCAAGAAATGGGAGCTTTTGGTCAGAAATTCTTTTCTCTTCATGTAGTACCTATAATATGCTAACTCAGTACTAATCATTAAAAAGAAAAAAGCAGAAAAAATTGCCTTGTATCAAAGAGGCCTAGTAAACAGAGACCTACTGGCTAGATTATTTCAATTTTCCAAGAGTCTCATTGTTTCTTGCTTGTTCGCTTAAAGCATCCAGCATTATTCTCGGGATAGTGCTTACAGCCCAGAAACCTGCTCAAAAATGTTATTAAAATTATGTAGAAATCAGATTGTTCAGTAATGTATGGAACTCTCAAGATTGTTTCACTGCACCAATTAGATAAAAGGCAATCAAATCCCTGAAATTACTCAGGTATGACAGTCTGGAAATAAGTGATCTATGTACAAGCGAGATACCACCTATGGTTACCTAAAATGACACATTCTTTAAGGTAAAGCTTTGATAGATATGAGGCAGGATCAAAACACAGGTGGTATTTCTAACAGTCCATAGAACTGCTAGAAAAGAGAGAATGAGAAACTTGACTCTAAATTTTCAGCTCAAGTTTAGGACTTGAAACCTTAAAAATTACTTTGTCTTATTTCCTTCCACTGCAGAATGAGAAAGCTAAAATCAAAAAGTGCCCCTGGGCTGTAATAAGTTTGCTATTATCTTATCTGTTTACAAAAAGTTAGAGCATTGATCTGGAAACAGAGGGCTGTGCAAGAATTAGAAATTGGGATCTTACAATAAGATCCATATGAATGGAGTTCATGTAATTCACAACCTTCTTGAAGCACCCCTCCCTCTGCTTGCAGAAAAGCCTCATTCTCCTCAATTTGTAAAGTCAGTCCTATTTGTTTGGAGATGCTGCTACTCCCTCAACTCAGAGGGCTGACTTTAAGAGGAGCATTTTATTTTTGTGGTTGTTTTTTTCATGTTCCTCAACCTATGAGATGTAGCAACAGGTTTTCAGTTAAAGTGTGAGATCTTGGGGAAAAAACATTAAATGAGCTATAGGAAATTCCTTGTTTACTTTTTTTTTGGTCAGTACTGGAGTTTGAACTTAGGGCCTGTACTTGCAAGGCAAAAACACTACAACTTGAGCCATATGCCTGGCCCTTTTTGGGTTTAGTTGGTTTTTACATAAAGTCTTGTGCTTTTTCCAGGGCTGATCCTCCTACCTCCACCTCCCAAGTAGCTGGGACGTGCATGTGTTACCATGTCTAGTTTGTGTTTTCTTTATTTTTATTTTGTTTTGGTTTGGTTTTTGAGATAGGGTCTCATTAACCTTTTATCTGAGGTTGACCTCAAACCTCAATCCTGTCCTGCTTCCTGAGTAGCTGGAGTTATAGGTATGTACTTTATACATGCTGAAAAATGAGATAGACAGATTCTGAGGATAATCAAACAAGGAGGTAGATCAGAAACATTAGAGAAGACTGAATTTACTTATAAAAGTATATTTCTGATATTTTGGGTTTCATTAACATTAGTTTGAGCAGCTAGGAGACTTACAGTTTGATGAATAGTTTATCACAAAAATGGAACTCAGGGAAAGCAAGGATTAAATGAAGTTGATCCTTTGGTATATGAGAGACATAAAATCAAGACTTTTGCCAAATTTTATATAAGGATTTATCATATATAGCCCACCTATTCACCTTCACCAAACATTGAAGCAAATATTGGGGATAGGTCTACCAGGATCTTTGGAAAGACATTAGTGAGGCTCTGAGCTGCTGGTTGTCTTATTTTGTTCAAGCTACCAGAAAAAATACTATATTGATAAACAATATAAATTCATTTCTCACAGTTCTAGAGTATGGGAAGTACAAGATCAAGATATTAGTAGATTCAGTCTCTGGTAAGAACCTCCTTTCTGGATGGTGGATGGTGACTTCTTGTTTCATCCTCACATGGTAGAAGGGATTGAGGTGCTTTGTTGGGCTTCTTTTGAAAGAGTACTAATCTTTTTTATAAGGACTCTATATTATTGACCCAATGCACTGCTGAAAGGCCTCATCTCCTAATACTCATCACCTTAGGGGTAAATATCTCAATGTGTGAATTGAGTGTGAGTGGGAGGGAACACAGACATTTAGCCTATGCAACTGGTAGAAGGCATAACAATGAAAAATTGAATTCTTAATTACAAAGAGGGAAACTAAGTCTGAAGTAGAAGAGATCAACTAGCATGAGTTAATGTCTAGTGAGTAGAATAGAGAAATTTTCTATCAATAAGTATTAGGATAAGCATAAAGTCAGAATGGTCTGACCCAAAGCAAACTTAATAATGACCAATCAAAAATTAACACTGAGAATAAAAGAGAGGTGAAAATTTCCATAGTGCTACTTAATTTGAAAAATCCAAACCCTTCCAGAGCTGTTTATCAGAAGATCTTATTGAGCCATTTTAATATCTGAGGCAGAATTTCTGCCATTCACTGAATTTTTAAACCTCAGTCAAGTTACTGACCTAAAGTTCCAGAATAAAGAAGAGTATACTTTGTCTTAAACAAGTAACTTCTTATGGCATCACAAGTACGTGTTCTCATTTGTTTTTCAAATGAGTTTTTCCCTAAAAGAACCAGAACCAGATGCATTACCAGAGTAACTGTTTCCTGAGGAAGAAAGCATGATTTTGAATAAAAAGTAATTTCTGGGAACATCTGCCACTTCTGCAGTCTAGAAGTAATTTTTTTGCTTTGTTCTTTTGGTGTTAAGAGTAGAATTTACCTTATTTCACTTCATGTCTTTCTAATATTAGAAATTGATCACCTCAGATAGTGATTGAATTCTTCTACAGTTCTGTAACTCATGAAGGAAGAAATATTGCAGAGCTCTGGGCATGGTCGTTCAAACCAATAATCCTAGCTGCATAAGAACTGGAGGTCTGGAAGGATCACAGTTCAAGGCCAAATCAGGCAAAAAGTTTGGGAGACTCCATTTCAGCCCATGGCTGGGCATGGTGGTTCACATCTGTCATTCCAGCTACTTGGGGAAACATAAATAGGTGTATCACTTTCCAGGCAGGCCCTGGCACAAACGAAGACCCTGTCTTAAAAATAAACAACACAAAAAGAGGTTGTGATGTGAAGTGACTCATGTGATAGAGTATCTGCATAACAAGTGCAAGGTCTTGAATTCCAACCCCAGTATTGCCCAAAAAAAGCAAAGGAAAAGAAAAAAGAAAAGAAAAAAAAAAAGCAGAGAGCTACCTACATTACAAAAAGAGCAAATTCATGGAAAAACCACTCAATAAAGAATCAGAAATCTCAGTGCTACCTTCAAGGACTTAAAAGTCCACAGTTAATGATTCCCAGCAGAGTCCCTCCTAAGTCTAGTGTTGGCAGTACAGTGGATGAATAGTCTTAGAGGATAAAAATGGATTTTCCAAAGTTTAATTAGATGGCAACTCTCATTGCAACTGCTGCTCCATATGTAGTTCAAATCATTACAGCTTGGGTGCCTTGTATGAAGTAAATGATCTGAGTAATGTCTTTTTGCTCTATATCAATAAACCAAATTACCAGAGGCAATCTGCTTACTTTCACCAGACAAAAACAAGAATACAATGTTGCCATCCTGTTTCTGGATTGTTAATTCCTTTACTTTGTCCCATGTTTTAGTCTTCAGAAATATTATCTCTCAGGACATCATATAACACATTTTAGAGGTTAAACTTCATTAGCTAGACACATTAGCTAGACACATTAGCTAGATGCTGAAGTTCCAGATCACTGGGGATAAATATAGCAGAAGACCATAGGGCTGACAAGTCATTGATTTAGTATAGAGGTTTAGGATACTAAGGAAACATGGGATTCCTCTCCAAAGTGGACACAAATTGTTAAACCATGTAATCGTTGCCATAGGAGCAACCATAGTCTAATTTGAGGAGCCATGAATTTTGGAGGACACATATTATCTCATGTGAGTCCACTACTGAGAAGATATAAGCTTTGAATTTGTCCCATGTCAAGAAAAAGCCATGAACATAGTTGAAGCCAGAGTGATGTCATTACTTATCATCCACCAGATTAAGTGATGTTCAGAGTGTGTGGCAGATCAGTGTACTATATAAAATCATCTGTAAACTTTAATAAGAGAATTAAATCTCTAGTTTTCCAAAAAACAAGGGCAGACTCTCTTTAGCAGATTACTACTCATCTTTTGAGAAAATGGACCCTTGGGGAGGCTTAGCAATAATTTTATATTAGCTGTCCAAAAAAGACAGTGTTGTTTAATCTCTCAATCTCAAAAAGAATGAAATAGCCTTGGGTATATGACCAAATAGGTCCCAATCCTATTTTGTATCTCTCCCTTAAATCAGACTCAAGATCTCATTAGGGATTTCTCTAGGCCAGAGGATTGAGAAGAGAATAAATACAATCAGGCAAGAGTTAACATTAACTGATATGCAGAAACCAATAAGAGTGAATGCTGTAGTAAAATTTCTTTGATTTGGGATGACCTAAAAAGGCTATTGGATAAAAGGCTAAGAATGACAAGAATGAATCTAGGATTAAATGGTCACTCCTCAGCATTAGTGGGGGTGTTATGAGTCTTATCATATTTTTCTCTACGTTCTGATGATATGGTGCCTTCTAGGAAATCTCTTCTAAAGTGTAATAAGGATGAGTTTTAAATTAATTGGTTTCTAAGCTGTCTATACTTGCTATCTTAGTATTATCCCCTGAAGATTATTTGTGCTAAATTTAACTTGGTAGAAATGGGGAGGACTTGAAAGGCTGAAGGAAAGTGATCCTAAATCAGAATGATACTCTAAGTAGCTCTTAACAGAACTTAAGATGAAAGTCTTCCCACAGAGTCCTGGAGTAACTGGCACCAATGAGAGTCATAAATATTAAAGTGGAATAAAAATTTAAGTAAAATAGAAATGACAGAGTATACTAATAGTTTCATATTCGTTTTTGGAATCAACATAGCCTCAGGTTGTTTCAGACAGAAAGGCAAACTATGTTATTTATTCATAATGAAAAAAAATTCTCAATATTAATTTAAAAATCATGGTTGAAAGAGTATGCTAAGATTATATAAGTGTTAACTTTTTGTCAGTTATACCTAGTGTCACACACATATATATGTGTATATAATATATTGAGCAAAATGAAGGAGGAAAAGGAAGAAGAGGAAGAGAAAGAAGTAGAACTATTTTTTGAGGAGAAATTAAATGACCACAAGAAAAAAATTACAGATGCAGAATTGTGGGCTAGTACTCCACATTGAAATAGCAAAGTCCACACCTGGTTATTCTAGATGGAAGCTAACCATTGCTGTCATTCTCATAGATCTTCCAATAACATTATTAGGGCTTTAAAAAATATTATATTCATGTATTCATCAAACCACAATCAGACTTTGAGGAAAACATTCAATATGAAAGATCTCTAGATGTGAAATCAAAGCAAGGGGAAAAATGAAAGAAAATAACATTATTGCACGCAGCTAAAAAAACTCACACCATCTCCTAAGCCCTACAGTTAATAGCCTGAGTGAAAAAAGAGAAAGTAATAATTATAGGAAACAAAAGAACTATTTTAGGAAAAGAACAACTAAAGAACAAGTTCCTAAAGTAAATATGTGTCATACAACATAGAAAATTTAATAGGTAGGAATATCAAATTAAGGGAATCTTTCAAAAAGCATTAAAAGTTCTTGAGAAGGAAAGTAGAAAAGATGTGAGAAGGGAATTAGAGAATTTAACTGCCAGGTTCACTAGATGAAACTTACAGGATCAAAAAACAAACAAAAAAAATGGATGGACCACGTGGACATAAACTTCCAAGTTGAAAGCATTCCTTGATTACTAGTGAGTGAGAGAAAAAGACATTGCACACTGTTATAAGATTTCAGAAACTGAAAAAAAAAGAGAGTGAAAAGTTCACATTATAATGACAGAAAAATTATTTCATCCACCTTTTTAAATTCCAAACCTAGAAGTTAAAAGACAATTATTTCTGAGAATATATCCAAAACTTTGAGTGCATATAACTGCAAATTTGAATTTGTACAATCGAAACATTGGGTAAGTGGATGGATTAAATAAACACATCTTTAGCCGTGCGAATTCTCATTAAAAGTATCCAAGGTAATAGGACACAATCAGAATATGTGCTCCACTAACACTATAGAGTTAACTAAGAAAGGAGAACACAGGAGATATAATTAAATTGCAATGTTTCATTAGACATAACACAAAAAATTCCTGCAGTCCTCATTAAACATAAGACAATTGAAATATAAATGCCCTGATAGTTGTGATCTGTTAAATCATATTAAATTGACTTGCAACAGTTATAACACTACATTGAAGTAGGATATGGGATTCTACAGGAGGAAAACATATTGTAGTCTTCACTGAAGCCCTATGAAGTTGGTATTTTTACTATTACCATTATTATGGTCATCATTACTATTACCCTTCAATTACAGATGAGGAGACTTAAGCAAAGGCAAATAACTGACCAAACTCTCACTCCTGGTAAATGGCAGCCATGTCTTTAAATCCAACCCAAGCTGGTCTGACTTTTAAACATCCCACTACACTTTACTCACTGAGTGAAAACACTTTCTGAAGGTTTTATAATTTTGTTTCAGAATTTTGAAAATGGTGTGATATTTTCATATATTTGCAAATATACATACACATATAGATGATTTGTGTATTTAGAGTATTATATGTAGTTCTATATAGAAAACAAATGTGCTATCACAAAAGAGTTATGACAATTTTGTGTTACTTTACCAGGAAACACTATTTCACATAATAAAGTATACACGCTATTTAATCAAAGTTTGTCATTCATCATGGCTGTGGACATGGTAAGGAATGTGACTAGCAAACATGCTAAATACTTTTATTTTTCTAAGATGTTTAAAGTTGATAAATGAAAAAGGATAAAACTAGAAATTTAAAGTAAATTCCTAAGAGAGCTAAGACTCTCCTCTATGATCCAACTTACACAATGAATTTCATTTTAAAAAAGGACTTGAAGTAATGCATGCAATAATGTTTTTATTTACTCATTCAGAAAACATTTTTTCCTGATTTGAATTTATTTTATGAGATGGAACTACTGTACACTACACAAACCATATCTACTGATGAATAGATAAGTGAAAAATTATACTACTGTACAACACACCAAAAAAATTCGTAAGAGGGGGTTATGGTAACAGTGAACAAAAGAACTTTATACCTTTAACCAGGTCCTCAGAAATAATGAACATTCCAAACCATGACACTGTTTGACGATGGGAAGATCACTACCTTATAAGAATCAGTCAACAGTCTTCCAGATTATGGGTGTAAGTGCCAGTACTTTGTGGAATGTGTAGCTGTAGTTCCCTCAGCTTTAAGTTTGGAGGAGAAATAAGCTTTCCCTGGAAGCCCTTTAGCCCATGGGGCCTGACGTACACAGAAGGCATTCACTTAGGATCCTCTACCCATGGCTTAACTGGCTAAAAGGTCTTGGATTCTGTAGTGGGGTCAAGGGAAAGAAATGGAGGGAGTGGAGAGCAGTGGCACCAGAGAGTGGTCCACGGTGGGGAAGCACATTGGATTTTGCAGTCTGACTGTTCTGCATGGAAGGACTTCCTAGCCAGCTTGGAGTGAAGGGCCACTGGTATTTTGTCTGGCGCAGGCATAGAAGGGTCCAACTGGTCCCCACTGCTGGTTCCTTCCTACCTTCAGGCACTTCAGAGAAAAACTAATGACACCCTCTGTACAATGGCAATGGTCATTTTCATCCTCAACTGCACCAACTCCCCTTGCCTGTCCAGAGAGGCCAAGGTGGGCAGAAGAGACACAGGTGGTTCTGGCCATGGTGTTTCCATGAATGCATGTGTTGGGTTCTCCTTCAGCTGTCTATGTTGTAACATCTTGTTTCCCCAAAAACAAATAAATATCGAAGTTCATGTTTCATCAAAGTGGAGTTTTGCCACAAAGAAAAATGTTGCCCTAACTCTACAGGACCTGGAGATTATGCCACCTTGACCTTGATATATGTCAAGAGTTTGCACATCAGTATGCTTCTCTGCCAAGACACACATTCAGTAAATATTTATTGAATAACTGTGATTTACAAAGCCCCACAGACTTCTGAAATGTCAACTGTCATTAAAGTCAGTGCTAATGCCATATTGCTACAATGTAGGTTTCTTTTCTCCCTCTTCGCAGAGTCAGATAAGACTGGATATAATTTTTATTAATTTTAGCAATCATGATTCTGACATTCACTCCATATTCTTAATTTATTCAATTTGCACTTAAAGAGTTCCAGAGAAAAGTTAAAGTTCCCATCCTCCAGGATTCAATAAACAAAGGAAGTCAGATTGGATTGGTTTACAAAAACATCAACATATAGCTAGACTTTACCCTAATAGTGGACACTATTCTATGTTTTTAGTCTGGAAACAATATCCAAACATGGTAGGCATTGTTGATAGCTATTTTTATTTACATCATTTCTCTCAGGGTCCTTAAAATGTAATTGTTACCATATGTTCACAAAATGAGAGGGAAGAGTCAAGAATGATTTCCAAATTTCTGGTTTTGGAGACTGAATATGTTGGGAGGGTCATTCAAAAGTATAAAATGACAACAGCAAATACAAGGAATGGGAGATAGTGAATTTCACTTTAGAAATAAGTCCTTGAGACATGAAACAGATGTCCAGAAGCAGATACACAAACAAACATTGGTGTGCTGGTCAGGTTCTAACCTGGTTTGGAGATCCAGATTAGGGGTCATCATGATAGAAGGTATGGTTAAAACCGTAAAGGAAATGTATATAGGGCAAGAAAAGCAGATTTCAAAGAGCTCTAACTACTAGAAAACAGTTATTATAACATTTTGCAAAATGTTAGAAAGAGGAAGCAGAGAGCCTTGAGATGCAGAAAAGTTAGGAAAGAATAAAGACAGAAAAGCTTAGAAGAATTCTCAATAAAAGGTCAAACCTGGATATGGTGGCACACATCTGTAATTCTAACACCTTGAAGGCTGAGGTAAAAGGATAGCCTGGGCTCCAGGCTATGTAACAAGACTGTCTCAAAAACACCAAAAAAAAAAAAAAAAAGAAGGCAAATCAAAACAAAAGACACAGGTCAGTTTTATCAAAGTTTATAGGTCAAATAAGCTGAACACTAAAAGATTTCAGTACATGAGTGCAAATGATTTTTGTCAGGGAAATTTTAGAGAAATTAGAAAATTAGAAGACGTATTTCATGAGTAAAATGGTGAATGGAAAATGGTTTGGAGGCAGCAAGTGTACTACTCCAATTTTCCTACCATGAACATATAACAACATTTTTGCAATAAAATTAAGAAACGAGTGAAATCAGTTTTCCTTAGAAAAAGAAAATTAAGAGATAAGAGAGGGTAGCAGGTTGCAATATTATCTGTTGTTTATATCCTGAGGGTTTAGAAAAAAGAAACAGGGAGGAAAGGCAAAATGCAGTGGAGAGAAAAGATTATTTTCATGAGAAAGGAAATAACTTTTCTTAGAAGATGATATGAGTACAGTATGCATGTAGGGCTACAAAGAGATATGTGTGAATTAGATTTCAGTCTATAAAATCCCCTAAATGTGGATGCATTTCCAGTTGAGTATGTAGCACTAATATTAAAGAAAGGCTAACACTTCTACAATCACTTATGATGAACTTGGTCTAGCTATGTGAGGGGTCCATTATTGTTCTATTGACCTATTGGTGAAAAATCTGAGCTCCAAATGGCCTGCCTAAGGCTAGGAGTAAAGAAAGACATGGCTCAAAAAAGCCCCTCTCCATTCCAGGCCCTCTCCATTCCAGGCTCTCTCCTCTTCACTGTGCTGCTCTTGATTCTACTCACGTGAGCAGTGCTGAGTGAGTCACATAAATGAAACTCCTTGATCTCAGAATAAGATGTACTTTGAAAAACAAAATGATTCCAATCAATCAACAGAATACTGTCTGCAAAAGAAGTGTTTTTGTTTGTGACTTTCCTTAACAGGAACATTTTTTTCTAGAATATAAGAAATGGAAGACATGCATTAAAGAAAAAAACAGCAATGAAACAGAATGTCTTATTCTGTTCAAATGGAAAACATGTGTTTTAATGCGTAAAATCATCCCCTTTTAATAGTTGCTTGGAATAAATTTTAAAAGAATAGGAAATTGATATAAAAATTATTTCTATAAAACAAATTCTATTACTATGTTTAGTGCCAAAATCAGATATAGCTTCCCATTTTTTAAATTTTCAAGTATATTTGTCTATCTCCTTTTCTTTAATCAAACACATCACAGCATCTGTTTTATATCAGAAATGAATAAAATATGTCCACATAAACAGAGAACATTGGCCTTTATTTCTTTGTATTTAATTGTTTTTTTTTTTAAAGATCATTTGGAAAAAAATGCTTTAAAATCTTTTTGTTATAGTCGAAATTAGAATTGCCTTCAGTTGCCTGCTAGTGAATGGAATTTATATAACAACTATATTATATTTTTTGAGCTGTGAATTAGTACAGAAAATTGCCTTGAAATTTGTAATAGATTCTTGAAATTAAAATAAGAATTTCCTTTTCTGGGCTGCCTGAATATTGAGGTGCTGTGGTTGCTGGAGGAGTTAAAGTTGGAGCCACTGCTGCATATATATTACAGAGGATTCATAAAAACACGACAGCAGAGACTGGGTCAGTCCATTACTGTGAACAAGCAGTGACCAATAGAAAAGGACAAAGAAGATCCAAAAAGGCTGAGGTAAGCTGTCTCCTGAAGCCATGTCAAAGTAGAAACAATACATCAAAAGGTATTCTTGGTGACTGGTCAGAGTAGGTTTTACTTTTTCTCTCAGGAGGCTTATCAGCATAAAATCAAAATAAATTTTTTTAGTCACTTCTTTTTTTACTCAACCGATTTTTAGCAAACTGCAGACTCAGACACAGGACTCAACTCAATATTCCTGGAAATCAAGGTAAAAAAATTTTTATATGTTTTAGACATTTAAGTTAAGAATTCAGAGCTCTGATTCATGAGATATAGGGTTCAAACTTCAATGTAAAGCAAATCCCTATTCTGAAAAAAATAATAATAATTTGTCTTTGTTGGAAGAAGGCCAGGGCAGCATTCTGCAGTGGTAGGAAATCTGACAGCTTGCAAAAACAGCTCTGCACTTGTCATTTTCTGCAATTTAATGGCAAAATTGAAGGATCAGCATTTCATAAATAACTGATTTTTATCTTTTCCTGAAGGAATCAGTAAAACATTTTCTGGCATTATTAATGTGTTTAACTAAATGTATATTGATCAAAATGTTATATATATATATATGTATACATGGTATATCTCTCATAAGTCAATGTTTAGACTATATTGAATATATATATATAGACAGCTATATAGATATATAGATATAGATATATTTCCTGTTAAAATAGTTTTGTGACCACGATCTCTGATGATATTTAATAAGGAGGGTTTATTTCTTTTAAATGTATCACATGTCAGAAAGTAATAACCTAGTCTTTCTAATTATCCATACTGAAAATATTGAATATATGTGAATTCTCTACCTATATTCTGAATATGATTTTTGTTTTTTATGATGCATAATGATGTCATAAGTTGAATGCATATACGTGAAAAT
Organism: Castor canadensis; assembly: GCF_047511655.1. Classification (NCBI taxonomy): domain Eukaryota; kingdom Metazoa; phylum Chordata; class Mammalia; order Rodentia; family Castoridae; genus Castor; species Castor canadensis. Next base: position 129,233,294 of record NC_133393.1, on the reverse strand, counting down.
TATGTAAGTAATATGTTCAACTCTATATGATAAACTCTCATATATAGGTATGTATATATCTATATATGTAATACAGAGAGAGATAATATAAGAAGTAGATTACATAAGTTATATATATGAGAGAAGAATTATATAAGAGAATTTATAACTGAATTTCTTGGCTGAACACCTTGATTCTGTGCTTAAAATTATAGAAGTCTTTACCCTGTCAAAATAAGGCTTACCTGAGAAGCACAGGAACCATAAGTGATTAATCAAACTTCTTCAGATCCTAGAACCTTCCTTCTCAATAAACTGCTAAAGTGTTCTTTGATCTGCTCCTTTCTTTGGTTCAAGGGCCAAAGAGCCTGGGAAATCTGCTCCAGATTTCTGCTCATTTAGGAGTAAAAGCAAAAGTAAAAGCATATGCCTACCTCTCAGAAACAACACAGACTCACAACTTGAATGATTAGATCACCTTTTTGGTGCTCTTATTTTAAACTACTGGTTTCAGTTAAGTTCCTTGAGTTGAACAGCTTGAAATGGAAAAGCACTTAGAGCTGCTAAAATTTGCTTTCCATTTCTCAACTGTCATTGTGATTGGGTAAAAACCAGAAAGTTACAAGTTGGTAAATTTGTTTCAATGTTTGAAAAATGCTTCGCATATAATATCTATTAAATAAATATATATTAATTGATATCTAAGCGTGAATAAAATGTTGATATTTTCATTTCTTCCCTGGAGAAGCAATGTTTATGGACCATTTCAATGTATGCCATTATCTGAAGTTACAGATCCTTAAATATCTAACAGTTGTGTCTCTTATTCTGTAGGTACTATAATGGCTAAAAACATCTGTTTCATCATATGGGTGTTATTTATAGCAGATACTGTGTGGGCCCAGAGTGTGAGACAGGCCTATGAGGTACATGAGCCAGAGGACTGGACAGTGGATGACTTTGATTGTCCTGGGGAATGTTTCTGTCCTCCCAGTTTCCCCACTGCTTTATACTGTGAAAATCGGGGTCTCAAAGAAATTCCTGCTATTCCTTCAAGAATCTGGTATCTCTACCTTGAAAACAATTTGATAGAAACCATCCCTGAGAAGCCATTTGAGAATGCCACTCAGCTAAGATGGATAAATTTAAACAAAAACAAAATAACCAATTATGGAATTGAAAAAGGAGCCCTAAGCCAGCTGAAGAAGCTGCTTTTCTTATTTCTAGAAGATAATGAGCTAGAGGAAGTACCCTCTCCACTACCAAGAAGCTTAGAACAATTACAATTAGCTAGAAACAAGGTATCCAGAATTCCTCAAGGGACCTTCAGCAATCTGGAAAACTTGACCCTTCTTGACCTACAGCACAATAAACTATTAGACAATGCCTTTCAAAGAGATACCTTCAAAGGACTCAAGAACCTTATGCAGCTAAATATGGCCAAGAATGCCCTGAGAAACATGCCACCAAGATTACCAGCCAATACCATGCAGCTGTTTCTCGACAACAATTCCATTGAGGGAATACCAGAGAATTATTTTAATGTGATTCCTAAAGTGGCCTTTCTGAGACTCAACCACAATAAACTCTCAGATGCAGGTCTCCCATCAAGTGGTTTTGATGTGTCATCAATTCTAGATCTTCAACTGTCTTACAATCACCTCACAAAGTTTCCCAGAATCAGTGCGCACCTGCAGCATCTTCACCTGGATCATAATAAAATTAAAAGTAAGTAACCATCAGGCTGTTTCTTTGACTAAAATGTTTGTCATCATTACATTTATGCTGTATCTTCTTTAAGAATAGCAATTGGGTCCCTTCCCCCCATTTATGTGGACTTAGATTTTCTATTGTATTTTCGATTTTCTTTACTAATTTTTGTCTATTCACAGACAGTCTTAATGAACCAAGAAGTTCCAATCTTCAAATTCAAGAAATAATCTACAGAGGGCTTTTATCTATGGAAGAAACAAAACAGCTCTTGTTTTACTTGTGAAGATTCTGGTATTCTGATTCTGTGGATAGATTTCTTTTTTTTTTTTTTTTTGCTTCCAGTGTTGAAATCAGAGGCCTATGCCACCACCACAATCTGGCGCTGTGGGTAGATTTGTTTCAGAAAGCGTGCACAGCGCAAACAAACTCATGAATAGTAATAGATGTAATACGAGCTAAGAATTAGGGGAGCAACTCTATCTGAAAAGTTATAGGGCAGTTGATATCTGAAACACCTAAATTGGAGTCTCTGATTAAACTCCTCTAAGTTGAGTGAGTTTCTCAAACTTCAGAGTGTGCAGGCTGCCACTGCCTGATTTTCTAATTGAAAAGGTCTTGACAGGGACCTGAGAGCTTTCATTCCATCCAGTTCCCAAGTGATGCTGACCCTGACTGCTGTGAGAAACACACACTGAGGACCACTCTTGCCATTTAAGACTTTCCTTTTGGAAATAGAAACCAATGCCTCCAGAAGCTGACACCTTACTGGCAAATCCACGAGGTAGAATAAATACACTCTTCTTTTTTGAAAATACCTTTTGGTAGGGAGCAAAGGAACAGTACTCTGTCTTGAAGGCAGTGGGAAGAAATGATTACAGAAAGTAATGGCTGGAGACAATAGAAATATATTTGATCTCTTCATGATTACATCCAAGGTCAGGCAGCAACTGGTATAGAAGAAGGCAGTATCTTAGCCCAGCCGCAGGGGTACAGATATCTGGCCTATCATCTATCTATGCATCTTCAACCCTAGTACAAGTCCTTAAGGAAGATAACTTGGGGAGATTTCTCCTGAACAACCTTCGAAAATGCATTCCTAAAGTGAGATTCAGTCAGAAGTTTAAAGAGATAAGGGAGAAAGGGTTGTGCTTTCTGGTTATTATGCACTAAAATTTCCTTAAACAAAACAATCACATAAGCGTACAATTTACAATAGACTATTTTTGTACTAGGTATTTCTCAAGTATTCAAGATTTGTGTGTGTGTGCATGTGTGTGTACTTGAGCATAAGATTCAGGAATTAAATGGCAGGCTGCCACCACAATGGTTATTTTTTCATAGTGTGGGAAAATAGTGTTCAATCCTGTAATCAAAAGTGAAAGATACAACAGCAGTATATGAATTTGTTTAACTGAGCCAAACAGTGCAACTCCCAAGGATAATCCAGGGGTACCATTTTTTCTGAGAGTTCTGTGCTTCTAGAGTCACATTCCTCATCTACAATAAAGGCCCTGAACAACTGATGTGGGATGTTGATTTCAGCAAATCTACATGGAGCCTTTTTACATGAGGTGAAGATTTCACCCTGAAACTTTGAAAATGAGGGTGTTGAGGGAAGTTGCAGTCTTCAAATGAGGGTGTTGAGTGAACATGCAGCCTTAAGAGCACAGTTTGAGAAGTAGAACATTTGTCCTTCCTAATTTTAGAGAAGTTTTTATTGTATTTTATTTATTATTTTGTTTTATTTTATTATTGTGCTGCTGTACATTGTGACATTTACAAAAGTTCTTACAATATATCCTAGTTGCCTTGTTCATATATTTCTATTTTTAAATTGTCCTAATAACTTAGTGAGCATCAGAAACACCCATAATGCTTGTGAAACAGATTGCTAGCTCCCACCCCCAAGTGTTTCTGACTCAATAGGTCTGGGGTGGGGCCTAATAATTTAATTTCCAAATGGTATTAATGCTGCTCTACAATTCTACAATTGGAGAACAACCATTCTTCTCAGGAATCTTGGGGAGATATTATTAGGCATTTCTACAACAGAGAAAATGAAGGTCACCTTCATGAGGATATTTGCCCAAGGACAAAGAGTAAACACACTAGCCCTAACCAAAGCCTAGGTTTTATTTTAAGTGAAATGAAATGAAATTTCATTTCTACCCATATAGTGTAATATTTATATGTTTCTTCAATTCCTTAATACAAGAATTTGGAAGAAAATTTCTGTAAGTTGAACAGTAGTAATATTAGTAGAAGAAGAAACTGGTTTATTTTCTTCTTAATGTAAATATCAAATGTGATTATTTCTATTTTCCAAGGGAATAAATGTAAAATAAAAATTTTCCTCACTGGAATTATTGGATCATAATTATATCACACTGTGTTATAACAGCTGTTAAAGTACTCAGTTCTTCTTGCCACATAATCTTGTTGATAATTTCATTTCCAAGAAACATAACTTTTAAATGAAAAGGCCTCAAAATTTACTAGTGAACTTTTCTCATGGAGTATGATAAAAATATCTATTTCTGCCAAATATAAGTTACCTAAAACCTGGTGGAAAATGTATCTATTCAAATAAGTTATTTCCTGACATTCTCCAAGAAACATCATAATTAATTTATAAACCTATAATTAAATGTAGAACTCCTGTCTCTCATATTCTATTTATTCAGACATGCACTGGTTATGTGGTGAGAGGATGATAGGGCATGAAATAGCATACTGAAAGGGACATAATTTTACAGTAAGCAACCAACTCCAGGAAGCAGAAAAAAAGACTGGGTTTGGCCAACTATTTCAATGCCCAGGTGAGGAGAATAATAATATTGTTTGATAAAGTCTGTGTGATGATAAAGTGATAATGTATATGAAAAATAATTTTGTAACCACATAACTGCTCTACATATATGACTCATTGCTTTTATCAAATTAAGTTTACAAAATAGCATGAGATTGGAGCAAAGCAACCTTACTGTAAGGATAAAATCATTCCATAAAATGACTCTGCATGCATCAAGGACACAGAAGAGATATACTGCCTAAGTTAGGTGGGTCTGATCAGGAAAGATATCTTATCAAAACAGTTTCAGAAAGTATTACCTTAATGTTAACATTATTGTTTCCTGCATTTAAACCTATTGAAATTCTGTTTAATCACGAGGTAGGAGTCTTTTATGTAAACCAGTGATCTACTGAAGTATTTCTTCCTTGTAATTCTGATTATAGCTTCATCTCTATTAAAATTTTGTCAATAAAAAAAGAAAGAAATGAAGTATACTACATAGAATATAAACATATATTCATGTTTGAGATTAGCTATTACATTCTTCTTTGGATTTTGCTAGTTCAACATGCCTTTTCTCTTGAGGATGCTCCCAAAACTCAGTAGAGTCATTTTGCCAAGGGCTCTGATTCAAGGCAGGTGCGCAATTTGTCCCATCTTAACCACGTGAAAGAGTTGATGGGATATTTCCAGGCTCAAATCCTTTGTAATTCAATTTTTGGCAAATGTTTTCTTCCTAATTAGATATACTTAGGTATGGGGATTCAAGGTTGTTTTCTGTATTTCATATGAAAGGTAATTGCCCTCTTTGAGATATCACATACTATTTTGCATCTTTTAAGGCAATGTTCAAGCACTTTCTCTTGTATTTAGACTAATTTTCCATCCACCCATTTACCTACCCATTCTTTCAATATCAGGTTTGAATTGTCTCCACCTCTAATCTCCTGGATACCACTTGCCTCTTTCTGTAATAGTTTGAACATAATTTATCTCACTTGTAAGCTAAGAAGAAAAGTAATACATCTGGTGCACCTTTATTTCCTATATTGCAGTTCTTAACAATATTTTCTTGGTAGTGTAGTTGAACATGGAGTGCAAAAACTGATTGGATCTATGCTGCACACTTTTTCAGAGTTACTTTTATAAAAACAGACATGCATAACCAGTAACCTACACAAACAATGGTTTGTCACTCAACCACTTTCATATGTCAGTTTACTAAGCCTGCCATTATAACCACTGTAATAGCTTCTTGGTATTCAACCCTTAGAGTTTCTAGAGTTTCAATTCAATCATTCATGCTATCTTTGTGCCCATAGGTGTAAATGTCTCTGTAATATGTCCTACCACGCTGCATGCAGGACAAGATGCCTTCATTCATGGACCACAACTGAGCTACCTCCGTCTGGATGGAAACGAAATTAAGCCACCAATCCCAATGGATTTAATGACATGCTTCAAGCTTCTTCAGGCTGTCATTATTTAAACACATCTTCACCAAACCCAAAACTGGTGTAAGAGCTAATATTCCTGACATGAAATTTGCTTGCCATTCATAGGTTTAGAACAAAAAATTAGATTTGCATTTGTTCCTGGCCACAATTTTTAATCGTGCAGCCTTTTTTTTATATTCAAAGATGCTTCTGCTAATGACACACAAATGCAGCTTATACTGATTTGCTGTTCTTTAATTAATAAAGCAGACAGAGTTAAGATCACTTATCAACTCAATGATAGGTATTTTTGCCTCTTTCACAGTTTATTAATATAAATAGTTCATTTACATTATTACACAATAAAAAACAAATATTTGTGTGTGTCCAAAATTACTTGTGCAGATGTTATGTTTATAGTGTAAATACAGTGATGAAACAAGACGTAGGAACATCTGAAGAAAATGAAATATTCCTTTGTTTAATTATGATGAAATCAATGTAGATTTCTGAATGGCTTTGGGCACACAGGTTTGTTATATAGCTCAAGAATGGTTAGTAAGTGAGCCAAGTATTTCATAAAAGAGTTCTAGTCATTTAATACTAAATAGCAACACACAAGACGTTTATAGTTTGCTACCATTTTTCTTAACTTTTTCTTAGATATAGTACACGATTCTCTATCAACTAAAGACCTAAATTTTACATTTATATAATGCATTTCTTCCAGAGTTATAGTGTGTTAACACTTGAAATCCACTTGAATTGCAAATTATTCAGCTCTTATTTGGCCAAGAGTTTTGGATTTTCAAATAAAAAGAGTGAATGCTTTCTAGCAAAACAGAAGTATAATATTTGTTTCAAGGTATTATTCACAAGTTTCATTTAGCAACATATTCTAATAAATGTGTCATTGACTTTTTTATTTTTCTAGCATGAATATATGCAGATATATTCTCTTCTACCTAATTTTTCTTTTTCTTTCAGTAAAAACAAGAAAGTTAATTTTATTCTATTTACTTGACAAAATATACCTGTTTGTCATGAGTTAAAAGATAATCCAAGATTCATTATGTAAACAAACATATTTTAGCTTTTTGATTTTTATGAGACATATGTTATAAAAATAAATATTTTATAGAGATCAATACATGGCTTCAAATATGTTTTCCAAACCATATTCTCAAAAATCCCATAAATTTTGATATATATCCCTAACAAAACGAGTTGTGAAACACTAAGTTAAAGAAAGCCCTTCAGAAATTTACATTATTCTATAAAGTGAATTCTAAACAGAGAATATTATGTGCTATATTATCTATTTATGTTCCCACCAAAACTTATTTGGGAGTAAGTTAAAGGAACCAATTAGCAGATTTTGAATGTAGTTTCTTAAATGCGGTCTCTAGGCAAGAAAACAGTTATACGTCTGAGGACCTGGCTTTAGTGATAAAGTAGCTTTCTAGCAGGTGAGAAGCACTGACTTCAAACCCCAGAACACAATCCCCCCAAAAAATCTTGTCAAAGCAGATAAGTAAAATTATTTAAAAAATTCCTGTAGAATTATGTCATAAAAACACAGGTTATCTGATATAAGAAGACTGGGAACAAATGATATGTGTAGGAAGCATAATAACTTTAAATATGTGAAAGCTTGTCATTTGAAAACGTGTTCCTGCAATCCCCAAAATGAAGAGTAGAATTTCTGGGTGAAATTTATATGCAGTCATATTTTAGCTCTAGCTATGGACAGAATTTTTACATGGTAGTCCTGCTTCCCCCTGATCCACAGTTTTTCTTTCTGTTGTTTCAGTTAACCCCTTGTCAGCCATGCACTGAAAATATTAAATGGTACACTCTAGAAATAACGAATTCATAAATTTTAAATTGTATGCCAATCTCCCACTGTTCCATCCCATTCAGAACATGAATCACTCCTTTCCTCAGGACATTCGTGCTGTATATCCTTCCCACCTGTTAGTCACTTAGTAGCAAGTCATACTGCTACTAAGTATGTGATACTACTGTCACAGTATCACAGGGCTTGTGTTCAAATAACCCTCATGCAGTGTAGACTACATCAGCATTCCTACATCAATCACCTCACTTCGTCTCACCCTGTAGGCACTGTATCATCTCCCATCATCATCACCATTAGAAGGAAGAATACAGTACAATAAGATATTTTGAGAAAGAGAACTTGTGTTAGAGTATATTGTGTGAGGCCTTGAATTCAAAACCCAGTACTGCCAAAGGGACAAAAAAAGAACTGGATAGAAAAACTGGCCTGGTAAAAGGAAATTTCCAGATGACATCTTTGATAAAACTGGTGTTAGAAATAAGGGCAAAATAGTTTCTGCTGGGTATTGAGGGGGTGGGGAGGAAGGGAGGGGGTGGAGTGGGTAGTAAGGGAGGGGGTGGGGGCAGAGGGGAGAAATGACCCAAGCCTTGTATGCACATATAAATAATAAAAGAAAAAAAATAAAAAAATAAAAAAAAGGAATCCAATGAACCCTCAAAAACAATTGAATGTAAATGTTTGTGTGTTAATATGTATATATATGTGTAAGAGATAGAAAAGAGAAATCAAAGTACTTTTCCCATCTCAAACACCAAACCCAACACTTCACCTCTACTTGCTGTTAGACAGCTAGACTGAAAGAGTCTAGACTGAACAGGCAGGAAACAGCTCAAAGGCCAGTGCAGGATTTATTCAGGAAGAAACCCTGTGGAGGCGGTCCCAGCAAAAGAGTTGGAGCACTTACAGACTGGTAGTAGATATAGATGAGGGGCTTGGAGGGGAAATTTTGCTGGGAAGGAAAATTTTTCTGGAGGTAATGATTGCTAGGGGAAGCTAGAGGAGATAAGTGATAATTAGATAGATAGGTTGCTCAGTTCCAGGCTCCCTGGCCAGGTGAGAGTTTGTCATTTTCTTTCTTCTTTTTTTTTTCTCTTTCTTTGATTTTTTTCATTTTTACATTTACTTACATGTGCCTTACATTGTTTGGGTCACTTCCCCTCCTGCCCCACTTCTTCCCTCCCCTTCCAGGCAGAACTTGTTCTACCTTCTTGTTCTCCAATTTTGTTGAAGAGAAAACATAAGAGATCACAAGAAAGACATAGAGCTTTTGCTAGTTTGAGATAAAGATAGCTATACTGGCAGATTCCTAGTGTTGCTTCCATGCACTTGTGTATTGCAGCCCACACTGGTTCATCTCTGCCAGACCTCTTCACTACATACTGGTACCCTTCCCGTAGTGGTCTCTGCCAGTTTAAGATTACTATATTCACTCTTCTACAGTGAGCACATCAACCACATTCAAGTTTTAGGTTTCCTTTCCTTTCCCTATTCATTCCATACACATTCTCCCCTTAGTGTGTGATGTGACCCGTGTCAAATAATAGGGCTGCATTTATCTATAATCCAAACCTTGAGGGAATTAGAGTTTCTTGACCAGTGATAAATTAGTACAGGAGAGGGGAACAGATAGCTGGCAGCTAAGTCAAAAGTGCTTGTTATTTGAATCTATAACTAGAAACACCTTTAGAATACAGAGTAAATAAAAGTCAGAATACTACCAGTTAAATAGACTTCTAAGGGAAAATTAGTCCACAAGCATAGATTACTAAAAGGTAAGTTTGGAGCCAATAAATTAGTCATTTTTGTCTTTACTTAAATAGAAGGTGTTTGGCCAAAAACATGAGTTTACCTTCCGTCAGAGGTGCAAGATCACTTCTTTAAAACCTCTTGGCTTTAGTAACTTTTGTGAGATCTGACACAAGTGACTCCATCTGGATTGTGACAGCTTTCCCTTCTTGTCTCCTAACTGTTTATCTCTGAACAGTATCCTCAGAAGATTTTGTCAATTAGCCATGCTGGTTAATGAAAGTACCTTATCGCTAGGAATAGCTTTTCCTGGATATTTTGATCAGGTCCCATGTTGGAGGGGAACATCAGGTAGGTCAAGTGGGAATCAGTGCCAATTAAGACCCATTTGACCAAATTATTAACAAAAAAGAGGTTTAGAAGAAGTGATCTTACCTGGCATCCATTTTTAGTTCTGTTTGGACTATGGATGATATCCTGACACCTTAAAAATGCTGCAGAATGTCAGCAGACAATACTTACAGGTTTGACAAGGAGAATACAAAAGGCCAACAAAAGTGAATATTTAAAAGGCTGACTCAATTGAAAAATAAGTACTTGTTAGAGTTATTTTTGGGAGTTTGATTGCAAATGTTCCAGAGAAGGACCCAGACTGCAAATGACAAGACTTAGAAAAGCCATGGTTAAAATACTTAAAAGTAGTTTAGGAATTGTCAGACGATCTAGTTATTTCCATCACAGAGAGCATTTAGAAAAATAATTACGACAGAATTACAACTGCAACGTCAAGTGCTCCTTGTTACGATTAGGAACACATGGATACAAGTGTGTAAAATCCAGTATCACTAAAATTTTAATTTGGAGAACATCTATATGGTAAAGATTTCTTCATAAAAAAGGCTTATATTTTGGGGGAGAATAAGTGCATTACAAAGAAGTCAGCAACAATTAGTATCATTGCTACTGAGATGTCAGATATACATGTTAATTAACTTTTTTCTTAAAGTAAAATTTAGAATTTTTGGATAGGTAAGATAATAGGTGCATAGCACTAATAAAAGTGAAAACTTTAGATAACTCATAAGTTAAGGGGACAGTGCCTGTGATCCCAAATAACCTTATTTCCATATTGTACAAGTACATTTCATGTATACCATAACACTTATTTGGCTAAGGCAAACATAGGCGAGGTTTTAAACAGCAGGTTTTCCCAAATGGCATGGGTTTTCTAAATGTTACTGATTACAAACAGCAGAACTGACAAAAGTTTCATTAACAATTTTATGTGCCAAAGGTTTAGGTGTAATGCTTTTGGATAAAAGAGAGCTTTAGCTGGTCATTATACATATATTAAACCAACACACGTTTAATTCTATAAATGTTTATACAGTATTTAGATAAAGTCTAGACACACAGCTCTACATGTGTTTATTCACAAATCTATAGCGCACTAATTGTGTAAGATTTACTTAGAAAAATAGTTGTTTCATCATACAGTTATAAGGTAGTCATTTAAGAGACTTATACATGAACAGACACTTGAATGAACTCTTACGTAGTTAAGGTTTAGTTTTCTAAGTAGTCAAAACTTTGACAAGATCAACAGAAAACATGAGTAATTATTCTGACACACTCTTTTCCTTAAGACAGTTTCTTACAGACGTTACTCAGAGAAGAGCAATATTAAGAAAGCCTTGTTACTTTACGGACATAGAGAATCAGGTCTAGTTTAACATGATCCTAGAAAATCTTTGTCAACTCTTGGATTACAGTCAATTTAATCACCTAAGCTTTTATAAACTTCATCTATTACTCAATATCTTTCTATATCCTACTTGTTGACTTTTTTCTTTGCAACTTAATATTCTAAAATAATTTTGTAAGAATTTTAAATTTAAATGAAAATTTTTTAAAATAAAATACTATTAGCCTTGTATTTTTAACATATAGACCTAGGAAGAAAGGCAATTTTAAACTGTTTCTTTATACAACAGCAATTTACAAGAATATATTTGTTAATAGATCCAACTATAAAAGAGAATTGAGTATAAATTACACTTATGACAAAATGAAGCAAAGTAGGGTTACTGTCCATGGAATAATGCCTATATTTTAGTTACACCTGGTTGACCTAAAATCTTGAAAAAGTGTTTTGCTTTTGTTTTTGTTGTTATAAAGTAGCAGCAGCAGAAGTAGGGGAGAGAAGGAAACAGAAGCCTTTAGTTCCTTTACATTAACTCTGTAATACAAATCATTTTAAAGATGTTCATACATATGCGTATACAAAAATGTCTCATATTAGACATGCCATAAATGTCAATTTAAGTGCACATAAATTCAAGAGCTCAAGAGCACGCAAAAATTAACTAAGTGGCCACAAGTACGTTGGTCAGTTTTGCTTTGTTTCTTTTAATTTTTAGGTGCAGATTGAGATTTGCCCCTTTCTGTTCTTTTAGGACTCATTTTGGGAGACTCGATACTTGAAGCAAGAGAGTGTTTTGAGTCAGTCTCGGTCTCCAATAATACTTTTGCTATAGTCTCTAATAGGTTAATCATACAATGGACCTACCAGAATTCACACAATAAAGCACAAATGATTTACATTAATTCTGAGTGTACTCTTAGATATTGAAGATTTCAGATTTACCTCTAGATGATGTTTTATAATAATCTCTAGAAATAGTTTACTTTGGACTACAGTAATTTTGTTATTAATCAAACTTTAAAGTAAATTTAGGGAGCCTAGTCTAGGGTGTAAGGTTGGCATCCTATATGCTCATCCAGACAAAGGATCTGGGATGAACAAATCCACCCTCTTATTTTATACCAAAAAGTGTTTTTTAAATTAGAATTTGTGATTCAGGCCAGGAAAGGGGCAAACTGGCATGGTAAAAAGGATTACATCTCCATTGAAACAGTTCATATCTAGCTATCTTAGTAAATATGGAAAAAAGTAGAATGAATTCAACTCTTGAGATTTAATTTTAGGCAAAGGGGCCTTTCACAATAAAAAATCCAGATGCCTTATTGAATCCATAGCAGAACTCAAGAAGGTTGCCCTTTTGCCTTTTAGTTAATGACATAACCTGGAAAACTGAGATTTTGATTTTAAATACATAGGGAATATGTAGGAAATAAAGAAGACTTTGACAGAGAATTGAAATTTTCTCTTTGGTCCCTCCCACCTGTGTGCAATGAGGCTGTGTGTGTGAGTCCATTACCCCAACTATGCAGTGCCTTGTCCAGGGTTGTTGTATCTGGATATGGTCTGTTCCTTCTCCTGGTCTTGACATATCAGCAATGGGAAAATGGCACATCTCAAAAGCAAGACTTAAAGGAGAAAACTGACAGTAGAGTGTTTAGACAGATTTAGAGGTTTAGGTTTAAGTGGATAAAATTTAAGAGGTTGGGACAAAAAAGCAGCTTTAATCCACAGCCACAAATATTTCATATAGACTTCCAACTGATCTTGTGTCTTTAGTCCTGGGACCATGTGAGACACTCAGGAGGCTGAGAAAACTAACAATGCAACTCCAGCAAGCAGGACTTTTCCTTTTCCTAGTCCATTTCTATCTCTTTGTGCTCACTCAGATGGCCAGTCTGGGTGAGGATACAGGAGAAGTCTATGGAACGGGAGGAGTGAAAGGAAACTCCATCATGGCTGAGGTAGATTTAGAGCTAGAAGATTTTCAAAGTTAAACCCTTTTCATACCCTGTGAGATGAGGAAAGGATAGCATAGAATTCAGTTGAAGTCAGAGGAGGAGGAGAGTCTTGAATGGAAGACAGAGAAACTCGAGGGAAATTTTCCTTTAGGAGAAGAATATGATAAGGCAAACAATAGTGAGACAAAGAGGGTCTAGAGCAGAGACAAAGGCCTAGATATAGGCGGACCTTGGACCATGTTCCATAGCTTTGGAGGAAGTTTTTGAGATCATGCTGAATTTGGAAATTGAAAGTGTCCTCTTTGGGCCAATGTGTTATTGGGGCCAGAGCTGTTACAGTAGACAATTTCTGTGAGACCCAGGGTCTGAAGGTTTTAGAGGAGACATTCCAGAGAACTCTCCCATGGGGGTTTGGAAGATTTCTGGCCCATTTTTGTGGAAAAGGCAGTGAGTAATCCCCACAGTGGTCCTAACTGGTAGGAGAGACATATCAGAGGGCAGTAACATCTTCACTACCAACTGGTAGTCTATGATATTAGTACATCTGTTTTTTTTTTTAGACTTCCCTGGAAAATAGCAGGTGAAACGTACGGTGTTTCATGGACATAATCCTAGCACTAGGAAGGTAGAGACAAGAGGATTGCAAGATCATGGCCAGCTTGGCCTACATAGCAAGACCCTCTCTCAAAGAAAGAGATAAAAAAATAAACAAATAGATGCTTTGATCACTCAGGGAAACACAGGGTATTTGGGAACTCTGTGTCAGAAATAAGGGTCAAAGACCAAACAGTAGAACAAAAGATTCTCCTAGTCCTCTATTTAGAATGATTTAGAAGCTCCATATCAGGACCAATGTGTATATGTATGTGTGTGTCTGTGTGTGTGTATATAACATACATTTATCAAACTATGGATAATTGATTGATAAATATTTACATCTTAAAGTCTCTGAGAGCCCTCCATTGGCTGAGGGTGCCAAGCTTATTAGTTAAAGAATACATTTTTTTTCAAAATTAACTAAAACATAGAGGTAAATGATGTACTAATGCAAAGGAAAAATAGAATCACAGAGAATATATGGAATTCAAAAGGAGGAAAGGGCAGAATATGTAATGACAATGACAAAAGATAAGCAGAATATATAAAATAATGCATTTGAAACCATATGTACAGTGTGGTAAGCACATGGTACAATAGTTATGACCTGCTTTGGAGAGAAAAGATCAAGTTGCAAATACACTCTGTGCCACTCTTTGATCTTTGGCAAATATCTTTATATTTCTAAGCATTGGAGTCTCATCAGTAAAAGAGAGAATGATATCATCTATCATATAGCATTGCTCTGATGATTGAGAGAGGTAACAGATGTTCAGATTTTATCACTAGATACATAGAAAGTACCCATGAATGACAGGTCCAAATTTTCTTAGAAGCAGACATTCCAGTACACAAAATTGCATGGATTTTTCTTTCTCTACCAGACCATTGTACCAAAAGAAAAGAAATGAGGAAAATAAATGATTGAACTTTAAATTTTGGTGCAAGAGAAGGGTAGAGTTAAGTGAATTTGAGATTAATGGAATGAGGCTATGAACAATGAAGTTAATGCTGGTAGTGAAAAAACTAAAATCAGCAGCCAGCAAATAAACTGGAGAAAAAGGTGGAAGACTCAGTGGAGTCAAGTAGAGGTGTGACGGGAATTATGGCATTTGTGAGCTGGAAGAAATAAGGTTATCAGAGCCTGGGAGATTATGGTTTAAATGTCTTAACTGCCCCAAAACTGAAACATGAGAAGGTTCTGGGTGTGGTCATAGAAAGACCTGCCAATGTAAACAGGAAGTAAATTCAACAATGTCAAAAGGTCAAGAAGCAACATTTTTTGTAAGAATCTCAGATGCAAGTGCTCACAATTTATTTTAGCACCCTGTTGAGAAGAATTAGCACAAAGTGATGAGTTTTGAACAGTGCTATTAGCTGAAATATCTAGTACAGTATCGTGTAGATGCTGAATGGCAGATATGGGATATAAACCCGTTTAGTCTGACTTAAGAGCACCTGCTCTTGACTAGTATATCATACCTCTCCTGATGAAAATATTTCATTATAGTTGCTAAAGGTTTTCAAAGATATTCTGAAATAACAAATACCTATTCATAGCAATTGATTATTAAAATACCAGTCTAAAATGACTGTGTCCTATTGAATGACATTTTGTACAATATTTGAAGAATATCTATATTGAAGGTATTTTATGACTTAGAAAAGCTCTTAGAAGTTACACTAACCAAAAAATTGAAAGCAATCTTTCATTATGTTTTTGTATGTGGTACTAGAGATTGAATCCATTGCCTCATGCATTCCATGCAAGTGCTGTACCAGGCAAGTGCTGTACCGCTTGAGCCATGCTCCATCCCCAAATCTTTATTGTTTATGCAACTGAGATGGGGCATAACATGCTGAGGAATAATTCTATATTTAGAAAACAAAGGAAATAATCTATATTATAGATTTCAAAACTTCCAAACAAATCCAGCAATCACAAAAGGACATAATTATTTTCTTTAAATTTGTATTTATTGTTCTACATTTGAAAATTATCACTATATTTGTGACATTCAGCTGAATAAACAAAATCTAAGAAGAGACTCTTTGTCTGAGTTCTTAAAAGCTTCAGAAGACAAGCTAAGAAGTGTCTTAGAAAAAAATCAGAATAGTAAAATTACCAGCAGAACTGTTATATGTTCTTTTATTTTTTTTTCCAAAAACCATCTGAATGATTATTCATAGTGTATGCTATGGTGCCAAGATTTGTTTCCAATAGGGCAAAAATCCTTTCATATAGTCCATTTTCAGGTCTTTTGCTTACATCAAAATGACATAACAATGCTGTGAGTCACTGAAACTATAGACTAGGGACATTACCAAGATTGAGAGGTAGAAATACTGGATTCAGAGATATGGAAAGAGAGATGAACAAACAAGATTTCTACATAAAATACTTCTGCAAATGTAAATTATATACAGAAAACTTAATGTAGTTAGAAATAAAGAAATAGAAAATGACTTGCATGACTTAATACCACTGATGCATTAAAATCAAAGATGGTGAGGTATATTAGGAAGTACATAGAAAATATAGAATCAGATGCAAATATAACTACCAAAAATCCTTAAATGAAAATATTTTGATTTTGATGGAAATTCCAATGTTTGCATAATTTTTCTCTCTTCCAGGGGCAAATAAAATGATTAAACTTCTGCATTCTCTGAAAAGAAATCAAAGAAGCCATAAGACAAATTTTGGCCACTGAGTGGAAGTGATAGATATCACTTCCAAGGCAAAGATTGCATTACTTTGGTGCAACACTCTTTTCCTTTTCCACCCTTGTGGGAGGGGGAAGGTATGCATGTTCCAGGATCCAGATGGTAGTGGGTGTGCTGTTCTATCAGTCTGGTTCTCTCTCGAGTTATATAGGGCAAAGCTGCTCTGCTATCTGGTACAGAAACTTAGGTTGTGGTATTAAGCCAGTAAAATTACAGCATAATAGCATATCTTGAATAATTCATTCACATTTTTATATATTTTCAGTGATATAAATTAATAAATCCAAAACACTTGCTGTTATATAATTGGGGTGATATTTATAATTTAAATTTTAATTTGAATCTAAATGATACATGAGCTTGATAAAAATCAAGTAACTAGGGAAATGTCCCCGTGAGAACAATGATTTACTGTCTGCTTTTCTGATCCAATGTGACATTTTAGAAATAGTCACTTTAAATGTTTACTGGTTTTATTTTTCTTGTAGTTTTTTCTATATGACCATTAACACATTTCAATCTCTCTTGATTTAGCATTTTTAAGCAAGTTACACTGACTCTGTGATGGGAGATTCATTATCGTATTTGCATATACCTGCTCTATTTTTCCTATGTGTTAATAGTGATCATCTTCTTATTTGTAATTCTTAATGGATAATAAGCTTTGGGGATAAAAAGCTCACACTTCTATTTCTAGCTTCAACAACTCAAGGTCATCTCAACTTTTCTCTACATGAGATCAGGTGATTAACCATCTAACCTTTTCCTCTACTCTGCCATCATCTTCCATCAGGTGCAGCTTTAGTTTCATGGTTAAATTTGCTCAAATTTTTGCTGCCTTAGACCATTAAACATGTTTTTCATGCATTTCCTACAAATTGATTTTTTTAAAGTAAAAAAAAGGAAGTTTTCACTATAACTAGTATATAAATATTTAAAATATTTGAAATGTCCCAAGGTTCCAAGAAGAGACAGACTTCTTATTTTCTGTTTCCAATTCTAGGAAATATTGAACCGAGTCCTTATTATCTATTCATCACCAAACAGACTGTCTATCTTGTTTCCATGTCATCTAAGAAGATGTTGAAATCTCTCATGCTGCAATGATTTGTGCATTTGCAAGCTTTTTCATAGATTTCAGAGGGAAACTAGGAGGAATGTGAGACAAATATTCTTAGACAGCATCTTCTCTGACCATAATTATCCCACAAAATATTTAACCTCATGTAGGTGTTTAACTTCTTCCATCTAGATTATCTTCATGAGCCCTGGAAGAGGGAGGGAGCATTGCATGGGAAAGTGCAAAAAAAATGGAGAGTTAAAGCTAGAGGTGCTGAGGGCGGGTTGCAAAGGGGGCTGCATGTGTGAGCTGAAAATGTAAGTGGATTTTGACTACATTTACACGTGCATTTGTAGTCAAAGTATTTGGGAGGTCACTACCATTTCAGCGAATGTTATTTTTTATGTTTTTAGTACATTACACTTGGACCATAAAAGTGATATTGCTCAAATGTCACTGATAATATTGTAACATCATCCCCACCTCTCCTGCCTATATGCCCAATCTCACTAGGACTCCTCTCTAATTGCAGTTAAGTATTAAAATTACCTTGTAATTGTTTTCTCTTTTTTCTTCAAATCTTCAGCATCAAACAACTTATGTTTGATCCTCATTAATTTCAAAATTTGTGATTAAATGTGTTTCTCCCTTTTCAAAATACTAAAACACATAAATTTCTTGGATATGACAGGTGTGTAGTTTGCTAAGGCTGCCATAACAAAATACCACAATCTGGGTGGTTTAAGTCACAGAAATTAATTCTCACAGTGCTAGAGATGGGGAAATCCAAGATCTTGTTTTGTTTCTTGTAGGGCCTCTCTCATGGAGTTGAGAATGGCTGCCTCTCACTGTGTCTTCACATAATCTTTCCTGTGTGTATGTGTGTGTGCGTGTGCGTGTGCGTGTGCGTGTGCGTGTGCGTGTGCGTGTGTGTGTGCGTGTGCGTGTGTGTGTGTTTTCAAATTTCCTCTTCTTATAAGGATGCTAGTCAGATTGGATTACCACTCACTGTAAAAAAACGGATTTCAATTTAGTCACTCCTTAAAAATCTCCAAGTACAGTAACATTTTGAGGTACTGGGGGTAAAGAATCAACATATGAACTTTGAGTGTACAGAGTTCATTCCATAATAGTAGGAAGGTAGGAATGTGCTGTGGTTTGAGATTCAGCCATGAGGGGTCTTCCCTAGTGAATGGGATTGAGATCTTTATGAAAGAGGCTTCAGCCCTGCACCTAAAAAACTAGATAGCATTTGTTTCCCTCAACGCAGAGAAACTAAAGCAGATACTTTAAAGCAACTGAGGCCAATAAGAGAAGGGGACCAGGAACTAGAGAAAAGATTAGTTCAAGAGAATTAACCTAGAAGGTAACACATACGCACAGGAAATTAATGTGAGTCAACTCCCTGTATAGCTATCCTTATCTCAACTAGCAAAAACCCTTGGTCCTTCCTATTATTGTTTATGCTCTGTCTTCAACAAAATTAGAGATAAGGGAGGTTAAGGGAGGGAGCGGGGGGAGGAGGATGGGTGGGGGGGCTGGAGGAAGGAGGAAGAAATGACCCAAACATTGTATGCACATATGAATAAAATAAAAATTAAAAAAAAAAAAAGAGGCCTCAGCCCTCGGGGGAATGCAGAAACAAGACTCCATTTAGAAGCAGAGAGCATGGTCTCTCACTGACTTTTGGCCTCCAGAACTGTGAGAATAAATTTCTGTTCCTTACAAATTATTCACTTAGGTAATGCATGACATCTCAGAAAAAGTATAGTCTTCTAGTCACTCCTACATTCATTTCTCAGTTATGAGTCTCACAAAAAAATATGTCAAACATTAAATATAAACATACATAATTTCTGATAGAAATGAAGCTAAGAAGTTCTGAAGTGTTCTCAAAGTTATTTCATTGCCTTGGGAAATGGCAGCTTTTGTGCTGAGAATCTAAGCAAACAAACCAAATGAAGAATGAGTGATCAGATAAATTCTTAGCAATACTAAATGCCAAAGATAGTTCAACAATTTCTAAGTAATTGGACAGAATTATTTGGTTCCAAGGAATAATTCCAAATGTTTGGTGAAAGATCTCAACAGAATAAAATGAGTACTGCCACATCAAAGCTTCTGTGTTTGTAAAAGAAACAGCTGTGACTAAGGGGCCTGAGGGCAGAGAATTAATATTCAAAGTTATTCTGAAATGGAGTTGTGAATTAGAACACGTTCATAAAAATATGATAAGCTCACACTCATTTGAAATGATCTTTACAGATGCCATGTAAATATGTAGCAATCAGCTTTGCAATTAAACACCACATAATTAGTTCAGAGACTTCACGCCAAGAGTATGTTGCAATTCTTCTAAATTTAAATTGTTCACAGTGGTAAATGAGAATGAATGTTCCAAAATGTTATCACATTTAGCATGCTCCTCTTCACACGTGCAGACACACACACACACCAGAATAAAACCAATGTAAATCTGGAAGGAATTATATCATCCCTCTACTGGCAAACTCAAAGGAAAAATTCACAAGAAAAATAGTTTTATATTTAATTTCTCATATTTCATGCATGCAATAAATTTGGCAAAAATCATTTCTATGTGTCATTTGTTACAATTTAAAGATCATTTATTCTACAATAATATTGTGAAGATGCCCAAATGGTTTTTCTTTATCTGTTTTACTAAAGGACAAGCATTTTGATTCCAGATGGTACATTTTATATAATATCATTTATCAAATGTTACATGACTCCAAGTACACAAAATGCTTTTGCAAAATGCATTGGCTCTGGAGTTTCTTATTTTAATTTAACCTCTTTTATTTGGAGGGGTAACAGTGGTATTAAGTTCTAGTAAAATGACATCTCACAGTATCCTTGAAAAGTAATAAAGATTCAAAGACAATGAGTCTCTAAATGAAAAGTTATACTTTACTCCAAGTTCTTTTAACACTCATTTATTGAGCTATGCACTGTCTCTAGAGTGTGAAAGGCTATGTAGGTAGAAGGTAAAAAAAGTCACCCACATGCCAGGGATAGCATAGAAAGTAATTGGCCTGATTCAAACAAAAGATAAAATTCCAGAAATGTTATGCTATGTCTGTATGAGATTTTCAAAATAACATAAACTACAATTGAAATACCTACTAGAGTTCTTGATCCTAGTTGAATCAACTTCCTACAATCAATTAACCTGTTGTTTGAGAAGATAATCTAATCATTGAGATGAGAAGTAAAATCAGAAGAAAAATACATTTAAAGAAGAATGTGGAGTTTTTAACTCTCATTTCCTGCATGGGGAGCAAGAAATATTTCTCCCTTTCTCCCCCATTTCTCCCTACTTTTATCCTGTTACACTAAATTTCTTTCCAGAAAGAGAGGGAGAGAGAGAGAGAGAGAGAGAGAGAGAGAGAGAGAGAGAGAGAGAGAGAGAAAGACAAAAAGGAAAAGAAATATGCAGCCTGGCATGGTGGTTATGACTGTAATATCAGCTACTCTGGAGGCAGAAATACGGAGAATCATAGTTTGAGGTCAACCAAGGCAAAAAGTTAGCAAGACCCCTCCCCCCTCATCTGAACAAATAAACTGAGGGTGATGTAATTCCAGCTACCTACTGACATAGGTAGGAGGCCTGAGGCCTGAGGCTGACCCTGGGAAAACTGACACACTGAAAAATAACTAAAGCAAAAAAAAACCCAAAAAAAAAATCCTACTGTTTTTAGTTAGCAATACATAGATAACATTCTTAGTACAATGCATGCAATTCATATTTATCAGTAACAGCACTAGCAGTCTTAACTTTACAAACAACCCAGAAAAAGTATTGTAAGTACAATATCAGTACGTTATTTCTAATCAGAAAAGCAGAAAGAAATTACAGAATCAGCTAAGGCAAAAGAAGTTTGACACGCTTCTAGTTCTATGTAATTCCAGCCACCAGAACAGGTTTTCACCTCCTGTAGCTGATGGCAAGTAGATAACAAATTTGTTTGTCACACCAATGACTTCTGACATGATTCTAGGCAATTGGCAAAAACACTTTAACTTGTGATTAATAATGCTTTCTACAGTGGAAATGACTGGCTGAATATAACAAAAGCCATCCTCAAGTACAACTTTCTACTTCCCACTTTTCTGTAGAAATTAGAAAGACTAAATACTTCCTTTCCAAATTTCCCCTGGACCTAATTTTAACTATCTATAAATCTGATTTGGAGACACGGATTTGGGTATGAATCTCTCATGGATGTTATCCCGGCCAGGATGGCGGGGGGAACTAAAGGAGAAATGAGGTGGGAAAGGTAATAAAGGGTGTAGTCCTGAGTAATACCATGATGGGCATTGGAAATTGAACACCATTGGAACTGTCTGAAAGAATACATAGCGCATCTCGTGAAAACGTCCAGTGGTGAGTGAGGAAGCTAGAGTTTTATATAACTCCTCCCACTCTTAACAAGTCAAATTTTCTACTGTATAAAATGATCAATTGAACATGAGTGTATCACAAGTAATTGGAGATATAGAAATAGTTTGAGAATTGTCACCTTAAGACGTGTGCTTTATACAGGGTTCCAAATATGATCCTGGTACTAGAAAGAGTATGGCTTGAGAGTTGGAAATTTCATTTCATCATGCCCTTGCTAAGAGCTTGTAGCAAAAAGAGAATAGTGTCTATGCCTCAGCCTACAGTTTTGTCATCTGAAAAAGATGAGCTTGAATCATTGATGAAACTAACTATCCTTTCAATACTAAATTCTATGGGTCTTTGGTTAAGTATATTTTATGAGACTTGTGATAATTCTACTCTTTTCTTTGTTAGAAACTAAAATCTTCTAATGCCACATTTAACTTTTTTCATTAAACAGAGATTAGAATGTCCATTCATGTCAGAGAAACATTTGTAAATAAGTTAGCATGGCTAAAACAAAACCGATCCACAGGAGAAATCTAATTATCTGTTAAAGTAATTGGACAAAGATCACAAATTTTCATAACAGTCTTTGCAGTACCAGAAATATTACCTCAAGTTTTGGGAAGAAGTTCCTCAATGTTTAATTTTGAATTTTAAAGAGAGAGAACAAGAAAGGGAAAGAATGACACCATGTGTAAGTAATAAAAAGGCAATCTCACCAAACCAGATCCTCAAAGAATCTTATGATCAAAATTGCTTTTCAGACTACCCTCTTATTGATGCCAGATGTTGATCATGAAAACAGAAGATAAAGAACTTATGAAGGGAGAAAGCCCATTTTAAACAGTAGGAAGTTAACTTTTGAAAATAGAGAGCCAGTGCATGTCTGGTTAGGTAATAAGCCTTCAGTGACATATTAAAACATTTTTCCACTGACGACCATAGCTTATACAGTCAAAATCCTTTTCGCAGGTTGAAGTGCATAATTTTTTGGATAGGATCTTAGAGGTCAGTTGCCATGGGATTAAAGCAAAAATAATGATCACTTTTTAAAGTTTTCCCTTTTTGCATATTTTATTTTCCTATAATGATATTAATCATGTCTATTACTTGCAATGTCTCTAAATTCTGCCTTTTATCATCAACCAAATATACAAAGTGGCCTTTGTGACATCCTGACCTGCTTGTTACTATGTCCACATTGAGCTATTGTCACTAAAAATTTCTTTACTCTTGCTGATCTCCCTTCCTTTCAACAATAAATACATTCTTTCATTCCATCATTCCTTTGTTCATTTAATTATCTCTATCCTCAATGAATATTCAAGAGTTTATCAGATGATACATATGTTAGTAAGAAGTAAGACAGCTATAAAGAACAATAAAAATATTGCCTGCTCTGGAGCAGTTTAGCAAAGAATTGTCAAATAAGGTAGTCATAATACAGCCATGCTACCATTGGCATTCATAAAGCCTGGAGTACTTTGTTACTCTGAAAATTCTCAAGAAGATGTTTCATAGTGATATGACTTGAAGACTAAGTGAAAATTTCCAGGCTACAAAGAAAACAGTGATATAAGACATGAAAATCAGAGATGGGAATATGAGATGTGTATATTTCAAAGATTACCATTCAATTAATTCTTATTCTTTGTACTATTATCATATATGTCATATCTAAACATGTTATGCTACCATAGAAAATATTATGATTTTTCTCTAAGGCCACATAGAATTTTAAAATAACAGACAACATTGTTTCATGCTTGTTTCTGTATTTATTAATTCTGATACTACACATTTTGTCCATTAGCTTCAAGTTTTCCTCATCCTTAAGTCTTTCTATATTTTTTATATTTTTAATTATTATTGTACTGAGGATGCATTGTGATATTTACAAAAGTTTTCACAATACATTGTAGTTGAATTCACTCTCCTTTATCACCCCTGCCCTCATTCCTAGAAAAGTTAATCCAACCGTAAACAAGAATGAAATTTTGCCATCCACAGGTATATAGATGTAACTGGAGAAAATAATGTTAAGTAATGTAAGCCAGGTTCAGAAAGACAAAGGTCACAAGTTTTCTCTCATATATGGAAGATAGATCCAAATACAAGCTATCATATATATTATATATGTGTATGTACATATATATATAACATGTTTCCAATAGTAGGACTATTAGAGGACACAAGAGAAGGATAGAAAGAAGAAGAGCATGATAGAGTGAATAATAATGAAATATATCACATATAGGAAATATATATAGGAACAAGACACAAGGAAACATGCTGAAAATTATCAAACAATACACAGTGGGGGAGAAGGGTAAGGAGGGGGGTATTAGACTGATTAAAGTACAATATACTTATAGATAAAATGCCAAGGTAAAACCCCAAAGAACAATGAACAGACAAATAATGAAGGGCAGGAATGTAAAGCAGGTCATGATAAGAGGAGAGTACTAATGTGAAAGGAGGTATAAATGAAGAGGGTAAAGGAAGGTGAATATGGTTGAAGTATTTTCTATATTTGTTTTATATGTAGAACAAATACATATATAAAACATATATAGAAAATTGATGTAGTTTCCATATTCAGTATGGAACATTGAAACCTGTTGAAGTCATTTTAAGAATGGAGAAAAGGAAGAGGGAGAATAATGGAGAGGATAAACTAAATCAGGTTACATTGTTCAGATATATGGAAATGTCACAAGAAACCTTATGTACAACTATTACATACTAATAAAATCATTAAAAATATGTATTCAAAAATAAAAATGTGAAAAAAGAGAACTTTCCATATTTCTAATTGTAGTGCCATTCTGCTGCTCCAAATGTCCTTATTTATTGAAAATGTCTTTCTCTTTACTTATGAAGATATTTCTCTGAGTATTTCATAGTGAACATCCTCTTTGCACTTTAAAGACATCATTCTAGCTGGTGGTATGGTTCAAGTAGTAGAGTGTTTGGCTAGTAAGCATGACATCAGTCTATTGTCATGTGTTTGCCATTGTTTAAGAAGAGAAGTCAGCTGTTATTTGTATTACCTATTCCCTATAAATAATGCATTGTTTTCCCCTGTCTACTTTTAGGATGTTCTTTTTAGTTTTGATTTCCAACAGTTTTATTACACTGAAACTAGCATTGTTTATATTTGTCTTGTTTGAGGTTTGCTGAGAATCTTAAAACTGTTAGTGGATATTTGTTACCACATTTGGGAGAATTTTGGCCATTTATATTATGGACTACATTGTGTCTCTACAAAATTTACATGTCGATACCTTAACTATCAATATAACTGTATTTTGACAAGAGCCTATCAGGAGGTAATGAATTTTAAGTAAGGTTATAAAGTGGGGTCTTATTCTAATAAGACTGGTGCTCTGAAGAAAAAGAGACTGAAAAGATAACTCTCTTCTTATGTGCACAGAGAAGAGGCCATGTGAGGACACAGCATAAAGATGACCATCTGTAAGCAAGAAAAAGAGGCCTCACCAGACACCCACTATGACAACATCTTGGTGTTGGATTTCTAGTCTCCAGAAGTGTGAGAAAATCAACGTATGTTTTTATTGGTATACATTAACAGTGCAGGGGGATTTCATCATGATAATTCCATATATGCATATAGTGTACTTTGAGCATGTTTTCTCAGTCTACTACATTCCTTTAACCCTCTTTCTATATTCTCTTAATCTCTTTCTCCCTTTTCAAACAGTGTTTAGTGCACTTAATTTTATATACCAAGATGGATGATTGATGATAGATAGATAAATAGATAGTAGATAGATATAGCAATAAATATAGATATATTAGAATGTACTCTGAATCCTATTAATTTATGCTAATAAAAATATTTTTAAAAATTCTCGTTGCTTAAATCACCCAATCTGAGGTGTTCCATTAAGGCACCTCAAGGAAATGAATACATCCTTCAAATACTTCCCCCACCCCCTTTTTTCCTCTCCTATCCTCTTGGATTTTGATTACATACAGCTTAGATTTTTGAGAAACTACTGACTTATTTTCAACTATTCCTGTCTCTTTCTCTATTCAACCCTAGTATTTGTTATTTATCTATCCTCAAGTGCTGTAAGAATTTATTGTACTTTATATGGGGCTATTTTCAATATCACATATTGATTTGTTCAGTTATGCAATTTTCATTGGGTTATATTACTACTTATTTGTAAAAGATTTTCATTTGACAGCAAACATTTTAGGGTCTTTATTTCTCTGCTGAGACTCTTTACATGTTCATTGTGACCATATTTTATGTCAAGTTCCAAAACTCACTCATAATCATTTATCTAAAGACCTTGTATTTTAATTTCAATATCTAAGTATTTTAACATTAGTTTATACTGCTTTCTCTTGACTGTGGGTCATAATTTCTCATGTTTTTCTCATTGTCTACCACATTTTTATTACATAGTGTATATTGAAAATAACACATTGTAGAGCCAACATTCAATCTATTTCTGAATATTACTGCTTTTTATTACTGCTTTTAATTCTACTGAATTAGGTTGCTTTTGTCAAACTTAAAATTATAGCTACCTCCAATCAGCTCATTCATCTAAATCTTCTAGCTGTTGCTTTATAATGAGTGCTCTGAAGTCTTTCTTATAGAACATGATTTCAACGGAGTTTATTCACAGATTGGTGCTGTCATCTGTTATTCCCTCCTTTATGAAATTTCTATTCTTCCTCATCCCGAGCTAGTTAAATCTCATCTTGGGCACCAATGTGAGACTGCCATCAGGTGAAAAGTGGATGTAGTGCCTTTCTGTCATTGGTCTACTCCTTCTAGTTTCTGTGTATTGTGGTCACCGAGTATTTGAATATTTTTTCTGCATGAAGTTTAGTCAAATACAATCTATTATACCATTACTTGAATTAGAATGTATGGGAAGGTTTTTAATGTGGCCAACAATTTCTATTGGCCATATCAGATTTCTT
This sequence comes from Castor canadensis, assembly GCF_047511655.1. Classification (NCBI taxonomy): domain Eukaryota; kingdom Metazoa; phylum Chordata; class Mammalia; order Rodentia; family Castoridae; genus Castor; species Castor canadensis. The sequence goes on along the minus strand of NC_133393.1, from coordinate 129,206,339 downwards.
TTTCACATCTCACTCTACTGTCTTTTGTTTTAGTAAATTATATTTTGTAAGTAATTATTTATTTTATACACTTTTGTGAAACTTATTGGCATAGATTCTGGGCCTTTGATTGTATCTTGAATATTATATCATACAGAGTTTGCTGTGTACTCTGCCTCTGGACTCAGATTTGTGAATTGCATAATGTCAGCACTTAAAAACTGAGTCTGATATTTATATGTGGAGAGGGTGAATTCAATTATAATATACTTGTCAATGCCACAATGTACCCCCACCCAGCACAGTGATAAAGGAAATAAAAGAACAGTGTTGATTAAAGGGTATGTTATGTAAATATTGGTATGAATTAATTGCCAAAATCCAATACAGCATATAAAATCGACTTCGTTTATACATGTATGATCTTTCAGCTAAAATTGGCAATTTCCCTATTTTGAATGCTTCTATAACCCTCAATGGTCTATAGCAGTGAGGTAGGAATGTCAGAAATTTATTATCTCATTAAAAAGCTTAAAATATTTTGTTTTAATTAGCCCCCAGTGAATGTAAGTAAAACAAAATTATTCCAGTTTTCACCAAGGAATAGGATTTAAAGAGGCATGAAAGCATGAGGCCAGACCTGAAGAATAATGGAAACTGTAATGGAACCCAGCATCACAACGACTGTGACTGTATCCTAAGTAGTTCTAGGTGGTTCAGTACTGGTCAGTTTTTAAATGCACTGTTAATATCCCCAAACATTTGTTCGCATTCTTTTCTCCAAACCAATTTATTTCCTCAATATCTTCTGCTTCTTCATAGCTTTGTTTTCCTTATCATACTTTTCCTATGAATGGACTTCATATCTGTTAATTTTAACTTCAGATTCATTTATCTTCAGTAAATCTTCTCTGGATTAATTGGATAACTTCCAATCACAAAATAAAGAACCAAAGTAAATGAGCACAAATAGAAAACACAATTAATTATTGTATAGAAATAAGAAGTATAAGCTTCCTACTTAGTTTGGAATTATTGTTGCAAGGAACTCAAATAATATAAATAATATCTATCCCTTTTCTCTCCTCTTCTTTCTCTCCTCTCTTTTCTTTCTTTTTTTTTCTCTCTCTCTCTCATTTATCCCATGTAGTGGGCATATAAGACTACCAGAATGACACTGCTAGTCCTTGAGTTACATCTTATCTGAGTGACCTACATGGAAAAGAGGTTTATATATTTTAAGAACCCCACCATTATATGCCTAGAGGTCTCTTATGGACTTTAATTGACATGATTTATATTACATGCCCCATCTCTGAACCAATCTACATGTCACACTTACAGCAGTGAAGGCAGCAGAGAGTGTCAAGTTTGCTTTCCTGAGTCATATCCAATAGTTCCTGATATGTCAGATTATTCTATTTCTCACAGAAATGTGCAATTATTGGTTGCTAACAAAAAGGAAAGAAGACAACTATATTCCCTAGTTCATAATTCAGATTATGAAAATAATTGTTCTGTGGTAAGAGCGTTTTTCACTGAGCACCTTCATTGTCTGACATGGTTACACTTTTCTTACATGCAGCATTCAATCATAGACTATTAGTAGTTGGTACTTATGAGTGATTATCACCTTGTACAAAAACAGCTGTTGATGGCAATCCTGACTGAAAAGCTCTGAGTGGTATTGTTTCCCTTAAAGTGGTTCTATGTTTGGCAAATATCATAATTGTAATGTTAATTTAATAACTATTATTTAAATGCAGAAAGTTAGTTAAATTTCTTTCATAAATCACCATTTTCTTTCAGTTTCTATCTAAAATATTAATAAATCAGTGCCTTAAATCTTGTTATAATGACAGATGTTATAAGATGTTGGCATTTTTGTAAATATGGCAACAGGGCATATAGCTTTATTTCATTAGGTTTGATATTTGGAAAGATTAAAGAGCTAAGATGAGAGTTGTAATCAATAAATTCTGTCTTGTAAAGGAACTATGCAACAAGTAGTTCCTTTGTTTGACTAATTCATTCCATAAAAGTGAACAATTCTAAAGTTACAAATTTTGATTTTTGAGACAAGTTCTTACTATGTAGACTAGACTAGTCTCCAACTCTTGATCCTCTTGCCTCAGCTTCCTAAGAGCTAGAATTATAGGCATGAACCACAACTCTTAGCTCAAAGTTACAAATCATTATTGATACCAAAGATAATTTTATGCAAAATTGACCACTCACATATGAAAAGTGTTGACATAAATTTTATTCAGAATATTGTCTATATTACTATTTTTTACTAAACTCATCTGTAACTTAAATTCTGAATGGTATTGTAGCTTCATATTTTAATGTTCAAAGTAAAATATGTCAAGATTTAAATCAAATCACCTAATACCTATTAGACACATAAATATCTTGACATAGCACAGTGGTAGAAATATTACATGTGAAAATTAAATGGGGCAGTTCAGTGGCTAACACCTGCAATCCAAACTACCTAGAAGGCAGAAATTGGAGGTTCACAGTTTGAAGCCAGCCAGGACAAAAAGATAGTAAAATCCTACCTCAAAGAACAATCCTGGTGTGATAGTGTATGCCTACATTTCTATGTAGGTAATGGAGGTAAGAGTCTGGCCCCAGGCAAAAACATAAGACCATCTCTGAAAAATAACTAAAGCAGAAAGGACTGGTCAGTTCAATGGAAGCCCAAGACCCTCAGTTCAAACGTCACTATTGCCACAAAAAAAAAAAAAAGAACAGAAAAGAAAAAAATTAAAAAAGAAAAACAATATTTAATTATTTGCTTTTAATACAAAATAGGATACCAAGTCAGTACAATTATGCTTCACATCTTCATGTATTTTCAGTACAGCATTCAAGGCATGCATGACTGAAAACGAAGCCCTATAAAACTTCATTCAGCAAACGAAACACAAAACACAATGAATATCCTTTTCCTTTTCATCTGTAAACCTAGGAAGTCTTAACTTTGAAATCTAAATTTTAAACTAAACACTTAATAACTTTAAAGGTTTCCCAATAAAATTAAAAGAGAATTTTCTTTCCTCCACTAAAAATTCTTAATGCATTCCTCAGAATAAAAGATGAAGCTGGACTGAACTATTTACTTATTATAAACACTTGTGTAAACACAATTTATTTCATGAAGTTCATAAAAGTTCACCCAACTTCCCAAACCTACTCCACATACATGAAGTGTTTCCAAGCCCTATCTTCTCTAAGAAATAGCCACTGAAGGATCAAATTGACACTATAATTATTCTGCATGGTGCCTTTAATTTTTCTTTGCTCAATACAAATCTTTGAAAACCGTAGTAGAGACATATTCACCACTTAGTTTCCTGGATTTAATATTAGGAAATATTCATCTAACTTTCACATATCGTTCCTTTTCATAAATGAGATAGGATAGACATATATCATAATAAAAAATTAAGTAAAAAAGAAAATACCCAACACAGAAAAGGGCTGGCAGAGTGGCTCAAGTGATACAGTGCCTGCCTAGCAAGCATGAGACCCTGAGTACAAACCCCAGTACCACCAATAAAGAAAAAAAAAAGGAAAGAGTAGCTGAAGAGAATCAGAAGTACAGGGTGAACCTTAAATTATTTTTTATTAGGATATATTCATTGCACAGGGGAGGTTCATTCTGACAACTCCAAATAGACTGATATTATACATTGGTTAGATGAATTGGTAGATTGGTTAGATTTCTCCCCCTTGACCACCTCCATACCTCACTTTAAGTAATTACAAAAAATTTCTTTGTTCTATTTCATGTAAGTATATGAAGTCTATCCACCTTAATTTCCTTCATTCACCCTCTCCCCTCCCACATGACCCTTCACACACACTGTACCTATTTTACAGTCCTGTCTTTTGTTAATATTTAAGTCAATGTTTCAAGGGGTTTCTCCATTTGAGGCTACTGTAAATGAGATTGCTTCCTTGATTTCTTTTTTGATCTGTTCATTGCTGGTATATGGGAAAGCTACTGATTTCTATATGTTAATTTTGTATCTTGCTACTTTGCCACAAGAGCTTATGATTTCTAATAGTTTTTTGGTAGAATTTTTAGGGTATTTTATGCATCTGACCAAAGAAAAGTAGATTCACAGAATCCACTGAAGAGAGAAATCGAAGAAGACATCAGAAGATGGAAAGATCTCCCATGCTTATAGATTGGTAGAATCAACATTATGAAAATGGCCATACTACCAAAAGCCATGTTCAAGGCAATCCCCATCAAAATTCCAATGATTCTTCACAGAAATAGAAAAATCAATCCTAAAATACATATGAAAACACAAAAGACATCAAATAGTCAAAGAAATTCTGAGCATGTCTGATGCCAGAGGTATCACAATACCTGACTTTAAACTATGCTACAGAGCCATAACAATAAAAACAGCATTGTATTAGCAAAAAAGCAGGCAGGAAGACCAATGGATTAGAATAGAAGACCCAATCATAAACACACACATCTAAAACCAACTGATCTTTGACAAAGGAGCCCAAAACACACCATGGAAAAAAGACAGACTCTTCAACAAATGCTGCTAGACAAACTGGATATCCACATGTAGAAGACTATACATGTATGTAAATGCAAAAATGATACCTGTTGAAAAGTGTTCCAGAAATTGGGGGAGGGGAAATGAAAGAGAGCACTGGAGGGGGTGAATTAAAAAAATAAATAAATGAATAAATAAAGAAGACTGAAACTAGATCCCTGTCTTTCACCCTGTACCAAAATCAATTCAAAGTAGATCAAAGACCTGAATATAAAGCCCTGAAACTTTGAAATACCTATAGGAAGTACTAGGAAAAACACTGGAATAGACAGGCATAGAGAATGACTTTCTAAGTGGATCTCAAAAGGCTCAGTATCTAGGAGAAAGAATGAACAAATGGGACTGCATCAAACTAAAGAGCTTCTGCACAGCTAAAGAAACAGTCACTAGACTCAAGAGACAGCCTACAGAATGGGAGAAAATCTTTGCCAGCTGTTCATCCGCTAAGGGACAAATATCCAGAATCTATAGGAAACTAAAAAAAAAACCCAATGAATCAAGATTCCAATGAAGAAATGTGTTGCGTATTTTCAAGACAAGGTCTTGCGAAGTATTTGCTAGGGCTGGCTTCCAACAGCAATCCTCCTGATCTGTGCCTCCTGACTAGCTAGGATTAAAGATGTGAGCCACTGGTACCTGGCTACTGTCCTTTAGGGCCAAATTTCATGACAATTGTGTCCTCGTGCATTTTACACTTCACATCACTTTACTCTCCCTTCTTAATGTGGACCTTAATGTGGCTCTTGATCCTGCTGTATCACTGAAATGGTCTTTTTACCAGTTAATCCTTGTCTTTAAATTTAGTGATGTCTAACCTGATTGTCCAGATTTATCCTCATCCAATATCCACAACAAATTTCTATACTAACAGAATTGTAACTTCCTTTAGTACATTAATGTCCTAGTCTAAACACACAAATACACACACACACACACACACACACACACACACACGTGCACCCTCACACACATATGTAACTACATCTCTGGCTTTCAAAGCAGCAATGTCTTCACAACCAGATGTGAACTGAAAACTACAGATTCCAAAGTATGTTTAAATTTACAGACACAGATATCATATCTACCCATTATTAGGTGGCTTCTATCTTCATTCTGTTTGTAAAACAGAAATTTAGAGAGTAGAGAAATGTTTTGGAGATAGTGTGATGGAAGTAACTTTCTTACCTGTATTATAACATAATCTTTAACTGATACAAACTCTTCACCTCAGTGATCATTCACAATGTCCTTGTAATGGAATCAATATCTTTCCTTGGTTATGTGACACCATATGAATTGAGTGTGTTTTTTGTCCCTTGATTTTGGCCTTGGCCATGGCCAAGCAGGCTTTTAAGGTCTCACAGGTATCCACTTGTTTGTTATACTACTACCATTGGCATGAGATGAGCATACCCCAGCTAATTTATCAATCCCAGGTGGGGAGGAAAGTCATCAGACTTGCAGCACCTGGAGCAGAGTTATTCTAGGTAACTTTAGAGCCATGGAAGTAAATAATTGACATTCTAAGTTACTGAATTCTTAGTATGTAGCATCATTGTAATAACACCTAGCTGTTACATTTTGTTATTCTTATCTTCTATATCCTTATTGATATTGACTTTTTATTTCTTACCAATTAAATTCACCACAATGCGTTTGGTCATTGTATTTACCAATGCTTTGTCAAAATGTTACCTTTCTATAGATACTGTGTTGGCCTTTATGTGTTATGATATTTGTTAAAATATTTCAAAATATATTGGAAACTTGAAAGACTATTTCTCTAAATACTTATATACTCATCACATATTTCCAGAATTAACATTTCAATCTATTTGTATTTCTGATATACTTATCATATATTTTTCTCACCCATAGACCGTTTGATTATTTGCCACATTTCAAAATATCATTACACTGATATTATTATTGCATCAGTACATACATAATAATTATATTGCACAAATATGAATATATAGTATGGTATATATACATACCATATATATATATACTATATATAATATATTTATATATATAATGGTATTATCCAGAGTTCAACATTTGTTTTTATATAAAACTTGCATGCAATAAAATATATAAGTTTTGTTTACATTTGTTAAATTTTAACAAACCCATACACCTGTTCATTAAATTCTTCCCAAGATATAGAGTATTAATATCAGTTCAAAAGGTGTATTTGTGGGTCTTCCCTGTTCCTTGTCCTCAATCTTTTATGATTATCTACTTTTCCAAATTTTTTCCACTCTAGGTTCATTTTTGCCATGGTCTGAATGTGTCTTCCAAATTTCATTATATTGAAACTTGATCAGCGCTGTGATATTACTAACAAGTAGAGCCTTCAAAAGATAACTAAGTTATGAGGCCAAAGTTCTCACAGATGGGATTAGTGACCTTGGATATGATCAAGTCACACTGTATGCATGTATGAACATTTCATAATGAAACTCATTTAAAAATTTGCAAGAATGTTAACAAAGGGATAGGGGAGAACAGGAATAATGAAGAATAATAAAGGGTCTGAAAATGATAAAAGAACATCATATACTTGTGTAGAAATATCACAAGGAAACTCCTCACAATGTATAATTAATATACACTAATAAAATAGCTGGAAAAATTCTTATTCTTAGGAGCAAAGGATGTGGTTCAATAGTAGAGTGCTGGCCACGCATGTGTGAAGCCCTGGTTCCATTCCCAGCACTGCTGATAAAAAAGGACTTGAGGTAGTAGATTTGCCCCTTTCCACCTCTTCTGTCATGTGAGAACATAGCATTGGTGCCTTTGGAGCCCAGAGGACACAACAATGATGCACCATCTTGTACGCAGACACCAGGCCCTCACTGGACAGCTTGGTCCAGGACTTTCAGCTTTTAGAATTATAAGACAAAAATTTCAACTGTTTCCAAATTACTGAGTCTCAAGTATTTTATTATAGCAGCACAAACATTGACTTTCCTAGTCTAGCATTTGCTATGAATGAAATAAAAGAATATATATCTTTTGAAAAATCCCTCTTCCACTCACCATGTCTTTTTGAAATCCAACTGCATTGAGGGTATGACAATAGTTCACTCATTTTGTTTGATATAAAGTGTTCTTTAAAAAAAACATATATTCTGATAACCCCTGCCTTTGCTTTTTATTTGTTTAGTCCACTAACATTTTTAATGGAATTGTTGATATGCTTTGTTTTAGGTCTCACCATTTTACCATTTGTTGTCCACTTTATCATCTGCTGCCTGTTTTTTCTTTTTTTCATTATTTGAGTGTGTTTTATATTTCTAGTTGAATTTATCTATTTTTATTTGTGTATCTTTCTTAGTTATACTTTCAGGTGTCACTCTAGGGATTAGAATATGTAATCTGGGATTTTTCTGAGATAATTTACAGTTTATATTATATCTGGCTCCATTTTGATAAATAATATTTGAAAAAAAAGTACTTTCTGCTAACCTAACTATTTGAAGGTTTTCCCAAAGGATAGGCCAATGATATATTCCAGCTAGTGGGAAATGTTTGTACACCCTAGGTTGGTATGTGTGAAGTTTATTATCTTTTACTTATCCAAAACTATTGAGGTCAGAAATTGACAAGCAGCTCACAAGGATGTGAATGTCTCTCATTTCCCCTTGGACAAATGTGCACTGTGGATTTCCACTCATCTTGATTTTCTTTTCCTCAAAACCAAGTCAGGCAGAAGGATGTTCCCCAAATCTGTCTGTGCACCCTATTGCCATTTTTGCCAACATAAAACAATTGCTTTTGGATCATAGGATTATGTCACCTACTTAAGAATAAGCAGTGTTTATGACTCTGTTTTTGAGCCCTGTAACCACAGGATCTTCCTCCACATCCCTGTTTGTCTTTACTATTTGGACAATCTTTTCTCTAATTACGACCAGGGTTACTTGAGGCTAAGCCTGCACTTTGCTCACTTATTTTTATAAAATGAATTTTGTGTTTCTACCTCTTATGACCCCCCACATCCATTGCCTCTGGATGATTACTAAGAAAAAAAAAGGGGGAAATGATTTCATTCAATCATGTTAAAATAAAAATTTGAAGTAATAGGTAATTTCCTTCCAAGTAACTTACTTTCTTTTATAGCACAAGTAATTATTTAAAATTCATTTCTTTTTAAATGACCATTTGAATATTTTTGCATCCACAGTGAAAAGTACTCTTGACACTGTAACTCTTTAAACATAAAGCTAATTATTCCTAAAAATATGCTACACTTCCAAATGGTTGAATGAGACAAATCATATAGATGAATTTAAAATTTATTTTCTTTTTATTTATTTATTTTTGCAGTGCTAGGGATTGAACTCAGGATCTTGTACATAGTAGGCAAGTGCTTTATCACTTAAGTCCTTGAACTCAAGCCTCTTTTGAGACAGTGTCTCACCTCTAACTTTGCCCAGGCTGGACTCAAACTCATAAGCCTCCTGACTGCACCTTCAGAATAGCTGGAGTTATAGACATGTACCACCATGCCTGGCTAAAATATATTTTTAATGTTTTACACACATGCACACACACAACAGTAACAGCATCTATGATTTCTTAGAAATAGTTAAACATACATAAGGTCAAATTTTGAAAGGAATCAGGTTGTTTTTGCTTTATATTAAGTAATACAATCACTTAATGACAAAAATCACTAAAGTGGTTTGGGAATAATGAAAGATTGGAAAATACTGTGCTGATTCATATATTTAAATGAAGTATTGCTAGGCTACATCACCTTGGGACTATAAAGTAAAATGAACTTTGCTTTATTATTCAAATTGCAACAACTCCAATCTCCTACCTGCCCAGTCCTCTCCCATGGCTCTCTCTCCAGACATCCCAGATGAGCTCCTTCCCTGCAGTTGTCCACCTCATGCCCCAGAGAGGGAGAATGTGAACTCAGATGGTCCCTAGACAAGGCAATTCCACAGCTCTTGGCCTAACAGAGGATACACAGGAGGAAAAGGAAAATGCTCTGTGGGTTCATGTGTCTTAATTGGGTTTATTTCTTCTTTAAAAGGAATACCAAAAAGAGAAACTAAAACATGATTTTTGCCCCCAAAGAATTTCAGTTTTTAGATCAAAACAAGGACAAAATATTTAATAAGACATATGGAAAAATAAGGTAGGATACTACAAGGGGTAATAACAAGAAACAGATTTTTGATGAAGATATGAAAGCTTCTCTGAGACACAAATTATTAATGGTGATATTTTATAAGAAAGAGGAAAAGCATGTACAAAACAAAGGTAACCACAGAAGAATCTGAAGTGAGGAGCAACTTGCTCTAAAGATGAGTGTAACTTCACCTGCATGGAAACTGAGACCTCTGGTAGGGCATGATGAGATGGGAAAGGCTCGTGGTTACAATAGAAAGCATATTTATGGTCCCATTAGGGATTTCATTTTAAGTCTAGGGACAAGAATCATTGCTTTGTAAATGGCCAACAATGGCAATAGAAATTTTTAAATAATAATAGCATCAGTATAAAATGATGCACTGTAGACAATTTAACAAAGTTGAGGCCAGATTAAATACATTAATCAGTAATACAAAATTCTATAACCATTTCCCTAGAAAAGACACCTGAAGTTTATAAACAGAATATCTAATCTTCCCATATAAAACAGAATGACTTACAATTTTAGAAGGGTTTACTTGGTGTTTTTAATTAACAAAAGGTGAGATAGGATTTGGCCTTTACATTTGATGTCAATGTCAGCCAAAGTAACATATAATCACTTTTCAAATATTTTGTTAAATACTAATAAACCTACTGAAATCCTATTTTTATATTCAATTTCTGAGCTATATTTTTATTATCTAACTATTATTTGCATATAATTATGGCAATATTATTTTTAAAAACTGAAGTTTGAAAATTACATACAAGTAAACAAACTTACATGACAATAAAAGGTCAAATTTATTGTCAACCTGTAAAAATTATACTGACTGCTATTTCAGGCTGCAAACATCAGAGAAAAATTAAGAACTGAGGCATAGAAAAAGTGAAGGTTTATTGATGACTTGGGAACTGAATTAAGTTAAGAGCAAAAAGCCTATTCATCTACACCAGCCATGAAAGCCAAGGTAAAAAAATACATATCATTTTGTCAACAAGTACATGAATTAGCTTATTAAATTCAGACCAAGTGATTTAACCAAATTAGACAACATAGAGAAACGCCAGCCAAAAGAGGACTACATATTAATCACAGAAGTGCTAGTAAACCTCAGAATTAGTAAACTTGGGAGCAAAGTATTACAATGGCTGACATTTATAGACATATGTAGGCCTTAAAAGTTAGAAGTCAGAGACCATTCTGTAGTACGAACACCATAAATGAACTGTGTGATACAGTTTTCCTGCTCTAGTAAAAGCCTCTTTTGATTTCAAATGTTTTCCTTAACAAAAAATGTTTGCTAGAGGAGACAATGTTTATTGCATTTGTGTCTAATGTGTACAGTGTGTGGTTGCCCTTGAGACTAATGCAGGAACCGCTCCATAACTAGGAGCAGTAGCAGTGGGAGTTATAGTACACTTCACTGCTGATGAGCCACTGTGGAAATCACTTTGGAGATTCCTCAAAAAAACTAAAAGTACAGGCACCATATGATCCTGCTATACCATTCCTGAGTATATCACAAAGAATTAAAATTGGCATGCAATCGAGATACTGGCACACATATTTATTGTGCACCATTCACAGGAGTGAAGCTGTGATATCAATGTAGGCACAGATGAAAGAATAAAGAAAATGTGGTGTATATTCCCAGTAAAGTGTTATTCAGCCATAAAAAAAGAACTAAATCATTTGCAGGAAAATGAATGGAACTAGAGATCATCCTCTTAAGTGAAATATGCCACAGTCAGGCAAATACTGTATGTTTTCTCTAATACATAGAATCTAGACTTAAAAAATGGCATGAAAGTCATTTCCTGACTTGGGGAGAAGATCAGGGAAACAGAGGAGGAGAACAAGAGAAGATAATAGGAGGGGTGGATATAATCAAAGCACATAGTATGCAGGTATGAAAATGTTATCATTAAAGCCATTATTTTGCACAATTAATAAAAAATAATAATCACTCCATTTTACAGCATGATATATCCTTAGTCCTATACAATATTCTATATTTAGTCTGTGTTCTCACTATACCATGAGACTTCCCTAAGGGCTGTACCCCCTGTACTCTATCTGTAATGGGATCTTTTAAGACAAATTAGTAAGTAAATAAGTATACTAATCTGTTATTGATATAAATTCTCAATTCTATGACCTTTTAGGACAGTTTTAGGTTTTCAGAATAAATGAACAGGTAGTACAGATATTCCCACAATACCCTACAAACTCCTGCACATAGTTCCCCTATAATGAATACCTCAATTAGTATGGGATATTTGTAGCAATTAATGAACTACCATTAAGAAATCATTATTAACTAGACTGCATGTATGATATTAAAGTTCATACTTGCTTTGTACAGTTCTATAGGTTTCAACAAGTGCCGTACATCATGTACCTACCACCCCAGTGTAACACAGACCAGTGTTTCTGTCCTAATATTTCCATGTGGTTTACTTATTCATCCCACTAACCCCTTCCAGCCCTTTACACCCATTGACCTTTTCACTGTCTCTATAGTTCTGTTTTTCCAAACTGTCAATGGTTGGAATCATACAATATGTAAGCTATTCTGACCGGCTTATTTTATTTAACAATATTACTCAATTTTCCTCTAAGTTGTTGTGACTTGACAGCTCATTTTAAAAACTTCTTAATAGCACTTCTTTGTATAAAAATACTTTCACTTGTTTATTCTTTTACTAATTTGGTTTTTTTTTTTTTGGTGGTGCTGGGCTTTGAACTCAGGCCTCACACTAGCTAGGCAGGTGCTCTACCACTGTAAGCCACTCCACCAGCCCTTTTTTGTGTTGAATATTTTCAAGATTGGGTCTCAGGAACTAAATGTCCAGGCTGGCTTTGAACTGCAATCTTCCTGATCTCTCCTCCTGAGTAGCTAGGATTACAGGTGTAAGTCACTAGTACCTGGCCTCATTTACCTGTTAAAGAATATCTTGATTGCTTCCAGCTTTGGATAATTATGAATGAAACTAGTGTAAATAGTATTCTCATCTCATCCTACCCATACTTTATGGCACTGTTGTTATTCATCTGAATTTTTCCATATGCTATGATCATCTATATATTCTTGCCATTATTATTTGGAACAAACTATTATTGGTTAGATGAATTAAGAATATGAGAAATAAAGGATTTTATTTTATCTTCATTTTTTGCCCCTCTTATGCTCTTCCTTCCTTTATGTGGATCCAGGTTTCTGATCTAGATCATTCTCTTATCTCTAAAGAAATTTTAATATTTTTTCCCATGGTAAATCTGCAGGCATCAAATTCCATTAATTAAAATTGGTCTGAAAAAGTCTTTATTTCTCCTTCACTTTTGACAGGCAATTTTAAGTTATATGTAAGTTTACCATTTTTTCCCTAAGGCTTTCAATATTTCACCCTTTTTTCTTGCTTGTATGGTTCCTTATTTTAATCCTTAATTCATCTAAAGACATGACTCCTCCATCGTGCTGAATTGTTTCAGGATCCTTCAATTTTTCCTTTAGTCTTTTTCTTTCTGCAGTTTGCTTATGATATGTCTAAGTATACTTTTTTGTTATTTATCCTACTTGGCCTTCTGAGGGTCCCAGTTGTGTAATTTTGTGTCTACCAATAGTTTTGAAATAATCCTGCTATTATAACTTCAAAAGTTTCTTGGGTTTCTTATATTTCTGCCACTTCCATTATTTAAATATTGTATCACTCATGGTTATCTTATTGTTCTTGGCTATGCCATTCCTTTCTCATCTAGTTTTCTGTCTGTGTTTCACTTCTGGAAGTTTCTGTTGGTGGATCTTCAAGATTACTAGCTCTTTCCTTGGCCAAGTTCAGTGAGTGTACTGATGAGCCCATAGAAAGCTTTGTTCTTCTCTATTACACTCTGATTTCTAGAATTTCCTTCCATTGTCAATCTATGTTTGCTTATTGTGTACTTTTTCATTAGACTTCTTAATAGATAAATAACAATTGTTTTCAATTCTGTATCTGATTATTCAAAATGTATGTTATAGCTAAGGTTTATTGATATGCTTATATTATTTCTTCAAAGTCTGTTTTCATACCTTCTAGCATGTCTTATAATTTTTGGTTGAAAACATGGCATAATGTACTGAGCAATAGACACTGAAGTAATCATACTTTAAACATGACATATTATTTTAGTCTGGTTGGGAGTTGGGTAATGTTTAATGTTTGCCATAATAGTGGATACCAAGAGCTTCAATTTCCTTGTTGGACTTTTTTTCTTCCACTATTTTTGGATTTCCTAAGAGTCCTTTATTAAATGGAGTCTATGTTGTGATGGTGTCTCACTTGTGATGCATTGTTTTCATACTGAACTCCTGTTAGTGTGGAAGTAGGGTGCTAAAAGGGTAAGCACTCTATATAGCTATCATTAAATCTTAAATTTTAGCAGACCTGTATTCTTGAGCTACGACCTTCAGAAGCAGCCCTTAGTTCTTTCTGTTTTTCTCCTTTAAATGAGTCAGGAAAGCTGGAGGGAGCAGGAGTTGGCTGATTCTTCTTTCTCTAGTTCAGATAGGAGTTGGTTAGAGCAAGTTTCCATGGAGAGTGGCCTCTACAATTTTTTCTTGAGTATATTTCAAAGTTCTTGCTAAGATAATAGAAGAATGGAGTATAAAGAAAGTATACATTGTAAGAACTTTTGTAAATACCACAATGCACCCCCATCAGTACAACAATAAAAAATATACAGAAAGAGTGAAACTGCCTACAGTAAAAAATAATGATGATGGATAATGCCAAATAAGTTTCAAAATGATATTATTGTTATTTAAAATCACAATTAAATAGAAATTATCATACAAAAATATAGTAGAAGATACTCGCACTCAAAAACAATAATCTGAAATTTTTTTAAATGCATCTTCTTCTCCAGGAAAAATTGATCCTGAAAAATGAAAGCCAAGTGATCATTTGGTGATATTACCATGGTTCAAAGTCTAGCAAATACCTTATGAGCCTCCAGAGAGAAAAAGCAAGTGAACTAAATGGTGGAAAATAATTATCCTGGCTTCAGACTTTTTCCACTGCAACATTTTGTGCCAGAAAGCAATGAAGCAATGTTTCAATGTTCAAAAGAAAATCAGACCTACATGTATCCCACCAGTCTTCCTTAGAATAAAACTATGGGTATTTTCAAACAGTCAATACTCTGAAAACAGCTAAAGAGAATATTGTCTCAAACCTAGACTGAAAAATGAGGCTGATGTGGAAAAAGAGTAGATCACTAGTAGTAAATATTGTAGATATATCCAAAGACAAAGAAGCAGTATTCTATTATGAGACAATGTGAATTGTCTAGATCTAGGTCCAGATCCATATCATTTCAATTTTGAGGCTTTTTACTTGTATAATCTTGGGAAAAATTAATAATAGTAAGCATTTTATAAGTCTATTGTGAAGATTAAATGTATTGTAATATTAGATACACAGTAGATATTAAAAACCCTCAAAATATGTTAAAGCAAGCAAACTACGCATTCAAATAGGAAAAACTATTATTAATCTCTACCTAATAAAAATCTAACAAAAATTGGAAACCAAGATGAACTATCAATGTAAATAAGTCCTTATAAATTTGAGATAGCTAAAAATTATTGCACTCTCTTAATATTTTTCATAATATTAATCACCAAATGCATCACTTTGGACTAACATATGATATCTATACATATTTATAATGAAACATATTTACATATGTTTATATATTTATATTTATATATAAATACATATTTATAATGAAATATCTGCTTTTCATCAAACTTTCAGTTAGAGTAAAAGCAGGGCTTAAATATTTTTAATTAAAAAATACATAGTATTTAAAAAAAATACATAGTATTTTATAAAATTTTGTGAAATTTGTCTATCTTATCTCTCCTTTATCTGTAGACACCTAGATATAATAATATTTTTGGTGATAAGTATTTGGGTGGTGATTATTTTCCCTTTACCCAAAATAATAATAATCTTTGAATCTTTATAATTGTGGTTATATATAATTTCTATCAAATCAATAAATTTAAAAAAAAGCATATGACACAAGGAAGTTAAAAGATAATATAGAGTCAAATTATAATGATAAAATGTGCATTGATAGTGGTTCACTATAATTCCTATTTTAATTATTAATTAACCATGAGCAATGTGAAAAATTATATGGAAAATGTAACACCTAAACATGAAGCAGAGATTTTGTATTATTGCCATAATGCATTGTTCACTAAAGATATTATTGGTATCTTGCATCCAATTCATTTGAAGACAGATAAGAATAAAAAATTTAGGGTTTCAGTTCAGCCAAAGTAGGTTTCAGAAAGCTTCTCTGCTCAATTTCAAACATTTCTGTTACTTGAATTTCCATCAGTCTTCTATTACATGTTTCTGCTGCTAATTTTTCTCCATCTCCTTTTCAGTCCACTGAGGTTAAGGGATAAAAGTATTTGGTTTAAGGCTTAAGTCAATTAATTTGACTATTTATTTATTGAATGTCTCCTCTGTATTATGGACTGGCAACACAGCCACTTTTTTAAAAAGTCAACCATGTTTTCATGGAATGTTAATTCTGGTTGAAGAAACAAATTAATAATTTATGCAATAATGACAGATAAGTTTTGAAATTGATCCTGTATTAAAAGGAGTAGTTAGGGAATGAATGACCAAAGAGGTCACATGTGAACAGACCTTGGAATGAAGTGTGATGTCAAACAATTAGAGTACTAAATATTTCCAATTCCATTAAAAAATTGATATGTATATGGCTTGATTAGAACCAATGACACAAAGCTAAATATGGAGGGTGACTCTTGAATGAAGAATTTCCCTCTTTCTCTCTAGATTTAAACCTGGAAAGATTTAAGATAAGGAGCAGGTGTAGCCATCTCCTTCACTTTGAACCCATGTAAGGATCATTCCAATAGAAGGAAGTTCCCAGGAAAAACGAAATCTTTACTTTCAGGAGCTTGGGACAATGAATTTTTTGTGTGTGTGTAGTATCACTTGAACTTTTGGTTTTCTGCACTTTTATCCAAGAAACAAAATGGTATAGAAACTCTCAGATTTTCCTCACAAGTTCATGTTGTATATCTTTCTACATAACATAAGAAAGGCATAGCAAAAAGTAAAATTATTGCCTTACTTCAAGAAGCCAATTGACAACAGCTTGTGAAATGTTTCAGGATAGCTTAGCAGTTAACTATAAAAGAAATTAAATTAAAAAAAAACAGAGAGAAGTAATTACTTTGACATCATAGTTAAGAATCAGCTATTGTACCTCAGTACCACCAAAAAAAAATCAGCTATTGTTGTTATAAGTGAGGTACATCCATATATATTAGAATACCCCAAGCAAATCATAGCAGATATTAAGTAATTATTTATTAGCTCCACAATTCATGCAGTTATTAATTAATTGATTGATTCAAAGCATACTGTAGTTAATTATGGGGCACAGATGATTTTAGACATTGAAGATACAACTGCAAATCTGATAAGTAGGTAAATCTGATAAAAGGTAAATTATGGAGTTTATATTCACCTAGGAAAGACTAATAATGCATAAGACCTGTGATACTAAAAACAGAAAAACAGAAGAACAGAAAGCTGCAAGTGCTATAAAGCACAAATGCAGTGAGATAGTTGAGCATGATGGAAAAGAACAGGTTCTATTTTCACATGCATAAGTTGGGAAAGCCTCTTTGTGTGATATTTATTCAGAAGCTTCAACAGTTCAACAAGCAAGGCAACCATTCTTAAGTGGGGAGAGATGGTACATATGCCACACTGAGGAAACAATGATTTGGCAGAAGCCTAAACAGAAGCCTGTAGGCCAGCAATGGAGGCAGAGATATTTGACCTCTACTTGGAGAAGGCTGAAGGATCTGACAGATAGGGAGCTCTTCAGACCATAGTTTAGGGTCTTCATTTTTCTTGAGAAGTATGAGGTGAGGCTATTGAATATCTTCAAAGGAAAAAAATGTAGAGTTACTTCTCTGGCTGGTATGAGAAGTACATGAAAGAGCACAAAACAGGGAATATGGTGGGTGGAACTTTCTAGATTTTTTTTTTGTTTGCCTGTTTGTTGGTTTTTTTGTTGTTGTTATTACATATGAGAGATGATGATGGAAAGAGACATTTGAAGTAGAACTAACTTTTGAAAGATTAAAAGGGATTATGCAGATCTGTCTTTTTTTTTTTAATGCAGTATTGGGTTTTGAACTCAGGCCTGGAACATGGGGGAGGTGGAAGAAATTAATCATTTTAAGGCTTTGGGATGGAATGTACTTGGTATATGTGATATCACTTGAAATGAAAAATACAGAAGAGCCAAGGTTAGGATGTGAGACAGACTTTTCACTGCTGTGACAAAAACCTGAAAGAACAAAATAGGGTGGGATCCAAGATGGTGACTAGGGTTCAGAAGCAGAGAGCGTGAGCTCCATAAATCAAAAATCTTGCTGAGATGCTGGAGCCACACTTGGTGGAAATAAAGCACCAAGAAGAATAAAAACTTTGACAACCTGAACCCCTAGCCCATACAAAGCTTCTCCACACCACGTTACAATGAGAAAACAGAATGCCGGCTCCAAACCTGCTTAGGAAACATTCAGCAGACCAACAGGTGAGCACCAAGCATCATGCAATATTCCCCCAGCCAACTCTGGGATAAACCAGAATAGCTCTCTGGACAGACTAACCCCCATCCCACAAAAAAAAACTGAATAATAAATACGAACTGAAAACTAACACACAGCAGAGGGGTTGGAGTGTTGTAAGCACACCAGAGAATTGGGGAGAAGCAAGGAGCTGATCTCTGCAAAACTTCAGTAAACAAAGGCAGGAAAGGCAGAATAACTGACAGCAGGCCAGTTATAAGCCACTGCCTGTAATAGAGAAGGTAGTAGTCCACAAAACTCATCTCCTGAGCCAGTGAGCAATATCCAAAGTCAAATGACACTGCAAAATTGAAAAACAGTCAGCAAACCATCACAATACACTGACAGCAGGGGACCAGCTGATGGATCACTGACCTTGCCCCAGAGAAAAGGGGAGAGACAAAGAAACAAGCCCCCAGTAAACCAACACAGCAAAAACCCAACTCCAAAGCAGGACAGCTGGTGGGTTACAGAGCTGATCTCTGGAATTAGAGGACAAGCCACAGCTCACTGAGGGAAGAGCTGACTAAGCAGTTACCACTGAAAGTCAGAAGAAAAACTAGGGAGACTAGTGAGACTCCCCATCCATCCAGCGAGACTAAGAGAGAGCCTCTGCTTAAATACCAACACCAGGACTGGATGCTGAAGAAGTAACAATATAATAATAATGGAAAATTCCCCAAATCTAGAAAAAACGATGCCACCACTACAAAAGATTCTTCAAGGAAGAATCATCAAGGAATTCTACATAGAGAAAATGAAAGCAAACAAAACCATGAGAGGGCAGGCAGTATCAAACCCCAGGAGAAGGAAAGACAAGGAATCAGAGCGTAACACAATCAAACCCTTAAACAACAAAAACAACTAAATAACAGGAATTAGCACATACATATCAATACTAACACTGAATGTTAATGGACTTAACTCCCCCATCAACAGACACTGTTTGGCAAACTGGATTCAAAAGGAAGATCCAACAACTGCTGCCTACATGAGACCATCTCTTTGATAGAAACAAGCACTGGCTTAGGGTGAAAGGCAAGAAGAAGACTTAGAAAGCCAATGGCCCCTAAAAATGGGCAGGAGTAGCAATACTTGTCTTCGACAAAGTAGACTTCACACTTACATTGATCAAATGAGATAAAGAAGGACACTCCATACTAATAAAAGGTGAAATACACCAAAAGGAAATAACAGTTATCAACCTATATGCACCCAACATCAGTGCACGCAATTTCATCAATCATATTCTGAAGGACGTAAAAGCATATATAGACTCCAACACAGTGGTAGTGGGAAATTTTAACAACCCCCCCCATACCAATAGATAGGTCATGCAAACAAACAAAAAAAATCAATAAAGAAATTCTAGAACTAAATCACACCATAGATCAAATGGACCTAGCTGATGTCTACAGAATATTTCATCCAACTTCTGATCAATGTACATTCTTCTCAGCAACCCATGGAACCTTCTTCAAAACTGATCATATCTTAGGGCACAAGATATGTACCTCAGCAAACAGAAAATAGAAATAATCTCATGCATTCTAACTAATCACAATGCATTAAAACTAGAACTCAAAAACAAAAACAACAGTAGAAAACATGCAAACAATTGGAAGCTGAACAACACATTGCTCAATGATCAATGGGTCATTGATGAAATAAAAAAAGAAATTAAAAGTTTCCTGGAAGTTAATGAAAATGAAAACATAACCTACCAGAACCTCTGGAACACAGCAAAAGAAGTCCTAAGAGGAAAGTTTACAGCCATGAGTGCATATATTAAAAGATCAGAAAGATCCCAAATCAATGACCTAATGCTACATCTCAAACTCCTAAAAAAAACAAGGAACAAGTAAATCCCAAAACAAGCAGAATGACAGAAATAATAAAAATAAGGGTCAAAATTAATGAAATAGAAACAAAAAACCTTACAAAGAATCAACAAAACCAAAAGCTGGTTCTTTGAAAAAATAAACCAGATTGACAGACCCCTGGAAAACCTGACTAAAATGAGGAGAAAAAAACCCAAATCAGTAAAATCACAAATGCAAAAGGGGAGATAACAACAAACACCACAGAAATCTAGGAAATCATAAGAGACTACTTTGAGAACCTATATTCTAATATATTTGAAAATCTTGAAGAAATGGACAAATTTCTAGATACTTATGACCATCCAAAATTGAACCAAGAGGATACTAATCACCTGAATAGATCTATAACACAAAATGAAATTGAAGCAGCAATAGAGTCTCCCAAAAAAGAAAAGTTCAGGACCTAATGGATTCTCTGCTGAATTCTATCAGATCTTTAAAGAAGGACTAATACAAACTCTCCTTAAACTTTTCCACAAAATAGAAAGGGAGGAACACTGCCTAACTCATTTTATGAAGCCAGTATTACATTCATCCCAAAACCAGACAAAGACACCTCCAAAAGGGAGAACTATAAGCCAATATCCTTAATGAACATCGATGCAAAAATCCTCAATAAAATAATGGCAAACTGAATCCAACAACACATCAGAAAGATCATTTACAAAGACCAAGTTGCCCTTATCCCAGGGATGCAAGGATGGTCAACATACACAGAACTATAAATGTAATACAGCACAGTAATAGAAGCAAAGACAAAAACCACTTGATCATCTCAATAGATGCAGAAAAAGCCTTCAATAAGATCCAACACAACTTCATGATAAAAGCTTTAAGAAACCTAGGAATAGAAGGAAAGTACCTCAACATTGTACAGGCTATATATGACAAAACTATCTCCAACATCATACTTAATGGAGAAAAACTGAAACCATTTCCCCTAAAATCAGGAAGGGGACTATCCCTAATCCTTTTCAACATAGTCCTGGAATTCCTAGGCAGAGCAATTAGGCAAGAAGAAGAAATAAAAGGAATATAGATAAGTAAAGAAATTGTTAAAATATCCCTATTTTCAGACAACATGGTCCTATAACTTAAAGACTCAAAAAACTCTACCCTAAAACTCCTAGACACCATAAATAGCTACAACAAGGTAGCAGGATACAAAGTCAACTTGCAAAAATCATTAGCTTTTCTATACACCAACAACAAACAAATTGAGAAAGAATATATAGAAACAATTCCATTTACAATAGCCTCAAAAAAATCAACTACCCAGGAGTAAACTTAACAAAGGATGTGAATGACCTCTACAAGGAGAACTACAAACCCCTGAGGAAGACTACAGAAGGTGAAAAGATCTCCTGTGCTCATGGATTGGTAGAACATAGTAAAAATGGCTATACTACCAAAGGCACTCTACATGTTTAATGCAATTCCCATCAAAATCTCAATGACATTCATCACAGAGATTGAAAAATCTACCCTAAAGTTCATTTGGGAACACAAGGGACCATGAATAGCCAAGGCAATACTCAGAAAAAGAGCAATGCTGGAGGTATCACAATACCTAACATCAAACTATATTACAAAGCAATAGCAATAAAAACAGCATGTTACTGGCACAAAAATAGACATGAAGACCAGTGGAACAGAATAGTGGACCCGGCTATGAATCAATACAGCTATGGCTGACTTATTTTTGACAAAAGTGCCAAAAACATACAATGGAGAAAAGAGAGCCTCTTCAACAAATGTTGCCGGGAAAAGTGGTTATCTGCCTGCAAAAAACTGAAACTAGATCCATGTTTATCACCCTGTAATAGTATCAACTCAAAATGGACAAAGGACCTTAATATCAAACCCAAAACTCTAAAGTTAGTATAGGAAAGAGCAGGGAATACTCTGGAAGTAATAAGTATAGGCAAAGACTTCCTCAATAGAACTCCAGCATCTCAGCAAGTAGGAGAAAGCATGGACAAATGGGACCACATAAAATTTTCTACACAACAAAAGAAATGGTCTTTAAACTGAAGAGACCACCCACAGAGTAGGAGAAATATTTGCCAGCCATACATCAGACAAAAGATTGATAACCAGAATATACAGGGAATTCAAAAAACTAAACTCTCCCAAAATCAATGAACCAATAAAGAAATGAGCAACTGAACTAAACAACTTTCTCAAAAGAAGAAATTCAAATGGCAAAAAAAACCCCACAAAAAATGTTCACCATCTCTAGCCATAAAGGAAATGCAAATCAAACCCACACTAAAATCCACCTCACCCCAGTTAGAATAGCTATCATCAAATATACCACCAACAACAGGTGCTGGCAAAAATGTGGGGAAAAAGAAACCCTCGTGTACTGCTGGTGGGTATGCAAGCTAGTGCAATCACTATGGAAAACAATATGGAGGCTTCTTAAAAATCTAAACAAAGATCTGCCATATGATCCAGCAATCCCACTCCTAGGTATATACCCCAAGGAATGTAACTCAGGTTACTCCAGAGGCACCTGCACACCTATGTTTATTGCAGCATTATTCATAATAGCCAAGTTATGGAAACAGCCGAGATGCCCCACTACCAATGAATGAATTAAGAAAATGGGTATTTATACACAGTGGAGTTTTACTCAGCCAGGAAGAAGAATGAAATCTTATCATTTACAAGTAAATGGATAGAACTGGAAAACATCATTCTGAGCAAGGTTAGCCAGGCTCAGAAGACCAAAAATTATGTTCTCCCTCATATGCGGACCTTAGATCTAGGGCAAATGCAGCAATGTTGTTGGACTTGGGTCACACGCTAAGGGGAGAGCACACACAGGAGGAATAGGGAAAGGTAGGAAAGCTAAAACTTGAAAGTGTCTGATGTTCCCACTACAGAGAAGCTAATACAGTAACCTTAAAATGACAGAGGTCAATTTGGTAAGGAGACTGGGAAGTAGTGAAGAGGTCAGGTAGAGATGAACCAATTCGGGTTGCAATACACTTGTGCATGGAAGCAATGCTAGGAATCTCTCTGTATAGCTATTCTTATCTCAACTAGCAAAAACGCTATGTGTTTCTTATTATTGCTTATGTCTACTCTTCAACAAAATTAGAGAAAAGGGCAGAACAGGTTCTGCCTGGAAGTGAGAGGGCTGGGGAAAGGGGGGAGAAATGTCCCAAACAACATACACATATGAATAAATGAAAAAAAAAGCCAACCAACAAACAAACAAATAAGAACAAGTTAAGAGATTTAATATGGCTCATGGATTCAGGGATTTCAATCAAAAGTCATCTAACTATTGCTTCTGGGCTATGGGGAGACAGATCATCATGGCAGAAGGACATGGAGGAGAAAAGTTGCTTGCCTCAGGGTAGCCAGGAGAGAGAGAGAGAGACAGAGCCAAAGACAGAGACAGAGACAGAGAGAGAATGCCTATGCTAGCTGGCTTCCTCTTCTTCCACTTCGTTTGATCTGGGGCCACAGCCTGTTGTATGGTGCTGCTCAATACTCCAGGTGGCTTATCCCTGCTTAATCATCTTTGGAAACATGCTCACAAATATACCCAGAAGTGTGTTTTACTAATCTCCTAGATGTTTCCCAATCCATCAAGCTGAAAATCAATATCATGATCACAGGGTGGTGATCTAAAAGCCATCATTTCATGTATTATGATTTTCTAAGCAGATGCTGCTTTTTTTTGAATGCTCCCAACAAAATTCATTCTGAATTTAAGCACCATTCGGAGTTATTAAAGGGGCAGAAATTTAATCCAACCACTGTATCTGGAGGTGAAACTCTTGGGAGGGAACCAAATTTAAATGAGGCCATTAGGATGGTGCACAAACCAAATAGTATCCTCATTTTTAAGGAATAGAGAGATTTGGGCTAGGATCCTTTGTCTAGCATTGTGATGCCTCATACATCCTTGGGACTTTGCGAGTCCCCAACAGCAAAGTATAAACTCAGTAGAACATCATGCCATCCTCTTCAGCTTCTCAGATTTCAGAACTGTGAGCCAAATAAACATTTATTCTTTGTAAGTTATTCAGTCTGTGGTGTTCAGTTATAGTAACAGAAAGCAGATCAAGACAACATCCAAGATATTAAGTTCTAAGTAGTCAATGACTCATAGGCATCTGCAGCTCAGGGTGAAATGTTGGGGGTATGGAGCTGTAAAACTGGAAGATATAAACCAAAGTTTAATCTTGTTATGTGTTTAAGGATTTGACCTCTGCTGCCAGAATGGCTCAACTATGATTTTTGTCTCCGTCTCTCACTTGTAGAAGTCATGTAACTTTCCCTGATCTTAGCTTCCTCTTCCAAAAATGAGAATAAATAATGACAGGCTTATAGCAAGTATTCAAAATGCAAGGTATCATTAAGATTATTATTGTTTCTGTTGTAATTATAGCATGAAAGCAGATGAGGTCACCAAGGAGAAAGGCTAAATAGAGAAAAGATAAATCAGAAGACAAAGACTTGAGTCACCCCAAAATTAAGAGGCTGGGACTGACAGGTGACTCAAGCTGTAGAGCACCTGCTTAACAAGCATGAAACCCTTAGGGCAAACACCAGTTCCATCAAAAAAAAAGTGTTAAAATTCAGAGACTGGATGGAGAAAGAAACTGAGAAGTCATAACCAATGAGGTAGGAAGGGAGAAAAGAATATTAAAGCTGAAGTAGGCTCCTGACACATTAAGATAAAACCAGAAATGAAAAGTGAATGCAGAGTGGAATGAAGCGTAAAGGGGGAACAGAGCAAGGGGAAATAGCTAGTGAATAACATCTATTTTGGAGTTTTTATCTATAAAGGGGATAGAATGAAAAAAGGTTATTTTTATTAATTCAGTATAATTACAGAAGCCAAAATTAAAGAATTTACACATTGAATCATGTCTGTAGATAAAGATTTAAATTCTACAGTATGTTCAAATAATTTGATTTTTAATTATTGCAAACTTAGCATGAACTAAGTTGGTGCCATATCTATCATTTTCTGTTGACTTTCATTCAGCACACTTGTTTTATATATAATAACTTTCTGACTGTGGGCCCAAAAATGTGCTCATATTTAATAGAATTGATCTAGAATTAGGGGAGATACTAAGAAAGAGGAGATAACTGAATAAACACAGACTTTGAGAAAATGAAAGAGAATAAGATTCCAGCATCATTTGGAAAATATCCTTTTAAATTCTCATGTAATCACAGGAGAGAAGTCAAAGAAGATGCATACTATGTGCAGGATGATTTGAGGGTAGAAAGTTAATATTTCTTTGGTGACTCCTCCCTTTCTAGTTATAAGAAAATGAGTATAAGAAATGAGTTATAAGAAAATGAGGTTTGATGACAAAAGATAGGTTATAAAAAGGCATCTTAATGTAGAAAAGGACTCAGCATCAGAAGCACACTGATCTCCCAGCCAACATTGAAGATAATCTTTAAGAATTTAAAGTGAAACTAATCGTTGTTCAGTGTGATTTTCACTAGTAATATGCACAGCTTCTCAGATTCAGGAGGGGAGAAAACTGGGAGTTTTGCTCAAGCAAGATTGAGGTTTTCCAGATGAGTGTGACAGAAGGAAAGAAAAGCAGGAAGTGTTTGAATGGGAATAATTATGATAACTGTCTATCTGATTTAAAAGTAAGGAGGAAATGAGGAAGTGAGGTTTAGTGGAGAGTGAAAAAGTGATGGAGTCTATGGAATGATGATCTCATGAGGCAAAAGATGAATGATTGGAGTATCATTCTAGGATGGGCAATGACAGGCTAGAGGATAAGGCAGAGTTGGTGGGTAGCTGGATAAGTTTGTAGTAACTTTACTGTATGAGAAAACATAAAACAAGGACCAAGTTACCAGGACAGATGAATGGATCGTGCACATGAAGGGTCATGTCACTGGGCATGACCTTTTACCAGAATGTAGAAGTCATCAACTAGAAAAGGTATATGCAAGGAGGTCAAGCAGCTGACAGTGGAAAACTCTTGGGTAAGTGAGCCAAATGTCATAAATTCCACAGTGGATAAAGTTTTTGACAGAATAAAAAGAAGAAATTACTTGGGAGAGAAAATGTTGAGAAGAAAAATTCTTTGAGTTATGTCTATGAGAAGTAATAACAACAGTCCCTGTGTTAGATAAAAAGACTACAGTGAAAAACCTTTGTCAGGAGACAACCAGATTCTTTTAAGGTAATGGAAGGACAGAAGAATTTTCCTAAATAAGCTAAAGATGAAGGTGAGATTATAGATAGAAGACCAGATGTGAAAGATTCTAAAAGAATGGATGAGATGTAGGGGGCACAGGCAACACAGTGCATACTGGTTTATGGTGACACTAAAAGGTTTAGAATTTTGGACCCTAATGGTGAGTAGAAGCCTCTGTACTACTTCTTTATAAGGTAGTAGTAGAACACTGAAAACAAATAGTTTTATTATTTATAATTAGTGAGATAAGGTATATCCTCTGTCTCCTGAAGCTAATATGATTTTTGGGGCCAGGGTCAAGGGCAGGCATCAGTGGGCTGTCCTCAAGAGTGGTGATTGCTGCTTTTGACTCCAAGGCTGTTGAATAGAAAGAAAATAATCATCAAGAGAAGACTGTTTTTTTAAAAATTAGTTCTGTTAAGAAAAATAAGGATTTAAATTTTTTATAAGATGTTGTAGCCAAAGGTTTTCTAAAATGTTTTCAGACTTCAAGGGGAAAAGCCGTAAAACCTCAGATAATAGATAATGTGACTAGTCAGTGTAACTGATTATTGAGGGTTTCTAATAACCAAGCTTGGACTGTTCTAAGAAAATTATTTCAAACTCCAATTTTGCCAAAAAAATAGAAAATGAAAATTATTGTAAAACTAAATATCTTTACCAAGGGTAAGAGAAGTGGAACTGTTAATTAATCCTTTGTTACTGCTCAACGGTGATTAGGTCCTCATGAGAGTGTCACAAACTTGAGCCTAACAGTTCAAATTCAATTTTGAAATGTTTGAGGAATTGCAAAGATGACCAAAGGAAATGACTTAAGGAACTATAATTTTTATAAGGAAAGATGAAACTCTTATTAATTTAGAAGTAGGAAATTTTGAGGAATGATCATTTTTGCTTTGAATTCTATAGTATGACAAGTTGCTTGGCTTTTAAACTGTCATGAACATGGGACTTTGCTGGCATTATTAGCGAGAGTTCTCAAGCCCAAGGCAGACAGCATTTAAACAGCAACAGTTCACCAGAGGACAGTAAGATAACATTATTTATGGAAATAGTCTTTCAGGATCAGCAGGAACCCTTCAGAGAGAACCCACTAGATAGATCCCACCCCTTGACACTCAAAAGTGTGTGCAGATATAGTTAGATTAAATAATGAAGGAGAACAAAGAAATGTTAGATATTTCACAGATATTCCATTAATATATTTTATTCTAAAGTACCTGAAACACCCTAAAAACTAATGACAGATAAACAGGTCTTGAAATAGAATCTAAGAAACTGAGAGCTATAGGTGCATTCATTTGTCTCCCCATATCCATCAGACGAGGTCAGTAACAGCTGGGAACCTGACCCATGATGTTCTCTTTCTTTGCATCATATGTGATGCTGGATCATTTAATATCTGACTCTTAGTTTCCCTATCTGTGAATAGTGATAACCATTCTGCTAAAGAATGTGTTCAGAGAATTAACAATAATATATGATGTTATCTAATTCAGTGTGGGATCTTGATGCTAAACAGATCTGGCATAGGAAATCATATATAAGCTTTTTTCAGCAATGCTTCTAAAAGTAACCTTTATATTGATGAGGTGAGATTTTAGGGATGCCAGGAAGAAGTCCCTACCTATAAGATGTGCTCTACTTTTTGAGAGGTCTTAGTAGATTTCATACCATATATACCAACACTGCTTCCATTTCACATGAAATTGTTCTCAAGAAAAGGAATGCACAGTAAAAACAAATCATTTGGAAGCAGGGCTAGTTGATGGGGATAATGAATGAGAGTGCTCCGAATAGACTAGAAGGACAAAGATGTTTTGAGGCAGCAAAGTTTGCAATGGAGGTAGAAAGGGGAGTAAGAGAATCCTGAAGACAGAGCTCTTCCTCCCCCATCAGTTTGTCCAGAACCAAATCTGCTTTTAAATTCAATATAGTATTCATTTTAATCATAAAGGAAAGATTTTTAATGTACTGGTAAGAACCACACCCCTAGATTTATATAAAATATGCCAGAATACAAGATGCAAGTTTCATCTTTCTCTAGTTGTGCAAATAAATGGAAACATAACACACATTTTTTTCTATGTATATCTATAACAAAACTCAGTTTCACAAACAAAACTCAGTCAGGTATCAAGAATATAAAGCCAATCTTATATTTGGGGAAAATTTTTTCTTATGTAATTTGATTTATTTAGCTCTAGTAGATAAGAGAGAGAAAAGAACCTTTTTCCAGAACACTCAGATCATATTTTATGCATTATTGCTAGAAATAAGGGCTTTTTTCAAGTTTTCATACAAAAGATTCATTGTTCTTTGCTATCAAAGCATTCCAGGAAATCAAAATAATTTAGATATCTTTATTTTTACCTACTGAAAGTTAAATAGGTAAGGATTTTGTAACACTTACTAGATTTCAGTTAACATTAATAAAAAGTGAGAAAGGAATCCAAGACATGCAAGGCTTAGGGAAATTATTTCTTATTAGAACATTTATGAAATAGTCATCATGGTATTCATATTATTTTATATATTTATATGTGTGTGTGTATATATATATATATATATATATATATATATATATACTTACTTTTATAGTTTGTTACAAATGAGAATTTGAATGAGTTTTATATAGACAAAATATATTAAAACAAAATCTTTTCCAACTGAAAAATGTTTAGATGACACATTGGCAATTATAATTCTATTAATAAACATAATTTTAAGTGCTTTATATTCTATGTCATTTGGATTTTACTCAGTTTGTGAAACTATAAAATAATTTGGGGCTTCATAAAAACTGAGAAGCATTTATTAAGGTTAGCTTTTCCAAACAGAAGTTGAGTGTTATAAATTCCACCTCCCACAGATCAGAATTCATATCCATTGGTCAGGGGCAAATACCACTGGCTGTACGTCCTCAGTCACTTTGTGCCACTCCACAAAGTCGGAGCCAAAGGTAAGTTTTTACACTTGCTTTCTTCTTGGGTTAGAGACTTTTTTCTCTATTATAACAACCTTTAAAAATAATTCAACTTGCTTTAATATTTACTGGTGAACTTTGATCCAATGGTTTGGTTAAATTTTGTTATTGACTATATTTATATTATTCTTGGAGAGTCAAAAATTGTGAATTAGCTTAGGAATTAATAACATAGGGCAAAATAGTTGATTTTAATGGTCATAACAGAAGCCAATAAAATTATAGTAGTTTCCACTATATTCCTTAAGTCAAGAGTCCTGACACTGACCACAACCTTTAGCAATAGTGAAAAGCGCTATTGATTGATATTGGTTGAAATATTATGCAAAGGGAGAAAATAGTCATATTTCAGGTGTTTAAAATATGCTGATGTTCATATGACATCATTCATTTGGAATGTCTTTTTTGAGCTAGATATTCTTAAGTTATAAGTAAGCATATATTCAAAATATTATGGAATGATGTAAAATGAACAACAAACTTAAAGTTTCAACTAAGAAACTACATGAAATATAAAATAGTTACTTGAAGGAAGGAGTATACATTTTTTAACCAAACACACGTGGTAGATGGTCAGGTTCACGCAGACTACCTTACTGCTGATAGCTTTAGGGGAAATGGTAAATGCAAGTAATTTCTGATGGGTAGCCATTTATAACCAAACAGAGTATGAAGTGAGAAAAAGTACCAGCAAGTACATAATTTCTTTGAACAATGGAAGCTGCCAAAAATGTACAAAGGAATACTGTTTTAGGTCAGTGGCCAATGCTAAGGCTTCCCAGTTGAATATGGAAGAATGGCTCATGAAAAATTTGCAAATCACACCGTTTTATTAAGTAAGACTTTGTTGGGAATTGCCTAGGACAGTTCCAAATATGCAATCCTGCAAAGACCTTTGCAAATGTAAGTGAAATAGAGACTAAGTTTATCCAGGGTGAATAAAAGATTTACTTGAGGAAAGGATAGAAGGGATAAATAGGCGCTCCTGTCCTGCTGCTTATTCTCAGAGGAATTTTATATCCTTCTGCCGAAACCTGCTTCATAAAGACTTTCTTTCAAGTAACTTCAGGTCAGTTTGTCTGCCAGTGAATTCAAGAAATAAAATTAATATTTATCATGAATTCCCTTTTATATGTGGGCATGGTATTAACACCATGTGTAGTGTTCTTAAAGTAAATTCAAGAAGTGTATCCAAAATATAAATTCTTAAAGTTAAATATGTTTGATAAAAGTTTTACAATAATTTGCTTGCTGAATATATGACTACTATGTAATAGTTGGTAATAGCACCAACTTAAATCTTTACAATTATGAGAGAGGACTTTTTATTTCTATAAACTAAAATGTATTCACAAGAATACATAAAGAACTAAACCAACTAAAATTAAATGTTGATAGAACTCTCCCCTAAAACTTTAGGTTATAGTGGAAAAGTAAGCATCATGCTTATTAAAGAATTATAAAACAAAACATTGTTATAATCCTATGTGTGTGTAAATCCTCCTCAGCAAATTTTGTGAAATAATTCTCTATAGATTATATTCATATCACTTCTGAGTTTAACTCTTAGATACCTATTAAAATTAAATACTAAGGAATTAAGGAAAATAATTTTCTACTCCATTTAGTTAAGAAAAATTTGAAAAATATTTCATGAAATTTTAACTTGTATGCATATTACATTATACATGTATTCTATACTAGAAGGCATCAAATATATGATAGCAGGACAAAACTTTATTACTTTGTTTTGAAAAAATCCTCAAGCTTGAATGCAAGAGAGAGTTATTAGGAGTGGTTGTATCACCCATGAACCCTGCCTCAGTTTTCTTAACTGTAAAATGCGGGACAGTTCTAGTCATCATTATCATCATCCTCATCATCAAGTTTACATCCCAGACTTAATTAAAAGTCTTAATCCTTATTAAGTGATGAACAGGTTTTTTGTGAATAAGTACATCACAGTCTTTTTGCAGCCCACTGTCTCCATTTTTCTCTGTAATATAAAATTGATTTCACTGTAAAGAAAATATCTTCTGTAAAAATGTGAACAAGTTTGTGAATTAGTTTAGACATCAGTACCAATGGTCCTCAGAAGCCATGTCATTTCATGTATTATGTTTACAAATTATCCATGTTAAAAAAACCCTACCAGCTTGGGTTCCTTGATGTTGACATTGACTTATCATTCCTATTAGCAGTGATATATCAATTAAATATTTATGCATTTTAATATTTTATGATTAAGAAGGTCTGAAAGATGAAAATGCTAGCAAGACTTGTTCTGGGACTTATCATCTTTGATGCTGCAATGACTGCCCCAACTCCAGAGTCCATGAACTATGACTCAGAATCCTACGATGCCACCTTGGGAGACCTGAGTAACTTATACGACTATGAAAACATACCTATTGATCATGCAGAGGTAATTAATTCCTTCCATTGGAGACTTTGAATAGCATCGAATAAGGGGCAATTGGAATTTGTTCTTTCAAAATATACTTTTTTGCTTATTTTTAAGTAGAGAGGTTTTATATTAATAATTGCATGTTAGCCTTCTCTTAGAACATGTATAATCTTTTAGAAGTTGACCTTGGGACAGCCTTTTGCTGTCTTGCAATTAGCTCTCTTTTCTTCATATTTCCTCAATAAAATGAAAAAAAAAGAATTTCCCTTAAGTTATAACAGAATTTTAGGAAGAAAGGCAATCGGCAAGAAGAAGAAGAGTATACTCACAGCAGGGATAGTTTGAGAAACCCCCTGAAATTGATTTTGGAATTAATAATGAAAGACAGGACTATAAAATAGGTACAGTGTGAGGGTTACTTGTGGGAGAGGGAGGGTGAATGGAGGACATGAAGGTAAGGGAATATGGTTAATGGGCTTCATACTCATATACAAAATATAACAATGAAACCTCTTGCAATTGCTTTAAGTAGGGCAGTGAGGGGTTTCTGGGGGTTGGAGATGGTGTGGCCAATCTAACCAATGTACAAAGAAAGGCCATTCAGAATTGTCACAATAAATCCCCTCTCTACAATGAATACATCTTAATAAAAATGAAAAATAAAATAAACTGCTACTCATGCAATGATGAGGAAAGGTTGGAGGAAAGATGTAAGATTAAAATAAATGAGAAAAAAATTAAAAGAAAACAGAGAAAGGACAATGGTCAAGGCCTGCACTATATTCCAGGAGTCAATGTGCATTTCTGAATGGCTAATGGTCTTCCAAGCAATAATGTGGGCATTGCCAAGGTTCCAACCCATTACATAAATCTGATATGACATGTTCCTAATTAAATGCTAGGTTTTTTATTCTTTTACATAACTAAAGGATACAGGATAATTTTCATGAGTCAGAAAACAAATTGACCTTGAAACTCTGAAGTGTAACTAATGTATATTGTTGACAAAAATTAATTATAAATAAAAAAGGAAATTACATCACCTTTAAGAGTTGATAACATTTTGGGTGGTCTTAGAATTGCTACTTTTGATAATCAAGAATACAAAATATTTAGACAAGATTATATATTTAATTTATGTGAAATTAACTATATCTTTATTAAGAAGAGAGTAGAAATGTTCAATATAGTTCATGTTACCTTATGAAATATAAGTCAGATTTTCAGAAGACAATAGTTTTCACAAGTCTTCTCCTTTCCTTCTTTCTCTTTCTTTTTCTCACTATCACTCTGGAGCCTTTTTTTCCCTATCCCTCCATCTCTCCCAGGCCTTTGCCCTGTTTTTAATAAATTTTTTTTTATCTACCAAATTAAATATTTACTTCAAAACTTACTTGTCTTTCCACAAAAAAAAAATCCAGAGACTCAAAGAGATTTAATAACTACCATTATTGAATCCTCTATTTTGAATGGCGTTGAGGAGTGAATTCAAGGGTTCTGCTTATTCCTTTCAGAAGGCCAAAAGCACTAGAAGAAATATTGTTTGGGTCTGAGTCATTCTTAAGCAATATTGTGGAGATAAGCCATATATGCAGACCCATTCTTAGCTTTTAGTATTCTTCTTGTTGCATATGAAACCCTTGTCATGGTCATGAGATACTGAAGTTCTTGTCATCAAAAAATTGAAGCTAAGAAGCATACCTATATACTGATGCTTTAATATAGAACCTTTCCTTAGTATTTGCATATTCTAGGGTAACAAAATTCCAGCAATATACCAAATATGTGACATCGTATCCTTACATACCCCAGCTGTTAACCCATACAAACATCCCTAATTCCCACGGAATTCTTTCTAAACAATTCTCGTTATAACCAAATTCAGAATTCCTAATAACCTAGAGAAAGTAACAATTCTTTGAGGGTGACATAAATAAATTAGCTATCTGTAACTTAACAATCCATTATGATGAATTAATCATCACAAAACTTTTTAAAGATGATATGGATATAGATATAAATATATCTATGCTTATGCTTTAATGAAAAATAACACACTTTAAAATATAATTTAAAAATATTTGCAAAACTGGTTCAGTCAGTAACAAAAATATTCAACTAACCCATTTACCCACTGTCTATGTAAAAAGAAATACAAAAACAAAGTGGTAGCATAAGGTAACATGAAGAATATAATTTAAAAGTTTAGCTCAGATATCAACAAAGTTAAATATAAACTGTTTCACAAATATGGAACTCATGTAAAATTCCTTCCTTATGCAATATTTAAAATCAAGCCAATATATGTATGTACAGGAATAGATAACAGAACCCCATAAAGTGACATTAATTTCTTCAATGTAGTTGTATGAATCCAGATTTTGGTCTCTTCTGGTCAGCTTCTCAAATATATTCCAGTTTCTTATAAATTGTAAGACTTAGCATCTTAGTCCAATGTAGCACACTTTTTGGTCTAGGTCTTTGATATATGGTTGTAGGTAGAATTCAGAGATGCCCCCTAAAAGGCCCATTATCTGTTATATCCATGCCATGTATAATAGCATTATGGATATATTAGGGTATCACTCTAATAATTGGCTTATGTTGTATGGTACAGTTGAACTTAAGAAAAGGGAGATTATCTAGCTGTGCCAGTCCTAAATGCCTCAGCCTTTTACCTAAGCACCTGCTGTCAGGGAGGACATTCAGAACATGAAAGGGATTCAATGCAAAAGGGACTATCTGCTGCTGATTTTAAAGTTAGATGGTTTAGTGGGGTAAGTGAGAGAACTGACAGGTTGCCATCACATAGGGACCTCAGGTATATACATATGACAAATCCTGAGGTCTACATGACGTCACAGCTTTGGTCATCACTGTGATTTTGGCGTTGTGAGACCAATTAGGCCAACCCTAGATTTCCAACCCACAAAATTTATGACTTAAAAAATGGCAACTTTATTAGTTGCCTTATTAGTTTTAAGCTACTATGTTCATGGCAACTTGTTAGGCAACAATATAAAACAACATGTAATGACATAAATATTTTCCCTGAAAACAAAATTTAACTTATACTGCTGCAAGTCTGGCATTTGTGAACCCAGCAATTTAACTGGCAATAATCTAAAACAGTGTTAGAATCTCCACTGACTTTTGTTGGCTTCTGTTAGTGGTGGTATATCCGTTGCCTTCTTTTTTTAGCTTTTATTTTATTTTTGCTGTACTGGAGTTTGAATTCAGGGCCTGATGCTTGCTGGGCAGGCACTCTATCACTTGAGCCACTTCACCACCTCCATTGCCTTCTACGTGATTATGTGAGGGCCATTATTTTCATTTTTTTAAATTATATGCAATAATAGTAAACCACACTGATTACTTTACTTACATGATTTATGATGATTTTTGAATATCCGGAATCTACTGAATTCTAGAATTATAACAGGTTTTATATCTAAGAATCCCATAGTTGTGCCATCTGTTACCCAGTGGATAGACTTGTTGACATGTCGTAAAATGGCTGTGTTTTTACGGAGCTTTGTTTTATTTTCATGTGTGAATAGAAATTTATTGTAGGCTATCTGGTCAATATATTGACTTCTTGCTTTCTGATGAACAATAGCTAATCCTGAATGAATAGTTCCTATGTGTTCCTGTTGTTCTAGGCATATTGCATGGTAACTCATTTATTTGTCATAACAAAATTATGATGTACGACTAGTATTTCCATTGATAGATTCATATTCAAATTTTAAGACAGAGAGCAGTTAAATAATAACTAAAAATTGAACAGTACTGATATTCATAGTAATACTATGTTCTCATAGCAGAAAATTATTTCCAATGCAGTAATAAAAGATTGCTACTATCGTCTGTCAGGTTTCTTCACTGTTCAGGTTGTCCTTTTAACTTTATGTAGGTTTTAGTTGAAGTGGATGCCAGGTATTTCAACACTCCTAGGAGAAAGAAAAGAATGATTCTGTGTGTAGATAATGTGAACTAGAATTAACCTTTATGAACAGCAGACTGTGTTGCCCAATAAGTAAGAAAGAATGGATTAAGACTACTTGAAGAATTATAGTGGGTAGGAATGCTCTGCCATACATTTAAGTATTTATGCTCTGAGGCATACACACACATATGCACACATTTAGTGGTTTAGTGCTTTCCTAAACCACTACATGTAACATATGTCTATTTGCCCTAAAAAAATTTATCAGAAACCTACATTTTTTTTTTCAAAACTTTGTATTCACTGCATGGTTTGAGTCTGCCTTTAATGAAAGTGGTGTTTTCTGTTTTTATGATTTAGTCTTGGGGTTATGAATAGCCCATTTCTCTTAGGATGGCAAGGGCCCTAAATAGTGTGTTTCCCCAGAAATGGCAAAATGACAACATTATTATTCGTGAAGCTCTAATGAAGGATGTAGACTTTCAGTCTTCCAGAGGAATTTCCTTGGCCCCATCCAATTAGACTTCTCATCTGTACTACATACTCTGTCTTCAGTAAACACTAAGAAACATTGTACTATAGAGTCCTATGGAGTTCTTGATTATATTTACTCTAAGATGGTGTGGAGGACATTTATATTAACATGATATAATGTTGTTTATGAGGATTTAAAAGAGAGATTTCTTTCAGGCCTCAGCATCAGAATAAGTGCAAGTTTTAAAGAATGTGCTTATTTTCAGGGCTTTAAACATGTAACTTGTCATTTCCTTTGCCTGCTAAGAACATAGAGTTAAATTTTTGCCTCATTCTTCCCTGGCTTCATGCAACTCCCCCACCTTTAGCTTCCTGTTCCCCTAATTCATCATCTAGATTTTATTGAAGTATTATCATATGCTGTTTTAAAACTATCTCGTTTCCTTTCTGGAACGAGATGGGGTATACATTCATGAGTAAATAACAATAACAAAAAAGGGCACTCAGTAAAAATTGGCTGCAGGAAATTTCTTACATAAATAAAGAATGATTCCCTTCATTCTTCTCCACTGCTGCTTCTCCACTGTTCTTAAAATTGAGGCCAATTCTCTTCCTGGTGAGAACATGTAGTTACATTGTGTAAAATCATTCTGATAAAAAAAAAATCTGCCATGGAAACAAGTGAGTTGAATTTAACAAATGAATTAAGATTAAAAAATAACATTTAGAGACATGAAGCCATAAGGGTCTCAAAGGAGTGAAAATTAATTTGGTGAGGTTATGGGAATGGGAGAGAAAGTGAAAGCAGTTGTATTAACTAACAATTAAGAAATTACTTATCTTCTCCTGTCTTTAGAACATAGTGTAAGATGATCTTAAACCAGATGTAGATGTACTGCTAACTCCAGAAAGTGCTTAAGGAGAACCAAGCTAATTCTGGACTACTCCTAAAAATCATATTCCATTTTAGATAACCTTACTTTAAAAGGATCGTGACATTAGCTTTTCTCTGAACAAATGTATTTAAATTAATAATGTTACTACTATTTATTTCCTCTGAAAAAATATTGGCAATACATTTTATCTTCATATTTAGAATCATGTCTCATTTTTGGCAAGGTATATAGTAAATTTTAAAGTTTCAAACAAAGTTTGCATATCAAATACCTGATACTAGAAGAAGAAGAGATTGTAACTCTACCAATATTTAATTAATATTCTTTTCTGGATGTAGCAAAAAATAAAAGCTGATTTCCCACTTTACTAAAGATACTCTAGAGGAAGGAAGGGAAGAAATTTTCTGTTAATCTTTTAATAAGGTTGTCATCAATTTTCCTTTAAAAAATTTTTAAACTACTTAATTCTTATTTTAAGCTATTTGAAAACCATAAAAAATAAAGCAACAAAAATAAACAATCATGGCAACTCACTAGGAAAAATATTGATATTCTTTGCAAATACTTCTTTGTATTTGCATTATATATTATTTTTGAGATGACAAACATAAATTAATTCAGAGTATCCTTGAAACAAAGACATTATTGTATCCATTCAATAAGAATAACTGAAACCCAGAATTTTGCTTAAGGTTATTCAGCTAATAACAGAGTAAAATTTAAACCAGATTCTTTTAACACCATAGCAGAGAGACTTTGGCAGTAAACACCACCATTATTTCTCTGCTTCTGCTTTGTAATCTTGACTTCTTTTAACTATGTCCAATAATGTCTTTTCTCTAAACTTAAGTAATTTGATTATTAGAAATCAGAAAACAGCAATTTTTAGGTGATTATAACTGACACAATATCCAAACATTTCTCTTAACTGCAAAAGTATTTAAGGGAGAGAGGTAAGATGATCCTTCTGAATTGAAAGCAGCTCTGTCAGAAACGTGGAAATTGAGAAGTCTTTGCCAAAACACATTTCTCTCT
This sequence comes from Castor canadensis, assembly GCF_047511655.1. Classification (NCBI taxonomy): domain Eukaryota; kingdom Metazoa; phylum Chordata; class Mammalia; order Rodentia; family Castoridae; genus Castor; species Castor canadensis. Next base: position 129,168,091 of record NC_133393.1, on the reverse strand, counting down.
CATTCGTTTCAAGATAAAACAGAAAATAAAATACAGCTTTCATTGCCCGGTGTTCATGGTCATATTCTTTTAGATAACTAATATAGATTACTTAAATAAATTTGAACACCAGGCTCATGTTTAAAGCAGTATTCCATTGTACTTAACATATCTACATACTAGTATGTTAAATCCATATGATTGCATCTTTAGTGACCCAGGCCGAAAAACTGGGCACCTTTGAACACTTCTGGAAGCCAAGTGTTGACATAATGGTAACAAGAAATAGCATCAAGATTTATTTGTATAACTGTAAGAAAAAAATGGGACACAAATTTAAAGTTCCATTTTCCTTAATAAAAACCTTGGTCTGTCCTTTTCCTAAAAATAAATGGAAGACATTTCTACAATTTAAATATTATCCTCTGAAGGCCTGGGCTTATTGGTTAGTTGCTGATTGTCACAGTGGCTATCCTAAACAAAACAAGTAGGTGAGGATATTTGCTTCTGAATCTGGCTTTGCAGGGGCTCATGGATAGATAACATGCACATTACAAAGAGTGGTAGGAGATTCTCATTTATATAATGATAGGTATTATCTATTTATATACCCATTCCTTGGTTGAGAGGCTGTTTGTCACAGTGTTGAGTAACACAGAATCTGGAGCCAAATTTTTAAGATGTGGACCCAGGTCTGTCATACCAACTACATGACTTTTTACAAGTCATAGAACCCCCTTAAGTCTCAGCTTCCTATTATAATATATCTCTTAAGGATTAATAACATAAACATGTTTATGTTAGAGCCTGGAACATAGAAAGTGTTTGAAAATGTGAGATTAACAATGGAATAATTCAATTAAGAACACTGAGGCAGGCAAGTACTGGTGGCTCACACTTGTAATCCTAGATACTTAGGAGGCTGAGATCAGGAGGATGGTTGTTCAAGGTCAGCTCAGGAAAACAGTTTACGAGAACTCATCTGTAAAAATTACCATGCCAATATGGACTGGAGGGGTGGCTCAAGAGGTAGAGTGCCCAAAGCCCTGAGTTCAAACCCCAGTCCCACCAAAAAAAAGAAAAAGCAAAAAAAATACTGATGCTGCTGCAGAAGGTGGCTTAATGGAAAGGGTGGGATTTGAGCTATGATGAAGTCTAAACTGCATTGCACTTGGGTTCACCTTAGGTGCACGAATCAATCTTTTGCTGAGGCAAAAATTTAGACAAACTCCTTCTGCTCTTTAGAGCTCTCAGTCTAATAGTCTTATAAACAGATAATTTTAATATAATTTTAGAAGTGAAGAAAGGTGTAATATATCTATATATCTGTGTATTTATACATGCAAGATCTATAGTTGTCTATTGGAATGTAATTTCTATAAATTGTCTCACAAAATACATAATGTTGAAATGACATCCTTGAATTTGTCCTTTGTTGTTAATCTGACAGTTTATGTGAGATATAAGATGTTTTTCCTTGTGTATTTATCCACCATCTTTTTTGAAGAGTATTTAAGGCAACATGGTGAGTAAATTCTGTAGTAGGTACATAAATATGAAAAGATTTAAAAAATATAGTTTTACTAATACTACAACAGAAATTATATATTGTATAGATTATATTATATTCTCCACAATATCATAACTTGTATTATACATTATTAATTGTGCTATATTATATCATTAGATTACAAATGTAAATTAATTATGAAAGCACAGAAAAGCACAAAAAATGTTAAGAACATAATAAGAAATCAGCACTCAGGTATATATATCAAAAATTCTCAATATAAAGCTGCAGAAATATACTATACAAACAGTTGCTGGTCAACCAAGGCCTCCGAACAGAGCCCACCAAAGTAAATGTTAGAACACACGGTGAAATACAGAATGCCTATTCTTGACAGACAATTCCTCTTTCAAAAGGAAGATGAACCTTCTAGGCTAGCTCCTTGTCCTATGCATTATTCAGCTGGTCGTTTTCTTCCTTCAGGAGGACATGCCATGCCAGGATGATGGCCTTTCAAGCCATCAGGCTTAGCCATGAAGTCCAATATGACTTTCTTTTTTATAGCCCATTTTAGGGCATTCATGATCCCATTTTTGAGAGACCTAGGACTATGCCAATATTACTCTTCAATATGTAGATTTTGCTTCCATAAGACTCTGAAATAAAACAAATAGCACATCAGTGAATCTATTTCCAAGACATTTCAATACTTGAGACTGTTATTTCACTCTTGGTTCTATATTCTACCTAAAATTATATCAAGACACATTCTCTAAAACTCCTTATTGAAAGATCTGCAATGAAATCAAATGCTAAATAAATACTCTCAGATATGACTGCAGACACAAAGATGATACAAATTTGTACATAATTCTACTCATCAATGAAGATTTTGAGGAAAGATTAAGTACAGCCAATCAACACCTGAAATGACTTGGATATTGTTTGTGTGTGTCCTGCAAGGGATTATGTACTAGGAGTTTGGTCTTCAGTGTGTGGTATTGGGAAGTAATATGGAATCTTGAAGAGATGAGGCCTGGTGGGAAGTAATTAGATCACCAACGTGCTACTCTCAGAAGGAGAGTAGTGTGAACCTGATTAGTTGTCATGAGAGTTTTTATACAAGGGCCAGACTGCTCCCTCTCTGGTCTTTCTGGCTTCCTGTCTCACCATGTGATTACTCCTGCTTGCACATATTCCCATTATGAAACCCTCTACTATCAGGCCCAGAAGTCAAACATATGGGAATTTCTAACCTTGAACTTTTTAATCTGCAAAACTGTGAGTTAATTAACCTCTTTTCTTTATACGTTACTTAGACTCAGGTATTTTGTTAAAGCAGTGGAAAGTGGAATACTACAAAGCATCTCACAAATTATAGTCTAAATTTGTTCAAATTTTTAAAAAAATGAGAGCACAAAATTATAGTTTCTTATCTTCTGATTTAAGTTCAGTGTATGTAGTATTAAAGTTCCCTTTCCCAGTTTCTTTCGGGTGATTTTTGGTGCTTGAGTTAAGCTGAATTCTTTCAGGAACTATGACTTGAGTAGACTCTTACACCATTCCTTCAGTGACATACAGATTATAATAAATTGCATTAGTTCTGTGTCAAATCCACTACAACATTAATATTAAAGAGAAGGAACCCTCACTCACATCCACAATATTGTCACAACACTAGTTGTATCCCCATCAAATTTAAAGAACAAGTTAATCCTACATTCCCAAAATAATGGTATTTAAACAAAATATAGTCCCAGAAACCAGTACATAGTGTTGCCAGACCAAAGAAGAGGCTCAACAAAACCTGAGGAAAACCAGAAGATAGAAGAAAAGTCTTGTTAGTTTTTCCAGATGTTGGTCCATTTATGTTCATTGCCTCTGGTCCATAACCTACTGTACTCAAGAACAAATTCTGGAATCTCCTACCAGAAGATGTTTTACCAGTCTGAGATCAGCTCTTTAAATGCACTCTTTCCTTGAATAGGAAGGATGAGCAACACTTGAGAACTAGTTAGGAATGCAGATATTCTGGTTTCTTCCAGACAAACTAATCAGAAACTCTGGACAGGTGACAAGGGATTGGAGTGTTTTATCAATCATTCTAGACCATTTTGATGCAACTATAATTGAGAATCATTGATCTAGGAAAAACCCCTTTCCCCAGTGTGATCTCTCTTCTCTCAGAGTGGTATTTGAGTTCTTCCTGCTTTCTAGCATGGTGTGTAAATAAATATACAAGGCTCCAGTCTCACTGACCAGGTCTTACCCGAAGCTTCTTTTTTCTTATTACACATCCAAAGCCTTTGAATTTCCTTTTTGCTCTAAAGCTGTGTGTTTCTGTCACTTTACTTTGCAACATCAAGTCAGGCAACAGACTCTACTGTGATCAAGATTTTTTTTGGCCAGGATTGTTCTCCAGAGGGAATACTGTGTCTAGTGCCTTCTGCACTTCCCTCCTGCCATGGAAATCAAGCTTACCTCCCATAGACTTTTCCCCATTACTTGGGAATCAACCTCAGAAGATCTCTGGAGGGAAGGTGCTGTTAATGTTTCTGAAGCCTGTGTGCCTGTGGAGCTTGAGAAAATAATACCTCTACCACACTCAATCCAAGACTTGGCTCAATGTTTTAATGCTACATGATTTATGTAACATTCTGTCCCCTACGTCTTATTCTGCAGCATAACTCATTACTACAGTCAGAGATTCTCCATCTTGACTACATATGTGAATCAATTGTAGAACTTTAAAAACTCCCAATGCCTAAGTCACACAGCAGAACACTGAAATCAGAGTATTTGTGGGTGAGAATCAGGGTCCATGTTTGATGTCTTTCAACTGTTTTTTCAGAGTCATTCAGTTGCTTTTATCTTAAATCATTTTAATATTCATCTTAATTTGGTCTCTTTGCTGCTCTAGTTCTATGTACTAAATTGAGAGCCTTCTTTCGTTTTTGGTCTTCTTTTCTCCTGGATTACTCTTATTTTTCTAACATAGTCCTATAAGTTTTGCCTTGTGGCATCTTCTACAGTGATAGTATACGATCTTTTAAGAGTCTGCCAAATGTATCACTGTTCAATTTTTTTTTTAGAAATTTTCATTTTTCTGAGTTGGATAATGTTATTTGGGCATGTGTATCATGGGACAAATTTCTAACCCCATATTGTACTTAACCTATTACCATCCTACATAGCTCTCTAATAATATGCCTAATTTTTACTGCTTCTTCCCTAATGTCGCTAACTAATAGCTATGGGCAAATTCTGGTACAACTTACCTTGAGTTTTCTGGAGACATAGAGACTTAACCTGCATTTTTAAGGTCTACACTCTAATATAAGCATTGAAATACTTTAATTATTGCTTAGTGATGTTATCTCCCAATTTGTACAGTTATTGGCCTATGATATCAATGTAACCAATTTGAAATGCAAGCAGGTAAATTAAAAAGGGTAATCTAAATGACATCATGCCAATCTCCTTGCTAATTTTTAATCTGAGCCTTAAAGAGTTAAATGGTATGCCTGTAAAAATACATGTTATACACTCCATCCCTTGGCATATTAGAGGAAAGCAAAGAAGATACACCTAAAAGATAGTGAAGCTAGATCAAATCTTTTCACAAGTATCTTCTAATTGAATTATAATACAAATCTCTAATTAAAGAGACAAAAATTAATGAAATAAAGTCCAATATATTTTAAATTAAAAAAAACCCTTTTTTTATAACTACACTGAATCTTTTACAAATACAGACAGAAAATGGAGATTTGAATGGGCTCTGTAAATTTTAGTAGCAGAAAAAACAGGAAGATCCCAGAGGCTAAAGCTGTCAAGGCCAATAAAACACTATACAACCCTCTTCTATTGGTAGGACAATGAATGCAAAAACTCGTGATAGTCAGCAAATTCAATGATTTTTATCTTTTGGAAAATAATCTTTCTTTTGCTTTATGTTACTATAGAGCTGACTTATCTAGGGTCCTTTTGTTGTGTTACACTTTGTGCTTCAATAAAGGCCATTTAAAAAGGAACAATTTTCTTTGTATTAGAGTGGGATAGATTGAAAACTTAAAAAATAAAAAATGCAACTAAATTACATCATCAAAAATAAAGAGCTAAAGTTTGGAAGGTTCCAGTTTCTTTGTTTTCAATTATTGTGACTCCCTCCCTCCTCCTACCTCCATCTTCATAAAATTACTGATTTTAGTGTACAATAAATTTTCTAAATTGTCCTTCTGGCATCCTTACTTGGGAAATAAGGACAGTAAGGGGAAAGGAAACATGAACTGACTCTGCCATTAAATAATGTTTCTAAATCCTTTGCCAAAGTATCCTACTTAAATTATTTGGAGGCATTCAATTAGAACTAAACAATGTATTTTCAGAGACTTAAGATAGAAGACCATTAAATTTCTGAAGCCCAAGGAGATGATAGTAAGTGAAGTGTTCAATAAATGGGAATAAGACTTAAGTAGAAAATCTTTCTGGCAAGTAAAAGAGAATGTTGACATTTTATTGAAATAAAAGCAAATAAGAAAATAAACATTTGAAAAAAGAAAAACATACTGAGGTCCCCAAAGTAACAAAGACTAGATAGATGGTTTGATTAAATAAAAGCTTTAAATGATCTGGGATTTTTGCACTGAATTTTTCACTTAAAAATTGCATTGAATACAATGAAGTAATACTTTTTAGAGTTATAAATTCATAAAGAATAACCATATATTTAAATAGACTGAAAAAAGATAAGAAAGAACTTAACAGTGAAATGCTGGTACATAATATCCTAGCAAGTCACTATCAAATATTATGACTTTATATTATTTTGTTGCATGCAAAAATATATTAATTTATTTTGATATTTAGCTTTTAGCTATTCATTATGTAACTATTAATTTTGCCTTAGGCTAATGAATGCTGAAATTTAAAAGTAGGTAAATGTGAATATTGATGCATTCACACAAATTTAGTGGTATAATATTTCAGTGAGTACTATACCAATATTCAAAATCATAGAGCAGTAGTTTGTAAAGGAGAAATCAGAGAAGAATCAGAAAAAGAAGTGCATTTATTTTTCTAATGTTAATGATGTATGCTAAATAAATCAACTTATAAAAAGTTGTTTTCTATATAACTAGGAAAATGGATAAGAGAATTTTAAAATGTAATGTCTATATTTAGGCAAATTGCTTTATTAGTTGTATCAAATGATTCCAAAATCTCAGTGGCTTAACACTACGTTTACATCATTCTGACATGACTATCTAGTGCAAGTCAACAAGTTACTCTCCACCATATGGTAATTCAGAGACCCAAACTTCTTTAATGTTATAATTTCCTTATTTTCATTTTGATACTTCAAGGTCCATTCTATTCTATTGGTCAACTGATATCTCCCATTGACAGATTAAGGGAAAAGAAGGAATGTGGAGAAAGTATACTTGCTCTTCATTGACTTGGACCAGCTATGTCATGTCATTTATTCCTCCATTCAGTTGGCTAGCCACATGGTTCAACCTAGATACAAGTAAAGTGGAAAATATATTTTAGTTGAATGCCCAAATGGAAAATGAATGGAATTGTTTCACCTATCATGTTGCATCAAACTAAAGTTTCATTCTGACACACTATTTATTACAAAAATATAAGAAAACTATTAAAAATTCTGATTATATTTTGCAATCTCCCTATATCAGTGTTGAATATTTTTCATACTGTCAATTTCAGTAAGAGACTGAGTGCCATGTTTAGCATGTTATTCATCTCAATGAAGTTTATATTTCTTTCCTCCATACAGTGCTGCCCACAATAACAAACTTTTTCACGAGCTAATTTTTCTCAGCTCCATCTCTTCAGTTTACTATTTCTTTCTTCAGTTATATTATAATCCCTAATGACCTAGAGTCAAGAAGCAGCTTCCAAGGTCCCTGGAGTAATGATTTCCTCTTACTGTATAATTTTGGGATCACTTTTCTATCATAAGAACAACTTTAAGTTGGCAGATGTATAGACACATCTGAGCTATAACTAATTTTTTTTCACACTTGCTCTTTCATGCCCCTTCAGCTATATTATAATATTTTTTACTCTGATATACAAAACAATCCTTTCATATATCTAAAATGGCATTAATTATCTGCACTAATAGTATTCATCAGGAATTCTATCGTTGAAAGTCAGCTGCTCGGTTAACTCAGGGCTGCTTGGACTAGGTTGTCCTCATCTGAGATGGCTTTTCTTTCCAACATATATTCTTTCATCTTCCAACACACAGCTCCAGCTTCTTTATATGAAAACTTCACAGAGAGAAAATAGATATTTTCTCATTTCTGGAGGACTTCCATCAAAAATTGACATGATAGTAGCACATTCTATTGGCTAAAACAAAGAGAGAAAGTAACCTGTCCACAGTCTCAGAATTAGGTTAGATTCAAACTCACCTAGTCTGAATCCTTCCTCCTAACCAAATGTTAGAGAGCTTCTGCAAGGCTATTGTTTTTGTGGCTATTAGAATGATTAAAAAAAAAACTGAAGGATTTTAAGCAGGTTTGATATGGTAAATTTTGGTTTTTTTAAGAGTTCATTCTTACTACATATACACTGGAGGATATATATCTTAACTTGGTATGAGTAGACTATTGCTGTATTCCAGGCAATAGAGTATGGTACCTTGTAGCAATGGTGGTAAATAGGGAGAAAAGTAATGTTTTAAATAAATACTTAGAAAATGTTATCAACAGATAACATGCAGCCTCTCATAACTTAAATGTAATGCTTGCTATTGGTATTGAGTCTGATTGGTGAGATAATTGTTGATTGGAAACCTTCTATCATTTACAAGTTTACTCACTCATTCACTCACTAATCCTTTCACTTATTCACAAATATGGGCATGAATCTGGGTAGCCTGAATTCCTTTACAGCATATTCCCATCACACACATATCACATTTTCATTGAAATCTTCATTGGCACTTATGTGCACATTAAGTGCTGAGACTAAACAAATACCAAAGGATCAATAAAATAGAACACATTGGATTTTATTAATTCAAACACTATGCTGAATGGCTGCAAATGGCTTGTGACTATCTGAAACAGTTTGATCAACACATTCAACCAGACATTTCTAGTGAAGAGACCCCCGGCAAAGAAAGTAGTCAGGAAGAAATGTGGCTGCTGTTTCTGAATGCATCAATTTTTCACAGTTTCTCTGCAGTTAAGACAAATGAATTAAGTAGACTTACTGGTACTGGAATAGTTATATGAATCATTTATATGTGCTTTTGCTAAGAGACAAATGGAATTGATCATTAACTACTTGATTTTAACTAAAAATTTATCGTCACTTAAATTTATTATTTAAAATGGTGCTAAATATTTTTAAAGAGAGATTCTTCTATGGACAGACAGTACTGTTTATTATCAGAAAGTCTTAAACCTTCTGTAATATTATTTATACCATCATAACTATTGTTACTAAAGTATTAGTATAGTTTGATGTAAGAAATAGAACTGGGCTGGAGTGTGGTTCAGAGCCCTGAGTTCAAACTCCAAAACTGACAAAAAAAAAAAAAAAAAGAACTGGATTATTTTCTATTGGAAAAGTTTTGCAGGGGCAAAACTTATGTCTGTGACAATTTAGGGTATTTTCAGCCACTTTACTCTGAGATTGCATTTAGGTTCAGAGCACCTACATGTAGTGCAAACTCTTCAAGTTTCAGAGGCTGAGCAGACCTAAGGATTTCTTTTCTTGGCAATTTACTCTCCAGGCTGACATCTGTTGAGACCTCCATCTATCCTAGTCACTGTCTGTTATGCATTTGTCATTTCCGGTTTATTCTCTTTCAAGAACACAGAATGTACTCTTCAGTGTAGTCTACCATGACATGAATTACAGTTCAAAGGCCAGGTAAACAAAAGACTAGGAATACACAACTTACTGCAAGCCATTGACTCAAAGATATACCTTGCAGATTCTAGGTAAAGATCTGCATGTGCAGTATGACTAAAATCAAAGTTCTACACAGGAAGGACCTTTTTTGTGTGCTTCTAAAGCCTAAAGAAATATAACAACAGATTCAAAAAGTCAACTCAAAAGTGAATCAGAGTAAAATAAGGAGGTAAAGAAAAAAGAATAGAGAAAACCCCTGAAAAAAATTAATGGAAGCTCAATGAATGAAAAAAGATCAATTATATTTACATTTGATTGTTACTGATTATAGCTTGAGAAAAGACAAGTGTCTTCTGGCTATATGTACAAATAGAGGTTTCTGTAACATAAGCATAAAAGTTCGCCATATGTCAGACAGGTGGTTATGATTCCCTGGCCTCATTTTTCACATATGTTGCTTCACAACTTTGAATCAAAGTATGAACATTATTAACAGAGGGCAAAAACAAAGGCCCAAATAACTTCCATTTAATACTAAGAATAAATGTGTCTTCATTACAAAAGCCTCTTCAGGCACCAGGGTTATGGTTCTGCAATTTTGCTGAACTGCAAAAAACATTTCTTTCCCTTAGTTTTAAAAGTTGCTCATTTTATTTGCAACAAACAATGAACAAAACAGTTTCTGATAAACAAAAAAGCTGTTTTGCCTCATTATATTGGATGACAAATGAGGTCTTACAGCTTCACATCAAATCAGTGGAAAAACCATTATCTGTAAAAAAAAACCTATGTGCAAACATTTTCCTACAAAGTTAAAGATTCAAGGCAATGTGTCTGGAATGTGTTTCTCCCTTTAGGCTGCCTCAATGCCATGAAACATCTGTCTCAATTTCCACTCTTCCTGGAGCCTCCTTTTGGTCTCTCTGCAAATCCATTCCTTCTGAATCTGTCTCATTCTGACCTCAATGATGGAAACCTTATGTCTCTCGGTAGATGCACCCAGTCTTCTCAGCTAGAGATTTCTGGCGAGGCTTTGTACTATCTTTCTGGATGGCTCCTACAGTATCAAATGCAGCATGATTTTCTTTTACCTTGATTTCATGCTTTAAATATTTTAAAGTAAGTATTCTCACATTCATTGGGTCTTCTCAGCAAAATTCCTACAATTCCAAAATTCCAAAATTCAAGCATAGAGCTATGAATTAAATATACCTTGGATAAGCAAGTTTTAAAAATTATACTTCAAAAGTACTTGTTGACTGCATATTATACAGCATAGAGGAATAATGATAAAAGATATAACTCAGTTTACCACCCAGTAGTCTTGATTATGCAAAAATCTGAGACAACCAGTATAACACAGGATAGGAAAAGCTGACACAGACAGACTTTATGAAAGCACGAAAGGAGCCTTAATGTTTCTTAGAAAGGTTTTCTTGCATTTGTCATGTTATGTATTCAAATCCATCAAAAATGACATTGAATAATAAGTTTATCTTTAACATCCTATAGTTGACCCCATGCTCCTTTATGTAGTCACCCATCATTCTCTTCTTTTACTGGCATCCTAATAAATCTTTGCTTTCTTCTAAAAATATCATATGGTTATCTAAACAACAAGAAAACTATCAAGTTTAATTATATGCCTATGTCTATTTTACAAATGGAGGTAATAGTTTGTACATCATTTTGGCAGGAAGTAATCTAGAAAACAATTGGTGTTTTTGCTTTTTCAATGAAAGCAAGTAAAAGGCAAAAGAGAGCAAAAAGTTCATATTGGTGTAGTCAAGGAAGATTCTGGGGTTTCTGCTGAAATAATGAGAACAACAGATCAAAAAGAGGGTCCTTGAGTGTTGGTTCCCCAAATGTCTGAGCAAATTTCCAGCCTAAGTCTTCAAACTCATCAGGGAGGAAGACATATACTAGTGAAATACAAAGGAATAAACATTGAGCTTAGGGATATTATTTCAAAGTAAGGGTTTATTCTAAATGCAAGCCATATAATTAAAAGCAGCAACTCCTTACATAAAATATGCAAGTAAATAAAGAGAAAACAAGTATAATTTGAAAACAAGTGTAATCTGAAAATATTAAATTTTTTTGCAATTTTGTGAATGCATTCTATTGTCAAAACTCTCAAAAAGGTCAGTTTTAACATAATCAAGTATTGTTTGTAGCATTTGCTATTCAAATAATATGGAAAATATTATAAAATTGCATATAACTATTAACTCACATGGTTTTAATATCACTATAAATTCTATTTTAGCAGAAAGGATACTTTCCTGTAAAATTCCAATAGAAGTTCTGCAAGCTGTTGGTAAGAAAGAGAATATTTGAATCCAACAAATGAAGAATTAAAAGCAGAAAATGCACATCCATTTCTTATCAGTTATTATCTCAAGGGAGTAGAATTGGAGCTGGGGAATAAAGGAGACATTTGGATTTTACTTGGTGCACATCTAGATTAATTTGAATCTTTCTCAACAATAATTTACTCCTGTAAAATAATAGCTCAGCAAAAAATAATAAATGAACTTTTAAAGCAAACATATAAGATGTTAAAAAAACAAAAGAGGGGTGAAAAAAGATATTGAAAATAATTTCCAAGATTTGGGAAACAAAATTCATTAAAAACAACAATGAGAATTGCTAGAACCATATGTGCTCTTCCAGGCAGCAGGCCAGGCACATTGTGTTGAACACCAAAACATGAGTGACATCTTGTGGCAACAATAGATATATTTTAAATTTGTGTCACTGAAAAACAAGGTGCTAAGGTTGCCTGATAAAATTGTTTCTTGTTTTGTTCAGATCAAAAGAAGGACAGTGATGCCATCAGGGAACAGAATGGCCCTCACTCCTGCCCCAGAGCTGGGGGGAGCCCAGGACGAAGACGAGGATGAGGAATCCACACCAAGGCTGATTGATGGCTCCTCTCCACAGGAGCCAGAATTCACAGGGGTTCTGGGTCCACACACCAATGAAGGTCAGGTACATCAATGGTGAATTATAATTGAGTCCACTTTGTCATCTCTCAAAACTGCCAGGCTCCAACTCCACAGGGAACCTGCATGACACAAGGAGAAAGTTTAGAAATGCTGCAATAAGCTAGGTGTGAAACAAGAGTTACACATGTATTTTTGCATTCAAATGTAAAGTAGTTATAATTCATGAACAAATAACCAAAGAATTGGGATTGAAATATTGGCCTGACATCTTTACTCAAAACCTCTGTTGTGGCATATAGTTCTGGAACAAAGAGTATTTAATGGATTAGCAAGATAAAATCTATGCCTTTGAGATCGAGTCACCACAGTTGGTTGTAGGGTGATAATGGATGATGAGGATGATGATAGTTATAACATTTTACACTGATTACACATATGTCATCTGTGAGCCATCATGCTGAGCACTTTGTATTATTTCATTTAACTATTACAACCTCCTTGTGAGAGTGTTAATATTACTTTTTCTTTATCATTGAGGAAGCTATAACTCAAGAGAGGACAATAATTTACAAGATATCACATAGTTCTTAGTACATTGGGTTTAAGCTAGCCTGTTGGGATTCTTGATCGTGTATTTATTGAAAAACAGTGTTTTTTTTCTCTTCACTCAGTCTTAGGAAGCAGATATTCATCACTAACTGAGCCTACAAATGGACAAGATTGACCTGTAGTTAGAGTGACCAAATATCCTGTTAGTCTGAGTATGAGGAGTTCCTCGGCTCAGTGGCTTTAAATAAATAAAACTAGGAAAGTTCCAGGTAAACCAAGACAAAGTAATAACTAAGCAATTTCAGTACATTTCTTCCATCATTTTCTTCTAGTCTCTAATTTCACTTGCTCCATTCTCCTCACATCTCACAACCCATGGCCACTTCTATCCTTTACCCCTCAAGCTCATCAGATAACCTAAACTCTCACTTAGCAGAGAAAATGCACTCTCTGAGTCAGCAACTCCTTGGTATTTTTGTTCCACATTCACAATCTGCCTACATTAATACTTATGTATCCTATCTCTCTTTCTAGCACAACTGTGCTAGAACTGTGTTCTCCTCTTGTGGGATGTGAATCCTTGTCACTACACATCAAGTTCCATTTCTTACACCTTCCTAGGATCCCTTTGATATTCAACATCTCCTCTCTTGAACACCTTCTTTAAAATCCTCTTTAATCACTTCTTCTTACCAGAAAAGCACAAATACACCTTCTTACAGTAATTACCATTTTTTATTTCTCATTCTTTACAAAACCTCTCGAGAACATTATATCAATATTAACTTTTCTCTTCCCTCCAAATTTCTCCTTAGTTGACTATAACCTGATTTTAACCCCATCACTCTACAGATTTTGTAGTCTTTGGTTATCTCTTAAATAATTAATTGAGGAATATCTTTCAGTTCTTAATTTACCTCGCAAAGTAGGCCATTAGTTATTTCTTTTCCCTTACAACTCTCAATCCACTTGGTTTCCATAATATAGCCCTATCCCATTTTTCATCCTCTCCTTCTGGTCATTGCTTCTCCTGTTCCTTAGCAGCTCACCATTCTCTACATGGAGAGTAAACAAATGGTGAAGGGACATGTGTGTGTGTGTGTGTGTGTGTGTCTGGAGAAAAAGAAATAAATGAACGTGTTGAGAAAAAATAGCCTCACAAACATCTTGGATTTGTTACCTTCCTTCCTTATCACCATCACCATTAGCTAAGCTCTACCATGTTTTATCTAGGACTCACCTCCACTCTTTCCTCTGCAACTCATGTCTACTCTTCTTCTTACTTGCCCTCTTTCACTCTTCCACCATATATCCAAGAAGAATGATCTCTTAGAATGAAAAACAAATATGTAATACTCCAAACCATCTTTAAAATAATAAATAATATCTGTAAAATAGCCTAGAAAACCTCTATCTGTTATGACTCCCCTGTTCCCATGTCTCTCCAAAATGAAGGGTCTTGGTACATGCTGCTTCCTCTCTCTGGCATAATCTTCCCTTCTTACTTCCATAGTGAACTCTTCTTCCCATGGATCTCAACTCAACTATCATCTCCTCAGAGACCCCCTTCCAGGACTCCCCAACTGAGCCAAACACTGTATGCCATCATAGTCAAAATGGTATTTGGGTAACTAACATTCACCTCACAGCAGATCATAAAACTGAACTGTGTGCACCACTGTTTCACCAGCTACCATGAAGCCAGCTATATATAATTATATAATATGTATTGCATGGAATATTTAAATATTGAATCAAAGATTTAATGGAAATATTATGACATGTTAATTACATAAAAAGCACGATCTTAATACTTATATTTCAAACACAGAATTCTTAATAAGTATAAAAGTAGCAACCATGATATATCCACTTCATAACTTAAAATAGATACTTTAAAATCTAATAGGGGCAGACTGAATTGACATATTTCACTTTACTATTACCTTATAAATAAATAACTATGACAAAACAGGACATACACCAGGGCAGTCTGTGGAATAGTCTAGTCTTGTTTACTAAATATTCTTAACCACATTATTCATAGAAAATTTTTGTTACTTATGTATAATTACTTACCTTTACCTTTCAGACTTTCCAACTTGCCTTCTGTGCACTTGTATAAGTACTACCGTTTACTGTGATGACCACGAACTAGATGCTATTCCTCCACTGCCCAAGAACACTGCTTATTTCTATTCCCGTTTCAACAGAATTAAAAAGATCAACAAAAATGACTTTGCAAGCCTAAGTATGGAAGACAGCAGTAATGTCCTTTCTTTATAGACGTCCCTGAAATTTTTATGTTATAAAATGTTGGTATTGAGAATGAAACTTGAATGACAAAATGTAGCTCATAAATCAAATTTTCTCATAAGTCTATTCTTCTTATTTATATACTTGAGAGTTTGTTTTAATAATGATAAGAAGAAAGAATAAACAATTTATGGCCATTATAAAACTATATATTGTTATTGTAAGTAAATATAAATCATAATTGTATTATATGTTCTAGTTCTTGTGGCATTAAGAGAAAAATGTCATCATTTATTTACAAGGATTTAACTGGAAAAAGCTTCCTTTAAAGGCACAGTTGCTTTATCATGGATGAATGTCAGCCTAAATTCTCACTTTATCATTGCTACTAACTTATAAGGATTTCAGTACTTGCTTTCATAAAGTATTATAATCATTTGAAGATTTCCTTTTATTATCTGTATTTTGGCTGTTAGAAAATACAACACCCTTCACAAGGAACATGTTTTAATTAGTAAAATTCAGACAACGCTCATGAGAAGTATAGAGAATAGGCCATCATTTTAAAAATAACCTGCTAATTTCTTTGCAAAAGTTACTGTTTCCTATATACATATGACCACAAATTGTACTTGAGGGAAATAAATGTTTATAAAATAGATAACTATTTCATTAACTGTCCAATACTTGTTACATTTATATTTTCACCATGTGGAAAATTTTATATGCATATTTTATATGAGCAACTATATTCAAGATTATTTAGCTTCATCATTTTTTCTTCTAGATGATTTAAAAAGGATTGATCTGACATCAAATTTAATATCTGAGATTGATGAAGATGCATTCCGAAAGCTGCCTCGACTTCGAGAACTTGTCCTGCGTGATAACAAAATAAGGCAGCTACCAGAATTACCAACTACACTGACGTTTATTGATATTAGCAACAATAGACTTGGAAGGAAAGGAATTAAGCAAGAAGCATTTAAAGTAGGTTTTCAGTTCCTATAGAGAGTTTCATCTTCCCTGTTCATTTGCTGTCCATGACTAGCCTTTTCATTTCTCTGAGATTTAATTTACTGAGACTTTTATCTTCCAAAATAAATTTCTCTACCCTATCATCATACTTCTGAAAAATGCTGTGTTCTGGTACATTCTAGCACCATGAACAAAAAGTAAAGCTGGAATAAGAAGTGCGTGGCTACTTGGAGCACCCATTCACAAGGACCTCCTGGAAGTGGTATAAGACAGAAAACTCTACTCAGGAAGAAAACTTCACGAGGATGAAAGGATAACTATTTGAGCAGTCTGTCTTGAGGACAGAAGATTTTTAAATTTCCCTATAAGGAGTAGGGATTCAGTTAACCTTAGAGATTTTGTTTTCTAAGTGAAGCAGGCTAATGGAGTAGCTCAAGTAGTAAGAGTGCCTGCCTAGCAAACATGAGGCCTTGAGTTCAAACAGAAGTGCTGCCAAAAAACAAACAAACTAAAAAACATTTCTAAGTGAAGGAAGCTGGTTTGGGGTTAGAGGACTAACTCAGAGTAATTATTATGGAGTCAGAGAACAGTAACCAAATAGTTTTTTTACCCATCCTTACCCCGTTCAAGCTGCTCCTCTAAATATACCTTGAGCAAATAATTTTAAAATATTCTTTGAAGGGAAACCACTTTATTCTCAGGGAGGTCACTGTGGGGTGATATGCCATCACCACTCTCTCTCTGCTATGCCCCCTGCCAATGGTGGGTTAGGCACCATTATAGCCTCACAAAAGTAGAGATCAGTTGTGTGGGTGGTGCTAAGTCACTTGTTTTTCTGTAGTGTTTAGGGAGATTAGACCAGTTATTGTCTAAATGTTTTCTGTCTTGCTAAGTTGTCCTTTTCCTTGTTAGGCAACCAAGAGAAAATTATCATTCCAACATGCCTGTAAAATCAAGGAACTTCTTGCTATGTCTCACCAAAATCTTCAAAACCTAATTGCAGAATGTCTTCCATGGGAAGTAACTGCCTTGCTAAATTGAGAAAATTATAGTGAACAAGGCAAGGTTCATGCTAGAAATTGAGAAGTGCTTTTCAGTTTCATAAAGAAACCATTGCACCAAATTTTCCAAAACGTGGTTGAATTGTCTAGTAATTTAGAAAACAAGACCTGAATAGGCCCATGCTATTTTAAAAACAGCTACATAGAGGGGTATTTCTATTAAGCCCCTGCATTTGGAATACTTACAGGACATGTATGATCTCCACCATCTCTATCTCACGGATAACAACTTGGACCATATTCCTCTGCCACTCCCAGAAAACCTGCAGGCCCTTCATCTCCAGGTAGGCTTCTACTAGTAAGGTGAGCCTAAAACCTCCAGGAGAAGCAAAACCAAACAGAAAGAAGTTGAACACAAATATCTATCTCTACTGCCATGTTGAGAAAATTTGACAGAAGACAAATTTTCTGCTTCTTTTTCTCCTTCTCTCATTCAGTCTTCCTATCTGAGCACTTGGTATTTATAAATGTCTGACTCTTGCCTCCTTGATTTACTTTTATTCTTTTTGATATCAAAATTCACCTTTTTGGTACACAGAGTTTAAAAAAAAATGAAAGCTTTGTCTGATGAAAATGTGTATGATTAGAAGTAGAAAAGGGTGAAATAAAAAATCTAATAGAACTTCTAACTTTCAAGGGAAAATGTCAATTTCATCTTTTGATTTTAGGTTTTATGTATTGAATTAAATTCAATCCTAAAGCATTCCCATATGCTGAGAAATGACAGGCCTTATTTCTCTGGATAAAAAAAAAGTGCATTTTCTTTCTTTAAAAAAAATATATCTTGAAGTTTGGATTACTGTAATCCCATTAAGCCACATTTTATCCTTGCAGCAATGAGTGAAAACACATTGTCAAAAATGTTATGATCTAATATTTTCTAAATATATTTCATTTCACCCAAGAGTTTTAAATGTGCTCAATTAAAGGAATTTTGGTTGTTGAAATGAAGACAGACCAATTATTATTCAGATGGGAGGAACTTTAAAGCTATAATCAGCTTTTTCTGGTAATTTCATTTGTTCAGTGGAATAAATATACAGAGATCATAGAGGTCCAAGGTAATTTTTTAACAGAAAAAGTAAAAAATACTACAAGAAGTGATTTTGTTATGTATAAAAAAGTCACTGGTCCTGAGTTTTTCATCTGTCTTGTCTATAAAGATTTTCTTCTATTAATGTATGTATTTCCATATTTTGGTATTTTTTGTATATATCTGTGTCAGTCTTGTATGCCACTCTCTCTTATGACCTTTATTACATTTACTTCTTTCTTTAATGTACTTTCTGACCCTCATTCTGTTTCTGAATGACTTGTTGCTTTTATTTTTCAGGGGGAAGAAAATGGAATTTCTGTGTATATTTAGATTTCTTGCCTTGTTTATGACTAGAGGGAGGATTTTCAAAGAAATTTTTGACTGTGTTTTTCAATTTTGAATTAACTTTATTACTATTGTCTGGGATGATGCTGACTCTGCAAAGTAACTGAGTCTTTGATTTTATATTTAAAATAATGTGCTTCTATGTACAAGATGAGGTGATTTTTTAACATAACTGGCAGTACGTTCTCCTTCTAAGTTTAGAGAGGGGAAGATATAGCTACAAATGCCTGTATTAAAAGAGAAGATCTCAAAGGTATAACCTAGCCTTCCATCTCAAAACACTAGGAAAAGTGGAAACCAGCCCAAATCAAGAAGAATGGAACTAAAAAAACCTGTGGAGAAATAATGAAATACACAGTAAACATAATAGAAAAAATAAAACTTAAAGTTAGTTATTTGAATGCTCAAAAAGAGATTCTTGTTAGCTGTAATTACCTAGAAAAAAATCTTAAATTAGTAAGGAAAAAGGATATATTACTACTAACCTTACAGAACTAAGGAGAACTGAAATTTCTACACAAAATTTGTACACAAATATTCATGGAAGAATTATTCTTGAAAGTCTTGAGATATTATTCATAAGAGCCAATGTTTGTATTTGGAGACAATACAAATTTCCATTAACTGATGAAGGAATAAAATTATAATGTGTCTTCATAAAGCAATACATTCAGGAAATAGCAAAGAATGAAATGCCAGCACTGCTGCATGTATGAATTTAGAAAACATGATTCTAAGTGAAAAAACTCATTCATCAAATACACTTCATTATTTCATTTATGTAAAATATCCAGAATAAGAGAGTCCTTAGAAACAGAAAACACATTAGTAGTTTTCAGGAGCTAGGGAAAGGAAAGGAGAAAGTGGAAGCACTGCTGATATAATTGGGGTTTCCTTTGAAGGTGTTGAAAATATTCTAAAATTAGATTGTTGTGGCAGTTGCACAGTTTTCTGAATATATTAAAAACATTGACTTATATGCATTAAGTATGTGAAGCTTATAGTATGGGAAATGCATTCAATACCACTCTTATAAAAAATCTAGTCCTGGGCCTTTGTTATGTTCCTAATATTTGCTCCCTCAGTCTTTCACTTCGCTTCAGTCAAATCGACTTGAATGTTAGATGTGGAGAGAGAAGCATTCTATGCTCAGCCTTCAGAACTTGAACTTGACATTCTCTCAGCCTAGGATGTTCTTCCCATTCCCATGCTTATGTCTTCCTGTCATATTATTTTCAGTCCATTTGCTAACTCTTAAGATTACTTTTCGCCATCTCTATCCTTTCTTCACAATACTTCACCATTTTAAAAAACATTTTTCTTTAAAATTATTTTCTGACTTATTTAATATTTCCCTTACTGAATTATAAACTCCATAATGGCAAGAAAATAGCTGTTTTGTTAACTGATTTTTCTCCATTGCCTTAACAGTACTTGACATATAATAACCACATGATGCACAGTCTTAATTGAGGGAAAAAGCAAAGAATAAAACCAGGTGAAGCAAAATAGGCTACAATAGCAGTCAATACTAAGAATGTAGTATATTTTGTCCTATAATCTATTTTCATCTTTTTTAGAATAACAACATTTTGGAGATGCATGAAGACACCTTCTGCAATGTTAAAAATTTGACTTATATCCGTAAAGCATTAGAAGACATTCGATTGGATGGAAACCCTATCAATCTCAGCAAAACTCCTCAAGCATACATGTGTCTACCTCGTTTGCCTATTGGGAGCCTTGTCTAGCTTCAGATGAACATAGCACAATGCTGCCTACAATAAGAAATCAATTGTACTTCTCTGCTCAAAACCAAAACTCAGCAAACTTTCCAACTGTGTTCTGAAGGATAGTATGATTACACCCAGTATAACTAAAAATGTTAAAATATGGTGAAAATTTAGTAATTCTAATAAACATCAAGTGTATTAGGAATGAGCATACAAAATGTACAGAAAAATTAAACCTAAGTGTGAGAAAATATTTCACAGATATTCTTATAAATCATGTTTAACTTGTAAGTTTTATAGATTCATATCCTGTCTTATTTCAAATTAGTACTATAAAAACTAAAAATTTATAATGAACACAGATGTATTTTGCCAAGATTTAGATGTTTTTAGTTAAACTTTGAAATTCTTCTCTTTTCACTGATGCATGTTTTTCCCTAATTCATTAAAAAAGCATGAATAAAATAATAAATGTGTTAAAACTTACAATGGCCATGTGGAAAAGTATTAATTATAATTTCAACATGCAAAAAAGCCATATCTAACAATACACATAACTTCAGTTTTGAATGATGGCATTTTATGATTTTAAAGACCTGTCAACTCATTTTAGACTTTTGCTACGCTTACTAGTCATTTGGTGTATTTCTGTGCTTGTGAAAAAACAAAATATAGAAAATATATAAGATGGTATGATAATCCACAGTGGGGAAGAAGTTAAGGAATGCTTTGTAAAAAAAAATCTGGCTTTTTAAAACTTGTATAACCATACTACAGCACTGAAAGTTAACAAGAAGGCATCCAATGAAAAGTAAGTTTCCTTTCAGTTGCAAACCCCCAAGTTCCACTCACTAGAAATAATGGTATCTTACATACTTTTATGAATTTTTCCTGAGAAGCAAAAATTTAAATATAAGCAACCTTCCTTATATGTGCGTTTGCTATGTGACATGACTACATATCAATACATATAATCATACATCTTAAGTATAGAAGATCAGCACTGTTCTGAACCTTGATTATTTCTTTTTAGAATATTTTGGTGATATTTCTATATCAGGACAGCTAAACCACACCATTACATAGATGTATATATTTTACATTTGTTCTGAAACTGCAAAAATACCCTTGCATGAACATAAATGACTGCGTACATGTGAGAGTATATCTATAAATAAATTAATAGAAGTAGAATTCTGGATCAAATAGAATTTCAAATTTTTTAAATGTCACTAAATTGGCCTTATAGGTATTAAATGCACCTATACTTTTACCAACTGGGAAAGTACAAGACCCTGTACAACCTCACCATGATGACTTTAAATCCAACTTTTTCACCATTGTCTAGTCTGTTTTTAAATTGATATATGAAAGTTAAAACATGAGATAATTGGCAGTTCACCTCCAGCATTTAAAAACATTTCATGTATTTTCTCAACTATTTCTATCCTTCAGTCAAATATATTTCTATATCTAAATTATCAATTTTTTCTCATTGTCCTATATCACTTATTATAAATCATTATTTTCATATATATATTTATCATATTAATCATTATTCATAGCTAAATCCAAAATTTTAGAGAGAATTTCTGTACTGTAGTTCCTCTTTAGGTATATAAATATTTTCTTGATTCAATTTAAGGGAGAAAGAAGAAAAATGGAAGGGATGAAACAATTTGGGTTATAATAAATATATGCATGGAAATGTAATAATGAAGAGCCCTATATAGCTGTCCCCCAAAAACCAAAAATGTCTTTTTTAAAAAATGAAGGATGGAAGGTAAAACAGACCCTGTCTGGGGGTTGATACCAGTGGGAGGGAAGAAGATATAGGAAAGGATGTAGGAGGGTGAATATGGTGGAAATAATATGCACTGATGTATGAAAAGGGGAAATTGAGACCTTTTGATAACAATTCTAAGAAGTTGGGGAGGAGGCATAAAGGAGAATGATGGAGGGGGTGAATTTAACTAAAGTGGGTTGTAAATTTGTAAATGTCACAATGCACCCCCAATACAACAATAATATGGTAATAAAAATAAAGTAAAATTAAAAAAAATAAAAGTATAAACAACAACAAGTATTTAATAATGAAAAGTATATGTTGGTTTGCTTGAGACATATGGAGGAAAATTAAACATGCATATAATAAGAATATGAATAGCCCAAAAGTTGAAAAGCTTAAAAGATATTAACCATCCACCCATTGGATATCACAAGTCAGTGACATTTAAAAATTGAGCTTTTGTTTTGATTTTTGGGATATCTTCTTTCATAACCACATTATTGTAAAGCAGACTAAAATTAGAATTTTATTCTAACATTGGCCATTTTTATTAGTTTTCTATCATGACCCACAAAAATTTGCACCAAAAAGATCTGCTTAGACAACACCCATTTATTACCACAGTTTCTCTAGGTCTGAAGTCCCACATGACTTGCCTGAGATCTCTGCTTGGATTTTCTTCATACTGAAGTCCAATTGTTCCTGAATGTATTTTACCTGAAAAATAATGGGAAAATCGCAAACTTCTAAGTTCATTTATATGATTGGGAGAATTTGTTCCTTGTGGCTGTAGGATTTAGGTCCCTAATTTCACGCCTTCATCCAAGAAACCCTCACATCTTCTAGAAGACACCCACATTCTTCATTCCATGACCCCTTCTGTCTTCAAAGCCACCAGTGGCATATTGAATCCAACTGTGCTTCTAATTTCTCTGATTTGCTCTTCTGCTGGTATCCAAAGAATAATCTTTCCTTCTAAAGTCTCATTTGCTAGAATCAGAACCACCTAGACAACCACCGTATTTTAAGGTAAGTTGATGTGGTACTTTAATTACATTTGTAAAATTTTATCAATACTACGTACCTCAATGAATTTTTGGATAAAGAGCCAGGAACCTGGGAGCCATCTTTGAAATTCTGCTTACCACAATCTCCAAATACAAGTAGTATTAGCCCATGACTCCCTACAGATATGATCTTCCCTCCCCACCTTTTAGATCTTCCTAGAGACACAGAAAATATTGGTGGTCACAGTGATAATAACAGACGTTAGTAATATTTTATGTGGTTATTTTATTATATCTCTGAGTGGAATAAGTAGTTATTCATTTGTCATGTAACCATATGGACAATAAAACTCACAGTATCTCTGACTTCTCTAATTTTGTTCTGTTCATGAAGCATCAAATTGATTAGGTTTTAATTCATTTGTTATAGCTTAAGAAAATTAATTACAATAATTCTTAGAGAAATGCACTTATTTATAACAGATGTACATGCTTTTAGCCAAAACTTTCTTCTAGTGTTCTGTTGGATTGCATATTTGAGAAATATGGAGAAAACTAACATGAGGGGGAAGCATCTGCTAGATCTGATCTTACATACATTTTAATGAGAATAAATGATTAACACCACCAGTAAGTAATTTAGTAGCTCCAGAATGTCCATATAGTTATTGTGATGGCTTTGTATAAAGTTATCTAAAATATTAAAATATTATTTGGTATATAAGATAGAGCATAAGAGTGGTCCATACATAGAGTATAACTTTGAAGAGTATTGAATGTTGTTTTAAGCTTAGTCCCTCCTTACCTATACTGTTATAATAGCAAACAATTATCCAATCAAACTATGTGCCAGGAATCCTACTTAGGTGTTCAGAATTTATTCATTCACAACAACCTAAGAGTTATGGACACTATCCCAAATCATATCCAAAAAAAGGAACTTAACTTATCCTGAGTCAAGGGCTGACTCCTCAATCCTGTCATTTTACCCCACTGTTGTGCCCAAATATCACTGAACCCCTTGCCTTTTTCCTGTTTTGTTTTATAAGAAAATGGTGTACAGTCTGGACAGAGATGCAAAGATCATCATTGTCTTTTCTTTGAGACAAGGCCTTGTCTTAGCTGCTGAGTGCTGGGATTACAGTTGTGAACCATCACACCTAACTCAGTATTGTCTTTTTTGTATGTAAAAGTGACCTCCAAAGAATCAATGGCTTTCTTTCAAGTCACAAAAGAGGAACCATTTCTGGGGGTCAAAGTAGTCCCCCATACCTGGCCTCTAGAATATCAGCAGGAAGATGGATTGAGATCCTCGTGTCATGACTGTGAAAAGCAGCTTAGAGCAGGCAGACTAATTTATTTATTAAGCACAGGAGCAACAATAATTTTAGGAACCTATGACACTGTTTAATGTCTTTTAAAATAAAAAAGAGACTATAGTAATGAGAATAATATTCAATAATCAGTTTAATACACACTATATTCTTTTCAGCAACAAGCCACAAAATATTTCACTTTTAATATTTTCATTTTGTGGAGGAACAATGCCATGAAAGTCATAATAAGGCTATGCCAACAGAACATTACTGATATCAGATCCCCCTACAAATGGCATTAAATGCCTGCCTGTCCTCACAGCTTTCTCTGCCCACCATCATTACAAAATCAGGGGGATGATAGATGCACTATTATCAAAGATGATGGTGCTAGTTTGCATGAGCACTATGACTGCTTACTCAAAAGGCTACTTCTTAAAGGTTCTTCACTATGAGCTCTGGAAGGAAATGTGCTTACTCTGACCTTGGAAATGTGATGATGACATCTCAGCAATCCTTGCAACTGTACCATATTTAAATGGCTTCACACTCTAAATTTGCAGCTCTAATTTTAAATAAAACTGATCCCTGATCAAGCACAATATAATTTTTAATAATCCAACTTCTTTCTTTATTTGATTGCTGCATGTTTATTGTTCTCTAAATATTTCAGGTCATTTGCAAGAAAAAGACCTCATTGAATTTTATTTTCTGAGAATATGTTATACTTTAAGATTATTTGTAAGCAAAACAATTCCTACTTAGTCATTACTGAGTATACATATTTTTCAGACTACTATCTGTGGTGTTAATTCTCTGAAAATCTTGAGTTGCTACAGGATAAATTGTATCTTCAAAAGGTGGTGGCAAATAATCCCTATACATATACTGTTACAAGTGTAAAACTGACATCCATACTTGTCTTTAAACCAGCAGAAACTCTGTCTTTGTAATTATCATAAAAGTAAATTTCTCTTCTAAATTTGCTTAAAATGATTTGAGGATTCATTAATGGAGAAAATCACAATGATGTTCCCAGATGCACAATTTGTGAGAATCAAATGACTCCTTAACTTCTCAAATTATTAAGAGCTTGTAATGAGTAATGAGTCTTTACCTCACCTCTTAAAAGCTAGAAAAGCTTAATACTTTACTGTAGTTAGTCTCTGTGACCACAAGATGGTGCTGACCTTTTTAGTTTTAAATTCTTGTATGCAAATGAATGTCTTTGGTGTGAAAAAGACAAGTCTTTTCAACATGTGTTCTACTTATTTATTTATATTTACATTTGATAGCATAGAATTAGTTATGTAGATGTATCTACGCAATTACTTGTTGAATTTCATTTATCTGACAAAATATATCAGGTATAATCAACTTCTCTTAAGTTTATTTACATGCTTAATCAGCCAAGGTTTACTTTTGAAAGCCAAAAAACTCAAATTTAATAAATATATTCAATTCCACTGCATCAGAATAAATGGTATTAATATGGTCGATCCAGAATGGTTTAAAATGGAATTATAAAAACAGGTTTTTTTGAACAAGGTCTCTGCTGACTGAATTTTGAATGAGCTGTTACTGCCACCAAGTGTTAGAATTCTAGCACTAAGATTGCAATGTATTTTGTTTTTAGAAATACAACGCTGTGCACATATAAAATATAGCATAATTAATGTCATCAAAAATTATTTATTGGAATTTCAAAATGCCAATGATGACATTCAAGTTTTTAAAGTAAGGTAACTAGTGAAAATAAAAGGCATATTTTAGAAATGTTTTACTGGATTTTCTTCTTATGTAAGGCAAAGGTGGCCTCAATGACTTTCTGCCTTCCCATATTCATAACTTCCTTTCCCCACCTATTTACTTCTTTCAAGTCACAAAAGAGGAACAACTTCTGGGAGCCACTCCTATCGTGCTGGTGGGGGATCTGAATCCTGGTTCTAACCAACAGAATTAGCAAAGATGATATAGACAGCACAAATGCAGTACCCAAGGTTATGACACATAGATAATCACAAATGTATTGTATGTATTTGTATCTATATCTATAGCTCTCTGTATATATCCACATGTGTAAAAATATATGTATGGTATACAGATACCTACATATATATATATTTTTTCATCTTATTAGTAATAACTAGAGAGGTTCTCTTTGCTGGCTGAAATGAGCAGCCATGTTGAAGAAGCCTATAGCAAGGAACTGCGAGTGGTATTGAGGAACTAATGCTGCTTGCCCCTAGGACTGGTGGGAGGTCTTTAAGTTCTGAAGGTGGCTTCCAACCAACAGACAGCAAATGGCAGGATCCTCAGTCATAGAGCTACAGGTAAATGAGCTCTGCCAAAAACATGAATGATCTTGGAGTGGATTTCCCACATCTTGAGGATAGCCTGTGGAGATCCTGAGCTAAGGATGGGCTAAGCTGGACCTTAACACTCAGAAGCTGTCAGTTAACAAATGTGCTTTGTTATAAATAACGAAGTTTATGGTAGTTTGTTATACAAAATGAGAAAACAACTATAATCTATAACAACATGGTAAATTTATTTTAAAATTGAATCAGAATACATTTTACAATATTTAAAGAATCTAGATCAATTTAAAGTATGCATTTACACAGTCCTAAGTTGCACTTCTGACTTATATTTAACATACTCTGGAAGTAAATTGTCCTGGGTAGTTTAATGGTACATAAAAGATCTGTATTATAATCCCAATCTCTGAAAAAAAATTAAAAAATCATAAAGGACAATTAGCTCCTTCTCTTAAGAAGAGTAGGGTAAGAGCTAATGACTTTCGTAGACAGAGTAAGATAAGCTGATACGATTTGTATAAAAGGCACATCAAGTGAGCAAAAAGTAATGTCCTTAGCTATCTATAAATCATCTTTTTTAAAGCAAAAAGAAAATGGGAATTCACTACAGCAAAATGATCAATTTATAAAGTTTCCATGAAAATTCATACCGTTTGACACATATGTCCTTAGAAAAATAGAATTATTGCTGTGCTAGTTTGTGTTAATCAGAGCAGGGCTAGCGTAACTGTCAAAGGTGAGAGTCTGTGTAGAAGGGGACAATACTGGTGGACAAAAGGGACAGCATTTTGTACTTTGAGTAGAGAAGGCTTGTTTTCAGCAAACAACAGAGCAAGTGAAATTGAATGAAGCCTGTGGAGTCTACAGGTCTCAAGGCAAACTTTGGAGTCCTGACCCAAGAACTCCCACACTGTTCTCAATTTTCAGCCATGAATGCAAGCTTTACAAGTTTGAGGGCTTTTGCACATTTTTACTCCTCTGGCATTCAATGGACTGATGTTCCCAGGGAGCAATATTCTATTTTGTACAGTTCCATTCACAGAGGGAAAGAAAAAGAGGAAAATACTCTGGTAGGGTTTTCTCTAGGATCAAGTCTGGTTACAGTTCCTTGTTTCTTCAAAGTGGAGCAAGAAAAGGACACAAAAGTGCCTATTGTTGTATCAGGCACAGGGTTAGGTGTCTGCATACACTGTGCCACCTCCTTTAAAAGTCTTAGAGTAGATAAATATGATAATCATGCTAGTAAGTTACTTAGTATGTAGGGATACCTTGCTTAGTGCTCGTTTAATCCTTCTGACAACACTGTGAAAGACATACTATAACACACCCATACTGACGGGATGGATAAGACTTACAGAGATAACAAACACGAGTTGAAGTTTGAATCACGTTTATTTAAATCACAACCCATATGCTTAACCATGATATTTAAAGGCACGCAATATTTCAATATTTTTTTATGGTGAACGAACAAAAGGAAAGACATGATCCAAATATCTCTATATTTTGAAGAATAAGCCTATGGTATTCTTCCTGGTAATAATGTCTGTATAATCAAGGGACGTATGTATGGAATATTACAATTAGCAAAGTGCTAATTGTAATATACTCATCAAAAGAGTTTGAATTGAGGTGAGTTGAGATGTAGCAATGTCGTTAAGATCTTTTCTCTGTTGTTAAACAAGTTTAGCCTTAAAGACCAGCCCTGAAGTTCTTCAGCCCCACCTCAGACAAAACCACCTCTCAGTTCCCTAATCTGTGAAAAGCAGTAACCACTTCTCAAGGTAGACGTGAGGATTACGTGCCATGAACACACCTGTGCTCAGGAAGCACACGCAATAAATGTGGCCACGTTTCATGTCACGCTGAATTCTGACTCCGGGAATTAAAACAGTGGGCACCGGCTGTAAGGTAAGGAGTGGGGCTGAGATTTTCTATTGTAGACGTTTTTCTTCACCCCTGCCAGCCACAAAGGTATAGACTATATGTTTTTCGATATCTAAGTTCTCAGTCCACGCAGGTTCAGTTGAGGATCCATCTTCCAACCATCGTCCACCCCACCCCCACCTGGCTCCTGGGTTCAAACAAACGGCTTCGGCGTTGCCTAGGTTGGGCAGCACAGACCTCATCTTGGCACCTCTCCCCTCACCCCCTCAAAATCTGCGTCACAAGCCGCCTACGAATGTTCATGGAACCCCCACCTCGCACAGAGGGAGCACCATCTCGACCCTAATTGGCTGTCGTCCAGGGCAACCAAGGACGCAGTGGGCACGAGGGCCCCCTGCAGGTATTTAAAGGCCGCTGCTGCCAGCGCCACTTCAGTCCGGCCAGGACCGCGACGGTGAAGCACCCGGGTTGAGAGGGACCAACAAGGTAACGCGCAACCCCCGCCTCCCCAGTCCCCGGCCCGTGCCTCTGCTGAGGCGGGTGTGTGCGGGACCCGGGAGCGGCTCTCAGTGCGTGTCACCCACCAACACCTTCCTCCCCCACCATCTTACCCAGCCCCAGTCCCACCCAACCCGCTTGGGCAAGACAACCCGGGTGCGAAGAAGAAGCGAGTACGACGGAAGACGAGCAAGGGGAGAGGAAGGCGCTATCCCGGCGGGCAGGCACGTGGCGGTGTTTAGACACCGGTTGACGAGGCTCTTCAGACCGTCGGACCTGGCCAAACTTGACGACAGCTTCTGAGACGCTACCATTCACACCTCTTGGAGCTCCCTGAATCATGACCCAGACCCTCAATAAAAGGGAAGACCCTCTTAATCTGGGTGGTGGCCGGTCGTCCTCTGCCCCCTTACGCACCTGGTCATCCAACCATCGAAGGCGCCGGGGAGCTCCGATTTACAAGGGGCGACACCACTATGGCCCCAAGGCCGAGTATGAGCCGCCCAGGAAACAGCCCAAGCAACAGCACGGCCCGGGTCCTTGGTTCCAACCACCCCGACGGCCCTACTGGGCCCTGTACTCTAACTGGGGGCGCTGCGGCGGCGGGCCCTGGCACCCTCCTCTGGCGGGATTCCGGAGTCCGCTCTGCCCGGTGCAAATGATTCGGGTGTATGGTCTGCACCCTCTCTGTCTTTGCTGCTGCTCCTGCTGGCCTGGGCCCTGGAACCCCGGCTGGGCCAGGCCCCCCGGTAGAAAGAAGCGCTGGGGCCGCAGGGGTCGTGGCCTGCGCCGCGCCCCTCACCGCTCCTTCCCGAGGAGCCCGCCGGTAGATCTAAGCAAGCTGCTGCGTCCGGTCAACCTGTACGGGTGGCGGGCGCCTGGCATGAGAGCGCCGCGGAACACCACCCAGTTCATCATGAACCAGATCTACGAAGACATGCGGCAGCAAGAGAAGCTGGATCGCCAGCAGGAGGCGCTGCGGGCGCAGCAGGCCCAGGCCCGTGGCTCCACCTCCCCGCCAGGCTTCAGCGGCAATGGTGCGCCCCCTACCGGCGGCGAGGAAAATTCAGAGCTGCAGGGTACCCTGTACAACTTCCTGCAGGATCCCTTGCTAGCCTTCAGTCCTGCCCCAGTGGAGCAAAACCAGTCTCCCACCCCACAGCTGCTGGAGGAAGAGGAAGAGGAGAAAAATAATGAGTGTGACGAGGAGGTGTGCCATGGAAAGGAGGAGAGCGAGGAAGAGGAGGAGGAGGAGGAGGAGGAAGAAGAGGAAGAGGAGGAGGAAAATGGAGAGACAGAGGAGGAGGAAGAGGAGGAGGAGGTGGAAGAGGCTGACCATGAGGAGGAGGGGGCAGAAGATGAGGAAGTGTTGGAAGAGGAGGGCTTGGAAGAAGAAGGGCTGGAGGAGGAAGAGCAGAGAGAGGAAGAAAATCAGTTGCCTCTGGAAATGCCTTTATCAATGTTAGTAGGGGCAGAAGAAGAGAGGGAGAACTTTATAAACTATACTTACTTAAACTCGGAACAGATAATTCCCAAAGTGTCACAGGAAGCTCTATTTATGCTACAGGACCTTAACAATTAGACATCTGGAAAGGAACTGAGGAATGGGATGGAACTGATTTGAGGCTAAAATGAATTAGCAACTTATTAAAAACAACTCAGAAGTGAGTTCCATTAATAAACATATCGATGTAAACCCCTTCTTTGGCCATTATAAAATACTTAAACATTGGTGTGTTTGTTGTATGACTATGGGTGGGGGTAGGGGAGCCTGCAGATACAATTTTATTGGAAATGATTAAAGGCCAAATATTTTATTACTGCAGTTTGAATATTTTCATTTACTGTTTTCCCCTTCTAGACAATTAAGTTTTTTATGAAAAATTCGGGACAGGCTGAAAAAAAATCCAAATTTATATAACGTACCTACTTACTGAGCTTAGAATCAACAGATATTTTGACTATTACATCAGGAGCTATTGAATGTCTACCAGTGCTCTTATAACTGAAGCTATTTTAAAATGATTTTTCTACACAGTTTTTTTCCTTGTAGATTGTCCACCTTCAGAGTTCATTTTTCAGGGTTGTATTTTGGTAACCCTATTTTCAGTCTTTCGTGGCATCGCTCATTTATATTCCTTGTTCCACAGTGCTATGGATCTTCCTCAGAAGAGCATGAAGTTGCTTCTGTGGAACTGGTTATCTGCCATGGCCTCAACAATCCATAATCCATGCATGGAGAGGATTCCCCATGGTCAGAAGTCAACTTGCACATCTAGTTAAAATCCAAGGTAACTGCAAACAATGAAACATGGCTTAGATTTTGAAGCCTTGTTCCTGAATATTAATCCTTACATAAGTTCAGAAGAACTATAAAAATAGTTTTTGCAGAATGGATTTAAAAAGATGATTGATCTTTTGGGGGATGGAATATCTTATATTATTTCCCAGTTTGTCTTCTTTATGAAGGAGAGTAAAACAAAGACTTGTAAACATAAGCTTGTGTAAGCTAGTTTCTCATAATTTCTGAACAATTACCTATGAAGAATATAGCATTCAAAATAATACCTTTGGTTCAAACATTTTAGGAAGCATCAGCATTTCTTCCTGGACATTTAATTCTTCTTTCATGAAGAATTTGAAACTACCTTCTCCAAAATTACACTTTTTTGACAAGCTATACTTCTTAGTTTTAACCACAACTTAGTATTTATCAGTTGAAGAGAATATCTTACCTGGATATTTTCACTCACATATTCAAGAGTTATCTGACATTTTCATTCACATATCCAAGTGTAGTTCTGCTTTTAGGGTGATAAGATTAAGCTGTTAAATAACAAAGTAAATAAAATATTGAAGTATCCTGCTTCTTATTTGATACTCAAATACCAGAAATCTTTACAGCAGTACTTCAGTGTCCAACATGATGAACAGAAGAAAAATACTTCAAACATTGTTAAGAACTTCAAGATCACAGCCAACATTCCAAATTACAGCAGTGAATAGCCAAAATTTAATTATACTCTAAGAAAGCATTACTTTCTATAAGATGCAACTTCTGAATGATCTATCAAAAGTGGCTTAAACTGATAATCTTCCTAATACTGTCCTAATGTTTACATATCAAGAAGAAAGCAAGAATCCTGCTCCTGATACTGATCAGTAAAACCTCACAAGTCTTAACTCCTATATAATGTTCTCATAACACTTGAAATAATCACTAAAACAAACCTAACTATGTTTTTATTAAACCTGTTCATTTGGGTTTGAATTCACAGTTACATCTGGATAATTCTCAATTTCTTCTCATAAGAGATTATTCTTTTACATTTAAAAATTCAACCCACATTATCTCCATACATATGAGGCTTTACTCACTAATGAATGTAAGAGATAATAAATATGAGTTATGTTTCAGGAGTTTGCATTCTAGTCCATAGACCATTATCCAACATTACCAAATTTCTAAGAATCAAGCACTGATAAGGATATGGTGAATCAAAAAAATTGCTACTCTCACATTTTTTAAGTTTTAGTAGAAAGGACAGGCATTTACTGAAGAGTTAAACAAATTTGTTACTGCAGTTGTTCTGAAGGAACACTATGAAAGCAGAAACCACAGGGGAACCCAAGAGTGTGATGCTCAGGATTTCGACTGTGTGGGAAGAGAGAGGAGCACTGAGTGTAATGGTAAAGAGCTGGGATTAACTTGGTGACAGTGAGGAGCGATGAATGGAAATACTACAGTGTCCACAAGGAGCAGTCAATGAAAACTGAAAAAGGTAGGCAAAAACCATATTATCTGCTAATTCCTGAGCTACCCTTCTCTTTTGAAACAGACACCAGCAAAAATTGAAAAAGAAAACTGCTATTCATTGATGATTCTCTATTTGAGGTTGATTTTTTTATTATTTTATTAGGGAAAATGGCTGACAAGTCCTTGGTCTCACCAAAGGAACAATTCAGGGGTGGACACACAGATGACTCTTTAACAAGCAGATTTACTTAACAATTTATTAAACCAGAAGGCTCATAAAGCAATAATACAAACCCAGAGAAACTTAAGGGCAGGCAGCTTGACCATGCAGACCAATGTGCTGAACTCCCAGTCCTGGCACTTTTATACATAGGATTTAGTTATGCTAGTTATCATGATAAGTATATGTACATAATTATGGAGTTTTCCAAGAAATGGAAGGCATTTCCACAAACTAGGAAATGGGGAGTAGTTTATCTAATATGGTATGCTCAGAGCCAAGATGTCAATTGGAAGGGAGGTATATAATATCAACTACAATAAGATATAAATGAGGGTTCTGGCTAATCTCAAGAATTGAGAAAGTCCCTGTTGGGGTCATTGCTGAGGATGACTGGCCACAATTCTAAGAAGTAGCTTCAACTGTAGTCAACCACTACTCAAGGACAATGATGGAGCAGTATGTTTGGCAAAATATACTCAAGATGTGATGTTGCACTTATTCCCTAGATTCTTTGTATTGTTATTCACTTTCTGACTACCCCATATTTTTCATCTGTCAAGGAAAATAGACCCTTATATGTTTGTAAGGAGAAAAGGGTGAATGGTCTCCTCCTCTATAGCTGTTTTGAGCTGAAGATGCACATATCTGTGGGGTTCATTTTCCTTGCTAGCTAATTGGGTGAATTGGGGCCACTTAAATAATAAAAGATGGTGACAAGTTAATCCAAAGACTATACCTGTGGGGATCATCTTCCTTACTAGCTAATTGGGTGAATTGGGACTAGTTGAATAGTAAATGATGGTGACAGATTTGTTCAAAGACTAGGGCCTGATATCTGTTCCTCCAGAGAAAGTGATTAGAATCTCTCACAGACCATTAACTGTAAGTAGAGTTCCTTTAACTTGGAAGCTATGAGTGAGGCTAAGCACTTTAAAATGAGCAGACCCCAAATCAATGCTAGAAGTATTATGGTTAGGGGTTTCTGGAGCAGGAGGAGCCATCTGAGGCTGTTCCATGACAATCCCAGAGATCGCTGTCCTGTAGAAACCTATTTAGGTGAATTGTGTGATCTAGCAGATCTTTTATATTGTCTTGGACCATGCCAGATTTGCTAATATAATATAAACAGTCTTCCTGTATAAGTACCGCGCGCTAACCGATTGCGCCACTGGAGCCACTAAACAGTCTTCCTGGAGGAAGAGGCAAGTACCTCCTTGAGCTGCTGTAAGCATGTTGAGGGCTTGATGGTTCAGAAGGACAACTCCTGCCAAGGAGTCAATCTGGTTTTATAAAGCAGATAGAACTTCAACAGTTTCCTGGATGTAAAGGCTTAACTGTTTGAGAGACTAGAATATATCATTGATGTGAGATTGTTCCTTCCATTCCTGTAGAAATTCCCACTTTAATTACCAAAGCAACAAGGAAGAATATCAATCACGAACCTCAAGCTTGATGGTCAGAGGAAGGGAGAGAAGGTGTCTCCAAAGATCAGAGTAAGAGTAGACAAGTATGCCAAGGGAAAAGTTCCCAACCATTGGGGTAGAAGGGTTAAGTAGACATTATTTCCACAGAGAAATAAATCCCTTGGCCATAGGGAAGTGAGACAAAATGTTACAGTAAATGAAATTCTGAGAGTCATTACATCCAAGTTACCAGAGAAACTGGTGATAAAAGAATAGTTGCTGGCTGCCATAGTCACTCCTATTAGAGGGGACAGGCATGAGTGTGCAGGAAATGTAGCAGGTCCTACCAGTTTATAGAAAAGGGTCTTTGGAAGGGGATGCCAAAGTATTCACTCTTGGAAGCACTGAGGGCCAAGACAGTTGAATTAAACAAGTACCAATTCAGCATTGTTGGAACTTTGAATAGAAAAAGTAAAAAGTCACCTTTCTCAGTATCAGGATAAGGTAGAGGTGTCATGATGGTCTTTATTTAAGAGAGTAGCATTTCTTAGATCACTGTGATAGGTACCCTTCTAGCATGAAAGGAGGAAGGGATATACTGATGGTAAGTTGGGGATCTACTACTATTTTTCTAGAGAATTATTCTGCAAAAGATTTCTTTAAGAGCATGTGGTTTGATTTTAAGCAGAAAGGAAATTAAGCATTTCTGGTGCATGTTATCCTGGAATAGGTGACCCCAGTAACAGGTCAACATGAGGATTGAGGGACTTGAAGAATTTTATTCCAAATTTCTTGTGGCAATGCATTATATTCTGGGATACCCTGCCACATATTGGGACCAAATTAAAGTTTGGGATACCCTGAGGGAGGGGTTAGGGCCCAGCTCTGGGCCAGGACTTGAATGACCAGTTAGGTAGTCTCTAGGTGAGAAGCAACACGGATCCACAGTATGCATTAAATCATATCCCACTTAGGAAAGAGTGAACGTGTCAGACATGATGGAGTGAAGGATGCATAAGAGAAAAGATGGAGGTGATGATACACCAGAGAGTAATAAATCTTTTCATGATTTATAGAGTCTGATTGTTAGAATTGGAACTAGTGAAGTGATTAATGCCACAGGAGGGCAAATACAGGTGCATAAGGCAGCAGAAAAAGAATAACAATTATCCTTCAGAAGAATAAAAAATAAAACAAGATATATTTGCTTTTTTCATGTCATTTATCTATGGAGAATGTTGAGAGCTGCCTGCTAAAGAGTAGCTTAAGGTTCTTGGTCAGCTCATAGCTCCAGGAAGTTGTGTTTGTTCTCCTTAGGATTTGGCTCTGGAAAGTAAGGCTTGAGAAAAATGAATCCAACTATGGAGGTACCTCAATTTTAAAGCCATAAGAGTACTTAAAATTAAATGGTGTGTTCCATCCCAAATGGGATGCTGTCCCAAATGTTTGTCCTTGTGTAACCTGGCAGGGACTAGAACTCCAGATTGAGCTGGATATCTATGAAGGTTGGGGTCAGGAGCCGGCATAATCTGGTTGCTACATCATTATAATGCTTATTGTACCTGTCCTGGATAAGGCCAGCTCTTGGGTTTCTGGATCTATCAGGCAATCAGAATTCAGGAAATACCTTTCATAGGTTACTCTGAAGGGATGGAGATGAAGTGCAACCCTAGAGGCAATCTTTACCCCTAATAGGACAATGTAAAGCATCCTAAACCAACATTCTGAGGTTTCCTGGCATTAAGTGTTTGGCTCATTTCACCTTCCCTGAAGACTGGAGCTTCCAGGGTGACTGTAAACAGTAAGTGATCCCAAGCACTTGGGCCACTGACTTGGGGATCTTAGATATAAAGACAGGCTCATTATCACTTTTTAGGGCCCTTGGTAGCACAAACCTAGGTATACTTTCTTTGAGTAAGCATTTAGCCACCTCTGTAGCCTTTTCAGTGTGGGCTGGGAAAATTTCAACTCACCTTGTAAAGGTGGCAATGAAGAACAAAAGATATTTACATCCTTCACAAGGAGGGTCCTGAATAAGGCCTAGCTGCCAAGTTTCTCCTGGAAAAGTCTCTCCCCTTGAAAGGATGTATCAAAGAGGTAGGCTTGCTTAATTGGCTTTGTGATGCAGGCCACAGATGTGAGTTACCCATTTAATTGTGTCATGTGCACTAGACAAGAATCTTCTGGTCATCTGACATAGTACCTCTTGGTCTAGATGACAGAGTGATGAAGTCCTTTAATGAACTTCCACTGAAGGACTAGAGGAAGTAAGATAGTCAGTACCTTTTCCACTACCCAGAAAAATTTATGATTAATCTTGTTTTAAAGTCTGATCGTGCTCCTGAGTGGAATATACAGGTGTCATTTCTTTGCTCTCAAGTTTTGGTGAGAGAGATGCTATCTTAGAGACTTCATCTGCCACAATATTCCTTTGTGGTACTTCTAAGTTATCCCTCTGGTGACAACCACTTCTTTGAGCTCCTGAAGTGGCTGGAGCAACTTCACAATTTCAGATCCATATTTACTAGAAGATTTTTCAAGTTAAAAATCCTTGTTCCTTCCAGAGGGTTTCATGTAACACTAGGAAGGACATTTAGAGTCAGAATAAACTTTTGTCATTTTGGGAGTCTGGGTAAGGGCCTTCTGCCTCTGGGCAGAACTTCCTGCTGGCAAAGGTCTCATCACCATGTAGGCTTTGGTGGACAGTGGTCCAGAGTGAAAAAGAAAAGGCCTCCATATTGATAAGGAAACAAGTGAGCTTATTGGACATGTCTGTGGTCACTCAGGGCTCTTCCCCTCTGACATGGATGGTTGTAAAAGGTTTTCACAGGGTCCTTGGCAGCTTCAGTGAACATGACCATCAATGCTCTTAAGATTGAATCCCAGCACCATTTAAAGCTGGAGACAATCCCATTTCTAGCACCCCTTTTGTTTATAGATAGGGTGAGACAGGGTGTTTTTGGAGATTGTTGCCCTTGTGGACACTCTCAGCTCTAGTCCTGCTTGTTGGCAGTTGTAGCAAGTACCTCTTCCATGTGTCTTCTGTGGGGGTCTATTCTCATGACCCTGGAAGTATCAAAGTATCCTGAAGGGCTGCCAAAAATCAGGCTTACATTTGAGGCTTTCATTTTTCCCTTTCCTTCTGTTTCTACTCTTCCACCTTGCCCTTGTTATTAAAAACAAGGAAGGTAGTCTCCAGCAGTAGGTTAGGAGGGTCCTGGGAACTTTTGAAACCTTTGGCTTGTATCAGGAGCAGACTGAGTAATCAAGTGGGTTCCCAGAACCCACTTTACTTTTTACTTCCAGGGAATAAAGATCTATATTAGTATATTTTCTAAGGGTCTCTATAAGCTTATCCTTAAAGAGAGCTATGTTTTCATTAAGCCTCTTATTTACTCCTTTTTACCCAGTCAAGGTTAACCTGTTTGTTGGCACAACTCTTACTCTCCTAGAGGTCCTGGATCATTGTTAAAATACCTGGAATCCCCTGGTCTATAGCCATCTTAGTGCCTTGATTTAACTGGTAATTCCAGGGAAGCTCAGTGTTTGGTACTACATCTACTCCTAAGGGAAAAGAGCCATGGACATCAGCAAACTGCTGGGCAGTGTTCCATATGTGTTGCTTCTCATCAGAAGAGCAATGGTGGAAGAGGAGCACAAATAAGTCCTTCACAGCTGAAATCAAAGGTAACAACTATAAGTCCCTGAACTCCAGCATAAGGCAATTGAATCCTCAAAGAACAAGCATAGTTTCTCTCTACATTATTAAAGATTCCCCATTGTGAAGGAAACATAGCCTCAAAAAACACTATTACCTCCAGCTGTCACCTCTTGGAGGGGGCACATCAAGGATTTAGGAAGCAGTTTTGCTGCAGCAGGTAAGTTGTCTTGCTCAGGGAAAGTTGGATAGATAGGAGCAGATGGTGGAGTCTTAGATGGAGATATGTCTTCCGATTTGGGGACTCCAACAGGGGCTACACCTTCTCCCTTTGGAATCCCAGCAGGAGTTGTGTGCTTTCCCTTCTTGAAATTGAATTGGGGCTGTAAATGGATTCTAGGTTTTTTCGGACAGGGTCAAGTACTATCCATTTGCACAGGCTTGATATACATCTGGTTTATCTCTTAATTCCATCAAGATCTGGATATAAGGGATCTCTGACCATTTCCCCTGTCTTCTACAGAACAAATCAAGTTGGAGGATGGTATTGAATTTAAACTTCCATTTTGGGGCCAGATTTCTCCATTCTCCAATTTGTATTGAGACCAAGAAACATTTATAAACATGGATTAGGGCCTTCCTTTCATGAGAAGCAAGAAACTGCTGCTTCCAGTGACCAAGAATGCATCCCAAGGAGG
Source organism: Castor canadensis (assembly GCF_047511655.1). Classification (NCBI taxonomy): domain Eukaryota; kingdom Metazoa; phylum Chordata; class Mammalia; order Rodentia; family Castoridae; genus Castor; species Castor canadensis. The sequence continues at coordinate 129,129,240 of NC_133393.1, read as the reverse complement.
AGTGAATTGGTCTGTAAAAGACAAAACAGAGAACAGGAAGGTAGTAAAGGAGACTCATGTTATGAGCAAGCAAAGGAGTCTGGCATCCCATCCCCCTTTAGTGGTTCTGTCAGGAGAATGACCTTTGACTCAGCTGACTCCATTGCCCTGGAGTCCATACTCCAACCTGGTGATGGTCACCCTAGGTGTGGAGTTCCCTAGATTAGTGTTCCTCTAAATCTACAATCTTATATGGTCTCAGGTTCTCCTTTGGAAACTCATATCTGCTAGTTAAAACAGGACAGTACTGCTAAGGAAGGGCTCGGACCTCCAAGGATACAGGTTAATCAGTAAACCTGAACTACCAGGAGCTCATATAAGTCCACATTAGGCCAACTGGAATGGTGCTACATTTTTTGTATGATAGTAAGGGACTACATGATATACAAGACGGAAAGATTTGCTCTTTCAATAGCAAGTAGAGTGGTTGGAAGAAAGTACTCAATGTCCAGTGCAAATTAGGTACTGCCTTGCCTAGAAATATCTAATTGCTGCATGACAAAAATAATCAGTTTCTTTCCCCACTACCAAGGAAACAGTAACAAAATAGGAATATGATGAACACGCTGATGCAGGACAGGGTGCACTGAGACACACTAGAGGACTTAAGTCAGGGAATAGAGAGATCAAAACCTGGCAGAAAATCCTAACAAGGGAGAAGCCACAGGGATTTAGCATGGATATTTTCATAGGGTTCTCTGCTCTTGCATGTAGATTTACTTGCAGAGGGTTGGAGGTCCAATTCTTGCTCGTTTTGCTTCTGAATCTCATATCTTGTTATGGGGTCATCAAGTGGAGGTCGTTCTAATGACATTTAAATGCCTGACCATGCCTTTTGTGTGTGGAAGTTTGGCTTTGATCTCAGAAGTAAGATATTAAAAGCAGGAATTTCAATATCAACTTAGCAAAGCAAAGACAACTTTTTTTTTAATGTTTTATTATTCATATGTGCATACAAGGCTTGGGTCGTTTCTCCCCTCGTCCCCACCCCCTCCCTTACCACCCACTCCACCTCCTCCCTCTTTCCCCCACCCCCTCAATACCCAGCAGAAACTATTTTGCCCTTATCTCTAATTTTGTTGAAGAGAGAATATAAGCAATAATAGGAAGGAACAAGTGTTTTTGCTGGTTGAGATAAGGATAACCAAACAGGCAGTTGACTCACATTAATTTCCTGTGCATGTGTGTTACCTTCTAGGTTAATTCTTTTTGATCGAACCTTTTCTCTAGTTCCTGGTCCTTTTCCTATTGGTCTGAGTTGATTTTAAGGTATCTGTTTTAGTTTCTCTGCGTTAAGAGCAACAAATGCTAGCTAATTTTTTAGGAGAACATTATTCTGAATGAGGTTAGCCTGGCCCAAAAGACCAAAAATCATATGTTCTCCTTCATATGCGGACATTAGATCAAGGGCAAACACAACAAGGGGATTGGACTTTGAGCACATGATAAAAGGGAGAGCACACAAGGGAGGGGTAAGGATAGGTAAGACACCTAAAAGACAACTTTTTAAAAATGAGCTTACCAGTACTTTGGAAAGGCAGTTACTTCTGCTGGATTTATGTCTCCTCAAATGCATCCTGCCATGGTCACCAAGATGTCAGGAGAGATGGATGGCATATTCTTGATCTCACTGAAGAAAGAATTCAGGGTGGACACATAGAGGAGTCTAACATCTTTATTCAACCTGTTAATATGAAAATGATTATTATTTAGGTTAATATGAAATGATTAAGCCATGTTGAAGAATGGAGGGCTTGATATCCAAGTATACCCATCCTACATTTTTCATATGTAGATGATGTAGTGAACCTGCTGGGGTTGGTGGCTCAGCATTGTCAAATCACCCTAGTTTTAACTTCCATTGGGAACCTCTGCACAGCTTTTTTGGGACAACCTGATGACGACTTAGTTGTCTCTCCAGTGTTAGCATGGCTTAGAATAGACTCTAAATCTACCTACAAAACTCGCTAGGATCCCTAAACCTCCATATCCTGAACAACTACTCAGAACAATTAAACCTGTCATGATCCAACGACCTGCTGTGGTTAGCATGCATAATAGCATTTATAGTCAAAATACCATTATATGGTCTACACCTATGACTGCCTAAAGCCCATGTTGAAGCACCCATTGCCGGCTCCATGGTACTAGCAGCAGTCCTACTAAAACTAGGAGGATACGGCATAATACGAATTACCATCCTTCTATCACCCATCACAAACCACATGATATACCCATTTATACTACTATCCCTATGAGGAATAGTAATAACCAGCTCAATCTGCCTACGACAAACAGACCTAAAATCCTTAATTGCATACTCATCAGTCAGCCACATAGCACTAGTGATCGTCGCTATCTTAATTCAATCTCCATGGAGTTTCATAGGAGCTACAGCACTAATAGTAGCCCACGGTCTAACCTCATCAGTCTTATTCTGCCTAGCAAACACGAACTACGAACGAGTACACAGCCGAACCATACTCCTAACCCGAGGCCTTCAAACAATACTCCCATTAATAGCCCTATGATGACTCACAGCAAGCCTAACCAACCTCGCACTGCCCCCAACAATCAACCTAATTGGAGAACTAATAATTATTACCTCCTCATTTTCATGATCCAACTTCACCATCCTCCTCATAGGAATCAATACCCTGATCACAGCCCTATACACCTTGTATATATTAACCACCACCCAACGAGGCAAGCCTACTTATCACATAAACAACATCCACCCGTCATTCACACGAGAAAACTCCCTAGTTTTCCTCCACCTGCTCCCCCTACTCCTACTCTCTTTAAATCCAAAGATTATCCTCGGCACAATATTCTGTAAATATAGTTTAACAAAAACACTAGATTGTGAATCTAGAGTCAGAAAATAAAACTTTCTTATTTACCAAGAAAGTATGCAAGAACTGCTAACTCATGCCACCATACCTAAAAATATGGCTTTCTTACTTTTAAAGGATGGCAGTTATCCATTGGTCTTAGGAACCAAAAAATTGGTGCAACTCCAAATAAAAGTAATAAACATACTAGCTTTGTCCATAATCATAACATTTATTATCCTCATATACCCCATCCTAATATCACTAACAGACTTTTACAAAAACAAAAGCTACTCTGAACACACCAAAACCTCAGTAAAACTAGCATTCATTACCAGCACAATCCCCATAATCATGTTCATTCACTTAGGCAACGAAACCATTGTATCCAACTGACACTGACTTACTATCCATACCACAAAACTCTCACTCAGCCTCAAACTAGACTATTTCTCACTACTCTTCGTACCAGTGGCCCTATTTGTAACATGATCTATCATAGAATTCTCCCTATGATACATGCACTCCGACCCCAACATTAACCAATTCCTCAAATACCTACTATTTTTTCTTATCACCATATTAATTCTAGTCACAGCAAATAACCTATTTCAGCTATTCATCGGATGAGAAGGAGTCGGAATCATATCATTCCTCCTCATTGGATGATGATACGGACGCACTGACGCCAACACCTCAGCACTACAAGCAATCTTGTACAATCGAATCGGAGACATCGGATTCATCCTATCAATAGCATGATTCCTAGCCTACTCCAACTCATGAGACCTCCAACAACTATTCATAGACCCTAAAATAACAACAATCCCCCTACTAGGCCTACTACTAGCCGCCACCGGAAAATCAGCCCAATTCGGACTCCACCCATGACTCCCTTCAGCCATAGAAGGCCCCACACCAGTATCAGCTCTACTCCACTCAAGCACAATAGTTGTGGCAGGAATCTTTCTCCTAATCCGATTTCACCCCCTCCTAGAGACCAATAAACTAATTATATCAACCATACTATGCCTAGGAGCTATCACAACCCTCTTCACAGCAATCTGCGCCTTGACACAAAACGACATCAAAAAAATCATCGCATTCTCAACCTCCAGCCAATTAGGCCTTATAATAGTCACCCTAGGAATCAACCAACCCTACCTGTCATTCCTCCACATTTGCAATCATGCATTCTTCAAGGCAATATTATTTATATGCTCAGGGTCCATTATCCACAGCCTCAACGACGAACAAGACATCCGTAAAATAGGAGGACTAGCCAAAGCAATACCATTTACAACTTCCTCCCTGGTAGTAGGAAGTCTCGCACTCACAGGCATGCCTTTCCTAACAGGGTTCTACTCAAAAGACCTTATCATTGAATCCGCCAACACGTCGTATACCAACGCCTGAGCCCTACTAATCACACTCATTGCAACCTCCCTTACAGCTGTATACAGCACACGAATTATCTTCTTCGCCCTACTAGGGCAACCCCGATTTCACCCACTCATCAACATCAATGAAAACAACCCACAACTAACAAACTCTATCAAGCGATTACTAGTAGGAAGCATTTTCGCTGGCTTCATTATCTCAAACAACATCATTCCCATAAACAACCCCACATTAACCATACCCCTATACCTAAAATTAATAGCCCTGGCAATCACCATATTAGGCTTCACCATCGCAATAGAACTAAATAACATAACCTACAACCTAAAACTAAACCTAACCTCCAATACCAACTCATTCTCCACAATACTAGGATTCTTTCCAGCCATCATACACCGAACTTCACCCAAACACACACTAATACTCAGCCAAAAAACAGCGTCAACCCTCCTAGATACAACATGAACAGAAAAAATCACACCCAAACTGCTAGCTCACGTACAAATTAAAGCCTAGGTAGATTTTGTAGGTTTTAGAGGTAAATAAGCACTTAAAGAAAAGAAGCTCATTCTTCTCAATGTCATTTCAAAGGCTGACGGAGTGGACACAGTGATAGAGGCCACTTAAGCATTTCTTTCAGGAATGGATCTATTATTGTATCAAGTGTTTAGAAGGCCTAGGTTTGATACACATCCTTGCTGTCTGTTCTGGGGTATCTTTTTTAATAGGATATGGTTCTGGTGTTATCCACTTCTTGTGACAGCATTTTTTTACTTGTCTTCATTATACAGTCTCCACAGTAACTTGGAGTTTTTTTCTGTGAAAATATTAGCACTCTAAAGATGGCAAATGAACCTGAAATTTAGAGATCAACTTTTAGCTCTGAGTATGATTTCATAAAATTGTATAATAACTATATGTAAAAAAGACACTATTTCCAATATTTAGCTCCATTAAAATAAACACAAGAACCAACCAGTCTCTTGCCAATTATACCAACTTTATGAATTTGACAAATAAATGATACAAACAACAACTTATAGTAATCTTGGGGCAAGGGAGTAGATGTGACTAAGAAAATATCTTTCTTAAATATAATTTGGATTTTAGCAGCATGACCAAATGATACATGCAGCTATGTTCTTTGTATCAGTTTCATGGTAATGTAAAACAACAAAAAATGACTTTTATAACTTTGGGATCGCTTTGGCCTTAATTATCTGCATATTTGAAAACCAAACCAGAATGCAGCTATGTCTTAGTTTTAGATAATTAGAGGAACACAGTTTAACAAAAATGGCTAGCTAATAGAATCAAGAAGAAGGATTTGGGCATGTGGTGGAAGGCCTGGATATTTATCGATTAATACTTGGTGTGTTTTTATTTCAATCTACACATATTTGGTGAGAAAAATATGCAAGTAAGATAAAATTGATCTAATTTTTGTTACTTCTCATTTATAATTAAAGTAAATTCAAATGTTTATTTTAGAAAAAATACAAAAATTTATAAGTAACATTTTCTGGTAGTACTGGGATTTGAATTCAGGGCCTCCAACTAAGCAGGTATTCTACCACTTGAGCCAAGTTCCCAGCCCCAAGAACTTGTAGATAATTTTATAGATGTGTAATATTAACTGGATACTATTCATAACATTACTACTACTTTGTAGAAAATTCTGTTATATGTTATACTTAATGGTGAGACCATTATAAATTCACAAATGACAGTGATATTAAATATCTGCCACAAAAATCTGTTTACAACACTTAAAGCCAACAGAACATAAAGCTCAGGTTTCAAAAAGCATTTGAGCATGTACAAGGTTCTTAACACATATTATCACTTTTAAACATGTAACCACGCCGAGAACTAATGCTATATTTTCCTTTTACAGATTCAGTAAGTGAAATTCAAAGGAAATTACTTCAGAACCCAAGTTGTCTATTTTTAGCTCAAAGTTGTAAGCCCACTGTGTTACTTGAACAGATCTCCCAAAAGTCTTATGTAAAACACCTATATAGAAACAAAATTTAAATTTGACCTGTGTTCCCAAAAGCTAGAAAAAAATTATAGTCCCTTCAATTCCAGATTGATCAAATAAGCACCTGGCGAAGAGGTATTGAGATCTCTTTCTCAGATATAATTCATGCTCACACACACAGATTTTAAGTGTGGTATGCAAGGTTGATTCTCCTTTCAAGGCCGCTGGGCTGGGATCAGTTGTACTAGAATAGTACTTTTGATGTGGCCAAGAGGAGTTGAAGGTGATTTACTTAGAATATATAGGACATGGAAGGATATTTTTGAATGTGTTTCTATGCAATGTATAATGCACAATAATATCAGGTAATTGTTCTACTCCTACGGGCAGGGAAGGAATATTTGAGACAATTTTTTTTCTTGAAACAAACTACATTTAAATACTTTTCCTGCAATGCCTCAAATGAAGCATGCTTTCACTTCACAATATATTCAGTCAAGAGGAATATAGAATTTAAATAGATAGAAGTATAAACATTTATAGATGTATAAGTGCAGGCACATAGCAGAATTCCTCCAACAGAAAAATCTGTCTATTGACAGAACAACAGTGTTCTGTAGCTATGAATACCAGCTTCTACTTACTTGTGATTCGAAGGCTCTAGTCCATTTTAGCAACTTGCTATAAGGTCATATCTTTACTGCAGATGGTACAGTTCTTAGTGAATTCACATTAATATGACAAGCTGATTTTCAGCATATAGAATATGGATGAATTTCTCCCTCTGATTTCCAACCGTTCATATGTTATTGTAAATTTTAAAAGTACAAATAACTTTAAGTCAAAGACTTTTGTCAACTTTTTGTGTTGAAAAGTCATCAACTCAAATCTACCTTTCCTGACATTTTATGCAAACATTATCCAAAAATAGATATGGTCTTATTTTCAGCAGCAAGTTCAGGTTTTAAAGTTTCTAAAAATGGGTCTCTGAAGATCAATTGGTCCCAGTTTTTCTCTATAAGAAAAATAAAGGTGATATATTTTAAGAACAAGAGGAACTTGGAGGTATTTGAGCTACTTTTTGGTGAAGCATCAGTAATTATTTACACCGGTGCCTCTGTTACATGGGTAACACCCACCATCTTGCAAATACTTCTTTCTAAATCTTTTCTTTACTTGGATGTTGATTTTAAAATAAGACACTAATTCCAAGCTATAAACACCTACTTCTCTGCATCTGGGTTCAGCTTTATATCACCATGTCACACTATTCAGTTTATGCTACATAAATTCAATACGGTGATTTTAAGAAATAAATGCAGTGCAGTACTTAAGAGAGCTTATTACCAAGAAGTGTAACAAAAATGTAATGATTATTGTCATGTTCTTTCACCTTTTCATTTTGTTCAAATTATATTGATGATATTTTATCCCAGTAAAGTGGTTTGAGTACATTTTTAACATCTGAATAGAGATCTATCTCTTTAAAAATTTTTGGTTGACACAAATTGGCACTTAGAGTTATAATTTAAGCTCTTAATGTTGACAACTTCTGAAGTTTTCACTTATCATTTAAAATTTTTATGATTGATAATTGGTTATCAACTATTATTGAGTATTCTCTCCTTTGATCATATTTAGATTTTCAGCATGACACTTTTGGTCCAAGAAATGTAAAGCATCTAACTTGTATTAATTTATCATTTCTTACAATTAAATTATTTCATATGAAATTTACCATTAAATATATTACCAAAACCAAAATTTTAATTTTAGGCTTTTTTTGGTTATTTTTTATTAGTTCTAGAATGTCCTTGTCAAAGTTACTCTTATAATTGCAAATAGAATATTTAATGTTTTCCTCTCTTATTAAACACTGTTGTGATTTTCACACTATTTCCTGTACAAATATTTAAATAGTAAACAAAGGTAGTAAAATTAGCTTCTTTTCTGTTATTTACTCACTATTTTAACCTTCTTATGTGGAATTTATGTTCTACAACTTAATATGTAGGTGCCACCTAGTGGCCAATGCAAACATTTAAATGTGAACTAATCATGTTCCAGTTATATTTACAGCTGCATTTTTTTGTGACATTCTAATACATTATTATACACAAAGATGTTGTGATGGTGTTGGCACAAAGCACTATAGAAGATGTATTATTTATTTGAATGTATTGCCATATGACTTCCTATTTAATAAGTAGGGCTTTCTTTGACCCTAAAGACTAAATCATACAAGGAAAATACAGGCCTCCAAAAGTCCTTGGGTTTCTGTGGATTATTATTATATGCAGTTATATTTTTTCTGTGAATTACATTTTATCAAAAATTCCCACAATCTATTGAGTCCACTCGACATTACCACCACTAATTAACATTAGCAGTGTGCACTGAAAGTATATTGGCTTTGCTTTTAATAGTGACAGTACAGAAGACAATTAACAAATTTGTGATTTATATGCTTAAATTTTAAATACAAATTGCTAAACTAAATAATGCTAACATGTTAATCCTGGGAAATAAAAATGAATGTATGTGTTCATTGGCCTAGTTTTAAGAGCAGGACATGTGATAGTCACCTCCTGGGACTTGAGCATCATTTAATAAATTAATGATCATAGCCATTTATTAGAGCAACAACCTATTAGAGAAAGAAACAAACCTGCTTGTTTGCTCATCTGACACCTAGAAGATAATTAATATCTTTGTTATTGACCTGTTTCCAACTCTTTCCAGCTGTTTAGCTATTGCTATGAGAACATAAATCAGTGTTAAAGATAGGCCTACTGTGAGAGGCAGTTTCTTTATTTAAAGCTTCATTAGTAATGCATTCACCAGTTGCACCAGAGTACCTCTCAAAAGAGTGGATACTCCTGCTTTCTACTTTCTTAACACTTCACTTTATGGATATTATCATTATCCTTTTTAAATTACACTTAGCTGGCTGTGATTTTCTTCTGCCTAGAAATGTCTGGACACCAAGGGATGGTTTATCTCTATTTCAGTGTAGAGTTGTGCACTTAAGGAGCCCATGATAATGTTAAAATATTTATGAAAAATGAATAAAATAAAAACAAATTCATGAAATGAATGATGATTATTAGGTAGTTCTAATAGATGGGCATAGTGACTCATTCCCACGTGTACTAAAAACCACTCTAAGTACTGAGCACAGGGAAGAGTGAGCAGGGAGCCAACCACACCTCATGTATTCTCAAGTCTCTTGTATAATAGGTCTTTGAGAATAGACAGATCATCATAGGAACAGAACACAAAATTCCTTAATGTGACAAACAAATCTTGGCTCCACAGTCAGTGATTATTGGACCACAGAACTACCATGAAAATGAACCACCTTGAAAATGCTAAAGGCAGTGTTCTTCCCTTGAAATTGCACCTAAAAGTACATTTTAAGATTATTGTCTCAGCTGGGCACCGGTAGCTTATGCCTACAAACCTAGCTACTCAGGAGGCAAAAATCAGGAGAATCATGGTTGAAGCCAATCTGGGCAAATAGTTCCTGAGATCTTATCTAGAAAAGACCCAGCACACAAAAAAAAGGCTGGTGGAGTAGCTCAAATGGTAGCACACTTGCCTAGCAAGAGTTCAAACCCCAGTACCACTAAAAAGAAAAAAAAATTATTATCTCTACAATTTAAAACCCTTGGTTGCAAAATTTAAAATAGCCAACACTTATTTCACTCTGTGTTCGCCTTTACAGAATCTTACCCTGTACTGAATCTTACCCTGTGCCAAATTTTAGTTAACGAGTGAAAAAGTCGTGACTAATAACTATTGAGTAATTGGCCAAGGTTCCATAGCTCATAAGTGTTGGATTGGAAGCCACTTAGTCTGTTTCCTTAAATCATTAACGTCTCTCTGAAATGGAGGAAAGTAAGATAAAATGATAGGTTAGTGCAGATTATTCAGGGACATAACGTTGAGCCAATATCTACAGCCTAACTTCTGTAGTCTTCTGCATATTGTAACGTCATTCTGGAAAATGCTGAGTCTCACTAATTGATGTCCAAAGGCTGTGTGATAAATTATTTATAGGATGAGAGGTTTTAAAGAGAGAGGAGAAGCAGAGTGCAAAACTGTCCCAAACACATGATTAGAGCAGTTTCCCGGCCCTTTCCTATTCCTTCTAAGGTGAAAGTATAAAGCTGACTCTAATCACAGAATTCTTAATTGTTCTAAATTAGGAATCAGTTGTCACTAATGGAAATAGATGGAAGTAGGAAATTGCTGGCTACTGTTAGGAGAAGAACAAAAGGGTTGTCACATGGCAGTCATAGTAAGAAAAATAAAATGCAGCATTAAAAAATAAAAGTAGTATCCATCATGAGAAGTCAGAAGAATGATATAATACTCAAAAGTGTAAAAGATGAGAGTTCAGTCATGAGGAAAGTATTGGTCATTACACAGTGGGGGAGAATCTAGGTAGAGGTGGAGGGGCAGGAAATGAAGCTAAACAGAAATTGGCAATTACACTCAGAGGTAATAAGACTTAGAGGCAAATAAGATAATACTTCATAAAATATAACTTCTATGCCGCCAAGGTTACCATCAAACCTAGCCTTAAGTATGGGGGAAAGAGTGGGATTTAAATTTTGCATACCATAAAACCCTCTTTTCTTCAAAGTAGCTTTACACAATGGCTTGTTCTTGTTCTTTCTTTGTTTGAGATAAGTCTTTTTAAAATAATAAATGAACTACATGCTTCTACATTTTTCAAGAGCAAGATGACAATTGATGCCCAATGAAAAAGCTACAATGGATTAATTTATCCAGTTTAGCAAAGTTGCTGACTTAGAGGAAATGAGGGTCCATAGAAAATAACAAGGTAAAATTGGATAGGGCTTCTAATGCAGTGATCGGCTGAATAGAGGCTACAGGAAAGGAGATGGGGCCTCTCAAAGAAAGGAGATGGTTTCCTTTACATAACATATGCGGATCTGGTGGGATTTGGCTAAAATCCATGATTCCAAGTATGTTGCATGATGCACAGTTTTTCAGCTTTTAGGGTGTGTTATTAGACATTTTTATATAAAAGCTATAGAGCACTAAAGTTTACACTTACACTGCAGCTCCATCTGTCTTGTTCACTGAAGACAATCAGTACTTTTTGAATTTAGCATAATTTAGGAGTATTATATGCATGCAGCCATGTACTTTAAATAATTTTTCCAGACCATAATCAATTGTCAAGTTTATTTATCCAGGTCCATAAGCTCATCTCAATTAATGTAAGAACCTTTTTTATTCCATGACCAAATCTACCAAAGTTATGTATGTATGCATACACATATAGTTGTGTGAGCACAAATGTGTATTTGTATGTACTCAAATACATGCATAGCATATATACATAATTTTATGTAACAAAACAGTTACTATTGGCATAACACTAAGTTTTGACTATCTGTGGAATGATTATGATAGTAATTAGCTCTAAAAGGGTACTGAAAATAGTTATATTTATCTTTGCCTATAAATATTATTTATTCCTTCTACAGTAGAATTACTTCTAGGTTATTTTATATTTTTGCAGGAGGGTAGTACATTTCATGAACATATACTTAATGTAGGGTCCAGGCCTAATTCTGGAAGCCATGTATTCATCCACCTACTCGAGTGCTGTGTCCCCACTAAATGTTAGGCATTATTCTAAGTGCTATAGATACCGCTAAGGGTTATACTCAAAATATTATTCAAAATATAATAGAGAATATAACATACTGTTGTGTGAATGACAGTTGATTACAATATTGTCCAAATAACCCCTCAGAAATAACTGCACATGAACCATCAGCTCTGCCAAAGGGGCTTGCCATAAAGTGGGGAAGATTGATGATCCACAGGCAGCCATAAAATAGTATAATAAGTGATGTAATAAGTTATTATACTATTCACACCATGTTTTTCTCTTGTTCCTGTACTCATCCTACAATTCTCCAAATTCTTAATCATTCTATCATTTGATTTTGCCACATCCGTCATCTATTATTCTCATTTCTTCTTGGCTATCTGATCTCTTCAGTAGTAGGAGGACTTCTATATCATTGCTTCTTTAAAAGGTTCTAAAATATTAATAAAGATTGTGTCTAAGTAATGGAATCTAGACACACTAGAGAAAAGGAAGGCACCCCATCAGTTTTAATACCTTTTATTTCATACCACAATCAAAATAGTAAACATTATCAGAAGAAAAATTGACAGCCTGAATATAAGTGGTAGAAATTTACTGAGTTCATTCTCCACCCTATCAGGTAATGCCAATAAAAAGTCATAATCCAGAGGTACCTAATTAACCAAAAAATTTAATCTTCAGTGAATATGATTTGATTTAAAATCATTTTAAGACTTTATAAAAAGAGTTTACTTTTAAAATTCGTTAACTTTTTTCAATCAGGATACACATTTTTTGTAGCTGATGAGCTTACTTAAAAATTTGTCACTTTCTTTCAGACTCTTTTTTCTGCAAGATAGCACACAGCAATTCTCCAAAATGTTTTCCAAAATCTCACAAATGGAAGCAAAGAAAAATAGCCCATTTTCAGTGGAGCCAGCCAACTAGATAATCTTCCAGTTTACTTGCTCTTATTTGGAAACCTAGTATAAAAAATTTCAGAAACATTTAAGGAAAAATTTCTTTGTTAATTTCTAAGACTTCATTCAGATAGAAATTCTTTTTTCATGTTAGAATCCTAAACTTTCAGGGCACTAATTAAAACTACTTATTATTTCTAAATTACAAAATTTTTCTAAAGCTTAAGTTTTAGCATCATTATAAACCATGTATCTATTTTACAAAAAATATTTATGTTCTAATTTTTTCTCCATATGGAGGAAGAAATTAGAAGTTAAGTCCTAACAAATAAAGAAATACTATATGCAGATCTCATGTTGTTAGGAATAAAAATAAAATAATGTACAAGCACAGTTTTTAGACCCACTAGGTATTCTGTGTTCTTCAGGTGACTTAAATCACTGGCTGAAATATGAGAACAATTTGCATGTTTTCCTTCTTATGTCATTAGGCATTGTGCAGCAACTGTGGTGCACTGCAGATGTTGCATTTACTCTGAAGTTCCCCAAGGTGGCGATCTTTTCCAAGAAGCAGTGCAGGCACCTCTAAAAGAATTGAGCTTATACCTTACTCTAACCTCTGTTTTCATCTCCTCAAGGGGGGAAAAATACAATTTTGAACACAATATGATTTGAAAGTCTGTTTTGAAAATCTCCCCAAACTGTAGAGATGAGTGTTATCTACTTTAAAAGCTTAAATACATGTTTGAGAAAAGATATTTCAAAAGCATTATTTCTGGAATTTTGTTAATTATGGAAGAGGCTGTAAAAAAGTACATTTAAATGTTAGTTTGTGGGCTAATTGCCCATAGCTCTTTTCCTAAAACTTTGACAATGTTATTCAATGAAAACTTTTATTAGTCTCTTCAGATTGACAATTGCTTTTTTCATGTTGTCCATCATTGCTCTTTTGTGACAACTGTTTCACATCAGCAGTCTACTGGTGTGTGGGAAGATAGCTAGGTAGGCCTAAGCCCATTTACATCTTAGGCTTTTCCATAATACATGGAAATAGAGGAAGAGAGAATAACATAGATAAAAAGACAACTTAGATGTAGATGAATGATAAGGACTGAAAAATAGTATGAAATTCAGAAAAATAAGACCTTTCTTCCACTTCCACAGTCATCTTCATACTCTAACATATAAAGCTCTGAAGACATTCACCCATACACACTTAGCATTTGTTTGTATAAACCTAGCTTTCCTCTCCTTTGGAACTTCATCATTTTCTTTTTTTTTGTTTGCAAATTTTCCATTGCTCTACCTTAGGACTTCAATCTTCAAGAGATGTGGACATAGCAAGGAGAAAGTATGACTGGCTTCTACCCCCTAAATTCTGTTAGAGAGTAATCTAAAGCATTTCATAATCCTTCAAAAAGAAAAAGGATATGGAATTAAAGTAACAATATTAATGTAGCTATTTTCAAGGAAACCTTACATTAATTATGTACTTTGTTGCTTTCAAAAAAGAAAAGAAAACCCTGAGCATTCAGAAAGCCGGAAATACAATTATCCCCATTTTATAGATAAACTTCAAAGAAATTAAGGTCTTTCATAAAAGTTAAAAATCTGGTATCCACCAAAGCAGGACTATAAGCCTTTTCTTTTCCTTTGTAAGCCTCAGTAAGTATTTGGCTATAACTAACTTTTGAAAACGAGACCCTAGCCTTGGCCTCTCCCCACCCACCTCACCATGAGGCTCCTGTTTATTCAACATGAGGAACTGTTTCAAATTTGAAGTGAAGTTTCTCTCACTAAATAGCCTCTGGGAAAGGATTTATTGAGCCAACTTGTAAGAACTTTTCAGCTTTCTGTTTGGTACTCAGAGCAGAGGCCATAGTAATAAAGTTAAGCACTGGAGTTCAATGCACTCACTAAAACTTTGGCCAGAGTTCCATCTGGATCTTTGAGAGACTAACTTCCCTGTCTCTCACAAATTAGTCCTTGGTCACTGCTCAAAATGACCACTGCTCATCTCTCCCTATCTCAATTTATCAATCTACCCTCCTCTAAATTTTCACTGATGTCCCTTCTCTCTAACTCTTCACCATCGGGGACACTCTTTCAACAATGACTTTTGGATACCTCCAAAGGGGATCAGCAGCCTAATTTGTAAGGCCTGTGCAAAATGTCAATAAAGGTCTCTTTGTACTCAAAGCAGGGAGCAAACCAGGTTTTTCAATCCTATGACTTCTTTGTAAACAAGTTACAATAGAGTTATTTATTTTTATTTTTTAAAAAATGTACTAGCACATTGTTGTTGCACAGGGGGATACACAGTGACATTTACATAAGTGCTTACCATATATCTTAATTAGATTTACCTTCTCCATCATTCTCTCTCATTGTCCTGTGCCCTCCTTCATAGAACAACTTCAACAAGCTTTGTTGGGCTGTTTTCAGAGATGAATACAAAATATAACCACCATATTCACCCTCCTTTACCCTTTCCTATGTCCTCCCCACTCCCACTGGTACCCCACCCCTCAGACAGGGCCTGTTTGATCTTCCTGTTGTCCATTTTTCAAAAAGACATTTTTGTTTAAGCTAGCTCTACAGAGAGTTTCATTGTGACATTTCCATGTATTGTTTCCCCTTTTCATCTCTCGGCCTTCTGCATACTCTCTACCTTCCGCTGATGATTTCCACCCTCAGATACTGCCATCTCCTAGCTATGTTGGCAACTCATGCAGTAATCCCAATGTCAGAGGCTCTTGGCCTCAAATTCATTGATGCTCAACTCCACATGAATTCATTTTGTGGTTATGTCATGGGCATTCTATGTTACGTCAGGAGCCACAGACCAATTAAATCTTAAATTTTAACTTCCCTCTGTCGATTTTCCTCCCTTATGGTGTTCTCCTGCTCCTTACTCTTACAAACACTAACATAATATTTTATGGAAAAGAAACATACTTTGGATTTCATAGAGGTAGGGTTTTATTTTCTTTGCAGGATTTTAAGTTGCCACATGTATTGTCCAGTGTCATATGCTTCACAAATTTTGTAGTTGATTTCATATGCTTTTAATAGTATTATATTTCCAACAAATTTATATATGCATACACACACACACAAACGCATACACACAATCCCTTCTGGAAATTTGGGGCTGGGGGGAACAGTCAGGGAAGAATCTTTTTCCTGCCAACTGTCCACATAGGCTTGCTACACATTTTTCTTTGGCTTCCTTGAAGCTGTCAGACCCTCCAACACTCACTGATCTTTCACTCTGCCAACGTTTTTTGGCTTCATTGTAATCAGTAACATGTCTAAATTTTATGATCTACTACTGGAACTGCTTTCATAAAAATATCTTTCTATCTCTAGTCTTTACTTTGAAACATTCCAGAAAACTATGAACATTAGGTCATAATAATGATAAAAGGTAATACCAAACATTGCATAATGGTTTTATCTAATTACATTTCACAATGACCTAATGGTGTGAGTATAATACAGGATTTATATATAAGGAAAGCAAGAAAAAACAAGTTTCAATAATTGGTTCATATTGTTTCTTAAGTTAGAATTTTGGTTCTCAAATTTTAGTATGTAAAAATATTGTCCAGGATTATTAAGTAAGATTTCTGGGTCCCATCCCAGACATTCAGATTTGGGAAGGGTCACATATGGCAAAGGAATATGCATGTTAACCAAACCCTCCAGATGATTCTGAAAGTGAGATACGGAAGAGACTTTCATAGCTGTCATTTTATTAGTTTTTTATCATACTTTGGTAGTAGAAGGAGAAAGTAGCCTCTCAAGATATTTTGGAAGAACCCTGACCTACTAATATAGCCAATTCATAAGCATAGTGAGACTAGAATTATATGTATCCAAAACCAGATTGACTTTGAAAAGTAAATCATACAACGAATAAAGGAAAATATCAGGTCTTATAGACAATTAAATGAAAAAATAGCTGTTTTAAGTTACTGACACAACTTGAAAGCGTAGTGTTGGTTAAACACTTTTCTTTTTTTTACTAATTTTGACCACCTTGACATTCTATAAATTTTCCAAGTGAGGAACAGTATTAAAAACCAGTTGTAATACTTTTAGTTCTGACCATAAACAAGTAAATCACCGAGACAACACACTGATTACTGTGCATATTCCCATAGTGATTATGAGTTGAAGGAATAAGATTCTAAATTTTGCTACAATAAAATCTTACATAAAAGCATTATGAATAAACAAAGATTTTAAATACATCAATGACTGAAACAACTCACATTTTTGTTTCATTTAATAACTTATGATTTTTCTGGCTTGTCCATTATATGTTGTAAGCAATATTGCTTTTGAAAGTCTGGGATCCTCTATATAGTATTAGGACTTTCATTCTTCATGATTTGAATATTTGCCTGTTAACCAGATTTAAGTGCATTCATATTATTACAAAGTCCTCAGTGTGTCTGGGGAAACCTCTGAAATTTTATATTCCATTCTTTTTTGTTCCTTATGTCAGTGGTTGCTTTATTAGACATAGACAGCTGGGATAGCATATGTTTCTTTAAAAGGAACCTTTAAAATTTAAAATTTGGAAAGCACATTTTAAAAATCCACCAGGGTAAATTTGATTTTTTTAATGAGATATCTGGAAGAATTTAAAAGTCAACAAGTAAGAAACCTCACTCTGTATTTGAAGGTACACTGAATTAGAAATTGAGTCCAGAGATGTTTTCATTAACTTTTGATGAAATTTTATATAAGTCATTCTAAATATCTTCTATAATTGTATATTCTTGTTCAAAATTAAAGTCAGTATTGTTTTTTTCTATTTTTGAGGACCACGTGAACTGACAAAAGTAGAGCCATACTGAAAATGGTGGGAGACGAGATAGAGAGGAAGCAGTATGTTTATTAGGCATCCATTGTGTTCTAGATACTATGCCAAACATTCATGTACATTTTCCTATTTAATCCTCACAATCTGCTCTGTAGAATGCAGATATTATCTCTCTTTTAAGGAAATGAGATTAAGACTCTAGGAAATTAAGTAGTTTGCTTAAGGCTAAATAGTAAATTGTGGAGCCTTGACTAACAAATTCTGTTGATTCCACCTTTCAAATGTATCCAGAATCTCACCTCTTTTCCTTCTCCTTAACATAAGCCATCACCAGTTCTTGCCTGGACTTTTGAAATAATTTAGCTCTTACCTTATTTTTGCCTTTGCCTGTCTACAGTCTGGTCTTCATGCATAAGAAGAGCCTTTAATATTTGTCAGCTCATTCACACCTCTCCTCAGAACCCTCAAATTCCTAACTGATTCAGAATGAATATCAAAGTCCTAAATGTGTTATAGAGTCCTTGCATTATCTGAGCACCTATCTCCTGTTACATCTTTGACTTTTACCACTTATCACTGTCCTTTTCAGGCTATAATCCAGCCATACTAGCCAGTTGACCTCCTTACAGTGCCTCAAACATTCCATGCATGCTCCATCTTGGGGTTTTTCTCTCTGCCAAAAATTTTCTTCCCCTACAGGTTCTCTTGTACCTGCTCCTCATCTCCTTCAAATATTTGGCCAAAATTTTACCATATCCAACTGTTACCTTTCCTTTCCTTTATTTTTCTTCTTACAATGGGTCACCATCTGCTATAAGAAAAACATAATGAAGTATTGATGGTTTCTCTCATTTCCTTACTGGTAGATAAGTATCATGAGTGTAGGTATACTTGTATGCATGCACATTGCTATATCCCAAATGAGGGTCCTTTTCCTGCAATGGCCCTTGGCCAAAGGGGATTTGTCTCTCCACTGTTTAAAGACTGGTGCACTGCATGACAGTATGATGGTCCTGACCTCTTTCTATAATCTAGTACTACTCTGAAGAGCCATTGAACTCAAGAATTATCCCAGAGATGGAGTGAGGTCTTTTTTGGCAGCAGTGTTATAATTCAGCTTCTCCTTCTGCTTCTTTCACTTTCTCCCAAGTATTTTTCCTGAGAGTACCTCCCAATAAATTTCCTACAAACAAATTTCCATCTCATACTTTGTTACTTAAGGAACTCAGTGTAAGCTCCAACACCTTCAAAAAGCATTAAGTTCAGTAAGTGTTTCAATAAATACCTTTTGAAAAATTGATCAATGAATGCAGTAGAATAATGATTTAAAAGATGTGAACCAAAGACATCTGTTTTTAATTTCCTCCTTTTCCTCTTACTTCCAATGACTAAGAAAATTAATAAGGAAAATTGCTTTCTCAGAGCATTTTTAGGGGATTAAATGAGATAAAGCACATAAAGCTCCCATACTAGGATGTAGAATCTAGGTTTTCAATAGATTCTATAAAATAATTTTCATTGACACTACTTATGCAAGTGATGCATTCAAATTTTCTATATTGAGTTCTTTCTTTCTTGTAACTTGATTCAAATCTATTATCAGTTGAAAATAAGGAGAAGGATATAAATGGAAACTTTTCTTCACTTGGGAAAATATTTTGGGAGCAGAAGAGAAAAGTATGAAAAATAGTCATGAACACAGTTTAAAGAGTTTAAATAAAACTATAGTTAAAGACTTTTAGATCAGAAGATACTAATAGTGTGATAGACCAAAAAAGCATTATAATTCTGGTAAAGCAGTAAAAAGGGCAATTTAGCAGCCCCTGTGTCTAGGCTGGAATTCAGCAAGGCAAAGCAGTTTGTCATGTAAATGGTTTTAATAGGCATGAGTGCAGGAACACTTCAAAATCTCCCACTTAAGTTTGTTCTAATGTTTTATCACTTGTCAGAATCAGGAGACTCTCCTTTAAATTAGTTTTAATCTATTTCTAGAATTTTAATTTATTTCACCCAGTTTGAGCCAGTACACTATTGTAGGACTACTGATTTCTTTCCTTTGAGCCTTAATTTAAGTACTTTAATTAATCAAAAACTGTTTTATTGAGCTTTGTGCCAAGTATTGAGCTGGGCTTGATGACAAATTTTAATTCATGATCTTCCTTGGTGCTCTCTGACCTCCTTGGAGTTCCAGAGTCCCTTTGATCTTTTTTAATAGTCTTATTTTCATTTTTGTTGATCTTTGAATGAGTTCCAATTTCTCTACAACTTTCATAAATATTTAGGAAGGGCTTAATTGTTGCCAAATATGGAAGTTTATTACTTTTGATAAAATAGTCAAACTCCTGTCAATATATTCTAGCATGATGTTAGCTTTTAAAATAATTGCTTTATGCTGCTGAATCATCCCATTTGTATTATATGATGTTTAAGGCTTTTCTCCATCAGTTCTTGAACACACAAAATTTTTCCTTTCTTAAGTCAGTTGAATTTGGGCATTATTTCCCATTGTCAGTTTTCATATAAATGAATTAAATTCAATTCTAGTTTCTTACATTTTTTTTCCTCAGATATGTGAATCCCATCCTTTTTATAGCTAGCATTCTTCCTTACCCCCTTCCTGGTTCAGTTCAGTTCAATTCAATCCAATATTTGGTTTGCATTATGAGCCAGACATTGTGCTAGGAGACATTAAGGCTAACTATAGGCCTTATTCAGGTACAAGTGACAAAGGAAATGTTAAATTCCAAGTGTAAAATAGAGAAATGGATTAATTTAGAATTTGGTACCTTGGTCAGGCTGGAGGTAGACTTCATACCTAAGTTGAGGTTGTATGAATTGTTAGAATTAAATAATAAGGAAGGTAGAAATACTAATGGAAGTACTGCAATTAGAAATTGATAGGCATAAATAGTAAATCTATATGGCAATGCTAATGAGTTTTTTAATAGTATAAAATGGGAGCTGAAATGGTAAGAAATTTAATAAATTTTGACCTCACTTAGGAACTAATAAAAGATGTACACTCACCTATAATGGAGTAGCTACAACCTAGAATGGAAAAAATACATGTTTTGAAGGTGTATTAAATCCAGTATATAAACCTGATGTTTATGGAAGTGCTTCTGCATGTGGTTCTGTGCTAGTATCAATTAAAGACCACTTAGCCTCTGTCTACAAGATGTTTATAAGTTTTGAGGTTAAGTCAACTATTTTCAATGATGTAGATTGAAGTAAGATGTATGAAAAGAAGAGATTAAAATACAGTGGCATTTTAGTAATGATTACATCATACTTGCTAATGGGGAGAAGAATACCAACAAAACTTCATAAAAAAGCTACTTTTAACTGAATGTGGAAAGATAATCTCCAAAGCCAGGATAACTCAATGCATATTAAGCAAAAAGACTTCTCTGTCAGATTTCAGTATAAGCTATGGGAAAGGTAAGAAGCAGGGAATGTGATCAGAAAAATAGGTTGCACACTTCAATGCAATTGGAGGTTTTTAAGCAGGGTGATAATATCAAGATCATTCTAGGAAGTTCCACCCTAAAACGGTAAGCAGAAGGAGACACATGAACAGTTAAATAGCTCTGAATATAGTTCCCGGAGAGATTTTAAGGTCTGTGAAAGGTGGGAGCAGTAGACAGGAAGACAGATGTGATACTATGTAGTGTTTACAAACATGGCAACTAAGACTTCCATTCTGAATTATTAGAAGAATGAGTGTGGCATTCATGATCAGGAAATTCAGGAGAAGCAAGTGATTGAGTTCCATTTTATACAAATTGGGTTTCAAGTGTTAATTTTAAGTGGAAATATAGAAGCAGGTGATGGGTAAATTAGAAGTGGATCATAGAGTGATTGGAGAGTGACTGAAATAGGGTTATTGAGAAGACATCTGCCTACAACGTGAAAGCAATAGAACTGTATTCTTGCTATGGTCTGGATCATAAATGTTCCTCAATTGTGTGGGTTAAAGGTTTGGTCACCAGCCTGTGGTGCTATGGGAGGTGGTACAACATTTAGATGTGAAGCCTACTGGGAGGAAGTTACTTCACTGGAGGCCTTTGAAGAGGATACTGGGCTGCAAGCCACTTCCCTCCTTTTGCTTCATAGTCACCATGAAATAAGAAGCTTTGCTCAACCACACACTCTCTACCACAGTGTTCTGCCTTGCCATAGACCAAATACAAGGGAGACAGCTGAACATGGGTTGAGACTACTTTAACTATGAGTCAAACCATTTTTTACTTTAAGTTGATTTATCTCAGATATTTGTCCTAGTAAATATAAGCTGACCAGCATAGATATAAATGTGGATATCTGTGAAAAAGTAATATTACACACATATATTACTCAAAATATGTTCAATGTGCTGTTTCATTGAATTCTCAGTGTGATCTTGTGTGTCAATAGCCATAGAATTTAAAAGGAAAAGTCTTTTATTGAGAAATCAGAAAAGAAAAAAAAATGCACTTGTCCCCTCCAAAACGACATGAAATAGAAGGCTAAAAATGGGGCTCTAAGATAATGGAAATAATTCTTTAATTCAAAGAATTTTTTCTTGCTTTTTTGTTTTAATAAATGTGCCTATTTATTTTTTACCCAGATTATTTATATAGGATTCTGTTTTTCTTCCTTATGGTTCCTCAATGCTCCATTTAGCTACCAGTATGACTTATGAAAATTTCAGATATAACTTTTAGCACCTCTGCTTATGATAATACAAACATTCTCATCACCCTTCATTCCAAGTTCACTCAGAGAACCTGGCAATTCCCACATTAGCAATGTATGTTTAGACCTGTAGAACTTTTTGTGTTAGTATTGCTGCCTACAGCCTGCCTACTTCTTAAATGCTCCTAATAAAATTTTAATTAGTCTACAAATCCTAAATCAAATGTTATCACCTATGATCCTTTTCTGATATTCATCCCCTAAGCTGATGTTCAGTCCTATGTTGCTCAAGTACCCAGTCCACAATGATGTTGGATTCATAAATTCAAGTGAATTTTTATGTTCATTGGAGCCTATCAGGACTGATTGCTTTGAGTTTTACCTAACACTTAGCAAACATAGATGTGATAACTCTGTTTTGTTTTTCAAAAGTATTAGGAAATTTATAAATTGAAGTCATATTTATATTAGTATATAGGAAGGTGTTTTTTAATTTTTAAAACAAACAAATTTTATTTAATTATGTTGGTAGTCTTGATGAAGCCTATGATTCACTGTTTTTTTTTTTTACAAATTTTTCCCAAGACATTTATTTATTTATTTATTTATTCTTTATTGTTGTGCTGGATGGGGGTACATTTTGGCATTTACAACAGGTTCTTACCATGTATCAAATATATCATACTTGGATTCACCCCCTCTCCTCCCCTAGAATAGTTTCTACAGGTATCATTTTTGCATTTACCTACATATGTACATATTCTTTCACCTTTCTACTCCCTTTCCCTGTCACCTCCCCTTCCCACTGGTGCCAGCCCTCCCTCCTGGCAGGACCTGTTCAGCTCTCCTATTGTTTTACCCTGTGTATATCTGAAGACTACAATATTGCAAACACTATTTTCACGTTTTCCTGCTCAGCCACAAAGAGTGTCATGAGGAATGGAAGCTTTAGCAAATATTTGCTGCAAGCCAGGATCCTTAATGTTTATTTATTGTAGAAAAGATTGTAGAGTCTTTCAATTGCTTTTCTTCATTACATATGCATAATGAGGTTGTGAACATTATCCATAGGTTAGGAAGATGCTCCTTGACTTAAAATGGGTTATGTTTTGATAAACCCGCTATAAGCTCAAAATATTCTAGGTCAAAAATGAAAATATGCTTAACACACACAACCTACTGAGTATCATAGCAGAGCAACACAGTGCATGTAAAGTTAACAGTTGTTTACCCTCATGATGGTGTCAGTCCATAGTTGGTTCCATTTTTTGAGGGCCTGTGGCAAGGCAGAACACTATAACATATGGCAGAGAGCATGTTGTAGGAGCTAGCATTGCAAGAGTATCATACCACATATTGCAAGCTAGAGGAAAAGATCAAAATTCAATATTCAAAGTACAGTTTCTACTGAACATGCATCTATTTTGCACTATAATAAAGTAAAAAATTCCTAATTTGAACCATCATAAGTCAGGGACCATCTGTATTGGAATTTAAGCAAGTGTATGAATATAATTTTACAGAATAATAATAGTATTTGTTTGATTCTTTGAGGCTTGACTCCATATATAGTTTCAGAGCATATGTTTTACTATTTTTTATTACTCAGTGGGTATAATCCTATAGCCAGGTTGCTAACTGCCTACCAACTGAATTACCTAAGTTGATAAAGTAAATGCCATATTAAAGAAGAGGTAGGTAGAAGAGACAAAAGAATTTTTCAGAGCTTTCAACCATTAAAATTGCATTTCCCTTCATCCTTTTTAATATTTAGATGAGATCCAGCATGAATTCTTCCACATCAGAATCAAAATAGTATTCTAGGTTCTACTACAAAGCTAGAATTTTGTGCTCTAGATAAATTATAATTCAAGCATATAAAATAATTTCTGAAGACAATTTGCACATTTCACTTTCAGGAACTTTTCCAAGATAACTTTTGTTGTTTGGTGGTAATATTGTTATAGAACTAGGAAAAAATTAAATAAATTTGGTGATTTTGAGAAATAAACTTTCAGAAAACAAGTTAATTAAAATAAGGATAAACACTGAAAAATTTTTGATGAGTATTATTTTTGCATTAGAGAAAAACTATCACTTCAGATATTAATAAAAATTGTATTTCCTTTTATTCTGGCCAGTATTCAGACGCCTCTTCCACAGTACTACCTAAAGATTCACCTTTTCCATTCCCCCTTCTATTCCTGCTCTTTTCAAAAACATTTTCAGCTAACCCTACATAACTATTGCTTTGTGTCCACCTTGATTCTTTTATCATTTCTATTGTGAAGATAAACGCTCCCATTAGAAAGCCTTGCTAACTTATCTGTTCTGTGTGCTTTGTGTTATCTTTTTCCTATCCTTTCTACTCCATTATGTGTAGAAGTCTTACTTCTTCCAAACCTTTTTTTATCCCTTTATTATTATTTATTTATTTTGATGACAGATTAATTGTTCTGTTTCTTCTCTAATGCTAAACTGGAATATCAAGTGGATTAACATTCTCTTTGCATCTTTCATGACATTAAACATGTCACTTAATAAATATATACATATAAATACATATATGCACATACCTACACACATATATTCCATTCCATCCTATTATGTAAACATTTTTTAGAATCACTATTGGTAATGCACAGATGATACGCAGGAACTTTTCAGCGTGTGAGGGTCCTTGGTCCACTTATAGATGCAAATCAAAGGTAGGCTCAAGCAGCAAAGGTCAGAAAGATTCTATTTGTAGAGAAGAGAAGGGAAAGGCTGCATGGGGGCATACAGCAGGATCTGGAAACCAGGTACTGGCTGGAAATTGGGTTTTATAGCTTTTTTTACTGCCCGAGGGTGGAGATTCTGGAAAGCTGATGGAGAAGTGTTTCCTTGTGGGAACAGATGTTTCTTGGAAAGGAGAAGGAGCATTTTTCCTGCTGGCTAATTGACATCTTTTGGGAATATGTGGACCTCCTGCAGTCTGCCCTTCATCAGCACTCTATTCCCTGACATGTATTTCTTCACCCCATTCACTGCATTCATTTTATACATTTGGGGGTTGATACAAACATGTAATCTATATCATAATCCTACATAGCAATCCTTAGGGAAGATTTAATATGTTGAAGAATTTAACACTTACAGAATCTTGTTTTCCATTTTCATCTGGCCACTGTCATTGCCTGGTAATATTTTTCTTCATGTCTTAGTAATTCCTTGGTGAATTTTCCATACTTGTCATTCCACATCTCCTGAAGGGCCATGGGAATTTCTCATTTTTATGATTGCATCAATCCTTACAGTTGACACTTAGATCTGCATTATAGAAATGAGATTATCATCTGCAATCAATATTAAGACTGGCAATGCTACTATTTAAAACCAGTGGAGGATGAGACTAGAAAAAATGTCCTATCAGAAGATTTTAGTACATGATCAAAGTATTGGCAACAGGGATCATACCTGGAGTACATTCAGTAAAGGTAAAGAGCTTGAGAACTTTCAGCTTAGGGAGGAAGGGATAAATATTCTAGGCCATTAGTACAGGGAAGGAAGCTTGGATTGTAAAATAGGTCTACCTTAAGGGACTTGGTAAGAATCTTTATTAAAAAAATTTTTTTTGTCTTGTGAGTTTGAAGAAAAGCTTACCTAAGACACAAAATACATGTTGGTGCAAAGACATGGGGGAAAGGGAGAAGAAAAGAATCTGTGCCAAGATGTATTTTGGCTCCATGCTCTTCACTTCTTCATCCTTTGAATTTACTTACTTCCATTAGACTATTATTTGTATTGGATCTAATTTACCTTGTTTAGCTTCAAGCTTCCTTTCTAAAATAATTTATCTGGCATCAAGATTATTCTTACTTCTGGTCTTCTGCTCAGGCTGTGTTTGATAATGTACTCACACTTCTTGTGGATCTGCGTAACTAGTTTTCCTTGGCTTCTCTCTCATGTTCTTAAGTCTGTGTTTCAAGGTCCATATTTTGACTTTTAACAGCCTTACAAAACTGGTGTTGTAGCTTAGTGGTAGAGCACAATTTATCTAGCATACACAAGGTCCTGGTTTTGATACTCAGCACACCAAAAAACAAGCCAAACAGCAAAAGCACTGCTGACATTTACCCGGCATGATAGTGAACACCTGTAATTCCAGAAGCTGAGGTAGGAGGATCACGAGCTATAGTCCAGCCTGGGCCACATAGCAGGACCATTTCTTGAAAAAAAAATTAACCAATTAACAAATAAGAACATCAAATAGAATAATAAAATCCATTAAAATTGTTTTAAAAAGTGAGGAAGGGGGATAAGAAAGAATACTAGAGAGAGTGAATTTGAACAAAGTATACTTTATGCATGGATGGAAATATCACGGATGATGAAATGCTTTTGAATAATTAATATATGCTAATAAAAAGAGAACAAAAGAACAATGACAACACAAAGTGTACAAAACACTCTTACCAAGTCCCTCTAAGTGGACCTCTTTTACCCTCCAAACATCTTTCAATGTGCTGATGACCTAGAATAGTGATTTAACAGTTTTTTGAAGGCAGGAGATTTGGTCTTGAAGAGTTCATGGAGGATTTCTTTTAAAAAAAAACCCTGACAGAACTTTTTATCTTCCTGGATTTCATTTTTTTAAAGACACTTTTATTTATTTATGATGGTCATACAGGTAGTTTCATTGGGACATTTCCTTATATAAATGTATTATACCTGAAGAGCAGTCTCACCAGGATTATCCTCCTTCTGCTTTTAACTCCCTTCCTTTCTGCTTCTCTAAAAAATCAAATAAAACATTGTTCTTTTACTTAATGGTGCTTCCATTTCAACTCTCCCCTTGCTTTATCCTGTTAGATTTTGAGGCAAGTACCTGGCATCATCAGAACAACACTGAGGAAGGCATAAGTCACTTGGACATCAATCTTTTGCAGTACTGGAGACTGAGCTGGGCCTTCTGCATTCAAGGCAAGTGTTCTACCACTTGGGCTACACCTGCAGCCCTTTGGTTTTTGAGATAGTATCTGGTTGCTTTCTTTGCCAGGGCAGGCCTCAAACTTGAGATCCAGGCTTTTGCCTTCTAAGTAGCTAGGATTCTAGGTGTGTGCCACTACACCGAGCTCAGATTTCAATCTTTAATATAAAAGTCTGTGGCTAATGATTCCTACATTTCTTCTTATGATAATGTTCTATAATTCTAAATTAAAAATTTTTAAAGAACAATTCCAGACAATCTACTGAACTAAAAATTACATAAGATATCACCTTTATTTTACAATAAAGGAATTAACTATTATTTAGGATATATTATGTCTCAAATAATACAGTTTCTTTCTTTCTTTATGATTTTCCAATTCATAACATTCATACATACTGCATGAATTACTAAATAAGGATCAATACTTAAATTTTTAAGAAAACTATGATTCTATAAATATATATAGTACTACTCTACCAACATTACATTTTTGTACAATGTATCTGGCATTTAATACACTCAGTAATTGTTACATTGAAGTTTCAGTTTAAGAAATGTTGTATCTATTATGGATATTATGATAGTAGCAGGTATAATGCATTTTAGCTTCTATAGCCACTTTACTGGATAGAACAGGGGACTAAAAATTTTGTAAAAATATCCAGCAAGTATAAAGTGAATATAATATGTCAAGCAGTGCCCCAGGAATTTTATACAACTGAACTCATTCAGTCCTCACACCCTTCTGAGATAGCTATATCAAATAGCCTGAGTCTCAATGAAATCAGGTAACTTGAAATTTGGAATTCAAGTCTAGGCTGTGTGGTCCATTTTTGACTTCAAATCAAAAAGTACGACTTCAAATCGTACTTTCTTCTTCCTCTCATAAGGTTCTCATATTTCTATCTCCCAGATTTGCTTGTCTCTTTTTAATTTGACTTATACAGTGTTTCTCTTTATACATAGCAAGATGGCAACCTGTAATCTCACATAAAGACAGATTCCTCTCACCTCCAGACATAGAGCTCCAGAAGAGGGCAAGGTCAATTCAGCCTAATCATGATGTCAAAGGAAAATGTACTGTGATTGGCTAGGGTTCAATCACACGACAAATCTTTACCAAGTGGTAATTAGTCCCACTAAACCACTTCATGATAGGTATTTGGGTATATCAAACAATACAAAATAGGAACTTTGAGTTAGGATCTGTATTGGGCCAAATGGAGTGGAGGTCTCTAAGAAACTAAATTAGCATAATTCAATAGATCTTTTGGGTTTTTTTTCTCTTGGGAATGTAATTCAAATCCGAACTTTGATGATTAAAGAGAAATCCAATCAGCCCCTTCGGGTTGTCCTTTAACTGAGCTGACACTAGCTATTTAGGTCTGGCTTCAGGAGCTCTTCCAAACTCTTAATTTTTTTTGCTGGCGGAGTGGCTCAAGTGGTATAAGCCTGCCTAGCAAACGTGAGGTCCTGAGTCCAAACTAATTTTTTACAATCTAAGGAAAAATCTTAGTAGGATGAACATGCCCCCAGAAGTTATTGTAAGACAGGGAGAGATAGGAAGGAAAGATTAAACTTTTAGTATGGCTTCTGAGATGTTCTCACCTTTTTGGTGCTTTGATAAAACAGTCTGCAAGAGAGTTATATTTTCCCCAGTTATTGTAAACATCAATTTAATGTTTGTTTGAAAAGGACATGATTTAAAAATAGACACATGATTGTTAGTTTTATAAATTTTTATTTATATGGTATACGTTACTAAATTATGTTTGCTCAAGGATATTGTACCTATTAATAAGGCAATATATGTAAAAACGTCAATATAAAATATCAGTATGGATTCTTTTTCTTTTCTATATGATTGAAGATGGATGAGATGGATAGTGGAGGAATCAGACTTTAGCACTGCTTTTTTTAATTTCCAACTTAATGTATATGAACATTACATCTTTGTTATCAAAGTTTTCAAAAGTATTAAGTTCAACATGATGCATAGGACAGTGGTTTGCAAAGTGTAGTTTCTCAGAACACTATCAACATTACTTAGGAATGTATGAATATAAATTCTGGAGTTCCAATACCTACTAAATCAGAAACCCTGGGGCAAGGCATGGTCATCCTTGTGTAACAAGCTCTCCACGTGATGCTGATGCTCACTGACATTAAGAACTTCTAGCATGGAGACTTCCTCATTTCCTTTTTGCGGAAAGTCCTAACCTGGCCAAGGGGAAAAGTGATTGCAATTTTTATTAATTATTACCTGGACATAAATTTACTTCAGTAATTTAGCATAATCAATCCCATATGACATTCTTTCCAAACACAGAATGCATCCTTGACTCTTCAGCACAAAGTTGGAAAAGTACTTCTTGACAGCTATTTGTGCTTTCCAATGCCATTCTAATTTGACATGGATAGTATTCCCCCATGTTTTGCTCATGGAATAATGTGTTTATCCCTTTGGGGAATGCTCTGCTCTGCTTCAGTGGCTGATCTGTAAATTCAATGGCATATTTTTTACAGTTTGATTTCTCCTTGTGTGAAGCTCCCAGAGTCTACTAACCATGCAAAATATAAACAGTAAAACAGGTTATAGAGTCATTTTTAGTCATCTCTTTGGGCATTTTTAAAGAATATCCTATGCAGACAATATCACTTTTCTCTGATAATATGTTCCAGCATTTTATTCATAAGTGTTTGATTGATCCTCACAGGCTAGAAATCACCGCATAGATGATAGAAGGCAGCCTGTCATTTTCTGTATCAGCTCAATCATCACTCATAAAAACGTGCTTATACTCTTTTATTGGCACAGTGTGTTCTGCTTAGGATCAATATACCACAAAGCCCAATAGCAGACAGACAAGCTTTACTGATCTGGCTAATATTAGTTTCATTTTAAGAGTAGACATAATGGATCACCATACATGTATTTGCTCTGTAGTTTGAAGGGCAAAACCATACTTATATAGTTTAATAGCTTGATAATTTGCTTATAAACTGTTCCACATTACATGTGGTACTGCTGTAAATGACAAGTATAAGCTTCATATTTGCATTGAGGTTATCTAATTAAGTCTACCTAAATTCAGATGTTCTGGCCACAAGTAGTCAAGATAGAGAGAAATGTTTAAGTATATATGGCACATGTTTTCACTGTTTTAGCTAAGACATCATAGTATTTTGATTTCACCCTTCAAATGTTGGGGCAGAAATTCTTTTCAGCCATCTACTTTGTATCTAATGTCTCTGTTGACATTGCAGTTTATAAAACCAGCTTTTGAACACTTACTTATGATCCAGGTATCCTGAGGGGATACTGTAGGGAAACAGCCTTATGGAAAACATTGGAGGTGGACTGGATCTGTCTTGTAGTGAAGATGGTTCAGAAGTCTGAAAATGCTGATGATGACAGTTCCATGCATATTAAGACTAGGCAGTCCTCTAATTATTACTTTGTTCTCACATAGCTCCTGGACTTCCAATACTCTTCATTCTATAGGAATTTTGGGGCCTTACCTTCACTCATTTTATTCTGTTTCTGCCTCTTGGCATTTAACCTTTCCTCCTTGGTCTCCCTTTATTCACAGAGTTCTATGCTTTTGCTTTACACACTACCTTTTTATTCCTCCATGCAAAAGATACCTCCTTTACCTCACTGTAGGCAGCAAGGTAAATCCTGTTTGTCCCTTCAGACTTGAACCACAATTACAGTCAGCCATTACATAATCTTTGAGTCAGTAGTGAACCACATTTACCATAGTGGTCACATAAGATTATAATGGAGCTGAAAAATTCTTATTGCTTTATGACATAGTATAGTGACATAGCACAATGTATGACTCACATGTTTATGGTGATGACACTAAAATAAACCTAAGGCTTTGTAAGTACAGTGTATGATGTTAACACAATGAAAAAATCACTTATGAACACATTTTTCAGAATTTATCCCCTCCTTAAGTCACAATGACTGTTAGTAGAAGCTGCAAAACTACTTCCTCTACTCCGACTAGAGGGTGGTGAGAGCTCAATCTTCCTAAAGACAATTCTTGGTATTCATGTAGATAGTCATGGGGCTGTGAGGTGGTTTTAACTAGATGACTTATTCTAGAAAGGATTCCAGAAAAGGCAAGGAGGGTGCTAGGGAACAGAAAACAGATGCAAGAAACTCCTTCTCCTATTTGGATAAAAGACATACTCCTGAGATACAGTCATTGGGATTTTCTACATAAAATGCCCAGTATATGAACAAAGGAAGATATAGGTGGCCTGAACAAACTTTCAAAGAGTTCTGAGTATGTTAGATGAAAACTTTAGCCAGTATACTACATAGCTTCTGTCTGAAGTACCTTCCCTGACTACACCCATTTTTTAAAGTCATCAAGTCTCTGACTACATTGGCTGCCAAGGCTGTTAGGTAACAAAAGTCTCTTCAGTGTAGGCTGGCCAGACAACAATGACCTCTGTGTATGACTTTGAAGAGAGGAATGAAAGGTGTCAGATTCTTGTTTCTATAAGCTGAAATTTGGGATAAGAAACATATTATACATCTTCAACTTAGCATTGGGAGTATGATATAACAGAGGAAAGGCCCAATGAAGCCAGGTGGAAACTGAAGATGTGAAGAAGGAACAGAATATCCTGAGAAAACTGATGTACATAGAAAAGCAGGAACAACCTGTGGGACAGGTGAATAGGGGGATTGCTAGGGTGAGCTCTTACAGTTTTCCATTGACAAAACATATATATATTTGCATAGTAGGATATGCATTCTCAACTAGTTTTAATTAAAAGAACCCAACTTCTTAGAAATATTTTTAAATTTTATAGTCATTTGGTCCTTCTTAGGTCCTTCATTCTCTACTAACATCCCCTTTTTTATAAACATCATTTTGAGATTTATCAGTGTTCTCTCACCAAACATTTTCCCCCAATAATTAGAATTAAATCTTGTTCTCTGTTGGTGACAGCAACTCCCTTGTAGCATACTACTGATGGCACTTGTCAAATATCCTCTCATCAGAATTTGGAGTTTACAGAGATCAGAATATTTGGTTGGAATAGCTCAAGATAACTAGTGATTGATTCTCCAGCTGGGCACCTCTTAGTTGGTTTTTCTCTTTGCATTTGACTTCCTAGCAGTATCCTCTCTAAGGCCAACTTGCTCTGAGTAATCTTTCAACGTCTAATAGTCTTCTCATATCCTTCATTAGCTGATCATGGGCTAGAGACATTTCAACTCACTTTCCACAGAAAGAAAAAATTAGCTCACTAGCTCTTTCAGGTTCAAGACTAATAGCACATCTCTATTTCTTTAATTTGAATATGCTAGCTAAGCCCAGGACAAATAACTCCAGAGGCATTCTTTTTATTTGCCATTTTGTGCCCTTCAAACCTCTTTGTGCTCTACTGCAGAGAAACTACAGAGGTCATACCTAGTCATAGGTCATGACCTCTCCATATCCTTTGTCCTACAGACCAGGATCATGAAGTTCAATCTTCCTCTTTCATGTAGAAGATGTAAATTTAGTACTATTTCTGTTCACTGGTAATTCTATGATTCTTGTTCCCTGACTTGGACACACCTATTTTGGAGGGTTCTTTTCACTAAACAATAGGAAAGAGTCTTGCATCCTGTGTTTGTTCTCTTCTAGTTTGTAAAGGTTTACCTTGTATCAGTGGTATGAAATGAAGAATGGTTCAAACTGCTAAATATGCCATGTTAAACACATATAGAAGCATGCATTAAAATTAAGAATAGTTCATATGACTAGTAAAACCTCAAGCATGTGGTAATTTGAAAGCAGATTAAGTAATTTAAAATAAATTATTTGTCCAAATATCTTTGGACCATTTGCAAACCTGTATTATAGGAAATCCTTCATTAGCAACAAGTTATTTTATGAGAATGCTATCTATGCTATTTTAATAGCTTTTTAACTGGTTTCTCTGGGTCCCATGATTACCAAAACCCATTTGTTACCAAAACATAAACAAGATAAAATCAGTTTTCCTGTAAAAAATCTGCTCTGATTTTCCTTTGATAAGCAAGGCCATCACCTACATGCAAGATCATTTTATGCATTTCAGTTAATCCACCAGACTGTGCCCAACAGATCTCTTTGAAATGCAAAGCTCATCACATACTCCTAGACTAAGCTGCCAGAACCTACTGGATGGTGACAGTGAAGGCATGCAAATTTATATGTAACCTGAACTGCTCAAGTGTTCCCTCACAAAGTGATTTTTTTAAATTTGTTTCAATTTTAAAAATTGTGAGATGACAAATTATATCTGTGTACTTTTATAAGGTATAAAGTGGTAATAATTATTAAGTACAATATGGAATAATTGAATCAGACAAATTAACATATCTGTCACCTTGCATACTTAATCATTTTTTTGTGGCATGGAAATTTGAAAACATTAGATCAAATGAAATAAAGCAGCCATGAAAAGACAAATGCCACATGTCCTCACTTATCTGTGGTATCCAAAACAATGGAACTCAACAAAGCAGAGAGTAAAATGGTACTACATACTTGTGGCTTGGGGTACAGGAATGAGGAGGTGATGGTCACAGGGTACAAAATCTGAACTAGACAGGAGGAGTAAGTTTCATTTTTTCTCTTGAGATGTATTGCACAGCGGCATAAACGTAATAATAAATGTACATTTGAAAATTGACAGGAGAGTAATTTTTATATTATCTCACCTTACAGATTGTGTTGTGTCTCTTTTTGCTGGTGTTCTTTTGTCTATAACATTGTTCCTTTTCTTCTTGGATAATTTCTTCTCATTTTTCAATACTTGGCTCTAGATGACTTTCCATTGTGTGTTTTCTTTAATCATTAGCATGACGTGGCAAAATGATGTGTGTCTGCTTCCTGAAAACGATGGCATTTTTAATCTATTTATGTGTAATCATCAGAGAATACTTTGCATATTATTCTGGTTACTGTGGTTCATTAAAAGGAGATGTGTTGGAAAAAGATAGGAAAGTAGTGCTGAACTATCAGCACTTTGAGAGATTGATTCAGGTTACTCAACAATGATCAACTTGGGACTATTCTAAAAGTGATCAAGCTTTAGATCTTCCCTTTGGATTCTATGAAGCTGTCATTGGGCATGTAATGCTTCTTGACCTTTCTGACTAATTCCTCTTTCTAGCTCTCCTCCTTGTAGGTGTTGTTAGCAAGGCACTCCCAATGACTTGTGCAAAGAATTCCATTTGAGTGTCTACTTTTTGGAAAAATCACTCAGCAGTAATTTGTACTAGGAGAGATCCAAGAAAATAAGACACACATAAGGGTTTGGAAATTGGATTATTCACCACCCACCTAGCAATAAATCTTCAATACTAATGTTTGGTGGGCACAGATTGTCTTTGGAACAAAGTTGTAGTCTGACTGTTTGGCGTCCACTATTGTGCATTGGAATAGTATTTTAGTATGGTAGAGGAAAGAATGTATTGACTGTTGCATTGTGTCAATAATTTGAGAAATATAAATAAAATAGTTAATTATAAGGTCAATGGAATTGAGTGGTTCTTGCTAAGTGTAATTGACTCTAAAAAATGATAATAAGTGGAGAGTAAATAATTACCAGTTGAAAGCTAATATAAAAGCATGGAAAGAAGCTCACATCTTCTGAAGAAAAAAAGCAGAGCATCCTGAAGATTAGGCTTAAGGACTTAATTATTAGAATAACTGAGCTAGAAAAAAGCTAAAGTCCCAAATAGGAATAAATCTGCTATGAAGGTTGGGGCATTTATGTGGGAAGAAAGGCACCTTAATATATGGGGTAAGTTCATCTGGGTTGATGCCCTGCCTAAATATTGAATTCCTAGATTTCCCTAATATCTGAGAGCCTGAGCAAACAATGTACCTTCCTTATTAAAAGTTAGATCTCCCTGGCTCCCTGAAGACAATGCAGTTTTTTTTCTGAACAAGATCTTTGCACCCATTGCTATATTCTGGATTATCCTCTACCTCCCATGTGATCCACATAGTTTATTACTAGTATAAGTTAGAATAATCAAATAAATAAGAGATTTTATTATTTGAAAACATTTGCTAAGGGATTTACAACCTTGAAAAGGACCCCAAGAAATGCTGCAAAGTTACTGATAAGATGACTTCTTTTTCTAGGAGGAAAAATTGATGGGCTACTTTAAGTAAAATCCAATGCCAAAATTGCCATAATGGAGGATAGAACAAGTGATTAAAATGATCACAAGAGTGGGCAGGCAAGAATGAACATGTTGAATTGAGCTAAAAGTGATCATGAATACATGACTGAGGAATTCTCTGATAAGGGAGACACAAATATCACTCAGAAGTACAGTGGCAGTTCTCTATAGGACAGGGCTGATGTAGGAACAAGATTCATTTTTGGAAATGGAAGTGGTAAACCCAAAACATAGAAGCCAGATGGTAGCAGTTAAGAATCCGAAGCCACAGGGAATGCAATTATTGTAACAAATGATAAGGTTAGAGGGTTAAGCCACATTCCTGACATACAGAGAATTATGGAGATGATCAATTGATTATGGAATCCCTAAGGGAGAAAAAGGTAGCCTGCCAACACAGGTATTATTCATTTTGTACATCAGAAAGTTATAATTAGAAGGCTAAAGAATATTGTTTCAAAGTGATGATACCTTGGTATATCAGGCTTCTATTGCTATTGCAACAAATTGACACAAATTTAGCAGCTTACAATTACACATGTTTATCATCTCACCTTTCTTTAGGCCACAACTTTGAGTACAGCATGATTCCACTGGGTCTTTTACTTAGAGTATCAAGAGATGAGAGTTGATGGGTTGACAGGGTTGCATTCCTTTCTAGCGGATCTGGTGATGAATTTGTTTCTAAATTCATTTGGGGTTATTCACTAAATCTATATCATTGTTATTATAGAGCTGAAGTTGTCATTTATTTTTTGGCGATCACTTCTAAATCCTAAAGGCCTAACTCTCTGGCTCTTGCACATAGGCTGCATCATTTCGGGTCCAGATGAAGTACACTGAGTCCTCTGCACATTTAGAGTGTCTTGAACATCTCCTTTTTCTGCATCTTTTTTCTTCCTTCCTCTTTATAGACATATTTCTGACCTTGAGAAAGTTCTTTTCTTGTAAGGCTTTTTCTTGTAAGATTGGGTCTATTCAGATAATCCAGGATAATTTCCCAAATTTAAGGTAGATTTAACCTTAACTGTATTGACAAAGTCCGTTTTGCAATTCATATAACATATTCAAAGGTTGTAGGAATTAAAGTGTCATTTTTATAGACCATTCTACACTTATCCAGTTTCTGTACTTGAGACAGTTTTCAAACTTAAGACTTTGACTAAAAGAAGAAGTAGAGCTCCCAGGAGAAACAGTCTTATAGTACCTTGATAAACAAAAATGGTGATGCTATTCTTCATCCATTCACAAAGGCACTGTGACCATTGACTCAGGTAACTGTACTCATGAAAGAACAATATATACATTTAAAGGACTATTGAAAAATATCATTTATTTTGATGTGGACATATGAGGCCAGGCAATAAATGGAGATCTGGCAAAAACCTAGCCCAAGGATCACACTAGAGAGCTCTAGGATTCTAGAATAGTCAAGCCATGCATAGTAGACAATTATATGCCATTTGAAAATCAATCTTCAGAGTACTGCTAGACCCCAGTAGAGATCTAAAGTCTGACTATAGGATTGCAGATGGCAGATGCATTCTGACAGATCTACCAAGTCATAGTTTATGTAGACAAAAAAGTAATCATTCATTGGAAGAATGGAAGTAAAACATCTAAGATCAAGTAAAAGCAAGAAAAATGTCAAAAAGATTCCCAGATGAACCATTTTATTTACCACTCTTTCATAAATACCTTTTCCTTAGCTTGTGCATATGACCTCATGATGACTCTATATTAGCAGACAATGGCAGGAGAAAAATCCTCCATTTAGTTTATTAATTAGTAACTTAGTAAATGGATACACATTAAAATGTATGACACTTGGAGGTAGCTTTGAGAGAAGCTCAGGAAAACCTTCTGATTGACAAGGGTTTGATATACACATAGTTCTTTATTATGTGTGGGAAGAAAACTGACCTAGGTTATACTGAGGTTGGATTTATACTGAGGTTGGCTTGGCTGACTGGTCTCAGTCTGGAAGATGAAAGATTGCAAGATTAAAGAGGGTCAGAAATAAAGGTTAATGAAAAACACATGATAGTGGACACAAAGTTTAAAGGCCTTTATATTGTATGTTACATTTATTGTGTGCCTTCCAGATAGCATCCACCATTGGATTTAGAACAACATCAGAGTAGATAAGTAACTTGACCCAGCTTTTGTGTTATTTTCATCATTAGGAAACCCAAGACTGACATGATCCCTCCCCCAGTTCTGGGTATAGTGCTAGTTATGGGGTCTATGGACTTCTACTCCATTATGTGATCTAGAAAATGATGACACCAATTTCAGTCTTCTACTAACAGAGACTAATACTATAATATCCTAGATGTAATGCCATTCCTCAAGGAGAACAACTAACAATATGGTAAAAACTGATAAAATTTTACTTCTTTACCCTGAAAGTCCAGCAATTCGTTAAGACAGTAGTAGACACTGCAGCCTTGAATGTGTATTTTGCTTTGTTACCTACAGAACCTAAGCCAAAGGCTCATACAGTATCATATCAAATCAGGGCAATCAAAGAAGTAGGGGTGTACCTGTTCTGGAACCTAAGGCAGTCATATTACATCTCAGGCTACTCAGAAAGAGCAGCATTCTAATTTCTAACATCATTAGAAAATCCTGTTAAAGGCACAGCTGGAGCTCAAGTATAAAATCTAGAAGATTCTCTAATACCCATCCTGTACCTAAACACCCTCTCACTGTATGTCTTTTGAATTAGCCAACTGACAACATGAATTCTATCTTCTTAGCAAATTTTTCTTTAATGCATATAGCTGATGTTTCTTTATAATCTGATGGTAATGTACTCTTTAGTGGACATTACAGTTGACTCCTCAGTATGAAACCCTTCCCAGAAGATCAGTTTAGATAAGCAGAATTCTTCCACTCCTTTCAGTAAGGGCCAGTTCTTCTGGTATTTTCATAATATAGTCACAGTACACAGTTACTTGAGTAATGGGCTCATTGTGCATTGGTATAAATATTCAGGAAGGGTGGTAAACACCTCTCCCACTGCACTTTGGACTATACCAGGTTTATCACTTGCATGAGTTTGTGAACATAGAACACACACAGTCAAACTACTTATAGATAGGGAAGTAGAAGCATAAGATTCATGGAGAGCTGGTCCCTCAGTGCTCAGGATGGCTGCTCAAGACAAATGAGATCTCATTTGCACGTGCCACACTTGCGCTGCGCTTAGAAGTCTTGCAAATCAACCTGCCTTGGGGTTTATACATGAAGGTGACATAATACACTGGCTAAACCATTGTAGGAAATCCTGTTCTAGAAATGACTAGCAGAGTCTGGGCTGTCCTAGTCAGCTCCCTCTTACTTCACAATGTGCCTTCTGATCGTATTCTACAGTTATTCTGGAAAACTGCAAGTAAAAAAAAGACAAGAACTGATTTGGTTCAATGTCACCCAAAGAGGGATCTTGCAGCTATGATCTTTACCACTACCATTCCATGCTAACTCATGTTGTTCTTTTACCTGCATTTCTGCCCTCACCTCTTATCTCTGTGCAGTCTGAAGTCAGAGTGACCTTTTTCAATATGTAAATCAGTCAAACCACACTACTCTTCAAGCAGACATATACTGTCTTTTTATCTCCTTAGAACCAAATCTGGCATCCTCTCCAATGCTTAAAAGACCATTCTTGATCTGCTTCCTTGCTTTCTGACATCATCTCTTTACATCTCCTGATCTTTTCTAACCACTTGGCCTTTCACAATATTTCTTGGGCATGCCAGGCTCATTTTTAGCTCAGGACTTTGTATTTCCTGTTCTTTCTGTATAGAAATAGTTTCCCTGAGATATTTACATAGCTCCCTATTTTACTCAGGTATGTTTAAGTCATGAGAGTCCTTCTCTATCACACTCTTTGTTCACTCACCAAAAATTCCTCCTCGTGATATACTTATTCTTTCTCTGGTTTTGACCATTGAACTTGCCAAAGTATGGCATCGTATTTTTTGGAATTTGCTCATTTTCATTCTCCCCAATTAGAAGGCAAGTGTTTCACTTAGTTTAATGCTGTAGTATTAAAAAATGCTTAGGTGCTTAGAACAATTCCTGATACATTATGGTACCCAATAATATTTGTTAAATGAGTATGCCACTCAGAGATCATGCTACACCTTCTCATCTATGACACATGAAAGTGTTTTAAGTGTTTTCTGAGAAAGGTTCATCATCCTGTGATAGACCCACACGAAGAAACAAAAACATCTGTTCTTCTTTTGGTTTTGTTTTTATTGGAAATGAGACTTGGAACTACTCTGTCACCTATGAATCTGGCTGGGAAGATACTTATGCAAATTTGAAGGAAGTATACAGATGTCCTTTGTGATATCACTGAGTTGTGACCCACATCTACCTGAGACATCCCTTCTAGAGGTACAGAATTGGGCTATGAAATAAATCACTTTGCTTATGCCAGTGTTCCATGCTTAATTATTTCATTCATTGCTTCATTTCTCATAGATTTTACTCTTCAGATGTGTCAAAATGCCACACTTCAGATTCATCAACTTGAAGCTGGAAGATGTCACAACAATACCTAGAGGTAACACAAGTCACAGTTGCAAGGTGGATGATGCAAAGAGATACTCAGTTTTCTGATGCTTTGACACACTGATATTCACATCCTCAATCCAATTTTGGCAACTTCAGGTTCAAGGTAACAGTAATCATCAGGTGTTTCCTATGGTACAAGATCATCTCAACTGCTCCTGATTCATCATATCACAGCTATTGTTGCTGCCACTCTATTCAGTAGCTGTTTGTGCTGTTTAGTAGCACCATCCAGGCATTTGGCCCGGAACTGGGTAATCTGTCACTGTCTCTGTCAGAGAATGCTACATAAATCTAATTTTACATTGTGAGGACTAGAACAGATATATCTTTCAAGAAAGTTTTCCAGGACTACACATCTAAGACCATTCAGGCCTTGGTGGATACATCTCCATAACAAGTTTATGTACCTGTGCTATATACTATTAGTGAGTCTTCTCCTGGGAAGGTCAGGCATCCTTTCCAGGCATGATCATCTCAATTAATAAGCAGTAGTCTAATAATATGCCCTAAGTTACATTTCTTTCTGCCCATAAAATCCATGACTCCCTCTGCTCATGTTTATACTTTTATAACTACCTATTACACTTTCCACAGAAAAATGGCTGCCTAATTTCTTTACTTCTTCATAATTAAGAAATCATCTAAGTGGCTCAAACCTAAAGATTTGTTTCAAAATGCTTTGCTGTTACCAAATTAGATAGAGAAAAGTTGGTGACTTTTAAATGGTGGTTCCTTTAATTAAATTACAAAGATAAAATAGCTCCCTTGGTAGCACACGCCTGCAATCCCAACTACTCAGGGGGGTGAGTTAGGAGGATTGCAGATTTTAGCCCAGCCTAGGCAAAGTCAAAAATAAAGCAAAAGGTCTAGGCTCTGACCTTTCAATTTCCAATACTACAAATATATTTTTTAAGTCTCTTTTCATACATTGCTTACCATATATCTCTGTCTATCTCTGTATCTATTCAAATATGCACCCTCAACAAAAAAGGTTTTATGTTTTTATCAATTCATGGAAAATATCTTTGGATAACTATAAGTCCATCAAGAAGGAAATAGAAAAATCTGTTTGAAAGAAGTAATATTAAGTGATTTTATTTTTTAAAAGTTACATGAGCTATAACTTGGTAAATTCATCATAATTTTATTTTAAATTGTTATTTATATAAAATCATGTCACAATGTGCTGACCTGTGACTATCAGGGCCCAAAGACAGTAGTGGTCAATAAGACTCAGTGTTAGACACTCCATACAAACTCATTTTACTATCAGACACATTGCGTGAGTTTGAAATTTGCTTATTTGCAATGAAATGTAAATTTTATAAATGGTTGTTAGTAAGTTTGTATCAAAACTCTCCAAATACATATGATTGCTCTATAAACCTAGATGCAATTATAGGTTACTGATGTTCTGCATGCATATTTGTGTATTCTATCTATATTTCTTGAGCACTTTGCTATTGGCTAGATGCTAGCCTTAGGGTAGGGGCTATAATGGTCAGCAAGACACATCCCATTCTCTTATAGAGCTCTCATTCAATTTAGGAAGAAGGACAATAAACATAAAAACAAATGATTTCAAATACTGATGAGTTTGGAAGGGTGATGCTTTAGTTGTTATAGTCAAAGAATTAATGTAAACAGGGAACATTTGAAATCATACTTATCTATAAAAGGACTCATTCACATGAATGTCTTAGGAAAGAGTGATTCCAAAAAATAGTAGATAATAAAGAAAACAGTGACAAAAATTAGTACACTAAAGAAGTTTTAATAATTCAGATTCCTTCTAATCATTTAAGTAAATATAGTCACATACATGTTTAGTTCTGTCTTTCAAGAAAGTCATTTCAGAATATGATTAAAAATTCTCAGTAAAATCTACTGTTTTCCGTTTTCTATTGTAGTTTTGTAGAAGACAATATTTTGGATATTTTGATGACCCAACTTCTATAGTGTATGGTCTCGCTAGAGCTCTTGTTAGTTTTGGCCAATATCAGCTTGTCAAAAGAAGCAAACTGGATATGGCTTCTCAAATGCCTTTTGCTTTTGTGATTAAGTGACTTGTGCTATTCTATCTTGTGTTCTTTCAGGCAGATAACTAAAGCTCCAGTTCCAGGAGACGAAGTGCATGAAAAAATACCAACAATAGTAAACATTCTGAATATTGGTACATTGAAGTATCACCTCTAATTGATGATCTGATTTCATACAATTTGTAGAAAAATAAACCTTACTAAGGTACTATTTTTTGTATGACCATTTTCTTATCACTTCTATTCATTCTTCCTTGGTTTTGTCCTTACTTCCCTCAGTTTCTTCTTCATTGACAAGTAATTAAATATTAGGAGAAAATATTTAATTTAGTGCTTATCATGCATACTCAGATATGGTGGTTAGTAGATACTTTATGGATGATTTATAAAATTATACTTATTAAAATATTTGCTTTGTGTTCTTTATTTTTACAAAGAAAAAATAAGTATCATGTTTATTTTATGCTCTATAGGTATAGCATTGTTGAACTCTTAGAACAGCTGCATCTGTTTTTATAGATTATGAATTGGAGCCAGGTAAAAACCTTCCTCTAAAACTCATGAAATAATGCTGTAGGTTATGTTTCTCATTTTCGTTGAGATGATTCTGCTTTTACACAAATTTTTATTGAACAGAGATTGTCTAGTTTAGAAAGGATAAAGAGAGGTGAGTCATTTTTTTTATCCCTACTCAGAGTAAATGTATTCCCAAATTCAGCATCTTGCTTTGGTTTTCCCAAAGCTTTGAATGTCTAGGGTTTTTTTTTTTTTCTTCAGAGTTACATTTGAAAAGAAAACCAAATAATAAATTCTATTAATAAAAATATCTACTTTACCTGTTATATTATTTCAAACTGATTTACGATATTCCCAGGTTTTTTTTTCAGGTTTTATGGTTTCTGTGGCACTGGGGATGAAACCCAGGGCCTCACACTTGCTAGAAAAGTGTTCTACCATTTAAGCTAGTCCCAGATTTAACTATTTTATATTTATTTTATTTGGAGACTATTGTTAGTAAAGTTATAAAGAAAATGATTTGAACACACACTTTTAAAAGGCAAAGGATTTATGCAGTCTAAAGGGAAACCACCCACGTTATGAACACAATTTTGAATTGTACATTCATTAAAGAGGAAATGAAAGGATGAGAGAATAATATGGTAGTGAGTCAGGAATCTGAATGACAGCCTTTTTTGTTTTTAAAAGTAATCTGAGAGAAATGGGGTCATACTCTATTTAACTTTAACTTGTGTTAGATGTGGCCACTTTATTTGTTGTGGGAGACTGAGGCAGTGGAAGAAGGCCTTGACATGAGCACAGCTATGTCAAGGTCCTCTTGGCTGATAAGCATGGACCCAGCCATGGGGAGGCAAGGTTCAGCAAGGCTGCCTTACAAGAAAAACAGGACACACTGACCTGGTTAGGTTAGTCTGTACTAAATAACAACACACCTCAGTTGCTCTGTTCCTGCGGCCTACTCAACTGGACCCATGAGAACCCAATCTGCATTTCACCCTGCTTTCCTACACATGCTGTATAAATAAATGCACTTGGAGGCAGAGGGGGTCACCAGCATCTCTCATCAGGAGCATCTGACCCACTGTATCCCAGCTTTTGTCTGTGTCTGTCTTTGTGTCTTTTTCTTAATCCCCAATCGCCCCGCCGGCAGGTCAATGGACTTACGCTGGCTATGAGAACTTGTCTTCTATCAGACATACTCATTCAATGACCTAATTATTTTGAAGGCAGGTAAACACTCTGCCAACCTCTGTAGATGAATTTTAAGTATGTACATATATATAAGAATATGTTCATCCGCATATATGATACAGTTGCATCTCTTTTAGGCTTCTCATAATATAAATGAATATATAAAGCATACCTAATGTGATTTGTTCTATATATCATGAGTGACACATACCAAAACATCTACAGGAAACTATAAAGATCCTTCTAATAAGGTGATCAAGAAAGATTTCATATAGTGAGTGTGTTTTGAGCTTTGACCTTGACGTTTTTGAAATCATTAAGAGCAGAGTTTCTAGAGCAAGACTGCTTCTGTCCAGACTTCAGCTTATCTGGCATGTTTGTCTATTTGTGATATAACCATGCCTATTTTGTAGGCCTAATTAAAACAAGAGACATTTATTCTCTCACATTCCTAGAGGCCATGAGGTCTTAAACAAGTGTCAGCAGGACTACAGTCACTCCATAGGCTTTAGGGAAGAATCTTTCCTTGCCTATTCTTGCTTTTGGTGGCTCCTGGCATTACATGGCTTGTGTAACTTCAGCCTCCATCTTCATTTGGCTTTCTTTTCTGAGTTTTCCCCCTGCCTCTATTTCCTTATAAGGTTACCTGTCATTGGATTTAGGGTTTACGCTAATCCAAAATCACTTCACTCAAAATCCTTAAGTTCTTGGTTACAATTGATTACATCTGAAAAGACCTGCAAAGATATTTTTTCCAAATGATGTTATCTTTGCAGGTTCCAGATAAATATATTTTTAGGAGGCCACCATTCAAACTAATATACTTATTTTTAGAATTGAAAAAGTACATAGGTGAGGTTTTAGAATAGAACTATAGGGAATAAAAAGTAGTTTTCAATACCTTGGT
Source organism: Castor canadensis (assembly GCF_047511655.1). Classification (NCBI taxonomy): domain Eukaryota; kingdom Metazoa; phylum Chordata; class Mammalia; order Rodentia; family Castoridae; genus Castor; species Castor canadensis. The sequence goes on along the minus strand of NC_133393.1, from coordinate 129,084,495 downwards.
ATGAGTTAATTAGTTATTTTAAAACATTGGCAAACCACTGAAAAATCTAGTGACAAGGATGGTAATGCAGAAAGATTCATCTGGTGGCAGATTGAAAATTTTGCTGAAGAGAGAAGAAACTGTGGGAAAAGATCAGTTAGCAGATATGTGTAGAAGGCCATAGAGAAACTAAGACTAGTTCTGGTGTCATGATGTGGGAAATAAAAAAATGCTATAAAGTAAAGATTTTAAAAATTGAATGGAAAATTAGATGTGAGTGGTTTTGAATAAGGGACAGGTTAAAGGCACATCTTTGGTTCTCCACATTAGATACTCACATAATACCAATCAAAAGCACAAATAAGTTCAGAAGGGGAGTGGTTGAGAGAGAAGGTGATTAATTTTTGTGAGATATATTGAATTTATGTTGGAGATTCATGATAAAATAAGGACTTAGCATAAAGACTTCAGAAGCAATTTTATAGTTATGACACTTGAAACAATGAGATTAAACAATGTTCCTTAAGAGAGTTCATAGCCCAAGGCTTTGAGTGATTCTATCCAGAATTAATTCTTACAATGCCAAATATGGTAATGTTGTTGTTTCAGAACCTAACAAAGAAGGGAAACTGTAATTTAACTCATTCAGCTAGAAGTCATCCATGTAAGATAAAGTAAGAATAACAATTTGACTTCCTTTTCATATATAGAATGCAGAAGGCCTGACTTTAATTAACTGTGGTTCTTAGCAATAGTTGTTTCAGTGATTCTGGTATTTGGTTATTAGGGCACAAGCATTATGTCAGCATTTGGGGTCATTTCAATCCATTATCTTGGTCACCAAACTAGAACCAAAACTTAATTGTTTCTCTGTTCTCTTCATCAACATACTTGTTTTTGGTTTCTTACAGCTAGAAAATACTGATTGCCATATTTATATGACAGCTGACACCAACTTTACATTTCCTTTCAGGATTAATAGTGCAGAGATATGCTTTGATAATAGTGTAATACTACTTTTAATAAAAAATATCTACTCTTCCATCTTCCAAATTGTAATTGAAAACTGTACTATCAGAGAAAAAAATTATACAGTATACAGGGAAAAATAACAAGCAGTAAATAGCAAATGAATAATACATGGGTAGCCTAAAATATTGCCAAAATGTTGGCAAAAGAAGGAAAAGGAAACTTGGGTAACAAAGAAAACAGAGATGCAAGAAATTTGACACAATAGACACTTTACTAACATTTTGTCAAAGTGTGAATTACATACTAACACACAAACTTGTGTGAAGAGGCAGAGATGGGGTTTGGGGCAGTGTCCAGGCAGATTGGAGGAGAAAAACCTCAGACCCTCTTCAAAATTTAACTTTAAAAAAGGCTTGGAAGTGTGGCTCAAGTGGTAGAATGCCTGCCAAACTTTTGCAAGGTCCCGAGCTCAACTCTAATACTGCCTAAAACAATAAAATAAAATAATAAAACAAATGTATGCATCTGAAAAGGTAATTTGTTAACACAGAAAGGGCAAATAAATCAACCATATTCTAAAATGAACTAAGATTTCTGGTATGAAAGATATAATGTATTAGGACTAATACATTAGGGTCTTTTTAACTCTTTTGACTAGGCTAACCCTTGCATCATGATCCTTCTGATCTCAGCCTCCCAAGTTAGAATTACAGATGTGAGCTTCTAGCATCCAGCTAGTCCATAGAAATTTTTAAGAAAGCTTCCTACACACAAAACTAATTCTCCAGCTGTCCAGCTACTTTCTTGTAGCCTGCTGCTACCTACTTAGGCAGTTCCAAACATTTTAGGTTTATGAGAACACCCTTCTTGCAGTACACCATTTTCTGTATTAAGGTAACACTAATTGCTATTATTTACAAATCCTTAAATCTAAGTGGCTTAACACATATAAGTGATACAATATAATGTGTGTAATACAGTATAACTTGTGTTATAGCACAATGTATCATTTGTATTTATATATATATATATCATAATTTATTATGACTTGTGCAGTAACACACAATAGCTTGCATAACAGTTCAATGTGATTGTTTTACTGATAGCCAGAGTTATATATCCCTCTACTTAGTATCTCTGTAATCTCACAGGGCTTTGGAATCCTCTGCTGGATCTTTTAAACTTTGCAGGCTGACAGTGGAAGACAGAGTATGGAAGATCCCCTTGAAAGTTTTAATATGATTAACACTTGTTTGAGTTTCCTAGGGCTGTTGTAACAAAGTACCACAGATAGGGTAACTTAAAACAATAGGAATTTATAATCTTATAGTCCCAGAGGCTAGAAGTCCTGATTCAAGGCAGAAGAAGGTCCATGCTCCTGAAACCTGCAGAGGAATCATACCTTACTTCTTCCTGACTTTTGATGGTTTCCTGACAATCTTGAATGTTACTTGTCTTCTAGCTGCATAACTTCCATCTCTGCCTTAGTTATCCTATGTCCTCTCTATATGTTTCTGTGTCTTCATGTGACTCCTCTCTTTGAAGGAGGCCAGTCATATTGGCTTAGGGGTCTACTCTACTCGATTATGACCTGATATTAACTAATTACATCTAAAATTACCCTATTTCCAAATACTAAAGTGTTGGGGGTTAAAATTTCAACATAAATTTTTCTTTTAGCAGATAGAGAGGGCACAAAATTATACTCATAACAGAAGGGACATATATTGCTTCTCTACATATTATATTATCCTGAATTCAATCCTATGTTATACCTAACTACAAGGAAACCTAGAAAATGTAATATAGCTGCATATACAAGAGGAAAAAAAGACAGGTTTGATGAAAATCTAGACCATCTCTACCACACAGATGGGGATTGAAGAATGACCAGATTAGGAGAGCAAAGATAGAGGGCTTTTAAGTTGTTCTGGGGAGCAAATGTTAATTACAAGTATCACTTAAGGTAGTAAAGAGTATGAATGATACATGCTTTACAGACAGAGAATAGATTGGTTTAGTCATCAGAGAGAGTTAATGTTATATTTTTTCTCCATCCAAGCATGCAGGGAGTGCTTGTCTGAGCTGGCAACCCAGGGAACTGGGTGGCCCATGGTTTGATAAAATGAACTGAAATTAAAGTTGCAAATAATATTCAAGATGGAATAAAAGTAGTCTGGGGGTAAGAAGTGTTCCAAAAAAGTGATCAACAACAAGGAGTAAGTGCTTTCATGAGATAGATCTTGGGCAGAACATTGAAGGCAACATATTGCAAGAGGACATTCTTCCCTGAACTCTTGTAGGGGAATCTTTTTTTTTTTCATTTTTATAGACTTACATTGCCCTCACCATTCCTCCCCACCCCACAAACTCTTCCTCTCCCTACTTAAAGCACTTGCAAGATGTTTCATTGTTCTACTTCATATATGTATATGAAGCCAACTACATTCCATCACCTTTATCTCCTTCATTCACCCTCCTAGAACAACATTCAGAGCTGTTAAAACTTTTTACCACCTGGTGGGGTATATGAATGGAAGTCAGAAAGTAAGACTGGATGTTGATATAATGAAACTGCTCACTGAAATCTGGATAAGCTGTTTAAAATTAATCCAGTAGGCTCTAGTGACCCACTTTATGCTATGTTAGTGATGAGTTATATAACAAAAATTTGAGGAAAACTAATGGATGTTTTGTTGTGAGTAGTGATGATGACGGCAGAATAGACAGAGAAAGTAAATGCATCTATTAGTAAATATTAGAAAGAATATGGTATGATACTGAAGTGGGGCAGCAGTGGAGATACAGTTAAAAACTAATTTATTATGAACATATTTACCAGGTTCTGGAGATGCAAAGTGAACAAATCAAAGTTGCTGCCTAGCTAAAGCTTCAATTCTAAATGAAAGAAAGCTCATAAAGAATCAAAGAGTTACATAAAATAATGTCAGAAACAGAAAGGTGTTATGAAGAGAAATAACAACATGTACGAGAATAGAGAGTTAATGAAGGCTGTTGTTTTAGATGTGTGAGGACCAAAAGGCCTCTTTGGGAATATGGTGTTGAAGCAGATGTTTAATTTAAGCAAGAGATTGATCCATTTTGCTCTCTGGGGGAAGAACATTTCATGAAATAAGAAAAGTCTTAAGTGCAAAAGCCCTGAGTCTGAGAAGGGAAAGGAAAAAGTGTCCATTTCAGGGTGCAAGTGGAAGATTGATAGAACCTGATGTCAAAAGGATAGTCATAGGCAAACCATCTCGATGATAGTGAGATCAGTATTCATTTGTAATATGTTGATTTTGAGGTATTTATTTTACAATTAAATGGAGAAATTCCTCTGTCAGTTGGGCTTGCTGGTTTGGAATTAGAAGAAACAGGAAGAGTGAATGTATACATTTTATAGTCACCAGCATATAGATATTTAAAGCTAGGTAGCTAGATACAATGTAAACTGAACATTTTAGAATCTACTAAAATGATTTAATCGGAAGATGCCTTAATAGATATACTGCGGTGCAAAAGATGGGTGTGTTTTATTGGGTAGCAAATTGTGATTATATTCAAACTAAGAAAAACTTTGAATTTTATAGGGGGCAGCATTTGAAGGATAATTGATGATTTTGATTTTGGCCATGTTATGTTTAGCAAATGTAACGTTTATCTTGTAAAAATAAATAATAGATATCTAGAGATGAAGGCAAAGAATTTGGAAGATAGGAAAGAGAAAAATAAACATTTGGTACCCTCAGACAAGTAATGGTTTCTGAAGTTAAGAGACAGAATATAGTATCACTTTCTTAGCTGGAGAAAGTTTGGAAGTAATTCTAGATCACTGCTTGTAGACTGATGATACTCATCTCCCAAAAGATATCCGCTTCATAATCTCTGGAATTTATATATTTTCTTAATTGGGGAAAATGACTTTGCAGATATGACTAAGACCGTGAGAAGGAACGATTATCTGGGATTATCCAGGGGGCTCTAAATATATGTTCCTTTGTAGTAGAGACAGAGACACCTTATAAAATTACTTGAGAGTAGAACATAGAACATTTATGGAAATAAATAAGTACATAAACTAAATTGCAACATATTTTAAAAACACAATAAAATTTACACTGAGATAATTAGAAAACGATGCTCACAGGAAAGTAGTAATCTGTCTGAACTAGAGATATAACTGAAACATATTATTAATGACAAATTAAATCAGTGATTAGTCCACATTTTATTTACTGTTTGCCTAGAACATATTTACACCTGATGTTTTGAACATTGATAAAATATAACTCTTAACCTTCAAAAAAAGTCACACACTAGGGCAGTGTTCTTCTAAATGTGGCTCTGAACCAGGGGTGTTGGAATCATCTAGAATCCATTTATCCCTCTAATATAAAGATTTTTCAGAAAGTCCTCCAAACCTACTTTTATCCCGTTTCTAAAAATGAACCCCATTTTAAACAACAGTTTTAAATATATAGCCTCTGTAGGCTCTATTTATTAATAATAATAAATGTAACTTAAGAAGTGTAAAAAACGTGAACAGATGACTGCCTAACAGAAGAAATACCTTAGGTAAGCCTCAGAATTTAGCTAGCAGTGACCTACATAAACTATCTTAAGGGGAAGAAAAGAGTGGAGGTGGTTTAGATTAGAAATATCTAATGGGAACATGAGGGAGGCAGACAAGCTGCAGAAGCATGCTGGCATAGGGAACTGCTAAGCCACATTGGCTTTTGTTTTTATATCTCTGCTTTTTTTGTGCAATATTTTTCTTTCCTCTCTTAGCCTCTCTGGTTCACATGACTGATAGAAGATGCTCATTCATCATGCCTACTGTTCAACACTCCAAACAAGGGTCCTTTTCATGTACACATTCTCAAACAAAAATTCTAATTTAGAGTCACAATCTATTAAGGCTATAAGGAAAAGGCATGCTGATATAAATTGCTACAAAAACTAATCATTGTAAGGGGACTGGGTAATAAAGAAATGATAGTTATGACTGGACAATGTTTCCAAAAGTGTCTGCTACAAGCATAATAAAACTTTGAACATGGAGCTCTGTTCATCAATGAAGTATGTTTCTACTTAAGTCAGTATGAGTGGCTGATTTCTACCTTCTTTTTTTGACTGAAGTTTTAAAAATTTTTTTAGCATATTATAATTGTACTAGGGATACATTGTAACATTTACAAAAGTTCTTAGGATATACTTTAGTTAGAGTCACCACCTTCGTCTTTCTCCTTTATCTCCCCTTAGAACAGTTTCAACAGGTCTTACTGTTACTTTTTCATACATGAATACATAGTACTTCAACATATTCACCCTCTTTCACCATTTCCTTATGCTTTCCCCCTTTCACTGATACAAACTCCTGGACAAGGCTTGTTTTACCTATCTTCATTTAAAAAAAAAAGACATTTTTGCTAGCCCCTGATGGTTATACAGGGAGTTTCACTGTGACATTCCCATATATCTGTATATAAATATATATGTATTATACCCTGAATGGTTCATCCCCTCCATTAGTCTCCTTTTTACCTTAGTAGATGATTCAACAGGTTTGAATGTTCCATATTCATATTTGTATAGAAAGTATATTAACCATGTTCATCCTTTTCATTTTCTTCATTTACCCTCCCCCTCCCGTTAGTGCCCCCTACTTTTCATGATCTATTTTACATTTTCATCCTTCATTGTTTAGGTACCTGTTCATTGTTCAGTGGGATTTTTGCCTTGGTATTTTACCTGCAAATGTATTGTGCGTAAGTTAATGTAACCCTCCTACATTGCAATTTCTCATCCTTTTCCCTCTGTTGTTTTACTACAGAATAGGTTTTCTAGCTTAGAAATGCTATTATTGCATGAACCAATTGTCTGGGATGTTACCTTGTCCAATGTCTTTTATTTAACTTTTCTAACACTATATTTATCCATTCCTTTTAGATAAAAAATGTCAAGGGAAGTTTTAGGTTCATAGAACTTTTGAGCAGAAGATAGAAAGATTTTCCATGTACTCCTTCCCACATGTGTGCAGAGCCTCCTCCTACCTACATCCTACATTGTTTTGCAATTGATGAACATAGCTTGACACATTGTATGTCTGTAGTTTATATTAATGTTCACTCTTGATGTTGTGCATTCTATGCATTTGGCAAATGTAGAATTACATGTAGCCCTCATGATAGTATCATAAAAATAGTTGCACTGCCCTAAAAATCTACTGTGTTAAACCTATTCATTTCCTCATCTTCTTAACTCCTAGAAACTAGATCTTTTCAATGTCTCCAGAGCTTTATTGTTTCAGAAATGTAAAGAGTTGGAATCATACAGTAAGGCTAGTAATATACATTTAAGGTTCTTCCATTTCTTTCATTGTTTGTTTAACTCATTTTAGCACTGAATAAAACGTCCATTCACTCATTCTTGATCAGTTAGAGCTAGAATAACACCCTCCACATTAACTAAATTACTAACTAAATCCCAGCCATGTATTTGGGAGTGGAAATTGTCCCTCTCAAAGTTCTCATAGACTAAAAACTTCCCAGTAAGTTTAAATGTGATTCATCATTGTGTGGTTTATTCCAGAGATAAATATCTCAATTTTTCTCTGCTTCTCAAAACACATTTTCCACTTCTGAACATTTACTGATGATGAAATTGTCATTATTCTAATACCACAGAGATTCAGAGAGCCCCGCTGAATTCTGTGAATATCTAAAAAGAATAAAGGTCAACACAGCACCAATGCAAATACACCTTTAAAATTACTTTTCTCACTTGAGGCAATATTTTGTAATTGAATCTCTTTAAGTGAGAGAAGAATTAGCCTGAGTGGTTTACAAGTTAAAGTGTATACTTTAGAAGTTAATGAAATGTGAAGAGCATCCACAGTTTTTCACAAAATCATTAAAAACATCATATTGTCCCATCAAAAGATAATGGGAGCTGTCTTCATATTTCCCACTTGACTTAAGAAAAAATGAGTGCTATGGAAATTATATAATGTGTTCTTATATGCCTGAAAAGAGATTACACTTTTCACAATCTTTTCTTTAACTTCTAGAATTTATTTGGTTTCTACATAAGTAAAATGTCGCATTTACTAACAGACAACACAGCTGTATTATTAAACTATAAATGCCTGGCTTCCTGATGTCAGCCATGTACCATACAGTGATTCACTCATGAATAGCACTTTGGCTCTAAGATGTTTTCCTGGGAATGCTTTTCAAGTTTTTGATACTCTTATTGAATTTTTGGATTCCATCAAGACTTGTCCACTTAATGGCAAGTTAGTTATTAATTCTATAATTTATTCTTAAGGGCAAGGCTTCCTATGGGTGGTGCTCCCTTGAAATGTTCATTTAGTCTTCAATCTACCTGTAATAGATGCTTCCTAAAAAGAGGAAGAGACACAGAGACAGAGAGACTGCAAAATTTCTCTTCTGAAGTAAGTTGCAAATCTGCACATGGAATATATTACTTACATCCATTGTTAAGTCTGAACAGAGTGAATCATGTGGATAAATGGTTTAGCAGCAAATACATAGATAGCTTTAAGGCAGTAAGTATATGCTAAAATTTAGACCCTAGAGAAATGTAATAATCACATAATATGACAATATCAAAAACAATGTCAATTTCTCAAGGCATTGTCAATTTCTTTGATTAATATTCATTAATTAAATATATCTTATAGAACATTTTCATGTAAGAATCAAAATAAACATACAAATGAAAGGAAATAAAGACACTTTATTTCTAACTATATTTATAAGGTTCCTGAGCATTACAGAAATGGAAGGTGGTGAAAAGTGGGGAAAATCTCTATTTTAGGCATATATGAATATATTATATAACTCCTGTAGCACTCAAATTTTTAATTTGCATATAGCATTACTTGCCAGAAGCGGATATTTTATGCATAACCACAGATGGAAGCTGTTAGCTGGGATTTTGTCTTTAGCTTATCATCATTAGACATTAAGTAGAATGCATTGGTACCTACCTTTAGGCTTCCACAAGAAAAATAAAAAGGGAAAGTTAATCAGTTTGAAGATCAGAGTTCAACTGGATAAGAAGGAGAACACATATTTGAGAAATATTTCAATATACACTTCAAAATTAAGTTAGTTGTGCCCTATTAATTGTAGCATTTGAAAAGAAAATCTGATTTTCTAAGAACCCCAAATTAAGAGTATGACAGAGGTGAGCATTCACCATTTTCTTGTACCAATTCTGGGACAAGATTCCTGAAAACCTATCTAGATGCATCTAGCAGTAAAGTTGGATCCAAACAGTTCAAAAAAGCAGATTTTCTTTGAATTTTAGCATGTTTGGAAATGTTTGTGTTAATAAAATTCACATTCCTTTCAAGGTATTGTTCACATTTCAGTATATATTAGGTATAATCATTTTATTCATATAATGGAAGACCTAATGTTTTATGAAAAGCTACTCTATGTCTGTTTTTATTTTCAGACCATTTAATTTTTGTTAGTATCTTATTTTTACACAAGTGAATAAAGTGAGAAGCAGGTTTTAAAACCACAAAAAACTAATAAAAAAAGAGATAAATTGGAAGCAAGTGAGAAAGGAGGATTGCATTACTGTTATTTGGCTTCTGGTTTTCTAAAATTCAAGAAATTTGCTTCAGATGTCTGGATTCTAATCTAGGCTTCAATACTTGCAGCCACTCTAGGGCTCAATTTCCTTATTCTGTGACATTCTTTATTTTATTTCACATCATTCTTAGGATGATAAAATAAGACCATGTACTCTGAAATACCATTCAGACTTATGTCTTAAAAATCGTTTCCAGAGCCTTGTACAAAGGTAGGGGAAGAGATAGGAGTAAAAGAATCTCAGAATGAGCTGTTCCAAATTGATTGATAATGAAAGGACAAGCAAATTAAGAATACTCATGCATCATTTCCTTTCAAATTGAAAATTTGAAAATTCCTTAAAATAAATTTTAATTTAAAAACAAGGAATTTGTTTCTTCTGAAAGCAGTTGGTAACTTGAGAATTGGAAGGCCAAACTTCATTCTTTTGTTTGAGAGTATGTTGTGTGTGAATATAGTTCTTAAAAGAGAGAGGTCTTAAGAGGATGGAAAAGTCCTAAAAGCTTAAATTCGTTGACATCTGTTGCTTGTAATCTTTATACTTTCCACTTCACTAACTCTTCAAGGTGGCCTTAGTGAGCTTAACCTAATAAACAGAGGCTCAAACAGACACTAAAATGGAAGATACTGACCACAACCTCCAACTGAGTTGAAACTGGAACTGTGCATTGCAGTATAGCAAAAAGCAGCATCCCTCCTGAGCAATGAGGTCAGTTGTCTTACCTTGATTATAGTGCTAGAATCTCCAGCTCTGGAAGAACTGCTCCACATAGGCAGAAAATGTGAACATATAAGCTCCACCCCATGACTCAACCCTTCTTTTCCTTCCCCTTTTCCTCAGAAATCCCAACCCTTGAGTAGCCCAGTACCCCCAATAAGCCAAAAACATTTCATCCTTGCAGAATTCCTGAACTTTTGGACAGGAGACCACCCAGGTTACTGGTTTGTGCTTCTCAGTAAAGTTTCTTCCTGTTTAACTAGAATTACTGATTGAGTTTTTCTTCACATACAGGTGAGACAAAGACTCAAAAGCCAATGGAGGAACAGAGGAATTGTGACCAATATTTTTAAGAAGTTCCACTGGTCACATCTGTCTACTGGCAGAAAACAACTGGAAATTTTAAGAATTCAACACACTTCTCAAAAATTTGTTGATTCCTCAACACAATAATTTTAATAATCATTGTTTACTTGTTTTCCAAGCTTAAGTTATTTGAACATTGGCTTCATTAGGGGAACCCACAAGTATCATTTGTATTCTCAATACTGTCGGTCAATAAGTGAGAGGAAGACTACTAGAGATTAAATACAAATCTTTTCTTCAAGAATTTTCAATTTGGTTTAGAAAACAAGATGCATACAAACAACAAACAAAGAGCAAGCTATTCGCATTATTTTTCAAGCATAAAATTATATGATAGTGGGTGTGAAGTGCCGCAGGAAATCAGAAGGGAAAAGGTGAGGAAAATCACTCTGTAGTGATGCCCTACTTTTCAAGCAGGCAGGGAACTTAAAAATCATCTATGTGATTTACAGACAAAAAGACGTCAGACTTACTGAAGTGAGAAGTGATACCAAACTTGGACCCTGATGTTCAACATCCTGCTGTCCTCAAACTACACACAGTTTCACCTTGACAATGGAAGAGGGGCAGACTTTGAATGATAAGGGGCATTAGTATTTTAGGCCAAACAGTTCTGTAAACTGCAAAATGAGCAGTTCTAGGAACTGGCTATATTTTTATTACAACGATAGATCTATTATGCAATTTGTTGACCTGATTTATAGATCACCATATGAACCCACATCTCCCACACATCACAAAGCCACCAAATAAATGTTGGCTGAATTTCCATCTCATCTTTTACCACAGACTAGTTGTACGTTTTCATTTTCTCATCTGTAAAGGAAAAGCAGGTAATCTGATTCCCCTTCTGAGTCATCAACAGATTTTATGACTAAAACTGTTTTGGTAATGGAGAAATATCTAATATTTGAAAAAAAGAGCAGTGCAATAAAAATTTTATATTCTTATTTGATATTCTCAAGACAACTTCCTTGATTTCTAATTGTATAAAATTTTCATTGTAATTTTTTTTCTTATTGTCACTGATTTTCCTATTCTGTCAGAAACATTGATTTAGGACAAACTTTGGGTCAAATGTTATGGCAGGTGCTAAAAATATGGAAATGAAGGGCAGGCTCTTTGCTAAATATAGAGATAATTTAGGTACTGAGCAATTAAGCATGTTGTAGGACCCAGTATATTCAAGGTATTTTAATTTATTTCTTATAAAAATTTATAAATTATCATTCTATATATAGAAAAGGCATGGAAATATTGCCTAGGACAGAATGAACCCACAAAAACTTAAGCAAAAACTAATGTGTAACATCTTATTTAATAGAAGAAGAAAATGGTTTTCATTTTTGTGAAAAAAAAAAACCCTAATTTGAAAAGTAGTCTTTATTTTCCCATCTTTGATTATAAAATTTGCAAATGAAATTTATTTTCAAAAACTTTGTCGAAGTTGTTCATGTACTGAAGCAGATGAATTATCTGAAAATGTGCATTTTACATATTTTTACAATTGTTTCTACAGAGATTTCTGCTTAGGGTATTTAATTATGCTTTTGCAGTTCAATGAACATGTGTAAACTGTTTATTGAAATACATGAAAAGCACAAAAGAGAATAGTGACTACAAGTTTAGCTAGCACAAAAGCTATCTATCCTTTAGTCAGGTGCTCTGGAAAACTCTGCTCTTCCTGGACAATTCAGCCATCCTTTCAGACCTATTTCAAATGCCTCTTTTATTCAATTATTTTATTATGAGTCATATGTTCTGTTAGAGGCTGATAAAAACAAGATGAAAAGATATGATAGATATGAGACTATTAATCAAAGAGACAGACATTAAGGAAATAATTAAAATATAGTGGAAAAAGTTGTTTAAGGGCTACATATGATCAGGGAAAAGGTACTTTTAATTATCTGAGGATTCAGATTTAGTAGGAGGGCATAGAAACATAGGCAGCTCTTAGTAGGTATGTTAGACATAGATAGGTGTCTCCCCATCCTCCATCAGAGAATGTCTGCAGGTAGCTTGGTTGGCAGATGGCTTGCAGCTGTCAGTTCTTCAAAGGTCTCCTCTAGCTGTAACAGACCCCTCCATATATGGTAACACCTTTCCTGAAGGAGCCCACTTCGGGAAACTCAGCTTAGAGTAGTTATAAAGCCAGGCCATTTTAACCCAACTTGGAACAACTTTGGTAGTCAATAAATATTTCAGATCTTCCTATCAGATTGGCCAAAACCTTTCTAGGCCTGCATCACAATTTGATCTCTCCTTGTCCTTTATCTTGCTTCTTCCAATTTTCTTCCATAGCAGATTCCTAAGAAACATCTTACATCCTAAATATGGTCTCAGTGTCTGATTTTGGAAAAACCGTACCTGGAGAGAAGGGCTAGGAAATCCAAAGTCAGGAAAGTTTCCATGGGAAGTCTCAAGGGCAACACCAAAATCTACCTTTTTCTCTTCTTCTCCCCATGGAAACTATTCTAACAGCACTTACTAGTGTTTTTCTTGTTGCTGAAACCACTGAATTTCTTTCATACCTTTATTCCACCTGCAGGAATCAATGCTGCCAATCACTTCCTTTATTCACATATGTTCTTTCCCTGACCAGATGGTGATTAAGTTCATGGATACAGACACAAATTCCAGCTCTATCATTGATTAGCTGTGAGAATTTTGGCACTTAGTGTCTCTGTACATCAGCTTCCAGTCTATAAAATAATGACAGTCATTGTGTTTAATTCACAAGAGAGTTGTGATGATAAAATATGTGTATATATATAATGTATTATTTAGAAGTGTATGTCACATAATAATCACAATATATATGTCCTTTATTTTTATTCTGCTATTCTATTTCACTTGCTTTTCTACCTCTATAATGATTCCTTCTGAGCATATTCACTCTATCTTTGTGTCCCAACTGCTAACTGAAATCTTGATGCTATCTTCCCTTAATTCTTGTCTTTTATCTCTTTAAGACATCTGACAAATGTCTAGTTTAAAATGTCCTCTTTTCCTAAGTAACAGATTCATATTTTGAACTCTATAGTATCTATATCTTAATATCTCATAGGAACAAAAATTCAAGGTTTCTTAATATATATTAGTTTTCCTCCCTATCCTTTCCAAAATGAAAACTGAAACATGGTGACTATCACTACTGAAGTTATATATGTTCAGTTGCTGCAGTCAAATCTTTGGAACTTATGCCTGACAGTGCCTTTACACATATATGTCATGTCCCTAAGGCATACAGAGTTAACAGAGCTATCTATATTCCTGAAGGTTCTTTGAATTTTTCACCTTCTCTCTATTCTCATTGCAAGTTCCTAATATGGCTACTGTTTTTAGCATTATCAAGCTCAGCTTCTAACCTTCATTCTTTAGTCCAAGTAATAATACTTTCATGTCATTGATTGTAGCATGTTTTTATTTTATTCACACTCAGCAACCTGGAGTATATATTATAAACTCAGTAACTTTCTTCAATCCACTCCCCATACTACAGTCAGCTTGATCAGTACTGGGGTTTAGACTCAGGGCTTTGCTCTTGGTAGGCAGGTGCTCTACTTCTTGAGCCACACTCCATCCCTTTTGGATCTGGTTATTTTGGAGATAGAGTCTCACCTTTTACTCAGGGCAGCCTGGACTATGTCCTCCTATTTTAAGCTCCCCACCTTCACTGGGATGACAGGCATTCTGGGTCTTGCTGACTTTTTGCCTGGGGTTGGCAAAGTCCTAGTCACAAAAATGGGCTACTATGATTTGTCACCTAACAATTAAGCAACCAATTCAGATGACATGTAGTTATTCAGAGTCCAGATGGGAATAAATATATCTAGTTCCCATTGCCTAATCATTAGATGCAACTTATACCCCCATTGTATCCAGAACACTGATGATTTTACTAAGCATTTTAGTTCTAAAATAAGTTCTCTTTGGAAAATTGCATTACATTAGACAGTAAAAGAAAATCTTGTTATTACTTAACTTTGGAATCTTGTACATTTTCTTACAATTTTCTCTTTCAAATTTCACAACATTTCTATTATATGTAATGATATTTATACTAAGAAGAAACTCACATATCTCAAGTATGGAAAATATTCCAATATATGTGTTATGAATATACATATATACTTACACACATCATTAATACAGGCATATAAATAATATACATATACACATATTAATATATTTATTGCATATATATCCATATATATGTATTATGTTTCCCTTAAAAATATTTTCTGAAGTCATAAGAGCATCAAACACTTTAAAGAGAAAGCCAGCACTCTTAAGGTATTAAAATGCACCAAAGGTAAACAAATTCTGAAATGCAGAATATTAAGTGTAATTAAAAGTTTCTATACTATTATGAATTTAAAGTGAACATAACTTTTTGACCATCTGCAGGTGCTAAGTGATACTTGTTTGTTTCACAGTGGTGCAGAATAATTATCACAACTCTTTTAAGTATACAAAATAAAGAAAATTTTGGATACAAAAGAACTATCTGATGTGTATTTGACTTTCATAACCACATGGTACTTTAACACAATAATCAATCCTTAAAAAAGAAAAGGAAAATAAAGATCTTAGCATCTCCGAGTAAATTATTTAAAGATTTTTTTTCCTCTTTGCCTTGAAGTTGTATTGTGTGCTAAAAGGTTTTTAAATAAACTTCTTTCCTCCCTCCCCTGCCTTTCTCCCTCCCTCCCTCCTTCCCTCACTCCCTTCCTTCCTTCCTTCTTTCCTATCATGCTTGTCATTTTGAGCCAGGACTGTCCACAGTAGCTGCCATGATTTTCATAGCCTCATACCTTAGAGTGAAGAAGCACACATGCTGTCTGCCTTCCAGCTCCTCTTAGACACTACTGTTCTAGGAGCTCCAGGATCATCTTTTAGCTGGAGGTTAAACTGATTAAGTACTTCTTTCAGTTATTATATAATTACAGATTACTTTTGTTTCAGTTTGTATTTAAGACAGCAAGGGATAAAGCTTTTAAATGTTGATGGCTCATTTGAGGATGTTTGGACATTAACTTATCAAGCTGGTGGAATGGCTCAAGTGGTAGAGTGCCTGCCTAGCAAGTATGAGTTAATGCAACTGTGATGCCAAAGGAAAAAAAAAATGAGTTCATCAAGACTCACATTAGTGCTCATGGAACTGTGACATCCTCCCTCTAAAGAAGCACTGTTAGTTTTAGCCAAGAACCAAAAGATGTCCGGAAGATGGTATCAAATATATCATGTGTAATACATTTAATTTGGGGAGATTTTTCTCAGGGGCTGTTCTGTCCAAGAAAGACATGGAGCTTTGCTAAGGCAATGACAATGCAAGGACTAAACTTGCCCTTCAATTTGTAATCTCAGGGTCATATCTATACATCATAGCAACAATTGTGTCTCAGTGAAACAAAAATGGCAGAACTCCAGTAAAAGGGGGCTTGCTGAAGAGGGAACTTAATTGAAAATTAAGGTACATTGGAGAGATATGTGGCAGGGATTGCAGAGTTTTGTGCTATGACTCATCTGCAACCTTTTGCAAAATTTAATGTGGCAAAAGTACTGCGTTATTATGATGCACCATGTGGCATCCTGATTTGTCATCTTCTCTTGACATATCTTATATTGAGGGGTACATGAAGAAACCCCACATTGGCTGAGGAAAATTTTTCTACTTACATCCCACACGAAGATTTAAAAATATATTTCTAGAGTTTGGCATTTACAGGAACATGTTTCACATTAGTAGTTCTGAAAGAAGACAGCTTTTTTTACTCTCTGAGTGAGTGGAAGAATCTATTATCTTTACATATCATCACTAGAGGGCCAATGGAGCTCAGATACTCTGATAAATGGTAGGGGTGGGATAGGCAATGACCAAATATTTGAGTTTACTTTTCATTCATATTTTTAATAGTATTGGCTGGCTTATTATTTAAAATAATACTATGGGTTCTGTCCCACCATTTCTTTATTTTTTATAATTTCAGAAAATATCTTCATTTATGTTCAATGACCACATCAGGATCAAATCGGAATATTTTATTCTACAGAGATAAAATTTTTGCACTAGAAAAATATGCTATTCTAAGCCTCATTATTTGCTCATGCACCTATTTAAATTATTTTATATTTTCATTATAATGGCATTTATGTGTGAAGTTGAAGAGGAAAAATATGGAAAAGCTGTACAGTGTAACAGTAATTGGAGAAAAGAATCACATTCTTTTCACTGCAAGAAAAGGAATGATTTCATGAGATAGCTTCATTGATGCAAATACCTTATAATGATGTTCAGTTGGCAGGCACAGAAATTAAATTTTTCAAAGATAAATTTGAAAAAATCTCAAGCAGAGTCTGCTAACAGCAATCAATGGCAAACATAATTATATATTTGTTACTATACCATTTCTAACTCCAGACAATATCTACTTTATAAAACACATGGCAGTTGCTCTCATGAACTAATTTTTATTAATAACCTTGCAGAGAAGTGAAAGAAATAATGGATTACAATTTTTTATATATATACTTTTCAATTAAAGATTTGTTTTTAACATCAAAGAGCATTACTTATCTTTCTTAAGTGTAATAAATATGCCAGAGATGATCTCAATACGAAAGACTCACATTTCTTTTTGCGTTGTATCAAATTTCACTAGGTTTGATTTTCAACTATACACTTGGGACAAATTAAGTAATTGTGATGGCCTGACCTTCAAGCATGCTTAACACAAATGAGTAAATAAATACTTTTTTGCTGCACAATTCCTTATTATTTTTTCTTCTTTGACTTTAAGAATTAGTCAATTATACATTATATCACCATCCTTTTTACCTTTTTCTGTTATAGTAAATGCCATATGGCATAAGGTTATTAGTCTTTATCATGGTTTACCTGCCTTCCATGAGCTCCTGGAGGGGAAAGAAAATAGTATATTATTCATATCTGAATCTTCACAGTCATTTATGGTGTGCCCTTAACAGAAACTCAGTAAAATTAATCAGATTTGTTTTAGTGATGGTAAATTTGGACACTAATGATGTAGACTTGGTTTTACCCTATTCTCTTAGGAGAATGCCTATTCAAGGCCAACTCAAAATTCTTCTTTTTGAGGAAGAGCAGGCCACTCATCCATCACATGTTGGTAAATCTAACCCTGGTAATGACCTGACAGCACTGCTTCCACTTGAGCAGCAGGCATGTCTTGGCTTCTATATTTTTCACTCTATTTAACAAAGAGATTTTAAGTGGGTTTACATTTTACTCTGGAGCATCACACTTATGTTTCAATAATTACTGTTCTTAGTAGCTGGCTTATAACCTAAATGCAAAGCATTGCTAATGCATAATGGCCCTATGATGCATAACGTGCTCTTGGTGTGAGACAGAACATATTCTGACCCTGCTTCACTACTTAGTAGTAATAGTGATAGTAATAAAAACTAGAAGTAGTGATAGAAATAAGAGCTAACACAGCTAACACTTGCTGAACATTTGCTGTGTGTCAGGTGCGTTACAAAATACTCAATTCATGCACTAATTTAATTCCTCATGAACACTGGGCAAAAATCCCCTTCTTTATCTTTAAACTTGAGGTAGGTATATGTCCTTGTCTAGAGTTAATGACATATTGAATAAAAACCATTTGTCATAATTAGGTTTCCTATTAACAATTTCCCACTCTCCTTTCCTTTAACAAAATCCTTTCTTTTTTCGGTGGTGATCACAATACAGCATCCTCTGTTTCTGCTTCTGTTTGAGCACTTGCATTGAGCCAGGAACTCCGCTAGGAATCTTAGGTACATATCTCATTTCATTTTTACAGTAACCACATGTGGTTGAAGCCATTTCTTCCTTTTATACTCTAAGAAAGGGAAGCAGAGAAAGGGTAATACACAATTTGCCTATCAAAATAACTATTCTGAGATTCAAGTACAGTCACAGTCTAATGTAGAAGACTAACTTCTACAGTGTTTCATACAATCCACAAATATAGACTATATATGTTTTGATTATATTGAATTATTATTTTGTCAGTCTGTTTTATAAAAATCCATGTGGATTACGTATTTCTTTTTTGGATGTTAATTTTGCTTGTGTTTTATTTTTAGTTGACACATAGTAATTGTACATATGTACGGGGTGCAGTGTTATATGTCAATGTATGTGTATAATGAGTAATGACCAGATTATGGTATTTGCAATAGCTATCACTTCGACTATTATCCTTTGATTGGGACATTCAAAATCCTTTCAACTAGGGATTTTGAAATACTCATTAACTGTTGTCTCCTGCAATCATCCTACTCTGCCACAGGTGTTAGAAGCTATGCCATCTATCCAACTGCAGTCCTGTACCCATTAACCGTTCTCCCTCCATCTGTCTTATTTTTTTAAGTTTTTAAATTTAAAAAGTATTTAATTTTTATTAGGATATTATTGTTGTACTACAGGTAAATTGTGACATTTACAGAGGCACTTACCATATATCTTAGTTAGATTAACCCCTGCCATCGTCCTCCTTTATCCCTTTTCTGCTCCTCTTAGAATAGTTTCAACAGGTCTTATGTTCCATTACCATACATGAGAATATAGTAGTTCCACCATATTTACCTTCCTTCACCCTTTTTTCGTGTCCTCCCCTCTCCCACTGGTACCAACCCCATGAAAGGACCTAGTTTACCTTCCCATTCTTCATTTTTTAAAAAAGACATGGATATAACACACATGTTCATGAAAATATCATCATGGAATCCCTTG
This sequence comes from Castor canadensis, assembly GCF_047511655.1. Classification (NCBI taxonomy): domain Eukaryota; kingdom Metazoa; phylum Chordata; class Mammalia; order Rodentia; family Castoridae; genus Castor; species Castor canadensis. The sequence continues at coordinate 129,065,060 of NC_133393.1, read as the reverse complement.
ACCCCCATACTCTTACATTCCAAATGTCTACAAAATCAACATGACTTAAATGGCACCAAGGTCTGTCACCAGTGTAAAATATACTGGAGCCTGCATGAACCTTGGCTATAGCAATCAGAGTACCTTTTCAGCATAGACAATTCTAAAGGAACAGAGCACCCCAGGGCCCAGTTCTCAAAAGACCTTTCCCTGGAAAGTCTTAAAAACAAATTTGCATTTCTGTATCTCTAGTCTTTGATGAGAATAACTTTGCAACTCAGTTTCTCTTTATACTCACTAGCACTCAGTATTATCTCTTTTCTTGTTTAGTCATTTAGTGTTTCTGATAGCTGTGTAGTAGAATCTCCCACTGTTTTAATTTGCATTTCTCTGATGGATGATATTCAGTATTTTTTTGTGGTTCTGGAGATCAAATACAGAGCCTTGCACATGCTAGACAAATACTCCACCATCTGAGTTATACCCCTAGCCTTTGGACATCTGTTTGTTTATATAGTATTTGGTAAAATATCGCTTCTTATCTTTGTTAATTTTATAATTGGATTACTTTCCTAATATTGAGTTTAGAGTATATATAGTACTAGAATGTACAAAGAGATGTATTGTATATACATATACTATATATATAAACATGTATACTTAAATACACACACATATATGTAGTAGATACTAGTCCTTTGGGATATATATGGTGTACAGAGATGTTCTCCATCCAATCTGTATCATACCTTTTTCAGACTTTTAACAGGGTATTTCACTGATCAAAATTTTTAATTTTGGCAAGGTCTATTTTCCTTCTTAGGGATCATGATTTCAGTGTCAGGTCTAACAAATCTTTGGTTTGCCCTTGATTCCAAAGATTTTATTTTATTTATAAAAGTTTCATAGTTTTACATTTTATAGTCAAGTCCATAATGCATTTTTGAGTTCAAAATGTTTTTTCATTACCCAGAAAATTCCTCTGTGACCCATGGGTTATTTAAAAATGTGTTTTCTAGCAACCAAGAGTTTAGAGGTTTTCTAATTTTATTTCTGTTATTGAATTTTAGTTGATTACATCATGTGCAGAGAACACACTCTGTAAGATTAACACTTATTTTATAATTTATTGAGGTTCATTTCATGCAGCAGTATTTGATGTTGCCTTGTATGTTACATGGCATTTGAAAAAATAATTCTGCCCATATGTAAGTCCAATTTCAAGTTTAATGAACACAAACATAAATATATTTTGGCAGAATTTCTCAACCTTATTATCTAAGTTCCCTTTTTAGTAATTGTATGGTAGAAAGAAAATTAAAACTTCAGAAAGACTTGTACACATGTAGCAGCTCTTACCAGCTCAGAATTCAAGTCATAAAAAACTATGGGAGCATTAGAAATGTAAGAAGAAATAGAGGGTAATTTCAGAATATGAAAATTCCTTCTGACCCAGTTTCAAATCTTCAACTAGGTCTTTAATTAATGTACTCTTACATCAATACACACATACATTAAATTCATACATATATGTATAAGTGCACACAAACACACATGCACAAATACATACTCACATATACACAAAAACTCTTTCTCACGCGGGCCAACACCAGTTAAAATCATTCTCCAGGCAGAGAGGCTGGTAAGGAATGGCAGCATCATTCAGAGCAGCTGGTGCTTCCTAAACTTGAGGTCTTGCTCTGGATAGTGCAGAGCAGGGCCCTAAACTACTAGGGTTTGCACTCTGGATGGATCCTGAGCTGACTCCAGGCATCTTGTGTGTTTCAGTTTAGATGTTTGCAGAAAGTGATGTTTAATGTGCTTTGTTATTTCTCTGATATATTTAACAATTAACTTTCTGCAAAGAAATCCATGTGTAAAATGTTAATAGCATATCATATGTACAACAGATTTTAAAATGTACATCTCTTTTTGTCAGATTTTCTCTTTTTCTTGCTTTCTTTGAATCTGGCTTAAAAATGTAACCAATAGAATGCTTTTGATTTTTATGTGTGTGTGAGTAAGTGTGTTTGTGAATGTTGCTTAAATTTTACTCTCTCTCATTATTATAAAAATATCTATAATAAAAGATGCTAGAAACAAAGGCTGTTCAAGAGCTTATGTGCTGAAAAAAAGTCATAAGCTCAGTTCATTGATGAATTCAAGAAATAGTTATAAAGATGATTATTACCAAGTATAGATGATACTCCTGTGAGTCAAACCTACCAGTTTTGTGAATGCAGCAGACATTCACAAGTGGTCATGGTGGTGAGTACAAAAAGTTGAGGCAGATCTACATACTGATAAGAAATCAGTTCTAAGAAAGCATATTGCAAAGAGATCCACCTGGTTAAGAACTTTTGTTGAACATTACCTAAAACACAAGCAGGAGATTTGTTTTGGTCCAACTACATTTACAAGAATTTGCTAAACTTCAGGCATTGGTTCTGAAAGTTGACATGAAATGGCTGGCTTTTGTAGGGGATGATGAGGAACTTTGAGGGGAAATGAAAAGACAACTATAATAATACAATATTAGATATCCCTGTAGAGTTGTTTTTAACTGCTGCTGGCTACTGTCCTCAAACAGATACTCATTAAATGCTTCCTTCCCATTTCCCTGCTTTGGCCAAGAATTAGCTCAAATTCTTATGATACATTTGTTTTCTAAAGAGTACTCTTCAGTGGGTTTAATATATCATGAATATTTCCTCTTCATTCCATTCTTTCATTCACTCACTCCTCTGAAATTGAAACAGTCACTGAGTGCTTCAAATATTCCATGTGATTCCCCCCTTGGGTGTAAATATGAGTATACGATGAAGTAATATTTTTCATAGAGAGCGAAATAACATTATTGTAGATGATAGGCTTATTGACAAAGGAATAGCGACTGTAATGAAGGATTTGTATTCAGTAAACAAGGAAAAATGTGCACAAATATAGATCATTAGAGGCACCCTCTGCAGTTCTCAATCTTCTTGTCAATCTTGTTCTGAAATCTTTTCTTGCGAAGATTGTATTCGATATATTCTTAACTTTTCCTCAGGTACTTTTTTCCTGAAATGTTCTTCCTTTCAAAACCCAAAAATATTTATCTCAGTTTAGGACCCTTTATGTCAAACTTCAGAAGCTTTCCTTCAGGGTGAAAGGTATTTTCATTGCAACTTCTGTTTTTTCTTGTTTATAACATTCCAAGAAATTTGCTTGGAATTGAAATGTTACAGCATTGGTCTTATGAAAAATGTTATCTTTTATTTGTTCCACATCTATCTCTATGATTTCTCCCCAACTCCCCACTTTAAAGAGTAAATTAAATTGGCCTAGTTACTTTTGAGTTATGAGAAAGTGAAAAATATATTTTTCCTCCTCTTAAAAATTGCTTGAAGCTTTATTTGTACTGGTTTAGCTCAAAAGCAGATATAAACTTCACACTTAGCAGAATTAAGAGAAGAAAGAAAACTCAAGCCAATTTAAAAAAAAATCTTATACAATCTAAAGCTTAAAGCATAATAAATATTTTTTCTGAAAATTTTTATCAAGATATATTATGTATATTTTCAGGGAAAAATAAGAATATTTGAGGAGAATATTATATAACTGCTTACTTTGAATAAGTAATCATTGACTACCAACTATATAGGAAGAACCCAGAACCCAGGAGAAAAAAACAGAGATGAGTAAGATTTATTTTCTGCTACCAAAAAAGTCTAAAATGTGAGTAAGGGATTATCATGGTGTAAAGGAGGTGTGTAAACAACACATCATGGGAGTTCAGAAGAGGAGGACAGTCCAAGAATCCTGAAATTTCATCACAACCATTCTGATCCAAGCAGACATTGTTTGCTCTTTGGACCTAAGCAATAGTCCCTTGACTTGTCACTCAGATTTCACTCCTGTTTCTTTTAGTCCATTCTCTCCAAGTGTCCAGATTGATTTTATGAAATATAAACCCCATCATATCATGCTTCTTCTTAAAGAACTCTAGTTGTTTCCCATTGCACTAAGAATGCTCTCAAGAGTTTTCACTATACCCCACAAGGACTAATTTCATGATGGATTTAGCACCTTTTTAGCTAGATGTCTGTACATCATAAAGTTAGTGGTTCTGTATTGATTACAACATACATCATTAACTTTTCTGAATCATAATTGGCATATCTGCATAAAATATCTGCATAAAATACAGGAATTTTACAAACACATAGTTCTGTTTATATGCTCCTCCATCCTTTTTATGTTATACTTATGTATTTCATCTAACACATTATAAACCCCACAAAAGTTACATTTTTTGCTTTCAGCAGTCCTCTTTGAAAGAAAGTAAGAAAAAAATGACTTATAATTATTCAGATTGCTAAGTTGATGTTTTCTTTAGTCTTCTATGAAGGCCCAAATTTCTCTTTAATATCATGTTCCTTCTACCTAATCAGCTTCCTATACACATTTCTTATAGTGTAAATATGGTGATAAATTCTCCAAGCTTGCTTTAATCTAAAAATGGTTTAATGTTGTCTTCATTCTTGTTATAATATATCTATACTTTTATCTATATCTTTATCTCCCTACCAAATTCAAATTCAATTGCTGCTGCCCCTAATGTGGCTATATTTGGAGGAAGGAAATAGTGTCAAATGGAGTCATAAGAGCAGGGCCTTGAACCAATAGTTTTAGTTTCTTTAAAAGAAGAAAAGAAGAAATACCAGTGTGTTCACTCTCTGTCTCTCCTTCTCCAAGTGGCCATGTCAACACACAGTGAAAAAGCTGCCATATTCACCCCAAGCAGGGATCCCGCATAGACAATATTGGCATCTTGATTGTGGAGTTCCAGTCTCTAGAACCGTGAGAAAATAAATGGCTGTTGTTTAAGTCACCCAACCAAAGGTATTTTGTTATGACAGCCTGCACTAAGATTAACACAAATCTTAAAAGATATTTTGCTGAATGTAGATTAATGGGTCAAAAGTTTTTTCCTGTATTTTTGGCACTTTAAACATGCCCTTCTCTCTTTTGTCTTCTGTAGTTTGTTTTTCCCTGAAGGAAAATAAGCAGTCATTCAAAGTGTTGCTTTTCTATATATTGTGTGAACATCTTCTGTGTCTGCTTTCTTAAATGTCTATTTGTGCTTAGCTGTTTGACTGTAATATGGGTAGGTGTGGTTTTCTCTTTATTCATCGTATTTGGAGTATACATTAGAAAATGCACATCTTACATCAATTTGGGGAAGTTTTGGCTCATCATTTCTTCAGTTATGTATTCTGTTCTCTCCAAATTCTAAACAAATGGATGCTCACCTTTTGGACAGTATTCCTTATGTTCCTGTGTCTTCATTTTTCTTCCACCTGTTCTTTATGTTATACTATTATTATTCATCAATCTTCATGTTTATGGTCTTTTTTCCTCTGATAGCTCTGTAAGTCATCAGGTAATTGACAACTGAATTTTGCTTGTAGTGTTAAGTTCTAGAATTTTCATTTTGGTCTCTTTTATAGTTTTTATTTTTCTGGTGAGATTTCCTACTTTATCATTCATTGTGAGAAAGCTTAAGTTTATCTGATTGAATAGAGTATAACATATTTTTTAAAAAATCCTTGTATACTTAGTTAAAACATCTGAGTTATTTCAAAGTTCATATCTGGTGATTATATTTTCTCCTGAGAATGAGTCGGATGTTCCTTACCCTTTGTATTTTGGATAATTTAAAATTTTGGTTTATATTTTATGCTGTGGATTCTATTATATTTTCACAAAGACTTCTAATTTCTTTTTTTTTAATAGGTAGACAACTTGGTTGGATGCAAAAATCTAAACTCATTTTGGGAAGGCAACTTAAATTTGTCATTTCCTTTATCTTAAACCAGAGCTTGTCCTTATATTTGTTAGAAGCAAGTCAGATATTTTGGCCAATAAAATTTTTCTAATAAAATAATGTTGAAATAAATGTCAGCAAAGGGTTATAAAATAACATAATGTGAGGCGTCAGATTGTGGCAAGGATGGTACACATAGAACCAGACAATTTGCTAGTTTAAAGACCAACTGTTAGGTTTTTTCTATCCTCTCTCTGGATGTGGGTCTCCTACAAGAAGCTACCTTTGGGAATATGGATACATCCCTCTTCCCTGAGACTTTGCCAAGTTTCTTTTAATTGCCTCATAAGGACAATATTCTATATTTTGAATGGCTAACCAGAATCAGTGAGTTGAGTATATGATTCAGGGTTGCAAAGAGCACAGGAAGTAAAGTTTCTAGGATCTTCTCTTTACTGGGATAATGTCATGTTAAATCTCACCTCTGACATACAACTATTTTGTCACAATCAAGCACAAGTCCAGGAAAATGATTTTTTGAGTTGCTCTGAGGCTTTAGATAAGTCACTTCCACCTTCTGAGTCACAGTTTACTTGCTTATGGAATGAAGGCAAAGTCTACTTTCAACAATTACCTTTAGGAATAAATCAAATGAACTTAAAAAAATCTCTAGCATATCGCAGGTTGTTAAAATGGTAATATTTCTATTAAGAAAACTTTAACAAGTGGCTCATACTATTTAAACAATTACTATGTTCAAAGGTAGTCAGTGTCACTCTTTCCCTCTTACTACAATAGTTCCATTTTATGTACAGGTCATCCTTCTAAGATCCCCAATGAGTGTATGAAACTCCAAATAGTACTAAATTTTATTCCTACTTTATGCTTTTCTGTACATGACAAACTTTTTCGTATTATGTTACCATAAATTAAAAGTTGCAAAAACTTTCCCACTTCAGATGTTTATGGAGGAAACCCCCAAATTTACAACAATATCTATTATAAATCACCATAATTAATCATACCAAGTATGCAGAAAATTAAATATGTTAAAAGCATATTTTGTACTTTCTAGTCAAATTTCAAAACGTTAAAACTAATAATCATGCTTTAAAGATTATTCCTGATCACTTTTATTCTATATTGGCTAAAGATTTCAACAAATGTCTTGTCAAAATGATTACCAATGACTGTCAAACATCAGTACCTGGAAATGATAAATTTATTATTTTTTCCCAAAGTATGAGTCCAGTTACAAAGCTATTTCTTTACAAAATGCTATGAAACAATTTTCTGTGAATTGTATTGTAGAGATTTACAGTTAATATTTCAAGTCACATTTCACATCAAGAAAGAAAAACCACAAAATTAAACAGTACATAAGGGAAAACTACTGTATTGTTAACATTTTTATATTGACTTCCTTCATTTATTAAATAAAAATCAATCATCATTCATTATAATTGTGAGAAATATTGAAAAGGTGATAGATGAGGTCTGCAGTTTCTACTTGGATCCTTTAGACCCTAGCTAGAGGTAACACAGGTGAAGAAATTCTGAGATTGCTAAGAGAGAAAGAAGGACTCAGCTGAGCCCTGCCTTCCACCTGTTTCCAACAAGGTACCAGGCATTTGAGTAGAACACTAAGCATACTGCAGAGCATAACTGATTCATGAACTGGAATCAGTTCTTTTGATGATACCATGTGGCAAAAAATCACCCAACCAGATATAACCAAATTCTTCCCCAATGTGGTGAGATGGGATAAAATGGTGGTTATGTTATCTCTAAGGGCTTAGGTAGTTTACCTCTAAGGGCTTAGGCAGTATGTTATACAGAAATATATAAGACAGATTTTGCATTTTACTGAGAGCAAAAATTGTGTGCAATTCGTTTTTTTGTTATAGGAAACATTAATAGATATGATAGGAAAAATAAATAAATAAACAATTAAGAAAACTTAAATGCGTGAGAGGTAGATATGTTTTATTGGAAAGGGCAGAGGAGAGCCAGTTTGGGGGACCAGGTTTACTGTTGTAACTTTCCTTGTGATAAGTGTAGCTACCATGGGAAACGCTGAGTTTCCGATTATTGAGCAAGGCCTGTTATATTTCTGGCAAAGTTCACTTTCGAGTAAATACTGTGAAACAGAAAGTCTCAGAAGCAGACAGTTTGATATAGGGCAGATATTCTTTTACTGGTTCTGTGCAGTGCTTGAATCACTGACTTCAGATAACATTCTTGTTGACAGGCCTAAAGAAGAACCATATTGCAGCACAAAAAGATGCCAAAACCTTATTATCCAACACTTATGCAATGAACTCCTCATTGTTTGTTTTGAGACAGGGTAGTGCTATATAGCTCAAGCTGGCCTTGAACTTGTGATTCTCCTTCCTAAGTCTGCCAAGTGCTTGGAGTTACAAGTGAGTGCCATCATGCCTGGCACAACAATGAAATACTTACCTGTACACTTTGGTTCAGTAGGTCTTCTGTTAATCGCAGGGCTCCACATTCAGACACTTTTTCTACATTAATAGTTTACATAGAATGAGGCTTAGCTTCCTGACAAAGAAACAAGGACATCGGGCATCAGTACTTCACTGGGATCCCAGCTCTCCCAGTGACAACTGCATGACCTTGAAAAAGTTACTAGAATCATTTCATCCACAGTCTTCTCAACTGTAAAATTAGAATGCAGGCACTTGTCTCACAGGGCCTGTGGTCAAGTGGGTTACTCTACATGTAAATACTTTATTGAAAGAAAGTAAATGAGCAAGTGTTTCCATTTTCAGTCTCCCAAAGCTCTTTCCTCTTTAGACCTACACACAATAATGTTAGCAGTACTTTCAAAAATTCAGTCTAAAATATAATTGCCTGGTTTAATAAATAACAATTTTGTAATAATTACAAAGTGATTTCCTTTGCTGTTAAATGCTCTTCTAGATGGCTTTCCTTGATTTTTAATTGTAGGAGTGTCTGATAAAGTGAAGGAAGACCATTTTGCTTTTGAAAATAAAGAACCTCAGTTCTTTTCAAAGCTATTCAGCAGTTTAAAAGAACCTTTTAAATACTCACTAAGTAAAATAAGGAAAAGAAAACATCTAATCCATTTATTAAGGTACCTTCAAATCAAACTCACAAAACCACAGCTCAATTATAGGTTCTTTTGCACTAAGCATTCAGTACAGATTTGGGGTGCTAAGAGGCAGCAAAATTGACAGCATGGTGAGGTATCTATTATCATTTCTAACAAAAATTTTGGGTTATTTATTAATCTATAAGGCATTTAATGTGAGCTAATTGGTTTACTGTTACCTTAAAGGTCTCTTCACATATGATAGCTTTATAAGGCTTAAAAAGGTTGAAATTATATAGTTTATTTTCTTGAGCTGCTGTATTTATGGTGTGAGGTATGTGGTGAATATTTACTATGATTTCCATTAGAATATCAGTGATTTTGCCATGTCTGGGCTACGATAACTTTTTAAAAGCAGTCATTCAAGAATTTGTAGATTTTTATTTCTTTTTAAAGATAAATTGTCCAGTTGCTGATATTCTTTATTTGTTACATTCTAGTATTAGAAATGAGTCAGGCTCCAGGGGCTCAAACCTGTAATCCTAGCTACTCAGGAGGCAGAGATCAGGAGGATTGTGGTTCGAAGCCAGCCTAGGCAAATAGTTCCATGAGATCCTATCTCGGAAACAACCATCACAAAAAAGCGCTGCGGAGTGGCTCAAGTTTAGGCCCTGAGTTCAAACCCCAGTATCACAAAAAAATGTAACTGTTCCAGAAAGTGATAGATTTTGCATACACTAAGGATACATGCAATATTTAATCAAACTTTTGTTAGTGTCCTTAAACATCAAAGTGTCCTTAAAATGAAGGAAATAATTATTTTCAGTAGATATTGAAGTTCTTTTGAAAAAGGAAAAAATGAATTCTCAATTATCAGACTGATATATACTGGTGTGTGTGTGTGTTTGTTTCTGATGATGGAACTCAGGGCTCACTTTTGCTTGTCAAGTGCTCTACCACATGAACCATGCTCCCAGTCCTGTACGGTTTTCACATTAAAGAAAATAGAACCAAAAAATGCAAAGATGAAAAGTACTTCCAATTTTCAAATAAGGTTTACAAAATGGTCAAATATTTTTGTTAAGGGCCTTATTCATATTTGTCTTGTTTGATGGGATGTCTGAGGGAATAGAGTACTCTGATAAAAAATGGTTAAATCATTTTTGGAATATTTATATTAAGATGTTTACTCTTTCATCCACTTATTGTGCTATCTTTACTCAATGCTTATGGTTTTTTTGTGCAAAAGTGGTTAAAGGGATTGAGTCCAAAGACTAGAAACATAATAATCTAGGGGCTAAAGTCTAAACAAAATGTTACCAAGTCATTAGAAAAATAGTAAGTGCCATAAATAAATTTTCTGTTTGTTGTATCAAGGTCAATCCCTGTGATGAAACAGATGTTTCAACTTCGAGAATGAATTCAACTGTAGAGAATCTAGTGTCAAAGACATTTGTATAAAATAGCTTGCAGTACCTTGGTTACTAAAAAGACTGATATGAACCATTAAGCATTGAAGAAGATAGTCTTCAAGGAACATTATTCTTCCTCCAACCCTTCAAACTTGGACTTTATAAAAAAGGAGCAAGAAAAAAGGCAACTACATGGTTTCATATTTCATTTCGACTTAAACCTATAGTCTGGTATGAGGATTATTTTCTATCCCATATTCCTTTCTCAGAATAAAATGTTAGCATACCTAGATTCAAAACAGAGATTAGGTTCCTGTCATATAAATATTATTTATACATACACAGCTAAGTATATACTTAAAGCTGATAAACTAGCTTCTTCTACATCTCCAGTAATAAAATTATCAATGTAAGAAAAAACATTGAACATCTACTCTTTAAATTATACAATAATTTAGTTATTAAAATATTAAAAGTAAAGGAATAGTATTTTGCTCAGGAAGCATGCATAATCTGTTCAAAGAGAAGACTGGATATCGATATAGTCAGAGTTAAAAATAATCCAATAGATAAAACACACACAAGGTAATCATGATTAAATTGCTAATTACCTTGACCCAAGTAGCAGCAGCTAGATTCCTGATATTTCACTGCATCTGAGTGCTTGACTTGTCCACATGTCAAAAGTAAATGCCTCTGTCACAGTACCATTTACAGAAGTCAAAATAGAGGTGATTGTCCTTTGGTCATCTTTACCCTGTAATCTGATAAACCTCTGCTAATCTGGTTCAGTTTCCCATAAAAAGAAGGCATTTTTTCCTTTAATACCCTGTTACTCTGATCTGATGAATTCTAAATAAGAAATCAGTGAACATCTTTAAATTCTTACTCTTTTTCTGATTTTCCATTCACATCTATTATTTTATTGAAGTTGAGTTTGCCACTGAGGAAAGTGCTTTTCTTCAAATGAAATCAAAGTCATTTCTCTTTTCTGTCTCAGACCATGGTCCTTAGAAGTGGACGTCCACTTTCTCTACATTGAAGGTTTCCAAGCAATCTCTTATTCATGTGAAACTTGTGCTATCAGGTTATGTTACTTAATCACTCACCTCATTGACCTACCCACTAATCTCTTTTTAGTCTTCCATTCGTTCAATTATCTCTATGGCTTATTTACTCAAGAATCCTCAGTATAATTATTTTCTTTTTCACTGAACTTTTCATGCCACTCATACAGTGACCCACTACATTCTCATTTTCGTCAGATTCCACCTGCTGCATTTCCTTTACTGTGTACCATAGAGTTTTAAATCCATGATGATATGATAGTAACAATAGTTAACATTTAACGAGTTCCTTCTGAGGGCTAGTAATACTGTGCAAAATGTTTTAAATGTATTACATTCAAGTAACCACAACTTCGTGAGATAAGGTCTATTATTATTCCCTTTTCACAAATGAAGAAAACCCATGTTCACCCCCTTACTAATCTCTTTATTTTGTATATGATCTTCTATTCCTTCACTTGCCTCTTTCTCTCAATTGTTCTAAAATTGCATAACATTGACATTGGAATAGTTCAACCATAACTCTTCTTTTTTACACCCAAATAGGTGAACATTCCTGGAATAAGTAACACAAGTAGACAGTTTGTACTTTAAATTTTTATTCTCAAGTGAGCACTTGGAACTGCCAACAAGCCTATTATGTTTTTCTGTGGGGCTAACTTTCCATTTTTCAACTTAACTAACAATTGTGTTTTGTATATTTTTAGAAAAGAGAATTTTGAATGTTCTCACTGCAAAGAAATGTTTAAGATGATGGATATCCTAATACCCTGATTAAATGATTAGCCAACATATGCTGTATAAATATGTCACATCCTCTCCCATAAACATATTCAATTATTATGTTAATCCAAAAATAAAAAAAAGATGCTACACAGAAAGAAAGTCCTTATTTTCATATTCATGAATCTGTGAACATACAGGTCCTTGCGGTCTCTGACCTTTCTTGACTGTGATGTGTTTTTCTTCTTGTTCCAGGCCAGGCCCTACAGTTTTGAGGCTCTCTTGGCTCTTAAGGCTTGTACTCCCCTTTTTCTATGGAATCATTATCATTTCATCATATCTGAAAATGCCCTCAATTGCTGGCTGCACCATTACTCCATGCATATTTATTTTATTGTGATAAAACATACAAACATACTATCTTAACCACATTGAATGTATACCTCAGTGACAGCAATAGGCAGCATTTGTGGAGCTATCACCACCATCCATCTCTAGAAATCCTTTATGTTCCCAAACAAACTTCAGACCCATTAAACAGTAAGTCATTCTCCATCTCTAACAACCACCTCCATGCCATCCCTACTTCATTTAAGTGGAACCAGACATATGTGTCCTTGTAGAACTGAGCTATTTCTTTAAAGTTCATCCATGTTAGAGTATGTGTTACAATGGCTTTCCTTTTTAAGGCTAAATAGTACTCCATTTTATAGATGTACCTGGCATATTTTATTTTTTTAATTATCTGTCAGTGGAAATTTAGTTTAATTCTACTTTTTCTTTCGTGAATAATGCCACTGTGAGCACAGGTATACTTTTAATTCTTTTAGTATATTATCAGAAGTGGAATTGCTGGATCATATAACATTTCTATGTTTCATTTTTTGAGAAACTAACATACTATTTTCCACAGCAACTGCATCCCCAAAATGCATGGGGATTGTAATTTTTCTACATCCTCACTAATGTTTTATTTTCTGTTAACTGTTTCCATGTTTTTATAATAGCCTTTATGTACATTCAAAACAGTGAAATATGTATGTGTAATTGTATATAATATAATAATATATCACATATATAATTTATGGAATATAAATAGCATAGTTTATGTCAATATAAAATACATACATGCATACATCTGCGTGTGTGTGTGTATGCATTCCAAGACAGGAAATCTAATATGGAAATCTTGAAATGCTGGACTGTCAGAGTCCTCATCCTTAATATAGGATACATGAGAACAGAAGCCCACTAGTCAGTGTAGAGTAGTAGCATGCTTGGCCCTGAATTCAAACCTCAGTACCTCCACAAAAAAAAGTTAAAACAAAAAAAATGCCTACTGGGCAGAAAGGGCCAGCAATACAATGAGCCAATGTTAACCTTGATGGAAAATGGAAAGAGGGAGGGATAAAAAACAGTCTGAAAGGAATGCAAGCAAGCTTCAGAGACTTCAAGTGGAAAATTTAGTCTAAATAGGATTTTGGTGAATAATGTCTCATGATGACTCATGGAAGTCAATGCCAATTGTCTACACTTCTTTAATAGATTATAAAGTGCATTCCAATCTCAGAATCACTAAAATAGAAGGACACAACCCTGTATCTAAGAATGGAAAGAATGTGGTATTTTCCAATTAACATAAGTGGTGTACTTCATCTTTAAAAATTGTAAATCTGAAGTCCTGTTTCTTTGCCTTTGACATATTTTTCAAAATTAATTTCTATAGAATTATATCTACTTTTTTCACTACCATTCATTCTTTTCTCAGATTTCTTTCTTTTCCTTTGATTCATCATACATAAACAACATAAGGGGATTTTAATACATGCATACAGTATACCTTGAACAAGTTCACCTGCTTCATTATATTCCCATCCTTCTCTCCTTCTTTCCTCCTCTTTCAAAAGAGTGTTTGGTGGGTTCTTCCATTCTCCTCATGCCACAGCATCCTTTCCTTTCCCAGTCCCTCCTTCCGATGATCCCCTCCATCACGTCTTTCTCTTTAAATAACTTCTAATACTCATGCACATTACTATTGTACAAAAATATAGAAGGATACAAAGGGTTACCCGTGACCCAATTTCTATTCTTGGACATTTGGATCTTTCCAATTTTTTCCTGTATTTCCACCCTATATATTTTGCCTTTCATATATATAACTAAAATATACTGCATTTATTGTTTTGAATCTTGATGTTTTAAATTTGTTCACTTAAGAATATGTTTTGGATAACTGTCCATTTTAGTACATTTAAGTCTATGCCAGCATTCTTATTTTGTGTCTCATCTGCAGCATGTTTCCATTACTGAGAGAAATTTAAGTCACTTCTAATTTTCTCTATTTCAATGCTGCTAAGAACAGATTCTAAGTATTATAAGTGCTGGCTGTAAAAGGTATTTGCATTTTGCATTTTGACAGACATCACTAAGTGATGCTACAATTTTCTTCCATGATTTGCATATCAAAAAATATTCAATAGATTAACTAGCTAACCACATCACTATGAAACTCCATACTATTTTAACTTTTGTTACCATCCAATCCCTCAAGTGGCCAAATTTATAAGCAGTGTTCCCTTCTCCTTTTACTTGACACCCTTGTCATCTTTATTATGACTGACTACTTCCTTTCTGCTAAAACAATTGGAGGCTGGATTTCAAACAGGATATTTATAGAGAAACATATAAAAATGTTTTGATAGCTGGGTGCCAATGTTTCATGTCTATAACCTTAGTTATATGAGAGGTTGAGATCAGGGAGCATCAGATTTCAAGGCCAGCCCCCCAAATAGTTCAAGAGACCCCACCTTAACTAATAGTTGAGTGCAGTGATACACACCTGTCATCCCAAGATATGTGAGAGGCTGAGATCAGGAAGCTTGTGGTTCCAAGGCAAGCCTAGGCAAAAAAAGTTCATGAGACCCATGTCAACAGAAAAAAGCTAGGTGTGGTGGTATACACCTGTCATCCCAGCTATAGGAAGATTGTGGTCCAGGATGACCTGGGTAAAAAAGTGAGACCCTAATCTCCAAAATAACCAGAGGCATGGAGGTGTGGCTCAAGTGGTAGAGTGCTTGCCTAACGAGCACAAAGCCCTGAGTCCAAACCCCAGTACTGTCAAATAAATAAATAAGTAACATGTTTACATAATTACTTTAATCCCATTGAGCAGGTCTGGGTTTCATGCCTTACTTAAATTGTAAGAGAATCTGGAAAACTGAACATGATGTGTATGTTGATTAGATCAATCATTACTTGTACCTTTTTATATCTTGCTTTAAATGAGTGTTAAATACTTATTAAAGATAACTTCTATAATCCCAGAACGTGGGAAGCTGAAGCAGGAGGATAGAAAGTTCAAGGAGAGTCTGGCTACAGAGTAAGTTCAAGGACAACCTGAGCTGCATACTGAGACCCTATCTCAAAAAACAAAAAAAAAAAAAACACAAACCAAAACAAGCAAAAAAAGCTGAACTCATTTTACCAACCAGAGGTTACTTATGAAAGGACAGTATTATATCTTCAGCAGAAGAAAATTATGTAAAATTGCTATATAGCACAGTATTGTACATGTAGTTTAAAAACTTACACTAATTTGATATCAGAAGATATGGGTTTGGTGCCAAGTGCATCAGTAGCTATGTAATGATCAATATGTCAGTAACTCTCATTTTCTCATCTAGCAAATCAGGCCTTCAGTAGTACTCAGACAAAACATCAAAACAAGACAGTAGATGTGAAAGTCACTCACAAACACTGCCATATCATAAACATTGAACTTGATAGCATATATATATATATATATATATATATACGTATATTTATTTATATTTCTTTATTGCATATATATGTCTACATGTAATATTTATACAATATTTACATATATATTGTTCATGGAAAGTACAATTTTCAGTAAGCCCAAAACAGAAGTATAATATGACACACATGTTGCTATTTATGTTTGAAAATAAATGTTGGATAGCTGGAAAGTTTATAAAACTTCAAAAGAAAAAATTTAAATTATTAAAATTACTACTTTGAAGAATTAAAATAATTGTAATTTAGAAGACACTTCCATGTGTGCACACACACAAAAATCAAACAAACCCAACACCACTTTGCAAATACCCCATCAAACCCTTTGCAAAACCTTTTTGCTACCCAGCATCTGTTTCACACAGACACCCAAGCTAATTGGCCATAATGATATCCAGGATCATGGCTGCTGCTGTAAACAGAATGTAGGATACAACTGTGTAAAACCAGTTTTATCCCAAAGGACCTTGTTAACCCATCATATTATTAGAATCCCTTGGTTTTTTTTATTATTATTCATTTATTCATTTGTGCATATAATGTTTGGCCATTCTCCTCCCTGTCCCCTGCCCCCTCCCACTCTCCCCCACCTCCATCACTTCCAGACAGAACCTGTTCTGCCCTATTCTTCAATTTTGTTGAAGAGAAGACATAAGCAATAATAAGAAGGACAAAGCATTTTTGCTAACTGAGTTAAGGATAGCTGTACAGAGAGATTCTTTTTTTTTTCTTTTATTATTCACATGTGCATACAAGGCTTGGTTTATTTCTCCCCCCTGCCCCTACCCCCTCCCTTACCACCCACTCCGCCTCCTCCCTCTCCCCCCCACCCCCTCAATACCCAGCAGAAACTATTTTACCCTTATTTCTAATTTTGTTGTAGAGAGAGTATAAGCAATAATAGGAAGGAACAAGGGTTTTTGCTGGCTGAGATAAGGATAGCTATACAGGGCATTTGACTCACATTGATTTCCTGTGCGTGTGTGTTACCTTCTAGGTTAATTCTTCTTGATCTAATCTTTTCTCTAGTTCCTGGTCCCCTTTTCCTATTGGCCTCAGTTGCTTTTAAGGTATCTGCTTTAGTTTCTCTGCATTAAGGGCAAGAAATGCTAGCTAATTTTTTAGGTGTCTTACCTATCCTCACCCCTCCCTTGTGTGCTCTCACTTTTATCATGTGCTCAAAGTCCAATCCCATTGTTGTGTTTGCCCTTGATGTAATGTCCACATGTGAGGGAGAATATACGATTTTTGGTCTTTTGGGCCAGGCTAACCTCACTCAGAATGATGTTCTCTAATTCCATCCATTTACCTGCAAATGATAACATTTCGTTCTTCATGGCTGCATAAAATTCCATTATGTATAGATACCACATTTTCTTAATCTATTCGTCAGTGGTAGGGCATCTTGGCTGTTTCCATAACTTGGCTATTGTGAATAGTGCCGCAATAAACATGGGTGTGCAGGTGCCTCTGGAGTAACCTGTGTCACAGTCTTTTGGGTATATCCCCAAGAGTGGTATTGCTGGATCAAATGGTAGATCAATGTCTAGCTTTTTAAGTAGCCTCCAAATTTTTTTCCAGTAGTTGTACTAGTTTACATTCCCACCTACGATATATGAGGGTTCCTTTTTCCCCGCATCCTTGCCAACACCTGTTGGTGGTGTTGCTGATGATGGCTATTCTAACAGGGGTGAGGTGGAATCTTAGCGTGGTTTTAATTTGCATTTCCTTTATTGCTAGAGATGGTGAGCATTTTTTCATGTGTTTTTTGGCCATTTGAATTTCTTCTTTTGAGAAAGTTCTGTTTAGTTCACTTGCCCATTTCTTTATTGGTTCATTAGTTTTGGGAGAATTTAGTTTTTTAAATTCCCTGTATATTCTGGTTATGAGTCCTTTGTCTGATGTATAGTTGGCAAATATTTTCTCCCACTCTGTGGGTGTTCTTTTCAGTTTAGAGACCATTTCTTTTGATGAACAGAAGCTTTTTAGTTTTATGAGGTCCCATTTATCTATGCGATCTCTTAGTTGCTGTGCTGCTGGGGTTTCGTTGAGAAAGTTCTTACCTATACCTACTAACTCCAGATTATTTCCTACTCTTTCCTGTATCAACTTTAGATTTTGTGGTCTGATATTAAGATCCTTGATCCATTTTGAGTTAATCTTGGTATAGGGTGATAAACATGGATCTAGTTTCAGTTTTTTGCAGACTGCTAACCAGTTTTCCCAGCAGTTTTTGTTGAAGAGGCTGCTATTTCTCCATCGTATATTTTTAGCTCCTTTGTCAAAGACAAGTTGGTTATAGTTGTATGGCTTCATATCTGGGTCCTCTATTCTGTTCCACCGGTCTTCACGTCTGTTTTTGGGCCTACTATAGTTTGAAGTCAGGTATTGTGATACCTCCTGCATTGTTCTTTTGACTGAGTATTGCCTTGGCTATTCGTGGCCTTGTGTGTTTCCATATAAATTTCACAGTAGATTTTTCAATCTCTTTAATGAATGTCATTGGAATTTTGATGGGAATTGCATTAAACATGTAGATTACTTTTGGAAGTATCGACATTTTTACTATGTTGATTCTACCAATTCATGAGCATGGGAGATCTCTAAACTTTCTATAGTCTTCCTCAATCTCTTTCTTCAGAATTGTATAGTTTTCCTTGTAGAGGTCTTTCACATCTTTTGTTAGGTTTACACCTAGGTATTTGATTTTTTTTGAGGCTATTGTAAATGGGATTGTTTTCATACATTCTTTTTCCGTTTGCTCATTGTTAGTGTATAGAAATGCTAATGATTTTTCTATGTTGATTTTATATCCTGCTACCTTGCTATAGCTATTGATGATGTCCAGAAGCTTCTGAGTAGAGTTTTTTGGGTCTTTAAGGTATAGGATCATGTCATCTACAAATAGGGATATTTTGACAGATTCTTTACCTATCTGTATTCCTTTTATTCCTTCTTCTTGCCTAATTGCTCTGGCTAGGAATTCCAGTACTATGTTGAATAGGAGTGGAGAGAGTGGGCATCCTTGTCTGGTTCCTGATTTTAGAGGGAATGGTTTCAGTTTTTCTCCATTAAATATAATGCTGGCTGTAGGTTTGTCATATATAGCTTTTATAATGTTGAGGTACTTTCCTTCTATTCCTAGTTTTCTTAGAGCTTTTATCATGAAATGGTGTTGGATCTTATCAAAGGCTTTTTCTGCATCTATTGAGATGATCAAATGGTTTTTGTCTTTGCTTCTGTTAATGTGGTTTATTACATTTATTGATTTTCGTATGTTGAACCACCCGTGCATCCCTGGGATGAAGCCTACTTGGTCGTGGCAAATAATCTTTTTGATGTGTTGTTGAATTCTGTTTGCCATTATTTTGTTGAGGATTTTTGCGTCAATGTTCATTAAGGAGATTGACCTATAGTTCTCCTTTTTGGAGGTGTCTTTGCCTGGTTTTGGGATAAGTGTAATACTGGCTTCATAAAATGTGTTAGGCAGTTTTCCTTCCTTTTCTATTTCACGGAACAGTTTAAGGAGGGTTGGTATCAGTTCTTCTTTAAAGGTCTGATAGAATTCAGCAGAGAATCCATCAGGTCCTGGACTTTTCTTTTTGGGAAGACTCTTGATTGCTGCTTCAATTTCATTTTGTGTTATAGGTCTATTCAGGTGATTAATTTCCTCTTGGTTCAGTTTTGGATGATCATATGTATCTAGAAATCTGTCCATTTCTTTAACATTTTCAAATTTATTTGAATATAGGTTCTCAAAGTAGTCTCTGATGATTTCCTGGACTTCCATGGTGTTTGTTGTTATCTCCCCTTTTGCATTCCTGATTCTACTAATTTGGGTTTTTTCTCTCCTCATTTTAGTCAGGTTTGCCAGGGGTCTATCGATCTTGTTTATTTTTTCAAAGAACCAACTTTTTGTTTCATTAATTCTTTGTACGTTTTTTTGTTCTCTATTTCGTTGATTTCAGCTCTTATTTTTATTATTTCTCTCCTTCTATTTGTTTTGGGATTTGCTTGTTCTTGTTTTTCTAGGAGTTTGAGATGTATCATTAGGTCATTGATTTGGGACTTTCAGTCTTTTTAATATATGCACTCATGGCTATAAACTTTCCTCTAAGAACAGCCTTTGCTCTGTCCCATAGGTTCCGGTAGGTTGTGTTTTCATTTTCATTGACTTCCAGGAACTTTTTAATTTCGTCTTTTATTTCATTGATGATCTATTCTTCATTAAGTAATGAGTTATTTATTTTCCAGCTGTTTGCATGTTTTTTGTCTTTACTTTTGTTGTTGAGTTCTACTTTTACTGCATTGTGATCAGATAGTATGCACGGTATAATTTCTATTTTCTTGTATTTGCTGAGACTTGCTTTGTGCCCTAGGATATGATCTATTTTGGAGAGGGTTCCATGGGCTGCTGAAAAGAATGTATATTGTGTAGAGATTGGATGAAATGTTCTGTAGACATCAAGTAGGTCCATTTGATCTATTGCATATTTTAGATCTTGGATTTCTTTATTGATTTTTTGTTTGGATGACCTATCTATTAATGATAATGGGGTGTTAAAGTCTCCCACAACCACTGTGTTGGCGTTTATATATGCTTTTAGGTCTTTCAGGGTATGTTTGATGAAATTGGGTGCGTTGACATTGGGTGCATACAGATTGACTATTATTATTTCCTTTTGGTCTATTTCCCCTTTTATTAGTATGGAATGTCCTTCTTTATCTCATTTGATCAATGTAGGTTTGAAGTCTACTTTGTCAGAGATAAGTATTGCTACTCCTGCCTGTTTTCGGGGGTCATTGGCTTGGTAAATCTTCTTCCAGCCTTTCATCCTAAGCCTATGCTTATTTCTGTTGGTGAGATGGGTCTCCTCTCAGCAACAAATTGTTGGATCTTCCTTTTTAATCCATTTTGTCAAGTGGTGCCTTTTGTTGGGTGAATTAAGTCCATTAACATTAAGCGTTAGTACTGATAGGTATGTGGTGATTCCTGTCATTTAGTTGTCTTAGTTGTTTGAAGGTTTGATTGTGTGTACCTAAGTTGAGGTTACTCTCTACTGTCTTGCTTTTTCTTTTCCTGTGGTTTGGTGCTGCCTGTCTTTTCATGGTTAAGTTGGGTTTCACTTTCTGTGTGCAGAATCCCTTGCAGAATCTTTTGTAGTGGTGGCTTTGTGGTCACATATTGTTTTAGTTTCTGCTTATCATTGAAGACTCTTATTGCTCCATCTCTTTTGAATGATAGTTTTGCTGGATAGAGTATCCTGTGGTTGAAGTTATTTTCATTCAGTGCCCTGAAGATCTCACCCTATGCTCTTCTTGCTTTTAATGTTTCTGTTGAGAAGTGTGCTGTGATTTTTGATGGGTTTACCTTTGTATGTTACTTGTTTTTTCTCTCTTACAGCCTTCAATATTCTTTCCTTAGTTTCTGAACTTGTTGTTTTAATGATGATATGTCGTGGAGTAGCTCTATTTTGATCTGGTCTGTTTGGTGTCCTGGAGGCCTCTTGCATCTGTATGGGAATATCTTTCTCTAGATTTGGGAAATTTTCTGTTATTATTTTGTTGAATAGATTATGCATTCCCTTCACTTGCACCTCTATTAGAATGCCTTGTAATGCCTCCCACACACCAGTGCTGTCTTGGTCTGGTCTGCTTTTGACCAGACTGGACCCCATCCATATCAGGATTAAAGGAAGTTAGTTCCTTTTCTCCAAGATGGACCTACCCCTTGCCTGGAAAAGTCATGCATAATCCTCTTATTCACTATCTAATACCTTTCCCTTCTTACTTTGCCCTTAAAAGAATTCCAGGCCTTTGTTCAAAGAGAAGCTGATTTCTAAGTTATCTCCATTCCTCTCTTATTCTTTGCCCAAGCATAAATCTTTCTTCTCTGCTCAATTGGTGTTCAGTTTTGTTATTGGTTCCATAATATCAAGAGGGAGAAAGGATCCAGTTTGGAGTCAGAAATTGGTAAATAATGTTTACTATATGCCAGGTGCAGTTCAATGTCCTTTATAAACTTTGACTTACACCTCATCAAAACATTTTAAACTAGTAAGTACTATTTAAGTTTTACATATGAGGAAATGAAGGCAAAAAGAGGTAAGTAACTTGGCCAATGTTATAGTTAGACAGCAGTAGATCTAGGATTTGAAGCCAGATATTCTGCACCAGAGTCTGCGCTCTGAACTTCTCCCTTGGCTGCCTTGCAATTGTACCAGTTAGGATCAGGTTTAACTATAAGAAAATTGCATAAACAATAACCTAAATAAATAGAAAACCTTTTTTGATTGTAACCTGAAGGCTGGAGGTGAGTCCTGCTGGCATTAAGGGTGGGGGCTTATAGCCACAGCCCTTTTTGCTTTGGCAGTTTTTCAGATAGGGTCTCATGTTTTTGCCCAGGCTGGTGTCAAACTGTGATCCTCCTACTTCTTCCTCCGGGGTAGGTGGATTTATAGGCATGGACCACCATAATCACCACACCAGGGTTGAACAAGTTATTTTTAACCTCCTGGGACTTCCATCCTCTCTTCTTTGTGTCAGAGACATAAGTTCCTGTGAAGAATACTCATTGTGTGTTTAAAGCACATGATACCTAAGGACCATGGTTTACACTGTGACCCAGAGACAAGTTGCCACCTCTTTCACCTCTTTCTTTTACATTGGAAGTGAAATATTTTCTCTAATCCTTGTATGATCTTCAATGGGTCTTGGCAGGAAATAGATTCATTCTCTTGCACTCTGAGATCTGACTAGCAGAGTGAGTCTGTATTAACTCAAACCAGTCCTGCAGGGTGCCAAAGGGTCTTTTAGACATTTTTGCTTATTTGCCTTAATGACCATTTTGTAATTTCATTGTAGCATCGGCCTTATTCTACTCATAGCTGTGCTCTCTATTTTCACTTGAAAAATTGAGTAACAGAATCAGAATCACCATTTCCTCCCAATGATCACAATTATTCTGTAACAAACTTCTTCTTCTTCATAGTCTACAAAGAGAATCATCCAGAAAAAGAAGGCAAGCACAAGTGGCTTTAAAGCATACTATTGTCTGAGTCCTTCAAATCTGGGTTTCTTCTGAATGAAGAAACCTCATTTTAATTTGTTCTTTGTAAACCCTGAATTCCACTGTTACCTCCTACATGTCTTTGTTTTCTTCTACAGAGTTTAAGTGGGGGAAAAGTGAGAAAAAAGACCACAGAAACCTCCCATCAGTTTCTCTCTTTTTTGCTTTTTAGCCCCTTGAATTTTAAAAAATCATCA
This sequence comes from Castor canadensis, assembly GCF_047511655.1. NCBI lineage: Eukaryota > Metazoa > Chordata > Mammalia > Rodentia > Castoridae > Castor > Castor canadensis. The sequence continues at coordinate 129,041,912 of NC_133393.1, read as the reverse complement.
ATACTGGAATTACAACAGAAGAGAGGAGCTCCCAGACCATCAGCAAGCCAAAGAAGCAGCAGCATAATAGAATTGAAAAGAAAAAAGATGTAGATTACTCCCTGTGTCCTTCATAAGAAGTGAGCAGGAGTGATAGAGTCAGGATTCACCAGAGCATTGCCTGAGAAGGTTCCATTCATGCCAGTCTAGGCCTTCCACACAACTACAACACTGACATTTTTGAATCTTTTGAGTGAAATATGAGCAGGTGCCTACTTATATTATATTGCTTTGTATGAACATTTTTCTATAATGGTTGAGTTTCTAGAACTCTTTGAAAGGTCACTTTCATGGTAGTAGGGTAGGTGGTAAGAACTATGATGGAGGTGGTCTTAGTCATCATTAGAAACCTGGAAATGTATGCTATGAAGATAGGCCAGGAACTGGTGGCCTGATTATTTACTGGGAACAGAGCCTGTCATCAGGAACTTAGAGGGAGGTTTAATAGGAAACTTTGAATTATAGAAGAAATGAGACTCCTGTGAGATGTTGAAAACTGCCTATAGAAAGCAAACAGGTTCCAGCAATGATGATGCCAAGCACTTGATCACAAGTGATAATGAACCTAAATGCTGAAGAAAATAGATGAAGCTAGTTTTCTTCTAAAGAAAGAATTTTTGTTCCTATCCAGTTACTTTGCTTTGGACAAACTCAACAGATCCAAGACACATAGACAAAGATGAGTTCCAGGGCCTCAGTCCTTAACTCTCTAAGATATAAGAAATTACTGATAGAGCAGTGTTGGAGTGTTGGAAGGTTCTATTTTAAATTTAGATAGATCATTACCATACAGCTCAATGCCTTTCCCTCTTATGACTCTCTTAATCTGCAGACTCTTGACAGTTTTACCCAAATCCCCAAACACCATTCGTATTGTAATTTGGCCTTTGACTGTCCTCCAAATGTCCATGTGTTGAAGATGTAGTTCCTAGTCCTTGGCACTATTAGGAGGTAGTGGAATCTTTAGAAGGTGGAACCTAGTTTGAGAAAGTAAGGCCATTGGAAATGTGCCTCAGAAGGAGACTTAGGAACCCAGCCCCATCCTCTCACTATCATTGGGTTCCATAAATTGAACAAATCTTATATTCTTCCCACTTTTAAAATGATGTACTTACCATGCTGCAGGTCCAGAAGACAACAGGCTCAAGCTTCCACAGACTGAAACCTCTAAAACCATGAGCAAAGACAAACCTTTTTTCCTTATATATTGATTATCTCAAGTATCATGTCACAAAGGCAGAAAGCTGACTCACCAAATTGTGATCCTGACGTTAAGATCCATGTTGTAATATAAATGGCATACATGTTCTTGTTTGAAAAAGATTTCGTAGCCTAAAATAGAGAACACCACTGAAAGTAAAACACCGTTTCTATGGAGAAACACATTCAAATTTCCAAATAATCACTCTGGAAATCAATTTTTAGGACATGAACCATCTGTATGTTGGGGATGGCCTGTAGTTACTGAGTCATTTTTTTCCCCATCTCAAAAATTTTGCCTCACAGTATATGTTTTAACATGTTGTGTTGAGCCCTTTCTTTCTTCGTATTCCTTTTTTTCCCTTGAAAAATGAATCCTCTGACAGTCTTGGCCACATGTCAATGTTGTATTCATGAAGATTAAGGATCAGCAGGGCCGCTGTGCAGCAATTCAGAAATTGAGTCCATCCTGGGGACTGGCAGCACATAGCCTGCTATTGTGCAGGAAGCCCCTGTTTTCCAGTAAAGGCATGCTGAATTTAGCAGCTGTGTTCAATTGTCATTGGACAGAGGCAGCTGTCTGTAATCTAGATCCAGTTCGGAGTTTTACTTGAAAATATTAAGGATTCCTCTGAAGGAGAACATGTTTCACCTATTTTTATTCTTTATAAATTATAACAATTTAGTAATGAAAACAGGCATGCACATGCATGCTTTTTTTGCACAACTGTGTTCTTTATGGTTAATATCTTCTCTGTTTTAGGGATGCTATTTAATTGCATGTAAAATGCTAGATGATTCATTGAGAACCCATGGAGTCACCACTCTGGTTATCTTTACTTATAATGATAAATAAGTTTTGAAAGAATTGGGAGAGTATAACAAAAGAGTAACTAGTGAATCAATTGTGATAGCATACAGAGGATTTGTTCTCTAAAAGCCACTCGGGAATGTGCATAATGACAAAAAAATCTAGTTTATTTTATATTCTCTCTTTATCTCATCCATAATCTAACCAGTAACTATGATAGAACCAAGGAAACTTCAAGGTAAGAGTTAGCCTTGGAAATCATGTGAATGAAGCTGCTATTTTACCATAAAAGAAACTGAGGTGCAGAGAAAGGATGAAAGAATGGGAGCCAGACAGTGATGAAAACAAGATACATGATTTCCTGCAAATCAAAACTACATTAAAATTCCGCCTCAGTCCTGCTAGAATGGCTATCATCAAGAACACAAACAACAACAAATGTTGGGGAAGATGTGGGGAAAAAGGAACCCTCAATCCTGCTGGTGGGAATATAAATTTGTATAACCATAATAGAAAACAATATGGAGACTCCTCAAAAAACTAAAAATAGAACAGTCATATAATCCAGCAATTCTATTCATACAAGCCAAAAAAATGTAAGTCAAGGTCAGGTGACAATAAAGGCACCTGCATTTTCATGTTTATTGCAGCATTACTCATAGTAACTAAGCTATGGCAACAGCCAAGATGTCCAACTACTGATGAATGGATTAAGAAAATGTGACATCTATATACAATGGAATTTTATTCAACCACAATGAAGAATGAAAATTTGTCATTTGCAGGTAAATGGTTAGAACTAGAGAACATCATCTTAAGTGAAGTTAGCCAGACTCAGAAGGCCAAAATCTGCATTTTTCTCTCATCTGTGTTATATAGACCTAAAACAAATACAGCAATATTATGAAAAACAGGTCATACACAAGAGGGGGAGTATAAAAGAAGGAAGTTAAAAAGGTGAATATGGTTTATGTACTCTCTATAAAAGAATTAATATATAATTTTTAAACCTGTAGAAGCTACCACAAGAGGGGGACTAAGGTAAAAAGAAGAAAAAATAGAGATGAATCATTTTATGTTATAACACACACACACACACACACACACACACATATATGGAATTGTCATAAGGAAACTCCCTATATAATTATCTTAAATAAACAAAAATGTCATATTTTTTCCATTTACAAAATCAGAGAACAGGAGGGCTGAACTCCTGCCTAGGGAGTTGGTACCAGTGAGAGGGGTAAGAAGTGAGGAAAAGGTGTGGGAGGGTGAATATAGTACACTGTGTATACATGTATGTAAATGGAAAAAATGGTACATGTTGAAACTCTTCCAGGAATGGGGGAGGGAACTTTTGTAAATGTCACAATGCATCCCCATTCATCACAACAATTAAATAAGAAAACCTACAGCAATAACACACACACACACACACACACACACACACACAAAAGGTGTTTAATTTCCAGTCCAGAGCTACTCTTTTTTTTTGACAGTACTGGTATTTGAATTCAGGTACTCATATGGCTAAGCTTTATGCTTTAGTTACTTTTCAGGTAGAATCTTGGGTTTTTGCCTGGGACCAACCTCAGATTGTGATCCTACTACTCTCAGCCTCCCACATACCTGGGTTTGTACCACTCTACCTGTCTTACTGATTGAGATGGGGTCCTCCTAACTTTTTTCCCAGGTTGTCCTTGGACATGATCCTCTTGACCTATACCCCCCCTTAAATAGCTGAGATTACAGGCATGATTTTATTTTTTACAATAATTTCTCACTACATAGGAGTCATACAAAACCTTTTTCTACTCCTAGCTGTGAGAATTCCATCTCTATATTTTTAAAACCTGTGGAAGCCCATGGAGAATTTCTGGAACTAGTTCTCCTATAGTTCCTTACCAGGTTTTCCAATGGCATAGAAAAATACATTGACCCATAGTATTATTTGCTTAATGGTCAACACCTTGGCTCTTAATGCAATATGCAGAATGAGGAAGGACAGATGCCAGGAAAAGAAAGAAGCGAAAATCACAGTCCTCACAAACAACCTAACAATTAAACCTACACTTCAATCTGTATTTCATACCAGTTGAAAAGATGATTAAGGTTGACCATCTGGAAACTTCAGTTTTACTCTAACCACTGGGTATTTTAACAGGGCTAAGCAGGCATTCTAAAGGGAAGAATAACATGACTTTGGTCTCTTCAGATGTGCAGAACGATGAGTGAATGGGCAAATGAAATGATGAATGTGTAAAACTGATATTGGCAGAAATTGGCAATGTCCCTCCAAGCACTTATACCTCAGAAACCTCTTTCATTACTTAATAAACTCATTTAAAATACTTTTAAAATACACCTATACCCAATGAAGGATTTTTACAGATCTAACATGTCATTCCTTGCTATAAATTTTTGAAATCATATAATTCACCTTAAATGAGGCAAAATATTCAGAATTTCTGAAAACGCAGTACATTTCTGCTCATTGTGAAGCCTTGTATGTCCACAGATGAATAAGGTACCTCCTGTGTCCTCATGGGACTCATGATTTTCCTGTCCCATCTGTAGTATTATTAAGTTTGGATATTTCTTTGATTCCAATTTAAAACAACTTTCAAAAACTAGTTTACTTCTAAGAAACTAGAATTTATAGGCATATAATGCCTATAAATTATGAGTTTCAAGTTCATGCAATACTTTTCCTGTCACACACCTACAGCTATTATCATAAAATAGAATATTTGATGATGCCTCATGTAGAATAACACATATAGCACTCATGTCATACAGCTTGTACTTAGGGAACCATGTTTGTAAATGTACAAGCCCATAAAAGTGCCATCTTTCCTCTATTCCAAAACACCATTGAAAGAAACACAACTGGTGCAGTAACATCCTTAAGAGGACAAAACAAAACATTACCACTTCATTAATACACATCAAATGTAATGACTAAATTCAAAAATACTGCATGAAAATGTGCATGCATGGACCAGATATAGTATGCCACAGACGAGGTGATGGATTACTTAAAAAAAAAAACTGGCATTTTGATTTTAAGGAGAACTAGAGAGATGGGGGAATAATTTTGAAATGGGACACATTTAGTGCAGGAAAGTCCTAAGTGATACTTTGTCCTATGGACTTTGGAAAAGTTATAGGGCAGCCAAAGGACATAGATACAGATAAGAATAAGATCTTGCAAGAGGAGGAGTGGAGGAAGAGAAGGAGGAAGAGGAGAAGGAGGAGGTTTCAAGACATTGGTAAGATGAAAGGAAATTTTTATTCAGAATCTTATAGACCTATATCTAAGTACCAGTGGTGAAAGTCATTCATTTGTCACTATTGACTCCAGTCCTGTAGTGTTGCTGACTTTTCTCCTGTACATTAGAGCCCTTCCTTATCTATTGGAAATATGTTCTAGGACCTCTAGTGCATGTTTGAAACCACAGATAGTATTGAATTCTACATATGTTTTGTTTTTATCCTATTTGTTCTGCAGTGTTGTCACATAGTTATATAGTTACTTCATCCTTCCATGTTTTATGCCCCACTTGTGTCACTGCTGTTGTGCTTTGGAAGCATTAAGTATAATAAGGGTTATGTGAACACAAAAATGGTGATACTGCTGTACGATGGTATTTAATCTGATAACTGAGATGGCCTGTAACTGACTAACAGGTGGGTAGCATATACAGGCTGGAGATACTAGATGAAGGGATGACTCACATTCTAGGAACAGAGTAGGCAGAAAAGTATTTTTATCACACTACTCAGAATAATATGAATTTTAAAGCACATTATTAATTGTTTGTTTCTTGAATTTTCTGCTTAATGTTTTTGGATTGTAATTGACTGAAGGTAACTAAAACTACAGAAAACAAACCATGGCTAATGGAGTCCGCCCCAATTTACTCATCTCTGGGTTTTGGCTACAATATTTTAATCCAAGGGAGAAACCATTTTTTCTTGCTATTAAAATGAACCTTTTTTTAAACCTGATTTCATTTCTTTTTATTTTAAATCACTAAAACGTTTGTGTCAATGGTGTTGAAGTTTGGTAGAATAGTTAGGTTTGAATATGGTCCCAGATTATGAAGTATCTAAGGAAAAATAGTCAAGAAATCACCACTTGCAGGATTCTGTAAGCAAGTTAAACCTTTATCTAAATCACTATGCTGCATATTTAATAGTAAGTTTATTGTTGTTTTGTTTTGGTTTTATTTTTTTTGCTCTTCATTTAAATTTTTTCAATTTGAAAAGTAATTCAGATGGTAAAAACATCAAAACTCAGTTTATTTCTCTCCACTAAAAATATGGGTAGGTTTTATGCAGACAGACATTAGAAAAATCAAACAGTTTTTAAATTCACTTTTTAAGTAAAAGTTAAATGCATCTAAACAAACCAGAATTCAAAAATTCTAGCTGAAAGGACAGATTCTCATTTTGCTCTTAAACTTGAGTTAAGCTATTATTAAAGCTCCAACATCCAATAAGTGTATTTAAAGATCTAATTTTTATTACAGAATTTCAGATTGGAATTCCCTTTCAACCCATTTAGGAAAATGCCTAGCAATCATTTTGAAAGGAAATGGGATATGCTGAAATTTGGTAACCATGTGGGGTATGATGTTGAAATGTAGCATCACTGACTGACAGTGGCTGTACAACCCCCTTTTCATTAATGCCACTCTGTCTGGTAAACTGGCAATTTCCCAACGCTGAAGACATCTATAAACATGTTCTCATTTGATACTTGCCATAGGTAGCAGTAGTAGATTGTTGTTCATTAATCTGGACTATTTCCATAGCTGTAGTGCCTATGGATAGGGCTCAATTTGATTGTCTGAAAGTCATCAACTATATAAAGTAACTAGAATTCTAAGGTATAAATGTGTGATAACAAGTGAACTGCAATAAATTTTTATCTCTGCCAGTAAAAATAATTTAAAATAATCTTTATAAAGTCAATATAGCAAATTATAGGAAGGAAATCATCTAAGAAAGTTATGGTGATTTTTAATCTTTTTTTCACTGATTTATAAGATAAACGTAAGACTGAAATTCTTGAGTTGCAAAATAGGTCATTAAATGTGCTTTTGAGTTTCAATTGTTAATAAGTGTTACGGTTTGTTGTGGGATATTCCCCAAAGACACATGTTCTGAAGCCTTGGTTCCTAAATGGTAGAAACCCTAGGAGATGGGGTTGTTGGAGGAAGTAGGTCATTAGGTGCCCTGAAAGGTTATATCCTTGGCGTCTCTTCTCTCTCTCTCTCTGTCTCTTTGTCTCTGTCTCTGCCTCTCTCTCTCTCTCTACCTCCTAGCTACAAGGTGAGCATCTTTGCTCCACCACACACTACCCACCATGATGGTGTGCCTCAGAGAAGCTAACAATCAGTGCAACCAAATGACCATGGACTGAAACCATGAGACAAAAGAAATCTTTCTGCCTTTGGAATGAATTTTCTCAGGTATTTTGTCACAGAAATGGAATGTGACAAACACGGTGAGTTTAAAAGATCAAGGCTAAAATAGTTCTCAGTATTTTTTAATCTACTTAGCAGAAAAGTGGGACTTTTGATTCAGTTTTTGTTGATTTGACCTTTATCTTTATTGTACATCACAATGAAGTCATTTTGATACCTTAATTATGGGAATATTACATTGACTTTTGATATTTTACTCTCATAAAAGACTCCCATCCCCCAAAGCATTCATACTCACTGAAGCTTTGTTGTAAGTTTGTAATCTGTTTTTATCTTCCTCACTTTTGGCATGTAATAATGGGCTCTGTCACTTACATGTACTTACACCACTTTGTTTCATTTTTTAACTTATATACAAAACACAACATAAATGGAGCTAAATAGAGCTAAAAAGCAATAAAATGTAGAAAGCAAGTAGTCAGAGGAATGAGTGTACAAAGCAATGTCATTTAACTCTATTAATTTTCAGTTCAAACAAGAATATGCAAACCACTTAATCCTATCATGACTAAAGACACTCAATTGTCTATATATAGAATCCAAAGAACCATGAGGATACTTTCACATAATTTGTGTTAGCATATATTTGTTCAAATAATTTTGGTTTGTTTTGAATAAAAATAGACAAGTAAATGCATTATAATTTTGGCAAGATAAGGACATGTAATGGTTCCTTAGCGGTATTTATCATTCTCAAATCGAATTGATCACTATAATCATCATCAAACGTTTTTAAAAATTAGGCCTAACACTTGTATCCAAAATGAAGTCACTTCACCAAAGATGAGATGCAGATGTCATATGAACCTGTAAGAACACGCCCAATATCACTAATAATTAGAAATATGAATATTAAAAACAAAGTTATATATACCTACATACCTACTGGCATAACTAAAATTAAAAGCCATATAATGGAAGTGTTGGTGAAGATGAAGAGTAACTGGAATGCTCATGCATTGAGGGTGGGAGTGCACAAAAGGTATAGATAATCTTGGAAAACAATTTGGAAGGTTTTTATAAAATTAAACATAAACTTACAAGATGAAGGTATGATTCCACTTTCAGTTATTTCTGAGAGAAATTATATCCATCCAAATACTCATATATGAATGTTTCTTGCATCTTCATCCATATCCTAAAACAGAAATAACAATTGTTCATCAATTGAGAAGAATTAAACATGATACATACATAAATGGAATATCAGTAATAAATAAGAACAGACTACAGTTATACACAAGTGAAATAAGTCAGACTCAAAAGGCTTCATTCTTCATGTAGGTAAAACTCTAATGACTAAAATCAGGTCAGTGATTTCCAGGGGCTAAGAATGGAAGCAGAGGATAAATAACAAAGGGATATGGAAGGTCTTTAAGGAGTAAAAGAAATACACCATATCTGGATTGCTGTGGTAGTAAGATGGTTATATACATTCATCAAAAGTAAGTGGAGAACATACCAAAAAAGGTGAATATGGGTGAATTTTAATGCATATAAATTCTATCTCAATGACCCTAACTTAAAAACCAAGTCAGAAAAGAAAAAGATGTGAATCACTGTGAAGCAAAATTTACATTAGACATGAATTTAAATCTCTCTTCCATTACCCAATGCATTCAAAGATGCAACCAGCAAGCACATAAAGCTTCAGCAAGGTTGGGAATTGAAGATGATTTCACTGTGGCTTTGAAGCACAAGATCTACTCCAGTCTTGAGAAAAACTTCATCTGGAGGATTATGGTGAGAAAAAAGTTATTGGACTGCATTGTAGAAAAATTCATGGGGATGGTGAAACTCAAGGCTTTTATTTCTGGGATCATCTAGTTATTTTGGCCACTGGCCTGATCTCTTGGCCATCCTGTATTAAAATGAAATGCAGAGAGGTTGTAATGAGAACAGAGAATTTTGAGAAACATTTGTTGTGTGAATTGAAGCCATTTCTCCACCTACAGTTTTCATCTATAAAACTGGGATGTTTTACATCCACCTCACAGAGCTAATAAGTAGAAAAATGCATGTGGAAGTGTTCTGTAAGCTACACAATCCTATTCAAATGCCATCATTATTAATAGTCTGAAAGCTGCCCTTACAGAGAACTAGAATTGTTCTACTATGTTTCACATTAGTCATAAGCAGATTATTGTGTCAGTTTTCAATAGTTTTAAGGTGCTGAAAAGAATCTTTGTGACTAATAAATGAGTCAAGGGAAGGAGACAGAGGCACTGTGAAGAAAGGTTAAAGTTGTGGGAGGGAATTAATTTAAAGGAAAAACAGAACAATTGGAATTGGTCCCATCACTGTTTTCATATGAAGATTAGCGGTCAGTTGTTAGTCACCAGAGTCACAGCATAAGAGAGCAGACGCACATTCACAAATTATAGCAAACACAATAGGACATAAGAACTTGACTGTAATGTCAGTTGTATCCTGGAACAGCCTGTAAGAGGAAGCTTCACTTTCCTGGCAGGCTAGAAAACTATCAGTAAAATGAGTTAGTATGCAAATACAGTGCACAGTACATGGGTGGGCCGAGTCCCTTGCTGAAGGTGCATCTCTCTGTCTGTTTTGACAGTCAGCACAATTATTAGTACTTGTGTGTCAAAGGTAGCTCTTCAGGGCTGTCTGAGAGCTCAAGTTTGCCTGCATTTTCAAGTTAACTTCTCTTAGTCTGGTCAGTGGATGACTTCTATCAGAACCACTATGGTTTCTTATTAAAAAATGATAGGTATCTGAATGCTACCACACTAGTGCTAATTGGAAAATCTAAATACAAAATCTAAACTTAATAGGTAGCAAAGGTGATTTTGATGCACAATAAAGATTGAGAACTGTTTGAAACAAATGATGTAATTCTTCTGTCACTGGTCTCTTGCTACAAAATTATATATGTTAAACTTTAGCCTTATTTTCTAGATAAATGTCATGGGAGTTACCCTTCTAAAGTCCATATAAAACTTTCAAACATAGACCACATATACCCTTCCTATATTACGTATTTCAATTACATAAACCTTTAGTGATTCATAAATGTCATGTGGTAAGAAAAAGTTAGTAATGCTTTGTATATTTTTGCTAATAAATCATAACTGAAATGAAAAACTAACATACCAATTAGTTTATGACAAAGAAGTATGACTCTTATTTTATGACTAAACATACTATCCTGCCTAAATTTCTTCCTCTCATGAATATACATTCTTTTTTTGTGATACTGAGGTTTGAAACTCAGGGCTTTGTGCTTGCAAATGCTGTACACTGGTGCCATACCTCCAGCCTTGTTTGCTTTTCAGATATAGCCGCATGCTTTTTTGTCAGGTCTGGTCAGATTGCAGTCCTCTTATCTCTGCTTCCCACATAGCTGGTATTATAGGCATGCCCCTTCACTCCCAATCTATAGTTTTTATTTTATATAAAAAAGCCAAAAATTAAAGTAAAATCTAGTGGAAATAAATAACTTAGGTTTAAATGAATTTGCTTTTCCAAAAGAGATAAAGCTTTTAAACTAAAAGGAATGAGATCACTCTCTTCTCCAGATGGGTCTTATGAGAAAATAAGGCTTGGAAAGTTTTTCCTTTGGATTTTATATCTTGGGGAACAAGAGAACAGGGAAAATGGTGGTCCAAACATGGAGCATGGTGACAGACAAGCACTCTTATTACACTCTGCCAGTTAGATTGGTGCTCTGAGAGCCATCTATTTATAACATTCAGTTCAAGCTTTTACAAAAAGTTTTCTCCAACTCTTTGGTTCATGTCTGTTGCTTCTCTATCACTTTCTTTTGTTGCATTCACAGAGTAGATGTCTTTGTGCTAGACTCCATCAAATCCTGGGTTTCCCAGACTTTATTTTCTGCAGAGGATATGGACATAAAATAAAACCATCAGGGAGAGTGAATATGGACTATTTAATATAGTCAACTAGTGGTAGGTGAGATGGACTAAAGGTCAGGGAAAAGGGGTAGGTGGCATACAGGAGAATATGCTCATCTAGTCTGGTAGGTGAAGGATGTAAGTGAGTTAGCTCTGTGAAGAGCATATCCCAGACTTGGGAAATATCAGGGGCAAAAACTGTGAAGTTGTGGTGTGATAGGAACATTCACAGCTCCCCAGCTGGAGCATAGTGAGCCAGAGGCAGAGCAGTAGAACATAAAATAAGAGAAGTGGTGGGGCAGGGAAATTTATTGAGGGAGATGGTTAGTTTGCCATAGAGCTCACCAGCAGGCAAGAATTACAAACTGAAAGCATTAGAAATAAGGATGAGAGAAAAAATATACTTTTGATTAGCTTCCAATATATGTGCAGTCATGTCTTGTTTCTCTATTAGATCTTAAGTTAGTTGAGTATAGGTACTTAGCACTATGTCTCTTTAACTCCTCTGACAATTGTAGTTCTTTCTTGTACAGAATAATCATGCTGTGAAAATCTCGAGTAGATGAATGCTTGATGGAATGAACTGAGTAAATGAAAAACAACTAAATAAATAACCAAAGAAACTATCTTGAACAAAGTGAGAATCTGTTGACTTCCTTGTTTAAGAAGCCCTGGATCTGGGTTGGCATCTGACTCTAAGAGAGGACCAGAACCTGATTTCTCCTATTCTGTCTTCTCAGAGCTTTCTCTTCTTTTGTTGTATTCATCCTTACTCTTTACATAGTGAAAAGACTGAATGGCTACAGCCTATATTCTTTTGGATTTGAGACTATGAAAGAGACATTTTAGGGGGAGAGAGAGAGAGAAGCAAAAGTTTTAAATTATTTTTTATCTTCTTCATCAATTGAGTAGATCTTTGCATGCTTCATATTGCTCCAAATTTAGAGAACTATTAATTGAAGCCAGAAAGAAAGGCAATGATGATAAGTTAGTTGACCCACTTCTACTGTTATTTCCTCAAGAAAATTCAGTTCATATTTTAAAAGAAAGAAGAGATCCAGAACAGAACCAAGTAGATGTTAATTAAAAGTTGAAACTTCAATTAAATTCCATGGAACTCAATTTTATCTTCTGTTCAGGGTCATATATTGTTTAATCACTGAGGACATGATGATTTTCCAAACTAGCTTTGCATATCATAGTGGTTAATAGAAAGTAATTATTATCTTTAATGACATGATAATGTGCATGAAGATAAAAGCTTCCCGTAACATATAAAATAACTTTCTCTAACTTCAGGAGGAAATAAATAATCTAACAGAGATTTTAGTTACTCCCCATATAGCTATCTAAAACAAACAAAAATGTCTTCTTTTCAAAAATGGAAAACTGGAAGGTAGAACAGTTTCTGTCGGGGGACTGATTCCAGTGGGAGGAGGAAGGATATAAGGAAAGGGTGTGCAAGGATGAATGTGGTGAAACTATTATATACTCACATATGAAATGGAAAAGTGAGACCTGTTGAAACTATTCAAGACATAGGAGGAGTATGGAGATAAAAGAGAGTGATGGAGGGGGTGAATTCAACTATGAACAATGTACCCCCAGTACAACAATAACATGTAAATAAAAAATTTAAGCCGGGGCGCTGGTAGCTCACACCTGTAATCCTAGCTATTCAGGAGGCAGAGATCAGGAGGTTCATGGTTCAAAGCCAGCTTGGGCAAAAAAAAAAAAAAAAAAACTGGTTCAAAGCCAGTTTGTGAGATCCTATCTCAAAAAACCCTTCACAAAAATAGGGCTGGTGGCATGGCTCAAGGTGAAGGCCATGAGTTCAAGCCCCAGTACCACAAAAAAAGAATTAAAAAAATATTAGCATATATTATTTCTCCTTTACATTCTGTTGCCCATTTTACAACATTAGTTTTTGGATTTCTAGGTAATGTTTAATTATAATAAGATCCTAGTTTATTATTAAAATCTCGTGGAGCTGGATCCTGCCCTATGTATTAGTTTTCCATTACTGCATAAAGATTACCCCAAACTTAGTGTCTTAAATACCAAACATATATTATCTCACAGTATATATTTATCAAGAACCTGGCTTTGAGAGTAGGCATGGTGGTGAGTGCCTAACATCCCAGCATTTGGAAAGCTTAGGCAGAAGGATTGAGAGTTCTCAGATGGCCAAAGTTATATAGAAAGAACATGTCTCAAAAAAACCAAAACAAAGCAAAAAGAATCTGAGTTTGATTCAACTAGGTGCCTTTAGCTCAGTTCATATTTTCTAATGGCTCAGGAGTTTGACTACAACAGTGGTCACTGGACTTCTCAAAACTACATTGTGGGAAACTTTCAGTCTAAACTCACTCATAATAATGTTGGAAGGACTCAAGAACATCTTCACAAGGGTGTTAGACATCAGTTCCTTGCCAAGTGGGTCTTTCCAAAGGGCAGGCCATCACACAGCAGGTGATTATCCCCAGAAAATAGACTCTGAGAGAAACTGAGCAAGGGAGGTTGCCCAACATGGCAATTTAGTCTTAGAAATGGCATCCAATGGCTTTTGCCCTGTTCTCTCTATGAGAAACAAGTCACCAAGTCCAATTCATGCTTAACAGAAAAAAATTACATGAGGTCATGAATGCCAGGAAGCAGGAATCATGGTGGGTGCTTTAAGGCTATTACAGACTTCATATCTCATTTATACACAAGTAAGGAACAGAAGGAAGTCCTCAATAAATACTTAACTGATGGGTGTTTCTTTAAACCTAAGGATATCTTTACAGAAAACGGAAACATTTTCTCAAAATTTAATTTAGAAAAATCATAAAGACTTTTGTTTTACTTAGCATATTAATGGTATTTACATATTTTGGCATGTCTTCAAAAATAAACAAAATTAGCCAGGTATTGTTGTACATGCTTCTAATTGCCACTGTTGGGGAGGTAGAAGCAGGAGGATAACAAGTTTGAGGTCAGTAGGGCAAAGTTGTCAGGACCCTATCTCAAAAACAATATACAAACAAAATAGTTGGAGGTGTGGGTCAAGTGGTAGGGTTTGCCAAGCATTTACGAAGCCCTGGGTGGAAAAAAAAAAGCAAAATTGCATGATGCTTCTTTTTTTTAAGATTATATTTAACAGGTTTTTGCTCTTCCTGACAATACTCTGTTCTGAAACACTTCAGTATACTTGTTCTTCTCTTAAGTTTATTTTATCCCTAAATTTTCTAACATTTGTAAAGCTTGCCCAAATATCATTGGCATTTACTTTGAGATTTTCTAGAATTCCCAGAAAATAGCTTTCTGAATTTTTATTTCACATTAGAGGTATAATCTGTATAGAAAAATGACTCACTGTTTATAAAACTAGAATTAGCTTGTGAGTACATATCCAAATCACAAATTTTTCAATTTATTTGGTAATTTAAAAATCACAGAATAAGAATATTTTCATCTTTTTCTGACTTTCTTTTCCATCTTGATATTTACTTTCTAAGTAGCATGATTAAGAACAAAATACAAGCCATGGATTAATAAATTGATAAATACTGATTTCAACACCTATTAACAGTGTGAGATTGAACAACTGTGAGTACTTATATGTAAATCTGAAATAAATACAGCTTTCAGCTTGCATATTAGTGAATATCGGATGATCTAAAGCACACTTAATGTTTTGTAAATGACCAAGTGACCTAGAAACATTGCTATTAGAAATCAAAAAACCATAAAAACATAAATGAACATACTCCCCAATGTCATGATCTTTCTTTAAAACTAGGATTGTGGGTTGTGATGATACCCATTTCTACCCTTTATACAAATATTCCTCAGAATAAGCCTTTGCGACAAGCACAGGAGATGGGAAAATGAAAAATACATCTTGCCTACATAGCACTGAAGATACATGGATGAAAAATTATAGTGCAACTAGACATTTAATAAAATTGAGAAAAGCTTCAACAGTTTAGTAACTGATTTTCCAATAAACTCTTTAATTAATAACTGCCATGGAATCTGATCATAAACAAATGTAACTTTTTCCCAAATTAATTCCAAGAATAATGACTTGAAAAGATTATCTTTAAACTGAATTATTGTGTAGGTTTCATTTCAGGATGTAATAAATCCTTTCAGATGCAGTAACTTTATTGAAAAACCTTTGTGGATTCTCTATACTTATACATTATTCATAGGAATACATATGGATATTGAAAATGTTGAAAAATGACAACGATATTGACTGAAGACAATGTTTCCTCACTCATTAAACACCTTATTTTTCTAATTGTTCGAGGGGATATTTTCTCAAGGGGAAAATAATTGGATCATTTATTTACTACAACACTTGATCTTCATATCAATTGGTATTAGCTTTGACTGAGGTGACAGTCCACTAAATGAAAGTGGTTTAATAAGCAAGCACGTATTCTTTCTCATGTTGCATGATGTCTACAGCTTCTCTACTTCTCTATGTTTTGGTATAGATTTGTGGGTTGACTTAAGATCTACTCCACTTGACATTACATTCTGTGATTCAGGTTGAAGAAACAGCTTCTATATGTGATATTCTATTTCTGTACCAGAGGGCAGAAGCACAAGACAAACTAAACTGATCTAGTCTATTTGCATTAAAGAAACTTTTGTTCATATAAGGCATATGATAGTCACTCACATGACATTGACTCTGACGTAAGTCTGATGGACAAATCCAATATTACTGAGGTGGAGCAGGAGTGAGACACAGAGATTAAGTTTCCAAACACACACACATATACACACACTCCACACACAATCGATGGAAAACTCTGGGACTCCCTAAAGAAGAAATTTTGTCTTCATTTCAAAGATATCCCAACTATGTATACATACACACAAAATGTTGTGATACTTCTGTTAAGTAACAATATACCCTGAATATGAATTCATAATTCAACATTATGAATTACTTGATAAATTAGCATATTCTTTCATTTTGAGTAAAATGGCTTCAAAATGAACGAATCATTTGATGAATTTTCTTCTTTCACTAACTTGTAGTGCTTTTATTAGCATTATAATCTACTCTCCTGAGACTTGTACTTTCACATTAGATGTTTTACTTGTTGAATTTAAACATCAAATACATTTGTCCTTTAACTTGCGTTTCATTAAATGAATGTAATTTTATGATAAAAGGTTTTAAATAACCTCACTGTGTTTTCCCTAATAATAATTTTATAATATGAAATAACAAATGAATTAGCTGTGTCAAATTATTATTTTTATATGGTAGTGGATAAAAATACTGGCTTGCCTGCAAACCCAATAGCATAGGACCTAGTAAGACTATAGTAATTAAACAAAACCCTAGTAAATTGTTAGAAAATATAGCATGAAAAATTTTTATTATGATTAAGCAGTTATGTGGGTTATAAAATTAGTGTAGAAATGTTCTTTTTGGTTAATAATGAATATCTGAGATGCCAAAGGAATCAAATAATGTCAAATCCTGCATTTTTTATTTAAATGGATTAATTTACTAATATGATGATAACAACTCATCATTTTCTTTCCCTATAATCTCATCATCACGATGTATTTGCAAAACCAAATAAAATAGGACAGACTTTGTACTCATTGCTCTAGATAGCTCATTGAAAATAAAAAGCACTCATTGGCTTCATTCAGACAACTGGTGACCAAACAAACCATTTAAAAAATGTTTAGATGGAATTAATTTGATCAAAGTACATTATACTCATGAATGGAAGTATCAAAATATAGCTATTTCATATAATTAATTTAAGATTTTTTTGTCTTCCAAAACATTACTGTTTATTGTTAATGTTCATGAAAATGGAAAAATTAAAACATATTTACAAACATTGAAAATTAAGCTGCTTTATATAAAGAGAACAAAAGTGTAGTTGAATAATTATTTCCTTCTCATCATATAACTCTCAATACAGAATAAGCCCATTTTCTGTGCACTGGGGAAATGTCCAAATATCCTAAGTGTGGATCAGTTTCAGCATTTTATACTTTATACTTGCAACATCATGAAATAGCTTCATGTTTCTTTTACCCTGAAACTTTTGTCATCATCACTTCCACTAAGCAAATAAAAAATAAATCACCAATGAAACATTGGCTAAATTTGTTTTTTCTGACCAAAAATGTTCGTACTCCTGTTAGATTGATTTAAAAAAAAAGGCAACCTTGAAATTAATTAGATTTGATTAGACAATCCAACTACTTAGATCTCTTGAAATGCTAAAATATAGTGAGTCTATGAATAATATCTATAATTGACTTGGATGCCTACAAGTAGTATCACTATGTAATTTAAATTATGGAAAATATTATTAGAAAGCTGAGATCAGAAGAAACCGTGGTATCAGAATCACAAAGAATTAATAGTCTGGCTACTCTTGGATAATATAATTAAGCTTAATGTTAGTGGGCTGGTAGCATGGCTTATGTGGTAGAGCGCTTGCATAGCAAGGAAAGGAATCTGAATTCAAACCCCAGTACAGCCAAAATAAATAAGAAAAAAAGTTTAATATTAGAATATGTCACAGAGAATGTTATAAAGGAAGACAAAGACTAGAGATCTTAACCTGTCTTTTGATTAAGAACTGAAGACTGAGTCTGTGCCACTCCTTATAATTAAATGTCTTTCAGGAAACTGCAATGCCAAATATTGAAGCAGGAACCAAAAACATCCAACCAAATACAATTCTTTCTAATAATCTCCTGGTTACCAAAACCAGTATTTATTTATTGATTTATTATTATTTCTTCCTTAACTTTGTGCATTTCTTGGCTGTTACTGTCACTTGAAGTTTTCTACTTCTTTGGAATTTCAATCCAACTCTCTCTTGGTTTTCTACTCAACTTAGTTCTTCTATTTGTCTCTTCTAAGACTTTGCTTTCTTTGTCCCTGAAAATTGGACTTTCCTTGGATTCTGTCCTTACCCTTCATCTTCGCTGTGGGTGAACCAAGATTTGCATTTTATTCATAATCACTATTAGTTAATTATTAACAGTGGTTAATGCTTGTGAATTTTGGACAGATTCAGATAGATTATGAATTATCCTCATGTACAAGCTTCTGAATTACTATTCATCCCAGGTTTAGATGGATGTTCTCATTCTACATTTCCTTCTATTTCTAATTTCTAATTAATATTATGATTATATCTTGTTTTTCTCCCCAAACTTATTAAGCTGTGAGATTGTATAAAGAGGAGTCACAGGGACTCCATTCTATTCATCTGTGCATCTCTAACAAACAGCACAATAGCTAGAACATGGCTGTGTGTAGCTGACACCACTAAGTGGCTTTTTTAATGAAGGAAACTTCAAATGAGTAGTCTCTAAAATGATGTGCTTAATGGAAATCATTTGGCACTGTTAGAAAACATAAGATTCAATTTATATTCCGATAAATTATTTACATGAAAATACAAGAAATGAACATCATTAAGTGTTCCCCATTAATATCAATAGTAATGTGAACATGATATAAATTTATAGCTAAATGCACAAGACTAGTGATACAGAGCCTGGCACCCTATATATTTATAAATCAGCTTCCTTTCTTGCAGGCAGTCACAACTGTGCACCAAGAGACACAGCTTGGTGAGCAGAGCACTTCATGTATGTCTGTCTCAATCTCCCCTTTAGGCATATGTTGTGGTGTGAGATACAACATATATGCATTTATGGGGTATCCCTCAAAGTGCAAAATAGCTTGTTGAAAAAGAAAGCAATTGTTTTGTTGCCTTGAACAAATCTTGCCAATTTTCAAAGTCATTCCAAATTATAATTTTATAATTTAAACTTCAGGTTATTAGTATTGATGATAATTTTTACTAATAGAAAATTGTAAAAAATATGTAGATGGAAAATGTTATAATGTTCATGGCTATAAAATCCCAATTTAAAACCCAAAGATTACTTAATTTCAATGAATTTAACTTAATTATGTAGCAAAATCATGAATAATAAATTATATTTACTAATAGCTTAATATCTAAGCCTTTCAAGGTATTTTATATGAATAATATTTATACTCAGAATTAGGTAAGTACTCATATAGTACAGTTTTCTGGACAAAGAGGAGGGAAATCAGACATCTAACTTGCCCAAGGGCACATGACTTTATAGAGCAAAGACTTTTGAATTTTTGAAGGACAACTTAAGAGGTTGACTTTGATTCATCTTCATGTGACCAGAAACCTGTTTTAAGAGATATATTCAGGTTATCAAAAAAAGTAACTGTTTTGTTATCTGACAACTTATTTATTCATTTTTTAAAAACATATATATTAGGCACCTGTTAAATTCAATTCACTGAGAATGGATCTGTGAAGAAGTTAATTTAAATACCCAAACTTCATATATCTTAGTGTGAGGTGTGTATCTTAAGGAAACTATTATTTCTAAAAACAATACAAAAAAGTTATTGCTTCCTTCTCATCATGTACTATAAAATCCTACAATTGAAAAAAATATGCTTGTTTGTTTAATTTTGCTTTATACATTTAAAGTTTCTTGTACAGTTATCTTGGGAGAATTATTAAAGTATTTTAAGCCATTTAACTTTCTAAAACCTTTCTATGACAGGATGCAGGGTTAAAAAATGTAAAACTAATATTTTCCTTCTGAAACACTTGATTTTATCATTTCATCCACTCACCTTGTATTGTCTCTGATCCTATGGAGTCTTTTACGACTCAACTTGAAAATCCCTTTAAATGCTAGTGTTTGGTTGAAATCAGCAGACTCTGACACTAAACAGTGACTATTGAACATGAAAGATAAGTGTTTTAAAATAAAAATTTAAATTCCTGTGTTGCAATACACTTTACCACATTTTTACCTTCTGAACAAATGAATACACAGATGAAACAAAATAGTGAGCAATTTTTTGGTTAACAGAATCCTAATAATTTCAATCTTCTAGAACATGAATACAGAAAGGGCAGTGAACAATAGCAAAAGATGTTTGCCCAACATCTAAAACCATCTTCTTGTTACAAAAGCTCATGTGTGTTATATTGTGAATACCTGTCACATTCAAAGTGACAGGTATTTCAAATTCACTAAGAGTTCTCTTCTGTTTTCTTCTGTGATTTAGTCCTTAGTAGAACTCAAGTAGCCACAAGAGAAAGAACTAAGACATCAATATGGTTGTGTTGCAAAATGAAAACAGCAATACTCACATTTACTACTTGCCAGAAAATAACCTGGGATCATTGAGTATAGGAGAAAAGAAACTTTTACAGCTCCATAATTCCCAAGGGCATTATAACTCTACATTACATGATAGTGAGTTCAAATGATCCAGTGTTGTATACACTCTGCCTAAACTTTCAAGGAAGAGTAATACAGGCCTCTAATATCAACACAAAGATTATCCATATTCTGTAATATTATCATTATATATCATATGGCATAAAGCTGGAAGACTTTTTTTAATGGATTGGTCTACAAGTATTATATAAGTATCTCATGCTCTAATAGAAATCTAATGTTTGATTCTAAAACTGCAACTGTATCAAAACTAGCAGTACCCTCAGATAGAAGTTGCATTCACATCTATGTAAGTTCATTGGTCAATGTAATTCCTGATAAAAGAAGAGAAAATTATATCCTTTAGGTAACAATCTATGGCATTGTGTTTCAATAGCCAGACATCTTTCAAAATCCTATAAATCTGTGTGATTTCCATTAGTAGACAACCAAAGGTTGTAAGATGATACTACAGCATTTCATTAAAACAATCAAAATCCAATATTGGATATTACTTTAAGAAAGAGGAATGAGGTGAATAGAATAAGAGTCCTAATAAAAAAAAGAATATTTGTCAATAGCAGAATTCAGTTAATATCAACTAAATGCAAATTCAGATGTCTTAAATGTAAGCAAATATCATACCATTCTATATTTTTATGCTACAGTATAGTACTACTGATACATAAACTTTAAAGTTTTTACTCTGAGTCTCCTCCCTCAATGATCAAATTGAGAACTTCAAGCACTAAAAGTGTTAGTATATCACTTTGGATCATTTGTCTTACAATGGGTATTATTCTAATGTGTCTGGTTTAGGTTTGCTTTTGCATGAGACAATAGCACATGCATTTTAATGCCCTGTAACATTCCATTGAGCAAATAGCACATAGTATTTATTTCTTACTCTTGGTAAACATTCAACATTTCCAATTTGAATCTATTATGAATAATGTTGCCATTAACATTACTGTACATGTGTCTTTCTGTGCATATTTCTTTTTATGTAACTGACAGAACATTTGTACATAATCATGGTGGGTAGGGTGATCATTCAATACATGAATAAATATGTAATGGTCAAATCAAGGTAAGTAGAATTTTTGTCTCCTTATTTCTTTATGTTTGGAGAATTTGGACTCTTCCAACTCTTCATTACACAGAGTGCCATAAAGAATAATCAACCTATTGTATTATAGAATGCTAGAATTTATCACTCTTATCTAATTGTATTTTTAATACTTCCTATAGCTAATTATAAGTACTACTACTCTTACATTAGCACAACATAATTCTGACTTTGCAATTTTATTCTTTTATTAGAATATGTCACAATATTATTCCAATATTACTGAAACAAGTACTTAGACATTTTAATAAAAGCAGAAAATATAACAATTTGATCTCATTTGATTATCACAGTGGTACATAGTCAAGAAACTATGCAATTATTATTACCGAAAAGATTCTTGAGCATACAAAACAAATATCACAGCCATTTTCATAATTATACTATTATTTTTTAAAATGTGGCTGGAGATGGTGGTGCACATATATAATCCCAGCACTAGAGAGGATGAAGTAAAAGGGTCATGAGTTTGAGTCCAACCAGGACTACAAAGAAAGTTGTAAGCCAGCTGGGCATGGAGGCTCACATTTCTAATCTCAATTACTCAGGAGGCAAAGATCAGAAGGATCATGGTTGGAGACCAGCTCATGCAAAAAGTTTGTGAGACTCCATCCTAATCAATAAAAAATTGGGCATGAGTGAGAAGCATAACTGGAAGGATCACAGTCCAACTCAGTCCAAGTATAAACGCTAAACTTGTGATCCTATATGAACAATCTGTAATGCAAAAAGAGCTGGTGGTGTGCCAAAGTCAAAGTGGTACAGCACCTGCCTAGCAAGCACAAAGTCCTAGTTCAAACCTCAGTACTGCCAAAAAAAAAGGAAAAAAGAAAAGAAACTTCCATGCTTGCCTGGGCTACAAAATGAGATCCTGTACCATACAAACAAGCAAAAACAAAGTGACTATATTTACAAAAAAAAAAAATGACATCTGTTGGCGCTTCCTCTTTGTTCTAGCCACTGTCACTACTAGAAAAAAAAGAGGTCAAATGTTAAAGATATTTCTATGTCATGTAAATTTTGCTTGTAGTATCATCAAAACTCTAATTTTAAAGTGTTTTAGGAATTTGCCAATACATTTACCAATAATATTTTGTGGTTTTATCACCCTAATAGCAATTCCATAATAGAAACAGTCTCTTTTCAATGATAGTGCTGAAATAAACTTGTAATCCTGCTACTACATTGAAGGTTAACATTTCCTAAATAAAGTCTCCTTTGATTGATTATAAACAAGTCAGATTTGTGCACTACCTTATCGTTAGATAGAAACTGGCTCTATTCCTTGTTTCAGTTAATTAAAATCCCACACAATTCCTGTATGCTTCTCATATCTAATTAGGTAATCCCTAGTGCTCTCTAATTGGGTACTGCTTAATTTATATTACTAAAGGCATTTGTTTGTACTGAAGGCATTACATAAAGTCTTCTCTTAAAACAACACAAGCCTAATCAAATTTCAGGCAGTTTTTAGAAACTTAGAAGATGATTCAAAAACTTTTATGGAAAGAAAAGAAGATTAAAAAAACCCAATTTTTAAAGGATAAATTAAATTGGAAAATTTATTTGCTTTCAAGACATTATATGAGGATACAGTTATCAGGACAATATAGTATTGGATTCTAGACCCTTCCCATATTGGGGTTTTCATATCTTTTCCTCTCTGCTTATTAAACTCCAGTTCTTTAACTCAAAATAAAAGACAATAAGGTTTTGGATTGATAATTGATAGATATGGCAGAAGAGCGAATACAGAATGTACACATGGTCATAAAAACATTATTCACAATTTACATGTTAAATTGATCCTCCCGAGAATACAGGTACAAAAAGGTAACCATAACCATACCCCTTCCTTCAAAGTAGAAACTGGAGCTAAATTGGATTGCTGTTGCCAGGAGCACTAGAAGTGGACCAATCTGGAGTGCAAGCATATAAAGAACAATATGAATGTTCATTATAGTGACTTTCTCACAAATAGATAGATCAAAGACTTTAAGATATTATCCCTAACATACATGAGAGGACTTAAGTCCCTGATTCTAAAATAAAGTGGGGAATCACACTGTGTCAAACATAAATAAGCCAGGGTGCTGGGATATCATTATTGGGCATTGATCATGTGTAAAAGTGCAAGCGAGCTGGTAAGAAACAAGCTGGAATTTGCTAAAATAAAGTGTACAGTAGACTCTTTTCTACCTGGAAATATATGCATTGATTTTTGTTTGATTATGTTTTTCATGTACTAGCAATGATTAAACAGAGATTGAGGGCTGGGAGAGAGAACATCATAGAGCAGAGATGATTTGCTGTGGAGAATGAGATAAAAAATAACAGAAAGATGGGAGTTGGCCAGGGGAATTAAAGTTTACTCAGAGAAGGTCTCTGAGATACAAGGAGCAAAATAAAGGTGCTTCTCTAGGCAGAGGAACAAATATGGCAAGGCAAATGTGGTAAAGGGACTCAATGGTTTCACTTTACAGTTTGTGCCTTTGTATGTACTCATTAAAGACTAGACATTACAATAAAATGATCAAGTAACTAGAATATCTATTATTTGAGATGCAGTGTACCTCTCCCTTTATCTCTATTATTGTACATCTAGAAAGTACCTTAATGTAGCACCCTGTATTTCCATAATTATTTTTACTGTGTGATGTGTTTGCCATTTGAAGACAACACAACAAAAACAGTCTACAATAATTATTGCAGTGTTATAAAAGACTATCCCACATTCATCATTTATGTTGTCTGTTCTTGCATTCTCTCAAATATTATGTATAAAATAAATGAAGAAAATATTTACACACTCTATTACATTAATAAGTAATACCCTGCATGAGGTCGAGACCCTAAAATTCTTCACATTAGATAGTAATGTAAAATTTCAGAGTCAATATTGAATTCTGAGCAATCAATGAGAAAATTAGCCTTTAGAGTTTGTGACCTTACTATAAATATTTTCAACTGGCAGGCACTTGTTTCACAATAACTATTTTTAAAAACCTTTGGTGATTCAGCCTTTAAAATAAAAACATTACTTATTTCTATGAACAAATGTCTCTATCTTCAGTATTGCTAGTTTTCAAAACTCAGTAAAGATAATTGAATATTTTAAGTGAAGTATTATGTCAAGGCTGAGTCCTCTGACTCTATATCAAGCAGTTTCATTTTTATTAAAATTGCTAATGAAGATTTGGATTATCAGTAAACATAAGTCCCATGAACTCAGCTTCTTTAAGTACTAAAATAAACCAACAAGGCCAGAATTAGGTTAATATGCCAAGGTCAGAAATACTTGAAGTAGGAGCAGGAGAGAAAATAACAAAGTAGAAATCAGGTTCAAAGTCTGATAAATAGAGCAGATAAAAAACAGTAAAGGAAAAAGGCATCTTTAGTTTCAAGCTGACCTTGGATTTCAATCTGACTGACTGTAGATTTAATTCCTATTTTTTCTCCCTAACTGCTTCTTAGCTAAACTTCAGTGTATTTGGTCTTTTATTAATTCTTCTGTCCTTTTTGCTCTCTCACTCTCCATTCTAGTTCAACAAATAGTTAATGAACACTTATCTGCTAGGACCTCTACAAGTCACATGAAATTGTTTTGAGTTATTTTGTTATAAATGATACATAACTTTGTTCACCATTTAATAATGCTATTTAATACTGACATTATTTTATTCTAATGTAATATAATTATTTTTGTCACATGTTTGAGTATAATACACATAAATTATTATATAGTACTCATTAGTTTCATTTATTTTACTTATTCAATTAATTGTTTGAAAATTTCTAATGCAGAATATTCAATGTTTCTCCTTTTGGAGGCTTCCTCTTTCCCAAACATCCAAAGTCTTGATATGTACTCTGTCAATGGAGACTGTGTCTTACAGGACAAGTGAATGGAAAGTGGACAGCCTTTGTTTGACATCCTATTGCTGTCTAAGTGGTTGGATGGGCTACATAGAGAGAATTTTGAAGGAAAAATTAAGATGTGATCTCTGCCTTATTTTGGAGTAAAAAATCACACAGGTCACATGTATCAGAACTTTCATCTGTATGCCTTTGTATCACTAGAGCAGGCTTTCAACTTAGGTGCTGTGACATCTTCAGACAGCCAATGCTTCCCTCAGAAAAGAAGAGTGTTATCCTTCTTGGACTTTGAAAAACTATAGCATTTAATTATCCATCACTGGAGACCCAATTTAATTTCTCATTACGATCATTTTATTTTGGTAGGCTTTTGGAAGTCTATAAACTAAAAAGAAGAAATCACATTCTATTTATAGTCAGTCAGTGATAGTTAAGCACTGTTGTCAGCTTCATGATTTCCATCTTATTTTTTGGGTGAATATTTCTATATAATTTAGAATTTTATGTATTATTAGTTTCTCTTTTTTCAATGAATGAATTTTTCCTTGAAAATATAAGAATTAGTGGGGGTTCATGCACATGTTTGCATATGCAGTTGTTTAATTAGTTGTTAAGTAAATCTTCTCTAACTCAGAACTCTATGTATTTTCAAATTTTGACTATTATATATAAGGTCAAGATGAATATTCTTGTTTAGCTAAACTTCTAGTTATTTCTTTGGGAAATCTTTTTTAAAAAGACAAAGGATGCGACTATCTTAAAAATTTTAGTGTAAATTACTCTAATACACTCAAGAAAGACTGACATTACTGTAATGTGTAAAAGTTCTGTACTTTATCTAATACTTGAAGTTAACATTGAAATTAATATATAATGGAGCAATGTTACAATCATTTGGGGACAATGATTTTCAACCTATATTCTATACACACCTAAATTATCAGTCAAATATAAGGGTAAAATTCAAACATCCTTGTCAAAATCACAACTGAATTTCCCAGAATTAGAGGATATGCCTGACTCAAAAATGGGAAAATAAAAAGTTTCAAAAATGCAATTAGATTTGAGGAAAAAAAGAAACCAATATGGAAAATTAGGGAAAAAAATGTTTCAAGAAAAATGTTTCATGGTAAAAAAAAATTAGCCTAAAAGATTATCTGATACATTTGTCAATATAATCAATTACATTTTGGGCAAATCAGTAGACTGAATGTCAAGTGACCCCCAAGATCCCAATACCCAATATTCACTCCTTCCATAATCCTTCTTGAGTGTGTAGGCAGGGCCTGAAACTTGCTTCTGCCCAAGAGAATTCATGAAAGCTGATGGGCTGTCAATCCTGTGAAAACATTATATAAAGGTGCAACTCATCTTGCTAGGAGACACTCTTCCTTGCTGCCTTTGAAGAAAGACATGGCCATACTGAAAAGCTTCATGTGGGGTGAAACAAAGAACCAACAGCCAACTGTCAATAAGGAACTGAATCTCTCATTCTAACAGTTCACAAGAAACTCACTATTGCCAAAACTACCTGAGCTTGGAAGCGGATCATTCCCAACCAACCTTTGGATCAGACAAGGGTCCTGGATGCTTTCTTGTAGCTTTCCATCAACTTCAAGCAAAAGACCTAACAAAACTGTGCAAGGATTTTTGACCCACAAATATTGTAAAATAGTAAATGTGCATTATAATAAACTCCTAAGATTAGATTGATCGTGTTGTGCAGCAATGAAAATTAATCATATTTGGAATGTATAGAAAAATTAATAAATAGAAACTAAACAAAAGAAAGGAGTTGATTATTAGAGAATTTTAAAATGAAAGTTGAATAAAGTCTCACACATCGATTAATTTTTTGTTTTGTCTTACTCTGAGTTCATTTTCAAGAAAAATTTTCAGGATATTTACATACATATATTTTTATAAGCTTTTGTGTTTGTAAATTGCAACATGTCTTGAATAAACATCCCAGACAACAAAGTAACACTCAAAACTTTCTGTATCTTCTGAAATTCAATGTTGCTGATACCAGTCAGAAATTTTTCTGTTGCCAGTGATCTGCTTTATAGTTTTTTCAAAATGTTTATATAGTATTTTTCTTTATTATTGTGTTTAACTTTGCTCTGCTTTAATTAATTTTGTCTGGGTTTGATAAGATAGGTATTCTCTCTATTTTTAAGCTTAGTGAATTTAATAAATATATTTGTCTTACTATTTTTATTTTATTTTCCCTTTAGAGAACATACAGATTTTTATGTTGATCCTGAGCTTTTTTATCTTCATTTTCCATCAATAGCATTTAATTTATCATCACTTTTCACCTTATCTGCTCTAAATTGTATCATTTATTTTATTGATTTGATTTTTCAGAGTTAATTTTTTTCTTTGGGTTTACTTGTACTTATTTCATACTTAAGCCAGTCCTGCTTTCATTTAGATCTTTGTTGCAGCCTCCTTGGTCCCTGCAGTTTCTACCTATATTTCCCTGAAAGTATGTTATTTAAATATTCCAAAAGAACCATCTTTGGTTGTCCTCAGAAAGTACATCCTTTTTTCTGTTATCATGCAACTGCACAGACAGACAATAATTTCCTTTGATGTGATTTAAATCCAATAAAGAGATTAAAGGAAGTCAAAGTTTGTACTTCTGTGAAATTTCTAAAACACAGAACAATTTGCTTTCCTTGTGCTGTCAACAGGGTGAACATTGAAATGGGCTTTAACCATGGAGTCAATGTAAAGATGACACAGCAAAAAGGTGGCAGAAACCTGTGATCCCAACAGAGGATTCTCTTTTGATTGGTTAGACTGTTATATGAAAAAGAAACCTTTATATTCTTTAAATTCTCACACATTAAGGCTTCCTAAATATATCAGTGGAGGCTTTACTCTAACCAATACCATTGTCAATTTGATTTGAAAATAATTTATTATTTCATGTATTAAATACTTTTTGTAGTTAGGCCAATATTTTGTTTTATATTTGTTCTTTTAGGACAAAATTTTTGTAGGCTTTTTATAAGTCTTTTATTTCTTCATGATTTATCTTGGAATGAAAACAAAAGTTCTCCAGACTCACCATTATTCAAAATTCTTAAAATTTTCTTTTTTTAGATCTTTTTATTATTTTTGTGCTGGGGTTACATTGAGACATTTATAATAGTTCTTACAATATATCAAATATATCATTGTTGAATTCACCCCTCCATTATTCTCCTTTACCCTTCTTTTCTCCATTCCTGGAATAGTTTTAACAGGTCTCATTTCCATTTACATACATGTGTACTAAGTATTTGCACCATGTTCACCCTCCTACACCTTTTCCCTTCATCTTCCCCCCTCCCACTGGTACTAACCCTCCAGACAGGCCCTGTTCAGCCCTCTGCTCTCTGATTTTATAAAAAAAAAGAGTGACATTTTTCTTTGTTTACAATAACTATACAGGGAGTTTCCTTCTGACATTCCTATGTATGTATGTATATATATATATATATATATATCGGATATTACATGTAATATATTATATTAAATATATCATTTTAATGTAAATTATGTATATATTATTATATTATATATTATATATGTTATATATATATATGTAAAATAACCTGAAGGTTGCAAGACTTATACCTGACTCTGACCATTTGACTAGTTCTCCCAAGAGAGTATCAGAGACAGTGAGCCTGATGGCACACAGAACAACCTCAAAAATTTACAAAGATCATCACATATGAGAAATTTTATTGTGTAACCTTAATTTCTATATAAGTAGCTCAAATGATAGGATGTTCAATTTAAAAACCAAATCCCTCAATAAACCACAATTTGACACCTTTTTAGTTGGTCATTGTAGAACTGAATGAAGGTCCCAGACCCATCTCCATGATCAATTCCTATGGCTCCTCTACTTATTTCTTAATGGCACTTCTAAATGATGAATTATAAGAGAGAATACATTTCACAAGCTGTGGTACTTTTCATTCTTTTCTTTTCCTTCTGTATTGCTTATTTGTTGTCTTAGCCATTGGTGGTGTTATAACAAGGTACCATAGACTGGGTTGCCTATGAGTAGTATAAATTTATTTCTCATTGTTCTGGAGGCTGGAAGTCCAAGATCAGGATGCCAGCTTGGTTGAGTTCTGGTGAGAAATAGTCAGTCCATTGCACATTTGCAAAACCTCCTATGGTGCAATGTAATACCATTATTTCTTTGAGTCTTGAGTAATTCATTCCTTGCATTGAGGTTTCGCAATATAGGAAGGAAGAAATACTAAAAAACACGATAGTGTATGTGGGGAGGAATCACAGATTGGGGAAGCATTTCTGATGCCTTAGAAATTGAAATCAATACGGCATACAGAATCCTTCTCATCTTCCTTGATCATATAGACCCAGGATTTCCAAATCAGAAAGAAGGAAATGGGTGAGAAACTATCTCTCTAGAGAAAAATGGGCCCTTTACTTTCTAATTGTAAATATTTTCAGCTTTAATTTTTAAAAATTATTCTCATTTTCCATCTCACAGATCTTATAATTACTGCAGATTCATCTGAAATAGATTATAGTCATTCTTACTTTTCCATGTTGTTATAAATGTATGTTGTTATATTTAGCAAGCCTTCATAGGTATTTTAAATGGAACTTTGGAGGGAATTACCCATCATAAATAGGAGGGATGGCTATTAGAATATGTAATATTCAAATAATTTTTAGCTATTGACATGTATAAACTTTACCAATAACATTTTGGGATATCTGTATGTCAGGCATACTTTTAGCACTGCATTAAAATAAGCCAGCAGCATCAACTCTACATTATAATTGCTCCTATTAGGAGCCAAGATACATGTTTGCCATGCAAATTTTGCATTTTGCATGACTTAGAGACAACAGGAGGTGAAATTCTGCAGACTTACTTGATATGATTTTAATTCATAGCCTTGGCACATTTCAATTATATTTTGTTGATTGTAGAAATTTTTTCTAAGGACAGATAGAAGTGACAAAATTTATGCATGTATTCCTTTGGGCTTATATATATGAACCACAAGTAAATTATTCTTTATTTTGCAAAAATTAAAGAAAATTTAAAAACCCTTAGTATGGATGATAATATCTTGTATTACATTATGCTTGAATATCTCATCAACATTAGGTTGATTACAATGTAAACTATAACATGGAACTAAATAATGTAATTAAATGATAATGTCATTTTTATCAGTGCTAAGAATGGTAATTTCTGCATACCAAAAACATTCTAAACTTCATAATAAACAAAGTTCAGGATTTGAAGATTTCAGATGTTTTGTGGACCTTGAGTGTTAATTTTGAGGGCCCTCTTCAGGAAAAGAGTACAAAATCATAAATTCAAAATTCAGTATGGGTCAAAATAAGAGGAAGAAAAAAAATAAATTAAACATTAGCAAAATGAAAAGTGTCTCAAAATCCAGTACAAATGTGCACAATTTACTGCATACCTATCTCTATAACACTTTTTGTCTTTGTAAATTTTTTTTGGTTTGATACTCTCTGATCATCTGATTCATATATCATGGACCAATGATTCCAAAATACCATAATGTATAGAGAGAATAAAGGTAATTCAATCATTTTATCCAGCAAGATTGGCCCAAATTAATTTTCATTGTTGGTAATCTAAAAAAAAAGTTTTATTTTTGTAAGTCTGCTGCTTGTGTGTGGAACTATGCTAGCAATACACATAGAAGTACTGAAGAACAGTAAATGTCTCTACTAAACTCCACTCCCATTAAACAAATCTCAAATATTCTCCAATTCCAGTGTTTCTCTCCCCATTTTCCTGCCCCACACATGAGAATTTTCTTAGAAATTGAGAGAAACCACAGAAAATAGTTTAATCAATTGTGGTACCATTTCTTTTCTAAGTTTTCCAGAAACATGAACTGCATGTGAACAAATGGGGTCTTTCCAGGGATTTGGAAGGAGCTCTTAGAAAAATGGAGTTCTAAACCTCCAAAATTTGCTTTGCAGCATAGCTGTCCCTCATGTTATGAGCAATTCTATGGCGCACTTTCAAATACACATAATCCCTGCAGATAACCAACGTGGGGTAAGGAAAACTTCCTAAAAAAAAAAAAAGTCTCAGTGTAGAATTTGTTTGGATTGGTTTGGGTTTTGGTTCTGTAGTACCAAGAAATGGACCTATAATTGTTCCAGACAAGCCCGAGGAAAATGAGTCCAAGATAGTGGCCTGGTAGAGAA
The DNA here is from genome assembly GCF_047511655.1 of Castor canadensis. Lineage (NCBI taxonomy): Eukaryota > Metazoa > Chordata > Mammalia > Rodentia > Castoridae > Castor > Castor canadensis. The sequence goes on along the minus strand of NC_133393.1, from coordinate 129,009,959 downwards.
TGGCCCTAGAAGGAGATGTTCTCCAATGGCTAAGAGAATAAACCCTACTGCCAGTTGCACCAACTGTGAGAATTTAAGCCTTAGCCAGTTAAATCTCCTACAGTGTTTACTAAATGGGAACACAGATGTTAGGTGCTAGATACCTTGGCAAAACCAAACCAACCAACCTCTGGACATAGTATAAAAAGACTGAAATGAGAGCTTTTAAGTGGATCATGTGGCCATGTTATACAAGATGAATTTGAAAAAAATAATAGGTATTATAAGTAATTCAATTCCCAATTATCAGGTGGGCATAGGCTGTGCCAGAGTTAATTTAATTAAAGTAAATCAAGGAAAGTGATGTTTTTCTACCTTAAGGAGCTCTGCAGCAATTTCATACTTGTCACAGTTATATGCCACATTGCCAGTATCATTTAAAAATAGATCTCCCACTCCAAAACTCTGCAGTTCTTAACTTACAATATTATTAAGAAAATACATCTACAAATTGGAAGTAAGCCAAAGGGATCATGGTTTATTCTTTTATGTTCATGTAAGTGCATTTCATGCTTATAGGTAAATACAACATTTGATTTCCCATTTACAATTCATTGATAAATTTTAGATCTAAAGCAAAGGTTTAGCTTATAAATAATGAAAAAGCAATGCAAATAATCTTTTCTTACAGCAATGGAAATCTTCTCATATAGCTTTGCAAGTGAATTTTATTTGGTAGCGATTCAAGTGTTATCATCAAAATTACAGTTTTTGTTTTAAAATTAGCAAATTATTCCTATCCCTCACCCTGTATTAAAAAATCAACACAGAAAAGACAAATGATTTAAATGAAAGATCTGAAACTTTGAAACTACTACAAGAAAACAGGGAAAGTGGGAAGATATGGGCAGAGGCAATTATTTTTTGAGTAGGACTCCAATTGCTTAGGAAATAAGAACAAGAATTGACAAAGAGTACTGACAAATTAAAAAGTCTTTGCACATTAAAAGAAACAATTACAAGAATCAAGAGACAATCCAAAAAATGAGCAAAAATCTTCACCAGCTATCCAATGGATAAAGGATTAACATCCAGAATATATAAACTCAAATTAATTTAACAGGAAAAGAACAAATAAATCAATCAATGGGCAAACAAATTAAGCAAACAGTTCTCAGAAGAACTACAAATGGCTAAAAAATACATAAAGAACTGTTCAGCATCCTTAACCATAAAGGAAATGAAATCAAAACTGCACTGAGATTCCATCTCACCCCAGCCAGACTGGCTGTCATCAGGAAAAATAACAAATGCTGGAGAAGACACAAGGGAAAAGAACCTTCATAAGCTGCTGGTGGGAATGTAAACTCACGCAACTACTGTGGAAATCAGTATGAAGAGACCTCTAACAAACTAAAAATAGATCAACCTTATGACCCCACAATACCACCCTTGGTCTGTATCTTCAGGAGTGTAAATCAATATACAAAAGAGATACCTGCATATCCATGTTTATTGCAGCTCTGTTCACAATAGCCAAACTGTGGAATCAGCCTATATGCCCAACAATGGATATTGCACAGCTGTAAAGAAAAATGAAATTATGTCACTAGCAAGAAAATGGATGGCTATGAAGATCATCATGCTGAGTGAACTAAACCAAGCTAATAAAGCCAAGTGTCCTATGTCTTTGTTTATTTGTGGAATTTTGACCTAAAATGATTGTTTAATATAGCAATGGGACATGAATGTAAAAGAGGGACTATCTGGGGGAGGGAGAAGAGGTCAGCATCAGGGGAGATGGAGAAAGGAAAGGATACTGAGGGATATATATATATATATATATATATATATATATATATAAAATCAAATTCACTGAATACTGTCTGATAAAGGAATGGAGGAGGGAGGGAAGGTATAGGAATGAATATAATTGAGGGAGTAAACATTTAAAAATATACTGCATATATCTATACAATTATCACAACAAAACTCCCTTATGTTATTATTGCATGCTAATTCAAAAATAAAATAAAATGAAAGTAAATAAATGATAAGTAAGCTATCTAATTGAAGCACCTTGTCTTTCTGCCATAAATACTTGTGATCATTCCAATCCAATTTGAACTTGCTCTACCAAGTTTCTGGTTCCCCAATTAATGGATTAAGTAGGTGTTTGGAACCTGCTTACCTTATATTTAGAGAACAATCAGGCAGTAATTTTTGGAAATTATGTAAAATTTAATAAAATTATACATATTGTGAAGCCATGTCTTGATACTGCTCTGAATGGTAAGATGGGAATGAGAATTTTGCTTCCAACTAAGCTGAATACTGAAATGTATTACATCTGGAAGAACACCCTTATATTATCCCACTTCTTGGTCATAGCTTCCACCATTAAAACAAAAGATGTTTTGAATCAATGAAATTAGAACATGAGAAATTGCATAAGCAAGAAAAAGATGATAATGACAAGTAGTACTTTTGTCTAAGGTACTTAGAAAATTAAATGAGGAATAGCTTACTATGAGCAATTATTTATTAAAAAATTCCTGTGTTAGGTACATAACCTTGAAAACTATATGATAACATCTTTGGATGTTTTCCATTTTTTCTGTATTTCCTAACTTTTTTTCAGAATAAGTAAGGTGTTTATGCAAATTTAAGGAAAATTCCTAACTTAGATTTTCATCTTATGTAGATTTTTAAACTTTTTTTAAGACTTGGTTCTTTACGAGTAGTTTTAGTTTCACAGAAAAAATGGAAAGTAAGATACAAAGATTTCCTCAGCATTTTCTCCTCATACACATGCTGCTTTCCCCAGTATGAACATACCGCAACCACAGAGAGCACATGTTTATAAATGGCGGACAAACATTGGCACACCAATATCATAAAGTCCTTAGTTTACTGGAGGCTTGCACTTAATGTTGCACATAGTATAAATTTGAACAAATGTATTAATTGTGTTCGCTGTGATAATATAGTACAAGGTACTTTCACTGCCTTAAAATTTTCTATGATGCACTATGTCCTGTCATCTCTCCCCTCTTCTTTTGTTTCAGCTCAACACAAAACTAATCTTTGTACTGCCTCCATAATTTTGACATTTTTAGAATGTAGAAGAATTATCCTCCTATAGCCATCATCCTTTTCAGATTGGCTTCTTTCATTTATTGATGTCTAAGTTTCCTTTTCATGGTTCTTTTGCTCATTTTGCTGAACAATGGTCCAGGATCTCTACCACAATTTATAGATCCATTCACCTACTGAAGGACAATTTCATTGCTTCCATATTTTATTGTATATTTTAATTGGTTAATGAAAATTGTCCATATTTATGGGGTTCCATGTGATGTTTTCATACATGTATACATTGTATAATATTCACAGCAGCAAACCATATTTATGGTAAAAACATTCAAAATATATTCTTCTAACCTTTGAGAAATATACAATATATTATTATATCTATTCACCCTACTGTGCAAAACACCAGAATTTATTTCTCCTATTTAATTGTAATTTAGTACCTGTTAACCAATCTTTATCGCTTTCTGTTCCCTACTATCCCCAGACTCTGAATACTATTCTAATCTTGATCTTTGAGATCAACATTTTTATATCCCACATATGAGTTATATAATATGGTATTAAGTGTTCCTGGTTCTTTTCACTTAACTACAATGCTCTCCAGATCCATTAGTGTTGTCACAAAGGACAGGATCCCATGTTTTTCTCTGTCAGAATAATATTCCATTGTGTTTGTATGCCACATTTTCTTTATCCATTCATCAGTCGATGAACACTTAGTTTTCATTTTTTTGTTATTATGAATAGTTTTGCAATAAGCATGGGAGTATAGATATCTCCTCAACATACTGATTTCATTTCCTTTGGATACATATTATTGGGGTTGCTGGAACATATAGTAGCTCTTATTTAATTTTTTTGAGGAGCATCCATACTACTTTCCATTATGGTTGCACTAATTTGCATTCCTACCAGCAATGAGTAAGGGTTCTTTCTCGCCACATCCTCACTAACGCTTAGTATCATTTCTTTTTGATAATAGCCACTCACATTTGAGTAAAGTGATTGCTCATTGTGGTTTTGATTTGTGTTCTCTGATGAGTGTTATTGACAAATGTTTTCATATACCTGTTGGCCATTTGCATGTGTTCTTTTAAGAAATGTCTACTCGTGTGGTTTTTTTAATTTTTAGTCAGCTCTTGTTTTTATTTCATATGTGTTTTTGTTATTGTTTGAGATCTTTATATATTCTAGATATGCACCCCTTGTTAGATATATACTTTGAAAATATATGCTATTCTATATGCTGTCTCTTGTTTTCTTTACTTTGTAGAGCATTTGTTGTAATTCCATTGCCTACTTTTGCCTTTGTTATCTATGCTTTGGGGTTCTTACCTAAAAACGTCCATGCTCATTACAATGCCCTGAAGAATTACCCTATGGTTTCTTCTGGTATTTTCATAGTTTCATGTCCTATATTTAAGTCTTTAAACCACTTCAGTTGGTTTTTGTATATTGTGATAGAAACAGTCTATTTTCATCTTGCATGTAAACATCCATTTTCCCAGCAATATTTATTGAATAAACTGTCCGTTTTCCAATACATCAAACAACAATTAGCTAGAGATATATGGGTTTACTTTTTGGTTCTTTTTTTTCTGCCATTGGTCTGTATGTCTGCTTTTGTGCCAAGACCATAATGTTTTGATTACTAATACATTTAGTATTTTGAATTCAGGTAGTGTAATGCCTCCGGCTTTATTCTTTTTGTCTGAGATTGCTTGTGTTTCCATAAACATGTCTTGGGACTTTTTTCTAGTTCTGTTAAGGATGTTATTGGTATTTTACTTTATTTTATTTTTCAAATCTCAGTTCTACTGTTTACAAGCTATGTAGCTTTGGATTAAGTTGCTTACCCAAATGAGATGTCACATATAAAGCCAGGATGTAGTGAGCACAAGATAATATATTAGGCCATTTACATATGCATAGCATCTAGTAAAAAAGACACATTTTACATTATATTACAACAATACAATTAATTGTATATCCTTCTTAAAACAAGCTTCCAAAGGAGTTATTATCAGTAACATCTTACAGGTGAGGGTTTAGGTTTCCCTGACTCATGGTATTTTAAAATGAATTGCTTTTAAGGTGTAAATCACTTAGGATAATATGTACATTTTAGAAATTTTGACTCTTCCAATTCATTAACATAGGATGTATTTCCATTTTTTGCATCCTCTTCAACTTTTTCATTTGTTATAAATTTCATTGTGGAGATCTTTCACCTCTTTGGTTAAATATATTCTGATTCATTTTACAAAATTTGTAGCTGTTGTAAGTAGGGTTGATTTCTATTTCACATGATTTTTTATTAGCATATGGAAACACTAATAATTTTTTATGTTGATGTATCCTGTAACTTTTCTAATTTTGTTAACTAACTCTAATAGGTTTTTGGTGGAGTCTTGGGATTACCTATATATGAGATCATGTTATTTGAAAGCAGTGACAGTTGGACTTCCTCCTTTACAATTTGGATGCTCTTTCTTTATTTTACTTACTGATTGCTTTGGCTAGGACTTGCAGTACTAGGTTGAAGAAAAGCAGTAAAAGTAAACATCATTTTTTCATTACAGTTTTCAGCTTTTCTCCATTCAGTACGATTTAACTATATAGCATTATTACATGTGGCCTTCAGTAAGTTGCTAATTTGTTCAGTACTTTTATGAAGAAGAGATGTTGAGTTTTACCAAATGTCTTTTGTGTATGTACAAAGGTGATCACTTCATATGATTTTTGTTATTTATTCTATTGATGTAGTATGTCATGTTGATTGATTTACATGTATTGAATCATCCTTGAATCCCTGAGAAGAATCTCTCTTGATCGTGGTGAATTGTCTCTTTGATGTGCTATTTGACATGGTTTGCTTAGTTGAGGATATTTGCATTTATGTTCAACAAAGATATTGGCTTGTAGTTTTCCCTATTTGCTATATCCTTATCTTGTTTGCTATCAGGTTAATGATAGCTTCATAGCATGTGACGACATAATAACAAAGAAATGAAAACTAAATGTTCATCAGCTGATGAATAGATAAAGAAAATGTGGCATATAAACACAATGGAATAGCATTCTGACATAGAAAGGCATGGGATCCTGTCCTTAGTGACAACACTAATGGATCTGGAGAGCATTGTAGCTAAGTGAAAAGAACCAGGAACACTTAATACCATATTATATAACTTACATGTGGGGTGTAAAAAAGTGTTTGGAAGAATGATCTCTTTGGTATTTTAGAATAATTTCAGAAGAATTGGTATTAATTCATCTTCAAATGTTTAGTAGAATTCAGCAGTGAAGTTATCTGGCCTTATGCTTTTCCTTGATGGGAGACTTTTTATTACTGACTCAATATCATTACTAATAGTTTCTTCAAGTTTTCTATTTACTCATGATTCAATATTGTATTCAAGAATTTGTTTATTTCCAGGTTAACAAATTTGTTGGCATATAGTTGTTTTCAAAAGTCTCTAATGATCCTTTGCATTTCAATATAAAAGGAGTCAGTTGTAATATCTCCTTTTGCATCTCTGGTTTTCCATTTTTACTTAGTCTAGTTAAGGGCTTGTCAATTTGTTTATCTTTTCTAAAAAGCAGTTCTGTCTCTCTCTTAATATTTCATTATGTCATTTGTGTTCTGATCTTTATTCTTTTTTCCCTCTACTAATTTTGGGTTGATTTGTTCTTGTTTTTCTTATTTGGTAAGGTAGAAAAATAGATTGAGATCTTTTTGCATTTTTGATGTTGGAATTGACTGTTATAATCTTCCCTCCTAGAATTGCTTTTGGTAGGTTTTGGTATATTGCATCACCACTTTCATTTGCTTTCAGAAATTTTTAAATTTTCCTTCTATATTTCCTCCTTGATCCATTGATTGTCAATTTTTAAAAATTCATGAAGATTTCTTTTGTAGCCTACCATGTTACGTATCATGGAGAACTGCTCATGTGCTATTGAGATTTGGATATTTGGCTGCTGTTAGATATAATGTTCTCTGTTGATTTTCTGTCTGAAGGATCTGTCCACTGCTGAAAGTGGGATGTTAAATTCCTCTCACAATATTGCCTTGGAATTTGTTCCTTTGGATATTTGCTTTATATATTTACATGCTCTGGTATTTGGGTGCAGATATTTTGTCATTTTCTCTTCCTGAATTGACTCCTTTATCATTATACAATGATCTATCTTGTTCTTTGTGCTTTTACTACTTTCAATTTTAAAATCTATTTTATCTGATGTATTATTACTCTTGTGTTTTTTTACATTCCTCTTACATGTAATATTACTTTCCATTCCTTCATTTTCAGTATATGTGTGTCCTTAAAAGTGAAGTGAGGTCTTTTTAAAAATCTATTTGTTTACTCTACGTATTTTAACTAAATAATTTAATCCATTTAGATTTATGATAATAAGTCTTACTATTGTTATGCTGTTACTTGTTTTCTATCTTTTCTCATCTTCCCTTTGGTAGTTCTATCTTTTTTCTTTTATCTTACTTTGATTTTTCTTCAGTAGTGTATTGTTTTCATTGTTTAGTATTTTGTATGTATCTTTCATAGGCTTTTGCTTTGAAGTTATCATGAGGCTTATAAAAACCATCTCCTGGTAGTAACAAGTTATTTTGAAATGACAGCAAATTTATGCAGATCATTTAGATAGAAAAATAAACACAAATGTAAGGAAAATACTAATAAAAACTCCACACATAAACTTCATTTTCCTTGTTTTGAATTTTAATGTCTCATTGTACAAATTTTTGTATTGTCTATTTATAAGCATATTAATATAGCTATTAGGTTTATTTTGCGTTTAGTCCTCACACCATGTTTATAATATTAGAGAATTAAAATTTGTCTATATGGTTACTCTTACTTTGAGCTTTCTACCTTCCATTGTTTTAGTTTACTCTTTAGCATCTCTTTCTTTCACTTTGAAGAATTTCCTTTAATATTTCCAGCAGGATAGATCTAGCAATGACAAAATCCCTCAGCTTTTATTTGTCTTTGAATGTCTTCATTGCTCCTTCATTTCTAAAAGAGAGCCTTGCTTGGTACTGCATTTTTTTGTTGGTATTGTCTTCCCTTCTCCTGTCCCATGAGGTTTGTATTGACAATTCTGCTCTCAGGTGAATATGCAGCATCCTTGTATGTTGCTTCTTTCCTCTTGCTACTTTGAAAATTCCTTTTTCTTTTTTGAGCCTGTAATAGCTTAATTACAGTACATCTTTGTGTAGATGTGATAGAGATGAATCTGACTTGTGACCTTTTCATGTACTTGGAAATTTATATTGTTTTCCAGGTTAGGGAAGTTTTCTGCTATTATCCCCTTAAATAAGCTTTCTATCCCTTTGGCATTCTCAAGTCCTCTTGAATTCCAGTTAACCAAATATTTGTACTTTTAATGCTATCTGAAAGTTCTCTTATACTTTGTGCTTTTGAGTAAAAGAATTTATCAATTGCTTTTAATTTTTTTTTTAACCTCCAACTGTGTATTGTCAAACAGCATGGCTTCAAGTTCACTGGAACCTTCTGGTTGACCTATTCTGCTGCTGATGCTCTGCTATCATGTTTTTAATTTTGCACATTATATTTTTCTACTCAAGGATTTCAGTTTGTTTTTAAAATATTTCATTTTTTCTGTTAATTTATTCTGATAAATCACTGTATTATTTCTTTGGGCAGTCTTAAAATGCAGTTTTCTTTAAAACAGCCTTTTAAAATCCTCTGGGATTTCATACATATTGATTTTTTATGGTCAATTTCTGGTTTTTTATTTTGGTCCCTAGAACATTCTTAATGTATGTTTGGCATATGACAACATGTATGCAATAAAAGATTAAATATTTACTCCAATCTTTATAATATACCTGTTATACCAGAAATTCTAAGCTGGTTACTTACTTTCTCTAAGTCTGTGTTTCAGCACTAGAGGGTGACTCAAGCCCAAGTTTGTCACAAACTCACAGTTGGTATGCTCTTCAGGATTAAATGGATTGAGTGCCTTAAAAGGGTAGCCTGTCTCTACAATCCTCTGTCTAAGGCTGGAGTGGGCCCAGCTTCCTAGTCCACTATCACCATTCTGTGTTCGAGTGTCATAGGATTCTTTCCAACACTGGGCCTTAAGCAATGGTTTGCATTTGCCTCCTTTTTCTTTCCCCAAACAGGCAATAATTCTCTCCTTGTCATGCTGAGTGGGTTTGTGGGAAGAATGTGGTAGTAGGCCCATGGCCATCTATGTCATAACAAAAAGTCACATCAAGAATAGTGTACCCAGTGTAGGACCTAGTTCCATGCCACTATGGTCTGTTGTATACTGTAGTGTACTCATGGCCCTAGACCACTGCAGTCAGCCAGAGGCAGTGATAGCCAGAATACAAATCCACCCTACTGGGACCTCAAGAGTCCGCCTATGTCCGTGGTCATATTGATAATCCTTATTAGTTCTAAGTTTAAGAATTTATTTTGTTAGATTAGTTGGAATTTTCCACCTGAGAATCACATTGAATACAAGTAAAGTTAATTTTATCTCTCCTTTTTATCAGAATTCCTTTTGTTTATTTTTTCTTGTCTTCTCAATTTAAAGGAGATTTCCAGTTTGATCTTGAATAGAAGAGAGAGCAATGGAAACATTTGCTTTACTACCAGTTGTGTAAGTTTCCTTTTGCCATATAAGTAATTATTAAAATTTTGAAAGCTTTAAATGAAACAGGTTTTCTATCACAGGCTTCCATGACTTAAGAGCCTGAATATAGTTTGACCAGGTCCCTGCTTAAGATATGACAAATCAAGAGATGGCTGGATCTATGATCTCTTAATGAGTGTACAGTTCTCTTTCGTAGTCCCGTGGTGTTTGGCAGAATTGTATTCCTCGAGGTTGTGAGATTGAAGCTCTCATTTCTTGCTAGCTGTTGACCAGAGACTAGTCTCAATTCCTAGAGGTTGTCCTCAAGTCATTGTGACATGGTGCTATCACAACATACCAGTTTGGTTCTCTAAACCAGAAGAAGAACAACCCTAGGATAGTTCACCTTCTTTTAAAGGGTTCTCAATTAAGTCAGACTCTCCTACGACAATCTCTCTCTTGATAATCTCAAAATTGACAAATTAGTAATATGATCATGAGAGTTGTAGGCATTTTTGTTGCATGGTCTCACCCACAATCAATGGGCATAGAATATTTAAGGTTCCAACACCAGGAATCAGGAATCTTGGGGGTCTTTAGATTTCTGTTTACCACACTGATCTAAAGAAGGAAGCGTTTAGTTTTTTATCATTCAGTATGATATTATTTATGGGTTAATTTTAAGTGTCCTTTATCAGGTTAAGGAAATCTCTTTTTATTTATAGTTTGCTGAGTTCCTTCTGTTCATTTGTTTTGTTTTGATGATCAGATGTTGAATTTTGTCAAATACTTTCCCTGACTCAATTGACATCATCATAGGCTTTTTAAAATTTATTTTATCGTTTTTACATTTACTCACATTTGTATACATTTTTTGGGCCACCTACTCCTCCCTCCTCCCCCCACCACCTCCTCCTCGACTCCTGGTTCTGGGCAGACCTGTTCCACCCTCTTGTTTTCTTATTTTGTCAAAGAGAAAATGTAAGAGATAATCTGTAAGTAGAGTGGTTTATATTGATCACTTTTAAAATGCTAATGTAATCCTATATTTATGGGACAAATTACATTTGGTTATGGAGTATTATTTTTTCCAGGCATTCTTGGATTTTATATAGTAGTGTTATGTTGAAAGTTATCTGTATAGACATGCACCAGGAGTAATTGTATGCAGGTTTTTCCCTGTTCTTTCTTTTGAAATTTGGGTAATGATAACAACATAAAATGAATAAAACATTTATTCCTATTCTTTTATCTAGAAGATACTATGTAGTCTGAGTGGTGCTATATCATTTGTAAGTTTTATTGAATTTTCCAATGAAAATACTTGAGTGTAAAAATATTTTCAGAAGGTTTTGAACTATGAATCAAATTTAATCTTTATACAACCATTCAGCTTCTCTACTTCTTCATGAGTGAATTTTCATACTTTGGGATCTAGCAATTGGGTTAGTTCATGTAAGTTGTATTTATGTGTTTAAAGTCTTTATTTCATTCCATTATTTTAAGTCACTGGTATGTAGTGATATCCCACTTTAATGCATTACATTGGTAGTTTGTGTCTTTCCAGCATTTTCTTTGCCCATCTACATAAAGGTTTATCAATTCTCTAAATATTTGAAGTGTGAGATATTACATACTGCAAAGAATACATTTTCTGAGTCATTCGAGATTGAAAATACATTCATGAGATAGATAGAAAGAAACATAGATTAGATAGATGGACAGACAGACAGATAATATATATTTAAGTACCTACAGATTGGTATTTGTGATTGGGATAAAATACAATTGATTAATCTGTTCCTTGCATTGATTTTGTACCTTCTTTTTAAATTTGAAATCATTTAAAAATCCCCCACAAAATAAATCAACAATTAGTGACAAAGATGTAAAAACAAATACAAGAAAATTAGGATACTATTGAAACACCAGGAAATTTTAGATTTTAGGAAGAGGTGGGCACTTGAAGATTTAGTTATTTGTGTTTTTTGAATCACTACATACAATGCTAGATCTCAGTCAATATTAATTCAAGCCTATGTAGAAAGACTTGAATTGAGAATTTTAAAGTACATTTATTTTTTGGTACTGAGACTTGAACATAGAGCTTCATGTTTGATAGCAGGTGTTCTAAGGCTTTAGCCACAATTCCAGCCCTTGTTACCTTATTCATTTTGCAGAAAGGATCTCACTTTTTCCTTTGGCTTGCCTGGATTGAGATACTGGGTTTTTTTAATTTTTAATTTTTAAAGACATTTTATTAGTGTATGATGAGATCTTATTTTATGTCTCTCACTATCTCTGGTATTACAAGCTTGCACTACCATACCCAGTTTCTTTCTCTGTGGAGATGGGGGTCTTACAAACTTCTTTTCATGCTGGCCTCAGATAGCATCTTCCTGATCTCAGCTTCCCAAGCACCTAGGGTTACACTGGTGAGCTACTGGAGCCTAAAATACTGAGAACATTTTTTAAAAAGCAAAATAGCAGTATATGTGATCTGTTTGAGCCAGATACTTCACATTTTGTCCTTGCTTTGTCATAGCTGCTCCATCTGTAATTGCTTAGGTGCATTAAGATCATGGTAGCCCAGTGTCTTTTCATAATACTCATTGCAATTGTAGTATTAAATTTGAAATAATAAGAAAACTATTTGCCCTTTCTGTTTGTTTATTATAGATAGATATCTGAATGCAGGAATTCTGTTTACCCAATTGAACTGGCACCAGCTGCCTGAACTTATCTTCTCGATCTCTCTCTCTCTGAATCTGTGTGTGTGTCTCTCTCTCTCTCTGTCTCTCTGCCTCTCTCTTTCCTACTCTCATGTTGTTTGTATTTATGTACATATAAGTATTCTTTTTCATTAAGAATAACTCATTGATCTTTATAGTAAAAGTACTATCTTAATTGCTAATCTGTTTCTACCCACTGTAGTTGATCATAACTCAGAGTCTGCATTCTCAAAGAGACCTGAGACACTCTCTGTTTTTAACAACCAAATTGTCAGCACCAGAAATTTCTACTAGTTTCAAAGAATTCATTATAAGAAAAATTTTAAAATAGATAATTTAAAGAGACTATGATATACCTAGCAAATTTTATAAAAACATTTAATTTGTAAGAACTTTTGTAAATGTCACCCAGAGAAAAACACTAAAAATAAACTTAAAAAAAGAATCAGAAAAAATCCAATATATGTAATGATGAGAATGTTCAGAAAGTCAGAAATGACCTAAAGAACAATTTTATGCTCATTATCCATGTCTACATATAAATATGTATAAAAGTAGAAATAATGATTAGTTTTAATTACTAAGTGTTACATTTTAATTTACACAATGAGGAAAGATACATAGACATTCATTGAGAGTATAAAGGCAGAATTAATATTAAAAGTAGTAAAAAGTAACGTGTACTTTTTTCAACTTCATCCAGAAATTTACTCTTGTATGTGGATGAAGCTTGCCAGGATATAGAATGAACAAGAATTTTAAATAATTCATTGAAAAATCTCATTTGAAGCTTTTATTCAGAGCAACTGTATGTGTCTTGTGGAAACTAATTAGTTTAAAAATGTTACATTAAAGACATCAGACATTCTTTTAGGGCAGGATGGGAATGATGGTAATTTTTTTTCTTATATTTCATTAAGCAAAATAATATATTTTGATGACTAGGATTAATGAATTCTCATCATCCAAATTTAGACAAATTAGCCATTTTTATGGATGGACAAGATCAGAGTATTTTGGTGCACTATTCAGTATCTTATACAACATAGAATGCTTTTTTGAGGTTAGGAATCATTAAAATGATGATTAATCATTAAAATCATTAATGAGCTTAGGAATCATTAAAATGTACATTTAAAAATGCTGCTTACTTCAATTCTGTCAATCTTAATGCCAGTGACATGCTTCCTATGATGAATAAACAAAATAGCACGTTTTTTTCCTAATGCTGTATAAGCAGATTTTCTACTTGTTAATAGTTATTTTGCTCTCCTAAATTTTCTTGTCAGAAATGATAAAGTATAAAAATGGATTTCATACTTTAAATTATGCTAGCCTTGAGCAAAATATATTTTGAAGCCCATTGCGTCATTGTTTTCTAGTATGAAAGGTTACTAATAATATGGAGATACGTTTTAAAAGTCACTTACATAGTATTATGCAAAGTAAGGGAAATAGCATAAAGAAGTAATGTGCATACTAAGTAGAATTTATATATGCAGGGAGATGGCATTTTTAGCATAGAAATATTGATAAAACATGTAAGCTACTGATAGAATAATTTTATTTAGGCTACAACATAGCATTGACAAGTGACTATAATTTATAATTTATATTTAATTTATATTTCTATTCTGTTTGAACAGAAATTATATGAAATAAATCATCAATTAAAAGTACAATAATCTTGGGAAAGAATTATTATGATGACCTTTATTTATTATCAAATTCAACAGCATATCAAATAGTGCCTGTAAATATAAATTGATGAGGTCACAGTTATTCCCATGTTCTGATAATTAGCAGGAATCTTCCCCTGGCCATTGATTTGTGGGTCTCCAATGTTATGTTCAGATGTGAAAAGTTTCAAACTTGCTTTCAAAATCACATACAAACCAAGAATACTGTTTGTGTTATAAATATTTAGATTGGTTAAGAGGGAAAGTTTTTTAGTGAATACAAGTAGGTATCTTTAGAGAAACTAACAAGAGGTTGGTAATAGAAATAATTGTATCACTTTGATGAAGATATTCATTTTCATAAAAGTTAATAAAACTGTAAGAAGATAGTTTAAATGAAATATATTCTTGGTTTGTCCTGGAATATGTGTAGACATAGCAATATTTTACTCTATTGGACTTTCTTTGCTCTTTGAAAGTGCATCACATGTTTGTATTATAATCAATAAATAACATTGAGTGCCTAACTTAGTGTCAGACAGTGATCTAGGACTCTGCATCAATAAACTAGGCAAAGACTATTCCCTTCAGGAAGATAGGAATCACAGGTCTGATATAGAACCATCAATAATCTCTGTAGTCCACAGTTTATTTTGGGACACAGCTGTAATGTCCTAACAGGAAGTATTCTTGTCAGCCTGGAATCAAATAGAACAGATCTCTTTGTTGTCTCTCCATCATGGAGCTACCTCTGAAGGGCTGTGTATCTTGCTCAACTGTTGTGACACAGAGCACTCTGCTTATTGTAGTGTTGAATCATCATGTTAAATTACAGATGTGATGAAATGGTGATAAAGTTCTCAGATTCTCAGATTTGACAATTTGGGAGCTGGGTCAAATCTCTGTTACCCAATGCTATATGTGAGTCAAGTGTATATTCAATACATATATATTTCTTTTTTTGGTGATGGTACTGGCATTTGAATTTAGGGCATCATGCTAATGTGGCCATCCCTTGAGCCACATCCCCTTGACTCTTTTTGTTTTCTTTAGTTACTTTTCAGATAGGATCCAGCCTCAGACAGCAGTCTTCTTACCTATGCCTCTCACATAGGTAGGATTACAGGTCTGTGTCACCATTCCTGGTTTTGAATTATTGAGTTTCTTGAAAAAACAGCCAAAATTATTTGGTAGTAATTGTGTATTTGACTCTGCATTAGCTGCTCCAGGATATGGTGGCTCAAAGACCACTAAAAATAGCATTCAGTGTCCCCAAGTTAGCCTTGATTGTCACTGCCATCCAATTCCATATTAGTTAGGTTACCTTAACCAGGACTAATTATCTACAAAAGTAGAGGAAGGCACTTAAGATGAAGGTGTCTGCATCACATGTAAGGTAATCAGCCTTTCCTATTATTTTGATGTTCTAAATCCAAGGGTTATTTGGACATGGTGATTTATGCCTGTAATCCCAGAGACTCAGTAAGTGAAGATCAGGTGGATTGTGGGTCTAAGATAGCCAGGGCACTTAAGGCACACATTTTAATATCACAATCACTTAATGGACTAACATTAGCATGGATTTATCTTATTCACTTTATTAAGTGTGCAAGACACATTTTATTAAGTGGATCAGAGTAAGATTTAGCTAAACTTACTGATACTGTATCTGGTAAAAGACCACATGACTGTATCTCCCTCAAATTGTAAGGAAACTATGCAGGTGAATATAAATAGATTCTTTGTTATTAAATATGACAGGGCAAATCTATAAGATAAAGGTAAATTTTTCATGTAGTTATGCCTAAGTGATAAATAAATAAATCTGTGTCATAAATGACACAGATGGAAAGAAAGTATTAAAAGTTGCTACATATTAAGCAAATGAGGTGCAGAGTGTCAATGTCAAGCTTGACTGGAATGTAATGAGATATACATAATTTAAGGGGGTATGGGTATTGCTTGATGTATAAATGCAGTGGGGGTAATGATATGTACCAAAAGAGAGGCCATTGGAGAATCATATATATAAGTGTTATGATGAGATGCCACGCCTTTGACAAGTCAGATTTTAAGAAAAAAGAACTGCAGCCAGGTCTAAAGTAGCACAATTTGATCCTTGTCATATTATGTAATCACTAGGAAAACCTCTTCCCACTCATGCAAGTTCAGCATGCTACTTGTTTTGTCCCCAGTGAATTACTTTATGCTTTTCCTTTGCAATATTCTTTAGGTTTTATAATACCACTTCCTAGTAGGGTAAGATGACTTGGTCAAGAGGTAGCTGATGCACTTGAAGGAATTAAAAACGCACTTTAACTGAAGTAATTTTGTGGAATGACTGCATTTAAATGACAAGTGAACCTAAATATCATGACTCACAATGAGAAATGAAATATAAACAACAGGCTCTTTCTATTGAATAAATTTAAGAATGAGAATTTTAACTTAGAAAATATTTTGAAATGCTCCATTAGCAAAATGTATGATGAAAAGATAGAAATTATGTCATTGGAGTTATTAAACCTAATTTGTCAATTTTGAAACTATTTTTAATTGCTTATTTTGAAAATAAATTCACAAAGCATAAGCATTGCTCAAAGTTCTTTTTTTAGCAAACTTAAGTAAATAGAAATAACCTATTTTTACATGAGTAGTATATGCGTTCATTACTAGAAAAATGATTTTAAAAACACTATTAAAATTTGGCTTGTATCTTCATGCTGATATAAGTCCATTTCCTAAATATTTGTGATGTTAACTTCATGGTGCTAATATATGAAATTTGACACATTCTTCACAATGTTAGAGGAGAAGACTTTGATGTCGGAATCGAGTTCAAACCACTAACTGGTTTTGTGACTTCAGATTATTAAGTGGTTTTGCAGTGGTTGTCATTTGCTTTTTTTTATTTCCTGTGATGGCGATCAAACTGGAGTTTTTAAATAAATTGACTTGATATTGGAATATTTAGTACTAGAATCTCCATTTAATTTTTTTATACTTTGTATTTCTTAGCTGAGATTTTTCTGTTTTTATTCATCTTAAGTGTGTATGTATATATGTGTGTATATGTATATACATGCTAATCTAATTGAGCATAGTTACAATTGATGCTTTGAAATCCTTACACTTCAAAATCTATCTCAACTTGAAGTCTCTATTGATTGTCTTAGGTCTTGTGAATAGGTTACATTTTCCAGGTTGTTTATCCTCAATTTTGCATTATATACTAGACATTTTGATTGGCATATTGTAGAAACACTGATTCCTTTCATACACTTCAAAAGAATCCTGTTTCTTCTTCATTTGTTTTCCTAGTTCAGAAAATGAATTCGATTAGATCCAAACTGCAAATACTGACTCAGGTGGTAGCTTAAATCACGGCTCAGTCCTTCCTACCCTACAGTCTCTTCTGCTGCTAAGCTGTCTTCAGTCCACATCATACTTATGTGTTTCAGGGTTCATCAAATTGTTGGAAAGAATTTATACATAGAATTTGTGTTCATCATGACTATATTTTTATGATTCCTCCATGTTCCAACAGACATGGGTGTCCTGAGCTGTCTTTTCATTTTCCAAGTCAGAAAGAGATGACTTCACAAAGTTTATCCCACTCTTAGGACCTCATGAATTTCCTCTTTTGTGCTCCCTGTGGTCCTATTTTCCTATCTTCCTTTCTTCTTTCCTTCTTAGCTCTTCTTTCTTTCTTTTTTGGTTGTACTGGGGTTTGAACTCAGGACCTTGTGCATGCTAGGTAGGTATGCTGCCATTTGACCTCATCCTCACACACCCTTGCATCTACCAAGTTTTAACTGTCCTGTAAAATCTGTGTGATATTGTGCATGTTCCAGAACCTTCAATTCTTTATTGTTATTGCTTTGCTTTTATTTTTTATATTAAATTTTAAGAGTTCATATAGAAAGCAACATAAGTGTATAACTGAGGAAAATCCTAAATAAGCCCAATATTATCACTTGCTTTTCATTATTTGCCTTCAAAAGTCACTAATTTAGAGGACAAACATTGTGATACATGAATGTAATCCCAGTTACTCAGGAAGCAGGGACAGGAGGATTGCATTTTGAAGCCTGTCAGGCAAAAGCACAGGACATTGACTGTGCAAAATAAAAGCAAAACAAAATAAAAGCAAAAGGACTAGGGGTATAGCTCAAGTGGTAGAGCACTTGCTTAGCAAACATGAGAGACCCTGAGTTCAATCCTCAATACCAGAAAAAAAATCACCAATTTGGTACTAGAGGTATCATCATTGATAAAGTTATTGCCTCACATGTGCAGGGCCTTAAGTTTGATCCCAAGCGTCACTAAAAAATAAAAATAAATAAATAAAGGACTAAATTTTGAATATATATATTAGTCTCCCACTAGCTTTGTTGTAGATAATACTTTTGACATGTGGGTTATGATGATAACAGTTGCCTAGGTTACTATTCAGGGACCTGAATTTCCTTTTTGTCGAAAGCACTGACTCTTCATTTGGGTTTTCAGATATCTGATGAAAAGGTTTGATATCTCTGCCTTCATATTATATTGTGTCCTTTGTTATCTTAATCACTGGGTCAAATTGTTTCCGCTCAATAGACGTACTCCAAGAAGACATGCTAATGATTTAGCTAATGCTTGCCCTCAATTGGCCAAAATTTCACTAATCTCTCTTCTCTAAAGACTGAAGACACTAAGATAACTAAGATATTTTCAATTTACCTGCTATCATGATCAACACAACACTAACCATTTGGCCACACAGAATTCTATTCCAGACCACCCAGAAACACCTAAAAGTATCCAGTCATCAATTTTTTCCTAACACATACCCCATCTCTTTCATTGCCTAAGGATAAAAGGAGCTTGCAATTTAGGCTTAATTAAGATGGTTATTTCCAGACATTAGTCCACCATCTCATTTTACTAATATTATGAATAATTTTTTCCTTACTCATCCTTACTCCAACAACTTGTCCCTGACTCATTTGGCTGTTTTCCACTTGTGAGTAAGTGGACTTAACGTTCTGTAACAGAAGGTTTGCTTGACTATATAAAAAGTATGTATATATGCACACACATATGTATATATGCGTGTGTATTTGTGAATCACAGAGAGTTACTATGTACTTGGTAAAGTCTGGTTTCTTGAGCACTGGAGAATAAAATGTTTTAGTAATTGTGCTGGTACCTTGCTCAAAATGGACCATGTAACACAGCTACTAGCATCTATGTCTGAGATGTCATTCAGCCTTTATGGTGAATTGGCATGTTGAGGTCTTTATCACGTTCCTCAGTGGTATGATCTGGGGGTGTACTCTGCTCTAACTTGCATTGGAGAAATCCCTACATGATTTCCTTCTTTCAGAAGCAAGTGGCCTGGGAAATTCAGCTGACCCAAGCCTTACCTGGGTGATGGAAGCACTGTTCTGGCTCCTCTAAATATTTAAGTATCTTGGGGCATAACCCTGGTCTCTTTTCCCTTCCCTTTTACTTTTTCTTTCTAGATTATCTCAGCCATTTCCAGAGCCCTAATTATCATCTCTATGCTAATGACTACCAAATTTATATTAGCAACCCACTTCTCTCCTCTGAGTTCCAATTTGGAACTTCCAACAGTCTAATTTGCATCTACTTTGAATGTCTCACTGATAACTCAAATTGAACATGTCAAAAATCCAACTCTTAATTTCTGCCTCCCTCCAACCCCAAACTACCCTTCCCAAACTATCCTTATCCTTCTTTAAGATAGACTTGGAACTAGTCTCCCTCACATTTAAAAACACCTTAGACACCTGTAGGGAAAAAAGAAAAATAATCCATTGGAAAACTAAGTAAAAAAATATAAATAGTTCATTGGATGAATTATTAAAACACATCAAATTTTATTTACATTAAGAGAAACAGATTATAATATAGTATTTCTCACACCTAATGACAAACTAACCAAAAATTTGCAAACTATTATATCCATAAGGCTACTATACATACATTGGAGCAACTTCTCTAAGGGAGGCTAACTTACAATATCTTCCAAAATTACAGATGCATTTACCCTTTAATGTAGAAATCTCACCTCATGGCACCTAAACAGCAGGAATATTTGAAATATGAATCCATATACAAAGTTATTAATTGTGGCATCCTTCAGAATAACAAATGATTGAAGCATTTAAGAACCCAGCAATAAGGTTTTAGCTCAAGAAACAGTGAAGAAACACATAATTAAGAAAAAATAGGAAATTTCTAAGTATAGATATGGAGAGATTTTAAAAGGAAAAAAATGTGTTAAATCATGGCTATATTATGCCAACTTTTATAAAATAAAAAAGTAATAAGTATAAATGTATTTGCTTTTATTTACAGAAAAATTGAAAGAATAAATGAGAAACTACTAAAAATGGTGGAATGAGGTGATGGGGCAAGGACAGAATGAGGTTTCTTAGTATACATTTTAAAAATAATTTTGTCTTTGAACCACATAAATGTGTTACCAAATCATAAACTTTATACAAATTAAATCAACATCAGTCAACAAATTATTAGAAAAAATAGGAATGTATTAAGGTCAAGGAGAAGTCATCCAAGAATCATTCAACATTATGAAGTTATTTATGTAATAAATGATATTAACATATTAAAGGAAAAATTATGATTATTTCAACACTAATAATGGATGTGTTAAGATTTAACAATCATTTTCAAAATAAATGTCTTAGCATTTTCTCTTTCTCCTGAATGTTATCCCAAGAACTCACATGTTTTAGTATGATTTTCAAGCTTCACTTAACTAATAGTTAAGTGTCTATTGCTTAAAAAAAACCATACCTACTAATTTAATAAAGTTAGTACTTAGAAGTGGCTATAAGTAGCAATTACTTTTAAGAATTTCTTATATCTATGAATTTTTTTCTAGTCAATACTTTAAATATTTTAAGATGCATAAGCTTAGATGAAACAATTTAAAGAATCAGAACATCAATCATGTAAAACAGTCAGCATGCACATGAAAAAGCAGAAAAGCTTGCTAAAATACCAATTCTTTGCATCTGCCTCAGATTCTGATTAACTGGGGCAGGATCTGAGAGTTCATATTTTAAATAAGCTACCAGATGATGCTTATGATTCCCATTAGAGAAAATACTTTGGGTTGCACTGAATTAGATCAAGGAACTAAGATGAATAGGCAAAGGACACTAAAAAAAGAGAAAAATATTTACAAATTATAAAGAGAGAGAAATTTACTGATTAGATGAATATAAATAAGGCCTCATGACCTATATTATGGCAACATAAATGTACCTGGATCTCAGAAATTTCTATATTTTTTGTATCTTCTATGCCTTTGAACATAATACACTTTCCTCTTTTATAGGTTCTCCTCTATCTATTAAAATTATCAGTGGTATTGAAGATGATGTGACTTTGTTTGGATTTATTCTGTGGAATATGGGGTACTGACCACTGGAAGATTTTAAGTAGGAGAATAGCATAATGATATCTATATTTAATTTGGGCAGCAGTATGGAGGTTGGATTGCTGAGGTCAAGTAAAATTTAAAACAACCAATGATAGACTCACATTTAAGTGGTCAACTGATTTTTAACAGATGTGACAAGGCAATTCTACAAGGAAAATATAGTCTTCAATAAACAGAAAGAAAGACTTTTCTCCGAGCTAAAGTAACTTGGACCTCCCTATGCATATTTCTTGGCTAATGTTTCATCTTTTCTATAAATTGTAATACTATATTTCTATTTCAAAAAGAATTCTTCAGAGACAACAAGTGATTATGAAGGTTAAAATAAATATTGAAAGTCTTTCTGAAAATATGCTGCTCTCAGATAACAGAGTATTCCCAAACAGTTTAAAGTTCATACTTTTGAAATTTTTCTCATATTTACAATTTGAGTCTTATCTGCAGTGGTGTACTCCATAATATTTTGTATTTCTGTTTTCTGCACTGTGAATTCAAAGGATAGTTCCCCTTATTTCATAGTAGACATTGTAATTTCTCCTGGTCCATTGCATGATAGATGATGTAGACTAAAATGATACTGTATATTTTGTTATTCAAGAAGTCAAGAGATCTAGATTCTGATCTTATTTTTATATCGTCTTAGTTTTGTCTCCTTTCCTCTAAATACCAATGCTCTCATCTCTAAAATGAGACAAATGATATCAGCTCTGTCTGCTTCATAGTGAGGTTATGAATATCAAGTGCTATGGAAGAGTTTTAAGTACTGCAAATTCATCTATAAACATAATATGTGCATAGATCTAAAGTGGAATAATGGAAAACATACCATACAAGGACAAGTTCATTTTTATCATTCATATAATCGATAATACTTCCCCTCCTTTTATTCACTAAACAAAACCGAACACCTTATGTTGTAGGACCATCCTGTGTGGTAGAGATAAAGAGATGTAGAGGAAATAATGCTGTACTTCTGGCACTCAAAGTCAAGTTTGGGAGAGTGACATGTAATCATCTAATTAAAATACAAAGGTAGTTCCCATACTAGAGAGGGTGCAAATGCCATAACAGAATGCTGAAGAAACAAATAATTCATTAGCTGTGCCCAAGAGAAATATTTTATAACAAATGTAATTAGAGGTGACCATTGGAAGAAAATCCATCTCATTAGATTTGATTTAGGGTAAGAAGATTGGGTGAAGTTAAAGATTTTAGGTTGTAGAAAGCCCATAGAGCATTTTTTGCACTGAGGTTTTACATAAAGAATATATACTTAAGTCAACATTGGTATGAAGACTTTTAAATGGATAAACTATAAATGGTCATCAATGGTAGGACTCTGGGTTGGTCAGAACGAATTTCATCGCATAATTTTATACATTTACAAGTATAAAATTCACTTTTGCAAGGTGAATGTGAGCCAGCATCACTGTATGGCTCAGAGACATGGGACTATGGGGTTGCTAGAATTTTATCATATGTGCCATCTATTGAGAGATATTCACGTGCTTCTTTGTAGTTTTTTATATTTGCAACCCAGTCTGAGAAGAGGTGATAATGAGTAGAGGCAAAGCTGGGGAATAAAACTTACTGAGAGATGGAGGTAAACAGTCTGCAGGGTCCCTCAAGTTGTCCAAATCTTCGATAACTCTTCGTCCTAGACTGGGAAAATCATCTGGAAAAATCACAGGGATTTGATTCCCAAATATATTATTCTGTGATTCAAATGTTGATATTTCCATTAAGTTATGAGAAATTTTAACCAGAAAATGTGTTCCAATCATAAATATTTGACAAAGAGCTTGGATTTCATTGTCAGGTAATAAGAACATCAACAGAAAAAAACATGAAAGTTAATTATTAAAAAATATTATTCTGGAAGACCAAGGTCAGCAGATAGAAATGGGCTACAGCTAAAACTGAGTAAAGAAAGACAGAGTGATTGGGTCATTTCCTGACCTAGCAACAATATCATCCATGAGAGAGTACTGGTGGTAGTAGTGGCAAAATATTGTGTGAAAGGATTGTACTTAGAAATACTTGTAAAGAAGCATTAATATAATATTATGAAGTTAGAATGATGAGTGAGAGAAGAAGGTAAGGGTTGAGGGTGCAAAGTCTGTAGGAAGCAGCACCATTGATTAAGAGATTACATAAATGGCAAGTGGTAAGGCAGGGATGGTAATCAATACAATTCAGACATGTTCATTTCAAGAAGCTGTGAAATACTCAGATTTAGATTCCAACTTGAGAGAAATAAATATTATTCTGATGCTTAAGAGGAAGGTCTATACTTGAAATAATCAAGTGTGATCACCAACTTAGTTGAAATTATGGAATGGGATGGAATAATTCTAAAGGACCATTTTATTTTTTATTTTTAATGCTTTCTTTTTATTATTGTTGTACTGGGGGTACATTGTGACATTTACAAAAGTTCTCACAATATACCATAGTTGAATTTAACCCCTGCATCATTCTTTCCCCCCCTCATTTCTGGAGTAGTTTCAGCAGGTTTCATTTTTTCATTTACATATATGTGTACGCAATGTTTCTACCATATTCCCCTCATTCACTTTCCTTATATCCTCATATAGAACTTGTTTTGCCTTCCTATTTTATGTTTTTGTTTTTAAAAAATGATTTTTGTTTGTTTAGATAGCTATACAGGGTGTTTCACTGTGACATTTTATATATATATATATATATATATATATATATATATATATATATATATAAACCCAAATTAGTTCATCCCCTCTATTTTTCTCCTTTCTATCTTAGTCCCCTTCTTATGGTATTTTCAACAGGTTTAAAAATTCTATATTCATTCTTGTGTAGATAGACATCAACCATATTCACCTTCTTAACTTCCTTCTTTTACCTTGCCTCTCTCATATATGACCTCCCCTTAGCGTAACCTGTTTTTTTATAATACTGCTTGTATTTGTATTGGGTCTATATGCCACATATGAAAGAAAACATGTGGCCTTTGGTTTTCTGAGCCTGGCTAACTTCACTTAAGATGATATTCTTAAGTTTCATTCATTTTATCGTTTACCTGTAAACAACAAAATTTCTTTCTTGAGGTTGAATAAAATTTCATTGTATATAAATACCATATTTTCTTCATCCATTCATCAGTAGTGGGGCATCTTGGCTGTTTCCATAATTTAGCTATTATGAATAGTGGTATAATAAACATGAGTGAGCAGCTGCCTTTATTGTAACCTGACTTACATTCCTTCAGATACATTCTTAAGAATATTATTGTGGGATCATATGCCAGTTCTGTTTTTACTTTCTTGGGGAGCCTTTGTACTGTTTTCCATAGTGGTTGTACTAATTTACATTCCTACCAACAGTATTTGAGGCTTCCTTTTCCCCGCATCCTTGCCATTATTTGTTGTTTTTTGTGTTCTTGATAGCCATTCTAACAGGACTGAAGAAGAATCTTAATGTGGTTTTGATTTGCATTTCTTTTATGGCCTGGGATGTTAAGTATTTCTTCATGTGTTTTTTGGCAATTTGGACTTCTTCCTTTGAAAAAGCTCTATTCATTTTATTTTCTCATTTCTTCATTGTGTCATTGACTTTTTTGGGAGTTTAGTTTTTTGAGCTCCCTATACATTCTGGTTACTAATCCCTTTTCAGATATATAGCTGGCAAGATTTTCTTCCATTCTGTGGGATGCCTCTTCAATCTGGTGACCATCTCTTTTGTTGCACAGAAGCTTTTTAATTGCATGTAGTCAGTCCCATTTGTCACTCCTTTCTCTTAGTTGCTGAGCCAGTGGAGTTCAATTTAGGAAGTTACTGCCTATGCGTATGTGTCTAGTTTATTCCCTACTCTTTCCTGAACTAGTTTTAAAGTTTTAGGTCTTATATTAAGGTCCTTAATCCACTTTGAGTTGATACCTGTTCAGGGTGAAAGACATGGATCTAGAATCAGTTTTCTGCATGACGATATCCAGTTTTCCCACCAATGTTTGTTGAAGAAACTATCTTTTCTCCATTATATGTTTTGGGCACTTTTGTCAAAAAAACAGGTGGGTATAGCTGTGTGGATTCATATCTGGGTCTTTTATTCTGTTCAACTGGTCTTCATGTCTGTTTTTGTGTCAGTACCATGCTGCTTTTGTTGTTATGGTTCTGTAGTACAGTTTGAAGTCAGGTACTGTGATACCACTAGTATTGCTCTTTTTGCTCTGTATTGCCTTGGCTCTTTGTGGTCTTTCGTGCTTCCATATGAACTTTACGGTTGATTTTTTCAATCTCTGTGATAAATGTCTTTGGAATTTTGATGGGAATTGCATTGAACATGTAGATTACTTTTGGTAATATGTCATTTTCACAGTATTGATTCTGCCAATCCATGATCATGGGAGATCTTTCCATTTTCAGTAGTCTTCTTTGATGTCTTCCTTCAGTGGTTTATAGTTTTCATTATAGAGGTTTCACTTCTTTTGTTAAGTTTATTCCTAGGTATTTTAGCTTTTTGAGCCTATTCTAAATGGAATTGTTTTCCTATATTCTTTCTCAGTCTCTTCACTGTTGGTATATAGAAGAGCTACTAACTTTTTAAAATTAATTTTGTGTCCTGATACTTTGCTGAAGGTGTTTATGATGTCTAGCAGTTTTTTAGTGGAGTTTTTGGGTCTTTTAGGTGTGTGATCATGTCATCTGCAAATAGGGATAGTTTGGCTTCATCCTTTCCTTTTTGAATTTTCTTTTATTTTTTCTTCCTAAAGATTTTGAAAGGAATCCTAAACACAGGCAGTGGAAATATACATGGCCATGAAAGTATGGGAATTATTAACTCTCAAGAGAAGAGCAGACAAGTAATCAGAGGGTAGCATAGTTAGTTGAACACACACGAACCCTCACACATAAAAGCAACTAAATAGCAGGAATTACCACAAAATTTGGTCTTGGCTTCAAACATACATGGAAAATTAGTGCCACAAGTAGAGTTGAGTAGAAGGTTTTTTCTTGTGTAACTTTAAGCAGCCTTTCCCATAGGACACGCTGGTTTTACTTCACAGCTTTGTTTTTTAAATTACATTTGGATAAAGTGAGTTGTGCATATTTATTTGGTACAAAGTGGTGTTATTATTTTTTAACATAACATGGAGGGCCCAAATCAAACTCACCAATCTCAGATATTTTAAATCTCTGTGATAAGAACATTATTGTTGCAATTAAGAGAAGAAACTAGACATATTTGAGTATGGAAACAGAAATCAGAGACGATGATAGGGTGGTCCAGAAAAAAAACTGATTTCATAACATAAATTTTCATTCTGCTTAGTCTCAATCTATTGTCACTCTGAGTGCCAGAAAGTATTGACCTAATAAGAATTTAATTTTTTCATCATATTTTTCTACCACTTAGAGCATATTTCAGGTGATGGTAATGTAATTTTAATAGTAGAAGTTTCAATCCATGATAACCCTTCCCTTTCAATGAAAACTTTATTTTCAGCTGCTCTGAAGATATCGAAGCAAAAGGACAGATGGAGTCAGATCATCAGTGATTTCCAATTTAAATTTTTTTTAAATCTCTAATGTCCTTCTTCTACAATCTGTGTCTTTATTTAATTATATTTTTTGAGAAGTAAAACAGCAACAAATACTAAATTCTAAACTTGATAGCAGTAACATGGATGCTTATTGCATCAGACTCTGACATCTTCACTCTGTTTTTAAATACATAGTTAGGAAGACAGAAGCATATCCTTTTGTTTTTGACCCAAGAGTCAAGTATACTTGAACCATCTACCATAAAGGTGGTTGAAATACATTGCTTCTTATGGGAAAATACCATTTTCTTCTTGAGTTCCTAAAATGGTTTATACAAATTAATACCTATAAAATATTTTTAGAAAAATATTTTTGTGGTGACAATACTTAAGACTTTAAATATTGCACTCATAAAATAATGCAATCTTTGTTCTTATTATTGTTCTTTATTATGACCGAAAGAATTGTTCTAAGCTTCTTAAACAAAAGGGAAGTTTCATTGAATGAATAGATAGCAGACTGGGTGATCCAGGAAAGTCTGAGTGGTGGAGAAAAACATGTCATAAAGGCTGTGAAATAGGACAGCTCCATGAATCCAGGTAGCAGAAATAAGTAAAAGTACCTAAAAACTTCCCTTCTTTGATGAACTAGCTCTATCTTTGTTTAAGAAAACTTCCTCATGGCTGCATAAAATTCCATTGTGTATAGATACCACATTTTCTTAATCCATTTGTCAGTGGTGGGGCATCTTGGCTGTTTCCATAACTTGGCTATTGTGAATAGTGCCGCAATAAACATGGGTGTGCAGGTGCCTCTGGAGTAACCTGTGTCACAGTCTTTTGGGTATATTCCCAAGAGTGGTATTGCTGGATCAAATGGTAGATCAATGTCTAGTTTTTTAAGTAGCCTCCAAATTTTTTTCCAGAGTAGTTGTACTAGTTTACATTCCCACCAAGAGTGTAAGAGGGTTCCTTTTTCCCCGCATCCTTGCCAACACCTGTTGGTGGTGTTGCTGATGATGGCTATTCTAACAGGGGTGAGGTAGAATCTTAGCGTGGTTTTAATTTGCATTTCCTTTATTGCTAGAGATGGTGAGCATTTTTTCATGTGTTTTTTGGCCATTTGAATTTCTTCTTTTGAGAAAGTTCTGTTTAGTTCACTTGCCCATTTCTTTATTGGTTCATTAGTTTTGGGAGAATTTAGTTTTTTAAGTTCCCTATATATTCTGTTATCAGTCCTTTGTCTGATGTATAGTTGGCAAATATTTTCTCCCACTCTGTGGGTGTTCATGAAGAAGAACGAAATGTTATCATTCGCTGGTAAATGGATGGAATTGGAGAACATCATTCTGAGTGAGGTTAGCCTAGCCCAAAAGACCAAAAATCATATGTTCTCCCTCATATGTGGATATTAGTTCAAGGGCAAACACAACAAGGGGATTGGACTTTGAGCACATGATAAAAGCGAGAGCACACAAGGGAGGGGTGAGGAGAGGTAAGACACCTAAAAAATTAGCTAGCATTTGTTGCCCTTAACGCAGAGAAACTAAAGCAGATACCTTAAAGCAACTGAGGCCAATAGGAAAAGGGGACCAGGAACTAGAGAAAAGGTGAGATCAAAAAGAATTAACCTAGAAGGTAACACCCACACACAGGAAATCAATGTGAGTCAATGCCCTGTGTAGCTATCCTTATCTCAACCAGCAAAAACCCTTGTTCCTTCCTATTATTGCTTATACTCTCTCTACAACAAAATTAGAAATAAGGGCAAAATAGTTTCTGCTGGGTATTGAGGGGGTGGCGGGGAGAGGGAGGGGGTGGAGTGGGTGGTAAGGGAGGGGGTGGGGGCAGGGGGGAGAAATGACCCAAGCCTTGTATGCACATATGAATAATAAAATTAAAAAAAAAAAAGAAAAGAAAACTTCCTGCTACTTTAAAAAATATCTGAGATAGTTAACTTCAAAAGAAGAAAAGTTTGTTTTGACTCATAGTCTTAGAGGTTTTAATTCATTGTCAATCCACCCTGTTTCTTCTGGGTCTGTGGTGAGATAGCAAATCATGGCAGGAATGCAACTGGTTTATCTCAGGGAGGATGGGAAGCAAAGAGGGAGAGCAAAAGCTACTGAGTGCTTGCGGTTCTCTGCTAGATCACACCCCAATGACCTAATACCTCTCACTAGGCTCCACCTCTTAAAATTTCCACATACCCCAATACTGCTATGCTGGGGATCAAACTTCTACCACATAATATTTTGGGAACATTCTGTACCCAAACTATAGATAGCATTCTAACTCTGCTCTCCAAAGGCTTGGCCATGGTGCTACCAGGAGACAGTGGAACCATTAGGATATAGTGTCTTTGTGGAAGGTAGTAAGGTTACTGGGGACATGCCCTACAAGGGAATTATGGGACATGTGTCTGTCCCCTCTCCTTTGCTTTCCAGCTGCCATGAGTTGGCCAGCTTCCAGTGCCATGTACTTATAACATGATGTGCTGCCTTGCTGCAAGCTCCAAAGCAACAGAGCTAACTGACCATGGGCTGAAACCTCCAAAACTGAGCCAAAATAACTTTCCCTTTTTAAAATTCATTATCTCAGAAATTTTGTTACAGTGATGGAAAACAGACACAACTTCTTTGTTACTTTATGGAAGATACAAGCCTTAGAAAAAAGAGTCAAATTGGCCTCCCTGAAGTGAAAAGTCTAGTCCCTAGAAAAGACAGTACTTGGTAATTCCCAGCAGGTTGCATAAGATAGGAAACAGCTATTACTTAATAGGAATTAGGACTTCTGTGGGAAAAGTTTTAACTTAAAGGAAGAGGGATATTTATAGAAATACAATAATCTTCATTTTTGGAAACAAAAGCCATACATTCTCAGAAGACATCTTCCCCATTGCTGTTTGTTTTTTTTTTTTTTTTTTCTGTTATTTTTTTCTTTTTAACAGGACTTTTTGGGGTCTACTTTCAATAAAAATTTACCACTCAGAAAAAAGTAGTTTTAATGTGTTCTTTTCAAATCAGAGCAAGAATGTAATCTCATTATAGTTTAAAATTAAGTTTTCTTTGAAATCTATATTAGAGAAGGGAGAAAAAAAGGTACAATATTGCTAGATTGTACTTCATGTCAATCATGGATGGAAGAAAGCAAACATTTAGAATTTAGTCTGAGTACAGAGAGCTGCCAAACAAGATTTAGCAAGCAATAAGAAATAAAGCACACTAGCCACCTTTGTAAAGCATGCTTTTGATGGGGATGTTCTGTCTTGCAAAAGCATTCTTCTTTGGGGTTTGGTACACAAGAGACAAATGAAAAGTTTTCTCTGATACTCTGACTATTCAATATCTGCACTATAATGGAAGCTAAATAAAAGCAAAGAAGTGCTGTTTTGTTTTCTATCATTATTATACGGCACCACTCCAAGTATCTATGACTCTATAATATTGGAAGTCTATTGTAAAGAGAGGAAATTATATTGGTTTACTTTTCCTGATGAAATGTACAGGCTCAAGGAATATGTATTTTAAAGTGAGTTTATATTAAGTGAATTTGGCTTAATTTGTTATATAAACAGATGAATCACATATTGGGAGACTTTTTTTCTATAAAAGATATAACAAAGGAAAATTGTAATAAAATGTATACAGTACACATATTTTGGTGTTGGGATATCTGTGTTCCGGTCTTAGCTCTGTTCTGTGACCTTGAACAATGTGCTCGTTTAATCTTTGTTGTTTTTCCCTCCTTCACTGATGTTGAAATGTTCCATAAGTAGTCTAACATCCACCTGAATCCTCCTTAAGATACGATCTGCCTTACAGACATGTGAAATATTCCAACGATACCGCTAATGACCATAAAATAATAAAACATCCACTGGAGTACCAAATCAGTGGAAACAATTCTAAAGGCCATACATTAATTTTTACCCATAAGCCCCCACTTTTCATGAAGAATAAAGACATTAGCCAGTGGGCATTGGTTCATTCACCTATGCAATTGCTTTCCTTCCTTAAAGTAGTCCTGCTATAAGAAGTACTTTTTTTACAGAAATGAATCCTTAATAACTTATGAAATGTGACACTATTCAAAGTAGTGATATTACTGACTGACACTGCTTTTCAAATTAATTGGTTCGCTAAGAATGTTTTCATTAGGTAATTCATTAAAAACATCAAGTTATGCTGGTGTTCACACAGGTATATGAGCAACACACAAGTGCATAGTAAAATGATTTGAAAAAGATGAAATGAACCAAGATATTGACAAGTGCTGGAATTCGTATACTTTTACCCTGTACCACCTTTATAAGGAATAAGGATATTTGCTAAACCAAACTTCACATACAGGCAGGAAAGCTGTGCACATTTTGATCAGTTAGCAGCCCTAACAAGGCAAATGAGTATCTTTTCCCCCATCCCTGATTTTGGAAAGATGAATTTTCTAAATGTCTAGACTTTCAGGGCAATTCTGTCAAGTACAGATAAGCTGAATTTCTGAACAAACATATTAAAAGTAAAAATTTGTGACTAGGAAACAAGGTTTTGTTTCTGGCATTGTGTTTGGATTACAGATTTGCCTTAGGGAATAGAAGACTAGTTTCTTTACTTGGTGAAATGTATTTGGTGATTGAGTGTTAAGATTTTTACCCAATTCAGTTTTTCCCGTGAAACCAATTTTTAAAAAGTTGAAATTACATCAACATACTTTTAAGTTAATGTTGGTTTAAAAGTATTGGTGGACAAACTTTCTTCCAAAATACATAGCAATTAACTCTTCTACTGCCGGGAGTTCAAAAGACTCCATAGAATCCAGCAAAATATGTCATCATTTATCATTCAAGAATTCATTATATTTGCTCCTTTAAAAATTATTTTCTGGATGGCATGATTTGGCTTTGAACATCAGAAGTGTACAAAATTAGGTCAACCAGACTTTAGAAATAAAGAATACTAACTAAATCCCGATATGGTGGTTCATTTCTGTAATCCCAGGACTTGGGAGACTGAGGCAAGAGGTTTCATGAGCTTGAGGCCAGCCTGGGTTACATAGTGAGACAGTGAATCCACAAAAAAAAAAAGGAAGAAGAAGCTAATTTAAACTTCCAATAATGTTAGTCAACAACTTTTCAAGTATATGTTAGATAGTTACTAATTTCTCCTCTCTCCTCTCCTCTTCTTTCCTATCTTCTCCTCCCCTCTCCTCTCCTCTTCTCTTTTGTCACTTCTGCTTTCCTCTAAGCTGGAACTAAGGCATTTACAGAATCTTTTCTCAAAGCCCTATTGTAAATCTACCTTACAACACAACATATTTACTATTTCCAATTTTATACACAGTTTTGATTATTTTTTGAAGGATGGGTGAGAAGGAACAACTGAAGAATTGAAGCAGTTGTTCAGACTGTAACACCCACATTTACCTTAAATCTTAGCTGTTTCAAACTTGTCCATGACAATCTAATGGATTTCAAAAGGACTGCTTTGTAAATTATCTGTGTCTGATAGGATGGGAGCCACCAACAAAGTCTTTTCTGTTATCTTGTAGCAAATAAACAACTCAAAAGTGAGTTAGTTCATTTTACTGCAAATTCCCATTTCAGGGACAGGCATTGGTGGGGAGCATTCAGTTAATCTTGTAAGTACCACGCCAGACAGACTACACTTTTGTCTAGAATCCTCAGGCCATTTAATTACATTTTTTAAAAATGCAAAAAGAAAGACTGGCATACTGGTGCATGCCTGACAAACCAGTTTCTTGGTAGGCAGAGGCCTGAGGATCCCACATTCTAGGCCAGTGTGGGACAAGATACTAAGATGCTCTCTCAAAAACAAAACTAAAATGTCTTGCAACATAGTCCCCATGGTACAGCATTCATGAGACCCTGAATCCAATCTCCAATGAATACATACATACATCAATAAATAAAGCATAAGCTTTTACTCTACGTAAAATTCACGCCTTCTTTAGAAATCAGGATAACAGTATCATTGAATCAAATATTTTCAAAATTTAAAAGCTGGTGACAGAGAAGAGTCCTTTAAGAGCTGTGACATATATGGCTATCCAATAAAAATAACAATATTCACAAAAACAGTAATCATCAGAACATAAACATTTTGGCTAAAATTTGTGAAACTATGACTGTCTGGATAGTTTTGTTCTCATTCCACTGAAAGCAGAGCCAGTAAAAATAGGCTTAAAATCCAGAATCCAGAATCAGCCTTCATTTAGAAATAAACTCTTATCACAGTGTGAGATTTAAAATATTTAAATGACATATAATGCAGTAAAAGTCCCTTTTCTGGGGGAATCTCTGTGATTTGTAGCATCTGTTTAATGATAGCATTTCTTAACAAGTATGACCCTTGCTATTCCACCATAACAACCAGACAAGGACAACACATTCTCATTTTTTGGACCACAGATGTGTATTTCTTTGTGTATGTTTTCTAAGATAGGAATAGTTTAGACTTTTTCTTCCTTATTTAAGTGATGTCACTCACAAGAAGCTGCATTACAAGTGACATTATTGTGAATAGGACTTATTTTAAAGGCTTCTTTGGAAAAAAATTAATGTCCTAGGAACACCAGTTTTGTAACTGAGGAAAAAAATCACACTTAAT
The DNA here is from genome assembly GCF_047511655.1 of Castor canadensis. NCBI lineage: Eukaryota > Metazoa > Chordata > Mammalia > Rodentia > Castoridae > Castor > Castor canadensis. The sequence continues at coordinate 128,976,216 of NC_133393.1, read as the reverse complement.
GTTTTTGCAATATAAATTTTATTATTTAAAGCCTCAAATGCCAAATATAATCCTGGAATTACAGAAAGCACTTGATCAATGTTTTCTGTAAGTTCATGCATCTCCAAAGGGGAAAGCTACTTAAAATTTTTCTTCTCATATTCTACAACCAATAATCACACAACATATATTCAGAGAATATATGTCCACATTGCATTCCCAAATGTTTTTAAAACGAGAGTGGTTGATCCTATTTGTAGTTTTGATTGGTTATATGTATCTGATCATTTGTGATATTAACAATGCCCTCAGTAATAAAAAGCTTAATTCAGCTTAATATGTAGTTTTATTTGTTTCATAAAGTAACAGCCACATGCTTATCATTTAGAGAAATAACCTCAGCAATTTCTCTTGAGAATTTATTCATTGGAAAAAAAGACTTTGTAAAAAGCTCTGGACTTTAGGGGAAAACAATTGGCATTGTCTGTTTCGTCTGGATAAATGTTTGTACATCACAGCAGTTTCCTAGCATTTTCTTTTTAAACAATGCCTAGCCTCAAAATCAACATTGTACTCAATGAGGCTTCTATTTTTATTTTCCTTGATCAGTACCAGGGGAAGAGAAAATAATGGGTCCTTCAGAGGGACTTTTCAGGGTGACATGGAACTCAAGGAAAGCTAATCATCTAATGATTTCAAGGCAGTTTAAATGCTTGCTACCCAGTTCACTGCTGTAAACAATTGGTGCCTGATGAGTGCCTGAAGGACTATATCATTGACTGCACATTTGTATGTTTACAAAAACAAAACAGTACACATGTATAAGGCATGTGAAAAGACTTAGTTCATCCAGAGCTAAGCTTAAAACACAAGACAAAAATGAAGCAGAATGGATATACATGCATACATATACATTAAACAAGAAAATATTTTAAAATATATATTCTTGAAATATCAAGCAACATGGGAGATTTAAGTATTGATATTTAATTCAAAGGAAGTAAAAATTAAAATAATTGAATTTTCATGCGACCAAATTTGTATAGGGAAAATCCAAAAGATGAAAATGGGAACTGTCAAAGGGAAAACAGTGAAACAGTAGTTAAAGCTATCAACATAGATTTTAATAAAATAAGAGGAAAAGCGATCTCAGTATAGAACTCACCTTAATTCAAGTAAGACCACAAATAGTGGGAGATGTAGCCAAGGAGTAGGGAAGGGTAGGAGAATGGCTGATGGAATTGTAAGAGGAAAGGAAGCTCTTGTTTAAACTGACGGAAGTCTTGCCTAAGTCAAGTCAGAGCAATGAGATACAGAAAAGAAAAGATTCTTCCTCTATTGGTACATGTAATTTTACTTACTTCATCAAGTGAGTAGTATATCAAATGGGTGATACAAGCCCCACAAGGACCAGACACTGAATGTAACATCAGGGCTGTAGGTCATAGAAAAGTCTGAGAGTTAGGTCAAGCATGGTAACTTGGAAACTGAAAGATCTTCAAATGATGCTATGTGTATAATTTTTTACTTAATTTTTCAAGGTTTTAACAAAACTGCATTTGTTGGTTTTTAAGTGATACAAGATTTCAAAAGAGCATTGTTAGTGTCATAGTTTCTTTTTCCTTGAACCAAAAGGAAATCTCTTAGCAGTCTTTTGGTAGTGAATCACACAGCAATGAGTAGCTTTGGGGCCTTGTTTAAACAACCTCAGTAATACCAAAAAGCAGAGGAGGATATGAACAGAAAGAAAATCTGGGCTAAGTACGGTCTAAAAATTAATTTAAGACATTCTTTTCTCCCTTGCTTCTTCCAAAAAAGTAAGAATAGTTAGGAGTCTTTCACATGGAATTGGCCTCAAGCAGACCATGAAATACAGAGAAGCTAGAGACAGAATTTAAGCTTAAATTGTTTCAAAGACCTCTAACTATACTGTTCTTAAATATGTAAGTAGAAGAATTTAAAGATGGAATTTGGAAAGCCTGGGCATTAGGAAAAAGAAATGGAATCTTATTTAAATAGCTAGATTGAGGACTAAAAATATGTTTTAGATTATTTACTTTAGAAACATTTAATATTTTACTTTACTTTCTAAGGGAAATATGGAACCTATATGGCACTGTGGCAAAAATCAGACATTAATATTACCTCTATTACAGCATACATTTTTAAAAATTATAAAGTTTACCGTTTATCTACATAAAAGCATTGTCAAAAGTTGTAATTTAAAGCTAAGTACTTTATGCATAAATTCATACATATGATTATAATTAAACATACAATATATTCATTCTCCATATCATGCCCTCTGTACTACACACACATATACACAATATGTATGTGTGTGTGTGTTATATAACACAAGTTATATATAATACCTTTAAACATTATATATGGTACATAATATAAATTTATAAATAACATACATTTTATAGACTTACATTATCTAAACATAAATGAGGTACATGAATCATGAATAATATATAATATATAATCATGTACATGTTAATATCTATACTTCACATGTATTTTTAGGTTATGTGTGTTATTTATATTATATAGCTTATATAAATCTATGAAATAAATATATTTTACGAACATGCCAATTTATTTTAGTTTAAAACACACAAAATTTATTTCATCTTACAATGTCTTAAAATATGAGACAGACAGAACTAAGACAGTCATTGAAAACTCATGAGGTAATCACTACATTAATAGTCAAAATTAAGATCAAAATAAAGATGTAAGAAGCTCCAAGGTTAGGATATTATCTTTGGAAAAATGACTTCAAGACCTATTATTCTTCACAATTTTGCTTCAGGATCAAATTAACTTAATTGGACTTATATCTGAAGTTGTTTAAAAATCATGAGAAGAGAATGTTTAGTATGGGACTAGGATTGTGTTATCAAATAAGTATAAAATAATTTTTCAGTTTTCAAATACTCATCATCCCCCAAATTCCCAGTAACAATAGCAAACTGTTATATTTACTATATGTCAGTTAATGTGTCAGTTAATGATCACAGACTTATATTAACATATTCATGTTGAGGATGCTAAATTTCACCTCTACCTTCTTAGTCTTTTTCACCTGTGCCTGAGAATTAAACTAACATGAAACAGATTAAGAGCAAAAATGCATAGTAATGTATTTAATCTAAGTTTTGTAAAATATAGGGAACCACTTAACGAGACCCAAAAAATTGCCAAAACCTAAATGTTTACCAAACATGCACCTAGTTTGAACTGAAAGTCAGTTGTAGAGAAATAGCTAAACTATGTGGGGGGGCTAGAGGCAGATAAGAATTATTTTAACAAGGCCTGTGTTTGTACAGAATTTTCTCAGCCTGAATTTCTTGTGTCTGATGATAAGAATGTTATTTTCCTTCTAACATAGAAAGAACATATTCCTATATAGGATATATCTCCTATATTCAGGAAGGAAAAACAAGGCTCAAGAGTTATTCTTGCACCTGTTGATTTTTGTTGTTATGTGTTTTTTATTATCATTTTATTTTTGTACTGGGGGTACACTGTGACATTTACAAAAGCTCTTACATATACAATACAATATCATAGTTGAATTCACCCCTCTATCATTTTTCTTTAACCCCCCATCCCACCATTCCTGGAATAACTTTAACAGGTCTCATTTTTCCATCTCATACACCCCCAGACAGGAACTGTTTTGCCTTTCTGTTTTCCATTTTTGAAAAAAAGAAGAGATTTTTGTTTGTTTAAGATGGCTCTATAGGGAGTTTCCTTGTGTCATGTCCATGTGTATATGTAATATAACCTGAATTGGTTTATCTCTGGGCTGTTGACTCAAAATAATCCTATGCCAAATGGCATGTTTTGGGGAGGTGCATTTTACCACTCTTCACTTACAACAACCTATGGGATTTTACAGTATACATAAATTATAATACTTTCCTTCCATTCTTGATTAGGGCCTGCCATGATATAATGTGGTGTGGTCTAATATGTCCTTCCAGCACAACATCCAGATCTCTTTCCAGGAGAAACATTTTTTAGATACTCTCCTTCATTTTGAATTAATTTTCTTTAAGTAGCAAAATTTCCAATAATTATGGTCAAATATAATAGATATCTACTCCTTACAATCAAATAGCTTGATTATGCCTAATAAAACTGTAAAACCAGAGTAAAAATTAAAAATGAACAAATCTACAAAATTAAAATTAAATACTTAACCATTCCTTTTGTATGGTGGTTAATTTCCAAATTTAATAGTCTATAAAAGTGAATACAATCTAGTAGTGTGCTCCAAACTGTAACTCTGGAAAAATTTTATGTTGCTACTTCTTGAAAAATTCTTCCTTGAAACGAATAAAAATATGCTATATAAAATCCTTTTGTGATAGCAAATCACATTCTTATTAAGTATATTAAGAAAAGAAATGTTTTATATAAATATTTTCTTGTTAGGCGTGGAGGCCAAAACTTGATTGAAATTTCATGTCAAGGAATTTAGTGACCCTGAACTGCTAATTCAAAGGTTAGCTATTGTCTTGCTGTAGTCAACTGCTGACAGAATCTAGCAAGATACTGCCTCTTTCTTCAAACATACTTGCCTTTTCAGAATAACTCTCTTTTCTGGGTTTTCTCCATCCCTCCTACTAGTGTTCTTCACTTTCATTTACTGACTTCTTCTAAGTTCTCTGACCTCTAAAATTAGAGATCAGCCCTTTGTCTTCCTAAATCTATCTATCCCAGTATTCCAAGGTTCATGCATTTTTTTCCATATTCATGACGAAATATCTGTCTTTATTCTACTAGTTTCCAAATGGGTAGCTCCAAATCAGGTCTTTTCCTCACACACATATTGAACTGCTTACCTGATAACTCCACTTGGATAACTAACAGGCATTGCAAGTCTTGTGTGTGTGTGTGTGTGTGTGTGTGTGTGTACAAACATTAAAAATTCTCCAAAATTTGTGAATTACTTCCTTCCTTCTCAAACCTTCTTCTCATTTTTTTTTCTTATTTTACAACAGCAACATTTTATTAAGTCTTCAGGCCTCAAATCATGGAAACAACTTTAGCTACTAAATCAATACATTCTGCTACCAAAAATCCTGTTTTCTCTATCTACCCTTAAAATACATACAGACTCCAACATCTCACCCCTTATATCACTGTCATTCTCATTTGAGTCACCAGCATCTTTTGTGTGATGGCAACAAGCCACTGAGCTCACTTACTTGGATTGTTGCTACAGCCAGTCTCACCACCTCTTATTTTGTCACTTTATGCTCTATTTTTGACATCATAATCTGAGTAATTTTTTTTCCAAAATAGCCCATATCACTTTAATCTTCTGCTCATAGCCCTTCCATGCCTTTTGTCTCTACCCACTCTTGTTCAAGTCATTCTCTGTCATAACTGTCACCTTGCTCTTTCTGCCTCAACAGAATGACATCTTTTCTATTCCTCTAAATCAGCCAGGTACTTGTAGCCTCGGTGTTACTACTCTGACCCTTGCCTGGATTCTCAGATAACCTCAAGGCTTGTACACTTAGTTTCCTAAAGTGAACGAAATGTCACCTTCTTCAAGAGATCTTCACTGGCAACTCTGTTTTAAAATGTAATCCCTTAGTCACTTGATCTACTGGTTTCTACCTATGTCCATTTTAATAAATCATTTATTGCTACCTTACATTACCTACATTTTTCTTTACTCCTTGTTTAGTGTCTATTTTCCCTCACTGAAATGCACTTTCCAATAAACAAGGTTTTTGTTTGCTTGTTTGCTTGTTTGTTAAGTGTGCTTAATTTCTGCTTCTGTATCTCATGCCTCCCAGTGTGTCTAGCACATTCTGATCAATGAATACTTTGGAAACACATGAATGAAAAAGTAATTAATCTTTAAAACAGTGTTAGATGTGGGGCCAGTTTTTGCTTCTGTCCTTAGAAAATGCTGAGCTAGTGACAACCATACAAGTTTACTCAAATAGAGTTCTCAAATTCACAAAAGTATACCTGCAAACTTTTTAAGTAGAAGAAACACTGGCATAAGGCTAAATTGCATGGACTTTGGATTTTTGCAAAGTCTTTGCAAGGACTTTGCATGGACTTGGTTAAAGTCTTGATTCTGATATTATCTCTGTGATAATAGGAAGTTTACTTAGACTTTCTAAGCCTGAACTTATAAAGATAGATATGAAATATATATGAAAGTTTTATGTGATCCCTGTGAGCATTAAATGAAGTGAATTATTTGACTGTGATCATTATTTATTATCTAATTATTTTCTAATTTTATTCTTGGCTTCAATGTTATTATTATAAAATCTTCGTGATAGGGACCCTATGCTCCTAGATGGGAAGAGACTGTGGTTGATTATTTAGAAACAAACTCTGTTGACTCAAAAGAAATTGAAACTGAGAGTCTGCAGTAGCGTCACACTAATCATTTGAACCAGCACAACCTTTTGGGAAAAAGTTACTAGACACTTAACCTAATTTTACTCCATTTAATATACTCTGAGATAAAATGAGGCTTTAGGAATAAAGTATCATTTCAATTGAACGTTCATTCACTGTATTGAATTTTTAAATGGATGCTTTTGAAACTATGGAGCACTATAATAAAGCCCCATGGACCCAGGTTCTTCATTGATGGAAGTGTATAAGAACTGCTTAATTTCTCTAAGATGATGTCCTTCAGTTCCATCCATTTACCTGCAAACAACAAAATTTCATTCTTCTTTACGGTTGAATAAAATTACATTGAATGTAAATACCACGTTGTCTTAATCCATTCATCAGTAGTGGGGTTTTGTGGCTATTTCCATATATTACTTATTGTGAATAGTGCTGCAATAAACAAGGATGTGCAGGTGCCTTTATTGTAACCTCACTTGCATTCAAATACAGCAATATTATGAAAACAGGCCATGCTAACGGGAGGTCACATACGAGAGGGGGAAGGGCAAAAGAAGGAAGTTAAGAAGGTGAATATGGTTGATGTACTCTCATACAAGAATGAATATAGAAGTTCTAAACTTGTTGAAACTACCATAAGAACAGTAGTAAGGCAGAAAAAAGAAAAACAGAGGAGATGAACAAATTTAGGTTATAAAACATATACGCATGGAAATGTCACTGGGAAACTCCCTTATAAACAAACAAAACAAAAATGTCATTGATTTCTCTCTTTTACAATGTCAGAGAACAGGAGGGTGAAACAGATCTTGATGGGGGGGGCTTGGGGTGTTGGTCTTGAAAGGGGAAAGGAAGTAGAAAAGGTCATGGGAGGGTGAATTTAGTGCAAATACTGTGAACACATGTATGTAAATGGAAAAATGATAGCTCTTGAAACTATTCCATGAATTGGGGGAGAGGAGGATGAAGACTGGTGTAAGAGGCGAATTCAAGTATAATATATTTTACACATTCTATGAACTTTTGTAAATGCCACAATGTACCCTTACCCAGCACAACAATAAAAAAAATATATAAGTATTTGATTACCATGTAAAAATGAAAAGTTTCAAGTGGACAAAATTTTTTTCCCTTTAAAATTGCTTTGTACCACAGAGTGGCATTGTTTTGAGGTGTATTAAATCTCTGTTACACTAACACTTCCTTACAGTTTTTGTTTATGCTTCAACATATTAATCTTATATTAAGCAGAATGACCACATTTATCAATTTACTTAATCATTAATGGTTGCAAAGGGTTAAAGATTTCTCAAGTTTATATACTAGATACAAGGATACAATGGAAAGGCAATATATGTTCTGCTTAAAATTTTTCTTTTGAAAATATCAATGACAGAAAGATTAAACATATAAAAATTATTTAATAATATCTTATATTGATCTGGAAACTTCCTTGATATAGCCAGAGATTCTGAGAGATGATTCCATTGAAGCTGCAAGATCCTCCTTCCTTCAATTTGATTTTATTGGTAAATAATTCCTAATATAGTTAGTACCTGGGACAGAATTAAACAATTATGATAAAACAACACTCAGTGTATGGAACAACTTGTAACCAAACAAAAATTTCCTCAGAATATTTTACAATATAGAAAATAGTTGACCAATTTTTTTCCTCTAGAATTCATGATTAATTCACTTACAATAATATCCCAAACAAAATGGACTTTTTTAAATACCAACATTCTTTTGCATTTGAGGCCTGGCGTTAACTTAGAATTATTTCTCCCATCTCAGTTCAGAATGAGAAGGTATTAATGAAATTATTCCTGCCTGTCTTTTAAACTTCTAAATCATATTTTTAATGCAAGAGTTTCTAAACTATGGACCCTATCCACTTCCTATAGTCTCCAGACAAGCATTTCTGTGATTTTGGATGCTCTTTGATTCTGTTTTCTAACATGGAGTTCATCTGTTCAGTTCTACTACAAGCCATTTGTTAAACATTTATGTGGTAAAAACTATGCTATATACAAGGCAGCAAAGAAGAACAATTAACAATTCTGTGTATGTTTATGAACTACTTATCCCTATAGGATCTAAGGCATAATATGAAATTTATAAATAACATAAAATGGCTAAAAGTATCTTAATTCATTTTGAGGTAATGTGAATATGAAGGTAAAAAAGCTAAAAAAAAGCCGAATTAGTAGAACACTAAAAATATTCCTAACACATTTAGGGATTTTAACTACTGGGGCTGGTGGAGAGGCTCAAGTGATGGAGCACCTGCCTAGCAAGTGTGAGGCCCTGAGTTCAAACCCCAGGGCTGCCAAAAAAAAATAAACAATTTTAACTATTATCACTTTTTTGCTCTTTGGCCTACAACCACAAGAATATTTGTTTAGTTATCTGTTTTGATCAAACATAAAATTTAATTTATTTCAGAATATATTTGTCTTTTAGAATATCTTTTTAAAGTACTTTTTAAATATCTGAAATCTATGGTTTCTGTTCATGGTGAGTGCCTGGATGATTAATGTTCTCTATTTCTAACTAAAGACCTATCTACAGGCTTTGGCACTTGATCACACAGTGAGTTAGCTTAGAGATGTGTCATAAAAGATAAGCATGTTAGGAACTCTCATCCATATGTCCATAGAGATGAGGCTGCAATGACTGATTTACAGTGAGTGAAAAATATTATTCAATGCAACCATCTGAATAAAACTATACCAGGAGAAGTTATCTACTAGCTAGACTCATTTATTGAATAATCACCATTGATGCCGCTTATGGAACAGGCACAGGGGATACAAGATGGAATAAAACCACTCCTGTCTCCAGTAACACAGTCTTGCTTCGTTTTTCTCTGCTCCCAGGAGTTGTACGTACAAGGTATAATAGAGCAGAGAACTGTGACTTGTAATGACTCCCAAGAATCATGGTAATGACTAACGAGAGGTGATTTTCCTCCTGCAACTTTCACAAAGCAGAACGAAATTAATAATCATGAGTATTGTCTTTATTCTCACTTCACTAAAAACCCCTTCATTAGTAATTCTCTTAACTCATATTTGTTTATATGTAATATTCACATTTTGTAAACAGATTTCATCATTAAACCATATTGCTGGCTCATGAAATCTCACATTAGAGTAAATAAATAAAGATTTGACATCTCCCCAAAAGTTCCTGACAGTTGATTTAATAGTTGAATATTAAAAATAGTATGTATTAAATATATAATGAAAAAATAAAATATAAACAAAACACAAAGTCAAACGTGAACTAAATAAATTATTTATTTATTTAGTACATTGTGACATTTACAAAGGTTCTTACAATGTTTCAACTATATCATACTTAAATTCACCCCTTCCACCATTCTCCCTCTCCCCCTTTCCTCCATACCAGGAATAGTTTCAACAGGTATCTTTTTTTTCATTTACAGAAGTAAATATGAAATAAAGAAATAATTTTTTAATTCCCCTCTACATGAAAAACTGTCATCACAATATATGGTGAATCAGAAGTATAAAAAATCAAAAACAATTGAGAGATAAATTCAAAATTTAGCAAAACTCAAAAAAAAAGAAAAACTTCCGTTATTTTAAAGAAAATAGAGCTATAAATTGATCAAACCACCTCCTGTGCATGTCTTGTTCATGTATGAGCACCTTTGTTTTCTCCCTTTGAAAAAAACAGAAATTCTCATTATTTTCTTTGGCAGGAGATAAAAATTGAGCCACATGAACAGTATCATTCCTTTAACGAATATTTTCTTATTGGAAACCTCAGCCTCTCAAATTCTGCTGACGAATCTTTTGTTTTGTCTTTGGAACAGAGTGCCCTGACACGGAGACCAATTTGTATTTTCCTAATTAGAATTCAGAAGCTGATGAGAGACGGGAGAGTCCTTCGCTGTTTGCCAAATCTATCCTTTCGCAGCTATAACTCAAATTTGTGAACTCAATGAAAATTTTATTTAAGCTCTTCCGGCTAAAAAAAAATAGCAAGAGAGACAAATCATGAAAAAGGCAACCAATAGCACACCATCATGATTTAAACTGAAAACTGAATTGAAAAAAATATATATATATATGTATATTCCACAAGGTGGTTGTGAATACATATTCCACAATGTGAAATTTGTTTGAAGATAAAAATGTGAAGTAAATGTTTTCTTGAACTTCTTACAAAGAATCAACTGCAACATAACTAAAGCTAAAAATAGCTTTATCTTTCAGTCCTTTAAAGTAATTTGGAGTAAAAGATACACCTAAATAAACATATTCAAGGTCCCTGTTGGATACCACTTTGTCTAAGGCTTTCATTTTTCTCACATTCCCCCATTGGTATTGTTCTTGGATCACATCCAAGACATCTGCTCAGCGGTGCTCTAGTCTTTAAATATGATGATGCTACGATTAGTGGAATAGAGTGCTTAGCTCTGGGGTTGGATTTTATACTACAGTCCACTCTTCCTTACCCTGGCCCTTCTGCTCATTTGCTAAGCAGATGGTCAGGGTTAGAGGCACATCTGTGAACATGAAAGAACTATGCCTTTGATGTAACCCTGACTGGCCTAAACAGGGAATGAACTACTGTTCTTACCTTGTTTAGCCTGTAGTGTAACCAAATAAGATAATTGGTCCAGGTGCTAAATCAATAAATTAAAAAACACTAATTTGTGCCTAAGAAGAAAATAATCAGGTTCATAATGGCATTTTTTGTTGTGGCAATATTTATTCAGGCCAGCATCCTCTAAAATGTGAAAGACTAAAGCAAAGGACAAAAGACAAATCAGGTCATTAAAAAAAACTTAATGAGGAATAGCTGAAATGCTGTAGGCAGTTATATGAGTGGCAATGAAAGAATATGAGACATAACTTGAAAGTCTAAAAGAAACTACATATTGAAATGTGAATGCCAGATTAAATGGTTAGCATGAAACTTAATGTTGAGTAATATGTAAAATGCCTAACATACATTATTTGTCTTACAGTATCCCTCAGGATAAATATGTTTATCCATATTACAGTAAAGAAATCTAGGACCCAGAGAGGTTCAATGACACTTTTTTAAAAACACTGCTATTAGCATATATTAGTTGTAAAGAGGGGTTTCATTGTCACATTTACATTTATGTTTACAATGAATCTTTGTCAGATTCATCCCCTCCATCTTTCTTCATCACCCCCTCACCCCTACTTAAAATAATTTCAACAGCTTTCATTGTTCTATTTTTATAAAGGTATATAAAGTACATTGACAGTATTCCCCTCCTTCACCCATTTACCCTTCCCCCTCCCAATAGCAGTCACCCTCTCACAGGACCTGTTTTAGGTTACAGTCTTTCATTTTTTAAGTGTGTAATTCTTTGTTCAGAGGGGATTTTCCATGGTACCTAATCCATGAATATATTGTACTTTAATCAGACTAATCCCTATTACTCTCCCTTACCCTTACAGCACTGTGAACAGCTTTCAGTATGTTCCTTATTTCATTATGACATCTTCCCACTCATTCTCTATCATTCTCTTTTCTTTTCCTTCCTCTTCCTAGGCAGCTCAAACAATCCCACTGTTACAAACATATTCCATATATATATATATATATATATATACACACACACACACATGCACTCACACACATACGTGTGTGTATATATATATATATATATATATGATCGAGCTTGTATTTGTGTATACATTTATCTTTTGGGTCTGTCTTCTACATATGAGAAAAAATATGTGACCTTTTTCTTCCTGAGCCTGGCTTACTTCCCTTAATATGATGGTCTCCAGTTTCATCCATTATCTACAAATGACATAACTTCATTCTTCTTTATGACTGAATCATACTTTATTGTGTGTATATAGGCCACATTTTCTTAATCCCTTGATCAGTTGTAGGACATTTAGGCTGTTTTCATTGCTCGGTTATTGTGAAATAGTGCTGCAATATACATAGGTGTGCACTGGTCTATATCTGAAGAGACAGCCTACAGAATGAAAGAAAATTTTTGCTAGCTATGCATCTGACAAGACATTAATTACCAGAATTTACAGTGAGCTCAAAAAATAATCCCCAAAGAATCAATGAGCAAATGAACAGAGCAGACCATTTTCAAAGGAAGAAGTACAAATGGCTGATAAACACAGGAAGAAATGCTGTACACTCCTGGCCAAAAAGAAAAGGCAAACAAAACCACAGTAAGGTTCTACCTCCCTCCTATTAGAATAACTGTCATCAAGAGCACAAACAATAAATGTTGGCAAGGATGTGGGGCAAAAGGAACCCTCACACACTGTTGATAGAAATGTAAATTAGTACAAACACTGTGGAAAACAGAATGGAGGCTCCTCAAAAAGTAAAAACCAAACTGCCATATGATCCAGCAATACCACCCCTGGGCATACACCTGAAGGAATATCAGTCAAGATATAATAAATGGGGGGAGAAATGAACCAAGCTTTGTATGCACATAAGAATAATAAAAGAAAAATGAAAAATAAATAAATAAATAAAATAAAATGTTTAGAAATAAAAAAAGATATAATAAATGACTCTCTTAAGGTGACAAATATTTGTGAAAGTCAACATTCTTTTTATTATTTTTCAATTTTTCAATGTTTTTTTTCAGGACTAAGGCTTAAACTCAGGCCTCATATTTTTAGGCAACCACTCTACCACTTCAGCCATGCTTCCTCCAATCTTTCTGCCTTTAGTTTGCTTTTCAGAAAGGGTCTCATGCTTTAGCCTGGACCTGCTTTTTACCTTGATCCTACCTCGGCCTCCTGAGTAGCTGGGATTACAAGCCTAAGGCACCGCTCACAGAAGTTCAGCATTCTTAAAAAACCTGAAAAGAGAATGAAATAAAAGAGGGTGCCTTAATCATCCCCACCCCAACCCCACACTAGGCCCCACCTCTTGAAGGTTCCAATGCCTAAAACATTGCCACATCAAAGACCAAGTTTCCAACAGATGAACCTTTGGAGAATGTGCTTAAACCATATTGAAACTGCAACAATATTAAAGCATATTATAAAAGAGCTGACAGAAAAGGATATGAAGTAAGTTTGAGTGATTAAAGGTGGGGTCATTAGGCCAAGTACTTGCATTTATTTATAGGACGACCCACATGAGTGATGCTTTAGTGTTAAGTCGGTGTGCATCACCTTGCGAATGTAGGCAACAACTGATACTTTGGCTGGTTCTAAAATAAATGACAGTAAGAATACCAATTTAGCTTGGCAATGCTTTGAAAAATTGGGTAGATTAAACTAAGTTTCAGGCTGCTGTTGAAGTTTGAATACTAAATGCTTCAATTTATGATAAAGGAGGAAATGGGTATTTACACATGAAATATTTATACATAGGTAAAGCTAAATATCCTAATAAATCTCATGAGGCTAAATTAATATTATATGGGTCTATATACAAATACATAATGTGTATTCATTTAAAATACATTACTTCATCTGTTACATCACATATGTAGAACACTTATAATTATATGTAAATTACCTATATCTTATATCATGCCATAGTAAATATACATATAAAATTAATTTAGCTATTAAATATTTTTACATAATTATTTTAAATTTGACATAGCTTTTACATATTCATTGATTTGGGTAGTGTGTATCATATATATTGCATAGAGTATAAGGTTACTCCTTATAGTCAACAGTTCACATTTTCTCCTTACTATCACTTTGGGACGTTTGCATATTTTTTTTCATGAAGTGATTATTCAAGTCATTTGCCCTCAATTTTTATTGTTTGCATTATTTATTGAGATGTGGTAATTGTTTATTCTAGATACAAATCCTGTCTATGATTAATATGTAGTAATTTCCTCATTTCATGCCCTACCTTGTCTCCACAGCTGTCTTCTTTCTTTAATTTTTCTTTATGGTGTCTTTTGAATAGCAAGAATTTTAAATGTCATGAAGCTCAATTTTTTAATTCTATGATTAATGATTTTTGTGCTTTGCCTAAGAAATCTTTGGCCATACAAAGATAGAAAAAAACACTCATGATTTCTACTTGAATCTTTGGAATTTAGGTTTTAGCTTTGAAATGAATTTTTGTGACTAATTTGGGCAAAGATCTGAAGTTTATTTTTGTCATATAGATATCCAACTGTTTTAGCACCATTCATTGGAAACACCATTCCTTCCACTATAGATAACATTTGTGCCTTTGTGCAGAATCAATTCACTGTATAAATGTATGGCTATTTCCAAGTTCATTTTTTTATTGTTGTGTTGGGTGGGAATACATTGAGACATTTCCAAAAGTTCTTACAATGTATCAAATATATTCTATTTTCTTATTTCACTAATCTTTATTTATTCTGAGGCCAATATTACATCATTTGGAGCTGAATTTGATATATTTGATGGGTAATTTTAATGACTAATTTAATTTAATAGATTGCTATTTGAATTTTTTATTTTTGTATTGGGCATATTGTATATTCAAAGAATTTGTTTTACTAAGCATACAAATTTATTATGACAAAATTATACAGAATAGCCCTGTATTATGCCTTCATGTCTATATGATGCTTCATTGTGGAGACTGGTGAATTGTGTTCTTTCTGTTATTTATAGTTTTAGAGGACCACATTTTGGTTTGTTGATTCCTTTCTTTTTTCTGTATTTCTGTTTTCTATTCCTACCTCTATTAATTCCCTTAATCTATTTAATATGGGATTAATTTTATCTTCCTCTCCTAAGATCTTAAAGAGGAAACTTAGGAATTGACTTTAAATATTTTCTCTTTTCTTTTTCAATTGTTTGCACTTTTATAGTTTCCCAATGATGTGTATACCACAAAATTTAAAGGATATTTTTTCCCTGGTATTCAATTTAAAATGTTTTCTAGTTTCTTTTAATAATTTAAAAAACATGAGTGATTAGGATGATATATCTTAATTTTCAAATATTTGGAAAATTTCTAGAATGTCTTTAAATAGACTTCTTATTGAATTATATTATAGGACAAGAGCATCTTCTGTAACTGCAATTCTTTGTACTGAATTGGAACTTATTTTATATACAAGCATATGGGATATTTAGTATATCCTAGTGAATGTTTCCTTTGCTCATGACAACAATTTATATTTTGCAATATGGATGAAATGTTCTTTAAAAGCCAATTTTGTTTGTCCTTACTGATTTCCCCCTATTTTTATTTCCAATTAATGAGAAAGTGACATTTAAATTTTCAATGTGATCATAGATTTACCTATTTTTCCATTCCGTTTTAACCATTTCTGCTTCATGTGCTTTTAATCTCTGTTATACATAATGCTTTATACACATAAAGAATTTTTGTTTCTGTGTGGTGATCAGTATTATCTTTATTAAATGATCATCACTATTAACCTTTGTTTTTCAAAGTTGACTTTGATATTAACACAGTCAAAAACCTTCATTATCTTTATTATTTTTAAGGTGTACCCATTTGACATTCTTTTTCTTTCTACTGTTGATGTAATTAAGTTTAAACTGTGTTTCATACAAACAGCATATAGATAAGTTTCACACTCTGATTTTTAAAATTTGTATCATTTTCTCCAGGCACAGTTAGTACATTCATTAATAGAGCTGTCTTAAGTCTATTATACTGCTATAATTTTTTTCTACTTTTTACCAGTGTTTTTTCCTATTTCTTTGTTGTTTATTTCCAGTCTTCTTTATGTCTTCTATTCCATTCCTCTGCAACATAGGCCTTGGAAGATTTTAAACAGTGGGTATTACTCTTGGGGATATACCCAAAAGAATGTGACACAGGTTACTCCAGTGGCAACTGCACACTCAAGTTTATTGCAGCACTATTTACAATAGCCAAATTATGGAAACAGCCAAGATGCCCCACTACTGACGAATGGATTAAGAAAATGTGGCATTTATACACAATGGAATTTTATTCAGCCATGAAGAAAAATGAAATGTTATCATTCGCTGGTAAATGGATGGAATTGGAGAACATCATTCTGAGTGAGGTTAGCCTCAAAAGACCAAAACTCATATGTTCTCCCTCATATGCGGACATTAGATCAAGGGCAAATACAACAAGGGGATTGGACTTTGATCACATAAGAAAACAAGAGCACACAGGGAGGTTTGAGGATAGGTAAGACACTTAAAAAACTAGATAGCATTTGTTGCCCTCAACGCAGAGAAACTAAAGCAGATACTTTAAAGCAACTGAGGACAATAGGAGAAGGGGACCAGGAACTAAAGAAAAGGTTAGTTCAAGAAAAGGGGGGGGTAGGGAAGGTGTGGGGGGAGGGGGGAGAAATGATCCAAACATTGTATGCACATATGAATAAAAAAATAAAATTAATTAATTAATTAAATAAAATTTTAAAAAGATACAATCAAGAATGACAGGATTTGCTACAGAATGGGAGAAAATATTTGCTAATCACTGATCTCACAGAGACTTATATTTATATTATATAAAGAACTCTTTGAACTCAGTAATAAAATGGCAAATAATTTTAAAATAGAAAAAAAAAGAAGAATTAACTTAGAAGTTAACACACATGCACAGGAAATCAATGCGAGTCAACTCCCTGTATAGCTTTCTTTATCTCAACTAGCAAAAACCCTTGGTCCTTCCTATTATTGTTTACACTCTCTCTTCAACAAAATTAGAGATAAGGGCAAAATAATTTCTGCCAGGTAGTAAGGGGGTGGGGGGGAGGGAGTAGGCAAGGGGTAAGGGAGGTGGTGGGGGAAGGGGGGAGAAATGACTCAAACATTTTATGCACATATGAATAAAATAAAAATGTTTTTAAAAGTACAATAACTTTATTAGAAAAAAAAAGTGGGTATTTTTTTGTAGCAAAGGATAGGATGCTCTTGATAGTGTGGTCAGTTATTCCAGTAAAAAAAATCCTTATAAAGTAACAGTATAAAATATACTGCAATATTGTTTAGTCTTACTTTTTGAAATAGCGAAAGGGATCCACTGATGCAGAAAGCTAAGAAGATTAATAAGCTAAAGTTCTTTACATAATAGCTTTAAAGGCCACAAAAGAAACCATGTTGTAAATAATGACACCTATACTAACTAAAACAAAATATGACTATGCAAGTTTTATAATGTGCTTATTCATGTACACTTTCATAATGATGGTGTCTTTCAAGACAATCCTCATTCCTAGACCATTTTCACTGTCTGCTGTATCCAATTGTATCCAATTGTCATAAACCAGGAATGCACAAAATAATTCAGGAAGACATTAAATACTAGAGCTGCAGCCCACTTTTTATTAGTAGGAAAATACATAATTATTCTTTTTCTGTTTCATTTATGAATCTGCCTCATGATCAGTTTTTTTCTTAACCCCCAAATGATTATTTCCTTTCTTTCCTTCTTTGAACTCAGCTTCCTGAGAATTTTACCATCTTTTCATTCTTACTTCTAAATCATGTCTGTTCCTGTCCATGGAGAAAAGGGGTATAAAGACGTACTTGGATGGATTAAACTGGTGTAATCTCTCTTTGGAGGGAACTTGCCAACCTCTTGTCCAGGTTATTACTGTAACATTGGTCTTCATCTTTACCTTCAATCCCTGGGATTTTTTTGCACATTTATACCATGATCTATACACAATTGTCTCAGTGTTCCATTCCGGATATATGTCAACTCGGACTCCAGTCATTTCTATGTCCTTTTCCGCTCCATTTTCTGATTTTTATTCTTTTTTCCTAATGTTAAACCAGATTTCTGAAACTAAGTTCAATTTATTTCAAAAGATTTATTTGGTATTCCCACCAACTGTCAAGTATTATAGACCCTACAACTTTAACCTGAAATGTGATCCGTCACGTTTCCTCCTTGAGATCACAGTGAATGGAGGGAAATGACAAGTAAACAAATAACTGATGTTAAGAATATGTTCTCTTGTATCTACCATTTTAAAACTGATATGCTAATTCTCATTTTTAAAATGAGTAGTTGACTCTACTATGATTAAAAGAAACAAAGTTAAAAATTTCTATTTCAGGTTAGTAATCATTCAAATTCTATCTTTGTGTCCCTCTTTGCCTTCCCAGAGGACAGCTTCCAGAGGACTGAGACATTTGTGTCCTCAGCACTGCCCTGCTGCCTTCATCTTGTGATAGCTAGCTTCCATCATAGCCACTCTGCTGACATTATTCTGTTGAAGGTGGTAATTGGTCCCCAAAGTTAAAATGTGTGAGCTTGGGTTTTTGTCTTTCTCAAGTTTTTGATGTTCCTTTTCTTCTTTCCTTACTTCCAACTTTGCTTATTTGCTTTCTCTACTGCAACTAACTGGTTATTCTCTAATTTTTCCAGTGACTTTATTTAATTTCTTTGATGTTATTTTGGAGAGTTTGTCTAATATTTTGACTTTCTCTTCTTACTCTGAAGTATCTTCCCAAAACAAACAACAACAACAACAAAAAAAAACCAGCAAAAGAAATTTGTATAATTCAGATTTAAACTAAAGGAACTATACTATATCTAGCTGATAGTATTTGTTTAACAAACACCTTTTATTTATCTGTAAGCCTACCATTTTCTCTATACTTTTTACCTAAAAATTGAGGAGGTAGATTAATCTTTAAGTAATGCTGACCATTGCACAACCTATGGCAGTACAGTAGCAAATCCAATCTGTCTTTCAAGCACCAAATTTAAATGTAGATTTGCTTGTGTGACCTCAGCGTTTCTATTTGCACTAAAATGTTCTTAATCTTAACATATCCAAAGTCTGTTTTCCTCCTTACACCCAGCCTAAATTTCACATAACCACAGTTCTATTACTATATTCTTGAACATAGACCTGACTTCAAAAGCAAAAATGTCTTTTTGAGGGATAGATGATAAGCCCCATCTATCCTGAAGACATTAATATTAGTCCAGTCACTCATATCTGAAAACTTAGAATAATTTTTTATTTTCCTCTTCTTCAATTTCCTGATATCAGAAGGTGCCAAATCTTTGAGACTGAGCTTCAGCACTAATGACAAGAATAAATCCTACCTCATACTGGAATATGTCTCAGAAATTACTTGTGTTTCCTTTCACATGCTAGCTCATTAACTGGAGAGATAAAGGTATAAAAGTAAACCACAATTTACAGCATTATTTCAGCACAATTCCATGTACTTGACATAATCACTCCATTTGACATTTGGGTACATTGAGGCTGAGTCAAGTGCTTCCTAATTCTGAATTTATGCCAAACATGGTATGCCATATATCACTGCTTCATGATATACAATGACTCTCAAGTGTGTATTCTTCCTGTACCTGTTACTTATGTTATTTAGATACTCATTATCTCAATATTAATTATTAGAACAATTTATTTTGTATCATTATAACTTTATTATTTCTCTATACTGTTTATCCTGCTACTGTTACCATTCTCTGTCACCATTCATTTTAAATACTTTTTCCCAGATTATAAAATGAATAGATTCTCAAACACCTAAAAATTTTATTTATTTTTAAAAATTTATTATTGTGGATGATAAATTTAAGACTATTCAAAATTTAGCTTATCTGTAGTTACCTGTTCTTTTCTTAACTGTACACATACAAATATTTAACTATATTTGCATAAGATAATGTCTCTTTAAATTAGCTTTCCACCATTATGATAAAATAGCTTAGGGTAATTAACTTAAAAAGAGAAACTATTCTGATTCTGTTTTGGAGGTTCCAGTACAAGGTCAGGCAAACCCACTGCTTTGGGCCTCCGACAGCCCAGATGACAATGACAGGGAGCACAGACAGAGCAATCCTACTTACCTTGAAACCAGATAGCAAAAGAGGAAGTGTTCAATGCCCATTAAGAACATGACCCCATTTACCTAAGGACTTTCCACTATTCCCCATCTCCTGAAGTTTCACTATCTTCCAGTAGCACCACACTGGGGGCCATGCCTTTAATACATAAGTATTTGGTGATATTTAAGACTCAGACCATGGCATTGTCTAATCATCATACTATTTTTGTGTATATTTTCAATTACTTGCTATGTCTGCTCATGATATATCTCTACTACTTTCAAAATCCAGGTAACAAGTATATTTTAACTCCTGCATTTGTTTCCTCTTTCCTTATAGTTTCCCTTATTTAATCTTCATAATTTTTCTTATAAGTACATGGGAACATATTAAGATTATCTTTCTCACAAAGTTGCTTTTGTTATTTTCCTCCTCTTAGTATACGTTTTATTTCAAATAACTTATTTTTAATCTCATTGCAATCTTTGCAAATTTTATATCATTCTTCTACTGACTGCTTCATTACCTCAGGTTCAGTATTCTCCTGAATCTTGTTCTAAATTGATTTCCATGTTTCATAATAAATGGACTTCATAGGTATACATTTCCTCTAGCTAGTCAAAGTGGTCTCTTCTTTCAAATTCAGGATCTGTTTCAAATATGGAGCATTGTTTTGTTCATTTGTCTTTACAATGAATCCTAAATCAACCATTTCTTACCACCTCTGCTACAAGATGTTGAAAGTCACCATCATTTCTCATCTGAACTTCTGAAACTTCTTCTTAATTGTCTATACTGATTTATACTCCATTCTCCCTAAAACCTATTTTCCCCAAAAATTCCAGAATAGTTTTTAAAACTGTAATCACATACTTTTACTCCCTTACCTAAAACAGATGAATATTTGACTAAATTTCAAAATCCTTCCCATGTCGTATGAAGCATCTTCATTTTGCTTCTTACTTGCCTATGAGTTTGCTTCTTTACCTGCCCTGTCTCCTGTCTTTATGTTTCATACTGAAGTTACCATACTCACCTTCTTAAAATAGTAATCTGCTTCCCTCCATTTTTCTGTAAGTTGTTGTTTTGCCCGTTTACTATATTATTATTTTTTCTTTATGTCACATATCACTTCCTAACATTACTCATTATGTTCTCATTTACTGCCTGCTTGCCATATTAGAGAGTAAGATTGTTAAGGAAATGCATGGTCTTGCCTTGTTTTGTCTGTATCCCCTCACACCGGAGAAACATATTCAGAAGTATTTGTTAATGAAAAACTCTTAGAGCGCTGGATAAAAGCAGATATTCTCTCTCTCTCTCTCTCTCTCTCTCTCTCTCTCTCTCTCTCTCTCTCTCTCTCTCTCTTTCTCTGTCTCTCTCTTTCTCAGTAGGGATCTGAATGTGAAAAATCTGTACCTTTCCTGCCAAAGTGAACAGGCTTAGGTTGGGACCAAGCTTGAAACTGTAGTAATTTTGCCAGTAAATGCACACTTGGTTAAGAGCAGAGAAAACAGCTTTTCTACCCTAAGGTTGTGTCCAGCTAGTGAAAGTGGCAGACTATTTAGCAACATAACCAAGAGATTCTAGAAATAAGAAAGATTCTACTGTGAATTGAATTTTCATGAAACAGAAACAGTGCATGGTAAGATTCCAATAAGCAGTAGTTATAGGAAAAGATCAATTTCTGAATAACTATTAAAGAAATAGAAAGACTAAAATTCATAGACAGAAGCAGCCTTCTCAAGAAATTAGAGAAAGGGGGCTGACGGTGTAGCTCAAGTGCTAGAGTACCTGCTTTGCAAGTGTGAAGCCTTGAGTTCAAACCCAACCCCACCAAAAATAAATGAGCAAACAAAAAAGAAATTAGAAAAAGAAAAATAAGAAGCTGTAAGATAATAAAAGGAAGAAAATAATAAAGAACAAAACTTAATAAAGTAGAAAACAAAAGGGAGAGGCATCAAAAAAGCAAAACACTAGCCTTGCATGAAACTAATAATATTGAAATTTTTTTCATGA
This sequence comes from Castor canadensis, assembly GCF_047511655.1. Taxonomy (NCBI): domain Eukaryota; kingdom Metazoa; phylum Chordata; class Mammalia; order Rodentia; family Castoridae; genus Castor; species Castor canadensis. The sequence goes on along the minus strand of NC_133393.1, from coordinate 128,954,010 downwards.
GATTGGTCAAAAAAATACAAAAGAAATCAAAAGAAACAAATTTTGAAAACCTGAAATGAAATAGGAGATATCACTGCATGTCTTCAAACATTAAATGAACCATAAAAAGCATATGAATATTTCTATGCCAATACATACAAAAATAAAGAAAATAGAAAATTTCTAGAAAAATATAACTTCTTTAATAGGCATGAGACATAAATGATATTTAATCACTATTTAAATTTTTCTAGCAAATTCAATTCTAGTCTCCTATCTTTATTTAAGAGCTAAGCATTCTAATCTTTCACACAATTTTTCAGAGAATAACAATAGAAGAAAAACTATTAAAAATAATAAAATGTTTAACAAGGATTATATATAAAGGAAATTTAAGAGTCAATATCTCATAAGAACAGATAAAAAATCCTAATGAAAAGTTCTATATAAACCCTGTATAAAAGATAATATGTTAATCCTTAATAAAACTGGAAAATCAATTAATGTACATTATCACCATAAATTGAAGCTGAACATAATTAGTTCAGCAGATGCAATAAGAGTAGTTGATTAAATTTGTCAGCCCTTCATAATTATTTTTAAATAAACTTAAACATAAACTTAAACATAAGCTTTCCTTAACTTGAAAGCTTATAACAAACTATCTAAATAATGGCAAAAAAAATTGAAAGTTAAAATCTAAAATAAGCCAAATGTAAATTCTTAGAATTAGACTTATGGTTTAGAAATTTGCCAATATAAAGTCAATCTGCAATGATCAATTATATATCTAGAAATCAGTGAAAAATAGCTAATGATGGAGATTAAAATGTTCTATTTAACAATAGGACAAGCAAATAAATACCTTTAAAAGAAATATTCCAACCATAAGGGCAATATTTAAAAGTTTTATAAAGCTCATTTAAAATTTTGAATAAATAAAAACATACATTTTCATGGGATGAAAAAGTCAATGCTCTGAAGTTGTCAATTTTCATGAAATAAACTCATGAATTAAATATAATTTCAATTTTGAAAATCTCTGTAACTTATGTTGTGGAATTTAGAAACAAAAATACATTTAAATAGGTAAAGTAATAATATTTTAATGAAAAACGGTAAAATGTAATATTAATTTTCTAAAGATGCTATTTTCCTGTTTTATATAAAAAGAAACACAAGTTTAGAGGTATTGGATTATAATTAGATTTATTATAAAATTAACTTAGTTAAGAGAAGTATGTACATGAAGGGAATAGATACACTGAACAAAACATAAAAGACTAAAGAGATTAAAAACAGACTTACATGCATATAGAAAGAATACATAATAAAAAGGATCCACAGTCAGGAAAAATGGATTCTTAAAATTAAAATCCTGGGATATTTTAAATCCGTACAGAAGAAAATAAAATTGGCTCTTATCATACCATACACAAAAATATAACGCAAACAGATCAAAGACTCAAGTGTAAGAGCCAATATGCCAAAGCTTTTCCAAGCACAGTTTTACAAAGATGTGCCTTAACTCATAAAGATTTCCCAAAACAGAAAAAGTAGTAATTATAAAGAAGAGTAATAAACTTGACTACATTATGCTTCTGCAAATCAAAAAGTTATCTGAAAGAGCAAAACATGAAATCACAAAGGATATTTTCAAAGAACAACATAGAAGATTTAGTAACTGAAATATAAAAAGGGCACTAGTAAGTCATTAGATAACTAAATGAAGACAGAAAAGTGGGCAAGCATCTTGAACAGATTCCAAAAAAGCAGATATCTAAATTGCAAATGAAATGATGGCAATTTCATAGTTATCAATGAAATGCGCATAAAGTTATAATGAGTTTTATAACTACATGTAATAGTTTGATAAGATATAAAAGAAAATTAGTAAAAATTAAGCACTAGCAATTTCAGTGTAGGGAGGGATATACAGAAAGCATATTCTCCTACTGGGAGAATAACTTTGGGAAAAAGCTGTGCATTTGCAATAAATTTTTAGATGTACCCAGAGTTCCTTCTAACCTTTGGGACCATCTGGGATATTTCGTTGCCTCTTTGGATGATACTTTTCCCCATGGTGTATTGCTTCATGAACCATATTCTAAGACAGGAGGCAGGGGTATGGGAGAATCAGTAAATAAGATAAGTAAGAAAAATAATAAGTAAAATATCAATTATATTAAACAATGACACACATTATACAGAAAAAAAATTGTGAGACCCCCATCTCAATGGAAAAAGTTGGTCATGGTGGTGTGTGCCTGTTATCACAGCTATGGCCAGAAGTGTAAACCGGAAGATCATGGTCCAGGCAACCTGTACAAAATGCAAGATCTTATCTCCAAAATAACCAGAGTAAAAAAGGTGAGGCTCAAGAGGTATAGCACCTGACTAACAAGCTCAGACCCCTGAGCTTATAATACAAAATTTTCAGAATATATAGTGAGAATTAGTGAATTGGATGAGATTTCTGAAGGAATTACCCACAGTGTAGCATAGTAATACTAATATTAATATGAGACACAAAATAAGGAATGAAGAGAAAGAATACATACAGGCAACATTTAAGGAGATGGATGAAAATCTTCCAGAATTTTAACAAATGTTCTCAGATTTAAGAAGTCAAATGAATGCTCAAAATAATAAATGCACCATAAATCTACATCTAAAGCCATTTTAATTAAACTGTAAAACTCTAATGGTATGGGGAAAAAAAGCTTTAAAGTCACCAAAGAAGAAAAACCAGAATGAATGGGAGATTCTCAGCAATCATTTAACCATGATAAAGGAAGCAGTAAGTTGGTGAACAATACCAACAATGGACAAAAATCCACACAGAATTTCATGTCTGGTGAAATCTTCATAGAGAAAATAGGGTGATATTTTCAAAATAAAAATCAAATAAACAAATAAGCAGGGCAATTTATTGTTAGCAAAACACCAGAGAACAAATTTTCTAACATATAATTCAGGAATGAGAAACATGTTCCTATAATTCAGGTGGGAGAAGTAAAAAGTAAGAGTGAGAAAAAGATGTAAATATTTGGATAAATTGAAATGCTGACTATATACACATTAATAACATCAGCAAAATTAATAGGTAGTATGTGGGGATAGAAGAAGAAAAATATGAAGATCAATATGTAAATCAGCAGATGGTTACAAAATTTATGTACACCCCAGGGTCTTTTCCTTGGGGATGAGAGCCAAAACTAAAGATAATCTTTTTAACTGAAACCATTTTCCCTAAAGTCTGGAACAAGACAAGGGTGCCCACTCTCCCCACTCCTATTCAACATAGTTTTGGAATTCCTAGCCAGAGCAATAAGGCAGGAAGAAGTCAAATTGGTGAAGAAGCAGTCAAACTATCCCTATTCTCAGGTGACATGATCTTATACCTAAAAACCCCAAAAAACTCCACCCAAAAACTCCCAGACACCATACACAGCTTCAGAAAAGTAGCACGATACAAAATTAGTTTACAAAAATCAGTAGCCTTTCTAATCAACAACAATGAACAGATTGAGAAAGAATATAGGAAAAGAATTCCATTTACAATATCCTCAAAAAAAAAAAAATCAAATACCTAGGAATTAACTTAACAAAGGCTGTGAATGACCTCTTCAGGGAAAACTACAAACCACTGAAAAAGACTACAGAAAGTGGAAAGATCTCCCATGCTCATGGATTGGCAGACATAGTAAATATGGCTATACTACCAAAAGCAATCTACATGTTCAACACAATTCCCATCAATATCCCAATGACATTCATTACAGAGACAGAAAAATCAACCCTAAAATTTGTTTGGAAGCCCAAAAGACTGCGAATAGCCAAGGCAATACTGAGCAAAAACAGCAACACTGGAGATATCACAATACCTGACTTCAAACTATACTACAGAGCCATAGCAATAAAAATAACATGGTACTGGTATAAAAACAGATATGAAGACCCGGATATGAATTCACACAGCTATACATGCTTAATTTTTGACAAAGTACCAAAAACATATGATGGAGAAGATAGCCTCTTTAACAAATGCTCTTGGAAAAACTGGTTATCTCCCTGTAGAAAACTGAAACTAGACCCAAGTTTGTCACCCTGTACAAGTATCAACTCAAAGTTCATTAAGGACCTTAATATCGGACCTGAAACCTTGAAGCTAGTAAAGGAAAGAGCAGGGAATACACTGGAAGCAACAGGCATCACCAATGACTTCCTCAGTAGAACTAAAGTGGCTCAGCAACGAAGAGAAAGGATTGACAAATGGGACTACATAAAAAAAAAAAGGAGATTCCAAGATGGCAGCTAGAGGGAGAGAGCAGAAAGCGAGCCTCCTATAGTGAAATCTTGGAGAGACACTGGAGACACACTTTGCAGGCATAATCACTGAGAAGAGGCATAACTTTGACCCCTCCACACTTCCAGCCGGCACAGAAAATTTCCACTTCACATTAAACGGAGAAACCAGGAGGGCCCCCAGGCCACCAGTCGCCCCTGCCCAGATGGCTTGGGAAGACATGGACCAGGTGAGTTTCATGGTACTGCGGTACTCCCACAGACAAGCCTGGGCCAGAGCAGCATAGCCACCTGGACAGACTGACCTCCACCCAGGGAAGAAAGAGAAGCTGACTAATAAGCAATAAGAACAATAAAGACACGCGGGAAAGAGGGTGGGGGACCCTAAGCACCAAAGATTGGGGGAAGGGAATCCTTCCCAGGACTGTAAATAAACAAGCCGGGTGTGCCGGAGAGGCTCTGGGGGGAGCAGGGGCGCACACCCAGCAACCAGGAGCGGGAAAGCTTGTGAGAGTTGCGGAAGGAGGAAAACTCCAAGGAGAGGAGGGAAGACCCACTTCCCACGTGAATTGTAAACAAACATGGTGGCTGGCAGGAGCAGCAGCACTGCCCAGTAATCAGGAGCAGGAAAGCTTGTGAAAGTGGCAGTGGGAGGAAAACTCCACAGGCAAGGGGGGAAGACACACCTCCCATGTGAACTGTAAATAAACATGCAGGCCTGACAATGTGGGTGCAGTGTCACCTTTCCCAGTGTGCTTGGAAAGGGGAAAGCTTGTAGCAGAGGCTCCCACACAGGAGAACTCTGAGCAAACAAAGCCTTCGGGGCCAGGTGAATGCTAAGCTCACCCCAGAGACCTGCATAAATAATGCCGCCAGCAACAGCAGGCTGACAGCAGTGGGCAGGCAAACCACAGCTGCAGATACCATTCTCAGAACTGTCTCCAGACTCTTTTTTTTCTTTTTCTCCCTACCTGTGATGAGAGAACAACCGAATTACACCTGCATGCTGAAAAACTTACTGAAACTGTATTGCATTTGAACTTGGGACACTTGGTGGGGTTTGTGTGTGTGTGTGTGTGTGTGTGTGTAGTTTTATTCTACTTTATGCATCTGCTTTGATGAGACAATAACAGAACAACATCTGAGGCACCATCTCCAGGACTAGAGACTGAGAAGGACACCCAAATTATTAAGACTGAAACTTCATTGCATTTGAACTTGGAGGCTTTTTGGTTTTTTGGTTTTTTTTTTTTTTTTTTTTTTCAATTTTCTATTTTCCATTTTATTTTAATTCATTTTTATATATAGATATTTCTTTCACTTACTTATTTTTTATTTTTATTCTTATCTTTATCATTTTTATTTTTGATTTTCAATACTCTCTCTGTCTCTCTAATGTCTGTTCATCTTACTGTCAATTAGTACACTAACGCTCCCTGTTTATACCTTTGAAACTTTCTTGTCTGAAACCTTGTTCTGTTTTCTCCCTCTTGTCTGTGTATTTGTTTTCCCCTTTTCTTTAACTTCTTGCTTTCCATCTCACCTCACCCTTCCATTCTAAATATTACCATTGTTATTATTACAAGCTAGAAAATACTTAATTGCACACAGTACAGGGACAGTAGCAACACCAAAGACAATGACGGGAAGACAGAAAAAACAGGGAAACCAGTTTCCCCACAGCAAAAAATTAGTACAGGAACCAGAGGGGAATGAAGAAAACAGATACTCAGATCCAGACTCCAACAAAATGAAGATAAACTATGCCAAAGGAACCAATGAAGCCCACAAGAATAATTTCAAAGAAGACATACTACATGTACTCAATAGGAATTTCATAGAGATGATACTGGATAGGGTCAACCAAAATGTACAGAAGACACTCAAGAAATTCCAAGACAACAAAAATAGAGAATTTGAAAAAGCAAAAGAAGAAATAAAGGAAACCATAGAATCACTGTATAAACATGAAAGTGAAACAGAGAACACGATGAATAAACAGATAAATGAACTCAGGACAAAAATAGACAACATTAAAGAGGAAACCACCCAGGATATGGAAAATCTCAGAAAAAAGAATGAAACAGAATTGCAAAACAAAACGGAAGGCCAATCCAGCAGAATAGAACAAACAGAAGACAGAATCTCAGAACCTAAAGATGAAATGGTAATTAAAGGAAAAACTGAAGAACTATTAATTAAACAACTCAAGACCTGTGAAAAGAAAATGCAAGAACTCACCGACTCCATCAAAAGACCAAACATGAGAATCATGGGCATCAAAGAAGGAGAAGAGGTGCAAGTGAAGGGAATGCATAATATATTCAACAAAATAATAATGGAAAATTTCCCAAATCTAGAGAAAGATATTCCCATACAGATGCAAGAGGCCTCCAGGACACCAACCAGACCAGATCAAAATAGAACTACCCAATGACATATCATCATTAAAACAACAAGTTCAGAAACTAAGGAAAGAATATTGAAGGCTGTAAGAGAGAAAAAAACAAGTAACATACAAAGGTAAACCCATCAAAATCACAGCAGACTTCTCAACAGAAACAATAAAAGCAAGAAGAGCATGGGGTGAGATCTTCCGGGCACTGAATGAAAATAACTTCAACTCCAGGATACTCTACCCAGCAACTCTATCATTCAAAATAGATGGAGCAATAAAAGTCTTCCACGATAAGCAGAAACTAAAACAATATGTGACCACAAAGCCACCACTACAAAAGATTCTGCAAGGGATTCTGCACACAGAAAGTGAAACCCAACTTAACCATGAAAAGACAGGCAGCACCAAACCACAGGAAAAGAAAAAGCAAGATAGTAGAAAGTAACCTCAACTTAGGTACACACAATCAAACCTTCAAACAACTAAGACAACTAAATGACAGGAATCACCACATACTTATCAGTACTAATGCTTAATGTTAATGGACTTAATTCACCCAACCAAAGGCACCACTTGATGAAATGGATTAAAAAGGAAGATCCAACAATTTGTTGCTTACAGGAGACCCATCTCACCAACAGAAATAAGCATAGGCTTAGGATGAAAGGCTGGAAGAAGATTTACCAAGCCAATGGCCCCAAAAACAGGCAGGAGTAGCAATACTTATCTCTGACAAAGTAGACTTCAAACCTACATTGATCAAATGAGATAAAGAAGGACATTCTATACTAATAAAAGGGGAAATAGACCAAAAGGAAATAATAATTATTAACCTGTATGCACTCAATGTCAACGCACACAATTTCATCAAACATACCCTGAAAGACCTAAAAGCATATATAAACGCCAACACAGTGGTTGTGGGAGACTTTAACACCCCATTATCATCAATAGATAGGTCATCCAAACAAAAAATCAATAAAGAAATCCAAGATCTAAAATATGCAATAGATCAAATGGACCTAGTTGATGTCTACAGAACATTTCATCCAACCTCTACACAATATACATTCTTCTCAGCAGCCCATGGAACATTCTCCAAAATAGATCATATCCTAGGGCACAAAGCAAGCCTCAGCAAATACAAGAAAATAGAAATTATGCCATGCATACTATCTGATCACAATGCAGTAAAAGTAGAACTCAACAACAAAAGTAAAGACAAAAACATGCAAACACTGAAAACTAAATAACTCATTACTTAATGAAGAATGGATCATTGATGAAATAAAAGAGGAAATTAAAAAGTTCCTGGAAGTCAATAAAAATGAAAACACAACCTCCAGAACCTATGGGACACAGCTAAGGCAGTCCTGAGAGGAAAGTTTATAGCCATGAGTGCACATATTAAAAAGATTGAAAGTCCCAAATCAATGACCTAATGATACATCTCAAACTCCTAGAAAAACAAGAACAAGCAAATCCCAAAACAAATAGAAGGAGAGAAATAATAAAAATAAGTAAAATCAATGAAATAGAAACCAAAAGAACCATACAAAGAATTAATGAAACAAAAAGTTGGTTCTTTGAAAAAAAAACAAGATCGATAGACCCCTGGCAAAACTGACTAAAATGAGGAGAGAAAAAACCCAAATTACTAGAATCAGGAATGCAGAAGGGGAGATAACAACAAACACCATGGAAGTCCAGGAAATCATCTGAGACTACTTTGAGAACCTATATTCAAATAAATTTGAAAATCTTAAAGAAATGGACAGATTTCTAGATACATATGATCATCCAAAACTGAACCAAGAGGAAATTAATCACCTGAATAGACCTATAACACAAAATGAAATTGAAGCAGCAATCAAGAGTCTCCCCAAAAAGAAAAGTCCAGTACCTGATGGATTCTCTGCTGAATTCTATCAGACCTTTAAAGAAGAACTGATACCAACCCTCCTTAAACTGTTCCATGAAATAGAAAAGGAAGGAAAACTGCCTAACACATTTTATGAAGCCAGTATTACACTTATCCCAAAACCAGGCAAAGATACCTCCAAAAAGGAGAACTATAGGCCAATCTCCTTAATGAACACTGATGCAAAAGTCCTCAACAAAATAATGGCAAACCGAATTCAACAACACATCAAAAAGATTATTCACCACGACCAAGTAGGCTTTATCCCAGGGATGCAGGGGTGGTTCAACATATGAAAATCAATAAATGTAATAAACCACATTAACAGAAGCAAAGACAAAAACCATTTGATCATCTCAATAGATGCAGAAAAAGCCTTTGATAAGATCCAACACCATTTCATGATAAAAGCTCTAAGAAAACTAGGAATAGAAGGAAAGTACCTCAACATTATAAAAGCTATATATGACAAACCTACAGCCAGCATTATACTTAATGGAGAAAAACTGAAACCATTCCCTCTAAAATCAGTAACCAGACAAGGATGCCCACTATCTCCACTCCTACTCAACATAGTACTGGAATTCCTAGCCAGAGCAATTAGGCAAGAAGAAGGAATAAAAGGAATACAAATAGGTAAAGAAACTGTCAAAATATCCCTATTTGTAGATGACATGATCCTATACCTTAAAGACCCAAAAAACTCTACTCAGAAGCTTCTAGACATCATCACTAGCTATAGCAAGGTAGCAGGATATAAAATCAACATAGAAAAATCATTAGCATTTCTATACACTAACAATGAGCAAACTGAAAAAGAATGTATGAAAACAATTCCATTCACGATAGCCTCAAAAAAAATCAAATACCTAGGTGTAAACCTAACAAAAGATGTGAATGACTTCTACAAGGAAAACTATAACCTTCTGAAGAAAGAGATTGAGAAAGACTATAGAAAGTGGAGAGATCCCCCATGCTCATGGGTTGGTAGAATCAACAGAGTAAAAATGTCGATACTCCCAAAAGTAATCTACATGTTTAATGCAATTCCCATCAAAATTCCAATGACATTTATTAAAGAGGTTGAAAAATCTACCATTAAATTTTTTTTTTGTCTATGTGCAATACTTTTTCTTTTTTTTTTTTCTTTTTTCTTTTTTCCTTTTTCTTTTATTATTCATATGTGCATACAAGGCTTGGGTCATTTCTCCCCCCTGCCCCCACCCCCTCCATTACCACCCACTCCGCCCCCTCCCTCTCTCCCCTACCCCCTCAATACCCAGAAGAAACTATTTTGCCCTTATTTCTAATTTTGTTGTAGAGAGAGTATAAGCAATAACAGGAAGGGACAAGGGTTTTTGCTGGTTGAGATAAGGATAGCTATACAGGGCATTGACTCACATTGATTTCCTGTGTGTGGGTGTTACCTTCTAGGTTAATTCTTTTGATCTAATATTTTCTGTAGTACCTGTTCCCCTTTTCCTATTGGCCTCAGTTGCTTTTAAGGTATCTGCTTTAGTTTCTACCATTAAATTTATATGGAAACACAAGTGGCCACGAATAGCCAAGAACAATGTAGGAGGTATCACAATACCTGACTTCAAACTATATTACAAAGCATTAACAATAAAAACAGCATGGTAGTGGCACAAAAACAGACATGAAGACCAGTGGAACAGAATAGAGGACCCAGATATGAAGCCACACAACTATAACCAACTTATCTTTGACAAAGGAGCTAAAAAATATATGATGAAGAAATAGCAGCCTCTTTAACAAAAACTGCTGGGAAAACTGGTTAGCAGTCTGCAAAAAACTGAAACTAGATCCATGTTTATCACCCTATACCAAGATTAACTCAAAATGGATCAAGGATCTTAATATCAGACCCCAAACTCTAAAGTTAATACAGGAAAGAGTAGGAAATACTCTGGAATTAGTAGGTATAGGTAAGAACTTTCTCAACAAAACCCTAGCAGCACAGCAACTAAGAGATAGCATAGATAAATGGGACCTCATAAAGCTAAAAAGCTTCTGTTCATCAAAAGAAATGGTCTCTAAACTGAAGAGAACACCCACAGAGTGGGAGAAAATATTTGCCAGCTATACATCAGACAAAGGACTGATAACAGAATATATAGGGAACTTAAAAAACTAAATTCTCCCAAAACTAATGAACCAATAAAGAAATGGGCAAGTGAACTAAACAGAACTTTCTAAAAAGAAGAAATTCAAATGGCCAAAAAACACATGAAAAAATGCTCACCATCTCTAGCAATAAAGGAAATGCAAATTAAAACCACGCTAAGATTCCACCTCACCCCTGTTAGAATAGCCATCATTAGCAACACCACCAACAACAGGTGTTGGCGGGGATGCGGGGAAAAAGGAACCCTCTTACACTCTTGGTGGGAATGTAAACTAGTACAACCACTGGAAAAAAATTTGGAGGCTACTTAAAAAGCTAGACATTGATCTACCATTTGATCCAGCAATACCACTCTTGGGGATATACCCAAAAGACTGTAACACAGGTTACTCCAGAGGCATCTGCACACCGATGTTTATTGCCGCACTATTCACAATAGCCAAGTTATGGAAACAGCCAAGATGCCCCACCACTGATGAATGAATTAAGAAAATGTGGTATCTATACACAATGGAATTTTATGCAGCTATGAAGAAGAACAAAATGTTATCATTCAATGGTAAATGGATGGAATTGGAGAACATCATTCTGAGTGAGGTTAGCCTGGCCCAAAAGACCAAAAATCGTATGTTCTCCCTCATATGTGGACATTAGATCAAGGGCAAACACAACAAGGGGATTGGACTTTGAGCACATGATAAAAGTGAGAGCACACAAGGGAGGGGTGAGGATAGGTAAGACACCTAAAAAACTAGCTAGCATTTGTTGCCCTTAACGCAGAGAAACTAAAGCAGATACCTTAAAGCAACTGAGGCCAATAGGAAAAGGGGACCAGGAGCTAGAGAAAAGGTGAGATCAAAAAGAATTAACCTAGAAGGTAACACATATGCACAGGAAATCAATGTGAGTCAACTCCCTGTATAGCTATCCTTATCTCAACCAGCAAAAACCCTTGTTCCTTCCTATTATGGCTTATACTCTCTCTACAACAAAATTAGAGATAAGGGCAAAATAGTTTCTGCTGGGTATTTAGGGGGTGGGGGGAGAGGGAGGGGGCGGAGCAAGTGGTAAGTGAGGGGGTGGGGGCAAGGGGGAGAAATGACCCAAGCCTTGTATGCACATATGAATAAAAGAAAAATAAATAAAAATAAATTAATTAATTAATTAAAAATCAGGGAAAAAAAAAGTTTAAAATAAAAAAATAAAAATAAAATTAAAAAAAAGCTTCTGCACAACAAATGAAATCATCTCTAAAGTGAGAGGCCACACACAGAATCTGAGAAAATCTTTGCCAGCTGCACATCAAAGGGCTGATAACAAGAATATACAGAGAGCTCAAAAAAACTAAATTCCCAAAACATCAATGACCCAGTAAAGAAAGGGGCAACTGAACTGAACAATTTCAAAGGAAGAAATCCAAATGGCTAAAAACCACATGAAAAAATACTCACCATCCCTGAACATAAAGAAAATGCAAATCAAACAAACTAAGATTCCACCTCATTCCTGTTAGATGAACTATCATCAAGAACACAAACAACAACAAATGTTGGCAAGGATGTGGAGAAGAAGGAATTCTCATACACTGTTGGTAGCAATGGAAGCTAGTACAACCACTATGGAAAACAACCATAAACTACTAAAAATAGATCTTCCATGTGATCCAGCGATACCACTCCTAGGGAAATACCTGAAGGAATGTGAGTCAGGTTACTATGAAGGCACCTACACATCCATGTTTATTACAGCACTATTCACAATAGCTAAGCCATGGAAACAACCAAGATGCTCCACTATTGAAGAATTAATTAAGAAAATGTGGTATTTATACATAATGGAATTTTACTCAGCCTCAAAGAATGAAATTTTCTCCTTCTCAGGTAAATGGATGGAACTGGAGAACATCATCTTAAGTGAAGTTAGTCAGGCTCAGAAGGCCAAAAGCCATATGTTCTCTCTCATATGTGGATCATAGTCCTAAAACAAATGCAGCAATATTATGGGGCAGGGGTCACACTAAGGAGAGGTTGTGCACAGGAGGGAAAGGGAATGGAAAGGAAACCAAAAACTTGAATGTGGTTGATGTGCTCAGGTGCACAAGAATGAATATAAAAATCTTAAACTGGCAGGGGCCACCATAGGAAGAGGACTAGGGAGGTGTTAGAGGCCTGGTAGAAATAAGCCAATTGGGGTTTTAATACATATATGCATGGAAAAACACAAGGAATCTCCCTGTGTAGCTATCTTTATCTCAAACTAGCAAAAATACCATGTTCCTTGTATTATCTTTCATGGATTTTTCTTGCACAAAGTCGGACAAGGAGGGGTTGGCACCAGTGGGAGGGTAGAGGAGGCAGGGAAAGGGGTAAGAGGATGAATATGGTGCAAATATATGATACACATGTATGTAAATGCAGAAATGATACCTGTTTAAACTGTTCCAGGAATCAGGGGAAGGGGAATGAAAGAGAGCAGTGCAGTGGGTGAATTCAAGTATGATATATTCGATACATTGTAAGAATCTTTGTAAATGCGACAATGTGCCCATACTCAACACAACAATATTTAAAAAATTGTATTAAAAAAATTTATGACCATTGTAAAAGCAAGATCGCAAAAAAGATGATCTTTTTACGTTAAGTGGGCCTGTGAAAATATCTAGTATTGTGAGGGGTGTTACTTGCAAATATGAAAAAGGAAAATAAGAAAAATCACAATCAATGATAAGAAAAAAATGGAATAGGATTTTTAGAGAACTTAATGAAATAGAAGACAAGAATACTATAAAGATATTCAAGAAAGTCAAAGTTAGTCTCCAAAAGAGACAGGTAAAATTAACAAACAAGTGCTAAGACTAGTAAAAACTTAAGGTCACCCTAAATTCAAGAAAACAGGTATAAAAAACTTGGGGGTGCTTGATAGAAATACAGCACTACATTCTACTAGCTAGAGGCTACATCTGCTCAATTCTTTCCTTAAAAAATTATTTAACAGCTGTTTCTGCTCAATAAAAAGCAAGTATTTATTTATGGACTATGTGTTATTCTGCATTTAAAGAGGTAATTAGCTTTATCAAAGGAAAAAAGACAAATTATCTTTACATTTCTGCTTCTAAGCTCTCTTAAGTTTAAAATTGTCTGCATGGAAATTCTTTGGTTCATTTAGTCAAAATATCATCTGAATAAACCTTTGTTGAGGGTTTTGATTATAGTGAAACCCTTAAAGAGCTCTGTCCCTCAGAGTTCCTAAATAGAGTTTCTTGGTCAAGCATCAGGGAATAGATGAAGTCATCAAATCTGTATACAAAGTGAAACCCATATGAGAACTACAGCAAGAAAAGACTACAGCTGAGTACTTTGCTCTGCATATGTGCTCATGCATACTCGTGCACTCATAATATCAGGTAAGGCAAAAATTGTGCTAGGCCTTAACACGTGAACATAACAACAGATGCTGGCACTTGTAAATTCTCATTTCTTGGGTGAAAGAAACATTAAAAGGTACATACATGTTAGTATTCATAAATACAAATGTACAGATATACACACATATAGACACCTGGTGGCTATTTCTGCATCTCACCAACAACATACATCACTTATGATGCCCCTTTTTTTCTGTGATGTTGGCATGCTTTCTAATGGATTTCATTTAATAAAATTTGTAAATTTTAAGAGTAACTATTTCTAATGGATCTCTTTGCGTGACCTCTGACCATGGTGAACACGGTCCTTTAAGCAATTACAATTTATCGCAGCACACGTGAAATTTAGCATATCAATGTGGCATTAAAGAAAAGAGGTGAAAATTTTCACATTTTAAGAGCACTGTAGTCATAGTTTTCAGTTTTCCTTGTTTTAGTGAAATTTGTGACTTTTGAACAACACAACTTTCCATACTGGGGAATAAATTTCTTTCTTATGTGAGACTCCTTACAGAACAACATGGCATTATTTACTTTTTTCTGTGTCATCAAAAGATGATGGACATACTGATGTTATGTAGATAGACTGACTTTTATTAAAATTGCTATGTAAATCTTATGTGTTTCAAGGGTGAGGGAAAAAGAAATTGGAAGAGAGATGACTGCAAAAGGTGTGTGGTTCCCAACCATTAACATCCCAGAGCCTGAGTGATGAATCAAAATTATATCTCGATACTATTGAAAATGATTTCTTTTACAGCTAACACTTTTTAAAAGTTATACCTTTGTCATATTGAGTCAGAAAAGGGTAAACAAAACAGGTTTAGGCATGCTATCTTCCTAGTGTATTCCTAACAACATGATGTTCCACCATTCTCTTCATTCTGTGAACCATATGTTCTCCTTTCCCATGTAGAGGAGACATAAGGCAAATGACATCTGGAAGACTTTTACTGGTCTGGGGTTTGTTTTTTTTTTCTTGTTGCTAATCTGTCTTAAAGCTGAAATAGTGAAATACTAGAAGAAGTGAGAGAGAAATGTCTAAGCATACTTTGTGGCAAGAAGCAATGCTGAAATTTTAATATAAAAGACACTGATTTTTTATTTAATTTCCAATTTACTCAGCATAAAGGAGTTTGGGAACCTGTCTATTAAGCCAAGTTCAATTAAGTGAGCCAGCAAAAAGAGACGTTCATTTCCTACATCAAGGCATTTCTTGATTTTTTTTTGTAAAAAGTGAAATAAAGGTGAACACTCATTTTCTTCCCATCAATCAGAAGTGAAAAATAGAAATTTGGAAACATAAAAATGTGTTTAATATCTAATTTGACAGCAATTTTCCTTTTTTATTTAGTGAACACAGTTCTTTCCGTCAGTAAATACACTGTAAATTATGATACAGCCATGACCCAAAAGTGGAAAGTTGATTTTAAGTGCCTCCAGCTGTCTCTAATTAATACATACCCCTCATCTTGGAGTCTGAAAATAAGCAGAGCACCAGGGGTGTCATCTGTCTTAGAAGTTTAAACATAGCATAGCTTTATTTTAGTATGAGCAAAGGGCAAAAGGAGGGATAATGGTGAACATTACTAAAATAGTAAAGGCTTGAGGGGAGATGGAACGAACAGATTTTCTTGTTATGTCTGATATATATATATATATATATATATATATATTCAACATTTCAGTAAAGATGTATAATAGACTGTGAGAAATCTCTGAATGATGAGCAGTTCCCACTAGAAAAAAAAATGAGTAAAGACTTGGAAAATTTGAATAATTTTGTCAAACATCTTGATCTAATTGACATTTTTAGAACACTACCAAAAGTACAAAACACATAAATTTTCTAAGTGTGCCTGAGAGATTGCCCAAGATAAACCATCTGCTAAGCCATAAAATAAGTATAACTAATTAAGATTAAAATTCTGCAAACTAATGCAAAAGTTACCAATGAACTAAATGAGAAGGCAATTGTAATAAACTATATGGAAGAAGCCAAAATATTGGAAATTAACTGCTTGTAAATAAATAATGATTAAAGAAAAAAATTGCCAACAGAAAGTAAAATAAATTTACTGATAACAAGAATAAAGTACATTAAAATTCAGTAGGTGCAGATAAAACATTTCTTGAGAAGATACAATCATCAAGTAAAATAATAAATTGAAATAATTTAAGTTAAAATATTTGCATTTTTGTGATTGTTTCTAAAGAAACTGCTAAGAAATCTATGAAATAGAACTAGAACTAATAAGAAAATTTAGAAAATCCATTATATACAAAATCAGTGTACAGAATTATAATCTATGAAGAAGATCATGTTATTCAATACCACAAGGGGAAGAGCTAAATATACATCGTTAATATATGTGGTTATAGAGATATGTCTTATATGTTTATATGTTTCTGATAAGATTTCTGTACAGAAGATAGAAAATGACCAAATATATCAATATTGAAAAGACTAATTTAAGATATGCATGTTACTTGAACAGACATTAGCTATAAGAGGAAGTTTGTGTACTGAAGGGACTTGTGAGAGAATATTAATATTATCTTTGTTCATAATATCCAAAAGTTAGAACCAACCTGAATATCAGACAACAGGAAAATGTATCAACAAATTATTGTATATTCAAAGAGGGTTTATCAGCATTAAAAGGAAGAAAATATTAATATACAAAATAGGGCATATAAACTTCAATTTTTTTTGTCTATACAAAAGAAATAAATCAGACACCAAAGACTATTACTCCATAATGACGAACATGCACTATAGCTTGAGTGGAGTGTTGGATACCTGGATGTATACATACATCAGTATTCATTAAACAATGCACTTTAAAGTCCTCAATTTATAAAGTAAGTAAAAAAGCAGTAACAACAAAGATAATTACATATACCATAGTTGCATTTTGACTTCAAACTCCCCATATTATCAAGTTATTTGAAAATTAACCAGATTTTAAAATCTCCCTTGAAATGATTTTAACAACTACCCTTCTCTACAAACCAGTTTTCTTTTCTTCACAATGTCCATCATGCATATGTAAAATAAGAACAAAGTAGAGGAGCTAATAGGATTCTTGCTTGCTATAAATAACCAGGCTCCCAAGTGGCACATTTGCTCAAGTTCTTATTACAAAAAAATCAATTGGTTTTATCATTTCTTTTCCTCTGGGAATGGCAAATCAAGAGGTATAATGAGACTAGAATCTAAAGCTAATAGGTGGGCATCTACATGGAAGGAGACAGTAGGAGTTTTAATGAAAAATGGGATGATCTGGCAGTATTGAGTGCTTGGTTAAACACTCAATTTTGGTAATACATTTAACATGAGTACAGTCAGTTCAGCTGTGCGATTTTTCTCTTTTCAAGGTCTTCTGTTCAGATGCAAGTCTAGAAAAGGCAATTGTTAGGATTTATCACAGATTTAGATTTTACAGATTGATGGTGTCAGAGGAAAAAGAGGATTAGTGAGTTAAAAGTATTTTATTACAGTTCGGGATTGTTGAATTCAATATAACAAAGAAGTCACACACAGCATACTGTGATGTAAGTACCAATAGACAATGAGGTTATATTACATGATTGCTAAGTTTTGTAGCTTTGGAAAGAAGCTAGTCAAATTGGACTTTACCCTTTCTCTTTTTCTTTTTAGGTCTGCGTAAAGACAGCATATGTTCTTGACTCTTCTGGATCATGAAGTTATCCTTGTGAATAGTTTCTATTCTATAAGAGTGAAGGGATGCCTGAAGATGTTCAGTTCTTCACATGATTTTGTGAATTTAATTTGATATTAGCAAGTCCCTTGCCTAGCAGATTTCAGATTATGCATTTGCTTATCTTCTTTGTCTATCTCTCAGCTATCTCCAAACTTGCATAAAAAAGAATATTATTTGTTTGTTCCTTCACAAATTTGACAGTGGAATATGGAAGTTAAAAAAGAAAGCAAAGAAAAATAAATTTCACAGAGCGACTTTTCGCTTGAAGAAAGTGAAAACAAGAGTAATCAAGGTAGAAATGAAGAAAGTTGGTCTTAACAGTGCACCAGATCATAAGCCTAAGGAAGGAAGAAGATTGGAGAGGGATTCAGAGTAGCATGGGTATAAAACATTTGTAATGACAAATATTAAGGGTGAATTTCTGTTGGTGACTAAAAGTGATAGATCTACGGGCATGATAGGACTGATTCTGGAAGTCTTGGTCACTGAATGATTGCATCTGAACCCAGACAACCTGTTCCGCGATGGGAAAGAAGCAGTTGAAGCATTTGGTGGGTAGACATTCAGCAGAATTTGTTACCAAAGATTTAAGGGTTGGTCTGACAGCGGGGTTGGAGCAACTATGACAGCAGGAAAAAGAAGAAATAGGAAGAATTCGCAGATCTTCAGAAAGAAGGGATAAATTTTAACCTTTCCCTATTAATTTACATGGCAAGCATATTGCTATAGCAAACATTTGTGTTATAATTCTTACATTAAGAAAACTATCTGTCACTTTAAAAATTCATGGTAACTTTGAGCCAACTATTTCTCCTTTATACTATTAGCATAAACTGTTGTTTGTATGTTGTATGTACAAACAAATCACTGATGACAATAAAATAAAAGTGGACTATAAATTTAAACTGATATCATTTAGATTCAAATGAGGCTTAGTGAATTCTGTTCTGAAAGTCTTCTATAAAACTGTAATATATCCCAATAATGAAATCTTAGTCACATGAAGCCAATAATGTATTAATGTATTAAGCCAATTATTTTTCACACCTCCCATTAAGAAAATATTTCATTTATTTATTCACTCATTCATTCATTTTTGCTCAGTGTTATAAAGAACTGTGCAGAGTCCTTATAGACTCAGAATCAGAGGCAGTCTTGTAGAGTTTTGTTACATAATAAATCGTATTATGCTAAAAGCAATGCAGTATAATGAAAGTTCAGACAATATAATTCTTTAGTGTGTAGCTATAATAACAGGGACTATTTGCTGGACTATTCATAATCAATTTGTTTATTTCAGCTTCAGATTTTCAGGACTCTTGTTACTAATCCTTAGGTAGGCAAGGCAAAATTAGTCAAGACATTATCTCCATATGAATCAAAGTGTTCTAGAAACTAGAGCTTAATAATGGCATGATGCTTTCTCTCAAGGGATATTAGCAATTTATTAAAAGAAAATTCATTTTCTGTGATTTTTAGGAAATGAAACCCATTGTAATTGAGCACCTTATTTGTGATAACAACAGTCCTTAGATAATTTAACATAATTTTGTAATATAATTCTCACAATGATTTCAGTCTTTGTTCCTATTTCCAGTGGAAATAGAGTTGGAGACATGTTGAGGACTGTCCAATTTCATTTAGCTTCTGCAAAAACCTTCCCTCCATAGTATGAGATCATGCAATTTTCCTTGCAGCATACTCAAAATGCATTCTGGAGAGGATGTCAATGCTAGGATAATTCAAACAAAAATGATTGCAATGGCTTAATGTGCATTTTGCTTTAGAGTTTATAAAATGTTATCATATATATTACCTCATATGAACTGACTCTTGTTCATGGCATTCACATTGATAAAAGTATTTCAGAAAGAAGGACAAACTAAAATCCTGTTGTTGCCTTCTCAATAGGAGTTGGTTTAATATAATTAGGTTTATTTTATAAGCAGAAAGATGAAACAAGAATTGAAAAGGTGAGTTAAGGAAACACTATTTTGCTACAATCTCAAAAATATTTCAGACAGGTAATCTGGACCACCTGGTTGTTTTCTAGAACTAAGCACAGGAGATTATCCAAATAATTTTGCAGGTGTAACATCTCTTTCCTTCTTCTGGCTCCATTAATGACAAAATTAATAAGGAAGTTTGGCAGTAATAAACATGTATGTTGAAAATCATGAGTATTATTGTCATTCATGATCTAATTTCCTAATGTGGATGAAGTCATCTGGGGGTTTACTCTAATTTCAACTATGCTACCTCTCCACCATATTAATGTTGAAAGCATACTCTTTCAATTTTTAAATAAAATTTAGCTCCCTACATTGAATTACAAAATAATGCAGTTTCATGTACTCTTCACTTGGTTTTCTCCAGTGATATTTTCCATAATCATAATACAATGATCAAAGTAGGAAATAAGTGTAATACTACTGACTAAACTACATACTAAATAAAATTTTTGCTGGCTTTTAGTTTACATTACTTTATTCCTCTGTTCATTGATTGATTGATCCTTTCTTAGGGTATCTTTAAATTTTACTTTACTCTCTCTCTTCAGTACTGAAGATTGAACATCTCAGGGACTCATGTTTGCTAAGGCTCTCTACCACTTGACTTACACCCCAGATCTTTTGCTTTTAGTTTGTTTTTCAGGTAGAATTTCACTAACTTTTTGCCTGGAGTCACCTAGAAAGATGATCCTTCCAATCTCCATTTCCCAAGTACTTCAGCCAACACCTTGGCAGGAGAATCCTGGAGCAAATGCATAGATATTTAATTTCTTTCTCACTCTGATTATATTTATATTTGGGTCTTCATGTATTAAAGAAAGAATTTCTTAAGATGGGCAATTCTAGACATTGAACTTGTCTTTGACTATCTATCACATCTCAAATATCTAATTCTCTACTGTTACATAAGTAACATAAGTCTCCATAAGGAGACTTTTACTATGCTTTTCACATTTATATAAAAATCTATGTTCATTGGTATTTTTATAATTATAGTTGAAGGGACAAACATCATTGCAACTTAAATGCATAGAATTTGCTATGAAAATCACCTGTTTAAGCATGACTTACTTTCTGAATCACCTTCCTTAAATTTTAATCTTGTATTTGATTTTATTTTTGATTAGTTCTCTTTCATATTTTAATATGATAAACTGTTTACCATCAAAATTTTTAAGCATATTATCATAAAATAATCATTCCTATCAAAGGCATTCAGTTTGTATAAGTCTAACCAATAAAATATAGAATTTAAATTTCAAAATAACTCTTTATTTCTGATAAATAGACAAGCAATAATTTAGTTTGGGAAAGATAAAGTCCATAAAATCCATATTTTGGCATCATAAGCCTTGGACCAAACAATGGTAATTATTAGTAGAAGAACATTTTTGCATTTTTGAAGTGCTAATGTTAGATCTCTATAAGTCACTCATTTAACAGAAATCTAAATTACTTTTTAATATTCTCTGTTCTGTAACTAATTTAAATTTTATCTCTAATCAAAGGCAGCTATTTATATTTCAAACTAGATAAAATTACATTTTATAAAGTACATGGTATGTAGTAGAAATTATCCTAAGCTTGTTTCTTCCTTTTTCAGATGAGTAAACTATGGCAAAAAGATATAAAAAAGACTACCATATTGTTTAGAGTGAACTTGAGATAACTTTCAGCTCTAAAATTCTTAAATTTAACTAAAAATGTTAACAACTATGAAGAAAGGTGGATGGGAAAAGTGAATGGCATTACACTTTTTTTATCAAAACTGAACAGTAGACATACTCATTACAAAAATTTTAATTAACTCTGTTGTATTTTTTAAGGCAATGTGATTTCTAGTAAATTAATTTTTATAAAAAATCTTCTACAACAAAGGAAACAGAGAACTATCTCACCTCAAAATATTTCCCATAAATAATCTTATGGCCGTGTTATAAACATAGAGTGAACTTATGAATCCAAACTACAGATCACCCCTATTCTCAGATTTGCTACAAGTTAACTCATTTATCATTCAGCTACAATTTTCTCCTTCATAAAATATAAAGTACAAATAATGATATGAATCTCCAGGCTGTTTTGAGGACTGAAATTAGATAAATGCCACAAACAATGTCAGAGAAGTAGTAGGGAATACTGTTCATCATTATTATTGCCTTTTCAAATAATTTTACTATAATGGAAACACATTACTGTTGGGTTAAAAAGACTTTTCCAAATTCACATAATTATAGAGGAGTGCAGTTGTCCAAAATAACATGAAAAATGAGCAAAACTTGTCAACTTGAGCTTCAATTTATAGGTATAATTGCTAGACCTCAAAACTTTGGTATTTCCATTGCCTCTTAAGGACTTATTATTTTATTTATTCACTTTCTCAACATACTGGGAGTTCTCATCTGGAACAGAACACAGATATTTCTAATCATCCCAGTGAACTAAAATATGTATTTAATTATCATTAAAAGTACACACATTTGGAGTGCAGCTTTAAAGTGGAAGGCATTCTATATTTTGTGATATGTTCTTCAAATAGTCTTCTCCCAGGGTTGACAATGCATCCTTTCCAATCATAAATATTTTGACTATATTGATGACATACATTTATAGAAATATTATGGAAGGAGCTACATGTAAATAAAATGCTGTCTTTCTTATGGAAAGGAGCTGGATGTAGAAAACTTGAGGAAATCAAGTGCAGTGGAACACCCATGAAGTATTTTTATGTGTGTATTTCGTAACTAATAACTAGAAATGATTTTTCTGATTCAAATATTTTGGGATAGTTTTAATTTATCAGAAACTATACATCAACCTAGGGAGAATTTAATTTATCTCTATGTAGGATGGAAAGTGAAAAGACCACCTTCACCATCTTCCCACATAATAACCAATATTCAAATTTGTGGTTCCAGCGCTGCATTTCAAACCTAGACTTCAGGAAATGAGTGTGTATGTCAGAGTTCTGTCAATGTCTTTAAGATTTGAAGACGAAAACACAACTTGTAGGTTGTTTGTTTATTTCCTGTCTAATTTTTCCTTTCTCACCTAAAAGCATTTCTTTATGTGTCCTTTTTCATTTTATAGCCATTTTTATTTGAAACTCAATTGCCATTTATTCCCTTTGTTTTTCTTCCTTCATTACAAGTTGTAGATGCATACAAATGCATAGCTCTAGAATCACATTTTTATGAATCTTTACATTAATCAGCAATTTTGTTCCATGTTAGAGAAGAAAAAGTCAGATGTAAATACTTTCATTGTGATGACTTTCTGAACAAACTAGAGAGAACAAGATAAAAACTCATGCAATATCTCTGAGGCTGTGTTTTTGTAGACTAATGCTTAACCAGGAGATTGCAATGAATTTTACAAAGACAATGGGCTGTCTGAAAAAGATGTATGGGCAAAAAGCACTGGACTTTAAGTTTAGGGAAACAAATTTTATTTCTACTTACACTAGTTGTGATCTTGGCTAAGTTACTTTACTACCCTGAGTCTGTACCATATCATATGTAAGGATGCAGTTGGAGGCATAAAACTTTAAAATATTTACAATGTTAAAAGTATAATACTCTGGTTTAATATCTCCTTAATATAAGTTAAACCACATAGTGTCTTGCATATTCGAGGGGAAAGAAATAGAAATTGAATGTCAATTTTTGCTGTACATTGGTTGTTTTATCCTCATGGTCAAATAAATAATAGAGAAGAATATCTTATAACTTGTTCAAGGGTAGAGCTAGTGAATTGAGGGAAAGACATTCAAAACCAGGAATTGGTTCCCACCAGTATATTTCTGTTTCCAATAGAAAGTCAATATATTTTATATATTTGTATGTGTAACATGGATGTGTTTTGTACTCAGAAATTAATAGTCAAGCCAGTCGTGATGGTTCATGTCTGCAATCCCAGCTACTTGGGTGTTTAATATGAGGATGACTGTGGTCTGAAGGCCAATTGTAGTGAAAAGTTAGTGACACCATTTCTCAACATCTAAGGTGGAAGTGCTAATGTACTTCTGTAATTCCAGGTGTGCAAGAGGTAAATATCAGGAAGATCACAGTGGTTCAAGAACAGCCAAGATCAAAAAGTGAGACTCTGTCTGAAAAAAAAATTAAGGAAAAAAATCTCTGGAGTAATAACTTTAAGAGAATTTAGCAATAGAAATTACACAATGTTCTTATATTACAGTTGCACAGCAGAAGACCTCCTTTATCATACTACAATTTTTTTGAAATTTTGATAAATTGCTTACAGTTCATTAGGATCAAGAAACTGGGTACAGATTATGCCTACCTTCTAAGAAAAATAACATTTTTGTGTTCCAAGGGAAAAGAAATTCATTGTAATTCTAAATGTGAGGTATTACATGAAGGAAGGGACCATTTCTTCAGACATGTTTGTGATTAAGTTATTCTATTTTCATTGTGCTATCTCTTTTCTCAGTACTCTGAACCTTGTCAGGAAATTCCTTTGGGGCTCATGTCCCATGTCCTGAAGCACTTAACATTCCTAACCTGCTTTCTCAGCACTGTCTTTTCTTTTCCTGTTTTAGTAGTGCCAGTGAATTTGACCTTTGTTCTATGAAGAATGCACTTCAAAATACAGCAAGGAAAATTATGGTGACTTGTCACCTTTTATACATTGAAAAAAGAACATTTTTTAAAACATTGTGAGCTAGCATACAATTGAACAAAATATATGGGTACATTTATAGCACATTTACCCACATGCTTCCAAGAAGGTATATTTACAGATTAATTTACTGTCTGTCTTATGCATTCTTTACCCAACAGACATATAGCATTAATTTGCATTTGTATTGTTGTATATATCTTCAAGTCATCGTTACTACTATTGAGAAGGCAAAAGCAATTAAGCAAATAATGGTGTTGCTGTGTACTATTAACATTCTTTGTTTATTCTTCAAAACAGACAATGTAAGCATTTCATGTATGTATTGAAATCTCCTAATTGAAAATATTATTAGCATTTTTATAAGAAATATAAAAATGTTTATTCGAAATATCCAAAGAAAGTACACTCAACCTATTTATATGTAACAAAGTTTCTGGCCATGTATCTTCTTCTTCATCTACTCAATCAAAGCAGAGCATAAAAAATCCACAAAAAATTTAAAGAGAAACATAATTAAGTGACAGCATTTACCAGTTTTATTTTATTATATAAGATTAAAATTCAAATGTGTTGTTTGTACTAAGTACTAAATGAATTTATATGCATTGTACTGTGTATTTATTCTAAAGTAGAACTTATAAAAGCTCATCTACAAATAAAGACATTAATATTTAAATTCATTCAATACACTTATTGTACCTTTATTAATGCTGAACACTGAGGTAGATGTAGATACAAAGTGAATAAATCAGAGCTGGGTCTTCGAGGCAATGCACAAGTAAATGGGCAATGAATAGAAACAGGAGCAAGTACAGGATGCTATGGGAACACACAGGAGGACACTAAGGATCTCTTTGGGGCATAATGGAGAATGCTAAGGGGTTTTAGCTAGAACCTGGAGGTTGAGGAAAAAACTCACCAAGTTAAGAGGAATTACATTGGGTGGAAAAACACTCTGAGGCTCTAAGAGATTCTCTATATGCATATCAACTCCTGTTTCAGGCTAGATTCTCTATATGCATATCAACTCCTGTTTCAGGCTAGAGTTAATAAATTAAAAAATGAAATGTACATTCAAAAGTATAACCAACACTTCATTTAATATTTGGGTGGCATGGTGTTGGTATGACTTAAAGTGACCAACGCTAATCATGGCTTTTAACTTTGACTCCATGCCCACCCAGTTCCCTGACATTTCCCAGTCTACCTTATTTATGACTCCTCAGCAATATCTACATAAAACTTTAGTTGTTGAATAAGACTACATAAAACTTTATTTAAAATATGAGATTCAAAATTTCCATATGAGAAAAATTAATGGTCTTAGTAAGTTTTCTTACTTACTGGAAAAAATAGTAATTAACTAAGTTGGTGAATTATTCTCCTATCTTAATAGTACATTATATTGAACAAGCTTGATTATGTAGTAATCAGCCAATATGATTGCCATAATTACAATACAAAATGCTTGATTATTCAGTTTAATTTGGTAGTGTCAAAATGACAGCTATGAAATGAAAATTAGATACAAAAATAAAAGAAGATACCAAGTATGTTTCAGTTTAATTTTTTAAATTAAATTTCAATAAAGAACATATATACAAAGGACCAGGGTGAAGAAATAAGATTAATAAGCAATAATTATCCAAAAATGTAAAGGTTATTTCACTTTGTTTCAAATGGTAGACTATTTGTGAAATCAAGTTTTCTCTCCCTACAAAAGACCCAATAATATAATATTATAATTTACATCAGTTTAACAATTTTGGAATAAAATGGGAAATTTTTACGAGTCTCTAAACATAATTTATTTTCCTCTTTTGAGAAAAAAGTTTTCTGTTATAAGTAAGTTTTATGAGGAAAAAAATCATAATTGACAGTTAAGCCAGCCATTTCATTAGAAATCATTTCTTATTGCATGTCTATTATACTATACACACATTTTGATTAAAAAGATGGCAGCAGGTAATTGGTTATAGTGACCCTGCAAAGGTACTGAGCACTAAAACAAAACAAAACAAAAGCAGTATTCAGCAACATATGCAAGTAGAATTGAACACCAACTATTCAGTCAACAGAAAAGATACCAAATGGAGAAAAAAAAAACCAACAAATTACTAATCTCAAAAGCAATGAGGTAAGCTATGTATCAAATAAAGAAGAGTATTAATTTGACATCATGTTGAATAGAAGATAACATTACAATAGCTATTAGTGAGTGGAAGAAGAAGAATGGAAAGTCACTAGTCTTCCAATTACCTGACTAAGCACCTAGAATTTTCTAACTTTCATTTTGGTCTCCTTGTATTTATTGATGGATTGATTTTTTTAAAATGAGTTTTATATTTTTGCTTTCATATGGAGCAGAATTATAAAAGAACAATTCATTACAATTGCTGAAAAAGAGGTTGCTAGAAACAAAGGGCCTACCTTTGGTCATCAAAAGTTCTTAACATTGAGGCTATCTCTTGTCACCTTCATTTTGTACTATGAGAAATACTTAGTGAGTGTATTAGTTCATTTTGCATTACCATAATGAAAAACCCGAGGTTTGGTTACTTATAGAGAAAAGAGGTTTACTTAGCTCAATGTTTTGGAATCTCAAAATTCAAACAGCATTGCACTAGCTCTGGTGAGGGCCCTCTTGCTTATATTACTCATGGCAAATGTCATCAAAATGGCAGAAGCATTGCAAAACAGGAAGCCAGAGAACTACTGGAGTCCCATGAGATGTATGTCAACCCCTTTCAAGGGTCTGATAACTAGGATCCACCTCCCCTTAACTTTGCCATACTGGAGACCAACCTTCCAACACATAAACTTTGAAGACAAAATACATCAAAACCAAAGCAGTGGGTCACAGTTAATGTGGTCAGTAGGAAATGAGGAAAATTATAGTTCTGAGCTGTATATACAATATATGTGAAGATTAAAGATTGAATAGTCTTGCCTTAGAATATACAGAATAAAACTTGAATCTTGATCCCTATTAATGAGATTTTCTTAATATCTGCTAACTTATAAATATTATTTTTTTGGTTTAGAAATACTATCACTTCATTGTACAGTAAATGGATGTGAAATAAATAAAAATTGATGTCTAGTGACATATCTACAGTGTTTTGATTTGTTTAGAAAGTAGATAATAAACATACAGTTTATGTGAAATATTTATTGACATTCACCATTTACTATGGCAGCCTGGTGGTGGTACTGAACACATAAAGACCAGAAATTGCTGCAAACCTCAACATCTACTTCAGATGTTGGGAGTTATTTTAACAACTCAGACAATTTTTGCATTTATACTTGCAATTTACTTTGTGAAGTTTAATTTTGCATTTAGATCAAATTGCTTGCTCTCAGTTCCAAGATTCCTTGTGCCTATGCTATATGTGAAGCAAAGCTGTGATGATGAGCCCATTCACAAAAGGAGAATTTCAACAATACTTGAATAACACAAATTTCACCTTAGTGTCATCAGACATTTTGAGTAGAACATCAAGAAACTTAATTCTAATAAATGTGGTATGGTTTCATCCAGTCCGTATAATCTATGGAAAGGTTTAAGAAATTTATTCTGTCCAAGGTGAAATATTCTGAGGTTATTTTGAATCCTAACTTGGTGCAAACTTGGTGATAAAAATTGAAGATGATTTTGTGATGTGACAGTGTGAGTATAATTTTTGGTATGAGTAGTATGAAGACAAAAACAGATTCTTAATAAGAAGATCTAAGAAATTAGATGCAAATGCTTTCAAATTTGGTTGTAAAGTACACCAAATTTCTAATAATTGAAATAGAAAATGGAGTGTCAAAATATAAAACTATTTTCATATGTACATAGTGGATTTAACTTTTTTGTAATGAAGCTAATCTTGAATTAAAAGAATATGCCAGTTTCCCAGTGTATGCTTTCTGATTTACCTTCACTTTATCAATTGATTTTAAACATATGTGAATGTTTGAAGTCTACTTTACAAAGCAACCTACATGTACAATTAATTTTAACTTTTCATATGTAAGTTTTCTAAATTTTGTTTTCATCTTGTTTAGAATTTCTTGCAAATCTTTGATCAAAGAATTTTAAAAAATGGATCATAAATGACCTAAGCTGTTAAAGCTTGTATTGAATCAAAACTTTTATTAAAACATCAAACAGGAAAACATTAAAATGAATCCCACAAAAACAAGAGAGAAATTGAACTAATTAGATGATGACAGCTTACACTGTGTTTAAGATTTAATTTTGTAATTGCAGCTTAAAATATTTCCATTTGTAGAAATCTCTTTTGATTGCCTTCCTATTTTTAATTTGATAAATTTATATTTCATAAAGGAAACGAATGAGATTAAGAAACCCTACAATTTCAATGTACCTGAGTTTGGCAAACCACTCAAAATAAATACAACAAGAGGCATTTGATCATTTTACTTTGCAAAAAATATGTGTCTAAGAAAGATACTCATTGAAGCAAAATAGAGAGCACATGAAATTACACAGGCTAAAATATTTATACATCAATTTAAAAGATCCAAAACTTAAGAACCAAGAAGAACTTTCATTTTACAGAATTTGCTCTGATCTTGTTAGGTAGCTCAACATCTATGGAAAAGTAAAATATAATCTTAATAAATTAAAACATAATCTTAAAAGAATATAATTTATTTGTCAATTAACATATAATATCCAGAAAGGAGTCATTTGGAAATGTCAATTTTGTTAAAGATGCCTCGTCTCAAGTTTAGATGATAAGAAATTTGGTCACTGTGCTTTGAACAAATTGCTCATGTAGAAATCTGGGACACATCAACATTTCTACCAGCACCAATGTGCACAATACTGGTGGATGTTTTAGCAGGAAGTATTAAAAAAAAAACACAGGACTTTAAAATTACATACAGTATTTAAATTACATATAAGAAGAAAAATGCACAAATTATAACCATACAGTCAATGAATTTTGACAAAGTGAATATATCTGTGTTATCAGCACACAGACATTACAAAGAACATAACCAACATTCAAGTAGAATCCTTGCTTCCCCCATCA
Organism: Castor canadensis; assembly: GCF_047511655.1. Classification (NCBI taxonomy): domain Eukaryota; kingdom Metazoa; phylum Chordata; class Mammalia; order Rodentia; family Castoridae; genus Castor; species Castor canadensis. Next base: position 128,924,393 of record NC_133393.1, on the reverse strand, counting down.
GCCACTCCAGTCCCTATCCAGGGTACCATAGAAACACAACTTTGATGCATTTTGTCATGTGCATGTTTTTTAACTTTTTTTAGATAGAATCCCTTTTTGTGTCTGAATTATTCCATTCAATATTCTTTTCATGCAATTAATTTTCATTTTTCTGAAAACTGGTAGTTTTTAGTATTGCCATTCTTGTATGACATTCAACTATACAAATAAAGTACATTTAATTTATCCATACTGCTCTTGATGGACTTTCAAGCTTTTTCCAGTTTGGGGCTATTGTATGTAATATTTATATTAACCTTCTTGCATTAGCATTTCAAGAATTCATGCATATTACTAATGTAGATTTTCAAAACCAAACAGCCATTAACCCCCAAACTCCTGTTGTTTATAGATATTATCACCAAGGGGTTTTCCATATAATAGGTAAACAACTGGTCTGGCATTGAACCTATGAATTTGATATTGATAATTAACACCTCCAGGCCAGGGACAGAAATACCACATCAGCCTAGCTAAAAACTGAGTCAGTCACAACACAAAAATTAAATAAAGGGAACCACCAACTAGCTAATCAAGAACATAGTTGTACAGAAGAAGAAGGGAAGGAAACTACACTTGTCAGAAAAACAATACATTAGAAAATTTAATGGGAAATGAAGACAGATACCCAGTTCTTGACCCCAACAAAACAATGATAAATATCATAAATGAGACCAGGGACACCCACAAAAAAAATCCCTGAGAGAACAAATCATGGAAGAGATCACTGAAAAACTGATGGAGAAGACACTGGACATGGATAACCAGAAATTACAAGATGCACTCAAGAAATTTTAGGACAGCACAAATAAACAACTTGAGAAGACACAGAAACAACTAAATGAACTCAAAGAGAACTTCAACAAACACCAAAGTGAAACAAAGGACACTATAAAAAAAAGATTTATGAAATAAATAAGACAACACAAAATATAAAACAGGACTTGAACAAAGATATGGAAAACCTCAGTAAAAAGCATTAAGCAGAAATCTGGAAATAAAAAGTTCCTTTAGTCAAACAAAAAATACAGTGGAAGGCCACTCCTACAGACTAGAACAAGTGGAGGACAGAATCTCAGAGCTCAAAGATACAATAGAAATTAAAGAAAAAAAACAGAAGAATGTTTAGTCAAACAACTCAAGAGCTGTGACAGGAACAAGAACTCATTGACTCCATCAAAAGACCAAGCCTGAGAATCATGGGCATTGAAGAAGGAGAAGAGGTTCAAGCCAAAGGGGTAGGACATGTAATATACTCAATAAAATAATAACAGAAAACTTCCCAAATCTTGAGAAAGAGTTACCCATTTGGGTACAGGAAGCCTCCAGGACACCAAACAACTTAGCCAAAATAGAACCGCTCCACAGCATATTTTCATCAAAACAACCAGCACAGAAAACAGAGAAAGAATATTGAAGGCTGTTAGAGAGAAAAAAGCAAATAACATAAAGGTAAACCCATCAAAATAACAACAAATTTCTCAACAGAAACCTTAAAAACAAGAAGAGCATGGAAAGAGATATTTCAGGCACTGAATGAAAATAATTTCAGCCCTAGGATACTCTATCCAAAAAACTATCATTCAAAATTGATGGAGGAATGAAAGTCTTCCACAATAAACAAAAACTAAAACAATATGTGACCACCAAGCCACTGCTACAGAAGATTCTACAAGGAATTCTGCAAACAGAAGATGAAAGCAAATGAAACCACAAAAGAATGGGAAGTATTAAACTACAGGAGAAGAAAACACAAGTAATCAGAGGGTAGCATTGATTCAGCTACACTCAATTACACTCAAATCCCTAAACAAAAAGGACAACTAAATGACTAGAATCACCACATGCCTATCAATATTAACACTGAATGTCAATGGACTCAACTCCTCCATCAAAAGGCACCATTTGGAAAATTGGATTAAAAAGGAAGATCCAACAATCTGTTATTTACAAGAGACCCATCTCATTGACAGAAACAAGCACTGGCTTAGGGTGAAATGCTGGAAGATTTACCAAGCTAATGGCCCACAAAAACAGGCAGAAGTAGCAATACTTATATCAGACAAAGTAGACTTCAAACTTACAAGATCACATGAGACAAAGAGGGTCACTTCCTACTAATAGAAGGGATGATACATCACAAAAAAATAACAATTATCAACCTATATGCACCCAATGTCAGTGTATTCAATTTCATCAAACATACACTAAAGGACTTAACAGCATATATAGACTCCAACACAGTGGTAGTGGAAGACTTTAATACTCCTCTATCACCAATAGATAGGTCATCCAGACAAAAAATCAACAAATAAATCCTAGACCTAAAATGACACCATAGATCAAATGGACCTAACTAATGTCTACAGATATTTCATCTAGCAACAGCACAATATACATTCTCCATAGTAGCCCATGGAACTTTCTCTAAAATAGATCATATCTTAGGGCACAAAGCAAGCCTCAACAAATATAAGAAAATTGAAATAACCCCCTGCATTCTATCTGATCACAATGAAAAAAAAATCTAAGACTCAACAACAAAAAGAGCAGAAAATACACAAACAATTAGATGCTGAACAACACATTGCACAATGATCAGTGGATCATAGAAGAAATAAGAGAGGAAATGAAACAATTTCCTGGAATTTAATGAAAATGAAAACACCACCCATCAGACAAAAAGATCTCAAAATATACAACCTATTGCACCATCTCAAACTCTTAGAAAAACAAGAACAAGCAAAATCTAAAACAAGAAGAAGGAGAGAAATAATAAAAAATAAGGGCCAAAATTAATAAAAGAGACCAAAAAACCATACAAGGAATAACCAAAACAAAAAGCTGGTTCATTGAAAAAATAAACAAGATTGACAAGCCCCTGACAAATCCAATGAAAATGAGTTGGGAAAAGACCCAAATTAGTAAAAATCAGAAACAAAAAAGGAGCAGGGAATCATCCAGGACAATTTTGAGAATCTATATTTCAATTAATTGGAAAGTCTTGAAGAAATGGACATATTTCTAGATATTTATGAACATCCAAAACTAAACCAAGAGGATATTAGTTACCTAAACAGATCTATAACATGTAATGAAATTAAAGCAAAAGCAGTTGTCTCCCAAAAAAGAAAAGTCCAGGACCTGACAGATTCTCCTCTGAATTCTACCAGACCTTTAGTGAAGAAATAATAATGACAGTCCTTGAACTTCTCCACAAAATAGAAAGGGGTGTAACACTGCCTAACTTAGTCTATGAAGCCAGTATTACACTCATCCCAACACCACCCAAGGACACATCCAAAAAAGAGAACTATAGGCCAAACTCCTTAATAAATATTGATGTAAAAATCCTCAATAAAATAATGGCAAACTGAATCCAACAACATATCAGAAAGGTCATTCACCATGACCAAGTCAGCTTTATCCCAGGGATGCAGAGATGGTTCAATATAAGAAAATCATTAATACAGCATACTAACAGAAGCAAAAAGAAAAACCACCTGATCATCTCAATAGATGCTTAAAAAGCCTTTGATAAAATTAAACACCATTTTATGATAAAAGCTCTGAAGAAACTAGGAACATAAGAAATGTACCTCAACATAATAAATGCTATAAATGACAAACCTATAGCCAACATCATATTTAATGGGGAAAAACCGAAACAATTTTCCCTGAAGTCAAGAATGAGACAAAGGTGCTCACTCTCTTCACTCCTATGCAACATAGTCTTGGAAATACTAACCAGAGCAATAAGGCAGGAAGAAGAAATAAAAAGGAATACAAATAGGTACAGAAGAAGTCAAACTATCCCTATTCACAGATGACATGATCTTACACCTTAAAGACCTGAAAAAATCCACCCAAAAACTCCTAGCCACCATAAACAGCTTCAGCAAAGCAGCAGGATACAAAATCAACTTACAAAAATCAATAGCCTTTTTATAAACCAACAATGAACAGATTGAGAAAGAATATAGGAAAATAATTCCATTTACAATAGCCTCAAAAAAATCATATACCTAAAATAAATTTAACAAAGTGTGTAAATAACCTCTACAAGGGAGAACTACAAACTATTGAAAAAAGAGATGGAAGAAGACTACGGAAGGTGGAAAGATCCCCCATGCTAATGGATTGGCAGAATCAACATAGTAAAAATGACAATACTACCAAAAGCAATCTACATGTTCAACACTATTCCCATCAAAATCTCAATGACTTTCATCACAGAAATTGAAAAATCTACCCTAAAGTTGATTTGGAAACACAAAAGACTATGAATAGCCAAAGCAATACTGAGCAAAAAGAGCAACGCTGGAGGCATCACAATACTGACTTCAAACTATACTAGAGAGCCATAGTAATAAAAACAGCATGTACTGGCACAAAAACATACATGAAGACCAGTGGAACAGAGTAGAGGATCCGGATATGAATCCACACAGCTACACCCACCTTATTTTTGACAAAGGTGCCAAAAACATACGATGGAGAAAACCTCTTCAACAAATGTTTCTAGGAAAAGTGGTTATCTGCCTCCAGAAAACTGAAACTAGATCCATGCCTGTCACCCTGTACTTGTATCAGCTCAAAGTGCATTAAGGACCTTAATATCAGATCAGAAACCTTGAAGTTAGTACAGGAAATAGCAGGGAATACTCTGGAAGTGATAGGTATAGGCAAGGACTTTCTCAGTAGAACTCAAGTGGCTCAGCAACTAAGAGAACAGTCTGGCAAATGGGACTACATGAAATTAAAAAGCTTCTGCACAATAAAAGAAATGGTCTCTAAGTTGAAGAGACCACCCGCAGAATGTGAGAAAATCTTTGCTAGTTATATATCAGGCAAAGGACTGATAACCAGAGTATACAGAGAGCTCAAAAAATTAAACTACTCCAAAATCAATGAACCAATAAAGAAATGGGCAACAGAACTAAGTAGAACTCTTTCAAAATAAAATGTCCAAATGGCCAAAAACATAGGAAAAAAATGCTCACCATCCCTAGACATAAAGGAAACACAAATCAAAACCACACTAAGCTTCTACCTCATTCCTGTTATAATTGCTACTATCAAGCACATCAACAACAAATGTTAGCAAGGATGAGTGGGGGAAAAAGGAACCCTCATATACTGCTGGTGGTAATATAAGCTAGTATAACCACTATGGAAAACAATATGGGGGCCTCTTAAAAAAATAAAAGCAGATCTGGCATATGATCCAGCAATCCCACTCCTAGGGAAATACATGAAGGAATGTAACTCAGGTTACTACAAAGGCATCTGCACACACATGTTTAATGCAGCAGTATTCACAATAGCCAAGCTATCAAAATAGCCAAGATGCCTCACTACCAATGAATGGATTAAGAAAATGTAGTATTTATATACAGTGGAATTTGTATGTAAAGAAAGAAGAATGAAATTGTATCATTCTCAGGTAAATGGATGGAATCTTAAGTAAACTTAGTCAGGCTTAGAAAACCAAAAACCACATGTTCTCTCTTATGTGTGTATTATAAAGCTAAAACAAATGAAGTAATATTACTGGACATGGGTAATGAACTAAGTGGAAGCCACTCATGAGAGGAATAGGGAAAGGGAAGGAAACCTAAAAGTTGAATGTGGCTAATGTGCTCACTGTAGAGGAGTGAATAAAGTAATCTTAACCTGACAAAGGTCATCATGGGAAGGAGACTAAGAAGTAGTGAAGAGGTCTCATAGAGATGAATCAATGTGGGTTGTAATACACATGTGTATGGAAAAAATACAAAGAATCTCCCTGTATAGCTATCTTTATCTCAAACTAGCTATGTTTTTCTTGTTATCTTTTATGTTTTTCTTCAACAAAATCAGAGAACGAGATGGTGGCACAGATTCTGCCTGGAGGTGGGGCGGGGGGTGGCAAATATTGTATAAACATGTAAGTAAATGTAAAAATGATAAAACAAAATTAAAAAAAATATAATGAAAATTATTAAGGAACCACCAAAAGTTGATTAACTATAGGGATAATTCAAAGTAATATTGTTTAATCATTTTATATTCCTTAATCATTGCATATATAATGTTATTCTTTTTCTTAATTTTAGTAAATTAACTTCATCCTTTATATCATTGAATAAATTTCAGATAAGCTCAGATATAGCTAGCCATTCTAATGTAAATACAAGTTAAGAAATAAAAGAGTATTACATAAAGTGTTTCCTGATGCAGGAACAAAATGATGAAGTGATAAACTTCTAATAAAACAACTCAAATAGATTTCAGGTCTGACACATAATAAAAGTAGCATCAACAGTAGCATTCAATCCTATTGGGGAGTTAAAATCTATGTGCTGCATTTGTTTTTACATCCTATGCATTCATTAACTTATCTTTTCCCCAGGAAAAAACCATATTTAGAGAGGTTAAATGTTTAACATGATGTTACACAGTAGGTAAGTAGGAAATCCAGAATGGAACACAAGACTATCCAAATGTCCATCCTCACAAACACTCTGTTAGCTCTCACTAGACTCAATAGGGATTTTTAAGAAAATGTAATAGAAGGAATACAATCTACTTAATAGCATGTTTTTCCTTCTTCTGAATAATCTTAAACTTTATAAAGTACCTGTCATGCACAGAGATGGCTGTAAACTCATTACCCTAGATTACAATGGCAAATTCTTCGTGCCTACAGAGGTGATCAGGTGTGCAGAATTCCTTATTGAGCTGTAAAAAAAATCCCAATGTTATTCCACAATGTGCATTTGGCTTTCCTGGCCTTACAAGAAAGCATCTGTATCACTCAGTTCTCTACAAAGTAGCTCTCATTGCTATTCCTATAGCACATTGTTCACTGCCTTCTCCTCACCACCCACATCAAGGTCAAATATCTCTCTAACCCACTGCTGTGCTTTTGCTACTGCCTACTTCATTTCACTCATTCCTCCTACCTGTTTTTCTAATGTCTCCTTTCATTTTAAACATTACAGTTTCCACCTACCTGCACAAAGATTTGAAGATTCGCTTAGAGAATTCTAGCTACTCATATATAAATAGACAAAATTTCCCAGGCAAACTTTCTCTAAAAAATGGGACATTTGCTTTTCCAATCAAATGCAGGCCCAATATTCTATAGATATGCCTCTAAATGCAAGTATTAAATGAGTTATTCCTGATGAGGCTTGCCAACAGATTACAAAATGCCTCTTCATATGACTTAATGTAATCAAGATACTTCATGCTTTATAATTAGGAATGATAATTATGTTATCATACCTTTATATTAGAAGGTTTCATGCTATGTTTTATTTCATTGTTTTCTTATTAGGTAGCAAATAAGAAAGTTTGAATTTTACCCATTGTCATAATTATTTTCAAATTTTAAAAGATGTTTGAATAAAAATTAAAAGACATATAAAATGTACTTCATAATTTGGTAAATTCACTCATTACTTCAATTAACACATATCACATGGCACCCACAATGTACTGGACAATATGGTTCATGCAAGGAATACAGTGGTGTCCAAGACATGGAAAGTCCAAGATTTTATGAAGCCTATGGTCTAGCAATGCAGATAGTACAAAAGGTAACAAAAAACAAACTAAATATATCTCAAAGGTATAATTGTTTTTAGTAAACAATCAGTGATTCAAGGAGAAAAATAAAAAGCAAGAGATAAGACATAAGAGGGGTAAGATCAGGAACAAATCTTTTGATAATTTGATGTGTCATTCTTGACATTTTAGATATTTGTAAAGGCCTACAAAATCACTGGGATATCAAGATGATCCTCCCAATGTGTTCCACCAGTATTTAAATATGCATCCCCTCCCCCATCTGCTGTTTTAGTTTGAGGACTGTACTTCAGCCTCTCAACACTGGAATGAGAGCTAGGAGAGTTGGAAATCAGCTCCAAACCTTCCATCCTCATCTAATGTACATCAACAAATTGTTACAAGGTAAAAAGACAGAACTAGGCATCCATAAAATAAGGAACTGAGACTACCACTATTTTATATGGGGTCCACAGACTCCTAAGAAGTCTAGGGGAAAACTTAATAAAGGTTGCAAACATAGTTGAGAAAGATTCTTTATTTATTTTTGTAAAATAGTCTAACCAAAATTTAACATTTTCTTCAATTGTGATCAAACTTCAAACATACCAGCAATATCCCTAGAATTTTTATCAAAAGAAGTCACAGATATTTTTGAATTTCAATACAGCTGTTACAGATACCTGGAGCTATCATTTACTCCTACCACTATTGGAGAATTACAGTAATTATTAGCTCCAAAGCAAGAACTTGCTATTAAATGTATTGATAAAAAGGCACAAGTACCATTTATACCTAATTTGTTTCCCATTAACTTTTGTTTTACTTTGTGAACTAAAAGAATACAATGTATAAGAGAGAATAGCTACATGAAATTAAAATATATAAATATACAATGGAATATGCAAATTCTATTCTCAAATTTTAGTTGGAGGGACTCTGCAGGAAGTTATACTTGAACTGATGGCCAGAGTGTGGAGCAGTGAGTCATATGAAAAGTGAGGAAGTTGCCTCCAGGGCAAGGGACATCCTAGACAAGAGTCTTCAAAAAGGAAAGAACTTGGTAACCATTTAGGAGAGTATGGAAATAAACGATGACTATGGTAATGGGTAGAGTTGCATAATTGTTTCCATATTTGCTAAACTGCAGGAATAGAGTGGCACAATTGGTAGACAGATGAATTCTAATTATTGTTGGATTTCTGCCATGAGTGTTTGACAAACCAGAACAGTGGTAAGCCTATAATCCAGAGGTTGATAATAACCATCATCATAGATATTAAGCAATAGGAGAAGTATGAATAGTTAAAGTGAAGACATGGAGGAAGAACAGTGATAGGATTGTAGGAATAATGGGTTTGTAGATTCTATGACATCCAAGAATTGCTAGAGAAGAATATTGTAAGAAATACATAAGAATCCTATTGTAGTAGTACCAGTAAGATAAAACAAGCATGGAGACACCGAGAAGTATGTGTTTAAGATGTTTTAGTATTAAAATTGCTAAGATACTGGAAATTACCTCACTGGTAAGGTATTTCCTTTCCTGGGAGTAAAGTATTCACTGCTTTATTCCCAGCCCTTGTCATTTTTTTCTGTCATACAGAAGATACTACACAAATATTAAAAACTTAATGGTTAATTGCATATATGTTGCAGATTTAGGATGCCTACTAGTTTTCTCAATTGATGCAATTTTTAAAATAAGGAAGAGAGGGTGGGAAAATTTGTGGTTATTTCTTAAGCATTAATATGAAATTATAAATATTAATATCTTCACTAGCAACAACAATGTGTAGTGAGCATCTATTCCAGTAGAAATAACATGATAGGTGTTAGGAAAAATGCCACACAAAGAAAACTCATGAGAAAACTCACGTCCAAGGGCAGGGTTTAATGGCAGGTAGGAGGTAGTGCAGGAAGAGGAAAGGACAAAAGGGAAGGGGTTCAGGCCAGGCATGGCCTTTTATAGAAGAGGGAGGGTAAGGGGTTGTGCATACGCCGGGGGTCCCTGATGGAGGTGGAGCTTGAGTAGAGTTGTTTTTGGGAGCATGGGAACCCTTGTTAAGGGGGAGGGAATGGCTCCATTTTCCATGAGGTGCCGCTGATTTATAAAATGGTGGCATTATTGTTCTATCATTCCCCCATTTTTCTTTAATAATAATGAAGGTAGGGGCTGAGGATCAGGAATTAGGGAGAAGCATAAGTCTCTTTAACTGCTTCCTGCTGTCAAGGGGCGTTGTGTAGGGCAGGATCCTCAGGCTCCTGTGGCGTCCTGGATGTGGCCTTCACAGGAGTTTTCCAGGCGGTTTTGGAGAAGTTGGTATCCCTGGAGGTACAACTGGTTAAACTTTTGGTTAGCAATAGCAGACATACAGTCTAAAAGAAATCCTTGTATTGTTCTTATGATACAAGGGAGGAAGCTTAAGAAAAGGAGAGCAAGAAATACAAGCATTAGGATGGGCATTGGCCAGGAGAACCACTGAGAAATGTTGTTCCCTAGAGGATTCCAAGAGTCCTCCAATTCCCTTCTCCATTTTTCTAATTGTTCTTGGAGTTGCCTAATTTTATTTTTTACTACTCCCGACTGGTTAACATAGAAGCAGCACTCTTCTTTTAAAAATAGGCAGAGACCACCCTTTTCTGCAGTGAGCAGGTCAAGGCCTCGTCAGTTTTGGAGTACAACTGAGGCTAGGGAGTTAAGTTGTTTTTGTAGGGTTAGGATAGATTCGGCTACCATTTGAAGATCAACTATCAATCAGTTAGAGAGTTTTTGTAGTAGTGGATAGAAGTCCCTATTCCTGCAGCCCCCGTTCCCATGGCAGCTGTTATTCCCAGGGTGGCTAACAAGGGAATGGCCTGGATTGCCCGTTTTGATTGAAGATGTGTGGTGAGGAGGATGGGTAGGTCCCAATTTTCTGTAATAATGTCCATGTCAGGGACCAAAAATACCAGAGTGCAGATGCCCTTCCAGGCTTGGGGTAAACGGGGTATACACTCTGACCACATAAAAAGAGAGTCCCAGGAATGGGGGGGCAACAGATATTGTTCCTGGTTTTGTTGGCCGCCCTAGTAGTGTGACATTTTTTTTGTCACCAGGGAACCTACCTCAACTATCCCTAAGGAACTCTGTAGGCAGAGAGGGGCTGGCTGGAAGAGGGGAACTGGGGAAAGGGTGGAGGCAGTGGGCCTTTTGGTGAAGGAACAGTTTAAGGTAAGAGGTGTGGAAATATTTATGGGGCTGGCGATGACCTGAGAAGGGCTAGTTCACTGACACATCCAACAACCACAGGCTAGAGTAGGATTAGTGTGGTTGAGTAGTTGATGAGTGGGATTTATGACCTGGAGGAGAAGGGTTTCAGAAAGGGACAGTGTTTGTAAAGGAATTTTGAGAGGCTTTCTGGTGGGAAAGAATAGGTTGTCAAGAACCTGAGATACCTGGGTGCAGAAGACCTTCTTGTAGGCCTGAGCCTGGACTCCTCCTCCATCAGACATACCATAATGTGTGAGCTCAGTCTAGCACACTTGTTGCCCATGATTCCCAAAGCAAGTATAGCCCGCATTGCTGCCTTTACTCCTTGCAGTCCAGCGCGGTTTGCCCCACATTGTACATGGGGTAGCTGTATCGTAGCAAGCCCTGTGCTGGTATGAATATGATGAGGTGCACGGGCAGGGGGGGAAGTTTGGGGCTCACAAGGGTGCAGGTCATAAGAAAGAAGAGAGCACAAAGAGTAAGGCACACAGGGTGAGGTATTCAACACAGAGAGCTGTGCAATGGGTCCATCTCCACTCAGGGGGAGAAGTTACCCACAGGCCAATACTGAGGAAGGAAGCGACAAGGGCAAGAATTACCCACAGGAAGGGATGGAGTGGAAGCATAGGTGGAGTGGTTTACAGTAAAGCAAAGAGTATGTTGGAAAATGAGTAGATTTCTTCAGGAGTAAAGTCTGAGCGAGTACCTTGGAAATGTAGGTAGGCTATCCAATCTATGAAGTAAGGGAAATGAAGGTATGAAAAAGGAGGAAGGCTGATTATACTGGGGGGTGGGAAATCTAAAACCTCAGAGCAGAGTGTATATAGGAAAGAGTAAAAGCATGGGCAGGAACTGACAGGAAAGAATGGGAGGGGGAAGTATACAGAGTGAGTAGGTGAGATGCCAGGTCCCCAGGCATAGGGCTCCTGCCTATGCCCCGGGAGTCTCCTTGAGTGTGTCTCTGTCTTCTGGGATCTTGGGAAGGCAGGAGATCTTTATTTTTGTTGGTCCTGTAAGAAGAGATTGGTAGGTCTTTTGTGGGGCTGCCAATTTTAGATTTTGAACATGTATCCAGGAGGGAAATCCTGCTAGCTTAGCAGCCATGGGTGTGGTGAGGATGACCTTAAATGGGCCTCTCCACTTTTCCTGCAGGTGACCGGGTGTGGCTGTACTTTTTAGATAAACTAGATCTCCCATTTGGAGGGTGGGGGTTATTTTGGTGGTGTCAGAGGGCTGTGGTAACTGATCATGAGCATGCGACCAAAGGAGAGAGTGAAGAAAAGTGAGGAGAGGATTGAGGAGAGTAGGGGGAATCTTAGGGGGTTCTGGCTGAACCGTGATAGGGAGGAGTGGACGGCCATAGAGGAGCTCGAAGGGGCTGAGCATGAGTGGTCTTTTAGGGAGGGCCTGGAGACAGAGAAGGACTAGGGGTAGGAGCTTTGTCCAGTCTAGGTGGAGCTCGAGGGAGAGTTTGGTGAGAGTATTTTTTAGTGTGCAATTGGCACGTTCGGCTTTACCTGAAGATTGGGGGTGATAGGGAATGTGAAACCTCCAGTGAATATTTAAGGCTATTGCCAATTTTGGGGAAATAGAGGAAACAAACTCAGGCCCGTTGTCTGACTGGATAGAGGCTGGGAGACCAAACCATGGGCTGATGTCTGTGACTAAAATTGTTGTTACTGTGGAGGCCTTCTTATTGGTCTTAGGAAAGGCCTCTACCCATCCCGTGAAGGTGTCTACCAATACCAGGAGGTACTTAATCCTCTTTACTGGAGGCATATGTGTGAAGTCCACCTGCCAATACACAGCAGGGAGACATCCCCTGGCTTAGTGGGTAAGAAAGGGAGGGGGCCTAATATTGGAGTTGGGGTTTGTGTGCTGTCAAATTGAGCAGGATTGGGTAATCTGTTTAAGGTATTGTATGTCTCCTGGAGAAAGGGAAAGGGATTGGCGGAGAAAGGTGTAAAGAGCATGAAGATCAGGATGAAAAAGTGTATGTAAATAGGAGAGAAGAGTTTTAACTTCAGAAGGGGGGAGAGAAAGTTTAGTGAGAGGAGGGGAGAAAGCTGGGGTAAGGGGGTACATGGCCAATTGGGGTGCAATTTGGAGGGCTGCTCGCTTGGCCTCTGTATCCACTTGGTTATTTCCTCTGGCAATTATGGAGGAGTCAGTCTGGTGGGCTTTGCAATGAGTAATGCCCACCTGGGAAGGAAGGTGTGAAGCCTCTAAGACCTGGACTATTAAGGCAGCATTGATAATGGGAGTTCCTCTTGTAGTGAGGAATCCCCTTTCCTTCCAGATAGTGGAGTGGGACAGTAAAGTGTGAAATGCATACTTAGAGTCAGTATAAATGTTGACAGTTTTGTCTTTTGCCAGAGTTAGAGCTCTGGCCAGGGCAGTCAGTTCTGCCTTCTGGGAAGTAGTGCCCAAAGGGAGAGGGCATGCCTCAATGATGGCAGAATCAGACACAATGGCATATCCAGCTCTTTGCTGTCTGTCCATTGTGAATGAAGGAGCTGCCATCAATGAACCAAGTGTAGTCAGCCTGAGAAAGGGTGCCCTCCTGAATGTGGTCTGGGCAGGGAAGGAGCTTTTCAAGGATCTCGGGGCAGGAGTGAACTAGGGGTGTTGAAGAGAGAGGAAGAAGAGTAGCTGGGTTAAGTGGGGGACACAAAATGAAAGTTAGAGTGGGATCCTCAACCAAGGCCACCTGGAGGGATAGGATATGAGAGGGGGGCATGGAGTAAAGTCCCTTATATGTGGGGAGTTCCAAGAGGCTATGGGGGGGAGTAAACAGTAAGGGGGGACCCAAAGTTAAGTTTTTTGCTTTCCTGGATCAAGAGAGAGGAGGCAGCCAGGGCCCTGAGGCATGGGGCCCATCCCCTGGTTGTGGGGTCTGTTTGGAGAGGTATGCTACTGGAGCAAAGGAGGGCCCTATGTTGTGTCCCAGAACTCCTAGGGCAAACTCTTGCCTCTCAGAAACATGAAGGAAGAAGGGGCGAGTGAGGTCCAGCAAGCGAAGTGTCAGGGCTTGTAATAGGGCTTGTAAGAGGGTTTTAAGATGACTTGACACAGGCTGAGAGGGGTCCAGGGGCTCTTGAATGGAACCCTTGGATGCCTCATATAGAGGTTTGGCCATTAGACTGAAGTTGGGTACCCAGGCTCTAAGATAGCCAGCCAGGCTGAGAAAGGAGAGAACTTCAGCCTTAGTGGTGGGGGCAGGGAGAGAGGCTAGCAAGGCCTTACAATCTGTGGTGATAGCCTTATGAGTAGGGGAGATAGATAGGCCCAGGTAATGTACCTGGGTGAGAGACAGTTGAGCCTTATTAGGGGACACCCAGTATCCCTTTTTTCCCAGAAAATTAAGCAGGAGGTCAGTGTGTTGTTGGCTATCCTCGAGCGAGGGGCTGCAGAGCAGGAGATCATCTACATACTGAAGGAGTTTACTTGGGGAGAGATGGAGGGTAAGGAGATCCCTAGCCAGAGCTTGGCCAAAGAGATGGGGACTGTCCCAGAAACCCTGAGGCAGAACAGTCCAGGTCAGTTGTTGGGAAGTATGAGAATCTGTATCAGTCCAGGTGAAGGCAAAGAGGTTTTGGGACTGTGGGTGAACAGGGATAATGAAGAAAGCATCTTTTAGGTCTAGGACTGTGAAATGGGTGGTGGTACCGGGGATGAGAGACAGGAGAGTGTAGGGGTTGGGTACCACCGGGTGTATAGGAGTCACTGCTATGTTGATGAAGCGGAGGTCCTGTACCAGCCAGTAAGACCTATTGGGCTTTTTTACAGGCAGAATAGGAGTGTTATAGGGGGAGTGGGTTGGGCGAAGAAGGCCCTCAGAGAGGAGGTCTGAGATGATAGGCTTTAATCCCTGTAAGTGGATTAGAGAGATGTGATATTGAGGTTGGTTTGGGAAAACAGAGGGGTCCTTGAGAGTAATAAAGATTGGCTCGTGATGGGTAGCGACTGCAGGGTTCTAGAGGTCCCACACAATAGGATCTACTAGTGTAGCAGGTAAGGGCAAGGGGTCGGGAGGGTCTTGTGGAAGCAGAGCACCCATGATGGCAAGGAGGGGCTGAGAGGATGGAGACAAGGGGTTAATGGGTCGCGGCTTAAGAGGGGGTGGGTGTAAGGTGAGAGTGGCCTGGAATTTTGACAAAATGTCCCTTCCCAAGAGTGGGGTGGGGCAATTAGGGAGGACTAGGAAGGAGTGAGTAAAAAGTGTATCTCCCAGTAGGCAGGTTAGAGGAAAAGTCATTAAGGGCTGGGTAGGAGTTCCCTCCACCCCAACTATGGAGGTTAAAGAAGGCTTGATAGGTCCCCAGAACTCTGGAAAAGCAGAAAAAGTGGCGCCAGTGTCCAGGAGGAGAGAGATAGGCCTACTGTCAATAATGGCCATTCCCCTGGGTTCCCATGAAGTTATGGTCGTCAGGCCTGGAAGTCCTGGGCTCCGTCAGTCATCAGCCACAGTCGCCAGTCCTAAAAGGTCAGTTAGGGAGGAGGGACGGTGGGGGGGCTTAGACCCTCTGCCTTGAGGGGTGGAGGGGCAGTCCATCACCCAGTGGCCCTCCTGTTTGCACTTAGGACATGGCCCTGGTGGGCGGCGTGGTTTAGCATAAGCACGGGCCCAGTGTCCCTCAAGGCCACACCAAAAACATGGGCCGGGAGGTGTTCGGGATTTTCCCTGGCCTCGGGAGTTAGAGGTCGGAGGCTTTTGTCGGAGGGCTTGTGCCAACATCTGGAACTTAGCCTTATCTCTCCTCTCCTTATCAGCCCTTTGTTGTTCTTCTCGGTAATTATAGACTTTGAAGGCCACATTTAAAATTTCAGCCTGTGGAGTCTGAGGGCCATTTTCTAGTCTTTTAAGTTTTTTTCTGATATATGGGGCTGACTGGGAGATAAAGTGGGTCATAAGGATAATTGTCCCATCCTTAGTTTCAGGGTCAACTTTTGTATGGCGTCGTAGCTCCTCTGTGAGCTGGGACAAGAAACTAGCTGGATTTCCCTCTTTTTCTCGTTGGATTTCTCTGAGCTTATCAAAATTAACAACCTTTTGGGCCGACTTTTTTAATCCCACCACTAAACAGGTAACCGTCTGATCCCTAAGCATTCTGTCACTGGTTTGGTAATTCCAATGAGGCTCCCCAGTAGGGATTGCTGTAGCTCCTACAGGATGGGTGGGGGATTCAGAGAAGGATTTGGCTGGTTTTGAGACTGGTTTAGAAGCTAGTAGGACCTGTGCAGGGGAACAGGAAGTACAGAGGGAAGGTTTGGTGCGGAGATAAGAAAAGGATTGGACATAGAGAAGTTCCTTCCATTTGCCAGTGCACTCACAGAAATTGTATAGATCCCTTAAAATATTGGGATCAAAAGTGCCATTAAGTGGCCATTTGGAGGCATTGTCCAATGGATATTGGGTCCAGGCCCGATTACAGAGAAAAATGAGCTTTTGTGGCTTAAGATCAGGTGTGAGGCGTAGGGGCCCAAGGTTGGCCAGGAGACATCCCAATGGGGAGTCTGAGGGAATTTTGGAAGTTCCAACTCCCATGGTGAGGCCTGACTTGAGGAGAGATATGGCGGGTGTCCCCGAATATCAGGCCTTCAGGAGAAGAGAGAGATGTGGAACACACCACCCAGAGGGAACATCTTCACTATGGGTGGCCACAGTCCCTAGTGGGGAACCTGGTTCCCGGGACAAAAGCGAGCTGAGAGAGGAAGAGAGAGAGAGAGAGATCACAGCTCTGCATGTGAGGAGGACTCACCAAGGGAGAGAGGACCTTGAGGGAAGATTGGCCAGTGGTGGATGGCAGTTGGAGGCACGCTGGGGAGTAGGAACTTCTCTGTGAGCTAGTGAGAGAGTGGCGCTTTCTTTTTTAGGATCAGGGGTCCTGGTAAAGCAGCTCAGATCCCAGAGGAAAGCTGGGAGAGAAAGGTCAGTGCTGGGAACTCAACCCGATCCCAGGTTTTGGCACCAAATGTTAGAAAAAACGCCACACAAAGAAAACTCACGTCCAAGGGCAGGGTTTAATGGCAGGTACGAGGTAGTGCAGGAAGAGGAAAGGACAAAAGGGAAGAGGTTCAGGCCAGGCATGGCCTTTTATAGAAGGGGGTCCCTGATGGAGGTGGAGCTTGAGTGGAGCTTGTTTTTGGGAGCACGGGAACCCTTGTTAAGGGGGAGGAAATGGCTCCATTTTCCATGAGGTGCCACTGATTTATAAAATGGAGGCATTATTGTTCTATCAATAGGTGCTAGAGAAAAAATGATTGACATATATGATTTCTCCCTTCCCAAAGTTAAGAACATGTAGGAATTTAGTTAAAATTTCTGAAGGTATACTAGAAAGAAACAATAGATTTCTCTCTAACAAGACTGAACAGAAAAAAGAAGTGCAGAAATACCTTCAGGATCTTGATTGAAAAATGCTTTGAAAGTTGAGTTCAATTTCTAGCTTGTGGAGAGTGGATTAAAGCTTATGAGAGCTGGACACAAGCAAGGTGAGATGCAGTTAATTGCTTTTACCTGTAGGCGGAGATAGGCACAGTCCCTGGCCACGAAACAGAGAAAGGCAGAACAACTGCTTCTCCTAAGTTGTGTCCAGAGAAGCAGGGACACAGTTTTCTCCTATTGCAATGTCACACCCCTCCCTGTTTGCTGCTATAAAAGACCCCTGAAGGAGGAAGAGAGGCCTTTGCCTTTTGAGACTTTACTTTGGGCTTTTGGGCTTTGGGACTTTTTGCTTTGGGGTGATTTTTGCCTTTGAATATTGAGAAGAAACTTTTACTTTGGGCTTTTTGGTGTGGGAAGCTTTTAGAAAGGACAAGAATTATTGAAGGGAAAAATTGCTGAAGGGAAAAGAATTGTTGAAGGGAAAATGCTAAAGAGGCTTTGATAGAAAGTCTGCACTGAGAACTTTAAGCTTCAGAAAGCAAAGCTAAGAAAGAACTTCATACATAGGCCTTAGGAAAGCTAAAGCTAAAAAAAAGCCAAAGAGAACATGGGACAGTGCACAGGGCAAGTCTAAGGACAGAGACCTTGAGAGTTGTATATAGGCAGTTTTTAGGCAGCTGCTGGTTTGCAAGTTTGAGCACTGAGGCTTTGAGAGAGCTAAAGAGAGATGGAACAATGCAAGCCTGGGGGCAAAAGACTTCAAGAGTAATTAAGCTGAAGATAAGTTAAGAGCAAACATGGGACAGAGCGAGCCTAAGGAAAGAGGTTTTAAGCAAGATTTTAAAGAAGACATTAGAAGCAAGTTTTTTTTTTTTTAATTCATTTATTCACATGTGCATATATTGTTTGGGTCATTTCTCTACCCTGCCCCCCTCCCTTTTTCCCCCCTCCCCCGCTCAGTTCCAAGCAGGTCCTGTTCTGCACTTATCACTAGTTTTGTTGAAGAAAAGACACAAGCATAATAAGGAAGACAAAGCATTTTTGCTACTTGAGTTAAGGATAGCTATACAGAAATATTCCTAGCATTGCTTTTGTGCACTCATGTGTTACGACCCATGTTGATTCATCTCTAACTGATCTTTACACTGGTTCCTGATCCCCTTCTCATGATAACCTCTTTTGCTTTAAGGTTTTTGTATGAGTTTCTCTGGAGTGGGGACATCAAACGCTTTCATGTTTTGGATTTTCTACCTATTCCTGTATCTCCCGTATGTGCTCTCCCCTTGTCATGTGATTAAAGTCCAACCACATGCTGCATTTGCACTAGATGTAAAGTCCGCATATGAGGGAGAACATACGACTTTTGGTCTTCTGAGCCTGGATGACCTCGTAGAAGCAAAGTTTTAAAGAATTGCAAGGAGTAAGGTCTTAAAGAATCAAGATAGAGAAAAGAAGCAATAAGTGTTGTGAGTCTCCAGCTGAGCGTACAACACAACTGACCCCAACTTTCTGTCTATCTTGTATCTTTTCTAAAATCTCCAGTTACCCCCAGTTAAGTCCAGTTAAGCCCAGTTAGGTCCAGTAATAACCAAGGAGTGAGAGAGGAAAAGCTCCCTCCAGCAAGGGAGGGAGCGTGAGAAACAGCACCTCCTTCACCAACTAAACTATTAATCAAGTGTAAACCAAGTGACACTTTTATAATAAAAAGAAATATGCACTGTTGCTGAAAAAGTATTATTTGCAGGTTCATTTGAACAAAGTATCAAACAACTCAAGCAATTGATAAACTGTGGGAAAGCCCCAAGTGCAATTATACAAAATCTCTGTATTACTGGGTTACTGCAGCCTAAGAAGTCTGTCCAAAATTGTCCTCCCAACAATATTATTTAGCAGTAGGTCAGCTAAGTGAGTCACTGGAAATAGTTATTTCTTGTCATATCAACAATCAAAAATCAGAGAAAAACTGAAGGCAATCAGACATTTCAGGAAAAAAACAAACTGCTGTACTACAAGCCATTATATAAATAGTAAACAAACTGTAAGATTATTTGGATCAAATTAATTAGATGCAGGAAAGGATTATTAAATTAGTTTTGGTGATTAAAAATTCAACGTATGTGATACAACTTTACCAATGTAGAATTGTTATTTCTCTTCAAAATCACTTCTAGTAGTTATGCCATTACTCAGAATTTTAATATTATATGTACTTGCTAGTGCAAAAACTTTCTATCATACTTACTTGGCAGGGGAGATAACATGATCAAGAAGGTGGTTTTCCCAGCCTTATTCATTGCACTCCTGATTTGCTGACCTCTAGGATTTCCCCAAATGTGGGAAACAACACAGCATAATTTGTGGTAGTGGGGAGCTACATTCATGCTTTCCCCTGCAATAAAAGACCCTTACTATCAGATTTGGTAATGTATTTCCCCCCAAGTACAGCACACCTGTCCTACTAAGTGGGGGAAATGACTCCCAGAACACAGAGATACTTCCTTGTTCACTGCTGTATGAATATCACCGAAAACAGTACTTGTCCTAACACACAGCAGGCACTCAACAAATATTTTTTGATGTAGTCCTAGGACTGAATTCTAGGACTGTTATCACTTTGATAGCTCAAGACATGAGAAGTAGAGAGAAATGTAAAGAACTAATCAGTTGCATATATTCCTTGGTAAGAATAATAACAATTACAGTAGATATATCTGTTAAAAAATGAATGATCAAGATACAGCCCTTGGCACTCACTGTCCAACCAGGGGTCAGAGATATATTTGAAAAAAAAAATGAAACAATTTATTTTAATTTTGTTATACACAAAATATAATGGCAAAAAAACTTCACAAAATAATGAGTAGTTCACTTTAGAAAGGTTGGAGGCTAAGGAGCCTGGGGAAGGTAAATCTGTGGTAGAACTTGAAAATGAAAAAAATCTTTAAGAATGTTGGAGATGCAATGTGGCAAAGAGAAGAGCACATGAAAAGGTCAATGGGATGCAACACTGCCTACAAACAGTTTGATACGGAAGAAGGGTTAGGTACAAGATTCAAGAGGCAGATAAAGACTGAGCCACCACCTAGAAGGTGTTTGGACAAATACATCTTTCTAAAGAACTGTGAATTTTAAAATAAAGTGGCATCATAGATATACCCAGTGAAAAGTAACTTGGCAAATAAAGTTCATATGGAAAAAGGGTAAGACTAGAAGAAAGATGTTAGAGAATCATGACAAGATAGATCACCTTCCTCTTTCTCAAAACAGTACTTCTAAATGATCCTTCAGACAGTAACATAACCATATATGAAGAACACTTTCTTTCCTTCCAACAAAATGCAAAGAAACCACCACACATGAATAACAATAAATAAATAAATAAATAAATAAGAAAACTGGTCATAGGCCACAAAGGCTCTTGAAGCTCCATTTTGTTGCATGTAGTTTTCTTTAATTTCTCTGCAGATAAATTGTAATGCATTCATGTTTCTTCTGACTGACCTTTGTATTACTAATGAAGAATTCATCCTAAAACAAAGCAAATAAGGAAGGACAATAATGGTAGGAAGAAGGAAGGAAGGAAGGTAGGAAGAAAGGAAGGAAGGAAGGAAGGAAGGAAGGAAGGAAGGAAGGAAGGAAAAGAGGGAGGCATGGAGGGAGGGAGGAAGACAACAAAAGAAAGCACAAACTCAAATTGATTAACATGTCAGCAGTTCCTAAACATTGCTGTACTTAAGCATTTATTGGCAAAAAGGCAAATATGCATCTTGCTTGCTTTCATTTTACAAAAGTACAACTTGATTAATGCTGTTATATACCTCCTGGTAACAGACTCACACCCTAACAGTCCTCCCACACCACAAGATCAATAGAACCCTGGAAGCTACAACAGAAAGAAATTAGAATGTGCATCAAATTTGTGAAACTCATAAAGAAAACACATTTGCCCTTCATGTATTTTTAAAGAGATTCTTGTTTCATTATGTCTTGTAAATGGTTTCTCTGTTCAGTACAGCAGATAGGACTGAACTTTGGTGGTATCTCATTTTTCAGTATAACACAATGCCCTTCAGTTTTAATAAAGATTTTAGTGGTGATGTGATTTTGTTTAGGGGGCAATTTACTCTCTAGGGACTTTGTAATGTCTAAGAAAAGAACTTGGAATATAAGCTCATTTTTGGCCTCATTTTATTCCTTCCTTACTCTTTAAGATTTAAGAATTAAATTTTCTTCCAACAAAAAAGGTTAACTTTTTGAATAGCTGAATCTCATGCTTGAATTGTATAAGAGGTAAAATAAAACTGATAATTTAGAATAGTGTTTGTATATGCATTCATTTAAATTTATTTCCTTGTAGACCATATAATTTTTAGATAAAAAGTACTAGCTTTGGAATCATGATATTTAAGTAACTATTTTAACTCTGGGATCAAACCCTTAGGACTAATGGAACTGAGTTTATTTTAAAATGCTATTTTAGAAATAAAAATATATCTTTTGTCACAAATAGTGATTTATTGCATCACAATATTCCTTTTGATTTTCCATTTAGGCATCTGCCATTTGCTTTTCCAATCCTGAGTCATTCCAAAGCAAAATAATTAGCTAAAAACTGAATAATTCATTGCAAAGTCCTATTTTTCCATTATTGGTTTTAATATTTCATATTATTGACAAGAAATATGTGAGAAGGAATAGAATATACTTTTATGGAAGTTTACGCTTTTGGAATCTTTGAAAAAAAATAATAACATTGTTGAACTCAATATTCTTAGATTTATTGAAAATGTATTGTTTTATTTTTAAAAGTTTGAAAAATTATACAATTTGTGGTATCTAAAATGGTTGATAGTACAATGATTATTCTAAAAGGATGTGATAGTCCTGCTATGTTCATTGACCTGACATTTTTTTAAGTTAGTTGGATGCTCTAGTATTAGGTCAAGGGTCCCAAGCTTATTTTGATATTTTGGAGCAGTAATGGTAATTGTATCACACGTTCACTTTTTAAAATTACTGTCCAGATTTGTAAACCCTCATCCCTTTACTCAATGACTAATTTTAGTGATCTATAGAACTTTAATAATAGCTTTTATGACTTTGTGTCTATATGTTCTGCACAGACTATTAAACTAATTGTAATTTATGCTATCATTATAATTTAGAAAGGAAAAGTGATTCATTAAGTTTCTTACTACTGATTTAAGATTAAGATTCTTTATATCTCTTCTATTCAAATAATGATGCACAACTTCAAGATAGCTCACTAAAGCTGTCTTGGTTATAGGGAGGAACATTTTAAGTATTTGGTATAGCTACCCATATACATTATTTCTAGCATCTCTGCAGCACAGATGAAAATATCAACTTTTTAATTCAGGAAGTTAAAAGAATAACTATTAAAAATGATCACTGCTCTTGATTAGTACTTGCTACTGTTCTTTTAATATATGAAATCAATATTTTGTCAGAGTAATGGAATTCAAGTTGAGTGTGAATAAGATAAATGATATCAATAACAAAATGAAAATTACATTATATTAAGGCATTACACAATTGTGTTATTGCATTATTTCATTAGTGTGTGCAATGAAAAATTAATGTTCAAATAGCCCAGTGGCTAAATTGTCCTGCTTTCTGAGATTGTGTGAATATAACAGATAAAATTCTGATATTCCTGAGCATGATAAGTCACATGCACAAAAGATTGTGTCTTTTTTCTACAATATTTATGTGTGTGCATTTTAGACATGTATTTATAAGCTAGAACACAAAAATAATAACTCAATCTCTTTCATTATTTAATAGATAAATTTGAGAAATATAATAGTGTCAAAAATTAATGAATATTAATGTTTATTTTACATTTTCTTATTTGTTTACAAAATCTAGTCATACTCTGCCCTATCAAAATTGGACTAAAAAAAGAAGGTGTGGCTACAAGTAGTAGAGTACCTGCTTTGCTCACAAAACTCTGAGTTCAAGCCCTAGTCTCACAAAAAATTGGATTAAAAAAATGAAGTAACCTAAATGAACTACATTAATATAATTTACTTAAGGCTGTGTGGTAGAAAGCAAACTGTCTTTTGGAGTACTAGTAAGCTATCCAAAATCTTTGCATTACTTTTAAATTTTGTCTAAACAAGCAGAGTACATTTGAAGTGTTGATCACATGGGTGATTTTCATCACATGGGAGTCATCAACAAATGCATTTTACATGGCATTTTCCATCAATTTGATTTTTTAAAAAGTACATCCAGGTGTGTGTGTGTACATGCATACATGTGTATACATGCCAAGGATTTAGGTTTGAGGATTTGATATTCCTAAATTTTTTTTTACACCAAAAAGTGTTACCACAATCTTAACTTTTCATGGCAGAGGTAGTTTAACATAGAAGTAGTATGGAATAGAGAGGATGGCTTGTAATAACAACTGACATGAATTGGTGATTGTAATAAATAAAAATAAAGAAAACCTGGAGATGACATGGAGACAAATTGGGAGATGTTGACTCTGCTGGCCAGTGGTTACTTTGCTAATAGAGGGATGGCATATTTCTAAGAATTATAACAGCATTTACTAATATCCCTTACTAAACAAGCACATAGTATATTTAAGGAACTTTAATAATATATTGTCTCTTTTATCCCTCACAGTAACTCAACTCAACAGATAAATATTATGATCATATTGGTTTAACATGAGACTACTGACATGCAGGGCAATTATTTACAATGCCCTTTGAATGTGGAAGCACCTTTCACATTCAAAACAATGAAAAATTCAGTAGAATGTCCTTTCAACTCTCAGGTGTTGTATAAAAAAAAGTCTGTACAATTGATCTTCTTTTTTACTTCAACCATTGTTATTCTAAAAATCTAATTTTTTTCTTACCTTTTATTATTTGAATTCAAAATTTCATTGTCATGTGCTGTCAGTGCATGTGTAAATCTACCAGTGTTAGTAAAAATTATTAATTTCTTCTTTCCTATTGTAACCACTGTGATACAGGAACTTCAGAATCCCATAATTTATGCACTGAGCACTTACCCATTAAGTTTATTCTAGTAGAGTTTGGCTTCTGTATCTTTTAAGCACCTCTTTCATAATACAATTATAAATATTGGGGAAAATTTCCTCATTTATTCACATTTATTCGCAAAATGTTTTATGAGTAATAGTTTGCTTTCTTTAGAAACAGATCGGTGTGGCTGCTCAGCAGATAGCATAGAAAAAGAATTTATTAGAAATTCCATTCATAAACATAAAATTGAAGGAAAGAAGTTGGCAACAAAAATATCAAATGCTTGTAGGTTTCATTTGCCTCTATCCTTTATTCAATGATCCCATTTTTATTGGAAACCAAGTTGGGTTAATATCAGATCTGATAGACGAAAATGAGGTCTCATCACAATTCAGATAAGTTACAAGTGCAGATAATACTTAAGTAGGTTTCATCAGAACATATTTTCATGTCTAACTGATAATTTACACCTTTTGACTTCTTTTCCTCTATCCATCCCACATTTCTAGCCTCTGTTTTTTTGACATTCTAATCTTTACATTCATGTGTTTGATTTTTTAAAATTCTATTTTTAAAAATTTCTCATATAAGTGAGATCATGAGTTATTTTTCTCTCTACCCCTGGCTTAATTTCATGTAGCACACTTTCCTAAGATCAGGGTGCCTATAGATGATGATGATGTAATATGTACTTCAAAATAGCTAAAAGAGGAAATTTTAAAGGTTTTACTATAGATAAGTATTTGTGATGAGTATTTTTATAAATATTTTACATGATAAATATGTTAAACAGCCTGATCTGATTTGCAATGTATGTGTGAAATTAGGCATTTCTGAAGAAAGTGAATTATAATAGAACCCTTCAAATAAGTATCAGATTAGTAATGTGTTCTTCTCCCAAGGAGATAAACAACAGACAAGCCCTGAAAAGCTTAGGCAATAGGGCTGCTCTTAAAAATCTAATCTAACAATCTCATGACTAATAGGTAAACTTTCCAGAATGTATGTTAGTCTTAATTAACCAACCATAGCTTGATAAAGAACAGACTGCTACTTGAACAAAGTTTCATTAAGAATGCAGCAAGATATAATCTCAGTCCAATAGTCACAAATTTCTTAGTTCACCTTAACTGGCCCATGTAATACCCCACCAATGTATTCACTGAACACATTGATTCATGCTTACCTTTGTTCTCTGTCTATAAAAGTTACTACGAGTTCTTTTCTTTGGAAAAGTCTTTCAGGACAATTTGAGTCAGTGTTCCTGGATATATGTCATTTATATTTGGCTCTGTTAAAGCTGAGTCATTATGTATGTTTTTTATACAAATGTATAAAAAATTCGTTATATGCCATAAATATATGTAATTGCTATTTGCCAATTAAAAATAAAACAAAAAACTAAAACAATTTAGATAGATATCTTATTTGGAAAAGGCATATTTAAAACAAATCATGTTTGTGGGAAGAATTTGGAAAAATATGATTTAAAGTATAATCAAGCAAAAATACAGCCCTGGGCTAAAATTTGATGTGATAGAAGAGAAAGCTCTTCGAGCCCAGACAATATTGTGAAGAAAGTGTCAGGATTGAAGATTTCATAGATGATTAGGGGAGGACAAATAGCCCAAGAAGCTGGCAGTGAACTAAAATAAGTGATGGAACTTGACATTTATGACAGATAATCAGTAAGGAAGTAAGAGAATTGAATTTCAAGGGTTCAAACCTGAGGATTTGACTCTAGTTCCCAAAAGAACTATTAAGGAAAGTATTGGAAAGGTTGAGTCAACTTGTTTGGGAGAATATCTAAAATATGTAAAAACTTTGAATTATGTTAATAATACTATATTCTTCTCAAGATTTTAGAAAGCTTCTTAAAAGACACTATGCAAGCTGGGTACCTGTGGCTCGTGCCTATAATCCTTGCTACTTGGGAAACTGAGATCAAGAAGATTGTGTTTCAAAGCCAGCCAAGGTAAATAGTTCATGAGATGCCCTTCATCTCCAAAATAACCAAAGGAAAATTGACTGGGGATGTGGTTCAAGTGGTAGAGCACCTGCTTTGCAAGTGTGAAGCCCTGAGTTCAAATTTCAGACCAACGAAAGAAGCACACTGTGTAGATCTACAGTCCACAGCATGTTGTATATGCCCAATTTTTTAATATTGTGTGTCACACATTGGACAGGAACAGTAATTTCTTAAAAATATCTTAAAAGGAAGTTTATTATTGAAATTATATTTATCTAAGTGTCCCTTTGAAGCACTCTTCCTCTTAAATTTTGAAAGTGAATTATATATGTGATAAGGGCAAAAAATCTAGAGCTCTTTATGAGAAAATCTTTGGCATTACAGGAAGCTCTTATCTGAAGTCTTTGCTGGCCACTTTTAGTGTTCTTTTATAAATTAAGAATATTTTTAGGGAAGATTCTTAACTATAAGGATAATTTCAACTTACTTTGTCACCTATTCAGCCATAAGTTCTCATTACACGTTTTTCTATTCCACAGTAAAGTGTTAGCCCTAACCTTTAATTTGGTTTTTCTTTAAGGTAAATATGTACTTGTTTAGAAACAAAAAATCACTTGAGTCCATATATTTTCCAGAGATTATACCAATATCTTAACATTTATCAATCATTTGAGAAAAACAATGTTATAGAAAGAAAGCAAGTTCTTAAAAAAATTAAAATATATCTTAACATTTGTATAATACTCTTGTAAAGATTTTTGTTTGAAAAATACCTTTGTAGCTTGTGACATACAAGCTATACATACATGACTTCAGTAAATAAATATTGTTATGAGTACATTGATCCAAATGAGCCAACATTTGGGTTAGAAAAGCATGCCTAATTTATAAAAATTAAAAACATCCATCATGATAATCACTTATCAATTACTGATATTTGAAAAAAGACCCAAATTGATTATTGGTAACAACTTCAGTTAAAAGGAACTGACAATAAGTACTAACAGGTTATAATTTAAATGTTTGTCTCCTTAAAAATTCATGTTTGAATGTAGTTGACATTGGACTATCTTTGGGAGGTGGGGACTTTGAGCAACAATTGGGGAGTCATGAGGTCTGCACCCTAGTGAGTGAGACTAATGCCATGATAAAAGGGTGAGCTGGGTCACTTCTTGCCTCTTGCCCTTCCTTCTTCTATCATATGATGACTCTGCAAGAAGGTCCTGACAAGGTAAGGTGCATCAATGATCTAGAAGTCCCAGTCTCCAGAAAAAGATAATAAATTTCTAAGAGAGTAGTTAGTGAAAATTTAAGAAAACCATTATCTGAAACTAACATAATAATATACCATATTAATTTATCTGTGCTTGACAACTGATACAAATATCAATTCATAAAGCAGTAATGCATATGTAGATGGGCAGGCAATGTTTCCTGATAAAAAAATTTATTTTTTAACCCATTTTCAACTTTGGGTAGTCATATGGCATATTTCTGGATTAATAAGGCAGAAGTTGACACTTCCAAAGAAGTGTCAACTCTTCCTATTATTCCCTTTTTTTGGTGCATGCCTACATTTGAATGCCTTGCTTAGAGTTAGACCAGCAAGTTGTGATCTTAGGGATAAAAGTTAGAAGATAAAGGTTGCAAAATAGCCCAAAGCAATCCCAACTAATACAAAATAACACCAGAAATCCTAGTGGCCAGGTTAGATAATATCAGTTTAGGAAACAGTGCTGACAGAGCCTCTGGAAAAACTGCACACAGTTTTGCATTTGCTGAATGGGGACCCTGAGTTCTTCATTTATAAATAGTGTAGCATTTGACAAGGCAATGTACCTCAGAACTCTGATCATGTCTAAAATAATAATTTGCTTTAAATTGAGGGGATGGGAGGTCAAAATGTCTAGGTAATACTTCGATATTACATATAAAATATTATGTACTTTTAGCTGCAAGTATAAATTATGTATGACAGAACTTGCTGTCTCTGTGCCAGTTTGACTAGAAAAAAATATTCTAGTGATTAAGATGTCATACCCTGTAGAAGAATGTGTGTGTACTAGATTTTTTAATTTGTCAGAAGAAGACAAATTTTGAGCCATTGTTCTAATTGATCTTAAAAGTCACAATTTTGTGATGGATGATAAGCAGTTGGTGAGGAAGCTGCAAGAGTCCTTTATTTCAAACTCAAATTTCTGTTGTCTGCCTAGTGTATTAACCACTTATGATTGGATTCAGAACATAATGTGAATATGTCAAAATTTGAAAATCAACCCCTCAAAAATTTAAATGAGGATTTTTCTTGATTCCCATTGCCTTTTAAATTTTATACACATAGAGCAGTATATTTTTTTAAGAACTCAGAAGACTAATACAAAAGTTGAGAATCTTCATTCTTTATAGCTCTGACCTTGCATATCTCTGTGACAGTGCTTCTTTATGTGCTTTCAATATACCCTGAGATTTTAATAACCCAAACTAATAACTGTCACAGAAGCTCATAGGAAATATAGTGATATATAATCAGCAACCTGGAATCACGGCTTTGATTTCAGATAAGCCTCAAAAACTCTTTGGTTCACATGTAAGCATTCTGTAGAGTAAGGTGTACCTTCTCTAAACTTCATATTAAATGCTAACAAAAACTTACAGAAATGCTGAAAACTGAACAAACTTGTAAATGATCTGAGAAGTACATAAAGTATATGCTGCCCATTCTTGCATTCTAGCTTCTGATGTGTTGTCACTGTTTAAGAAATGTATATTTCATCTTCACTTACAATGAAATGCCACCTGATAGAGCTAGGTCACTATTTAAAACATTCCCTCCCTCGTTTGGGAAAAATCTGGAGGGCTTTGAGTTGAGTTTTGGGGGAGGGGCAGTCTATCCCTAGCTTTTATAGATTAGCATCCACTCACTGGTTGTTTATCCAGATGGAGAGAAGTAATGCACCATATTGTTGCTGCCTTACATGTGCTAATAGTAACACACTATAGTTGCCGTTAAATTATTTATTTTCATCTCCTCAAATTAATGAAAATCACTGAGCTACTCCATAGGTGATTTGAAAGAACTGACATAGAATTTGTCTTTGTCAAACCAACAGATGTTAGAACTAGAAAAAAAATTAGCACTGTGGCAAGACTGAGCAGGAACTGTCAGCTGTTTTCACAATATTTTTTTCTGAAAAAATTTCTGCTCTATTCAAAGATTACTTCCTCATTCTAAGAAAAAAAAAGAAAAGAAAATCAGTATCCACTGATATTCACTACTAGCAATGATAAGAAATAAGAACAATCTGATTTTTTTTTCTTTTTGGTTCCTACTCCCCTATTCTTTGATCTGGATTTTCTTGGGTTTATTGACTTTACAAAGGTAAGTTTTGCTAACTAAATAGAAGTGATCAAATATTACTTTAAAACTGTACAGCTACTACTGAGTATATAGCTCAATGGTAGAGCCCTTGCTTAGAATATGTGACAGCCTAGGTTCAATTAATCCCAATATAACAAGACAAAACAAACAAAAAGCATACTCTCAGTCACACATTCAACATTTTCATTGTGTTACACTTTTTCAAAAGATCATCATGATAGCTTATTTTAATAAAGGTTCTAGGAAGTTAAACATTTGAATATAAAACATTTTTAATCTTAGAGTAAAGTTTATACAAAAATTTCTTCCATGATAAATTAACTTTCAAAAAGTGGTTTTAGATAGTTAGGTACAGCATGGATCCATTTTATAAAATAAGAGCTGCCTTACTTATATTGTGTGTATACCAAATTATGCTTATATAGCTCTATATAATCATAGAATATAAAATCTTTAACTCATTTTATACTTCAAGGCACCATTTTCACCTAGTTTTCCCCTTGCATCTCAGGCTTCTGACTCATCTTTTCCTTTGCTGTTGTCACTACTCCTTCCCAGCCCTTTAAACTTCAAAGGCAGCCACAGTTGTGTTCTTGGATCTATCATTATCTCATCTTACAATCAGCTGCTCAGTGATTTCATCCACTATTTTTCTATACCAACAATATATCAATGACCCCCAGATTTATATCTCCATTCTACCTCTCTTCTGTGTCTCTTTCCTGTCTCCAAATGTATGTTCAACTGCCTATTTACATCTCCACTGGAAAGATGTGTAATCTCAAAATCAATTGTCCTGAAGTTTAAGTTCTGATTCCTAAAACACTTTTAACTTCTTCTATAGTATTGCTATCTCACCTAAAGATAAAGCGATCTGGTTCTTTAGGGTCAAAACTTTGGAGATGTCATTGCATCCCCTCTTTATTCCATGCTACACGTCTAATTCATTAGCCAACTTTCTGGCTTTACCTTCAAATTCTACCCAAAATTGGATCATCCTGTGAGTACTATGCTGTTCAAACCCACAGCTGACCTTAATTACTACACATCTTTGTTGTCTCCCTGAGTCACTTTTGAGTCTTTCAACACACCTGGTGTGACCCTTTAAACTAGTGGGAGATACCATTACTCTTCTCCCAAAAATCCTCCAAAATTATTTTTCATCTTTAAAACCAAAGTTACTCAGTGTAATACATATTCTTGGCCATCTACCACTTACCTGACAATTTAATCACTTTCTTTTCTATCCTTTCCTTCCACTTTATCAACACAAGTTTTCTGGTTGTTCTCAAACATATTAATCACTTTTCAAACTCAGGGCTATTGATTCTGCTATCTCATCTATCTGGCATCTTCTTTTTTTAGAGATCTTCATGGATTGACTTATCAATTCCTACGTCAAGTTTTTCCTGGCCGCTTAATCTAAAATATTTGTATGCATTTCCCCAACATTCCCTATCCCTGCTTAATATTATTTTTCTCCTTACCACTTAGTATTATTTGCATCATTCAATTTTATTTTGCTCATATATTTTCCCCATCAAAACATAAGATTTGTGAAGGCAAATTGTCTTGTTGTTCAATTGTGTATCCCCAGGGCTTTAAAGATTTCCTGGCACATCAGAAGTACTCAGAAAATGCTAACAAACATTTTCTCTCAACATTGGAACTGGAAAAGTGAAAAGGAATGCTTTTGATTTTTTTTTTTTGCAGCATTATTTTGAAGAATAAGATCATAGATGAATTTTACTTTCCTTTCTGTGTTTCAAAATAGTATGATACAAATTTTTTTGTGGCAAAACTAGAAGTTCTAATACTTTTCTTCTGACTGTTTGATAATTTGAAATTTTAAGGTCTAAATACTTACTGTTCTTCTCAGATCATTTTCTCATTGTTCCAAAAATGGAAAGAATTGCTAATTTTTTTCATAGGTGAAACCAGTGACTTTTTTTTATTACAACTCTGGATAATGTGGCAGAGGTGATGACAAACTAAGAAGTTTCAGGCTGAGGCGCATGTCAGAGCCTTCCAAAAGGGAAGTTTCCATCAGAGGAGCAAGACAGAAAGAAGTCTCTGTAGGAAGGAGCGCCAAAATAAATAAATAAATAAAAAGAACAAGAGGATCAGAAAACCAGTCACAGCATTCAGAAATCTAGGTAGCCAAAATGAATATTTGGTCGAGGAAACTGCCAAAAATAGAGACAGGATTTGAACTGAGATTTAGGTAAAGGACTTCTTTACCTAATCTTTACTTCTGAATACACATGTGAATCTGAGAACCTAGGTCTCCAATTACTGCTGGGTTGTGATGGAAGCTGGAAACTGATTTAAATCAGAGCAGAAAACAATGACTCAGACAGACAACTCTAAAATGAGGATAATTATAAGTAAAAGTGGATCTGTTTTAGCAATGCCTACTGATAAGTATTTGCATTAAATATCTCTACTCAGTCTGGGAACAACAATGACTGAAGATGTGAGAATGCAGTGGTCTCTCCTGGGGCAAGGTGTTACCTACATTTTGGGACAGAGGCTCTACCTCACGTCTGTAGTAACCTGGGCCTTTGCAGGACGGGGACGGCAGTGGATGGCACATGATTATATGAAGCTAAGGGATTATTTGTTTTTCCACAAACATTTTTTTCACTACAACAAATTATCTGCATCCATTTTTTCATTCATTCAAACAGCAGTTATTTGATGAATTTTTTTGTTGGTACTGGGGTTTAAAGTCAGTACCTCTTCTTGTTTGGTAGACAGTGCTCTACCATTTGAGGCATGCCTGCAGGCCCCCCTTTATTACTTTAGTCATTTTTTTCAGATAGGATCTCATGCATTTTGACCAGATTTGGTCTGGACTACCTACATCTCCTGCATAGCTGGGATTACAGTTGTAAACCACCACTCCTGGTCCTTGATTTCTTCTTTCTTTTTTTTTTCACCCCTTACCAGTATCAACCAGAAGAGTCTGCATGTCACTGCACTGGAAAAGGGCTACACACTTTAGTTTTTATTCAAAAGAAAAATTAGAATTTGACTTTCAGTGAGTTAACTTCAGGGTCTGAGATGCCACTTCTGAATGAAACTTGTACCAATAGAAAATCAGAGGGATGAGAATTGTCCCTTGTGACCAAAGCTTAGAATTTTTTTGAGAACATACTTAGATTAACTCACTTAGCACTTTTCCTACCCTCTATCAAATTGTCAAAGGTCCTCACCCAAATCTCAGTTAGGTACATTGTGGCCTTTACAATAGTTCTTATAATATATCAGATACATCTCACCCCTTCCAACATTCTCCTTCATCCTTCTCTCCCCCCATTCCTGGAATAGTTTCATATCACTCTGAGCCAGGAATTTCCAATAGAATAATGTAAAAGTAGACAAAAGCTCTTGCCCTCATGAAATTTTGCTTTATTCAAAGCTTTTTAAAGTATAGTCCTATATGAAATAAAAATTTAAATATTCCTTTTGGTTTCAAGTGTTACTCTATTTTGATTTTTTTTTTCATTTCACTGTGAAATTAAATGTTCTTTGGAGGGATTTCAAAGTGGACTATGGAATTTTTCAATTATCAGTAGGGTCCTCTTTTCAGTTAATAGTAGTGTTAGTAGAAGTCTGAAGTCATTAGCAACTTCAAAATGCTCATAAAGGTCCACATTTATACAAAATTCTAGAAATTTCCTAAAGCAACCTCTTCATTTTACATATATGGGAAGACAGAATACATGCCAAAACTATGCAAAATATATCTGGAATTAACATGGAAATCTCTTGATACAGTAAATGAGTTCATTTTCCTCCATGGTGCTATCTTTCAGGCTTTATATACAAGACTTATCTCAGTTACAGTTAATTCCATATTTGACAAATGCATCAGATCACAGCTGACCAGTTCCCTGAAATTAGAACATTCAGGATATTTCTAGGAAAAGAAAAGAAAATTTGCTTTCATTTATCTGTCTGTATTTCTATGTAACACATAAAAGGAATTTCTACAAAATTGAGACCACTGAAAGCCTTAAAAGTAAAGAGAAAGTTGTGCTATAAATACAATCTGAGAAATCAAACTTTGTAGTTAGCCTTTACATTTTTTTTAAAAAGTTAAAGTTAACACTACAAAAGAATTTTTTTTTAATCAAAAGACTCTGGGTAGAAAAACTACTGAGTAAAGTACCAATCGTCACAGATTCTACCCTCACCTTTTTCTCTTTGTTTTTTCATACAGACTCACTTTCATGCAAGAATCAGTTCTGACGAAAATTGAAATGTTGGGAAGAGAAAAGGGAAGCAGGTACCTCTTTCTTAACTGGCCATTGATTAGTCCTTTTTGGGTTAGTTTGTGCCGGGCCATGGGTATCTACGCAATGAGTGATGGTTGCCTGGTTCCTGTCAGGATGCAAGAGTTATTCTCTTGATCTCCCTTAAGATGGTCTCTGCCAGTCTCCATCATTACTTCTTCCATATGCCCTTATCACTTTTCCTTCACATTTCCACCCAGGTGGAATCAGTTCAATATGCAGCTTAAAGACATTCTGGAAGGTAAAGGAGGCACTAAAACTATGATGTATGCACATAAGTGCCTTACATCTATGTTTGACATAGAAGTTTGATTTGGTCCTTTCTCAGAATGTTCCACAGACAACCGCTCTGAGGAGGGATCCCTCACTCTTTGATATGACAGAACTCTCCCTCTAACTTGAGCAGAGTTGTCTTCAGCGCTTGATTACTCTTTGTCACAGTACAGTTTTACCCTGGAAGGCTAAACCTCCAAACCAGCAGAGACTGCTGTTGATTCCAATGCTAGTCAATTCTTCAAGCACTAATGCTGAGAATTCATAGAACTACCAGAAGACGTTCTCTGTAATCTTCTCTTGGGGCACTGGACAGTTGACAATGGATGTAGATGAAGACCATCAGGTGAGTGAATATTTGTGTTTCAGGCTAAATATCTAGAATATCAAAGCTGGCTCCTTCTGTTTTCTCATTATTCTTAAGTGTCCTCTAAAGCATAATGCCTTTTACTCACTTATATTCTATTAGGTGCAGACACTGTTCTAAACATTGTGGTTATAGGAATATCAAGAGAGCCACACAGAATGATCACAATAAACTTATATGCAATAGCTAGAATATTAAGGGGAATCACATCTGTTTGTGGTATAAAAGAATATGAATTTTTTATCTGAAACAAATTCAATTTTTATTTTGTCTCTGTTGGAAAGATTCCACAATTCTTTGATCATTTTTGCTTCTTAAGTGTTACTTTCTCTCAGTTTAAAACTCCTGTCACATATCTGATTTATGTCCCTACAGCTCTCCTTACTCCTATAAGCACTAGCTCATCCAATCTGTTGGATCCAGAGAGAATGAGAGTCAAAGCAGGTGACTCACACCTGCAATATTAGTTACTCAGTAGGCAGAAATCAGGAAAATCTTGCTATGAAGCAGCCTAAGCAAATAGTTCACAAAATCCTATCTCAAAAATCCCCAAGGTGTCCACTCATGGGAAACAGTCACACACCTGCCTCACCAATTACAAAGGCTGAGGACAGGTCCACCATCATCTCCCATTCCACTCCCTTTATAAAAGCGACATATCCTGAGCAGTTACACAAGGGACAATGAGTGGAGTACTAATCTCTTCTTATAAACATTCTCAGTTTCTACCCTCCCTCTCTCCCACAGGTATCACTATCGAGTTATAGGTTCTTTATGGAGATGGTTGTATGTTTTGGTGTTGAGAGTTGGCCAGTTTGGCTTTCTCTGAATAAATTTGAAAATTATCTGCCCCCAGTTATAGGAGATTTAAAATTTTTCTTTCTTTAATAAAGGAAAAAAAACAAGGATATGTAATATCTTTTGTTTTCTGTTCCAAGAAGCTGCTAATTATGGAATTGTACAAATTCAAATCAACATTCTTTGCCAACTAAATATTAAAATGGTAAGTATCAGGTAAAAATAACTTTCTTGTTGGTGTTAGTTTGCTAGACGTGGCATCACAATGTACCCCAGACTGAGTGACTGATATTGCAGAAATGTATTTTCTTACAATTCTGAAGACAAGAAGTCTAAGATTAAGGTGCCAGCAGAGTCAGCTTCTTCTGAGGCTCTCTGACTTGGTTAGATGGGTATCCCTTCCCTGTATCTTCACTGATCTTCCCCATGTAACTGTATATGTCCAAATTTCTCTTTTATATGTAAAAAAAAAAACTAGTTAGAATGGGCCCATGTTAATGACCTCATTTTAGCTTATTATATTGAGGGTTAGGATTACAAAATATGAATTTTAAGGGCTTACAATGCAGTCCATAACACCATTGTTGTGTGTGTATATATATATGTATATATTTATATATATGAATTGATGGGAGGGATGACAGAAATTTAAAACTCCATTTTGAAAATTTTTAAATTGTTTTAGAACATTCAAGAGAAGATAAAGAATGGGCAGCCAACTTAAATGGCTACTTCACACATCATACACTGAATACTGCTGGCTTTTGTTTATCTCTCCAATCATCATCAGACAATATATCTTTCTCTTCATGGAAAATTCTTTATATAAGGAATACCCATTTTATATTAGGAGGCCTGCATCAGACATCTAGACAATCTCAAAGCCAATGTCATATTTTTGGTTCATACATTTTTCTGTTCTGGAAGTTTAACACCTGACTCACAAATTCTCTTTCTATTTCAATTTCTACCATCAATGAATGTGACTTCAACATTAATGGGGAAAGTTACAATATACAAATTATGCTACTTTTTGGATTCTTACAACCTTTAAATCTATTCTGCTTTACCCCTTAATTGGATGACTATCATTTTCATTCATTCAGCAGTCATCTACACATAAGATGTACCACTTTTCTCTCCATTTGGGGTCTTTTAGGTCTCAGGAGAAGAAATAAGTAAAAATTGCATTCAGCAAAAGTTATTATTTTACTTATTTCCTCAGTTAACAGTTTAAACAGTAGTAACTACATTGTTGAGTACTAGCATTGCTCTACATTTTTAACATATATTAACTTAATTCCTACAAAAAAATCCTACGTGCAAAAACTTATTATTATCTTCATTTTACAATTGATAAAACCAAGATAACAAGAAGATCAGTCAGTTTTCCAAGGTCACACAGCTTGTAGATATCACAGCTGGCCTTTTAACCTAAAAAGTGTGGCTTCATACTCCATTCAGTGACTATACTATGCATATCTTCTCTATAAGTATACAACCAATCTAAATTGGTATTCTTGACTTCGAGAATAAGATAATTATATCCTTATTATTGCCTAATTTAAAGAAATGGCAGATAAGCTTCCAGCCAGCCAGCCTGTACACCCGAGCAGACCCCTTACCCCAGCTCAGGGCAGTTGTTCACGCCCTGACAATAGTAGGCCAGAAAGGCAAAAATGGAGTTTGCATCATGAGCTTAGGATTTTGGTAAAAGTGTTAGAATAACATCCAACAAACTTGACTGGAACTTCAGTGTGCCCACAACCTTTTCCAGAAGGACACGCGTTAAGTATAATGGTCAAACCAGGGTTATAGAAAAGAGTGGGAAAGAACCTGAGCTTAAGGAAAAAGGTTCAGAAACACTAGAGGGGAAAACTAAGAAGAGGGCTGAAGAAGATCCTCATAAAGGAGCAACATGGGAATAGTTGTCTTTTTTATTCTGAAATTAAAATGGGTTCAATTTGCCTACAAGGTGAATTTCTCTTCTACCTCTAACCTGTTTGTATTCAGCAGCAAAACTTGAAGACAGAATTGAATTGGGAAATTCTTAAGAAATAATTTGGACATAGGAGAAGGGCAGTCAGATAGTGAAAATAGTTTTTTAAATTTTGTTGGTGGAAAATCTGGCATAGGAAATACACCTGGGAGCAAATTTACCCTTTGTAACAAGAAATCAAAAGTTTGTGATAGCATTCTTTATTTTACAATGGATTATTATTTGTGCCTTTACTCTTAATACTTTCAGGAGAGAGAGAGAGATAATTGTCTTTGTATCTACACTAGGCACAATAGAAATACAAATGGCTTAGATCACTTGGAGTGGAATAACTGGGGACAGAGGAAATGACACACTTTAAAAGAGAAAAGTTATTCATCAAAATGGCTAACTCTAGTTCTGAGAGGAACAAGAAGGAATGAAAGCACAAAGAGTGAAATAAACCAATACTAAGTACATGGACACGTTTGCTCAATTAGTTTAAGAGGAGAACAAGAGAGGGTTTTGAGGCGTGCTGGGGTGGTATAACATTTGAAGCATATGGTAGAGTGTTAGGAACACAGGTTCTGAAAATATAACCTTTAACACCAATGAACTAAAAGAGATAATATGACACATTGAGCACAACATTAAGAAAAGTCCTAGCCAGTGTTTGCAACAACATCATCAGTAAGTTTCAAAAATAAGCAAGGGCTACTGTATTAGCTCCAGGACTAATACATGAAGTTGTATCTGATACTGTAGAGAGTGCTATTCTTGAGCAGAATAAAGTGATACAATTCTGAGCAAAGTAATACAATTTCATTTTACAGCACATTGAAGCTAAATTGGAAAGGACTAGAAGTTAAAAAAACTACATAATTAAATTTCTGCAAGTACTCTAGTTCCAATTTTTCAATATTCTAGGCTGTTTAGGGCTCTTTTATTGAAAAATTCACATTTTCAAAGGCACAGATTGGAGACTTGGAAGGGAGGTAGAACACAAATTCAATTTTTTAATTGCCCGAAGAAGTATGACTCTACTCAGGGCTTCTTGTGGACTCTCTTGTTTCTTAACATTCCTCCTTCCCTGAATGTGCTTCCCCACGCTTTGGGAGAAGGGGCAGAGAGGGAAATGACCACACAATGAGTAGTTATGCAATTTCAGAGTACAAGTCTCTGGTATATATTAGGTATTTTGCATTTAATTCATAGCTTAATATATCAAATTGCATATTATTCTAGTTATGAAAGCTGTACTGAAAATAAGCGATGCATGTATCTCATTCTGTTTGGAGGAACACTACCAATTATTAAATAATGGCCTAATGGCTTGCAAGAGGATTAACCACAAACATTGCATGTTGCAATATGACAATTTTATGTCAATCCTGGGCAGTAAATAATCAAACACAATTTTCAAATGTATATATTTAAGACAGAACCAAAATCTACACTAGTTTGAAAATAGGATCATTCAATTAGATTTAGTTTTTAAACATCCTGTTATTACCAAAGTAATTAATTTCACTTTAGCAAGTTGTGATTTTCTTAGCATATTTTTAACTACTAATTCCCTATTCATGAAGTGTGAAAAATACTTCATATTATAAGGTATTTTGAGAAGAGATACTTATTATATTCTTTCTGATGATAGTCCTAAAGACGTTAAGCCTCTAGCCTAATTTAAATAATAGCTATTTGTTTTACCATTGCTATAATTTCATGTTAATCATGCAAGATAGCAGCTTAATTTTTTGTTAGTAGTTCATTTATTTGTGCAAAGTTTATGCTAAAATTCATGTAGTGGGGCTCAAAGTCTTTGACAGTCTTGTGAAAGGTTCTTTACAATCCTATTGGTGTCACAATTTGAGAACACATTCCAGTGTTATCATTCAAAAATTTCACTGCATGTTGGTTTGCAAAGAAGGAAACAAAAATAAGTGACAAAAACATTTACTGAAAATAAACAAATCTGTCTTACTTCAAAGATTTTGAAATATTAGAAAATATAAAGACCTGTAACAATTTTTCTTACCTTTCTCCACTTAGCAGTGTGAGATTGAGCATTTACAGTCTTAGATGGCATCAGTACAGAATGTGAGCATCTCTTTGAAATCAGATTTTTCTGTGGCCTGTCAGATTGTAGGGAGGGTGAAAAAAAAGAGCTGGCTGGGTGGAACAAAAGTCATAAAGGATTATGGGAAATGTAGTAGGCTAAAGTAACAGCAACAGTGATACAAATAATGGGTAAATGACAATAACATTTGGAATTCAGTGATTCTACCACATGAACTGACTTGTTCTGTGCCATTGAAGTGTCCCCTGGGATTATATAGCAGAAGCTTATAAAATTATTATATGTAAGTCATTTTTACCATGCTTCTAAACTGAATGCTTGGATTTGAATGTGTTTGTGCTTCAGCCTGGAATATTCAAACAGCCTCCTACCTGGAGTGGAACTAAACTAAAGTGCTGATTCCTTTCTGTCAATAAAGCACTTCAAAGAGGATTAAAACTCTGGTGACCTTTGTTACAGAGTTGCATACTGCTTTATTTGACCCACACTATATGTCAAAAAATAAAAAGAAAAGAAGAAGGAAAATATTTATTGCAACGTGTTTCTAATTTAAGCTGAATGTGATTTCAAGAGTTAAAATGTTAAAAAATTAAACTTCATTAAATGCAAGATTACCATAAGGAAATGTTAATTTATACTGAAGAAAGAAAAATATATTTTTATAAATGTAGTATAGTCTAAGTATACAGTGTTTGTAAGTCTACTGAAGTGTACAGTAATGTCCTAGGCATTCACATTCCCTCCCCACTCACTCAGTGAGTCTCCCAGACCAATCTCCATGAACTCCTATGGTAAATGCCATACATAGTGAACCATTTTTATCTTTTATACAATACTTTTACTGTATCTTTCTATGTTCAGATGCACAGATGCTTACCATTTTGTCACAATTGTCTACCCAGTATGGGTTTGTAGACTATGAATAATAAACTAGGCCAGAGAATCTACACGTGTAGAATCTACATGTGTACATATTATCTAGGCTTGTATAAGTACACTCTGTACTTATTTGCAAAATGACAAAATTGTCCAAGCACTCATTTCTCAGAAGTTTACCATTAAACAATCTATGACTGCACTCGATTTCTGGATTTTCTTGAAAATTGATAGACTTAGCAATACATTTCCAAATTTTCTTGTTGACAACATAGATTGGAGTTGAGAAAGGCACATCCTATGTGTAGAAAATATATTCTGTACTATCCACATTGTTCTTTCTTGTCTCCCTGACACTGTGGCCAACTATTGTATGAAATTTAATATTTATCCTCAACTTTATAGATTATCTTATAGTTTCTTTTTTATTTTAGATAATCTACTTTTTTGATTTCTTAGATTTTTGTTACCTTGAAAACTATTAGGAATTTGAATTTGAGGCTGCTTTTTTTGGCTCTCCATTGTTCATAGCGCGTGATTGTATGTAATGACTCAGCTGACACACATTCCACAGTTGAGTCTCTGCCATTCATCAGAATACCTGCATGTGTAGGGATAGTGTTTATGGTAATAATGGACTGGACACCAGGTAGAAAAGTCATTGCTGCTCTCAGGAATCTTATAGTCTATGAGGTGAGAGAGATTTTATAGAATTTTAATTAAATCTAGTGATAACTAAGGAGGCATGCTCATAAATCAGTATTGTGAAAAGGCATGCAGGAAATCAGTATCACTTTAAATTAAATTGAGAGACTTAGGGAACATGATACCTGGACCATATACTGAAGGACTTTAGGAAGCTTTGTAGATACACATTCAATGTTTGTGAAAAAAAGAGTAATAATCTTCACAGTTCTTTGTTGCTCCTCTTTTTTGAAGCTATCTTTGCTTTTGTTATGGAGGTTGCCAGAAACCCTGGTGACTCCCTTTCTCTCCAATCTCAGTATAAAACCCCTGGAGGTTCAGCACCTTTCATCTCTTTCCTGCAGAATTTCAGGGCTCTAGAAGCTTTTGAGACCTCAAATACTTCTACCTTACCTATTGTATGGATAAACTGTCCTTGTATAGGCCAGCCTGAAAGAATCTATCTAAGTACATGTTTTCTGAATTCTGAGTGGCTTCCTTCATCTTCCTTTTGAAGCTGTGTGTTTGTATTTTGAGGGTGCAGAAATAGATGAAGATGGAACATTAAAATCTTAGCAGACCCAAATATCTGGCTCTGAGTTCAAGCCCCAAACCACACACACACACACACACACAAAAGGGAAATTACAGAAATCTTATAGTGTCTAGGTGTCATATAAATTTCACATAGTATCAGAATACCTTATGAAAGTGAAACAAAAATGGGGAATTTAATAGGGCAGTAAATAACATCTTGTAATACAGAAACCTGAAAGCAACAGAGGTCAACACAAGAAGGGGATCAGGAATCAGTGTAAAGTTCAGTTAGAGATGAATCAACATGTGTTGCAACACATTTGTACCTGGAAGCCATGCTAGGAGTCTCTCTGTATAGCTATCCTTAACTCATCTAGCAAAAACGCTTTGTCTTTCTTATTATGTTTATGTTTTCTCTTCAACAAAATTAGATATAAGGACAGAACAGATTCTGACTAGAAGCAAGGTGGTGAGGGCAGGGGGTAGAAATGACCCAAACTATGTATCCACATGTGAATAAATAAATATAAAAAATATCATCTTGTTACTTAGCCATGTAAAATAAAACTCAAGCCAATGGACTTGAGAAAGTCTAGAACTTGGCA
Organism: Castor canadensis; assembly: GCF_047511655.1. Classification (NCBI taxonomy): domain Eukaryota; kingdom Metazoa; phylum Chordata; class Mammalia; order Rodentia; family Castoridae; genus Castor; species Castor canadensis. Next base: position 128,882,284 of record NC_133393.1, on the reverse strand, counting down.
CATAAAAGTGAATGGCAAATGGAGCACAAAGGTCAGGCCCAGGAACTGAATTTTAATGTGAATCCCTGCTGAGAAGCAATTAACCCATTTGGTACTTTTTTGAGATGATTAATTCTAGTAGAGCTGGGAATGAAAAGTGAATAAAACACAGCATTTGTTGTCAAGGATTTCACAGTCTATTGAATCATTTTTGCACTTTCACAGAGTGTTGAGTAAAATAAAGTAGATCACTAATTGACAAAGGTACCAGAGATTATGAAAGTTTTAATGAGAGGAATCCAATTCATCCAGAAGGACTATAGAGTAAGCATGGGAAAGGTGTTTCTGGTAAGGAAACAGAATGAACAAAGATGCTGACTGGAATCTGTCAGATGCCAGAAGGTATCACTCTTGGTTGAGCATAAAGTGAAAAGCAATAAGTAACCAGAGCTAAGGCTAGTAAATTAGGAAGATAGTTTTTCCACTCCGGTATTTATATCCTGAAAACGATGGAAGTCATTGAGGGGATTTAAGAGGTGTTTGTTATATACTATTTGCATTTTATTGATTATTCCTGCAGCTGAATAAATGATAGATAAGAAGTATTAAGTCAGAAGAGAAGGAATTCAGTTCAGAGAAGATTGCAGTGACTCTTCTAAAAAACAGTGGTGTCTGGTTCATGAGGATGGGATAAGGAAAGAGGTGGTAATAGACTTGAGATTTGTCTGGGGAACAAAAAAGGAAAAACTATTTGATGTGTAGCAGTGATCTTGAGAAGATGCTGCTTTTCAACATTTTTCCTCCAGGAGCTGTGGAAAGACTATATTTTCTACCCTTCTTGCAATTGCAGCAAAGCTTTTATTTTTTAGAGTAAATTAATTGTGCAAAGATATTTCATTGTGATAGTTACATATAAGCATATAATGTACTCTGATTAAATTACCCCTTTCATCACTCTTTCATATGCTCCCTCCTTTCTCCCTTTCTCCCATTTTCAACAGTCTTTAGTGGGTTTCATTATGCTTTTCCCACACATACATATTAACGTACTTCAATCATATTCATCAATCACCACCTTCTTCTTTCCCCTTCCTCACTACCACTGGTTCCCAGCCAAACATAGTCCCCTTTTTATAATCATGTAATTTTATTATTATTATTTAGCTTTAGATTCCACATATGAGTGAGAGCATGTGATACTGGTCTTTCTAATCTTGGCTTATCTGGTTGGACATGATAATCTCCAGGTCCATCCATTTTCCTGCAAATGACAAAATTTCATTCTTCTCTATGACTGAATAATATGCCATTGTGTATATGTACCAAATCTTATGTCTCCATTGAGTATCCAATAGTTATTGGGGACATAGGCTGATTCTATTGCTTGCTTGTGAATAGTTCTTCTATAATCATGTGTGTGCAGGTATCTTTATTATATGTTGACTCAAATTCCTTCAGATATATACCCAAGAGTAGTGTAGTAACATCAAAGGGTAGTTCTACTTTTATTATTTGAGGAACCTCCAAACTAGTTTCCATAATGGCTAAACTAATTTACATTTTCACTAACAGTATATAAGGGCTGCTTCTCCTCCCCCCCGCCCCCCTTTCCCACTCCCCTCCCCCACTGCCCCTCTCCCCCTTGTTCTCGCCAGCACTTGTAGTATGTCTTCTGATGATAACCATTCTTACTGGGATGGGATAGAATCTCATTACTATTTTGATTTGCATTTCCTTTATAGCTAAAGATGTTGAACATTTCTTCATGTGTTTATTTCCCATTTGTACTTCTTCTTTTGAGAACTATCTATTCAATTCATTTACCCATTTGTGGACTGGATGTTTCTTCTTTTGCTGTTTAATTTTTGGATCATTTTATATATTCTCATGTAAATCTTGTCTGATGAATAGCTTGAATTTATTTTCTCCCATGTTGTGATTTGTATATTATTTGTGGTAATTGTTTACATTGCTTGGCAGAGCTTTTCAATTTGATGTTATCCCATTTGTCAATTGTTTTGGGTGGTACTGAAGTTTGAACTCAGGGCCTGATACTTGCTAGACATGTGCTCTACCACTTAAGCCATGCCCTTAACCCTTTATGCTTTAGTTTTTTTTCCAATAGGGTCTCACATTTATGCCAGTGCCAGCCTGGACTGTGGCCCTTCCATTTATGCTTCTCACATAGATGGGATAAAAAGCTTGCACCACCACTCACCATTTTTTTATTGGTTGAAAAAGGGGTCTCTTGAACTTTTTTGCCTGGGTTAGTCCTAAATTTCAATCTTTCTTATGCCTCTTAAGTAGCTAGGATTAAAGAGCCAGCCACTGTGCCTGGCCCTATTTGTCAATTCTTACACATCCTTTTCAAACTATTGGAGTCCTATTCAGAAAGTTGTTACTTATGTATGTGTGTTCAAGTGTTTTCTTAATGGTTTCAAATTTCAGCTCTTACATTAAGATCTCTGATCATTTTGAACTGATTTTTGAACAGGGTAAGAGACGGAATAAGTTTTAGCCTTCTACATGTGGATAACCAGTTTTCCTAACATCCTTTGATGAACAGGCCACCTTTTCTCTAATGTATGTTTTTGGCTGCTTTGTCAAATAGCAGTGGTTGTAGCTGAGTTGATTTCTGGGTCTTCTATTTTATTCTATTGATCTATATTTCTGTATTTGTGCCAGTACCATAGTGGTTTTGTTCCTATGGTTCTTCAGTATAATTTAAAGAAACAAATCATGATATCTCTGTCGTTGCTCTTTTTCCACAGGATTCTTTGGTTATTTGAGGATTTTTCTCTTTCTGATAAATATAATAATGGGATTTTGATGGGGATTACTTTGAGTGTGTGTATTACTTTTGGCTATGTAGCCATTTTTTCAATATTTATTCTGCCAATCCATGAATATAGGAGCTCTTTCCATCTTCTAGTGACAGCTTAAATTTCTTTGTTCAATGTTTTATACTTTTTTATTGTAGAGATCTTGTACTACCTCAGTTAAATTTATTCCTAGGTATTTCTTTTTTTTAGATTGTTGTGAATGGGATTGTTCTCCTGATTTTTTTCTCAGCCTCATCATTGAGGCTACTGATTTTTTGTGTGTTGATTTTGTGTCCTCCTAAATTGTCAAAAGTGTTTATCATATCTAAGAGTTTTTTGGTGAAGTCTTTAGGATTTTTTAAGGATAAAATCATATCATCTGCAAATTGGAATAGTTTGACTTCTTCCTTTCTTACTGGTATCTCTTTTATTTCTTTCTCTTGCATTATTGCTCTGGCTACAAATTCAAGCACTATGTTGAAAAAGAGTAGAAAGAGTAGACACCCTTGTCTCATTCCTAACTTTATAGGAAATTATTTCAGTTTTCCCCCTTTAGTATGATGCTAACTCTACAGATGTCATACTTAGCCTTTATTATGTTGAGGTACATTCCTTCTATTCCAAGTTCCTTCAGAGCTTTTATCACAAAGATATGTTCAATTTTGTCAAAAGATTTATCTACAACTATTGAAAAGATCATGTGATTTTTGTCCTTTATTATGTTTTTGTACTATATTACATTTATTGATTTGCATGTGTTAAAACATCATCACATGCCTGGAATGAGGCTAGCTTCATCATGGTATACAGTCTCTTCAATGTGCTGTTGAGTTTTGTTGCAAGTCTTTTTTTTTTCCTCCTCTTCATTGTGATTTTGTTTTATTTTATTTTAATTATTCATTTATTCACAGGTGTTTACATTGTTTGGGTCATTTCTCTCCCCGCCACACTCCCCCAGCTTCTTCCCCCCTTCCCCTTCCCTTCCAGGCAGAACCTGTTCTGCCCTTGTCTCTAATTTTGTTGAAGAGAAGACATACCATAATAAGGAAGACAAAGCGTTTTTGTTAGTTGAGTTAAGGATAGCTATACAGAGAGATTCTTAGCATTGCTTTCGTGTACACATGTGTTACAACCCATGTTGATTAATCTCTAACTGATATTTACAATGGTTACTGATCCCCTTCTCATGTTTACCTCTGTAGCTTTAAGGTTTCTGTATTAGTTCCTCTGGAGTGTGGACATCAAATGCTTTCATGTTTTGGGTTTTCAACCTATTCCTATATCTCCAGTATGTGCTCTCCCTTTGTCATGTGATCTAAGTCCAACCAGCTTGTTGCAAGTATTTTATTGTGAATTTTTGCATTTGTGTTCTTCAAGGAAATTGTCTATAATTTTTTGTGTGTGCCCTTATCCAGTTTTAGAATCAGGCTAACACTGGCAATCAATTTGGGTTAGTGACATTTCATCCTTTTCTATTTTATGGGATAATTTGAAAAATATTGGTGGTAGAGCTTCCTTAAATATCTGATAGAATTAGGCAGTGAATCTATTTGGTCCTGGGCTCTTCTTTGTTAGAAGACTATCCTTGCTTTACTTTCATTGTTCATTATATGTTTGTTTAAGCAGTTGATATCATCTAGATCCAGTTTAGGTAGGTCATGTGTGTCTATAAGTTTATCCATTTCTTGTAGCCTTTCCAGGTTATTAGAATATAAGTATCCAAATTATTCTATAAAAATCCTCTTATTTTCAGAGATATCACCTTTCTCATCTCTGATTTTATTAATTTGGGTCTTCTCCCTCTTTCTTTTGGTTAGCTTGTTTAAGGTTTTGTAGACTTCGTTTATCTTTTCAAAAAACCATCTTTTGTTTCATTAATTCTTTACATTATTTTTAAGCCTCCATTTCATTAATTTCTGCCCTGGTTTTTAATGTTTTCACTATGATAAAATTAGGAGAGTTTCTTTTCTAGGTGTGTTGGTTGAGTGTCTTATATGCCTCCTCTATCTGGATGACTGTCTCTTTCTCCTATTATTTTGTTGACTGTATTCTCTATGTCTTTAGTATGTGCCTCTTCTCCTTTTTCTATGTACATGATTTCTATGTTTGTTAAATGGTGCCAAAAATCTTGCATGCTCCATTCACACTTTTTTCTTTTATAAAATCTTTATTTGTATGTTCAAAAACAACTACAAGCCCTTGATGTTCTATCTTCAGTTTGATCCAATATACTGGAAAGACTTTCAATGGAGTTTTTTAAATTTGATATGTAAAGCTTTTCATTTCCAGAATTTCATTTTTTTGAGGACTTCTGTAATTTGGGAATTCAATATACATTTCATATCATGTATTGTTTTCCTTATTCACTCAGCTGTTTGTGTGTTCTTTTCATTCATTCAGTTTTTTATTTATATTCTCTTTGAATGAATTGAGAAATTTGTAAATGTCCTCTTTAATTTCATTGATCATTCTTATCATCATTATTTTGAGTTCAATATGTGAGATTTTATCTACCTCCCTATCATCAAATAGTTTGTTGTGGGGTTTTTGACTTTTGGAGGTGTCATGTTGCTTTTTTTTCATATTTCATGAGTTTCTGTATTGAGTTTTTTTTTTTTTTTTCTTAATCTGAAGTCAAGCCATTGGTTGGAGATTTTAACTACCTAAACTCTTTCAGTTCAATTATTGTCTATGTTCTGGCAGGACTACTATTGTCAGGGTTGATATACCATTTCTTACTGGTAGTAGAGCTTGGTAATAGCAAATTTGCCAATTTAAAACGAAACCAGATATTTGCATGAAACAAAAAAGAGTTGAGGATCATCTACACACCTAATAAGGTTATATATGAGTACCTGTGAATGCAACTAGAGATTCAAAAATTGTTCTATGAATATAGGATTTAAAACTTAACTAGTAAAAATAAAGGTGGGATGAGGCAAGGAAAAAGGAAGAAGAAGACAGAGAGGGGAGTGAAGTGGGTAAGTTGTACAAAATAATAATGTGTGGAAATATAGTTTAATCATTGTGGAGAAAAATGCTATGGTCAGGACTGCAAAAAGGCAGATAAATTGAGACTAACAAAAAGGAGGTAGAATAAACTACAAATAGAAAAATTTATAATAACAAAAAAAAGATAGAAAAAATAAAAGTCAATATTTCTTCCTTATTGAGGAAGAGAGTGTATGCCAGCTGGGCTCCATCAGTACAGTAGGTGTTCTCTTCCAGTTTCTGGCCCTCAGTATTCCATCTGTGGTTCTCCTCTTGTATTTACTGTTGGATCCCCTATGACTCTGGAATGGTCCAGGAATCCCCTTTGGATGTACCCTAGGTGTGGTGTTCTGTGGTCAGTTAAGTCTCTGGGCCAAGAGGCAGGACAGGCCATATGGGATAGCAAAAATTTGAAGGGGTGTTCATGGGATGAGGTAGCTATTTCCCCCTTTATGGGTTCTTGTGGAAGTAGAGTGGCACCAGGCATGTGAGAGAACACCTGAAGGAGGAGGAAACTCTGAACGCAACTAGTGTATCAGGTAGCACTCTGGAAAGCCTGTTCAGGGGACCCTATGGCAAGTCCAGCTTATTAACAGTGGAATTTTCCCTTTTCCACCTAGGCATCCAGTTTGATGTTTCATTCACATAGTGATGGGTAGATAGCTCTTGTCATACATATATACACTGGGGTGGGAGGTGGGTTTAGAAAAATAGCCAGTTAGTTCACTACCCACCTGCCTCTTGCTGCAGGTAGGGGACTTAGGTGCTGGCTGGCTTCTGCTCAACAATAGCAAAGATCAGTGGCTTCTGTTTAGTTTACAGAGTGATTTACAGACAGCTCCCATCACATGTATATTCAGCTGGGCAGTTGGTTATGAGATGTAGTCAATTAAGGGAAATTCCTCCAGGCTCACTCTTTTCTGTACCCTCCTTTTGCCATGGGTGGTGGAGCACAGGAATCAGTTAGCTTTTGTCCAGCTAGAATAAGGCTTACTAGCCTTCACTTAGCCCTCTGGGCTGCTGTTTTGTTTGCAGAGTGGCATGCACTAGTGTCTCTTGCCATAAATATGCTGAGCTGGAATGGTCTATGGATGGAGAAGGTCATGTCCCAATTCCTTGAAGCCTCTTTTGGTTCTATCTAAGCAAAGTTTTCTCTTTGTTTTTTTATAGAAATAAAGTTCAATATTTTCTCAAATTTGCTCTAGCCATTACCTGTCTTTTCTTTTACTGGTACCCTCCTCTGGCTTACTAACTTGCCTTTCCTTTGTAGCCATTTATAAGAGAGAATGGTCAAAATACCAAATATAAAAGAGAATTTCATTTTTTTGTCAAATTTGATGCTATGCAGTCAATGGGTATTTTAGCTGTATTGTTAGAGGATAAAGCATGATGAGATGAGGGAATGATAGTTCAAATGATAGGTTTCAAGTTCTAAAACCAATGATTTTTTTCAGTAAGTTTTGAGGCTTAATTGCAATGATATTTTGTGATGAACACTGTCATTGCTGAACTGCCCTCCCTGTTGACCATGCATATTAAAATATGTACTACAGAACTGAACAAAACTAAAATAGCATGAAATGTTTAATCCTTTGTACAAGGGTATTTTCCTGCCTGCCTTTGTTAAGTGCATTTGGGGACACGGGGACACAGAAATCCATCCCATTAGTAATTCTGCTTCTCAATTCTCATTTTTCACATATCATCCTAAAGTATGAACATTGGAAAAGAATCAATTCCTCCTGAAATAGAAAAACATGTGATATCAGCTCTTTGTTCATGGAAGAATTTCATGAGATGAGATTGCCTACAAATTAAGTGATGATGATAATAAAACCAATGCCAGTATGGAAATGCAAAACATCACTTCTTCTAAGCAACTTTTCCTAAAACATCCAGGTTACATTGCAAGCTTCATCTCCATGCTCCTTTATCAAGCCAAATATACCTCTAACATAGTACTCTGGGAGATAGAATTGGACTCCTCTGTCTGACTCCCATAATATACTCATTCTCTTCAGACTACAAAGTGTAGTTTGCACATCTCTATGCCTAGAACTTTGAGGATTTCTTGTTATATTACAGACAGTTGCTGGTAATTCGATAAAATATAAAAAGTAACTAAATATTTGAACACATAAATGGATGAATGTTCTCATCTTCAGAGAAGATACAATTCTTTGGATAATGCTAACTCACATAGGAAAAGCTACTGATTACTTCTTAAAAATATAAATGAAGTAAAAAATTAAAAATAAGCTTTTTTATTCTTAGAAGAAAGACTGTGATTAGGAACAAATATCTCATTTAAACTTACAGTAACTTTGCTATTTTGTTAGAAATATCGAGAAAATAGGAGAAATGCCAAGAAGTAAAACTTGTTTTTGCATTCAAAAGTTATGCTGCACTAAAGTATACAATTGGCAAAAAAAATTCTTTCCAGATTGGTAGTCTATATGGAAAGAGAAACTGCACTTGAGACTTACAGTGAATGAATCACATTCAGGCATGTTTTTACTCATCCATGATGCTTTCACATAGGGGCTTGCTAAGAAAGAAGATACATGGAAAATCTTAAGAATTACCAAATCTTTACTTTGAGTTCTTTTTCAGTTCTCACTTTCAATTGGGTCAATTTTGTAAGAAAAGATACAAAACTAATTGAATGCTCATTTTAGAACAGTATGTCTAGAAATAAAATTATCCATTTCATAAAATGTATAACTTTGTAGAATTAATGAAGAAAATACTATTTCCACTAATTGTTATTAGCATAGAGCTAAGCCCTTTTAGATTTTCTTCTACCTTACGGGTGGTGTTGACCAAGAGGCAGCATGTCTCATTAAGGATGGCACAAGTGCCTCCCTGTGCAGCAGTTAGAAGTTCAAGTGCCCTCCTGTTTTGAAGGACCACAGCTGCCAGGGAATCAATGGATTTTTGCGGGTTTTCTATGGCTGCCACTGTGGCCTTCCAGGGCTTATGGACCATGATAGTGAGATTAGGAATTGGGTTTTTAAGTAGAGGAATGCCCACAAACCAAAAGAACCCCTGGAGTGTCACCATTCCTGTACTGGGATTTTCAAGTACAGGGTTGTTAGTGCTGTGGACCACCCACTCTACCACCTGAAAGGCCCTCTTCATGTCCCTGTGAGGGCAGGAGAGAAATTGGGGTGTTAGAGAAATCTCAAGAAAGGACCCAAGATTGGGAATACATCCTGAGAAAATCATGTTAGTCATACACTGAACAACAAGATCAGGTACAGTAGCCATGACCATGCATCTGCCCTGCCATTTGCTTGGCAGAGTGAAATACAGCTGGTCTCTGCACAGAAACTAAATCCTGTGAGGTGTAGGTTTACCACCATGGAGTATACCTGGGCAATAACTGTCATGCCATCTCTGTTTAGGGAGAGAAAATGTGATATTATAGCTGTGAGTGCTGCTATTCCAGCACTCATCTGTCCTCCAAGAAAGCCCATGCCTGTGTCAAGAGTTAGGTTGGGTTGGAGCTGAGTACAGGTGCAAATGGGAGCTGAGTGATTAATGGCACAGATCCCACTGTGAAGGATGAAATGGAACTAGGAGGTACAGTTATGAGTTGTGTTCCCGAAGGTGAGGTTGAGCATGGCCACTGGATTCTATTGTATGACTGGAGGGTAGAATTGCCTTCCCAAGAGTTAATGTGATTTATCTTGAAGGTTGCATTGCAGAATGAGGAATTGAAGGCACTTAAGAGAAGGCCTCTGGCTCCCACTCTCTCAAAACAAAGAGCATAGTAGCCCAAAAGAAAGGAAGCCCACCCAGACATCAAGGGAGGGGCAGGCTCCACTACTTCCACGGGGAGACTCAAGTGAGTGACGTTATACAATAAGGTCTCCATGGCTAAGGGGAAAGCTTGAAACATGATGTCCTTGGGTGCCCAGAGGTCCTCGGGACAGACCCAGCAGTTGGTGTGGTTAGTAATTTTGGCCATGGTAGGAATTCAGGGATGGTGATAGAAGACCTGTCCCATTGAGGTAGGAAGAAAGAGAAGTATAACCTTTATAACATGGGGTGAATTATAGGTGGGAGAGAACACAAGAAAAGAAAACCGAAGATCAGAGCCCCATGGCGTAAGCAGGTCCATTCTCAGGGAATGGTTACGCATAAGCCTATGCTTAGAATCACTATTAGGGTGAGATAGAGAGCTATGAAGAGGTAGCAGAGAAGGTCTGACATAAGTTACTTTCCTGATGGAGTCTTCTTAAAGAGTAATTTGAGATCCACGATGGGTTTGCTTGAGTAGTGAATCTCCTTAAGGGCAGGTTTAACAGTGGCCTTGTTGGTAGGGGAAATCCAGTGTTTGACTCTGGAGATGTGGATCCAAGATTCCAGTCCAGTCACTCATATTCCCGTTGGGGTGGAAAGAAGCACAGGATATGACCCCTCTGATGGGGGCTCCAAAGGTTCTCTGGATACATGAGGAATCTTAATGACCACCAAATCACCAGAACAAAAGGTTGGAGAAGAGGAAGAGGCATGAGAGATGCTTTGGTGTAAAAGATTTGTTGAAACTTACCTAGCTGGGTGATATGGGAAGTAAGTCTGGCTGTTTCAGCATCCAGAATGTGGTCATTAGAGAGGAATGGACAGCCATAAAGAGACTCAAAAAGGGTGACACCCAGCTTTCCCAAGGTGTTTCTGAGGGAGAGGCAGGCGAAGGGCAGAAGCTTGGGCCAGGGAAGATGAGTTTCCTGGGCCAGCTTGGCTAGGTAGGATTTGAGTAACCTATTGGCCCATTCCACCTTCCCTGAGGACGATGGCCTCCAGGCTGGTGGAGGTGATATTTTATGCCTAGGGTTGGATACTCCCTGAGTCGCTGACTCCAAATGCTGGGCTGTTGTTGTTCTGGAGACTGCGACGGAGATTGAATTGGGAATGATTTACTGAATTAGGACTTTGACCACTTCCTAGGCCTTCTCTGTGGAGCAAGGAAAAGCCTCAATCCGCCCTGTAAAGGTGTCCATTAGCACTAGAAGCACTAGAGCAAGGACTCCCTGACTTGTGGTTGAAATCGATTTGCCAGTAGTCCTCTCCTGGATAGGAGCCTTGTCTTTGAGTCCCAGCAAGGGGGAGAGGTTGGCTGTGAGGGTTATTATGCTGACAGATCTCACATCCTCTAATTATGACTTGTAAGGTCTCGCTAATTTTTACACCCTCAAGCTTGCATTTGACTAAGGACATAGTGTTTTCAACTCCCATGTGGTGGATTTGATGTAGAGTTTTGAGGATCTTCCACTGTAGGTCCTGGGGTAGGAGAAGCTTATCTTCAGGGGAAACCCACCATCCTCGTTGGTTCAGGCAGTAGCCCTGAGATGAGGCCATTTTGGTCAGAGAAGAGACTCTTCCCACAAAAGAGGATGTATAGTCATTGAACTGCCTCTTTTATGGTTACATCCACTTTTTTATTGCCCAGAGCTATGGGATCTTTTGGTGCCCTGGACAGTGGATAACTGCCACTTGTCAGGGCATGAGGACCGCATCCAAAAGTTTTAGGATCATCTGAGAATGTCTGATGGGAGACTCAGAGACAGTGAGCATTCCCAGTCTCCCCAAACAGCTCCATGGGCATGTAGAATCAGAAAGGCATATTTGGAGTCAGTATAAATATTGATTCTTTTGCTCTGGGAGAGTTGTAAGGCCTTGGTGAGGGTAACAAGTTCAGCTAATTGGGAGCTAGTGTTCGGGGGCAAGGGTTCTCCCCACAAGATATGAGCAGATGTGACTACTGCTGCTCCATCCTGTTGTTCTCCATTATTAACTAAGGAATTCCCATCAGTAAAAAGGGTAAGATCTGGATCTGGTAGGGGCTTATCAAGGAGGTTGGGTTTCGGGGTACAATTTTCAACCAAGACCTCCTCACAGGAGTGACTGGAGGCATCCCTCTCAGTGGAGAGGAGGCAAGCAGGATTGAAAATAAGGCAGGTTTTGAGGGTCACCTCCAGATAGTCCATGGAGTGGGTCTGGTACCTGAGTAGTCGATTATCAGACAGCCATAATCCTCCCTGAAAGTTTGAGATGCCTCCCAGATTTTTGGGGGAGTGTAAACAGTAGTTTTTGAGCCCCTGCTACCAACATGCTAAAAGCTGTGATGGCCGTCAGGCACTTGGCCATCCCTTAGCTACATTGTCTAGATCTTTGCGTAGATACCCCATAGATTGAGGAGTGCTCCCTCGAAGTTGTGTTATGACCCCAAGGGCCAGTCCCCCTTTTACATAGACATATAGTGGAAAGTGTCTTGAGTGGGTATGCTCAAGGCTGGGGCTGAGCCAAGGGATTATTTGAGTTTAAGAGAGACATCCTGACTTTCTTTGTCCCACTCAAGGAGGGCCAGAGAATGTTATTGGACCTCTTGCTGGAGGTGATATAGGGGGTGAGCAAGCTGGGCATAGCTGGGTATCCAGATTTGACAGAATCCAATGACTCTCAAAAAAGCCCTTAGTTGTTGAAGGGTTTTAGGGAGAGGATAGTCTAAAATTGGGCAAAGTACTCTGATCACAGGGACCTAGTTTGCTTTTCAAGAACCAACCCAAGATATTTTACCTTACAGCTATACAACTCAGCTTCTTCTCTGGAGACCTTATAGCCTCAACTGGCCAAAAAGTTTAATAGGGACTCTGTGTCCCTAGAGATAGTGGGTTCAGTTGGACCACAGAAGAGAAGATCATCTATGTATTAAAGTAAGGTGACTCCCTGGATCTTCCAGTCCATTAGGTCTCATGCCAATATTTGGCCAAATATGTGGGGGCTGTCTCAAAACCCCTGGGGCAGGACTTTCTATGTTAGTTGTCCTTCTATGTTAGTTTTGTGGTCTTCAAAAGCAAAGCGCAGGTGGCTGTCAGGGTGTAGAGGTATACAGAAGAAGGCACCCTTTAAATCTAGAACTGAGTAGTACTGGGCATCAGGGAACCTGGGCCAGGAGAGCATAAGGATTAGGGACCACTGGATGCAGGGGCACCACAACCCCATTGATGAGTTGGAGGTCATGTACTAAATTCCATTTGTTGGGACCCTTTTGTACCACCAGAATAGGGGTATTGTAGGGACTGGAGCACTTGACCAGGAGGCCCTGTTGTTTAAGGTTATTTATGATAGGCAGGAGGCCTCTCCAGGCTTCCAACCTTAAAGCATATTGTTTTTAGTGAAGGAACTGGAGGGGATCTTTTAGGTGAACCCAAACAAAAGGGGCTGGTTTTGCCCTCCCAATAGTGGAGCTGTCTGTCCAGACTGATGGGTCCACTTGCTCAATTACAGAAATATTCTCGGGATGGGAGTAGTATTTGGACTTTAAGTTTAGACAGGAGGTTCCTTCCCAACAAGGGGATAGAGGTCTCAGGGACTAGTAAAAATGAGTGGTAATGTGGAGGTTCTCCCAAGAGCACACCAAAGGCTGGGTAAAATACCATTCTAGAAGCTGGTTATTTTATGATGCAAGTAAGGTTTGTGGCTTGAAGCCTGCTTGATATGACCAGAAAGAAACCATCCTTATTCAGTTTTCTCTTCCAAAAAATTATGAAAACAATATGCATTTTGCAGCATAGTGAGCATTAAATAAGAGAAGTGTTATTGAAATATGGAATCTCTGGCCAGGCAGTATGGTTTAAGAAGTCCGTACAGCATTGTGAATAACCAACAAACCAGGTCCTGCAGCCACAAATCTTCAGGTTAGATTCAGGATCTACCACTACTATCTGTGCAATTGTGAGGAAGTGATTAAGTCACTCTGTGTCTAAGTTTCTTCATGTATAAAATGAGGATAATAACAGTATTCAGTTGATAGATATCTTTGAGTATTAAATGTGGTAATTGCACATAAATCACTAAGAAAATTGCCTGACACATATAAGAATTACATTATTCTTCTTATTCTTCTCATAATCTTCTACATTTATTTTTAAGCAGCATTATGAAAACAAAGATCAAAGACAATGCCACCTAACAATGTAGTGTGAATAGGCTGTTACTATGTACAAATGCTCTGTTGTTCTGGCTATGTACACCTTTACTCTGACTAATGCTGAATCGCCACACCTCATCCACATATGTTTGCCTTTTTATTTTTATTTTATCTCCTGCCATGTAATTTAGCTCAGCATTAAATTTGTTCTTCCTTAATATTTTATGCTTTCTTGTCTACTATTGACTTGCCTGTTAATAAACACTAATTGGTACTTCTAAATACAACTTCATAAATGAAAACATTGCAATTTGAGTAGATGAAAAATGTCCAATATAAAGAGTAGCATAAAGTAGCATACTTTCATTAAGATGAATATAATTTGTTTGGAAATTCATTTAAGTAATTATTCATTTGTACTTTTATTGCTATTTTCTTAACAAGTGGTTGAACATAGGCATGATATATTTCTAAGATTACTTAATAACATCCTCTTTTCTGTGTTAGTGAGATAATTTTAAAGAAACCTACAAAATCCCCAACACATTCTAAGAATTATGCCTTGGATAAATAGAAAGTGGACTTTGGGGATGCCTTAATAATTTGATAGCTTTAGTGAGACACTGAGTAATGAAGAATAGCTTTGTATGTTACTATCACATGTTCATAAGGGCTAGAAAAAGTCTATTTCCAATTTATTTAGAATCGTTTTGCAGGAAAATCCTTATATTCCTGAAGCAATTGCAAAGTTACTTTCTTAAAAAAAAAGAACAAAAAATTACATTTTCTGATTTGCTTAGGTAATCTCTAAAACAAACCTATAGTTTACTTTCAGGAATCATCATAGCTGTAACAAAATTGTGCTCACAACTATTCATTACCTCTGAGTTTTTAACCTGATTTTTAAAATTATCCTTATATTTTGTTATAAGCCTTCTCAAATCTGGTGAGAAGAAAAAGATTAATCTTCAAACTCTGAAAACTTAGTGAAGACATTTCAGTCTCCTTCCCCACATTAATAAACTAATAACTCCTGTTGACATCAGTAAAAATTACAGGTGAGACAACGGAAAAAGAGGTATACTACAAATAATACAAAATTTCTTCCCATACCCATATTAAGCTGTCAATTGTTAATTGCATTTTGAAAGGAGAATTAGACTTGAAGTCTGATTTATAGAACAAATTACTCTGGCATTGATGCTCTTAGGATGAAAAATGGTATACTAATAATACTTTCCTCTTGACATATGTGAGTTTCTTTTCCACTTGGTTATTTACTTCTAGAAAAGTCCACCATTATGTTTCTAAGCATACGATTACACCAGTGTAAAGTTTGAATTGACATTGACATCACAAATTTTATTGTCATCCATAATGTAGGTTACAGCTATCCTATACCAATTAGAATTAAATTGATAGTAATATCCTCTGTAACATCCATATTAGATATCCTTTCTCTGTAAATCTATTCCATGTATTAATCACCATAAAGAAGGGGGAAAATGTAGAAACCAAACTTTTAAGACAATCAACAGTGTTAAAAATCACTATTAAGGCAATTAACAGTATTAAAATCAGTATTATACCTACACACCAAATTATAAGACAATTCTGATTTGAAAGTGAAAATTGTACATGAGAGGGCTATTTACAGAAGAAGATATGTGAATAGTTAATAAACTATGGTCAACATCACCCACACATACAAAAATGATGAGCAAAACCACAAATACAATAGACATTCTCAAACATTGCTACATTTGGAGAAGATACTTGTCATTAATTCTTTAAATAAAAAGAGAGAGAAAATGCATTTTATACCAATTACCCAAAATACAATGATCAATCATGAAATATAAAAGTACCAATACACTGTGTAAATTAGCAATGTTGCTCACTGCAAAATTATATCATGAAGAATAAAAATTAAAGGCTGGGTGGCTATTGTGAAATTTGAGCACCACTGCCATTCTCGCCTCTTTTCACTTACTGCATGTCCCTGGAGGCTGACTGCTGTGTAGGAATTACATAACTGATTCCCTTGCATTTGAAGAAGATCTTCTAGTTGGGTTTAGATAGTGAGGGTAAGGAAAAAAGGAACATAAGCCCAACTTATTTATTTCCCAAGACTCATATTCTGGGGTTCTGTGGATTGTCTGCCCTCTGCTCATGGCTTCATTCTGCTTGTCAATCACTTCTCATGCTGTTCTTTCTTTGCTTCCAGATGTCTGCTCCTTTCTCTTGCCCATTCAGGGCTCCTGATGGTAGATTTCTAGCCCCCTTTTCCTAATACCTTCATAGATAATTCCTTTATTATTAAATTATCTTCAGCTTGAGTGTACCATCTGTTCCAACTGGAATCTGGACTAATATATCTACAAAAACGAATACTTAAATATCTTCTCACATTGTTATACCCTCAAAGTGCATTAGATCTATATGTTGGCTTAATGAAATGTTTGTCACCCCACTATCATCAATAGATAGGTCATCCAAAAAAAAAATCAGTAAAGAAATCCTAGATCTAAAATATACCATAGATCAAATGGACCAAGTTGATGTCTACAGAACATTTCATCCAACTTCTACACAATATACATTCTTTTCAGCAGCCCACAGAACCTTCACCAAAATATATCATATCCTAGGGCACAAAGCAAGCATCAGCAAATATAAGAAAATAGAAATTATACCTTGTATTCCATCTGATCACAATGCAATAAAACTAGAACTCAACAACAAAAATAAAGACAAAAAGCATGCAAATAGCTGGAAACTGAATAACTCACTGCTTAATGAACAATGGGTCATTGATGAAATAAAAGAAGAAATTAAAAAGTTCCTGGAAGTCAATGAAAATGAAAACACAACCTCCCAGAACGTATGGGACACAGCAAAGGCAGTCCTGAGAAGAAAGTTTATAGCCATGAGTGCATATATTAAAAAGACTGAAAGATCTCAAATCAATGACCTAATGATACATCTCAAACTCCTAGAAAAACAAGAACAAGCAAATGCCAAAGCAAGTAGAAGGAGAGAAATAATAAAAATAAGAGCTGAAATCAATGAAATAGAAACAAAAAAACCCATACAAATAATTAATGAAACAAAAAGTTGTTTCTATGAAAAAATAAACAAGATTGGTAGACCCCTGGCAAACCTGACTAAAATGAGGAGAGAAAAAACCCAAATTAGTAAAATAAGGAATTCAAAAGGGGAGATAACAACAAACACCATGGAAGTCCAGGAGATCATCTGAGACTACTTTGAGAACCTATATTCCAATAAATTCGAAAATCTTAAAGAAATGGACAGATTTCTAGATACTTATGATCATCCAAAACTGAGCCAAGAGCACATGAATCACCTGAATAGATTTATAACACAAAATGAAATTGAAGCAGCAATCAAGAGTCTCCCCAAAAAGAAAAGTCCAGGACCTGATGATTCTGTGCTGAATTCTATCAGACCTTTAAAGAAGAACTAATACCAATCCTCCTTAAACTGTTCCATGAAATAGAAAGGGAAGGAACTGCCTAACACATTTTATGAAGCCAGTATTACACTTATCCCAAAACCAGGCAAAGACACCTCCAAAAAGGAGAACTATAGGCCAATCTCCTTAATGAACATTGATGCAAAAATCCTCAATAAAATAACGGCAAACTGAATTCGACAACACATCAGAAAGATCATTCACCACAACCAAGTAGGCTTCATCCCAGGAATGCAGGGGTGGTTCAACATCCAAAAATCAATAAACATAATAAACCACATTAACAGAAGCAAAGACAAAAACCACTTGATCATCTCAATAGATGCAGAAAAAGCCTTTGATAAGATCCAACACCACTTCATGATAAAAGCTCTAAGACAACTAGGAATAGAAGGAAAGTACCTCAACATTACAAAAGCTATATACTACAAACCTACAGTCAACATTATACTTAATGATGAAAAACTGAAACCATTCCCTCCAAAATCAGGAATGAGACAAGGATGCCCACTATCTCCACTCCTATTCAACATAGTACTGGAATTCCTAGCCAGAGCAATTAGGCAAGAAGAAGGAATAAAAGGAATACAAATAGGTAAAGAAACTGTCAAAATATCCCTATTTGCAGACGATACGATCCTGTACCTTAAAGACCCAAAAAACTCTACTCATAAGCTCCTAGACACCATCAACAGCTATAGCAAGGTAGCAGGATATAAAATCAACATAGAAAAATCATTAGTATTTCTATACACTAATAATGAACAAACAGAGAAATAATATATGAAGAAAACAATTTCATTTACAATAGCCTCAAAAAAAAATCAAATACCTAGGTGTAAACTTAACAAAGGATGTGAACGACCTCTACAAAGAAAACTATAAGGTTTTGAAGAAAGAGATTGAGGAAGACTATAGAAAGTGGAGAGATCTTCCATGCTCATGGATTGGTAGAATCAACATAGTAAAAATGTCTATACTCCCAAAAGTAATCTACATGTTTAATGCAATTCCCATCAAAATCCTGATGACATTCATCAAAGAGATTAAAAAATCTATTGTTAAATTTACATGGAAACACAAGAGGCCACAAATACCCAAGGCAATACTCAGTCAAAAGAACAATGCTGTAGTTATCATGATACCTGACTTCAAACTATATTACAAAGCAATAGCAATAAAAACAGCATGGTACTGGCACAAAAACAGACATGAAGACCAGTGGAACAGAGTAGAGGACCCAGATATGAAGCCACACAACTATAACCAACTTATCTTTCACAAAGGTGCTAAAAATATACGATGGAGAAAAAACAGCCTCTTCAACAAAAACTGCTGGGAAAACTGGTTAGCAGTCTGCAAAATATTGAAACTAGATCCATATTTATCACCCTACACCAATATTAACTCAAAATGAATCAAGGAACTTAATATCAGACCACAAACTCTAAAGCTGGTACAGGAAAGAGTAGGTAATACTTTGGAATTAATAGGTATAGGCGAGGACTTTCTCAATGGAACTCAGCAGCTCAGCAACTAAGAGATAGCATAGATAAATGGGATGTGGGTTGGGGGAAGGAACCCTCTTACACTGCTGGTGGGAATGTAAACTAGTACAACCACTCTGGAAAAAAATTTGGAGGCTCCTTAAAAATCTAAGCATAGATCTACCATATGATCCAGTAATACCACTCTTGGGAATATATCCAAAAGAATGCAACTCAGGTTACTCCACAGGCACCTGCACACCCATGTTTATTGCAGCGCTATTCACAATAGCCAAGTTATGGAAACAACCAAGATGCCCCACTACTGATGAATGGATTAAGAAAATGTGGTATTTATAACAAATATGTTACCTGGAAAATATTTGCAAACTACCAAGTTATACCAATTTACCAAGTGAGATATATTTGATGTTGTAATTTATTTAATCTGCAATATTTATAGTTTTATTTTTTTGTCTGTAAAAATATGAAAGTTTCCATAAGCAATGCAGATTTTGGCTCTTGTAAACATAATATAGCATCTAAAAGCTTAATTTCCTCTACTTCAACATTTTCCCCAAAAAATCTCAAAAACTTTTGCTTTTAGGGAGCTACAATGTACACTTGTATATTGAACATGAGTACTTGACCTCACACATGAAACTAAACTATTGGATATGTAATATTGTCTTCAAGGTACCTCTACAGGTGCCACAAATCTTACCACACCATTGAAATTCTCTTTGCTGATTACAAACCATTTTAAGAGAGAAGCACTAAGATTTATGAAATTTTTATGTTTGTTTTGCTAGACAGGTGCTTTAATTTTTTCCTCAGAAATTTTCTCTTTCTGGGGTATAATTCAGTGGTTGTTGTCCAAGAAGCAAAAATATTTTTCTTATTATCCTGTTTAATAACAAGTTTTCCTTAGTACCATACCCTTTTGTTGGTGGTAATGGGTTTATCAAATGGGTAGTATTTCTGTTCATTTTTGCAAAGACCTTTAAAAAGTTACTGCAACTGACTTGGAGGAACTTGTTTTTTCTAAATAGGATTCTTGATTGGTAAACCAATGGCTTTCAAAGAACAGGCAGATAATGTGAATGAACAAAGAGTTTGGGGTTACCATAAGGCATGGTGGAAACTGAGACAAACTGGGTAATACATACCTCTCAAAGTGAAACCACCAGTGTGCTTCAGCAGGTAGTAAATAGATCCCCTTAATTTTCATGAGAAATCTTAAATTTAAACATTTTAATTTAAATCTCTAAGCTTTGATATGTTGACAGTGAACTAACATTGTTTCATAAGTCTTGGCAAGCCAAATAAGTTCATTTGGAAACACAAGAGACCACGAATAGCCAAGGCAATACTCAGCAAAAAGAGCAATGCTGGAAGTATCACAATATCTGACTTCAAACTAAATTACAAGGCAATAGCAATAAAAACAGCATGATATTGGCACAAAAACAGGCATGAAGACCAATGGAACAGAATAGAGGACCCAGATATGAATCCACAGAACTATAACACCTCATTTTTGACAAAGGTGCCAAAAATATAAGATCGAGAAAAGAGAGCCTCTTCAACAAATGCTGCTGGGATAAGTGGTTATCCATCTGCAAGAAACTAAAACTAGATCCATGCCTATCACCCTGTACTAGTGTCAACTCAAAATGGATCAAGGACCCAAAACTCTGAAGTTAGTACAGGAAGGTACAGGAAACACTCTGGAACTAATAGATATAGGCAAGGACTTCCTCAATACAACCCCAGCAGCCCAGCAACTAAGAGAAAGAATGGACAAATGGGATTCATAAAATTAAAAAGCTTCTGCACAACAAAAGAAATGGTCTCTAAGCTAAAGAGACTACCCATAGAGTGGGAGAAAATATTTGCAAGCTATACATCAGACAAAGAACTGATAACCAGAATATACAGGGAACTTAAGAAACTAAACTCTCCCAAAATCAATGAACCAATTAAGAAATGGGCAACTGAACTAAATAGAACTTTCTCAAAAGAAGAAATTCAAATGGCCAAAAAACACATGAAAAAATGCTCACCATCCCTAGCAATACAGGAAATGCAAATTAAAAACACACTAAGATTCCACCTCACCCCTGTTAGAATAGCCATCATTAGCAACACCACCAATAACAGGTGTTGGAGAGGATGTGGGGAAAAAGGAACTCTAATCCACTGCTGGTGGGAATGCAAGCTGGTACAACCACTCTGGAAAAGAATTTGGAGGCTTCTTAAAAATCTAAACATAGATCTGCCATATGATCCCACTTTTGGGGATATACCCAAAGGAATGTGACAGAGGTTACTCCAAAGGCATCTGCACACCCATGTTTATTGCAGCGCTATTCACAATAGCCAAGTTATGGAAACAACCAAGATGCCCCACTACTGACAAATGGATTAAGAAAATGTGGTACTTGTACACAATGGAATTTTACTCAGCCATGAAGAAGAATGAAATCTTATCATTCGCAAGTAAATGTATGGAACTGGAGAACATCATTCTGAGCAAAGTTAGCCAGGCCCAGAAGACCAAAAATCGTATGTTATCCTTCATATGTGGTCTTTAGATCTAGGGCAAATACATCAATGTTGTAGGACTTGAGTTACATGACAAGAGGAGAACATACACAGGAGGTACAGGGTTAGGTAGAAAACACAAAATATGAAACCATTTGATTTCCCACTCCAGAGGAATTAATACAGAAACCTTAAAGCAATAGAGATCAACACCAGAAGAGGATCAGAACCAGTGTAAAGATCAGTTAGAAATCGAATCAACCTGGGTTATGACATATTAGTACATGAAAGCAATGCTAGGAATCTCTCTGTATTTTATTATTGCTAAATAATAAAACTAGCAAAAGTGCTATGTCTTTCTTATTATTGCTTATTTCTACTCTTCAACAGAACTGGAGAAAAGTGTAGTACAGGTTCTGCCTGGAAGGGGGGGAGAGGTTGGGGATTGGGGAAGGAGGGAGGAATGACCCAAACAATGTATGCACATGTGAATAAATGAATAATAAAAAAATTATACCTTCTCTAGTAACCTTATTTGATGAAGCAATTTATATTTGAAGGAGCCAAAAGAAGTTTTCAAGTCATAAGTTTTTATTTTTTTATTTTAACATTTCATTATGTGGAGCTGAGTTTTATTTTTTTTAATTATTATTATTTTTTTATTCACATGTGCATACATTATTTGGGTCATTTCTCCCGCCTGCCTCTCTCCCACACCCTCTTCTCCCTTGCCCCCTCAGTTCCAGGCAGGTCCTGTTCTGCCTTTATCACTAGTTTTGTTGAAGAAAAGAGATAAGCCTAATAAGGAAGACAGTGGTTTTTCTAGTTGAGTTGAGGATAGCTATACAGAAATATTCCTAGCATTGCTTTCCTGTACACGTGTTATGACCCATGCTGATTCATCTCTAATTGATCTTTACCTTCTCATGATAATTGATCCCCTTCTCATGATAATCTCTGTTGCTTTAAGGTTTCTGTATTAGTTCTTCTGGAGTGGGGACATCAAATGCTTTCACGTTTTGGGTTTTCTACCTATTTCTATATCACCGAGATGTGCTCTCCCCTTATCATGTGATCCAAGTCCAACCACATTGCTGCATTTTCCCTAGATCTAAAGACCACATATAAGGGAGAATATATGATTTTTGGTCTTCTGAGCTTGGCTGACCTCACTCAGAATGATGTTCTCTAGTTCCATCCATTTATCTGCAAATGGTAAGATTTCATTCTTCTTCATGGCTGTGTAAAATTCCATTGTGTACAAGTAACACATTTTCTTGATCCATTCATCAGTAGTGGAGCATTTTGGTTGTTTCCATAACTTGGCTATTGTGAATAGTGCCACAATAAACATGGATGTGCAGGTGCCTCTGGAGTAATCTGTGTTGTATTCCTTTGGGTATATCCCCAGGAGTGGGATTGCTGGATCATATGGCAGGTCTATGTTTAGGTTTTTAAGGAGTCTCCAAATTTTTTTCCAGAGTAGTTGTACCAGCTTGCATTCACACCAGCAGTGGATTAGGGTTCCTTTTTCCCCACATCCTCGCCAACACATGTTGTTAGTGGTGTTTCTGATGATGGCTATTCTAACGGGGTGAGGTAGAATCTTAGTGTGGTTTTGATTTGCATTTCCTTTATGGCTAGAGATGGTGAACAGTTTTATGAAGTCCCATTTGTCCATCCTTTCTCTTAGTTGCTGGGCTGCTGGTGTTGTATTGAGGAAGTCTTTGCCTATACCTATTTGTTCCAGAGTGTTTCCTGCTCCTTCCTTTAGTAACTTCAGAGTTTCAGGTCTGATATTAAGGTCCTTGATCCATTTTGAGTTGGTGTTAGTGCAGGATGATAGACATGGATCTAGTTTTAGTTTCTTGCAGATGGATAACCACTTTTCCCAGCAACATTCGTTGAAGAGGTTGCCTTTTCTCCACTGTATATTTTTGGCACCTTTGTCAAAAATGAGGTGGGTATAGTTGTGTGGATTCATATCTGGATCTTCTATTCTCCTCCACTGGTATTCATGTCTGTTTCTGTGCCAGTATCATGCTGTTTTTATTGCTATTGCTTTGTAATATAGTTTGAAGTCGGGTATTGTGATACCTCCAGCATTGCTTTTTTTGCTGAGTATTGCCTTGACTATTCACAGTCTCTTGTGTTTCTAAATGAACTTTAGAGTAGATTTTTCAATCTCTGTGATGAAAGTCATTGGGATTTTGATGGGAATTGCATTTTGGTAGTATAGTCATTTTTACTGTGTTGATTCTACCAATCCATGAGCACAGGAGATCTTTCCATCTTCTGTACTCTTCCTCCATCTCTTTCTTCAGAAGTTTGTAGTTCTCGTTATAGAGTTCATTCACATCTTTTGTTAAATTTACTCCTAGATATTTGATTTTTTTTTGAGGCTGTTGTGAATGGAATTGTTTCCTTATATTCTTTCTCAGTTTGTTCATTGTTGGTGTATAGGAAAGCTAATGATTTTTGTAAGTTGATTTTGTATCCTGCCACCTTACTGTAGCTGTTTATGGTGTCTAAGAGTTTTTGGGTGGAGTTTTTTGGGTCTTTAAGGTATAGAATCATATCATCTGCAAATAAGGATATTTTGACAATTTCTTTACCTATTTGTATTCCTTTTATTTCTTCTTCTTGCCTAATTGCTCTGGCTAGGACCAGTACTATGTTGAACAAGAGTGGGGATAGTGGGCATCCTTGTCTCATTCCTGATTTTAGGGGGAATGGTTTCAGTTTTTCACCATTAAGTATGATGTTGGCTGTAGGTTTGTCATAAATAGCCTCTACAATATTGAGGTACATTCCTTCTATTCCTAGTTTTCTTAGAGCTTTTATCATGAAGTGGTGTTGGATCTTGTTGAAGGCTTTTTCTGCACCTATTGAGATGATCAAGTGGTTTTTGTCTTTGCTTCTATTGATGTGCTGTATTACATTTATAGATTTGTGTTGAACCATCCTTGTATCCCTGGGATGAAGTCGACTTGGTCATGGTATATGATCTTTCTGATGTGTCTTTGGATTCAGTTTGCCATTATTTTATTAAGGATTTTTGCATTGATATTCATTAAGGAAGTTGGCCTATAATTCTCCTTTTTGGAGGTGTCTTTATCTAGTTTTGGGATGACAGTTATATTGGCTTCATAGAATGAGTTAGGCAGTGTTCCTTCCCTTTCTATTTCATGGAACAGTTTAAGGAGAATTGGTATTAGTTCTTCTTTAAATGTCTGATAGAATTCAGCAGTTACTCCATAAGATCCTGGACTTCCCTTTTTTGTGAGACTCTTGATTGCTGCTTCAATTTCTTTTTGTGTTATAGATCTATTCAGGTGATTGATATCTTCTTAGTTCACTTTTGGGTGGTTGTAAGTTTCTATAAATCTGTCCATTTCCTCAAGATTTTCAAATTTATTAGAGTGTAGGCTCTCAAAGTAGTCTCTGATGATTTCCTCGATTTCTGTGGTGTTTGTTGTTATCTCCCTTTTGTGTTTCTGATTTTCCTGATTTGAGTTTTTTCTCTTCTCATTTTAGTCAGGTTTGCCAGGGGTCTGTCTATCTTATTTATGTTTAAAAGTAAATGAATCTCAATGATAATACACCTATTCATCATGCAAGGAAACCCAAAGTGAATTGAAAATATCAAAGGAATAATTGTTTTTTAAGGTTATAAGTTAGATCAAAAGAGACCTGGAAGGACAAGCTTAAACTACTTTCTAGTCCAGACCTCTTTACAATACCTCATACAATCACTTATTTCTTAGTTCTGTACATATGACAATATTAAATCCACAAAAACAAGATTGGAACCAGAAGCTGAGGAAGAGTTCCCAGTCCTATTAGTCATTTTGGATTTGTTGTTAGTACAGTCTCAATTTTAGGGAAGACTAAACAGAAATTAGTCAGGATGAAACTAAATATGAATTTGAAAACAAGAATAATGAGTATTTCAAATGAAAATCAATCATTTCTCAGCCATCTTGCCTGAATTTGAAAGGACTTAGTGTAATGTAAGTGTGTTTAAAAAACAAGGTATTAGTATAATAAAAAAGCTATCCTGCTAAAAAATCTACCCAGACCTTATTGAAATGGAAAGATGTGCACACATGAAATCCATGACACAATTGGAAGAGGTCCATAATAATCAACAAATGAGAAAATTTTATTACAGAATGACCAATAAACTATATTTCTTGTTTTTTAATTACCCCTGAGGTTCTTATTCCACATAGTTTTAGGATTTTTTTCCCTTTATGTTGCTTACTTCCTTTCCTGCTTTTTATTTATTTCAATTATCAACTTTTTTAAAGTTCTCAGGATTAAGCCCAGGACCTCACACATGCTAGGCGAATACTCTACCACTGGCTTAATATCCGCAGCCCCAACTATTAATTTTTCTACTTTAGCATATGACATATCTGTTTGGGAACCAACTAATACATACAGAGAATGTAATCTTTCTGCTTCCAATTAAACCAACTTCTAATTATTTAATGAAAAAATTTTAGCAAAATTAAAGGGTTGACAGTTCTTGTGTTTTATGTTTTGATGCAATATACCATTGAAGTAATCAACGTGCAAAATTCCTTCAGGAAACATAACTTATGATTTAGTGGTTCCCATGAACATTTACTGAGAATTAGATCACAACCTAATCCAAATAACAGATCCTAATAGAGGAAACAGAGTAAGTTCTTTAAGTGTGGAAGCACTGAAGTTTTGATATCTTAAATTTAGCAAAATATCTAAGCATATTATAATATTTTCTAACAGAAACAAGACATCTAGTCTACAATGAATGTGGGGAAGAAAAGACTGTCTTTGAATAAAGGCATTTTCTTCCACAGTCAAGTGTTGTTTGTCTGGAGTGAATACTAGTCAGCTATAGTGAACATCAAGTAGAAAAGTCTTCATATTAAGTTTTACCTCATTCAAATCCAAGAAGACTGCTTTGTTCACAGGACTTGCTAATGTGTGAAAAGAGCATTCAGAATCTCTTCATAGACTCTTCTTTGGAATACTATTTTCTTAAGTCAATCTTACAAGAATACTAAGGACCACAGTTTTTTTTTTTCTTTTTTTCTTTTCTCTTTTATAACATACAATGTTTAGAATAAATGTCTTTTAACTTTTCCTCCCTCAGCAATTTTGCTTTAATGATCTTCAATGAGTATTAAAAGCATCATCATTTCACATTCCATTATTAAAATATTTGTCCTGAATTCTGAAAGATGGAGATGTTTTAGGTGATTTTTTTTTTTATAATCACATTGGATATTTACAGCAGTTAGTTCTACATAAATGTGATATAAATTAAAGCAGAGAATACTAGACCTGTTTGGATTAACAAGCCATTTTTAATTTATTACTTCTTAAAAACATTTCCTGGCAACCAAGCCAAGCAATACACCTTAAAATGAACATTCAACCATTCTTTGTTCAATTGCTCATTTTCATTTTAAATGTTTTCAACTCTATGGTAATGACCTTTCTCCTTTTGCTTTGAATATAAAGATTAATTCTAATTGCTTTTCAAGGAAGGTGGTATGGTTTCATTACAGTTAGCTCATAAGAAGCAGGATATTGCTGAATCACTGATTAGGAGTGACTAGTGTATCATCCTGCAAGATGGGATGGACTTCACCAGGTTGTGTGAGATGGTCATTAACTACACTAGTGACATATTCTACCCAAAGTCCCAGGAAAAGGGTAGTTACTGAACTAAATAATTTGAATCCAATTCTTAATTATCCATGATAATGAGTCCCATATGGACTTTTCTGACTTAATGACATATCAAAGTCTTTTTAAAAAATAAGAAAATGCACTTATTACAGAATTTTGTGAGATAGTCAAGTAGAGAATGGCTAATCACATCCAAGAAGGATAATTAAAAATTTGCACACTCCCAACAAAGCTTTATAAGAGCTTTAGATGACATTTGCACTTACTCTGTTCTACTTCACCTTTCATAATATTAATTGGTCTTTATAAAGCATATCCAAACTTTTATCCAAAGTATATTTTAGCAAAACATAAATAACAAAGTTATATTGTTTCCCAGTTTCCTACTACTACTTCTTTTTTTAAAGCTTCTATTTTTAAATCAAGCACTCCTTAACGCCAATCAATGTTTAAAGTGGCAACAACCTTCTACTCAAAGTCCTATGAAAGGGTGACATTATTACATCTCTACAGTAATTACAGGAGCATTGGTCACCTGCTTTGATTCACTAATGTGTAGGGACCAAGAACAGCTTTCCATTTCTACAGAAGTTATTTTTAATAAAAGGAGAATAAAATTATCAAAGAAATGCTTGGAGTCACTTGAGTCTTAGGCTGAAGATAAAATAATCTTTACTTTCTTATAGCTCAGGAGATGGCTGCTGATCCATGCCTACATATATAAACATATATACATATATACATATATACATATATACATATATAAACATATATACATATATACATATATACATATATACATATATAAACATATATACATATATACATATATACATATATACATATATAAACATATATACATATATACATATATACATATATACATATATACATATATACATATATAAACATATATACATATAAACATATATACATATATACATATATACATATATAAACATATATACATATATACATATACATATACATATACATATATATGAAAGTAATGAGTACTGCAGGGTTGGGGGGATGTAGCACAATGTTAGAATGCATGCATAGCTTATTCAAGGTCCATGGTTCAATCTCCAGCAATGAAAAAAGAAAAGGAATACTGTGGACAACCACAGGGTTTAGTCATGTCTACCAAAGGTTGAATACCCTTGTGACAAATATACTACTGCTGTTACAAGTGTCTTTTTGCTGGAAGTTATACATTAGCTGTTGTCAAGTATAAAGACCAAAAAAGATGTCACTGATTTAAAAAAAAATCTGCCACATGGCATTAAGAAATCCAGGTACCTTACATATTGTGACTCTGCCTTCTTTTAGGGCTCTAGAGTTCATTCTCTGCATTCAGCAAAGGAGCAGTGGTTCTCAAACTAAATGGGTATCAGAATCACCCAGAAGGTATATTAAAGCAAAAATTACTTGGTCCACCAGGAAGTTTCTGAATCAACAGATGGAGTAAAGCCCAAGAATTTGCATTTCTAACCAAGACCCAAGGAATACCTCTGCTCATTTTGGTGCCACACTTTGAGAACTGCTGATGTGGAAAATAAGCCAGAGATCACACTTGGGGGGATTTTGTGAATAAGCCATGCAAGTATCACATAACACTTTCATTCATTACATTGGATATCTTTGGCACAAAAGGAAAGTTGAGAAATGTTTTAATTTTTACATCCAGTCAGATGAGAAAGTAGATTTGGAAAACCAGCTTGCTAGTCTCTGCCACAGGAGACAATGCGTTCATGTTGTTTTGCTTATTTTTAAAAGTTCTTGAGTAGAACAATGAATCTATCTATCTATCATTTATCTATCTATCTATCATCTGTCTATTTCTGTAGATAACCTCTAAATTCCAGATTTAATTACTCATTATCCAGGCCATAACAGTAAGGGAAAAGAAGTAAAACATGTAAGGAAGAATTTTAAAAACAAAAGCTGATTCTCTTAATTGCCTTTGAAATATTTCTCAAGTCCGAATAAAATCCATCTAACTTCAGAAATTTAAAGGAGACTCATATTAAATACCTCTTGGGAAAAATAGCAAGTGACATGTTCAAAAGTACTCAATACAGATTATTTGTAGATGCAAAAGTCAGAAAACAAATAAAATACCCATCAGTAAGGAGAATGATTGAATAAACTATCATAAATCCATAAATGTAGATCCAAAGACTCTTCTGAAATTCAGTCCCGGCATGTGTTCCTTATAACTCCTGGAAGCTTTGATTTATATCTGTTCTATAGAACGTAAAAAGGAACCAGGAAGGAATAATTGACAGATCACACACAGCATAATGTTGATACATGCGCCTTAGCTACTTGTACTACATTGAGCAGATTCATAAATGGAGTTCAACTATTTTTCCATCATCATACAGTTCAGTTGGGGAGACTAATTTACAGTCATTAAAATGGGGTGTGTCGCTAGATTGTCAATTTTCTTATAGAAATATCTTATCAATGTATCTTTTAGAAATGCAATGTTTAAGAAAAACAGCTCAACTATTACATTCTCCTCTTAAGAGTCCAGAACATTAGGAAATTTATGAATTAAAACCTATTAAGAATTTTATACCATTTAAAAAATTTTTTTCCAACTTGTGTGATGTCATCCAGCATTACTGTTTTCCTTTTATTTTATCTCTTGTATTTCTATTAACTATAGTTTATATTAGTCAAAGTCTTGTTTACACTGGAAAAGTGTTTAGGAGTTCTTTTCCTATTATGAATTTAAATTATATTCTTACAAAGTATGAACCACAATCTTCTTTTTATTTGTCTTGAATACTTTTGCTTAATGTATATTATTATAATCATTGCCTTATTCCACTTTAGTTTCCATTTGCTTTATATGGTATTGTATAAGTTTTCTCATTTAGAATTTATGTTTTATTATAACTAGCATCTTGTTTAGCTTTCTTTGATAATTGGAATTAGAAGGCTTTAATTGAATTAGGAAACTTACTACACTGACATTTTTACTAAATCAGTATAACATGTTTTATGTCAGTGATCATGGTCTTTACTAGAGAGGCAGCACTGCAAGATAAAATGTCTGGATCGAAACCCAACGTATGTCACTTACTAAGATATCATCCTGAGCAAATAAGCGAAATTCTGTCCATCTTAATGTTTTTATAATTCATTCTTATTTAAAATGTTTATGGTATTTCTCTGTAGTTTGTTTTCTCTGATTTTATTTCATCTCATATTTGAATATATATATTTTTTAGTTTTCACTCAATGAGTAAATACTGCTAAGCTTTTCAATATTATATCTACCTTCTAAAACCTTATTGTCAAAGTTACAAGCATGGGTTTCCTACTGAGATAAAGGACTAGGAAGACTATACTTCTCTTACCACCATGTTGAACACAATTAATGCTCTGATAATGAATTAGATTCATAGAATTACTATAGTATCAATTGTTTCATGTTATCACTCTGATTTCATAAAAATTATGCTTTATTCAGTTTATAACCATGTAATTCCTTAGATATTTATATTAATGAATTATTGCAATCTTATCACCAATCATTTTAGCTTTAGTTACCTTTATTATTTTGAGATTATTGTAGATTCACAGCATTGTATAAATGTATACAAAGAAATCCTGCGTGTCTTTAACCAAGCTTGTTTCAGTGGTAACAATTTGAAAAACTACAGTACAATATAACAGCCACGATGTTAATGTGGATACAGTCATGATACAGAATATTCTCTTTATGATACCTCTTATTGCCCTTATTAGCCACACCCAATTCCATTTCCCCCCGCCCTTTAATCACCTGTAAACCACTTATCTATCTTAATTTCCATACATATTATATCAATAATGTTGTTTAATCAATCAGCATGTAGCATTTGGGGATTGGCTTTTTCTTTTCAGCACGTCTCCAGAGGTAAATCCACACTGTATGGTATGGGTAATTAACTATTCCCTTCTGGAAGGACATCTGGATTGTATTGAGTGTGGCTATTATAGATAAAGCTGCTATAAACATTTGTGTACAGGTTTTAGTGTAGCAGTTGAGTTTTTGGTTCTTCAGGATAAATACCCAGGAGTGCAATTACTGGATTATATGGTATTTGCATGTTTAGCACTTTAAGAAACTGCCAAATGTTTTCCAAGGTAGCTCTACCATTTTATACTACCATCAATGTATGAGCCATCTGGTCTTTATACAACCTGGCCAGCACTCAATGTTGACACTACTCTGGGATTTTTTAAATCATTATAATAGGGGTGTAGTAATGTCTTATCACAATCTTAATGTTCAAATCTCTAATGGCTAAGAATGTTGAAAATATTTAATGCTATGTGTAGATCTCTTTGTCTGTATATGAAATCTATATGTCCTATTTTATAAAATGTTTTTGTCTATTTCCTAATTTAATTTTTTATTTTCACTGTTGAGTTTGGAGAATTTTTTTATTTTTTAGGTATTAGTTGTTGTTAGATACATGATTTTAAAATTTTACCATAATCTTGTAGTTTGTCTTTTCATACTCTTAAGGAGATCTTTCAAAGAACATTAGTTTTAATTTTGATGAAGAGTAATTTATTAATTTTCTCTTTTTGAATTGCTCTTTGGTATCATGTCTATGAGAAAAGAATTCTGTTTATAACTTTAAATCCCAAACATTTTTTTTTATTTCTTTCTAGAAGTTTATGGCTTTGTGTTTTATATTTAAGTGTTAGATCCATTTTAAGATAATATTTTAATAAAGTGTGAAACTTAAGTCATGGTTTACATTCTGCCTATGGATGTCTAGTTCTTCAGCTACTTTTGTTGAAAGGCAATTCTTCCTTCATTGTATCATTTTAATTCACTTGTCTAAATTCAGTTGGGCATATTTGCATGGGAACATTTATTCTGTTTGATTGGTCTTTGTATCTATCTCCACGCTAACTTCTACTATTTTGAAGATTATTGGTATTTGTTACAGTTTGGATGTGGTTTCTCTCCTAAGTGTTTACGTGCTAATGTAGAGATAAGATGTGGTGAGAACTTTAAGAGATAGGGCCTACTGGGAGTTAATAAGGTTTTGCCCTCAGATGTAATTAATGCTGATCTCAAAGACTGAGTTCTTATAAGAGCAAGTTGTTACAAAAATAGCAACACTGACCTCTTCCTGTGTTCTGGCTTCTTTTCTTACAAAGCACTCCCTTCCTTTCAAGTGTTTCCTTCACAATGCTATCCACTATGTTATAACACAGTCACAGCTTATTACTAAAGGTCAAGTAAATACACCACCCATCATAAATTTTCATCCTTCAAAACTGTAAGCTAAATAAACTTCTTTACTTTATAATGTACCCAGTGTCAGATGTTTTGTTACAACAAAAAAAATATAGCTAATGAAGTTCAGAAAGAAGAAATGAAATACTTCAAATTTGCTGTAGGCATAATTATTCACAAACAAAATCACAAGGGGTATGCAAAATATATGTTAGAAATAAAAAGTAAATTCATCAGAGTCAAAAGATAAAAGGTCAAGTTACAAAAACAATTGCATTTTTACATACTAGATATGCATATACGACCATCAAAAGTAATAATAAAATATCATTTACTACCACCAAAGATAAAAAGAAAAAAAGAGAATTTTAGGTGTGACTAATAAAACATAGAAGATTTCAATGCTGAAAACTGTAAAACCAATGAGAGAAATAAAGACCTAAAAATGGAGATTTCCATTCTGTCCTTAGAAGATTTAACCTAAAAATGTCAATTCTCTAGGACTAGAGTTGTAGCTCCAGTGGTTGGGCATCTGCTTTTCCAAGCATGAATCTCTGAATTCAAACCCCAGTCCCACCAAAACAAAACAAAAGGATGTCGATTCCCTCTAAAGCAATGTGCAAACTTAAAATCATTTTTATCAAAATACCAGGAAGATTTCTGTAGACACAAAAAAAATTGCAAATTTTATATGAGAAGGCAAAGATGCAAAATAGCTAAAAAGTAATTTTGAAGGAGAATAAAGTACAAAGAGTCAGGCTATCTGGATTAAAGTCTGTATTAGTCTATTTTTTTTGTTGTAACAAAACATCTGACACTGGGTACATTATAAAGTAAAGAAGTTTATTTAGCTTACAGTTTTGAAGGATGAAAATTTATGATGGGTGGTGTATTTACTTGACCTTTAGTAATAAGCTGTGACTGTGTTATAACATAGTGGATAGCATTGTGAAGGAAACACTTGAAAGGAAGGGAGTGCTTTGTAAGAAATGTAGACATACCACACATGAAACCCAGGAATGAACCAACATGGTAATGTCCAGTGTGAGTATACTCTTTTAATTCCCCAAATATCTCTAGAATTCCTGCTAACAAAACCTTTGATTAGTTAAGAATTTACACTAAACATGCTTGTGATGAGTAATGTACAGAGTTATATAATAAAGCATGGTCAAAGAAGGCCTTTTCAATATATAATCTTTTCATTTTCACAGGAAAAGTACTAATTTATTATTGTTGTAATTTCAAATTAGTAGCATGAAGGTAAAACAATATATTTAATATTTAGTAGGTCTCTTGAAATTTAATATTTTATTTAACAAGTATTACTGCCCTAAAAAAGTATCTATATAATCCCATGTCTTTATAACTCTAATCAATGTAATTCAATAATTGAGAATTTGTATTCTGGCACTTGACTACTTCCATTTTAATCAATTCTTCTTCATATAATATCTGTTTGAAGTTAGGCAAAATTAATCTCTAAAATGGCAATCAGAATAAAATTTACATCACTAGATAATTTTTATGACAAACCACAGTCTCTCCATTTACGTTCATAGCACATTCCCTGTGTTAAGAGAACACACACACAAAAAAACCACTCAATAAAGTTTAGGAATTATTGGATAAAAGGGATGTGAAGAACAACCAGGCAAAATTGTTGAAAAAATTAAGTGCTGTAATCATTCAATGACAAATTTGTTTTCATGTCCAGGCCTGTTTGATGCACTGGAATACTTTCACTCATGTCAGAGTTTGTTTCTTAGTTTACTTTTAACTGTTGGGAAGATTTCAGTAACCAAGACTCAATTTCATTTTGTAGCTTCAATAAAAGCTGATTGTATCTTGGCAACCAGGGCTGATGATATTTCTGAGAAGAAATATCTGTTCTGTTCTCGAATCTCCTTTCTCATTACTGAAACAATATACATATAATTAAAGCCTTCGCTTGAGAATTTAAAATGACATAAGAAAACAGAATGCCTGCAAATTGTCCTTGGATAGGATAGCATGCTCTTAGGGAACACATTGTCCATTCATTTGAGCAGACCAATGAGGATCTGATTTTTTTTTCCCCCACCACCTGGTATATAATGAGCTGAAAAGTTGTAAAACTTGTTTCTTTGTTTAGTTAAATAAGAAAAATGACTAAGGTTTTCTTGGAGAAGGCTTAATTAGAGATATAAAGCAAAACTTTCTTCTATTAAAAAAATAAGATTGAGGGAACCG
This sequence comes from Castor canadensis, assembly GCF_047511655.1. NCBI lineage: Eukaryota > Metazoa > Chordata > Mammalia > Rodentia > Castoridae > Castor > Castor canadensis. The sequence continues at coordinate 128,847,846 of NC_133393.1, read as the reverse complement.
TAAGAATGCAATTTTCTGGGACTTCAAAATCACATGTTAAATAAATCAATAAAGTTGACTAGAAGAGCTTTTTTTTAAGCTCAGTATGAAGATTCATTATGAGAAAGGAAAGCTAATATTCCAAAAACAATAACAGTTCAGTTTCTCAATAAAGAAAATTCATGTTCAGCCATCTCATTCTCTGTATTTTTTTAGAAATCATTGGTGAGGAAATGAAGTCTAGGATGCTTCTTGTTCTTTCCATTTGAAAATTCCTAGCAGGCACTCATCAAATAAACCTGTGTTTATTTTCCTTCCATTAAAATATGTGAGGAGCCTGAGATTACAATGGAAGCTAAGGATTCAGCTGCTACAGTAGGCCTTTGCCTAAGTGCCAGCCAAGCCTTTTCTAAGTGCAGCTAGTCTTTGAATTAAATCATTTCCACAGTAATTTAGCAGCATGAGCATTTAGAAAAAGTGTTCTCTGAAATAACTGTTATCATGTACATCTATAGAAATGGTGAATCAAGATGAGACAAGGTTTTACTGAAGTTTAAAGTATTGATTGAAGATCAGAAGAATCATAGAGGAAATGCCAATTAAATTCAAAGAACACAGAAAGGCTTATTTTCTTCTCTGGTATTCCTGCAGGCATGCCAAACAATCTTAAGCCTATAGAATTCCATTAATTTTTAGAAAAAATTTTGATGACAATATCCTCAAACTTGGGAGGAGTATCAGTGGAACTCTCATTGCTTTTTTCCCTTAGCCTCAGTCCAAAATGGAGATACAACTGATTTTTCTACTTGTATCCTTTCCTTTTCTCCCTTTAGATATTTATTTAGAGTTCATTTCCATTTCTTGATTCTTGGTAAAATATTATCTTAGGAAATACAGTCACTTAGATGTTACAGCATATATCTTAGTTTAGACATTTTCCATGGCTATCATTCTCATCTTTATAACTTTAAAAGGTGCAAACCTAGAAAAACTTGGTACCAAAAATTTTATGAAGCTCATGGAGCTATAATAGGGAGATTAAGGGGTTAAATTTTTTAAGTGTCACTAAGTTTTAGGACTCTCCCAAATTGATGATAGAAGATCCATGGAATATCTAAATAATCTGATCTGAATAATTTGTCACCTTGGCTTTCAATAAGCACTTCAGACAGATGGACTTAATTACAAAAATTTGTACATTAAAGATTTTTAAACATACATATTTATATAAATATATGTTTGTGGAAGAATACATACATATAGATAAATAAGCAATAAATATGTAGAGGATAGATAGCAATATAATTTAAAATATTATCTATGCTCCCCTTAATATTATTTTCCATATTTCTTCATTTGTACTGGAACTACCATTTTGCAAATGCCAAGGCTCCCCAATTATTAAATAATTTCCAACAACACCTTTCATTTCTTCTACCTCCTACATCCATCTGCCTACATTACCCAGTGGTTGTGGAACTCCGGTGTTCTTAGAATTCTTTAAGAGACTGCTAAGATATTATTTAACCTTGTTCCCAGAATTTCTTATTAAATAAGTATGAGGTAGAGCCAGAGGATCTGCTATTCTAATAAATTCTCAGTTAATATTCATGATGCCATTACAGAGGTGAAACTTTGAGAACCATTGTTTTTTTTAAGAACAACCATAAATGCAGTTTGGGCCCTTGTCAGCTTGCAATGATTGCTGAGAATTATTTTTCTTGTCTTTCATTATCACTCTTCTCCAAGTGACAAATTCTTGTGATTTTAAATGTGTCTTTCAGCCATTCCTTCAAAATCCTGTAGATAATTTTTCCTTTCTCTGTAGGATGCTTCAATAATTCCTTAATATGTATTCATGCAGAAATTATTTCTTGAATGCCTGGTACATACTAGTTACCAACTCAGACAGTGAAAATGTAATAGTGAACAAAAGAGTAAAAGTCTGCTTTATTGAGCTATCATTTCAGTGGGGAGATTAAAAATATAAATAATACTATATAAATTCAATACATAGAGTGTTAGTGATGAAGTTAATATAGAATGATATGAAACATTGGGATGCTTTTGAATCCTCAGATCGCCTTCCAGGAAAAGATTCAGCGAGGAAGTGACATTTGAATAAAAACTGAAAGAAAGAGAAAAATCATGAAGCTGACGGTTAAGCAAGTAGAAAGACTCTGATGTGAAAGCATGCTTTAACATTCCCAGGACAGCAAGAAGTCAGCATGAATGTTTAGCGTACGGAAAATGAGGGAAAATACTTTATAAATTACTCAATCTGATATTTAATTTATACATAATCTTATTATTCTTAATTAATACCTTATGGCAGGCAAAGAAGTCTATTCATTCTCGGTCTCCATGAGCTCTCCTAGGTTCAAGATTTTTGCCGCTCTTCTTGACTATTATCTACTCTTTTCATCATCTGGATGAACAATCTGTAAATCGCCAAGTGAAATACTATCACTGATGAAATCTATACAATTTTTCCAAATCACGGTGAATTTTATTTTCTCTAAATCTTTTAGCACCACTTCTTTCACACACATGCCTTTTCATGAACGTAATGTATTTATATTTTTCTACCTCCAGATCTAAAATTATAACCTGAAAAATGGAGAGCTATCTTAATAGCTTTCTGTATCCTATAGCAACCAGAGTGCCTTTGAGTAAGTCAATATTTGAAATGGATTTAGTCTTGTTCCTCTGTAGGATTGAAATCTCAGTAAAGTGTGTGATTTAGTCTTTCATTTGACAACCATGCATTGAATGCTTTCTAAATATTGTGCTAAGGATACAGAAAAAGAGCATCCAATGCCTCCTGGGCAAAAACAATAATAATAATCTAGTATTAAAAAAACAACCAATAGATCCACGAGTACAACATGAAATAATTGGGTACTTAGTTAATGCAGAGCACAAGGGCTTGCATATGTTACACTTGGTCCTCTGAGAAGCAGGCTTGATCCTGTCCTAGAACTGGATTGAATATGAAAATATTTTCTTACAGGAGATGCTTATGAGAGAACAGAAGGAGGAAGTAGAGAAGTTTGAGAGGCAGTCAGATCACAATACAAGTATGCTTGAATGAAGTAGAAGGGAGGGCAGTGTGCACGAACTCTTTCTAGCTGCTATGTAGTCTAAGGAATACCCAGGAGTCACTGAGGAAAGTCAGAATCACAAGAGTCCCATGTGTCTCAGGATGGATCTTCATTAGTCCTACTATACTCAGTCATTGACTAGACATTGCCTGTGAGAGATATTACCTTAGTAAAAATGCAGCCAGGTAGTTCAGAAAATAGTAGCTGGGTTCTTGGTCCATGATGGTCCCTGAAAGTGAAAGCTTGTCCAAATTCAATCTCATGGTTGCCAGCCTGTGGGAGCATGTTAGAACCGTGTGGGAGTCAAACTGAATCAAGGAAAAAGACTCTGTGGAGCAGCCTACATTTGAGTTGAGTCATGGTTTCAAGTGTCAGTTCCATGAAGAAGTGATGGGAAAAAATAGCCTGTGAGGGCACCGAGACATAGGTGCCTAAAACTGCATAGAGCTGGTGGTTTACACATAGGAATTATAGGGCACATGGAGAGTAAACAAAATGAGAATGGCCTCTTGGCACACACAGGTTAAAAGAACCCCACAAAAGACATGGATATTTTCTTTGAGGAGACTTGCCAGAGAAAGGTTTTTTACCAGGGTAATTTCATGACTGCCTGCTCTTAATGTTATTAAAGAAACAGAAAAATCATCCTGATTTCATTTCAACGCTAGCCAGGTCTGCAATTTGTGGTGAAATGAACCCAGACTTTGAAGAAGGGAAATTGATTCTTTTTATAACGTGCTTTTTAGTTTTTAGCAGGTTTTAAATTATTTTGAAAGAATTAGTAACCAGTCCCTGTAAGAATCCAGATCTTTCGTAGGGTTCTAAAGCCAGGCATTGCAATCAAAGAGTTGAAATTGTCTTGCATCACAGGTTATTTTGTGCTTTTTTTTTTTTTTTAAAGTTTTATAAAAATTTCTGTAGTTGTTATTGGGGTTAATGTGCTTATCCAAGAGCCTTGTTTAGAGAAGATATTAAGCAGGAGTAATTGTGAACCTATTCTGCATCCTTTGCCATTTCTTGAAGGACTTTGAAAAATGTATAATATCTATTATCAGTAAATTCAACAGGATGGTCTCTCCCAAAAGAACTTCCTGTAATACTGGAAATGTCCATTAGATGGTAGTAGAAACAGTTCTGGAATGCTACTTAAATTATTTTCTGAATGTTCTTAATTTAAAGCAAAGAGATTATTCACAATCCCAAAATCTTAATTTTTTTCTTTCTAATAAAATGTTTCATTTAGCTAAAGATGACCACTTGATCCTTATCATAAGGTACTGAATAAATAGTCTTAGCAATTAGACCAATGAGAAAGACCCAGTCAGTCACGTTTTGAATAACCCAAAGGCAGAATGTTTTCTACTAACTACATATATGCATACAAGCATCCATAAAATTGGAACACCCAGAAAATAATTACTATGTACTACATTTGAGAAATTGTAGGGAAGTGGTTTTGCATTGTCCGGCAACATTTAGCAATATGTAGAAGCCCCTTTGGTTGTCACATTCAGGGTGTTACTACTTATATGTAGTTAGTTAAGGTCAAGATTTTTACTAAATCTCTGATAATCTCAGGACAGACCTTCCACCTCCTAAGAAAGAAATATCTATCCTCCCAAAAAAGTCCCAAAGTTAAGAAACTCTGTTCTAGGTTGTCCAACCAAAATGACATTTACTACATGTCATCTAAGAAGCAAACACAAAGCAGTCAAGGTTGGTACATTAACGATCTACACAAATACCATCTCCTGACTGCGGAGACTCTACCTCAACTCCACACAAAGCACAAGAAGTTTTCACCTGATTCATATCTCTATGGCTAGTAAAACACTGGGCTAATTTCTTTCAAGTTCAGTGCCAGAGGACAGGGGCAAGGGTGGGAAAAAATTCACTTGCTTTTCTGGGGAGAATGTGGCTATAGGAGAAATTTTATTATCCCACATAACATGTAGACTAGGACAGTCCCTACTACACTACTGTTTCAAGCAGTTAGTGTACAATGAAAATTAAAACACCATTGGTATAGCAAATATCATTAATTCACTTTCATCCTAAAAATTTCCAAAAGAGAGAAAAATGAAGAGGCCAGTGGATCACAGATAATATTAGTCTATTACATTATGAAAGCAATATTGTGTCAATCTAGTCTGTTGTCATCATTCTGGACACCTTTCCTTGGTAAGTACTTGGATAAACTAAAAAAAAAAAATGGACTTAGTAGACCAGCATTCTTCAATGCAGTCACAGTGCATAAACAGACGGCTTAATGAATGATGTGTCCTACAAGTAATATGACTTAGTGGTTTTCCACTTCAATAAACCATGCTCTTTCCAGTAATATCCCCAATTATCTGCTAGACACCAAACCTAATAAGTTTTACCCCAATTTCCATCTTCTCTGAGTTTTTTGATCCATCTGTTCGTGCTGAGATTATCCCCAGAAATGTAATAGCTGACAGATTCCATTGGTCTTACCTGATGACTTAGCCTTGATTCAATTTTCTACTTCTCTGTTGTATTTTTTTACCCTGCAATTCTCCAAATACAGCTTCTCTCAATGCTTCCTTTCTTAACTGTGTTTACCTCTCTCTAACCTCTATAATCGTATTGACATCTTCTCTTATTTCAATGTCAATAATATAGAAATTGATTTGTGATTGATAATTAATTCATGATTTGTGAATCACTAATATGTAGTTTCCAAATAAAAGTTAAAGCAGATACCTTAAAAGCAACTGAGGCCAATAGGAAAAGGGGCCCAGGAACTAGAGAAAAGGTTAGATCAAAAAGAATTAGCCTAGAAGGTAACACACACGCACAGGAAATCAATGTGAGCCAATGCCCTGTATAGCTATCCTTATCTCAACCAGCAAAAACCCTTGTTCCTTCCTATTATTGCTTATACTCTCTCTACAACAAAATTAGAAATAAGGGCAAAATAGTTTCTGCTGGGTATTGAGGGGGTCGGGGGGAGAGGGAGGGGGTGGAGTGGGTGGTAAGGGAGGGGGTGGGGGCAGGGGGGAGAAATGACCAAGCCTTGTATGCACATATGAATAATAAAAGAAAAAAAAATGTTAAGTATTTGGTAAGAAAGTCCACGAAGGAATAGGTAAATACTGAAAGAGGTAACTTTGAAGCATAGGTGAAAGCATATTTAGTGAGGAAATACATGATGGTTAGTTTAAGATGCCAATTTGTCTAACCTAAAGTGAGCAGATATTTAGATAAACACTGGTGTACATGTCTCTGAACTTTTAGATAGATTAAATTTCATAAAATTTTAGAAAAACGGATTTTTTGTCCATAATCTGGGTGGACCTCATTCAATCAGTTGGAGGTCATAAGAGAAGGCAGACTGGGTTGTCTGATGCCAAGGAAATTTGATCTCTAGACTGTTTGAACTCAAGCTCTGACTTTAATGCTTTCCTGAGTTGCCAGCTATAGACCTTCAGTGTAGATTACAGACTTGCCTGAAACTAAAATAATATGAACAAATGTCTTAAAATAAACCTCTCTTTCTCAATACAGGTACATGTGCACACACATATACATATACACATTACTCTTTCTACTTTTTTGAAGAACCTGACAGAGTCTGAAAAAAAATTTCTAAAATTCCTAGGTTGATTGTATTCTAGAACACTGATGAAGCTGTAAGCAGTGTCAGGTATTCAGTAGTGCTATAGGATGTACATTTTGAAACAAAGAAAAAAACAGCTAATAGTCTTTCACTTAAAGTAAATTAAAACAGAGGATTTCCAGTGGCATACTAGAACAAACTTATAATGACTTAAAGGATGGATGAATACAGTGACTGGAGACATTAGGGTGAACAACACTTTTAGAATATTTGATAATGTCAGAAAGTTTTATATGGATTTCCACTTTCCTTCCTCATGGCCAATTCCAAACACAATGCCTTCTTCACTTGACATAGTCTACTACCCTCTAACTGTAATTCACATCTCTGCTGAGTCTTACTTTTCCCATCTACCTAAGCCTCTATGCTTATCTTAAAGTACAGATGATTATATCTGTGTAGTTCAAAAGCCTACAACAGTCTCTAGTTATTTGATTACCTATTATTTTTCAGTCTGGCTTCAAAGTCCTCTAGTCTTCAGCCCCTTTTGCATATCCTCCACTCCCACAAAGCAAGATGATTTTCATTTTCTAGAATTTCTGAACAGCCACTTTGCTTTCTACCTCATGTTGCTCATGTAACTTGAAACAACCCTCTAATCTAGTAACATCTAATTCTTACTCATCCTCAGTAAGTTAACTCATATGTCATCAATCTCTGAAAGGTTTTCCTTTGTTTCCAGGATGATAGTCTGTGGGTTAGCTTGTGTGTGAGAGAGATCAAAGAAAGTGTGCCTTAAAAAAACATGTTTAAGACTTTTTCATAAGAAGTCCAAATGTGACCAGTTTGTAGGGTTGAAATGGTAACTATCAGTCATGGGGAACCCAGGTTGTTTGCAGCTTCCTTTTTCACTTAATCTAGGTTGTGACTCATGTTCCCATAGACCAAAATAAACGTACACTTACAGAAGACACATTCTAAGTAGCCGGATGAGTGAAAGAGGAGGACGAAGACACATTCTTTCTTTAAACTGCTTGTCTAGTAAAGCTTTGCCCTCTATTCCATTGGGCAGCAGGTACTCAGTTAAATGATGCCACTTAGTTGGCATCATTAACATGAACATCAATAGTTGAATGGATACTGGAAAATGCGAGTTTCATTTTTGACAGTATTTTAGGAGCGAGGTTAGAAATTAGAGCAGATAACTGGAAGTGTCTGCCTAACTTCTTTTGTTTGCTCTTGGACATTATAGCCTTACGGTGACATACTTTACATATTAATCTTGGGTAATAATCTATCATAAACTCTTAGACAACAGAGAGTACATTAAATTTTATATCCACTGTACTGCTCACCATGGTTGTTTACAAATAAAAGTGTAAAGAGTTTGAGATGATAAATACTTAGTTCCTTCTGAATTCAGAACTATGATAGAGATACAAGAGTAATATAGGGGTACCTGGGGATGCAGGTTTGGAGAATTAAGCACAGCTTAGACTCAAGACCAAATTAGGCTTCCTGTAACTTAATTTATAAATTTAATTCAGGCAATGAAATAATACAACTATATTTTGAGGATAGGAAAAGAGAGGCCTTATAATGCTTAAGGAAAAACAGTTCAAAGAGGGGGATTCAAGTAAGGAAAAAGAGAGCTTGAGAGTGAGAGATATGAGGAACATACTAGTAGTATCCATTTTCCTAATTTCACCAGCTAGATGAGTGACTGCTCATTTTGTGGTATAGACAATTAAGGGGGAAGACCCAAGCATTACTTTTCAGTATTTCACTTCATGGGCAATTACAGCGAAACTCAGTGAACCAGGAGGAGTGGAATGATAAATGCTTTGCTTCATAATGTATGTGACATGCATGCATTAAAGTCACTGACCTGAGAATTTCAATACCTTCATGTCTGATGACTTGTCACATTCTGCGCAATCATTTTCATAGGAGGCTAGAATCATATGGATTTGTCAACTCTCCCATCTCAGGTGTAATCATAATTTTTGGTGATTTCTTAAAGAAATCAACTGGAGCATTAATTGATTTCATTTAAAAATATATTATAACTCACCTAGAACTTTCCAAAATATATCAAAAAATTGTATGCATTGCAAACGTGTTATTTCTTCTTTATTTCAGTGTTACTGAACTAGGTAGTCTTTAATCACAAATTTCCAAATAAAAAAATGCATAGAAGGTAGAGTAAAAGTGTTAATCATTAGTTGTTCAAACTAATAGATGATTTCTGAACATTTGTTTAAATTCTGTATTCCACCTCTTATCTAGTTATGTTGTTGGTTGCTCTTTGCAGTTCTGTCATGCCTTCAGAACTGTGTTACTTGAGTGAAGGAACACAGTCACATCATTGCACACCTGGAAATTCTCACTCTTCACAAGACAAAGCATATCACTCAACACCTGATAAATGGGCATTCCATTTTTTAGATAAAGAAAATAATATATCTCCTTGTGGATAACTAGAAGTTTCTGTTTATGTACCTGTCCAGTCCATTCATTTACTTATCGTAAGGGTGAAAATGTAGGAAGCAGAAAATAATTGCTTCAAATATGCTTTAAGTTTTGAATTTACATAAGTGTTATGTGTGAGGGAAGTCTGAGAGAAAAACATAAGTTTCTAATTTCTTGAGAAAAACTTTATAGGAACACAGAAAGAAATTCTATGCTAAAAGCACAGAGAATAATAGTGGTAGATACCCATCTATCTAATAGAGTACTATAACCATAAATTTTAACACAGATGCTTGCATTTGACCCATGTCAAGAAATCTTATTGCTCTAAATCACTTCAAACATACCATGAAATACTATAGATCCAACACATCATGACTGAGGCTTCCTCTGAACAAGTCTTGACATAGCGTATAAGGTGCTGAGAATGTCAGGCTTTCCATGAGTATACACACAAAGTTACTAAGTCTGAGAGATCTAAAAAAAAAGCAGAGCAAAACAAAAATCCAAAAAATCTGAATCTCTCTCTAGCAAAACTTCCTTCCCTACTGAACTTATTTTTTTACAGTAGAGTTTAAATGCAAACTTTGAAAGATTAATTATCCTATAATTCATCAAATCCTACCAAGCCCACAAACACATTGTCTCTGAAATAGATGGCAGCTGTTTTATAAACCATAAATCATCATGTCACAACCCAAATGAGATAACACAAAAGATGGGATATTTTTGTTGATTTATCCCACCCCATTCCATCTTTCTAAGTTTATCATAGTTGAAATTGCTGAGATCAACCCTTAACTGATTATTCTTTTCTTAGTTGTTACTCAGTTATACACAGACAAAATGAGATTGGTAATCTCTGTTCAACCCGAGGATTTCTTCAACGAAACCAACATACAGATTAAGCTCGTTTATATTTAGAGTAAACTTCCATGTCTTCCCTTTACTTCCTTCCCTTATTAATAGGTTGACCATATTCATATGACTGTTTTCTTTACCCTTCAAATTTCCTTCTTAATACTTCAATGGTAGGCTAATAGAAATCTGTCTAAAAACCACTTAACAAGAAAAAAACTACCACCCTAAGAACTAAATCCTATTCTACTGGCAGGAGCCCATCTTGACAGTCACCCTGACTTATTGTTTTCCCTATATTATAAAGACCAATTAGGACTAGTTAATATAATTGTTTTCATGTACTGAAACATTCCTAAACCATACCTGAACTTTTCTGCTTTTGGACATTGCTTCCTGTAAAACTGCCTTTCCTTAAGCAAATCAGCAATAGGAACACCAGCTCCTTCTACATTATTCATATTACTGAGGACTCAGTATGTCTGAACATGCTCGAATTATAATTATATATAAAGAAATATGTAATTTACAAAAGAATACCAGATTGATGTACACAAAGATGGACATAAATAGTCTTGCTGGTGCAAACTATGGTTTTCGATTTTGACTAGCAATGGAAAAGCATCTGAGTTGTTATTTATCCTTTTCAGACAGTCTGCTTGAGTTTAAGAAATTTCAACTAGTTCTGCAGCATTTTAGATCGCCAACCTTAAAATTGTGCATTGTTTAATATTTTCCATTGCCATGAAAGTAAACATAGTCATTAATCCAAAATCTTGGCAACAGCTATGTTTTCTTGTGAAAAAGTTGGTCACTAAGACTGTCCTAAATACACAGTGCATAGGAAAATTTGACATTCCATGCTCGAGAGATAAATAATGATCTTGAAACATTTGACCAGATGTTTATTCTGTAAATCACTGTAACCACTTAAAGAAGAAGCTTAGAATGATGATGATGTTAAAATATTTTTGAAAGAGTAAAAAATAACTTCACATATAATGCAAATTTATTTTTCAGCAACCATAAGAATTAAATCATTTTCTCCAGTATGACGGCATTTTCTCTAGCAAAGGAATGGAATGGTGTTATAGAATCATTTACAAATGAATATATTTGGCTGGGTGTGGTGGCTCATGTTTGCAATCCTTGTTACTCAGGAAATGGTGATAGAGAGGATAATGGTTTGAGGCCAGCTGAGCCAAAAAGTTCACTAGATTCCATCTCAACTAACAGTTGGCATGGCAGCATTGGGCTTGTCATCCCAGCTACATAAGAAGTGTAAATAGGATGATCATGGTCCTGGACAGCCCTAGCTCAAAAATAACTAAATTGAAAAGGGCTGAGAGCCTGGCTCACATAGTAGAGCACCTGCCTGGCAAGCATAAGGCTATGAGTTCAAACCCCAGTTCCACCAAATGTAAGTAAGTAAAAGTATTTAACCTAATTCTTTTTATGTAAAAATGAGAAATTTGGGTAGTTTCCTATAAATTCCATTAAAAGCCATGCATCTTCAGATGATTTTATGCAACACAAAGCCCTTGTATGGTTTCCTGATAAACACCAAAAGAATAACATTTCAGGATATCTATTTAATGTGTCAGGTGGTCTAGATCCTTACACAAGAATAGGAAAGAATTCCTAACCTTACTCTAACTGAAATATTTAAAAAAAATATGGACTCTATCTAATGGAGTCTTACAGCTAATTTCCTCCTAGTAATACTGAATTGACACATGAATGATCAAACTTCTTCAGTATAAAAGAGTATGCTTTCTCAAATCATTTCTCTTGTTATGATATAATATAAAATAACAGAGGTTTAGAATATGTAGGAGAGATTGTGGATTCATCCTGAGTCATATAAGTTCCCTGGCTTGTATATAAAATTAGATTATATTTTTCCTCTGTTGAGGATAATTAATTTTGGAAAACTCTTAAAAATATTCATTCAGAATAGATTGTATGATGTGGAGAGAATTTGAGGAAATAAGATTTGATGTAAATTTACTTTAGTTTGATTAGGTTATTTCATCTAGAGAAGTATATCTAAAGAAGCCTCCATGCCCATGCTTCCTGATCTACAAAAAAATATGATAAATATTGAGGATTAAAGGCACAAAATGTCTCACTCCTTTTCTTATTGATAGACTGCTGGTTTTGTCACTTCATAGTCAGAACTCAGGGAGGAGGTGGTAGACTGTGGAATCATAGGCAAATGACTTTTTCATTCTGAACTCTTTGTCTTAATTATAAAATGATAAATGCATCAGTGTGGTTTCTAAGATTTCTTCTCATAGAACACTTACTGATTACAGTAGATACCTTATGGGATTATCAGATGCACATTTTTCAAATGTGGAAAATAAGCACTTTAAAAGGAAAGATTAAGCTTGGGAATGGGTGGCTTTGACCTATAATCTTAGCTACTTGAAAGACTCTCTCTCTCTCCCTCTCTGTCTCTCTCTCTCTCTTTCTCTCCCTCTTTCTCACCTGTGCATAAAGATCTGAGGGAGAGAAGGAGGGAGGGAGAAAGGGAAAAAGGGAGGGAGGTAAGGAGAAAGGGAGGGAAAGAATAAAAAAAAAAAACTAAGTGATACATGTGTTTTGTAGAAAAAATAAAAAACTGTTTAGATTCAGACATTTGAACCAAAACCAGATATCTGATAAAGCAGTAAAAATTCACCCACCCAAGACAGAATTTATCCTGAAAACTTTGAAGAAAAATAAATTACACTATAAAAGAATAATGATCAGAACAACTTCATATCATTCATCTCTATGCATGATGCCAAAAATGCCAGGGATTCAAAAATTGAAGGAAAATAATTTTTAGTCTAAATTTCTGTAGTCTTGGAGTAAGAATATAAAACTACTGAAAAATATTCACTCCTTCTTGGTATTAGGATTGTACAGCCCTCTCAACTGTTTGGTGATTTGCTTGAGCTTATGTCATCACAGTACTGATCATGGATTTTTGAGCAGGTGATATGCTTAACTGGCATGTGAGTAGACATATAGCTGCTGGAACTGAATTGGAAGTGTTAGAGGTTACTGCATGTTTGGTTGAACATCACACTTGCATTCTTGTCCAATACCGTGAGATTGAACTTCTTAAAGAGAATTTACTCTGTCAGTATCAGTTTTAGAATAAATAGGTATGGCATAAAATGGAGCCAAGATAAGCCTTAATGATTCAAGCATATCTGATGCTGATCCACGGTCCTCATGTAACCTGGACCAAAAATAAATAAATATGTTGTTGTAAGTCACTGAGATTTAGAGACTATTTATTGCCATAGGACAAGTGAAATTAAAGCCATACAAAAAACTCTTACCCTCTGAGTATGGAATGAATTGTGCTCTCCTCAGCATTCATTGTCCCTTTGTTCTAATATCCAACATTTTCATTTGAGGATTCCTGTCTTCAAGGTCCATTCAGATAGTTAGGCTAATGTTATGCAAAACTTCTAATGCCATAAATGGTGTAAAGTCAGCCATTAAGTTTTCAGCATGTCTCTCATTTAACCATGCTGAGGATATGACTGCTTTCATCCACAAGAGACATGCTCATGACTTTTATACGGCATGGTAGATAACTAATATGAGGAGATGCTTTCTCTGGACTTAAGCCTAGACAGCTGTAAATCCAGATGTTTCAGGGAACATCAGGCAGAAATAGACTGTTTTAGAGAGAACAATCATTAAAATAAAATTAAAACCTTGAATACAACTATTGTACTCTTAGAATTTTCTTGAGCTAACAAATCTGCTTTTAATCTTTATCCAATTTGAGTTTATATATTTTTTTATTCATAACCAAAATAAGGCATATTGCTGTAACTCTCCTCCACCTTTTATTATTTGATGAAGTACTCCAATAAAAAAGTTAAGCAAGAAAGATGAAGACCTTGAATCCAAGAAACACCATAAAATTCAATGAAACAGTAAAGTTCAGGGAGACAGCTGTGGACTTGGTGAAGTAATTGGTCACACAGAGAAAACAAAAACCCTCAAGAAAGCACCGAAGAAGATTTCTTTAGGAATGTGCCCCTACTAACAAGAAGAATTATTAAGAAGCTGATTATATTGTGAAATGATGTGCATATTTTATTTTTCATTTATTCTTACAATAATGGAAAATAAATATAGTCAGAAATATCCAGTCCTATCACAGATCTCTATACCAGAATGCTATCAGTTGTAGATTCAAAATAGAAAAGACATTATTTTATGAAGTTGGTAGATTACAGGGCAGTAGGATACATTTGTCCATTTTGCCAGAGACTAAACGAGTTACCAATATTAACAAAATTTTAAGATAAAATTGGTGGAAATCTAGAGATGGAAAACTTTTCATTTAGAAATATAGAAGTTGAAAAGTCAAGGTAGAAACTCAATATTTGTTAATGCACTTTGTAATTTAAAGTTTCATCTGTCACAGTAGAAAGTGTACACTTAGTATCAGAAGGAAAGGTAAGTCAACAAAAAAACACAATATCTAAATCCATCATTTACAGATAGGTTACATAGATCAAAACAACTAAAGTCATAAATAAAATGTTTTTTTTTTAATAACAAAAGCTGGAGAATGCAGGGAATGAGGGAAAAGTTACTTTTCATCACAAATCATTATGTATAAACTTTTATACTTGTATTTGCTATTCACATTTGTGTATTTTTAAATTTTAATAAGCAAATGGATTTAATTCAACTTGAAAAAGAAAAATGTTTAATTAAATAAAAGTAAAAGTTTGGATTATATATTATATGCAAGTATTCATATGGTAAAGCAACCTACTTAACATAAAAAGCCTCGAGAGTTTTTCAAAAAAAAAGATAAAAGAAAAGAACCACCCTAAACTCTAAAAACTGATAAGAAAATAAGCAAACATTTTTAAATAAACAAAAGGTTTGAAGTGACACTTTCCCAAAGATATACAGGTAAGAAGTAAGCACATTAAAAAAAAAGGTTAAACATAAATACTCATTAAGAACTTCAAATTTAAGCCACTGAGATTCTACTACACACCTGCTAGAAGGTCTAAAAGTAAAAAGACTTGCAATATCAAATATTGTAGAAGCTGTGGAGTAACTGGATGTCTTATGCACTCCGAATGGGATTATAAAATGCTTCAAATATCTCAGAAAACATGTTATAAACCATGATACTTTGTTAAAAAGTTAAACACATACCTTCCATATGACCTACCATTCAGCTTTCACATGTTTATTCAAGGCTGACAAAAAGTGTATGTCCATACTAAAGACTTATACAATAATATTCATATCTGCTCCAGAGGTAATAGTCAAAAGCTGAAAACAGGAATTCCAGAATAACAGGCTAAGCTGCATCATGGACCCACTTCTCAGTAAATAACCAACCATTGTAGTATGAAAACTATTTTTAAAAACTCATTTAAGTTTATTGGAAATTGTCCTAAGGACATTCAGTAAATGAAGAAATATTTATTCAATAAAATCTACCAAATGTTAATAAGAACAACAAGCATTTGAAACACATAAGGCACAACATGCTCTTTGCTCATCTTTCTTTCAGCTGGACAGAAGCTTAATCTGTGCAGAGATGGCCAAGCTGTGAGACCTCACCTCCCTCAGATCTGCATCAGTGACTGCCGCATCTCAAGTGGAGATGCATTTTGCAGCCACCCAAGTTCTGTCATGGAGACACTAAATTCTAAACAAATGCCACCCAATGGTTAAGATCTCCCTTCTCTACCCAGACCTCCCTTGCAGATGGAGGCTCTAACTCCATCTATGGAAGGAAGATAGAAGATAATGGATCTCAATGTAAGAGTATATTTCTTGCCCCAGCTTGTTTATGGTAGAGATTCCATACTGATGGGTAATAATAGGGAAGCTAGACACTATTGTCATCACCCAGTGTTATCTTCATGAAACTGGGGAGTCACTCCAAGAGAAGTGGACCATTGTCCTCTTCCCACTTCAGAGATAATGTCTCAGAGAGTTCACCCAATGTGAGGAGCAAGACATAAAGACCAGGGAGCTCCAATATTCTAACTCAAGTAAAATGACTTTATTGAGAGCAGAAGAGTTGTAGTATAGGACACTTTTGAAAACAGTAGAAATTTGGAGATGGGGATTTAGAGTTAACAATTAAGAATAACTACCAGTACTAAGAGAGCAACAAAGTAAAATGAAGTCTAGCTAATTTATCAGAGTGAACCAGAGAAAGAAATAGGTAAAAAGACCTTTCTTGGTTTTAGAATAAACCTCAAAGATTGACCTTAAAAATTACCTCTGCAAAGGAAATGCAATTGTATCATAGAGTACAACAATTTATACCTCAGGGCATTGCCAAAAACAATACTGTAATCAGCTGGCAATTAGTGAAGCCTGCGAGCTGGGTATGCTGACACTATATCCTAGGAGAAAGAACAGCAAGAGCTTTGCTAAACTCTTACCATCCTTGGTGATCTCTGGGTGACAGTGACCAAGCATGTACACATGCATAGGAGAGTGACATAAGAGGCTTCAGAGTACAGGGGAAACAGATTGTAATAAAACAATCCAGCCAAATCATTAATCAAATTAACAAGAAACAGCAATAAGTCTTTTAAATAGGAGAGAACAGCTTCCAGAGTCACTAGAATATATTGTTTTCAACAAAATAATGTAAGACAAACAAAGAAACAGGAAACCCTGACCCATAAGCAGGAAAAACAAAAGCCATATAACTGAAACAGGCTGTGAGAGGGGCCCGATGTCTGAATTAGCCAACAAAGTCTTCATAGAAATTATTTTTGTATCTTAAAATAGCTAAAAAAAAAAAAAAAAACCATACTACAAGACATGAAGGCAGGAGTTTTGCTTATTTCTTTGTCTGTTTTCTGGTTGGCCATATGAGGAAAGTCATGGACCTGTTCCTAAGAGAAGCTGGTGAAAATGATAAAAGGACAGTTA
The DNA here is from genome assembly GCF_047511655.1 of Castor canadensis. Taxonomy (NCBI): domain Eukaryota; kingdom Metazoa; phylum Chordata; class Mammalia; order Rodentia; family Castoridae; genus Castor; species Castor canadensis. Next base: position 128,830,905 of record NC_133393.1, on the reverse strand, counting down.
TTTAAAGTAGTTATAATGAAGGAAAAATGCCAGACAAAATTAAATAATACTATTTAACTTTATGCTTATAGACCTCTAGAAAATACAAAATAATCTGTGATAACAGAAGGCAGAAAGATCAATGGTAGCCAATTTATAGGGAGAGGAGGAGGAAGGGGCAGAGCAGGCATGATGGAGGAATTAAATATACTCACTGGGATGATTTGGAAGAGACCGAAATGTAAATTATTTTCATCATAGTTTCACTTCATAGTTGTATAGATATTTCAAAATGTGTAAGATTTTATATCTTAACTATGTGTAGTTTATTTTAGGTAATTCAATTAAGTTCTCTTTTAAAAGTTGAACAAAAATACAATAGGGTAAAGCTAATAAAAGAATGTAGGAAGGTAAATATAGTTGATGTACTTTCTATACAAGAATGAATATAGAATTTTTAAAACTGTTGAAATCACCATAAGAAGGGGACTAAGGTAGAAAGAAGAGAAAAAGAGTGCATGGACTAATTTCAGTTATAACACATATATACATGGAAATGTCACAAGATGTGTTTAAGATATCTTAAACAAAAATGCCCTTTTTTCAAAAATGGAGAACAGGAAGGTAAAACAGTTCCTGTTTATTTACCCCCCAACAGGGGGTGGTACCAGTTCAAGAGGGGAGGATATAAGGAAAGGGTTCAAGAGGGTGAATGTAGTAGAAATATTATGTACTCATATGTGAAAATAGAAAGATGAGACCTGTTGAAACTATTCTAGGAATAGGGGGAGGGATGATAGAGGAGAATGATGGAGGGGGTGAATTCAACTACGATATATTGTAAGAACTTTTGTAAATATCACAATGTATACCCAGTACAACAATGATATAATTTCAAAAAATAATGTAGGAATCACAATTTATTGAGGTTGTATTATAAGAGCAGTTAATTCATATCTCTAGAAGCTACATTCCCATAGGAGGCACTTCATTATCTCATTATAATAACTGTTGATATTTTAAAAAACTTATATCGGATTAACACTAAAACAGTAAAGAATTAACTTTGCAGGCAGACAGAAGCATTTTGAAATTCTCCACCCATTCTTGTAATCCTTCGTGATTTGAAGACTATTCTAATTGCAGAATGGTTTGATTACTTGAACATCTGCAAGAGATATTTAGTTTGTTCCTTTTTCAGATTAGTGTTTATCAAACTTCACTATGCATAAAAATTGCTGTTTGTTTTATATACAAAATAAAATGGTGTATAGCTATATACCACATAAGGATGTTTCAGTCAACAGTAGACTGAATATATCATAGTGATCTCATGGGATTATTTTTCCTAGTGACATTGTAGCTATCTTACTTTGCATTAAGTATACTATGATGTTTATGCAGTAAGGAAATCACTGAAGGACATACTTCTCAGAACATATTCCAGCTGTTAAGTCAACATTACTTTGTAAACCATAAATAGACAATTTGAGATGGGAATTTCAAGTGCAATTTAGTTTAATTGTGATTTTTTTGCCATACAAACAGGAACACAATCAAATCAAGGGCATGAACTCAGATAAAGTATTACTTTATCATAATGGACACAGAATTAGAATTAGGAGTTTGGTAAACTTTATTTCCGCAATAAATTGTCATCTAATATATGAGGAAAAGTAAAAGGAAATACAAAGATGTAGCAGGAGATTTTGTCTCAGTCCTTCTTCATGAATATTTAAATCTCAACAAGTAGTCACAGAAATACAAACCCACAGCAAAGTAAATAAGCAATTGTATTAGTCTCCTATGTTAATGAAGGCTACTACAACAAAACACCACAGATTGGGTGGCTGAAACAAAAGAGATGTATTTCCCCAAATTTCTGAAGGCTATAAGTCCAAGATTGAGATGGTTGCTGGCTTGGTGTCTGATGAGGTTTTCCTTGCTGAATTAAAATTTACCTTCCTGCTGTGTCTCACGTGGCCTCTTCTCTGTGTACACACGGAGAGAGAGAGATTATTGCCTTCTCTTCCTGTTCTTATAAGGACACTGAACTATCAGGTTAGGGCCCCACCCTTATGACCTCATATAACCTTAATTACCTGCCCACCTGCCTTGTCTCCAAACATAGGCTTACTGGGGGTTGTAGCTTGAACATGTGAATTTTGGAGAACACAATTCACTTCATAATAGTAACATAAGTCATAGATTTAAAAAGTTCATATATGTTTTTCCACATTTAGCAATATAAAAAACTATGATTGTTCATAGCTTAAGAAGAATAATTGACATTAAGGAACCTAGATTTTGAAGACACATTGATTCTGCACAGAGAGTTGTCATTTGCATTAATTGTTTACCATTTGCATTTGCAACGACTGGCATTATTATTAATGAAAAACAAAACTCCAAAATTCAGTGGCATACCAAACATGGCAATTCATTATTTCTAAGTTGTTTCAGGGTTGGCAAGTAGTTCCTCTAGCATTTCCCCAGAGCTAACTCATACAGCCACAATCAAGTGGAGGGTTAGTTGGGACTGGAATATTCAAGGTGAACTCACTTTCTATTTAGTCAGAGCTGACTTTGTGCAGAGGCACTGTAGGTCCCCTTTATGTAGCATCCATCCCCCAGTACCTTTATCTGGTTTTTGAAATGGTATTCTCAGGGTACCTGACAGTGCTGTCTTTGAGACTTGTGCTCATAAGGACCAGGCCTAAGAATCACTTTCTATTGGTCAATGCAAGTTATAAGGTGAGCCTGTTAGGGTATGAGGCCAGCCACCTTCTGAGAGAACAAAGGACACTCGAGACAAAGGAAGTCACAAGGCAAGGTTTATTTTCTAGCTAGCTAGGGTCCGAGCATCTGCCTGATGCAGCAGGTTTCAACAAGGACCCTGAATGCAAAGTTTAAGCAGGTCTTATACTCTTTAAAGCATCAATCATTGTCACATAGGAATTTCTCATGCCCCTGGGGTCACATTTTCCTAGACATTGAGCACATCCTGGTGGTGGGGTAAGATTATTTATTGGGAACTGGAGAAACACCAGAGCTTTACTTATCAGGTTACAAGGAATGTGTTCTCCCATAAATTAGGGGCTAGTAGTGGAATAGAAACCTAAGGTTTAGATAAGAACAGCAGGGGAGTCCTGTTTTGGAAAGTTCATTTACAAGTGGAGACAAAGAAAGGCAGGAATGGTTTCTTATCTCTGCATGGTGCCTTTTATCTGGGTCCGGAACTTTTGCATGGCTCTAATGGGCAATTCCTCACAGCTCTGTCTTAGGTTACAGCTTTTAATTGACAGTCTACCATGTTTTACAACACTGTTTCAAGGCTATCTTCCTCTTCACGAGGTTACCCAAGGGTCATGCCAGTTATAGCTGATTTTTAGGCTAGGTGGGCTGCAAGTTAAAGTACCCCAACAAGCCTCGGTTCAAATAATAGGGGAAATAGAATAGGACTCTTGAAGGAAGAGTTGCACAGAATATGTAGCCATATTTAATCTAGCACAGTCTACCTTCCAGTTACAATTATTCACTTTTCTCCCAGGTGGAAGGTCTCTCAAATGGTCACCCAATCACAGTATCAGGCTCAAAGTTCACTATGGATTGATCTACATTTGACTGAGATAAGAGTAGGAGGGTTTGTTTAGTGCTGCTCCCTCCTGACCAAGAGATTTATAAATAGAAGACACAAGTCAAACTCCCTTCAAACACACACACACACACACACACACACACACACACACACACGCACACCTTAAGAAAAATTTATTCCTAATAGACATTTCCACTCAACATGGGTATACTAAGAATATAGCAATCACTTGACACATTAATTCTGAAAACAAGCTGGGTTCATGCCAGAAGCTTTCCCTGTTCCCTAAGAATATGCTTTGATGATGGCTCATTTCAACTCCAAAATGGTTCCTTTCTTCTCCTTGACTCACAGTTTTTTCAGGGCTTTTGGCTGTAAGGTCTAAGGTATCTTTTCTTCATAAGAAATGGCCCACCTTTTGAAGCTGAGGGTTTCTCTCAACCAGCTTCTTGCACATTGAAAGTTAGGGGTTCAGAAGCCTGTTTTCAGTTTTAACTTAAAGCTACTAATCTTTTAAAGTTAAGATGGCAGGCTTATATTGATATCACTCTCTTAAATCTTTCCTGGGTTTGTAATAAGAATTCTCCTGAAAATTAATTCCACATTTCAAAATCCACATTAATTATTACTTTTAAGACCCACCCAATGTATTCAGCTATTTCTGGGGCTCCTCATCATCCCCAACACTGGACATTGCTAGATAATCTGGTTTTTCATTTAAATGCAAACCCATGTCTCACTGTGGTTTTCAATGTGACTTTCAATCATTACTATTGGGCTTGGGTTGTTTGCCTTTTTCTTGTTGATTCATATTTTAAAGTAGTGAAAAATTTCTAGTCCTATATGCATAAAGCTCAGATCTTAGAATCTCTTTCAATTATTCAATACAAGTTAAAAGGTGAGTCTTGGTTCAAGTGGGGGGGAAATAAACTATGATACTTAGACATCATTTTTGGCAAACCCTTTTGATGTAGAAAACATCAATTCAAATATTGTTCTGAATGAAACCCTTATGGCCACAGTCTTGATTGAGTCTCAGGGTTCATTTTCTGCTGAGAAATTTTTACTTCCAACCTAATATTCTCTGGCTTTCTATATGTTCTCTAAATCCTGATTTCAAACCATTTACTTCTTTAGTTCATCTTTTCTTTCAGAACCTTACCATATACATCCAGACAAAGCCAACTGGCACTCTCAGTTGTCTACCAATATTCTATATCAGTTCCTATTCTTTATGTGTATTTTCAAACTTCAAGTTCCTACAGTCAATATTTCTGTAAATAGTTCTGCCACTGGGTCACACAAATTGTTCTTTTCTTTATCCTCTTATAGTCCCTTTCCTATATTCCCAGGCTTTGCTAGCAGATTTCCCACTGTTTTTCTAAAGTTCTACCTGTCACCAATTCCCAAAGTCAACTACACAATTATTTTAAGATTTTTATTACAGTAGCTTTCTATTTACTTCTAGTTTCCTATATTAGTTAACTTTTGGTTCAAACAAGCAAAACAAGCTCAAAGGTTTAAACTACAAATGTTTGTTGTTCTAACGATTCCGTGATTCTGTGGGTTGGCAGATAATCTTCCTGTTCATTTACCTGGTGTCCTCTCATGGCTCTTGCACTGTAAACTTGGGCTGTAAGGTCTAAGATTGCCTTATTCAACTGTCTGCTATCTCTCCTCTGTGACAACTTAGCTCTTCACTTGCCCTTTATTTTCTACTGGACTGGACTAGCTTCCTTCCATAATGATCTATAAGCTGATTCTGACTGAGACAAATACTTTAAAGCCTCTTCAAGTTCTTAGCTACTGAACTCATATATAATTTATAGTGCATTCTACTGTCACAAGGCCAGCCAAGTTTCAGGACATCAGGAATTGGAGTTTATCTCTTGATGCCAGTCATTACAAAGTATTTGTGGCAATATGTACCATAAAGATTAATAATATCAAAATGATATATAGAAACATAGTATTTTCACTTATTTTAATGTAAAAACCACAGACACCAAAGTAGAAAAATAATTTTATTTTTAACTTTAACAGAAATAAAAATTAACTTCTGAAAAAGAGTAAAATAGTTTATCTCTCTCCACACAAGAAATGTGTTTTTGGTTTTGTCTTATTTCATTTTATTTTGTTCTGTTTTGTTTTCAGTCTGTGAAAGACTTGATATTTGGCTTTAGTTCTCTTGAACAACTTAGGTGTTCCAAAGATGACAACTGTTGCAATAAAAGTTTATTGATATGGAGAATCCTATTCCTCACAACAGAGGTAAGGGAGAACAGAAAGCATCATTTTAATAGGATTCTTCAGAAAATGGCTTTTTGTATTTATTGCTGAAATAATATTGATCACTTGAAGATGTCACAAAACAAGTGTTTTATATATATATATGCATATATATATGCCATATACATATTTATGCTAAAATGGATGAAATATAATTGACATGCATTAAAGACATTTAAAATAAAGTTAACATTCTTTCTTACATGTTCCTGAAAAGTAGTTTTATTTTCTTTTCTTCATATAGAATCACCATTATTTTTACATATACTATCTTTGCATGAACTTTTGTTCAATTTGGTTTTGTTATTTAGCATTATGATTGTGAATTTGTTCACATTGACAGAGGTTAGCATTACTTGGTTTCTGAAAATCTTTAAGGGTGTCCGATCTTACATAATACATTTCATGTTGTTTATCCATTGTTTTATTGATGGCATTTCAAGTGTTTTAATTTTAAATAACATTGACTGAAAGATGCAGTTTACATTTCCTCGTGTGCTTGTGCAAAGTCTGTCAAGCAGTGAAAGTGCTGACATATGGAATAGCAACATATTCAAGCATTCTAGAGATTGCCAAATGATTCCCAAAATGACTGCAAAAATTTACTCTCCCTTCCCAAGTGTACAGCTGTTCATGGGCGTCTACTCTCCAGGACTTGAAATTGCTGGATATTTGGATTTTGATTTTAAATGTTTGAACTGATGTCCCATTGTGGTTTTTAATGTAAATTTCCATTATTACTATTGAGTTTGGGTTGTTTGCCTTGTTTTTCTTGAGTTATACTTCTTTGTGCATTCCAAGTGCTAATTCACTTTCTGTTAATGTATGTTACATTAGTCTAGGGCCTGAAATTTAATGTAGACCTTAGGAATTCTAAACAGACAGATTATGGATCACATGCTGAAAAAAATGTTTTAAGCCACCTACTCTGCTTTGAGTAAAGACAATATCCTTAATGTGTTAATATTCTTCTGGAAATTAAACAACAGAGGTATTACATGCAATTTTCTCTTGATAATCTAATTGCATCATAAAACAAAGTTATAATGTAATAAAAATAAGTGATTTGATGACCCGACACTGCATGCTTCCTTCTGGTAGGCATCATACTTCTAAGCCAAAAAAGTCAGTGATATTTGGCTAGACACTAAAAATTCCTTGCTGTTTCCAAAGTGTGTATGTCAGTACATGTCAGGTCTATTCATTCATTAAATGAACATTGATCCAGCCTTCTGCATACTTGTCATTGAGAATAAAGGATGAACAGAATACTAATGTAAAATATGTCCTGTATGGAGGTTGGTTCCAGTGGGAGGGGAGGATATAAAGAAAGGGTGTAGGAAGGTGAATATAGTGGAAATACTGTTTGAAAATGGAAAAATGAGACCTGTTGAAGCTATTCTAGGAGTGGGGGGATGGAGAAAAAAAATGATGGAGGGGTGAATTCAACAATGATATATTGAAAGAACTTTTGTAAATGTCACAATGTACCCCCAGTAGAACAGTAATATGATAATAAAAATAGAAGGAACTTCAATCCCTTTTATGGCTGAACAGTGGAACTTCCTATGCATATATCACATTTTGTTTGTTCATTCTACAATTGATAAACATGTGGATTGTTTTGAGTTAACTTTTAAATATTATTTTTGATAGAAAAATGAAATTTGTATTTAAGGTATACAATATGTTTTGAAATACGTATACATTGTTAAATGAAATCAATCTAATTAAAATAAGCATTGCTTCACATATTTATCATCTGCTTTTGGTGAAAACACTTAAAATCTATTTTTTAGGAATTTTCAAGTGTACAACACTTTGTTATTATATATAGTCACCATGTTGCACAATAGCTGTCTGAAACTTGTTCTTCCTGTATAGCCATGAAGACATTAAGAGAAAAGCAGGGTTATCCAAATCAAGTCTGGAGTTTAGCTAACAGCAAAAAAAAAAAAAAAAAAAAATAGAACAAAGTTTCTCACAGCATACAAGCAAAACAGAAAACAAAAACTAAAATATAAAAACTTGAAGACAATTAAGGAGTGCAGGTGCTGTTACTGCATACAGGAAAAAAGCTGCTTAAGAAAACTAATGAGGTCAACTAATGTTGCTAATGGGAAATGGTACCTAATTTGATACATAAAAAATGAGGTGTTGATTGGCAGAAAGTTTCAAAATCTCACATATCTCAATCTCCTGTGAGTCATTTATAAATAATAAATAATAAAATTTGTAAATTCCATCACAGAACTATTGGATCCAAATCCCTGAGGCTAGATATATGGAATCTTCTCTTTTGATATCCTCCATTTAATTTTAAGGGTAGTATATGTTGCTGAAGCAATGAGCTACACAACTGAGAGATAAAGGGCATTCTTAGCTGCTCTAGAAAATATATATATATAAAGGTGATATATATATATATATATATATATATATATATATATAACCTTTTTTTAATCTATTCATCAGTTTTGGGACATCTGGATTATTTCCATACCTTGCTATTTTGAACATTTTGAACAATGCTGCAATAAACATCAATTTGCAAGTGCCTTTATTGTATCTTGATTTACATTCCTTCAGATATATCCCTAAGATTGGTGCTACTGGATCCTATGGTAATTCTATTTTTAGTTTTTTGGGGGGCTTCCATACTGTTTTCCATAGTGATTGTACTATTTTACATTCCCACCTTTCCCCACATCATCACTTGATGTTGTTGGGTTTTGATACCCATTCTAACAGGAGTGAGGTAGAATCTCAGTGTGTCTTTGATTTGCATTTCCCTTACGACCAAGGATGTTGAGCATCCTTCATGTGATTTTTTTTAGCCATTTGGACTTCTTCCTTTGAAAAAGCTCTGCTCAGTTCTTTTCCCCATTTCCTCATTGGGACATTGACTTTTTGGAAGTTTAGATTGTTGAGCTCCCTGTATATTCTGGTTATTAATCCCTTATCAGATATACAGCTCACAAAGATTTTCTCCCATTCTGTAGGCTGCCTCCTCAATCTGGTGACCATCTCTTTTGTTGTGCAGAAGTTTTTGGAACTACAAAAGAGTGTGCACTCTCTTCTTTCTTATTCAACATAGTCTTGGAATTCCTAGTTAGAACAACAAGACAGGAAGAAGAAATAAAAGGAATTCAAATAGGATCATGTCACCTATTTGCAGGTGACATGATTTTAAATCTCAAAGATCAAAAAAAATCCTAGACATCATAAACAACTTTAACAAAGTAGCAGGGTACAAAATCAATTTACAAACATCAGTAGCCCTTCTGTATGACAACAATAAACAGACTGAGAAAGCATATAAGAAAACAATTCCATTTACCATAGCCTCAAAAAAGTAAAATACCTGGGAATAAACTTAACCAAGGATGTGAAAGACCTCTACAATGAAAGTAAAAACCACTGATAAAGAAATCTGAGAAGGATACAGGAGATGGAAAGATCTCCCATGCTCATGGATTGGCAGAATCAACAGAGTGAAAATGTCTATACTACTAAAAGCGATCTACATATTCAAAGCAATTCCTAACAAAATTCCAATAACACACATCACAGAGATTGAAAAATCAACCTTAAAGTTCATTTGGAAGCACAAATGACAGCAAATAGCCAAGGCAACACTGAGAAAAAGTGCAGTGCTGGAGGTATCACAATACCTGACTTCAAACTATACTACATCACCAAAGCACAAAAACAGACATGAAGGCCAGTGGAACAGAATAGAAGGGCCAGCTACAAATACATGCAGATACACCCACCTGATTTTTGACAAAGGTACCCAAAACAATGAAAACAGCTTCTTCCACAAATGTTTCATGCAGAGAACTGAAACCAAATCTATGTCTTCACCCTCTATGAGTATCAACTCAAAGTGGATTAAGGATCTTAATATAAGACCTGATACTTTCAAGCTAGTGCAGAAAAGAACAAGGAATACTCTGGAACAAGTAAGCATAGGCAATAATTTCCTAATTAGAACACAAATGTCTCAGCAACTAAGAAAAAAGATTGACAAATGGGACTACGTAGTTAGAATTTTTTGTGGTATTGGATTTGAACTCAAGGCTTCATGCTTACTAGGCAGACAGTCTACCACTTGAGCCATGCCTCCAGTCCTTTTTGCTCTTGTCATGTTTGAATAGGTTCTCACCTTTCGTTCAGGCTGGCCTGGACTGTTATCCTTCTATTTTGTGATTTCCACCATAACTAGGATGGCAGGCACAAACCCAATTTGTTGCTTAGAATTTTATGTTTACCCTGACAATTATGAGGAACCAATGACAGATTTCAAGCTGAAGGGTGGAAGTTGAGATTAATTTAAACAAAATATTAGTATAAAATGATAAAGAATACTGTATACTTTGTGAAATTCTTGTTTTCTGGAGCTATGATCAGCACTCATAAGTGGTGATTATTTTAATTATTATTAATCTCTATTTAAGGGGCGTAAACTCAGTACAACTGTGTATAAAATTTCCCTACAGTCTTTGAGAGAAGAAATGATATAAATCCAACACAGAAAGGACTGGCTGTCCTATTTTCTACCTGTTAGGAGAAACATGACATAACCCACAGAGGAAAAATAATCATTAAATTTTCTGGCATTGCAATGAATAATTTAAACATATAAGTGATACTCTGCATATTTTATTTTATAATGGAGCATATAATCTCCTTTGGTTTTGACAGAACATTTTTTTTTCCATTTTTGCAATGCTGAGTCTTGGAAGAGCACTTAGCTGATTATAAAAGTAGAAAAATGCCCCTAATCTCATCCATGTATAGTAGGTAAGGAAAGAAAATAAAACAAAAATTGGAGGAAAAGGAAGGAAAAGATGACAAGACAAAACCCTAGGGTTTTGTCAAAAGTAGATTGAACCCTGGTCAATCTACTTTTCACTCTGCTTCCAGAGTTTTGGTGTGAGGGAGAAACTTAGAGGCCAAGGTATTTCATTTTTCAATGGGATCTCTCTTCCCTTGGCTGAATCACTTCAAGGATGCCTGCAAAAAGGATCTCAAGAGAGCAGATGCCTGGAACAAGTGTGAAATCAATTCAAGACCCACAAAATAAGTGAAGGGCTACGGGAATTCAGAATCCTGCAAACCAAATTGGATTGGACACAGAACAATGGATGCTGTCATCACCAAAGTCTTGATTATCTTTGACTAGCTATTACCTGAGATTGTATTAGTATAAGCATACATCAATATCAACCTGCTATTTTATTTATTTATTTTTTTGGTGGTACTAGGGTAGAACTCAGGGCCTCAAGTTTGCTAGGCAAGTGATCTACCACTTGAGTCAAGTCCCAGTCCTTTTTTGTTATAATTATTTTTTCAGACAGGTTCTCTGCTTTTGTTCATGATCAGTTCAATATGATCCTTCTACTTCTGCCTCTCTTGTAGCTGGGAATACAGAGATGCACCACCATTTTTGGCCTCCACACTCTATTTTTTACAGTAAAGCCCAACTTATTATTATAGAAGAAAAGACTTTCTTAATCTTCCTCCAGATTCCCTCCTTCAAACTCTATATTTTTGTCCTTATATTTTCACAAAGTTTTACTACATGCAGTACTATACCATGTTACATGCCTTTAGATGTCATATGGTTCCCTTTGCCTGCCTCACTTTTTATTCTCCTTGCCACTGGAGAAATATGTCTATCTTGTTCAAAATATATCTATCTTCATTTATACCATGATCATTTGGAGGTTCTCCTGCTTGTTCTCTCAGTACCTCATGTTCTCACAGGTCAACTTATTCAATTGGTTTAATTTTTCTTCAAATCTTTATTCTCAATTTGGGATTATCAGTTCAATTCCTTGAACTGGAAGTCAGGTGATACAACTACCAGACAACCAGATGTAATAAATAGGAAATAGTGAAGAGCTGTGGTCTTTGGGATGACATGTCCTGTGGAAAAATTAAAATAATCCTCCATTTTCCTTATTCATTACTTTGACAAACAATATGCATTTGTAAGTCAACTTAGTTTGTTTTACAATAGTTATATCGTTGATGTCACATAGCAGATTTTATATTATGTCTTCATTTTATGTATCTATTACAAAGGGGAGACTCAGTATATAGTGACTAATTTTTTTAAATGACTTAGTGAATAGATCAATTATTTCTAAAGCCCACTGATCCCAAGTTCCTATTGAGGCCTCAGTTAGTTGACAGACCAGGAGAGCTACAGAGAAGATAAAGAAAACAAATGAAAAATGATTTTAAGTAATTACTACCAGACACACAAAGGTCTAAACATTGATTACTCAAATTGCAAATCTTAAGACTCTTTTGTAGAACCTGGCCTTAAAAAATACACATTTCTAGCCTTAAACATAATGTGTAATTTCTGGATATGAAATAATTAGTATTGATTAAGGAAGTTTCTATTTTTATTATCTTTTTTTGCTGATTAATTTGATCAATGTATATCATATACATGTATGAAAATATTACAGTGAAACCCCACTACACAATTAATATATGTTAATAAAAAGAGAGAGAAAAGTAATTCTAGTAGTCTGGAAAATCTTCATATCCTCAAAAGTCAGCATTTTGAAAGAAAGAGTCAATATATCATTGACCTTTCATCCAACTCTTCTATGTTCAATATCTGTATTGTAAAGAATAAATAGAAAATTATAGCTAAAAATAATTTAAATTTAAAAAACTAAATTCTAACTGGAGAGTTAGTCATGGTGGTACATATCTGTAATCCCAATATTCACGAGGAAGATGTGGGAAGATTGTATGTTCAACACCAACCTGGGCTACATAGCAAAACCCTGTCTCAAAAAAAGAAAAAAAATAACTAAATATCACTGCCAGCTGAGGATTCTGAGTTGAGAACTTACCACATTAGTATAAAGGATAATTACCAAAAATTTAAAGAAGTATTTACTGTATATGCCAAGTCTTATAAAAATATAAATATAAAAAGGACTTCTTATAAGGTCAATGAAAGGATTAAGAAAATAGAAAATTGAGTATTTCTCACCATGTTAGAAATTTTTATTTTTGTCTTTATCTTCAGTGCCATGTCATTTGTGTCACTTCAAGTAATTTCAGATATCAGCACAGATATGCATCCTGTATTTTGAAAACATGAGAACTAGTTGGAAATAATTAACCTGACCTCGCAAGAGATTTGTTCCTTTGTGTTTCAATTATCTTGATGTTTATTTCCCCTTTTCTAAGGGGAGCTCATGGCTATCCAGATGTGAAGCATGGTATCAAGTGTGTGGGTTTGTTTTCTGAACTCATCCTAAAATGTGTCCAGACATAGAGCAGAATTGCACACACTTAAGGAGCTATGTCAATGGTGCGAGGGAGATGCCCTGCTAAAGAGGGTTTAGACCTTCCTAATCCTCATTCTGTTATTTCATAACATATCCAAGTAACCAAGTTAATTCAGGGACTCAAGGAAATTATTCTACTGTTAGCAGTATTAGTTGGTTCTGTTAAGATGATGGTTAATGAACGTAATCAAGAAAAGGGGAATCAGGTTGGTCTATCTAGTTCATTTCCCTCAGACTGCTTACTTGTCTGTTGGCCATTACTTATTTTCATTTTAATCAGGTTTCAGATATAAGGAAATACTGTGTGTTAGAAGTGAGAATGGAGTAGTCATTTAGGGCTGCTATAACAAAATACCATCATCTTGGTGGATTAAAGAAAAAAAACCCACAAATTTTTTTTTTCTCATAATTTTGAAGGCCAAAAAGTTCAAGATCAAGACATTGGCAGATTTAACGTCTGGCAAGGCCCATTTGTTTGTTCACACGTGGCCCTTTCTAACTATATCTTCACATGTTTGAAGGAGTTGGACAGCTCTCTGGCAACACTAGTCCCATTCTTGAGAGCACTACCTTCATGAGCTAAATACTTCTAAAAGGCCCCAAGTCCTAGCACAAACACATTGGTGATTGGCATTTTGGCATATGAATTTCAAGGAACACAAACAAATAGACCAACGTAGCGGAACTCAGCTTCAAGAGCTTGACAGAAACAGAGTCTTGTAGGCTTCAAGAGGGAGAGATGCAGCCACATGTGGTATTATTTTATTTATCCAAAGCAATTTTCCATTGGCTGAAGCAAGAACATCACAGATAGCCCACCTCCTCATTTCTAGGTTTTTAATGCAAACATGAGGGTTTAGCTTTGTTATTCAGTTCTTGCTCCTATAGTCACCATGACAGTGCCATGACTTTAGCAAGCACTTTAGTTGACAAATTTTTCTTTTAGCAAAACTCTGTACAGAGTGGATTTTAAAATAAAGGTGTATATTCTGGGCAATGGAGACTTCCAGGCAACTATTATAAATTCTGCTTCTGATGCCTCAGTTCTGTCCTCTACAACTTTCCCCCACTATTCTCAAAAAATAAAAATGTAAGGATTCCCACTTAGGGCACAAAGATTTTATTAAGTTAACACAACATACTATACCTTTTCCAAAGAGCCATTTTGGTGTTTCCCTTTAATCACTCCAGTGACAGAAACATTAAGCATTCTCCCAATACCTAAAAAGCCTTCAGGAATTCTCATTCCCTAAAAACCTGACTTCATGATCAGAGAAAAGCTTCAAATTTGAATTATAAAAATACAACCCAATTTTAAATAATTGAAGAGGAAATAATACATAAAAGGTATGTATCAAAATTATCTCCTAAATATAATCCCACATTATACTTACCTTTTAAAAAGTTATGTAATTTTGTTATATTTCCAATCTTTTACTATATATAGAAAAGCTAAGTCTAAAACTACATTTTGGATAGAACAATTTTTCTATCCTAAAAGCTAAAATATTTTTTTAATTTTCCAAAAAAAAAATCATACCAAAGATAAAATTCATTCAGACTGCTGATAAAAGTTATTTGATGCAAAAGTCTCTGAAAGTCTTTATCTTTAAATGAGAGACTTTAAGTTCCTAGCACAGAAGTTCAGAAGCCATAACACTCCACCTTGAATACTGAAATGTTAAAGTCATGGGTTTCAGCTCTGTAATTTAAAAAAGCATTAAAGAAGCTAAGAACACTATATTTACATATAATCACTATTATAATGCACCCTCATCCCTTTCAAAAGTTACCTAGTCATTCTTTTTAGTAAAAAGTGCTATGTCTATCCAGAAATAAGATGATGTCAGAGATAGGAAGATGTTTTTCAAAGTATATTTTTGTTCTCTTTCCACAGGCAAAAACATGGTCCAAATGACCAGAACTGCAATGAAAAATGCACGTGTGAGATACATACATATCTCTCTGTGTCCTATGCATCAGAAGCATTTCATTTCTGTGATTTTAGTGCAGATGCAGAAAGTGTTTTCAGGAATTCTGATTTTGGTACATCTTTAAACCCTTTGTCTTCAACTCAGGAAATGAAGCTTGCTGGTAGTATTCTTAGCCATACAGGAAAATATTGGCAAGTTACAATGATTTTGGCAATAAGCGAGTAATAGATCAGATAAAACTCACAAGAATGAAATCTAATGTTCTCTGGACACTGACAGTATTTTCAAGTTTTAGTATGTGCTGAATAAATATTTGAAAAATATATGCTCCAAAGACCCTCAGGAAGAGTTACAACTCTCATTAGCAAAAGCAACTATGTAACTCAGGTTTAGTGAGTCGCTTTCCTAAAATTAACCTACTGGCAGTATTTTGCTTTTCCCCTTTGTTACATGACTGAGCAAATTCTTAAAAAACACACTTACACACACACACACACACACACACACAAAGAATTACAAAAAATAATCCCTAAAAGTAATTCTACAAAGCAGTCTTCTACATTTTAATGTTTATATTTCATACTGGATTTCAGCAGTGGAAAGCAGGAAGTAAAAAATGGGAAATGTCTACTACAAAGAAAAGTCAATTTAACCTTAAAAATGTACCATTTAACATGAGCAAAATGCCAGTGGTGTTTAAGTTTTTCTGAGAGAAGAATATAAAGAGGGTCAACTTACACCCAAGAAAGCTCAGTTATAGAATTCTATAGGAGTAGTAGTATAAAACCATTTTGCTTTCATTGTTCAAGTTCTGAACTTAAAGATTTCTTTGCTACTTTATTTACTGCTCGTGTTCAGCTCTTTTTTGCTCCTTTTCTGTATTTGGCATTGCCTGTACGGCATAAAGAATAGACCTTGTTTGAGTGAAGTAAGAGTTACTGCTGAACCACACTTCCTGGCCTGAAAATAACAAGTATGTGTAGCAGGAATATCAATTTATCCATGCACTTAGTCATTCAATGGGTAATTATCTAGATGCTTTTTCCCCAAGGCTAAATCCTACATAAATAAAAATGTGCAGCCAGGTGCCATGGTTCGCTCCTGTAATCCTAGATACTCAGGAGGAAGAGATCAAGAGGATTGTGGTTAAAAACCAGCCTGGGCAAATAGTTCGCAAGACCCTATCTTGAAAAACTCTTCACAAAAAAAGGGCCAGTGAAGTGGCTCAAGGTGAAGACCCTGAGTTCAAACACCAGTGCCACAAAACTAAAAAAAAGTGCGCAGGCCCTTTTGGTTAACTTCAGAGAGAGAAAGAGAAATAGATATTATACAATTATGAATATTAGGAAAAGTGTTACTCAAACAGAAAGGGGACAAATTCAACCAGTAGCTTGAAAATAAATTTCTAAAGAAAACCATCAGTTTTGAGTGATCGGATCAAATAATTATTTCTTTAAGTCCATACTCAGTTCAAATGGCCTTACTTTTCTCTTACAAAGTGTATTTTTCATTGGGCAACCCATATCTTATAAATAGAGAAAACTAATGTATTAGAAATACAAAAAAGTGTATTTTTACTTTTTTGAGTAGCATAATTTGACGTCTAAGATCTTCTTCAAAATAATCTAGTATGGGTTACATGAGATATTATGGGGGTTATGGAGGAAACAAGACTGGTGATACATACATGAACATTTATTATACTATTCCATCTATTATATAAAGTCCAAATGTTTCCATAATAATAAGTAAGAAGGCTTATTTTTCCACATACATTTTTAAATTATTTGAGCTATTTTAACTGAACATTAGAAACCTATGAACCATCATATTAAAAAATACATAGTTCAGCTAGCATCACATCTTAAATCTCCTCCTTCCACAACGGAACCTTCTTTTTCATTCATTTCTTAAAATGCCAACACACACAGAAACAGCATTGGTGTCTAATTATTTTCATGTGTGTGTATGTATTCTTTCAGTTTTTTCAATACTAAGAATAATACAAAATAAATGTTCTCCCTACATTCAAGATGATTATGACTTACAGGGAGATTCTGGGGATTGAAAGCATTCTACAATCTATGAAGAGTTAAAAAGATGTCAATCTTTGCTATGGTAATAATGGTTATGGTGATGAAGATGATAATGCTCTAACTGGTTTTTCTTCTGCTTCGTCTTACACAGCCTCATGTACAATTAAAGTTCTAAGTAAAGCAAAATTGATGTTGATCACTTACAGCAAATAGTAAATCAGTGGAATATTGACAATGACCTTCTTTTAAGTTCTATGATCATTAGTAAGCTCAATGTCTACACTTGAATGTGCTTTATTACATCTAGCTTAAAATGAAAAATATAAAGAAAATGTCACTTAATTAGACTTCAAGATAGAGTGTGAATCTCATTTTAATTCTGAATCTTTTTAATTTTTTAAACTCTCCAAATCTTTTAGCTAATTAGAAGGCCAGAGGCCTTTAGTGAAAGGCTATAATTTGTATGAATGAAAAACAACTAACACTGATTTTCATTTTATTCTCTAGTTCTTATCATCACAAGTTCAGTTACCAATTTTAACGTGTTCTCCTACACTTTAGTTTATGACAACTTCCAAAGCTATGTAAAGCCTATACTTAAGGAAAGAAAGTAAAAAAGATCTCCTATCCATTCCAAAGATTCCTGAATTTTTACTTACAAATAACCACAATTCCCTTATCTTAATCTTATGAGTAAGTCTACAAATGATGCAGTGATACAGTTTTGACTATTCACTCATTATTTTCAATGTTCCCTTAATTAAGGTAACAAAAAGAGCTTTAGTATGTATATTTCACATGAAAGATTAATTTATAAATTAAAAAATATTAAGAGAATTATTATTAAAATTCATATTTAAAATGTATGAATTTTATCTTAGGTAACCATTGGAACCCTAGTAAGGGAGAGATGTGAAGTCAAAATAGTAAGACAGTGTCAAAAGTTAGATTACACAACTAAAAATTGCTTTAAAATTTGAGTAAGACTTTTTAAACCTAAATTAAATAACTAAGTGATTCAGTTCACAAATAACAGTTACTGCCTAAGAGTTTTGGAAAATGTTAATATAACTTTTTCCTACCTTGCAATCCTGTAATTCACTTCCTTCTAAAATATATTTTGAGATACTAATTAAAATATTTCAATATACAAAAAAGAGATGTAACAGATTTAACATATGCCAATACTTTACCATATTTGCATTCCACATTAAAAAATAAATATAGCTAAGAGCAAAAAGCATTACCCACCATTTCACTGTTGTGCCACTCTAGAAGTAAGCATAAACTGATGCGTACATTCTTCCTATTGACATTTTTATACTCTTACTACATACCTCTTTACCCTGAGTATTTTTATTTCATGTACTTTACATATTACATAAGTGATTTCATACATCATTTTCTGAGTACCTCCAATTATAAGTAAAATCACAATAAAGGATCACATGTAGCTCTAATAAGACAGTAGATCTCAAAAATAGCTCCCTCTGTTGTTACCTTTTCATCAAAAAGGTATTTAAGAACATGAAACAAACAAAAATGTTGATCTAAACGTTTACTATTTATGGTTTTTACCTGTAACCAAATCATTCTCGGTTTCAAAAATCAGGTAAGTTATTATTCACTCCTTGACTCTGTCTCCTCTTAAGTGACACGAAGATGATAGAGGAATGCGTTAGGGTGAGAGATTATTAGAATCTGAGAAAATACTAGTAGTTATGGTGTGACTTTGTATCTTTAAATTCATTTCTTTATTCTCTGAGTGGGTAAAATAAGTGTATGGGGAGACATGGCTCTGAGACCTACTTCAGTGAACTGCATTACATAACTGAAGAAAGAAAGTATGGAAATGAACTTACTGGTTACAAAATAGTACAAAGCAAATGCTTTTAGAAGTCAATTATTTGGAATTTGATGGATATTTTCCCAAAGACAAACTCTTATACACAATGATTATTATCCATTAAGCCCCTCAACCCAGAAAAAGTCTATCGAACTCTTCATAAGTTCAAGAATTTAGAATTATGTTCAAGGTATAGAAGAATCATCAGAAAACCCTGTCATGTGATGTCCAATACAGGTTTTCTGGTCCATTTATATCCTGCTACAATGGATCAGGAATCGTGTCCCACATCCTCTGCCTCTGTCAAGCACCAGGAGTAGGATATCTCTAGACACCAAATTCTGGTACTGCTTGATCCACTTGGGATCAAGGATTCATCAGGTAACCCTGGATGTTAACCAGGAGTTAGTAGCTAAGGGGATCAATTCTAACAAAAGAAGACCAAGAGTATATTAAAGTCAAGGCAGGAGACTTCAGGTGACTTCAGGTGACTTTACCAGTCACCTACTTTCTTATATTTTACTTGCTTTCTACTGACCTGATATTCCTGTTTTCATTCTTTACTCTTTCTTCTGAAAAGTATATCCCATTCTGTCTTCCATCAGGGAAAGAAATCAGTGATTATGTGACTCATTTTCAGGGTGATATCCAGGAGCCATTTGCACCAAGCCTGTAATGAAAGGAAGACCTTAAATTTCTATACCTGTTTTAATACTGAACACATGTTCATGGGAATGTTACATTGACAATACTGAAAGATATTATTCATTTGACCTTTAATTGTCCACTTTAAGCATTTAACATATATTGCCACATTATAACACTTTCTTTTACTTTCTTGGTTTCTGATATGCTTCAGTTCTAAAAAGGATGTCAGAAGCCTGAGCTTTTTATCATTCTTTGAAGGCATGCCCACATTCTACCATTCCTAATAACAAAAAGAATTGCTTATCTGTACCTGCTTTTTGTAGTTCCTCTTTTATTTATTTTTTTTTAGGAAAAGCAAATTTCAGTGAAGAGAAATTCCTGGAATTAGTGCCATTTCTTCTTTTCCTGAAAGTTGGAGCGATATCAAGAACTGATGAGTATGCTCTGTTTTGTGGAGCCCACACAATGGTCTCAAACTAAACACAGCATTACTAGGGGGAACTAATGATCCATCAGTTAGCAAGAAACATGAACTACATATGAAACTTCTAACTTAGACATGGGAAAAAGTCAAGTCCAAGAACTGCTAACAAGGGTCTTTGCGTATACAAAGAACGGATGATCTCATTACTCATGCAAACAGGGAAAACAGGCTCTGTGTCTCTGGGACATAACATCAATTGAGCCAAGTACAAAGGAATTTAGTGTATAGAAGAATGGGCAATATGAGTAAACTAAGAAAAATAGTATTTCTTAAAGCATTGAAGATGCTACTCTGAGACTTTAGAGATAGAGAGGGCAGGCCTTGAAAATATCTTTTATAAAGTTTATTTTTATTGTTTCTTCCACCCTCTCTTCTACATTATCTATGTCCTTCCTAAAGTGACAGCATCCTGGATCAACACTGTACTATTAGAGTGTTAGAGTTGATATAAAGGTAGTGGTTGCTTAGAAGGCATAAACAGGAAGAAAAAAAGAACATCCCAAACAGCAATAGTGGTTTCATCTTAGTAACAATTCTCATAAAGTTACTCACACACACATAAAATATAACTGATGACTGCCTGCAATGCTTTTGGACCTATAAAAGCATAGTATCTTTTATTAATTCTAATATATGGCCTAAATATAACCTGCTACTTGTAACTGTCTTGTTCTCCTTAAAAAGTAAAATAGATATGACTTGGAATAATGTGCTTGGTAGCTGTTAACACACTTTAAGAGACAGGACAATTTCCTGCCTCAGGAATCTGCAAAGTTCTCATATCCAATGAGCAATGAATGGAACTCTCAGCAATTTCCAAAATTGATAATAGGACTTACTTCAGTGGATGGATACGTGAAGGAAAAAAAAGAAGTAATATAAGGTACTAACTAACTCTTCTTGCGATAGATCAACCCATTTTCACAAATGTTCAATACAAATGAGGTCTATTGGTGGGTGTGGCCTTTCCACATGATCACTCAGGATCTCTGGTTTGTTTCATCTTGTGGAATTCCCATGTATAATGTAGTCATCCTAAGATCACTCTGTAGATGGTCTCATTTAACCATCCAGAATGTGAATCAAACAGGTTCGCTGTGGAGGCTTTAAAGACGAAACCTGGAAGTGGGTCACATTCCTTCTGCTGAATTCCACTGACTTAAACATTATCACATGAACACTAACCACAGGTGTACTAGAAACTGAAACCATCTGTGTTCAAGAACAAAAAAGTGGATTTTGGTGAACATCTAGCTGTCTCAGTCATGATCTACTGCAGGTCTATTAAGTGCTAGAAGCTTCAATAGGCAGGCTCTTTGTCTTTCTCATGTAGACGTCACAATAACTAAAACAGGATATTGTCTCCATTTCATACATGAAGTTCTACAAATATTTAAACTGGATTAGGACTGTCTGAATTAAAAAATATCAGAGTTAGCTTTTGAGGCTGATTTCAAAAATCCAAACTGTAAAGTCAGTAGATTCCAAAAGGTAGTCATGGACAGCTGCAAGGAAACTATTTGAGAACCAATTTAAATGTAACTTGATGAGATTCAATTTAAATGTAACTGGAGATTCTTATTCAGTAGCTTTGTGTTAAATCCCAATAATACATATTTTTAAGAACTCACTAGGTGGTTTCAAATACAGCCAGAATCAGGACCAGCTGCTCCAAATTTTACTGAAATTGACCACCAAATGGACACTACAGGGGCCTGAAAATTAGCAGTAATCAATTGATTTTACAGGACAAAGCAAGCCACTAGACCATTCTCTCTTTCCTTCAATCTTTCATTAAACATGAAGAGGGTATTGAAGTATTCAATAACTTCTTGGGACAAACTGGTAACATGGTGATGATGCTTGAATGGTGGTATTAGTCCATGTAAATGTGAACTGAAGGATATAGCAATTTCAAGTGACATTATTCACTGAGCATCCACGAAATAATAAGTTTGGTAACGACAACCAGATCATTACTCAGCTGGGTGGCTTTTGAATCGGTGTCCTAACAGGCTCCCACTGTTTTGTTTCCCAAACTGAGTCTTTTTCTTGAAACACTGTGAAAATTAGTCTGACTGGAAATGATAATTGTTAGACAAAATTCTCCTAATTTCTCCAAACTAAAAGTGGACACTATACTTTGCCATCTTCTTCCAGATTGTAGCTGTTTTCCCGAAAATGTTGAAATGCAGACATTTTGTTAAAGGATACTTTCTGTTTTGAGTTCTTTAACAACAATGCATCTCCTACTATTCTCCAGAGTGCCTTTAATATAACACTGTTTCATAGCAATTCAAATAACAAAACATTTTTTAGCAAACATTCTATTAGGATCTGTGAGATCATTTTGAGGCTCTAGCATCAAACATAAAAGATGCATACTATAGTTTGGAGTCAGACATTTTACAGACACATATGGGTGTGTATAAATTAGAAATTTCCAAACATAAATATTCTAATAGAAAGCACATACACCTTGAAATTACCAGCTAGTACTTAGAGTCCAAATTTGAATAGTCTTCTACACTTAGCTTCAGAAGGAGTTCAGGAAAGCTTGCTGCTTGCTAAAATATTCTGTCACACGTGCATTTGGACAATACTTAATATAAGCTATTACTTGGAATTACAGATAGCTCACTTAATAAAAATGCAAAAATCTGCTGTTCTTTTTGTCTTTTAAGAATTATTTCCATGTGCTGTAATTTAGCATGGTATAATTTGTTTGGAAAATTAAAGTAATAAAAGCTTGGTTTGTTGTGTGTCTGAATGGTGGCAATGATTGTCTCAGTGGGTGGCTGAAAATGTGGGAGAAGTCATTGTCAAGATATGCAGACAGAATAAGTACTATTTACTAAAGGCTAATGTATAAGAGCTAATAATAGACATATTGTTGCATGAAAAATTACCTCCCTAGGAGAACTTGAACAGTTAGCTTGAGTGTGTTAGCATACATATGGTTTCCTTCTAAACAACCAAAATAACTTTCTGGGGAAAAAAAAAAAAAGACATCCAGAGCTGTCTTTTCATTGTCATCTTTCTAAGCTGTATTATCTGGGTTTATGTGGTAGACTGAAATGTTAATAATAATGAATGATGATGATAATCACTGGGTTATTAATATTTTAGTGGCATGATAAAATGATTATTATAATCACGTGAAGCACCATAAACACATGTAATTGTGCTAATGCTGACTATTATTTTAGTAATTTAGGAAATTAGTGCATGATAAGAGATCAGTGAAGGACAATTGTAGAATAAATCTGTGAGTATGTGTGTAAGAAGAAAATCACTAGACAGCAAAGCTAATCTGTTTAACATATTTTTTATCACTGCTGGTTCTCATATCTTCTTCTGCAGGGAGTTTTGAATTTTCCCAGAGCAACATTCCCTTGAAAAAGCACATTTTTGAAGGAATATCCTGGATTGATAAAGTTTCAATCACCAAGGTACAAAAATATTCCATCAAGATCTAATATGCTGAGATTTGAGAATACCAGCACAAGTCACAAACAAGGATGGACTGCTCTGGGCAGATTCCATATTAATTTTTCTTCATGATGAATTATTTCAACACTATACACATGCATTTGTTATATTTAAATTTGATCAAGAATGGAATCCTTAATCCTACTGAATGATGAATATCTAAAAGTGCCAGACTCCTCTAATAAGAACTTTCTGTTGAATTTTTCAATTAGTTCCACAACAACCCTACGAAGTCAGCATTATTATTTAACCCATTTTTCTGAGGAGTAAAGAGAGAAAGAGATGCTAATTACTTTATCTGAGGATGCACAAATAGCAAGCAGCAAAGCTGTTGCAAAACTTAGACGCAGGCTGACTCCAGAAGTCAATTCCAAAGTTTTTATACTTTTTGAACCAAGAACTCTATGGACAGGAAGTCACTGTGTGAAGTTTGTAGTTTTCTGAAGTAATCCTTCTTTTGCATAAATCATATAAGAATAGTGGGCCAGATTATAAAACTGAATGAGATTGTGGTAAATCTACAAAGAATATGAAAGTAAAAATTTTTTAAATTGCATTAGAGGAGAATTAAGGATTAGTGATTTGGGGTATATAACATATATAATGTGTGAGAGCCAGAAAAATGATGATCCAAGGTATAAGCCAAGAGTTAGAAGAAAGCAGGCATGGGCAGATCAGTTGTAGGAATAAGGTGAAAGAGCAGAGGGTTCAGAAGTATAAACAAGGCTAGTGTAACAGGGATCGTTCTTAGGAAATGTTCTCTTTAGGTTGGATTAGATGAAATGTGTAGCAGTAAAATAACAGACAGTTGACTAACTTGTTAAAAAATTAGTTTATCTCCAATATTTACCCCAAATATTCTATGCTTAACATGACGAAATGAAACCCATGGTTGTATACTTACTGAATGGTCACAGAAAATAGGACTTCACAGCTAATCCATGTCAATGCATACTGACTCCTCTATTATCTTAACCTACTAGTTAGAACAGTTCTTGTATGTTGTATCTCTTCAACTAAATTTAAGACTTTAAGGGTTGGAAATGGTTGACGCTCTTCTTTCTTTGTGTATGTGTACACACACACACATATATATATATATACACATTGAGATGAAATTCACTGGATTACTTTTATCAACTACCATTGCTGAATGCCCACTATATGTAAGACTTTAGAAACTTAGGTTGAAGGAAGAAGAGAAATAGAAGGACACACGTACAGTGCTTCTCTCAAATATCTTATCATTTGGTGGTTGGAGTATATCAGTCAGAAGGCCCACTAACAGTCAGCTATGCTTAAAAAGCCTGACTGACAAAACAGACAATCTGATCATATGGCAAAGGAAATAGCAAATCATGGTCTACCCCTAAATCTCTCAAGAGCTATGCCCAATAATTCTGCCAACAGCATTTAGCAGAAGCAATTTACATTTGTCCTTATTAATTACATAAGTTGGGGTTTATAATTCTCCAGGTGAGTAGAATAACTCAGAGACTAAATGTTTAGTGAATTGCAATGCAATATACCCGAAGGAGAAAAACGTGTAGAAAGGTCATGAAACCTAACAATCTATTCAAGGAAATTGGCAATGCCTTTTTCTTGGCTTGTTTATAGAGACTAAAAGAAATATAAAAGAAAAAAAAGTATAGTGATGCCCTGGAAACATTTTCTTGTGTGAACATGAGAAATGAGTTGAGAATACTTTATTCTAAAAAAGTGTCTTTGAATTCTACACACATAATGCTTAGACTGTGCACTGTGGACTTTTTCATGCAAAGCATCTTGCTGGATCAATTTTAACATCTGAAATTACATTCACAAAAGCACTAATGAATTTTATGGTTCTGTTAACACATAAAAGCTCAAGTAAATGAATTTCCAAGGAATAATTAGCACCTTTCCTATGCTTAATTTCTTTCAAGGCCCATACTGATATTTGAGGACCTACTTTCACCATTACTTTCTTCCATAAAAATATTGTCATCACTCTTTAAATAATAATAAAGCTATACTCTTTGAATATTATGTTAGTTATAGTTAATCTGTTCATATGAATTTAGTGGATTTTTCCATTTGTTTGCTAATTTTTCACCCATGCAATAGAGTATTACAAGTTTAGGAGCAGAATGAGGATATCCCTCATTTTTATTATATTTATTTTAAAAATCTCATTCAAGTAGAGTACAATTTCAATATGGTAATAAAAACACTAATGATGTATATTTTAATTAGATTTTCCTATGTAATTATTATAATTAACCTAAGAGTTATGAACTTCCAGTGTTAAAAAATGATGGAATAAAAGTGCAATACAGTAGATAATAGTCTTTTTATGGATTCTTTCCTCATCTTGCTTTATAGAGCACAAATCATGACGTTTCAAAGTATTGCAGTACAAAATACCTACCTTTTTGTTGTTTATGTTTGTTTCTTATAATGAGACAGAGTTTGCTTGCATGATTTTATTAGGTTTGTCTTTGAAATCTCCTGAGAAGAGAGATCTCTATGTAATAAATTGCTTTCAACCATTTATTACATAGAAAAAATAATTTAATTTCTGAGACCTGTATGACACGTTTTCTTAAAGCTGATTAATGAATTTGATGGGAGAGAAAATATGTGTATTTGTTGATCACCTAAATTGTGCTGTGTTTTTACATCTATTACCATATTATACCATCAAAATATATTATGCTAATACCCCACTTTTTAGCATGGAAACATTGAGCCTTGGAAAACTTCCAATAAACTGTTTAAGATCATGTGTTTATAAGGGTAAATGAAACTAGAATAGAACATTGATGTCTCCTAATTAAAATTCTTTACCATTCTATAATATCATAATGCCCATATATACTAACTCTACACTTAAGCAAGTGGATATCATGTGAAGTAAATACAAATCCTAACAACTTATTAAAATTATTAGTGCATAATAATTACACAAAAAAAATGGATTTCATTAAGACATTGTCATACATGCATGCAGCATTCTTTGATCATATTCACCTCTTCCCCATCTAGTCTGCCTTCTCCTTCTCACTGGTCCCCTTCCTTTTCACAGTCATTAAGATCAACATTAGGATCTCTAGCTAGATCTGTTTTCCTGAAAATGATATGATTTCATTATCATTTAGAGCTGAAAAATACTCCATTATGTTTATGTGCCATATACGCATTCATCCATTGATGGGCACCTAGGTTGATTCTATAACTTGATATTGTGAGCAGTGCACACAACGCCGGTGTGCAAGTATCTCACTTGTATGCTGATTTTGAGTCCTTTGGAAATATACCCAGGAGTGGTAGACATGGATCATATGGTAAATTTATTTTCAGTTTTTTGAGAAAGTTCGATACTTATTTTCATAGTAGACACACTAGTTTACATTCCCACCAACAGTGTATTTTTGTTGTTGTTTGCTTGATGATAGCCATTCTGAGTGGGGTAAGATAGAGTCTCAATTTAGTTTTGATTTGTAATTCCCTGATGGCTAAAGTTGTTGAACATGTTTTTCATGTACTTATTAGCCATTTGTACTTCTTTTGAGAACTGTTCAATTGATTTGGCAATTCATTGATTGAATTGCTTCTTTGGGTGCTTAGTTTTTTTTTTTTTAATTCTTTATATATTCTGGATATTAATCCCCTGTTAGATGAAGAGCTGGCAAATATATTCTACTGTAATACAGGCTGTCTCTTCACTGTGGTAGTTGTTTCCTTTGCCATTAATAGCCTTTTAAGTTTATGAAATCCCATTTGTCAATTCTTGCTATTATTTCTTCAGCTTTTGGAGTCCTATGAAGAAAGACATTGCTAGTATTTGAAGTGTTTCTCCTGCTTTTTTCTCAAAGTTTCAGGTCTTGATCCATTTGGAATTGACTTTTCTACAAGGTGAGTTATAAGGATCAAATTTCAGTATTCAACATATGGAGAACTAGTTTTCCTAATACTGGATTGTTTTTTCACCAATGTATATTATTGGAACCTTTGCTGAGAATCAGATAGCTATAGTGGTGTGGGCTTATTTCTGGGTCCTGTGCTCTGTTCTATTGATATACATGTCTGTTCATATTTCAGTTTCATGCTTTTTTTTATTACTATAGCTGTGCAGTACAATTTGAAATGGTAATTGTGGTACCTCTACCATTGCTCTTCTTGCTCAGAATTGCTTTGGCTGTTTGGGGTCTTTTTGTGCTTCCATATAAATTTTAGAATTTTTTTTTCTATTTCTGCAAAGAATGTCCCTGTAATTTTGATGGGATATCATTGAATTTGTAGATCACTTTTGGTAAGATGGCCATTTAAAAAATAATAATTATACCAATTCTAAACATTAAAGATCTTTCTATGTTCTAGTGTCTTCTTCAATTTCTTTCTTTAGAGTGTTATAGTCTTCACTGTAGAGGTCTTTCATCTCCTGGGTTAGGTTTATTCCTAGTTTTGTTTTTTTTTTATATTATTATGAATGGGGTTATCTTCCTCATTTTTTTCACCATGTTGATTGTTGATATGTATATTTAAAAACTACTGATTTTTGTATGTTGATTCTGTAGCGTTCTACTTTACTGAAAGTATTTGTCAGATCTAAGAGATTTTTTTTGGTACAGTCTTTAGAGTCTTTAATTATAGGATCTTATCATCTTCAAATAGTGATTGTTTATCTTCTTCCGTTCTGATTTGTATCCTTTCATTTCTTTCTCCTCTGGCTAACAATTCAAGCATTATATTAAATAGAGTGACGAACATAGACACCTTCATCTCATCCTAATTTTAGAGAAAATGCTTTCAATTTTTTTTTGTTTAGAATAATGTTGACTATCAGTCTGTCACATACAGCCTTTATTAATTTGAGGTACATTTCTTTTATTCTTAGTTTCTTCAGGGCTTTTATTATAAAGAAATACTGAATTTCATCAAAGGCTTTGCTGAAACCGTTAAGATGATTGTGTGACTTTTATCCTTTATTCTGTTTATATGCTTTGTTACATTTTTTGATTTGGGTACGTTGAACCATCTTTGCATCCCTATAATGAAGTCAGCCTGACCATGGTGTATGATTCTTTTAATGTATTGTTGAATTTAGTCTGTGTTTTATTGAATATTTTTACATCTATATGCATCAAGGAAATTAGTCTTCATAATTGCTGCTATTATATTATTATCTGTTTTTTTGGTGTCAGGATAATCAGTGGCTTCATGGAATGAATTTAGATGTTTCAATTTCTAGCACATGGAATAGTGTGAGAAGCATTGGTGTTAGTTTTTCTTTAAAGGTCTGGAAGAATTCAACAGTGAATCTGTTCAGTCCTGGGCTTTTCATCATTATTTCAAATCATTGTTTGTTATTAATCAGTTCAAGTTGTTTATATCCTCTTGGTTCCATTTTGGTAGGTCATATGTATTTAGAAATGTATCCATTTCTTCTAGGTTTTCCAATTAATTCAAATACAGGTTTAAAAGTGTTTTCCAATAGTTCTCTGGCTTTCAATGCTACCTGATATATAATTTTTAGCTCTAATTTTATTAATTTGGATCTTTTCTTTCTTTTCATTGGTTTTGCTGAGCTTTCTAGTCTTATTCATGTTTTCGTAAAATAAACTGTTTCATTGATCCTCTGTACTATTCATTTAGTCTCCATTTCATTAATTTCTACCTTGATATTTATAATTTCTCTCAATCTACTAACTTTAGGTTTGGTTTATTCTTGCTTTCCTCAGACTTTGAGATGCATCATTAAGTCACTTACTTGAGCTCTCTCTGACTTATTTTTATTTATTTATTTTTTATTATTCACTTATTCACATGTGTATACATTGTTTGGGTCATTTCTGACTTCTTAATGTAGGCCCTCATAGCTATAAACTTCTGTCTTAAAACTGCCTTAACTGTATACCATACATTCTGGTAAGTTGCATATTTATTTTCATTTGATTCTAGAGATATTTTTTATTTCCACCTTAATTTCTTCAGAATGACCAACTGATCATTCTGGAGTACACTGTTCAGTCTCCATGAATTTGTGTATTTTCTATCATTTCTCTTGCTATTGATTTCTAATTTTATTTCATTATGATATAAGGTACAAAAATATTTTAGTTATTTTTTGTATTTGTTAAGACTTGCTTTAAGGCCTAAGATGTGATTTTTAATTGATTTTGAAAGTAATATTTAAGATAATTCTTTCAACTTGTAAGAAAACAAAGAAAATGACTACACTCATAATAATATAAGCCATTAACATTGAAAAATAAAATATGGTGTCTTTATTGTTTCCTAAAATAAAACATATAACACTATTTGGAAAGAGATATACAATTTTTATCTAAAGCATTCATCTTTTAAACTTTAACTGTGAATTTGACATTTTGTCATTTTTTATTAGAAGACTAAAAAAAGAAAAAATATAGTAATCTGCATTCCAGATAAAGTGAATAGAAGAAAATCTCCTTAAGTTTGTGAATTAGGAACTTTATTTCTAAATAACCTATGTGCCAAGAAAGATATAAAATACTACTACTTTAGTTCAATGAAAATAAGTGGTAAAAAATTAATGTATGATAAAATTAAACTATAAAAATTGATTATTTTATAAGAAAAATAAAATGGACATTCCTTGATGATATTGTTCCAGAGGGAAAAAATGCAATCATAAGAAATGCAAAAGATTATAGCATCAACACAGATCTTACAGACATTACAAAGGCCATAAATATTACCATGAATAATTTTCACATTTTTTATGACATTTAAGAATTTAATTCTCAGGGCTCGTGGAGTGATTCAAGTTGTAGAGTGCCTCCCTACCAAGTGTGAGGCCCTGAGTTCAAACCCCAATATCACACACACAAGAAAAGAATTTATATCTGCAAGAATGGTTTCTTCCAGATTGGTCTCCAAGAAGAACCAGAGAACTGGGAAAATTGCTATTGCCAAATGACTAAGATAAAAGCTCCAGTGAGTTATAGAAGTGTTGGTTTAGGACACAAATTGTTCAATACTATATAGCTGCCACCACAGGACTTGATTTCTAGTACCCAGACATCTCCACGGGGTAAGATGGATAGGTCCTTTTCTAATCATGCAAAATGAGATGGAAGAATTGGACTACAGGCCAAGATTTTGACATAACACATTTGCATACCATTAAGGTTTGTACTCAGTTATGGTATTACCTCTGAGTAAGGGCTGGTGTTCTCCTAACCAATGAGGGCAAAGGTAAAATAGTGATGGAAACCAAGATGTTCCATAGCATACTTCTACGGTCAAAGACTAGGTTACCCCCCTTTATCATGCAGCTTCACAGCATTAGATTTATGAGGTAATTTCACTTGAGAAGAGCCCATTACCTAGGTCTGCTTGCTACCTATACATTGCCACAGAGATGGCTAACATGGGAATCACATTCCTTCTGATTCTCTTTGTCCAAATTTCTTAAAAGTAATTTATCTTTCTATTCATCATATCTTAGAAATAACTACATGGCTCAGAGACAAACCACTCAAGACCAAACTATATATAATAGTTAATATGAATTAGTTTTAAATATGATTTATAAAATTATACTACTTTTATAGCTCGTGACATTTAACAAAAGTTTATGTATAATTTTAAACAGAAAAATGCCTGATCTATAATTTTTTGGAATATTTTTATTTTGGAAGGGCTAAAAATAAGTATGTGCACTGAAAAAATAGGTATCTGTGACATATTTAAGCTCAATATCATTTTGAATATATGAAATTGTTGTGACTTTTTTCTACAAATATTGAAGTTCTCCTGACTGAGAAATTAATCTGCAACTTCTTGAGTTTTGATTAGAAAACTGATGCTTTTTATGAACCCAACAAGAAGAATATAAAAACATATTTGGCAATTATATGTTCCACTTATTTAATTTCAGATCTAAATCAGGTGTTACAAATGCAAGGAAGATTTAAACATAATCTAGTGTATGCAGTCAAGTAGTGATGACGGCCATGGAGCTGAGCATCTAGACACAAGAGAAAAAATGTTCAACAAATGTGAAACCAACAATGACATTCCAATCTGTACTGACATTCTCCGGAAGCATACTGTCTTGCCTGTCAGGGGTCACATTGTTTTCCACAAGCCCACTTTCTGAGTACTATTTTGTACTTATTTTGCTGAATCTGTGAGATGCCAAGCATAAACCTTTTTATGTTGATATTAATTAGTGTTAGTTTCTGGTTTTGTAAGGAGGAACACTGACCGGTAAAGAACTACAGTGTTCTATAATTAGAGGGCCTCACTGTGAAGTGCAACCTCAGACTGATTGAATAAATGAGCCAGCTTTAACTTGAAGTGGTTATTCTCAAGCAGCTAAATGTCCTATTTTCCTTTATTAAAAAATAGGAGATGATCACTTACATGTGTAATCTAAAAAAGTTGATCTAATAGAAGTTAAGAGTATAATTGTGGTTACCAGAGACTGGGGAGAGTACAGGAAGAAAGGATAGAGAGTGGCTGATCAAGGGTACAATGGAACAGCTAGAGAGAAGGAGCAAGTTCTGCTGCTCTATGGCTTGGTTGGTAAATGTAGTTAACAAGAATGTATTTTGTATCTCAAAATAGAAAAGGATTTTGATATGCTCAACATAAAGAAATGCTGAAAGATTGAAGCAATGGATATGGCAATTATGATGATTTGACCATTACCCAATGTATACATGAATAAAAATGTCACATTGTGCCTCATAAATATGTACAAATATTACAACAGTCAAAAAAATCAAATTAAAAAAAGAAAAGACTTTATTCTGTATTTTAAAATGTTTAGATGGTACAGTGGGGGAGGGAAATTATTAGATTTGATATAATATAAAACATAAACTTAATTCTTCTCCCAAATCTCCTAAATTACTTAGCGCTACTACCATATTTGAGGTTTTAGGAACAACCATTTTAATTGTACTAATGATCAAATTTCTTACTGTTTATTATTATCACAAATTAATCAGAAACTTTTTTCTATACTTCGCCTTTTTTTTTAACAATATGTATGTCTTCTGGTTTGTTTGCTCTTTTTTTAATCTGTGAAGATTATTTTTGTGGTTCTTTATTTGTGGCCTTCTAATGATCTAATACCATTGCTGATAGTCTATCAAGCAGATTTTGATACTGAGAAAACTATTCAGTTTCTTTCTGCTTGTCATAGTAAAATCATGATAGAAATTTAAATTGCACTTATTAGAAATGAGTCAACTTAGATTTGTAAGAAAAGGAGTGAGAAATAGTAACAGTCTATGTTCTGGAAGGACTATGAAAAAAGGAGATCAAAACTAAGAAAAAAACAATAAAACACATGTGTCTCATGCTCCAAATAAAGCTAGCTATTTGAGCTGAACCTTAAAGACAAGATTTGAGACACAGGGTGCTCTCGGAATTGAGAATCCCATTTAAGAATGGAAGGTAAGAAGAAAATGATGCAGGTATTTTTGTTCATGAGCTGTATTGTGTTTGTAAAATGACGTAATAAATCAAGTTTAGAGAACTTAAAAGAAGATAAAAAATATTCCCCAATATCCCACAAACCAAATGCACTAACTCATTGACTTTGGTAAAAATTATTCCACATAGCTCTTAGAGCATCACTACCCATGTAATATGCACATGCTGTGTTATACAATTGGAATTATCTAATACAATATATCATGGATTACTATTATGTCAATAAATACATATCTGTCATCAAAACATATGGCTAGTTACCAACTGAAGTGTAGTTGGTAATATTTATACCAATTCTATACTGAATTATTTGGTTTCCTATTTATCAATATTATAAAATTTCCATGATGAAATCATGGAATTTTTTTAAAGTATGAAATTTAAATTTGTTAGTTTTGTATTAGCATATACTAATTATACAAAGGGGTTTCATTGTGCTTTTTTTCTCTTTTAAAATTTTATCATATTATTGTTGTATGGGGATACACTGTGACATTTACACAAGTTCTCACAATGTATCTTAGTTAAATTCATACCCTCTGTCATTCTCCTTATTTTCATAGATTTGTAAAATGTACTTTGATCAAATTCACCACTTCACTTGTCCTCTCTTAAACCCCATCTCCTTTCCCCTTTTTCAAACAGTATTTAGTGGGCTTCATTATGGTAAGCATGACTAAATGCATTATATATATCGTTGTATATATTGTATGTTATATATATATTTTACATATAATATATATATATATACTCTTCTTTCTCCCCTCCCACTGATTTCCCCTTCCAAACAGCCCCTCTTTTATGCTCGTGTTCTATGGTTATTATTATTATCATCTTAAGTCTAGATTCCATACGTGAATGAAAGCATGCAATATTTGGCTTTTTAAGCTTGACTTATCTTACTAAACATGTGATCTCCAGTTCTATTCATTTTCCCAAATAATATAATTCCATTCTTCTTTGTGGCTGAATAATACTCCATTGTGCATGTACATGACAATTTCTTTTTTTCTCTTTATTCATTTATTAATATGTGCATACATTGTTTGGGTCATTTCTTCCCCCTGCCACCTGCCCCCTCCCTCTCTCCTACACTCCCCTCACTTCTAGGCAGAACCTGTTCTACCCTTTTCTCCAATTTTGTTGAAGAGTAGACATAAGCAATGATAAGAAGGACATAGCGTTTTTCCTAGTTGAGATCAGGATAGATTCCTAGCATTGCTTCCATGCACAAGTATATTACAATCCAGGTTGATTCATGTCTATCTGACCTCTTCACTGCTTCCTGGTCACCTTCCCATATTGACCTCTGTCATTTTAAGGTTACTGTATTAGCTCCTCTGCAGTGGGGACATCAAACACTTTCAAGTTTTGGGTTTCCTACTTACAGCCATTCCTCCCATATGTGCTCTCTCCTTAGTGTATGACCGAAGTCCAACAACATTGCTGCATTTGCCCTGGGTTTAAAGTCCGCATATGAGGGAGAACATACAAATTTTGGTCTTCTGAGCCTGGATAACCTCACTCAGGATGATGTTCTCCATCCATTTACTTGAGATTCATGATAAGATTTCACTGTTCTTCATGGCTGAGTAAAACTCAATTGTGTATAAATACCACATTTTCTTAATCCATTGTCAGTAGTGAGGCATCTTGGCTGTTTCTATAACTTGGCTATTGTGAATAGTGCCACAATAAACATGGGTGTGCAGGTGCCTCTGGAGTAACCTCAGTTGCATTCCTCTGGATATATCTCTAAGAGTGGGATTGCTGGATCATATGGCAGATCTATTTTTAGGGTTTTAAGAAGCCTCGATACTGTTTATCACAGTGGTTGCAGTAGCTTGCATTCCCACCAGCAGTATAGGAGAGTTCCTTTTTTTCCACATCCTCTCCAGCACCTGCTGTTGGTGGTGTTTTGATGATGACTACTCTAACAGGGGTGAGGTGGAATCTTAGTGGGGTTTTGCATTTCCTTTATGGCCAGAGATGGTGAGCATTTTTTCATGTGTTTTTTGGCCATTTGAATTTCCTCTTTTTAAGAAAGTTCTACTTAGTTCAGTTGCCCATTGCTTTATTGGTTCAGTGATTTGGGGAAAATTTAGTTTTTGGAGTTCCCTGTATATTATGGTTATCAGTACTTTGTCTGATGTATAGCTGGCAAATGTTTTCTCCCACTATGTGGGTGGTCTCCTCAGTTTAGAGACCATTTCTTTTGTTGTGCAGAAGCTTTTCAATTCTATGTAGTCCTAGTTGCCCATCCTTTCTCTTAGTTGCTGAGCTGCTGGGGTTCAATTGAGAAAGTCTTTGCTTATACCTATTATTTCCAGAGTATTCCCTGCTTTTTCCTGTATAAACTTCAGAGTTTAGGGTCTGATATTAAAGTCCTTGATCAAATTTGAGTTGACACTAGTACAGGATGAAAAACATGGATCTAGTTTCAGTTTTTTGCAGGCAGATAACCACTTTTCCAAGCAACATTTATTGAAGAGGCTATCTTTTCTCCATCATATGTTTTTGGCTCCTTTATCAAAAATAAGGTGGGCACAGCTGTGTGGATTCATATCCAGGTCTTCTATTCTGTTCCACTGGTCTTCATGTCTGTTTTTGTGCCAGTACCGTGCTGTTTTTATTGCTATTGCTTTGTGATATAGTTTGAAGTCAGCTATTGTGATACCTCCAGCATTGCTCTTTTTGCTGAGTATTGCCTTGGCTGTTGGTGGTCTCTTGTGTTTCCAAATGAAATTTAGGGTAGATTTTTCAATCTCTGTGATGAATGTCACTGAAATTTTGATGGGAATTGCATTGGACATGTAGATTGCTTTTGGTAGTATAGCCATTTTTACTATGTTGATTCTACCAATCCATGAGCACAGGAGAACTTTCCACCTTCTGTAGTCTTCCTCAATCTCTTTCTTCAGGGGTTGGTAGCTCTCCTTGAAGAGTTCATTCACATCCTTTATTAAGTTTACTCCTAGGTATTGATTTTTTTTGAGGCTGTTGTGAATGGAATTATTTCCATATATTCTTTCTCAATTTGTTCATTGTTGGTGTATAGAAAAGCTAATGATTTTTGTAAGTTGATTTTGTATCCTGCCACCTTGCTGTAGCTGTTTATGGTGTCTAAGAGTTCTTGGGTAGAGTTTTTTGGGTCTTTAAGATAGAGGATCATGTCATCTGCAAATAGGGATATTTTGACAGTTTTTTTTTACCTATTTGTATTCCTTTTATTCCTTCTTCTTTCCTAATTGTTCTGGCTAGGAATTCCAGTACTATGTTGAATAGGAGTTAGGGCACCCTTGTCTCGTTCCTGATTTTAGGGGGAATGGTTTTAGTTTTTCACTATTAAGTATGATGTTGGCTGTAGGTTTGACATATATAGCTCTTACAATGTTGAGGTACTTTCCTTCTATTCCTAGTTTTCTTAGAGCTTTTATCATAAAGTGGTGTTGGATGTTGTCGAAAGTTTTTTCTGCATCTATTGAGATGATCAAGTGGTTTTTGTCTTTGCTTCTATTAATGTGTTGTATTACATTTATAGATTTGTGTATATTGAACCATCTCTGCATTCCTGGGATGAAGCTGACTTGGTCATGGTGTATGATCTTTCTGATGTGTTGTTGGAATCAGTTTGCCATTATTTTGTTAAGGATTTTTGTGTCATAAGGAAATTGGCCTGTAGTTCTCCTTTTCGGAGATGTCTTTGGCTGGTTTTGGGATGAAAATAATATTGGCTTCATAAAATAAGATAAGCAGTGTTCCTTCCCTTTCTATTTCATGGAACAGTTTAAGGAAGGTTGGTATTAGTTCTTTAAAGGTTTGAGAGAATTCAGCAGTGACTCCATCAGTTCCTGGACTTTTCTTTTTTGGGAGACTCTTTATTTCTGCTTCAATTTCATTTTGTGTTATAGATCTATTCAGGTGATTAATGTCCTCTTGGTTCAATTTTGAATGGTCATAAGTATCTAAAAATCTGTCCGTTTCTTCAATATTTTCAAATTTATTAGAGTATAGGTTCTCAAAGCAGTCTCTGATGACTTCATGGATTTCCGTGGTGTTTGTTGTTATCTCCCCTTTTGCATTTCGGATTTTACTGATTTGGGTTTCTTCTCTCCTAATTTTAGTCAGGTTTGCCAGGGGTCTATCAATCTTATTTATTTTACAAAGAACGAAGTTTTTATTTTATTGATTGTTCATATGATTTTTTTTGTTTCTATTTCATTGATTTTTGGCCCTTATTTTTATTATTTCTCTCCTGCTTGTTTTTGGATGTGCTTGTTCTTGTTTTTCTAGGAGTTTGAAATGAAGCATTGAGTCATTGATTTGAGATCTTTCTGTCCCTTTAATACTGCACTCATAGCTATAAACTTTCCTCTTAGGACTGCCTTTGCTGTGTCTCATAAGTTCTGGTAGGTCATGTTTTCATTTTCATTAACTTCCAGGAATCTTTTAATTTCCTCTTTTCTTTTATCAGTGACCTATTGACCATTGAGCAATATGTTGTTCAGCTTCCAATTATTTGCATGTTTCCTACTGTTGTTTTTGTTGTTGAGTTCAAGTTTTAATGCATTGTGATCAGATAGAACACATGGGATTATTTCTCTTTTCTTATATTTGCTGAGGCTTGCTTTGTGCCCTAAGATATGATCAATTTTGGAGACGGTTCCATGGGCTGCTGAGAAGCATGTATATTGTGCAGAAGTTGGATGAAATATTCTGTAGACATCAGCTAGGTCCATTTGATCTATGGTGTGATTTAGTTCTAGGATTTCTTTATTGATTTTTTGTTTGGATGACCTATCTATTGGTGATAGGGGGGTATTAAGGTCTCCCACTACCACTGTGTTTGAGTTTATATATGTTTCTAGGTCCTTCAGAGTATGTTTGATGAAATTGGGTGCATATAGGATGATAATTGTTATTTCCTTTTG
Organism: Castor canadensis; assembly: GCF_047511655.1. NCBI lineage: Eukaryota > Metazoa > Chordata > Mammalia > Rodentia > Castoridae > Castor > Castor canadensis. The sequence continues at coordinate 128,792,866 of NC_133393.1, read as the reverse complement.
GTGCATTTCACCTTTTATTAGTAAGGAGTGTCCTTTTTTTATCTCGTTTGATCAATGAAAGTTTGAAGTCTACCTTGTCCGATATAAGTATTACTACTCTAGCCTGTTTTCATGGGCCATTAGCTTGGTAAATCTTCTTCCAACCATTCACCCTCAGCCAGTGCTTATTTCTGTTGATGAAGTGGGTCTCCTGTAGGCAGTAGATTATTGGATTTTCCTTTTTAATCCGGTTTGCCAAATGGTGTCTTTTGTTGGGGCAGTTAAGTCCATTAACATTCATTGTTAATATTGATATGTATGTGGTGATTCTAGACATATAGTTGTTTTTGTTGTTTAAGGGTTTGGTTGTTTGCAGCTGAATCAATGTTACTCTCTGATTCTTTGTCTTTTCTTCTCCTGTGGTTTGGTACTGCCTGTCCTTTCATGATTTTGTTTGCTTTCATTTTCTGTGTGCAGAATTCCTTGAAGAATCTTTTGTAGTGGTGGCTTGGTGGTCATATATTGCTTTAGTTTCTGCTTATCATGGAAGGCTTTTATTGTCCCATCTATTTTGAATGATAGTTTTGCTGGGTAGAGTATCCTAGGGTTGAAATTATTTTCATTTGGTACCCGGAATACCTCTTTCCATGCTCTTTTTGCTTTTAAGGTTTCCATTGAGAAATCTGCTTGTGATTTTGATGGGATACCTTTGTATGTTATTTGTTCTTTCTCTCTCAATATTCTTTCTCTAGTCTCTATGCTTCTTGTTTTAATGATAATATGTTGTTGGTAGTTCTATTTTGATCAAGTCTGTTTGGTGTCCTGGAATTTTCCTGTACCTGAATGGGCATAACTTTCTCTAGATTTGGGAAATTTTCTGTTATTATTTTGTTAAATATATTATTAATCCCTTTTGTTTGCACCTCTTCTCCTTCTTCAATGCCCATGATTCTCAGGTTTGGTCTTCTGATGGAATTGGTGAGTTCTTGCATATTCCTTTCACAGGTCTTGAGTTGTTTGATAGCTCTTCAGTTTTTCTTTTAATTTTCATTTTATCTTCAAGTTCTGAGATTCTGTCTTCCACTTGTTCTGGTCTGCTGGAGTGGCCTTCCATTGTGTTTTGTTTTTCTGTTTCATTCTTTTTTCTGAGGTTTTTCTATATCGTGGGTCACTTCCTCTTTAATATTGTCAATTTTTGTCTTTAATTCATTTATCTCTCTATTTATAGTGTTCTCTGTTTCACTTTGGTGTTTATTTAGGGCTCCTATGAGTTCATTTATTTGTTTCTGTGTCTTCTCATATTGTTTATTTTTTGTGGCTTGGAATTTCTTGAGTGCCTCTTGTACATTTTGGTTGACCATCTCCATGAAATTCTTATTGATTACTTGCAGGATTTCTTCTTTGAGGTTGTTCTTGTGGGCATCACTGGGTTCTTTGCTATCATTTATCTTTGTTTTGTTGGAGTCTGGAACTGGGAATCTGTTTTCTTCATTTCCCTCTGAATCCTGTATTAAATTATTTGGGGGGGGAGAATTGTTTCCACCCCTTTTTCATCTTCCCATTGCTCCACTTGGTACTGTGTAATTATGTTCTTGATAGGCTATTGGTGTTTTCAGTCACCTGTTTTCTTTCCCTTGGTTAAATTTTGTTTTGTGGGTGTTTCAGGTTTTTAGCTTAGTGTATGTTTGCTGTATCTGTCCCTGGTCTGGGTGTAATTTAGTATTAACTAACTCACAATAGAAAAACTAACAAAACAAAAAAAGTCAAAAAAAATCAGTACAAATACAAACAAAGAAACAAGAAACAAGACAAACAAATAAACACACAAAAAACCTCTAAGTTCAAGAACAATAGAATTTCTATCTTAGTAGTTCTGGGGTTACTCCTTCACTATCCAGTCCTGGTGTTGGTATTTATGCAGAGGCTCTCTCTTAGTCTTGCCAGGTATTTGGGGAGTCTCGTCAGTTTTTCTTCTGTCTTTCAATGGCAACTGCTTAGTTAGCTCCACCTTCGGTGAGGTGTGGCTTGTCCTCAGGTTCTGGAGATCAGTTCTGTAGCCCACCAGCTGTCCTGCTTTAGAGTTGAGTTTTCTCTGTGTTGGTTTAATGGAGACTTGTTTCTTTGCCTCACCCCCTTTCTCTGGAGCAAGGTCAGTGATCCATCAGCTGGCCCCCTACTGTCAGCATATTGTGAGGGTTTGCTGATTGTTTTTCAATTTCACAGTGTCATTTGACTTTGGATGTTGCTCACTGGCTCAGGAGATGAGCTTGTGGACCAGTACCTGCTCTATTTCAGGCAGGGGCAATTATTACTGGACTGCTGTCAGCCCTTCTGCCTTTCCAGCCTCTGTTTACTGAAGTTTCACATGGAGATTAGCTCCTTGCCCCTCCCCCATTCTCCTTTTTGCTTGGTGCTCAGCACCCCATCCCCTCAGCTGTGTGTTAGTTTTCAGTTCCTTATTTATTGTTCAGTTTTTTTGTTGTTTTGTTTTTAATGGGTGGGGGTGGTCAGTCTGCCTAGGGGGCTATATGGTTTATCCCAGGGGTGGCTGGGGGAATACCACATGATAATTGGTGCTCACCTGTTGGTCTGCTGAATGTTTCCCAAGCAGGTTTGGAACTGGCATCTGGCAGCGTGGGAGCCCTCCTGTTTTCTTATTGTAACATGGTGTGGAGGAGCTTTGTATGGGCTAGGGGTTCAGGGTGTCAAAGTATTGATTCTTCTTGGTGCTTTATTTCCACCAAGTGTGACTCCAGTGTCTCAGCAAGATTTTTTATTTACGGAGCCCATGCTGTCTGCTTCTGTGCCCTAGTTGCCATCTTGGATGACCCACCTCTCATTTTCTTTATCCATTCATTAGGTGTTAGGCACTTAGGCTGATTCTTTAGTTTGGCTGATGTGAGTAGTGTTGTCCCTGAATTATTTTATCTTCTACAAATTAACTCCTAGGTTTTCTTAGAAATCAGAAAACCATTATATACCATTTATGCTTTGAAGTCTGCTAACATTTCCTGCCAATGAAGTCCACTAAAATTTTGAAATTTCACCAGAATGAATATAACCATCTTTTTCATGAGAGTTCATGCTTGAAGAGGTCTTCATTCAGGTACACATTGGGCCCAGGGATGAATTATAGTTACTACATAGGGCAAGATGTGACGTTCCACAGAAATCCTGCTGCCTGAGAAAGTGCATGACAGAGAACAAGGTGGCCACAGGTATTGTAACGTGTATAAGAGAACAGGAAGAAGAGAATCTGTGTACAAAAAACAGAGATTCTGTCAGGACTTGAATGCAATGGGCCCAAAGTACAGTCAAAGGGATGCTGCCAAAAATTCAAGGGTCCAGTTCAATGCTAATGCACTAATCACCAGTTTTATAATTTGGCTGTATCCAAGCTAATTGCCTACTGAAGCAAAAATATAAGCAAACTTCAGAGGTCTTGAGTAGAATACAAAGCTTCCACAATGCAAAGTACAGCATCCCAAGTTTCTTCCATATGAAGAAGGAAAATGTGACTCATTCTAAAAATAATATATAAAAGATAATCAACAGAAATAAGCAATGAGATGACCCAGATGTTGGCATTATCAGATGAGGAATTTAAAAGAGCTCCAATAACTAAAGAAAGAAAATATAGCAGGCAAAGTTAGTAAATTTGGGTAAAGATAATTCACCAGATGGGCTTAAAAGCAAAATGCAGGTGGCAAAAGAGTCAGTGAAACTACAGATTCATCATTAGAGATCATCCCTCCCCTTGGAATGGTAGGAGAAAAAAATGTAAGACCTAGAGGCTGAGAAACTTGAAACACTACATAAAAAGCTGTAGCACATGTGTCATTAAAGTCAAATGAGGAGCAAAGAGTAGAATAGAAGAAATCATGGTCACAAATACTCAAACAACTGAGAAACTCAAGCAGGACAAATGCAATGAATGCCAAGCTAATTGTGGGGTTCATCCTGATGCTGAAATTCAACATATAAAAAGAAAATATTTACAGGATTACAGTATGACAATAAAAAAGTGGCTGAAAATTAACTCTCTGTAGCTTGTGAAAAGTTAAGACAGATATAGTAATCTCAAGAGCAAGCACTGAAACAATAACATGAAATACATAAAATGCCAGCATAGTAGTTAAAAATAAAATGTTTACAATATATCACAGTTGATTGACCTGTGTTAGCACATTGGGTAAAAGTATAATCAGTTAACCATTTAAACATATACAACACTAACCTTAAACACCAGTTACTATAGACATAGTCGTAATAGGTAAGTAATTAAAAAACAAAATGATTAAATCTACTTGGTTTTATAAATCAGGAAAAATGTTTTGGAGAGTTTACACACATTTAATGAATATGAGGATTGATAAAGAAATTTAGTCTTTATAATTTTTTCATTCCCTTTGGAGACAGTTTGTACTAATATCTAGGCATATGTTCTATATATCACTTCAAAAACCAAGAGAATAAATGCAGCATAAAACACCTAGGGTGTTTATAACTACATAATTAAGTGTGATGTAGCATTGGAAATTCATTGATTCCTTGGTCACACATTCAAAAAACAGGAAATTTACTAGTAATCAAAAGAAACATGAGCAAAGATTGAAAATGTTTCTCAAAAGAAGATATACAAATGTATATTAAATTCACTATGCTAATAAAGTCATACCATAAATTCACTATGCTATTAAAGTCATACCATAATACCACTCCACACTTACAAAATAGTTAAAAGCATCAGTAGAGAAGAGGAGTAACTGAAATTCTCATAACTACCACTTTTTAAAACATTTTAACCTGGTAGTTTTACTACATCAGACAGGTACACACTCTATGACTATATAATTTCACTCATAGGAGCATATTCATTAGAAATACATGCACACATTCACTAATTAGCATACATTGTGCTTATAGCAGCACTATCAATGAAGTGCTGAAAACAACCCAAAGTCTGTAAACAGCAAAATGAATAAAGAAAACATTCATGAAAATTTCTCCTAAAATAAAGACATACAAAATTCTTTAAGTTGCATTAAAATAAAACAACATAAAGCTAGTGAGAATATTCAATGCATATGCAGGTTAACTGCATCATGTAAAGAATATTAAAATAAAATTAAGAGTCATATATCCAAGGGCTGGAGATGTAGCTCAGGTGTAGAGAACTTTTCCTGGGTTGAATTCCCTGCACTGCAAAAAATAAGAAAGTAAAAATAATACAGAAAAAAAATTAAATACTTATCAAGCTAATTTCCAGATATAAGAATGTTTTAAACATTAAAATATGGTATTCTAACTTTTTTTTAATTAAGCAGTTTAATTGAAGAAGAAAATCTGAAACACAGACTATACAGGAAATTTTGAAAACAAGAGTACTAGACACAGAAGTTAAAGGAATGTAAATAAAGTTATACACCTCAAGTTAAGGTCATAGCTTTAAACTTTGTAGTAAATTATCAATAATGAGAACAAATGGACTAAGCTTAGTTTCTTGTACATGAGAATTATCTATAGAGCTTAATCAAGCAAAATGCAAAATCCACAGAAATCCTTTTTCCTTATAATTGTTTTAGAGCATAGGAACCTATCCTTAAAAAACTCTCCTGAATTTCTGTTGCAAGTGACCTTTGTATCACTCTTTGAGAAATAGAAAGCAACTATTCAACTCAAATTTCTGTTATCCAAATGGCATGGGGGATATTCTGACTTTAAGCATAGCTTGCTAAACACTGAATTGCCACAAGTGTTCAACAAGACAGAATTAAACCTTACTGGTATTACTAGAAGGTAAAAAAGACAAAACTGTAGAAAGGGAACTGTAAATCTTCTACTTTCTTCCCTAAAGTCTTTGATGATGAGTTCTGCCTTGGAATTCAATTTACAGACATAAAACCATTAAAGAACAACAAAAATGCCAATATTGCTGCTGGGTTAGTTTTCTTTTCTTTTCTTTTCTTTTTCAAACTAAGACTCACTGAAGGTGCATTTATCAACAGCGTTGCAAACCAAAATGTCAAAAAAAGAAGCAGATTTTGGGTTTTTTTGATAGCAGGAATGGTGACACATATTTAAGCATATTCTAAGTTATTCTCTACTTTGTGTAAATGTACCTTATTCCCCAAAGAAATTGCTGCCTTAGGAAAAGAGAAGGAGCTTTCCCTCAAAAATGAAGAAATAGAGAATAGACTAATCCAATTTTGCTGCATATGAGACTTATCTATGTAAAATCTTGTATGAATGATGTCACAATTAAGCTACTAAAGAAAAACAAAACAAATCAGAGAGAGGACAGAGATATTTGGAGGAACATACAGATCTCAGCCCAAGGTTGCCTGACCTAAGTAAGGACTAAGGAGCAAGGGAATGGACAACCAACAAGAGTGTGCACATAAAACTCCCTTGCATCCTAGCAGCCAATATTGGGAAGGATGTTGGACTTCCTACAAATTGAAGTGGAAGAGTTCTAATAATAAAAGAAATCATGGATTTAGAATGCTCTAAGACTTGAAGATTCATCAGTTATGCTTTTTCTATATGGCTTAAATTTTATATCTTTTGACTGGTAAACTTTCTTTAACACAGCATTTATTTTGGTTCAGGGGTTTCTAGAGGAGAAAGCCATGGACAACAACTGTTGTTACATTAACAGTGACTAAATCAATAAGCGAAAAATGAATTAATTAAGTTCTGTTTTTTAAATTTAGATCTACTCACCTAAATCTGTTAGCAAAGTATGACGTGGCAAAGATTGTTGAGTGATTCAGTACTAAAATGATTTTTAGTTTGAAACCTTTCTTGAGTTTGAAAAAGCTATCATAAGAATTGGGACATGATTAAATGTAGTGAAGCAATGGAAAAAAAGTCAATGGGTTTAAATTCTCTATATGACTGCATGGAGAATCAAGGAAGGAATAAAAATCTGATAAATTTTAAATGTGTGGAAATGTTTTCCTTTTTTGAACTTTCCTTTCAGCATATCAACTGCAGCATTGAATAAAAACAAATTCAGTATTTACATTTGACTGAAAAATAAGGAGGTATTGATAAGTCACTTTTTTAAAAGAGAAAATAAAACAAAATCTTACAAATTCCTTACATTTGTACATAGTAAATTTTGTAAATTCTGTATATTCAAGCAGAGTAGAAATTGTTTCAGTGTGGGAAACACAGACTTTTTAATAGTTGTACCCTTACCTGAGTGTTATTGCTGCTGGGCCCTTGTCATTCTCAGATAGAGTCAGTTTTCTTCTTCATGTTCCCTCTTCTTTATTTCATTTCTTCTTATACCATTGCCTCCGGAAAGTTTCCATGAGAAAATTATCTCTATTTTCATTTTTTTCTAGTCATCAGTTTCACCTCTGTTTTAGTTCTTTGAATGGAGATTGAAACAAGTCTAAAAATTGACTAAGTACAAATAGAAATTTATTTGTAACACTGACAAACTGTACATCATAGTGACCACAATCCTAGCATTCTGAGTTGTATTAGTGTGAAGTCTTACTGTTAAGATTTTCTAAAATATAACTGTGTTATTTGGACCAAAGAATATTATTTCTTATAAGATATACTAATATTTAAAGATTATTTTGGCAAGATTTTAATTAGGACAAATATCTGTTATTGCCAAGATACCATATATATGCATATATGTGTGTGTATATGTATATGCACATATAATTTTTGAACTCTTATCTTAAATCAAGTAGAGCTTATTCTCCCTGAGAAGATGTTAATAAACCAGTGCTATTGACTCATGCCCCTAATCCTAGCTACTTAGGAGGCAGATCAAGAGGATCACAGATTGAGATTGTCTTGAGTAAAAAGTTCAGGAGACATCAACTCAACAGAAAAAGATGGGTATAGTGGTATACACTTGGCATCCCAGCTATGCAGGAAGCATAAATAAGAAGATCACAGTCCAGGCAAGGTGGGAATAAATGTGAGACCTTATTTCAAAAATAACTGGAACAAAAATGGTAGGAGTCATGGCTCAAGTGGTAGACCACCTGTTAGCAATTGCAAAGCCCTGAGTGCAAATCCCAGTACCACAAAAAAAAAAGAAAGAAAGAAAAGAAAAGAAGAAAGTAAAAAAAATGTTAATGAGATGCTGGCAAATGTGTGGTATTTTTAACATTGGTGATTTTTGGCTCTTTTAACTTATTTTGCAATTTTCCTTTTGCCTTCTCTCCTTATAATTAAGCATAACAGAGCAATTTAAAAGATATGAATAAGAATCAAAATCATAACGTTTTAATGGATTTGGTGGATTTTCTGTTGTCCAATACCATAGACATAGAGATGAATGTTGACAATCTTAGGGAAAGTTCAGATCACAGTGAATAGTAACTCATATTGTTTGTACAATAATCCAACTAGTAGCTTTCCTAGTCTGGGTCTCACTCTCATTGGAATTTGTTCTCTTATTTCCTTTTATTATAGTGACCACCAATCCAGCCACATTGCCTTTCATCCCTGTGACAGCCAAGAATACATATTTCCAAGGAGAAAAAAAAGGGATTTGAATTTATTAGTTAGAGATATCCATATATAAATTAATTGCACATAAAGGATGAAACTTTGGATTATATTCCTCCTGAGAGTTCTAATATAACTTCTTGGGAGTTTTTTCAAGAGACCTAAACATTTTTTTTTCATTTTTGATCGTTTGTTTGCTTATTCATTCAACAAATATTCAGAGCCCTTACTATGTATAAGATTGTTTTAAGCAGTCAAGACACATTGATGATAAAAACCTAGACCTACCTTATAGTCCACTTAGGTAAAAAATTGGTATGTTGAAAATTAAAAGAAAAATTTCATTAGATGATGAGAAGAAATAATCACTGGGAATAATAGAGATAAGGACTTTCTAGATGTGACCTGAGGCAGATTTGCTTCCTCTGCCACAGTCCTTTCTCCCCCAGGCTAATTGATTCACTGCTCAATTCTAAGTTCAGATGCATTTGTCTAGGAACATGTTGCTGACTTTCAAATTTACACTTTGCAATCATCCCTACTTATCCTGTTCAGAAAGGATAAGAGGACTGTTGCTCACCATTTTCTTAGAAAATTCTGTTTTTGGATAAAAAAATACTTTAATTTGACATATCAAGTATCAAAATTTTGATCTTCAAAAATTGTTTTCCCCCCTATCCTTCACCCATTCTAGCTGCTACATCTCAAATGCTTAGAAGCCTACTCAAATCTCTCTTTTGTTTCACATCCCAGTGTCAATCCCCTGATAAATGCTAAAGACTATAATTTAAAAATATGTTCAGAATCTTTTCCAGGTCTAGTGTCAGATAAACTTTTGACTAATGTGATCTACCTGAATTGATCCACCTTGCCCTCCTGCCACTTCCTCTGCACAGAGCAGTGGGAGATGTTTAAAACCATGGGCCAGATTCTGAATCTAAGATGATGGTTAGGATAGGGAATCAGAATTCCTGAGCTCTGTGACTCCAAAAACCACCTTAAGATGTGGGATCTACACTTGTGTAATTCTGATTTCTTGCCAAAATAGTAACTTCCAACACATAAGGTACACATAAAATTCAAGGACTGACTTTTAAAATAGCCTTTAACTGTACCTAACAACCAGAAAAATCCAGGCAAGGCACAGCCAACAGGATATGTCTGCCCTGGGAAAAAAAGCCCCCTGGCCATTTCTCCCCCCCCCCTTTTTTTCATTTCAATAAGCAGAAGATAGAGCATCAACTACAATCAAACTCTGTAACATCCTGGACCCCTAACCCATGGAAAACCTCGCTATGCCCTGTGTGCTGAACCCAGTCCCAGGAAGTGTCTACCCTGAGAAAAGCGGCACGCCATTTCTACCTGCCAGCTGGTTTTAAAACTGCCTGCATCAACCTGTAGACCCAATAGGTGAGCAATACACACCACATGCAATTGTCCTACCTACTACCCAGAAGCTTAATCCAGTGCAGCTCCAGGGCAGATTGAACCCCCACCAACAAAACTGAAAAGCATAAAGACCAAATTGTAATCAATACTGACAGTGGGAGTAAGGTAGAATGCTGAACCCGCCTCAGAGAATGGAGGTGGGCAAGGAGTCAAACTCTCAGTGAATGAAGACTGGAAAAGTAACAAAGGCTGAAAGCAGGGGTGGGGTTACAAGCCAACCTCCCAAAGTGAGGCCATGGTGGATCACTGAGCTAGTGTCACAGGACTGAGGGCAGTACTCAAAACTGAATTGCCTCATCTTGCTGGTGTAGGAGCTGATCAGCCAGAGTTGTAGCTGTGGGGCAACACAGCTGCCACCTGGTGAAAACAGCATCAGATCTGATCACCTTGCATGAACTGGCAGTAAGTTACCTCAGGCCCCAATTGCAACCTACTCTGTGGACAGAAGGAACCAAATACGGTTTACAACCCAGTCACCTGGTGAGACTACTTCAGATCTCCTTCTTGTAACGGATGGACCATAAGACCAAGAAAAGTGGGAAAAAAACCCAAACTGTCTGTCAAGAGGGGTAGCACCCTTCCCCACAAAGTCCAAAATACCAAGCACCAATACCAGGATTGGACACCAAAGGAATAAGTCCAGAACCTTTACTGAGCACACTGAACTTTTTTTTGTTGCTGTACCTATTTTTCTTTTTTCCTGTATTATTAACTTCACCATCACTATTTTCTTATCCCTCTTCTTACCCCTTTCCATCCATTTCTTGTACTACAACATTCTCCCTAGCAACTACTCTTTCTGCCCCTTCTCATCCACTCTTTCCACCTGCCTTTGCCTCCCCTTTCTATCCTTTCCCAACCTGTCAACACACTAGTCCTCCCTCCTACATACTCACCATCCACTGACTAGCCTACTGTTACCAACAATACACATGCCCTGCCCCATGCAATCCCAGACACAAGCACCCTGCACTACAACAATGGAAACCCAAACACACATAACAGCCACAAGACCAACAGCCCTCATATGTCCTTCCCTACACACCCACCCCACTTAGTGCTACCTTTACCAATTGCCCAAGTTTCTATTTCTAGCCAAACAACCATTACCCCCCCCAACTCCCACTGTTTATAGATATCACCCAGGGGTTTTCTACATAATTGGTAAAAAACTGGTCTGGCATTGAACCTGTGAATTTGATATTGATAATTTACACCTCCAGGCCAGGGACAGAAATAGCACATCAACCTAGCTAACAATTAAGTCAGTCACAACACAAAAATTAAATCAAGAAAAAGAAAATAGGCAATTAAAATGATCAACTAGCCAATCAAGAACATAGTTGCACAACACCAATTGGAGTGATGGGGAAAAGAATAAGGGAAGGAGACTACACTTCTTAAAAAAATAATTCAATAGAGTGTTTACTGAGAAATGAAGAAAATGGATACCCAGTTCATCACCCCAACAAAACAATGATTAATGTCACTAAGGAGCCCAGTGATACTCACAAAAATTCCCTCAAAGAAGTAATCATGGAAGAAGTCACTAAGAAATTCATGGAAAAGATACTAGACATGGTTAACCAGAAAGTATAAGATGCACCCAAGAAATTTCAAGATGTCACAAATAAAGAACTTAAGAAGACACAGAAACAAGTAAATGAACTCAGAGATGACTATAACAAACACTAAAGTGAAACAAAAGACACTACAAAAAAGAGACTTATGAAATAAAAAAGACAACACAAAATATAAAACAGGAGTTGAACAACAATATGGAAAAACTCAGAAAAAAGAATCAAACAGAAATCCTGGAAATAAAAAGTCCTTTAGTCAAACAAAAAACACCATGGAAGGTCACTCTGCTACATTAGAACAAGTGGGAGATAGAATGTCAGAGCTCAAAGATAAAATAGAAATTAAAGAAAGAACAGAAGAACACTTAGTCAAACAACTCAAGAGCTGGTAAAGGAACATATAAGAACTCATTGACTCCATCAAAAGACCAAACCTGAGAATCATAGGCATTGAAGAAGGAGAAGAGTTGCAAGCCAAAGGGATATGCAGTATATTCAGTAAAATCATAACAGAAAATTTCCCAAATCTGGGAAGAAATCTTCCCAGAAGATTTCTCCATTCAAGTATAGGAAGCCTCTAGGACACCAAACAGACTTGACAAAAATGCACAGAGAACTGAAAAAGAATATTGAAGGCTGTAAGGGAGAAAAAACAAATAACATATAAAGACAAACACATCAAAATAGCAGCAGATTTCTCTATACACAATGGAATTTTATGCAGCCATGAAGAAGAACAAAATGTTATCATTCACTGGTAAATGGATGGAATTGGAGAACATCATTCTGAGTGAGGTTAGCCTGGCCCAAAAGACCAAAAATCGTATGTTCTCCCTTATATGTGGACATTAGATCAAGGGCAAACACAACAATGGGATTGGACTTTGAGCACATGATAAAAGTGAGAGCACACAAGGGAGGGGTGAGGATAGGTAAGACACCTAAAAAATTAGCTAGCATTTGTTGCCCTTAACAAAGAGAAACTAAAGCAGATACCTTAAAGCAACTGAGGCCAATAGGAAAAGGGGACCAGGAACTAGAGAAAAGATTAGACCAAAAAGAATTAACCTAGAAGGTAACACACAAGCACAGGAAATTAATGTGAGTCAACTCCCTGTATAGCTGTCCTTATCTTAACTAGCAAAAACCCTTGTTCCTTCCTATTATGACTTATACTCTCTCTACAACAAAATTAGAGATAAGGGCAAAATAGTTTCTGCTGGGTATTGAGGGGGTAGGGGGAAGAGGGAGGGGGTGGAGTGGGTGGTAAGGGAGGGGGTAGGGGCAGGGGGGAGAAATGACCCAAGCCTTGTATGCACATATGAATAAAAAAAAAAAGATTTCTCAATAGAAAACTTAAAAGCAAGAAGGGGATGGAGTGAGGTATTCCAGGCACTGAATGAGAATAATTTCAACCTTAGGATAATCTGCCCAACAAAACTACCATTCAAAAATGAATGAGGAATAAAAGTCTTCCATGTTGAACAGAAACTCAAACAATATATGACTACCAAGCCACCACTAAAGAAGATTCTACAAGGAATTCTGCACACAGATGATGAAAGCAAACAAAGCCATGAGAAGACAGGAAGTATTAAGCAACATGAGAAGAAAAGACAAGTAGTCAGAGAGCAGCACTGATTCAGCTGCACACATTCAAATCTTTAAACAACTAAATGGCAGGATTCACCACATGCCTATCAATATTAGCACTGAATGTCAGTGGACTCAACTCCCCCATCAAAAGACACCATTTGGCAAACTAGATTGAAAAGGAAGATCTGACACAATCTGTTGCTTTTGAGAGACCCATCTTATTGACAGAAATAGACACTGACTTATGGTGAAAGGGTGGAAGATTTACCAAGCTAATGAACCCTGAAAACAGGCAGGAGTAGCAATGCTGACATCTCAAAGTTGACTTCAAACTTACATTGGTCAAACGAGACAAAGAAGGTCACTTTATACTAATAAAAGGGGAAATACATCAGAAGGAAATAATAATTTTCAACCTATATGTACCCAATATTAGTACACCCAACCTCACAAACTTACACTAAAGGACTTAAAAGCACATATAGACTCCAACACAGTGGTAGCAGGAGACTTTACTACCCCTCCATCACCAATAGATAGGTCATCCGAACAAAAAATCAACAAAGAAATCCATTTACAATAGCCTCAAAAAAAAAAAAAAGCAAATACCTAGGAATAAACTTAACAAATGATGTAAATGACCTCTAAAAGGAGAACTAAAAACTGTTGAAGAAAGAGATCAAAGAAGATTACAGAAGGTAGAAAGTTCTCCCAAGCTCATGGATTGGCAGAATCAACAGAGTAAAATGGCTATACTATCAAAAGCAGCCTACATGTTTGATACAATTCTCATCAAAATCCCAATGACATTCGTCACAGAGATTGAAAAATCTATCCTAATGTTCATTTGGACTCACAAAAAGACCACGAATAGGTATTGGTAAGAACGTCCTCAAGCGGCTCAGCAACTAAGAGAAAGGACTACATGAAATTTAAAAAATTCTGCACAACAAAAGAAATGGTCTCTAAATTGAAGAGACCACCCATATCTTTAAATTGAAGAGATCACCCATAAAATAGGAGAAAATTTTTGCTAAATCAGTCAAGGGACTGATAACCAGAATATACAGGGAGCTCAAAAAACTAAACTCCCCAAAAATCAATGAAGCAATAAAGAAGTGGGTAACTGAACTAAACAGAACTTTTTCAGAGGAAGAAATCTAAATGCCCCCCCTCAAAAAAACATGGAAAAATGCTCATCATCCCAGGCCATAAAGGAAATGCAAATCAAAACCACACTAAGATTATGCCTCACCCCTGTTAGAATTGCTACCACCAAGAACATTACCAATATCAAATGTTGGGGAGGATGTAGAAAAAAAGGAACCCTCACACACTGCTGGGGGGAATGTAAGCTAACACAACCACTATGAAAAACAACATGTAGGCTTCTTAAAACACTAAACATAGATCTGCCATATGATACAGCAATACCATTCCTAGGGGTATACCTGAAGGAATGCGACTCAGATTACTCCAGAGGCACCTGCACAGCCATGTTTACTGCGGCACTATTCACAATAGCCAAGTTATAGAAACAGCCAAGATGCCCCACCACCGACGAATGGATTAAGAAAATGTGATATTTATACACAATGGAATTTTACCGAGCCACAAAAAAGAATGAAATTTTGTCATTCACAGGTAAATGGATGGAATTGGTGAGCATCTAAGAAGTAGTGAAGAGGCCTGGTAGAGATGAACCAATTTGGGTTGTGATACACATGTGCATGGATACAACATAAGGATTATCTCTGCATAGCAGTACTAATTTCTCTTTTTTTTTTTTTTTGGCAGTGGTACTGGGGTTTGAACTCAGGGCCTCACACTTGCTAAACAATCTTAATTTCAAATTAGCAAAAACTCCATGTTTTTAAAACTATCTTTTATGTCTTTCTTCAACAAAATTGGAGAACAAGGGGGTGTGACAGGTTCTGCCCGGACGTGGGGAGTGGGGGGAAGAAGGCCCAAATAAATGTAAAAATGATAAAATAGAATTTTAAAAATACATTTTACATACCAAAGACAACCGGAAGATAGGACTTTTATGCTTTCGCACAAAGAAATGATAGCTATTTAAGGTATGCTAAATACTCTGATTTGATCATTATAGAACGTATGCCTATTTTGAATCATAATATTGTACCCCATAAATATGTGCCACTATGTCAATTAAAAATAAAAGCAATATAAGAAAAAAGAAATAAATAAACAAAAAAACATGGGTCAGATTATATATCACTCAAAACTTTCCACGGTTTTGCTATCTCACTCAGACTAAAAGCAATTCCATGTTATATAAAACCCTTAGCTTCCCCAACACATCTCTCTTACCTTCTTTTCTACTTCTCTCCCCTTCTTGTTTATGTCACCCAAGTTGAACTCATTGTTATGTATCAAGCATGGCAGACTTTGCATACCTGCCTTCAACCTTTGCAAATGTTACTGTTTCATCATGGAGCACTTTTCTGTGAGATAGCTACATAATCCTGTCTGTAACTGATTTAGGTCTCTGTGTGGAGGTATCCTTCTCAGGGATTATTTTCCTACTCATCCTTCCTTCCATAGCTATGCACTCTCTTCACCATCAATACTGCCCACTCTCTACTTCCTTACCCACTTTGTTTTTCTACTTGACTTTCATTTTTAATTCTAGTCTCTACCACTGGAAAATAAGCTCTGTAAAATGAAACATTTTGTTTGCTATTGTCAATCCCACCTATTGATTCAGGCAGATGAGGCTTCAGTTTTATTCCCAGTACCTTATGAGATTCTGAATGTCTTAAACATATATAAAATAATTTATTTAAAATAAGATGGTCACCTGCTGGGAAGGAACTCTCCATGACTGTTTTCAATGACGCATGTTTTTTTTAGAAGAAGCATTAAGGGCTTTTGTCCTACTATCTTTTGAAAGGTGATTTTATAGTAAATCTCTGCCAATGATAGGGAGATTTGTTTTTCAATCAGGATAATAGAAAAAGTAATAGTTCTGTCCAGAGCAATTGGGCAAACTTGTAACATCTCCCTTCTAAGAGTGGGAGTTTCCCTTACAAGTGATTAACTAAATCTTCTCAGCATCTTCATGGAATGATTGAATATTCTAAGCTATTCTATTGTGAATATTTATGTTTCCAAATTCATATGGTTAAATTCTCACCTCCAAGAGTATGGTACTAGGAGGTGCCTTTACGGGGTGATTAGCTCATGAAGATGGGCCTTTGGAAGATCATTAGATCTTAAGGATCTGCACTTAGTCTCCCTATGACAGAGGTCCAAGAAAAATTCTTTCCTCTACCATATGAGTACACAGTGAGACGTCTCCACTTATGAACCAAGAATCAGATCCTCCCCAGAGAGTGAAGCAGTTACCACCTTCCTTGTGGTCTTCCCAGCATCCCAGAACTGCAGAAAATCAATTTCTACCATTAATAAGTTACCCAGTCTCTGGCATTCTCTTACAGAAGCCTTAAATAAGTAAAGCAAAAACTCATGCTGCTTTCTGTGCCATGATTGATATAATCCTTTGACTCTAACCCAAGAGTCTGTATCTTCTGCCAGCTCCCATACAACAATAAAAGGCTAACTTACTTATTGCAAGAGTAAAATCTCATATCCCTCATAAATATTGACACACAGGATCCAGCACTCTGTACTTACATTGCACAATTCATAATCCCCAACTTGCACTCTTAAACCGTACAGTTCAGGACCCTGGAAAACACTGCTCCATTCATCTTGTCCATGTCCTTGAGTAAAAAGCAACCACATTAATGTGCTGTGGAGGTGTGTAGGTTGCATTGCCTCCTTTATCAGAGATAGACACTACTTTGAAATGGAGGGTAAATTTGAGAGGTGAAAATCAGTAAGCAGATAAAGATCAAATAATAATTAAATCACAAAATGCTTTCTCTCAGGTAACATGAATGAAAAGTTTTTACATAAAATGAAATTACCATTATGGTTGTCTTGACTATTCATGATACTTTTTTTCCTAACTATAGTAATAGAGGTACTAAAGAATTAATGTATATTAATTCAATATACATGCACATGGTGTCTAGGGATATTTTATATTGTCAAATAGTTCAAATTACCCTTAAAATGAAATACATATACATATACATATATATGTATATACGTATATATATATATATATATATATATACACATATATATATATACGTATATATATATATATATATATACACATATATATATATACGTATGTATATATATATATATGTATATACATATATATATATATATATATATATATGTATATATTTCCAGATGTAACACTAAGGAAACATGAGCCCAATTCTTTACATTGGTATTTAGATCTAGATGTTCTCTTACAAGACAGTAACAAATTATTATATAAGTAATAGAAATTTATGTAAAAGAGTTAACATTTTGTAACATATGCATGATGAAAAGAATTTATTTCATGTAATTCCATTTCAATGGAAACAGTATGTAAAATTCTTAGTTCATTTTCAGATTTTCTTTACAAATTTCATTCATAACTTTAATTGACTGTGCTTCAATAGTCCAAAGTTTCTCTAATTTAAAATTAATAAAAGTATCAAAGAACTATAAATATTAAAAAGAAGTCACTTAATTTGGCATTATTGTCAATAGAACATTGAATCTGTGAGAATCTTGATAATAATGCAATTATTGATTTTGTTATAATGGAGAATAGAAAATGAATGCTATACTGTAAGTGCCTAATAATTTATGACTTAGGGATCCACAAATCAAACATCACTGGCTCAAATCCAAGCCATATTTGATAATAATTAAGTTCAATCATATTTTATACTTAGCTCATTTTTAGTCACATAAAACCATAACTTACTCTACTTTTGACTTTTATTATGAAAGTAAGTTTGTCAAAGCAATTTAAAAAGTCTAAATATTTAGAAATTTGTCATCAAGGCCACCATTTTTATTTCTAGGCTCCAAGTATAATGTTTGTTAAGAGTGAAACTGAGAGAGATCCAAGATGGCGGCTGGGACACAGCCGCAGACCTCCTGAGATCCATGATCCAGGGACTCTGCTGAGAGGCTGAAGACACACTTGGCTGAGGTAAAGCACCAGGGAGAGCTGAAACATCAGCACTCTGAACTCCTAGCTGGTGGAAGGTTTCTCCATGCCATGATATACTAAAAGAATAGCTGGCTCTGCATGCCAAGCCCAGGCCCATAGGCACTCAGAGCCTCTGCTCTGCAGGCCGTGAGATTTCCAATCCTATGGCCATGCTCCCCAACACTGTCAGGGCCACACTACCCCAAACCCCCAAACCTCAGACCCACATGATCTCCACCGGACTAAGCCCCGGCGATCCACACACGCATGATTTCTGCAGGGCCGTGCCCTCAGGCCTGCACAGACCTGCAAAATCTATGTCAGGACTGTGCCCCTAAAGCCTGCCAAACCATCAATCCACAGACACACACGATCTCCACTCCACCAGGCTATGCCTTCAGGCCTGCACAGGCTTGCACAATCTCCACTATGCCGGCCCAGGCCCCTCAGGCCTGCCAACCTGGGGATACACACACACACACACACACACACACACACACATGATCTCCAACAGTCTGTGCCCCTCAGGCCTGCACAGGCCTCCACGATCTCTGCTGGGACCATGCCCCTAAAGCCTGCCAAGCCGGTAATCCACAGACATGCACAAACTCCACTCAACTAGGCCTGCACCCTTCAGGCATGCCAGTCCCATGCTCTGAAGGCCTGCTAGTTCGCCTCAATGAAAGGCCTCTACCCCTAGACCCATGAAATGCCACCAACCTGCTACCCACCACAGGAGAGCTCCAAACCTGCCTAAGAGACACACACAGACAAGTCTGGATGCTAAAGGAGAAACATCAGAACAACTAAGACTGCAATTCTACTGTTCCAGAACTGGTGATTTTTTTTCTTTTTTTCCCTCCTTTAAGGGTTTTCCTGCCTGGTTTGCTGTTTGATCACGCATCATCTCTCTCATTTATTTTTAAATTTTTTTCCCCTCCCCTCTCTCTTCCTTTTATCTGTCTCTTGTCTTTTTTATCCTTCTGTCTTGGTTTTGTTAGTATTAATATTGTAACCCAGCTAATACTAAATTACACATAGCCCAGGGATAGAAATGGTACCTAATAGAAACATGGGAAGAAGAAAAAGGGATGGAATCCATTTCCCCCAAAAAAATAAAGTAGCACAAGATTTAGAGCAAAATGAAGAAAACAGATACCCAGATCCAGACTCCAAAAAACAAGGATAAACTACACCAAGGAACCCAATGAAGCCCATAAGAACACCCTGATGAAGAGGAAATCCTACAAGTAATTAATGACAATTTCATAGAGAAGTTACTAGACATGGTCAACCAAAACATACAGGAGGCACTCAACAAATACCAAGACAACAAAATTAAATATGAGGAAACAGAAATAAATAAATGAAATCATAGGAACCCTAAATAAATACCAAACTGAAACAAAGATCACCATAAACAGAGAGATAAACGAATTAAGGGCAAAAATTGACAATATTGAAGAGGAAGTAACCCACAATATGGAAAACCTCAGAAAAAAGAATGAAACTGAAATACAAAACAAAATGGAAGGCTATTCCAGCAGAACAGAAAAAACAGAGGACAGAATCTCAGAACTTGAAGATGAAATGGCAATTAAAAGAAAAACTAAAGAACTATTAGTTAAAAAACTCAAGACCTGTGAAAAGAAAGTGCAAGAACTCACTGACTCTATCAAAAGATCATGGCATGAATCATGGGCATTGAAGAAGGATAAGAGCTGCAAGCAAAAGGAATGCATAATATATTCAACAAAATAATAACAGAAAATTTCCCAAATAAAGAGAAAACTATGCCCATTCAGGTACAGGAAACCTCCAGAACACCAGAGATACCTGACCAAAATAGAACTACCCTGTGACATACTATCATTAAAACAACAAGTACAGAGACTAGAGAAAGAATATGAAGGCTGTAAGAGAGAAAAAACAAATAACATACAAAGGTAAACCCATCAAAATCACAGCAGATGTCTCAACAGAAACATTAAAAACAAGAAGAGCATGGAGTGAGGTCTTCCAACACTGAATGAAAATAACTTCAATCCTAGGATACTTTATCCAGCAAAACTATCATTCAAAGTAGATGGAACAATAAAAGTCTTCCATGATAAGCAGAACTAAAACAATATATGACCACCAAGCCAACACAACAAAACATTCTTCAAGGAATTCTGCACACAGAAAATGAAAGCAAACAAAACCATGAAAGGGCAGACAATACCAAACCACAGGAGAAGAAAAGGCAAGAAAGTAGAGAGTAACATTGATTGAGCTACACACAATCAAACCCTCAATCAACAAAGACAACTACATGACAGGGATCACCACATACTTATCAATACTAACACTGAATGTTAATGGACTAAATTCTCCCATCAAAAGACACTCATTGGCAAACTGGATTAAAAAGGAAGAGCCAACAATCTGCTGCCTACAGGAGACCCACCTCATCGACAGAAATAAACACTGGCTGAGAGTGAAAGGCTGGAAGAAGATTTACCAAGCCAATGGTCACTGAAAACAGGCAGGGGTAGCAATCCTTATCTTGGACAAAGTAGACTTCAAACCTACATTAAGATCAAATGAGATAAAGAAGGATACTCCATACTAATAAAAGGGGAAATACGCCAAAAGGAAATAACAGTAATCAACCTATATCCACCCAACGTCAATGCACCCAATTTCATCAATCATACACTGAAGGACCTAAAGACATATATAGACTCCAACACAGTGGTAGTGGGAGACCATAATACCCCCTATCACCAATAGATAGGTCATCCAAACAAAAAATCAATAAGGAAATCTTAGAACTAAATCACACCATAGATCAAATGGAACTAGCTGATGTCTACAGAATATTTTATCCAACTTCTGCACAATATACATTTTTCTCAGCAGCTCATGGAACCTTCTCCAAAATTGATCATATCTTACAGCACAAAGTAATCCTCAGCAAACATAAGAAAATAGAAATAATCCCATACATACTATCTGACCACAATGCATTAAAACTAGAAATCAACAACAAAAACAGCAGTACAAAAAACATGCAAAAAAATTGGAAGCTGAACAACACATTGCTCAATGATGAATGGGTCATTGATGAAATAATAGAGGAAATTAAAAGGTTCCTGGAAGTTAATGAAAATGAAAACATGACCTACCAGAACATATGGGATACACCAAAGGCAGTCCTAGTAGTAAAGTTTATAGCCATGAGTGCATATGTTAAAAGGACAGAAAAATCTCAAATCAATGACTTAATGCTTCATCTCAAACTCCTAGAAAAACAAGAACAAGCAAATCCCAAAACAAGCAGAAGGAAAGAAATAATTAAAATAAAGGCTGAAATCAATGAAATAGAAACAAAAAAACCATACAAAGAATCAATGAAACAAAAAGCCTGTTCTTTTAAAAAATAAATAAAATTGACAGACCAATGGCAAACCTGACTAAAATGAGGAGAGAAAAAACCCAAATCAGTAAAATCAGAAATGCAAAAGGGGAGATTACAACAAACACCACAGAAATCAAGGAAATCATCAGAGACTACTTTGAGAACCTATATTCTAATAAACTTGAAAATCTTGAAGGAATGGACAGATTTCTAGATACTTACAACCACCCAAAACTGAACCAAGAGGATATTAATCACCTGAATATACCTATAACACAAAAAGAAATTGAAGCAGCAATAAAGAGTCTCCCAAAAAAGAAAAGTCCAGGACCTGATGGAGTCACTGCTGAATTCTATCAGACATTTAAAGAAGAACTAATACCAACTCTCCTTAAACTGTTCCACAAAATAGAAAGGGAATGAACACTGCCTAACTCATTTTATGAAGCCAATATTATTTTCATCCCAAAACCAGCCAAAGACATCTCCAAAAAGGAGACCTACAGGCCAATTTCCTTAATGAATATCGATGCAAAAATCCTTAATAAAATAATGGCAAACTGAATCCAACAACACATCAGAAAGATCATACACCATGACCAAGTCAGCTTTATCCCAGGGATGCAGGGGTGGTTCAACATATGAAAATCTATAAACATAATACAGCACATCAATAGAAGCAAAGGCAAAAACCATTTAATCATCTCAATAGATACAGAAAAAGCCTTTGACAACATAAAACACCACTTCATGATAAAAGCTCTAAGAAAAGTAGGAATAGAAGGAATGTACCTCAACATTGTAAGAGCTATATATGACAAACCTACAGCCAACATCATATTTAATGATGAAAAACTGACACCATTCCCCTTAAAATCAGGAATGAGACAAGGGTGCCCACTATCCCCACTCCTACTCAACATAGTCCTGGAATTTCTAACAAGAGCAATTAGGCAAGAAGAAGAAATAAAAGGAATACAAACAGGTAAAGAAACTGTCAAAATATCCTTATTTGCAGACAATATAATCCTATATCTTAAAGACCCAAAAAACTCTACCGAAGAACTCTTAGACACCATAAACAGCTACAGCAAGGTGGCAGGATAAAAAATTAGCTTACAAAAGTCATTAGCTTTTTTATGCACCAACAACAAACAAACTGAGAAGGAATATATGGAAACAATTCCATTCACAATAGCCTCAAAAAAAAAATCAAATACCTAGGAGTAAATTTAACAGACGATGTGAATGACCTCTACAAGGAAAATTACACTCTGAAGAAAGAGATCAAGGAAGACTACAGAAGATGGAAAGATCTCCTGTGCTCATGGATTGGTAGAATCAACATAGTAAAAATGGCTATACTACTGAAAGCAATCTACATGTTTAATGCAATCCCCATCAAAATCCCAATGACTTTGATCACAGAGATTGAAAAATCTACCCTAAAGTTCATTTGGAAACACAAGAGAAAGTGAACAGCCAAGGCAATACTCAGCAAAAAGAACAATGCTGGAGGTATCACAATACCTGACTTCAAACCATATTACAAAGCAATAGTAATAAAAACAGCAGTGGAACTCTGGAACTAATAGGTATAAGCAAAGACTTCCTCAATAGAACCCCAGCAGCCCAGCAACTAAGAAAAAGGATGAATAAATGGGACTTCATAAAATTAAAAAGCTTCTGCACAACAAAAGAAATGGTCTCTAAACTGAAGAGACCACCCACAGAGCGAGAGAAAATATTTGCCGGCTATACATAGGACAAGGGACTGATAACCAGAATATACAGGAAACTTAAGAAACTAAATTCTCCTAAAATCACTGAACCAATAAAGAAATGGGCAATTGAAGTAAATAGAACTTTCTCAAAAGAAGAAATTCAAATGGCCAAAAAACACATGAAAAAATGCTCACCATTTCTAGTCATAAAGGAAATGCAAATTAAAACCTCACTAAGGTTCCACCTCACTCTTGTTAGAATAGCCATCACCAAAAACACCAACAACAACAGGTGTTGGTGAGGATATGGGGAGAAAGGAACCCTAGTCCACCGCTGGTGGGAATGCAAGCTGGTGTAACCACCCTGTAAAAAAAATTTGGAGGCTACTTAAAAATCTAAACAAAGACCTGCCATATGATCCAGCAATCCCACTCCTGGGGATATACCCAAAGGAGTGTAACACAAGTTACTCCAGAGGCAACTGCACAAACATGTTTATTGCAGTGTTATTCACAATAGCCAAGTTATGGAAACAACCAAGTTGCCCCACTATTGATGAATGGATCAAGGAAATGTGGTATTTATCTACAGTGGAATTTTACTCAGTCATGAAGAAGAATGAAATCTTATCATTTGCAGGTAAATGGATGGAACTAGAGAACATCATTCTGAGTGAGGTCAGCCAGGCTCAGAAGACCAAAAAAATCGTGTGTTCTCCCTCATAGGCAGACTTTATATCTAGGACAAATGCAGCAATGGGATTGGACTTGGATCACATGACAAGGGGAGAGCACATAATGGATACATAGGAATAGGTAGAAAACCCAAAACATGAAAGCGTTTGATGTCCCCACTCCAGAGGAACTTATAGAAAAACCTTAAAGCAACAGAGGTTAACATGAGAAGGGGATCAGGAAGCAGTGTAAAGATCAGTTAGAGATGAATCAACATGGGACACAACACATGGGTACAGGAAAGCAATGTTAGGAATCTCTCTGTGTAGCTATCCTTAACTCAACTAGCAAAAATGCTTTGTCTTCCTTATTAGGCTTGTCTCTTTTCTTCAGCAAAATCAGTGATAAGGGCAGAACAGGACCGGCCTGGAACTGAGTGGATGAGGGGGGAGAGGATGGGGGAGGGGGTCAGGGTGGAGAAATGACCCACACAATGTATGCACATGTGAATAAATGAATAAATATATATATATATGAATAAATAAAAAGAGTGAAACTGAATATTCTTTCCAATGATCTAGCATATTATAATTGTTCATTATATATTTTTGTTATTCATTAGCTTTCATGAATTTTAATAAATCTAAAACATTACACACTATATTTCTAAGCACAAATAAAAATATGTTATTAATTACAAAAATGTAGTACTTGAAAGATTACTATTTCTTACTTCTGTGGTAAAATTTAAAGCTACCCTAAATAATTTATCATAATAGAACTTAGTTTATCATCATTGGCTTATCCTTAGGATGTTTTACTTGAAATATTTATGTGGCCTATAGAACTATCATTTTATGCGTACATTTTCATTTTATTTATTTCTAATGGCACATATTTGTCCATATTTATGGGGTACAGTGTGATAATTTGGTACATGTATATATTATGTAATGATCAGATCAGGGTAATCAATATTTCTATCTCCTCAAACATTTATTATTTCAATATTTTGAGAACAAAAGAGCAAAATGTTATATCAAAATGTGAAAACAATCTCAATAGACATTTCTCAAAAGAAGACATACAAATGGCTAACAAGTATATTAAAAATTCTCAATGTTACTAATCATCAGGGAAATAGAAATCTAAATCACAATTAGATAATGCATTTAGATAATATCTCACTCCATGTAGAATCACTATTATCAAAAACATCAAAATAGCAAATGCTGGTGAGGATGTGGAAAAAGGGAACTGTCAAGAAATGTTGATAGCATGTAAATTCGTACAGCCATTATGGAGAGCACTACGGAAGTTCTTGAGTAAAATAAAAATAGAACTCCCACATGAGCCAACACTCTTATTACTGTGTACATATTAAAAAGAATAAAATCATAATATCAAAGATACCTGCACTCTCATATCCATTACAGCACTATTCACAAGAGATGAAATATGGAATCAATACATTTCTACCACTAATAAATGAATACTTACATTTACACATATCAACACCAGTTTTCCCACTTGTGGTATGTAGTTTAACCAATTTATCTTTTCATGTTTAATTCATTTCCATTTTCTCTACCAATGCTTTTCTTTCATAATTTTCCTAATCCAACCCTTTGAATTTTTTTTCTTTTTTTTCCCTCCTTTATTATTGTGCTGAGTGGGGGTACCTTGTGGCATTTACAAAGATTCTTACAATGTATCAACTATATCATAGATGAATTCACCCCTTCACCACTCTGCTTTTTCCCCTTTCTGCATTCATCAGCAATGGGGCATCTTGGCTCTTTCTATAGCTTAGCTATTGTGAATAGTGCTGCAACAAACATGGGTGTGCCGGTGCCTTTGTTGTAACCTGACTCACATTCCTTCAGGTATATCCCTAGGAGTGGTATTGCTGGATCACATGCCAGATCTATTTTTGGTATTTTATAGAGCCACCATACTGTTTCCCGTAGTGTTTGTTCTAGCTTATATTCCCACTAACAGTGGATGAGGGTGTCCTTGTTACCCCAACATTTGTTGTTCTTTAGTTCTTGATGGTACCCATTCTAATGGGGTGAGGTAGAAGAGTCTTAATGTGTTTTTGATTTGCATTTCCTTTATGGCCAGGGGTGATGAACAATTTTTCATGTGTTTTTTAGCCATTTAAACTTCTTCATTTAAAAATGATCTGTTCAGTTCATTTGCTATTTCTTCATTGAGTCATTGATTTTTTTGGGAGCTTAGTTTTTTTTGTGGGGCTTTAGAATTATTGGGTTGTAGCATTTTCCCCCTTAAAGGTCCATACATCTTGCTTCTTGATCTTAAGAAATTTACTGTTTCATTGAAAACTTTGTGAATGTGATTTTACTTCTTTAAGGGATAGTTTTTTTTCCTTTCTTGAATGCTTTCAGAATTCTTTCCTTATTTTTGACATGTCAAATTTTCAGCATGTTTCAAGGTAGATGCTCCCTTTATTCATTTGTTTTAGAAAATGTTCAGGCTTTCAGTTTCCAAACTCAGAATCTTTTCCTCTTTTATTTCTTCCCTAATAACTTGGAAAACTTTCTTATGAAAAAGATTATTGCTTTATTTATTTTGCTGTGTTTGTTGTGGTGGAAATATTTATTAAGTATAATTATGTCTAAAAAGCAATATAAAATATTTTAGGAGAGGAATAACCATTTTACACCATTATTGTATTCCATACCCAATACGTTATTTCAGTAGTAATATAATCATGGGTTAAAATATTATAACACTCAAAAAATAATGATATTTATACTAGAAAGTTCAGGGGAGGAAATATATAACTATTCCTACCTGTCTTTATCATAAGTCTTAATTTGTTTTTGTATCTGGATCCGTTACTATTTCAGATTGTCATTGGCTCACCATGTGATTCTTTCTTTTCCATTATCTCTCTTTCAAACTTTATTTCCAACATATCCTCAGCAAATTCTGCGTTTCAGTTAGACTGTGGCTTATAGCCACACAGTATGGCATATTTTTCTATATTGATGACATTTCCCCTAAATATTTTGTACATTAAGTACTTCTTGCTGTTTTAAATTTTCTTTCATTACTGAAGCTGCAAATAACACTCCTTTATTTTGCTTCTACTTACAACACAATGTTTCCTTGGGCTCAAATAAATATGTGTTGCCACATAGGTAATGATTATGTGGATGCATGAGTTGCTTCCTTACAATCACATAGATATTAAAAAGCAGGTAGAAGTAATAACTCCTCAAGGTGTCACCATCATAATGAATCCCTTATCAGCATTCTGGTTGCATCTCGGCTTAACCTCCACTCCTTCCAAACTCATCTATCTAAATGACTTTTTTTTTTTTTTTTATGTTCAGCATGAAACCAAAGTTGACCCTCTGATCAACTTTTTCCTTTTTATTGTTTTATTATTCATATGTGCATACAAGGCTTGGGTCATTTCTCCCCCCTGCCCCCACCCCCTCCCTTACCACCCACTCCACCCTCTCCCCCCCACCCATCAATACCCAGCAGAAACTATTTTGTCCTTATCTCTAATTTTGTTGAAGAGAGAGTATCAGCAATAATAGGAAGGAACAAGTGTTCCTGGTTGAGATAAGGATAGCTATACAGGGAGTTGACTCACATTAATTTCCTGTACGTGGGTGTTGCCTTCTAGGTTAATTCTTTTTGATCTAACCTTTTCTCTAGTTCCTGGTCCCCTTTTCCTAGTGGCCTCAGTTGCTTTTAAGGTATCTGCTTTAGTTTCTCTGCATTAAGGGCAACAAATGCTAGTTAATTTTTTAGGTGTCTTACCTATCCTCACCCCTCCCTCCCTTGTGTGCTCTCGCTTTTATCGTGCTCAAAGTCCAATCCCCTTGTTGTGTTTGCCCTCATATGTGGATCTAATGTCCACATATGAGAGAGAACATATGATTTTTGGTCTTTTGGGCCAGGCTAACCTTACTCAGAATGATGTTCTTCAATTCCATCCATTTACCAGCAAATGATAACATTTCACTCTTCTTCATGGCTGCATAAAATTCCATTGTGTATAGATACCACATTTTCTTAATCCATTCATCAGTGGTGGGGCATCTTGGCTGTTTCCATAACTTGGCTATTGTGAATAGTGCTGCAATAAACATGGGTGTGCAGGTGCCTCTGGTGTAACCTGTGTCACATTCTATCCCCAAGAGTGGTATTGCTGGATCATATGGTAGATCAATGTTTAGCTTTTTAAGTAGCCTCCAAATTTTTTTCCAGAGTGGTTGTACTAGTTTACATTCCCACCAACAGTGTAAGAGGGTTCCTTTTTCCCCACATCCTCGCCAACACCTGTTGTTGGTGGTGTTGCTGATGATGGCTATTCTAACAGGGGTGAGGTGGAATCTTAGTGTGGTTTTAATTTGCATTTCCTTTATTGCTAGGGATGGCGAGCATTTTTTCATGTGTTTTTTGGCCATTTGAATTTCTTCTTTTGAGAAAGTTCTGTTTAGTTCACTTGCCCATTTCTTTATTGGTTCATTAGTTTTGGGATAATTTAGTTTTTTAAGTTCCCTATATATTCTGTTATCAGTCCTTTGTCTGATGTATAGCTGGCAAATATTTTCTCCCACTCTGTGGGTGTTCTCTTCAGTTTAGAGACCATTTCTTTTGATGAACAGAAGCTTTTTAGTTTTATGAGGTCCCATTTATCTATGCTATCTCTTAGTTGCTGTGCTGCTGGGGTTTCGTTGAGAAAGTTCTTACCTATACCTACTAACTCCAGAGTAGTTCCTACTCTTTCCTGTATCAACTTGAGAGTTTCTAAATGACTCTTATGCTGTATCATCAACAATACAAACATTCATGGGGATGTGGCAGCCTGTGCTTTGACTTCACCCCTAACCCTTTTTGTTTATGCCTCACTTACTATTTGTTACTTTCAAAATTCCCTATTGCATTCCATAAGTCTTACTAAATAGAAACCTTGTACTTTGTCAACACTTTTAAATCACCTTTATGGTTTAAATATGAAGTGTCCCCTAAAAGGGCTCATATGTTCCAACTGGTGATCCAATCATTAAAAGGTAATTATATTATGAGGGCTCGTTGCTCTGCTGTATGCTCTCCTCCATGATATTCTGTCTCACCATGGGCCCAGAAACAATGGAACCAAGTGACCATGAACTGAAGTCTCTGAAGTTTTGAGCCAAATTGAGTGTTTCCTTCTTTTGAGTTTCTTTTTATCAGGCATTTGTCACAACAATGAAAAGTCTGACTAATATATATTAATTGTCATTCAGAACTTTGCCATGTTTTCATAGCTGGTATTATCATAGACCCTTCCCATAGCCCTGTGTTTTGGGTCTACTTGTCCTCAGTCCTGTGCACATCCTAAGAGACATTACTTTTCATTCCCCTAAAAGGAAGGACATTGTTCTTTCTGTAACTAACTTTAAGCCTACTTCTATCTTTATGCCTCTCCTCTCAAACTTCCTTCCTTATCTTCAAGTTCATACCATATTCTTCTATTTATTTTACCTGAGCATCTATCACAACATATATCTTCTTTCCTGTTTGCTCTTCAGAAGAAGGTAGATTTGCAAATTTCACTCAAAGTCCTAACAGTAGATTCATCCTGGAAGCATCTTGTCATATGGTACTACTTAAAGTCTTCTGAAATTGTTCCCAACCCGGGAAAAGTAAAAATGTGCCTCTTAAAGGGTTTTAGAAGTACACCAAAGAGCCCCCAAACCTTCTGGGTTTATCCTGAAAATGCAACTGTATTTAAAATTTATTTCATAATTCAATGTGAGTTTCTTCTCGGGCTTTAACATCAATCTGTAAAACCATGACTGAGAGAAAAAAAAAGTATACAAGCATGCTAAACTCATACTAAAATTTTGGGTTTCTACAGAAGTAAAGATATAAATTTAGCTATGGAGAAGACTAATCTGTGTTATGAAAATGTAGCTTTTAGTTATAAAGTTATAAACATTCTTTTGAAATGACAGTGCTTGTGAAATTGGGACCCTAAGGAGAAAATCCATTCTTTGTTAAGTTAAAAGAGAAACAATTCCCTTTGTAGTCAAAATTTTGTCTCTGCAGATTATGTTCCTTCTGTAAAAAAATGTTTTTAAAAGTCATATATTTGTGGCTTACTTTGAAAATTATGCTTTTACTTTAGTAGTGTTGCACATGTAGATGTGTCAGCTCTTGTTTAAGTAATTGCTTAGACTACTGGAAAGATTACAGAAGGGATGTTAGGCGTGATCCTCAATTCACCTTGGCAGGACAGAGAAGAGACTGGAATATTGTGCCTGGACTGTCAATATCCTATGTAGGCTGCATCCTATCTAACTCAACACTCACTTTCAGGACTCTTTTTCTTGACTTCTCTTTCCCATTCTCCACAACTAGAAGTTTCTATATGGTACTGTTTTGGACATTAGGTCTGAACATAAATGTGATAGAGGTTCTAGTCCAGTATCTTTCTGCCTTAAATTTAGTTATGATACTGGGTCTGAGATAGCCAGTTAACCACCATAAGAAAGTAGTCTAAAGAATCACAGAACCGATCTCACTGACATGTTTGATCCATTAACATATTAACAACATTCTCTTAACTCCTGACATTATGCAAGAAAAATGAAAGTTCCTTCCCATTCATGGGCATTTCCCTGCTGGTAATAGACCTCAGACAAAATGTCTAGAGACTTTTCTTTCAAAC
Source organism: Castor canadensis (assembly GCF_047511655.1). NCBI lineage: Eukaryota > Metazoa > Chordata > Mammalia > Rodentia > Castoridae > Castor > Castor canadensis. Next base: position 128,762,178 of record NC_133393.1, on the reverse strand, counting down.
TTGGACATAAGTTAAAACAGAGTGTCACATTTTTTTCCTGGAAAAAGAAAATCAGTTTCATCTGTCTGGATCTTGTAGCCCTTATGTCTGAAGCCAAAAGACCAAATATCTTTGGAGCATTCTCAGTGGTGAAGGGGAAGGACCCAGGAGCAGGTGAGAGACTCAGCAAAGTGTTATTGTATGGGTGATAATGAGATGAGCCTGAAGCTTTGAGCATCTCCCATATACCAAGGGGGGATTTTCTTGAAAGCTCTCTTTTTCTTCCTTTGTCCATGATCCTGGAACCGTTAGGAAAATATTGTTGATTTGACTTGCTGCATTTGATTGGAATGATAAAGCTGGATATAGCTGTTTTCTCTCAGTTCATTCTATTCACACTAAGTGATTGTGGTGTCAGCATGAGGACAGTTTCACTAGTTGTAGAAGCAACAACACCTGAACATAAAGGAGAGTTCATAGAAGAATACTGTAATTCATAAATTACTGAGAATATGTTCGGATGTTAACAATTACAGGTGAAATTTTTAACAATTTTAAAATTTAATAGGTTTAAAAATCTAACTTTTTAATTTTTTTCCTTTATTCTTGTGATGGGTGGGAGTACATTGTGACATTTACAAAGATTCTTACAATATATCAAATATATCATACTTGAATTCATCCCTCCACAGCTCTCCTTTATTTATCTTATTTAATTCCCCCATATAACACAAAAAGATAGTAACAAAAAATATCTTTCAATCCAATATGAGACATCAGAAAATTTCCCATTTTCCACAAAATAGTTTCATAACATTCCTAACTTTGCTAGTAAGTGGTACAACTGGGATTTGAAGCCCATAAATCTAGCTCAAGAGTCCTTCTGAAGCAGTAGTCATTTGGCTATCAAAAGATTGGACAATAGGATTATCATCATGGGTAACATGTTTACAAATACTGTATTTGGTGGCCAATAACATTGCCAAAGGTTTGTTTTCTTCTCTTATCACAAATACATAAACTAACAATTTTAGCAACATTTATCACTCATTATATTTTTCTATGTTTGTTCCTTTCCCAGAGTGCTTTGTAACTTTAAGGTGATTTGTTAAATCTTCTTAAATATTTGCCTGATGGATTTATTATAGTGTCATTCAATTATTAAAAAAGAGAAAGCTGGAAACCATTTTCCTTTCCAAAGGAATACAAATTATATTTTAAGGAAACATCTAAGAACTGGATGAGTTTTCATAGATTAACTAGTGCAGCTTATATTGAATTGCACAGCTGTGGAGACATGGTACTATTTTAATTTTAATCAATGTCTTTAGTAACTGAATATTTTAGAGTTATTATGAATATCATTCACTGTTTTGAGCATTTCAACTATGTTACATGTTAGTAGTTCAAAGTTCTATATTCTGGTAACTAATTCATCTTCCCAGCTGAAAATACAATTTTTAAAGCTACCACTTTAAAAGCATAAAAGCGGATAGTTAACTGTTAGCCAAGTGTCAGGAATTCCCCATTCTTCTGCAAAGCCTGATTTTCTTAGGGATAACTCAAGTTCCTGTCTTTCCACTGGGAGGCCTAACATAATTAGATATTTGTTCCCTCACTGTCTTAAGAAAAGGCACCTAGCTTATGCTTGCAGTCAGCCTGAGAAAGGAGAGGCATCTTCAAGATTTAACCCAAAAGCATTAGCAGCTCTGAGGATTGCCATCTGCCCTCACAGTTTTTCTACAAATATATCTTCAACTAAGCTTCAAACATAATCTTTTAGTGTAACAAGTCCACCTTTAAAAATACCCCTTTCATTTCTATTTCCATGTTTTCCTGCATTGCTCATTACTATTGAATTTTGCATTAAAATGTCTATTTCCTCTAACAATATGCATCCTAACACAATTCATTCTTCCTTTAACTCCCAAATTTCTTCACTGATTTCTTTATCCCATGATAATCTCTTGTGTCTTTGATCTTCCACAAAAGATTTTATATCTGTAGCTGTCCCTCTAGGTGCCATGTCATATAGTGTTTTGCATTGACATAAAGGTATTTCTCATTATAGTCTCCATAAAAACACAAACCTCTGCCTGTGTAAAATAACTGTTTGAATGTTTTTGTTTAATTAAATGTTTAATTAAATATTGCAATATATATTTTGGTCATTTCTGGAAATCTGTAGAGAGTAATTTTAATTATTATTTAATTTTTATAGCTCAATACTTTTTGGAAGTTTAAGGCAGTTACTTTTTCTGGCACAAGATAAAGACAGAGGTGCCAAAGAAATGTGAATATAAATGCATGTAAATCAAAGTCTATTAGACCTAATTTCTTAACTTTAAAATATATAAATACATAACTCACAAATAATACTTATGTTGTGTGACAAAAAAAAGGAAAATCATAACTATTCTGTAATCCTTTTCATTCATCACAGTATGGATTTGTGGCCATGTCATCCAATCTGATTAGTACTTTTAGGATCCAACATACATTTATTGAGCATCTGCTCCATGCAAAGCACTTTGCAGAAGTGCTGAAATAAGACAGAACAAATGCCCAGAGAATCTCACAACATATGAGAGAAGTATCAAAAATGTATAATTTAAGCATAACAAAAGAAGAAGAATAAAAGAGGTATACCTAGAGTCCCATGATAGCAAGGATGACAACATATTTTGTAAATGTTAAATTTTATATTTAAGTGAATTCACCTTTACACTTGCATTTAAACTATTTGCTGAAATGTGTCTTGGCCATTATTTTTGAAAGAAAAGATATTAATAATGTTAGAAAATATGTAGAAGAGTAAACAATATCCAGAATTTAGAGTTGTAATTCCCAGATTTAAGTGTCAAGTCCATTCTGGGAAAGCTAAATAGTTACTTGTGTCTATCCAAATAACCATTCCAAGATGTTGATTATAATTTAAATTCTGTGTCTGGTTATCCACTCAAATTAGGATGAGGAAAAATGAAATAGTATAACTGTGGTTGGGGAATTCTTCACTCATAATATTTTTGTTTTCACTTTTCCTCTCTCTTCATGTCCTTACTCAAACTATGAAAAAATGGACTGTAATGACAGTGATGTACAGTGTTTAGAGAATATGGTTTAGTTTCAAGTGCAAAATGAAGAGCTAAACATTCTGTATTTGGTTTCATGATCCAGAGAAATAGATTTTAGCAATGCCAAGACTGATGTTCAGAAGTGAAACTGCAAAGGCAAATAAATATTCTTCCCTTCCATTCCACAAGGAGTAGCCTTGCTATGATGGGGATGAGGAAGGAAGAATGTGGAAGGACATGGTACTTGGAGGTTGATGTTCCCAGTTCTGAGGAATGCTAAACGAGTCCTAGGATGTAAAACAACATTACCAGGATATTATTATGACCTAGCAACTGAGAGTCAGATTCATATGCAAGCTATTCATTCAGAGTTGGGATGTTGTGGGTGTGTGGGTTTAAGAAATAAAGGGGAACTCTGCACATTCTGTTCAAATTGGCTAAGATTACATTTATAAGGAATTTTTTACTGTTTATAATTTTAAATCTGTCTAGACTGACTCATGTATCTTTTCTCCAGGACTGTCTTACTTAAGAGTTATTTTTAAATGAGTATATGAAACTGCTGATGTATTAATATAGCAAATTCATGATCTGAATAAGTCTTCTCATATATATCTGTTTCTCAATAAAAATATACTTATCGTATAAACATACAATAAGTATAACTTTTAAACAAAAGTTACATGGGGGCCTTAAAATTGGGAGTGCCTTTTCTAGAATACTTTATTTAGAATTGAATACTGTTTTGAAACATGTTGTTTCCATGGCATGCCTTTAGGATATGGGAAGAACACAAATGAAGCATTTCATCTGTACCTTTGTAATGGATGTTTCTAAGAATTCTGGAATTAAGAAGGTTTAGATTCCTTCTTTAGTTGTGACCGTCACTATTTATGTAAACTTGAAAAAGGTCTTAACTTCATTGAAATTCAATTTCCTCATCTGTATGATGAGATAATTACTGTGGTAATTAATTATGCATTCTTTCTGAGTTGGGGGAAAAAAAGGGTGAAGGAAGAGCCAAGTCTGGTGATTGATATACAGTAAGTAATCAGAAATGGTCACTCCATTATTTAACTTTTAATATGTGCAAGGCACAGTTAAATATTTTCTGAATTTTAACCACAGCACAAATATGATACAGGAAATCATTAACCCCATGTATTAATAATAAAATAGCAGTTCCAAAAATTTAAGCAATTTCTTTAAAATCATGTGGTTAAAAATCAACATAGTATCCAAAGTTATGTTGAGCTGAGCCAGTCTGCATGGAGACCTACCTGGAGATGCCCTAGAAGAGACTGATGGTGGGAATTCAACCACAAAAATCAGCAGTGAAATAATGCTATCCACCCCACTTCTATTAGAGTGCAATGAACATGGCAGAAAGTGAGTGAAAATCAAAATGGAATGGCCTGGGGAACAGGCTGTGAATCTCTTGTGGAACAAGAGAAATAATAAGCTGGTCTGAAAGAAAAAAACAATGGAAACAGTGGAAATGTCACCTATAGCTATGTCCTTCCTTTCCATGTTCTTTCATTTTCTCTTTTTTTGAGTCAACATGAATTTATCAATGAAATAAATGTAAATAAAAACCTAAACAAGTAAAGTGAAAACAATAGACATTCCTAAGCAGAAATCTCTGAGAAAAGTGATTACCTAGCAGCAAAAATACATACATATATTATATATTATTATATGTTTCATATTAATAGTGTATATATGTATATATACTATTTGGAAATTATAGTTAAGATTGATGAAACATTAAAGTAGTTCATTCAAAAAGTCTAGAGCTGCTTTGGAAATAAAAAAGCATCTGATCTTTTCCTCGAAGATTTTTCTATGAGACTTTATATTAGTTTAACATGTTGCATAATAAATCACCACAAATGTAGAAACTTAAAATCACACTATTTTATGATGAGCTCATACATGTGTGTGGATCACACATCTGGACCCAGTGTCTCTGGGTTTTCTCCTCGGAGTCCCTCAAGTTGTCAGCTGGGCTGTGTCCTTATCAGAAGCCTAAGCTATAAAGAGGATCAATTTCCAAGCTACCTTGGGTTTTGGGCAGAATTTTGTCCTTGAAACTATAAAGTTCACACAACTTGCATCTTCAGAACCACTGAGAAATTGCTCAAGTTTGGTGTCTTATAATGAATACAACAATAGGAGTGATATCCAGTTACCTTTGCCATGTTTTACTGGTGGGAAGCAAGCCACAGGATTCACCAATACTAGGATGAAAAAAATCATGTGGGTCACACTGAATTGTATCCAACAGAAGCATACACTGACTGAGCCATTCTTACCTTTCTTAACATAACAATGACAAAGAGATAAATGAACAACAAGGAAATTATTTCACATGGACCAGCAGTCTTCTATTGGATACATTGCCTGCATAGTAAATCTTAAAGAAGAATTACTCATGGCTTGAATAATTCCTTCGTTTTATTTATTCATCTTTTTTTTTTTTTGAGACAACTTCTCACCAGGTAGCCCAGGCTGGCCTTGAACTCATGATCTTCCCTCCTCACACTCCTGAATGCTGGGATTATAGGTATGGGCAAGCACACCTGATAAAATGTCTTCATTCTTAAAGCATGTCTCTTAGGGGATTATCTATGATGGTGCATAAATAGGAACTAAGACATGATTCTTAGATGTAAGGAAGTTATGCTACTTATTTTAATACACGATTTACTTCTAATTAACCTGAGTTATTAGAAAAGGCTTGTTTCATGATATTTTCCAGTGATTTTATATAGCAGGATAAGAAAAAAAAATTTGTATATAAGAAGACACTAGGAACACATTTATATGATACTCAAAAGTCAACTTTTATGGCCATCTCATATTTGTTTATTAGGTGACACTGTGCTATTCTTAAAAAAGTAATTCTATATTACCATGCCATGTTGCTTTTCTTCTCTCACTAACTTTGGACACAAACTATTTTAATAACTTTGGCACTTTTTATCCTTTTCATGAGCAGAATTCATAACTGTGTGTAAATATTTCCTAAAGATAAGCCTTGGGTAATTTGGTAAAGACAGGTTTATTTAAATGGATATTTGAGTGAAAAATAATTCTCCCCAGATTTAAATGTAATGAAAGGCATTTAAGCAAAAAGGAAAAAAAGGTCACAGAATGCGGGAAAGTCAGTGTAATTGCTTTACTTCAATTTGTGTTTAATTCACCATACAACCACTACTATGCGCAGTTATTCTGCTTTCCAAATATCTTGACTTTTATCTTTTAAAATTAACAACAAAATGTATAAGTAGGTTTTAAATTATGCATAAATCAACTGATTTTTTTAATTATCAAATTTGGATAATTTATATTCATTAAAATACTCATACATGTTGGTTTAAAAATGTGCTACAATGAAAAAAACCACCCTGAATCTTACAGCCTCCTGAGAATATCTTTCACTTAACAAAAATTGAATTGATTTCTTATCCTGCATGGAAAGCTAATATCAAGAGAAATATTTGGACAATAACCAAGGACAGTGCTTCTTTTTTCTTAATGTTGTCACTCCTTGTTCTGATTTGCTGGTTTATTCTTCAATTCTCATTCTACTGGCTTTCTCTCACTTATAAAAAGTTACTGGTATTTTAATCAAAGTTATTCAGGTATGTGGTTTAATGAAACAAATATTTTACTTGGTATCTACTTTTTAAAAATATCAAGCCATACTCAATTATGATTCCGTGTGACAGCTTCTTTCAAGACTTCTAGCTGAAAGTTCTGGAATTTATCTATACGTCAGTTGAAGGCATCAGTCCTATGCTAAAAGTATCACATTATACAACAAGCAGGAATCCTAGAGAGCAAGTGATATGCACACAATTTAGAAGTAGTAGGTCAAGGCAACACAACTCTTTCACTTAAGTCAACTTGCTATTGACTACAACAAATTGACTCATTTTTATCAATCAGTACTTATTAATAATGATTATCACTTATTAAGTACATTATTACTTATTAAGTTATATTAATTATAACTTTATTTTAGAATTACTATGCTGCTTTCTAGTCTTTTTTATCATCTGTCTTTCCATTTAGACTATGTGTGAAGTCCTTAAGTGTCCTTAATATTAATAGTCAAAGCTTTATTTTCTAAGATAATATCTACCCTAGAGGAGGTGCCTAGCAAATTCTTAACTATAGCAATTCTTTTTAAAAAATATTTGTTGGATTTCACCTGGTGTATATTATGTGCTAACTTTTGTTTATTCTATTCTTTGGAGACTATATTTTTTTTAAGTGTTAAAGGCATGAAATACCACTTGGAGAATCATCATACCCATGTACCTTCACTGTCTTATTGCTGAAATCCTGGGTTTCTGAAGATATCTCTTCAAGTTTGTACATTGCAAAGAGAAATATACCAAATAAAATCACAGTTATCATTGCTTTATAAAATCTCTTAGCAGCAGCATAAAACTGAGAAAGAAAGAGAATCAAGCAATAGGATGGGCTATTGAGAAAGCTAAATAGAGATGCTGTCATTTGTTTCTCTCAGGTTTTCAATGCCAATGTTAAGTTACCATGGAATCTCTAGTAAGCAACAGTCTGTTTACCTCTGATAATTTTAGGGTAGATATTGAGACAGAACTCTAGTTTTAATGTGTGTTTACATAATAGTTTTATAAAAATCTGGTAGTCATTCAAAAATATGGACAATTATAATTGTAAGAACATCGACAGCCAAGTACTGAAAGTATATTATACCAACTGGTCTCTAATCATTTAAAAATGAACAGAGAATGTAGTACTTAAGACTGGCTACAAGTAACAGAAATCAATTTGATCTTCTTCAGTAAAATAGGGAAGTCACTGTAAGGATTCAAGAGCTCTTAATAGAGTTCAACAGCAACCATATCTAACCAGAACTGGGAAGACACTGAAAACCAAAACTTGACATTTGTCGGAAATTCTGTTTCTTCTTTTATTTTGCTTTTCTCTGTGCACTGCCTGGCTTCTCTGTATGTAAGCTCAGACTACACTAAAGAACAAGGAGCACTGGTTCTGGGTAGTTTAGGAATTGGAGAATATATGGCAGTGCATATATTAGAATAACATATGTTGCAACTGACCCTAAAATCAGAGAATATAATTTGTACTATACAAATATAACATAATCAGTGTTACAATTTGGAATACTATTTGATAATGAGCACAGCCTCAGAAAGAAGCATTTATTATCATTATTATTATATACAGTATGGCTGTAGACATTCAGCCAAATCCAATCATGCCCCCTCAAAGTTAAAATAATAGATAATGTCATTGTAAAATTAGTCTAGTTTATACATTTAATTTGATCCCTGAAGGCTTAAGTGGAAAAAGAAACAGCCATTTTCAGTGTCATTACTTGAGGTTTGTGATATTTTTGTTTATCTAATTTGAGGAGCAATCACAGTTATTGCCACTCCATAGTTTAACTTATATTGCAGTACAGAGAATCCTCTGAGCACTATAGTTTATAATTTTAAAGGTATATTTATTTCATTAGAGTTGAATTTAAGCTGCAACAAATATAAACTCACACAGTATAACATTTTATTAAATCAAAAATAAGGGCAATTATAATTGTAGTACTGTCTACAGCAAGGTAGTGAAATGATGTTAAAACTTAGCAAATAAGGTAAAGACATGTTACTTATTTGAATATATGTTTCATTTCCAATGAATATGTGTTATGCAAAAGAGTCCTGTTTCATGATATCCTCCAGTAGTTTTATATGGCAGATATGAAATGAAAATTTTTATAAAAAACCAGTTTGGGGATTTTTTTCTGATTAATTGTAGAGTAAAATTTTCAATGATTTTGAAAGTCTTTAGCATTCATATTTGGAGAATAAATTAGTTTAATATTTACTACCCTAAGTCTTTGCAACTGATAAAAAATGTTTGTAATTCATAAAAGCATACATTCTAAGATAATCCCAATTAATTTAGGATTTACCAATAAGATATTTTGATTACTTGTATCATGGCATATATCCATATGTCCTGACTTTTTGATTAGACTAACTAGTTAGCACTATTAATTTTTAATTGCATGAGAATTTGTTAATTACCTGCCATTTGACTCATAGACTAAAAAGTTAAACAGATATGAGACATAATTTGTCTTCACAATCTAATGAAATCAGAAAAATCAATAATTGCATATAAATGTATATATATAAATATACATATATATATATAAAGCAGTGACAAAAAACTTAAGAGACTTAGAAAAAGAAAGGAATAATTTGTTCTGAGTAGAGCTCTCAGAGAATGAAAGTAGCACTAACATTTATTTGTTTAGTGTAACAATGGTCTTCTTTTTAAAGCCCATTATACAAATGGAGCAAATTAATTTCAAAGAGTAGAAAGCATCTTCCAAGACTAAATTCTTCCTGTAGGTACAGAGTCTTATTTTTGTTGTGTTTTCTCTTCTTTTTTTGTTGATATGATTTGGTGCTCTAAAGAGCTCTTCAATGAAGAAATAATAGTCAAGATGACCTTGGTGTGTGGAAAGTGTGAAAACTACCAGTGAGCTCTCCTCTCCTCCATGACGGGAAGTGTGTTATGAAGGTGGCTGATGAGAATGACTCTGATTCACCCTACAGAAATACACAAACTAATGCATGAAGAAGCATGTGAGAAATATGGAAAATGTATTGAGAAGTGAAAATGGCACCCCTCCTAAACTACTGTGAAATAACTGAAAGGAGGAGGGGGAAAAAGCTATCTTTCCACTTCAAATTTCCTTGTACAGTCCTCATTAAAGAACATATATTACATAGGTGTACACTGATATAAAATGTATTTTAATTATAATTTAAATAATTTTGTGTGAAATTGATACATTATGGGAAATATTTCCCACATCATGCTCTTTTCTGCCATTCATGTAACAATGTTTTTTTTCCTTTCTTTTATTCATATGTGCATACAATGTTTGGGTCATTTCTCCCCCTTTCCCTCCACCCTACCCTCCCCGCCACTCCCTCCCTCTCCTCCTCTACTCCCCTCGCTACAAGGCAGAAACTATTTTGCCCTTATCTCTGATTTTGTTGAAGAGAGACAATAAGCAATAGTTGAGATAAGGATAGCTATACAGGGAGTTGACTTGCATTGCTTTCCTGTACATGTGTGTAATCTTCTAAATTAATTCTTCTCAAACTAACCTTTTCTCTAGTACCTGGTACCCTTCTCCTATTGGCCTCTGTCTCTTTAAAGTATCTGTTTTATTTTCTCTTTATTGAGGGCAACAAATGCTATCTAGTTTTTGGGTGTCTTACCTATCCTTGCGTGCTCTCGCTTTATCGTGTGATCAGAGTCCAGTCCCCTTGTTGTTTACCCTTAATGTAATGTCTGCATATGAGGGAGACCATATGATTTTTGGTCTTTTGGGAAAGGCTAATGTCACTTAGAATGATGTTCTCCAGTTCCATCCATTTATTTGCGAATGATAAGATTTCATTCTTATTTATGGCTGCATAAAATTCCATTGTGTATGGATACCACATTTGCTTAATCCATTCATCAATAGTGGGGCATCTTGCTGTTTCTGTAACCTGGCTATTGTGAATAGTGCTGCAATAACATGGGTGTGCAGGTGCCTCTGGAGTAACCTGTGTCACATTCTTTTGGGTATATCCTCAAGAGTGGTATTGCTGGATCATATGGTAGACCTATGTTTAGATTTTTAAGAAACCTCCAGATTTTTTCCAGAGTGATTGTATGAGTTTGCATTCCCAACAGCAGTGTAAAAGGGTTCCTTTTTTCCCTGCATCCTTGCCAACACCTGTTGTTGGTGGTGTTGCTAATGATGGCTATTCTAACAGGGGTAAGGTGGAATCTTAGTGTGGTTTTAATTTGCATTTCCTTTATGGCTAGAGATGGTGAGCATTTTGATGGGAATTGCATTAAACATGTAGATTGCTTTTGGGAGTATAGACATTTTTACTATGTTGATTCTACCAATCCATGAGCATGGGAGATTTCGCCATTTTCTATAGTCCTCCTCAATCTCTTTCTTCAGAAGCTTATAGTTTTTTTTGTAGAGGTCATTCACATCTTTGTTAAGTTTACACCTAGGTATTTGATTTTTTTTGAGGCTATTGTAAATGGAATTATTTTCATATATTCTTCCTCAGTTTGTTCATTATTAGTGTATAGAAATGCTAATGATTTTTCTATGTTGATTTAATATCCTGCTATCTTGCTATAGCTGTTGATGTTGTCTAGGAGCTTTTGAGTAGAATTTTTTGGGTCTTTAAGGTATAGGATCATATCATCTGCAAATAGGGATATTTTGACAGTTTCTTTACCCATTTGTATTCCTTTCATTCCTTCTTCATGCCTAATTGCTCTGGCTAGGAATTCCAGTACTATGTTGAATAGGAGTGGAGATAGTGGGCATCCTTGTCTGGTTCCTGATTTTAGAGGGAATGGTTTCAGTTTTTCACCGTTAAGTATAATGCTGGCTGTAGGTTTGTCATATACAGCTTTTATAATGTTGAGGTACTTTCCTTCTATTCCTAGTTTTCTTAGAGCTTTTATCATGAAGTGGTGTTGGATCTTATCAAAGGCTTTCTCTGCATCTATTGAGAGAGATGATCAAGTGGTTTTTGTCTTTGCTTCTGTTAATGTGGTTTATTACATTTATTGATTTTTGTAATTTGAACAACCCCTGCATTGCTGGGATGAAGCCTACTAGGTCATGATGATTGATCTTTTTGATGTGTTGTTGAATTCAGTTTGCCATTATTTGGTTGAGAATTTTTGCGTCAATGTTCATTAAGGAGATTGGCCTATAGTTCTCCTTTTTGGAGGTATCTTTGCCTTGTTTTATGATATGTATAATACTGGCTTCATAAAATGTGTTAGACAGTTTTCCTTCCCTTTCTATTTCATGGAACAGTGTAAGGAGGGTTGGTATTAGTTCTTCTTTAAAGGTCTGATAGAATTCAGCAGAGAATCCATCAGCTCTTGGACTTTTGGGAGACTCCTGATTGCTGCTTCAATTTCATTTTGTGTTATAGATCTATTCAGGTGATTCATCTGCTCTTGGCTCAGTTTTGGATGATCATAAGTATCTAGAAATCTGTCTATTTCTTTAACATTTTCAAATTTATTTGAATATAGGTTCTCAAAGTAGTCTCAGATGACTTCCTGGACTTCCATGGTGTTTGTTGTTATCTCCCCTTTTGAATTCCTTATTTTACTAATTTGGGTTTTTTCTCTCCTCATTTTAGTCAGGTTTGCCAGGGGTCTACCAATCTTGTTTATTTTTTCAAAGAAACAACTTTTTGTTTCATTAATTATTTGTATGGGTTTTTTTTTTGTTGTTGTTTCTATTTCATTGATTTCAGCTCTTATTTTTATTATTTCTCTCCTTCTACTTGCTTTGGCATTTGCTTGTTCTTGTTTTTCTAGGAGTTTAAGATGTATCATTAGGTCATTGCTTTGAGATCTTTCAGTCTTTTTAATATATGCACTCATGGCTATAAACTTTCCTCTCAGGACTACCTTTGTTGTGTCCCATAGGTTCCGGTAGGTTGTGTTTTCATTTTCATTGACCTCCAGGAACCTTTTAATTTCCTCTATTATTTCATCAATGACCCACTGTTTATTAAGCAATGAGTTATTCAGTTTCCAGCTGTTTGCATATTTTTTGTCTTTATTTTTGTTGTTGATTTCTAGCTTTATTGCATTGTGATCAGATAAAATGCATGGTATAATTTCTATTTTCTTATGTTTGCTGAGGCCTGCTTTGTGCCCTAGGATATGGTTTATTTTGGAGAAGGCTGCTGAGAAGAATGTGTATTGTGTAGATGTTGGATGAAATGTTTTGTAGACATCAACTAGGTCCATTTGATCTATGGTATGTTTTAAATCTAGGATTTTTTTATTGAGTTTTTGTTTGGATGACCTATCTATTGATGATAGTGGGGTTTTAAAGTCTCCCATGACTGCTGTGTTGGAGTTAATATATGTTTTTAGGTCCTTCAGGATATGTTTGATAAAATTGGGTGCATTGACATTGAGTGCATATAGGTTGATAATTGTTATTTCCTTTTGGTCTATTTCCCCTTCTATTAGTATGGAATGTCTTTCTTTATCTTGTTTGATCAATGTAGGTTTGAAGCCTACTTTGTCAGAGATAAGTATTGCTACTCCTGCCTGTTTTCAGGGGCCATTGGCTTGGTAACTCTTCTTCCAGCCCTTCATCCTAAACCTGTGCTTATTTCTATTGATGAGATGAGTTTCCTGTAAGCAACAAATTGTTGGATCTTCCTTTTAAATCCAGTTTGTCAAGAGGTGCCTTTTGATGGGGGAGTTAAGTCTGTTAACATTAAGCATTAGTATTGATAGGTATGTGGTGATTCCTGTCTTTTGTTGTCTTAGTTGTTTGAGGGTTTGATTGTGTGTAGCTAAATCGATGTTACTCTCTACTTTCTTGCCTTTTCTTCTCCTGTGGTTTGGTATTGCCTGCCCTTTCATGGTTATGTTGGAGTTCACTTTCTTTGTGCAGAATCCTTTGAAGAATCTTTTGTAGAGGTGGCTTTCTGGTTATATATTGTTTTAGTTTCTGCTTATCATGGAGGACTTTTATTGCTCCATCTATTTTGAATGATAGTTTTGCTGGGTAGAGTACCCTAGGATTGAAGTTATTTTCATTCAGTATCCAGAAAACCCCAAGATCTTGCTTTTAATGTTTCTGTTGAGAAGTCTGCTGTGATTTTGATGGGTTTACCTTTGTATGTTATTTGTTTTTTCTCTCTTACAGGCTTCAATATTCTTTCTCTAGTCTCTGTACTTGTTCTTTTAATGATGATATATTGTGGGGTAGTTCTATTTTGGTCAGGTCTGTTTGGTGTTCTGGAGTCCTCCTGTACCTGTATAGGTATAGTTTTCTTTGGATTTGGGAAATTTTCTTTTATTATTTTGTTGAATATATTATGAAACCCTTTTGCTTGCACCTCTTCTCCTTCTTCAGTGCCCATGATTCTCAGGTTTGGTCTTTTGAGGGAGTCAGAAAGTTCTTGCATTTTCTTTTCACAGGTCTTGAGTTGTTTTACTAATAGTTCTTCAGTTTTTCCTTTAATTACCATTTCATTTTTGAATTCTGAGATTCTGTCTTCTGCTTGTTCTAGTCTGCAGGATTGGCCTTCCATTTTGTTTTGCAGTTCTGTTCTTTTTTCTGAGGTTTTCCATATCCTGAGTCCTTTCCTCTTTAATATTGTCTATTTTTGTCCTGAGTTCATCTCTTTATTTATCATGTTGTTTGCTTCACTTTACTGTTTATACAGTGCTTCTATAGTTTCTTTTATTTGTTCTTGTGCTTTCTCAAATTCTCTATTTTTGTTGTCTTGGAATTTCTTGAGTGTCTCCTGCACATTTTGTTTGCCTATATCCAGTATAATCTCTATAAAATTCTCATTGAGTACTTGCAGGGTTTCTTCTCTCAGCTTGTTCTTGTGGGCTTCATTGGGTTCTTTGGCATAGTTTATCTTTGTTTTGTTGGAGTCTGGATCTGGGTATCTGTTTTTTTCATTTCCCTCTGGTTCCTGTACTAATTTATTATTGGGGGGAAAATGGTTTCCTTCTTTTTTCCTGTTTCCCATCATTACCCTTGCTATTGTTACTGTCCCTATACTGTTTGTAATTCAGTATTGTCTAGCTTGCAATAATAACAATGGTGATATCTAGAGTGGAAGGGTGAGAGGAGAGGGAAAGCAAGGAATGTAAAGAAAAAAGGAAAAAAACAAACAAACAAACAAACACACACACACAAAAACAGAGCCACAGAAATAAATAGGGGGAGTTAGTGTACTAATCAATGGTAAGCTAAACAGGCATTAGACAGAGAAAGGATTTTTTTAAAAAATCCCCAAGCCCCCAAGTTCAAATGCAATAAAGTTTCAGTCTTAATAATTTCGGTGTTTGTCCTTCAGCTCCAGTCCTGGTGTTGGTGCCTGAGAAGTATTTCTGTCATTGTCTCATCAAATGGGATAAAAACAAAACAAAACAAACAAACAAAAAGTCCCAAGTTCAAATGCAATACAGTTTCAGTTAGTCCTTCAGCATCCAATTGTACTTCTGTTGTCTCATCAAAGGAAGAAAAAAAAAAAAAAGAGTCTGGAGACAGGTTTGTGAATGTCTATCTGAGGCTGTGGCTTACCTGCCACCTACTGTCAGTCAGCTGCTGTTGCAGGCTTTATTTATTGTAGATCTCAGGAATGAGGTTTACACTCACCTAGCCCCGCAGGCTTTGTTTATTTAGAGTTCTCCTGGACGCATGCCCCTTTTGTTTTCTCCAGTATACAGCCCTATGTGCCTGTTGCAATTGCAGTCCTTTTTCATTTAGAGTTTGCATGGAGAGGTGCCCCTTTCCCACTCTTTTGTGGAGCCTGCCACACTTTAGCTGCCCGTTGGAAGCCTTCCCCTCTACAAACCTACTTGAGGAGGTGGTGCCACTCCTGCCTTCTCCAGCTGGCTTGTTTATTTACAGTGTGAGTGGGGAGTGCCCCTCCCCCACTCTCTGGAGCTCAGGGTGCTTCACCCTCTTTGGTACATGTCTTTTTTGTCTTTTTCAGCTGCTTGTTTACTATTCACTTTGGGGTTTTTTTCTCTTTTTTCCCTGGGTGGGGTCAGTCTGTCTAGGGAGCTATGCTGATTTGTTCCAGGGTTGTCTGTGGGGGTATCACATGTTGCTTAGCTCACCTGGTGGTCTGCTTCTTCTAAGCAGGTTAGGAGCTGGCATCTGGTGGTGCGGGAGCCCTCCTAGTTTCTCCATTTAACGTGGAGTGGGGATGCTATGCACAGGCTTGGGGTGTGGAGGTGTCGGAGTTTTGCCTTTTCTTGGTGGTTTTTCCTGCAAGGCTTATCTCCAGCATATCTCCAAGATTTTACTTTAGGAAGTACACTTTCTGCTTCCTCCCGCTAGTCACCATCTTGGAATCTCTTTCTTTCTAACAATGTTTTTTAATGTGTATGTCAAAATAAAAGGATGTGTTACTTAATTTTTTTAGTTAAGTCACATTTAAATAGTCAATAAAATTCCTTTTTAATGTAAATACCCTTAAGTATGATTTGATAGTTTAAAAATGTTGTGGTTATAAGTATTATGCTTTTATGTTTGGCTAGAAGAAGAGTTATTTTTAGCATAGACACAATAATTTTCATACTCTTAACTGAAGCATATTTTTAAAAGTGTCATTTGTTACCCACTGAAATGAGTTTTTAAATGTTAACTGGCACTGTGTATATTAATGTAAAACCATGTTAATTTACTCAAATTTTCAGTTTGTATTGCCTGCTATGTCTGTGTAAGAAGTCAATTTTACTGTATCATTAACAGTTTCAGGTTATTTATATTTGATGTTTTGTAAAACTCAAAACAAATATACTGCAGTTTTGGACCAAATAAATAGTATTTGCATACTTGTTTAAAACTAAAACAATTTTTAAAAGAAACAGTGTTAAACTGAGCATTAAGGAATGCAACATTTGTAATGTGAAGGTCAAAGGGGAAAAACAATCATGGCAGAATAAAAACATACAGGATTAAATGAAATATAAGATATATAGTTTTCAGGAGAATGAAGAAGAGTAAAAAGATAAAATTATGATTGATTTTTAAATAATTCCAAATACAAGCTTCATGGTAGATTCTTGGCAACACAGAAAAAAGTATTTAGCAGATACATATATTTGGAAAATAACTCTAGCACTATTAAGAAGAAATAATTGAGTTAGGAAGAATGGAGAAACACAGCTCAGATATTATATTTTTGTTTTGAGCCCAGATCAGAAGTGAAGTAGAACAGAGTAGGGAGGGCATAGACTTAAAGGGATATTTCAGAGACTGAATTAACAGCATATGAGAACCAATGGGTATGTACAAGGAGAAGGAAAACAAAAGATGGAAGGAAGGGATAAAGTCAATAGATAGTTTTGTCATATAAACTAGTTTTGTTATATATTTTCACAAAATATTAAATTGGTAGGCTGATTTTATACTGTCTCTTCATAGCATTTATGTGTTTGCCATTAGGGATCCTAGAATATTAAAAGTTAAGATATTAGAAAACTTTGCTATCAACCACTTCAGGATATCTGTGTGAAGAATAGCACAAAAGACAATACTTATTTTAAAAAATTACAACTGCTGTTTTTTCATTACTAGTTTATTATTTTATCTAAGAAAATGGAAGGACACTTATTTCATATTGAACAATATGTAAGGCGATGTGTGTTCAGTAGTAAACACAGTAGATATGGTAGCTGTTTATGGAAAGCTTACAGTTTAGTGGATCAGACATTATAATCAAGCAATTAAATAAGCAAAACTGCAAATTCTTTTTTTTATGTTTTTGTTCCCTTTTTAAAAAATTCATTTATTCATATGTGCATACATTGTTTGGGCCAGTTCTCCCCCCTGCAAAGTTGCAAATTCTAATACCTTTAGTATGACATTTCTTTAGGGGTGGTTAAGCTTGTCAAGTTAGAGTAAGAGTAAACCTTCGAGAAGATATTCATGATGAAGATTAGGTTGGGTAAAAAAACAAAAGAAATGGATTTTAGCCCAAATGAATGCATTATTCTCTTTTCTTTCAACATTTGTACAACACCATTGAGATAATAAACTCAAACTCCTATTGGTTGCTATATTTCAATGCCCTCTATGTTTAGATATTTAGATAATTTTCACAGCCCTGAAGTATCTTAGTTGTTTTGTCTTGAATTTATCATCAATTAATGGTAAAGAAGAAAAAACACTAAATATAAACAAAACTAAAGAAATTGTAATTACTGTTTAAAATTTTCATTTAAAATGCACATAAGTATGTGCATAAACACACACATGGAGAAAAAAGAATAGAGAGAGTAAAGGTTAATTATACTTTTTCTCTTTGTTGTTTACTTAGGCTTATTAGATATCACTCTTGGTTCTTGGAAACTCAGGAAATATTATGAACTCAAAAATAGCAGGGGTTTTGTCATTTCTTATTATAAAATTTGTATTCACTAAAATGAATTGGGCTTAAATTCATTTCTTTTAAATGTAAAGCATGAATCATAGTAAAAGAAATTCCAAATTGTCTTGAAAACTTTTCTAAATAAAAATAAAAGTGATAGAAATAAATCAGATATTTATTCTTGATTCTGAAAAGGTCTATTTGAATGGGATTATCAATTTTTACTCTTGAAAGAGAACAGAAATCACAATTTTACACTTAATAAATGAATGGCCATTAAATTTTTAGAGAGCTTTGTGTTTTTATCCCAATTTTTGTTCATTATAGTCTCCAACAAAGAACTAATGAATGTAATCTCATATTTCTCTTGTATTTTAAAGAAACCTGCTGCTAATGTCATAATGTTCCAAATATCCTAAAACCTCTAGTAGTACTGGAAGAACCCACATTGTAGCAAAAGTGCAAACCATGCTCTTATTTAATACTTTCAATCTCGCTTTCAATTAGTCACGTGTGTGGGAAAGTGGTACATGGAATCAGGCAGGCCATTGTCCATCTAAGTTGAAGAGAGATTCAGGTGGATGCAATTAACAAAGGGAGTACCGCTCAGTTGGAGAATAATGGCAAGAATCTTCTTACTACTGTATCAGTTTAGTTTCCCTATGACATAACTTTATATAGACCCTAAATTAAGTTTAATTATGTTTTTTTCAGTAAAATCTAAACTTCTAACCCTGAAATTTGAGTGTCTCCACCAATGATTTTCTAAATTTACCTGATTAATCTCATTTTTCACTTTTAAATGCTTATGCTCAGCACAGAAAAAGTGGCTCAAGCTTACAGAAAGAAACGCACATGGAAATGATAATTTTCTTAACACAATGGAATTTATGTCACTTTTTAAAAAGTCTTGTGTAATTACTATTACTTACTTGAAGCTTTGATCACCATTATTTACCTCATGACTCACTCATGAGCTTATAGGAAGTCTGTGCATCTCTAAACAAAGTCTTTTGGTCTATAGGTGTCTTATTTCCCTCCTCAACTTTTAGTTCCCAAAAGAGCAGGCAACGCAATTTCTACTAAGATGTGATGAGAAATTTGCTAAGATGGAGAGGATATTTAGAAAAATTTTTCTTGTTGCTAACAATAGCACACATCACTTCTTTTTCTGAAACTTTTCATAAAAAGAATCAGTGCAATCACCTTGTTACTACCTGAAAAAGGAAGATAGTAGGTCTGAGCGATGGAAAGAAATCATGTATTTTACACCAACACTGAATTTCTTAATCAAACAACTTATATTCCAACTCATCTCTGGATTTCTGTTATGTGAGATATAACATTTTCCTGTTGTGTTGTTTCAGTAAAGCGTTCATTTCTTGAAGCAACAATTATCCTAACTGATAGAATAAAATGTGATTATTATTTAGTCCAGAGTAAAGAACACTGTTTATTCATTATGAATTTTTCCATATAAATTGGCCCTCTTCAAAATTATTCATTCAAATAAAGCAATGTTTATATTAATATCACCTAGGCATAGCATGGTGAGTTTAAGAAAAATAATGGTATATGACTATACCAATGTAAACATAATGAGTCATCTCATTATGTTTGACAAAAATTTTTATTATTTTATTTGACAAAAATATTAACCCAAAAAAATAGGACATTCAAAGTCTTACTATACTGCTGGGAGAGAAAACAGATGTTTGTAAAACATGTTTGTAACGATATTTTGGTATAATATTAAATAGGAACATATGGATTGAATATTCCATAAAGTAGTGATTAAAGTAATGAAAACGAGGATATTGTTTTTACAAAAAAGAGATATCCAAAAGTAAAAATCATTGGAGACATGCCCAAGTTTTTTTTCTCAACCCATCAATGCACTATTAAAATTTCTTAAAGATATATATTGCTAAAATCAAGGTCGTAAGAGTGTGTGAAAAATCTTGAGAAGTCACATCAAAATATAGAATAAATACCATGGCCTGATGAAGAGACACCATATGTCTTCTCATACTCAAAATTAAACTTAAGCAAATTTAGGGCTCCTCTCTGACTTATTGTCTTGGAATGCACTATTTTGGAAATGTTTGTATGAAAAAGAAAGATGAATTATTTTACCTTTTAAATGTTAAAGTCCATGCCTTATTTCTCTTGAGATACATTTCATGGAAACAATACCTAGAGATGATCTATTGCTCTCAGGATATCCTCCCTCCCAGGGTATGTTGGTATTTTGTAGTTCCTAACCTGTACACAACAGTATAACCAAGATGAAATACAGCCATTGTCAAGATAGTTGCCTAAGAGATGTGCTTTTCCTTTTCTTCATTACTATCAGTTATTTTTTCATTAAAACTCTCTTGTGCTTGCTTCTTTCCTTGAAAACATGATTAAAATCATTCACTCCCCGGTTTCTTACTTAAAATTGAAACAAAACATTCCTAACAATGTTTAGGTATCATTAATTCAAATAGTCCAGAACTTCACTTTTATTTATTGAAGCATAATAGGTGCTATATTCAATGCAGAAAACATGACAAGAACAGGATCAACACTAGGCCTAGTTTTTGAAGAAGTAAAAGGAAACAAAGCAAAACCCAAAATATATTTAAGGCTCTGGCACAGGAAGTTCAAAGTCCAATTGAATCACAGAGCAGGAGCATCAAGCTAGTTTAAAAAGGGTCAAGGAAGACTTACCAGGGGAAATTAAGTTTAAGCCATGTTTTTCAAATTGTAGGTTGTAAATTCAATTTAGTAAATTGAGCATAGTAGAAAAGAATAGAAACTCTGAAATTGTATGACACATAAAATGTATAAGTATTGTTTTAAGAAATAGTTTTTAGTTGTGTTTGTGTGTGCTTCTATGAGAGAGAAAACTGAGTTTTGGTGTAAAGAGAATTTTTTAAGATGAGTCATCACTAGCTTAAAGTATGAAAGAAAACTAGGTAATCAAGGATGAAGGGTAAGAATTTTCCTAGGAGAAGCAAATGCTTCTCTGACAAGAGAAAATCATGCACAAATGTCCACAAATATGAAAATTTGTGTGATTTTCAGAGTTGAAATAAGTTTAGAATAGCTTAGAGAATTCGGTGACGCCAACTCTCCCTAAGAAGTAGGGGTGGAAGTTTGTGACTTCATGAAATACTAGGGATGAGGCTGATTTCAGGGTAAAAAGTCATAAAAAGGCTTTTTGTGTGTATGGTGCTGGGGATTGAACCCAGGACCTTTTTGTGAGCATTTTACCACTTGAACTATATAACCCTCAGCTGCTTAAAACATTTTAAAACCATATCAAGATGATTGAGAATTATTTTCTGAGCAATAGTTAGCTGTCAAATGGTTGCACACAGGAGGATACATACATGTTTGTACATTACAGGAATAGCTCTTATATTTTACAAATGGAGAGAAGATAATCAATACTGGTTACCAGAGGTTTGCAGTGTTTCAGATGGCCTAATGCAGGTAGAATGATTTGGAGGATGAAGACAAATGGATGGATATGAGTACTTCATGGAGATAGAAAGAAGTAAGACTTGAAATGGGGTTGCCGGGGATGCCTCTGAAACTATAGGCAGGACCAATCCAGTGAAGAATGCTGACTCTAACTGACTTGGGGAGCAATGGAGAAGCAGTATGTTTGGCAGATAAAGAAGGCTAAAGTTTTCAGTTTGGAAAATATGAATTGTCACAACTGCTCATTCTGTAGCTACTCACAGTAAAGAAATTTCAAAAGGTTTTTGTTTTTGTCACAAATTAAGTCTCTGGAACTTTTTCTAAGTAAGAAGGTAAAATTTCCAGTATTGATACATTCCAACACAATTCCTGCCACTCTGGTTACCTTGCCAGAGTACAAATAATTATGATCAAGAAGTAATATTTCAATATACTAGCTTTGAAAACTTACTTTAATTTTATTTTTTAGATGAAAATTCTTTTCTCTAAATAAAATTTAAAGTTAGTACTCACTATACTAAACACTGTTTACCACAAAAATCTTCAGTATGACATATATGTAACTCCTCGACACGTGGTAGTGCTCAGCTTATTGTTTTATATTTGGATAGGTGAAATAAAGATCATTTGATGTTAAAGTTTATTTGTGTGGCTAAAAATGAAATTACACTGTATAGAGATAGATAAAGAGTCTCACTTTGAAACAAATAAATGGAGTTTTATTTAGATCTGTGACAAGTTTTGTGGATTTAGATTTTTTAAACTCACCACATCATTGTAATAAAGATGATTTTCATCCTGACAATTATAATTTTCTGCTAGTTGAGCAGTCACAATGTAGCAGAATTATAGAGCACAAATGGAAGTACTACTCCTTTATTTAGCAATTCAGAGGGAAATGTTCACAGAAATTTTTTATAAAATGGATTCTTAACTCTTCAGTATGAGGTATGAGGTACATATATATACTGCCCTGACCCTGATTATTCAGGTCAAAGAATGGTGTTAAACTTAATAACATGTGCTGATTATTTATTCTGAGAAGGTGTTTCACGTTACATGTATTCTACTCTTAAACTGTTTTTATCACTGTTGGGAGGATAGAACTCTCGCTCTGAGAAGGTGAGGGGATGTGCCCAAGGAAAATGTTTGTGTCAGCCTCTATTCTTTGGAATAAAACTAAAATTAAAATTGGATTAATATCTGCATAATGTGAAGGAAATAATTAGAAAAGGGCATAGTTTATGATTGTGTGTGTGTGTGTGTGTGTGTGTGTGTGTGTGTGTGTGTGTGAGAGAGAGAGAGAGAGAGAGAGAGTGAGAGAGATGACTTACATCCTAGGCCTTGCTTGCACATATGCCTGTGCAGTTTCTACTGCACACATGTGAAATTAATATTTGTTTTCAATATCTTGATTGTTATCAATTTTCACTTATTATGGAAGGTCAAAGCATCATCTCTCTGATTATTTATTTCTCTAGCAACAGTGCCTTCTGAGTATGTGTGAGAGGGGACCCTGGGGCTCAGGAGCTCATCTGGACAACTGTCATCTACTTCATCCTGTCACATGATCAAGGCTACAATGGTCACCAGCAATCTCTGTGGAAATATAGCAGAAAATGTCACTCTTCATAAAGGATCTTAGCAACGCCAAAGCTCTCTTGACTAGTAATTTTATTTCTCATAACATGCTTTGAAGTTTCCATTAAAGCACTGTTTACTTTTAATAAATCAGTGTTTATACTTTACAAACATACTTTAAAAACCAAATGTCCAAAAATGACTAAATAAATTATAGAATTTCTTACAACTATAATGCCATTAAAAGGTTCTATATATTTCCACAAGAAATACTTTTGAGTTCATAAAAATTAGATTGGCATGAATACTTATATCATAAAGCAATAAAATATGTGAGATATGTCTTTGTACATAGTTTATCGTGATTGTATACTGCAAAACCACACTAACAAAACCAAGACTTAAAGTATTTTACCACAACATTCACAGTAGCTGTTTCTAAAGGAATATCATAAATTTACTTTTCTTTTCTCTATAGTTTAAAAATATTTAAAATGAGTATGAGTTACTTAATAAAAGAAAGAGTTATTTAAAAATAGTTTCTCTCTGCAAACACATAGTCCATATTACTATCCAAAGTCTTCCTAAAAAAGTCATTTAAGGTAATAATCTGTCTAAATGCTAACAAAAGCTTAATTTAATTCTAGGCTGAGTTTCACAAGCTAAGAAAGTTCAGGTTGAGTCCATTTGTTTTCCAGAATTCTGTTTTTTAACAATCTCAAGATGCCTGTCTTTATGGTTGCTATTACTAGCTTATGTCTCATGATACCATTTGGGAGGGGAAAATTGTCTATGCAATGATGAAATGCATTGCAGTAATATAATTACCACTCATTTTCTTTCTTTACAGATTCAGTTAGATAGGACTGAATATTTAATGGGTAACTTTAAAAATCTGGGCCCAAAAATGCACACTAGTCAGTATTTCCACATCTGGATGCAAAGAAGGAGATTCAACTCAATATATTAATGATTAGTGGTTGAGATAAAAAAAATCCATCAAGCAATGATGCAAACAATACATCTATGCATTTTATATGCTAGATGGACAAGTACATAATCTCTCTCAGTTTCTCACTCTTTTTTTTCGTAAGCGTGAAACCTTCTTTGTGGGCTCCCAAAGCTGCAATCCAATCAGATACATAGAGTAATTCCCTGCTTCAATGTTTCTTCCCTAGTCTAGTTCAGAATATAAATGCAGACAATATTGTTTTCCCAGAGGCAAGCTAAGAAAATCTTTTTCTTTCTGTAATAGAGGCAGAGAATAAACACTTCAAGATTGAAACCCACTCATCTGTAAACAGAAATGACATAGCTGACATTTACTGGGGAAAAAAATAAGCAGGGATTATCATTTCATAGCCTGCAGTAGATTGAAATGAGTTGAAAAGCAAATACTTCTTTTAGCCTACCCTTTCCTTTGACTGATAATGGATGTTGATCTTTGTGTCTCAATCTTTATAATTGTTTTGCTTTTATTTTTAATGAACTCGCATTTCACTTACTCATCAGTCACATGGGGGTGCAAATGGATGGTGACACACAATCATTTACAGGTGCACTTCCATTAGAGATTAAAAAAAAAAAAAACTCTGGGACTTTTCTTCAGAAGCAGATAATCAGTTTCATTCTTCTTTTCCAGTTTTGTGCAGCTGTATTTTTCAAGCTCTATAAACCTTCACAGAGAAGAAAAGGAGTTCACCATGTATATAAAATAAGCTCCTGAATTTTACACACATAATTTGTATAGTAAGGATTAAGCAAACTGATTTGGGTCTCTGTCTCCATTCCCTAAATACTGGAAAATGAAATCTGGAGAGAAATGTGGAATTTTGACACATTGTCAAATGCTAGAATTATATCGATCAAAAAATACCTGAGACTAGTTGATTTTAGTAAGAAAAGTAGAACCATTCTGTCTAAGTCAAGAAGCTGTTTTCAAAATTGCAGAGTCAAGATTTGACCCAAAAAAGTTGGGTGTGACTTTGGTGTGAGTAAAAGAGCACAGGATTCAAAGACCAAATCCTGAGGTTTGAATGCCTGCTATTTCCTGAGAGCTTCTAAACCTTATGTGAAAATTCTGAGCCTCAGTTTCTTCATATAGAAAAGGGGACGTATGGATACTATCTACTAAGCTGATCTCACAACATCATAGCTAGGAAAGCTGAGAGAACATAAATGAAAACCTTCAAAAGCTGTCGCTGTGTGTATGAGAACATCGACAATATTGGGTAAATAAAGAGGGCATTTCATACTGCTGAGGAAAGGATGGATTATTTAAATGATTTCACTGAAACAATTGACTATACATTTGAAGGACAAAATGTTTAAAATGTTGGCTCACACCTTTCTCAAACATAATGTATAATATATTCAGAGCTAAAACATAAATATAAACCCAAAACATACTAGAAGAAATATCTTAATAAGCTTTTATGAAGTACAGGTAAGTAAACCTTTCATAACAGAAGCAAAACCTTAAACAAAAATATTTGTAGTATTTAGTAATTTTCACATTTATGTTCATAAATATAGACAATTATATATTTATAATTATTTTATATCTATATATGTATATGCATATATATAGTCATGTACCACATACCAATGTTTCAGTCAACAACAGATTTCATATGTGACAATGTTCCCATAAGATTATAATGAAATATTTCTACCATCTAGTGACATTGTAACCATATTTTCTAAGAACAATACATTACTCAGGTATTTGTGGTGCTGCTGGTGTCAACAAACCTACTCCACTGCTAATCATATAAAGCATAAGACATACAATTATGTACAAAACTTAATACTTGATAATAAGCAGCTATATTACTGGTTTCCTATTTACTATGCTTTACTTTTAATTATTATTTTGGAATACTCTCATTCTATTTATAAGAAAAAGTTTGCTGTAAAAGAGTTGCTTATTATACCTGCAGCTGTCCCATACATCTTATATTAGTACATTTCTTAATTGTATCAGGAAGCCACATCAAGTGTTGAGTGATTGATATATACTGTCTTGGTATCTAGGTTTGTGTAAGGACACTCTATGATGTTCCCACAACAATGAAATTTCTTAAACAAATTTCTTAACAAATTTCTTAAAATGTATCTATCATTAAGCAATATATGACTACATATAAATGCTTTTGAAAATAATAAGAAAACAAACCTCTAAATTGAATATGGATAAATATGCAAACAGATATTTTGGTGGAAAAGAAATATGAATGAATTTTTATAAGTTGTGCATAAGTTTGACCCAAGGTTCCATCTTTTCTTATATTGATGTGGGTGAAACCATGGTTCTTCTGTATTTTTCTGGGAGTATGTAATTACTATGATTCCAACATGAAAAATAATTTGACTGCATAAAGTTTGAGTACCATTCATTTTTATCTACCCTAGAGAAATGCCCACACAATTGCATCAGAAAGTCTTTTCTATGTGAGTGTTTTCCACATCTAGTTTATAATAGTAAAATATTGGGTAAAACGAAAATGTTCATTAGAAAGAAGAATGGAAAATTAACTGTATTTTATTCAAAGTACAGAATAGTATACAGTGACTTAAAATTGTTAATCCCAAATGTACTAATAAGGAAATAAATGGAACAAATTACTAAAAGCCAGATGTTGGATAACACTATTATATCAGAACATCACAAGACAAGATAATTGAATTGAGCCCTACAGTTGCCTCAAATAATTCCTTGAGAGTTTTCAGGTAACAGTTCAGGGAGAAGGGATGCAGACCACACCTGACCACCTTGCCAAGTTAAAGAGACAGAACTGAGTCCAGAGACTCTTCACAAGACAGAATACTATGAAGTTAACAGAGAAAGAATCTGGAGATCTATTGAGAGTCTTCCCAAATAATGAGAAAAAAACTCAGCATATGGGTAGTATATCTCAGCAGGGGATAGTGCCGTTGACAAGAAGTAGAGGGAAAAGACTCAGTGTACATACAGGGATACAGTGGGTATTCCAAAAGACTAAAGGAAAACATCATAATTCATGGCTGTTGGTGAGAAGCCTCAGAAGTAGTTAGTCCTAGAAATGGAAAATAATTGTGATTCAATGAAGCACTGATCTGGATCCACTAAAGAGTATTAAAAGACTCAAAGAATAAAACTGTTAACATGTAACTCAACTGTGTCCCAAGACAAAGTGGAAGAATATATATTAATGTACAGAAATGCAGATCTACCCAGCACCTGATAAGATGAAGTTTTCAATGAATGGAATTTAATAAAAATTTATCAGGAAATACAAAGAAGAAATTTTGACCCATAATAAGGATACAACTCAATCAAAAGTGACCCAGACAGAAAAAAATTAATAGATGAGGATCTTTAAAACCCTTCAGGATATTTTTTCTGGAAAGACGCAAAAATAAGATAACCACATTTCCTTTCTCTCTTCATCAGTTGGTAAGTGCCTATACAAATTTCATAGCTCAACTATAGTGAATAGTGCTGCAATAAACATGGGTGCAAGTATCTCAATTGTATGCTGATTTACATTTCTTCAGATAAATGCACAAGAGTGGTGTAACTGGATCATATGATAAATCCACTTTTAGATTTTGCTGACCCTTCATACTGATTTCCATAGTGGCTACACTAATCTGCATTCCTACCAACAGTGTTACAAGTTACAAGTGTTACAAGTTCATTTTTCCTTGCATCCTTGCAGGAATTTATTGTTTTTTGTTGTTTTGATGATAGTCATTCTGACTAGGGTAAGATAAAATCTCAATGTCATTTTGATTTGCATTTCCCTTATGGCCCAGGATGTTGGTAATTGTGACATTTGCTGTGCAGAAGCTTTTTAATATGGTGCAATCCCATCTGTCAATTATTTTCTGAGCTCCTGGAGCCATATTCAGAAATTCATTGCATTGCCTACATGTTCAAGTGTTTCCCCTAACTTTTCTTAAAGTAGTTTCAAGTCTTACATTAAAGACTGTGATTCATTTTGAGTTGACATTTATACACAGTGAGAGATGAGGATTTAGATTCAGTCTTCTGCATGTGGATATCCAATTTTCCCTGCGTCACTGTGAAAGATGATATCTTTTCTCCAATGTATGATTTGGGACCTTTTCAAGAATCAGATGGCTATAACTGAGTGGACTTATTTCTGAATCTTCTATTCCCTTAATCTACATGTCTGCTTTTGTGCTACTATCATGGTGTTTTTATTACTATGACTTGGTAGTATAGTTAGAAGTCAGGTATTGTGACACCTTCAGCATTGATCTTTTGGCTGAGGATTGCTTTGGCTATTCATATATTTGGTTCATATATGAATCTATATGAACTTGAGAGTGTTTTCCTAGATTTATGAAGAATATCACTACAATTTTGTGGAAAATACAGAAATTCAGCCATTTTGATGATACTTTTTACAATCCATGAATGGCATCTTCACATTTTCTAGTGTCATCTTCAATTTTTTTGTTTAGTGTTTTATGCTTTTCATTGTACAGAACTTGAACCTCTTTTGTTAAGTTTCTTTTTTTTTTTTTTTGGCGTTAGGCTATTATGATTAGGATCATATTCTTGATTTCTTTTTAAACAAGTCATTATTTTTTATGTTGACTTGTATCCTAATACCTTGCCAAAAGTGTTTATCAGATCAAAGAGCCTTCTGGTGGAATCTTTAGAGTCTTTTATAGGATCATATCATCTTCAAAAAGGGTACTATGATTTCTTCCTTTCCAATTTGTATTTCTTGCATTTTTTCTCTTGCTCTACAGTCTATGATTTCAAAAAATATGTTGAGTAAGAGTGGTAAGAATGGACACCCTTATCTTATTACTGATTTTAGAAGATATGTTTCAGTTTTTCCCCACTCAGTATCATGTTGGCCATCTATTTTTACATGCAAACTTTCTTACATATTAAGGTACAATCCTTTGAGTCCTAGTTTCTTGAGGACTTTTATCATGAAGGGATATTAAATTTTGTCAAAATTTACTGCTGCTTCTATTGAAATAATGTTATTTTTATACTTGATTTTATTTACTTGGTATGTTATATATAATGCTTTTCATTCATACTGTCTTTGTATTCCTGGAATGAAACCAACATGTTCATTGTGTATGATCCTTTTAATATGTTGTTGAATATTTTATTGAGAATATTTC
Source organism: Castor canadensis (assembly GCF_047511655.1). Lineage (NCBI taxonomy): Eukaryota > Metazoa > Chordata > Mammalia > Rodentia > Castoridae > Castor > Castor canadensis. The sequence continues at coordinate 128,732,909 of NC_133393.1, read as the reverse complement.
TACCTACATTCATCAAGAGTATTGATCTATAGTGTGTTTTTTTTTTTTGGTTGTGTTCTTATCTAGTTTTGGTAGCATTGTTATACTAGCTATGTGGAATGATTTTAGAAGTATTTCTTCACTTCCTGTTTTGTGGAATAATTTGAGGAGCATTGGTGTTAGCCTTATTTAAAGGTCTGGTACAATTCAGAAGGGAATCTATATGGTCCTAGACTTTTCTTTGTTGGGAGACTCTTTATTGCTGCTTCAATCTCATTGATTATTATAAATCTATTGAGGTTTTCTGTAACCTCTTGGTTAAATTTTTGGTAGATCATATTTTTATAGCAATTTATCCAATTTCTTTTACAATTTCCAAATTATTATGTTTTCAATATATAACTTAATATTGTTCCTTATTTCAGTGGTATTTGTTATAATCTCACCTTTTTAACCTCTAATTTTATTATTTGTGTCTTCTGTCTCTTCTATTTGATTAGTGTAGCTAATGGTTTGTCAATCATGTTTATTTTTCATAAATACCAACTTTTTGTTTCATTCCTTTGTATTATTCTTTTGGTTTCTGTTTCATTAATTTCTTTCCTTCTACTAATTTCAGGTTTAGTATATTCTTGTTTCTCTAAGACCTTAAGATACATCATTGATTTATTTAGCTTACATTTCATTTTTTTTTTTTTGAAATACTGGGAATTGAACCAGAGTCTTGAGCATTCTGTGAGTCCTAGCATCTCTCTGATTTTTTAAAAATGTAAGAGCTCAGCTAAAAACTTCCTACTTGGAACTGTTTTCACTGTATCCTACATTTTCTGGTAAGCAGAATTTTCATTTTTCGTTTCATTCTAAGAATTTTTAAATTTTCTTCCTGATTTCTTCAAGGATCCATTGACCATTCAAAAGTGTATTGTTCAGTCATCATATGTTTGTATATTTCTCTTGCTGTTTATTTGTTTTACTATATTATAATCTAATAAAATAAATTACTTCACTTTTATATTTGTTAAGGCTTATTTTATGGCCTGAAATTTGATCTATTTTGGAGAAAGCTCCATGAACTGCTGAGAAGTATGTGCTTTATGCAGTCGCTAGATGGAAAATTCTGTAGATGTGTTTTAAATTCATTTCATCTATGCTTTTGTTTAACTCTGATGTTCCTATAAATTTTTTTCTGAATTATCTACCTATTGATGAAGGTGGGGTACTGAAGTTATCCATTATTGTCATATCATATTCTATCTGTCCAATATCAGACTCTACCTATTCCTTTATGTCCAGAAGTTATTTGTTTGATGAAATCGGGCATACAAATGTTTAATGCACATATATTTATAGTTATTAAAGTTTCCTGTTAGGTTATGACCTTTATTAATATGTAATAATCATTTTGTATTAAGGTTCCATTGACCTGGGCTATCATTTTCCATTGTTCTGCTTTCAGTCTATATATGTCTTTGGCAGTAAAGTATGTTTCTTGAAGACAGAAAGCAATTGAATCTTATTTTTTAATGCAATGAGCCAGTCAAGATCTTTGAATTCTAGAATTAAGTCCATTTACATTTGGGGTTATATTGAGAGATATGTGCTATTTCCTGTAATTTTGTTGTTTTCTCATGATTGATTTTACTCTTTGTTCTTTTTTCTCCATTGTTTATCTTATTTGTTCATACTGTTTCTGGTTTAATAAGTTGATAATATGTGATTCTTTACTAATTCTTATTGTTTATCTGTTCTTTTAGTGAGATTTATTCTTTCCTGAGCTCATAATTGTAACTGTTTTTCTTTCCCTCCTATGTGTTGGATTCCTTTAAGTACCTTTTACAATGCTGCCTTAGTGAAATTGACTTGCTTTAGTTGGTGCTCATCGTGGAAGGTCTTTATTTCTCCATCAGTTTTACTGGATATAATAGTATTGGCCAGAGTTATTTACTTTCATAGCATGAAATACATTATTTCATGCTTTCCTGACTTTTAGGATTTCTGCTGAGAAGTCTGCTGTTATTCCGATAGGTATACTTTTGTAAGTACTACTCTCCTGCAGCTTTCAAAATGCTTTCTTTGTTCTGTACTCTTGGCATTTTAACTATAGTATGATATAGAGTGGTTCTTTATTCTTCATGTCTATTTGCTATTCTAAATGCCTCCTGCACTTGCATGTTCATATCTTTTTCCAGATTTGAGAAATTTTCTGCTAAAATTTCCTTGATTAAGTTTTCTATGTCTTTAGTCTATTCCTATTCCCTCTTCTATACCAAAGATAGGTTTGGTATCATAATCATATCCCAGAGTTATTGAAAGCTGTGATCATGATCATTTCACTTTTTTCATTATTGTTATCTGAATATAATGACTCCTCTAATTTGTCTTCAACCTCTAATATTTTTTTGTCTTCTTGATAGAGTCTGTTGGTAATGCTTCCCATTGAGTTTTTATGTGATTTATTGAGGCTTTCATCTCCAAGATTTCCAGGTTTTCTCTTTTTATATTTTATTCAAGAACCTGTATCTGAATTTTTTGTTCAAGCCTTGAATTGACTTCTTTGCTTCATTCATCAGTTTATTTGTATATTCTTTCAGGCCATTGATCATTTTATAATCAGATAAATTAGACTCGTGCACATTTCAATCATGCTAGTATCTTTTGATTCAATTATCGAAGTGTTATAATTTTGAGGGAGAGTCATATTGCCTTGCTTTTTTGTATTTTTTTGTTTCTATCTTTTTTTCATATTTTGGAATGGATATCTCTTTCAGTTTTATATGCAAGTCTTCTTAGTCAGCAGCCTTCTCTTGAGGTCTCAATGGTCACTAAAATTCAGATAGGAGAAAGCAGACCACAGTAACAACAAGAACAGAAACACAAAAATAAACCAGATATTTAAGTATAGAAAAAATTAGAAACAAACAATAAGGATTGAAAAGAAAGCAGCTATGATAATACAGGATTTAGGAAGTTAATTAATATAGATAAAAGTATTAAGAATAAATTAATAAAAAGGGAAGAACTAGAAAGGAAAAGGACAGATGCAAGATAGAAAAGACAGAAGTATGTGGAATAAAGGTATGAGAAGTAGTAGTGAGTAAAAGTAAAGCAAAGTAAAGATAAAGCACATAAAAAATACCAGTCGATAATTCCCCCTTGCCTGAGGAGATGGAAAATACAGACCCTTCTCTTTTTTAAACCCAGGCTTATCCTTTGGAAGTTAACTAAGGCATGTGGGTCTTGAGGAAAAGGGACATTGAGTTGTTTTCTCTGTCAGATTGAAACAGGTCAGACCAGAAAGTGCAAAGGAGACTGAGCTCTGCCTTGCCTTGCCCTTCGGTTCAGGAGGTAGGACAATGACCACTGCTGGACTGAATTGTGATCTCCATACACAGATATGGAAATGTAATGCATACAGGAGCTTTGCTTAAGCCACTTCTGCCAGCAGAGCCCATGCACCACCTAATTGGATACTCCCTTGCACCTGATGTGCCCCACAAGTGTGTGCCTGGGCATGTGAAATGCTGGAGCAGCAGCTGCAGTTCCACCAAATGTTTCCAGGGCTCTGAGGGTAAAGAAGCAGTAAAACCATTGCAGTCTGCACTGGGGGTTGGACTGGAGACTGAGATATGGCACTGAATAATCCTGCCAGTCTTGACCAGGCTTGTCTCTGTCCTAGCCCCTGCTCATACTCACACACAGCTGTTCTCATCCCTCTTCCCAGAGGTTAAACTGCAGTTTCAAAAGGTATTTCTGAAAGGTCAAGAGAGTAGCTTGATATTAGGAGTCAAATGCCTTCCATTTCCCTCTGCATTCTTCACAACATAAACCTGTTTCTGCAAATCTGTGTCCAAATCCCAGCCAAGTTCCTAGGCCCATAGTAAATTTCAGAATAATTGGTCATTTACCCAGTGACAGGAAGAGTACCTTGGGACTTGGAGATATGACTGCTTGCTGCATGGACTGTAGATCTGTCTTAAACTGTGTTTTTGCAGAGAGGCAGATTGTGTGCCTGTGGAGTCCACTGAGGCTTTCTTTCTCTCTTTTGTTGAAAGCCCCAGTAAGAGGGATTTTCCTCCTTCCCTACCATGTTGCCAAGCACCCAGTTTTAGGGGTTGTATCTTTTACAACTCTAAAGTCTAGTATTTCAGATTTTACCTGGTCTCTGTCTGCTGCTCCTATTGCACTGTTGGTGCTTTTCCATACCTCATGCCTCTCCCTCCAGCCACACACTTGATGTTTTATTTCAGTCCTATGGAGAGTCAGGAATATATTGAGTTTCTGTAATCTACTATGTTCACTCTCCTCCCTCTGGGTCTCTTTTATGAGGATACTGATCACTCATGAGGAGTCTCATGGCTCATGACTTCATTTTTTAAGGCCTCACTCCTAAAATTAACACATTGCGGGGTTAGGATTTTAATAATTGAAGTTGGAGGGACACAAACATTCAGTCCATTTCATATAGTATTCAATGTCACAGGATGAGTTAAACTGAGCCAAGTAAAATTTGTCAACTGAGAAACTGTCCAACATGGACAATTCCAAAGCTTTTTTTTTTTTTTTTTTGGGTCATACTATAATTTGAACTCAGGGCCTCAATGTTGCTAGACAGAAACACTGCCACTTGAGCCACATCTTCAGTTCTTGATTTTTCTGATTGGGTCTTGAGTTTTTTCCTAGAGCTTCCTTCAAACTGTGATCTTCCTTCCTATTAGGCTTCCTTAATAGCTGGGATACAGGCATGTACCACCATGCCTAACTTATTTGTTGAATGAGATGTGATCTCACTAGCTTTTTGCAGGTGTTGACTTCAAACCACAATCTTCCCAATCTCTCCCTCTTGAGTGGCAAAAGTCAGAATGTCTGGACCTTAAAGTTTGAATAGGAGTCAGAGAAGAGCCTAAAAAAAAAGACCATACAAATATATGGAAAAACAAAATTAAGTAATATTCTTAATTACTCAGATCCTTATCTTTATCACTCTATCATGATCAAGAAAGTGTTTCAAAAAAGTCAAGATAATAACTTGACATTGGGGGTCATAGGTCTGCCACACACAATTTATCCTGACCTCTTTTAAATGAAGACACATTTCCCTGTACTACTACCTTTCAATTATTTTTGCAGATAGTCCACAAGAACTTTTTCCAGTCTTTCCTATGATCTCCCAGGCTCTGAACTGTAGGAGTTAGTGTTATTTACCAATAGTGAGGTGGATTTCAGGATACAGGAGTTTTTTGAAGGAGAACTTTGACAAGGAAATGCTGAATAACTCAGCAGTGGAGAAAACAAGTTCAACATTGATGGTACAATACTTTCATTCAAAAGTTGATGCCCAATTGAGATACTCTGCTACCTCCAGGATTCTGCATTTTGTCATGAAAAGAAATGGGAAGTACAGAATTCAGTGATATCTAAAAGTTAGGGGTTAGTAATAGAAGGCAAAAGACTTATCATATGCTAGCAGGACATTTAGAAATTATATTTCATGTATTAAAGCAGAATAAGAAGATAAGAAAAGCAAAAAGGAAGAGAAAAAAGCAAGGAAGGAGAACATACCCAATTGCTATAGACAGAAAATACCAGCCTTTATTCAAGTTTAATCTAAATATTCAAATGGCAAACTCTAATTAAATACCATGTCTGTCAGTAACAAAGGGATTCTGATTAAATACACAAAGTTCGAACTTTGTCACATTTTGTCAGTGCTTAAGGAACTGAGATTAACTAACAATGTTCAAGTAAAACAAGAGAAGAGAGAAACAAAACTTACAAGAATAAGAATCAATACAGGGAACTTAAGAAACTAAACTCTCCTAAAAATCAATGAACAATAAAGAAATGGGCAACTGAATTAAACAGAACTTTCTCAAAAGAAGAAATTCAAATGGCAAAAAAACACATGAAAAAATGCTCGCCATCTCTAGCCATAAGGGAAATGCAAATCAAAACCATCTCTAGCCATAAGGGAAATGCAAATCAAAGATTCCACTTCACCCCTGTTAGAATAACCATCACTAAAAACACCTCCACCAACATGTGTTGGTGAGGATATGGGGAGAAAGGAACCCTTGTACGCTGCTGGTGGGAATGCAAGCTGGTGCAAGCACTCTGGAAAAAAATTTGGAGGCTTCCTAAAAATCTAAACATAAACTTGCCATATGATCCAGCAATCCCACTCCTGGGGATATACCCAAAGGAATACAACACAGATTACTCCAGAGGAACCTGCATAGCCATGTTTATTACAGCACTACTCACAATAGCCAAGTACGGTAACAACAAAGATGCCCCACAACTAATGGATGGATCAAGAAAATGTGGTATTTATACAAATGGAATTTTACTCAGCCATGAAGAAGAATGAAATCTTACCATTTGCAGGTAAATGGATGGAACTGGAGAACATCATTCTTAGCTTGGTTAGCCAGGCTCAGAAGACCAAAAACTGTATGTTCTCCCTCATATGCAGACTTTAGATCTAGGGCAAATGCAGCAATGTGGTTGGACTTGGATCACATGACAAGGGGAGAGCACATACGGGAGGTATAAGAATAGGAAGAAAACCCAAAACATGAAAGCGTTTGATGTCCCCACTCCAGAGGAACTAATACAGAAACCTTAAAGTGACAGAGTTAACATGAGAAGAGGATCAGGAAGCAGGGTAAAGTTCAGTTAGAGATGAATCAACATGGGTTGTAACACATTTGTACATGAAAGCAATGCTAGGAATCTTTCTGTATAACTATCCTTAACTCAGCTACCAAAAATGTTTTGTCTTCCTTATTATGCTTATGTTTTCTCTTCAACAAAATTAAAAATAAGGCCAGAACAGGTTCTGCCTGGAAGTGAGGGGGGGAGGGAGGAAAGGCTTATGGGGGAGGGGGGAGAAATGACCTAAACAATGTATGCACATGTGAATAAATGAATTTAAAAAAAAAGAATAGGAATCAAGTATTAACAAAATATTGAAACACATAGATTATAATATTTTAGTATACTTTACAATTCTGACTCTTAAGGAAATCAGAACAACATCATTTAGGAGACAAATCAACAGTTAAATATGAAGCAATATTTTCACACCTAAGACAATTCTTTTTATTTTGGTTAAGTGGGCTAAGTGGGCAGAGATAGTTAGAAGCTCCCCATCCCTGCACTAAACAAACCCACTACCTTACTTTGAGAAGCAAATTCAGCCCTTTCTTCATTTAATTGGATGACATTGGCTATAAAGTTTTGACATAAGTGGCAATTGGTAAACAGAAAGTCCAAATGATAAAGAAATCTACCAGAAACAACTTTTCTTTTGTGATGCGCATGAGAAATTTCCTAAGATGGGAATATTGTCTAAACTATGGCTTCTCTGCCAAAAGTATTTTAAAATGCTAACTTCTAAATACCATTTTATTTTTATGATCTAAATATATACAACAAAAATCACAGGAATCATTCTGATTCATTGTACTTTCTTCTTTTGCTTTTTCCCCCCTGAATATGGAAATAACTTTAGTATGAAAAGTAGGCATTTCCTTGATAGCATGAACAAGACAAGAGAAGAAAAAGAGAGTGGGGGAGGAAGAGGAAAAGAAAAGAAGAAAGAACACAGGGAAAAAGTGATGGACAGTTCACCACTTTCTTTTATTATATTCAGTCTCCCAATCTTCAGCATATTTTTAAAAAATACTGAGAGGATTTGTGGTGAGTACTAAGGACTGCCACACAATTGCCATTCAGAATCTAGGTGCCTAGTCCACAGTGTCCACTGACCCAGAGGGAACTTCCTCACCCAAGGTTTCACTGCATTCCTAGGTGTAGTCGGCATCCACTGCATGCTCAATGCTTCTATTAGGAGCATCCTTAAAGGGCCCTCCTACCCTTACTCCCTCATGGATGATTACCTGAGGGTTTCACACCTGCTGCAGAGCAGTTCAACTTCTGCTCTATTCTGCTTCCCTACATACACTACACAGGTAGTTCTCAAAAGCCTGTCCAATAAACCACCCACATGGAAACACTCTCAGAGTGTTTGTCAGAGAGCCAACCCGAGGTAGATTTAATATGGTCAAATTTCCTCTGGATCCAGTAAAAGGAGAGACAGCCTTCTTTATTCAGATGATCCCGGGGCTCAGCAGTGTGCAGCACTAATGAAACAGAGGCACCTGGGAGAACTGCAGGAGGAAATAAGAATATGGAAATACGTCCTTATTGGAGCCTTTTCCCTGAAGTCAAACTGCCAGCCTGACCATATCAACTTTATAAATTACTACTCTATGAAGTTATGAAAATTACTTTGCCTCTTCCCTTTTCTCATGTAGATTGGGAATAACAATAGTATCTCCCTCATGAGATTGCTATGAAGATTAAATTAGTTAATATATGCAATGTGCTGAAAATTTCACCGGCTATCTAATAAGTCTTCATAAGCATTGCATCTATTTTTATAGACATCTTGGACAGTGCCTTGGATATCCCAGGCTCTGCAAATGAGTTCAGGTCAAGTTAAGCCATCTCTGAAAAATTAACACCACCAGTGAAAAGTGTGTTGCCTACTGCATTATACTTGTATGTACATTTATTTAACATAAAATTCAATTCAATTGCTGATAATATTCCCTCTCTCATCTCTTGTTCTGTCTTCCATCACACTCTACCAAACTTAAGGTAGTATTTGTTCTATAGTATATAGTGGCTAAACATGAAGGTTAACACTGGAAAATGCCTGGGCATTAATTTTAGAAAAAAGTGAATTTTTACTCTGCTACAAAGTAGCTGAAAGAACTCAGGATGGAGGAACTTCTTAACTGCCCTGATCTTTAGTTTCATCAACATATAAAAAGTGCAAAAATTTTACAAAGCTGAGACTAATACAAGGACTGGCACATATTGATGTACTATTTTTATTTTCTGATGAGTCTTTCTACTGGGACTTTGCCATGCCTTCAAAGAGTTTTCCTGAGCGGGTCTTTTTCTTAACTTCTGAGATAATTGTTGGTCAAATTTATCAGCTGCAGCATATATTAATACTATTGTTGTAAAAATTGCTAAAATTTATCCAGTACTTAATACATTACAGACCATAGTTATGTATTATTACTATTATTATTATTATTATGTTCTAGGCCCATAATTAGAAAGTTGTATATTTTCTAAGACTAAAACACTAGACTACTTACATGTTTTAATTTACTTTGTTTTCACAACAAAAAATAAGGAAAAGAATTTTCCTAAGTCATGCACATATGAGGCTTACATAGACATGTTGCCTGCTTTCTTATGACCTAGAGCTTCACCTTAATCCCCAGTCAGTTCATCATGAAGAATGGTAGGAATTGTCTTTCAGTGACCCCTCCCCATTCCACTTTCTCTGTCCATTTTCAGTTAGTGCTTTTGTCCCTCCAAATCATAAAAATAAGTTCATAAGTTTTTATCATTTTTAAAGATAGAACAAAAAAGAACCTGGCCAGTGCCCAGTGTAGATAAAAGAATAACAGTCCAGATTATAGATTCTTATTTATGGTAAGGTCAGAGAGAATGTGCCATATTTCTTTAGGCTTCACCTTATTGCATTGGTACAATTAAAGAATTATTTATTTAATCAAAGAATTCTTTCCAGCGTTGAGGTTTTTTTATGCGGAATTTATTCTTCTTCTTAAACCCTTCCACAGTGCACCTATCACCAAATCCCATGTAAGTTTTACTTTAATTCTCTTGTATATATGCCCCTCCTCCTCTTACCACTTACCTTCTCTCCACCACAGAAAAATAAGGTGAAATCTATACTACATGTGCTTTTTACTCACTAGAAGTACAGAGCCTCTGGGCTGTGGTAGCCCACACCTGTAATCCTAGCAACGCAGGAGACAGAGATCAGGAGGACCAAGGTTCAAAGCCAGCCAGGGCAAATACTTCACAAGACCCTATCTCAAAAAACCCTAACACAAAAAGTTACTGGTGGAGTGCCTCAAGGTGTAGGCCCTGAGTTCAAACCCCAGTACCGTAAATAAATAAATAAAAACTACAGATCCAAAATTGGCATTTAGCATTCACTAACCATAGGTAATAGCTTTTATTTTTTAAATCTATAGATGTAAAATGGGCAGATGTGCATCTGCTTTTAAATTTTTAAGTTGTGTAAATAGTTTTTAGTTAAGAATTGATAATACTCCCTAACAGGTTAAGTTTCATTCAATTTATGGAACAATTGTTACTAATGTAAAGGAAATACATAAGTGGAATACTGAAAAGGATACATACATGACTTTATCCCAGAGGATTTAACAAAAATCCTTTTTCTATGACTAACCTTCACCTTCTAAAATCATCACCACTTTATTTTCCACTACTGTCTTTACTAATCCACATCTGCAAGGAGTGTGTTTCCATCAGAGTAATTGCTTCTTGAGAGAGTTGGGGTTTTTTTTGTTTGTTTGTTTGTTTTTATTTCACAAACCCCTTTCTTTTGCTTCTACTTTCAGGACATATCCTACAAATGTGAATTCCATGGTGTCTTATTCCATGCTAAAATACAGATGTGGTAGTGACAGAAATTATTAGAGAAAATACACCTGTTCAGAAAACATAAACTGAATGCCAATTAAGAGCCAAGTGATACAAACAGGTAAAGGGCATGGTCATTGAAGAGCTCATGGACAATTGGGAGAGAAAGGAGCACAAGACTGTTTTTCATTGATACAGGCTGGCAATGGGTACCAAGTTCTGGGGGGAAGGAAAAAAGGGAGATTGGTGTAGTGTAGGCAAGTTAGAGGTCAAGAAACACTCTTAGGAAATTATTGCTTATGTATAGCTGAAAACAAGAGAGAGTGAGAAGGGGAGAGAGAAAGAGAAAGAGGAAGAAAGACTTTTTCTAAAACTAGAAACTGGGTTATTATAATCCAATTAGAACTTTATTGACATCATAAGTCAACAACTAGTAGTTATTGCCATGATTACTATTTTTGCCACCAGAAATTAATTGCTTATGTTAATTACATCATTCAATTGATGTTTTCCAAAAATTGGAAAAACATATACAGAAAAGCTGCAAAATAGATTCACAAATCAATAAACATAATGTAACACATAAACAGAATCAAGTATAAAAATCACATGATCATCTCAACAGATACAGAACAAGCTGTTGACAAAATTCAACACCCCTTCATGATAAAAGCTGGATATAACTAGAAGGAATGTACCTAGACATAATAAAGACTATCTATGGAAAACTTATAAGCAACATCATACTAAATGGGAAAAAAAATGAAAGCATTTCCTCTGAAGTCAGGAATGAGACAAGGGTGTCCACTCTCTCCACTTTTCCTTAACATAGTGCTTAAATTATTAGCCAGGGCAATAAAACAAGAAAAGAAATAAAAAGGATACAAACAGGAAAGGAAGAAGTCAAATTATTCTTATTTGCTGATAATATGATCTTATACTTTAAAAAATCCTATCCACCAACAGACTCTTAGATCTGATAAACACTCCCAGAAAAGCAGCAGGATACAGAGTCAACTTTAAAAAATCAGTAGCTTTTCTGTATGACAGAAATGAGCAAGAAGAGAAAGAAACAGGTAAAAAATTCCATTCACAGTAGACTGAAAAAATAAAACACCTAAGCATAAACTAAGGAGATGTAAGACCTCTACAATGAAAACTAAAACTCTAAAAGTATCAAGCAAGGTGGCTCACCCCAACAATCCCAGGGAGGTGAGAGGCAGAGATCAGGAGGATTGTGATTCAAGGCCAACCAAGGCAAAAAATTAGCAAGAACCCACCCCAATCAATAAACTGGGCACAGTGGTCTTTCTGTGTGATCCAAGTTTCATGGAGACTGTAGGTAGGAAGATCATGGTGTGAGGCCATCCTTAGGAAAACACACAAGACCCTATCTGCAAAGAGACTAAAGCAAAAAATGATTGGAGGGGGCTCAAGTAGGAGAGCTCCTACTTACCAAGCATTAACTCCTGAGTTTAAATCTCAGTACCACCAAAAACATAAAACAGTTGAGGAAGTCACTAAAAGATGGAAAGTCCTCCTATGTAAAAATGGCTATCATACCAAGAGAAATCTAGTTTCAATGCAATAACCATCAAAAATTCAATGTCATTCTTCACAGACTAAGAAAAACTATCTCAAAGTTCATATGGAAGTACAAAGGACCTTGACTAACCAAACAAATCCTGAGCTAAAAAAACAATATTGGAGGTATCACAATACCTGACTTCCAACTGTACTGCAGAGCCATGATAGCCTAAACAGCGCGGTATTGGCACAAAATGGAGAGGTAGACCAATGGTATAGAAAAACCAGAAATAAACCCACACAGCCAAAGCCAACTAATCCTTGACAAAGTTGCTAAAACATACACTGGAGAAAAGAGAGCTTCTTTAACAAGAGGTGCTGAGAAAACCAAATGTCCACATTTTGGAGAGTGAAACTAGATCCCTATGTGTAAAACATTTTAATGTGAAACCTGAAATAACCCAGAATTCCAGTTTTCAAAACGATTACCATACAAAACACACAATTCTAAAAGAAATAAATTACTCTTACTGATAAAAATCAGTTTTTCATTGGAAGCACATTTACATTGGAAGTAAATTATTTTAAAAATGATTACTGAGTCTTTTGTCAACAAAAGCAGTGAGTTGAATGATTTCAGAAAGTTTCTTTTTTTTTTCATTTTTCTTTTATTATTCATATGTGCATACAAGGCTTGGTTCATTTCTCCCCCCTGCCCCCACCCCCTCCCTTACCACCCACTCCGCCCCCTCCCTCTCCCCCCCCTCAATACCCAGCAGAAACTATTTTGCCCTTATTTCTAATTTTGTTGTAGAGAGAGTATAAGCAATAATAGGAAGGAACAAGGGTTTTTGCTGGTTGAGATAAGCAATTCTTTTTGATCTAACCTTTTCTCTAGTACCTGTTCCCCTTTTCCTATTGGCCTCAGTTGCTTTAAGGTATCTGCTTTAGTTTCTCTGCGTTAAGGGAAACAAATGCTAGCTAGTTTTTTAGGTGTCTTACCTATCCTCACCCCTTCCTTGTGTGCTCTCGCTTTTATCATGTGCTCATAGTCCAATCCCCTTGTTGTGTTTGCCCTTGATCTAATGTCCACATATGAGGGAGAACATACGATTTTTGGTCTTTTGGGCCAGGCTAACCTCACTCAGAATGATGTTCTCCAATTCCATCCATTTACCAGCGAATGATAACATTTCGTTCTTCTTCATGGCTGCATAAAATTCCATTGTGTATAGATACCATATTTTCTTAATCCATTCGTCAGTGCTGGGGCATCTTGGCTGTTTCCATAACTTGGCTATTGTGAATAGTGCCGCAATAAACATGGAAGTGCAGGTGCCTCTGGAGTAACAGTCTTTTGGGTATATCCCCAAGAGTGGTATTGCTGGATCAAATGGTAGATCGATGTCCAGCTTTTTAAGTAGCCTCCAAATTTTTTTCCAGAGTGGTTGTACTAATCTACATTCCCACCAACAGTGTAAAAGGGTTCCTTTTTCCCCCCATCCTCGCCAACACCTGTTGTTGGTGGTGTTGCTGATGATGGCTATTCTAACAGGGGTGAGGTGGAATCTTAGCGTGGTTTTAATTTGCATTTCCTTTATTGCTAGAGATGGTGAGCATTTTTTCATGTGTTTTCTGGCCATTTGAATTTCTTCTTTTGAGAAAGTTCTGTTTAGTTCACGTGCCCATTTATTTGTTGGTTCATTAGTTTTGGGAGAATTTAGTTTTTTAAGTTCCCTATATATTCTGGTTATCAGTCCTTTGTCTGATGTATAGTTGGCAAATATTTTCTCCCACTCTGTGGGTGTTCTCTTCAGTTTAGAGACCATTTCTTTTGATGAACAGAAGCTTTTTAGTTTTATGAGGTCCCATTTATCTGTTATCTCTTATTTGCTGTGCTGCTGGGGTTTCATTGAGAAAGTTCTTACCTATACCTACTAACTCCAGAGTATTTCCTACTCTTTCTTGTATCAACTTAAGAGTTTGGGGTCTGATATTAAGATCCTTGATCCATTTTGAGTTAATCTTGGTGTAGGTTGATATACATGGATCTAGTTTCAGTTTTTTGCAAACTGCTAACCAGTTTTCCCAGCAGTTTTTGTTGAAGAGGCTGCTATTTCTCCATCATATATTTTTAGCTCCTTTGTCAAAGATAAGTTGCTTATAGTTGTGTGGCTTCATATCTGGGTCCTCTATTCTGTTCCACTGGTCTTCATATCTGTTTTTGTGCCAGTACCATGCTGTTTTTATTGTTATTGCTTTGTAATATAGTTTGAAGTCAGGTATTGTGATACCACCTGCATTGTTCTTTTGACTGAGTATTGCCTTGGCTATTCGTGGCCTCTTGTGTTTCCATATAAATTTAACAGTAGATTTTTCAATCTTCAGAAAGTTTCTTCATCCAAAATAGTTCGAAGCAATCATGTTCATTTGATAGTTTTGCTGATTGCACCATTAATTCTCAAAGTCTATTACTGATCAACCCATCTAATGTATTATGTTCTCAATTAAGATACAATAGTCTCCTCTTGTTCATTTCACTTTCTGTGCTTTTGGTTACTTACGGTCAACCATGACCTGAAAATATTAAATGAAACATGCCAGAAACAAGCAGTTTATATGTTTTGTTTTATATATTTTGAATGTATGCCATTCTGAGTATCATGAAGAAATCCTGTATTGTTCCACTCCATCCTACCCAGGACATAAATCATTCCTTTACCCAGAGTATCAATTTTGTAATTATGATCCATCCATTAGTCACTTAACAGCCAACTTGTTACCAGTAATGGTCAGTGTATGACAGTGATTATGTTCAACCAACATTTATTTTATTTAATAATGCCACCAAAGAGTAGTAATACTGGCAATTTTATCATAGTATATCATTATTATTTTTCTATTTTATTATTAGTTATTATTGTTAATCTCCTACTATGCCTAATTTATAAATTTTAATTGACCATAAGTACATGTGTGGGGAAAATATTATATATAAATATATACAAACATATTTATATATTATGTAATATATTAATATACATTATATGTAATATATTATATTATGCATACAATATATATTTAACACAATATATAATATATCTAATAAATTATAATACATGATAATATATTATAATGCTATATAATAATAAATTATAAGATATGTATTACACACATAAGTATTTATATATGATATGATATATGTATATATTATGATAGTATATAATATATTACATATTCCATTGGGGATCTTAGAACATATCCTCTGCAGGTTATGAGGGACTACTATGTGTTATAACTTTAAATAGAATATAGATTTTGTTCAGAGTAAGATATATACTTTTTGGGAAACTATATAGTTGAACTTCATTAATACTTTCATAACTGGAGAATTGAGATTAATTATTCCATCTTTAGAGCTGAAAAAATAAAAACTTAGAGAAGTTAAGCTACTTGATAAAAATTGAAAGACAAGAATAACATAATTTAAAAATAAAAAAGAATGACATAATTAAATATGGCCTCTCTGTTCTCTGTAACCAAATCTTTTTGTTTTGTTCTGTCACCTAGAAAGAAAAGTTGATCACTGTGTCACTTCTTAGGCTTGTTGACATTGCCTCTTTTATTATATTATACTACAAAACTTTGTATCCAACTTACAAGATCCTAGGAAACATTCCATTCACTTACACATTCAATCAACACTTTCAAAATGGAACATCAAAGCAAATATAGTTATATATAAGGTTTGTTTCCTAGGAAGAACCTAAGCCAAGACAAAGGCAAACTCACCCTCATTGCCTAAAGACTCGTGGCTAGAGTTTCTCTACTCAGAACACTTGAACTCTCCAGTAGAAAAGTTCATTGTTTGTTTTCTGTTTTGCCAAAGGAGCATATTCAGCCTACAACAGGACAAAGTAGATCTTAAATTAATTAACCTTCCTAGAAGTAGACTATGATAAATGACATTCAAAGTGGTGATGAATATGTATACTAGCTTCTTCCTTCTTCAGTTGGGTTAACTCTAAGGCAGTCTACACTGTGTTTCACACTGCACTCTGGTGTGAGTTGCCATTTTCTAGATTGAGAATTTGCTCACTCCTTTTGGCTTCATTCCCTTCCCTTCCCCACCTCACTTCACTGTACTACCAGTTTTGGGATCACCTCTCAAACTGTAATCATTCAATTCTTTACCACAAGGTTTGTTTCTTAGGGAGAACCTAACCCAAGACAAAAGCAAACTAATTGTTCATTACTGTGGAAAGGCCTGGGGATATGGCAGTGAAAAAAATTAAATTCCTTGACATTATACATCAGATTATTTGCAACTTGGAAATAGGCAGAAAGATTAATGAGTGTCCTTTCTGTTAGTCCTGGGAGTGATTTACCATCAGTTGAGCTATTTTACAACTCTACTGGGGCAAAGTTTAACTTGTGAACTTTTGCCCAGTAGAGATGCATATAATTTCTGTCCAATGGAATACATAGTGCCAAAGGTTACTTTTTATGTCCTAGTACTACATTAATCAATTCTGCATTTAACCCAACAATCTTATCCTGACATTTCTTTATTAAAATGCATATGCTCATCCAATGCTTTTATACAGAATTCAACATTATATTGGAGGCTTATTAATGAAATGATACAAATAAAATTTTGACATGAGTTTTTTTCTACATTTTCTAACAGATATGTTTTATAACTTCTGGAAAATTATACTTTAACATAAGAGAGGAATGTAGTAAACAACAAGATACCGAAATCAGGAAGACCCATTGGCTTTGTCCTCTAGTGAGAGTAGCAGATGAAAGCAGATCATGGTAGAAATGTGTGTAGCTGTCAACCATATCGCAAACTGGAAGAGGAAGAAAAGAAGGTGTACTGGGTCTAACAATCTCATTCAAAGGCATGCTCCCAATTACCTAAATTCCTCCCACTAGACTCCATCTTCTAATACTTCTACCACCTCACAATAGTACCCCTGGAGAACAAAGCCTTACCCTTGGTTGGGCCTTTGGGGGAAGACTCAATTACCAAAGCACAGCAACAAAAACAGAAGGTGGTATCTGTATCAGCTCTCCAAGATTTTATGTTGTTAGTACTAAGAAATATTCTACTAGAAAGCATGGAAGGTGGATCAAACAAAAAAAGTAATTTAGAAGAGTTCAAGACAATATTAATAACCATAAGAGTTATCATTACCTATTAATTCTGATTTCACCAATTATCTCTTTTCTTCAATGCAAGGAAGTATTTTACACTAATTGTGTTTTTAATCCTAGGGTCTAGAGGAATATTTGACATATTATAGATTTATAAGAAGTAAATTTTCTCTTTAATTCACACAGCAACCTTGTGAAGAAGAAAGTATTTTATAGCACTTTTCAAATTACAATATCTAAGGTTGGAAAGGATAAGACACTTACCCAAATCATACAGAGAGAAAGTAGTGAAAGTTACATCAAAATCAAGTTGAGAAACAAAACTCTGACCAACATATCTGTCTCTATTTTTTTAATAGAAAATGAATATGATGAATGTACAGAGATAAATAATATGTGTGCAGTATCATGCAGAAGAACCCATACATTAAACAAGCAGACTTTATGACTCAGTTACTTACAGAGAGCATTTCCCATAATGCTCATTTACTACTTTCAGAGTGACATGCCGTATTAGTTGAGGTATACAGAATAGCAAAGCAGGTAAATGATTCAGAAGTCTGATTAGTTCTCATCAAGTGAGTCAGGAACTGAACTATAGTGTGACAGGAAGCAACTCCTGGCAGAGGATATAAGGTAGAGCAACTGGGGAAATGACAGTACATCTACACTGAGGAGCCTTTTGCCCAGAAGGAAAGGTTCCACACACAGGAAAATTATAATTTATTTCTTTATTTAAATGATGAGGGAAGAGACTAGAGGGATAGGTTATGTAGAAGTAAGACCAAGTAAGGGTTATCGGTCAGAGAACAGTGCTTTTGTCAGTTCACATAGGCAGAATCTGAGTATTGAACTTTGTGGCAGCACCCAAGTTAAGAAAAGAAAACAAATATTGAATTTATCTTCAATAAAATAAGAATTTACTCTTGATATCCATGAAGGGCACCTACGCTAGCCCCTGTAGAAAGCATAGATGATTAATTAAGTTGATAATGGTATATTTGGAAGGTAAGAGCCCAGGGAAGTGAAGGTAAGGGAAAAGAAATCAAAGTGAAACATGGAATATATAAAGCAATAAAATATGATATGTCTTTGTGCTGGCCAAAGCTTTGTGCACAACTGGAAATTGAAAGAAAAAAATCTCTCGGAAGCATGACTTGTCAGCATGTGGGTCTTTTCCAGAGTCTTGCAAAGACCTGTGACTCAGATGAGTCTACCAGATAAAGTAAAGAAAACCTGTATCTGCCCAACTCCTGATTATCATTTACTACTCATTCCCTAAATATCTGGGTTGCATCATCCAGCCCCTTTTTGGCTATGTGAGAATCTGAAAAGCAAAGTCATCATTGATGTGTTTATCCAAGACCAAGAGAAGACTGACAACCCAGTATAGTTAGTGTGTACAAAAGATGAATAAATGAAAAGACAAAGAGAATATAAAGAAGTGTATAGGGATTTTTGGCATACTGTAAAGGAAGATGAGTCAAAAGAAAGCATTGCTTCATGACTCTTTTATTTTGCCACCTCACGTAATGCTAAGAGTGAAAAAGAGATCTCAGAAAAGAAGGGGGTTGCCTTAAATTAATTTAGGACAAAATAGAGTGCTTGGCATAGAATAAAACTAAAAGTCCCATCTTAGTATAGGTATGGTAAGTCTAGGTGAGAGTTAGGTCAATACTTTTTATTCTATAAATTGGGACCCAAGGAGAAACTGGTAGATGAATGGGAGAAATTCAGGCAAAAATCAGTGGGTATTGTGGCAGATAGAAGCTAAGATGCCTTAGAAAATAGAGTCTTGTGAAGGTAAAGATAGGAAAAATGGCTGATGGATGAAGAATATCCATTGGTATGAGTAGAAGGGAGCATATATAATATGGTTTCTCAATGTAACATTTGATTTTTAATAATAATTACCACAACTGACTTTTATTCCTTGTTTATTTGCCAAGCTTTTTTGTTTCATTTTGTTTTTGAGACATAGTCCCCCTATGTAGCCCAGGCTGGACTTAAACTCATGATTTTCCTGCCTCTGCCTCCCGAGTGCTATGATAACAATCATATGCCACCATACCTGGCTCATATTCATATTTGTCAAGCTTAATAGAATCTTTATCTCTGACTCATTCTGCTCTCACAACAGTTTTTATGAGGTAGAAACTGATATTCCATTTTACAGATGACAAAACTGAGGCACAGAAAAGACAGTTAATTTGCTCAGGTTATATAGCTAAAGTAAGAATTGGGGTGAGGATTTTAAGCCAAGAGAGCAGCTCCAGAGTGTGCAAAAGGTGGATGCTGGCTGTCCCCAGGGTCATGATCACTCTAGTTTCATATTTCCTGAGGTGAACACGTTATGTTTTTCTCCAGGAAGTCCCCTAGTGATTGTACTGTTGTAGGAAGGCTCAGACAGAGAGACAGGACACCAAAGCTCTCCAGAAGCAAGTTTGTTAAGCAGGCCGGCAGTGACTCAGTGGATTCACTTCCAAAAGCTGAGCCCCAAGAGCAAAGGGGGCTTTTCTTACACACCATTTTGAGCAGGTTACAGATATGGGGGTACAGTTTGTCCCATACATGGTCACATACTATTTCATTGGCCATTTTAACCTCTGGGGCGAGGTGACTTTTCTCTGGTCTCATCCCAGATGTCCAGTATTTTTGTTTCACTGGTGCACTCATTGTCTTTCATTATCTCCCTTCCCCCTCCCTGCCTGCCACATTTCCCCCTCTGATACTCGGACCCACTTCTGGGTCAAAGAGCATCATCTTGATCTACGGGTTTATATTTCCACAGCATCATTATATAAACAGCTGTCTTTCTTTCTTTCTACAGTGGATTCCATAATGGTCCTGAAGGATGACAGCACCAGGGGAATTAGGCAGGGTAACATCAGGCATGCGCCTAAAACAGTCAAGACCCTGGGGTCTACTTCTGTTGGGGCATGGGCTTCCAGGAGCCATGGCAGCTGCTCCAGGTGCAGGGCACCCAAGTCTACCAGTAGTATGAGCCCTGAGGCTTGCTTGCTGGCACTGGGCTACCCAGAGCCACAGCAACTGCTGGAGGCACAGGGGAACCTGATTTCCAGGTGTGGGCTTCAGGAGAGTAGTGCAGTAGTACTGCAAGCATGGAGGGTACCAAGCCTTTGGGTATTGGGAGCCCTGGGGCCCGATTTCCTGCACAGGCTTCAGGGAACTCAATTTAGTGGCTCAGCTGCTAGCTTGGCTCAGGAGAACCAAATGTGAGCAGCTGGGGTTCCTGGGCCTGATCTCCTGCATGGGCTTCAGGGAGCGCAGTTCAGTGGCTCTGTTGCCCACTCGGGTTGGAAGAACCAAGCCTGTGAGTGGCCAGAATTCCCACCTCAACCTCTTCCATGGCCTTCAGGTAGCTCAGTTCTGTGGTGTTGCTTCTGCAGAAACCAAGCCTGCTGGCCTGCACCTTCTGGTGACTGTGGAGCAGCAGCAGCTGAAGGTCCTGCTTGCATAGGGGCACCAGTTTCCCTGGAGTTTCAGGCTGAAGATAGCAGGTCATGTGGTAGAGGGTAGCAGGGTGCTCTGAGTTCCTATGTGAGCCAAGAAGTAGGACTTACCGCCAAGGGAGTGCCAAGTGATGGAGCCTGGAGTCCTGCGGCAACTTCAGGGGCAGGGGATCTGGAGTGTTGAGTTGCGAGCTGTTCTTCCCATTCCTCCCTTGGTTAGTTGCTTCTCTGTTTGTGGATTTGGAGAGGGCTTTGCTTCTTGCTGGTTCTGGGATTCTGTGGGTGACTTTTGGGGTCCTCTGATCTTCATTTTTCAGGGTAGTTAGTCACTGCTGGGCTAAGCAATACTCTGCCATCTTGCCCCTCCTCTAGATGTTTTTTTAACAGCTGAATTTAATTAACATGCCATGTAGTTCAACATGAAAATTCCCCTGAGAATATACGATCATTAAAACAAATTGGATTGGGGGTGAGGATGTAGGTCATATTAGGATGCTTGCTTAGCTTGCACAAGGTCCTGGGTTTGATCTTCAGTATTGCCAAAAACATGGATTCCTATTTTATTGATTTAACCAGTTCTTAACTCTGTGAATTGAATTGTTGTGGAATGAGCTGGGAAGACAGGTTTCTAAATCTCGGCCTCATCGCCACTCAGCACATAGTAATGTGGCAGGAAGGCAGGGAGGGGGAAGGGAGATAATGAGAGATAATGAGTGCAACAGTGAAACAAAAATACCACATTTGAGGAATGACATCTGGGGTGAGACCAGAGAAGGGTCACCTCACCCCAGAGGTTAAAAGGACCAATGGAACAGTATGTGACCATGTATGAGACAACCTGTACCCCCCATTTCTGTAACCTGCATGAAATGGTATATAAGGAAAGCCCCTTTGGTTTCAGGACTCAGCCTTTGGATGTGAATCTGCTGAGTTGCTGCCAAGCTGCTTAATAACTTGCTTCCTGAAAGCTTTGGTGCCCTCTGTCTGTCTGTCTGAGCCATCCTGCAACATTCTGGGGGCTTGTGTGCCCTGGACCACCAAGCCAGCACTACAGAAGATACTTAAAGGACTTTTACATATAGAAGAAGAAACTAGAGTGAGACAGGAAGACTCAAAAAAGAATAAACCCTTTTGAGCAAGTAGACAAATAAACAAGGAATAGGTTAAACTAAACAAGAAGGGAACAAGAATGACTGGAAACAAGAAGTACCTCTCAATATTAAGATTAAATATAAATGGCCTCGATGCCCCATTCAAAAGACATAGAACAGCAAACTGAGTTAAAAAACAAGATCCAACCACCTTAAGTCTTATGAGAGACTCATCTCACTGAAAAAAATATACACTGGCTTAGAGTCAAAGACCAGAAAAAAGTTTTCCAAGCAAATGGACTCCATAAATAGGCTGGAGTAGCTATTCTCATATCTGACAAAGTAAACTTCAAACTAAAATAAATCAGAAGAGATAATGAAGGTCATTTCAAATTAATGAAAGGAACAATTCATCTAAAGGAAAAGTTGATCCTCAACATATTACACCAAACACAGGGCACCCATCTATATTTTAAAAAATTTTAAAAACTCAAATGGCCCTAGAATCACTGACAGACACTAACACAGTAATAGTGGGAGACCTGAATACCCCATTGTCACCAATAGATAGGTAATCCTGACAAAAGATCAACAAAGAAACGTCAGAGCTACTCCATACATTAGACCAAGTAGACATGGTTGATATCTACAGAGTATTCCACTCAACAACTAGGCAATACACATTCTTTTCTGCAGCTCATGGAACTTTCTCAAAAATAGATCTTATTTTAGGACACAAAGCAAGTCTCAAGAAAATCAACAATTATCCCCTGCATCATATCATACCACAACAGAATAAACAACAACAAAAGAAACCCAGAAAATATTCAAACACATGGAGACTGACCAACACACTGCTCAAAAACCAGTGGATGACTGAATAAAAAATAAAAATAAAAAAGTTCCTGGATTCCAATGAAAATGAAAATATAACCTATCAGAATCTGTGAGACACAGCAAAGGCCATGCTAAGAGGAAAGTTTATAGCTATAAAAACTTTAAAAAAAACAGAGATATTTCAAATAAATAATCTAATGATGCACCTTAAACTCCTAGAAAAACAAGAACAAATCAAACCCAAAACCAACAAATAGAGAGAAATAATAAAGACCAGGGCTGAGATAAATGAGATCAAAATCAGACAAACTATACAAAGAATCAATGAAACAAAAGTTGGGTTTTTTTGTTTTTGAAAAGATTAACAATATTGACAAACCCTTAGCCAACATGACAAAATAAAGAAGAGAGAAGACCAATGAATCAGAATAGAAGATCCAGACATAAACCCACCCATCTATAGCCAACTGATCTTTGACAAAGGCTCCCAAAACATGTAATGGAAAAAAGACAGCCTTTTCAACAAATGCTGCTGAGAAAACTGGATTTCCACATGTAGAAGACTGAAACGAGAGCTCTGTCTTTTACCTTGTACCAAAATCAACTCAAAGTGTATCAAAGACCTTGATATAAGGCCTGAAACCCTGAAACAACTCCAAGAAGCAGTAGGAAATAAACCGCTTCAAAGAAGCAGTAGGAACAAGTAGGTATAAGGAATGACTTCCTAAACAGAACTCAAAATGGCTCAGCAGCTAAGAGAAAGAATGAACAAATGGGACTGCATCAAACTAAGGAGCTTCTGCACAGCAAAGGAAACAGTCACCAGACTCATGTGATAGACCACAGAATGAGAAAAATATTTGCCAGCTACTCATCTGATAAGGGACTAATATCCAGAATCTACAGGGAATGCAAATTAGTACAACCACTATGGAAAACAGAATGGAGATTCCTCAAAAAACTAGAAATAGAACTGCCATTTGATTTGGTGATACCACTCCTGGGCGTCTACCCAAAAGAACATAAAACAGGATACAGTACAGACACCTGTACACAAAGTTCATTGCAGCACTATTCACAATAACTATAACTAACCTCTGGAAACAACCCAGATGCACTACAACTGATGAATGGATCATGAAATTGTGATACATATACACAATGGAGTATTAGCCACAAGGAATAAGGACGTGGGGTTTGAAGGTAAATGGATGCAATTGGAGAACATCATGCTAAGTGAAATTAGTCAGGATCAGAAAAACAAAAGAGGCATCTTTTCCCTCCTACAGGGAAGATAGATCCAAAGAAAAACATATATACAAAAACAAAATTGATCATATACAAACTCAAATGTAGAACATGTTTGTAACAGTGGAACTACTCTATGGAACTCGGGGAAAGAGGGAAAGGAAAAGAGAATGATAGAGCATCAGTGATATCACACACCATAAGATGGGAAGGTAGAGGATATAAGGATGTGTATTGAAAACTGTTGAAAAATGGTGGGGGGGGAGGTAAAGGGGTAAGGGAGAGTATTCAAAGAGATTGAACAGCCCAAAGTAAAGCACACCCACAGAAGGCATACGTTGAGCCAGCCCTTTGAATGTCAAGTTAAATATTAATAACCAAAATCAGGACTCAAAAATAGACGCAGTGTGTGCAGGGGGGGAGGGGTACTTGAGGGAGGGAAGAGACTGAATGAAGGAGATTAAGGTGACGATATATGGTTGGTGGACTTCAAATACCTTTATGAAATAGAACTAAAAAGCCTCTTGCAAATGCTTTAAGTGTGCTGGAGATGGAGCTGAGGGGGAGAGACAATGGGAGCAAAATAAATAAAGTACAATATAAGTCTAATCAGAATTGTCACTATGAATGCCCCCGGTATAATGAATAGATCCTAATAATAAAATTTATAATAATGAAAAAGTCTAGATTAATATTTAAAACTCACAAATGCTGAAAATAATGAGAAGTAAACGAACACCATAAAGATAGAAAAGCCTCCCCATAATTTAAACATTGTTATTATTTAAGAAAGTTGAGCTGGATGCAATGACTTCCAGTTTATAATCCTAGCTACTTGGGAGGCGGACACTGGGAGGATCACAGTTTGAGGCCAGTCTTGACAGGAAGACCCCATCTCAACCAATGGCTGGGCATAATGGTGTGCTGTCATCCCCCCTGTGTAGGGAAGCATAAATAGGAGGACTGTGATCCAGGCCAGTCCAGGCTTAAAGTGAGACCCTATCTAAAAAACAACCAGTATAAAGTGGCTGTCAGAGTGGCTTATGTGGTAGAACATCTGTAAGCATGGGCCCTGAGTTCAACCCCAGTACAGCCAAAAAAAGAAGAAATTTGAAGTAATTAACAACCAAGGGCAATGGATAACTTTATTATACAGCTACACTGAATCACCAGGGTAGGGATGTCATTTCAATATCTTCCTTCTCTAAGGGTTCACTACATCTAGGATTTTGCGATGAGAAGGCACCTTCATTCTTACTATGTGGAGATCATACTGTATAGTTTATGAATCTCTGTACCCTTGGTGGAAAGCCTTTATCCAGAAGGCTTGGGAATCTTGATAGAGCCAGAGACTATTCAATTTAAAAGTAGATACATCTGTGCTGTATTTAGGATTTTGATCTCTTCTAAATTCTATCCTGAGATCTTCTATTTTTAATATTTTTTGAATAAATTTAAAACAAGATAGGATGCTGTTTTACAGGGACCTTGATTTTGATAGCAATTAAATATAAATTTGGTTTCTCACTTTCCCAGTATTATTAGGAAGCTGCCTGCAATTTAAACTTCATCAAAGGTTGATGTGAATATTTTAACTTCAAAGCATTCATAATCACTTGTAAAAATCTTTATAGGACACTTTTTCTTTTACACTTTGAACAGAATGGGTTTTTTTTTCTTTTGAAGAAAATGATTTAAGAGAAAGTTAAATGTCTATTTCATGTTGAAAATAAAACCCACAAAGAATTCATAACCACCATAAAACTAAAGTTTAAATTGAAGAAATATAAAAGATGGATGAGAGAAAGTAAATTACAGTCATGTTTGGTTTTGATAACTTTTTAATTTTTTAACAGAGTAGCAACTAACAGAGACAACTTTTGGACAAAGTTATCTTTTAACCGTAACCTTTGAGATGTCCACAGAACTTTGACCAGCTATAAATGTTTGTTTAAATACCTTTTAGAATGACTTGCCCATCTGGAGCTGCAAATAAGCAAAATATTTGAAATAAGCCACCTTTTTTCTTAAATCAAATATCCTGATAAATGATAATAAAAAGCTTCAATTATACTTTTATAAAAAAAAAAACTATGGCTCTTTTACAGTTGGCACAAAAGTGGATCCATTTGGTAGCATAGTTTTTTCCTTAACCAACATCATTCCCACGTATTCTCTTGCTTCTTGCCCCCCCACCTTATTTTTTGGCAGTACTAGGAATTAAACTCAGGACCTCACACTTGATGAGCAGACACTCTTCCATTTGCATCACTGCTCCAGCCCTTTTTGCATGGGTGATTTTTGAGATAGTCTCACTTTTATCTCTGGACCAGCCTGGACTCCCAACTTCCCATTTGTGCTTTCCTGTGTAACTGGGATGACAGGAACACACCACCACATCCAGCTTTGGTTGAGATGGGGTCTCTCAAACATTTTTCCTGGGCTAGCCTCAAACCACAGTCCTCCCAAACTCCACCTCCCACATAGCTAGGATTACAAGCTGACCCACTGCACTAGCTCTTGCTTTAACTCATTTTGTTTTTGTCTTTTGTTCACACCCTTCTTGAGACTTCTTGAGACTTTCACAACTAAATTATATGACAAGCATTAGCTATTTCCCCTGTAATACATCCCAGTAAATTAAGAAAATGAGTAAGTAGTTCTATGAATGAATTAACTAAGCACATGTAAGGAGGGGAGAAGTTATAATTTACCACTCCATACCCTCAATACAGCTTTTGTCAAAAAAAGTCTTTGTGAAGCAAATTTTTAATATTTTAGCAAAGCAAACTGTCAATTTAAAAATCACTATTATTTCCTTTATTTAATCTTGAGGAAAATAGCTAGTTGAGACATCTACTTTATAGACTCCAATATTCATTGTGCATTTGCTATGTGGCCAAAATGGTTTATAAGTATATATGTATGTATGTAAACACAATTAGTCTTCATTTGAGCCTTCTGAGATAAGTACTATTACAAACCTTATTTTACTGGTAAGGATAACAAGCCACAGAAGGTTAAGTAAAATATCAAGATTTTCATAGCTTTTTAAGAAGTGGAAAAGGATTTGAATTCAGAATGTCTGGTTCAGGATCTCAGCTGTTGAATGCCACACTACATTGTTTCCTACCATTGTGTTCTCAGACAGAAACCATAAAGAAAAATTCACATTGGATATAAATGCTTCAGATATAGCCACCTGACTTCATAGAAGTTCTCTAGCCTTTGAAGGAAGCATTTTCTATTATGTTTTTTGTAGGCATGAAGCCTAGGTTAATAAAGATTGATGTTTAAGTAAATATTTTTGTCACTTTATATTTCCATATGAATATGAAGTAGGATCATCCCTGCTTGTATTTAAAAATAAATCTAGTTTATCCTCTATAAGTCTCTGTTTAAAAAAAAAAGAAATAGAAAAAATGATGATTTGCATCTGGAAGAGTTGTATATTCTCCAGGTGCTTTTTATAGTTAGGCTTCACACTAAGAAAACATTTGGCATGGAAACATCTGGAAAACAGATCAAGCAGGCAGCATTTTACACAAGGGAATCTACTTAACTCAGTTGCTCTTTTTAAAAACTGGGCCACCCTGTTCATGCCGACTGTATGCATTTAAAAGCATATAAGCTATAAAAATGTCTCATGCTCAAGAAACCAGCTTTTCAATATTTTCAATATTTTATCTGCTACACTCAACAACCAAAACCTTTCCTATTTCCTACTGTCAGCTCTGTTCTGAGGTAAAACATTGCTAGGAAAGCTCTTTCCCTTTTCTCTAAAAGAAGGAGTTCATGCCAGGGAGAACATGACACATGGAACAGAACAGGTTCAAAAAATAAAACTTCTTTGTAGGTATGCCTGGCATATAACTGAACAGTACATGGGAAGAGCTACAAGGTCAGGCCTGAAACAATGGCTTTTAATTGAGAGCTAGTGTAAGAAATGTCTATAGAGTAGCCGCATCTTCTGATTCATGCATGTGGGAGGTACCCAATAAAAGTGTGTTTTTAAAAGCTTCCAGGTGATTCTGTTGTAGACTCCTAGTAACAAAAGCATTTCTATAAATCACTGTTTCCGAAAATTGCTTAATGATATGTGGGCTGAGCTGCTTAACAAAAGTACAGATTGCCTTGACCTTCCCCTGGAGGATTTGAATTAAGTACATGGTAAAGGGGTGTTTTTTTCTCTTTAAACAAGCTTTAGAAACATTGCATTAAATTAATATTTTACAACAGTGCCCGGTAAAATACCTTGCAGAAAAATGTTCACATGGTCAACCTTTGCAAATAAGGACCATCTCCTGGGAGATTCCAAAACACAGATTAGCACAATAAAGGTTCCTGACAGTCTTGCTAATATCAAAGACTGCTATTAACATTACTGGATTTACTATGATATACATTTTCTCACGTAACGACTTCTTAATGTTCTGATGAATGTTATTAAATCCAAACTGTGGGAAATCATTCTACTTCATGAATTTATGTAATCCTACTTAACTAGAGCTATACACAACATGTTGAGAATCCAACTATGCAAAATAGAAGGGTTTCATTTGGAAAGAAAATTGAAATAAGAATGTAATAAGATTGATTTGGGGGGGAATTTAAACTACAAAAAGAAACTCCCTCCACTTGAATTTATCTCCCCTCTCTCCACAATCTGTGCATAACTCTATACATTGACTTTGCTAATAAAACAAGAGTAAACTTGACTTTCATTGAAATGAAATGATCCTGAAAGTGCATTTGTTCTCAGTGTCCCCACTGAGGAATAGGACATAGTATCACTATACAGAGTCAAACTCAATCAGGGATACATGTAGGAGTCAAGTTGTAACCATAGGTATATTAGTTGTGAGTCCATTTTGGAGAGAGCCAGAATAAAGTGGAGGAGATATGGGTGTGAACCCATCATAAGGATTGACAGAAGTCAAAATTTCCAACTTGGGTATATTAGGTGTGTAGAGATTGCCGGTTGCCTCAAAATAATTTTTCTCCTCTTCTTTCATGGTGCTTGAAGCCTTGGCCAGATGATCGACTCATGGAACAAATTCTACTTTTCCTTAATGTATTGGCCATAACGGCATTGCATAGTCTCCAATGACTTAAAAATGAATACTGTATGTGCAAGTTCCAGGCAAGGAGAAAGGAATATCCTTATCCTTACTTTTATTTTTCTTCCCAACAGGTCTTGGTCAGACAATTGTCTTGACCAAGAGTTGCCATCTTGGAAGAAAAAGTGAATTTAGGAATGGAGATTATACTTGATAGACTAAGAAGAGAAAGAGCCAGAGTGCCTGGTACTGTGGCAGTCAGATCATGTCTCTGACTACCTTCTTCCAAACTGTGTTGTGAGAGAGAAATAAATTTTTATCTTATTTAAGAAACAATTGTTTGTCTTCTTTTGTCACTTCCAACAAAATTTAATCTTTAAAAAAAACTCAATCTGTGTGTTAATTTGAAAATTTCCAAGTCAATTTTAATTTTTAAAGATTATTTACACTGTTTCTTGCTTTCAGTGAATAGCACTAATTAAAACTTGATTTGCTTCTATAATTCTGTCTACATTTAAATGTGCTTTCATATATTTTTATGTTCACTGATAGCAAAGTTTCAGGAAAACACAAAATGTCAACCTGAAGAGCCATCTAAAATAAGATTCATTAAGAACCTTAAATTCATGAAAAAAACTTTGAACATGATTTCTACTTTGTGTATATTTTCTAATTGATAAGGAAGATCAAAATAAGGGTATTTTTTCAATACCCTTATACATGGAAATACTATATAGCAAAAATAAGACATCAAAATCATATTTAACAACCATATAGCCTCAAAGAAACCATCATGGACAATACAGTGTTATAAACACTAGCAAAGATTGAATTAAACACATATCAGTAAATATATTAGCAAGAGGCATATAACTAATATGTCCCATGTACAAACATTCAATCTTGTCTACAAACACAGACTCTAATACCATTCACTTATGCTTAATTTCTGTTGCTTATTCTTTTCTTTTCCTTTATTGATGATATAGATGTTTGAAATCAGAGCCCTGAGCTTGTTAGTCAGCCATGTGAGACACTCCCGTTCCCTTTTTGTTCAGTAATATTTCAAACTGAGTCTCACATTTATGCCCAGGCTGGCCTGTATCATGATCCCCCTTTTATGCTTTTTGAATAAGTAAGATCACAGGCAGGACCATGCCCAGCTTTTACTGGTTGAGATGGGATTTCCCTGTTTCCCCAAGTGGACTTCAAACTAAAATCTATCTTATCTCTGCCTTCACCGTAGTTAGACATAGCTAGGATTACAGATATGAACCTCTGCACCCTAACTGTTGCTCATTCTTTATTACATATATCATATGCTATATCAAAGATTCTACCAATTACATGTAGACTAATGGTAGCATACTAGAATTCTTGGGAATCATGTTTTCCATGAACAAATTTACTTAAGACATGTATATATAATTTTTATTGTATATAAATGAAGTTTATCTAAGACCTTATATATCTTTAAATATTTATATAATGTATAAACTGGAAAAACTATTCATCTTACAACCTTCTCTTCTCTTGGAAATGCTTCCTCCTCTGTCCCCCATGTTCTGTGCCATGTTTTTTTTATGACTCTGCATCCCTAAGCGTAACCAGTTAAAGGGTGCTCATGACAGGCCAATCAGATGGACTTCCAATGATTTTTCAATTTGTAAATCTGAATATCCATCAGTCATTTTTCATTGGCAGTATGCTAACTGCCAATAGTCATATCACCTCCAAGTGGTGAGGGTCAGTTTGTAGTAGAAAGGAAGAATGGTAAATAGACCAGGAAAAGTATAGTCAAGAGGGAAAAAAATTCTGCATCAATCAGTTCCTGACTCCAAATCTTCCTGAGACTCCAGATCACTGCCCTTCCCTGTACTCATCAATTCAGATTTTTCCAAGAATCAACAGACTAATCCATATCTCCCTGTGCTGAAGCTCCATTGACTCAGGCTTGAGTCTTTCCACTCAGGTTACCTTATGGTCTAGTAAAAAAATTTTAAAACCCACATTATGATTGTTTAAAAAGAACACAAAAATTTATTTTTATAATATGACAACCAGGAATGGGCACAGAGCCTGGCTTATCACAGTTATTTGAGAATTCAAGCCAATTGTACAGCCAGAGTTCATGACTGAGGGAAGACAATGAACTTCACAGGGTCTGACTGTAGCAATTAAGTGACTTTAACACAAGGCTGAAAGTGACATACATCATTTCTATTTCCAACTTTTTATCCTGTACTGGTGGTATGACCCCTACCAACAAGAAGATCAGGGAGCATAATCTGATTATATATGTGGAAACAGGCAGAATAGGGATGATACCTGGCACCAGAGTCGTACTTAATGTACAAGTAAAGATTTTCCTTTGCCAATGCAAACCAAGGGTAGCTTTATAAAGATCCAAGCCATCTCACCTTCTATAAACTTGTATATGTAAATGTTGGAAATTTACATTCTTTGGGAATAAGGAGAGAAAATTGAGAGGTGGACACTGGGGCATGGTTGAAGGCCAGAGTGAGTGAAAGTTAGCAATAACCCATCTCAACCAACAAACCAGATGTGGTGGTTCTTGCTGGTAATCTTAGCTACATGAAAGGAATAGGTAGGAGAATGACACTCTAAGGCCTGTCTTGGGGAAAAGTATGAAATGCTCTCTGTAAAATAAAGCAAAAAAGGGGCTGGGGGCATGGCTCAAGTAGTAGAGCACCTGCCTAGTAAGAAAAAGGTTGTGAATTCAAACCCCAATACTGCCAAAAGAAAAAAACAAAGGTGAAAAGAAACTATTTAAAAGCATAATTTATCTGTGGGGAAGAAAGGCATGAATGTATCAAAGAAAATAGATTTACAGTATTGACCTTTTGGATGGTCCAAGAAGATACTTTCTATATCTGGAAATCTGGGGATTTTGCTAAATTGATTCCATAGTTGAGCACAGAGGTATTAATAAAACAGCAAAATCAGTAGAATTAATTGTAAAGCCTGATTTCTTCATACAGTAAGTAGTATAATTTTGGAGAAATTTGAATTGATGACTTTTATTGGTTTCTGGACAATATCAATGATATGTTAATAAAAGATCTTTAGAGGTAAAATTGCTAAGTGGCAGATTGTACTATCTGTTTGTAGTTCTTCCTTCCTTCCCTAATCTTATTCTGGTACCTGTGGGTGAAAAAACATTCTGCTCTGTTACCTTTGAGTTTGGTCATATGACAAGTGACCTTGTGTTGGTTCCATTCAAAGCCAATATTAAGTAGCACATATCTCCTGGGATCACTCTTGTGCACACCTCCAAAATAAGGCAGCGCAAATAGAGGCTACTGTTTGCCCAGGTTGGACAAACTGGACTGGACTGGACTGTGATCCTCCTATATTATACTTTCCAAAGTAGCTGTGTGTACCCAGCTTTTTCTCTTGAGATGGAATCTCACTCACATTTTTGCCCAGATAAGCCTGAAAACATGATCCTACTAATCTCAGCCTCCCTGGTAGCTGAGAACTCAGAGATGTACCACTGTGCCTAGAAATTGGTTGAGATGGGGTTTTGCAAACTCTTTTTTTGTTTTCATAATCTGGGCTGGACTCAAACTGAGATCCTCCTGATCTCAGTCTCCCAGGTAGTTAGAATTATAAGCTTGAGCCACTGTGCCCAGCTAAAAATTGAGCCATTCTGCCCAGCTTAAAATTCAGACTTCTTTTTCTTTGAAATGGAAATAATTTAAAACTACAGTCTATGGTTGCCTGAAAATGGAATGAAGTAATGTACACAAAATCATCAATCACAATTAATGGCAGGTAGAAAAACTTCAAAAACTCTTAATTCCTTTTTATCATGGGAAAGCCAAAGTGAGATGCAGAGCAAGTGCCAGTGACTGGTGATAAAGTGGGGGTACAGATACAGCAGAGTGAGGTCCTACCTGTTCTTGAGCTGATATGCTATTAAACACATGTGATTTTTCTCCTGGCAATTATATGTTTCTTGTGCCGTGAACACATTCTCCATTCAGTTACAGTAACTTTATTAGTCTATGGTTTTCTTTTCTTTTTTTAATCTAAGTTTTGGACTGCCCAGCTTTGTTTGCTTAACGGGTTTCCTGTTTTTCCCCTCAGAGCCTGATGATATTTATATAGCATATGTTCAAATTTGCTTTCTTTCCCAGTGATGGTCTGCATTTTACCTATGCCATCATGAATTTCCTCCAAAGCAGTGGAGGATTACAACTTTATGACACATGTGTAATAGTGGCCTACAACTTTATCATCTTCATTGATGAGTAAGAAGAGCCAAAGTCTGTTTTTATTTTATCATTTTAACATTTACTCACATGTGTATATATACATGTTTGGGCCACCGTCTCTACCTTCCCTACTCCCCTGCTTCCAAGCAAAATCTGTTCTGCCCTTTGATTTTGTTGAAGAAAAAACATAAGAGATAATAAGAAAGACATACCATTTTTGCTAGCTTGAGATAAAGATAGCTATACAGAGAGATTCCTAGCATTGTTTCCATGCACATGTGTGTTGCAATCCACATTGGTTCACTCTACCAGACCTCTTCTCTACTTTCTGGACCCTTTTCCATAGTGGCTTCTGCCAGTTTAAGTTTACTATATTTCCTCATCTACAGTGAGCTTATCAACCACATTCTAGGTTTCCTTACCTTTCCCTATTCCTCCCATGCGTGTTTTCCCCTTAGTGTGTGACCCATGTCCACTAATATTACTGCATTTGTTTTTGGTCTATAATCTGCACATGAGGGAGAACATTCGATGTTTGCCCTCTGAGTCTGACTAACTTTCGCTTAAGATGATGTTCTGCAGTTCCATCCATTTACTTGTGAATGACATTTCATTCTTCTTTTGGCTGAATAAAATTCCATTGTGTATAAATACCACATTTTCTTAATCCGTTTGTCAGTAGTGGGCCAGAGGTTGGCTATTGTAAATAGTGCTGCAATTAACATGGCTGTGCAGGTGCCTACAGAGTAACCTGAGTCACCTAGGCATGGTGTTGCTGATCATATGGCAGATCTTATGTTGAGTTTTTTAAGAAGCCTCCATAGTGTTTTCCAGAGTGGTTGTACTAGCTTACATTCCCACCAGCAGTGTATGAGGGTTCCTTTTTCCCTGCATCTTCACCATTTGTTGATGGTGGTGTTTTTAATGACAGCTATTCTAACAGGAATGAGGTGGAATCTTAATGTGGTTTTGATTTGCATTTCCTTTGTGGCCAGGGATGGTGAGCAGTTTTTCATGTCTTTTAATTCTATCGAATCATGTTTTTTAGAGGTATATTGGATTATTCTGAATAGTCAATGTCTCCAATAATTACTAACCACCAAATCATTTCATTCTTAATAAATAAACTGAAATCCAAAAAATTTATGGGACTTATAAAATATCAGTTATATAGGTGCCTTGTCTCATCCCTCTATGACTGTGTAAGTGTCAAAATATGATAAGGACAGAAAAAAAAGCATCCTAATGCCCATGGCTCTGAACCTTAATAAATGCTCAGTATCTTAGGTTGATGCATCCTGAAACATTTCTACTTGGGTTTTTTAAAAGGTGATTTCTTTGGATAACATAAATGGCTTTGTTTTTAAAAAGTATAATGTAGGGAGAGACAGGATTGAAACCACGAGATGTGAGCCCTTTTCACAGCACAGTTTTAACCTGTTTCTAGGCTGAAACAGCTGTTTATTCTCCCTAACAAGTCCTGTCAGCAGAGTCTGCCAGAGAGAGCTTGCACACATGTCTTTGGGTGCTCCTTTCCAATTGCCAAAGAATCTCTTCTGAGCCTGTAAACAAACTCATTAATAGTGTAGAAAAGGACATGGTTCCAAATTCAAAGCTCAATTAAGACACTTTGCAAGTAACATTTTAAAAAATAGAAAGTAGTTTTTTCTAAAAATAGAACTAGTTTTTTATAATATTAAGTACTGAGTCCAGTGCTTTTAGAAATAATTGTAGAAATAATTCAACAAACCCAGAAATCAGTACAGGAAAAACTGCAAAGGAGTCCTTGGGTGAATAAGAAGAGCAGAGACCAACAGAAAAGTAGGATGAAAACAATTTGCTGCTCCAAAGCAAGCTCTAAACATTTGTCCAAATGCAGCCAGGTAATGCAGAGGCACAGCTCATGGAAACTTTGAACATATTTTTGCTGAATTTTGCTTTAGTTTCTTTATGTAATAGTGTTCCTAAAATGACAGAGCACATGTGTTCTGATAGATGTTGTTACAGAATGTTACAGTTGTGAATTTCTAAATCTTCCTATGCCAAGAGGTAAAGAGAACGAACATGTTAACTTGGAGCAGTTGCTTGTTTGTTTGTTTATTGAAGACTCATTCATTCATTCTATTGGTTGAAACAATATGAGATGAGTACTTCTGTCCTGGGAGATGGTTACAATAAAACTGTTTTACCTTAACAGGACAGTTATATATTTTACCACTGATACACAAGACTCTATGCTACTGAAAAGAAAGCCAGACACAGTGGCACAAGCCTGCATCCCTCTCACATGGGAAGCTGAGGTGGGATGATTGCTAATTCAAGGCCACCCTGGGCTACACAGCAAGTTGGAAACAAGAAAGAGTTACATAGTGAGACTCTGTCTCAAAAATAAATAAATAAAATAAATTTAAAATAAAGGAAAAGAAAAGAAAGATGGTAAACAAAATTGCAAAAAGGATAAAGAAGGAATATTTAAATAAAAGTAAAACATCAAAACTTTGTTTTGAGGAGTTAGAGTGTCTAACATTTTTCTGATGGCTTAAGATGGGTGTTGAATAGGGTTATATGACAGAAAAAGGAAGCAAGGATACCCCAAAAGATAAGTTGATGAGGAGTTTCAAACCCTAGGTTTATAAATACTGAAGTCTAAACAGTCATGAGGGCAGACAAATAATGATCACACATGTGTTACATCGGAACAGCTTAACAGCCCTGGTCATCATGACACCGACACCGTGAGCTACCTGAGGGAAAAGGCAGGGTGTAGCTGTAAATAAAGAGCCAGGACTCTGTGGTCTCTGTAGGTGGAATGAATGGAGGAAGGCCCCACCCCTTTCCTTCAGGGCCCAGAGAGAATATACAAGGCCAAGGAGCAGAATGGTGACAACACGATCATCCCAGCAGTTCTTTCAGCAGAATTGGACCATATTTCACTTGATGATGAATGCAGGCTGTCCACTATTTCCTCTGTGAAATGCTCAGAGCCAGGTCTGACACTGTGATGGTGAATTTTATGTGTCACCTTGATTAGGCCGAGGGGAAACTGATACCTGGCAAAGCATTATTTCTGAGTGTATCTGTGAAGTGTTTCTGGAAGATACAAGCATTTGAATCAGTACAGTGAATGAAGAAAACTCACTTTCACTAATCTGGACAGGCATCATTCAAACTACTGAGGATTTACATAGAGTACAAAAAGAGCAAGTGAAATTTTTGTCTCTCCAGCTAAAACATGCATCTTCTTCCTTTGGAACTCAGGAACTCCACAGACCTGGGAGCCCTGGACTACATCATTGGCTCTCCTGGTTCTTAGGCCTCTAGACTTGTGCTGATTTACACCCCCACCATTCCTGGTTCTCCAAATGGCAGATAGTGTATAATGGGATATCTTGTCTTCCATAATTGTGTGAACCAGTTTCCATGAAAATCACTTAAGTATTTATCTTTACATATATGTTTATAAATATTGGTTTTGTTTCACTAGAGAACCTTTAATTGGCAGAGAAGTTGGATTCAACAAGTATTAAGTGGATAAATATAAAGGTCAAATAAGAAGACCTCATCACAAGATGTGACTCATATGCACAGGCAAACCTCAGGCTGTTCTCCTGGGCTTGATATTCCTGTGGCAATGGCAATTATGATGGCACTATAAGCACAGGATCATTTTGGATTGACCAGACAACTACTTCCCACATCATTGGGAATACACCAGGGTGTGGCTGATTCTGAAAAAACCAATTTCCTGCAGTACTACTGGCCTCATCTGGTTTCCAAGTTAAGTTCTGGCTCCATTTTTGAGGTTGAGTGAGGAATGTGTAATGATGTGGGTAAATATCTTACAGATTTGAGATCATTATAAAATGGCTGACCTACCACAGGAAGGAAGGATTAAGAAGTGGTAAATTAGCTCTGATTTGCATAATTAAAGAAATGGACCTTATTTTCTATGAGCTGGAAAATTGGGTCATAAAAATGCATATAAAATAAAGATGAAAGCACTTCCATATGGATGGAAAGATACGTAAAAAGTAAAACATAAGTGGAGGTAGTTTAAGTAATTTAGGAGAATCCCATAAAAATGTGAGAATCTTTTAGTCTTCTAATGATGACTACCTGTCAAGCAGTCAATTCTATTTTCTCAGAATTAGTATTGTACAACAAGTTTGAATCATCTGGGGTAGAGGAAGTACAGATATTAAAAGTGCCTTTGTAATCACAGATCCAGGGAGGCAAACTTTTTATTATAATAGACCAGACTGATAAAACAGAATATTACAACTATTTGCTGATTCTTTTCAACAAACATTTATTGGACTTCTACTATGTTTGAGTTACTATGCTTTTGATTGGAAAGAAAAAGAATACATTGTTCCTTTTAAGAATCCAACTATTTTAAAATGAACAATACAAAACACAAAGTTTTAATACTATATTAAGTGTGATCATGAAGTTATATACTGAAGAGGAAGTACTTAATGCTCTCAAAGAGCTTCAGAGAAAAGTTAGCATAAACTTAGACTATTTGGATGAGTTACTATTTACTAAGAAGTTTCCATGAGCACTTGTGGTGGAGCCAAAGTCATGAGGAAAGGTATTGACAAATAGAAAGCATATTGAAAATGAGAAAATTGCTACTGCATGTATGAATTTTATGTCAATGCATTTGGACTATCTTCTATAGCTAATGATGACAACAATAGTAGTAAAAAATGATGATAGTAGCAAGCATTTATTGAACATTAAATTGATCTATTGACAAAAAACAATTTCCGGAAACTTATTTTGTTGCATCATCAGTTTTCTGAAACTCTGATTACTAATTTATTAAAAATAGCTTTAAGTCCTTTAATAGTAATGTTCTATTTCAGACATTGATACTGAACGTGTTTGATATTCATCAGTGCATGAAGGATAATGTAAAGTATACTAATTTTTTAAAACCTTTTTGTGACTTGTCACTCTCTTAATGCTTGTCTTTTAGCATTAGGGTTTTGAACTGATACTTTATATCTTTAAACACTAGGTTTAGGGTTTTGAACTGATACTTTATATCTCATCAATTTCATAATTATGATTAAAAATATCATTTTTGTAGCTAGGCACAGTGGCTCACCCCTGTGATTCTAGCCAATCAACAGATTGGGAAGATTGTGGTTCAAGGCCAGCCCGAGCAAAAAGTTCTTGAGACCCCATTTCAACCAATAAAAAGTTGGGTGGGTGTGGTGACCTCTGCCTGTCACCCCAGGTATAAGGGTAATGTGAATAGGAGGATAACATTCCAAATTTACCCCCACATAACTGAGAGATACTAACCACCAAAAATAAATC
This sequence comes from Castor canadensis, assembly GCF_047511655.1. Classification (NCBI taxonomy): domain Eukaryota; kingdom Metazoa; phylum Chordata; class Mammalia; order Rodentia; family Castoridae; genus Castor; species Castor canadensis. Next base: position 128,694,459 of record NC_133393.1, on the reverse strand, counting down.
ATATTTGAGGTTGTTGTTTACAATATGTGAAAAATCATTCACCTATTTTGTCTCAGCTATAAACCAACCACTCTATATTGTGCTGTGTGATGTAAATGTCTAGACAGCAAAATGCCTTTCTCCTCCAGAAGTGGCTTCCCAGTAATGTGTACTGGAGGGAGAATGTAAGTCTAGAGAAGAGAGGAATGTTCCCTCCTGTTTTCTTACTGCTATCTCGAGTCTTCTCTCTGTCCTTTCCATGTTTCCTTCTTCACCCTAGTCCCTCCTGGGAGTAGCAGTTGAATCCAGTTTGGTGTTTTCCCAGCACCAATCAGAAGTAGATAGTTCACCATTACAACCCCACTTCCTTCTAGAAGCATTGCTTTGAGAGTGGTTTGTAAACTTATTTGGTTATGGATCCTTTACGGGAACACTTTGTTCAAAGTATGTTCTGTGAAATGTATTTGCACTCAACAACATAACCAATGTATGTTTGATAATGCTGTGACATATACTTAGTGCTTATTATGTACCAGAATTGTTCTAATATACAAATGTTCCCAAATGCACTTTGAAACAGATAGGTATCCATTTTGTACATGAAAATTTAAGGCAAGTGGTTATATGACTTGCCTACTAAGCAGCAACACTAGTATTTAAATTCAGAATTTAAACACAACCACTGCACTATATGGTCTCTGATTAATGTAGAGGATTCAGCAGAGTCAACAATAACATAGGCAGGCCAGGGATGGTGGTTCACATCTATAATATCAGCTACTTAGGAGGCAGAGATCAGGAGAATATTGGTTTGAGGCTAGCCCAGGCAAAAAATCAACAAGTTCCCCATCTCAATCAATAATCCAAGCTTGGTGGTACATGTCTGTGGTTCCAGTTATGAGGGAGACCATAGGTATCAGGATCACCATCCATGTCTACCCTTGACAAGATGTAAGGCTTAACCTAAAAAAAACAGCTAAAGAAAAAAAAGGCTGGAAAAAGCATGAGGCTTAAGTGGTGGAAAAAGCATGAGGTCTGCTTGCAAACCCTAGTACTATACAAAAAGAAAATTACAATAAGCAAATATATCAGTAATTGTCATTTGGCAATAACTTAGAAGGAACTATATGTATAATTGTGATCCTGTCGATTAAGTTAGTAATAAGAATAGAATAAAGAATATAAACTAAAGTAACCAACAGACACTAAGGAAGACATGGTAATCTATTACACATGGACAGCAGACAAGAGAGAAAGACAATAGCTGTAAAATTGACTGTCTACTGCTAATGCAAACACCAAAATCTTGGCGCTTATTTAACTGTCAGAGCTACATGATTCTTGGGGGCTTCCTAGTAGTACAGACTGGCTTTCTTTATGTGCTTGTATTCACCTAGCAAACTTTCTCATGTGACTGGGGTCTTAGAGGTCCAGCAACACTGCTACAATGATAAATAAAATAAATAAAATAAATAAAATCTCTATTTCGAAAAAGTGATGACTTAAGATATCAAAGGCAAGATGAAGGGGCAAACTTGAGAGGTAAAATAAGTGAAAAAACTTCTGCTGATTGGAACATATAAAAATAGAAATTAAGTAGAGCTATCTTGTATGTAATAAAATATGGGTCTAAATGTTAAGAGAAAAGCGACAGCAAGAATTGGGAACACAGAAGTTAATAACAAAGGTCAAAGGTTTGTGTAGTATCACTCATGTAGAGAAGAAAGTAGGACCATTCTGAGACTGGTCAATAACTTTATTATATTCTACATAATGGCTGTCATTGAAAGGATTACTTAATATACTTCAGATTGGGTAATTATGATTGTTGTCACACAATCTTTCTGAAAAATTAGATATATTTGATTCATATCTTTCAAAGAAAAAAGCTAATTTCTTCTGCAGAAGAAGAAAATAAAGAGTCAGAGAAGCAGAGATGAAATGACCTTCAATTATAGAAAGCTGTTTTACAAAAGCCCATACAAGTGATGGAAGGCAGCAAGTTTCCCTTTGCTTAGAAATATCCTCTGAACCCTGAGGACAAGATAGTGATGTCTAAGTGATGGAGGACAATCCTTTTGAGCATTTTGTGAATGGCAGGTCAGGGATTCAATGGGATTAATGCATTGGGTAACTCCTTTTGCTCTGCACTAATGACGTCATTCCACAAGTCTAGTTTAATCAATGACCTTAAGGAATGTGTCCGTCATTGCTTTCATGTAATAAATATATTTAAAGCACAATTTTAATGAAGTTTCTTGAGTTTCCTAATTTAAAATTGAAGCATATCACTTAATTTAATCAAAAGCGTAAAATATGCCTGGTGTGGTTGTACGTGTCTACAATCCCAGCAATTTGGGATCTTGGGAGACCGAGGCAAGCAGATAGCTTGAGCCCAGGAGTTCAAAGCCAATCTGGTCAACACCACAAGACCCTGACTTGAGAACAAAACACCATAATTGTGAATACATATTTTAGTGCTACAGAACCATTTTAAACAATATTAACATTTTAAACATTACTGTCTCAAATGTGTTTAACTTTTACTTTCTTTTGAAGTAATTACTCTATATACATACCAAAAAATGTAGTTTTTGCAATAGGAAAAATAGTCAAGACCTTTTCTCTTTTAATTTAATTTTTTGATATTTGGCCATCTACATGAATCGTATTATGGAAGCATCTATTTGTTTTTTAGAAGCACAGTAGTGCAACATAAATTAAAAAGAAAAAAAAAAAACATAGGGAATTAAATTCTCATTTTAGCATCTAGAGTAAAAGTCCTTCAGCCCATATCAAAATAATTATAAAAATCAGGCTCTGTTGAGAAAAGATTATAAATTATTTCAATTGTTTTTAACATATCAAGATTCAAGTTCTCCTATATCATAGATTTTACTATCTGTAGATTAATGATTAGATGAAAGCTGAGGCACTATGGAGAGACAGGCTGGTGATGAAAGCACATTTCTTCAAGCTTAGAGCATTGTGAGAACAACAAATCAAGCAGTGACACAGGAATTAGAAAGGACTCTGTGCCCTCACCTTCCTAAGCATGTTAGATAGATTGATGGAAAACCTAGAGCAAAAAGACAGGTCTGCAAGTAAACTACCAAGTATGGTGGTTCAGCCCAAACCTGGGGGTGATGACCTATCATAGTCAACAGAAGAGTTTATTTGATGAGTATGAAGCCTAACTCTTAGATCTCCCTGACCTGTGTGTAGCATAGATGTGTTAAGCTTCAGCAACCCTTCAGGAGGTCTGAAAGGATCAGGGGATCAGGACACAAAGGAACATTGTGCCAGAGACAAAGGAGGAAACCAGAGACACCAGGGATAAGATCTAGTGTGATGTCTGGAATAATCAGACCAAACCATTTGTAATGATCATAAGTCATGCTAGGTTGATTCACTACAGGGAACAACAAAATCCAGGAAACATGGACCTGTATTAGTTTCCTATTCCTGCTCTAACAACCTACTGGAAACTTAATGGCTTGAAACAAGCTAAATTGATTATCTTATAATTCTTGGGGTCAGACATCTAAAGTAAGTCTCAGTGAGCTAAAATCAAGTCAATAGAAGCTCTGCATTCCTTTGGAAACTTTAAATTAAAATCCATTTTTAAAATTATTACACCTTCTAGAAACTATCTGAATTCTTTGGCTTGTAGTTTTCTTTTCTACCTCCAATGTCAATGACAGTGGGTAGAGCTTTTCTCACCTCACATCACTGTAACACTAACTCCACCTTTTCTTTTCTTTTTATTTTATTGGTTTTACATTTATTTACATTTGTATACACTGTTTGGGCCACCTCCCAACCCAACCCTCTTTCTGGGCAGAACCTGTTCCACTCTCTTGTTCTCCAATTTTGTTGAAAACATAAGAGGTAATAAGAAAGACATAGCGTTTTTGCTAGTTTGAGATAAAGACAGCTATATAGAGAGATTCCTAGCATTGCTTCCATGCTCTTGTGTATTGCAAAGCACATTGGTTCATCTCTGCCAGACCTCTTCACTACTTCCTAGTTCTCTTCCCAGAGTGGCTTCTGCCAGTTTAAGGTTACTATGTTTGCTTCTATACAGTGAGCACATCAACCATATTCAAGTTTGAGGTTTCCTTCCCTTTCTATATTCCTCCTGTGCACGCTTTTCCCTTAGTGTGTGACCCTTGTTCAATAATATTACTGCATTTGTTTTGGATCTATAATCCTCATATGAGGGAGAACATACAATTTTTGGCCTTCTGAGCCTGCCTAACTTCACTTAAAATGATGTTCTCCAGTTCCATCCATTTACTTGTGAATGACAAATTTTCATTCTCCTTTGTAGCTGAGTAAAATTCCATTGTGTACAAATACTACATTTTCTTAATCCATTCATCAGTCATAGGGCATCTTGGCTGTTTCCATAACTTAGCTATTGTGAATAGTGCTACAATAAACATGGGTGTGCAGGTGCCTTTGTAATAGCTTGAGTCACATTCCTTCGGGTATATACCTAGGAGTGGTATTGCTAGATTATATAGCCATCTTTTCTCTTCAATTTACAAGGAGCCTTGTGGTTACATTGGGCAACTGCAATAATCCTGAATGAACTCTCCATTTCAAGGTCAGGGATAAGTGAGTTTACATCTTCAACACAAATTCTCCCTTGCATTGTAACCCACCATATTCAAAGGCTCTGAGGTTTAGGCTGTAGAATCTTTGCCTACCATATAGCTGATGCATTTAATCCTCTTTTTTTTTAAAAAAAAAAATTATTTTTATTGTTATTATGCTGGGGTTACATTGTGACATTTACAAAAGTGCTTACAATATATCATAGTTGAATTCATCCCTTCCATCATTTTCCTTTTCCCCCCACCCCCGTTCCTGGGTTAGTTTCAACAAGTCTCATTTTTCCATTTACACACATGTGTACACAGTATTTCCACCTTTTCTCCTCTTTAAAACAACTTACATATCTATCTGCACACCACCTTGGAACAGTGCAGGGAAAAGAGGAGGTAATATAAAAGACAGACATTCTCAGAAAGAGAATGAGTCTTGCCAGAGACCATTTAAGCCTTAAGAGGCAGAAGCTCCATTAACTGCCTTGTTTAGAATAGAAATCCTCTTTGCTCCCCACTGCAGCCGCCTCCACTTTCCAATTACTTTCCAACAAGAGAGAGGCTCTCCAGGAAGCTTAAATCAGGTACTAAAACAAAAAGGCTTTATTTTCTTTGCACATCTGAAACACATGTGAGTTAAATTTTTTGAATCTGACAATTGGTGATCATAACAATGACCCTTATTAATGAAATTTCAAAATGTAACTTACATGACACCACACAGTCTCTAAAAAGAAATTTAAGCCTAGTTGTTTGGCAGCTGACTCACACATGTTAATAGACTTGTTCCTAAAACTAAATAACAGAGCAATCTGGAGGAGTCCTGAGTCAGGAAAAGAACCCTAATTCCTGGCCTCTAAGAGCTCACTGTTCTATATTGAGCTAGAATTTAAATAAATTAATTTTCTAAAAATGTTATTATACTACATTTTAAAGTAAGTATTCCTCTTAAATGTTCAGGATATTTATCATTTTATTTACCCGAACTGCAAAATACAGAAGGAAAATTGGATGTTAATTTAATACATAACACACTGCCTAGACCCTCCACCAAAACCTCTGTAGGAATCTGTTAAGCAAAGCGATTTAAGAGGTAAGTACATTATGAGACAGTGACAGAAGAAAAGACAGCATTTAAAGGGAAAAAGTGAACTTTAAAGGTGTTGACAGTATTATGAAGAGGCAGTGGGTGGGAAGTAAAAAGCATTTCAGAAAAGTAACTGGAGAGAAAATTTCAAAGTACTAAATCCAAAGAGTGGCAGTGGACTGTGAAATTAAGGAGAAATTTTCCAGAAGTACAAAAAAAAAAAAAAATCAAAGTGGTAGTAATGGCAGCTCATTATTACCCAGGTAAGTACATTAAGTTGATGGAAAGCTACCTGCAGAAAATCCCTGACGCCATTCAGGAGAGCAGAGACACACTATTCTTTAATTGGCAAATCAATGACAAGGAAGAAAACAGTGCCATGCATTTTTTATCACTGTATGTGAACTTTTACTCAAGAGTGACAATATGTAATCAAGGGATATAAAATACTCCTTAAGATTCTTTAAGACCACAAAGGCAAATAAGCCCTAGAGGAAATATATTAAAAATCAGAATGGCACAATTAATCACTCTTAAACCAAAATAGAATCATTCTAGACTATGTGATGAGAGAAGAATAGCATATTCTACAGACTATGAAACAAAGAAAAAAATTATTCAACGAATGTTTTCTGAAGTCAGTCTTACCAATTAGTAATATTCTGCAATACTCTAGAAGTTACTCTGTTTCTGTGGTTTTCCTTTTTCCCCTGGTATTTAATTAAGCTGGCCATACTCTGGAGGTCAGCTGATTTGCCCAAGACCTCATGTGAAAGTCATTGCAGAAAACACCATCCAGTCTTAATTTAGTTGTTTTCTGCAAAAATATGGTTTATGCATCCTTCAGAATCCTCCATATGTTGGGTGCTCATACAGAACCACCTTTTACTTACAGTTGAGGTTTAAAAATTTTATTCACATATCACTATACTTATTTTGTTCTAGGTTTTGCTTTCTCTTTTTACCCAAAATTATAGTTGAAAATATATCACATCTGTGTATACAGCTGTCTTTGGCTCCTTTTATTGATGCAATTTGGCCTAGGGAAGAACATAAAATATTCCAGAGAATTATTCCCTAAAATGAATTCATAAATATATACCATTATAATGAACATTAACAAAGCAATTTATTATATTATTTATTTTAAAAACCTAATATATTTTGTTCTGTGGATGTTTACAAATTTGTGCCAATATCTAATATTTATATAAGAGCATTGAGAATATTGTGAAATGCACACACACGCACACACACACACATACACACAAACATAGAAAGACTGTTGTCAGGGAAGACTCATGAGAAAAGAACACTTAAGGAAGCATGTGGGTGACTGATTCAGGTGTATAGATGGGGCAAGTGGCCTCCAGGCAAAGTGAAAGGCATGGTTCCTGGTTCATTGTTGATGCTAAAGAAAATAATAATTTCTTAGCTGATTCACTGTCTTAGTTCAGTCAATGGATATCTTTTGGCAAGTTCTTTAACCTTTATGTTTCTTAACTATATATAATAGCAGTTGTCTCCTTATTCCCTGTGAATGCTATGAAAATCAACTCTGCAATATATATAAAGCATATGTAGTGGGAGCAATCAGAAAGATATCACCCACTCCTCACACCCTTCCAATTAGAAGAATTCTCAGAATAAATTGCATTAATCAGGATGAATGTCCTTTCCTTTAACTAAAGAATAGCCATTTAATATAACTAACATAGATTCTAATTCCAGGAGCAATCACATGGGTTATATAACTGTAAATCCTCATTCTACATTTACCTAGAAAGGTTACCTTAAATATAATAGAAATACAGTAAGACTTCCTTTTACATGTATTTGATTGGTAAAAATAATGATACGGTATAAATCTATTCCAAATATTGCTAAAGATGTGAAGAAATGGAAACTTCAATATATGCTGGTGCAAATATAAAACTATTTGACATAATATGTCATAAGAATATAAATAAATGTGTATGTTTCAGAGAAAGAAAAAGAGAGGAGGGGAATATATAGGCCAAGGAGTGTGTTACTCAATTTTATTATTTCTGTGAGCCAATACCTGAAAGAAACAACTTAAGGGAGGAAAGATTTATTTTGTTAATGGTTTCAGATCATCATGGCAAGTAGGGCATGGCAGAGCAGCTCACATTAGGTCAGATAGGAAATAGAGTTATAACAAGAAGGGCCCAGAGAAAGACATAACCCCCAGAGATATGTCCCCAATTTCCCTACTTGCTTCAATCAGTCCTCACCTTCCACAGTTCTACCACCTCTTAATAGTCTATTCTAATTTGAAACCATCAATGGATTAAACCAGACCTCATGATCTGATTCTCTCTGGAAACACTCTCAAGTATACAGGTAAGTATACAACTAAGATTAATCATCACAGAGAGCTTTTACATTATAAATATATTTATACACACATAGGTATGCAGTCACATATTACATATACAAATAGAAAGAAAGAATGTTCATTGAAAGATGAGGATGTGTGTTTAGATAAAATAACATTTATATAAAAGTATAAAAACAGGCAGAAAAATGCATCATGTTATGTATATGCACATTTATGGTAATGAAATAAACTCTGCACAGTAATTTACATGCTAGGAGAATATTTTCCTTTAGACAATATGGCTAAATGCTAAGATTTAACAAAGTTGTATGGTACTGACTTTCATGAGCCTTTTCTACTTCAGTCTCTGCAATACTCTTTTTTTTTTTAATTTTCCAAAATAAGACCAATATCATAGTTTTATTTAGATGGAAGCCCTCAAGGTAGAATAGGTAAAAATCCAGGAAAATGGGTATATACTGATCTCAAAGGGTAGGACAAGAGAATAGAATCTTACTCAATAGCTATTGGCCCAGTAATTGTGCCAGCCATTATTCTAATGTTTTGCATTAATTATCTCATTTAATCCTTGTAACAATTCTCTGTAGAAGATACTTTTTTCCCCTTTTACAGATAAAGAACTGAAAAAACAGAACTGTAACTAACTAGGCCTGTGTCACATAGCTAATAAATTACGGCACTAGAATTAAAATTAATCTGAGTTCTTAACCAGTGCATGGATTAGTTTGGTGGATTAGTTTAGATTAACAAAGGAAGTCTCCAAATGTGATCAAGAGTCCAGCAAGGTAAATAAGCATTACCTGGAAATTGGTTAAAAATTCAAGATCTTAGCTTCAACCTAGACCTACTGAATCTTAAACTCTGTGGCTACACTTAGCAAAACGTATCTTTAATAAACCTCTAGGTGACTCTGATCCATGAATCTTGAATTCAAACTCAGAGCTATATTTCTCACAAATGAGAAAACTAAAAAGGGAATTAGGTGTACCTTCTTTTCATTGTTTTTACTCTGGCTGAAGCCTGCTGGTGCTTGACTCAGACTATTACACTGAGTATGAACTACAGAAAGTTTGCAAGAGTCAATAAATCTACTTGGGAAGGTATTAAAGTTTTTACAGTGTTAGAGTAAAAGGTTCAGAGAGAGAAACTTAAAGAAGGGGATACCTGGAATATTGTTGGTGTTGAGCTGACGGTAGGAGGAGTCCACATCAGATCTCTCTCCTCCCTCCTATGAATTTCAGTTTACAGATTTCCTGTTTAGAAGACTTAAGAAAAGCCAAATTAGCTCAAACTTTGATACTTTTGTCCTCATAGTTACACACATTCTGATAATAATTTTAGACTTTTCAACTACTAAACTTTGTAAATATTGTAAGTCTTGCTGAAACAACATGACAAAGGAAAAGAGAGAAAAGGCCTCTTGCAAGTCAAGCCTTCAACTCCTATTGGAAGGCCCATTGAATGCACAAAGGTACAAACTGCTATATTGTGAAGTGTGGTAGCAAAAGTCAAGAAGAAACCCATGGACCTGGAAAAGCATTATGGAACAGATATAACCCAGTGAATAAAATTCATCTATTGTGTGTGGATTAGAGCTAGTGATCTGGATTTCACATATGTGCTTCATTTTATGGAGACATGCACTATCACAACTTGGTTCTAATAATTTACCATAAGTGTGCACAGGGTAAAAGAAAGGAAAAACAAAGGAGATTTTCTTTATCTAAGACTTTTTTTTAATTCAAAAGCATTCTAAAACTTTTTGGTGACCTTGAACTTAAACTGTTCCTCTGCTTCTAGTCTTACTTCTCTATTTTATTTGTCTCTGTTTTGTTGGGATTTTTTTTTTTAAATAACTACAATATGAAAGAGAAAAAGACTTTACATTTGCTTTAACCCCACTTTGAATCTTTTTAGAAAAGTGGAAACAATCAATAGATATTTCTCTCCAATATAAGCACCCTTTCCTCCCTCCGACCTTCACAAATACTTAAGCATATTAACAGGGAATGGATAAGACTCTCCCACAAAAATAGTGATTCAAGACAAAAACTCTCTTCCCAGGTTAATCTCACTTTGACTGAAAAAGCTCACCCTTTGTAATGTATAGTTACTGTAACCCTTTGCCTAAAACAGGTTCATCTGGTTTACAGGATTATTTAAATGTGCCATAATTTTATATACAACTTATACAAAAATCTTGGATTAGGGTAGATTTGGCAACCTAATCTTGGCCTTTTATTCTCTTCTGACCAGCCATGTTAAAATAGACTGAAAGAAGCCTTTTGTGTATTAATCTTAATTCACTAAAGATTATCCTCTTCCTCTATGACATTTTTTCAGTCTTTTAAGAATGTTCATTTACATGCTTCTAAAAGTTGAAGACATTATGACTCCTGAGTGTTGAATGAAGAAACCAAGGCCCTAGAAATCTGACCAATTTGCTGAAGAATACAAGTAGTCAGCCATCAAGGTGGATTTTGGAGCCAAGATCAGAATTACACCTTTGCAGTCCTTTTTACAATGCTCCAGTTATGAAAGCTGGAAACCAATAACTTTAAAGAATTATCACTATAAAATATATAACATTATGCATTGTTTTAGGTGAGTTATGATCACCTTGCTTTTTAAGAAAATACATAGTATACTAAGACATAAAAAGTAGCAGAGAAGAATTCATGTTTCAAAAATCCATGCACTTATCACTGAGGTAATTATGCACACATGACCACATATAATACACATGTACATATACATATAATTGAAACACTCTGCATACTCTTTCCTCATTTATTACTTTCTTTCCCTCTCCAGAGATGATGAAAATCCTTAAGATGAGCAATATTCCCATACATGTTCCCAAACCATTAAGAAATATTTTAATGTGTTTATGTTAATTTCAATTCCTTATTATTTCAAATAATATTGCAACAAACCATCTTGTATAGCTCCCCGGGTGCACACAGCAAGAGTTACACCAAATCCTGAGTTGGTGTGTGGTCCCTGAAGCAGCAGCATTGACATCAACTAGGAACATGTTAGAAATGCAGAAAATCAAGCACCACTCAGACCTTGGACACTCAACCTACACTTGAAAATGACCCCATTGGACGCACATTAGAATTTGACAAGTGCCTAAGAAGTTAGCAGCTCATATCTCTTGGTATGTCTATAAGGCTGTTTCCAGAGAGGATTAAAGAAAGGAAGAAAGGCCCATCCCAAATTCCAGCTACATCATTCCATCATCTGGTGGCCTGGATTAGAGGAAAAGTGGAAAAGAAGAGAAAGACTGCTATACCACACAGCCATTCTCTCACTCTCTCTCTGCTTCAGCCTTATTAGATGTTTCTCAGTGCTCTCCAAAGCAGTTCCATCAATATGCAATCTCACCAGGAGTTAGATCAATCTTCACTTTTGCCAGGCAGTTAGATATGAAATGACATGTCATTGCTGCTTTGATTTGCTTTGATTGGCAGTTCTCTTGTTCTTAGTGAGGATGAACATCTCTTCATGGATTCATCGTTCATCCATGACTTCGGTGAATTCTTTCCTTGTATCTATGGTTAATCTTCTGTTGGTTTCTATAGTTTACATTCCTCTTCTCTTTGTCATCTCAAAGAGTATAAAGAAGATATTTTGTATCCTGTCATCCTTCCTTCCCTTTTTGATTTTCCCTCTTTTCTCCCTTCATCCTTCTTTCTCTACTTCTAGAAGGGGTAGCAGGGTGCAGGGTTGTTTACATGTTCCACTTACCAGGATAATAGATGTCAATAGCCATTACCCAGGCACTTTCTTTCTCCTTATCTGTCTCTTCAGACCAAAATAGAATAACATATTAATTAGTTCCTAAGTGAAAATGGTAGGATTTGAACCCAGACTTCAATTTCTAATTGCTTTCTGTTGTCAAAATGTTAACTTTACAATAAAGTTGAATGTTTCAAATTTGTTTATTCTTCCTAATACAATACATGCCAGTATTATGATAGTACATTGATTATACATAATGTGAATGTTTTCTACATGTATATATGTAATAGATAACATGTAATGTGTACTATATCTCTATATAACACACATGAGAGTAAATTGAGACTCAAGGCTCAAGATAGTTCTTAGAAGTGAGTAAGTTAGAGAAGGAATGAGATAGTTCTCAAGTTATTCATAAGATTTCTTACACAGTTTTACTTCCATTAATGTGTTTTTAAATAGCTATAGCAATTATCTGCTATACCTACCAAATAAATTTGTTTACTAAGACTGTCTCCCAGAAATTCTGATTCTGTAGACTGAGTTGGAACCCAGATAAATTCAGATATGTATTTTCATGAGTACATAAGTATCTTTTTATGAGCAACTTTGCTGGGGTTAGGGGACATCCCAATTCATAAGTAATAATTAGATATATCTGCTCTCTTTCACCTGAGTAATGATCCAGAATAATTCAAAACACCTGGTAGAATCAGCATGATTATGCATGTTTTGGAAAGAATATTATGGTTAATATTGCTCCCATATCTCAGGGGAGTGTCTAGTAGGAAAATGTCAAGGCAATTACAATTAGGGCCTGTTTAAACATGGCCCAGATTACCACCATATCTCAAAACACAGGTTAAATGGTGGGTCAAAGTGTGACTTGGTTAATAAGCCCTACCCACTCTCCAAGCACCCCTGCCATATCATCAGTTATCTCTATGCACAGGCTGCAGGTGAGGAAGGGCTAAAAGGCAACAGCAGTCTTAGGCTCTACCTGGCAACTAGCTGAAGCAGGCTTCTCATTTCTCACTTCCACTTCAACCTCAGCCTCTGCAGCTTTTTCCATGCTAACATCTTGGCTACATTCCTTGCACATCTATAAATGTATGCCTTATTCTTCATTTCAAAGTTATGAGACACCTATTTTGGAAAATTCAAATAATTTAAGAAGCAGTAAATCAGATTTGATGTGACAGACAAAAGCCATTGGAGAGAATATTATAACTACTCAAGTTTGAAGGAACTTTTTTATTGCCCATAAAGAACTTTCTCAATTTGGACAAAAACACAAGCATGGGGTTTTCTTGCTAAGTGCTTTTCTGTCCAGAAACTTAAAATCGTTTACAAATATCTCATCACACATTTGTAAGGGTGGTGCTAAATGCTACTTCCATTCCTTGGGAAAGGGGAAAGGGTGAGGAGACTTTTTTTTTTAAAGAAAACTACACAAAGAGAGATAGAGAAACAGAGAACAGTGGATTTCCAAATAGAATTCCTTTCTTCCCTTATCAGTGAAGCAGAGAAAATACATTTAGGTAACCAACAAAATACTGCACTAGTTGCTAAAAGTAAAAACTTCAGGGTGGTAAATATATTAATTGTCTCATCCCATAGATTATTATAACAATTAAATGTGTCAACACATGTGAAAGCACTTAAAACAGATACGTAGAAAATGCTTGATAAATGTCTGTGTGTTCATTATTTTCCTTTAAGAAGCTTCAGGTGTACACATACAAAGATATCCAACAATCTTCTCCAGTATTTGAAATAGGTTTGCTTATTTAAAATTTCTCTTTGCATCCCCAGCAATAAGCTCAGGAGGTGACCCATAAATATCTGAAGAAGTCAGTTGAAGTCAACTCAGCATGTATTAAATTAAAAATTAAAGCTGGGGGCAGAAAAGTCTACTGAACAGTAGATCTCAATCAGGATGATTTTGCATCTTGCTCTGAGGGAACATTTGGCAATGTTTGGAGACTTGTTGGGTTGTCACAACTTGGTGGAAAGGGATTTACCTCTGATGTCTACTCATTAAAGACCAGTGGGGGATGCACGGCCTCCTACAACAAAGACTTACCAGGATCAAAATGACAGTAGTGTTGGGGCTTGGGTGGAAGCATATCATTTCGAAAAGAGAGACAAATTTCAGACTCAAGAGAGAATAATGAGAAAAATGGGGGAGGGAGCAGATGAAAAGAGCAACAATATAGTTGTGAAAACATTTGAAAGGAGTGTTCAGAAAACATTGAGGAGATCTATTTGGGCTTGTTATTTCCACTTGCATGGTTCCTTTCTCTGCATTTCTTCCACGAACTCTTCTTGCATCCTTGATCACTCTCACCAGGATGTCTAATCGTGTATCTCTGATTCTGAAATCCTCACGATCAACTCAAAGTAACTCAGAGAAACGACAATTCTTCCCTCTGGCTTGTAAGAATAATAGTGTTCCAGAAATCCTAGAGACAGTTCCATTCTCCCAACATGATAGTTTTCTTCAAGTAGATAAGATTTCCCTTCCTCTTAAGTTATGGTTGTACTGGAGAAGGGGAAAGTAGCTACATTTTTCTGAGGTGTCCAAAACTTTCCATCATGACCATTTTCAGTAAATGATCTACAACTAATTGTGGTTAATGGGAAGGATTATCTAATCTTAATAAACCTTCATCTTCTAATATGAACAATACAAAACAAAATGCTATTAGGCATAAATCATCCTAATCCATTATTAACTACATATTTCTTCTAGCTATTAGTTCTCCCATTATGTGTGTTTTCTCTGTGTGAGTGGTAAAAATTGGAAGACTTTCATTTCTATTCTTTCTCTTGCTTGTAAGGATTTCATCAGTGGAAACTAAATGGTAGAGCACATTTCTTCCGTTATGAAGAAGAAAGCCTTCTATTTTTCCACTGATGTCCCCATATTCAAAAACGTTTACCTTACAGGCAAGGACAGCGCCTTGGGGAAAAACCCTTCATGAATGCATAAAGCTTAATGAGGACTGGAGGATAATTTCATAATTCATATGCTTTAACATTTGATTTGTTGTTTGATTTTATTTCTACCAAAAGATAAACAATGACATTTTCCCTATGTCTTGTTATTTTAATTTTAATTATCCCATAATTTTGTGGATGTCCAATAGAGAAGCCAGAACCAAGGAACTGGTGGTGAATGTGAAAACTATCTAGCAGCTGTCTGATTGTAATAACCTCAAGGCAAAGAAGTTGGTCAGGAGTGCAATTCTTTTGTTTATTTTTAATTTCCCTCTGACTTTAAAAATATAACTTATGTTCATATAAATGCTACATCAAAGCAGTCATAATAAATAATTAGAGTGTTATCAAAGACCATTTTGTTCTTCCAGCTGCGAGAACGATTTTATTTACATAGTATTGTGAAGAGATTCAAAAACAGCTGCTATTTTATTTGAGCTATTCCCTGATTTGATTTGAAATGCTTTCCTCCACTCTATCCAATGGCACTTGAACAGCAATGACAGACTCATGACAAAACAGTTTTTGGACTTTAGTGCATCGCAAAAGGAAAATAACTTTAATCGCTGGATGAGTGTTGTGAATTGGAATGCTGTCTTTTACAAGGGAAAAATGCTAACTGAAAATGCTTTCAGCCCGAGTGTGTAAAGGGCAAAACTGCAGAAGATGTGGACAAGTCAGACATCTAGAGGACTTTCCCAGAAACAGAGCCTTCAAGAGAAGGCAATTTGATTGCTAGTTTAATTTATCTTACCTTTGGAGCCAATCGTTCTCTGACATAGCTGAGTAATAGGAATAGGGAGAGTCACTCCAGCGTAAGAGCTCCCCTAGATGAAAGGAAGCAGAAGCAGAGAAATGGAAAATAGAAAAATAAATAGATAGATAGAGAGATAGATAAGCTGCAGGCCTGAGAAGAGAATAGGCAAGGCAAGGAGACATGGAAGACTAAAAAGAAATTTTAAAAGAGAAGAAATGAAAGAGTAATACCTCCTTTTGACTCATTTTTTCCTACTCAATGCAGCAAGATTATTTTGTGTTGTTGTTTTAGGTTGGATCTGGGGATTGTACTCAGGGCATTGGTCTTGTGCATTGAATCTGTTGCAAGCTGCACCCCTAGCCCAAAGTCCTCTTTAACTGCCTTCATGAATTGGTCTGTGACCAATTCACTAACCCACTCCAATTTCAAAAAAGTAGAAATTCTTTTTGTTTTTCTCAGAGAAAGGCATACAAGTGAGGGGATATTTTCAGTGCAAGTTGACCACACTGCTATAAGCTCATGTCAATCATGGCATAGCACCTCAGAATCACTCACTTTGTAATCGGCTCGCTGATTTTCTTATTGACAAACTGAATCAAACTCATTTTGTAGTTAGTGGTGGGAAATCTGAGCTTTTTCTAATCAATACTTTTTTTCAATCAACTTGTCCTAAATTTATTATTAATACTATTTGGGAAATTAGAGCTTTTACTAAGTCAACAACTTTTTGCCAACAATTTATTTCTTCAAACTGTTTCAAGATATTTTGCTTAGGAGACATGACACACAGAATATAAAACTGTTAATTTTGCTCCATGTCATAAAATTGTATTGGATGTTTTGTTCAATACAACCTTGAAGGTATGAATGCAAGAAATAAATAAGCCAAGAGTTTTTTAGTTCATGTTTATGATATAATTACTATTTATTTTACTTTCATAGTTCCTTTTTATGTTATTTTTTGATATATCATATTTTTATATGTTTCTTTAAATTAAGTACTTAAATGGAAAGCCCATAATGAAGAAATGATGAAATGTCCATAAAATGTAGTATTATCTAGCAACTAAGTGCCTTGTCATGAAAATGATAAATAAATGAGGTGATGGACAGGTTAATTAGCTAGACTTAATCATTCCACGTTGTATATATGTATCAAACATCACACTGTAGCCCATAAATACATACAATTATAGTTGTCAATCAAAATTAATACAAATAAAAATCCCAAAAGGAAAAATATAATTCCTGCTTACTTCAGGCATATTGGAAGAGGGTAGAGTAATTTAAGGTTTTTGTGCAGTTTTTATTTTCACAATTGAGAATTATTATACTGCTTTTGTATTTATTAAATACAAAATATTTTATAAATACTTTTCCTAATATAATACATTTATTTAATACTAAGTAGTGTCATTGTTTTGTATTAATAACAATTGTGAATGTTAAGCCATACTACTTGCAAAGAAGATGCAAAATGTTTAATATGCTACCTCATTCACTAACAATAACAAATATAAAAGTAAGGTAAATTCATGGGGCAATTCGGCTCTTCAACACTCACATATGTCATAACTTAAATGTCATAATATTAAATTTAAGGTCTGTAGTTCCATTAAATATAGCTCCTCAATTACCTCCCTTTTTATGTGTAAGTATACATAGATATGGGTCTGAACACAAATACTCAAATAAGAACTGTGGAGATATATGTACAAAGCAGTAACACAATACTTAATTTTTTTGGCTAGTATTTATGACCTTGGCCAACAGGTGCCTAGATGACTAAAACATGCTGCAGATGAGAAAGAATATGAAAATGCCAACACTATACGCCTCAGGCATAAATGAGTCAGTTATAAATATATACTAATGTCATACACTGTCTACCAGTCCAGAACAACTTTGAAATTTGTTGGATTAGTTCCACCTGACTTTTAAAGTTATAACTTGACATTTTGTAGCCTTTGAACCACCAGGGATTTTCATACCATTCTAGATTCCTTTCCCCTAGATTTTCTATATTGCTGAGGGACTGAAGCTGATACATCTACCCAGTTTTCATTTAATTACATTTTTAATACCTTTCCAATTCCCAACAGAAATGTTGTTGTTTCTACTGACAGCTTTGCTTTGTTTTCACTATTTGCTAGATTTATTTTTCCAGTCAGACTTATGGTTATAAATATACATTCTATTGAAATATCAATGATTTTTCTACTTGAAATTCACTCCGCTTTTATTTAGTGAGTTAAGACAAAAGCCAGTTTCTGAGTTTGAAATTTTATTTTTAAGAAATATTATTTTTTACATAGAGGAACCATTTAATTTTATATTATCTCAAAATCCAAATGTAGAGCTTGTCAATTTCAACAAAATAATCTTATTATCCCTTAACTCTTTCCAAAAAAAACTAAGAATGATATGATTGTGTGATATTTTTTATGTACTTTTACAAATATCTAAGTGGTGTGTAAAGCTAAACTTTTAAATTTTGTATGGTGATACCATTATCTAGCATTTTGGAGAAATAATTTTTTAATTTAGTGATTATAGTGAAGATAATATTATGGCACACAGTTTGCAAATTCACTGATTTCTATAGGGTGACCATGATATAAACACACACAAGAATGCACAGTAATTACTCATTTATTGAAACATTTTCTAAATTATTACATGCTATTTAATATTTGACTCATGATGCCCAGCATGATCAATCATCAGAGAAATCGAATCAAAGCTACTCTGAGAAATCACATCTGTTGCCACGGCCTTTATCAAACAAATAACAACAACCAAAAACCCAGAAAATAACAAATGTTGGCAAAGATGTGGAGAACTTGGATCCTTGTGCAGTATGGGCAGTAATGTACAATGCTCCAACAGCAATGGGACTTCCTCAGAAATGTAAAGTAGCACTATGAAGAGATACAGCAATTCTATTTCTAGATATTTATCCAAGGATTAAAACCAGGAACTTGAATAGATGCTTGCATTCCCATTCATCAACAGATGAATGAATTAATGAAGAAAACATGTCATACACACACACACACACACACACACACACACACAGAGGAATATTATTTGGCCATAAAAAGTAAGAAATGCTTTTACATCTTACAACATGGATGAACTTTGATGACATTATGCTAAGAGAAATATGTCAGTCATGGGAGAATAGATGCCACATCACGCCATTTATATGAAGTAACTGAAGTAGACAAACTCACAGAAGCACAATGTAGAACAGTGGTTGCTATGTTCTGGAGGGAGGAGAAAATGAGGAGGTACTGTTTAATGACTACAAAGCTTTAGTCATATAAGATGTGGAGTTTAAGAGGTCTGTTTATGCATCGTTGTGCTTAAGAATACTGTATTGTGCAGCTAAACATTTGTTAAAAAGATAGATCTCATGTACATACTTCTTACTATATTTTTTAAGTTATGTGACTCATAATAAACCAAGTTATAGTCATGCAAACTTTGCTTCTTTTAAAGGATTAAATACATTTTGCATCAATTGAATCTCCTAAGTTATCTACTGAAACTTGCCTGCACATATTGGCTGATGGTCATTAAAGTAAACTCTGACCAGGAAAATCACCATGAAAGGCAGCAAGACATAGTGACCTGCACTCTGGATTTAGAATGTATGAGCCTTTGAGTCCACATTCCTTAAAGTATTATCTTCTGTGAGCTTCTGTTATCTGAGTTTTACTTTTTCTCATATTGAAAAAATAGGAATAAAGATAGATAGGTCAAATGTTTTTTTGTTTTATATATATATATATGCAAAATTCAGTACTGTTCACTCACAGGTATACCACGGACTCACTGACCACCAGTAACAGCCATAACCTTAGTAGTGGCACTAATAATATTAGCAACAATGGCAGCACTCAGAGCAGCAATGGTGATAAAATTAGTTAAAAAAAAAAAAAAAGTCAGTAGTAGCCATAGTAAAGTTTGTAGTAGCACTAGTCAAACCAGTAATGGTGATAGAAGGAGGAGTTGTAGTGGTATTAGTATTAAAAATACTAAAAGTACTATAGTCATGACTTATTTATTTTCAACACTATCTAACACTTTTAAAAGAATATCAAATTCACTTATTTATTACACTGATTTTTCATTTTCTGTCTTTTCCCAACAGTACATAACTCCATGAGGCCAGGAATTTTTATGTATTTCACTTTTCCATGATCACAAAATTCCCAAATAGTGGAGATGCTCAAGTATTTAAAAAGTGAACATAGATGTTGCATATTAGGATGTCTATTTTTCTGAAAGTTTCTTTTCCATGTATATATTTTGAGCATGTACCACAGGACGGAACACGCTGCTACTGAGAGACTATTTCATACCAGGCACCAATGTCAGCTTTCCAGAGAAACTTCTGTTGGAACATGGTTCCCATTGTTAGGCACAGGAGCACATAACACACTGAAAAGCATTTTCTAATTAATTCATTTAATGATTTTTATAAAGTGACTCCTACCGTGCTAGATGTTGCAGGGAAATTATGATCAACAATTATCTTCAAAGAGCTCACAGCAGGGAAGGAGAAAATAATATATAAGCATATGTTTATAGTTGATTTTTTCTGGTCACTCATCACTATGTTTTACATTCCTGATTTTTTTTAAGGTAGTGTTTCGGTTATCAAGCATTCAACAGTGAACAAAGAGGTTTTTTTTCTTTTGGAGGTTTTCTAAATGAGAGCACAATCATAAAACCAATTTATAAGCAAACATGTATTGTGTGAGATAGTGAAAAGTGCTATGGAGAAAAAAATCTAATGAAGAGGAATGGGAAGTAAAAGTGGTATTTAGGATTGTTAGGGTAGACTTCATTAATAAGGTGATATTTGAGTAGAGATTTGAAAGATTCAAGGAGTAAACCATGGAACTATCTGGAGAAATGAGATTTAAAGCATAGAAAACACTAAGTTAATGCTCCAGAGGCAGTAAGTTTATGTATATGTTGAAGGACCAGCTAGAAAGCCGTTGTATCTGGGGCAAGGAGAAGACGGGGGCAGTAGATGAGTTGGAGGGTGCTAGAGTTTGGATCATGTGAATGTCAGTCAAGGTCCATATGTTTAATATTTGGTCCCACAGTTGTGCAATTTGGAGATGGTGTTGCCTTTATGAATGGGGCCTCATGGAAGTCCTTAGGACCTTGAATCCATGCCTTTGAAGAGATCTGTAGGACACATGCTCCTTCCTCTCTTTTGGCTTCCTGGTAGATCACAAATTCCCGTCATGTTGTGCTGTCTTGCCACGAGCCTAAATACATGGGGTACATCAGAGAGGAAGATATGGAGTCAAAGCATAATGAGGATAAAATGGGAGGGATTTAATGTTTAACACACACACATATTGTCAGTGATGATTCTAATCTCTGGCATGGCTAATAGTGTAGATGGTGTGCTATCAAGCAAGATTAAAAATATTCATTGACCACCATACAAGTAGTAACAGTAAGAGCAGCACTACCACAAGTAGTAGCAATGACGCAGTGGAAGTACTAATGGTTGTACAGATATAAAAGAGGAACAAGGTTGGGAAAAAAATGACTATGGGTTATTTTTTATAAAATGAAAGCAATGGGTAATAAAAATAATGACAGCAATAATAGTAATATGTTGAGTGTTTTGCTATGTGCCACATACTTTCCCTGAATTTTCTCATGTAATCTTTATTGCCCAATTAAGTAATGGATTTAACAGGGGCAATAAAGAAAAGTGTATTTAGAGAATTAATGCAAATTAACTAATGTAGAAGGACAGGGATTCAACCCCAAATCTTTTTTTTAATCCAAGGCCCAAGTTTTTAAGCACTAGACTATGGATAATCAAGTCTGAAACTCATAGAAAAAGCTAAACCAAGTAATAGAAATCTTAAATCATCTGCGTACAACTTTATATATGATTTTATCATTAAAGGCAAAATAGTTGATAAGACAACCAAGGAAAAGCCTGAAAAAATGTGGTGCTTAGTTTGAACCATAACAAACAACATTTAAAATATGCACAAAGAAAAAAGAAATAACCCATGAAAGAAACAGAAAGTGAATCCACAAAGAAGAGAGAACCATCAAAAGAATGCAAAGTCTTTGGGGTCAATAGAGAAAGGAATGTCAAGAAGAAGGGAGCAATCAATGATACCAAAGGCAGTGTGATATGTATTCATTAGATCTAGAAATCAGGAGACCATCAATAAGTATAGAATCTGCACTGTAGCAAAAGAAGAAGCCAGAAATAGTGGTTCAGCAAGCACATGAGAGCTCAGGAAGACATGGATCTTACACAGTATGCGCCAGAAAAGTTAGAAGAGAAAGAGAGGAAAGAAATTTTAAGGTAGTTACAGGATGATTCAAAATCAAAGGATTAAAAAAACAGATTTAATTCTTTGACACAGAAGACTTAAGTATTATTGGAGGGAAAATATATAGAATTGAAAAGATTTGAGATTCAGGACAAATATTGCATGATGGATGAAGGAAGATTTTTGTAACAGGTTTAAGGAGTATAAGATTGGTCTTGAACAAAATCATTATTCTATCATCTTGGACAGCAAAATCTAAGTATGAGTATGATGGGAAGTCACACTATATGGGGAATGATATGAAATTTAAAGGAATAAAATGATCTGATGAAACAGAAGCAGATCTTCTATTGCAAGTGAGTAGGCTATGCATTAATCAGGGAACTTGAGCAGAGATGGTGCATCCTAGCACTGGAGAGGCAGATATGAAGGGTTATGATTGCACAGCTCTGCTATGGGAGAAATGTAGGAAAGCAACAGTAAAAATAACAAATAATGTAAATTAATTAAAATCAATATGCAGGGAGTATGACTACAGATTACCATTTGCTTTTTACCTGTCATTCTACATGATAGAGCCCATAGTCAAGACATAGCGCCTTTTGAGACTGACATAAGATTTTAATGTGTTAAGTAGAACCTATATATTTTTTTCACAAAATGTGTTCTATAAAGTCATTTCTTTGAATCTCAAATATGAGAAGATTGTTTCAAGCTTTTCATTGTCATCCAAATCCTTATCATCAAGTACCAAAATAAAATTGTTTATCATATCATGTATGTGGCAATCACAATAACAGAAATCAGAATAAGGCATAGAACCACCATAAAAATGTGTTCCCCAAAGTCTATTATAACTCCTTTAGTGAGTATCTAGTCAAAGCAATGATTGCTTTTCCCTGTAAATCCTTTATTTACAGTTGACTTTTGCTGCAAATTTTTTTTTTCAGGTAATAGGATTTATTTTTTTGTTGTTTTAATTTTTTTTCCTTTTTCTTTTATTATTCATATGTGCATAAGGCTTGGTTCATTTCTCCCCCCTGCCCCCACCCCCTCCCTTACAACCCACACTGCCCCCCTCCCTCTCCCCCCCCCCCCGCTCAATACCCAGCAGAAACTATTTTGCCCTTATTTCTAATTTTGTTGTAGAGAGAGTATAAGCAATAATAGGAAGGAAAAGCATTTTTGCTGATTGAGATAAGGATAGCTATACAGGGCATTGACTCACATTGATTTCCTGTGCGTGGGTGTTACCTTCTAGGTTAATTCTTTTTGATCGAACCTTTTCTCCAGTACCTGTTCCCCTTTTCCTATTGACCTCAGTTGCTTTAAGGTATCTGCTTTAGTTTCTCTGCGTTAAGGGCAACAAATGCTAGCTAGTTTTTTAGGTGTCTTACCTATCCTCACCCCTTCCTTGTGTGCTCTCGCTTTTATCATGTGCTCATAGTCCAATCCCCTTGTTGTGTTTGCCCTTGATCTAATGTCCACATATGAGGGAGAACATACGATTTTTGGTCTTTTGGGCCAGGCTAACCTCACTCAGAATGATGTTCTCCAATTCCATCCATTTACCAGTGAATGATAACATTTTGTTCTTCTTCATGGCTGCATAGAATTCCA
Source organism: Castor canadensis (assembly GCF_047511655.1). NCBI lineage: Eukaryota > Metazoa > Chordata > Mammalia > Rodentia > Castoridae > Castor > Castor canadensis. The sequence continues at coordinate 128,670,959 of NC_133393.1, read as the reverse complement.
TTGTGTATAGATACCACATTTTCTTAATCCATTCGTCAGTGGTGGGGCATCTTGGCTGTTTCCATAACTTGGCTATTGTGAATAGTGCTGCAATAAACATGGGTGTGCAGGTGCCCCTGGAGTAACCTGTGTCACAGTCTTTTGGGTATATCCCCAAGAGTGGTATTACTGGATCAAATGGTAGATCGATGTCTAGCTTTTTAAGTAGCCTCCAAATTTTTTTTCCCGAGTGGTTGTACTAGTCTACACTCCCACCAACAGTGTAAGAGGGTTCCTTTTTCCCCGCATCCTCACCAACACCTGTTGTTGGTGGTGTTGCTGATGATGGCCAAGGCAATACTCAGTCAAAAGAACAATGCAGGAGGTATCACAATACCTGACTTCAAACTATATTACAAAGCAATAATAATAAAAACAGCATGGTACTGGCACAAAAACAGACATGAAGACCAGTGGAACAGAATAGAGGACCCAGATATGAAGCCACACAACTATAACCAACTTATCTTTGACAAAGGAGCTAAAAATATACGATGGAGAAATAGCAGCCTCTTCAACAAAAACTGCTGGGAAAACTGGTTAGCAGTTTGCAAAAAACTGAAACTAGATCCATGTATATCACCCTATACCAAGATTAACTCAAAATGGATCAAGGATCTTAATATCAGACCCCAAACTCTTAAGTTGATACAGGAAAGAGTAGGAAATACTCTGGAGTTAGTAGGTATAGGTAAGAACTTTCTCAACAAAACCCTAGCAGCACAGCAACTAAGAGATAGCATAGATAAATGGGACCTCATAAAGCTAAAAAGCTTCTGTTCATCAAAAGAAATGGTCTCTAAACTGAAAAGAACACCCACAGAGTGGGAGAAAATATTTGCCAACTGTACATCAGACAAAGGACTGATAACCAGAATATACAGGGAATTTAAAAAACTAAATTCTCCCAAAACTAATGAACCAATAAAGAAATGGGCAAGTGAACTAAACAGAACTTTCTCAAAAGATGAAATTCAAATGGCCAGAAAACACATGAAAAAATGCTCACCATCTCTAGCAATAAAGGAAATGCAAATTAAAACCACGCTAAGATTCCACCTCACCCCGTTAGAATAGCCATCATCAGCAAATATTTTTTTTGTTTCGTCCAAATAACTGTATATACTTACCTTGCAGTAAAATACCAAAACAAAAGGAAACTATTTTATTTAGTCCTCAGATTTAAATGCTATTTTGTTTCTTGATTTTTCTGTGAGGAAGAGTTTTTTTCAGGTGCCAGAAAAAAAAAAAAAACTCAACTTGTGAGAAACTAGTAATTTTGTCATTCTAAAGATATTGCAAGAAAATGTCTGATGTTCCTTTTAATCTTCTTCTCATCTCCCTTGGTGAGCATTTGCAGTGTCATAAATTTGGGGGTTATCTCTTGGATAATGCTACTCAGTTTTTCCACCCTTTGGATTTATAATTTCTGTCCCAACTTTTAATCTGTATGATTCAGAATTTGGCAACCACTAAAGAAATAACATGCCAAGAATATCATCTATTTAAACCATATCATTTTTATAAATTTCAACATATAAATTACAAATCCCATCCCAATTAAAAAATCTTTACACAATAAGCATTTGGGTTAAATGAACTGGCATTTGCTAATGATTAATGAAACAATACATTATGCTCACATTGTTAATTTTTCATTACTTAATGGTTGTTTTGTTATTTATAACTATTATGATTAGATGTCTCTGAAACATCAATGTTTCTAAAAATAATTAGACAAGTGTAAAATTCTAACAACAAAAAATCTCCACATCAGCTAACTAAACAGAGCATTAGGTTCAAAACAAAACTGGTACCACATTGCATTCTTGACAAGCCCCATAAACTTCATGTTACAGATTCATAAACAACTATTACACATTGATCAGTTCACTCAGTCTGATGTTCACTGTGAACTTCTAATTCTATCCCTTCTCCTAAGGAAAATGTCTAGTTGGCATGTATTATTAAAAATATTTGACAATTTTAGGTCTATACCATCTTCTGAAATTTCAAATTCTATAGCATTCTATAGTAATTCTATTATTCTAGGTTACAACCTAGACCTTGGCCTATTTTCAAAAATCTATTTTAGAAAAATATTACAAAGGTTTTTTAGGTTCTGAGGGAAAAGAATGTCATCAAATATTAATGAGTATTGAGCTAACTCTAGATGGAAGAATCTAGGGCATAACCAGGACTTAATTGTGTTAATAACTTATACTTTATAGAACCACAATATTTTTATACAGCTCTTTCACATGCATCATTTCCTTGCATACTCATGACAACTGCAAAATAGGCTGGCAGTCTTAGCTCCCTTTTCTGCAAGTGAAAAAACCTGGCCTCAAGAAAAGTAAAGTAACTACTCCAAGGTGGCACAATAAGTGAATATCCAGAACCCAAGTACCTGGAAAAGATCAAGCATTGAATAACAAAATATGTCAAATGAAAACACAGATTCATAGCTCTAAGAAATAGACAATATTTAATTGACTGTACCTCAACATTTACTGAATGTTACAGTTCAAATTTGGATAGTGTCCCCCAAGGGTTCATGTGTAAAAATGTGGTCTGCAGGATGGTGGCATTGGGAGATACTGTGGACATTTAAGAGGTCATTGGTCATTGGAGGGGATTGTGGGATTTAAGCCCCTTTCTCTCTCTCCTTTCTCTACTTCCTAACACAAGATATGTCAAATTTGCTCCTACTTGTGCTCCCACTATGATTCCACTATGATCTACCAACCTCACCAGAAATGAACTAATACACATTTCATGCCTTTGAGCCTTCAATACAGTGAGCTCAATAAACCTTTTGTCTTTAAAAGTCAGTTGCCTCAGTTATTTTTTATAGCAATATAAAACTGATTAATACACTGTGCTTGTCACCATAGTTCACAATGTGAGCTACAATATAGGGATAAAACAATGAAGAAAACATATGTAGATACTTATTTTCATGGGATTTGTATTAAAAAGAAGATATCAGTTAAATAATTATATTGACCAATGCCAATTTACCAGATTCAAATGTTAAGAAGGAAAGAAGTTGGATTTGTTAAGGAAATATAAAGAAGTCTTCCTAATTTTGAGGCAGGGGAGGCTGTGGAGGACAACTTATTTTGAGATTTGTACAACAGATCATTTAAATAAAAGTGAGATGATGGTAGGCAGAAGAAATTTATTTTAGAGGGAGAACAGCATGTGTGAAGGACATGAGAAGGAGAGAACATGGATGATATGAGCTACTAGAAGTCCAGGGGTAGCAGGAGAACAAAGGACTAGAGATGATTGAGACGAATCTGCAGAAGTAAGGGCCACTCTACAGTGGGCTTTAAGAGACTGTTAAAGATTTAGATCTTCGGGAATGATATCAACAAGATGATGGAGGCAATGCTAGGATACTTACTCCTATAAAATAGCCCAATGAGAGCTCAGGGACCCATTAAAAAACCTATAGTAACATAGTGGAGGCAAACAAACAAACAAAAAACCCAGAGAATAAGCACAGACAATGGATCACTGATGAGAGGAAGAATGTATGTGGGAAGCCAGTGGACAGCAGCAAAGAGGAAAAGTGGAAGCTATTGGCATCTGCCTCATTGTGGGAACCGTCAAATTCCCCAGTGGCCTTCCAGAGGACAGGCATGGTTTCCATTCAGGTAACCAAAACCATTCTCCTTGAGAAATATCAAAGTGAGGTATGCAACTGCTCATCCCTTCTCAACTTAAGCAGCAGACATTGTTGATCTGCTTCAGGAAGGAAGCCACCATTCTCGTAACCTCACCTGTGCCCTGATGCTGAAGTTATGGCCACTTCATAAACGTCCATCCAACAGACTCTGACTTTATGACTGAATGGGACCGCCCACATCTCTGACACAGGAGCTATTGCCATCGTGACCTAGTTTGTGCTCTGAGGCCTGCAGCCAAGCTCTCTTGCATTGCCTGCATCCCAGGCAGCTGCCTTATAGAAGCAAGCCCTGCCCTTCCTCCATAGCCACTGTAACTGTACTCATGCCTGTGCTTTTATCTTTGGCTCCTAGCTGACTTCACAAGCATCTGGAACTCACATCTGTTACCAGTGCATCAGCAGGGGTAACTTTGCTAGGACATAATTGTCATTATCCTCTGGATCCCAAAGTCACAGTGTCTCCACACAAGCCTATGGTTCATGTTTCATTCCCATGACCACCACACAGGCAACACTCATTCACCAATACCACTGCCAACAACAAGGCACACAACCCAAGAGGGATCATTTCAGCCACTTCTCCAGATGGAAAAAGAGATCAGGAGGAATTTAGCAATCTTAACCACCAAAGTCCCCTAACAACTCCCACTGCCAGTGCAGACACCCACTGCATAAGCCACTGAAAATCCCTGCAGCATGCACCCATATTGACTTCATCTGACTTAACTTCTCAGAGGCCACACTACACTGGTGCCCAAAATGCCATGACTCACCTCACTGTCTTGCTTGTTCTCCCTAGTCTCACCCTTGTAGGGGAAGGTCTTTTTATACCTGAAGCAGCCCATGAAGTCTTGAAGAAGTGACTGCTCCAATAAATGCAAAGACATCAACATAAGGCATCAAGACACAAAAATCTCCTGGGTATGGTGGCTCATGCCTGCAATCCCAAGAGGTGGAGATCTGGAGGATCACAGTTTGAGGCAAGTCTGTGCAAAAAGTTAGAAACACTCCATCTCAACAAAAGTCTGGCAGGATGATACACATTTATGATCCCAGATATGTAGGAGGCAGATGTAGGAGGATAGTAGTCTTGAGGCCAGCTCTGGGCAAAAGCAAGATCTTATCTAAAAAATAAACTAAAATAAAACAAAACAAAAAAGTATGAGGGGTATGGCTCAAGTAGTAAGGTACTTGCCTAGCAAGTGTGAGGCCCTGAATTCAAATCTGAGTACTACAAAAAAAAAAGAAAGAAAAGAAAGAAATTCAAATTGTTTCTAAAAACTGACACAATGAATAAAATGTAAACTGCAATAGAAAGAATCAACAGAAGAACTGATGAAGTGAAACGATCTGTGAACTTGAAGGAAAACAGATTATTTGAACAGAGGAATGAAAAAGAAGGGTTAAGGGTAATGAAGAAAAGTTACTGAGCTATGGGACAAAAACAAAAATTTTTTGTTAAAGAAGAAATTTTTCAGTTAAGAAGGAGCTGAGAGAAACAAAGAAGAAAGCTTATTTAAATAAGTGGTAGCAGAAAGCTTTGAAAATTAGGGAAAAGTTATATAAATCCAGGTGTAAAAGGCCAAACGTTTGCAATGAGATTCAAGGCAAGTAAAACTACTCTGAGACATAATTAAACTGTCAAAAATCAAGGACAAACACAATCCTGAAAGTAGCAAGAGAAAAGATACAAACAACATATGAAGGAGTTCTAATAAGGCTAGGAATGGATTTCTCAGCAGAAACCTTCTAAGCCAGAAGAAAGGGGCATAGTATATTCAAAATGCTGAGGGGGAAACTGTCAAACAATAACACTTCATCCAGCAAAGTTTTTCTTCAAAAATAAGGAAAGATAAAGATTCCCCACACACATACAATACACACACAGAAAAGGCTGGAGGCATTCATCAACACCAGACTCACCTACAAAAAAAAAAAAAGTTGAAGCCCTTTAAGAGTGAAAATTGCTAATTAGTAACAGGAAAATGTAAAGCTCCTGGTAAAATTAAGTACACAATCAAATTCAGAATGTTTTAATACTGTCATGTGTAAGTCACTTATATTTTTTGTATAAGGTTAAAAGACAAAAACTAACACTAAGATTCCACCTCACCCCTGTTAGAATAGCCATCATTACCAACACCACTAACAACAGGTGTTGGCGAGGATGAGGAGAAAAAGGAACCCTCTTACACTGCTGGTGGGAATGTAAACTAGTACAACCACTCTGGAAAAAAATTTGGAGGCTACTTAAAAATCTAAACATTGATCTACCATTTGATCCAGCAATACCACTATTAGGGATACACCGAAAAGATTGTGACACAGGTTACTCCAGAGGCACCTGCACACCCATGTTTATTGCAGCACTATTCACAATAGCCAAGTTATGGAAACAACCAAGATGCCCCACTACTGACAAATGGATTAAGAAAATGTGAGAGAAATGGGCAAGTGAACTAAACAGAACTTTCTCAAAAGAAGAAATACAAATGGCCAAAAAACACATGAAAAAATGCTCACCATTTCTAGTCATAAAGGAAATGCAAATTAAAACCATGCTAAGATTCCACCTCACCCCTGTTAGAATAGCCATCATCAGCAACACCAACAACAACAGGTGTTGGCGAGGATGTGGGGAAAAAGAAACCCTCATACACTGTTTTTGGGAATGTAAACTAGTACAACCACTCTGGAAAAAAATTTGGAGGCTACTTAAAAAGCTAGACATTGATCTACCATTTGATCCAGCAATACCACTCTTGGGGATATACCCAAAAGACTGTGACACAGGTTACTCCAGAGGCATCTGCACACCCATGTTTATTACAGCACTATTCACAATAGCCAAGTTATGGAAACAGCCAAGATGCCCCACCACTGACGAATGGATTAAGAAAATGTGGTATCTATACACAATGGAATTCTATGCAGCCATGAAGAAGAACGAAGTGTTATCATTTGCTGGTAAACGGATGGAATTGGAGAACATCATTCTGAGTGAAGTTAGCCTGGCCCAAAAGACCAAAAATCGTATGTTCTCCCTCATATGTGGACATTAGATCAAGGGCAAACACAACAATGGGATTAGACTATGAGCACATGATAAAAGCAAGAGCACACAAGGAAGGGGTGAGGATAGGTAAGACATCTAAAAAACTAGCTAGCATTTGTTGCCCTTAACACAGAGAAACTAAAGCAGATACCTTAAAGCAACTGAGGCCAATAGGAGAAGGGGACCAGGAACTAGAGAAAAGGTTAGATTAAAAAGAATTAACCTAGAAGGTAACACACATGCACAGGAAATCAATGTGAGTCAATGCCCTGTATAGCTATGCTTATCTCAACCAGCAAAAACCCTTGTTCCTTCCTATTATTGCTTATACTCTCTCTACAACAAAATTAGAAATAAGGGCAAAATAGTTTCTGCTGGGTATTGAGGGGGTTGAGGGGAGAGGGAGGGGGCAGAGTGGGTGGTAAGGGAGGGGGTGGGGGCAGGGGGGAGAAATGACCCAAGCCTTGTATGCACATATAAATAATAAAAGAAAATAAATAAATAAATAAATAAATTTAAATAAATAAATAAATAAATAAAGCAACTGAGGCCAATAGGAGAAGGGGACGAAGAACTAGAGAAAAGGTTAGTTGGAGAAGAATTAACTTAGAAGGTAACACACATGCACAGTAAATCAATGCGATTCAACTCCCTGTATAGCTATCCTTATCTCAACCAGCAAAAACCCTTGTTCCTTCCTATTATTGCTTGTAATCTCTCTTCAACAAAATTAGAGATAAGGGCAAAATAGTTTCTGCTGGGTATCGAGGGGGTGAGGGGAAGAGGAAGAGGGTGGGGAGGTAAGGGAGGGGGCAGGGGTAGGGGGGAGAAATGCTCCAAACATTGTATACACATAATAATAAAGTAAAAAGTTAAAAAAAGGTTAAAAGACAAAAACTAATAAAAATAATTGTGGCTATAATTTGTTAAATGTACAGAATATAGAAATATAAATAGTGATGCTAAAAACATAAATATAGTGTTGTTGGTTAGAGAATCATGTCTACCAACTTAAAATAGCCCATTATAAGATGCTTTTTAAAAGCCTCTTGGTAACCACAAAGCAAGAAAGTAGATCAGATTCATAAAAGATAAAAGGTAAGAGTAAAAGCACACCACTAGTGAAAATTACTTAGTAAAAGAGGAAGACATCAAGAGAAGGAGAAAGGAAAAAAGAATCTACACAACTAGAAAATAACAAAGTGGAAAAGTCACTCCTTACCAATCAATAATCACCTCAAAAGTAAATGGGTTAGAATCACCCATCAAGTATATGCTATCTACAGAAGACTTAACCTCACCTTTAAAGATATTCATGGATTGAAAGCAGACAGGTAGAAAAAGATACCCCATGCAAATAAAAGCAGAAATTAAAAGGACTCATTGTAATTGATACCACAGAAAAATGAAAAGAGTACCCATAAGAGACTACCGTCAACAATTATTGGTGAAAAAATGAATTTCCCAGAAGAATGTATTAATTCTAGACACATTTACCTACCAAGACTAAAGTATCATAAAGAAATAGAAAATATGAACAGACCAATTGTGAACAAGGATATTAAACCAGTAATAAAATGTCTCCCATCAAACTCAGGACCCTATGGCTTTCCTGGTGAATTCTATCAAACATTTAAAGAACTAATACCAAAAAAATTGAAAAGGAGGTAATACTTCCAAATAGTTTCATATACACAATAGTGAGATTGCTGAAGAACATAATGGTTGTCCTTGCTTATTTTTTTGAGGAACCACCAATGTGGTTTATATAATGGAGTAATCATTTATAGTCTTACTAATAATGTGGAAGTGTTCATTTTTTTTCTTCTTAACTTTCGTTTTGGCAATAGCCATCCTAACAGGTGTCAGATGATAATATGGCTTTAATTTGTGTTTCCTTACATTCATGATGTTGAATTTTTTCCTATACTTATTAGTCATTTGTATATCTTCTTTTGAAAAAATCTCCTTAGATCTTCATTCATTATTTAATCAGTTTATTTATTTCACTATTGAGTTCTTTGATTTATCCTTGAATATTAAATCTTTGTAAGGAGTATGTTATTCAAATATATTCTCCCATTTCATTGGTAATGTCTTCACTCTGATGATAGCTTCATTGAAAGTACTGAAGTTTTTTAGTTTGATGTCATTCCATTTTTTTTACATTTTTATTTTCTTGCCTGAGCTTTGGAGGTCATATCCAAAAGAAATCATTGTCCAGACTAATGACATAGAGCTTATCTAATTGTGGTTTTATTATAGCTTCAAGTCTTACATTTAAGTACATTTCAAGTTGATTTTTATATATGATGTGAGATGTCTGTCTCTTTTCATCTGCATGTGGATCTCCCGTTTTCTTGAGACTACATTGAACAGACTGTCATTTCCTCATTATTTGTTCTTGGCATCTTTGCCAAAAATTAATTAACCATAAATGTGTGGAATTATTCCTGAGCTCCCTATTCTGTTTCCCCAGTTTAACTGTCTGTTTTTATGTCAGTACCATTTTAATTGCTCTGGCATTGTAGTATATTTTGAAATTATATATTATGATGGTTCTACCTACCTGTTGTCTTTGGCTCAAGATTGCTGTGGTTATTCAGAGACTTTGTGGCTCCACATGAATTTTATGATTTTTTTTTCTATTTCTGTAAAAATATCACTAGACTTGTGATAGTGAATGCATTGAATTTGTAGATACCTTTAGGAAGTCTAAACAGTTTAATAATACTATTTCTTCTAATCCATGGACATGGAACATCTTTCCAGTTAGTTGTGAATTGTGTCTTCTCTATTTCTTTCTTTAATGCTTTATAGTTTTCAATGTACAGATTTTTCACTTCTTTAGTTAATTAAGTTTATTCCTAAATATTTTACTATTTTTATGACTATCATAATTGGGATTTTTCTTGATTTTTAATAGTTCATTGTTTATATTTAGAAACACTAACAATTGTATGTTTATTTTATCTCCTGTAACTACTAAGTTCATTTTTTAGCTCTAACAGTATTTTTGTTGTTGGCAATGGTGGTGGATTTTTTTGTTGTTGTGTTTTCGTGGAGACCTTAGGGTTTTCTACCAATAGGGTCATGTCATCTGCAAATAGATCATCTAACATCCTCCTTTCCTACCTGAATGATTTTTATTTCTTGGCTTATGGAGGTATGATGTCATTGGATTTAGTTAATCCTGGCTGCAATATATGAAATAAATATGATAAAGCCATATGTGGATTCTCAGAGACCATTTAAAAGGCTATTCTAGTAACCTAGAATACGTAGGTATTCTAGACACGTAGAACTAAGCAAGGAAGAATTTTAATAGATGTAAAGAGAAGAAGATATATTTTAGAGTTTGCTATTAAAAAATTACCCTTGACAGTACTTGGTGATGCACTAGGTGAGAAATAAAGAGATGTCAATAGTGACATCGATTTTTGGTGATGAGGAGAAAGTTATAAGCTAGTAATTTACTGAATGGAAGTCTTCAGCTATAGGTATGTATGTGAAAGGAAGCAAACTAGCTGGGCAAACTATAATAGTTGCTCACATTCAGATCATGCTTACTATGGAAAGGCACCAGTCAGTCTTCCCCACAACTCAATGAAGTGGTACTATTATCCCTACTTTACAAATGAGGAAACTGAGGCACAGAAAGACAACTTCTTCAAGGACACCCAGCTAAGAAGAGATGGATCTTGAATAGAAAACAAGGGAGGCATCTCCAGACTCTACTCTTTTAACCACCTCACATGCTGCCTTTGTACATTAACTTCATTTTCAGAATAATTTATTCACATTGTCATTTCCTAATGTTGAATGCAGAAGCAGATAAGCACCCATTCTTCCAATAAAACAGGGTGACAAATTCTAAAGCACTGTATTGATGTCTGTGTAAAGAGTGGATTTACCCTAGCTTTATTTTAAGTCTACTGAATCTGCCAAAATAAATATTCACATACTTAATAGCATTAGATAAGCTTCTTACATATCAAATTTATAATTGTCATTTAATCTATGTCAAGCAACTCAATTCAAGTCACTTTGGTTCTCATATTTCTTTTGGTTAAAAAATTCTAAGTTACAATGTGCTCAAATCTTCAATTACAGCCTCACATTATAGTAAGAGATTCCGATTATGTATGGTGAACACCAGACAACATATTAAGTACCACTGTATCTTAAGTCTCATCCATCGGTGATTTATCTGCAGAGTCAGTGGGTGTAGTGTGCACATAACCAATAGCAGGGTACTACCTGTTTTTTCTTTCTTTTATAAATTCTCTGTAAAGACCTGTCAATAAAACCTAGAAAACCTTGGGTGGAAAATGAAGCAATACTTTAACTTAGGATGCAAATTACAGCCATTTTAGTGGTTGTTTTTATTGTTCCTCTTCTATCTCCTTTGCTTCCTCCTTCAATATTCTTCAACCGTGGGCTTTGGTTTTTCAAGAAATGTTCAACATAACCTCACATTTATCTTTCTGGAAGTGGCAATAACCTGTTTTTGTTATTGCCTGAATTAAATGTTCCGATTCCAGAAGAAGAACCTGTATTGGACAAAGAGGAAATATGTGATTTACAATTGTGATTACAGAGAGGCATGAATTTATTTTTGAAAATAAAATAAACTTACCCCATTATTTTATTTTTCTAGTGCAAATTCTAAATTTTAAATAGGAAATTCTTAAAACTTTTAATCATCCAATTGAATTTTTATAGCTTGTATTAAGATTCATTTTTAATATATAACAATAGCTCTTTAAGTTCATTAATTACTAGGTGCTGAATAATTTTAAACATAAAAGCAACTTAAGTGTATTGCTTTAGTTGATTCTCATTTAAAAAATGAAACAATACTCAAGAAAAGTTAAATATGTACTGCACAAGTAGGTACAGATGAAGCCTGAAAAAAACAAAATCAGTAGCCCAGCTGTCTCCCAATGTACTCTAAGATGGGAGAGACAGAAATTTTCCATATGCAATCAGATATACATTTAATGTTTCCTACATTTTAACAGCTTTGAAATTGAGCAGTTTTTAAATTCATATTCATTTTATAATTGATTTCAAAAGAAACTTATAAGACAGAAAGCTTCTGGATGAAATGAATTTCAAGTCATTGCCTATCCATATACTTGGTCATGTGTCAGCTATCAATTTAATATAATTATTTGAACTGTGGAATCACATAACATCATAATTTAATGTAAAATTGTAATTTAACAACCAATTAAATGTCTTCTAAAAGATTAGATTAAGATTGCTTGCCACACTCCTGGAATAACAATTAAAAGAAACAGAATTTTCCAAAACTCTGAACAGATTATGAAAATTCACATCTAAGAAGTGACTGACTCATGCATCATGAAAAGCTACTACTTATGCATTGAATATCTAACTGCCAAAAGCTGACTTCAAAGAGAAATGATTGTCTCCCAGAGTACCTAACCTAATTAAAGAAAATAAATGTATAAATGTACAGAATAAGACAAAGAGATGAATCTCAGATCTTCTTTAACATGTCTTAGAAGTCTATCTACTACTCACTGTTGAGTCAGGCAGTAAAGAATATAGCATATAATTAAGAAATCAAATATATGGTATAGAACTTTCTGTATGGAAAATTGAGTAGACAGAACTTAAAATCGAAGAAATCTTTCTCCAAGTTCACCTGTAGTGATCTCCTAATGGTTTACCTTTGGTTCTCTGTAAGATAAATTAACTTTAAGAAGAAGCAGTAAACAAAAACTGATTTTTGAGTACTTTATATGCAGAGAAAATTATCTTTTATAGAATTCACTTCACAAACTCAATAACCTTCATAAAACTTCATAATTCAATAAATAACCTTCACTGAGTCAGAAATGCCCAGAGCTCAGTGTTTCTTCCCTTAACTTAAAATCTATGCTCTGAAAGAAGAATACAAATAGCAATACTAAGATATCTTTTTCAAAAACTCTCACTCCTGTAGAAGCATAAAGAGTAAAAAATGGAGGGAGTTGATCTGATAAGAGTATTAGATATACATTTGTGAAATAGCAAGGCAAAACCACCTTGAACAATCAATATATACTTTTAAAATATGAAGGACAAGAAGAGAAAATAGGTCCTGTCCAAGGGTGGATACCAGTGGAGGGAAGACAGTAAAAAGAGAGGGTGAAGGAGGGAGAATATAGCAGAATGTATTTCGTATTTGTGCATGAAAACTGAACAATGAAACGTTTTGAAATTGTCCTAAGAAGGGGAGGAGGGAAGATGAGAGTATAGATGTAATTAAGATACATTGTAAACACTTATGTAAATGTCACCATGTATATCCCCTGTGCAAGTATAATATGCTAATAAAAAAGTAACTATTTTAAGAAGTGGTTTTGGTATAAGGTAAAGGATCATCAAAAAAAGTGTTTTAAGATAAGTGAGCACCATGGATAGATGTTAGACCAGAGGGATTATTAGAGACTATGTCAAACTGGCCCACATAAAGGAAGTCAGTGCTATTCGGCATCAAATACTTCTTAGTTGGGGCCCAGCAATGACAGATTTTCTAATTGATTGCTTACTTGGTTTTTCCCTCATTCCCCAAAGATTTTAGATGTCCTGTTTTATTTTTAAATATTCTAAAATTTTAAATTTGAATCAACTAAAAAAAAAAAAAAGGAAAAGAGAAAACAATCTCCATGTTGATAAAACATACCTGTCAGCCAAGTATAAGTCTATTGCCATCCACTGTGATATGATGTACAAGTTGGGGGAAATTCTACAGTGCAGGAGGCAAAGGAGAGGTGACATTTCTACGATGCAGAGTTGGAGAAGTGAGCATTGACAAGAAGTCTGCTTATCTCACACTTGTGTTAGGATATGGAAGTTTGAAGGATGACTGATGATCTTGTCAATATCATCCAAAAGCGGTTATGGGAAGAAGCACAGGCAAAGTCTAGTTAGAGCCTTCAGGAACGCAGGCTCAAGTCTTTTCTTCTTTTTGGAGGGGGCAAGAGGGAATCCTGTTTGGTCTACAGTCATGAGTCATTATTGAAAAATGTTGACATAGTATCAAGGACATGGCAAAGTAAACAAAGCTAATCGTTTTTTGTATTAAATTTCCATAATTTTCTACAAATTCAGAGATTAGAGAAGTCTTCCACAATGCAAGTAAAACCATGTGGAGCAGTACTGCTAAGTAAAAAGTGCATCAATCAACTATATTGATTAGGATTCCCTAATCCCACCCCATACACATTTATGAAAATGTAGCACTGTCCTGGGTAATTTGCAAATTAAATTAAGTAGGCCAAGTGGCTGCCTTTGAGGAAAGTAAATCCTGAAGCTTATTTAATCTTATCTCTTTTCCACAAATCCCTCAGAGAAAACCATACTTGATTCTGTTTTGTTATGAGTAATTTACTTTCTTCCCGAAGAGTTCTCTGCCTCCATTGTCTTAGGGCTCCCCTGACACATCTTTGGAAACAAGCTGTAAATATCAATTCCATGTGTCCCAGATTCTTTGGACTACCTCTTATTGCATTCAGAGTAACTTAGAGTTTAATATTATTTTTATAACAGTAAAGAGGAGCATCCTGATGGCTTCCAGATGTTACTCACATTTAGAAACAAAGTTGATTCAGATACATGGGCTACAGACACTAGAAAGGAAGCCAATGGGCAGAAATTTATAATATACCTCCTATGTGTCATTTTCTTTTCTAAAGTGAAATTTTTTATTATAGAAGTAACACCTTCTAATTATAAAAGGACTCAAGTAGACATTTCTCCAAAGAAGGTATGCTAATGGCCAAGAAGTACATGCAAAGAACATCATCATTAATTATCAGAGAAATGCAAACAAAAATTCAATGAAATATTAGTGTATACCTGTAAGAGTGGTTAGTTGTAAAAAGTAGTGTTGGCAAGGACATGAAGAAATTAAAACACTTGTATATTGTAAGTGATAAACTAAAACAGTATAAACACTGCAGAATACACTAAGGAGGTTTTCAAAAACTACAAATACCGTATGATCTAACAATCCCTTTTGAGGTATATGCTCAAAATAATTTAAACTGGGGTCTCAAAGAGATATGTGGACCCCTGGATTTATTCAGCATTGTGAAAAATATCCAAGATATGGCAACCCAAAAGTCCATAAAGAAAAGAATAAGTAAAGTCTAGTAAATATGCACAATGGAATATCATTTGGCCTTAAAAAAAAAAAAAGAAATCCTACTATTTGTTACAATATAGGGTGAACATGGAAGACATTATGGTAAGTGAAATAAGTCAGTCACAGAAAACAAATAATACATAATTAGCATTATAGGAAGTATGTAAAAGAGTCAAAATCACAGCTTCAGAGAGTAGAATGGCAGTTTCCAGGAGCTGAGGAACAGAGAACCGCTGCTATGTGGATCTAAAGTTTCAATTGCATGAGATGAAGTTCCTGAGATCTACTATCCAACATGGCATCTTTGGGTACAATACACTTTCATGCACTCTATGTTAAGAGAAGGGCTGTTATGTTAAGACTTTCTACTACAAAAAAAAATAAGGCCACATTATCAGAAGGAAAGTTGAGGAGGTGATGAATATGTTTTGTGTTTCAGTCATAATGATAATATCACATGGGTGCACATAAGTTTGAGCTCATCAAAATGTGTACATCAAAACTAAGTACTGTTCTGTATGTCAACTATCTCTCCATAAACTTAAAATAGTATTCAAATTATACTCAATTGCATAAAATATGAAATGAAAGTCCTTGTAGTCATCTTTCTCTGGACGAATTTCTCCAACTGCACCCTCACTTCTAGACAACTATTGATAATACCTTTATTTATCTTCCCCCGGTATGTGTGAATGTTGATTCCTTTGGTCCACTCTACATAAAGATAGATAATAAATATTAGTGGGATTGTAAAAAAGATAGATAGATAGATAGATGCTTATAAATTAAAGTTGCATCTTTTGCATATATCTCTCTGCTTTTTTCATTTCAATAACATTGGCATAAACTATCTTTCCAATTATTAATGACAACATTCTGTCATATGCATATGCTTTAATTTGTTTAATCAAGCTAATCTGAATATTTTACTTTTTCCCAAAACATGGGAGGAGAAGAAAGGAGCAAACTTTCCTGTACAATAGAGTCTGAAACTTAAATTGTAAAAATATTCAGTATGATCATATTTGCTTTTATGCACTTATCTATTTTTAAGTTATTTTGTACTTTTAATTGAATGGTTTCTATACAATGGGTGCTTTAAAATGTCTAAGTGCTCATTAGTCACATTCATTTTCATTAAAGCTTATTTCCTTGGTACAAAATAATGAGTAGATTTTCATGTACTCAGTTTTTTGCAGACATTTATTATCTAATTAAACTAGAATCTGTATGAAATATGAACAAATGAATGAATTACTTGATTTCAGATTTAGAACAAAATTCATATAAGTACAGTGTCTTGACTGTCAACTAATACATGAAATAATAATGACTGGTCTCTAACTATTATGATGGTAAACTTGAAGAAAAGCATAGCTATAATGTTAAAGTTAATTCTTTATTATTAATTTCCCATAGGAATTTGAGATGGGAGAAGTACTGTTTCTTTTTAAAAAGTTAATTACTGAAGACCTTATTATTCTCCTATTGAAAAAAAAATCTAAAAAACAAAATTCAGACTTTGTTTTTTTTATTATTATTGTCAGGATTTAAAGGACTTGCTATTGTAATTTGCATTTGAATGTGTTCCATTAGTCTTGTTTATTTGTAACATCTGTTATTGGCCACCATATGGAAAAAGACTATTTAAAAAGCTTTCTTTAAAAATGGAAAGTAGCATTCAGTATTTATTGAACTGCTTTTTAATATCTTTAATGTATAGAAAAATGAGCACCACTTAATTTACTTAGAAAAAATTCCATCAGTCATGTTTTCAAAACTAACTATTGAAGCTCTGTTCACATTCAACTGTACATTTAAACCACAGTAAATGAGTTATATTACAAAAATGACATTATTCCTTTATGAGTAAATGATTCCAAATGTAAAAAAAATAAAATCCCTGAGAAACAATTAAATATTACATAAGGCTCTTCAATTATTTATTTAATGATCCATACCTAAAGGATGTTTTTATTACTGTCCTTAACTTAGAACTGAAGTAACTCGAGGATCAAAACCAAATAAGTAAAATATATACTTACAAAGAAGAACATGCAAAATGTACTGAAGGCATAGGGAACAGAAACTACACTTTCACTTGCTAATTTGATGGATTTCTAAATCATTCCTGAAGTTAGTCTCCAGTAAAGAGGCAACTGTGACCCAAAAGAATGCGTTCTGACTCCAGAAGCAAAAGTCCTTTCACCTACTGATTAAAAAGTTGTTTTAATTCATCAATCATTTCTGGTCTCAGTTTCTTTGTTAATAAGATTAAGATGAATTTGAAGAGAATACCTAAAATAATTTTGAAAGTGTTATTTAAATGATAAAATGCTATGCAATTTGTAGAAAATACACAAATATTAAAACTACCTTATGATTCTAGTAGTCTCTTATTTTCCTTCCCTATATATACCTACAATTTTAATTATCTGTCACATTTGCCATCATTTAAAATTAATTCTGCAACTGTTATTAGTGTATGTATGTTTCTTCCATATTCTATTTATCGCCCTCAAAGTTTGAATTCAACATTCATAACAGAAAGGGAATTGATGGAAATATAAATACACTTTATTACCTCCCTCAAGCTCTCTGTAAGAACTTTGTATTGACACTCATTGTTTGTAGCCTTACAACTCTCATATTGCTTGGTAATTTTTCCAAAGTGCGTATTTACTCAAAACCAAGATTATATATAAAAACTTCTATATATTACCAGAAGTTCTGTGTTAAGAAGCATTTGTGGAACTCATTACTGTGTATTTTGGTTCTCTCTATTTGGAAATGGCATGTGCCTCTCTTATTACTTATAAAAGTAGACTGTTTTGGAGACAATGAAAACTCACAATTTTTTTTTTTTACTAATTTGAGCCAAAAGAGTAGGTATGCAATTTGTATTTCATGTACTGTACAAATGTCATCATGGACAGATGCTGCATGAACATTTATACTCATCCATTGATTATTTATTTTGTTTAATTCTACTGTTGTCTATGAGTTTAATTAAAGTCAGCTAATCACCATTTATGTATAAGTAAAAACCTATTAAAGCCAAATGTTTCATTCTCTTCCATATTATGTATGCAGATTTTTTAAAGACTGAAAATGATGGTTCTAAGCCCCAACAACACCACTGTCAACACTGACAGAACTAGACAGAAAATTAGCAAGGGTATAGAATAATGTGACAATGCCATCAACCAACAATACACACTTATAGACTATTGTACATAACAGCAGCAAAATGGATATACAAGATTATTTTGAAATGTATATGGAAAGTAGGCATAGAAACTAGAATAAGTAAAACAAAGTTGTTAAAGAATAAAGCAAGAGGAATGATTTTGCTTTCAAGACTGATTAAATGTGTAGTCAAGATTGTTTAGTATTGATACATGGATCAAAGGAATAGAATAGGTCTTCTCAGACACACCTAATTTATGACAAAGATGAAAAAGAACTCAATGGAGAAACTGCAGCTTTGACAACAAATGCTGGAGCAAGTAGACAAACAGATATACTAAAACAGCCATGCATAACTTAATCCAAAATGAATAAAACACTTAAATGTAAAGTGTAAAACAACAAAGCTCAGATAAAAAAACATAAGAGAAAAATCTTTGGAACCAAAGTTTAAGGTATGAATTTCTAAACTTGACACAAAATTCATAAAAACTTTTTTAAAGTAATAAATTAGAACTCAATAAAACTTTTGATGTCTGGACAATCTCAATTCAGGAATAAGAAAAGCTATATCAAAGGAGGAAATCTAAAATATATAAGTGTTCTAAACTCTGAGCACTAAAAAATCAATACAATTGGAAAATCAAGCAGAAGATGGAAGGATAATTTCACCAGCAAAATGTTGTATAGGTGAGAAGAAAGCACAGGGAAAGGTCGCCAGCATCAGTGGTCATTGGGGAAATAGAAATTAAAACGTAAATGAGTAATCACTATTCACATATTTCAGTCTAAAACAAAATGTAGTGAAAGCACCAAATGCTGACCAGAATGCAGAGAATCTAGATCACTTACACAGAGCTGGTGGGAGTGCAAAGTGATAATTCCACTCTGGAAACAGTTTCTCAGTTTCTTAAAAAACAAAACATGTAACTACCATATGACCTTGCAATTACATTCCTGGGCACTTCTCCCAGAGAAATAAAAACTTATGTTCACACAAACTCTGCACACGAATGTTTATACCAGCTTTATGCGTAATAACCCAACCTAAGAATAACTTAAGAATCCTGCTGGGGAAATGGTTAAAAAAAGAAAGTGGGGTTCCTCCATACCATGGAGCACTTCCCCCCAGAAAAAGGAATGAATTGTCGATGGATACAACAACCTGGATGAATCTCCAGAGAATTACGCTCAGTGAAAGACATTAATCCGTGAGCCCTCAGGTCATGTGTGTCCTCTTACATAAAATTTTTGAAATGCCAAAGTTACAAAAATGGAGAACTGATTGCCATAAGTTAAGGAGGAAGTAGAGGTGGGAGGGAAGTGGGTATTGCTCTAAAAGATAACTTAAGGGATCCTTGTGCTGATATGAACATTCTTCACTGTAACTGTCAGTGTACTGGTTGTGATATTGAACTTTAGTTTTGCAATATTAGCACTGTGGGAAACTGAGTAAAAAGTATAAGAGATATATCTATATTATTAGTTTCCACTATGTGTGAATCTCTAATTAGGACAAAATTAAAAGTTTAATGTAAAATCCATGATGCTCCTTCAATTGCCATATCTGACACATTAGCTTGAGAAGGATGCTTCATACAACTTCTAATAATAAATCCAATAAAAAACCAAAATATGGTGCTACTCCTTGTCCAGTTGGTTAAACTTAGAATTGTGATTATTTCTATTATTAGAAAGAATGAGCTCATTTTTACAGAGCAGTCCTCCATGAACTAAAATTGATACTAAGTTTATACCTGTTTTAACTTAAACAAGAATCATTGTCATTTGAAATAGACTCTTTTTCTTCACATTTTTTATCCTAATAATTCTGCTGCAATAAGGAAGACAACTTTAATGTAATCTTTATGCTTTGTGGTAGAGTGTGGGGGCTCATGAAATGTTTCACCAAGTACTTCTGATGCATTGAAACTACAGAACTCTAGCTGACCTATCCCTATGATCTTTAAATAAGATTGATATTCATCACTAGTTTTCTCACTAAGCTAAAAAATTCAATGCATTGAAATAAAGTTGATTTTTGTATTTTATCTCTGAGAAAACAAGAGGTGATATGTTCCTAGAGGAAAATGTTACACACACACACAATTGCACAGAAACATGCATGTACATATACATTAAAAATGTTCAACTAGAACATTTTTGGAATAATAAAGTTAATTCTGAAATACCAAATATGGAACTTATTTTAAGTAACTTATAAAAATTAAAATACTTATTAACATGCTATGAATCAAATTGTGTTCAGGAGTTTGCATACATCATCCCTTTTCTAAAAAATTCTTTAAGGTGGGAAGCCTTACTTTTATTTTAGTAATTGAAAGAAACACAGATTTGGAGAGGTTACGTGACTTACTTGTAGAAGACAGCATAGATGAAGTGACAAAAATAATCATTAAAATTACTGATAAATTAACCTGTGCTAAAACAATCTTATTTAATAACTACTGTATACCCAGATAACTGTAACAGATGAGAGACTTACAGGAACTTGCATGTAATTTTTACAATTGGTAAGTGATAGTGTCAGACTTCAAATAATATAGGCCAAATTCCAGAGCCAACTTCCTTCATCAGAATATACTACTGACAAAGTGAAAAATCCAGAATACAGATATATATCTGTGCACGTGTGTGTGTGTATATATAGGCAAAATTTATAAATATTTGGAAATTAAAGAACATCCTTAAAATAATTCATATAAAAAGTTATAGGGATGAATTTAACAACAATTTGACTGAATCAAAACAATGATGAACCTCATCAAAATATATGCATTGCTTATAAGGAAAATAATGTTAAAATAATATTAAATTACATCACTAGTTCATAATTACATTTATTTTAATTAATATTAAAACTAGAAAGGAACAAAAGAAAAATTATGTCAAATCAATGACCTAAGCATTCACCTGGAAAAGCACAAAAAGAAAAAATTTGACTGCAAGTGCCCAGGTAACGAAATAAAAATAGCACTCCAATAAAGTATACTAGACTTAATCTTTGTATATATTAGCAGACATAATTCACTTAAACTTACTTTGTAGACCAAGAAATTTCTACCTTAGTTCATGTATTTTAACTTTAAATAAATCCTCCCTAAATTATCATTGGTGCTCATAGTAATTTGACTCCAATATATCTCTGTTTCACAATACACTGCTATCAATCCATCTGTGTCAAAGAAGTTAATGAAATTTTAACAAAGATGGAATTGTATATCCTGCCCGGCATGGGTAGAAAAATCTAAAATACATTTAACTTTTATTTTTTCCATATGTGATTTGAGGCAAGAAAATTGAAATGCCTTGTGACATTTGTGTGTATATGTATAATATAACCCAAACTGGTTCATCTCCTGTTTTACTTGTTAAACAAACAAAAATGTCATTTTCCTTCATTTACAAAGGCAGAGAACAGGAGGGCAAAATAGGTCCTGGTGACGGGGTACAGGAGGTTGGGACCAGTGGGAGGAGGGAAGAGGTAGGAAAAGGTCATGGGAGAGTGAATATGGTGCAAATACTATGTACACATGTATGCAAATGGAAAAATACCTGCTGAAACTATTCAAGGAATGGTGGGAGGGAAGGAGAAAGGAGAACGATGGAGGAGGTAAATTCAAGTATGATATATTTGATACATTGTAAGAATATTTGTAAATGCCACAATGTATCCCACCCAGGACAACAATAAAAAAAATGGAAATGCCAAAGAGTAATGAAGCATTACATAACATTTACATAAACCTCATATATTCAAGGATTTATATATAATTCAGTTTTAAAACTGAGTTGATGATGCATATACACTCTAGTGCCATTGTGGAGAATATAATTCTGTTCCTCCTGTCTTTGCCATCTAGGGAACCCCTACTTATCTGTAGGATTCAATCAAATGTAACTTCTCGTACAAGGTTTTTTGAATTAGACACTTGTCCTGAATTCAAAAGAATCTCTTGTTAGCCATGTCCCAATTACTTCCTTTGCCTTAGGGAACCCATTCCTTCTCTCCAAGTTTCTACCAAGATGTAGTCTCAATGGGAAAGTCATAGTCCCTTATTACCCTCATCTAAATAGTTTGTCCAGAGGTGTGTATATGATTGAATAGGACTGCTTCCCAAAGACAATTTTAAACAGGAGTAATAGCTTAAGTAGATCTAGAAAAAGCTAAAATGTTATAATTAATTCCAACATAAAATAGTGCAATCCTTAATGGAAATATTCTTTAAAAATATGGGCCATATGTCCCACTCATGAGGTAGAGATAGGTGAATATTTATTTGAAGCTACTCCCAGACAAAGTTAGTGATATCCTACCTCAAAAACAAGCTGGATGTGATGTCATCCACTTATAATTCCTGTAATTCCACCCACTAGAGAGGTGGAGGCAAAAAATCAGATCCAAGGCCAACCCAGGCAAAATCATGACACTGTACCTAAAAAACAAACAAAAAAGCAAAAGAATTAGGGGCATGACTCAAGTGGGCCGTGAATACCACCAAAAAGAAAAAAAAAGTTCTATGGTACTAAAATTTGGTATTCTCTAAAGTGAATTTTGTTGTGGTGGTTTTGGGTAACAAGAAAGACTGCTATTTACCCAAAGATGTAAATTAAGTGAGTGAAAGTGAGATAACAGATGATTACATAGGGAAAATTCATGAGGTTTTTTTTTTTTTTTCCTTGAACCTAAAGACCTTGGAGGAATCTACAAAGCAGGTGCCCAAATAAATTTGATCGTATTTTCAGGTTCAAATTCACATGTATCACTACTTGTTTTGTGACACTGAACAAGTCATTTCACTTCTCCAAATTGGCTTTCTCATATGTAAAAGAAACTAATAACTCTAAAGAGTGTTTGTAAATGCAAATGAAATAACGTGTATAAAACATACATGCTCCTAACATCTTTGACAATCACATGGAACATAGTCCCCTTAGATAGTACCTTACTATGTAAAGTTGAAAAAAGCATCAAAACAGTGGGATTCTTAAAATACCAGTTGTTAATGATATCACTAGATAGCGCTATAATGAAGGCTGTGACGGGTATATACTTCTCAGAAGGTAAGTATTGACATGTGTTTTTGGAGTACAATTTCTTCCTCAAAAAAAAAAAGTGAGTATTTACAGTGTATGACTCATTTTCTTCTCCTTTCTCTTGCTGTCTATCCTCCTGCCGGTGTCTATACCAAAGTCAAATTTGTAAACAATACTGACCTTTCAGAGGAGCACTGTTCTGACAGGGTCACCTATGTCCCCTGCACTAGTGTCTCAGACTATTCTTTCTCTTTCTTTGACTCATAGCATTCATTAACATTGGAATTCAATCCATCACACAAGTCACAGAAGATAGCGAAGCCCTTCCTGTATCACCTGTTGCCTTGAGATAAGAAGATCCATATCAGGAATATCACTGTGTTATTATTAATGCTAGCATGTACTGTGTATTTCTTATAAAATAGATGTAGCAAAAAGCTATATGTTAGTAACTAAGAATGCTTGAAGAATAATTATACAGGAGAATTCAGTTTACTTCTGTGAAAAATGGACATGGTATCTGTCTTTGTATAAGAGTTCAAAGACATCCACTTTCCTTTGCCATAAAGCAACTAATACATATAAAGAATGTAAGTAGATAAGGTAAAACTGATGTCAAACAATGACAAACTTTAACACCTGATCCACAGAGTACCTGGAAACCTCTGAGTCTTCAACTGTTAAAGAAATGCTTTTTAAATCATTTTTCATACTCCAGTGCTTCAAATTATAATATTACAATTTGGTTACATAAGGCACTTAAATTTCTTAGCCTACAAAGGATAGGAATAATGATTACAGTTTACTAGGAAGGACAAAATGGAATGCATTTTAATTGTGAAAAATAACATTCAGAAACATGTAGCGTAACAAAAAAAATTATTGGCTACTTTTTACTGCATGTGTATGTACTCCAAAAAAGAGCATTTTAAAGGTTTAAAGAAAGCTTTCTAAGCAGACAATTTTTCAATTTAGTTTCAAGTCAACTTTGAGGTAGTTCAAGTGTATATAAAATAGATGTAAATAAATTTTTAACAAACTAAGGTGAGCATAAAAAATAATAGTCCTAAATTTATAGATAGATAACTTATAAAAAGTGTTAATAATATTATCCTTTTCTCCATATCATTTAGATAAAGGCTGTATAATTATGTGAACTATAGGGTTACTGTTTTCAGTATATACATATATATTTCAGACCCTGGTGAACATATGATGCTTAATATTTTTTCTTTTTTTCTCTTTTTTGGTGGGACTGAGGTTTGAACTCAGGGCTTCTTGCTTGCAAAGCAGGCTCTTTATTGCTTAAACCACATTGCCAGTCCATTTTGCTGTGGTTATTTTGAAGATAGGGTCTCAAGAACCATTTGTCCAGGTTGGCCTTGAACTACAAACGCTCCTGATCTCAGCCTCCCAAGTAGCTAGGATTTCAGGTATGAGCCAAGGTGCCATGCTTTGTTTAACTATTTTTGAACAATGTCTGTTGAACTCTATTACTTTTGAATTGCTCTGTTTCTTGATTTGCACATTCAAAAGAGTATATCACTACAAATTTCCTGAACAAGTTCTTTCTTGTTATTGCCATAGTCATCTAAGGGAAGAAAAAGGGAGCTTTGCAAGGTTTTGCTTATGTCAAAAGTATATCAAAACACCTTTTTGTTGTATATAGGTTTTAGTTTCATGCACTTTAAAAATGTTTATTTTAAATATTAAAAATAAAATAATTGCTACAGAAAATTCAAGAACCATTAAAAGCCCTAAAGAAAAAATAAAATGATTTATAATTTAAAAATTCAGAGAAAGTACCCTTAAAATTTTCTGTACTTGTTTTAACCTTTGATAAACACACACAAATATCATAAAAGATAACAGCCAACAAGTTAATTTATTGTGTCTTATATTGAGAGGAATTCAAGAAATTAGGGTCAAGATATTGGGGACTCTAGAAGTAGAATTAGTGCAAACCAGATGAATTTGACTTTGTAGAATATTGTGATATCTGGTAGGGTTATACCTCTACTCTTTTGGTGTTGCCCTCCTCCTTTTCTTTTTGAAACCATGTTTTTGCATTTTGGTTTTTATAAATTTTTCCAACAATCTGTAGAATCCACCTCTCAGTTTCCTGAGAGAATTGTTGCTCATTTTGTTGGGATTAGATTAAATTCATACATGTAGTGAGCACATGTATAGACTATACAATTCAATGGATATGTAATTTGAATTACAGGCTTGTTTTTCTTGTTTACCACGTGTATCCTGGTACCTGCATCAGTGCCTGGAAGAGAGTAAGTGCTCAAATTTTTATTGAGCACATTAATGCATTCTCAAATATTTATTGGAAAAAACAAATTCAAATTCACTCTTTATTTCTTTATTGGTGCTTAGGTGATCAGGCACAGCACAGAGAATTCAGATGTTCACCTAGAGCTGAATATTTTTTTGATCAGTATTTCAAAAGGAGAGGGTAGAATTTCCAAAAGAGTATTTATCACTGACGATAAATCTATGTGGACACACACAGGTACACACACAAAGTGAAGGCAAGCAGAGGCAGACGTAGCAAGAATATACGGGATTGAAGAACTGAATTAGAAGTACTTGAGTCATTAAGAAACAAAGAGTAGAGCACTGAGCAGGTAGTTAGGCTGCAACCATCCAGGATTGTGGAAGAGATTTGGGTGGAAAGAAAGAACCAAGTTGAGGTGGAGAGAAATGCTGTGAGGTAGATAATGCCTTTGATAAATAGGAAAGAATAATTAAGAAGTCAGGACATTATTATGACAAGTAGAAGTGGGGATAACACTTATAACGAACATGAATTACACATAACCCAAAGATGTACACATGCAAGAGGGAATAATAACTTCTAAACCATGCTTAATCTGCTGCAGTTTAGAGGAAACCATATGAAAAAGACAGATGTCTATTTCACTAGAGAGACAAGCAACAGTATGTTTTATCCATTTATTTATTTATTTTTGAGGCACAGTCACACTATTCAGCCTAGGCTGACCTTGAACTCAAGATCTTCCTACCTTAACCTCCCTAGTGCTAGAAAAAGAGGCCTATGACACTATATGCAGCTTACAAGTAGTATTTCAAAATGAGATGGAAAACTTGCTGACCTCAAGTAAGATTCATTGTATGTTTTCTTTCAGTATGATTTAATAACTTTCACATTATAAAATAAAATGATAGGATTATGGCATGCGGAACTTCTATTTGCCTGTTATCATGTAATTACTTCTTCATGATGCTCATATACAGAAATCTACAAATAAATAGGCTTGTGTGAAAGTAAACAAAAAGCTTTTCAAAAATAGCAGAGCAATAAGGTGATAGAACTTTTGCTACTGAAGAATTTCACACTGCTTGAGCCAGGAAAATGATTTGACTGAGCAAAAAGTGAACTACTGCCTTTGCTGTGGGAATAAGTAGTTGAAAAACCTGTTTACCCAAATGCCATGATGGTTTTTTTTATGTAGCAACCATGCCTCTCATCTTTGTCTTCTTGCTGCCTTCTTCGTATCTTTAGAGAAGCAAAAATTGTAATCAAATATCCATGACTCCTGTTAAAACTTCTAGGTATTCCCTCTGAAATTAATAAACACAGCTATCATCACCCCTATGTTCAACAATATACTGCAGATATTAGCTATCAAAATAAGATAAAAAACAAAATGGAAAGGTAAGATTTGATGGATATTAACAATGAATTAATAGATGCAACATAATTATGCTTGCTCTTTTTTATTTAAAAAAATTTTTATTGTCATATGGGGGTATAATTGTGACACTTACAAAAGTTGTTATGATATAATTATGATTGTTCTTGATAAATATTATTCTGAAAATTCAAATGAATCTAATAAAAGTTCAGAAAAATTATAATAAGATAAAGTTTTAAACTAAATATTTATAACCCAGAAACTGGCAACTCTAAAATATAATTCTGAAAATACTGTCTTCCTGCTAGAAAAAAATAGAAGAGAGAAAGCAGATATTGCTAAAGTTGATTAAATATCATAAATATGAAAAATTTTCCTCATTGATAAACAAATTCCTTGAATTGTAAGAAAAATTCAAAAATGTTTCACAGATCATGAAAGAGGGATTCCAAAACTTATATGGAAATGGGTATTTCCACAGATTAAAAAACATTTCTGAAAAAGAAAACAGAAGATGCAGGAAGGTACTGCATCAAAATCTTTTGATAAAGGCATGGTAGCATTTCACACAGACCCCAAAATAGATTAATGGAACAAAATAGTGAGCTCAAAAACAATGCCACATATGTACGAAAATGCAACTTGTAACAGAGTAGTCATTGTAGTTTAGAAGGAAAAGGATAGACTCTTTAACAATCATTTTTTTCTACAATAGAACCCAAATAGATACCAAAAACACACAAAAGCATTTGTTTCATACCATACATAAAAATCATTTTTGTGCATTTTTGCCCCATTTCAAAAGTAATATTTTGAAATGTAGAAGAAGATATTTCCTTAGATTAAAACAAAACTATTTTAGGCAAAGACATAAATCACAGAGAAAAATGTTTTTAACTACATTATCAAGAATTACGTTTTGGCTATCAAGAGATCCTATTCAAAAGTCAAGAGTGCAGCCATTGCAAAGAAGAGGCATTTGGAAGAAATTTAACAGAAAACAATTGGCATTTATAAAACATAAGTAATACCACAAATCAATAAGAAAAAGAAAAATGACCCAACAGAAAATACCAAGCACCACAATCAGCAAGTCACAGAAGAAACCTTAGTAACCAAAAACTCCTTAGAAATGCTTAATCTCACTTGCAACCAAGAAAATGAAAATCAACTCCAGTGTGATGAACAACTAAAGATCAATGTTTTATAAAATTCAAGAAGACAGAAATACTAAATACTATTATGTTAAGTAATAAACACAAGTTACAGAAGGAGATAAAGTAAAATAGTATTTGGATGTGATTTATATACAAGTCTGCAACTATTGCTTTTCTCTTGCTACCATCCTTTTCTAAAATTCTGGTCTTTCTCGCTCTCTTTTTCTCATTTCTATTTCTCTCTTCAATCTTTCTATCATTCTCTCTCTCTCTTTACACACACACACACACACACACACACACACACACACACACACCACACATACACACACACACACACACACACACAAATCTAATATAAAATGCATGTAAATGATAGACCTCAAATTGAAGTTTGAAGCTACCCCTTCAGGACTTGGGTGAGTAAAAGCCAATAGCCAGGAAGTAGAACTGATTCTTCAACTGTATGAGTGCTGTTTTATTTCTTAATATTTCTCAGATGTGAGTCATACTCTTCTATTACTCTTTATTAAATAACTAATACATATTAATAGATGTCAGTGTGGTGCCTTAATAGATGTGTACGGTGTGCACCAATCAAATACTACCTCCATTTAGCCACCTTCTCTCCCCTTCTGTGATGGTTAATCTTGGTTGTCAACTTGACTGGACTGAGAAGTGCCTAGGAAATTAGCAAATCACACTTCTGATTATATCTGTGAGGGTGTTTCCAAAAAGGATTAACTAAGGAGGGGAACACTCACCATGAATGTGGGCAGCATCATCTCATAAGCTGGGAGCCCACATGGAAACATTTTTCTTTCTTTCTCGCTCTTCCTTATGTCATGATGTGATCTGCTCAGCTCTGCCATGCCTATGCACCATGATGGACTGAAATCTCTGAAACAGTGAGCCAAAAAAACTCTCCTCCCTTAAGTTGTATATCCCAGGTATTTTGTCTCAGTGACAGAAAGTCTGGCTAATACATCTTCGTAAACTCAAGTAATCACCATGAAGTGTTTCTGGTTTTGTATTAATGTTTCCTTATTCCTTTAAGAGTCAACTGAGCAGTATTGGACAAGTATTGTGAAGGGCCTGATCTGTGGTACTGCACTGAGTGACAAGAGTAAGCGCTTCACATGAAAACTACCTAGGAGTCCAATCATGAAAACTGAGTCATTGACTTTGGAAGCAAAGATGTTTCTGGCTCAGGATCATGACATGATCGTTTCACTGATTAGCATATAGAGAGCCTGAGAAAGAACAGTAAGTCGTCCAGCACTGTAGTCTTGTTGTGCATGTCAACTAGTTGGATCTTATGACTGATAATGGGGGTCAGCACTTGCTCTCCAAAACATGGCACCTTGGCAAGTGAGAAAACAAAAGAAGCAAAATGGTATCTCTGACCTTCTCTTTGCTTCTATCCCTTGAAGTAGATCATAAAACCTAAAAAGAAGTTCTGACTTTTTCTTGAATCATGTCATAAATCCTTATGTGAGAGGTACCCTCTCCATACCCAGGGAAAGGAAGCCAAAAACACAGACAGGCCTTACAGCACCCTGCTCCCAATTATGACCATCAGACTACACCCCCTTCCAACTTCCCCATGACTGTCCACAATTCACCAAACTAATGCATAAGGATACACAGAGTTCCTTCATTTCTGAAGGCTTCTGGGCCATGTAAAATTTATATTAAATCTGTATGCTTTTTCTTGTTAATCTGTGGAGGGTTATGGATGTCGTTAGTGCAATAAAATTATATATATTTTTTTTTTTGAAAAAAGGGAAGAGAAAAAATCCTCAAACCTCCATTCCCACTCCCAAAACAACCCAGTTGATACTTTAATATTTTCCAATGAAGACTTTATTTATGGAATGGAATGGAAAAAAATAAACACAGCTATTTTGAAAATATATTTACATACATGAAAAGAAATTGGGAAAACAAGCATTTTAATTAGAGAATTATTCCTTAACTATTTAAAATGTACTTAGTTGTACATTTTATGTGGGTTCAACCCCAGCACATGAAGTATAATAATCAGATTTATTTGTGTTTATTTACCATTATAGGAAAAATAGTTAATTTGTATTTATATGTAATCAAAACAACTATTGAGTTTATACATGATTTTCCAAAATCAGTTGTGGTATTTAAGATGAGAAGTCTATATGGAAGGTCACTCTGGCAAAATGCTTAGCACATTTGCTTTTTTTTTTTTGGCAGTGCTACTAGTAAGCTCACAAGTTCAAGTCCAGAAAAAAAAAGTGAATAATCCATTCTGTTGACTTTCAAGATTATTATATTATTCAATTCTCATGAATGTTTCAAAGTGGTTGTCCTATCCATGAGAACTTTCCTACTCATTAGGTAGGTGCAATATTTGGATAAGAATCAGACATTACTGATCTGATATAGAAACCCTTCTCCTACCCCTCAATTTGCAGAAAGAATAAAGCAGGACCAATAAAAATAATCAGGAAAATGACTAACAAGCAAGAAAGTGAATTAAGGTTGTTTTATTTTTTCCCTAAACTAGTGATTCCTTCTAGGGGCTGATCCGGCCAAACTATTTAATAAAACATAAGATTTCTTCTTTGCTAAAAAAAAAAAAACAAGAGAGAGAGAGAGACCTCAGCCATGAACCTAGCAATGACAAAGCAATAGTATATTTCCCCTATACTAAGCCACAGTTCATTTCCACACTTTTGAGGAACAACTTCAATCTGTGAAGTTTGTTCACAAGTCCTACTTTTCACATGTATTCATATTACTGAATAGTAAAAATCCTTCCATCCTTTTTACTGGAGTGCAAAAGGCCTGAAGTGTGGGGTTGGGTTATTGCAAGGTTAAAGAAATGACTATGGTGTGCCTGCTGTGGGGACAGGTGCCAATTTTAAATCAAGTAATAATGGAATTCTGGTTATTGCACAGTTTCACCCAATCTCATGTTCCAACATGGATTTAGAGAGTTGTTGCCCATTTGAGCTACAAGGGACCTCATGAAACACATTTTGGTCCAGACTTATTCTGTCAGCATGTGGATAGCTAAGCCATACCAGACAGATGCTTTTTTAATGACGGGCTCTGAATCTTTTCCAAGTTCTCCATGTTCCACTTAGTGTTCTATTGCTTTTCAGTTGGAGAAACTTTATTATCTTCTTGATCTGTAGTATAATTCATTTTTTTTAAAAAGTCCTTTTACTTCCATGTGCCATCTTGTCTTCATACATAGAATTGTGATTGAGTTAATACAATTTGATTGATGTTTGATACAGATTAGGGAAATAAAGTGATCTATTATTTGTCAATAAATAATAACCACTTAGAAGTTGAATGATTTAAAATTAGGCTGAAAAAAGCATTTGATTGTGGTAGGTAACATGCAGCAGCAGGGGACTGTTCAGGATAATATGAAGGAAGGAAGAAATCATGCTTTTCTATGTTTAGAACTGACCCAAATCTTGTGAATTCTAAGTTTCAGATGAGATTCAAAATGCATTTGTAATTTGTTACTCTTGGGCAGACTTGAATTCCTGTTTCTCCAGTGGGAAAAACAAGCTTTGCACAATCTTAAAATAATCTCATAAAGTTTTAGGGAACTTTATTTTCCTCTCATGAAACATTTTGATGAGTTAAAGGAATCTGAATCATAAAAAGAAATATTGGATTTTACTTCCAACATGAACATTTTGAGAACTTTACAAAATTTATGAAAAATTTACACCATCACAAAAACTGGTAAGATTCTGAAATGAATATTGGACATGCAGATAAATCTCTAATACATTTGATTTCTAACTTTCAGAATACATTTTTAAACTAATCACCAATAATAGACAATACCCTTTTCCTATAACTGGACTATAAGCTCCATGAAGAACATGCCATATCAATTTCATTCATAAATCTATTCCAGGGATTAGCATAGCATTATCTCCTTATAGAATATAATTATCTTTCTTACTAGTATGAAAACCGTAGGCTATTTTTATCTGCAAAAGCATATAGCATTTATTCCTAATATTCTTTGTAAAATATGATGGGGACAAATGGAGAGTCAAACACAAGAGAATGAAGTTGAACCCTGACCCCATAACAAAACCAAAAATTAAGTCAAAATTGATCAAAAGACCCAAAAGTAAGATCTAATAAATTAATTAATTCTGGAAGATCAGGAGGTTTTGCATTAACAATGGATTCGTTCTTTGACACTGCATTAAAATTAAAGACTTTTATGCTTTAAACAGCATAACCAAGAGAGTCAACTCAACACAAAGAATTGTTCACATACAAGTGGGTAAATTATATCACATGTAAATTAAAATATGAAATGGGGATCAATTTAGAAAAAAATGTGGAGATCTGTATAATTTATAATATAAAGTATTACTGAGCAAATAGAAAAGTTGTAAATGCATGGAGAAATATACTGTGTTTGTGAATTGGAAAGCAGAATATTGCTAGGATGTCTACTCTCTGAGAAAGTTAGTGAGAAGCCATCTCAACCAATAAGCCAGGACTAGTGGTACATATTTGCAATCAGAGCTACATGGGAGGCATAAGTAGGAGGATACGGTGTGAAGTCAGCCCCAAGCAAAACTGTGAAAAACCTATCCAAAAAATAACTAAGCAAAAAGGGCTAAGGGTGTGGTTCAAGTAGTAGGGTGCATGCCTAGCAAGCTCAAAGTCCTGACTTCATACTCCACTATTGCCAAAAAAATTAAAACTCTGGTTTGTCAGAGCTATATTTTCTGAAATAGTACAGCCAAGATCACATTTTTTTAAAAGTCATCATTTTCTCCCCTTATCTATCTATTTGGATAAAAAAATCACTGATTATTATAGTAAGAGTATGTGATACTTGTAACAACACAATGAACTCATTGATTAATCTGACTTCTACCATTATTAACTGAAAATTTTAGAGGTGAAAGTCTGTAACTTATAGTTTAACCCTAGACAAATGTGATTAATGTAAAATGGCAATGAAAATCTAATCCAATTGTATAAATCCCCCTAAATGTGACATCCACAAATTCACTTTAAAGCAAATTATTGTATAAGATGCACCAGAAAAATCACAGATGTACTACAATTAGGAACTCAAAAACAGTAAAGTTTTTTTTTTTTAATTTTTTAAGCAGGAGCGTTGAGGTACCAGTTTATTCAGATAAACTGAGAGCTAAGTTTAACAACACACTTATGAATATTGTTAAGAAGTAAAATTATCCCAAGTTATCTTTAAGCATAAGAGCTTTAAGGTAAAGTAGCAATTTTAAAATAAGTATGTGGTTTGTAAATCCAATATATAAAAATCAAGCATGTATTCTGGATGTATACCAAGAATCAGAAAGTTAGAAAACACCAATTTTATAACTTAAACAGTAATGTTCTAGTACTTGGCTGTGATAATTCTAAATTATGTTCTTTCCTCAAAGAGAAAAAATATGATGCAAAATATTTGAAAAACTCCCTTGAAGAAGAAAGATTTGATTAAAGAGAAATTATAAAACAATTCATGAACCTTTGCTTTTTTCAGATTAAGTATAATTATAAGGCCTCACCACTCAGAAAATTAAGGTAGGGATCAAGGACTCAATTCAGAACACATTTTACTGTGTTCTCTTTTTTTTCTTCATGGAATATATTTTCTCTATACTTCCTGAAACACAGATGCAGAAAAATAAGATAATTCTCATATTTACTAAAATTCCTACCTTTATCATTTTGAAGTATAAAAACATCAACAGACTTTCTATTAATGACAAGTTTTGTGAAACATGTTTTTATTAACGTGAAATCATAAGATATGGGTAATTTGAGATAAAATGAAAGTTAATAAATTGTTCCCATGTATTCTTTGACTTATAATAAATTCATAGAAAAATTATAGATTTCTTTCCTTCTTTTTGACTTCTGAATATCTGTTCCATAGCCACATACTAACCAAATGTAATTTCTAAAATGAATGAAGCAGTTATCCTGCTGATTCTTCCCATCTAAGCTGAATAAAGCTAAAATGTGTTTATAACTGGCCAGGAGAAGGTAACTAATGATAGAATACTCTACCTATAGCCCTGTTTGCAGCAATTTTATGACCCATTGAGAGACAGCGAGCTCAAGTTGATTCCCTTAGTGATCACCTTGTACCTGTGGGTGTGGATAGTACTCTGAATACTCATACTGGAAGCTGAAGACCAAGGAAGGGGCAAAGGACTCCTGAGTCAGGAGACATGCATGAGAGTTTCTTAGTGCTGTAGAAGCAGCTGAAACCATGGAAGGAGATGAGAGAAAATACATCAAGATTAAATGAAGTTTACCTAGGGAAGCTGGGTGATGTTAGCATAATTTATTATATTAACAAAATAAAAGAAAAAAAACCATTTGATCATCTCGAGAGGTATAAAAATAATCGGTTTTAAGTATCAGGATTTACTCATGCTACAAACTCCTGGGACAGCAGAGGTGAGAACTTCTGTAAACCTCAGCAGGGGTGCAAGAGAACCCTACAACAACAATATGCTTAATGGTGAATTCTTGAACACTTTGGCCCTAAGACAGGAAGCAATGACCCTTAACTTCTCAATATGTACTCCAGAAAATTAAAAGTCAGATACATAAAGGTACATAAGTGGCAATATTTTTGGTGCCATTTTTAATGATAAATGGAAGAAACCCAAATGTCTAGCAAGAAGTGAAATAATTTACACATAAAAGGCCAGATATCTGTCAACTAAAAGGAATTAACTGCTAATAACATCATGGTTGGATCACAAAACCATGCTCAGTGAAAGAAGTCAGATCCAAAAAAATGCACGCTTTGTACTATTTCCTTCAGATGACATTCTGAAAGCTAAATCTAATTCACAGTGACAGAATGCTGTTCAGTGATTGCTTAGTGACAAGGATGAAGTGGAGAGTGATTGCAAAGAAGCCAGTGGGAATTCTCTTGTGTTATGGAAATGTTGGTTATCTTGATTCAGTAGTGATTATATGGAGTAATAAATTTGTCAAAACTAATCCAGCTCTACACCCAAAACATATACCTCATATTGAAAGTAAATTATACTTCCACAGTTAACTAGCAAATAGAAATATAAAACTTGTGCTTTTTGTAATTTTCTGAACACAAATATAATAACTAGATTTGTTTTATCCTGATAAAATTATCGTCATAAGAAACAGAAGCAGTAATACCTTATTACCTAGTAGTTCAGGGAAAGATCAAGAAAGGCGGAAGTAGACTCTGTTCAATTCTACAAGTATTATCAACGGTCTGCAATCTGCCTGACACTGTGTAGGGAACATAGGATTGCAGGAATGTAAGGATGCACAGAATGCTGCATCCTTGAGGTCTAACAGTCTTGTAAAGAACTAGCAAACTATGACATTCAACAAATAAGTAACCTAAGAAGTAGTTTACATCACTGAAAACTAGGGATATTAGCACCGATTTTGCAATGATTCTCTAAGGATAAAAAAATAAACTACATAAATGAATAGGACCTAGAAAAATAATATATGATCAAATAAGATGTAGTTTGGAAAATTACTAGAAAATTAAAAGTAAATATAGTTCACATAGCAACTCCTGTAAAACAGAACTCCGAAGGCTGAAGCAGTAAGATTGTGAGTCCAAAAGCAACATAAGAAAGTGTGTCACACACACAAAAAAATGTGGATTTACTTATTCAAAATAAATTATTGGCAAGTCAATACTAACAGTATGTTAAAACAACACACCATGGTAGCAAAAGGTTGCCTTCTGTTCCTTGTCCAGGAATGCAAGGACAGTTTAACATCCATTGATGATGGAACTGGAAAATGTCACCTTAAGTGAAGTTAGCTGGGCTCAGAAGGTCAAATATCACGTTCTCCCTCATATGTATATCATAGACCCAAAACAAATGCAGTAATATTATTGGACATGGGTCACACACTAAGGATAGAACACACATGGGAGGAATAGGGAAAGGGAAGGAAACCTAAAACTTGAGTGTGGTTGATGTGCTCACTGTAGAGGAGCAAATATAGTAATCTTAAGCTGACAGAGACCACTATGGGAAGGTGACCAGGAACTAGTGAAGAAGTCTGGTAGAGTGAACCAATGTGGGTTTCAATACACATGAGCATGGAAACAATGCTAGGAATCTCCCTATATAGCTATCTTTATCTCAAACTAACAAAAAATACTATGTCTTTCTTATTTCATGTTTTCTCTTCAACAAAATTGGAGAACAAGAGGGTGGAACAAGAGGGCCCAGAAGCAGGGGGTGGGGGGGAGGCAGCCCAAACAATGTATGCACATGTGAGTAAATATAAAAATGATAAAATCAAAAAATAAAAAAAATCCATTGATGCTTTTCTTGACAATAATTTTAAAAAGAAAGAAAACTAATAATTATCTCTAAGAATTCTAAAAAGGCAAATGATAAAATTCAACATCCATTGTGATTTTTAAAAAGCTCTTAATGAATTATGTATTATAGATTACTTTATAACCACTACTTTCAAGAATATAACTTTATGACCTGAGAAAATAAACCAACAAATTTCTAGAATAAAGAGTATTTCATTACAATGTCTGAGGATATGAATTAAATATATAGATTTTAAAACCATTACCTTTTGTGCCAGCTATTACTTATCAGAAAAAAATGTTTTCAGTAGAAAATATGGGTGATGCTGGAATCCTAGCTTCTCAGGAGGTAGAGATTAGGAGGATTGAGGTTCAAAGCCAGCTTAGGCAAATAGTTTGTGAGACCCTATCTAAAAAAAAACACCCATCACAAAAAACAAAGCTGGTGGAGTGGCTCAAGTTGAAGATCCTGAGTTCAAGTCCCAAACCACAAAAAAAATTGGATGATGTAAAAATAAGTTTAACAAAAGTTATCTGGGACCCATATGAAAATTTTGAAAACTTAAATTAGAAATTTAAAAAACCTGAGGAAAAGAGAAAATTAGCATTTTAATGCTGAATATTTTCCAATTTTTTTCCCTCTGATTCTTATTCTCATTATGTACTATGTACAAGTTTCTAACATACTCTCTACTTTTTTTTTTTTTTGGCTCTGACAAAATTTTCTTTTTTTTTTATTAGGCTATATTCATTATACAGGGGGGATTCATAGTGACAATTCTGATTAGAATTATATTGTAGATTACATTGCTCCCATTATCTCTTCCTCTTAACCCCCTCTCCACTCCACTTAAAGCATTTCAGGAAGTTTCTTAGTTCTGTTTTATATAGGTATATGAAGTCTAAACCTGTCTAAGGAAGTACTATGTATCTTTCCCATAAATCTCTCATTTTCCTAGACTTTTCATTAAAATTTCAGTTATTCTGGTCTCTGGCCTTCTGCATATCTTTCACCAGCCATTTCAATTTACTGTTGTCCTTTCTTGGCAACCATTTCACTTGACTGTTACCATCTGTAACAGAGAGTGTTAGCTGAGCCTAGCTGTACCTGTACCTGAGCTCTAGTCTACCTACATGTAGTTATTCAATATTCATTTGCTCATTCAATATTGCATTTAGCATCTGAATCCATATGAAAGCTTTGTGGAACAGTTTCCCACTTAATTTTTTTCTGGAAATATCCTAAGTATGGGGTAAGATATGTTCCATAGAGTTGAAAAAAATACTTTTAAATACATATATTCAATACTAGATGTACAAATTTCTTACAAAGAAAATTGTTACTAAGGTAGAAAGGAGAAAAATAGAGGAGATGAATCAATTTGAGTTATAATACA
Organism: Castor canadensis; assembly: GCF_047511655.1. Classification (NCBI taxonomy): domain Eukaryota; kingdom Metazoa; phylum Chordata; class Mammalia; order Rodentia; family Castoridae; genus Castor; species Castor canadensis. Next base: position 128,633,170 of record NC_133393.1, on the reverse strand, counting down.
TATATACATGGAAATGTCACAAGGAAACTCCCCGTATAGCTATCTTAAATAAACAAAAATGTCTTTTTTTTTTCTTTTACTAAATCAGAGAACAGGAAGGCAGATCAGGTCCTGTACAGGTACCAGTGGGAGGGTGCAAGAAGTGGGGAAAGGGCATAGGAGGGTGAACATAGTAAAATACTGTGTACACATGTATGTAAATGGAAAAATGAGACCTGTTGAAACTATTCCAGGAACGGGGGAGGGGGATAAAGGAGAATAATGGAGGGGGTGAATTTAAGTATGATATGTTTGATATATTGTAAAAAAGAGTTGTTAAATGGTCAGCAGATTCAAATTGAATTAATCTCACCTACACATAGAGCCTGAACATGTATGCCAATTCACGACTTAGATTTTCTCCAATGGAATTCCACAAATCCTTTTCTTTCTCTTCACAAAACCTCTTTGTGTCAATGCTTATGTGCTGAAGTGCCATCACCCAAAACTCAATCATCCACTCATGCTTAGTACTGTATTCACCTCCACACTTACTGCTTGTCCATATCTGAATTCATCTGAAGACACAGAAGATGCCTTTTTGCATGTCAGAACTTCTCACCTCAGTGCTTCTCCTTCCCCACCTGAAGGATGTCTCTGTCACCAGAGATCTTGTTACAGATTCATCTAAAGGGTAGATAATTTTTAACCCTGAAGCCAACACTATATCTAATTCCAATCCTCCAGCCTCCCAAGGGGCAATGCAAAGTGAGTTCCCCATGGTTTCTCGCCTTTACCCAACATCACTCTCTTCTACTCCCTGTTTTCTACTCTCTCACATGTGCTTCCTGTGGTTACCTCTCCAACAAAGAAATCTGCTCCAAAGTCCTTCAATTGGTTTGCATTGAAATGACCCAAAATTAAGATTTTTCATTGTTTCTTCATTTATTTTAGATGAAGGGGAATTTAGTTCATTTTGCAGGAAGTTAGGCTTGTTTTCTGCTATTATTTCTATCACATTCTCTTGAGTTCTGTGAGTTTCTCCTGCCTAATCAGTACTTTAAAATGTCTTTTTCCTTTTTAGTATTCAATCCTTTTTATTCTCTGTGTTATAAATTTGCTCAGAATTTATATGAAAATAATCAGAAGCCTAATTACATGAACAGAAATAGTTTTAAAAGTAGAAGAGTGGAAAAGAAAATATATAAGCCAAAGAATCTAATGTAAATATTTCATCAGGGTGAAGAGAAATAATACTTCACGATAAATGGAAGCTTCAGGAAAGAAGTAACAAACTATAAATGACAATTTTCCCTCTTATTTTCATTAAAATATGCATAGCTATTTACTGAAAATGTTACAATCTTCTTTTGGAATTCATTCAGTATTATCACACATGAAAACTAAGACATAAGGGCCATGGTTAGGAATAAATGAACCTATAGATCTTATATTTTCTGTAAAGTAGTGCATTATTAATCTTAAACAAAATGTGAGGGTGGGCAGAGTGGCTCAAGTGGTAGAGCACCTGCCTCGTAAGCATGAAGCCCTAAGTTCAAGCCCCAGTACCAACAAATTGTGGAAAGTTGAGTGGGGCATAATGGTACACATCTACAATCCCAGCACTTGGAAAGTTGCAGCAGGAGGATCAGGAGTTTGAGGCAACCCTGGGCTATGTAGGAAGACTTTGTCTAAAAAAAAAATGTGTTAAGTTAAGGATGTATATTAAAAGCCCTAGATTAATATTTCTCAGACATTGGAGTATACCAGAATCACCTGGAAACCTTATGTACACAAAAACTTCTAAGCCTTCTTTCCAGAGTTTATGATTTAGTATGTCTGAAGTGGATCCCAAGAACATAAGTCTCCTAAAACAGTTCCACATGATGTTGATGCTGCTGGTTGGGGACCATGTTTTGAAAATCACCACCACAGAAAACAGCTAAATAGCAATGCAAAGCGTCTCAAAAGTCAACAGGAAAATTTAAAATAGAATTTAGGATTCAATGTATCCAAAAGAAAAGAAGACAAAACAAGATACTAAACTCCAACTACATCAATTGTAGTATTATTTTCCTGTAGGATAAATACTTCAGTTAAAGCCAGAAATTGTCAGAGTAGATGTTTTAAAGCAAGGTATAATTAGTGTTACATGTAAGAGAAGCAATCTAAACATGAAGACACAGATAACTTGAAGATAATTTTAAAAGTTATAGCATAATAAATGTCTATATTAATAGTAGATTAAATAGAATTTAAGACAAGTTCTTATTTTCTACCAGAAATATCATAATTATTAAAGAAGAAAATCAAGTTGAGGATGTAGCTCAGTGGTAGAGCACTTGAGTCATTTGTTTGAAGCTTGGGTTCAATCACCAATATCACAAAAATGTAATAAAAATAAATTCATACAAATATATATAACTAAGCATATATACAACTAAAAATAGAATTTCAAGACACATAAAGCAAAACATGTTGGAATAAAAAGGAGAAACAGATAATTCTACAATCATAACTAGAGACTTTAACACCTTGCTCAGCAATCAATATAACAACTACAAATCAGCAATATTGTAAATGATGTGCATTTTACTATTGACAATGATGTAATTATTTATTTACATATAAATATATAAATACACATATATTTAAATATAAGTATGTTTAAAAATATATTTAAATATATATGCAACAGTTACAGATGCTTTTTGAGTGCTCAATGTATATTCACTAAGACAAACAATATGCTTTCCATAGACAAGTCCTCCATAATTTAAAAGAATTAAAATTTTACAGAAAATGTTCTATAACCACAATGATATAAAATTCAAAATCAACAAAAGTAAGATATCCAGGAAAAAACATGTATATATAATAATGGATTGGTAAAATGTGTATAAGTTCAGAGAATAAATCATGAATAAAATTAGAAAATACTTAGATTTGAATGAAAATGACAATATCTACACTAAAATTTGTGGGATGCAGCTACAAAAAGAGATTAAGAAAAAATGTGTATCTTAAATATTTATACCCAAGAAGAAAGATCTAAAATAATAATGGAAATTTTCATCTCAAAGCTAAAAATTTTTAAAGATAAGCAAAGAATATAACTGCTGCCTTTACAGTTTGTCACAATATTTTCAGGTAAAAATGTCTCATTTATCCTATCTTTGTGCTTAATTTTCAAGTGACAGAGGTTAGAGTCATCTTGCATAATTGGTGTCCTGATTAATTGACTTCTATTATCAATTGTTATTTCATTGATCATAAATATTGCCCAATATTATCAAATGAAAAATAAACATGTTTAGTATGTTTCATTTTATTACTTTGGTTATTTAATACATTAATATTTCAGTTATTATCTTTTTAAAGAAATAATAATACTAAACTCTACTTGGGCATAGTAACACATACACAAAATCTCAACACTCAGAAGGTAGAGTCAGGAAGAATAAGAGTTTGAGTGCAGCCTGGAAACATAGCAAGATCCCATCTCCAACGATAAAACAAAACAAAATAATTTAAAAAAAAACATAAAACTTTGGCCTCTCTACTTGACTATGATTCAGTTTTGAACATCGCACGTCCTAAAATGTATCTGATATATAACATGTCTTCAAAAAAATGAGGAGAACTGAGATCATAAAATAATATATAAATGAAATAAAAGATATAACTAGAGACATACTAAAATAAAATTTTAAATATAAATATGTGTGTATGACTTTAAGATTTTACCAATATAATAAGTCACTTCAAATTAAAATCTTGGACTTTTATAGAGAAAATATACTTCAAAATAATCAGACCATTTGTGTTAGTCAGCTTTGCATCACTGTTACAAAACACGAAAAATAACTGACTTAAAAGGAGTAAAGATTTGTTTGGGTGCACAGTTTTGGAGGTTTCAGGTCCATGGTTACTTGGCCCTGTCACTTTGAGAGGGTGACAGCACAGAATATCATGGCAAGAAGAAATGCCAGAGGAAACCTGCTCATCTCATGGCAGCTGAGAAAAAGAGAGACAGAAAGGGTTGGGGTTCCAATATCTCCTTCAAGAGCATTTCTTTGATGGCCTAAATTCATTCCACTTTAAATACAAAGTAATATTCTTTAATCCTGTGAATTTCATGATTCAAACATGTAAAACTGAAAAATGATTTTCTTTTGCATGATGCTAACAGTTGGGCAAAGCTATGTTTTTATCTTCAAAATATTTTGGGTATGAGAATAGACTTACATAATAAGCTATTTTTCATTCTCTAAGGGAAGAAGTAAAAAAGTCCTTCATCAGCTGGGCATGGTGGTGCACACTGGGAAACCCAGTAATCAAGAGGCTGAGGTACAATAGAAAGATTGGGATTTTTAGGTCAGCCTGGGCTACATCGTGAGAACCTGTCTCAAAAACCAAAAACAGCCATTCAAAAAAAAAAAGGACTCGATATCTAAGAAAAAATAGCAGAGTATGAGAAAGAAAAGAGGTTGCCTGATTCCCAAGCCCATTTCCCACAGATACTTACCCCAGTACTAGCTGTGAAGCTCTATGTCCCTAAACTCATTCTCTGGCAGCCTAGGGTTGTGACGCAAGGCCAGGGATAAGCTTTGTCACTAGTGTTAGTTGGAAAGGCAAGTGAAATTATTTCCTAAGAAAAGAGGAAATTTAACAGTTTACCTTTGACCTCAGAATTTTAAAGATCAGTGTCCTCATTAGGACAAAATCTGCCCTTGCTGCATTAAGAGTTAAGACTACAGAAAATTTGTCCAGCATGCTTGCCAATTTTATTCTGAGAAACAAGCTATTTTCATTTTAGAACTTATTAATGACTTCTGAGGGGTGTTTGAACTCATATACATAATTTTAAAGTCACATAATTTGTATTGCTGAGATTCAAAAAAATTAAAGAAAGAAAATTATTTCAAGCTGATAGCTTAACTACCATGTTTTAACCTGGAGGTATTTTTTTAATCAGAAACTCTAATGGATCTTTGACAATAATGTTTGAAACAAAGTTGTTTTAATCCTCCTTCAGAAGGAGGGTACCTTCTGAATGAAAGAGAACACAGCATGTAACTGCTTTATGTACAGTACTTGGAACATAGGATTAGTCATTATGGGTGATGACAGATGGGTCATGATGCTTTTCCTCTCTTTAGCTCTGCAATTCGCAAGAGGAATTCAATTAATTTTCACATTTCCATATGAATGGTCTCATTGATAACACTTAAAGAGCTTTTCATCTTTATCTATTTTATAAGTTGTTTACCTCTTGTAAATAATATGTTGGGTGAGTCACCACTTGGAAACAGAGGTTACTAAATATTCAGAGATATTTCTACTTAAGTGGACAGATAAGGAGCTTAGTCCTGATCAACTATACTAAAACGTAAGTATTCCATGATGATCAAGTCTACTAACATTGATGGTTCATGTTGTTCCATGATAATTATCACCCTTGGTGAACTTCACAATCCCAATTGATTAATAGAAACTCTCTAATGAATTATTTCTTCAAAAAAGTAAAGATTAGTTCTTATGGAAGACTTCAAATGCCTTATTTTGTGGTGTTGCTTTCTTGCAAGGAAAAAAATCCAATAAGAATTATAACTATTACAAAAAACTTAAATAAATGCTAACAAACTGGTATTTGAAGGGCAATTGTACAATTCACAAATGATTTCACAAATATATCTTTCACAATAAAAAAAATAAGGACAGCAAGAAAAGACCATCATCTCTAGATTTTCTATTTCATCCTGAATCAGTCTTTGTAGGTAGTATACTTTCAGGAATTTATCAATTTCTTCTAGATTGCTCAATTCATTCGTATGCTGTTGTTACATAATTCTCTTATACTCCTTTTTGTTTCTTCAGCATTGGCTGTGATGTTTTTTCTCTTTCATTTCTAATTTTATTTATTTGAAACTTCACTTTTCCTTTCTGGTTAATCTAGATAAGGGCTTGTCAATTTTGTTGATCTTCCAAAAATCAGCTCTTAGTTTCAATGATTTTTCTTTTCTTTTCTATACTTGGTTTATTGCTGTCCTAATCTTTGTTACTTACCTCCTGCTCTTAGCTTTGGATCTAATCTTTTCTTCTTTCTGTAGTTTCCTGACATGTGAAGCTAGGTCACTGATCAAAGACATTTCTTCTATTTTTACTCATGAATTTATAAAATTTACTCAGCACTGCTTTCACTGCATCCTATAAATTTTAGTATATTGTCTTTTCATTTTTGTTTCAAGCTATTTTCTAACTTCTCATAACTTTTATTTGACTCATTAGTTGTTTGTTTTGTCTAATTTCCATGAATCTGTGGGTTTTCCAGTTTTTATGATGCTATTAATTTCTAGTTTCATTCCTTTGTTAAGACTTATTTTACAACTTGTTTGCTGTTTCAAATTAAGATGTCTTCTGTCCTGGAAAATGTTCTACAGACACTTGAGAATCTTTGCTGTTGGGCAGAGTGTTCTATAAATGTCTGTTAGGTCCAACTGGTCGATAGTGTTGTTCATGACCTTTCCATACAATCTGACCTTCTCCCTGGTTGTTCTACAAATTGTTGAAATAGAGCAGTACAGTCACCTACTATTGTGTTGCTCTCTTTCTTCCTTCAATTCAGTCATATATTTAGGAGATCTTAGATTTAGTGTATAAAGACTTAAAATTGTGAAAGCTTCTTGAAGAATGAACACTTTTATCATTATATAAGGTATTTCCTTGTTTTCTGTAACTGGTTTTGACTTTCTTTTTTGATTGCCATTTCTATTCATTCTTTTCCATCCTAACACTTTCAATGGAGAACAGGATATTACTTTGTTAATTTCTGAATTTGTTAATTCAGAATTTGTTACAGGTAGAAATTTTAGAAATCATTCTACTACAACAGTCCAGTTTAGCTGCTAGAAAAGGCCTCCAGAGCCTTACTATGGATACAATAAGAGTATCACAGGCTGAATGCCAAAGACACATGGAAAAGACATCTCCCAGATATAGCCAAGTAAAAATTGTTGGACTTGGTGATACCCACTAATAAAAGGGAGGACCAACAGCTGATAGTCCTTTTTGGGCACTGAAGATAGCATATTCCCCTCCAGGTGATTCTTTTAGGCCCCTTAGATAAGGTGACCAGCAAAGTCATCAACTTTGAATGGAGTCTTTTACAACAGCATGCCTTAAGAAGCCATTCAACTGCCCAGATTGGTAGACCAAACTGCTTAGCTGTTGCCAGTTCAACAGGCCAAGGCCCAAGCTCTGCCTTTAGAAATTTAGGGGCCCAAGAACTGCAAATATCTGGAACCATCATACATTCTGGTTTCAGTCTTTGACACCAGGAAACAGCCACCATGTGCCCCAGCCACTCAGATTTTGAGCACGTAGATTGCCAGATTTACGTCTTTTGAATGGCTACTCCTTGCTTACCATTGGGCACTAGTAGTGACTGTCTTGTATCCAGATTATTACAAATGATGTTTGTGACATGAACTTTCCATCCATATTTGGATGCTTTGCAATTCCCTTCAGTGGACAAGCTCAACAGAGATAGATTACCAAAAGGAATTGGTACATTCAAGATTATTCTCATTTGGGACCCCAAAAAACCAGTAGGCTTCGTAAACAGAGAGCTTACTAGAAAAAAGTGACCCATCAGGGGATGCTTTGCTTCCTCCACCTGGAGCCTAATAATAGACATGTATACTGATAATTCTGCAAAACTAAAATCAGGTGAGGGTCTATCTAGCCAGAGGATGACCACTTCTTTTTACTAAGATTGAACATGAATATTCTGTCCAATAGGCCACACTACATGCAATTGTGATGGCCATTCAGGCCACCCCTAACACAATATCTTACTACATTTTCATCAATTCACTGACCATTGTAAATAGCCTAGATACTTGGTTAAGAGATAGCTACAGAATGACTGGATTACTAAAGGATCCCCAGAGTTGGGTCAAAGACTATCACAATATCTTTCTGCCTGAAAGGGACAAATATATGCCACACATATGAACGCTGAGCACCATGGCTAATGCTGATCCAGGAACCACCTTCACTGCCCCAAGCAACACAAGGTATATACATTCATGAAATAAAATGAACTGTCCATGCAGCCTGTCACACACAAGCCAATGAAACCTTTAAATGGTGGAACAGCTGACTCATAAAGTAACAGAAGAATGGACATCAAGATGGCCTGCTAAGTGGATGGTATCCCCACCTAAACACTGCACTCCAATGCAAGGAAAATACATCACTGTAGTGCATGTTGAGGAACACTGAGCTTAGTGGAGGTGGAGGTAGACCTGGCAGCTGTTTAATTAGACTGTACCTGCAAAATCCCAACTTACTATTTCCAAATATTCTTCTTCTTTTTTTCTCCTTTAGAAGGCCTGTCTTAGGGATGGTGTATAGCTCAGGCCACTATTGGACTCCAGACAAGGTCTCCTAACTCTAATCTGGAGGCAGTGCTTCCCCTGATGCATGCCTGTATGGGATTACACAGGGGAGGGGCAGGACCAAGGAATATCAAGCTGCTAGGGGCAGCTAGGGGCACTGACCCTGTCAGTCAGTGAGTGAAGTTCTCAGACTTGTCAGATTTGTACAGGACATAACATGCCCTTCCTGGAAAGGACAACTAAGGTCAAAAGTTTCGGTCAAGCAACATAGGCAATAGGTGCCCACGAAGGAAGTGTCCTCAAGAAAGGGACTGATAAACCAGGCACAGTAGCTCAGGCTTGTAATCTCAGCATTTGGGAGGCTGAGGCAGGGGAGCATGGGTTCAAAACCAGCCTGGGATACATAGTGAGACCAACTAAAGTTGTATAGGCTTACTAAGGACCTACAAGGATAAGTGAGTGACTCAGGGTTTATAACCTTTATGAAATGTTTAGTAATCTATATATATTGCCTAGGGAGCTCAGAAAACATCCCCCAACTCCCTCAGGAGAGTTATTTGAGATAACAGAATTGCTCTAGACTTTCTTTTAGCCTGACTGGAATGGCTGTATATAATTGCTCACACCTCTTTCTGTATCTGTAGAAACAATTCTGTCATAAATAGAGAAAAACCAGAAGTAGGTCCGCTGGTGAAGCCACCTGAAACATCATTGTTTGGCCTCTTTATCAACTTCTTACCTGGATGGTTGGGATCCTGAACTAAGTCATTGCTCTAAACGGGCCTGATCATTGTGCTGCTGGTGATAGTGTTAGTCCTCGTGGGTGTAGTGAAATGTTTTCTGGCTCTGGTTCAACATTGTTATACTGAGATTGTGTCAGTTAACATGTTACATTGATCTAAACAGATAAACTTCTGCCTCAAGATCTGGAAAGGTTTGTAGGCATTTAAAATGGACTAACTTTTCTAAGGGGTATATTTGGGCAGTGGAATACACTGTAAAACATTTCTCTAGGTGTTCTTGGACCAACCTAGTTCTCTCCTCCTCCCCTTCTCACTTGTAGTTCCCAATACTAAGTGTATAATATGCTGGAAATGCACATTCTGAGATCAGGAGGGACTAGTTAGAACAAAACAAGATGTACTTTAGTGTTTTAGCACAGTTCAACATGTGCCATCCTCAGGATATAAAAGCCAAGGCAGGGTTCTCCCGGGGGTCACTCAACTCCAGTACAAGTGTGGCATGTACAGACAAGATCCCATGCTCTCTGAGTAGCTTTCCCAAGCTCTGAGAGGCTGACTCATCATGACTCCCAGGTTTTTGCTGTCCTTTGGCTGCTTATCTATAAATAATAAATGTGTTTCATGTAACTTGTGTCTATCAGTTTTCTTATTGCTCTTGGACGAGTAGTAAAAATGCAACCCAAGTTGCAATAGACTGAAATGATAATGAGTGCATAGTGAATCTTGCTCACAGTTACCATTACAACTGCATAAAACTTTTTAACGCTATATTACTTTATTTTAAACTGATGGCTTAAGTTCAGTTGTATACAAAATGTGTACTCCTTTATAGCTCCATCTACAAGTTTATGTTATTGATATTATAATTATGTCTTCCATTATTTTATACCAACTGTCACAGATTTTTAGGGTATTTTAAGATATATATTTTTTTTCTCATTTAAGTTCTATGCACTAAAATTATAATAATACAGGCTAATGCATTTATCTTTACTGGGAAAACTTATATAATCATTTGGTTTCACATTCCTTCCTTGTATTCGCTCATTTTGACTTGAAGGTCTTCTTTGGCATTTCTTGTATGGCAGAACTGGTGTTGATGGACTTCCTCAGGTTTTGTTGAGGTGGGAAAGTCTTATGCCTCTCTCTCTTTCTCTCTCTCCTTAAGCACATGTTCTACCAATAAGCTACAGCCATATCTGATTTTTTAAAGGATGGTTTTTCTAGGATTTGTCTTCAGCTGGCAGATGTTGTTCATCCAATACTTTCGCTATATTATCCCACTCCTTTCCCGCCTGCAAGATTTTTGCTGAAATATTTGTTGATAATCTTATAGAACTCCCTTGTATGTGACAGTTGCTGTTTCTCTTGCTGCTTTTAGGATGCTCTGTCTTTAAACAGTTTCACTATGTCTTGGTATAGTTCTGTTTAGACTTATCCTATGCGGAAATTTTCAAGTTTCTTGAATCCGTATAACCATTTTTCCCTCAGATGTGGGAAATTTTTGACTGTTATTCATTTAAATAAGCTGTGTCCCTTTTTCTCTTCTCTTTTTGTAATTCCCACAACGCAGTATTCTTAAGATGGCTAGGTGTAATAAATCACTTAGACTATCTTCACCTTTCATCATTTTCTTTCTGGTTGTTCCTCTGACAGTGATTACAAATGCACTGTCTTGGAGTTTGTTATAAAATGATTTTTCAGTTTAGTTTTATTCAGTTCCATAGTTTCTGTTTGCTGCTTTTTATACTTTCTCTTTGCTAATATTTTAATTTTGTTTAGGCATTATGTCACTAGTTTTGTTTAGATATTTTTCTGTGCTCTCTTTTGGCTCACTAAGTATCTTTATGATATTAATTTTAAATTCTGTATCCTGCTACTCATAGGTCTTTTTGTCTTTAGGGTCAGTTTCTGGACTTTTGTTTATTTTTATTTAGTTTAGTTTTGTTTTGATTTGGCTTCAATTCCTTGTTTCTTGTGTGCCTTATATAATTTCCTAAGATGTGTGCATTTAAATAAACAAGCTCCTTTTGCAGTCATTTTATATTGACTTCATGCTGGCCAAGACCTTCACAAATCAGCCCAGCTAGAGGGTCCCAGTTCAGACAAATAATTTCTGATCTCTTGCTCCCCCTGACATCTGTCTGTGGAACTGCAGCTCTAATATGCTGTGGTGCTTCTGTCTGGTTTCAGCAGCTTCTAAACTCTTCAACTGGTCCATCAATGCTCTCAGTCAAGCAAAATAGAAACTAATCCCTCAGAGACCCCCATACAAATTGGACGAGTTGGTACAGAGTCTGTTGTTTTGTTTTCATGCTGAAGGAGGTTGCCTTAGTACTGAGGTGTCCTTCTGGTTCAGCATGCTATGTCATATAGGGGAGAGGCACAGGCAAACATATAAAATGCTATGAAGTTTCCTACTCCTTTCACTCTGCAATCTTTTCTGGGTTTCCCACTGGTCTGCATGGTCCATATAAAATTGTTGGATAAATGTCTATAGGGGAAAACCAGGGTCTAAAGTTTCCTAGTAGTGTACCATCCAATTAACATTCTCGCCATTATTTTTTAAGTTCTGTCTAATTTTAGCTCTTTATCTATGACACTCATTATAGACTTCTTTCCAATTTTTCATTTATGCTTTGCTTATGATACTTTCCCATGCTCAAAATGTTAATTCCTGTGTAATCAAAATTTCAATCTTCTCTTAGGTAAATTTGGTGTTTTACATAGGAAAAATTTTATGTGCATGATGTTTTTAACCCATGCATTTTTCTTAGTTTGTAGATGGAAGAATACACTTTTACCTTTGTCTGTATGTTTTTCCAAAACTACTTGTGAAAAAAATACTATCATATCCCCACAATTTGAAATACTATACTTACTGTATGCTCAATTTCTATAATTGGGTCTACTTCTGAATTTTTTAATCTTTAACTTGGTTAGTCTATTAATGTATCAGAATCAAAATACATTATTTTAGTTACTGCAGGTAGAAGCGAACCACTTGGAAGACACCTATACTTAGAATAAAAGTTCCTCAGAAAGAAAAATATAAAAACTGTCAGGTAAATTGTGATAATTGAGACTTTCTTAGAATTCCTCTCTCCTGTAGAATATCACAACTTAAGAATTTATCTTAAAAAACTTGAGAAAAATTCTTGATGTGGTAAAAAAATTTGGTCAGGGGTAGAGACCTTCCTATGTGATCAGTGGTGCTAATATTTTAAACACATTTCCAGCTAACTAAACATTTTGGTTGTTTTTTTCCTTTATTATTGTGCTGGGTGGAGTACATCACAGCATTTACACAAGTTCTTATAATGTATCAAACATAACATACTTGAATTTATCCCTTCCACCCCAATTCCCGGAATAGTTTCAACAAGTATCATTTTGCATTTACATACATGCATAAGCATTTGAAATTTTTAGGTATTATTTTTCAAAATAAACATAACTTATTTTATGAGAAATTATGACTACCTTTTTATTTAGTAATATGAGAACCTTGTGGATCATTTAAAATATTCTCATGACTTGATATTATCATGAGGAAAACTAGAAAGATAAGTTCCAGATTAGAAATTTTGAAATATAAATTTAAATCCTATCATTCATGTATATATTATTTTTTCACTCATATATTGGAAAGATAATTATGCACAAAGAGTTGTTTAAATACTTTGCATATATTCATTCATTCAAATCTTACAATTATTACACCAGATATTTTCCTTTGTAACTCTTTTTTCTTTTGGGGTACTGGGGTTTGAACTCAGGACCTCAGGCATGCAAGGCAGGCACTCTACCACTTGAGTCACTCTACCAGCCCTCTCCTTATTCTTATTCCACAGAGAAAGAAATTGAGGCACAAAATTTTAAAAAGTCATTTACCATACAAGCATTGAAGCTAAGATTCAAACTCAACAGGGTCCTTCTTCTGTGCTTTTCACTACTCCATTAAAATAGAGATCTGTCTGATAAAAATTTATTGAGTTGTTCAGATCACTAGTATTATTCTAGATATAGGACACTAATAGAGAGCAAAAACATTTCCCTGACCTCATTGTGATCATATTTAGTTGGCATTTTGACAATAAGCAAGGAGAGAAATAATTGGTATTAAGGAAATAAACTGATGTTGCAATGAATAGTATGCAACTAACAGAGTTAGGCTGAGAGAACCATCTTAACATGCGGAAACTGAAGAGATTTGAACTAATGCCTGGAGGATATGAATGAGCTAACAAATTTGAAGAGTTTTCTATACAGAGAGAACAGGAAGTGCTCAAGGCATAGGGCATTGGAATTCTCAAGGAGGAAAGTTGATTGAAATGATGGAGAAATAGTCTGAGGAGCAGGTAAAATGAATTCTGCCTGGCCTTGTAAAACACTGTGAGTGTAATGCACATTTACTCTCATGAGAGGAACGCATAGAAAAGTTCTTAAGCAAGAGAGAGATGTAACAGATCTACATTTTTAAAAGAGCACTCTGATTTCTCTTCAGTGAATGAGATTTGTGGGATGAGAATGAAAGAAAAGTAACCACATAGGAGGTAATTTTAGCAGTCTTGATAAGGTATCAGAGTTTCTACCAGGTCCTGGTATTAGAAATGGGAGAAAAAAGCAAATGAAATAAACACACTATTGTTTAAAAAAAATCCATACAGCTATTATAAAATAGAGTTATAAAAAGGAAGAAACTAGTGTTTATTCCTAAGTGTTGAACTTCAGGGAAGATGGCATTAGGTTCAATGAAGCATTCAGTTGAAAATCTTTTCTAAAAAGTTACAGTAGAAATCAACAGCTCCGTTTTGGATGTGGGAAGTTTGAGATGTTTATTGTAGACTCTTGGTGCAGAGTGTTAGAGAGTTGACTAATGAATAGCAAGAGGTTTTACACACACATTGAGAAGGCAATATGAAGTCAGGACATAGAGGGATTCAGTGTACCGGCCTTGCACTCTGAAGTGATGCAGCTACCTGCCAAGATGGTCAACAGCTACCAGTGGCTGGGAGAGAAAATGAGCATTCTCCCAGAATCTCATGGAGAGCACTGTCCTTTCAGTACTTTGATATGGGCCCAATTAAACAGATTTCAGACTTCTGACTTCCAGAAGTAGAAGAAAATAATTTTCTGTTGTTATAAGTCATAAATTATGTGATCATTTGTTAAACCAACCATAGGAAACTAATGCACTGGTTTTTTTTAATGGACTAGATAAAAATATCCAGAGAAATGTGAAGAAAGAAAAAAAGATGCATGTCTTGGACCAATCCCTGGTGCACTTTATTAGTTAGTGGCCAGGTAAAGGAGGAGGAAATAGAGGAAGAGACAAAGAAAAGACAAGTGTGGTGGTGGCAAAGAGAAGAAATACATGTGTTATGGAAGATAAAGAGATGAATATCAAAGAAAAATATTACAAGAAGGAACAGAGGCTCAAAATACAGCATCTACTGAGGTGTTGTATGATAAGGAAAAAGAGATACTTATTTGTTGTGTTTGGTAATGTTTAAATTTCTCATAAATTTTTAAAGGCCCATTTTAGGATGGTAATGGGAAAAAGCCAGGTAAAAACAAATGACAGGTAAGAAGACAGAAAGAGAAGACAATTTTGTATAAAATGTTTTACAGTGAAAGAATGATGAGAAATGGGCAGTGAAAGAGAAAAATAAGAAATTCATAGAGCCAGTAGCTTGTCTTGAGAATTATATTGAGTTTATAAATATTACACCATGATCCCTAATACAAGGAAGTAAAATCTAGTTATTAGCCAATCTGACATTTAACAGCCAACAGATTAATTTGTCATCTCAGGCCTTTGATTCTCATAGCTGTGCTATATAGAGATTTTCAAATTTCTTCTGGCCTCACAGTAATTGTAAGTTGAGGATGCTCAATACCTAGGCATACTAAGTCACAGTGACCTAAGTGTCTGTCATTCTATATTTGGAAGTCAAAAAATGTTCAATAGGAGGAAATAAGGACTTAATCAATAGATAAAAGAAATGGGTGAGTGATTGAAGCAAAGTATACCCAAGTATAATTTCCTGTATTAGTGGAGAATTTCAATAGAGCCAGAATATTTTTTTAAATGAGCATTAACCAGATGGTTAATGAATAGCGAAGAATGTTCACATCTTGATTCTGTTGTAGAAAATTGGAGAATTAATGAAAAAGCAGGATATTTCCATTGGATAATATAGCTTTAGTTGCCCTGATTGGAATAGTAGACACTTATGTCATTGTGACTTTATTTCAAATAATTAAATAACCTTATTTATGAATCAATTATCAACAGTATGTGCATAAATATTATCAAGATGTCCAAAAGATTTTCTTTTTCCCCCATTCTCTTCTTATGCCTATTAGTGGCCTAAATTTAAGTAAGGGCATTGATTGGTATGATTGTCAACATTAGAAGAAGCATGCCTTTGGCATAGATTGCACTAAATTTTATTAAATAAAACCTATACTAAATAAATCCAGAGAAAAAAGACTGTGGGTATAGCACAGAAAACAATAATGAGGCTGCAGGTGTCTCAGTGACAGAGGACTTGCCTAGCATGCATGAGGTTCCATTCTTGACACCTTAAAATAAAACAAAAGCTCTAAGTTCAATAAAGTATAATGGAGGCAATAGGTAGGTTTAAGCTGCGTGACTTTTTTAAACTTAAAGATATCAAATTCCACATCAACAAATTTGAGAAAATAACATTTACTCTACAGAGTTTATAGAAGAATTAAATTGCTTAGACAATACCTGTCACAGAGTAGGTGAAAGGTAAATGACAGCTGTGACTATTACTATCATTATAGATATACGTGGTCATTATTAGGCAATATAACACATAACTTGTAGTATACAGGAACAGCAGAACAATTAAATAATTCAGTTACAATTCAAATAAACAACTCAATCATCTTCTGAAAATGACATTAATAGAGTAATAGTAACAACTTTCACCATAATAACTATCACTAAAAAATTGACCAGAATGTGAAAATTTCAAAAAAAAATGATGAAATCATTTTGTATCTACTAAAATGCAATATTTAGTTCTGGGTTTTCAAATTGTTAGCATAAATTCATTGTGCAAGGGGGTTTCATTATAATATTTACAGCACATATGTAGCAAGCTTTGATCAAATTCACCATACTTATGTTACTTTTTCTTAACCACCTTTCCTCCTACTCTCTCCTTTTTAACATTTTTGTTGGGTTTTATTATGTTATTTTTATACATACATATAATGTACTTCAATAATATTCAACTGCTATCACCCTCTTTCCTCTTCTCCCAGACTTTTTATGTAATATTGAGAAATTGGAATTTTATAACTATGGAAAAGTCGTTTACTTATGTAAGTGAGTGAAAAATAGGCAAACATTAATTTGGGTGAGAGGAATATTATGACTTTTACTTATATGCTTTATTTTTAATTATTTAATGGAAGTTGTCTACAAAGTTGATTCTTAGAAAAGAAGAAAATGTGCTGGTTCAAGGCTCTCTTCCAGGGTCCTAAGAATATGAGGACAAAAATGATGGAGACCCTCATTTATTCACCATAACTTGAAATTAAAGGCATTTATACTCAGCAAATGAAAATAAGTATAATATTTACACATAGTGTTTTAATCTACATCCCTTACTATTACTCATATGCTTTAAATTCCCATTTTGGAGATCATTACACTATGTCAAGTGCAGACTTCAGAGGCAAATTATCAGTACACGGACTAGAAGGATGAAGCAGAAAACATTAGAAGTATCACAGGGTGAAACTCAGGGAATGGAAAGTGTTAAAAAAAATAAACTGAGTAAATATTGATGGTCAGTTATCAGAAGAACATAAATGGGGAACAGAAAAATTCAAGCAGATAACCATGAATTAGTCTAGGACTGAATGGATAGAAATATTCAGATAAAGTCTAGGTGTGGAAGGTCTAGACAGTCTGTATTAAATCCTAAATTTTGCTTGTGATTAGGATTTAATGATTGATTGAACACCCATAATTTATTATCATCTGCCTCTGCCTTTTTTAAATGAGAGTCAGGGTCTGACAAATGCAGAAATATTTTTGTTTATTTCTTTTGATTTCATATTTTCTATGCCAGCTAATCCATAATATGCCCAGATATTGAGAGGTCTTAACTTCTCTCAATTACTGTGAGCCCAGAGGAAATTAGAAAATCTCTATATAGCACAGCTATAGGAACCAAAGTCTTTCAAGGACAAAGTAATCTGTTAGCTATTAAATGTCAGATTGGTTAATAACTAATTACTAGAATTCACTTCCTTATATTAGGCATCATGATCCAAGATTTATAAACTACATAATTCTCAAGACAAGCTACATGAATTTATTTTACCTTTCACTGCTCATTTCTCATCATTCTTTCCCTATAAAAACATTTTATCCAAAATTGTCTTCTCTTGCTGTCTTCTTATCTACAATTCATTTTTACCTGGCTTTTTTCCACTACCATCCTGATATAGACCTTTTAAAATTTATCAGAAATCTAAACTTCATCAAAAACAACAAACAGGTTTCTTGTTCCTTATCATACTACACCTCAGTAGATGCTGCATAGTTGACCTATGTTCCTTCTTAAAATATTTCTTTTCCCCACCTTACTTAGTGCTTGTCTTGGCCTCTGTCATGCCTGTGTCTCTTTCTCTCTTTTTCTATTTCCTCTTTTTTACTTGACCACAAACTGATGAAGGGCACCAGAGATTGGTCTTAGACATGTGTCTTATTTCTGTCTTCACATTCCTCTGGATAATTTTATCTAGTCCACTCAAAAAATACCACTGTGTTAATTCCTGTGGTTGTTATAACAAATGATCACAAAATCGATGGCTTAATTCAACAGAAATTTATTTCCTCCTAGTTCTAGAAGTCAGAGGTCTGAAATCTTTTTTATTTGTCCAAAATCAAGATATCAGAAGGTCTGTGCTCCTTGTTGAGTTTCAAGGCAGAATGTTCCTTTTCTCTCCCAGCCACTGGTAGCTGCTGGTATTTCTTACCAGGTTGCTGCATCACTTCAGTTTTTAAGGCTGGTATCATCAAATTCCTGGAAGGATAAATTTTCACTTAGTTGTCTTTGATTTTAGTTAAGCTTCCTTCCCCAATCTTCTCTATTCTGTTTCTATCTTCATATTTTGTGGCTCTTCACATCTTAGTTTTATTTTTAATTTCTACTTTTGACATAAGAGAGGAGAAGGGGGCTGGTTTTTGATAATTGTATTATTAATACTAATAAATAAGGTTAGGATTAATTTAGCATCTGCAAAGATACATTAGCAAGTATTTCATCTCATATACCTAAAGTAGTACGACTGATGATAAAAACTAAGTGTGGAAGATGCTACAAATGACTTTTATTTAACACATTTTGTTCTTATAATAGCCTATGAGTTTATTATATAAACTAGCTGGCACCAAATCTTCATTTTTTAAATGAAAATACAAGTCTCAGAGTCATAATCTGGCTTTTATAAATATAGCTAGTAAGAAGCATATCTTGGATTCTAGTCTGAACATTTTTATTCAAAATCTTACTAATTATCATTCCACTGCATTTTCATAAATTTTAATTATGCTGGAAATTTTCTGAGTCTTTTGCTTCCACAGTGATAATTTGGTTTCCCATATTACCTCCATGTTGGCACCCACAAAACTCAACTGGAGAACAAGGCAGATCACTAGGCTCCGTTCAGAGACACCAGTTCAGTTTGTCACCTCCCCAGTTAAAACCCTGCTTACAAGCCCTCCAAGTTGCTTGCTTTAAAGTCATGTAAGAGCTCTTTTGTGTTTATTTATCATAGTTTAACAAATCATTTTTTAATATCATTTGGCCTTTGCATTTCTGTTTTATCTCCTGACACTTTTGACTTGTTCTGAGTTCTCCATGTTTTCTCTTCAGGCTTAAAAATTATATAGTACATTCCTGTTGATGCAAATGACTGAAATTGGCATTCACAATCACAAGAAGCTGATCAAGTGTAGACTGAACAATTTATAAGGCCCAGGAGGAAAGCAGAGAAGAAAAATTAGGGTTAGCAGGAACCAATAGTCATAAAAGATAAAGTCTCACACTTCCACCTCATTTGGTTCCTACCACTACAAAAGTGAGAAAATACATAGAGTTGAGTTGTCAGTCACCAATAGCAGGTCTAGCATTTGCAAAGTTAAATTCAAGGCTGGGATCTGTCAGTGGCAGTAATAATAAAGGTTGAAATAACTACAGTCTGGAACATTCCTTTACTCAAACATCCTGTCCACTAAATCTTCCCAGCTGTAGTCCTATAAGTCTAGACCTTACAGATCCATTCTGAATTTTAAAGACACCTTAATTTGCAGTTACTGTCTTCTTTGACAATATTTTCTAATATTTTTCAATATGTAGTTCAAGAGATAGTCAATGCAAAATATCACAACCTAAGACTCAGGAAAAGATACTTGTGAGACACTTGAAATAAAAAGCTAAGTTAAGAACACAGAACTTGTGCTGGGTACTGGTGGCTCTCACCTATAATCTTAGCAATTTGGGGGAGTCTGGGATTGGGAGGATTGAGGGTCAAAACCACCCCAGTCAAATAGTTATCTAGACTCTGTTTCCAAAATAACCAGAGCAAAATCAACTGCAAGTGTGGATCAAGCAGTAGAGTGCCTGCTTTAGAAGCACGAAGCCCTGAGTTCAAACCCCAGTCCCACCAAAAAAAAAAAAAAAAAACCAGAATATAATTTAAGCAAATGTTGCATAACTTGCTTCTGATGATTTCAACATAAAGTCAAGTAGTTAAATATAAAGTAGATCTATTGAAGCTACGCTTATTAGGGTTTTACCTAGAGAAAGCTAAGACACCTGTTTGGAATGTCTGGAAAAACTTCTTTTACCTTTCAGGTCTAGGGAGATGATTAAGTAAATTATGTGAAAACATCTAAAAACTGTTCATCAATTTTTAAGTAAGTATGATTAAGGTGAATTAGAGAAAGACAATAGTAGTAATGGGCTTGAATCATTTTCAGTAATATTCATAGTAATTTTATATGTATCTCTATAATGTTTATTTATACATGCAAATTTGAGATAAGTTCCTGTTTATTTTTATTGTCTACCCTTTAATTCAGACCCCTTGAATATGCCTTCAGGTATTTACCACACCCTGTCTCATATTGTTATTTATAAGCATTTCTTAGTTAAGATTTTGAAATATACAAAAATACTGGATTTTCCCATTTTAAGTGAAAGGTTACTAAGTGATTGTTTTTAGGGTTACAATAACAAAAGTACTCCACACTGTGAGGCTTAAACCAGATTTATTGTTTGACAATTCTGGAGTACAGAATTATGAGGTCAAGATGTCAGAGTTGTTTCCCTCCAAGTTCTACAGGGAATGATCTGTTCGAGGCCTCTCTCCATGGCTTGTAGATGGTCATCTTGTCCCCATGACTTGACATCATCTTTCTTCTGTGAGTTTCTATGCATAAATTTTCTCTTCTTGTAAGGACACCAATCATGTTGGATTGAGGCCCAGTCTAATGACTTCATTTTAACTTAATTACCTCTGTAAAGACACTATCTCCAAATAAGATCATATTCTGATTTAAGATTGAATTTTAAGGTTGAATTCTGCAGGGAATACAGTTTAACCCATAATGGTGCTGCTTCACTGGAAGCTGGGTACATTTTAGGGAACCTTTCTGAGGTTATCTGGTTCAATGCATTATGCATCTTTCATTGTCTTCAATGTCTTACAGCTCTATCGTGACAGGAGAATGTGCAGCGGGCTGGTGAAGATTCAAACGGTTTCTGTCCTTGGAAACCCAATAGATTTTTATCTTTTGAAGATGTACTTGATTATACTCCCTTGAAAAAGGACTATTTCATATGAACTAGCAAAAATTTTTTTGCATTCTTAATTATGTGTATGTGATGTTTAATTCTTTCAAATACTTTTTACTTTCATTGATTTTCTCATTAATTAATGAGTTAAATATATTAGTATATTTATGTTTTATATTTATAGGAGAGTATGATTTTTCCTTATAAAATATATCTGTTAGCACTTTTTTATTTAATTAAATTATAAACATTAACTGTGTATGCTCCCTGGGCTATCAGAAACTCACTGAACCTACAGTCAGGAAATCTAATTCTATGCTGTCCTGCCACATGCAAGGTTAAAGTGTCAGGTCTCTGAAACCTCAGTCTTTGCATATTAGAGAAATCCAATTCTATGATCATTACAATCCTATCATCTTTAAATGTTCTTACAGTCCATGATATGTTTAGCCAGTGCTAAGAGTCTTGTTCAAAATGATCATTCTAGTTTTCAGAAGTAAATGGCCTTCATGAATAGGAAGAGACCTAGAGATAACTCAGTGTGTATCTATGGATTTATGTACTTGTCCAAAGTGAGAAATTCATGTCTGCAGCCCATAAATCTCATCCCTACCTATATTCTCTAGCTGTGTGATATGTACTTCTCAGTGGGGCAGGATACCTTGAGATTAGGTTGGAGGATGAGCTTTACTGAGGCTCATTTCTGTCACATTTGGCACTGAAGAAGACAGAGCTGAGATGTTCTCAAGAACAGAGACTCAGAGCAACAGCGGGTACTTTCAGATTCCACAACCCAGGAAAACAGATAATAACAGAAAACATTTACAGTGCACTTATGATTTTGCCTGGCACCATGCTAAGTGTTCAAGATACATCGATTCACTTAAGCTTCTCAGAAAACTCTGAGGTAGAGAGTGATGTGATCCTCATTTTATGTGTTCAAAATCTGAGCAGGAACAGAAGAAGGAAGGTCCCATCCACTCAGCTAGTAGACAGAACAAACAGAGCTCAAGCACACACCTAGATCCTCACCATTACACCCCCATCTTCCAGTAGGACCAAGCCAACAAAGTGTTCTGTTACTCCTTAAGCATGTACGTGTCTTGACCAGACTCCCCTGTGCTTGTCTACACAATAATATATATGTGTTTATTTATTGTTCATTTTCTTGTGAAATAACATCTATATTGTAATAAAGAACTCAAATGTATTATAAGTGTGGACCTCCTCTCCAAATCTTCTTTTTTAAACTAGACTGTTATCTAACAAATCTTCATAATGTATTACTCTATAAACTTACTATATTGCTACATTTGTTTTTCTATGTCGTGTGTTATATATTTATATGTCTTTGATTAAATAAAAAGCTTATTTAACAAATGGATTTAATTTATTATGTCAATAATTATAGCATATGTAGAATTAAAAATAGAGTAATCACTGTTTAATTTGCATATTTAAACCAAATTAAGAATACTTAAAATATGATTAGAAAGAATTTTTCATGCTTTATTGAAAACTATGCAGATCTCTATTTTGGAGAATTTTTTTTAATCTTTCTTCCATCTTATCCTCTCCTTATCACCTTTTATTTGGGAAGTTTATCACTGGTAGCAGTTGTCATTCTTCTGAAATCTGATCAACAATTGAGTATCAAAGTCCATACCTTGAATTGACCATTAGTAGAACTTTTCTTTTTACCCCACATAGATAGTTGAGGCAAATAAACAGAGCATTTCATTTCTTATGGAGAATCCACTGTTATTGAAGAAATTTTGAGCACTGTGTCATGTACTCAAAATTTCAATTTTAAAGAGAAGAGTATTCCGGACACATTGTATTTGGAAAAAAATATCCAACACAGAATCATTCATTTTGAGACTGTCTTCCCTGCTGCCTAGTTCCCACCAGACCTGCTCCATCTGTAGTTCTGTTCCAGACACTGTAAGGCTTTCTCTATTTCAAAATAACTTAGGTCCTTACCACTTCTGATTCTTAATTTATACACCATGAACCAAATTTATGCAGTCTTGAAGAATATTATTGATCTTAATGAACATGAATATTTTACTTTGTTCTAAGAAGATAAAAATGATCCATTATAACTCAAATTTCCCTGAGAGATGTGATTGCTTAAATAACTTCATCTACAAGCGTTGAAAATGTAAACATAGAGGGAAGTAAAGACTTCCTTTCTGTAGCATTCCTAACATATTTTGAACATCATGTACACTACAATTAACATCCCATGTTTCAGACAACTTCCTTGTTCACCCCATTCTATACTCTACCACCCTATGAACTCCTTAATTCCAGAGGTCTCAT
The DNA here is from genome assembly GCF_047511655.1 of Castor canadensis. NCBI lineage: Eukaryota > Metazoa > Chordata > Mammalia > Rodentia > Castoridae > Castor > Castor canadensis. The sequence goes on along the minus strand of NC_133393.1, from coordinate 128,609,863 downwards.
CTCCACACATCTGACATATTGAAAACATCAAAAGTATAATAACAGAATCCATTATTGTTTTGAAAGGTAAGTAAATATTAGTTATTATTTTCACTCCTATATTTCAGTCTCTTACATGCACAAGGGTATAGTGGGTGTTGTTATCTCTCTCTCTCTCTCTCTCTCTCTCTCTCTCTCTCTGTGAGCTCACCTCCTGATTTAAATATATGACTAATTTCACTTTTTATAATTTGAAAGGCAATGCAGGGAAAACTTTATCCCAGCTATAACTCAGGGTGGACTGAGGATAATAGTACCTTAGTCCTGACCAAACCCCAAAGACAAAAATAACATTAAAGCCAAGCAAACCACATGACCAAGAACCACATCCAGAAGCCAACCCTTTGGCTCTGAAGAAGTTTAAATGAAAGCAAGCCAAGTACAAATGAGAAACTGAACACAAAACAAGGTTATGATACGAGGCATCTCTGAAGGAATATTAGAATGGAGAAAGAATAGGATTAATTCAAAAAAACAAATGACTCACTGCTTCTTTTTTTTTTCCAGAATATTTTTTAATAGTTTTTACATTTACTCTTCTGAGTCCCTGTGACTGCTCAAGGTGGTTCCTGCATGGCAAAAGCAACTATGTGAAATAATCAACATTTAATAACTTTAAGATTCATTTTCACATTCTAAACTTAAGCATGAAGTCTGTTTGTGTTAAGCCAATGCATTTTCAATAGCTGTGATCTATCTCATTAAAAATTTTAGCTATTCTCTTTCTTCCTGCCCCAACATGACATATGTGCATATTGTTCTCTGAACTTGAGGTTTAATGTGGGAAATTTCTCCATTGTCTAGAGCCCTTTTAAAGTGAATCCAGTAGCCCATTCATGAATAATCACCTGATATGTTCACCATAAAAGAGAAAGATTTCTGATGCTGTCGTTTTTTATGGGACTTTCAAGCATGGGTCAACTGTATTAGTTTCCAACTATATTTGCTGCATTTCCCTAATATAACGTGAAACATTAATGACTGTTTAGAATATATTCAACTAAAGTGACAACCATCAGAGCACTGTCTTGTCTACTATGTTACTTTATCAGATCAGAATCACTGACTAACATAGATGTGTATAGGCTAAGTATTTATCCTACTGTTTTGTCTGTAGTTGCATTGTCTCTTCAACAAGTTCCCTTATAAAGCAGCTGAAGCTCAAATTACTGGATCTAGATGAAGTTCTAGGAGCCAAAATAAACTCACAGCTTTATTTAGCATGCCCCAACTTCAGGGTATAAAGACAAAGAAAATTCATAATACAAAAAACTCAGATGGAACTGGAAATACAATGTGGTAACTATAATGAGTTGAAGAACTGGAGTGAGAAGCTAGGTTTAAATGAAGGTATGATGGTTATTTTAGGTGTCAAATTTATTAGATTGAAAGATGCCTTTGAAAGTAGTAAAGCATTACTTCTAATGTGTCTCGTGAGGATGTTTTCGAGATCATTGATGTGGGCCAGAAAGCTGACTTGAGACCTTTCCTGAGCATGGGTGGGCACTGTCCAATCAGCTTGGGGCTCAGATAAAATAGGAAAGTTGAAGAAGGGGAAAAAATTCTCTCACAGTGCTCTTGCTTCCGAGTGGGTGTTTTCTGCTGCTGGTGCCCTTGGACGTCAGACTCCAGGATTTTCAGGTTTTTGACTTTAAGACTTGTACCAGAGGCTCTCTGGAGGCTCTCTGGCCTTTGGTCTGGACCTGGAGGCTGTGCTCCCAGCTTCCTGGACTAAGCCACACATCTGGTTTCCTTGGCTCTCTAATTGTAGAAAGCTGTTGTGGAACTTTTCAGTCTCCATGATAATATGAGTCAATCTAATAAATAATTTAAATATATATGTATGTATATATAGATGATAGATAGATAGATAGATAGATAGATAGATAGATAGATAGATAGATAGATCCTATTGTTCTATTCCTCTGTAGAACTCTGACTAACACAGTATATTTTGGAAGGTTGAACTTCACAATTTTCTAAATCTTGAAGTAAGAGGCCTGTGTTTTGAAAGGCATCAAGGAAATTTGAGAGACATGATTAATTATGTACCTAGGTAATTAAGGTCACCAAAAGTAAACTCAAATATTCCAGCTTGGCAAAAGCAATCCTATCTACTTCCTTATGAAAAAACCTCCTACCTTTAGTAGATTGGAGGTTTACTTTTATGTTCTCACAATAACTATAGAACAAGTAAATCAAAGGTAAAAATTAAAAGGTTCATCTCCTATGGTGCTTCTTAATGAAAGCATAACCCCATAACAATTCATGAGAGTAGAAAGAGGGAGAGAATGTTCCTGTCATGATCCACTGGAAGCTCTGGCCAAGATTCTGTCATTCAATACCTCTCGCCAGGTGTAGCTGTATTACACAGAAAGATCAGAGGAGCACTTTTGTTTTTATAGGTGATTCTAAGTGTTTTACATGCCTTGTGAGGAAAACAAAAAACAGTTTATGTTTTTAAGCAAGGCTGCAAGTTACTCAAAATATTAAATGTAATAATAAAGAAATGATAATTTGGAATACTCTCTCTTCCAATAGTCCTTTCTTACCACTGTACTTGATATCCTATACATTAAAAATCAATATCCACAAATCAGCTCATTTATAATGGATGCATATGTAAGTGCTGCAAACAAATACATACACCTTTTGAAGGATATTTTTAAAAACAAAGATACACAACACAATTTTTCTTTCATCAAGTTGAAAAAACAGAAACAACCTCATTTTATGGATCTAAATTTCAAAAGGAAACATCTATCATATCCTTAGAGATGGGGTTGCTTATCCTTTGATTTTCAGCCTCCCCAAACTGTGAGCTAAATAAGACTCTTCTCTTTATAAAGTACACAGTTATCAGGTATTTTGTTATAAACAGCAATACAAAATAAGCAAAGAGAAAGAACTGTATAATTAGAGTTGAAAAGATATTAGAGGTCATCTATCCACAGAGTCTGTTCTATGACATCCTGTCAGGGTTAGTTCTGTAGTGTGGTGAATATAGTCCAGTTTTTTCAGGGTTCCTTACATTCATTCTTTTATCAACAATTCTCTGAATGTCCCCACTATGCAGTAACACAATCACTTGGCAGCAATGTAGGTGTGTGAGAACCAAAAATATTACCTTGGTTGCTTAACTACCTTTATGAGATTTCTAATTGACCCATGCAATCTGCATTTAAGTATAGTGAGAAAGACCTAACTCCAGTACCTGGTCATTCATTTTTCTTTCAATTTTTTTAAAAAACATAACTGTACAGAATGAAGCCTTTTGTCTTTTCATAAACCAAAATCTGACTCATGATTTTATTTTTTTATCTGTAATTTTATTTTTATTTGTTTTTTTCTTATTTATTTATTCATTCACATATGTGTACATTGTTTGGGTCATTTCTCCCCCTTGCTCCCTGCCCCCCCCCCCCCCCCGCCTCTCTTGCTTCCAGGCAGAACCTGTTCTGCAATTTTCTCCAGTTCCGTTGAAGAGTAGAAATAAGTTGCTAGTTGAGATAAGGGCAGCTATACAGTGAGATTGCTAGTATTGCTTTCATGTACAAATATGTTACAACCCATGTTGATTCATCTTTAACTGATCTTTACACTGGTTCCTGATCCCCTTCTTGTGTTGACCTCTGTCACTTTAAGGTTTCTATATTAGTTCCTCTGGAGGGAGAACATCAAATGCTTTCATGTTTTGGGTTTTCTACCTATTCCCATACCTCCTGTATGTGTTCTCCCCTAGTCATGTGACCCAAGTCCAACAACATTGCTGCATTTGCCCTAGATCTAAAGACCACATATGAGGGAGAACATACGGTTTTTGGTCTTCGTTGACTCATGATCCTAACTTCACAGATTGATACTACTGTGGCTTTGCCATCTATAGAATGTAGGGATAGGCCAGTTTCCTCTTAATTCATTGCAGTAAAAATTATTACAAAGCACGGAAGTAAATTTCACTAACTCAGATATATTTCACCTACTCATAAAATAAACATTTTTAAAATATCATACTGTGCTTCAAAAGACCAGATCTAATCGTTCTAAAATTTGGGCAGATCATGGTTACCAATTTGCACATAAACTGCTTCTTTTAAAATAGGTTTGATGCTGGTTATGAACAATATAGGGAGCAGAATGTTGTCAGATTTACACTGCTGAAACAATTAAACTTTTTACCTGTAATAATAACTTTTGAATGTAACTAACAGCATTACAAAATGCTATTTCTTAAGAGTAAACAAATAATGTTTATCACAGATATGGAAATAGGAGGCATGTTCAAAAATTATTGCTCATAAAATCCAGGGAAACAGTTCTTTATTATTTAACAAGAAGTATTTAAACTGTTAATAACAAAGCAGAGAAAGTGGAGAAGGGTTCTTGTCATTCCATACAGTGTCTTTTCGGTGGAACACAGAAAAAGGCTCTTTCACAATGAATGCTGGCATTAAATTACACATCATCACTCAAGAAAAATCCCAGCCTAAGGAGTGCTGCTTATCTGGTCTGGCCATCCTGAAAACCAACTTTTTTTTAAATGTAAAGATTTGAAGTTTATTTAAGCAAAAGATAGACGCTCCCGCAGGGCAATAGAGGATCTGATAGATGTTTGCCAGGCTAGGTGGTGGGGTCTAAGGGTTTCTATCTACTTGACTCTGTTTGTGGCTCAACTTCGATGTTAATTAGGTGCACAGAAGGTAGTTTGCCTAATAGTCAAGTGTTCTTAATGTTAATAGGATATGAGTAGCTATCCAATCCAGATTGCAGTCCTCAGTAGTTCTCATCCAGGTTCCTCCTGACTTTCCTCCCCTTCCCATTTAGGTCATGGGAAGATTGGACAAGATGTTTTTCTCAGGGGTTGGGGCCCTTGTGCAAAGCAGTCTTGCAAGATTAGCCATTGAGTCTGCTTCTGTGTACTGCTGGAAACCAGCATTTTATCAGCAGTTTTTATTTGGGATCTACCTTGTTCAGATACTCATCTATAATACTCCTTGATGAGTTCTGAATTATTGTTTTTATTATTTTAAAGCATCATTTTTTGCATACCATATCATTTGTTTAAGTATACAACTGAATCAGTTGTAATAAATTTACAGTCATGCAATTATCCCTACCATATAATTGTAGAACATCTCTATATCTCCGAAAAGAAACCTTGTGCCCATTCTCAGTCATTCCTCCTTTCCACCCTCAACACCAGACAACTACTAATCTTCTTCTGTCTCTAGAGATTTGCTTTTTCTGTAGAACTCATGTGAAAGGAATCATGCAATTTGACATTTTGCATCTGGCCCTTGATGAGTTCTTTAACTGGCAACTTTAAAATAACAGTAAAACTATTAATTGAGAATGACTCACACATTCTCCCAGTTCTGAGTTCCACCCATTTGATTAACATACAAAAAGAGCCAAATGAAGATAAAAGCATGTTATTAGCCAAAGGATTTTATTCCAGATACCAAAATAAAATTAGTGCTCTATTTTGCCAGTGTTGCAAGGTGGACTTCCTCCCTACCCTCACCCTCAGGAATGGGAATAGATCATTTATAGCCTCAAATTTGAACTAATGAAACCCTGGCTCTTTCACATATCCCAATTTCCTTGAACACTCCAGAGTATTTAAGAGGATGCTTGACCACACAAGCTTTACTCACACAAAATTTAGAAAGCACAAGCAGTAATCTAGACTACAGGGTTGAACTCAGCAAAATTTTGTTTTCTGGTATATGTCCAGGAGTGGGATCACTGGGTTATATAATAGGCCTGTTTTTAGTTCTTTGAGACTTCCATACTGCTTTCCATAATGGTTGCACCAATTTACATTCCTACCAACAGTGAATAAGCATTCCTTTTCCTCACATCCTCACCAATATTTGCTGTTGTGTTCTTAGACCATTCGGCCATCCTGACCACTGTTGTGTTCTTGATAACAGCCATTCTGATTGGAGATGAAACCTCAATGTCATTTTGATTTGCATTCCCTTTATGACCAGTAATGCTGAGCATCTCTCATACATTTATTGGCTATTTGTACTTCTTCTTTTGAAAAATGTCTGTTCAGGTTTTTTTGTCCATTTGTCCATTGGTTTGTTGATTCTTTGTGGAGTTAGCTTTTCGAGCTCCCTGTATAGTCTTGTTATTCATCCCTTGTTAGATGTATAACTGGCAAAGGTTTTCTTCCATTATGTAAGCTGTCTCTTCAGCCTTGTGACAGTTTTCATTGCTGTATAGAAGCTTTTTAGTTTGATTCATTCTCATTTGTCAATCCTTTCTCTTAAATGCTGAGCTATTAGAGTTCTATTCAAGCTATTACCTATGCCTATATATAGCCCAGTGTTTTCCCTATTCTTTCTTATAGTAGTTCCAGTTTCAGATCTTACATTAAGATCCTTGATTCACTTTGAATTGCTGCTAGTACAGGGTGTGAGATTGGGATCTGGTTTCAATCTTCTACAGATGGATATTCAATTTTCCCAGCACCATTTGTTGCAGAGTCTATCTGTACTACAACACGTTTGAGATTCTTTGTCAATAATCAAATGCTGTAGCTGTGTGGGATTGTGTCTGGGTCTTCTACTCTATTCCACTGGTCTTCATGTCTATTTCTGTGCCAGTACAACGCTGATTTTATTATTATGGCCTCTGTAATATAGCTTTAAGTCAGATATTGTGAAATCTCCAGTGTTGTTCTAAGGAATGTATTCAGGTATTGATACAATAGAGACACTTGCAAATTCATGTTTATTGTTGCAGTAGTCACAATAACCAGCCTTTTGAAATGGTCCAGATACCCTAAAACTGCTGAAAGGATTATGAAAATGTATTATATACACAATGGAGTTTATTTGTCCATAAAGAAGAATGAAATTATGTTGTTTGCAGGTAAATAGATAGAACTGGTAACCATCATGTTAAGTGAAGTTAGCCAGGTTCAGAAAGACAAAGGTCACAAGTTTTCCCTCATTTGTGGAAAATAGACCTAAATGATAAGTGTGTGCATATATATATAAATATATATGACTTTCTAGAAACAGTGAATAATATTGAAATGCATTCATCTGTCTCTGAAGATGATATAATGAAATGCACTGAAAGTTGTTGAATAATAGGGAGCAGAGTGATAGAGAAAGAGTAAGCAATAGAAAGGGTTAATCTAATTAAAATACAACATATAGATGTGTGAAATACCATGATAAAAACCTTTTGCATAATTAATATATATGTATAAAAAAAGAAGAAAAGGAAGGCAACAGGTCCTTTCCTGTCCAGGGGTGAGTACCAATGAGAGAACAGAGGATAAACAGACAGAATGAAAGAAGATGAACATGGTCAAAGTACTTTGTATATGTCTATGAGGGTAGAACAATAAAACCTGTTGAGATTCTTTTAAGAAGGGGAGAGGTAATGAGAGAGAATGATGTAAGGGGTGAATCTAATCAAGGTGGATTGCAAGTATATATGTAAACGGCACAAAGAAACCCCTCTACAACTAATATATCCTAATCTTGCTTTCACAACCCAGTATGTAGTCCAAATGGTACACATATTTTCAAAGCAAGACAAAGCCAGGATGTAGACAGAGGAAGAAAATAAATAAGCATTAAAGATGGAAAAAAATTTATATTTCAGCCACATGTTTGTAAAATATGTGATTTACCATATTTAGGAAAATTTTTTATGCCTCTGTGTTCCCACATTCAAGGAAGAAAGCCATTTAATGCATCAGCCTATGTCTCAGACAGTAGCATTTCATCCTCTCCTATTTTCTTTAAAAATTGTAGACAATTGGAATGGTGGTACCTCCATTCCCTAGGACTTACTTGAGGCTCATTTCTTGCTTTGCTGTTTCCTCATACATGCAAAACATTATTGTTTCCATATCCACCTTTGAGTCTTTCATTTCCAGTCCTCCAAGTTGTGCTGTCACTGAACTCCATGCAGAGGGAAGTGATTATGATTATAATAAGAATTTTTAAAATAGAAAAAGCTTAATGTTTTCTTTGTTTTGTATGACTGCTGTATTTTCTACCTCCATCTTCACTGAGATTAAAAGTTAAACTTACATTTTTAGTACCATACACATGGCTCTTACCATAGAGCTTCTCTCATAAGGACATGAAGGAGTCATTAAGAAGTTACTCTCACCTTGAGTCATGAGAGTGAAAATAGGTATCTACAGTACAGAAAACTAAGTCCTAGTTTTATGTTGACACATGTCTTAGTCTGTTTTGTGTTATAATACCAGAGACTGGACAATTTGTAAAGAAAAGAGAGGGATTTGGCTCACAATCCTAGATGATGAGAAGTGCAAGAGGATGATGCTGGCTTCTGGTAAGGGTCTTCATGTTGTATCATACAATGAAGAGGGCAGGAAAGAATGTGTAAAAGAGAAAGAAGGAAGGAGTGGGCTCACCACTGATCCACTCCCATGAAAATCGTGATTTAATCCATTAATGAAAGGTCCAGACTCCTGACACAATCACCTCTTTTTAGGCCCCAAGTCCCAACACTATTGCATTGGGGGTTAAATTTTCAACCTTGTGAGTTCTGGAGAACACATTTAAAGCACAGCATCAATCATTGAGCATATACCTTCTGAGACCAGTGAAATCTTCGCTACATGTTTTTTTTCTTTTCAAAACTTTTGCCTTTACCAGTTATGTCTCTTAAAATTGAATAACCTTCATTATCCTTTTGTCATCCCAAATTCTATTCTTTGCATTATTCTAGTTGTTCTCACCATGTATCTTTATAAATAGGATACAGGAAGAATAAAATAACAGAAAAACAAATTAGAAGACTTGATACCAAAGCAAAGCTTCCCTATTGTGTTTTTGTTTTGTTTTGTTTTGTTTCCTATCTTTAATGTCCAAGGCTGGCTAGAAAGCCCTTTAAAAATTAAGCTGCTATTCTATATCTTCCTATGACAGAGCCCTAATCGAGAAGACAAATCCCTACTGCTCTGCCTCTGTTATGGTCTGAATATAAAATGTACTTGATAGGCTCATGTGTTGTGGGCTTGGGTCCCAGCTGATGATGCTACTTTGGGAAGTTGTGGAAACATTAGAAGGTACCACCAGCTGGAGGAAGTAGGTTACAAGGTCCTGGGTGTATCCTATTTTTGTCACCTTTCTACCTCTTCCTCTGTTTCCTTCCTGCCATGAGCCAAAGAAGTTCCTTTGCCACTTCTGCCTCCATGATGTTCCACCAAAGCACCTGGGGCAAAGTGACCATGGGCTGAACCCTCTGGAACCATGAGCCAAAATAAATCTTTCCTCACTTAAGTTGTTCTCTCAGGATTTTGACCACACCAATGAAAATATAACTAACACAACCTTAAACCAGATCTCTTCCATTACAAGGTCCTCCACAAAACTTTCTTAACCTTTGGGAAGGGTTCTCCTGCTGACGTAGCTGAGGGCTTATGTCTGAGTTCCTACAAACAGCTGTACCCTTTTAGCCCCACAACCCAATCTTTAAAATCAACACACACCTGTTAAACCCAGCTGTTGCTCTGTGGCACCAGCCAATTTAGCTAAGAGAAGTTTATCCATGGAATACTTCCTTCCTGTTCCATACTAAATGATTCCCAACTTGTGAACTGTATGTTATAATGGGAAGAACTAATCATTCCTGTGTCATCTTCCACAAATTCTAGTCAACTGAAAAACTACAGAGGTGTTGCAGTGGGGCACACTTACATTACCAGGTTTATTATGGAAAAATCTGAGTTGAGAGGATGGTGAGGAGTTGAGGGAAATATTGGGCTTCCTATGGCACGTATTTGCATGTGCAGGTAAACATCCATGCATATTTATAGGCACACACACTCTGCTCTCCTAACTAGGCCCAGGTGAAGAATATGGAACAAAGAGAGCTGAAATTAGCTGAATCTGCTAGATCAAAGTGCAGTTTTCTCATTCCTTTTTGGACAATAGAAACAATGTATTCTTCCATTTAGCCTGGGAGAGAATAAATAGTACCAAGAAAGAAAAAAAAAGATAGTTTAGGAGGATGCTACATAGGGACCATAACCTTTAACACCAAGTATTTACATATATTACTCTGCCTCTAGGGAGAGGAGTAATTTTTTTTTAAGAAACTAAAATAAAAAAGATGTGCATGGGATTCCAAAAGGAGGAGTTTTCAAGATAGTTCCCACTCTGTGGAATAACTTTCTGTCATTAATCTTGCTATACGAATAAAGAACTGTGAAGTTTAAGGTGGTTACAGTGCACATTACATGTAAAAGCTCTTCAGCTATATTTTTCAAAACCTATGTCTTCTGCTTGCCAGCTCAGAAAATACCAGCAAGCTGCTTAACCCCTTTAACCTCAATTTTTCTCTGGAAACAGGGTGATTGTAGATATTCCATAGATACTAAGTCTGTCTATTTAAGGTGCTTAGAAAAATACCTACAGTGTTATATATAATTATCTTTACTATATGCAATAGCTCTAACACTATATGATAACATCAATAATTATTTCCTTATTATTAAAGAATTCACATAGCTATTTCTCACCTAGGACTAATATATCCTATTTATCATCAGCTCTTACTTGAAGATCTTATCACTATCTGATGATTCTCTGTCTTTGTGTCTCCACTTGCCCCTACCATTGCAGAGACTACTTGCTTCTTCTAAATGGTCTACAAAATATCTCTTCTGAAGTTCTCTAGAAATAGATTTGCAGCAATCTCCATTTCTTGGAAAGTTTCTATATTTCTCCCACACTATGATGCCAAGTGGAATTTTTATAGTCATGATTCTTTTGTCAGGAAAAAATAACTTCCAGATTAACACCCTTGATGTAAGGATTCCCAGTTGGGAGAGTCATGGTTTCCATGATTCTTCCTGCATGCTACCATCAAAAATATCTTCTCTAGTAACATAGGTTTTTGTATTTAACTCTTAATGCCTGCTATAAAAGATAGTAGTTTTCAACTGTGTGCATGGGCCAGCTACATTGGGATCACTTGAAGAGCTTTGAGTTTGTTAGATTCGGAATTTCTCACTTCCAAAGATTCAATGTATCAAGACTGTAGGAAGGAGGGGAGATGCCTTTGCTCTGTATGTTAAAATACTTACTAAGGTGCTAACTAAAGACAGCATTTGCAAAGCATGTAAAGAGAACTAATTTCCTTATTATACTTTAGCTATTACAAAAAATGTAGAAATTCTAACAATGCAAAAGAAAAATGGGCTAAGAATATGAACAGATGGTACACATGGTATACACATGTGCACATACACAAATGGCCAATAAGTATATGAAGACATGCTCAAACTCATTCTTAATTTTAAAAAAGTCAAGTAGAACAGAGATACATTCTTCACAACCAGCATGGGTCAGTATTAAAGTTGGATATTACTTCTGTGGGTAAATGTATGGTGAATAAGAAACTCTCAATTCTGCTTGGCAGGATTTCAAATTGATATCAAAATTATGGAAAACAATAGCAAATTATCAAAATTCGAATACATGTCTTTGGAATCAGATATTCACCTATGGTAATAATCCCTCTAAATATATTCAGAAAAGTATGCAGGTAGATAAATATATGTAAAATGTGTATAAATATGAGTAAATGGTAATATAAGTATACCAGAATGACTATTGCATCTTTCTTTGTAAGAGCAAAAGCATCAAGCACCTAACACTGACTCCAGTAAATAAAGCTAGCTAAATAAATTGTGCATCCATATGTTGGCATGCTCAAGAGCCATTAAAAAGAGTAAGGTAGATCTGTGATGATATAGAAAGTATTAGATGGAAACAGGAAATTACAAAATATCTTCTGTGATAAACCTCTAAAGTACCCCTCTGTACCTGATGAATTTTATACCAAGGAGATATTTGGTTTAGTTGAGTTTAGTTTTTAATTTGTAAGAAACCTCTCCTGGTGAGCTTGATAAGCTGCAAGGTTTGGAAATTACTATTATACTCCCCAACATGATTAAATACTACACTGTTCTAGTTAATCACATATCTGGTTAGCATCCAGTTATCTCACTGGATTATCTAAAAGATTAAATGAGGAAATACATGTAAAACACATTTGGTAATTCTAAGGACTGTGAAAATTATTGTGTTAGATTCAAGAGGCATTAAACATTTTGATTACTACTAGAATAGCAAATATTTTAAGAATAAGCAATAAAAAGATAAATAAGGTAGAATACATGACCTGAAGATGTTTACATTCTAATGAGAAAGATAAACATGTAAAAAAAAAGTGGAATTGGTACAAATAACATTATATTGTAAAAAAAAAAAAAGACTGAAAAATAATCATGACATTATGACTTGTGTCAAATAGGGATATTTAATGTATAAAACTGTTAGTTCTTTATGCATATAAATGGAAAGAGGAAGTTTATGGCAAAGGAAAGATTCCTGTCAGTGAATGTAGAATGCATAAGAGAACATGGCTTGCTCAAGAAATGTAACTAGTTCTAGTGAATAATACATGGAGGTACTATCAGTTATTCCTAAGGTTTTCTTCAATAAAATGTGCTTAACATGACTGACTATATTCTGTTTTTCCATAATGGTGAAAACACTTTCATATCCTGGAATGCCACAGTATCTCCTCATGCATGCTAATATAATTGTGTCAAAGACACAGAAAGAGTTAATCTAGTCAGTGGTTAGGACGGCAGACAAATCAGTACTTCATGAAATCATTGAAACATAGCTGTTTAGATAACATATAAACATGACTTGATTTTCACACAAATCTATTAGGGGAAAGCCAATGACTGCATTTGTTACATGTTGATGCTTAAATTATGTAAGTAGTAATCTGGACACAATGAGCAGTAAAAAATAATTAGTAATAAACATAGTGTTGTGGGGAAAGACAATGATAATGGGTAGAATATTTATAAATCTAATTATGTTTTTAAGTAAAAAATATTTTCCGTCTTTTCCATGCCATTATAAAATTATGTTTTGCCATTGGAAAAATACTTTCAAATGAAACTCTTTTTTAACATTTTGTATTTCCAATTCAAATAAATTATTACTTCCTTCCTCTTCCTGTTCACCTCCCCGTCTTTATTTTGGCAGTGTTAAGATAGCTGCTAAATATGCAATCATGAATATGTCTTTTGTTTGGAGTCAACAGGAAAGCTACTTTCTTTGTTAACATTGTTATTTATTTTCCATTTATTAACACTGTTATATGGTTTCCATCCAGAGTCACTGGGGAATTTTTAATTTTATGTTACTTTGTCCAAACACTACTTGGGTGACTCCCAGGTTTGCACTTAAGTGCATTGAATCCAAATCTTCAGGTCAAGTTTTATAACTATTCCTTTTTTAATTCAGTGTAATAGCCATTAGCTAGTACTTGGCCAAATCAAAATACTGACATTACAGAAAATCTTAGTATTATATATCATCCCATTACTAAGTTTACCAAAATTGCTTGCTTCTTTCTATATGAAAAGAGATATGGAGTATATGCTCTGTAACAGCAATTCTACAATCCTGGTTAGTTATGTTTTCCAATATGCTAATATTATACTGAAGATTATTAAAAATGAGGCCATTGCCAGAAGGACTAGAGTTATTTGATATTGATGTTGGACTCTCTCTCTGTCTCCCTCTCCCTGTCTCTTTAGGTGAGACACATTCACTACTCTATGTTCTTCTTTTAATAGTGATTTTAAGTTGTTCTCTTTCAACAACAGCTTTCCTTAATTTTTGAGAATCAAGAAAAAGAATTGTAATGGTCTCTCCAGAACTTTTTAATGCAGAGTTCTACTTTAAATTAAAGCACCCCTCTTCCCTTTCTTCATATCACTGTTAAGTAACACAACTCAATTCCACATTAGAACCCTTTCCATTTTATATTAATGTTCATTCGAACCAATTAGAATTTAGGAAATTAAAGATCTGCATCACATCAAGGTATGTAATTGTCAGTCATTTCAGGATTTTTCTCAGGCTTTCTTGGGACTTCACGCTTTATTTCAAAATAGAAATAAAGCATAGTTGTAGTGAAATGGGATGTATTTCTCTTATTTTTAAATATCAGTCAAATGGTTTAAAACATAAGATAAAGACAAGTAATATTAACACAGCTATTAGCATACATTCTACAGTGCATTCTACATTTAAAAGTTGGATACTGGCTAGTTTGGAGCTAAATTTTGATTCTTCACAAACATACAAATTCTATGCCCACTTTACACCCATTTGCCCAGATACTTACTTTAATCTTGCTTTCATTTGAGTTATTTGAATTTTTGTGTACCTTTTACATCTACCTATTGAGTTTTTGCTTTCCAGAAAAATTATTCAGAGCAAATGGGGTTTGTAATCAGCATACATAAAGCAAACTGGGGTTAGCATATAGGAAAGCTGTATAAGTACAATCTCTAGGTAACTATAAAGTTACAGAGATAGAGTTCATTCTTATTAGTGCATCAGATACAGAAATCACTATTAACAGTTGTTAACTCAAAACTCCTAAACCAACCACATTGGTTGTGGAGGCAAATGGATGAAAATGATGGAGCTGTGACCCATCAACAATGTAGATTGCATGAGATGGAAAGTCCAACTCATCTTTACTGTGAAATAATTAGGATTCAGTACAGAGAGGAAGTGCGGTTTCTGTTCCTTAGAGCCTATCTTAGAAGAAAAGCAATGTCTTCACTATATTAAAGAAGATTCAGGATACACTCCTATAGTGAGATATTCAACAATATAGTTGCTTTTTCTTTTCTTCACAGAGGCTGATTCATTCCTTTTTCCCCAAAACATTTCAAGTAGTGAGTGTGTTGTTTGTTTGGCAGATTGATGGAATGAGAGATCTAAACTACTTTCCATTCTGTTTCTTCTGTGAGAGGAGGAGTGGAAAACAAAGCTCCTTCCCCTTTAAGAGGTAATCTAATTGTATAAATAATTTATGTTTGCATTTCATTTTCTATTGGACCACACCTATTTGCAAGAGAAAGTGTAAATGTATTCTTCAGATGATTATCCATTTAACCAGTTAAAACTTCAATTATAATAGAAAAGGTTATGAAAATATATTGCAGACTCTTTTCACATCCATAAATATTAACGTCAGCGCCTAACAGGTGCCAGTGTGTCAGGTGCTTAGAAGATCACACTTGATTTTCACAATAACTCTGCAAAGCACAAATTTAATAGACAAGGAACCTCATACTCAGAGCTGAGTTAAATGACTCTCCCAAGTCCCCATAGAAGTTATATGACCAGAGATCAAATGGTAGTCTATCTAGATATAAATAAAGCCTGTTATTTTCTCAGCATGACACCCTGAAGTAAATGTGGGAGTGATAATCTACTTGGTAAGTTCCATTGTACATGAACCACTTCAAATGTATTGTGATATTTAAGAATTAAAAAGGGAATGGGAGAAGTTCAATTTTCTTACCCTGTGGGAAAAGACAACTCTCCTCCTTTTTTTTGCAATTTTAAAGCATTTTTGTAAGATGCATAAGATACAAGAACAATATATTCAGCTTCCTTTTAAACTCTTGAGAGCCTGGTATTATACTAAACACCAGCCAGACAATCAACATACACTTCAAAATCACAAAAAACAAACACAGAATGACTGTCATTTTTCACCACTAATATTGCCAGCATACAGGAAGATTTGAACTTGACTGTGAGCTCTTTGAGGGAGGAAATTTTTCCTAATTATTCCAACTCCAATGACTAACACACCTGTCCCTTCAGTAAAGACTTAATATTTGCTACTTAAGCTGACTTAGAGATTATAGTTAAAGACAACCAGGAATGAATGTATTTGCTTTGTCCAAATTATTGAGAAAGTAACCTTTAGTTGGTATTTTTCTGACAGTCATGCAAAAGTTTATTATATATATATATTTTTAAAAAGAACATCGCATTTAATTTTAAAGTTTGTCATATCTTTAGTAGGGTTCATTTTGACTCATTCAACATGCATTTTTAACAGGTTTTAAGGTCTTTTTTAATTTTTTTGACAGTACTGGGAATTAAACTCAGGGCTTCGTGTTTGCTAGGTAGGCGCTTTACCACTGGAGCCAACACTCCTGCTCTTCACAGGTTTTAATTTCCATCATCTTAAGTGTTTTTGTTTGCTTTAGATTTTGAAACAAAATTAATTTCTTATTTAACATGATTTTGATTATAAAAAGATCCTTTTGTTTTCTTGACAAGTATATAATAATGATAAGCTTTCTTCTGCTTCTTTATTTGCTGATAATTTTTTCAAAATATAATATCTTCTTATCAAATGACTAGGGCTTAAAAAAAGAATCAAAGCCAAAAGCAAAATCTTTATTTTAATTTTCACAACACATCTAAACAAAAACCAAAGCACTCAAAGAAGACATAATGTTAGGGGAAAATCTACAATTCTTTTCCATATAGTTACTAATTATTTATGTATAATAATATTCCCCTTATATACAGGGGATACATTCCCCAACAGCCAGTGAAGGACTGAAACCTCAGATAGTACTAAATTCTTTATATACTATGATTTTTCATATATATATATGATAAAGTTTGCAATTACTAAATTGCAAACAGTAGGAAATAACAATAACTAAGAATACAATGCAACAATTTAAAAAACCTATTGTAATAAATGTTGTATGAGAATTTTCTCTCTCTCTTTCACTCTTCTTTCCCTCTCCATCTCAAAATATCTGATTTTACTTTCATCTTTTCATTTAACAAGATGATTTTATTTGCTGTATCCAAGTTACCAGTATAAATGCTCTTGTGCTTTTGGACCATTATTTGACAAAATAAGGTTTACTTAAATATCAGCACAGTGATCTTATAATAGTCAATCCATAATGACTAACTTACAAATAGGTAGCACATACAGCATGGATACACTGAACAAAGGAATCATCTATTCAACCCCCAGGGAGGGGGACAGATCTGACTGCAAAATTTCATCACGATACTCAGAACAGCACATAATTTAAAGCTTATGATTTTAATTTTGGAATTTGCCTTTTAATGTTTTCTGACCAGGGTTGATTATGAGTAACTGAAACCATAGAAAGCAAAAACATGGGTAAAGGGAGATAACTACATTTTATTTGGATTCTAGTTAATTGTTCTTCCATATTTGGCACATATTTATTGATTTTCTGTACAATAATAAAAGCAGTCTGGATTGGGAGTTATGAGTCCTGAGTTCTATTTTCAGCTCTCAAGCTAATTCATAGGGTATTGTTCATAAGTTCTATAAATATAGCTGTTTCTTCACTTGTGAAATAAGTATTGCATTAGTTTTTTCTTTATGCATAACAAATTACTTCATGCAATATACATTTCTTATGCAAAAATTTCTATAAGTGGAACATCTTATCACTGATGATCTGGGTCCTCTGCTCAGGATCTCACCAGATTGCCGTCAAGGTATTATTTGGGCAGCATTCTTACCTTTAGGCATGACTACAGAAGAATCTGCCTACAAGCTCATTCTGACTGTTAATAGAATTTATTTCCATGTGGATATGTGACTAAAGAACCTACCGTTTTCTTGGCTGTTGACTAGAGGCTACTTTCAGAGGCTGACCACAACTCCTTGCCACGTGAGCCCCACCTCAAGGCCAGCACTTCACAGCATGGCTGTGCACTTCCTCAAATCAAGTAGGAACAATCTCTGGTCTGATAAAATGGAGTCTTATACAGCTAAATATAATCATGGCTGTGACAAACCATCACCTTTGCCATACTGTGGAAGATCCAAGTCACAGTTAAACTTCATTTAAGGGCTAGGGGAATGGCTCAAGTGATAGAATACCTGCCTAGCAAACACAAAGCCCTGAGTTCAAGCCCCAGTACCACCAAAAACAAAAACAAAAACAAAATAAAACAAAACTTTCATTGAAGAGAAGGGAAACTATACCATGGTGTTAATCATGGGGGATCATCTGTGGTTATATCTGACAAAATGTTATTGAATGACATAATCTTTTAATCTTTTTGGTATCACTCATCTGTATCATTTTATTATTATTAAGGAAATAATGAGAATCATGTGGTTCTTATTTTCAAGTTTCATTCTCTGAGCAGTCATGGTTCAGAAAGGTCTTCCATCTCCTTACAGATTTAGAACTGATTAAAACCATGGTAATTATATCATATATCATGGAGTCAAAATGTGAGCAAGAGATTCCTACTTTGGAGCCAGGGGCCCAAAAAGAAGAAAAACAACAATCCAAGACAAAGTACTCTGAATAAAAGCCTACATTTCATTAAAAAGAAGAAAATAGAGGATCATGAGCACAAATTGAGATAACGATCGTAAAGACTTAGATGAATTTGAAGAAAGAATCAGATCAAAATCTGTGAGGGCTGTGAGGGGCACAAGGATATTCTAAGGTAAGCTCCATGAAATGGTTTAATTTTTATAATTAGCCTGAATGAAGCCCCAGATGCAGAAATTGTATCTGTTTAAAGAAATTATTCTCAATCTTGGCTGCATATTCCAATTACTAGAGGTGTTTGTGTACAGGCCACAATCCTGTCCAATTAAGCCACAATCTCTGAGAAAAGAGCCCAACCTCCATATTTTTAATGCATCCCAGGTAATTCAACATGCAGCCGAAATTGAGAACCAGTTGTCTATTCTCCCAACTCAAAGTGCAGTCTAATGATCAATCAGCAAGCCAGGCATCTCTTTTTTAGAAAGGCAGACTACGCATTCCTTTCTCCAGACTTACTGAACTTGAATCTGCATTTTAAAAAGATTCTCAAGTGATTCCCATGTGATTAATATGGTTGACAACCGAGGACAAAGATAGCAGTACCTAATATACTTGTCACACAGTTATTTCTCCACAGACATAAACCCCACTAGAACTTTCCAGCCCATCTTTTAGTGGTTTGAGTAAACAATCCGTGAATACATGAGTAATACAAAATGTACTACCAAATAGGTAGGGACGGGGGGGGGGGGGGGGGGAGAGTTCTATTTATTATTTGTTTATCTATTTATTTACTAATAGAATTGGGGTTTTACTAATTTGCTTAAACTTTGGAAAATAAACATTTGGTTTCTCATGCTAATTCTGATTGATAGTGGTTGCCTGGAGAGCTGTGTTGAGACATACTATTTTAAGATCACTTTGGCTAAAAGACTACTCAGATAGATTAACCATGTCTCAAGAAAATGACAGTGGTTCTGCATGTTTGCTGAATCTGCTGTGGATTTTCTTACCCAACAGTAAATCTCAAAACAGAGGGTACACATTCTGAAGACAACTGAGTGGAATTAAGGCTGCCTGCCTGCAAATATATCCATCTTATTAACTCATTCATTCTTTTACAGATTCATTCATTTATTGCTCCAACAAAAGTTATCAAATACCAGTTTTATGTTTAGACACTCACTGTGCTGCATGCCAGGCTTTGATGCAATAAGAGTGACCTTACCTTTCAACATAAACAAGCCACAGCCCCTGAGACTTCAAGAACAAAGCCGCCTCATATCATCAATCGTGCTCAAGGCTGACAAGGGAACTGGTTTCACCAGAAGGTTTTGATTACTCCACATGTCATAGAGATACTTAGCAGGAACCCAAGATGTGATGTTTCAATTCAAGCAGCTTCTTACTGAATTTTATAGAACTGCAGAGAGAATAGCTTCATTGTGACCTTCAGAAAAATCTTTCCATAAAAATTCAGTTTAAGGACAGGTTAGCAATCATTAATTCATAAAGAAAATGTCATAATGCATTAGGCTATTCTGTCACACATCTTACAGGAAAAAAACTTAAAGGACTATGATGTCATCTTTTCAACACTAAGAAAGTAAAATGGCTGTTGGTGGCTATCTTTGAAGCCCCAAGTGAGGGAGATTTCCCACTTATATTCCTTTTAGTAATAAAGAGCTGCTGGAAGCTCTATAGAAATGTTTTTTAGTGATTGTGCCAATGTACCTGGGCTTTCTTTCAATCAGTGAGTGATTCCTTTAAATTATGTTTTCAGCCGAAAATAGAGTTACTCATAAATTGCATGAATACCTTCCAGCTCATAATTGCCAGGTTCCGGTCTTGGATTTTAGTCATCAGGCCTAAGGTCTTTTTATTTTCTCTAAATCCTAAATTGATACAACCTTCTTCTTATTCTTCCTCTCTAGCACACCAACCATTCTCTCCTTCCTTTATTGCTCTTAGGACATAGACACACATACACACACACACACACACACACACACACACATACACACAGAGCAATGAATTTATTGTTGTTGGAATGGATTACACATAAAAATTGTTGCACAGTTATAAGCCATTGCTGAACATAAAGCTTCAGTTTGAATGAAATGCTTTGTGACCACATTAAAAAATCTATTAACAGTTCTGGTAAGCTTAGAAGTATTTCTGTAGAAAAATATACATAGATTCAAGGTAAATACATGCAAACCGAAAGTCAATTAAGCAGGGAAAAAAATTTGGTGCCATTTGTCAGGCATCTGAGGAAGATATTTTAGGAAAACTCCTTTTAGTAAGAAGAAAAATTATACTGGCATTTGCCTCTGCCTTTCTACTTCTTAGAGCTTGCAATTTTCCTGAAACATATAAATAACGTAATCATTAAATATTGAAATCACATGAGCCAATGAATATATTCTACAAAATATCGAGTCAGCGAATAGATAAACAAAGTTAATTTACAAAAATAAGAAAATTTAACTCACCTGGAATGATAAAATTCCATCAGTGCCCTCCATAATAAAAATGCTATATTCTTTTTTTTTTTGCCCATAAATTTTATTTTATTTTTTTTTCTTTTATTATTCATATGTGCATACAAGGCTTGGGTCATTTCTCCCCCCTGCCCCCACCCCCTCCCTTACCACCCACTCCGCCCCCTCCCTCTCCCCTCCACCCCCTCAATACCCAGCAGAAACTATTTTGCCCTTATTTCTAATTTTGTTGTAGAGAGAATATAAGCAATAATAGGAAGGAACAAGGGTTTTTGCTGGTTGAGATAAGGATAGCTATACAGGGCATTGACTCACATTGATTTCCTGTGCATGGGTGTTACCTTTTAGGTTAATTCTTTTTGACCTAACCTTTTCCCTAGTTCCTGGTCCCCTTTTCCTATTGGCCTCAGTTGCTTTTAAGGTATCTGCTTTAGTTTCTCTGCGTTAAGAGCAACAAATGCTAGCTAATTTTTTAGGTGTCTTACCTATCCTCACCCCTTCCTTGTGTGCTCTCGCTTTTATCATGTGCTCATAGTCCAATCCCCTTGTTGTGTTTGCCCTTGATCTAATGTCCACATATGAGGGAGAACATACGATTTTTGGTCTTTTGGGCCAGGCTAACCTCACTCAGAATGATGTTCTCCAATTCCATCCATTTACCAGGAAATGATAAAATTTTGTTCTTCTTCATGGCTGCATAAAATTCCATTGTGTATAGATACCACATTTTCTTAATTCATTCGTCAGTGCTGGGGCATCTTGGCTGTTTCCATAACTTGGCTATTGTGAATAGTGCCGCAATAAACATGGATGTGCAGGTGCTTCTGGAGTAACAGTCTTTTGGGTATATCCCCAAGAGTGGTATTGCTGGATCAAATGGTAGATCGATGTCCAGCTTTTTAAGTAGCCTCCAAATTTTTTCCAGAGTGGTTGTACTAGTCTACATTCCCACCAACAGTGTATGAGGGTTCCTTTTTCCCCCGCATCTTCGCCAAGACCTGTTGTTGGTGGTGTTGCTGATGATGACTATTCTAACAGGGGTGAGGTGGAATCTTAGTGTGGTTTTAATTTGCATTTCCTTTATTGCTAGGGATGGTGAGCATTTTTTCATGTGTTTTTTGGCCATTTGAAAAAAAATGCTATATTCTTTTCAGGAGAAACAAAGAGCTCACTCAACACTCAGTAAGTTTCTGTTTTCATATACAAGATTAATGGTATTTATATATGGTGAAAATGGCCACTTGCCTTGGTTCATTTATGTAATGTGCCATTTCTACTACCAAAAATTTCTATGCTTTCAGCCATAAATACCAAATGGATTACCACAGTGGGAGAACATCCATGGGAGATGTTGAACCACACAGAATACCATGAGGATACCACATAACTAACAGTTATGAAAACTAGAATGAGTGTTGGTGTTCATCACTGTGATAAAATACCTAAGAGAAACTTTTTCTAGTAGAGAAATATTTATTTTGGCCCACAGTTTCAGAGATTTCAGTCTATAATCTGCTGACTCCATTGCTATGGTCCTGTGGTAAGGCAGAGCATCACAGCTGCAGGACCATGTGGCATAGGAGGCTGTTTACCTCATGGCAGACAGGAAACAAAGAATAAGAGAAGAAGTGTCTGGGACAAGATATATCCTTCAAAGACATATCTTTGTGGACCCATTTCTCGCACTAGGCCCTATCTCCTAATTATCCATTCAGCTATGAACTTCTCAACAGATTAATGCATTGATAAAGTCATGTTCCAATCACCTCTCAATAGCACCACCATCTGTGAACCAAGCCTTCAACACATGAGCCCTTTGGAGAGGGATACTTCATATACAAACCATGTAACAGTTACTGATTTTGCAATTATCTCTGAAACTGATTCTGGGTTGCATATACCATTTATTACATGTAGAGTAATGAATAAAAAATTATGAAAAAGGATATTGAAATAATACAAATTGATCTTGCAGTTTTCTCACCAGTCTATAAGAAATGCACAACTTTTCTTGGAAACTGCAATACCAAATCAACTGAATTAGATAAAACAAGCCTATGTCTGCTCCAGATATTGGTCTTCTATAGGTTTGGCATTTTTAAATGTTAAGATGTTTGTTATGTTTGTAAAACTTATGTCAAAAAATTAATGTTCCTCCTCCTAGTGATGCTGAGATAGTGTAATGTCTACATCTGTGTTCCATCGCTCAAGTATAGCAGGAAGCTATTCACATTAAATGTACATTATTTGTTAGTATAATGTCAAATCCCCATCCATAGGGAGCCTAAAAACCTATTGTAAAGGAATCCCTTTTCCACTTCAGTATGTCCCTTATCTTG
Organism: Castor canadensis; assembly: GCF_047511655.1. Classification (NCBI taxonomy): domain Eukaryota; kingdom Metazoa; phylum Chordata; class Mammalia; order Rodentia; family Castoridae; genus Castor; species Castor canadensis. The sequence continues at coordinate 128,586,770 of NC_133393.1, read as the reverse complement.
GCTCCCCACATCTTCACAGATATTAAGAAAAGCACAGAAAACACAGAAGAGACAACCCCAATGTGGATTAGGAAGAAAAAAAAAGAAAAAGAAAAAACATTCCCTAAGTCCTAAATTATCCATGTTTACAAGAAAAAGAAAACAACACAATAAACTATATTTCATTGTTAAGTAGAGAATAAAGAGATAGAGAAAAAGAATACAGTATATTTTCTTTAAAAAAATTCAAAAGCAGAATGATGTAAAAGCAAGATTCAAAGGAGGGCTAGGAACTGTGCTCTGAACTTTTAACCCATTACTTTGTAGATTCAATCTATACATGACCTTGACCTTCATTGTAGTTCCTTCCTTAGAGGACTTAATTTCCCACAGAAGTTGGAGTGTGTCATTAGCATTAAGCATGCTATAACTATTCTCCAGAAAAATAACTAGGACACATAGTCTAAGAAAGAGACTGAGGCTATTATTAATGAATGAGCACACATGGTTACCAAATCTAATAATGAAATTGTTAATATGGCACCATCAAATATGCGCCTTGTATTCCTTACATCCTTACCTAGTGTTTTGGGGAATTATATTCTCCCCCATTGAATGGATGGATGGAGCATTTGGTACAGAATAGAATAAGTTGATCTACCAAAACTTAAAATTAGGCAAAGATCAATTGTCTTAAGCCTAATTGGCTTGAATCCAAAACCAGATAATGCAGAGTTAAAGAACGCAGAATTCAGAAAGACTGAGGCCTATAAAGATCAGCTTTAATAAAGACAACTAAGCCCCATTCCACCTGCACCAGAGTTCCCCAGAGGACTTTCCCAATGTAATTTCAAAAAATGCTGAGTGAAATAGAACTTTTAATAGCATTCTGGAACAATTATTTCAATGAGGTTTTTTTTTTTTAACATTAGAAGAGAAAGAAAAGTTTTTACTTTAATACAACGTTTGACTCCAATTCTTTTCTTTTTCAGTGACTTCACTTTTATTTCATCTGCCTTCTTTATATTGAAATGGTCAAACACTAATTTAAGCAGCATCACTCTTTTCTTACGATACAAAATGGTAGAGCAGAAAGATGTGCCAAAACAATTACCACATTAATCAGATTTTTAAATTCTTGTTTTGAAAAATTCAATTTGGCATGACATATCACTTCTGCAGGTAATGATAGCTTTCAAACACTCCACTTAATAATTCTGACATATTTTTATAAAACTTTTCTACCTATCACAACTACCCAGCAAAAATGAGTAAGGACACTGACACTGAATAACAAATTGGAACCATACACCCATGATAGCCATCGTTTATGCTTCTTGGAGATTAAAGGACAAGAATAGGGTCTCCAGGAGTTTAACTAATGTAGAAAAATAGATGCCAGATTGTGAAATGGCAGAACTTTGAAGACATTTCACTGGTTACAGATCTGACAAACACAAAATTTGAAAGCTATGAAGGTTATAAATTTCAAATACTTTCCTGACATAATTGAATTAAGATATAACTTTCATTCAACAAAATTATGTATTGACTATTCTGAATAAGATACTGCTCTAAAGATACAATAATAGTCAAATATGAGATGGACTATATACTTTCATTCCAAGTTCTCCTTTGATAAGCGTTCATGAAACTCCTGTTACAGTAAATGTTGCTTTAGATGAAATAAGCCAAACAGAAATCAATGTTGTGTTAAAACTTTTACTTGAAAATACTTTATACATTAATCATAAGCATATTCTGTCTTTTTGTGTTTAAAGTCTGTCAATTTTTTATGTTGCAACAACAAATTACCACAATTTTAGTGGCCTAAAACAAGTTTATTATCTTATAGTTCTATCAGTCAAAGGTCTGCCATGGGTCTCATTGGACTAAAATCAATGTTTCAGCTACATTGCATTTTTTTTCCCAATAGGCTTTAGGGGAGAACCTATTACCTTACCTTTGTAGAACTGAGGACCTTGTTTTCTTGTTAGCTGTTGGCTGAGAGCAATTTCCAGATCCTAGAGACCACCCATACTCCTTGTCTCAGGGCCACCTTCCTTCATCTTCAAAGCCAGAAAGGATGAGTCAAGTCCTTCTCACCTCACATCTCTGGCCTATTCTACCTTTCTCTTCTCTTTGTAGGACTCCTATAATTAGATTTGGACCACCTGTAAAATCAAGGATTATCTCCTCAATCCCAAAGTCTTTAATTTAATTACATCTGCAAAACTTTATTTGTTATATAAGAAAATATACTCACAGGTTCCAGTGATTAGGTGCTAGATTCTGTCTAACACAAAAACACTACAAAAATACATACTTTCCCAAAACATATAGAGGTATTCTGACTGGAGCCATGCACTAGCACACAAAAAATATCTTAATTCATACACAATTTAAATCAATTTCTGTGTTTGTTTATTGTCTTTTTAAAATGTGTTGAGTTTCTGATGAAAATGAAATTTTGCAAATTTAGAGCACTATTTATACCAGCGTTTACATTTTCCCTATCACAGATCTTATTGAACTCAAATGAAGTTTTCTCTGATCACCTCAGTCAGAAGTAACCCTTAAATCCTTTGAATTTTTCCTGTATAAAACAACTGTTTTAGCCATTCATTCAATTGTACATCCATTTATTCATTCATTCACAATTGCTATTTTCTCAACATACTTCAGATCTTGTTAAAAGTTATAGTGTCTTAAGACACTAAAAATTCCTATAAAATTATTTGCATTATTACATAGGAGCTAGTAATTCCTCTAAAATCATATTTAGATTTGAAAAGATATGAAAAATCAATTTTTCATATCTTTAATTCATTTGAATACAGAGATCACAACTTACAAGTTTTTATTCCATGTGCTATTAGTACTATGTATAGAAATATACTCAATTTTTGTTTGATATACAATAAGTGAATCTAAACAGATTCTGATAAAGAACTACATTGGTTTACTTGGAGTTGTTTGCAATAACCTCAAAATTAAATGAGGTATCCTACTAAAAATTATATCTTCTCTAATTTAGTTTCTTATTTAGCATTACAGAAAAGAAATTCCCTCTTCCTCCTCCTGCAACATTACACATGCTTCAAGAAACTTATATTTAACATAGATTTAACTTATAATCTTTTCTTCTTCAAAATAATTGGATAGGTGAGTCACAATTAGCATACCAGAAATGTATAGGGATAAAACAATGGTAAACTAGTTTAACTGAGTTGACCAAATTCATGCCTAAATGGGAAGTGAGAAAAAATTTAAATTACCACAAATTGTCAATATATACAAGCGTAAAAAAATTTAAAGAAAGAGTATGTTTCCATTCTTTTAGTTTTAAAATATTTTATAGAGGAAACCTGGGTGATTTTTTTTCCCCTTTTAAGTTAATTTTAAAAGTCTGGATTCTAAGGATTAGAGGAGAACTAGTGAAAATGCAAGCTATCATTCTATGCCTTTGAAAACTGGTTGCTGATATGCGTGGGCACATAAGAATTTAGATTTTTCATCTGCAGTATCAGTAGTCACACACTAACTAGATGATTGAACATAGTAGGAGAACACCTAAATACTTGAACTAATACTAGCATGAAAATATGTTTTACAAGATTAAAAGAGTCTCTTTTGGGGGGCAATACTGGGGTTTGAACTCGGCCTCACATTTGCTAGGCTAGCACTCTATCACTTGAACCACAACCCCCATCTTTTTTATTTAGTTACTTTTTTCGATAAGGTATTGCACTTTTTACTTGGGGCCATCCTTGTATCACAATCCACCTACCTATGTATACAGAACGTCTGGGATTATAGACATGTATCACCATGCTCAGCCAAAAGACTTTAAAATATTGAAACTATTTATTAATTTACTTAAAAAGTGATTCAGGGACAAATATTTGCATTCTTGACCTGTTCTGCTAGAAATACAAAAGTAGATAGTTATTTTCTTTAAAAATGTCATCCCAATCTTTTAAGTAGAATTTATGTGTAACATACAACATAGAATCATTACATTTACCATCTGCTGCCACTGGAAAATCTTCAGTTTTTAATGCAACTTATATCATGATTCCCAAAATTGTCAACTATGAATAGAGAAAACACATGTTCTACATAACTTATGACACTTGAGGTTTTAAATAATCTGTTTAATTATTCTTAAAATATATTGATTTGTATGAGATTGCGGGACATCCTTTGGGGCTCACAAAACAGGAGGTCTACCTTGTAAGATATGATTTGTGTAAGTTTTACTACCCTGACATTGCCAGCAATGACATAAGTCACAATACTAGGAAAGGAAAACAAATGAGTTTTTCTTTGCATCCTGTAATTCTAACTGTTCACATGATAAATGTTAAAACAAAATTTTCTAACAGATGTGGTTGACTAAATGATGCTATCTTGCATCGCCTATACAGTGATAGTCTTGCAAATATATCCTTAGGTATTCATGAGTTTCTAAAATTAGTTAAATAAAAATATTATTGTCCAATTGAGTTTTTAAAAGATTACTGAAGCAACGTATTTATATATATAGGGGAATCGTAAATTAGGAAAAGCATTATATAAACACTTATTTTCAAACTATGACTTAAATAGACAATTTTCCTGAAAAAGTAATAGATCTAAATATAAAATTTGTATTGCTATCAAAACTATTTCCAAATTGTTAAAGAGCTGCATGATTTAGACACTGGTTCTTTCAATTTGATTAAAGTGAAAGTCTACTCAATTTGTTTGATGACATTTACATTTCCATGGACTCAAAATCTGACCAAAACAACCCCTATCTAAAAATTATAGCAAGATCTCACATATGAATACAGATACAAAAACACTAGCACCTCAAATCCATTACTATATCACAAGAATATTACGCTGTAAACAATACACATATATAAAAATTAAAGGTTTCGATGTCAGAATATTAAAAAATCAAAATGAAGGCATGTGATTCTTTTAACAGATTAATAAAATTTGCTAATTAAATGTACTATTCATCTAATAAACAAATACATCTTTGTTAAAACTACTAGTGTCATGCTTTGTCTGGGAATGTTTCATGCTTGATGTGGGAATGAAAAGGCAGAATGACCATGTATAGTTAGTTAATCACACCATTTTTCCCCTATGATCCCTAGAGGTACACATGCCAGATGAATTCCATTTACTGTCCAAGTGATAAGGTATTTCTATAAGTGTAAGAAAGAAGATCAAATTGCCTATCACTCTCATTATTATTGACCATTTCCCTAGTTGTTCTAGTCATAAAATAACACAGCATGAATGTGTAAATTATGTCAGCGTTATATATATGTATATTGTATGTATACATATACAATATATGTATATATACAATATATATATATATTGGGGCTTATAGTATCCTGACTGACCATAATTATTTTCCATTAAATTGGTTTTTACTTAAATTCTATATCTTTCTGTTGGTAAAATCACATTGATACTCAATTTATTCATACTTTTCTAGTATATTATTTCCCACCAATTTATATTCAATATTTTGTGGCTCATTTATATTTAAGATATAAAAGAAAGATATTGCTGTATTGCATTTTAATCCAACATGAGTCTTTTTAATTTACTTATCTTTTCTTATATATTATTGTATCAATCAATGTTTTCCTGCTGGTTTTATAGTTACAGATTTTTCAACAAATGTATGTTGAGTATTTACCATAGACAAGCACTGTTCTAGGCAGTACAGAAACATCAGTGAATCAATTGAAAATCCTGACTGATGAGAATAACAGGACAGACAATGATAAACACCAAAATTTTCAGGACTAATTATTTCTATATGGAGAAAAAGGTAGAAAAAGGATTTATGACATTTCGAGAGGAGAAGATACTGTTGTACTGCATGTGGTGATCAACCTTTCTGAAACTCATAAATGTGGCATTTGAGCAAAGATCTGAAGAAAAAAGGGAGTAACTCTGATATTTGGGGAAGAGAAAATTTGAGAGACAACAAGGAGCCAATGTAACTGGAGTAACAAATAACAGGAATGCAATGGATGAGTTGGGAGAGGAAGGAAAAGTCTCAATCACAAATTCTGAATTATTTCTCCTTTTTGTTGGCATGTACCTTCTGAATTCTGTCTAACAGTACCCATGTTTGGTAAATTTTAGAATTAGATGGTTCATATCCTCCCAGTCTACCTCCTCATCTCAATCAATGCAACAAAAGAATGTGCACATGAAACAAAAAAACATTTCACCTCAGCTGTGCAATATGCCTCTGGCTTTCTTAGAGTCTCTTTGACATACAGTGTTCAGTGTATTCACATTCCCATCCAACACCCCTCCGTGTGCAGTGTCACTTATGAAAGTGAGAAGGACTCCACAGGCAATTGGGAAATCCCATTTGACTGAATGGGAAAGTCAGTATTTAAATGTTCCCCTCAACCAACCTTTGGCAGAGCAGTTCCAAAGTGCACTCTGCTCAGCTCCTCAGAGAGTCCTCATCAGAGCCAGTCCTGTAGCCCAATGTTTGTTGCCCGACTCCAGAACATACCCTGGTATTAGCTTTTCCTCTATTCCCATTTTCCTCTCACCAACCTTCTTGTCTTTTTCCCTGGATCACTTAAAATAAGCTACCTGCACACAGGCTCTATTTTCCTGCGGAGAAAGATTAAGACTCTTCTGGCACCTTCTATACCTGAAAATATCTTGACGTTCCTTCACACTTGGCTAATTTCAGCTTTGTAGAACATTGTAATTTAAAAAAAATTGAAGAATAAATTCAGTTGTTTTCCCATACTGAGTGTTAATAATGAGAAGTGTGGTATCAAATTGATTCTTTATTCGCTTATAGGTCAAAAATTATCAGTGGAAATTTTTTTAACATTTTTCACCTTGATGTTCTTAATTTAACTTTAACTGATCTAGGAGTAAGGTTTTGTTTTTGTTTTTTTAACTGATCCTGTCTGGCATTTTTATCCCTTTCAGTCTAATGTTTAACGTCTTTGTGGAGTTCTGAGAAGTACTTGGTCATTATTTATTCAAAGTTTTCATACATATATTTTTTTCTTCACTATTTTCTGAGAATACCAAATATACCCTGACTCTTCCACAACCATTTTCCTATTCCAGCTCATTTCTTGATCTTTTTCTCTGTTTTTCTCACTCCTTAGAAAATTTCTCAAAATGATTTTCAAATTCAGTTTGTTTGTATTCACCTCAATTAATATACTTACCGAATTCTTTAGTTGAAAATTCTTAGAAAACTAGGGTTTTCTTTTCAAATGTACATACTTGCAATCCATTCTTTACCCCATTGTTAGTTCTTGTTTTATGTTTCCAGGAAGTCCTGTTATATTTATTAGGTTTGTTTTAATGTCTCTTTATCCTATTAATTCTATGCCCCCTGCTTAGGTTTTTAAGTTTATTGTCTCTTTTTTAACTGCTTAATGCAATACAAAGCTGATAATGATTTAAATGAGCTCATCTAAATTCCATTTGTATTATTTGGGTCTCTCCCACAGGGTACAGATGAGGAAAGTTTATCATCAGTACTTCAGGGTATGCAATAAACACTGTTGAAGATTATGTGTGAGAACATGGGTGTACGTTTAGGAAAAACACATATTTTATAATCTCTGAACTGGCTATGATTACAACAGTGGGATTGGACACACCTAGGTCAGTCTGGAAGAAAAGGAGGTTTAATAAACCCTCTATTTCAGATCTGTACCACTCTGTACATCCTCTACACAAGGCCACTTTTCCTGCCTAGACTATTTCTATATCCCAAAGCTCTCTCACATGTTTTATTTTACTTAAGAGAATTCAATTCCCCTTTCTTTTCTCTAGCACCTCTAGATTGGGTAAGAGAAATGCAGGAGTCCTCAAAATGAATGTAACTGCTATCAAGGTTTTTAATATTAAAGTTTCAGCTAGTGAGACAGAAATAGGTATCATTTGGTTATCCCAAGAATTAAGAAGCAAAAACTAACAATTGCATGTATGTGACAATGAGGATCACAGAGCAAGAGATAGGTCATCCGGATGACAGACTAGCAAATATGGGACAAAAGAGCCTGGGTAAAAAGAGAGGGTTTATGTCACATTAGCTCCAGGGTAGAATCTTATCTTTTCTAGGGAGGTAGCCTAGAAAACCAGCAAATCCTATTTTTGTTTCATAAAGTCTTGTGTTAACAAACTCTAGATTAAACACTCAGATTTTAAAAAATGACAAACTGAGAATTACATTCAAGAAGTTTCTGGTCTATGCAGTTGAAAAGTCTGGTGAACAATTTCCCTTAACAAACTGGGCCTGTTTTGCTTCATTCTTTGCAGAAAATTCTTTGGATTGCAAAAAGACTGAAACTCTTTCAAAGCACTTTAAGAAAAGGATAATTCTGTGCATTTCCCATCATCCTCCTCTCATAACATCTCTAATTCTTCTTGAATATCCAATCTTTATTGGATCCTCACTTACTATGTGTCAGGGCACTGTACACATTTTGGGGCTGGAACGATGCACAAGGGAAGTCCTTATCCTCCTTCTTCTGCTAGCTTATGGATCTGGGCTTTCATATAATTTGCCGGCATTTACCTCATGGCCATTCAGCTGATTAGCTGATATCACTATATTTTTATTTCAAATTCCCAGAGAAGAAAATATGATCTGCTGACTCACTCTGGATTATTAGTTATTATGAAACTAGTAATTCTAAGATCAAGTGCAATGCCATATCTAAGTCACTGGCAGGAGCAGATTCTGCATGGTTAGTTACTTTTCCTATAGCAGAGGAGTTAGGTTTAGCAGGTCCCATGCAGGGGCTTAAATGCAGGTAGGGAATAAACATGAATTTAACATCCATATTATAATATAGTCAACTTTTAAAAAGTCCCCAAAGATAAAAGTATGCTATTTCCCCTAACAGTTGATTATGGATTAATAACCCAAGATTCATTAAAATCTTTGAATCTATAGGTTTTTTTTAACCTAAAGGAAATACTACCCCACAAAAAATGTATCATTTTGATCATTTCAGGACAGAGTAATCTTGTTTTAGGAATAGAGAAATTTAGAATATATGCTCAGATATGTTTCCATGAATCACAGTTTCCAAGTTCTTTATTCAAGAAAAATGATTGGAAAGAGTTTATGCATTGGATTTTGAACCATAGGGATATCAAGAATCAACATACCAGTGAGGACCAGTGGAACAGAATAAAGGACCCAGATATGAATTCACCCAGGTACACCCACCTAATTATTGACAAAGGTGCCAAAACATACAATGCAGAAACGACAGCCTCTTTGACAAATGTTGCTGAGAAAACTGGATATCTGCCTGCAGAAAACTGAAATTAGATCCATATCTGTCACCCTGTGTAAATATCAACTCAAAGTAGATTAAGGACCTTAATATCAGACCTGAAACCTTGAAGCTAGTACAGGAAAGAGCAGGAAATATACCGGAAGTATAGGCATAGGCAAGGACTTCCTCAGTAGAACTCAAGCGGCTTAGCAACTAAGAGAAAGGATGTACAAATGAGACCACATGAAATTAAAAAGCTTCTGCACAACAAAAGAAATGGTCTCTAAATTGAAGATGTTATCCATGGAGTGGGAGAAAGTTTTTGCTAGCTATCCATCAGACAAGGGACTGATAACCAGAATATACAGGGAGCTCAAAAAACTAAACTTCCCAAAAAATTAATGACCCAATAAAGAAATAGGCAACTGAATGAAACAGATCTTTTTCAAAAGAGAAGTCCAAATGGCTGAAAAACACATGAAAAACTTCTCACAATCCCTGGCCACAAAGGAAATGCAAATCAAAATCACACTAAGACTCTATCTCACTCCTGTTAGAATAGCCATCATCAAGAACACCACAAACAACAAATGTTGGCAAGAATACAGGAGAAAAAGTAACCCTCATACACTGCTGCTGGGAATGTAAGCTAATACAACCACTTTGGAAAACAATATGAAGGCTCTTTTAAAAAAGTAAAAATAGATCTGCCATACAATCCAGCAATCCCACTCCTAGGGATATATCTGAAAGAATGTGAGTCAGGATACAAGGGCACCTGCACACCCATGTTTATTGCAGCACTATTCACAATAGCTAAGCTATGGAAACAGCCAAGATGCCCCACCACTGATGAATGGATTAAAGAAAATGTGGTATTTACACACAATGGCAATTTACTCAGCCACAAAGAAGACTGAAATTTTGTTATTCACAGGTAAACGGATGAAACTGGAGAACAGCATCTTCAGTGAAGTTAGTCAGGCTCAGAAGGCCAAAAGCCATATGTTTTCCCTCATATGAGGAATACAGACCTAATGCAAATGCAGCAATATTATGGGACAAGGGTCACACTAACAGGAGGCCACACATGGGATGGATAGTGCAAAGGAAGGAAATCAATAACTTGAATGAGGTTGATGTGCTCACTGTACAAGAATGAATATAGAAATCTTAAACTGGCTGGGGCACCATGGGAAGGGGACTAGGGAAGACTGAAGAAGACTGGTAGAGATGAATCAATATTGGTTGTAATACATATATGCATGGAAGCAACACAAGAAATTTTCCTGTGTAGCAGCTATCTTTATTTCAAACTAGCAAAAATGCCATGTTTCTCTAATTATGTTTTATGTGTTTTCTTCTACAAAATAGGAGGCTGGGGGGGTTGACACTGGTGGGAGGATGGAGGTGACTGGGAAAGGGGTAGGAGGGTGGCTACAGTGCACATAATTTACATACATGTATAATACATGTATGTAAATGCAAAAATGATACCGGCTGAAACTGTTCCAGGATTTAGGGGAGAGGGAGTGAAAGAGAGCAGTAGAAGGGGTATATTCAAGTATGATATATTTGATACATTGTAAGAACCTTTTAAATGCTACAATGTACCCCCACCCAGCACAAAAATAATAATAATAAATAAAAATAAGAATCAACATATCAAGAACACTGTGTAGCTATTTGATCTGAGAAGTTGAAAGAACAAACACCACTGAATAAGTTTCACAAGAAAAACATTTAAAGAAAGGTGATTCACTTTCCTGACTTACAACACAAAGCCTCTTCTATCTTTCCCCTACACCACCACCATTAGGATACAAAGTCCATCATTCATTTTAAACCATATCATAGAGAACAACATGTATAGAAATACTCATAAAATAGTATTAGATTTTAAATCGTGGCTTTATGTGTCACATGCTCTAATTAGTTCTTTTAAAAACACTTTTATGTTCATTTTGGAGTGATCCTTATTTTATTTCTTAAATTCATTTTTATACTAGGCTAAATCAAAAGAAAAAATTAATTTAAAGAAAGAAAAACTTCAATTCAGAAAACGTTTGTAAGCACAAACTCATGAGGTTTAGAACTCAAGACTCAGGATCTCCAAAAACAAACAACTGCATTTTTCCTCATTTTTTCTACAAATTTCATCATTTGTAAGCTTATGCAATGATTTCCTCATTTAATAGATTCAATCAAGTCAGTTTTCTTAAGAAAATATTGAATATATTTCTTGAGGAAATAGAACTAGTCGGTTTTAGAAATTTTCTTTGCCCATCACTTAAATTTCTCACAACAAATGCCACAAAGGAAAAATTAGATCATTCCATTCTTATATAAATTACTTACACAAGTGAGTTTTGCATTTACGATACAAAAGGCCTTGAGATATTTGCAGTTCACTCTGGTATACTCACCAATTAATCATCCTTGTTGTAATTATAAACATAATTTTAATTTTAACATAGCAAGGCTAGAAGACAGATTTAAGTATCCAGTTTAGAGACGAGAGTAGAGGCAAGAGTAGTAAAGTGGAGGAGATGCAGCAAGAAGAAAAAGGAAGAAAAAAATTGCAAGAACTATGAAAAATCCAGATGGGAAAAAAAGGAGAGATAAGTAAACCATCATGAGTAAAGCATCAGACCAAGGAAGAAATGAAAAAATCAGGACCAGTACCCAAAATGTCTGAGATAAGTCGTCCAGGAACTAAACCTGGAATATTGCCACAGAATTTAAAGAACAGCACATTTAATTCCATACTGAGTCTGAAGATACTGATGTAAAAACATGTGTAAATACCATGTCCTTGAGGTGGCATTGTTTTTAAAGACCTCAGAACAAATTTAAACAACCAAAACAGTAAGGAGATGAGAACCACAAAACCAAAGAAATTAGTACAGTCAACCAAACATAGATTGAAATTATTTAAAAAAATAATTTCATTTGTACAGAACATGTGTACTTTTTTTTTCTTGTCATTATTCTCTAAACAAAGCAATCATTTCTATAGCGTTCACATTGCATTAGGTATTAGAAATAATCTATAGGTGACTTAAATTATATTGGAAGATATGGATAGGTTATATATAAATACTAGACCATTTTATACAAGGAACTCAATTAAGCATTATGTACTTTGGTTTCCAATAGAAAAGTCCTGGAACCAATCCCTGGAGGACACCAAAGAATAACCATATACCTCTCACATTTGTGAAGTTAAAGATACACACCATCAGGTCAGTGTTTATGAATACAACTCAGAATATTTAGATTTTTAATATCAATCTGACTTAAATTCTTTTAAAGAAAGGCTTAAAAAGCAAACAAACTTCCAAATAAATTAGTCCCTTAAAGGTAATTCATCAGTTCAGAAGTATCAAATTTCACCAAACATATTTATACCATCCATTCTCATTGGGGCAATACCATCCTCAAGGTAGTAAAACTTGATTTTTTTAGGGGTGAAATAAAGCTTACTCTTTTTATGTGCAAAACACAGATAGGCATAAAGTTCATAAAAAGACATATAATATAACTAGGGTGTTAAATTCTTATTCAATGATGTTATGATTTGAATACAAAATGTACCCTACATGTATTGGGGGCTCATATATTTGGGACTTTGCTTTGAGCTAATGAGCTTTTGGGAAATGATTGAATCCTGAAGGCCCTGAGCTAATCAATAGATTGATTCCCTGATGGATTCATAGTATGATGGCATCATTGGGAGATGGTGAAAAGAGATAGAGCCCAGTAGGAGGAAGTAGGTCCCTGTGGATGTGCCCTGGAAAGAGGTGTCCTGTTCCCTGTCCCTTCTTTTCTCTCTCTGCTTCCTGTCTGTCATATGTGAGCTGCTTTGCTCCATCACATGCTGTTCAAAGACATTCAGCCTCACCACAGGCCTAGATACAACAGAGCACATCAACCAAAAACTGAAAGCTCTGAAAGCATGAGCCAAAATAAGTCTTTCTCCCTTAAACTGTTTATCTGGGTATTTTGTCTCAATTATGAAAAAGTCTGACTAATATAGATGTGAATGATTCAGAAAAAAATTATGTCTTAAAAAATCTCTTCAGGGAGTAATAGTGACTAAAAGATTGAGAGACAGTCATATGAGGTAATTCCAGGAATTGTATATAGAAATAGTTTGAATAAGATCAATGAATTAGTATTCAGCAGTATATAATCAATTTGTAATGTTGAAAATAAACAGCTAATAGATTATTTTTAATATCTTTTCATTCAATTATGGATTTAGAACTATAATTACCTCACAAAAGCTTTGCAATTGCTAAAGATTGATTTTTATTTTCATGCCATAACATTAACTTACATAAGCACATTTCTCTTTTCTTAGAAACTATTTAAGTATGTAAAAATACACTATGAGGAACTGAGTATTTTCTCCTGTAAGAAGATGAACACCTTACTGTATGTTAACTACTTCTATTTCAGGATAATATAAACATTTAAGTCTCTATTGAAATGACCACACTTCTGTATTTGAATTACTGCTGCTTTATTTCACTTGAGAGCTTTCCATGTCTGACTATTATAGTTTCTTTTTGCTAGCTCCTCATGGTACTCAGTTTCCTAACCTATGCCTGCTGCTCCTTTTACTTAAGTTACCCTGATTGAAGCTTTCAAAGGAAAACATATCTTTAATGAAAATATACTTGATCAAGGTGGAAAAACCCTGATTTTCCTCTTGCTGCCTTACTTATCTGGTTGTCTGTGCAAAATCAGTAGAGGAAGTGAATTTCTGGCATATGTGCCAGGTGAATGGATGCTCATGATAGTTCTTGCTAAACTTCAATTTCTAAGCTGAATATCTTATGTAAGCCAAAATTGATTTCATTAAAGAGAGGTTCAGAAAAAAAGATTAAAAATCAATTTTGTTGCTAATTAAAAAGAGTGAGGAAATCAATAAAATGATGACATTTAAATTATCTTTATTTACTAGGAATGCCTACTAAATTTCCAAATGAAACCACTGCCTTGAGAAATAAAATGAATGGCTTGGGTAGACTATTCTTTTATATAGAAGAAAAGAAGGAAATAAAAGAAGAAGAAAGGGAGCCAGAAAGGAATGCATTTTCTACAATATGGCTATAATCTGTAGGTTGTACATAGGTGAAAACTGATCATTAAGAACAATTAAGACATAATTTAATTACTTCCATAGTTAGAAACCAAATTTGCTTCAAACCACAAAGTTAAAAAAAACACTCAACACTTTTCCCACTTATAATGTAGGACCCCTATTATTAGAAAATTATAGGAGGAACATGAAGGGACATAAGAACAAAGGTAGGAAAAGGGCTTCCATTAATTAAGAGCACTGTATTAGGTTGCTCTAATTTAGAATATGTAGGATTAATACTTAAAGGGCTTTTTCTTAATCAACTTTTCTCCTAACTTAATTGAGCTTCTTTAAATGAAAGCTGATAGTTCTCTAGGAGTTATCACCACAGATGACTTAGTTATTTTTAAACAGAAGGAACAAAAGGAAAGAACCAATTTAAGGGAAGTGGGAAAGGAGTTGTTTTAATACAAGTCTGAGTCCTACAGAGGCTCTCTTTTCCAGTCTATTGAGTATGTTGACCACAAGATTGCACAGCAACCACATCAAAATTATCTCACCAAGCATTCTAGGTCAAAGCTAGCTATTTTACAAAATTTGCCTTTTCTATGAGATTTATTTCAGAAGTGTATTGTACCTATAACATCCCTAAGTTCACAATATAGCATTGATTCTTAAAGGCTTGGAAGAACAGGCTAACCTAAATTTCACATTGTTTTTAAAATTTCTGTCACTTGTTGGGGATGGAGGAAAGTATGGAGAAGAAAGCAAAAACAAAAATTCATGATTTTTCTCCTTGAAGCTCTATGAATTACAGGGAAAAGTCAGACCAGCTTAAGCCATGGTTTTCTAGAACAAGGGTATAATTTACTATATGAATGGGGTTTTTTTGAGCTCTATCTTCTGATTTCTGTTAACCTAACATCCCCTGTATTTATTACACTGGGATAACTGTCTTCAAAAATACTTCTAGCACTTTTCAATGTTTCATTTTTGTGTTTTTCTCTCTTTGCTGCCATTTTTCATTTACCTTATTGTCAAAAAGTATGAAATGCCTACTTAAGTATCTTTCTAAAAAATTCATACTTTTACTTATATCCTTGGAGCTGACTTAGGATCATCAGCAGATCAAAGATCCCCCCGCCTTATAATTTATAGGTTATTTTTGAAATGATCAGTAGACCCAGGATTCGGGAGTAATATACGAAACAGATCCATTAATATAAGTGACCAGGAAATGTGTGTAAAAATATTCATCTTGTTCAATAAGAAAAAAAGAGAGTTAGGAGATACTGAAAATGACAGTATGTCCCTATCATCACAAAACCTCTGTGTGATAGGATGTTTCTTCTTTTACCATTTCTCCAGTTTTCTAAGATGACTAAAACTATCATGTACTACTTTAATAACCACAAAACAGTAAATGGTTTTTTTAAAGTATAACACTAGTATATAAAAAAAGAATAATTAATGTGAGATAAAATATCCCATTTTTCTACTTACCATTCAAGAACACCCACAGATCAATATTTGTATTTTTTTCCAAATTTTCTATTCATAATCAGAATTTTTAAAAAGACATTGGGCTTGTACTAAGTTACATCTTTTTCTTAATTTTAATATTATAATACCAATATTTTACTGATATACTTTCACCCCCAGAAGAAGTCATGCAGGCATTTATACTGAGTGATGTGAAATTGCTGTTTTTGTAAATTTAAAGAATCCAAATATCATCAGTTTCATACAGCTCAAATGAATATTTGTGACTTAAATTATAGTAGCAATAAGAGTGACAAGTAAAACAAAAATTGATAGCATCTTTTCTGCTAACAAATATTTTCTTTTTTTATGCTTGCCACCAGGAAAATTGCACAGGTGTTTAAAATATGGAAACCTACTTAAAATACTTAAGCAATACAAGTAGGTAAAGGTCAAGTTGTCTAGTCCATAAATTTCCAGAGGCTTACTGCTCTGAAGAGAACCTTGAGAGATCAGATACCCCACAGTGGATGGCGCTTTATTCTATAACCATCATAGCCTGGTTCCATGCCAAAACTGAAGTTCAAATGCTGGTCAGGGGTATGGCAAAACTCCAAGGTACACTGAGGATGTAACTTTCAGTCACTGCTATGTCTCGATGCTTTGATTTAACCACAAATTGTCTACTCTATAAATAAACTGAATTCAGTTAATAGGCAAAGCTAAACAGAAATATAGTAGTTTATCTCTTTAGCATAATTCATAGAATGACAAAAAGACCAAGTACTCAAAAATAGCCTTCCACAGTTGCCTGGATTTACCATTATTGTGGACTCATTCTTTTTTGTAAAAGTTTACACTGCCTATTCCATGGTATTTTTTAAGTGTACACATCACTGAGACTAACACATTAAAGTACAAGTCCTATCCCTTTTCTTTAAAAAATACAAATCATAGCCAGGCATGGTAGTACATTCCTGTAAACCTAGCACTCAGGAGACTGAAGCAGGAGAATTGTGAGTTTGAAGCCAGACTGGCTATATGGGGACACCCTGTCCCAATCCCCACCCCCTCAAAAAAGCATAAAAGAGACAAAGGATAAAACAGTCATCAGAAAAAAAGTAGGTACAAAAAGTTCAGAAGGGAGAAATATCTAACTGAAATAAATCTGTTTTCTTCACATTTTTCCCTAAGGACTCATGGGTTAGATTTCATCTAACAATAACCCCTCATAAATCCAGACAACATCCAAATCATAACTGGAACCTGGCTCAGAAAATTCTTTGAGCAGAACTCACTATGTTTTGTATGGACATATGAATTTCCCTCTAAGTGTATCAATATTAGAAAACTCTGTGGCAAAAACTTCTGCAAGGGCTCATGGCCAGTCCGCACTCTCCCTCCTTAAGAACAGCCCTATGCAGGTGGTTGGGTGACAATATGTTTGCACTTCAGTTCTTACATCATCACAAAACCAGGACAGATAATCAAAAGGTCTAAGCTGAATCAATCAGACGTCATTTGGGAATTTGAAAACAGGACTGAATGGGGTTAGTCTCTCACAGGTTGAAGAATTAATGTAGTCTAGAGAAGTGTCCTGACTACCAGGGTCAGGACACTTATCCTGATAAAGACAGTTATCAAAAGAGCAGAATGAGGCAAGCATACAGAGAAAAATGGAGATGAGTGATTTTATGGGTTCCACTGAAGAATGAGAGTTCCCTTTGTGGATTTCTACTTCCAGATTCCAGTATTTTGTTCATGACACTGTATTTTAGATGAAGGGTACCATGGGTACCACTGATCCCTTACAACATATCTTTCTTTGTTTCTTAAACTAATTTGAGGCTGTGGGTAATAATTACAGAAGCTACAAAACAAAAGCCAGCCAAAAAGTACTAACTAACTCTGAAGGAGCACCAATAAATGTCAGTGAATGTTTTAAGTCATTATAAGATTATCTTCATAATGACTTTATGTGGTATGTAATGATCAGCCTAACACATGGAGAACCAGGATATGAGCCCACACAGCTGTCAATAATGACCTGAAGTTTAACTAACTGTAAGAGTGTATACAGAGGTCCACAAAGTATATTAGACCATCTGCATCCGATTCACCAGGAGTTACTGAAACAACAACAAAAGGCAAAAGAGTCACTCTGAGGCTCAAATGCGACGGCACAATCGGGTGTGGTAAGGACAGCAATGCCAATTGGATGAAGGATTTCACTTGTATTACAGTCTTCCAGAGCCATCAGCACTATTTGTTTTGCCACCACAAAGCCTAATTTTCTGGGATTCAAAGTCTAGGCAAGAAGTAGTGAGTTCCTTAATGGGAGAATTTTATACTACCCTGGGAACCAAAATTGTCTATATAAATGTTCAATCCCAATTAGAAACATAAATATTTGATTTTGAGACCCTAATCGAGCAAAGCAAGGGACTCTGGAATAATGATTTCCTAAACCATAACATTCTGTTCTGCACATGGATGTTATGTACATTTCCTTTCTTGGGTAGAAATATATAATTGTGTTTTTATGCTTTTTTTAAACCACAGGGATTTTCCAACATACTATCATTTGGGCAGATGGAAACATTCCATTTCTAAAAACTAGAAACCCTTTTTTGTCGTATTTTATTGGCTCTTCTGGTCAATAAATTTGACAGGCTATAAATCCCCGTTTACCATTAAGCAGATTGTGAGTGACAAGATAGCATTAAGCATTTTTGGCACACAAACTGCAGTTGAGCAATCAATAGCACCATCATTCTAGGAAAATTATTGCTATAATTGAAGGCGGCATGATCATCAAGGAGAATTGTATGTTCTCTTTATATGTAGACTTAGCAAAAGAGCTAAAAATAAAAGCTAGGACAGTTCACAGTTACCATCATTCTGACTAATAATAATAATGAAAGAAGGCAGAAAATAAATAGTTGGGGAAGATGTGGCTTTCCTTTGGATGATATTTTCTCAGCAATATAAGGCATGGGAAAAAATGAAAGGCCATTATCCAATCTCAAAGCCAATTACACCAAACAGTCATTTTTTTAAAAAAAAAAAGGACATTTTAATGTTTCTCTGTTAATGAGTTAATTATATTTTTAGAAATCATGCAAAATGTGTAGACGCTGATGTCACTATGCTTTGGCTTTGCTAAGGATGCCTATTGTGTACAGAATTGCTTCTTTCCTTGGCTGTGGGCCACCACACTGTTGCTCTCCCCTTCCCCACCCACTTCTCTACTTCCTCCTCCACATGCAAACACTTCAAATAGTAGGGAAAGTATGTTTCTAAAAGCTACATCTTCTGTTTCCATTGATAATTAAACTAGGTACTTCACGAGGCAACTTTAAAGTCCTCTCTATAATTTTTTTCATGGCTCTTCTTAAGAATTTAATGAAAATATTATTTGTAATTATTACATTCATAGTTGTGTCTCTAACATACGCTTCATGAGAGCAAAAGACTTGCTTGTTTTGTTTCGGATTTCTCCCCCACCTAAGTACCTAAGCATGAACAAGGCTAGGCATATGGGAAATGTTAGCACATATGGGGGGGTGTATGTGTGTGAGCGTGTATGCAAGCTTCCATATATTTTGAAAAGTGAATTCTCATTTCAGTTAACTTTATGCCTATTGTCCCTGAATGCTTTTTACTGAAAGAATATATGGTAAACTTTATTATTAGCTTACTTGATTCAGCTTAGGTAAGAAATATTTAAGGAACCAGAGCTTCCATATTTTCACCAACACACAAAATTCACAGATTTAATCCCAACCATAAAGGTCCACAGTAGGTTTATCAGGACAGAGTGATCTAGCTCCTCTACCTGTCATCCACCTTTCAGTAATTCCAAGCAATCCCAAAAACTTTTATTTTTTTATCTGTGCTTATTTGCTTCTTTTGAATCATTTTTCTTTTCTTTGACGAAGTTATAACTCTCCTTACTATTAGTGTCTTAATTTTCCAATTAGCTCCCAGACCTGTGTTTCCCTACAAAATCACAGTATCTCAAGGTCAGAAACTTTATCAGGCAACCCAGATATGTACAAACTCTTGGGACCATTGTGGAATGATCAAGGTGAAATATGTAGAATGGTAACTGTGCTGTAGTTCTAACTAGAATGTAAATTCCTAATAACATTCCATCTCAGAGTCTTCCTAGTTTATTTGTCAGTGGGCACATATATTGGATGAGAAGGAGGGTGCTTCATAAGAGTTTAGCAAATCAGTGTGTTTCATCTTTCTTTAGAACTTATGATTTCTCTTAAGCCATGTGTAGTTCCTATAAGCAGCCATGTTCAGCTGACTACATACAGACTACATCTTGCGATGCTCTTTAGTTAAGACCACTCTTGTGAACAAAAGTGCTGGACATTTTGTTTGAATTAAATGTATATTTATATCCATATATATACTACATATTTATATATATACATATATGTAAAAACATATTGAGGTTAACAAGTGAAAACATATTTCTTTAACTTGTGGTCTAGATATTACTTGGAAAAATAAAATAAAATTTTACTTTAAAATAATGTTACTTCAAAATAATTTTGCCACTCCCTGACTCCTTTCCAGAAATAATAAATCATCCTTAAGTAACTTAGAAAAGGAAATAGAGAGGAAAATAAAAATGAAAAACAATTTAAAAATGGTGACTTATAAGCAATAGAGAGGTAAAATACAATGAGACAGAGTACTTAAAAATGAATGATACTACATTACAGTAATTCAGATATAAAGAAATAGAAAGCATAATCCCAATTTTATGAGAAAACCAAGTGTTCCAAAATTTTGGCATAAGATTAAAGTCATGGGGCATTTTAATTAAAAATTCTGTAAATGCAGACTAAGAGTCTACTCTACCTTGAAGATTCAAGGACAAACAAGAACTTATTTCTCTGCTTCTTGGGATTTTCAAGTCAGAAAGTGATGATTGCAAGATTTCCAGGGCTTGAACTAATCATAGAAGAGAGAAAATGCAAAATCTTACCTTTCTTCTTTGAACACATTTATGGATTCTCACTATCCAACTGTGGAAGTATAATTCTCTGACACCGCCACAGAGTTCACTACAGAGAGGCGTGACTTCCATACACAAAGTCCTCAGTAGTAAACTGCTACTTTCCAATCAATACCAATTATAGAACATTTTACATATAGGGCATATTGAATACAATTATATTATCAAATTAAGTCAACTAATCTACTTTCACTGTGCTCTGACATAATTATTTTGCTCAGAATTTCAGGAATTTGAGGTTAGTCATTCTGCAGAAACTAACCTCCAACCTAGCTGCACCAGAGGAACAATGGTTTATACTTCTCTCTCAAGAACACAGTAAGTCAAGACAATTTCTAGGGTGAAATATTCAGATTCCATTTTGTTAATGAAGATTATTCCTATTTTGGATAGTCTGTGCCAGTGCACTTGAGTTATAAACAAACTGACAAACATCTGTGAGGTAATATGATTTTCTTTGGAAATTACCTTGCAGTATACATCATGTGGATAATGAGATTATTATTTTGCATACAAAATATGGAGAAAAACTAATAATGTAACATTAATATACTTTATTTTGGTTAATGATCACAACACCTTGAAAAGTCTGCATTTTAGCCTTTGTTTTCAGATAAAGAAATTGAAACTTGATCTTTTTTTTTTCTTTTCTTTTATTATTCATATGTGCATACAAGGCTTGAGTCATTTCACCCCCCTGCCCCCACCCCCTCCCTTACCACCCACTTCACCCCCTCCCTCTCCCCCCACCCCCTCAATACCCAGCAGAAACTATTTTGCCCTTATTTCTAATTTTGTTGTAGAGAGAGTATAAGCAATAATAGGAAGGAACAAGGGTTTTTGCTGGTTGAGATAAGGACAAGTTAGGTGGAAATTGCCAATAGCATCTACCTCCTTTCTTACTTAGCAGAATGCTAACTTTGTTGGTGTTGACAAAGTTCCCAACTAAAAAGCATTTTCATATGTCTTTGCTGATAAAGAGGGCTGTATAGTGATTGTCTGGATGATAAGATATGTAGCTTTATTGGGAGGGGTTCTGAAAAATCATCTTATATAAGAAATTAACTCATACAATCCCCCCTGGACCCATTTTGCCCTTGGTATGTATTCCTTCTTTCTGCCAGAAACACAGATTTATAAGCAAAAGTTCTCCAGCAGCCATCTTGAGCAGATGACTCCAGAGAAAAGTCAAGAAAGTAAACCTGATATCCTTGAGACACTGGACTACTTACTTCAGAATTTCTAGTTTTGTGGGCGTTATACAACACCCATATTGCTTAAACTATGACTGCTAAAACTATCTGTTACATGAAGCTGAATCTTGTCCTTAGCTCCTTCATCCAGTGAGAAGCCCAAGGTCCTATAGTCACAAAGTAATGTAGCTCCTCCTGATTGTACATTCTATAAAGGGTGCTAATAGAAGGTATCCTCGATGCTAAATCCATTAGTTAAAGTACTGTTTAAGCAATAACTTCAAGGGTTTAATTATCCCATAAAACCATCATAATCTAAGATGCAAGAATAGCTTCTTTACTCCATGGATCTCAATTTTTTTATAGATTCCTCAAGTATTATTGAGCACTTACTATCAACCATCATTGCATTGTCTAGAGACCAAAGATAGGACATGTAACTGCAACTAAGAAGTTATAATCTGGTCTGGTAGATATCTCAAATACATAAATAATCAAAGGATTTTTTTTTCATTTTTCTTTTATTATTCATATGTGCATACAAGGCTTGGGTCATTTCTCCCCCCTGCCTCCACCCCCTCCCTTACCACCCACTCCGACCCTTCCCTCTCCCCCCACCTCAATACCCAGCAGAAACTATTTTGCCCTTATTTCTAATTTTGTTGTACAGAGAGTATAAGCAATAATAGGAAGGAACAAGGGTTTTTGCTGGTTGAGATAAGGATAGCTATACAGGGCATTGACTCACATTGATTTCCTGTGTGTGGGTGTTACCTTCTAGGTTAATTCTTTTTGATCTAACCTTTTCTCTAGTACCCGTTCCCCTTTTCCTATTGGCCTCAGTTGCTTTAAGGTATCTGCTTTAGTTTCTCTGCGTTAAGGGCAACAAATGCTAGCTAGTTTTTTAGGTGTCTTACCTATCCTCACCCCTCCCTTGTGTGCTCTCGCTTTTATCATGTGCTCATAGTCCAATCCCCTTGTTGTGTTATAATTTTGATAAATGATACAAAAGTGTATGCATATGATAGCAGATAATGGGGAGACTAGTTGGCAAGATCAGAGAAGGCTATAAAGAAAATTGAAAATATGTCTTGGCCTGTATAACATGACTGTGATCAGTCAGGCACCTGGACTGGGGAAAAATAAGTCAATTACATGAAACAGTATATGTAAAGTTTCTGAAGTTTAATGAAGGTTGGAAAAAAAAGTTCATAATTAGACTGGAGAAGTCAGTCTAAAATGTAGATCACTTTAGGCTTTGCTGCGATTGGGGATTTTTCCAAAATCATTGGAAAAAATGGTATATTGTAAATGGGTAATGTATATAACCAGATGGTTGCTGGGATTGTTTTTTTAAATGATGTTGTTCCTGGGTGTCTACTAGG
The DNA here is from genome assembly GCF_047511655.1 of Castor canadensis. Lineage (NCBI taxonomy): Eukaryota > Metazoa > Chordata > Mammalia > Rodentia > Castoridae > Castor > Castor canadensis. The sequence continues at coordinate 128,563,296 of NC_133393.1, read as the reverse complement.
GATTGGTTCCAGGAAACACCCTCCCCACAGACAGATTTGGAATCCACAGATGTGCAAGTCTCTCAATATAAAAGGATATTTTCATATAACTTGCGTGAATCCTCCCATATACTTTGTCATTTCTAGATTACTTATAATACCTACTGCAATGTAGCACAAATAGTTTTTATACTGTATAATATAAGAAAACTCTGTTCACGTTTATTACAGACACATGATTTTTTCCCAAATATTTTCCATCCACAATTGGTTGAATTTGGAGATACTGCAGATACAGAGAAGTGACTATAATGACATGTTCTTTTTAAAAGGAGTTTGGAGTAAGACTAGAGGAGAGAGAATTTCATTAGTTATTATCACATTATTTCAGGTGAAAGATATTGGTGAATTAGAATACAGGGGTGATAGCAAGGTTAAAAGAATTGGTCAGATATGATAAATATTTAGGAAGTAGTTGTCTCTGGATGTGATGGTTAGTTGGATAGCAGAGGAGTAAGAATAAGGATGCAAAGAATACCTTCTTTGTCTCTGACATGAACAACAGAGTGGATACTGTCACAAATTCTCAAAGAGAATGAAGGATAAGGAAAGATGTTTGAGAGAAAGACCATTTATATGGTTTGTTGAGTTAAAGATGTGTGTGACAAATTTGTGACAGTAACAATAGGTAGCTGAGTACAAGGGACTAAGCTGGAGGAAAGTCTGGCATGGTGTTCTAATGGTGTGTGTGCAGTCAGCATATAAATTACAACTTTATATAAATTTCTTAGCATACTTATACTTCTTTGTTTCTAGATTAGAAGCTCATGTACTACCAATAAGTAGGTTTAGGGGTTATGTTTTTTTTTGGGGGGGTTGGGGGTGCTAAGGAGAATTTGGTAGATCATTGTACCTGCCTAAAAGAATTGTCTTCCTTAATTCTTTCTCTATTCACAATTTCAAATGAAGGACTCAGAAAACTAACTTTCTCAACAGCTCCTTCCTCAATGAGCACCATATCTCCCTCATATGATCTATTTCAGTAATAGTTAAAGCACCATTAATTTACCAAACACATAAATTCCCAGACACTGTTGCATTCTTTGTCTACATGATTTCTAATTATCTCAACAATTCTATAAAGGAGCATTTCAACATGGTATTGTAAAAGAAGGGACTGATTCAGAGAGGCTGTCTTGATCAAGGTTATTCCATACTAGATGGGAGGCTTGCCTTCCATTCTGACTTTCTTGGACTAGACTCCCAGATTGTCTCTAAATTTTCCCATTGAGGTTCTGATTTTAAAATGATGCTTTGTAAGTGGGGGAAAAAAAACTCTTTTTCTCTCTCCTACTAGGTTCCTCACTTGGGGTCCTGCAAATGAGACTGACAAAAGAGAAATCAACACAAGAAAAAAGCAGTATATTAACATGTGTAGTTATAATCTGAGAAATTCAAAGAATTTAGACTTATATAACATTCTTAACCACAATTAATATCTGCAGAGAAGTAACAACACAAAGAAAGAGATTTTTAGATTTCTAGGTTCTAAAAACAGAGAGAGAGAAACTAATGGAAGACAGGGATGGATTAGCAAGATTTGTGCAGGTGCAGATCCATCTCACTATGGAATTTCTCTCTCATTCAGGATTATAAAACTTTCCTGGGAAACGGGATTTAGGGAAGCCTTCATTTCTCAGGAGCTTCTGCTTTTTGTCATGCATGGGAAGCTCCAAGGAAGTTTACTTTTTCTTTCTGTGACTCATTTGCTTCTATCTCTAAATAACTCTCATGCCAAAGTGGCATATTTAAGGCTAACATATTCTGAGCTGCTATTTCTTCATGGTAATGATGGAAACATGTACCAGCTCTTTACTACAGACAAATCTTCCACAAGTGATTCAGCAGAAAGCTACAGGTAGAGATAAGATACGAGTGGTATTCAGAATTCAACCACAGGACTAGATTCTGTATGTATTCCTTTTATTTACTTTTATGAGAGAAATGAACAATAGATGCTACATTTCATCACTTTATAAACTAATATATCAAAACAGGCCTGAAAAGTCCATTTATTTTAATAAAGCTCTCAGTAGGATGTGAATTTAAAGCAAATATGATTAATGATAATTTAATTTCTACAGGCACAGCAAAATGCTTTGTCCACAATGGGATGGGCAGACTGTGATTCAGTGCTCACCACTGCCAAGAAATTTTCACAGTAATGAGGAGGGTGGATCAGGTGAAGAGAATGTTGAGACTTCATTTCAACTTTCCTCTGTCTATATTCCAATGTCTTAAACTTAAGAATATGAAATATCTCCAAATGTCTTAAATATATTCACCTTCATTGTTAAATGTTTCTTGCAAATTATTTTGTTAAAAATAGCTCTTTAATGATTTTTTTTGAATATTTTTCTTTTAAATAATTCTTTTATCACAAAATTTCTTTAAAGATAAAATCTTCTGGCTTTTCCACTATAAAAATGATAAATTTGGGAAATACCAAAAGATTTTACAAAATAATATTTTTCTATATTTTCTTAAAGGTTCTTTTCATCTCATGTCTTATTATAAGATGTGTTCATTTTGTGCTTTGATAACCTAGTAGAGCTGGGTTTTTTGCATGTGAAAAGTACTGAATAATATAAATTAGTTTTGGAGCCTTTCATCAGTTTCAATGCATTTATGGCAAATTTGGGAAAGGCTTGTAGACACCAAAGCAGTGATTCCAGAAGTGCTCCTAGAAGTGCTATCAACCAACAGTCATGGCTTCTTTTCCCCTTCCACTTCAAGTGAGTGTCCCTTATCAGCAGACTAACATGGAATTATTCAGGAAAGGAGATTCTGGAAGATGTAGTTCTATGATACCATAGATAGGTGTGGTGGAAGGCCATGTTAACAACAGACAATCAAGTGCCTTATCTTATAGAAAAAAGTGCCACTGCTTTCAAGATGCACACTGAACCCCCTCCACAGTACTTCTTCCTATCTATAAATACTTCAGGTGCTCTAAAGTTCAATAAGAAAGGAACCTTACCTTTAGATTCTACAAAAGGCATTGAATATGGTAAAGAGTAAACAAAAATAGTCTAGTCCTGAGCCACTTGTTTTTTCTATTTATATTTCCTCCCTAGGTGTTCCAATGTTTGCTGCTTGAATTATCATCTATATACTACCAACTCTCATAACTATATTTACAGCCTGGGCTTCCCCCTTTCTGTCATGAAATTCTTTCGTGTCCATCCAACCCTCACTTTTTTGACTACCACATTAATCCAACCTTAACATGATCAGTTGGCTGCTGAAATAGAATCTCAGATTTAGACTTAAACTTTCATTCTCATTAGCAAACCATGTATATGGTCAGTCCTTTAAAAATGATGTCTCTCATTTGGGCAGAGAGATGATCACTCTTCTGCCCAAAATTCTTTAGTGACTTCCAACTCTTGCTTAAGATACAATCCAAATTCACTTGTATCTAACTAGGTCCTTGGGACATCTGCCACTCTACCTTCCTGACCTCACTTTCTGTGACTCCTCCATACTTATTTCATTTTAGTCCCACTGGCCACCTTTCTATTCCTCTGCTAAGCCAAGTTTCCTCCCTCATTAGGATCTTTGAACTTGCTCTTTCATTCAAGTGTTTACTTCATTCAAGATTCTGATCAAGTGTCATCTTCTCAATGATGCTTTCCATGACCTCTGTATAAACTAGTATCTTTTGCAAGTATGCTAGCCTTTCCTTTTATTTACTTAAATTATTCCTTGGCTAATGTCAATATACATCATGCATGTATCACTTTTTATCTCTTGTTCACTAGATTTTAAGTTCCATGAGGGAAATAACTGTTTTGTTCACATCTACAGAACAAACAGCAGATCTAACTTTTGTAAACACAGAATCAATGAATAAATAAGTGAAGGAAAGTTGAATAGTGTAGAGAAATGAAGATATTACACTATCTAAGAAAGAAGACATCCACTGCATAGGAGGCTCATTTATATTAAGTGAATATCAACAACTCATTAAATTTGTATGTAGTTGGTAGTTTCTATTTTACTTGACTCTACATTAATATAATATGCTAACAGGCTGTGAGCTAGCCCTTGAAATAGCACAACTCCAGGTTCCATTAAAAAAGTGAAAACATTATGCTACTTTTGACTTTCAAAAACACATTATCAAAACAAAAAATTTCCTTCTTTTCTAATGTCTAGAGACTTACTTTAACTTGCTATTGAACTGGCTTTCTGGTCACATCTCCCAACATTCTCCATTGACAATGTCTACTTGGGTTCCCTTCCTACCTTCCCTCCTCCCTCAACTTCACACGTTGTCTTCCCTCTGCCTGAATGCTTCTCCAGTGTTGATTTACTTGTAAAGAGTTTTCTCTGCATCCAAGCCACATTTCAGGTATCAATTCCCCTGACTTGCACAGGTGGATCAAGGTGCATCTTTTGGTACTCTTTCTTATTGCACCATGAACATAATTCTTAAAGGATGAATCTACATACATAATATACATATCCCTTTTGCCTCTCACACTGCTTTACCTACAGTGGGTACGTACAAAATACTCTCTGGATGAATGCATGAAAAACAACTTGGCATCTGAAGCTGCATAGGAGAGCCTAAATTCTCACAATTAGCATCAAAATCAGATTGTCTTAGATTCCAGAAACAAAGTTCTACAGTGAGAAAAAAACACATTAATTTTTTATAATGTCACATACCTTGAACTCTGAGGGATAAAACATATTTAATTTCCTAATGTGGTTTGGAGAAAATAAACTAGCAATTTCCTCACTTGGATGATATATTTTATTTTACCCTACAAATATGTTTATAATATGCTTTGATAGCTATAAATCCCTCTTCTGCAAAAACTGATAGATCTAGTGGAGTTTTGTCACTAATTTGCACACATGCAGAGCTTTGTGCTTTTTTTAAAAATGATATTTTGATTCCTATAGCTAGAAAAATTATGAAACTACTCTCATTCCTAACTCCATCCACTTCTTGATACCCTGCTCTCTCCTCATTTCATTGGCAGATAAATTTGTCTTCCCTGCCAAGTTAGTCACTTGAGATGGGAACATTACTTTATTAGACCTTACTTGGGTCAATTTAATATGAAGAAAATAGTTCAAAAGGAAGAAATAAGCTTCTATGCCATATGAATATTCAGAAAAGCAGTTTATAAATGAATAGCTTGGGGGATAAAGAATCTGAATAATAAAACATTTCTGCTGTACTTTTTTAGAAATTAAAATATAGTACTGCTAAAATGTCTGCTTCTCCAAGACCTATATGAAATCTGAGAAGCCAAATTGAAAATGGTAGATTGAGAAATATATCCACAAGTTCCTTGATACTTCTGCCCTTGAAAATTGTTCTCACCTCTTTTGATTAGTGATTCACTTTTAGTAAAGTACATTAAAATTGTAGAGGTGTGGAATATCTCTTTAAAATTAATTCATAATTCTCTCTCTCTCTCTCTCTCTCTCTCTCTCTCTCTCTCTCTCTCTCTCTCTTCCTCTTTCTATCCATCTACCATGCCATAGTATAGTTAGTTCAAGGAAGGTTACCTATAATCTCATGAGGCAATAGAGAAGTTCATATGCCAAGGAAATGAGACCATGACAGCCTTGTGAGTGGACCTATGGAGGAGAATCTACTGGATACGTTAGCCCACCCATACTTCACATGTGCTCAGTTGCTGTCTTGACTACAACTTTGGTATTAGCCTTCTGAAACTGCAGTGTAACAAATTCTCACATACTAAGTCATACACTAATATATATTCATTATCTCATGATTTCCATGGATCAAGAATACAAGTACAGCTTAACAGGAGCCTTTGCTAAGAGCGTCACAAGCCTGAACCAAAGGTAAGCTCCATTTCTTTCTGGACTTCAGGGCACTCTTCCAAGCTGCTTATAGGCTAAATTCATGTCCTTGTTGCTATGTAATTCATAGGCCATTCACTCCAAAATAGGTTAAGCCCACAGAATATAATTTATTTGATTAGTAGATTATATTTAAAATCAACAGATTAGAATTTTTATTATATCTGCCAAATCTCTTGACTTTTGCAACACTCTATTGATTAGAAGGGGATTTCATGAAGGTATAGACAACAGGGGGCAAGAATCATTCGGTCATCTCAGATCCTAAATCGGGACCACCTACCTAAGCTATTCCCAAATTCCTGACTCTTACAAAATACTAAATGCTTGTTGTTAAGTTGCTACATTTCAAGGCATTTTGTCATGCCACATTAGATAACTAATACAGGAAAGTTATGCTTGTATGAATTACACTCAGAAAAGAAGTGGAATTTTTTCCTTGGTTCAGAAAGCTCAGTTCTGCTGAAAGAACTAAAAGTAGATCACTATTTTAAAGAAGGGTATGATTTTGCATTTCACATAAAGAACCTAAAGGAAAAATAGTACAAAGAAAGCTATAAATTGCAAAATGTAATCCTCGTATTCAAAAAATTAATTTAAGAAATTGACACACAACTGGCACTAATTCTCACATCAGGACTGTTCATTTGGGAAGCATGGGAGTTTGATATGATAACACATTTGAAGCCAATGTAGGAATTTAGAGGGGAAAGATGCAATAGTCAAATCAAATCTATAAGCATTTCTTGCAAACATATCAAATATTAATTTTTTGTTATTTGAAAATGTGAAATATTTTTCTTTTCATTGAAAATGAATGCACGTAAGAAAAAATTCTGTGCAATAAACAAGATTAAAAGTTTTCACACAGGTGCATAATGGAACCAGTCCTTATTTGTAGTAGTGACAGTAATTAAGAATAATGGCACTAACGTGTTTATGTAAGAAGATTGTTAGATTCTATATGAAAATGAAAGTTAATGAAAAGAATTCTGACCTTTAAACTATCAAAGGTATTTTTGGTATAACCTCTGTTTTGTAATATGGAACTCGTCTTGCACATAAATACTATATGTGTATAAGTTATAGATAACTCAAAAATGATGAGTTGTCTGTAAATAATCTCTCAAGTGCTTGTTATTACTTAATCTGCTGTTTATAGAACTTGTTTACCATAATAAAATATTTGTTTTATTGTAGTTGTACTGGGGGTACATTGTGATATTTGCACAATTCTTACAATATATCCTAGTTGAATTCACCCCCTCCATCATTCTCTTTATCCCCCCCTTCCCCCATTTCTGGAATAGTTGCAACAGGCCTCATTTTTCCATTTACACACATGTGTACACAGTATTGGCACCATATTCACCTTCCTACTCCCTTTCCCCACATCCTACCCCCTCCCACTGGTACCAGTTTCTCAGGCAGGATCTGTTCTGACCTTCTGTTGTACATTTTTGTAAAAAAAAAAAAAATGACATTTTGGTTTGTTTAAGACAGCTATCCAGGGAGTTTCCTTGTTTCATCTCAAGGCCTTGAACTTGCTAGGCAAGCACTCTACCACTTGGGCCACGCCCTAGCCCTTTTTGTTTCAGTTTACTTTTCAAGTATGCTTTTTGCCCAGGGCCAGATTGGACCACAATCCTCCTACCTATGCCTCTGGGTACCTGGAATTATAAGCATGAACCACCATGCATGTGGCTCATTTGTTGAGATGGGGTGTCACTAAAATTTTGCCTGGACTGGCCTTAAACCATAATCCTCCCATCTTGACATCCCTAATAGCTGAGATTACTGGAAGGAACCAATATGCCTGGCCCTAGAATATTTACTTCAATAGAATTATAAAGGCAAAAAGAAAATATTTTAATCAAGGTAGTTATGACTTCTGTACTGGGGGAAAAATAACTTAAAAAGCTGGAGAAGACAGTTCTGATCCACTGAGATCATTCCCATTAATCTATCAGTTGTTACTATGATTTGGATGTAATTTCTCCCCACTAGAACTAATGTTAGGATTCAATTCCCAAAGTAGAAGCATTGGGAAATAAGGTCTTTGGCAAGAGATTAGGTCACAGAGACACTGCCTCAAAAATAGATTAACATATTTCTTGAGACATTGGATTAGTTCTCCTGTGACTCTGTTCTTTGAAAGTGAGCCTGCCCCCTTTTCTCTCTCTCTTACATTTGTACCTGTGTCTGTCACCTGCATGTGCCTACTACCCCTTTCCCTCCATAATATCATGCAGTGTGAGACACTGATCAGATTGCTACTCGATGGATGGTCTTTCTCTAGAGCCATGAGCCAAAATACACCTCTTTCCTGTATATTACCCAGCCCAGGTATTTGTTATAGCATCCCAAAACAAACCAAGGCCACAGTGGAATTTATTCTTGTCTCAAAAGGAGAACAGGAGAACTAGGCATAGCTTTAGGAATATGGACAAGGAGTCCATTATGATTTTCTTCATTGCTTTGTTTTAAATTATGTCTTTCTTCAGATGTAAGTGTGCATATAATTTTAAAACTAAGTAGAACGTGATTTTTGACTCTACCTTTTTGGGGCTTTTTAATATAACACTATTTTTACAACATTGAGAGTAATTAATAATTAGTCCTATGTGTAACCCTAAATCTTATCTCTGTGACCAACAGCACATCTTACCAATAGAAATGATGAAAACCAAAGAAAAAAAGGAAATAGAAAGCAATCAAAATTCTTTTCCTGAGAAGAAAAAGGGCTCTATGGCTAACTAGTGATAAGGTAACTTATGAATACAAAGATTTCAGAAAGCAATTTTGGACTATTACATTTAAAATAATAAAACTCTAGGAAAAGATGATTTAGAGCAATGTTGCACGATGGAACAGGCATTAGAAAAGCTCTTCAATACCCATCCTTCCACTTAACCTCCACAAGTTCCCTGTGAGGACTCACAGAAGGAGGCAGCATTCACATCTTTTGTGCATGAGAAACTGAGTCTTCTATGCTGAATGTTTTTTTTCCTAACTAGGAAACATTATTTTGAATCCAACATAGAAGACACCTTTAAAATCAGATCTCCATGAGTTAATGAGTCAATAAATATTAATTTTTCAAAAAAAATTAGAGTTTTATAACTCTCACACACATTAAACATCACTCCACAAAGTTATAGTGACTTAGCCTGAGTCTTCCAGCCAGCCTGCAAAATAACTGTGCATGGTTGTGTTTCCCCACTCACTGGAGAGTCTTAGCTGCAAAAGACTAAACAGTTATCAAACACTGGAGCCAGGAGAATTCGTTACATGCAGTTTCTGAAGTCCAATGCAATTCAAGAACTTCTAGGTACTTTATCCTAAAATTGAGGTGCTTATGTGCCAAAATCATTTGAATTAAGTATATGAAACTGTAGAATAAGCTGGTCACGTCTTTTCTGGGTGTGGTTTTACTTCGTACTACTCCACAATTCTCTCACATTAGAACAATTACAAGTATATTGCAGCCTACAAATGTCAAATGAATTATTTTAAAAGACTCCATGAATTTTTCTCCCATTGGTGTTTCCTCATTTCTTCCTCCCAAGCTCCATAGGATGCTCACTTTCTTTCCTCTGCATTTGGGGCCCTGTTTGGAAAAAGTTAGGCAAGCTTTGCTTTATGATATGAAGACCCTTCATTTCTTTTCATCTCCATTCATGATACAACTCTTTAAAGTAAATACAGATTTCAATTAACACTTTTCTTAAGATTCCAGGTTGTAAGATTGTAAGAGAATCCTAATTAATCTACAAATTGGGAATTCATTAAATATCTTAAAACATATAGTCTATGCCCTGTGATTACACTAAACAATATGTCCTTCAAACGCTTCGTAAAGCAACACTTGGGATGTAATACATTTGTACATGGAAGCAGTGCTAGGAATCTCTCTGTATAGCTATCCTTATCTCAACTAACAAAAATGCTTTGTCTTTCTTACTATTGCTCATACTTTCTCTTCAACAAAATTAGAGATAAGGGCAGACCAGATTCTGCCTGAAAGCAAGGGGGGATTGGGGGAAGAAATGGCCCAAGCAATGTATGCACATATGAATAAACAAATAAAAAAAAAGAGCACTGTGCACATTCCAAATTCTACATAATTACAATCCCCAGATTTATGTGGACTTCTGACTGATGGGTTGAATGTTTGAACTGTTTTGGAACTTCTCTTCTTGCATTCTACCTAACTAGATCCTCCAACCCCCATGACCTATATCCCCTCTTTTCTCTAAACAGATTCATAATACTCTCCAATAAAAACAAGAATGGCATACCTAAAAGTCGAGATAGGAATCAAATAAAACACTGACCCATTCCCAATGTTCTAAGTAAACTACTTTTGCATCCCACATTGGGATGTTATTGAATTTCTATATTTGCTCTTCTTCACCCTACCTCTAAGCTCTAAGTTAATAAAAATGTGTACATCTATCTTAGCTGTAGAGAATTTGTATTAACAACTGAAAATGTTTTTAAGATGATAAGGATTTTTCTATTATGAATAAGCTTTATTTTTAAAAGGAGATTTAGCTTTACAAAAATTAAATCCTTATCCTCTCACAGTTTTCCTCATTATTCCATGTTGCATTACTTTGGTACATTTGTTACAATTGAAGAACCAATACTAATATATTATTTTTATTAACTAAGCCCATACTTTACATTTGGGTGCTTCTTTTCATTATACTGTTATGAGTTTTGACAAATGCATAATGTCATGATTCCACTATTACTGTATTTTTACTGTCTTAAAATTCCCCTGCACTCCATTTACTCAACCCTCCTCCCTCTTCCTGAACCTCAAGATACCGCTATGCTTTTTCTTACCTGTATAATTTTGCTGTCTGTAGACTGTCACTCACTCATTACAGTATGTCTGCCTTTCAGACTGGTGTTTTCAATAAGCAATATACATGTACTTTTGTGCTTGACAGCATTTCTCTTTTCCTTGCTGAACAATAATTTACTGTATAGATACCCCACAGTTGATTTATCCATATTCTGAAGGCTATATTGGTGGTTTCCAGTTTGGATCAATTATCAGCAAAGCTACTATAAACATTTCTGTGCAGGTTTTGAGTTGGACTTCAATTTTCAACTTGGGTAAAAACCTAGGAACATGCTTGCTAGACCATGTAGTAAAATTATATTTAACTTTGTAAAAAACTGATAAACTATTTTCCAATAGGTTATACCATTTTGGTTATCACCACCAATAAATGAGACATTTTGTTATTTTGTTACTCCATGTTCTTACCAGTATTTGTTATTATCAACTTTTTGTTATTGAAAATTCTTTTATTGTGAATGTTCTGTGATTAACATTTAATTCTAAAGTAGCCACACTTTGTGCTTTCTCCCACACATGCATCTATAGTCCTATATCTCAGATAACCTTGTCTGTGATATTCTGGTCTTTCTCCTTCCAGGTTCCTGAGTAGATATATTATAGGGTATGTGATCAATTGGCTCTCCATAAGGAAAAATAAGCCTAACTTTTCTTCTATAATACACAAAAATAAATTAGTAGTGAATTATAGATGTGCACTAAAATCTATTAAGCTAGGGCAGAAATAAAGGAAATTTTATCAATATTTTAACAAAGATTAATAAAAATTATTGAATTTAATAATTTAAAAATATATTAAAAGAAATTTTTACCAAAGGCCCTGCTAAAATAATGAAAAAGTAAACCCCATAGTGACTAGTAAAATGTGAGTAACAGAAACTTCATATCCAGACTTTGATAAGGAAACCCAGAGAAAGATCAAAGCTAAGAAAAGAACCAAAGATGAGTAAAGCCCTTCACCTTAGCCCAGGCCTTGCATCCAGCTATCTCTTTAGAAACTGTGGATGGCCTTCATCCACAGCTGTGCTGACTTGATACATTGTAACCTTGAACAGCTAACCACCAAGTCTGCTTCTGCACTCCCTGCTTGCTTGCTGCTGCTTTTCTCAGAATAAAAACCTCAACCACCTGAGCTTGAGGCCTGTGCCATTTTTGGAGATATCCAGGTGCTAGCGTAATAAACCTTCTTTTTCTACAACCACCTGGGTTTGAGTCTTATTCTCGCTGGTCAGTCATACTTTCTGTACCGTTCCTGCAACAACTTCATTTATTTTTGTGTAATCAATTAGAAAAATGCAGACAACCTACAGGGTGCAAATGAGCAAGAGACCTGAACAGGAAACCTGGAAAAGATGTGAGCAAAATTATGAAAATGTGCTTATCCTATGGTTTTATGCAACATAAAACCATAGTTAAATATTAAAATACCACTCCACCAACTCCAGAATAGTTACATTGAAAGAGTCAACACAAAATGTAGGTGAGGATATGAATCAACTTAGCATAAGCACTCTCACAACTTATTTACAATCTAGAGAAGTGAGCACCCAGGTACAAGACTGACATAAGAGCGTGTAGATTATTTATAATACCTCCAGGTTAGAAATGTCCCCCAAAGAACACCAACCACAGAATGGAGTAAACGTGGTGCATCAATCAGTAGAATACCATTCAGCCCCAAATGAAAGAATAATAAAAACCGCTACAAACATGATATGAAGCAAAATAAAAGACAAATATGGAAGTGTTTGTAAAGTTCAAAAGTGGACCTAAAGGCAAAACTAGAATATGATCACAAATCAGGGTTGTGATTACTTGGGGGAAGAAGGACAAGGAAGAGGACAGCATTCTATATATTTGTCCTTGACCTTGGTGATAATTTCAGTACTGTCTACTTTGTGAAAATGTACTGAATAAATATTTATGTTCACGCACTTTTTTATAATGGATGTCATTAAATTAGTTTTAATATTCTAAAAAAAAAGTATTAGAAATGACAAAAGTTTCCCAGTACTTGTGCGCAACTAAATTAACAGTAACTCTGGTATAATTTATGTGTGTTAACTTTAAAAAATCTTAGGCTGATACACAATCAATGAAGGGAAAACAATACCCTTTGGGAAGGGTGACTTAGCCCTGGTATCTATTCTCTCATTTTATCTTTTCTTTCTTTTCCTTATTGTCATTAGTCAATTTCCATATAAGAGATAGTTTGGCTTTACGTTGATACAGGCCCTTGGTATGTGCCCCTTACTGTCTTCAGAGTGTGTGCATACATATGTGTCTACCTCTTCCCTAAATCCCTGGTTTTAGTGAGGAAAAATTTCCTATAATCCTTTGTCCTTACTGTCTCCTGTAGCTCTCCCACTGAAATGGTGGTAGCTCTCTTATAGGAGTTAGAGGATGAAGAAGATATGAATAAACCAGCTCTTTCCTTTGTCCTCTTCCTGAGTTTCCCACCCCACATGGCATATGACTCTCTTTTTCTGTCCTATGCACATCACTGTGACTAAGGAAAAAGTCTCTTGTTTGAGGGTTTAGGTAGCAAGCCCATTTGAGGGTTAGTTACACTGAGCTAGATCTTTCAACACAGCCTTTAACCTATCATGGTTGATAATAGCACCAATAGCAATAGCAAAGAACTTCATCTGTCATACAGTTTTTATTTTTCTAATTTCACACTTAGTTCAGAGCCAGAGTGGAAGGTGGGAACAGAGTGCTAACTATTAAGCATTATTGTGACCCAAATAACACACAGACAAACTCTAATATGGAACATATGCACAGAATTTTATGTAAGTGGAGTCAACTCTTTAAGGTTTTATTATATTCTAAATTTGATGTTAGAAGTACATTTGCTTGTTATGCCTCCTGTGTCAAAAACTTCTTCTCCATAACTTTCCACTTCTCTGCATCTTCCTTAGAAACTCACTGAAGCTTTTCATGTTATTCAGTCTGAGACGACAGGAAAGATGAGAAAGAGGAAGAAGGGCAGATGGGAAAGGGAGGAAGAGGGGAAAATATTTATGGTATCTGTTTATTAAATGGTCTCTATGTGTTAGGCACTTGGTGCTACATATAATATTCATGTATCTATAGCATAGCATAACATAAATAATATGCAGATCATGATTTTACAGACCATGATATTATAGATGTGATGGAATAGTCACACTAATCTACTTTAATAGATGAGGAAAGGATGAAAAGTTAAGAAAGTTGCCAATATCTACAAAGCTTAGTAAAAGTTTCTTTTATGCCATCAACTGAGCTTTTTATCCAGAGTTTACCATTTTTTGCCATCTCTGTTACCATCATTTTTCTTGGGCTTTTTTTTCATGAAATCAACTACTCTCTTTAAAAGATAAAATACTTTTTCTTTCAATTAATATCAATAGCCTCTAACAATGACAGGAGACAGAAAAATCATTTTTAAAATTTTATTAATTTTTAATAAAATTTATTAAGTAACACATGTTCATGATTTTAAAAACTGAAATAAGATAGATTCTTGTGTAGCAAAAAACAAAAATCCCCATGAGTCTACCTTTATTGCTTCTATAAATATTCTTCAAAAAATAGATACATGAACACACATAATATAGTCTTCCACCTATTGAAATTGTTCTAAGAAGGGGAGAGGAGGGAGGAGGGAGAATGATGGAGGTGACAAATCTAACTAAGATAAGTTGCAAGTATATATGTAAATATCACATTGCATTCTCCTGAGAAACTATAAAAAAAATCTTTCATACTCATATTCCCCCCCACACACACATATTTATGTCCTAGAATTTATTCATACACATATAATATAAGCCACTCACACCATTCTGTAACTCAAATCTGAAATAAAATATTGATAATAATAATGGTTGTATATTGGACAACTTTGCATATAAATTCTCCTACGGTAAGTGTTATTCATTTTTACAACATTTCATGAAATGGATACCCCATATCTTAATGTGAAACCTTGCTGATTATGAACATGTTAATTGTTCTTGCTATTTTATAGCTACAAACAGCTCTTCAGTGAATGTGAGTGCTTCTCTATTGGAAACTTGGATCAACATGAACATGTCTAGCCATAAGGTGCATGCAGAACAGGGGGCATGACTCAGTTAAGGCATGAAGCTTTTGTATTTTGATAGGCATTACTCCCTAAAAATTTGACTGGTTCACATTCACAACAGTAGTATGTGAGAGTGCCAATGTTATGTTTGAAAATGGTAGTATGATACTGTAGAAGTTATATTTCAAATTTATCCTCATTTCTTGGCATACATCCCCTAAATTCCTTGAAATCCCAGCAGTAGTAATGTCTTTTTATGGTAACGAGGGACTAATGTCCAGGGCCCCCAGAAACCTTCAAGATGTGGGCTGGACACCAAAAATTTCAAACCAGGGATTCCAAGATGGCAGCTAGAGGGAGGAGGCAGAAAGTGTGCCTCCTAAAGTAAAATCTTGGAGAGATGCTGGAGATACACTTACCAGGCAAAACCACCGAGAAGAGGCAAAACTTTGACCCCTCCACATTTCCAGCCTGCACAGAGCATCTGCACTTCACATTAAATGGAGAAACCAGGAGGGCCCCCAGGCTGCCAGATGCCAGGGCCCAGACAGCTTGGGAAGACACAGAGCACAAGGTGAGCTAAGCAGTACTGTGGTACTCCCACAGACAACCCTGGGCCAGACCAGCATAGCCCCCTGGACAGACTGACCCCCACCCAAGGAAAAAAGAGAAACTGAGTAATAAGCAATGAGAACAATAAAGACACATAGCAAAGAGGGTGGGATGCCCTGAGTGCCAAAAAGGGGGGAGGGAATTCCCTCACAGAACTGTAAATAAACAAGCTGGGCCAGAGGAGGCAGAAGCAGTGGCACACACCCAGCAACCAGGAGTGGGAAAGCTTGTAAAAGTGCAGTGGGAGGAAAACTCCACAGGAAAGGAGGGAAGACCACTTCCCACGTGAACTGTAAATAAACATGCAGGCCTGAGAAAGCAGGTGCAGTGTCACCTCCCCCAGTGTGCTTGGAAAGGGGAAAGCTTGTAGCAGGGGCTCTTGCACAGGAGAACTCTGAGTAAACAAAGCCTGCAGGGCCAGGTGAGTGTTAAGCTCACTCCTGAGATCTGCATAAATAACGTCTCCAGCTACAGCAGGCTGACAGCAGTGGGCAGGCAAGCCACAGCTGCAGATAGACATTCACAGACCTGTCTCCAGATTCTTTCTTTTTTTTTCTTTTCTCTCTCCCTACCTTTGATGAGACAACAACCAAACTACGCCTGCATGCTGAAAACTTTACTGAAACTGTATTGCATTTGAACTTGGGACAATTTGTGGGGTTTTTTTTGTTTTGTGTGGTTTTGTTTTATTTTTCCCCTTTGATGAGACAACTACAGAACAACATCTGAGGCACCATCTCCAGGATTGGAGGCTGAGGAACGAACACCAAAATTATTAAGACTGAAACTTTATTGCATTTGAACTTGGAGATTTTTATATTTTTTTTCATTTATTTATTTATTTATTTTTATTTTGAATCCTCTCTCTGTCTCTCTGATGCCTTTTCAGCTTATAGTTTATTAGTACACTGTCTCTCCCTGTTTATATCTTTGAAACTTTTTTGTTTGCTTTGTTTTTTTCTACTTGTTTATTTCTTTTTCCCTTTTCCTTTAGCTTCTTTGCTTTCCACCTCCTCTCACCCTTCCATTCTAAATATCACTAGTGCTATTATTACAAGCCATAACATACTCAATTGCACACAGTACAGGGACAGTAACAACACTAAGTGCAATGATGGGAAGACAGAAACAACAGGGAAACCAGTTTCCCCACAGCAAAAATTAGTACAGGAGCCAGAGGGAAATGAAGAAAACAGATACTCAGATCCAGACTCCAACAAAATGTAGATAAACAATGCCAAAGAACCCAATGAAACCCACAAGAATAATCTAAAAGAAGACATACTACAGGTACTCAATAAGAATTTATATAGATGGTACTGGATATGGTCAACCAAAATGTACAGGAGACACTCAAGAAATTCCAAGACAACAAAAATGGAGAATTTGTAAAACCAAAAGAAGAAATAAAGGAAACCATAGAAGCACTGTATAAACACCAAAGTGAAAGAAAGAACATGATTAATAAAGAGATAAATGAACTCAGGACAAAAATAGACATTAAAGAGGAAACCACCCAAACTATAGAAAACCTCAGAAAAAAGAATGCAACAGAATTGCAAAACAAAACGGAAGGCCAATGCAGCAGAATAGAACAAACAGAAGACAGAATCTCAGAACTCGAAGATGAAATGGTAATTAAAGGAAAAACTGAAGAACTATTAGTTAAACAACTCAAGACCTGTGAAAAGAAAATGCAAGAACTCACCGACTCCATCAAAAGACAAAACCTGAGAATCATGGGCATCGAAGAAGGATAAGAGGTGCAAGCAAAGGGAATGTATAATATATTCAACAAAATAATAACAGAAAATTTCCAAAATGTAGAGAAAGCTATACCCATACAGATGCAAGAGGCCTCCAGGACACCAAACAGATCAGATCAAAATAGAACTACCCCACGGCATATCATCATAAAAACAACAAGTTCAGAAACTAAGGAAAGAATATTGAAGGCTGTAAGAGAGAAAAAACAAATAACATACAAAGGTAAACCCATCAAAATCACAGCAGACTTCTCAACAGAAACTTTAAAAGCAAGAAGAGCTTGGGGAGAGATCTTCCGGGCACTGAACCCCAGGATACTCTACCCAGCAAAACTATCATTCAAAATAGATGGAGCAATAAAAGTCTTCCATGATAAGCAGAAACTAAAACAATATGTGACCACAAAACCACCACTACAAAAGATTCTTCAAGGGATACTGCACACAGAAAGTGAAACCCAACTTAACCATGAAAAGACAGGCAGCACCAAACCACAGGAAAAGAAAAAGCAAGAAAGTAGAGAGTAACCTCAACTTAGGTACACACAATCAATCCTTCAAACAACTAAGACAATTAAATAACAGGAATCACCACATACCTATCAGTACTAACACTTAATTGTAACGGACTTAAATCACCAATAAAAAGGCACCGCTTGACGACATGGATTAAAAAGAAAGATCCAACAATTTGTTGCTTACAGAAGACCCATCTCACTGACAGAAATAAGCATAGGCTCAGGATGAAAGTCTGGAAGAAGATTTACCAAGCCAATGGCCCCCAAAAACAGGTAGGAGTAGCAATACATATCTCTGACAAAGTAGACTTCAAACCTACATTGATCAAACGAGATACATTCCATACTAATAAAAGGGGAAATAGACCAAAAGGAAATAACAATTATCAACCTATATGCACCCAATGTCGATGCACCCAATTTCATCAAACATACTCTGAAAGACCTAAAAGCATATATTAACTCCAACACAGTGGTTGTGGCAGACTTCAACACCCCATTATCATCAATAGATAGGTCATCCAAACAAAAAAATCACTAAAGAAATTCAAGATCTAAAATATACAATAGATCAAATGGATCTACTTGAGGTCTACAGAACATGTCATCCAACTTCTACACAATATACATTCTTCTCAGCAGCCCATGGAACCTTCTCCAAAATAGATCATACCCTAGGGCACAAAGCAAGTCTCAGCAAATATAAGAAAATAGAAATTATACCATGCATACTATCTAATCACAATGCAATAAAACTAGAACTCAACAACAAAAGCAAGGATAACATGCAAACAGCTGGAAACTGATAACTCATTACTTAATGAACAATGGATCATTGATGAAATAAAAGAGGAAATTAAAAAGTTCCTGGAAGTCAATGAAAATGAAAACACAACCTACCGGAACCTATGGGACACAGCAAAGGCAGTCCTGAGAAGAAAGTTTATAGCCATGAGTGCATATATTAAAAAGACTGAAAGATACCAAATCAATGACCTAATGATACATCTCAAACTCCTAGAAAAACAAGAACAAGCAAATCCCAAAACAAATAGAAGAAGAGAAATAATAAAAATAAGAGCTGAAATCAACAAAATAGAAACCAAAAAAAACCATACAAAGAATAATGAAACAAAAAGTTGGTTCTTTGAAAAAATAAACAAGATCGATAGACCCCTGGCAAACCTGACTAAAATGAGGAGAGAAAAAACCCAAATTAGTAGAATCAGGAATGCAAAAGGGGAGATAACAACAAACACCATGGAAGTCCAGGAAATCATCAGAGACTACTTTGAGAACCTATATTCAAATAAATTTGAAAATTTGAAAGAAATGGACAGATTTCTAGATACATATGATCATCCAAAACTGAACCAAGAGGAAATTAATCACCTGAATAGATATATAACACAAAATGAAATTGAAGCAGCAATCAAGAGTCTCCCCAAAAAGAAAAGTCCAGGACCTGATGGATTCTCTGCTGAATTCTATCAGACCTTTAAAGAAGAATTGATACCAACCCTCCTTAAACTGTTCCACAAAATAGAAAGGGAAGGAAAACTGCCTAACACATTTTATGAAGCCAGTATTACACTTATCCCAAAACCAGGCAAAGACACCTCCAAAAAGGAGAACTATAGGCCAATCTCCTTAATGAACACTGATGCAAGAATGCTCAACAAAATAATGGCAAGCCGAATTCAACAACACATCAAAAAGATTATTCACCATGACCAAGTAGGCTTCATCCCAGGGATGCAGGGGTGGTTCAACATATGAAAATCAATAAATGTAATAAACCACATTAACAGAAGCAAAGACAAAAACCACTTGATCATCTCAATAGATGCAGAAAAAGCCTTTGATAAGATCCAACACCATTTCATGATAAAAGCTCTAAGAAAACTAGGAGTAGAAGGAAAGTACCTCAACATTATAAAAGCTATATATGACAAACCTACAGCCAGCATTATACTTAATGGAGGAAAACTGAAACTATTCCCTCTAAAATCAGGAATGAGACAAGGATGCTCACTATCTCCACTCCTATTCAACATAGTACTAGAATTCCTAGCCAGAGCAATTAGGCAAGAAGAAGGAATAAAAGGAATACAAATAGGTAAAGAAACTGTCAAAATATCCCTATTTGCAGATGACATGATCCTATACCTTAAAGACCCAAAAAACTCTACTCAGAAGCTCCTAGACACCATCAACAGCTATAGCAAGGTAGCAGGATATAAAATCAACATAGAAAAATCATTAGCATTTCTATACACTAATTATGAACAAACTGAAAAAGAATATATGAAAACAATTCCATTTACAATAGCCTCAAAAAAAATCAAATACCTAGGTGTAAACCTAACAAAGATGTGAACGACCTCTACAAGGAAAACTATAAAATTCTGAAGAAAGAGATTGAGGAAGACTATAGAAAGTGGAGAGATCTCCCATACTCATGGATTGGTAGAATCAACATAGTAAAAATGTCTATACTCTCAAAAGGAATCTACATGTTTAATGCAATTCCCATCAAAATTCCAATGACATTCATTAAAGAGATTGAAAAATCTACCGTTAAATTTATATGGAAACACAAGAGGCCACAAATAGCCAAGACAATACTCAGTCAAAAGAACAATGTGGGAGGTATCACAATAGCTGACTTCAAACTATATTACAAAGCAATAACAATAAAAACAGCATGGTACTGGCACAAAAACAGACATGAAGACCAGTGGAACAGAATAGAGGACCCAGATATGAAGCCACACAACCATAATCAACTTGTCTTTGACAAAGGAGCTAAAAATATATGATGGAGAAATAGTAGCCTCTTCAACAAAAACTGCTGGGAAAACTGGTTAGCAGTCTGCAAAAAACTGAAACTAGATCCATGTATATCACCCTATACCAATATTAACTCAAAATGGATCAAAGATCTTGATATCAGACCACAAACTCTAAAGTTGATACAGGAAAGAGTAGGAAAACCTCTGGAATTAGTAGCTATAGGTAAAACTTTCTCAATGGAACCCCAGCAGCACAGCAACTAAGAGATAGCATAGATAAATGGGACTTCATAAAACTAAAAAGCTTCTGTTCAACAAAAGAAATGGCCTCTTAACTGAAGAGAATACACACAGAGTGGGAGAAAATATTTACCAGCTACACATCAGACAAAGGGCTGATAACCAGAAATATAGAGAGCTTAAAAAAACTAAATTCTCCCAAAACTAATGAACCAATAAAGAAATGGGCAAGTGATCTAAACAGAACTTTCTCAAAAGAAGAAATTTAAGTGGCCAAAAAACATGAAAAAATGCTCACCATCCCTAGCAATAAAGGAAATGCAAATTAAAACCACACTAAGATTCCACCTCAGCCCTGTTAGAATAGCCATCATTAGCAACACCACCACCAACAGGTGTTGGTGAGGATGCAGGGAAAAGGAACCCTCATACACTGTTGTTGGGAATGTAAACTAGTACAACCACTCTGGAAAAAAATTTGGAGGCTACTTAAAAGTCTAGACATTGATCTACCATTTGATCCAGCAATACCACTCTTGAGGATATACCCAAAAGACTGTGACACAAGTTACTCCAGAGGCACCTGCACACCCATGTTTATTGCAGCACTATTCACAATAGCCAAGTTATGGAAACAGCCAAGATGCCCCACCACTGACGAATGGATTAAGAAAATGTGGTGTCTATACACAATGGAATTTTATGCAGCCATGAAGAAGAACGAAATGTTATCATTCGCTGGTAAATGGATGGAATTGGAGAACATCATTCTGAGTGAGGTTAGCCTGGCCCAAAAGACCAAAAATCGTATATTCTCCCTCATATGCATACATTAGATCAAGGGCAAACAAAACAAGGGGATTGGACTTTGAGCACATGATAAAAGCAATAGCACACAAGGGAGGTATGAGGATAGGTAAGACACCTAAAAAATTAGCTAGCATTTGTTTCCCTTAAAGCAGAGAAACTAAAGCAGATACCTTAAAAGCAAATGAGGCCAATAGGAGAACGGGACCAGGAACTAGAGAAAAGGGTAGATCAAAAAGAATTAACCTAGAAGGTAACACACATGCACAGGAAATTAATGTGAATCAACTCCCTGTATAGCTATCCTTATCTCAACTAGCAAAAACCCTTGTTCTTTCCTATTATTGCTTATCCTCTCTCTTCAACAAAATTTGAGATAAGGGCAAAATAGTTTCTATTGGGTATCAAGGGGGTGGGGGGGACAGGAAGGGGGCTGGATAGGTGGAAAGGGAGGGAGTGGGGGTAGGGGGGAGAAATGACCCAAGCATTGTATGCACATATGAATAATAAAAAAAGAAAGAAAGAAAGAATGAAAGAAAGAAAGAAAGAAAGAAAGAAAGAAAGAAAGAAAGAAAGAAAGAAAGAAAGAAAGAAAGAAAGAAAGAAAGAAAGAAAAGAAAGAAAGAAAGAAAGAAAGAAAAGAAAGAAAAGACACCTGGAATTGCTGGCTGTAAAAAAAAAAAAATTTCAAGCCATTATTTAAGAATTAGGAATTTTCAACTTAACCCACCTCAAACATGTAGAGAAGGGAGAGGACCCAAAGGTTATATTGATTACCAATGGGCCATAATTTAATCAACCATGCCTGTATAATGAATTCTTCATCAAAAACCCAAAAGAACAAGATTTGGTCAGTTCCTGGGCAGTAGAACACGTGTAGGGTCCTGAAGAGGGGTGTATTCAGAAAGAGCACAGAAACTTCTCTCATACATACCCCTATATATCTTCCCTCGGTTATTCATCTGTATTCTTTGTGAAAAAAAAAAAAAAAACAGTAACTATAACCGAAGTGTTTCTTTAGTTCTGTGAGTAAACCTGACAAAGATGAACCCAAGGAGAGGATCATGGGAACCCCAATTTACAACTAGTTATCAGAAACACAAACCACAACCTGGGGCTTATATTTCACGTTTTAAATGAGGAACAGTTTTATGGGACTGGGCCTTCAACCTGTGAAAACTGATACTATCTCCAGGTAGGAAGTATCAAAATTGAACTGAATTTGAGGGCATTAGCTGGTAACTGCTATACAACTGCTATATTGGGTACCTCCCACACATCTGGTGTCAGAAGTGTGCTTTGGTTTTTTCTTCTTTTTAGGAACCCTTAGTACATTTCCAAAGTACTGTGGATATTTATTCTTATGAGTGAAGCTCATCATTTTTCATTGGTTTTATAATCCTGTTCATGGCACATAAATGCAATTTTACTTTGCATTTCCAGCTTTTTCTTGCCACAAAAATATGCCCTGAAAATTGATGATGGTCTTGTGCAAATGGAGAGTTTAGCACATGAGTGTTGAACAGTTTGTCTTATATTTTCCCTCAGGAAACTTTTCATAAACCAAAGCAGTTAGGTTTATGAGGATTATACCAATTGTAGTAAGACCAAAAGTTTCTATGATTATCTTATATAATAAACTTTTACAGGTTAGCATAAGATTTTCATGAAAAATAGTTATATTTTAAAAATAAAAAATAGTTAAATTCTCTGCTAGATATGTTGGTGCATGCCTGTAATCCCAGCTACTTGGAAGGTGGAAATCAGGAGGATCACAGTATGAAGTCACCTTGGGCAAAGGTTAGTGAGGCTCCCATCTCAATAAACAAGTTAGGTATGGTGACGCATGAATGTCATTCCAGCTATATGGGAGTCATAGGTAGAAAGACCATGGTCTGAGATTGGTCCTGAATGAAAAGGGTAAGATCATTTCTGAAAAAAACTAAAGCATAAAAGGGATGGTGAAGTAGCTCAAGTGATAGAGCACCTGCCTAGCGAGTGTGAGGTCCTGAGTTCAAACTCTAGTACCTCAAAAAAATAAATAAATAAAAGAAAGTAAACTCTGTTATCTCTGCCTGAAATCAGTCTATTCAGAAATAAGATATAATGCAGTCTCTGGAAAGCTTCATGATGCTCTAGTGATCTAATGAGTGGGGAAGTGCTAACAAACTCAGTATTATTACAAAAGAAGTTTTTTTCCTTACCTTCTGTCCTTGAAAAAATCTTGGGAATGCTATGAGTACCTAAATTGCACTTTGAAAACCACTTTGTTCAAGCTAGAATTTCCTTCTATACACATGAACAAGAATATCCTATTTGATTTTTGTGACCTTTGAGCCTGACTGTTGAGGTTCTCAAATGACCTAGTCATTAGCAGCATTAATGACTAAAAAAAAAAAAAAAAAAACACCACAGAAGCACTAAGAATTGATTAATTAAAGTTTTTGGTTTTTCTCCTTGCCCAACAAATCTTTTAGGATAGTTAAGGCCCAACAAATCCTTTGCAATGGGGAACTTATTTTACAAAATTTATAGCCCTGGGAATTTTCACAACTGAAGCTAACTCAACATACATTTCATTATTTGATATTTGTATCTGGAGCTCCAGTGGCGCAATCGGTTAGCGTGCGGTACTTATATGATATTTGTATCTATCTTCAATTATAATTATGTCCAGAGATTAAATCTGATATTGGCTGTGTCTGGGCTTGGTTTGTTATGTTATTAATTCTTTTCCACTGACAAGAAGAGTAGATTCCAATTTCTGCAGGAGAATAGGAGCTAACAAGCTGTTTCCCAGACTTCTCCTGGGATTCTAGTTTAATCTGTTTTCCTATTGAAGAGTCAGAGATCTGTTTGTCTTTCTTTCTTTTATCACCTTAATTTGCTATATCCACATATAAATTTCACATAAACTCATAGATGTGATTTTTCCCATGTTTATTTCTCTTTTGTTTGCCTCTTTTACCTTTCTCTTTACTTGGTCTACTCACATTGTTCCTCTCCCCAACAACACTGAGGAATCCATGTTAGTGACCTGGTGTGTAATATCATATTTATTTTTGTGTTCCTATAACAATATACCTCCTACACCTCTTTCCATCTGTCTAAAATGGCACAAAATATTTATTTCTCTATTTATAAAAGAAGTACATTCTGATTGTAGAAAGTGAAATTTTAGAAAAATCACTAACAGGTACTTTAATATTTTGGAAACTTTTCTTTTAGTTGTTCATTTCTGCCTATCAATTCTTATTAATGAAATTAGTTCTTATTGGGGTTTTAGTATATCTTTTCTTTAAAACTGCTTTTCTTCTTAAATATTTTCCTTTGTTATTCTTATAAAAATGTTTACCCAGTAAGCTATTATAATTTTTAAATCACTGTGTAAAGATATTCAATTTCTTCATAATTTATCAAACTTAAATCCAATATTTCATAAGTATACATTAGTTTTATTTAAATCTGATTGTTTCTTAAGACAAAACTCCAGAAGTCAAATTTGCAGGTCTTGGTGCAAAAGTGTATTACATTTTTAATATTAACTTAATTTATTTTCTTTAAACAGGCTGTAACAATTTAGCTTACTACTAGATCCTATACTTCATGTATTATGGTTTGTATCTTAAATGTCCCCAAAAGCATATGTGTTAAAGGCTTGGTCCCCAATATAGCAGTGTTCAGAAGTGGGCCTTTTGGAAGCTGTAACTGGATCATGAAGGTCTGATCTCATGAATGAGTTAATTCATTTATGGACTCATAGCTTAATGGGTTTTAGAGGAAGGGTTTTGTTGTAAGAATGAACCCTCTCTCATTGCTCACAAGCCCAAAGTCAAAGAGCCAACCAATCATGGGGCTGATACCTCTGAAACCATGAGCAAAAGCAACTCATTGCTTCTTTTAAGTTGTTTATCTCAGGTATTCCATCACAGCAATGGGAAGCTAACATATCATGATAGTTCTCTTTACACCTTTAAATTACTTTTCATGCATTATTGCACTTGCCAGGACTCTAATATAAAGCTGAATAAAAATTAATGTCAGCAGTATCTTTGTCTTAGTTCTGATTTTAAAATAAATATATCTAATGTTTAGACATAGAGCTGGAACACAGTTATTTCAAACATAAGTTTGAGATGGGTTTTGTAGACACCTAGCACAATGCCTGATCCATAATAGACACTTAGTAAGTATTTTCAGAATAATGAATAAACTAGACTATTAATATCCGCATGTTCCCTTATTCTTATGAATATTTGTTACTCTGATTCTCTAGAGGAAGGAGCCAATAGAATATATATACATAATTATAAGAGGGGATTTGTTGGATTGGCTTACTCAATTGAAAGCTATGTAGTCCAGCAATGGCCAACTGCATGCTGGCTAGGCAGAGAACCAGGTAGAAGCTCAGCCCAATAAGTTGGAAGTCTCAGAACAAGGAATCCAATTCTGCATCTTAGTCCAAGACTGAAGGCTTAGAAGTATCCTGGAGAATGGCTAATTTGAGTACACATTGAAAAATTGAATAAGCTGGAGTCTGATGTCTTGGACTCTGGCAAAATTAATAAATGTCCTTGCTCAGGAAGAATGGAGCTTACATTGCAGGCTAGCTTTCTCTTCTTACACTTTTATTCCATAAGAGGCAGAGCCCTCAGCTTATCGGTTGGTGCTGCCCACCTACAGGGGAAGTCTTTCTCCTTGAGTTGCTCTCACACATGTGGACCATCTCCTGAAATGTCCTCACAGAGACACCCAAAAATGTGCTTTACTAATCCTCTAAGCATCTCTCAATTCTGTCGAGTTGACAATCAAGATTAACCATCACACTTATGTTTTATTCTTAAATATTTGAAATGTAGAAAGGCAAAAATGTTTATTTTTAATTTGTGTTTCTTTGGTCATTATGGGGGGTAAATTTTATTAAATAGAAAGTCATTTAAAAACATCTGACACATTTTAAAACAACATGTTCAGATCTCTTGCCAAAATACCTTTGGAATACTTTTGTCTTTTTCTTATCAACGTGTAAGTGCTGAGCTGGTAGAGTGGTTCAAGTGGTAGAGTACCTGCCTAGCAAGTGTGAGGTCCTGAGTTCAAACTCAAGTACCAATACCACAAGAAAAAAAAAGAAAAAAAACAGACTAAGGTATGATTCAAGTGGTAGAATGCCTGCTTTGTAAGCTCAAACCCCTGAGTTCAAACCCGAGTCCCACCAAAAAAAAAAAAAAAGAAAGTATAAGTGCTCACATTTAGCCACTATTCATGACATATCTGTACCATATGGTACAAGTCCCCACACACACGAATTTGTTCATTCTTTCTTAATTTTCTTTAAGACATTTTATTCCAACTCAGAAGTTTCTAAATCTTGGGAGCCAAATATATTTTATTTTCTTTCTTTGTTTTTAATACTTAGAAAATTTTCTTCCTATTTCATTATCTGCTAAATATATAGGTAAGTATACAGATATTTTACCAGTTATTTTATAATATTAAACTAAATCTATTTGAATACTAGTCATCCTAGGATGAATAATATTGAATAAATTGGTGTATCTATCATATAAGAAACTACTGTATAATTTTTCCCAAAACATATCAAATGAAATGAAAAGAATTATTAATTAGTATGTTATTTATTCCTCACTCTTTAAAATATATCCATTCATGATGTAATAGTGGGGTGGAAAAGTTTCTATCAACAGATACAGGAAAATAATTTAATTAAAATATACTATTTCGAATTGTAAAAATCCTTACTAAACTAAGCATAAAAGCAATCTTAATAAGTCATGTCTATAAAAGGCATATCACGAATATCACTTCGGATGGAAAAGCATGAAAGTACTTTCTTTAAATCAGAAAGAATAAAATGACTATGCTGCTTTTTATTTCTATTCATTTGTAGTAAATTCTGTCCAGTCTAATAAGATAAAATAAATTAATGAAAGAACAAAAATGATAGAAAAAAATAAATGTCATTATCCAAAAGTAATATGATTGCATAGTTTTAAGAGAATTTTCAAAAATTATGCAATATAATGTCAGAATTTAACAAATTAGATTGATATAAGATTAACAAATTAAAATCAATTGTATTTCAATACACCTGCAACAAACATTTGATAATAACTTAAAACTCACAATGACAACAAAACAATAGAATGAAATGCCTGCAAACAATAAAGAATCAAAGAGTAATAGCTAATTTTATATGTCAACTTGACTGTGCAACAGAGTGCCCAGATAGTTGGTTAAACATTATTTCTGGATGCATCTTTGAGTGTGATTCTGGATGAGAATAGCCTTTGAATCTGTAGACTGAGTGAAGCAGATCTCTCCCCAATGTGCATAGGCACCAATATATTGAGGCCTATATGGAACAACATGATAGAGGAAGAATTCTCTTTCTCTCCCACCCCCCACTTCCCTGACTACTTCAGCTGGGATATTAGTGTTCTCCTGCTCTCAGACTGTAACTAATTAATTACACCAGATCATCACCAACAATAGATCATGATTTCTCAGAATCCATAATCACATAAGCCTTTTTAAAATAACAACCCTGTGTGTGACAGAGTATGCATTTCATTTTTCTGTAGAATCCTAACTAAGACACAGGGAATATATTTTTTAAAAGAAATGCTGGCTTTTATGCAGAATATTCTTGAAATTTTCCTAAAAGTTGTTAGAAAAGGTAAATAAATGGAGTGATACACCATCTCACAGATTGGAAATTAACTGTAAATGTTCATTTCTCCCACAAATGGCTATTAATTTAATTTAAATTAATATTTTAAAAATCCCAAGAGGGGTTTTTAAATGGAACTTAATGATTTCTGAAATTTATATGTAACAACAAAGGGTCAAGAATAGCCAAGATACTTCAGAAGAATAAAAAAGGACAAACCTTCCCAAATAAGAATTAACATAATATTATAGTGTTTATAGCAGTGTGGCATTAGAGTATGGAAAGCCAATAAAAACAAATAAAAAAGAATCTATAGCCCATAAATGACCCATGCATATATGAAACATTGACATGCACAAAGATAGCACAGCAGATCACAAGAAAAGGAAGGACTATTTAG
Source organism: Castor canadensis (assembly GCF_047511655.1). Classification (NCBI taxonomy): domain Eukaryota; kingdom Metazoa; phylum Chordata; class Mammalia; order Rodentia; family Castoridae; genus Castor; species Castor canadensis. The sequence goes on along the minus strand of NC_133393.1, from coordinate 128,534,624 downwards.
TAACGGAGCTGGAAAAATTAGGTCCAGATGGGTACATAAAATGACATCAGATCCTAAGTCATAACAAAAAACAAAATCAAAGCTAGAGGGACAAAGATCCTAATCTTTGTAATAAATACTTACATTATGTACATGTATACCAGGATGATTGTGTATGGCTATTCATAGCTCCCTGGCAGACCTGTTCTTAGAATCAAAGGAAAAAAACTGGTAATAATCCAGCACCCATCAACCAGTGATGAGTAAATAAACTAAGCTCTTTGAACAGAATAGAAGACCCAGGCATAAATTCACTCAGCCATAGCTACCTGATTTTTGACAGAGGTGCCCAAAATATGCAGTAGAGAAATGACAGTCTCTTCAACAAATGTTGCTGGAAAACTGGATATCTGCACATAAAAGACTGAAACTAAATCCATGTTTTTAACCCACAAATATCAATTCAAAGTGGATCAAAGACCTTTAAATAAGACCTGAAACTTTAAAACTAGTTCAGGAAAGAGTAGGGAATACACTAGAACACATATGCATAGGCAGTAACTTCTTAAATTGAACTCCTCTGGCTCAGGAACTAAGAGAAAGGATTGACAAATGGACTACATGATATTAAAAAGCTTCTGCACAGCAAAGGAAATGGTCACTAGAATGAAGAGATAGCCATGGAATGGGAGAAAACTTTTGCCAGCTATAAATCTGACAAAGGATTAATGACCAGAATATACAGGGAGCTCAAAAAACTAAACTCCCAAAACGTCAATGACCCAATGAAGAAATGAGCAAATGAATTGAACAGAACTTTTTCAAAGGAAGAAGTCTAAATGACCAAAAGCACATGAAGAATGCTTAACATCCCTGGCCATAAATGAAATCAAAACCATGTTAAGACTCGACTTCATCCCTGCTAGAATGGCTACCATCAAGAACACAAACAACAACAAATACTGACAAGGATGATGGGCTGGTGGCAGAAGGAAGTAGAGAAGAGGTCAGGTACAGCTGAATCAATTCGGATTGTAATACACTTGTGCATGGAAGCAATGCTAGGAATCTCTCTGTATAGCTATCCTTATCTCAACTAGCAAAAACATTATGTCTTCCTTATTATTGCTTATGTCTTCTCTTCAACAAAATTGGAGAAAAGGACAGAACAGGTTCTGTCTGGAGGTGAGGCGGTTGTGGGGGAGAGGAAGGGGTTGGGAGACAGGGGGGAGAAATGACCCCCATATCACATATGAATAAATGAATAAAGAAAAAAAAAGGAACCCTAACACACTGTTAGTGGGAATGTATAACCAGTTAGTATAACCACTGTGGAAAACAGTATGGAGGCTCCTCAAAAAGCTAAAAATGGAACACCATATGATCCAGCAATACCTGTACTAGGTATATATCCAAAGAATGTAAGTCAGGATACAATAAAGATACTTTCACACTCATGTTTGTTGCAGCATTATTCACAATAGCCAAACTATAGAAACAGCCCAGATGCCCTACACATGAAGAATGGATCATGAAAAAATGTGCTATTTATATGCAATGGAATTTTATTCCTCCATAAAGATGAGTGAAATTTTGTTATTTTCAGGTAAATGGATGGAACAGGAAAGCATCACCTTAAGTGAAGTTAGGTTCAGAAAGACAAAGGTCACATGGTTTCTCTCACATGAAAGATAGATCTGATACAAATATTAAGCATTATCATATACACATATAAATATACAGAACATGTTTCCAAAAGTGGGACTATTAGGGAAGACTAAAGGAGGAAGAAAAGAGAAAAGAACAATAGTGAGTAACAATGAAATACATAACATCTCTGTGGGAACAAAACACAAGGAATCACGTTGAAACTGTTACAATACATGGTAGGGGGAAAAGGGAAAGGAAGTGAGGTGGAAGGATTAGACTGATTTAAGCACAATATATTTACAAGTAAAATACCAAGGCAAAATTCTCACTGAACAACAGACACTGAAGCAACAAAGGACAGGAATGTAAAATAAGTCATGTTAAGAGGAGGGACCTAGTGCAAGGGGGTAGGTAAATGAATAGGGTAAAGAAGGGTGAATGTGGTTGGTGTATTTTCTGTACATGTATAAATATGGAACATTGAAACATATTGAAGATTATTTTAGGAAAAGGAATGGGGTAGGAGGGAGAATAATGGAGGGGATGAGCCAAACCAGGGTATGATAAATGTACATATGGAAATGTCACAACAAACTCCCTGTATAACTATCATATACTAATAAAAATATTTTTTAAATAAATTAAATAGCAGTGACAGTAAATGTATTATAGCTATATATGGTATTAATAACTTAAAGTGAAAGGGCATGTACAGAGAATACATGGCATACCTGTATTATAAAGTTCACAAGCAAGCTAAAAATAAATGAAACAATGTTATGGCATGCATTTTACATATCAGATCAAAAATAACATAGATGAATGGCATAAAACATACCGTTGTAGTTACATGAGGGCAATGTAAAGACTGGGTAAAGCTTCTTTAGATAGAGTTAAGACTGTGTACTTTTCTTATCCTTTTCTCAGGTGGCAATTTCATGTTTTATTAAAATGAAAAAGGGTCATGTGCGGCATTACTGATGACAATATTTATGGTCTGGACCATTATATATTTACCATAATCTAAATTTGAGTATTTACTGAGACACTTCTCTATAATTTTCCACCTGTAGTAGTACCTACTCTTGTGTAAGGATTACTACTTTATCATGTGTTATAATATGGACTATGAGGTCAACCTTTATTGTCCTTATTCAGTAAAGGCAGTTCTTACTTTGCATAATAATGTGTTAACTATATCACATGCATATCAAGACTGTGTTCTCAGTTTGCATCCCATCAGTTACCACAAAACTGCAAAATGAGGACATGATATAGACAAGTTTCAGTTAACACCATATTGTGCAAGATGAGACTGCCCATTTTAAAACTTTCATTCATACAATCTACCAGACAAATTTAGAAATGTGTTAAGGAAAGAAAAAAATGGAATTTTTATTAAAATTACATATAACTCATAGGATAACTGGAGGATAAAAGTAGTTTTTATAATATTGCATTAAAACTATCACCTAAAATACAAATGTTTAGGAAGTTTACCAGTTATAAAATAAAAACACATAACAGAATTTGGAGACTATGTCAGATATAAAAGTCTATTAGACATATTGGAAATTAAACACATCAGGCCATGGAGGCCCTTTCAGCCCTTTCTATGCTCTTGGGCAGAGCTGTCTTCCAGCCTTATAACTCGATTAAGAAGTGCCTTAACTGCCTTGGAATGTTCTAGGGCACAGAAAAAAACTTCCAATAATAGATCTTATTTGTATGAGACAATGAACTCTAAGGGAAAATATCCAAGTAAAACAGAAGTCTGGTAGAGTTTGTAAGATAGAGCACCAGAGCCTGAATTTGAAAAGAACACTAATACGTTCAGGGAAAGTATGAGATTAGATCTTACCATCTCCTAAGAATGATGTAGAATAAAGGGAAAATCTACCAAAGCACAACACACATGCTGTAAGAAAACATATTAAAGGCTAGTCATATATAGCAAAACATTTTCTGATAACCAGAGGAAGAAAGCATAAACAACAGGACATATCTGTGGCAATATTGGCAAATTCCATGAGCAGCAGGCATTGGGCAGCACAGGCCATGGAGGAACAGAGGAAAGAACACTACAACAGTACTCCAGTACTTTAAGAAATAGCTCTGTTCATGTCTTGACACTACAATGACTCTCAGGAGATATAATTCAGAAAAGTTGCAAAAATGAAACAAAACTCTAGATTTTCTGTGAACCCAGAAAGTATTAACCAGAGAGTTGAGGTTTAAAGCATTTCTATAAAGTAGGAGTAGCCAGAGAACTTATTGATGACAAACAAAAACCCACACCATTATTGTGACAATATTATGTTGCATCAACAAAAGTGATTTATTCTCTTTCCTTTAACTCCATGACCCTTTAGTTGGTAATGCACTGCCTCAATGCAACTAAAAAAAAGGAGAAAAAGAAGCACGCTGTACTTTCTTGACTTTCAAATTTTAGAAGTCCATTTTCCCAGGATAAATAGAAAGGTCTTGGTTACACATGCCAGACAATGAATAGGCATGTATTGATAATTGATCAGACTCCTATCTCCTTTGTTCTTCAACCCTCAAATCAGTAAGGAACTCTCAGACAAAAAAGGAAGAAAGTAAATTAAAAAGGTAGAAAGCAATGAGTCTCTGTGAGGTGTCTTTTTCCTTCTAGGAACACTAAGCAGTTGAAACACTGAAACCTTTCCTCAGTCAGTACTAAGGCAATAATAACGAACTAAAGCAGAAACTGCTGGTGTCAGTGGTGAGGTAGACCAGTGGGTACAGCCTTGTGGAGTTGGATAGCACCCTTGAAAGGCAGAAGCTATGACTCGCTGTGACAGAAAGTCCACCAGGGTAGGAGTAGAATGGAAGATAAGGGACAGAGAAATAAAGCAGAGGTGATCTGTGTAGACTGAGGCATTATCATCATGACCCTATTACCACAGATTTTTGTAGAGAATAATTTTGGGTTTTCCTATCAAAAGCATATATCTATATCTATATGTAGATATAGATATAGATGGAGATATAGATATAGATATAGATAGATATAGATATATATGGAGAGAGAGAGAGAGATATACACTGATGCAACAATTTCACCTCTAGAACTTTTCCTAAGAAATTACTAAGGGAGAGTTCTGGTTCCAGAAATCCCATGGACCAAAAAAAAAAAAAATCTATATAACTGTTCTTGTTATAAACACCAAAAATGTTTTATGAACTATATTAGTAGTTTTAAATGCACAATAGTTTGTGTGAAATGAAGAAACACATATGTCATAAATGAATAAGGAATTGGAAGGTCTGAATAGATGAGGAGCATTGTGAACAGGGATGTTAGGGACTTCTTGTTTGTGAGATGTACCATCTTAGATGCAACATAAGGAGAAGGAATTCAGCAAGAACTCAGAATGCTTGAAGTAGTGCACACTTAGTGACAGAGCAAGCTGGAAAAATACTCTCCACACTATCACAGGAAAGAGGGAGAAAAAAGTTCATTTACACTGTAGATTCTAGAAGGAAAATGAAATATGGAGTATCTACAGTTTCACCTTGGTTTGAAGTTCACATTTTCATTAGCTATGTGTGAGCAATCAATTCAATAAATTAATGGAAATTTTAATAATTTTGTGTTTTCTGGCAAAACACAATGTAAGCCACAAGGTTTTCTGACAGTGCAGCAAAATCAAGCTCTCCCAAAATGTGACCTCCTTTTCTTAAAGGAAAAAAGTCTTTCATAAATGAGTTACAAGACACAACAAACATCTGATTTATAACTTCATGAACCTGTTATAATAACAAAATCATCTAAAAGAGAATATAAAATAGAGAATGAGCCACCTACAAAGCCAAAACAACTGCATGAAGGGTTAAGAGCCGACCAGCTGTGTATCACCATCCAGATTAGACAGATGGGATTGGAAACCAACCAGATGGACGAGATGCATTCAGTCCTGAAAGCTACCATACAGGCCAGCTCAGTACACAGGAGCAAATTCATTTGACCTCCTAGAAAACCTTTGGCTAAGTGGGTGGACAACATTGCCCAGTCTTAAACCTGTCCAAGGGTTTGGTGAAACAGAGACCATCTGAATGAAACTCAGTGTGGACACAGCAAGCTGGTGGGGATTTATATTCTTCACAGACACTGATGTACTTGAGTGCAGGGTGAGAGCTGGATGTTCCACACAACTGAAGGGTGTGGACAGTGAAAATGGGAGCAGAGTGCAACATGAATCTTAAGAGTGAGGGTGTCATTCACACATTCTGAGCTGCCACCTGCTGGCTGTGGCTGCAACCCCACTCACTAAACTTGTGGCCCCACCTAACCAGATCTCTCAGCATTTTCATAGGAAGTCTCCCCTCCCTACCTATGGAGGCCATGAGTCCCAAAACAACTCCCCCAACAAAGAGCTTTGTTAAAACAATTATCCTGAGTGTGCCAAACACACATTCCAAGCTGCCCCTGCCCCAGGCTCCTGCCTGCACCCTAAGCTAGGAATTTCCTCTTATTACTGGAACCCTCTTTACTAGAAAAACCAGTCTGGCAGGCAAAAACCTCCAGAGGTGCAGCCCTGCCCCCCTGTAGCTGTTCCCGGAACAGCCAGAGCAAGAAGGACTAACATGAACAAAATGCACTTCTCCTCGGTAAGAAATACAAACTTTTTCTTTCTTTTTTCATCTAATTTGTTTTTGTTTGGATGCTTCTTTTTACTTTTGGTTTCTTATTATGAGAATTTTTCTCCCTTCATTTGTTAATTTTTGTTGTTGTTGTTGTTTCTTATTTCCCAAACCATTCTCTATTTCTGTGTTACAACCATATAGTGGTTTCTTATGGTATCATCTCCTATACCTACCTCCCCTTTTTCCTATCTTCCTTCTCCCCTTCCTTCCCCATGTCCCTCCCTTATATTACTCAATTTCCAAACCTTATACATTTCAACAAGTGTAAAACCCCCAAGTTATCCCCCTAGGAATCAGAGTTTTGTTCCTATACAACCTTAGTGGAGAGACAGATAAGATTTCCAAGTATTTCAAATGGTTTATTGTTGAATTGCTACATTGTTACAGCAATAGGTTCTCCACATATTCAAAAGAGTAAAAGAGAAACAGCCCAACATTCATAAATTACAGTGTAGAAATTTAAATATCAAAAGTCAAGGCAACGTCTTCTCTCCAGAACCACACAAAAACTCATCAACTATATACAAAGATAATGAATTGGCTAAAATAGCTGATGGAAAATTCAAAAGCCTGCTGTTAAAAATGATCAGTGGATTGGATGCCTGTGAGTCACACCTGTAATCCTAGCTACTCAGGAGGCAGAGATCAGGAGGACAATGGTTCAAAGCCAACCTGGGCAAATAGTTCACAAGACCCTATCTTAAAAATATCCAACACAAAACAGGGCTAGTGAAGTGGCTCAAGTGATAAAGCACCTGCCTAGCAAGTTGAGGCCTTGAATTCAAACCACAGTACAAAAAAAAGAAAAACTCAAATACACATATAAATGAAGTTAGGAAATCAATTCAAGACTCAGACAAGAAATTCAGCAACATGGAAGAGAAATTCAGCAAGAAAATGAAAACTATGAAAAAAAAACAAGTAGAAATGTTAGAAATGAAAACATCAATAAATCAAATAAAAAACACAAGGAATAATATTATTAGAAGATAAGATCAAGCAGAAGAAAGAATACCAGAGATGAAAGACAAGATTAAGGAGATATTAAAAACAAATAATCACAAACAGAAAAATTAAATAACTAGGATTGCAACCCACAAGAACTCTGGGCATGATCAAAAGATCAAAACAAAGAATTCACAGAGTGGAAGAAGGATACAAACTAAAAGCAAAGGAGACCTATTTATTGAAATGATACCAAAAAATTTCTTAAGCCTATGTAATAATATAGACACCAATTAACAGGAGACTTTTCAAACTGCAATAGGCATAATGAGAAAAAAACCACTCCATGTCATATCATAATTAAAATATTTCAAAACTAGAAAACAAAGAAGTTATTGAAATGCGTGAAGACAGAAATGTCATTTTACCTACAAAGATAAACAAATAAGGATCACTTCATACCTCTCAGCACAAATCCAAAAGCTAGGAAAGCATGAAGCAATATAATTCAGAGAGAGAAGAACTGCCAATCAAGAATACTATACCCAGCAAATCTATTCTTCAATATCAATGGAGAAATAAGGACCTTCCATGATATGGGTAAATGGAAGCACTTTATGTCCACGAGGCATGTATTACAGAAGATAACTAAGGAGCTATTTCACACAGAAAAGAAAGAAAAATAATCACAAACATGAGAGACCAGGAAAGACTGAAACTCAAAATGGGAACTGATGAACCCCTGAAAGTTGTAAGTATGATCAACTCAGTAAACCAGCAAAACCTGAAATGAACAATGCCAAAAGTAAACATCAATCAACACTAAATTCAACCTGGAAAAAAAGCAATAGAAACATAGGAATCAGTAAATACTTATCAATCATAACCCTCAATAGACTTATCTATCCAATCAAAAGTCACAGATTGTCTGATTGGATCAAAAAGCAAGAGCCAACAATCTGTTGTCTACATGAAACACACCTCACAAACAAAGATACACACTAAAAGTGAAAGGTTGCAAAAATATATACCAGACATGTAGAAATAAAACCAGGAAGAAGTTGCTATTCTCATATCACACAAGGCAGACTTTAAGCAAGAATCAGTTGTAAGAGATCAAGAAGGTCCTACATACTAATAAAGGGAATAATCCAGCAAGAAGATACAGCAATTCTAAATATATATGTACCGAACATTGGTGTCCCCAGGTTAATTAAATAAACACTTTAGGAGCATAAAGGAACAGATAGGTACAAATACAATAATATTGGGAAGTCCCAGTGCCCCACCCTCATCAACAGACAGAACATCCAAACAAAAAATTAACAAAGGTATCTTAGAACTAAACAATACCATGGACAAAATGAACTTCACAGATATTTATAGAGTAGTCCATCCTATGACAGCAAATTACACATTTTTCTCAGTAGCCCACAGAGCCTTCTCTAAAATAGATCATATCCTAGGCCATAAGGCAAATCTTAACAAATACAAAAACAACAAAATAATCCCCTGTACCCTAACAGACCATAATGGATTAAAATTAGAAATCAACGGGAAGGAAAACTCCAAAAACCACTGAAACTCATGGAGATTTTACAACACACTCTTGAACACTCAATGAGTCATTGAAGAAATTAAGAAATTACCAAATTCAAATGAAAATGAAGGACAACTTACTGGAATCTGTGGGGAACAACAAAGGCAATCTTAAGAGGGAAGTTAATAGCTGTGAGCACCCATATCATTAAATTAGACAACTCTCAAATAAGTGATCTGATGATGTAGCTCAAACTCAGAAAAACAATAACAAGTCAGTCCCTAAAATAGTCTTTCCTAGATGGAAAGAAATTATAAAAATTGGGGCAGAAATTAATGAAATGGAGACCAAGAGAATGAGAGAACAAATCACTAAAACAAGAAGCTGGTTCTTTGAAAAGATAAACAATATTGAAAAACTTTTACTCAAACTAACCAGGACAATATCCTTCATAAACATAGATGCAAAAATCCTCAATAAAACACTTGAAAGTAAATCCGACAACACATTAAAAAAGGTCATACACCATGATCAAGTAGATTTCATTTCAGGAATGCAAAGATGATTCAACATATGGAGATCAACTGCTCTAGATATAAGAAAAAGTAATGACAAATTGGAATGAATCAAATTAAAAAGCTTCTTCAAAACAATGTGAACAGTACTAGCCTTCAGGATGGGAGAAAAATCTTTAACAAGGGATTAATAGCCAGAATATACAAGGAGCTCAAAAAACTAACTTTACAAAGAATCAACAGCCCAATGAATAGATGGACAAATGAACTGAGTAGATAATTCTCAAAAGAAGTACAAATGGCCAATAAAGACGAGTAAATACTCAATGTTCTTGACCATAAGGAAACGCAAGTCAAAACAACGTTGATATTTCACTTCAATCCAGTCAGAATGGCTATCATCAATGACACAAATATCAACAAATGCTAGTGAAGATGAGGGGGAAAGGAATGATCATCAGCTTTTGGGAGAATGTAAACTAGTGCAATCACTACAGAAAGCAGTGTGGAGTTTCCTCAAAAAACTAAAAGTGGACCAACACATGATCCAACCATATATGCAAAGGAATGTAAGTCAAGATTCAGTAGAGACACTTGCAAGCCCATGTTTACTGCAGCATTATTCATAATAACCAAGCTTTGGAAACAGTCCAGATGCCCTACAACTAATAAATGAATAAGAAAAGGTGGTGTGTGTACACAATGGCATATTATTTAGCCATAAAGAAGAATGGGAAACTATGTCAATTTCAGGTAAACAGACAGATCTAGAGATCATCATGTTAAGTGAGTTAAGCCAAGATCAGAAGGACAAAGGTCATATGTTTTCCCTCATGTGGAAGCTAGGCCTAAAAGATAAATGTATACAATAATACATATATGATCTTATATACATACACACACACACACATACATATATCTAGAGAGAGAGAGAGAGAGAGAGAGAGAAAGAGAGAGAAACAGAACATGATTGTTATAGGTCTGAGGGGACTGTGGAGAGGTAAAGAGGAACATGAGAGAAATGATAGAGAGTGAATGACATAAAATACTTTGCTTCTGTGTATGAAGATGGTATAATGAGATGCACTAAAAGCTGTGGAATAGAGGTGAAGAGCAATAGGGAAAAGTAAGTAATAGAGATTAGTTAATCTGATTAAATTACAATATGTGCATTGTGAAATACCATGGCAAAATCCTCTATGCCAATATATACTTAAAAAATGAAGTACAAGAAAGTAAAACAGTCTTTTCTGGAAGTGGGTATCAGTGGAGGATATTAGGTAAATGGAGAGGGTGAAGGAGGGTAAATATGGTCTATGTACTTTGTGTACATTGTGAAAACAGAACGATGAATACTGTTGAAATTGTTCTAAGAAGGGGGAAGGGGCACGAGGGAGAATTATGGAAGGGGTGAATCTAATTAAGATACATTGTAAGCACATATGCAAATGTCAAAATGAATACCCCTTGGATAACTAATATATGCTAAAAATGGTTTAAAAAGAAAAATGATAAATTTTGAGTTAATTAAACTTTAAAAGAAAAATTGAAACCTTAAGAGGAAGACATCATGAAAAAGTACATTTCAGAAAATAATATACTATAGTAGGACTGGAGTTTTAACTCAGATCTTCACACTTCCAAAGCAAATGCTCTACCACTTAAGCCACACCTTCAGTCCATCTTGCTCTGGTTATTTTGAGATGGAGTCTCAAGAACTATTTTCCTGGGCAGGCTTCAAATCACAATCCTCCTGATCTCAGCCTCCCAAGTAGCTAGTATTATGAGTCACTGCAACCCAACTAAAATATGTCTTTTTAAAATGAAGTCTCTAAAATATGCATATAGATGTGTATAGATAGATACATTATTAAGGAGAGGGAGTGAAAGAGAGAGTTAATATGCATTAAAGACAGAATAATTAAAATGGAGGAAAAGAGCTGAGGATCTCATATAGGATCTAGAGAAGAAATGAAGTTATAAAATATGATGTATATTTTAATAAAAAGAAAATACACAATAGGCCCAGAAGGAGGTAAAAGAGAGAATGAAAGAAAATAAATTATTAAAATGGACATGTGAGAATCATCTGGAATTTATAATTAGATATATCATGAAGAAGTAAGAAAACAGAAAAGAAAGAGAATGCAAAGTGAGAGCAAGACAGAGGGAACAAGAAAAAGAGGATGTTCAAGGGTGCAAGACAGGACAGATATATATGCAGCCACTCTTACAGGAATGCCCTCATAGTGCACTGGTAAACGGATTTATGACAGTCAAAAATATGAAAGAAATTGCAGGTTAATGCATTGAAATTATATACAAATAATGAAAGATGGCTCTCTCTCTCTCTCTCTCTCTCTCTCTCTCTCTCTCTATATATATATATATATATATATATATATATAAAGACCAAACAGAATAAAAATTATGACTAAATAAGAGTATTGGCAAAATATTTCACAACATAGTGCTAAAAATAATAATTCACAACCAAAAAATTCTGAACACATGAGTAACTAACAATATTGTCCCAATATCAAAGAAAAATATACAGAATAATGTAGCAAAAGCTATAAGAATGCTTGGAAGCAACCAATATTCTTATTAAGTTATTAATAGATTGTATATATTAAAAACAGTAACTCTAAAACCAAAGCAATTTAAAAATCAGCATACAGACTATACATAAATCCTGATCCCAACATTAGCAAATATAGATTCTTCTCAAGCACACATCAAACGTATTAAAGCTCAATAATATCTGACTATAGATGAAATATAAATGTTAATCAATATTCCTATACATGAGTTCTGAATAACATAATTATGTTAGAAATATATGTAAAAATTGTAAATTAAAAAACATTTGTAAACTATTTATAGATTAAGGACAGTGGTTCAGCATTATACTGATGTTCTAGTCAGAGAAAACAGGAAAGGCATCTAGTTTCCAAAGGAAAATACAAACTTCTTTTTATTTACAGGCAATGTAATTATCTACACAAAAGATCCAAAAGAATCTCAAAAAAACACTAAACCTAATAAGTCAGCTTAACAAGTTTGCAGGTGTAAGACGAATACGTAAATAGAAATTGCATTTCTATACTACCAAAAGTCAGGAGCTCACACATTTGAGATTACATTTTACAATAGCATTAAAATTATGAAATTCATAGGTATACATCGGATGAAAGATGTCCAATACCTGAACTCATAAAATCATATTGCTGAGAGAAACTGAAAACCAATGTAAGTGAAGAAATATACCATATTTATGGATTAGCAATCTCAATATCTAATGTCAGTGCTCCCCAAATTGACCTATAAATCAATTTGGCTTAGCTTTTAACAAAAATTAACAAGCTGATTCTAAAATTTATATGAAAAAGAAAATTAAAAAGACCTAAGATAGCTAAGACTACTTTAAAAAAGAAAAAAAAATGGAGAACATACACTATCTAAAAATTAGCACTAAGATACCTTGGAATGAAACTTTCTCAGAGCACTTATGGGAATAAAAATGGTAGATTCTCTGGAGAAAAGTTTGGCAATTTCCTGTATAAGTTAATGTACACTTACCATAAGACCAAACTATTGCACTCCTTGGTATGTACCCAAGAATAATAAATGCATCTGTCTACACAAGACATAGATATTCACAGCAGTTTTACTTATAATACCCTAAATGCTAAACCTGGAAACTCAAAAATCTAGCAGTCAAAGAATAGATAAAAGAGTAATGGTATTACATTTACTCTGCAATAAAAATAATCAAATACCGATGCTTACAACAACATGGATAAATCTCAAAATCATTATGCTAAGTTAAGGGACCAGACCAAAAAGGAACACATGCCATATGATTCTATTTATACAAAATAATAGAAAATGCAAACTGATTTAATGCCCTTGGTAGCAAGGAGATTAGTGGTTCCTTGAGTTTAGGCAGGGAAGAGAAGAGGTATGGAACAATTGAAAATTAAAAGAGGACCAAGGAAAGTTTTGAGGAGTAATACATGTTCATTATCTTGAAGGTACCAATGGTTTCGGTGGTGTGGACATGTATCAATACTTTAAAAGTATATACCTTAAAAATGTGCCATTGATAATTGATCAGTTTCATCTCAATAAATTTGCTAAAGAATAAAAATTGATTAATAATGACTAAAAATCATGATGTGACAAATCCAACTAAGATAGTATTCAGAGATTCATAATTTTAAAATTACAGAATAAATTGAGGGAGTGATTAAAGACCAATGAGGTAAGAATCTGCTGAACACGTTAAAAAAAAATAGATAACACATCCCTCCCCCCAAAAAGAATTCAAAGAAAATAGAAGGAAAAAATATAGGGTCAGATAATACCACATTTTGATAAAGTGAGAAGCAGGAATCGTGTCTTGCTTATTGGAAATGTTAGTGAGGTTAAGATTTCAGGGAAGAAACAGTTGACAAGAAGTTGCAGATAAGCATATCCTTATCATTTTTTCTATACTTACTCTGGAGAGCTTTTGCACTCTATGTGAGGTTGCATATGTACAGATATACTTGTGTGTGTACAAATAGCACAATAATGGGGAAATGCATTTGTCTTTAATTATGAATGGAAAATGGAAGGCCAATCATGAAACAGAATATTACATGGTACTTACAAATAATGGATGATTCTGAGAACAATAATTCTAGATAAAAGAAAATTCAAGGTGAAAAGGGACATTTACAGTGTGCCTCATGAATCACACTTGGTTTTTTTGTGGATGATTAAATATGTGGCCAATATTCGGGGACATAGAAGGGAATGGAACAGCCTATGTTGAGGACCAAAGGGCTCAGAGGATTCACAAAGTAGAGAGGGGAGACAACATTTGAATTTGTTAAAACTTTTTGTTTATCATTTGTAAATACATAATGTGAATCAATCATAACAAAATAGGTACCTAAAATTATAATTCTTTTGAGTATTGCTTTATGTTTTCAATGATTCAAAATTATACTTTAAATTTTAGCATATGTAAAAGTGCATAAATACATAACTTTTAAAATATTCATTTCAGTATTGACTTTTACATTAAAATAAACTAGAAACAACATAAAAGTCTAACCAGAGGAAAAATATTCAATAACTAGTTGAATAATTTAAATAGTAATGGCATGTGAATAAATGAAATAATATACATACATTAAAATGCTGTGGTTAAATATTATTTAATAATATAAAGAGATGTTAAGATGAAATAATAAAATAGATTGAGAGAAATGAATATTACATTATTCTCTGTTCATCACACACACAGGCACATATATGTGCATATATATGTATCATCACACACAACCACATACAGGTAAGTCCAGAAGGAAGTGGACCTAGTTTTCCCAGAACTGAGGGCTTTTTCAGGATGCAGAACTTTCAGTGTTAAGACCAGAAAAGTCCATGATAACAGAGAAGGTTGATCACTTTATTGGAAGCCTTCACATAAAGAACGGAGAGCCAAGTAAACTTTTGACTCAAACATATGGAAGAAAATATACTTGCATATTCTCTTCTTTGTGTGTGAAATTAGCTACAATCTCTGAAAGTTAAGAATACATAAAAGCTAGATTCTGGTGTTAATCTGATAAGAATAGATAGAGTTTCTGATTGAGTTAGTGTATGTCACTGAACGAATCAGAGAATACTAGAGATAGAGCGGACACATCTAATCTCAACTAGAGCTAAAACTCAAAGTGTTTAAAACAGAGGTTCTCAGCTTGGTGCTGGTGACTCACGCCTGTAATCCTAGCTACTTGGGAGGCTGAGAACAGGATTATAGTTTCAGGCCAGTCCCTGAGCAAAAAATTTTGTGAGACAGAAAAAACTGGGCGTTGCACACCTATCATTTCAGCTATTGTGAGAAGTGTAAACTTAGGAGGACTGGAGCCCAGGCTGCATAGGCAAGAAGTGACACTCATTCTTCAGACCAACCAGAAGGAAAAGGACTGGAGGTATGACTCAAAAGGTAGCATGCTTGACTCACAAGTACAAAGCTTCAAGTTCAAATCCCAGTATTTCCAAAAAAAAAGAAGAAAAGAAAAAACATACTGGTCTCAATGAGTGGCAATTTTGTCCTCAAGAAATATTTGGCTGTACCTGCAGATATTCTGACAGTCACAATTGAGAGTGGATGCTACTGGCATCAAATGGGTAAAGGCTAATGGTGCTTAAAAAATATTCTAGAATTCAGAAACAGTTCCCCAACAAAGAATTATCCAGTCCAAAACGTCAACAGTCTACTTTAACATAGTTCCACAGTGATAAAGCAACTACTCATTTCTATTGTCTCAACCTCCAGACTGTCAATGCACATTCTAAACCACTGACTTTGAAGAGCTTTTCTGAAAGCAAGCATGAAAAACACCATTCAGTTACTTCATTTCTGCCTGTATACACTTACATATACCACTTCCCATGTTCACTTCTTCAGGCTTTTGAGAATATTTGTATCATTCTCCAGGGTTAACCCATCCTAGACATATATTATCTTTAAAAACATAGACATACATCAAGCCAGAAAAAATAAAACCTCATCTAAAAAACAAATTGGTTGCAATTATAGCTTCATCTGGTCCCTTGGTATATATCTGTAACACTGATTTAGTACTTCTGATAAGTGTTTCCCCAAATGCATCTCTTTAGCAGTATTAGAAATAATGGCTACAATAAATAAAACTTTTCAGTTGCACTAACGATAGTTAGGGAGTATTTTCAATCAATTTAATTGCCAGGATATATTTTTGTGATGTCCAAACGTTTGATTGGTATATTTCTCTATGTGCTACAGAGTCATGCCATTAAACATGATTGTTTTCTGTTTTCCTTGCTTTTTCCTGAAGCTTCAGTTAATACAGAGAAGTAATTAAGCAGATGTTAGGAGATGCACACTGATACAGTTGGTGTATATATCCAATGCTGCAGAACTACTGCCCCATTGTGGATCTTTATCTATGCATAGTTATTTCTGTTTAGATTTTGTGAAAACAACATACTATAATATCTTGATTACCTTTCTCCTAAAGCAAGGAGCATCATAGTTTCCTCTTTAAAAACTAGAATAACTTGGGGGAGATGAAGAAAATGACCTTGAAATGTTTTTGTTCGTGCAATGCTCAGCTCATGCGTAAGTATGCTGAGGGATTTGAGGGAATAATCAAGGTGGCTGTTTCCTTCTTCCCTGACTATTGAGTGTTATTATCCAAACCAAGCACATTAAGGACGTTGTAGAGGAGATAGAAAAGGAAATGAGCCTTTAAAGAGGTTTCTTAAAGTATTGTTAACTTAGCAGTCTGTCTAACAAGGAGTCACTGGTTAGTATCAGTTATCCACCAAAATGTAAATTGAAAGGCATATATCCCATCATAGGCAACTGATTTTGCAAACAATTTTGCTTTTAAAAAACTAAATGTCACTTTACAAAGAAAAGGTTTTCATCCTTTCTCATAAATAAGATTGCTCTATCCAGATACTACATGATGTGAAAGCATTCTAAGGGTTACTGGAGAGTAGGGCAGAAATGCAAGTGTGTAGTGAGTAATAAAAATCTCTTGGCTTAAATAAAGAGAAAATATGAGAAAATAGCAAGTCATGAGTTTAGCAAAGTAAAACCCTTTAATCTTATCTAGATACTCAGAAATTGTTTGGTACAATGTCAAGTTAATCATTCTGTTTGCAGAAAGATGATGTTTTAAGCAGAAAAGAATTTTTCCCCTGTTAATAAAATGCAAGATAAGGGAACAATTTTTCTTTTGTGCTGCAGTGGAATGATTGGAATAAGGAAATGTGTGTACCTACTAAAAAAGAATGTAGCTTTTATTTTCTGAAAATAAACAAAGTTTGCCACTCGCTGACCTGATGTTTGTTTTTCTTGATGACTTAAGATTAAGTATAACTTGACCATGGCCTGAGATTCTGTCTGGCATTCACTCTTTTCTACTATTGTGGAATCTCATAAAGGAGGGAAAAACTACAGTGAGTGTTAAATCTGGTCTCACTTTGCAATTGGAGGATCATCAATTAAAAGCTGACTTCATAACCACTCATTACCTTCAGAAGGTAGGTACTTTTTACTGTTAAAAGCCATTTAAGAATGGTCACAACATCCATGTGAGCACAAAACAATTATTTGTAATAGTACAAGCTTTTCTACACAACAAAAATCTTACTAGTGTCAAGCAATTCATAAAACCACTGATGAATATATGTAGAATGAATGACTTATTATTATAAATTTACTGCTTGTATATACCTTGCAGGCTTCACAAATTTTTCAGAAATTGGTATTCACCTTCACAGTTTTTACTTTAGGCAAGATAAATATTAGAGCCATTACGGATGAAGAAACTTAGGGTTAAAACTGTTGCAAGTTTTGCATAAAGCAACAGAGTTACCCAATGATAGGACTAGTAATAAAATTAATGTATTTTTTTAACTAAAGGAAGCAATTCTATATGCAAAATGAAAACGCCATTATCTTTGGAGGAGGAAAATATCATTCAGACCTACTGAGACAGGCTAAAATTAGGAAAAGTTCAGGACTCACAGAAACTTAGTGTTACATTTCAGATTGACCATGCTCTGGTTCAGAGACTGCCTTCACATACTTGGGAACAGCCCATGGTCCCCCCACTCATGGATTATTAGATGGGAATCACTTGGTTCTGCCCTTCCCATAGATTAGCATAGGTTTTAAAAGCACCTGGAGAAAATAAGCATGTTCTCTGCTTCCAGATTCCACCTAAATCCCACCATTCTTTCTTTTGTATTTCCCTTCCATAACTTTTAACAAACTCTGTTTACACTCATGTGTTCTGTGATCGATTCTTCTCTGTGGGACACAAAGACTTTGGAGGTCTTCTGGTCACATATTCCACCAGGCCTACAACATATCTTGAAACCAGCCAGGAGAAATGGTGAATTCCCAGAGTCTATTTCTACTCACTTATCTCCTCTTCCCTCAGTTTCTCTGAAGCCATAGCCAAGGGAATGGGCTGAACTCTGCCCTTGGGAAATGCAGGGTCTCTGGGACCCAGCAGTGTTTGTCCATCCAACACACACTTCTTCTCACAGCTTGGGGTTCACAGAGACACTCAAGTGGAAGTTCCTGCATCCCAGTTTCCCTGATTCAGAGCAGGTCACCTTAAAACCACAATGCCCTTTTCCCTTCTCCCCCTGACCTTCTCCCTTCTCTCTCCTCTTTCCCTCACCCTGGGGCCCAGGAAGCCATGTGGCCCTAGGCCATGCTAGCCATGGAGGGCGCCAGCCATGGCAGCTGTCTGTCCTGGAAATTGGGCTGGTTCCTCTCCACGCATTCCCCACCATACCTTGTCCCATGCTATAGGCCTCTGGTGGGGTCCTGAGGGGCAGGTGAGGGGCACGCCCCACCCAACCCAACTGGCTTCAGGAGATGTTTCTGGAAAAATGGCCTTGAAAATTCTTGTCCCCAGCAGAAGATTCAATGAAAGTGACAGTAAAGTTTGTTGGGAAGGGAAGATGCTTCCAGCAGATTAAGGGCAGATTGTCTGTACAGTAAGAGAAATGGGGCCAGGTTTTAAGGTCAGATATTGATTAAGAAACTCTTAACTTTGGGTTCTTTTGGCCTCTGGGTGAGTTCCTGGATTTGGATCATTGTCTTGTTAAGAGAGACACTGAGTAAGCTTATAGTTCCTGCTTGAATTGATAGGGAATTTCTGTTTGAAATTCCTAAACTTTGCTCTCTCTAGCTCCTAGGTTTTGGTCTTTGTTTTGTTAAATTCACTTGTGAAAACCTTCCTGCTCCAGACATAGTTGATGCTTAGGGTGTGGATCACACTTGGGTAAAGAGTGAATTAAGCTTCAGGGTAGTGGCTAACTTTCAAGTATCCTGTCATAGACTCCAGGCCCTGGCTACCTGATCTTAAATAGAGATTAGTGGAATTGGGAAATTGAAATAAAATGATTTCTTCCTGCCTTCCTCTTGTGACCACCATTTATGCCTACCTGCTACCTTTCAGAGGGACTGGGGATGCATGACCACTGGAGCTTACAAGCACCAGACACAGGGGAGAGACACAAGACCCCACGTGCCTGCACCCCAAGTCTAGCCCCACCTGTCAACAGGGGCCCTGGAGCCCACTGCCACTGTCAGGAGCTACATGGCCTAGCAGGCAGAGGGAGAGGCACAGACAAAAAGTGGCACCAGCCCTGGGTACACCCCAGGATCCACCACCCACACAGCCCAGATCTGTGACTGCCACACCACCACAAGCACCCAGGGTAACTAAAGGTGTCAGTTCTGGAGGCCACAGCCCCAGACCTCAGGCTGTACTATTCTTTCCTGTGGCTGCCATGCATCCACACCCATCTTCCTCTTCCTTCTCTGTTCTGCTCCCGTGCCTGTCTACCCACCATGCCTCTGTTTGCCCTGGACACCTGGTCCCAGCGCTTGCTGATAGAACAATAATGTCTCCATTTTGTGAATCGGCCAAAATGGCAGCTTTGCCCTTAAAGAAATTCCCATGCTCTAAGACAGCCCCACCCCTACCAGAGACTACTGCGCTAACTTCCTTAACCTCCCCCTTCTATAAAAGCTATTGCTCGCCCAGACTCAGGGCTGCGTCATCTCTTCCCAGCCAGCCTGGCAGTTTGGGCCTGCCATTAAACTTTGCTCTATGGATGCGAGACTTTTCTCGTGAGTTTTCTTTGTGAGTGGAAGTTTTCCTAACATTTGGTGCTATGACTTGGATGGGGTTGAGTTCCCAGCACTGACCTTTCTCTCCTGGCCTCCCTTACCCCATCCTGTGCTCTCTCGCTTTCTCTCTCTCAATACCCATTTCCTTCCTTCAGGATCTGAGCTGCTTTACCAGGACCCCAGATCCTAGAAAACACCACTCTCTCACAAGCTCACAGGGACGTTCCTCCACCCCAGCGCACCTCCAACTGCCATCCACCACCGGCCAATCTTCCCTCAAGGTCCTCTCTCCCTCGGTGAGTCCTCTTCCCACGCTGAGCTGTGTTCTCTCTCTCATTTCCTTGAAAACCAAGTGCTAGGTTGCAGCTCGCTCTCCCCACTAAGGAGTGTGGATCCCCTCCACCCCATGGGCATTGTGTTCCACATTTTTCTCTCCCTCCTGAGAACCTGATATTTTGGGGATGCCCACCATATCTCTCCTCAGGTCAGGCCTTCACCATGGGAGTTGGGTGGTCCCAAATTCCTTCAGACTCCCCATTGGGATGTCTCTTGGCCAACCTTGGGCCCTGCCTAATGCCTGATCTTAAGCCATGAAAACTCATTTTTCTCTGTAATCAGGCCTGACCCAAATACCCATTAGACAATGCCTCCAAATGGCCACTTAATGGCATTTTTAATCCCAATTTTTTAAGGGATTCACACAATTTCTTTGAGTGTGCTGGTAAATGGAAGGAACTTTCATACATCCAATCCTTTCCCTATCTCTACATCAAACCCTCCCTCTGTACTTTGTTACCCTGTGCAGATTCTATTAGCCTGTAAACCAGTTCCTAAATCAACCAATTCCTCTCCCAAACCTCCTCCTTCCCCATGTAAACAGACTTCTTGCACTGTTTACCACACCTATCTCCTTCTATCTTCCTGAAGAACTTTCCCTGTCATGGAGTTAAGCCACTCCTTGCCAACTCCGGCCGCAAGGCAGTTCCAGCTCTGGGAGAGCTCATGCTCCCTTCCTGTGGGCTGAGACCAAGCCCGGGGTTTATTCAGGTACGCCTCATGCTACATTGGTGGAGTCCTGTTTGATTATGGCATCTGACAACTGCTTCTCTTCCCCCTCCCATATAATGCCCCTTTTTCCTGAGACAGTGACCAGAGAGTAGAGGTTTCGTTTTGCTGAAAATGTTCCAGTACCAGTCAATGGGAGCGACCTAGAAGCACAGTTGATCTCTAATCCCTCAGATGTGTCATGTCTCCAGGCTCTGCCTTCCCCTCCCTTACCTAAGATGTCAGGACACCTTTTTTGCTTCCTCCATGGTCTCACCATGTGTCCTTTGTCTCTGTCTGCCTTCCCTTCCCTGGGCTTACTGGAACCCTGCCTCCCATGAAAAACTTGTAACATGGTATCTTATGACTTAAGTTATTCCAACTAGTTTGCCAGGCTTCTCAGTCTAAAGTAACTTTTAGTCAGCTGCTTTATAAAAAGTGCTTACAAAAACTGTGGCTGCCATGCTCACACCCCCACAAGGGGAGGAGGAAAAGCAAATAGGCGCAGTAGTGCACAGGATGCCAGCTCCTGGACACAGCAAAAACACCTGCCATAGCTAAGAAAATCCATAGAGGGGACCCAGCACATCCTGGGCCACCGCAACTTCCCCTAGAATAAACACGTGCAGAGTACACAGGAAGTGGGGAGGGGAGACAGGCTGCAGGATCAGGCCTAGGCAGTCAGGCTCGCTTGTGTGTGGAGGACATTGGTGCCTTACACACACCCTGCTCCTAGCCCCACTTCACACCTCAGGGCATCAGAGCCAGCCCTTGTAAGTCAGTTGTTAGCTCAAGGTTATGGATCCAGAAATAACAAAATAGACATTACTGTGGTCTCTAAACTTCTCATTTAAAATTTTCTATACCTTGGGCCTCAACATAAATTTTTCCCTCCAAATATTAACACTAATTGTCCCATATGATACTGTTATTGACCTGAAATGCCCTCTGAATGCCCTTCTCTAACTTTACAAATGATTTAGTCCTTTATTTAAAAGGTAGACTTTATTAAAGAGCCTGCCTGCTATTAGCTTAAAGACAGGATCCTAGTGTTTTGTTCTTTGTAGATGGGACCTGCACCTTCCAGTCTTCTGGGTGGTAGATGTTGGAAGCTTTGTACTGAGGCCTGGGTATGCCTTGGGTGACCAAGAGAAGTGGCCTATACTGCAATTAGACCTTTTCTATAAAAGGAAAAAAAAATATATATATATATATATATATATTTGGGATAAAGACATAGCTCAATGAAAAAATGTCTGCCTAGCATGTGCAAAGCCCTGGGTTCAATTCCCTAGCAATGCTAAATCAAAAAAATAAAATGGTAAAGAAGATAAGTGACATTAATGTCACTCACTTCAGCCATCTCATAAAATGTAGTTTAACTTAGACCAGATCTGATCCCTCATTCTTCAAGTGAGGAAACTGAGTCCCAGAACTGTTCAGAGACCTGCTCTCCAGAGTGTCAGGTGTCAATGTAAAATAACAACTTTACTTTACAGCAACAACCTAAAAAAAAATCCTCTTACCTTTCTGCAACATATTAAGGAGGCTATCAGAAAGCATACCATGATGGACCCAGAGTGACAGGTGAGAGAGTTTCTCCTCAAAGATAAATTTCTAACAGTCAGCCCCAAATATTCATAAAAAACTCAAAGACTGTGGCTGAAGGAAAAAGTCATTCAGCCAAGTAATACAGCTAGTCATGTCTGTATGCTATGTCTGTACGTCTGGGACCTTACTAACAGGAGAGAAAAAGATAAGAGACATCATGGCCTCACTGCTACTCTCAGAGAGGGCCCCACCTGACTGGGGCCTGTATCCTGAACTTGCTACCATGGTGGGAAAGAGGGGCACTTCTGCAGAGAATGCTTAAGGGGGGACAGCCCGGGAAACAGCCCCACCCCCAACCAGGACCCTGCCCTCTCTGCAAGGATAACCACTGGAGGTCTAAGTGCCCCCGTCACCATATGGAAGGCAAGGTGCCACCTCCTATGGATTTATGGGTCCTGGCCTCCTGTCCATGCTCCACTTATTAATATTGATATCAAGGAGCCTCAGGTAGTCATAATAGTAGAGAAGTGAAAGGTCATTTTCCTCCTAGACAGTGGAGCCTGTGTCTCTGTTTTACCTTTTTCTCCTGGTCCCCAGTCATTTGGGGTAAATCTGGCAAGCCCCTAGAGCACTAGTTTACCTGGCCTCTGGCCTGCTCTTGGGGAGACTTCTTCTGTCACTCTTTCCTCATAGTACCTAAAACTCCAGTGTCCCTGCTGGGACAGAATTTACTATCTCAATTAAAAGCTCAAGTTCTCCTCCCCCCAGGCAGCTATCTCTGCTGCCCCCTCCTTCAGGAACAAAGAGATTCCACAGTGTGAATTGATGAGATGAGTGTAGGGTGGGCCAGGATGGCCCTCCCTATTCAAATAAAACTCAAAAATCCCTCACAGTTTCCACACCCAAAACAATATTCCCTCAAGCCTGAGGGATGGTGAGGTCTTATGCCTATTCCTTAAAACAACAAGGGCTACTAATTAGTTGCTCCAGCCCCTACAATAAATTTAAATTCTTATAAAAGTTAATTTTAAAATACAAGTTACAAAGTAAACAATTGGAAAAGATATAGATAGGTAGTGAATATATTTTTTGAGAAGTTAAAGGGAAAAGAAGTGCTTTTAGATGAGAAAGGATTTTGTAAAGCAGGGTTTGCCCTAAAGATTGTTTCAAATAGGAGGGATAAAGACAAACCATCAAAGGGTTTAGTATGTTATATAAAGGTCTAAGTAAGTTTTAAAAGTGTATAATAAAAAAGCTTTGGTATGTAATAAAGTTAAAGTTCAGTATAATCTAAGAGTTGCCTAAAAGATTTTTAGGGTCATGTCAAACTAAAATCAAATCCTTTATGTCTATAAAATAACAAGGTTATCTTAATATTGTTCTGCTCTGAGTAACATCTACAAAAAACCATTACAGAGAAAGATTTTATCAAAAAAATTATTTGTGTTTTCTGCTGATCTTGTCAAGCTTTAAGTACTACTAAATCAGAGTTCATTTACATATTTGCTTATGTGTCTTAAATGACTACCTTGTAACAGTGTTATGTTATACTTTAAATATGGTACATTTACAAAATTGAAAGTGTCAATTTATATAAAATAATAAGCTAAAGCTCTCTTTTATCCAAGAGTGTTACATTTAAATCCTGACAGTCCCTGCCTCCCGGAGTTCACACTCCCTGAATCATAAATGCATCAACTCAACCTTCTGTTTCCCAACCCCCATACCACAAGACAGCTTACAACTTTCCTGGCAGCTATAGGATTTTGCAGAATTTAGATCCCTAGGTATGCAGTTTCTGAGCAGCACCTTTTTATACTCCTCCTAATATTCCTATTTGGGTGTTAAATAATGTATGGCCACTCATTTCCCTTAGAAAACTTGCCTCCAACAGTCTCTGCTCCTCTGGCTGACTACCTGTCTTCTCAGGGAACTTCTCAGAGAGCATGCAAACCAGATCCTGCCCCACCCTATAACAATTTCTGTTAAAAAAAAAAAAAAAGACAAAAAGAAAAACAAAAAAAACCATGCCTAGCAAGTGTAAAGACAAGAGTTCAAATCCCACCTTAGTTTGTTTTGATTATTTGATCTCTTTATTAGGGTAATAGTTGGGTTGACATTCAGGATCAGCTATTTAGGAACCCTCATGCAGGGGTGTTTAAGTGCCTGGCCCTTTGGAGAACAGTAGGAAGTCAAGGTACCCTGCCACTTGTTCGCACCAAGACATTTGCTGAGGGCCTTTATGGCAAACCAGGTCAAAAGGACCTGTAACTGAGACTTCTTGATATAAGAGAGACACCTTGAAGATCTTGGAAAGATCTCACTCTCCTGCAAAGGGCAGTTTTCCTCCTTGCCTTTATCTCTCTCACTCCACCATAGAGCATGGGAATTCCATTCAGGAGCCCTCACACAGGGGTGGAGGGATGACCCTTAGGAGAATCTTAAAGGGTAGATTTCCCCCATTCTTTTTCCTTTTCTTTCTCCATTTCCACCAGCCAGCATAGGGGCAGTCAACATATTCACTTGGCTGTATCCTTAAATACTTGGAGTGCTTTGATCCTCATAATCTAAAAAAGATGAATAACTCATATGGGCAGTAACATCTGTCTCAGGGAGATGTCTTTTATTCCTATAACAAACTGTTATTTTGAGCATGTATGTTGCATGCAACATGCCTTTGTGTTCCATTTAAGAGACCCTTTGGAGAGACCATGTGGTCACAGGAAATGCTGCCACCATCATGAAACCACCATGCATCCAGCATCATTTTGCCACTCCCTTAGGATAGGAAATTCATGTGTGACATCATCTTGCCATCTTCTAGGAAAATTATAACTAACTTCTGTTTAAAATTCCCTAAATTAATATAGTTTTTTTAATACATTAATCTGTTAAATATTGAACAAAAATGGGGTATGTTAAAGATCTGTTACAAACCTCATAAAAATCTAGCTGGCTAACCTACTAAAAATAATTTAAGAGTGCACTCTGAATTAATGTGATTGTTTTGTGTGTTGTTGTGTTTTCTGTGTATGTCTTTGTCTTCTACTAATTGTGGCTACTTAATTTTTTAATTGTTTGAACTCATACATGTGTGCTTATATCTGACATTTTTTGGCATGCCAAGGTCAAAACATCTGTGTGTGTGTGTGTGTGTGTGTGTGTGTGTGTGTGTGTGTGTGTGTGTGTAGGTGTCTTTAGGATGGTTCTTAAGCTACTTTTATAAAGTTAATGTGTAAAATTATCTCAAAGTTATCTAAAGTTCTAATCCCATCCAGGCCTAACTATCTTCTGTTTTAGAACTAAATGAAAATATATGGGCAATACTCTGTTTCATTTTATCAGGAGTGTAATTTATAATTAGGTTTATTTAGCCAAGTGCTCTTAAAAAGATAGTTTACTTTTCTTCCTGCGTCTTTTAAGGTATAACGTTGCTAATTTTATTTAAAACACTGTTGTTTAAATTCAGGTTTTTACAAAGGTTGTTTCAATA
Organism: Castor canadensis; assembly: GCF_047511655.1. Lineage (NCBI taxonomy): Eukaryota > Metazoa > Chordata > Mammalia > Rodentia > Castoridae > Castor > Castor canadensis. Next base: position 128,508,531 of record NC_133393.1, on the reverse strand, counting down.
TACAAATTAAGGTCTTAAAGCTTATTAGTTTATATATGTGTGATTGGGTCAACTATAGTTTAAAGTTTACCTAGAGAGTTTTCTGAGGTCAAAATTTATTTATTTGCTATGTATTTAAAAATGGGTTTCTGTTTTATCAAAATAAATGTCAGGGACTTTTGGTCCTATACAAAAATTTAACAAAACCAAAGAAAATTTTACCCTCCAAATGGCATAATGAAGCCATCAGTATTTATTGGGGTCTACTAAAAGGTTACTGATCCCAAAATACTGGATTGGCTATGTCATTAACTCTCAATGTTTGAGCCTGTTATCCTTGGGCTCTGGGAGCTGCATGCAGGTCAACAACACCCTGCTGTGTCTCCCAAGCCATTCTGTTAGTTAACATCAGCATCCAAGCCTTGGCTCTCAGTCAATGGGTTTCCTAACTTTATGCTTATGGTCTTACCTCTTTTTTTTGTGTGTCTAATCACTTTAGACATTAATCTTATTGGTTTATTATTATCTTTTTTAGCAAATGTACTCATTCCCCCATTCTTCTGAATTTATAAGCTGACTACATGACCTGTTGTGAAAACTGACCACAGTAAATAGGTTTATGCTGAGCTTACTTTGGTGCAATTTGGATTTGATAGTTAATTCTGTACCTGTTACAAAAGTTCATATTAAGATGTTTCCCTTTTAACACTCCACAGATTGTCTTCCTTTATATTGTTATCTTTTCACTTTGCACATTGTAGTATCTGCCTCTTTGCCCTTGTGTATGACAATTCTGACAAATATAGGCAGGATGCAAAAATAGCTTATTGTTTACTATTTTTGCATCCTGCCTATATTTGTCTCTTATCAGATACATAAACACCATGGTATTTTTTTGGCAACACTCAGGAAACTAAATTTAAATTAAGTAAAATTTCTCTTAAATAGTTCTAATTTTGCTAGTGCCTTGTAAGTGTTTCTAAATATATAAATCATTTATAGAGTGAAAAGTGTATGCATGTAAACAGCTATAGTTCTGTTGTCTAAGGTATATTATCTAATGAGGTCTTTGACATTACTGCTGTTTATGACAAATCCTAAATATTCTGCCTTTTAGGCCTGGAGTCTGTTTGTCAGATAAACATTGGATAAACACTGGTTTATCTGACATTGGCTAGATAAACATTGTTTTATATCCATCATTAAAATGAGGGCTATTTGAAATTACTGACACTGCCTTCTCCTAACCATTGGAAAAATTCAGGGTTTTTTATTGGCAGTACTGTACTGACAACCACTAACTTAATACTTTACTTAACCAAAACTCAAGGTTTTAACTGTGATACTGCTACTGGATCATTTAAATGTTAGGAGTCTTTGTGTTCTTCAAGTACAATATAATTAGGTTTAATTAAGCCCAGCTGAAGACCCATTGTATAATAAATCTCTTTGTTCTTAATTTAGCCAGAAAGGTTGCATTGGCACTGACTTCTCATACGTTTGATGTGTTACTTCCCCTCCTCCATGGGACAAATCTAACTTTCTGGAGGAAGCTATGAGTTCTGGGAGAAGCTACTACGGGCTCCAGTGGATAAAACTGCCAAATTGGCACAATCTTCAGAGATACTATTCAGAGAAACAGTTTAAGAGGATGTGACCCCAAATGGTCAGCATCCCCCAACTTCTTAGAGGAACAAGTGGTGTTCAGTCACCCAAGACAGTTCAAAAGGACTATGCGAATGAGGGGACTTCTCCAGATCTAAATGGAATCAACTATATCAGAGCTTTAAAAGAAAACAAAGCCAAGAGATTTTAAAAAGGGGTTCTTATCATGTGCTATAATATTTAAGCCTTCTAGGTTTCTGGCAAAAGCAAACTCTTGTCTTTGGCAAAGGCCTTCTCTTTAAGTAAAGGCAATATAACTTTCAGTGATATCTAACTTCTACTTACAAACACTGTGAGTCTTCTTTCTGTACAGAACTGATTCCTATTGATGTTTACCCTCTAATTGGACTGGCACCTGCTCCCTGGTACACCTGGCCCCTAATGTAGATGTTACCTGAAACAATCAGTCCTTAACTGCCCACTACAGTGTCAGTTAAAACAGAGGGCCACCTAAGGGTTAAAAATAGCTAAAGGTATAAACACCTATAAGAAAAGTAACCATAAGTTTCTCTGTCACTTTTCAAAATGAAGTTAAATGTTTTTATCCTTTCTGCCACACCTGGCAGAGCCCCTTTTGATGCTGCTATCATTGTTTATGTTCAGGTTATGCCTTCTAAACCAAATTTATCTTTTCTAAGATAAAAACCTTTAGGACCTAAATCATGAGACACCAGGGCTATGATCTCTGCAGACAAACAAGATCTCCATGAGCAACCCAGATCTCCATGAAGAACCTTGACTATGCTGGGCAATAATTCAGACACCTTGTGTCCAAATGAGCCCCAAGGAAAAGAAGTAGGAGAGACAATTTCCCCTTGTAGGTAGGGTCTACTGCCTCTTGTCAGCTCAAAGTAGAATCAAACGAAAAGAAAACTTTAGCCCCTCAGCAACCCACAAAAGATTGTTTTTTGGAATCTTGTCTCTCAAGGGGAATTTGAGGCATGCTAAAATTAGGGAAAGCTCAGGACTCATAGAAACTTAATATTACATTTCAGGTTGACTACACTTTTGCACAGGGACCCTCACCTGGCCTGGAAACACCCATGCCCCTCCCCACTCACTGATTATTGGACTTGGTTCTGCCCTTCCCATAGGTTTGTGCAGGTTTTAAAAGTACCTGGAAAAGAAAAACATGCTCTCTCTGTCTCCAGATTCCCCCTGGGCCACCATGCTCTCTTTTATATGTCCTTCCCCTAACACTTAATAAGCTCCGTTTACACCCACATGCCTTGCAATGGATTCTTCCCAGGGCACAAAAAATTTTTCATCCACAATTAAAGAATATAATAAAAATTAAAAATCATAATAAAAAGAGGACCAATTTGTAAGATATAAAGAAAGCAATCAGCAATAGAATGAGACCAACAGATGGTTTGTTCTTAAAAATAACAATAAATATTCAATAAAATAGAGAAAAAGATTAAGAATTTTAGGAAAGAATTAAGTATTCCTTTACAAAGGCAATTCTGGAAATGTACCACACAGTAACTACTAGCATTTAAAATGAAATTAATTTAAATAATCTTACTAGACACATTTCAAGTAATCCATAACCAGATATGATGGTAGCTAGCATATTAAACAATTCAAATCATAATACATTTCCATCACCCCAGAAATTTCTATTAGGCAGCAGTATCCTAAAAACAAAAATTATAACAGAAATTAGGAAAACAATAAATAGGTTAAGTATCATACTACATACAGCAAAAGTATAAATTAGTAAACTTGAAAAGAAGTAACTAAAAAGTATTCAAATCTCTAATAATAGAGTGAAAACATCAACAGAACCTGATCCCAAAAAAAAACTAATTACTTGAGAAAATTACTTTAAAAAACTAAAATAAACAAACAAAAATGTTTTTAAGTCTTTTATTACTTTAAGTTGGTACAGGAAGTGGAGAAATAGCTAGGTGTGGTGGTCCATGCCTGTAATCTCAGCAGTAGGGGAATCTGAGGCAGGAGGATCATGAGTTTTGAGGCCAATTTGGGCTACATGGTGAGAAGATATCTCAAAAAAAAAAAAAGAAAAGAAAAGTTCAACTCAAGAAAATGTGCTAAGGTTAAGCACAGTAATAGTTTGTGGATGCGTGGAAGTTCTGCACTTACGAGCACACCAAGAGGATAGAGAACACCTCCATACCATAGTGTTCTCTTGGAATGCTGAGTTATGACTTTGAGAGATGTGGGCCTGAGTTCAAAACCCCCAGCTCCTGAAGAGTGCCAAAGCACTTCAGCCTAGTGAAAGAGACTGACTGCAAGAGAACTGACTTTATTTAGAACTGATTATTAAGAATGTCATGTTCCAGGTCATATATAAATAAGGATGTGTCTTTTCAAGAGTGGTCAGAGAGGAAACATTCAAGCTACTAATTGAACATGTTAAAAAAATCTGAACTGCTAGAACTGTGACAACAGCCTCCAAGCCGAACATATAAATTCAATGGTAAAAGATTAAAAAATCCAACTAACTGAAGTGACCAAAGTACATTTGACCAATTAAATGGCTTATGCTGACAAAGGGACAGTGATTGCTAAGAGACAAAAACTAGTGTGATAATTCTGAGTGAGGATATCAGAGTCTGCACACTATTACAGAGCGAAATAGACCTCACAGAATTAGTTCGGTTAACTCCTTAAATAAACAAATGACCAAGCAAAAACAATAGTATCACTGCTGTGATGATCAGTAATCAGTGAAACAATGAATACATCATATAAATGCCAATAATAACAGCAGTAGTAATAAGATGACACGAAACTGCTTCTCAGCAGGGACAAGTGTGAGATTTGACAAAGATTTCAGAAAACTATGTTCAAAGAACTAAAGCAAACTGTGCCTAAATAATTAATGAAGATATGATGAAAAGGTCTTATTAAATAAAATATACAAAGACAGGAATTATAGGAAAGCAAATAAAAAAATCTGGGTTAGAAAATTAAAACAAATAAAATCAAATTTTTAGTACAGGGCCAATAGAAGCTTTTATTTGGCAAAGAAAGTAGTCAGTACACTTGAATATAAAATAGTACACAGGGGCTGGCATAGTGGCCCAATCAGTAGAGTGCCTTCCTAACAAGTATGAAGCACTGCGTTCAAACCTCAGTACAGCAAACAGACAAAATATATATATGTATACATATCTGTATATATATAATATATACACATACATAGAGTATACAAATATGCTGTATATATTGTATATGTATATATATACAGTAGTATATGTGCATATATATGTATACAGTAGTATATATGTGTGTGTGTATATATACAGTATGCAATCTGAAGAGACAGAGAAAGATGAAGAAAGATCAGTATTAGAGAAATGTGGGATACCATTAACTAGGCCAACATATGCATAATGGGAGTTACAGATGAAGGGAAAATGAAAAAGGAGTAAAACAGTGTTTGAAGAAATGCTGACTGATAATACCCTAAACTTGATTTAAAAAAACCATTAATCTACATATCTAAATATAATAAATGAACTGACTTACACTCAATATACCATAGTCAAAACACTGAACGAAAAGAGAAAATTCTGAAAGCAGAAAAGTGACAAGTCACATACAAGGGAACATCAATTTAGTTAATAATTGACTTCTCATGAGGAACCAATAGACATCAGAAAGCAATGGGATGTCATACACAGTGTTACAACATTAAAAGATGCCAGCTAAGAATTTTAAGTTGAACAAAACTCTTGTTCAAAAATGAAAGTGAAATAGACATTTCAAGATAAGAGTAATATCTGAAGATGTGTTGCTAAGAGAACTGCCTTATAAGAAATATTAAAAGACATTGCACAGGAATTTTGAATCCACCTCCAAAATCAAAATCTAGGCAAGCATTAAAGATAAATAATTGCATATTCATTTGCCTTTTTATTTTAACTTATTTTAAATACTGTTGCAGGGACTTCTGGTTTTAACCCCAACATATAAAGAGCTTGAAATTTATGCCAACTGCTTTTATGAGAAAAAGTTGAACAAACTGAAGATCAAAGATTTTTCTTAGCTTCCAGAGAAATGAGTTCATGGTACAAACTACAAACTTTGAAGAGGCAGGAAAAATGAAAGTCAAGCAGAGAGCTGCTACATGGAACAAAGTGATTAGACCCCTAAGCTAACCAGCCTTGCAAGAAATGTTAGAAGTTCTTAAGAGAAAAGGAAATTCTATATGTCAGAGCACTGGAGAAAGAGTATATAAAGAATCTTAATTGCTTTGAAAGGTAAGTTTTATAAGTAATAATATTGAACAGGAATAATAATGCTGATAAATAAAATTAATGACAGAAATATCGTAAGTGGTGGCTGGAAGAAATTTCTATTTCTCAGTGTATTATGTTGTATAAGGTTTGGTTTTCATCCACAGTTCCCTCCTTAAGGCAGACCATTGAAACTAATCTTCATCTTCCTATGACCTACTTTGATAGTAGATGATAAAAATCCCTCTTCATTAATTTCAGAAAGCACATTTTAAAACAAGCAAAAATTTTAGGGTTAAATAAGAACATGATACAATCATAAAGGAAGCAATTATCTAAGAAGGTACAATAATTCTAGACATACAAAGAAAATTGAAAGTAAAAATAAAATCGGTAGGGTCACACATCCTAATTTCAAAACATCATAAAAATCTACAGTAATCAAGAAAATATGCACTGACATCAGAATAGATAAATTGGTCAATAGAGTAGAATTGACAGAAGTAAACACACACGTTTTTCGTTCAAATGATATTCTGTAACAGATCTAAGAAATTCAATGGTGGAAAAAAAAGAGTCATTTACATTGAATGCTGCTGGAACAAGAGGCTATTCACATACAAACAATGAAGTTGAACCAGTACTTCTCAGCATGTGCAAAAGGTAACAAAATTGATCATAGACATAAATGGAATGATTTTAGAGAAACAACTAAAACTCTCAGGGGAAAATACAGGAGTAAATCTTCATAATTTCAGATTAGGCAAGTTTTCTTAAATGACACCAAAAAACAAACGTTCTAAAAAAAAATAAGTAGGTTAATTTGACTTCATCAAAATTAAAAATTTCTGTGCTTCATAAGACATCATCAAGAAACTGTAAAGGAACTCTGAAGAATGATAGAAAGTATATGCAAATCACATCTCCGATAGAGACTTAAAGACTGCTTATAAATCAACAACAGAAAATGCAAAGTGCCCAATTGTAAAATAAGAAAAGTATTTGAGTAATTATTTCAACTACATAATGTATGTTTCCATTTATGATGTTCCAAATATGAGATGGCCAGAAAAAGTAAATGTAGAGAGATAGAAGTTGATTAGTAGCTGCCTCAGGCTGGGAGTGGGAAGGAATGGAGAAACACTATCAGTGGGTATGAAGCTTGTTTCATTTTCCAGCAATTAAAGTTTCCTCAATGTAAATTGTGGCAATGATTGCACATCTATAAATATACTAAAAATCATTGAACTCTATGCTTTAAGTTGGTGAATTTAATGATACGTTAATTAAATCTCAATAAAGGTATTTTTTAAATGATAGTATACAAGTTATCTCACAAAGAACACAAAAAGATACAGAAAAAATCTGTAAGAGTAGTATAATGATCATACTTAATTTTTATTTTCTTGTGTCCTCGTTTTTTATTCCTTTCTTAACCCAATAATTATTCAGAGAAATTTTTCTTTAAAAATGTTGCTACTAATTTGAAGTTTTAAACATTGAAAAAGTTTCTTCTATTTTTTATGACGTGAAGATATTATGGAACGCAGGTTTTTGACTATATGATGATTTTATGTTCTGTAGATGCTTGAAATGAAAACTCATTGTCTTCACAGTACTGAATATTGAATCAATATGTTAAATCACTGAATTACATTATTGAAATCTATTTTTAAAAATCCTTTGTTTACATGACATGGGAAGGCTGAGAAAGGTAGTCCTTATATGCAACCTAATTGGATTCTGTTGAAACTCTCTCACCTTTTCATTTACCTGATACTGTAGTTTTCTCTTGTTTCTTTTTAACTTAATTTATTAGAAGATTAATTTGGCCTAAAATAGTCAATTTTACTTGGGTTTTTCCAACTTTCCTAATTTCTTTTCTCAATGTTTCTTTTTTACTCTTTCTTTTCTTTCTCAAATTACTTCCACTCTGATTGAAATACCACTTTAATATTTCCTTTATTGAACATCTATTGATGTAATGTTAATCCCCCAAACCAAATGAATGTATTTCCCCCTTCATTCTTGAGAGACTGGATTAAAAATTAAACTGATAGTTATTTTATCATAGTGCTTTGTATCCAACAAATTCAGTTGTTCCTGTGAAGAATTCTGTTGACATATTAACTTTTATTCATTGGTAGATAATCTGTCTTTTCTATCTAGTTGTTATTAAAAGACTTTCTTAAAAGAAACATGGCATTTTTGCTAGTTTGAGATAAAGATAGCTATACAGGGAGATTCTTTGTCTTGTTTCCATACATCTATGTATTACAGTCCCAGTTGATTCATCTCTACCAGTCTCCTATTATCTTTCATGTTTTTTCTTCTACAAAATCGGGGAACAGGAGGGCAGAACAGGTTCTGCCTGGAGTCGAGGGGTTTGGCACTGGTGGGAGTGGGAACGTGGCTGGGAAAGGGGTAAAAAGATGAATATGGTGCAAATAATGTGTACACATGTATGTAAATGCAAAAATGACACCTATTGCAACTGTTCTAGGAATGGCAGGGAATGAAAGAGAGCAATGGAGGGGGTGAATTCAAGTATAATATATTGGATAAATTGTAAGAACCTTTATAAATGCTATAGTGTACCTCCACCCAGCACAACAATAATAAAAAATAAAATAAAATTTTATCATTAGGAAGGTAATAATTGTGTTAAATAAGTGTAAATGTATTTAAAAATTTATTGGCCTGATTTAAAACTTTAAAAGTTTTAGATATCTGTGAACCTCCATTTACATTCTTGTCCCATACCGTGCAAGTATTATGTTCATTATCTTTTTTAAGTTATAAAAATACTATTGCCTTATAAAAAAAAAACCAGACTTTCTTTATTTTCAGTTTTGCGAAATTACATTTCAGTGGACTTAGATGTGTGCTTCATTTATTTATATTACTTATTACAGCATGTTCTTTTAATGTTCATTCATTTACGTAGGTGGTTGTACACTACGGAAAAGAGAATTTTTAGGTGCTCCATGTCTATTGGCCCCAGGATGTAAGCTGCCAGTACTAATGAAGAACTGAAACACTATGAGGCCTCCACTGTTATACTGTAGCACAGACAGAGCATAGAAAATGGAGCCTGGCCAGAGTCTGGCTTACAGTGAACCCCGTGGTTCATTGACACAGCCAGTTCTCATTTTTTCAGTCCCCAAATGTACTTGAGAATAGATAAAATGAAGGATTAACTTCTACATTACGCCCTTGGTTTGTGGGTAAAACTAACAGGGGGAGGAGTCAAATAGCTCCCACTCTCGCCAAGATAGTATGATGATGTGTCCTGACCTTATCATATCCCTTACAAAAATTGAGTAGTTCCTGGAGAATGACTGTAAATCACATCCAGGTGAACTAAGTAGTAGCCCTGAACACAGTTTCCATGCCAGACATGGTACTTTTATTACAGCAGAATAATATGAGCTTAGATACATCATGTCATGGGCTGAATTGTGTCCCCTGTCAAATTTATATGTTGAAGTCCTAACTTCAGTAACTCAGAATGTGAATATATTTGGAGAAGGACATTTAACTAGGAAATTCAGATGAAATGAGGTCACATCAGTGAGTATTAATTCAATATGACTGGTGTCCTCATGTGAAGAGATTTGGATAAAGATTGTAAACAAAAGGGAAGACTATGTGAGGACACATCAAGAAGGTACCCATCTGCAGAGGCCTCAGAAGAAAATACACTTGTTTGTACTTTGATCTTTGATTTCTAGCCTCTAGAACTGTGAGAAACTGTATTTTTTGCTGTTTACTCCATGCAGTCTGCAGTCTTTGCTAGAGTAGCTTTAGCCAGTTAACCCACTGAATGAACCTTTTACATCAGTGGCAGCCATTCTTCATCCCAACTTAAAAAGTGGGCCATAATTTGCATCCAATTGTAATAGTCACTCATAATAACTCATAATTTTACTCCAGAGTTATATTGACTCTCCTAGTTCTTGTCATAACACCCTCTGGAGAGATGTGGACATTTTACATCTGTATCACCTTCACATTGCTACAGAAACTCATAATGACTGGGCAGTATATGCAAGTGGCAGTAGCACAATGAAGAATTTGGAAGGGCACACATACTCTACATAGTGTAGCATAAACCCTATGGAGATTCAGGAGCTTACAACTTAGTAAAATATTTAGAAGCATAGAGATCACATGTGTTTGAGGATATCTCCTCCTGAATAAAAGGCAAATTGTTCTATCTTATATCCTCTCTTGCTAAAAGGAAGCCTAATTCTTGATAGATCTCTTTGTGTTATGAAAACAACACATTATACACCTAGAAATTCTCCTCTGGCCCACAGTCTTAATGACAAAAACGACTGTCAATGGGACTTTGAGCACAAAAAAACTCTGCAGCAGGTCCAGGATGTGGTACAAGCAATCACATGCTTGGGCCATGCTATATGGAAGACTGTATGGTTTTATAGTTACCAGTGCTAAAATAAATAAATAAATAAATAAATAAATAAAAACTTAGCATAGACTTATCCCAGACCACAGAGGAAGACTTACATTGTAGACTGTGGGGTTGCAAAGCAAGGTCATTCTATTTGCAGTGAAGAATTGCATACCTTTTAAGACATAACATTTAGCATGCAACTGGGTCCTGGTGGAGAAAACCCTTGACAATAAAGTGACCATTCATCAACAACTGCCAGAACTAGCTGGTTTTTGTCTAGTCTACCAACTCATTAAGTTGAGAAAGCCAAGTAATAACCAGAATAAGGTTGAAATGGTATAATCAGAGAAAATCTGAGCAGCAAGTACCAGAGGACATGAGTTAAGTTTCATGAGCAGATAAACTTGGTCCTTATGTGACCCATTATGGTTGATGCCACCCTTCCCTCAGTTTACATGTATGACCATGTAGAAGTATGACTTGCTAAAAGAGGAAGATAAGTCAGCTCAGAGTGTGGCTGAGTACAATGGTGGCCTTGAAAGACAGTAGCACAAGAATAAGTTCCCAGGGGGCAAAGCTGTACATGCTGCTGCACGTATTTCTCTATATGTGGAAGAATTGGCCTGAGGTGAGACTATATACACACTGAAAGGCAGTAACCACTGATCTTGCAGATTGGCCAGTGTCCTGAAAGAAAAGTAAAAAACAATTAAAGACAAAAATATCTAGGAGAAAGGCAAGTAGCTGATAGACCAAGGAGGCTACACATACTGATGTTCATCAGAAAGCATTCACCATAGACGAGGCACTGAAAAATCAAACAAAAATAGCTTAGTAGCTTGATCAGTTGGCTTTAGAAACTTTGTCTTTTGCCAAAATGGACCACAGTGGCAGAGACAGGCAATGAATTAGCCCAAGACCATAGACTCCCATTTACCAAGGCCAATCTAATAATAGCTGTCTCTGAATATTAAACTTTCCACAATAGAGATCAATGCTGAGCCCCTGATAGATATTTACTAAGGAAGTAAACTAATTACATTGGGTAATTTCTGTATTGAAAGGACCAGTGACTTATTCTGAGGATAAGTAACTGATTCCACAGAAATGAAACCTGATCTGAATACAAGACCTTCTCACAGCAAAGGATACATGAGTGAGGTCATGACATTGAGATAAATTGTCAGCATTCCATCTATACCACACAGAAGTTACCATTCTGATGAAGCATTAGAACAGAGTATGAAGGAACAATGAAAGTGACACTCAGGCCATACTCTGCAAAGACAGAATACTAACTTCTGGAAATATGCACACTGAATCAGAGACTTTGATGTGATGCTATTCCCTAACGGAAGCCAATAACTTAGGTATCAAAAATGGGAAAAATAGGATGATGCCATTTACCATCATTTCCAATGACATACCAAGGAACTTTGTACTACTACCTCTGCAGGACTGAAGTTCTTGGTCCCATAGGGAGCCTGCTGTTGAGGAGATAAAGTAAAAATCCCATTGGAACTATAAGCTATGGCTGCTACCTGAGCATCTAGGACTCATTTTGCACAGAGTTCAGCAGGAAAGAATAAGTGTCATCCTATCGGTAAATTGACCCTAATTTGAAGGACAAGAAAGGGTTTGAAGACAGACATATGGAGCTCTGTTGGCCATCTCTTGGTACTCTCTTAATTACTCGAGACTGCTACTACATAAATAGAGTAGTCCTCCCTTAACTGTGGTTTTGCTTTCCATGGTTGCAATTACCTACAGTCAAATATGGTTGAAATATTAAACGACAAATTTCAGAAATAAACAGTTCATAAGTTTTAAATTGTGCACCATTGTGACTAGCATGATAAGTTCTTGTTTCATCCACAATGAGAATCATCCTTTTGTACCATGTGTCCAGGCTGTGTGCAGTATCCAATCATTAATCACTTAGTAGCTCACTTGGTTAGCAGACTGACTGTTACAATACCACTGTGTTTGGGTTCAAATAACCCTTGTTTTGCCATAATGGACCCAAAGTGCAAGAGTAGTGAAGCTGTAATTTGGATATGACAAAGAAAACCCAAAAAGTGCTCCTTTTATGAGCAAAGGTGAAATTTTATCATAAGTATTTCACTATTAAATAAAAAAAAAAACCAAAGGTTTCTTACTCTGTACAGTTCCCAGCATACACTGGGATCTTGGAACATAACCCTTACAGATAAGGGGGAACATCCTCCAGTGAATAGTATGGTTAACAGGAATTTAAATATCTCAAAAAGAGGATTTGAGCCACACTCTCTAGTATGCCTCCAAGATTAGCAGATACGACACCTGACGGCAAAAGAATAAGAAGTGAAGGTGAGAGATAAGTTTCAGTTGTAATCTTGAATACAGCTGTAACACTGAGGTTGTGGTTCACCCCACTCTTCTAATTTCTTCCCAAGGAAGAGAAGCCTTCTGGAACCCTTAAGGAGAAGCTCCCCAAATGAGTATGAAGAATTGTGTTGGTATGGTAGAGGAGATAGTCTAGAGCAGTCATTGAATTGCACCACTCAGATCTTTCAAAACAGAATTTACTGAACCTCAGTTTGGAAGACGGCTTCCAGTTTTAGCCAAGTCAGGCTCTGCCTCAGCTTTTGGACTGAGGATATAAATTTCGTGAGCAACTGTTAGCCATGACCAAGCAGGGAAGAAATACAAGGCCTGGCCATTTCTGCCCAACACAGGACTCTACTAAGGAAAAAAAAAAAAATGTTTGCTCCAAAGCTCCCCATCAGTTTAGCTGTGATTTATTCCAATTTTGTCATGGTCTGAGGTTCCTTCTGTTCTCTTTGTCTTCTTTCCCACTTTCTTTTCATAGGAGTCAGAACTGAAGCTTTTTCACTCAATTTTCGTTGTCTATATCATTTTGTCTTTCACCAAAGACAGAAATGAATTGTTTTCGTCTTAATTTCAGTATCCTGTTATCTAGGAATCCTTCAAGATAACAGAAATGTATTAACCCCAGGAGATGCTACAGATATTTTTTATTAGAGTTTATTCAACATCAAGGTAAATTTCAGCAATGAAGGTTTTCTTTTTGCAGTATCTAGTCTATCCTAAGACCAAAGCGGAAATCTATTAACTTTACACTTTTCTTGCATTTTTTGTCCTCCATTTTACTAATAGGTACTCCATTTCTTCATTTATTTATTTTCTCCTTCCTTTCTTAATGTGCTCTATTTTGTCTTCTTTTATTGTCATTTGCTATTTTGTCACTTAGATCTTGTGTTTTTACTTTAAGGTTTTGTGGGTAAGGGCATTACTACAATAACTAGCTTTCATTCATAGTGATACAGCTGGTAGCCAATTGTATCTGCTTGGTATCTTTATTTTTATGGGGATTTTCCTTTCCTTCATCCTCTCTAAAGTACAGTTGTATGGACCCTATTTCTCTTCTTCTTCCTCCTCTCTTTCTTCTCCTTTTTTTCTTCTTCTTCTGCCTCCTCCTCCTCCTCCTTCTTCTTCTTCCTCTTCTTTGAGTGATAAATTAGAGAAAGGTTTAGCCATGTCCCAAGTTAGAAAGAACTTTTCCTGATTTGTGTCAAGTTCCTTATAGCACAAGTTTATGTGAGTGAATGACTTGATTTCTTCTCAGACAAGTGGTTGACAGCTAAAGTACTATTCATCTCTGTATTTCACTGCCGCCATTTGTTTCTTGAACATAGGTGTGTCTTGTACTTCTCCATTTGGCAGCTTTCACTTCCTTCTGGAACTGCCACTAAGTAGAGGGGAGGGGAGCTCCAGCCAGTGGACACTCCCTGCGTCCATTGTTCAAAATTAATAGTTGATTTTCCTTTCTAGAAGTGCTATCTGTGCTATAATGTTTGGCAAGCTTTCCCTGGAATCTGTACCTCTCTTAAATTGCTGTGGTATTTGGAAACCCCTCTTCTCAGTACTGCTATGATATTTTAATTTTATCAAAGATAGAGAACACATTTCTCCTTTACTTTCTCCATATTGTTTCCCTAGAAGAGAAAGAAGTAGAGCTGTTTGTGTACTGCACTGTTGTACAATAATTTTTTTCTATGCATATTTTGCACAATGAATTTGGTATAAGAAACTATTAAATAATTAATTTTTCACTCTTAACCATACATAGCTAATTCTACGCATTGAATTAATGACATTTATTACATTAGGAAGCAGGAAAATACCACCTAAAATATTTGGAAAGAACTGATCAGCTTCATCAATGAAATCAGGTTGTGCAAAGGTTTTGTTTATAGTTATATTTTGTTGTGTTACAAAATAAACTATTAAATAATAAAAAAAATCTTCCTTAAGCTATGGCAAAAAAAATGTTGAGCCTTTACTACAGTTTTCTCTGTTTATAGAGGATAGCATATAAAACATAAGAGACAACCCTTCACTGTAAAACAGATCCTTAAAATGAGAAGAAATAGGTAGGAAAAAAGGGGTATAGAACCATAAATTGTAGGTATCCAGGTTCTTCACCTTCTCATTAGAATATGAAGGAAAGTTGCAAAAACTTTGTGCTCTTTTTGTGTCTGCCATTCTTACTTTTTAGGATACACCTCAGGAAAATTGCAAGTTCTTTGGAAAACTCTTTGGTTAATATGTCACTTAACAGTAAGGAGCTATCCTGACTACTAAATAATAATGCCTGAGATGTCTAACATTTACGTTTGAGATAGGACCTTCTAGTTCTACATTGTCCATGTAGTTAAAAAGAAGAATTCAGAAGCTTCTATATAGCACAAAATAATTGAGCAAGTAGTTCACAAGTAGAAATATGGGCTTGGAAAAGTCTATGGTGTATTGATCTTGAGCCCAGACACCATGGCAAATCAGAAAATGTATGGGAATGTTTACCATTAAAATGACTCAAAATTAACCTAATGCTCAGAGATCACAAATGCAAGTATGCAGACAAATGGATTAACAGAAATCTGCCAGACTGCAGCTGAGATCAGTAGAAGATGACAGAATAGCAGGTGGATGAAAGTCCCATCACTCTGAGACTAAGGCATACTTATCCTCTCTAGATTCAGGCACCACTTGAGGAAGGACATTGGAAATGGAGACTGACAGCTGAAGGGAAAGAAAAGTTTTAATGAGAAATGGGAATGCTGAAGTGAATTAAAGAAGCTCTTTTAAATCTTAACAAACTGAATTACATCCAATTGGCAGGTTTGACAGTCCCAGGAACAATGATACCAGTTGTAGAAAAATTATTTGGTTTGTTTTTGTCTACACTGCTATACAAAATTGAAATTGCATTTTATTTAAAATAAACTTTTACCCTGTTTTCTTAAGGTTATAAGAATGATTTTCCATTTTATAAAGCTATTTGTAAGTGTCTATTTTAATAACTGAAGAATTTTGTTTCCTATGTGCCATGTACTTTTATGTTTGGCAACTTTCCTTCAGGAGCTGCAACTAAGTCCAGAAGAATTCCTGCCAAGGGACAACACCCTGTTTCCATTGTTCAAAACTGAATAGTTGATTTTCCCTTCTAGGAGGTATTATCTGCTTTGTACAACAATGTTCTGTCCCTCTGTTCAATTTCTATGGTATTTAGAAACTCATAGCCCAAGGTTTTATAGTTTAAAATAATTCCACTAATGCTAGATATTTGAATTTTCCTTTTTTATTATAAAAATAACCACATAATAAACAGGAAATCTCTTGATGTCCTGGAATTGAGCTTAATATCAAAATGGGGATGAGATAAGTTACTGATTACTTTATATTGGAAAGAAAACCCCTGATGTACATCACAAATGGAAGTAGATATATTCCTCAAAGCCTAAAAGAGGTATATGATGTTTAATTTTGTGTCAACTAAATGGCACTCTAGGATGCCCAGATATTTGGTCAAATGTTATTCTAGGTGTGTCGGTGAGGGTATTTGGGTAAGATTGAAAAATTGATAGACCGACCTAGATCGATGGTCTTCCTTAATGTCAATAAGCCTCATACAAGAACTTGAAGGCCTAAATAGAATGAAGAGGTGGAGCCTCCCCAGAAATGGGGGATTTCTTCTCCCCATCAAAAGCTGAGTGCTTTTGAGCTAGAGAGTTAGATTTCCCAGCCTTTGGACTCAAATTCAAACATGCTCAGGCTTTTCTGGGTCTTGAGTTTGCTAGTTTTTTGATTAGGACTACAACACCAGCTATCCAGGGTCTCTAGCTTGCTGACTACAGATCTGGGAATTTATCACCCTCTATAATCTATAATCTCTATAATCATGTAAGTCAATTCCCTCTGTGTGTGCATGTGTGTATATATATATATATATGTATATGTATATATGTATATAGGTATATACATGTATGTATATGTATATATCCTGTTTATTTAGAACCCTTTCTAATACATGGTATTAGAGCTTTTGTTACTTAAGCCTCACACTCACACATATAACCCCTCAAATAACAAGTACTATAAGGGAATAAAGCTGCAGGCAAAAGACAGAGGTCTTGCTTGCCGTGTGGTGTTTGAGGAAAGAGTTGCCGTTCTCTTCTTCATAGAATATTTGGGAGGAAGGCCTTCCTCTACATACTAAGCTAAATAAGATAGCACTTACAAGATGATAAGAGAGACAGTGGGGCTGAAGGAAGGGAGAGCAAGAAATCCTTCCTAAGGCCCGGTGCTGCACTGCAGCCTCTGTAGGCCTCCTCCATGACTCTAGTGGGGTAGGCTCCCCGTGGCAAGGCAGCCATGAGAACAGTTGACATGTAGTCCTTATTGTTTTGTGAGGTTTGGCAGCAGAAAAAGAAATGATCTAGAGATTTTTGAAGAGAGAAAACTATTAGAGAAGCTATGCCAGCAGGACTTTGATGGACTTTGGTGAAGACTACTCCTTAGCCTTCAAAGACTGTAGAAGATGACCCAGGGCAGTTTGTTCATCTAACGGGAGGAGCAGAATGGTTGCAAAAAGGGGAAAAAGAAGAGTTACTTTGGTAGTCTGTAGACATATAAGAAATATTCCCATTTGGACAGCTGAAGGGAAGTTAAGTTGCCATTTTCTGAGGGAGTCCACATCCATAGTTAGTATAAGATAAAACTGAACACTGTCCCCAAGAAAATTGTGCTCGCCACCAATTCATAGCCCAACCCACAGCAGTGGGTACAGGAGCAAACAGAATCAGATCAGATCAAATCTGAGCAACATCAAGGAGGTCTTCTCACAAGTGGGACACAGGCCATTTACATAATATAGTTTGTCTTATCTTAGTTTCCCCACCCTGCTCCAAGCACCACAGAGACTAAAATTTGGAGAGGGAATGGGCCTTGAGCTGCATCTGACTACCTCTGCCTCACTTCCAGACTCCATGATTAACAAATCTAGTTGAGCTGAATTCAACATGTGGTATGTGTGTGGAGGAGGAGATGTTGACTCAGATTTTTAAAATTGAAGTCTCAATCTATACAGCACATATTACATTTTAGTAACGCAGAGCATTTAGAAGTTCATGAATTCTGCTTAAAATCATGTTAAGGGATGATGAAAGGGCATTTTACATTGCCAGTTTAAATCAGTGAAAATCACTGACGAAAAGAAAACAAGAATTTCAGGATACAGACAATATATCCAAAAGGCTTAAACTCCTGAGTGAACCAAGTACACAGATGAACTGAAATTAAGAGTTCAGTGCCTTATAATTTTAAATCCTCCTTCCCCCTGCACTTTCTATTGTTTCTTCAGAATAGAATCCTAGAAGTAAAATTACATTTTTGGTTATGAGAAACAGACGCATTTTTAACTAGCTTATATTAAATATGAGGGGATGTCATTATGATCTAATCAGAAATGTGTCATAAAATCAAAGGACAAGGAAGCAGCTGGGCTTCAGGCATTGATGGTATTTAAGAACAAGAATACAAACTTTTAAATAAATTTTTCTTTCTACACATCAGTTTTATTGCTTGACGAAGTATTTACTTCTTCCTTATTCTCATCTGAGTTTCTATATTAGAATCTTTAAATAATGGTGAATAAATCTTATATGAAAAGATCTTAATTGAGAAAAATTTTTTTCTAAATACCTAACCAATTGTCCCAGGTAAATTTATATACTAAATTTTATAGGGAAAATTTTGATGACACTTTCACTAGAACTAAGTTAAATATGAACATTAGTTCATGTTCCTCATCTGGAGTAAGTTATATCTACATTTATGTATTTTTTTAATGTTTATGAATATTTTGTTGATTTACTGGGTTTGGTTTGCTTTTTATAAGTCACATATGCTTTTTTAAGATAATAGTTATAAGATATCACTTCTCACTTATTTTTTAATGTACTTTTTGCTAGTATATAGGAACTATATCAATTCATTGCATATTTTTATATACATGATCAGTTACATAACTCTCTACTGCTAGCAGTTTCATAAGTGATTGTTTTAGGCTCTTCAGTTGGTTCTTGTATTTTATGTAAGATCACTTCCTGTTTTACACTAGACTTGTCCTGTCTCCTTTATGTCACTGGGCGACTGGATCAATGCATTTGCTTTTGCCTGCTTTAATGATATGTTCCATTTTCAGCTTACCATCATGATGCTTTCTTCTACATGGGCTTTAAGAATGAAGTATGCATTGGAACAAAGCAAACAATCTCATAAATGTGCATTATTTATGGTATATTGCTTAACAATATCTGCGCTCACAAAATCAATTAAAGATTACATATTATAGTAGTTTCCAAACAGTGACCTGAAATTATAAACTATAATTTGTGGTACCAGCACAAGTGACTAAATGCACAAACAGCCTGTAGCTCTGGTGAACTATTCTATTGTCTCCAACAGACCATTTATTGCTCACAGATCAACACTGAATGTACTGTGACTCTCTTCAAGAGATAGCCCAGCCAGGTGCTCTGGGAAGCTGCTGCCTTCTGGAGAGATCATGTCAATGTCTTCTTAATTGGATTTTCATAAATGAGGTAGGTGCTCTAGGACTCCTTTACCCTTTTAAGAGAAATATGGTTCTCATGAATTCATAATTATAGAATAATATTCCTAGCTAAATATTCCTTCTAGTGGAACATCTGACTGGAGAGGAATGATCATTTGTAGAAAGAATGCAAGTTTCGTATCATTTCCTATCGTGATTTCTTGGAATCAGACATGGGGTTCTGGCCTATTTAGGTTAGAAGAATCAAAATCCCAGTCCTTTAGTGGTGGCTATCCCCAGGTCTCTTACTGTGAACTGAGTCCCACACAGGCTTGCTGTCAGTGCCTCTTCCTTTGTTCCTGCCTTTTATCTCAGTGCCACTGACCTGATCCCGAATGAGCTGAGATAAAATAACCATATCTATAGATATTCACAGTGGTCCGGAGTGGGAGGCTTAACATCACAGTAACTCAGAAAAAGATAAAGTGGAGCTAGCAAGCAGCAGAGCACACAAGCTGCAGCATTAATTGGAGTTGCTATGTTGAACAACAAAGGAAACAGGTTGACTCATTTGGTTTCCATTGTACTAGAGTGATGAGGTTATTTTAGTATATGCCCTAGCTATTCTTTCTAGAGCACCAAATAGAAATAGATTGGCCAAAGCCCTACTGAATACATTTGGTACATAATATAGTTTGCCGTGAAATCAAATTTATAGTTGCCTAAAATAGATTCTCCGACTGAGCAGAAGTCATATAAGGAGCAGACAGAATGATAAGGTTGTTTCTTGCCATTCATTCAAAAGCATGTAAGTTGCTAAAGATACACTTTTCAATTGTTATCTGTCCTACTGAGACCATTGCAAGAGTTCAGTTTCTTCTCAATTACTCTGAAATGATGCACTTTTCTCTGATGGTGTTTAAAATCCCTATTATCTCTAAATGTGTTCCCCTGCAATATTCAAAGGTGTCAAGTAAAACACCAGGAAACTCAAAAAGTTGTTTCCTTCTTTTCCTTTCTTGTATCTCCACCCACCCCTTTTCCTTCTTTTCATGCAAATTCATACGTATAGTTTAGCTTTATTTATCTGTTGGGATGCTTGTCACCTGGGAAGATTTTGCTTCCCAGGTGACATTTGGCAATAGTTGAAACTTTTTTGGTAATCACAACTGTGCAGAGCTGGTGGGGATGGGGGTTGCTACTAGCTAGTGGATAAAGGCCAGAGATGCTACTAAACATCCTATATCCTCCATTCAAAGATGTGTCCAGCCCACATGTCAGTATGGTACAGATTGAGAAACCATGATCCAAGAGAAACAAATAGGACTGGTTAACAGTTACATGATTTGTGGAAAAGTGAATTGAAATATTTTCATTCTATGATTTTGAAGTTAGATGCAGAAGCCTTGCAGGGCTTCTGCAGATGGACCTTGGTATGAAATGGCCAGTGAATCATTAAGTCTCTTATGTTTAAAAATCATTTTTCCCAAGGTCCTATGTCACTTTTCCATTTCATATTCCTCTCATATATTGGTGATGTATCTAACTGAAAGGATTTTCTGATAATAGAAAAAAATGCAGTAAAATTCCTTGCAGTTATATTTACTCGGCAAGAGCAATGTTTAAACAAATTTAAATGTTTTTTTTTTAAACGTTTCTGATGATGGGGTTAAGGATACAGCACTCCAAGTTATGATATCTTGGCATTTACAAAAACAGCACTAGCAAGAAGTTCTCTCTCCCATTCACTTCTGTCTCTCCTAAAGCAGGTCCTAAGATCTTCAGTCTAGAGATACCCTCCCTCTAACCAAAGGAAAGGAACAACTTTATTATCAATGACACAGAGATGCCAAGGACAATCTGAAGAGTGGGCCTTGCCAAGTTTCCCCTGACATATTGCAATTAGATCAGACCCTTTCATTCTCCCATCAGAACTCACTTTTCAAACCTCAGCATAAAATACACAAGTCTACTTTGCCTTAGGCCTCTATAAAGGCTCCTGTGTCACATAAGACCTACATTAAATAAATTTGTATGCTTTTCTTTTACTAATCCATCTTTTGTTACAGTGACCAAAGCCATGAATTTAGCAATAAGTGAAGAAAAGGTATTTCTTTTCGTGCCCTCCACTGAGAGGGCTAAGTGTTTATGAATTTCATTAATTCTATGAAATAAAGTGAGGAGACTTTGGTCAAGCTTAAATATCTATAATTAAATTCATGTGCTTATAGTTTCCAGTTATACTTCAGATTCAGTCTGACTTTTAAAATGTTCACTGTTTATTTCTATTTTTCTTTTTTATGATAAAGGATTTAACTTTTATTTTATTGGTGGTACTGGGGATTGAACTCTGAGCCTCATGCTTGGTAGGCAGGTACTCTACCAATTGAGCCACACCCACAGCCCTAGTTCTACTTTCATTTTTCCTTTCATTCATGCTTTCTTTAAGAGTTCTGAAGGCCATATTAACCCCTCAATTTTTCCTATAATGAAATGCCCCTATAAAACACGGAGATGTAATTTCATAGATATTGGTAGTTTCAGAAAGGCACTTGATCAATCCCATCTAAGTGGGAGGTGGACATCACCTCAAGGCCAGCCTGGGCAAAATAAGCTAGTGTGACACCATCTCAACTAACAAGTCAGGCATGGCGGTGTACACAAGGATCCCAGTGACATGGGAGGCATACACAAGAAGAGTTTGGTCTGAGGCTGATCACAGGCAAAAACGAGTGACCCTATCCAAAAAAATAACTAAGGCAAAAAGAACTTAAGGATCACGTGGTAGAGAGATTGCCTAACAAATGTGAGGACTTGAGTTCAAGCCCCAGTCCCTAAAAAAAAAGGCACTTGATCTAAAAAAATCCACATTGTTAGAATGTTTAGGATCAATCATCACACAAATAAGGAAGGAATTAAAGAGATCTATTCTGTGATGCTTTATAGTCACATCTGGTATGAAATCAAGTAAATGAACACCTTATGTAAACCAAACCTATACCCTTTCCTCAGGCTTCCAGGGTTAAGATTTATAGAGCAGTACTAAAATTGTTAGAAATTCTTTTGAAAACTGCTCAAATATGGGAAATTTGCATCCTTCAAATGCCCTTTTAGACATCAAATGTTTAATCTGTTGTACGTTAAATGTATCAACAGAAAGAAAAATACTAGAATTTAAAGCAGTGCTTCTCAACTGGGAATGGCCCTGCCCCCCCAGGAGTCTTCTGATAATATTTAGACATTTTCGGTTGTCACAATGGAGGAGTTCTATTGGCATTTGGTGTGTAGAGACCAGTGATGCTGCTAAATGCCCAGCATCACACAAGACAGGTAACTGTCCCACTAAAGGTCAGTAGGGTCCAGATTGAATAACCCTGATGCAAAAGATGAACACAGAGTGAGTTCTCAGGTAAATCCCACTCCCCTTAGGCCGAACAGACTAGAAAACATGTTTCTAAACTAAAAATGTGTTTTCTCTTTTTCTGCTTTTTTTTTTTAACTTTAAGAGAACATATTTTTGGATTTAGAACTCAAGATAGTGAAAAATGTTTATCAATTTTATAAAGCAAATTAAAGGCATTGCAGTTTTTATTCCCATTTTTCCATATTATTAGGTATTATTTTGCAATATATAAGCTTAGAAGGCAAACTAGTCTTTCAGTAACTTGAGAGCCCACATCATTCTAAAAGGAAACCCATACAAATTGGATTTATAATTGTTCACAAAAGACAGTCCTGAGAATAACTCTTTCTTGAATTGCATCTGTGAGTCACTCTAGGATCCTGCAACTGACATGTCTCTTTATCAACACAGCAACAAAATCCTAAAACACAGTCCTGTTGGGTATGCTTCAGTAAGACAGTTGAAATAAATAGAAATAATTATCTCCTAATTTGTCATATTACAAATCAATGGAATTCTTAAGAAGCTGTATATTACAAAAGCATAAAGTTTGCTTAAATTAAACAGCAAATAAAGAAAATAATACAAAAAGAAAAAATAGATAATTATAAATAATGAATTATTAACGAAAAATAGGTATCAGATTATATTCTTAAATTCCCATGTCACGAACAAGAACCATGGACAGCACTCCCATACTGCTGTTGCCTAACTGTTTGGATGCAAATTCAGAGAAATGGTTGAATTGAAAGGATTGTGAGTGTGAATGGTAAATTTTATTCCAACTTTGACACATGTGAATTATGAAGGTTTTTCTTAATGTTTTAAACCATATAAGTGAGTCTTGCTTATATTGCTTAGTTCATAGCAGCTGCATGCTAAACACAGAATATGAAAAATATTAATACAGATCACTACAAATAAAAATCACATTATATAACGGAGGAAACTAAGACACAAAGTTTATTTCATTGCCCAAAGGCTCACAGATAGTGAAGAGAAGGACCAATATGACTATGCTAGCAAAAACAGAAAAACACAGAAAAGAATCAATAAGTCCATTCCCCCAGTTTTGTCTGATATGTTAGCATGGAGCTTAGTGCAGATATTCTCATGTACATGGAGAATTTCCTTGTTAATGGAAACATCCTACTCACAAGACAATTCTTGTGATCTTTTCTCAGTAAACAGCGTATCATAAACATTATTCCAAATCAGCAATTGTCATTTCACATTTTGGCATCTGATTAGTACTAATGTGTTGAGACCTATTCCTTGAGATGTTAAGAACATTACCACCAAAAGCTAAACTAAACAGAAATGAAAACAAGAAGCCAAGTCCTAAACAAATTTGACAAAATAAATTTTTAACTGTAAACCTCATTAAAAAGAAATTTATTTACTACAAAGCATTTTAGGCCACTTACAAGGTTTAGGCACATAGTAACTTTCTGATGAGGAAAGCAGATCTCTACATTCCCCAGAATTAATTTTTTCCTTTAATTTCAAGAGAGTCATCTCTTGAAATTGCAGATGAAGCAATATAAATCATTATTGATTTCCTAAGAACAGAGCATAATTCTTTTAATCATGTGTCTGAAAAATTTAACTGTGATTATTTTATTGTGTACATTACATAATAAAAAACAGAAAAAAATAATATTTTTAACTTTTTGAGTAACCTCCACACTGTTTCCATAGAAGATGCACATGTTACATCCAGACCAAAAATATAAAATGGTTTCCAATTTCTTAACATCCTTGGACATTTGTTATCATTTGTCTATTTGACAACAGCCCTCTTAACAGTTAGAAGGTGATATCTCGTTGTGGCTTTAACTTGCATTTGATGACTAGTAAATGAGAAACATCTTTTCAGATATTTGTGATCATTTATGTGTTTTCTCCATAGAAATGTCTTTTCGAATCCTTTGCCTAATTTTCAGTTGAATTATTTAGGGAGTTTGGCCTCATTTATTTTTATATTAACCTTTTATTAAATGTACGGCTTGCAAATATTTTCTCACATTCCATAGTTTGCCTTTTTACTCTGTAGATTGTTTGCTATGCAGATGTTTTATAGTCTGATATAGTTCCACTTGTCTATTCTTGGCTTTTATTTTCTGTACATTTGGGGATTGTATCTAAGAAATATTTGCTAATGTCAAAATTTTTTCATTTAGAATATTTTCATCTAGAACATTTTTAGTTTCAGAGTTTATGTTAAGTCTTTAATCCACTTTGAATTGAATTTTGTATGTAGTGTTAAGATAAGGATTTAATTTAATTCTTTTGTATATGAATATCCAGTTTTCCCAAGATCATTTTACTGAAGAGAGTATCCTTGGGACACTTGTTGAAGATCAGTTAACTATATACTTGTACTTATTTCTGGGATCTCAATTCTGTTCCTTTTGTTTGTATGCCTATTTTTATGCTTATATCATATTGTTTCAATTACTGTTGCTTTACAGTATCCTATAAAATCACAAAATGTGATGCCTCCAGCTTTGTCCTTTCTTCTTGAAATTACTTTGGTCATTCGGATTTTCTCTGGTTCTACATAAATTTTAGGATTGTTGTTTTTCTACTTATATAGAAAATGCCCTTGATTCAACAATCCCTCTTTTGGGTATATACATCAAAAAATAATTGAAATCAGAATCTCAGAGATTGTATTCACTCTTATATTTATTACATCATTCACAATGGCTAATGTAAGGAAACAACCTAAATGCCCATCAAAGATGAGAAGAAAATATGGTATATACATATAATTGAATATCATCGGCCACAAAAAGTAAGGCAAACCTGGCATGAGATGACATGGATGAACCTGGAGGATGTTATGCAAATAAGCTAGTCATATAAAGACAAATACTACATGATTTGGTTTAAATGAGGCATCAATAGTAATCAAACCCACTTGTTGTACAGTGAGTATGTAGTTACTTTCAGTTATTCAAGATCAGGTAGTTCTAGTGACCCACTGTATAACATGTACCCATACATAGTTCACAACAGGCAAGATGGTAAAGGACAGATATACACCTGCCACTTAAGGTCGATCTCAATTCGTGTTCTTAATGTGTATACATGCACACACATGTACACATACACAAAGATAAAAGAAAGAAAAAAGGAGAAAGGAAAGAAGGAGAAGGGGCAAAAAGACATTCTTAGAGATACTGAATATTTTTGCTACCTTAATTGTGGTGATAGTTTCGTGGGTGTACCCAACATCAAAACTTATCAAATTGTATACATTAAATTGTACACATAAATACATGTGGTTTTCGAATATCAATTATACCTCAATAAAGCTGTAAAGAAAAAAGAAAGAAAGGCAAAAACTATGATGAGCAAAATATAAGTGGCATATTTTAAAGGCTCAGCTAATGTTAATAGTTATTATTAATGTTTTTCTACCATTAGTAGGTATTATTTCAAAGCACAATTTATACTTACAGTAAAGTTCATCTTAGTGTAATTAATGTAAACACGTATTTTCAATTTTTTTTGGCCTACCTCTTGTTAGATCCTTTTGACCATTGTTTTTAACTCATAACATGCCTTATTTAGAGGTCATACAAGGAATATTTGTAACTGAAGACTGCCACATATAGTTGCAGGCTGAACAGGAACATCAAAAACATCACCATATTGTGGATTGCTTTCTTCCCACAGAAATCTTCTGACATATGGACCAAGAGAGGTTACAAGATTATTGAGAACATGAATATTAGTAAAAATATGATTATAAATTATACCATTTTATTTCTTTATCATTGTGGATCTCTGAGAATTGTGACCTTAGGATGTATACTTCTATGAAGTGTTATAGACATTATCATGAGTTAGAGATTGTGAGGAGATCAAAGTTTATAAACACTCCAGGTAAACTTGTGTTTCAAATGACCTAACCAAGAAAAGAAGGGAGTTCTGCCTCAAGAGGTGTACATTGCAAGGAAGTCTATTTACTTTTGTTTGCTCATTCTTAAAAAGACTGAGTTGGTCTAAATATCAAATATGTGCTCATGGGAAAAAAGCCAGTGGAGAGAAGGCAGACAAATACATGAGTGGAGGATGATATGTGGGAAAAATTGAATCAGAACCAGAGAGACTGAGATACTGGAACATCCAGAGAGCTTTCTTTCTGCAAGTAAAGCAGAGTGATACATGAGATACCCCATCTAGAAAAATGCAACATGACTCATGCTGTGCTGGGGACCAGAAATGAATGCAAAAATAGAAGAGTGGGTAGCAAAGATCCATTACAATAATACAGAAGCAGCATAACAGAAGAGATGATGACCCAGAGGCAAATCACATAGTTACTTGTCTACTCATTCTAGGACAAGTTTGATCAAAAGGACCCAAAGAGGAGGTCTTGGAAGAACAGAAAGATCTCATGTATCAATGTATCAATTATTTTTTAATTCACAAATATCTACTCAATGTTTAGCATGGTCCATGTACTATGTTTTGAGGATGCAAAAAAAGGAAAGGGGGAAAAATTGTTCACAGTAGTACCTAAAACTATATCATTTCATTGGGATAAGCCAACAGCTTCATGGACACAAACTCAGCTTCCTATTTCTTGGAAGTCCATTATGCTCCAAAAGTGCTCCAACTGTTATAAAAGGAAAGCATCTGTGTAACTGAAACAGGAATAGAGTCATGCTTTATAACACTAGTGTGTATGTAAACAAAAGAGAGAATTCATTAAGAAAGTGAAATTATTCACAGTACTATTAAAAGATTAAATTTCCCAATTTTAAAAATTCAGTTTTATTGTTTAAGGTTAGTATCTTTGGTCTGACCATCAAACAATTTTAAGGATGCTACAGTCCCAACTTTATGTGCTATATTAAAAAGATATGTGCATTGTGGTTGCAAACGAAGACTAAGGAGTGAATCTGGTCTTCACAGAGCCAACAGACCTTTGCCAATCAAGGAGCCTAGAGAGGATTAAAAAAAGGAGCTGTGAAAGACAATCTTAAGAATAGACAAGAGAAGAGATAGACAAAGATCAAAAGTGAAGTCATTCCCTTTACAACCTTAACATTCATCCTATTTGTAGCAAGACCTGGATGTGTTGTGTTGCTTCTTTAACTCGCATTAAATCTTCTGTACTTTGCATAATAATTGTTCACTAATTAGAGAAGTTCCTGACTGTAAAAGGAATGTGAATTAAGTTATGAAACTGATTAACAATTTTGAAATGCCTGGAAGGTGTCATCATTGATTTTATATGGCCAGGGGAAGGAAAAATCATAAAAGATAAAGGACTGGTAATAATAATAATAATAATAAAGGAATAATCATATGAACTCTGAAAATGGAGAGAAATAATTCAGTTCAGCCAAATTATGCTGATCAAGATGGATCTGTAATAAATATTCAACTGCATATTTTTATGAAGTGTCCCTTTTTGTTTGTAGGAATTATGGTAAGATTTAAATAGTGTTATAAGGTGTTGATGAGATGGTCACAGCTCTACTGTTGAAGTGCTACTTTTTATGGAAACTCAGTCCAAAGACAGTATTGAGAATTAGCTTCTCAATAATCCTCAATTTTCAGAATGCAGCTGCCAAGGCAATGAAGGCTCAGGATTTGGATAACAGTGAGATTCTCTTTCCAGCTGTGCCTCCCTGACCTAGCTGGAGAGAACTGTTCTGAATAAAGTGTTGTGAAGCTTTTGCTTCCGATATCTTATCATATCTCACCTTTTGAGATATCCACATAGGTTCCACCTTGAGGAGTTGTAATGAATGCCCTTATGAAGTCAACTACTAGCTGGTGAGAACAGAAATAATTAAGATCTTTGAAAAGTATAAGCAATCATACTGAGTTGCCGAAATTGCACAAAAAATAATTTCTTTTGCTATCCACTTGCGTGTCATATGTTTTTGTCAGACCTATTGCTGACCTCTTTTCCTAGAAATGTGGTGCTCTTGTGCTCAGCCAAATCTATAGCTCCAGGATTTGAGACTGAGTGGGAGAATGGGAAAGGGAAAATAAACTTTGGCTAAAGCATGAAAGGGAATTTATGCCTGGGTCCCAGATGAGGATGTGAGAAGCAAGAAGTGTTGAAACATTAGTTCTAAATGGAGGGTGGAGCCCAGACATCAAGAAAAATTTCAGAAATGAAGAACAAACAAGGTAGTCAAGGCAGTTTGGGGAGAAGAAAGACAGACAGATTTCCAGATTTCCAGATTCTCAGGTCTGGAGCCCTTTGTACTTTGAGCCCATTGAGTGGGGATCACGAAGGTAAGCTGTTCTTGCAGCTATAACTATTCAATTGTCTTCTTTGATGTGAAAGTTTTACAAAATGACACAGGAACAATAGTTTTGCAAAAAATGGTACTATGAAAAGAAATCTAATTTGCAAACAGAAAAGCAATTTGCATTTTTGGATGCTAAAAATAAAGTAAGTCTCTGAATTAGTCCAAGCTTAATAAATCAAAATGTTATCTTGCCTGAAAAAGCATTCCTCCTACAGTTTTATAGGCATGAAGATAAATTTATCATTTTGTTACATTCTGAAGGATGTATACCTCTTTTGTCAGTGGAAATAATGCCTGTTATTGTTAGAGACTGTTCCAGATGTAGTAATTTTATTAATTAGGGTAGACTATATTATACTTTGCTAACAAGTGAATCCTAAAATACCAGTTACTCAAAGCAAACAAATGTATATATTTTGCTTATACTACACTCCCAATGAGAGTCAAGAGTTGTGTTTCATATAACCAGGTAAAGAGAGGTTAAAGGATCTTCCATCTGGAGCATAGCTGGTAGTCATGATCAGAGGCAAGACAGCTGAGAGGAATATCTTTTCATTGCATCTTCAAGAAGTATGAACAGTATGAACAGTATGAACAGTATGCCCAACATAGGTTCGTTTGTCAAAGGCAGTCTAATGGTTCTCCAAGTCCCATGGGGGTTTGGCAGTATAAACTCCCAAAACAAGGATGGAAAGGAAAATTGGGTATTCGTAATTTTACCATGCTTGATATTTTAAAATAATAAGATTCTAGAAAATTATCTTTCAGAGGAAAGAGAGGGACATAAGGGGGCATATGACCATACAAAAGAAGAAAACCAGAAGGCTTTTATGAGCTATTTGAAATTAAGGTGTTTTAGTTGCTCCATTATGTACAACTGCACATTTGAAATGTCCCTCAAACACAAAACAAACCAATTATTGATTGAACCTGTCAAAAAAAGGATTTGTTTTACAAACAAGATAGGATGGAATTCTATTTTCTGGAACTAATGAGCTCAGGGATTACAGAGATATTAAAATCTAGGTGGAGCACACAATTGAGGTCGCATGCCCATTGAGAATTAAGTTTTGTGAGAGTTCAATGTGTAATAGACTGAAGTAGTGAGCCTTCATGACTACCTAAAGAACAAGTAAAACCAAATAAATGAGAAAGAAAAATTCAGAAATTCTAAAGGGGAAAAATGGATAATTTTTAAATCAGTAAATGATTTCTTGAGGCTCAGAGAAGACATCATTTATGTCATTCTCTCTCAACTTGCCAGGAAGAAAGAAAGAACCTAAAAGACTCAGGATCAATTCTGGAGTAACAATAATTATAATAACAATCTCAAGATTCAGAGAAAAAGATAGAGGTGATAGACAGAGAAGACCAGGAAACCAAATCTGAAAAGGATGAGCAGTCACTTGGACCAGTGAGAGCCTAACAGTTTAGACTGTAAAAAAAACTTGGTTTTAGCAGAATTTGTATAGATTTAGCAGGTCTCACTTTCAGACTGAAATGAAGAATGAGTCAGGACAGGATTCTTGGACTGAGCTCCATTTGCATATTAATGTAGAAAACCTATTAATAATCTCTTTCAAAGTTTTTCTAGATTTTAATCATCATTATTTGGAATCTTAAAAAGTGTCTTCTATTTCTTTGTACATTTTCAGTTAAATCCTTGACTTCCTCAACTGGGGTTTTTTGTTCCAGAAAATGCAACTGTGAAATGTGCTCCACCTAGATGTTAATATCTTTGTAATCCCTGAGCTCATTAGTCCAGAAAACAGAATTTCATCCTATCTTGTTTAAAAAAAAAAAAATCCTTTCTTTGACAGGTCCAATCAATAATTGTTACTGATTTGTTTTGTGTTTGAGGGACATATCAAATGTGCATTTGTACATAATGAAGCAGCTAAAAAACACCTTAATTTCAAATGAGAACCCAGACTGAGTTGTAGGCAGTGGTAAGCAAGAAGGAGAGTAAAGAGTCAAGATGCTGTGTTTCCATGGAAGCAAAGAGACACTAAAGGGAGTAGTCTAAAATGAAGATAGAGCCCAGCAATAGGACTTTACCTAACTTAAAGTAATTATTCAAAAATAGTTGGCAAAGTTCATTGTTGCTGGGGTTTCTTTTTCTTCATTTACCATTCTTCATCTCTTCTCCAAGCCATGATGAGATCACAAAGTGGAGAAAGCAGGTCAGAGACAGGGTCTTAAATCCATCATGTCTTAGGTTCACCACAGGCATTCTAAGTATGTTTTCTATTTCAGTATCCATGTTACTGATTGAAATGTTAACCACCCATGAAGTAACCTCCATGGAATACCATTTGTTGGGTCATCCCAGGTTAATACTGAACCACTGGTAATATTTGTCAAAATATGACACTTCAACCAACTGTCTTTTCTTCACAGCATATGCATGAACAATTGCTGGTGGGGGAATTAAGACTGTAACAGCAGCAGTATTAAAGATTAGTTTTGACAGTTTAGTAAGAGGAATGCATACTAACTTTGTCCAAGTCAGGATGGCTTCCTGTTTTATAAAGAGGATGAGTTCAATTAATGAAACTTAATTTGTAAAGAGCTGAGTATACAGAAGTGTAGAAGGTATTTCTAATGACAAGACAGGAAAATATTCATAATTATGGGTCACCGCTTTTCAGTAAAATTGCACATAACTGTAATAAAGTTCTCAATGATTAACATAGGATTAAGTGGTTAAAAATACTAAAATGAAAACTTAGATTAGCTTTTCACTGGGCTTATAAAGAATACCTGACTGAATAGCTTCAGTATATGACCATATTCCTAGAAAAAAAATGTTAAGAAGGAAGGAGGCACATACAATCTTTATAAAATCACTGTGAAATTGTGCTTAAAATGACAGTTGGGATTTCTGCAATAGAATGCTTTGGTCTTTATCCAACTTTCTAGAAATATGTCTCTGTGATTGGAACAGATGTGCTGTTTAGCAATTTCTTCTTGACCTTTTCACAAGTCCTGTTATTCCAATCAGGTGGCGAACAGCTGTTAAAAGAAACCTGTCCTTGAGGTTTGAGGAAGAAGAGGCCTTGGACATGCAGCTTCTGACCTTATCCCTGGCATCATGTTTTAAGTCAGAGATTAGAAACTCAGTAATGCAGAGAATATAATAAACACACCCGGATAATGTTGAAAAAGCCAAACAATTCTTTGTCCACAGAGAGTGGGCTAGCTGGGAGCAGGGTGCTATGGTTAGATGATGCAGTGAACACATTAGATCTTCAGATTTTCTGGGACAAGCAGGCAGGCTTGGTATGTTGGAATTGATACCTGAATTTTCTGTCCTGTATGAAATTTATATATAGTTCCTATCATTTTTGTATATTTCTGGTGTTCTACACAACCCTGACACAATGAAAAAAACAAACCCAAAGTGAAGAGAGACTAAGTCTGTGGTTTTTCAGAAAGACTCAACAAGCAAATGTTCACTCCCAAGAGTCCTGCTCGGATTCCCAGTGGTTGTGCTGGAAGATGAGCTCCAGACTTGCTTCCCCCTGAGGCACTTCTTCCCCTGGTCAGCACTCCAATGTACCAGTGACCAAAAGAGCAGTTCAAGCAACAGTCACTCACTCACCCTGACTGGTACAGATCCTCTCCAGAGGTGGACATGTCTCTAGATTTAGAGTAAGTACTCCCTGTGATGTGTGCTTGATCAACCCCACAGACTGTTAAAAGATAATGGAGTTCATACTTACATTTCATCTCATTATTACTAAATTCTTTTTTCTGTATCTTAAAATGTATATAGTACACTAGAACACTAGATTGCATGTAAATAATGAATAAACATTTGTATATGGAGACAGTAAATTTTTTTGTTGATAGAGACACATACAATCAAAAAATTAGGGAGAAAAAAAACAAGAAAAAAGTTGGAGACCCCATTCTAAATCATTCCCTCTCCCCAAAGGTTCCTAAGAAAGCAAGGTGAATTGGGAAGATATAGTTGCCACTATAACCCTCTAAAAGTCTCTCAGAGAAACCTCTTGACTTACAACCTCTTGATCAGACTATGGCGCATAGAGAAAGGACAGCAGGAGAAACAGTAAATGAACATAAGTTTCCTTAGATGACATTTTTCTTCAATAACAAACCTTTAGACAAAAGACCCAGACTACCTACCTTCCTCATCTTCACCTCTCTGGCATACCCACCTGCTTTGGTGTGAGCTATGGTAACTTTCAGGTAATCTATTAGAGCCAAGAAACAAGATCCAGAGCAAAGGAACCATGTGAGTGTGTGTAACAAACTCGAAATACCAAGTATGCTCTAGAAAATAAGTCTGCACTATCTAGAAAAACTCAGTTGCAGGATGTAGTCATCAAGTGGTTTGCCTGTGTCAGACAGCAAGCAGAGAAAGCCAACCTCACAATAAAAAAGCAAGAGGTCAAGTTCAAGATCACAGTTGTAAACAGGTGGTACATTCAACAAATGCAGCATATAGATAAAGTGTGCATAACCTTAGATCTTCTACATTTTTTAAATTTGTTATAAACATTAAAAAGTTGAGTGATTTAATCCACCCCAAAAAAATCCACATTAATGGTTCCTCTTTATGAAAGATCTGAACACATTGGGTCCACATTCCTGAATAGCCACCATGGGTTGAAGATGAAATCCTTACAGAGAAAGAACAGAACCTCTCACTGTCAGTGTGTCCCCACAAGGACTGCTAAACATATCTGTTTGTTTCTATTGCTCTGATTCACAGATGTGGCAGTGACACAGAAAGCTTAGAGAAGTCAGAGAGGAAAACAAGAAACTCTGAGTGCTCAGTCCATTGTCACACCTCTTCCCTGGCCCCCATTACCTACCTCGTATATGATACTACCCTCAGAACCAGTAATAGGAAGAATCTACAGCAAACAGAAATAATGAGGTATCTGTTCTCATTCCAGTTGAGAAAATGGAACTATACATCAATAAATATAATTTATCAGTGAAAATGATCTCTAACATACTTTGAATGTGATTAAGTTGTTTGTGTTCTTTTACACATGCAGATTCCCATGGAAACCCCACTAGAAGGAAATAATTGCAACCATTTTACAAATAGGAAATTGAGTCGTGGAGATAAGCAACTTGAATAGAGTCGCACAGCTAACAATTGTTGGAGTAATGATAGGCCCTAACAGTCTGGCTTCAGAGGAGAAGCATTTTAAGCCTTGCACTACATCATTAAGTACTAAGCTGAGTGTTAAAATGTGCTCATGTGAAAGAGAGAAACTGGGCAGCTACTTTAGATTTGGAGGTCAAAAAAAGTCTTTCTCAGGAGGTAATAAGTAAGCTGAGATCTAAAGGGCACAACCATACAAAAACTAGGCGATTTGCATAGTAGGCAAAGAAACAGTTAATGCAAAGGCTAAAGTTGGAATGAACTCAGAGCTTGTTAAGGTCTAAAATGAAGTGAGCAAGGTGACTGTAGCTCAATGATAGAAAGGGAAGAATTACAAACATGGCATTGAAGATAGAAGCACAGTCTACATTCTCTCAAGGCTTTTTGTGGCACTGGACTGTGTTTAAATTTTGTTTTATTTGAGAGCCACTGGAGGGTTATAAATTGAAGAATGCCATAATCTGATTTGCATCTCAAGAAAATGGTAATCTCACATTTACCTGGGGTCTTTGAAAATTGATCTTAGTGGATGTCTCCAGTTTCCAGTCCCACTGTAGTTCCCACTAATGTTGTACTGGAAAAACAACTTTGTGGAAACAAAGCCCTGATTTGTAGCAGTTGCCAACTTCTGTGGTATAAATACATTCACCATAGCTGATTCCAAGTTATCAAAAGTTCAACAACCACTTTGTAAAATTCCTGAGTAATTACTAGTCAACTCCTGAGAACTGGTTTCACCAGGCTTTAACTCTAATATTTTGGCGTTCTAAAACTCACTAAGCCCTTACATGGCACCATTTATACATCCATTCTCTTTGGCTACAGAACTTAATCATTCTAGAGCTGTGAAAATACTGTGTACACATGTATGTAAATGCAGAAATGATACTGCTGAAACTATTTGAGGAATGGGGAGAGGGAGGGATAAAGGAGAATGGTAGAAGGGGTGAATTCAAGTATGATATATTTTATATAAGAATTTTCACAAATCCCATAATGTATCCCTGCCCAGCACAACAATAAAAAAAAATAAAGATTAAAAATTAAAAAAAATAGAACTGAACATTGGGCTTCATGTGGGCTTGGATTAAACCATGAAGACCAAACCACATGATCTTAGGAAAATAGGAAAAGGCCTTAACTTCACTAAACCACTGTTACTCCATTTATAATATGAAAGTATAGAAGCAAATGAAATAATATACTGAAAAGCATTTAGCAGAGTACTTGAAACATATTATGTACTTCAAAAAAATTTTGTTTTACTTGCCATGACCCCTGGTTAGGGAATGGCAAAAGCTCTAAAATTATAAAATTTACCTTTTGATAGCCTATCTGTTGAGATTTAGGACTCTTACCTGATCCGTCTATCTCTAGGTTACTTTCTTGGATCCACGTAAGAATCTCTTTCTTTTTTTTGTGTGGTTAAAAAAAAAATGCTACATTTTATAAGGTACATCCTATATATGATATAAGAAAAATCAGTTGCTTAAATGTTAAGCCAAAACTTTAACACTTGGGAAATAGAAGTTTCTTGCCATTGAATTTTATGTCCATATTGGAAATTTTTTAAATGTTTCCATACAAGCAGTCACTTGAATTAGGTAACTAAGTCTTGGCCTCCTCCTGTAAGTTTTTATTTATTGGAATCCTATAGATACCTCATCTTAATGTTTTGTTATATCAATACCCAAAACAGCTTCATTCATTGACTATTAAAAATGCAGGTTTTAGTGACAGCTCTATTCTACCCTTGTGACCTCATTTAAGTTCCAGACTCAGAGATTTATCACAAGTTAGAGTGAATGCAGTCTATAGCTGCTCTAAAATTCAGTAGTTCCACACTTTAAAATATTTATAAACTCCAACAGCATCTCCAAAGCCAAAAGAAAAATACATTTGGCACTGTTCTTTTGAGATTAGCATAAATAAATTTAGGTAGGCCCCTATAGCAAATCAATGCAGAGTATTGAGACAATTGTATGAATAATTGAGAAAGAAAGTAAAATGAAATAAAGCAAAACAAGAACTTGCAATGCTAAGGGTGTCAGAAGTCACTTAATTTATAGCTTTATTTAAAAAAAACTGTCAGAACTGCATAACTAAACTGTGCATGATGTACTTATGCTTAAGAAATCAGGAAAGTTGCATTTTTCCTTCAAGTTTAAGGGTATTTTTTAAGAGATCCCATATCAAAATCTGGCTTAAAGAAATAGTCCAGCCAATAGCAAGTCAAATGTATATAAAAGCAACCTGGGTGCACTCATTAGTATAAAATTTTTTAAAAGAATCATCCATCAGATTAGATGATTCTATCCTATCATTCCTTTAAGTGTATAATGCTTTAATGGATATACTTATGGATCTAAAACTTTAGAAAAGTACCTGAGCTAACATATGTATCTAATGTGCAGCAACTTTTTAGCTCAGTGTTCTGTTCTAAATGATCTTAATACACTGTAAACACATTTAAGACAGCTATTTCTTAGTTCCTGAAGGGTAATATCAGACCATAATGTACCCCGAATAGTGCAATCAATGAGTCCTGTGCCATCTGAGCTATTAAAGTGGTTGTGTATCACTCTTCAGTAATGCAGGGCCTAAGTCCGGAAACAGATTGCAGCTTACTGTATATCAGCTGGCTAATAGTCACTATGACCAGGATCAAAAGTATGTTGACACGTGTTTCAGGTTGCAATAAATAAACAGCTCTCAACATTGTTTGTTTTCTCCAATTCCTAACTCCATGATAAATGATACAACACCTTTCCTGGCACATTTCATGCTCTAGAGATAGCAAACTTGCATTGAGGGACATGGGCTGTTTAAATTATCAATCATATTTTTGATTGAGCTTTGCACATCTGATCTGCTTAGGAATCAAAGCTATCAAAATTGAAAAGGAGTGTTTAAAAACTTAGGGACTTAAAATCTTACATGCTTAAAAATGTGTGCCTATAAAACACAAAAATAATTTGATAAATCACTCATATTCTTTCACCTGCATTATTTCCTATACCCTATAACTTCCGAAAAAGTGAGCATTGTGTTACAGATTCTCTGAACCTTTAACTATCTCCTAGGATAAACTCTTCACAGTTTCAACTGACTAATGTGGTCATTTAGATTTAGTTCATAAATTAAGCACTATTCTTATTTTACCTCAGGTACACAGAAAGTAGGATATCATATTTCCAGCTAGATTCCAGAAAGCAGAGATCTTCTTTAAAAAAAAAAAAAATCACACTCTTGCTTTCATGCTGTCATTCAGCATCCAAGGCAGTTTAAAAATTCGTGTTGCTGGGACACACTCTGCTAAAGATGGCCGGCTCCTTTTCCAGCCAGAAAAGTCCACACAGGCCAAGAAATATATCCAGGCAGTCTTCCACAAGAGGGTGAGAAAACTCCACATCCCATGGATCTGCTCAACTTAGCTCTGGACTGGCACTGGATGCCAGATGGATTTAGCACTAAGGCCATAATACCCACAAGCCTTTGAAGAGGTCTCAGCTGTACCCGTTGCCCCCAGTGAACCGGAAAGTCCACATGACTTAGCTCTTCCGGTGGTTTGACTTCCCTCAGGCTTCACTGGAGAGGTGGCAGCAGTGTGACTCAGCTGTGAGCCATGACAGGGCCTTCCTCAGTCCTGAGGGAAGAACTGAGGGAGAGAACTGAATGTTTGCTAATGCAACTACCATCTGCCACCATTAAGTCTTATGGTGACAGAGTGCACATTAATGCCAGATAGACTGAGAACACTCTCCATCTGTTCATTGCCCTGAAATAAAATTAACTAGGTCATCTGGATTTGGAAGCCTAGTTGGAATTGTTGACATCTATTCCCAACCTTAAGGATGAAATTTTTCCCCAATTTAACATCATTCAAATCACTCAGAGACTTATTTTCACTCTCATTCTTCTAGCAGATAAAGGACAGTTAGTAGATAATACATTGATAAAAATTTATGTCTTAACAATTTTCTAGACCCTACATTATTATATTTATATGCAGTGATATTACAAATTACTATCCAACTGAATCTTTCTACTAGAAAAAATGTAAAAATTTAATTTCAAGAATGTGCAAGATTTATATGGTCTTTGTTGATGTGCTAATGAGATGTAAATGTCTTGATTTCCAGGCACTCAAACTAAAAAGGAGCAATAAAGAGCTTAAGGCATTTTTCTCCTCTTAACTACTTAAAAGGCACTAGCCCTGTGGCAACTCAATCTAGAATATGACTGAAACAAACAAGTGGTAAAAATATTTTCTTTCCCCCAAGAGAGTGACAGGGAAACACTTCAATTTCTACAACAGAAAACCTGCTCTAGATTTTCCTCCTTGGTATCTGTCACCTGCCAATTGACTTTTCTTTTTCTGTTCTCATATTTCTCAGTCCAGCCCCGTCTTAGTTTAGTAGTGAATTTGAGCTGAATGGAAGAACATAAGAGAAGGAAATAAA
Source organism: Castor canadensis (assembly GCF_047511655.1). Lineage (NCBI taxonomy): Eukaryota > Metazoa > Chordata > Mammalia > Rodentia > Castoridae > Castor > Castor canadensis. Next base: position 128,470,055 of record NC_133393.1, on the reverse strand, counting down.
TAGAATAAATGATAGTTTTCAGTTCTTTATATTAGCCATGACCTGAAATACTATTCTCCCAAAGAATGTTCTTAAAAGACTCTATATCCAAGAGTCAATCTAAATTAACTTACTAGAGGATATTACTGCTTTTAAGAGTTCATAGATATAAATAACAGATAATAACACAGTTCATTTAGACAGCTTATAATGTGCTGACTTGAAATATATCTAATGGAACTATACTGAGACCTCAAGAGACTCAGATTTTTGAAATTATCATTCATGAGTTCAATTATTGAACAACCTCTTATATGAGCAATATTTTGAGAGCAGATTTTTTTTTTTTTTGGTGGTACTAGGGTTTGAACTCAGGGCCTTGTATTTGCTAAGCAGGCACTCTATCACTTGAGCCACACCCCCAACTCTTTTTTACTTTAGTTGTATTTCAGGCAGAGTCTCACATTTTTACCTGGAGCCAACCTTGGACTACAATCCTCTTACAACAACAGCTGAGATTACAGGTTCATGCCACCAGGCCCAATCTGGGAGCAGGAATTTATCTGGTTTCTTATGCCTTAAGATTTTAATAATTTGGACTGTTGGGGTCCATGTTAGGGTACAAATGTTAGGGTACCTTTGAGGCTTGCAGCCCACTCAGCCTGAAACCAGCCATGGCTAACATGACCCAAGCCACCACTTACTGGAACTAAGGGAGGTGGGACGGTTTCTGGGAACAGGGACTGTTTCTGGTTAATCTTGCTAGAACGGTATGTGAGTCAATGAGTTGAGACACCTGGTGTTTACCAAATTCCTGATAAATAATCTTCAAGTAATCTTGCCCCACCACCAAGATGTGGGTGATATCAGAAATATGTGACCCCAGGGACCATAAAAATTGCTGTGTGACCATGACTAATGTCTAAAAATATATCAAAAAATATAAAAGCAACCTGAATTTTGTATTCGGGGTCCATGTTGAAACCCACTGCGTCGGGCAGATACCCGGACCCCAGCTGGCTGGAAATAAACCTCGCTTTGTGGCTTACATTATCGTGAGTGTCTTTTTGTTCCTCTGAGGGGTGGTCAACTTTGGACCCCAACATCTGGAGGTCCCACCAAGATCTCAGCCCCTCCCTGAGAGGAACAAACAGCCTCTGATACCGAGGTTTAATTGGGAAAGACCGCGGAAGGAGGATTGGCTACCTCCATTTGGAGGGACTTAGAGTTCCCGTCTGAATTTGGTTGAGAATTCTCATTGAGTGGAAGGAAGGGGTTACAGCCCTGGAGGCTCCACTATTGGAAGTCGTGGGAGACATCCCCGACGGTCAGGAGCCGCGCCGGAATCCTCAGTGGACGCCGTTTGGGCGGTCTTTGGGTAAGGATCCTAAATCTGGTGTGAATGGAATTGCGCCTGTGAGAGTAGTCTGGTTGACCGGCCAGTACTTGTGTATGTTAGAGAGTCCTGTGCAAATTTGTTTGTCTGCTGGAATTGTCTCTTTTGTTCTTTGCTGTCTCCTCTGTCCATCTCTCCTGATCATCATGGGACAGGCTCAGGTAACTCCTAAGACCCTTCTTCTGAGTCATTTTTCAGAAATCCATGCTAAGGGACACAATTATGGCGTGAAAATTAAGAAAGGTAAGTTTGACACCCTTTGCTCAGTGGAATGGCCAACCTTTAATGTAGGCTGGCCTCCTCAAGGTACCTTCTCCTTGGACATGATTAAGAAGGTCTGAGATGTCATTAATAGACCCGGTCTTCATGGCCACCCCGATCAATATCCCTACGTCCTTATGTGGTAGACTTTAGTAGAAGACCCCCCTTCCTGGCTGTGGCCATTTATCCATGGACCGGCCTGCGATACTGGCTGTGTCGGGGAATACCCCCACTCCCGTTAATTCCCCTAAGAAGTCTCAGGCCCCACAGGCAGCGAGAAGAAACCCCAGAGGAGGAGCCCTCATCCACTTCCACCAGGCCCCCCATCCTCCCGGTGCGGGCCCTGGGTGGTGCTGGTCCTGATGGGGGACGCACCTATCAGTATTGGCCTTTTTCAAGTAGTGACCTGTACAACTGGAAAGCTCAGAAATCCTCCTTTTTCTGAGGACCCTAGAGGCCTGACTGATCTGTTCGAGTCCATTTTACATACTCACAGTCCCACATGGGATGACTGTCAGCAGCTCCTTAGGACCCTATTCACCACTGAGGAACTGGAGCAGATTCTCACTAAAGCCAGAAAGAATGTCCCCGGCGACAATGGGCGACCGACCACCCTGCCAAACCTGATTGATGATCTTTTTCCTTTAAACAGACCAGACTGGGACTATGGGACTGCAGAAGGTAGGGAGCATCTCTGGGTCTACCGCCAGACTCTTATGGCGGGCCTCTGGGCGGCAGCCCACCGCCCTACCAATTTGGCTAAGGTAAAGGCAATAATGCAGGGGGAAAATGAAAGCCCGGCTGCATTCCTTGAGTGTCTTTATGATGCATACAGACAGTATACCCCCCTAGACCCACTAGCGGAGGTGAATCAGTCAGCTGTGATAATGTCCATTATAAATCAGGCTGCCCCTGATATTAGGAAGAAACTATATAAGCAAGAAGGGCTTGGGGAGATGACTAACTGGGATCTGATGAAAGTAGCTGAAAGGGTTTTTAACACCCGAGAAACCCCAGAAGAACGAGAGGATAGAATCAGGAAGGAGAATCAGGAACTACAAGAAAGGATTCGGAAGGAGGACAGGGAACACCAGAGTAAGAAAAACAAGAAACAGCAAAAAGAGATGGCTAAGATATTGCTAGCAGGAGTCCAGGGTCTGGCCGGACCGAGTTCTGGACAGACCGGCCCCACACGTCCCCGAAGAGATCGACCCAGGCTAGACCAGGGACAATGTGCCTATTGTAAGGAATATGGACACTGGAAGAAGGAATGTCCCAAACTCCAGGGTCGCCTGGGACCAAATAGCAGCCCTAATAATGACCCCTGAGTCCTGTTAGCTGGAATGGACAGTGACAGAGGGCATGGGACTCGGACCCCCTCCCCAAGTCTTGGGTAACCATATATGTGGAGGGGAAGCCCGTGAGATGCATGGTGGACACAGGGGCCCAATATTCAGTCCTTAATAAACCTACTGAGTCACTGTCCCAGAGAATTAGCCTTGTGCAGGGAGCCACTGGATCCAAGGCATATCAATGGACTAGCAAACGTCAGGTGGATTTGGGCCAACATCAGGTGACCCATTCCTTTCTGGTCATTCCTGAGTGCCCTGCCCCCCTTCTGGGACGTGATCTGCTAACTAAGGTGAGGGCTCACATTCACTTTGAGCCGGACGGTATCAAAGTGACAGATGGACAAGGACAGCCCCTCCAAGTCTGGACCATGTCTCTCGAGGAAGAACATTGCTTGTTCTCCTTGCGGGACCCTCCCCCAAAACCTATTGAGTGGTCCCCTGAAATGGCTTATTGGATTCAAACCTACCCCCAGGCTTGGGCAGAAATAACAGGTGTGGTGCTGGCGGAACATCGAGCCCCGGTAATAGTAGAGATCAAGGCTTCAGCTCAGCCCATCCAAGTCCGTCAGTATCCCATGTCTTCCGAGGCACGGAGGGGGATTGCCCCTCACATAAACCGTCTCCTGGAGGCTGGAATATTACGGCCCTGCCGTTCTGCTTGGAACACTCCACTCCTCCCCGTTAAGAAACCTGGGGGAAAAGACTATAGGCCAGTCCAAGATTTAAGGGAAGTAAACAAGAGGGTTGAGGACATCCACGCCACAGTCCCCAACCCCTATACCTTGCTGAGCCATTTGCCCCCCTCCCATGTTTGGTATACCACTTTGGACTTGAAAGATGCTTTTTTTAGCATAGCCCTGGCACCCAATAGTCAACACATTTTTGCCTTCGAATGGCATGATGAAAATATGGGAACCCCCAGACAGTTAACATGGACTAGACTTCCACAAGGTTTCAAAAACTCCCCTACTCTGTTCAATGAGGCTCTTAATCAGGATCTGGACTCATATCGCCGGAGCCACAGTTCCGTCACACTTTTGCAGTATGTAGATGACTTGCTTCTGGCAGCTGCATCTGAAGCTGAGTGCCGGCAAACCACTGGAGACCTCCTCCAGGAGCTGGGGAAGTTGGGCTATCGGGCCAGTGCAAAGAAGGCTCAAATTTGTAGACAAACAGTCACCTACCTGGGATATGAACTAAAAGAGGGAATCAGATGGTTAACAAATGCTATGAAAGAAACTATTCTCAGACTCCCCGTCCCACCTCCCTTAGTTCCAGTAAGTGGTGGCTTGGGTCATGTTAGCCATGGCCGGTTTCAGGCTGAGTGGGCTGCAAGCCTCAAAGGTACCCTAACATTTGTACCCTAACAGGACAGAATATATTTCAACCAAATGTTCAGAATAAGAGTTACTTCAGTATATTTAGCATTAAAATTTTTGTTATGAAAAAGGCAAATAGATTTGATCCTTCCTATCCCTATCTAGTTAAATAATGAGATAAAAAGATTATACATGAAATATGACAAAAATACAAATTGCATGAAATGTTCCTAGGAAAAGATACCCTGACTCTGCAATCTAAAGTAGATTCTCACTATTATTTCACCCAGTAATATACTTTATTCCATAACTATACAGTATTTATTTCTATGTTCCTTAATATCTGTGTCTCTATCCCACTTCTGTCCCTAAGAGCTCCATGAGGTGAGGACAGGTGCTACACATGGCTGTGTTCATTGCTTTATTTTATTGCCCAGTGTCAGAAATACAGTGGGTACTCACTATATATTTATTGAGCTAATTTTTTAAATATTCCATATTCGTATTCCAAAAAGATATAATGAAAAAGATCATGATTATGTTTTTTCTTATATATATTAATATTTACTCAATGGGTATTACTGAGCACACACTATCTTAACATTGTCCTTAATGATAAGGATATATAAATGACTAAAATGCATGTAATTACTACTATATGGATCTCACAGTGGACAAAACCATTACTAAGCTAGGAAAATATATCATTATACATAAATACATATTTGAAAATAGAACAGTATTAAAGAATAAAAGCGGGGCACCCATGGCTCATGCCTGTAATTCCAGCTACTCAGGAGGCAGAGATCAGGAGGACTGTGGTTCAGAAATAGCCCAGGCAAATAGTTTTGTGAGATCTATCTTTAAAAAGCCCTTTACAACAAAGGGCTGGTGAAGTGGCTCAAGGTGTAGGCCCTGGGTTCAAGCGCCAGTACCAGAAAAAAAAGAAAAAGAATAAAAGTAGTAATATAGATTTGATGCACCCTTAAACATCAGGGAATGAAAAAGGAGTGCCTCATACAAATAAAAGAGAAATCATGATTTCAGAAAGAAGAGAAAACATTGAGACCCACTGGCAGAAAACAAAACATGCTTTCCATTTCACAGAAAACTAGAATTCTGAGTGTTAATTCTTCCTTTCTTTCTAGACTCAAATAAACACATAAAGGTACCCAATGGTGCTAGCACTTCATATGTAAAGTATATTTAATATTGTATTTTTCGCAATATTCTATTTTAGAGTAACTTCAGCATTAGGTTTTTCAAATTTTAAATTTTACTTTTTAAAAATTTCATTGCTTTTCAAATTTACTTTTGTACTATCTACATTTTCACTACCATTTGATATATTGCATTATGCCAAATATAATACCAAAGTATTTTATTTTGGTTAGTTAAGAAGCATCAGGAATCAAATTTTTTCTGAAAAAAATTAATTTCACATCTCTTAAGAAAAATGTCAAAAGTACAACAATAAAATAGACTGAGGAAAAATAAGTACCTTTAATCAAACCAAATTGTTTCCAAATGAATTTAAAAGTTTTCAAAGAGAGAATATAATATTTCTCTTTAAAAGATTTTAAAATACATATGACTGATGGCAGAACTTTTATTCCATGAATAATATGCTTTATTAATATAGAATCATTGAATATTTGGGAGAAAGGGTTAAATTGGAAAATATTTCCATGAAAAAGCTACTAATTTATATCATTGTTATTATAATTTTTAAAGGCAGCATGTCATAAATCATGGAAAAAAAAAGAATAGGACAAAACTGGTGTATATATATATATATATATATATATATATATATATATTTGGAAGCCAGGCCCACACCCTACCAAAGCCAATAAAATTGGGTAATGGCCATGAACTCAGTTTCAAAGCTGCAATTCTGAGTGCTTGGGTTGTGGCAGTTATTATTTCCTGAATAAGACTTTATGCTTGATCCAGAATTCATTCTCTCTGACCTTCAGCCAAGAAAGGAAGTAGCGTGGGTGACCAAGTTTAACACTTGCTCTGGGGATTTCTCTCTAGCTAAAGCTAAAAGGAGACTATAATTGGGTAGCCATGTCTGAACTTAGCACGTTCTGTATTTAGATGGCTTCCCCAAGCTCATTAGATGGCAATGTGACTCTGCCCTCAGCCCCTACAGATTCTGAAAGAAAAGCCACTGTTGGAGAGGGGTGTGGTGCACAAAGAGCAGTACAGAAAGGAAAGAGTAGGTGGAGGGGGGACAAGGGAGCAAGGAAGCTTCTATGTCAATCACCTCAGACTCTTTAGTTGCAGAACGTGTACAACTATTTCAGAGAGCACTTTTTTGTGCCTGACAGACAGGAAATGATAAATGTTAGTTTTGTTACTGCAGTTATTATTACTTTTTAATTCCATCTATGGAAGAAAGAAAAGGGATGAAATGCTGAATTCTGTGGGAGGCTCCATCAATGTCATATCTTTCTGCCATCTATCAACCTTCCATCCTCACCTCAATTAACCCTCCCTAATTTGAATTCTTCAGGTAAGAACCTATTCAGCACACAAAAAGTTGAGCAATCTGCCTTAGGACTGATCTTCCTGACAGGCACTCCAGGAAGAAGTGTTTCCAATCAGATAGTTGGCAGGCATGCTTAGACTTTTTTTTCCTTTCTCTCTTTTTTTTTCTTTTTTGATGTACTCTGAATCGGCCAGTTAGTGGAGGCCAAATTAAAAGGGCCTCTTTAACTAAATCAAAAACTCCAGGTTTTTTTTTTTTGCAGTACTGGGAATTGAACCCAGATCCTCATACATCACTCTACCTTCTACCACTTGAACTATGCGTCCAGCCCTCCAGCTTGTTTTAATACATCTTTGTAAAGTGCTCTTGAAAGCTTCAACCAGGTAATCAAAACAAAGATAAGTGCAGCTAAAATATTTCAGAGAAAAAAAATAATAAATAAATAAAAGTAAAAAAGAGAGGGCAAAAAAACCAAATTCTTGATTGTAGCACTACCTAGGAAATAAAATAACCTAGATACACAATTTCCTTCAAAATAAAATTTTGGACAAGTCATATACTTCTGAGAAATGGGGGAGGATTATTATTTCCTATGAAAGTGTCAAGACACATAAAGATATTAGCTTTTTTGACATCAGCATTCTGTGCTTCCAAGATTTTCTGAAAAGACATTTTAAAGCTAAAATTCCACACTTACTTTTTGAAAAAAAAATGCATTTTCACTGGCAAATGAGTTAAAATAATGTTCTTTCAAAACATCCAAGAAGAAAGGAAAAATAACTTTTACCTTAAAAGAAAGAAATTCAAAATGAGAAAGAATGGGGCACAAGTTTAAAGTTTATGTGATTTTGAATTTGTCAGACAAGGAAAGGAAAAAATAGCTTGAGCTTTTAACCTAATGTTTTCTGGTTTTCCTGGAACTTTTTGAAAAGCCTTATTTCATAGCAGACTATAACTTCATGAATATTTCAAATGGAAATGTGTATCTAGAGGGATTCATTTGGGGATTTGGACATCATTTGGAAATTTGGACATCATTTGGGGATTTGAACATCCCCTAAACCCAGTATCTGTTATAATTGCTCAGGTATTGAGTAGTGGAGACTAGATGCCTTCCCTGACCTTACTTTACCTAGAACTTTTATCCTATAATTTGCCACTTCAACACTATGTCTGTTTTAATGGTTCATATTATTGTTCCCAATCACAGTCTTTGTGCCATTTCCGCTACTTCATGCATGCATTGAGTTACTTAACCAATCTGAGTATGCATCTACTATGACCCAAGAGCTAGATGTAGTGAGTAGATGATGGTTGTATAGTAAAAAATTGTGAATTGATTATTTATTTTGACAAATACAAACAGAATTTGCTAATGAATTTTATATGGTGACTAAGAGAGAAAAAGTTATTATGTTTGTCAGTTTTCAGTCATGGTTTCAAAATACCTGAGATAATCAACTTAAAAGAAGGGAAGATTTATTTTGGCTTATAGTTTTAGAGGTTTTCATTCATGGTCTCTTGGTCTTATTGCTTTGGACCTGTGGCAACCCAGTACATCATGGTAGGAATATGTGGCAGAGAAAGCCTGTTTACCTTGTGGCAGCTAGAAAATAGAGAAGGAGAAAGAGAGAGAGGGAGGGAGGGAGGGAGAGACAGAGAGAGAGAGAGAGAGAGAGAGAGAGAGAGAGAGAGAAAGAAAGAAAGAAAGAAAGAAAGAAAGAAAGAAAGAAAGAAAGAAAGAAAGAAAGAAAGAAAGAAAGAAAGAAAGAAAGAAAGAAAGAAAGAAGGAAGGAAGGAAGGAAAGAAAGAAAGAAAGAAAGAAAGAAATACTGTGATCCCATTATCCCCTTCAAAGACATACTCTCCAAAAACCTAACTTCCTCCCACTAGGTCCTTCCTCCTGAAGGTTCTGCCACCTCCCAACAGAACCACAGGCTGATGAAAAAGCATTTAGCACATAGTTCTTTGGTGAGACATTTTCAAACCATAGCAGTTATTAAGAATGACCTCTACACATTTTTCATGAGAGTAAATGGTAGCATCACTAATTCAGATGTAAAATACTAGAAAGGAGTGGGTTTGAGTATTTGGGGAAATCAAAAGTTCTGTTTTGAACCTATTAACCCTGGTCTGCTAGTAGGTAGTTCTTTAAGTTCAGGAGGCAGTACTTAGTACATGACTAAGGAGGGTTAGAAAGATAAACTTAGAATAAGATGATCTAAGTAGAAGCCATACAAAGGAAAGAATGAAGGATCCAGAATTGAGCTCTGGAATACCACAATCATTGGATTTGGCAAGAGTCCATTGTGGAAGATTTTGAGGATAGTGTTTCAGTGCAGTAGTATACACCTCCTAATTAGCTTTCTTCATTATAATCACAATAGAGAGTAGATCATAAGAACATGGAGTATAGAACATGAGTCTTGTTTGTTTCTGTGGATCTGGAACTTAGCACCATGTTTAGCACATCCATTGGACCCTGAATATTGGTCTTGATCAGTGCTTTACTTTGTGTTTTCCATAATAGATAGATACCTCTAAAAGGCAGAAATGGCACTCATGCATTTGTCTTATGCATTGTAAGAATATTTATATCTTCAACTAGGTCATTAATAAAGTATTTATAATGGAGATACAGAAATATGGTGGTTGTAGTAGAAAATTAGAGAGAGAAAGCGTTTCAATAAGGAATGGTAATTCTTCATTAGCACAGCAGACTGTTGGAGATGGTGAATGTCTTAACAAATGGTAACAAGTACTTTGACATTCTTCTGTCAAGAGGCAAAGTCTAATTACCCTCCTTTTGGATAGGGGTTGACATAGGTATTTGCTTCTAACAATAAGTCGCTGAGATAGTATAGCTGTTTGACTTCCAAATTAAGTCAGAAAAGGTAATATGGCTTCCACTTGTTTCTGTCTCAAGATTCACACCTTTGAAGCATAACAGTCATGGCTACCCTACAGGTGCCATGATGGAGAAACCACAAGAAGAATAACTAAAGAGAAAGAGATATCCAAGAAATCCCAGCTGTTCCCAGCCCAAGGACCAGACAGACAAGAGAGAAAGCCTTTCATATGAGTCCATCCCTAGCTACCATGTGACTATAGCCATGTAAAAGGATCTGGAAAGTATCACCTGACTGAGCCTACTCAAATACTTGAACTATTGATGACTAAACTAATTCCTATTTAATGCTGTTGAAGTTAGATAAGTTTGTTACACAGCAGCAAATAGTGCAACAGATAATGGTACATTTATTCTGCCAGGAAAGAAATAGGTTCAAACAGCAAAAGTTTCTTTGTGATTGGCCTAAAAATGTTTCTGGAAGAGATAGGAATAGAAGTGCTGCTTAAGTGGTCTATTACTTTTTATGAGAAAACAGATTTCTGGCCTAACTAGAAGGCCTTGAAATATTTTGAGATAGACCAGATTTCAAAGGCCAAGTCCATGTTTGAAGGCTGGCATGACAGCAACTCAGCCCAGAGAAATAGCTCTTTCATCTGATTTTGCTACCAAGGCTAGCAAAGCAGTAACACAAAAGGTATTTGGCAATCAATGAATCATGATGGTGCAGAAATCACAGTCTCTCTCATATTCTTCCTCATCCTGATAGCATTACTTTAAGTTCTCTACTACAACCATTCTAAAGATAAAGAAAGCACCTGGTCTCAGGAGCCTAGAAAGGTGGGCTTGATTTTCCTTCTCATTAATCTGGGGGAACAGTAAGCAGAAGTATTGTTAACATTTGTACATTTTCATTGTCATCCTGATATACTTTGACTTAAACTGTATCACCTGGAACCAACAGTGGACAGCAAATTTATAACTCTGATTATATAACACTTCTTATAAATCATCTTATGTAAAAAATTTAGTTCTAAGTTGCTCTCTGATTGCACCATTGGGTCGACTAGAGAGAGATTTTGATGAATGCACCTGTCCATAGCTTGTCATGTCTTTATCTAGTAGTTGGTCACCAGGTTCATTCTAGACCAAGTTCCAGCACTCTATCAATTGAGCAGTGAATTCTTCTTCTAGGCATTTGATCACGTGTGTCTTTAGAAGCCAGAAAACCTTTGTTACTTGCACAGTCTCCCATAGCCTTTTCCAGATACTTAGAATTCAAATGGTTATCTCTCCAGATCACCACCCAACCTCTAAATTTTATTATTATATATTTTCTAAGCATCTTGAATATATCAAGCAGTGACCTAAGGTGACTTTTTTTTTTTTCTCTGCCTCCTTCCATGAGTGCTGGCCTTGAACTCACTCTCCTTCCTCAGCCTCCCAATTGCTGGGCTTAGAGGCATGTTTATGGCCTAGAGGCTTTTTTATTTGACTATTTTCTATTATTTGACATCTTTTAGATTATAAACTTCTAGATGTCAAGGTCAAGATCTGTTGGACTCATTCTAGAAATAGAATGACATAGCATCATACTAAAATGAGAATTTAATGATAATTATTTCAAAATAATAATAATACTGATCTGTTCTTTCTAATTAAAAGTTTCAGTCACGATACTCAGGTCTTCAACGTACTGTTTACAATCTTTCTTTTCTTGAATATTTAAATGTCATCAATTGATTTTAAGTTTGGTAACTCTTAGTCTGTTTCTGAAGAGATAGTCCTTTCTACACAAGACTATAATTTACATTAAATTGGTCAGCGTTTGCCTCTTTCTACAAAATGAATGCCACAATATAGGAATAAATAAAACTCCACAAAGTCTAATGAAAAAAACCAATCATTGTAACTTAATGATTTAAAGGAAGGGACAAAAATATCAAGTTACAACTTCCCTAGAGTCACACACACATTCTATGTAATCCTGGCTGATAGGAAATGTTACCCATTAGATTAAAAAAACACCAATATGGGAAAGCCATTTTATGCTTTGTGTTCTTACAAAATCCATTGCTGTTTTTCATTCCTGGGACTCAGCCAGGGATCCCACTGGCCTTTATTAGGGGGACATGGTGGCTTTGGACATAACTCCAAGCATACTTGTTTGTATCCTAGACGACTGACCCATTAGAATGCCTGGTGAACTGTGGCGAGCAAACAGAATTGTTTTCCACCAGTTCTGTTTTCAGCAAAAGGATTCTTTTTAATTCCCCTGTCCTGTATGTTGCCAAAATTCTTAAAATACTGTTCATGGAGACTTTTTTTTTGTTGTTACCCGCCTTGGAGCCCAGATGTAGGAACCAAGCCAGTGCAGCTGGTGTAACTTGGCTGAGTCTCACAGATAATTCAGTGTTTGAACAGTCTTCCTTTTTTTACGTTGTTATTATTTTGGAAAATTTTGGAGTGAATACTTGTGGATGTGCAGGATGATGGACTAGCAGCAATATAGGCTAAAGTTGTGTCACTCTTTCACCTAGGGGCTTTATGAAACTGCAAATGCAAAAAGATCACAGCTCCTGTCATCAAATCCCATGACCTGAACTGAGGAGATGAATTTGCAAGAGAAGACAGAAAAGGGAGAAGATATTTCTTTTTTTTGCTGCGTCTTTTTTCAACAGACTTTGTGTCATGAATGCAAACCTCTCACACCCAGCAGCAAAACTTTAAAAGCCAGAGAATTTTAGGAGCATTCATTCAGAAATTCTAGCACAAAACCCCATGATGCTTAGGGCAACGAAAGTGATTTTACACTAGACTTTTCTTCTGCTAAATGCTGGCACCACATTTACTACTTATAAAGTAATTGAATTTTATAGCTGACACCACATTATAACAACATGGGAGGAGCATATTAATCTCTCTGACCTACACTCCAATTTGCATCCTTCCACGGAACATGATGGTAATAATAATAGCAACTATTGGTGGAGGGCTTAGTGAATCGTGCTGTGTGTTACATGGATTAACTCATTTAATTCTACCAATAAATATATGAGGATCGTGCCTACTTCACCAATAAGGATTCTGCAGCCTGAAGAGTTTAAGTGATTTACCTAAGGCTCAAAGCCAGTACATGGCAGAGCTTGGATTTGAGCCTAATACCAGAGCCTGAATCATAAACACAACATCATGCTGCTTTTTTGAGGAAGGGGAAGAATCACTGAGAACATTCAAGGAAGTGTACATAGCCATGGCTGTGCACACAAAAGTGTGTTTTCTTTTGGAAGTTATCCATCAAGTATGTTACAATGAAAGAAGTCTAAGAACTGACTACTCAGTTATACTGCAAGGAAAATTGTCTATTTGCTTTACACTCTCTGCAGACTGACTGACTAACATAATAAATAAATAAAAGAAAGTGGTGTTAATGACACCACTTGATATGTATCCCTTCCCTGACTCAGTATGCTTTATCAGAAATCATCACTGCCTTAATCTTGAGGTCTGACTAATGTGAGAAAACCTAGTTTCAGGACGAATTGCACAACAATTTTCAACCAGGAGAAGCCCTGCCCCCTTCATTCATCCCTCTTAATGCTATAACACACTGCACCTACAAATAATTAGTCAAACTTTGAAATCAATTACCAACACTTCCTTAATATTGCTGATTTTAGAATTCCCCAACTTTTTCCCTTTCTCTGTATATTTAATTGCTCCACAACAGCATTAGATACAAAATAAGGTGGAGTGCTCTGCCCAGTTTGTTTTCGGAGTGATTTAACACTTCCTCCTAGTGTTCTCTGAATTCTAATAACATGTATTTGTACGAATGAAGTTGTTTGCAAACTTCAAATTCTACAAGCTTTTTAGAAAGCAACATTCTAACAGCAATGCATGTTCATACTAGCGACAAGGTCTTGTACTGTGCCAAAGAAAGTCATATGAAGATAATATTGCCAATGTGAAATAGCTTTCATAAGTGGGAAACAAAATTATGGACTCTCACCTGAGAATCTGAAAGTTATTTAAAAATAGCACCGGTAAGTCTTCCCTTTCAATGCATGGGCGTGGTGCCTTTGACTCTTAGGACTGTAGCTTATGCAAGCTAACACAGCATAAAAACAAAGAAAGGAAATAGGGGGAAATCAGAAATTTATTTAAGAAAATAAATGCAATGCTGTCCAAATATGTAATCTCTTCCAGTATGGACTGTTTTGCACACTATGTTGCTATTGCAAAAGTCACTGATGTTATGGCATGTCCTGGAATTTAAGTGTCAGATAATAAACACTTACATTGGAACTGGAAATAATGATATAACATTGTGAAATCACCTTCGTATGACACTAAAACACTAGTGAACACATCATGAAATAATCATGATTTGCAACTGAAGCTTTCTCCCATTTCGTAAAGAAGTTGGTAAGCTTGGCTCTGAGAGCAGCACTATTTTTCAGGGGGATCTTGGGAAAACAACTGGAACAAGTGGTAGAGAAGAGGTCAGAGAATGCACTTAAATGCATATAGAGTGTCTTTAAATCATAATTAGAATCTCACATTTTCTGGCTGTCAGTCAATAACTTTGGACTCATCTGATATTAAACATAAGTGGAAAAATTTTACCCATGTCCATAAAAAGCAAATCTCTTGAAGTACTTGAACAGCTCAAGCACTGTATATTAGTGCAGACGTGTTTCAAAAATAGCCACTGAGCCATTCCCATTGCTGGGCAGACTGCTGCACTGTATAATTATGTTTGGTAGGTTTTTCAGAACTCTCCTCTTCCAAATTACCTGACTTTGTGTGAAAGCTGGATGGCTATCTTGAAAAGCAATGAAAAAAAATATTCTTTTCTGAGGTGCCAAATTTAATGTGTTACAAACAAAGGATGTTGTAGTCTTAAAAAGTAGAGTTGAAAGAAGACTTAAGCATTTGTCTTCAAATGTACATGCTACCATGTATGGATAATAATGTCTAATGAATAAATAACCATTAACAAATCAGACAATTCATTTCTGTGGACATTGATATTTTTAACCTGAGGTTATTTATTTAACCAATGTCTAGTGACTCCAACAAATATTCCTTCAGCAAATGAGTGAAATCACCAAGTGGCAGACACTCTGCAAGGAACTCAGAAAGATAAAAGAATGAGTCTTTTGTCCCTGGGATGGATCTGCCTATTGGACTCATTTACACAACTTAATATCACAGTGTCATACCTAAAAATAATATGCCAAAACTATGAACTACCAGAAGAAAGTAGGAGAACAAATTGGTATAGGCAACAATATTTTTGGATACAACTCCAAAAACACAGCAAACAAAAATAAATAAATAGGATTATATCTAACTAAAAATCTTTGCAGTAAAGAAAATGATAATAGGGTGAAAAGAAAATCTACAGAATGGAGGAAAATGTCTGCCAACTATTCATTTGACAAATGATTGAGATCCAGAGTGCATAAGGAACTCAAAAAGCTTAGCACAGAACAACAAATAATCCATTTAAAAATGGGTAAATGATCTGAATAAGAACTTTTCAAAAGAAGAAACAAAGTACCAACAAATAGAGTGAAAAGGGCTCAAAATTATTAATTATCAGGGAAATGCAAATTAAAATTATAATGAAATTGCATCTCACTCTAGTTAGAATGACTATCATTAAAAAATGCTAGTGAGGATGTGAAAAAAAAGAGGAATTCTCATACACTGTTAATAGCAATATAAAACCATTATGCAGAATAGTATAGAGGTCTCTCAAAAAACTAGAAGAAAGGCTGGGTGTGGCAGCACACATCTGGAATCCCAACCCTCAGGAGACTGAGGTAGGAGGGTCACAGGACATTGTCTCAAGACAAAACAAACAAACAAAAACTCCAGCTACCCCACTTCTGGGTATACATCTAAAGGAAATGAAAGAAGCATGCCAAAGAACATGTCCTTATTCATTGTGGCACCGTTTACAATAGCTAAGACATGAAGTCACACTCAATACCCATCAGCATATGAATGCACAAAGAAAATGTCATAACACACACACTAAAATAGGATTAAGCCATAAAGAAAATGAAATTCTGTCATTTGCAGGAAAACGAATAGAAAGAGAGGACATTATGTTAAGTGAAATAAGCCAGAAACAAAAAGATAAGTGCAATATTTACACGTAGAAGTTTTTTTTAAAAAGTCAATCTGAATTTAGAGGAGTGATTGCTAGAGGTTGGGAGAGGAGCTAGGGAGGTAAATGGAAGTTGGATTTTATCAGAGCAAGCTGTATACATGTATTAAAATATCACACTGAACTCCATTAACATGTATAATGAATACAGGTTAATAAAAAATAATAGATATTGTTCATGATGTTTTTAAAAATCTATAGAATAAATTATAATTGTTGATTACATAATTCTCAAAAATATTTAGACACCCATGATCTTTTTACATCCCCTGGGTCTCTATTGAGCTAAATTTTAATAAGCTATAGTTTAAGAAAATCATGACCTTTACATCAGATGATTTTGGATAAACTTATTTTTGTTTCACATGTGTCCTTGCCTCTTAGGGTCTATTACCTCTGCTATAGAAACAAAATTTGAGAACACTGTAAAGTGCCATTCCCATTGTGATGTACTCCTTATCAATAAGCAGAGACAGTGAGGGATAGAGTGGTGTTAGCATGATATATGGAAATACAGAGGAATGAGAAGAGAATATCCATGAATGTCACAAACTAATAAACATGTAATTCATCTCCTTGGCTATATGCTGAGAATCAAATAGAGATGTTTGCATCAAGCAATATTACAGTTATAAATGAAATTTATGTCTTGCAAATGAATATATATTTCTATATTTCAAATCAGATTGCAATTTCTGTGCCTAGGTATAGTCACTAGAGATTAAAAATGCATTCTTCTAAGTAACATTTGTTTTCATATGCCTATAATTTATTATCATAGTCATAGCATTGAAAGCACTTATTATTCTATATTACACATACTTGAGTATGTTTTTGCTTTTATTTTTCACAGATTTCTTTCTTTTTCACTAAACATAGTTTTTAAATTAGTTTTAACTTCTACAAAAGTCATTATAGCGAGGCATGGTGGTACATGTCTGCAATCCCAGAATTTAGAAGACTGAGTCAGGAAGATCATGAATTTGAGTCTAGCTTGTGATACACACACACACACACACACACACACACACACACATCATTATATTCACTTTAGAAAAATGAAGATGGAAGAGCAAATAACTCATATATTTTTCATGTTTTCAATCACACTGTCAGTTTATAATGATAACAATTATTTATTGACCTTAATTCACAATACTTCTTCCACAGCATGATATATATGACTGCAGCTGTGCAGCCTGAAGCTGGTGGACAAACTTGCCTCATTCTGGAGTCTGATTTGAAAGTTCATTTGGCTTCACATATGCCTTCCAGCCTGATTTCTATAATTAAAACAGGTGTTCTTTTGACCTCTATTTTTATTACTTCTTTTATATACTTGATTTTCTCAGCAAAAACATCAAATGTGAGGTTACTGAGTCAACTGCTAAATTATACCCTTTCTCTCTCTCTGGATTCAAAGCAGATTAGAATCCCATGGCAGATCAAGAGTTGAGTGTATTCTGTGCACGATCCCCATTGATTCCTCACCATAGCACTAAAGGAAGACTCAATAATCATTCCCATTCTGGAGCAGAGGAAACTCAAGTTTAGATACTTTCTCATACTTTTCCAAGGTTGCTGTTAGAGTTGAGTTTCAAACCCAGGTCAAATTTGAGACCATAAATCTTAACCACTATATAACTACTATTTGGCTATACTGAAATTCTCACTAGTACAAAATTAGCTGACACTATAAGCAAAAACTGGGGAATTAATGCATACCTGTCCATTCATGCCAGGTTTCACAAAAAAACAGATGGTGGTGTTAAAGAACTTCCCATCACAAGGAAGCTGCGATTTCAAGGAGAAAGATTGACAACTACTTTGATTGCAATAGTTAACAATTTGTTCTACCTCTGGAACAAAAGCCAGAAGTCTGCCTGCTTCTGCTTTTTTCTAGATTTAAAACAAGAAAGTGCAAAATGCCACCAATTTTGAACGACCTCAATTACAGTGGCAGTAGAAGACAGAAACAAAATTATCTGAAACACATTTCAGCCAGGTGACTGATGTCCTTGTGTCTGTGAGCTCTTTTGCCTATTTATTTTTTAAAAAATGTATTCTAATCAGATGAAGACATTTGACTTCAAACTAGGGTAGCCTAATGCCTTTACTGTTCTGTTCTTTGCCAAAATGGCAAAACACTAGTGTGCTTGCTTTATTCTAAGCAAACAAAAATATGATCATAAAGAATAATTGATCTGAACTACTTCAGCTCTCAAAGTAGGCTGATGTCTTTTTTCTTTTCTATCTCCTTATTTTTTCTCAGAAACTCTAGAATGTTTTCTTGTTAGAAAAAAACAAACAAGGACCTCTTTCCCCACCTTTTCTTAGTAATTTCTCAATAATGTTGTGACCATCTTAAATAAGAACAGAGATGGATGAGGTCAGGGGAAGTCTCTGTAATGCTGAGGAAGCTCCAATGTACCCCAAATAATCATTCTCTAGATTATTTTATTTAGCGTGTTTGTTATACTAGGGTCACACTAACGTTTAACACTTAGAAATAAAATTGAGTTGGAACATATGAGAAAGAATCATAAGAGTGTGCCATTTCCCCTAGGAAATGATACTTAGTAAAAGATGACTAAAATAGTCACAAGGAAACTGGCACAGCATTAGATAATACTATAAAAATAATTACATAATAATATATAGCTTTTGTTAAGAGCTATATATGTTTCTGGGATTTTTTTTTTCTATTCAGTATCCTTACATCACGAATCGTCTGTAAACATTGTGGTTTGTTTGTCTAGTTACACTGTAAAATATATTGTCAATTACTTTGACTATCTCACAATATTAATGTTAATATAATGCTAATAATAATTAATGTTAAATAACAATATAATATTAATGTTTCAGGCTTTCTTTTAAAGAAGGTACAGCAAATTTCTTTAAATTCTATTTTACTGTGAAAATTAAAAGAAATAAGATAGATCTTCTCAAGTCAGGTGAGTTGACGTTGGCCTGCAATCCAGCACTTGGAAGACTGAGACAGGAAGATCTGGAGTTCAGGAATTCAAGGTCAGCCTGCCTACATAGCAAGACCCTGTTTCAAAAAAATTAGTTTCTCTCTTAAGAAGACATTTTTCCAAATAACTTTGTATAAAATATCAACAAAACTGGGAGAATGTGAACAAGACAGAAATAGAACATTAAATTCCTCATAATCCAAGAATATCTAGTACTTACTGATATAGTTTGCAAAATCTAGTCTTTCACAAAAGTATGAACTTGATACATTGGGTCAAGCAATTTTTTCAATGTTAATTTCACATTTGAGATTAATTGTGCATCTTTTAATTTCATAAACATGTGTGTTAATTGCTTTCCCTAGGAAATAATTAAGAGACTCAGACAGAGATGCACATGTATGAGTTTACTGGGGAGAGACTCAGGAACAATACCTGTGAGGAAGTGAGGGAAGCAAAGGAAGCAGGATTAGGCAAAGGAGAAACTGATCTGGGAGGAGTTGCCATGGGCACTTCAGTCAATCTCTTCAGTCATTCTCTGGAGAAGAATGACACGTCAGACATGTTTCACAAAGAGAGAAGAACAGTAGTTACCTCATTTGTTTCTATACTGAACAGTAATTGGATGCAGACTGCCCCCAGGAGTGGACATCACCTTAGATTAAGCAGTTCCTTTTGGTTAGAACCAGTTCCTAGAGAAGACCTCAGCTGTGAACTATTTGCAGTAGACAACATTGTAGACTGCTGCTGAAAGAATGAATCACCACTGAAATAGGATGCCAGCAGATCTCTGTGCCATTCACACCATCCATTCCACCCATTACAGTGAAAGATAAGGATGAAACTTAAAAACATAGAATAACTTGCTTCATTTATAAATACTATACTTACGAACTTTAGTGGTTATGAGGATGATCTTATAATAATATAGTTCTAAAATGGACCACATACTTAAAAAGGAATATAACAAGTTGATATTTTCTTGTAGCTTTTGTCTAAAATAAGGGTCAATGTCTTTGGTAGGGGAAGAATTTATAGCATAAGGACCAGACAATAGCTTTGTGGTACTCTTTTATACCTAACGCATTACCCATTCATTTCACCAATGTTGATTTCAAAGATCCCTATTACTTTTATTGAGCACTTACTGTATGCCAGAAATTGTGATAAAAATGAGAATTAGAGAAATATTGGAGATCCCTGATGTCTGGAGCTCACTGGCTACTGGAACAAAGCACAATTGAGCAGGTAATTGCAAGCTAATATAATAAATGCCTTGGTAGAGGTGTCTTAAGATGCTATAGGTGGCAAGGAATACCCAAACTACACTAGGTTTATGCTTTTACTATATGGTATTACTTTGGATGAGGTCTGATGAGACCAGACGCAGATCCAGAGACAGAAATTGGAAGGAGTTTTACAGATTGTTATACCCACAGTTTCCTGAAGACAGCACAACACAACACACAAAAACTCTTGGGGGAGGACCAAGATCGGTCATCAGGCAGAGGGAAAGAGGGGAACTACCAATGGACAAGCATCTTTACTGGTTTCTGCAGGAAGAAAAGGGAGCCAGGTAAAACAGGTTTGTGATTGATTAATTAAAACATTCTCTCGGGTTTAGGACATTGGGCTGTCCTTGTGTATTAGTCAGGGTTCTCCAGGGAAGCAGAGCACATACCTATATAGAGATAAGTATGTAAGAGAATATTTACTGTGAGAATTGGTTCATGAAACCGTGGAGGCAGGAGGACTCATGATCCACTGTCTACAAGCTGGAGAATCATGGCAGCTATGGTGTACTTGAGACTCAGTCCAAAAGGTCTGAGAAGTTGGGATCTGATGTCTAACACAGTCTGAGGACCAAGTAGACCATGGGTACCCCTGGTGTATGTGCCAAACTCAGAAGGTCTGATAACCTGCAGTTCTGATGTCCAAAGGCAAGAGAAGAAGAGTGTTTTGGGTCTAGGAGGTAGAAAGAAATCACCTTTCCTCTACCTTTTGGGATTCAACAGAATGGATGGAGCTCACATATATTCAAGAGAGCAGATCTTCTTTAATCAGTCCTTTGATCTAAATGCTGATCTTTTCTGGAAACGCCTTCACAGACACGAAATGTTTACCACCTATCTCTGTATCCTCTAATACAGTCAAATTGATGCCTAAAATTAAAAATTAACCACAGCACCTTGGTAATCTGGTGTCTGATCCTGGGGCAAGTAGGGAAGTGAGGAGTGGTATAGGGTATGAGGTGCCAGTAAGATCACGATACTCAAGTAGGAGAACTGTTTGGCCTCTGCACAGGACCTCAAAACTGGGTCTATACAGCATTTGTTTAAATATTATATTATGCTATGTTTGGGGGGATAGGAGATCTCAAGAATGATGATTTCTGAGAAAGTATCTTTGAAGTTGAGCTGTGATGGGACAAGGGTGTATTCTTTCTGTGGGGGCAGATTTATAACAGTCATCATCTATTAAAGCACAAGATGATGTTGAAATTAGTGTTAATATTTATTCTTTAATAAATTATATTTTACTCTAACAACAAAACTTGTTCTCCTCAGGGTAAAGACTCTTGAAACTTTTCCACAAGATTAATTGATATCATTGCACAACAATGACTAATGGAGAGCAGCTAGAATTTGTTGGTAAACATTCTGTTGCCATGCTGTTTGTTTTCCTAGGCAATTAATACCACAGTAACACTGATTTGAAGTCCAAATGAAAAGTTCTTTGCTATTACAGGAATAAAGACCACTCATCACAAAACCATTAAGAGCTGACAGGGTCACTAGCTCTTCCTGCTCTAAATATAAAACAATCCTAATCGTTCTCATATATTTCCTATTTCCATTCGTGCCATTCTTTTCCACTAAGATGTTCTCTTTCTCTCTCTTTCTATCTGGCTTATATTCACTCACATGACTCCTACTGTTATGTAATTATTGACTCAATATCCATGAAGCTTGTCAAATTAACCCGTTACCTATGTTGGTTTTATTGTTTAATTTCTCTACACTGTGCTATTTTATACTTCTAATCTTAATCTGTCTTCCCTAATATCCATCCCATAAGTGGCCTTGAGAACAGACCAGCATCTGTTTTAACTCCCTAAAACAGCAGTGTAATAATATAACTCTCTTCCTCGGAAATGTTATGTGGCTTTCAGTTTTCTACTATAGAGGTCTCCAAAAGAGGACATAGAATTTATTGGGGTTCACAAGGTAAACATTCAAATGCTTATCTATATTTATCTAAAAACATTTAGAAATACTAAATGTTTTAGGGCAGGGAGCATAGCTCAAGTGGTAAAGCACCTGTTAGAAAGAACTCAAGATATGTAGAGGGCGTTTTAAAAATAGGTATTTGTAAATATATCTATCCATATGTGATTTTATTGCTGGGAAAAAAAACTCATGTTTTTTAAAAAATGGAGAAGAGATTTTTACATGTCAAATACCTTCCATGTTCACAATTTTACTAGATTTAGAAGCTGCTTGTTAATAGCACAAAATTATAACATCGTCTTATAAATTGGGAAGAATAAATGATTGATATTAATAAAGATGGAAATTTACTTCTCAAAATTCAACAGAAACCTCTACAAAATGAATGGATAGGATTTAAAACTGAATACCATGATTTAATAAGAGAGAATGGTACATTTCTTCCCTTTGCATCCATATTTCTTTGTAAAACATTGCCTTTCACTTCATCAGTGAGTAAAACCAAATAGAAGCAAACTTAATAGAGATAAGAAATTTGGGATTGCTATGTCACATACAGTTAAAATGAGACCTCATAAACAATGAGGCAAATTCATTCATATTTTTCTCCCTCTATCATTAATACTTGATATAAAAAAATAAGCAATATTTTGGGGAGAGAAAAGTGAGTCATATGATTCATAAATAAAATGAAGTGATATATAAATTACATAAAATATTTGATTTAGCTTTATGTAATTATTTATATATATATAGTTGCATGCTAAACTTTCTGTTCTTTATGGATGGTGTGAAAATTTTAGTAAGTTTGGGCCACATTTGCATTTCACAGCATCAGCAGTATTTACACGTTTGGATATTATGTTTATGCATGCAGAGAAAATGTATGGAAAGGTATACTATTTACCACCAACAGAGACTAACTTCTAGGAAATGATAAATGAATGAGAAATGTAGAACTTTTCCTTCTAACTTTGTGCCTTTATGAGCAGTTTGGATTTCTTTATATCATACATATGAACTACTTTCATAATTAAGAAGTTATAAAATTTAGTGCACCTTTCATGGTTTATCTGTATTTTCTTGTTATAAATCTGCTTCCTTTCAGACTGCAAATAATTCCCAAATAGATGAGTGATATCTCAGTTAAATATAAAAATAGCAGCCGGTTTTATGACTGCAGCATTAAAAACACTGCTCTTTCTCTCAGTCTTGTCAGTCTTGTTTTGGTTTGACAGAAGCTGTTTCTAGATCATTACCAGTTATTAGTCAATTAGTCAACAGTGAAATCCATATATATATAGAGAGAGAGAGACCAAAATTCCTGTCACGGAGGAGCAAGGATGTTTCTTGGAAGCTACAAAAGAAGGTTAATATTGGAATTCTATCTGTCTTCTAGTTTTACTCAAAGAAGTGAAAAATTTGGTCAAAAGTGTTTGGCTTGTTACCTAAACTGGGTGCATTACCAGATCTGCTAATTAGCAATTTTTAGAAAGGGCATTTAGATTTCTCTTTTTTTAAATTTTCTAAAATAAATGACAATAACTCATGAATGCCTGCTGAGAGGGTGAAAACTGGCCCTTAGCTTTTATTTTTCCACGGCAAGGCTAATGATGTTGGTCAGTGGCCATAATCTTTATCGAAAACTATGTTCACAAGACTGTGGAGCTGAGAATGTGACTCAAGTGGTACAGTACCTGCTTAGAAAGTGAGAGGCCCTGATTCAAAACCCAGTACAGCCCCCCGCAGAGCCCCCCAAAAAAACTATGTCCAACTTCTTGCCTCTTCCAGTGCTGGAGAGAGGGAAGATTATAGGTGCTTCCATCATGCCCAGAACTTCAAATGAAAATGTCAAGGCTTGTGAAAAACTTTTAGGAGCATTTTCTTTGCAAGACACACTTTATGAAAAGCCACTCAAAGATGCCATTTTGGGAGCAAGAACATTTTTGCTGATTTTTACTGCAAATTGCCACAGATAACATGGTAATTATGTATGTTGAAAAATAGTCTAATTCTGAGTCACTCAGTAAGGATTAAAGAAAAAATGATGGTGAAAAAAAAAATCTGTTTTAAAATCTCATGTAAAACTCTTTTCAAAGTAGAGTCCCATTTTCCTAGGACAGTCTTCCCTTGTTCAAGGGTTATTTGAATGCGAAACTCATTTTGCTGAGCATCTGTTTTATTTCTTAGAGAAATCATGAATTTTTAACTCATTAAAAGATGGCAAGCCTAATATCAATAAAGTAGGTTATGAGATAAAATTATTAAAGGAACAGAGTCATTCAGAGGACATTGTAATAGTTTTACTTTTTAAAAAACTGAAATAGTGAATTAGAACATTTGCACACATCAATAAGTGTGCAGGGAAATAGTTACTGTGAACCACCAGGAAGCCTGTAGCTAATGGACTTAGAGCATCTTCTTAGATGGAAATCCCTGACTCCAAAATCTTTCTTTTCAGTAAGAACCAAGGCAAAAAGTCAACGTGCAATGTGAGTTCTATGACTCAAGTCTCTATCAAGATTTATGAGCATCACTTGGCATTTGTACTTGTGGTATAATCAGTGCTTATTGCATTTCAGCAATACAGGCTGATACAAGCAATGACCTGCTGTTATTAGAAACAGCCTGGCATTCCAGGAATTTCCTGAGCTAGAGTGCAGAGGTTTTCCATCTTTTGACCTTCTCTATTCTTGACTTAAACAAGACATTTGTACTTAGTGGAGGAGGAAAGGAGGAAAATGTCTTGTGTCAGCCTCTAACTCTCTCCCATTAGGAAAGAACAGTAAGTGTAAAAACTGGAGGCCCTTTCAGTGTTCAACTGTGAATTTTAAGGAAGTACAATGTGGTACTCAGCAAGAAATTATGGCTCTCCTTGGCTACCGTAGCAAGAACTAGGAAAATGCCTGCCTATTTATTTCTACATTCCTTCTGCTATAAGCACAGAGTGGATGAATCTCTTTCTGTCTATTAGCTATTATAGTTTCATAATTTAGAATGTAGACAATAAATACCTAGATGTAAATGGTCATAAAAGATCTAGATACTGCAGCAATCATAAAAACTCCTAAAATGCCAAGTTATGCATATCTTCAGAGCTAAAACACCAACTCAAACTCAAACATTTTATGTAGTTTGACCAAGAAAACAAGCTTAAGATCCTTCAGACCATGTCAAAAAGCCTAATCCTTTTAAAATGGTATGTTATGTAGTAATTCAGAGTTATATGAGTTTCTTCAATTTAATTTCAATACATAATACCAAATAGTACCAAAATCCTATGCTTTTTTAAAAATTAACGTTATTAGAGAACCTAGAATGTACAGGAAACCAGTCAGAGTTCAAACAAAGAAACAAATCTAGTAGAAGAGTTTTTTTTTATGGCAAAATAGCTTTGGTGATTGTGTGAGCTCGTAAAGCAAGTCTGAAATCTGAACGTCAGACTGGACTTGCTCTGTGTGTGCTGAAGGTGTTACCCACAGGTGGAATTTCTCCTTCAGGGATGCGTCAGTTCTGCACTAAGACCTTTTACTAATGGAATGAGGACCACTCACATTGTCTCAGATTTCTCTTACTTAAATCTAGCTGATTATGGACTTCAATCAAGTCTATAAAATACCTTCATAAAAACATAAAAATTAGTATTTGAAAAACTGGTCAAGTTGACACATAAAACTGTCTGTCACACTGTAGAAGTTTGTTTAGGGGAAGGCAAAGATGGCAGGATGCCCTTTTATTTTTAAGATACTTAGGAAGAGGAGGAAAAGAAAAAACACAGATAGGATGTGATTGCTTTCTCTTGGAAATTTTGAAGTGCTGTGAGGGCAAGTTAGGAAAGAAAGATCGCTTCCAACTCAAAGAATGAGAAACCTCAGTAGTGTTTGGAAACCAGAATTTATTAAAGGTCACTAGACCTGAGAATACTTTCACTAATGACGATGTGACCTTGAAAACTCTTTCAAGCACTCTGAACTCCAGTATGATTTTTAAGTTGGGATCATGTGCATATCCTGCCTGTGAGCAATTTTTTAAAGCACAAAAAATTGGCTAAATTATAAGATAAATAATAATATTAATGCCCTTTGAAATTTTCTCCTAATTTTGATCTCTAATATTTTGCAGTGTGGAAAGCTAAGCACAGGCTGATCTAGCAGGAAGTACTCCGGTTCTGCATCTCCTCAGCATGGTACCTCATGGACTTGCCACCAGCTCCACTCCATGAAGACTCTACCACCTCAACATCACACTGATGACCAACCTTACAGTACATGAATCTTTGAGGAACACATTCAAACCATATCCACTTCAGAACAGCTAGGTAAGACTTCATTAAATGAAGATATTAGAGAATAGAATGCCATAAATAAAATATAAAATCCAAATCATATACATTCTTCTTAAAATGTGAATAGAGTGATATATTCTAAATAAAGCAGAAATCACTGATCCTAATTATTCACTGTGTGCACAACCATATCCTTATCATTATTTTTTTATTGTTGTGCTGGGTGAGGGTGCATTGTGACATTCACAAAAGTTCTTACAATATATCATATTTGAATTCACCCTTCCACCATTCTCCTTCATCCCCCCTCCACCTATACCTGGAATAGTTTCAACAACTATCATTTTTCCATTTACATACATGTGCACACAGTATTTGCACCATATTTACCCTCCTTCCTCACCATCTATCACTCAAACTAGGTTTAACACTGCAAACACACCCAGCCTACTAGTGTTTTAAGCAGTAGTCTATCTATCTAGAATCTTATTCACACAAATAGAAAGTTAAGAAGTTTTCACATGGATATGCTGAAGAGAATATGTGTCCATTTTCCCCCAATCACACTACAGAGATATCCTATATGTTAGGCATCCCTTCACAAGGAAGAAAATTCAATAAAATATATAAGTATTCAACTTAGATAAGAGAATATACTGAAATAATTAAATGTTACTGAAAAAGAAATAAAAAATAGTCATATGCCTTCACTTATTGGTTTTGACATAACATTACATATGCTGAGGTTCATTTTAGATATCAATTTGACTAGATTAAGAGATACTCAGATCACTGGTAAAGTATTATCTCTGGATACATCTTTGAATGTGTTTCCTGAAGAGTCTGGCGTTTGAATCAGTGGACTGGATAAAGAACAGCTGTCCTCGCTTACAGTACTAGCTGTGGACAGACCCCATCCAGTTGGCTGAAGGCCATAATAGAACAAAAAGGCAAGGGAGGGATAAATTTCTATCTCTGTTGGATGTGGGACACCCTTCTTCCCCTGCCCTTGAGCATAACAACATCAGGTTATCTGGCTTTTAGACTCTGAAATATATACTAGCAGCCCTCAGGTTCTCAGGCCTTTGGCCTTGGATTGAGAAATACACTATTGTCTTCCTTGGTTCTGAGTTCTTAGGCCTTGGTCTGTACCATGCCGTGAGCCTTCCTTTTACTCTAACTTGCAGATGGCCTATTGTGGACCTTCTCAGTCTCTATTATTATGTGAGCCAAATCCCTCAGTCTTCTACCACCTCTCTCTGTCTATCTCTCTGTCTCTCTCAGAAACTTTTGGATCTGATTCTCTGAAGAACTCTGCTACACAAGCTGTTTTGCTTATTAAATGTAAGTTTTCACTAGCATGGATAATTGAGGAAAATGTGTGCTGTCAATAAGACCTCATTTAACCAATTCTATTAATATAATTTAATTGTTCTAGAAAAATACAGCTCATACTGATGATTTGTTCCTCAAACTACTTGCCTTTCATCAATGGAGCACAGAAACCAATTATTAATTAGTTCCACAATAGTGAGTTTGTTTCCTTTACAACATTCACATTAATTTATCAATGACTGATCCTCTTCTACTATTGAAAAAGTTAACATTGACACTGATCCCAGTACATGGTCTCAGGTATCCAAGAACAAATGTGTCTGGATAAAGGATAAATCTGAACGATGTAGGAAACTGACATTCTCTCTAGAGAGAGCAGCACAATTCAGAAGAAAAATATAGATGAGATTCTGAAAAAGCTGACCTTGCTAATATCCTCAAATTTGGTGAGATGATGACTGTAAGTGATAGGACTGGAAAAAGAACCTTAAATTCTCAAACTCTCCCTAGATTTAGAATGTAAAAAATTTATAGAGAATGAAATCCATTCAGACTATAGCTGCTCAAGATCCTATTCCAGTGTGTAAGCAAATATAATTGATAGAATAATAAATTCTGAACGCCAACAGCAGAATCTATGTTTTGAAAAAAATATTCAAATATCCCATCTAAAGTGAGATAAAGGGTCAAGGGGAATATATTTCTGTTAGTACATATTCTAAGTTTTTTAATTAAAATTTCAGATATAACAGCTGCTGAGTAAAAAATAAAGGATAGGAAAAAATAAAATATGACCTGTGTAAAATTTATAGAGAAGAAACTAAAAGTAATCAAATACACAAGGGAAAATATGATTACATATCTTATACATATCAGGTAATTAAGAACTATCAATCTCTTCAAAATAATAATCATAAAGATGAGAGCCTTAACAAAATTGAGCCAGACACTGATGGATCACACCTGTAATCCTAGCTGCTTAGGAAGCAGAGATCAGGAGGATTGTGGTTTAAAGCCAGCTAGGGCAAATACTTTGTGAGATCCTATCTTGAAAAACCCTTCACAAAAATAGGGCTGGTGGAGTGGCTCAAGGTGATGGCCCTCAGTTCGATCCCCAGTACTGCAAAAAAAAAGAAAGAAAACTAAGATAAAGACAATGAGAGAAAATAATGAAAAACAAAATACAAATAATAAAAAAGATTAACAAAACTGAAATCTAATTTTTATAATATTAATATGCTAGATAAAATTTGAGTAATTAATATAAAAGAAAGCAGGCATATAAATTAAAAAGTGTCATGATGCTAGGAAAATGTCTTGCTTCAGTCAAGGACAATTCCCAGAAACTGCTGCAATTGAGGGACTACAGCCAGCAACACTCTAAGCAGCAGAGGAAATAGGTCCTTCAATCCTGAATAGGAGGGTCTTGTGTCCACTATAATCCACTTTGGAAGCATCTTGTCCAGGTGGGCCTCTTTGTAGGGAAAACTTACAAAAGGACATCCCCTCCTGTGATCACTTGCACCTCGCACTTTTGTTACTCTTGGTTCCTACTTTGTGGTATGGTCCAGGTTCTCATCTCTGATCATACTCTTCTTACACTGTGAGCAAGGGCATACTAAAGGACTGGCTGGGTACCATATTTATTTCCCACTATCCATACTGTAACAGTAGTCTACTTTCTCCTGGTTATCACGGTCAATTTTTTTTCCATTAGGAAAGCAAATCCTTTTCGGATTCTGATCTTTTGCAGCAAGGACTCCAAAATGCCTTGGCAGGAGGCATAGCTTCAAGTCAACGGGTATTGCTGTTTCTCCTGGTAAAATCTGTCTTGCTTTGGGAACTAGGACTTTTAAACCTTTAAAATCCAGCATTGTGGGAAAGGAAAGCACAAGTTTCCCCAATTAGGCCACTGGGAATGGTGGTATATGAAGCCATGCTTTTTTGTTGATAAATTTTCTTATGTATATGTAAGATATACAATGTGAACTAATGGACTACTTAGAAATAATAAATGGTTACTATAGTGAAGCAAATTAGCATATCCATCATTCCACATAAATTTTTTTGGTTTTTGTTGCAAAAGCAGTTAGAAAGTAGTCATTTAGCCACGTTCTCAATTACAGAACAATTCTGTGTAGTTCTCATATTGACATGAGATCTCCAGAACTGTTTATCCTAAAAGTCTGCTTCTTTATATCCTCTAATCTACATTTCCCCATTTCCTCCACCCCCACCATCCCTAGTAACTACTGTTTTATTATTCTCTATTTGTGTATATTTGACTTCTTAAAATTTCACATATAAGTGTGAGCATGCAATACTTTTTTTCTATGTCTGGCTTATTTCAATTAGCATAATGTTCTCTAGGTTCATCCAAGTTGTGGCAAATGGCAGGGTCTCCTTTTCTAGGGCTAAGTAAAATTCTATTATATAAATATACAATGCAATATACATATATATATATGTCTGTATGTATGTACATATACATGCATCTACACACCACAGTTGCTCTATCCATTTATTCATAGACTAGGTTGTTTCCATATTTTGGCTCTTATAAATAATGTTGCAATGAATATGAGAATACACATATCCTTCTGAGATGGTTGATATTTCATTTCATTTGGGTATATACCCAGAGGAGGCTCTGCTGTATGATAAAGTAGTTCTATTTTCAATTTCTTTAGAAGCCTCCATACTATTTTACATAATGGCTGTACCAATCTGCATTACCACCATTGGTGTATTAGGGTTCCCTTTTATCCACATCCTCACAAAAGTTTCATATCTTTTGACTTTTTGATAATATCCATCCTAATGGTTAAGAGGTAGTATCACACAGTGGTTTTGGTTTGCATTTCCCTGATGATTAATGATGTTGAGCATTTTCTTACCTTTTTTCTACTATCACAAAGTACCTGAGATAAAAACTTAAGGGAGGGCAGATTTACTTTGGCTCATGGTTTATGAGATTTAAATCCATAATAATCCTTACCAGATATAAGATTTGCAAACATTTATTCCCAAACTATAAATTTCCATTTCATTTTGTTGATCCTTTTGTTGTACAGAATGTTTTTAGTTTGATGTAATCTGATTTATTTTTGCTTTTATGACCTAAACTTAAAAAAAGTTATTGCCAAGACTAGCAACCATGAACTTATCTTACAGTTTCTTTTCTAGGAGTTTTATAGTTTCAAGTCTTATATTTCACCATCCTTCTTTCATTTTGAGTTGATTTGTGAGTGTGGTATGAAATATTCAGTTTCTTTCTTTCCTTTCTTTGTCTTTCTTTTTCTATTTTCACATGGGAATTTGGTTTTCTCTGCACCATTTACTGAAGACATTATCTTTTCCTTGTTGTGTCATTTGGTGCCCTTGTCAAGGATTAGTTTATGGTATATGCTTGAATTTACCTCTAGGCTCTCTATTTTGTTCCACTGGTCTATGTTGTCTGCTTTGTGAACATAAGGCCATTCTTAATTCTATACCTTGTTTCATACAAGGCATATATTGGTTACACCGAACCACATAACAGCCGTTGACTTCAGATATTAATTGCTCCCTGGAATATGAAATCCAGTCTTCACTAGGTACTTGCCCTGAGATGGCACTTCAGCTTTGCCTTCAACAGTTATTTGACCATTCTATCAATGTGGCCATTTCTGGAAGACAAAGTATTTGATCACACCAGTGGTATAATTCAACACAATAGGATAGATGTGTAAATAAAAGAGAAAAAATTATGACCTGCCTTTAAACAGCTTATAGTCTGTGGTGGAAAATGAGACCTTTTAATTAAAAAGCTATAAACAATTAAAAATAGTGTCTTCCTGACAACCTAGGATTTATAAAAAATGACTGCACTATAAAGGAAATGGACAAATTTACCATTATCATGGGAGACTTAAATGTACTTTTGTGAGTAATGGTAGACCTAAAACAGCAACAACAAAAAATAACTTATAGACATTTTAGTAACAAAAATAATAACCTGATAGGAAGCTACTTTAAACAACAGCATTAACAAACCACTAAAGAACATTTAATCTTTTCTTATAAACTTGGACCATTTCTGAATATTTTCTACATGCTAGCCCATAATTTTTGAAAAAGTTGAAGTCAAAGAAACCATTATTTCTGTCTGAAAAACAATTATGCTAGAAAGCAGTGTTCAAAGGCTGACTGGAAACATCCCAGGTGTTTTGAAAGTAGAAAATTCTAAATAACTGATGGTCAAAGAAGAACTCCCTGAAAATGACAAAATATGCAGAACTGATTGCTAGTGAAAAGACAACATGTCAGAATTGTAGCTGGTAACTAAAACAGCTCTTAGCAGACACCATAGAACTACAAAATGATTCTATTAGATGAGATGGATGATTCAAAATCAGTGAACTAAGCATGCAGTTGAAGAAGTTAAATAAAGACATAGAATATGCCCAGAGAGAATTTAAAGAAACAGTCAAAAATAATGAAGTAGAAAACAAATGAGCAATGATGCCGAAAAATTAAGGCTAATAAAATTAATAATACCCTAAGTGAGAGTAATCAAGAAAAAAAACTAAGGAGGCTTAAATAAATAGTATGAATGAAGAAGAGTAATATTGGAAACATGTGTGATAGGTAATTCCTAATAAAAATATTATATATTAGACCTAAGTCAAGAAAAATATTAAAACATCTAGTTTCTTGTTCCCATTAAGCTAAGATTCCCCCAAGTTAAATGTCTTTATTTAGTTTATTGAAAACTTCTTTCCAAAGTCAAGAAGCAGAAAATTCCATTTTAAAGAAAAGAGAGGGGGACAGGTGAACAATCTTAAATTTAATTTATGAGGCTATTAAATCTTAATGCTAAATATGGTAAAGAAAATATTAGAAAAGTCCTAAATACAATTATTATAGAATTAACTTCAGCAATGTATAAAAATGGAATACAAAATGACTATTTGGTTTGCCCAGGAATGCAAAGATTTTTAACATTAGAAAATAAATTAAAATAATCCATCACATTAATGAATTTAACACAACTAAAATGATCTAAATTGCTGATAAAATTCAACATTTTCATAATTCAAAGAAAAAAGACTAATGGAAAGTTGGAAATAAGAGAATTGTTTAAATATAAACACTATTATAGGTTACTTCCCTTCTAATCGTGTTTTACAACGTATGCATTTTAGACAACTATCAAAAACCACAAAAGCAAAGAGCCAAAAACTTGAATATGTGGGGATTTTTTTGATTGATTGTCTTACTGCTGTTCTTTGCTTACATAAAGTAATGGATGTCATGCAATTCATTTTTATTGCATCATTACTTGGGTGTTGGTTCTTAGGTTGAATTTATAATTTATGTAACCTTCAAATTCTAACAGGTATATCATAAGCTTATATGATTTGTTCATTGAGGCAGAATAAAAGTATATGCTGATATCATGCTAGATTCTGGTAACCCAGAAGACATACTACTTTATGAAACTAACAATATTAAACTGGTTGAATTTACCAATGATTTACCCAATTCATGTGAACTTGAACATTTGAGTTAGTAGTTGCATTTAAAAAATTTTAGGGATAGTTGATTTATATAAACACTTACTTTTCTCTTATCCAGTTAGAGTAGAGCTTCTTTATTAATTTGGTAATAGCATCCAAAGATTAGAAAATATCACACATATGGTTTCCATTGAGATAGATTCAAGTAGATATCTTTATTGCTTTGGTTTCAAAGTCTTAGTCACGCATCAAGTATAAATACAGTAATATAAAATTCACTGCTCCTATAAATTGGTTCTTGTGTTTGTCTTTGTATATGTTTATTCAAATTATGTTTCTAACAGATGGAGCAAGTTTTTACCTACTCAATATGAGGGTTAAATCTTAAGGGAGACTTTTGCCACATATGTAATATTTTAGAGGTTGTGAACTAAATTTCAGATGACTGGGCTGAGAAGGCAGCCCAGTCATCTCTATAATTCATATAATTATAGATATCTCTATAATTCATGTGAGTGGATGAAATAAATGTCCAGTCATTTCAATCAGTCTCTGTAGCCCCAGGTGGTTTCTCATGAGGTCTTTGAGTCTCTGGAGAGCTCCCTCAGGGGAAGTGATTATGAACCTAAAGTTCTAGTGGCTATAGAGAGTTGAGAAAATGGAATGGAGTGAGAAAAGTCTTGTGGGGACAGATTAGAGATCTTAAATTGAACTTAATTATCCTTAGTAAATTCATGCCAACAAGAAAAGAAAAGAGAGTTTGCATTATAGTGACAAAGTATATAGTCTTGAGAAAGTTTGGGGTCTGTTCACTGAGAAGTCACATGAGGGGGTAGAGAGAACACAGTCAAATAGGACAGGGCCTCAAAACAAGAAACCAGGAGGAAAATTCCAGTGTAAGAGGTACCTTCCAAAGAAGCCTAGGATCCTAACCCAATTTCAAAGCATGTACTCATTCCAAATGCAGCTCATACCAATAAGCCTTTGTATGACTTACCCATGGACCCAAGATGAACCCCTCAAAATGGTGCAGACTATGCAACCTCACAGTCCAATACCGTTACCAAAGACAGCTGAGCAAAACCAAGGGAAATGATTTAAGGTCCTTGGTTTGAGACTTTCTAGAATTTAGACTTAAATGAACCTCCTGAGATCTAGCACTGAACAATAGGATGCCAGCTTGAAATAGGTTGCCCAGGTTACCCACATTTCTGTTTGGTCAGCTACAAATTCTCAGACTTCAACCTGGAAATTGGCCACCTGCAAGCACAGGTCCAACAATATGTGCTGCCTGACAGATGAAAAACCAGAGAGAAAGTTCTCTCTGCATCCAAGTCAAGCTCTCAGGTCACAAAACTAAGATAAAAGGAGAACCTCATCCAGTTTGATCAACATCCCATAAATGCCAGTCTATAGGTCCATCTCAAACAATAGGCTTATATATCTGTGTTCTGCCTCTGTTCCATCCCATCATTCTCCTCCTTATGACAAACAACACAAAAGATAGAGGCAAATGAACAAGATACAATGGCTATTCCTGGAAAGGAAAAGATCTGTATCAAGAGCTTTCAAACCAACGGTTACAATGCTCAAAGAATGAGTTCCTACCAGTATTTTCTCATTCCAATGTAAACTTTGCAAGAGAAACACAAGAAGACGCTCTTACCACCCTTGTTCAAGTGGACCCCAAACAGATATCCAACAGTCTGACTAGTAAGAAAATTGGCCTTTCCTACTTAATCAATGGTCCCAGGATCTCAGATGCAATCTCCAGTGCGAACAAGGAATGCTGCCCATCCCATCCAAAGCACAAAATCTGTTGGAGGACAACTTGTCATCATCTTCCAACTTAGGTCCAAACGGCTGAGAGCCTGAAAATTAACTAATATCAGACTTATTAACAGGAAAAAGGGTAAAGTTTATTACACATGCATGCAAGTCACCAGGGATATTTACTCACTGGCTACTTAATGATTATGTGTCACTTAGAGCAACAGCTAAACAAAAAAGGGGAGACGGTTAGGCTCTTTCATAGGAAAACACAGAAGTTTCTATTATGTTATGCTAAATGAATAGACAATGTGTTCTTTCTTGGTATTTGCAGGAAGCTCCTTGGAGAGGGACTAATGGTAGCAGTATTTTCAGGAGTTACATATAAGATTGAAAATGTTTTTACACACACAGAACAAATACCATTTCTATTGTACGTGAACCTTTTCAGGAGCTGAAATATCCCTAAACTTGAATGACAAGACATACTCTTAAACCAAACTAATATTCTTCTGGTTGTCTTGAATTATGTCAACAGGAACATTATGTGTTTGACATGAGGTGATCTCACCATTAAAAAGGGAAAGCGTCTTCTTAGGAGCAATCTTCTCTATTTTATTACTTTGGCTGGCTAGTTCCTCTACCAGCAAGTGACTAGACCTTTGCATTTCACATTATCGTTAAGTACTTAACATATCACTACTTTACATTGCTTCTGCATTTGTAATTTAATTGGTAATCTTTTTTCAAATTTGCATAATAATTATCAGCTTCAATATGCTAGTAAATCATTTTCAATTGTATAAAATGTGCTTAGTGGTGTGGTTAGTGTGTTTTCTGGCCTAATCTGTACTTAGCTTCCTCATACAGCCTTCAAGTCAATAGTGCCTCTGAGATTCTTACCAAAATGTGAACCACCAAAGGCACACCTCAGCTTTAGAAATAAGAAATAAGGTAAATAAAAGGGTGGAAGGATAGATAGATAATTATTGATAACATGAAATAATAATCATTGATAATGTAAGAACAATATTTGAAAGCGATCTTTTTGACTGATAAGTATATAAATTTAAGACAATTTCATTATTTTACTCTTCATTCATTCAAACATTTATTAATTATCTGTTATTATGGTAGAAAAGTCTCTACTGTGATAATAGTAAGAATTGTAGATTTATAAATAATTAGAACTTAATGAGCTAGCAAAATTTCTACCTCCAGTAAATAACTGTAATGTATGTCTGAAGTTGTAAAATATTATACAACAGTATCCAGGGTCAACAAAAAACTTGCTGTAAGCAATTAGCCATGGCTGCTAAAGTGAGGAGGGGAGAAGAGGCAGCCATGGCACATGAAGTTGCTAAGAATAAGCTGTCTGAAGTATGGTCCGAAGAAAGCACAGACAACTAACTCAGGCAATGAAATTGAAGGGCTTGAAATCTCAAGATCCTGATGCATCTGTGTTTTATTCTTTTGTAGGGGAGGAAGAAAGATCTTTTCTCTTCTTCTTTTTTAGGTTGTCAGCTAGGTCTCTGTAATAAAAGATTAACAAGGGAAAAGCATGTGAATTTATTTAGTATGTTTAACATGACATAAATGATAACCCATAGAAATGTTTACAATTGTGTGGTTTTATGTTAGGTTTGATAAAGAATGGAGAATTGTGGACATATGTGACAAGCCAACAGGGATACAGACTATGATCAGTGAACTAGGGAAACTTAACAAGTCCTGTTCATCCAGATTCTTCTTAACATCCCTCCATAGCACCCCTCCTTCCTCAGAGAAATGAGGCTCTTTTCCTCTGGGTCCATGGTAGTCTTACCATCTGCTTTAGAGTAACATCATAGAATCTTTCCTGCACATACCATTTCTCAAATTCATTTAACTTAAACTAGTCAATATTCCAATGTACCATATTCTAGGATAGTATGCCCCAAATGCTCTCCTACTTTTAAACTTTAACTACAAAAGTAATACAAAGCTTGTTATGAGACTTTCTAAAACCTAAAAGTATATGTGAAAAAGTAAAAGCTTTTCTCCAATACTAATTTAAAGTAGATATTCCTTCTTTGAATTGCATATTCTTAACTTTTATATGTAAGTTCACAAACAAGTAAAAAATATCTACTGAATATAAGTTGTTTCAATGTGAAAATAGGTTCCCACTGCACAGGTAATTCTATGATGTTTTTACATAGATGCCTTTTCATGAAAGCACATAGAGATTTATTTCATCTTTTGTAATTGCAACATAAAATTGCTTGTATGGTCTACTATTGACTTACTCTTTAGCCATCTGAGAGCCATTGAAATTTTTCAGTAGAAAAGGAAATGAATATAATTATTGTAACCTAAAAAGAAGGGAAACAGGAGATGAAGAAAGCAGAAAAGTATTTCAATAGACTAAAGTGTAACAATGAACCGGGCACTGGTGGCTCATGCCTGTAATCCTAGCTACTGAGGAGATAGAGATCAGGAGGATTGCTGTTCAAAGCCAGCCAGGGCAAATAATTCGCAAGACCCTATCTTGAAAAACTCATCACAAAAAAAGAGCTGGTGGAATGGCTAAAGGTGAAGGCCCTGAGTTCAAGCCCCAGTACTGAAAAAAAAAATAACAAAGAGTTTGAGTTAAAACTAACTGTAAGAGATAGATATTTCATATACCATAATTTAAGTTCATAATTATTCTTATTTACCATGTGGTAAAAAGAAGAGTAATGAGAAGACAGACTAAGCATGGATAGTTAGGGAGATCAAGAAGCTCTCTCTGAATAAAGGGAACAAAGAGATACAACACAGTTTGGTTGAGTTCCTTTTATACTTCTGTTTTCTTAGTTATACCACCATCTTATCACTTGCCAAATTAAAGCAACCTGATCACATTATAATTTCCAAAACGCACATGATTTTTTTCTATTCCTACTAATGTACTGACCAGCACTGTTGTCTCAACTCTAGATCATCAAATACTACTGTCAGATTAACTTTACTACATGCTAAAAGTCAAGATAATTCAGGTGGCTTATACTTACTGAATTAGGGCTCTCTAGAAAAGCATGACCTCTTTCTGAGGTCGTAGAAAGAGATAGTGATGGAAATACTGACAGAGATAGACTGATTTAATACAGTAATTGTTTTATGCAATTATAATTTCTTTTCTTTCCCTTTTTAGTGATGCTGGGGATTGAACCCAGGTCCTTGTGCTTTGTAGGTAAGTGCTCTATCACTTGAACTACAACCTCAGCCCAATTTATGTGATTATAGAAGCTGGGAACTCCCACCATCTGCAAGCTAGAAAAGCAGGAAATTTGGGATATAATTGAGTCCAAGTTTGGAAGGCTGAGAATAGGGGTTGGAGGGAATCCAATATTAGTCCTAGTCTGAGTCTGAAGGTCTGAGAACCACAAGCATCAATGTCCAAGAGCAGGAAACAATGTATGTCCCAACTCAAATAGAGTGAATCCCATCTTCCTCCTCCATTTTACTATAAACAATCCCTCAATAGATTGAATGATGCTTACCCATGTTTGTTGATGAGGGTCATTTTTATTCAGTCTGTTGACTCAAATGATAATCTCTTAAAGAAATCTTCACACACATGTGGAAATAATGTTTTATCAGCTATCTGGGCATCCTTTAGCCTAGTCAGGTTGACACATAAAATGAACCATCACACTCACTAGCATCTGCTGTATATCTGTTACATGGCAGCTGCTGTGTTTGCCTTGAACATGCATCATTATGCCATTGAATTTTCACAAAAAGCTCCTTTGCTTTTATCATTGCTCTGAGAGTCAGTTTCTTCATCTTTAAAATAATAGCATGTGATTCATGAATCTGTTGCATAGAAAATATTAATGAATTGTTAATTATTTAGTATGATCCTGCCATATAGTAAGTACAGTGATGTTAGTTTTCATTAACATCCGTTATCAACCATACAAAAAACTCCCCCTGATGCTAGCCAAATTCTCCAAATCTCATGCCTGTTATATATATGCCCCCATTTTTCACATCTCACTGCCATAGTTCAGACTACTCTCTGACTAGTATGACTTTCCTACAATCTCTATCTCTGTATTTATAAGTTTCTTTCACTATTAAAGGTCCCAATCATGTGAACATTTTCTGTGATTTTTCTCATCCAGTAGTAATGTCTTACGTCCTCTAACTACCAATGTATTTTATATGCACCTATTTAATAGCACATTTTTAAAATTTGAATTCTATCTCTATACATGTTTATTTACTGCCTTACACATGTATTTTAAATACTTATAGGCTTATACATTTTTGATTCTAGGCTCTGAACTTCTGTAGAAGTTGGGAGCGGGATCAATTCTTTAACCTTCATGAAATTTAAAATTATGTTTTATATAATAGACATAACACACACATACACACATACACACACACACACACAAAATAAAAACTGTTGAAGTAGTTATCTTCCATTTGTCCCTCCAAACCCATACTATATCCTGTTGTCTGTGCTGGCAAATTGATCTATGGACCTCATGAGAGAATGGAGGGGAACAGGCAAGAAATCAGAAAAAGAGACAAGAGTGAAGTCAACTTCTGTCTCTTTCATCTCAAAGTCACCCTAGGTTCATTGCATTTCTCAAATGAAGGTCATTGCCCCACTCAAGGTGGTCAACTCTATAGAACCCTCTTCTTTCAAAATCCAATGACTCCTCTAATCTACTTGTCAATTCAGGCACAGAGGTTATTAGCCCTAGGTGACTACCCAGCCCCTTCATTTGTAAAGAACTCCTTTTAATACCCTCCTATTCTTGAATGACCCTAATTTGAGTGTATCATTTTTTTTCTCTTATTGAAAACTTCTGCTTAAAGTTTATGGTGAATTTTTAGATAAAGAGGAGAGAATATGGGAAAGTAACGCTGGCTGAATTGACTAAGAAGAAAAAGTCTTTGCTTAGATTGAAGAAGACAATAGTGTGGTTGGAGGCTGAAGGAAATTGAAAACAAATTAGAACAACTGCTGAAGAAAATGCTTTAGGAAGTTAGTTAATGATGAGTAAAAGATAGCAGAACTGCACAGAGGGCCTAATTGCACAGAACTCAATTGGCAAGCTCCCCTGAATTTCTCCAGCAGTGCTTAGCAGAACAAGATCAAGAGAGTTGTTAAAAGAAAACAAAGCAAAGCAAGACAAAACAGGGGTGATATAGTTTAACTAAATTGGAAATGATAGACCATTAAGAAGCCTTGGCACCCAATGGTGTGAAGAAGGGTTACAAACAGGACAGAAATAGAAATCTGAAGAGAAACAAGTGAAGTGAAGAAGAGGTTGAAGGGTAATCTTTCACATTTAGTCCACTTAGAAAAAACATCCATCAAACTAATTGAACAACAGAACTGATAGCAAAGTTACAGCAATTGCTTTTTTAAAAAAATTTGCAAGTAGACATGGCTTTGTTTACTTGCAATATAGTTTATGTGCCAGTGATTAGATTTCCTATAATTTAGAATATCTTTTAAGATGATAGAATTTCAATGATGTCTTTGTTATTATTCAGAAATTCTTCTTTGGGTTTCCTTTGAAAATTTAATTTTGTATCATACAGTTCACTATCTAGAATTTAAGTCTTTAAAATTTCCTCTAAAATTTTGCCTCAGTTCTTCTTTCTTTGCTTCTAAGAATTTGCATTCTTGACAAATTAAGAACAACCACCAGATTTCAGGGCTTGTTGTTAAGTAAACACAAGGGAAAGGAAAAGAGAGAAATGCAAAATAATCACATTAACGAGACAATCAAGTTCGTGATTGCAATATAAAAACAGGAGGAACTGCTGTGCTAACTCACCACTGTACACAAAGGTTACCAGGGGAACAGTACTTCAACATTTCCTGGTTCTCAAAAATGTTCCAGTCTGAAGTTTCTGTCTGTCTCTTTTCTTTTCCTGTTGGAAATCTCAACCAAAAATCTCCTCTAAGTTTATGATTTGTTTGTTATTCACCTCTTACATTCATTTCTTAATGCTCACATCACAGAATCCATTAAGCTGGCAATATATGAAAAAGCATTGATTTTTTTTTTCTTCAAAAGTTATGAGTGCAATATGCAATGAAAATTTCTGCTTTCCCTGGAGCCTTTAAAACTAGGAAAGTGCAAATTTGTTTTGCCTTTAAGTATCTTTCACTTTTGTTTATTCTCTTTCTACTTTTAGATTATAAGTTCCTTCAGGGCAGGCGCTAAGTCTACAATTTTTTATGTAATTCCCCACAGAAATTAGATAAGTTTAAAACTCACTGTGAGAGGCAAATAACTCTCTTCAGCTGTTATTACATATAAGATTAAAAAGTAATTTTGAAAACTGTGGATTGACTTTTCTGTTCAATTTGTTAAAATGAACTCAAGTCATAGGTTTTTCCCCCACACCCAACCTGCCCCAAACACACAGGTAAATAATCATTTCTAAGAAACAAGACTGCAAAGTGAAAAGTCTTTTTGCTTGTTCTGTGTAATGTGTGATGTTCTTTATTGTTGTGAAACATTTGGAGACAAAGTTAAAGGGAATTACCATTTCTTCCTCTAGTGCTTACTCCAGGAATTACCCCTGCTACAGGGGCACATATTGATTTGAATAACAGAACCAACAAATAGATTAGGTATGAAAAACTTTAAGGCTATATTAGGGTTTTACTAAGATTAATATAACATCAATAAGTAAGACTGTTGACTCAAGACCTATACTGATTATGAAGAGAAAATGATCTCTTTGTAATAAGATGAATTATAACAAGCATAAAGTAATTCATTTACCAAAAATATATTAAACATTTATATAAATGTATCATGTTCAGTGTAATGGGTATATAAAGTTAAATAAGTAGATAACACTTTGACTTTCAAGATTAACATGTTTTAATATGTTTTCCTGAAAGGATAATTATAAATCTTTACTGTTCTAGTTTTTAAGCACAATTTCAATTTTAGATATGGGTGTTATAGAAAAGAATAATTCTGACACTTTTTAAAATAGTAAGGTTTATTTTGTTTAGGACTACTGCAATAGGTGTCATGGCTTTGGCATTAAGGAAGAGCTACATCTGGCTCAATTCCAAAGACGGTGAGAGATTTACAGCCAATGAGGGGAATGTGGTCAGTGGATGGAAAATTACTAAGAGGAAATACCAAGAGTAAAGGAATTCTTGTTAAACTGATTTAACAGAAATCTTGCAGAATGCAGGCTCTGGTGATCAGATATCAAGGGTGGGGATGAGGAATTTGTTGAGATACTAAGGGTCAGGGGATTCTGAATAAACTGAGTTAACAAACTTTTGGTACAACTGGACTAGGCAGATAAACAGAAGCCCTAAGGACAGGATCAGTTGAGAAGACAACTCACATTGAGGCTGTTTTGCAAAACTGTTAAAAATCAGAATATGTTTAACTCAACTCATTGGATGATAAAGGAGGCAATGTCTGGTACATGAGGAAGCACTTATAAGGTTATGAGATCTAGCCTGTTCCCTTATCTGCTTGAGTGGCTTGGGTAGAGTCACTTTTTGGCTCAGAGTCATCTATAAAATAGAGACAATCCCACTGTTAATGGATTCTGTGTAGCACTTACAATGATACACTGAAAATATCTTAAAAACTGATTTGCTATGAAAATGAAAGGTACTCATATTGTCAGGAATGCTTGTATCTTCATAATTCACCTGTGAACGATGGGCCACAGGTAGAAGCAGCGATGACTTCAGGTATCTAACTCCCTTCTGTTGCATTAACTCCTTATTGAAACTATGATTTTGTGCTGCAATTATCTAGTTGCACAGCTTTCCATTCCATCACCCTTGCCTTAAGGCAGCCAACTTCTGCCATCCTTCTTCATGTATCCAGTGCCCATGGCACATATTTCAATAGATATTTGCTAAAAAGACAAGTAGTTCTTTCTTAGTTCCAAAAATATTTACTAAGAGTTCCTTGTCTCTCTAGTTTCCCTGAAGTACTATTCTCCAGCAACCAAAGGAAGTGTCTCTTTTCCTGGCCTTCCAAACACTTTTTGTTGTAATAAACCAAAGCCATGCATTACATGGAATTTATGTTCAAGAAGAGCATGTACAACAAGAAT
The DNA here is from genome assembly GCF_047511655.1 of Castor canadensis. Taxonomy (NCBI): domain Eukaryota; kingdom Metazoa; phylum Chordata; class Mammalia; order Rodentia; family Castoridae; genus Castor; species Castor canadensis. Next base: position 128,427,017 of record NC_133393.1, on the reverse strand, counting down.
CAGAGTCTCAATTGTCTTTGAAAGATGCCGTAAGTAGCTTTTATTTCTCTTTTCTAATCTTTCAGTAGGGTAATGAAAGCAAAGCACATGAAAGATTCCTCACATCTTCTATATGCACAATAGCAATTTCTACAGTTATATGATTTATCTGTGAGGAGTTCCACTGTAGGTTACTAACTCCCACTTTCTGATATCCTCTTTTCCCCAGAGTTAGGACTTTGACAGCAACTTCTGATTTAGGTTCAAGTCTACATTAGTTTCTATCTATCAAAGCCAATGCAAGGTGGGAGAGTTAATAGATTAAGATTCCCTCATGTGAACAACTAGCAACAAGTTGTTGCCCTAATAAATTTGATCCAGCCCTGATACTGGATCTCAATTGCCATTAAACAGGTTCCACTTTTTTTTTTTTAACCCCAAGATCACATTCATTGTCTCATATTCATGGCTTCCTATACCATGAGGTTAATTGTATCCCTGCCCTTTCCCTGATGCATTGATCTCTGAGGATTGTCTCTGGCACTACTTGTTCATCTGAGATTTGGAAGTGGATTTATGATTGCTAATTAGCTTCTATTCATATACTTTCTTTCTCCCCTCTCACACACTACCTACCATCTTGCTATATTTTAGAATAGTATTTCCTACCAATACCTTTTCTTGTATTGTCAACAAAACCATCAACAATATATATATATTTTTGATGGTACTGGGGTTGGAACTCAGGGTCTCACACTTGCTAGGCAGATACACTACCACTTGAGCCACTCTGCCCGCCCCCAACTATTTTCTATTGTAACTGAACCTCTCTGCTCTAAGCCCAACAGGTGGTTCTAGGTGCTGACAGCCTTGCGCTGCCTCTGTGAATCCCATCATCATGTGACTATCTCCAACTCAGGGAAATTCAGGTGAGTGACTGACGTTAGAGACTCTGTTAACCATAACTAATATAGTTTGAAGAGAGTTAACACATATGAAATATTAACAGATTTCTTCATATATCAACTATCTGGTGGATTTTATGTTACAAAGAAAACTAATATCCCAAAATTAGTCTCCAAAGCCTTAAGCTTTTGAGTTATAAAAGACGTCATTGCTTAGGGAACTGGATGCAATATTAGTTTGAAGTCGTAATCTTGAAATATATTCAGTGAGTGATAAAGGATGATCTCCCCATCAGAAGAAAGTAGACAATGAAATTCAGGCAATAGCCACTAACAAGACCTGCTGAAGAAAAGTGGTTGATTTCAAAGCCTGTCTCAAGACATGGGGTCATTCAGCATGATGTCCTCCAGGTTCTCTATGTTTTTGCATATGACAGGATTTTCATATTTTTAAAGCCAAACAATATTCTATTATATGTTTGTCTCACAGTTTTCCTATCTCTTCATTCATTGATAGATGTTTAGTTTAGTTTAATAGCTTGGTTATTGTGAACAATGCTACAATGAAAATGGGAGTTCAGCTCTATCTTCAAGATCCTAATTTCACTACTTTTGGATATGCTACATTATTTGGTAGTTTTATTTTGCATTTTGAGAAACTTCTATTACTTTCCATACTAGCTGCACAAAGTTACATTCCTGCTAATAGTACATAAATGTTCAAGTTTCTTTACCATCCTGGTTAACACATGTCTCTCTTTTTAAAGTAATAGCCATCCTAACAGTTGTGAAGTAACAGCTCATTAAGCTAAGTGAGATAAGACAGTCACAGAAAGACAAATATAGTACTGCATACTTATCTTTAATATGAGGCATGTGAAATAGTCACCCTCAGCCTGGGATGGTGGTACACATTTGTGATCCTAGCACTTGGGAAGCTGAAGCAGGAGGATTGCAAGTTCTAGGCCAGCTTGGTCTACATAGACAGACCCGGTATCAATTATTTACTTAAGTAAGTAATCACACTCATAGAAACAAAACATACAATGATGTTTGCGATGGGCAATTTAAAATGGGACAGGGTGGAATGGAGGTTTCTGTTCAGTAAAGTAGAGTTTCAGTTACATAAGTTAAGTAACTAAAGTAGATCCAAAGATCTACTGCACAAAACTGTGGATCTATTGCTGTACTTCACAATCTTATATCATGAACTCAAAGTTTGTTAAGAAGATGGATCTCAGGTTAAATGTTCTTAGTATAACAAAAGAAAATTAAAAAAGCATACAAAAAAAAACCAAAGAGACACAGAATCAGGTGTTTTTCCATCTAGAAGTAGTATATCTCTGTTTATTAAAAAAAAGAAAAACTTATATGTGAAAACAAAATTCATGAAACAGTTTGTCAATTTTTTATACTGTCCAGTAATGTGATTTCAATATATATAATACATACATGAACATACATATTTCCTGCCTTATGTCTTAAATTGGATTTAGAATTTATTGGAAGTAAGGTATAAAATCATACCAAGGAATAAGCTGATGGTGAAAATTAAGCTTTCTGTATAGATGCATCTAGAAACTCTGAAAATTGGCTCATCTTGGCACTCTGTCTTCAAATCTCTTAGATAAAAGAGATGTCTTATTCCACTTGGTAACATGACTCAAATTAATTCTTTCCTACTACTGTTTCTTCTGAAGGAAATTGAAATGTCTTTGACCCAACTGTACAAATGTAGGAAACTCATGAACTCTTTAAAGACTCGTGGTTGTTTAAAGAAACAACAACAAAGTGAATTTCACAAGCATCGTGTGAAAAGCTAGTCACATGTTGCAATGTACTTTGTGATTCAAAATTCTCTCTAATAAAGGAAAATAAAAACACTTAAGACTCAGAAAACATGATTGAGTTTCCATTTTTGTTTCATTGCTATTAGGAGTCCTTTGTGGTCCTATCACATCAACTCTTTATAAGATGAGCACACAGAACAGTGTCAACACTCCGATCCTTAACTCAGGCTCACATCAATGCTACTTATACCTCTTTGAATCTTGTGTGTCAACTACATAAAAAAGGAAGAAAAATAGGATTTAGCAACCATACTTAACTAATCTACTCAGCACATTCAAAGCAAGTAGGCCTTTTTCCTGTGCATTTCATAAAAGTATAAGTACTAACATTGAACAGAGAATAAAAGTTGAAAATGTGTTTGTTCAAGGCAATGGTTCAAATGGCCCTAGCTCAGAGAAAGGGAGAAAAAATAAAGATATTTACAGTATGATTTTTCCTTGAAGCCTTTCCTATCTTCATACAAAGCATGACAATACTTTGCTAATCTGCTTTCCTGACTATAATCACAAGGTTTTTTTAAGTCATACACTTTTTAAAAAAATTCTCTACTGTTCTTGGGCTTGAGAAAAACACTTCCCGGTTTATTGAAGGAATGTGCCATTTTGATGGAGATTAGGATAAGATAGATATTACTCAAGAAAGAGTAGTGTGAGAACACAGCATTACAAACTCATATTAAGAAACAATTATCAGCACTCTGAAGAAAACTGGATTTTCACAAGCATCAAAACAGGAAGACAACTGTATAAAGATAATTTAACAGCCAATCAGATTTGCCAAAGAAAATGCCTTCCATTGTTAGCACTATCAGCCTAACATAAAAATATGTTTTTGCTGTGAATGCTGCTGACGGTAGAAAAAAAGCTTTTACAATTTATCTCAGATTAGGTTTTTCCTTTGGTTTTAATTGTTTGGAAATCAACAATGATCATTCCATTTGTGGATTCATCCTGCTAATTTATAGTTTAGAAGCATACACGGGGGCTTAATTCATAAGAAAGCAAGCCAGCCTCATCTGAGTTCTGGACCTTATCACTCAAATTCCTCATTAATGGGTGAGCTATGAGGACATTTGTTTTCATTTTCATAATTTAATGCTTATAAATCTTCCTCATGTTTTTTACTTAACTTCATAAATTACATATAGCCTCTAAATTGGTTTATAATTTACCTCACTCTTGAAAAAACAAAACAAGCCATTCATGAAAGTCTCTGAAAATGATGTATATAAGACTAGATGTAAATGAATTGGAGGAGCATAGGCCTTGGCTGCAGCAAGTACTGATGGTGCATTAAAGACCCTTGTCCTGCCTAGAATGATGGAAAAGCAAAACATAATGTAAAACACTTATAAAAGAGAAACAAAGTTGACAAAAATGAAAGATCTTAAAGAACTACTTTCTCCTTTCTCTTTCAATTAGTTTTGTTCTCATGATTATTTTCCGCATAAGCACTGTAAAAGATTCATCTAGATGAACATCTCTCCTTGCAACAGCAGTCCCTCATAAACCCTGTACCACCTACACCCATTTTGCCTCCAAGACACACCCTGGCTTGAAATTGTGATTGATTATCCTTCATAATTCTTAAGACATTTTCTTAAGTTTTTATTCTGTTTTGGTTTTGCATTAATTTTTTATCATATTATTGTTGTACTGGGGGCACACTGTGACATTTATAAAAGTGGTTACAAAATATCTGAGTTAAATTCACCCCCTCCATCATTCTCTTCTTTCTCCTTTCCCCATTCTTGGAATAGTTTCACCAGGTCTCACTTTCCCATTTTCACACACGAGTACATAGTATTTCCACCATATTCACCTCTTAATTGATATTATTTCTTGTGAGAGCAGGTCAGTAATCCATGAGGTGAATGTGTAACAAATGGTGTCAAATCATTTCTTGCTATACAAGAATAATATTTCTAGATAACAGAAATATCATTTCCTGGTCTGTGGTCTTTCCCAGACAACTGGAATTTCTGATGCTTTATGATAAAACAGCAAAATTAATAAATAGTACATGTGTATATAGTATAAAATGGCAGTTCTACATCATAAATTTAACCAAAGACAATAAGTAAAATACATTATCAATTGCAATTAAGATTCTAAAATTCCAACAGTTTTGCTGACATATAACACCCATTGATTATAGCTTGTGTCATGTCAATAAAGAATGAATTGCACTTAGGACAAAAGTTATTGGCAATTCATATGTTTATAGTAAATGCAGCTCAATTTCACACAGTTTATTTAATCCCAGGCAAATTAAGGAAAAGGTAAATTAAATTTCCTTTTTAGACCATTTTCTACCCTTTTACATATAGGAAGATTAATCCAGTGGTTTGGTATATTTTTTAAATACAGCATCATTCAAGACTCCTCACATAGTTCACTGTATAAGTCAGAGTTCTCCAGGGGAACAGAATCAATAGAATATATGTGTGTATGTGTATACCCAATATAACTAATAGAATATGTATCCATTTCTTATATATTTATATGTTCTATGCTGTATACTTATAGAATATATAAATGCATGTAATTTGTACACATACATCTCTCCTAATATGTTTTGTATATACTCTGTACATGTGAAGAGATTTATTATGTGGGATTGACTTGCATAATTATGGAGGTTGAAAATTCCCAGGATGTACAGTTGGCAAACTGGAGACCCAAGACAAAAGATGACATAATTCCAGTCTGAGTCTGAAGGCCCAAGAAGCAGAAGCATTAGTGGTCTGATTCCAAATTCAAAGGTAGGAGGAAATCAATGTCTCAGATCAAAGAGCATAGGGCGGAGAAAGGATGAATTCTGTCTTAGTGTCATTACTCTATTCCAGACTTTGAGGGAAGAGATAGACCCATCAATCTAAATATTAATCTCTTTCAGAAACACCCTCACAGACACACCCAAAATATTCTTTAATCAATATCTGGGGTCCAATCAAGTTGACACATAGACTTAACTATCATACTGATTGTCTTTACAAGGGTTCATAGCCCACCAAATTATATCAAAGCTAGCACAGACAAAATTCTTTAAAACCACATCTGACTAACCAAAGATAATACCAAATTACCCGTTATTGAATTAGTAGATAAATTAGGGCTTTTTAAAAATAAATTCAAGAATTTTGGTAGGGTATAATCTTAATAATAAATGCTTTGGATTCAAAAACCTGAGCTTTTGTGTTTTAGGACAATTTTTCATTTATTCCCATAAAATATAGTATTTTTCTCTGTCAAAGTCCATTAAATCTTTAATGTCAGCACAAACATGCTAGTAGTGTTTTTCTAGTAAGTATAAAAATTCTGTCCAACACTATTATGCAAATTTGACTTCAGAAACTTTACAGCCAATCACAGAATCTTTCAGATAGAACTGGCATTTAGGAAGATTATAACATGCTACCATTTCCTTAGGCATCAAAGAGATCACATTGTATGATACAATGGGGACCAGGTATTTCAAAATTCACACCCTTCAGTTTGCCTTTTTCTACCACAGAGGATAGAAAGCTATTTTCCTAACCCCCTTATAACTAGAATGCCAAATGGGACTTAACATTTAAGAAATTAAATTTAACATTTAAGAAACATTCAAATGCACTAGTGAAAAAATTGAATTGAATTCAGACCGAGTTAATTGGGGCAAAAGGTAAGTCATCCATCTCCCACATGTAGATCAGGTAGTAATGTCATTAATACCTGCCAGATTTGGCACAGGAACCATCTTGAACTTAACAATGGCAGTGAAAATCTGTTGGTTACAGTTGTAGAGTTGGCTTCTTAATTTCCCAAACAGGACCATCTCATGGTAGAGTTCAGTTCTCTCTTTGTGATGCATTTGTGTAGTTTATAGTTTTTCCCCTTGAGTCTTCCTTTCCTAAGAACACATGGTTAGGGAGCCCTTGTCAAAGATGTACCTAGAAAATCTGAACAGGAATTGCAAATTGGCACATAGGAGCTATAGCTTGTTACACAAATGAAGACACTAAGCTCGGAGAGGTTAGGGAACGGCCTCTGGGTTATGCTATTAGAAATTGCTATAAGAGAAATTCGAATTCAGCATGGCTAGGGCTAATATTCAACCCGCAGACAGCAATGGTGGTTTTTAAAATATTGAAATATTTCTGTATGCCAAGAGTCCCCTGCATATTCTTGGCCCTTTCCTTAGGGCCCAGTAGACTTTCTAGCCATTTAGAAACTAATAGGTAACACATTGGAGAATGTCAGTGTTCTAACCACTGTCCTTTTTGATTGTACATCGTGTGTCATTTAATGGTTCAGTATCTTTTCTCTTGCCCTTTGGTATGACTGCCCGACAAGTGCTTTCTATCACACCAGGTTTTATCTTTGCTTACTAAACACTTTACTGAATTCAACAAAATTCTTACATGTAAAATTGAAGTAACACAATTTTTATGTCTCTTTAGAACAATAATAATATTACTGTCTGTGTAAGAGAGAAGCAATGCTAGAAACTCAACAAACTTTCGTCATCAGGGAGAGCTCATCCAGTGATGTCAATTTATTTAAAATTTAATTCTTGACAATAGGTGTAGTCTTATAGCTCTGGTGAGATGCTTAACAAACTTAGAATGAATCTGAAAAGATAAAAGGCATATATCTTCAGCACTCATAACAGATAAAAAGCATAAGATTTTACAATTTTCACATTCATAATTTATAATCAAACTTACTCTTCTGTAAGAAGCCAAGAGAAAATAAGTCAAAGGACCATTAGACTATACAATACTATGCAACTGAGTTATTTTACTTCAGGAAACATTGGGTGTTATGACAATATTCTTCACATTTATACCACTTGGCATCTTGGTTTTACAGCTGCATTTAGCAACAAAACATACAGAACAACCATCTTCCCATTACTGCTTATTACCAGAAATTACTCCTAAATTCTCAAAATGCAAAATCCCCAGACTTTCTAGACCCTTGATCAATAATGAGGGAGTCATTATACAAATTCTGCTAGGATGTTCAACCTTTATCCGAGAAATAGAGGATAGATTTTCTGGTCTTTCCTGGCACCTAATTCTGCTGCAAAATAAATATGTCATAATTTATTTAAAGTTCAGGGAAAGGAGAAAGCCTAAGAGTTCCTGAAGTTTAGTGCACTTACTTCATGGAAAAATCATAAATGGTCAGAGGACTACTTCTATTGAAATTTAAAAGTAATAGTAAAGTGAATGAGAGAAAAAGTTGGAGAAGCCATGAGATCTTCAAACCAAAACACAAATATTTGTATCTGAAAGCCTCATGTTTTACTCAGAGAATTTAAAAAAAAAAGAGTCAAAAGAAAACATTTTTAAAAAACAGTTGTAAATTAATACTTGGTAAGTATGTTAATATGAAAACATGTGCTTAATCTACTCTGCCTTAAAACCCTCTAAAATAAGAACAGAGATAAATATAAATAAAAAATATTTTTAAGTGGCTACTGCTCACATAATCAAAAGCAATGCATGTGAAGAAAACAGAACAAAGGTGGCCATAAAACTTAAAAGATGGAAAAATAACTGATGCAACAGAGTGACAAGAAGTGGAGCTAAGGACTTGCATTTATCATTCACCAATTATTTACTAAGCACCTACTATGTGTGAAGCACTGTTTTAGAGCACCAAACAGAATAGGCAAAAGTTGTGCCCTTATGGAGCTTAAACAGAAAAAGCCAGTGAAAAGAAACAAGAAGAGGCTGAAAACAAAGTAGAGGCAAAAAGTAGCTCTGAAAGTGACTGAGGAAAGGTGCTAAAAGTGAAAGGAGTGGATAAAAGTCTGCTTGAGGGGCAAATTGCTATATCCCATCCCATCCCTACCACATGTGTGACTATTCTTCCGTCACCTCAGAAGGTAATTTATTCTCTGTAGAAACTGAAAACCACAAGCAGAATGGAGGGGGAGAGGAAAGACACTATTGAATCCAGAGGAATTGAGTAACTAATCACACATTGAAGTGGACACTGGCAACTATGGACTGGGTTGTGTTTCCCTTGCACCCCAAGTTCATATCAAAGCCCTACCTCCCATTGTGATGGCATCTGGAGATGGGACCTTTGGAAAGTTTACCAGGTTTTTGTGTTCAGAAAGGCGAGGCACCTATCATAGGATTGGTACCCTTATAAGAAGAGACAACATTATGCTTGCTCATTCTGCACACACCCAAAGGATATATAAGCACACAGTGAGATGACAGATATCTGCAAGCCAGGAAGAAAGCTGTCATCAAAACCAGACCATGCCAATACCTTACTCGCAGCTCTTCCAGCATCCAAAACTGTGAGAAAATAAATTATCTATTGTTTAAGCAACATGGTCTACGATAGTTTTTCATGGCAGACATAGCCAACAAAGACCCACCCATTCTTGGCGTCTTACACTGATTAACACACATCACAGGAGTTGGGCTTCTTTTGAGCTTTACTGGTGATAGTTGGGGGAGAACCCCCTATAAGGTAGTTACTTATGCATCAGCATGTGCTGCCTGTATACCCAGATTCCAATCAGCCTTAATGCCTCCTTCTTAAATGTGAATGAGCAGTCAAGAACCACTGATCTTTCAGGGACAGTCTCTATCAAAAAGATATAAACAAAAAGCAGATGAAAAAGAAAGTGAAAAATCTTTGAGAGAACATAAATTTAAATATACATTTGTATAGTCAATGTTTTACCAAAAATGAGAGAAGGTAATGCATCTTATAAACAAGATCAAAGGCCCAAGAATGATTCAAACAATAAGGAAAAGTACTTCAAAATTAAAGATATAACGGTATAAACACAAAATTCAGAGAAAATAGCGAAAAGAAAGAGCAAGAAAGTACTTGAAAAAATCTCTTAAGAAGCAGAACAAAAAGGCAAAAAGAATTACAGAATCAATTCAGAAGTTGTAACTTCCCATTAGGAGGTTCAGAGCAGACAAGAAAAAAGGAAAAAATCAATAAAATAAGAGAAGGAAACTTTACAGGATGGAAGAACATGAGTTTCCAGATTGCAAAAGATCACTAAATATCTATTACAGTGAATCAAAAAGAAGCACATCCAATCACACCATTTCAGAGATACAGTTCAGAAGTAAAAGATATATCTTAAAAACTTCCAGAGATGAAAACTATCACATACAATGTATTAGAGGTCAGAATGGCATCAGATTCTCAATAGCAATATTTGAAATGGGAAGTAGTATAGAACTGTCCTCAAATTCTGTGGAAAAAATATTTCAACCTAAAGTTCTATGTCTAATAGTCTATCAATCAACATGAAAATAATGGAGATATATACATATATATATATATATATATATATATATGTTTGGACATGTAAAATTTCTAGAAATTTACTTGCTATACATCATCTCTCAGTAATTCACCTGAAGAGTATTAGAATGAGTGTATGATTTAGGATACAATCAGATAATCAAAATGTTCTATATGATATAGAATATAAAATTCATTGCAATATTAGCACTTATAACATATTAAGTACTCATGGGGCAACTATTGTCAAGCCCAAGACACTGTAAGTTAATCAGACAAGAAGTTAGGAAGGAAAACTGGATGTAGACAAGAAGAAGGGCAATATAGAACAAATAAGTGTACATTGAAAGGCATGAGGACAACTGGAGCCTGTGAAGACAAACCAGAGCCTGCAAAGAACCCATATTTGTTGTTTGGCATCTCCAAGCTCAGTGTACTGAGTGACATGTAGAAGGTGGCATACTCTTGTGGAGCTTCACAAGCCCTGAACCAGAACTCAGAGAAATTGAAGGAAGAATTTGAGAGGAGCTGGAGGATCTGTGGTACCACATGCTGTTCCATGGCATAAGAGGAGCCACCATCTCCAATATAAGGAGGTTGGCAGTATGTGATGGTCTGCATCAAATACTCCAGAAATGAACTATTGCTCTTGATTTACTTCCGTTGTCCAAACCTTGAGCAAAATGTCTTCCGAAGCCAGTAGTAACTTAAGGTTATAAAAGGAGGGGCATTCTGGGAAATGGAATTCTATCTTGTCTAAGTGAATGCAGTCCAAACCATTACAAAGAGAGAAATGGGATTCAGGACCCAGAGGACCCAAGTAAAGAGTGAGGCATGGTCACTCAGGAGGATAATGAAGGGAAGACCAAGGGAAAAAACAACTGCGCAAAATGTCTACAAAGACGCTCATCAAGATTGGAGCAACATGACAGATATCTCCAAAAACTATAGATTCAAAAAAATGTGAAGCTAAATGACTGAGGTGTTTGATTATAATTAGAGTTATATTTTTAGTTATTGTTGAAAAATAATCAAAACCACAGCAAAAAAATAATGAGTAGCTGTACAAACAAACAAGTGTAATCATAGGTAACATTGCTTAGATGCTAATAATATTTATGTCATCATAATCATCTCTGCATTGAATGGTGATTCAACAATAACAAGAAAAAATATGCAGAGACAGAGGAAAGACAGTGAAACAAAACTGGAGCTATCTTATACAAAGTAGTAGGAAGTCAGTAAGTTTGTTTTAACTAATAGACTAACAGAATTTTCTTCTAGAACACTTAATATATTCAGATGGTAAAAAACCTAAGTGGTTAGCAGGGGTTTGGGGAGTAAGAGGAATAAATAACTGAAACATGAAATTTTTGTTGTTGTTGTTAGTACTGGGGTTTGAATTCAGGACTTGTCCTTGCTAGGCAGCTGGTCTACCACTTGAGCCACTGCCTTAAAGTGTTATTTTTTAGGTAAGGTTTCTTGTTTTTGCCCAGGCTGGCCTCAGACAATGATCTTTCCACTTAACAACCACCCACATAGCAGGAATCAGAGACATGTACTACCACAGTAAGCTTTTTTTTTAAAATTTTTTTTTCCTTTTTCTTTTATTATTCATACGTGCATACAAGGCTTGGGTCATTTCTCCTCCCTGCCCCCACCCCCTCCCTTACCACCCACTCCGCCCCCTCCCTCTCACCCCCCAATACCCAGCAGAAACTATTTTGCCCTTATCTCTAATTTTGTTGAAGAGAGAGTATAAGCAATAATAGGAAGGAACAAGGGTTTTTGCTGGTTGAGATAAGGATAGCTATACAGGGCATTGACTCACATTGATTTCCTGTGCATGGGTGTTAACTTCTAGGTTAATTCTTTTTGATCTCACCTTTTCTCTAGTTCCTGGGCCCCTTTACCTATTGGTCTCAGTTGCTTTAAAGGTATCTGCTTTAGTTTCGCTGCATTAACGGCAACAAATGCTAGCTAGTTTTTTAGGTGTCTTACCTATCCTCACCCCTCCCTTGTGTGCTCTCACTTTTATCATGTGCTCAAAGTCCAATCCCCTTGTTGTGTTTGCCCTTGATCTAATGTCCACATATGAGGGAGAACATACGATTTTTGGTCTTTTGGGCCAGGCTAACCTCACTCAGAATGATGTTCTCCAATTCCATCCATTTACCTGCAAATGATAACATTTCGTTCTTCTTCATGGCTGCATAAAATTCCATTGTGTATAGATACCACATTTTCTTAATCCATTCGTCAGTGGTGGGGCATCTTGGCTGTTTCCATAACTTGGCTATTGTGAATAGTGTCAAACCTTCAAACAATAAGCTTATTGATTGAGATGGGGTCTCACTAGTTTTTTGCCCAGGCTGGCCTCAAGCCACAGTCCTCTGATCTTGGCCTCCAAATTCACGGAGATCACGTGGGAATCAGTACACTCAGACAATGAAAATATTCTATATAAAATGTAATGGTGAATAAGAACATTATTTCTTTTAGCCACTTTCCTTATGCATAGAACTGTAAAATAAAAAGCATAAACCTTAATGTGGAATATAAATCTTTGTTTATAATTATATATCTATATTCTCCATTTATTGTAGCAATTATACTGTAATAATGCAAGGTATTAATATTAGGAGAAACAAAGTGATGGTCAGGTTTACTTGAGAACTCTGTACTACATGTGCAATATTTCTGTAAATATAAAACTGAGAAAGGATATTTAATACCTCTCTGAAGGATTTACAAATATATTATAATATAGCTATTATATGACACAGCTTTTTTGTTGCATCGCAAACAATCCCCACGTGGTTTACTGTAACAAACATTTTTTTCTTACACAAAGGTTTGGGAATGTTTGGGAGTTAGCTGAAGTTTATCTGATTTCAATTGAGTCTTATTGGATTCAGTTGGTTTCATCTACAGGTCAGGATGGGGTTTACTTCACCTTTTTCAGACAGTCAGAGTTGGCTGGAAAAAAATTTGGAGGCTACTTAAAAAGCTAGACATTGATCTACCATTTGATCCAGCAATACCACTCTTGGGGATATACCCAAAAGACTGTGACACAGGTTACTCCAGAGGCACCTGCACACCCATGTTTATTGCCGCACTATTCACAATAGCCAAGTTATGGAAACAGCCAAGATGCCCCACCACTGACGAATGGATTAAGAAAATGTGGTATCTATACACAATGGAATTTTATGCAGCCATGAAGAAGAACGAAATGTTATCATTTGCTGGTAAATGGATGGAATTGGAGAACATCATTCTGAGTGAGGTTAGCCTGGCCCAAAAGACCAAAAATCGTATGTTCTCCCTCATATGTGGACATTCGATCAAGGGCAAACACAACAATGGGATTGGACTATGAGCACATGATAAAAGTGAGAGCACACAAGGGAGGGGTGAGGATAGGTAAGACACCTAAAAAACTAGCTAGCATTTGTTTCCCTTAAAGCAGAGAAACTAAAGCAGATACCTTAAAAGCAACTGAGGCCAATAGGAAAAGGGGACCAGGAACTAGGGAAAAGGTTAGATCAAAAAGAATTAACCTAGAAGGTAACACCCACGCACAGGAAATCAATGTGAGTCAATGCCCTGTATAGCTATCCTTATCTCAACTAGCAAAAACCCTTGTTCCTTCCTATTATTGCTTATACTCTCTGTACAACAAAATTAGAAATAAGGGCAAAATAGTTTCTGCTGGGTATTGAAGGGGTGGGGGGGAGAGGGAGGGGGCAGAGTGGGTGGTAAGGGAGGGGGTGGGGGCAGGGGGGAGAAATGACCCAAGCCTTGTATGCACATATGAATAATAAAATTAAAAAAAAATAAAATAAAATGTTCACAGTACCCAAAAAAAAAAAGAGAGTCAGAGTTGGAATCATTCAGTAGTACATAGCTTGTTTTTCAAGTTGGCTTCTTTCCTTTAGAAATATGCATTTAAGTTTCCTCCATGTCTTTTCATGGCTTGACACTTCATTGCTTTTCATCACTGAATATTATTTCATTGTCTTAATATACCATAGTTTGGTCATCCACTTACCTATGGCATGATGCCCTGGTTGCTTCTAGCTTTCAGTAATTGTGAATAATACTACTATAAACATTTGTGTGCAGGTTCTTGTGTGACCTTACGTTTTCAACTCCTTTGGAAAAAGCTCTAAGACAGTGTGCTATATCATTTGTTAAGATCATGCTTCTTGTAAGAGATTTTTATAGTAGCTGTAAGATTTTACACTCCTACCAGCAATAAATGAAAACTTCCATTGTTCTACATTTTTTCCAACATCTGATATTGTCATGTTTTGGATTTTAAAAATCCTGACATCTGTATTGTGTTATCTGTTTCTCATTTGCAATCCCCTTATGGCATAGGTTGGGCATCTTTTTATAGGCATGGTTACTATGTATGTATTTTCCTTGATGAGGTGTCCAGTTCTTTTCCCTATTTGAATTTGGGTTGTTTTCTTGTTGTTGATATATGAGTTATTTGTTTATTTTAGATATGTTCTTTATCACATATGTATTTTGCAAATTTTTTCAATTTGTGTCTTTCATTTTAATCAACAGAATATGCGCAGAGTAAAAGATTGTCACTTTAATAATGTTCAACATATTAATTTTTCTCTAGTGGAAAGCATATAACTTATCAGAGAGCAGAAAGTATTATAAAGTAACAATAATCAGAAGGGTGTCATACTAGTGTCAGAATCTACAGAAACAAAATACAAGTACAAATCCATGCATAGATTGTAGAACAAGTGAATTTAGAGCATGGAAAATGCAGTCTTTCAAATCAGAGGCAAAGAACATGGAGGAAAATACTTGTCTAACTACAATGAGAACTATAAACTTTGACTCTCACCCCTTGTATTTTCAGCCAAATTAAAAATATAAAAAGTAGAAAGGTAAAAATCCTACAATGAAATAGAAACAAATATATATTTTGCATTATGAAATCCCTAAAGGTAAATCAAAAATGAAGAGTTAATAGATTTGACTGTAGAAAAAAATAACCATAAACAAAAAACATAAGCAGTTTATTTTGAGGAAAATGTAAAAATTATATATGCTGCATAAAGGCATAATGCCACTAATACATTAAAAGCTCCTGAAAATGGATCAGAAGTTAATTAAAAATTACAAATAACTATGAAGAGTCAGGTGTGAGACAAAGACACCTCCAAAAAGGAGAATTATACGCCAATCTCCTTATTGAACATCGATGCAAAAATTTTCAATAAAATAATGGCAAACCGAATCCAACAACACACTAGAAAGATCATTCACAACTAAGTTGGCTTCATCCCAGGGATGCAGAGGTTGTTCAACATATGCAAATCTATAAATGTAATACACCACATTAATAGAAGCAAAGACAAAAACCACTTGATCATCTCAATAGATGCAGAAAAAGACTTCAATAAATCCAACACCATTTCATAATAAAAGCTCTAAGAAAACTAGGAATAGAAGGAATGTACCTCAACATTGTAAAAGCTATATATGACAAACCTTTGGCCAACATCATATTTAATGGAGAAAAACTGAAACCATTTCCCTAAAATCAGGAATGAGACAAGGGTGCCCACAATCCCCACTCCTATTCAACATAGTACTGGAATTCCTAGGCAGAGCAATTAGGCAAGAAAAAGAAATAAAAGGAATACAAGTAGGTAAAGAAACTGTCAAAATATCCCTATTTGCGGACGACATGATTCTATACCTTAAAGACCCAAAAAACTGTACCCCAAAATAGACACCATAAACAGCTACAGCAAGGTGGCAGAATACAAAATCAACTTACAAAAATCATTAGCTTTTCTATACACCAACAATGAACAAATTGAGAAGGAATATATGGAAACAATTCCATTTACAATAGCCTCAAAAAAAAATCAAATACCTAGGAGTAAATTTAACAAAAGTTGTGAATGACCTCTACAAGGAGAACTACAAACCCCTGAGGAAAGAGATTGAGGAAGACTACAGAAGGTAGAAAGATCTTCCGTGCTCATGGATCAGTAGAATCAACATAGTAAAAATAGTAAAAATGGCTATACTACCAAAAGCAATCTACATGACATTCATCACAGAGATTGAAAAATCTACCCTAAAGTTCAAGACCACAAATAGCCAAGACTATTACTCAGAAAAAGAGCAATACTGGAGGTATCACAATACCTGAGTTCAAACTATATTAATAACAATAAAAACAGCATGGTACTGGGACAAAAACAGACATGAAAACCAGTGAAACAGAATAGAGGACCCAGATATGAATCCACATAGCTATGTCCACCTTATTTTTGACAAAGATGCCAAAAACATACGATAGAGAAAAGACAGCCTCTTCAACAAATGTTGCTGGGAAAAGCGGTTATCTGCCTGCAAAAAACTGAAGCTAGATTTATGTTTATCACCCTGTACTAGTATCAACTCAAAATGGATCAAGGACCTTAATATCAGACCCAAAACTCCGGAGTTAGTACAGGAAAGGGTAGGGAATACTCTGGAAGTAATAGGTATAGGCAAGAACTTCCTCAATAGAACACCAACTCCTCAGCAACTAAGAGAAAGGATGGACAAATGGGACTTCATAAAATTAAAAAGCTTCTGCACAACAAAAGAAATGGTCTCTAAACTGAAGAAACCATCCACAGAGTGGGAGAAAATATTTGCCAGCTATACATCAGACAAAGGACTGATAACCAGAATATATAGGGAACGCAAAAAACTAAACTTTCCCAAAAGCAATGAACCAATAAGGAAATGGGCAACTGAACTAAACAGAACTTTCTCAAACAAAAAAATTAAAATGGCCAAAACACACATGAAAAACTGCTCACCATCTCTAGCCATAAAGGAAATGCAAGTCAAAACCACACTAAGATTCTATCTCACCCCTGTTAGAATAGCCATCATCAAAAACACCACCACCAACAGGTGTTGGAGAGGATGTGGGGGAAAAAGAACCCTCGTACACTGCTGGTGGGAATGCAAGCTAGTGCAACCACTCTGGAAAAAAATTTGGAGGCTTCTTAAAAATCTAAACATAGATCTGCCATATGATACAGCAATACCATTCCTAGGGGTATACCTGAAGGAATGCAACTCAGGTTACTCCAGAGGCACCTGCACATCCATGTTTATTGTGGCACTATTCACAATAGCCAAGTTATGGAAACAGCCAAGATGCCCCACCACTGACAAATGAATTAAGAAAATGTGGTATCTATACACAATGGAATTTTATGCAGCCATGAAGAAGAACGAAATGTTATCATTTGCAGGTAAATGGATGGAACTGGAGAACATCATTCTAAGCAAGGTTAGCCAGGCTCAAAAGACCAAAAATCATATGTTCTTCCTCATATGCAGACTTTAGATCTAGGGCAAATGCAGCAATATTGTTGGACTTGGGTCACACGCTAAGGGGAGAGCACATACAGGAGGAATGGGGATAGGTAGGAAACCCAAAACTTGAAAGTGTTTGATGTCCCCACTACAGAGGAGCTAATACAGTAACCGTAAAATGACAGAGGTCAATATGGGAAGGTGATTGGGAACTAGTGAAAAGGTCAGGTAGAGATGAATCAATTCAGGTTGTAATACATTTGTGCATGGAAGCAATGCTAGGAATCTCTCTGTATAGCTATCCTTATCTCAACTAGCAAAAACGCTTTATCTTTCTTATTATTGCTTATGTCTGCTCTTCAACATAATTAGAGAAAAGGCCAGAACAGGTTCTGCCTAGAAGCAAAGGGGGTGGGGGGAGGTAAGAAATGGTCCAAACAATGTATACACATAGGAATAAATGAATTTAAAAAAAAAGAGTCAGGTGTGGTGATATAGTCATGAAATCCCAGCACTAGGGAGACTAAGGCAGGAGAATTGTGAGTTCGAGGCCAGTTTTGCACACATAGTGAGAACTGTCTCAAAAAAAACCCAAAAGAAATGAAAAGAAATTCCTATGAATAGCTCATTCATAAAAGCAAAAATAAAGACACATAAAGAAATTCATATTGGGGCAATAAAGATTTACCATTTGTCACCCACCAGTTAATATAATAAAGACTTCCACTATATTTGCAATAACAAAAATATAGAAACATTCTGTGCCCAAGAGTCCAACTATAAGCCAATGTCTTGATTAAAAATTTCAATGGTCATATATATTCATGAATGTAGAAACTACATTCTACAAGTAATATAGGTTATAAAATGAGTGCAGAGTCAAACTTTTCTCACTACACACATTGAAATCCCAGAATAGTATGTATCAAAACATCTGTAGATATTGCTCGTTTATATTTTCCAATTTTTGTACATTTGCTTAAGGAATCACTTTTAGGAGGATTCATTCAATAAAGCTTAATAGACAGGAGAGTGAAGAGAAAATTTTCAATCCGTGGAGGTAAGGATGGTGAGAATGCTGAATTTTTCCTAACTCAGTGTTGTTTTTTTTTTTTAACTGTTGGCTAGTTTTATTTCAAATAATCATTGAGCTAGTATTGTCACTATAATTTATAGCAGTCATTTGCTCTGTTCCCCTACAGAATCTTTTTTATTTTATTTACATTTACTCATATGTGTATACATTGTTTGGGCCACACACACACACCCCTACCTGCTTCCTGGCAGAATCTGTTCTGCCCTCCTAACTCAGAGTTTGTTTCTAAGTCAGTTCTGATCCTGGAAGTGCTATGAGGTGATAGAGCAAACCCACAATATGACTCAAGAGCCTTATCCCCTTGAGTTGTTTCTCAGAGAGTGATTCTAGCAGAGGAAAGAGCTTTGTTATTAAATCATGATCCCACTGAGCCTATTTCACAACAAACATTTAGATTTCCTTTTCCTTATTGTTTAACATTCTGAGGATCCCTGACATTTCTTGTCAAAAATTCATTATCTGTCACGCACCACTAAATCTGCTGGTGTCCTACATTTGAACTCATCTCCTACAACACGCAGAATCTGTTGACAAATGTCTCTCTCTTTTTTTTTTCCACAACCTTCATGACACAATGACTCATTCCCTGGTGGGTGGTAGGTAACTCTGCCCTCGGTCGCTAAGTGAATGATTTAGAAAGCCATTGCGGCTGAACATATCGGAGGTAAATGATGCAGTGGGAAAGATGGGGTCACACAAAGAGCACAGTGCTGCAGATTGTCAAATGGTGCATGGCAAGCATCAGAAATGTGGTGCAGATGGAGAGGCTGCAAATACATTTCAGGTACTACAGCAATTAGAGCAAGCAGAAATCCACACAGGTTCCCCTTGGATATTGGAATATGGTGTCAGTGTTCTCGAAAATACAGATGGTGTTTCAATACACATAATAGCCTTACCTCTCACCATCTGGACCCAAGAGTCTTTTCTGCTTGGATTCCCTAATCGGTGACCATGTTTTACTGCATTAGTAGCAATTAGAAGTGACATTTCTCTCCTTTTTTTTTTTATTGATAACCTTAGCAGTCCTATTTTTTTCTCCGAATTGCTTTCTCCAACCTTGTCACTCGTAGCTCTCTCTGCTCTGAGTTGATTAGAACCTCTGATTCCAAGCAATTCTACTCTGCCCCTCAACCAGCACATGTGTGTAGATTTGTAGATGGGGGGAGGGGTCGTGCACCATCCATTCTCCAAGGAATAATGTGGTTCTGTCAACAAGCGGAGGAAGAAATATCTGACATGAGCTATAATGTTGTCTGTATTGCATGGTTGGAGAGGAAAGTACTGTTTCGTGAGCTGCACTGAAGGCTCACGAGCAAACACTGAAAATATCTTCCCATCACACTAACAGGATAAATCTTTGGGATATTGATTTGTGTTTTGTCTACTTTCCATTTTAAAAAGAAACAAGGCTCCTTATGCACACCCTTGCTGCAAGCTGTCTTCATATTATCAGGTTGATAGCAGAGGATGCCTATAGACATTTATTTCATACAACTGAATTTCTTGGAAAAATTACGAGTGAGTAATTTAAAAAGCAATAGGAAAAAAAGTGTAGAAGTTGAATTGTGTGCCTTTAAAAAGATATATTACAGTCCTAACACTCAGTACCTATGAATCTGACCTAACTTGGAACTGGGGTCATTGTACTAATCAAGTTAAGATGAAATCATACTGAATTAGGTTGGGTCTTAATTCAATGACTTATGTGCATGTGTGAGACACTCGGGGAGAATGCCTGTGATGACTAGACAGAGGTGTTAGTGATACAACAGCACGTCAAGGGATGCCAAGGATTGTCAGCCACCAACAGAAGCTAGGAGAGAGGAAAGGAATGGATTCTCCCTAAAAGATTACAACAGGACCCAATGTCATGATTATGTATAAAGTTTCCAAAACTTTAAAACAATATGTTTCTGTTTTGTTTTCTGGAGGGGGTTTGGTCATTGTTTGTCTATTTGGTTTTTATTTTTAACTTATCATACATTAGTAAGATGAAGGCATTTCATTATGGTCATTCCATATATGCATACAGTGAACCTCAAACAAATTTACTTCTTCCACCATGTTCCCACTCCCCTTTCCCTTTTTTGTGTTTGGTGCATCCATTATGCTGTATTCATATTTATAAATGCAGTGTACTTCCATCCTCTTCAGCCCTCAGTATCCTTTCCGCTTTCCCTCCCACTTCCCACTGATCTCCCCACATGACAGTCCCCATATGCATTAACACCCCATTGTTATTCTTATCATTACCATCATCATTTTAGGTCGTTCCACAAATGAGCGAGAACTTGTGAAATTTGGCCTTTTCAGCTTGACTTGTCTCAGTCAGCATGATGATCTCCAGTTCTATTCACTTTCCTAAAATGACATAATTTCATTTTTCTTTATGGCTGAGTAATATTTGGAATATATACATGTATATATATAGATATAGATATAGATATGTATGTGTAATGTTTTCTTTATTCATTCATCTGTTGTTGGGCAACTCAGCTGACTCCACAGTTTGGCTATAGTGACAAAGGCTGCAATAAACATGAGTGTGCAGATAACTCTCTTTTATATTGACTTACTTCTTTTCAATATAAGTTCAAGAGTGGCATGGCAAGGTCATAAGGTAGGTCTGCAACTAGTGGTTGTACATAGTTGCTCTTTGTATGTTCTGAACATTAATCCCTTAACAGTTGAACAGCTGGTAAAGATTTTTTCCCATTCTGCGGGTTGTCGCTTGATTCTGGTAACTTTTTTTTTTTTTGATGTACAGAGACATTTTAATTTGATACAGTCCCTTTTGTCAATTCTTGCTCTTATATCCTGGGCAATTAGAATCCTACTCAGAAATAATTACCTATTTGAACATGATACAATGCTCTACTTAAAAGACTCCAAAGATTCCACCAAAAAAACCCCTAGACCTGTTTTTATTACTTTCGGCAAGGAACAGGATATAAAATCAACATAAAAAATAAATAGTTTTTTTTATATACCAACAATGAATAGACTGAGAAAGAAAAATCAGGAAAATAATCCCATTCACAATAGCCTAAAATAAATAAATAAAATACCTAGATATAAACTTAACCAAGTAGGTGAAAGACCACTACAATAGAAATTATAAAACCTTAAAGAAAGAAATCAAAGAAGACACTAAAAGAAGGAAAGCCCTTTCATGTTTATGAATTGGCAGAATAATATCTTGAAAATGGCTATACTACTGAAAACTATCTACAGATTCAATGCAATGCCCATCAACCACAATGTCATTCTTCATAGAAATAGAAAAATCAATCCTAAAATTCATATGGGAAAATAAAAAACACTAAATGTAAAAAGCATTCTGAGCAAAAAGAGCAAGGCTGGAGGTATCACCATACCAGACTTCCAATTATACCACAAAGCCATAATAACGAAAGCAGCAAGATACTAGCACAAAAAACAAGACACAAAGACCAATAGAAAAGAATGGAAGACTCAGAAATAAAACCACACCACTTACAATCATCTGATCTTTGGCCAGGGAGCCAAAAAAATACACCAGAAAAAGGAAAGCCTTTTCAATCCTGGTGCTGGGAAAACTGGTTATCTAGGTACAGGAGACTAAAACTATACCCCTATTTCTCACTCTGTATAAAAATCAACTCTAAACAGATCAAAGATCTTCATGAAAAACCTGAAACACTGAAACTACTACAGGAAAAAAATAGGGAAAACTGTAAGATATAGGCATAGGTAAACATTTTGTGTTTTTTGTTTGTGTTTGTTTTTGTTTCTGTGGTACTGGTGATTGAACCAAGGACTTCACACATGCTAAGAAAGCACTATATACTAGTTGAACTATATCCCAGTATCCTCTCTTTTATTTAAAATTTTAAATCAAGGTCTCACTACCTTTACCTGGGCTGGCCTCAAACTCTTGACCTTCCTACCTCTGCCCCCTAACTAGCTGGCATTACAGGTATGCACCATCACGCCTATTTCCATTGTTTTAAGCCACTTAGTTTTTGGTAATTTGTTGTGGAAGCACTAAGAAGCTAACTCTGATAAGAAGGCCCTTCGCGTAAAAAGAGAGAATGACCTGAAGCTATGACAATGTTATGATTGAAACAGCAGAGAAAATCAAGAGTACAAAGTCTGGACAGCTCTCCAATTTATTTAACACTGATAAAGGGCAACATACATAAGTTTCTAAGGTTTAGTTTTGTCCTCTACAAAAGAGAGAAGGAAATTCACCTATGCTAGAACAGTCCTCAATATACAATACCTCTTTTTCTTACAGTGTCATCATTATTACCAGTAATGCCACTTCCTGAACTCATGAAGAGGGAAGCTGGCATTAGGCCCAAGGCCCAGCCAACCATGGTTCTGACAAAGCTGCAGTCTGTCTGTAATACTGCACAGACCCTTAATCCAGGTAAGCCATGGAACCACCTTGGAAAAATATACCAATACCACCCCAACTAGAAGCATGCATCTCTACTGGGGAAGAGAATATTTCTGATACAGAATGGTTGCCTAAAATCCAGTCTTGTTGGCACAAGGAATCAAAGTTGTGGTTACAGTAAAACTGGAAAATTTTCTCATAGCATATTTGGCCTACTTTGAGCATCAATGATACACAAAAAAACAAACAAAAAAGAAACGAGGAAGATGAAGCACATTTCCATCACATTTATAATCTCCATTCACACAATTCTATTGAGTCTCTAAGGAATCTCAATTGATTGGGGCATGGTTTTGGGTTTGTTTCTCTGAGTGGGCTCCTTAACAGAAAAAAATCAGATCCACAGCTCATGACTGGGCTCTATTCCCTCTCCAGCCAGCCATTTCTTATACAAAGATCACTGCGAGGGGTATGAGACCTTAACACTATTTTTGTAAAACTATCCCATCAATGAGTATATATTTTTATAGCCTTCTTAACACCTACTCTGATTTAATTATCACCCCCACACTATAGTAGGAGATAAAGATACAGCAGTGAGATTCCCCCAAAGCCTATTATGGCTCCTTCCAAAACTCAGTAAAGTTAAACTTTGTGTTGCTTCTGTATCTATGAGCCTTTCCAGAGACATCTGCTTTCTTTCCTCATGATGGCACATTGAAAAGTGCCAGAGTAGAGGGTCTCAGTTTTTTCATACAATCTCTCAGACCCTCATTCATAGCTGAGGGCCTAAAGAATTTAGCACATTGTAGAGATAACCTAATTACCTGTAATTTTAAAATACTGTTTTCCCATTTCCTCATGCCCAGCTGCCAAAAGCTAATTAATGCTATGTAGAAATGCTTTAATTATCTTACTGACAGATTAAGATCCATTAGGTTTCCATTAGGACTCTTCCCATGGAAAAGGTCTAAAAATATATATTGAGTAATTGATGCACACAAAAAGTTGGAACAATCACTAATTGTTCCAACCTCTATTTTTTCTCTTTTAAAAACTACATTTTTCAAAACAGAAACATAGGGAGGGTTCCTTGGCATTAACTCTGGGTGCTGGGAACAGTCTTTCTATCTACCATCCTGTGAGTTTACTTTGTTATTCACCTATATTTGCAGAATGGCCTGTAATTAGATATTCTGGGATAATCTGTACTTGATTTTTTTCAAATAAACTCCATGACTCCAAGACTGGGAGAACCATGGCTAATTGTACTCCCAGTTATTACAGCATAGAACATCATTTACATATGGTCATGAAAATTGTGGATTCAGAAACACACTGTGTATCCAAAGTTACTGCACAAGTGCCAAAATATTACAGGTAGATAATTCGTGGCCAAGAGAGTCCTACAGAGAACATATAGATTAAGGGAGCTATTGCTGTTATTAATTTTATATATTCTACTAAGGTATATCCTACCATTGTGCCTATAATGTGAAGAAGCTGTGATTTGGAAGACAGCAAATCATTAAGGAGACCCCCATTACTTTAATAAATAAGACTTTGGATGGTATGTTGCTCAATTATATAAAAGGGTTTTTCATTTCACCTAAAGTTACCTTCTTGAACCTTTGCAGGTGCAAATGATATTACATTGTGCAATGAGCAGTCATTATTGACACAGATGCCTTATTTTTAGTAAAATAGCTCCCAGAATATTTTACTGCACCTACACACAGAAAGAAATCTACATCTTAAAAAATACAGTGAAGCTGTCAATTTGAACGTGCAATTACATAACAAACTCTATTAAGAACTTATTTCAGGAAGCGAGGCTGTACACTAAGAACTTTCCTTTGGTGTTTTTCTGTTAAGCCATTTTAACAAGTCAGTTCTCTCTAAGGATATATTGGTGAATATCTTTGAGAATTAAACATTTCTAGACATTAATTAATATAATTGTCCAATGATTATGGGAAATTCAATGTTGAGAACATTTTTCATGGAAGGAAGTGACTGCAACTCTTAGAAATATCATACTTCTAAACTGTAATACTTAATACCATGACCTCAAAAAATATAATTAGGAAAAATGTAAATATAAACAACACATTATACCACAAAGCAAGATCAACCAAGTTTGCTTAAAGTCATTTGGGTTTTTCAACTCTTAAAATTTCTTAGGTTACTTGACCACTTTCAAACTGTGTGCAAATAAATAATAAGAACCCAAGAGGCAATGACTTTATATACATTTTTGTACCAAACAATAACACCTAGAAAACACTACATAGTCTGAATTGCAGCTAGGTAGCTTATACAAAACATTTCAAAAATACATTTGGAATTGAACTCTTTTTCTACCACTTTACTAAATGCTGAGGACATCTTTTCTACTCTTCTCTGAAATGAAAAACCAGCTTATAAAAGAGAGACCAACTAACTTTGGACTTCCTCTATTTTCACAAAGCACATGTGGAGTTTTATCATGGGTACTTTTTACAGCTTCTCTTGACATTTCTAGATACTCTTGTTCTTACACATTCAAAAAGAGGTCAGAATCTCAGAGTTCTACTCCTCAATGTTTGGTGCCTTAAGATTTCATTTCATTTCTTTTGAGATTTCTAATTTTAATGAAGTCAAAAGCTCTGCAGTATAGAGGAATGATTTCTACCTAATTTTTACTCAATGTACTATTAGAATAAAGTCTAAGCTGCTATACAACTCCTCAAGATACTCCAGTTCAAGTAAGTAGATACTTCTTTCTCCATGTTGTTACAGCTCAATGGGGATAGGCAGTCTAACCCATACAGCTATTCAGGGGCAATACTTGGCACAGCAGTTCTGCCATCTGGAAAAGGTGGCTTCTGAGGTTGCTCTATTTATGGCATTTTCTAGCATGAAAATCAATGTAAATCCATTCCTGTTTGTTCAGAGTAGATGGGAAAAGACAGAGTGACCAGGGCTGGCAGATTTCTTTAAAGAATGAGGTAAATTTTGTGTACATCATTGACATTCACTTTGTACTAATCAAAATTTATTCAGGGGATAATGCATAACTGCTTAGGAGGATGTTGAATAGCCTCGGGAACCATGTGTCCAGAAAGAGAGAACAGACTGTTTGAAAACAACTAAGAATTTGCACACTTTAGGATAGTTGGAGAACACATCACTTTCTAACTAAAGGTACAAAAAAAAAAGCCCTCTTAAGAAAGGAAACCATAGGTAAATCTTGATACTACTTTTGTTCCTTCTCCATTCTACATATCCTAAACCGAATAACAATATTTCTAGTAGCAGACAGTGTGTCAAGTGCTATAAAGTCATTTGGCTGAAGAAAGTGACAGAAATTTCTTGTTCAATAGTCTTACTTTCATCTTGAAGGGCCCATTGGACTTGCTCTTATCTGCTGAGCATTGGGAGTTCTCCTACCCCAGTTCAAGAAATTAAAGGAGATTTAGTGCCTGTCTGGAAAGCCTACCATACAAGTTAGACAGAGGTAAAAGTCTCCAGACACATAAAGTTCCATGTATGCAACACAAGGGAACTGTTGCATGAGGTTATCTGAATATTTCAAAGGAATAAGAGATGCTCTCCTAGAGAAAGTGAAAGAGCTATTTAGACAGATGGCAAAATATTTGTGAAGGCAGAGAATGAATTCAATTTTGTTTGCCCTGGCTAGTTCTATCAAGAACAGTGTAAAAGCTTGACAAACATACTCTCAGACAATCCAGCTATGGATTCTTATTTACTCAACCTTAACTTTTAATTTCTAACAATACTCATTATTTCATA
Source organism: Castor canadensis (assembly GCF_047511655.1). Classification (NCBI taxonomy): domain Eukaryota; kingdom Metazoa; phylum Chordata; class Mammalia; order Rodentia; family Castoridae; genus Castor; species Castor canadensis. The sequence continues at coordinate 128,400,353 of NC_133393.1, read as the reverse complement.
CTTGCCTCTGTCATCTATGACTGTTGACATTTAAACTTAGTAATTAATTCCACTCATGAGGATAGGGAGCATCTAAAATCCAACAATTGCATGCATTCAATTAGGAATAATCTTCAGCTTAATTTCTGGACCATCTCTTTCTTTTGCCAGTCTCCAAGGTTTATTGTCTGCCTCTGGCCCTTGCTTTTGGTTTGACCACTGTTGACTTTTATCTCTGACATACTGCTGTGTGTCTTTAAAAAAGACCCAGACCTGAAGACACCTTGTTTTTCAGACTACTTCCCCACCTACACATCTTTCTTCTGCCCTTCCCTTCAGGGAAACTGGATTTTCGCATTTTATCTTATGCATTGGCAGAATTGGGGGAAGTAAATATGAGAGGGGTCTGGAAATCTAATAGCAATTAAATTCAATAAATAGTAATAGTGTACTATTTATGAACATAGTACTCTGCCAGGCAATATGAAAAATATGGTAGAAGTGTCATTCTTAGATGCTTCAGGGCATATAGTCTAATGGAGAGACAACAAAACTATGCAAAACATCTAAAAAGCTAAATAAATGTTTACCAGGTAGTCACCAAAGCAATGGAAAAAGATTGACTCTATAATTTAAACCAACTCCTTCCCACAGTTGTGATTAACTAAGTCACAAGTGTATTTTGGGATCTGAATGATTCATATAATACTCTAAATGTCTTACTTTTGATACATGAACATGTACAGCTTTGAAATAGAATTATATTTTCTATGAGATAAAATTTCCCACAGTCATCCTATTATCTTCAGAAAAAGTATTATTTGCTTTATTGCTTTAATGGCACTGAGGATTATAAACAAATATAACATGAAATGAAAGGCTCAAAGTACATAGCACTGCACTGAAGGCATTGGGTTCCTTACAGCCTTTCTGTAACTCATTAATTTAGCTAACAGGGCAACACATCGAAGCATGTGGTTGATTCCTCTGAGGCACGGGATTTTATGGACTGATTTTGGACATAACCAAGGAATAAATACTATTGAATTGGCAATAGTTTTCTTTGGGTAGTTGACTCATACTGTCAGAGAAACAAAGAACACAACCTCTGATAGTGAGTCAGTATTTTCACTTAAAACGCTAGACTGAAGAATGGATTGTGTCTGACTCTTGTTTGTACTTAGGCACCCAGCATAATATCTGGTATGCCGTAAGTGCTCAAAAAGTGGTTGCTAATTTCACAAGACTCAGAGTTGTTATGGTAGGTAGAATAATGCACACTGACCTACCAATGATATCTAGAACCAAACTCTAGGAACCTATGAATATGTTAGATGTATTGTAAAGGATGACCTTCCAACAAGATTACCTAGGTGGGCCCATTGTAATTACAAAGTCCTTAAATAGGGAAGAGATTGACAATAAGAGAGATCATCCCCTGAGAAAGGTAATGTCATGGTTTACTGTGAAAACAGAAGAAGACCAAGCCAAAGAATGTGGGTAGGCCCTAGAAGCTAGAAATCTAAGAGAACAGATTTATCTTCAGAGTCACCCGGAAGAAACTCAGACCCTTGGCTGTAGCCATTGAAATTTATTTTAGACTTGTGACCTCCAAACTATAAGATAATAAATTTGTGCTGCTTTAGCCATTGAGTTTGTAGTAATTTTTTACAGCACCAATAGGAAACTTTTGAAGCTAAATTACTCAACATTAAACCTTTAGATCAGCCATTGACTTGGGAGTTATTTAATTCTCCATGTTTTAGTTATTTCCTGTATAATTTAAGATAACAACAGTCCTTAACTTATCGTACTTCTATGAGGATTAAATAAAGCATATTGATATATGAAACCTGTTTTTTTTTAAATCTTTGCTACTTTTATCACTATTTTTCTCTCCTTCTATACCAAACCTCTTCTTTAGTCTCATTCCACAAAGAATTTGAGAAGAATTTAAGAAAATATATATGAGCAATTAATCAAAGATAAAAATTATGACTTAAATAGAAATTATAATTTTCAAAGGCACAAAGACCCTTGTACTGAATGATCTCACCCAGTTGTTGAGGTTAGGTGTGCGATCATAGAGATATATGCATGTAAGTAACTGGAATACACAAAACATGGCATGAGTCATTTAAAGCTTAAGCAACATATGAGAACTATGAGGAGGGGTGACTAACTCAGTTACAAAGATAATGGAAAAGTTTCAAGGAAGCATATATGATTAGAGTGGGCCTTAGGAAGCTATCAGGCTTTAAATAGAAGGAGAATGGTGTTGATAACTAATAAATAGGCATATAAAGTTTATTGAGTACATTGTTCTTGATATACAACCTAGCAAGCTTACTCTTCTCTAGAAAAATGAAATTCTGTTTCAATCCTCCTCTCTAATATCTTCCCAAGTTCATGCTCAGTCATTCCAGCTTCCACAGCAAAACACCATAGACTGGATGGCTTAAAAACAAAAGAAATTTATTTTCTAACAGTTCTGGAAGCTGGAAGTCTGAGATCAGGGTCTAAAGAAGACTTACTTCTTTGTCTTGTAGTTGGCTACTGTCTCACTTTTCCATAGTGTGTGGACAGAGAAAGAGGGAGGGAGAGAGAGAGAGAGCAAGAGAAAATATCTTATTTTTCCTATAAGGTTGCCAATCTTATCAGACAAGGATCTTGTCCCTATGACTTAATTTGACATGAATTACCTCCTAAAACCCCTATTTCCAAATATAGTCACAGCAAGGGCTAAGGCTACAGTATGAGAAATTTGGAGGACACAGTTGCATACAGAGCACAGAGTAATCTCATCTAAGTTCCCTTCTCTCTTCCCAATTGTACATAAATATTTCCTCAGCTACAAGGTTTCCTGTTTAGTCCTGTTCCTCTTTTGGAATGTTTGGTTTGAAATAGTGAATACCTGCCCACCTAGAAAAATCAATCAACTTTTCTATATCCCTTAGCTCAGAAAAGTAGACTCCTTCAAACCTTGTAGTAAGTCTCAGCTACAGATCATTGAACCATAATTCTTATGAAGGAAGTGGCAGCATCTTCCAAGACTTAGCACTTTTGATAAAATATACCTCTCTCCAAATTATTAAGAATCCGCTCCTGGAATATGAATGATTTCTGAATGCAGAAATCTCAATCCTTTAACCTTTCAAAATTAACTATAATAAACCATGACTGCAAGATACCTTAGTGATAGAAAATGAATGACCTAATTTCCAAAGTATTAAGCATTCTTCTTGGTAAAGTGTTACCACGTTTTCAGGTAATCTCAGAGTGCACATTTCAAGGTCCTGCTGTACACAAAATGAATTTGTGAAATGTTTCAACTCAGTCCCCAAATAAGCTAGAAACTCTAGGTCTTAATATTTGCTTTACTTTTGCTAAGGAGAAGGGAAAAATGATACCCATAAAGGTGAAAGCAGTTTCCAGTGGTCCTGCCTGAAGCTTCACAATCAATTTATGAATTCAACAAATATTTCTTGAGTAGTTAATTAAATAGAACAGGAATTATAAACTTCAGAAAAATAGAAAAACACCCATCCTTCCTAATGTAATGAAGGATACCATGAGCTTTCAGTTAGCAAGGAAATAGAGCTGCAAATGGCTTTGACAGACAGGTACAAGATGAGAACTAGGGCAAACTGTGACAAGAAGGGGAAGGTGTGAATGATGCATCAGGTATATCTGAGGCTACATTAGACATAAACTCATGTTTTTCAAAAGGGTATGTTGGTGAAAGAGGAATATTTGTCCCTTCATACTTTCCGCTTTGCCCATAAGTCAGGAGAAAACTTTGAGACCATACTTCTGTCTTTCTCTAGTCAGGTCTTAGCAAATTCTTAAAGAAGTTGTCAACCTTCCTAGTGAAATTCCAGAATAGTTTCTGGAACTGCTGTTTAGTGGGGCAGTTCTTGAGCTGTGACAGTCATATGGGCCATGCTCACAACCCACTCTTCCATTTCCTACCTTTCCACTCTTCCTGCTTTTATGATATAAGAGTGGGAATGTAGTCCAATCTCATTCATGTATCTATTTTGATGCATAAGGTATTCTAAGATTCCATAAGAGAACTAGGAAACCCCTCTTATTCTAGTAAGTCTAAAACCACATGCCGTCATATAGTTCACCAGAGATGACAAACAATGGAGCAATGAAAGGTACTTTTCCAGAAAGTAAAATAGTCATATTTCCACATTCACCTATAATTCCTTATTTATAAAGCTCTTTCACTTTCTAATAGGGAACTTCAAGGAGGAGGATGTGGGTGTTTGATTCAGGAACCAAAACCACAGTCCCAAAACATCATCATCAAAAACAGCTTGATCTTAGGCTTATATGATAAGTAGGGTTTTCTACGTGAGGGTAGGAAGTGGGTTGGGAGGTACCAGGAACAGGCAGCATGAGGAGGGCATTTGAGAGCAGAGCAAATGGCATCAGCAAGACTGTGATACAACTGTAGCACAGATAGAGTCCAAGGAGCTGAATAAAAGATGGGAGGGCTGGATAGACCTAAGATGAGGTCAAGAACTCCTAGTTGTCATAATAATATGATTGGATTTTATTCTGCAGCTTTTCAAAAAGCAATTGAAGTAATTTAAGCCCCTCCCCAAAAGGTAATAGAGCAGTATCTTCAAAACATGTTTTTGGAAGTAGTATGGATAATCAATCAGAGAAGGGGGAGACCAGTATAGCAAAAAAAAAAAAAAAAAAAAAAAAACTGTAATTTTCTTAGATTGTATTCTATGTCTAGTTCTCTTACATTATGTCCTAATTTTATATACAAGAATAATGTTGACCTCCCCCGTTCATAGAACATGAAGATGCATTTTGAACAGTTTTAAAGGAATACGGTAGATTGTGCAGGGTTGCTCAGAGCCACTCAATAAAATCACATTACACCTGTAGAATGTTAGAGAGTTAGAGTTAACTTAGGATAATGTTTTTGTCTTACACAGTAGAAAATTGAAGTTCAGAAAGATTAAATAATTTACTCCAGGTGCTATGGTTTGAAGGTGTCTGCCAAAGTTCACGTGTTGGAAATTTAGTCTGCAGTGCAACAGGGTTGAGAGGTGGGATCTGGAAGAGGTGATTAGGATAAGAGGGCCCCTCAAAAATGTATTAATGCTGTTATGATGGGAGTGGGTTAGTGATAATGAGATGGGTCATTACAAAAGCAAGTTTGGAGCTCTCTTGTTTTCTCACCAGCATCATGCTCGTGGATGTCCCAGCTTCCAGAACTGTGAACCAAATAACGTCTTATTCTTTATAAATTACCCATTCTAGGGTATTCTGTTATAGCTACACAAAATGAATGAAGACAGGCAGCACAGATAGAAAGGAGCAGATTGGAGTTAGAATCCAGATCTAATTCTTCAACCTGAGTTCTTCCTAATTACTAATGAGGCCTCACTAACACAGCCACACAATAGCAGGCAAGGATTACTGCAGCATTCTCTCTGGTTTCTTAATTTTGGAATTGATGACCATGCTACCCTTGTAACAGGACTATGAGCACCTGAAACACACCTGCTACTGTGTGTGCACATACACATATATGGTTAAGAGACAAATGTTAAAAGACAAAGCTTTTGAAAGTTGGCATTGCCTTGTGCAAAGAGTCTCTCCCATGGAACATCAGACATGTAGCAGACAGTGTTGCCCACCCTATGTCATTCCCACTTTGTTTTGCTAAGAGTGTAACTCTTTTATTCAGATACTGGGAGGTATGGGCAATGTTCTCAGAGAGAGTGAACCCAGTCTGGACAAACCAAGGAATTTCATTCTCTTGGCCAATGCGGGGGATGGGGCTGAGAAGCTTTTGGGAAACATTTCCTTTCTAATTAAATAAATGTATACAAACACACAAGAAAAAAAAAAGAGAGAGAGAGAAGGGGGAGAGCAGCTAGGAGATCATTATAATAATCCAGGTAGAAGAGAACAGTGGCAAAAGAGAGAAGCATAAAATTAATGTTTGAATAATAGACGTCCAATTTATGGGACTATTCTAGAAGTTCTAGACACATCATACCCATTTGCTTTTATTTTCTCAAATAATGTGAGAGTACAATGATTACCTTTTTTTATTGTAATAGGAAACTGGGACTGAAAGATTGCATGGTACTTGGCCTGGAGTCTCAATAGCCATAAAATGAAACAGCCAAGATTGGAACCATGTATTTCTCATTTCAACTCTTATTCTCTTTTCACAATAAACGGTCTTTCATGCCAGAGGGAATGGAGAAATCAATATAAAACAAGAGAAACCAGGAGGTCAAAGTAATGGAAAAACTAATTAGACATGGGGGAAGGAAGAAGATGGAGGAACCACTTGATTTATGGTGGAGAGAGTAAACTTAATGCAAGTTATCACAGAACAACCAAGTAGAGATGATCAATGTAGCTGGATGTTCATGCATAGAACAGCAGATCAGTCTGTGCTAGAGGTATAGACTCGAGTGTCACCACCACACAGAATAGCATTGCCCAGGAAAAGTGGACAGGACAACAAGACAATAGGAGAGTAAGGGTAGTGGTACATCCATTGGAAATTATACCACTTTTATTTTTCTTCATGTTTTTGAGCAAAGAAAAATAAAATATTCTTAAAAACAGAAGTAAAAACTTCTTTGAGGAACTGAAAATGTCAAAATGGAAAATCATAGCAATACCATAAAGCATCTACTAACAATAAAGAATATGAAAATTTGCAAGCTTAAAAAAGAGGTTCTGATGAACTATAATTCAGGTTTCTGAGGAAGAGTGTGTCAGGTGTCTCCAAGACCATTCTCCTACTCAGTGATTTGCTAGAGGGACTCACAAGGCAAAGAAAAGCTGTGGTCCTCTACTATGTTCCTGGTTATGGTATATTAAATTGAAACAATACAGATTAAAATCTGCAAATGGAAATGATGTATAGGGAAAGATCCCAGCAAAACCAGACTCCTATCTCATTGGGGTTACACAAATGCACTTAATTCTCCCAGCAACAATGAGGAACACAAGTAAGGTCTGGACCACCAGAGCTTACCCATCCATGGTGAACAGGTTTTTATTGGGTATCTTCAGCAGATTGAATTTTGTTCTCCAAAAAATTATGTCCAACATCACATGTAATTAAGTTTAAAAAAAATCTCAAGATAATGTCATACGGAATTTGGGATAGACACTGAATTGAATGACTAGCATCATTATAAGAAGAGAAGTGGATACAAAGACATAAGGGAAGAAGTCCATGTGAAATTCATGAAGACAAAGACAAGAATTATGCTGCCACAGCCAATGAAGGCCAGAAATAGCCAGAAGCTAGAGGAGGTGAGGAAAGACTCCCTTCTTAAGCCTTTGGAGGGAGCATAACCTGCCAATACAATCTTGTTTTCAAATTTATGGCCCCAGAACTCTGAGAGAATACATTTCTATTGTTTTAAATCATCTAGGCTATAATAACTTTGTTCAACATCCTCAGAAACTAATCCAGATTTTGGTAACAAGAAGTAGGAATCTGCTTTAATAATACCTAAAATTGTGAAAGTAGCTTTAGAATATGGTAGTGGGTAAAGGCTAGAAGAATTTTTAGTATGATTAGAAAAAGTTCTATTGCCTTTTAAAAAAGGTTGGCTAAAATATGTAGATTAAACATGATTCTGGTGAGAACTTAAAAAAGTAAGGAACATATAGAAAAAACATTTTATCATGTTAAAGAATCCATAGTCATGAACACAATGTTTCCAGAAATATGACCATTGTAATAGTTTCTGGTAAGTCCTCAGAGGCTACTGGGGAGCCATTGTTGGAGACTGAAGGAGAGGCATTCTTTGTTACAGAGTGGCAACAACCTTGGCTGAATTTTGTGCTGTGGTATGGAAAGCAAAACTAGGTTCTACTTTAGGACATTTAGTGGAGGAAATTCCCAAGCAAAATGTTAAAGGCACAGTCTGGCTTTTCCTTGCTGCATATACTAAACTATAAGAGAGAGAATAGATTCAGCAAAAATGCACTAGCGTTTGACCATTTGAGATATTCTCGGTCTGTCCAGATTGCAAAGAATGCTGAAGCATGCTCTGGAAATGGGGCCAGGGATGTGCAAGACATACTGGTAAAGAGAGTAGGGATGGGACTGCCAACTGATTGGATCCAACTAGGTGGATTCAATTAACTAAGGAGAAGCCACCAGTAGAGATGGGACTATCCAGGAGAGATCTGCTAAAGAAATTCTTATCTAATAGAATGAATACATGGAGGAATCACAAGGTTATTGAGAATGACATATAAAATACTTTCAACTTGAATAAAAGACACAGAGCTGGGGTTAAATAAAGGAAATCTGTTTGTTTTCTGGACTTCTATAGACAAAAAACAAGCTGATAGTCCTCCTCAGCTCAGACATGTTATCCTTGGAGACAACAAAGATTGACTCAGGATGGGGGGGCGGGGCTGCCATGGGCCCAGAGGGCAGAGTTAACCCTTTCCAACATAAGAGTCACTGCTTGGTTACTGCTGGCATTATGAATGCAAAGAAAGTGTTACCCTCTACAGAGTGGACAATAGCCAATTGGTTCTGGAAGCCAAAAGGAACATATGTAGGATAATGTATTCACTTTCTATTGCTGTATCACAAATCACCATATACTTCACAGTTTAAAACAGTACTCCTTAGTGTAAAGTTCTGTAGTACATTGTATCCACATATGAAAAGCTCATACTAAAACCATTTTTAAAAATTTCAAGATTTAAAAAAATGGGAAGAGGAAGAAGGGAAGACAAGAAAGAATAACAGAGAAGGTGAACACAGAAGAATAATATTTGCATGCATGGAAATATTAAAATGAAACCCCTCATATTATACATTTAATATGCATTAGTAAATATATGGGAGGGTAGGGACTGAAGTGTCTGCTCATACAGCTGAAACCAAAGTGTTGACTAGAGCTGCTGCTCAGGGTTGTCTTTCAAGTTTATCAGGTATTATCAGAATTGAGTTTCTTGTAGTTTGGGACTGAGGTCCCCATTACTTTGTTGATGGTCAACTGGAAACAATTCTCCAATTTAAGGAGCTGCCTTTAGTTTTTGTCATGTGGCATTTTCAGCTTCAAAACCATCGATAGGGAATATCCCTTGAATTAAAAAAGCACTTAAGCTCCTAATCTCTCTTGCCAGGAAGAATAATATTCTATTGAAAAGCTAACCTGATAATATCAGGCCCACCAAAGTTATCCCCACCTCTCCCATCTTAAGGATTGATTTCTTACCTTAATTACATTTCCAAACTCCCTTCACTATAGCACCAGTTTTCATTTGACTAATTGGGAGAAAGTGTACATTAGCAGGAAACGTTCAGACTGAAAGAGGCAAGTCCTGTCCCCTTTTCAACCTTGCAGTCTCCCCTAATGCCCCCTACTCACAGAGAGTTCCATGGATCCTCTAACAGATCAAAAATATGAGTTTCAAGTCCTGATCCCAGCTGGATATCGAAAGACAGTCCCAGATACACCTCAGAGAATATCAGTACTATTGATCAGATTGGAGAGGCAGTGTGGGACAAGAAAGAGAGAATGCAAGATGTTTAGCAGAATCCTTATTCCCCCAATAATCTGTTCATTTGAATGTTATTTTAACTAATACTTAGTGCTACAGTGATCCAAAGTATCCAAAGTAGCCCTAATTACCCCTTAAAATGGAATAATTTGGAATGCTTTCCTGAGATTTCCAGTGCTACTTCAAGGTAAAAGGATAATATGTTTATGTTCCAGTGTAAGAGATTCAAATAACACAGGAGCCCTTCAAATGAACTAGGCAAAACTAAAGGAGCCCAGAAGAGGTTGTGACTCTAGTGATTTACAAACCACTAGAAGCAAAAATAAATCTTCATTCCAAAATTTTTGGGGAGTTAATATGGGGATAGGGGAGGGTGATAAATTGCCTTTAATTTTATCATTCCATTTAATAGCTTAAAGCAATAAATTCTGAGTTTCAGACAGATTGCTATTTACAGAGGTTAACATGCATCTAAAAAAAACAATAAAAGCAGATGGAGAATTGGTGAGAAAGAAACAGCAACATAAGATAATATACAGGTAAAAGCACCACCTTTTTTTTTTCTTCATTTTTCTTTTATTATTCATATGTGCATACAAGGCTTGGTTCATTTCTCCCCCCTGCCCCCACCCCCTCCCTTACCACCCACTCTGCCCCCTCCCGCTCCCCCCCCAATACCCAGCAGAAACTATTTTCCCCTTATCTCTAATTTTGTTGTAGAGAGAGTAAAGCACCACCTTTTAACATTTCCACTTACTCAATCCTTAAACAATTTACAATAAAAGTAAAAGACTAAGGAAATGCTTTTGCAGATCATACTTTTAATTCCAGGCACTAAACTTAAAATTGCACATATCATGATGGTGTCACATTTACCTAGAGATTAATGAATTTCTATTTTGAGAACTTTTAGAAACAGACAAGCAGAAACTCATAAATTTATATTCATTTAATCCTCTGCTAAAGAGGAGAGTTTTTTTAATGTAGCAATGTAACCTCTGATTATTTAATCTGCCTGGGACGAGAACCGTAGAGATTAACACCCATCATTTTGTGACCGATTTGAAAGAAAAATATTGGGAACAAAGTCAACAGCAAAACCAACCACAGATTAGTCCACAATGTAGACTGTAAGAAATTATTTTATTGCTTGTTTTATCTTCCCTCCACCCCTACCTTATTTTTGGTTCTCTTTCCCAACAGAAATCTATCATTGCAGCTACAATAGCTTCTCTGCTCTTCCCAAATACATCAAGGGGGGTCCTGCTTCAGGGCCTTTGCCTAGTAATCCCATATAAAATAGTTACCCCATTTTCATATGCACCCCATCATTTTATGTTGTATCAAGTGCTTTATTTTTCTTCATATAGGTTACCACAGTTTAACTGATAGCACAGGTTTTTTTATTTATATGTTTTTGTTTTCATTCTAAAATGAAAGGTCTAAGAAGGGAAAGACTTTTACTTAATTCATGATTTAATCCTTAAAACATACCTGAACCTTCTGGGAACTGTCTCAATAAATATTTATTGGAAAATTATTCACTGACTTCATCATTATTATTTCAATCTATTTCTGTCTTTATATGCTCCCTACCCTTATTATAAGGGTAGCTCACTCTTATTGAACTCTTCTGTGGGCTGAGCATCAGTGGCTCACACTTGTAATCCAAACTAGTTGGAAGGCTGAGATTGGAAGGATTGTGGTATGAGATCTTCCCCAGGAAAATAGTTTGCAAGACCCCATCTCCAAAATAACCAAAGCAAAATGAACTAGAGGTGTGGCTCAGCTGGAACAACACCTGCTTTGTAAGTGTCAAGCCCTGAGTTCAAACCCCAGTCCCACAAAGAAGAAGGAGAAAGAGGAGGAGAGAAGGAGAGAGAGAGGAAGGAAGAAAGGAAGGAAGGGAGGAAGGAAGGAAAAAAGGAAGGAAGGAAAGAAGGGAAAAAGAGAGGAAGAAAAAGAAAGAAAGAAAAACAGAAAGAAAGCAAAAGAAAAAAATGACCCTGCTGTGAGGATGAAGCAGTTTGTAAACATGTCACTCCCTACAAGCCTGTGAGGCCTATAATTATTCAATTGCCTGGGTAATGCCAACTTGCACAAGACGAAGTCAAGGATCTCAGCCTTGTTCTGGCTGGTTGTAGTCACTTGCTTTGGGCACTCTTGTGGCTGAACTGGATTCTACAATCAATACACAAACAAATATACTCACTTCCAAGTTTTTTGAAGCTGCCCTACCCCTACAAGTCTAAGTGATAAAGTCACTATGGGGCTCAACTTTCCTGAAGGCCTCCCCTAGTCCGTATGGCACTTTTGTACACTTTAGGTGGCGCAATTTTAAGAAGGTCCTTCTACTGAGCAGCCAGACCCCTGGGAGCAGAAAATGCCTTTATGCAAAGAAAAAGGTACTCTTTTAATTTGATCTCAATTAATTTGACACATGAACCTTGATAGTGGAAATAAATATTGACCTTTCAGTCATAAGCACAAATATTTCCACGTAATTTAGAATAAGTTCATAGTAATTTTTAATATCAACATTTAAAAATGTTCAAGTATGACTTGTGAATTCCCTCCTTAACTTCCCAAAGGGAATATATCCAATCCAAGTTTGGAATATACTATTTTTCAGGGTTTCCATGAATAACAAATGAGAAAATAAATGGATAGAACAGAGTAAGTAAACAATATGTGGGAGTCCCTGACTTTTTTCCCTACAGATTCACACACACACACACACACCTCATACATAACATGCACATGCGTCATTATGTATTTTGCATTTCAGTTTATCACAGACTACTTTCAAGACAGGCCGACTATTTGACCTCAATGATTGCAAGTCTTTGATTAAAATAAATAACTAAAGCAGAGAGACTGACAGTAAGTTCAGATATTTTTATTTCTTAGATTTAACCTAAAGTTCATTTCTATAATTCTTAGTCAATAAGTGGTCAATTGTTCCCATCTTCAATTCATTGCTTCTAAGTACGTTAGAATATGAAATCCATCCTTACCCAGGGTACTAAAAAGGACAAAGAACTGTATATTTTCATAATTTTAAGACTATAACAAATGTGAACTGAATCTTTCATTTTCTTTTAAAATAAATGCAATCTTTTCCATGGAATAAATTTACAGGGGAAAAGTCTGCAGAATAAGACAATTTCTAGAAAAATAATGTGTATTCTTCCAAGAGTTCCAAAATGTTTTGCAGCTGCTGATAGACATTTGAATAATTTTTATTTCTCACATGTTTCTGCAATCCAAATCTTTTTGATTAGCTGATTTTAAAACAAATGCCAATTACTCAAAACTTTCATGATCTTTTAATTATTTAAAACTAAAGTTAGTTTATGACCCCTGGTGTTTGCACCAGCTTTATAATTTTTTTGTAGTTTTTACTCTAATTCTAGTGTGCTATAAATACAAATTGTAAAGAGGTGACTTGGGGAAAAAGTGAGGAAATAATAAGAAAGAAACATGAGTCACAGTAGAGTGTAATTACCAAATCATCATCTACTCCCTAAATTAAAATTTATTCTAGGAATAAAGCATATTCCTAGCTCCAGTGATTATAACAAATCTCTATGAGAATTTTCCTTTTCACTTAAAATTGATTTGCATATTATAATGTACTCATTATTATGCAGAGTAAAGCCAAACTTATAAATTTTATCTTGTTATAGACCAGTGTTGAAATCTATTATAACAAATATTGTACAGTAGTTGTAACAAATAGCTAGGGATAAAAACTGAGTGTTGCACCCTGTACAACAGATATAAGTCAAACCAGATAGTTCTCTATCTCTTTCTTAGCAAGAACAACGCTACTCTTCTGTTTCTGGAAAAAATGTAAGGAAGATTTTCCTTCCATTCTGAAAGACCAATAAATAGCATCTTATGTTATTTTTTAAATTATATGTGTATTATATTTAATATATATTCAATTTCTGTAACACATATTACATATCTTAATATTTACATATGTATTATAGTCATAAATATTGAACTTCCAGAAGATACTTCAAAACACAGTGATTTAAATATGATATTTATTTTTATCTTCCATGATAGTCCAGAGATGTGAAGAGCTGCAAGGTAGCTTAGTGCCACAAAGTTACTCAAGAGACACCATTCTTCTCGCTTTCTTGGCTCCACCATCACCACAGACATTGCCCTCACCTGCAGGACAAATGATTGCCAGCTTCACATTCCCATTCTACAGGACAAAAGTCCAAAAGAAGAGCACCATCTTCTTGAAGTAGGTTACTTAGAAATGGAAGGCATTATTTATACCTGGACACACTAAATGAAGTCATATGGCTGACCTCATTTGGCTGCAGAACAGACAAGGAAGTCTTTTATAACTCAATGATTCTATTATCAAAAGGAAAGAGGAAATGAATAATGCCCATCTATTATACATATAATTCCATATAAACACATAGTCCATATACATATAGTTCTGCCTTTATTTATGTATGTGTGTATACCCCAAAACAAATTGAGGAATTTACCAGTGAGATATAACAAGGGCTTCAAAAACCTAGAAAAATCAGACGATTTTGAATAAATTCAAAAGCCATAAGATTTATATTAACTCCAGAAAATATAGATATCATTCCAATAAGTACATCTTAAAAAGCAAAGCTTAAAATTTCTGAGGGATCAAAGAGGCCAACAACATTCATTAGAGCTATCTTTCACTGCACAGCACGGTGGAGTGGAAAGAACTTTGGTTTTCTTATTTGAAACATGTAACATCCACACTGTGAGATTTTACGATCATTAGTATAACTGATTTATAAAACCTCATGAATATATGAGTACTAGGTATTTACCCAACAAAAACCCATGAACGTATGACAAATAGGTATTTACCTGAAAAATACAGGCTAGGTATCTTATAAATGGTAACAGTTATCCTTGGTGTTACTTCAAGCAAATATTTACTAAACATTTACTTATGAATTGTATTTCTAGTCATTAATACTTAGTGATGGTGTATAGACCAAATAAACATTCCAACATTCAAAGAATTCTCAGAGTCTGGAGATAAAGCTAATCAGGAAAGTGCTATTGCTTAAATGTTCTGTCCAAAACTTGTATTGAAATCTAATTGCCAATGTAACAGTATTGAAAAGTGGGACCTCAGTCATGAGTGGACTAATTTTGCTATAGAAGGAATGAATTCACTATCCAGAGAGTGGATTTGTTATAGAAGTAAACTCAGATCAAGTTCTCTGTCTCAAGAGTGTGAACTTGGCCTTCCACCACATTGTGACATAGCACGAAGGTCCTCGCCAGGTGCAGGCACTGTGCTCTTGAATGTCCCAGTCTCCTGAACTGCAAGATAAATAAACTCTATTGGTTATCCTTTTATCAGTCCATTATTTATGATTTAGTCTGTGGTATTGTTATAGCAGCAACACAAGACAAATTAAGTCAGGATAGTAAAACATTTTAATAATACATAATAAAAATTGCAATAAATATGTGTTCTCCAAAGAAAGTATGCATGTATGGTAGTGGAGGTGAATTCCACAGAAGAACTATCAGTGTATATTCTGTTTTAAGTACTTATTTGAATGTATTCATATCTGTATTATATAGTGTAAAAGTAAAAGTACTGATGTTTGTGAAGATAATTGAGTCAAAGTTTAAAATAACCAAGTTATTGATTCACTAAACTTTACCTTCAACCAGGCAGCATTATACCATAATAGTTCATTTTATGCTAACTATACAAGAAGGTATAAATCTTAAAAAAATAACATGAAAATCTGGATATACAAAATCAAAGTAGTGGCTAAGAATGAGCTCTCAAAACAGATGTCCAGAAACTTAACGGATGCTATGGAGAAAATTCAGATAGCTCAATCTATAATTAGAGATTAGCATTAAAATATTCTACAAAGTAAAACCAAAATCAAAGGCTCATAGCAACTTAACAAAAACACAGGATAACACCAATTCCCTATATCAAGAAAAGGAGGCTGGCATTCATTTTCCTCTGCCCAAATTTCCAGAACAGTTAACCAGACACTCTTGAATCAACATCAAAATCACTTGCTCTTTCTCCTGCAGAAGGTCCTTCTAAATTTCTTGTAAAATCATCATGAGTAAATCTTTTAGACCAGCATTGAAATCACTTTCTTCTCTCTGCCAAGAATGCTAAGAAAGCTAAGCTACAAAGCAAAAAGTTACTCTGGACAATGATTTTTAATTTGTATATTCAATATTTAAATTAAGCTTATCTCAGTGTATTCAAATGATATATAAATTATACATAATAGTTTATATAAAATAATCATGATAAAAATAACTAGGCCTCCTATATTTTAGCTATTCTTACCCAACTTTTACAGGTTTTACTTTCATAGATTTCTTTTTGACATGAAGAAAAAGGAAATGTAGTTGTTCCTCAGTATCCAAGCTGGAACAACCAAATCAAAATCCATGGTTGCACAACTCTTTATGCAAAATGGTGAAATATTTGCATATAACCTACACACATCTTCTTATATGCTTTAAATCATCTCTAGATTACTTAAAATACCTGATACAAGTCCTGTATAAATAATTATATTTTTAGGAAATGATGACAAGGAAAAAGTCTGTATTGTGTCCAATATAGACTAAATTTTTTAAAATATTTCTAATCCATGATTTGTTGAATACACAGATACAGAACCCCATTGATATGGAAGGTCAACTAAATTTGGTATGTATGTATGTGAGCACATTTATGTTTTCAAAAAATATTTATCCTATGTTTAAATAACCTTAGACACTAAACCAGAACCTAGGGAAAGAGAGGAGAATGGCAGAGATATAGTCCCACCTTTCATGGAATTAATACCAAAGGGTGGCATGAGATAGTCAAGAACTAATTAAACCTGTGGTGATTGGAGTTAACACCTACAAAATTGAGACATCCAGTTCTAGTCCAAATTCTGGGTTATCTTTCAGGCCCAATCCTAAGCAATTACAAAGGCTTTACATGGTGTCACAAGGGGTTGGGGGAGATGCCCTCTTCGCACCTGACTTGGCAGTGTTGTCAGGAGTCACAGTGAAAGACTCAGGCTCCCCCATATGACAATGCTCTTATGCATGTCTACATTTCTAGTCCAAGAGCCTCCGCTCAGAGCCCTGCGTATTGAGGAATTCTTGGTCATGGACTTAGGGACTTCAGGTGTCTCTGCTCAGATTACCTTGTCTGATGGCCTTAAAGACTGGTATCTCCACTCTGCCTCAGAACCAGTACTTTTCCTTTTCTAGCCCTTCCCTTTTTCCTTCCTATCCTCCAGCTCCTGGTTCCATCAGATGGCAGGAACAGTTCACTTATGGTTCTCTCCACTGAGAAGATCCAACTTGACACTGTTCCACGAGGAAAAATGGAATATAGAAGCAACTAGCATTTCCATTCTCTTGCTATGACATTAAGTAATGAAAGCTTTGACTCTTACTTTCATTTCAGCTTGTTGACTTAACCAGGCACCTCAATACCTGGCAACTTGGCTCTCTGTAGCTCAGCTCATGACAACATACTGCTTTGCTGTCATGTCTTTGCATGATTGAATAGAGGAAAATTAGTAGGGGCATTTGTGAAATTACTCAGGAAGGGGAGAAAAGAGAATGGACTCATTAAGCAGATAAATGCAATGCTGAAAGGAAAAAGCTGAGAAAGGGCTTGGGAAATGGAAAGAAGTGCAAGTCCTATAGACTGATTAAGCTGTTGGATGCATGCTGGTAAGTGACTAATGGTGCTGCTGAGAATTTCATCCACGGCCTTCCAAACCTTACCCTGAACTTGATAAGGAGTCTGGACTAAGAACAAATTCCATTGATATTTAAAAGACAAGTCAAAGTTTCTCACTTAACAAATCAAAATTACCTCTTACAAAGGGAAAGAGAAAATAATATAAAGTAACAGGTAGATTATATCCCCAGAAACCCAGAGCTTCCCTGCAGGCAACACATTGCAAGTGGACCTCAGCATCCTTTGCCCAGAATGTCTGAAGGTACCCAAGACAGTAGACTTGTAGGTCTGCTCCACCTAGGCAACCACCTAATTCTGACCTAGCCTGGCAAAATAGGAAGAGTAGGTGTGACGTGCCAAGTACCTGGCTAACCTTGAGCTAGAAACTTCTCTTTCCTGAAAACAACTTCACATTCTGCCGCCTGCACAGTCTCAGGCTCCCCTCATTCCCGCCATGTTTATGGCAAGCTCCAGGATAAGGCCATTGCCTTGAGTCACACCCACTAACTGGCAGAATTCTAGCTGTGAACTTTAGACAGTGAGGAAAAACTGTGGTCCCTGACCTTTGTCTCTGAGTTCTGGATTCTGCCATGTAGATCGTCATCTTCTCTGAGGCCCTGATTCATAGCTATTCACATCCCTACAGCCTAAAGAAAAATCATAAGTAGATTATAACATGGGATCCTTGATGGGATGCTGGAATATAAATAGGACATTAAAAATGGGAAACTGAATGAAGTATAGATTTTGGTTAAATGTAATTGTCTTATTGGCTTATTAATTGTGACAATTATACTAAGCAAATCTAAGATATTAGTAATAGGGAAACTGAAAGTGGCATATGGAAACTGTGCTAGATTTGCATAATTTTATAAATCTAAAACTGTTTTGAAATGAAAAGTTATTAAAAACAAGCAACAACTGGATGTGCTATACACACTTTGTAATCCCAGCTACTCAGGAGGTAAACATTGGGAGGATCGTGGTTTAAAGTCAATCCAGGCAAAAAATTAGTGAGATCCCCATCTCAACAAAAAATCCAGACATGTTACTAGCATGTAGGAGGATTGTGGTCTGAGGCTAGGCTGGGGAAAAAAAGCAAGAGACTCTATCTGAAAAATAACTAAAGCACAAAAGGGCTAGAGGCATGACTCAAGTTGTAGAACACCTGCCTAGCAAGCACTGGACACTGAGTTCAAACTCCAGTAGCCCTCTCCCCTGCAAAAAAAGAAGTAACATAATGTAACAATGATTATATATTTTGTTTTATTCTAGAAAACATGTTCCCTGCCCTACATTTTCCAGATATATTTTTTGTTATTAATTTAATTCTCTTATTTCTTTTTAAGAGACTTACAGATTTCCCCTTTCTCCTGAACAAATTGATGAGGTTACTTAAGGTCAGGTTATCTATAAATATTAGAACTGGCTTCATTTAGAATGGAAAAAGCAGAACACTTAAAATCATTTTAAGTTAATTATTTATTCCTGAACTTTCTGATTCTTCCTTTTGTATATTGATTTACAAGAGCACAAGCACACATTTGGCTGCTTTATAAAGCTTTCATTATGCCTCCTTTCTCTATCATCAAACTGCATCTTCTCAGTTGGCCCATTTTCTCTCATCTAAACACCTGTAGAAAGAAGATAATATCCTTACCTTCAGCAGCCATGATAATAGAGCACGAGGCTGATTGAAGAAAAATAGAATCTCACCCATTTAATAGGTTTTTGACCTTGGGCAAGCTCTGCAACTTTGTGCTACCTCTACAACAGAAATAATACCAGTAATTCACATGTCATAAGGATTAAGTGAAATACTGCATTTAATATGCTTAGCATAGGAACTGCCACATAATAAGGCCTCATAGAAGCTGGTGCAGAGGAAAATAAGTAATCCTTTTCCAACCCATTGCAAGGTTCATGGCAGAGGCCCCTGTAAAAAGAGATGATTTACAAGAGAAAAGCAATGAATTTATTAAATAGAATTCCTACATGACACAGGAACCTTCAGAAACAGACTCAAAGGAAACCTGTATATTTTTATGCTATTTGATGAAGTGTGACAGCCAAGGGGAAGTACTGGAGAAAAGGTGTCTGGTATAGTGGTGAAACTTGGGGGACCTTTGATACCTGACTGTTCAGTTCTTCCTGGCACCTCTGTCTCTTTGAGGATAAGGACGCTCCTCCCCTCTGGTCCAGGGAGGATACGTCTACAATGAAGGTTTATAAGCTGCTTCAGGGGGAAGGGGGAAGAGGAAGGTGAGAATTATCTTTTGCTTCTGCTGTTCTCTCAAAAGTAAAGGTGCCATATTTCAAGTAATGTGTCAGGAACCTTATTAGTAGCTATTGTTTTTAGGACTATGGCCAGCTATGAACCCATGGATGACAGAGAATCAAGCAAGTCACCGGTGGTGAATGATGCAAGTAAAACATCAACCTATGGAGGCCCAGGTACTCCTAGTGCTGGAAGTCAGAATAAAATGAGAAATTAGAGGAAAGGTCATATATTGATGAGGCAATAATGGTGATGACAAAGTCAGGAGAGCATCAGATGTAGAGCAGCCTGGCCTTTCCTGCAGTTTTAATGCAGAGTTATGACCTCCTCATATGTGTAAACAGATCGTAAAAGGTGTGGTTTTGAAATTAAAAGAATTTAATTAGTTTTGAGACCCACTCCGGTATCTGGAAGAGACAAAAAGAAGAGAGAAACAGAAGATCGTTATCATGGAAACTAGCTCTCTCCAGAGACTTCATAAGAAATAAAATTGTGTGGTTTTATGCAGGAAATAAGTATTTGTTGGTCATATTTATACACATTTGGCACCCAATAGCTATTTTTTTAGAGCATTGCATATGTGACATGCATTCTATGTATTTCATCATGAGTTGTTTTTTATTTTGTTTGTCTGTTTGGCAGTATCATGGTTTGAACTTAGGGCCTTGCACTTGGTAGGAAGGTGCTCTAACATTTAAGCCACACCCCCAGCCCTTTTTCTCTTTAATTATTTTTTGGATAAAATTGCTCCTTCTTCTGCGCAGGGCTAGCCTTGGACCACAATCCTACCTGTGCCTCTAATAGCTGCTGGGATTACAAGTGCATGCCACACCTGGCTTTCTGGTAAGATGTGGTCTCACTAATTTTTTGCCCTACTGGCCTTGAAACATGATCCTCCCAACCTCCACCTCAACTAGCTTGGTCTCATCTCCTTTGCTGATCACTATGGATCAATGAGGTAGATTTGTACTACCCCCATTTTATATATATATTTAAAACAAGAGATTCAACATCATGCCTGACATCTGTCATTTAAGAAAAGGGACTGGCTGCCAGGTCTAACTATAGATAGACACTGGGATGCTTATTCTTTGTGCAGACACTCCAGGTATGATCCCACATGAGATAACTCCTACCTCCAAGGAGCTGACAGTCCACTAGGGGATACAAATGGAGTAAGAGAAGTATGGATGCTATGGGGTCACCCAGGCAGAGACCCTCACCTAGAGACGATTAACATTCATGGATCACATCACTGAGAAAAGTACACTTGCTATGAGGCTTAGATGCGTGAGGTTCTTAGCAGTAGGGAGAATGTCTTATTCTTGAGTAATGCCATAGTCCAGGGAGCAGTTCAGCACAGCTACTTTAAAGTCAATGTATATACTCCCACACCCTTGAACAGCAGGTAATTTTGGATATCCTGTGCTTTGGTTTTCTCATCTATTAAAGAGAGATGCTAATAATTGTGCTACCTTATAGGAAGATGACTTTATGAGGCGCTTAGAATTGTACTTGTTACATCATACTCCAGTGTATGTTTGATCCTGTCCTCTGGACAGTTAGAACCATGCCTGGCAACAGCAGGTACTCAGCCAGCTTTTTAAGCCAAAGTGGAGGTCTTAGCAACTTTGACTATACAGTAGACAGCCCTGCAAGTAAATTCATAATTTATTTCTCCACAAATATTTATCTATGGTTCATTTTCTCTTAACTTCTTATTCTATTCCTAGAATATATCCCTGTTATTCATGCAATAAAAGGGACAAAGAAAAGTAGAACAAAGAATATGAGAAACAGAACTGAGATAAGATCCATCCAAATTTTTCAGTTTCATTAGAATAACAATTGTCAGAACACTCAAAGAAATAAGTTTCAGAATTAACTCTCAAGATTCTTTATTCTACTACCTTCCTCTGTGAAGGAACCAGAAATCACACCAATCAGGAACAGTGTGATAATAACTCAGAATTTTCCAAATGAACCCAGAGGTAACAATAATAGCAGAAATGAATAAATATAATTTAAAAAAGAAAAACATCATTTCTTTCTCTAGACTGACCCGAACTCTTAATTTCATATCCGAGGCTCATGGAACTAATCATAATGAATTCATTTTGCTTGATTACAGGGTATAGTACAAATCTTCAGATGAAATTTTGTTCTATTATAATTTCATTCCAGAGCACCATATCATTAAAGTGAATTATTAATGATATTTTTATTACCATTGTCAAAAATTATGGACAGGATTCCAAAACTGTAAAAGCTTTGAACCGTTTTAGAAACCTACATTTTTTTAAATCTACTATTCAAAGACATTCAACTTCTTAAGAAAATAATGTATAATGACTCTCATTTATCATGGGTATTTATTATTCCAAAATTATATAAATGCTCAACTGAACCAAAGAATAGCAATAAAAGAATTTATGTGAAAGATTAATTAGAATAGAATATTTCCTTTTAGAATAACTCTAAAAGAACTCAATATGTTGGTGTTCATTTTAATTAGAATGTTCACTTTTTAAAAAAGTAACACTCTTCACAACTGTATCTACTTGGAGAAAAAGAATACTTTTAAATCACAGTTCTTTAGGGGATATTAAAGTAGTGTTTTTGGTTCCCAAAATGACTATGTGTAACTTAAACCACGAAAATGTGTCTTGCTTTAAAGTCCCATGGACAAAATTAGTATGAATCCTGAACCACTATTTCCTGTGGAAAATACTAGTCCAGTACTGGGAATAAATTTTCCCCTAAAATCTGGCTGGTATTATAGAACAGTTTTGACAATAATACTACTAGTAGGAAGTAGTTTTTGGTTTTGTTTGTTTATAATTATTTTTTATCACTATGAAGTTAAATAAATTCTTATCACCTTAAATTTTGAATGAAATTTATTCAAGAATATATTTCATTAGGAATTGACTAAGGAAAGTTTGTGTTAAAGACTTCTTTTCCATCTTTATTTTTGTATTTTGTCTTCTTCCTTTCTAAGATTATAGTTAACAGATTAATGCATTAGGAAAATTCAAGTGTATACCTTAGTAATTGAGAAGTCTTTTCTCTAGGAGAAAAAGCTTGCCTAGAACCTACAGGGAAGATATACATACTTATCAGTAAGTCAAAATTTGCCTATTTAAATATTCCTGAGATAGCCAGAGTTGTTTTATCTTAAAGCCTAAAAAGCCAGAATATATTTGAAATTTGTAAGAAAAAAAGATTTTAGTTATCAAAAAATTCTTTTATTTAATCTCATGTATTCAAAAGTGGCCACTTTGGGACTTTTTTTTTTTTCTCACTCTATTTTCAAATATAGCTCCAAGCTTCTTGGTTATCACATTATCCAGGCTATGGAAAATCCAAGTGGTGATTGGTGACAGATTTCCTTTTGTCCAAGGGAGGAGAAAAGAGAAAAACTATTTTTAAAAAATCCCATACAAACAAAAATGGCAAAAAAAATTTTGAGTTCACATATAGATGACCCAAGCATTGCAGACCTTTTCAGTTCATGGAAACATGAATTTCTGATGAATTATATTATGAATATATAATATATGTTATATATGGCATCAAATATTATCAAAAACTTCAGTCCACCTCACTTGAAGAATACATGACATAATATCTAAATACAGATAATAACAAAGGTAATACATCCTAACAAAAGTAATAATTCAAACTCTAGGTAAAATATTTCTTAAATATAACCTGAATTCATTGTACAGAGTTGAAAAACAGATTCTGGAAAGAATTTGAAACTTGGAAAATGATTTGCAAGAAGTGAGCTTCCTGTTTTTCTGTCTTTTAGCATGAAAATGCCAATAGAAAAACCTGTAGTGTTTACAGTCTGGAGACTCACAGGGTACAGAACAGAGTAAAATATTTTAAATCTTGAATGATGACAAGGAAAGCTTAGAACGTAGAGTTGCAGAGACATTGAGTTTCAAATTTTGCCTGTAAATTAATGCAATCTTATACAGGGCAGATTCAGTTCCAAGTAAAGATTCTTTTTACAGTGAACTTAGATAAGAGCTGACACCTCCAAAAAAGATTATAGTTTAAGTCCTAACAAGTTAATTGCCTACCAAGTCAAGAACCTCAATACTCCATGGATGAATATATAACAAAACCCAGATTCTTTATCACATCTGAAATGTCTTTGATATAATCCAAAAGTACATGATGTATAAAAATCTGGGAAAATGTGATCAGTTATCAAGAGGAAAGACAATCAAAATGTCTCTGAAATAACCCAAATTTTAAAATTACAAGGTAGAATTTTTAAGAAGCCCTAATAACTTTGTTCAGTGATAGAAAGGAAATGTGTGAGTCATAACTAAACCCTTACAGAGAGCTATAAGGTATATTATAAGTGGAAATTGTAGAATTTAAGAACAGTCTTTAAAGGAAATATTAACCGAATGAGATTAATGGCATAATAAAAATTTCAGAGGAAAGAAATAATGGATACAAAGTTAGTTCAATAGAAAATATTGAATTTGAAGAGTACAGAAATATATAAGGAAAAAAAATTAGAGAATTGAAGTGCTCTCTAGGACAATAACAGAAAGTCTAATTTATATGTACTTGAGGGAAAACATAAAATTAACAATTAAGTAATTCAGCAAATCACATGTAGAAAAATATAAAAAAAAATAAAGAAAACCATGCTCATGCTTGATCATCTCAATAGATGCAGAAAAAGCCTTTGATAAGATCCAACATCATTTCATGATAAAAGCTCTAAGAAAACTAGGAATAGAAGGAAAGTTCCACAACATTATAAAAGCTATATATGACAAACCTACAGCCAGCATTATACTTAACAGAGAAAAACTGAAACCATTCCCTCTAAAATCAGGAACCAGACAAGGATGCCCACTATCTCCACTCCTATTCAACATAGTACTAGAATTCCTAGCCAGAGCAATTAGGCAAGAAGAAGGAATAAAAGGAATACAAATAGGTAAAGAAACTGTCAAAATATCCCTATTTGCAGACGACATGATCCTATACCTTAAAGACCCAAAAAACTCTACTCAGAAGCTTCTAGACATCATCAATAGCTATAGCAAGGTAGCAGGATATAAAATCAACAGAAAAATCATTAGCATTTCTATACACTAACAATGAGCAAACTGAAAAAGAATGTATGAAAACAATTCCATTTACAATAGCCTCAAAAGAAATCAAATATCTAGGTGTAAACCTAACAAAAGATGTGAAAGACCTCTACAAGGAAAACTATACACTTCTCAAGAAAGAGATTGAGGAAGACTATAGAAAGTGGAGAGATCTCCCATGCTCATGGATTGGTAGAATCAACATAGTAAAAATGTCGATACTCCCAAAAGTAATCTACATGTTTAATGCAATTCCCATCAAAATTCCAATGACATTCATTAAAGAGATTGAAAAATCTACTGTTAAATTTATATTGAAACACAAGAGGCCACGAATAGCCAAGGCAATACTCAGTCAAAAGAACAATGCAGGAGGTATCACAATACCTGACTTCAAACTATATTACAAAGCAATAACAATAAAAACAGCATGGTACTAGCACAAAACAGTCATGAAGACCAGTGGAACAGAATAGAGGACCCAGATATGAAGCCACACAACTATAACCAACTTATCTTTGACAAAGGAGCTAAAAATATACGATGGAGAAATAGTAGCCTCTTCAACAAAAACTGCTGGGAAAACTGGTTAGCAGTCTGCAAAAAACTGAAACTAGATCCATGTATGTCACCCTATACCAAGATTAACTCAAAATGGATCAAGGATCTTAATATCAGACCCCAAACTCTTAAATTGATACAGGAAAGAGTAGGAAATACTCTGGAGTTAGTAGGTATAGGTAAGAACTTTCTCAATGAAACCCCAGCAGCACAGCAACTAAGAGATCGCATAGATAAATGGGACCTCATAAAACTAAAAAGCTTCTGTTCATCAAAAGAAATGGTCTCTAAACTGAAGACAACACCCACAGAGTAGGAGAAAATATTTGCCAACTATACATCAGACAAAGGACTGATAACCAGAATATATAGGGAACTTAAAAAACTAAATTCTCCCAAAACTAATGAACCAATAAAGAAATGGGCAAGTGAACTGAACAGAACTTTCTCAAAAGAAGAAATTCAAATGGCCAGAAAACACATGAAAAAATGCTCACCATCTCTAGCAATAAAGGAAATGCAAATTAAAACCACACTAAGATTCCACCTCACCCCTGTTAGAATAGCCATCATCAGCAACACCACCAACAACAGGTGTTGGCGAGGATGTGGGGAAAAAGGAACCCTCTTACACTGTTGGTGGGAATGTAGACTAGTACAACCACTCTGGAAAAAAATTTGGAGGCTACTTAAAAAGCTAGACATGGATCTACCATTTGATCCAGTAATACCACTCTTGGGGATATACCCAAAAGACTGTGACACAGGTTACTCCAGAGGCACCTGCACACCCATGTTTATTGCCACACTATTCACAATAGCCAAGTTATGGAAACAGCCAAGATGCCCCACCACTGATGAGTGGATTAAGAAAATGTGGTATCTATACACAGTGGAATTCTATGCAGCCATGAAGAAGAACGACATGTTATCATTCGCTGGTAAATGGATGGAATTGGAGAACATCATTCTGAGTGAAGTTAGCATGGCCCAAAAGACCAAAAATCGTATGTTCTCCCTCATATGTGGACATTAGATCAAGGGCAAACACAACAAGGGGATTGGACTATGAGCACATGATAAAAGCGAGAGCACACAAGGGAGGGGTGAGGATAGGTAAGACACCTAAAAAACTAGCTAGCATTTGTTGCCCTTAACGCAGAGAAACTAAAGCAGATACCTTAAAGCAACTGAGGCCAATAGGAAAAGGGGAACAGGTACTAGAGAAAAGGTTAGATCAAAAAAAATTAACCTAGAAGGTAATACCCACGCACAGGAAATCAATGTGAGTCAATGCCCTGTATAGCTAGCCTTATCTCAACCAGCAAAAACCCTTGTTCCTTCCTATTATTGCTTATACTCTCTCTACAACAAAATTAGAAATAAGGGCAAAATAGTTTCTGCTGGGTATTGCGGGGGGGGGGGAGAGGGAGGGGGCGGAGTGGGTGGTAAGGGAGGGGATGGGGGCAGGGAGGAGAAATGAACCAAGCCTTGTATGCACATATGAATAATAAAAGAAAAATGAAAAAAAAATAAAAAAAATTAAAAAAAAGAATAAAATTATCAAGTTGCTGAAAACTAAAAGTAAGGAGAAGATTTAAAAATAACTTAAACAAAATAACCTCTTCTATGCAGAGAAACAAATATTTGAAAAACTGCAGACATCTTACCAAAAACTGTGGAGACCAGAAAAAAAGTAGAACAAATATTTTTAAATATTTGGAACTAATGGTATAGGCAAAGACTTTCTCAATGGAACTCCAGCAGCTCAGCAACTAAGAGACAGCATAGTTAAATGGGACTTCATAAAACTAAAAAGCTTCTGCACAACAAAAGAAATGGTCTCTAAACTGAAGAGAACACCCACAGAGTGGGAGAAAATATTTGCCAGCTACACATCAGACAAAGGACTGATAACCAGAATATATAGGGAACTCAAAAAACTAAATTCTCCCAAAATTAATGAACCAATAAAGAAATGGGCAAGTGAACTAAACAGAACTTTCTCTAAAGAAGAAATTCAAATGGCCAAAAAACACATGAAAAAATGCTCACCATCTCTAGCAATAAAGGAAGTACAAATCAAAACCACACTAAGATTCCCCCTCAACCCTGTTAGAATAGCCATCATTAGCAACACCACGAACAACAGGTGTTGGCAAGGATGCAGGGGAAAAAGGAACACTTTTACACTGCTTGTGGGAATGTAAACTAGTACAACCACTCTGGAAAAAAATTTGGAGGCTTCTTAAAAATCTAAACATAGATCTGCCATATAATCCAGCAATACCACTCCTGGGGATATACCCAAAGGAATGTGACACAGGTTACTCCAGAGGCACCTGCACACCCATGTTTATTGCGGTACTATTCACAATAGCCAAGTTATGGAAACAGCCAAGATGCCCCACCACTGACAAATGGATTAAGAAAATGTGGTATTTATACACAATGGAATTTTATGCAGCCATGAAGAAGAATGAAATGTTATCATTCGCAAGTAAATGGATGGAATTGGAGAACATCATTCTGAGTGAGGTTAGCCTGGCCCAAAAGACCAAAAATCATATATTCTCCCTCACGTGCGGACATTAGATTAAGGGCAAACACAACAAGGGGATTGGATTTCTGTCACATGATAAAGCAAGAGCACACAAGGGAGGTATGAGGATAGATAAAACACCCAAAAAACTAGATAGCATTTGTTGCCCTCAATGCAGAGAAACTAATGCAGATACTTTAAAGCAACTGAGGCCAATAGGATAAGGGAACCAGGAACTAGAGAAAAGGTTAGTTCAAGAAGAATTAATTTAGAAGGTGACACACATGCACAGGAAAGCAATGCAAGTCAACTCCCTGTATAGCTATCCTTATCTCAACTAGCAAAAACCCTTTTTCCTTCCTATTATTGCTTATATTCTCTCTTCAACAAAATTAGAGATAAGGGCAAAATAGTTTCTGCCTGGTAGCGAGGGGGTAAAGGGGGAAAGGGAGGGAGTAGAGGGTGTAAGAGAGGGGATGGGGGGAAGTGGGGAGAAATGACCCAAACATTGTATACACATATGAATAAAAGGAAAAACAAATAAATAAAAGCTTTAAAAAAAGTGCTAAAAGAAAAATAGCAATCCAAAATTCTATACCAAGTGATAATATTCTTGAAGAATGAGAGAAAATAAAGATATTTTCATAGGAAAGAAAGCAAAGCACATTTTCACTAGCGACTTGCAGTATAGAAAATGCTAATGGAAGATCTTTAAGCTAAAGGAATTGAACTCCAATGTAAATCGGGTCATCAGAAAGAAATTCAGAGCATTGGAGTGTTAAGTGCATAGAAAATATGAAAGAGCATCTTCCTCCTAACTTCTTTTAAAACTAAATAACCATTTAAAGCAAAATAATAGTTATTTAATTAGTTCATAATATGTGAAAAACAATAATATACTAAACAGGAATGGGACAATATGAACTTGTAAGTTTTCTACATTGTACATGAAATGTTACAATATTAACACTAAGTAGAATATGAAAAGTTAGAATTATATTGCAACCTCTAAGACAAATAATGCAACAAGACATTAAAAAGGAATTCTAATAAACATTTCAAATAATCCCAAAGAAAATAGCAAGGAACTCATAGGCCAGTTTAAAGCAGATGAGACACGATATCAACTGACAGATGCAAAATAACTCATCACTAACTGTACTAAATTATTATGGAATAAATTTTCCAGTGAAAAGGTGGAGTTTAATGGGACAGATCAAAAAAGCAGAGCCAAATAAATGTTCTCAATAAGATATATTTTAAATATAAAGGTAGAAAGTTGTTGCAAAAGATACATTATATAATTACACTTAAGACGGCTGCTTTGACCAAAATGATATCAGGTTATAAGCATTAAAATAAATAATATTACAAGAGAAAAAAAGGGCCACATTTTCACTTCAGCAAAAAGTTTATTAAGAAGATAATAATCATAAAAGTGTAAGTACTAAATAAGAGCACTTCAAAATTTACAAAGATAAAATTGAAAGAATGTAAAGGAGAAATAAACAATTCAACAACCATAGGAGAGATTATATTTGACATTGACCTGGAGATCCTGCAGTAAAATTAGGCATAATATTAGAAAAAATGTAAATGCCGCCATATAAAATTTTGCATAAAAATAGGACCATATAGTACTTATTCTTTCATATAAGGCTTCTGTGACTCAGAACAATGCTTTTGAGATTGATTCATGCTGATTTGTGTATCAGTAATTTGTTCCTTTTTATTGCTGTGAAGTATTCTATTGAACAAATGTCTACTATTTGTTTACCCGTTACATCTCTTTCTACTTGATTTTTTTGCATATGAAGTTTACCTCAAAAGGAAAAATACACAGTCTTATAATAATGTATATGCTAAAGTGTTTGATAGGAGGTATACTGATGTCTACAATTTAATTTTAAATAAATCTAAAATAAGAAGCCTGAAGGTTTGGATGGATAAAGGCATGGACACACCAATATATGTTAAAGGTGACATCAAAAACATGGTGGATACAGGAGCATCAACTGAAATCTTATACAAATTATTTCAACATTGCTATAGATTTGAAAAATGGCATATATAATGGTTCATCCCATTATCTTCATATCTTTTTTTAGTGTCTATAGAATTTCTAGTGATTTCCCTTTACTTAGTAACTGATATTACTTTTCCCTGTTCCTTTTTCATCTTACTTGAGTTTTAGCAATTTTATTAGTCTTGTCAAAGAACCAAGTATTTGCCTTGTTTATTCTCTATTATGTACTTGACTTTATTTCATGAGTTTGTACTTTGAAATTTTTTAATTGTCTTTTTCTCCGTATTTGAAGGTATGGCAATTTTTTTCTGTTCTTTTTCTGTCTTCTTGACATGGACACTTACTTTATTTGAGGCCTTTCTTTTTCTTGATATCGTCTTTAAGATCTATAGAAGTTTCCCTCTTAAATTTTTCTGTCATGTTTTCATACATATTTTCATTTTATTTAACTCAAAATAAATCTGTGATCTCTTTTTTTGCCCAATGGGTTATCTAAAAGTGTAAAGTGCTTGATTTCCAAATCTTCCACTGTGGTCAGAGCACATGCTTTGTGTTATTTTAGAATTTCAAAAGTTGTTGAGACTTATGTTTTATTGCCCAGCTTTTCTTTTAAAAGGAAAAAACATGAGTATTTAACTGAATGAAGTCTAAAGTTAAATACTGTGTAAGTCCCTATGCCACCCAATATAAAAATCACAGAACAACACTGATCGCCTATTACTTGTTTACATATTTTTTGTTTTCATTTTCATTTTTGCTCTACAAACTAGAGATTATTCTATACATTGATGTCTGTTAAGATGTTAAGCCTATGACCATTCTTATTAACAGTGCAATTCTGATTATCATTCTGGGTTGGTTTTTTTTTTTTTTTTTTTTTTTTGCCTTTTTCTTCTTCCTAAAGTTATATTCCTTAAAATTTCATTAATGTAAGTTATGGGTAAGGAATTCTCTTTGTTTTTATTTATCTGAAAATTTAATCTTCATTACTTTGGGGAAGACAAGTTATTTAAAGCACTAACCAGAAAGAATAAAATTGACGAATTTCATTTCACTAAAATTAGAAGCTTTATCAAAAGTTTACCAAAATACATCCCTGAATAAAAACACAAACAACAGAGAGTATGAGAAAATTTTATTTGGAATACATGTAGCCAAGATTAAAATAATATTCACAGTATTTTTATAAAGGAGAAAAAAATCTACAAATCTGTAGATCAGACCTTCCCAAAAGACAGAATGGCACTTCTCAAAAAAGGATATTCAAATGAACAGTATACACTCAAAAAAGTTGCTCTACCTCATCTGGCATTAGAGAAAAGCAAATGAAAGTCATAAAGAGACATTGCTAAATTCCACAAAAGAAAGTGAAAATTTGAAAGTAACAATTTAAGTGACCTGGAGCATTTATAATACTTCTATAATTGAATATTTCTGCAGTTTTCTGTATGTAGGTACACTCCACTATTATTCAATATGGATGAAATTCAAAGATGGATAAAATTTCAGGACAACTATTAAAAGACAGAACTATATGTTTTATAACATGTACATATGCACTCACAAAATTTATGTATATTTTGTGATCTAGTAGGGAGAGAAATGTAATGACACAGAGAAAATGAATTCATCAAATATTTAGATGGGAGGAAATAAATTTAGATACATATTTCACTCCAGATAAATTCTAAATGGATTAAAAATCTGACAATTTTCCCAAACAGAAAAATACACAAGATCTTGAAAAAAAAGATGGGCAATTTCTTCTATAACCTGATTAGAGAACCTCTTCCTAGCTATAACCCAAATTCAAAAAAGATAAATAAATGTACCTATGTTATTTTTATTACCCTGGGAAGAAAAACATCACAAACAAAATTACTAATTGAAGATTTAAAAAAACGATTTGCATTTTCTGTCATAAATAAAAAGTTGATCCATGTAAAAAATGTCTGAAAATGAAGAAGAAATAATTAAATAACCTGGTAGAAACATAGGAGAAAGATATGGACAGGAAATTCAAAGAAGAAAAAGTGAATATGATTCTTAAACTTTTGAAAAGGTAGTCAGCTCATAACAGGAAAACATGAATTAAATTATGTCTAAGTCTACTTTTGTCACCATCAGAATGGCATAAATCCAACATTACATCGTGTTAGTCCTGGGAAATGGTCAAGTTCTATATTTCTGATAGAAATGTAAAATGATTCAAGCTCCATTGAGGAGAATTTGATAATATATAGCTTACATAGTTGGTAAATGTTGTTAGCTTTAATCAGTACAAATTGATTCTCTTTTTTCTCTTTATTAGTCTATTCTTTTTCATTTTATTAGCATATTCATTGTATAGGGGATTTCATTGCGCTAATTCCCAATGGCCTTACATTATACATTGGTTAGATTGCCCCATGAGTTTTGAAGGCTCAAAATCAGTTTCACCGAGCTCAAACCAAGTATGAAGGCTATGCTCTCCTCAGAGGTTCTAAGGTAAAATCTATTTCCCTGGCATGTCCACTTGTTACATTCCTTGGCTCGTGCCCCCTCCCATCTTTAAACCAGCAGCACGGCATCTTCAAATCTTACTCTACTACCATCACACATCACCTTCTTTTGCCTTCTGTGTCAAATCTCCCTTTTTTCTCCCTCTTATAGGGACACTTGTGATGTATAAGTCCCATTGAGGTAATTCAAGATAATCTTCCTGTCTCAAGTTGGTAATATTTGATTGTGCAATTTGTCCATTAATCCTATTTCTAAAAAATAATCTAAAAAAGTTAAAAAAAAAAAGTAAAGAAAACCCTTCTATACACTTTATTGGTTATGACATTTTACATCGTAGAAGAATTATGGAAGAAATTCAAATGGCTTATCAATAGAGAACTGGCCACATAGCCAATAGTACATACACACAATAATATTCTAGATCACTGTGAAAAGTGTTAAGAACAATCTTTAATTCCTGATAAGACATGATCTTCAGGGTGTATTGTAAAGTGAAAAAAGCAAAGAGACAGATGCATAACAGTATAAACAGTAGGAATTGATGGCAGACAAATTTGTGTTTGCTTGTATTTGTAAAGAGATATAGGGATAGTAGCTTTGGTTTCCAAAACCAAATGGTTAAATCTAAATGCAAGAAGAAATAGGATGAGAAAAGATTCCTCTTAATATTGCCTTGCAAATGCAAATCAAAACCACACTAAGATTCTACCTCACTCTTGTCAGAATAGCTATCATTAAGAACACCACCAACAACAGATGTTGGTGAGGATGCAGAGAAAAAGAAAGCTTCATACACTGCTGGTGGGAAAGCAAGTTAGTACAAACACTTTGGAAAACAATATGGAGGCTCTTTTAAAAAACTAAACCTAGATCTGCCATATGATCCAGCAATACCACTCCTAGGGATATACCTAAAGGAATGTGACTCAGGTTACTACAAAGGCACCTGCACACCCATGTTTACTGCAGCACTAGTCACAATAGCCAAGCTATGGAAACAGCCAAAATGCTCCACTACTGACAAATGGATTAAGAAAATGTGGTATTTATACACAATGGAATTTTATTCAGCCACAAAGAAGAATGAAATTTTGTCATTCACAAGTAAGTGGATGGAACTGGAGAACATCATCTTAAGCGAAGTTAGTCAGGCTCAGAAAGCCAAAAATTGCCTGTTCTCCTTCATATGCAGATTATAGACCTAAAACAAATGCAATAATATTACTGGACATGGGACACACACTAAGGGGAGAATGCACACAGGAGGAATAGAGAAAGAAAGGAAACCTAAAACTTGAATGTGGTTGATGTGCTCACTTAGAGTGAATATAGTAATCTTAAACTGGCAGAGGCCACTATGGGAAGCGAACCAGGAAGTAGTGAAAGGGTCTGGTAGAGACAAACCAATGTGGGTTGCAATACACGCGTGCATGAA
The DNA here is from genome assembly GCF_047511655.1 of Castor canadensis. Taxonomy (NCBI): domain Eukaryota; kingdom Metazoa; phylum Chordata; class Mammalia; order Rodentia; family Castoridae; genus Castor; species Castor canadensis. The sequence goes on along the minus strand of NC_133393.1, from coordinate 128,366,599 downwards.
AGCAATGCTAGGAATCTCTCTGTATAGCTATCTTCAGCTCAAAATAGCAAAAACACTATGTCTTTCTTATCGCTTATGTTTTCTCTTCAACAAAAGTGGAGAACAAGAGGGTGGAACAGGTTCTGCCTGGAAGTGAGTGGAGGTAGGGGAGGAAAGTGTCCCAAACAATATACATACATGGCAGTAAATGTACAAACAATAAAGTAAAATAAATATTGCCTTGCTGCATAGTTTTATTCAAGAATCACAAATGCATCGACATAGTCCAAAATAGTATAAAAAAGGCAAATACAGCAACTGAAAACAGGAAATAAATTAAGTTAACCACACAATAAGTTGATGTCAAATATCAGAGACTTTGTGTGACTTGGGAAGATGCTATTTTTTCCTTTTTTATTGTTGTGCTGGGTGGAGGTGTATTGTGTCAGTCACAAAAGTTCTTACAATATATCATACTTGAATTCACCCCCTCCACTATTCTCCTTTATCTCCCCCATGGTATTTTTATTGAATGTCCTTGATAAAATAAATTCTCTGGACAAATAGAGCTAGAATGAAATCTTCACTAGGTTTGATATAGTTTTGTATGTATTAGGATAAAGTTAATAAATAATTATTCTAATGGTAAGAGTGTTGTTAGGAACAAAGAATTTCTGTGTAAAATTTTTAGTGTAACTTTTTCACTCATGAAAATTAATGAATTATAATTATAAATAAAATGTAGGTGAATCTTATGAACATAATATCAAATAACACAAAACTCAAGTCCCAAAAGGTACACACAGTATAATGCCACTTTAATAAAATAAAACAACAAAATCCAAACATTATGAGAAAGACAGCCTCTCAGATGGCTTCAGAAGGTCTTCATCTCCTAACAGCTACACCTCTGTAAGCCTTTAGCCTTGAATGTGGGTTGGACTTACTGACCTGATTCTAGTGCATAAAATGCAACAATGTGATTTGCACTCCTGAGGTTAGATTATGTAAAGACTGACTTCTGTCTTTGGTGCTTTCTCCTTTTCTCGCTTGCTTGGTGTTAAGAGTTGAGCTGCATCTACCAAAAAAGATATGATGAGAAACTAACACTCGATAACTCAGAATGTGACCTTGTTTGGAAATAGAGTTGCTGCAAATGTAATTAATTAAGAGGAGATCATACTTCAGGGGATAGGCACCTAATCCAATGTGAGTGGTGTCCTTATTGAAAGATGGTCATGTGAAGACAGAGACACACAGGGAGAATTCCATGTGATGATGAAGGCAGACAATGGAGCTAAGCAATGACAAGTCAAGGAGCAGTAGAGGTTGCCAGCAAACCAGAAGCTAGGAAGTGGCAAGGGAAGATTCCCCTCTAGGGTTCAAAGGGAATGTGGTCCTGCTAACATATTGATTTCACACTTAGGCCTTTCAGAAATATGACAGAATACATTTCCTTTGTTTTAAGTAACCTAGTTTACGGTACTGTGTTATCACTATCTTAGGAAATTAATACATTTGTTTAGATTCCTGACCCACAGAAACAGAGATAATAAATGTTTACTGTTTTAAGCTGCTGAGATTTAGGGTAATTTCCTATGTAGCAATAGGAAATTGCTACATATTACACATATTGCTTTGGATGATCTAGTCAATTTATATGACATATAATATTATAACATTTTCATATTATATTACAATTCTAAAGGGAAAGACATGGAATGACACTCAAAGTTCAAAGTAGTGTTTACTTGTAGGAGGAAGTCAGAGATGAGGCATAGGAGGAATACAGAGGTATATTTAACCTTAATGAAGGAAAGCTACTTCTTAAGTCAGGTTTTGGGTTCAAGGGTATCCATCTTGATGCTATGCTTTATAATGAAGGCACATTTATCAAAATTGTGTTGTTTGTGTCAATATTAAATTACAAAAAGAAGAGGTAACACTTGCTTATAATAACTGAAAATATAATATGGAAAAATCCCCTCTAGCTGACACTTTATAAGGGAAAGACAAATTTGCAAATCTTTCAATTGACCATTATGTCTCAAGTTTGAGTGCTAGAGAAGTTAGTTCACAGGGTGCCAGTCTCCCTGCATTTTGGATCATTACCTATAATATCTAGAAAATTGCTAACATAAAAACAACCTATAATTATTACTAATGAACTAAATGTTTGTGGTCCCTCCTCAATTCATATGTTAAAGTCCTAACCCCCAATGTGATGGTATTTGAAGATAGAGCTTTAGAAAGAAATTAGGGCTAAGTAAGGTTATGAAGGTGGAGTCTGGTGATGGGATTACTGTTCTCATAAAACACACCACAGAGAGGGACAAAGAGAAAGAGAGAGAGAGAGAGAGAGAGCGCACAGTGAGATGAGATCCACCAACAAGCTGAGAAAAGAGGAGTCAGAATGAAATCTACCTCACCATCTCCTTGATCTTGGACTTCCAGCCTCCAGAACTTTGAAAAACAAATCTCTTGTGTAAGCCATCCAGTTTGGGGTATTTGAATATCCTTAGCTCACATATTATGAATATCAGAAGAAACTGATATTCACTGGGCAGGTGGAGAGGTTCAAGTGGTAGAGCTCCTGCCTAGCAAGCATGAGGTCCTTAGTTCAAAACCCCAGTACCACGAAAAAAAGAATGTTCAAGAAACTGATATTCAGAGCTGGATTTGCCAACGCCAAATGTTCACTGTCATCATTGGAATTCCAGCTCTACTCATTTACAATCAAAGCTGAAGGCTTACATGAGGCCCCACATGAACTAATATTCAGATTCAATAGTGCCAGAAGCGTATTTCCACCTTAGCTTTTAGTATATATTTTAAACATAATATAGCTTAGAAACATGAGAGATTATGTAATAAAATTGCAGAACAAACATGAGGAGGCTCTTGATTTGAGTACTTGACTTTTTCTGATTCTCAATCAAGGCCAACTTCACAAGCATGCAACCAATGCAACCCCATAGAGCTAAGAATTCAAGGGGTCCCTGGAATCAACATTTACTACTCCGTGATCACCATCTTGAAATTCTGAATACTTCTTTTCATTTGACTTTATGTTTTTTAAGTGAAGTCCAATGTGACAATGAGGATGCATGTGGTGCTTGAAGCATTGACCCACCTAGTCTTGCCTTCTGCCCTTCCCACCTCTCCGCAGTAGGACCTCAAACATCTACTCCCACACAGTATTCTGGCAACTACTGACATTCTTTGCTTTTGTGAGATATTGGAGAGTATAAAGTTCAGATGTTTGTGCCCTGGACAGCAAATTATGGTACAGGACGTGTGAGGGTCTATGTGTACTACACAAAAATCTGTTCTAGAGAGTATGATATTATAGCAAATAGATAATTGTGACCAATCAAAGAAAAGACCATAAAGAAAGAAAGTGTTCTGCTTTTGAAAGAGGGGAGCCTGCATTTTTGTTTTTCTATGAGTCTTTGATTTTGATTTCTGATTTTGATTCTACTAAAGAGACTTGGTTCTGTCACAGGGTAAATATTCAGTTCTAACATAACAGACTATATTCTAACTTCTGTTCTAAAAAGCTCTTTGCATATATGAGCTTTGGCTCTATCATTTGAAGTTTACAAAACACAAATGGGCAGCTTTCCAACTTCAAGAACATTCTATTTATTTAATTAGTACTAGTTGCCAAATATTTCACATTCCCTGCTACTTCTAGGCCAGGATAGTGTACTTTCTGGCCTCCTTATTCTTGGATCAGTGTATTGGACATCTAGCCAGTAAGTGCAGAGTGGAAGTAAAGTGCCACTTCAGGATATGTATTTATTTGTCATTGTGATAGCTCTCTTTTCTCTGTCATGGCAACCAGCATCACACAAGACTGTAGCAAATTTCATTATTGTAAAAAAAAAAAAAAAACTGTTCCTCTTTTATAAAGTCCCTCCTTAAAGATCTATTCCTATAAGAAGATTCATAAGTTCTTGCTAATGATATTAAGCCTATGCTGTGTCATAACTATTTGCCAAGGAAGTGTGAGTGGAAGTGATGTGAGCCCTAGTGAACAGTGGCTTTCAGAGGAATTGCTTTGTTCGGCATTCTTTCCCTTCCATGATATGGGTATGGCCCACTCCAGGGCACTCTTTCAGCTCAGGTCCTGGAATGCAATGCAGAACATAATACAAAAAATAAACTTTTGCTGTTGTAAATCACTGAGATTTTAGGGTTTACTGCAGCATAATTTAGGGTAAACTGACAGTACTGAGGTGGTGGTTGTTCCGTTACCCTGGGTTTCTGAGGAATAGAATCATACTGGTGAGCCATGATGGATATGTAATATGAAGAAAACAACTTTTTATTATTTTAAATCACTAGGATTTAGGTTTGTCTATGACTTCTGCATAACCTAGCTTAATGAATATTTAATCCATGATGTAAAGGATAATACTTCCATTTTTAAAATGTTATCTTATAAGAAAATTTTAAAAACCTGCATAAACCTAATTGTATACCAGATTTTCAAGAAAGTGACCTACCTTCATCCCACAGAGAAATCTGGCATTTTCACAATGATTTTAAACTTTGAAGGATAATAAAAAATGAGTAATTTTAGAAAAAAGAGAAATGAACAAAATGAATACCTCTTGAGGAGGTGTATGACTTTTTTTTGCAGTGTTGGAAGCAGTAAAGAGACTAGACAATAAAATGTATCATGTTGGACATTCTATTCATAGCTAGGATCAAAATAAGAAAGAGAAGTCATAATACACAATACTGAAGCAAAGTTATTTCTGGAGCAAAAATGCCTTATTAGCCCTTATTTCTCACACATACCATCAAGAATGCTAAAAACAAATTTCACACAGACGTTACCTCTATTTCTTTTAGGAGAGGTATGCAATTAGTAACTCAGTTGTCCACATTCATAACTATAGTCCACGGGAAATTCTTTGCCACAATTCTTATCTTCCCAGCCTATAATTCAGCACTCTATTTAGCAAATTTCTCCTCCTTCCCACTTAGACTAGAAGCCCATCTTAGCTATGCTCTGTTAGCCTTCAGTTACATGACGAGGAGAAAAGTTGTGTTGGGCACTGTATCAGTTGGGAGCCTTTTGATTGCAAAAGATGTCAGTTTACTCTAGGTAAGGTGGTAGGGGGCACAGCAGGCACTTAGTGAATCTTACACCTGGAAAGTCCATGATTTAATTTCAACTAGACTCAGACACAGATGGACCAATCACTTCCAACAATGTACTTCCTCTCTAGCCATGCATTCCACACGACAGGCTCTCTACCTGCAAAATGACTTGATTCAGTGTCACATCTGGCCACTTTAGCAATACTCTCAAAAAGATCTCACTTTTTGACAATTCCTGCAACTGCAGCCTGGTTTGGGTGCCATACAACCCCAAAATAAGTACCAAGGCCAAAAGGATATGATACTCCCACTGGCTTAAGCACAGAATAACTTCAGTGCCTCCTATAAAACATGTGCCAAGATTGGTGCTTGGTGTCTTGCCAGAGCAAAATTCTGCTCCTTTTCCCCCAATAAGGGCAACCATAATACTTTATAACCTCCACAAGTTCTTTCCATGTTTGAGACATTGTCTCATCTCCTGTTTTCTTATTCTGAATTCTGTTTGACACTAGAATTCTTTCTCTGGATAGAAATCAATACAAATTTGGCATGAAGCCCAAAGACTCTTACAAACAAGGCATTGGGATAGAACATACTCTGTTCTAATTCTTTCTGTTACAGATGATAGGACTGGAACCAAAACAAGTTTAGTGACTCGTCCAAAGTTATACAGGAAAAGTCTCAGAACTAGGCATGGACTTTTACATCTGTTGACCACTATCCTTAGTGTTCTTCTTAGCACAAAGAATAAAACATGTGTAATGAAGGGCTACTAGATTGCAGAGTCATTTGAGGGAAAGTATTGGAATGATAGCTGATAATTGATGAACATTTCATAGACTTTGTGACAGAGCAGAAGACTCAACATGAAAGTGGGTAAGACCTATGTAGTTCTGGAAGACAAGACAGCAGTAAATAAACAACTCAGTGCACAGAAAGAATAATTTGGGCTGTGCCTGGCCACTCAGATAAGTAGGTGCCAAACACCCTGTGTCTTTGCATTATTTGCTCTGTGTTTACAATTCATCATGAATAAAGTTTCCAGTTGGGCAAAGTTAAACCATTTTCCCACCCTGGCTGTACCAAGGAGTTGGAGAAAGAATCTTGACCTTCTGACTTCCAAGAGAGTCTGAGTTTTCCATTCTATAAGACCTATGCAAACTAAGGTTAGTTCTCCAAAGGAGACTGAGGGATATTGGGATGGGGCAAAGATGCTACTGTCCCTCAGACCAAGTTATAAATGGTCCTGAAAAGAAAGTCTTTGAAGAAATATTATAGTCTTAGTATCAGTACAGATTAAGAAATCAACACTGTCAAAATAAAATAAGAGAGTAGCTACCCATAAAGTAACACCCTGGGTTGAATTCTTTCTCAAATTCCTTCTATTGGAATTCTAGATATGAAATACAACAAATCATGCCTAAATGCAGAACAGGCAAAATCAAAGCTTAAATCAATCTACTCTATGTACATTTTTATTAACAATATTAAAATGTTTTTGTTTTGACTGCTAGAAAAGTTTGAGTCTTCTCTTCTCTCTCGTTCTCTCTCAAACACACACATACACACACACACAGAACTGATTGCCATAGCATTGAGCAAAAAAGTAATCAGACTGATAACACATCACCCCCATCTTCATAAAGTAAACTGAACTCAGACACATTAGAAATCATTTGTTTCATGCAATTTTCAGAGAGAAAATAGCACACATCAAGCCTATGCTCATCTCATTACAGGGAAACAAATATTCTCCTGTCTTTCATAATTAACTTTTCAAGGTTTGTGGTTGCTTTATTTTTGCAAATTGGGGTGTGTATGTAAATAATAGAAAAAGGAAAAGAGTGTTGCTATTTCATAAGACTTATTGGTTACTTTTCTGAAGTTAAATCATATTAATGTACCACAAGCCACATGCTATAAATTCCTGCTGCATTATGGAAAATGCCTTCTCATGAGTCTCCATGTATCCCTCACTAGTATGTTCCAGAGGTGGCTGCTGGCTTGCAATGCTTGCCTGACGCTAACTTCCTAAGCCAGTCTAAAAAGGCTTTTTGCTTACCTGTCAGCTACCCAACTTCAGGAAACAGGCAACAGCCAGACTCCATGCAGCACAAGTGGATTTGTCAGCTCCAGCAGGTGCTGTGTGCAGCGTTCTCTGATGCAGTTGTGCACATACATTGTTTCTTCCAAGTGCTTTGCTCTGTGTCTTCAATCCCTTGAAGGCCACCAGGGTTCCAATCATTACCAGACACAGTACTCAGGGACTGAACACAGCTTCTGGAAACACAGATATCTAACAGAATCAATATACCCTCAGAGAGCTACTTTTTGAAGTGATGGAATACAAAATCCCAAGTCTGAATATTTAGATTAAAGGGGATATTATTCCTGATCCTTTATTCATTGGGCTTCTCATTTTTATTCTGCATCACTAAAATATAAATATTTTTGAAAAGTAAAATATTCACTGTCTTTTATATTTTAGGTGTTCATCATCTGGAAGATGTTTCAAGAAGAAATTCCAAAAGCCCCATCAAGCAATCCGAAGCAGAAAATGCACTGGGAAAACATGTCCAAAGAATATATTTACCTTAGGAGTGAAAACCTAATTTGAATTTTTTAAGCTTTTGGAGTTTTCATGAATAAAACTACTCAGCTTCACTGAACAGAGAACCTATTGTAAAGCATATTTCAAACAGAGTAATATCCATTGTTTTTTCTCATCTCCTTAAAACAGAAGTAGTTTTCCATATTCCCCTAACCTATTTGTTCTTTTTATCTAACTTATGAAATTGTCATACCTCAATCATTCAAACTGAAAATCTTTAATGTAGAAAGACACTAAGAAAAAAATTTCCCTCTCTCTCTCTCTCTCTCTCTCTCTCTCTCTCACACACACACACACACACACACACACACACACACACACACACACACAAGACAAGATCTCACTAGGTAGCACAGGCTGACATTGAACTAGCAATCCTCCTGCCTCAGCCTCTGGATAAAGGTGTATAAGCTTTTAATGGTATCCTCCATCTTTCTGCCAAAAAGACCACCAAATTTTTTAATCCTACCTCTTTGAGCCATTCCCTCTTTCTCTATCTGTCACTTGTGTACTTTAATTCAAGCCCCTCTTTCAGGGCAATAATACTCCTGTGTCTCTAAAAAAAAAAAAAGCATAATTTTTGCCCTTAGCCTCTCCTGCTACAATTCATTTGCCATATTGCTTTGAGAGTGACTCTAAAACACAGGAACAACCCTGTCATTTACAGTTTGGAAGCCTCACTGTGGCATTCTCAACATTCTCCAGCCCTGCTTCCTTCCCAGTATCACCCCTTTTTACCTGCCAACTGCACTTCACTAAGCTGTACTGTTCACTCTTTCTTGCAGGGTCTAAATGTTCTCAGGTCTCTCTGGTTTGGTCTTGTTGCAGGAAGAGCCACATCAGAAAAGAAAAGTTGAGGGAAAGTTTAATATAAATAATTATTAACTGTAACAAGATTAAAATGATTTAAGGATTCATACAAGACAGTACAGTGAGCTCAAAAGAATATAGCAGCTATAAGGTAAAGACATCACCTCAATTTCTGAGATAGAGTTTGCAAGGAAGACCCATCTCCTTCCAAAGCTAAGATCCAGGCTTTGTGTGTGTGTGTTGGGGGGAGAACAGGGGATATGATCATGGCTCAGTGATGGCAGAGAAGTGTCTCTGGTACCATGCTGGAGGAATTTTCTGGAGACTCAGTATCTGGAAATTGTTCATGGTAAGGCATCTCCCCAGAGGCACTCTGCTATGACCCAAGGAGTGCTACGGAGGAAAGCTGCTTACATCTAGAGGCTGCTGAGCACTGTAGGAGCCAAGAGCTAGAGAACCCACAAGGGCATCTGAGGACTGGAAAGCAAAATCTTTTCCCTCTTGCAATGTTTCTCCAGCACCCACTACTGACAAAGCTCAGTGCTGTTCTAGCTGACCATGGAAAATTATTAAAAGACCTATTAGTTTTGCTGTAGGCAATAAAAGATGACCAGGCAATGACAGGTGAATTTGGAGCCAAGCGGAATAAATTGACACCTAGCACATCCCCCTACCTTTATCTCTTCAAGGAAAGCTCTTTTCCACGATCTAATCCTGATGCCAAGAAAAATTATACAACTCCTTGTAATGTTGTTTCATATTGCAAATATCCTTATCTAATTCATATCTAATGACTCATCGCTATGCCTCTCATACTGCTACTTCTCTCTGTGATATATTCAGCAATAGGAACCATGACTTAGGCATCTAGGTGTCACATCTCCTAACACTAGACATAAAATCAAAGCAAGCAAGCTAGCAATAGAGAATTTCAGAATGCAAAAGAAAATACAGAAACCAGAAGTTATCAGAGAATGATACACTTTTGGTTATCTATTACTCATTTTGAGTTAAGTGGAACCGTAGATTTCACATGCTTTTGTGTTTTAGCAACTGAGTCTAGAGAGGTCAAATGACTTATAAAGTACTGTGTTGTATAGTTATTGGCAAAGCAAAAATTTCAACCCAACTGATAAATATGACACTTCAATTCCAGTGATTTTCCACCTTGCTGCCGATTAAATGTAATTCACACACTATATTGTACTGGAATTTTTATTTTCCATAAATTTCTATCAATAACTTTTTCATCTTCTTAGTATCCAAAAATGGAATCATGAAATAGGAAAACATGAACAACATGTCTTTACAGGATCTATGCTCTCTTCTAGAGTTGACTCATCATTTTTACTCTATTTGTAATTTCTTCCCCAGCTTTTCATCAGTCTTCATTAAAGCTCTCTATAGTTGGAATAATAGAAGCACATTAACTCCAGCTTAATTAAAGGAGATAAAGTAGTTCTCACAAAGAGCTGAAAATGGAATCTGGAAAAATCACTTAAAATTTCTCTCTGTCTCTCTCTCTCCCTCTCTCTCTCTCTCTTTCCTCCCCTCACCTTTTTTTCCCCTCTCCCCTCTCTCCTTTCCTGTCTCCTCTCTCTCCCTCTATCTATCTTATCTTTCCTTTCCTTTTTTCTTTTCCTTTCTTCCCATCTTCACTTCTTACACATTCTTCACTTTTCTCTTTACACCTAGCCAACCTTCTTTGCCTCTCTGGGCACATGGTAAAATAGTAATAGGGTTATTTGAAACTTCAAGTTAACATGTCCATGTCCCAGCAGGTCCACCACCTGCCACTAACTATCTGAAATTTTAAAGTGGCAACTATAAATCCCAGGGAGACAGACATGGATTGGACCATCTGGATGTGGATGTCAATTCACATCTAATCAGCTATACTTAGTGGCCTGAAACAGCGATCTCTTTTGTTTTGTTTTGTTTTGTTCCCCCACCCCTCCAATAAATATCTTGTCTAACAGGGAGAGGGAATCAGTTTAACGAATAGAAAGAGAATATGTTGTAAGTCAGAAACTTCAATGTTTACTACACTTTACTATTGAAATTCCATAAAGCCTCAGGCCTAGTTTAAGTGGACTCGAAATGACTCATCTTGCCTGAACTTAGAAATCAAAATTAATTACTCTTGGTTTTTGTGTCTCTGTTACAAAACTCAATTGATTATGCAAATTATATACTTTATATATATATATATATCCTTTCCAACTACATGATTCATGTTTGTGTCTCCCTTGGTACAATGCCACTACAGTGTGTGGCATAGCATAAATAACACACAAAGAAATTAATAAGTATGAAAAATCTCATTTTTTTTTTGTAGAACTGGGGTTTGAACTCAGGACTCCAAAAATCTTATTCTTTATCTTAATTTCTTGTGTCTCTGAACATCTGTGATGCACTCATTTATTCCTTCAGCAAGTATTTATTGAGCATATGCTACCTTCTAGACACTGTGGTAGATACCACATACACTGTAATGAACAAAACAGACTGCCCATATAAAGTCCACTCTCTATTATATACTTTAAGAGTTACAAATTATGACTAGTTCTATCAAGAAAGTAAGGATATCATGTCAGTATAATGAGGAGATCTAATTAAGGCTGGCTGGTCAGAGAAATCCTCCATAAGTAATGACATATCATGTGCGACATAAGAAAACTGACAGGTGAACAGAGATGGGGAAGACAATGAGAAGAACTCAAAGCCAGATTTACTAGAAAAAGGAGAACATGTGTGAAGACTCCAGGTGTGAAGGAATTTGATATATCCCAAGAATGATGAAAGGTTAGCATGCCTACAAAATCATGAGCAATCAATGAATGGAACAAAGTTTGCTGGAGGTACACTAAAGTCAGTTTATATAGGACAATGCTTCGTTATTTGATCCTGCAAGTTATAGATATGCAACTGGATGCTTCAAACAGGCCAGAGTCAGGATGCAAATTTTAATTTTTAAGTGTACTCTGAATTCAGATTGGAAAATTGATTGGATAATGGAGACAGTATAAAAACAGAAGCAAAATGTGAAGAATTATGTAAAGGAGGTGACACGTACATGTTGAATCTGTGGCCATCTTTGTCTACTCACACTGCTTTTAGTCCCTTCCTTCACCCTGAGTTCTCAGTGACTTCCTTTCTATTTCTCTTTTGGCCAAATCATGGATTCCTCTTCTTGACATTCCTCTTTCTCTCTCACAGCTTTGCCTAAGCCAATCCTCTGCCCTCTTAAATGACAATAGCTGTATTTCTTTCCTTGAATTTGGCAAAACTTAATTTGATCAAAAGCTTTGTTATTTGATCACATACTCTTAGGAATTGTAATGGTGCCCAGCCATGACTAGTCATTGGAATCACAAAGGGAATCTCTTCAACATATAGATGTCTTAGCTATATTCCAGAAAGTCCCAACCAGCAGGACTGCAGTGAGTCTTAGACATATATGTATGTATAGTTGTACTTAGGTTTGAACTCAGGTCAAGGCAAGCACTCTACCACTTGAGCCATCCCTCAACCCTTTTGGTTTTAGTTGTTTTGCAGATAGGGTCTTACGTTTTTGCCTGAGACTGGCCTTGATTATTGATTCTCCTACCTATAATTCCCTCATACGCAGGGTTACAGGCATCCATCATCACCCCCAGCTTATTTGTTGAGATAGGGCCTTGCTAACTTTTTGCCCAGGCTGGCCTCGAACCAGAATCCTCTTGATCTCTACTTCCTGAGAGGATAGGATTACCACACCTGGCAGACATTTGTACTTTTAAAGAGATTCCCAAAATAATACTGATGATCATCCATGTTTAAGAATCTTTTATTAATAGGTTACTATCAAAATCGTATCACAACTATTTGGTTCAAAGAATTTCCTAACATCTTTTAAGGTCCCAGGGGCCACTTGTGAGGCATATTATTGCCAATACAGAATTAGAAATCACTATCCAATAATTTTTCAATAATTTTTCCAAGGCTAGTAACATTCTTCCCAGTTGTGACTGTTGCTTACTGGTTGCTTACCTGTCCTCAATAAGATCTGCCTTTTAGACTTACAACTGTATTGTGAAATTTTCTAGAACCTGCAGCCACATTTTATTAAGAGGTGAGTATCAGTTGTACATAATCCTAATAATAGAAAATACATTGCAATCCTGTTTCATCTTAAGAAAAAAAAGCCTCATTTCTTATTACTCACTCACTTATAAGATTAAAACATCGAGTCATGTGAGAGAAATGAAGGATACAAGCTTATGTGACTTGCCTACCAGAAAAAAATAAGAGCAAATTCAAAAACTCTGAACTCCCAAATTTCCAGTCTCCTGTTTCTCTCCCAGAGCCATACTACCTCCCACACTGCACATGTTGTAAACTTTATGTGGCCCATCTGTTAAGGAGTTTGTTTTCCAAATTCATAGGGGCTTGGCACTTCTGGACTGAGTACCAGAACTAAATGTGACACAGATTTTTACCTTTTGAAAAATTCTGAACTGCAAGGGCACTGGTGTTGGAAAGGGTCAGGGGAAGAGAGGAAATACAGAAATGGTGATACAACTGTTCAGTGTCATGACTTAACATCCTCAAATGACAGCAGTAGCAATGCTAAGGGTATATTGAGTTTTCAGGTTGGTTGTGGGCTGAATGTGGGCACAGCTTGGCATTTAAAATGAGGCAGATTCAGACCACGATGTTTTCTCACAGTTAATGCAGAGACCATAGATAATAATTATGTTGCTGAGCCTACAGAGAATCTTTACGACTGATCCTCTATTAAACTGGCAAAACAAGAGGATAATGTCTCCAGCACTAACAAGTTGGCAGGGAAGTAGCTGGCAGCTCCTCCTTCTAATGTTCCATCTGTGCGAACCTTCAATATGATCCAGAATATTGTTTCCCCACACAGGTTGTGCCTGCAGTATAATCAAGAGAGAGAGACTGAACATAGATATCTTTATTGGTTTTGAAAATCACTGCCATTGGGGGGTGAGCAGTGTTTGGGATTGAGCACTGATGCTATGAAATCATTCTAAGGAGTAGTGTCCATGCAGTGACATCAACAGGAAAGTAACATTTCTGAGCACTGACTTGTGCAAGTGACAAAAAGTCACAGAACAAGAACAATTTCTAAATAGGATTCATTTTAGAAAAGTCTTTTGTTTCTTTTCATGAATGCTTAGAAAATTGTTTTTGCTTAAAAATATCTTTTCTGTTGGTAGCTAATAGTGTGTGCGTGGTACTTTCCCAGCCTTGACTCTCCTCCCAGTGTCATGGGTTGCTAGCTCAGAATTTCCTCTGAAAGCACAAGAAAGAAGAAAGGCTTGTGAATGCAAAAGGGGTGCCCAGATCAGATGAAACAAACCCTGACTCCAGGTCCTGGAGTGATGTCTCTCATTGTGTGCTTCCGATGCTACCCATGAACTGACGGTAAACATTCTAGGCAGCAGCCACAGCTGCCTCCTCTGATCTCCTCCTAAACATTCATTACATATTTAAAAGTCCTTCTTTGTATAGAAATTATTGTATTGTGTGGAATATTTTTCTTCTGATATGGCTCACAGTGCCTGGAATAAGGCTTCACTGAACATATTTTTGTGTCATGATTTTAAAAATGGATTCTAAGTCATGCCCATGGAAGGGCATGGATAGGGAAGAATCTTCAAGTTACTCACCAACACAGCAAGGTATTAGCACCATTACTTGTTACTTATTTCACCTTGATGGTGGATGCTCTGTGAATAGTAGGTAACAATAGGTAACACCCTGATCCTTGCATGTGCCAGCCTATTTATTAGTACATTGTGCATTTAATACATTTAAAGCTCACAACAGGGAGCAGTTATCGTTATCATCTCCATTTTATAAATAAGAGGACCATCACTCAAAAGAGTGTAACGTTCTTTAAGATCCTGTACCTAGTAAGTAAGGATGTTGCAATGTGATCTGTCTTCAAAATCCAAGTTCTTAAGCCCTTCACATACTGCCTCTGGATGGACTACTAAATATCTACAAAGGATATGAATTCTATGACACCATTTTTATAGCATCTCTAAGGCCTGCATAAGGCAGAAATATACAGGAGACAAAGGATGTTTTAATTATCTGTTATTTTTGTGTTCTCCTTCATAGAATTCACTTTGAATACATTTAAGTGGTCTGAAGAAGCCCAGAAAATAACTTCTTCCTATCTCCTCTTTATTAATTCAAACCCATACTCCTACCCTACATTTGTTCACTCTTTCCTCCTCCTCTAAACAAAGCAGAAGCTAAGAAAAATGTTATTGCTACAAGAGCTATTAACAAATATTTATATAATTCTTCCCTCTCTGGAAATTTCCATCATTACCTCATTCACCTAGCAACTCCTATTCATCCAATCATGGTCCCACTGGAGTTTTTCCTTACCTGTACGCAGCTTAGTTGCTTCTCATTGTCCTTTGTTCATAGTTATATTATGTTGATTGTCTTTTTACAAGACTGTTGTTTAATTATAATGAGGTCTCTTCTTCCAGACTATAAATTCTTTGAGAACAAATGTCAGGTCTTTTATTTATTTATTTACTATTCTTAGTTCTGTGCATTCAGTGCACACTTGAATTGTGTGCGCTGAATGAATTAATGAATCTAATACAAGTCCCTTCATTTTATAAAGAAAGAAATTGAGTAATGGTGGAAGTGACTGTTCACTTCACACAATCACATAACAAGTCAGTAGGAAAGCTGACCTCAGGTAGGCTATACTTTCCATTATGAATGCTAAATTGTTCTCTATGGCTTAAAACAAGCCCAACATTCTTAAAAACTGTCAACAATAACCTAACACTAACAGCTGTCTTTTTTGAATATTATGCTTATATTATCTGCAAAGCTCATTTAGTTCTAGGAGCTTATGAACATATTTTACTTATCCCTACCTAGATTATAATTATTTTAAAGTTAGAGATGCACCCTATTTTTTTTTCTGCTCACTGTGCTTTGATTACATGAGTGTTTGAGCTTGGGAAAGCTAGGAATTGATCATCTTATCCATTCTTACCACTTCTATCATCACCTCTAACTACAGCCCCAAGCACACTCTCAAGTGCCAGACATTTTTCCAGCTGTGGCATAGTCTCATGTTTCTATGTCACCTTGAGACTTTCAGAATACTCCTCTGGACCACTAATAACTGTCACAAAACTAAACTCAGGCCATTCTGAGATTGGATCAGGCAGATTTATTCATTTTCCTTAGAAGTTCTCTGAAAACTGCAAGGATCATTATCTTATATAAAGATTTTGTTGTTGTGCAAGTTACGAAGTATCTCAGAGTATCTTGAGTGAAGGTTTCTGGGAGTGCAGGAAGGCCCCAGAAGATCTCATCTCTTCTCTTCTCTTCTCCTCTTTCCTCTTCACTTCTCTTCCCTCTCCTCCCTTCCCCTTCCCCTCCACATCTTCTCCCCTTCCCTCCCCTCTCTCCCACCCCCCCCCATCAATGGTCTTTCTCTTATATGGCTGCTTTCTCCAGATCTGTTGTCTGATAACCATTGTCTTATAGCTCACAAGTGTATTCATTCAAGTAGCATCCCAATTCCAAGGTCCCAAAACAGTCATGTGTCCCTGCCATGGTCCAACTAGCTTTGACCCAGAAGTTACTGTTATGTAGAACAGACATGAGTTTGTACCATTTGATTTGACTTCTACTAGACACCACAGTGAAAGAGAAGAAAAGTGAAAACATTATCTTCAAAAACTTTATAATAAGTTGCAGAGTTAAATCCACAGCTACATAGATACCTCTCAACTTATTAATGGTTAGGTCCCCATAAACCCATTGCGGTTTGAAAGTATCAAAAGTTGAAAACGCATTTAATATACCTCCACTATTAGATATCTTAGCTTAGTGACACAGAACACTGCAGAGTATCAGTGGCTTCCCCTTCTGATCACTTAGCTAAGCAGGTGCCGTGGTTTGCTGCCACTGCCCACTATGCCCAGCATAGCAAGGGAATATTGTACCACATATTATTAGCCCAGAAAAGACCAAAACTCAAAATTTAAAGCATGGTTTCTACTGAGTACATATTGCTTTGATACCATTTGGAAAAATCATGAGCCACACCATTGTAAGTTAGGAATCGTGTTTTTTTTAAGGGTCTGTATTATCCTTCCTACAATCAAGGAAGATAGGAAGTATCATTATTTGTTCAGAACAAATAACAAATAATTAACTCATTGATCAAAACTATTCACATGGCCAGACAGAAATGAATAGGAGGTGGTAATATGTAATCCTCTCACTGGATGATATTGTGACCAGCTAAGAATCAAAAATCCATTTATCTATAAAAAAAGAAGAGGAGAAAGGATGTTTTATAGGTCATCTGTCTCACCAAACCTTCAGTTTTTGTCCTGAATGTATATTACTTGTCCATACCTTTTGATCCTGGTACAATCCTTCATGCCTCTTTAAATCTTATCCTCCCTTGAATATTGTGATGCTGAACTATGCTATTTCCTTTCTGATTATTTTTCTCAGTTTATTTTACTGTTTCTCAAATTTCCTCCTGCCTTCTATGTATAGGTGGCCTAAAGGCTTTCTATCTTTTCTTCTTCATCCACTCCCATCACTTAAACTATCAGCACTACTTTCGAGCTCTCTCTCTCTCTCTCTCTCTTTGTTCTAAGTTTTGAGAGTTTATTTTAGAATACTTGCTAGCCATTTTATATTAACTATTCCACCAATTAAAACTCCAACATCTCAAAAAACCCTATTGAGTTCTATGGAAAAAATTCATATTCAAAGTATATTATGAGCAATTTCAACAGGGTAACTCTGATTCCCCACACCAGATACGGTCATTTATTCCATGCCTCTGTCAAATTCAGCAGTACTTCATAGGGCCTACAGCAACTGTAGCTAGCAGTTAATTACTTGTACAATGATTGACTCAATGTCTGTATTCCTTGGTACTTTGCTAGGTCTAAAGGACAAGAAAAATATCTGACTTGTAACACTGAATCTTGATTGACTCACATCATATCTGGCACATAGCAATCATAAATGTTACAATTCCTACATTCATTAAGATCAATATCTTTATACCAGATATTTTTTCAAAGAGAGACACCAACACTGTAATGCATAGAAGAGTTGTGTCTGACTAGTGCTGGGAGACACACATGAGAAGAGAAATTATGTTCAGAAGGTTTCATGATGAATGAGGAATCAAAGTTTGTATGGGCAGATGATTCAATATTTAGTGTATGTAAGCCCAGATATGCTAAAGTTTCTATCTTAATAATAAGAGAGGTGTTTTCATCATGGGATCAATGGACTTGTTATTCCTGTCTCTTGCATAGTATGACCAACTTGGGTATGAGTTTCAGCTCTGAGTGATTGACCTTGTATTAGTTTCTTTTTTGTTCTGCCTTCTGTTTCTTCATATGAAAATTTTTTAAATGAATATTAATACCTACCTTTCAAGGGTGTTGTGAGGATTGATAAGATAATTCTATAAGGTTTCTCAGGATGATTAATCTATTTTAATTAACATATTTTAGATATGTCAAGTTATCCCCCAGTCCTACTGGTCAGGGAGTCCATCTTTAATAGCTCTAGTCTCATGTCTTTTGTGTTGATTTAATAGTTTAATCCTTAGAGGCTCTAATTATCTCCAGGTCTCATCAGTCTACTGCACAAAAAATGAAGTTACATTAATAATCATTATAAAAATAATGATAATTTACATTTCCTGATTCCTATTCCTATCTACTAAGAGAAAACCTCCAACTACCAAGAAAGCTCCCCTCCCCAAACTATTTAAATATTACTGAGAAGGCTGGGCAGAGTGTCTCAAGTAGTAAGAGCACTTGCTTAGCAAGCATGAGGCCCTGAGTTAAAACCCCAGCACCACAAATAAATACATAATAAATAATGCTGAGAGTCCCCAGGAACAGTCTCACATGGGCTGACTCAGTGTTCCAGACTCATTAAAGGTTCACCCTCTATTGATTCATTTTATTGATAGATTTTGTTTACCCTCTCACTATCAAAGATCAACTTAGTCCCAGAGCAAGACCTAAGAAGAGGCTCCATCTTATCTTCCATTTCTCTTTTCCAAATTTTCTTCCCTCTTTGGCCAAAACCACTAGAAGCTCACATGCTAGCAACACATACCCAGAGACCTCAGAGGAGCAGACAACAAATCGTTCTGGGCCCCACAATCCCAACTCCTTAAATTCAGTCCAGAAACCATACTGACTTATTTTTCCATTGTTGGGTCACGTAACAGTGTAATTCTTATTTTACTATAATTTCTTTTCAAATACCTCCTCTTTCTATGGACTACATTTTTGGTAACAATACTAGGCTCAAAAATATCAGAATAGTCATGTGTTCTCTTTCTCCTTGTTTTTTCACAATCAATTTCAATTAATGCATATTTTACTTCCATAATCTCTCTTATTTCTATCTCAAGCTTTCTCAACCAAGGTGAGTCATTAACCACTCTTTACTGAATTGTTGAAAGGTTCTCCCAATATGTCTTTCCCTTCTCCCATTTCTCTCCATCTTTACAAGAGTTTTCTGATAAGCAGTTTGGACACTAGACTAAATCTTGCAGCTCTAAAAGCCACTGACTACATGAAAATCAAGTTTAACTGATAAGACATTTCCCTACCAATTTACATCACTGTTTCCATCCATTTTAGGTAAATCTGATCAACTAGGTCATTTTTTCCTGGTTCAGGCTGAAAACAAGTTGTTAGAAGCCAAGTGTGACTCTTTTGAAAACCAAAAGTAAATGTCCTAGATTTCAAATGTAGAAGTTGCAGAGATGCACCCTATTCAAGGCATTGCTATAGGGCTACTTTTAGCTTGACTAGAAAAAAGCTAAGTCTGAGAAACAGTTGAAATCATCCATAGGCAATTATAAGCTGCTGTGGTGTTGATTCAAAGCAAATGTTCATGGCATCCTCCTTGAAATGATAAGCCCCATGCAAATAGGATGGCTCCTTCCCTGTGTCCACATCACCCAGCAACAAGACCTGACTCATAGTTGATACCAGGTCATTTTTTACTGAGTAGATGAAAGAATAGTTGTCTTCCCAAAGTACAAATCTGATACTCTACATAACTTATAAATTGAAGCTCCATTAAGTCGGGAGCAGCATCTCCCTAGTCTTTCTATACCTTGTAAGGTTCTGTCTTGTGCTTTGCACAGATTAGTGGTCAATGAGATTTAAATGATTGAGGAGGTTTTTTTTAACTTTATAGGTACATTTGTATATATAACAGCAGAGGAAGTAATAATGTCAACATGGTAATAAACAACAGAATCTGGCCAGGGAAGTAATCACTTCTCAAATTCCTTCACAACCTGAGGAGAAAGCTTTCAAATGTATGAGGCCGCTCAAAGGAAGTGGATGACGCATCTCCAAAGGAATTCCCGTCTGGCAGGGGTAAAATGATGCCTCCTTCCAATTTTGTGCACACCATCTTCAGACTTCATTGCTATACTTTAAAACAAAGAAAAATAGTTTTTCCTTCTCTCAGAAAGAACAGAAAGATTTTTAATGGAAGAATATCTGCCAGACTTGCAATTAGATGACAAAGTACTTACCAGGGGACAAGGTACTTTGCAGGGCATTCCTATACATTTCAGGACTCAAATTCCATATCTATCAAAGAGATTTATAATACCAACCCTGTCTTCCAAATACTATTATTGAAGTTATAAAAGATCACCTACACGAAAGTAGTTTTAAAACATGAAATCGCTGCTGTTGCAGTTATTATTTTAAATGTTAGTGACCCTGGTGTGGATTGTAAGGCTAATCATCTAAATCCATATCCTTAATGAGTGCTTGAGAATAAAATCCCCTAGGTAAATTCTCTGCTCAGTGTACACCATAATCACATGATTCCAGGTGAAAGATCAAAGTCATCTTAAAGGAGTGAAAGTAACTAAAACTATTTTAGTGAAGCAAGGAATAAATATTTAAAAAAGAAAAAAAAAAAGACATTGGTGTTGCATTCCAGAAAAAAGTGGCAAAGGATATGAGTTGTCCATCTAAAATATTGGATATTTCCAATTATAACAGATAGAAAAAATAATATAGCACTCCGATTTTATATTTAAAAAGAAAACAAACAAAACTTAGTTCAAATCTAAATTTTTCATCTATCATTCCTTATCTCTATTCCTGTTTTCTCTTTTTTTATGCTTAGTGATTTCACAATTCCATAAGCAGTTCAAAGTTTTGGTTTTGCTTGGCCTATTTCTTGCTTTAAAACCTAGTAAAAAATATTTTCTCCTTCATTCTGTCTACACTTTGCATCCATTTTCCATTTTTCTTATTACCAGTCATTTTTAATTTCCACAGCTTCTGAGTATCTCTTTATTTCAGCCCATCGACATGACTGTTTGGGTATTTCTGCCTCATATTGACATCTCCTCTGTTGTTCACCTCCCTCTCTTTCCCAATCTTACCCGTCTGTCCTCTTTTTTTATTATTTTTTAAAGCACGGGTGGGTGGCCTTAAAATTTTGCAGGAACAATTTGTTACCAAGATATTTAGGAGAGGGGGTGAAATCACAGCAAAAATCATTTATTCTGATGAGTGTGCTTCTGAGTATGTGTGGGAGCAGATGGTTGGCTGAAATCACTAGGTGGCAGTATTCCAGATCTGATTCTAACCAGAAAACTGTGCCCCTCCCCCTCCTTCCTTAATGTTTATGTCCTATATAGGGATTTTTATACAGAAATTCATTTGGTTGTCTGCAGCATCTGCCTTTGAAATCTAGGACATGTCACATCAGTTCTCAAAAATAACATAACTTAACATTTAAGGATTTATGACTGCTGATTTGAGCCTGGAATGGGGAGGAAACGATTTGGTAGATTTGCCTTTTATTCTTGCATGAGAAAAAAAAAAAGCAAATTTAAAGGATTTTATATATAAATTTGCTGGTGAATGAAATTCCAAATATTAGTGCAAGCATCCAACTTATGAAACAGAATGTATTAATGAGTATGTCATAAAAACATGTCTTTCAGACAAATATTGGTTTGATTATATAAGTAATCCATAGACTGCCCAATTGAATATGTAGTACATTCCTACTTCTGCCCACTCTGTACTGCTTCAGTTTGAGAATTGACACTGTTTTACCATTTATACCTAGAAGACCTGCAACATATTATGAGCTTTCAGTGTGCCTTAATTTTCCAATTTGTAAAATGAGATTAATAGCACATACTTTATGAGATTATTGCAAAGATTAAATGAGTTAATATGAGTACAACATCTACAACAGAATCTAGCATGAAGTTTTAATGTTAACTCTCATTTGTTCAAAATATCCTTAACTACCTTACTTTTAACACTAGATTAGGAAGAGACGATTAAAAAGGTACTGGCCCTAATGTAAATTATAAAGTTAGAATGCAAATAAATAATCAGGTAATTATGATGGGGGAGGAGGAGCAAAGAATTCTGTAGGATGAGATAAGATCAACCAACACAATATTAGGATATGTGAAGGAGAGAAAGAAGCACTCCCATATAAAATTTATGTCTCACTTGAAACCAGAAGTGGAGAAAGTTTGAGTGGATGAACTGGGGGAGAAAGGGAAAAAGTGTTTCTGGAAGAGAAATGAGCATATACTCTTCCTTCAGGAGCAACTAAGAAGGAATTTTGCCATTATTCAAGAACTAGGCCATTTTTCCTTAATGCTCACAGGTATTTGTGAATAATTCATTTTGATTCTCTATAAAGGAGAAGCAAAAGAGTCATTTCAAGAGCCAAAAAGCAGCTATTATAGCCAGGCCCACTGAAGTGTGACTGTGAAATAATGAAAGATTTTTAAACAAAATGTGGCATGAATCTTTTCTCAAATAATATGCTGAGCTCTTTCCTATGAAATGTTACTAAATATTTTCAAATAAAGAATGCATTCATGGATTATATTTTCCAGGAGTGGTGATGGGTTCATAGTGAATCATCAATTATTCTTTTGGGGGCCAATTGTGTGAATGTACAAATCAGCTTTAAGTGGGATGGGAAGGGCACAATCAGGAGCCAGTCACAAAAGGAAGTCACAGAGCACAAGACCAATAAAAACTTGCATTAAAGTTTTTTAAATCTATTTACAATCAATTGACCTTAGGTTTTACTTACAAGAATGAGATCACCAGGGGTTGGATTTGGAAAGAATGTCCCATAAATATGTAATCTTGATTTCAAACTTCCTATAGCATGCAAAACCTGAGGTGGCCTCACCCTTTTTAAAAGTGGCCTACAGAAATATAGAACAATGAGCTTAACAGTCCAGAAACTGAGTAGGAACACCACCTACAAATCCTTACAGAAAATATGTTTCTGTAAGGCAGAGAACTGTGGGCACTTTGTGTGATAAAATATATAACAGAATCCCCATGGGTCTGTATAAGGATGCAAAAGTGATTAAGTCAAGCACTTACTGTAATTGCTTTCTACCATTTAGTGAAGTAGTGATTAAAATGGAAGCTATGTGGTTTGGGTAGAAAAGGGTCAAGTGTATTCCTAGCTATGGGCATGTCCTTTTATAATGTTCTTCCTTATATGCATCTGCCTTTTCATATTAACACTATCTGACTCCATGATGTACCCAAGTTTAAGGAAACTATGTAATTCCTCACTGAATTACAACAAAATAGAGCTTCAGTATATGTGAGCAGTTTGAGATGAACCTGAGAGTAGTTTTTCTCTAGACTCTGCCTGCTAGCAAATTTATGGTTCCCACAAAGCATTTCACATCCTGGAGGTTAGTTATTGGCAATCACTTAAGAATTTTCCCTACATGGAGTTTCCTAACCAAGGGTCCAACCCATAAGGACAGCCTCATCTTTCAGTAACCTTAATTCAGTAATTACTCCCACACTTCCTTTTCCTCCTCCTATTTGGATTATGGAAAACCCTTTCATCTCTTCTGAGCAACTTGTGCCATCTGGTTTTTCAGGGATTTCCTGGAATGGAAAGCAAAAAGGTAGTGATGCTGAGTTTTTATTTTTATTTTTAACTTTCCGGTCGAACCATGTGAAGTTACAAAATGCTGTACAGTGGGCTCAAATTTCTTCTCCTATTTCATAAACCTGACCATAGTATTTTTACTTGAAAAAGAAATCTACCAACAACAATCATTACTCCCTTATGATAGCTTTTCTTTATATTACTTCCAATTAGCTGCACTAACATGCTTTTACCATAATATACCATAAAGCTCAATAGGATTAAAACTTCAGCAATGCCCACCTGCAACACACTGATATGTAAGACATATTATCTTATTTATTTTCCTGCCCTTACCACTTCTGCCATTACTATTTAATTATAGCCTTCCTATTTAAGATAATTTCCTTCAGCTATTCCTGATCTCTTTCTCCTTGGGTTACGACCTCAAGACAAACAGATACAAAATATCACTTATATGGTTTTTAACTTAGTTTTTGCCTATTTTGTTGGACTTGTTTGTATCTCTCACCCACCACCCACTCCATGTTCCTGCCTTCTTTAGCTAACTGGTGGTCTCCTTAATTACTTCTCTTCCTCTTTTTCATCAACAACCCATTCCCTTAGCATCAAATAACAAGTCAGCAGTCTCCCATCCTCTAGAGTACCACACAAAGCCTTTTGAAAAGTTTCTCCATGTTGGAAAGGACTCAAGGGAAACTACAAACTAATAAAATACATTAAAAGAAAAAATTTAACATTGAATGATTTAATCCTCATATTGAATGAGGATATTGTGTTTATTCACTTTTTGTCACTGTTACAAAATACTTGAGAAAACCAACTTAAAAAAGAAAGGATTTATTTTGGCTCATAATTTCAGAGGTTTCAGCCACGGTTGCAGGATCCATTGTTTCTTTGCCTATAGTGAGATTATCATGACAGAAGAGCATAGTGGAACAAAGCTACACATTTCATGATGGCAAGGAAGAAGAGCAAGAGGACAGAGCTAAGGACAAGATATACCCTTTGAAAGCACACCCTCCAGTGACATACATTCTAGAATAAGGCCAAACTTCCTAATAGCCCATTCAGCATGAACTCATCAATGGATTAACCCATTGACAAAATTAAAAGCCTCATGATGCAATCATCTGTCAATAAAACAGATGGATACCAGACCTGTAACACACGGGGAATATTTCATATCCAAAATATAACATTCTGCACCTACCCTCAAAGGCTGTGCCCATCTCATGATGCAAAATGTATTTAGTCCATATCCAACAGTCCCCAAAGTCTTAATGGTTGCGGCATTTCTTAAAAGTAAAAATCCAAAGCTGCCTCTGAGAATTGAGGCAAGCTCTCAGCAGTGAACCCCTATAAAACATATCAAAAATTAATTTACATACTCCCAACACACAATGGAAGAGAGTAAGTACTCCTACACAGAAAAGGAGGAAAGGGGACATAGAAAGGCAGTATAGGACCAAAGCAAGAGTGAAATTCTCAAGGTGAACATTAAACCCTATAGCACTGTGTTTGACATCCTGGAACATGGTGGCATGATATGACCTCCAAAGGGCTTAAGCATCCCTACTTCAATGGCCTTGCTGGCTAAAGTCCAGCTGACCTCTTTTGGGGTTGATTCTGCTCATGGACTATGGATTTCCTTATTAGATTTATTTTCCATGTTCCTGGCATCTCTTCCTTAATGAGATCTATATGTGGCTTCTTCTTCATGCTAACAGCTTCATTCATAACCTTCTCAATGCATGCCTGCAGGGATTTCAATTGCTGCACATTGCCTGACTTCCCCAGCTTTCTTTTTGTTGGTACAAGGGTTTGCACTCAGGTCTCACACTTGTTAGGCAGGAATTCTACCACTTGAGCCATGCTCCCAGCCCAGATCTTTTGAAATCTGGGTGAAAACCTCCATACAAGCTCTGTAACTCTTGCATTGTGCATACACTTGAAAGACCAGCATCACATGGATGATGCCAAGGCCTGTCATCAACTCAAATAGTAACAAAACCCACTTGGACCATGGCTACAGTGGTCTCTGATTGCCTGGATAGCTGAACACAGGAGAACACTTCCCTAAGTAGCCTTTTATAACATTTAGCCTTCAAGAATTGGATTCTGACCAATTCCTGAGATGCCTTCAAGGCATCTTTCCTACTGTGACAATGCAAAGTGATTGATTTCTTTTTAGTGGTGTTAATCTCCTTAGCAACCATACTTTCCTTGGTCATAACTTTAAATGCACTCCTTTTCTGGCAAGCTGAAAGTTTTTCAAATACTTCTTGTCTGCTTTTTTGCTCCCAATTTTCACTACAAACTTGACTGAAATCAATCAGCAATACAAACCACAGCCTGAATGATGTAGTACCTTGAAATTTCCTCCACCTATTAGTCTGTCACTTTAAACTCAGCCTCACACAAAGTTGCAGGGCATGTACAAAAAATTGACAAGTTCTTTGGCAGAATATAAGATGAATGCCCTGTAGCTTAGTTCTTAATGGAGTACCCATTTCCATATGAAAGTTCATGAGCACAGTCTTTACTGTCCACATTCCTATCAGCACTCTGGTCTGCTAAGCTTAAAGCCATTAAATTCTGCTTATAGTATTCTAAGTTTTTTCAAGCCTGTTTCTCCAAAATTTTCCAAATTTCTCCCATGAACAAGTACCAAATGTTTTTGAACCACGTGGTCAAGTTTAGTCACAGCAATAACTCACCCTTGGTACCAATATTCTGTGCTAGTTACTTTTCACTGCTGTGACAAAATACCTGAGAAAATTAACTTAAAGAAGGAAAGATTTACTTTGACTCATGGTTGCAGATGTTTCAGTCCATGTTCACTGGTTCCATTGTTTTGGGACCTGTAGTAAGACAGAGCATCGTGGTGGAAGAGCATTATGGAGCAAAGCTGCTCACCTAGGGTGGTCAGGAAGCAGAGGAGGAGACAGAAAGGGAGGGTCCAGGGACAAGATTTACCCTTCCAAAGTATGTCCTGAGCGACATTATTCCTCTAATTCAATCCTACCTCCAAATAGCCCGTTCAGTGTGAACCAATTGATGGATTAACCCATGGATGAAATTAGTGTCCTCATGATAAGTCACCTTTTAATAGCAACAAGAGCTGGGGATCAGGCCTTACCACAAGAGCCTATGGGAGACATTTTATATAAACCATAATATAATACAAGCATCTCTTTAAAATTTAGATATAGTTGGAGCCTGAAACTCAGAGATAAATTAATCAGTATAACATGTATTTGTGATGTGTATGGACTGTATGTGTGTGTGTGTGTGTTATGCCATATGTTGGCTATAAAAAGATAACCCATATTTACCTAATATGTTGGAGACATTTTACAGAAGTACACAATCTACTATCTGCAACTTACTTCTCTGCCTTAGAAAATCAATAACCATTCTCCAGCTATCTGCTGCCTTGGTGAGAGAAATTTCGTCCAAAGGAGGCCTGAACTTAGATGCTCCATCTTTTTGTCCCACTTCAAATTTTGGAAGATGGCATATTTTGTGATCATGAGTTTTCCTTGATTCTCTTTTTTGCACACCATTTAAGAACTTGAGGCTTTTGAAATAATTCAGTGAATAGCAAATATAGCATTTTAGTGAACTTCAGTTTTCCCTAATCAGTTTATAAACTTTCTCTAGAAGCCAATAATGTTCAGAAGAGGTAAACTGAGCAATTATTTGTGATTAGATTCCAAGAGCCATTCCAGGCACCTTCCCCTTTTCCCAGACTCCTTCTCTCTCTCTTAATCAGCAGAAGGAATTCTAAACCTGGCCTAGCAGTTCCAGCTACAATTAGCTCTGCCTTTAGCTCAGGGAGGAAAAGTAAAGTTTTTCTGGGCCCTTGCCCTATGGCATTTGCCTGGTAACTGGATTTCCAAGAATAGCTATTTTCTGAGGTTTTTTTTCAATCCATGCTCCCTCGGGAAACCAAGGAATACAAACTTTTTTTTGGTCCTAGGGTTGTCTCAAACACCAGCAAAATGTTTGCCTTGGTTATTGCTAACACCTTATTTCATCCAAATGAAGTCCCAGATTTCAATTTACACAAATTGAGATGCCCATCAGGCAGTTTAGTGAGCTTTTCTTCTGTAACATAAATAGAAATTGAAATAATAAATGGAGGCTAAATGACCTCTAGAAAGAATATTCGATTGACTGATGGGTAGAGCAATTGAGAACTGAAAGTCAGTGCCTTAGTCTTGGATTTAAAATGCTGTCTTGAGTCACAATTGACATTACTTGCTAGCAAAAGGGGTGCTTTCAATATACTTTTTTGACTAAATCACAGAGAAATTTAAGAAGAAAACAGAGTATCTCTGAAAATTCATTTGTAATGGAAAATGAAAATCAGAGTAGAGTACTAAACAAAAAATTCATAACTTCATTCAACCCTGAATACAAACATAACAAAAATGAACTTCCCAAGGAAGTTGTTTTTGCCATTTGATTCAAATTAGAATCACAAATGGTACACTTATGAATGTCTCTACAAACTTGGGAGTGCAAATAGGTCATATAATTTTTGTTTTTAATTTACCTAGGACTTCACCTGACATAGTGACATAGTTTTCTATTGAAGCTCAATAGAAAACCATCATAATACAGCAAGAAAGCACACAGCCCTTAGGACCAGACTGTTCCATACCCTCCTCACTTACCAGTCATGTGATCTGGGAGAGACTGGGACAGTTAGGTAACTCCCAAAGTCACACAATAGTAGTAAAGATGGAATAGTCCAGCCAGAGGTCTAAGGAACTCATATTGATCCACTTTTTTTTTCCCACTCAGTACAGCTATGAGCCCACTGGACAGATAGGGCTATTGACAAGTAGTCCTCTGATCAATCTGATAGATAAGGTCTCCACAGACACAGGGTCCCAAACAGGCTACTGTGAATACTCCAGGAGAACAACTCCCTCCCTCCAATCATGCCCCTTTCATAGTAGCTTCCTATAGTTTCTACAACAAATTAC
Source organism: Castor canadensis (assembly GCF_047511655.1). NCBI lineage: Eukaryota > Metazoa > Chordata > Mammalia > Rodentia > Castoridae > Castor > Castor canadensis. The sequence goes on along the minus strand of NC_133393.1, from coordinate 128,338,084 downwards.
CATAAATGTGGTACTTTAAAAACAGAAATGTATACAATTATAATTCTAGAAGTTGGAAGTCTAAAGTCAGTTTCATTAGACTGAAATCAGCAGGTCTGTGCTTCCTTTAGAGGATCTCAGAGATAATCCACTCCTTGATTTTTCTAGCTTCTGGAGGCTACCAGCACACTGGCTTGTGATTGCTTCACACCAGCTTCTTCCTCTATGATCACATGGTCTCTTCCGTGTGTGTCAAATCTGCCTGTGACTCCTTCTTAGAAGAATGCTTCTGATTACATTTATGGCCCACCTGGACAATCCAGGATAATCTCCTCATCTGGAGATCCTTAATCACATCTACAATGACCTCCAGCCCCTCACCCCAGAAGTTGACATTCAGAGCTTATAGGAATTAGGGCTTGATATCCTCTGGAGGTATGGGGGAGGTGTTTTTCAGCCTGCCATGATAGGATTGGGCATTGCCTTGTTCAAGAACTAAAAGATCATCCAATTCCCTACCCAAAGATCCATACACTATCAGGGGCAGCAGGTTTTCCTTTACATACCTAAATAAGTTTTTGAAAATATTATCATACCTTTTTTTGTAAAATAAAAAAGCTATCATTTATCATACACAGTATAGTTATTGCCTCCAGAAAAACCTCAGACCCTTAAACACAGAAAGCATAAAATCATTATTCACTTTCCCAGTTATAGACCTGGGGCTTGTTCTATCAATTGTAGTTGCATCCCAGGGAAAACTTACTTCCTCTTGCATCTTAGTATCTTGGGAAATGTGAAAGTTTTTCCTTAAAAATTAACTCATCTAAGGACATCCCTGGTGACTTTCAAGTTCCTCTCTCACCAAAGCAAAGCAAGGCAAAGGCAATACCTTATTTGATGCTGAAAAAATACATTCCAAACTGTGCTGTAAGGTAGTGTGAGAACCAGAGAACTGAGCAAAGACACTGCTCTTCTCACTGACATGTTAAAGTTATTTTCCTCTTGCTTCCCATCGCAATTTTAAGATATTTCATCTCCTACCTTCATGATCGTATTCTCTTTCCTCTAGGGTTGTCCACTCAGTCTATGCCATGGTTGGTACACAGGGCTGTGAAGAATGTGGAGTCAGGCTCCAAACATATAAAGTTTGAAGCCACACACAGCCTCTTCAAACTGCAGAGTCAGGGACAAACAATTAAATCTCCTCTCTATACTTGTTTCTGGTGTGTAAAATAATGCATCTGCTCATCTTCAACTATGAAGGTTAAATAAATTAATGTGCTTAGAGTACACAATAGACATTATCTGGTATTGTCTTTTTTCCTTTTTTCTTTCCATATAGAGAACTACCACTGGTTCATTCTTCCTCATTCACTGGAGGCTTTGGCACATAGTTCACAGGCTTCCTTTCTACCTCAAGGACTGATAGATGATTTTAGCATCCTTGATCATGGTTCATTCCCAACCTCTACATATCCAGGGGTAAATTTACTTTAAAACTAATAAAGTTTAAGCTTCACGAACATTCCCTAAACACAAACACACAGACATATACACACACACAAACAAATATTTAGGAGCTTAGTTATTTGCATTCATAATTTTGTATTCTGTTTTTTAAAGAAGGCCCTTCTCCAATGGTGAACCTTCAGGCCCCAACAAAACCTGGATCCATACCATCTCTTTTCCAGTGATCTATACCTCATCCACCTTCTCCAGGGACTGTTCTGGCAGCAGCCTAACCTATACCCCTGTGCCAAAATCACCTTACTTTGACTTGACACCCCACTTTTTCCTGTTTTCTCTAGGATTCCTTAGGAATCCTAGAGATGCATATATTGATCCTATCATCATTTTGCTCTTCAAAATTAATAATTAGCTTTTTTAGCAGAAATGATGCAGTTATATATTTTAATCCACTGATAATCAAGGAACTCAACTACTTTCATACTTGAGGTACCCTAAAATACTTTGATCATGAAAAAGAGTCCTTATGCTCAATGAATCAGGAAACTTTACATTAGAGTTATGTGCTAAATCAAGGCATAAAACAAACAGCCATTTTGGAATATAGATCATCAATTTCCAACACCCCTCTTTTGTGTGTCAGGACTGTTCCTCACCTTTGTGGTGGTCACTGGAGCTATACGAAGTGAAATTATTTTCTAATCACAAACACTAAGTTTCACCTATTACTAAGAGCTTTTCCTCAAAGAATTGAAAAGTTGACATGTTTTTTCTATATTCCTGCCTTAAACTCAAACCTAATATTTCTGTATATTATCTCTCAAAATTCTAAATTCAAATATTCATGAGTAAAACCAAAGGTGATTCATGTTTAAGGAGCTTCAAAGATCTGCCTGAGTTGTTATTCATAATAGCAGTAGCTGTATTGGCAGTACTAAGCAAGAACTCTACCACTTAAGCCAGTCCACCAGTCCTTTGGCTATTAGTTTTTCAGATAGAGTCTCATGATAACTTTGCCCGGGCTGATTTCAAATCTTGATCTTTCCTCTCCGCTTCCTGGGCTTATAGCTATGGACCACCACACCTGGCTCCTGCCTGAGTTTAGTGGTGATCCTGATGATAGTATTCTAGACTAATGAAGGAGTAGCACTGTTAATGTAGCAGAATTCCAATCACTAAATTTTAATTCAGGATCTGTTAATTCCCAACTATGAGATAATAGCCAAATTAGCCAATCTCTCCTGACTTCAATTTTCTCATCTGTAAAGAAGAGATAATACATATGGGAGGTGTTTTATGAGAGTTAAGTAAGTTAAAATGTTGACTAATACCTGACTAATTGTAAGCAATCAATATTACTCATTTTGTTATTAAATATTACTTTAAATAAGTAAGACATTGAGGGGAATAGAAATATCTCTAATCATCTTAAAATGTGTGAGGGTTTTGGTACAATTATGTTTTTTATGTAAGAGTTTACTTTCATCATAGAAAAGATTGGAATTTGCTCCTGAAATAAAAAGTTATATGAAAGGAACCTTTTGATCTTGGTGTCCAAACTGTAGTAATATTGCTAAAGGAATAGAACTCCAGATAAACTGTCTTTAAAATATGCATTTACATGCAGTGTACATGGCAGAAACTTCAAAGACTAAGAGTTTATCCATGACTATCGTGCCCCAGAAGAGTATTTTAGGAGTAATCCCCTTACTGAGTATTTATTAAATATATAATAATATAAAATATTGATAAAAGTGTATGTCCTTATAATTTGCAATCTAGTAAGAATAAAGGCTAATAAATATATCTTCTAACACTGTAATACGGCAGATGAATACATGGGGTTTTAGAATATTTAAGTTTAAGGTAGCATTTCATTATAAATAAACCATCTTCTCTACAAGACCATGTTAGCTATTGAAGTTTTGACATTTTTTCATGATTATCTTTCTTTTAGACTTTTTGTTTACTAGTTAGTGTACCCTTCTACCATCACTACCTGAGGCCACGAAAATGTATTTTGTTCTATTCCATTTATAAATTTTGGTGTGAAAATGTTAATGTTAGTGATTTATTCACTCTTTCAAAGAAATAAAATACAAAACCATTCACTGTTATTCAAATTCAGGTGCATAACCCAGAGTCTTACAGAGGAAATAATTAAGCTCACTTGCCCTTACCAAATCAATACCCATGAAAAAAAGAAATTCCAGAAGAGGATTAATAATATTCAAGTATACTGGTAATCCCAAGGCAGGGCTTGAATTTTTTAATGAGTCACAGCACGGGGACTTGCATTTTGAAACTATGCGCAGAAAGTCAGAGAGCCACAGTTGGAGGCTGCCGATAAAATGAAAATGTCTCATGTGAGTCATTCCACTCTGTGGTGTAAGGTAATTGAGGACTTTCCCCAATGTGTGAAAGGATGTGGAAGCTATTCTCCCACCTACTGGGTGGGGTGCAATGACCAATGCATCACTGGGTGTGGCTGGATTATGATGCAGCATAAAGTTTTAGCAATGCAATTGCTTGGAGCAGACCACAATCAGCTTCACTTCAGGATCATAACATGTAGTGGTGCTTCCCTCCACCTCCCAAGGGCAGAACTAAAAGAAACTGGTAGAATGCAAAAGTGGGCTGAGGGGAGAGAAGTAACTTCCACCCTTTATGTTCAAGGAGGGGTCTAAAAGACAGATGTATGTGAAATGAATTATATGTATCTCAACCTCCTTCACTCTTATCCAGAGTGAATACATGGCTTTGTCATACAGCTGCCTGAAGCTAATCCTCCACACTCCCACAATCTTCTCAGTCTACTGCCTGAGTACCTTTGAAGCCAGGATTTAAAACCCTAAAAATAGAAGCAGGATTACTGGTTGCAGACTGTCGAAAAGCTAAACGCTTCCTGGAAAGAGCAGGGAATGATATATGATTACAAATGAAGGGATGAAAGAGGAGGGGTAATGACAAATTTTAAAATAAATAGTGAAGTCCAAACTAGTATTGAATTTCAATAAATCTGGCTTCTCTTTTCTTGACTCTCAGAGATTTTGTAAATTTTCACAATTAGAAAATTGTATCCAGTCAACTAGAGTCTTTATATTTAAAATGTCGTATTCTCTTCCACCAATTTAAATTCATCCTTTTCTCTCATCTCTACAACTGTCCAGCAATTCTGCTGGCTCATTTCACACCTGAGTTTTCTGGTAGGCAGTCTTACTCTGTCCACACTTCTACGGGTGCACCATAGATAAGGGTAATCACTGTCTTAGAGACAAGGTACAGGAAAGTGTCCTCACCTGGACAGGTCTTAGGCAGACCTGTTCATTGAACTGTCAAGCTTTATATATATACCCATCAACTTACGATAGGGACGTGCATGCCTGTGAAACCCATCAAAAATTGAAAAATATCATAAGTTGAAAATGCATTTCATATACCTAAACTACTGAACATCTTAGTTTAGCAACATAGTCCACTGTAGAGTATTTTTGGTTTTCCCTGTGATCCTCATAGCTCTGGGAACTGTGGCTCCCTGCCATACTCTAGCATTATAAGAGCGTATAGTACCACATATTGCTAACTCAGGACAAGCTCGAAATTCAAAATATAATTTCTATTGAATGCACATTGCTTTTGTTACCAAAGGATGGGGTGTTCCTCAGTCCTTTGGGTACAACATCTAAGATTAAGACACTGCCTCAGGTGTAGCAAAAGAAACACAAAGAGTTGGAAGGTAGCAAGGAATGATTTGGAAAGTGAAAATAGACCTCAAGATGTGAGGCAGGCAGTCCAGGTAAGGACCAACTGCCTCTAAGATGTTAGGGCTTGGGGGTTTTATTATTTAATAGGTCAAGGTTATAAGGTGGCATGAAATTGGGGCTCTGAACTTGTACCCTTTCCAAATTGGTCTGGCAACTGCACAGTGGCCTCCTAGGTGTGGGAAGTCATACACTTATACTTTTGAGAAGGTGAAGGTAGGTGTCTGCACATTTGATCCTCTTTGCCTTTTTTTTTTTTTTCAGTACTGAGGTTTGAACTCAGGGTTTACACCTTGAACCACTCCACCAACCCTTTTCTGTGATAGGTTTTTCAAGATAGGGTCTCACGAACTATTTGCCTGGGCTGGCTTCCAACCACCATCTTCCTGATCTCTGCCTCCTGAGTAGCTGGGATTACAGGCTGGAGCCACTAGCAGCTGGCACTCTGTGCCCTTCTTGGTAGTGCCACTAGTGGGAGGTCAGTCATATAGCAGTCATTACACCCCCGAGGCACATGTGCAACCTTGATAAGTGAAGGGTGCTGGACAAGGAGAAGTTAGGGCCATTATCTTAATTGCAGGTCTGGACTTTTTATGATTCTGCCTCTGCAAAGGGTAATTGAAATCTTATGGTGAGGGCAATTCCTCATTCCTGCTGTGTCTACCTAGCTGTCTATTTTAACACTTTCATACCACCATAGGGTTCAGAAATCATAAGTAGAGCCATTGTAAATCAGAGACCACCTGTATATGCTTTTATAAATCAAGTCTTTTTATGTTATCACAGAGTAAGAGCAAATAAAAATATTTTAGCAATTACATTTGCTACTAGATTTGGAATTGATAATGAGTGGGACTCTTTTACATACCTGTGGTCTTAAGGCTACAAGCAATTATTTATTTCTGTATTTCTTTCAGTTACATTAGGATAGCACTGCCTCATCCTGATTAACTTAGGGGTCGTCCTGTAATTTTCTTTAGCCAATGAATGCATAATGTGATTGTTTTTTCTAAGCAGAAGCATTAAGAGATGGTGTGCATGCTGCTACACGCACATGACCTTTTGTTTCTCCTATAGTGAATGGTAGTGTTCTGGATAGAGACTGAATCTCTAAATAAGGACAATATTGATGTGGGAACAGAGACCACACCCAATTCTCAGTGGATAGCACTAAACCTTTGCTATTTTAAGTGAGAATATTTGAGGGCTATTTGTTACTGCCACATAACATGGCCTAACTCAACTAATGCATATCACAAACTGCTTCTTGACTTCACTGAGCTAAATATCATGGTCTTCCTCTTTTAAGCACATCTTTTTAAGAAGTCTTTTTTCATTAAATATTTTCAAAGCAATTTTACAGATTTCAAAAGCATGAATACAATAATATATATATTCATTTTTACTCAGCCATAAAGAAGAAGAAATTGTGCAATTTGCAGAAAAATGCTTGGAATTAGAGATCACCATGTTATGCAAAATAAGCCAGACTTGAAAGAACAAATGCAGTATGTTTTCTCTTATATGCAGAATCTAAATTTTAATTAAAAAAAAAATACATGAAAGAAGAAGGAGGCTGGCCTGGGAAAAGGAAGGGAACCAGCAGGAGGAATGAGAGATGATAGGACAGGTAATAGGGAGGTGTATATTATCAAAGATATTATATACATTTTTTAAAATATCAAAGAAAACTAATTATTTTATACAGCTAATAAATTCAAAGTAAAAAAGAATTAAGATATTGCCAATACAGGGGGAAAGGTACTAATGGAAAAAGAAAATTTGAGTCTAAACCTAATGAAATCCTGACAGAATAAGAACAGGAAAAGTCCCAGCTGTTCTCTAGCCTCTATTGTATGAATATTTTCATAGGAAAACAGTTTCACAACAAACTAAACATATTTCTCCCTCCATGTTTTTACTAGGGCAAAGTAAAATTCATCACCTACCAAGTGGTGGAAAATGATTTTTATTCTTAGTTACCAACATGAAACTAAAGAATATTATGAAGCTGAAAAACACAAATGTTTTTGAAAACAGAAAAGATAAATTAATAGGTAAAGTGTTCCAGCTCCATCTTAATGAGGCAAACAGTTCAAGATTCCAAGACATTCTAATATGACATTTTATTAATATCCAACCTCTCTTCTTTCAGTCCCAAAGGATTATTAGTCTAATAGTTTCCTTTGCAATTAATTGAAATATTTTCACTTCTTTGAAATTTTTCTCCCGGTCTGTTTTATTTTAAAATGCATTGAATTATAATTTCCTTCTCGAGATTTTAGTAGAGCAAAACAAAATGCTATCTATTCATTTTCCAAGTATGGATTAGAATGTGCGATTGGAGTTTGTTTCTACAGAAACAAAAGATTAACAGCAAATGTACCCCTTAGAAGTTGCATGGCTGAACTCCACTACATTTGAACTTCATTCACTTTGGTAAGTTAAGAATAACAGCTCTTTATCTCATCAAAGTCTCCTTAGCAATGGAGCATTAATGACACATTGTGCTTTTAGCATAGCAAAGCTTTCTTACCTGTTGCTTAGGGTAGAGATTCTCTCAGAAATGCATGAAGATTACTTAGTGACTCAGACTAGAGCCAGCTACTTCGTAAGAGTAAAGACAAAAGTGGAGTCACTATGTCTCCTACACAACAGTTCCCTGATCTCTGCGGAGCTTATTAGTCAAAGATATTGACAAAAATGAGGACTCTTCTATTTGTGGGTCTGAAGAAAACCACCAAGGTCTTCTACTCATGTCTTTTCAGCTACGATTGCTATAAAAAATTGATGCAATGACTATTCTTACCCCTCTACAATTTCTTTCCACAGTTTTCAAATACTCAACATATATAACCCATATGATAGGTACTATGGTAGTCTTCAAGAATAGAGTGGTAAGCAGAATGAACATTACCCCTATCTTGTACATCTTACATTAGTGAGAAATGCAGATCAGCAAAGCAGCAACAATACAAAGGATGGAAATGGAGGGTGTGCCAGCGTGTGAGAAACATACACCGTAAGCATCTACTCTGCACAAATCCAGGACAGAGAGCCGAGGTAGATGCAACAAGACTTCTACCACATCACCACCAGAAGTTAAATTGGCTGTACAAAATGTGCAAGCCTATCTCAGGGTGCTAAAATCTGGAGAAAGTACCTCTGAACACAAGATTCTGATCAGAATCTTTAGTAATATAAGGTAGGCTTACACTGTGCACAACTGGAAAGTCCTGTCACAATTTTTCTTCATAGTTCTAAAAGTATAAAAAAAATGAAGCCAAGGAATTAAAAAAAAGCAAGTAGAGGACAATCAGCAGGCAAAAGAAAAGAAAAGAAAGATAAGGAAGAATTGCAAAGTAGCAAATGTATACTAGCCTAGAAGTCAGGAAACTCAGCCAAGTTTTCAGAACTATGACCAGCCTTTAAGAAACTTTCTCACTCAATTATGAAAAAGATACAAAGTAAACTGTTACCAGAAAGTTTAGCACTGGTGTATACCTGGGTTCTTGCGTCAGGCAAGAATTCGAACAAGATGAGAAAATAAAAGCAAAGTTTATCAGGAAAGAAATTTAGTATAACAGGATAAAGTAGAGAAAAATGGGGGAAAAACGGGGCAAACATTTCCCCATGCAGGAAATGGAACTTATCTCTAGTCTTATACTTTTCCAAGCTAGGGGAATACACATAGCCACAGCTAACAACCTCTAATCATTAGATAATGGATATGGACTAAGATGGGTGCTAAAACAGGGAGATGTGATTTAGGCCTACCCAAAACACAGGGGCAGCAAGTATGCTTTAGGACTTCCCTTTGCCAGGCATGCCTTCTATTCTTTTTTTCCCTTTACCCAAGCTGTAAGGAGCCTTACAGCTTGTAAACATTTCAAATAGTAAGGCAGATGCAGATAGTCCCTTCATCTCTCCCTGTTCTTGTCATTTAACATCTACAAAAGAAGTGGGAGGAGCCTAGCTGCTCTGGCATTTTAGTTTTTACTTTCATGTTGAATGTCTAAGTCTGGCCCTTTTAATATTTATTTAAAATAATATAATTTCCATGTCTCCTCATCTATCTATCCTGCCTCCCCTATCACTCCTGGTAACTGCTACCTAGCTTAAAGATCATTTTAATTAGTTAAATGAGGCTTAGATATGTTAGACAAACTGAGGGAAATGTAGCACTTATGCAATTTTTAAGTTTTCAAATTCCTGCAAGCTTGAGAGCCATGCCACAGCACCATATTCAACTGCATTATGCTGAGAGCAGAACTGTTTTTAAACACCTTTCTGCAGTTTAATAGTGACTTTCAAAGCACCAGTACTGCCCATTAAAATTGTCTATTAGGATCCCAATGTCCAGGGTCACCAAGACCAAGTAAGTGAAATCCTCTGGGATAGGATTCAGATATGAATGTGCAGAGTTAAAAAAATAGTATGGCCTTTGCTACTTGTGAATTTATTATATGTGTGTGTGCATGTGTACATGTGTGTGTATGTGTGTGTGTCTAGCTGTCTATCCTTCTCTGTATATAATTTTTCCACTTGGGCCCATATCAATAAATTGAAGAGCTAAAACTAAATGATGCCTGAGGTCCCCTCCAGGTCAAACATTCTACAGTTTTACCCCTCCACCAAAAAAAAGATCTATTAATATGAATGCCTCCAAAAGACTTGAAAATGAGTAAGATAATTTATGCCCTTAATAGAGCATGAGTTATATAGAGTTCATCTTGTCAATAGTTAGAATCTCAATGTATATTTATGAATTATAAAAACTTGTATCTTCCAATATCATAATGATTCCACTATTGCAATCCGATAAGTGAGAAAATCATTCCAGTTCTGTCTAACGTAATAAACTAGAGAAGACAGGGGGAAGAGAAAGTCCATTCCAGTTAAGGATCTGAGATGATATATAAACCATTGCATTAAAAAAATTATGCAAAATTATTATGCTTATTATTTTTAGAATTAGTATATAGCCAATATGTTTTTCTTCCCAGAAGATCTCTAAGACATAGAATTTCAAAAAGTTGCTAAATTGATCCAGCTGTGAAATGTACAGGTGAGGTGACTGAAATAGAAGCTGGGATCTTGTAATGAGAAGGGGTCTGCTAAGACCAATAGAACATTTTCCATATTTACTGGAGAAGTCCAAAGAAGAAGAGAATGAGAAAAGAGCAGATAAGATTAGCAAGTCATAAATTTATGCAGATTTGTCATTGGAAAAAAATAATAATAAATCAACTCCTCCAGAGAAACTGATTAAGCCCATAGGACAGAGAAAGAAAAACAATTATTTCTGGTTTTAAGAACTGAAGAAGACACCAGACAAGCTGAGAAAAATACGGCACTTATGCAATTTTTAAGTTTTCAAATTCCTGAAAGCTTGAGAGCCATGCAATGACACCATATTCAATCACCTATTCAATCACCTTATGCTGGGAGCAGAACTGTTCTTAAAGAAATTCAGGCTCCTTTAGTCCCCATAAAATTAATAACTGGGCTTTAGACATAATCAGATACAATCTTTCCAGCTAAAATATAGAGACAACTATCCATGGGGAGTATTCATACTAAATGGGTCAGAAGGTGACCTAGATTTTGGAATGTCCTCATGCTTAGTTATGGGCATTAATACTGAATCGCTAATAAACAACATCTGGTGCTTTGAATATTTCTTATGAATGTTGCCTTCTTAGCCAAGAATTAAACAATGAAAGGCATCAAAAAGTCAGTTATGTTCCTAAACTTCTCAGCCCAAATTTTTAGGTCACTATAATTCTTTCCTCTAAACAACATGATACATACACAAAATGGGTGATTACTGGCATGCTGGCTTATCTCATTTTGTGGCAATCTTATAACTCATCACAGTGAGATTTGTCTATAGCCATTTTCACCAACCCTTCAAGATAGCAAGTAAACAGAATAGGATGGGAAAGAACTTATAAAAAAGTCATTAAAATGAAAGGGTAGAAAAAAGAAATAGAAGACAAGTAAATGAGCAGTGAAAGGAATAGAAATGGTGTAGAAGCAAAAGGAAGGATGTGATTAAAGGACAATGGTGTTGGCCAAGACGCAAACATCCCTGATCTACATTTGGTAAGAATCTAGTTAAATTCAGCAAGTATTTGTTGAGTACCAACCAAATGTGAGACACTGTTGGAAGACCAGAGGATATAACCACACTTAAGACCTAGTCCATTATTTAAGGATTTAAGGAGCACATAGCACCTTGGAGTAAACAGATATGTATATTTGCAATCAAATATTCAATAAACAAGTAATTTTTGGTAAATATTATGTACCAGGCATCACCCTGGAGGCTCAGCATATGAAAATCACGGTAATGTCAGAGTTCTATCCAAGCAATAAAAATAAAATATGATGGGAATACAGAAGAGAAAGTGATAGCTTCTACAGTGAGGTTGCTGAAGGCCTCAGTAGGTGTTAACATCAGAAGTCCAGGTACCAACACTGGACTTCACACTTACCAGGTGTGTGATATGGACAAGTTTCAAAGTCACCATCACCCACTGAAATATTGTTAGAAGACAGATTTTTCTATCCTATGACAGTTCTAATAATAGTGCTGCACGTCCAAATTCACAGATTAAAACCACTGAAGGAACAATCCTTCTCACTGCACTTCCCACAGGGGTGACTCAATCAGATTTTCCAAATATAAGAAAATCTGCAATTGAGCAATTACTCTATGCTAATCACATTTCTAAATAAACAAAGTTGAGGACGAAAGGGATGTGTAAAAGAAATTGAATACCTGCTCTCTGCCCATCAACCTCAGTGATGACAAAACAAGAAACAAAACCATGTTAGGACACAGTTCCTTAATGGGTACTCCCACAGTTATCTACTCCCACAACTGTTTCTGGTACACTGAAGTAAGAGAATTCAAAACTTGTCATTTTATAGAAGCACAGAGTGCTGAAACTATTTTAATATTGTCTTACCTAACTTCTTCCTTTGAACTGAGAAATTCAAATGAATTTGAATGATATTCCCAAACCACAGAACTAGTTAATAAATTAGCTAACATAAATGGTTACTCAACTCAAGAAGTAAGTGATCAGGTTCTGACAGGAGATGATAAATAGAATGTTTTCTGTCTCTGCCTATGTTTCTATCCTGGGGAAAATGCTGTGATGATACCAGAATAACCAAGTGAGAAAGGGTCTCTGAGAATAAAAGGATAAGGTGATAGAAAAGCTATACATGCACAAGTTTAGTTTTCAGTATCCATAGCCCACTCACTCTAAATATTTTAAAGGAAATATTCAATCCAAGAGAAATAGTCCCATGCTTATGTCTTTGCGTTTAATAGAAAGCTACATTTTCTGACTTAACAGGAAAGCAATGCGTTTTCTGCTCTATACCTGAAATATTACCAGTTCATGACAAAATAACTAGTAAATAGCTAGAGACAAGTAAATCTCAAGAGGACCTCAAGGTACAGCTTGAATGTTTGTGTTAATCAGTCTAGTCTCAAAGCAGAACTGGCATCTCAAAAGGAAACTGTTCTGTGCAATTCACATCTCCACCCATTGCAACAGGCACTCCTCAAAAGTGGTTTTTTATATTTTTTTTCCTTATCCTAAACACAGCCATTGGGTTAGTCAGCTTTCCAAAACTATAACAAATACCTGAGATAATCAACTTATGAACAGAAAAGATTTAATTTTGGCTTATAGTTTTTCAGGTTCCAGTCCATGATCAATTGGTTCCATTAATTTTGGGTCTGTGGTTAGGCAGTACATCTATGGCAGGAGCACATGGCAGAGCCAGGAAGCAAAAAGAGAAAAATAATGATGAAGAGTCTATGGCCCTACTATTCCTTCAAGGGCATACCCTCAGTGACCTAAAGAACCCCCAGGACGCCCCACTTCTTAAAGACTTCACTACCTCTCAATAATACTTCTGTGGGGATCAAGCTTCCAACATGTGGACCTATTGGAGGACACTTAAGATCAACTGTAGCAACCATATAAGGCAAAATGGGATATGAGTATATCAATATGTATTTGTTAAAGATTTTCTTTGGGTATATCCCCAGGAGTGGGATTGCTGGATCATACGGCAGGTCTATGTTTAGATTTTTAAGAAGCCTCCAAATTTTTTTCCAGAGTGGGTGCATCAGCTTGCATTCCCACCAGCAGTGTTTGAGGGTTCCTGTATCCCCACCTCCTCACCAACACCTGTTGTTGGTGGTGTTTTTGATGATGGTTATTCTAACAAGGGTGAGGTGGAATCTTAGTGTGGTTTTGATTTGCATTTCCTTTATGGCTAGAGATGGTGAACATTTTTTCATGTGTTTTTTGGCCATTTGAATTTCTTCTTTTGAGAAAGTTCTGTTTAGTTCAGTTGCCCATTTCTTAATTGGTTCATTGATTTTAGAAGAGTTTAGTTTCTTAAGTTCCCTGTATATTCTGGTTATCAGTCCTTTGTCTGTTGTATACCTGGCAAATGTTTTCTCCCACTCTGTGGGTGGTCTCTTCAGTTTACAGACAATTTCTTTTGTTGTGCAGAAGCTTTTTAATTTTATGAAGTCCCATTTGTCCATATTTTCTCTTACTTGCTGAGCTGCTGGGGTTCTATTGAGGAAGTCCTTGCTTATACCTATTGGTTCCAGAGTGCTTCCTGCTCCTTAAGAATGGCAAAATATGGCTTATGAGGCCATACTTTGTCTACAAGAGTTTATTATAATTATTACTTCTAATAACACTAACTCTTTAGCAAAACTAATAATAGAAAACTCAAAAAAAAAAAAAGAAAGAAAACTCATCTACACCTTCCTCACTCATCTTTTGCCACATGTTGGAAACTCCTTACTAGAAGATCCTTGCTTTTTCTATATATGATGGCAGAAGAAAGAATCAAAGGAAGTGGTAAAACCTTTAACTTCCATGGGAATTCAATGTGTTGCTTATGCAAAGGTTGCAATAACTCACTCATTGGTTAATAAAGATGGCCATTGTTCATTTATGCAATCCTGTGATAGTCAATTATGAGGTGTGTGCCTGTGTACATTTATATGTGTCTGTGATGGGAAGCAAACGTGAGGGAAAAAAATAAACACGAGGGAAAGAAAAAATAGTGATTGTGTAACTTAGAAGTAGTATCTTGAAAGGTATGTCTCAGATCATTGAAATGATTTATATAAAATTGACAAAACTTGGTCACCTCTCACTCATTCATAAATGCATTGAGTGAAGTCTAGAAATGTCAGTGATTTTCCTGGCACAAAGTGGGCAAATGAGCCAGTGAGATTTAGAGTTTATTATCTTCAAGATTATCAACCCTTTTTACACCTAATGCTTTATCAACTTGTATTTGACTGGTGGCTTTGAAAATGTTCTTGAATTACTTCAATGAATGTTTTATTACCCTGTGCTAGACAATTTTCCACTGCTGTGACAAAATACCTGAGAAAAACAACTTAAAGGAGGAAATGTTTATTTTGGCTTATTGTTTCCGAGGTCTCATTCTATGGTCTCTTGCTCCATTGGTTTTAGGTATGAGGCAAGGCAGAACATCATTGCAACAGGAACATGCAGTGAAAGAAAGTGACTCACCTTATGGCAGACCAAAGGCAGAGAGCCAGAAGTGGGGCAGGAACAGGGACAAGATATGCCCTTCAGAGGCACACCACCCCCAAGTAATCTACTTTCCTCAACTAAGCCCCATCTCCAAATAGTCCATGCAGCTTATGAGTTCATCAGGGGGCTGATTCATTGATGAAATTAGCATCCTCATGATACAATCACCTTTCAATGATGCCATCAGATGGGGATGAAGGCTTCAACACATAAACCTTTGGAGACATATCCAACAATAGCATACTCCACCTAGACAATAAGCTCCTTCCAGTAAGAGATGCTCTGTTTTTCCTACTGCTTCCATACTCCTAATTACCATTTTGTCTCCTGACTGTCACTGTCACACACTTCTGTGAGCCAGAGCACCCAAGAACGGGCACACTGAGTAAATATTCATGACCTGAACACAAGCTCCAGAATTTTTTTCTGAGGTACCACATATATAAGGTTAAAACTTCCTAAATTCTTGTGACCATAACCTGCTCCTTATTTTAAAATTCACATTTCCTTAACTATGTCTCATAGTCTTAGGGCTTTTAATGCAAATTCTGCTTTCTCAACAAATTACTGCTCTGACTCACTCCTATTTTGTCCGAATATGAGATAAGGAAAATTTACCTCTCATGCCTAATGAAATTCTAAAATATTATAAGTTTCTAAACTTTTCCTTCTTTTTTTATTATTACAAATACCATGAAAAAGCACTGAAGTAGGAGTGGGGAGATGTCAGGTAAGTCTCACTTTTATCTATCCTGGATGCTGCAGCAATCTCAGTAAGTATGAGCCATATTCATGAAGTGGTGGTTACTTAGCAATTAAAAGAATGAATGTCAAAATTCACTAATCACCTTTGGACAGATCACTTAGTCTTTTGGAAGCACAGTTGTCATTTATATAAAGTGTTATAATCTATAATCCTAAATTTATGAGACATATCAGGTACTTGCACTGTGCCAGGTTTTTAAATAAATACAGCTCTAAATAGAATGATATACACATAATTTAGTCATACAACAACCATGATTAACCCAGTATTACATTAGAGGAAAACTGCAATTCACCAATGTAACTAGCCCAAGTGAGAAAGTGTCAGAACTGATTTCCAGTCCCAAGTTTGTCTGTCTCCAAAGTCAATGCTCTTGACCATCCTCTCACACCATTTCTCATTATTCTTCTAGTTTTTTATCTTGGTATGAACTCCATGCTGCCAATCTGTATGTGATTTAGGTAAAGCATGCATTAAATCTTAGTAATTTCAATTTTTTCTATGTCTTTTCTTAAAAAAAAAGCATTCAGAATTTGGCAAAGGTAGGGGCTGTTTCCTATAATAAATAATTAATTAATAATGGTTACAAGGGTCACAGATAAGCATCCCAATTACATATACTTTTTCCTTCTCAATGTTCATTCACAAACTCTACACAGAGTTATGTACCATGCTTCAAGAGCCTTCCTTTTTTCTTCCCATTTCATGAAAAGCTTAATTTTTCTAATACCTGACATATATCTGAATTTCCAAGTTATTGCTTAAGAGTATTCCATTTTGCTTTCCCTTGAAGCTACCCATTTCTGACTGCTGGAAAAGTTTATTTCAGCTGCTCTGTTTATTTTAATGCTTCTTTCAACCTACTAACCAAAGGTTAGTAGAATAACTCAGGCTAAAGATTTCTTGCTCTTTTCTGCCTTTGTTCAACAAAATATGGTATAAAATGATGCATGTTCTACTTTTAAGAAAGTGTTCTAAATGCACCAGATATAATACTGAGATGATTTCACAGTCATTTCCCAGACTCTGCCACCTACTTTGCATGTATTTTCCTGTTAGCAAAATGTGTTTGGGAACAGAAGGAAAGAACTCTTCTGTTCTTTCAAAGAGGTTATCTCACACAAAGATGTCACAAATTCTTTATTATTTTCTGTTAAAATTTAGCTTAAATAAAATAAGGTGACTTACTGAAAGGTTTGAGGTCAGTTATGAGGACTTCTCCCTGTAGTATAATCACTTCTCTATATTTATATTATTATCCTTATTGATGTTTTTGATCTAAGGACATCATAACATCAAGAAAGATTGAGTAGCGTATAATAACCATACTTCCAAAGATGAAAAAGCTAACAAATACATTTTAGAATGTCTATTCAATAACAAAAATTAAAATAAAAATAACCATAGAACATACTCTTAAGTATCTAGAAATACAACTAAATAGAACAACCCATTTACCAAGAAATCTTGTTAATCATATATTCTAGTGCATTTCATACTTGAATTCACAAGGTCAGGGATATCCTGCTGTCATTAAAGTTAATTTGGGGTTGATTCATGTATAAACAGGTATTACAGGGAAACCAGGCCAAGTGTTCCCGCAGAAAGTCAGTGGATTTTTATGGTTGTTCTGCTCACATGGTGGGAGGCAGGAGGAGGGAGAAGATAAAAAGAGGCAAAAAGGCCTCTGGGGTCAAACGCCAAGTTCTATTGAGGTTCAGTTCATACTGCTCCACTTATTCAACCTGACTACATGGTAGCAGGGAGCACCATGCCACAAGCCAGATGTAAATATTCCCTTTTGGAACTGTCAGACATTTTTGGTGGTTCACCAGCCTGACCTTCAAAATCATGTTCATGACATTTATCTGAAGCCTAAAAGTTCTATGCCAGAGAATTTTAACTGTGTAAGCATAGAAATGGCAAGTGCTTACATCAAAGTTCAAATCTCTATTTAAAAAAAATACAACTTTGTCCCACCACTAAATTTTTTAATTCTACCATTCTATAGTTGAGGGGAAAAAAAATTTGCTTTGCTATTTTATTACATCAAATTATAGGAACTGAATTTGAAAATGGAAGCTAGAGAACTAAATATTTTTACACATATAAATAGTCTTTCAAGAAAAATTATTTAGGGTCAGTTTTCAGTGATGACCCTTCCACAAGGCAGGTTGTTTGTTTGTTTTTTCTGTATGTGTTTTCTATTTTTTTTGCATTCTTAAAAGCATTAAAATAACTCAGTCATAAAAGTAAAATATCTAAGTGATATTTTTTCCTAATACCTCAAGTGTTTTTATAGTCAAATCTGTCTTCTGTCTTTCCCTTGTAGAACCATGAACCCTGAGTTGCCCTCTGAATGAGGCAGACAACTGCCTCTCATCAATACTGGAATTAATGCTATCTTTTATAAAAGTAAACTATTTATTTGTGAGGATAAAAAGCCAAATACACCTATAGTTTTAGAAATCAGGACTAAACCCTAGTGTGGACCTCTCCAACAATTTTGTCCTTTTCCAACTCTGATTTATCCTCTAATTCATCCAAACAAGTCAACAGTAAACACAAAAGCACTTTCTAATTATTCGTGTGTACCAATCTCCATAAGTAGCTACAACTTGAGGAAGAAATCTTGTCTTTATTTCTTTTTATATTCTACCCAATGATCAACCAGTATAGCAGGAGTATTTGCTAAAATAATGCTTCTTCAACACTACAAAGCTATATACATGTGTGATAGAGCTTGCCCTATAAAGAAAGTAGGCGTTCTTATCATATGACAAAGATAATCCTTCTAACAGAAGGTTAACAGGCTGAAAGTAATTCTAAGTTGTACTTCTCTAAGAATCAAGAAACTAAAACAGGACTCTCAACAAGTGGAAACAATGAAGTCCTCACTGTAAGGGAATATAGGCCCCAAAATGACCACGTGGAGTGGAGTGATCTGGCCTAGAGATTCTTTATTGCCAGGTAGGAGAGGGAAAGAGCAGAGAGCCAAGGGGGGGGCGGGGCTTAAATACCCCTCAGTGGGACTCAGCATGATCTGATTGGTTAGGATCTTATGGTTCATGCTGATTGGAGGTTGGGGCAGAAGGAGGATTCAAGCTAAACTTAAGGCAGGACTTGTGACCCTGGAAAACAGAAGCTTAAGGGTGCAGTAAGAACTGAAACCTATTGGCACCATTATTGCCAACATTCCTCCCTTTTTTGTTTGTTAAGGAAGGGGGGCGTTGTGTTCGCTCTGGCTTCTTCGAGCTGGGAAGGGGCAGTGTAGGGGAAGGGAGGGTTAGTTGGCAAATGGTGTTGGGGTAGTAAGTCTCATGATGGTGTACACCCAGGCTCCGAAAATGAAGATTTCCTCTTCTCTGAAGTTGATGAAGGTCCCTTGTAGCCATCGGTCATAGAGTCTCGAGCCAATCCTCTGACCTCCGCATGGTGGGTATCAGCCAACTATCCTGGCGTTTTGGAGAGGTTGGTTAAATTTTTATTAGCAATAGCAGACATGCAGTGTGATACAAGGGAGGAAGCTTAAGAATAGGAGAGCAAGAAACATAGGCATTGGGATGGGCATTGGCCAGGCGAACCACTGTGAAATGTTGTTCCCTAGAGGATTCCAAGAGTCCTCCAATTCCCTTCTCCATTTTCTAAATGTTTCTTGAGAGGTGCCACCATTGGGGAAACCCACTGAGCTTGACAGTAGTGGGTGTCATGAGAATGACCAGATGAGGGCTGGTCCATCGAAGTCCCAATGGAGAGGGTGGAATATCCTTTTGGAGAACAAGATGCCCTAGTTTAACAGAAATTGTTACAAGGTGGGTCAGGATCTGGTTTGCATGCTCTCTGAGAAGTTCCCTGAGAAGGCAGGTAATCAGCCAGAGGAGCAGAGTCTGTTGGAGGCAAGTTTTTCTAAGAGAAATGGGTGGCCATACATTATCTAAGACCTAAATAAGAATATTAGGAGGAGCATAAAAAGGTTCAGGGACTACATACCTAGGGATCTAAATTCTGCAAAATCCTATAACTACCAGGAAAGCTGTAAGCTGTCTTATGGTATGGGGGTTGGGAAACGGAAGATTGGGTTGATGCATTTGTGACTCAGGGAGTGAGTCTGTCCCTTTAAGGCCACACCTAGGTAGGTGACCTGTGGGAGGCAGGGACTGTCAGGATTTAAATGTAACACTCTTGGATAAAAGAGAGCTTTAGCTCATTATTTTATATAAATTGACACCTTTAACTTTTAAATGTTTGTACCATATTTAGATAAAGTATAACATAACACTGTTACAAGGTGGTCATTTAAGACACATAAGCAAATATGTAAATGAACTCTGATTTAGTAGTACTTAAAAGCTTGACAAGATCAGCAGAAAACACAAATAATTTCTTTGATAAAATCTTTCTCTGTAATGGTTTTTTGTAGATGTTACTCAGAGCAGAACAATATTAAGATGCCCCTAAAAATCGTCTGGGCAACTCTTAGATTATATCTAATTTTAACTTTATCACATATCGAAGCTTTTTATTATATACCTTTAAAACTTACTTAGACCTTTATATAACATACTAAACCCTTTGATGGCTTGTTTTTACCCCTCATATTTGAAACAATCTTAGGAAAAATCCTTCTTTACAAAATCCCTTCTCATCCAAAAAAACCATTCCTTTTTCCTTTAACTTCTCAAAAAATACATTTATTAACTATCTATATCCTTTCCAGTTGTTTACTTTGTAACTTGTTTTTAAAAATTAACCTTTACAAGAATATTTATTTTATATTTATATATATAATTATTATATTTATATATATTATATTAATATAATTTTATATTTATTATAGGGGCTGGAGTAACTAATTAGTAGCCCTTATTGTTTTTAGGAATAGGCATAAGACCTCATCATCCCTCAGGCTTGAGGGGATATTGTTTTAGGTGTGGAAACTGTGAGGGATTTTTGAGTTTTATTTGAATAGGGAGGGCCGTTCTGGCTCACCCTACACTCATCTCATCAGTCCATACTGTGGAATCTTCTTTGTTCCTGAAGGAGGGGCAGCAAAGATAGCTGCCTGGGGGGAGGAGAATTTGAGCTTTTAGTTGAGATGGTAAATCCCATCCCAGCAGGGACACTGAAGTTTCAGGTACTATGAGGAAAGAGTGACAGAAGAGGAGGTCTCCCCAAGAGCAGGCCAGAGGCCAGGTAAACTAGTGCTCTAGGGGCTGGCCAGATTTGCCACAAACAATAACTTTTGTCATTAGACTGGGGACCAGGAGAAAAAGGTAAAACAGAGAAACAGGCTCCACTGTCTAGGAGGAAAATGACCTTTTGTTCTTCTGCCATTATGGCTCCTCAACATTGATGCCAAGAAGTGGAGTGTGGCCAGGAGGCTTGGACCCATCAATCCATAGGAGGAGGCACCTCACCTTCCATCTGGTGACAGGCACTTAGACCTCCAGTGGTTACCCTTGCAGAGGGCAGGGTGCCGGTTGGGGGCGGGGCTGTCTCCTGGGCTGTCCCCCCTTAGGCATTCTCTGCAGAAGTGCCCCTCCTGTCCACCACAGTAGCAAGTTCAGGATACAGGCCCCAGCCAGGCCCCAGCCAGAGAGGCCCCCTCTCTGAGAGCAGCATGAGGCCATGGTGTCTCTTGTCTTTTTCTCTCCTGTTAGTAAGGTCCTGGACAAACAGACGTAGCTATAAATACAGACATAGCCAGCTGTATTACTTGGCTCAATGATTTTTCCCTTCAGTCACAGTCTGAGATTTTTTAGGAATATCTGGGACTGACTGTTAGAAATTTATCTTTGAGGAGAACCTCTCTCACCTGTGACTCTGAGTCCACCATGGCATGCTTTCTGATAGGTTGTTGCTGTAAAGTAAAGTTATTTTACATTGACACTTGACACTCTGGAGAGCAAGTCTCTGAACTGTTCTGGGCCTCAGTTTCCTCGCTTGAAGAATGAGGGATCTGGTCTAAGTTAAACTATGCTTTTCCACTATGAGATGGCTGAAGTGACATTAATGCCACTTATCTTCTTTACCATGTTTTTACCATTTTTTTTTTTTTTTAGTAATGCTGGGGAATTGAACCCAGGGTTTTGCACATGCTGGGCAGACATTCTCCCATTGAGCTACTTCCACAGCCCCAAATATGATTATTATTATTATTTTTACTTTGGCTGTACTGGGCTTAAACTCAGGACTTTCTGCTTGTAAAGCGGCACTCTACTGCTTGAGCCATATAACCATTTCCAACCTGAGTGGCCTGGGCCAGAACCCATTGCTTCTCTAATGAAAGAAATTTGTATAGGGGACCTCAGTTTACTTTTTTTTACTTTTATAGAAAAGGTCTAATTGGAGTATGGTATTGTAATTTAAGGAACCCTGTGAAGGCCACTTCTCTTGGTCACCCAAGGCATACTGAGGCCAACATCAGTACAAAGCTTCCAACATCTACCAGCCAGAAGACTGGAAGATGCAGGTCCTGTCTAGAAACAACAAAACGTTAGGATCCTGTCTTTTTGCTAAACACAGGCAGCCTCTTTAATAAAGGCTATCTTCTTAACAAAGAAATCATTTGTAAAGTTAGAGAAGGGCATTCAGAGGGCATTTCAGGCCAATAACAGCGCCATACAGGACAACAAGTGTTAATATTTGGAGGGAAAAATTTATGCTGAGGCCAAAGTTATGGAAAATTCAAAATGAGAAATTTAGAGACCATAGTAATGTCTATTTAGTTATTTCTGGAACTATAACCTTTGCTAACAATTGACTTACAAGGGTCTGATGCCCTGAGGTGTGAGGTGGGGCTAGGAGCAGGACTTGTGCAAGGCACCACTCCCTCCACACACACCTGGGACAAATGACCCTGACTGCCTAGGCCTGATCCTGCGGCCTGTCGCCCCCTCCCCTTCCTGTGTACTGTGTGCACATTTATTCTAGGGGAAGTGGCGGTGGGCCACAGCCATTGCCACGTGTGGCTGGCAGCCCAGGATTTGCTGGGTCCTCTCTATGGATTTTCTTAGCTATGGCAGGAGTTTTTGCTATGTCCAGGAGCCAGCATCCTGTGCACAGGTGCTCCTGTTTGCTTTCCCTCCTCCCCTTGTGGGGGTGGAGTTACAGTGTGAGCGTGGCAGCTGCAGGTTTTTTGTAAGCGCTTTTTTAAAGCAGCTGATTTAAAGTTACGTTAGACTGAGAGGCCTGGCAAACTAGTTGGAATAACTTAAGTCATAAGGTACCAAGCTACAAGTTTGTCATGGGAGGCAGGGTCCCAGTAAGCCCAGGAAGGGGAAGGCAGACAGAGACAGAGGACATGTGGTGAGACCATGGAGGAGGCAGAAAAGGTGAGCTGACATCTTAGGTAAGGGAGGGGAAGGCAGAGCCAGGAGATGTGACACATGCTTAAGGGATTAGCCATCACCTGTGCCTCCAGGTTGCTCCCATTGATTGGTACTGGCAGGCTTTCGGCAAAACGAAACCTCCACTCTCCGATCACCAAATAAAGCATGAGCTCTCCAGAGCTGGAACTGCCTTGAGGTCAGAATTGGCAAGGAGTGGCTTAACTCTATGACAGGGAAAGTTTTTCAGGAAGATAGAAGGAGATAGGTATGGTAAGCAGTGCAAGAAGTCTGTTTACATGAGGAAGGAGGAGGTTTGGAGAGGAATTGGCTGATTTAGAAACTGGTTTACAGGCTGATAGAATCTGTGCAGGGGAACAGAAAGTACAGAGGGAGGATTTGAAGTCAGAGAGCTGGATTTAGACGGAGATATGAAAAGGCGTGGACATAATGGAATCTCTCCCCATCGTCCAGATCACTCACAGTAGATATACGTCCCATAAAAGGTTTGGATTTAAAGACCCGAAAAGGGGCCAGTGACTTTGGTTGTCTAAAGGATAAGTGGGCCAGATTTGAGTGCAAAAGCAGATCAATTTTTTCAGTTTTATCTCTGGGGTCAGACCCAAGGTGTCTAGGCATTTTAGTGGGGAGTCAGACGGCAAAGAGGAGGTGGCCCCCATAGTGGGAGCCAGTTGGAAGGATATATGGAGTCACAGGGTGTCCCCTCGTGGCTCGAATATCCTGAGAATGGTACAAGGTGCACAAGAAACAGTCGTCACTGCATTCAAGTGGCTTGTAGGGCCCCTGGGGCCTGGAGGCTGTGGGTCACCCGGCGCCAGGCTTTGCAGATGGGCGGTCCGACAACAAAAATAGACCCAAGCTGAACAGAGGGAAGAGAACTCCCCACTACCATCTGAGTCCCAGAGATATCCGAAAAGGGGGGTTGTTGAAACTCCAGAGACACCAAAGGGAGAGACCGCAAAGGGAGCCCAATAAGGGTATGTGGACTCACCAAAGAATGTCCGGTGTTGGATGCAAGCAGGGCGAGCAGGAGGATGAGTCCTGGCCAGTCACGTCCTCAGGGTGGTCGTGGGGTGAGTGGAATTGGGGTTCCACCAGGATTAGTGGGGAAACCTGCCCCGAGTCATGGAACCAAATGTAAGGAAATATAGGCCCCAAAATGACCATGTGGAGAGGAGTGATCTGGCCAAGAGATTCTTTATTGCTGGGTTGGAGAGGGAGAGAGCAGAGAGCCAAGAGAAAGAGAGGGAGAGAGAGAGGGGCAGGGGCTTAAATACCCCTCAGTGGGACTCAGCATGATCTGATTGGTTAGGATCTTATGGTTCATGCTGATTGGAGGTTGGGGCAGAAGGAGGATTCAAGCTAGACTTGAGGCAGGACTTGTGACCATGGGAGGCAGGACCGTGACCCTGGAAAACAGAAGCTTAAGGGTGCAGTAAGAACTGAAACCTATTGGCGCCATTATTGCCAACACTCGTTGACACTTGCACTTCACACCTGGGGCCCACCCCACTAAGTGGGCCAGCAGACTAAGGCAATTATCCAGGTGACTCATGGAAATAAGCCATTTTTAGCTGAAATATCTAAGCAACTCAATCTAAAGTAGGTTGTTACCTGGGTCATTCAGGCAAAAGCAGGTTGTTTTGTTTAAATGTTCTGGTAGTAGGGAGAAGGGAGGATGCTAACTGAACAAAAAGGTCAGAAAGAAGCTCTCTCAAAACCCTGGTGTTGAGGCTTATGGCATGACAAATGAACTTCATGAGCTACTGTAAAGGGGAAAGGCATTAACATTTGAGTTGTTTCTTATTGTGCTGCATGTATACACAGTCATAATCTTAATTTAAAATCAAGAGCTTTTGGCTTACAGAAATTATATTTTACCCATCAATAATCAATTAAAAAAAAAAAACCTATGAGCAGAGAAATCCTGACTGTTCAAGTACTGATGTGTACCTCACAGATATCTGCTCATTTAACAATGAATCCTGATACAAAAAAGTGTAGCAAAGTTTCTGCTTCTTGTGGAAATAAGCATTTAAGATTAGTGTTATTTGTGTTGAGTGCAATACTATTTCTGTGGGGAGTGGAGTAGGAAAAGCTTATGAGAACATAAGCACAGATGTACTCAATATTCTGCAGGCTGAGTTCAGCACAGCCCTAGCTGCAGAACAGGGCAAAAGTAAGATGCAGAGTAGCTGTTCCTCCTAAGATGTTTATGCCACATAACTGTAGGCTGAGATGTGGCAAAGCCCCAGGCGCTGAAGAGAGCAAGAAGGCGAAATGCAGCTCAGCTGCTTTTCCTAAGTTGTTTACCTTCAGAGAAGTAGGAATGCAGGTTTCTCCTATTACAATGTGAGGCTTTTTGATGGGGGATCTTTGGCTGAAGGGAAATTGCTGGAGGGAGGATTATTGAAGGGAGGATTCCTGAAGGGAAAAGAATTGCTGAAGGAGGATTGCTAAAGAAGAATTGCTAATGAGGGGTTGATAGAATTGGTTGGCAGCTTGCTAGGGAACTGCCATTGAACTAGGAGGCCACTGTTGTTTGTCTGCAAGTCTGAGGGCTGAGACTTTAAGAAAGCTAAAGAGAGAACATGAGACAGTGCAAGTCTGGGGGCAAAGACTTTAAGAGAGATTATTCTAAAGAAAAACTAAGAGAAAACATGGGACAGAGCAAATCTAAGGAAAGAGACTTTAAAGAATAGAAAAGAAAACTTTAGATGCAGGTTTTAAAGAATTGTAAAGGAGTAAGGCCTTAAAGAATAAAAATAGAGAAAAGCAAAGTTAAAGAAGAGGTATTACAGAAAAAAAGCAACAAGGTTGTTATGCATCTCCACCCAAGCATCCAACACACCTGACCCCAACTTTCTGCATGTCTGTCTGTCTGTCTGTCTGTCCTTTGTCCTTTCTGCATCTTCCGTTGCCCCCAGTTAGTCCCAGTTAGGTTCAGTAGTAACGGAAGTGATAAAAAGCTCGCTCCATATTTCCTAGCTGTTGCATATAATACACATGAGTCTATTTCACACTCTAACTAAAGGACTGTTTTCTTTTTGTTTCTTGGCAGTACTGGGCTTTGAATTCAGGACCCCATGCTTGCAAAGCAGGTGGTCTATCACATCAGCCACTCTGCCAGCTCCCCCTAACTAAAGGATTGTTGATGCCATCATGAAAACTCAGTGCTGGCGCAGAGCTACCTCATCCTACAGTCTGCTCAAAAGCTTTGTGGAAAACATGCTTGTCTACATGTCCATACTATGTTCAGCTCAGGCCAGGAACCATTTTACTTTGTTGGATCTCTGCAACAGCATTGCTTAGACTTGTGTCTCCATAGGATGTTCCTTATTTTACCTGAATACAGTGCTCACAATATCTCTAAATAGTGAAAGAAGCTATTGTAAACAACTGTGCTTTTCCAGACTACAGCAAGCTCAGATACAGTAAAAGGGGACAGAGAATGATGCAATGGGGTAGAGCAGAATGAGTAAGATACTCTAAGAAGTAAGGACACTCATACAACTTTCAAGGACATCTCTTGGCCACAGATCGGTACAATTGCTATTTCCTCAATCCTTAGCAGCTCACACTATAGACTCTGGAGGCAAACTAGACAAACTAGGAATTCTGGCTCTTCCATTTGTTAGTGAAATGACTTAAAAATATTTCTTTAGCCTCTCTAAGCTTCAATTTTCTTATCTATAACATTAGAATAAATATGAATGCTACTTTACACAGTTGTTACGAAGATTAAGTGAGATAATATCTATAAAGCACTTAGCATAGGGATGCTGCATAAAAAAACTATCAAATGTTAGGTCTTTGATCACTATCATCATAATTTTCTTCCTAGTGCCTTAGGGATTGTCCAACTTATTGCTCCTCATAAGCGACATTTCTTCCCTGGAACATCACAAAATAAAACACAAATTAATAGTTTTCCTCCTTTTGTAACTCAAAATTACATTCACTGCATGAATTTTATTTCTAAAATATTTAACCTGAAGCAATGTAAAGAAAACTAGGATCCTTCAACCTATAAGCTGGTCTTTATCTCTTTGGTGGTTTTGATCTCTTAGACAAAATCATAGTCACTCATGAATATCTGTAGCCAGACTTAGAAGGACTAAGAAATTAAGGAAAGAATACTCTTCAAAGACAAAAAGAAAAGTTGTATTGGACATTGAATTCCTAGTTTGAAACTGTGAGAGTTTGAGTTCAGGTTTTCAGGATGGGATAGAAGGAAGAAGAGAAGATTAAAAAAGAACTATGAGGAAGAGAAAGACATTCTAGATGGTAATTACAGCAGAAAAGGAGAACCTTGGCACTACTAGATGTAATAGCTGTTTCTTAAAATGGGGAATCATGTGATTGTCTACAAAGCATCAATGTTCCTGAAATGTAAGAGAATATTTTGTAACAAGGTTGTTCTAGAAAATATGGACTTTGTGGTTACTACCAGCTGGTAAAACAAATTCTGAAGTCTCTTTCATATGTGCTAGAGTTTCATATGTGCTATGTTTCTAGTTTGTAAATATTTGCCAAGGTGTTCTTGAAATTCATCTCATTTACATCACAGATAATATCATCTTCTTCCTTAAGTAAAAATTCATTGGGTTACATTTCTGTTATTTGGTATTTGATCAACGGTAAGAGATGCACCACTTCTAAATCCCGATATGGCTGATAACTAAGGCCAGCAGATTTGCTATTTATAAATGCTTATCCATCACGATAACTTCAGGCTAAGAAGTCAAATAATCTTTATTTTCTGCAAAAGAAATTAGAACAAAAATTGAACAGAAAAATTATATCTTCACTTAAAAATCTGTTGGAAATTTACTTTATAATCAATAGTAAATTGCTTTATTATAACCTTCCACCAGTCACACCATTTATCATGCTGCTCCACTATTTAAGGACTTTCATCTGCTCCCCTTTGATATCCAGCATGATGCCCCCAATCTCTTTTGCTGCTTTCCCCCTCATTTTCACTTCTCCAGACACATAGGACTTCATTCAATTTTCCCAAAGGATAAAATCCCTTGCCATCCCAGGTCCTAGGCCAGCACAGACGTCTTTACTTGAGTGATCTTGCTTCTCAAGTCACACCCCCCCCCAAATTTTCATTTATCTTATTGCCCAGGTTCCTAGAACCTTGTACTACCCTTTATCATAGATGTTCAAAATCGTTATGATTCATTCTTTGTTGGAGTGTCATCTCTTTCCTTGATGGAGTCAGATTTTATTTATTTATTTATTTATTTTGGTGGAGTTAGAACTCAGTACTTTGTGCTTGCAAACCAGGCCCTTTACTACTTGAGCCACCATACCAGTCCATTTAGATCTGGTTATTTTGAAGATGATGTCAAAACTTTTTGACCAGGCTAGCCTTGAATCGTGATCCTCTCAATCTCAGCCTCCCAAGTAGCTAGAATCATAGGTGTGAGCCACTGGTACCTAGCCTTGAACTCAGATTTTAACGAGACTACTTTGTCATTCTTATTCATTACTCTGTTCTTGACTTGACTGAAGAGCATTCAGTAGGTACTCACTAAAAAATTGAATGTCTGATGGAATAAGAACAAGAGATATTATTGAAACTTATATAATTATTGTGCTCTACATTCTTTTCTTGCTTACTTAAAAATATTATAGTATTCCATGAAGGTAGAACTCTTTTATAGGTATGCAAGGAGAGCAAGTAATGTCAATAACCATTTTTTTAAATCACAAAGGAAATGATTACTGTAACAGTTTCTGCTGTAAGGGTTTCAGTGCCTTCTTGATTCAGTTCTGCTTAACATGAAAGTACCTACTATTTCATTAAAATTCCCTGCCTCGCCATCAGTTTCAACTAGAATTCTTTCTACCCCAACTAAGCAAGGCTATGGAAAATGAAATACTTTCTTTTCAAAGTTGAACATTATATCTTTCTTTATCTTTAAAAAGGAAAATACTAACAATTGAAAAATATATTCCTTTTCAAGCTTTAATCCATTTTCCCTCCTTTATTCTTCTTAGGAAGTTATGAAGTTAAAATTCAACTCTAGTGTCCCACCAAATATTGTCTACCAAGAGCTGAAACTACTCTGCAATTGCCCAAATTATAGTGAACATCAGATAAAAGGTTTTCTATCTCCTGTTCTCTATTTTCAGGAGCCATAAATAAGTAAGCATAAGCAGAGATCCTCACTATAAACAATACAATGCGTTCTCAAAGTTTGAATAGGGGAGAACAGTCTTGCAGTTTTCAGTAATATAGGTGGAATTATGTTCTTATAAACTATGTTCTTAACAATCCAACTTGACCAGAACATCATAAGCAGCCAAGCCTTCCTGTGTGTGCTACATTTCCCCACCAACATGTCAACTGTACAATGCTATTATTTCCTATCCATGTGTGTTTAGCACTAAAATAAAAAAGTACACCAATCATTTCTTGTGAGACTTTTAAAAACAACTTTGCACAATAATCAAATAACTCTCAAACTGGCATATCCTGAGATTTAAGACACAAAGACCCCTTTCAACAAATAGAGTGGTAACACTATTTCCAACTGCCCAAAGAGAGATGTGCTGATACTGGTTTCCTTCAAGCTGCCCTGCAAGCAAATGGTGTCAATAGCACAAGTGTCCTCTGCCCTCAGAGAGGGTTAGCTCCTGGAGCAGCACAGTTTATACAGAATAACTTGCCAAAACGTGAGCTTGGACTTGGCTTTACTTCCTTGTGAAAGGAAAGAATGGAAAGTGTTGTCACATTGGAGATTCAGTTAAATTTGAATAAACTATTTTGGCTGTGATTACCCAGGAGGAAGTGGAATTGAAATATAGTTGATTTGACTAATGTGCTCCCTCTTGTTCCTGGGTCTCAGTTTCCTGTCCCCTCCTAACACACACACACACTGACCTCACAATAACTCATATTTAAAGACACACTTAGACTTCTCCTTTCATGGTAATCTTCTCCAACCCCATTCCAGCCCACTATGTGCTCCATGGAAACTATACTCACCTCTATCTGTGACTTACAATTTATTTTTAATTAGCTGTTTATTTGCTTTTTCCTTAAAAAGACCATGAGCATTTTTAATGACAGGAATCTTATTTTTATTTATCCTTGTATCACATCACTTAGCTTTGTTCCTGGTCAATAACTATTTGATAAAAGAATGAATTAAGAAATTTTCCTAAAAGAGTCACTTGAGAAAAGATTCTCAAAGGGCTGATAAAGTAACTCTCTTAGAACTGAAGATAATATATCCTCTTACTGTTATCATGAAATCAACAGCCTGAAAGCACAAAGATTTCCAGGTCTGCCCTTGCAGAGGCCATGCTGCCTGAGGAATGTTGTAGTTGGTTATCAACAATGGTAACTTGAAAATTAAGGAGAAATCTTCTATCTAGAATACTGCCTTACTTCACCTTAATATTTTGTGGATTCTATCTTCTCGCTAATCCTCTCACAGTGGGTACCACTCCATCCCATCCACCCAGCCTCTTCTGTCAAAGAGGCAAATCTAGCTTCCTTACAGTTGTGTCCACATCCCAACCCACCATTGTGTTGCTTCCTTGAAACCCTCTATCCACTGAGATTGAACATATCCACTTATTCACTACCCACCAATATCCAGTACATACCCCTACATTCTTTGAGGAAATTGGCAGATTGTTTATAGTTTCTCTCTTCTGTAGTCTCTACCCATCATTTTAAGAATCTTCACTGCTCATACCAAAGCCTCCAAGTCTTTGACCTCTTCTGCTTCAGTGTCTTTTATCCAAGCACCACAGTCATGGTTCTCTGATTTACACGTTCCCTCCTCGCTATTTTCCCCTGCATAGGGACATACGGATATAGGCCAGGGTTAACTGAAAGTAGGAACTCTAGACAAAACCAGAACTGGCTGTGAGCCACATGTCAAAGGGAAATTGGTGGCTCATCCTGGGCAACAAAGACCAAAGAAGTAAGGATGAGTTCAAAATATCAAGAAAAATGAAGGAAAGTAAGATTAGTCTAACTGGTAAAAATCTAGAATAAGTTAACAGGGAAGTACTCACAGTCTTTAGCATTTGCTTAGCTGCCTAAAAGGACTCTAATTATCACCTCAAGTTCCCCTCACATCCCCTTTTTGCCTTCATCCAAGTCTTTGAAAACAAGCTTGACTCTCTAGATCCCTTGCTTGTCTTTGGTGATGTCAAATGGAAGGAAAGGTCTTATGAGGTAGGAGAAAGGAATTTACTCAGGCCAGAGCCGGGAAAAATTAGTAGAAGAAATATGAATAGAACAGCTCACCTTAAGGGCTAGAGTGACAGAAGAAGGTGATGGCTGTGAAGTAGAAACCTCCAAAAGTATGTAAGAAAATAGCAAAGAAAAAAGAATTGAAAACCCAAGTCCCCTTTATGCTTTCCAAGGAATGCAAGTGGATTTCTGCACTGTGTGTGCATGCATGCACGTGTATGCATGCATGTGCTTCGTTGGGCCTGAACCGTGTAGATTATAACCTCAGTTAAATAATTCTGCAATCCAATGCAGAAACTTCATATTGGACAGTGGACCAGATTAAGTGAGGACATTTAGGATGGAGCCTTATTCCATGGAGTGCTAGTGGCCAGTCTCTTGGTGAGCAGAGAGATACAGACCAAGTTGGGCATCCCTGACTTCCCACTACTGTTAGTCTATAAAGTCCCATTCCCTAACCTAGATCAACCCAACCATCTGTTTCTGTGGGCTTGCTCCCAAGCTGCCAAATGTAGTTGGAGAAAATTGGATCTAAAACAGATTTGTGATTTTCAAGCTCAGCTGGACCATCAGTACCATTCAGCAGTTCTTTTACTTACCCATGATTGGTTCCCTTTCTCATTCCCAATAACAGCTGTGCCAATATTTTATCCTTGATTTTCAGGACTCCAAACCACTCTCTCCATTCATGCATGTATTCAATAATCATTTATTGAGCACTTAGTATGTTCCAAGCACGTTTGCAAAGGCTTGTGAAATGTAAAAAAATAATCACAAATTCTTTGAGAATCACAAATTCTCATCAAAAAGACAGAATGTCTTTCCCTGCCTCTGAATTTTGTCTGGTTCTATGATTTCCTTTGGCTAATTAAATACACCAAAAAAATAATGTTGCACTATTTTCAAACAAGACTTCAAGGATCTCTGTAACTTCCTCACAGACTCAGAACCCTGATACTCCATGCTCTGTAAGCCCTGATCTGGCCTCAATGAGGATGAAAGGCAACATGGCTAGAGACACCATCCATTATAGCTGAGCCCAGCCACCAGCCAATCTGCCCCCAGAAAGCAGCTACCTGAAGGAACCCAGATGAGACTATAGGCCAATCACAGAATTAAGTATTTTTGGTTGATTATGCAAGATGTGGTTCTACTTGTGAATGGTTCTTCTAGTGAACGGTTCTTCTAGCTCATTGGGTATGAACTCCTAGATTTATGCACCTAGACCACATAACTTCGGTTATTACAGAGAAACACTAAAATCTTAGTGGCTTAAGATAATTGCAGTTTATTCCTTTCTCTTTTAAAATCTAATCAGCTTCTGATTGGCTTTTTAAGACTGTTATATTCCATCATTTAGGGACCTAGTCTTCCAAATTATGTCTGTATTTTTTCTAAGTCCTCAGAGTACCTTTCATTCAGTTGGCAAATGGAAGTGGTGAGGAGGTAACGGGGAAGAGAGGAAAAAGATTGAGTAAAAAGTTGTTTAGTATCAAGTGTGGAATACAATACTTCTGTGTACATCTATTATCTTGAATTTGGTCAAATGACCATATCTACATTCAAGGGTATATGGAAAATAGTCTAAATGCCAAGGAAGAAAAGAAAATGGGTTTTATGAACACACAGCAGTCTGCAATTATCCACCTTCTAGTCACCAAGTGGATCTCTAACTCTTTTACTCTTTTTGCCATATATTAATTCTGCCCCTGGAAAAGAGCCCAGCAAACCATCTTTTTCAAAGTACAAGATCTCTGAGTCATGTTCAATCATTTTCCTTAGGTCTGAGAGAAGATTTCATGGACCAGGAATTTACATACTAAAAAACAATCTACAAATTGCAGAACAGGTTGAGGATGGTTGCAATAAAAACTCATATTTGGACAAGGAAAACGCAGAAAGCACACAATAGTAACCAGTCCATAGCCATTCTGAAGTTCTACTGGATGGCCCCTCAATCCTTTACCTTGAGTTTGGGGGGAGAGCACCCTCAGTTAGATTGTTTCTACTGTCTGAGAACTCTTGTCCCTTACTCTCCATGACCCTGGCTTCACCCTTTCTTGAAGGTTCCATATGGTCCATTATTGTCCATTGCTACATACACAATGGGTTTTGGAAATATGCTCTCTTTGAGATCTTTACAGCTTTTGTAGGAATTTTCTACCAGGGCAGTTTTGGAACTAATAGTTTCTATTCAGGTTGGAAAATTCAAAGGTTTTGTTTTTCACTTCTGTTCCATGGATTTTTGGCAACACAACTTCTACATAAATGTAGTATACTCTGATTGTCTGCAGTCCGTTCCAGATACAAGTAACACAGCTATTCTTTCTTCTATATAATTCTGGTCTGCATATTTCCTTGCATCTGCTATTTTCTTGCTACCTCAATTTCTTACTTCTTTCACACACTAATGCCAACCACTTTGAGGCTGTTTAAAATAAAGATTTCCTTAAGCCGAATGATACCAGAAGGGTGAGCTTCTTATTTAAATGAGAAGTTTTATTGGTCTTCTGCTACTCTAGCTCTTTCTCAGTTTTATCTCTCACTGTTTGAAAGCAAAAGCACTCTGCTTTCCCAATCCACGTGAGATGCTGGTCTTTCATATTCTTTTAGTTCTGTTTAAAACTCAACCCATTCTTGCATGATCTTATTGTGTAACATGAAAGGTAGCTAGTAATACCAAAGTTGCACTCTCACTTTGATCCTTCAGGAATTTCCTCTAGTAACAAAGTCAGGTCCTTTCAAGTCTGCTTCAATACCCTTCCTATCTCACTCTATTCAGTTGTTCAGCATGTCCATCAATCTCATCTGATGTCCAGCCGACGGTCTAGTCCCATTTTCCAGATATGCCATATACTTTCTCATTCACACTATATGCCTTTGCTTTGCTCAGTTTGTAGATATTGGGGGTATAGTTCAGCAGTAGAGTACTTGCCTAGCATAAGCAAGGCCCTGAGTTAATTCCAACATTGCAAAGAACAGAAAGAGAGAGAGAAAAATTATGATACAACTTCAAGGTTCTGTTTAAAGACATTCTGTGCAAAACTGCCTACAGCATTATCCCATAGAGTAAGTTGAGTCCAAATGATTTTTTTCTTCCTCTGTTGTTGTCTCAAAGCAATTTGTTTTCCATCCTAGTAGAACATAAGATTATGTTATAGTTATAGTTTATGTATTTCCTTTTGTTCTTCAATCCACATTTTAAAATGAGCATTTGGGAGTGAATGTGTTTGGTCTCTGGTGTGTGATATGAAGCACAGTGGAAGTTCAGTTAATGTTCATTAAAATTAAATATGTGCATACACAGCTATGAGTTTTCTAGGCAAATAATTCTGTTCATCTATACCTACAAATCATCATGTACAAATCAAGTCTGTAGCAGTCTACCCAGTGATTTAATTCAGCCAAAATGACCTGGCTAACATGAGAAAATTGGATCATTTTGCATTGAGACACCATTGTAATTTTTTGAGAGCACTGAAAGAGAGAAGGTCCTAAGAATACACACAAAGCCTAAAAAAGCTAATGCTGTTTCCAAAAAGCAAGCACTTTATTTTCATCTTGCCGCCAAGGCAAGACTCATTATCTAATTTTGTGCATCTGTCTTAAAGTTAGTTGTATATATGGACCATTACCTTAAAAGAACAATTTTTGGTAGCTGTTTAGAACAACCTCATTTAAATTCATTAAAATTAAAATGCTTGAAATCATTGAAAAATGCAAAGAAGAAAAAAATTAAATATCTTTAGAAGACTTTAGCGCACATTGCTCTGGGTTCTTGCTCAGAGCACAAAGTTCCTGAAGAACATCTGATCTTATTTTGTGAAGGTCACAGATATCTATGTAAAATATTGATTATGCATCTTTTATGTTCTGTTCATATTTATTGATGGTATATTGAATTTTAGTAATTTCACATGGACTTTCCTGTGGTGTTTTTTATTATTTTTTAGACTTGTAGCTTTGAGAGCCAGAAGAAACCTAAACACCACGCAGCCCAATTCTTCTCTTTTTATGAAATTCTAAAAAAGTCAAGTAAGTGGTCCAAGATTAAGCAATTTTAAGAAAATATCAGGGCACAGTGGGTCATATCTGTAATCTCAGCACTTGGAAGCTGAAGCAGGAGAATCAGAAGTTCAAGGCCAGTTTGGGATACGTAGAGAGACGCTGTCAAAAAAAAAAAAACAAGAAAAGAAAAAAGATAGTAAAAGTGACAAGCAGGTTTCCTAAATCTACTAAAAATGAAAATGACATTATAAAATTAACATTTACCAAAGAATGCCAGGAGCTCTAAGTACTACTCAACTCAATTTAATTGAACTGAAGAAATTGGAGAGAAAATGTAAGATTATTTATATAAACTATATGACTACTGTAATTCTACCAAAAATCCATGACTAAACATTCCAGTCTTAATTAGACTAGAGACTTATTTTACATTTCAACACTGTTTGGTTATGCACACATACATCAGTAGCTTTGTTAGCTGGAAGAAACCTCTATAACTAATATTCAAGTCTAACTAACTGACAGTAATGAAAATCTTACTATGCCTGCATCCCTCAGATGCAGCAGTCACTTTTTTCTTAGTGATTTAATCGCTTCCTCCATTTAATTACTTTGAGGATTAACTGTGGGCAAATGTATTCCAATAATAGGCCAATCTACAAAGAACAGGAAGCTTCCCCATGGTCCCAAGGGAAATTTAGCACTTCCGACTGTAACTCTGCATTACAACTCTCATGTTTCTTTTAGCCCTTAGTCCATGTGTGTCACCTTGCCTGTTTGGATGTAAAAAAATGTCACGGGTTACACTGTTTACATGCTAGCATTTGTACACAATTTCTGGAAGGAGTAAAGATGACTCTTCTTAATCCAGGCCATACAGGAAGCTATTTCTTTCCAAATCAAGTCATTAATGCTTAAACAAGCAAACACTGCAGCCAAGACAAAAATCAATTTGCAAAAAGGAAAGGCTTTTTTCCAAACACTCCAGCAGTCACTGGGAAAAGATGCTTTTACAAATCAAATGCTTGAGAGTATTACAGTATTAGGTTAGGTTGATCCTATTTTTTCTAGTTGGATTTATTTTGTTTGAGTCAAGGTGATTAATAGTACGAATACAATCAACAGTGTTTTCACTACCAGAAGAAATACTTTTTCTACTTAAATAACAAGCATAGAAATCTGTCCAGTGACCTTCATTTGACCTTTTGGCCACATGTGCCTGGATATCTTCCAATGACTGACAGCAGTTTCCAAACTTTGCTGCACATTAGAACCACCTGGGGAGTCTTTTAAAATCCCACTGTTCAAGGTGCACCCATTCAAATTAAATCAGAATATCTGAAGGGTGGGAGGCAAGCATGAGTATATTTTAGTAATTACCAGATAACTGCAATGTGCAACAAAGGCAGGGAACTTCTCTTCAGTGACTTTCTTGACTTTTTCTTTTGGATAATAAACTCTTAGACTAGAGGACTAACAGGGAATTTCTTTCTCTACTCTGGCTTCAGAGTTGTAAAAATCAAGAAATATTAACAATGGATGTATTAATTGGGGTATATTTTATTAAAATAGAGGAAGATAGTTAGATCAAAAGTCTGAAATGGTTTATATCATTTGATCTACCTGTTTTAATTTATAAATATATTTTAAAGAGATAATCAAATATACAAAGACAGTCCAGCACAGGTGGCTCACACCTGTAATCCTAGCTACTTGGGTGACTGAGATTGGGAAAACTGTAGTTTGAGGACAACCCCAGCAAAAACGTTTACAGACCTCATCTCAAAAAAAATAGCTGGGCATAATGGCATGTGCCTGTCACCCCAAGCTATGTGGAAGACAGATCAGGAGAATAGTGTACTAGGCCAGCCAGAACAAAAAGTTTATGAGAACCCATCTCAATGGAGAAAAGCTGGGCATGGTGGCACATGCCTGTTATCCTAGTGACAACAAGGAACCCTAAAGCAGGAGGATTGTGGTCCAGTCTGGCATGGGCAAAAAACAAGACCCTCAAAAATAATTAGAGCAAAATGGCTGGAGGTATGGCTTAGTCAGGAAAGCACTTGACTAGCAAGCACAAAGTCCCGACTTCAAACCCCAGTACTACCAAAAATAAATAAAAAACAGATGCAAATAAGCAGTGTTAATTAAATTTTAAAGTAACTGAACAAATTACCCTATCAAAATGTCATGATTTAAGTGTAGAAAGTTCTTTCATTATAATAGTAACTAAAAAATATAATACATATGTGTGTACACCATACATATGGCTATGTAGAGGATATATGTCATCTATATATTACAGTATTATACATGAAAGTATATACACAAACAAATATACCTAAATACGTAAATGAAAAGGCAAGATCTGGAAAATCACACTTTAAATTATAAACTGTGTTTACTCTAAACAGAGCAGTAGGGCTGTGCAAACTGAAAGTAAACTTTCTCTTTGCATTTTATGTACTTCTTGTTTGCATTTCTCAATGTCACCATGTATATTATTAAAATTAAAAACAAGCAGAATTAAAACAAATCAGGAAAGCAAACATTCATATATACAGAAATAAAAGGCTCACCAAAATGTAAATGGGTCTTTGATTTTTTGGACCATAAATTTATTATTTTTTGTTTACCTTTATCTGTTTTAACCACACTCTTACTAAGTATCTATCATTTTATAATGAGAGAAGTAAAAAGTGTTGACCTTAAAAATGGATTATTGGTTGAACACATCTTCAGATTTGAAAGGATTAATTCATTTTGCAAAGGGTCTTCTGTCCCTCCAGCCAGACCAGGAACAATATTTGTTTTTTAGTCAGTTTTTTTCCAGTAAGGAGTTTAAAAGCACTCTACAAAACATGATCAGTGGAGGGGGTTAGATTGATTTAATCACAATATATTTACTGATAAAATAACAAGACAAAATCCCCACTGAATAATGAATAAACACTTAAACAATGAAGGGCAGAAATGTAAAACAGGTCATGTTAAAGAGAGGGCCCTAGAGAGAGGGGGAGGGTAAATGAAGAGGGTAAAGAAGGGTGAATATGGTTGATGCACTTTCTATGCATGTATGAATAGGAAACATTGAAACCTGTTGAAGTTATTTTAAGAAGGGTAATGGGGTAGGGGGAGATTAATGTAGAGGATGAACCAAATCACAGTATAATGTAGGTATATAGGAGATGTCACAATGAACCCCCTACGTAACTATCACATACTAATAAAAACATTTCAAAATAAAACAAAATTTAAAAAAAGAAAACATGATTCAAATCTTGCTAATTCCATTACCTTGCCTTTTACTTATTTCAAAGGTGTCTCTACCAGAGCAGTTAACCTATATTCTTTACAGACTTAAAAAGGAAAGAAAGTTCAAAACGGATGTCTGACCATTTCAGACAGTCTAAGTATTCCTACAGGTGAAGTTTAAAGATCCTTCACAGGGAAAAAAAAAAAAATCATCACTTAGATAAGCACCTGCCAAAAAAGTGAAGTGTAAATTTTGGCACAATTGTATAACAAGGAAACCAAATGGGAAGCAATTGTTATATGATTTAAGAGGAAGAAATGGAGATACAGCAACAAATAAGAATGGGAACTTGGAGATGATGGGCATAAAAAGTCTAGAAACTTTAAGACAAATGAAAGATGCCAGTGGAAGTTTATTGGCATAGCTCCTATCAGGGATACTTGATTTTGAGGACTTTCAGTAGGGTACAGTTTAAGAAAGTGAAGTCCTGCACATGCTGTGAATTTACTTAAAATTCACAGCACATGCTGTGAATTTACTTATTTAGTTCTTATTTTCTTAAAATAAGAACTAAATAAATTAGCCAACAAGTCAAACCCACCAGTCTATAGCAGAGGTTTATAAATCTTTGTAATTCACTAAGGCTAAAGATTTAGCTTGAGAAGAAAAATGTAAACAAATATTGTCATTGTAAGAAGAATATTATATTTAAAAGGCCAGTGAACTTTTCAGGGGTTAAACAGGTACATTCTAACATAAGCCATTCCATTTTTACTCAACTGAAAATTCAAAGAAAGTTGATGACTTAACCCTACTTCCCCAGGTAATCTTTATTTTCTAATACAAAATAACTAAATTGAAAGGGCATACTCTGTTGATATAATGACTTCACAAATAAACAACCCAGAAAGTTTTAGTGACTTAACATGGTAGAAATCATTTCCTCATTCATGAAGTAGATCAATGCAGGTATTAGTAGAGTGCCCTTCCAGGGTGTTTCAAGGTCCCAGGCTCCTCGCATCTCATGACCACATCATCTTCTGGGACCTGGAAATCTTTTGCTTCTAGCCAATAGATAGAAAATTAGAAAGTGAAGACTGTTCACTGTTGGAAAGAGGAAGCACCACTTCTGCTCACATTCTGTAATGAAGTGCATGTTTGTGCCCCCATTGCCTCACCTACTCACAACCACATCTGCCAAATTCATATGCTGAAATCCAAATTCCTAATATGAAGGTATTAGAAGACAGGGCCTTGGAGAGGTAATTAAGTCATGATGGTGGCACTCTCATGAATGGGATTAGTGCCCTTATAAAACAGACCCCAGAGGGATCTCGCATCTGTTTCTCTATATGAGGAGATGGCCATTTATGAAGAAGTAAATGAAACTTTACCAGACAAAGAATCTGCCAGTGCCTTAACAGCCACCGAGATTATAAGCAATAAATTTGTGTTGTTCATAAACCAATCTATAATCTGTTATAGTAGTCCTAACAGACTAAGACACATTTCATTAGCAAGAACAAGACATGAGGCTCCATCTAGGTATAGCTCCAGGCTGGGAAGGCATATCATAACAATAATGCTGTATTAAAGAAGGGAAGATAAATATTTGAGGAACAATGAGCTATCATTGATATAAACGTCATTTGAAATATCAGTGGTAGCCTATCATATGGTCTCTTCTAAATGAATGATATAACCTAAATGTAATTATAATTGTACTTGTATATTCTGTACATAGAAAAAATGTGGGTATTTTCAGGTCCCAGTTGGAATGTCAGGACAATAATATTTTCTCAGATTTTTATAAAATTCCTCCCCTACCCAGAGTTCTAACACAGCAATGAAGGTGTTCAACCAATGTTGCTTCTGGGCAAGCTGTCTGGATTTCCACCTTTATCCTTATCTTAGGAACATGGAACACTCATTCTTCTTCTCCTGTAAATCCTAAATAAATGGCTAGAATATTTTCACTTTGTAAAGCAAGAAAATGGCTTCTAAGTTAAAAAAAAAGTCTAAATAGTTTTTTATTAGTGCATATTATTTACACAAAAGCATTTCACATGCATATTATGTGCTTTGATCCAATTCACCCCCTGTATTTCTCTTTTTGAACCAATTTTAATGGGTTTTACTATTCTATTTTCAAACATGTGCATAAATTAGGCAAATATTAACTTTAATTTAGATTTTCCTTATTGTCCATTTATAGCTAATTCCCCTTCCTTTCATCTTTTCATTCATTTATTTAGTTAGTGAGCTAGTTTAGTTTTGTTTTTGTTTTTGAGACAGGTTATATAATCCAGGCTATCCGGGAACTTGCTGTGTAGCCCAGGCTAACCTTCATCTCACTATCCTCCTACCTCTGTTTCCCAAGAACTGGGATTATAAACATC
This sequence comes from Castor canadensis, assembly GCF_047511655.1. Classification (NCBI taxonomy): domain Eukaryota; kingdom Metazoa; phylum Chordata; class Mammalia; order Rodentia; family Castoridae; genus Castor; species Castor canadensis. The sequence goes on along the minus strand of NC_133393.1, from coordinate 128,297,246 downwards.
CACCACCATGCCAGACTCATCTCTATTTTTAAATGAAATAAACATTGACTCCTTTTAGTGTTTTGGTACTCCTATTATTGTGTGTGGAATACTTTCTATTCTTTTTTATCTTCTTCATCATATATTCATATGTCACCTAGGGTAGTTGCTATGCTTAACAAGTTTTCTCTCAACCAGTAATATGTGGCTAACAGACAAGCCATTTACATGGTTTCCAAAGTTCTTCAGTCAAAACTAAATACTGCTTTACAGAATCGCTGTCTGAGTAATAGTCACTCACATTCCCTGTATTTTAATGAAGATGGCATGAGCACTTAAAATTCTCCTCCATTCTAAGAATGTCATCAGTCATTCCATACCTGTAAAAATAGGCCTTATAACATCTTGCCTCTCCAAGTACAGCTGGTAAATCAGTTAGACACAGCCTGTCACAAATCCCCAATGAGCATGATCACAACCAGGGGCCACTGCTGTGCAAGAGTAGAAATGGGTCTGGTCAGACCCATTACTGCTACTGGAAAAGCACATGCCCTCCTGAGGGTGAGTCACACATTAAGACCAGTCTATTTTTACATCTTTGCTTTTATAGCCCAGATGATTCTGGCATAACTCTATTATAATAATTTGAACACTATTGTCCAAGTCCATTACCGTATACTGTTGTTGAGATAGAAGTCCTTTGGTGGTATGGAAAATATCTAAAAATATTGTCTTTGAATGATGACCAAAAACTATTTAAAATAGTTTTCTATTTCTGTAAGACAGATAACAACTACTGTCTATTATGAGACCCTATTTCCTATGAGTGTCTAAGAAAATACAATGCCTAGATGTTTCTTTGATTTGCATTTGGCTAATATTGTTTTGCCAGAACTGTGTTTTTCATTTAGGTCTGAGAGAGAGAGGGAGTATGGAAAGAGAAAGAGAGAGAGCGAGAGAGAGAGAGAGTGTGTCCGTGATCTGTGAACATATTATTAAGTGGGAGAGAGAGAGAGAGTGTGTGTGTGTCTGTGATCTGTGAACATATTATTAAGTGGCACAGTGATCTGATACTTCTTTATTAAATTTAGTATAGAAATCAGTAAGGGGTTTGTTATCTCTATTACTAGAGTCCATGTTGTGGTAATCATTTCCTAAAATATTCTTAAAAATTCACTTTTTTAAACAAATACATAATAATCACCTTTGACATGACTGTGTTAGGAACAAGGTAGCAATGATGAAGTCTGGAGAGTTTTTATGAAAGGAAAAGTAAGAACTCCATTATTTTATTCATTTTATTTATTTATTTTGGGGGTGTTGAATTGAACCCTGGGCCTTATGCATGCTAGGCAAGTGCCCTACTACGGGGTTATACTCCCCTCATCCCTAAAACTCCATTATTTTAGCAACCCAAATTTTAGAGTTAACTGCTAATATGCAATGAAAATGCAAATTAGCATTTACAAAGAATATTCTCCAAGTCCAAGTCTATTCTGTTCTCTATTGCCACCTTCTCACCAACCACCAGTCTTTGTCTGCATGGTTGCTCTCTTTGGGGTTGAAATTATCTCAAACTCTTGACCTCTTACTCCTACCAGACAACCTTCCTTATTTAAGTTTCAAATCATATGTAACTTTGTCTATGTAATCTTGTTCAAGCTGTTATAGTCATCCCCTCTTTTCTGTGATTTTCCCACTTCAGAATGTATCTTGTGGAGTTTTAGTCAGGCTAAGTTATTTTAGTGTAAAAATACCATCATCTTTTCAGACCTATTTATATAGACTGCAATGAGACTGCCACAGAAGTCTCTATTCCTATCAGCATTAGAATAATATCGGCTTGTAATAACACTAATAAAAATATAAAATCAGTTCAATTCTCATGCATTTCAAACCATGGCTTTATAGATTAATTTGCTAGTTAGAAAATTTCCAGGGGTTGCTGTTTATTGCTGATAAATGTAGCTTGCTTATTTAAGCTCTTTACCTTGCTCTACCCTGCTGAGATCTTCTGAAGCAAGAAGCTTTAGAATGACCTAGGCAGGTAATGTGCTGAAAGCATTTGACAACCTCTTATTGGAGGCACCATGATCAGATAATAAAGCAACCAGTGTAACTCAAGGTCAAATGATCTTTAATCTAAAAACAATCTCTAAATGACATAAGAAGGGCTTTAACCTTAGCATCCACTGCATTTGAGGCCCTATTTCATCCTTCTGCAGAGTAAAGTCAATAATATGAGAATCATAAACTGAGAAGGATTGCAAATCCTCTTATGCTACCTGCTGGAAATCAAGTGAGTGGGAGAAAGCATTGTTTCAAAATGCCACAAATGCAAAGAAATGAGAAAATAGTTCAGAAGGTAATTGTTTTATGCAAGCAGTAGCCAAATACTGTTATTTGATGGGAAATGTGTTCTCTGCTTGTTTCTCAACTCCTTCATTTAACATTCTAGGAAAACATTCTAATGGAAAAGACCAAAGATATGTAAAAATTCAATAAGGTTTATTAATCATATTTTGTGATTGGATAATTTGAACATTGTTGTTCAAAGAGACACTTTCTAGTGCCACCCTATACCTTTAATTACTCAGAATCAAAAAGAGAAATTAAACAACTCACATTTCTGTGTTGAGTTTTAGACCTCAAAACAATTTATACTTATGCTAAAAGAGGGATAAGAACATGGAATTCTAACTTCAATTTACTAGTGACAAGATCTGAACAATAATACTTCTTAGACTTTAATGTGCATACCAGTCACCTGGGGACCTTGTTAGAATGCAGATTCCTACTCACCAGATTTGAGGCAGTTCTTGGCCTGCAGCCTGGCATTTCTAACAAGCAATCAGGCATGCCAGTTCTGGTTCAAGACTCACCCTTTCAATGTTAAGATTATAGAATTGGGTGCTATACCTACAGGGCTTTTCAAGGGGGAGGGGAGAATGAAGATAAAGGAAGTATGAAACTAGATTTTCTACATTTATTTCTACTTTCTTCATTTTTTTTTCCAGTTGGGACCAGGGTCTGAACTCATTCTTCATAGCATATGAAATGTATGCATAGCTATACATTTTTTAAGGCAACAGAGAGTATGTGGTTTACTCTTTTAAAAAGATAAAACAAGATACAAATGCAAAATGATTGCTATTATGATTTGTACTAAGTTGTACATCAACATATAATGCACCATTTATTAATTCATGGACTACTAATCTTCCTGCTGTCATTGGTCAACAAGTAAACTGCTCTGAGGTTGTTGATGGAATACAAATTTAAATATAACCAATCAAAATATTCAGTTAGGTTCCATTGCATAGGTTATAAATAATGGAGTAAAAACATTGTTTTAAATTGGAAATAGACTCAAAGTAACATTTTTCTTTGTTGAGCTCAGAAATTAGCATATTTACTTAAAATGCTGAATCAAACCTTGGACGGGTCATTTACTTCACTGAGTTCAAACAATGTTAAAGCTTTTAATAAAACTATGGGGGAAATTCCACTACCATACAATGAAATTCCATTACATATGACTTGTTTTTGGCTCTCCAATTGATAATAAAATATATCAAATGGCATTTCCCTTTTATTTTTTCCTGAGGCTTCATTATTGTATTGCTATTTATGTTTTTTTAAGAAGAGTGCTATCACTTAAAATATTTTTAATTTTGTTCTTCATAAAATACTAAAATGTGTGAATTCTATTATTATAATTATATCATAGTACATTAAAATTATGTAATAGCAATTATCCTGCTGAACAATTTCTACAATTACTCTGCATTTATGGTATTAAAAATGCCAAGGAATAAGTTAGTGGCAGAAAAGCTTCATCATCCCCAAATCCTGTACATAGTTTACATGTAGTAAATACTTCTGTGTGAACTGTAAACTCATCCTTCAATGGTTGATGGAGGACCACTGCCATTGGTCTGGAAGACTATCAATTTAAAAAGAAGAAATAACATAAAGTACAGAAAAAAAATCAGGCTCAATATTGTTATGGATGTACACTGTTTAATAGGTAAGAAACACAGAGAGATGTATTACACAACTTACTCAAGAAATGACTTTTTGCTGCCACTGCTAGGAGAGCTATCAGAACACATCCTTCACTTAGCAGCCCTTTTAAGGATCATATATACCAGTAACATCCTTCCCAGTAAGGCCTATATTCAATTATTGATGGAGACAAATGTAGAAAGGCCTAGGCCTTTCAAACCAGTGCAGGACAAACTGAAGCTTGCATATTCCCTTTGCCTAATTATTATTTTATTCCCCTAGCTTTCATAGCTGTTAATCCTAAGAGACTTCCCTAATAATTCTGCACACCAACTTCTTCTAGGAGTCTGGTTGCCAGACTCTCCACCTGGCACAATAGTCTTTGTAATCTTCATCTCACACATAAGGAAACAAAAAGTCAAAGATGATAAGGGTGCACCCAAGGTTAGCTACCTTGCCCAAGTCTTGGACTGAGTCCTAATCATTGTACATCCTAGTTCCTTTACCATGGAACTTTCATCTTGATGGATGTCAGACCCTTGAAATTTATTTGATCAGCACTTCAGGAGATACACCCAACTAAAGAAGCTTAAGTTCCCTTAATTATTTTCTAAATCTTTGGTGTGAGTTCTTCTCTGTTTACACCTCTACCCCATGAGGTACAAATGAAGCTGGTAAGTACTGATAACACTGACTGTCCTCAGGCATGTTCACAGTTCTTTCATCAATATCAGATGTTAAAAAAGAAAGAGTCCAAACTCATATCAATGACATCAATCATCCCTGAGGATAATGACATTGGCTGATGGAGAGGGCAGACCCTGAGATAGAAGAAGAGGTTGGGGCAGGGCCAATATATGCATAAGCCAAAGTAGGGCCAAGATTCACAACAAAGGGCAAAAGTAGAGTAAGGACAAGGACAAACCCAGGACAGAAGCAAAGGTGGGGTAAGGCAGAGGCAAAACAAATGAGAGACAGAGGCAAGAGAATGTCAAAACAGAGACCCTCTCTTCCTGATTTCTGCAGTTTCTCTATGAGCTCTTAGCTCTAGCAGATACTGTACGTTGTGAATAAAATCCATTCTTAGTACTGTATGCCATTTTTCGCTTCTCAAGTTCCACTGCTTCAGCCCTTGTGGGTAGAAAAGTCCTTAAAAGCTCTTCAGTGGGCATGTTCTGTGGGTATGAATTGCCTTGAGCATGCTGTGGTGTACTGGGTCAAGCCAAATGCCAGTCACAACTCAAACATATTATGGGTCTCCATTACAAAAATCATCATGAAAGAAAAGGAAATTTGCAAATGTAATCTGTAAGCCTATTTGTTTTAAGTATAACTGTTTTAGCACATATTCTCAATACAACAAGAAAAAATGAGATTTTTTTAAAAATCTTTTGATAAAGAGAAGAATGTGTCGATGTCTTCTACAAGATTTTAAATTGAACAAATGGAAGGAAAGAGAGAGGAGGAAATGCCCAGGTAAAACTCCGAAATCAATGTAGAATGTACCTAGTAATACACAGCATAAAATAATTCAAGAGGTGGTAAGACAGAGAATTTAGGTTCCTAATTCCTTTAATCCCAGTACACCAAGCAGATATATTTGATGCCCACACAAAAAATTCAGTTTCTGTCATAGATATTTTACATCTTGACAGAATAGGATTCACAAAAGGCATTTCTCATGGAACATATCACATTGTGCAAAGAGACTAGCCTTCCATGTCAAGAAGACATATACTTTTGGGAAAAAAAAAAAGAAGAATGGCAGAATGATAAGGAACTCTGTGTAAGATAAAAAGGAAAGAGCATCAAGTTGGTATTACTGCTGGCAGTGTATGCCTGGAGGGGACAGTTGGTAAAACATCCATTTCAGGCAAAAAGAGAGAATGGACAATCATATCCTGACATTGATCACAAACCTGGCACAGATAACAGAAGCAAGATACAGAAGTGATGAAGGATTGTGCTTATCTAGACATCTTTAGGAAGTCATAGTCAGCTAAAAGCAAAGCACTGGTTACATCTTACTGGCAACTCCATCCTCAGGAAGCAGAAAAATTAATGAAGGGAATTACTGCTCAGGACCTAATTTTGGCCAGTAAATAATAGTGGTTGACAAAGTAGAAATGATAGAATCCTTGGGGCGAGAGAAGATCAGGCAGAGCGTCTTGCAGTCTATGATAGCCAAAGCTTTGAACTCTAAACAAACCTACATATTACACTCAGACTAAAAAAGATGCTTTTCTTTTTCAAAGAGAAGATAGACAAGCTCTCTCTGTCAGACCCTAGAGAGGCAAAGACACCGTTCTGAGAGTCTAACCATGAAAGGTGAGGGAGAGAAAGATAAGAAACCACTCTGGTGTTCAAGCAGCTTAAATAAACAGCTTTTCATTTATAAAGAATGAAAGAACCAAAATGTAACCACAACAAATGAAAACTAATAGTAAGGAAATAATGTACAGCTTGTGAAAATTGATAAGGAAGAAAAAAAATGGGTCACTAAAGGTATACAAGGAGCAATAGAAAAATTTAGGCACAATACTATGAAGTTGGCAGAAGACAGAAAGGAAGCAAAAGTTTCATGTCTTTTCTCTATTGCAGCAGACAACTGTTTCATAGTCTGTTCTACTTTCCTACCACTTCTTATGAGTTGGTGATGATCACAGTCCCCACTGTGCCTTGGCCACGACCAGGAAAGTATGACCAAACAAAAACAGACAGTCAACATGAGATTCAGGACAAGGATGCTGAGAAGGAAAGAGATACACTTTTGGATTTCAGTAAAATTCAGTAACTATCTTCCCTACCATGAGGAAAGCCCACCCATATAAAGAATCAGCTCAAATGTGGCAAGAAAATTGGGGTCCTGCTAACATTCTCTGAACCTCTGAATCCAGCTGTGATTGAAACAAGACTTACTTCTGAATCTCTCAGCTATGCAAGCCAAGCTATTCCTTTATTAAGAATTTAAATTGGATTTCTTTCATTTTTAATCAAGGGAGTTGATTAATGCATTGATTAAGAAGGTTAATTGTCAGATTAGAAAAAAGAAAAAAATTAGAAGAAATTAAAGTCCAAACTAGGTAAGAGGGTTGAAAAAACTGTACATTTTAAAAGACTATGAAGACCAAAGAAGGTTCCATTCCATAAGACCAAAAGAAGGTTCAGATGACATCAGCAAACCATAAATAGTCATCTTTGAAGAACTATGGAGAACAGAAGTCTTGCTGGCAGATGGGAAAAGGGCAAATAAATGTTTCCATTTTCAAAAAGGTGAAAGCAGTTCAATTCTTTAAACTGTATGCCAAAGGAAGTGGATAGATCCCTAGCAAAACTTTAGAGTTATAAAAGGTTAGTAAACAGTTAGGAAGCAAAGAAATTGGTCACTAGGGACCAAGACAGGTTCATAAAGTTCAAATCATACCAGGATTAAATCATTCCCTTTTTTATCTACATTTAACAGAGAAGCTGAGAAGAATATTCATAATTTCAGATACTGTTCAAGGCATTGTTCTGATATAGTAGAGTGTTATGTGTGATAGTTTTAGTCATAATTGATTTGCCTTATTAATTATAGTAATATTTACTGTGCATTACTAATCCAATATGTTTGAGTATATACACACAACTACATGCATACATGTGCATGTGCATACACAAACATATACTTAATATGTACCAACATATACATATACACGCAAACATATATATACATTTATAAATTCATATAAACACATAACACATGTATAGCACACACTTCAATATATAATACATACAGACACACACATAAACAAATTACACATGCACATGTAATGCCTAAACACCTGCACCCACATCACACATACACATACATGCATACCTGCCAGGAATACTGTGAACAATAATCTAATCCCCATCATATAGAGGGGAAAATTAGGGCAAGTCAATTTGTTCCAAGTCATGCTACTAAAAATAAAATAAAGATTTTAACCTAGGGTTTTCTGATTCTTTAACTAATATTCCTTGTCAACAATGGGTATCTGTAAAGAAGGATGGCAAGTAGAAGAGATATTTTAAGTAGCTTTGGACTCTTCAACTTTTAAAAAATTGAATGGCAAAAGAGAAAGCATTGTAATCAAGTCTGAAAATAATTGAAAAATAAATAATATGTTGTTGAAAGAATTATACTTTAAGTTGAATATAATAAGAAGAAAGATAATAGAGATAAAAGGAGTTCCCAGACACAGGTCACAGGACACAAATACTGTAAGGAAAATTTTTACTGGATCATGAGTTCAAGGAATTAGCAATGAGAAGTCAATGCTTTTCCTCAGCTGTGCTAACAGCAACACATGAAGTTCAACAGCGGGGAGAGAATTATCAGATTTAGCCCTATGTAGACTAAATTAATACACTGCTAGAAAGGACTGACCACAATGATGAAGAATCAAACCTTGTCATAGCACACATTAGAGAAAGATGAACATTATGTTTGATGAGAGAAGTAAAGACTTACACAGTGGGTGGATGAGAATTCATTACATATTCCTTCCATGGTCCAGAGAACTTCAAAAGGCAAAATAAGAATTAATGGAAAAAAGTTACTGTGAGTCAGAATTCAATGCAATATAAATACGAGGTTCCTGTTAAGACAAAGATTAAATTTAGTGATTAAAGAGTGATTAAATATTTCAATAAGATGATGTGTTCCTTAACATAAAAGAAGCCAGAGTCACCCTGGTCCCAAAACCAATCAATGGATATAAATGTAGGTAAAGTGGGAGTTTATTACCCTCAGTTCCCTCAACAAAGTCATTAAACAATCCCTGGGGAAAGAAGTAGTTCTATTTTCCTTGCACTTCACAAAAAGTCCAAGGTTTTCTAGAAAGGAAAGAATTCACATGCTAGCTAGTAAATTTGGTCCCAGGATTTGAAATTGAGGAAGTTGTAAGTGAAGATGGAGATGACTTGAATCTTAAAGGGGTAATTCATCAGGAGCACAGAAGAGAGCTGTTTATTGCTATAGAAGTTAGTGTTTGTGGACAAAGGCTAATTGAGGCACAAGTTATAACTAAGTCAGAAAGTTCCTGAGACTGCAGAATAATTTAGGATAATCTCTGTATTTCAGTTTATTGAATATTGTATTTAAATAGTAATTCGTGAGTATATGTGTATATGTGACCTTGGCATCTAAATATTACCTGTGAAGGTTATTAGGGATAGCTAAGTGCCAAGCATTAGAGGAAACTTCCTTCTTTAATCACTATCAACTTTGTTTTTTCTAGTTACAAACAAATGGAAATTGTATGACTAAAGGAAGAGACGCCAATTCTCTTCCTTTCACGCACATTTTATTTCCTTATTAATCATTACCCAACCATGCCTAATATTACCTACATTGCTTTAAGACCTATGCCTGCAATTGGAAAACCTTAAGTGTACCAAAACTTCTGAGTCCCAGACTAGTATTTCTTGATTACCGGAGCAAAAGAACACGGGAATGGGGTTTGCATTTGGATTCCTATTGCTTCTGTACCACAAAGTTGGGAGACAGGGGTGTAAAACAATACAAGTTATTATTGTATTGTTCTAGAGACAAGAAGTGCAAAATTGTTGACACTGGGGTTGAAAGCAATGTGTCAGAAGAACTGCATTCCTTCCAGGAGCTCCAGAGGAGAACCTGTTTGCCTTTTCCATCTTCTAGGGGCTGCCTCCCTCTAGGGGCTCATGACTTCCTTGAAGCCATCTCATCACTTGGACTTCTGCTTTAATTGTAATGTTTTTCTCTCACTCCCTTGCCTCCCTCTTTTCCTTGTGTAGATCCTTCTGATAACAGTGCATTCACCAGAATAACATCTCCATTTCAAGATCTTTCATTTAATCCCATCTATAAAGTCTTTTTGCCATGTAACATATCCACAGGGTCCAACAAAGAGGATGTAGACATCTATGAAGATTGGGGAGGCATCAATCTTCCTTCCACTGCAGCCAATGGCTAAACCAGCAGGAATTTTGAAAGTGTCATGGCTGAAAGAACTGATGTAGTCTAATGGTTTCTCCTCCTCTTCCCTCTCCTCCACCTGTTTTCTTCTTCCTTTTCTAACTCTATCAAAGCTAAGAGGACAGGAGAGCTTAAGATTTTGATTGAAATAACAACAAACGTTCATCCATTAGATCTGAAGAGCAGAAAGCTTCATAGACATAGATCTAGATGAAGGAGAAGGGTACAGCAAACCATGATGATTGCTTTTAAAATGCCCCCCACCCCCAAAACATGGATGCACAAGCATCCTACAGGAAGAGAATGATCTTTTGTCTTACCTGGTCTTGGAAACAGTTTCAATTTTAATATTTTCTATCCCCACAAGAAATCAAAACCATTATTTGACAAGTCATCAAATGAGTCATCATAGGAGAATTCCCCAGAATATCCCCATGTTGGTGTTCAAGAAGTTAATTGTAGAAATACAGAGGAAGTAGCCTTACTTGAAGTTTAACTTGGTGAAATAGGTCACAAAGGTTATATTAAGACAAACTTTATATTTAGTACAGTTTTCAACAAATCCTGCATTTTTGACATGGTGCTCATTGTTTCTTCCAACACCAGGAAGTAGCCCAGCCAAGATCTTCTTACTTCGTGATGATAGCAAAACACTAGCCAACAGTGCCTCTTCCTTCCTATGGTCCAAATTGCTTATTAGGCACTGGAGATATGATAGCCCATGCTCAGACTAGCCAAAGTTTGAAAGTTGGTGGACATTTGGACTGGCAACTATAAGAACTATAAAACAAGGCGTGTAATGTTTTTACTTTGCTCCCCAAGCAGTAAAGGCCAATCATTAGCTCCTTGTCTGGAGATAAACCAGGCAATCAGTACCACTACCCACAGGAAAATGAATGTTCAAAGTAGATACCTCGGAACACCTTCTTTACAAATGAAATACAGTATTCATTCTTAATACTATGCCATCTACAAATAAAATATTGTATTTATATTATAGCTATCTTATTCTGATGAAACTAATATATTCATATTTTGGTAATAAAAGTTGAAGCTGTTAACTTTCAATTGTAGTTTCAATCTTAATCTTAAAATGGGGAAGTCACCCCATGTGTACCAAGAGAAATGAGTAAGTCTGTTAGAGACTCATCAAGGTGCCACATGAAATCAATCATGAAGCAATTACTGCTCAGACCTCATATAATACTTTTATAATCTTTGCCGTTTGCAAGTCTTTCTCATGGAGGTATGTATAAAATTAAAGGATGCTAATGTAGTTTTTTTCCCCCAACAGACCTAGAGCTTCTCAACTGAGTCTATTTTTACCTAAGAATACTTTTGGAAATATAAGAGGAGGGATGTGATGTAAAATCGGAATTGAACCTGTGCAACCTCCACTCCTAATTTGGCCTAATTGATTCATCCTATAGCAGTGCTATAAATGAACTTACCTAGAATGGAGTCAATGAGTAATGCTTAGCTCATGACTTCTAAGGGAAGAAGTGGACTTAGGATATGCTGTGTATGTACACACTCCCTCCACTTTTGCCCTGATTGAGCTGCGATTGGGGTCGTTTTCATCTATTATTCATTTAGCAAACACTTATCAAGTGACTACTCTGCAAAGGACTGAAAGACTCAGGAAATTCAAGAACTTTAATTATTTTTAGCACTTGAAGGATAAAACATTACTCTTTTAGTCCCTATCATCCCTATTCATAAACAAAAAAAAATTTACCACTGTACACTAAGTTTTCTTTTTGTCTTTTTTAGGACTGAGGATTAAACTCAGAGCCTTCTACATGCTAGGCAAACACTCTACCACTTGAGTCATACCCCAGTTCTTTAGCTCTTTTTAGTTTGTTTTTCAGGTAGTGCCTCACATTGACTTTGCCTGGGCCAGGCTCAAACTGTGATTCTCCTTTCTTCACTTTCTAAGAGCTGGTATTATAGGCATGTGCTATCACATCAGCTTTGGACGTTGAATTTTAAAATTAAAAAAGAGATACAGAGGGTCTGGTGAAGTGGATCAAGTGGTAGAGCACCTGCCGAGCAAGCTGTAAGTTTCTGGTTTCAAACCCCAGTACCACCAAAAAATAAATAAAAATAAAAAGAGGTATGTAACCACATACTACACTGCCTGCTATGTCTACTACTTTCTGGTAAATGACTTACCTTTTAAGCTTAGTTCCCCAGTCTATAAAATGGGAGAAGTAGTATTTCTTAAGATACTCTTAGAACTAAATAAGGTTATTCCTCTCTCTACTGAGTAAAGTAAGTTCTTGTGTATAGTGAGTAGGTATCAGGATGGACTCTAGCAAGCTTGTTTGACTTCAAATCTCTCCTTTGCTGCTCACCAGCATGACCTTAAACATATAGCTCTTCTTAATTTTGATACCCTTGCCTGTGGAAAAAGAAAGAATGCTTATTTAATATAGTTTTAATGAGAGGTTAGTGTACACACACACACACACACACACACACACACTAAAGAGTGCCCAGAATACCAAAAGCTATTATCATACTGTTGTCAGTGTCCAAAATCCTACTAAAAGTAGCTGAAGCACAAAAGGGAATTTCAACTAGAAAATTTAAGAAGTAATTGTGCCTCTAGGCACAACTGGGTTCCAGGAACTCAAACAAGTCAAGTTTCTATCTTAGCATCTTTTGGTTCTGTTGATTTCTTCCTGGATTCATTCTCAGGCTGCTTTTCTTGCCCTTATGGAAAGAGTGCTTTCCCAAAATACTCTAAAGGAAAGCCCAAAGAAAGATTCTGATTGGTTTTGTTTAGATTACATGCCCATTCCTAAACTAATCACTATGGGCAGAGAAAAGAATGGGGTGAACTGATTGACTCAACATGCCTACTCTTTGTCCTCTGAGCAGAGGCTAAGCTTGTCCCACCAAATTAATAAGTGGACTCCTCATGGGAAGAAGGATTCCAAACCAAAAGAGTGCTGAGCAAAAACAACAAATACCCTCTACAAGGAGTGGCAAATGTTAGGCATTATTTTCATTAATGATAATTTTGTTGATATTTTAGATAAATAGTGTAGTAGTCTGGATTCCCCAAAGAAGCAGAACCAAATGAATCTATATATCAATAGAAAAAGAAGGAATTAGCTTAGGTGATTGTGAAGGATGACAAGTCCTACAATCTATAGGGTGATCTGGCAGGCTGCAGACCCAGGAGAGCCAATTATACAGTTCTAGTCTGAAGGCTGACAGATTCCAGAGCCAGACAAAGCCAATGTTTCAGTCTGAATCCAAAGGAAGGAAAAAGTCCATGTCCCAGTTCAAAGGTAGTCAGGCAGGAGGAATCCTCTCACCTGAGAGGTCAGTCTTATTGTTCTAATCAGTGTCCAGTGATTAGGTAAATCCCACCCACATAATAATCACATTAACAATCATTATAAGTCACCCACAGACACAGAGAAGGCAGTCTTATTTACTCAATTTGCCAACTGACATGTTAATCTTAATACAAAAAAAGAAATCTAAAAATCACCTAGAATAATGTTTGACCAAATTATCTGGAAACTCCATAGCCCAGTCAAGTTGACATGTAAAATTATCACAACAAACAGAAAGTGATAAGATTTTGGCATAAAAAAAGGAAATATTGAATATTTTCTTTAACACTCAGTAGGAGTAGTACATGCTAGCAGAATTTTTTGACATTTATGGTTTGAAGAAGTCCCCACATGAGTTTAATAAGCCTTTCTTTTTTGAGAGCCAATAAGTAGGCCCATCTGTAATACCAAATGGATGCAGAGACCATCAGAGCTCTCTTCTTCAGCAACTTGATAAGAATTTAAACTATCCAAAAGATCAAAGGAGAACTTAATTTAAGCAAAAGTTATTCTAATAAGAAAAATATAGTACCCAACCCATGCAGTTTGTCAAGGAAGAAATGAAGTGACATCAGTAGGTAGATATGATCGCTATTCACACACACACACACAAATGATCAATGTGCTTCCTTGTCACCACTAAACATAGACACATTTTCAGAAACAAGACAGAAGAGAAAATTGGAATACAATTTTTAAATAACTTCATTGAGATTAAAACAACTGTCAGATCTATGACAACATTTTAGACTTCTGTGAAACTGAAACATAACTGATTCTTTCATGTAAGTCTATATACATGGGTTCAGAGTTCAAGAGTCAGAAGATTATGTTTCACACATAATTTCCTCAACACAGACTTGGTGTGCAAATCACCTACTTAGTGTCTTCCAAAGAAATTCAGAAATTGAGAGGATTTCAGTCATACTTGAGAGATAGTTCTGGATTAGGTTAAGTAGTGATAGATGTCTTCCAAGCTAACATCCAAACAGGGACACATCTTCTTTAATCAGTTGACATGACTTAGACCCAGGTTTCACGGCTATGGCACTGTTGACCTATGGGCTGAATAATTCTTTCTTGTATTATACAGCATTTAGAGCATCTCTAGTCTCCATTCACTAGATGCCCTGACTCCTTGGTTATAACACTAATAAATGTCTCCAGACATCATAAACTTTTCGTGGATCCAAAATCACCCCAAGTTGAGAATCATTTATTTAGACAAATTGTGGTCTTCACTTCTTAAAAAGGTCAGAAAATTCTGCCTGCAAATTTTTTGGTGTGCTTTATTTCTATGCTATTTTCTGACTTATGAGATATTTTGCAATCTTGACTGCAGAAATTTTACAAGTAGACTGTTGTGGAGGAGATCTCAAGGAAAAAAAAATCTGTGCTAAATGCTTAACTTTCTTTCCCTTTTTGACTTACATAGAAACAATGGCAAATTACCACAGAAAATTTTGCCTATTTACCCAAAAGAAAACTCATACATTTATGATCAGATCCAAGCTAAAACATTTTGAGTTTAAAGTTCTTTAAATAAGACTCCAAAGAATTTAAAGTTCTCTCTTCTTCCTGAAAATGTATAAAATGATATTTAAGTTCTTTAGTGCTCCAAAATATGCAATGCATTGATACATAGCTTAAAAAACTATTTCTTAATAAAGCTGAAGCTGCAGGAAAAATAATTTTCAAGTATGTGCCATCCTTTAGGTCTTACTGCTTGACTCTGAAGAAAATACATACATGATGCTACACAATTTACCACTGAATGATTATCAGCCATAGTAGATATCGTGCAATGCCTCTATCTGCAGATTAAGTACTAGTCCTATGAGACTGCTTAGCATAAACAATGAATCTGTTTTTCCACCTGATATCTTAGTTTAGCATTTAAATAGCATTTTTTTCATTACAGAGCAGAGTCGAAGCTTCAATCCACTGTTCAATCCATGGGTTACATTAGTCTATATTTATTGACCTGAAATAATGTCCAAAAGCATACTGTTAAGTCAAAAGTTAAGTTCCTGAGTTATTATGTGTATCTGTGTGTACTAAGAAGAAAATAATGCATGTGTAAGAATGGGCATAGATATGGAAGGATACAAACCAAACTAAATTTAGGAAAGGAGCTAGAAATATGGGAGAGAACCAAACATTTGGTGAAAATTAAAATTTGTTCAAAATGAGTATTCAAAACTTCTTTTTTTGTGTGTTCTACATATATGCAATTCATTTAAAGCCAAGTATTCCTTCTCTTCCATATTTAGAGTAAGGGAATGTGCAACAATCCAAATGGTCAAAAACTGTTGGATTGGTTTAAAATAGTTATAATAGCATTTAAAATATGGTTCTTATGTGTACATTAACAACATATGCATTTAAAAAGAATATTAGAAAAATATCCTGAAAAAAGTCATAAATATCTCTGGATGAATCATGAGTGTACTTTATGCTATTTTGTTTGTCTGCATTTTATTTTTTAATGGATAAGCATTGCTTTTATAACAAGGGGCTAAAAATAAAGAAAAAGGATTTGGAGAGTAGGGAGTGGAATGAAGAAGTTGACTTTCCAGAACACTGAAATGTGTGTCAGAAAATGCTGTGTGAAAAAGCGGGCTTAAATGTGTAAGATCAGTTTTGAAATGTCTCAAAGTTACTAGTCCAGAGTTGGCGGAGGAACTGAGTCATACTTTCACAGGAATCTCTTTGCAAAGGAGGAAGAATGAATTCCTGGAGATAAAAACAGGTTGGTGGAAAATGGCTCCTGGGGATTTGTTCTCTTTCGGCTATGAGCTTTAGTTCAGTTTAAGATTTTTTTGATTATGTATGGATATGGGAATATAGTCTCATGTGATTAGAAAGATAATTTATATGGGATTGGAGCCAAGAATTCACTTTTCATTTGAGTGAACTTCATAAAAACTAACACCACCCTTTCCTTCAGCATGCATAGCCTGACTGCAAATGTACAGCATAGGGTGGGAATATGTATGTTTGTGTGTGTGCACCACCGAGGCCTTATTTGGAAAATAATTGGTGTCCCTGGATATAAACACAGCCTTGAGATGATGTTCTCAGGCTTGGGGTTGCTGCTTTCCCAGCATGTTCATTATCCTGGTGCACAGCCACAGCAGCCATGCCCTTCCTTGCTTTAAGCAACTTCTGCTCCTTTTCTTCCCCTCTCCCCCTTAGGAATGGCAAATGCTACAGAAAACTATGAAAGTTTTAAATTTTGTATTTTTCTTTTGACACATAATTGTCTATATGTGTGTGGTATGGTGTGATAATTTGATGTATGTATATGTGTCTAATGATCAAATTAGGGTAATTAGAATTTCTATATCTTTACACACTTATAATTTGTTTGGAGTCTATAAACTCCTTTCTTCCAGATCTTCATTAAACTATATAATAGGTTGTAAACTATAGCCACCCTACTGTGCTTTAGAGCATTAGAACATATACTTTGTATCTTACTGTATTTTGGCACCAATTATCCATCCTTCTGCTGCCCCTTCCCTATCCTCAACTACCCTCTAGTAATCACTATTCTATTTTCTTTTAGATCAACCTTTTAGCTCCACGTAAGAGTGAGCACATGTGGCATTTGTTTTTCTGTGCCTGGCTTATCTCACTTAACATGTCTTCTAGCTTCATCCATTTTGCTACAAATGACAAAATTTCATTGTTCTTTATGGCTGGATAATATTACAATGTGTATATATGCCAAATTTTATTTATCCATTCATCTTCCAGTAGATACCTGGATTCTATAACTTAGGTATTGGGAATAGTGCTGCAATGAACATGAGCACGTGATATCTCTTTGATAAGCTGACTTTTTTCCTTTGGAGATATATATATATATATATTTATATATACATATATATACACATATAGAGCCAGATGTTGGGTAGTTGGATCATGTGGTATTTTTACTTTTCATTTTTTGAGGACCCGCTCTAGTTTTTTCCATAACAGTTGCACTAACTTACTTTCCCACCAACAGTGTGTTTGTGTTCCTTTTTCTCCACATTCTCACAGCTTTTGTCACTTTTTGCTTTTTTGACAATAGCCATTCTGACTGAGGTAAGATGAGATTTCCTTGTGGTTTTGATGTGTGTTGCCCTTTTGGCTACTGATGTTGAGAATTTTTTCATACAACTTTTGGGTATTTGTATGTCTTATTTTGAGAAATCATTTGCCCATTTTTAAATTGGACTATTTGGGGGGTGCTGAGTTTTTTGAGTTCCTTTTATATTTTGGATACAAATACTTTATTGGATGAATAGTTTTGATAGTTTTAAAATACCCTCTTCCATTCTGCAAGTTGTGTTTTTACTGTTGATTATTTCCACTGCAGGGCAGCAGCTTCTTGGTTTGGTATAATCCCATTTGTCTACTTTTGCTTTTGTTGCCTATGCTTTCAAGGGCTTACCCATAATATCGTTGCCTATGCCAATGTCCTGAAATGTTCTACCATATTTTCTTCTAGTAGTTTCCTGGTTTCATGTGTTACATTTAGGTCTTTGATCCAATTTGAGTTAATTTTTGTATGTGTTGAGAGACACGTCTAGTTTGGCGTTTCTGCATATGGATATCTAGTTTACCCAGCACAATGTACTAGAGTCCATACCTCTCGAATGTAATATTTGGTGCCTTTGTTAAAAACCATTTGTCTATACAGCATGGGTTTGTTTCTGGGTTCTCTATTCTGTTCCATTGGTTATGGGTCTATTTTTGTGATAATACTACTCTGACTTGGTTATACTACAGTCCCATGCTATGTCTTGAGATCAAGTATTAGGATGACAGCATTGTTCTTTTTGCTCAAAATTGAGGATGATGTGATTTTTAAGACTCTATATAAGCCCTCAAACACTTTTAAATAGTTTTAAAATACAACTAAGAAGTTTGGCACCTGGGGATCATGCCTATAATCCTAGCTACTTGAGAGATTGAGAACTTGAGGATTGCCATTCAAGACCAGCCCAGGTAAAAGTTCTTGAGACCCCATCTCAGTGGAAAAAAGGTAGGCTTCCCAGGTGTGGTGGGAAGCATAACAGAAAGATTATGGTCCAGGCTGGCCTAGGAAAAAGCAAGATCCTGTCTCAAAAATAACCACAGAAAAAAGGGGCTAGAGGAATTGCTCAAGCAGGAGAGTAACTACTTAGCAAGCATGAAGCCCCAAGTTATAACCCCAGTACCACAAAACAACAACAACAAAGAATCACAGGTGCTTAATCTGTGTTATTTCCAATTTTTATATTATCATTCCTTCTGGACAACCTTAGTTATAATAAGACTAAAATGTGAAGCAATCCTTAAATCGTGTTTCATAATAGAAGTATATAGTTACCCTTGCAGCAGTAACAGGTATAAATACTGCAAACAAGAATCCAAATTAAAAGATTTAAAAAAATGTGAAGCATTTTACTCAAAGATGTGCAGTAAGCCTGCTTTATTCACAGATTTAGTCCATGTAGTTTTGACCATTAATTTTATGGTCAAAAAATTAATTAAAAGAAACATCCAAAACAAATATTTTAAATTCCCATACAAGCATTACACAGCTCTGCCTGTGTTATCATCAGTTGTGTTTAAGTCGTTATATGATCTGATAAGTGTATTTCTGTCTTTAACTTTATGAAAATATGCCTCTCATAAAGCAAATGGTGCCTAAAAAGCAAGGTAAAAGTTTCAGTGATAATCCCACCAAGCCAAAAAAGAACATGTAAGGTGATTAATTGAAATGATAAAGTGAAAATTTTAGATTCAATGAAAGGCAGAAGTTGAACAGTATTACAGAAAAAATGAATCAAGCATCTGCAATACCGTACTGAACTCTATGCATCCTGAGCAGTAATGTTTTTTTTCTCAGCAATGGTCTCCTTGGAATCATATACCTGAAGATACAAAGGATCTACAATATATAGTGTCATAAGGATGCTCACAAAATTTAATTTGATTCTTGACTGTGTTTAAAAGAAGCACAGATAGGAGGTAAAAATGGGTATTTTAGCTTAGTAACCTCATATGAAAGATTTTAAATTCCAAAGTGAGCTGTTGGACCACTGAGCAGAAGTTTCTAATTAAGTGACCAAGAGCTGGCTCAAAGGCTCTAATCCCCATAAAAAAAAAAAAAGATATAAAAAGGTAGAGATGTAGTAACTCTGAGTAGATCTGTGAAGAGAGATTTTCAGAGAGGGTTACTTCAGTCTGTGAGCCTCCCACCCATCCTAAGTGCAAGAGATGAAGTACTTCCCCCTTAAGCTCAAGTCTAGAGAGAATGGCTTTAGTGAGAGTTGCAGAGTTCCATTTGTATCCCTTGGCGTTGGGAAGCACACTGTGTGATATCAGAGGAGCTTGAGGGTTTTCACATGGAAGAACTGAGGCCAGAAACAGAAGAGAGATGAAGCTGTGTTAGGATTCATCCATATTTATTGAACTTTGTGAAGGTAAAGAATAACTGAGCATGTCCTGGGGAAGAAATGTGGGCCATACCATAGAGAAACTGCCCGGGGGCATCTTCAACTGGATTCTATCCAAGAAGTTTTTGCACAGAGGACAGCAGACCTCCATGGAGTGTTTGTACAGAATGAACCATGGGACATCCATAGCTTGAGGTTGGGGTCTGACATAGCAACTGAAGAAAAGTGTTGCATCATTTGAATCATCAGCGTTCCAATGGGCCAGCAGGCATGTCTTTGCAGAATCCACCAACGTGCTCAGTAGACAAAAAGATTCACCAACTTCTACACCCAGAGAACATTAAGTCATTTTATAAGAGTCATGTCAAGGGAGAAAAATCCTACCCTTTTTACCCTGTACCACCTCACTCCTACCTGTCCTTATCTGAAGAAGTCAGAAACAGCAGCTTGTGGGCTGATAGAGAAGAAGGTTAGCTGAAGACAAAGAGCCAACTACGCTACTTTCCAGAAGATGGGCTGCTTTTCTTCGAATGTCTTTAATGTCTTATCTTTGAATGGGGATCAAAGGGCTTATATTTTGATTATCAATTTAAGATGATATTTGAGAAATTAAAATGGACAAAGAACTCTATGTTACCTAAAAATGAGCAGAAAATTCAGCAATCTGACATTTTTTAGCCAGAGGAGAGAGAATTTCCACTCCAGAAACATTTTAAAGAGACTTCAGAAGATTTAAAAACAAAACTCGCATTTTGATTCTACCCTTAAAGATATCCTTGTTAAAAATCTCAATATTTATCAAAATAAAAAATGCTGTGATCATGTGCTTAGCAAAGTTCAGACCAGGATAATGTTATATTCTATATGATGTTCCTTAAGAAAGTTGCTGACAGTAATCAGTACAGTGTAGAGATATAAAAATCAAATCACATAGGGAACAGCTCAAGGCATTCAAGACATACAAGGGTAGGAAATTTTTAGGTAAAAAATAATAGCTCACTTAACTTCTATACATAGGCTTGCATAGGGCAAACAGATCAGAGTCACCCTATCTTGTTCTTGAGGGCTGGACAAGAACCAATGGACAAATACTAGTGCAAAATCAGGAGACACATATAATGAAGGTATTTAAAAAGAAATGTTTTTAATTGTTTTGGATTGTCTCATATTACCATGTAGTTCTCATTAGTGATTGTTCAGGATGAAACTGAATGGTATTTGTCATGGTTCCTGAGCAGAGGATCCATTAATCATTTGACTCTAAGTCAAATTGCCAATGACCAATTTGTTATAAGCCAGTTTGCCAAATGATCAAACCACCTGAATGGTCAGTTCTCTGAAAACCATTTCACCCAATTCACAAATTCACATCAGTTTGCTGACATTTACTTCTTTAATAATTTCATTTCATTTGATTAGATTTCACTTTGTTCTCAAAAAAGAGGATTTTAAGGAAAACTTAATTGATTACTACCCTGCTTCTCTGTAGTCTAAGAAAGGAGACACTGAGAAACAGAATAGTACATTATTTAATATATTCTTAAAGCTATCCCTGAATATAATTAATTATTACAATTATATTCCATAAAAACACTCTTGCTTTTCTCCCAAGCCCTCATTCTCTTTCTTTCTGCCCCTTTGCCTCTGGCTACAGCACCAAGGCATTGGGGCATAAACAAATGAAGCATTTATTGAATGTAGGCATACTAAAAGCAATGCCTCCCCCCACCTCCCAGGCCAACCTCTATTTTAGAACCAATTGAGAGCTAGATATAACCTTTTTTCCTATAAACTACATTAGAGATATGAGTTTAATCTGACCAAAATCCCAAACTGAAGATACAGGCCTTCCTACCAGAATCAGCTAGAGACAAGATTTCTCCAGCACTGTTCCCACACCCACAAAATTATGAACTTGTCAATTCCCAATCTCTAGAGTATTATCTCTGGTGAAAACATGACCCCAGAAGTCACAATCCAAGAAATTCAATGATACCCAAGAGAAAGGGAATAGACAGAGAAAAATGTCTTGCTTAAGACATCATCAGTATAGGCCAGTTGTTTGGCACCTAAGACGTGAAAAAAAATTGCTGGAAAACACCTAGGTTAGTTTTGACTTTACAAGCAATCTTGCAATGCCGGCCTATTTCGGTCAGGGTGAAAACCAAGCTCCTACTGAGCTGCCTCATGCTAATAGCACTTAGCATCCACCGTATCGCTACCTACTTTCTCCCTTACTTGGAGATTGTTGAAGCCACACTGACCTCCCTGCTATCCTCAAATATAACTTGCTCTCACCTACCTGAAGTCCTTTACTGCAGGCACAATTAGATCATCCTCAATCAGTATGTCCATGCTCTTTATTTGTACGTGTATGAAATAATACCAGTACATATGTGTATACATGTCATATAATATAGCAATACATGCATATGTTAGTATCTCATTCAATTAAAATTAATAGATTCCACAAATAATCCCTTGTCAAATTATGAACTCTTAAAGGACAGGAACCACATTTTTAGGTCATAAAGTACCTTTTTACCATGTAAAGTGCAAAACTGAAAAAAATTGAGTTAATAAATAAGTGGATGAATAAATGGATGGATGGATAAATGGACTACAATATTTTTGTACCACTGGTTACAAACACCATCATGAAATTCCCAATGGAAGCTGTAATTCTCATCTAAACAGCACAATATGCAATTGTCTAAGAATATGCTGTCTCCTCATCAAACAGGTCGAAGTCATTCATGGTTCTGAGTCAGTCCTGGAGTCTCCTTGACCTACCATATTACTATCTGTTACCACTCTCCTTTCAATATCACCAGCCCATCTCAAGTTCTTTTAATATTCCTATGTTGTGGAGCTTAAAATACTGTATGGAGTTTGCAAAATATAAAGAGCTTTATACTTCTAAGTCATTCATCATATTTTTGCTGCTATGACTGACTCAATGACAGTCTTTAGACCCAGGAATCACTTAGTCTGATCACTCTCCTCTTTTGATACAGACCAAACAGTAATGCATCACCAGCTTTCCTCAATTTCTAAGTATAAGACTCTCTAATTTGTAGCTGTCTTCTATTAGACCATCCCCACCTGAGTTGCTGAGTGGTTATTTCTATCCACAGTGAGTTGAGAAATTTGGGGATATTTAGCTAAATTTTCCATATTTCATACTACCTCTAAGTATAAATTTTGTTTCAAATAACCTTACTTCTTCTAGTCATTCATTTGAAATTAATTTATTTTCTCTTTATTTGCTGTCTTCTACCCTTTCCTGGAATCACTCAAAACTATCTCAGAGATTTACCCAAAAAATTAATATCAAAAGCATAAGTTAATAGTTCTGATTTCTGCCACTTCTTATAGAACAGTTTAAGAAACCAGTAGAGTATGTTCTAATAGATACCATCTACATTTGTAAATGGCCTATTCATGAAATTCTGGAAAGCTAGCATTGACATCATGTAGTAAGTTTAAATACAACCTTCATTTTACACAGAAGCCGATGGGTCCCAGATAAGTATTTTGAGTTCCTCAAGGCCACACAGTAGATAAAGAGAAACCAAAACAGAAAGTCTGATCTCTTAAGGACACAATATTTTTCTAGTCCATATGTTGCCTTCCTCAGTAAAGAAGCATTCTACTAGGACAGCCCCTTCTCAAAGTTATATTACAGAAAGAGCATATTATTGTGGTAGAAGTAGGGCTTTAGGATGAATATGACAAAATAGTATTATTTGGGGCAAAATTCAAAGGTTTCAGGTTATTGTTGCTCCAGTATCTTTAAAATGAAAAGTCATTTAATTGAGCTAAGTACTAGAAAATATAATTATAGTCCTTGGGAACAACTCAGCAGAATTGGAGCTATATTTTGCTCTCTTACCAAAGTCTTGGAAGACATTCAAGAAAATATTGTATAACAAGTGGCAAACATCATTTCCTTTAGGTTCCAGTTCCCATTCACCAGAACATGTGACTGCTTGGGACTCATTAATAATCATTGTTGATTACCAAAGTTTAATTGATTTTGTGTCAATTCCTACTGGCTGGACAGTAGTATTTCTCTCTATAGATAGCAAAAATTATTTATGGTTCTCTTACTGTAGCCTATGTATTTCTGTCCTAAGAAGATAAAACTACTGCTCTGAATAACCAGTTTTTCCAATTTAATCTGACTTTTTGTCATTCTTATTTTTAGTTTATAAACTACTTGGAAAGGGCCTTTTTTCCTGTTTCCTGGCTAGAGTTGGTACTGAGATTATGGAAATACCTCAAGAGTGGTTATTTCTATCCACAGTGAAATAAGAAATTTGGGGATGTTTAGCTAAACTTTCAAATGTTTCAGCTTTTATCCTTTACTCTTAAGAAGACCATTATCTGTCTTTTGCACAAAAAAGGCTTTCCTTAACTTTTCACTTGAGAAATTATCCCTATAGACACTTTCTGGAGTGAATCATAACATGTGCAGGTCATGTCAGTTGCACTGTGTTACTCGAGAGGACATTTCATTCCTAAAAGGTGTCATCCAATCCGTTGGCAAGTTATCAGTCTTG
This sequence comes from Castor canadensis, assembly GCF_047511655.1. Classification (NCBI taxonomy): domain Eukaryota; kingdom Metazoa; phylum Chordata; class Mammalia; order Rodentia; family Castoridae; genus Castor; species Castor canadensis. The sequence goes on along the minus strand of NC_133393.1, from coordinate 128,272,924 downwards.
AACTGGTGCCATTTTTGGTAAATATCCCAAGTGATAGATGACTGGGCACAGAGTCTACTCCAAACTGCTGTTCCCATTTAAGACAATACCATACAAAAGGAGATGAAGAGATTCCTTATACCCTTCGGTCCCCATCTCCACTTTTCATACGAGTTTACTTAACTTGATATTGGTATGTAGAAAAGAAGTAGTCAATTTCTTTTCCCAATGTCCAATGCTTGAAAATCAGCTTTTATAAAAACCTTTAGCTTTTAATCCCATGTACCTTTTCACTTATTTTAACCAGTTTAAATTAAGATCTAAGCAGCTGAAAAATCAATTGTTAATTGCATAGCTAACATGGGTTACTAGCATTCTACCAAATTATTCACCATCTTCTCATAAAATAGTGTCATTTGCTGTGTGAGTGTCAATGGCTTAGGAAGGAGATTTACACTTTCAGTTTCATCCTTCATTTATATCCTTCCTTCATCATGAACATGTATATAATCCCACTGTCTTTGTAAATCTCACTGCAGATTCCAGTACAAAAAGATTTCTTATTGCAGAGAACAAAGAGTGCTCTGTTTCTTTATTTTCTAGCAGAATTTTGATTAAAATACTGAGTATTTGCTATACCTTAGCAATATATTTTGGTTTATGTGGGCATCCAAATTGAAATAAATGCATTCATTTGGGAGTTTCAAATCTCCTGTGTGAATTCACTTCAACCCTTTACATCCATTCATGACATCCTTCACTACTTCCTGTAGTAGATAAGCTCATGCAATTTTCAGACTAGAATAGACCTTAGAGATAGATATTTGGTCCAGTTCTTCACTTCATAGAAAAGGAAAGCTGAAGCCCAGGGTTTAAGAGTTGTTCACAACACAACCCAGTTAGCTAATGGTAGGCCTGAGACAGCTCCCAAGATGATACACTTCTAACTTGTTGCTCTTTTCACACTGTTTATTATGTCAGTGCTCTGGCTTTGAGTTTTCTCATTTTTATGCCTACATTCTCAGCTCCTTTGCTCACTACCTTGTCCTTTCACACTAACTGTAAAGGACCAGTGATGGTTAGTCCAATGTCTACTCTGATTGGAGAAAAATCACCTAACTGGACAAGTTGCTTGTGCTTTAATTCCAGGACCTCTCTTTTCTCTGGCTGTGAATACTTCATAGATGTCATTTTATATTTCACGGTTCCATGAGCATTGAATTTCCATAGTCAACACTCATATCTACCACAGCAGTGGTGCTAAATTTTTTCCTCTGCACCTAAACTCTAACTTGCCAGGTACTCTTGCACATTACTTCTAGGAGAAAATGAAAGTAATCCAACTTTTTTCCAACAAATTGTCTTAATAAAAGTTGTACTCTTATTAAAATGAATGAAATTTTCCTATTTAATACTAATTCCTGTGCTTCTGCTTTGGATCACAACAATGACAAAGCTTTTGCTCTGAAGTATTCCCTTTCTCTCAGATTTTCATTATTACCACCTCCACCTTTTTCTCTCCATAATCATTTGAATATATTCAAGCTTCTTCACTTGTCTAATAACAACTAACTTCTCTTTTGCCTCTTCTTCCTTGCCACAATGAAACATTCCTAGGGTCCTATCCTGGATAATTCATTTTACCCATTCCTTAAGCCAGGATACCAGATCTCAAAGTTTGTATGCACATTTTTTCTGCTGATGACTCCAAAACTGATAGCCCAATCCTATGTTTGTGTTCACTTCTCTCCTCCCCCACCTCTTCCCTTCTTAATCTTTTCACTTACAGGCTCCAGAAACACCTCAAAATCAACATGTCTGAAACAAAATGCATGCTCTTACTTCACAAATGTACTCCTTCTCCTTTGTTCCTTGTCCCATTGATGACATTGCCATCCAGCTAGGAATTATCTTTAATTCCCAGTCATAAAGTATCCTTTAAAATATTTAACACAATATTTAGTCCTGGCTCTGAATCTTAGTCTCACATAATCTTCAGCAAATTGCTTAAGATTTCTAAGCTTCAATGTCACATCACCTTTCTACAAAATAGAGGTGCTGAAAGTGATTATGAAGAAGTAAGTGAAAATGTAGATATGATATCAAGCAATAATAAGCATTAGCAATTTTTATTTATTACTATAAATACCATGATTGTTATTATTATCATCAGTACATATCTCAAATCAAAGTCCACTTCTCTACACGCCTATAGCCACAAGTATGGCCCAGGACAAAGTCACAACTCCTCTATATCAATAATAAGTCTCCTAAGCAATCTCTCTGACCTCTGTTGGACCCCTCAAATCTATTCTCCACATCACATCCATAAGAAATATTCTAAACTTTTCAAGTGTTTTCTTTTTCCAAAGCCATTTGGTTGCTTTTCCTTGCTACTAGGTTAATGTCCAGATTTCCTAGAATAGTTTTTAAATGTCTTTATAATCCTATTTACTTCTCCAGCCCCATATTTTGGTTTCCCCCACTCATTCCTCATAATTAGACCAAAATAATCTTTTAAAAAAATTCTTTAAACCTCTTCAGGCCTCTATAACACCAAGACTTTCACATACAGAGTTTTTGTGCCTGAAATAGTCTGTGTATTCAGTTGACCCTGTTAATTATTAATCATATTTTGAATTTCAGCTTATCTGCCAATTCTTAAAGAAAGTTTAATTAACCTTTCCTACTCTAGATTAACAACTTTCTTGAGCAACCTAATCTATATCAAACAGCACTCAGCTTACTGTATATTTGATGTTATTAGTTTCCTACATCCATGTAACAAAGTCCCAAAAACTTCATGGCTTAAAAAAACAGAGATATATTGTGGGCTGGTGTTGTGACTCAAGTGGTAGAGCGCCTGCCTAGAAAGCACAAGACCCTGAGTTCAAACCCCAGTATAGCCAAAATAAATAAATAAATAACAGAATTTATTCTGTCACATTTGGGAGTCCATGTGACTGGAATCAGTTTCATCAGGGCTACAGTTCTTTAATCATTTGGGGGAGAAATCTTTCTTGCCTCTTATAGCTTTTGGTGGTTCCTGGTGTTCCTTTGTTTATGGCAGCATAACTCTAGTCTCTGTCTCAGTCTTCATATGAGCTGCTTTTCTGTATCTCTGTATAAATCCCAATGAGTTCATGTCAAAGTTCTTAACTAACTACATCTGTAAAGAGACTATTTCTAAATAAGGTCACATTTCTAAATAAGGTTCCTTGTAGACATGAATTTTTTTAGAGACATTATTCAACCCATTATCTTGTCAACCTTATTCACTGAACTATGTGCTCCATGAAAGCAGTGATTATATGTATGTTTGCCATCACTGCAAAGTCACATTGGCATATAGTCTAGACTTAGGAAATAGTTGTGGAATGAATATGCTCTTTCTTCTTAGCTTTTACCCAGATTTTCTACATTATCATTGCATTCAACAACCTTAATGATTACTTTCATTTTTTTCTATTGAAACTCATTAGGCTTCAGCCTACAAAGAAAATAAACCCCTCTACCAGCAATGGATAGATCCAATGGCACAAAAAAAGTAAGGACACAGTTGAACTCATCAGCAGCAATAAGTCTCCTGCATTTAATGTAATTGGATAAATATTTAATCTACTAGCAGCACATTCTTCTTAAGCTCACATAGAACAGTTACCAAGACAGACCACATTCTGGACCATAAAACACACCTTAACAAATTTAACATAACAAAAATTATACAATGTCTGCTCAATCAAATTAAACTAGAAATCCATAACAGTTGTACACTTGGAAAACCCAAAACAATTTAGAAATTAAACAACACACTTCTAAATAATGTATAGACAAAAAAATGAAAACAAGATAATTTTTAACTAAGTGAAAAAGAAAACACAACTTGTTGAAATTGGATTAGTTGTAGGATGCAGAGATAGTAGCTATTAAAAGGAAATTTATAACATTGAATGCGTATATAAGAAAGAAGGAAGGGCTGTCAGAGTGGCTCGAGTAGTAGAGTGCCTGCTTGGAAGCATGAGGCCCTGAGTTCAAACCCCAGTACTGCAAAAAAAAAGGAAAGAAAGAAATAAGAGAGGATCTAAAATCAACCAACTAAGTTTTCACCTTATTAAATTTGAAAAAGAACAAATTAAATCCAAAAAAGCTGATTAAAAAATTATAAAATTTAGCATAGAAGCAAATGGCATTGATAAGAGAAAATAATGAAAGCAGAAGTTGGTCCTTTGAAAAGATCAATAAAATCTAGCTAGACTAGGTAAAAAGACAGAAGACACAAATTACTAATATTGGAAATAAAGGAAGTTACATCATTACAGATTCAGTAGACATTAAAAGGATGACAAAAGGATACCATTACAACTCTTTGCCCAAATATTTGGCCACCAAAATAAAAAGACCAGTTCCTTGAAAGACACAATACACCAAACTCACAAGAAGAAACAGACAATTTGAATAGGCCTGTAACTATCAAAGAAATAGAATTAACAATTGACAGTCTTTCAAAGCAGAAAGCACCAAGCCCAGATAGATTCACTTGTAAATTCTACCAGATATTTAAAGAAGATTTTCAACATACTCTAAGTCCTTCTAGTGCAATAAGACAAGAAAATGTAATAAAAGTATACATATTTGGAAGGAAGAAATAAAACTGCCTTTGTTTATAGATGACATAATTGCCTATGTATAAAATCAAAAATATTTTTTAAAAACTACTTCTGGAACGAATTAGCAAATATAGTAAAGTTGCTGGATACAAGTTTAATATACAAAGTCTATCATTTTTCCATATGCCATCTATAACAATTGGAACTTAAATATAATACCACTGTATTGAAAAAAAAAAACACTTAAGAACAACAAAATATGTACAATACCTATAAGGAAAACTACCAATTATTGAAATAAATCAAAATACTAAATAAATGAAGAGATGGTCTACATTCATGAGTATAAAGATTCAGTATTATTAAGATGTCACTTCTTCTCAGCTTAATCTATAGAGTCAGTAAAATCCTAGTCAAAACACTAGTAGATTACTTTGTAGATATTTTGTTCCACTGATATATTTGTTTATTCTTTTGTCAATACCATATTGTCTTCTTTCTGTAATTTTGTAGTAAATTTTAAAATGGGGCAGTGTTAGTCCTTCAACTTTTGTTCTTTTACTTCCACATTGTATTGACTACTTTGGGGTCTTTTGTTTCTTCATAGAAACATTAGAATCACTTGTCAGTATTGCAAAATAGCCCATTAGGATCTTGATTGAGAAAGGACTAATAAACAGGACTTTACTAAAATTAAAAGTTTCTACTCTGCAAGCAACACTGTCAAGATAACCAAAAAAGAAGCCATAAATTGGCTTCTTTTTTATTTATTAAAACCACACCTGATAAAAGACTATTATGTAAAGTGCATAAAAAATTCTTAAAACTCACAATAAGAAAGCAAACTGATTTTAAAAGTCTGAAGACCTTAACAAACACTTAATTAAAGAAGATATACAGACAGCAAATAAGCATATGAAAAGATGTATCCAGGGAACCTGGAACTCACTATATAGCCCATGCTGGCCTTGAACACAGAATCCTTTTGTTCCAGCTTCTTGAATGTGGAAAAGGTACTCCATATGATATGTCATCAGGGAAATGCAAATAAAAACAATATGATACCACAATATGTTTATTAGAATGGAAGAAATTAGAACACCGATAACATGAAATGCTGGTGAGAATGTTGACCAACAAGAACACTCATTCGTTGCCAGTGGGAATGGAAAATGGTAAAACTACTTTGAAAGACATTTTGACAGGTTTTTCAAAAGTCACATATATTCTTACCATACAATTCATCGATCACACTTCTTGGTATTTATGCTATAAGTTGAAAAGCTATGTCTGCAAAATAACCTATATACAAGTGTTTACAGAACTTTTAGTCATAACTGCCAAAATTCAGAAGCATCCAAGAGGTTCTTTAGTAGGTGAATGTTAAAAAAAAAAAACAACTGTAGTACATCCGGTCAATGAGATATTACTCAGCACTAAAAAGTAAGCTATCAAGCCATGGAAAGTAACAGCCATGCTTGTTACTAGCTGAAGGAAGCTGATCTGAAAAGCTACATCCTATATAATTCTAACTATATGGCATTCTGGAAAAGGTAAACCTATGGAGACAGTAAAAAGATCCTTTGTTACCAGAGGTTTGTGACAGGATGGTATGAATAGGTAGAGCAAAGGATTTTTAAGGCAGTGAAACTACTCTGTATGATACTATAATGTTGGCCTCATGTGTTTATACACTTGTTCAAACCCATAAAATACACACCAAAAGTGAACCCTAATGTAAATTATGCACTTTGGGTGACAATAATATGTCAATATAGGTTCATTGATTCTGACAAGTGTACCACCAAGTGGGGGATGTTGATAATAGGGGAGACTATGCTTGTGAAAGGTCAGTAAGCATATGGAAAATCTCTGTACCTTCTGCTTAATACCATTATGAATCTAAAACTGAAGTAAAATAAAGTAAGCCAGACACAGAGAAATGTGGAATCTAGAAAAAAAGATGACATGAAAGTAGAAAGAAGACTATCAGAGAAGAGGAAGGAAATCAGGGAGAGGAAAAAGGGAAATGTTAGAGTGGGTTACATGAGGAATCAATATGATCAGAGTATAGTATGTGTGTGTATAAAATGACACAATGAAATCCATTATTCTGTATAATTAATATGCACTAATAAAATAAACTTTATTTTAAAAAAAAATAACTAGCCAAATAAAGAACACTCACCTAGTAGCAATCTCACAGTATTTAAATAGCTTTTTTTCCTAAAATAATTGTAACTTTCTAACTTGTATGATACTTGAGTATTTTTAATAATTTCTTTAAGAGCAAAGAAGATTATAACTTTTGGTCTTTATAACCCCATTTAAAAAAAACACAATAACTTAGCATAGGAGGTTTTCACTATTTATTATGTAAATCTGGATCCTTTACTTATATATAAGTTCAGCTCTACTAGAGTTAGATTATTAATTCTGTGGTTTCTGACAAGCAAAGATGGTAAGTCCTTCACTCAAAATGCTAACAGATTTTTCTATTCTTTGATTTAATTTTTTCAAAAACCCATGAATACTGAAGGACCTGCCCTGCAGGTACTTTACATTGTTTCATTTTGGCTCCATGGTTCCACTGTGTATCTTCAGATTTGAATAAATTCAATGGTGGCATTCTCACAGATATACTCAAGCATGTGATTACTGTTTTTTTCAAAACATTGATTACCTTTTTTTTTCAGTTTGACATGAGTCTTGTCGTGATAACCATTCTAGATCTGGAGATGTGGCTAGTGGTACAGTGCTTGCCTAGAATGTATGAGGCAATGGGTCTGATCCCCAGCACCACAAAAAAACAAAGTAGATAACCGTGCCTATATTCACACATGTATGCCATTATATTTTATCAGAGTTTCATTAGGAAATTTAAAGGTATTATAATTGTATTTCAGACAAGAAAAAATTAACAAGGAAAATCTTGTGCTTATAAAGCTATTTGAAGGGCAAAAGTCAAAGGACAGTTATCATTAGTACAAGCTAGTCATTGGATTCAGTTAATCAGAAAATTGCTATTAACCCAAGATTAATCTTACCTTGGTTATAAGATTAAGCCAGCTCAGAAATTCCACTTAATTGTTCCAATGGTCACAAAACTCTGCACCATTAAGATAAGTGGTGAGAATCATGGGAACATTCAGAGGCCACTGTAACACATCACTTCTTAAAATCCCGAATTATCTGCCAGTAATACTGGTAAAACAATATCATTTCTACCCAGTGGTAGTTTAGAAATATCTGAGTCAATGAACATGAAAAAAATGTGTATTTATAGCATTTGCCAATTTCTGTAGTGTAAATAGTCCTACCATGGCTGATTTAAGGCCACTGAATGCATAATTGAGTTGAGAGGTGCCCAATCAATTTTTTTGGAATTTGTATGAGCCAGGTCAACAAATCATTGTTTCTTTCTCTCTTCCTGCTTCCAAACCTTACACAGATGTATCTCATGGACAGAACTTGATACAAGTACAAGACCCTCCTTGTAAAAGGGACAGGAATTACATAGCTCTGAGATTCCAGGTCCCTTCAATGCAGAGTAGCCCTAAGAAGGAAGTGTCAAGTGTGTAATGAAGTAACACAAATTACTGTGCTAGTTATCTAACTCATATAACCTACAGACAGTTAGACCTCATTTTCCATTTTTCATACAAATAAAATAGCAAATTCATGGTGAATTCATCTGCATTATGGCTCAATTCCCAAATGATGTCTAAGCTCTGTGTGGGTCATTTAAGCATTAGAACTTAGCAGGCACAACAACACAAATTCTATCTAACATTTATTGACCCATTATAATGTGCTAAATAGTATTCTGGGTTCTACATGTCAGCTTTACATCACTGTAACAGAAAACCTGAGAAAATCATTCAAAAATAGGAAATATTTATTTTGGCTCATGTTTTTAGAGGTTTAAGTCCATAATGAGTTGGCCCAGTGTTTGGGAGAATGTGTGATACAGCACAGTTGCTCACCTCATGGAGGCAAGAAAGCACAAAGAAAGAAAGGAGGGGCAGGGTTCCAATAGCCCCTCCACAGAGACATCCACAGGGCTCTAACTTCCTTCCACTATGCTCCATCTCTTAAAGTTCCCACCACCTCCCCGTACTGCTGCAGGCTGGTGGCCAAGCCTTTAGCACATGGACCTTTAGGGAATATTCCAGATCCAGTCCACAGCAACATGCATTACTTAATGGACTCTTCCTAACAACTTCATGTGATAGATCTAATATTTTCACAATTTTACAGAGGAAGAAACTGAAATTTTGTAAGATTAAACAAATGCTCCAGATCACACAGTGATCTGTTTCATGTTTCAGAGTGAAATTGTCTGACTACAAAGATGCCGCAGCTATCTCTAGATATACTGCCTTGAAATGAGTCAAATTTTTTTTATAGTGGTTTCAGCTTCTGAGTACCGTGCTTTGTTTCAGATGCCTAATAACACTGAGTATGTTATAAAATTGAAATACAGCACTGAATTATTTTTTAGGAATATATCACCTTTTAGCAATCATCTTGTATTATTGGAAATGTTGTAATAAGCATCTGTCTGAAAAGGAGGGAAAGTATCATTTAGAGTTCACCATAATCTGTTCATGTCTTCATTCCTCTGTTTGTATCATTACCCCAAAAGGTTTGATCTGTTGCATTCTTCTAGTATAAATGAATGCCCTCTCTTGTTAAGTGTCATTGATTTTAATATACAGAAAGAATAAATAAACAATATGCATAATTTTCTAAAGAGGAAAATATGTGGGAAAGACAGGAACCAATCTTTCTTTTAGTAAACATGTTTGCTATATTAAAGATGTTTTGTGTTTCCAGGTTTCGTGACTGGTTCTTGTGTATAAATTGTATATTTATTCACTGCTTGGAATCACATCTTTAATATTCTATGTGCTTTGTCTTGTTTCAGTAAAAGATGGCCTATGCTTTCATGTCATGCTCACATATTTTGCATTCCCTGTTCTAGGTTCTGTTTTGACAGTAAGCAAGCATCTCTCTTTATTACAAACCATTAAATGACAATTTAGTGAGTGTGCTTTTTACCTGTGTCATTTCAAGCTAATTGCATGGCTGTGTATTTGTCCAAACCAAAGTAATTATGCTTTCATTCTTTTTTAGTCAATCTTTAACTTACATTGAATAAATAAAAGGACATATTTGTGTAGGAAAGGCTGTCCAGTGACTTATAGTGGGCTGGACTTCAAGGATAGATGCTATCTGTATGAGGCCATATCAGCTCTGGTCATGCTTTTGTCAAAGCAGGCTGAATTTATGCCAACTCATTGCCTCAACATGTCCAGTGCTCATCAAATTCCAGAACCTAAGATGTTTCTCAGTTATGTGATATCTATTGAAGCCAGTATAGAGAATCTGATGCACCAATGCATAGTGGGATATTGACAACTTTGAGGTTTATATTTCTTCCACCATCTTCAACCTGAAGACCAACTCAGTTGTTCAACTTAAAAAAATTAATGAGTGGTCACTGCATATTTTTAAAGCAGAAAAAGTACTCTGCTGCTTAAATCACCTATTTATCAAAAAATCAGAGATACTTTTCTCTTTGAGAATTAGCACAAAAGTCTTCTAAGATTTTCTGGGTTTATGTGACATTTGACCTATCAGCTGAAGGAAGCTAGTCAGCTTTCTGACACCTGGCTATGGTCAGTTGGTGTTAAACCAGATTAGTTGAACCTAATTTGACATTCATATTTCAAACTGTTGCTAAAGGCTAAAAAAGATAGGCATAGATCATTGGCCAGGAAGGCCACTAACAATGACAAACCTATTTCCAAAACTAGCAAAAGTTGACCATCACTAGTGCATATACGCCAATATAAACTCCCTCTGATATTAATAAACACACAAGCATGCACATAAACACACACACACAAACACAAATGCAATAGGATTTGTGAGGATAAATGCTATCTCCCATCTCAGCACAAACTGCTGTGTCTAGGAATAAATTTATCATTTCCTGACTTCTGCTCTGGCCAGTGGCCAACAGAGAATGTACATCAAAATGAGAAGAGATGAGAGGTGGGACTTGGTTCCAAACTGATCTGAATGATGATAGCAAGCTTCAAAGCTGCTTCCCTGCTTTTAAGGTTTACTGTCTGTTTTCAAGAGTAAAAGAAACCATTCAAGAAAATAACAGGAAGCTGGTCTACAGTTTAGAGAGAATCTTGCTTAATTTGATTCCTTTACATCATTGCCTTCTCATCTACATGAAAGCAGAGCTCCCCCCTGACAAGCCCTGGGAAGCATAAAATGGAAATGAGAAGGGTAAATGCCTTTACTATTCATCTGTTTGTATCTTAGGAATCATCTCCCATGCATCTGCTTGCTGTCTCACTGAGGGGTTTTATGTGACCACAGTACATAGTGCAGATGCAATGGAGGGACAAACCTGGATGTGTGCTAGCTTAAACCACCTCTCGGTAAATCCCAGAAGTATTTCATCTTCATGAAACACCTATATGAATCTACAAAAACAGAATCTCTGTTCTCAAGCTCAGAAGTCACTCGCTCCCTAATCATATTAGGGAATCATATTGTTTGGAATTTTGAGGCCATTTCCTGCAAAATCCCATCAAGTTTACTACTGACAAAATCAGGAAAGTAAGAAAATCTATCCTGGGCCATTATCTTAGAAGCAATACATAACTAGTTAAATTACTATGCAAAGAAGATATAACCCAATAACTGCCTAGAACAAGGAGATTAAACTAAGTAGTATATGCTTACTTCTTTAATAATTTCATTCTAAAAACATCAAATTAGATGGCATAAATTTGAAGTATATGTATAATCACACATGTGCACATGTACACATATGCACACACTCAAATACCTGGACATTATTAATTTCCTGGGTAGCTTAAGAAATGATATTTATTCATAATTTCTCACAGTTATAGAGGCCAGAAGTCTGAAATCAAGGTGTCCACAGGGTCACGATCCCTTGAAGACTCTAGAAAGTAATCTTTCTTTGCCTCTTGCTATCTTCTGGTGGTTGACCAGCAATCCTAAACATCCTTTGGCTTTAGATGCATCACTATAATCTCTGTCTCCACCTTCGCCTGGAATTTTCACTTCTGTATGTTTCTGTGTCTGTATGTCCTCCCCTGGTCTTACAAGGACATCAGTGATTGGATCAGCTCCTACCCTAATCCAGTAGGACCTTATCCTGATTACATGTCCAAAGACTGTAGGCAAATAAGCTCATATTCAGTGGTATCAGGATTAGGACTTTAACATATCTTTTTTAAAGGGTGTAATTCAACCCACAACAGACAAAAGAAAAAATGAGAACACTGACATAAAATGCAACCAAAGAAAAACTGCTATGAAAACATATAACAAATTGTCCTTAAAAAGGGAAATCTAAGTATTTATACCATTCAGGGCGTTCACGAGTTTAAAAACAAACCAAATGCTATATGAAAGCACAAGTCTTACTGATAGCAAGATCAAAAATAAGAAAATCTCCTAATTAAAAATAGGTGTAAGATAATTTCCTTATAAACAAAACTCTGACTATATACAAAATAAAGTATCATTTTCCTTGCTGCATATATATCCTTCATTTTAAATGAGATTTAAACTTTAATTAAAAATAATAAGCATAGGGAAATGTTTTATAAGTAGTTTATGTTCAAAGATCATATTTAAATATTAGATTTCAGTAATAATCAAAGAAGACTAACTTTTCAAAAATTACAAGGTCCTGTACAGTCCATTAAAATGCATGGTGTAGAGATTCAAGGGTGTAGCTCAGTGATGGAGTCCTTGCCTAACATGCACAAGGCTCTGGGTTCTGTTCCCATAACTGTAAAACTTTGTTTTTAAATGTATAGTTCAGTGACTCATTAGTAAAAAAAGGCACTCCCATCATACACAAGAAATTTTAGAAGTGTGTGGCAAGGAAAGCAGGGTGACATTCAGAATTCCAGCGTCTAAACAGACACAGTGCCAGTTCAGTCCATATCACAGAAGATTTTTCTGCAGATGTACAACTCCAATTATACAGTCAAAATCAGTAGTGAAACAAGATTTGATTTTTAGGTATTCACTTTAGAACTAAATGTGTTGGAATAACTTGGAAAGTTAGTGATGCTGCACTTTTTAAAGACAACATCCTTATTTCAAACCTCATTTTTCCAAATGGTAGGTTGTATTTTGGGTACTCATCTTTTGGGTTTTCGTTCCCTTAATTCTAACAACTAAGTCACCAGTTCCCCCACATGCCCTTTCTTCTGCCTACTTAAAGTCAAATTTGTTTCTAACATCTTCTTTGTTAAGCTTTATTTTTTACAAAAATTTTCCTATAAAATTTGGATAGGTGTGTAAGCAGTTAGAAAAACAAAGCCCTCTGACCCCAATCCCTGAAACCAATGAATATCTCCTTATATGGCAAAAGATGTAATTACACTAAGCATCTTGAAAGGAAGCATTTATCCTGAATTATGTGGGCTGGATCTAAATGCAATCACATGTACCCTTACAAGAGAGAGGCAGAGAGAGATTAGACAGACACACAGAGGACAAGTCAATGTGAAGGTGGACAGAGATGAAGCCATGAGCCAAGGAATGTCCACAGCCACCAGAGGGAGAAGTATGGGATTTTTCCCTTCCTTTGGAAGGAGCCTAAGTCTCCATTTCAGACTTCTGGTCTCCAGAACTGTGGGAGAATGAATTTAACTTTTTAAGCCACCAAACTTTTGGTAATTTGTTACAACAGTCACAAAAACACAATGTGAGTGAAAACACAGGAAACAAAAAAGAGAAGTGGAAGAAAACAGTCCCTTCCTGCAAAACAAATGTATTTTTTTATTGACACCTATCATTTGCTAAACATTACTTTGTAGGTGCCAGAGGAGTTATATGCTTTACACACATTATCTCAACACTTAATGAAAACCCAGCAATGTGTGACTATCCCCCTTTTACAAATGAGAAAACACACAGGCAGCAAATAAACAGAAATCCCAGATCTGAACCCACATGCATTAAACTCAAATTCTCCACTGTTCTGAGATGTCCTGCTGCTTCCCATACATCTCCCTCCAGCCTTCTCATCATGTCTCTTTCAGCCCCCATCTGATTGCGAGCACACACGCAACTGTATTAAAGACACTCTTAATCAGCTGCAAACATTCCTTTAGGTGTCCAGGGATTAACCAATTGCATCCCTGGCTTTTGTAGGAAACACAAAATATGAAGCAATGTGCCTCAAAGACCATAGTTTGTAATCTTTTTTGTACTCTTACAAGTTCCTAGATACTGGCTCTAAATTCTTGAGACAGGTTGATTGCCCCTCCACACCAAACCGTGACTCAGCTAAGATTATACAAATTGCTAGCAATTCCCTGGTTTCTAGAGCAACAACCTTGCCCAGGTTAAAAGAAAAAAAAAAAATTGAGATTACTTCCAGCCTCCGCACCTGTTCCATCTTCACCCTTCACCCTGCTGCCTGCAGCCTGATCCCCTGTAATTTAGGCCTCAGTGTGTTTTCTGAGGGCAGGGAATCACTAACAAAATCTCTTTCTCTTTATGATATATATAGGTATAGAGGCACAGTGAGAACATTGCAGGTACTTATTTTTTTGAGGCATAAAAAGATAGTTGTACAAAATACAGAAATTTCTTGATTTCTCTTTAGTTAAAAGTGACCTAGGCCTTAAAACTCCATTTCTGCTAATGGTGGGAAAGAAATTGTTTTCAAGCTCAATCTCAGCCATTGCTCTCTCTCCACCCCACCTCCACCTCCCCAGTTCTCCTTTCTCCTGGGAGAGACCTAAATTCTTAGAATTTATGTTTCACATTGGCTTCAGGGCAGGTGCATCTGGCCTGGCCTTTGTTGCTCATCCTCCTGGCTTAGGTTTGAGCCTGTTTGTGCTGCATCCAGGATTCCTGTGTTCTGGGAGCCCGGCTGTCTTGCTACCTTCCCCTCACACTGGCTAAAGTTGCTGAACCTCTGAGACTCTTCAGGCCTATGGCCGGGTGGCAGGGGGCGGTTTCCTCTCAACACCCTGGTGATCCCTGGCAGACATCTCACAGTTCTCAGTTGCATTTCATATCCCCTCAGGCACAGGCAATAGCTCAGGTTTCATAGATAAATCCAAGGAGGAAAGTATTTGAGAATGAAAAGGATGCCCGGTAAGTTCAGGCCCTTCTGTGTGAAGTATCCCATCACCATCCCTATCTGCTAAGGCACCCACACACACATATGGAGGAGACTGGGAGGCATCTTCTTCCACAATGCCAGACAGGAAGGAAAATGCTAGCCCCTCCTTTTTCAGAACTCTTAACCCATCTGAGGGTTCCACTCTGTAATCCAGTCTTTAATTGTAAAAGGACAAGAAGCAGGACATTTTCCAGTATCCACATTTGGGCTCTTTGAAAATCCTCCCTGAGCAACTCCTTTAAGTCTAGCAAGAGTTCAAATTGTGCCTTGTGTGGAAAGATAGCTGTGCAAAAGACACTGAGATTTCTCCATGTTTTCTGGTTTTAGGTTACACACAACACTTCCCTTTGCTAAGCTTTGCTCTTGGTTTACCAAATCAAGTTCTCCAATGTCAACAAAATCTGTTTCTTCCCAACATGCCTAATGAAAGTAATTTGGCTTTTAGTGTACTGGGTGCACTGTGGGTTTCAAAAAAGACAAAAGTTGAGGCCAGGTGAAAACTACTGTTCCAAGTGGTCATGTCTGCTTTGTGTTTTTTGTTTGTTTTTGTTTTTTAAGCATTACTGGGTTTTGAACTCAGGCCTTTGTGCTTGGGAGGCAAGCACTCTACCATTTGAACCATTCCTCTAGCCCTGTCTGCCTTTCTTATAAACCAGTAGATGCCACCATCTCAGTGGGTGGAAGGCTTTGACTAATAACTAGGAATTAAGGGAAATGAGAGATGCATCAGATAGTTTTTTGAAAACAGTGTTTTGCAACATTATCATAATCTAGGCTTATGATATGGTTTTATAATTTTATGTAATACTACAACTTTAATGGTGTTATTTAGCCATTACCATGAAAAGATGATGCTTAAATTTCTTTATTTTGTTTAATTTTAAAATAAAAACATTACATTTATTTGCTCATTTTTATTTCAAAGTCAAACAAAGTAGTTTATGCATTTAAAGTCTATGTAATGTAGACTATCAGAATGAATGATGCGGTTCACAAAAGGCATTTATAGATTACTCAATTATATTTTATATATTTTATAAAATTATATTGTTATATTTTATTGTAGAAATATTATAAGAGAAATTCTTGAGAACAAACTTTTAGAGCCGCTCTTATCTCCATCTTCCAGTGAGGCTAAGGGAACATGGTATAAATTACTAAGCTAATTCCATCTTGCTGCATATTAAATCTTTGTTTTTCTAATTAATTATGCATGGTTATGGATGATGATACAATAAATAACTTTGCATATACATATCTTTTCTTTATTAGATTACTAACTTGTTATCAAATGCAAAGATTTCAATTATTTAATCAAAGGGCAGAGTTGGTACCAATCAATGTTCTCCACTAAGCACAAAGGTTACCCCAGTGTTATTCCTTGATAAACTCAGTACCCTGTAATGACACCTGTGAGGTTTTTTTATGAAGCTAAGATAACTGCAACAAAAAATGTTTACAAAACCATTACTTTTTTTTTAACAACAAAATGAATGTCTACCTTTTTTCTTTTTTATACATCATAAAACCATCTCTAAAGGTGAATAGGTCTAAACTAAGTAGTATTATCTGCAATCATGTTTTTCCTACAGTTTCAGAGTTCAGGTGAACTCATTGACACACAGTATGAGTCAAACTGCAACGTGAGACAAGCTTTGCACGTGGCTTCACATGTAGGTAGATAAGACACTAATTGAAAACAAGCACATAGTAAAACAGGTAGAATAAGATTGTTTCTATAATTTCTTCTGTTGAACTTGTATCCTGTATTACTCAAAGTTATATTCAAATTATAATACATAGTTACATGGAAATGTCATGATGAAACACCTTAACCTACCTTAAACAAACAAAAATGGCAGGTTTTTTGAGGTTTTTTTGATGTTGTTGTTTTTTTACAAAAACAGAACAGAAAGGCAAAACAGTTTCTGTCTTTGGGTGGATGCCAGTGGGAGGGGGGAGGATATAAGGAAAGGGTGGAGGAGGTTGGATATGTTGGAAATATTCTGTACACATGTATGTAAATGAACAAATGAGACCTGTTAAAACAATTCCAGAAATGGGGAGAGGGAGGTTAAAGGAGAATGATGGACAGGGTGAATTCAACTATGGTAAATTGTAAGAAATTTTGTAAATGTCACAATATAACCCCAGTACAACATAAATAAAAATAAAGTATAAGAAATACACTTGATAACCAAAGAAATTACTGATAAGTTGTGTGTTTCTTCAAATAGAAAGATTTCTTAGAAATGTTAAACCTAGCCATTTATATAACAGTAGGCATTTATAGAGCTGTTCAGAATGTATTTAAGTTTAACTGCATTGTTTAGAACTATTTTCATACATTTCTAAACCCATTAACAGGAAGCAAAGACCAATGTCACAATGCCATTGACACAATTTCAGAAATGTATTTGTTGCTGATGGTGATCTTATAAAGATCAAAATAGGTTAAAACAGTAAGGGATCAAATTGCTACACTTACTAGAGGTAGTCTACTTTTCAATAGCAGAGAAATACTTATTTAAGCCAAACAATGTGATATAAGTATTTTATGCCCAGTAGAATGAGTTCTAGGAAACAGAGTTCTCAAAAATAGAGTCAAATCTGAGTTCTACTACTAAAGATGAGTCTTTGCCTCTCTCTGTGCTTCTGTTTGGACATCTACAACATAAAAGAAAGGACTGCTAAGCCCTTCCCAAGACTTATAATGCTATCATTCTATATCGAAAGAACACCAACAGTAAACGTAAACCCAATGTGAAACAATTGATTCAATTTCAATAATCAGTGCAACAGCCTGTAATTATAATGCTGCCTTCTGCATTGTTAGCTAAATGAGCAATACACAGACATCCCTTCACCTCTGTCTTAAAGTTTGGTCAGTGTCAAGTGTTGCCAATATTCACAGTATTAAAATTGGTGGCATGTGCTTACACTTAGTCACCTCCAAATTTTGAGTGATATTACTGCATAACACAGTCATTAATTTATGTACTTCTAAAAACTTTTAAAAATAAAATCATTTCCCTGAGTGGGTCTCTACAGACAAAAAAAGGAAAGAACATAAGAAGTTGGTTCCAAATCATAACATCACTTCCTTTGCTGTTTCAATTTTGGTTCTGCCATGATTATGAAGCCTTTCCTGGCATCCACAAGTCAAAAGTGATGTTTCTCACTCCCAGATCTCTGCTATAATTTACCTTCTTCAAGACCTTATCACTGCTTCAACACACATAGCTCTCTGTGTTTTCTGTTAGTATGTGGATGAGTACATATCCAGATATCACCTACCAGATTCTAAATTCTTTTTGCTCATCCATGTATCTCTCATAAGACATAGTGTCTTGGCAGCATTATACTAACTTATTGACTTGAAAGAATAACAATTAATCAACAATAGTCTATTTCCTATAAGAGTGTTTACATGAGTAAGTGGTGATACTGAGCTACCCCAAGTCTAAGTGGTGTGATTACACAGGAGCCCACACTCCTGTGGTCATGAAGTCATGGGAACCATGAAAATACATGTTCTAGCGCACAAAGGCGACCCTTTAATGGGCCTCCCACAGAGTTTATACTCTAGGCTTTTTCTCAGACTGTCCCCTTGCAGAAGCACAAGATCATCTTTGCTACAGCTCCCCCAGGATGGAAAAGCACATGTGCTCAAATCTGGTGCTCTCCCAGGGCCGTGTCCAGCCTGCACTGTGTGGTCTACGCCGTCTGGCCCCAAGTTAAAAAGGCTTCATTTCTCTCCGACATCTGCAGGGTCGGTGGAGGAAACTTTTCTCACCAAAACAGCTCTGAAAAGGCCTCAATGATCACAAAGAGCTCAAAGATAAAACCAAGGTCATCAGTTTCTAATCACATCACCTCTGGGGGAATTTATTACCCTTGCATAAGTCAGCACAGATCAAAGTCATAAAGCATTTTAAGCCACTAAAATTAAACTTAGCCTGTAGCTATAGTGTTAGGCAAGACTAAAACTAAGATATTTTACATAAATAACTCCAATAAAGTCATTGCCTTAAAGTGCCCGATTTTTGTTTTGCAGATAAAAGAATATAATTAGCCAATGAGAACAAAAAAAATGCTTAGTATCATATATTAAAAGTAATGTTCATGAGTCTTTGCAAGAATCTTTGGTTTTATATAATATAAAATATAACATTCAAAACATTTTTAAAGCATCAATCTATGGTGTTATAAAGTCTCTTTTAGGCCACTTGGTTATGTGCTGTTTTATGTTTAAGTTCCTCTTACAACAAGTCAAAGAAAAACAAAACTGACTAACTTACCAATCAAACTTTGCCCAAAACTGGATCCAATAAAAGTTTCGGGATTTTCCAAAATCTATTTCACTTACTGTGCAATAATTTCAAGTTATGAGTGAAGAAAATGTTAGGCGGATTACAAAGCATGGCTCATGTGCTGATAGAGTTAAAATACAGTTAAAATAAAAGTCCTTTACTCTATATTTGCTGTCAAGTCACTTGATAAATCTACATTCTGTTGTTCAGATTGATGACCCTGCTTTTTATTTCTTTTGAATCTCAAATGCAAAACACAGTTGTCTATATATGCTAGATAATTCTAGTTAGATGAGAGAATGTAATTTAACCCAGAAAATAGAAAGTCCATGTAGGTCACAAACTCATGAATCATGGGAAATGTCTCTGACACCTAACTTCACACCTATACAAATCTTATCTTTGAAAATTCAGCTTAAGCTACATCTTCTTCACATCTCTCCTGATCTTCTCTCTCCAAATTCATAAGCTCTCCAAATTGCACAATTTAGGAAACATTAGATAGGTATATTATTTCTTTTTTGCTCTCTCTGTTTTGTCTTGTCTCCACCACTACGGGATATTGTAAGTATCTTGAAGGGTATCAGTGCTTCTTTGTTTTATGTAGTCTAACAAAGAATCTAGTGCTATATTTTGCACAGCGTGGATGTCCTGTTGAATGCATCAAAACATAAAAATGTTGTATAATTCAAGATTCTTGAAAAGAAATCTCATTTTGGCAAAAATGCATACCAATTATCTCAATGACTGACATTTCAATATTAAAAACATCATGTAACCAAGGGATGCCTATATGCTTGTGGTATAGAGTCCTAGCAGAATATTCACGTGAATTTAATGACTACATAAGGTCTACAACTCCCTAAGATGCATCATGCACAAATATAAGAGGTGGGGAGAGAGATGTAATTACAAGCTTCAGGTGTTTTGTATGCCTTTTCTCGCTTGCAGCTGCTATTATCTCTACTTATCGTTGACGTGTCATTTTACACTCTGGCAGCAATGATTATTCCTAATTATATACAGGAAAATAAATTGCAATATGTGTTTAATACAAACAGTCTATCATTTGGGCAGGTATGTCAAATGGTTAATCATGTTTAAAACTAACAGGAACAGAGTAGGGAGCAGAAATATGCTATGAAAAGACAACCTCTTCTTTTCTTAATCTTCTTTAAAATTTTATCTGAAGGTCAGAAAAAATGGTTTCAAGAAACATGTTAGCATTTTTACTAAAGAATAATTTCTCCTTGTAAAATAAAGATTTTGTAAAAATCAGATGACTTATCTTCCTACCCTTGCTTATATATCTCTACAGATAAACATCTCTCCCTGAGAGCCTAAACTCTCATATTTGGCCACTTACTTCTGTCCCATGGTGCCACAGGCAAAAAAACTCATCATTTGAGTTGCAGTTCAGCCATTTTCTAGCTGACAAGATGTTAGGGAGATTCCGTTCCACAAAGAAGCTCTACTTAGTACTTTTTGTCTAGTCTTTTCCGTTAAGTGTGATTATTCTATTTTGCTCAGCCTTAATTCTGCCTCACAAATAAGAAGCATTCTCTTGTACAAGTCCAACATAATTAAGTAGGTTTAAAAATAATCAAACAAACTGTATTCTGCAATCAACTTAATAGAATTGTCTACCCTGCAGGATTAGACATGTAGTTATTCACAAAACAGGCTTAGATATGTTGCTTCTTAGCTAAATAGCATCACTGCTAATAACTTTAGGGGGGAAAAAGAGCAAAAAACTTAACAGTCACATCTGAAGCTTCAAAATATAATCAGACTTTGGCAAATCTCCTTATGTTCACGTGATGTTTATTTACAAAGTTTATTTCTTTTGCAAGGAAATGTTAGGGTTCTCATCAGTGATGACAATATTTCTCCATAAAATAGGATGTTCAGCTGGTGAGATTCCAGGAAGGACTGCTGTTTTCCAGAGTCTCAGTGATTTCTGTGTCAATTGCAGAAGTCACTCACACCTCTCCAACATCTTGCACATAATGAAAGTCAAGTATTAACATTACAAGACCCTCAGTGAAAGGTAATGGGATTTAAAGCCACTCCATTTATCCGGAAGCAACTGTATAAATTAACTTATCTGCAATGGTTTGGTGCTTCGTCTCCACACTGACTTGGATAATACCAAAAAATATATATACATGACTGAGTAAATTTTCTAGAACTCCAGTAGTGAATATGCAGACAGAGGCTATTATGGAAGAGCAGATGAAGGAAAAACTAGTGTATGTCAGGAGAAAGCAGGAGGGGTGGGGGAAGATAACCACAAATTGAACTGAGCAGGGAAAAATGACAATAGCTTTCAGACATTTTGCAACCTAAGAATAGCAAAAAAAGAAAGCAGAAGATGCCATTGTAGTGATATGAAGTCAAGATCTGACAATTTAGGGTCCTGTTAGTCCCCATTTACACTCACCTATTATTAATAAGGCAAAAAAAAAAAAGATGAGCAGGGGCCTCATTCTTCATCTCCTATAAGTTGACGTAGCTATTCATCTTCAGTGAAACAGAGGTCACAGGGAAACCTGTTTCTGTGAGCAAGAGAAGTCAAGAAATAAACACTCCAAGTTTGCCATTAGCCATTATGAATAAGGCGGCAAAATTAATTTATTTTAATGTTATACCCAAGAGGCACATGTTTTTTCTTTCTACATGATTATGAAAATACTCAATGTCCCCTGAGGAAAGAAGTCCTTTTTTAGACTACAAGAACAGACAACCCAATTTTCTCTGAGTTTGGTTTTTCTCCTTTGAGAGCACACTTAATTTGTTAATGCTGGAGTACATTTGTCACCAATAAAATTCATCTTCACTCTATAAACAAGCTGCCTGAAATTAGTCCTGATAGAGGGAAAGCTGGGGGAGTGTACTTAGTTGCATGTTATGAAAACATAATTCAATGGCTTAATTTGTAATAAGATTTTTATATCTAACTATTGCATGAGCAACATGAAAACAATCCTGAAAGACCATGATTTTATTCATTTCTACCAAGCATTGGCTTTTATGATTACAGATCAAAAGAGCAAAGTATTTTTATAGGGACTTCACTGTTGTTAAATGGGGCCAAAGCTTGTCAGGGTATATCACTTTCAACATAGTTATTTATCCACAGAGAGTGAAATTGTATCCATTTTCAAGACACTATGTCAAGTGTTTTAAAAGAAATAAAAAATGGGTAGTATCAAGCTGCTGCCCTTGAGTTCTGCACAACCTGATAGAGCCACCCACATCAACGTAAATAACTGCTAATCAGGCAGTATTGGGAAGTGTCATGAGTGAGTTTGGTTAGAACATTTTTGGCTATAAATAACAGAAACCCAAATTATACCAACTAAATGATAAAGAAATTTAGTATAATGCAAGAGAGGAAGTACAGAGTTAGGACAGACAACAAGGGCTCAATCATGTCTTTGAGGACCCACTTCCCCACATCTCTCCAAGCTGCTCATCTTGGCTACCTTGTTCTAATGTGGCTGCCAGCAGCGTTCAAAGCAACGCACTTCTACATTCACATTCAACAGAAGAGAAAGACCTTAGTTCTTTTTCCAGGTTGAGCACATACCTGGTAAGAGGGAAGAGATTTCTTTGACTGGTTTAAACTAACCTACTGGGTAAAACAGAGGTTGGAGAGTCAAACTCAATGGCCATCAGAGAGTGCTAAAGGAATGAAAATTGAAGAAGATCTTGTTGCTGTTCAAACTAGGTAACCTCCTTTGGGCTTGGTGGGTTATCCTGAAGGGCAGATTTGTCAGCAGTGGTAAGCAAAAGACAACATTTAGTATGGGAAGAATGTTTTTAATGCCTCTGAGAAATGATTCATTGTGCCTCCGTGACATTTCTAAATTTGGCTAAGAGGAATACCTCAGTATTCTCCCTTTCTCCTCAAGTCAGATAATCATTTTTCAAGTGGTTGCCAAGCATTTTTCCAACTGATATTTCTAGCTCCTTCCAAAACAGTCTGTCACTAAACTCACCCACTCTACACAAGAGGGGGAGAAGGAGGAAAAGTTGCAGCGATATTACTTTTTATAGAGACATGAATTCTTCAGTTTTGTCAGCTTTTGAAGGGTAAGAAGGTGTTTTCAATCTTATTATGCCTCTTGCCTGTGGGCACCCTGCCCTATTATGAGTCTACACCTGGTTCTTTGCACTTAATTGTAAAATTCCTTTTTTGGTTTTATGGGGATCTTTTTACTAAAAAAAATAGTGTTTACAACATGTCATCTGCTGTTATATGCTCATTATATGCAAAATTCATTTAATTCTCATAACAATTACTGAAATAGTAATTATTATTATTCCCACTTTACAGGTGAGAAAAACTGAGCCATAGAGACATGGAGTAACTAACTCAAGATCACACAGCTGTCAGTGACAGAGCTGGGATTTGAACCCAAATAATCAGAGTCCAGAGTCTGAATTCTTACCCAAAATACCACAGTTGCTTATGGAGTAGTGCATAGGAAGTATATCAGGCACAAAATATCTAAGAAGAGTTAAATAAGGCATCTGAATAGCGTCCTAAGAACAGTAAGTATAACCTGAAGGGTAATAACAAAACTAGGTAACTGGTTCAATTATGTCAGTGGTAAAGAAGAGAGTATTTTTCTGGGAAAAGTTGAAGGAGAAAAGAAACTAACATTTATTGAACACCTATTGTACACAATAGAATTATACGATAATAAGCATGGTAAGTAAGAATTTCCCAATGCCTATTTTCCCCATCATAGAATAGAACTCAGAGAGGTTAGGTATCATACTTATGTCTCAGGACAGACCTAGAACATGAACCTGAATCTGATTCCAAAGTCCATATATCTTTCCCATTATCCACCGTAAAGTCTCCAGAACTCCTCCAAACCAAAGGCAAGAATGTGGAAAAAACTGCTACCTACAAATCCTCATTCATACGATGTAAATATATCCCTTAAATAGTAATATTGCTAATAATAAGTGAAGGAGCTAAATATTACTCTGAAATACCTCTCTCAGATCTTTCAATTAAAGGCACAGAGAATAATGACCTGAATATATGAAAAACACACACACATAAAGCAAAAGCAAAACACTCTGGTATCCAAAAATATGATCAAAACCTGAAAGTAGTCTCCCTGGAAAAAAAAAGAAAACCCCCAGAATCCCCCCGACCCCCAGGGACAGCATAAATTCCTCTGGTGATTCCTTGGGTTGCCCAGTGCATCATTTTTGTTTTTGCAAAGTACAGCAACCCTAAAGACCTCAGTGGTTCATTTCTGCTTCTAATAGAGTGCCCTGGCAGGCTTAGGCCTCTAGCTGGAGAGCAAGCTTCAGGAGAAGAAAGCTGGTTACTTGATAAAGCTATGTCTTTGTTTATTATGTTCACATGAATAACTTATGACTGTGTGGCCTTATGAACAGCAGCCTTGACATGGCTGACATGACTACATCATATCCCAAGTCACCCTCCCAAGAGAAAATGGAGTATTTGCTCATTTCACAAGACAGGCTCTTCAACTATAAGTTGAATAGAAATTTCCACTATTGCAGCTGATATAGCTCTAACTAGCAACTGACAAAAAAAGATCCAACTAGAAACTTCAGGAAGATGGCTTTGGTAAAAGCCACAAATGCAAAGAAGGGGACTAATGCTCCCAGGGACAGTCTCCTCCAGAAAATGCTGCTCTCCTCCTATTCATTCTTCTTATCCATGATCATCACCAAGATGCCCAACTCACAACTCATTCAGAATGGATTTTCCTAATTACCTTATGCAGGTAAGACCACAGGTAGGTACCAACATTTACTAAAGACTCATTAACATTGCCACTAATCAACACCACAGTGCCCTTGTTCTGGAGTAGGCTGTCTCCTTTCATTCACTTATTCCATTCAAAACAGGTTCGTTGAGGATCTTCATTTTGATTTAAAAAGGTAGCAAACTTAATAGGGAAGTATACACATGAACAGAAAATATTGCCAGGAATAATTTCTCTGCTGTAGGAAAGTCCAGGGGACTACTGCAAAGCAGAGGAGAAAACTTAACCCTAGCTGCAGGATTATTTTACTGATAACAAGTGCAGATCCAATGTTGAGCACATTTCTCACTTTACTTAGTCCTTTACAACAATCCTCCTCATAAGACTAGTCATATTACTAGTCAAAGTTTTCAGTTAAAGAAACTGGGGTCCAGAGAGATTAAGTGATTTATTCAATCTGACACAGCAAGTGGCAGATATAAAATTCAAACAGCCCAGGCTAACCACAAAGACCATGCACTTATTTATTATATTTTCTCTTAACAGCAATTGCAAAATTTAATGTCTGTGACTATTCAATTATTATTCAAGAATTATTTATTAAATGTGTCCTATATTCACTGCGCTCAAGGCAAGGGACACAAACTGAGCCTGTCATTTCACAAGACAGGCTCTTCAACTATAAGTTGAATAGAAATTTCCACTATTGAAGCTGATATAGCTCTAACTAGCAACTGACAAAAAAAGATCCAATTCAAAACTTCAGGAAGATGGCTTTGGTAAAAGCCACAAATGCAAAGAAGGGGACTAATGCTCCCAGGGACAGTCTCCTTCAGAAAATGCTGCTCTCCTCCTATTCATTCTTCTTATCCATGATCATCACCAAGATGCCCAACTCACAACTCATTCAGAATGGATTTTCCTAATTACATTATGCAGGTAATTAGGACTAATGCTCCCAAGGGTGGTTCAGGACTTCTGGTGCTCGCCTTTGACAATTGTCTAAGGCAGAGTTTTGAAGGAGATCAGTCAATCAATTATGCTGAAAATATTTAGGATACCATTATGTATCAGGCAGCATGCTTGATTCTGAGAATATGGAGTGATCTTAAAAAAAACCTGTTTCTATCGCTTCTCGGCCTTTTGGCTAAGATCAAGTGTAAAAAAACCTGTTTCTAGCTGTGTGGGATTTATAATCTAGAAAACAAGCACACATTGAATGGAAGCTGGTATAGCCTATCAAGAAAAATAAAGCAAGGAGTTTGAAAGCAAGGATGAAGACTGAGGGTGGAACTTTGCATTTTGTGTTGGATGGTCAGTAAAGCTTCTCTGAGAATTTAAGGAGAAACCTAACAATGAGAAAAAACAAGTTATCTCACCATCTATGAAAGGAGCATGGATAATCAGGCAGATGCAAAGAGTACAGTGGCAAGGCAGGTACTCAACAAAGATGAACCAAGAATGACCAGAGAGAATATCACAGAAGTTGAAAGCAAACAAGATGGGGATAAAATAAAATGGTAGATCATCCAGGATCTTGATGACTATGTGAGAATTCTCCATTTTCTTGTCAAGGTAAAGGGAAACCCCTGGATAACTTTGAATAGGGAGATGACATGCTCTCGTTAACTTTTACTTCACTCTGGCTACTTCATGGAGAACTGATTATGTGGGCTCAGGAGTTGAAACAGGAAGACCAATTAGAAGACAATTAACAAGCCTAAGTTTGAGATGATGGTGGGTTAAGCTAAAGAGGAAACACAGAGGTTGTCAGATTGGGGATATATTTTTCATCATAGTGCTGACAGACTAGATGTGGGCTGTGAGGAAAAGAGAGAAGAACAAATGCACTTAGATTCCTGGAACAGTGCCTAGAACAGAGCTTGTACTCAGTATGTGGGAATTCCATCCCCTTCTCTTAGAACTCATCAAAATTTACTTGGGGGAAATAAGTCACATACATAACTATACAGTAGGTCCATAAGAGTAACCCTGGCAGAAGATTAATCCAAGGCCATAAGCAAATAGATGATATTCTACCTTGACAGCATAGATCAAACTAGTAAGTATCCCTATTTAGTCCAATAAACCAAGTGGAAGAATGACTAGAATAATTATGGTTTGCCAAATGTGGAAGATCCTTGGTGAGAGTAACTGTTGCTACAATAGGTAGAACACAGTTCTTTATTCAATCTGACACAGCAAGTGGCAGATATAAAATTCAAACAGCCCAGGCTAACCACAAAGACCATGCACTTATTTATAATATTATATTTTTTCTTAACAATAATTCAAAATTTAATGTCTGTGACTATTCAATTATTATTCAAGAATTATTTATTAAATGCGTCCTATATTCACTGCGCTCAAGGCAAGAGTCACTACCTATTGTAAAACTCAAATGTTGCTTTCCAAGAGCAGGCTTCCCCAGAATTTCCCCACACTACACAGTCTCCATCTGATCACCTCTCAACACTCTTGTGTCTTTCCATTACAACTCTTTTCAGTTTAAAATTTGATATAGATGCATGTAATATTTGATTAATACCCACCCCTCTTTACCTGCCATCTCATCCTCCTTGTCTACAAAAACATTTGTTGGGAAAATGAGCCAAAATGGTGGCTCATGCCTATAATCCTAATTACTTGGGAGGCTAAGATTGGAAGGACCAAGGCCAGCCTAGGCAAAATGTTCTTGAGACCCCCCATCTCAACTAATAGCTGAGCAAGATGATGTGTGCCTGTCATCCCAGCTGCACAGAATATTGAGATTAAGAGGACCATGGTTCCAGGTCAAACTGGGCAAAAAAATAGTTTGCAGGACTCCATTTCAACAGAAGTGAGTGTGGTGGCCTATCAGCTCAGCTGTGCATGTGACATAAATTGGAGGATTGTAGTCCAAGCTGTCCCTCAATAGCAAGACACTATCTCAAAAATAACCAGAAAAGAAAGGACTGGGAGCATGACTCAAGTGGTAGAGCATCTGCCTAGCATGTGTGAAGTCCCGAGTTTAAACCCCCTCAAAATTTTTTATTGAAAAAAATGAAATAAATATTTTTAAATACATTTCAGAGAGAAAAAGACCTCTGGTATGACATTTAATAAGTCATGAATACTTAATTCAATTCTTAAAAATCTATTTATAATTGTCAGTTGTCCTACTAGTAACACACAGGATTTGTTTCAAGAGAACCACAGAGAAATTGCTTCTTACAAGCCGTATTAGATGTGAGGCCACAACAAAAATCTGTTTCTTATCAGGGTTGTGAGATGCATTTGGGGTTGATTGGTGGGTTTTTTGTTTTTGTTGTTTTTTGTGTTTTGTGTTTTTTGTTTTTGTTTTGCCAATAGTAGAGTTTGAACACAAGACTTCACGTATGGTAGGCAGGTGCTCTGCCACTTGAGCCATTCTGCCGGTCCTGATTGGGTATTGATTCAGGAAAAAAAGAAAACTGGCCTGGGTAGCCAGATTCAATAAGGTAGGCCTCACTGAGTCACAGCAGTAACCCTCCTAACTGTCTGGTTTCTACCTTACCCTCTTACTATGTTCTACACTAAAGCTGGGCATTTTCTTTTAGAACAGAAGCTACTCTCTTGCATCTCTCCCCATATCATTCAGAAAAAAATGCCAATAACCTTAAAATGGCCTGCAACACCTTCACCAGTCAGGGGCATGGAAGGAAATTAGGCACACAATTAAACTGGTTATTGAAAAGAATTTAATAAAGAGATGATCTTATTCTGTTATAATACTATAACAAATTATCTTAGGCTGGGTAGCTTATAAATGACAGAAATGTATTTCTTACAGTTTAAAAGCTAGAAAGTCCAAGATCAGGGTGCCAGCTGATTCAGTGTCTAGGGAAGGCTTGCTTTTTGCATCATAGACAAGACCTTCTTGCTCCATCCCAACATGGTAGAAGGAGCATATGAGCTCTCTGAGGTCTCTTATTTGCTGATTGTTTTATTTTAATTCACAAACTTTTTGAACTTTTTAAAAAATTGTTTTAAAAAACCTATTTTACCACTTTAATGACAGAGGTAGGGGTCACTAGATAATTAAGTCACCAGTGCATTGAGGACTATTTCAGTACATGCACTATTGGAAATATTTACCATAGTAGGGAATATTTACAAAGACCAGGATGAAAGTTTAAAAGCAGCAATTACAGAGAGTGTGCTGCCCTGAGGCTGGCAACTAACCACTCCTAGTCTGAATGGGTCAAGAAGAAAAAGCAGTCAGGAAGAAAAAGCAGTCAGACAAAAAAAGGAGAAAAAATGGCTCTACAAGCAAGTAGGAAACATTCAGCATAATCCCCTATTTGATCTTACCCTTGCTTCTTCTTTGTCCCTCTGCTGTAGCCAGCTCCTCATGAACCTTGACACTCCAGGTACTATGTAACTTCCGTCTTTGCCTCTGCTATTCCCTTGGATCACAGAACTTCTCTAAATATTTCCAGAGCTCACTCCCTCACTTACTTCAACCTCAAAATATCACCTCCTCTGTGCAGCCCACCTGAAAAGCCTATTTAACATCATAAACCTCCTCTTCCAACATCCTTTAGCACTCTCCTTCTTTTCTCTTTCTTCCCATTGCATTTTCACACACTATTTTATATAACATGCATCCCCCTCATGAGCTCCAGGAAGTGATCTTTGTTCTTTACAATTGATAAATTCTACATGCCCCAAAATAGGAACATAAACAAAGGGAAATAATCACCTATGGGCAGCATTCAAATGCTCTTATATTGAATTTTGTTTATAAAGAGAAGCAATCAATCAGTCCTACTCTCCATCCTATCAGCAAAACATTTTCTAATGAAAATGTTGAACGAACCCCGGCATGGTGGCACACCTGTAATCCCAACACTCAGGAGGCTGAGATAGAAGGAGCATAAGTTTGAGACCAGCCTGGGCTAAATAGTGAGGCCCTTACTCAAGAGAAAAGGAAAAAGAGAGAGACAGAAGGAGGGAGGGATGGAAAGGAAAGAAAGAAAGAGAGAGGGAGGGAGGGAGAGAGAGAGAGAGAAGAAAGGAAGAAAGAAAGGAAGGAGGAAAGAAAGAAAGAAAGAAAGAAAGAAAAAGGAGGGAGGGAGAGAATGAAGGAAGGAAGGGAGAAGGGAGAAAAGAAGGAAGGAAGGAAGGAAATGTTGAATGGATTTCTGTCTCTCCATAGGTATTTTCACATAAAACCATGCTGGAGTAGAAGTTCTTCCTTTTACATTTCATTAAACTATTTCAGTAAATAATGTGTGACAGACTATGATCTTTGAGTCTGATCTGTCAATATAGATGTACAAAAGAGTTGAAACTGTGGGTGTACACTTGGAAGCCCCAAAGAATCCTCAGACAAGAATACAGTGAAGTCACACTCCAGGAGATGCTTAATTGTACTGAAGGAGAAATAAAATCCCCTTAGTTGAGCAATTGTATATCTTGGTAACCTCTCCAAGAAAATCAGAGTTGTAGATTTAGAAGAACTTTTAAAGGAGTTGAGCAAAGTGCAATGTTCTCACTTTGCCAACAAGGAAACTGAGATTTGAGAAGCCCTGCAGTTTGGTCACAGTCATATCACATAGTAAACTAATATCCTGCATGTAAAATAGAATCCAGGTTCCCATTTCCCTGAACCAGTGCTCTTCCAATCATATGGGGAGAAAAGAAAACCAAGTTTAAAAATTGAGAGACCAAAGTTCTTTATAATGATTCATGCCATTGATCTATATTTAACTAGCATAGAAGGACTTGGATTCAAAATAAAATGTTTGTTCCCATAAAGAAAGGTATATTGTATCACATATATAAGTGGTTAGATGATGATTTTTAAATTCCTTTATAAGGACAAATATGCATCTAATAGACATATGAGGATAATAAAAACTGAGAATATCAGACCTACAGTGAGGAAAAGTACTTTCTAATCAGGCTTCCCACGAATTTAAACTAGGATGGATGGAAGTAGGCGATGATCTCACCTTCCCCGTCAGTTCTTCCCCCACAAAGCAGGGAACTCTGGAGCTTATGCAGATGTACAAATCTTCTAGAATTCTCAACATGAAGATATATTTTCACAGTGTCATCAATAGCCATAAAACCTTTACCAACAGTATTTATGTGCACCATGGTACCATATTTAAACATTAGTTCAGCCTCTAATAAGAAATTACAAGTAGGTAGTGTTTAAAAGCAAAAAAATGGTCTTCTTAAAATATCTAATTTATTTGAAAACCAAAGGAAAAAGCTTTTCATTGGACACAATATCACAGCATCCCACTTAAAGTCACCCAAAATGACAAATGGACCATCTATCTAAGAAGCTGTGGACCTCACAATAGAAAGGAACTTCGTTTAAACTCTTCATTAAAGAGATATTTTTAAAGTAGGTTAGGCATATCCTTGAAATAAGAAAGGCTCTTCAGATGTCTAGTTTTTGTACCCTTCAGGCTATTGTGCCATTCAGTCTGCTTTATCCAATTCACCGGGGTCATGGCTTCTGAGAAGTGATGTGGTAAGATAAAGAGCCGCCTCTGTAGATACTTACCATCATCCATTTCCACCTCAGGCAGTTCTGTTACAAGTTCACTTCTGGGATAAAAATCTCATAGAATCAGACAAGAAAATATAAGATACCTTAAAATTGAAGATTTTCCTCTTTTCTTTCTTCTAATATCATAGACCAGCTAGTAATCATGTGTGTGTGTGTATATCAGGAACACTGACCATGGCATATCAACATTAGACAATTCAATCTTAGGGAGTTGCTAGGTGGGCAAGGAAGTCATGAGTTGAGGAACAGGTGCAAGCATTTCACTTGATTTAGTGTAAATAGAAAGAGAAAATTTAATATCAAAGATTGATCAATAGAAACCCCTAGAAATCGGATTTTTTTTCTTTTATTTCCTTTTTTTTTCTTTTAGGGAATTAGCCCACTCAACTCATTTCAACATGGTGGGAAGAATACATACATACCAGTGTTTGATTGTGTATTTTCCAACTGTGAAACAAATATATTTATTTTGCATATACTTTTAAGATTCTTTTTTTTCCTGCAGCTTTGATTTGTGCTAAAATGACTAGGGTTTTAAAATATGGGCCATCAGAGCTTTCAATTTGGAATGTTTTAAGCTTCTATGGAAAACTTGAACCATAATTCCAAGGGAGGTTTTACTAGATATATACAATACTTTGATAAATATTCACAGAAATAAGTACTACAGAAAATAAACATTAGGAATCCTGAGCTAAAGAGAAATGTTGTTAATCCATGAAATAAATAGAAAAGAATCTACTAGCTAAACTGTGACAACTAAAACATAGGCTGAATGCAGGAAGATACAGTCTTTATTTTTTGTGACTATATTTCCAATACCTAGCATAATGTTTGGCTCACTGACTCAGCTCAGTAAATAATGTTCATTAAGTAAATGAATGGTATGATGGATGAATGACAGTCTTCCAAATTAAAAATGAAATATCCCCAGAAAATGAAGGCCAATTCATCAGAAGGCACTAATGACATTCTCCTTTGCACATGCAAGCAACTATTTTCTTTTGCCTTTAGTATATGTTCACCATGCAAGCATATATATATATATATATATAAACAATATATATAAATAATATATATAATAAACAATAACTATTTTTTCTTTATTGTTATACTCATAAAATAGTAGTTTAAAATTGACTATAAATTAACAAATTGGCTTTCTGATACAGATTAGTCTTGCATCCTATATGATGTGGATTGAATGAGCCTTTCTTCACAAAGACCTGACCATGTAGTTCCTTACAGTCAAGAAGTCCTCACAGTTTCAGACAACAACTTTTGAGCCCTATGGACCACCTAATAATAGCCAGCCCACTGTGCAATATAAACGTACCTGTGTACCTTGTGCCTTGTGTACACTCTCAGCAGGAGAATCATGTCCTCCAAGACCTCAATGCCCTAACACATTTAGTGAAGATCGATACCTTTTATTCTTTTTTAATTTCCACAGTACGCAGAATCAAGGAATATTGAATGATCAGTAAGACACTTTAAAACATTGATTCTATTTCATCACTACAATCTTTCTCTTTAGTGAGTATTATCCAAAGGAAGAAAGCAAGCAAAAATGTGTGTTCTTTGTAGGCTCCTGTTAAAATCCACCCTCACTGTGTAAAATGCAAGTATTTTTTCCTTCATTCAGCTGATGTTTATGATATGACTGGTGGCATTTGGTTAACTTCTGTTTTCTGATTAATCTACATGCTTGGGAATGTGTACCTTTGACTGATTGTTAAACTACAAGTGCTCAGAAATGTCATGGTCATTTATTCATCTGTATATACCTCTCTATAGATAGATAGATAGATAGATAGATATAATTATATATATATATATATATATAATTTCTTTCAGTCTCTGTCTTTCTTTCTCTCCCTGTCTCTGTCTCTTACTCACAAGCACACATCTATTTTTATGTCTGTATTCAGAATTGGGAAACTGCCCAGTACAATTAAATTAAAAATTGAATAGTATATAGTATCTGTAGTTGAAAATATATATTGCTTAAAACATTCCTAATTTTGTTTTATGGGGAAATATCTTTCTCTCACTTCTCACACAGGTATTGGTATTAACTCACCCCCTATAAATTCCCTGGGGATGCACATATCCTCGCCCAGTGAGTGCAACATTTTCTTATTTTGACATTACCCACAAAATCATTGTTCTACATTCTTTGCCGAAAAAAAAATGCAAACATGTTAAATGATGCAGAACACTGTTGCAAAGTGAAACTTTGCAGAGGCATCCCCAGGTGAGACTCAGTTTCATTTTTGTTCCCTTTAGGAGATTTTCTACATTTCATTTCTGAGTTTTACACATAACTAGTTCTTCCTGAGAACAGCTTTGCTACTGCAAGCATAAAGGTGGCTCTTGGTTGGAAAGCAAAAGAAGGAAGTGAGATGAGATTGGTGAAGCAAGACAGTTCAATTTGCCTAACAAAGCAAAATTCCCAAACTAAGTTACTCTTACAGCACTGTAATCAGCCATGTTTCTTAAAACTGCCTGGGTTATATCAAGCCCCACTCACACTATGGTAATTAGCTGCCACCACACAGAAGTGCTGCATTCCCTGCTACTCTTTTTTTTTTAAATGTCAGCTTGTAATCTGAAGGAAAATTACAAACCCTACTTTTTAAGGAATGTTTAAAATAAACTCACAAAAGCACCAAGGCTGTTACAATTATTGTCCTGCTTTAAGGGAGAAATGTCCCAGGTGGTGTTTTATCTCTGCAGCACCTCTTTCTAAAGTTTAGCTACAATGGAAGGTGCAATCGTGCATTATATAACAGTAGGTCAATGCCTCTTTGGAGGAGAAGCTGAAATTTCTTTCAGAAGCTTTGAAACTTTAATGTAGATAAACATAAACTACCCTAAAATCATCACCATGTATGCTACCCTAATGAAATCCCATGACTTAAAAAAATGCAGTATTGATCATCTTTCGTGTGATGCTTGAGAATGTGTAGAGATTTACTCTCCTTTATTTAACAGGTACATAAAACCCATATCAAGTGGAGTGTTTTATGTTAATGACAACATTTCCAATTAGATTACCAATATAAATCATTTTGACATGCCACCATTCTTTATTTTAACAACTGCTTTTACACCATGCACCTTAGTGACCTTGTATGTTTCAGCTTATAAAGGAAAAATAAAATATCAATCAAAAACATAATAACTCTAGTGAGAGAATTTTTTAGCATAATAAAATCCACATGAGTTAAAGGCACCCAAGGTTTACAAGAAGATTCTGCCCTGAATGCTAAAAATCCTTTTGAAGGATGGAAGCAAGTCAGTGAGAAGCCCATAGATTCACCTAACTTCCCACTTTTTAAGGTGGATCTAGGATAGCAGGCTGAGGATTTAGACACAGAAGATTTGGTTGTGGTCAGTGCTCAGACACCTCAGACATGACCAGGTATGGTAGCACATCTGTAGCCTCTGTTTCTAGTAATAAAGTTCCTTATGTCCTCTAGCACCCCAACTTTCTGTAACAATAAGTTCCGTAAAAGGTGAAAAAAAAGTAGGTCACCTCATGAATTCAATGCAATGCAGGAAACAATTTCCAGGAACAGTTTCATCCCATCCCTTATAAAATACAAACCACCCTACGTTGGTCCTCTGTTTATGTATCCAAAAGAGGAAAGAGTGTGCAAGGCAGAGCTGAATGTAGATCACATCTGCAAACTCCCATGTGTGACCTTGGGCAACATATTAACCTCTAAAATTCCAGTTGTTTCTTTATTTTTTTTTCATTAAGAAAAACAGGATTATATTCTCCCATTCAAATACTAACCAGGCTCAACCCTGTTTAGCTTCTGAGATGAGATCAGAAGCATTCAGGGAGGTACAATTGTAGACTATATTTTCTATTTTGTAAGGCTGGGATAATTATAGTTGATTCTTCTAATCCACATTTTGTAGTGAGTGCAACCTAGTAAGCTCTAAGTATATACACCCATATATATATGCACCTATGTGTATAAACTACACACATTCTTTAATTCATATATAATGCACATTCTTCCAACCTTAGAGAATATTGCTTCTAGTCCCAAACAGAAATAGAAATCAGTAATTCTAATGTCATTATATTAAAGTGAGGGGTGCATGTAGCTGTGGACCCATTCATAATGGTATGGTCAGATGTACAATCTAGAATTCCAATGTAACATTGTAAATTCTTCATTATCTTTTTTGAATATAACTAGTGGGAACCCAGAATAGCTGTTTTCTATCTGGCCAAGGTGTACCATCTCTAACAGGTAGGATGGATCACACTAGAAGTCCAGTCTGCTATTCCACAATTTGGATAAATTAGAAATGCAATTATGTTAATTTCTTATAACACATCAGAAGAGTACTGGGTCCAGTGTAGTTTCAATCATATTTGCTCCAATTTTACTTCATGAGCTCACCATTTCAAATTATTTTATCCAGTCAAATAATAACACCAAAGCAAGATAGGCTCATACCTTAAGTTTATCTCCTAGCTCAGGTCTCAATACATTCTAAGAAAACTTTTCTTCACCTTTGCTACTCCCTCAGTACAAATGATTTAGTTACCTTACTTTTTAATTTCTTTAATTCATACAATTCTTCAGAGCAGTTCATGCTCACTTCCATAATTAAGTTACCCTATACAACATTCCCAAAATTGTCCTTGCAATGATTGTCAATGATATCCAAAGCCTTAACTGCTGTTCATTTCAGGTTTTCCCAAGAATTTAGAAGCTCTTTCCTCTAGAAAGAGGAAATTCTCCATATTAATTCTGCTCATTCAAAGTTCTTCTGCTTTTTTGCCTTCCTTTCTCTTTTCTCCTGTCCTTTTTAACTCTCAACCCCAAATTTAGGACATTCCCAAGACTCTGTCCTTGTCCTTTTTCCATCTTTCAAAGGTAATTTTGTACATTCCAATAGTGACTTCCATACATAAATACCTTGTCCTCATCACTCTCCGAGAGCCTCCATCTGGAAATCGCTACATCTCAACTTCAGTGAGTCCAAATGCAATTCATTATCCTTTGTGTGAACCTGCTTCTAAGGCTGTACCTCCCAGGTCTCTCGGCACCACTACCATCTTCATGATGCCCCAGGCTCCGAGTCTCTGTGGTTCTTTGCACTTATTTAGACTAGTTATTCTTTTCAAATATTTATACTATGTATTCCCATGTCCCAGGGAAGACGCTTGAATTTATGACACAGTGATAGGGATCTGAGAGAGAAAGAATTCCCCAATTCTAGTCATTTTCTACTACAGATCTTCTGAAAAATTAGTTCTAGATTAAGCTTCAGAAAACTTATCTCTGATCATTTTTATTTTCCTTGCTTGAACATCTTCAGTAGAACCCCATTTCTTATAGATTAAAAAGTAGTTAGTCTGGCCAACGTTTATTAAACATTTGTTTAGTAGGTGCTAGGCAGTATGTCAGACACACCAATTATCTCACTAATCTTATATAGATGTGATTTTACAGTTATTTGTATAATTACATCGATTAAAACTTACCTCCCCAGACCATAAACTATGCAGGATCTGAAATTCAAGCATTCAAAAACTATCTACTTATTAATTGACTTAATAAATGAAGCCTTCTCTTGTGATCACCACTAAAAGTGCCCTTTATTTCCCTTCTGAATCATATAACAGTTCTTTGCATATTATGGATTGTACTACTCTTACTTCTTACTTATCATGGTATTAAATTTGGAGAAAGACTGAAATGACTTTTTATTTATTTATTTATTTTAACAGGGTCTTGCTACGTAGTCCATGCTGGCCCAGAACTCGTGATGCTCCTGCCTCAGCCTCCTGGGTGCTAGGATTACAAGCGCGTGTTACCATGCCCAGGCTAGCAACATGATTTCTATTTCTGCTAAGGACAGATGGCAGAATAGTTCAAGATTAATAATTGATCTAATCTTCTTGACTAAGATTTCCCATTCTCCATCACCTCTCTTGTTCATCTCTTTTGATGCCCAGTCCTTTACTTTGGCCAAAACTGAATTTATAAGTGGGTGCTCCCCTTCCAGAACCTCAAAGGGAATTTGTCATCCAAGTTTGTTTTTTTTTTTTAATTCAAAGCCTATTCAATAGAACCAAATAAGGCCCCAAAATGCAAAGGTAAGTTGGACATAGATCTTGTTTTTAAAAGACTTATGGATTAGTAAAGAAGATAAAGCATATGTTTAAGTAACTGTAATTCCAAAAGCAAAGATATAGGTGGCATAAGAAATGCAGAGCTAAGGCCAGGCACAATGGTTCATGCCTGCAATCCCAGTTATTCAGGAGGCAGAGCTTAGGAGGATCACAGTTTGAGGATAGCCCAGGCAAAAGGTTAGCAAGACTCCATCACAACATACAAGCCAATCACGTCTATAATCCCATATTCAGAAGGCAGAGAAGGAGGTTTGCAGTTCAAGGCTGACCCAGGCAAAAGCAGGAGATGCTATCTTAAAATCAAAATAAAAGCAAAAGGACTAGGGGTGTGATTCAAGTGGTAGAGTGCTTGCTAGCTAGCCTGAGGCCCTGAGTTTAATCCCCAGTAGAAAAAAAGAGAAGAGAGAGAGAGAGAGAGAGAGAGAGAGAGAGAGAGAGAAGAGGAAGAGAGGGAGGGAAAGGAAAGAAAGAAACAAACAAACCAGGATGGGTGATCAAGGTAGGAAAACACTAATCTCCCCCAAGAAATTACTCCAAAGAGGTACATAGATAACTTGTATTTGATATAGTTTATGAAAGATGAGTACGCTCTAGGTGTTCATAGATGAGAAAGAATTCCAAGAGGAATAAAATTAACAAAAGTGGAAGTCTAAAATATCACAGGATGTATACAAGGAACATGAGGTGGCAGAATTTAATTGTAATGATTAATTGTATTATGACTATTACATTCCCTTTGAAATATGCAAGTGTAATAATGTTCTATTCCCACACTTAAAAAAGAAGATAATTATTTATGCAGAGTTCATTCAGTTATTGGGTTATTACATGGCTTAAATGATGCTTTTACTATGATTATGCAGCTTTTCAAAAACTTGTCATTGACCTTTTTTTTTTTTTTTTGCTTCTAGCAAGTCTACTTTCTTTGTCACAGAATAAGGCCCACAGATTTGAAAATCTCAAATTTTATTGAGTCATAAAGGGATTAATTTTGCATAAATATTTAAATCTTAGATATAAACTCATAAATCCAGGCATTGTAGACAACTGAGGTAACTGGAAAGTCAATTTTTAGTTCAAATTATGTTTATAAAATAGTCTGAGAAAACTTGACTTTGGGGCTACACATCTCTGGGTTAATATTTTGTTTTGTTTTCCCTATTGGGTGAGTTGTTATTTTAGTTAATTTTGGTTTAAATTTTTTTCCCTTGGATGTGTGCTATAAATCAGGCTGTGGCAGTTTGCATTCCAATGATGCCTTATCTTGGCTGTACAACTGTTATCTCATCTCAGTCCCACAGCTGTGTCACTTCCTAACAACCACCATCCCTGCAAGACAGCTGTTGCTCTTAATTGGCAGAAATAAAACAGATGAGCATTAAGAATCTAGCCCAGATGATGTGCTGCACAAAGAATTTACTTTTTTCGCCCAAACTATTTGAAAGTAGAAAAGAAATTTACATTTTTCAGAAGTATTCAAAACTAGAAAAGACTGGACAAGAGGCTCCATCAGAAATACAATGAATCCCTCTTGATCGCCCATCCAGAATTTTACAGCTGAAAGTGCATAAAACCAAGCTGCTCTGCGGCCAGTTCAACAGAGTCCCACCCACAGAAACACTGAAAAGCAATTTGAAATCTCTAGAAAAGTTTTTTGATGAGCTGACAAAGGATAAGTTGTCATAGATAACACTGAAGCTTTTTAAATCTATTTTTTTCCATCTCTTCTTCCATAGCACGCATATCAGAGCAATGTCTTCTGAC
The DNA here is from genome assembly GCF_047511655.1 of Castor canadensis. Classification (NCBI taxonomy): domain Eukaryota; kingdom Metazoa; phylum Chordata; class Mammalia; order Rodentia; family Castoridae; genus Castor; species Castor canadensis. The sequence goes on along the minus strand of NC_133393.1, from coordinate 128,233,564 downwards.
TTGCTACTCAAAGTGTGGTCCCTGGACCAGTAGCATTGGCCTCTTCTGGGAATGTGTTAGCAACAGTCTCTCAGGCACCATTTCAAATCAGTTGAATCAGTACCTGTATGTTATCAAGATCCTCCAGGTGATTTATATGCAATTTACTTATATTTAATTTATAAAACACTGCTTTTGTCTATTAAGTCTTATGCTACAGTGTGCTGTACAGAGCAAATCACCCAAAACAGTTGCGATGAAAATACCTAAAACCCAAGAGTTTCTGAGTCAGGAAATCAGGTATTTGGAGATTTCCCTGATTTACTTAGCAGGACTTCAGGTGCTCTAATGGTTGTTTTCTTCACTGGTGAGTGATGTCTGATACACCTTGACCTCAGTCCATGAAAAATAAAATCTTAATTCACCCTTCCCTGTTGTTTTTTTCTTAATCTCATTTCTTCTCTAAGTTTTTCCTCTATACTTTACACTTTTTTATTTTTGTTTTGTCTTTTCTTGTTTTGTTTGTGATTCTAGGAATCAAACCCAGGGACTCATGCATACTAGGCAAACACTCAACCACTGGACTCCAGCCACACTTTAGAGTTTTTAACCTAATTCAATCCAGCATGTCAAACGTGTGTATGTGTGTGTACAGATATGAGTGCTTCTTAGTATCTCAAAGCTGTTCCCTAATTAATCTCCCTATAACTACTCTTAGCCTTGAGACTTTTTTAGGTAACTCTATTATTTAAATCTTTCCAAAAGTAAAAAAAAAATACTGATAATCTATCTCTTAGATAAGAATAATGGAATAGCTTATTTGTTCTAGCCTCTTTTTTGCTACTGAATCAGAGTAAAAGTTAAAAGGTCAGTTCAGGGTTAATCAAGTAGAGGAAGTGTAAGCAAAGAAAAGCAGGAATATGGAGAAAGTGGTGATGAAGACACACTCATGACAACAAAAAGTGTAGATATGCACAGGGAGGTAAAGTGTCTTTAGAGAATGCACTGGACTTGGAGTCATGGAGTACAAATTCAAGTTCAAGTGTCATAAGTGCTATGGCCTTGAATGTAAGATAACCTCTATTGACTTCAAGTTCTTTTCTGCAAAATGTAAATGACACCTATACTACTTGTCCTACAAGACATTCAATAAAGTCAAATTTAGGTGAACAATTTAGGTGAACAATTAGGTGAATACTGTGGAAGAAAAGAAAGAAATAGGGCACAGTTCTATTTTCAAGAAACCCAGTGTCGGTTAGTGGAGGGGCACAAGGGTAAGACCACCTGTCTAGCAAGCATGAAGCCCTGAATTCAAATCCCAAGGCCACAAAAAAAAAAAGAAAGAAACCCAGTGTCTAGCAGTGGACACATATATTCAGGCAGCAAGCTATAAAATGGAGTTAATTAGTGTTGCTCTAAAAGTACAAGTAAAATGCTTAGGGAATCCTGAAGAATGAATTAATTTTTAAAAAGGCTGGAGGGAGCACCTACCATGAATTTATAAGATATCTTTCAAGTATTTTGCTAATATTCTCTGGGCCATTCTAATATAATAGTTCATTCTACTAGAATAATACTAAATAATGATAATTTATAATAAGTGCCATTTGTAAGTATCATTTTATAATTAGTCCAACAAATTTTTCTGGTGTCGATTGGGTGAAAAAAAGTCCTTATAAATGGGAAGTGTTACAGTTTGACAAGGGAAATGTAAGACAAATTCAGAGACTGAATGAGAGATATTTCACCATTCCTCAGCACCCACACTTAGAGATACTGAAGTTATTGAATATTTAGCATTCACTCAGACCTCATTCCAAAGAAAAGAATACTAAGCTTCCCATTAGAATATAAACTCTCATTATAAGAAAAGGAAGAGTCTGCTTTGCTCACTTGTGAGTGATGCCTGGTGCATCGATGGAGCTTAGTAGCATATGTGGAGTAAGAATAAGTAAGGTCTGTGTGAGGTTAATGATTGCCAGATACATATGCAAACATATTCTGCTGTCTGTGTAAACAGTATTTTGAAGTCAATAAATGTCATTCAAGGTTTTAACTATGGAATACTTTAACAAATGGTGAAGATCTAGAAATTGTTGTTTGTCTTACAACAATCCTTATCTAGTTGTTAGTTAAAAAAAAGGCAACCAAAACTTTAAGCTCCCTTGTGAAAGGCATTTACCTAATCACTGTATATCTTCTTTACCTTCATATATACTTCCTTTGACTTTTCCACCTGGAGTACCACAGGTAATGTATGAAGTTAAAAAAGCATTTCCAAGATGGATTTCTGACTTTTCATGTTAACACATGTCTCTAAGTAATAGATTTTTTCTGACTTTTCATATTTTTTGTTATGTAACTTCAAGAGTCATCTCTCGTCTATAGAAGGAAGACTTTGGGCAAGATGATGACAGGAATCTGTCTCTCTCCAAGTCTGTTGTTCTAGGTATACTAGAGCTTCCTCTACTTTTTAGGGAAATCATCTTACTAAAAGGTTTTGGATGACAGATAGCATAAGTAGGCACTTCGGCAATTTTTCTCTTTTATGTAGCTATTTCACTTTAAAAATAAACTACAAAAACCAGCTTTATCTTCAAAAGAAAAGGATATCATGACTATTTGGGTGGGTAGAATATCATTGTATATAATAACAAAGACAGGTTTTTGGTGAGTATAATTAGAATAGCTACTCCTCTTTCTATACGTTTATTGAAATGAAACTTCTCTTTGGATCTCAATTTAAAGGATACCTCATTTCATAGGATTTCTCACAATTTCACAATTCTCAAAAGCACAGGGACACATATATAAAGAAATAGTCATAAAAGACAGTTATTTTTTCTTTTCATAAACAATCAGTCCAGAAACCTTGTCACAGGAGATTTTTCAGAGAAAAGACAAATTACCACAATAATAGCCCCCACACACATACCTACACACACTAAAAACAGCTTATGAAAAGTTGTATTTCAAAAAAAAAAAGAAAGAAAAGTAGTATTTCTAAAATCTTCCAGAAGAACTTAGTATATGGCAGAAAAAATAAATAAAATTTAGAGACAAAGGAGTCTGTCCTCAACAGAGCTCTTCAATCTGAGATAAGAAGAATGGAGTGTCTGTGGATGGTCTACAAATATGGCCATCGACGATTTCTTCCCCTCTCTTCCAGTGGATTCCAGCCCACCCCCTTAAATCCGGGCTAGACTTGCAAATTTTCTGAACAAGAGAAAGTGGAGGAAGTACCAGTTTTTCTCTTAGAGGCCTGGCGGTTCCACTTTTACCGTCTTGAGTCCTGAGCCACTACTAAGAAGTTGATTACCTCACAAGCAGGAGAGGTCACATGAAGAGAGCACCCAGATGATATGAGAGTAAGAAGACTGCCTAGATCCCAGACTTTTCACCCATCAGTTGAGGCCTCTTGGGATCATCTGTCTTCATCAGAAGCTTCTTCAGACAAATCACATGGAGCAGAAGAGCTGCCCCACCAAACCCTGCTCAACTAGCAGAATCGTGAGCAAATAACTGAAGTAACCAATTCTTAAAAGAAAAAACAAAAAGCTAAATGAGCAGATAACTAAGTGAGTGAGTATTTCAATCATTCATTCGTGAGGTAGATTACACAATTTATCCCAATCTGTGGGCCCTTAGCAGGAGGACAGGATTAATAACATGCCTACCTTGGGAGAGTTTGCCAGCCAATGGTAGCGACATTCACATAAAAACAACCACTGGCAGGGAGTGAGACAGGAACTGTGTCAGAGATACACACATGGTATCATGAAAGGGTGTGGAATCACCAAGAAACTACCTTTCTGGAAGTTGATCTGAGGTATGGTCCAGGAAAGAGCAAAAGAAAAAAGAACCATCTCAGCCATTTTGAAAGCTAAGTAGGAGTTTCTGCCAGGATGCATGACTGAAAGGGAGAAACATTCCAAGGAATAAGACTTATTTGTGCAGGAAGTTTGTCTTCTTGTCAAACCCATGGACTACATTTATGAGATACTGTGAGTATCACCTGCCAGCAGTTTTATCACTTCCCAAAGTTCAGTAGATAACAGAAAATGTATTCTGCTTTGTAGTAAGAATATATTTATTGTTTGACCAAACTCTCACTCTGCCTCCAACTTTGTGGCATATCAAATAGCAGAGAAAAAGAAATTCATGTAACAATAGACAATTAAAAACAAAAATGTGTATGCTTTCTCTTTCTCCTTTTTTACTTATAGACAAGTGCTAAATAAAAAAAGTTTTCTTTTTTTGTTGTTCAAAAGCAGCTCTCAAATTTCTTAATTGGAGATATAGACACATTTTTCTGTTTATTATGGAAGAAAAAAGGAAATTTTTTTTCTAGTGACATTTGTGATTTCAAAGGGCAAGCACATGAAACAACTGTGTAGCTCAGATTCAGTACTAAGTAAGCTTGTACATGAAGAAAACTAGAACTGGGGAAAAACTAGTTGGCCTCATAGGTTGCTGAAAGATTTAGACATTTGTTTCCACTTTGTATTAATTCTGTGGAGATTTGTAACTGCAAAGTTCAAGTTTTAAAAGACATCTGCAATCCAGGAGAAGCTACTAAAAATCTTAGGCAAAAAAACCCAAACATTGGGAAATACTACTTTTCTCATCTATTCACTCTGTATTGTACTTATTATTTCCTTTTCTTGGAGTTGAGACACAGCAGTTGGAAAATGCCTCAACCAGCCCTCTGGTACTCAAATCAGCATCATGGTTCTTGAAGGGAGCACACGGTTTGAGATCTTGGGCTGAGTAGGTTATATGCATTAGCTCACATCAGCCTCAAAATCCCTTCTGGGTTAAGTATTAACAGCCCCATTTTTTAGATGATACTAGACTAACAAAGATGACTATATATGGTTCCCATGGATGCTGATAATCATGTCTGCCTGATTCCAAATTCGTGTTCTTGCTCTCTATGCTACAGTTTCTCCCTAAGGTATTGTGAGATTCATTTTACTTCTAGAATACCATTTAAGTCTCTGAACTCAAAAAAAAAAAAAGGGAAATATTTTTAACCAACTCAGAAACATTGGCATAAAAGAATGTACAACATTTGACCTGTGCTTTAAGATGACTAGAGTAGATGAGGAAAATAATCAAAAGCATATAATATAGAGAAGGCAGGGAATCAGATAGAAATAGCACCACTTTGGGATATTGTAGAACACTGGTTGAATCGCAGTTTTGGCTCTTGCTATTTTGTGACCTTGTGAAATTTATTCAGGTTCCCAGACCTACAGTTTCCTGGATTATAAAATAAAAATATGAATACTTGCTTCACCCCCAGGTTATGAAGAGAGCTAAATAGTGTAAAAGCACCTCTCACAATACCACCTAGCTTTTGATATTCAGAAATGGCAGTTTCTTTCCTTTGTTGCAGAAACTGGAAAAAGCATAAAATTATAAGATGTCATCATCTGCAAGTAAAGATCTCTGGTGTGAAAGGAAAGCAATGAAAGGTTAGAAACTGTTTTCTGTAGTCATAGAAATATTTTCCAGCCATGGTTGAGGAACACATGTTCTCCATATTTGGACCATCATGCTGAAGGAAATAGCTTGCTAATGAACAAGGGAAGTAAATGGGTAGGGTTGGGTCAGGCAGAAGACTGAGCAGAACACCCAGGCCTGGTCAAACCCTGAGCAGTGAAAAGGAAAGTGTACAAGTTAAAAGAAAACATTCCTCCCCTCAGCCAGAGTGGGGACCAGCTGCATTGGTGTCACCACCCAGCAGGACAGAGCAGCTGCCCAGTTACTCATATGACCCATTCACCAGTAGATGAGAAAACAAATGTTCATTACGTGCCTACCACAAAGCAAACTGGGTGCCAGGCACCCAGGAACTGTGGCTAGCAAAACCACATCAAATACGCCTGTGATGATATGTATTTTTGTTCATAGAATGGGTGAAGGTAAGTCATAAGAAACTGGGTAACCTATGACATTGATCCCTGCAATTTCTTGAACAATTGTATAACATTCCCTGCAATTTCTTGAACAAAAACTAGAAAGGAGAAAATAACTCCCTTCCAGAGATAAAGATTTGAACACTTTTTACACTTAGTGTTTGGTCAACATTCCTACAAGAAGTCTATCAGCAAAACACTATTGATTCCCATTTATGGATGCAGAAACCAAGGCTTACAAACAATCTTCAGATTGCCAAAACCACGAGATCTTAAATTCTGAAACTGAGACTTATCTCAGGAATATCTAACGAGAAGTCTGAACTCGTGCAGGAAAAACTGAGACTCTGGTAAGATTTTCCTTCTGTTTTAATGGCATCCATTTCCTAGAAATGAATTCTTTATCTTTTTATTCAGAAATCAAAAATTAGCCACCAATTCTTGCTTTAACTGTCAGTCAATGACAGAGTAGCAGAACCTGTGCTCTTTCCCACAAGTTAATTTATGAAGGTCTTTTGGCAAGGTCAGCATGCTTTTTCTAATGTGCACACTGCTCTTTTGCTACTCTGTATAAAGGCATTTGTAAATTATTCTAGTTATCTTTAGAATACTTAAAATTGCTCTCTGGCATTTATATAATCAGCAAGAGATAATCAGATGATCTCTTTTTTTAACAATGAGCCACTTCCTGTTCATTATACTTATTATGTTTATTTATGGCATAAAACCCATTTTCTCTGTAGAAGGTCACCTGTGGGTTGGTGTGGAGGATTTCTTCCCTCCTATTTAAACCACTTTCCCAGCTTTTGGCATTTGTATGACTGTTGATTAATTATGGCCTTGTCTCAATCATTTATGCAAGAAATAATAGCCTATGGTTCCTTTTACCAGCCATTGGGTTATTCATAGCTCAAAAAATGGCATAAAGTTCTAAATTCTTACATATTCAGAGGCTTGCAACAAATAATCCATACTGACACTGTGTACACCCACTTATCTCAGAGGAAAGCAAGATGTTTAAAGCCAGAGGCCACCTGACACCAGAGGTCCAGAGAATCAAAAGTCTACAGTCACAAGTAGCATTTGTGATCATACCTGTTTGGGAACTGGATCCTTTCTAAGTCTAATCCAATGACCCTCAGACTGCTTCCCCACCTTCGGATACTAAAAGTGTTGGTTGTTCCACAGGAATAACTACTGTCTTTATTAGGCTATAATAAGAGGTCAGAACTTTCATTCCACTTGCACCTAATATGAGATGCTAAGGGAACTTCAAACACCTTCTCTTCCAATGTAGATGAGCTTATTGCTCATCACAGAGCATTTTACTGGGTTTTGATGCCATGTATTCATTTCGTTCCTGTGTAATAATAATATCCTGAGTTTTATTGAAGGATAAATTCTTCTCTCATTCAGTAACTGTGCTTCAAGAGGAATCTGGTCTCTCCCTTGCTGTAAAAATAGAATTTTCATGGTTTCAGGCAATCAAGAGAGCCTATTCCCATGTCCACAGTCATTGAGGTAGACATGGGACTGTGACTTAATGAGGATCAATAACAAAGAGATATGGAGCCCTACAAAAAGAAGATCTTTACCTTTCCAGTAACATATTCTTCTAGATGAATGTACACAAGGACACTTATGGTCACCAGAAGCATTGATGACAACCTTGCACTAAGAGGAGCCAACTAGGATTAAGCTTCTGAATCTAGCCTTATCTCTTCAATACTTTTGCTTTACAATCATATGAGCCAAAAGAAATCTTTATCTTAGCAATTTGAGTCATATTCTCTGTCACTTACAACCAAAAGGTTGTTGATAAATACACCCATCACCTTGACTACAATTATATGATCACCATCCCACCATGATGCATTATGGGAATCTCTTCAAGCATTTTTCTCATGTAATTTTGCTCATGAATTGCATTTTTATATAATCATAAAAATTTTGTTTACTTTTCCCTGTGTTCTAAAAACAAATACAATGGATTATGCCAAGAAGGTTATTAAAGAAGTTTAGAATTTTCTGTTCGCTAAAATCATTATCTTGCTTTTTATTGTCCTCTTGTGGTTATAAGCTAATTATATTCATATTTCAATCCTCTCTATAGACAATAACCTGCCAGCATTAGCAAAGATTTTATCGTCTCCTACGCAGAAGTAGAAGGATTACCTGTGTTGACACCTATGTATCACCTGATTTCCCTCTCCTTCCCCTTGTTTTCTACTCTCAGAAACATCAACTTTGCATACAGTCCTACAAAAGAAACCATTATAATCTGAAATCATGGGACACTCTTTTTTTGTTGTTGTTGCTAATATGTTTCTTGTTTTCAAGGCCAGAATCCAGAGACAGCAGGTAAGAAATAGACACAGTACCTATTCCATACCTCCCCCTCAGATTATATTATTGTATCTGACACAAGGGAATTTTATGGGTTTAGTTTTCAACTACTTTCTGTCCTTTTCCTTCATTAAAAAACTGTCTTCCTGTTTCATAAGTCTTTATCTTTTTCATTTTTTAAAATCACCCTCATCAGCATCATTTTATAACCTTTGCTTAGTGCACATTGGACACATCCATCCATTACCATGGCCTTCTTACTGCAACTTTTCTCAGGAATTTCAAATTCAAGTAGAATCCTGGTGCCCCTTTACACTGACATTTTTGTGGAACTCTGGGGAGTTGGATTATTGAGAGACAATAAGGATATTGTCAATGGAGTTTGACACTGTGAAAATAAATACACACAGGGTGATATCCTCATATTGCTCAATTCTGTGTTTTAATAGAAGTGTCCTTCACAATTACTGTTAATTTACCTTTGGGAGTTTTTTTTTTCCTCTTAAAATGGGGAGGAGACAGAAATCAACAATCATATTTGCTCTTGCAACACTCTCAAGTTTCTAGCCATTTATAATTTAACAAATAATCATAGAAATTCCCTGCTTAATTGTAGAGACACAGTATCTAAAGGTGGGATGGTGGGAAGCCAGTGCAGGAAAAATAGAACTTGAGACAATAAATTTAGTAAAAAATAGGTCAGATGACACACAAATAAGAATTATTTACTTAACAAAAGAAAGCTCTTGAGCATCAGCAGATGACTCAGGTGTTTTTTGGAAATATTCTCAAATGCCTTTAATTGTCACATAATAGTAAGAAATATATAGTCATATTCACTAGTTGCATTCACTCAATGGTTGGTTGCAGGATTGAGATCTTTGCAGTTTGTTTGACTAAGACCCTCAGCAATTGGCTAGCTATTGGCCAAAGGCTGCTCACTTTCCTTACTTCCTTGCCATGTGGACTTCTTCACGTGTAATTCATGATGTGAAAGCTAGCTTCATCAGCATGGGTAAGATAACCAGAGAGTACTAGCTGGACAGGTACAGCAGTCTTTTATAACCTAATCTCAAAAACAAATATCTCATCATGTTTTTCATATTCTATTTGTTAAAAGCCAGACATCAGGTCCAGCCCACGGTGGAGGGGAAGATGACATAAGGGCACAAACCCAGACATGGAAATAATTTGTGGACCATCTTAAAAGGCAACTTAGCACATTTCAGCATGCAATCAAAATAGGAGGAGCTAGTTAAAAGATTCAATAGAATTTGCCAATCTAAACTATGGTATCCTTCTCAACAATAGAGAAAACTACTCACAATGTAGCTGTAATAATGGGTTCATTTGGCAAATGTGTTTTAAAGCAATTACTGTGAATTCAAATGCCTTCTAACTTACAGGTGGCCTTTGGAAGTGATTTTTAACAAACTTCAGGTGAGCATTTTCTAATACATCCAAGAAATGGAAATGAGTGCACTTTGGAAACTAAAGGCAATATGGACAAGGGACATGTATTCCAGTAGGAAGCAAGTGTACAACATTCTCTTGACTCACAGGACATTCTGTGTGGTCTCTAAGAGAAAAACATGTAAATGTAGGCAAAAGTCCTGAATAAACCAAGGAAAGTATTTGTGGGTGGCTTAAAATGGGTGAGTCTCTTTCCATGAAGTGTTGTGTGTGCCACAATCTTGACCAACAAGTACATGTTAACAGATTCATCTAGAATTCTATAAGCCACTAGGATATTATTATATGCATTATAATCTTAAAATCTTTTTAAATCATTGGCTCTTTAGATTTTCTCTGGAATTTGGTAGATATTTGGATGTCTCTTGTATCTGGTAGATATTTGAAAGTCCTAAAAAGTTTTGAGATGGTATTCCTTTTTAATTTTTAAGCTTTTCCAAAGCTATACACCAGAGAGAAAAGAATTGGAGCTGGTTATTATGTATCCCTATGGCCCTGAAAATCCTTTGGTTGCTATAGAGGTCCTTGGAGTATTCTGAAAGCTTTGCTATAATCCAACAATTCTCCCAAATTCTGAGTTCTTTTATTCAGGCACATTCAGATGTCAGTCTTCAATCCAACATCACTGCAAAGAGAAAAGGCATGATCTGCTTTTTTAAAGCTCAGACTAAACCTCCAACCTGCTAATTCAGGCAGAGTATAAAGATCATGAGAGGCCAAAAAAGCAAAAACTAACATGCCAAATAATCTGTCATGATTTATAACACATTTTCTATTTATAAAGGGTAACTTGTACTTGAATAGAAGACATCACACTATCCATGAGACTGCATCATGTACTACAGTTGAGAAAGCACTATATAATTCACTAACAGCCTTACTTTCTGAAGGGTCTGTCTCATCCATGATCATTGCTGCTCTGCAACAGCATGAGTTATGAGCTGACCACCCTTTTATGCTCCTCTGTGCTCAGAGGAGCATTTCACAGATAAATCACGAGGCTACAGTCAAGCCATTCACTTAATGACTCAGAGTGAAGTTCCTAACAGGCGAAAGCATCTGTAAACAGCTGGGCAAGCAATACCACCACCTCTTAGATGAGAAGACCCAATTTTCAAGTACTGATTCAAATAGAATTGAGTTCATTCTACAGAAAGCAATCTGTAAGTAACAGGTAACTTCTGCACTCAAATCAGGAGATATGCATTTATTATTTCATTCTGTTTCACATTCAGAAGACACAAGCCATACCAAAAATAAACAAACAAAAAAATAAAAGACCACTTGATTTACATTTAGTAATGCTCATTTAAATTTTCAGTCACCAAAGTAATACTTTAAGAGAGAGCTCACCAACCACTCTCCAACTCCATATTTTCTGCTATTCTATAAATCCTTTAGCCAGCTCCTTGCATATTTGTCTTGTCTGGAGTTTAAAAACATGAACATCCATATACATACAAACCAAATTATGAAAACTCACATAGCATACCATGACCAAAGTAATCTATAGTTGTTTAAAAATTATCATCCTGTAAATTTTTTGTGGTGTTGAAAAGTGAACTCAGGGCCATGCTAGGTAAGCATTCTACCACTGAGCTCCATCAAATAAAATCTTAATTTAGAAAGCCAGATAAAATGTGCTCATGATTCTTAAGCCTCAGTTCATTTGGTCATAAGTGGGAACAATAACACCAACCTCTTAGAGCTGTACAAAGAAATCAAGATCAACTCTGTGTAGTATATGACACTCAGTTCACTTCCTTTGTCTATGTCCATCCCCCAAAACAGGATGGCATGCTACAGAAGTCACAAGCACTATCACCAAGCACAATTGAATAGAGTCCTATTTCTAACACTTACTAACTCTACAAAGGAACAATTTACATAATCTCCCTGGGCTAAGACATTTTTTATCTACAGGTCAGAGATAATCATCCCACCCACTTAGGTTTAAGAGCAAATCACAGTTCAAGCAAGTAAAACTTGCCAGAACTGCTATGTATATTTTCAGAGATTAGGGCAGAAATTCTGAAAGTCACAGAGGTAGCATTTCTGCTGTCTCCATGTTATTTCATCTTCATTTTGTTGTTGTTGTTGTTCATGCAACACTTGGCAGTTCAGGGAAACTGAGAACTTGTACCTTAGTCTGGGTCCAAGAAGTATGAGACCTCTGCATCTGAAAGCGTTGTGCTGAGATGACCGAGCACTGATGGTAAACCTTCCCAGACAGCAATGATACATCATCATCACTATTGAATTGCAGACAGCAAATATTTCAGTGCTTTTATTTGTCTCTGTATGCCTCAAATAATTATTAAGTGCTTATTATGTGCTCACTGTTAGGCTACAGTTTTAAGAATACCATCACTGTTTGCATTCTTCCAATAAAAGGCTATGTGATATTTCTGTCCATTATCAAGGCACTTTCTCCTCCTTCCTCCTTAAGACTAGAGCAAACAATAATAATAATAGCACATCCTGACTGGTATTATTCTGAAGTAATTCCTTTTAGCTACAAATTCTAAATCAATAGAGCCATACCATAGCCTCCAGGTACCTCAGTACTTGATAGGTATGATTTTCCCTAGATGTCTAAATGAGGAAGAACTTGCAGTCTGTTTTCAGTGCTAAGGAAGTAAGGCAAGCCCAAGTGATCAGTTTACAGTACTCAGCCTACTTAGCAACAGTGGGCAGCACTAGTAGCCCATCATGACATAATTCAGGTTTCTGAGTTATAATTTAAAGTCCTTAAATTTTACAGAAATTGTCACTCTCCAGAATTCCCAAATGCTCATGCAGACTGTTCTAAGGCCTGCTTGAGGCTCGCAAATGTGTGCTAGTATATCGTAAGTCTTAGTTTTCTCATATCATGGAGGGGAATAATGAGTTTGTTATGACCATCATAGTGAATTAATAATAACTATAATTAATAAGGCCCAGTAAAAACCACACAATGGTTTATTATTTTCACCATTTATTGAGGCAGACAAAATGCTACAGGGGCTATCTGTATGATTCACTTAATTACAGGGTCTTGATGCCAGGGTTAAGGGGTTAGACTGTGTTCCCTTAGTAATGGATAGATTTTTGTTTTGCTTTGTTTTTTAGCACAGTATCATATTCTTTTGACAGAGTTTTTAGGAATGTTAGCAATAGTAAACAGAAACAGTGATGGTGGGAATGAAGAGAGATGTGAAGGCTAACAGATCAGGAAAGAGGCTTTTAAAAATAAATTCCTTTTTTAATGTCTCCAAAAAAGCCAATCCCTACTGTAGCTTGTGACAGTGACTTCCAAATATCATGCCAAATTCACAGGCAACTCACTGAGTCACTTCATTAGCATCCCTACCTGTCATCCCTCTCATTAATCAGGGAGCTCACTACAACCTTCTTGTCAAACAGTGGCCAAATGGCCAACAGAAGGGGCAGAGCAACTGTGACAAGGATGGGCAGCTACCCAGAGGTACAGCATAATCACTACTGAGAAGCAACAGCCATGCCATCCAACCTGGTTTGCAGCAAGCAGAAAAGCACAGCATTTTTGGAGCAAGTGAAGCCTGCATACTGTGAGGAGACTAAGCAGTGCCAAGAACAGGAGGAACAACCGGGGATAGCAGAGGGTCACTGTGGGCTAGGTGCCCAGCAGGGAGAACACACAGAGCATGGCACACTTCAGTCTTCTCAGCACCTCTTATCCACATGGACAGACACACCATCTGGGACAGCATTTTATAGTGGTGTTTTGTTCTTTTTGCTTTTTTAAATATAACAAGTTAAGATATGTGGTATAGGTATGGATAAACACACATTTAATGCTTCTACAGAGCTCCACAGAATTTTCTTGAATTTATAACTGATTCCCTTGGCAAGAAATCATTTGCTTTCATAACTTGGTAGAATATTTTCAGATCACAGTGTATTCTTTTGTTGTAAGGACCACTTCATTACATACATCAGTGAGATGGCATGTTTTCACTCTGTGTGCTCAACTAAAGCTGAATTTTTAATAAAAAGAAAATGAAAAAGTAGGCCAACATTAAAATACAGAATGACTTTCCTGATCGGTTTTAGTTTCTGGTCCTTCCTCACCACACCTTGGGAATTACCTTTTGCAAAGGAAAAGGTTTTGGTTTCTCAAGGGGAGAAACTTAGCAACTTCCAGATCTGTCAAAACCAAATAAATATGTGCTACTGTTGAACCACAAAAAAGCAAAATGACATTTTTTTTAATCCTCTCCTACTCACTTATGCTGAAATACTGCGCCAGCCTTATGCCAACCTTTGGCAGATAGACATGTGACATTTCCTTTGTCACATAAGCAGTGGTAATTCTGCCACATCTTCTAAGGTTATTGGTTATCCTAACACTCAGCACTTCATTTCCCTGGCCTTTATTATGCAGTAGCAACTTTGAATACTCATTAAATATATATGTCACTGCATCTGTTTCCTAGGCCTATACTTTTTTTTTTTTTTTTTGCAGTGCTGGGGATCGAACCCAAGCCCTTGCACATGCTAGACAAACCACTGAGCAAAATCCACAGCCAAGATTTTTCTTATAAATAGAAAAATTTCAGAAAAATTCTCCAAATTCTTGTTTCTTTAGATAAATGGCTCTCTTCTAATATAAAATAATAAATGAAAAAAATCTTGCTGGAATAATCTAATCACATAGTCTTGGGCTTCTATAACAAAATATCGTAAGTGAGTAGCTTATAAACATTAGAGATGTATTTCTCAAAATTCTAAAAACTGAGAATTCTGCTTGCAGTTTCAGGGTCTGGTGAAAGCCCATTTTCTCATAGACAACACATTCTTGGTTCTCACAGGGTAGAAGGGGTGAACTAGCTTTCTATCACAAGGACACTAATAACAACCATAAGAGTTCGCCTTTAAGATTTAATCACCTTCCAGTGGACTCCTTCCTAATATCATCACCTTATGGGTTAAGATTTAAAATCTGAATTTAGGGGGAAGCACAAACATTCAGACCATAGCACATACTAATCTAAATGTTTTCCTTGTCAGACATAGGTGATCTTAGGCTCATCAAACATAATGTTTTTATGTTTAATGTTTAATGTTTTTATGTTTAATGTTTAATGTTTTTATGTTTGATGAACCTTGACAATTACTGATTTATCTTATTTCATCAAGGCTTCCAGTTTTCCCTCATAAGACATGTTCACCAATTTACTAGGAAATTATCTTAGCCAGTGGTAACAAAATCTGATTTTCATCCCCATAATCCTTTACCATAAACAGATTAAAGCCAAGAACCTAAACCCTAATCATACTTTGCCTCAAGAAAATCTGGGGGATGCTCCATTCTAGTCTCAGGGGTGACTCTTAGCACTATTGCTATTGCCACTAACAGTGATGACTGTGTACTAACTACCACTCTGAAGCAGCCAATACATTTGTTGAGAGCTCTGTTTCTCTGAGGTTTTCATTAGTTGATTAATTCAACCAACAAATATTTATTGAATCACTGTTTGTATATTGGTATTGTTCTCAATGCTAGGGTACAGATTTTAATAAGACCATCAATTCCTTTGAGTTGTTCATGGTACTGGAAAAAAATATCAAGGAAACATGGAAATGTACACCATAGATCAATACTATAAAATATGTATCTCCAAAATGCTTCATTTAAAAGGAGAGGGCAAATGGTTATTATAACTTCTGGGAAGCTCTTACAGATCAGGTAAGAGTTTCATGCTCCTGGTAGGACTTGAAAAAATGAGCAAGGATGCATAACATCCATTCTTTCTGTCAACAAATACTAATTCAATATTCCAGGACCTGTTCTAACCACTGGAGATCCTGCAATGAACAACTGAAAACTTCCTGCTGTCATGAAGCTTTTATTATGGTGAGATAAGACTGATTAAAAAAAATCTAAATAGGTCACATATATAGTTTTCCAGATGATCATAAGAGTTATCAAGAACAAAATGAAAAGGAATGATCAAGAATGTGAGGGATGGAAAACACTGCAATATTAAACAGAGTAGTTAAAGTTTTCTCTGAGATAATGACATTTGAAGGATGGAAGGAAACAAGTCACACAAATATCTAAGGGAAGAGCATTTAAGGTAGAGAACAGTCTGTATAAAGTTATGGAGGTTGGGACATGGCAGACACTTTTGAGAAACAGCGAAGAAGCCAACATGGCTGAGATCATAAGGCGTAGGCTGAGAGTTGAGTAAGACTTTGGAGGTAACTCTAATGACCCAGGTTTTCACTCTGGATTCTTTAGGAGCAACTGGAAGGCCAGAGCAGAGTGACATGATCTGTCTTCCATACTGATATTATGGAGAATAAACTGTAAAGGGACCAAGGTGGAGGTTAAAAGACCAGTCTGGAGGCTACTAAAATAATGCAGGCTGCAGAGGGGTCTTTTTCAGGAAAGGCAGCAGGGAAGTCATGAGAAATGGTCAGTTTCTAGGTAGAACCAATAGGAATTATTGATAGATTGAATGAAAGTAATGAGAGGAGGTATTTAAGTATATCCCTGAGAGTTATAAGACTAGAGTTTCCTTTTTATAGTTCATATCAGTTAAGGGAGGGAGAGAACATTTTGAGTAACTCTATGTGTTAAGGTCTGCATGGAAGAGAGATGGTAACAAACACCACTGTTATGTGTGACCTCTTGTACCCTAAAAGGGCATTTCTTCAAAATTTAATTTAAAAAAAACCTGAGTGCTCAATAATTCAGAGAAAATCAAGATAAAATGCCCAATGATGTCAACCAAGTGTTATAGTCCTCTCTCCCCCATTTTCCAAATGACTCCAAACTAAAAGGTAAGAATTGAATCTTGGATTAGACTATTATTTTATAAGAGTAAACTGAAGAAGTAGTGACAAATCAAATAATGCTAGCAGAGAACAGAGTGTACACAAAGAAAAATAAATTGGGAAAAGTTAATTATAATAGGAATGCCTAAAATGCTAAAGTGGGAGAAAAAGTTCTCAAATTAAATTGTACTAGTAAGATATAAACACAAAAGAACATTATGCATGGAAAGGAAAACACTATGAACTAGGAGTTGACAGGTCTGGGTTCTCTTCCTAAGAACCTGATGGTAACTCAGTTAATTCATAGCTTTCAAAGATGTCTTTATCCCCAGATAACTTACTGATATGCTAAAGAGTAAAATTTAAATATTGCATTTGAAATGACATGTAGACTTCAGTTTTACTAAGGATAAATTTGTAATCAAACAAATATGAGTACATTATAGAATATAAAATCAATTCTTAAGATTTTTCTATTCATTCAGACTTTATCGAATACCAACTACTATTCTAGATGATGAGCATACAGCAGTAAGTGAGTCAGTCACATATTCTGAGTTTATGGAACATCTTATATGAAGATAGAACACTGGATAAATAATTAAGGGGTAAAGCATGAGCTTCCAAGAAATCTCTCATTTATGGCAGGCCCCAGACCAGAAGTGGGGAAGCACACACAGTCTTTTAACATGAGAAGTAATTAGGGGGAAATATTGGATGAAAATTAACTTAAGCTATGAATCTCAGCCTGGGATGGGAAAAGTAATTGAATGGCATTTATTGGGCCCTCTAAAAACCAGCCACTAACAGTGGACTAAACATATAAGCATTTTATTAGGAGAAATGCCTATGAGAAAAAATAAGGAGGGAATTGGAGGAGGCTGAAAGAGCCATCAGACCATGGTACAAGTCAGACCCCAGTGGAAGAAAGTGGAAGGTTAGATAGAAATATAGTTTGTCATGTAGTCTAAGGAAGACTTGTCTTTTAGCCAAAACTGGCATGACTTATTATAACTGCTGCACTCAGTTATTAACTGGGAACCACCTGTGGGAGGTATGGCTTTTGTGTAAAAGTAGAGACTGCTATAACAGTACAGCAGCTGGGACTTTGGCTGATGCTACTGGAACTCTTTGGTCAATCACACTTCTTAAAGTTGGAGGTCTTTGGGGGTACACTCTCATGGCTGATGAAAGAGTTTTCACTGAGCTAATTACTTGCTAGTTGATTATAAAAGGTAAATTAAATAATAGCTGTAATGTGCCCCATGCAAGTGCCTAGAACAGAGAAGATGATCAATGAATGTTAGACCTGCATTTATGTGTAAAATGTATTTAAGGGTTTCAACATGTATTTTTAAGAACCTACTATATGCAAGGTAGGAAAACAGAGTGATTATGCAAAAGATATAATCTCTGCCCTCAAAGTGTTTTTACTAAAAATATGTGAAGGCATAAAGCACTCTTATCAGCAGGAAAAAGGTGTAGTTATATGTACTACTTGAATTGTTGCTCCAGTTGATGGCTTGATAATTCTTTAAGACAATTTCACCTTCCCAAATGTGATTTTATGATACTTAGATGACTATGTTGGTGTACAAAAATAAGGTTTATAAGTACAACCCTGGGAAGATCCTTAGGGGAATACTAATGGTGCATTCTTATTTACCCAATCCCTTGCCCTATAGATATATGGCTTTTCCAACCTTTATGTTATGCCTGCCAGCCCTTCACACTGGAGAAGTTTCTGTGTGTCATTTGCTCCTCAGAATACTTCCCCAAAGGCTTTTCAAGACCCTCTTGTTAACAGGGCAGAGCATTTGCATTATTGTTCCAAGAGTGTGAATTTGTACTTAGTGCATCCAGATGGTGCCCAATCAAAGTCAATTTATATATGGCTTGATTATACTTCAGTGATGCAAGAACTTTCTTTCCTAGAATATAAAGAACTCAATGAATATTCTAAGAAAATATCATAGTTCAACTGGATCTGAGAGAACCAGCTTCAATTTTCACCAGGGTTACAGACTTGCTCTATGACACTAGGAAAGGCTTCATCCTGTCTAATTCTCTTTGCATCATCTGTGAAGTCTGTGTATAGAACAATGGGGAGTAAGGGATGAAGAAAGGCCACTGTCATTTACTGAGAACTTCAAATGTGCCAAGTACTAAGTTAGGAATTTCATTGTTATCATCTCAATCACCAAACAACTCTTGGGGAGAATCATTCCTTCTTTATGTATTCACTTAACAAATTCTTATTAAAAGCTAATTTTGTGCTAGTCACTATATTAGGGGCAAACCATACAGTGAATGAATAAAGTTAATCACTTCTGTGTGTTATGATCATTGTCTCATGGATGAAGACACTTGAAGCTTAAGGAAATAAGTTATAATTGGTAGTTAATGGGTAGAGATCCTGCATAACATCCCTCTGAATAACAAAATCAGGGCTCTTTCCTTGGCCAGTTCTTCTCAACTATTTTTTTTCATAAGAACAATAATCTTTCCTAACCCTTAAAGCCTTTCTGGACTTCTCCTAACCCACACCATGAAACAAACACCATGTTTTGTCATGTAGGTTGGAGCTTTGGAGAGCCACAAAACATTGTAATAGCTAATTTACCCCTCCCCTAAAAAAGTCAATTTTGTGATATTCCCCTACTGAGATGCAAGTTCTACCATTCTCTTTATAGACACTATTTGCCAGGCTCTGTGACTATGGGAGTTTTTAAAAACATCATCAGTTGGATTCTGCTGGCTCACACCTTTAATCCTAGCTACTTGGGAAGCTGAGATCTAGAGGATCATGATCCATCCTGGTTTGGGCAAAAAGTGAGACCCTATCTCCAAAATAACAAGGGCAAAAATGGCTGGAGGCATGGCTCAAGTTGCAAAGCGCCTGCCTAGCAAGCACAAAGGCCTGAGTTTGAACCCTAGTACAGCAAATTAAATAGATAGAAAGATGATAGATAGATAGATAGATAGATAGATAGATAGATAGATAAAGTAAATAAATAAATGTGGGATCCCTATCCTCAAAAAAATTCAATCTAGGTCAAACTATTAGGCTGTAAGATTCCTAGTCCAGGATCCCATAATTCTAATTCTTGAAGAATTTAGGATTACTAAACAGAAATCCCAAAGAATAAATGAGTTATTTATTTAGTAAATAAGAAAAGGTTTTTATCAGCATAGCTTACTGAGCAACTGCGTGGGGATTGCTGCATGTGAGTCTTTAAAAACTGGATAGATTCTTACTTATCTTCAAAATTGAAGGGCATTGGATCCATTACCAAACTTTCCACTGGGTTTCCAGTGCCTCCTCTCTATTTTATATCCTCATTGTCAGTTACAAGGCTTGCTGAAATTCATTTGACTCACATATCAGCTCTCCATAAATAATATAGACCCCTCTTATATCACTCACCTCCTTCACATTAATGACACTGAATGGGTACCATTAGGGGCTCTTCTTTTATTCAGAAGAGATTTTGATGAATCCATTGCTTACAGGCAGAAGAAAAAAGTAGCAATTCAAAACCACATTTTGAAATTAAACCTTCTGTGGTCTGAACAAGCATGATTGTCAGTTCTTTTATGCTTTTCCAACATTACCATGATTAATATTTTAAAAGGAGCTTCACCAGTGACATATTTAGAAACAGAAATCTTAATATTCTTTTCCTCATTCCTTTGCTCAGCAAAGCAGGGGGAGCCCCGTAGAAGCAGCAGTGTCCCTGCCAGAGGAAATTGGGAAGATGACTGTAAGGGCTTATATCTGAGCCTCCACAAAGCCTTGCTCTCTCAGAAGGTCCAGAAAGTTGAGGAGCTACTCTGTCTGCTCTACCACTAGACTTATGCCTTAACACCCAGGGGATAACTGTAGTTATTTATAGATAATCCGCTCTTAGAAAGGTCAGATTTTATGATGTGTTTATGACCCTCTCTGACCAAATACATTCACTTGTGTTGGAGTCTCTTCTGGAAGGGGTGGTAGTGGGGGTAAGCAGATTTAATTCATGCCAAAAGCTCTGTCTAGTATAGCCAGGAGAGGTTTGGCTCTGAGTCAGCACCAAAAGCTAAGAAGGAGGCAACACTTTAAGGCTCATCTTTGTTCTTTCCTTCTCCTTTTTTCCTGGGTTACAGTGCTTGTCATAGCACTTGTCACCAATTTTGATTCACACAGAAAGATTCTGAGATGTGCATATGCACACAGGT
Organism: Castor canadensis; assembly: GCF_047511655.1. Taxonomy (NCBI): domain Eukaryota; kingdom Metazoa; phylum Chordata; class Mammalia; order Rodentia; family Castoridae; genus Castor; species Castor canadensis. The sequence continues at coordinate 128,212,820 of NC_133393.1, read as the reverse complement.
CCATTGCTGTATTGCCATTGGTCAATGAAAAAGCCCAGAGCACCAATCAGCTAAGGAATATGTATTAGGCATGAGCCACAGGATCCTAATTGGCCAGCCCTTACCCACACTGAGTCAAGAAACTTGTTATTGGACTGACTCACACTGTGCTTTTTGCTGGCTATCATGGCCATGATTTCAACCATCAAAACTCACCTCTAGACAGATGACTTGCACAAGTTGACCTCCAGTTTCCATCTCTCACTCAAGTTCCAGGACCACATTTCCAACTGATTGCTCAATGTTTGGGGGGTTTAGTTTTGTGTCCAAAACTAAATTTGCAAATTTACCCATCAAAACAAATATGCTCATATCTTTTTCTATAAATAACACCATTATTTCTTTAGTTACCTTAGCTCAAGAAGAAGCACTCTTCTTTGATGCCCGCTTTCACCAGGCTTCCCATTCCTATCTATCTGCCTCTAACATGGCTAATGCCTTTGCTTCTCTCCCCTTCACCTATAATTTGTCCCTACAATTTCTCTGTGTTCATTCAGGGAAGTAGTGAAAGACCTTCCCCTAGGCTTTTGATCCAGTCCCTCTCCCATGAAATTCAGGCTTCACTTCATCCATTACTTTCATAGACTTAAATTCTCTTTCCTACCATCTCCCCAGTATATGGAGCTGAAAGTCTGTCTGCATCATGCTCTGTCATTTACCATTAGAGCACATTCATGTGTCTAAAGACAGAGATAATCCCTTTCTTGCAGGGATCTTCTGAGGATAATCAGAAGTAACCTATTCAAAGTGTCCACTTCATTATAGACACTTGAATTCATTCATTCAGAAAATCTTTATTCATTCCCAAACACTGAGGTAGGCACTAGGAATAACAATAATAATAATAATACATATTGGTCCTTACTACTTGAAGACACTAAGTGCTGTTTTATACATTATCTTATTTAATAATCAAACTAAAAGCTACAATTATTATTAATTGTAGGACAGTCATGATTATTATGTTCCAGTGTGAAGAAGGTAAAGTCAAGTAGGAGTCAAGGGTGACTATAGTTAATAACAATATTGTATTCTTTTGTTGTTGGCTGGGACAGTACTGGGTTTGAACTCCAGCCCTCATGCTTACTAGGCAGGTGCTCTATAGCTTGAGCCACATCCACAACCCTTTTAACTTTAGTTATTTATTTTTTTAATAGTGTCTTGTGCTTTTGTCTAGCTGGCCTGGACTACAACCCTCCTATTTTTCCCTCCCACATAGCTGAGAAGACATGTGCATACCACCACACCCAGTCTATTCAATGGGATCTCACTAACTTTTTGCCTGAGCTGGCCTAGAATTGCAATCCTCCCTATTTCTACCTCCACAGTAGCTGGGATTACTGATGTGAGCCACAGCTCCCAGCCCTGACAATGTTTATATTCTTAAAAATCACAAAGAGAGATTTTGTTTACTCAACATAAAAAATAATAATTATGTATGTAAATCATACATTAGTATGATTTAGCCATTCCACAACATACATGTTTCAAGACATCATGCTGTACATGATAAATAATATCGATTTATCAATTCAAAAGTAAATTGAAAATATTAAATAAATAGGAGTCAAATCAAGATAGGTCTTAACCACTGCACCATGCTTCCTACAAGAATGACATAATCCCTGGTCTTTTATGTTCTATTCACAGGTAAACAATTACAAGGAAGCATACTAAATATTCTCATTCAAGGAGTCCTGGGATGTGATAAGAACATAAAGGAATGTGATAAGAACATAAAGGAAGGACAAATATTTGCTGAGAGGGCCAGCAAAGCTAATCTTTGAAGACAAATGTTGGTTTCCTCTCCTTTTTGGTCTCTTCCCTTTTCATATAACTTTAACCTCATTGTCACAACAAAGTACAGTTGCTGTCCAATTTCTCAGATTTCCACTGTCTGGCCAATGAATTCTGAATTTTTAAACTGGCATTCCTGTTGGGTCCACCTGACAGATCCCTGTCTGTTCTCCTGCAGCTTTTTCTCCAAGCAACCCTTCCTCCCATCCATTCCTGTGTTCAAGTCCTTACTCTTCAAAGGTTCCTCTTCTTTTGAACCTTCACTAAATACTCTGCTTTTTAATTTAACTTTAATACATTTTAATTTTGACAAAGGTTAGTGTTCAAATCAGGGTATATACATCTATCTCCTCAAATACCATTTCTTTGTATGAAAGTATTGGTTTATTTGTCATTATGGCAAAATACCCAAGAAAATCAGCTGAAAGGAGGAAAGATTTATTTTGCCCCATACCTTCAGAGATTTCAGCCTATGGGCAGCTAGCTCCATTGCTTTTAGACCTGTGGCAAAGCAGAAACATCATGGTAGGGAGGGCATGGCAGGACAGAGCTACTTATTACATGTAGCCAGAAAGGAGAGACAGAGAAAAAGAGAGAGAGAGAGAGAGAGACAGAGACAAGATATGATCTTCAAAGGAACACCCCAAGTGACCTACCCCCACCAACTAGGTCCCATCTCCTACAGTTGTCACCACCTGCCAATAATGATATCAAATTATGAAGCTACCAAAGGATTAATCCATTGACTAGGTCAGAGCCCTCATGGTCCAATCATTTTCTAAAAGCCCATCAGCTGACAACCAAACCTTTAACTCATGAGTCATTCAGGGAATGCTTCATATCCAACCATAAAAAAAAAGTATTTTCTTCTAGTTTTTTTCTAGATAAATGGTAAAATATTGTTACCTATAGCTACTCTGCAGTACAATAGCACACCTGAACTTATTTCTTCTATGTAATCAAAAGTTAATACCTTTTGATTACCCTTTTCCCATCTCTCCTTCCTCTTATTCACTCCAACCTCTGATAACCACTATTATATCTTGAATTCCTAGAGACCAACTTTTTTAGATTTCACATGTAAGTAAGGTCACATTGCCGTTGTCTATCTGTGCCTGATTTATTTCACTTAACATAGTGATCTCCAGTTCCACCTATATCATTGTAAATTATTACAGGAATTCTTTTTTATGATTGACAAATATCCTATTGTGTGTATATACCACTTTTTTAAATTTATTAACAGTTGATGGATACTGAGGTTGGTTGGTGTCATTTCTTGACTATTGTGAGTAGTACTGAAATAAACATGGGAGTACAAATGTCTCCTTGATACACTGATTCCATTTCCTTTGGTTACATACACAGTAGTGGGATTTCTGGATCATATGATAATTCTATTTTTAATTTTGAGAGACTTCAATATTGTTTCCGTAATGGATATACTAATGTATGCCTCCAGCAACTGTGTATAAGTGTCCCTTTCTCCATTTGTACTTTTTATCATTTGTCTTTTTGATAATAGTCATTCTAACTGAGTGAAGTGATTATTTCTCATGGTTTTTATTTGCATTTCCCTGATATTGAGCACTTTTTCATATTCCTCTTGGTCATTTGTATTTATTCCTTTGAGAACAGTCTATTTAGATCTATTGCCTAATTTTAAGTCATTTTTTGCTATTGAATTCTTTTGATTTCCTTATGTATTCAAGATATTAATCCCTTGTCAGATGCACAATTTGCAAACATTTTCTCCCATTCTATAGGTTGTCTCTTCACTCTACTGATTGTCTTTTGCTGTACAGAAGCTTTTAGTTTGATGTAATACAATTTGTCTAATTTTGCTTTTGTTCTCTGTATTTTGGGAATCTTATCCAAAGTACCCCAGCCCATTCCAATGCTCAGAAACATTTCCCCTCGGATTTTTTTCCTAGTGGTTTCATATTTTAGGTCTTGCATTTAAGTCTTTAGTCCATGAGCAATTGATTTTTATGCATGGTGAGAGTTGGGTCTACTTTCATTCTTTTGCCTGTGTATTTTCCAAGCACCATTTATTAAGAAATTGTCCTTTCCTTAATATATGTTCTTAGCACCTTTGTTGAAGATCAGTTAGGTATAGATACTTGGGTTGACTCTTAGGCTCACTATTCTGTTCCATTGATCTTGTGTCTGTTTTTATGATAATGCCATGCTATTTTATTACTACAGTGCTATATTGTATTTTGAAGTTGCATAGTGAAATGCCTCCAGCCTTATTCTTTTTGGTCAAGATTCCTTATGTGTTTGTATGTCTGTGTGTCTCTGTGTGTGTGTGTGTGTATGTGTGTGTGTGTTTCCATTAGGAATTTTAGGACTTTTTTTCTAGTTCTGTAAAGAATGTCATTGTTTTGGGGGGAGAGTGGTTTGTTTATTTGTTTGAAGAAGGGTCTTCATATATAGTCCAGGAAGGTCTCAAGCTCACCATGTAGCTTGGAATGGCCTTGAACTCATGACCTTCATGCCTAAGCCTTCAAATGCTGAGATTATAGGTATGAATAACATCCTGGGCCTGTTATTGGTATTTGGTAGAAATTGCATTCAATCTAAAAATTGCTTTATCAATTATGATATATATAATATATTGTAAGAACCTTTGTAAATGCCACGATGTACCTCTACCCAGCACAACAATAAAAAATTTTAAAAAATAAAATTTGCTATATGTAGCATATACATTTTTATAACATTGTTTCTATCCATGGATATGGGCTGTCTTTCCAATTTTTTTTTTTTTGTCCTCTTCAGTTTCAGTCACCAATGTTTTAGTTTTCATTGTAGAAATCTATTACCTTTTTAGTTAAATGTATTCTTTGGTTTTTTTTTTCAAATAACTATTGTAAATGGGATTGCTTTTTTGACTTTTTTGTCAGATAGTCTAAATGCTACTGATTTTTGTAGCTTGATTTTTGTATACTACAACTTTGCTGAATTTGTTGAATAGCTTAGTAGTATTTTAGTGGAGACTTTGGGGTTTTCTATACATAAGATTATGTTATCTGCAGGAGCTGGTGACTCATGCCTATTAACCTAGCTACTCAAGAGGCAAAGATCAGGAGGATCACAGTTTGAAGCCAGCCCGAGCAAATACAAAAAGTTCTCAAGACCCTACCTCAAAAACACCCATCACCGAAAAAAAAGGAAAAAGAAAAAAAAAAGTCTGGTGGAGTGGCTCAAGGTATAGGCCCTGAGTTCAAACCCCAGTACCACAAAAAAAAGAAAAAGAAAAAAAAGATTATGTTATCTACAAACAATGACATTTGACTTCCTCCTTTCCAATTTAGTTATCCTTGATTTCTTTTTCTTGTCTGATTGCTCTGGCTAAGTAAACTGTCAGCTAAGCCTCATAGTCTCTGTCTCCCCTTATAGTCCATGATCTCATTATTTGAAGCTTGTCTTAAAGACTTTTATGTGCAAATATCACTTATTCTACTGCACATGAAGCTCCTTAAGGATAAAGACAGCTTCTTTTGCATCTTTATATATGAGATCATGATAAAATGATATTAAGTAGAGATCCAGACAGCGGGGAAATTGTGGTATTCCTATGACTCTCACATCTCTGCTCTTCCCTCCACTGCAATCAGCCACCAAATTCTATCCTCACTTCCTCCTGAATAGTTCTATATTACCCATTCCTCTCTAGTCTCACTGTACCAGATTCAGTTTAAGCCATCATCTTTTATGGGTTTACTCTTGTACTACTTAGATCAGCAAATGTTTACTACAAAGGGCAGGATAGTGAATATATTTGGTTTTGAGGGCCATATGGTTGCAACTATTCAATTATCCCCTTATAATTTGAAAGCAACCACAGACAATTTATAAACAAGTGGGCATGGCTGTGCTCCAATGAAACTTTATTTACAAAAACAGATAGTTATTGGGCCAGAATTGATTCTAGTAGTAGCTTGTCAAGCCCTAATTTAAATATATACCTTATTGTTTCCAAAACTTGTATACAAGTCTATCACCTAGGTTGAGAAAAGTGATATTTTTAACTATAAATCTGATTATGTTCCCCCAAACACCTATAATTAACTGACCTTATCCTTCATTACAAACATCATTTCCTTCCATGCTTTCCCCACTCATACACCAAACCCTCTGCCTGTTATCCATCTGAAAAACTCCTACTCATCTTCCAAAATCTATCTCACAGAACTCAATTATTCTAGCTAAATTATCCCCTATCCACTACCCCCAAAGCTAGAGACTATTCTTCCATATCCTATACTTATTACAAGCATCTTTTGATTTAAAAGTCTCACCAGTTGAATTTCAGTATTTCAGTATAATTTCAGTATGGCCTTGCCTACTATATAGGGAGCTCTTTGTAAAGAATAGGCACTATCTCAACTACCTCCCTATCCTTTGGTTTCTGGCACATAATGAGTATTCAATAAATATTTTCATGCTTATATTATGGCTATTCCTAACTGAGAAATGCAGCCACTTCCCAACATCCAAAGACATATTTGTCTCAATGTTGATGAGATAACATGAGGCCAAAAAGTCAGGGAGTGGCTAGGGATAAAAGGCAGCAGCCAAAGATTCTGTTCAGGAAGTACAGAATGAGTTCTTTATGGAATACTCAGAACAGTGTGAGGCAATAATTGCCTTTTCATTAGTTTTCAAAAAGAATGGAAAATCTCATGTCTTGCCAAGTGGCCTTGCAGATATTTCCTCATCCAGATTAACTACTCAGTGAAACCAAGTTGTGGCTAGGCACTAAAACAGGTTAGCTTGAATGGGCATGGCAAGCAGTTCACATTTGATGGTGCACTGAGTTTACAATGAGAGGGAGGAGGTGAAGTCAAAGAAAGGACAATGAGTTAATGCAAGATAAAACAGAATGGGAGGAAAGCATTTTGTTCCTATCCAGAGGATGTGGACTTTCTTCATACAGGTCCATAAAAGGACAAAACTAAAGCAATGTGAGGAGAGGCCTGTACAATTCCTTTAATTAATGGCTTACATGGAGATCTTGTTTCTCTCTCTCTTTCTCTCTCTCTCGATGCTTAAGAGCATGATAACATGAGCTCTCTTGGGAGAGATATAAAACCAAATCTCTTTGATTTGATATCACAATCTGTCACAGAAGTATCCCTTTGTCTTTGAACAGAGCTTCTAAAGACAGAACAAACAGAAACAGGAGCAAAACAGACACACAGTAGAAAGAGTCAAAACTAACTTGTAAACTACAAGTACAGCTGTTGAGCTTGGTTCATAAAAAGGTTTCTATCCATAGAAGTTACATTTCTGGACAGCTTTTCTTTTTTAAGTTATGAATTCTATGTATCTCTATCTAAATGTCAGAACTTGAAATCTAACTCCAACACTGCTCTTAGACTACACAAAGGAAAAAATGTCAGAAAAATAGAAAGTCATATCTATCTTTGGGTATGAATTTTTTCTTCTAATTTCTTCACTTTGGAGGGTATGGAATATCCATGTTCTATGGCACCTTCTCTCCATCAATGTGATGGAGATGTTTATAAAAGTCAAGCTCCAGCCAACTGTCTCATCAATTTGACTAGAATGTAGAACCGTATGGAGAATTTAAGCCAAAGGAAAACCTACTCAACAGACCTGAAATAACCAGACTATAGCTTTCTATAGTGATTAAATCACCCAGATGACTCTTTAATCTTTCCTAAATGCTATGAAAATAGAAATGTGTTAACATTTTACCCAGTTCATAAAGGAGAACTCACTCACTTAAATAAGCAAAGCTTATTTCTTCATTTCTACTGCAAGCCTGGGAATGTGGTCCAAATGCCAGGTAACTGACACACAGAGAACTTTTGGTCATGGGCCTTCTTTACTGTTAGATTCAGCAGGAATCTAGACCTCACTCTCTGAGAATTGCTGCAGAGTTGAAAAAAACACACTTTGCATGAAAAAAACGTGAGGAAAGGAGAGAGATCAGCAGGCAAGTTTATATAATCATCTGCTAATGGTACTGTGATTCAGAGAAGGTTTGAAATCAGAGCTTTTTCTTCTGACCTCATTAATTAATCTCTAAAGACCTCAAGTTAATTTGCATTAACCTCGTTGAGGCTGTGTTAACTCATCTGTAAAGGGTATTACTTAACTACTCTACCTCATTCATAGACTTTTGAAGAAAACAAAATCATAAATATGTGTGAGTTACCATTTTGTTGTTAGTATTGACTCATTCTGAACAGTGAATAATCAATGTAAATAGGAAAAGCCAGGTATCTTTTAGGCCTCTATCCTCAGTGATGTCAGGCATACTTGTATACTTGAATAGGCAGGTGATTGACAAAAGTATATAATCAGTTCATCTATGATATACCATAAGATAGAGGTTATCTGAGATCTCTTCCAACTTTGAGTTTCTGATAGGGTTTCTGGTATCATTGTTTCCCAAAATATCTTATTCCCATTGGGTGACTAGTCTAGCTGTAGGAATATTTTTTGTTGTATTTTGTTTTGTTTCATAAATCTAAGTTGTAATAATAATCTTTTAGTAACACCAACACATTACTTACTAGATCCCAACAAGATAGGCATAAAAGAACCTTAACTATTGAAGCAATATAGTTAATTAATTATTATTTTCCCCTCCTCTGAAGTATTTGATACTTTTAACAACCACCTCTAGGTTGAAATTCAGAACTCTTGGCTACCATCACAACAATCTTTTCCTAGTTTTCTTTTCTCTCTCTAGCCACTCTCAGTCTCCTTTGGCACATCTTAAAAATAGGTATCACCCAAAGCTGTGCTTTGACCTTCTCCCATCTTGCCCAAAATGCTATCACTAGAAGATTTTGACTATAGATATATGATGAATATAACCAATAGGTTGGTAACTGTCATTTTTTTAATCAGAAGTTAAATCGTGTCTACTTCAGCCTTGTGTTTCCAACTGGCTAGTAGACACCTCCATGGTCTCCTCTACAGTAAAAGATCCAAATCTGTTAGTAAGTCTTCTTGTATCTGGCATTTCCTAAATTTGAAGACTTATTTCTTGCCATGACGTACATGTCCACTAAGATTCAGACAGGCATCATGGTTTAGTGAAAACAAGCCTGAATATTTACAGATTAAAATCCTATTCTACTGTTTATTAGCTACACAGAAACAAACAGCTAAGCTACCCAGTCCATTTGAGTCTCATATTCCTAATCTATGAAATGTCTGTTGTGAGAGTTAAAGAAGATAGTACATGTTACTCTATCTCAGCCTCTAATATAACAGCTTTTCAATAAATGTTGGTTCCCTTCTCTTCATCTCTAGAAATGCCACACTATTTCTTTAACAATGCCGTGGTTTATTTGCTACTTACCTGTGCTTTTGTATCTGCTGTTCCATTTGCCAAAAATGCCCTCACTTCACCATTCCAGCCCCCATGCCTGCCAGGAAAACTACTACACAGCTCTTAAGAATGTTCATTATCCAGAAATATTTCCTTCACAAGGCAGCACTGCAGTCATGGCCAGGTACTCCTCCCCACAGGACTTGGAAGCATTGGATTTCTCTACCCCTTTATATCATAAATGATTATTTATAACTGTCTCCCCCACTAGACTGTGAGCTCATTGGGAATTCCATTTACTAATTCCAACCACTGTCTAAATAAGTAAAAATTAATATTATTAGTTAAACTAAATTTGATAGACACAAATTATTCAATTTCTGTATTAAGGACTGGAAACACAAAGTCTAGATACTGTCTTGCCTTCTGGTTGCTGAAAGGGAAATCTAATGTGCACAACATTTTAACTTTAATTAAATTTTAATTTATATTTATTTATTTATTTGTCTTTTCCAGAAAGGAGTATAAATATTATATGCATCTTTCACTACTCTTTAAATCCACTATATTCATTACCAAGACTTATAATAGTTTTCTATATGACAGAACATACTTTGAGACCTGAAAATCCAATAAAGAAACTTTTTGGTTCAAATAAATGGATGTCCAGTGATCAGAGTTGGTTAATTAAGCAGCTCAATAATATCAGCAAAGACATATACTCTTTCTTCTCTCCAACTTTATGTTTGCAAGATAAAGATAATTGCCAGTGATACACAAGGATACATTCTCCCTTTTTTATGTCTACAGGGAATTAAAGTGAAGAAGGACAAAAGCCCTTCCTCTTTTGATTGGGTCTTGAACCACTAATTTGTTTCAGAGGAAATTATGAGATGAATGGTTTGATTCTGGGTTCTTAAGTAGTCTTCAGCAAAACGAGTGGACACAGCAAATCAATATCCACCTTGGTAATGTGTTCCAATTGCAGTAATGCCACCTAATGGGGCAGGGTGGAAAAGATGCTAGAAAGTCAAAGATAACATTCATATGCTATTGCTATAAAGAGTTGAAAAAGGGTGATGCATCCTGGCATACACAGAAGGCTGGAGAAAAACATTCCATTTCAACAGTTTATTACTGATTATTACTAGTCATTTGTTAAAGAAGAAGAAAAGGTGCATTTGTAAATTCTTTAACTTGACTAATTCACTAGTGTTTCTTTCTCACAATAAAATACATTTTCAGAGTCTTATAGATTGAACACCTGCATCCTTACCTCCGAATTCATATGTTCAAATGCTAACTGCCAATATGATGGCATTTTGGAGGTGGAGCCTTAGACAGACAATTATGTTTAAATCTCATAAGGGTGGGGTCCTGATAATGGGATTAGTGCCCTTATAAGAAGAGCTCTAGTAAGAGCTCACTTTCTGTGTCCATGCTCATCCACTGAAAATATCATGTGAGCCCACAGTGGGAAGAAGGTGGTAGTCAGCAACCTAAGAAGAAAGCCCTCACCAGAACCCAACCATACTGGCATCCTGCGATGAACTCCAAGCCTCCAAACATGTGAGAAAATAAATATCTGTTGATTAAGTCACCTAGTCCATGACATTTTGGAACAGCAGCCAGAGATGACTAAGACACAAAATGTGTGTAGTTTTGTTTTGCTTTCCTTTTTAAACTAAAATCTTCTTTGAATGCTTGACATCATTTTGGCTACAGGATTATCTCTTTTTTAATTATGTCAAATATCAAAATTATCTTTATTTAAAAATAAACATCTCTATGTCCTACCCAGCTGTTATAGTTTATTCATTAAAAGCATTTTTCTAAAAACACTGAAGAGAGGTTTCTTTTTTTTTTTTTTTTTTTTTGTGACTGGTTTCTTTTACTCAATATAAGAAATTGTATCATTCTCAGAAATTGTTCATTTATTCATTTAATTTTAAACATTAGGGCCTTATACAGCTTATTATGAATAAAACTGCTATCAATATTCATATATAAGCCGTGTGCATGTGTGAGAATGTGTGAGTATGAGCGTGTGTGAGAAAGTGTGTGTGCGTGTGTGAGTGCACATGTGCTAATTTTCATTCCTAGGAATAGAATTGCTAGGCCATAGTAATTATCATCAAAAGAAATAGTCAAAGGCTTTTCCAAAAACAGTTTTACCATTTTACACTCCGACTAGAAATGTTCCAGGTGCTCCACGTCCTCACCTCACAGGTTTCTTTTCTGTAGAAAGTATTCCCTTTCTTTTTCATCTTTCTTCTAACATCAATAAACTAAACATTTCATTTTATTTTATGTTTATTGTTTTATTATTCATATGTGCATACAAGGCTTGGGTCATTTCTCCTCCCTGCCCCCACCCCCTCCCTTACCACACACACTGCCCCCACCTATCCACCCACCCCCTCAATACCTGGCAGAAACTATTTTGCCCTTATCTCTAATTTTGTTGAAGAGAGAGTATAAGCAATAATAGGAAGGAACAAGGGATTTTGCTGAATTAACCTTCTAGGTTAATTCTTTTTGATCTAACCTTTTCTCTAGTTCCTGGTCCACTTTTCCTACTGGCCTCAGTTGCTTTAAGGTATCTGCTTTACTTTCTCTGCGTTAAGGGCAATAAATGCTAGCTAATTTTTTAGGTGTCTTACCTATCCTCACCCCTCCCTTGTGTGCTAAAGCTTTTATCATGTGCTCAAAGTCCAATCCCCTTGTTGTGTTTGCCCTTGATCTAATGTCCACATATGAGGGAGAATATACGATTTTTGGTCTTTTGAGCCAGGAAAACCTCACTCAGAATGATGTTCTCCAATTCCATCCATTTACCAGTGAATGATAACATTTCATTCTTCTTCATGGCTGCATAAAATTGAATTGTGTATAGATACCACATTTTCTTAATCCATTCGTCAGTGGTGGGGCATCTTGGCTGTTTCCATAACTTGGCTATTGTGAATAGTGTGGCAATAAACATGGGTGTGCAGGTGCCTCTGGAGTAACCTGTGTCACAGTCTCTTGGGTATATCCTCAGGAGTGGTATTGCTGGATCAAATGGTAGATCAATGTTTACCTTTTTAAGTAGCCTCCAAATTTTTTTCCAGAGTGGTTGTACTAGTCTACATTCCCACCAACAGTGTAAGAGGGTTCCTTTTTCACCACATCCTCGCCAACACCCGTTGGTGGTGGTGTTGCTGATGATGGCTATTCTAACAGGGGTGAGGTGGAATCTTAGTGTGGTTTTAATTTGCATTTCCTTTATTGCTAGAGATGGTGAGCATTTTTTCATGTGTTTTTTGCCCATTTGAATTTCTTCTTTTGAGAAAGTTCTGTTCAGTTCACTTGCCCATTTCTTTATTGGTTCATTAGTTTGGGGAGAATTTAATTTTTTAAGTTCCCTATATATTGTGGTTATCAGTCTTTTGATGAGTAGTTGGCAAATATTTTCTCCCACTCTGTGGGTGTTCTCATCAGTTTAGAGACCGTTTCTTTTGATGAACAGAAGCTTTTTAATTTTATGAGGTCCCATTTATCTATGCTATCTCTTAGTTGCTGTGCTGCTGGGGTTTCGTTGAGAAAGTTCTTATCTATACCTACTAACTCCAGAGTATTTCCTTCTCTTTCCTGTATCAACTTTAGAGTTTGGGGTCTGATATTAAGATCCTTGGTCCATTTTGAGTTAATATTGGTATAGGGTGATATACATGGATCTAGTTTCAGTTTTTTGCAGACTGCTAACCAGTTTTCCCAGCAGTTTTTGTTGAAGAGGCTGCTATTTCTCCATCGTATATTTTTAGCTCCTTTGTCAAAGATAAGTTGGTTATAGTTGCGTGGCTTCATATCTGGGTCCTCTATTCTGTTCCACTGGTCTTCATGTCTGTTTTTGTGTCAGTACCATGCTGTTTTTATTGTTATTGCTTTATAATGTAGTTTGAAGTCAGGTATCGTGATACCTCCTGCATTGTTCTTTTGACTGAGTATTGCCTTGGCTATTCGTGGCCTCTTGTGTTGCCACATAAATTTCACGGTAGATTTTTCAATCTCTTTAATGAATGTCATTGGAATTTTGATGGGAATTGCATTAAACATGTAGATTCCTTTTGAGAGTATAGACATTTTTACTATGTTGATTCTAGCAATCCATGAGCATGGGAGATCTCTCCACTTTCTATAGTCTTCCTCAATCTCTTTCTTCAGAAGGTTATAGTTTTCTTTGTAGAGGTCATTCACATCTTTTGTTAGGTTTACACCTAGGTATTTGATTTTTTTTGAGGCTATTGTAAATGGAATTGTTTTCATACATTCTTTTTCAGTTTGCTCATTGTTAGTGTATAGAAATGCTAATGATTTTTCTATGTTGATTTTATATCCTGCTACCTTGCTATAGCTATTGATGATGTCTAGAAGCTTCTGAGTAGAGTTTTTTGGGTCTTTAAGGTATAGGATCATGTTGTCTGCAAATAGGGATATTTTGACAGTTTCTTTACCTATTTGTATTCCTTTTATTCCTTCTTCTTGCCTAATTGCTCTGGCTAGGAATTCCAGTACTATGTTGCATAGGAGTGGAGATAGTGGGCATCCTTGTCTGGCTCCTGATTTTAGGGGGAATGGTTTCAGTTTTTCTCCATTAAGTATAATGCTGGCTATAGGTTTGTCATATATAGCTTTTATAATGTTGAGGTACTTTCCTTCTACTCCTAGTTTTCTTAGAGCTTTTATCATGAAATGGTGTTGAATCTAATCAAAGGCTTTTTCTGCATCTATTGAGATGATCAAGTGGTTTTTGTCTTTGCTTCTGTTAATGTGGTTTATTACATTTATTGATTTTCATATGTTGTACCACCCCTGCATCCCTGGGATGAAGCCTACTTGGTCATGGTGAATAATCTTTTTGATGTGTTGTTGAATTCGGCTTGCCATTATTTTGTTGAGCATTCTTGCATCAGTGTTCATTAAGGAAATTGGCCTATAGTTCTCCTTTTTGGAGATGTCTTTGCCTGGTTTTGGGATAAGTGTAATACTGGCTTCATAAAATGTGTTAGGCAGTTTTCCTTCCCTTTCTATTTTGTGGAACAATTTAAGGAGGGTTGGTATCAGTTCTTCTTTAAAGGTCTGATGGAATTCAGCAAAGAATCCATCAGGTCCTGGAATTTTCTTTTTGGGGAAATTCTTGATTGCTACTTCAATTTCATTTTGTGTTATAGATCTATTCAGGTTTTTAATTTCCTCTTGGTTCAGTTTTGGATGATCATATGTATCTAGAAATCTGTCCACTTCTTTAAGATTTTCAAATTTATTTGAATATAGGTTCTCGAAGTAGTCTCTGATGATTTCCTGGACTTCCATCGTGTTTGTTGTTATCTCCTCTTTTGCATTCCTGATTCTACTAATTTGGATTTTTTCTCTCCTCATTTTAGTCAGGTTTGCCAGGGGTCTATTGATCTTGTTTATTTTTTCAAAGAACCAACTTTTTGTTTCATTAATTCTTTGTGTGGTTTTTTTGGTTTCTATTTCATTGATTTCAGCTCTTATTTTTATTATTTCTGTCCTCTTATTTGTTTTGGGATTTGCTTGTTCTTGTTTTTCTAGGAGTTTGAGATATATCATTAGGTCATTGATTTGGGATCTTTCAGTCTTTTTAATATATGCACTCATGGCTATAAACTTTCCTCTCAGGACTGCCTTTGCTGTGTCCCATAGGTTCCAAAAGGTTGTGATTTCATTTTCATTGACTTCCAGGAACTTTTTAACTTCCTCTTTTATTTCACCAATGATCCATTGTTCATTAATTAATGAGTTATTTAGTTTCCAGCTGTTTGCATGTTTTTTGTCTTTACTTTTGTTGTTGGGTTCTACTTTTACTGCATTGTGATCAGATAGTATGCACGGCATAATTTCTATTTTGTCCTATTTGCTGAGGCTTGCTTTGTGCCCTAGGATATGATCTATTTTGGAGAAGGTTCCATGGGCTGCTGAGAAGAATGTATATTGTGTAGAAGTTGGATGAAATGTTCTGTAGACATCAACTAGGTCCATTTGCTCTATTGTGTATTTTAGATCTTGGATTTCTTTATTGATTTTTTGTTTGGATGACCTATCTATTGATGATAATGGGGTGTTAAAGTCTCCCACAACCACTGTGCTGGAGTTAATGTATTATTTTAGGTCTTTCAGGGTATGTTTGATGAAATTGGGTGTGTTGACATTGGGTGCATGCAGGTTGATAATTATTATTTCCTTTTGGTCTATTTCCCTTTTTATTAGAATGGGATGTCCTTCTTATCTCATTTGATCAATGTAGGTTTGAAGTCTACTTTGTCAGAGATAAGTATTGCTACTCCTGCCTGTTTTTGGGGGCCATTGGCTTGGTAAATCTTCTTCCAGCCTTTATCCTAAGCCTATACTTATTTCTGTCAGTGAGATGGGTCTCCTGTAAGCAACAAATTGTTGGATCTCCCTTTTTAATCCATTTCATCAAGCGGTGCCTTTTGATGGGTGAATTAAGTCCGTTAACATTAAATGTTAGTACTGATAGGTATGTGGTGATTCCTATCATTTAGTTGTCTTAGTTGTTTGAAGGTTTGATTGTGTGTACCTAAGTTGAGGTTACTCTCTACTTTCTTGCTTTTTCTTTTCCTGTGGTTTGGTGCTGCCTGTCTTTTCATGGTTAAGTTGGGTTTCACTTTCTGCATGCAGAATCCCTTGAAGAATCTTTTGTAGTGGTGGCTTTGTCGTCACATATTGTTTTAGTTTCTGCTTATCATGGAAGACTTTTATTGCTCCACCTATTTTGAATGATAGTTTTGCTGGGTAGAATATCCTGGGGTCGAAGTTATTTTCATTCAGTGCCCAGAAGATCTCACCCCATGCTCTTCTTGCTTTTAATGTTTCTATTGAGTAGTCTGCTGTGATTTTGATGGGTTTACCTTTGTATGTTATTTGTTTTTTCTCTCTTACAGCCTTCAATATTCTCTCCCTAGTTTCTGAACTTGTTGTTTTAATGATGATATGTTGTGGAGTAGTTCTATTTTGATCTGGTCTGTTTGGTGTCCTGAAGGCCTCTTGCCTCCCTTCACTTGCAACTCTTCTCCTTCTTCGATGCCCATGATTCTCAAGTTTGGTCTTTTGATGGAGTTGGTGAGTTCTTGCATTTTCTTTTCATAGGTCTTGAGTTGTTTAATTAATAGTTCTTTGGTTTTTTCTTTAATTACCATTTCATCTTCAAGTTCTGAGATTCTGTCTTCTGTTTGTTCTGTTTTGCTGGATTGGCCTTCTGTTTTGTTTTGCAGTTCTGTTTCGTTCTTTTTTCTGAGGTTTTCCATATCCTGAGTGGTTTCCTCTTTAACGTTGTCTATTTTTTCCTGAGTTCATTTATCTGTTTATTAATCATGTTCTCTGTTTCATTTTGGTGTTTATACAGTGCTTCTGTGGTTTCCTTTATTTCTTCTTTTGCTTTTTCAAATTCTCTATTTTTGTTGTCTTGGAATTTCTTGAGTGTCTCCTGTACATTTTGGTTGACCATATCCAGTATCTACTCTATAAAATTCTCATTGAGTGCCTGTAGTATGTCTTCTTTTAAATTATTCTTGTGGGCTTCATTGGGTTCTTTGGCATAGTTTATCTTCATTTTGTTGGAGTCTGGATCTGAGTATCTGTTTTCTTCATTTCCCTCTGGTTCCTGTACTAATTTTTTGCTGTGGGGAAACTGGTTTCCCCATTTTTTCTGTCTTCCCATCATTGTCCTTGGAGTTGTTACTGTCCCTGTACTGTGTGCAATTAAGTATTTTCTAGCTTGTAATAATAACAATGGTAATATTTAGAATGGAAAGGTGAGAGGAGATGGAAAGCAAGAAGTTAAAGAAAAGAGAAAAACAAACAGCCAAGTAGGAAAAAACAAAACAAGGAATCAAACAAGAAAGTTTCAAAGGTATAAAGAGGGAGGTTAGTGTACTAATCAACAGTAAGCTGAACAGGCATTAGAGAGACAGAGAGAGGATTGAAAATAAAAAATAAAAAGAATAAAGATAAGAATAAAAATAAAAAATAAGTAAATGAAAGAAATATATATATGTAAAATAAAACTAATGAAAAATAGAAAATTAAAAAAATTTAAAAAAAAAACCTCCAAGTTCAAATGCAATGAAGTTTCAGTCTTAATAATTTTGGTGTCTGTCTCAGTCTCCAGTCCTGGAGTTGGTGCCTCAGATGTTGTTCTGTAGTTGTCTCATCAAAGGGGACACATTAAGTGAACAAAACTGCACAAAAAAAAAAAAACCCACAGTGTTCCAAGTTCAAATGCAATACAGTTTCAGTAAGTTTTTCAGCATGCAGGTGTACTTCGGTTGTTTTCTCATCAAAGGTAGGGAGAGAGAAAAAAAAAAGAGTCTGGAGACAGTTCTGTAAATGGTATCTGTGGCTATGGCTTTCATGCCCGCTGCTGTCAGCCTGCTGTTGCTGGAGGCGTTATTTATGCAGATCACAGGGGTGAGCTTAGCACTCACCTGGCCCGACAGGCTTTGTTTACTCAGAGTTCTCCTGTGCGCGACCACCACTGCTACAAGCTTTCCCCTTTCCAAGCACACTGGGGGAGGTGACCCTGCACCCGCTTTCTCAGACCTGGGTGTTTGTTTACAGCTCAGGTGGGAAGTGGGTCTTCCCCCATCTCCTGTGGGGTTTTCCTCCCTCCACCACTCTCACAAGCTTTCCAGCTGCTGGTTGCTGGGCGCACACTACCGCTCACACTGGAGCCTCTCTGGCCCTCCCAGCTTGTTTCTTTACAGTTCCGGGAAGGATTCCCTTCCCCACCCTTCAGCCCTCAGTGACCCCCACCCTCTTTCCCACATGTCTTTATTGTTCTTATTGCTTATTACTCAGTTTCTCTTTTTTCCCCGTGTGGAGGTCAGTCTGTCCAGGGGGCTATGCTGATCTGGCCCAGGGTTGTCTGTGGGAGTACCACGGTACCGCTAAGCTCACCTTGTCCGCATCTTCCCAAGCCATCTGGGCGTGGGCGACTGGCAGCCCCGGGGCTCTCCTGGTTTCTCCGTTTAACGTGAAGTGGAGATTCTCTGCGCCGGCTGGATGTGTGGAGGGGTCAAAGTTTTGCCTCTTCTCAGTGGTTTTGCCTGCAAGGTGTGTCTCTAGCATCTCTCCAAGATTTCACTATAGGAGGCACGCTGTCTGCTTCCTCCCTCTAGCTACCATCTTGGAATCTTCTTTAAACATGATTAATACATTGGGTTTGATTTCTCAGAAACACTGCTAGTAAGGAATACTGTAGCCTTGAAGAACTTAAATGGATTAAATGATGGACTCAAGAAAATGAAAATTTACTCATAATGTCATAAAGGAAACTTTTTTATACCATAATCCATATCACCCTTAACTCCTTCACCAAAAAAGCAGGCTTGTGCATGAACACATACATGCAATGCACACACAAGCACTCAAAGTCTTCTAGGAGTGAGGATAAAATATTCCATTAAAAAAACCAACTTGTTGTTTCTCAAAATTAGACATATACCTTCAGCATAGAATTTGCTGGATGAATGAGTATGCAATTCTCAATTCTACACTGGCAAAAGAGTCATGAATCATCAGACCGGTTTGAGTCATCTGACTTGACATGTGTGTATTCCATGGCCGGGATCATAAGGCTTATGGGGTAGGAAATTAAAATGAGCAAGAGATCAATATTTCAATAGTTTCTCTTTTCTAGTAAGTACTTTTGGAAAATTGCTATGGAAGTCAATACAGCCTATGACCTTTGCCCTCATGAAGGCCTTAATAAATGTCCTGGAGTTTAATATTTTAACTTTCACTCACTTTATGACTGTTTAATTATCATCAATTATCAGTTCTCACTGTTCCCTTCTGTTTCTAAAAGAGAATGCTTACCAACAACAAGGTCAAAGGGTGCCATGTTTCCAGCTGGGTACAATCACTCACTCTTTTCATTTTCTGCTATTCATACACTGCCTTTGATCCAGGCTAGTATATCAGGGGAGGATTCCTTTCTACTTTATCACATCTAGGTTGTGAAGGAGGCTAACTTATCCATGAGATACATTCTGCAGCAATCTAGACCATATACTACAGCTATAGAAGGAGTGAAGAGCTATGCTGTTGAGAAGAGGATTTTAACCTGTGGGTAGCACTAATCTTTCTTCTTGTTTAGGAAGAAGGAACAGTCCCTTTATTCCTACCACACCAGTTTGGAAAGACTTTCCCACTCCAAGCCAAGAACCTCCCACACACACTCACCTCAAGTGTGCAAATTCATTAATTATGGAATCAAATATCACTACAGAAAGCAATTTCATACTAAGAAAATTCTATCAATGTGTGTCAAAGGACTTTGCTTTATCTCAATGGACAGCTAGAGTTTCATGAAGTAGGATAGGATATATCCAGCAAGGGTTTGTTGCAAGGGTTGAATGTGCGATTTGTGCAGAGCACACAATGCTTGACATACAGCAGGTGTTTTATTATCATGCTGCTGCTATAGATGATGATGATTCTGATGATAACAATGTTAAAAGAAACATCCCAATGTTGTAGAAATAGTACTTCTCTGGGGAGCAAGAGATGTGCACTTCCCATGCAGGTTTCTCAAAGAATGATAGGATGAAATGGGATAAAGATTTTGAGAGCCTTTCATGAGCTGTGAGTTGGGGTACAAACCTTAATGGATATAAACTGTAAGCACATGAGGACGTAAACCACAGGTAGAATCTCCAGAACAGGCCCTCAAGAACAGTTGTTATCTGGCCATGTTCCATCTGCCATCACTACATTCTCTCATTCAAGTGTGCTCTTCCCTCACCAATTTGTTTTCATTCGTTTCGTTAAGTCTGGTACTTAGCTGATAATGTTGATAAATATTGACTTCTCGAGGTTTTATTTATTTGAACACTTGTTTTATATTAACAGCTTGAATGTAATATTCATAACGTCATGTGGCATATTTCAAAGCACTTTAAGGTAAATTTTCAAAGCATTTCCCTTACATTATCCTATTTAATCCTCACTACAATCCTATGAAATAGGTATTGTTATTATTATGCTGATTTTGTAGGTGAGGAACTGACGTAAAAAAGAAAAAAAACTAAGAGCAAAACCAAAATGGCTCCTGGTTTCCTGAAGAAAAAAGGTAAAATCAATTTATAATGTGGCATGATGTTTAAAAGCACACACTGAAAAACAGACTGCCTGGAATTCAAATTCTAGCTCTGCCACGAACCTCTATGTGACCCTGGGCAAGTTAGCTTTTCTGTATGTTGGTTTCCTCACCTACAAAATGGAAGTTATAATAGCACTTACCTCAGACTTATTGACTGAGGTCAATAAGTCAACATGTATAAAACATTTAGAAAAGCCAAGCACTAAATGGACATTAACTATTATCATAATTTAACCTGACAGTCAATGTTCTCAACAGTCTAGACACAGTCCATCTTCCCAGATACTTCTCATTCCTGCCTTTGCACACATCCTGTTCTCCAACAGCAGACCTGATACAACACATGACACATTACAGATAGTTGGTCAATGTTTATTGAAGAACAAGTAAAGGGAAGAAGTCAGAAGGAAGACATAAGCCATTCCACACCATTCCCCACTTTCATGCCTCACTCCTTTCATTAAAGCCTTTATAGCCTTCTCATTTTCCTCAAGCAGTGTGTAATACTGTGAACTTTTGTAGCATCAGCAAAACTAAGACATTTTTTCTGTACCTAGCTTGACTTACATTTTCCAAATTACTTTTGCTTATCTATGCATTGCCACTATAAAGAATCATTTCTCCCATCATAAACCACCTTTGAATATTTTGTGCACATTGCAACATGATTAGATGCTTAATTTATTTAATTCTGTTCTTGGTATATATGCACAAACAGAAGTGATACTCCAGAAAGCATTTTTCAAAGTTTTCAAACTTTGAAAAGAATTGCATCCAGCTTCCTGAAGGAGTTTAAGGTCACTGCACTGTGCAGTGCTGAAAAAGAAATGATAAAGAATAAAAATCCTTAATGCTGTAATCTACCTGCTCCTTCCACCTGTTTGTTAAAAACTGTAGACCTTGCAAAAACTGATTTTGATCAGAGTCTATAAAGAAATATTTCTAAAATTTTTGTCATTATTTAGCTTTTCCTAACATATTTCCTGACACTTATATAACACTGAATATCTAGAATAGGTATCTAAACAAATGTTAATAAATTACAGCAAAGAAAGTTATTAGTGACTTTTAGATGAGTGAATATTCAATATTTTGTACAACCTTAACAGCAAACTTATATGTTTAATGCATGTTTTGTTCCTAGATACACTGAAAAATAATCTATTATCCATTTAAATTTTTACAAATTTGGATTGGAAATATCAATGAAGTATATTGTATAATATTTTTTCTTCAGTATCTCAGACCAGGCCTTGGTTTTGGTTTGTGTCTATTTTTTAGTCAGATATTACAAGTGCCCACAGAGAAAATGCCCCAGTGGGCCAAAAGAAAAGGAAACCTTTCAGTGTTTTCTCCATCCCTTCTCACATAAGTGAAGTGAGATTTGTTTCTACTTTACTACCTGAAATAGATACAAATAAGGGGATCTGGGTACATGTACAACACTCAAGAAGGCATCCTGGAAATCAGTTGGAGGAAACCCAATAAGTTGGAGGAAATCAGTAGCGTGCCATTTTTTTCTACTTTCTCTGCCCAGTATTTTTTATACTATAGTTCATAAAAGTTTTAGTTCATCAACTAAGATTAAATTCATAGACTTAAAATTAAGGTTTATAACGCACTTGCTATGTTCCCCATTATTCCTAATTTTAGTGTATCTTATTTTATTGTTGCTACATTTCAAGCCAAACCATAAGACTACCATCAGGAACATGGGATTTTTGCCTTTCATAGAATGTCATAGGGAAAAAAATGTTTTTTTCCTATTGCCGCTCTATGATTTTCCTCATTACTAAACCAAAATTTCAAAGATCCAGCTACTCGACATTTTGTACTATTTTCCAAACTGTGAAATATTTGACCTTATGAAGAGACAAGTCTATTTACTCAAAGTGCTTAAATGTTCTTTGATTTGAGGTGGTATTTTTCTCAGGCATCTTACAGAAAATTAAGTAAAATGTAACAATGTTCTTGTGGCCAAAGAGAAATTCTCCACTGTCACTAGAGTTGAAGTTGAGAGTAAAGTAATCGTATATTGATTGGTCAGTCATTACACTGCTTTCTCAGTAGAGATGTGGAACAATCCTTTTTCATGGTTACTTGTTTTATCGTCTAGTCACACAGCCATAAAGTCCTTTCACAAGGAACTGATTTTCTTCTTTTAAAATTTAGTCAAGTGCTGGCAGAGTGGCTCAAGTGGCAGAGCGCCTGCCTCGCAAGTGTGAAGCCCTGAGTTCAAACCCCAGTACTGCCAAAAAATAAAATAAGATTTAGTCAAGAATCTAGCTTAAGGAAAAATGAAAAGGGCTGGATGATTCCTGGAAGCTTACTGGTTAATCTGGTTACACAATAGCTTTTTTTCAAGGGTAACCAGTGTGTGAAGATAATGAAGTATTGTGTTCTCTCTCTCCCATAAGCTTTTTACATTATTCACAGGATACATTCAGTTATCTAAGTTCAATGAGAAGTTCACATCCCAAAGGTTGGGACTGGACCTAGGTATGAGATGGGAGGTTTAGGAAAAAACTGTTAAAAAAAATCTAATAGGTTAAAATTGCATGTCATTTTTATTTGAATTCATTATTCTCTTCCCTAGAAGTGTATCGGCTTCCTAAATTATAGAATCAAAGAATTACACTAAGAGACTCAAACAGATTACACCACAAATGGAAAAACAAAACAAAACATAAGACAAAAACCTGAAGACCAGAGAGTTTCAGTCAATTAACAACTTCACAAAGCAAGTCATGGCTGCCGGAGGGCGGTAGAGCTAAAACTTCAAGTCTTCCTTTCCGTTTCTATATTTCACCCTCCCATACATGATCATATATCCACTACCACATATGCTATCACAGTCAATGCGTGTCAAGATTCATCTGTCCCCTTCTTGTGAGTTTTTAATGCATAACAGAGAAGGCCACGCTTTTCTCTCGATACACAAACATCCCAGTTCATAGGTAATCAAGAACCTTCTCTTGTCTTCTCTGGGGC
The DNA here is from genome assembly GCF_047511655.1 of Castor canadensis. Lineage (NCBI taxonomy): Eukaryota > Metazoa > Chordata > Mammalia > Rodentia > Castoridae > Castor > Castor canadensis. Next base: position 128,189,484 of record NC_133393.1, on the reverse strand, counting down.
ATTGCTAACAGCTGATCTTTAAAGGATGTGATGATTCATAGGCAGCTTCTGGAAACAGGTGTCTGTCAAGAATCCTGCCTCAGCTGGGGCAGTCAGAGCAGTTAAAAGGTCTCTCAGATGGGCTATGGGATAGATTTTCTAATTAAATTGTTTTAGGGCATTCATAAGAGGGCCTTCAATGCAGACTTTTACCTGGGTCAGTGACACTGTGACTTCTGGAGCCACCAACTTCAGAATTAACTTACGGATGAGTCTCATATGTTAGAATTATCCCAGTTCTTGAGCTTTGTCCTTTCCCGTCTCTCCTCAACTTCCACCTCTTTCAAAAAAACAAGAAGTAAAATGAAGTAGAATTTCCGTTTCCCCTCAACATGCAGCTCCTCCCTGGTATTTCCACACAAAACAGCTTATATTAGAACCTCAGGGCTGCTCAGGAAGTGGCCAGGCCATGGAACAAAAAAGACCTGCACTTTCTTTAGAAGGATAAGGAAGCACATCTGTCCCTTCCTCATGGCGAATTAACTCCATTTTCATCTACCTCCTGTGCTGTGAAATATTCTGGGAGACTTCTTTCAACAGCAATGAAAACAAAGCTCTCATTGAGTTCTCAACAAGTTGTCTTGTGTTTGATAAGATGCATATGACTACGAATGAGTGTTGAATCCAAAGAAAGTCAAAAATCTCCCTATTCCTTCAAAGAGGAAGGGTGGGAAGAGAAAAAAAAAGAGGAGAAAAGGGAAGGTGGGAGGAAAAAGAGCAAAATAGAAAGGAAGACAGCAGTGAGAAAGAAAATAGGAAGAGAAGAGCAAGGAAGAAGAGAAGGAATGTGATAAGCTCTGGAGAGAGGAAAAAAGAGGAAGGGAGAAAGAGTGACACAATTTTATCTATGTGATAGGATACTTGAAAAGACAACTTTCTGAGTTCTGGACATTTTACAGTGGTAATGTGATGGACAAGCCTTGTCATAAAATGGTAAAGTGATGCCATAAAGTTTCAAAATAATAAAAGGGTGCTCTTGATACCCTTGGTGAAACATGTGATAAGCCCCACGTCGTGTGTTCTAAATGGGCACATTACACTTCACGACCCTGCTCAGGAAGTGCAGGATTGCACACTCAGGACTCTTGTGGTGGTGATATTGTTGAAACCCTGCCAGTTGACTTTTGAACATAGAGTCAATCTAATCTAGTTCATTATTCATTAAACAAGCTTCTTCCTCACAAGCAGTCCATGTGCACTTATTATCTTGACTAGACCCACCTTGGGTTTCCTCTAGCTTCACCCTTGGGTTTATAAAGTCCTCAATGAAAGCATGAATTCTTACCAGACAAGTAAAAATATTTATTGAACTCCCAATTTGAATAGAGGAGCAAATCAAGCTCACTTCACTAAAATCTTACTCATAGACAATTGAAACATTTTTAGAGTAATGATCATGATGACAATTTTCCAGTAGAATTGACTAGGGATTCACTAGTTCCTTACTGGGAAATTGGTAATTCTCCAAACCAGCAGAAACCTATGTAGCCAACCATTTCAGTTTGCTAAGGACTGAGTGAGGCGTTTCCTGGAACATGGAACTTTTAGTGCTAAAACTAAGAAAGTCCCAGACCAGCCAGAAGAAGTGGATCGCCCTTAAAAAATCTCTCACTACTCACCAACTACTTCCTCACATCTTGATTTGTAACTGGAAAACGATCATCACCAGTTCTCCAGAACTGAGAGAACCACTTTGTTGTGCAAACATCTGTTTATGTAAGCTGTCTCTAGAGTCTGGTATGTTATATGGCACTTCGAAGAGCTTGTTGAACTGAGCCAGCTGAGCAACTGAGCTGATCCTCTGTTAAATGTCAACTGAAGAAGGACTGTGACATCCTCGGGTAAGAACTGTAGGTTCTGGTCTGGTGGAGCGGCCCACGTGGTAAGCACCTGCCTGGCAAGTGTTAGGCCCTGAATTTAAACCCCAGTACTGACCAAAAAAACAAAAAAGAACAACAACAACAGAAAAAGAACTATAGTTTCTGTCCAGTGTACATTCTCCCAGGCTCCTGAAAAGGAACTTAGCTTGGAGAGAAATAGATTCCCTTTAATGGCTTCACCTTCACTTCAACTATGTGGTTTTCAGAAGACATTCTCATACACTGACTCAGGACACAGATCGGGAGTCAATTAACCTAGGTTCACCTTCACCTAGGTGAAGGTGTAACTTCTCTGTACATCACTGTCTTCACCTGTGTGTCCCACAGTGCTGTGGGGAGACCAAATGGGACACTTTACGTAAACTACTTAGCGCTTAGCTTTATGGTAAGGACTAGGTGCGGAAGTTATCATTATTCCATTTGGAGTTTTCTTTCTAAACACCAAGGGAGCAAAGATGAGAATCATCAGAAATGTGTAATGCAATCTCCCAAGTTCTTTGCAAGCCATGAGGCCACCAAGGATTCTTTATTTCTTTGCACTAAATGTGCACTCATAAATATGATAATCTGCCTATTCCTATGATGGGTACAATAGCACAATCTAAGGTAGCCATCACTAGACGCTCCACTATGTACATGGCAGCAAGGAGTGCCTCCGTCTCCCCAACTTCCCCACGTTAGTACTTAAACTTCCCATTATGTGAGCTATTTACTCAATTTTCACTGAACTTTTCACAATCCAGAAAGTCACTGGACTTGGTCCAACTACTATAAAATTTTACTGCTCTCTTTGTTATTGCATAATGATTCCTAAGAGTTAACGTTTTACTTTTCTTCTAAAATAAAGGATTTGCTTCAAGGAAGAAATCTTATTATTAGCTCTAATGATGCTAAATCCAGTGTTTTATTACTCTACTAAGAACTGATAAATTACCCGAACAAAGTTTAAAGTCATGCATAAAGCACAGGTTACTAGTAAAATATTACATTTTCTGCTTCTGTTCTATCTCATCTTTCTTATTTCTAATTGCATATTTAATGTTTATGTATCCAAAGAATGTGTCATTCTCTGGGGATGCAAATTGGAAACAATACACAAATAATATTTACTTAATAAGTACTTTATGTTGTTTCTTCTTCCAAAATGTTATGTTTAACTTTGAGTATAAGATGCTACCACGCAGTCATTTCTGATGTAATATATTCTTACAAAACAACACATCCTGCAAAAACATGCACTAAAAATAATACCGCTTATATAAAACAAAGATGTAAGAGAAAATCATTCAGCATTTGAGCAATTTTGAGAATTCTGAGAAGTTGAAGGTAATTGAAAATCCCCCTAAATAAATCTGCCTTAAAAATAAAACATCAAAATATCTACAAAAAAATTAATGACAAGGTATCCACCAAAGCCCAAATCTATATGGAAAAGGACAAACCATACATGTTTGTACTCCTGAGACAATAATGACGTCTATAACAGAAACAATATACTATATAACTGATATGTAACAACATATAGAACCATTATTAAAATGGGAGAATCAGGAGGCCATCTGAAAAGTAAAATATTTGCTAATTATCATGTAGTTATTAAAAGGTATTTGATCAAACCATTTTAAAAGTGATTAGCTTCATGGAAAATGCTAGCTAATACCAATATTTCAGAAGGGACACACCAGGTCAGGAAATCAAAGAGGTATGCTACTTAAAAATGTTAATATAAAGACAGCTATCAAAACAAAAAGAAAAATCCTCCCATTTACCAAAATATACATACTTAAAAACACAGAGGGAAAAAACAAATCAAATTGACCACACAGAGAACTACACATCATTAAGTGAAAAAGGCAAAGTGGTGAAAATTGGGTAGAGTACACTATTATTTTAGAAGGGGGAAGATCAAAAGAGTGAATATGAATTATATATGTCAGTTTATAATAAAAAGCAAAATAAAACATAAAATTTAAAATAATAACTTAAATGGGGAAAGCTCAGAAACTAAACTTCTTCAAATCCTCCTTGTTTAGGACCTTTGACTTGGGACCATGTAAGTATTTCCAATAATTACAAAATAATCTTAAGGCAAGTCTAAAAACAAAACATAGAATTTAAAAAATGTAGCTCTGTATCCAGTTATTTGCAAAACCACTCAACAGAGACTACTTTAGGCAAGTTTAAATCATAGTCACTTGGTATCATTAGTAGATTATACCAGAGGTCAAAAATTTTGCAAAAAAAATTTTAATAGTTTCAGATAATCACATTGTGGTGGCAGTGTCAAGAATGTAAATATTGTGAAATAAAACAAATGAGGAATAGTGCAGTATTTTAATTAGCATTCTTGGTGACCTGGAGAACCAAGGAAAAAAGAAGACATAAGTGTAAGATAGAAGAAATTAAATTAAAAACCAGTGTCCCTGAATTTGAACTGGAAGTATCAGTATGAACTCATAATGCAGTTTATCTTTTACAAATATAGATTTCTTAAAATGCATATGTATACAGAACTATATACATGCATAAATATACATGCACACATTAGCATTCCTAGGTCCAGATTATAGTCACCAATACTATTCTCTAAAGACTGGGGCAGAAGATATACACCATGTGCCTGGAGCATCTTGTTGAAACAAACAGCAGGGAAACTATCACAGACTATGGTCACATGAACAGGACTCAAGAGTCAACTTGCTCCTCTTCACAAAAACCCAAACAATTTGAGCATTCATAGTTTTACAAAGTGCAAGAAATTTAATAACAAATATGTTTACATTCATGGGGCATAATTATACTTGAAAAACTTATTGATTACTGTTGATAAGTAAAGGCAAAAAAGCCTTTACATGGGAACTGAACTATTTAAGTAGTAATTAAAGGGAAGTTTCTCTTTATAAAAATGTTTCAGCTAATAAGTGAAGAAGAAATCATTATATTAGAGTATCACAGTTTTCCAAATCATGATTAATTGTGATTACTATTTACCTATCTGTCATTTACTTCCATGATTCTCTAATTCACTATGGAGAAAGAACCATGCTTATCTAACCTAACTGTAGACTCAGAATCCAAATCACATCAGGGGCTCAATTCCTATTTTTCAGGACTGGAGGTGTGGCTCAAGTGGTAGAACACATAAAGCCCTGAGCTCAAACCCCAGTCCCATCTATCTATATATATATATATTCAAATAAGTATATATATATATATATATATTCAAATAAGTATATATATATATATATATATATATATATTCAAATAAGTATATATATATATATATATATATATTCAAATGAGTAAGTAACTAAGCAAATGACTAAGTGAGCAAATATAGCTCACAATGACCCCATGTTGTGCCAAGACATGATTCATTCTACTAGAAACAATTCATATATTGTCTCATTTAATCACCACAAAAAGCCTAAAAGGAAGACATTATTATTTCTATTTTACTTGTGAGTCTCAGAGATCCTATGGTACTGATCCAAAGTCACATGGTGAGGAAATAGTGAAGAGTCCAGTTCATGAGATCTAACAGACTTGAGAACTCCCAGCCTTTCACTGCCCCAGCCTCCTGCCTCTGGATGTCAGGCTGTCTACCTAAGGATAAAGAAAAATGAGAGTCTTGTGAAAAGTTCCCACATTTACAGTCATATATCAGAGCAAGGACACTGTTCCCTTAAGCAGAGAGACTGAATCTAAGCCTTCACAATTCTAATACAAAGGCAATGGTTAACGCGTGCTCCCATTCACACACATTTGTCTTTGTGTTCCTTGGTTTGTTCTAAGCTGATCTTTTTCTCTCTCTTTTAATCACATTTCTGAAATAACAGGACATTATGTTTTGCATCAAATCTCAACACAGCTGCACATTAAAAAGTGCACCTCAAAGTTTTTTATTTTAAAAGATATACAAGAGTCTAGTGAGTCTAAATATTTCTTTATTGTGCCCTTGGAAGGGAAGAAACAATTTCTTCTTCTTACTAGAGGTTTATAGTAACTTTGTCTTGCCTTACCTTCATGGCTTTTCTGAAATTTCAAATCATTCAAATCATTGACTGTTCTTCATAGCACACATTACAGTGATGTTTAGTTCAGATATGTATTTCTCACCTTAATTTGCCAGCATAGGATTTTATTTTCAGGGGATTAGAACAGGAGAGGAATAGCAATGAGCTAGCCTTTTATTAATTTTTAAGCAATATTTTTTACTAATGATTAATGATTCCCAGATTTTTGTCCACAAAATATTTTTAAGCTATAAAGGCAGATACAATATCGTAATGATATTCAGAGCTCATTGTTCCCATCAGACAGTAAATTATTTTCTATCTACACACAAAATAATCAGAGATACCATGAAGGATGCAAAAATAATGCTCTTTTCAAAAAGTAGAAGTGAGTTTAAAATCAAGTACCCATTTGCTTTCAAGAAAATAGGCTTTAAAAGTTTAAATTGGACCTTATATTAAGGTCCTTAGTCCACTTGGAGTTGATACTTGTACAGGGAGAAAGACATGAATCTAGTTTCAATTTTCTGCAGGCAGATATCCAGTTTTCCCAGCAACACTTATTGAAGAGTCTGTCTTTTCTCCATCATTTGTTTTTGGTGCCTTTGTCAAAAATTAGGTGGGCAGAGCTACGTGGATTTATATCTGGGTCTTCTATTGTGTTCAACTGGTCTTCATATGTGTTTTTGTGCCAATATCATGCTGTTTTTATTGCTATGGCTCTGTAGTATAGTTTGAAGTCAGGTATTGTGATACCTCCAGCATTGTTCTTTTTGCTCAGCACTGCCTTGGCTATTCACAGCTTTTCGTGCTTCCAAATGAACTTTAGGGTTGCTTTTTCAATCTCTATGATGAATGTCATTGGAATTTTAATGAGAATCGCATTGAACATGTAGATTGCTTTTGATAATATAGCCATTTTCACAATGTTGTTTCTACCAATCCATGAGCATGGGAGATCCTTCCATCTTCTGTAGTCTACTTCAATTTCTTTCTTCAGTGGTTTCTAGTTTTCCTTGTAGAAGTCATTCACATCCTTTGTTAAGTTTATTCCTAAGCATTTGATTTTTTTTGAGGCTCTTGTAAATGGAATTGTTTCCTATATTCTTTCTCAATCTGTTGTTGGTATATAGATACTGATTTTTGTAAATTGATTTTGTATCCTGCTACTTTGCTGAAGCTGTTTTTGGTGTCTAGGAGTTTTTTGGTGGCGTTTTTCAGGTCTTTTAGGTATAAAATTGTGTCATCTATGAATAGGGATAGTTTGACTCTTCTTCCTTACTTGTATTCCTTTCATTTCTTCTCCCTATCTTACTGCTCTGGCTAGGAATTCCAAGACTATGATGAATAGGAGTGAAGAGAGTAGACACCCATGACTCATTCCTGACTTTAAGGGAAATGGTTTGTTTTTCTCCATTAAGAATAATGCTGACTTGTCATATATAGCCTTTGTTATGTTGAGGTACATTCCTTCTATTCCTAGTTTCATCAGAGCTTTTATCATGAGAGGATGTTGGATTTTATTGAAGGCTTTTTCTATATTGAAATAATCAAGTGGGTTTTGTCTTTGCTTCTGTTAACATGCTGCATTACATCTAATGATTTGTGTATGTTGAACCACCACTGAATCCTTAGGATAAAGCCAACTTGAAGGAGCTGGAAATACACTGGAAGCAACAGGTGTAAGCAATGACCTCCTCAGTAGAACTCCAATGGCTCAGCAACTAAGAGAAAGGGTTGACAAATGGGACTACATGGAATTAAAAAGCTTCTGCACAACAAAAGAAATGGTCTCCAAATTGAAGACACCACTCATAGAGCAAGAGAAAATATTTGTAGTTACATATCAAAAGACTGATAACCAGACTATACAGGGAGCTCTATACACAATGGAATTTTATGCAGCCATAAAGAAGAATGAAATGTTATCATTTGCTGGTAAATGGATGGAATTGGAGAACATCATTCTGAGTGAGGTTAGCCTGGCCCAAAAGACCAAAAATCGTATGTTCTCCCTCATATGTGGACATTAGAGCAAGGACAAACACAACAAGGGGATTGGACTTTGAGCACATGATAAAAGTGAGAGCACACAAGGGAGGGGTGAGGATAGGTAAGACACCTGAAAAATTAGCTAGCATTTGTTGCCCTTAACACAGAGAAACTAAAGCAGATACCTTAAAGCAACTAAGCCCAATAGGAAAAGGGGACCAGGAACTAGAGAAAAGGTTAGATGAAAAAGAATTAACCTAGAAGGTAACACACACACACAGGAAATTAATATGAGTCAACTCCCTGTATAGCTATCCTTATGTCAACTAGCAAAAACCCTTGTTCCTTCCTATTATTGCTTATACTCTCTCTTCAACAAAATTAGAGATAAGGGCAAAATAGTTTCTGCCAGGTATTGAGGGGGTGGTGGGAAGAGGGAAGGGTCAGGGTGGCTGGTAAGGGAGGGGGTGGGGGCAGGGGGGAGAAATGAACCAAGCGTTGTATGCACATATAAATATTACAACAATAAAAAAATAAAAAATAAAAAAAAACCATGTTAAGGTTCTACCTTATTCCTGTTAGAACTATCATCAAGAACACAAACAACAACAAATGCTGGCAAGGATGCTGGAAAAAGGAACCCTCATGCACTGCTGGTGGGAATGTAAATTAGTAAAACCACTATGGAAAACAGTATGGAATCTTCTCAAAAAACTAAAACTAGAACTGCCATATGATCCAGCAATACCACTCCTAGGAATATACCCAAAAGAATGTGAGTCAAGATTCAACAAAGGCACCTGCACACCTATGTTTATTACAGCACTATTCACAATAGCTAAGTTATGGAAATAGCCAAGATGCCCCATTACTGAAGAATGAATTAAGAAAATGTGATATTTATACACAATGGAATTTTACTCAGCTACAAAGAAGAATGAAATTTTACCATTTAAAGGTAAATGGATAGAACTGGAGAACATCATCTTAAGTGAAGTTAGCCAGGTTCAGAAGGCCAAAGCCACATGTTCTGTATATGTGGAACATAGACCTAATACAGATGCAGCAATATTATAAAAAAACAGGTCGCACTAAGGGGAGGTCACATATGAGAGGGGTAGGATATAAGAAGAAACTAAGAAGATGATATGGTTAATATACTCACTATACAAGAAGGGATATAGAATTCTCAAACGGGCTGAAACTACCATAAGGAAGAGACTAAGGTAGAATGAAGAAAAATAGAGATGAACCAATTGGGGTTATAATGCATATATACATGGAAATACCACAAGGAAGCTCCCTGTGTAGCTACCTTTATCTCAAACAAGCAAAAATGTCATTTTTCTTCTTTTTTTTTTTTTTCTTCTTCTACAAAATTGAAGAGAAGGAGGGCAGAACAGGTCCTTCTCTAGGGAGATGAGGAGGGGGTTAATACCAGTGGGAGGGGGGAGATGGCAGGGAAAGGGGTAGGAGGATGAATATGATGCAAAAACTGTGTGCACATTATGTAAATGCAAAAATGATAGCTGTTGAAACTACTCCAGGAATGGGGGGAGGGATGATTAGGAGAGCAGTAGAGGGGGTGAATTCAAGTATGATATATTTGATATATTGTAAGAACTTTTATAAATGCCATGATGTACCTCCACCCAATGCAACAATAAAAAAAGCTGAAATTGGATAATGTTTATTCAAAGAAAGAAGTAAATGCTGACAAATGTTAGTTTTCAATCCAGTGGCATCATATGAAGGCATATTTTCAAAGGTTTGTTTGCAATTAGGTGGATGTTTGTTCCCAGCAGGTTCAGTTGAAAAATGATCTATTTCTTCGTTTGTTTTCATTTGTTTCTTCTTTTCTTTTTCGGGAAGTACTGGGGTTTGAACTCAAGACTTCATGCATGAACCTCACCTCCAAGCCCTTTTTTCTCTTGTTATTTTGAAGATAGGGTCTCATTTTTGCCCAGGCCAGCCTGGACCACAACCCTCCTATTTTACACTTCCCACCTTATGTAGGATGAAGTGTGAGCCACCATATCCAGCTTTTTTCCATTGAGATGTGGTCTTGCAAACTTTTTTGCCTGACTGTCCTGGAACCATGATTCTCCCATTTCATTCTCCCAAGTAGCTAGGATTACAGGTGTGAACCACCGGCACCCAGCTTCTTCATTTCTTAATGGATCAAACAGCCTCAGAATTATAAATTGACTGCCAATATATTCTAACATTTATTCTATAGCAACTGAACAGGTAAGTGAGTGGACAAAAGTATCAGTTATGTTACCCAAAATCTTTCAACAAGCCGTCATAGCTACCTAGTAACCATCTGATTTACTAATTATTAAATTTATACAGTTATCTAAGGACCCTTTTTTGGTATTTGTGTGCTCTACCATTGTTCCTCTTTTATAACCTTCTCTAAATCTCTAGTCCTTCATGAATCATTTTATCAGAGAATAGGAAAATCACTCCCCCCACACAAAATATTTTTCAAATATAGCAAAAAGTTAATGATCCCTATTTGCTCTGTCAGATCCTCTAGACTCGAACTATATTTTATCTGTTTTGCAAAGTACTTTGCCAGGCATGCAGGGGAGCTGAAGAGATAGTAGTGATGATAATTATGATGCATCCTGTACAGGTTCACAAGGGACATTTGTGGAAGATTAAAAATAAATTCACAACTAATTGACTGCCAGCCATAAGCTATACTGCTGGGACTTCCAAACTAACAACTAGGAAGAAAATGACTGAGCAGACCTTGCCAAGGACCAACCCAAAGATGAAAATTAATCTCTCTACTTAGCTTGCCTAAACCAAAACTAATCAGATGAATGGTAACTTTAGAATTTCTGCAAGTCCCTGAAGGGTTCACTTTGGGAAATGAAAAATTACAGGTCCTGTAACTCTTCCCCTGAAGTTGCCCCTTTTAAGTTATCAATGAACAATTACTTATTGAACACTGACTGTGTGCCTGGTACTTGAGACTCCAGGGATGCAACCATAAATAAGGCATCCATAACTGTTTTTTTGTGGTTTGTAACCCCAACCAGGAAGGAATGCAGTAAGAAACTTTAGTGACAGAGAAATATGAAGAAGAAAGTAATAATGCATTCCAGTACCAAAGACACCACTACTACTTATTTTCATTTCTTTGTCACACCTACCTCAAATTTAAGACAGGACGAAGGCAGGAATATTTATATTTCTGTACTTCATGCACGAGGGACAATCCAAGAAACTTTAATGATTCCCTTCCCCCAACCAACCATGACCCAGAATGGTAACAGAACATTGACAGAATGTGATACACAGTGGTAAAAGAATAATCAACTTACTGATGAGTTGTGCAGATGATCAATACATACAGACATTGAAAGGACAAGATTGGTTTCATTTCTACCTCAGAACAGGAGCTAACCTTGCCAGGAAAGCTCTACCAGCTGAGATTTTTCTTCTCCTGTTCACCATCCATCTCTTTTTCTTCCTGGATCTCTCTCTCTCTCTCTCTCTCTCTCTCTCTCTCTCTCTCTCTCTCTCTCTCTCTCTCTCTCTCTCTCTCCTCTCCTCTCCTCTCTGTCTCTGTCTCTCTCCCTCCTCCCCCTCCTATCTGCTATCTGCCTTTGTCCTTTACAGAGCTTGAAGTCAAAGACAATGGTTATGTGATAGAGATTGTGTGTGCTAAAATGTAATTCTCTTTTATTTTTGGTTAGATATGGAGCTGCATTTCCATATATTCTTGTCCCCTTGAGGTTAACTGTGGCCAAGTTATTTGTTCTGGTAAAAGCAGTGTGAATAACACTGAGGACCAAGGCCTTCATGGCATGAGCTTGACTTGCCCACTCTTTCTCCTCACCTGCCACAGTAAGTTCTGAAGTCTGATGATTAGATGACAGTGTCACTAGACAGCAAATCTCCTGCAGCTTTAGTCCCTGTGTGACAGTAATAAGCAAAGCTCCCTGGCAACATGAATGGAAAGTAACCTAAAATTTTATAGTTGTTACCATAACATAATCTAGATTTTAATGACACATACAGATAGAAGAAAGACACTAACCAGCAGAGTCATAAGGATGATGGTAACATGATTCATTTCACATGTATTTATTGAGCTGCTATTATAAAAGTGGCAGGATCTAAGCAGGGAGTATAGAAAAGAGATAAAATTGCTGCTCTCAAAGATCTCATTGTCAAGAAATAAAAGAACCTAATAAATGTACAAATGATTATGGTAGAAGTTCATTAATCTTTTGATTCTCTTTAATCAGTCAAATATGGTAAGGGAGATTCTGAGGAATCTGTATCTAAACACTGTGCAGCTGGAGGTTAGGAGGCCTGTATTGCTATATTTTTATAATTCGTTACTCTGATTACCATCGGCCTATTTATTATTATAAAATGTGCATGACTAGGCAAGACCCTGAACTTCCATTTGCATCTTCAAAATGGAGGAAAAATTGCATTCCTCTCTTTTAGATTGCTGAAATGTAATACCAAGAGTAGGAATGTCTGTGTTCTCTGACTTCTTAACAAACAAAAAAGCTTCCAAAGAGTGTTTGATGAAAAGGAACTCTGCTGTGGTTTCATCAGTTGTGCACAATTTAGTAAAAGCCACTTCCTTGAGACATGGTCTTCTGAAAATGTCAGCAAGTCCTCAGGTGTCTATGAGCAACCACTATGTGCCAAGCACAGTGCTAGGCTCCTGGGATGGGCCAGAGGACAACGAATGGTCCTTGCCTTACTGTACAAGCCAACAGAGAATGTAAATGGTAAGCATTAAGTATTAAGATTGCTGGCTTCATAATGACAAATGTTCTAAGAGCTACAAAGGAGAATCCTTTGACCATATGACTGAGAGACCTAAGTTGGTCATCAGAGGTAGCTGATACTTAAACTGAGTTCAGGAGAACCCATAAAGCCAATATAACAATATACTTTCGAGGCAGATGTAAAACTTTTTTAAAATAAATATAAAATTCCTGTCATAGAGTTGGTTCTCAATAGATCCTAGTTGTTGAACAGTATTATAGAAATCTGTGCTTATGTAATCAAAAGCAAAGCACCCAAAGGGGAAAAAGGATATAGCTTTTACCACATTTAATACAGATTTTACTACTACCATTGACACTACCAATATTAAAACATTGCAGCAAGCAATTTCATAATGGTGTTTTTATGTTTCCCCTGCCATCACTCAGTGCAACCACTGGGGAAGCCCCTGTCTTCCTGTCTGCCTTGTTTTGGTTTTGTTTCGTGTACCTTTCCTGGCAACAAAGTCCATCTGGTTCACTGGTTACCATAGGATCCTGTTTGCTCTCAAGAGTTGTAAGCGTTCCAGGGAAATCAGCAAACTACAGGAAAGGACAGACTCAAATCTCTTGCCCAGAATATGAGTCAACAGGTAAGTTCCATTCAGTCTGTTCCAAATCACTTCTAGCTGGGGCCCGATCTAGTACTCATACAGCAGCTTCAAGGTTTTATTGCTTCAATATTCGTGTTCTATCAAATCATTTTTATCTTCACTTGCAAGATAATAAACAATTTAAATAAGTAGGTCTCTTGATTTTATTTGATGACTTCCTTTTATTGCTTTATAAATGAACCCCATGGAATTTTTTGTCTTTTTCCACTGCAGAGGGAATAAAAAGAAATTGTAAAAGTGTGTCTAGTGATAATTATACATAAAATACAGAACAAAACTAAAAACAGAGAGTCACTCAAGAATAGCATGGATAAGGAGAAAAAAACAATAAAATGGTATTATTTGTCGGTGCATAATCCAGGACTAAAGTTAAGCCAACATAGACTTCACTAGAGACAGGAGGCTGACAGATACTTTTTCAGACACATGTTATTTCATTTAATCCTCTCAATAATGCTTTGAAGAAATATTTTTGTTATTTCTATATTTTGAATGAGGAAATTAAAATTGAGGTCAAAGGCAAAGAGAGTAAATGCTTTTTAAAAGGGCCCAAGTCCCTTGAGAAGAGAAAAGTAGTAATTTTATTATTTCAGTTGCTTATGAAGTAAATTAAAACTTAGATAGTTCCTAGCAACTAAGGAAAAGTTTGATTGTTAGAAACGCAAAGAGGACAACTGTGTCATTCTTGTGCCATAAAAGCAAAGGTACATAGAGACAAGAGCACAAGATAAACAAGGGCTTTTGTTCTGCTGTTTGTTGTAAGAAAGTATCATTACAATGGTGAAAACAGCCCTGTACTTTCATTCAATGGAAAAAAATCAGAAAGTTACCTGGAACAGGCTTGGGCTTAGTGGAAAATCATGTCCTAGTGAAAAGTAATAGTCCTTGCAGATAAATAACCACTTACAGCTTTTTATCTTGGTTAAACGGTTATCTTCCAGTCTGTAAAAGGTAACTTGGGCTTTTTCTGTGCTTTTTAAAGAGAATACTCTGCCTCTTATGAAATCTGTGTTTTTATCCTTTGCTCAGGAGTTCGAAGGCATTCCTTCAATACCTTGGAAATAACATCTTTGAAAAGCAGACTGCTAGCCCTGAGTTACGTCTCCCACCATCAAATTATTTTTTCCTTGCCTAAATAGCAGGTGGGGCTTGAACGCAAAGAATTTCTGAGCTTTTCATCACTGAAATCTAAAGATACATTTTAAGAAAAAAACAGATACGTAGCATCCAAGTCGATTTAATGGGAAAAGTGCAGAAGCACTGGAACAAATCTTCAATAAAGTATTAGATTACAAACTTTCTACATCATAAAGTGGCCTCACGACAGGTAGCCTAAAAGCCACATATTAAAATCCTTCACTGAGATTCCTAAAATTAAAATATATATTATTAACCACTTTATCCTCAAGATGAGTTTTAAGTCTACCCACTCTTCATGTTTGTTATTGAAAAACTAAAATTAAAAAAGTTAAATTGAGGATAACTACATAAAGTAATATTTCATAATACAAAATGCTTTTCATTTCTAAAATGACATTACAGCATCAACTGTCACCATTCCTATCAGGAGTGAGTATAACTGAATAGAGTCCGTTCACTTCAAGATTCTTTTTTTTTTTTTTTATTCATATGTGCATACAAGGCTTGGGTCATTTCTCCCCCCTGCCCCCACCCCCTCCCCTACCACCCACTCTGCCCCCTCCCTCTCCCCCCCACCCCCTCAATACCCAGCAGAAACTATTTTGCCCTTATTTCTAATTTTGTTGTAGAGAGAGTATAAGCCATAATAGGAAAGAACAAGGGTTTTTGCTGGTTGAGATAAGGATAGCTATAGTGTGAGATTCCTCTCCTTGCTTTCCTGTACATAAGTGTTACTTTCTAAATTAATTTTTCTCGAACTGACCTTTTCTCTAGTTCCTGATCCCCTTCTCCTATTGGCCTCTGTCGCCTTAAAGTTTCTGCATTAGTTTCTCTGCATTGAGGGCAACAAATGCTATCTTGTTTTTTGGGTGTCTTACCTATCCTCACCCCTCCCTTGTGTGCTCTCAGTTTATCATGTGATCAAAGTCCAATCCCCTTGTTGTGTTTGCCCTTGATCTATAAAGTCCACATATGAGGGAGAACATATGGTTTTTGGTCTTTTGGGCCAGGCTAACCTCACTCAGAATGATGTTCTCCAATTCCATCCATTTACCAGCGAATGATAACATTTCGTTCTTCTTCATGGCTGCATAAAATTCCATTGTGTATAGATACCACATTTTCTTAATCCACTCGTCAGTGGTGGTGCATCTTGGCTGTTTCCATAACTTGGCTGTTGTGAATAGTGCCGCAATAGACATGGGTGTGCAGGTGCCTCTGGAGTAACCTGTGTCACAGTCTTTTGGGTATATCCCCAAGTAACTTCAAGATTCTTGAGCAAAAAACATGCCATCTCTTCTCTATGTACAACAGGAATCTACCTATACTAATAAATGGAGACTTCACCAATCATAAGGAAACAACCTAACCTAGGATGCCTGGGGAGATTTTAAAATCAAGTATAATTATTAAACAGCAGAATTTACTGGTCTATATGTGCCTGATAAACAACCAGGGTAGAAACTATCAGCCTAGGACTCTTGTCTTCCTGTATCTTGCATATTCTATGCAGTTTTCTCTGAATTATTGCTTCAGAAAGAAAAAAAAATCCAATGATTCATAGTCCTCCAATCTTAGTAGAAGGCATTTCCACACTGAAGTGGACTTTACTATTCTAGTCGCAGCATGGAGTAAGAGAAAAGGCCAGGGACCTGCTTGCTAATCCCTTCTTTACCACCTCTCTAAGATGTTGTGCAAGTCATCTCATCTGGGCCTCCCTGCCTCCCTTCATCTCTCAAGTACGGGGTCTTAGCAGGAAGATTCTAAAGCCTCTTCCAACTTGAAGTTTCTGTGATAACATAGAGCTGTTCCCAGGTGTCTGGCAAAACTCCTAGTTTCTGTCTCTGTTGTTTCCTGATGTACATTTAAATTATGTGTCCCTCAACTAAATTTCAATAAGAAGGCTCTTTACCAGGGTTAATTGTAAGTTTTAAAAGAGGGAAGGGGGGCTGAAGCCCACACAAAGAGTTGTTGAAAACCCAAAGATTGCTACCAGGATTAGAATCAGCATTTTGCTGAAATTCTTGTCTGAGGTCACACAGGCCAATCCTTTCAGTAAAAGAGGAAGAAGGTTCAGCCAGAATCATTGCCCCAGCCTAACAATGGTGAGAATTTCAACGTGTTGTTAAGTCACTGTCAATAGAAATTGTTTTATGTCTAATCTGGTATTTACTAGCATTCTTGCTAAGGAGCAAAATTAGAAAAGTGGTAAACTTTTAACTAGAAAAAAAAGTGTTTATTTAAGCCTCAAACATATCTGTTGTTTTTCCTCAATATGCCTGGTCCCAGGGCCATCAGAAGAGTTTTATAGGCCCAGACTATTATACCAAACCTATTAATATAGGTTTGTCTCATCCTAACATAACATTTTTCTTTAAACTGCAAAAGGATTTTTATAATCTGAGTTTTGAAGTTGTTTCATGTGAATTAAAATCACGATTAACCCAGGACCAATAATCTTTTGAAAAAAACTCAGACATTTCTTTCAGTTACTCTACAGCAACCACATTCCCTCTAGCCAAACTGTATTCCAGAGACTACAAAGTCATTTCAGACTTGGTTCCAATGTGATGCCAGGGATCCTGATGTCCAAAGGTGATCAAATTCAAAAGAAGAAACAAAAATAAATGGAAATTTTGCTTTAGAATATCCATTTGAAAAGCATTCAGACACAGTCATAGGAGGACTTTACACCTTCCTAGAAGTTGGTTCTTCCTCTCTCATTGTAGACTGACCTTTGCAATATAGCTTTGCCCCACTTGCAGCAACAGGGTTGAAATGCAGCTTTAGGTTCAGGGGAGGGGAGTTTTCAGGTGAAGCAACCAGGAACCAAGGAAGGCAGGGATTGTAAACCACAAACTTTGTACTGTACTTGGCATTGAAAACTAATCTGTCAGAACTGACGTCTTCTATAGTCCAACACCTGGTATCTAATCTAGAACACATTCTAGTTGTTCTCATTTCTTCCATGACAAAACACAAGCTGTTGCCTTAAGAGGAAAAAAAAAATTACCAGATAATCCTGATTACAGGGTCAAGGATCCACTTGGCTTCTCTTGCACAGCTTTTTAAAATTTTTATCTAGTTCTTTTCCACATCAATAACATATTTCGATAAAGATCTCTGAACATTTCCAAGCAAAATGACTTTAAATCTTCATGAAATGCACTTTGTCAACGAAGTTCATTGACAAGTGAGATGATAAACCTTGTCCAAGAATCATATGTATGAAAATTTTCTTCTTAAAACTGTCCTAGACTCTGGCAAAAGCTTCAGTCTTCTCTTTTTTTTTTTTTTCATTCCAGTCTTCTCAAATCCTCCATGAAGAAGGTTTCGTTAGCACCCAAACATGGACTAGACCTTCCCCAGGTAAGTGGATCTTTTCCTCCTCAGTCAAAACAAGCACATATGCCTAACAGTGAAAAAAAATATATATATATATATATATATACACATATATATATAGTCCACACTATCCTAGACTATCCAAAGAGTAGGATTTCTATATCAGACAGGACCCTTCTATGAAATGACATTTGGGGATAGAAGGTAAAATCCCCTCTACAGCTTCACTCAATCCCAACTAATCTTCCTTCTTCCATTATTCAGCAGGGAAGAAAATGGCAGAGAGTGGATGAGGATATCATGAAACAGCACTACCAGCCTACACAACTCTCTGCTTCCAAGTCAAGAACAGCACTGACTACAAAGGAGAAAGAACTGTGGAGGAAACTAAACAAATTTCAGTCTTTCCACTTCTTCCACCCACACTGGGATGAAAAATATCATAGCACATGTATTCATTAATATATTTCAGAAGCGATGCTTAGCTTTTCCTTGAGTTATGCATTTTTTCCATTGGAGAAAATCATAGAAATGTCTGTAATTTAGAGGTGACTGGCCCAACCTCCCTTCTTTATAATGGTGAGTTGTTTCATTCATTTGGAAACTACTGTCAGATAAAATAGTACCTCTCATTCTTGCTTTAATAACAAATGAATAGCAGTCGGCATATTTGTTTTGTAAGTTGTTTTTCTAAATCTTCCTGGTGTAGATGTTGTTATGTGATATATTAATTTTATCACCTCTTTTCTACTAATTGTATATTAGATTAGACAAAATTTCTAGTAAAAGCAAAACATTGTGGTCAGGGTATTAGTGTTTTCAAATAGACAATGACAAAAGACAGGTAAGGATATTCTCCGAGGAGTGACCTATATTAGAAGAAAATTGAGTTAGTTGGCTTATTAGGATTTTTATTGAATTTAAGAACTTTCTGATTTGTTTTGCTCTTAGAAGGGGCCCGTGCCCTGTTCTTTTAAAGCATATTATATTGTCTATAACTAGATCCTCTGTGATTAACATTTTTTTCTGTCTTGCTATTTGAATTTTTATTCAAAGCAGTTGTTGAATCTTTATGATTTCTTTTTTTTTTTTTATTCATTTATTCACATGTGTGTACATTGTTTGGGTCATTTCTCTCCCCTGCCCTCCATGTGATTAACATTTTTGAGAAAGTTTAATTTTTAAATGAACTAGGTAGATTACCACTGGGACTGTTTTTGAAACCTGTTAGGAATTTCATAACTGAACTATTATGAATATTTCAGCTACTTTCTCTGGTTTCTGAATATACTTCATTTTAATTAATATTTTTTCCTAATTAAGGTTCAGAGTTGTAAAATAATTTGCTCTAATTAGTGAGAGGAAACCTAACTTCCCAAAGGGCCAAGAATATGGTTGAGTGGTATAAGACCCAACTATGCATCACCAAAGAAAAAGAAAAAGAAATCTGACTTCAAAAGTTCTTTCCATCACATGCTGGTACTTAGATCTATTTTAATGATTTGTGTTAACTTGGTGACATCTTTGGAAGAAGCCTCACTATCTTTTTACTGAAGCCATTTATCCACTAATGGGGTATTTGACAGCCTTGAAATTAATCACCCATTCATTCATTCAATGGAAATTATTAAACCTATATCATACATAAGAGGTTTTAAATGGCTAAGGTAGGAAGGTAGTACAAAGTATGTAAGGTTTCAGTCTGGCAGGAAACTTATTATACCTTGGAATTCTCAGGGTTGGCTCACCCTATTTACACATTGTGTCTAGGGCCCATGATATTTGGAGGAACCATGAAGAGTTCTAATTTTAAAATCAAAAGAAAAAAACGAATGTAACCAGCCTAAATAATATTTGTCCTTATACCAATGCAGTCATAAAATACAATTTTCACTATTTGCTTTAATGGAGAAAGGTTCTCACAAAGGTCAGTGCCTATGAAAGTCATATGGTGACTCTGGAAACATTTCTACCTCAAATTCTACCCTAAAGCAATCAGAAAGCTGAATGCTTCATTTACTCCAGTGACTCCCTCCAATGCTTCTGCTATCCATCTCTCTCCATTCTGGAAAATATCCTTGGAAGTTTTAATTCAGGCTAAAATTTCCTTGCAGAGGTCAGATCACAAAGATAACCCAAGTGATTCACTTGACAAGGATGGTTTTCTGATCTTTGGAACCAAGCAGGGTCTCCAGACAAACATCCTAGGATTAAAACCACATAGCCTCAAATGTATGCCATTTTGTTATTTTTGTTTAGTCCAGTATTCTCTAAACTTATTTGAACACAGGGCTCTATTTCAAAACATTTATTAACATTTTATGGCAAACCAATGTGCCACAGAACATAGCTTGGAGACTTTGTTCTCTCCCAGGCATCAATAACCATTTTCTATAAAGGGCCATATCATAAATACTTTAGGATTCATGGGCCAGTTAGTCTCTATCACAATTACTCAGTCCTGGGGTTGCAGTGGGGAAGCAGCCATAAACATCACATAAACGAATGGGTGTAGAGTGTACTTCTGAACAACATTACTTACAAAACCAGCACAGGGCTGGACATGGTCCGAAGGCTGTCGTTCTCCAGCTCCAGTTCTGTACTTTCCAGTTTAACTTTTCAGAAAAGCTCCAGCCCTATCCAGAAAGTCATTTTACCACATGTTAATATTCAAACATAATCTATTCATCCTAAACTTTTATTTGCAAAGCATCTTTTTGACTTGAAACTAATGTCAGCCTAAATAAATGGCTACTCTTTCCATCTAGGGTCTTTAAGTGTTTGCCAAAAAACAAGAAGGATACTAACCAAAAAGTAAACTGTGGTTATCATTGGATATAGGGCTACAAGGAATTTTACTTTCTTTGTTGTGCTTCTCTGTAACATCTTTATAATCAGAAACAAAAACAGTGGAAGTTGTTTTTAAAATAATCTTCCAATGCACTTGAGCCACACCCTCCCAGCCATTTTAATAATTCTCCCTTAGTTCAATATTTTTCAAAACCCTTCTCTATAACACCACCTCATATTCATGTAACACTTGGTCGTTCCCTAAACCTTACCTGGTTTATTTCACATCACCTTTCCGGTTTGCCTCTAAGTAAAACGATGCATACAGGTTCTTCTCTCAATTTTCATTGGTCTCATCTCACATTCTCACTGTTTTTTTTTATTTTATTCATTTCTGGGGAGGGTTACTGGGGCTTAAATCCAAAGCCTTTTGTTTGCTACACAAGCACTCTGTCACTTAAGCCATACACCAGTCTTTTTTGCTCTTAGTTATTTTTAAAATAGGGTCTTGCAGTTTTTGCCTAGAGCCAGTCTCAGAGCTCAATCCTCCTACCTATACCTCCCACATAGCTGAGATTACAGATATGCACCACAATGTCAGACTTGTTTGGTGAATTGGGGGTCTTCGCTTTTGCTAGGATTACAGGTATGCAGCAATGCATCTGGTTCACGCTCTCTTATAATTTAAATTTGCACCTCTTATGGCAATACCTAAATTCATATTCCTACTCCTGATCCACCTCTTCTTATCACAGTCACCTTCAGACTTATTCAGTATGCAGATCCTTGACTCCACTTGAGATCTAATTAAGCAAAATATCCAAGAATAGAGCCTTGTTATATTTTCAAAGTTCCACAGGAATTTAGATGTATACTATGACTGAAAAAAATGTTTTCAAAGCACTCCTTTTGAGAGACTTAATCATATAATATTTTTTCTTGGTTTGTGTTCTGTAACCAGATTGTTAAAGGTGAGGAATATGGCTTATTTATCTTTTTATAATTTATGTAACTAGTTACCAACTTTAACGCCCATTGACTTGCAAGATGGATCTCATTTTAACTAGCACAACAAATAAATATGCAATGCTTTTTAAAGATGTATCTGCATTTAATTATTATTTTATTTTCTTACTTTTTTTACACTAACCAATCCACTATATCTGGAGTTCTTTTTCCTACCACACCACTAACATTCTTTCCAAAGACCCCAACAGTCCTTGTGATGCTAAATTCAAAGACACATCAGCCTCGTCCTTCATGTTCGCTCTCCAGCTTTGACATTGACAACAATGTCCTGTTTCTTGAGAAGCTTCTAAATGATGGACACTTAAAACATCCCATGAATACTGCTAGCTTATACCCAAACTGAGTCCATCCTCATGGCCACAGATGCTCCTGCCCTGCTTTGTCCCCTCTTTCTCTGAAAGGTACCACCATCCACCAAGTTCCTCAAACAAAAATCCAAGTATCACTCTTAATTCACCTTTTGTTTATTCCATCTTCCTTAAGTAATTAATTGTCAAAACTTTCCCACAATTTCCCACACCAAAAACTCTAAAAAGTCAAGGGCTAGAGGCATGCCTCAAGCAGTAGAGTATCTATTTAGCAAGCATGAAGCCCTAAATTCAAACTTCAGTACTGTAAAATAAATAAATAAATAAATTCTCATAACCCACTTGGCAGCCATCCTCTCTGAAATGATTGAGGGCTATTTATTTGTAGTCCAGTATATCTCATTTTGTATGTTGTACTGGACAAATATTGATGCCTTGGTTACTGCCCAGACCTCCCCAAGGATAATGGATAATATACTTTATATACATCATATTATCATTCTAGGAATATCAAGAAGATTCTTAAATCCCTACCCTCAAAAGCTTGATTTCAGCAAGTCTAGGTTTTCCCTCTTCCCACATAAAGCAACTATTACCTCCTGCCTGATTATGGTACCATCTTTCACCTGCTTCCCTTACTTTGGTTTTGCCTTCTCTGACCCATTTTCTACCTGCAGCCATAACAATCATTTAAAAAATAATAAAAAGTAGATTTTTTTCTCTCCTCAAAATCCTTTAATGTAATATTTTGTTTCTGTCATAAGGTACAAACTAAGAATGTGGCCTACAAAATCTCAGATGATCCAGTCTCCACCTAATTCTACATCCTTATTTCTCATCATTTCTACCAAACTTTCCTACCAACAGCTACTTCCTCTGTGTTCCTGTTTCATGTTGGAACTCAGTAAATAGTTGTTAAATAAATAAATAAGGTTTGACTTCTTTTCTGGGCTTTAGAGAGATTGAAAGGTACTTTCTATGATCAGAGATCCATTATTTTTTAATTCTTCTCCTTTTGTTATGAGAAATGACAGGCAGAGAGGCAGCAATGCCCAAAACTAATAGCATCAATTAATAAAAATAATAGTAAGGACACAGCAAACTAAATGTTTTGACTAGATGCAAAGGTTCTGCTACCCTAATCACCTTTTGAAAGATTTTCCTGACATTTGAGCCATTTGCCACTAGTGACTTCTCCAGTTAAATCTTTAACATTCCCAGCAGTTATGCCTCTAGTCAATATTATTAAACATCTATGATGCACATAACACATGATATACTTTCTTCAAATTATTTCAAATCTTTGTAATAAATGTAGAGGGTGGGCATTTTATCTCTCTTAAAGATGGGGAAACTGAGGCTTTCGAGTTCGACTGATTTTCTAAAGCCCCACCCAAGGTCTGAGATCTAACAAGTGGGACAAAAGGGGCTTGAATCCAGTATTTTCATCTGCAAAACCTGTTCTACATTGTCTTTCTGCTCAGTGAGAACTGCTTAGACCAATAGGCACAGCACAAAGTGATGAATCACACATGACACAGGAAGCCAATGGCTTGTCAGAGTAAACAGGAAGGGAGGAAAAGCTAGAACTTATAAACTCCTAAACTATAAATGTATCTGGCTAGATTGCAAATTCTATCAGGGAAGGGTCTAAATTCTTTTACTTCTTTATCTCTTACACTGCCTAGGACAGGGCTGGGAGCACAGAGGGTACTTAATGAATACTTTGGAATGAACTCTTATTTAGTAAGATATTGATTAAATATTACCAACATTAATCACTACCTACTTTTCTATATGATACACTATAATGTAAGTCATGGTAAGGTGTGGTAGGTATAGTGAACTTCATCATTAAAACAAAATTTAATGTCCATAAAGATCTCATTAAACTCTTTGACCTAAGATAATATTTGTAAGAGTACCGATTACCAATAAGTCAAAGTACTGGGTATGACTTTCAAGGAATTAAGCTGATGATAAACAATCTGGATTTCTATCAATGAACTGTTTAGACACTGGCTCTTATGTTCACAAATATTTATTAAGCACTTTTTAAGCAACAGGAAGACACTGTGCAATGAAACATTCAACTATCCAAATGTATATAATTGGCATAAATATACCTTAAAATGGTATTTTTTGTTTAACTAAAAAGTCCAAACAAATCCTCTCTACAGAGACAGGAAAAAAGTCATCTAGATCATTGTAATAATTGTGTCATCCTTGATTAAACATTTTCAGGGAAGCATAAAAAATGCTCACTTTTGTGCTCAGAGGACATGTGTCTGAATTCTGATTCTTGGTGGGAAGGCTACTGTGCTCCAACTCTATGAAGAACAGCTACCTGTTCCAACTGAAAGACTCAGTAAGGTCCAGGGCCTCTGTCTCAAATATGCATGTATATACTTACATGTGCCAATTTTTAAAAGATATAGAAAATGGGAGTCCCAGGAAAATTCAAAACTAAAGAAGTCGTGGGTTATAAGGAAGAAAATTGTGAAATTTGGAGAAGTTAGAAAGGAGCCAAAAGTCAGTGTTAAGTTAATGCCTAATGTGTGCTTAAAGCAGACTTTTCACAGGAACCAGAAGGAACCCCCCATTTTCCCAGTAGTCAATGGATATCAGAGTCTTTTATACCTCAGTCAGGGGACAGGCCAAGGAAAAGAACTAGAAGATCACAGGAAACTGCTCCAATACTTCCTAAATGCTGTTGTCATCATAAACACCTAGGAAGCTTTATAAAACTTAGGCTTAGGGCCCATGCTACCACATAGATTTCCAAACTGGTAGGAACTGAGACTTGGATCTACCAAACTCTCATGATGATTCTGGAATAGTCAGTCTACCATTTATTAAATGACATTGGTGACATTGGTCTTGTCTAACCCACTCATTTTAAAGATGGAGAAAATGAAGCTCATCCAACCTCAGTGAGCAGGTGTTGTTTGTTTGTTTTGTGAATTGGGGTAGTGCTTTGAGACAGAATCTCATTATTTGGCCCTGGCTGGCCTTAAATTCACAATCCTCCTGCCTCTGTCTCCCAAGAACTGGGATTATAGCATGAAACATAATGCTCGATGAGGGATTTAAATATAATCTATCAGCTTTTTTTCTAAAATCACAAAAAAGACGGTAAATTATTTTTAAGCCATAAATAAAAAGGACAGTAAATAAAAGTTATCAATAAAATGTTGGGATCTGGAACTCAAAGGGAAAAATCCACAATTTAGGAGGGTAGAGATGGTTGAACACAAGAAAGGCAAGAGAGAATTTTATCTATCAAAATGAGAAAAACAATCACATTCATTGTACGTGCCTTTATGCTACAGATCCCCTGAAAGTCTGGAGGCTGATACCAGGTACCTAAAAACAGTTGGTGAGATGTAAGACTAAAAACAGAAAGAGTCTCCAAAGTTAGATCCCCAGATAACTACTCTTATCCTCTATTTCTCCCTAATCAAGTAGGCAAGTTAAGGTTTATTCTCTGGAAAAATGAACTCCAAGCTTTGGGCACAGGAATACCAGCAATAGCTAAGAGCAGGAAGGATGTTCTATATTAAAATTGAGAGAAATAAGTGAAAATCTACTCACTGAATGATGAAACTCGTTGCTGCTTAAATTAAGAATATACCAGTCTGTAGAGTATATTCATCTCTGAGGAAACAGACCAGTCTAATAGTAAAGAATGACAAATACTGAATTTGGGGTTTATCCAATAAAACTGTTAAATTCCAACTCAATGACTTGAAAGTCAATTCTACCACCAGCCTATAAGACAGAGCTTCCAGTAAGCTTTTCTTTAGATATGAAATAAGATCATCAGATAACTAAAGAAAATTGTTACTATAAAAATGGGCCCAAAACAATTAAACCAAAATAAGAATGCATAGAAAATGTTGAAATAAAAGTAATAAAGAAAAATCTAAGAAAAAATTTTAAGTAGTAATCTCAGATAATTATTGTATTTAATCCATGAGTTAGGGAAGAATATTATAAAAGAAGCCCTATACCTGTGGCTCACATCTACTTGGAAGGCTGAGATCAGAAGGCTCATAGCTTAAGACTAGCCTGGGCAAAAAGTTCGTGAGAATCCATCTCAACAGAATAAAAGCTGAAGTTGGTGGCACATACCTGTCGTCTTTGCTATGGTAGGAAGCCTAAAATAGGAGGGTTATGGTCCATGCTGGCCTGAGCAAAAAACAAGACACTATCTTCAAAATAACCAGAGCAAACAGATCTGGATTCTAAGCACTGAATCGCCTACTTAGAAAACTCAAAACCCTGAGTTCAAACTCTAGTACCACCAAAACAAACCAGAATGTTAAAAAGAAACAGAGAATACAAAAGAGCTCTTAGAAATTAAAAATATGATAAAATTGAGAAGTAAGCCAGAGTATTAGAATATAGTCTTAAAGAAATATAGAAAGTCAAACAAACTGATAAAACATAAAAAAAAATGGAGGAAACAGATAAGAAAAGCATAGGATCAGTCAAGAAGAGCTAACATTGATCAGTAGCAATTATAGGAAGAAAGCACAGTGAAAATGTAGGAAGGAAATTATTTTTGCAGTCAAAAAAAGTAAAAGGAGATTTTTTAAAACTATAGATATAGATTTTCTGATAGAACCAATAAGTTCCCTGAATAGTGAATAAAACTATGTGTATTTATGCATAAATTTTAGAATATAGCTAGAAAAGAAAATGCTACTTTCTGAGAGGAAACATAAGTCTACACACTAACGATCATACGTAGAGATTAGAGTTCTCAACAACCCTAAAAGTTAGAAGATAATCAGCCAATGCCTTTAAAATTAAAGGGAAAATCACTTCTGACACTAGCCACACTATCAATCAAAGAGGGAGGAGATTAAACACCCTTCCTTTAATTACAGATAACTAAATTATTAGATATGTAAGCTTGCAAAAATTGTACCTTCAATATGATCTTCCTAAAGAAGAACCTGGACAGTGTGCTTAACCAAAATGCAAAAATTAACAGGTAGAGAACCCCGGGCAGGGAAGAGGCAAAAGGAACACCCAGGATGAGGGTCAAGGAGTGTCTCAGGATGTCTGGCTACACAGCCAGTCTAGAGATCAACCAGTCCACACTTTAAATGAGAGGACAGAGAGTTCAGGACAGGGGTAGGAGGTAGTTCCAGAACACAGTAAAACTTGTGCTTACTAATATGCCAGACAATACTGAGCAGAGGCTTGGAACCAGAGTTCGAACATTGCTGTGTGATAGGTACATAGAAAACAAAGCAAATGAATATTTTAGCAAATATTAAGTCCAACAAAAATTATTCAAGAAAAGAAAATGGAATTATAGTACACCAAGTGACTCAGTTAAGAATAATATGTAAATAGTCTCAATAAAATAAATAATGACTACTCACTTTACCAACTGGCTATTCAAAGACCATTCTTCATCTCTCTCCTAGGTATAGGAACTACAGGAATTTAGGTAACTCCCTAAATAAACTAAATAGCAATACCTACCATGTCTGAAGCATAGATGTGATTAACATGTTTAAAATTTCCATGTCTGTTCGTTCATCTATAAAATACTCATATTAATCCTATAAACATTTTTCCTCATTCGGCAAGTAGAATTGAGGGAAATTCTTTTTCCTCTTAATCAGTGAATTTTTAAATAGCGACACTGGGGCTCATTAAAAAATGTATAAAAGTGAGCAATCTTTGTCCTGCTCCCATCTTACAGAGACCCTGTGGGGAACAAAGTGACCCCTGTTCACAGAGAGAGTTTGTGTTATACTTTCTAACCATTCCAGGCTCAGTTCATTTAATACCAAAATGTGGAAAAAGTGATGTCCCCCAAAAAAGATATATTGATGTCCCATCAATAATTGTGAATGTGAACCCTTCTGGAAACAATTGCGTTAGAGCTTTAATGAAGTTAAGAGTGAACTTATTAAGGTGAACCATAACCCAATCTGACAAGTGTCCTTACAAGAAGAAGGAAATTTGAGTGCAGACACATACAGAGAGGAGAGTGCCATGTGGAGGGAGAGGGATGGCATATGATGGCAGAAGCAGATTGGCATGCTGGCTACAAACACAAGACCATCAAGGGTTGACCATCACCACCAGAAGCTAAGAGGCAATGGATTCTATCCAGTCCCAGAGGGAGTGTGACCTTACTAGTACCCTGATTTCTGATTTCTGCCTCCAGAACAATTAAACAGCACATTATACAAGTCAGTGATTTCCTCCAGACCCTTACCAAAACCAAAGACTTTCATCCACAACTCTCCATTGGTATCATGGCTGTGACATAGCTTGGGGGTATGTCCTTCTGATAACCAGTCAAATGCTCATCAACCCTTCCCAGAGTACAGTCCTGACACCTGGAATCACCTGGTGACTCCAGGCACCTTATTTACTAGTCATAATGTAGGTAGCCAGGCATTCCAAAGAAAGGGTTTCAGGAACAAAATAACTCTCCAATCTATTACAAGCAAAAGAAAACACAAGGTTAAAAGCTGTAACAGCCACTCATTTCAAGCATGGTATTGGGATCTAAAGCCAAACTACTGAGTTATATTCACATCTTCGTGAATATATACAAGGCTTTATGTTTAAAAGCCCATATATGTCACATACCTTATGGTTCAGTTTGGTGACTAAATGGTCATTACAAAGTGACATATCTTTAAGAAGATCGAGGCCTTGCAGAGGAAACTGTGCCCAGAATGCCCTTCAAAGATACTGTCTTGTACTGTTCCTCTGAAAATGAAATAGTAAAATAGTGGGTAGTAGAGTAAAAAGCATTACACCAATGTGGGTTTGGGCAAGTTTTTCTTATTGACACAGTTTTGCAAAACAAAAATAAGGAAGGTTTATTATACCTGTTAGTTTCTTCTCTGATGGAAGTTAAATAACAGGGCCAAGAGAACAGAAGTGCATGTTGTTACTGTCAGATATGCAAATGGAGTGTGTAAAGAACTATCCCCTTAACTGGCTGTCTGCTCAGAGAGCCAGGCCTTGCAGCCAACATCCCTTATAAGTTAATTGAGGATGGCTGCTTATTTAAAGAGTCTAACAATTATTCTGAGAATCCAACTAGCCAGATCTAGCTCACTTGATCATGAATGAAAATGCAGAACTTAAGTCTTTCAAAAAAAAAAAAAAAAAAAGACAGAACAAAAGTGTGTTTTGAAGGTGGGAGGAAGGAAATCTGAATTCTGCCCAACGGTTGGCGCTGACGTTTAATACTGCTGAGAATATTAAATTGTCTCATCCAGACTGTTTTATAAGCCATATACTACAAATTGGTAAGCTAGGTATTCAAGACAATGCAGTTTCTATATCAGCGGGGGACTCGGTGATTCTAAAATATTCTAAGATTGTTGTGGTATTCACTGTCCCTTTACAATTTTCTGATTAAGTGAGGAAGCCCAAGAAAGGAAGATTTTATTTTTAGTTATTGCCTTTGGCAAAATTTCTCTGCCTAAACGGAGGGAATTTATTCTGTAAAACAGTTTTCTTTTCTGCCACATAAAGAAATAAAAATAGCAAAGGCCTCATAAATTACCATTCTTCAGTGTCAGGATGTCTAGTTGTGGAGCTGATTGTTAAGTGAGGGCTGCTACAAAGTCACTCTGCAGGCAAGAGTCCCCTGACTATTTCTGAACACTAAAATGACAACTGGGAACAGGTGAATAAGCCTTTGGGCAAAAACATATTTTTTTTCCCATGTACAGATAGAGGCTTCAGAGAAGGCCAGAGATGATATAGACTTACTCATATCACCATGCACTTTCCTCCACCAGCAAAATTCACAATGTCAAAAAGTAGTCATGCACCTCTTACACCCTTCCTAAAGGATGTCAGAAGACCCGTGCTCCAGGTAGATAAGTGCCTGGGCAATTTTCTTCTCGTTGTCCTAAGTCACTTTGCCTTTGAACTTGCTGAATGAGACTCAGAATGGGACAGAATTGGTGATTAGGCCACAGTCATCCTATGTCTTATCAAGTTGACCTAAGCACGCAGAGTTTAAAGAGCTCAATACACTGCAATTTAGCACCCCACGCTTGCCCTTACTCTGATCCCAATGGTTTCCTTGCTTTCTAGGCTGAAATCTACAATTACCTCCCCCTCCCCAAAAAAAACCTTCCATTACCTATTCTCCAGGATTGTGAATATGATATCATGACCACGATTATGTGATTTTACATGGAAGAAAAAGGGATTACACAATGCAATTAAGAGTTACCTTAAAATAGGGAGATTATTTGGGTGAGTGAGCCTGTTTTATCCAACTGGTAGAAGAAAAAGGAGGGTTTTGATGCCAAGGAGTTCTCCATTGGTGAGTAGAGAGGTCCACAAGCCAGGACCCAAGAGTAGCTTATAGGAGCTGACAGTAAAACCACGCCAATAGTCAGCAAGAAAATAGGAACCTCAGTCAGACATCCACAAGGAACTGAATCCCACCAGCAAACTGAATGACCCTGGAAGCACATTCTTCCCCAGAACCCTGATATGAGTCTCACCCAATAAATACCCTGGTTTAGGCCTTGGAATGTCCAAGTAGAGAACCTAATGGAGCCTGCTTGGACTTCTGATTTACAGAATTGTGGGCATATTGTGAGTGCTATAGTTTGGATCTTAAATATCGCCCAAAGGCCCATTTGTTCCCCAGAGTGGTGCTATTAGAAGTTGGTGGAACTGTTAAGAGACAGAGCCTAGTGGATATGTGCCCTTAAAGAGTATAGAGGACCCCAGCCTCTTCCTTTCTTTTGCTTCCTAACCATGAGGTGAGCAGTTTTGATCACTCACTTCCATCATGATGAAATGCCTCACCACAGGCCCAAAGCAATTGAGGCTAACTGATCATGGACTGGTTCCTCCAAAATTGTGAGCCAAAATAGACTATTACTTTTTCTGAGTTGATTAATCTCAGGTATTTGTTATAGTGACAGGAAGCTGACTAACACATGAGTGTTGCTGCAAGCTGAATTTGTGATAATTTGTTACTCAGTAATAGAAAACCCATATAACCCATGCTTTGAGACACTATCTTTGTGTCCTAATAACCCAATTCTTCTGAGACAAGAATCTTGTCTGCCTCTTAACAGATGTTCCCACCCCTTCACAAAAATTCTTACCCAGAGACTAGGTCCCTGCTACCCACTTAAAAGATCCTGTGCTCCTAAGGAATTATGGTCCTACATAGAGTCCTGAAATCCTGAGCTCCTCACTTGCAAATTCTTCTGCCTCATTATTGGCCTTTCCTACCTCCTCCTACTAAATACAAACCCACACCCAGTTCCTATTATTCACATCCTTTGCAAAAAGAGCCTGGACTTAAAAGTAGCCAAGATTTTTAATCTCAACTCTACCACTTACTAGTTATGTAGTATAAGGCAAGTCATTAAATTTCTAAGAACTCGTTTTTCTCACTGCAAAAGTTTGCATGGATTAATTGTAATGTGTGTAATCACTAGCTCATTATCATTACTACCATTTTTCATATCAATCCATACAACTAAATTGTATTGTTTGTGCTAAAATGAACTCCTCCAGAGCTTTCAGCCAAGTCTGTCCCACCAATTTCTTGTTGAGTATGGCTCGAAGTTCCCATTATTCCCAGTTAGCTTACCATGTTAACCTTACTATGGCCTAGCTCCCAATGAATGCAGGATACCCCATTCATTCATTAATTCATTAATCCATTCAATAAACACTTGTCAAGGGCCCTTCTATATTCCAGGTACTGTAGAAGTCATGGATATATTAGTGAACCAAACTAGTAAGACTTCCAAATTCACCTTCCAGTGTGAACTTTGCATACTGAAGTCATTCCACAAGATGACCAAATTTAGTGCTATTTTGAAGTTACCTTAGGACCTTCAGAGTCACAATAACAACATGATTGCCCTGAAAATGTATGGAAATTAATCACCATTATTCTTGCATCAAAGAATGCAAACGTTGCCTCTTACATCAGATAGCTAAGATTTAATATTCCTTTCACAAGAAAAAAGAATAAAGGTAGTAACTTTTTGGTGATAATGAAATGTTCTTGTTATACTTCAGTGAGTTAATGAAAAAATAACTGCTTCATTTCAGAGATTTGGATAATGAGTCCATAAGGAGAAAGCAAGGCTGTGGCTGAAGCCAGAAGGACTATAGAAATATGCGAACAATTTGCTAGTTGGAATGAGACTAGCTGTTTAAAAAGAGAAAGAAAAAATTCTGCCTTTACCTCCCATTAGACGTAAGCCCTGACTCTCCCTGGAAGCCATTTTGTAAACCAAAAGAGCTCATTCCAGAGGACCACTAAATTTTTCTCAATAACAGTGACTGTCAAGGCTGAACAGTAAAAGTGCATAAAAAGCCATGGATTTTGTAAAGAGTCCTTAACTGAGGTGTTAGCTCAACACTGTCAATACAACCGTTTACAGCTTGTGTTGCAAATAAGTAAATAAAAAAGTGAGGCTAAAAGAAAAACAGAGTTTTCATTGAATTGCCTCCTATTTACCAGTAATCACACCAAGTGGTTTTTTGGATTGGCAAAACTGAGCTCTCTACATATTTATATTGGTAACATTTTCCAGGAGTTTCTACCAAAAGGTATCTGAGCACCTTGTGTTGTAAAATTCAGAGAAATGGAAAACATTGAAACAAACAAGCCTTGTCTCCCAGTACAAACTGGAAAAGAAATCCTGCCTTTCCAAGGGCATCAGTCTAAATGAGGCCTCAGTTCTTAAATTCTTTAGCCAGTTGCCTTAGAAACTGTGAGAATGTGGTGAGGGCCCCCAGTTAGCAAGGTACTCTGATAGGTTTAATCACCTGTTACCAGCCAAACACACTTGACTGAAGGTGAAATTGGTATTCATTGTGATTGAAGGCCTGCATTTTACAGATCCTTTTAGTACTTAAATAAAAGCCTATGTCTTGCATCAAGAGAAATGTGAGGGTCCTTAGATGAGGGAATTCTTATTTATCAGCCTTTGGTGACTTATCAGCTGGAAACCACTCTTGAAAGAAAGTGGAATTTAATCCTGTTAAACAGCTATTAAAGTCCTACCATGAGCAAAGCATACAGTGAAAACCATTAGCATATTATATTCACTTAATTTCTGGGAAGCACTAAGACTTTACAAGATAAAATATGATAGACTATGATCATATTTAAACGCTGAGAGAAAAAAATCATGATTCTATCATTTCACCAATAGAAGCCAGACTTTGAAATGATAATTAAGAAATCATCATACTTTAAAATTCTTTGAGACTTCCAAAACATTTAGCATCCAAACATATAAAACTAAATGCAAAGGCCATAGTGTGAGTTCTGAAATCAGTCTCTAATTTCTGCCAAGAAAATTAAAACTATTAACTCAGCTAGTTCCTCTGATGGAGATTCTGGTCATTTTTTAAGTTCTCATCTGTGTGTCTGAGTCTTATTCCAACCTTGCAATGATATCTTTTTCCATCAAGACATTGAATTCTAAGCTCTTTGAGTTTTTTGCATGCTTGTTGCTTTCTTTAGTTTTGTTTCTCTTTTTGCTCATGCTCTTGCTCAAAATCAATTCTTTGCTTTGTTTTTTAGTATTGAGCCTCTAGAAATAGAACTGCATAGACATCCTTACGTACTAACACTTTTATTTCTGTGACTCAGAATCACAGAAATTGAACTGCTGAGTCAGTGAGTATATTTTTACTTGAATTTTTTCATTACATTTTATTTTTAATTTTTTTCATTTCTTAAAGCTTTTGTTTTTATTCTTTAAATATTTTCAGATTGCTTCCCAAAAAGGACATTCAACCACCATGCATGAAGACATCTTTTTCCCCAAATTACCACTTATAGTAGGTATAATATTTTTTATATTTTTCAAACTGGTATATAAAAAATATAATCTCATTTTTCTTTTATTTTTCCAACTTATAAAAAAGTTGACCATCTTTTTATTTGTTTATGGTCCATCTGAACTTATTTCTTTATGAATTATCTACTCAAACCCTTTGTCCATTTACCTTTGTTGTTTTTGGCTTATTGTTACCAATTTGCAAACTCCTTTTGCATATTATAGGAAATAACACTTTAACTGTCATTTATGCAGCAAATATTTTTAAACATTGGTTATGCATATTACCTCCCCTATTTTCTTATTCTGTTTTTTACAAGTGATGATTTACTCTACCTAGAGTTTATATGACTGAAGATGAGGGTCTAAGGTTCTACCTTCCGGGAAGAGAGCCAGTTTTACCAATATCATTTAGGAACAAACCATCCTTTTCCCTCTGAATTTTAACGTATGATGTCTTTTTCCCATCCTTATTCAGTTCGTTAGTTTCTGTGTTAGTACTTCCCTATTTCATTATGGCAGACTGTTTTTATTACCTGTTATGCTTAGTCTTTCCTCATTCTTTTTCTTTTCTTAATTTTATTAGCTATGCTAAATAACTATTCTTCAGTATGATTTTTTTTAAATCATCATGTCAACTCTCCTCTCCCCCCAAGTACACTCAGGATTTTTAATTAGCATTGACTTTATATACTAATTAAGCCCTTTTTTATGCTGGATGTTTTCAAGATAGGGTCTGGAGAACTATTTGCCTGGGCTGGCTTTAAGCCTCAATACTCCTGAGTAGCTAGGATAAACAGGTGTGAGCCACCGATGCCCAGTAAGTCTCACATCTTTTTTGATGAATTTATTCTTGCATATTTAATAATTGTCACTATCATAAGTAAATGGTTATTACTTGTATGCAGAAAAACTATTTTTTTTATATTTATTTCATCAATTCCAAAACATAATTTAAAATCTTTGAATGTGGGATATATTCCAAAATGATGACATTTTAATTATAATTATACTTGGCACCAGTTTTTCCTTCCTGGTGCTACATAAACTAATGCGATATCTTAAAAACCATGACATCATAGATTCTTCAAATTACAATACACACTACTGCTAGTTTGGATCTTAAGTGTCCCCCAAACAGTAGTAATATAGCCTTCAGCATGGTGCTTTTGGGAGAGGTAAAACCTTCAACGAATAGGACCCGGTGCAGGAGGTCTTCATGTGTGCTCTTAAAAGAGGTAATGGGACTCCAGCCCCTTTCTCCTTTCTTCATTGCTTCTCTGCCACAAGGTGAGCAGGTGAGCAGCTGTGTTTCACCAGGTTGTACTTCCTTGCTACAAATCCAAATGCAATGGAGCCAATTGATCATGGACCAAAACCTCTAAAACTGTGAGCCAAAATAACCTTTTCTCTTTTAAATTGATTATCTAACACATTTGTCACAGTGATGAAAGCTAACACATCAATCAACTTACCTTGTTTTCTTTCTTTTTACTTCTATTTGATGGTACTGGAATTTCTTTTCTTAGGTTTTCCAGATATGCATCAAATTATCAGTAGTAGATGTAATTTCCTCTCTCTCAAATATATATATATCAATTACTGAATTTTCTTATTGAAGGTAAATATTGCAATCTTATTTTTATTTTTTTATTTATTTTTGCAGTACTGGGGCTTGAACTCAGGGCCTTCACCGTGAACCACTCCACCAGCCCTATTTTGTGAAGGGTTTTTCAAGATAGGGTCTCATGAATTTTTGTCCGGCTGGCTTTGAACTGCTATCCTCCTGATCTCTGCCTCCTGAGTAGCTAGGATTACAGGTGTGAGCCACCGGCGCCTGGGGCAATCTTATTTTTATGTTATGGAATGGGAGCATAAATGATTTCAATTATTTGATGCTGTTTTCTGATAGGCTTTAATCAAAAACAATTTCTTTTCCTACTTTTTATAATTCTTATTAGAAATGTTCACCAAATCTTAGCAAATGCTTTCTAAGTATTTTGTCCTTACTGGTAAAATTGCAATTTTTCTACTTCAACATATAAGATTTTCTTGAACTATTCTTGCATTCCTGGAGTTAATGCTATTTACTGATAGTGTTACTTAGTTTGTATATTTTATCCAGTCTGGGTTCAGTTTTATTATTATTTAATTTGAATTTTTGCCATTATACTTCTGAGGAGTTGGACTATAGCATTTTATCTACACTGTCCTAATTAGGAGCCAAGATTATGCTGGCTTTATGAAATATGTGAGACTATTTACATCTTTTGCTATGATCTGTAATAGTTTAAATACATGGGTTGCATAATCTCTGAAGATTTAGTCAAACACAGCCACAATGCCATCTGCTCATATTAATTTCTTTAATGGCTTATTTTTTATTCACCTTCCCAATGTTTCCTATAGCATTTGTTGTACTAAGTAGTTTTCCTTTTAGATCAACGTTAGTGATTTGTGGTCATTATAACATCTATTTTCTCCACGTTATCAAACATGTTATCAAAGCATTTCATGAAGTTTTAATCTCTTTCCATCCATGATTGTGACTCCTTTCTCATGTCTACAATTTGACATTTTACAGTACACCCTTGCTCTTTTTTCTTTCATCTAGCTTATGAGAAATTTGTCTATTTTATTAGTCTTTTCAAATAGGCAGATTTCAGTTTTATGTATTCTTTCTATCTGTTGTTAATTTTCCGTCTTCATAAGTTTTCAATTTTGTATTTATTATTAACACATTCTGATTTATGGTATTTAAATTTCTTGAGATGAGTACAAGGTACCATCATTTTTGACCTCCTTTAACAAGGATGCCACTTAAAGCTATAGCTTTCCTTTGAGCATAATTTTCACAGTGTCTCATAAGTTTTGAATCGTATAGCTCTAAGAGAAAATGGATTGTGAAATCTTCTGTTTGGGCTTTAAGGTTTTTTTCGACCAGGCATCAGATCAATTTTTGTGAATATTCTAGATATATTTGCAGGATATATGATCTATTTGCAGGATATAACAGTCTGTATATTGTAATTCATAGATTTTAATTTTATTATTTATTTCTTCTAATTATTTTGTTTCTCTATTTGGTCTAACTTTGAATATGTGTATTGAAATCACCCACTTTTTTCTTTGTAGTTCTTGCTTTACATATTTAGGAAAGCCTTTAGGTAAAAGAATTATAACTGAATAACATCTGTTGTATAGTTTTAGAGATTTTAAGTGGGGGAAGGGGACTGGTCACCATTTGACCAATATCCAGGGCTTGTATTTACACACAGAAAATATTCTACTGGGTACTACAAAACAAGTTCAACAATTATGCATATAGAGTTTGAGAAAAATTTCATTACCTGTCAGTTGTTTTATAACTTTCTATGTTGCTGTAGGTCAGTCTGTTTAATGGTCAAGCAAACTGTGGGGTCCTAAGTCATGCCATGGGCTCTGTTCTGTTTCCACAGAACAGAGATGATGGTAACGTATCATCAATGGCACTGTTGTGACAGTCCAGTAATAGAATCCACTTGAAACTCAGAGTCAGGTATGTAGTACACACTTAATAAAATTGTCTATTGATATTGTACTGAGTTCTCAAGGCTCCCCTAAAACCATGCTTATAAATATGCTTTGAAAGGAGCATAAGATTATATGCAGCAGTACTATCAAAGCAGACAAGAACAAAGTATTCCAGAAATATAATTATAGAGAATAAAATTATATGAAGTTATGTACAAAATAATAAATTACACAGGCAAAACAAAATAAATTCTTCACAGACCTTTCTCTGTGTGATAGAATCATTGCTCCAAGCATAGAGCAAGGCACTGTAACTAACACAAGGTAATTTTTGATTCTCTATGCTTAAGTGCTGTTCTCAATAGATTCTTGCTGAATTAAATAGAATAAATATTTTATCATATTGTCTTGTATCTCTTTGCTCTAAAAGAGACAACTTTAAGTTGTCTAATAAAATTACTGTTAAAAATGTCATTGGTGTAGTATCAGTTAAACTTCATTACTCAGAAGCTTAAAAAAAAAGTTAAAAACCATGAAATCTGACAAATGTTGAAAATTTTAAAATTACCTCCATTTCCCAACACAACGAACTGACATATTTTTCAAATATTAGATTCTCAATTTCCTTGAAACTTTGAATCCCTGTGACTAGACAGCTTGTGCAGAATTATGCAAACTGATCTAAAAAAATAATTTTTAAGGTATTATACCTCCAGCTCTCAATGAGTTTAACTCTGGCTTCAGTTTCTTAGCACACACCTAAAAATGGTTATAGACCAACATATAAAGAATACAATCTAATGTTATGCAAATTGAGTAAGTACCTGGGCACTGAGGGGAAGAAAACTAAAGAAGCTATTAGTATGAAATAAAATTCACCATGGATCATCTGAACTCCCCAGTACCAGCAGTATGAGTCAATAAATAAAAACATTAAAATTTTAATAGAAAAAGATGAAAGAGAATTTAAGATAATTTACTATAGAAGAAAAAAATCTATGGAAAATTTTTAACTTCACCAATACTTAAAGAAATATTACTTGTAAATAACAAGAGTTTCTATTAGCAATGATAGTTTTTAATGATAAGAACTCTATTAGAGTATTATGAAAAATGTGTATTCTTATAAAAGTCCCACTGTTGATTTTCTAAAAAAACATGAGAGTTTCTATCTCACAATAGCAATGAGTAGGACCTAGTAAACCATATGAAGTGGAATCTTTCTCCCTTGGTTCACTGATATATTACAAAAGGTACAAAGATGGGAATGATACACTGGCAGAAGACTTAAGTAAAAATACCTGTTACTGCAATGCAAGGTGCCAGAGTTTGTTTTTTTCCATTCCTTAATTCATTTTTCTCAAAATAGTTCTTGATCAAAACCAAACTATCAAGCAAACAAAAGAACCTGGCCATGGTGCCATGGATATAATAAAATACAGGAAGGGCTGAGAACAGAATTTTTCTTTCCTGAACATGAAGCATAATTAGTTTGAGTAGATGGAGAAAAACTTCTGTTGAGGGCCACTGTGCTAAGTGCTTTATCTAGGTATGCATATTCCTGCAAATTCACCAGGGATTTTGTTTAACTCTTTCAAAAATCCAAAGTGTCAGAACATTTCCTATGGCAGATAACTCAAAACTCACGTAGGGTGAAACTTTTTACCAGTTTTTATTTTCCATTATCTTTTTTGTAAAGCAACTCACAAAAATCAGTATGTGTTTTCTGTGTGATGTTATAGTAATTTAAATGAACACTGACTCTGTAGCTCTTTTTTCCTTGGATGTTTTCACTACTCAAGGTTCTAAAAGGGGGAATTATTAAAAGAAGAAATCATACAGTGATGTCATATAAATTTTTATCTCTCCAAGCAAAGGGGTACTCCCTTTTTAGTAGACACCTACTATGTACCAAACACATTTAGTTAATCTGTACAAAACTTTTTAAGTAGTAATTATTATTCTTCATTTTATAAATCAAAAATAAAGTAGGATTAAATATTTGATTCAAGGTCACAAAAGCAGAAACATACAAGTGTTAATTTAAATCAAGGACTTTCTAGTAAGCGCAGGCTCTTTCTGATTCACCATGACTTTCCCTTTCCCTCATAATTGTGTGATATTTGAATGAAAGAAATACAACATAGACATTTATACTAAACATTTTCTGTATTTTACCACAATCATAATTCTTCAGTCACTATATTCTTTCCCCAAGAGAAATAAAAAATGTATTCTGAAGTAGATTTTTTGAAGGTATTATTATATAACTTATAGGGAGACATTACAGGTCTAAAATCACCTCCTTCATATTTTAGTCCTTGAGTGGCAATCTAAATTGTGTGCTTGTTCTTTTTAAATGGCCACTGATTGCAGAATTGAAAAAGTTTTGTTATATCGGAATGATCCAATTTTTTTTTTTTTTAATTTTCTTATGGGTCACTGTTTTCTCTCGTGTGGTACAACCTTTCCCATTGGGCTGTACTGAAATTACAATGCAAGTTACAACATAAATTTCTTCATTTGCCAGTTTCTTTTTGGGTCCAAGAGCTACTTAGGAAATTTTCCTCTTGGAAGTCAATCAAATTTGGAACAAAAAAGAAAGTCGATGGTACACTGGTTGTAACCAAGAGAGTATGAAATGGATACTGCTCCAATATCTGTTGTCTTATCAGACTGTTGCTGCTTTCCAATTTACAGAAGCAACACATTCTAATTAAAATTTAGGAGAAGGGTATGAAAAATAATTGTATCATCAGGAAGACAAATTTCTAACGCATAGAATTATTATTTATAATTATTAGCTTCATTATCATCATCACCACATTCATAAAGCATGTGAGTTCTAGAAAGAAGTTCAAAAGCATATTCATTGGCAACATCAAAAGTCTCATTGTATTAACACCAGATTCCACAGACTTTGAACTTATCCCAGTGGGCTATTTTTACTGGAACTAAAGACAATAAGCTGCCTGAGTGTGCTGTGAAATATCCATACATATGCATCCCCTGGGCCCTCTGGAGTTTTTCTCATTAGTTCCCACTAGGTCCCTGTGTAGCAGAAGGAGGGATGCTATCTTCACTCATTGGATTAAAGAAAAAAGAAGAAAAAGAAAAGAATGGTGAGTTAAACTATCCATGAAGTCACATACTACCCACACAGTGGGAACTCACATTTTGACATATGAATATAATGAGAATTCACCAGAGGGACTATGGAAAAGCTAAAATAGTAGATAAATTGAGCATAGAACAAATTGCAGAATATAGAGAAAGAAATATGAGTATGTGGAGAAAATACAGATGCTCCCTTGTCAACCCCTTCCCAGCCTCTCCCTTTCCTCTTCCCACATTCCCCAAAGGAGGAATAACAGGTTTCTGAAGAGCCAAAGCAGAATGGAGGAACCATGGAGAAGAAGGTTGTGTTTCCTGGCTTAGTATAGTGTTAAACTAACAAAACAGACTATGTGTTTTGAGTAAATTAGCATGTAACCTCCAGTTTCCATTCATGTGTAATGAAATCTCCAGGCATAACTCAAATGACTATTGATAAGGCTTAATTTTCTATTTCTAGATGTCATCTCTTTATATTCTCATTCTTATGAATCTATCTATTTCCATGGCTTAAATTTTCATCTGTACCTTAACTGATTCAAATTTTATATCACCAACACTAATTTTTCAGTCAGGCCTTAGTTCCACATTTTCAGAATATTTCTACCAGAGCATCCTTCCTTTAATTCCAAGAGCTTAAAAATCAAACTAAGACACATTCCCATCTGAATAAGCTTTCTTGAAGTGTAGCTCCACTTTTTCCCTCCATATTTTCCAAATCACTCAAGCTTAATCCGTAGCCTTGTCATGTAGTCTTTTCTATATTACAGTTCTTCCAGCTTTTTCTTTTTATGATCTCCAATATTTACCTATATCTTACCATTCTTTCAAGTCACTAGAGGGTAAGGGTAGAAGTCAAAGCAGTAGATAAATTAAGTACAGGACAAGCTGCAAATACTTCTTAATTATGTTCCAATAAACCCATATAAGTTGAAAATACCACTAAGTTGAAAATGCATTTAATACATCTAATCTACTGAACACCATAGATTAGCCTGGTCTACTTTAAATGTGCTTGGAACACTTACAATAGCCTACATGTAGCACATTATCTACAAGGCCTATTGTGTAATGAAAGATTGAATGTCTCATGTAATTTATTGAAGACATTATGGTATGTGAAAACACAATATCCAAACCAATACTAACAACACAGTACACTGAAGAGTATGGCTTATTTAACCTAGGAGCTGTGGTTTGCTGCAGCAGGCCAGCATGAGAAAGTTCAGTACCACTTATCACTAGCTCAGGAAAAGATCAAAATTCAAAATTCCAAGTAGCATTTCTTCCAAATGTGGATAGCTTTTGTACAATTGAAGTCAAGAAATTGTAATTCCAACCATCATAAATTGGGAACTATCCGCAGAGAGAAAGGAAAAGGAATTGGAACAGTGAGTAGTGACCATATTTGGAGATCAAACAGTAGGATCCTGAAAAAGACAAAGAGGGAAAAGTAACAAGGAGTGAGAAGAAATTAAGAAGGTTATATATCACTGAAACCAAAACAGTAGTCCAACATTGAGAAATATCAGGGAAGGTGAAGAATGGAAATATTTTATAGCCATTGTAAGGAAACTGAGAGCTATTAAACAACCTTATTTTCCATGAATTTTCACAGCTCAAGAATCAGAATACTAAAAGAAATAAGAATTATTTTTCACTCTCTATGACTGGGAACTAAAATACTCAAAGAATATATTGCCTTTTTCTGGCTAAGATTTCCCCCCCCCAAGAGAATATGACTCTTATTCCATATTTATTCAAATTATTTGTTATCCTCAGTGGCAAAATAAAGAATCTTCAATCTTTGGACCAACCAGGGAAGGAATTACATTGGTCCTCTTGAGATACTAAAGATTTCATGGGCTTAAAAATAAATTAAATAAATAAAGATTTCATGGGCTTAAAGTACAATCCAAAGGAAATTTACCAAATAAAGCAAGCAACAATTTGGTAGTTATAAACACAACTTGGGGAGAGAAAATAAAGGAAGTTAGGTGAGAACTTAAGAGCTGTGTACCAAGTGCATAGTCTTGAGAAAGAAGAAAGTTTCAGAAGTTGGAAATCACAAGCTGAGTCTATCACTTGAGTGACATTCACCACCATGGCATCACGGTACCCTGGCCCTCTCACTTAGTACATGGTTCCCTCAAGGGTTTTCTTCCTTCCCTGCAGAGTTTTGACTTGAATTTTATGTGGTAAAACTTCCAAGCCTTTAAACTTAAGTATTCAATATATGATTCATCTTTAGATCACTAATAGTTGTTCCTGTTTCATCCATTTTCCTAGCAGCTCAGAGCCAGATCCAAACTTCATTTTATATGTATTTGGCACTTTATAGATTCTGCTATGAGCTGTTTTTAAAAATCCGATTAAACCTTAGACCCTATATTTAAAGTTTATTTTTGTAATGTTACCACTAAATTACTCTTTGATATAAACAAATTTTCAACACAAAATATATTTGCTACCCTGGCTATTTGCAGCTTGGTAAACCATTTTCGCAGCTCAGGGACTTGTGCCATATAGGTGATATTTGTATTATTTTAAACACCTACACACATCCTTGTTATGATTATAATGATTAATATAAATACACTTTCTAAATGTTTAAAGGAACTTAATAACATTGTTCCAGAAACATCTGTCCAAAGCCACTAGGCTCTGTATTTATACCCCATGGAGTAGGCTACACTATATTTGAGAGTTGAATCATGCCACTCAT
Organism: Castor canadensis; assembly: GCF_047511655.1. Classification (NCBI taxonomy): domain Eukaryota; kingdom Metazoa; phylum Chordata; class Mammalia; order Rodentia; family Castoridae; genus Castor; species Castor canadensis. The sequence continues at coordinate 128,146,331 of NC_133393.1, read as the reverse complement.
TTGGCCTTCTTCGTGTCCACACAAACTGATAATTTCAGAACTCCAGTCACTTCATTCTTTTTGCCATTCAAAATTCTAAAGAAATCGGCAGCAATAACATTGCACAATTTGCTTCTCTCTTTTGAGAAGGAAGTAAGAGGGAAAATTGGATTTGCCCTTTGGGTTGTCATAAAATAAATAGAAAACTAATTCTGTATAGATCTGATAATATGTGTCAGGATAATAATCCTAAGATTATTCAATTATTGCCTGCTTTGTTGGGGACCATCTATCAAGTTTTTTTTCAGAGCTTATTGACATGTCACTGACTTATGTGTGAAATTCTTGTAATTTGGTGTGTCAGAGAAAGTTCTTTGTGAGAGATAAGGTGAGGAATAGAATTATCATGTGAGAATCTGCTCAATAAGTTAAATCTTCAGTTGATCAATTTCCAAAAGTGAAGTTATTCATAACAAATGCAAAATCCTGCTAATTTTCTTCTCTCACTCACTGACAGCCTTACATCAGCAGCAGCACATATTCCATCTTTCCACATGTTTGGAAAAATTCAGGACAGTTTAATTCTGAAATATGGATTAAGCTCACAATATCTGTTCATTGTGCTTTGCACTGTGCAAAGAAAGAAACAATTTGTACAGCCTCTGCCCTCAAATAGGTTATAATCTTATAAAAGCAGATAGCTAATTGAAACACCAACCAGAATAAAATAAATCTTAACACAGAGACTTCAATTCTTAATGAGACAAAGTAATCAAAGAGGCTGTTTAATCATTGAGTATTGCTTGTTTTCCTAATAAATACCGTTGGTATTGATTTTTCAGTAAGTCATTGCAGATGATCAGAACAACACAAATGATTTTGTCAGGTGGTATTTTGTCTGACTGTGCCATAGACCCCTGTGTTGTTTCGCTCAACAACTACTGAGCATCTATTTTGTGTCAGATATGTCACTGGGAATACAATGATGAACATGATTCATTTCTGCCTCCAAGAAGATTACACTGTGGTGGACTGAGAAAAGAAATGAAAACTAATAAATTTGATAACTAATGGAAGTTTGGGAATAGGCTATATCCAGGAAAAGAGCAACCAAAAATATGTATCAGTCATTCCAATGGATGAGCAGTCTAACCTATAAAGTTAGGTTAGAGCTGAAGCCTGAAGAATAATGGAGACTCAGTTCAAAGTTGCTTTCCCTTTGGATGACAACCAAAATTCAAATCCAGCAAGGCTATGATATGCACAAAATCAAAGGTACAAATGAATACAGGTATTTCTAGTTCATCAGGATGTGTCCCTGAAGTTCACTGTGCCTGGTGGGAAGAAAGTTCAGGGTCAGAGAATCCAGAACCTCAGGTTCTCACATATTCAAACTTTTAGAGTATGAAAGGCACTGTGGCATCATCCATGAGTCCACCAATTTGTCATACAAGAAATTCTTACTGACCCCAATTACATACTTCCTAACTGTAGCACCAGGCCTACAACAGACTTGACCAGGAGTTCAAGAAAGAGTGGAACATTGATGGAACATTGCAAAGAGAGATGCATACTTATCACCATCACCACCCAAACCAAGTCAGAATGACAGTAGGGACATTTTTACAGAAAAATATAAAGACAAAAACAAAATCCACAAGGACAAATTGGAAGTGGAGACAATAGTTGATAGGTTTATCAGCAAAATTTGGAAAATGGAGAAAGGATAGATATGTGCTGACATTTCAAATCAGAGAAAAGTAGAAATGGAATTGCTTATGAAGGAGAATAGCAATGAGTAGGGCACAGCCCAGAAAGAACAGAAAGAAGAGATTTATCAGCAAGCTGAGTGTCAGGATGAGACACCACACTGAACACAGGGAAATTCCACATTGGGAAAAATGAGACTATCTAACCCCTTTCCTCTGAGCACCTTGCAATATGCAAGTGGTTAAACTTAAATTATAGGACTAGACAGACAAGATTCAACAGATATTTGTGAAAAACCTTTAACAAAAAACAGAGAAACCAAAACAACAAAGAAAAAGGAATCTAGAATAAACAAAAATAATCCAGGGGATATAATGTAAGACTAAATTAAGCAAACATAAATGAAACTATCCCTAATATTCTCAGAGAGTTTTCATCATAAAGAAACAGATTTTTTAAGTGGAACATTAAGAGAACAGCAAACAGCTCTTGGAAATCAAATTTTTAATTTTGAAAAATGTTTACAATCAGTTAATGTATAGAAGGTGTATTTTAAAAATCTAGTAAATAAATAATAAAGATCATGGAACTGCAAAAATAAAGTAAAAGAGATTAAGGTAGCAATCCAGGAATTCTGACATTCAAAGAGTAGGGTTCAAGAAAGAATAAAGAAAATGGAGAGGAAGAAATTATCAAAGAAATCATAAAAGAAAATTATTTACATCTAAAAGAAATTAAAAAGATCTCACCGTATCTCAAGCAAAATGAACAGAAAAAAATAACAGGATATGTCACTGTGGTTGGATCACCAGGGGTAAAGAACTTAAAATCTTCCAGAGAAAGAAGTGGGGAAAATCAGATCATGTACAAAGAATTGGGAAACAAAAGGGCATCGATTTCTCATCTGTATCATGAATAGTGAGGAGTCATTAGAGTAATTAATACCTCTAAAGTATTGGGTAGAAAAAATCTTCCAATTTGGAATTCTATAATCAGACAAACTATTAATCCAGTGTGAAGGATGAACAAAGCTGTATGAGAGGATGGTGACTGCACTGCAGGCAGACAGAGCACTGAACGCCCTACCCCAAAACATGAGCACCTTGACTTCTTATGGTCTTCGTCCCTGGAGAGGAAGGCAGGGTCCTGACAGGTGTGGCCTTTAGCCAACCCAAGAGCTACTCGTGTTTCTACCTCCCCTGAGGGGAGTCACTGGGGAGCAATAAGACATATAGACATAACCAGATTCCTACTTGGAAAATTTAGTCTGGTAATATGGGAGAGACTGGGTAAAAAGAGAGGAACATTGGTAGTAAGAAAACAGCATTTCTAGATGAGAGAGATATAGGCCTGACCCCAGGCAATAGCAACGGTCTTTCAGACACTTTCAGGGTTAGAATCCCATTGGGTGTCTGATTGGGTGTAGATGTTCAATGGAAGTATCAGAATGACTCCCAGGTTGGCACCTAGGAGATATGATGCATGGTAATGTTCCCAGGAAGAGGGAAGAATGTGGAGAAAAGAACAGTTCAGTATGGGACTTTCTGAGTTTGCATGACCCTACGTGTAACTGTATTTCAACTCCATGCTTCTACACTCATTTTACACCCTGCTTGGAATTCTACTTGTTCCCTCCCAGTAGTATGCTGATAAAAGTATAGATTAAAATAAGAAAAGATTTATCCTAAACTGAACCAAATTCACATTTTATATGTTTTTGTAAAATCCCTGTCTACCAACATAATTTTGAATAGTTATAGCCATAAAAGAGATAAAATTTTGTAGTTTCACTTAAAATATTTTAAGTATGATTCTCTGATTTTCCATAGCCTCTATAATTATCACTTTAATAACTGCATAATATTAAATCAGACAGTACTTTTTAAATTTTACTTAGCCATTTCCATGGTTGGTGAACATTTAGGTAGTTTTCAATTCTTTTATTATTCTGTGAATACTGCTACAATGAGAATCCTCACACACAGATTTGGGAATTCCCATTTTTTTCTGCATTTTGTCTTTGTAGATATTAGGTGACAGTAATCTTTCTTTGGTCCCAATGTAATACTATGACTCAAAACTATAAGAAAGTTTTATGGCTGCCTTTTGTTTTGCAGAAACTCTAGAACTTTTTTTTATGCCAAATCTGTCCCTCCTGGGTTCCCTCTGTGCAGTGCCAATGCCATCACATAACAAATGGTGGTTCTTCATTCCCCTAGCCCAACGCCTTATTCCAGGCTCTTCCACCTACCTCTGCCACGGTACCCGGCCAGAGACCTGCATCTTCCACAGCCCTTCAGCTTGGTAACCCAGCTGGGCTATCCACCTGGCTTTGCTTCTAGTACTTACAGTGAAGAGGGAGCAACAACTCACTGGTCAACAGATTATCTAGACTCTGGGTTGCATGTAGCCTGTGAATGATTCTAACATGAGCCTTTGCCTGAGATATCCTACTTTGCTCACTATTTTAAAACTAGGCACAGACATAATGAGAACAATAAGGCCAGTTCAAAACGTTGTCACTTCTATTATAAAAGTATCTTTTCTGAATTCCCCTCATTGCAGTGATGAAGAGCACAGACTCCATTGTCACGTTTGAAGTGGTATTCCCTGGACATGTTTGTGTAGCTTCCTTGTGCCTCAGTTTTCTCATCTCCAGAATGGGGCTAAATATACATAAGTGCTTAGAACAGCATATGGCAGAAAGGAAGCTTTCATAAGGACTTGCTATTATTATTATTATTTCCATCTCAACTCTGGGGAAATTAATATAGCTAGCAAGTCTCCCTGAAAAGGTATAGCACTCACTAAAAAAAAAAATAGCTAAATAAGTAGCACATGCCTATGAGAGGCATCCATTATAGTTAGAACTGGAATGTCCCCCAAAGGCCCATGTGTTAAAGGCTTGGTTTCCAAGGTGGCACCCTTGGGAGGAGGTAAGACTTTTATAAGGTGAGGCCTATTAACAGCTTTAGGTCATTGGACGTGTGCCCTCCAAGGGGACTGAAGGATGCTAGTCTCTTTTTCTTTCCACATGAGGTGGAAATGGGTCTCCTTTGCTATGTACTCCTCACCATGATGTGCTGCCTCCCCACAGTCCCAAAAGCAATGGGTCTGTCTATTCACGGGTTGAAGATTTCAAAACTGATTCAAAGTCAACTTTTTCTCTTATTAAGTTGATTTACCTCAGGTATTTTACAGTAATGGAAAGTAGACCAACAGCTTTGTTCTGAAGCTTTCACACACACATCCTCTTAAATTTCTCAGTATTTCCTGAGGTAGGTATCATAACACCCATTTTAAAGATGAGTAAACTGAGGCACAAGAGTGTTAAGCACCTGCTTGAGATCTCATAGTAAAATCAAGATAGATTTCAAATCTGGGAATGTGTTGGCAAAGATGCACTTTTTTGTTGTGTTTTAATTGTTTTAACTCTATGTTCCCAAACCTTATGGAAGAAAAACAGAAAATCTCTAGAACACAGAGATTCCTCACTTGAAAATTTATCATTTGATTTCCATACACATGCTGGCAGCATATATAGTTCCCAGTTGTACTAACTAGGTAAGAAACCGAAATCTTAACGTGCTCCTCTTCTAACTTTCTCCCATCTGTGTTGTCTTTGGATCAGCAACATTTGCCTGAAAGCTACCATGGCTCCATTAGTTTTTGTCTGGAGCTTCTGAGCAATTCTGTGGCACCATTTTCAGAACGTGAACAGCTGCATCCAGCTGCATCTTCTGTGTCTGTCAAAAGCAGCCTCCTTTTGCTGTGCTGAGGACCAAACCCAGAGCCTCACACATGCTAGGCAAGTGTTCTACCACTGAGATACATCCCCAGCCCAAGCCCTCTTTTATTTGATTTGCTTTAGCAACTGCATCCTGTGTCAGGGCTCCTAAACCAAAATGCAAATTGCCATAAGCATTACCAAGTCATTATGATAAGGTTGAATCTGAAGGTCAGCCAAAGCCATTAGACTAGCCTTAAAATCAGGGTATTTACATCCAAATTGATCAAAGGCTCTGCATTTTTAGTATTGTCAGCAATTTTTGCATTATCAGTGTCCTTGCATTTTTTCAGCATTGTCTGTATATCCAAGTCTAACAGCTAAACCAAGAATCAGGTCAATTACTTCTGGTAGATCTTGAATCTTGAAAGGACAAGCCATCTCCTAGACACTTTTCAAAGAACTTGGGCCAATCACTGCTATGGATGATCCTTAAATTACCTCTGTCCTGTATCTTATAGTGCCTGATTTTCTGGTCTTCAAGTCAACAATAAAGTATCTAAATTGTATTTCATCTCTGCAGTTGAAGCTTGCAGGGTTGCATCAGTTGAGATCCATCAGTGTGCGTGGGAACATGATTCCTGATTCTTGCTCTGGTCTCCTGGCTCTGCACCTGAAGAGGAAAAGTGAGGTAGATGGGGCAGTACAGACACCCAGGACACAGCTTAACCACTAGACTTACAGTCTCTGACAATGCAACAGAAATTTAGTGGTTCATGAAGAAGAGGAGAGTGTCTAACAAATTACCTAATCTCTGGTGATGAGATTCCTCTGTTGCTGCTCCAAGAGAAAAAGTTGAGTTCCAGGGCACCAAAAATTATTCACAGCCTTTCACCTCCCACTTCACTTGGTTCTTTGAACTGCATCCAAATGGAATTCAACACATGATCTTTCTTCCAACGCCAGTGTGAGTTAATGGCTCTTTTAATCTACATCTTATCTCTCAACTGTAGTCTGTGGCTGTTCTTAATTCTTGAAGTATCAGATCCAGGCAAATGACAATGCAGTAATTCCTTCAGAGTTTAAGATTGATAAGAAGAAAAAATGTCCACTGTGAGATAAATGATAGTGTTTTTAATTTTACATTTTAGAATGCAAAAATTTGACTCTAAAAAAGGAAAAAAAATCCCCTTTGTCCTGTGCTCATTTTTACTACCAAGTCATCATTGGTAAAGGCTATGTTATCAGGGTACTTGATTTCTCATACTGATAATGTGAAAAAGTAGAAAATGATTTATGGGTAAAGGACAAAAGGATTGAGATAAGTTTGGAGGGCACAGCTGCCAGGAAATATTTTGTCAAACTTTATTGCTATAATTTACAGTACAAAACCATAGGAATTGTCTTCAAATACAAAATTGCATTTTAATGTGGAATATAAGTACTCAACCTCCAGAGTAATTCAAAGGAAACAATCTCTCCTATGCCCACAAAGAGTCATGCTCTAGGATGATTCTTGAGTTTCCAGTCTGGGCAAAAAGCTCAAATGTGGTCCTTAAATAATATGGCTTAGGGAAGTAAATACAGAATTTAAAGTGAATCAATAGGATTCACTATACAGTAAACTGCTGGAGAAGAGGGACCATGTCTTTAACCTCAAATAACCTAAAATAGTGAGCAATCGCCCATAGCCTTTAAAAAAAATGTCCATTAATCTGAACTAAGGTGCCTGGTAAACATTTGGAAGGAGATGGAGGAAGAGAAGCAGAGGTGTAAAGGGAGACAGTGCTTTGAGTGATAATGGCACAAGTAATAGAGATTTTTAAACTTTTGCTCTTAAACCATTTAGAAAAAGCTAATGAAAGCTATTGATTTCCCCTACCTACACATATGCACAACATATGCATGCAATTTCTAGGTTGTTCATCAGCCCCCTGAAGTCTTACTTGAATACTTTAAGGTTTTGTAGAACCCAGACCACTAGTGAGACAAATTTTAGGTCTCTCTACTTTAGGAGAGAATAAGAAGAAAATAAAGAATAGAGCCTTGGAGAAAACCAACATTTAAGGGTCAGAGGGCAATAGTTTTCCAAAGAGTAAGCACCATAGTTATAAGGGGTACCCAGAACTGGATGTGAGTGGTATCACTAAATGAAACAAAGAAATTCTGTCAAAGAATCAGAGTCATTTCCACTAAAATGATGACTGGAAAACAGCATTTGTATTTGGACATTAGTGAAGGTTTGCTGTTTGTTATCCAGTTTTAGTCTTCTACTTTGTGGGAAAAGAACTCCACATTTTCTCTGAGAACTCATTTCCCTGTTTCACACATTCTCAGTCATATAAAGGGTGTGAGAGTGACCCCTTGCCCTAGTTCCAGAGAACCAAATCTCCCTGCCACAAATGTTAAGTTCACAAATGAGCACATAAACTTAAGATGGTCTAGATGAACCCTAGGACTTAGATTCTGAGACACAGATGTTCCAGATGTGACCAAGGAAGCAGATGGCCTTGGGAGCTGATGACAGTCATCTCAAGACAGACAACCAGAAAGAAACAAGGTCCTTGGTCACCTTGATACACAACTGAGCAAACCTTTCCTAAAGCTAGATCTCACTCTGTATGTTCTAGTTTCATAATCCCATTTAAACCAGATATGCTAATTCTATTAGCAGAAAGCATCCTAAACAGATAACACCTCTTTGCAAAAACCATCCCAGTAAAGTGATGGTGACAGAAATAAGAGAGCTATGGCCTAAGGAACAACTGGGAGATGTAATTCTTTAGCAACCCAAAATACACTCTTTTTTTTCCTGCAGCAGATTTATGTGATCATTTAAAATACAATATAAGTGTCTTAATTTGTTTTAAATTTCTTTCCTCATATGGGCTTTGGGAAATGTTGAAGAACAGTGTATTCTTTTGGGGGGCTTCTTTTCTAGGACATAGGTGATAGAAGAACAGCTTAAGTGGTTCTTCCCCCAATGAATTAACATACCTTACTTGGCCAGTTTTGAATTGTAGCCACCACTTTCTTCCTCTTTCCATAATGTTATGCAATGCAGCCCTGTGACTTAATCTTTCCCTACTCAAAAAATGAATTTAGGCATTCTTCTAGAAGTTCCTGGTCCAAACATCATGATGTCTCTCCTAGACCAATGATAACGCACACTAACATGCTTCCTGTGTCCATTCTTGCCCACTTTCAGTTGGTCTGTATGCAGAACCCAGGATGATATTTCTTTAAAATGTAAAGGAGGTGATATTCAGAATTTTCCAGTTTCTTCCTCCCCTACACTTAGAATTAAATGTTTAATAGGGTTCATTTGAGAATTAAATTAGATTACGTTTTTTAAAAGTCTTAGAACAGGCAAGGCACAGCAGCTCACACTTCTAATCCTAGCTATTCAGAAGGCAGAAATCAAGAGAATCATGGTTCAAGGCCACCCTGGGCAAAAAGTTCATCATTATGAAAGCTGAGTGTAGTGGCTGAGGGCATGCCTGTCATATCAGATATGCTGAAAGCATGAAAAGAAAAAACAAGGTCCAGGCTAGTCCAAACATAAATGCTACCTCCCCTTTTCTAAGCAAAGAAACATTTCTTTTCTCTGTGCCCCTATAAAACCTCATTTATAACTCTTCAATGAAACTAACTGAATGAAAGGGTAAAGTGAATCAATAGGATTCACTATACAGTAAACTGCTGGAGAGGAGGGACCATGTCTTTATCCTCAAATAACCTAAAATAGTGAGCAATGACCCATAGCCTTGAAAAAATGTGCATTAATCTGAGCTAAGGTGCCTGATAGACATCTGGAAGGAGATGGAGGAGGAGAGGCAGAGGTGTAAAGGGAAACAGTGCTTTGGGTGATAATGGCATAAGTAATAGTGACTTTTAAACTTTTTTTTATCACTGGTTTGCATCATTAAGGTCTGTAGAACTTTATATTCCCAATACCATGTCACTATGTGGACAATATATTCTATGAATAACTGAAATTGTGTTCATTGCTGTCTCCTTGCCCACAGGTATATATATTCCAAATTCTAGCAAATTATCTCTTCCTAAAGAACTCACTTTCTACCTTTAAAAAGAATGAGACTTTTTGTCATAATGGATTACTGACCATTATATCTGTCCTTTACTATGGCTTCCAACAATTGGCCAGATGTCAAAGTAATATACTTAACCTATCAGTAATGCTAATAGTATCTGTTCTCTATAGATCAGAGAGCCCCCAAAGAAACCATGAACTGATATGCGTCTCCTGCATTTGAGTTACTGAAAGACTTCTTCACCTATAAAAGTACTCTCAGAGTTACTATGTGATGAAATAGAATAGCAGACAGAACTATATAAATATCAATGTACTATTTTTCTTACATCAATCATACTGAACTTTGAGTATCTACTGCTGTACGGTACAATTTGGTAGGCACTACCCACATGTTCTCTTGAGCACTTGAAATGTGGCTAGTCCAAAATAAAAATGTGCTATGTATATAAAATGTATGTTATATTTCAAATATTTAGTATGTTAAAGGATATGCAAGATAGCTCATCAAAAATTTTATGTGATATTTTTATATTATAGATTAAATGAAGTAATATTTTGAAATTCTTGGTTAAGTAAAATATACTGATATTTTTACCCATTTATTTTTGATGTGACTGCTAGAAAATTTAAAAATGTATATTTGGCTTACATTGTATCTCTATTTCTACTGTTCCAGAAAAAGACTCAACTTATTATATATATAAAAGCATCACGATGAGCCTCAGTGGCACAAATACCTTACAAAGGGGCATTCTGGAGGACTTTTCCAACTCTTCTACAAAAGAGCTTGAAAATTCGTGCTATTCCACACTGCTGGGTACCAATGTTATGTTTTTGGTGGTGCTGGAGTTTGAACTCAGGTTCATGCTTGCTGGGTAGGCACTGCATCCACTTAAACCACTCCACCAGCCTAGTAAAAAACAGAGGTAGAGATGATACCACAAAAGTCAGCCCAAATGTCGAGCTCAATGACTCACTAAGCAAATGTCTTCACTCCCTTTCTTGGTTTCTCAAAATCCCTACATTGTTTATGTTCTTGAAGGTTTAAAATTATTCCTAATTTAGAGAAAAAAATTATCTTGTGTTGCTCTAACATGCATGAATAATATTGCAAGTACTGATATGACTGTAACAAAAGTAAAGCAAAGTTTCTCTTTTAACTCTGCTAAATGTTACCCCACTTAAGTGTGTTTTCTAGTGGCTGCTCGGAAATTTCTCCACGAGCAATCTGCCCTTCATATTCATAGCATCTCTTCCCAGGGCACTGACCAGTTTTTTAACCAAAGCTGAAAAGGAAATCTAGTTAGTCACTTCTCCCTTTTTCTGTTGAACACAGAAGCAAAAATAAACTTGTTGCAGAAGCAATGGAACAATGATCCAAGAGGGGAAAAAACAGTGACTCTGTAGTTTGAGCAGCAGAAGGTAAACATAAGATCATCTGATGAAAGGTAGGGCCTCACCAGCTGCCACAGCAATACCAATTAAGAGGAATTATCATTTTTTAATTAAAATGTAAGCAGAGAAACATAACTGCAGAGGATTGATGGCATCTCAATGACCAAAGAATTTGTGCTTCAATCATCACTCTCATCATACCTGAGCCATTGGGGGAGGAAGAGTCAGGGTTGTGGGAGACGATCATGTGTTCTCAGTGTGTTTTGGGTTTGTTTCAGTGTGTGTTCAAGTGAGTCCTTTACAACTGGGCCATTTCTTTCATTAATTCATTTACTCAACAAATATGTCACAACATCCACAGTGTACCTGAGCAGTGCTCTAAGAATGGAATTCAGCAGTAAACAAAGTCCTCTTTCCCAAGGACTTTACAATCTAATAGACATTCTAGAAATCCCATGAAAAGAATTATGTACCTATGTGTATAATCTAAATTTCTCTTAATATCACTGCTCCAGTAGCCCGTAATTTCCCATCTTTTAAAGGCTACATACTACATTCGAATTCTATGAATTAACATATCTTACCCAGAATCCATTTTTAGAATTCACAGGGAGGTGAGGGAATGAGGTAGATTCAATTCTGGATTCCCCTTTCTAATTGGCAAAGCCTTTGGAGTTCCATAAATAACTCCTTTTACTGAAAGGACCCCTTTGTCTTTCTTAAAGGCTGATAAGAAAAAGTAACCTTTGTTATAGTGAGGGAGACAGTAATGACCTTGTTCCATATCTTCCCCTTCCCACACTGCACTTCTATTCACTGTGTTCTTTCTGATGTATGCCTCTCTAGAGTAAGAACAAAAGTGAGCAGAGGGCTAGAAGATGCAGAACAGTGAAGATGTCACAGTGCAGAGAGGACATACTATATGATAAAAAAGTCCCTTTCAGGAAGGCAAATCCTGATCCTATCACAAACTAACTGGGTGACATTGTGCAAGTCACTGAAGGTCCTTGGGCTTGATTTTGTTTTTCTTCTGTAAAGTGAAGGTATCATAGTAGAGATTCTCCAAGACTCCTCTCAGTCTTAGTAGGTCTTTAAATAATTTATGCAGCACAAGAATAAGTAAACACAAAGAAATTAAAAACTAGACTAATAGACCAAGAAGGACTTTGTGGGTCATATTTGATACTGATCAATAGCAAAGAAAGATCCCAGTGTGCCCCACAAAAAAGTTACTTGAGAAAAGTCACCCAGCAGGTAAAGAAACAATTTTTCCTGTAGTGTCTCTTGGCCTGATTTTTGAGAAAGGTCAACCCATTAGACTTGGCAATTTCTCAACGGACTTTTTCATATCTACATAGATTCCTCTACAGCGTTAGCCAGTTCTTGTGTTGAAAGTAACAGAATCACTCAGCTTATTTCCTATCAATATAAAAGTTGCATTTGGGATTTTCTAAAAATAGTTGTTTGCCCTGAAACCGCAGACCTAAGCTAACATTGCCATTCTTAAACATAAAATGCACATAGACTGAGGGACATTTGCTCTGGAAATTTTTAGGGTGTGACCTAGAGACTGTGTAAAAAAAAAAAAATGGCAGGAAAATATCTTCTACATTTTTCCTTTTCCTCCACCCCCAAATTGGAAAATATTCACATGGAGAATCCTTGGAAACCAAAAAACAGTTTTTTTTTTTTTAAAAGCCTAATTTTTCCAGTTTTCGCATTTCTAATAATGGTGGCCCTTGCAGGTTCCACTAATGTTTTCCAAACACTCCACAGACCACAGAAATGATAAAAATAGAACTAGGTCTAAATAACTTATGAAAGTAGCACTCTGGGCCCCTGTGGAGGCCATCTGGAAGATGATCCTTTCCTAATGAACCCGTGACTTCAGAAAGTCACAGATTCACCCATTTTGATCCAAACATTTTAGAAGAGATTGTATGACTCTTTTTTCCTTGGGGAAGGAGGAGCAGCAGAATCAGAAGGGATGTAGTGGTAAAGGAGAAAAGCAAAGAAGATCATGTGTCTAAGTTCCAAAGACTAAGTAAAGCACAGTCAGGAACAAGGACAATTTTGAGGGGTAAATTCCTCTGCCACTGAAAACATCCAATTCAGTGCCTCCTTCTCCCAGAATCCTCAGTAAATACTCACCATTTAACATGTAGTAAATACTCACCATTAAACACGTAACATGTCCTGTATTTCCTTAAGCATCTACTGTGTTTATTAAGCACATTCACGATGGAATTTATCCAGCATTTGCTTGCTGGCCAACACTGTGTATCATTTCTAGCCTCCAGATGATCAGAGAAAAAAACCCAGGAAAAAACCCAGGAGTCAAAAAAGTCTGGGACACTTGGTATGTCATAGCCTTGGTGAGTGGAGTTAAGATTAAGGGGAGGGGAGGTGAAGCCAGGGACAGGAGGTTTGCTATCGTGGATTTAAATGAATACTTCAGAACTAAAAAAGAACATTTGAAAGATCTTAACCTCTAAATCACTGAGTTAACCATTTCTTATTTCCTCAGCCATTTTGGTTCAACATGAATAATCCCGTATTAGATAAATACAAAATGTTTAATTCCTCTGAGGAATTAAAAACTGAGTACTCAGTTTCCTTAAACAAATGTGTTTAGCATCAATGGTGTTAAATGTTTCTGAAAATTAGATATTTCAGTTGACTGTAAATATCCCATGATGGGAATGTCTGTGGGAATTCTCAGGAGGTTTTAGAATGACATCCAGGCTCCCAGGAGCTGAGCATACAGAGGCCACATTGCACTTTAATTGTTAGATGAAATTCATGGCAACATGCTGGGGGGTTCTTTGGTTTTGTTTTTTATACTCAGGGCCTAGTGCTTGTAGGCAAGCACTATACCACTTGAGCCACACCCTCCACTCAGTCCTTTAGCTTTTTGAGGTTTTGTACTAAATTTGCCTGGCTGGCCTCTGTCTGTGATTCTCTTACCTCTGCCTCCTGAATAGCTGGGATTACAATGTGAGCCACCACACCCAGTTGGCAACATGCTTTTAAAAATCTAAAAATTCTAAAACCATAACAAAGGTCAGCAGTGGATAAAGGATCCAAGTGACATGTATACAACCACACAAACACATTTTTATTCCCACTCTACAGAAAAGCAATACAGAGAGCCACTAGCTGCATCTTACACTCAAGTCCGTAAATGCTAGCTACTTAAAATCTGAAGAAAACCATGGATCCTCAGGAAACAAAGCTTTATACACACCATTTTATATTTTAAATTTTTTTAAAAATTAAATTATTTTCAGAATTTAAAAATTAGATTTTTTTTGAAGTGTTTGAGTACATCATAAATTAGGCATTAGTAGAATTTAGAACTCTTCACATTGGGACTAACATGACTCCAGGGTTGTGCAAAAATGTCAAAACAGAAAAATCCGTGTAGAATTTTCTCCTAATGCTTGCTTTGTCTTCTTTTTATGACTCTTAATATCCTTCTACCACTGAAGCATTCCTTCTCTTTCCAATGCTCACAAGCTCACTTTTCCTGCTGATGTTGCTTTTTTTAAATCAAATCTTTCTTAACCTAGGTCCTCACCACTCCAGGAACCTCTGTTCTACTTTGTAGAATGACAGTGGAGTATCTATTACCTTTTATCCCAAACTTGCCTAAGGATGAAAATCATCTCGTTAGCTTATTAAAAATATAGATTTCTGGACCTCAACTCAGATCTTCTAAATCAGAATGTCTAGGAGCTAGGTGTAGTAATCTGTGATTTAAGTCCACCATGCCCATGTGAACCAAGTTTAGGATTCCTGAATCAGTGGTTACCCTGGACCTGTCGCATCAGAACCCTTGTGGACAATGCTCCTAAGAGCTTCCTGGGTAAATGTAATGTACAACAACAGATGTGAACTGTAGGTTCGTGTTTTTCAATATTTGGTCAACAAAACCTTTGCTTCAGAATCACCTGGAATGTTCTGCAAAAATGTAGACTTGTAGACCCCATTTCAGATCTAGGTAATAATAATCTTTGGGAGTAGAACCTGGGAATGTGTATTTAATACAATCCCTAAAACTTATACTGACCTGACAAGGTAGACTAACCAAAGAAAAGCATGTAGATTTTATTAACATTTTACATGAACATGGAGGCCTTTATGAGGAAACAAAGACCCAAAGGAGTGAGCAGACCAGAAGTCTCACATACCTGTTAGGAAAAGAAAGAATAAATTGGCAAAGAAATGACAAAGCATCTTGGGTGAGAGGCATTAAATTATAGGGAAGTGATTAAGAGACATTTTGAAGAAAACTAAGAGAAGAAAAACATTATTTTAGTGAGTTTGCACAGACCCATTTCAGTGTTGATTCCTAGTCCCTGGTACTGAGTGTGTTCTTCTGCTCCTAGTACAAGGAGATCACATTTCTCATGGGAAACTTTACAGCCTGTTTTAGGTAGAAAACAGGAGGTAACAAAGCCATTCATGTATCTGCTGTTTCTCAAGTCCCTCCAACTTAAAATAATCAATATACCAAGCAATACATTCTGGGGTTGCCTGTCTTGAACCCCTCTGATAATTATAGTAAAAATTAGAATTATGAAGAGCTGAGACTTGCTTACCCAACTTCTGCACTTGCCATTCTGCCTTAAGAGATGTGGGGAGGTCCAGACAAGCCCTGCATTCCCTTCTGGGTGATTTTGATGTGTAGTCTCATTTGGATATAATTATCCTGAATTGTAATAGATGACAAAGCTTTCAGGACAAGTGAGTTTGAGAAATAGTCAATCCTGTGTGCTCTTTGATTTTCACAGCATACATTACTAGGACAGGGCACATTCTAGGGAATCCTACTTTAATGAAGTTCTAAAACCTTGATGTTTTTCTACATGGTTTTTGTTTTATAAAGTCCTAATTCATTTTCTCAGTGAACCTTCAAATCACAGTTAGGAACACCAAGGTTTAGAAATATGAAGCTATTACCTAAGACCTCTGATAGTAAGGGACAAAATGATCTGGAACTTTGTATGTCAGAAGACCCTGTGGTCTTGTCGCCCCACAGCTGTGATGTAAGTAATACAGGAAGAATCATACAGCAATACAATGATGAACACCATTATCCCTACATGTCTTTTGTAGCTGTTATGTTTTTTCTTTTGAAATATTTCCTTTGAATTGATTTTCTACTACTATGAAGAGGAAGGGAGGGAGAAGAACACCCAGAACAGGTGTTTGTCATAATGGCAGCCTCCTACGACCAGATGACCCATATTATCTCCCATCTGTCACAAACCTAATTCATAGAGAACAAAAACATAACAGATTTTAGGGGAAAAAAATCTCTATATGCAATATTTGTCTCTGTTGTATTATTTCATTGATACTTTAATTGCATTCTTATATCTCCATAATCTAGATATCTTACAAATGTTGTTAATTTCAAAACAATGTCAACAGATGCCAAATAGATAAGAACAACTGTGCATATAATTTTTCAACTAAATGATAAAGCCTAGTAAAATGACTATCTTAATAGGCTTCACCTCCTGGGCACCTCTATAATAGTCATTCAGGCTAGGTATAATTATTAAATCCATTCGAAGTGGTTGGAAAATAACTCAAACAGTTACTTTTATAAACTTTGTTTTTGGCATTACTGAGATTTGAACTCAGGGCTTTGCACTCAACCACTTGAACTATGTCCCCAGACTTCAGTTACTTTTAAAGTAACTAGTTAGTAGGTCTAGTTACCCTCTAGCCAATCAAATGACTTCAATCAATTATTTTTCAAAACACATAATAAATATAGTCTTTTCCAGTTTCAAAAAAATTTCCACATGTATACTATCTCACAACAATCCTGGGAAAACTCAGTAAGACAAAAACATATGGTTCTAGAAATAAGTGACCCATCAATGTATAATCCAAGTCCATTTTCTGTGTCTCAACATTTTTCATCTCTGTAGAGACACATGGCAATTTATTATTTCAGTGCAGATTATTTCTGCAACCTAGTAAAGAAGAGAAAGTTTTTCATTTAAAAATATTGTCTAACGTTTATTATTATGTCTTTCATAATATTTTGCTTCCTGATAATGTGTTTTGGGGATGTATCTTGATATTAATGCATTTAAAGGACATCAAGGCTATTTTGTTTTATGTTTTATTTGGGGGGTTAAATGACTTAATGTCAAAGTAATCTCCTCTGTTATTACATACTGTTTTCATCAGATATAATGTCCTAAACATGTTTATGCCAAGGTATGCTCCCGAAAGTTGTTGAAAATGTTTTGATAAATTGGATCATATTACAAAGTACTTGAAAAATGTGTGGTATGAAAAGGAGACTGGAGATAATTCATTTTATAAAGTAATATGTTTATTTTTTGCCAGGAGTTGTGCAACCCTGGCCCAGAAACACTGACAGCAAAGTAGAGATTACCAAGGGTGCTGTGGGAAACATGCACGATATTAAGTTAGCAGGAAGAGAAAAAGGCCACCCAATCAATGCTCATTCATTATGAAGCCCAGAGAATGGACTCACACCAGAGAACACATTAGAAAAAGAAAGAGATCCTCAGTAAGATGAGAGACTCACTCTCCCTTTGTTTACCAAGTGTTTATTGAGAACCTACTGTGTGTTGGACAGAAGGGAAATTACCATCTGTGGAAAAAGAGCTGTAAGCAAGAGAAACACAGGTCTCACCTCCATGGACACCATTGCTTTATCCAGTGTTTCTCAGACCTGGGGAATGAAAATGTCTACCTTTCATGGACAAAAAAAATCCAAATTATTTCAGATACCTAGTATTCATTTAAATAAATTGTATTTCATGATACATAAAAACATATAAGCCTAAAAATAGATATGAATATATTATGCCTCCAGCTCTTACGTAGTTGTAAACAGATATCAAAAGTCTAGAATAAATATGAATATATTATGCCTCCAGCTCTTATGTAGTTGTAAACAGATATCAAAAGTCTAGAATAAATACATAGCTTTTGCCATCATTTATACCATCTATCAACATACTAGATGTTTTGCAGCTTAGGTATAGTAGGACTTAAAGCAAATCACTTCCCCTCCCCAAGCCTCAATTTTGTTTTGCTTTGTTTTTTCATTTCTGGAATTGGGATAATAACCCCTATCCCACTGGAATACTGTGAAGATTGTCATAATGTATGCAAAGTGCTTAGCACAATGACTGGTACCAGTGTAAACTCTCAATAAGATGTTAATTGCTATAAATGGCAAAAAATAAAGACAAAGCTTCCACACTAATAAAATTCAAGTTAGCATCATTAATTGAGTAGAGTAGAAGATGCTTTGTTGAAACCAACAGTGACTCACAATGTAGTCCAGTTCCATAACCAAAGGTTCCATCTCCTGCACATATTTTTAGATAAGCACTTATAAATCTCCACTCATGTCACACTGGGACATTATTTGATCTTCATTTGGCACAAATATGCTATGTATTTTTTGGGTTCACCTCTGTCCTACTCTCCTGAACCCATGCCAATTAATGAATCACACCTTGGTGCCAACATAATTGAGAATATATTTTTTTAGATTATCATCATAATAAAAATATGGATTTTTACTACTTTTATTGATGATTGATAGGTCACACACACACACGCACACACACCCCCATACACACATGCAAACCTGTATCACTTTTGCAAGGAGAGGTAAAATGAGGACTTTGAAGGGGGTTGCTGTTGTTTGTTTATTTGTTTTTGAGACACAGTCTTACTATGTAGCCCAGTCTAGCCTCAAACTTACAATACTCCTACCTCACCTCCCAAGTGTTGGGAATATAGTCATGCACCTCCACTCCCAACTAGCAATGAGGAATTTGACTAAACAACACTGCTTTTCAGGACATAAACAGTAAATAAGTTATTAGAGGTGTAAATAGCTTTACTCAAAAGGACAGTGTTAAGAGGGATTAGCAGAGAGAACACTAGGCCATACCCCTAGGGAATGGATACTTCTTTGAAAAAGTAATATTTAAACTGAGACTTGAAGATAGAATTGGTCTTAACCCAGTGTGGAGGAAGATGAAGGCTCAATTTCAACCTGTCATCACTAAGATATCTGTGCACCACTCCTGCCAGACACTGACCTGGTGACAGCGGCTGTCAAATACTTTGCATTTCATTATCCACTGGCCTAGAGAATTCTCCTCTATGAAATAGGGGTTATACTATCAGCATGATCACAGTCTCAGAAGCATTCAAAGAGTTATAGTATGGTGGTTTTTGGCACAATGCCTGATATGAAGTAAGTACCCTTTTTGGAGTTGCAATAATGGTAGTGACGATTAGGATGATTCCTAGTAATCTAATCAGAACTACATATCAACAAGACTGATGATAAATTTGTGAAGTATAAATGCATTTTTTTAATACATCTCTAGGGCCAATTTCCTATCCAACCATGGATGAGAAGAGAAACTAGTCTCTACTATTTCATTATCATACACATCCCAGAAAAATTTTATACAAAATGCTTTTGACATCTCAGAGGACAAATAACTGTTAGGACTAACAATATAACTTATGTGGTGACATATTTCTTGCTTTATATAATATAATTCCCCTCTGTGTTGTCTACCTCAAGGAGACACTAAAGAAACATGGTATACCAGCACCTCTACCTGCAAGCATTTATGCCTTTTAGCAAAACAAAGGGTTCCATCTCCTGCACATTTTTTAGATAAGCACTTATAAATCTCCACTCATGTCACACTGGGATATTATTTGATCTTCATTTGGCACAAATACACTATGTCTTAACCCTTGAACAAGTCCCTTCACTAGATCATCAAGAGACAGAGTTTAAGTCCACAAACACTGATGGCTCTATCTTGGAAAACTTACCTCCTACATATAATCATGTAGCCCTTTATCAGGTTGGTTCATAAAAGATGCTTCAAGGACACTACACCCAAGTTCTTTCCTACACTCAATAATCTTGGGTTCAGAGTGAAAGCAAGAGTAGCAACATAGTTCTGATGTCACTAACCACAGAAATCAGGTTTTCTATTAGTTTCTTAATAGACTGAAAATTGACAGCCAATCCAACCATGAAAATAAACTCTGATTCATAATTTCAATACTAAAATAAAAGAAGCATATAGTTATAGCTAGATGAGATCTTAGATATAGGAAAATTCCAATAACTACAAAGACAGGATTCTGTTTAGAATTTGAATACATAGGCCAGGTGTCTCACAAGCTTTCCTTTGTGGAACACAGCACACCTTTCTGGAGGAGGTGGATATCAATTGTTGGAAAATACAAGCTCTCAATTGTACCAACCCTTTTGTTTTGCCATTGAAATTTTGGTATAAAATAACTTACTAAATTTCCCTCAAGTAGGAAGTTTCTAAACTAGGTCTTCATTGCAGGCTTCAGATTCTCAGTCCAATGGTCTTTGTGGCACTTATTGCTTCCTCCTTTCTCACAGGTTTGACTGTAGATAATATTTTGAAAATCCTCCACCATTTGTATCAATTTAATGCCAGTAATCTTTCCAAAGTTTACTTTCTAAACCTGATCTGTCTATCAATATGCTCATATAACCAATTACATTCTTTCCCTCTTTTACTCTTGCTTCTACTTGGTTGAAACATAATCTCCCAAGCTTATAACTAGTTCCTTCTCTTGGAATTTGATGTTTCCCATTAGATAGATGGAGACCTGAGGACCCATAAAGTTCAATACGTCCCTGAATGATTCTGGTTAAATTCTTGGCCTTGTACCCAATGCCTGTATCCCAAGATGAACTCTGTTAATTCCCACCATGGTTTATGCCATGTCTATTATCTCCTGACCTTGTCTCTCTCCTGACTCCTGCTACTTCCTTGGCAACATGTTCTCTCCAGAAGGGACATGGCAGTCAAATGAGTCCAAGAGCAACTGGCACCTGACCCAGGCTATTGGCAAATGCATTTTCTACTGGCTGATCAAACTGGTGAGCAACAGAATCATCTTGGGAGGAAAGTGAGGTGGCATTCACAAATGTGAATATGAGTAATGTGAGCTTGTCAGGCCTTATGTTTCTAAAAAACAGATTTTTGTGACAGAATTAGATAAAATTTTATTTCGAACTTGCATAACTCAGCAATATGCTATGCAAATCTTCATGCTTTTAATTTCCTGCTAAATTTCATGGTCTAAAAAAATCAACAGATGCTGAAGAAAATTATATTTATGTAAAAAAGCTTCTAATTCAATATGAAAATAATGAAAGAATGAAGGCTTTCTCATGCAACTCAAAAAATCTGGACAGAATTTTGAAGTCCAAGAGCTTCCCCTAGGAGGTACTGGCATGTCACATTGACCAGATGAAACTGATATAACCCTATACATACATACACACACACACACACACACACACACACACACACACAGACAGACAGAGAGAGAGAGAGAGAGAGAGAGAGAGAGCGCTAAATACCAATCATTATCTTTGTAATTGTTTTGGTTTCACCATTTTTACAATGATTTAAGTATGAGGAAATTTTGCTGCCAGAGCCCCAACTTTGATTTTTACCCACTCAACGCAATTACAGTTAGAGAAAAAATATTTTGAAATCACAGATATTCTCCAGCCAGACATCTTGCAAATACTTGCATTTAAGCTGAAAGCAAACTTGGAGTTCATGTTAATGTATCTATGAGTTTTGATAGGTGACAAACCACCCCAGAATTTAGTGACATAGAAGAACCAAAATCATTATTTTGTCACTCATGATTTTGTCACTCATGGGTTAACTGGATTTACTTAGGCAATCTTCAGCTACATGTCCTGTCATCTGGAGCTATACTCTTCCGGAGGTCAGACTGGACTAGAATCCAAAATGACACAAGCTCTTGTTGGAGGTTTAGCTGGAACTGGGTTCTCCTCCATGTGGCCTCTCCATGTTATTTGTGCTTCTCACAGGGTTCCAAGAGGTATCATTATGTAGCATCACCTCTTCCACATTCCCTTGCCCAACCTTTTCACAGGATCAACTCAAGAAAAGAAGAGAGAAAGATTCCACTTCTTCATGATCCTTCATACTATCCCAAATCCATCATCTTTATAGAAGAAAATCAAAACCAAAGGTTTTATTATTAGGGCAGTAATTTCATTGTTGTTTATAAAGTATCTTCCCTCAGTTGATTCAACCCTGACTGATATGAACCAGAGAAACTGACTCACTCCTATTGGATTTTCTCTGAGGCAGGAACAGAATGAGAATTTCTCAAATTACCCAGGTTGAGATCTGATTTCAAGGAGGCTTATTACCCCATGGGGTTATTTAATAGATCGGGGACCATGTAGGCTTGAAAATTCCTGTGGTTTATAACTCTGTTTGGGATTTACCTTGAACTCTATAAATGTGAAAACAGCCCAAATAATTTTCCAAGAGAAACTGCCAAATGAAAACACAGTGGACCACTTAGGTATAATTATTAGGAGAAGTGAGAACTGCACAGATTTTTGTCTACCAAAGTGTTAAATTTAAAGTTATTTTAAAAATCACTGCTCATTTACTTTGTAATTCAACTCTATTAAAAATACAGGGGGGTACTGGAAGTGTAACTCAGTGTTAGAGCATGTTCTTGGCATGCACAAAGCCCTGGGTTCAATCTGCAGCATTGCCCTCCATTGCCAGAAAAGCCTCCAATAAATTTTTGGACAGGCAAGGTTGTTCATGCCTATACTTGGGAGACAGAGATGGGGAGGATCACAGTTCGAAGAAAGCCCAGGCAAAAAAACAATAGTGAGACCCCCATCTCAACCAATAAGCTGGGTATAGTCCAGTGAGCCTATCATCTCAGCTATATAGGAGGCATAAATAGGAAGACTGAGGTCCAGGCTGGCCTGGGCACAAAAACACAAGACGCTATTTCATAAAATAGCAAGGGCATAAAGGGCTGGAGGTATGGCTCAAGTGCTACAGCACCAGCAGAGGAAGCATGAGACCCTGAGTTCACACCCTAGTACCACCAAAAATAAATAAAAGAAATGAGAGTAGTATGAGTACTTGCCTAACATGCATAAGGCCCTGTGTTCTATACCCAGCACTACAAAAAATGTGTGTGTGTGTGTGTGTGTGTGTGTGTGTGTATGATAAGCGAGAACAAGATGATGGACTCATTTTCCATGAGAAAAGTTAAACTTTGCTTTTACTGTCTAGCTAAATCATATTAAAAACTTATACCATGATTCACCAATGTTCTTCCAAGATCAGACACAGATCAAAGCTATCCCACTCTTGACAGAAAGAGCACCTAAAACTACAAAGCCTTCTCTTAACACCAGTTAAGTTCCTCCCACTTCTCTTTATGCCAACCTCCTTCCCCATTAAATGTCGGGAAATAAACTAACTTTTTTCATTGAACCCTTTCTAGTCACTAAACTAGAAGGTTTGCTTTGGTTTTGGTTTTGTTCTGTTTTTTTTCCTTTCTTTCTTTTTCTTTTTTTCTTTCCCTCCCTCCCTTCCTCCCTTCCTTCCTTCCTTCCTTCCTTCCTTCCTTCCTTCCTTCCTTCCTTCCTTCCTTCCTTCCTTCCTTTCTTGTTAAGCCACTATTTTCTTATTCAATCATTACCATATGGGGTTTTGTACACTGGAGGCATTTTTTCAAGTTCTCATTTGATTTCACAAGATATGAGGCTAGTGATCGATTGTGGCATTAGCAAAGTTTTCCTCTTTGAAAAATCTCACATATTTTTGAGGACAGCCTTCCTTGGTTCTCAAGTACAGAAGCTGGGTATCCTTGCCAGATACAAAAATATATTATTTTTTGGCTCATATCAGCTCAGTATATGATATTAAATTTGTAAAATGTGGTAATGAAATTCCAAAGAAATAGAAGACATTTTCATAATTTTACTTTAACCTATGTAAGACATTTTGTCACTGAATATCCATACAAAATGCCATTTGACCATGATTTGCAGATATTGCTTATTGCAAGCATTTTACAAGCTAATTTTGGATGAATCTACTACTTTAGCAAATTTTCAGTTCTCAAAAATAGGAAATACATCCAGAATGGAATGGCAATTTTCCCTCAGGGCATGAATGATCAGTCTCATTTTGTTGAAATATTTCAATATACTGACTTTAATCAGGATGGTTTTCATTATCCCCTTTGTTTGGCCCCCATTTCCAGTTCTGCCTTCACCGTTAACTTCCAAATTGTCTTTGACTGAAGATTAATATCTACACTTTCTTTTTTACAATGGTTGTTAATTTAGTCTACCCCTGAGTTGCAAAAAAGTTGAGAAATACCTTTGGGTTAAAATAAATCATGACTAAAAATCAAAAGGCATTTTAATGATAGTGCAACTTATCTGACCTTCGTAAAATGAGATCACTCTGGAGAAATATAGTCATCAAAAAGTCAGAATGAAAAGTGTTCAGAAAATAACCAATTTCAGGGATATTAAGCAAGTCAGCATATGAGGTGCTGGGCTCAGTGGCCCAGGCTATAATTCCAGCTCTTAGAAGGAGGTGGCGGAGATCTGAGAATTCAAGACCAACCTGGGCTGCATAAGCAGAACCAATCTAAATAAAGGAACAAATGAACAAATAAATAGAAACAGCACATGAGGAGAGGAAAGTAAAGGATGAAAGAAATATCCACTACAGAAAAATGTATGAGATGTTACCCTGAAAACAAGAAATTTAAATTAAATCTTACCTTGTGTGAATCATCAAAGTTATTTGCTTATTTAATCCAGGCTTTCTTCAAAAACAGTACGTTGTCTTGCTCACTTTTACGTCTAATAGTATTCTGCCCTCTGAATTTAAATGTATGTTTCTAAGTAATTTTTAAGTAACATAGATCTTATTTGGTTGATTTATTATATATCATTCCCAGAATATTGCCGAGTATCCATAGATTTTTTTAAATTTTTTTATTTTATCATTTTTACATTTACTTACATGTGTATACATTGTTTGTGCCACCCCCACACCCCCTCCCCACTTCCAGGCAGAACCTGTTCCGTCCTCTTGTTGTCCAACTTTCTTGAAGAGAAAACATGAGATAATAAGAAAGACGTAGCCTTTTTGCTAGTTTGAGATAAAGATAGCTCTACAGAGAGATTCCTGGTTGCTTCCATGCACTTGTATGTTGCAACCCACATTGGTTCATCTCTACCAGACCTCTTCACTACTTCCTGGTTCCCTTCCCATAGAGGTCTCTGCCAGATAAAAATTACTTTATTCACTCCTCTACAGTGAGCACATCAACCACATTCAAGTTTTAGGTTTCCTTCCCTTTCCCTATTTCTCCTAAGCATGGTCTCCCTTTAGTGTCTGACTCATGTCCAATAATATTACTGTATTTGTTTTAGGTCTATAATCTACATATGAGGGAAAACATGCTATTTTTGGCCTTCTGAGCCTGGCTAACTTGGCTTAAGATGATGTTCTCCAGTTCCATCCATTTACCTCAAATGACAAAATTTCATTCTTCTTTGTGGCTAAATAAAACTCCACTGTGTATAAATACCACATTTTCTTAATCCATTCATCAGTCATGGTGCATTTTCCATAGCTTGGCTATTGTGAATAGCGCTGCAATAAACATGGGTGTGCAGCTGCCTCTGTAATAACCAGAGTCGCATTCCTTTGGGTATAACCCTAAGAGTGGTATTGCTGGATCATATGGCAGATCTATGTTTAGCTTTTTAAGGAGCCTCCATATTGTTTTCCAAAGTGGTTGTACTAGCTTGCATTCCCACCAGCAGTGTATGAGGGTTCCTTTTTCCCTGCATCCTTGCCAACATTTGTTGTTGATGGTGTTCTTGATGATAACTATTCTGGTAGGAGTAAGGTAGAATCTTAGTGTGGCTGTGATTTGCAATTCCTTTATGGCCAGAAATGGTGAGCATTTTTTCATGTGTTTTTTGGCCAATTGGAAAAGTTCTGTTTAGTTCAGTTGCCCACTTCTTTATTGGTTCATTGATTTTTGGGAAGTTAGTTTTTTGAGCTCCCTGTATAGTCAGGTTATCAGTCCTTTGATGTATAGCTACAAATATTTTCTCCCACCCTGTGGATGGTCTCTTCAATTTAGGGACCATTTCTTTTGTTGTGTGGAGCTTTTTAATTTCATGCAGTCCCATTTGTCCATCCTCTTGAGTTCTACTGAGGTAGTCCTTGCCTACTTCCCATTGCTTGCAGAGTATTCCCTGCTCTTTCCTACACTAACTGCAAGGTTTCCAGTCTGATATTAAGATCTTTAATCCACTTTGAGTTGATATTAGTACAGGGTGACATGGATCTAGTTTCAGTTTTCTGCAGGCAGATAACCACTTTTCCCAGCAGCATTTGTTGAAGAGGCTATCTTTTCTTCATTGTGTGTTTTTGGCACCTTTGTCAAAAATTAGGTGGGTGTAACATGCATGGATTCATATCTATGTCCTCTATTCTGTTCCACTGGTCTTCATATCTGTTTTTGTGCCAGTACTATGCTGTTTATATTGCTATGGTTCTGTAGTATAGTTTAGAGTCAGGTATTATGATACCTCCAGCATTGCTCTTTTTGCTCCAGTATTGCTTTGGCTATTCGTGGTCTTTTGTGTGTCCAAATGAACTTTAGGGTAGATTTTTCAATCTCTGTGATGAATGTCATTGGATTTTGATGGGAATTTCATTGAACATGTAGATTGCTTTTGATAGTATAGCCATTTTTATTATGGATTCTGCCAATCCATGAGCATGGGAGATCTTTCCACCTTCAGTAGTCTTCTTGGATCTCTTTCTTCAGTACTTTGTAGTTATCCTTGTAGAGGTCATTTACATCCTTTGTTGTTTATTCCTAGATATTTGATTTTTTTTAAAGCTATTGTAAATGGACTTGTTTTCCTATATTTTTTCTCAATTTGTTCATTGTTGATGTGTAGAAAGGCTACTGATTTTTCCAAGTTGATTTTGTATCCTGCTACATTGCTGAAACTATTTATGGTGTCTAGGAGTTTTGTGGTGGAGTTTTTTTGGGTCTTTGCAGTATAGGATTATGTCGTTTGCAAACAGGGATACTTTGACTATTTCTTTACCTATTTGTATTCCTTTTTTTTTCTTTTTCTTGCCTTATTGCTCTGGCTAGGAGTTCCAGGACTATGTTGAATAGGAGTGGGGAGAGTGGGCATCCTTGTCTCATTCCTGACTTTAGGGGATATGGTTTCAGTTTTTCCCCATGAAGTATGATGTTGGCTACAGGTTTGTTATATATAGCCTTTATAATGTTGAAGTACATTACTTCTATTCCTAGTTTTCTTAGAGCTTTTATCATGAAGTGGTGTTGAATCTTATCAAAGGCTTTTTCTTCATCTATTGAGATGATCAAGTGGTTTTTGTCTTTACCTCTATTAATATGCTGTATTACATTTATTGATTTGCATATGTTGAACTATTCCTGCATCCCTGGGATGAAGCGGGCTTGGTCATGGTGAATGATCTTTCTGATATATTGTTGGATTCAGTTTGCCATTATTTTATTGAGGATTTTTATATCAATGTTCGTTATGGAGTGTGGCCTGTGCTTCTCCTTTTTGGATGTGTCCTTGTCCAGTTTTGGGGATGAGTATAATACTGGCAAGTGTAACTCATAGAATAATGGATGAGTGTAACTCATAGAATGAGTTAGGTAATGTTCCTTCCCTTTTCATTTGTGAAAATGTTTAAGGAGTGTTGGTATTCGTTTCTTTAAAGGTCTGATAGAATTCAGCAGAGAATCTGTTAGGTCCTTGCCTTTTCTTTTTGGGGAGACTCTTTATTGCTGCTTCAATTTCTCCATAGGTTTTTAATATATTTCAAGTATACAGATCATTTCTAAGGGAAAAAAAAATGTGCCTTTGTGGGTGTGTGCATCCCGATGGATATTTTGATTGAAGGCTCTGTTTCCTGTAAAAGGGTATTAGGTTTTATTTCAGTATCTTTACTATCCCAGCAAGAGTTACTTATTTACCGAGTGTTTCTATCATGTGCCTACACTCAGTACTGAATGAAACCATCAAATTTAGTGACTAATTCTCAATTCAAAATTGTCCTGCCTCCTAGAATTTGTCTCTCATATCATGCTCTGACATTGACGCATGCATGAACACCTGATTGCTGATGATCAGGATCAGTAAAATTTCCTATTTCCTTTTAGAAATGGTAAATTTTGATCCCAGTCAGTGCAAACTATTCATGTGGGAATGGTACATTTGCGGTGGTGTATTACAATGTAATGTCTTCAGATGGTGACCCAACATTCCTGGTAGTGCTTGTATAATAACTGCTTTCAGTTATCTGCATTGAATCTCAGTACTGAAAGTTCACATTCACCATAGAAATCTATCATCTAAGTATAAATAGGATCATTAGCGATATCTCTAAAATGACCACAACTTGCTCCTTGGGATCGCCTAAAAACAGGCATTCAGGCTACAAGGTGATCAAGTAGGCATTGTGGGATGACTAACAGTGCCAAAGAATGCCTCCATTCATCCTAAAGCTATTTTTAGAGACCAATCATCAAAACAGGCCACAATGTGTGGATAAAAAGGTGTCACTTTATCTATCTTGAACCCATGTCAAGCACCATTTATCAGCTACCAAATATGTTGATGTATTGGTGCCAAAAGAGACCTCAAAATATGTTAGCTCACACTTAGCTTTTGTGTTTTAACCCAATCAGCTTTTAACAAGTGTTCTATTGTCGTTCCTCATATCACAATACCCACACTTTTTGGTGGAAAATTTTTTGTCAAAATTTAAAAGCAATCCTTGTGAAAATTAACTAATTCAACCTATCAAAATGAGCCCATTACTATATTTCTTACCAATTTTCCCCAGCAGCCATCTTTGTAATGTGTAACAGAACCCTACAGACAAATTCTTCAATCTTCTTACCATTTGCTTTTGTAAATTTACCATGTAATAATGACACTTTGTCTGTATAACAGACAGCTTAGGAAAAATGTGTAGTGTCATTAATGGCTGCCACTTTTCATCTCAGCAAAGTTCCATTCCATGTTAGCAGTCAGAGAAGTCCTTCTTTCATTGGCAATGTCAAAATAGGTACATCCTCAAAGAGTATGTGGTATATGCTATTAAGGTTAGCCTCGGGTTCAACCAGCTGCTATGTTTAAAAGAAAGATGGTCACCAAAGTATCTACCTGCTTCATGAAAGTCTCCTAGAGTAAGATCTGAAGAACCTTTTTATAGATCCCCTAGGTCCCTGAGAAAATAGTATGAGGTCATCAGTACAAATAATGGGTTATGACAACCTAACAGAAGAAAATGTGAAAAGTATACTGCTCCTAATATTTTTTCTAACACCTGATTAGAAATTATAAATAGAAGGAATATTTAAGTGGCCTCTATTTTCACAGTTAACAGACTTGAGTTTGCATATCTTCACAAGAAATAGATTTCTTGGTTATGTTTCAGCTCTGGAAGAGTTAATCCAAAAGACAATGTTTTCCTAAAATCTTATATATCATCAGTAGGGCTAAGATCAAGTATATTTTCATTCCCTCTCTTCAGTTGTATTCAGAATTCCAAAAAGTTTAAGTTCCAGATGAAAGAGAATAGATAAGTATTTTGCAGTATAAAAATAAACTTCCTAGTAAGCAAGATCTCTTAAGTAGTATGAAGTTTCTATAAACTGGTATGTGTGTTACATGTAGCTCAAAGACCATCCTCTTTTTCCACCAGTCTGGTTTTTAACCTGCTGTCCAAGGCCATAAACTCTCAGAGGGAAGCTCTCTGTAATTTGATATGGAATTTGATGATTTAGAGGCCCATGGCAGGAACAATGCCACGGACATCCACAGCTCTTATAGAAAGACCAAAACTCATTATCTGAATCTTAGACTAGTTCATTTCACAAAGTCAGAAAAAAGCATAAGCTCTGTTAACTCTTTCAATGTCATTCTTTGGGTGAAGTACTCCAGAATTGTTTATTAAATGTCACTGGACAGAGGGAAAAGAAAGCAGACTATGTCCAGAATGTTGGAGGACAAATAGTGGGAAATCAGAAGCTATATGATTAGCCTAATTTTTCACAAGACAATCCTTCAAGCTTTCCCAAAAAATAAAAAGCTTCTAATGAGGAGAAACAATAGACCTGAACAGCAGGAGTGTTTGGGACAGGAGCCAGAGAGCAAGAGTCACTAACAGAAAGTGGTAATTTGAAATGAATTGCTGTTTTGTGTTGTGAAGCACCAGGACACAGCTGGTGTACTGGCTAACCTGAGGATTTGTAGTGACTGCATTGAAATGGTAATGAAGTTTTTATTTTATGATTGCAGATGTTTGTGGATTATTGTTATTAAGCTTATTAGTGTAACAGTACAAATATGAGATTTTTATTTTCTTGGTCTTTTATTTATGGAAGCTTTGTTAAAGTCTTTTTAATTTAAGTCAAGGAAACAAAAGCCAAGCAATAAGCAAAATGTGCTGAACCATCAGGCAATCCTCTGTGTGAGTGTGTGTGTGTGTGTGTGTGTGTGTGTGTGTGTGTGTGTGTGTGTCTTCGATATTGGAGGTAATCTGGAATTTGCATGGTGGTTGCCTTAGGTAATACTGTCAAGAGATAAGTAAAACTCTCATCATTGCAAGGATTAATGTCACCAGTTCTAGAGTTGGATTGCCTGTTCAGTTCTGCCACTTATAAGCTCTATAACACTTAGACATTTGACTTTCTTATGCCTCAGTTCCCTCCTCTGTAAAAGGGAGGTTAGCAAGTGCTACTTCTTTCCTAAAGTCATTATGATAATTAAGTAGCATAACCTGGAAAGAACACTGCTGCCTGAAGGGGTATTTTAGTGTGAAAGAAAGCATTTTATTCACCACACCCAGCAATCCACATGCTGTCAAGCATTTTATTGAGACAAAGAAATACATTTTATTTATTCGTTCTATCATTTTGCAGAGTATTCTCTTTGATCAAATAATTCAAAGAAGTTATTGTAGATAAGTAGTTTTCAAGCAATGAAAGAAATAAAATTCAGTTGTTTCATAGTTAAGCAGAGTGTGATCTCTTTTTTAATAATTCAGAAACTGTTGAAGAATCTTGAAATCTCTCAAGATATTGTCATCAGTGAATTCCAAGAAGTGTGACAGAATGGACTGACAAAGTGTTTGAGATTCCATGTATGAAAATTCCTAATGATTTTGCTTTCAGTATAGTTCTCTTCCTAGTTGATCATAAGGACACAGCAAATAAATATGAAGAAAAACGAGCATTTTCCAGAGAACCCAATTTCTAACTTGCCAGAATAATTTCCTTAGGTTAGAAAAATCAAAATCCCCCAAAATACCACATATGTAAAAATAAAGTCATTACCATTATGCATTTGAAAGTGAAAATGATTACTAGTTGACCAATTAAAGTGAAGCCTCTTTCATATTGACTGCTCAGCAGTTCTCACCAGTGTAGTGATGTGGATGATTTAGAACCAATTTTGGACACTAATGAAGAATCCTGTGATTCATGGTCAAATATATCTAGAGTCTAGTCATAAATTTGCAAGTTGAAAACTAATAAAGAAATTTTAACTAGATATACGTTCTGTAGTTTTCTAACAAAAATCAATCAAGATAGATTTGTGGTCAGAAGTTATAGAGAGTAATAGCCTAAGTTTTTTGAAAGATTCCATTTCAAATAGTATGTACTTTGCAAAGTCACATGCTGACCACAATGTGTTGATGATGTATTTCATTAACTCAAGGTGCACCCTAATATCTTTGGAAGCAATTAGAAAACATTGTACATTATAAAATACTAATTGAGGGTGAAAAGAATGTCAGGGAATTAGAAAGACAATTGAGTTCCCAAAGACATGAGTATCTCTAAAGGACAGATTCCATTAGGCAATTTTGTTGTCTTAAACCAGCATGGGCCCATGCCATACGTTGTCATTAAGAAGACTTTTATATAAAAACAGGATATTCAGAACGTATACTTTATATTCTTATTATTTTAGCTTAATTGTTTAAGACTTAAATGCTTCTAAATTCAAAAATGATTCACTTGATAAGTTCTTTAGAAAAGATTTTGCAAAAGTGAAATTTATAGTTGTAAATATGAGTTAAGCCTGGAGTCACCAAGGACTACAACACAGAAAAAGACTGTGAAAATGAAACCAGCCCAGAGGATAGCTGAGCCAAGAGATGGAGAGAGATAAACACTGGTGACATCATTTGAAGCCTCTGGATTCAACC
This sequence comes from Castor canadensis, assembly GCF_047511655.1. Taxonomy (NCBI): domain Eukaryota; kingdom Metazoa; phylum Chordata; class Mammalia; order Rodentia; family Castoridae; genus Castor; species Castor canadensis. Next base: position 128,114,248 of record NC_133393.1, on the reverse strand, counting down.
ATGCCTAGAATTTGTAGATCTATGAGCCAATAAGTACTCTTTATGACTTATGCCTATCGGATCTGGTTTTCTGTCACTTAAAAAATGACAGAGGGGTTGGGGATGTAGATCACTGGTAGGCCATGTGTTTTGCATATGCAAGGCCCTGGATTTGATCAGTAAGACTGATAAAATAAAAATAAAAAAGAGAGAAAACCAAATACAGGAACTTTGGTCAGAAATTTGTAGAAAATGCTCCAAACTCAGTCTTTTGCAGATTTCACAATGTGTACTAGTTTAATAAATGACCTGAGAAAAATCACTGTAAAGAAACTTGTCTTTGTCAACCATCTCCCAAACTTCATGGATGGTAAAAACCCCTTTCACCCAATATCTATGCACATCTGTTCTCCTGAGTACATTTGTGGATAGGATACTCTTTTAGGTCATGGAGGAAAGACAGTTATCAAGAATATGTGAAGATTTCTCTGTTCAATCTCAGCAGTACCCCAAAGGAATGAAACCATCAAATAAGCTAGCCTCTCTCCATTAGATGAGCAATTCTAAACCAGGAGAGAGCCAAAAGTCAGCTCCTGTGCCTCCCACTTCTCCTTCACCACAGCAAGAGGCCAGGGACAGTGGCCTCTAAATGCAAATTATGAGGTGTTCTCTATGATCTACTGGTCCTTCATTTTACTGTGTTTCAATACTTCAGTGGTTTTTCCTGACTTCATCTTGTCTCAGTCTGTTTGTGTTGCTATAACAAAATGCCTGACACTGGGTAAATTTATGAATTATATAAATTTATCTCTTATAGTTCAAATGATGAAAAGTCCAAGATCAAGCCTGGCATGGTGTCTAGTGAGGGCTACTGTCTGCTTCCAAGTTGGTGCCTTGAATGCTGTGCCCTCTGTGCAGGAAGAATGCTGTGCCCTCAAATACCACAAGGTCAAAATAGCAAGAAGGGACTACCTAATTCCCTCCAACATTTCTATAATGCTCTGATGGAGGGAGTACCCTTATAGCCTATTCACTTCCTAGTACTCTCACCTCTTATTACTCTTGCACTGGGGATTAATAGTCAGCATGAAATCTGGAGGGAGCATAAACATTCAAACCATAGCAATTCCCCCCCTACAGAATCTCCACTACTTGAAGAGAGGACATACCAGGTCATTTGGAACTTTGTTATCAGGGAATCTCACCTTGTTGGCTCCTATTATCTCTTCAGAACCCTTCAATGTTAGTTTCTGAGATGAACGTCAGCATTTTTACATTCTCCAGGGAAATGGCCATCTTCCCCACAACACTAACCCAGTCACATATGAGTTTGTTTTGCTCAGTCCTAAGTGTTTAACCCAGAAGCATGATCTTTGGGAGGTGAGCAGTCTCCTTTTGTCACAATGGTCTCTAATAGCACTCTGTAGTTAAGGAACTGCCAGCCTATCTTGACATCAAAATCTATATTATTACAAAACATGCATTTCTGGGCCCTATTACAGACTTCTGCACCAGAATCTGAACTTAAACCTGAACTCAGAATATGAGCTTGAGGCTTAGGCCCATTTCCAAGGGATTTTTAATAACCAGCCTCATTAGAGAATAACTGCTTTGAACTATGTTATAAAGTGCATAGTGGGCTCAAAAGCCAAGGCAGCATTGCTGGCAGTTTCAGTGATTTTCATTTTCCCCTACACCTTTTCTGGAACCATGAAGATAGAGATAAATAGAGGTTTTATTGAGTTACTAAGATATAGCAAAAATTTGGCTATGTACTTTGCATATCTGTTTTCATTTTAATATTTCCAACAATTGTGTAAGAAAAAGTCTATTTTATCAATAAAAAAACTGAGGTTCACAGGGATTTTTTTTCAAAAAATCATTATTGAAAGCTAGAATTTAATTACAAACCCCATGCTTATTGCACCACATCATACTTCATGGTTAATTTAGGAACATCAGGTGATCTCCAATCGAATTAATGGTTCGGAAAAGACAATCGCTTGAAGTACGTTGTACTAGGTAAGCAATTTGTGATAGGCTCAACAAGTTGACTAGACAGAACTAGAAGAAAGCCATAAAATTGCTTTCCACTCCATTACAAAAAAACAAAGTACCTTTGGGGCAGAAATATTCAAAAACATGATCATTCTTAAAGTAGAATCAAAGAATTTCACAGAATTTTCATTACCATGTCCCACAGCCTCAGTCAATAGTAGGTACTCAATCAATGACTCTTAAATGAGCAAATTATATAAAATTTACATAATATTTAGATTTTTAGAAGAAGAGATTTTTTTAGTAATTTCTCATTTTTTATTTTCACCCGAAGAATAAGAATAAGAATCATTTGTGTAATCTGAACTTGAGAAGAGCTCTTCATGAAATCCCCATTCAGTCATTTCATCTTAAGTTAAAAAGGTGAATTAGTGTTAAGTATTTTAATCAGCTATTTGGAAAGTCATCATAAATAAATCCCTTTCTGAGTGACAAGGAAAAATAAGGATTTGGCTGACACACTATATTCTGAAAATTACTCTTATTCAAGATCCTTTTGTAGTTCATCCTTTGAGTGTTCAATAAATGCTTGCCTCCCGATTGACTTTAAGAGATAGACGCATTCTCTATCTAGTGTGAGCATGAAAACTGATTACCTCAGAACCTATGCTCTGTTTGAATTTCCTAAAAAAGCTCCCTACATCTGCTTGTAAGAGACATGAAAGAAACATAGGGGTTCATATTTGAAAAGATACTGGGTATTTAAGATGAACATGAGCAAGTTATCATCAAATCACGTGTAATATGAGTATATGACACTGAGTCAAAATGAGTGTAACAGGATTTCAAATTGGTCAAAAGTCACTGCATCTCCTAGAGTATGGGGAATCTGGAGATTGTAGCTACTTATTATTTTTTTTTGGTGGTAAATGGTTTTATTTATTTATTTATTTATTTATTTCCTTTATTCATTTGTGCATACAATGATTGGGTCATTACTCCCCTCTTCCCCCCACCCCCCACTCTCTCTCTTTCCTCCCACCCTCTCCCTCTCCCCTCCACCCCTTGCTTCCAGGCAGAAGCTGTTTTGCCCTTATCTCTAATTTTGTTGAAGACAGAGTATAAACATTAGTAAGGAGGACCAGGGGTTTTTGCTAGTTGAGGTAAGGATAGCTATATAGGGAGAGTCCTAGTATTCTGTAGCTACTAATTAATAAATGCATTCTTGTAGCAACAGTCATTTGAATGATCACACTAATACCACAATTTATAGGATTAGTTAAATGTCAGACGGTGATTAGCAATTTCCTTAAACTCTATAAATCTTATTTGAAGTAATAGTAAGGATGCAAACCTTAGTCAAAATGGCAATTATTAAAGGACTATCCTTTTAGGATGTTGGGAAGTCACTTGACATTTAAAGGTCTTGGTTGATGTTACCACAGGTCTCTGTTTCTAAGCAAGTACTCAGCATTCTTGATCTTTAACTTTTTCTCTGTCAGTGCAAAAGTGAAGTTTCTCTCTCACACCATTCCAGTCTCTTTCACTTCCTCTTTGCTCCCCTTCCCTCTTGTTTCTCTCTCATTTTCTTCCTTTTTTTTTCTTTCTACAATAATTTCTTGAGTATTTATGTGTTCAATCCTACAGATCCAGTGATGGACACTCTGGTGTCCCTAAATTCAAAATGTTTGCAGACACGTGTCTTTGTACTCGTACAAAGACATGAACTGATTACATAGGCAGGCTAAGGGAGGCTGCAAAATGTTGTTAGACTAAAAATAATTCAGTAAGTTTCAATGGTAGCAAAAGTAGGGAAATCAATTCTGAATTTTCAGTTATATATATTCCAAAAAATTATGAAAACTCATTGAAATAATTTGAATTTTAAGTCTTGGCTTTAAATGAGAGAAAATCATAAAGCAGGCATTTATTATATCCCAAGTCCTGATATATATTATAATTGATTTTTAGAAATATACTTTATGACTAATTTGGAATATAATAATTTTTCTAATTTTTGAGTGATATTAGTTTTATTAAGATCGTGTTCTCCAAACTAAACTGAATGTTAAAGTTTCTCCCTGAACTCCTAACTATGCTTCTGTTATGTCTACAGATAATCTTTTCCCACAGTTAATTCCTTCAATGTTTGTTTCAAATATTTCTTGAACACCCCCAATTTGCTGGGTACTATGTACACAAATGAAAAAAGTACATGGTCCCTGCCCTTATAACTTGAATACTGGTAAATAGTCTCAGACAGTATAACATAAACCTTTGGCAAAGTGGAGTATCCTTCAGAAAAACGCACTTTATAACAAACTTGGCTAAAAAACATTCTAGTAAATAGGGCATAACTGCCTGTGCTGTTTTAGAGTCATAATTCTGAAACCGCAACACAGACTTTGAATGAAATAGAGCTGGTTCAAATTCAGTTCTGCTCTTTTTTGGATCTGTGATGTCATCTATAAAAATCAGATTAACAACCCCAAATTCACAGGCATATTGTGAAAATTAAATAATATATGTGCAGGAAGGATCTAGAAGTAAAGTCCCCAGAAGTGGCAATTCTTAATAGTGCTACTTTTACTAGTGGTATTTCTCATATCTTCTAAATCAGAAAATTGAACTGAACTAAAAAAATTTTAATCCTTATAAAATGATATGTCTTGGTACATTTATGTATTTGTGATTAACTGAGGGATATCCAGAATTGTTTATTAAAACCTCTTTGCTCATAAATTCTTTCTAAATTATACAGCCACCATTTTTGCTTTTAAAATTGTTAGTATAGACTTAGAAGAGTGCAGTGCTTCCAAACTTAGCAACTTCTGGAACCTAAATTGAAGGGTGTTGGATTAGTAAATATTTGGACCTATGTGTTATATGTGTATATAAGGGTGTGAGGGTTTGAGGATATTTCAGTTAACACGAATTAACTGATCAATAACAAAGATGTTGATAAAGAAAGAAATAGTCAAATTGAAAACAGACTCCCCAGGATATATTCTAATACCAGTAATTGCTTTAGAACTCACAGGAAGTGTTCTATGTAAAAATCCTCATTGGACTTTCACCATTTAAAATATCATACACAATTACAAATTATGGCTCACTGTAGTCTAGTGAGAATTCCTACCATTTCTAAATAACACATGTAACAACTCATTTTTCCTTCACCCAAATGTCTGAAAAGGGGGCTTAGAAACTGTTACCCCTCAGAGTGATAGTAGATCCCTTAAAATTAGAGTTGGAGAGTGTCTAATTTGTGTGAAAAGAATCCCAGCCCAAAGGAGATTATTTGGCAATTATCTAGGAAAGATTAATATGTGGTAATAGTTTCATTATTGTTTGCATTACAGAATTTACTGCTGTTCATGTATTTTGGTCACATGTTCCTTTTTCCCAACACAATATTTGTGTTTAGTACAACAAAAATTAACCACTTATAAAATTGACCAAAACAAAAATTTTTAAATAATTCTAACATTTTCTTCCTATGAATAAGTATTTAGTAATAAATCTTTAAAATCACATAAGGATCTATTTCCAAACAATAGGATTTCTTTTTCCATTACATATGACGAATATTCCTGGCCAGAGCAACCACATGTTATTGTTTATTCATTTATGCAAGATTTACATTTCATAGCTGTTCATGGACCCTTTTATCTTTAAAAGATGTATTGCTAAATGGAAAAATGAGACCTGTTGAAACTATCCAGGAATGGGGGAGGAGGCAAGGGAGAATAAAGAAGAATGATGGAGTGGGTAAATTCAAGTATGATATATTTGAAATTTGTAAAAACTTTTGTAAATGCCACAATGTACCTCCAGCACAAAAATAAAAAAAAAAAGAAAAAGGAAAGAAATAAAAAATGTATTACTTATAAATTTATATCATAAAAGAAGCCCTTTCCTTTTTTGACCTGGTCTTCTCCCACCTGCATTTCCTTCATTAAAAAATAATAATAATAAATAAAAAGAGTCCCAGAAAATAGCTGGGTTGGGGGAGCTTAAAAGAATAGAAAAGGCAATTCATCTGATGGTTGCTTATTTGGTATAAAAGGGACCATACTCTTTGTAGACATTCCTCTTGTTTACCACCGTCTCACACTTAAAATAAATACAAGTGAGCACTTAATAGGTAAGACATGAGCTTGCTATTCCTCAGGAGCTTGTACTGATTTGCAGGGTATTTCTTAAATAAATATTTTTTAAATAGCACTGCAAAGAAACAATAAGTCAGGGTGTCAGGACTGGTAGAAGGCTCAAGTGGAAGAGCACCTCCTTAGCAAAAGTAAGGCCCTGAGTTCAAACCCAAGTACAGCAAAAAGAAAAAAGAAATATCTCTATTTCTAAAGGTTGAGGGAAAAAATAAAGAATTTGGCCAGGCACCAGTGACTCACACAATGATCCAAGATGATCAGAAGGATCATAGTTTGAAGTCAGCCTAGGCAAATAGCTCACAAGACCCTATCTTGAAGGGTCAAGAGGACAAGTCAAGGAACATGCTGACAGTGACAGCCTTGACCTAAAAAGTTAGTGTGTGTGTGTGTGTGTGTGTGTGTGTGTGTGTGTGTGTGTGTGTTTATGTTTTCTCCATTTTTATCTCAGTTTTAGGATTTTTCTGGTGTTGTTCCTCTCTGGATTTCTTGTCTCATTGGCATCATTAATCAATCCTTGGAAAATCTGACTCTCTCTTCTCTGTCCCTGGATTTCTGAATTGTTCTTTTTCTGATTATACAAGCCCTGAGTTCTACCCCTTGCCTTGAATCTTGGAGTCTACTCCACACCAAATGTCAAATGTGGATGAACACATTTGATGTTTCAAAATACTCTGATCTATGTGGAGAGAGGCATTAAGAGAGAGAGAGAGATGTGACAAGAAAGAGAGAGGTCATAAATATTTTCTGTGCAAATATGTTTTATACAGAATCTTTTCAAAAAATATCTGATTTCCATCATGACCAAAGCCAAGGGATGGTAGTGTCCCTCAATTCCTAACAGTCAACCAACCTTTACTGAGCATCATGAAAACTCTAGACCCTGTGATGAATCACAGACACAATGCTAAAACAAAGGAGTCATGTTCCACCCTCTTGAATTTTAAAATGCTGTCTATCAGCAGAGATAGACATATGAACATGCTTAATTAGAAAGTGAAATGTGTTATAGTAAACTACAAATTTTATTTTTTAGATTTGTGAAAGTGTGGAGAATAATGTAATCCTACTCATTCATATATGTAACTTATTTCCTCCTTTAAACTGTCTTAAAGTTTAATCTAATGTCATGTGTATAAAATTTCAAGCAAGGGAGGGCAGCAAGAAAGGTCATAAAATATAATTTGCTCTGGATCATTCTTATAGTCTCAATACCAGTCTCCTATTTGAAGGCATCTTAGCCAGTTGCCCCACAAATATCCTTGTTTCCCAAGTCCTGAGACTATCACTGGTATTTTTTGTGGTAGACTAGGCCAGCAGTGTCTTTTGTACATCCTGTTCAATAAACACCCCAGAAAGTATTTTTGTTTTGTTTTGGTTTGGTTTGGGTTGGGGTGGGTTGGGTTTTTGGGTTATTTTTTCCCAGAAAAATGGTGACAGAGACAAAGCACTCACTCCACAGGTCTGTGGGATGGTAGTTCCCATCTTCAAGTCATCCTTCAATTGAAAAGACATTTTCATTCTGAGAGAAAAAAAAATGGCTGATAAGGTTTATTGGGAATATATTAGCATAAAATAGCCATTCTTATTTATAAGTAATAGTGTGAAAAGTGGCAGATGATTAATTCCTGACTTGGTCAGTAACATTTGAGTAATCAAAAGTTAAGAGACAGTCTGAAATACCCACCAGTGGATGTAAGGCAATTAAAACTTCTCCCAATGTTTTCACTCAGACTTGTGCATATGCCAAACAGGTTGTCAACGTACCAATGTCAGAATGGATTTATAACAATAAAACACCAGGAACTGAGATAGGGTTTCTCAGGGAACAAAGATACCAATCTGGTATTATACAACTAGCAAGAGATAAATTTCAGCCAAAAGAAAGAGAATTTTATCAGCTCTTACAAATTGGGGTACAAATTTATAAGGTTGAGGCTGGAAAACTTTGATTTTATTCCTTTCCAAAGAAGCTAACCCTCAGGGCAAGTTTTGGTGCCTTTTTACTGTGCTTCTAATTCTGAAGTTTCAAAAAGGACTCTAAATTATTTACAGCGACACCAAAAGAAAATACTAGGGAAATTTTTTTCTAGTAAGAAGTTTAGTAAGTGGTCATTATGACCATAAGATGCAATAAACTTCCATGGCATTAAGTTTCCAACACTAAGTTGATTTTCTCCTAATCAATATAGAAATCATTATTCTGTAAATTCCTCTTTGAATCCCAGCAGTTTTTCATTGTGATAATAGTGAGAAGATTCTCCTTGCTATTGAAGTTAAAATCATCCTGAAACCTTTAACCACATATTAGTTTTACTCTATTCCAACTGTGTGGGCAAAACACATATTTACATACAGCATATCTCTTCTTTAGAGTCATCAAAGACAGCTGCAAAAAAAAAAGAAATTTATAAAATGAGTAAAGCAAAACACAAACAATTGCTTTACTCAACTTGATGCAATTCTGACAAGAGCAGTAATTTTCATATCTTTGAGTATTTCCCTAGTAATACCTTATCAAACCCTTGCTAAAATCCATTTGTTGCACGAAATGCCTCTTTTAGGACAATAATATTCATTATCTACTTTTTTCTCTTTATAAGATATCCTAATGACTAAAATCTCATATCACCATTCATAGAATGGACTGGGCTCTCTCAGTGGTTTGGAGAGAAATGCTCAGCCTAGTGGTGGTGTTAGCAGCCTCAATAATTTCACTGCTGGCATTTTATGCACCCAGCATCATGTTAATAAGTATTTTATACACATGATCTCAGTAAGTCCTTTTGACAACCCAGTGTAATGAGAGCTATTTATAATAATTGCATCTGTTCTCCAACTAAGGACACTGAAGTTTAGAGAGATTCAACAACTTGCCCAAGATTACAGAGTTAAGAGGCAGAGAAAGCATTAAGAACAAATATCTAACACCAAAATTCCATCCCATTAGCCCCTATCCTCAAATTGTCCATTTCCTACTTGAAAACCAGTGCTTGGAGATTGTAGAACACCCTACATAAAACATATTGAAATTTCAAGGCTATTAATGTGTTTGGTTAAGTAAATAAAGTGATTTGTAGATTTTATGTGAAAGCTTTTATTATTTATTTGTATTTATTTACACCCTATCTTGTATAGGAAATCAAAAAGGTTTAAAGCAAAAAAATATCTTTATTTTTAAAAAAGCAGTTATATTCCAGGAATGGGGGTAGGAGGGTAAAGGAGAATGATGGAGGGGATGAATTCAACTATGATATATTGTAAGAACTTCTATAAATGTCACAATGTATCCCCAGCACAACAACAACAACAAAAAATTAGTTACGCAGAAAATTAATCTGGCAAAACTAGGACATGAGTTACCCTGGCTGCCATGAATACTTGTCCATCTATACTTTCTTTCTTCCCATGTCCTAACGGGAAAGCATGAAGTTGACGTGAACTTCAAGTTTGCTAGGGTTTGGCAAGCTATCTCTGGCTGTGGGTTGGCATGACCACACAAGCAGTCTAAACGGCTGCTCTGAACTAGGCCACTGGCGTGTAGCCATTTAGACAGGCGTGGGTGGCAGCTGTAAGCCAACTACAGGGTAGTATTCCTGTAATGGCCCATTCAGAAACCAGGTGGTCAAGGGAAATCTCCATGTTATCTCCCATCCCTCTTTCACACCCCCACTTAATCCAGAAAGTGTGGTTAGCTGGAAAGAAGCTTACACTCCAAGTGGAAGAACAAGTTGAAGAACCAAATTCCATACCATCTGGGGTAATGCCAGGCTTCCAAGCAGCCATGTCCTGATCAGCAAGAGCACTTGGGTTTAAAAAGACCTGTCAGTATACCATGTCAGCATTCATCCCACTGATGTGACTAAGCCTGGAACTTGCTCTGCTGTGGAGGTGGGCCTGTCCTTTTCATTTCTCCAAGGACTTCCTGCAAGTTGAAGGATCACAAGGCACTGTCGGAGGAGCATGTGCAAATGACAGGTAAGGTTTCACCTCAGCAGAGAACTAGCACTTTTTTTTTTTACTTTTTTTTTCCAAAAATGACAAGTCAAAAGTCAGCTATTAACACAGGAGGCTCACTGGGGAAGTCAGAAAGAAAAGCATATTGACATTCACATTAAGCAGAAAAGGATCCACAGAGCTGTTAGAAAACCCAGAGGGAAATAGAAGCCAAAGAAGTTTTCCTACTTACACACTAATGATGTTTATCCACACAGGAGAGTGCTTCAGCACTAGTACTTTATATACAATTTAGAGGCCATTAAAATTTAATTGAAGATAATTCATTATAAATATATTTTCTATTGGAAGCTTCAGAACTCAAAGATCTCAGTAATCTGGTTCTACTGACACTGGGTTTTGCTTCCACAGCTGAGTGAAAAGCACAGGTACAGTACAGTCACCTACCCAAAATACTTGACTCCTCCCTCTCACCTTATTCCTGAATATTCAAATACACTGCTGTGGGAGTGAAATGAGAAGCAGGAAACCTGACAGCAAAAGAAATCTGTCTGTTTTACATAAACTCAGGCGCTTTGGTGGTTGGGAGATGTGTTTTCCACAGTGCTAGTTTAATGCATTTCTTCATTTCTAATTGAAAATGTTGTTATCAACATCCTGTAACTGCAAAGGCCAAAATTAAATACCAACTTAAATTAAATGGGAATGAGCAAAGAAAAAATCAAAAGCAGTCTAATAAGAAAAAAAAAATCCTTCTATTTCCTATGTTATCTACATCGATTTATTTGAATAGCTCTCTAGTTCAGGGTTGCATTTTCAACATGAAATAGTAGAATCAATAGGTATGTTAAAATCTAGACCCTGTTCCTTCAAGTGACATTACTTATGCATTCCAAGCCTTGAGAACTTGTCTGAAAAAAATGAGGAACAATAGTATCTAGGTGTCACAGGATAAAAGGAAATGAAATCTCTTGCCAGTTGGTAAACTTCATGAGAGCAAAGAATCTAAACTTTCTGTGTTTTCCTCCCAATTGCTGTGTCTTCAGTAACTAAGAATTTTTCTGGCATTCAGGTATTTATTGGATGAGCAAATGAATGAGAACTATGCACAATAACAGAGATGCCATCAGTGACTGGGTGTGTGGCTCAAATGGTAGGACTGCTTATCTAGCAAGCACAAGGCCATGAGTTCAAGCCCCAGTACCACCAGAAAAAAAGAAAAAGAGAGCTACTGTATGTCAAATGTCTATTCCATAGTTAATTTTAAAAAGTCTCTGCTCTCAAGCCTGGCTTGATGGTTAGGTCCTAACCATCAGGAGGCTGAGGAAGGAGGTTCCTGAGCTCGAGGTCAGATTGGGCAATGCAGTGAATTACAATCCATCCTGGGATGCATAATGAGAAATTGTCCTCAAAAAAAATTTTTTTTTAATTTGTGTGCCCTACTGTCTATTAGTAAAACAGAATGCTAAGAAATAAATAAACTCAACTTCATAAAGAAATTGAGTGTATAAAAAAGATTCTATCTCAAATTATTGAGGGAAAGAACTAGTCAATAAATTCTATGGGGATAAGTAAAGTAGTCTCTATGCCTTACCTCATATACCACAATAAAGTCCAGATGCACCAAAGACTTAATCTTTATTAATGCAACCATAAAACAATATGAAACTTAAAAGATTTTTCTTTACAAATCTGGCATTAGAAAGGTCTGTCTAACCTTTTATGGTTTAAAATTCCCAAGTCATAAATTATTTTGATTCATTCTGCTATATAAAAATCAAAATCCTTTTATGGAAACAATCATCATAAGCAAATGTTAAAAAAAGGGAGAGAGAGATGAACTGGGAGAAATATTTGCAACTCATATCAAAAAGACCTGGACTTCCCAATATATAAATTGATAAAACAATACCCTTTAGATACACAGAAAAAAGAAATAAAATTTGCTTTAAAGTGAACAAGATAATTAACTTCACTCATTAAAAAATGAGAGATGTAAACTGAAACACCATTTCCTACCTCTCATTTGGCAAAAATTCAAAGTTAACAAACATACTTCTTTGATAAGACTCTGGGGGAAAAGAGTATTACTGATAGGAGTATAAATTAAGAAATGTGTTAATATCTTCATAAACTACAAATTGCTAACAACTTTTTTCATTGTTAGGAAACCCTAGACATACATTAGTAATATGTAAAATGTTGCATGTGTACGATTACTCATTGCAATGTAAAATTTGGAAATATCCTGTCGTCTACCAATGTGTAACTGGCTAAATAAATAGTGACATACTCATATGACATAATTATGCTTTTATAATTCCTATGTTGTAATTATATAATTGTTAAAAACTGAACATAGAAACTCTCCATGTAGTGAAACTGGTAGTATCTCAAGTTTATTAAGTGAAAATAGTATAACTGAGAAAAAATAGAACAGTGTAGGACAGTGTTTGTTGAGTCAAAAGAGAAAAGTGTATCTACAATGTCATCTTTGGAAAAAAAAGCAAAAAACAATTTGCTTTTATATGCAGAAAGGAATTCTAGAATAGTCAAGGAATTCGTAATAACTGTTACCCTTAGGGTTAGAACCAGGGCCTGAGTGCAGGATGAAGATGTGACACTTTTCACTATGTGATCTCTTATGTGTTTTTGAACCATGAGAATGCTTTATTCAAATTAAATTTAAGTAAGAAGGAAGAGCAATTTGTTGTGAAGCTAATAGTGGTTTGTGGCTTTTTTCATTTTTCCTAATTATATGTATTATTTAATGTACCTAATAAAAATTTGAAAGCATTACTTGAGTATACATCTGGCTATACATTATTTTCTTTTTAATGAAAATTTAACATTTATATAAACCTCAACATTTCCAGCCAGAAATGCTGAACATAGAAAGGCCAAACAATAAACCTTTGGACTTTTTCAACTGCAAATGGATTCACTCTAAAGAATTTGCTCAAAGTGTAGAGTTTTCTGGTCATTTTTTCTGTTTTGATAAAATTCTCATGATCAAAGTTTCTTTAAGCTTTTATTTTTTTGAGCAGTTCACAGCCTATACCCATATATGCATAGCCTCCTCCACATCAATATCCCCCTACCAGAGTGGTTGCAATTGATGAACCTACACTGACACATCATCACCACCAGGTTCACTCTTGGCATTAATACCTCATATGGGTTTGGGCAAAATATATAAAGGCATATATCCACCAACATAGTATTACAGAGTATTTTCACTGCCCTGCAAGTCCTCTGTGCTCTGCCTATTCAGCTCTCTCTCTTCACTAACCCCTGACAATCACGTATCACCGTCACCAGAGTTTTGCCTTTTATAGAATGTGATAAATTTGAATTCTTCCAGCCTTTTCAGATTGGCTTTTTCACTTAGCAACATGCATTTTCTTTTCCTCCAGGTCTTTTCATGGCTGATGGCTCATTTCTTTTTTAGTACTGAATAATATACCATTGTCTAGATACACCACAGTATCCATTCACCTACTGAAAATCATCTTGGTTGCTTTCAAGTTTGGGCAATTTAGTAATAAATTTGTTATAAACACTCATAAATGAATTTTCATGTGTATATATATATATTTTCAAATCCTTTGGATAAGTACCAAGGAGCACGACTTACTAAACACTAAAGAGCTGGATATAGTTTTAGTTTTATAAGACTGTGCCAAATTATCTTTCTAAGTGGCTGTACCATTTTATATTCCCACTAGCAATAAATAATAATTCTCATTGCTCTACACTCCTCCAGTATTTGGTATTGTCAGTATTCTGGATTTTGACCATTTAGTGGACCAACACAGTACTGATATCTTATTGTTGTTTTAACTTGTGTGATCAATGTGTCTTTAATAATAAATAAAAGTTCACTTAGAACATAAACTTTGGTAATAAACAACAAATGCAGTGAAATAACTAACAGTGCAAAAATTCTACTGTTGAGACCTACTATCTAAATTGATGAACTTATATATAAATCTACTATATTAAGTTTAAGAAGTGCCATTTACCAGTCCCAAATTCTTTTGGGGTATTTGATTGGAAACAGTTAAGAGGTAGTCAGCTCCTCTTGTCCCTATGCCAACATGCACAGTTATCCTGACTCCAGATGAAGCAGAACTTCCACATTCTGCTTCTCTCATGAATCTGCCAGCAATGGAGGCACTACAATTCCCACATTACAGAGCTTAATCATAGTTTACAGCCCAGGTTGTGGCTGAGTGGACGAGTACTCACCTAGCATACACAAGACTTTGTGTTCAATCCCCAGCACGGAAAAAAGAATTTTTTTGAGTGTATGAACTAATACTTGAAGTTTGACTTTGACTTTCTGGCAAAGATTACAGCTCTTCAGATAAAATAAGAAACTAACCCAAAGAAAATGACACTCTTTACTTTTTGTTATTATATCTTTACATTAAATTAACAAGGATGAATATTCAGCTGGGTATGATGACTCAAGCCTATAATGCTAGCTACTCAGGAGGAAGAGATTAAGAAGATTACTGTTCAAGGCTAGCCCAGGCAAAAAGTTCCTGAGACCCCATCTCAACCAATGGCTGGGCACTGTGGCTCAGGCTGTCATCCTCAGCTATGGCCTAGAACAAACAGGAGGAATGCAGTCCAGGTTAGCCTGGGCATAAAGCAAGATCCTATCTCAAAAATAACCCAAACAAAAAGGGCTGGTGGAGTGGTTCAAATGGTACAGTGCCTGCCTAGCAAGTTTGAGGCTCTGGGTCCAACTCTCAGTGCTGCCCCCCCAAAAAATATAATATTCAGATGGATAAAATAGACATATTTCTTTATTAGAAAAATAATGAGAATTGTGAGGATTTAGCCATAGGCATTCAAATTTTTATAATTGCATTATAAATATATTCTTAGTCAAGTAATGCTTCACAATATTGCAAAAGCCACCTGCAAAACTTAGTCCTGGAACAACCTTCAGGGACTAAGTAACCAATGGCCACCATGAGTTCCGTGATGCCCGGGATGGGAGTGGAAACAGACTTCTGATTCAGTGTACATTTGAATCTGAACTTGAGCAGCAGTGTTGCTGACACAACACATTCATAACAAGAGGGGAGTTTCCTGTTCTCTTTACGAAGTTTTGTAACCTTGGTTTCTGGGGCCCCTTGTTTTGGAAAAAGAAAAAAAAAAGTCACTTTCTGATGATTTCTCTGCTGAAAAAAAACAACTCAAAAAAAAATGATTAGGAAATGAACATACTTCACATAAAGATATGCAAGTGATAATTTTTGTTGTTTTAATTGAACTTAAAATCTAATCACACATGATTGTTTTTCTTTATGTAAGTATGCCCCAGGAGGAAAATAAAAGTAAAATGCTACTGTTTTGTTGGATGCTTTTAAGAGGTGTTCAGTATCACAAAGACTGAGCAAACCACATAATTGTGACAATTACTATGGCAACTAACAAAATTTTCAAATCAAAAATACCCACTCTTAAGTCTGCCCACACGGAGTTCTCAGAGCTGGCATCCACTTCTACCTCAGTGTATAATGTGCCTATTAGGAAGGCCATGTCATCTTCTAGCCACAGAGAGGAGAGCTACCTACGTTAACTCTGCTGCTTTCTTTTCAGTTGACTATTCATCTGTCAGACAGCACCTCTCTCCATTCAGAAATGGAGACCAAAGAATTGGCTGCCTGGTCTGTAGAAACTGCATACAGAGCCTGAAGCAAACACAGTACAAAATTAGCAATACCATCCATATGTTTTCTCCTCTGTGCACTCAGAGTCATGAAAATAAGTTCTCCAAAAATAACTCTCCTATCACATAATGTATCTTGTTTCTTCTTGTGAATCACATCATCATTTTAGTCTGTCTGACTTAATTTTCTAAAACCAACTCCCTCATATCTGAGAGCCTTTCCTCAAATAAATGCCACACAGGAAAACTGATATGTAAAAGAATTGTAAATGATTCTGTTTAAATATGATTGGAATGTTCCGTTTTGCTTTGGGAGACAATAGAACTTTCAGAATCTCAGTTCATTGTCACAGGTTGATAGGGAAAGACTCAGAAGAGAGATCAAGGTCTGAAAGAGCTGAAGAGATGGGGAAAGTGAAAACAAAAAATCCATACTTTGGCAACACACCCTTCTGATAGGCTAGGAAGAAGTCATTGGATAGAATTCCACTTGGCTCAGCAAACATCCCTGTGTCACTTTCTCTTCCGTCTTCTGCCTTAACAGAAACAGGAACTTTTAGGGCAAAAAAGCCAGAGGAAGTGACTTGCATCTTCTTAGCAGGACTGACACACACAAAAACCAAACTAAGGTTTCTTCTGCTAGTAACTATGAAGTTAGGTGAATCCACTACTGTGATGGAAATTGTCCTAACTGGTAGCAGAGACATAATCACAATCAATAGCCCAACACTCACTGGGTGCTTCTAATGTAAAAAAGTGCTTTGCATGGATAGATTCACTAAATCCTTACTTTCAGTGCACCATTTACCAGATGAGAAAAACTAATGCACAGAAAGCTAAGTGACTAGTAAAGTGTAGAGTGAGACTAGTATTTAAACCTAGACAGTTTGCTTTCCAGTTTTAAAACCTCAAAAGACTGTCTGAGGTGTATCTGAAAAAATACACAATGCTTTCCCTTAGAGTCTGTTGGGTTTCAAAGTCTGCACAAAAATAAACAACCCATAATCTACAATGTGATGTTTGATGGAACCACTGCTAAATGAGAGGGTATTTCTACAGTTGGCAGAAAATGTCATCAGTGTATAGCTCAGACTAAGAGGTCAAAAGAGTCAAAGCCTCCACAACCAGCCTAAGGCAGCATCATGCCTGAGTGGCTACAGCAGTTTTGTTTGTTTGGTTTTGGCAGGTACTCTACACCACGTAAGCCACACCTCCAGCCCTTTGACTGCCATAATTTTGGAGATAGGGTCTCCCATTTTTCACCCAGCCAGCCTGGACTGCAATCCTGCTGTTTTAACCTTCCTGCCATGGCTAGGATGACAGTTGTATCCAATCACGCCTAGCTATTGGCTGAGATGGTGTCTCACTAACTTTTTGCTAGGGTTGGCCTGAAACCACAATCCTCCAAATCTCAGCCTGTGTTCCAGCTCAGTAGATCAGCAGGCAGTATGGATCGCATCACAGTGTCTGCCAGCAGCAGTTCTTTCTGAAGGTTCTGGAGGGGAACAAGCCATTTCTTGCTCATTTGGGTTATTCACAAAATTTAATTCTATCAAAGGGTAAAATTAAAATCCACATTTTCATGCTTCCTGTAAACTGAGGCTCAGTCCCAGCTTCCAGAAGTTGCTACATTATTTGGCTTCTGACCCCCTTTCTTCAATTTCAAGGCCAGCTGGCAAGTTGAGTCCTTCAAATCGCTCCTCCTTCTTCCAGCTCATCTCTCTGACCCACTCAATTACATGGGACCTTCACAATCAATCAAGATAACTTCCTGATCTCAAAGTGCACACTTTTAATTACATCTGAAGAGCATCTTTGCTGCAGAAGATAATGTTCACGTATCTTTATATCCAGTTCTACAGATTAGAATATGGGTATCTTTGGGGGACCATTATTCTGATTCTACATTCACAAATAAGAAATTGGAATGTTTTATTTGCTATTCTTTTTCTCTTTAACAGATTTATTGAAGTAATTATACATTAAACTGCACATCTTCAAAATATATAATTTTATGAGTTTTCATATGCACATAATATGTGCCCATAAATCCAACACCACAATCAAGACAATATTTCCATCATCCCTAAAAGTGTCTTATTGTCCTTTGTTAGTCTACCCCTTCCTCTTTCAACCTATCCTCAGACAACTGCTGATCTATTTTCTGTTATTACAGATGAGTATACATTTTCTAGAATTTCATATAAAGGGAAGTATACAGAATGTTTGTTTGGGCTGGCTTATTTTCCTCAGCATAATTAAGATTTACTCATATTATAGCATGAATCAATAATACATATGATCCAGCCTTTCAACTCCTCAATATTATGCTTTTGTTATTTCTGTAACAGTGTGTTAGAAAGAGGAAAAAGACTAAAACAACTCTAAATCTTCTAACACCTTAATCGAGCACAAAGTCTCAGAAACAAATACAAACCCCAAGAGAATTTTGAGGCTGGAAATTCACAACACCCAAACAATCTCAATTAATTTTTTGTTGTGTAAGAAACCACCCTGAAACAACAGTCACTTTTCCATGCATCAATTATTTGGGCTGGACTTGCTGGGCAGTTCATCTGCTAGGATTAGCAAGGCTCTCTCAGTGGTTGTACTCCATGGCAAAGGATTAATACAATGTCTGGCACTGGTTATCAGTTGTTGCTGGCTGCCAGCACACTGATAGAAATGACTAGCCAAGATCTCCAGCAAATTATCTGAAGTTTATATTTACCTACTTGCAATCACAGGATTTCCAAAAGCAGCAAAAGTATACAAAATACACACATAATACAATACTCAATCACTTTTCAAATTTCTGTTTGTGATTGCCCCATTGGACACAGAAAGTCAAATAAGCAAGGCCAGATTAAAGGATTAAGAAATAGGCCCTGCCTCTTTTTTCCTTTATTTTTTAAAAATTTATTTAATCATTTTTACATGTATTTATATGTGTATACATTATTTGCAGGTCCTACCTTTTGATGGGAATAGGTACAAAACATTGCACAGGGGCATGCATAAGGTTTCTACATCTACCACCTACCTATTTCTCCTTTTCCTTTATTACCTCCATTTCCTCACTACCCATTCATGCCTCAAGCCACATCTCAAATTCAATTTCTTACCCATCACTCAGCAGAATCTATTCTATTCTCTCCTACATTGCCAATGACCATATTTCTTGTTAAATCCAGGGAATCTTTTTCACTCATCATCTCATTTGGAGTCTTGACACCCATGTGACATATTCTTCTCCATTGGCTTCAATGACCCTAATATTTTCCTCCTAGCTATTTCTTCACAGGCTTCTTTATGGACTGTGTAGAATGGTGCCTGGCACAAAGCACGCACTTAAAATTGGTTTGTTGAATGAATGAGTTAGTGAATAAATGAAAAAACAAATATGATAGGATTATGTTCCCCTGCTCACTGATTAAATGTTGGAGTTTGCCAAGCTTCAGTTATTACTTATAAGCTGATGATTTCCAAATCTCTTTCCTGTATTTGAGGCATGCATAGTTAACCTCTGACTGTCCTTTCTTCCCAATGACACTACAAAGTTGGCCTTTCAGAATCTGATGTCACTAACCTCACTCCTAGAACTGCTTCTCTTCCAAACTCTTGTACAATTTGCCCAGTCACTCAAGACAAAAAAACTGAGTGACAGGTCACCAGGTCCTACTGCTTTGTCCTTTTTTAAAATTTTCCCTGTCTTTCCAACCTCAGAGTTTCTACAATTTTTGTTTAACTTCTCATCAGTCTTCACGGACAAGCCTACAATCACCATATAACTCACTATTTGCATAAGCACTCTCCAAACAGGAATGATGAGTGATGCTTGTTAAAAAGATATATTATTGGACATGACACAAGTCTTCTGAGTCAGAAGTACTGGAAGAGTCTGGAGATCTCTACATTTCAAAAGCACCCCAGATGAATTTTGTCATCAGGTAATTTGGGGAAATACCATTCTAATCTGCCTCCCTGCCTCCAGAGTACCTTCTACCCTGCAATCATTCTCTAACACATTGCCACATTGACCTGTCTAAAATGTGAATTTAATCTTATTACTTGTTTGCTTAACATGTTTCCTGGTTCTTGATGATGTTTTGAGTAGTAATCTATATTTTTTACCAAAGCCTCCAATCTCTACAGTCTTATTTTTTTTAACACTCTCCAGCCCTGGGTCCTATTCTCTGTTCTTCATTTTCTTCTGAATGTGGCATCCTTTTAGGTCACTGTACCAGCTACACCTGCTACCTAGGATACTTACCACCCTCTCCCACGTTTGTGATACACTGTTTGGATTTTTTTCATCCTTACAACCCCAGGATGGGTAAGTCATAGATACTATTACTGTCCCTGCTCATGGAGAAACTTGAGAGTCAGAGAGATTGGGTAACTTGCCTAGAGTCATGCAGTCAGTGGCAAACTCAAGGCTTCAGTGAACCCAGAGAGCCTGGCTGTAGAATTTTTGTGTTTAGCAATCATCTACTACTGACTCTCCTTCATCTAGTTAAACCTATTATTTTTCCAAGCTCAGTTCATGAACTAATACTTTCTGGAAACCTTCTTGGATTTCTCAGTCTGAATTAACATCTGGGTTTATTTTTGTTATAGCACTTATCAGCATGTACAGTTAAAGACCACTTTCTTATCTTACAAACTGAACTGTAAGTTTCTTAACAGAGGGAGACACAGTTTTGTTTTGTTTTTTATATCCCCAAACTTAGCACAAAGCTTAGTATGAATACGGAGTTAATCATATGTTAAACAACAACAAGCAAGAATAAATGCATTCGAGGATGAGTGTACATGTGAATTTATAAGGATTCAGCAGAGGACATCAATTACAATGCTGCCCCTGAGTCATCAAGTCACCTGTACAGGATTTTATGGAGTCTTCCCTTCTCTGGAATATGAGATGGCCTATCTTGTATCAAAAATAAATTTTGTCATCTTCTTACAAAATCTACAAATTTTCATGGAAATTCAAATTAAATGCATGATTGGACATTTATTTGTTTAATCTACTCAGTAAATTTCTTTTATTTTACTGTGTCAAGCATGAAAGTTAAAACTTTCTAGGCTTTTCACCTTAGCTCAGCATTCCCCTTAATTTCTTCACTCCAAAATGTTGAACAAAGCAGGTCCCTTTTTGTGGTTGGAAAGTTAGGCTTTACATAGAACCTTTCAACACACAACTGTCAGCACCTGATTATGGGTCATTTTTTAGCCTATGACTTTCACTTCCTTCCTTAAATAGGTCTTTCAGATGAATTATCTTCAGCCACTCTGTGATTATGCAGGGACCAGATATACAGTTTATAAAGAACAGGATACACTGAGGTCTGTCCTACCTTGCATCATTCTGTGTTCTGACTTAGAGGGATTCATCATTCATTCAACAAAAATCTGAGTGATTACCATGTGCTGCCTTTTATTTGAGCCATCAGTTCATTAGCACTTCCAACAAGAGTGGGAGGAAGCAAAGAATTGGGAAAAGCTCACATCTACTTGTTTTCAGCTTATTAGAATTTCTGGTTTAGAGATGAATTTGATGGAAAAGAACATGGATGAGACTTTTGTAATATTAGTCAAATATTTTTCTCTACCCTATGTTATTATTAAAACTACATATATTTGTGCATGCATCCATTCATCCAGCATAAGAAGCTACATAAAAATTCATCTCTCAGATCATATTCCATGAATATTCATCAAATTCATTCTATGGTACACAGGCTAATAGTCATAATATTTACTAATTGGATCAATTTTAGAAAATATACCATTTTGAAAAATAATGTCTTTAATGGTGCTAATTGATTATTCCACAGCATGTGTGCATGGTCATGAATATTAATATGAAAGAGCCCACTTTTTTTTCCAGGTAAGACCAAGAAAAACCAAAGGACTAAACCTCCAATGCTGGAAAATACTAGAAAGAATTAAGAAAGAGAAAATTCACAAGAAGAATTCTTGTATTTTGTCTTCCATATGAATGACACACTAAATACATATAATACTAATGACAGTTCTACAGTTGAAGACTATTTCCTTAGTCAATCACAGTGATAGTGAAGTGAACGGCAATAGTCAGACAAAAATGTTCAAACAACAGCACTGTCCCTGAAGAATTAGGTAATAGATAAAAGAAATGATGTACAGGACTTCAGGTTTTGTAGGCTTTTAAGGAAGGTTTCTACCTCTATAAGAACACAAAAACTACTCCTGTAAGAGCCTTTCCAGCCTGCTAAAGAAGATTCTGGCTTTCTGCAGCTACTTCCCCTCCTCTATCTTCTGAGAAGTGAAAAGATGTCAGAGGAAAGCAGTGCTTTTAACATTAAGAGTGTAAAATGGTCAGAAACCCAACAGAGAGGACCAAAGCCTGTGAGGTGGTTGGAGGAGGAGAAAGACTTAACAAAGCATCTTAAGCCAATTACAAGAAATAGCAAGAGAGGGTAGGCAGAGGAAAGTAAAAACGGTCAGAACTGGAGGCAGAAGAAATGGCTCAGGGAAGAAGCTAAGAGTGAGAATAACTGTGAGGTGTGAAAGCAACTTATGGAGAAGAGAAAAGTAGGAATTTAGAGGAAATTTTCTGAGAGTATTTGAGAAATGCAAGTAAGTTATTCAAGATATTCCGGAATTACTGGCAGAAACTGAGTTCCTTTGCACATACCACTGTCCTAGATCAGAACTACAGGGCTGATTGCTTTATAAACATTGCATATCCTTTTGAAAGGGCAATCAGTGAAATGTTAGGAAAACCACCTTTGCCACCAACCAGCAAGATATTTCATCTCTGGAGGACTTGACAGAATTTTTTGATGCCTTCAGACTGATTCGTCCCTTACTCAGAGACCACTGTTCTTATCCTTTACCCATTTTCATTTACTGCAATTTGTTTTCTTGTTGGTACACAAGTAACTTACTACACTGAGATCAGTTCCTGATGCCAGGAACTGTGGTCTTTTTCATCTCTGTACTCCACGTTACATCCAGCAGAATGCCAGGGACGTGACTAGATAATCAATTGAACAATTAGGCAATTAATTCAAGAACACATAAAATTTTGCTGAATGAAACAAGTTTAAAATTGCATGGAGAGAAAGCCCAATACCTTTAGTTTTGTTGGTAGCATTTCAATTATTATCAATGTGTTAATGATCTTGTCAAATATTCTGATTCAATACTGTACTTGAAATCTCAGAATTGTCATGGATACTTGTCACCGGTTATTTAATTACTATAGCTTTACTGTAGACCTTACCAAAATTCTTCATTTAGGCAATATATTTGGAACTCAATAACTATTCCTACACTTTAACTCCTCAAAAAAATCACTTACGTGAGATTTCTCTGCTAAGATGTAGTCACAGAAAAAGCGTTAATAACACAAGCATCTTCAAACATACTAGTCCAAAAGTTAACTGGAAAATTTTCTCAATTTTATGAAGATACACATAATATCACAGCTATCACTTCTACTCTGATTGTTTGGATTGTCTGGAAATTTTTGTGTCTCATTCTTATAACGTAATGAAATGTGCCAAGCCATCTCTAGATCCAAAACAATAGTGTTCTGTGAATAATATAAACTAGTAAGTCTTAATGATTCAGTAGGTGCACTTATTGAGAACCTGATGGAAGACACTGTGTACTGGTACCTGTAAGAAGTTATAAAGGAATAAAAACAACAAGGAACTTATGTACAACACATACAAAATAAGTCATTGTGACTTGAAATAACAAATATAAAGAATGCATGAGCCCACACTTCTGCCATGCATTCCCAAACAAATTTTTAATCAAGTGGGTGCTCTCTAACTGTGCATATGTTTTCCGATAGATTTATTTAGGAACAAGCAAAGGAGAAGAATCAGGTAGAGAAGACGGAGCTGAAAGAGGCAGCACTTACTGGTTATGAAACCTATGGGACGTTCAAGTGGCACTAAATATATTACTAATGAGAGTTGTCCAAATGTACATATAAATGCCTAGAATTGTTTTGGTGGTACTGGAGTTTTGAACTCAAGACTTCTTGCTTGCTGGGCAGGCACCACTTGAACCACACATCCTGCCCAGTATTTAATAGATACAAAAAACAAGGCATGAAAGTGAGAGGAGGTTTCTGGGGAGATTGTAAAATAGGAAAATGTAACTTGAAAAAAATATCATAAGCAAGGTGTGATTAAGAAAAATTATAATCCTACTATGATGTAACATACACTTTAAAAAGTAACTTTGGAAAGCACAGAAACAAAAGCAAATATTTTAAACCAGCCGTAAACTTGCACCAGATTCGTAACATTTGGTATTTTCCTTCTAATATTTTTCTTCATATATTTTCTTTTTTTAACCTACTTAGAATTATACTACCTATATGACTTTGCATCTTGCTGCTTTCTTGGTTGTCTAAAGGCATTTTCCCTACTATTAGGCATTTTTTTGAAATCATGATTTTAATGGCTTCCAATATACATAAGATATATTCTGAATTTATCTATTACTGCTGATCCCTAATTTTTCACTTTAAGCAGAATTTTAGGTGATGAGAATAATGTACTTTAGTTAGAAATAACAATTTAACCAGCATAATATAAAATTTACATACTGGACACTGAGAAGACAGAGATGAATGGGAACAGCTCAGAATAGAAAGCCAACATAGAATTATATTATCTTTTATAAGTTATCAGATAATATAACAAGGCAATTGTATTTCTAAGTCAAAAGAAAAATATCTTAAGGAAGTCAGAGAGCATTGAAACCAAGAAATAAGTGAAATTAAACAGTGAAAAGGGCTATTCATGTTCTATCCAAATCCTTGATGAATTTGAGTCTTGACTTGGCTTTTGCTGTCACAGGTGGTCTCTGGACAGTGTCCTCTGTGATAACAAGGTACCATATTTAGTGAACATCAAATGGCAGAATGACTTCTGGGTAATAAAATAGATAAGGAACCATCTCATGAGCAGGTTGAGCTCCAGCAAACTCTGGCATTATCCTCAGAGTACAAGGGAGGTCAGCGGAGGTGAGAAGGACTGAAGGCAAGATTTCTTCCACTATAAACCATAAACATCGCACATTTTCTTAAAAGGTCAGACAGTGAGACATTAGGAAAACCGCATTTGCTACCATTTAGCAGGATTTTCTTTTTCTTTTCTTTCTTTTTTGTGATAACTGGTTTTAAAGTTTAATCCTCATAATAACTATAAAATATATTTATTCCCATTTTATAGATGGAGAAACTGAAGTTCAATGAGGTTAAGTAACTTCCCAGGTAGGCAAAAGATCCAGAATTTAGACCCCCAACCAACTCCCCCAGTCTCTTCTTACAAATGTTTTCCCACTTTTTATCCATGCAATAAACCCAGAGGTGAGGACTCTTGCTTGGGCTTGGTATGCAGGAGGGTACAGTTTTAAAAAAACCCAAGAAATATTACTAGCCATGATAAACACTACTATATTTCATTTTTTCTTTTATATAATATACTTTGATCATATTTTTCTCTCCATTACCCTCTCTTATCTCCCCTCCACTTCCTGCTGGTCCTTTTCCTCTTCCCAGACATTCTTTCAGGTTTTTTTTATTTATTTTTTTTTAAATCTAGACTCCACATATGACAGAAAACATACAGCATTTGTCTTTCTGAGCCTGGTTTATTTTGCTAACATGATGACCTCTAGCTCCCTCCACTTTTCTGCACATAACATCGTTGTGTTCTTCCTTACAGCTAAATAAAACCTCACTGTGCGTATACACCACATTTTCTGCCTCTGGAAGATTTGTCAGAACTCCTTGATGACTTTAGCCTTGATGACTTTAGCCTCATTCATTCTGTACTCAGAGCACATTGTCTTTTCTCCTTTCCATTAAGTTTCATTTGTTTTCTTGTTGGAAATACAAATAACTTACTAGATTAAAATCCTTGGTGTCAGGAACTGGCAAATCACACAATTCTATCTATTCAAACATTTCTTGCTGGTCTCCTTCTCTAGTTCTATTCTCATCACAAACTCTAGACACAGTAGGTAGACATACAATATTAGTTCATGGATTGAATTAAGTTATGACAGTATATGAACACTTAGAAGAAAAAATACAGGGTTTGCAAAGGAATGTGAATCAGGTTACTACAAAGGCACCTGCACACCCATGTTTATTTATTTATTTTTTTCATTTTTCTTTTATTATTCATATGTGCATACAAGGCTTGGTTCATTTCTCCCCCCTGCCCCCACCCCCTCCCTTACCACCCACTCCACCCCCTCCCGCTCCCCCCCCCTCAATACCCAGCAGAAACTATTTTGCCCTTATCTCTAATTTTGTTGTAGAGAGAGTATAAGCAATAATAGGAAGGAACAAGGGTTTTTGCTGGTTGAGATAAGGATAGCTATACAGGGCATTGACTCACATTGATTTCCTGTGCGTGGGTGTTACCTTCTAGGTTAATTCTTTTTGATCTAACCTTTTCTCTAGTTCCTGGTCCCCTTTTCCTATTGGCCTCAGTTGCTTTAAGGTATCTGCTTTAGTTTCTCTGCGTTAAGGGCAACAAATGCTAGCTAGTTTTTTAGGTGTCTTACCTATCCTCACCCCTCCCTTGTGTGCTCTCGCTTTTATCATGTGCTCATAGTCCAATCCCCTTGTTGTGTTTGCCCTTGATCTAATGTCCACATATGAGGGAGAACATACGATTTTTGGTTTTTTGAGCCAGGCTAACCTCACTCAGAATGATGTTCTCCAATTCCATCCATTTACCAGCAAATGATAACATTTCGTTCTTCTTCATGGCTGCATAACACACCCATGTTTATTGCAGCACTATTCACAATAGCCAAGCTATGAAAACAGCCAAGATGCCCCACTACTGACAAATGGATTAAGAAACTGTGGTATTTATACATAATGGAATTTTATTCAATCACAAAGAAGAATGAAATTTTGTTGTTCGAGGAAAATGGATGGAGCTGGAAAACATCATCTTAAGTGAAGTTAGCCAGGCTCAGAAGGCCAAAAATCGCATGTTCTCTCTCATATGCGGATTATAGACCTAAAACAAATGCAATAATATTATTGGACAGGGATTACATGCTAAGGAGAAACTGCACACGGGAGGGATAGGGAAAGGGAAGGAAACCTAAAACTTGAATGTGGTTGATGTGCTCACTATATAGGAGTGAATATAATAATCTTAAACTGGCAGAGGCCACTATGGGAAGAGGACCAAGAAGTAGAGATGAACCAATTTGGGTTGTAATACACATGTGCATGGAAACAACACAAGGAATCTCCTGGTACAACTTTCTTCACCTCAAACTAGCAAAAATGCTATGTTTTTCTTTTTATGTTAAATGTTTTTTCTTCAACAAATCAGAGAACAAGAGGGCAGAACAGGTTCTGCCTGGAGGTGAGGTGGGGGAGGGGAGAAGTGGCCAAAACAATGTATACACAGGTAAGTAAATGTAAAAATGATAAAATAAACTTTAAAAAAAATGAAAGATCTATAATTTTAAAATAAATAAATATTACATATGCAAAAAAAAAAAAGACAAAATATGTGGTTTGAACTCAGGCCCTTGTGCTTACTAGGCAAGCACTCTACTACTTGAACCATGCCTCCGGCTCTTTTTAATTTAGTTACTTTTCAGACCTCAAGTCTCCTACTGGGATTACAGGTGAGCACCAACATCCCCAGCAAATTCAGTGTTCTTGATAGTCATCCCTGTACTCCTGTTTTATAAAACACTGCACAGTCCTTTCTAACAATCTCACACAACTTCCTCTATAGTTACACTATACCTTGATCAACTGGATTGTGAAATGAAGGGATGTAAACAAAGACTAGAAAAGTGTGGCAGAAAATGAACCAAGGAAAATGAGAGCAGATTACAGGAATACACTCTGGAGACAGCAATAAAGGAAAGCCAAAACACAGAAGGAAACAAAAGTGAAAACCTTAACAAAACCAAAATAATCTGGACAGGGTAAGTCACAAGGGCACAAAAGCAGAAATATGCCAACACTTAGGAACACCAGGGCCATTGCAGAGCTTCAGAGAACAAGAGTGTCCTAAAAACTGAAGTTGACTTGCCTCTGATGGGAAGGCATTATTTGTGTCTCCTAATAAATCTGAAGTCACAGATTGGCATCCTGGGATAGAACCAAGACATTGCTTTGGCTGCATTGTTTTTGATAAACTAGCACTCCATTCAACCCCCTGAAATCCAGTAACTTTTCTGACCTGAGGATTTGGTCCTTTTCTTTCATCTTCCTGTTTTGTTGGTGGTACTGGAGTTTGAACTCAGGGCCTTCTTCAAGTGCTCTACTGCTTGAGCCACACCTCCAGCCCTCCAATTTTCTTTTCTCCAGTCTTATCGCTAGTCAAACTCCCTTTTGATTAATAGCGTTGAGGTAAGCTACATTTCTTCTGGTTTCTGGTTAAAAGGACTACATAGCCACCTCCTTCACACATCTTGCTCCTTTCTACAGAGAAGGCTGGGGGTGGGAGAGAGAGAACAATCCTGGAATGAGAGTTGTATGTCCTCAGCTCATTTTGTACCAGGACAACTGCCCCTTTCCATGCCTTCCTGGATTTGGAAGTGGTAGCATGAGTTTGAGCTGCTCAATTTCCTTACACCTATTTCCCTTAGAGTTGACAAAGGAGAGGATATAGGAAACAATATGGAGAAGCTAGCATTCCCAGATATATCCAGAAGCATAGAGAGCTTCTTCTAAGAGATGCTTCTTCCCCCATGCACACTGCATTCTGCTTTGGGCCACAGGCCCTCATGCAAGGCATCAGCTTTGCCTTATCTTTGTCTCACCATAACTGTTCCCAGGGCCTTGGAATCTTCTCATTCTTTCTCTGGCCTTTTATTTACAACAATAAATACATTTGAGCTGTTCATATTCTCTAGGCTTAGCTGAAGATTTCCTCCTTGTACTGTATCTTTTCATTAAATTTAAAAAGTAAAATAAAATTAAGTATTTTTTTAATTTCCCATTTTATGCATTCACAATACATTTAACAAGCAAAAAGCAACTGCAAGAGGGTTACAGTATAAATCCAACACTCTTAAGGAGATGTGTTTATATTGTAGCATAGGTAATAATTTAGGTCTTAATTACTTAATTCTCACTAAACGCCAGATATTCTGCTAGGAGTTTTACAATGTTATAGAAGGGATTCTTCCTAATTTGTTGAACACAACATTGATTCCTTCCAATCCACCTTTCCCCCCTTTTTATAGATGAGAAAATTATGAATCATACAAATAGTTCATGACAAAGTCAAGTCTCAGTTCAAACTTATGTGACTCCAAAAGCCATGCTCTGTCTAGCCCTCCACATAGTTTCATGCCCTGGAGGATTCTGGCATTTTGTCTTTTGCATTCACTTGTCAGGGAGGTTTCTGAAAAGTCAAGCCATGTCTGACATGAGTGTCCAGTCACAGAATACTTTAACAGCTGCGAAATTGTTGTTTGTAAGTCTAATTACACTCTTAATTTCCATACTTATCACCATTTTGGGTGGAATGGAAAGTCATCCCTTGTCTGCCGTCCTGGGAGTAAAATGGCATTCTGAGTGGTCATTCAATATCTTTCAAAACCTTTGTCATAAGTATTGCTTCCATCAAAATCTCCCTTTAAGGCTAGGTACAGTGTTTCAAACCTGTAATCCCAACTACTTGGGAGGTGGAGATTAGGAGAATCGCAGTTTGAGGTCAACTCTAGCAAAAAGTTCATGAGACGCCCCCAACCTCAACCAATAAACTGAGTGTGATGGAGCATGCCTGTCATCCCAGCTAAACAGTTTGAGAAATAAAAAGAAAGATCATGTTCCAGGCTGGTCTGGGCAAAAAATGCAAGATCCTATCTGAAAAATAAAGCAAAAACAGGCTGGGAGATTGGCTCAAGTGATAGAATAACTGCCTGCCAAGTTTGAGACCCTGAATCCCAGCACCACAAAAAAAACCCAAAAAAAACCTCTCCCTTCAGTGCCCCTCTCAAAATGGAACTTCTTTGCTTACATATAAAGATACACCTAAGCCCTTAGGCTAAACCTTAGAATTCTGCAATCTCCTCCCAAGTGTTTTATTTAAAATTAAGTTATTTATTCATGGGGTACAATGTAATGCTTTGAAATGTGTATAATTGTGAAATAATTAAATCAAGTTAATTAACATAACCATTACCTTACATCTTTATTTATGTAAGGGTGAGAACATTTACAATCTATCTCAGCACTATTCAAATATATAATACATTATTATTTTTTATTATTGTGCTGGGGGTACATTGTGACATTTACAAAAGATCTTACCATATATTATAATTGAATTCATCATCCCCTCCATCATTCTCCTTTATACCTCTTCCCCCCATTCCTGGAATAGTTTCAGTAGGTCTCATCTTTCAATTTACATGCATGTGTACACAGTATTTGCACCATGTTCACCCTCCTACACCCTCTCCTCACATCCTCCCCCATTCCACTATTATTATCCATCATTACCATGCCTTCTAGAACATACTCCTCCTGCCAAACTGGGACTTTGCTCCCTTCATCTTCCTTTTCCTCCCTAGTTTTCATTCTTACTGCTCCTGGGTGCACTTGCTGTCCCTCACCACAACTTAATCTCCTTATTCTGCCTTGTGGCACCTCCCACTGCAAAAACTACTTCACCCTCCCCATCCTCCCACTCCCCACCCCCCACACTTCACCTCTCTCCCTTATCAGCTCTTCACTCCTCACTCTCTTCACTCATGAACACTTCATGAATTATTTTCCCACTTGGTAAACACTTTGCCATCCATTTTAGACTCAAGAATAGTATGTCTTCCCAGCTAGAAATCAGGATCCTTGGGGATAAAGATTATATTTTTTCCTATACTACAAGAATTTACTTCATGAACACTAAATTGAGGAAATTTAGATTGCACACTGTCTACCATAGTAACTTTATTAACATACAATAACAACTAATAGTAACAATACTTATTTTTTAGTGTTTTTATTCATAGAACTACATTCAAGATGCAATGGACTTTATGTACCTGTTTAAAATGTGTTTTAGCATTATGACTGGTTCCTTAAGTGCAGATTAAGACAGATAGCCAGAAAAGGTTATTCATTTTAGAGAAGTGATTCTCAACTGAGCACAAATATCTGCAGACAGTTTTAGTTGTCACAACATGTAAGTGGGGAATAAGAATGATACTGGCATCTCTTGGATAGAGGCTAGGGAAGCTGCTTAAGATCAAATGCACAGGGGAACCCCCAAACAACAAAGAAATATCCATCTCAAAATATCAACAGTGCTAAGGTTGAGAAACTCTGATTCAGAAGGAACAATGTCAAGTTGCTAGTATTGCCTGATGTTTCCAGTTATAGTTCATTCTCCAATGCAGAGTATAGATTTTATTTTTAAGACTGAGAATGTTTCTGACATTTTACGTTAATACAGTATACTTGCAACACTTTATTTCTCTATACTTAAAATGGCTACCTCAACTTTTGAAATTATATTTTAACTTTCTTATGTTTGTATATAATATAAGTTAATTTTCAAATTATTAAATGAAATATTTGAACTTAAAGAGAGATCAGGGTGTATCTGGCCTAACTCATTTTATGGGTGAAACACTGAGGCACAGAGTGGTCTGGAGACTTTTTAGTAGAAGGTAGGACTGGACCTTAAGTCTCTTCACCCAATCACAGGGCTCTCTCCAGTATCACACAATGTGACCATCACTTACATGAAAAAGAATAAAATCCTGTGGGAGATTATTTCTTTCTATAGTTATATTTTAGCCTCTCTGAACCTATTGACTATGCTCTGACTGGATTCATTAATCATAAGTTAGAAAGTAATTACTACAGTAATACATGATAAAACATTTGTCCCTTGCAGAGACAAGATCCAACACTAAAATTCCTTTTGGAAGTGGAAATTCTAAAGTTATCCAGCATTTTTTGCTTTTAAGCTCATTTAGGTAATGCATTTTGGAATATTATCATGTTTGCTTCAAATAATTATATTTTAATCTTTATCTTTGGCAGGTATTAGTTAATCATTTCTTGGTAAATAGATTATTATTATAAACATTTAAATTAGGAACCTTAATGAAAATCCTTCCGGAAAAATCTTATTAAGTAGTTTTGTTCTATGCAATGACTTTGGTTTTCACTGCATCACCCAGGAAATTACTGGACTGGAGAAGCTGGGTAATTTATTTATAATCATGCAATACATTACTAGTAAAGGAAGAATTAGAGGACTCAGATTTGTGTTGAGTTTGGTTTTTGTTCTGTTTTACTTTGAAAAAAGTTTCCATTGAATCTTATGCATTAAGTGGAATTCCCATCAGGCTACATTGTCAGCATTTAGTTTCTAAACTCTAAGACAAATGTGAAAAAAATGAGTAATAAAAATTGATGTCACTCTTTCTTAATACTATTGAACTCAGTCTATTAAAATATTTATGACATGAGAGTTGCAGATCAATTTGCACCTTTTCTTCCCATCACTCAAATTTGAATTTGAGCCTTTTGTCCCAAAGAAGGCTCAGTGGAAATGCATGGCACTATCGGCTTGAACTGAACACTTCAACTCAAGGAATAATTGAAAACAAGAGTCCACCAATCAAGAAAAATGTCAGTAGTTCCTATTTTGATCAAAAATGAGGAACAGAAAGGAGGGTGTCCAGACTCAAACTTCTTGCAGTGACTTGGTTGGGATTTATAACAGAAGGAGGAAGTTACTTTCCAGAAGTTGTATTTGAAGTATACAGAAATGCATTGCTGGCCTATGAATACCAGACAGGCTGACAGCACTATTAGAGGTAGGAATGATGTGCAGAATAAATAGCCACTAAATGTAGTGACAACTTTGAGTGACAGATGAAGAATAAAAATGAACAATTTTCCTGATAACATGTCAGGAAACAAATGCCTCTTTCTTTCAGAAGAAAAAGATATATATGGCTACAAATTCAAGCAGCCTCCCATCTGGTGAACTTCTCAAACCCTTCCAGAACTATAATTTTGGCCCAAAATGGAGCAATCTTTTTGTAGAAATTGTTACCTCTTCACTTCATTGAAGGTTTACAACAGTTTATTCAGACTGTTTCTATCCAATTTTAACAATGTGTTTTATACTAACGTTGTCCTGTCTACTGCATAATAAGAAACCCAAGAATAGGTTAGGCATTCTGTTTTCTGTAGGATGAAGGTCATCGTAAGTTCAGGTGCACTACCAGGAGCACATTTATATCAGTCTTTGTATCAAAAATATGTAATGCTTTAGAATGCTATATAAATAATAACTTTTGTACCAGTTTACCTTTGTTAAAAAATAACTCAAGTGTATGATGTGGAAAAAAACTATTAAATTACTTAGAACATGTCTGTATCAGATGCCAACAAAATGAACTTGAATGAATAGTATTTAAACTTCCCAGAAATGGCCAGAGTGGATCAAAGAGCAAAAAAGAAAATAATTGGCCCCTAGCTTAGGCTACTATGCTTCACTGGGTAATGGGACAATCCACAGAGAGAGCCCTTCATCATAAGGATGAGTTTTTCTGGAAATACAGCTCCATAAAGGTCATCTGTCCTTAGGAAAGAAATATTAGTTAGCTAACTGTGGTTCCTTACTTCTCCTATACCACTTTGAAAATCTTACATCCAATATCAAGCCCATCACTTGTTTTCAGCTGAGAGCAATGACTGTGTAACACAAAACCTCTGAGCCACAAACAATCATAGAAAACTGAAGCACATTATAGAGTTGATCAGTCCAGTTCTGAGAATTTCCTAGCAAGGCACAATATAGTTTGGATAAATGGGTCTCAAGGGACCCTTTCTACTTTTTTTTTCAATAATTGATTATGGCCATGTGAACATGTGCTATTATTTAGGAGATTCTCACTTCTGCCCAGAAATTCCAAGAAATAAGTTAAAACATTACTCTCACATAGTATTACACTCAGCGATTTCTGCATTGAGTTTTCATAGGATGCTTCATAGCCATTGTTTCTGTTTGGGTAAATGATCAGAAATTCACTTTGCTCAAATTTCAGTTTTGATTTTTGCATAATATTAAAAACTGTTCTTTAAAATAACACCAATGGATGTATTCCATTTTATGTTTAGTATTCAAGTTGAAAGTATACAATTTATAATACAGAACCTCAGCTAAGAGCTCACTTCCTCTTGCCTTTCCAGCTTTTCACCTCCTCAACTACAATGATTTTTCTTTAATCCCAGCCTCCCCCTTCTGTATGCTTGACATTTGGAAAGCCAAATTAGCTGACATGAAAGTTCATCATCTGACTAATTCTTGGGGGTCAGTCATCATACCTATACCATGATATCTTTAATTCCAATAATAACCATGGAGCACAAGCTCTGAGTTCAAACCCCAGTACCAGAAAAAAATGGATATAATTTATTGAACATTTACCACACGCTGAGTACTAAGATAAGCTTTCTATGTTCATCCTTTCATTTAATTCTCACCATAGTGCTCTGAGACATTGCTACTCCCTTTGATATATGAAGAAAATAAACTTTAGAAAAGTTAAGGGGAAATGCAGTAGAAGTGGCAAAGCCTACATTCAAACCCAACCTGCTCATTTTTCTAAGAGGAAGAATGAACCTCTCCCCTCCTCAAGGTAGAATCTGAGAAGAGAAAGGAACACTAGCTAAGAACCAAATTGAATCCTTTCTAAACTGGGGGTCTTTAAGGTTCTTTTTGTGTGACTCATGAAATGAGACTATCAAGAAGTCTGAGTCAGGAAAAAGGCCCTTCTTTTATTCCCAGTAATCACAAAGCAAAAACAGGATGGGAAACTAAGTAATGAGAGTAGGTTTTATATAATGTTTTGAATTACTGATGGTGTAGAGGGAGTAACAAATTGAATTTTTTAAAAATACATTTACTAAGACAAACTACATGTCAGATACTTCATAAATATTCATGCACATATCCTGATAATAAAACATGAAACGAGGACTATTATTATTTCCATTTTTCAGATGAGGAAGCTGAAGTGTTTAAAAAGGTGAATTGCTTTCCCAAAGCCATGCTACCGGTAAAGGACAAAATTAAGCTTCAGACAAAGGCAGTTTGGCTCCATCCCAAGCCCTTAACTGCTATAATATTCTGTCCTTGACAGGAAAGAAGTTATTTTTTTCCTTTCAATGGTCTTACCAGTATTTTCCAACCATGGGTCCAAGATCCCCCAAGACATTCAAACATTTCTAAAGAATCACCCCAGATTCTTTGAAATTTTGTGCTTAGTCCTCAGTTTAAGTAACATTTAAGGCATATTGATATCAAGAGTTTCAACACTACTCACCCCTCTGGGTTGCCTTAGTCATTGTCCTTTTCATGACAACATTCCCCAATCTAGAATGGCATTTGTTCTCTGACCACCCATTGTTGTTCTGTGTGCCTTCATTCTAGTGATCAGTGTTAAAATTCTCTTTTCTACTTATCAACCAACTTCTATGTTGGAACTGTCTTGCAATTGCTTCACAGACTGTTGATTGTTCTTAAAATCTATTCTCCTGCTCTTTCACAGTAAGTAAATCCCAAATTTATGCTGAGGAACCTTACTAGATAGCTAAACGACCACATTTCTCAGTCTTTCTTGACTATGTCTTCTCAGTCTTCTTAGCCACATGGCTAAGTTCTGGTCATATGAAAGGTAAACAAAAGCGTTATGTAAGACTTCCAGAAATTTTCTTTCAAAATAAGGAATGTGCTCATCCTTTCCTCACTCCACCTTCTGCTGTTTTAGGTACAGCAGGGATGGTTAAAGTTCCAGAACCCTTCATGGACCATGAAATGATCTTAGGAAAAAAAAAGCCAGAGGCAGCCGAAGAGCAAGGGAGATGAAGCTGAAGTTCATCTTTGGCCTGGACTCTCTCACTCCAGACCTCTTTAATGGAAGGGAAATGTACCTCTCTCTTTTTTAACCTGAGGTTATTTGGATTATCCTGTGAGATGCAGCTGGACTTGATCTTCACTGGTATGCAAGTACAGAAATGGTAATATTTTTTGTTTGTTTGATCATTTGTTTATTTTTGTGCTAGGAATTGATCCAAGAGCCTCACTCACACTAAAGATGTCTCTAACCATTGTACAACACAACCAGTCCCACAGAGATTTTTAGTCAGTTTTGTCACTGAAATATACAACACAAACTCTCAATTGGGGTAGGTTCTACTGAAAAAATAGAGTTATTGAACTGAACCTCCAAAATCATTAAAAAAGAGCCCAGAATTCTCCATTGAACTCTCCACTGAAGTTCCCTCTGGCCTTTTTGCCCACAAATAATTACACTCGTTCAAAATAATTTCTATAATTATTTCTTTTTCAACCTTTCTTGATTTTAGGTCACATAATGGGAAAATATATAATTAAAATGCTTTTAAAATATTATGCATGCTTAAATACATTTTATTAACTTTAGAATAAGAATGTATTGTCAGAGAATTATTTTCTACCTTCTACTGAAAACACATAACTTAAGCTTTCTTATTATGAATTACATTGGCTTTGAAAAGGGGGATTCTGAAAACAAGTCAGTATTTATAATATATTTATCATAAGAAAATTAATTTTAAGTTTCAAATAAGCAAATTACAAGCAAAATTTTGGACATTTTTGTAAATTTGTACAAACATATTTGTAAATTGTTAAGTAAGGGTAATTATACACATGTAGATTATAAAAATTACTACTGTAGTTTCTGAATTTTTAGAACTAGGAAACTTTAGGACATTAATTACTTAATCATAATTCATTAATAAATCTTTTGACTTTCATAAAAATGATTTTAAGATTTCAACCTATGAAAACATTGATAATACTTTTAGCATTCTTAATTAAAAATATTATTAAGTTGAGTGAAATCTTACAGATACTTTAGGCTTCCATGTTACATAGGTAAAAGAAAAGCTATTATGTAATGTTTTAATAAACATAGTTGAATGTTTATAGAGCCTCTACATTCAAAGGAAAATGTTCACGAATTCATTAATATTTCTTTTGCATCTTGCGGAATTATTTAGAAACATCTGCTTTCAAGTTTTAACCACTGTCATCTAATTTAAGCTTTAATGAATAATTATCATTAGCAATATTTACTGAACACTTATTTTGGACTAGACACTGTTTTAAGAGCTTTACACATTTCGTGAATAGAATACTGCAATTGAGAATGCTAGCAATAAGCCCCAAATGATACAGAGAAAAAGTAGAAGTGTGATTCAAATCCAGCTCAGTCTAACTCTGAATCCAAGGTTCTTTACATCAGACAGCATTGTGCTGCCTCTTAGCAATGAACAAGGGGACCATAATTCCATTATTTTTGTCACTACATTTGTTAATCATACTGGTACCAAAAGATTTATCAGTCAAATTCCCAGAACCAATAGACATTCTAAGTCTTACTAGCACATGAAACTATATAGTTAATGTGCCCATGTCAGTTTACCTGAACCACATACCAAATTCTGACTGATATGACTATTGTTATATAAATGAGAAAAATCACAAAAACTGATACAATCACTATCATTACTTATCTTTGAGTTTCCTGAGTGCTAAGGCAACAAAGCACATATGATAAGCTGCATAATTCCTGCAACAAGATTTTGAGGGAAATATTCCCTGGCATCAAATTCTAAAATAAATGAGTAATTGCATTGCATTTATGAAGAAGTCTACACAACAATGTCTTAAATAGCAGTGCTACAGAGAAAAGAGAAGTGATATTATCTGCCTACTTTTTGTCACGCCTGTCTGAAAGCCAGCAAGGCAACAGGAAAGTATGATTCTTCAAGAGCTATTACAGTCAATAGCTAGAAACATCCTATTGGAGTTTCTTCTCTCCTTCCTTTGAGTTACAACCCTTACCAACTACATATACATGTAGCAAAACATTCTTTTGCTGTCCTACATCTCCTCATATATCTGACTCCCTTATGCCTATAAGTGCAAAACTGTTATATCTATATATCCATTGGTTCTTGCCAGCTCCTCCTGAGGCTGCAACCCTACAGATAGGCAGCCAAAAAGAAAGCGCAAGGGCAAAGCCACCTGAGCTGAACTAGTGTTGAAAGTGCAGGTCATGAGAGGAACCAAATCCATCCTCATACATGTTCATTCTAAGAGAGCCACCCATGTGTGAGCATTTGCTCTGTGGATGGCGTCACTTTAACGGACATACTGGAAGTGACATGATGAAGTGCTGTGGTCCTTTTCTTCATTAAGATATCATATAAAACACAGAACTAGATATGGCCTCTCCTGAGAACACTTAATTAGGCACTTAAAATTCATAATTATCATTACGTATTCAAAGATAATCAGCAGCAGCAGTCTTACCTTAGATATGTGAAGGCACAAAGGGAAAGTAGAGTGTAGGTAATTGCTTACCTGGTTCACAAAGTACTGAGTCACTTAATGCTTGCAAAGCACTTGCACTGAAGGCACAAGGCATTATTCTTACCACATCAACTGAACAGATGTCCAAATGGTTCCATCTTCCATTAATGGGACTTAGATGTTGTGTGCGTTTGATGATTGTGAAAACAGGTGATGGAATTATAAAATCCCCTTCATCCAGCACTTTGCCCATGAAAAAATTGTCTTTATCCTATAGGAGAAAATATTTCTCAGCTTGAAATACTTTATTTTGGTCATCAATGGGCTACAAAACTATGCATGAGGCTTGTGATGTGCAAAAATGTCTTTGAGTCAGGTGCCTTGCCTTAAGAAGTTTCTTTTTAAAAAAAGAGAATGAAGCATCCATTTGTACCACATGACTCCCTGTCTTATCTGTTATCTAGACTATGTTACCAGTTCAGATCCTTTACTGTTGGGTGACTTAAGTTTAAAGGTAGATAAAATAAAGGTATAGTTACACTATGTAAACTGATCTGGAAAAAAATTAACAGGCAGTTTACCTACCATGACATTGTACACAGTACTCCTGTTCATTTTGCTCACTTTAGAATTCATACGTAATTCATATTCAGTGCAAATGTGTGAAATTTTTAGTTGCCTTTGTAATTGAATTGAGGTTTATTTGAGAGCAACAAAGAATCAAAAGTTCATGAAACTTGTTATCTAAGTCTCAGATTTTGAAGTAAACAGTAGGGTCATGTTTTTAGTGTTGCTTTTCACTGCTTATGTTTTTTACATTGTCAGTAAGGAAAAGAATTTGAAATGCCGTTTGGTTCTATAAATTTTCTATTAAAAACTGAAACTTTGCATCCAATCGGCATTGCTAACAAATCAGTTTCCCTGGAAGAATCATATGCTATTCAACCTTTTTCACTTCTGCCTAATATTGTTGAAGTATTTCTGTTTAAACATTCAGTATTTAGCAGCGATTGTCTTCCCCTAGCCACAGCCACTTGATAAGAGTTCAGTAGATGAATTTAGCTGCCTCTTTCAACAAAGCAGGTATTGTTGCAGCCCCGCACATCTCAATGACTCCTATTCTCGACAATTTTTGAAAAGCGGAAGTCAGACCCTTCAGAAAAGGTGATCCATTATCTTTGTACTAAAAGCAAAAGACAGATACGAAAACTCACATAGCTCTCTCTTCACCCATCAAAAGAGACAAAAGACCAAAAAGAATGATGTCATCTACAGCCAGTTCCATTTTCCTCAAAGTAAATAACACATAGTAACTCAAAATGAGAAAAAGGTAAATTCCTATTACTTTCCAACAAAGTAGCATACTACAAAGGGAGTGTAGAAAATCTACTTGGAAAATGAAATTTTTTTCCATATTTTCCAAATATGAAAAACCTAAGTTAACAAAATAATGAAAAATATAAGACCTGGATGTTATATGTAGCTATTTGAAGAATGATTCTTGGCTTTTCTTGTAACAGGATGGTATCATTTCCTACAGGTCTGTGACCTCAATTACCTAAATCTTTATAAATTCTAGTTCTTCTGTGCAGGGTTGGGAAGGGAGGTAGGGATATAATGCCAACAAAGTGAGCTAAGAGTCGGGCATGCTGGGGAACACCTATAATCCCAGCACTTGGGAGGCTGAGACAAGAAGATCATGAGCCCAAGGCCAGCCTGGGCTACATAGAGAGACCCTTGTGTGAAAAGAAAAAAAGAAGAAATTAAGCTAAGTAAAGAAAGATTACAAGTATGGAGGGAAAAAGCCTCATTTCACCCCAAAACACTTGACCTGTGAGACCTGGGGACTAGTGCTAGTCATCATTGATCTCTCATTGCTTTCAAAACAAAGTACACCATCTTTCTTACGAAATTTTGTTATGACTATGGGATCACCTTCCCCTCTTGCTTCTCAGGTAACACAACCTTATTATTTACCATCCATAGATGGGCCCATAACTCACAAGACACTTTATCTTTTCTTTTTTTTCTTGTTTTTATCTTTCACTCCTACACTCA
Source organism: Castor canadensis (assembly GCF_047511655.1). Taxonomy (NCBI): domain Eukaryota; kingdom Metazoa; phylum Chordata; class Mammalia; order Rodentia; family Castoridae; genus Castor; species Castor canadensis. The sequence continues at coordinate 128,073,992 of NC_133393.1, read as the reverse complement.
ATGTTATTAAAAATCCATTTTTTTTCAATACTGTGGTTACACTGATACCCACAGGTCTGACTAGCCAGCTGGTGCTACTGCATTGCTATTGAAAAGAATTTACTTAGATTTCAAATCATGGAAGTGACAATCAGTGCAGTCCTTATTTGTCATGTTAAATGAGAGTGAAAACTTCAGTCATTTAAAAATAAGTAAACTAAACTTAGACCTGTATACCACTTTATTATCCACAAAAATAGACCCCTGTAATCTGAAAATTTAAGAACACAATTTGTAAATGACTCTTTGATATTAATTTCAATTTCCTACAATAATCCACCATTCATAATTTATTTTGAGGTTATTTTTAAATCTTATACAGTGCATACCTTTTGAATAGAAAGCAAACAAAGCTATTGTTTTGTTAAATTAATTAATATTAGTACCACAGATAAAGAACCAATGGTGAAAAGGGAGATAAACTAAGTATCTACTGGTATACTTCTGTTACATTCACCATCAATTATTTCAGTCTTCATTAATTAGTCATATGAGACACAAACATGTGTTCTTAAGGAGTTGGCCCCATTATAATTTGATAAGTATGGCTTCATAGGTATCTACTGGGCATATTATATAACACCCACCCAGGATAGCTTGTAATAATTCACTCTTCATTATAATTTCACTGTATCATGAAAAAGGAAGCACATCAGTAGGAAAGCAGCAATGGAATAAAGTCATGTCTGTGAAAGGTAAACCAATTTTGAAAGAAAGGGAAATAAAATTCTGGGAGAAAGTTCAAAACAAAGGGGCATTGAATGTTATTTTTCATTTGATTTAATGGTATGGTTGTAAATTTACCTGGACCCTAACACAGCTATAAGTCTGATGGCAGGTAATTTGTATTCAGCTCCATGATAAACTGGAATCATTGTTCTCTTATTCTAATATACTCAGAACTTTTAAGTAAATGAGTTCTCAATTTGTGCAAGCAGGTATTCTGTTTTCAAACCATCTTCTGTTTTGCTCCAATTACTATTTAATACCAGAATTGTACATGTCAGCTCAGTGAATAGGCAATGCATATTTTTAAATGATGGGATGGTATTTAAGTAAATAACACTTCTACAGATATTTCTCAAGTCACCCTTGGGAATCTACCTTTTACCACAACTTGTATTTAGAACCCAGACGGAATCAAAATCACATTGGTCCTGGCTGCATTATGAGCACTAACATCTTCCTGCACCAATGGGAATGAAACCTTATCTAAGAGGTTGGCCTGTAAATGATATCTGCCTCCCTGACTTGGGATACAGTTCGCCTGAATTGCTTTCTCCATGGAGAATGACATAAACTGAAGGATAAAATTGATTGGTGGCTCAAAGGAGATATAATTTCAAATTATTCAACCAAAACCTTCTCAGGAATTCTTTTCTAGAAATCAAAATTCCCTTTATACTCTCAGCAACTTATTGAATAGCTGGAAGATTAAAGTACTAAGTTTTTTTCCTAAAGACCGATACTTGCTTTTTCCTTTTATTGTACAACGAGTCAAAAGATAAAATGACTCATTTTAAACTTATTAGTATCTTCATATATTTTCCACTGAAAAAAATCATTATAAGCATTCTCAGTCTATTTTATAAATATTTTTAAGATTTAAGACCCAAATGAATATGTGTGTGAATACGTACATCAGATAATTCACTTAAAAGTATTGATGTATGACTTAGATATTAATGAAAGACAGAACTGTGAAATAAGTACAGTGTGTTGTGGCAGGGGTACATGTGGGAGGGAGGAGGGGAATGAAGAAAACTAAGGTGAGGGAATATGATGGACGGACTTCATATATGAAATAGAACGAAGAAACCTCTTGCAATAGCTTTAAGTGGGGTAAGGAAAGGGTTGAGACAGAGAGACGGTGAGGGTGATCTAACAAATGTACAACTGGCTGAGTGACTCAAGTGGTAGAGCACCTGTCTGGCAAGTGTGATGCCCTAGTTCAAATCCCATTCCCACCAGAAAAAGATAAAAGAACAAGAACAACAAATATACAATATAAGCCTATTTGGCATAGTCACAATGAATTGCCCCTGTACAATGAATATATCCTAATAAAATAAAATTAATGAAAAAAATCACTGATGTAACCATGTTGGAAATATAGTGCATCCCATCCTCAAAGAGAAAATGAGACTAAGATCCTAACCTTTTGGCAGGAGCTACAATTTCCTGCAGGTTCTGCTTTTCCTTTGGAATTTCTCCTTTCCTCCTTCTTACCCAATAGAACCCAGCCATGATCTCGACTCTGCAACCATGCCTAACATTCTTCTAGCCAATCCCTCTTCCTTGAAAATTCATCTTTCTTCTTTGGAATGGTTGGCTACTTTTCCTCTCTCAGGCCTTGCCCTGCAATTTATCAAAAGTGGGAACTCTCCTCATTTGTCTCTATTTCAGCATCTTGTTTTTGTATTTCTTCACGTATAATTTATAATTTTTCTCTTTACTCCTTAATGGCCAACCATACAATTGCACCCACCCTGGGAAAGGAATCAAAAAGTCTGTTGTCTGTCATATCATAAGTATTATCACTGTGCCTGGACTTTGGTAAATTCTCAATAAAAATTTATTCAGTCATTGAACTAACACCCACAAGGAAGTCATAAAGGAAAATTATTTCATTTCTTTATGTTGGCATACCATTTTTTCAACTCAAATGATAGTGCTAGATAGTGAGTGGCCTTCTTTTCCACCATAAAAACTAAGAGTTTTCAAAGCAATTCATTCTGTAAAAGTTAGTATATAATATTTCTGGGATGCCCTAACAAGTTTCAGTTTCTTGAACAGTCTCTACAACTTTCTGATGTTATTTTCCTCCATTCTGCACTGTCCTCCTTTTTCATCATAAATACTGGAATTTGAACTCAGGGCCTTGGATTTGCTAGGCAAGAGCTCTACCATTTGAGTCATATCTCCAGCCGTTTTGTTCTAGTTGTTTTTCCAACAGGATCTCATGTTTTTCCCTGGAGCTGATCTGGACTGCAATATTTCTACTAGTGCTGACTGTGTACCTGAGATGACAGGCTGGTGCCACCACTCTCAGCTTACTGGTTGAGATGAGGTCTCAATAACTTTTTGCCTGGGCTGGCCTTGAACCACAATTCTCTGACTCCCAGGTGGCTGGGATTACAGGTTGCTCTCTGCTTCCTCAATAGCAAGGATTATAAGTATGAGCCACCATGCCCAGACCTGCCCCCCTCCACTGCTGCCCTCTTCAAATCCTTACAATGGCAACGTGTCAAGCCCTGTGCCTAGGTCAGAGTAGTCACACCATAGATACCTGGCTGTTCCTGGCACACACTTGCTTGTTTTGCTGGTGTCCACCAAAGCAAGAGCAACAATCAAGACCAGATCTATAAGGGGCTTTGTATAACATGCTAAGGGCTCAGGTCTTTAAAGCAATGGGAATTGATGGACGTGCTTTGAGAAGGGGAACAACATATGGAAAGGCGTGCAGGAAAAAAAAAAGCATCGTGTACATCCTTCCTGCACTGGCATAACTAGGATGTTGTTATGTGATCAGCTTTGAGGGTGAATTAACAGCCCACCACAAGGGGTGGGGGTGGACTCTGGAAAATATTTCTAGTTGGTAGTTTCTGCTTAAGCTGCATCTTGTACTACTTTCAGTTCTGTCTTTTATGGAGCACATAAGTTTTGAGTAACTTCCAAAGCCACCCGAGTAAAAATAAATCAAAAAGGATTCTGTTTTACACTCTACTTCCCTTAGTGTCCTTAGGCAGGGAGAAAACCAGCTTGGGTCCTGTATCTTCCCAAATCATTTGTCTGGGAAGCACCATTGAACTTTCAATTATTTTCATTAAGATATATTTTCCCAAAGTAAAATAAACATAGGAACAAATAAACAAAAATATCATTAGGTACAAATAGTTTTGAATTTTTTGTATATGTTGAAATGTTATATGCTCATATATATTTGCTAATGTTTGTGCTGATAAGAGCTATGTGTACTTGAATAAGACATGCCAGGGCAAATTTTATTATCATTGTCAAAGAACTCATGAAGAAAAATTTTCCAAAAGCCTCTGATAACTTTTTGATAATAAATATGCACTAAATTAATCATGAATATGTTTATTTTCCTCTGTGGAATGGATTATTACCTGGTGTTTGGGCTGCTTTTTTAATAGCTTAGGTATTAAAACTTCTTTGTGACTGAGTGTCAGCTTGAATCAGTTTTATTCATTTGTCAAAATAATATCAAACTAATCTCACAGCATGTACAAAGAGGAAGGTACATTGTTCTTAGCAAGGTACATTGATAGCAGGCAGCTATGCCATGGCTAGACATTTCCCATCTGTGCTTTTCTAAAATACATTCCCGCAACTTTCCTAAATTCTGAATTAAAAAAATTAGTACTTTCTAAAACTTCATGAAATGATCTGCAGGTGCTGACCTGCCGAGAGCTGCCGATCTGAGAGGAACAAAGTTCACATGTTGAAACTGGTTGTAGTTTGGAAGATTTTAGCATCTGGGCCTCAAGTCGGATGTCGTACTAGTAAACCTCAGCTCCTTACATTCAAGTGCTCTGAAGAAGATGGGCATGACAAAGAAGTAGAGGCAATCAGAAGTCTGCAAGAGCAGGCCAGGCACCATCTGCGCTATGTAGGAGGACTGGTGGGGGGAAGGAACATGACGGCATATGTTATGAAAGTACAGATTGTAAAGAAAGGGTAGCACCCTTGTTTTGCAGACTAGTTACTACATTGATGTTGCAAAAGAGCCCTCTAAGATTGGGGAGGAAGAAAATACTCTGGCTTCAGGCTAGCTACCTTGCAATATTCTGTAACACTGAAGGGGGGAGGAATGTGTAGCTATAATTGCCCAATAGGTATAAATAAACCATCTATGGGTGTGAAGCTCTAACGACTGAGTAAGACTCTTAGGGGAGGAACCATGTCTAACATGCCTCCTGCATTCCCCACAGAAAAGCAATGCTGGGCATGTGAGAGTGTCAGAGGCACTGTATTTGGGGCTCAGAACATCTGGGTTTAATTACCATCTGTGCTGCTGTGAGGAAGTCAACCGCTCAGCCTAACTCCTCACTGGCAAAATAAGAGGTGGAGTGTGGGGGTGCTGCTTTTTTAGAGTTCTTGTCAAAATGTAATAAGTTAATGTGTGTGACAATGCTATGTAACCTGTAAGAGGCTCCACAACTGGAAGGTAATGGTGTTACACCTGGAGTGAATACTTGTGGATAAACTGGTTTCTTGATTAGGATTTATTCATGACTCATCCTTACAAGGATTCCTTTCCATTGACTTTAGTTTCTCAACCTTAGCACTCTTAACATTTTGAAGTACGTAATTCCTCAATAAGAAATGGAATGGGGGAGAGAGAGGTGCCTGTGTATCATAGAAAGTTTATTTCCACTACCTGTACTCACACTTGATACCAATTGTAGCCTCTCTGCTCCCCCACCCCTATGAAATGGGACAACCAACAAATGACTCCAGCTATCGTCACATATTCCCAGTTGAAGGCAGGTGTGTGCGTGCAAAATGGAGAACCACTGATTTAACTGAGAGACCAAATCTGACTACTATAGTCTGAACAAAGCCATGAGTTTTGTTTTCTCTATGCCTGAATCATAACTGATAGCTAGTCGTAGTCGTTCAGGCTTACACTGCTACTCTGTTTATATATATTAACTCCTTTAATCTTACACCAACAAGTAGGTTCAATTAATCCTCATTTTGCAAATGAAGAAGTTGAGACTTAAAAGGGTTGAAATGACTTGCTCAGGTTCAAAGTTAGGATGAAAGTGCTTGTGTCTGAATCCTGCTCTGTAGCATTCCAGAGCCTTTGTTCTTGACAACTGGGGCTGTACTTCCTCAGGGGAGATAAATTGGTCAAAATAGCGCCACCTCTGGTGAACTTAACTCATTTCTTCCCATGTGTACCTGACTTTAGACCTCAGAAGGATAAGGCATACAATACCTCGGGGCTATAGCTGCTTGGGAAATACTGTTTACATGAGCCATGGAACTAAACGAGTCATAAAAAAACAGGTGTGTCTGAAGGAAGACAGGTGCAAGTCCTAACACATTCACGCATAAGTATCATGTAACTCTCATAGAAAGGGATTCTGGTGAGGAAACTATATTTTTATAAATATTTATATGGGAATACATGATGCTGTCCAAAAGCCAGAAGTAAAATTGGTAAGGATAAGTTGATAAAAGTACATATTATTTAACAGATATGAATGAATAATACCCAAAACCTTTCTATGGTACCAATAAGCTCAGAGCAAACACTATTATTTACTAAGCATTTGTGTGGTTATGTTTGCCAGAAACCTAATAAAGTTAATGCCAAATGATTTAGTGTCTAGAACCTAGGCTCTTCCAAAATACCAAGTTCGCTGATGTTATTACTCATTTCTGAACCCAAAAATTTAGACAGGGAAAAGTTACACAATATGTTAAGTCACAGAAAGTCAAGACAAGAAAAAAAGAAAACTTTAATTACACAGTATGTATAACTCAGATCACCCTACAAGTACTGTCAATCATTAATACCCCCCGACAGAGTCGCCTGGGTAGCAAAGGTATTTAGTTTCTAAACGATCCATCAAGAGTAGATGATTCCTTCTCAACTGACCATGAACAAGACTGTAAGTGCTAATTAATTACAAGGAAGTCTGATTTCATTTCCTTCAGACGTCTGCTCCCCCAAACCGACCAGAATTCCTGACATCTATAATTTAATACATGTATTATTTCCTTAAATAATCTTGAATCTTAATAATGTGAGGATTATTTCTTTCTACCAACAATAAGAGCACACCAGTGTTACCATAGGGGCCAGAAGATCTAGAACCTGCCTGAGGTTCAGTGTGTTTTGCTTCTAGCTGTCTCAGTCATTGTCACAAGCATTCAGTCAGTCCACACTACCACACCTGTCCTCTGAAAGACAGTCCCTGAGGAAGTGCCTGGTTCTGCACCCAGATAGCCTTCTATAAGAGACAGTTTCATTGCGCCTCACTGCTGCACTCTATCTGGTTCTCAGACCAAACTTCTGATGAGGCCAGTGTCTGAATTCTGAAGGAAACCACTGCACAAGTTAGAATTTTTTTCTGTTTCAAAGGACAAAAACCCAGTTCAAATGAGAAGTTGCTGTCTATCCCAAGTGAAAAACTGTGGGCATGAACAAAACTAAAGTACAGTAGGATTCTGGGACCCTCCCAAACAAGGTGCATAGTACTTTTAAGTTACAAATTGCCTTCTTGCTTTTTGGATTATTTTTAAAAAGCATAAAATAGAAAACCCAAGCGGTAGGCAAGACAGGTGTTATCTTCATATTGTAAAAGCTGTTAAATAATGTGTTCTCAACTAGTAAGTTACATAGTTGATTATGGATGGACCTCAGGTGTTCTGAATCCTAAGCACCTATGCCTTTTCTCAGTATAAGATATTTTGAAAGAAAAGTGTCAGGTAATCTGCCTATCCTCAAGATACTTAATTAATAGTAGAAAAGGAAAAAAGCAAGAAAAGAAACTAACAGCCTTAAGAGCACTATTTTGGTGAAGAATTGGTTTATGTTTAAGTAGTTGCTATGCTTTGAAAGCATCCTCCAAAGGCCCATTTGTTAAAGGCATGGTCGCCAGTCTGTGACACTCTCAGAAGGTGGTTGGACCTTTAAGAAGTGGAGCCTAGTGAAAGTAACTGGGATCATTAGGGGGTCTGCCTTTGATGTTAGGATTCTGGCTACTTCCTGTTTTTCTTTTTGTTTCCCAGCCACCATGAAGTGGGCAGGTGTTCATGCCAGGTATTCTTGCCATGATGTACTGTGCTTTCATAGGCCCAAAGTTACAAAGTCAAGTGACTATGGACTAATATCTCTGAAACTACAAACTAAAACAAACCTTTTCTCCTTTCAAGTTGATTTTCTCAGGTATTTTGTCATTGCAACAAAAAACAAACCCAGAATACTCAAACATTTTATATTCATGAGAGGAATTCTACAGGCCTATTCCATGGAACTTCCACTAAAAGTATGTGAAAAGGAGAATTTGAATTTGATGCTTTTTTTTTTTTTTTGTGGGACTGGGGTTTGAACCCAGGACATCGTGCTTGCAAAGCAGGCACTCTACCACTTTAGACACACTCCCAGTCCATTTTGCTCTGGTTATTTTGGAGATGGGGACCCTATGAACTATTTGCTTAGCTGGCCTTGAAGTTCAATCTTCTGATCTCAGCCTCCCAATTAGCTGAGATTACGTAAAGGTGTGAGCCACTAGCTCTCAGCACCTTTTTTTTGTCACTATCATACTAAATGGAAAAATGGACCAAGATTTATGTCAGCATCATCAGTATACAACTATTAAATCACTATCAGCAGCAGAAATCACAAGGGACTTGAGATTAACTTCTAGCAGGACCCTGTGTGCAACTCCAGTGTCTCAAGGGCAAGCACTGGGCTTGGTTCATCATCATATCCCTGACATCAAGTACATCTGTGTCTGAATTAATGGAGAACAAGTCTTAATGAGTCATAAAATCTGTGGAATGAGTAAAGGAAAAATGGAACTCTGGAGACTTTATGAAGGCCATGTCGATAGACATATTTTCTTTTTGAGAGTGTAATAAAAATCATCATTTAAAACTCCCATTGGTTATAAATGAAGATTATTAATTGATGAAGGACACATATAAGTCACCCAATTGTTGTGGAGCTGTCTAAAGTTTCAACAGACTTACAATGAAAAGGTACTATCCCTGCCACCCAGGAGACTCATTACTCTGAATCCCATCTTTTTTTGTCATCAAATATCCACTCCTCATTTGCAGGTTTGCTCAAAGTAAAATTGTAGTCACCAGCCCCAATATTAAAACAATCTGTCTCCTTTCTCTGTCCCCCTATAACTACTGTACTTTTTCCTTCCCTTCAAAACCCAAAGTCAAACTCATTGTCTTCACCCCTCATTCAATTTTCATACTGTGACTCAGTTTTCACCTCCTCTAGTCTGCTAAACTTGTTCCTGAACGTTTCTAATAGCATATACCAATCTAAAATTCCAAAGCATTGTTTGTGTTCTTGGCGTTACTTGACCTCTCTGTGACATCTGACATTATGTATTCTCTCCTTCAAACTCTGCCATCTCAAAGGCTCCTTCCCTGGACTTTCCTCACTCATTGTCGTTTAGATCATTCCCCCAAGATCCCATTTCCAACAATCTTTTCTATGTACACACTCTTGTAGGAAATCTTATCTATACCTATGGCTTCAATGATTAACAATGTTTTAGTCTCATAAATCTGTGTCTCCATTCTTGAGCTTTAGACCAATACATCCACAAACAATTTAGCTGCCCCATGAGATCTCAGTTTCAACCTGCCCCAAACAACTACGTTGTATTAAATCCCACAACCTTCACAATATTTGGTCTCTTCAAGTACCAGTGTTATCTACTCTATTGCCCAAGTTGGAAACATAAGTCAATCCAATTTTGCCAAATTCTCTCAACATAGGTGTCTCCTGTATTTGGCCCATTTTTCCCGTCCTTGTTGTCACTTCCCAAATACTTCTCCTATTTGTTATGAAAAAGTTTCCTGTTTGGTAAGTACAGTCTCACCTACACACTTGCTTTCATCTTCCCATCACCACCATAAATAAATTCATCATTCTAATAAGCAAATATGATCATCAGATCACGTCATTTCTGTGTCTAAAATGCTTCCATGGCACCCCACTACCTCCAGGATAAATTCTGATTCTACATTATATGTTTGTTATATAAGGTCCTTTGTTATCTGGCTCCAAGAACACTTCTGCTTTGTCATATAGACACTTTGGTGATCTATGTATTTACAATCCTAGTACAAAATGATTATTCAACAGGCAATGAATGAATGAATTCTAAGAAAGATGTCCTTAGATTTAAAAAATGTATGGTATCTATTTATCCTTAAAACAGAATAATTTCTACACAAAGATAAATTTGCCCAATATTTTTGTCCTCAAGTTTAATATGTATCATCTAAAAATCAGAGTCCTAAATTTTGCTTGCTTTTTAGGAACTATATCCTCAAAAGAGAAGAGAACATTTAATAAGGTATTTAAGAATTTCCCTCCCCCAAATATATGAAAAATTCCTGAATTTATAAATGGGCTATATTTCAAAAAAAGCTCTTTTATAACTTGGTTCTATGAAACTTGGAATGCATTTTCTCATAAAAACAATGTTTTATATTTTTTATTTAATTTAGACTTAAACTATTTTTAAAATGATTTAAACCAATATATAATAAAATACATCTGTCATAAGCTTTTAAATAATGAAAGAAGGTCTTTAACAATATATTTGGCCTATGGAACATAATTATATCATAAATCCCATAAGTCTATATTAACCTAAAAGTCAAGAAGAAATTTTAATTCTGATAATCATGTTAGCTAATACAAAAGGAAAGCAAGAAAATAATGAGAGAAGCTGGTGGAATGGCTCAAGTGATAAGCGCACCTGCCTAGCAAGCATGAGGCCCTGAGTTCAAACCCCAGTACCACCAAAAAAAAAAAAAAAAAAGAGAGAATGAGAGATTTTTTTCTTCCTTTTCTTTTTTACCTCTCATTGTCTAATAAACTGATATAAAGTAATTCAGACAATATACTTTCTTTGTACTAAATTCTCAGAAAACATTTACATAGAATCTTAACTAAGATATGTTTAATAACCTAGTATAAAAAGATAGTTAAATAGAAAAGCAGAAATATTACTACATGACCCATAAGAGCATACTTAATGATATTCCTACAAAGACATTTATATAGGTAATTCAAGTAATAGGTACCTATCTCTCTAGCGCTCTACCTTGGTATGGGTTTAAACCAGTAATGACCAGCATGTATCACTTAGAATGAGTGAATATACATTATCCATTTAATCTTCATAATAACCCTATGAGATAGTACAATTATTACTGCTGCCATTTTAAATGAGAAAACTGAGGCAAAAAAGTGAATAACTTGCCAAGTTTCCACAGCTACAATACTGAAATTCTCCCTTACATTTTTCTCTTAAATACCAATGATCTCATTCAGCATCGGAGAAAATTTGAATTTGAGCTCTCTGCTGACCATAAAATGAATTGGCTCACCCCTTCCTTTCTATGCTAGTCTCCTCAAATATCCCTCTTACGCTTTGGATTTCTTTATATGCCTCTAACTCACCAAACTTGTTCCCCACATTAGGGTTTTACACTTGATGTTGCCTCTGCCTAGGAAACATTTCCCCAAAATCCTTGTGACACTGACACTTTTATGTAATTCAGGACTCAGTATAAAATTTAGTCTAGTCTCCATTGCCCAACCTAGAGAAGCCTGCTCTGTTATGCTCTAATGTATCAATTTTCAATCCATTTATTAGAATGTCATTTATTCTCTTCTCCCAGCCTGTAGAATTGTACTGTCTAATAGAAATCCAACATGAATGGCAAATGCAAGCCACATATGTAATTTAAATTTTCTGTTAACATTACTTTAAAAATGTAAAAAGAAGCAAATGAAATTATTTTAATAATTTATTTACTCAATATAGCTTGCTTAAAATATCATTTCAACAGGAAGCTATTAAAAACTTATTGAGATATCTTATACTCCCTTTTTCATGCTAAATATTCAAAATCCAATGTGTTTTCACAATATATTTAATCACAATATATTGTGACTATTGGGCCACACTTCAAATTCTCAATAGTCACATTTCAAATGTTCCATTTCATCATTTGGCAAGTGACAGCCATATTGAACAATACAACTTTAAATGTGAACTCTTGTATACCAGTGTATCCTCAGAACCTAGGTTAGTATAACAGTGCCTGCCTCTTTGTGTAGTCAATTATTTTGTGGTATGAATGTTCAATATATGGACTGTAATTTCTCTCTGTCTTTTGTTGAAAGAAGAACTATTGATGACAAATTTTTTTCAGATTACAAAAATGACATTTATTACATAATTTTGGGCGATTTAGATATCCAGAAGTAAATTTTTACTTGCCATTTGGTGTTTTGGTCAACTAGACAAATACATAGTGCTACATCATTGACCACTTTCTCACAGGTACATCTTTTAATGTGTTTCTCCAAAAGTTATTCACTTCCTGATCCCTGGAATCAGTAAATGTCACCTTATATGGCAAAAAAAAAAAAAAATGACTTCACAGTTGTGATTAAGGATCTTGAGACCTTAATCACCTAGATTATCCAGGTGGACCTCATATATATGTGTCCTTATAAGTGAGAGATTTGACCACACAAAAAGAAGGTAATGTGAAGATAGAGGCAGAGATTGGAGTGGTGCAGCCACAGACCAAGGAATGCCAGCAGTCACTAGGTGCTGGGACAAACAAGAAGCAGGTTCTTCCCTGGAGCCTCAGAAAGGACTGCAACCCAGCTGAAACTTTAATTCAGCCCAATGATAATGATTTTGGATTTGTGACCTCTAGAACTATAAATGAATAAATGTATTTTTTAAGCCACCAAATTTGTGGCAATTTGTTATACCTGCCAAAGAAAACTAACATCCTTACTGAGTTACCAAGTTACCTTGGTATTAAATGAATTGCAACATGAATTAGCTGTTCACTTCATTAAGAAACAGAGTTGGAAGACTGTAAAATAGGTACAGTGTGGGGAGGGAAATAGGGGGTGAATGGAAGAGATGAAGGTGAGGGAATATGGTTGATGGGCTTCATACACATATATGAAATAGGACAATGAAACCTCTTGCAATTGCTTTAAGTGGAGCAAGAAGGGGGTCACTGTGGGAGATGGTGAGGGCAATCTAACCAATGTACAATGAAAGCCTATTCAGAATTGTCACAATGAATCCCCCCTGTACAATGAATATATCCTAATTTTTTTAAAAAGTATATATAGAGTTGGTTTCACCACCTTTGGACATATATCTGAAGGAGTATAAGTCAGGATACAATAGAGACCCCTGCACATCCACTTTTATTGCAGTACTATTCACAAGAGCCAAGGTATAGAATAAGCCTAAGTGCCCTTCAATTGATGAGTGAATATGGGAATGGGGTACATATATGCAATTGAGTATTGTTCAGCCATACAGAAGAATGAAATTTTGTTCTTTGTAGAAAATGGATGGAACTAGAGATCATCATGTTAAACAAAATAAGCCAGCTTCAGAAGAACAATGGTTGCATATTTTCTCCCATATGTAGAATCTAGACTTAAAATTGTGTGTGTGTGTGTGTGTGTGTGTGTGTGTGCGTGTGTGCGTGTGTGTGTGTATATAATTATGGGACTTTTTGGAGAGATGGGAAGAAAATGACGAGGGGTGAGTAACATTGAAATAGATTATATCTATGAATGAAGATGGTACCATGAAACCCACTGAAAGTTGATGAAAATTGGGGGAAGGGAGGATGGGAAAAGAGAGAGCAACAGGGGGGTACAAATGTGCACTGTGAAATACCGCAGTGAAATCCCTTTGTATAATTAATATATATTAATAAAAAGGACAAGTACTTAGCTTATCAGAGTGATACTTAAGTAGATGATTAAGACTTGCCAGGACATAACCTGTATATCAATGCTTAAAACTGGAATCCAGAGGAAAATTTCAAAGTTGGCAGTTGACTAGAGGTCTAGGCTACACAGTGTCCCAATCACTTGCTAAACTACCAGTAAAGGAGCTAGAGAGGCAACTCAGTGTTAAAGCACTTGCCTCCCATGCCCAAGCCTCTGGGTCTGAAAAATAAATAAATAAGCACATTAAGTAAATAATTAACTAATTAATTATGAAGGCAGAGGAAAAACAAAAATTGTTGAAACCAAAAACTATAACTGACAGTGATCCTGCCAGCAGAAATAGAGAGACAAATAAAAATATCATAAACTGAAATTATTACAGACAATCTCATCTAGAAGAAAAAAAAGAAAATGTTTTAAGAATAGTTGATATTTCCAATGAGTGCTGCTTTGAATGGTTTGTTTATAGTGTTCCCCGAAAGGCTCCTCTGTTGAAGGCATGGTCCTCATCTAAAGCATCCAATTATCGAGAGGTGACTGGACAATGAGGGTGCCAACTTCATCAATAGGTTAAACTACTGATAAATGTATACTGAATGAGCTATTAGAAGGTGGGTCCTGGTTGGAGGAAGTAAGTCATTGAAGGATTATGTTTGAAGCATATATTTCACCCTGGCAAAATAGGTATGCTGTCTGTCTCTCTCTCCTTCCCAGACAGAGGGAAACACCGTAACCCCACAGCAGTTTAGCTAGCTGATCATGAACTAAAACCTCTGAAACATGACCCCCAAAACATCTTTCTTCCTTTAAAATTGTTTCTCTCAGGTATTTGTCACCGTGGCAAAAACACATACACACAGAGACAGAGGGCTTTTTTTTTCTTTAAAGAAAAAGCTATTTTTATGTTATAAATATACTGCTTCAAAGCATTGAACCCACTTCATCTTATGAAACGTGGGTAACTCATAGTAGAACTGTCAGTTTGTAAATAATTATTGTGAGTCATTAATAAATATGTGTACTCCACAATTTCTCTCACCTACCATAATCTGTCTCAGAGGACCTAAATTTATGCTTCATTAATAACCATCTCAAACCTCAGGCCATCATTGAGATGTGTTGAAATCCTTTTTATTAAAAAAAGTAGATAGGACTGGGGTGGCTCAAATGGTAGAGTACTTGGCTAGCAAGTACACGGTCCTGAGTTCAAACCTTAGCATAGTGTCAAATAAACAAAGTGTTCTAAAACTGGATTTTGGTGATGGTTTCACACCTAATAAATTTACTAAAACTTATTGAATACTGCCCTTACAATAGATTAATTTTTATAGTATGGAAATTACATGTCAATAAATAGCCTGCCCAAGAGAATCAAGCAAAACAAACTTCTTCTTTTTCAGAAAAAATGTTCAGGTGTCTGGGTAACACCCTCAGAGTTTTGTGTAGAGTGCTATTTTGTAGACTAGCCTTCATGGCCTTCCCAGTGGTCTATGCTGACAGACATGATGTGTACACCCAGTAAGCCATGAGACCAGTGGCTAGGATTTTATAGTACCTTCTAGCAGAGATACTCCACCCCATAGTCACTATGATAAGCCAATGTTTTACTTCTTTTTATGGAAGGTTACTTATCAAGAGCTCCTCCCGCTGTCTCAGCTTCTCAATCCTCTCATCTTCTAATTCCAGGGGTAGGTAGTTATGTTAAGGACAGAAAAATAGTGAAAGAGAAATAGCCATCAACTTCAAATAAGCTTTCTACCTCAAAAATAAAGATGATTAAAGAAAGGTTTTATATAAAGCAATAATATCAGCCCTGTCATTAGGTACCAAACACCTTCAAATTCTTGGAATTTATAATGCTTTTCAGAATGTGTGCAAAGGACATCTTCAGGTATTTGAACATAAGTTTATACAAACAAACTATATCAACAATAACTACAAAAGTATGAACAACCTATGTACAGAAATGGTCAAATTAATTATATTTCTATGATTAGTCATTAAATGTAACCATTACCTGAGAGTCTCTCTCTCTTTCTCTAACAACCACGAAGTGACAACGATGATGTTACCCTGCTTCACCACAGGCCAGGACCAAGGGAGACAAGTGACCATGGACTGAAACCAAGAGCCAAAATAAATTTGTCTCTTTTAGGTAGATTTTCTTGGGCATTTTGTCACAGCAATGGAAAGCTGACTGATATGAACAGTAATGTAGGAAATAAGGGACAGGTTAAGTGAGATAATGGGGAAGCAACTCGTCAAATTCAGGCTGTGAAATGATCTACAAACCACATGTCAGATCTTTCCATTAAAATGACACTTTTTAAAAAAAGGAATAGAAGTTTTAATGGACTGAAACAAACTTAAATCATATGTAAATGTGTGGATGAACTGGATGCAGTGTATGGACTTTGGTTGGGTCCTTATTAACAAACTTCACTAAAAAAAATAATCTTTGGTATAAATACAAAAAATTAAATATGAAATGATATGAGATATTAGATATTAAAGAAATGCTATTTTAATTATGACGAGGCTAATAAAAGCATTGTAGTATAAGAAACAAAACAAGAAAAAGCTTTATAGCTTAAGAAATATACTGAGGTATTTATGGATAAAGCTATATGATGTTTAGAATTTTTTTTAAATAACACAACAAAAAAGTGAAAGTAAGAATGAATAATAGAGTGAGGAATAAATAAAATGTGAATGGCAAAAAACTAACAATTGTGGATGACAGACGATGGATACATATTCATTATGTATGCTCTGATACACTCTTGTGTATGAAGTTTTCTATAATGAAAGACTTTCTTATCACACATTTATATGTGAAATAACACTGAATAAAATAAACCTAAAATATTAATAGTGATTAATAGTAGGTGATCTCTGAATTGTGGTATTACCGATGAATTTTTCTTTTTATTTTTCTTCAATTTAATTTTCTACACATATCACAAGATGCGTCTACAAGCACAAAAAAACAGCACTTAAAACAGCAAATGCTATCCTCTGGTTTAGGAATGTCAGTGAAGTTCCTCCTGTTCACCCAGGCGTCCCATTGTCTGGCAATTAACGATATTATATTATGTGTAGTTATATTTTTCTTCTTAGATTCCTCTGAAGTCGTTGTCCTCAGGAAAATCATCTTAGTTCAGATGTTTAACTAAAATATTGCTAATTTTAGCATAGAAATATCCTACCATGCCTTTTTGAATTAATAGGTACATAAAATATCAATATCAAGGCTAATAAAATAGAACCAGTCATCCAAAGACTACACATAAACCATATTAAAGAAAGCAGAATGCAAATAAGCACATTGTGACATAATCTAATCTTACCAGTTAGCTGAATTCAATCTTTGTTTGTTTGTGGGACTGGGATTTGAACTCAGGGCCTACACCTTGAGCCACAAAGCCAGCCCTTTTTTGTAATGGGTTTTCTCAAGATAGGGTCTTGCAAACTATTTGCCCAGGGTTGGCTTCAAACCACGATCCTCCAGATCTCTGCCTCTTGAGTAACTAGAATTACAGACGAGGATGGGTTAGAGGAGTAAGATTTGGTCTTTGCTTTCAGAGAAGCAGAAATGATTCTCAGATATAACAATGGATTTATGTGTGAGCTGCCACTTCTAACACTACCTATTTGGAAAACAGGGGAATTACAGTTGCTCATTCTAGGAGCATACCACCCTAGCCACAGTCCACACCAACACAGTGAATGCTCTATGTGCCACCTCTCAACACCAGAAGAACAGCCAACCTACTGCAGAAAAGCAAATGTTCCATGCAGAAAAGCAAATGTTCCATGATCAAGTTTACCCACAGCAACAACAAAGACACAGCCTTCACCTCACTTCTGACTTCCAAATCTTGCACACAGGCACCTCAGTGAATCCTGACTATAGAGAACATAGGAAATGTAAGCTTTGACTTCCCATAGTTTTTTCTCAAGTAAGGCATGACCCAAAGATTGTAAGGGACTCAGGTGAGCCAAGGAACAGTATTTTTTACAAGGACTATATAATGCTGAAACTGCTAATTCACTAACCGGCCCCAGATGGTGTTGGCCACCCACTCAGGTCTGGAATAACGCTGGTTTAGTTATTAATTCCTAATATGGAATTGTTAGGGGGGGTTCCTAAAACTGATCCTTTCATAAAATATAGAATAGAATTTGATGAGGAATCAATGATAAATAATAACTAATAATATTATACATTTATATATAAATATATATCACACTATAACATCATGACTATTATCCTGGAAACTGAAAGACATGATAATTAAGGGATTCATGGACAAAACATGTACCAGATAATCTTTTCAGGAAAAATCCTCTGATGAGGCTATGGAAATGGAGCAAAAATAAGTATTAAATATTATCCATTCAAGTAATAGATTCATGCTAACTCAGAATCGCTTCATTAAGTTTGCAGTGGAATTCAAGAGATTGTCTTGAATTGAAACTTTGAACCCTAGAAGCTCTTTCTAATGCAGCATGAGAGTTTAGTGTGTCAATAGTAGAACAAGAGTCCTGCCGATAGGCTGGTTAAGAGTTTGAACCCTGGTCGTCAAGAAAGCATATAGAGTCACTCCATGGTTTAAAATTTTAAAAATATCAAAGAAACCATTATCTGTGCTCTAAAGTCTATAGTAGGGATTATCCCAGTCTTGGACCACACCTTTCATGATAATGAAATAATCATGCTAATAATCATGCATAATAATCATAATAATCATGCATAATAATGCTGATGTAGTCTTATAAAAGAATCCTTTTGAAGTTTTACTATAAAAACTGAATACAGTCATCTCCCCTTATCCTCCAAGTTTATCTTCGAAGAGCTAAATGGATGCCTGAATCCTATATAGAAAAACTGCAATGCTGTGACAATCTATCTGGTAACTGAGATGGTTAATAAGGATCTAATGAGAGAGCTGCATATACATGCCCAAGCAGGATGGAGCTAATGGTATAAGATTTCATCACACTACCTAGAACAGCATGTGATTTAAAACATTTGAATTGTTTATCTCTGGAATATTTTCAGACTACAGTTGACCACAGGTAACTGAAACCATGAGTGAAAGGGAACTACTGTACAGTATTTGGAAAAGATTGCCTATTGACCAAAGGAGACTCCTCACATGCACAGAAAATATACATATCACATTCACAAACACAAGCTTTTAAGGTTAGATTAAAATTCAAATACAATCCACTATAAAATCAAAATTAAAACCCTAATATGATTAGCTAAAACACCAATTGTTGCTAGAATTGAAATGGCATGCATAGATGGTCATTCTCTCAATTTCATCTGTAAGAGGCTGAACTGTCCCCAAAATAAGAACAGTGTGTTGGTCTGTGTCTTATTTGCCCTCAATTTTATTCCTCACCTTTCTTCTCTTCTGCTCTGTATGCCAAACTGACCCAAAGGCTGTTTTTCTAAGATTCCCATAACAGCTTATGCTGTGGTGGTTTTAGTCAAGGAGAAGTGTTGATTGCAGACAGAGAAGGAAGAGAGAAGGCAGGGAATTCCTCCTTGTCTGCTTGGGGAACATCCTTGGCTGCAGCTACCATTAGAAAAGCCCATCTTGGTTCCAGCTTCCTTCAGGTAACCCAGACCCCTTGGGCTCTGATAACACTATTATCTCTCTTGGTCCCTTCAGCAATTGATAATCTCTTATATAACCTGTGCAACTAATGCTCCTCATCAAACTACTCCTATTTCCTGCTTGGACCCTGGCGGGAATTAAAGGAATTCTTTTGTGTTAATCCACAGTTCTTCTTGGGACAGGAGAGAATTGAGAGTTGGTCAATGATTCTCCCAAATAATCAACTTAAGTATTTTTTTTTCTTTTCTTTTAACTTAAGTTTATTGACTTTTCCTAGTAAGACAGAAGTAGATCAAGGAGTTCACTTGAGATGTGAAAAGGACATTTTTATTAGAATAAAGAAACTCTGTAAGTACTTATGCCATAAATAGAAGCCAGACGTGCTCTCTGTTTAGGACAGTGGCCCTCATCCTGGCTTTCCATTAGAATCATCTGGGGAGCCTTAAAAATCCCCTCAACCCAGAAAATTCTGATTTAAATAATAAGGGATGAATGTTTTTTAAAGCAGTCATCTCCAAAGGAGCAGCATCAGTAATGGCCCAGAACTAGTTACAAGTTTCTGGAACCAGAAACTTGACATTGACCTAGGAATCTTTTAATAAGTTTTACCAAGTGAGTTGATATACACTAAACTTTAAGAAACATTTTTTTTGTGGTATGGTACTGGGATTTGAACTCAGGGCCTTGCACTTGCTAGGCAGATGCTCCACCATGTAAGTCATGACCCCAGCCCTCTTTGCTCTGGTTATTTTGGAGAGAAGGTCTCACATTTTTGCCCAGGCCAGCCTAGATCATGCTCCTCCTACTTATGCTTCCTGAGTGTCTAGGATTACAGGTATGAATCACCACACGAACCACTATGATAAAACTACCCAGGTGCAGCCCAATTTCAAAAACATTGACTCAGAAATAGACTACCTATAAAATCATAGCCTTAATTCAACATGTTTATTAAATACCTAATATGTTTTGTAATTTCTTTTTGCCTCCAAAAAAGCAAAAGTTGAGATCATTAATAGTATTTGAAAATATACAGAAAGATGATGCATTAGAAGAAAAAGGTATAGAAGCCACAAATATTTGGTCACACAGAAGACATTAAGATAAAAAAAATTAAAAATAAATAAATAAAAGAAAAAGTTAAAAGGGACATAAAAAAAGAGAAGATAAGCAAATTAAGAAAGTTCCTCTTTCTGAACTAGAAATAACTACCTAGATAGTAAATGTAATTCACCAAAAGCCGAGATTCATTGAAGAATGCATGTCCAATCACCTAGCATGAATTTCCCCAATTTGTCTTGAATTCCAACATGTATTATCAGGTTAATATCACAAAATGTTTATTGTTAGAGATGACCTTCTACATCATATACTGGCAGCATTTTACAGCCAACAATTCATGGTCCCTGTGGCTGACAAAGGTTTTCTGGCAGTATAGCAGTTAGGATGTGTTTGGCTCCCAACTCTAACTCAACCCAGCATAAGTGATCAAATGCATTTTGGATGCATTTAAAGTCTATAAACAGTGACTGCTTCAGGTACAGTTTGATCTCTATATCTCTGAAATTCTCTTGAATTTACTTCTACCTGTATCAGACTTGCTGTCTCCTATTTTAATGAAATGACTGGCAGACTCAGACCTCTCATCTATAACCCATACTATCCAGAGAAACAGAAAATACCTCTCCAGATAACTTTGAAGAAAAATAAAGATCTTCTTTCCCACAAGTGTCCAAAAATTGTCCTTGTTCTTTGGGCCAGGTTGTTCCTTGGTACCTACTGCTTGTGATCAGAAGAATACCATTCAGTTCATCAGAACCCACCTCTGGAGAAAGGGATGAAGTTGTTTTATCCTGAAACAAATGGAAAACCAAGAGATTGCTGCCCTGGGAAAGCACTATGAATGACAAGAAGCCAAATGTCTACCATGGCAGAAAGAGGGGGCAGGCTAAATGGATAACTAAGATAATTGTTTAAGTGTTTGAATTAGAAGTATCTTATAGCCACCAAGAGCTTACCAAATAAACATTCATGACAACCAATGGTGATCAGATGGGTATTTTCATGACTCAGTCATACAGTCAGGTTATTACCCTATTTAATACTACTAGTCAAATGTTTTACTTATTTTTCAATTCTAAATACTTTTTATTCTTAGTCATATATTGTATACTTTAATGTCTAATTAAAGTATGAGTAACTAATTAAAAACATATGTGTTAAGATGCGTTCTTCATGTTCACCCAGCACCTTCTGAAGGTATCACTGTAATTCCCTCATAGGAAATTACGAGTACCTCTTCTCTACTATGTGCAGTGTAAGTGGGACTATTAACCAACCAGAGTGATCCTGTCTCCCATAGCCAAGCATGTAACCAGGACAGGCCAATCCAATATCCTTTCCTCGGACTGTGAATTTTACCTGGGCAGCCAGCACGGGAAAAAATGTCATCTGTGATGACACTCTGATAGAACTATCAATTAGTCCTATTCTATCCTGCTTGTGAGATCCTAAAACCTCCCAGGCTCTTGTTCTTTCTTAAACTTTATCCATAAGCTTCTTTTGTAATTGTGAGTCACCCCACAGCCTTCTTGTCAGTTCTCTTTTTTCTCCAGTTTTTAGGAAAAACTTTGATATGTTTATAATATATACTATTCATAGGAAGTATAAAATGTTAATTCTAAAGATTTTCTTCAAGATGATCAACACCAAATTCATAAATTGCATGACATTTTTGGTCAAAAAATTTAAGCTATCACATCAATGTGCTTCCAGTACTTTAAAAGGCATTGTTAGAAAAGAAAATATAGTAACATTTTATCCAACTTGACTTATAATTTGTTAGGAATAATGAGTTTCCAAACCCTTAGTATGTTATTTGTGGATAAGTGCTTGGAAATAGCAGCTTGAAATCTTCTCTTCGCCCTACCATTTAGGAAAAAAAGAAAAAAATTACAAAAATAAGCTAGCTTTTCTAGAAGCAAAATGTAAGAATTCTAAGTATAGGAATGAAA
Organism: Castor canadensis; assembly: GCF_047511655.1. Classification (NCBI taxonomy): domain Eukaryota; kingdom Metazoa; phylum Chordata; class Mammalia; order Rodentia; family Castoridae; genus Castor; species Castor canadensis. Next base: position 128,051,778 of record NC_133393.1, on the reverse strand, counting down.
GCAGTTTTTTCAAGTTTTGATGAATAATAGGAAGTTAAATTTTGCTATACATTTAAATATCTGTTTAGTACCAAATAAACATAATGTAAAGTTATTTTTAATTGATTCTTCACCAAGTCATGCTTTTTCTTAGATAATAAAATTCAGGAAACTTAAATGTTTTCTAAAGCCAAAAGTATATATAAATTTAAAGTGGACAATGCATATAAAAATGATATCAAGAGAAAGAATAGAGGGCTTGTGGAGTGGCTCAGAGGCGAGCACCTGCCTACCAAGCATGAGGCCCTGAGTTCAAACCTGAGCACTAAAAAAATATAGAGAGAAAAAAAAAGAAAAGAGTGTCATTAACATACCCTAATAAAATAAGAGAAAAAAAGAAATAGAATAGAAGCTTATACAATAATCTTTGAAAATAAATTGATATGAAAATTTTGCTTACCTTTAAAGCCATTTATCTATTTATTACAAAAATTAAGCTTTTAAAAAGCAAGCTGGGTAACATTGACCCATTTTCTTGCCTGACAGTAACCTTAGAGGTCACCCAGACAACCCTTCAAAGTGAAGTATAAGAAGAGTTCTTAGCCTATCAGCATCTATCAGACTTTCTTGCTTCCTAGCACCACAAATGCACTATAGTCTCTGCAATGTCAATTAACACATCAACCCCAAAGCATACTTTTCTGCATAATTACATACCTTATGGCTTATTCTACCTCCAGATGAATGTTGGACTGGCATATTTTGAGGCTAAAACCCCAAACAGTCACTTGAGCCCTATTAACTATAGGATGATTTTGGACACACTCAATGCTGAATGATACTGTTAAATCAAAGGTGCATAGGTCTGCTGAAATTCAACATCAATATTCAAAAGAAGCAGAACGCCAATTCCTGTATTCTACTAGAACTTTTCTGTCACATCACAGTTGAGAGCTAAGAATGGCCACATATTGACTTTCATTATGGCCTTTTGGTTATTTCCATTGCCCTAACTAGTCATTTTGAACATTACCTCTATCTCCACCTGACTCCAATGAAGCTGATAGCAAACTTCTTATAACCAAGATTCCGTGAGGGAAAACAATGGAGGGGATAAACCAATTCGGAATATAATACACGTATATATAGAAATGTCACAATGAAGCCCCCTTTATAATGATCATAAACTAACAAAAATGTCCTTCTTAAAAATGAAGGACAGAAATATAAAACAGGTCCTCTCTGGGAGTGTATATCAGTGGTGGGGGGTGGGGGGGGAAGACCTAAGGAGAGGGTGAAGGAGGGCAAATATGGTGCAAGTATTTTGTATTCATGTATGAAAATATAGCAATGAAACCTGTTGAAATTGTTTTAAGAAGGGGGAGGAGAGATAAAGGAGAAAATGAAGGGGGTGAATCTAATTAAGATATATTGTAAGCACTTACATAAATGTACAGGGGATACAATGTACTCCCCAACTATAATATGCTAATAAAAATGCTAAAAAAAAAATTCCATGACATCAGAAGTCTGTATGTAACAGAGTTCAAAGTCCCTAGACAAGATTGCTCTCTTTATTAAACAAGCTGCCCTCATAACCAAGAGAGGGGTGACATTAGAAGACTAGAAGAGGGCCTCAAAATTCTTCATAAAAACTTTTTGGTAGTTGAACTAGGTCTTCAGCTAAGCTATACAATATGATGAATTTCATGTGATTACCAAAATCTCATTCTGGACAGAATTTTTGTGGGGGGTGTGTGTGTGTGTGTGTGTTTAGTGCTAGAGATTGAACCCACGGTCTTTTGCACGCTAAACAAGTGCTCTACCACTGAACCACATACCCAACTCTCCATGTTCCTTCAAGTGAACCAAAAATCCTAAGATCAATAGCTATAAAAATTACATTAGCAAAGAAGTAGGGAAGAGTTTTGATCACATCTCTACCCAATTGATTGGAATTCCTGACGTCTGTTATTTCTGAAACTCTGACCCAAATTCACATATTTCTGGAACACCTCAGCCCATATCCTTCTATGAAATTTGGGATTCAGACCTAATGTTTATCTCTACTTCTTCCCCATCTGATCAATGCTAACTTTCATTTAAGGTCCAGCGCACTGCCATGATAGTTTTTCACTGCCTCAGTGGCTGAATCTTTGTGCTTCTGTCACTACACAGTCTATGAGAAACTGCCAACACTCCCTTTGGTGATCTATCAGTATTCTACCTAACGGTTAAGTCCTCAAGGCATCCTACAAAATCTACTTAACTGATAATATCTCTGAACTGTGGTATTAATACCACTGTGTCTCAGCATGCAGGGTGTCTGTTGGAGGTGCCAATCATATATCTTCTTCTGCTGTAATGGAAGCATAAATCCAAAATCTATATGAAAAAAATGCCTTAAAATCAGGCTTAATCTAAGTTAGTGTCTAACATAATAAACGCCAGGCCTACAGTAAAATTTTCTAAGATTTTTTTTCTAAGGATAGCCTCTGTGTTTCTTTGTTTCTGCAGAACTGCAAAGAAGTGGGGATAGGTGCCAGTCACCATAACATCCACCATTAGAGTACTTGTTCTCCAATACACATACCATGGATACTTGGTTGTGAATATGGACCCACCTTAGTCAAGGGATGCCTATGCTTATTTTTCCAACTGTAAAACTCAGTTTTCTGACCTTTGAAAGTAGGGTTTTCGTCACAGAAAGCAAAAGAGACAAGTTTAAAATTATATTCATAAATATTGTGAAATGTCTGATAGGCTATGTAGAGTAATATAAATGCTATTTGGAACCTCATAAATGGAAAAGAAAGGGAAAGGTTTTAAGAACAAAAACTTACCAGAACAGACAGAAAAATGGTGCTAGGAAATGCCTCAGAAGTCCATAATAGCTAAGTTAATGTCTTCATATTAGCAGGATTGTGAAATTACAAAATAAATATTTGACACAATTCTTGATTTCTTCAGTTTTCATTTGTTTCCTTCCTTTCTTTTCACTTTCCTTTCTTCCTTTCCTTTCTTTCTTTCTTTTAATAATATGGGATTAGATAATACTTTACTGAGTTTAATCATTCCAGATTTGTTTGTGTTTCCCCTTCCTTAACTATATTGATACCCAGTGAATTGCCTTTCTGATCACTGGATGAAATTTTTAATAAATGCAGAGCATAGACCACATGGCTTGGAATATGCATGTATTTACTCATAGCTTTTTAGGAAGTTTGAAGTAAATGATCTCTGTCACTCATCTAAAAGCAATTAAAACAATAGTCTCCTGAAAATCCTAGCAAAGTTATTTTAAAATTATACTAAACCTTTGTACACTATGGAATGTAATTTCTTAATCCAAATTTTTCAAGATAATTAATTTATGAATTTGTTGTATTGAACATCCTTTAATTAACATCATTACCAAATCAAATCATTTGCCTCATCATTTCAGATTTACAAAGAGAAAAATGAGATATACCTTGTATGTAATTACTAGTGCATTGCTCTGGATACCCTATGTGTACAGCCATTTAGCTGATGGGCTGGCTGGCTGATTGAAGGTCTATCTCTCTCAGACAGCCAGGGTTACACAGTGGAAAGGGCACTGGACGTGGAGCCAAAAGATCAGATATCAGCTCTGCAACATCCCTGGGAAAAACTCTCAGCTGTTAGAATTCTCAATTTTTTCATCTGTGAAATAGAATTTAAAAAACCTTCTGGTCTGCCCTGTTAGATTATTAGGAGAATAAGAGGAGACAATTCATGTGAAAGGATTTTTGTAAATACAAAACATTACTTGTATAATTTTACTTAAACAGTAATTGATAGTCTCCTGCTTTAATGCCAACAACATTTTCAGAAATGAAGGCTATTTGTTATGGCAGTTCACATACACCCCAAAGCTACATTTGATGTAAAAACATCAAGTTCAAAAGCCCAAACCATGTGCCCTGTCCTTAGGCCTGAAAATTATTCAATGTTTTCTAGAGCTGAGGTCAGTCAGTTGGTGCCTCAGGATGGTATCAGCAGCATGGTAATGATATTCAGCTTTAGCCCTGGACCAGTTTCCCTCTGACCTCAATATTACAGTTTCAACTGTCACATGTTAAAGGCCTGCAAGGCTGGTTGATAAGAAAAACGATGCAGGGTACAAACACCTGGGGCTCAGCTACGTTAGTCAGGTTAAGTCACTGTTAGAAGTTGGAAAAAAATTTTAACCGTGGTTCTTGCTATATATATAAATTGACTTTAACCTTCAGGTAAGCTATAAACCTGCTTTAAGGGCAACCAAGGTAAAGTAGCAATGTAGTCTCTCAATTCAGTTACCAAAAGGGCCCAGTATGGACCTAGTTTATGAATGAATGTATTCTCATTATGTCACCTAGGTATTCAATCTAGACAGAAATTATTTTCCAGAGGGACATAGCATCACTGGATGTTTCCCCATCTTTGTTCGATAACAAGGTACAGCTCCCTTAGAACACAACTCATAGAAAGGAAACTTGCAGAAAGGAACCTGCTTGAGAATCCATCATGATAGCAATCTCATTGCCAGTAGTTAAAATTTCAGCATTCAACTTTAAGGTTTCAAAGCAGCAAGTCAGATTACTATAAATGACCTGATACATTTCCCTGCCCCTGCCACTTCACAGCCACATCATATCTGGAAGCTAAGATATGGGCACAGAGTTTTCAGTGTTTCCATTCACAGGTTGGTTTGCACTTCTAGATAAAGATTTCTGGGGGAGTCCAAATCTCATTTAGCACAAGGCTCCTTGTATTTTTCCACTTGCCTTCTATATTGGATAACACAACAAGGTTAAATAGCATGGATTCCCAAGCAAAGGGCTAGCAATAAACTACACCAAATTTACAAGATATCAAACAGTGAAGAAGTAGACGTTCCCTTCCCAGCAATTTTTTAAGATGTAGCTATAAGTAGAATTATTATACCATTTTATCATAATCATTGTTTTAACAAATAGCATAATATCATTAGTAAATTGAGGTCCAGCTTTCATAAAGCTTGTGAATTATCCAAACATTTTTCTAATCAATAGGAAAATTAGAGTTGAAATAATCATTTTTAGGGTCCCTCCAAGTATTGCTGTTCTACGTTTTTACTAAAAATGACAAAGATCAAGATAGCTCTTAAATTAACTGGAATGAAATTACTATACCTAATATCAAGTAACTCATCATACTAAAACCTAATTTTATCATTTTATTTTGAGCTCTTCATTTCCTAAGTAATTTTCTTGTTCATTCTTTTGCTTTGGTGGATAATCAAAAAGTAAAGAAGAGTCAAATAGATGACATTGGCAAAACAAAAATAGCAGATAAGCAATACAGCCAACCTCTCAATACCGAAGCACTGGTTATAATCAGAAATCCAGTGCTTATGAAATTCTTCCAGTATCTATCTTTAATGTAAATGGAATGAACTTTAGAACATTCCAAGATTCTAGAGGTTGCTTGTCTTCTACTAATGAATGCATTTAACAATTTTGCCTCAATAGTTTTGATGGTCCCTCTGATTCACAGAAGGGGGAAAAGTGGTTAGTGACAATTCTGTTCTAGTACATGGTGCTACTAGCTGGCTTCAATCCTGACCTGGAAGGAACATCTTCAAAGCTGAAAATTAGTTTGGAGTCTATTCCAGGTCAGTCATTGTCATCTTTGCTGAGAAGAGCTACTAATACCAGCCTCAACAGCAATAAACGCACACCCGCTGAGAACTGGACCAAGATCATCAGTCATTCAACATGAAACAAATAATGGCAAAACTTCATCACTTGCCTACCAACTGAAAACAGTGCAAATAGCAATTCTAAAACATCAGAGCAAGTAATAGCCCACCAAAAATATAGAGTTCAAACACTGCCAATAAACAGTTAATATACCACTGAAGTAACGAGCAGTACTAGAAAACTCCAAATGTAAGGCTTTTATAATGTAAGTTGAATTAAAAATATTTCAAAGTAATACTTTGCAATTTAGGACATTTCACTATGAATTATCTTTTCTACCTGGCATAATTTAAGATACTTATGAAGATACATTTCTTAGCTTTATGAACATTTTACTAACCTAAAAACATCAATAAGCTGAAAATATTAAAACACAACTAATTATCTGGTAGCTCAATTTTTAAAACACTTTCAAATATCTCATAGATGGAGAGATTTATAGGATAATCAGGTGAGTACAAGATATTCTTGACAATAAATCCTAGCAGAATGAAACTCATTTATACTTATTTTTCAATATCAAAAACAATGGCAATTGCAAGCTACATTAGACAACCATATTGAAAAGAATGCTCTTTGGCAATTTATGTATGAATATGGTAGAAGTTTTTGCACCCATAGAACTAGATTAAAAGATTTTTCTGAATTCTTTCCTAACATCATAAGGGACAGGTCCAAATTAAGTCTGTCTCGTGCAGGATACAGATAGGGAGACTTGTGTTTTCACTTGAGCAAGTGTTGTTTCTGCTACAAGGCAGACTGATACTTTAACAGTGAAAGTAAATGATAAGGGGAATGAGGCCAGGACTGGGCAGGAACAATGCTGGGAGAAACTGAACCACCTATAGGACTGGTGCCCAAGGACTGGTGTCTATAGTTAAATGACCAGTCCAAAAGAGCACAGTGATCCTCAAGCTTGACTGCAGTAGTCATCTTTGTCTGAAATCCACCAAGTCCAGCAAAATGCGGATTCAGGCATTAGATGATTCACTAAGACAGCAAAGACTATCCATAAAACTTGTATCAGTCAGAGTCCCAAAAGGAAGCACCAATGATACTCAGCTTAGGATAATTCAAGGAGATTTGATAAAGGGATACAGTATTTCTAAAGGTGTAAGATTAGACTACAAAGGAGAATGCAATACCCTGTACCCAGTTAGGCTGTAATCATGCCTGTGAAACCAAGGGAAACCCTGAATAAACTTTCTAGCTTCATTTGCTTTTAGTTATTTGCTTTTAACACCAATTTTAGAGTTCAACTAGCTAAGCCTCATACTCACATTATCTTTGCTGCAGATAACACTTGTGAAGGGTCACAATGCCAAAGGTTGTTTAGGTTGTTTTCAGGAACTTAGATGTAGCTCAAACTGGTTGAAACCATTGACCCTTCACTTGGAACTGCACAAGTGTCCAATAGGTGACCTTTTGTTGTCAGAGGGTAAAAATTCCACCCTTAGAGCAGACTAAGCTGCCCTTTTCTGAAAATACAACCTATGAAGAACTAGGACATTTGATTATGCATGCACAGACAACCAATGACTTCACTTGTACTTACTTCCCCATGCTTCAGGCCACCCCACCTCTTTATCCCTCATTTATCCCTAAATTTTATAACCAGAGAGATAGATCTGAGACTTGCTCTCTTGTCTTCACAGGTGGCAACTTCATGAGTTAATGCTTTCTCTTTAGCAAAACTCATCATTTCAGTTATTAACATACTGTACAATGGGCAAACAGTTCAATAACAAGTAGGCCTGAAGGGGTGAAGAATGGAAACAATTACCAGAATCTGTAAGCAGAGGACCACCTGGAGAAAAGCTCTGACCTCCAATGGAAGGAGGTAGACAACTTAAGGTAACCTTAAAGGGAAGAAACTCTTGGTATAAATGCCCTGGTCCCACTCAGTCTCTCCTTTGCTAGAACTTCCCAATTTGCCCAACCAAGCTGGTACCAAAAGACAAGGATTAATAAACTTAGAACAAGGCAGCCACTTTGAAAAGTTGTTGGCAGAATTACTTTTTTTTCAGTCAGGGTCTAGTTATGTAGCCCAAGCTAGCTTCAAACTCTCAATCCTCAGCCCCTCTTTTCCACTTCCCAGTGCTAAGATTACAGGCATGCACCACCATACCTAACTTAGCAGAATTACTTTTATGTCTCCTCCCTAATCCTTTTGCAAGGTTTATATACTTCTCACTCTAAATTCTGACCAAAAACTCCTCTAATTGGCTAAGATGTTAATGGCTAAATAATCTTCCTTTACATTTACAGAACCAAGGACATCTGGTGAACTTTGTAACACTCCTCCTTAGTCATTAAGTTCTATTCATCAAATAACATAAAGCATCTGAATCACTGTGAGGTTTAACTTTCAGAAAAAGTAATCTGTCCAAAGAACTACAGGAAGTAATTCCAGGAGGTCAATGTCCATTGCAAAGTGGCTAGAGAAGGAGAAAGGAGACACACACCCTGGATGATAAAGACCCAACTCAACACATATAGCCTTCCTACACTGCTCCGCCTTTCCTTCCCGATACAGACTTTTTTGTGTTCCTGAGCTCTCCCTGCCTCCAAAATGAAGCTTTTAGGAGATAGTCCTTCCATCTTCAAACCTTGTTATCAACTCTGGTCTCCCAAGTATTGGCTTTTGAGTGGTAGGTAACCTGGGCTTATTCTGGTAACAAGTCCACATAGGTCAGTATGGAGGTGAGAGAGAAAAACTGTGGAGCACAGTGATAAAGTGTCTTGAAGGGCAAACAGAAGAAAAATGACATACCTGCAAGAGCATTCTATCCTAAACATGATCCCAGTTAATAAGAGGGAATCTGGAGATGAGGGTCCAGCATTCTGGAAAAGAGGGCAGCAGAGTGAAACATGATACTAAAGTTCTTGTAAGGAAAAAAAAAAAAAGTTACTATGCCAGAGGAGCTCTCTATCCTCATGGGAAGTCAGAATCTTAAGCAGAAAACCAAGGCAGAAATCTGCTGGTACGAGTTACATCAGGGATGTGGGAGTAAGGGAAAATCCCCAGGCATTCTGGAGGACTGGCTGCAGAGCAGAGCAGAACAGCTCATCCAAGATCCGATTCCCTGATGCCTTTGGCATAGAATGTCCTTTCCACCTAGGTCAGGACTGACATAAAAGCAAGCCAGAGTCGAGACCAGCAAGCAGCACCTGCATCAGAGGTAATAAGAAAGGAAGCAGCTAGCAATGCAATAGGAGACTGTGTAAGGATCTGGGTAAGAAAGGGATGACACATTCAAGTTGGGAAATATGAGGAGAGTTTACAAAGGGAAGAATGTGGGCAATCTAAGGAAACTTCAAGGGAATATGTGCTCTACCCCAGGCTTGAAGCAAAAAGGGGAGAGGCCAATTAAAAAACTCAGTGAGGCTTCAGCCTAAGAGCTGGCCTGCCTGACTTTCCAATGAGAAATGTAGCCTGTCCTAGGGGAAGAAACTATAGGAAAGAAAATAAGATAACATATTCCTGGACCTCACTCACCCTTTATTTTTTTCAGATCTCCCCTGGTTCTCCATATTAACTAACTCAACCAGAACTATAGTACCAGATTGGTATAATCTACACACATCAGCCTTGAAGGTTCAAAGCAGAATGGAAATGGGTGGGAAGAGGACATGGTTAGGCTAATGATAGATATCCAGTAGAGAGGACATCATGTTATACTGATGAAAAATGATGAGTGCTATCCCACAAGACATTTATTAGAAAGAGTAAAATGATAAATTAATAGTATAGAAACCAGCAGACGCCGCCTTGACTAAGTGATCAAAGTTGACATTCCCAGTAATGGTGCAAATCAATGTCTTGAACCTCCCTGTATGGTGCACTCAGAAGAATATATCACATCCTCACTATTCCTGCCAAGAATGGCTACCTGAATTTTGGCACACCGGTTCTAAGAATTATCAAACAAACCCAAATTGAAGCTAGTCTACAAAATACTTGACCTGTTTACTTAAAAAATATCAGTGTCATGAAAGACAAAGGCAGGTAACCTGGGACCAGCAAGACTGACTGGGACAACCACTAACTGTCTTTTGCTTTATTAAAGTAGCAGCTCCATATCATTAATCTTGCAGAATTTACTGTTCTCATCATGTATCATATATCATGACACATTCAAAATCCTATGGAAGTACCAAAAGGGGAGAAAAAGCTATTCAAGGAAAACTCTGCCCCATTCCAGAAATTCGCTACCTTTTCCCTCACTTAAGTTCATGAATAATCTTCACCTACATTAAGTTTGACCATAGAATGTACTGTGCAAAACCCTGGCAGACAGGACTCTGAGAACTTCCACATTCACTCCCTTCAGTATATGCTTTCCTTTGTAATAAAAGCTCTCTCCAGTTACTTACTTTGTCTCATCTCCAGGTGATAAGAACCCAGAAACACTGAAAATAGGTCTAAGCCCTATCTCTCACTGAGATCTCCCAGCCCTCACTGCCCACAATTTCATAGTCATTTGACTATTGCGCTATGATTATGGCATAAAAGATCTTGTGGGGTTTTTTGTAATGTCATGAGTTATTTGTAAGTAAGGGAGCATCATGGTTCCTCTCAAATAATTCAGAAAAAACACACACAGAAAAAGGAAAAGTAAAAACAAGTACTACACAGGGCTAACATTTTGAAAATTTGGGTGACAGGCATATAAGAGTTATTTTTACTATTTTTCCAATTTTTCTTCAATTCTGAAATGTAAAACTACAAGTGAAAATTAAATTGATGGAAGTTTGAATGGGAGAAATAAGAGTGGGGCTAAAGATAAAGGACATATACGCACATACGGAATATTTAGGAGAGAAACTGAATAACGTTTGAGTGATGAATTACTTGTGAGGGATTTACAATAACCATATGTGGCTTGAACCATGACATATGCAGATGTCATCATTTTGGAAAGACTTAGCATGAATTGCTAAGTTGTCTGAGTAATATTTTAAATGTACCCTAACAAAGAACCCAAAAACCTAGAGATCTTCCTCTAATTCATTTGTTTATTTGTTTGCTTGCTTTTGTTTCCCCTCCAATTTATTTATTATATTTCTATTGCATTGACTTTGAAATGACACAGTCACCTAAATATTAGTGAATTCAAAACAAAATGCTAAATTTCTACATTATCAGGAGTAATGAGCTGGGTGTTGGTGCCTCCTTGTAATCCTAGCCACTCAAGAGGCGGAGATCAGGAGGATCACAGTTCCAGGCCAGTGCAGGCAAATAGTTTGTGAAGCCCTATCTCAGGCAGGAGGACTGCATTACAAGGCCAGGCCAGACAAAAAGTTAGTGAAACTCTATCTCAATCACTAAGTTGAATGTGATGGTGCAAGCCTGTGATCCCAGCTACACAGGAGGCATAGGTAGGAGAATCATGGTCTGAGACCAACCTTGGGCAAGAAGTAAGATCCTTCCTGAAAAATAGCTAAAGCAAAAAAAACAGCATGGGGACATGGCTCAAGTGGTAGAGCACCTGCTTAGCAAACAAAAATCCCTGAATTCAAATCTGAGTTCCACAAAAAAAAATGGAAGGGACAGAGGAAGGGAAGAAGGGAGGGAGGGAGGAAGGAAAAAAGTTAACTTTCCCTGGACCTCCAATGTGCATTGTGCCAGGGTACAGAGCTGAGCTGTTTAATGCATGGTCTATTCTATGAACATGTACAGAACACTAACAATTAGCATTATTCTTGTAACCATTCTTAGACTGATGGGTAAATATAGTTCATACTTTACAAGAGATAGTAGTTTAAAGGGTCTGAGATAATGTTTCTGCCATATTTCTTATAATAGGGTAAGTTTTATTGGACTAATTGTGAACGTGGATTTAATTGCTTCATGAATATGGGTTGTATCTGTTTTTGTCACTCACAGACCTAATGAGATCTTAGTTATAACTAGAATACGTAAATATTGATGAATCCTATTGAGCAACTAGAAACTAGTATCCAGGGAACTTAGCTCCCGGACTAAAAAAGAAAGGATATTGAGGTGACATAAGAAACTGCTAATCAATGTTTGTTTGAGAGGTTTGAAGAAGACACCTTACCCATAAACTTTATAGTTACCATTAGAAATCTCTTCCTTTGAAATAATCTTGCTTACCAAATTCTCCATTAAAATGCAAATACCCTTAAGTATGTCAATAATACAAAAGGTAAGTCAGCTCATTAAGGGGTATTGTGAAGGAGAGGGTATCAAGAGTATTTTGAGCTCTGGAAATGAAAGATTTTGAAGGGAGAAAAGTGCAGAGAATCAGGAAGTACACATTCCTAGAAAAAAGAAAATCTGCCTACTTCAGCATTGGCTGTGGCCAGCCCTGGAACTAAGGTCATGAGGGCATAAGTGTGTTTTCTTTAAATTTATCCAGTCAAGAAATTTTTTTCCAAAAGCAGAGCCTACGTTCCCAAACTCAGGGAAATATGTTGCCTCAGTCAGATTTCCATCACTATGACAAGAAATGTAAGAAAAATCAACTTAAAGAAGGAAAAGTTTGTTTTGGTTTATGGTTTCAGTCCAAAGTCACTTTACCCTGTTGCTTTTGGGCTTGTAGTGAGGCAGTCCATCAGGGCAAAATACATGGCAGAAGAGACTGTTCACTTAATGATAGCTAAGAAGCAAAGAGAAACAGGAAGCACACAATATTCTTTTAAAAAGCACATGTCCAATGACCTAACTTCCTCCCATTAGGCCCCACCTCTAAAGGTTCCACCCAGTGGCACCACAGGCTATCAACCCAGTCATTAGCATATAATCCTTTGGGAGACATGTAAGATCCAAACCATAACACCCATTGAATCAGAAAGAAAATTGAGGACCAGGGATACAAAGGCTCAGCATAATTACTGGAAATTTCAGAGTACATGACCCACAGACACTGTCCTTTAAATATGGGAAATCACCTCAAAGTAATTAAATAAAGATATTTGCTTACCTTCCCTATTTGCTTACCTTCTTATTAATCTGCCATATCCACAATTCTGCCTGCCAAAAACAAGGTTCGTTCTGACCACATGCAAGAATATCACTGAAGTCTGCAGCTGTCTGGAAGCTATCTCCAAGCATGAGGTTGGATGTCTTCAATTAATTTTCAAAGAACATTTTCATCTGTGGAGATATATTCAGGGTTTCAGGATTCAAAGCACTGCACCTTAAACTTCATTTTCAGACCGAGCATTCTTCTTTAATTTCTTTTATCATACAAAATATACACACAGTAGATGACTCACTGGGACCCATGTCTGATCACAGCTCAAGTTCAGCAGGAGGGATCTTCCCAGCCAAGATCATAAGATAAACTACACATATTTTCATGAACACCACTTTGGAAAATAGCTCATATTTAATCACTTCAAGTACTGCATCTCTTTCTCTGATAACTTGTATTTTCATTTTCTTCTGGAGTTATCAAAAAAGAGCAAATATGGCTAGTGGACTGGTTCAAGAGGTTGCACACCTGCCTAGCAAGCATGAGGCCCTGAATTCAAACCACAGTAACAAAAAAAAAAAAAAGAGCTAATAAATTAAATTTAGAACTTTCTCATAGCACATTGTCAATGGAATTCTATTTCTAAACTTTCTCACCCTGACTAGTTTTTCTGAAGACAGATAAAATTTTAGAAATATAAATATTATAAAATCCAACAGGGTCAAATTTCATGACAATTTCATATGTGTAAAATGTCATAATAATGCTTTCTATCTCATCTCATGGAGATTAAATTACACAGCACATATTCAGATATCCAGAGTCTGGTATACTCAGCAAAATGTAGCAATTACTTTCTAAGACTGTCATTTTAAAAGATGGCAGTTGAAAAGCAAGATAGAGCCTGGTGACAGTGAGAATACCAATGACAGCAATTAGCCTGTGTATAGTATTTTACAGTTTCCACTAAAGCTTTACACATAGTAGCACACAACTGCACAAAGTAGATGGAATAGCAGTATTGTATTAGTTTTGATTGCTTCCATAACAAATTACCATCAATTCAGCAGACTGAACAACATAAATGTATTATCTTATAGCCCTGTAGTCCAGAAATCCAACAAGGGTCTCACAAGGCTACAAGTAATAGAGCCTCTGCATCAGTAAGTGGGAAGGCCTGAGTTCAAACCTTAGTATCATAATCAAATAAATAAACATTTAAAAAGTCAAATCATAGAGGTTTAAATAGGAGCAGGACATAATAGAGGCAGTAAGATTTTTGAAGGTGAAAAATGAGTCTCACAACAATACTTAGTCTGACGTAAATGGAAAAACATAAGAACAGATAAGTAGCCAGATAGTTTTCCTCCATTGAGGTCCATAATGTAAAAATGAAGGCAGTACAATCTAACTGCTGGTTGGCTCTGGGGTCAGACAAATATTGGTTTAAATCCTAGCTCCACCACTTATCAGCTATTTGCTTTGGGCAAGTCACTTGATTGTTCTAAGACTCAATTTTCTCACTCATAAAATGAAGATGATAACATTACTCACCTCATGGAATTGTTACGAGAGTTAAATGAGATGACATGTAAGAAGTACACAACATCTGAAACATAAATATCACTTAACTTTTAACCATCATTATTATCATGGTTATTAAGAATAGTGCAATAGAAATGGAAAGAGAAGAAATTAATTCTGAAGAAAAAAAATGATTAGGACATTGTAAGTGACTCTAAACTTTCTAAGTGCTCACTTTAGCTGGAGTCTAAAACCTAGCTAGATTTACAGTTACTTCAAGTGTGAATCACCCAAAGTCCACATAGGGGAAACTTCAGTCAGGAACACACGCTAATGACTTCACACTGGACAGCATTGTCTGATAAAACTTTCTGTAGTAATGGAAATGTTGTCTATGTCACCTGTCCAGTTTGGTAGACAATATCTTCATGCGACTACTAAATCTGTGAAGTGTAGTGAGTAAAACTGAAGAACTGATTTTTTAATCTTATTTAAGTAATTTTACTTTATTTTATTAACTTAATTTAAATTTAATTGTACTGAAGTTTAAGTGGCTGCGTGTTGGCTAGTGGCTACGATCCCGAGCAGCACAGCACCTTTTTAATCCAAGGCACACAGTATTCAGAATGGAAAGGACCCCTGACATGCATATGCACTGGGAGCACAGAAGATGTGTCCACAAGAAAGTTCCAAAAGTAGGAGTAGATTAGAATGAAAGCTAAAGTCATGATCATTTTAAGGCCACAAAATCCAACTCTTTAGTTTATACTTCAGAGCTAACTACAGAGTGTATATGTTCATAATGTCTGATAGTTTATATAAAGTTGAATAAAGGGAATAAGTCATATGGTAAGAAAATATCTGGGAGATACTGAAGACAAAATATCTTCTAATCAAGAAAAAAGTTTGGGTCTATCTGCTCTTCTCAGTCTCTGAGTACAAGTAGAACTTAATGATGAGGCAAAAAGGAAGTAGTTTGATTTCACTTTCTCTTTTTGCTTTCTCCATGTATTCTATTTTACTTTCCATTTTTAACCCCTTAACCAACTGTATCCCTCACTATCTTCCTCCATAGTACTGATAGCAGAGAAACATGGGTGGGTACTCTGGAAACTTCCATTTGTCTTTCATAATCTGACCTGTGGCAATATTCTAGTCTTACATCCAGCCAGATTTCTAAAATCTCCCTAAGCGCTAATCACAGCAAACACTCAAAACTCCACAACAACTCATTTTTTATTTTATTTATTTATTTTTGTGGTTCTCAGGGCTTCATTCTTGTTAGGCAGGTGCTCTACCATCCAAGCCACTACACCAACCATTTTTTTGTTGGGTATTTTCAAGATAGGGTCTTACAAACTATTTGCCCAGGTTGGCTTTTAACTGTATCCTCCTGATCTCTGCCTCTCAAGTAGCTAGGATTACAGGCATGTGCCGCTGGTACCCAGCTACAATTAACTGTTTTTGTGTGTGTGGTATTGGGACTTGAACTCAGGGCTTCACGCTTGTTCGGCAGGTGCTCTACCACTTGAGTCGTCCACCAGAACTCACATTTCTTAATATTTTGTCATTACCAGAAATGGCCTGTGTCTAGCCTTTTCTACCAACATGTGGTTAAAACCAAAATGTTAAGTAACCTCTGGAGTTTTCTTTACATAAAACAAACAGTATAGAGTTCTTTGTAAGATAAACTAAAAAAAGTTTATGCTTTCTATAAGATTAATGATTTTAGGTTACTAAATAATAAAAATAAAACTGTAATAAAAAATTGATCAATTTGGTGCTTGTAGCATGCAAAACACAATTCTCTAACCCATGAGATCATTTGCTGATTAGGAAATAAGCATATAATTTTGGAAATGGGAAAAAAAAGTCTTAGATAGTATTTCTTCCAGTTACAAACAAGGAAAGTGAAGCACAGAAAAATAAAGTTGCCTACTGGGAAGTCAGTGACAGTTTCCATCCAACACCATTTCTTCTTTTCCCAAATGAATCATATACCCCAGGGTAGCAATTGTTAAAGCAATGCCTCTGTATCAGGAAACTACTCCCACACAAATTAGACCAATCATCCAGGGTGGTGGCATCCAAATCTCTCTGCTATGATCCTTCTCTCTGAGTCAAGATGAGGAAAGTATTGAGAGAAATTCCATCTCTCAGTAATGAAGTAACTAATAGTATTTTTTGTTAATTCATCTGTTATATTTGCTGTTGCCAAAATAAGCAAAAGAAACCACTGATTTATAGGTTATTTCCTACACGGGCTTTGAAAGAGATCAACTGTAATAATGATCAATATAGCTATTAAGCATCCTATAACCCTAGAGAGGAGCAATTTGAAAACAAGACTTGAGAAGAAAAAAAAAGGAGTTAAAATAGCAGTACTGGTACTTTTACTAATAAAGTAACTACGGTTACTAATGTTCTTAGGAATTAAGTAATTAAATGCATG
Source organism: Castor canadensis (assembly GCF_047511655.1). Taxonomy (NCBI): domain Eukaryota; kingdom Metazoa; phylum Chordata; class Mammalia; order Rodentia; family Castoridae; genus Castor; species Castor canadensis. The sequence continues at coordinate 128,035,135 of NC_133393.1, read as the reverse complement.
TAAACTATATATCATATACATATTTGACAAGCATGATGGGCTAGAATAAAGCCCAAGACTAGAGGCCAGTTGATTTGCATTCTGTTTTAAGTTGGGCTCCCTAGGAAAGAGATGCCCAGGTGAAGATTTGCATGTAGGGAAAATGCCAGGGATGGAGCATTTCTTTCTTTCTTTTTTTCCTCCTTTCTTTTTTCCTCCTTTCTTTCTTTCCTCCTTTCTTTCTTTCCTCCTTTCTTTCTTTCTTTCTTTCTCTCTCTCTCTTTTCTTTCTTTCTTTCTCTCTCTTTCTTTCTTTCTCTCTTTCTCTCTCTTTCTTTCTTTCTTTCTTTCTTTCTTTCTTTCTTTCTTTCTTCTTTCTTCTTTCTTTCTTTCTTTCCTGGGGTTTGAACTCAGGGATGACACTTTGAGCCACTCCACAAGCCCTTTTGGTGATTTTTTTTCAAGATAGGGTTTCATGAACTATTTTTCCAGGGCTGGCTTCAAACCATGACCGTTCTGATCTCTGCCTCCTGAGTAGCTAGAATTACAGAGGTAAGCCACCAGCGCCCGGCAGTGGAACATTTCTTGGTGACTGATACATGGGAAATAATACATATGAGAGAAACAGGGAAGCAAAAACCAGTCAAAGAGAGAAGATAAAGTTACAACAAAGGCTTCAGCAGATCCCATGGGAACTCGGGAGCTCACTAGCCCTTCAGAGTTGTGCTCAAGTGAGGAAAAGGGGCTTGGTGTTTTTACCCCCACATCAACCAGCTATGGTCTCTGGGCTACACCAAGAGAAGAGGTATCAGATCTCAAGATCCCTGTGACCAAGGTAAATTGTCAGACAGGAACTGGGCCTAGACATACTTGTTCATCACTGACCTGTTCCAGAACATGTAATTAGAATGGATATACATGGTTGTTGATGAATTCCCACATATTTTCATTGGCTTATATATAAGACAAATTTCAGAGAAGAAAGCCAAGTGGAAGACTCTGAAATGTGCCCCTAGGCAAAGCAATAAATCAAAAACAATATTTCCTCCTGTAAATGAGCATCACCCTCAGTTATCCAAAAAAAACAAGGAGCGGTTGGTTCCTATCATATTTCCATCTAAGTTTTCAGTCTGGTTCTTAAAAACAGAACAAAACAAAACAAATAAACACACACCCACAAACACACACACACACACACATACAAACTGGATACAAACTGAAAATTCAATCAAGTGTAGTCTTGATTGTAGTTGCTGCATGAATGTGATGTCTTTGCTAGAGCATATTAACACAATTTCAGTACGTGGTGTGTGACTATTGATTTGATAGATGCATTCTCTTCCATCCCTATCAAAGAGGAAGAGCAAAACCAGTTGCCTTCACATGGGGTGATGATAAGTATACATTCATAGATCTGTTGTAATGTGGTTTGAAGGAACCTGGACTGTATGGATTCTCTGCTGAACATCACATATGTCCAATTGGTGGATGACATCATGTTAATCAGACTGATGAACAAAAACATGGAAAGTATATTAGAAATCTTTATAAGGTTAACATGCTGTAGAGCTATGCTATCCAATCTGGTAGCCTGTAACACTATTGACTTTTTAAATTTAAATTAATTAAGATTGTATATCATTTTGAAATTCAGTTACTCTGTCATATAAGCCACATTTCAGTTGCAAAACGGCTTCATACCATATTGGAAGGATTATCATAGTGGAAGGATTACAGGTATGAGCTACCAGCTCCTGACCAGGTCTCCATTTTTTTCTCTGACCAATTTCACGGGAGGACCATGACCCACTTCTTTACCTGAATGTCAACTAAGATCCTATGTTCAACAGTCTCGGAAATGCTTAGTGTTTCCCTTTCCTCAGTATATGTTGAAAACAACCACACGTTTCTTTGCAGAAGAACTACATGCATTCACCACAGTGTTGCTGAGATCCAGAAGCAGGACATGAGTTGTTGTAGGGGTGGCTTCCCTCAGTCCCTTGACCATCTATCTTTGGAAGTGAAGTGGGAGTAGACATTGAGCTAGAAGAGAGTTGTCTTATAAGAGTGTCCACTGCAGGCCCAGAAGACTTGGGTAATCTGGGGTCTTAAGGAGTGGCAAGGTACATGTCCAGCTAACATCTCAGGGTTTTACTCCTTCCCAATAAGGTCTCTGGCCTTGTCAGAGCAGATTTGCCAGATCTGAAATTTCAACTTTCTCTTAAATTTCATGAGCCTTATAATTAGATTCTAGATTTGGTCCTCAACATTTTCTATCTTCTGACCAAAGAGATGCGACTCTACCTACATACTGCCAAAGAGATGCTCTAACTTCTACAAGTTGACTTTGATTTGATAATTTAACAAGTCTTGGTCTATCTTTGCCATTCTCCGATGTGAAGATAACACTCAGTAAGAACATCTGATTTCATTGACCACCTTATGATAATCATTCCAAAACCCTCAAGGCATTCCTTTCAACATTATCCCTTCCAAGTTAACAACAGTGAATATACAGTCAGTCTCTGACTTACAGTGGTTCAAATTTAAGTTTTTCAACTTTACCATGGTGTGAAAGTTACGTACATTAGTAGAAACCATACTCCAAAATTTTGAATTTTGATCTTTTCCCTGGCTAGTGATAAGCAGTATAATACTCTTTTGTAATGCTGGTTAGTGATAGCAAGCCATAGCTTTCAGTCAACCATGTGAACAGAAGGGTAACAACCCATGCTAAGCTATGACATTCACTAGGTTAGTTAAATAACATACACTTTTGGCCTGTGATATTTTTTATTTACAGGTTTATCAATATATTACCCTATTGTAAATCAAGTAGAATTCCTTGCTAGAAGTACTCAGTACTCTGAGTACCTCCATGGATAAGGTCCTCATCATCAGCTGGTCAATGAATGATCCAATTCCAAAGTCCCATTTTAGAGTCTTCTCAAACCACTGCAGGCATTGACTACCTTAGCTCCAGGTCCCTGGGAACCAGACTCAGATGTGGATTCCCTGCAGAAAGTTTTTTGGGAAGCACTCACAGGACAGATACCTACTTGTGAAGATGTAAGGAAACCAGAGCTGGACAGAGAAACTGAACTGGGATGCAATTGAAACAAAGGTCTCAGCTGATCCCCAGGGGAGCTCTGGAGCTGGAATAGCCCTTCAGGGTTGTCCCCAGTTGAGGCAAAAAGGCTGGTCCCCAGCTCCACCATCAATCAGTCATTGACTGCAGACTGCCCCTGGGGAGGAGGCACAGATTTACGCAAGGAACCTCCTTTTGGCAGAGGACAATACCCAGAGAAAGAGGGTAATTTCTGGAGAGGAAATTGGCTGTTTGTCTCAGGAACCAACACTCCCAGCTGTCGACAGATGGACTGAGTGTCTCAGACATTAAAGTTGGCAGTGGGTGAGCAAGAGGCATCTGAACGGTGAACCACAGCAGCCACTGAAGTTTCTATCCCTGGTTTTTGCCTGGACAATCCTCTCCTCTCAGCTTTCCTAAGCTTTCATTTTCCTATCTGAATACAGGGCAGTGTAGGAGCTAAATTCTTGCTGGCATACTTTTTATGGATTATTCTAATTTCCTATCTTATAAATTTATAGTTTTTAAAATAAGTTTTCCAAGAAAGGGCAAAAAGGGGGATTAATATGGAATTTTTTTTTTGTTTTTCATAAAAACAAAGGGGTCATTTTTAAATGGCAATAGTAGGATTTGTACTCATGGCCTTATTCTTGGTAAGGAAGTGCTCTACCACTTGAACGATTCCTCCACTCCATTTTGCTTTAGTTTACTTTTTAGGTAATGTTATGGGTTTTGCCCTGGAGCCAAGACTGTAGTCCTCCTACCCTTCCTGCCTGTATGGCTGGGATTATAGGCGTATTGCCACCTCATCCACCTTCCAGTTTGTTTTTTGGTTTTTTTGTTGCTGTTGTTGTTTTGGGGCAGTGCCGAGCTTTGAACTCAGGGCTTCATGCTTGCTAGGTAGACACTCTACTCACTTGAGCCATTGTGCCAACCCTTTTTTTTTTCCTTTGTGTTGGATATTTTCGAGATAAGATCTGGGATGGCTTCAAACCATGATCCTCCTGCTGTCTGCCTCCTGAGTAGCTAGGATGACAGGCACAAGCACTCCAGTTTATTTTTTTGACGTAAGGGCTCTGTAATTTTTGCCCCTGGCTTGTCAGGATCTGCGATCCTCCCATCTCTGTGTTCTACCATAGCTAGGATTTCCAGTGTGCACCATCACACCTGGTTGTACTGGTTCAGTTAACCTCAAAGACAGTATTTAGTTTAGTTTTTAGAAACTGGGAATTTCTTTCTTTTTTTTTTTCTCTTTTGTTTTTGTTTGTTTGTTTTTTCAGGGCTGGGGACCAAACTCAGGCCCTTGCAGTTGCCAGGAAGTGGTCTTCCACTGAGCTAAATCCCCAACCCCTAAACCAGGAATTTCTAACTTTTATCACTCTACATCTTAACAAGGTATCCTGAGTTTTACTATGCCACACAGCTTTCTCATTGTGCTATGGAGTCCACTGGTTTATTTTGTGATAAGGAGTCACATCTATTCAGTTTTAAACACAGACACACACACACACACACACACACACACACACCCCAACTGTCACTGATTATCTACAAAAACTTCCCAATACAATCTTATCAATGCCACTGCTGTGATTGAGCAGGACTACTTTTAAACCATCCCCAGGGAAAATGTTTTGATTCTATTCTTAAGTGTCCTAAGGAGCTATTTACTTAATTACTTACTTATTTCTAACATTGCTTTTTAAAATTATTGTTGTACTAGGGCTACATTATACATTATGACATTTACAAAAGTTCTTACACTATATCATAGCTGAATTCACTCTCTCCATCATTTTTCCCATCTTCCCTTCCCTCATCCCTGGAATTGTTTCAACAGGTCTCATTTTTCCATTTACATACATGTGTACATAATATTCCCACCATATTCACCTCCTAAACCCTTTCCTTATATCCTCCCCCCTCCCACTGGTACTAACTCCCCAGACAAGATCGTTCTGCTTTCCTATTCTCAACTTTTGTGAAAAAAAAAAAAATGAATTTTTGTTTGTTTAAGATAGCTATACAGGGTGTTTCATTGTGACATTTCCATGTATATATGTATTATAACTCAGATTGGTTCATCTTTTCTATTTTTCTATGGAGCTCTTTAAAAAGTGATCAGTTCCACCCTCACTGTTAGGAAGTTCTTTCTGATATCTAACCTAAATCTCTCTGTCTGCAATTTCAAACCACTTCCTTTTCCATCCTTAATGAATTAGGAAAGGAGCTGGCAATCACTGTCTCCTGCCGCTTATAATTTTTCATATGTTTAACTTTATTAGAATTTATTTATACCTAAATATTCTCTCCCATATGACAATTTATCCCTCTTAGCTAGTGCCTGTTTTTTTAACAAGTGAGTAATATTATTTAGTTTACTAATACATTCTCTAGCTTCTCTATATATCCCAGATACTATGGAGACCAAATTTAATGAGTCCTTAAAATACCATGAATGATGAAGTCCACTCTTTGCGAAATTTGGCATGTTATAATCTAACATGGGTTAGCTTTCAAACTGTATTTAACTATCCCTACATTAAAAATGTATATCAGATTGTTTAGCGTTAAGGAAGAAACAGTTTTCCCACAAGACCTATTTATAAAGCAGGATAGTATCTTCCCTTATGTGCAAAGCTGATGTAAACAATTAATGACATTTATCAGGTGAAAAATATTCTTAATGCTACCTCTCTCCAAATAAACTTCAAAATAACAAGACTCATTTTGCCCATTAGAATTTGGTTTTGAAATATAAACATTTTAAGTATTGTTAATTAAGTGATCAATACTTGGGAAGTAAATTTTCTTTGAGTCCAGTCTTCATGAGATCATTGGGAGATATGAATTTATTGACATTACTCTTTGAATGTGAAAATCTGGTACATGTAACATGTTTCCTGATGCTTGCAAAATTAGCAAGAAAAATTAATAAAGCTATTTAATGGGCTTCACTTTTAGAATGTAAAGTTTAAAAAGAATTCCCCACAGAGACAAAACAAAGTTCAAATTTTTATATTTTGAGGAATACTTAGAGGAAATATTTTTTAAAATATAATTCATTTTCTCCCTGATACATCAAGTATAAACGCAGTATGAGACATTTCAGTAGTTTCTATAGTCTAGGTAAGTAAAAATATTTTAGCATTACTTAGTAACTTTCTCATGTCCTTCTAAAAGTTGGCTGACAAAAAATGGCTATGAATTTGAGGCTCTCGTGCACTATAATTGAGGCATCCCTGGTGTGTAGAATGACGATGATCACCTCCACTTCTTAGATTCACATTGCTCTTAACCTTCTCCCAATTCTGACTGAGACACTGGCCCAAGCAATCTGATGCTGCCTTTGCAAATTGCAAATGGTCCACACAGAGGTTAAGAAAAGCAGTAGCAGTGCAAAGCCCTTTGCACAAAAATATCTTCCATATTTCCACCCAATCATACATTCAATATGTGAAAAATGCTTTGTACTTTGTTGGTAGGGGCTTTATATGCATTAGTTTATCTGTGTTATAATAAACTTTTGAATGTAAGTACCATGGTTACCACTGTTCATCTTAGAAAATTAATTGCAGAAGAATTAAATATCTTGCCCTAGCCCCACATCCAAAACAGGGGCAGAGATGGGATTTGAACAGGTATTTATTACTTCAGTGCACAGACATTTCCCACTATGAACTGTATATTCCTCAGCCCCATGTTTTGGCAGGATAGCTTAGTGATTCAGAGTAGGAATTCTGGAACTTAACTGTCTGGTTTCAAAATTTTGACCCTATCACTTCTTAAATTATGACCTACGTAACATCTGTCTTTTCAGATCCTGTTAAATGCAATAATATTAGTATATAGCTTACAGAATTGATGTAAGGTTGAATGTGTTAATTTATATAAAGTGCTCAGAATTATGTCTGTTATGTAGTAAGAGATTAAATAAGCTGTTTTTGGGTTTTTTTGTTTTGTTTTGTTTTTGCAGTACTGGGGTTTGAACTCAGGGCCTATACCTTAAGCCACACCACCACACACTTTTTTTTGTGATGGGTTTTTTCGAGATAGGGTCTCACAAACTGTTTGCCTAGGCTGGCTTCAAACCGCGATCCTCCTGATCTCTACCTCCTGAGTAGCTAGGATTATAGGCATGAGCCACTGGCGCCTGGCATAAACTAGCTATTATTATTATTTTATTCTTAATGTACAATAAAATGATCCTACCGAAAAGCAAATGATATAAAAGAAGTAACATACTTGGTCAATAGCCCAACTAAGAGTCTAAAGTCTCCTGTTAGACCACCCAGGGAAATGAAAACAATGAGCAAGTCTGTTTAACTGTTGGATAAGGAAGAAAGAGAGGTGCTACAGTGATAAACATGGGACAGTAAGGGACACCTGAAGCCCAGAAAGGATTGGAATCAATAAGTAAATACACAGATTCTGCTTTAAAATTTTGTTGAAAGTCAGCCCACATCGAATTTGATGTTATGCCGCGGTAGTTGGCCTGATTATCACTTTGGCTCACCCTATAGTTGATAGATATAACAACTATCTTCCTGATGCTTGTTCAGTTAAAAAAAATCTCTAATTCAGGTATATTAATAGAATTTTGAAAACTCATTGTTCATTTTATATTTAACATTAAATAGGTAAGGGGTGGGGGGAGGTGGTACAAACAATGTATACACGTGTAAGTAAATGTAAAAATGATAAAAATAAAAGGAGAAAAGAAAAAAAATTAAATAAGCAGGTGGATAAATAACCAGAAAACTAACTGAAGTTATATGTGGGCCCTCTCTTAAATCTAGACCTTAAATTTTTCATTATTCTCTAATTTGGGTCAAGATCTGCTGCCTAATGAAGTTCAAAGTCTGTCAGCATTTCAAATATGACTTATTCTTCTTGATTTGAATTTCTACCCCTTTATTTAACATTCTAATTCTTTGTTGATTAGTATTTCAGAGAATAGTATTCTGCCCAATAGTAGAATTCATGGTAGCTTTCAACTGTGTATTGTGCTTTGTATCAAGACCTTAAAATGCTCTAGTCATCTTGTCACAATTCTAAAATGAAAGCCTGGGCAGCACCATTAAAGACTGAGATTCCACTGAGAACTTCACCTAGGATTTAATCTGGCTCTACAAACATATAATAAAGTTTATGAGCCTGTAGTGATTCCTTATGTAAAGAATTGTGTCATGCAAAGGAAAGAGATGAAAGTCAGGAAAGCTATTGAATCATCAGCATGGGGATGATGAGTCCACTTCTACCTTCACTCTTATGACTGTTACACAGGTAGTGACAGGAATTCAGGTTTACAAATATCCACCCAAATAAGCAGCTAATTTAGGAGGGTCGTAGGATCCTGACTGCCTAACACAGAACCAGTGAAAGTATACTTCGTTATTATTAGTGCTTCCGTGAATTTTTAATAATATCTAATAGTCACTTGTATACATACCTCCATTAAAATAAACTGGAATACTAAGAATGAGTGCTATCACTGAATGTAGCTTATTAATGCATTAAAGATACCAATTAATATTATTTTAATTTAATTATGTGCATTTATAGTAAATCCTCCATTGTGTTAGCACTTTAACATATAAAAAATTAAAAACTAACATATTTTAACTGTATATGTTATCACCATTTACAAAGCATTTTTTCAATGACAAACTTTTATTTGCCATACCTAACAATTCTGTGTGGCAGCTTGTGTAAAAACAGAATTATCATGTTTTTAGAGATTAAAAGTTAAAACAAAACAAAAAATTGAAGTAATTTGCCTAGGGGTTTAGCTAGCCAATTGCAGACCTGAGACCCAAACAACATATTTTCTGCTCTTAAATAGCCTACAGATTTATAGAAATGTTCTCTTAAAACCTCTTGAATGAAGGTAAACAATAAATAAGATGTGGTTGCCCAAATGAAGAGAGAACACAAAATACTTATCAAGTAGGGTTCTTTGTGGCCTTTTTTAGTGGGAGAGGAAAACCTTCCCAGAAGAGTTGAAACTTAAGCTGAACATTCACGTGTTTCTAAAATGTGTAGAGACAGATAAGAGAAAGCCTGGAATCCTTGAGTGGCCAGCAGAGATAAAAGAGAGTTGGGCCTCTGCCTGCGGGTGGTGAGATACAGACCTATCCAGTGTGCAGTGGGGATGGGAGTTTCTCTCACCTTGGGGACAAGCTGGTGATGGGAGACAAAGCAGAAGCAATAAAATGATAGGGAGCTTTGTGTCAGGCAAGAAATATGACCTACATTCAACACACATTCAGAAACCACACAGAGTTAGAGTGAAGGCAAAAGTACTCTAGCAGCTTGGAGATGAACTACAAGTGTAGAGCCTAGCCACGTAAGTCATGATGGTGACCAATATGTGTCAAATGCAAAGGACAAGGTCCCAAGGATTTGAGTTGCCTATATGACGACGGTGCTATTGATTAAGTAAAAAATCTAGTTTGTAGAATTGTTCCTGCATGTGTATTTGGGAATACAAGGAAGTGAAATTGATGCTCTTTGCAAAATGGCTTCCCTTTAACTGAAAGCAGGCTTGGTTCTAATTCAAGGCTTTAAATTGAAGGCAAAAGAAAGATTAAGCTGTGATCAGTTTAAATCTTTTATAAAAAGTCTTACCTCCTACTCTATCTTTAAGATACAACTGTGAGGCATATTTTGAGAATGTTAAAATTTGCAAATGGCAATGGTTTGGAGGCTACAAGAACAAGACCTAGGATCCAATTTCCCTGGGCAGAATTTTATATCTAAGGATCCTTTACATAGCAAAGAAGAAAATAAACTCATAGGTGTCAAGTATTAATATGTAGATGGGTCCTTTGTATTTTTCATCCCATGGTTCTGTGGAGCCCTTATTATAGTCATCCTTAGTAAAGAATTTTAACATTCTAGAAATGGAGCCTCCCTGAGGGTTAGGTCCCAGGCAGATGGTAGAGTGGAATTCAAACCTAGGTCTTCTGTAAATTTAGTGCTCTTCTCTAAACTCAGTCAGTAAAAAGGAAAAGGACCTGCTCTAAATTGCTCCTATAGAGATAAATGAGAAAAAGGAAGAAGATAAGGAAAAGACACCACTATCTTTAAAGAGCAAATGCATACATAGAAAATGGGAATTATGTTAAGGTAAAATAATAAAGTGTAAGCTGAATAAATAAATGCTAAAAATATATAAAGGCAAGATGTACTCAGAGTCATAAAATTGTTTTTAATCTATTATGTGTTAACAGAACCCAGAAACTGTCACATATTCTTCAATAACGTTAGGAGTACTTCCTGAGGTTTTTTTTTAAAAGAAGATTAAAATGGATGATAAAATGTTTTAAATCTGAAAGTTTAATACTGTAATTTCTGCTTTACTTAGGAATTGGGTATGATTTTTTTTTTCATCTAAGAGTGTCAAATATGTGTGTTTTGCCTCACTTCCTCAGGAAACATGCAGCATTTACCTCCATAAAGGGCTGTCATTATCTCACAGCTTAGTCATGAAGTTTGAAAGCTGAAGCTCAGCGTCCATGTAAATGAATGCTTAACTCATGCAACACTAAAGAAAACAAAATGATTCCTTCTAATAGATGAATCATAGCATAACGGGGACCTTCCACCAAAGAGCTCAACCCCTTTCTAATGTGCAATTTGCAAATAATTTAATAAGCCTAAAGATTTCAGTCAATGTTAGATTTCAGGGAATAAATAATTCACAATAAAGACCTTCACTGGAATGACTATCTCAGTGGTCCTCAACCTCGGCGGTGCATCAGAATCACCTGTGAAGCTCTAGAAACCACTCGTTGGATCAGAACATCTGCAGCCTGAGTTTCTTTGAAAAAAGATCCACAAAGAATTCTAATGCACAAGTGAGACTGAGCATTCTGACATAAGCGATATCTGAACCACTGTGGTGGGCTTTCTCTGAGAGGAATTACCGTGCATATTGTCATACAAACTTAAAAGAAGTGCTTCCTGATAAAGAGAACTTGACTGCTGAGAAGTTACCCCCAATTTCATTGCTCCACAAAGCAGCTGTTTCCACAATCTGTGCACCTCCAGGCTATCCCACTCAGCAGCTGGGATAAATTCCAAGCATATTTCCATGCAAACTGACCTGACCTTTGAATCTAAACCTCTCCAACTCCCTCCTAAAGTTTCACTGTAAATGTTCACTTTGGTTCAACTTTCCGTTTGCCTTGTATTAGTCAGCTGGTGTGGTTTAAACATTTATTGATAGAAAAGCTTGGATATGATTCAAGTTTTATTGTAATCAAATGTCAGCTGAGTTGTTCATACTACCAAGTATTTCACTACTATAGGTAGAAGAATAATTACTGTCAATGAATCTTGGCTTTTTTCTTTAGAAAATAATAGTGGAATTATTTAATAATATTTAGGACTATATTATGCTGCACACTGTAATATATACGGGGAATACGATCACACCCTTGATTTGCTCATATTCTAATAGAAAATCATTCATTTGACTAATGTTTGTTGAACAGATGCAAACATGTGTAAGATATAACCTTTGCATTCTGGGCCATCACAGTCTACACGAAGAGGCAGAGTTAGGAACAAAAACTTTCTCTACAATTTAGGGTCATGAGAAAAATAGTTACCAAGTACCACAGGAACACAGAGGTAAACAAGCCTTTCTGGGCAGTAAGTGCAGGCCTTTCAGAGAAAGAGGCATCTAAACTGGAAGAATAAATGGAAAGAATATTCCAAACAGAAATCATCTATGAAAATCTCAGAAAAAAGACAATCATGGAACATTCAGGCAAGAATGATGATTACAGGGAAGATTAACAGGGGTTTCAATGACTCTTCATTGAGACCCTTGTCATCATTCTTGATAACTGCAACAAACTTGTGGATATCTGTCAAATACCCAGCCTCATAGGCTCTTAATTTCCAACAGTTTCCTCAGTTTTCTCAGGTTCCTACGCCTACCACCTATCCTTGTCATTATAACTTCACTATGTTCCTTTGAAACCTCAAGTTTAAGATTTAAAGCATTCTGTTCCCTGAACACTTGTCTTGAAAACCCTCACTCCATAGCTTCTTCAACCCTGATGGGATCTCTAGTCAATTGAGTATCTCTACCACTTCTTTTTCTACCTGTATCAACTCAGTTCTCTCTTCACATCAGTTACTCATTTCCACATACCCTGAACTCCCTTGTCCTGTTCCTCATCTAATCAAAGCCCTGATTAAACTTAGCCTAAATATTATCAGTTGAACATTACTGAAAACAAACACTGAACATGTTAATTCTTCCTTACTTTTCTGACCACTAGGCCCTCACTAGAGCCTATCTCTCCCTAGCCTATCTCTCTCTATCCTTTTAGTCTGCTTTACTTTTCTTTTTTGTTGGCGGCACTGGGGATTTAAACCAGGACCTCATGCTTGCTAGGCAGGCACTCTTACCACTTGAGCCACTCCTCCACCACAGTTTTACTTTTCTTCATAGCACTTTATTTTTGTCACCTCCACTGGAAAGTAAGCTCCGTGAGGAGAACAGCTGTGTTTGTTGTTGGCGAGAGAGAGACAGAGAAACAGAAATTGAACCATTGCACATACATCTGGGTTAGCTTTCAACTGGCAAAGTCAGCAATACACCTTCATTATTCTACCTCAGACGTTTATTAACTCTCAAGCACTGTGCCATAATTTATTTCAAACGTATCCTGAGGGATAGGGAGTGTGGCTCCAGCTATAGAGCACTTGCCTAGCAAGCATGAGATCTTGAATAGGATCTCGACTGCTTCTCACTTTCACAAGATATCACACTGATCCATTACATTGGTGGCATTAGCAGATTGGACCTAGTGAACAAGAAGTCGCAACTATCCTAGACATACAGTAAGCCATTTGCATGTCAGAGAATAGGTAATAAATTCAACAAGAGTTTAGGTGTCTCCTACTTCAGTGAAATGGTAGGAGTCCAATATTGTGGGACATGTCACGATAACCTTTCTAAGATTAAAGATAAGTTGTATCTGACCCCTCCTACAACCAAGAGAAATACACAGCCTGTAGGGGGCCTATTTGGATTTTGGAGTAATGTATTTCTCCTATAGGTGTGTTTTCCAGCCCATTTATCAAAGCTGTTAGTTTTGAGTGGAGCCCAGAGCAAGAGAAGGCTTTGCTATAGGTCCAGGCTGCTGTACAGGCTGCTCTGCTTCTTGGGCCCTGTGATCCAGCAGATCCAATACACTTAGCAACAGTGGCAGATGGGAATGTTTAAAGCCTTTGACAAGCCTCTTCAGTGGATTACAGCACAAGTCTTTAGGATTTTGAAGCAAAACATCCATCCTCAAATAACCACTTGCCTTTTGAGAAATAGTTCTTAGCCTGATTCTGAATATCTAACCATGAGACTGAATATCTAACCATGAGCCACCAAATTTCCAGGTGACCTGATCTGCCCATCATGAATTGGGTATTATCTGACCACCAAACCACAAAGTTGGCATGCACAGCATCACTGCATCAAATGGAAGTGGTTTATACAAATAAACCACTGTTTCAGGTGGAGCCTAAACAGCACAAATGACACAAGTAAGTTACATGAAGAAGAAACTCAAATGCCTCAGGTGTCCACTACACTGACTTCTCTTTCTCAGCCTGCACTTAGGACTTTGTGGAAAGTTCCCTATAATTAGTTGAGAGGAAAAGAGGACTCAATTTATACAATGTACTCCCTACCATTCTGAAGAGGCTGTGTTGATAGAATGAAGGAATAGCCTTTTGAAGTCTCTGTGACAGGGCCAGCAAAGGGGCAGTGCTTTTCAGGACTGGGGCAGCATTCTCCAGAAGGCTGTAAATGCTCTGAATTGACATCCAGCATATTGTGCTAGTAGTTCCACAGCTAGCATTCATGGATTTAGGTATCCAGGGGTAGAAATGGGAGTTACCATTCTTTAATATACCTGGTGATCTACTAGCAAAATTTTTGCTTCCAATTCCCACAATTTTATGCTCAGCAGGCCTAGAGGTCTGGGCTCCAACAGGAAGAATGCTTCCAACAGGAGACATGATAATGACTCCATTGAACCAGAAGTTAAGACTGCCACCAGATCACTTTGGTCTCCCTACACCTCTGAATCAACAGCAAAGCAGGGAATTATTGTGCTGGCTGGGGTGACTGATCCTGGCTACCAAAGAGTAATTAGACTCCTACTCCACAATGAAGAGAAGTAAGCATTTAGGAGAGCCCTCATGGCATCTCTTAGTACTGCCATGCTCTTTGATTAAGGCCAAAGGAAAACTACAATCCAATCCAGGCAGGATTACTAATGGCCCAAACCTTTCAAGAGTAAAGGTTTGGTCTAGGGGTGCTACTCAAATGGTAGAGCACTTGCTTAGCAAGGGGGAGGCCCTGAAAATAATGGCTTTTACATTCTTCTGTAAACATTTGCTATATTCCATTTATCATTTCTATGGTTTCAAAGATATTTTGTGTCAATATCTTTTTCCCCCAATTTACTAATAATTTTATAAGGTAGCCTAATATCCCTTTTTTAAAATCTCATTTCAGAAAAATCAATAAGTCTTAAAAAAAAAAATGAATGTTTAGGCCACTCTACCAAGTAAAGAACCACAGTCTGCTCAGGTGACTGCTGAAGGCAAAGGAAAAACAGAATGGCTAGTAGAATTAGTTATAAATACCAGCTGGGATCATGTGACCAGTTACAGAAGTAAGGACTGTAGTTGCCATGAATATTTCTTCCTTATTGGTTATGAATATGAATATATATATATGAATATGAATATATATGTATATATGAATATATATGTATGTATAATATGAATATATGTGTATATATAATATGAATATATATGTATATATAAGCATATGTTTATGTATTAATAAGCAAATATCTTTGTTTTCCTCTCTCTTATTCACTTATCATATAACATAAAATGTATTGCCTTTACACCACAGTATTCATGTATTATTTTTTAATCATAGTTTTTTTTTTAATCATAGTATTTAAGTTAGGGCATATCAAAGACAATAGTAACCATCACTCAAAAACTATACCTCCTCTTCTGGGGAAAGGGTTAGTGCATTTCTGATTACATGCAAGTTTGTTTCATAATGTTAGGTAGAATTAATACCTTGTTATGATTTTTATTTGGCGATTAAGTATAGTTTAGGAAGATTCATATGAGTGCCAGATTGACAATGGATAGATTTTTTTTTATAGTTAATTTTGTGTGTCAATTTGACTGGCTCATAGAATGTTTGGTTAAACATTAATTGATGTGTGCTTTTGAGCCTCTTTCTGGAACATATTAAAATCTAAATCAGTAGATCAAATAAAGAAGATTGCCTTCACCAATGTGAATGGACCTCATTGACTCCACTTAAGGATTAAAGAGAATAAGACGGGTAACAGGGAATGTAATCTCTCTGCCTATCTTTTTGCTGGACTATCTGTCTTCTACCTTTATACTCTGGCTCGGACTTGACCTTACACCATGGGTTCTCCTATCTCTCAGGCATTTGGGCTTGGGCTGAAAATTAGATCATCAGCTCTCTTCATTCTCAAATCCTAAGACCTTCTAGTCTCTAGCTTGTTCCCACACAATTTTTCTGACTAATCTATATAAATATGTAAGTCTCGATTGGTTCTATTTCTCTGGAGAATTCAAGCTAATACAGTAATTAACCAATAAATATTTACTGAATGAATGAATGAATCAAAGGTCTTCTAAGTAGCTAAAAGTGTCAGAGGAATTAGAACATGAAGCTAAAGAAACAGCACCAGCAATAGCAAGAATTAAATCTTTTATGCAATATATTTGGACACTCTAAACAGGCCATCTCATTGAATTCTCACAACCCTTTTGTATGAGTACTTTTATAATGTTCACTTTACAAAGATGGTCACTAAAGCTCAGAAAGATTGTCACTTTCTAAAGTCTCATTATTATAAATTTTTAAACATTTATTCCCCAAATAGAAATATCTGTATTATTTGTATCCTTTGAAATCAATAAACTAATCAATTCAACAGCAAGGATGTTCTGAGCATACTAGTATGGGACCCCATACAATAGAAAAAAAGAAATTAGAAAAACTGAATAACTACTAATTACAAACAACTATAAATAAGAAAAAATTAGTTCAGTGAGGTGCTCTATGCCATGCTATCCTTTTCAAAACTGCGCAGTCCATTTTAGTAATGTGGGAATTATGTTTTACCACAAAGGTTTAAAAGTCTGTCCCTAGAAGACTTAATTCAAAAATCAAAAGTATTTTCCCCTCACAGCTATCTAGATCAGAAGTGAACAAACCTTTTCCGGAAAATCTCAGATAGTAAATATGTAAGGCTTTGTAGGCCATGTAGTCTGTGTCCCAGTGGCTCAACTCTGCTGGCATAGTATGAAAACAACCAGACAGTAAGCAAGTGATGTGATGGATGGTGCTACATTCTAAAGAAAGAACTGTATTTTGTAAATCCCACAATGTACCCCCAACACCCAGCAAAATAATTTTTTTAAAAGAAACTGTATTTCCAAAACAAGGAGTGAGTTGTAGTTTGCGTGATCCTTGATCTAGAAGCATAGCTATCACATTCCCAGATTAGAAAACATAAGCAAAGAGAGACAGTCTTTATTCATTTTGATGCAAACTACTGATCATCGAGGTCTAACTTGGTAAATACTAGGGCTTGTAGTGAAGAGCAAGATGGAAATGGTAGAAGCCAGCAGTAGTTACAAGACCATATCTCAACTAAAGCCTGCCATAAGAAACTGCAAAAGAAGCTAAGCCATTCAATAACCAGAGGGGTTATTGCCTTAAGACAGGAAGCTAGCATTTTGCTCAACTTCACCATTTTATCAGTATGCTCTTAAACATTACTGCTTCCCTCATGTAAATTCTACTTTGCTACAGATATCTGTCTGCCCTGAAATAAAGCAGATTTTTTTTTTTACTTTTCCCAGTAATGTGTACAGAAGAACAGATGTCATTAAATAATAATACATACAAATTGCTTTTTGGTTATTCCTGATCATTCACTTCACTCCTAACCACTGTTAGGAGTGAAACTCTGTAATTCCTTCAACAAAAAAATCTTCACAGCCAAGATTTTCAAGTTTTCTAATCCACATTGAGCTTCAAATCACAACAAATTGCACTGAGAATTCTACAGTGAACATCGATGACATAAAGATAACATTCAGTTCTCATTAGTTTTTCTTTTTGGCAGTATTTAAGTTTTGAACTCAGGGCCTCACCCTTGGTAAGCAAGTACTCTACCATGTGAGTCATATCCCAGTCCTTTTGCTTTAGTTTATTTCTCAGGTAAGGTCTCGTGCTTTTGCCTAGGGTCATCCTTGGACCGTGATCCTCCTATTTCTGCCTCTTTAGTAGCTGAGCCTATAGGCAAGCATCATTGCACCCAGCCCTCCAGTACCCATTTCTAAGACTCAACTTCCACCACCTACATAGTTCCCGTGGTTCTACATAATCCCACCCACAAGCCCCCATTAAATAGTTCTTTATTAGTTTGCCAGAGCTGCTGTAGCAAAGTATCATAAACTGGATGGTTTAAACAACAAAAATGACTGGATATGGTGGGGCATATCTGTAATCCCAGCCACTCAGAACCTGAGATTGGAAGGGTGATGACTTGAGACTCAGCCAGGCAAAAATTTACTGAGGCTTCGTCTCAACCAACAAGCTATACATGGTGGTACACAGCTGTAATCTCAGTTATGTGGGAGAAATAGATAGGAGGACCATATTCTGAGGCTGGTCCCAGGAAAAACATCAGGACCTATCTGAAAAATAATTAAAAGGACTAGAGACATGACTGAAATAGTAGAGCACCTATGACCCTCAGTTCAAACCCTGATACTGCCCCCCAAAATAATGAAAAATTAATAGATAAATAAATAAACAACAGAAATATATTGTCGCATAGTTCTGAAGGCCAGAAGTTTGAGATAAAGATGTCAGAAAGATTGGCTCCTACTGAGGAATATGAGGGAGAATCTTTTAGGGGCTTCTTTCCTGTGATTTGCTGACAGCATCTTTGGTATTCCTTGATTTGTAGATAGATGCATCATTCTATCTGTCTTTATTTACATGTGATATTCTCCCCAGTACAGGTCTGTGGCTGTGTCCAAATATCCTCTTTTATAAGGACACCATACTTACTAGATTAAGGTCCACTCTAATGAGCTCATCTTAAGTCAACAATATGCAAATGTTTCCCAGTAAGATTAAGTTCACAGACACCTGGGGTCATCTTGAAGGCCTCCCAGAGTTTAGATAACCAAAGTGGTCTGGCAACCATATTTTGTACCAAACAGAGAAATATCAGCAGCAACAAGAAAGATATAAAATGAACACGTACAAAAAATGGAAAAAAAAAAAAAAAAGAACACCACCAAAAAGGATTAAAACAGAAAAATAAATTGAATAAATGACAATGAGCTGTGATAGCATGAGTCACTGGTTCTAGATGTGTCTGCGGTCAAGCCTCAACCCCACCTACCTCTTCCAAGCTTTCCTTCGATTTCATCAGCCTCTGTAACTTGTTTTTTTGGAAGGGTGGTTTAGGACTAGGGTTTGAACTCAGAGCTTTACTCTTGCAAAGCAGGCACTCTACCGTTTGAGCCATTCCTCCAGTTCCCTCAGTAACTTTCAAGCAAAAGCATTAACATTTTTAACATCTCTTACAAGGAATCTTCAAATATTTGTTCTTCACTGAATATATACCAATGAGATTCCACAGAAGACCATAATGTTAAAAATTATTTCAGAAATAAATTCCACCAAATATAGGATGTTAAGATACCAACATGTTATTGGGCAATTAAATGTTCCAGTCAACAGAAATGAAAAGTCATTAAGAGTGCTAAATATAGAAAAAAAATGTCAGTAAGGACTTTGATGACTAGATAGAGGTCACTGTAATTTTGGATACAATGACACAGACTTACTTTATTGGCCTTATGGAGCCAGTTAATTGATTCTGCCTTGTCTTCCCATATATTTGCTACATATTTATTCACACACTTGGCAAATATTTATTGGCTGGATGTACTTGAAGAACTTATAGGACAGAAATTTGGGGGGATTATTTATTTGAAAAGTCAGAAGCCTACAGGGAAAGAATTCATCCCAAGGGCAGAGAAAATCAAAAGCCAATCAGATAGCAGTGGTCACTAACAATATCCTCAAGATCAGCCTGATGGAGTCCTGAATCTTGTGCAAGGTGAAAACTAGGGAGAACAGACAACTTTATCCCCCAAATCTCCATGGGTCATTGTTGCTTTGGCAAGAGCAGGATGCTGCTGCCATCTGTTATTCACGTTTAACAACAACATCAAGCAACCAAAAGAGGGTGACACTAGCAACATTACCACCAGAGACTGTATGAATAAGGGTGATTTAATTGTCACTTTCGCTATCATTATTATGATGAGCTCCAGAGAAAGAAAATAGCATACCCTAAATGATATTCAAGAGGACTAGATCATCACCATATTGGAGACCACCTCCTAGGGATACTCAGAATTACTTGAAAATATATGAAGACTACAGTTCCTACACAGAGGGCAGGAAAAAAAAAAAAAAAAAACAGACTATTCCTGTTGTAATTTTACAGGAAAAAGGGTTGGTAGAAAAAAAATCCTCTTGCCTTGGCCTTCTGAATGCTAGGATTTCAGGTATGTGCTACCATGACTGGCTAAAATTAATATTTTTTAAAAATAGTGGATCAAATTTTTTATATATTTTCAGCTATTCTTTAGCATTTTCAACTAGTCTTTAGTAAATGGTTTTTTACCATTTTCTCATAAATTTTAGTTGCACAATTAAATCACTTAGAATTTTATGATTTTTAAAAATCACAATAGTATTTGTTAAGGTTTCATCTGAATAGTACCACAAATTTCAAAAACATAGACCTAGGCATCAAACAATCTTTAATAATGTATTTTGACTTTTTTTGTTTTTTTAATTTCAAAAGAATTCTCTTAAAACTTATAAACAAAACATCTGAACCATAAACCAAATATATATTTTGATCATAATAAAATATTGTTTTGAATTTAAAATGATGTTATTTTTTACCATCCAATAAAATACCATTTTAATTCCTCTTAAGATCACATTCAAATTAGTAAACCACGTATCCAAATTTTTGCTTAAAGAAGCTCTATATCTATAGTATTTTATAATATTTAATGGTGAAAACAAGATCTTGCTAACATTTAGCTAGAATTTTATTGTTTTAAGGATCAAAGGTGTATTCAAAAGCAATCTGGCTTAGGCCTTAACTTCCAATATAGAATCATTAAATTTTAATTTCCAAAGTTAATTCTACAGAGCACAGATGCCACTGAGGAGGTTTTGGTTTTGATTTCTGTTTTTTGGGTTTTTAGCACATTTTGTGTTGCTTTGGCTTATTCAATAGGAACAGTAATTTTCAGAGTCAACTAAGTTTAGAAAACTCCTGGTTAATATTGAAAAGGCTTCAAAACTGATCTTCAGACAATCTATTCTGAAATTTCATTTATCCAGTATAATTTACCCAGATTTCTAGACTCAGAAGGGCTATATAAGAATTAAATTAACACTTGGAAGAAAACAGCATTCTTTGTCTGAATAAACAACTTGACAGGTGCAGGGTAAAGGACTGGGAGAAGCTCCAATCTTCTTAGGCCCTTTCCTCCCTAACCACAATGTTCCTAAAACACTAACAAGCAGCTCCATGGACTTCCACAAGCAGTACCAAGGCCTTCTCCCATCCTCATGCCTCATCTCCTTCCCTAACTTTGGTCCAGAGGATTGAATTAAAATCATATCAAAATGTAACAAAATTACAACTTTCAATTTAAAACTATGCCATGAACTGTAGTACTGCTATTACTTTTTTAAGTTACAAAATTATTCAGGAAATAATTGTTAGGGAGTTGGGGGAAGGTTGTGTGTTTTTTCTTTTAAAAAAATAAATAATCAATTAAACTACTTTAAGACAATAAAATTTACACCTTAAATTACAAAGTGGATCATGATAACAATCTTTGAATAACCAAAAGGCTATTTGTGGAACAAGTGAGAAAATTAGAGAAAATCATTTGTCTTTATTACTATGGAAGCTTGATGCTTGGAAAGTTAAGTATACATTTTCTCAAATGTTCTTTCACTCATTTCTCTATCTCAGAAGCATGACTTTTGTACAAAACAACTCTTATCAGTTGATTATAAACAATTGCTTACATGAAACCACAGTGCAAAAATGTGGTTAGAAACTACCAAGAAAAAAATAAAAGAAAAAAAAAATAGCTTCCTATTTTTCAGCCTTATGAAAAAAGAAAGGGTGTGGTCAGCAAAATGGTATATTTTTAAATAGTCAGAGTACAACTGAGATAACTAATGATTGTTGGAGAATATATTGTGATATTTTTTTAAATGAGCATTTTCTAAAGTCAGGTGTGTTATTACATGAAAAGGTGAACCTAGGTTACCATATGTCATAATTAAAAGTTGTGTCCAACTTTCCAAAACCCAGTCCTACCTAAAAGAGCAAGAGGGACTGATAAACCAGAAGACAAATGTAGGGAGTGGCCAATTAGAAGAGGTAAGTTGAAAAAAAAAGCCACAGAGAAATTTTGAGCTATTTTTTAAAAGATGTAGACATTAGGAAGCAAAAGGGAAAGAAAAAAAATAGAGGACCAAAGAAGTATATATAAGAATATATGTTGCTTTAATTCTTTTCTCTTCCACACACACACAAAACCTATTTAAAAAAAAAGCTAAGTTATGGAAAATATAAACTGTGACCACCCCAAAATTACAGAATTGAAACTTCACTGTCACTAAAGTAGCACTTTTGCTTCACAATTATATGCTCTGCCTAGCATTTCTGGAACACAGTAATCACCTGACCTGCTACCTCATCTGCTACTTCTTCCACAGCTCAATTCTTGCTCCTTCCACCACTGCAGGGCTAGTGTGCCTTGTGGTGACACCGTGTACGTTAGACTAGAGTACAAGAAGTACACCCTAGAAGAATAAGACTCCTGGTCTTCAGGAAGCATGAGGAGATAATGGGGATTTTGAAGCCACAGTGCAGTAACTAATTCAGGCAAGGATCTTCCCTGGATTGGAAGTATTACTTGGCCCAAAGTATTACTCCATAGAAAACTTATTAATTAAAAAGGAAAATGCTTTTCCTTACAATGAAGAAATTTAGAAGTCACCATCTTGATGAAGTGATCAAACTTAATTTCACCAACAGTGGAGCAGCCTGACATTTACCTGTTGTACTATTTATGCTGAAAATACTTTTAACCTAAATCTAATTGTGAGGAAGCGATCAATCAAATATGGAATTTGGGACACTCTACGTGACAAGTAACCTGGACTGTTCAAAAAGGATGAAAAAAATGGGAAATAGTTATGTTAAAAGAAATGAAAGATACCATACTCGAATGCTATTCATGATCCTAGATTGGTAGCTACAAAGAAAAAATAAAGCTATAAAGAACATTTGGAGATAGATATAGAAAATTATATTTAGATGGCATATTAAGTGATATTTTTGAACAGTTATTATTAGTTGTCTTAGGTGTGAAAATATTTATTATGTAGGAGAATGTCCTTATTCTTAAAAGATGTAGGTTAAGTATACTTTTATGTGACCAGACACCTGAAACTTACTTTAAATAGGTCATAAAAAAAACTGTGTGTGTGTGTGTGTGTGTGTGTGTGTGTGTGTGTGTGTGTGTGTGTGTATGTAACAAATGTAGCAGTTTACAATTGGTAAATTAGGTAAAGTGTACACAAGTGTTTAGTGTACTATTATAAAAGTTTTGTAAGTTTAAAAATGTTCTAAATGAAAAGTTGAGTGACAAGAGGATATTGGGAAATTACTGGCCTTGAAGTCAGAGAACCCGAAACCTTTAACGGTTGTTCTTGTGCTGGGCAAACCACTTTAACCCTCTGAACATGAAAAGAATGACCTCACTGACCTATGCCATAAGACAGCTGTGAGGATGAATAATGAATGCCAAGGGGTGTTTGTAAGCTATAAAACACTCCAGGGTTCTCAACTGCAATTCAACAATAGACAACTGGGTTTCATGAATTTGGACAAGAAACTCACTAGTTTCTGAAAGTCACCACTTCTTTCAATGACATAGTTAATATGTCATATATCTAATATGTAATAAGAGTTCAATAGTTGTGAGCTCTGTTATCATAGCAGTTAATTTTCTTAAGTTGCACAAATGAGGGTCATGAAAAACATGAGTCAGTGGCACAGCTCTCACAATCCTGCATCCTCTTTTTCCTTCTGCATCTCAAAGGACACAGCTACTTTGAGCCAACACTATGAGGAAAGATACCCTATCACTGATTCATGCTTTCCATGACCCTCATTTGTGCAACTTTTAAAAACTTTGTCATAACAGAATTAATGCAATGTGTTCCAAACAGAACTCGTGATTGTCCCCCCACAAAACTGCTCACTCTGTCTCTCCCGTGATGGTACACCAACTGTCCGAGGACTTAAGTCAAAACTTTTGGTATCAACCTGGACCATCTTTTCTGTACCCTACTTCTAATCCTTCAGGAACTGTTGTTGGCTCTTCATTAAAATTACATGAAAATTGTAATTATTTACCACCAACCCCATTATTACTACTCTAGTCCAAGCTACTACCATCTCTTGCCAGCAGACGAATACAACAGACTCCCAACTGATCTCCCTGCTGCTTCTTTTGCTACCTTGATTCTATTCCCTCTCTATATAATTTTCCTTTTAAAATATATCACACCATCCATTCCTCTACCTAACACCTTTCAATGGTCCCATTTTCCTCAGAGTAAAAATCAAAGCCCTTCAAATGATCTCAAGAATGTACATAACCTGGTCTTGCTTGCCTCTGTGACCTCAACCCTTACCTCTACCCAACTCTGTCCCAGATCCTTCACCTCCTTTTGGGTCCTTGTAAATGCCAGACATGCTCCACCCTAGCACTTTTGCACTGGGTGTTCCCACTACATTGGAATGCTTTTCTCCTGTATATTTTTGTAACTAAGTCCATCATCTCCATGTCTCTGGTCAAGCAGGAGTAAGGCCTATCCTGACAATTCCTACTTAAATAGCAGCCTCCCTCAGAATTCTTAATACTTCTCACCCTTTTCTCCTTTCCTTTTCTAAAGCACTTATAACCTCCTAAAATATAAATAATTTAATTGTATTTTAGCTACCTGTCTTTGCTAGATTAGAAACTCCACAGAGGCAGTGTTTTTTGTTTGTTTACTCATATCATTAAAATGTTCATTTATTTTTATCACTATTTTGTTTTGTTTTGATATTTTATGTGGTAAAATATATTTTACATAAAATGTACTATGTTGGCTGAGTTTGGTGGCACAGTCCTATAATCTGAACATTTTTGGGGCTGAGACAAAAGGATCACAAGTTTGAGGCCAGCCCAGGTAAATAACAAGACACTGTCTCAACAACAAAAGGTGCTATCTTAACCATTTTTAAGTGTGTAGTTCAGTGGGATTTAGTGCTCCAATGTTATGCAACCATCACCACAATCCATCTCCAGAACGCTTTTCCTCTTGCAAAACTGAAACTATGTAGATATTAAATAATCTCTTCCTGTTCCCATTTACTCATCTTTTTAAAGAATTTAGAACAGGTGCTATGCTCTTTTGCCTAACTGCTCACCATGTTCTCTACTTTTAATGATATCCAAATTTATAATGTAAGCATAGGTTCTGTCTCCAGTTCACTCAGTTTTATCTACATTATGTGTTCTCTCTACTGTTTGAAACGTTTGTATTATTTGAACCATCTGTGCTATTTGAAACACTGGCCATATCTTCTGCACCTTTTTATTCTCTAATACCACTAACATATCATCTTAAATCGAGTACATGTTTACTACAAGTCCAGTAAGTAACTCAATGACAGAATATCAAAGCCATGAGAGCTGGGCCACCCTTACCTCCAAACCCAACCTCACATGCTTTAGTACCTTTTCTAACAGGCCCATGTCAGTCAACATATGTTAAGGCAGAGATGTTCTAAATAGGAAGAAAGTGGGTAGTTAGAAAATGTATAAAACTATTTTTTCAAGTATGATAAAAATCAAAGCTTAATACTCTATGTATATTGAGGCCCAAAAGAAGGAAGAACGAAATGTTATCATTCGCTGGTAAATGGATGGAATTGGAGAACATCATTCTGAGTGAGGTTAGCCTGGCCCAAAAAAAATCATATGTTCTCCCTCTTATGTGGACATTAGATCAAGGGCAAACACAACAAGGGGACTGGACTTTGAGCACATGATAAAAGCGAGAGCACACAAGGGAGGGGTGAGGATAGGTAAGACACCTAAAAAACTAGCTAGCATTTGTTGCCCTTAACGCAGAGAAACTAAAGCAGATACCTTAAAAGCAACTGAGGCCAGTAGGAGAAGGGAACCAGGAACTAGAGAAAAGGTGAGATCAAAAAGAATTAATCTAGAAGGTAACACACACGCACAGGAAATTAATGTGAGTCAACTCCCTTTATAGCTATCCTTATCTCAACCAGTAAAAACCCTTGTTCCTTCCTAAAAAAAAAAAAAAAAGAAGGAAGAATCTAATTAAAATACTCACATTGAGGCCAGGTGAGATGGTTCACATCTGTACTCCAGCTACTTGGGAGGCTAAGATCAGGAGGATTCTGGTTCTAGGCCAGCCAGAGCAAAAAGTTACTGAGAACCCCCCCCCCAATCTCAAATAATCATATAAGTACCAGTAATCTCACTACACAGGAGGCAGAGGTGGGAGGATCTCGGTCCAAGGCTGGCCCAGGCAAAAGCGAAAATCTCTATCTGCAAAAAAAAGCTTAAAGAAAAACAGGCTGAAAGCATAGTTCGAGTGGTAGAGCACTTGCTTAACAAAGGCAAGCGTTCAAACCCCAGTACCAACAAAAAAATATTGAAAATTTGGGATAAAGCAACAGGCTTCCAAGAGTTTGAGCTGCTTAAGAACCTGCTTGTGCATTCAAAAGAAATACTGAGATTGGAAAGGTTAAGAAACTGCAATCGATGATCTCCTACCTAGAAAGAAAAGAGAAATATACCTCCCCACCTAAAGTGGGAAGAGATCAGGATGTCCAGAATCCATCCTGTTATACCTATTATTAGCAGTGAGGAAGAAAACTTTTTAGGAAGACATATGATTGTGTCACTCAAATTTACTTCCTCCCAGCCTGAGGAAATGCTCCGGATTCTTTGGCAGAAAAGCCTGTAAACTAAGAGACAGGCTGACATTTGGATCCTGAAACAGAGCTGTGAGCAGTGGTGAGGCGGAAACCCTTACACTCCTCTGTGAGAGCTGCAGTGAGAGAAGAGGACTGGATGGAGCAGACACAACTGGACAGGGGCAGGACAGTGGACAGTGACAACCACAGGAGCAAATCTTCACCTGCTACTGTGGAGAGGGCATGAGGAAAGGGATGTTGGAAAGCTGAGAGGTCCATGGGCTTAAGTAGGTAGATTTTTAAGTCAAACCCTCAAAGCCCTTGTTTATTTCCTCTTCCTTGTCCTACAGGGCTATTATTCCTAGGAAAGGGAAGGCCAATTAGATCAAATCAGTTAAATTGTTTCTTCTTAATTGAAGTTTCAGCTATACTTTCAGTTACACAATGGGTCATAGAAGGTCTGTGTGTCCTAACTCATAGAATTCTGTATTCCAAAATTTCACTGGTTGAACTTTTCATCAAACTGTGGCTTAAACCTCTCCATAAGCTTAGATCTGACAAGTTGAAACTAACTTCTAATGGCTGTTGAACAAAGTGAGTTGAACCGTCTCCTTCACATCCCAGACCCTTGTTCCTCTATTTTTAAACACTTCTGTTGTGACACCGAGATGAAAAGCTATAGCTCTTTGGGAGGGCAAAGGAGTAGGAGAGTGAGTCGTGATTTTGAAAAAAATAAATAAACTGTCTACTCTCATAGATTTCTTCAACTAGCCACAACCCAAACTCACAAGCAGCACACAAAGATAAAGAACTTGAACTTGACAGCACTCAGAAAATTCCTCTAGCATCTTTCTCTCACCTGCCTTAAACTTTCTAAAAGACTGCTTCTTCTTCAATAGTATTTGATTATACATCTTCTAATTGCTTACCAATATCTCCTTTCTTACAATGGAGAGCAGATCTGACCCCAGGAAAAACACCAGTTAGAGTCACAGGGGACTGCCAGGAAAATAAATCAGACACACAAGTAATGTGAAGCAGGAGACACCCTTAGCACATGTTGCAGAATGGGGGGGAAGTTTGAAATTCACTTTTACACAAAAATTAAATCTTAGGTTATACTCCCTTTAGAGCCTTTGAGTCTGAAGAATTCTTAAATTCCTGAAGTCTAAAATGAAGTATTGAGAGAAAAGAAATCAGTGATGAAGGATTTGTTTTTTTAAGATTGGATAGAATGGCAACAGAAATAAGGGGTGGAATGTCCAAACCGAGAATGTGGAAAAGAGTTTTCAAAAATTTGCCATTTGTTGGAATTTGCACTAGTGTACTATACAAATGATTTTGTAAATGATTGTAGGGGTCTCACTATTTGTTGCCATCTGAAGAAGCCATTCCTGCTTCTTTTTGTTTAAAGAATCCTGATTTTGTGGCAAGCATTGGGAGATGTATGATAGCCCAAGTCAGAGGAGGGAAAAAGTTTTCTTTATAGAGCCAGGTAGTAAATATATGATGGTTTCTGTCACAACTAATCAGGTTTGCTGTTATAGCACAAAAACAGCAATGGATGATATAGCTGTGAATGAACATGGCTGTGTTCCAATAAAACTTTATTTATAAAAACAACCCACAGCTGGGTTTTGTCCACAGCCCACAGTCTATCAACCCATGGTCTAAGGCAGTCATAGAAACTCCATTCCCTTTTGCTAGTGATTGATCTAAGCAGAGGTAAGTGACCTAGTTCCACCCACTAAGAAGTAAGGGGAAGTCTTCTAGAAGGTTTCTGATAAAGATTTCCTTTCATGATAAAAGAAAATGAATATAAGAAGCCAGTCTTTTGATATTCTCTCTCCCTTTCTGCTTTGGAAACTTGTGTAAAAACACAATGCTTGAAACATGGTAACCTCTTGTCCTCATAAGACTTTAAGTTGGAAAACAAAAGGCAACAAGATGAAAGAGGTGGGAAGACAGAATAAAAAGATAAGAGTTTCTGAGCTGCCACCGACTTCCAGACTTCTTAAGACAACAATAACTATCTTGATGATTAAATCATTGTTGGTCTGATTTTTTTTTTTTTTTGGCAGCTGAAAGCATGCCTAACTGATAAATTCACAGAAGCCCAAAATGTATGTAAAGTAGTTTTAGCATTACCACTAAAGTCTTCTGAGGAGCTGGGGGCATGGTTAAATTGGTAGCGTGCCGGCTTAGCAAGCCCAAGGCCTTGAGTACAAACCTCAGTACTCCTAATAAATAAATAAACAAAGTCTTCTGAAAAGCTTGAATTATTTTTTGCCATAAGATTGAGGCATGAGATCTTATAAAAGGGAAAACAAAGATTAAAACACAAAGAGTGCAGAATTTCCACTGTAGAACCTCTACAAGTTATGCAGATTATACCTGTGCTGCCTATAGCTATCATGCTTATAAAATAGATCATCATTTCATATAAGATAACTTTAGGGATATGTGTGTAAGTCAGAGAATTTATTGATGGCCTACACTAGCAGTTGGAAAACTATAGCCCACTTTGATTTGTAAATAAAATTTAACTAGAGCACAACCACATTCATTTTTTATAAAAATACAGTATTTCCCTCTTATCTGGAGTTTTGCTTTTCACTGTTACAGTTATTCACTGTCAACTGTGGTTAAAAATATTAAATCAGCTCTCTCTCTCTCTCTCTCTCTCTCTCTCTCTCTCTCTCCTCTCTGCTCTTTCCCTCTCCCACCCCACAATAAAGAAACTCTTGGCCAGAAAAAAAAATAAATAAATAAAAATAAAAATATTAAATCAAAAATTCCAAAAATAAATAATTTGTAAGGAAAATTGCCTGCCGTTCTGAGTAGTACTACTGAAATATTGTGACTATCTATTGGATAACTGACACTGCAACTGAGTGTCTAAGAGGCAGCATCCCTATCTGTCCTTCCCAGCATGCAAATCATCCCTTTGTCCAGTGTATCCATACTGTATATACTACCTGCCTCTTAGACACTCAGTTGCAGTGTCAGTTATCCAATAGATAGTCACAATATTTCAGTATTTATATTTAAGTAACCTTTATTTCATTGCTACTTACTGTTTTTAATTTTTTAATTTACTTAATTTATAAATTAAATTTTATCATATGTGTACATATGTAGGAAAAAATAGTCTATATGTGGAATTTAGTAATACCAATGGTTTCAGGCACCCATGGGAGTATCCTCAGATAAGGGGAGACTACTATATTGTCTGTCTCTGCAAAGGCAGAATTAAGAAGTTGCAACAAAGTTCACATGGCCTGTAAAACGGAAAATAATTACTATCAGGCCTTTTACAGAAAACGTTATCTAATCCATAGTCTAGACCACAGCTATCATCACCCTTACTCTAGTCCCCAGATTCAGAGATTATTTAGTCATGGTACAGATGAAGAAATAATGGCCCCGAAAGTTTAAGTGACTTGCTCAACGTCATTTCCATAATGAATACAGAATTAAAACTCATTACATAGCTATCATAGAGAGTAACCATTAGATTTTGTAAGCCAAATGTTCTTGATTAAAATGGTGGTGTGTGTTTTTTAAATTGTTTTAATTCCCAGGATTTCAGAATTTTCTTTTTCTTTTTTTTTTTTTCCCTTTGGCGGTACTAGGGTTTGAACTCAAGGCCTCACTCTCACTAGGCAGATACTCTACCACTTAAGTTACCCCATCAGCCCTTTTATGTTGGGGGGGGTCTTTTGAACTATTTGCCTGGGCTAGCCTTGAACAAAGATCCTGTTGATCTCTGCCTTCCAAGTAGCTAGGATTATAGGCATGAGCCTCCATCACCTGGTCCAGAATTTTCTATAGCTTACATTTCTTAACAAGGACTAATTCTGTACCATTAAATCAGTAATCTATACATTAAGTTTTATTTTAATTGGCAACTGTTTACTATTTGAAATAGAAGTAATTGCTACTACATGTACCAGCTGATATTCTGTCTTTACCTTTTCATTTTTCCTTATCTGCATGCTTCCCTCCAGTAACTGAACCTGAATCCACTCAACTTCTCTCTTTAGAATGAAGCCAGGATCTTGGAAGTAATGAGGGAAAAATTATTTCTAAGTGTCTCAAAATTCATTCACTTGAGTTCAAGTACGTTAATCAGAAGAAGATGTAGGGTGGAGGTTGGGGGAAGAAACCCCTAAACACTGTTGATAGGCATGTAAAGTACTGCACTCACTATGGATATTAGTATGGAGGTTCCTCAAAATGTTAAAAATAGAATTATCACATGATATAGCTATTTTATTCCTGGGTGTAAATTCTAAAGAATCTAAGACAGCATACAATAGTATACCCATGTTTATTGCAGCACTAAATACAAGTTATGGAATTAGCCTAATAGATGAATGGATAAAGGAAATGTGATATGTATACACATGGTTTATTATTCAGCCATAACAAAGAATGAAATTATGTTATTTGCAGGAAAATGGGCAGAACTAGAGATCATCGTATTAAGAGAAATAAGCCAGACTCAGAAAGATAAATATCACATGTTTTCTCTCATATGTGAATTCTAGATTTTAAAAAAATAGATAGAAGTAGAATGGAAGATGAAGGGAACCAGTGGAGGAGGGTAATGAGAGTGATAAATATAATCAAAGTACATTACACACGTATATGAAAATGTCATAAGGAGATCCATTACTTTATACAATTAATATGCAGTCATTTTTAAAACAAAAAAAAAGAAAACAAGAAGATTTATAAAGAAGAAGAGAATGCCTGAGATCCTCAAAAAGAACCAACTCACTACTATTTTAGGCAGAATTCCAACAGAGAAGCAGGAAATTAGAGGGGAAGAGAAGAAAACTCTCAAAAAGCACATAGAAATAAAACAATGATTCAGTGAAAATAGCTATGGTCAAAGGGACAGAAACTTGGACTTTTGACCATACAATTGTGCAGCTGATAGCTTTTAGATCTTGAGCAAGTCAGGAAATTTCTTTCATGTTCAAAATATTCAACATAATAATCTGCAAAATGAATCAATTACACTGGGTCAAATGTTTACCATATTGTTCTAATGAAACAGTGGTTTTATGAGAGGATTAACAGAAGTGTTCACAAACAAGATTTTATAGCAAATAAAATTCAAAGACACTACACAACTTTGCATAGCATCTTCGCATTTGAAATTCATAATGTACATTACTATAATAAAAGTTTAGAAAACTCCTGACTTCAAGTGTTTTTAAGCCAGTGTGTTTCCAAACTTATTAAATTATGACACCCATATCTTTGTATTTTTAGCAATAACTATTAGCTTAAGGGAAAATTAATTTCACAAGACAAATTTGAAACTCACTAACGTAGATGATTCCTAAGCACCTCTTGTTTTTAAGATACTAGTTGTTCATTTTTAAATGGATTTGTTGAACACCTATTATGTGTAAAGCATTATTCTAGGCTCTATAGGCATAGCAATTAATAAGATTTCTGCACACATGAACATTATATCCAACATCAGGAAGACATTATACAATATGTAAGTTTGAAGAGTGCTAAGAGCTATGAATACACATGGTAATTCTCTATCTGAGTGTTCAGGGAAACACTATTTATGGTGGAGTCATCTGAACTGAGACATGGATGGGATGAGTGTGTCATGAGAGGATCCTGGAAACAGCTTTACAGGTAGAAGAAACGAGTATGGCTATGTTAAAGAAAGCAAACAAGCCAGTGTGGCTAGAGCAAAGCAAGAGGGAGAATGGTGGGAGATGAGACTACATAATAAGCAGAAGGCCAGCTCATACAGAATCTTTTAACCATAGAAAATAATTTAATTTTTGCTCTAAATAAGGTGGCATTCTACTTGGAGAGTTTGGAGCCAAGGATTGACAAAATGTGTTTCTCCTTACAAAATATCATTCTAAGCCTTCATTTCTGACTATAATGGAAACAATGGGTTGGCCTTAAGCTTTAGCCATGAACAACTGTAAAGCTGGATTTAATAGATGAAGCAAGGGTTTTCAGACATTAGACAATGGAGACTACAGGGCTGCCTGTCATCCTAGAGTGCAGGAAATCACAAAATGAAGTCCTGCTCACCCTAGCTCTCTACTAAGGGCAATTTTCAGCCTAGCACAGAAAAGTGGAGTCCAAACACCAAGCAATTGCCTTTTGCTAGATGGAGGAAAAAGAGACTGAAGTTTAGGTCTACTGAAGTAACTGAAATTTTTGGAGCTTCAGGGGTAAATTCCATCAAACACTTAAGAAAGAAATAGCACTGATGTCACACAAACTCTTTCAAAAAATAAAGGAGTAAAGAATACTTCCCAACCCAATTTATGAAGCCAGAATAACCCTGATTTTAAAATCACACAAGAAAATAAAACTATAGAGACTGGAGGTGTGGCTCAAGCAGTAAAACTCCTGTTTTGCAAGCATGAAGCCCTGAGTTTGAACTCCAGTCCCACCCCCAAAAAAAGAAAAAAAAAACTATAGGAAATACCTTTCATAACTAAATATAAAAACAATTGTATGAAATCAAATCCAGCAATAGATAATTATATTCAAATAAGCAATATGAGCTATCTTCAAATAAGTAATATGAGCTACTTAATGATGAAAGGCTGACATTTTCCCCTAGGATTGGGAATAAAGCAAGGATATTCATTCATTTTTGCCACATCTCTTCAGCAATATAATGCAGATTCTAGTCAGTGTAATAAGTCAAAAAGATAATAATGAAACCATATGTTTTGAAAAGAAAGAAGCAAAACTTCATTTATTTGCAGAAATGTCTGTGTATTTAGAGAATTGTAAGAGAACAACTTATTCAAAGTATGATGTGAATTCAGTAAAATCAGGAGCTGTGTCTATATTCATAAAACCAATTGCAGTTCTGTATACCAGCAATGAATATTGGAATACAAATATATTTAAATACACAATTTAAAATAGTGACAAAAATATGAAAAATAGAAATTTAATAGTAGATGTCTAAAACCACCATACAGAAAACTAAACAACATTGCTGAGAGAAATTAAAGAATATCTAAGCAAGCAGAGAAATAAGTATGTTCATGAATTGGAAAATTCACTATTGTTAAGATGGGTAATTCTCTCCCAAATTGGTATATAGACTTAGTATAATCTGATTCAGAATGCCAGGGACTTTTCAAAACTAAAAATTGACGGGATGATTCAAAACGTATATGGAAATGCAAACAACCTAGAATAGTTAAAATAATCTTTAAAAAGAACAAAATTGAAAGAACTATATTAACTGATTTTAAGACTTTTTATGAAATTACAATAATCAGAATGGTGTGGTATTGTTATAGGTGTTAACAAACACATCAGTGAAACAAAATAGAGTTAAATAAAACCACAATTATATGGCCAATTGATTTATGACCAGTATAACAAAAACAATTCGCTGAAGAAATAAGTCTTTTTAACAAATTGTGCTGAAAGAACTGGATATCTCTATAGAAATAAACATATATCACACCATATGCAAAAATTAATTCCAAATGGATTAAAGACCTAAACTAATGCTGCACCTTTTCTAGAAGAAAACACAGCAGAATGTCTTTATGGCATAATGTTAGGCAGAGTATTTAGAAGAATACAGAAATATAACCATAAAATAAAATTTTGATTAATTGAACATTAATAAAATTTAAATTTTGTGCTTGTCAAAGGACTCCCATTTCAAAAACAAGCAAGCTATAAATTGGTAGAAAATATTTGCAAAACCTACCTTACAAAAGACTTGTGTTTGGAATAAACTTCTACAGCTCAATAAGAAAAGGACAAGTAACTTGTTTTCCACAGTAAACAAAATACTTACACAGAAATTTCACTAAGGGTAAATATGAATGACCAATAAGTACATGAAAAATTATTCCACAGCACTAATCAGGAAATTAAACCCAAATTAGATTGCACTCCATGTCTTTTGGAATGGCTATAGTTAAAAACACTTTTATAGTGTTTTTAACTTTAGTGTTAAAAACACTAAAAATACATGAATGATGCTGGGAAGAATGTAAAGTGGCCTGTACCCCTATATGCCATAGGTGGAAGAATAAA
Source organism: Castor canadensis (assembly GCF_047511655.1). Classification (NCBI taxonomy): domain Eukaryota; kingdom Metazoa; phylum Chordata; class Mammalia; order Rodentia; family Castoridae; genus Castor; species Castor canadensis. The sequence goes on along the minus strand of NC_133393.1, from coordinate 128,000,750 downwards.
ATGGTACAACCACTTTAGAAAATGGTTGGACAGTTTCTTATAAACATGCCTATCAAATGACCCAGAATTTCTACTCACTACTCTTCACTCAAGAAGAATGAAAGCATCTATCCCCAAAACACTTTTACAAAAATATTCATTGCAGCTTTATAAAAGTTCCAAACTAGAAATTGTTTAAGTTCTCCTTAATAAGCCTCTATATTTTGTAATGTGTTCATTCAATGGGTTAGCACTAAGAAATAAAAAGAAACAAGCTACCAATACACACTAACCATATAAATGTATCCAAAAAAACATCATAGTATATGAAAGAAACTAGACACAAAAGAAGTCATTTGCAATTCTAATCCAATAGAAATCAGAACAGTAGTTGTCTCTGGTGGATGGAATGAGAATAGACTAAGAAGAGCCATGAGGTAATTTACTGAAGCTATAGAAACCTTCTATATCTGCACTTCTTAAAACATATAGAACTGTACACTAAAGATATGTGTTTATCCTCTGAATTATAGCACAGTTTTTAAAAAACCAAGGAAAAATTACTTTAGCTGACCCAATGACCTAACTTCCTCCAACTACACCCCACATTTTTTAAAGGTTCTATGACCTCTCAATTACACCACATGCTGGGGACCAAGCCTTCAATACATGGGCCTCTGAGAAATATTTATAATCCAAACTATAGTAGGCAGTGATCTTTGAGAGGCAAGAGACAAAAGATTTGAGGTCTATTATTATCCCAGCTTTTTTTTTTTTTTTTTTTTTTTTTAGGAAGTGTCATTTATTTTGGCACCCTTTGTCCCTCCCCCGCAGAAAGAAGCTGTCACACCTAGGAATAGAGAGAAGATTTGGGGCTTATTTAACCATACATTAGGTGGGTCTTCCTCTCTTTCTTTTTTTTTTTTTTCATTTTTCTTTTATTATTCATATGTGCATACAAGGCTTGGTTCATTTCTCCCCCCTGCCCCCACCCCCTCCCTTACCACCCACTCCACCCCCTCCCACTCCCCCCCCCTCAATACCCAGCAGAAACTATTTTGCCCTTATCTCTAATTTTGTTGTAGAGAGAGTATAAGCAATAATAGGAAGGAACAAGGGGTTTTGCTGGTTGAGATAAGGATAGCTATACAGGGCATTGACTCACATTGATTTCCTGTGCGTGGGTGTTACCTTCTAGGTTAATTCTTTTTGATCTAACCTTTTCTCTAGTACCTGGTCCCCTTTTCCTATTGGCCTCAGTTGCTTTTAAGGTATCTGCTTTAGTTTCTCTGCGTTAAGGGCAACAAATGCTAGCTAGTTTTTTAAGTGTCTTACCTACCCTCACCCCTCCCTTGTGTGCTCTCGCTTTTATCATGTGCTCATAGTCCAATCCCCTTGTTGTGTTTGCCCTTGATCTAATGTCCACATATGAGGGAGAACATACGATTTTTGGTCTTTTGGGCCAGGCTAACCTCACTCAGAATGATGTTCTCCAATTCCATCCATTTACCAGCGAATGATAACATTTCGTTCTTCTTCATGGCTGGATAAAATTCCATTGTGTATAGATACCACATTTTCTTAATCCATTCATCAGTGCTGGGGCATCTTGGCTGTTTCCATAACTTGGCTATTGTGAATAGTGCCGCAATAAACATGGATGTGCAGGTGACTCTGGAGTAACAGTCTTTTGGGTATATCCCCAAGAGTGGTATTGCTGGATCAAATGGTAGATCGATGTCCAGCTTTTTAAGTAGCCTCCAAATTTTTTTCCAGAGTGGTTGTACTAGTCTACATTCCCACCAACAGTGTAAGAGGGTTCCTTTTTCCCGCATCCTCGCCAACACCTGTTGTTGGTGGTGTTGCTGATGATGGCTATTCTAACAGGGGTGAGGTGGAATCTTAGTGTGGTTTTAATTTGCATTTCCTTTATTGCCAGAGATGGTGAGCATTTTTTCATGTGTTTTCTGACCATTTGAATTTCTTCTTTTGAGAAAGTTCTGTTTAGTTCACTTGCCCATTTCTTTATTGGTTCATTAGTTTTGGGAGAATTTAGTTTTTTAAGTTCCCTGTATATTCTGGTTATCAGTCCTTTGTCTGATGTATAATTGGAAAATATTTTCTCCCACTCTGTGGGTGTTCTCTTCAGTTTAGAGACCATTTCTTTTGATGAACAGAAGCTTTTTAGTTTTATGAGGTCCCATTTATCTATGCTATCTCTTAGTCGCTGTGCTGCTGGGGTTTCATTGAGAAAGTTCTTACCTATACCTACTAACTCCAGAGTATTTCCTACTCTTTCTTGTATCAACTTAAGAGTTTGGGGTCTGATATTAAGATCCTTGATCCATTTTGAGTTAATCTTGGTATAGGGTGATATACATGGATCTAGTTTCAGTTTTTTGCAGACTGCTAACCAGTTTTCCCTGCAGTTTTTGTTGAAGAGGCTGCTATTTCTCCATCGTATATTTTTAGCTCCTTTGTCAAAGATAAGTTGCTCATAGTTGTGTGGCTTCATATCTGGATCTTCTATTCTGTTCCACTGGTCTTCATGTCTGTTTTTGTGCCAGTACCATGCTGTTTTTATTGTTATTGCTTTGTAATATAGTTTGAAGTCAGGTATTGTGATACCTCCTGCATTGTTCTTTTGACTGAGTATTGCCTTGGCTATTCGTGGCCTCTTGTGTTTCCATATAAATTTCACAGTAGATTTTTCAATCTCTTTAATGAATGTCATTGGAATTTTGATGGGAATTGCATTAAACATGTAGATTACTTTGGGGAGTATAGACATTTTTACTATGTTGATTCTACCAATCCATGAGCATGGGAGATCTCTCCACTTTCTATAGTCTTCCTCAATCTCTTTCTTCAGAAGTGTATAGTTTTCCTTGTAGACGTCTTTCACATCTTTTGTTAGGTTTACACCTAGGTATTTGATTTTGTTTGAGGCTATTGTAAATGGAATTGTTTTCATACATTCTTTTTCCGTTTGCTCATTGTTAGTGTATAGAAATGCTAATGATTTTTCTATGTTGATTTTATATCCTGCTACCTTGCTATAGCTATTGATGATGTCTAGAAGCTTCTGAGTAGAGTTTTTTGGGTCTTTAAGGTATAGGATCATGTCGTCTGCAAATAGGGATATTTTGACAGTTTCTTTACCTATTTGTATTCCTTTTATTCCTTCTTCTTGCCTAATTGCTCTGGCTAGGAATTCCAGTACTATGTTGAATAGGAGTGGAGATAGTGGGCATCCTTGTCTGGTTCCTGATTTTAGAGGGAATGGTTTTAATTTTTCTCCGTTAAGTATAATGCTGGCTGTAGGTTTGTCATATATAGCTTTTATAATGTTGAGGAACTTTCCTTCTATTCCTAGTTTTCTTAGCGCTTTTATCATGAAATGATGTTGGATCTTATCAAAGGCTTTTTCTGCATCTATTGAGATGATCAAGTGGTTTTTGTCTTTGCTTCTGTTAATGTGGTTTATTATGTTTATTGATTTTTGTATGTTGAACCACCCCTGCATCCCTGGGATGAAGCCTACCTGGTCATGGTGAATAATCTTTTTGATGTGTTGCTGAATTCGATTTGCCATTATTTTGTTGAGGATTTTTGCATCAATGTTCATTAAGGAGATTGGCCTATAGTTCTCCTTTTTGGAGGTGTCTTTGCCTGGTTTTGGGATAAGTGTAATACTGGCTTCATAAAATGTGTTTGGCGGTTTTCCTTCCCTTTCTATTTCATGGAACAGTTTAAGGAGGGTTGGTATCAGTTCTTCTTTAAAGGTCTGATAGAATTCAGCAGAGAATCCATCAGGTCCTGGACTTTTCTTTTTGGGGAGACTCTTGATTGCTGCTTCAATTTCATTTTGTGTTATAGGTCTATTCAGGTGATTAATTTCCTCTTGGTTCAGTTTTGGATGATCATATGTATCTAGAAATCTGTCCATTTCTTTTAGATTTTCAAATTTATTTGAATATAGGTTCTCAAAGTAGTCTCTGATGATTTATTGGACTTCCATGGTGTTTGTTGTTATCTCCCCTTTTGCATTCCTAATTCTACTAATTTGGGTTTTTTCTCTCCTCCTTTTAGTCAGGTTTGCCAGGGGTCTATCGATCTTGTTTATTTTTTCAAAGAACCAACTTTTTGTTTCATTAATTCTTTGTATGGTTCTTTTGGTTTCTATTTCGTTGATTTCAGCTCTTATTTTTATTATTTCTCTCCTTCTACTTGTTTTGGGATTTGCTTGTTCTTGTTTTTCTAGGAGTGTGAGATGTATCATTAGGTCATTGATTTGGGATCTTTCAATCTTTTTAATATATGCACTCATGGCTATAAACTTTCCTCTCAAGACTGCCTTAGCTGTGTCCCATAGGTTCCGGTAGGTTGTGTTTTCATTTTCATTGACTTCTAGGAACTTTTTAATTTCCTCTTTTATTGCATCGATGATCCATTCTTCATTAAGTAATGAGTTATTTAGTTTCCAGCTGTTTGCATGTTTTTTGTCTTTACTTTTGTTGTTGAGTTCTACTTTTACTGCATTGTGGTCAGATAGTATGCATGGTATTATTTCTATTTTCTTATATTTGCTGAGGCTTGCTTTGTGCCCTAGGATATGATCTATTTTGGAGAAGGTTCCATGGGCTGCTGAGAAGAATGTATATTGTGTAGAGGTTGGATGAAATGTTCTGTAGACATCTACTAGGTCCACTTGATCTATTGCATATTTTAGATCTTGGATTTCTTTATTGATTTTTTGTTTGGATGACCTATCTATTGATGATAATGGAGTGTTAAAGTCTCCCACAACCACTGTGTTGGCGTTTATATATGCTTTTAGGTCTTTCAGGGTATGTTTGATGAAATTGGGTGCGTTGACATTGGGTGCGTACAGATTGATGATTATTATTTCCTTTTGGTCTATTTCCCCTTTTATTCGTATGGAATGTCCTTCTTTATCTCGTTTGATCAATGTAGGTTTGAAGTCTACTTTGTCAGAGATAAGTATTGCTACTCCTGCTTGTTTTCGGGGGCCATTGGCTTGGTAAATCTTCTTCCAGCCTTTCATCCTAAGCATATGCTTATTTCTGTCGGTGAGATGAGTCTCCTGTAAGCAACAAATTGTTGGATCTTCTTTTTTAATCCATTTTGTCAAACGGTGTCTTTTGATGGGTGAATTAAGTCCATTAACATTAAGTGTTAGTACTGATAGGTATGTGGTGATTCCTGTCATTTAGTTATCTTAGTTGTTTGAAGGTTTGATTGTGTGTACCTAACTTGATGTTACTCTCTACTGTCTTGCTTTTTCTTATCCTGTGGTTTGGTGCTGCTGCCTTTTCATGGTTAAGTTGGGTGTCACTTTCTGTGTGCAGGATCCCTTGCAGAATCTTTTGTAATGGTGGCTTTGTGGTCACATATTGTTTTAGTTTCTGCTTATCATGGAAGACTTTTATTGCTCCATCTATTTTGAATGATAGCTTTGCTGGGTAGAGTATCCTGGGGTTGAAGTTATTTTCATTCAGTGCCCAGAAGATCTCACCCCACGCTCTTCTTGCTTTTAATGTTTCTGTTGAGAAGTCTGCTGTTATTTTGATGGGTTTACCTTTGTATGTTACTTGTTTTTTCTCTCTTACAGCCTTCAATATTCTTTCCTTAGTTTCTGAACTTGTTTTAATGATGATATGTCATGGAGTAGTTCTATTTTGATCTGGTCTGTTTGGTGTCCTGGAGGCCTCTTGCATTTGTATGGGAATATCTTTCTCTAGATTTGGGAAATTTTCCATTATTATTTTGTTGAATATATTACGCATTCCCTTCGCTTGCACCTCTTCTCCTTCTTCGATGCCCATGATTCTCAAGTTTGGTCTTTTGATGGAGTTGGTGAGTTCTTGCATTTTCTTTTCACAGGTCTTGAGTTGTTTAATTAATAGTTCTTCAGTTTTTCCTTTAATTACCATTTCATCTTCAAGTTCTGAGATTCTGTCTTCTGTTTGTTCTATTCTGCTGGATTGGCCTTCCGTTTTGTTTTGCAGTTCTGTTTCGTTCTTTTTTCTGAGGTTTTCCATATCCTGGCTGTTTTCTTCTTTATTGTTGTCTATTTTTGTCCTGAGTTCATTTATCCATTTATTCATTGTGTTCTCTCTTTCACTTTGGTGTTTATATAGTGCTTCTATGGTTTCCTTTATTTCTTCTTTTGCTTTTTCAAATTCTCTATTTTTATTGTCTTGGAATTTCTTGAGTGTCTCCTGTACATTTTGGTTGACCCTATCCAGTATCATCTCTATAAAATTCTCATTGAGTACTTGTAGTATGTCTTCTTTTAAATTATTCTTGTGGGCTTCATTGCGTCCTTTGGCATAGTTTATCTTCATTTTGTTGGAGTCTGGATCTGAGTTTCTGTTCTCTTCATTCCCCTCTGGTTCCTGTACTAATTTTTTGCTGTGGGGAAACTGGTTTCTTTGTTTTTTCTGTCTTCCTGTCATTGTCCTTGGTGTTGTTACTGTCCCTGTACTGTGTGTAATTAAGTATTTTCTAGCTTGTAATAATAACAATGGTAATATTGAGAATGGAAGAGTCAGCTGAGATGGAAAGCAAGAAGTTAAAGAAAAGGGGAAAACAAATATACAGACAAGAGGGAGAAAGCAGAACAAGGTAACAGACAAGAGAGTTTCAAAGGTATAAACAGGGAGTGTTAGTGTACTAATCGACAGTAAGCTGAACAGACAATAGAGAGACAGAGAGAGGATTGAAAATCAAAGATAAAATAAAAAATAAGTATATGAAAGTAATATCTATTTATAAAAATGAATTAAAATAAAATGAAAAATTGAAAATTAAAAAAAAAAAAAAACCAAAAAACTTCCAAGTTTTTATGCAATGCAATTTCAGTCTTAATAATTTGGATGTCCGTCTCAATCTCCAGTCCTGGAGTTGGTGCCTCAGATGTTGTTCTGTAGTTGTCTCATCAAAGGGGATGCATAAAGTAGAACAAAACTACACTCACACACACACACAGAAGAAAAAAAAAAAAAAAAAAAGCCCCACCAAGTGTCCCCAGTTCAAATGCAATACAGTTTCAGTAAGTTTTTCGGCTTGCAGGTGTAATTCGGTTGTTCTCTCATCAAAGGTAGGGAGAAAAAGAAAAAAAAGCGTCTGGAGGCAGTTCTGAGAGTGGTATCTGCAACTGTGGCTTGCCTGCCTGCTGCTCTCAGCCTGTAGCTGGCGGCGTTATTTATGCAGATCTCTGGGGTGAGCTTAGCACTCACCTGGTCCCACAGGCTTTGTTTGCTCAGAGTTCTCCTGTGCAAAGCTACAGGCTTTCCCCTTTCTAAGCACTGGGAAAGGTGACACAGCCCCACGTTGTCAGGCCTGCGTGTTTATTTACAGTTCACGTCGGAAGTGGGTCTTCCCTCCTCTCACAAGCGTCCCCGCTCCTGGTTGCTGGGCGTGCCCCGCTCCCATCAGAGGCTCTCTGGCCACCCGGCTCGTTTATTTACAGTCCCGGGAAGGATTCCCTTCCCCCAATCTTCAGCGCTCAGGGCGCCCCACCTTCTTTCCAGCATGTCTTAACTGTTCTTATTGCTTAGTACTCAGTTTCTCTTTTTTTCCCGGGTGGAGGTCAGTCTGTCCAGGGGGCTATGCTGCTCTGGCCCAAGCTTGTCTATGGGGCTACCGCAGTACCGCGAAGCTCACCTGGTCCGCGTCTTCCCAAGCCATATGGGCGCCGGCCACTGGCGGCCCCGGGGGCCCTCCTCGGTTCTCCGTTTAACGTGAAGTGGAGATTCTCTGAGCCGGCTGGAGATGTGGAGGAGTCAAAGTTATGCCTTTTCTCGGTGATTATGCCTGCAAAGTGTGTCTCCAGCGTCTCTCCAAGATTTCACTATAGGAGGCTCACTTTCTGCTTCCTACCTCTATCCGCCATCTTGGAATTCCCCTATTATCCCAGCTTATTGACACAGTGAGAGAGAAACAGGAAGAGATTGATGGCCTTCCCAAGTTGAGGAAATATTGCTAATGAATGAAGTAAAAGTAAAATAATAATGTAAACGAAAATGGAAAACAAACAAGGAACAAAAAACAGATGGGGACAATAGAAAACAGACAATAATGTGGTAAATTTTCACACAACCATATCAATAATCATGTCAAATGTACATGTACTAAACTCTTCAAATTAGCAGGCAAGATTGAATAAGACAGCAGAATCCAACCATGTGCTGCTTACAAGAAACCCACTTTGAATATAATGACATAAACAGGTTAGAAGTAAAATGATGAGGAAAAGATGATAACACTAATCCGAAGAATTCTGGAGTGGCTACATTAATATCAGACCAATTAGATATTTTAGAACAAAAATTTCAGGGATGGAAAGAGACATTTCACAAGGTTACAGGGCATCAATTCATCAGGAGGACATAACTGTTCCAAACCTTTACATACCTAATAACAAAGTTTTGAAATACATGAACCTTCCAGGCATGGTGGTATATGTCTATAATCTCAGCACTCAGAAAGTGGAGGAAAGATGATCACAACTTCCTTAGCTTCATAGCTAGGCCCCATCTCAATAAACCAAGGGCTGTGGATATAGCCCAACAGTAGATACTTGCTAGAATGTGAAAGGCCCTGCATTCAATCCCCAGTATCACAAACAAACAAATAATAACAACAACAAAAAAAACAGATAAAGTTGCAAGGAAACATAATCAAATCACAATGATAGTTGGAGATTTCAACACCCCTCTCAATTATTGATAAAATATCAGTGTGGATGGAAGACTTGAACAACTATCAACCAACCTGAGCTGACATTTACAGAACAGATAGCTCAATAAAAGACATTTGAATTTTTTTTGAACAGCATGTGTAAGTACATAGCTGAGAGAGAGTGCTAAGAACAGGTATAATGGTTGTCCACAATACATCCCGAGGAGAGTCCTAGATATAATTATATCAGTTAATAATTCATCTGAATCAAAGCAGTTTAAATAAATTGTATGTCACTTTTCTTACATAGCAGCAATAAATCAATGTTTTCAGAGACAAAAAAACTCTGTGCTTTTCTTGCTTTTTTTTTTCTATAAATATCGAGCCACTAAAATGATTTTTAAATGTTTTTTCTTAAAAAATGACTGCAATAGATATAGTGGGAGATGGTCTGCAGTTCAACTGAGAAAGAAAAAAAAGTTAAATCTCTTCTTACTGGGAGTTTTTATAAAACAAAAACTTTCCCCAGAAAACCCCCAATGGATTTCTGCTCAGTTCTTGGTGGACAGAATTGGGTCACATGGCCATCCTTACCTTTGAAGGAAAGTGGGAAGGAGAAAAGAAAAGTAGGATTGTTTTTAATAGCCTACATCAATGCTTTCCAAAATACACTATGCAAGCCATGTATTTAATTTAAAATAAGGCATTTTTAAGTAAAAAGACAAGTAAATATTAGATTGATATATGTTAACCCAATGTACCCAAAAGATTATTATCTCAACATGCACTCAATTTAAAATTATTAAGTAGGTAGTTTACTTTTTGCACTTAGTTTCTGAAATTTAGTCTATGTTTTAGACTTACAGCATATGCTTATTTCACATGCTTAGTAGCTATATGTAACTGGTGGTTTACCACATTGAATTTCACAACTTTAGAGCAAGCACAATCTATTGCCTGAGATAAAGAACATTGCAATAAAATTAGGTTTTGTTAGCAAGCGAGAAGAGCTATAGGAAGTGGATATGAATATAGGCAACTAACAATGACAGTCGTACCAATGCAATTGCCAAAAAAAATTATTAGTTAGCTTGAATTCTCAATTAAAAGTGAAATTAAGTGGTAGGTGTTTATATGTTCAGAAAAGGTTTTTTTTATTCATTTATTCTCATGTGCATATATTGTTTGGGTCATTTCTCCCCTCTGCCCCCTTTTCCCACCTTCTCCTCCTTCTCCCCTCAGTTCCAGGCAGGTCCTATTCTGCCTTTATCACTAGTTTTGTTGAAGAAAAGAAACAAGCCTAATAAGGAAGACAAAGTGTTTTTGCTAGTTGAGTTAATGATAGCTATCTAAAAATATTCCTAGCATTGCTTTCGTGTACACGTGTTCTGACCCATGTTGATTCATCTCTAACTGATCTTTATCCTGGTTACTGATCCCCTTCTCATGATAACCTTTGTCGCTTTGAGGTTTCTGTATTAGCTCCCCTGGAGTGGGGACATCAAATGCTTTCATGTTTTGGGTTTTCCACCTATTTCTATATCACCCATATGTGCTCTCCCCTTGTCATGTGGTCCCAGTCCAACCACATTGCTGCATTTGCCCTAGATCTAAAGTCCACATATAAGGGAGAACATACGATTTTTTGGTCTTCTTAACTTGGCTGACCTCACTCAGAATAATTTTCTCTAGTTCCATCCATTTACCTGCAAATGATAAGATTTCATTCCTCTTCATGGCTGAGTAAAATTCCATTGTGCACCAGTACCACATTTTCTTGATTCATTCATCAATAGTGGGACATCTTGGTTGTTTCCATAACTTGGCTATTGTGAATAGCACTGCAATAAACATGGGTGTGCAGGTGCCTCTGGAATAACCTGTGTTGTATTCCTTTGGGTATATCCCCAGGAGTGGGATTGCTGGATCATATGGCAGGTCTATGTTTAGGTTTTTAAGGAGTCTCCAAATTTTTTTCCAGAGTAGTTGCACCAGCTTGCATTCCCACCAGCAGTGGATTAGGGTTCCTTTTTCCCCACATCCTCGCCAACACATGCTGTTGGTGGTGTTTTTGATGATGGCTATTCTAACAGGCATGAGGTAGAATCTTAGTATGGTTTTGATTTGCATTTCCTTTATAGCTAGAGATGGTGAGCATTTTTTCATGTGTTTTTTTGCCATTTGAATTTCTTCTTTTGAGAAAGTTCTATTAAGTTCAGTTGCCCATTTTTTAATTGGTTCATTGATTTTAGGAGAGTTTAGTTTCTTAAGTTCCCTGTACATTCTGGTTATTGGTCCCTTGTCCGATGTATAGCTGGTGAGTATTTTCTCCCACTCTGTAGGTGGTCTCTTCAGTTTAGAGACCATTTCTTTTGTTGTGCAGAGCTTTTTAATTTTACGAAGTCCCATTTGTCCATCCTTTCTCTTAGTTGCTGGGCTGCTGGGGTTGTATTGAGGAAGTCCTTGTCTATACCTATTAGTTCCAGAGTGTTTCCTGCTCCTTCCTGTAGTAACTTCAGAGTTTCAGGTCTGATATTTAGGTCTTTGATCCATTTTGAGTTGATACTAGTACAGGGTGATAGACATGGATCTAGTTTCAGTTACTTGCAGATGGATAACCACTTTTCCCAGCAACATTTGTTGAAGAGGCTGTCTTTTCTCCATCGTATGTTTTTGGCACCTTTGTCAAAAATGAGAAAAGTTTTTAAAAGTTTGTTGTATGATTGAAAAAAAAAAAACCACTTTATGTTCTCCAGACAACTCAGCATTACAGATTGACTCATGTATCCAGACCTTATTCATTCAATAAATATTTACTGATGGCTTTATAGTAGTTTTACAATAACTTCAATGGCTTCAATCCCTTCTCTATGACCTCTGGATCTTTGCACAAGCTCTTTCCTCTACAAGGAATACGCTCCCTTCTAGCCCTATTTTCCCATGTCTAAATATGGTTATAGGGCTCAGATTAAATGTTACTGCCTCAGGAAAACTGTTTTCTAACCCACATAATTAGATTATACCCTTCCATTACTTCCGGTCATCCACCTATCGTTACACTCATTGCACTTTACTGCAATTATTTCTTTTATTATCTATCTCCCACTATATCATATGCCCCACAAGGTATGAGATCTTGTCTGTTTTGTCAAGTGGGAAGAAGCAGACTGTCCTGTGTTTAAAATATACTTATTGAATGAATGAATGAATGAATGAGATGAATGAAATGAATGAATGCCATGTATTTTACTAAGCTATAAAAAAAATACATAAAGCAGGCCTCCTAAATGAATAACACAACAGCATGGTTAAGGCTATCACAGAAGCATGAATGCAGAAAGGAGGAGCTTAAACTGAATCTTAAGAAATGCATTTGCCTTAGAATCAAGGTGAGTAACAGCATTCCAGGCAGAAGAGACAACAGTCTAGCAAAAGACATAAAATCTTGAATCTAGGCAATTGAAGTGGGAGAGGGAGATCCAAAATTCAATATGTATTTTGAAAGTAGAAGCAACAAGGTTTGATAAGAGATTGTGAGTGCTGGGTAAGCAAAAGGTATCCAAGATGGCTTCCACATTTTTTATCTTCAGCAAAATGACTGGAGGTAATATTATTCATTAAGGAATAATTAAAGGAGAAGTAAATGCCTGTGAAGAGGAGAAAGCTAGCTAAGCTGAGGGTTTTGGGAGACTTTTAGGTATAGACAAGCAATTAGTCAGAAATTTGAAGTGGAAGATATGTTTGAAGGAATTAATGGAGCATAAAAATCATTGAGAACATGAGCACAATAGGATAAAGCTCACCTCAATAAACACCAACAAAAACATTGCATAATTATAAAGTAATGAGGCCAGGTGCTGGTGGCTCACACCAGCATGGGCAAATAGTTTGAGAGACCCTATCACGCAAAAACCATAACAGAAAAGGGCTGTTGGAGTGGCTCAAGCAGTACAGCAATTGCCTAGCAAGCGTGAGGCTCTGAGTTCAAACCCCAGTACTGCCAAAAGGAAAATTAAAAGTAGTGAAATTATTGTTTCTTTAAAAAAAAATAGCATCACTTAAATATCCATGTGAACTCTGCTTCCTCCAAATGAGTCTCTTCAGGAGACCCTGCTCTCTGGCTGACTCCGCTGTTACTACTGCTGAAAATGCTTTTAACACTACTTTTGGAGGTCATCCTTTAAAGAGAATGAACCATTCTTATTCAATCGTGGCAAATCTTTACTGTTTTAGTATGAATTTGGGGAAACAAAAAAGGGAAATTTAGAAATAAGTCTGATGGATATATCTGAGCTCAGAAAAGTAACTTAACACACTGAATCTTAGAGCAACTTTAATAGAACAAATATTTGTACAGTGTCTCTGGGCCAGGTTCTATGCTCTTATATGCACAATGGCAAAAGGGAAGATCCTGATGTGTTTTGAGTCTACAGCCATAGCACCCTGAATGCACCCAATCTCATCTGATGTGTTTTCAACTAAGGCAGTCTCAATTCTTGAATAAGTATTATATATTTCTCAAGTTAACCCTTTGAAAGACATACAACTTCAAGAAGTATTAGGTCTCCCTAATTTCCACATGGCTGGGTTAAACAGGACTTTATTGTGCCCCGAAAGCTCCAGAAGCATATCTCTTTGATGGCATAGTCACAGATGCTGTTATTATCTCTACATGACTGTTTGCCTCATGAGACATTGTAATTATCTTATTCAGCACTTAGTACAAAGCCCGGAACAGAGCAGTGGTTTATAAATGATTGTCTGATGAATGGGCGTATGGATTAACGAGGACTGACTGAGTAACTGCATAATTTTTAAATTTCATTCAGATTTCTTCTCAAATGAACTGTTCTCAGAGAGGCCTTTTCTGATCAGCCAACCTAAATAGTTCTGCATACCTACTCTTGTCAATCTCTATCTTTTTACATTGCTTTCTATTTCTCCATATTTATGAATATCTGAAATTAATATTCAGATTAATTAATTCAGTAAACTAATGCATTTACTGTCTTTTTTTGTGGTACTGGGCTAGGCTTGAACTCAGGGCCTTACACTTTCTAGGCAAGCATTCTACCATTTGAACCACACATCCTGGTCCTTTTGCTTTTAGTCTTTTCATAAATAGAATCTCTCATTTTTGAAGTCTCAGACTGCCATCCTCCTACCTTTCCTCCTGAGTAGCTAGAATTACAGGTGTAAGCCACTGCACTTGGCCCTTACTTGTCTATTTTTTATTACCTATCCCTATCTCTCAGTCAAATGTGGGTATGATGGTTAATTTTTCAACTTGACTTGTGTAAGGGGTGCCCTGATAGCCAGTAAAGCATTGTTTCTAGGTGTGTTTGTGAAGGTGCTCTGGAAGAGACTGACATTCGAATTGGTAGGCTGAGTAAAGCAGATAGTTCTCCCCAATGTGGTTAGACATCATTCAATCTGTTGAAATCTGGATAAACAAATAGGTAGAAGACAGGAGAATATGGTTTCTTTGCTTGAGCTGGGACATCCATTTTCTCCTACAATTGGCCTTTGGAGTTTGGTTCTCAGGCCTTCAAGTCTCAGGTTGAATTACAACACAAGCTTTCTTGGTTCTGCAGCTTGAACACAGCAGATTGTGTGCACAAACAAATTCCTGTAACAAATTTCTTCTTGCATCTCTCTCTGTTCTCTCTCTCTCTCTCTGTTTCTCTCTCTTTCTCTCTCTCTCTCTCTCTCTCTCTCTCTCTCTCTCTATATATATATATATATATATATATATATATATATATATATATGAGCATCCTAACTATTACAGTACCTTCAACAGAGCAGTAACCTTGCTTAGGTTATTTACAAATGAATCCTCCCAGTACCCAGAACAGTTGCTGGCACAATAGTTTCTTTAAAACAAATAAATAAACTGCTTCAGTTATCCATCGCTATGTAGGAAATTACCCCAAAACTTAATGGCTTACAACAACAAACATTTTTATTCTGTCCCATGATTCTGTGGGTCAGCAATTAGGGCAGAGCTCAACTGGGAGTGTCTTCTGTCAACTAAGGATCTTCAGCTTGTAAAAGGGCTGGTCTGAATGGCCTATGACAGCTTTACTTAAATTATCTTGGCAAGGATGACTAGAAGACTGGGCTTAGATGGGTTTGATGACCAGAAGTGCTGAATATAGACTGGAAAGTCTGTGTATGGATGTCTCAATGCAGTCAGACTTATTACATTGTCACTGAGATCTCTGAGAGGGGGCATTCAAAGATATGGGCATTCAAATATATATTCAAAGTATGTGAGATGCAGGATTTCCTATTACTTAGTCTCAGAAGTCTTTCTCTGTCATAATCTATTTATCAAGCAAGTCACTAAGTCTGGTCTATTTTCAAAAGAATGAGAATATTCTCAAAGGGAGGTTTAGCAAAAATTTTATGGGCATTTTTTAATCTCCTACATGTATCAAAAGGAAAAATGAATATGTAAAATCAAGCAAGAACCTAAAGCAGAACACTGATTGCCAAATGAGCTAGACATAAGTAGCCAGGAAGAAAAGAATTTACAACCCATGCATCTTTTTCTACCCACAAGAAGAGCAATTTTTATAGGAATAAAAAGTATATAAAATACTACTACATATTGATCCCTTGATTGAGTATTTTATATGTATTGTCTCAGTCCTTGCAAACCACACTATTCAATATGTATTGTAATCAGCTATTTCACAGATTATGAAAGTGAATAATGCTCAAGACCACACAATTAGCCAGGGACAGGACTAGCTCTAAGCCCAGGAATTTCAACCCCAGAGTCCATAGTCTTATCCACCAAACAACAGGCCTCTCAAAGTTGGTATTTTGATATATTGCAAGGCTGAATTTCACCCTAAGCATGAACAGGAAGGACCTATTTTAAGAATATGAAAAGGACATTAGCTCTAGAATCAGCCTTGTGTCATAACCCTGGGTTTTCCTAGTACTAACTATGCAACTGTGGGCAAGTTATTTAACCTTAATCACTCAGCTATAAATTAGAGATGATAATATCTAGTTTCTAAGGTACAGTGTAGATAAGGCACAGAGGATAATTTAAAGTCCCTACTATAGAGTTGTCACTTAGAAAGACTTAAAAAGTGTTAGTTCCTTTCTCGAATACATAACCAGTGGCCTACTTACAGGGAGGAATCAATCCCATTTTGTGTCACAATTTTTCAGAAGGCTTTCTCATGACATAATTAAATATTTATACTGAGAAGGGAAAAAAAGTGCTCCAGAAATTTAGATCTATCTATCTCCTTAGTCAGTTTAGTTTCTGCCCTACCTAGTGTGAACAATAGAATCAATTCTTTAAACAAAAGCCGGGTTACCACTGACAAATTAGTACTAGGGAGCTGTCAACACAATTTTTCATTGGCAATAGAAATAGCTTTATAAAATGCTTATTTTTTAACTTAAAATTAGAATTAGAATTACCTATGAAACAATATTAGAAAGGAAAATGCTCCAGCATCTACTTCCAGTTTCTACTAAGTATCATTGGGGAGGGGGAAATGTTAGCATTTCCAACTCCTGGTATTATCAACATTTTAATATGAACACCTTATTACCAATAGTATTTACTCACGGTTTTGTAAGAAAATGTTTTTTTTCCTACAGCTTAAAGAACAAGATTGGCACTCAGCCTCATATAACTGTTATGTATAGTAATTTACCCTGCTACTTTACGTCTTAAGTTAGCTACTTTCCTACCAGCTAACAAAGAATATTAATTGCATTTACAGTACTCAAATTCTGTACTTTCTGTTTTCTTGCAGTGCTGGGGAATTGAACCTAGGGCCTTGTAAATGGCCAGCAAATGCTCTGCCACTGAGCAATATCCCCAGCACAAATTCTGCACTACTTTCTGTACTACTTAAGAGTAGGGAAGAGTTCAGAACAGAAGTGTACCATTTGAGACGGAAAGAAATAGATCATATTGTAGTGATCCAAGGAAAAAGCTTGGAGCTCTTAGAAGAAAAAGAAGAAAGTAAAGGTAGCTGGTGGTCAAATGCAGAATAATTCAGAAGAAAGAATTAAACAAATACACAACAAACACAAAAAATGAAAACATTCTCAACTTCTAAAAATGTTATATTGGGGAGATAAAGGAGAATTATGGAGGGGGTGAATTTAACTACTATATGTTGAAAAACCTTTTGTAAATGTCACAATGTACCCCCAATAAAACAATCAGATGATAATAAAAAAAGAAAGTTAAAAATGTGATATTAATAAGTACAATTTTTAAAGATCAGAAGCGTTACCTAGCATACATTTTATAATGGCTTCTGTTACCAAATTGGAAGTTTGAATGTTAAAGTAGAAGAACATCTCTAAAACAATAGGTTATAAAAATTATGGAAATAAAGGAGAAATGGGTAGGAAAACAAGTGTGATGACTCTGGACTTCTTCAAAATTATAAAGTGATTTTTTTACAAATGAGAACAGCAGCAGAACTTGAGTATTTATCTACCAATTTAGGGACAGGTTCTCACTAGTATCCCAGACTGGCCTTGAACTTGTGATCTTCCTGCCTCTATATTCCAACTACTAGGATTACAGACCTATACCACCATGCCTAGCAGAATTTACAGGTATCCAATTTCAGAAAGAACTCAAAGAGAAGTATAGAAGACAGAGGAGTCTGCTGAGGCTATGAGAAGGCAGTCTTCAAGGGTAAGACTATAATGCTGACCTAGAGTAACAGAAAAGGTGACTGATTTTTACATAAAGCCTTGCATGGCCAATGACTTAAAAGGAGTCACATATCTCTGTTAATTATATAATAAATGCATATCAAAACGACTCCTATGAATAAGCCAGTAGAAACCAATTAAAGGGATAATAGTTTACTCTTTGCTCATTAAGTTACTACCAGCAAGTTTGGTAGCCAAATAAGGAAACAAACAAAAGAAATTGAACTTTTGTCCATGGAGGGTATTAAAATTCCATGCCCTGTTACAGTCATGGAAAATTTTACAAATTATTACCCTTAGAATTGTTGTAATTAGCACACTCACTACACAAGATACAGTGGAAAAGTGACCTGGCATAAAGTCTGAAAGTCACATATCTTTCAATGCCTTGAGTCATCATCCTCACAATAATGTGAACTAGGCAATTGCTACATATCCTTTTTTTTTTAAGGGCCCAATGGAGAGATAAATGTTTGCACAATGGAAAATAATTGAATAGCAACTCAGATATAATATTATACTGGCTCATTCTGGAAGAAAAGTTTTAAACTTATCATTGAAGGGAGTTTGTTGTATGTTCTGTGATTTGAGACCCACCCAAAGGTGGGCACTAATCAAGGTGCCTAAAATTCAAACTGTTTATAGCAGTAATTCATAGGTTTATAGCATGGAAAGGAAGACTCTATGCTGTTAGAAATGAGGTCAGAGTGGAGCACCAGGAAGAGGGAGCCTGGGCAGTAAGAGGGTGTTTTGTGTATTGAAAAGATGACAAAGGACAGCAAGGAGAAAATAGGTTCCAAAAAATAGGTCATCTTAATACTGTCCAAGAATTTAGCCCAAAGAGAATGAGAGTTTGATATTTTCTATCATTTTATCTTTTATCACTGAATTAACCATTTTGAGCCTCAGTTATTTTTATTGCTTACAAAGTTGTATTTTGTGTATTTATTATGAAGTCTTTGTTTTTTTTTGAAAAATGATTTTGCCATTTGGCTCCTTTTCAGATCGATTCCCTTCTAATCGTTGTTAATAGAAATTGATTGAATATGACAATTTTGACTGAGATGGGCTATGTACCTTTGTGTCAAATCCAAAATGCATTTTTATCCAGATCTTTACAGTTTGAGTCACATAGAGGGAATATAGAAACCACATACATTTACTATAGAGTTTGTATATGTAAAACTTTCATAAATGTTATATATGTGATATATATTGTTCAAGAAGAGTTCTATATTTTCTTCTTCAGGGAAGAAGAAGAGTTCTGTATTTTCCATTCTTTTATCTTAATCATGTAATTGGTCATTGTGGTGCTATGTATATTATATGTATCATATATTCAAATACATTATTTCACTGCCTTATTATTCTCTCTCTCTCTCTCTCTGTGTCTCAACACACACACCCCTTAGGACTTTTTGTGAAAGAGAAGAGCCGAGATGTATGTGAACATTTTATACTTTAGCATCCTAAGATATTTATCTAGATAATTTGATTGATATCAGAATCTTATAGACTATCACTCTTTAATATTTCTCTTCATCTCTATGTCTACCACCACTCCCTGGTTTATGTTCTCGCTATTGTCAGTTGCATTACTAAAATAGCCCATTTTCCTTGGAGAATGAGTCTCAGTCCTGCCACCTTAATTCATAATGCTATCAGAGTAATTTTTTAAAATAAATCTGCTCCTGTCACCTACTCCTTAAATCCCCAGGATGGCTTCACATTGCCTCCAGGATAAGGTTTAGGCATCTTCCATCATATACAGACACTGGTCTCACACAATCTCTTTACCTTCATTGCCACATCCAACTTTCAGTTACATTCTATGGTCTAGCCATTGTGAATAACCTGCAATTTCGAAAGAGATAATATTTCCTCAAAATTCTCTGTCACTTGTATGTATTGTTCCTTCTACAAGAAAAGCCTTCTCCTTTTATCTCTTATGGCCAAGTTAATTTTTGAAAATTCAACTTGGGCATCATCTCTTCTATGATTTTCCCATGGCACACATGGATTCTTGGCATTTATCACACTGAATTAGAATTTCTTTCTTCTTTGTTTTTCCTACTAGACTGTGAGCCTTGTATTTCTCGTACCTTCTGTATTATTATGGTACCAGGAATGTAGCTAGGTACTCAGTGCTGAAGAAACAAGAGAGATTGCTTCTATTAAGCAAAAAATTGCCTATGGGTAGGTCTACTATCCTCCCCAGATAGTAGCCCTAATAATTGAAGACAGAATGTCTAACTCTATCTTTGTATGCTCAACACCTCCAGTAATTCAACATCTTGTTTTGTCTTTTTGGCAGCACTGGGGTTTGAACTCAGGGCCTCACACTTACTAGGCAGGAGCATCGTTCAACATCTTAATCATCTTTGCTTTGGTGATCCCAAATTCCTTTTAAATAGATTTCTTGTTTAATGTCATCTTGCTTTCTCCCCCTCTACTTCCAAAAATTCTTAACATACTATCAAAATGTTATCCAACTTATTTCCTAAGAGTGGTAGTAGACTTCTTAATAACATTTTCTCTATCATCTCTTACTCCCAAATCTATTCACTCCAAGAAAAAATCGCCACTATCTCATTTTAGCAAGTCAGCTAATATTTTCTTCAGGGACTTTTTCCAAACTATATTCTAAATGTGGAAAAATAGCCATTGATCAACCAGCTTCAGTGATGGTTCAGAAACAAGGGCAAGAGCTTACTGTGCCATCTTATCAAGGGAGTGACTGATTTGAATTAGCTAGAGAGGGTATTTGTGAAATTCTGTGTCTTAGCTAATGTAAAGACTCTTGGAAAAAAACTACCAAACTAATAAGCATTCTGCTTATCTTCATTTAATTAGCTTTAAAATACCAGTCCTTGAGAAAGTCTTTTATTCTTACTTAGACTCATTTAAGAGGGTGTATGGAGCAGCTAGTTAGGAAATCTACTCCTTGACCAAAGAATGGTATTCCTATACTGAAGAACTTAATTGTCCATCTAGGAAATAATCTTTTGTTAGAACACATGCAGAGTGTGTTCTTTGAGAGTTGATATGTGTACCTGCTTAAAAAATATGTCAGCTGAACTTACCTTAAAAGGTTACCATCAGATTTTCTTTGCCTTTCTAGTTCACAAGTAAATACAGTATTGTGATCCTGTAAAATATCCTATACTTATATATAGATTTAAATTTTTCATAATTCAATATGAAAATTAAAAATACCTTTCAAAAGACATGTAAAAACCTATAATCCCAGCTACACAGAAGGGGAAGATTGATTTGAGGCCAGCCAGGCAAAAAGTTAGTGAGAAAAAAGTTGGGTGTGGTGGTGTATATTTGTCATTCCGGGTATGAGGGAGGTCATAGGATCAATGTCTGAGGATGGCCAGGACACTCTATCTAAAAAAGAAGAAAGAAAGAAAGAAAATTCCCTTACATTACCCTTTAGCTTTACTTAATTTCTTTCAAATCTATGAAATTTATAAATAGGAGTATATGTTATAGATCAGGTTTATTCACTTGTCTATATGAAGTGTCTAGGCTCTTAACTGCTGTGAAGAGTGACTTTCACTTGGAACTTTACAAATTTCTGAAATATTGAACTATTCAAAAAATGCTATCTCAGGTTGTTAGAGCTCTAAAAAGAGTAAGCTAAGTGCTACTTTCCCCATTCCAGAGATGAGTAGACAGGATTATAAAGAATTTGTCAATTTCCTCCATGTCTTCTTGAGTATATAGTACATTAAAGTACCTGAAATAATATAACATATTATATGACCTCCAAAAGAGGTCTCCATATCTTGTTGGCAGAGTGGCTCAAGTGGTAGAGCGCCTGCCTAGCAAACATGAGATCTTACGTCCAAACTCCAGTACCACCTCCCCAAAAAAGTCCCCATGTCTTCTACTCTTAGTATCCATGTATGTTAACTTAAATAGTGATGGCCATCAACATTTACTGATAAGAGTGTTTTTTATTGTTCAGATTTCTAAATATAAATTTTAAAACCCAATTGTTAACATTGAGAAGAAAAGTATTATACTTCATAATAATTTATAATTATCATTTGTCTATTTCAAAGGTAATAGTACAGAAGTACAGAATTACTACATATGTATTTTAAATACGCAGAGATTCTAGCATATTAGTGGTTATTAATGTGGCCTTTAGAATCTTAGAAATAGTCATATAGAATATAAACTTACTTTTGAAAGTGCTCTCAGGTTATCTCTAGTACTATTTTTAGACTTTAGTCTCAGAATGCAATGGTCTCATTATTTTGCTTGGAAATTCATTGCTTAGTTTTTGCATCTATATGAAGGATCTCATAGGCTCCATCTATAATAAGCAGCTTATCCAGAATGTTAATTTTAAGTGCTGCTTTAAAAGAAAAAAAAAGACTGCCTTCTTCTGATAAACCCCAGACTTTAATAACATGTCCTCTGAATTAATTCTGTAAATGCAGTACTGAAGTTCAGCACAGCATCTGAGCTGTTTAATTAGCCTGCAGCTGCACTGTTGGGATAACACAGCTAGTTGAGGAGATTGCTTGGTATTCATTATTTGGGTTCTGGTTCAGAGTTCAGTGGTCATCTTAAGCCTTCGAAGAATGGTTTATGTTTGTTTTCAGGGAAGACCATATGCTCTGTTGCTTAATCATTACTCCGAAACACTTGCTAATTTTTTGCCATGTCTGCATAGCCATTGAGTTGACTTTAACTTAAATCATAGCAATCTTGTAGGAATAGCACTAAAATGATCAAAAAATCATTTATTATGTTAATACATGTCACACAAATAGAACCTAAATTTCAACTTCTTTACTCTTTCAAAATTCTTTAAACTTTAAAAATCTTCTTTTTAATGATGACTATGAATTATAAAATTTAAAAACCCCATTTAAAGCATATAACTTTTGACTACATTTTCTACATTTTTCCGGTAAATTATATTATCATTATATACACTAGAGAATATGAAAGCTTACTCCAAAAAGTGTCCTATTATGTGAGAAAATGATTAATTTAAACATCTAGTCATTGGATATCGACTGTGAAAAGCCACATTATCTCATTTCATCCTCAAAAGGACTCAAGCAAGTTGTTCTGATTTTAGATAGGGGAAACTAAAGAATCAGAGCTAAGGAACTTGCCCCAAATCACACAGCTGGTAAATTTTCAGATCTTGGGTTCGAATCCAGGCCTGCCTAACATAACCAAGTCAAAACGATCAGATCCCATTGTTTTTGACAAAATATTTCTGTGAAAATGTTCTGCTAGTTCCATAAACAAGGTGCTTTTATTGACAAAAACAAATTTGCTTGGTAAACTTTGTGTTTGGTGGTAGAGTAACTTCATAAAGTTTGTATTAAAGCAAGGCATTTGAGAAATGATTTTTTTTAATTAGGTGAATGAAATAAGAAAGTGAAATCAATAAAAGACAAACATGCTTAATTCTTAGTGCTGGGATCGGGATTGACGGTAACGAAACTAGACTGTGGAACCGGGAAAGCCAGAAGTGCAGAATAGCTGAGAATTTTAACCAGGCAAAGGAGTCAGCCCTCAGGACATTTTTTTTTTTCCAGAAACAGGCATAATTAAAGTTCAAGAAGGGTCAGTGAAGTCAGACACTAAGCAACAAACAAGCAGAAGTGATTATAAATAGATGTGAGAAGTAAGTCTCATCACTAGTCAGAAACTGGGGAATCAAGATGATTAAGATGACACAGTTATAGGAGTTAAGGGCAAACAGTAAGAATCTGG
Organism: Castor canadensis; assembly: GCF_047511655.1. Lineage (NCBI taxonomy): Eukaryota > Metazoa > Chordata > Mammalia > Rodentia > Castoridae > Castor > Castor canadensis. The sequence continues at coordinate 127,977,596 of NC_133393.1, read as the reverse complement.
CAGACTTAGGTTCCAAAGCAGAAAAGGAAAGCGAAAAGTCAGAACTTGTCAGGTGGTCTGGAACCAGAAAATTCACAATAGCCAGATCTAGAGTAGAGTAGGTAGAGCAATTTGATTTTGTGACAAGCTAGCCCCACGTTTCTCCATCATAAATTTTGGGGTTGGAGGCAGTGGCTCAAGTGCACTTGTCTGCCTAGCAAGTGCAAAGTCCTGAATTCAAACCCCAGTAAGTATCACAAAAAAAAAAAAAAAGAAAGAAAGAAACTTTGCAAAGAATTCCTAGATCTCCAGAGTAGAATTAGGAAGATGCATCTGATAACTTGTTGCCAGATTTTCATGATGATGAGCATTTACAGTTTTTTCTGCAAAATTTCAAAGTTGGTGACACACTTCTTTCCTCCACTACAGAGTAACTCCTCACTTACTGCCTTGGCTGTCTCCCTAGAGAACTACCTAGGCTATTTTTCATATGACTATGATTTTCAAGCATTTTATGTTTTCCAATTTATTTATGTCACTATTCTAAAGATATCTGCTAGGCTGGCGGAGTGACTCAAGTGGTAGAGCGCCTCTTTAGCAAGTGTGAGACCCTGATTTCAAACCCCAGTAGTGCCAAAAAATAAATTAAATATAAATAAAGACATCTGTCTATCTATTTGGTTATGGCCTCAAGATAACTGCATGAAGCGTTTTCCTTGTATAACTGATTTCAACAGTTGACCTATTACCCAATGAATCCCCTATGCCTGTTCCTTAACAATATCCAGTGCAGATTTTTTGACTTTCCAGAACCTTCCAACTATGAAAATTTAAGACCATCTGAGCCTAAGAGTTTCTATTCCCTTCACTGTTTCTATTCAGAGGAGGGACGCTCAATATTTGCACTTTTACTCCCCTTCTCCCTCCCTTCTCAAAGCTGTAGTTCTTCCAGTGTTGAAGAGAGGAAGAATGGAGGAGAAGAAAAAGGCAAAGTATTTTTCTTGGCTAGATTCCATTTATAATCTCCTCTGGCTGTCAATGCCTTCCGTGTGACAGGGTTACAAACACTGACTCACAGGGGTATGTGTGGGAGCTTTTGGAAGAGTGCAGCAAGGCTTTCCATTGTTGTTTCTTATCATGAGAGATATGTGTCCTACCAACCTCTTGCTCCTGTAACTCAACTCTTTTGTCTGGAGCTGCTCCTTGCAATCTCCTGATAGGTGTGCTCACCTGGAGACAGCTTGCCCTACAGGGAAATTCAGGCATGTATGGTGAGCTACATCACGGGCAAATAGATAAGTCTTCCTGTCACTGCTGCACTTACCCTTGCATCCCTTTTCATGTCTCATTACTCTGTTAAGTTGAAAGCAGATATTGATAACGTATCTGTTGCCTATGCAGACATACAACTACTGTATGCAACCTCCCCTCCAATGTTTATGAGCATGAGCAGCTTTCTTAGGGAATCCTGCTCACTTGGTTTGTGAGAAGTATACCGTCTTAGTGTTCTTCTGAAAATATTTCATTTACCTTCACTGTCATATTATATTTTACCAAAATATGGAATTCAAGCAGAGTTATTTCCCCTAAGAACTTTGAAGAAGACATTCCTTTATCGCTTCTCCTGTGTTATTGCTAATACAAAGTTAGCTGAAGGCTAGTTGCTTGTTTCTGTTTTATCTTCCTGGTTGATACTAAGACTCCTTTTTGTCTTTGGTGTCATGGAGTTTCTCAGTGAAATATCTAGGGTGGATTTATTTTATGTCTTTCATCCTTGCTATATCTTCTTCAAAGTCCTGGGAAAAAGACAAGACTCCTCTATTCCTTTAATTGAAATAGGTGACGTTGGTAGGAACTAGTACCAGGATGTTATTGGCTAAAAGGCAAGATTCTGGCTTTATACAGTATCTTAGTCTGTGCTGACCGCTTTAAAAAAAAATGCATACACTAGGTAGCTTATAAGCAACAGAGACTTGTTACTTACTTGGAGGCTGGGAAGTCTAAGATCAAGGTAAAGGCAGTTCTGGTGTCCAGTGAGGACCTGTTTCCTAGTTCATAAATGGTACTTTCTGGGGGGATAAAGAAGAATTCAAGTATAATAAATTTGGTACATTGTAAGAACTTTTGTAAATGCCACAATGTACCCATTTTAATGTATACATATAATGCACACTGGTTTGGTTTATCCCCTCCATTGTTCTCCCTCTCTCCTCCCCTCTTTAACAGGTTTCGATGTTCCATACTCATACATGTATAGAAAATACACCAACCATATTCACCCTTCGTTACTCTCTTTATTTATCCTCCCCTTCCTGCTGGTACTCTTCCCTTAATATAACTTATTCTATATTCCTGTCCTTCATTAAGAGTGCGTTCATTGTTCAGTGGGTCTTTGCCTTGCATTTTACTTGTAAGTACATTGTATTTTAATCAGTCTAACCTCCTTGGTTACTATTCCTTATCCTTTCCCCTAGCCCATATTGTTGAGTAGTTTCAGTGCATTTGATTGTGTCTTGTTCTTACACATATGCAGTGTATTTCAGTATTATTCACTATCATTCTCTTCTTTTCTTCCTTGCCTAGAATCCTCTAAAAGTTCCACTATTGGAAATATGTTCTGTGTATATGATAATGTGTATATAATGTTCTGTGTATATGATAATACTCGTGTTTGTATCTGGAGCTAACTTCCACATATGAGAGAAAGCATGTGACCTTTGTCTTTCTGAACCTGGCTTACTTCACTTGGCATGATACTCTCCAGTTCTATCCATTTATCTGCAAACTGCAACATTCCATTCTTCTTTACAGCTGAATAATATTCCATTGTATATATCTGTATCTATATCTATATCTCTCTATATATATCACATTTTCTTAATCTATTCATCAATTGTAGGACATCTGGGCTGTTTCCATAGCTTGACTACTGTGAATAATGCTGTAGTAAACATGGATGTACAAGTGTCTTTGTTGTAACCTGATTTACATTCCTTTGGGTATATCCCTAGAAGTGATATTGCTGGATCACATGGCAGTTCTATTTTTAGTTTTTTGAGGGACCTCCATACTGTTTTCCATAGTGGTTTTACTAATTTACATTTCCACCAACAGTGTTGAGGGGTTCTTTTTCCCTTGCATCCTGCCTTTGGGCCTATTTTATAAGGCTACCCTCATGACCTGATCATCTTATAAAAGTTTCCACCTTCTCATATGGTCACTTAGGGGATTAGGATTTCAACATAAGACTTTTGTGAGAACATAACATTCAGACCATACCCCATGAGGTTTCAGTGAAACAGATGTGTTTCACTCAGATCCTGCCATATCTCCTGTCATTAAAACTCCATGATTATACTTTTCTAACTTCTAGGTTTAGTAATTCCCTGGGCTAATACCTGTTTACAGTGTACTTGTTCTGCCTTTGAGCTCTCAATTTTTAGACCTACGGATTTCTTCTGCTTTTATACTCAGTTGAATGTTATCATAATTTCCTATATTTTCCCCAGCATTTATACACACTGCCCACACAAACACTTGAGGAGTATAATTACATAATGCAGGAAATCTAAACCTGTAGATCTGAAGAGGATCCTCATATGTGAACTCTGAAAAATGCCCACAAAAATGAATCCACGTTAGCCAGGTGCTGGTAGCTCATGCCTGTAACCTTAGCTACTTGGGAGGCAGCGATCAGGAGGATCAAAGTTCAAGGCCAGCCTGGGCAAATAGTTTGTGCTGGCAAATACCCAGCACAAAAAAAAGGGCTGGCAGAGTGGCTCAAGTGGTAGAGCTCCTGCCTAGCAAGTGTGAAGTTCTGAGTTCAAACTCCAGTACTGCCAAAACAAAAAAATATGAATCTGTGTTATGAACTGAATCATGTCCTCAATTTTTGTATGTTGAAATCCTAAGTCAAGGGTCCATTATACGACCATGTTGGAGACAAGGGCCTGTAGGGAGATAACTAGAGTTAAATGAGGTCATAGGGTGGGTCTCCAAACCTGATAGGACTGTTGTCCTTATAATAGGAGGAAGGAAAAGACCCTAGTTCCATGCACTTGCACCAATGAAGGGAAATAGCAAGAAGGTGGCTGTCTGCAAACCAGGTAAAGCGGACTTACCAGAAACCAACCCTACTAGCACCATGATTTTGGACTTCCAGACTCCAGAACTATAAGAAAATAAATGTCTGCTGTTTTGGCTAGCCAGTATTGGTATTTGTTATGGCAGTCAGAACAGACTAAGACAGTCTGATTATCAAGGCCATGTCCATTCTTTTTCTTTTTGGTGGTACTGGGATTTGAATTCAGGGCATCACATTTGGAAGGCAGGCACTCTACCACTTGAGCCACCCTGCCAGCCATGTTCTTTCTTGCTAGGAAGCTCTGCACCAGACTCTCTTGAACTCTTACCAGCTATAATCATAACAAGAAACGTCAGTTCTGAGGCACAAGAAAATAGCATGCAAACTTATATTGTTATAAAATCATACTCTGTATTTTCTTTATCCTCTGTTCATCCTTTATCCTCTGTTCATCCTTATTTCTGTAATCTGCCCCCTTCCACTCCTCAGCTTTACTTAATTCTGACCAATGGCCATAAGCACTTATAAATATTCCTATTGTATAAAGAATATTAAGAATGACATGTATGAACTTATGTCATCTTCCCACAAAACCTCAAGTTTCACTCGTCCTTTACATTTCCTTGCTTTTTATCTTCTACCCCAGAAAAAGAGATGCCTCTTCCTTTCAGAGTAAATCCCCTCTCTGTGTTCTAGGTCCCACCTTCCTCATACCTCTCCATACATTCCTCAGCGTTTTCCAGCATTCATCCCCTCATCCCTTTCCCATTAAAAATACATTGGTAAACAAAACAGGTTTCAATGATTTTTTTTTTTTTGGTGGTACTGGGGTTTGAACACAGGGCCTCACCTTTGTTAGGCATGTGTTCTATTATTTGAGCCACTATGCCAGCCCTTTTTTGTGTGTGTGTTGGGTATTGTCAAGACAGGGTTTATTTGCCCAGGCTGGCTTTGAACTGTGATCCTCCTGCTCTCTACTTCCTGAGAAGCTAGACAGGCATGAGCCACAGTCACCCTCCCAATCTCAGTGACTTATTTTTGATGACCTGTGAACTGCTTTCTTTCTGTCATTCCTATCTAGAAGAAAAAAAAAAAAAGAAAAAACTGATCATGAGAGAAGTTTCCTTAGGTCACTTGAATAAACAAATAAGGCTATGGACATAAATTTAGGATCATCATCAGAGAACCGGTTTTCATTCATTTGAGCCAAAATTTAACATTAAGCATCTATTCAATGCCAAATTCTGTTAGGCCTGAAATGTAGTCAGTGTTTACTAAAAGTTTCTTTGTATAAATGAGTAAGTGAACTATTACCTTGATTCTAATGCCTCCTGAATAGGATCTTTCTTGTTTTCCACCTTAGTAACCTCAGAAGATATTTGTCAGGATCAACAAATACATAACAAATTGAGTAACTTTACCCTTGTCTACAAGGAGCAGAAGTCATGAACTCTGAACTGTGAACATTGTACAACTCAATACAGAGAAATGCTCATGTATAATAATTTACTATTGGAAATAGGCAGGGGAAGATAAAGAACTAATAAAAAAACACATGAAAGAATGTTGTGACAGAGGAGGAACACAGATAGCGTGGTGCATCAGAATCACCTAAAGTGACTATTAAAAATGCAGATCAGCTGGCTCTACTCCTAACAGACTTAATAAAAAACTCTGGTACTGAGGCCCAGGGATCTGTATTACTAAGCTCACAAGGGTAATTCTTCTGTATACCCTCAAAAAAAGAGTTTCCAAGGAAAGGTTACAAAATGAGAAATTCTATAAAAATGTAAACATTAAAAATCAAAAAAATGTAGGATTTGCCATCAATATAAGAAAATCCTGTTAATTTTCTTATTGATAGCATGTACTAGAGATGGTAAAGTAAAAAGCTGTGAGCCTGGATCCTTGGCGGCTGTGTTTACCAACTGAATCAACCATGCTGTCACCTATCCTGAACTTCTGATGTGAGAATAATCCTTGTTCTGGTTTGAATATGGTGAAATGTCCCCAAAGGCTCATGGGTTTGAAGCTTGGTCCTGCAGCAGTGTTGAGAGTTGATTGGATCACGAGGGTCGTAACTTCATTAGTGAACTAATTCATTGTTGAGTTCATAGCTGAATAGACTATTAGGAAGTAGGGCCAAGTTGGAGGAAGTAGGGGATTGTGCGGTGGGGGGCTGTCCTTGAAGGCTATAACATCTTATCCCTGGCCCTTTCCCCCTTTTCTCTCTCCTACGGCTTCTCTTTGTTTCTCAGCCACCATGAGGTAAGGAGCTTTGGTCCACCACATGCTCCCCATCATAATATTCTACCTTAGCCTAAAAGCAATGGAGCCAGCCACTACAGAATGAAACCTCTGAAACTATAGACCTTTAAATTGTTTCTCTTGTGTATTTTGTCACAGTGACAAAAAGATGACAAACACTCAGCTAGACATGTAGGACATGTCTGTAATCCCAGCTATTCAAAAGGTAGAGATCCAGAGGGTCACAGGCTGGCCCTGGGCAATGTGAGAAGACCCTCTCTGAAAAACAACTAAAGCAGAAAAATGCTGGGGGCATGGCTCACAGTAGAGCAAGCACAAGGCCCTGAGTCTAAACCCCAGTACTGATTTTTTTAAAAATCTCTATTTATTAAAGCCACTACTAGTCTGGTTTTGGTTATTCCTAGTCAAAAGAATATCTAACTGGTTCATTAAATTTAAGATTTCACTTGCTGGGAGAGGCTTAGATTATATGAGCCAAGTTAAATAAAGATTAGTGATTAAACTTGGTGTGTTTTAGAAGAATCACAAATAGTGTCTGTCTCACAGGAAACAATTGTGTTCTAACATAATTTACTTGATCTAACAAGGAAAAATATATACTTTTCTTTACAGTGCATTTACTTGATAATAAGGAACAAGAAAATTAATATTTCTGAGTAATAATATCATTTGGTGCTGAGCAATTATTGCACATCAAAACCTGTGTTAAGCTTGCGTGGTGGCATATATCTATAATCCCAGCATTTGGGAAGTAGAAGAGGAGAATCATGAATTTGAAGCCAACCTGGGCTACATAGTGAGTTTCAGGCCAGTCTGGCTATATAGCAAGACCCTGTCTCAAAAAACAACCAACCAACCAAAATACCCCAAAACTGTGTTAAGAACTTTATGTAAATATTTCACCCAAACCTCTTAACAACCCTATACTACATCACAATTCATCATTATTAAAGGAGAAATTAGTGAGTCCCACTTAAGGAGGTGAGGGCTGCCAAAAATAGTAAATATATGTTTCTTGGATAATGACAAATATGGGAAAATGAATGTGGCAAATTTGTTAATTTACAGATACCTTTGCTTGAATTCATTCTACAGTACATCTTCTTTTGCATTAGCTTAAATTCTCTATATTTTTTATGACATAAGTGAGATCCAAATCCTTCTTAGGAAATCTTCCTCAACAACACTTAGGTATGAGCTGTCTCTTTTCAATTCTCTGGAATTTAGATGTAGGACCATACTGTATGACCTAGATTATACAACATTTGGGGTAGAAAAAATCCCTTATACCTAGAAGGGTGGAAGTATTTAGGCACTAAATAATTACCATCAAATGATGACATCTGACCATTTTGCACTTTTCACATATAAGTTTTCCATAATATGATGGGAACATTTTTATTTTATGCTTCCTTGTAATTATACTCCATTTAATTCAACAAATTTAATTTGCTACTAACAGATAACAGTTCTCTGTGGTTTTCAGCTATGTAACCTCAATCTCATTCCCTCTCTCTGTCTCTTTGGAAATCAAGATTAATGGAAATTTGAGAACACATACAACTATTTTTAATGAAGCATTTCATATCCTTCCACCCTCCCTCCCTTTACTACACCTGTCAGTACTCTTTAGTATTCTGCAATGAGCAGGACTGGCATATTAGAATATGTACAGATGTGCATTTGGGCAAAGGATGTGCTTTAGAAATTGCTACTGTTCATGCACTTTTATTGTGTTCTACTGTTAGATGTACGTGACAGTGCAAGACCTTAGTATTTCTTTCCCCTTACACTTAGTTACACTGAGGACTTTAGGAAACTGTCCCCATGAGTTATACATCTTGATTTTTTTTTTTGAGACAAGGTCTTGCCAGATTGGGTTTAAACGCATGATGATCCTCCTGCCTCCAGCACTCCAGTGTTGGCATTATAGGTGTGAGGCTCCTATTGTAGTTATGTGTCTTAAACTGATCAATTTATCGGTAGATGTCAATAGTTTAGATTTACCCCAGCATCACAAATAGTAACCTGTCTAAATAAGAAGTAAAATTGTAAAAAAAATTTGTAAAAATTAAGTATTTCAGTAGTAAATTCTAACATGTTGTTCCTTATATCTGCAGATCAGTTAAAACGATGGGATAAATTAGGTCTAAGATTAAGATAATATGTCATGTCATTATGATGGCATCATTGAATTCAGGTAGTTCAGTTCCTTCTATTTTGTAAAGAAACTGTTTAAGGGCTAAGTCAGTGGTAGAGTGCTTGAGGCCCTGGGTTCAATTCTTAGCATGGGAAAAAAAAAAAAAGGAAAAAGGAAGAAACATGAATTCAGCAATCCAATATTTTCTTGATTTTTACATTGAGAAATATGCCATTATGATTTCAGTACTAAGCTTGTGGGAGGAAAAACTGAATTTCTTAATGCAACATGCAATTATTTCTATATTGATTTCAGCTTTTTTATTTTGTATTTGAAGAACGAAAATATAAGAACTAAATGATACAGTACAATTATCTTGATTATTAGGGTAAAAGTTTATCATGTTTGTGACTTACATCTCATTAAAATGCATACAAATATGTTCTAGGATACCCACGTCTTCATTTATGGGTACATCTATATACCCATAAACAAAAACTTTATTGAAATACTGTTCTGTAATGAAGATGCTCCGTATTTTTTCACAATATTTCAAGAGCATGTATTTTATAATTTAGAACTACAACGAACCCACAAAGTGAGAAGATTCTAATCTATTACCCATTTTGCTACTGTGCTATAGCAACAATTCATATATTACTTCAACGTCAAATTCTTGATTAGAGTAAAATGCAGAACTCAATTTCCTATTGTGACTACCTTGGAGAAAAAGTTGGAAAAAAGCCAAGGATTCTTAAATGTGAGCCATTCTGAAAGACTTTTCAGGGAGAGCGAATACTGGAAATTACCTAAGTGAAATTTAGTTAATTTATTCTTCTATTAAACAGATTGGAAATAGTTTCAGGAAGGGCTATTTATTATACCACACCAACTAGTTCTCTAACAGCGATTAAAGAGAGGAAAAATGCTATCATTCTGCCCAGTGCTAATTTTGCACATCAAGGTCACGGCTCAGAGGAGTGGTAATGTCTAACCTGGTGAAATATATAAACTGAAAAAAATTTCAACAGCAATAGCTTAGCAATTTTTGTTTCTGAATTCAAATGTTTTGTTTCCAAGCCTTTACGATATTTTAAAATAAATACTACCGGGTAGTGAGCATACATAATAGTCTTCCTCATTGCCTGGATGCCCCTGAGGAGACCGCACAACTATTAATTTCTTCCATTTTTGGAGTGAAGCGAATGAAGACTGCAAAACGTATCTTTTTTGTTCTGGTTAAGTGATACTGAAAATAACACCGATAAAGTCTGAAGAGCGGAGATGGTTAGACGGCAATTAGTCAAAGATGGAGCACGATACACGTTTAAATATGTGTACACGGGAAGTAAAACGCATTTTTATTTTAAAACTAGATGTCAAGAAGGGCAATTTTCTGTTTTTAACTAGCAAAAATTACCTCTTAGCATCTAAACATTGCACAATATCCCGTGTTTGGTTTTTTTTTTCTCCCCTCCCCATTTCTTTTTCCCCTCAGGAAAGAAGGGTGCAGGGTTGAGGGATTAACAAGTGAATGAAAGAGCCACGAGCTTGGCATAGGTGGGAAAAGCAAACCAAAAACAGAAAAACGGGGGTTTTAATCACAGATCCTGCGAGGCCTGTGTGCACCGGCCGAGCGCCTGAGCGAACCCTTCGGGCGCTGCAGCGGGGATCCCCAAAGTCTGCGGACCCAGCAGGAGCAGAGATGGGGCGCCGGGCTCCCAAAGGAGGGAGCGAGCCCGGAGTACTTTGGTCGTCCGGTGCGTGCGTCATTGCCCGGGACCAGTAAGGAGTCCGGTGCGGAGGGGGCGCAGAGGCGCGGCGAGGGGGCCCCACAAATGTCCGCTGATAAGGGGTTCGCTCCACCACTCCCCACGAGGAGCGCTGCCCCTCGCCCGCACCCGGCCGGGCTCCCGGGCGCTGGAGGGGCGCAAGTGTGGTGGTGGCTCGGGCGGAGCCCCAGGTGAAGAGCGTCCGCACTTCTGCAACAGTCATCGCTCTCCTGCCTCCCTACATCGCGGAAGCCTCCCGGCCCCGCGCCGAAACAGCAGCTGTGACTGACGGAGTCACCGCCCCGCGCGCCCGAGCCGCCCCCTCCTCCCCCGCCACCCCCTCCCCCTGCCCCGACACGTCATGGAAACACAGACGTCAGAGGTTGCCAGCCAATCACAGGCCGCGGCAAGAGGGAAAGGGAGAGCTGGAGGGGGCGGGAGCAGAAGCGAGCCAGAGCGCTCAGGGACGGAAGAGAGGGAGGGGCGCGCGGAGGCGCGAGTCTCCCCCGCCCCTCACTCCCGGACACCCTTTCCCGACCGCGCGGCAAGTTCTAATCGCCGGGCACGCGCTCGCTCGCTCGCTGGGGGCGCGCTCGCCCGGTCCTCCCCTTAAACGCCCTCTCGGTGCAGATCCGCTTCTAGTCCTGGTCCCAGCCGTGCTTCCTCCGCGCGCGCGCGCGCGCGTCCGCCCTCAGGCACCCCGCGGGCCGCGTCACGTGATCGCGCCCAGCCAAGGCGGCAGCGGCGGCCGCGCGAGCTTCGGCGGCGGTGGCAGTGGCAGCGGGAGCAACTGCGCCGCCAGCGTGGAGAGGGAGGCGTGTGGGTGTGGAGAGAAGGGAGCGACAGACCGGAACGGGTGAGCGTCCTTCTTCTCCCTCTTGCCTACCTCGGCAAACCCGAGGGCTACCCGGTGCAAACGGGCCCCTGCCCGGAGCTGCGCGCAGCCCCTCGTGTTCGGCCGTCCACTGCCCGCAGGCCCCGCCCGGAGCGGGCCGGCTGCGGTGCTCACGGCGCGGGGAGGGGGGTGCACCCCTCCCACCACTGCCGTTGCGGACGGCGGTGTGAGGCCGGCGAAGCTGCCCGTGCCTAGCGCGGCGCGCCCTATGTGCGGCTCTGCGGGGCCGAGGAGGCGGGTCCTGCGGGGACGCGGGTGGCCACTCGGCGGCCGCCGGGCTCTGGGCGGGGGCCGGCCGGGCGCCGCCTCCTCCTCCTTGGCCGCCGCCGCCTCCTCGCAGTGCAGCGTGAGTAGGGAGCCCCGGCTGGTGGACGCCGAGCCTCTGGGCTCCACGGCCGCCTGCTGTCCGAGGTGCAGCAGCATCTCCGCGTGGCGCCCCGAGCCCGGCGAGCCGGCCGCGGACAAGCCGAGAACCGAGCCCCTCTGTCTCTACGTTACTCGCTGCTCCTCGCCGCCCCCCACCCCCCGACCCTCCTGCAGCCTCGCTTTCCTACCCCCCCACCCGGAAAATGGTTCCCGCGGCCAGGCGAGGTGAGTGGGCAGTAGCCGTCCGCCTGCCCGCGGCGGGGGCGGTCACCTGCGGGGGAGGCTGGAGGTCGCGGCGGCGTGGCGGGGGTCCTGACAGGTGGGCGCTGGGTGGATGGCAGTGGATCCGGGAGAAGTTGGTGGGGTGGGCGCCGGCCTCACAGGTTGTCTCCTGCCGAAAGACTAAAGGAGAAGGGTCCTTGCCGTGCGCCTTAGCGCTGGGTCCAACCGGGAGTCGCCGCCCGGGGCCCGAGGGACGCGGCTCGGGTGGCTTGTCCACACCCGCGGCTCTTTTGACTTTGCGGAACCGCCTCGGCCGCGCCACAGCCCATCCCGCCACTGGTGGCCCCCGCCCCGGCGCGTAGTGACCTTGAGGGCAGTGGTGCCCCGGGAGGGTCACCCCTTTAATCCCCGGCTTCGACCCCCCAGGACGCTCTGTGGGTGCGGAAGGGTGGCCCCGGGCCGGCTGGTTTGATGGATGTGTGTCAGGCTGCACGGTGACTCCCCAGGAGTTGGAGAGCCGCTTTGCCTTTCATCCCAGGTCTTCTGTCTGGGCCCCCAGGATGTTCGCGGTGGCTTCCGATTCGTGTTTACGGACTTAAATTTAACGGGGGAGAAAAAAAATCTGCGCGCCCCCCCCCCCGTGTCCCCGGAGAGGGTCAGTACGGAGGAGGACGACATTCCAGTCGCGGGATAGTGCTCCCTTTAGTACACCCTGCGGAGAATCCTGTGGCCCAGCTAGGTAGCGAACCCTGGATCTGTGCCTCGGTCACTAGCCAGCCTGGTCTCCGTGCGCATTTCATTCACCAGTTTTCTGCGGGACTCGCAGCGTTGGGAGTGCTTTCGCCATGCGGGGCTGGGGCGCCGAGAGGAGGGGAGGGCGGGGGTGCTCAGGGTGGGCCGAGGGCTGCAGACCTCAGAGGTCTCGACCCTCCTCCAGGCATACGCCGATTTTTACCTTTCTCTAGAGCGCTGCCGACAGCCACCTTTTGGCTGCTGTGCAAACTACTTTTCTGGGTTTTTTAATAATCTAATGGTTCCTTTAGTATCGATTGCTGCTCCTGATAAATTAGTATATGGATATTTTCATACATGTGTAGGTATATGCACATGTCTGACCTGTCTGCCTTTCAACATGGAAGCCTTTGTTGTGTTTAACCTCCCCCACCTGAGGACAATCTTGTTTTAAAATAAGGCTCTTGCTCAGCGTGGGTGTATTTTATAATAAGAAGTACTTGTAAGAGCCTGGTTTGTATGAAACTCATCGGGCATCCCCTTGGATGGTGGCCCATGTGAGTGAATGGACGGCCTTCACTTGCCCTGTCACCAGCCTCCCCAAGGGAGACTCCCTGTCCTTGTGTGCGGCAGGGGCGGATTGGGGGAATTAAGAGGGATTGGAGGAGAATCTGCTTTTTGTACTTGTGCTCATTCCCCCACCCCCATCCCCCTTTTTTTTCTTTTTCTGCCTGGTGAGTTCACATTTAAAGTAAATAGAAATATTTTTCTAATCGGGAGCCTTTGAAGGCTAGTATATGAAATGGGCTTTTTTAGCCATAATTTCAGGGAGACGTTTTAGTTTCTACCTTGTTTTGGATAAGACAGTTAAATTGCTGTAATTAAGGGTGGATTTCTGTCCTGATTTTGGCTTGGGTGTAACTGCAAAGATCTTTGAAAAGTAACTGTTATTTTCTACCATATACTCTGCAAAAGTGAGTCACATTCGGGTGAGTTGAGGACAGAGCGCCACCTTTAATTTGAAAATTTGTGATTTTTCTTTTATTCAAATGGTGAGAATTCTGAGTATGCATTCTTGTTTTTTAACACGGTTGTCATTACTGGTTTGCCCATTTAGACATCTAAGGGGGAACTATCTTCATTTTTCTGTATTCTGTAATTTCTCACTCCTTTGAGTAGATTTTCTGCAATTGTATGGGAAACGATAGTTTTTAACTTGGAGCTTGGGATCTTATGTAGCGATCTGAGATGAGGTGAGAAACTAGCTTGATTCATTTATAATAAACTAATAGGGTTATTGATAGTCTGGATCTACTTAGGAAATGAGGAGAGGAATAACTGCATTGTAAGTAGATGTTTAAAACAGCCATTTCACCCATTAAGAGTATTTATCAGCATCATAGTGATTTTACAAATTTTTTAACCTGGTGAGCTATTGACAGATTTTAAAATGAACACTCAAAATCAGTAAAATTATTAACCTTGATTAAATAAGGTGTAGGTATATATTTTTTTCATTGACTTCCATCTACTTCCCTTTTATGGTTTTACTGAAGGTTTACAATTACTTACTTTAAAATAATACAAATGAGCACTTTTAGCAAGAGTACGTATATTCAAAATTTAATGAAGCCCATATTGGAAAGGGTGGTGTCTATGGAGATTTTCATACTTGGAAAACAAATGCTGTAGTGACAGCTGAACTGGTGAGATTTCCCTGCCTTTGTGCTCCTCCTCTTTCCTCCTTCTCATGTCAAAAATTTAAGGCACAGTGTCTGTAGGCATAGGATACTTTTTGATTATTGTACATGTAACAGGAGAAAAAAATTTAGCTTACAAATAATGAATAAATTAACATAGATTTTACCAAATATAGACTTACTTTATAAACCACAAGATATTATTGTCATTCTATTCTGCATTAAAGTTTTCATTTGACATTTGTGATTTCTTCAGACTACTGTAAAGCGTTAGCAATTCATCTGTAGTGGATAAGTTTTTATTAAAGTAAAATTAAACAAAATCTTTTGGGGATGAAATGTGGTTTATGTCTCTAGTGCTGCCCTGCCTCTTTCAAGCTATGGAATATGACCCTAGATAACAGGACATTATTTAAGCTATTAGGTTGATGCATGATGAGTAAATTATACATTGCATGTACTTTGATAGAATCCTTTACTTTGGGGCTAAATTTACTAATTTCCTTTGACAGACATGTTAACTTCATTTAGGATAAAACAATATCTTTTGTGAAATGAGTTTTAAAAGGAATTGTCACTTAAAACTTTTGTAAATATTGAGCTAGAAAAGAGAATTTACCACTTTTTCCTTACATCTTACACAGTTAAAACTGATATTTCCACTTCTGTAATTAATAAGATCAGGAAGGAGAACCATAAGATTTAAATTTTGTATTTTGGGTTAAGAATATTTACTTCATCAGTTGGAAGGGAAAAGTATTGTCTGGTAGGTGTCTGATGTAGAAAGGTACTAACAGCTTACTTGGGAATTTTCAGACTGCAGTAACATTACAAGGAAAATGATGTATAATAGTTCTGGGAATAATTTTCAAAGAGATAACTTCTTTAAAGTTTTTTTTTTTAGTTTTTAGAAATGTTAAACACGCCATATTACACTTTTGTCTCATTAAAATTTTTTATTGTAGAAGTTTTCAAATGTGAAAGTAGAGAGAATAACAAACTTACTGATTTTTCACAAGTAGCACCTCATCACCATCTAATTTCATTTGTCTTCATACTCGAAGTAGATTTGTTATAAATGGGCACATAGGACAAGTAACTGAATTGAATTCTTATGTCATATTTGTAATTTATAGAATATATTCAGTATCAATAGTTAATTGAATCTGAAGTTCCAGTTTTTATATTCTTCTTTATTATGTTTATATGGCATACATACATTTTACCTTTTCTGCTGATAGTCTATTTCATAGCTGGTACCCATAGGTAGCATCTCTCAGATTTTGCTGTCTTAATAATAATGTTTTATAATAATGATTTATAATTTTTTTCAGAACTCATTTACATACCATCCCTTTTGATTTCTCACAAAAAATAATCCTGTGGGATGAGTAATATAGATGGTTGGTTTTTTTTTTTTCCTGGTAAGTAAAGTGATTTATCTAGACTCTTAAATCACATAGCTACAATAGCCAGAGTGTATCTAGTTTTGCTCATTGCTCTTCCCATTATATATGTTTATGTAAATTTATGAAAGATAATCTTCTGATCAGAGTCAATTTAATAGTGGAATATAAATAATTTGTTTGGGTTTAACTTTATAATTTAATCATTGCTTGTGTTTGGTGTAAACAGTTCATACCCTGATTTACTTAACAGCTGAATAAATGAACTTGAATATATTTGGAATACTATGGATTTTAAAAATAAAATCTGCTATGGCAAAATTTTCTTCTTTTATTTATTGGTTAATGTTTTATGTACTTGTTTTTCTGCCACATTTATTAACCACATTTATTTAAAATTTTTAAATATTTATTTGTTACAGAATGAAATTTAAAAGTTTAAAAAGTTCCAAATGTAGAGATTTTAGTTCCTGAAAGCTAAAACCTTGTTACAGATCTCACAAGGAAGGTAGTGATTTTCTAGCATTGGTGTGCATGAGAATCACCTGGGGGAGTTGTTGAACGTGCAGACTCCCTGGCACCGCACCTGCAGTCTGATTCAGCAGATTTGGGGTGGGGCTCAGTAGTGTGAATTTTGAGAAAATCTTATGTTGAATTTATAGGTAAGTTAAAATTAATATGTAGAATAAATGCCTTTACAAATCGGTAGGACATCATTGATTTATTTTGAATATAGCTGAATTTATACTTTCAAATAGTCTTGACAGTTGTAATAAAGTTTGATTTGTTGATTCAGGTGTTTTTGTGACAATTGTAAAAGTCATAAATTGAAAGTATTTCTGTTAATCTTTCAGAAGTTCTGTCTGTGGTTACTTACTAAGCACTGTAAACTTTTAGAAATTAAAAAAAAATTTATGTCTTAATGTCTGCTATCTGAAGCAAGGGGCTTATTTTCATAAAAGTAGTGCCTGTTGTGCCATTATAATACTAGATATGTAGATTATACTCTAGCTCTTATTTTTTGTCAGAGGGAAAGGCCTTCACACTAAAGGGGCATAAATTGGTGAATAATTATTTCTTTTAAATTTCGTTTAGCAAGTAACTACTTCAGAAACACCAGACTTGTGGGCATTTCAAAAATATTAATGATATCAGACTAACTGAGAATTTATTACTCTGTGCATTAAAACCAACATTACTGCTGTTTTATACTCAAATGTTAAGTAGTAGTTTGTGTAGTTCAGTCATATACTGTAAGGTCTATTTAATCTGACGTTAAACTGTTTTAACTATTATATAATGCATATGGTTTAATTGCCTTTAATAATTTTCCTATTTAAGGCCAGTCTTAAAATACATCTTAAAATTTGTTTCAAAGCAGTCCATCTCAATACAGCACTGAACCTGTTTATTTTAAAAACTAAAGGTTGTTGGTTACATCTTAAGGGCCACAGTTTACTAACTATTGTATATCTAAGTTAAGTTTTTGGCAGAGAGATCAAGATACACTATAGGCAAACTTTCCCTATATTCTTTTTTAGCTATTTTCTGTTAAATAGGAACTGTTGTAAATAGTATGCAGTGTTGTTTTTAGCTATCTCTTTTGTAAGAACATTATTTGGTATTTGTAAATACAGTAATATCCAACAATATGGTTTCTTAAAATCTGGGATACCTTCTTTTGTATTAATATTAAGGTCACCTGGGCATGTAGGGGAAAGAATAAGGATAGATTTGAATGGACAATGCTTACTTACAGTGAAATCTGAGATTACACTGCATTAACTGTAAACTGGTATGACTACTGTACAGACCTGATAAATTCAGGAGTAAAATCTGTTTTCTGAAAAGTAGATTTACCAAAAGGATTTTACTGTTTAACCCAAAATACGCTTTTCAAATAATTTTATTATTAGTCATGTGGGTCTATTCATTTTATTAACCCAGGGAGGTTTTCCCCTAGGAACATTTGAAAAAATAATCTTGTTCTCTCAAAATTCTCATTTCTGCTACTTTAAGCTACTTTTCATATTTGTGCCAGAATTTTTATTGTTTTTAAATAGCTTACCTGCTATAATTTCTTTTCTAAAACTTTAGTGGTTTCTCATTTTTTCTCTTTATGAAGATACAATTTGACTCTGAAGGCCTTGTGTAAAGTAGTTCGGTGTTTTAAGTCACTGGTTGTAAGAAGTATTAAGGATTTTGTAGGGGAAGGGGGGAAAATCTAAAATCTAGGATATGCTGGTTTTGCAGTTTTCCCATTTGGGTCTCTTTAATATGAGAATGTGGCTAGAATCTATCTAAATGTGTTCAGTATTTTGTCTGCCTATTTCACAGACTATTCTTAGTGAAGCATCTCACTTGTCAGCTTTAAAATATTACCTAACCAGGATTTTGCACACCTCCAGGGGGTGCTGTTCACGTAGAATTCAAAATGATCTGTGCTTGATGGAGTTAAGAGTTGGGCTGCGTACTGCAGCACTGTTGTCTGCTTATTGTGTGTCAGTCTACTGTCCTGCAGACTCCCTGTCCACTTTGCTGTGTCTACATGTATGTTTTTCTTTTTACCTGACAGGACTCAAGTCTTCCGGTCTATCTAAATATGCCCATCCTTCAAAACTCAGCATTGGTCCTCTCTTTCCAATCATCCTTCATTAATTTTCTTACCTGAATTCCTCTACATTTGCCTTCTAGGTCATACATTCTTTATCTATTGTATATCCCCTTTTCTTACTCGTTCATTTGGGGATAATCTAGAAGAGCTCAGATAAACATGGGTTCTTGAAGATATAGAATTTTATAGAACAGATACTCAATCGGTATTTTTTTGATTTAGAAGTTAGACATTGTGTAGCTTTTGTTACTAAGGTAAAGCAGAAAAGATTGAGGAAATTTGGGAGAATTTCTAAGACTCTTTTACCTTTAACATTTTAACCTTGCTCAGAAGGTTGCATAGGACAGTATGTTTTCTTCCTGGAGGTGGCTGCATTTCACACTAGTGTTTCTATGACAATAAAAGTTAGCTTCTATATAGGAAGTACTTTTCCCTGTATAAATTTCAGTGTGGTAAATCATTTGTCCATGTTAGATAATTATTCTGATTGTAGCAAGTAATTTTAATAACAGTTAAGTCGACTTAACTTTACTCTGGCTTGTGCCATCTTTTTAAAGAAAAAGACTAAGGACTTATGTTATTGGGTCTATAATCCATTAGTATACTGCATCATGTAAAGATGATATAATTCAAAACATATAGTTTAAAATTTTAAATACAAAATTGTAATTTGTGTTTGTTAGTACTGTCGGAGCTGTTATGAAATCTGTTTATTACGGGTTTTTCTGAGAGGGTTCTTTTCTGTGAACTGAGAGTCAACTGTGAGTTTATGACCTGGTGTACAATCTCTGTGGGCATCAAGACGAGTACAGGTATATGGCCTGTTAAAGTTTGCATGGTGTGTATTCTTTCACCTGCCTTCCTTGGGTCAAGAAAGACGGCCTCTCTATTTTATCACTTCTATTGAATGCTTATGTGATATACCCCATAGTAATTTGAAACATTAAGTAATTAATGATTTATATACTTAGTATGTAAATTGTCACATTAAAAATGCTTGAAAAAAATTAACTCTCAAAATTACTCATTTTCCAGTGATTAGCATAGATGAAATTGCTATTGAGTATTCATCCAACCCTTTTAAACTTTATAGATCTAATTGTTGATAAGGTTTTATAGGAGGAATTTCAGGACTTGGTCCTGCTTTATTTAACATTGCAGTTATATTCATAAAAAATGGTCAAAGGAAAGCACAAAAGTGATTTTGTTAATGGAAAAAAAGAAAATTCTGAAGTTAGAGATCAGTGGAACCAGAAAAGTGAACTTGGTTAGTGCAATAACTCTTCATCTTTTTTATTGGAATACACATGGCATATGCTGCTATGTACTTCCTACTGCCTTGCTTATACCTAGAGTTACATGAGATTTTCTGTCCTTTGCTATAATTCTTTCCTTTTCTTCTCTACTCATGCTCAGTCAACTGAATGATGGCTGTAACTACTATTTTTGTTTGTTTAAAAAGTGAATCATGAACTTTGTGTAGTTTGTATACGTCCACCAACTAAGACTATGATAGGAGAGCTGCAAGTAAAAGAAAGGGCACCATTGCACCCAGAGAGGGCTGAAAAAAGGAAGACCTGTCAGTGAAATGGGAATGAGATGAAGGCAAAACTGAGGAAAAGGAGCTTGTCAGGCATCAAACTGTCCAGTATCAGAAAACAAAGATGAATCTGTCCCTCTGTGTGCACACAGTGGATTTAGGGTAAAGTTTAAATTAAACTGCCTTTGAGTTTAAATACCATTGTTTTATATGTGTAGAACATTGGAACCTCTCTCTTGCTCAAGTATTTTGCTAGGTGTGCCCACCCACTTTTCTTTGGTTCTTTATGGTACTCCTAGGTGTAACTTGACCTAAACTTTCAGTTTTGTTTTTTACTTTATGGTATTTTATGGATTCTCCAGATTTAGGTTTGAGTTTTACTGCCAGTGCAAACTCTAATAGCCTTAAGTAAATAAATCACTTTGGTTTCTTTGTTACCACCCCAAAAAGTGCAAAGTAAAGAGTCTTTTAAAAAAAAAAATTATTACTGAATTTCTTTTATGTTTGACTTTCATTTAAAATTTATATAGCCATAGCAGACCACTCCCCTTTATCTTTTTCAACCTTCTGGGTTTTATCCTGTTAGATTTGCCTTCTATACCGTATCATCATTTGATTTTTCATATGCAATATAAGTTGTGCTTCTCTCATCTAGATAAATATATTTATTGAAAAAGCTACGTTACTTAAGCTTTCCAGTTGAAGAGGTAGTGTATAACTAGCATTTAGCTCTGCTTCCTGCCAAATGTATACTAAAATGAGAGTAAGGGAATTCTTTTTTAAAAATTACAAATCCACAAGAAGGAAAAGAAACACACACCAAAATTTTGCAAGGCAGTGGTTTAGTGGATTCGAAAGGCTGAATTCTCAGCTAGCTTAGAAAAAGCCTGGTAGCTACTCAGTTTATGTTACCAAATTGCCCAAAAATTCAGAGTTGGGAAAATGACTTCCCTCTGGTGAAGAGGTAAAACTGAAGAACTGATTGGTAATTTAAGAATTTGATACTTAAATACCTTTCCCCACTCTGGATAGCTCTGTGACTCCTCCTTTTCCCCATCCTTGCCCCAGACTAGAAGCTTTTTTTCCCAGAGGAGGCTGAACACTCTCTGTAGTGGGGGAACACTTGAAAACTAAGGCAGCACACTGAAACCTGAGTGAGAGCCCAGCCTTCTTCTCCTACTCAGCTATTAAGAGTGCTGGCCAAAATAGAAGTGTCTTCTGTGAGTACTCTGACCAGCTCAAGAGAAAAGATCTAAAGATTTTGACATTGTGTATATGTGTTCATCTGTTCAAAGTAAAGCCACACTTTCAGGTCCATAACTTCTATTTAGCTTATTTGTTCCTGTTCTTTTCTCTTGTAATTTAATTTTTTTTGTTTTATTAAGGTATAATTAATAATAAACTTCACGTATTTAAAGTGAAAATCCTGGGTTTTTAATGTACACATATTCCAATGAAATCACCACCATGATGGAGTTAATGAGCATAATCACCCCCATAAGAATTTCCATGTCCCTCTTCACATCCCCTCCCCCCCACCTCCCTCTTTCCTCAGGTAACACTCATCTGCTTTCTGTCACTATAGATTAATTTGCATTTTCTAGAAATGTATCCATTTGGAATCATGCAGTACTGCTGTTCTGTAGTCTGGCTTTCACTCAGCCTAATTATTTTGAGATTCATCCATGTTGCAACTGACAACTGTTTTTTCCTGGTTATTGCATGTATGGCTTTTTCTGTATAGCTGTACCACAATTTGTGGCATAATACCAGATATAAGTCAACTTAAATGAGGAAAGGTTTATTTTGGCCCATGATTTCAGAAGTTTCAGCCAGTGGTTGCTTGGCCCTGTAGTTTTAGCCTGTGGTGAGGCAGAACATCATGGCAGAGCATGTGGCAGAGGCATCACTCCCCTCATGGAGCATGGGAAGCAGAGAAAGAGGAGGGGCACCCACTGATCCAGTGATACCCTTCAAGGGGCACAGTTTGATGACCTAACTTCTTTGGACTAGGCCTTACATCCTAAAGGTAGAAAAATAGACCAGCTCTAAAACACTAGCTACCTTAACTAGATAAAGGGAATTAAATTGTTTAGTAAAATGAACACCTGTGTAGCTGCTTAATATCTGCCACATACCGTTCTCAGCAATGTAAAAATAATGACTCATTTAAGTGATTGAGTTCTGTGGAATTTGTGAGTGAGATACTCCTCAGAAAAAGATGAAAAGGGTTATTGTTTTCAAAGGCACTGGTGGCTCATGCCTGTAATCCTAGCTATGTGGGAGGCTGTGACCAGAAGGATCTCCCTTCTAGGCCAGCTCTGGCAAATAGTTTGAGAGACACCCATCTCCAAAATAACTGAAGCAAAATGAACTAGAGGTGTGACTCAAGCAGTAGAGCAACTGCTTTGCAAGTGCAAAGCCCTGAGTTAAAGTCCCAGTCTCACCAAAAAAAAAAATGTATATATATCTGAAAGCACAGTGACATATTAACTTTTTACCAATTAAATGTGTATCAACACTGTATAATGTTTGGAAAATGTAGAATGGTGTATGATTGTGTGCTTTTTATAAACTGCTATTTTCTCATGTATTTAAATTTTTCATTAGCATCATTTTAATTAGGTAATATTCTGTGGTTATTTCTGATGTTTTTCTTCTGTTAACTAATCCTCAGTGTGCACTTTTATTTGTAGATGTTTATTCCCATTTATGATAATTTCCTTTGTAATTACTGGATTTAAAGGCTTGTGGCGGTTTGTGACCTTTTCATTAAAATTTTCTTCCACTTTTCTGTTGAGGTTTTTGGGATTCTTTGTCTTTTCTTGTTTCATATTCATTGTGTCTCATCTACTTTTAGGTCTTTGCTTTTCTGTGTTTCTTTTTTTTTTTTTTTAATTCCAGACTTTATTTTATGCTTGGCTCAAAAGAGCAAACTAAGCTTCTAGAATAGCACCTTTATTATTCAAAATTTAAACATTTAATATTTTATGTTTTACTGTTTAAGTGACTAAATAGTACCCTATTTATACCTGTGAGGTTTTTGTTTGGTTAAATGTAATTCTTTCTGAAGCAAGAATTCCACCACTCATTTGTAAAGAGAAGTATAGACTGAACTAAGTAGAATAAAATACTAAGAAAAGTCCTTAGAAATGTAAATTACTGTCCATTTAAGATTTTACTGATAAACAGTTTTTCTAAAGCGCTTGGTAATAGAATGTATCTTAACCTGTCTTTTTTAATAGAGGAGAAAACTTCCAAAATTTAATATCTAAACTTTTAAGTACAGATCTATGTGTGTTGCTAATCCAGAAAAGTTTAGGTGCTATATTGCAGATGGAATGGATGTTAAAGCACATGTTAAGGTGTTCTCCTAGGCTATTCCTATGATACTGTTTTATTTTTACTTTTCTTTTTTGCATTACTGAGGTTTGAGCCTATGGCCTGTGTTTTCCCGGCAGGCACTCTACCACTTGAGCCATGCCCTTTGCGTGCCCTTTATTTTTAGCCAGATAGGGTCTGGCTTTGAACTGTTGCAATCTTCCAGGTTTCTGCCTCCGAAGTAACTGGGATTACAGGCATGAAGCACCATTCCTGGCTTTATGATTTGATTTTTTTTTTAATTCCTCATATTTTGAGTTGGAAAATGTAAGATTTTGATTAAATACATTCTTTTAAAAAATACTCACATGCTTGCTTTGCTGGACAGTAATGACCTTAACCTTCTGAGAAGAGACACTGTTAGGCACAACTTTAGGTCTGCAGAAACAGTGATCTTACTCAGTTTCCTTTTTTGTCAGGTGATTCATCAGGTGATACATGCTTCCAAGAACCAAAGTGTGTGCACATGTTCCATTCTTGGTCTTTGATCTCTTCCTATAATGGAAGAGGTGTATTGTTTCTAGCTGTTCTACAAATAAAGAGGCATTCTGGAGTCTGCTTTCAGACCTCACTGGTCACTATATCCTATTCTTAGAGTTATTGATAAAGGTTTTTCTGAATGGCACTGAGCTTTGCTTGTGTTTTCACATACTACCAGGTAGCGTTAGACTGTCAGCTCTGAGTTGCATAATTGTGGGCTTGTCCCAGATCTCTCCCTCCCTGCTATATAGCCCTAGATTCACATTGAATGGTTTCCCATGCCAAGTTCTATAGTCTTTGTCCTGAAAGGAGGGAGAATGCCTTCAGGGAGATTCTTTGGCCATGCTTCCTCCATGTACTTGATATCAGGTAGCACCAGAAGGCAGAGGCCTCCAGTTGCTGACAGAGTTTTGATTGGTTTGTGGGGGAAACTAGAGAAATTATAGTTTAACCTAAAGCTGCAAACATACAAAAAGAGTTTAGGGTCATCATTGAAAGTCACAGATTATAGTGGCATTTGGGGACTTCTAAATTAAGATGACAGCAGTAGAAGTGGGATGTGATAGCGAGAAAGATCAGGATAGATTATTTAACTGATGGAATGTAACTTTTTTACATTTAGTTAGATATCTACATAGATGAGCATTCAGAACAGGTAGATTTTTTTCCCCTTTTAAATAATGTTTCTGAGTTTGTTATAAAAATTATAAATGGATGAAATTACCAACTTTACTGTAACGTGACATTTATCTAATGTTGAAGTCAATGAAAACTAGCCTTCTTGTCTTGGGGATGTCATTTAGTTGATTAATTATTATTTGGAATGATAAGGAATACAAGAAGCAGAAATAGAAGAATGAGGAGGGGTGTAAGATAATTTCTCTACTAGCCTGAGGCTATTGTTTATCCAACTTCCTAAACCATGTAAAGCAAAGTAGAAAACCAGGAAATTGGCAGGAAAGCAATCTAAGAAGCCGGAGTCCCTGCATCAAAACTCTGAACGTCTCACTCCACTTTAGGTATTTACTTGGTGTGTTTACTCTTATTTTACAAACATTTCTATAACAGGTTTTTAATTTTTTATTACCATATAATGTACAGGGGGATACATTATGACATTTACATAAGTGCTTATAAGCTTATACCTTAGATTCATCTTCCATTGTTCTCTCATATCCCTTATCCATTCTTAGAACAGTTCTGACAAGTTTCATCATTCTATTTTCATATATGAATACAAAATACATCCACCATATTCATCCTCATTCACCCTTATGCCCTCCCACTGGTACCCACCCCCGTAAAAGACCTGTTTTACCTTCCTGTCCTTTGTTTTTTTTTTTTAAAGTGTGTACACTTTGCAAATGAGAGCAAATTTGAGAAAAAGTTGTTTAGAGGCAAGTACAAGTACCAGGAGAAAGAATTGAAAATTGACATTGTGATGGTATAAAAGGAAGTTTTTAAAATCAAAGATTTCATAAAGCTGAATAGTTGTAGACTATTTGATTTAAAAACAATTGTTCTGTGTTTCTCATTGTATCTGGAATAGTCACTTTTTAGGATTCATGAAGCCCTCCTGACCTTTCTGGAAAATTAGGAGCTTCTCACTTATTACTTAGTGAATTAATTGTGGGTCCAGGTAGACTCTGAGCCCCTATACTGTCCCATCCCCACTGTCACAACGATCACTTCCAGTAATACAGGAGTTCTTAATTGCATATTACAGACATGCACAGCCTGTTCAGTGTCTGTGCCTTCATCATATTCCACTTGCTTAAATTCCTCACATTACACGATACTGCTCTTGATTCAAGACCCATTTCTTTCCTAGTCATTTCCATGTCTTGTGAAACATTCATCTCCCTTCCTTCCTCCCTTCCCTCTCTTTTTTTTCTGCAGTAAGCAATCATTTCATATTGTCATTATTTCTTTGATTGTAAAATATCGGGTAGAAAGTAAAGGATTGGTTCAGTACTAGTTGTGGGGGAGATGAGACACTATGTATGCAGAAGTACTTGTAGTAACAACAAAAGCATATTCTATTCTTTTTTTTCCCGTGGTTATATGTAGTAGACTTTTATTTTTTTTAATCAAGTTAAAGTCAACTACATCATTTTGGCCTTGTATTAAGAATAACATCATAGTAACAGGTTGCCTTTTATAACCTGTGTTCTGTGATGTAAGCTCCTTAACAATCTTTACAATGGACCTCTAACTTTGAAACTTAGCCAAGTGTCTAGATTTTGTGTGAATTTCCTATTGACTTATTTCAGGGATTTTTTTTTTTTTTTTGTCTTTGTGGGTTTTTTTATTTTTCTCACTAATGTTATGATGATCCAGCCTTTTTTTGTCTTTGTGGGTTTTTTATTTTTATTTTTCTCATTAATGTAATGATCCAGCCTTTTTTTGTCTTTGTGGGTTTTTTATTTTTATTTTTCTCATTAATGTAATGATGATCCAGACTGCTAATGTATAAAAAGGAAAACACTATCTTCTTTGAAAATTGTATGATTTTTTTTTTTCCCCTGAGATGGCAAATTCTTTTCCTTTTAATGGCTTTGCCTGACTTGTGACAGTCTATGTGTAAACTTGCTTTTGGTTTCAGTGTTACTTGTTAATTATAGAATTCTAAAAGATATTTTAAACAAAAATTAGGGATTCAAATTCCCTTAGACTAAGCATGGAAAAGGGGTGGATTTTCCTATTGGGGACTAAGAATGTTGGGAAGTGAAAAGAATAGTTATTAGAAATATAGTATTTCTAAAATATTATCTATCTTAAACTTATCTATTTGCAACTCTGTCTCCCTAGATAGAGTGAGTTCCTTAAGTGTTGGTCTCTGATATAGTTGTCCCCAGGACCTAGCAGAGTTCCTGGCATATGAGAGGTCTGAAACTGAGTAGTAATCTTAGGTTATGTTTGTCTTTTAACAATTATCATGAGTAATTTGTGATATGTTGTCAGAAGATTTTTAAGTAAATTATTTAAGATAAAATTTCTGTCTTTATAAGTAAGTTTTCCAATACAACATATACCTCATATATAAGTTCTGCTGAATAATTAATGCTGTTGACATGAAGAAGAGTTTGAATATATACTGAAAACAGTCACAGACTTTTAGATCTATGTTTTAGTTTAGGAAAATGGATTTGGAGTGCTGGCTTTTTTTTTTTTCAGGTTATAAGAATAAAGAGTGATTTTCTTCTATAGCAGTTGGTATCCCTTAATCTGTATGGTAGCCCCTCCCTATATGGTAATGGCTCCTTTCTTTGTAGACAGAAATAAGTCCTGTTTACCTGCCTAAGTGCCAGTGACAGAAAAAACATGGATCAGTTGTTTATCCCTAGTCTACTTCTCTTTCTGCTGTGTGTAGTTCTGCCTATGATATGTTTGCAGAAGTTTAAAGTAATCTCAAGAACCAGGTTTTTTTCTTTTTTCTTTCTCGGAATTAGAATTTTCTTGGATGATTCTTGAAATCCTTGCCTGTTCACCCACATATTGATACAAAATGTACAAGATGCTAGGGATTTGGTTTATTCTTGCTGACTTAAATACTGACTGTAAAGGACAGATTTAAATTTAGTTCTGCTTAGATTGTGGGAAGATTGTGCCACTCATTTAAAGTAATAAACAAAAATGAATACTTGGTGGTGTCCTTATCTTAAAAGGAGAATTTATACTCAGATTTTAGGAGAAAATAGTAATTGTTGACAAACTGGTATTTCTGATAATGTCAGGGGAAAAACATGAAGGTCTGGAGTAGGAAAAGAGTAACATTCAAGACCTGAAAAAGCACTCAGTATAAATTAAAAA
This sequence comes from Castor canadensis, assembly GCF_047511655.1. Classification (NCBI taxonomy): domain Eukaryota; kingdom Metazoa; phylum Chordata; class Mammalia; order Rodentia; family Castoridae; genus Castor; species Castor canadensis. The sequence goes on along the minus strand of NC_133393.1, from coordinate 127,950,204 downwards.
AAAAAAACACTCAGTGCCAAAAGTTAATAATGGCAAATAATAGATATGTTAATTATTAATAAAAGACCCTAAAATAAACAACACCTCTCTCCCAAGATTCTGTTGATTTCATCTCACAAGAATGAACATCTCATTTGGGGTGAGGAGGTTGACATTCTGAGTTGCTTTAGGAGATTCTGTATTATAAAATAATGCCTTTCATAGAGACTTGCCTCTGATAGTTTCTGTGATACAATTTCTTTCCCAACATCCCGATAGCATACAGGGTGTGAGCTATCCATCTTATTAATTAGACTTATTTATTTGTAAAATTACTTCAGATAACTTCAGATGCTTCAGTTACTTCAAATGTATCTTCAAAAACAAATGGAGATTTGCTATCACTGAAGATACTTTCTTTTTAAATATCTCACTTTCCAGAGGAAATTTCAACATAGGAACACAGGTGTTTTAAGCAATGGCAGCCTTATTAGGATAATTTAAGGTAATTGATTCTTGGTAGGAAAATAAACATTTATTGGCCTGTGTATGTTCTGATATATATTTTGAATATCAGTTATTATAGTCATTCAAAATAACAAGCAGCATCTAAGATTCTAGAATATATCAGATGCCTAGAAAATTCTTAACTGGAAAGAATCCTGGCACCTACAAAGTTCATAATTGGGGTTTCTATACATTTAATGCTTAAACTAAAGAGATTAATAGGAATTTATTAAAAAAGTGATCTCCAGGTTTATCATACTATCAGTCTGAATTCCATGCAGGTATCATATCTTCTATTCTTCTATATGTACAGTGTGTTCTACAGACATTTATTTAATATTCAGAAAATAATTGATGAAATTCTGTATTCATAGCACTTGCGTTCACTGCATGTATGGGGAAAGATAAGAACTGAAGGTAAGAGTACAAAAGAAGGAAGAAGTATCTCCCAAATTGGCTTAGGGTGTGTTAGGTAAAATAAACATAAGTACCAATATAGCAAGTTGAAGAACAGGTAAAGATTAAGAAACCATATTGAGAGTGGGCTGCATATGGGTTAAAGGCAGCCCCAGAACTACAAATTGGGAATTCCTTGTTTTTAAGATTCCTGTCAGAGGCATAATGGTTACTAGTCCTGGTTAAGTCTCCAGTTCTTCTAGACTTCTCCAGTTGGAAGAGGCTGTTTTACTATTCATTTCCAATGTTTTGTAAATGTAGTAGGTTGGAGACCAGAGTAAGATACAGCTCAACTACTGGAAGACCCGATTTCTTTCTGAATCACAGACAGATTTTACAGTTAGTGCTTAATCTGTACTTTAAAATTATGTTTCTTTGGAAACTGGTAATTTATAATAATAGAAAAAGAATAATTTTTTTTAGTGTAAATGTTCCAGATATTTCATGGGACTTACATGGAACTAAAATTGTTTGCTGATTATCTGAAAATCAAAGTGAGCAGGATTGTCCTGTATTTTATTTGGTATACCTTTTAGGCTCTGAAAAAGACAGGCAGTAATGGAGTGAATCTTTTGTCTGTGCTGGAAAGGAGGAACCTGAAATGTCGACCATATGTAAGTTTTTAAAAGTATACCAGTATTGAAAACAAAGTTTAAGGAACATCTATTCATTGCCAATCAGAATGAATAGAAGTTTTTTAAATTCAAGAACTGTGTTGGTACAGTGAACCAAGGTTCTGAACTATTAAAGTAAACTTGATAATGAATCTAAATTGTGACTTTTTTAGAGGAATCATGCATTTTCTGGTAGAGTAGAAAAATGCCAAGTCCTCATATGCCCATGGAATGGGAACACTAGTGTTTTTGTACTTGAGCTGGGAGATGTAATGAGGTTACAGCATTTTGAGGGTAGACAAAGAATTTTAGAGCTAGAAAGAGCTTAGAAAACTGGTCCAACTGTCCGTTTATAGATGAGAAAACTGAGACTAAGGGACCCTGAAACTTGGCCAAGATCATACAGTGAGGACGAAAGCCCAGTTCTAAGTCCCATCTTTCTGCCCATTCCACTGTTCATTGTTTAGCCTTTATAGAAATAGTATTCATTTAGCAAATTATTTGAGTGGTTGCTCAAAAAAAATAGTTATCCCAACTGTAGTTTCAGGTAATATGTTGGGTGCTGGGGATAATACTGATTAAAGCAGGTAGTCTCTGTCCTATGTATATGGAATTTATTATCTTTCAAGAAGTGTATAGTTGGTGCTAAATGATGAACACTTATGATATAATAGTTTCATAGAAGTGTATAGTCCAGAGTGAGAACTCTGACTTTTGACCTATGGCACTTACTTCATTAAAAAATATTTGGAATGTATTTTCATTTTGTTTTTTGTGGTACTAGGTTTGGACCTCAGGGCCTTGTGCTTGCTAGGCAGGTGCTGTTCCTCTTTAGCCACACCTGCAGCCCTTGGAATGTGTTTTTAAAACATCTTATTTATAGCCAGTTATGATGGTACATTGCTGTAATCCCAGCTACCAGGCAGGAGGATCACAAGTTGAGGCTGGCCAAATTACAGTTACCCAGATCCTATCCCCCAAAACAAAGTACAAACAAAAGGATTGAGGTCACAGCTCAAGTGGTAAAGAGTGCTTCCTTGCCTCTGGAAGGAAGGCCCTGGGTTCAATCCATAATCCACAAAAACAAAAAAATTTGACCTCCTTCAATTGGAGCAAAAATTTTCTAATTAAATATTTTACTTAGATTCTAACTAAAATTACAACATTTTTTTTAAATAGCATTTTGTGTGATCATCTTCATAGGAACTGGTATTGCCAGTATTATGTAAATATGAAAGGATGAAGTGATTAGATTGGTTATTTTTTTGGCCTTACTGCTTAATAAATTTAAAAAGCCTAATCATTTGTGTTAAGTCATTTGTAGAAAATATGAGTAATTGCCCAAGTATATTGAATTAATTTGGTAGAAACAGGATCATACTTTTCTCTGAATTAATAATTGGTTGTTTTCTCTTAGTGTATACATATCCACTGTAGAAGCACTTACTGTCACTTTAATATAAATTCATGTTCATCTGTAATGTGCATATCACACAATATGAAACCCTTCCCAAATCACATAGTTTCATGTTGAGATTGCATATAAAATGTGCCTTGTACTGATGGAGGCATAGTGAAACATATGGAAGCCTTTGCTTAGGGAGTGTTTAGGCTAGATAGATTGTTTATGAGTTTGGTTGGCTAGCATTCTTTTTTAAATTATTACATTAGTATTTCTAGTACTGGGGTTTGAACTCAGGGCCTCACACTTGCTAGGCAAGCACTCTACCACTTGAGGCATGTCCCCAGAGTAATGAGTCAAATTTGGATGGATTTGTAGATATTGGAAGCAGCATTATTTTGTACTTGAAAGCATGTTCCTAACGGCTGTAGCTGAATATATATCAGATTTATTTACTCAAGGGAATTGGGTATAAGATAATTCTTCTTTTACCATGTAAAAGGGTGAAAGATTGACTCACAAAGTTTTCTAACAATGACCAGTGTTTTTAGTCCATACCTAAGGAGAGAAAGTAATGAAATTAGATACTGCTTTTAAGGTAAAAGGGAATGTATTGGTCTTTTGGGTCTACCATAACAAAATACCATGGACTGGTGGTTAAAATAGTAGAAGTTAATTTTCTCCTACATTTCTGGAGGCTGAAAGGGCCAAGATCAAGGTGTCAACCCAGCTGATTTTCTCCTGAGGCATGTTGCTTTGGCTTACAGATGGCTGTCTTTCTGTCTCCTCACACAGCCTTTACATTGTATGAGAACACCTCTTGTACCTCTTCTTATAATTAAGGGCATCAGTTTTACTGGATTAGGGTTCTACCCATATTATCTCACTTAATACTTCCGTTACTGCCTTAAAAGTCTAATCTCAAATAGGATCACATTGGAATTGAAGGCGTCAGCATAGGAATTTCAGGTGTATAGAATTCAGTCTATAGCAGAGAAACAAAGAATGTACACAATTTTAGCATGCATCAGAGTCACTTGAAGGCTTGGCGAGTCCTCTTCCTATCACCCCTCCTCTCCCCCCACAATACACAAAATTTTCTGATTTAGTAGGTCTACAGTGAGCCTGATAATTTGCATCTCTAACAATCTCCAAGGTGATGCTGATACTGCTAGTCTGGGGACCATACTTTGAGAATTGATAGTGTCTTATTTCCTGTGTGGGTTAAGGGAGGTTGCAGAACAATGTCCCTGAAATAAGGGAAACACTCCTGAGGATGGGAATGATGACACAGACTGAAGTGGGAAATAGAAGACATAGTGAGAGTGTTGAAGAAACAGCAGTAATTTAGTTTCCTCTCAACTCAGTGAGTTAAAGAAATACTTTGATTGAAAATTCAATGCAAGTACTCTGTTGTTTGTTATGGGTGTAAAAGTTGTAGACTTTATTAATGAACTTAATTCCCTAAATATTTATCATCTTCAAATCTTTGATCCAGTGTCCCTTTCTTGGTAAGGCATTCCATGACTGTCCTATTAAGTTACATCTATGAATTTGGAATAAAAGAAGGCAAAGTTAGAGACAGTCATTAAAATTGTAAGGATTTTAAGTTTACGTGAGCTTTATGGGTTTAAAATATAAACAGTGAGTAAAATTGGATTGTGTTACAAAAGCTCTTTTTTTTTTTTAATTGACTGCTTGAAACAGATTTTCCCATAGAAATACAGCTATAAGAAAATTTGCCAGCAAAATTCGGAAGGACAACCAAATAGCTGGTGCTTGCCTGAGATGTGGGAATCATGATTATAGTAATATGGGTTAATTGGCAAAAGGGAGAGAGCTTTACATTAGATGCACTAATATAACCAACTTTAAAAAAATCTTTTATTAGCATATATTAGTAGTACCATGTACATGATATCTCCATATGAGTATACAATGTGTCCTGATCAAATTTATCCCCTCTATCCCTCCCATTTGTTCCCTAGTCTCCCTTCTTAAAATAATTTCAATAGGTTTCATTGTTCTAATTTTCTCTGGTAGTAATGGATTTTGAACTCAGAGCCTAGCACTTGCTAATCGGGTTCTTTACAACTTGAGCTGCACCGCCGGTCCATTTTGCATTAGTTGTTTTTCACATAGTGTCTGATTGTTATGCCCAGGCCTGCCTGGACCTTGCTTCTGCTTTTTATGCTTCCTGAGTAGCTGGCATGACAGGTGTGCACCGTCATGCCCAGCTCTTTACTGGCTGAAGTGGGTTTGCTAACTGCTTGCCCAGGCTGGCCCTGAACTTCTGCAGACCTCTGTCAAGATTACAGGTGTGAGCCATGGGCCTGGCCATTTTCACTCATGTGATAAAGTACTTCAGCCACATGCACAGCCCCTTTTACCTCCCTCCTGCTGGTGCCCATCCCGAAACAGAACCTGTTTTACATTCCTTGTTAAGGACTAGATTCCACACATGAGAAGAGGAATGTGATATTTGTCTTTCTCAGTCTGGCTTAAAAATTGCTCTTGATTTGACTGATTTTAGCTGAGTGTTGAAATAGTCCTAATGTATTTTATAGTCATAAATGAAAAACTTCATAGAGATCCTTATTTTAAGAAGTATATTGACATATACATGTTGCTTGTACTTGTGTGTATAGTTATATATAAACATATGAAACCATAGATCCAGTCATTCTTCCAATTCTACTATCCACTGGTTTCCCTGATCTTTCTTTCCTCCATCCTATTCTTTACCTGTACTTACATAGCAAGAACAGCATTTACAGTTTTGATTCTTTGTGCAGTACTAAAGTACACATGGTACGATTTTGAGAACTTGTACAACCATACCACTATGAAAAAAAACTTAAGAAAAGTTTAAGATTTATTTTTACTCCCTCAAATTGAAGTTTTGTTAGCCAAAATTATTTGCATAAGACCCCTCTCCTCCCCAGAGTGGTCATTTTATCCATTTGAAATACAATTGGGCTTGTCTACTTATGTTGCATTCTGTTTACTTGCTTTTTTTGTTTTCCCTGTCCCAAAATCTGTTTTGTTTAGTTCCATATTTTTAATATATGGAATATTAATGTTGCTTCCAAATGTCAGAACTGCACACCAAAAAATATGTATACACAGAATTCAGTCCTTTCCTTTTTTATCCTCCTACTTTATTCTTTTTACTAGTAACCAGTTTGTTTTTTCTGCTCTATTCTTTCTGTGTTTCTTCTCCCTAGAGTAAACATTGTCTTAATTCTTTTTCACATTCTGCATGCATCCAGTTTCCTGTATTTGAACATTTAGGTAGTTCCCAACAGTTTTTTTGTTGTTGTTGTTTTTGTTTTTTGCGGGGGGAGAAGGGGAATGTCAGTGTAAATTAGCACAGTTAACAAAAAAGAAGTTAAAATTGACATAATGATACATATATATATATATATATATATATATATATATATAAATGAATTTACATTTCTGGCAGGATATATTTGATACAAAACCTAAGGGAAAAATATTTTATTAGTTCTAAGCATTTCAAAGTTGTGGCAATGCTGCAGTGAATAACTTCATGCATATATTTTCGTATTGCTAAGGTATATCTGCAAAGTAAATTCCTGGGATGAAGAGTAAATTAATGAATTGTCTTATTAGCTATTGTCAAATTCTTTGCATACCAATATACTGTCTTCTGGTTATCCATTGTTACATTACAACTTGCCCCAAACTTAATTGTATAAAACAATTGTTTTATTATACTTCTGAGTTCTTGGTCAGAAATTTGGAAAGGAGACATTGGGGTGACTTGTCTCTGTCGCATAGTGTCTGGAAGTTTCTTTGGGAAATCTCAAGTGACCAGATTAGTTAGGGGCTATAATTATGTGTCAATGGCTTCTCTAATATCTGGTGAACAGGCTAGGATGACTGATGTTAGGCTCAGTTCAGACTGTAATCAGAACATGCATGCATGATCTCTTAGGGCAACTTGGACTTCACAGAGTGCAGCCTGGGTTCTGAGAAGGGCTGTCAGGAGAGGGAGCATTTCAAAACAGCTACACAGAAGCTGCAAGACCTTTTATGACCTCGCTTCAAGTCTCATGGTAATGCCTCTGGGGTACTTCTCTTGGTGAAGCAGTCACGAGTCTGCCCAAATTCTAGGGAGGTGAGGATATAGACGCCCCTCTTCATGTGAGTAAGTCAAAAAATTTGGAACTAAGGTTTAAGACTGCATATGACATTTTAGATACTTCACTGGTGAATTGACATATCCCCAAAGCTTTGACAAACAGTACATTTTCCAGCTTTTGAATTTTCATTAATATGATTGGTGAGAGATGACATTTCAGCATAGTTTTATTTTCTCTTATAAGTGATAATGAACATCTTTTCCTACCTTTTATTTTTTGCAGTACTGGGTCTTGAACTCAGGGCCTTCACCTTTTTGTGGTGAGTATTTTCGAGATAGGGTCTTGCAAACTATTTGCTCAGGCTGGGTTTGAACCGCAGTTCTCCTGATCTCTGCCTCCTGAGTAGATAGGATTACAGGCATGAGCCACCGGCACCCAGCTTTTCCTACCTTTTTAAGGGTTATTTTTATATTTTGGTGATTTTTAATCATTTTTCTTTAGGATGCATGATCTTTTTTCCCTCAATTTTAAAGTTTTTTTTTTTTTTAAATGTTAGGAATATTAGCCATTTTTCTGTGATGGCAGTAATACAATCTCTAGATTTGTTTCTTGTCTCTTGACTTTGCTTATGTCATGTTATAAGGAATGGATAGATCTGATTTAAGTTTGTGTAAATGATTATTCAGTAGTCCCACAGTTAATGGAAAAGTTCCCTTCTCTCACAAGTGATTGTCGTATATTCATTTCCGTATAGAGTTGTGTCTGTTTTTGGACTTTTGTTTTAATCCTTTGATCTTTTTGCATGTCTGTGCTGCATTATTTTATTCATTGGGGCTTCACCATACGTTTTAGTATCTGATAGAGCTAAAGGTCCCACATAGTTCTTCATTTGCTGTGGTTTTCTGGTATTCTTATGTGTTTCTTTTTCTATATACACTTTAGCATTACCTTGTCTAGTTTCCTAGGTTTCAGGAGAGTTGCATTAAACTGATATTCAGTGATGTTGAAAAATTGTATCTCTGTTTATTCACATCTGTGCTGTTGTCTTTCAGGGGTGTGTTTATATTTTTTAAATATACATTGCGAACATTGTAAAGTTTATTTCTAAGTAATTAAAAAAATTGGTTACTATTGTAATGGATTTTTTCTATTATATCACCTAATTGGTTATTAGTTACATATATAAAGACTATTGATATATGCCTGTTAACTTTAATCATTATGCCTTACTCAGTTTTATTCTTGAGTTAGTTTTCATTGATTAGAGGTCTCTAGTTTTCCATGTCATTTATAGAGATCATTTTTCTTTCCCAATTCTCAGATCTCTGTTGTTTTCTCAAATTCTTTGGTCGATAACCTCCATAAAGATGTTAGTTTAGTGGGGATATCTTTTGCTTGCTGTTGATTCTGCTGAATCCTCAATATTTCGCTACACTGAGTTTAGGATTGAGGTATATATAATTTATAATGTTACATATCCATTCATTCCTATTTCATGATAGATTTTCTAATATTCAACTATCCTTGTATTCGTGGCATAAATTCCACTTAATCATGGTGTATTTTTTGTTTTTGTTTTGAGGCAGCCCAGGCTGGCCTCAAACTCACTATTCTCCTGCCTCAGCCTCTTAAGTACAGGGGTCACAAGCTTTGCCACCACACTGGCTCTGTTTTTTCTTTAATGTAGTATTGCAGATATACTAACTATTCACATCAGTTCTTTTTTGTCTGTCTGTTTTTGCAGTGCTGGGGATTGAACCCAAGGCCTTGTGCGTGTCTTGAAAGCCCTTTACCACTGAGCTATAGTGCCAGCCCTAGCATCAGTTCTTGTGATACTGATCTGTAATTTTTATTCTGTTTTTATTGAGTTTAGATATCAGTGTTATACTTGCTTTATAAGAAACATGAAAGTTTCCCTTCATTTTGTGTTTTCTGAAGCAATTTATATAGTACTAAGACTTTAATTTCTAAAGATATGGTAGAATTCTTCCATGGTGCCCTTTTATGGATGTTTTTCTTTGTAACATTTTCTGTTTTTTTTACCTCTGCTGCAGTCAGTCTTGGTAAACTGTGATTTAAGAAATTACCCATTGCATCTCACTTTTAAGATTTATTTAAATCTTTTTTAAAAATTTTCTCTGTATAAATAATTATTTCCTCTTCTGTTATTTTATTTAGTATATTTGTGCATTTTTCTGCTTTGTCAATATGTGTAGCATGTACATTTTCTTCTTTTAACCGGATTGCCACCTTTGTCTTAATCGTACATCTAGATACATTAAATTCTCACCATTAGTCCTTTTGCTGCAGCTCACCCAGTTAACTCTTGGATGAAGTTCATTATCTGTAAACTCCTCAGGAGGGTGGCATGTGTACTCAGTATTCCCAAGTCCTTGTACGTTGAAAACTTCCAGGGCCATGGGTGTAGCTTGGTGGTAGAGCAGTGTACTTAATTAGCACATGTCAGGCCTTTGGTTCAGTCTCCAGCACCATAAACAAAAAGGAAGCCTTTTTTTTTTTTTTTCCTGTTGACTTAATACTTGAAGGAACACTTGGCTCCCATTTCTTGGAAATGATACACCACTGTTGTTTTTCTTTGTTGCTTTTAAAGTCTTTATTTTATTGCTTTTAAGTCTTTTGATTTCTTTTTGGTAGTTTAATGAGTTACATGCCTTGAAGTACATTATTCTAGGTAAGATTTTCTAGGTATACAGTGGACCTTTTTAGTATGCTGATTTAGATTTCCTTTTCTTGAAAGATTTTTTTGAATTACAGTTTTAAATATTCTGTTCCATTGTTTTCTTTCCTTTTCTTTTTGATGGGACTGGAGTTTAAACTCAGGGCTTCACATTTGCAAAGCAGGTACTCTACCACTTGAGTCATTTTGCCCTGATTATTTTGGAGAAGGGGTCTTGAGAACTGTTTGGGCTAGCCTCAAACTTTGATCCTTCCCATTTTAGCTTCTCAATTAGCTAGGATTACAGATGTGAGCCACTGGTGTCCAACTTCCATTGTTTTCTTTAAGGGCTCCACTTATAGGTATGTTGGATTTCTTACATGTCTTCTGTTTTTGGGGAGGACCTTTTTTTGTTGTGATCTCATTTTCATTCTTGTTTTCCTTCTTTCCCATCAATGTCTGATGTTGGATTTTTGTTCAGATTTGTTCTCCCTTGAGCCTTTTGTAATTTGTTCTTAATTTGTTTTTCCTTTTTGTCTTTTAGTTCCTTTCCTGAGATTGATAGACTCTCATTGTGTTTCTTCCTGTGTTTTTGTTCATTTCTGTTATTTGTGTTTGAATTTGGGGTTCTGGGTGATTTTTTATTTTAAAATCTCTAAGTACTTGATTGAGGGTATTTTATTTAACTGAAGCCTGACAGTTTTCTTCTGCTTCATGGTGTTTGTGTGTGTGTGTGTGTGTGTGTGTGTGTATGTGTATAGTCATTGTTGCTTTGTGGGGAATGTGCATCCACAGAAAAGTGATTTTCACTTTCTATTTTCTTCCTCCAGTACTTTGATATGACTTTGATTTGATTTTTTTTTTTTTCTTCAAACCCATAGTCCTCTCCCTAAGCAGATCATGGACTTGTCAAAATAGTGAATTTTTTTTTTAACTGTTAATGGTGATAGCGAAGAGAAGTAGGCAGGAATTTATGTGTGTTTTTTTTTCTCTTTGGTTTCTATAGCATCCTTAATTTTCCTGTTCTGTCATATTTCCAAGAGTAACTCCTGCTGCAATTTATCTGCCTGTCCCCAGAGAGGTTTGTGTAAGCATGCCATCTCTTTTGCTGCTGCCTCTCAGCCTCCTGTGTAGCTTGATGTTGTAGACTCCACATTTGAGTTTTCAGCATTTTGGCCCTTGGTGTTGGACTTCTTCTGTGAGTAATTCTGTCTGCTTCATGTGTGTCCTTTGATTGCTTCTGTTTTTCGTAGGGTCTCTTAAGCTTCCCCTCTCTTATGATACATGCCCACAGGCTTGCAGAGACAATAGGAGCTTTGTTAAGAGTTCAGTGTTTATTACTTTGCTTACAGGTAATGAAGCATGTAGTCTTTTATCTCCTGATGATACTGGAGGTCATGTGTGGCTTTATTTGTACTCCCTTGTGCTCTTAACACTGTTTTTGGGGGGTGAGGGATTGAGATTCAGGCTGCTGCCATTATCCTTCTGGCTCAGAAGTTCCAGAAGAACATTTTAAAATGAAGATTCTGAAATCTTAATCCACTGATTCTGTTAAGAGTGAGATTTAGGACTGTATTTTTTAAAAAGGTCTTTCAATGACTTGAATACAGAGCTAGTTTTGGCAACTACTTACCCTCAGCTGGGGATAAGCAGACTCTTTTGTAAAGGGTCAGGTATCAAATGTTATAAATTATTGGGACCAGGTACAGTATTTGTTGAATGTTTGTGGCTTTTTTTCCTCTCTCTCCTCAAAATTTTTTTGTATGGTACTGGGGTTTGAACTTAGTGCCTTGTGCTGGTGCTTTACAACTTGAGCTACACCCCTATCCTTTTTTGCTTTTAGTTATTATTCAGATAGGGATTTGTGTTTTTGCCCAACCAGCTTCCTGCTGCGATCCTCCCAATCTTCCCCTTCCAAGTAGCTGGGATTGCAGAGGTTGATTACTACACCTGACTTTTTTTAAAATTTTAATCCTTTAAAATGTGTTTTAAAAACAAAAAACAACCTTGACCTTGCAAAAACAGACTGATTTTGGCTAACTCCTGCCTTAGACCACCTCAAAAGTTTTTTATTCCTGTTGTCTTAGTTTGGCTTGGTAGTTAAAATAGTTAGGCAGAGTGGCTCACATGAATAATCCTAGTTACTCTGGAGGCAGAGATCGGGAGGATCATCATTTGAGGATATCCCAGGCAAAAAGTTAGCTAGAGCCTATGTCAACCATTGGCTGGCATGGTGGCACGTGCTTTGTCATTCCAGCTAAGCAGAAGTAAAATAGAAGGATCATCTTGGGTACCAGATACTAAGCTTTATGGGTATAAAGCAAGACCCTATCTCAAAAAAAAAGCAAAAAGGGCTGTAGACATGGCTCAAGTGTACAGCACCTGCCTAGCAAACACGAGGTCTTGAGTTCAACACTCCCCTGAAAAGTTATAATATTTACCTTCTTCTGAGAACCTGAAATAAGGAATGTTTTTTAATGCTTTAAGAGCTTTAGATCTACTCTGGGGTATAAATCAATCAGCACAAGCCAGAAAGCATAGGAGTAGCAATATAAAATGGCAAATATAAATATAGTTGTTACTGGTTAGCTGCTTACACAACCAAGGAAGTTTATATGACTCCAGTAAAATGCCTTATTTTTACAAGCACAGCACTTTAATGAATGCCTCACACAGTGCCTACCACAGTTCTTAGTATCTAGTATGCATGTAAATATGTGAGTTAGACATCCTTGTAGAATAAATTGCAAGTATCTCTCCAGAGTTATCATTTAGATTTCAAGAATGTATTCCAAAATGACTTTGACTCTTCATGGCTGAAATTGAGCTCTTCTGGCAGTTCAGTTAATTCTTAAGGCAACTCGTGATTTGTTTTAGTAAGACAGATGCAAAATAGCTTTCTGTTTCCTATGGCCAAAGGGTATGTCCTTGTCCTAACTAAAGCTGAATCCTATTGTCTGAATGTATTGGAGAGAGCGCATGAAGTCTAACTATGGGGATGACTACCCTTCTCACTTCTGATTTTCCCAGCAGCAGCAGCAGCAGTAGTAAACAGGAGGCTTTACAAGCATAAGTCTTGTAAGGAGGAAAGAAATTGTTTTGAAAGGGTAAATAACATGAATAGCTTTATAGAGAGGAGAGCAAGGTAGTCTCAGTTTGCAGGCTTATTAGTGTTTGAGCATCTTCGAATGTCATTCACTGACAGATTCTTTCTCCAAGCGCTAGAAGAAAACATGAAGTAGAAGCCAAATGGACATTTTAAAAAATCAATTCATCCTTTTGTATTCTGTGATGGAATTGACTTCCATTTTGGAAACAGTGGTTTGATGTATGGGTTTTTTTGGGGGGGAGGGGGTTGTTTTTAAGGCACTATGTTAGTCACCTTTATTTTTGGTCACCAGTCATCCATCCTGTTTTTCATTATTCACTGATGCTGTCATTGTAAGTCTTTTACACAGACTGACTTCTCACAGGGAGGGTGGCCATTAGTAGGTTAGTGATTTTTCCTGATGCTGTGTCCTTGAAATATCCTCCACTGATTAGGAGATGTTAAGGCTTTCCCTTGCCAAACAAGAAAATAGACAAAAGTAGGTACAGCTTCATTGTTTTTCATCCCTCCTTCCCTCACCATGTCCATTTTTTTCATAGAAGTCATAATAGTCTTGAGGCACAAATCGGAACCATATCACATTGTAATTAATACAGTATTCAGAGTCCTTGCTCATGGGCTGTAAGCCCCTCAATACCTGACCCTTTCTAACTTACCCAACTCATTGTTCACTGATCTTTGCCTTTCAGAATGGATCGCACTAGCTGTGTTGGCCTTCTTTATATGCCTTTTGGACATTTCAGCCTTGTTCCTACCTTGGAACCCTCATATCTTCTCTACAAGGAATGCCCCCATATCTTCTGCTTCTTTGATTGGTTTTTCTCCCCACCCCCATATCCACTGCTAGAATATTTTATTTTAAAATATGCCACAGTATATACAAAGTTTGTATGTCACTGGGTAAAGGCCTGGCCAAAAGAAGAAATAATTACTAGAAGGTTGATCTGGATAGTTACACTTCACTTGACAATAACTTACTTGAACTGAGGTTTCAGTTTTTAGCAATGACTAACAATGTCAATGGCTGTGGCTGCTTCCTTGTCATAGTTTAAGAGACTCAAATACTCCTTGTCCTCCTCACTTAGTCACTTGTACACTATCCTTCTTTAAGGTATTTACATTCTTAGAAGATAAATAGGGAAGACAAATAAATTAATACAATTTCACTAGGAAAGGAAAATGCCCATGTTTACCACTGAGTTCTGTGTTCTTGCCAGTCTGTATGATTTTAAAATTCCAGTTATAATCTCTTTCATATTGATAAAAATACACAGTGATGTGGTCCTCTACTGTCATTGCAGTTTTGTTAGTGCAATTAAGGGTTGTTTGGACTAAGCTTGAAAACGTACCTGGTGACATCTCTTATATATGCTCTGACTATCCCTGTTCCAAAGAGTGGAAGAAGTTTTTTTTTTAAGAGAAGATTTCAGAATTGGTAAGCACATAAAAGTGTATCTGTATAATTGGGAAGGTTATCTATAATCAGTTGCCTGTAAAATCGGTGTTCAGCTCTATGAATTAAAGAATTGCATATACCTGTACTTTTGTTTGAGTCCCAGGAAAACAGAATATGTTTTTTTTCTTTTTAACAAGAGGATGGTTCTCATGCTTTCCCTTAAAAGCATCTCAGTTTCCCTTTCTATCAAAATGACTTTCTCCTGAAGTTGCCTTCAGCATTGACCCACACAAAAAGGGAGCTCTTTTGGTGCTTTTGAGTCTTGCACTCAGCCTCTCAGTTTGACCAGATTTTCTCAGTATCAGAGACTCGTTCAAGTAAATAAGGTTTTTCCTTAACTAGTTTCTTCAGAAAACTTTGAGATCTATTAATGCCTTCCTTGCTTACTTCACATATTATTACACAGGCAGAAGAACTAAAAGCCCTAGACCTTTTTTATGATGTCTCCAGTCTGTACTTTCGTGTGCTTCCCCCTAAGAAATCTAAAAGAAGGATTAGTATTTTCAAAATTAAAAAAAAAAATTTTTTGGTCCTCTTTTTGAACATGTAGTCTCCTATCTGGTATAGGAGATCTCCCCTGGTTGTGGTATTCAAAAATTGTCTTTTATGTCTCCATTTATGTTTTTTATTTTAAAAAAACAGTCAAAAGGATGTATATATAATTCAACCGATATTCTGCCACTGGTGAAATTCTGAGCAGCCACACCTGATTTTCTGAACTATATTGAACAGGAAATGAACACTGGTTTCAAGTTTGGTACTAGAAGAAAGCAAGTGCAAAAAAGAGTTGAAGGGACTGGTTCCTATATTTTCAAGGAATTATTTACAATACAGCTTTCCTTTGAAGACAGTAGAGGAGGATGCCAAGAGGATACATTTGTTCTATGACATTTTCAGGTTTAAAATGAGTAGAACATAAGTTTCATGTTAACCTTGATCTTGAGTTCTTCCATTTGAAGTGTAATGAATCAGATATTGCCATTAGTGAGTTAAGAGGACAATACTTGAAGGACAAATGAATCTCAGTTGGAGACTCTTCCATAAAATGTTCATTAATGTGCTAGAAAGATTGGGGGAGGATAATCACTGCCTCCCACGTTCAGTATACAATTGAAATTAAACTCCTGTAGATAAATCACTGAAAACAGCTGGGCTCTGCACAGAAGTACTTCAAAAGCTGGACCCTAGAACCATGTAAAATGCAAGGTGTTTAATATCCTACAGAGTCTGTATTCAGTATCATTTGACAATAATTAAAGAAGCTTCTCGCTGCTGATACTTACATACTTTCCTGGCACTATTGGATATGTGAAGTTGTTAATACTTAAAATTATGAAATAGTTTTCAGAGTGATACTATGGTTTTTTGTTGCTTTGTTTTGGTTGAGTGACAGGACTCTTTTTAAATCCATAATGGGTACTAGTTTCTATACAATTTTATTTTAAGGAAAGATTGTGATTTGCCATCATTTAAAAAAAAAAGACTGCTTTTCCTTTGTGTTCTTTAATAAGCAATAAAATTTTTAAAAATCTGCTTTGTAAATGTAAGAATTAGGAATTTATTTTGTTTATTTAATTATTTTTGAGACAGTCTCACTTTGTAGTCTAGCCTATCCTTGAACTTGTGATTCTGTTGCCTCAGCCTTCTGAGTGCTGGGATTGCAGACCTAAGACACCACATCCAGCTATAAAAATGGGAATTTAGAAGGATAATTATTTTGTAAGAGTGTCACAACCAAGTTTTGTTTTATGTGAATGTGATAACAGCTATAAAAGGAATGAACCGTCTGTTTGTAATTTTATGTGCTTGGTTAAGTAAAAGAATGTCTTCACTTAGGGAAGGCTGAATTCCCCAAACTTTACATATCACATTATCTTGTTAATATAAATGATATTTATATAACTATTAATAATAGAGACAACTTGTTTAAAATTTGAACTATAGTAAATGTTTATTTTTCAGACCTTTTCTAGGGTAACATTATAGTTTTTAAATGAGTGTTAGAAGTCATATGAAGTTGTATCTGATGCTGCCCACACAAAGTCTAAGAAAATGTATGTATAAATCTTGTTTGTAATTTCTTTTACCATGCCTTATATGGTTCTGTGCATCCAAGATGAGTTTAGGAAATAACTTAACATTGAGAATAAATGGGTAACTTTTGCTTTTTAACCCTGAGTTTGTGTTTTATGTAATGGGAGGGGATTGGAGGTTCTCCATCACTGCAATTCTTTCCTTAGCCCATCCCCTAATTATGTCTGATATGTAAAACACAAAATCCCTTTTTTGCGTTTTGCATATTAGAAATACCCCCTTATCAGTGAGGAAACACTTAATGACCTTAATCTCTTGAATTTGTAAAAAAGAATCTGTCTAAATAGATTTATATATCAAGTATTCTTTAAGTAACATTATTTCTGAGAATCTTCCATCATTTGATAATGAAATAATGACACCTAAAAATGAATCCTGGTTTGTCAGAACTTTAAGGTAAAAGCAGTATCTTTCCAGAAACATACACCTAACAGCACACCTAACACTAGAATTACTATGGTGGTAGTCTAGAAAGGACTGTTTTCTTACCTCTTTTTATCTTAGTATTAACTAGTGTTTGAATCATGAGATATTTTGATAGTCTTAATCTTGAGTTGTAGAGGCCACATTTCTGGAATATAGTATAAGCACTTTATTGTTTCAGTTACAAGCTATGAAATAAGTATGCATTGGAGAAAGTATAAATTTTTTATTTGTGTGTTTTTTCTAGCATGATAATGAAGTGGTTCTGTTTATTCACTTAGCAAATATTAAGGTGCCTACTTTGAGCCATATCACATACTCTAGGGATAAAAGAAAGGCTTCTTGGGCTCATTTTTAATATGGCAATAGCAAATACTCTCAAAGTTCAGAGTAATAACTTTAAGAGAATGAGTAGATGAGTAGTAATGCTGCTTTCAGAACACAAGTGGTCATCCAGAATAGATTAATTACTATCTCAGATATTTTGACTCTGAAAGATATAAATTGCCATTCACATATGATTCCTGGCATACTGTTACATACATGTCTTACTTATGGACAACTCATTGCTATAACAAATTGGAGAATCGTAGTCCGTCTTGTATGTATGTATTGGAGTTTGAACTCAGGGCCTCATGTTTTCTGGGCAGGTGCTCTACCATTCGAACTACACCCCCAGTTCTCTTCTGTTTTATTTATTTATTTATTTATTTATTTGCAGTACTGGGGTTTAAACTCAGGGCTTATACCTTGAGCCACTCCACCAGCCCTTTTTTGTGATGGATTTTTTTTTAAGATAGGCTCTTGCCCGGGCTGGCTTCAAACCATAATCCTCCTGATGTCTGCCTGCTAAGTAGCTAGGATTACAGGTATGAACCACTGGCGCCCGGCCTCTCCTCCATTTTTAAGTGAAGAATTATCTTCTTGGATTATAAACTGGACAGTATCTTTTTCCTTTTTTAGTATGTTTGTATTTTCGTAATGTAATACAATTTTTTGCATAGAGCTTCAATAAATATTGATGACAATGAAAGTCCTATTTAAAACATAGGATGCTTCAAGATTAAAATTTCCAAGAATTTTAGTACAGATTTTTAATAAATAACAGTCCTCTGTCTCCTTGCATACATTTTTTTTGGGATACATTTTTTTTCAGTTTATCATAGCATATGACCATTTGAAGTGCTCAAATATCTGATTCAAGTAAGTGCACTTTCTGTAATGGCATTTCCAGTAATATAGAACAGTATTTCACATTTACTTGGTAGGTTATTTTGTTTATTTTAATAAATAGCTACCTTTTATTATATTTGCTGTCATTCCAAATAAATGATCATCTCAGAGCAGTGAGATACCATGCTTTCCTGTAAATACATGCAAAGATAATCAGGGCAGAGAGGGAAGAAGCAACACAGAGCCTGAGTGTGAATCCCAGCTATACCCCTTAATAGCTATGTGACCTTAAGCATATTACTTAACCTATCTCACTTCAGTTTCCTTACCATAAAACGGAAAGTAGTACTGATTGAGTATCTCTAATCTGCAATGCTTGGGTCCAGAAGTGTTTCACATTTTGGAGGTTTTTTTTTTTTTTTTTTTTAATTTTGGAATATATGGATGGCCTACTGGGTGGAACATCCCTAACCTGAAGTCCTAAGTGCTTCAGAATTCAACATGACACTCAAAAAGTTTCAGATTTTAGACCATTTCACATCTTTGGATTAGGGATTTGGTACTACTAGCCTGTAGTACCAATCTCATAGGAGCAAAGTAGATTAAAATGGTCTATGAATGTTAGCTATTATTATCATTATCATAATCATTCACTGCTTGTAAAACTGATAGCCTAGTGCTGTCTGTATATGAAGCATTCAGACTTGAGTGTTTTTGACCTACATTTGGCAGTAAGTCAAATATGTACTGCTCTGAAGTGTCCTGGCTATCATAAGCACAGGTTTCAAAGAATTTGCTTCTTACATTGCCTTACAGCCAAAGGTTACCCATCCCTGTCTTCCTCCACATTCCTTGCATTTTCTTCCACTTCCAAAGAATTCTAATCAGAAAATATTTAAACCCAGTATTAGCTTTTTGCCTACTTTTTTCTTCCATTTTATGGAACTGTAAGTAACCATGGCTAAAAAAATAACCAGTGTAAAGACCAGGTGTGGTGGTACACACCTGTAATTCCAACACTTAAGGCTGAGGCAGGAGAATCATCATTCCAGTCCAGCCTGGGTTACATACAATGACCCTATCTCAAAAAAAGCAAAAACAAAACAAACCAAGAACAAAAAACCCAACTACTGTATACTTACCACAATTATAGTTAAATAATTATTTCAGTAGATCAACAGGCATGTCTTTATATATCTTCTCCAAAAGAATATAAATTCCTTGGGAAAAGGATGGTTCTGTCATCCTCCCTGCTATGTCCCCAATACCTAGAAATCAGATAAGTCTTGACTGTAGAAATAATATTTAAATACTTGCTCCTATCATGCTGATGGAAGTAAAGGATTAAAAATCAATGTACCTGAATGATAGTCTTTGCCTCTTCAAAAATTTATGGGTAGTTTGGGTGTGGAGTATTCAGCTTGAAAAACTAAATGTTAAATGCTGGACTAAATGAGAAACTAGCTGTAAATTCAGGTAATGGTGACCTAGTGCTAGCTGTGGTACTTTCTGTATCACTGTTGCTACTCAGGCCATTTTTATTTTATCTGCATTCCCTATTTATCCCATTTAAGAGCCCCCAGCTAAAATGTATAAGACTAGTGCTGCCTTTATCAAGGTGATGGAAATCTGTAAGCTTTGAATTAAAATTTGGTATAATAAAGAACAATTTCCAATGACCTTTCAGGGAGAAATCGTGAGTGCTTATGAAAGAGTCAGTAAGCAAAATGTCACATTCCTCCAGGCAATGGTATCAGTCTTGTAAACCTAGCTACTAGGGAGGCAGAGATCAGGAGGATCACAGTTCGAAGCCAGTCCAAGCAAATAGTTTGTGATACTCTTCTCAAGGGTTGGCCAAGTGGCTCAAGTGGTAGAGCACCTGTTTAGCAAGTGTGACAGAGTCTGAAATTCGGTGGTTTCAGAGGGAGTACAAAAGATTAATATAAGATTGAGAAGAAAAGGAATTTAGCTATTGATAGAATATTGGGACTATAGCAAGAAATCAGAGGTGCATATGCACTCAGGTAGTAGATACTTTGGCTAAAATAGGCAAGAGTACAGTAGCATTTCTAAAGTATTGTGTGCACTGGTTCTAGTGGATATTAGTAGGTGCTTCATGGGAAAAAGAGTAGTTCAAAATAAGCTCAGGAAATGCAATGTGGACTTTTTCCTTCTTGTAGATTCACAAGTGTGCAAGGCTATGAAAAAGATGAAGAAACATATTTAACTGTGCTGAACAGAAAACATTTTTTTCTACAGCATAGCTAATAATGTACTGTGAATAGCCTTCTCTAAGGACACCAGTTTGGAAAAGTCTGGTCTAGAGGAATTTGAGGACTCATGATAGAAATAAAGTCTTGGAGTTGATTTTGAGGTCAGGACTAAAAATTACTTGCAAGATTTTAGAGATTTTAGAGACGAGAAAGAAATGAGGCTTGAAAATATGGTTTTGTGGTCTTAAGTATAGGCAAGAGACAGAACTTGGAAAAGAAAATACTAATGTGCAGTTGTAATTCTGAACTTAGCATTACTGAATTGTGTATAGGTCTTTCTTATAAGGGGCACAAGTTATCAATACCTCAAGGGCACACAAATGTACTAGACTGACGCACAGTATCATGTAATGAGGGGAACAGGTAGTATGTAAATACAAATCCAGATTCATAATTCTTGGTGCTGGTGAGACAAGAGAGAACAAAATCGGACTCTGATGGTGTTTATATGGAGGTAGTGGTGAGTAGGAGAGAGACAGAAAGTGGTTAGGAGAGCCAGTCAGAGACAAAAAGAAGGAATCCTTGGAGATAGAGCTGGAAATTGCACATAGAAGGTAAGAGATGAGTGTTTCATGGGATAAATGGACAACCCATAGGTATTAGATAAGGAAAGAATGGTCATTAAGCCCAACTGTATACATGAGAAAAATTAGACCAAGAGAGAAGGTGATTTGTTTAGGATTAAGGGCCAGGACAGCAGAGACAGAATTAGAATCTTGTCCCTTTGTTGTTGCTTCTGGAAGACATTTCAAAAAGGAAGAGTTTTTTGGGAAGAAGGGGACTGGCTATCCCTAAAGGAACTTCACAGGACAGGGATTATATGTCTTAGTACATTTACCTTGGTGAAGAGCCAGACTTACAAGCTGTGAAACTCAACTACATTCTTAACTATATTTTGGGGGGAATGGGGGAGAGGGGCTACTAGGGTTTGAACTCTGGGCCTCATGCTTGCTAGGCAGGCATTCTACCATTGGAGCCACTCTGCCAGCCCCCAACCCCCTTATTTTTGGATGGGACTGGTGTTTGAACCCAGGGCTTCACACTTGCAAAGCAGGCACCTCCAGTCCATTTTGCTCTGATTATTTTGAAGAAAGGGATCCTAAGAACTCCTTGCCAGGACTGACCTTGAACCGAGATCCTCCTGATCTCAGCCTCCAAAATAACTAGGATTGCAGGAATGAGCCACTAACTCTCAGCTAACTATGGATTTTAATTTTGACTAAATTAATAAAGTTTGTAATACTGATGTAAAACTCAGAATAACAATTTATTAATTCGTTTTTTTAAAAAAAAAACTGTCTTCAGAAACAGACTCTCAAATCCTGGATAGCACATTTTCTTCCCTGTAAATTTCCTACATTGGACAATACATCTAGCAAGAGAAGCTTTTTGGAATGTGTAATGGAGTCAGGTTTTTCTTAACCTTTCAAAGACCAGTTATCTTTTCTGGCAATTGGGGATAATAAGTAGTAGGACTTCAGAAGAATTAGGTCACATGATCTGTGCAGCATCCTCTAAATTTCTTAGCACAGTACCTACACATGTGTCTTTTTAGTTCTGATAACTACTATCAGTGTTTTACTTCACAGTTAGGATACAAATACTTTTGAAGTCTCACTGAGAGCTTAGACCCTTCTTAAATAACACTGCTTGAATGACAAAGGTCAGATTTTCTTTTCCTATTCTAAATACTATCCTTTGCCTGTGCTTTCATGGTTGACCAGCCCATTTTTTTGACTGTTCAGTGCCCCACCCACTCCACCCCATTGAGTTAAATTTACTTATTCGTCTACTTAATCACAGAGTCCTGTGCTCCAGTTTACTCTTTTTAGAATACTTATTTTGAATGCACTGATCACTTTTTTATACTAGGTTGAACTATGTGAAATTACTGATATTCTTCTTGTTTTCATCTATAAAAAGTGACAGGTTTTTGGCTTAATCTTATATAATGATTTAAAATTTTAATTCCTCCTCGATGTTCCCACCAGTTCATATCAAGAGAAGCTGTCAGTTTATGAGGTCTGAAGCTTTTTTTTTTTTTTTTTTAGAAGTCAGGGTCTTATGCTTGTTAGGCAGGCACCCAAGTTGATCCATCCCCTTTTTGCTTTAGTTAACTGTTAACTTCCAGTTAGGGTCTCCTGGGTTTTTGTTGTTTGTTTTGGTTTTTTTTTTCCAGACCAGCCTAGACCTCAAGCCTCCTAATTTACAACTCCCAAGTAGCTTGGATGACAGGCAGGTGCTGTAACACCCAGTTTTCTTGTTGAGCAAAAGTCTTACTATCATTTTGCCTGTGATAGCCTCAAACCACAGTCCTCCCAATCTCTGCCTCCTGAGTAGCTGGAATTCTAGAACAGTGTTACTGCATGCCCAGCCCTTTGTGTGTGTGTGTAAAGGCCTGAACCATTTATACGTCTTTCCCTTTTGCTCAGGTTCTGAGAAGGTTCTTCTGAGGGGCATGTGTGTCTTTTGTGTAGTATATCATTTTTCCTTTTCACATTTAGTGTCTCACTGAACATAGGCATGATTACTTATACTTCCTTAATTGATAGTACATGCTGCATTTCATACCAAATTTATTAAGATGGTTAAACCAGTATTTGCTGTTCAGTATACGTGTATGATATCCTGAATCCTAAGCACTGACTTTGGTTTCAGAGTTTTTGGAAAGGATATTGTTGAGTCATTACCAGCATAGTCATATTTCTTTCATTGCACTAGAATTTCAGTGAAATGATAAGTCATTGCCTAACAATTGAAAAAAGCACTTCTGTTTTATTTTGCATAAATAATATCTAAGGCATTTAGAAAAGAATGTTTTTTATTTTTAAATGTATTTATCATTTTTATTTCTTATTTAGAAAATAATCTGTAGCATTGCTGCTTGGACACATAGCTCATTTCTTCCTCATGTTTTCTGGTTCTTGTCTGCTTATAGTACATAAATTCTATGTGGTTGCGCTCACTGAGTACATATATCTCTCTGTTTTGTACCTGAAGATTGAGCCATAAAGAGTTTTCTAGGTTTTACTTAGCTTTGCTAATTGCTATTTTTAAGTCTCTAAGAGTCTTAAACATCTAATTTTAATTGAAAAAAAGCTTTTTTGTCCCTCTGGGGTGTCACTCTACTGTTCATTTGGAAATAGACCCATCTAGTTTGTAGATGAGCTGTTATGAAATACTACATGTGTGACATAGTCCTTTTTAATTCTTGAATACTATTTGGAGTACTAAATATGAGGCTATCACATTCAAATACCAAATTAAATATCTTTGCCTCTTTAACAAATGATGTTTTATGTACCTTTTACATTACCAAGTTAACTTAAGCATTATATAAATTGCTAAATATGGTAGCTTACTGGAAACTAAAGTGGCATTGCTAGATATAACTATCACAAGAGTTACAGTCATTAAGTATCAGGTGCTGGCTCAAAGACATTAGGATGATTCAAGATATTTCAAGAATTGTTTAATCCTTAAAAATTTGAGGCAGATGCTATTATCCCCACTTTACAAATTAGAGAGCTGAAATAGTAGGTAAATTATGGATGTGCCATTATCCTAGTTATGATTCAGTGGTGGGTCAGGTATTATTTTAAATGCTGAAAGAGTCTTTTGTTTCTCTGTGATTGAGGATTTCTTTTGCTGGTACCTGAGATGGCCCTCACTTACTGAAGGACCACTGTTTGTCTTTAAAGGCATTGCCACATGTTCTCCTGTTCACATTCTGACTGTATTATAGAGGCTCCAAGAAACTATAGAATTAGAGAAACAGATTAGTTCAATACTGTGGGCTCAGAGTAGAAGGAACATTGTAATTGTTCCTTGAAGAAGAAATTAATAAAAAGGAAAAGGGAATAGGCTAGCTTTTGTAAGGGAAAATTCACTAGTCTGACAGTAGTACAACTGTTACTTGCCGAGAGAGAGACAGAGATGGGATGGGAGGGGGTGCTTCTGAGAGCTATACTGAGACAAACGAATGAGGGGGGGAGTGCAGATCAGTGCATGATGTTCATGCTGATCTGTCAGTATCTCAGCTTTGCTGTTGGTCTGTTATATGTGATCCACTGAAGTGTTCTGAGGGGTTGATGTTCACAAGCTAGATACCGCCTGGCTTCCACCTCCATCTTAAAAGTAATCCTCATCTTCCTGGTTCATTTAATTTACTTTCTGCAGTTGTTGAGAAAGGAAATTAAATATGTTCTGATCTTCTCAAAAGATGATTCAAATCTTTCTAGTCTGACGAGATGATTTCATCTTTATTTAAAAGCTGAGCCAGGGCGCTGGTGGCTCACATCTATAATCCTAGTTACTTAGGAGGCAGAGATCAGGAGGATAGCACTTTGAAGCCAGCCTGGGCAAATAGTTCGCAAGACCCTATTTTGAAAATTCCCAAAACAAAAAAAGGGCTGGTGGAGTGGTTCAAGGTGTATGGCCTTGAGTTCCAGCCCCAGTACTGCAAAAAAAAAAAAAAAAAAAAAGCTACCAGAAATAGTTAGGGAATTAATAACTTTTGAAAACTGCATGTTTTACCCCCCCTCTCAGTTCTGTATTAATCTGAAATTTCTTTTTTATGTATGTGTCTGTATTTTATCTTTCTGTTAGAGGAGCTTTAGCATTTTAATGATTGATCAGTTAAGCAATCTGCTAGCCTGTTTAAGAGCTATGAAAGGAACACAAGTTGTGGCTACTGTCCTACACTCAGAAAGCTTATGTTGTGTTTTAGAAGAGAAGCTTATTTAAGAAATCTTTCAGAGATAGAAATAGATAGTGGTTTTTTGTTTACTTTTAAAAAATCACAATATCAGCTTTTTCCTGTGCTGCCTGTTTTTCTCCTATGTTTGGCTATATCAAACTACGATATACTGTGATTACACCTCTGTTTTTAAGCCCCTTTCCACCTTGCAACACTAACCCAGTTTAGAAATCTAAACAGTAAAGTCTTCTCACTTGACACTTTGTCATTTGCTTCTTCATGTGCCTTTTGTGATTCTCTTTAACACTTGATTGCACTTGCTTGTATACTTGGCTATTTTCTTCATTTAGACTATAAGCTCTATGAAGACAGATCCTTGGGTGTAGGCTTTACTCAGATATCTTTGGGACTAATATGAACTTTGAAGAACAACAAATTTAGGTGTGACAATGATAAATTTAATATTGATGATTGCATTTTTGAAGTACTACAAAATATTTAAGTGGAGATGTCTGTTAACAGTTGTAACATTACTTGGAGCTAGGTCAAGGTGGTAAAGGTAGGTCATGATATGCATTGCCAAGAGAGAACATTTAGGGAAGAGAGGCCTGTAAATAGATCCCTGGGTGATGCCCTCATTTAGGATGTGGCAAGATTTAAAAAGCCAGTGAATTTGCAAAGAGGAGGATTAAAGACCTATGAGAACTAAGTAATGGATACAATGGAAAGACAGAAGAATACTGTATAATGACACCAAAATATAGGGGAGGATGAAGCTGAGAAACAGCCTGAGATCATTTAGCACTGTGAAGAGTCATCTCAGTGTGTGTGGGCACAAAGACGGACTCAGTTTGCCATGTTCAAGTGAGAGGTGATGAAGACCAAGTGGAATGCATAAAAGAAAAAGGAGGGGGGGAGGGAAGGAAAGATAGCTTCATAGGTTAAGAAAATCCAGGAGAGGCATGCTTTTTTGGAGAGGAGGGAGAGACATGGACTTAGATGGGGTAAAATGTATTCGAGTATTGGTGAGGCAGAAAAAGGATTTAGATAGCAGGCAGGACTTGCAGTGGCAATCATCGAAATAAGGTCTTAGAGCAGACTTGAGTATCCTGGGCAGAGTCAAGCTGGAGTAACATAGGAAAGACTTGGAATTAAAAAGGGTATATTCTGGGTAGTAGAGATGTGTCAGTGCAATATATATTACCGTGACAAGTAAGTTTCTAGTGGAACTAAGAACTCAGTTTTTAAATTTTTTTCTAGCATTCTTCAGCCAGATGGTCTGTGCAAGGGGTAGCTAATTAACCAGATGGTTGTAGTAGGAGGATAAGAGCAAGTCAGATATAAGACCATTGGGAATGTAGCTTTTTGAAAGAGGCTAGAATTGACCAGAAGAGTTCTTGATGGCCTTTGAGATTGGAGGTCAGAATGTATACACAAGACGCAGTAGAAGTGAAGAGAAATAACTTGTACCAAAGAGGAAAATCTTGAAAATAGAACAATTCCGGGTGGTGATTTAATGTGTAACTCTGACCATGACTCTCAGTTACAGAGTACAAATAAAGTCTTGGAATGAAGGTCAGGGATGTGCGAAATGAGTTCAAAAGATCATCAATCAGTATGATGTGAGGAGTGGGTTATGGTTCAACACATCCCTAATGTCCACATTCTTTGCCCTTTATTGAACTAACCATAAATCAAATTCTTGCCTGAAATCCTCTTAAAATGTAACTTACCTTATTTTCCAGATTACTTGAACACATTGCTCAAGTGAGAATTGATTTACTGATTTGTCCTTTAATAACTATAACTGGAAATTACAAAAGACCATCAAAAATGGGAAAGTGTCTGCAAATTCTGAAATAAACCATCTTTGAAATTGAGTTTTTAATAAGATAGAAAGCCATGTTAATTTACAGAAAGTTGTGCCTCCCCCAATATTGCCAACTTTATTTTTTGTGAGCTTGTTCAGTGACATAATGAGCATCCTGTTTCCTTAAGCATGTAAGTGTAGGTTCTGTGAATTGACAGGATAGAAGCTCTTAAGAACTGAGTAGGCCGACAGAGCAGCTGGTGTGACATTCAAGTGTTCATATTGCCTTCTAGCTCCTGAACAGAAGGAAAAAAAAACCAGTGTTTTAATTTAGAAATCTCTTCTTTGACTATAGCTGAAAGTTTCAACACCAATGAGACTAGAAAATGATAGAACATTTGGTTCTCATATTTAGCCAGATATATAGTATGTACATATATTTGGTAAATTGCACAGAATTATTTAAAATTAGCTTTCCTTATTTTTGAGATTTTTAAAGTTTGTTTTTTACTAGGAAGCTTACTGTAAGATGAAAGGTTCCTAAAATGCCTAAATAAAACAATAGAAGAAAACGAAGTTTAGTTTATTTTAAGGGGAGAGTAGGAGAATGTAGGTATCTACATTATATTATAGCTCCCTGTCAATTTTGTTAAAATTAATATTTAAGGTGTTAATGTATGTTCTAAGTGTAGCAATGTGAGTTTCCATGCTTTCACTTGAGTGAAGGAAATTATTTACAGTAATTGTGTACCATAAGTTTAACTAGAAGAGAGATCAATGTACTTGGTATTAAAAACCAAAATAGTTCAAAGTACCAGCTCACAGAATATTTTTAGAAGATAGTCTGCTTTCAGTTATCCATGCAAATTAAGACTAGCACAATAAAGAACCATGAGTAATTTGCTCATATTTTTGTCCCAAAACTTTTGGATCAAGATGACAGTCTAACAGTTTGTTCCCTAGTCAAACCTCAGGAAACACATACCTTCAGTGGTGGTTCTCCACACTAGTAGCTTCAGCCTCCCTGCTACCTGTGAAAGTTCTAAAACTGTGCTCCACATCAACTGAAGACATTTTCTGGGCTGGGGTCCAACAATCTGTGTTCCCAAGAGCCCTCAGGTGATGCTGATGAACACTAAAGTTTGGAAATTATTAATAGGAAATATGTAAAATTAACTTTTAAATGTATGTTGGTTTTGGTAAATTCAGAGAGGGATTGTGGTTTTTTGACTATGTAAATACATCCTTACAAGATTAGGCCAACCTCCTAAGAGATACAGGTATTATAAATTTTGGGATAAGATAGTACCAGCTGATTGGGCAAACATGTCTATAGTTAGCTTCAAGATAGCTCTGCTTGGGCTTATTCACATTAAATTTGTATCATATACTGCTTAGTTAAGTATTTTATTGGCATAAAAAAAAATCTGTACCAGAAGTGACAGTTATCAAAAGTCCCAGAGAGGGAGTGAATCACCAATTTATAGAACCCCGTTTGCTTTGGGTTGGCATATACCTTTATGGACTAATAGTTATGAGAATAAGAGCTGTTTCGGCTCAGGATAAGAAAACCGGCTGGTGTTTTCACACTTTCACTGAGCCAGACTTCTATAGTGTGGTTTCATCATTTTAATTGAATTGTGAAATTCTGAAATACAAGAAAAACAAATCATAAATAACCTTTACAAATGTACATGCAAATAAGTTTTTGTTATTATCTGTAAACCAATCTCATATTTTCTGACTAAAACCATATGACAACAATTATGATAAAGATTACCATGCCACCTAACCTCTCCCCACTAATTCCCTTGACAATTACTTGAAAAGTGGAGCAAGCAGTGGAAAGTGAGAATAAGTAGCCAGAAATGACAGTGTGTTGAGAACAAGAGTCCAGCAAAAGAGAATTAAGGCAGCAGAGCATTTCCAGACGGAAGAAGTGGTTAGGAGTAACAGTGGTTTTCTGGAGGTCAGATAAAGACTACCTATATTCATTAGACTTAAAAATGGCCGGGTTATTGGTCACCTAGGAGATAAGCTTCTACGCAGCATAGGAGAAACTAGATTGGAATGGGTTGATTTGTGAGTGGGAGATAAAGTAGAAACAGCATATTTCAGAAAGGATGATAGCTAGATGTGGGGTTGAGAGTTTACTTTCCAAATGGCCTTTGCCGGGTAATATTTTTGTTTATTATTTAGGTCTACTTGCTAAGTTTATTCTTGTACTGGTTTGATATATTTTATATAGCATGGGTAGCCCTAACACATTATTTCTCAAATAAGTGATGTGTCAGTTTCCCCAGGCTTTATGAAATATTGAAGCTCAGTTTTGTTACTTTGCATGCCCTCAGGGATCTAGGACTCTGGTTAAAAGTCACTGGCATGTAGCGGTGTAGAATTCGTTTGAAAATCAGAAATACCTTTTAACTTCTGTTGTCTAAAAGGAACTGAGGGCAAGTTGATGTATCTTTCATATCAAGGTGGTTTGAAAACTCCTTGAATGCTGATTTTTTTCTGAACTCAACATATTTAACATATTATTTTAAACAGGTTATAAGGTTTTGGTTTGCTCTGCTGTTTGAATTGTCATCGCTTGTGCTGCAAAACCTGTTTTTCAAATTTATTTGAATTTAAGGTTCAAACAAAAAAGCATTTGAGTCCATAAACATAGAGCCCCCACTATGTTCAGACAGTGTAGGGGGTTAAAAATAAGTGGGGCAAACCCTACCTTGAATTCATAGTTCATTGGGAGAAGCAGAGAGGTAAGCAAATCGCTGCATCTGTGTGATAAAAGCTATAGCAGAAGAATAAATTATTGTCTTCCCCTATTCTAATCTGTTTCTCACTCTGAGAGACTTGCTAAAGTGGTCATGCAGGATTTATAACTTGGCAGCTGCTATAACTTACTCTTTAAGTAAATTACTGAGGGAGTGGGACTAATGTTAGGTCCACACAGACACAGGGAAGGTGTTTATGAATCTTTTAAGACTAATAAATTACCACTTGTAATCAATGCTTATTTTCTGTTGTCTCAGTTCTGTATAACTGAGATCCTGTTTAGTGAATTTACTCTTATATAGGTATACATAATTCATTTTTCATGTGATACAAATGAACTTTTCTGTCTAAGCTATATAGGCTTTATGCCCTTTTATGTGAGTGTGTATATTTTTTTTAACTCTTGTAAAATGAGAAATGTGAGTTCATAATATTAAATTTGAGTCATCCTTTGGTTTCTTCATCATTTTAATGAAGTAATTTGGGTATACCAGAGTTTGTAAAAGAAATTCCCCACCAGTCATAATCTTATACTCTTTGATATGTATGACATCAGCTCATCTTTTCTTTCCACCATTACACTTACATCTAATACTTTACAATAAACTATCATTTATGTAAAATTAATTGTTGGAAGACTTCAAGTTTTTAACATTTGAATTAGGTAAAAGCCCTCCCTGCCTCATGCAGGAAGTGACTTTATGGTAGAAGGTTGAAAGATCATAGTCCTCTTTACTCTTCCCAAGATAAGAGATGTGTAAGACATGCCTTTAAGTAATTTTTCAGTGTAATAGGCATTAAATCCATGTTCAGTTGTATAGTGATGATACTATCTAGCCCCTATCAGGAACATTTAAGGTAGTGATTTTCAGGTTGTCCACACTGACTTGAGGGCCATACTGATACCTAAGAGGGTTGGGTTGGTGGAGTTAGATTTCTTAATTTATGAAGGAGCTCTTACTTGAAAAAAAATGCCAGTAGCAACCACAGTAAGAAACAGGTATAAAGAAAGAGTAGTCATCTCTCTTTAACTGTCTAGGTGCAGAGGAAGAGCAATTGATTTTATGTTAAAGGAAAAAACAACAAGAAAAGGGAGATCTCTTCAGTGTTGTTTTATGAGAAGCTGTTGTCAAAACCTGTTTTTTAGTTGTCAGTCAAGTGGTATATCTGATGGCTACGATGTCATTACCCATTTTGTTTTGAAATATAATTCCAATCACTTCTGCCTTAAAAACCTGCACATTGTTATGAATTATCAGCCATTATTTAAATGTTCATTTACTCTTATTTTTCAATGATTTTTTTGAGTGTTTAATATTTGCTTTTATTATAAGTGTCTTTCTGATCAATGATTATGAGTAGGTGATTATTTGTGCTTGGTTTCAGTGGCTACAGAATAGGCACTTGTACATGATCTTCGGCATCCCTTTGTTAAATTCTAGGATTCTTTCCTTCATAATTATTACTTAGCAAATGAAGGCTTTTTAGAGTTTTTTATTGTTAGTATCTGATTTTGGTTGGGTTTAGCAACTTTAAAATTTCATACTTGAGTAATCACACTAAAAATTTAATAATTACTCTGAGGTTGACACTTTAATATTTACATGATAGTGCTAATTAATAGCAAGTTAATGCTTATTTAGCTTTGACTAAATTGAACCTTTGTCTTTGCATATATGTTGTTGTATTTCTTTTTCTTTTTTTTGGCAAGTACTGGGGTTTGAACTCAGGGCCCTCACTCTTGGCTAGGTACATGATCTACCACTTTAGCCATTCCACCAGCCCTGTTGTCGCTTTTCTTATATATCATGTTTATACCGTTATGTTTTTGGAATTAAATATAGGAGACCTTATTTTTTGTACCAATTAAATTTAGCTCATTCCCATCTGTCTGTTCGGATCCTGATCCTGTCATCTAACATATTTGCTGATTTTTACCCGACTTCAAGTAATTTCTAGACTGAATAAACATAATTTGTAACAAAAGATTAGACTCTTTTAGCATTTTGGTACACAATAATACATTTAAACAAACAGAAAACTTTCCAGGTTGATCCTCTTGTTACTAATGTTCTTAGCTTATTAACATATATTTTCTATCTTGCCCACAAGAATCTCATGTTGCTATAAAGTATTAAAATGCATTTTTAGAGTTCCATATTTCATTCCATAATTTAACTATTCTCTTATTTCTTTTAGTTTCTGAGTGATTTTTTTTTTGTTTTTGAATCTAGATAACTTCTTGTAACTTTTCTATGATCTTTAAGTCAAATGATATTGTGACAGAACTGAAATTGTCCTATGAGCTCCACTTGTTACTAAGTCCTTGGAAATCATCCTTTGTCTTTTGGTTCCCTACGCATTCACAGGGAAGCTTGTGTGCCAGTAGGAATCTATCTTATTCTTCTTTTTGAAGTTTATAGCCACTTTTGCCCAACTATAGTTTCCAGCTATCTTCTTTTTCTGTGATAACTCAAAGATTACCAACAGTGGATTGAGAAGTCATTTATTCTAGGATAAATTTTGTAAGCTAAGTGTCCTACATAGAGTAACTGTGTGTTTTCTTTAAAATACACCTCCTTTGAGGCCTCAGCTTCCATTTAACATTTCTTTTTTTTTTAAGTGGAAGATAAATTCCTTTGAAGAATAAAGAGAATCAAATATGAATGTTCTGTTTTCTGTTGTATCCGAATCACAAATTGTATGGCCTCTTGCTTGTCATGTTGAGGCTGACAAGTAAAAAGCAAAACTTTTTTGTTGTCCTTAGCACTGTTGTCAGTCACTCAGTTAGACAGATGAATGAAGAGTAGATAAAGAGGAAAATAGCAGAAGTGGGAGGCCATAGATGATAGAAAAATAGGTAGTAGCATGATATATGATTTGTAGGTAATCAGTAACTTAATTAGTCCACTTTTGGAGAGTAATGTGTCCTCATTTGGTGCTTTTTCTCTGAACTTCTTAAACAGTTTAGTGTGGGGGAATTGAACATGATTTGGTAATCATGAACTTATCAAAGTTCTGCTGGTTTCAAAGTAATAGAAATTGTTTGCTAAACAAATTGCTGAAAGATGAAGGATGGGACAAACTTTAGTCATTGATTGACCCAGAGACTCAAATACCCTAGAATTGGCAGGCACGTTTGCTACCTCTCCCTTATACCCCTTCTAGCTCCATATCTTCTCCATTGCATCCATATGTACTAGGTGGCCACAGTAGCTCTTCACATTTCTCTCAATTTAAGTTCATTAAGATGAAACAAGTCTGTGCCACAGGATCAGAGCAAAAGTATCATTGCCACTCCATTGGCCCTTTTCCAGTCACATCCATATTCCTGAACCAGTGACCAGCATGGGCTAGGGAGGGGAGGGTGTCTAGGATGGAACCCATTCAGATTTATTAACTGTTGGAAAAGGGCAGATTCCTAAACAAAAAGTAGGGCTGAGGGTGTGGCTCAAGTGGTAGAGCACCTGCCTAGCAATCACAAAGCCTGCAGAGTTCAACCCACAGTATTGACAGTAAAAAAACAAAAGTGAGGCTATCACTAAAAGCTGGGGGAAGGGTTAATGAGGTGGCAAATAACAAATATCCACAACAGTGTCCCTTTAATATTTTTTCGATTATACAAATTGGTATATTTGATATTCTTTTACTGTTTTTTGACCTACGAAAACTTCCATTATAATCCAGTAAATGTAAAGATTTATAAGTGGAGGCAGTATAGTAAAGTATAGTAAAAGAAGCATGATTTTTAATTAACAAGTATAGGTTCATTTCCTACCTCTGTTAATGGTACTGGGTACAGTCTGTGATCAGACTTCCAAATCCTTTGTGTTCCGTGGGAAGAATCCATTGCAGAATATATGGATGTAAATGGAGTTTTTTAAAAGTTAGGGAAGGGAAATACAAAGGGGAGCATGAATGGGCCCAGGTGGAAACTGGAAGCTCAGAGAGCATGTTTCTGCTCTTCGGGTTCTTTTAGGACCACCTAGGGGAAGGGGAGAACCAGGTGATTCCCATCCAGTTATCAGGGAGTGGGGAGGGCATGGACAGTTCTGAGCCAAAGCATGGTTAATCTAAGATGTAATATTTTTCTGAGTCTTGAACTTTCCCTAATTTTAGCCTACCTCAGCTCTGTTACATGTCCCTCTTGTTGAAGAATTTAAGGGAGAAGTCACATTTTTTTTTTCTGTTTTAAATTTTGTCAAGAGAAAATACAAAGATTAGCACATAGTAATGATAAAATCAGTTTTATTACTGATAAAAGCTGAAATGAATGGCTTGGTTTTTGTGTGACACAGTGAGGGCCTAATATTGAACCCAGAGCCATTACTTTCCTCTACTCCAGGCACTTTTGAAGAACAGTAGGCTTTTTAACCTGAGGTCTTCTAAAATCTCACAGCAGAATGCAGGTGTCCTACAGTCATCTGGCTCCCAAAAGAAGGCAGACAGGTTAAGCTACATATATCTGTTTCCTGTAGGAAAAGCTGGTAATTGGCCAGGAGTTACAGAGGAAAATTCCTCTTTCTGAAAACCAGAGGACATATGCCCCCAACACAGAGGTTTATGAATGTTAATGTTTTTTGACAAGTAATATTCTGTTTTAGGGTTGGTGAGATGTTTGAGCCAACAAATTTTGGGTATGGAAACTCAAGGAGATTATCAAATAACTCAGCTCTCCTGTTTTTGAAGTTGTGTTACAATAATTGATGTGTGAGTAAGAGGGTGCCTGCTTTGCCTGGGAGATGAGTAAAATTGGTAATAATTGGGCAAGCATAAGGGTTTGTGAAGGAAGGAAGTAGGCAATGAAAGAAAATATCATACAGAATCCATTTCTATCACATCCTTGCAGATTTAGCCCAAGGCAAAGTTTACTCAACCAGTCACCCTCACTGTTAAAAATTCTAAGTTTTTAATCAGTTCTCTAGTACAGTGGTTGTCACAGCATGCTTCCTAGAGAGATAGCATCAGCATCACTTGGGAACTCCATAAAAATGCAATTTAAAATTCTACTGAATTTTTACTGTATTAAAAATTCTGGAGGTGGGGCCCCACAACTTGTATTTTAACCAGCTTTCCAGTTTGTTTTGACTAAGGATTAGAGAATTTATTTCTTCAGCTGGTCAGAAGAAGACCTGAGGTAGTAACATGTGACAGATAGTTTTAGAAAGCCAAAAGATGGGGCGTAACAGAGTGGCCAAAGAGAATTGCAGGAAACCATACTATACTAAAGGGCTTATTATGCTTTTGTCATTTCAGAGACTTTGCATATGAAAGGTTTAGAGCGAGAGGTCCCTGTATCAAAGGGAACTTTGGCTTAGAGACAGTCCAGCCTCAGGTACTTCAGCCATTTGTTAGCTGAAAACTCAATTTCTCTAAACCTTACTCTTCCCAGTGAAGAGTAATAACATTTGATTGTACTTCTGAAATGAGCTGACGAACTTAAAGCAGCTAGCATAGTGCTTGGAACTGAGTACTCCGTGGTAACAGGTTAATAGCCGTAATACTGAAATGTGAAGTTCAGTCATCTGAAATGCAGTTTCATTTAGTGATGAGATCTAACATCTTTTGATACACATACTTTTTTTTTAAGAAGTCGTGCTTGGATCTTTTATCTTGCAAAAAAGTTTAAAGGCATGAAACCACAATTCATAAATATTTTCATAAGTAAGCAGTGTACTTGGATTAGTTACCTGATGGCATTCAGAAAGTATACATATGTGAATAATGCTCTTAAAATGGACTTAGTAACTTTTGAATACTTTGTTCTTTATAGATGTGTACATCTCATGATTGATGGAAGGAAGCCATGGGCCAAAGGTCAAGATACTTCTCTGGGAAATGTTGCTGCTGATGCTGCTTTACAAAGTCATACAATGAGTGTTTGGTTTAAGAAAGATTTTCGTATTTAAAAGATTTTCATCTTGGAAGTATATCAAGTGAAAATTAGATTCTTTTGGGAAACATTTTCCTCCTAATAAATTGTACTTGTCATGGGAGACATGGCAAACAACTCAGTTGCATATAGTGGTGTGAAAAACTCTTTGAAGGAAGCTAATCATGATGGAGACTTTGGAATTACGCTCGCAGAGCTACGTGCTCTCATGGAGCTCAGGTCCACAGACGCATTACGGAAAATACAAGAAAGCTACGGAGATGTCTATGGAATTTGCACCAAGTTGAAAACATCTCCCAATGAAGGTAAACCTTTATTGTGTTTGTTTTTAGTCTTTTTGTGAGAATGCTGTTGATTCAGCCCATAAATAAACATGCTTATATTGTGTGGCTACTGTGTGATTATGCCATACTTATAGTGGTGCTAACAACAAGTTATCAGATTGGTACAGTTAATGTATGTTTAGATCAAAAAACAATGTTGCAAATTAACTTGTTGCATTCCTAGAGATGAAATCTCTTGTCTTATTATACATCTTGATGCTGCCTGTTTACAATAACAAGACTGCCTTTCCATTAGAGCTATGGAGGATGGAACCAGGCTTTGTACCCCCCAGGGAATTCAGTGGAAATAAAACTCTGTTCAGTATCCTTCATTTTGCCAAGTGGCTTAAAATAGTTATCACTGCCAGTAGCTGACCAAGTTGTTTTTAGCTTATGGGACTTAACTTAAACTTTATTCATCAGTTCATGTGGTCCTAAAGCAAAATTTATAAATTAGATTATACTTAGTTTTTACTTAGCAGACATTTTTGTGATTAAAAATAGTTTTCAGTCTTTGAATTATATTGAATCTCCCTATGTTTAAAGAAGGCTTTGGTTTCATAATTTTTTTTTAATTGTGCTGTTTTTATACATACCTATTTTCTGAAACATGCCACACAACTGCTCATGATTATGTTTAATGTGATAACAAGAAGTAATTTCCAAAATTATTCAAGAATCTTAAATCACAAAAAATTCTCTGAAATAGTTCTTTGTGAATTGCTAACTATTGTAATGATAGTTCCTTTGATTTCTATGAGGTTATATGATATTGAGAAGCCCATGTCAGTATTCAGACATGTCTTAAAAGGGGGTCTTTATACTCCTTGAGTATGTTTTTTTCCTGCAAGACCTATTAACTCTTAAAGATTTTCTGGATTGTTTCAAGTCAGAACCACTAATAAGGAGGACTTGCTGCTGTATCTTAGTAATGTGACAAGATACAAGATATATATATCTTGTTTATATACAAAACCAGTTTGAAATTATCACATAACTTTAAAACATATTAGGTTTGTATATTATATGCTGTTCTCAGTTGGAAGATTCATTAATTCAACTTAAACTATTTGTACTTACTACATTTCATCTAAAAACCATGATGAATGTTGCATGATCATCAAATTAGTTGGGGATACTAACATTAAAAATCGTTGAGTGCCACAGCATGATTTGTTCATATAGAGGGGCTGGAAATGTAGCCCATTGATTAAGTAAACTTGTCTAGCATGAGGCTTTGGGTTCGATTCCCCACTGCAAAAAGAAGAAGTTATATTGAACTTCAGTTTTCAGATCTGTATTTTACTCCTCTTCCCCCCAACTATGTCTTTGTATTTTTCTGCTATCTATCAAAGTTCTTGTTTCCTGATAACTGACTACATCTCCATTGTGCCCTATCATTTTTGTAAACATGATTAGACATTTCTCACTAGTTTGCACTGCAGTTTCTTTTAGTGCTGTTATTACTTACATTAATTTTGGTTTAATTAGTGAAGTTAATTGAAAATTTTGCTTCTGGTAGGTAGTTTTTAAAATTTGGAAAATGGTAGTTTTTTACCCTTTTGGTTGGCATTGTGGTAAAATTGAGTAAGCGCTAGAAACATTGACTCCACACTCAGAATTTAATTTGAATTGTTGGTGCTTTATGCCATTACATAAAAGAATGCATTATTTTTC
Organism: Castor canadensis; assembly: GCF_047511655.1. Lineage (NCBI taxonomy): Eukaryota > Metazoa > Chordata > Mammalia > Rodentia > Castoridae > Castor > Castor canadensis. The sequence continues at coordinate 127,912,749 of NC_133393.1, read as the reverse complement.
CCTCTTCTGTTTTTAAAAAAATTCTTGCTGATGTTCTTCCTAATGTGAATTTAATATTTGCTAAAATTTTTACAAACTGTTGTCTTTACTGTTATATGAACAGTTTGTCATTTTGAAATAGTCTTAAAGAATATGAAATAGTCCACTGAAAGCATTATATTTGTGTTTACAGTTGTTGAAAGTGTAAATAAAAACAGCAGCCTTCATAGAAATATTTTCAAAGGACCCTTCATAGTTTTAGTTTAATTTACTATTTAATTCAGAAAGCTATTGAACATTTTGTCACTGATCAGCTAGATAAATGAAAATAAGTAGAACATTAGGAATAAGCAAGTAGGAGTTTGTATGCCCATGGAAATCATCTAGACAACAAGTATTCTTTTATTAGAACAATCTGTTTATAGCCAGGGAAAGTCAGAATTAAAATGGATCTTCAAAGTGCATGGATTTTGATTGGTAAAACTAAAGTTGTTTTCCTGTCCTTATAGTTCTTTCATTTATTAATCATTCATTGACATAGTCTTTCATCAGACCTAGTGTGTTGTCATGTGTTTTATATATTCTCCTAAAAAAAAAAGTGTTGGCAGTAATTGGAAGATGATTGTAAGTATATAATGGAGTCACATCCCAGTTTCAGAGATTTTAATAAAATCTAAGGCTATGAATCATAGGTTTGCTGAAATAGACTATTTTGAGGTAACTTCTATGTCACAAGCACTTTTCTAAGCCCTGGGCATACATCCATGAATAACACAAAAATTTTATTCTTAGAAGAGAGGAGACAGACAATTCACCAAATGTATAGCAACTAAATTAAAAGTATAGTATGTTAGTGTCACATGCTTAAGAGGAAAATTAATGGAAAAGGAAAATCAAATACTGTCAGTATTAGATTGTATACTGTCTGGAGGAACAAGCCAAGACATTTCTTAGGAGCAGCAACAACAAAAATAATAGGTAGCAGTTACGATGGATAACACATGTTTTGTGCCAGGTTGATTTTAGTTTAGCACTTAACAAATCTTAACTCAATTTTATCCTTACAGCACCTTTATCCTATTCTGAATGGCCAAAGGATCCAGCGGTATACATGTATACACACAAAAATGATTAACAAGTTACCCAAAGTTTCACTTCAGCTGCAGTCTCATTCTTTTTTTTTTTTAAATTTGCAATAAGTTTGAACTCATGGTTTATACCTTGAGCCATTCCACCAGCCCTTTTTTGTGATGTTTGTTTTTGGAGATAGGCTCTCACAAACTGTTTGCCTGGGCTGGCTTAAAACGATGATTCTCCTGATGTGTGCCTCCTGAGTAGCTAGGATTACAGGCTTGAGCCACTGGCACCCAGTTGCAGTCGTTCTTAATGGAGAACCATGCTTTTAGCCACTCCATTACACTGCCTGTATAAAAAGTTCAGCTGATACAGCTTTTGAAAAAATTAGATACTGAGAAAGATTTTTTTGTTTTGTTTTGTGGTACTGGGATTTGAACTCAGGGCCTATACCTTAAGCCACTCCACCAGCCCTTTTTTTTTAATGTGATGGGGTTTTTCAAGGTAGGATTTATTGAACTATTTGCCCAGGTCAGCTTTGTACCTAGATCCTCCTGAGTAGCTAGGATTACAGACCTGAACCTGTGTTCTCCTTTTAATAATGTTTTTTTTAAACACAGGAAATAGGACTTTTTTTTTTAATTACATGGTGAAAAAAATTTGGATTTAGGTCCTCTGTGTTAGCTTTCTGTCACTGACAGAATACCTGAGATTCTCAACTTCAAAAGGAGGAAAAGTTTATTTTGACTCATACTTTTGAAGGTTTCATTTTATAGATAAGTTGGTTTGTTACTTTGGGGACTGTAACAAGGTAGTACCTCATCTGTAAGAGCACATGTTGGATGAACCTATTTACCTCATGACAACTAGAAACAGAAAGAGAGAAGAAGGGACCAGGTTCGTATTATTAGTACCTTTAAGGAGATGCCCCAGTGACCTAACTTCTTTCAATTAGGTCCTACCTCCTAAAGGTTCTACCACCTCCCAGTAGCATCGTAGGCTGATGATTGAGCCTTTAACACATAGCCCTTTGGAAGATATTCAAGATCCAAGCTACAGCATTCTATTTAGCATTCTGGTCTTTAAAAACATATCCTAAATATTCAAGTAATTTTATTTCTGTGCTTCCTTATGTCCCACGAATTTATCACTTGTTTTCTAATAGAGTAGGATTTTTTGGAGGGAGGATGGAGGATTTGCTTACAGTACTGGGCATTGAACCCAGGACCTCATTCATGCTAGGCAAGTACTTTACCACTTGGGCCATTCCGCCAGCCCCTTTTATATTTTGTTTTTGAGATAAGGTCTTGCAAACTTTCCCCAGGATGGCCTCTAAGTCATGATCCTCCTGCCTCCATTTCCCAAGTAACTGGGGTTACAGATATATGCCATCATGCCAGGCTTAATAGAGTAGTTCTTGAACTTGTCCTGAAGAATACTATATGTGTACTGACCAACAGGAAGTGTTTTGAGCCAGATGTGGGGTTTTTTTTCCATAATAGAAACTTCCTAGCAAAGGAATTGGAATTGCAATTTTAACTGGAATTGAGACTTGTAACTTCATATTTTTAGCTCTTTTAGAGCAAGCATCTGTCCTATAGTCCCCAGAATCCAAGAATGTACTTTCATACCAAAATAACCTGCTTACAACATCCTAACTGCATAAAATTACTTTAACACTTTTTCTTTTGTATCTTTGTTATTTCCCTACATTAGCTTTCTTATTCATATTCTAAATCATATTTCTTGATCCTTTTATTTTTACAATGACTGTTAGTATCTTTTACATTTTAATGCGTTCCTGTGTTATCTGTATTATATTTTATAGTGAATCGTATAGAAGATTCTCTAAAAATAGGATTTCTGTAATACAGATCTCTTGCCCTGGCATCATGCTTATTAGACAGTAATGCTTCATTAAACAAAGTATGAAAATGAATTCATAAAAATTAAAAGCAAATGCCAAATGTATTCTGTAAGAGGCATTGGCTTCACGGACTAAAAAAGGGCAAAAAATCAAATGAGACACTACTTTTAAAGTGATGGTTGCCAAAATTAGGTAGAAGTGGGAAAAAAAAAAGGGGGAAATTAGAAAACGAGACAGTGGTAGAGAGAAATAAAAGAGGCATATGGTAGGAAGGATAGGGTCAACAGCAGCTGTCTTTGGTTGCCTCAAGTTTCCATGATGTTTCAGAGACAGTTTGTATTTGCACTCACTGTACTGGTATACTTTATCGTATTCATGGTGCAATACAATAAAACACAACATTCACACATGGAAAAACACAAACTAAAACCAAAAAGGACTTGGGAGCATGGCTCTCAAGTGGTAGAGTGCCTGCGTAACAAGTGGGAGTCCCTGAGTTTAATCTCCAGGTTCAGTCTTCACCCAGGATAAATTATCATTGATAAATTACACTACAAGAATGCCCTGATGCCCCAGTGTATGTGCTTGGTTGTGTAGGTTAACACAGACATTCAGCAAGTATTTCCATCTCCAGGGTTTGACGGGCATGTGTATTTTTATGTATAGATGAGTATAGAGTTAGCATTGAGAGTTTCAGATCCATGATCTTGTATGATTTTGTCCTAGAAATGTATTGATGCCATACTTGAGGACTGTATGTTTACTTTAGTAACTGCTCAGGTCAATAGTTTTTATTGCTTATATTTTTGAAGATAGTTTTAACATTACTTCTAGCTCTGTAGCATGTGTATTATTTTTTTAAAGTCATATTTGAAAGAATCTAAAGTAGACTGACCTTAGTTTTATTTTTTTAGTCTAGTTTTCAGATTGCAGTAGACAGTTTCCTTTTCCTTTTCATAACATTCTCTTCTGTCTTCCTAATGTTATACTCTTAGTTTTTGTTCTTCCTGACTAGCCAGTCTCATCAGCCTTTTGTGCTTTCCTTTATGTATTGGTTATCTTCAGATTTCTCTTGATGGATACACTCTCCTGGGTGATGCCCTACACTTCTGTGACTTCATAAGCCATCTGGATGCTGGTGATTCCCACATTAGTAGCTCCCCTATGTTTTGACCTGAAGGCCTAATTCCTTTTATACATCTCCATTTTTTTCTCCATCTCCAAATTTCTGAAAGCATACTTCTCTTTTCTACCTTTCTGATGAAACTACACCTAACTTCCTCTTAAGCAAGGGTATGTACTTCCCTCCTTCCCGCTACCTTCCTTGAGTTCACTATCTTGTCTTGCAATAATTCAGGAATTAGTAATTGGTTTCTTTTTCTGCCTCCCTTTGGTACTGCCTTTCACTTTCCTGTTTATAGCCAGTGTTGATTTTGTTTTGCACTGCTATTCAGAATGGAGTTAGACTTCTCATTCAAGCTAAATCTCTGTGGTATCTGACCCCTGCTGATCTTTCTAATCTCATCTCCCCCTTGCAAACCCCTCAACTCTGGTCCTCAATATTTGAAGCGTAGCAAAATTTACAGTTTTCTTAAAAACTATTATGTCATGCTAACTCTTGTTCCTGGGCATCTTAGTACTGATCTCGATCTAAAACAGTTTACCTTCACCTAAAATACTGTCTTCTATAAAGGATAAAATAGTTTATTCTCTTATTAAGATTGTTAATCTCTTAACCATTCTTAAAAATCTCAAGCTTGATATTTTAGAAATGCCCTGTCTACCCAGTCTCCTAAATTTGGATATCAGTTCCCTACACATATTTCTATAATATCCTTACATCCCCATCATAATACTTGACACACTGGACTGTGTCTAACTGGTTGTTTATGAGTCTTCCCTACCAAACTAAGTTCTTTGGAAGTACCAGGAAAGGCATCCTATCTGACTCTTCTCTCCCTTTGTGTGCTACTGCCTGGCATCTGGTAGGCATTTGGCATTTGGCAATGAATGTATAAATTTGACTTTAGACTAGTGGTTCTAAAATTGAGGGAGGGGTACAGAGGAGAGATCCCCTCCCTTTGCAGGTTGAGAATAGGAGAGTATTAGACTGTTTTCCGTGAAGAGTGCACATAAACACAAACTTCCACAAATTTTCTTGGTCTGTATATTTTTCTCTGACCCTCACAGACGAGTCAGATTGTCTACTGGTGCCACCCCCTCTATCACATACTTACACATGATGTGTACTTAGCACAGTTTCAAGTACAGAATTTGACAGGACTAGTAGGTGCTATGTATTAGTCATGATTCTTAGCTAAACCCATTTGCTTCCAGCATTCCAGTGAACAAACCCTTCCTCCTTTCCTAAGTCCGTCCCAGCAGTTGAGATGCCACATTTTTAATAAAATTGTCAAGACCTTGCTATAATTTGCATTTTATTCCATAAAATGTTTATTTCTGTTCAAATATAAATGATAGCACTCTTGAGCCAGTATTTACTGAAAGAATGGATATAGGCTATTTTCAGGAATGAAAGCATATAACTCTGAAGCTGCTTTCCATGATTTTTTTGGTTATATTTTCTCTTCATGAAGCTAAATGGGCCATTGTGAGCTCAATCTCAAGCATGACCTTGGCCTCATTATAATTACATTGCCATCAGTTGAGCCCACTGGACTAGGCAGATTTTTTATCATATTTATTCCTAAGTTATTCCTAAGAAGTCGATACATCTTTATTTTAAAACAAGGACCAGATTGTTTAATCACCTTTCTGTCAGCTTAGCTGTATGTCTTCCCCACAAACTTTGCTTTCTCCTTGCATAGGCGGCCTTTCCTGCTCCTATGTTAGGCTAACACCCCACCCTGGAATTCCATTCCTTCTTGCTTCTTCAGGCTTTGCTCCAGTATTACCCTCTATCTCCTGAATCATCACTGTCATCTTCTCGACTTGATAATTTCCTTTGGTAAATAACGTGCTTTAATGTCTGTTACCCATCTTTATGAAAACAAAATGAAAATAAAGCCCAGTTTAACTCACTTTTACATCTACCAACTACATTATACTCCTGGAAAAAAGTGGTCTGTACTTACTGTTTCCACTTGCTTATTTGCATTCTCTGTTCAGTTTTCTCTAATCAGACTTTCTTTCACACCATAACAGTGGAAGGTTCCTTATCAAGGTCATCAACCTCTCTCATCTAATGAAAAAGAAGTGGTCCATTCTCAGTCTTCATCTTACTCAGCCTTCTAACACCATTTGCCAGTCAATCACATTACTCTTTTAAGCTCTTCTCTAGGTTTCAGCAGTTACTTTACCAACATGTTTTGTCTTATCCCCACTGCCCTACCACCCAGTTCTGAAGGTTGTAGCCTTTATCCTGTTCTCTTATTGCCTGCTCACTAACGGGCTTTCTGGAAGTTCTCATCTGGCCCATAGCTCCAGAGTCATCTGTATGTTGATGATTCCCTAGCTTAAATTTTCCCCTGAGTTTTAAATGTGACTAACCAGCAGCTATTTACTAGACATCTCTACTTTTCTCTTTTATTTAAGTCTGTACAACAGAACCATTAATTGCTACTTCCTTTTTACATAAATTCTGCAATTCCCAAAGTCTGCCCTATTTTGGTAAATTCTCTACCACCCACCAGCTCCATTGTGTATTACCCATGATTTTCAGTTAAACCCACCTGCTTCCAACATTCCATTCAACCACACCCACTCTAGTACTTGGACCAAAAAAAAAATCTTAAATATTCTTTGTCTCTTTCCCTTTCATCCACATCCAATCATTCCCCAGGTTATCTGATTTCCTTCCAAAGTACCTGGCAGATCCAGTTACTCCTCTCAGCCTCCACTTCTAAAACCCAGATTCAAACACCTTCATCTCTTACTTTATACTGCAACAGCCTTCCAGCTGGTCTTTTCCCTCCACTCTTACACTCTTCAATTTATCCTTCACATAGCAATTCAAATGACATTTCCAAACTGCAGATTAGTCACCATTTTTCTGCTTTAAAACCTCTTAGTGATCATACTTAAAGTGAATGCCAATCCTCTGTATCCCCAGTGATTTTGCCTCTGGCTGCTTTTGCCATTTTAACCCTCTCTTCTCCTTGGTCAATGGACTTTAGGTTTCTGGTTCCTGAATCTTCTTTGTTTTGGTCTCTGGGCCTCTGTGTTTACTTTTGTACTGCTAGAGTCTTACTTTAGTCTTCTCGTAGTTGATTTCTCACCATTGAGATTCAAGTCAAATATTAGGTCTTCAAAAAGGCTGACCAAGAGAACTCTTGGCAGTCCACTAAGTGTTGTAGTGACCCTTTTTTATATTAATTGAATGTAGAACTTTCTTATTCACACTGGCTCCTAAGCATATAGAATAGTCTCTGGAAGTAGTTAGTAGATGTTCAGTAAACATCTGTTGGGGGAACAGACTGCCATTAGAAAACTAATAGTTTCATTATATTTAGATTAGTAAATTTATTGTTAGAAATTAATTGACCTCAAAATGGAGTTAAAAGTTGTAGTGTTCCCCCTGTTAGAGCAACACCACGAACAACAGGTGTTGGCGAGGATGCGGGGAAAAAGGAACCCTCTTACACTGTTGGTGGGAATGTAAACTAGTACAATCACTCTGGAAAAAAATTTGGAGGCTGCTTAAAAAGCTAGACATTGATCTACCATTTGATCCAGCAATACCACTCTTGGGGATATACCCAAAAGACTGTGACACAGGTTATCCCAGAGGCACCTGCACACCCATGTTTATTGCGGCACTATTCACAATAGCCAAGTTATGGAAACAGCCAAGATGCCCCACCACTGACGAATGGATTAAGAAAATGTGGTATCTATACACAATGGAATTTTATGCAGCCATAAAGAAGAACGAAATGTTATCATTCACTGGTAAATGGATGGGATTGAAGAACATCATTCTGAGTGAGATTGGCCTGGCCCAAAAGACCAAAAATCGTATGTTCTCCCTCATGTGGACATTAGATCAAGGGCAAACACAACAAGGGGATTGGACTTTGAGCACATGATAAAAGCGAGAGCACACAAGGGAGGGGTGAGGATAGGTAAGACACCTAAAAAATTAACTAGCATTTGTTGCCCTTAATGCAGAGAAACTAAAGCAGATACTTTAAAAGCAACTGAGGCCAGTAGGAAAAGGGGACCAGGAACTAGAGAAAAGGGTAGATCGAGAAGAATTAACCTAGAAGGTAACACACGCACAGGAAATTAATGTGAGTCAACTCCCTGTATAGCTATCCTTATCTCAACCAGCAAAAACCCTTGTTCCTTCCTATTATTGCTTATACTCTCTCTACAACAAAATTAGAAATAAGGGCAAAATAGTTTCTGCTGGGTATTGAGGGGGTGGGGGGGAGAGGGATTGGGCAGAGTGGGTGGTAAGGGAAGGGGTGGGGGCAGGGGGGAGAAATGACCCAAGCCTTGTATGCACATATGAATAATAAAAAATAAATAAATAAATAAAATTATTGAAGGAGAAAAAAAGTTGTAGTGTTCAATTTATAACTTGTCTTCCCCCCTTACTTAGTTTAATAACAATTACTTTATAGTTTCTGATTTTATAAATTACATACTTTCTCCTTTGTTCCTTCAAAAGTCTTGCAAGTTATGCCAACAAATAGTAGTGCTCCCTACAAGTAACATACATAAGATTTCAGTAGCAAACTAGAACCTACATCTTCTAAATCCTCAGATAACTTTATTAGTATCATGTCCTAGTGTGTGCTGTGTGTATGGTGGTTGTTTAGAAGAATTATAATAATCCTAGAATTAGCTGCTTTTGTTTAACTCTAAACCTTTAAAAATACACTTTAAGCTATTTTTAGTTTAAAAATAATTTTAAAGACAAGCTGGGGAGTAATAGGATGTTGGATGAAGGGGAGAGAGAAAAATAAAGAATGATACTTAGTTTTGGGGGTTTTTTTGGGTCCAAGGACTCCACAGTGGGTGTGGTTTATTGGAATGCTGGAAGCAGGTGGGTTTAACTACAAATTGTGGCTAATATTCTTTCCAGCATTAACAAAATATTGGCTCCTGTTATAACCAATAACAATTAAGATTTGACTAGTTATTTTTGTAGTTAGTGGTGATATTTTAAATAATAAAGTTATTTGTATGCAGTTAGTGGTAGTCCTTATTCAATGGAGTTAAATTAATATAAATCAACTATTGAAACACATTTCTTCAAAAAAGAAAACCCAATATAGGATTAGCATCTCACTTTTTTTTCTTCTAATTAAAACATTAGACAAAACAAAGCTACCCATTATTTGATAGTATCCTGATTACAGAAGTCTTTTACTGCCTTTCTTTCCATTGACTGTCCCAAAGCTTAGAGCTCATTGGGAGGTTTTAACTTTCTCTGGAATCTTTTGTTGGTACCTTCAACAAAATGAATAATTACTTTTTATGTTCCTTTCTCACTTATTCTAACAGTGTATTTTGTTTGTTGTCTTTCTTCTGTTCTCTGCCCACCTCAGCGTTGAGATTAATAGCTAAAACACTTAAAAATGAGGTCCTTCCAAAAATCTACTGCTTTACAGTCTTCCTTCTTTCATGTTTTTCCTATAATAGGCTCTTGCCAAAAAAAAAAATAGAAGTTAGGTCTAAAATGCTAAATTAAAAGTAGTATTATACTGGTATCTCTGACCCATTTTCAACATTCTTAAAGTAAGAAAAAATGAGATTTGTCACTGCTATATTGTTATGCCCCCACAGCATACATGTGCATATATGCTTTGTACTAGGTAAGTGGCTATGTCTGGGTTTGGCAGATCAATGTTGTTGTAAGGGGACATGCTCCATAGGGTAAAGGAAAGGCAAAAGGATGTTCATCCAATTCTCTCCCTGCCTCTTCCTTCATATCTTTCTAATCCCATACTCCAAACAGTAAATACTGTGTCCTGCAGTGTGTCTTTTCCCTTACACCGATAGTGGGTGTATTCAATCAGTAACACTACCTGTTTCTTGAAAGGTCATTCTAAGTCTCATGTTTTGTGGCTTGCAAATCTTTTATTAATTTAAGAATAAGACATTTTAGTAGAGAATCTTTTAGAGGTAATAAATTAACTGTTCCTTGTTCTTCAGTAAGTAAGAATGAAAATTAAACTCATTTTAACTGATTAATTATCCAAGGTTCAGTAACTAAAATCTGCATGTGTATAAACTTGCCCATTTTGGAAGGGAGAACATCCCTAAGGTGATAGAAATGTTTTAATTCCAACATAAAAAACTGTCAGGTTGTCCTAATCAATTCTGGTCTCTTGCAGTCCACAAATGGTATATGATTTTTTTTTAAAAAGCAGCTGGAAAAGTGAAAATTCTTAGATCAAAATTTCTCTCTCTCTCCTCTGTCTCTGTAGTACTGGGGATCGAAACAGCGTCTTGCATAGGCTATCCAAAAACACTGTTCCACTGAGCTATATCCCCAACCCTTTCAATCCACTCTACTTTTCTTATAATAAAGCACTGTGCATGTTTTCCAGTGACTTAAATGCTATACACTTTTATCCTTTAGGATAAAAGTAAACATTTTTCTTTGGTCTTGTGAATTGCAGTCTAAAGTGTAACAAATTAATGTTTAAGTGTAATAGGTATTTTTCACTCATAAGTACTAAACTGTTCACTGAAATTTGTTTCTTCTTACTAGGTTTAAGTGGAAACCCTGCAGATTTAGAAAGAAGAGAAGCAGTGTTTGGAAAGAACTTTATACCTCCTAAAAAGCCAAAAACCTTTCTTCAATTAGTATGGGAAGCATTACAAGATGTCACTTTAATTATATTAGAAATTGCAGCCATAGTATCATTGGGCCTTTCTTTTTATCAACCTCCAGAAGGGGATAATGCACGTAAGTAAATAGGGGGCAAAAAAAGGCTTTTGTGTGCAATGCTAGTTCAGCTCGTTCATTTACTCAATTTATAATAACAGGCAGCCACACATTCAATATTGTTTGCTGTGTGCTAGGCAGTGTTTTGAGAGTCCTAAGTATATTACCTCAGATAGTTTCCACAATAATAGTGTTAGTGTTGTCTGCATTTTTCAGTGAGGCACAGAGTTGTCTCACAGTGAGCACATGTGCAGAGATATTACATGTGGACATACACATACATGATTGCCTATACTGTCACAATTCTCACATTTTTAGAACACTTGTGAAACAATGCCAAGGTTTTAGTTTTTTACTTCTGTTTGAAAATGTCATTATAAAAGCAGAATTCTATTCTCTTCACAAATCTGTGACTTCAAGTAGTAAAATCGTTCTTTTATACATAACATTTGGGTAATTTCCTTTCCATTTACATGACAAGTTGAATATCCCTTCCAAAATGCTTGGAAGTATCTTGACTTTTACTTTGGGAGAGGGTGCAGATTTTGGAATATTTATGTATGCATAATGAGATATCTTGGGAATGAGACCTGTTTAAACACCAAATTTATTTATGATTCATAAGTAGCAAAGAAATTTTAATGCAATTATTTTAAATGATTTTCTGAATGAAGCCAGGTTGCATGGTGTGGAATTTTCCACTTATAGCATCAGTTCATGCTCAAAAATTTCAGATTTTTGAGCATTTGGATTTATTTTATTTTTATTGGGGTGTGTGTGTGTGTGTGTGTGTGTGTGTGTGTGTATTAGTAGATTTTGAAATCAGGTCCTTCCCATATTCTAGGCAGGTGCTCGAAGCCATGCCTGCATCCCTTTTTTGCTTTAGTTATTTTTTGGATAGGGTTTCATACTTTTTGCCCAGGCCAGCCTGGGCAATGACTTAGCTAGCCTCCTGCATAACTAAGATTACAGGTGTACTCCATTGTGTCAGCTTAGTTGTTAAGATGGGGTTTTACTAAGCCTCCAACTGAGATCTCTCAGTCTTTGCTTCCCAAGTAGCTAGGATTATAGAACTGAGTTCCCATATCTAGCAGCATTTTGGATTTTTGAATTAGGGATGCTCATTCTGTAAAAAGTATCCTGACCTATAGTGAACTATTATAGAATGGATGGATCTGCTTTAATTATGGCTACAAGTGGTTTTGTTTTGCTCCTTCTATGCTTTTTATTTTTAAAATTTCTTATTTTGCCTTTAAAATTTTTATTTTAAATGAATATTACCATTAGTATAATCTGTAGCAGTTAGATAATCTAACCTGGGTTTTGGTTACTGTATTCAAGTAGATGTAAAGTTATCCACTAATGTTTTATATGTCAGAGGTCTGATTCACCATAATATTTTTGTTTGTGAAAGTTTCATTCTATGCCTTTTAAAGCTATAACAAATAAGTATTGCTAATTCTCAAAGTTGGTTAGGTAATAGTGCAAAGTAATTCCTTCAGAGGCTTGGGTAAGGTTCATGGGAAAATTTTTTCTTTTTCTTTTTTAAGAAAGTTGGTCACAGAGTAAGCCAATTTATGAGATCTGTGTGAAGTAGGTTTCTCAGTGACAACGGTGTTGAAATCTCGAACCAGAGCCATCTTCATTTTTTGTACTATCCCCCCCAGCTGAGGCAACCAAACTTGTACCCATGTTTGTCAAGTGTCCCATTGGGTAAAATTGCCTCTGGTTGAGAATCACTGATGTAAATAAGAAGGCATTTAGACAATACTGTTATCAGTATTTGGGCAAATTATTTTTACAACTTCTATTTATTTTTATTAAATACATAGTACATAATTTGGCATGAAAAAAAGGGCAGGGGGAGACAAACTAAAGGAAGTAACATTCATTGAAAACCCTACTTTATTGCGATTTCTGCTATAGTATGGAGTGACGTTTACTACCGACCAGGCCTAGGAAAAATCTTTTTGAAATCCAAGCTACTTCATTTATAGAATGTGGTAACTACAAATTTTCCCGAATTTGTTAGGCGATTCCTGTATTAGAATCCAACTGAGAAGATAATTTAGAGCTATCACAATGCCCTTTCATTAACTACTAGAAATTAAGGGAATTACATGTAAAGATATTTCTGTACTTTGGTGAAAAGTTATTTATCTTTCGTACTTTGTATTTCTAAGATTTATAGGGGTACTGCAAGTATCATTTCATCCTGTTACATTTGACACTAAGAAGTAGTAACTTGCATTTAAAAAAGGCCATTATTTCTAAATTTGCAGTCAGGTAGTATTTGGCATGAAAATATAGTACACAGTATATATAAAATTTGTGATCATGAGGAGTATCTGGGTACCAGCGATTTCTCAAACTGTTTTGGTGTCAAGGTGCCTTTACACTTTTTTTTTTAATTTGGCACCACTGGGATTTGAATTTGGCTTCACATTTGCTAGGCAGGCACAAATATATATGAGCCATGCCTTCAGCTCCCCTTTACACTCTTGGTGTTAAGAACTCTGTAGAACTTTAGATTATGTTGAGTAATAGCTACAGGTATTTTTTGTATGCTAAAGAGGAGAAATTTTAAAATGTCAATGTATTCCCACCACACAAAAGGTAACTGTCAAGTTATAGATATGTTAATTAAATTAATAATGGTAATTATTTCACAATGTATGTATCAAAATATTTCATTGGAAACTATATAGTTTTTGTCAGTATATCTTAGTAAAGCTGAAAATTTTATCAATGTACTTTAGAATAAGCCTGTCGCATATTAACATAGATGGCATTGTAACTTTCCTCAAAACATAATTTTTAAGTGAAATAATGAAAAGAGTGCTGGTATTTTTCATTTTAGGTTATCTTTAATGTCAGACTTAGTTGAAGAGAGCTAGGTTCTCCTACTTGTCACACTGTCCCATATAATGTGATATTTAGGAAATTCTATTATACGTTAATAAAAGATGGGGCAAATAATGACTCAATGATATTGTGAAAATAGGGTTGATCTCAGAGATCATTCTGGAGTTCCTGGACAGCACTTTAAGAACTGCTTCTCTGTATTACTAACGCACACTCTGAGGAACAGCTCACAGAGTTTTAAAATGGAATATTTGCCTTGTGGTATAGACTATAGATGGATTTTAGATTGTGCATATCTCTCGGTTGAATATATTTACAAGACAGTCCCTTTGATAAAACAGATTTTTTAATGCTGTATTTTCACTTGAACTGAAAACATTGAAGTGCTTTTGTCTATAACTGTAAACTTGTAGTCCTTTTGTAATTGATGTTAGTCTTTTTCCCTAGAGCCCCTCTAAAAGTTTGTAATGGTCATGAGTAGGAAAAGGATTCAATTTCTAGAAATATTTTACTACTGTCTATTTTAAGATCATCCTGATCTTATCTGTAGAATTATATATGAAGTGAAATAAGTCATCGATTTGTTAAAAGCTCTCTTTAGCAATATTCAGTTCAGTGAAGTTTTCACAGTTATCTCACAGCTCCTCCATAACCTCTGTTGCTTTGGTCTTAAACTTTTTTGGTTCTGTATTACATCAGGAAAAATTTGAACACATATCTTCAAGTGGTATATCTATTAGTTTTATATATGTACGTGTGTATGTGTAATGTATGTATTTTTAAGAACATCCAGAAGTATAAGTTGAAAGAATAAAAAGGAGTGATAAAGTTTGAATTTTTGATTGCTTAATAGCTATAAAACACTAATGTTAATGTAATTTGGGTCTAAAATTTATTTCTCAACTTGGTTTTTTTTTAGAGCTGAGAATACACTGCATTATATAAATTCGAGAGTAAAAGATTACCCACTAAATCAGTAGTCATTCTCAGTCCCATCAATCAGTTACACAAGTTTTTGTTGCAAGGTGACTGATAAATTCTATTTTCTGATGTCAGTCTGTTCTTGCACACTATTATTATGTATTACATTTTTATGTTTTTAGTAAATGATACAAAAAGCCCACTCGTTTGGAATTTTAGCTGTTTCCAGGTTGTTGAAACTATTCAACATGGTATTTTCAACATTCATCTCTTCTTGAATCCAGATTTGCTCTAATTCAGAGCGTTAATCTCTGACCTGTGGAGGGGGAGGGTTGAGTGGCTGTTATTCTTACAATTACTGTTTAAAAGAATGTAAACCATAATTCACTCAGTTATTACCCACAGTGATATAAATGGTCATTCCTTCAGTTTGAAGATATTTAAAATACAAGTTCTAGTATTTGAGTTGGAGCAGGGGACAATACTCAGCGGGTCATCCTGCTTCTACCTCGCCTATCAATAGCTGAATCCTATTAATGTTTTTGTGGATTTTTTTGTGTGTGATTATTCACTTCATCCCCAGCGGTTCTTGCTCTTATTCTGTCTTTACTCTCTTTAACCTGTCTCACACACCAATCTAACATTAATTTTTTTTTTTTTTTTTTTTTTTTTTTTTTTTGGTATTGGGGTTTGAACTCAGGACTGTGCTGGTTATTTTGGAGATAAGAAGAAGACAAGAGTCTTGCTTTTTTGCCCTGGCCATCCTGGACTGAGATCCTCCTATTTTATGCTTCCTGCTGCCACTCGGATGACAAGTGCATGCCGCCACTCCCAGTTCTTTTCCCATTGAGATAGGGTCTTGTGAGCATTTTTTTTTTTTTTTGCTGGGGCTGGCCAGGAACTGCCCAGCTGCCCACATAGCTTGGGATAACAGGCATGTACTGCTGTGCCCAGCTGTTGGTTGAGATGGGGTCTTGTGACCTTTTCCCCCAGAACAGCCTTGAACCATATGATCCTCCCAGTCTCAGCCTCCCAAGTAGCTAGGATTACAGTTGTGAGCCACTGGTACACAGCTTTTATTCTCTTATTTTCCAAAGTGCTAGTTGTAGACCACTGAATTGATTTTAGACTCAAAAGTAGATTACAGCCCAAAGTCCGAAATACACCATTCCATTATTCTTTCTTTACTGACAATTGTACTGACACTGTAGTTTTGGGTGTTTGAGGTTTTTGAGTGGTTCCTACTCACTGATTCTTTCCTGAACACTTTTTCTGCCATGAGCATTTGTACTGACTAATCTCTCCATGGACTTCTCTTCCCATAGATCTATGTGGCTGGTCCTCTATTAACATTTGGCTCCTAGCCCAAATGGCATGGATACTTTAGAGGGACTTTGGCTCATTCAACCTCAGTTAGACCTCTATTTGATAGATAGATAGACGTGATTACCATGTTTTCTTTGTGAACTTACAGATACCTGAAGTTAGTCATTCATATATTACTATCTAAATTCCTTGTACACCATCCCTACCTCAATCTGAATGTGGATTCCATGAGGAAAAGGATCTTGTTACTGCATTCTGACCTCCTAAAATAGCCTGTCACCTAGTAGATGCACATACAGTGGAATCAACAAGTAGCACTTTCCTTAACTTTTTACATTATAGAAGCCAAGCTTTGGTCACAGTGCAGTAAAATTGACGTGTGATTCATGTATTACACATAACATTTTAACTTTTCATGTATGTCTTGCTCACCATATGTAATCATTAATATACTAACCATTGGTTAAGTGTGAAGAATATGCCAACCACTGCTTTATAGGTGTTACACTTATTTCACAACAACTCTGGAGTAGGTGGTGGTAGCCTCATTTAACAGAGGAAGAAACTGAGTCTCAAAAATAAGTTCAGGCATATATACTTTACTTTATTTCACTTCACTTTATTATGTTTCCTGGATTTTGCATTTTTTTGTCTTTTACAAATTGAATTGGAGGTTTGTAGCAACTCAGTGTCAAGCAAATCACTTGGCTATTGGCATCATTTTTCCAACCGCATGTGTTCACTTGTATCACATTTTGGTAATTCTTGCAGTATTTCAGACTTTTCACTATTTTACCTGTTATGATGGTCTGTTATCAGTTATCTTTGATGTTGCTATTGTAATTGTTTTGGAGTACCACAAACCACACCTGTATATGACAGTGAACTTAAACTCCCATCTGATAGTCCCATAGTAAGTAACTTGTAAGTATTCAGGTAAAAGGAAGAGTAGCATGTCTTTAAACCTAGAAATGATTAGGCTTAATGAGGAAAACATATCAAAGGCCAAGGTAGACTGAAAACTAGTCCTCTTTGTGCCAACCAACCAAGTTATGAGTGCAAAGGAAAAGTTCTTAAGAGAAACTAAAAAGGTTACTCCAGTGAACACATGATGATAACCAAGTGAAAGAGCCTTAGTCCTGATGAGGACAGTTTTAGTGGGTTGGATAGAGTATCAAACCAGTCACAGCATTCCTGTTAGCCAAAGTCAAAGTTAGAACAGGGCTCTAACTCTCTGTGAAGGCTGAGAGGAGTGAGGAAGCTGCAAAAGAAAAGTATGAAGCTAGCCAGGATTGGTTGATGAGGTTTGAGGAAAGGATACTTCTCAATAAAATAAGCAAGGTTAGGCAGCAAGTTATGCAGAAGACCTGCAAGTCCACAAGACCAGCAAGTTATCCAGAAGGTGGCTACACTAAATGCAGTTTAGTGTAGTATAGTTTAGGACTTTCAGAGCTAGAAAGGAACAGTCAATTCCTGGGTTCAAAGGACAGGGTCACTCTCAGAGGTTAATGCAGCTGGTGACTTTTTAAGTTGAAGCCAATGTTCGTTTTACCATTCCAGAAATTCTTAAGAATTATACCAAATCTACCCTGCCTGTGCTCTGTACATAGAACAAGAGAACCTGAATGACAGCACATCTGTTTACAACATGGTTTGCTGAGTAATTTAAGCCCACTGTTGAGACTTAGTACCCTGGGGTAGGGAGTTGGGGAGATTCCTTTCAAAATATTACTGATTGACAATGCACCTGATCACCCAAGAGTCTAATGAAGATGTACAACCAAATTAATGTTTTCACATCTGTTCTACAGTCTGTGGATCAAGGAGTAATTTTGACATTTCAAGTCTTCCTACTTAAGAAATATGTTTCATAGAGCTATTTATACCCCAGATAGTGATTCCTTTGATGGATGTGGGCAAAGTAACTTGGAGGCCTTAGGAAAGAGTTCACTAGTATAGATGCCATTAAGAACATTGGCAACTCATAACACTGACAAGACTTTGGAAGAAATTGATTTGTGGATGATTCAAACTTCAGAGGAGGAAGTAATTCCAGATGTGATGCATCTAGCAAGAGAAGCAGAACTAGAAGTGGAGCCTAGAAATGTGACTGAATTGCTGCAGTCTCATGGCAAAACTTGAATGGATGAATGATGGTTTCTTGAAATGGAGTTTACTGGTAAAGATACTGTGAACATTGTTACAATGACAAGGGATTTAGACTACTACTTGTGGGCTATAGGTGTGACTCAAGTGGTAGAGTGTAGAATAGTATGTAATAAACTTAGTTGATTAAGTAGCAGTAAGGTTTGAGAGGACTGACTGCAGCTTTGGAAGAGATTCTACAGTAGGTTAAATGATATCAAAGAACATCAAATGCTAGAACAATCTTTCAGGGAAACGAAGAGTTAACACTGTCATCTTATTTTAAGAAATTGCTGGTTCCACCTCAGTCTTCAATAGCCTCTACCCTGATTAGTTAATAGCCATCAACACCATGGCAAAATCCTCCACCAGCAAAAAATTAGGACTTGCTGAAGACTCAATGATCTTTAGCATTTTTAGCAATAAAATACTTTTTAATTAAGGTGTGTACATTTTACATGCGTAATAGACTACAGTATATTAAGTGTTAAGTAAATTTTATAGTTAATATTTTATGTTAAGTTTTTTGAAAACCTCAATTTTATTGCAATATTTGCTTTATTGCTGTGGTCTGGAATGAAACCCCAGATGTCTCCAGGGTATGTCTGTAACTTGCCCTTGGGGTAAGAATTGATCTCTTCCAGTATGCTTACTCTTAACTAGTACCCTAATTACCTCCTTACCTGAGGTTGAGAATCTCAGGGGCAGGGAACTTGAAATTGACACAGTAAAAATAAAATGTTCAGAGCCGTAAGTAAAACTGATGAAATAAAACAAATAGTTAACACTAAAATACGTTGTCATTAATTCAAAATCTCTTTGTGATAAGCATTTTCTTTCTTTCCAAATAGTTTGTGGAGTAGTTTCTGTTGGGGAGGAAGAAGGTGAAGGTGAAACCGGCTGGATTGAAGGAGCTGCGATCCTCTTGTCAGTGGTGTGTGTGGTGTTAGTGACAGCTTTCAATGACTGGAGTAAGGAGAAACAGTTCAGGGGTTTGCAAAGTCGAATTGAACAGGAACAAAAGTTCACCGTCATCAGGGGTGGTCAGGTCATTCAGATACCTGTAGCTGACATTACTGTTGGGGATATTGCTCAAGTGAAATACGGTAAGTAAAGCAAATCAGCATATCTAACTCTAAACACATAAATTTTTCTGATGTCCTTTACATTTTAACATCTCCATGCTTCTTGTTTTAGGTGATCTTCTTCCAGCAGATGGCATACTTATCCAAGGCAATGATCTTAAGATTGATGAAAGCTCATTGACTGGCGAATCTGATCATGTTAAAAAGTCGTTAGATAAGGACCCCTTACTTTTATCAGGTATGAATTTCTTTCATGCACTTTGAGCCTTTTCCTTCCCTAAGAGTAACTAATATGAAGAGGAGTCAGTATTTTATGCTAGCTAGCTTACCCCGATAATCATTAGACACTTTCTCCTCTTTGTAAGATGAGAGACATTACAGATCTTGGAATCCAGAGCTATATTTTACAAATGAGGAAACTTGAGTCTAAAAATCTGAGAGATTTAAAAGTCAGTGTTAGTTAATGTTAATGTAGTGATAAAACTCAGATATAAGCCTCATGATACATACTGATTTTTCTGGGTCACATTTATTCTTAATGCCTGTTGAAGTGTCAAAGAGTGACTGTGGGTTCAAAGGAAATTAATGGATTTTCTGTGATACACAAAAGACACGGTTGTTTGTGTGTGTGTTTAAAGAACTGATAAAAACCTTCAGGTATACTCCCTCATTTAACTGGCAAACAATGAGTCTGACACAAACTGTTTATAGTTACATGACTAACCAACATTAGGGAAAGGAGTATTAAGTCACATGTAGTAAATTTGCATGTTTAAGAATGGAGAAGAGAAGGATTTATGTAGGTAAGGGGGGAACTAGGTCTACTCAGGATACTCGTCATAGCTTATGTGTAATTAACTTGGATTAAGTTTAGCTGGAAGTGAAATTGAAGGGATGATGCAAAAAACAGCTTCCTTCTAAAATGTGGAATGAAAAGCAGAGTACCACAAATTGACTCCAAAAGCAATGTTAATTCTTTAAATTTGAATTTCTCAGGTTCATCCTCTTAACTTTCTAGTATTCTTCATAGAATTTACACAATTTTTATCAGAACTGAATTTTATACTAGAATTTGAGAGAAGCCAAATGTTGCCTATTGTCTTCTATTTCCACTATCAGATGCTATTGAAACACTAACATTATATACATTGTCAGAAGATTCCTGCTGATGTAGCTATTTAATAAGTTGGCAACTATAATTTTTCAGTCCTCTGTGTCCTTTATATATTAATTGGTTGAACGTGAAACTACAGTCAAACTTGATATCTACAAGGGTCAGTTAGAGTTAAAATTTCAGAGCAAAACCTAAAATTAACCATTACCGTTTAAGATTTATAAATAAATGATGAAAGAGCTTACTGCAAAGAGGAAAAAAAGTCACGTTAATTAGTTATATATGTGCCATAGAAATCTTATTGTAAGATACCAGAGTAATTACTTGTACATACCTTTATAAACACTAAATAAGGTAAACTTCCAATTTTAATATAGACTTACATGTTTTGTCAAAGAAACATATCTTGAGATTTAGACCCCAATATCCTAGGCCAATTAGAATACTTATTCTCTGACTTTTCCTTTGTATTTATGTGCTTGTAATTCATACCACATAAACAGAAAACCTGGATATGTAAGGTTAATGTATCTAAGTAATGTGTGTTCATTTTACTTATTCTTTGCTGTGTTTCTGAGAAACTCTGCAGTTAAGTTAACCAAACAAATCTGTAGCCTTTCCTAAGGGGAGGGGAGGTATTTAACAATACTTTAGTACCAGACTCACTGGCAAACTGAGATAGTCTCCTATTGCCTTTTGCTATATACACTTAATGAACGTTTATGTACATCTACCTTATTTACATAGTGCTTAGCTGTTCAGGTTGATTTCCTTTAACTGAACTTTGGTCCTTTTTTGTTTTAACAGAGATGACCAGTAAGTTTATGTACTCAGGTTCCTAACACACCTAGTGTACCAAGAAAACTCTATAAATTTCCCATGTTTAAGGAAAAACTGAACTAGCTTTGTAGAGTCCCTTATTACAGTATGGGTGGGAAAGTTTTTCTGCATTTGTTTCCCTATTCCAAAAATGTACTAGAAAACACAACACACATTTATTTTTAAATTTACTCTCATGATGCCATCTCTCACTGCCATTCTTGGTTTCTTAAATTTAGATTTTTAAAAGCAGTATTCCATTAGTGATGGGGATATGACCTGAACAAAAACTGTTTACTTTTCCTGAGTACATTAACTGCCAACATCTAATCAGACTTGTGGTAAGGAAGAACAGAACATAAAAAATTGAAGTCTGCAGAAAGGCAGAATTATAAAAGAAACAAATTGTCTTTTGTACATAGTACTTAGTAAACATTGCTATCTTGGATTTCATTTCTTGTTTCCCTTGCATTTCAGTGGCATAGTTGTGAGTAATTAATAAAATACTCAGAATATATAGTCTTAAAAGCCAGAAAATCAAAGACCTAAAAAATTTATATTGGGGAAGCTACTCAGTAATAGCCAAATATTAATCCTTCAGTACTAGAATGAGTACATATGCTAAAATGATACTATTTTGCATGTAATCTTTGACCATTGATTTGGTATGTAAGATGGTGGTAAGTGTTGGAGACCCTGCCCTCCAGAAGGTTGTGAACCAATAGATAGAATACAAAAAAATGATAACTGTTAGAAAGACTTTTTCAAGTCTTAAAAAAGTTTTTTTAGGCCTGTTTAAAATTCACAAAAAGATTGAAACTAAGGTATGAAAAGCCTTTTAATGAGTAGGAAAGATATAGAAATGTACATGTACAAATTGGAGAACAGTAAGCAAACTTATCGCTACAGTAAGAATATTCTCTTTGTCCTCTGACAGAGCTAGATTGAATCTTTGCCTTGCCACCTCGTAGTTGTATTACGTAGGGCAAGTTGCTAGAAAATAAGAACAGCAGTGCTTCCCAACTTGTAAAATTGTTGTGAGAGACATGGTCTGAATTAAGGTAATATTCCCATCTCTGCTCCCTAGCCTTTTGTAATGGAATTTTGTGTTAGAGTAGTGGACAAGAAAGTTTAAAAGGTTGGTTGGTTTTAAGTGAATTGGATTTAATCCAGTAGGCAATGAAGAGTCAGAAATTTTTAAGCCATGACAGGCATATGATGGAATCACATTTTAGAAATATTAAAATGGATTTCAGGATGAACTGGAAAGGCAGACTAGTTAGGAAGCTATTGTAATCTCAGCAGACTGGGATGAAAGCCAGGGTTAGATAGGTGTTGTGGGGTTGGATGTAATGGGACATTGATGCTGTGGAATTCTTCTGGTTAAAAGTACAGTTCTTCATAAACCATTTATTTCTTAGCGAAATATCCCTTATACCTTATGTTACAGTTAGTAATAATGAGCATTTATGGAATTCCCTACAAATTCCTAGGCATGTTTGAAAAATGCAAATGTCACATTTTTTGAAGTGTAGCTGCTGTTATTTCCCTTTTGCATGTAGGGAATTGAGATGTTACAATTTGTTCAATATCACATTGTCAGTGATAGAGTAACCTTTGCACGTGCACATGACTGATTATAGAGTTAAAACCTTAAGCACAAGAATTTAGGATTTATTCAGCATCTTATTCTGTTTGTTTTATTAAATATTGAGAATATTAAAGACAATATTACTGAAGTTTGAAATTAGGTGGTATCTATAATTTTTACAAAGTTCTCTGTTGTTGTAGGTACTCATGTCATGGAAGGCTCTGGAAGAATGGTAGTTACAGCTGTGGGTGTGAATTCTCAAACTGGAATTATCTTTACCTTACTTGGAGCTGGAAGTGAAGAAGAAGAAAAGAAAGATGAGAAGAAAAAAGAAAAGAAAAGTAAGAATAGCAATTTGCAATAAGAATTGGTATCTGGAAACACAGCTAGTAGATCCTAAGAACTGGTACAGAACACAGACTTCTTTCATGAGATTCTGATATGAAAAATTCTGCAAAAAGTTAATTGCCTAATATTATGCTTTCAAGTAGTATTAAAGGAGAGAAAATTTTTTCTTCAATAGTCCATTAAGGGCCTTTAGTCAACACATCAGTCCTCCAACCAAAGACAGATTCAGCATCTACTTAAATACTTCCATTTTTGCTTTGTTCTGTTTTCTGTAGTTTTAGAATCTCCTGTCATTTGATCAGCAAAATGAATTGAAATCTCACTTCCTATTTGCTGTCTCCCCCACCCCCACTATTTCAATGATACTTTTGTCAGCTATATGACATTTTGATCTCCTGAATTTTTAATCTTCAAGTTTTCTACAATTCACATTCCATTCTGTACTTACACAGATGACTTTTTGGACACATGAGGTAGGACTTCACCTTTATGCTTTATGTTTGTCTTAAACTCTGTCATATGTAGGGAGGTATCTCAGAACTTTTGGGTGGGTGGCATGCCAAAGCCCTCTGTACCCTACTACTTAGAGTCTGCCTTACCTCCCTTCTCTCTCACTCAAGTGCACCCTTTAGGAGTCTTTTCCTTTTACCTTGAAAGCAGTTTACCATGGCTTAACCATTTAGATTTGCATAATTTTACTTAGGATAGTATATTTCTTAACATGTGTTTTTTAAGATCTTCTAAAATAAATGCCTTGCAAAAATCTGGGTTAGCCATAGCTATGGCAGTGTTTTCTATCCCATGGTTTTTTTTTTTTTTTTTTTTTTTTTCCCTTTGGGTTGGAGGTGGGGAGGGTTATAATGCTAGAGATCAAGCCCTGTGCTTTGCATATGTTAGACAAGTGCTCTGACAAGTGCTTTACCGCTGAGCTATAACCCCATCCCTAAGCAGTTTTTAATATTGGGTTCTTTGCATTTTATCTTTAGCTATGAAATCCTTATTTCAAGAAAAAATGTATTTGAAAAGTTCTTGGGGTTTAGGGTATAGCTCAGTGGTAGAGCACTTGCTTGGCACACCTGAAGTCCTGGGATCAATTCCTAGCACCAAAAAAAAAAAAGTGAAAATTTTGATTGCAAGTGATGATGGCAAGCCCCACATTCTAGGTTTTTCCTACTGTACTACTCCAGGCAGCC
Organism: Castor canadensis; assembly: GCF_047511655.1. Lineage (NCBI taxonomy): Eukaryota > Metazoa > Chordata > Mammalia > Rodentia > Castoridae > Castor > Castor canadensis. Next base: position 127,888,558 of record NC_133393.1, on the reverse strand, counting down.
CTCAGTGAGCTTCCCTAGGTTTCTTACGGCTGATGGCAGCATAGTTGGAAAACCACTAGTAAGGATTATTGAGTGCTTTGCATGCTCCATCTCATTGATCCTCTTAGCCATACAAGGTAAAGACTTACTCTTTTTACTCATGAGTGCAGTGTGACTTACGGAGCTGTGTAACTTGTTCCATGTCAGAGCACTAGTCAGTAGAAGACCAAAGCCTCTTCACTGCTCTGTCCTAATATGTAGGAGTCAGAAGTCATTGGACCCTATTAAAAAATAAAGGGAAGTTTACATCATAACTTTATTCTTATTAACCCCACAGTGTCTTCCAATAATCACCTTTTTGCTGTTTATAAGGTTTTATGTATTTTTATTAATCCATCCAGAATATCCCTAGGAATTAACATTTAATTCATTGCCTATTTTTTCATTTTATTTATTTTTTTTCTTGTAAGACAATGATATTTTTCCTTCTGTGGACTTAGAGCCCTTTTCCCATTCTCTTGACTGCTTTGGCAATGACTCAGATGCAGGCCAAGGTGCTCTTTCTCCATTCTCTCAGTAGCCTGGTGTGTGGCTGTCTAGCCTCTCCAAATTTGAGCTTATTGAAAGTCGCTAGGTATTCTCTTACTGTCTCCCCATCTATTCCTTTTTGACCATATTTCTTCCACGTTTTCCAATTTGAAGATAGTTCTCCCAGATAAAGACGTTGGGAAAAAAAAAAGCAGGCTAAATGGTCCTGGTCCTCTTGGTCATTTTTAAAAATTGCCTACCCTAACAGTAGACCTGCCCCTTCCTTGATTTTGCTTCAGACCTCTCATCTTTCTGTGTTCTCTGAGGAATTAACTTGACTGTACTCTGTTGGCTTACTCTGTACATTTGTTCCCTAGTCTTACTAACTTGCCTCTCCTGTCTCTTACACTAATTTTGTTCTGACTCCCACCAAAGCTTTCCTTTATGCCTGTTGTCTTTTTATGACATTTCTTCCTCTTTCTGTATCCCTGTCCTTTTCTGCTTTCTTAGGGTTATATCTGTATTTAGTCTGAAAATACCTTGTATCATATTTGGGTTTATTATAGCTTGTAGAAGAATAAAGGCTTATGGAAAAATGAAACAAGTATAGATGCCTAAATTATTTTGGCATATTCCCCAATGGTAAGACCTAGGGAGTGATTGACACAGCAAGTCATTACAAGCCAGATGTCTTCTAATTTGTAGATAAACATACACATAGAGACACATACGCACACACACATTACAGTTCTCTTACAGAAATGTGAACTACCTCTGCATAATTTAGCATGACTGTATTCATTTCTTTTGGAAGCTTAATTCCCATTTTGTTCCTACAGATAAGAAACAAGATGGAGCTATTGAGAATCGCAACAAAGGTAAATTCAGGAAGACAAAAGCTTGTTTTCGTTATATATAAAAATAGATCTACTATAGCCTGTATCTGTCCAAAATTAGGATACATGTAGCAGGGACCATGAACAATGTTTGCTAACTTGGATTAACCTCGCTTCTTTTGCTTTGTGCCTGTGCATTAGTCATGCTGCTGTACAATGTTAAGGAGATTTTAATTATGGTTTGTGGTCGTAAGCTTATATAGGTAACTTTCCATTTAAATATTTCAAGTATTCTAGCATACTTGAAATGTAATCTGTCACATAGTTGGTAGTAAAAGTGTATAAGAAACAAAATACATAGCACAAATGTTAAGAGTATTTAAATATGTGAATATTGTTTATACATGCATAATTCTGTACAGTGTCATAAGTTACATGAGAAGAATTTGTAATCTTTGGGTATTACTTAATGTAACATATAGGGAAATAAGTGATTTAGAATTCCTTAGTGTTCGTTTAAGGACCCTTTATTTCTTCTTATGCTTTTACCCCCATCACCTAGCATGACATTCTCAAATCTGGTATGATTTCACAGTCTAATGTCACTATTATCTTATTTCCTCTGTTTAAAAACACACATACATGAGCAGCTGAGTGCCTATTCCTTTTGTTTTCTATAAGAAACTGATTTTTAAAAATTGCTTTAAAATTCAGTGAAATTATATTTGCTCTTAAATATAGCAAAAGCCCAGGATGGTGCAGCAATGGAAATGCAGCCTCTAAAGAGTGAAGAAGGTGGAGATGGTGATGAAAAGGACAAAAAGAAAGCAAATTTGCCAAAAAAGGAAAAATCTGTTTTACAAGGGAAACTTACAAAATTGGCTGTTCAAATTGGCAAAGCAGGTATGATATATAGAAGAAATTAAGGCATTTTGTTTTAAATTTTCTTTTGACACAGTTAAGTGTGGAAATTGTTTGTTTTTGAGTATAAAAGAAGTTTAAAATATTGTTTATTTTTATCCAGTGTTCTAGACCCTTACTATATATACTGATCGTACCACTGCAGCTTAAGGGCTATTATCATTTGATGTAAAGGGAATTGTCCTCCATCAACTAGTTAAAAAGCGATCAGGTTAGACTTAGTGCCCAAATCTGCCCAATTTATAAACCTATACACTCATCTCCAACTTTCTTTGAATTTCTGGGGACAGTAAAGAGAAAATGCTTGCAATAAAGTTATTCAGAACAGATTATTCAATTACAAAAAAAAACTTTCATCGCATATATTGCTCATCCTTTTACTGCCTATCTATGAAAAAAATGTGATTTTCTAAAGATTACAACTTAGTTCAGTTGAAAAGACTCAGTGTTGTGAGACTGAAGTTACAAACTGTTGTTTTCACTAGAAAATATCTATTAATAGAAATACTCTTTGGGGGGAAAAAAAGCATAGCATATAGATATAAACAGAGCATGCCCCTATATTATCACCTTTTCAAAAGACACTGTGCTAAAGAACCAATTTGCATTTTTAAAATCACTTAAATTGCATCATTTTGCTACTTCCAAGAGTATGTTGGAAAAAAGTGAAGTTTTTGCTTCTATACTCAATAAACTTATAATAACAAGTATTTGCTTTTATAAATTGTAATACTGACTCCTATAGTGTTGGGGGAAAAGGTGGGCTTTGTAGGTGAGAGCATTTAGTAGCCATTGGATTGGGATATTAGGATCCAGACTGCTTTATTTTTAATAATACATTTATAAGAAGGTAAATATTCTATAACATAGAGTTCAGTATTTTTGTGATGCATAGTTTATTTTTTTTCTAAGCTAATGAAGCAGTAAGTATTTTTTTCTAAGCCAATGAAGCAGTAAGTGTAGACCAAAAATAAATAATAATTCAGGTTATACATACATCTAGTGTTTGTTTAAAACACAGAATTGAGTATTTAATTTCAAACCTCCCAGCTGATCAGATTCTTAACAAGGTTCTCTTTCAGCATTAGCCAGGTTACCTGTTACACATGTAAAGCATCAAATTGTGCTAAACTTTTGGTGTTTCCTTATCATTGCCTATTATTTTGTCTCAACCTTAGTAGAAGGCAGAAGGTAGAATTATACCTAAGAATTATAAATGCTTTTCTCCCATTTCTGGGGCAGGTTATAACTGAAAGCAAAAATCAAATCATTAACAGTATAAGTGATGACTTAAGTATTAAAAGGAGAAATTAAAATAAATGTTGTTAGCCAGTTACAACTCTTTGTAATGGCCACTATGTAACTGGCAAATAGGTATTGTTTGGAATATTTAAATAATTACCTTTTTCTTTTTTTCTGTCCTGTAAGGTCTGTTGATGTCTGCCATCACAGTTATTATTCTAGTATTGTATTTCGTAATCGATACCTTCTGGGTTCAGAAGAGACCATGGCTTGCTGAGTGCACACCAATTTACATACAATATTTTGTGAAGTTCTTCATTATTGGAGTTACGGTCTTAGTGGTTGCAGTGCCAGAAGGTCTTCCACTTGCAGTCACTATCTCACTAGCTTATTCAGTCAAGGTTAGTGGAAAATAGTTAAGTAGATGATGTGTGATGTTTAAAGCCTCAGCTAGTATAGAAAATGCACATCTTGTTACACTTTTTCTGGTTTGGAAAGTAGAGGGTTTCAATAAATGTATAACCATTTTCTTTAGAATGCAGTCATTGATTCCCTGTACCTTCCCCCAGTTGAATATCTCTATGCATAGACACCTTTCATTCTGTGGAGGGCAGCCTTGACAACTCGGCTAGGTAAGGTTCTAGCCTGACTTTCATTATATTCTAGTTATGTTGTTAAGTTTTGTCACCTCCTGTTTCCCATCTGTAAAATTAAGGTAAGAGTATTCACCATTTATCTGCTACAAGAGCAAAGAGGTTCACTTGGGTTAGCTCTCTGTGGACTCCTGCATTCCCCCATTTGCCCCACAATCTGGTCTTCACACTTGTAGGCAGACTTAACGTTTCCAAAAAATAATTCAGATTATATTATTTCCTCCGATTCCTTCTTATGGCCTCCAGGGCTCTGTCCAATCTAGCCTTGCTTACTTACCTCTCAGTACTCATCCTGCTGTCCTGCTGGCCATCTTCTCCAGCCTTCCTGATGGTTTTCAAACATCCCAACTATGATCCTTCTTTCAGAATGGTTTTGTGGGTAAAAAAAAAAAGAAAAAAAATTTACCTTAACAGAAGAATGCTACTCTCATAAATTCTGAAATGTTAATTAGCAGTTCTCCTTAAGTAACAGTGCTGACAGTAAGAAAATAATTAGTCATAGCTTCTGCTCTAGCACTGTTATCTTCATTGAGTTTATTTTCTTTACAGGCATTTAACAACTTTTCAAAAATAAAATGGTAAATGTAGTTTAATAATCTATTTGTCCTTTTTTGATATTTTAAAATAATTAGAAATAAATAGGGTACAAGTTTTAGACACATTGGTTAGTCATTTTATCAACACTGTCATAGTTCATTGTGAATAGTCATTAATAATAATAATTTTTCAGTTGACCAGAAAGATATTGGGAGATAGGTTTGTGATCCTTAAATAGCAAATGACTCTAAGAGCATCGTAGCTAATGTTCTTTAAGCTTTTGTTAAATATTTATTTAGTCCTAGTATTACCAAATACTGTTTTGTTTCACTGCAGTATAGTGTTTATGTATCCTCTGTTAATTTCTTTTCATCTTTAATATTGCAGGTCCCAAGTAATTTGGGAAGTACACATTTCTCTTCTCCATATTTATTTCTTCCTGGTTTTCTGCAGCATCTTCAATACTAATCATGGTGGGGGGGAATCTTTGTTAAACAATTCTATGTAGATCCTAACCCCTTTTACATGTGTTGAGAATCAAAGTATTTTAATTCAAATGCCCTTTGGAATTTGTGAAGCATTTGGTTTCTTAAAAAGCATCTCTTAGTATAAATGAAAGAAAGTGGTAAAACACATTTTGATACTAAAGAGGAGAATTTCTAGCATATGGAATAGGTAAAAATGATCCAAATCACGGTTTTGATGTATTAACTTAATCTGTCAAAGTAAAATGAATAATCAAGCAATTGCATATTCACAGATTCTTTATTTTATCTGATTAAACCTACTTTTTTTGGAGATTGATACAAGAATCTTTTATTTTCCACTTAATAAAGAGACCTAGTCCTTTATCTTACATTACTAGAAGCACACGTTGTCATTGCTCTTTTAATGTCAGGATACTTGATGGAGCCTGTCAATGGTCATATAGTCAGTGTGATTTGCATAAAGGTATAGATACATTCATTTATTAGAGTGTTACACAAAAGTAAAGCAATTGAAACCTTGAAAATTTAGTACTTTATTTAGCTTATTTGAATTGGTCACATGTGTTACATCTTTAATATTACTAATATTAAATTGATGCTTTTTACAGTGTATTTATATAAGACAAGGAGTTTAATTCTGATTTTATCATTTTAATACAATCATTGGTTTGCTATGTAGCCTAATTCCACCTTTTTTGTCACTGTAGAAAATGATGAAAGACAATAACTTAGTAAGGCATCTGGATGCTTGTGAAACCATGGGAAATGCTACAGCTATTTGTTCAGATAAAACAGGAACATTGACAATGAACAGAATGACAGTTGTTCAAGCTTACATAAATGAAAAACATTATAAAAAGGTTCCTGAACCAGAAGCTATTCCACCAAATATTTTGTCCTATCTAGTAACAGGAATTTCTGTGAATTGTGCTTATACATCAAAAATATTGGTAAGATTTCTTTAATAATTACATACATGAATATTAACTTATAAACCTGTAATAGATCGCATGTAATCCTTTAGCTCTATCATTTCTATATGAAAATTAAATTTTTAACGCCTATCCATATAATGTACATAGGTTTCTTTTGATATATTTGTTTTATGAGTAAGTCTATTGTCAACATACACATTTTATTTATACTTTTTGTATTGTGACTATTTGGTGTTTAGAAACTTCAAAGCCTTATAACCAGAGTACATTGTTTCATTTACATTTTGCATTGGGCTTGAACTGGAGCCTCATGCCTGCTAGGCAATTGCTCAACTACTGAAATACATCCGCACACATTCTTTTATTTTTTTAAATTTATCACCTAAGTGATTTATTATGCATTTCTCTCCTTTCATGTTTTTGGGGGTTTGTTTGTTTGTTTTGTGGTACTGGGGCTTGAACTCAGGGCTTTCACCATGAGCTACCTGCCAGCTCTATTTTTGTGAAGGTTTTTTCAAGATAGGGTCTCACGAACTATTTGCCTGGCTGGCTTCCAACCACAATCCTCCTGATCTCTGCCTCCTGAGTAGCTAGGATTATAGGTGTGAGCTACTGCGCCCAGCTCCTTTCATGATTTTGAAAAAACAGAATTTAGAAACCATAAATTGGAGTGATTCAATGACAACCCAAGTAACCCAGAATTGCTGATAATGACTAAAAGCTAGAAGAGGCAAGAAGGAAAATTTCTTAGAATTTTTGGAGAGAGAATGTTTATGCTAACGCCTTGATTTCAAACTTCTAGCCTTCAGAAGTGAGCCCAGATATTCTTAATTTTAATTTCTTGGTGGTGGAGTACTGGAAGTTAAGCTCAGAGAGCCACACACCCCCAGACTTTTTTTACTTTGGTCATTTTGCCCAGCTATTGGATATGGTCTCACTTTTTGTGGAAGCTGGCCTCAAACCCAATCCTCCCTATCGCCACCTCCTGAGTAACCGTGATTACGAGTGTTGAGTCACCTCACGCAGCCTAAACTCTTTTTTTATTAGCATATAATTGTTGGGGGGGGAATACATTGTGACACTTACATATGTGCATAGAATATATCTTAATTAGATTTACCCCCTCCATTGTTCGCCCTCATTCTCTTTCCCCCTTCTTAGAACACTTCAGCCGGTTTCATTATTCTATGTTCATACATGAATACACAGTACATTCACCATATCTGCCCTTCTTCACCCTTTCTTTACACCTTCCCCCTTCCACTGCTACCCATTCCCAGTTAGGTCCTATTTTGCCTTCCTGTCCTTCATTTCTTTAAGTGTATATTGAGATTTCTCATTAGGCTGATTTTTAGGCTATCTTATTTGACTATCTTGCACTATTACCTCAACTCTATTTTCTAGAGAAAATTTTGAAGCCAGATTTCTACCTAAAATAACATGTTTTACATATGCTTGTATTTTGTTTGGTTTCTTAGTAGTTCCTACCTATAAGGTTGTCCTTAGATCTTTTTAGAATTAATAAAGAAATTACAGATTTGTACCACCTTGGAATAAAATATTTTTAACTTTTCAAGTTTTACAAATCTTATTTTTAGGAGAAAGCATAAAATCGTATTTGGCTGTAAAATCATGAACGAAAATAATGTTGCAGCCTATTTAGTGAAAACAAACATGAATTGTGTGAATGGATTGGGAAGTTGAGGAATACTGGTTCTAGATCTAGTTTTGCCTTTTACTAGCTGAAAGTCTGAGCTTTTTTCTTTAATTACAAAGATGATCACATTTGCACACAATACTGTTCTGATGATTTTATAATGACATGATTTTTGTGACAACGCTATGAAAATAAAAGCTTTACAATACATTAAGGCAACTGAGCTTTAATTTTAAACCGTAAAAATTGATTTTATTTTTAATTATTTAATTTATAAATGTTGGGTAAAAGCAGGAAGAGAAAATGGAATTAAAATTAAGTCCCACTTTGTAAGCACCACCTGTAAACTTATATGTCTTACTTAATTTGGGGGTCATAAGTGGTCCTGTTTTACAGTTGCTAAAGCCAAGGTCACACAGTTTGGTAACTTGCCAGGAGTTAACATAGCTAGTAACTAGCAGAGCTAGATTGGAACCCATTCATTCTTACCCCAGGTTCCTTTTTACCTTACCGTTCTGTGTCTTTCTTTGAAATGTGATATGACTATAGACAGACATTTTCTATATCATTTTATTTTAGAATGTTGCATTCTTTTTTACTTTATTAGTGAAACTTCCATAGGAAACAAGGTGATGCTGGCTTCTATCCCTTTTTCTTTTACAGCCACCAGAGAAAGAGGGTGGATTACCTCGTCATGTTGGTAATAAAACTGAATGTGCCTTGTTGGGATTTCTTTTGGATTTAAAACGAGATTATCAGGATGTTAGAAATGAAATACCAGAAGAAGCATTGTACAAAGTCTACACCTTCAATTCTGTTCGGAAATCTATGAGCACTGTCCTGAAAAATTCAGATGGAAGTTACCGAATATTCAGCAAGGGTGCCTCTGAAATAATACTGAAAAAGTAAGAGCAAAATGCTTAGATGAGTAAATTCCTGACAGTCCTTGCTCTATGGAATGCCTTCTTTCTTTTGTGGTTATTATTTAATTTTGTGAGCATCACATTTGATAGGATGTCAGAGCTTGCTTTTTAGCATATTTATGTTACCCAGAGATTTGCCCATTGTGTTTTGCCATTTTCACACTCAAGCTTCTCTTATTTCTTAGTGTTTTGCTATAGGGAAAAAAAACCCCACTATATTCAATGTGGTGAATTCAGTGAAGTAAACTTTGATATTTGATTTTAGACATGGCTTTTGTATTGTTTTATAGTATCTTGAAAATTCCCTCTTTAGATCAAAATGAGGTTTACCATATTTCTTCTATTGCAGTGTCACATTTAATTTTCTTCTATCATTTTATATAGTAATCTTGGTTTCTTACAGTCCTTTTACAGACCTGTAGCTTTGATTTTGACATTCCATTTTATATATAATTTCACTATTGTTTATCTGTTATTACAGATGTGGAAACTATTTTTATTTAATTCCAGTAGAGAACTGTTAAAAAATTTAGGCAGTTTTGGAAAATTAGAATTCATTTGTATGTGGGCTATAATCTAGTGTTACCTTAATAAACACTTGAAAGATTGTAATCTTTTACAGGATTACAAGGCACATGTACAAATAAATAACAGAAAAAGCAGCATATGGTAAATGGAGAGTTTTAAGATGAGAAATGCAGTATTTAAGAGGGTTTTTCGTATGGAGTGAGATGTCAAGTGTGAAGGAATCCACAACAGTGGAAAGGAGATGAGAATATGCATGTTACTTTGGGGAACTATCTAATTGTATAGTTCAGATTAATGGTGATGGCTTCTGTAGCAACACAGTCCACATAGAGCTTTCTTCTTGTACAGTGCACTTGGTTATCCGATCTTAATGTGAAAGGTTAAAAAAGCTATCTCATCCCTGGCTTGCTTGGTAAGAGATTAATGATTAAGGAGAGGTGGGTTTTTTTTGTTTGTTTGTTTAGCCAAAAACCAGTCAGACTTTGACTTTTCCTCTGCAACTAGTAGCTTTGTGATCTGGGGCAGATTATTCCTTTACCTTCCATTGTCCTTCATTGGAAAATGGGATAATGACCACCAACTCTATGACAGTTAAACAAAGTAATACATATAAAATACCAGCATGTATAGTTAAGTATATAGGGACTCCACAGTAATATTTGCATTTTACTGTAGAGACTTAAATGTTAGACTGAAAAATAAAAATTAAATAGCCTAGGGAATGCAGCTGAAGTTATTTTCATCAGGTAGTGGAGTCATCAGAGTTGTTACTGAAAATAATTCTTGCATCAGGGAATAAAATGGATTGGGGAGCAAGGGTTGGCTGGAGCCAGATAACTGTGAAATGGTTTTTGCTATTACAGTAGCTTTAGCTAGGAAGTATGCATTAAAAGAAAGAAGTAGTGTGAAAGAGAAAGTAGACATACTCAGAAGAAAGGTATATAGGACTTAGGAGCAAATATTACCTAGGCAATGAAGTAAATAAGTATTGATGAGAAATTTTAGACTTACCAAAGCAATTAGGATCATGTTGATGCCTAGTACACTGGCAATGAGTAGACAACTTGTAGTCTTCTGTGCATTAAAGTTAAGGTATTGACATAACATCTGTGTGGCACTCTGCAACAGTGATGCTTTAGAAAACAAAACAGAAGATGTAGATTTGGGAAGTACTTTCATGGAAGCAGGAGAGGGTGATATACCAAGAAAAAGGATTATGGAGAGGTATCATGATTCTTCTATATGATTAAAGAAAAGCTTGGAGTTAGTTTCTCTGAACAGTATACTATTTTGGCATTGTCTTTGTCCTGATAGAATGCTTACATTAACATTAAGATTTTTTTTCTTTTATGATTAAAACAATTGGTGACGAAACAACCTCTCAGGTAAGGGACTGATTGAATTTGGTCCTTTTCTTTAAAAGAAGGAAATAGTTTTGTATTAAATAAAATTAACATCCAAAGCCTGGCAAGGTGGCATGCGCCTGGATCTCAGCTACGTGGGAGGCATAGGTAGGAGCATCACAGTTTGATTGCTGGCTCCAGACAAAAAATACAAGACCAAGACCCTATGTGAAAACTAACTAAAGCAAAAAAAGGGCTGGGGGTATGGTCCAAGTGTTAGAGTACCTGCCTAGTCTAGCCAGCAGGAGGCCTTGAGTTCAAACCCCAGTACCACCAAAAAAATAAATGTCTAATTCTGTGTCAAAATGGCCAAGTATGTATGTAGTTTATTCTCTTTTGCCACTCGGCCCTCTTTGTGAAAATTTCTAAAAGTAGCTTGTCCAAAAGAGAAATTTAGAGAATATCTATAATAACTGATAAGAGAACTATTCATTGAGAACCATACAAGTTGGAACTGTCTGTTTTGTAAAGGGGAGAGAGAAAAGCGAATGTGATTTAAGTCTGTAAAAATGGAACATATATAATTCTTTAAATTCCAGATACCCGATCCCATAATTTCTGTCCCTTCCAGTTCACTTAAATGGAATTAACCATTATTTTTTTAATTACTGATATTTGGATTCAACATTTCCTTTTAGGTGTTTCAAAATCTTGAGTGCTAATGGTGAGGCAAAAGTATTCAGACCAAGGGACCGTGATGATATTGTAAAAACTGTGATTGAACCGATGGCATCAGAAGGCCTGAGAACCATATGTCTTGCATTCAGAGATTTTCCAGCAGGAGAACCAGAACCAGAGTGGGATAATGAAAATGATATTGTCACCGGCCTTACATGCATTGCTGTTGTGGGGATTGAAGATCCTGTGAGACCTGAGGTGGTGAAACATTCTGTGTTCTGCATGTGCAGAATCTCTTTAACTATAAAGGATCTAGGCATTAACTATAACACTGTTCTAGTAAAATTCTTGATGTTTGCTATTTTATTGTTTTTCTGTATAAACCCAGGATGAGTGAAATGGTAGTTATTATGATGCATATGAACTTTTTTATGGTATTTAATTAGACAGCTTGCCTCTGGGATCCTGTGTGTTTACAACATCATGAGGTAGCACAATGCCTTGAACTGGGTATGTTTTTCAGTTGATAATTAAAACAGATGCCATTAAATGATTTGTTTTCAGCCTTTTAGATAGCACTGTCCAGTAGAGTTTTCTACAATGAGAGAAATGTTCTATATTTTGCTTAGTATAGTAGCCGCTGATCACATATGACAGCTGAGCTCTTGAGTTTAGCTAGTACAACTGGAAAACTGAATTTTTAATTTTATTTAAATTCAACATGGCTACCATGTTGGATAACTTGCAGTTCTTTGCTTTGCTTTTTTCTCTTTCTATCATTTTTTGTATGTTTTTTTGTTTTTAAGTTTATGGAACAACAACTGTGTGCCAGGTACTATTCTATTCTAGGTACTAGAGATACAGAGTTTAGAGATCTGGTCTCTGGCCTCAAAGAAGTCGCTGTCTTGGGTGAAAATGGATAAACACATTCTGACCTAAGTAAGAAGTTAGTGCATTGCTGCTTATATACAAAACATGTTATAGGAGCAAAAAACATGAGGTTTCAACCTTGTCTAAAAGGATTAGCATCTTTTCGTTGAACTCTGTACCAGATACTATGCCAGGTGCCTTACACATATTCATACAGTGTTCAACTCTATGAGGTGTATTACTCTCATGTCACAGATTTAAAAAATTGAGATGTATAGAACTCTAGACAGTAAACTAGTATGTTCAAAGCCCAGTTCTGTCTAAAACACATGCTTAAAAGACCACTGAGCTATATTACCTACTAGAAAAATCAACTAAAACTTTCTAAAGGTTATTTGCCTGTTTTGAGTCTTAAAGGATCAGGAGATAGTAGCTAAACCAAGGGACAAGGGGAGAGTGTTTGAGTGCAATAAGTACATTCCGAGCAAAGCAGCACAAGAAAAAGCACAAACACAAAAATTGTCCAAAGACCATATCAACTAACTGATTCAGGCCTTAATATGTAGTGTCAGGCACTGTTCTGGGAAGTAGAAATACTGCAGTGAGCAAAGGAGTCCTGAAATTTGTATTATGGAAGAAAAAGATAAACCAAATAGGTAGAATGATAGATAAGTGGGGGAAAATGCTATGAGGAATATAACTAGTTCCTTCTCTTAGGCCTTACATTTTGAATGCCATAGGGGGGAAGTGTGTACTGTAAGGGCAGTAGTGGGAATGAGAAATTAAATAAGACATCGTATAGTAAGGGCTGTAAAGGATATGTACAGGGTGATGAAATAAGGTTATTGAGGGGGAGCCCACATTAAGAACTTGAGTTGAGATATGATGGCTCACAATGAGCCAAACATATAAATAGCTGTGAGAAAAGCATTCTAGACAAACAGCAAAAAATGCGGGGCCTGAAGGTGAGAAAAAAGTATTGAGCTATTTTAAAGATAGAAAGGAGGCCAGTGTGGCTATAAGTGTAAAGAAACATAAGATGATCTTCAGCCTTACTAAGGCCTCTGAATTTTATTCTAAAATTTGGGTTGGAAATAGCATTATTTATGTGTTAAAAATACCATTTTGAGTACTGTGTAAGAAAGGGATTAGAAAGAAAATGAAGTAGGAGCAGGGAAGCCAATAAGATTATTGCCGTCCTCCCAGGCAATACATATTCATGACTTAGACTACAGTTGTGGCAAGGAAGACGAAAGAAAGGGATGATGTCAAAATAAATGGAGGTAAATTAATAGGAATAAGAATGCTGGTTTGGGTATACTGTTTTTTATATTGTTGAGGTGATTGAAACATCAATCGTATCTCAGGTAGACATTTAAACATAGGAGACATAAAGAAATCTAGGCAGAGAAATTACCAGTGAGATCAAGGAGATGCCAGGGAAGAAGGCATGAAGCTGAGGTATCACTACAATTAGAAGTCTCATAAAGAAAGCCACTAAAAACTTGCATAACTTGGTGGATAATGGAAGATATTACCGGCATCATAGAGAATCACAAGAAACCACATGTTACCAGATCAAGAAATCTTTGGGTTTTAGAGTTGCAAATGCTTATGAAATATCCAGCTGGATAATGTTTACTAACCTTTGTTCCCAGAAAAACCAAAGTTTTATGCATTGATTTATAGCTTAAACCCTACCTAATAAAATATTAACTCAGGATGTCTAGTATGTTGTCTTTTGGAAAACCTGTTCACCTGTTACCAGGCTCTTGACATTTTGGTTGATGTAGAGTTTTATCTCTCTCTTCAACATGTAAGTGGCACTTTATTTCTTGCAATATCACAAGATAAAGTGAGTACTTTTATACCACAACAAAACAATTTAATATGAAACAGCTTTCTTTTAGTGGATCTTCTGAAATGTGTGGTTCTGGTATAGGGAATCTTGATTAATTGGATATCTAGAACAAACACAGTTTTATTACATATGCATAGGAACTTGAACAAGAGACTTAGCCTTGCTTTAGTTCCTTATCTGTAAAATTGGTGGTAGTTTGTGAATCTTAAATAGAAGTATTTGGTGATTAAACTGGTCACCAGTGCCTCATGTCTGTAATCCTAGCTACTTGGCTGAGATCAGGAGGATATCTTAGTTTGAGGCCAGCTGGACAAATAATGCCCAAGACCCCATCTCCAAAATAACCAGAGTAAAATGGACTGGAGGATTGACTCAAGTGGTAGAGCACTTGCTTTGCAAGCTGTAAGCTCTGAGTTCAAACCCCAATCTCACCAAAAAAAAAAAAAAGTACTTGGAGGTTAATTAGGTACTCAATAAAAAGTTTCCCACTTTTAAACAACTTTATTGAGATATAATTTGCATATTATACAATCCCCCCCATTTAAAGTGGATAGTCCAGTCATTCTTGTACACCCATCACTGCAATCATGTTTTATAGAACATTTTCATCACCTAAGAAATTCCATAACTACTACTATTATTTTCCATTTCTCCCCTGCTCTTCACTCCAGGCAGATACTTGTCTATTTTTTATTTCTGTATATATATATATATGTGTATACACATACACATATATATTCCTCTTATTTCATTATAGCTAAGTACCCATTGACCAATATCTCCCCATTCCCCCTAACTCCTAACTTCCCTAACCACCATTCTACTCTGTCCTTAAATACTATTTGCCACATGGTTTTAACACAAGACTGTTTTCTCCTTCTTATTCATTTTTCCCTATAACAGTGATTCTAGAATACTTTCCAGTCATCGACTACTTAGATACCTTTTGTGTTATCAGGAAATACATTACGTTTAAGTAGTTGACTAGTGTTTTCAAACTCAAATACTAATTTTTTAAAAATACAGTCTGGGCATCTGGGTCCTTTAGCACTCCATTCCATCACTAGGACTTAACACAGAGTGGCCTTCAGTAAACATTAGTTTGGATGAATGTATATGTCTCCCTCCAGTGATTTGAATGATTAAGAGCTAATGAAGCAGCTGAGGGAAATACTTAACAATGTAAATCTTTAAACTTAGACAAATATTTAAGTTGTAATTAAACTACATATATGTTTTGATATTGTACCCATGGTACCTTGTCTAAAATTGTGCCCTATTCTTGGAAAATACCTCTTGTGATGACTATTTCACCAAAGATACAGCATTCTCTCTACCTTTGGGTGTCTGTGTGTAAATTTTTAAATATGGAGAGATTACACACAAATCAGTTTCTGCTTTCTTTTGAAATCTTAAGTTCTGTTAACACTGAACTCACAGTCCACCATGACAAAGATAAGCTAGAGCTGAGCAGCTCTGATTAGGTACTTATCTTGGGTTTGTCTTCTTCATTAGGTTTTCCTCATTTATGTTACCTGCATGGTCCTATAGCCATTTGAATTTGCATCTCTGATCAAGTAGAATCAATATGGATTATTTTCTGGTTAGAGAGGAGCAGAAAAGGATTTTCTAGCTAAAAGGATACAGCAGTAGAGGCACATAAATACGTGGACTATGCATTAGTCAACGTGTATGAGAAAGAAAAGTTTTAGATAAATCTAGAAATTATTCTGAGGCCAAATTGTTACACTCTCTTGTACTGAGAACTTCTTGGTTTATGAGTGAGAAATCATTGTGTATTTTTAACAAAGTGTGTTGGTATGTTAGAAAAAGAACTCTACCATTAAGTATATTTTTAAAAAAGAAACACTATAAAGGCAGGGATACCAATTTAAAAAGCCGTTGTGAGTCTATGGCCATACTACCCTGAATATACCCGGTCTCATTCAAAAAGCCATTGCTGTGAATACCAGGGACATGATGTAGGGGAGGTTTCAGATAGAAACCTCATTGGTCCTTAGGATGTGTAGTAGAAGGAAAATGAAAAAATGAGGTACACATGACTTTTAAGTTTTTGTTATATAATCACATTTAGAAAAGCATAGTGTCCTTTATAGACACCCAGATTCTGATAGCCACTCTTCAGGTAGAAGTGTGAATTCAGCTCTGAATGAGATGAGGGAAGGATATAGACTTGAAAATCATAAGTAGGGAGTAGGTAAAGAGGGGAGGAAAAAATGAGACACCAGCATTTTACTCAGTTGTGATTTGGGCAGTAAAACTACAAAAAGCTAGAAAACTAACCAGAAAATAATTGCCTAATGGTTACCAGTGGGGAAAGGTGCTTTTAAAAGTAAATAAGTAGTGCAAACAAATTTTGAGATCTCAGCTAAAAATGAAGCCTGTACTAAGACAGTGACAGTGGAATAGAAAAGAAGAGATTACTGGAAATAATTGAAGAACTATTATCGTTAAAAAATGTGAGTTGAAGTAGTGCAGGTTTGTTCACTGGGATGCATACAAATACTGATTTTCTATTGTAATCTGATTTTTTTATGTAAACCAGGTACCAGATGCAATAAAGAAATGTCAGAGGGCTGGAATTACTGTGCGAATGGTCACTGGTGATAATATTAATACTGCTCGGGCTATTGCTACCAAATGTGGTATTTTACATCCTGGGGAAGATTTCCTTTGCCTAGAAGGCAAAGATTTTAACAGAAGAATACGAAATGAGAAAGGAGAGGTAAGGATTTTTCATTCGGCAAATATATATTGAATGTGCACTTATATATTAGGCACCATGAATAAATACTTGTTCAACCTTAAGCAAAAACTAGCTTTTTAGGAGATAAAAAGAACTAATGATAAAGAAATTGGTCCTAATGAGAGTGAGCATGTCTTGGAAAAATGCTTTATAGGAGTAGTTCATACATGCACGATGGGCTTGGAAAGGCTGTTGTGGAACACATTGTAGGTTCACAAAGTCTCAGAACTTTTCATGCCAAGGAAGTTCCATTTTCATAGACATTTGGGGGATTTTTAAAATTTAATCTTAAAATGATGTATAAAACAGTGTCTTTCAAACTCAAGCATGCATGAGATCACCTGGAGAGCTTATTAAAACAAGATTGCTGCTGGGCATGGTAGCACACATTTGTAATCCCAGCACTTGTGAGGCTGAAGCAAGATCACAAGTTTGAGACCAGCCTAGGCTACATGGCTAGACATTGTCTCAAAAAAAAAAAAAAAACTGAATATTGCTGGGCCCCACCCAAGAGTATTTGTTTACAAGGTAGACCCAGCCAGGTCCAAGAATTTGCATTTCTAACAGTTTCCAGGAGTTTCTAATTCTATTACTCTGTTAACCATACTTAAAAGAACCACTAATAAAAATGGTAAATAACTCATTTTGAATTACGGAACTAGGTTTAGGCTCATTTTAACTTTGATAAAAAAAAATTTATAGATTGAGCAAGAGCGGATAGACAAGATTTGGCCAAAGCTTCGAGTACTTGCAAGATCATCTCCTACTGACAAACATACACTAGTAAAAGGTGAGTACATTTTAGTTATTTCACAATTTCTTAATATAGAAAGTGTTCTGCTTCCTAAAATCATAATAGATACTGAATACGAGATTGAGTCATGGATCTCTTTTCCAATAAAATCTAAATGTATTTCCTTTTGATATCTTAGGTGAATGGATTTATCTAGAATGATTAAAGCAGGACTTTACTAACGTAACCTTAGTTTCTAGAACTGGTCTTTGCCCAACAAGCAGTTTCCATTTCTGTGTTAGTTCAGTTATATATTTTTAACCTTGATTCTATAAACCTGACTAATTGGTATATACAGAATCACTTTATTAATGAAAACATTTTTACAGCACAAATATTTGCTTTTATTTAAGGTATAATTGACAGCACTGTCTCAGAACAACGCCAAGTTGTGGCTGTAACTGGTGATGGTACAAATGATGGCCCAGCACTAAAGAAAGCAGATGTTGGATTTGCAATGGTAGGGCCCACTTATTCAACTTTTATATGTAATTTGCTAGCTGGGATGTTTGTTTGTTGACTAAATTACTATCAGTTTAAACAGTGTCCCTCAGAGATTAATTTAAGGGAGAATTTATAAAATTGGTTTATAAGTAATTGGTTTATGTATTACCTTTTTGTGGTGCCATGAAATCTTGCTAGAAGATGATTTCTTTGGACAGTTGTAATAATATCATACATATTTACATTCTGCTCTATAAAATGTTTACTTAAATGTCTGTCATCTCATCTGAATCTTAAAACAACCTTCTTAAGCAGGACACAGGCTTACGATAGTGGTATGTATTTAAATTTAAAATACAATTGAGAATCTTCTACTCAACCAAATATGAATTTTAAAGAGTAATTGAGCCAGGCACCAGTGGTTCATGCCTATATTCTAAGCTACTTGGGAGGAGAATCGAGGTGCAAGGACAGCCCAGAGAACAAGTTCACAAGACCCCATCACAGCCAAAAGCTGGGGTACAGTTGTGGACGTTGTCATCCCAAGCCATGGAGAAGATGGCAGTTCCAGGCCAGCCTGGGCAAAAAATTTTGTGGTCCCCCATCTCAGTGGAAAAAAGTTGCTCATGATGGTGGCACTCAACAGTCATCCCCAGTGACAGCAGGAAGCCTAAAAAAGGAGGATAGTAGTTCATGCTGGCCTGGGCAACAAGTGAGACCATATCTCCAGAATAACCAGAGCAAAAAGGAGCTGGAGGTGATGCTCAAGCAGTAGAGCACCTGCCTAGCAAGCACAAAGCCCTGAATTCAGTTTCCAGTACCTCCAAAACATAATAAGTAATTGAGTGTCATCATTTCATATAGAGATACAATCCTTTTGATTGGGAAAAAAAAATCTTGTTTTCCCCCAAATCCTCAATTTTCTTTTTCTTGGAAAATACTGGTCCATAATTAAAATTATCAATTCCAAAACTCATGTTTTGCATTTCTGGAAAACTTTGTGTTTAACAGCAAAATTTGTTGAGTCCAGAGATCCTCACTCTACCCCTCACCAATTTATAGACAGTTGCATTGGAATTACTTTCGAAGACTTGTAAAGAGTAGCTAACAAGGGACAAGGAATAATTAAGTGCTATGCCTTGTACTCACTTCAGGAACATGGGGTTACTAACTGCTGTAGTACTTCATTTAATTTTCTTACTGCTACTTTTCATCCAACAGCTGACTAGGAAAACAGTTATGTAGAATGCATTTTGAGGAAAAAAGCTTTCTTCCTATACTGTGGTGTAAGACAGATACTGGGAGCTTTAAGTAAATACAAGCAAATAAAGCAGTGCAATCAAAAGTGTAGTACATGGGTTGTGTCATTTGTTTTTTTTTTTTTTTTAAGCTCTGGAGTTGACGCTCAAGCAGTAGAGCACCAGTTTCACCACCTTTTAAAATAGCTCATCAAAAATCTGAATTTATTTCAAAAACAGAGAGACTAAGTACTCAGTGGCTTGGACTTGAAACCACTCTTGCTGAAGCCTATAACTTATAATGCAGTAAAAGCAAGTTTGGAGACACACACACATGTATGTAGCATACAACTCTAAGAAACTAAAAAAAAGGTTTATCCTTTTTTGATCAAAAGTTTCCCAAACTTGTTTGACTAATGAACTAGTTTTGTTTGGATACTGATTAGCAGTACTGGGGTTTGAACTCAGGAGCTTCAAACTTGCTAAGAGGGCACTCTGCCACTTGAGCCAGAACCCCAACCCCAAGTCCATTTTCTTTTTCTTTTTTGGTACTGGAGTTTGAACTCAAGACTTTGTCCTTGCTGGACCTGTGCCCGAACTCTTGAGTCATGCCTCCATCCCTCCATCTTCTTTTATTAAGCATTTTAATCTGTTGCTATAGCTGTAGTTCATTCATTTCTGTTAATCCACAGTGTTAATCTATCCCATTCTACTGCTGACGATGTTGTTACTAGTTTGAGGCTTCTAAATGCTTCAGCGTCTTTAAGAGATCCTCCTGTTTTCATCCTTCTAGCACTACCTGGTATTGCCAAGTCTTGAATCTTAAAGAAGTATTCTGAAGTACAGATAAAGAGGGGGACTTCTCTGCTTTCCTTACCAATAATTTAGGATTCAGTGTCCTTGGGTCTGCTGAGTTACTATGTTCACTATAATTTTGTCTGTGAATCACTATTTTTAATATACCATTTTGTTTGACATTTAGAAGGAAATTGGATAGTGCCTCTGTTTATTCCTCCATTTTTAACCTTAATTGAGCTTTATTTTCTATGCTTTATTCTTTATGTTTGATTTCTGCTAAGCCAGAAAGAATGTCTTACTCAGAATCAGCTTAATATAACTGTATTACCATCTTTTAGCATAAATTTAAGTCACTATTAACTATAATGGTAAACTTTTTGTTTATTATTTCTTGCCCTTTTGAATATATAAAGCATTTAGTCTAATTCACAGAATTTTTTTAACAGGGTATTGCTGGGACTGATGTAGCTAAAGAAGCATCTGATATTATTCTCACAGACGACAACTTTACAAGTATTGTTAAAGCAGTTATGTGGGGACGAAATGTCTATGACAGCATCTCAAAGTTCCTTCAGTTCCAGCTTACTGTTAATGTTGTGGCAGTGATTGTTGCTTTCACGGGTGCTTGTATTACTCAAGTAGGTGACGTTTGTTTACTGAAACTTATTTTAGAGCAAAAATTACATAATTGCCTTTTTAAAGTACTTGAGTATTTAAATAAAATGAAGCTTAATATTTTAGGTTAATTAAAAAAAATGTAATCTGTTCTGTTCCTTAAGTTTCTAAGCTCTCAAGGCTTCCTGAGAATTGCTGAGTCCCTGAATAGTTGTGAATGTCTATTAGGAAACGTATCTTTTCTAGGACTCACCACTTAAGGCTGTGCAGATGCTGTGGGTAAACCTCATAATGGATACGCTCGCTTCCTTGGCTCTGGCAACGGAACCACCCACTGAGTCTCTCTTGCTTCGGAAACCTTATGGTAGAAATAAGCCTCTCATCTCACGCACAATGATGAAGAATATTTTGGGTCATGCATTCTATCAGCTTGTAGTAGTTTTTACACTCTTATTTGCTGGTAAGAATTAATGTCTAATAAAGCTTCAGTTAGTTATTCATTATTTTTTCATTACTGGGGTTTGAACTCAGAGCTTTGCACTTGATAGACAGGCACTCTACCACATAAGCCATACCTCCAGTCCTTTCTGCTCTGGGTTATTTTTGAGATAGGATGTTGCTTTTTGCTGTGGCCAGCTTGGACTGTAATTTTCTTATTTATACTCACTGTCATAGCTGGAATGACAGGCACACACCACTGAGCCCAGCCTTTTCTGTTCAGACGGGATCTTGCAAACTTTTCTGCCTGGGATGGCCTGGAACCACGATCCTCCCAGTCTCAGCCTCCTGGGTTGCTGGGGTGACAGGCACATACCACCATGCCCAACTATTGGTTGAGAATGGGGGTCTCGTGAACTTTTTGCCTGACTAGCCTCAAACCCTCAATCCTCTGAATCTCCACCTCCTGCACAGCTAGGATTATAGGCATGAGCCAGCAACACCCAACCTTTGGTTCATTATTTCTACTCCAAGTTAATGTCTTCCAGTATGTTTTAGTGTTACAATTTTTTCAAGAGCCTGAGTTCTGTTCCTGACTCTTCATTTAATTTCACCTCATTGTCAGTGAGTGCTGAGTAACTTTTGGAAACATGATAGATGATGGGGGGGAAATGGTCTGGATTTTTCATCTTGGCTCTGCCACTAACCTAGATAAGTGATCTTGCACCATAGTTGGGGTGGGGGTGTTGAGGGGGGTGGCGATGTAGAAATATGCCTCTCATCTTGAGTTTCCTTATCTATAAAATGAAAGTTATACTAGGATAATACTGCTCTATACCAGATAGAGTATCTAGGTTTTATTATTGTATACGTCTTTAAAATACATTAAGTTATTTTGTATAACTATGAAATAATTTTTCATTCTTTCAGGAGAAAAATTTTTTGATATTGATAGTGGAAGAAATGCTCCTTTGCATGCCCCTCCTTCAGAGCATTATACTATTGTTTTTAATACCTTTGTGCTGATGCAACTTTTCAATGAAATAAATGCCCGGAAAATTCATGGTGAAAGAAATGTGTTCGAAGGAATCTTTAATAATGCCATCTTCTGCACGATTGTTTTAGGCACCTTTGTGGTACAGGTGGGTAACTGGAAAAGATAGTTTCAGATTTAATTATTGTACAGGAGACATTTGGTAAACAGGTACCTTGTAGCAGAAATTTGACAGCCTTGTGGTGGGGTATCTTCTATATTATTACCTTGTAATATCTGTATTTCCATGTTGATCTAAGAGGTATATTAAAAAAAATGTGGAAACTTGGTCTCTTGTTAGAAGTCAGTACCACAACTACATAGACAGTTTTATTTCTTCCAACTCTAAAACGAAAGATTGTTTTTAAAAACTAAATCAGCCAATTGCATAATCACTGATTTTCCCTAGCATCTTAATATCTTCCTTTTTACATCCCTTATTATACTAAAAAAGACATTTAAATTTTCAAAAAACAATTAAGAACACTCAAATAAGTACTATACTTTTTCACATTGATTATTTTCTTGCTTTACAAAAGAAAATTATTTCACTTTCATATCTCCAGGAAAATCCAGACTTGATTGTTCATTCTGTCTGAATGAACTGCTTATAACTAGTTGGGACTCTGTAAAAGAATACAAATAATCTTGGTATTAAAACAGTGGAATTAACAAATAAATGTAAAAAGTGGAATTTTTAACTTTTTAAAGGTTTAAAAATGCTAACTACTATTAACTATCAAAATTATTTTTTAAATTTCAACATTTGGTAGCTACTTAACTACTGTATCAAGTGTCAAACTCAGAAGAGGAGAGATGAATATTTTGTTAATTATTAAAGTTCCTGTGTACACTGTTTTAGAATGTTTAGAATAAGGAAGGAAGATAAGTACTGTATTATGAATTTCATTTACGTATGTCATTGGAGTTCACTCTCTTTATAAGGGAGAGCAGATCCACTAAATCGGCCCACATTTCATAGAACTTTGCAAATTGCTTTCTTTCTCTTACAGTTCATTCATAGATCTCTTAACATCTAAATGTTAGGAATGAATGCTGTCTGGAAGGGGAATGTATTTGTCCACTCCTTCTGCATAGCATATGGTCTCTCCCACAAGCCATACTCTTTTGTGAAAGATGTAAATTACTAAAAGAATTACACAAAATACAGGGTAATGTAGTTACATGGAGTTATATTGGAAACAGTATAAAGTTATTCTTAATCATGTGATTTTTAAAAAATTTTACTGAACATAGTTTAAACAAAGTGCATGTGTTTTAAATTTGGGGCATAGATTTTTATTTCAATTTTATTTTTCTGCTGTATTATTAATAGTAGTGGCTGTTCACCTTGAGCTTTAGTGGCTATAAATTTGGTTTATTTTAACAGTGTATGAATTTTAAAATGTAAAAGATTTAAATAAATGTCCTGTTAATTATTCCTCCAGATATTAATTGTGCAGTTTGGTGGAAAACCTTTCAGTTGTTCAGAACTTTCAGTAGAACAGTGGCTATGGTCAATATTCCTAGGAATGGGGACGCTACTCTGGGGCCAGGTAAAACTCTCCTCATTTTTTGTTAAAAGTAAAGTAATTTTTAAAAGCATTTCTACAGTGTATTTCTTTAATCACTTCTGTTATCTGCTTCTAAATAGTTACCATTTGGGTCAAGAAAGGGAATTCTCAGGGATTTTTTTAATGTAATTGCCCCAAGGTACCACTTACTGTTCATTATGCCTATTGTTTATGTTTAACTTTTAGAAAAAAATTTGCAGCAGTTATTAAAGATGGTGTATTTATAACTGGTTAGGATGCTAATCTGTATCTTTATCACCTGTTATATTTTCAGAATAAAAATTGTATAATATTTTGCTATCTAATTTAATCTGAAATGTAGCATAAGAAAAAATTTGAGCTTTACTTAGAGAACTTTCTGTAAAAATATGGTATCTGGAAAATAGGGCCACAAAATGGCATTTTAGAGTATTTGGATTGAATAGCTCTAACTGTGTGTATATAAAATACAGTACCTGAAAAATCATATTTACAATAGTCTCTTACTTGCAAATGCATACCATTGTTTTTAAAGATAAGTAGTAATGATGTACATTGTGTTGTTAAGCCCTTTATTATTACAGCAAAATTGATAGCAAGTCTATACTAACATTTGCATTAATGCAGGTTAGCATGTCCAGTATATAACTTGTGGGAAGTAATTTATTGTCATTCTGCAAGTGAAACCAAACTTTCAGTTTTTACTTAAATTTAGCTTGATCTTCATGCCTTTTTATCTTTTTCTTAATAGTAGTTCTAAGCTTTTCTTTTTGTTCATTTTAAAGATGTCTTCTTAGATATCTTTCAAGGAGGATCCCTACTTGGTTCACATTTCTTTTGATTACCATTCTGATTATTTCATAATGTTCTTTGATAGGCAGAACACAACCTCCAACTATTCTGGCTAATTTTAGGAAGAGGAAATGTAATACAGCATATATAACCATAGCAGCAGGCTTAAATTGACATTGTCTGTTGATTTTTCTACCAGTAGACACTGGCTCTACCAAGGAACACTGGCTTTGGTGGCCAGGAGACCTGGACTCTTAAGTCATTCCATGAACAAGTTGCTTCATGTATCTGAGCCAGTTTTACCTCTGTGAAATGAGATGGTTGGATTCTAAGTTCTCCAAATTATTCTGTGTCTGACTGCATGGTTTTCTTCCCCTATTAAATCCTACTTCCACAGGGAATGACCTTTAATACTTAGAATCTAATACATATCTATTGGCGTTTTTTGTATCCCTTATGTTTTCTGAGGCATTTATTATTTGGTGTCATTATCAATCAGCATTAACTTAATTTTGAATAGTTGCATGTTATAAAATATACTTAATAAAATTTTGCAGTATAAACTCAATGATTTTCTGAATTTCAGTATGCTTTTTATCATTGAATTCTTTTAGCATTAATAAAATATAAGCTTATTTTACATCCAGTAAAACTAACTGCCCTTTCATCTTACTTGAAGTAAATATAATTAATAGGAGTTTAAGTAAATACATATATATCGAAACATGATTGTACAATTTGCTATTGAAAATCTTCTGTATAACTTAAAGGAAGAATTTTTTTTATTCTGGAAGAGAAAGACCAACAGATTCTCATTGCTGCATTGGTAAAGAGAGTTGAATACTCTTGGAACTTTTAATACCTTACGTATAAAGTTGGTCAGTTTAACTGAATTTGACATAACTTCTTAAGTTCTTTTCCCTGTGTTATAGCTTATTTCAACAATTCCAACTAGCCGCTTAAAATTCCTAAAAGAAGCTGGTCATGGAACACAAAAGGAAGAAATACCTGAGGAAGAATTAGCAGAGGATGTTGAAGAGATTGATCACGCTGAGAGGGAGTTGCGGCGTGGTCAAATCTTGTGGTTTAGAGGTCTGAACAGAATCCAAACTCAGGTATGGGCCTGGTAGAGAGGTAGGAGCGATGATGGGAGTAAGGGCTTTCTGACCAGGGGAGGAGGTTTGTGTGTGCTCCTTAACTTCCTTTCTAGCCTTCCCAACCCACAAAATTTATTCTTTTGAAAAATACTACTGGTGGCTGGACTGACTGAACTTTTAACTGATTATGAAAGAATGTGTCTTATATGCCCCTAAGCTCCTTTTTTCCTAGCTTTTTTGTTGTTGTTGTTCCCTTCATCTCAAAATGCTACTCTTGGCTATTTATCTGCTCTGTAAAAAGTGCCTTTTTCTTTACTTTTTATATATTGATAGATGGAATGGTCCTTTCTCTTGTTCTTTCTCTCTCTCTCTCTCTCTCTCTCTTTCTTGCTGAGCAAGCTGTCACAATCTCTGATTCCTTGCAGATGGATGTAGTGAATGCTTTCCAGAGTGGAAGTTCCATTCAGGGGGCTCTAAGGCGGCAACCCTCCATCGCCAGCCAGCATCATGATGTAACAAATATTTCTACCCCTACACATGTAGTGTTTTCCTCTTCTACTGCTTCTACTACTGTGGGGTGTGAGTGTGTGTTCCTAAGTGCATGAAATTAACATTTCCTACTTCACACACCTAACGTTTCTCATTTTCTCCTTAATGTTTAAATTCATTGTTCAGGCTTTTCATAAAGCTTTCTTTTTGTAAAGTGGATTGAGACCTCAAAGTGTTGTCGTTGTTGTTGTTTTATTTCATGGAGGGCTAGAGAACAGGTGGAACATTTGCATCCAAAGATTAGATATGAAATCTGTGAGCTTGTCTCTATGCTAACTCTTATAGTTAATCTGGGGAATAAAATTGTAGCTTAGAATTTGTGAAACTACTATAAATTTTTGAGTATATGCCTTTAAACATGTTCATTCTGCATGGTTCCCAGAAGCATGTGATTTGAAACTGAGCTAACAGAACCAGGAAATTAATTGCATTTTTATAAATGAATTTAGCATTTTGATTTTTATCTTTTCCATTTTGTAAAGTATATTGGCAGCCTGAAGAAAAGTTCTCAGTATATATATCCAGTTGCTTGACTTCTTAACCTGAACTTTGTTTGCCTTGCTTTGTGGATTTTTAAAGAAGGAATCCCTGTATAAACTTTTGTGGTGTCTTTGTTTTTCTATTTGCATAATCAATTTAGTTTAAAATCACATAATAGATAAGAAATGTTCTATTAAGTTTCAAAAAAAGTAAGGAAAATGTTGATGAATATTCAACCATTTGATGTTATGTCCATTAATTTGACTAGAAGAGCAAATATTCTTTCAAGTTTTTAGTAAATGGTAATTTTCCAAAAGACTTATAACTGTAATTAGGGTCTCCTGATTTCATGGTGAGTTTATAGTATATTAGAGGCACTAAAAATATAAACCCAATTCAACCACCAAAATTGCTAAAATTCTTAAAGTTAGACTTGAATTAACTAGAGACCTCTTTTGCATTTGTTCTCCTGCTGGGTAAGGCCTGGAGGAGCTTTGGCAAGCTGAAGAGAGGATAAATTAAGGAGACAATACAGACTTACATGTTGCATGCCTGTTTGCACACTCTTTGCTTTGGTGATTTTTATTTGATGTTGTTCATAGTGTTTGTTGTAAAACAGGCCCAAGAAAACCTGTCCCCATTTTGTAGTGTGAACACTAACTTGGAATTTAAATGATTTGCTCATAGCTAATAACCAGAGGCAGCATGGTATAAAGCAAAGAGCAGATAAACTGACCATGTAACATTAGGTTATTACATTTACAAGGACAGTAGGAATCTTCCTTATACAAATTACTAATCTGAATGAAATGGTAAATGTAGTTTGCCTGCCTTTATGCTTGGTAAATGTCATTTGCATTCTCCTTCCCTATATTTGTAGATTTAACACATTGTCTGGCTCTCTAGGCCTCTTACCACCCACCCCTGGGTGCTAAACATTCTACATTTATGGAAGGCCTACCAAATGTCAAAGCCATTCTAGAACCTCCAGAACCTGAAGTCTACTTAGGGAAACTGACAAGTAGTTGGAAGTTTCAATATGATAATGAAACACAGAATATTTATTTCTGGGGTCTGTAACCTACCCTGAAAAATCAGGAAAAATAACCCCCAGGTTGACCCTAATAGAATTTGCTAATTGAGAATAGCAAGCCTCCATGGTACTAAAAGAAGAATAAACTATAAGAAGTTGATGAAGCTGGACTGGAAAGTAAACATCTGTCTGTTTACATTCCACAAGAAGGAGCCAAAAATAAGACTTTATCCTGAAAAGCCCCCCTCTCCGTGCCTTAAAATGTTAAATTTGAAATTTTTCATACATAAGTTGAAAGATAATACATGAATACTGTTCACCTGGATTTACATCTTAATGTTGCATGACACCTGCCATACATATACTTTTTTTCTGAGCTATTTGAAAATGGCAGATACGACATTTCATCTGTACATACTTCAGAATAAAAAGCCTTTTATTACCACATTTAAAAAAATACTTAGTAACACTGTATTATGACATACATAGTCCATATTCATATTTCTCCAGTTGCCCCCAGAATGCCTATTATAACTTGATCCAGGACTCAAGAAAGGATTATCAGCAATGTGTGTTACTACTCTTTAGGTGCTAACCTGGTCTGTTCTCTGTCTTTGTTTTTCATGGCATGGACTCTTTTTGAAGAGTCCAGGTCGGTCATCTTATAAAGTATTCCAGATTTATCTAATTGTTTCCTACTGGTGAGCTTCATGTTGAACTTTTTTATCTTATGGGTGATGTGCATTCTGTTTATTTTTATTTCAACAGTAATTTAAATAATGGACTCTCTTTTTTTTAATTTGAAGGCTGTCACATGACCTCAGGTATACTGTAGATGCTATATTTTTCAGTCTAATTGTATTCTAGACTTTTTGTTAAAAAATCAAATCCAGCCAAGTGTGGTGATGCACACCTGTAATCCTAGCACTCAGGAAGTTGAGGCCTGAGGATTGTGAATTTGAAGCCAGCCACATAGCAAGACCCTGTCTCAAAAAAACAAAAACAAAAACACATACACACCTGCCTCACTTTCTTTTCTGATGTACACCTGTATAGTTATATAGGATACCTCTGGACTAATAGCTATATCTGAGCATAATAGCTACTAGTTATAGCTATTCTGTTGCTCTTACCTTAAATTTCTTTGAACCTTGCCGGTGGAGTATTATCTTAGCTAGTACAGACTATCAGCCATTGTACAGAATTGTTAGTATGTTTAATAAAGGGTTTAATTATTTCATTGTGCTTTTGCCCTAATAACAAGTCTCAGAAATACTTGTGAATATCAAATTTCTTTGGTTCTTTTGGATCCCTTGCTTTACTAAGGATGGATAATAATCCATATCAGCTTTATCAAATACTAGACTTGAAGCATCTCTGGAAGGTTATTTTTTTCTTCCTCTGATTTATTAGTGAGATCTAGAGAAAACATTCTGTGGTTTTTCTTTATTTATAAACTATCTCATTCTGATATCATGCTTCCATTACTAAATTAAGCTTCCTGGAAAGGAGAAATTAAGAGAAAATTTAGTCTTCTAGGCAAAGGATTAGCAGACTACAGCCTGTGGGCCAAATCCAATAAATGGTTGTTGGGACACAGTCATGCCCATCTGCTTAAGCATTATCTTATGGCGGTTTTTGTACTACAACGACAGTTCAGTAGTTATGACGGAGAACATGTGGCTCAAAAAAAAAAAACTATTTACCATCTGGCCCTTTACAGAAACAATTAGGTAAGCTTTCTGTCACTATAACAAAATACCTGAGATAACTGACATATGAAAAAAAAAGATTTATTTTGGCTCACAGTGTTGGAGGTTCTTGTCCATGATCCAAGCATTACTTTTAGGATGTGGTGAGGGGACACATGGTGGAGCAAAGTGCTTGCATTATGAGCAGGAGGGCAAAAGAGAAGGAAGAAAGGCCCAGAGTGTAGCCCTTCCATAACTCAAGAACTTCCTACAAAGGCCCCACCTCTCAAAGGTTTCACCACCTTCCAGTAGCACCTTCTGGGCATCAAACCTTTCACACATGGGCCTTTGAGAGACATTCAAGATCTGAACTGTATTGTGCTCCTTGTCATTCATGCCTTCTTATTTATGCTCTTTATAGGTAGACAGTAAAACTCGTGTTCAGTGATTCTTGGTTAATGTCTGTTTTGCTGTATGTATCTTAATTTGAGAACTGTTCTTTGAAATTTGTATTGCTTTGGGATATTACTAAGCTATCTTGACTGTACTGATAAATGACTACAGTCCTATGGCTTAAACACAGGAGGAAAAGAAGGAAGCATTAAGTTTAATCTCACAAAATGTCTTATTCTAGTGATGTTAACAGCAAGTTAAATGTATGTTTTTGTCCTTTTTTTGAATTCCAAAGAACCTGGAATTGGGAGACCAGAAATGTGGGTTTTAAGACTATCTTGGCACTAAGTAAGAGTAACCTGACAAGGTAGCCACCTACCCTTTCATTTGCTCAGTTCCATTAACATTTACAGTGCTTAGAATAAAATACCTCTGATATCCTTTCAGTAAATTCTTTCAGGTGGGTTAGAGGGCATTACCAAGTTTTGGTAAAATGAATGGACTTCACTGTTTTCACCTGCCACAGACACATGTGTGATTGTGTGAACACATACATCCCATTTCCATCACTTGCTCAGTGTTTACCCCTTCTAGAGATTTGCTGACTCACAACTATCTTTAACCTATACCTTTCTTCTGAGCTTTAGATATTTTCCAAATTTAATATGTTCAAAAAATGAATTTATTTCCCCCTTGATTCTTAAGTCTTCTCTTTTATACCCCAGTTGGGTGGGGTTGTTTTTTGTTTTGTTTTGTTGTTTGGGGCTTGAACTCAGGGCTTTCACCTTGAGCCACTCTGCCAGCCCTATTTTTGTGAAGGGTTTTTTGAAATAAGGTCTTATGAATTATTTGCCCGGTCTGGTTTCAAACTGCGATCCTCCTGATCTCTACCTCCTGAGTAGCTAGGATTACAGGCATAAGCCATTGGCACCCACCCCCAAGTTGGTTTAAAAAAAAAAAAAATCCACAGAAAACTGTTTCTCACTGTTTACAGCAGTACCAAAAACCTGTCAAAATAAGCAACAACTGCAGGGTTTTCTTGAACAGGTTGGCTGGCCCATCACTTACTTTGCATTCTCCTTCATGCCTGCTGGCTGCTGACACCAATGGATTTTTTTTCTAGGAAGTTACCTTCTTGCATTTTAAACTTTATGGTTTACAATTAGAACAGTAAGAATATTTGTTAAATGTCCTCATGTATAAAATGTGACTCATAGGATTTCAAAGTAAAACATTAATAGACTGATAGCATTATGTTTACACACCTTATGTTGAACACTTCACATCATAATAAGGGGGGAGGACAAGAACAATAAATTTTGGTTTTGCCACTAGTATGTTATATAAAGAAACCAGGAAGTACAAACACACAAATAAAGCAGAATTATTAAGTACCGTGTGGTAATATAACAGGATCAGATGAACTAGACTTGTGCTGCTCCATGTGTGGATTAGGGCCCAGCAGCATCAGCATCACCTGGAAGATTGTCAAAACTGTAGGGTTTCAGGCTCCTTCTGGATTAGAATCTGCATTTTAACAAGATCCCTGGCTAGTCAGTGTGCACTTTAAAGTCTGAAAAGCGCTGGAGTGACGTGTGCTAACACTGTATTTAAGTCTGTAGTGTACTAACAGCAGTACTAACCGCTCCCCGTAACAACCCCATAAGGTGTAGGTGCCATTGTTATTTCCCATGTTAAGTTGCAGAAAACTATTTGGCTAGGGTTTCTAAGTAACTGGCAGATGAAACTCATTTTACTGCTGTGTATACTGTCTATAAATGACTAAGTTAGTATGGACTGTAAATACATTGTGCTTTGATCAGTCTAACCCCCTCTATTACTCTTCCTTACCCTTTCTCCCTACCCCATATTATTCAACAGACTTCTAAGCACAAAGGTAAATTGCTGGGTTGTGTTCAGAGTGAATTATTAGAAAACTTTGGAACTTTGTATGTGTTCTTGGGAAATTTTTCACAGAAAAATCCCACAAGACTTTTATTTTTGCTTTGAATCTATTCTTTCCAAAGAACTATAGTGATTAAGTTGCAATCTGTGAAAAAGGAAAAACACTAATACTTTATAGAAAATGGCATATACTCAAATATTTATAGCTGTTTAATGGCATTTTATAGATATTTGTGGGTTTCGTCTTTATTTTTTAATTAAGGGAGTAGTGGGGTACATGTGAGTTCATTGTGGCATTCAGCTTATATTTGCTTGGCTTTTTCATAGTCAGTGACACCCTAATTCCTAGCATGATAAATAGTAACCCTTTGTGCTCGATTTTAACTTACTTGAATTGTTTTGAAAAATACATTAATTTTTTAAAAATCAGCTAAGCTTGTGTATGGTTAAGTTCTTGTTTTATGTTTGCTTTTGTTTTCTTAGGAAAAAAATCCTATAAAATGGCTATTAAATTTTTAGCCACAGACAATGAGATTTTCTTAGTATTACTTTGAATCTATATACCTCATAATTCTTAGAGTATGTGGTTTTGTTGTTCTGTAGTGTCCTACTAAAATATTCATTTTTTTACAGTGTATTGCAAGTTCCACTGCATTACATGCAAATATGATTCACTCATACCTAGCTGTTTGTGGATTCAAACTCATAAATGAACCATTTATTATTAAGTTAATAGTGTACTGACATCTTTCTGTGTTTTCTGATGTTTACAGATTCGAGTGGTGAATGCATTTCGTAGTTCTTTATATGAGGGGTTAGAAAAACCAGAATCAAGAAGTTCGATTCACAACTTTATGACACATCCTGAGTTTAGGATAGAAGATTCAGAGCCTCATATCCCCCTTATTGATGATACTGACGCTGAAGATGATGCTCCTACAAAACGTAACTCCAGTCCTCCACCCTCTCCTAATAAAAATAACAATGCTGTTGACAGTGGAATTCACCTTACAATAGAAATGAACAAGTCTGCTACCTCTTCATCCCCAGGAAGCCCACTACACAGTTTGGAAACATCACTCTGATTGTAAGCCGAATGTTAACACACTAGCTGCATTGTAAAGAAACAAATTGAAACTGGGTCTTTTCACATATTGTGATGGACAAGATAGTATTCTTGTCTTTGGACTTCAACAGAAGACACACTTGTACGAATGTAGATTTATTTTTTTAAAAAAAAAAAAAAAAAAAGCAAAGCTTTCTGCCAGACTGAGGGTGCTTTTTGGGGGGTGGGAGAAATGAACTGACAGATAAACAGTAACTCAGCTTAAGTGACCCGTGGATCATCAGTGGTACCCAAGAATGATCCTGAACAGTATATTAGCAGAGCTTTAGTTTATCTCAGTCCTTGATGGGAGAGAGGGAGGAGTAAAGCTGGGCGAGACAAAGAGCCCTGGATCATTGAATTGATACTTTAATTTCTGCTGTTGGCTGTTAATAATTTGGATTATTTATGTTTATAAATGATACAGATCTGTTTACAAGGTTTGTAGATACTTTTTTTTGTTCCTGTTCATCGATGGGAAGCTTCCTTATAACTGATGCAGAGAAAAATTAGTCCTTCAAATACTGCTGTATTTTCAGGAAAAAAAAAACGGGGTGGGGGGGTGTTTCTATTGAAACTGTACTAAATTTTTGCCTACAATTTACCTTGTTAAATATTGTAGATAAATTGCTAAGACTAATAGCCAAATAGATAACACTAATGCTTTGTTTAAAAAAACAAAACAAAACAAAAAAACATGAGCAGTGGTGTTCTAATGAAGTTATGGCATCTGTCCTAATTAGTTTCTTAAATACATTTACTACTTAATGGTTTTGAAACAACTGTTTAATTTTTAAAATTTTTGAAAACTTGCTAATAACCTTTTGTTCAGAATTTAGTAGATTGTTTAATGCAGGACATCAACTACATAATGAAAGATGCTTGAAATGCTTTTGTTATTTCAGGCAAATCAAATTAAATCAAACTATCAAACTACAAGAGAACTTTAGTCATTTTTGTTTTTGTCTAAATGTTAGTTTAGTGATGTCTTGGTGAACTGTGAGTGAACTGTATTGATTTTTCTAATAAATCCTTAAGAGACCTTCATACAGCATGAGGGCTGTTGGCATTTTGAAAAAGGTTAATAAGTAGAAGCATACATGTTTTCCTTTGTTTTTGAAACTTGTTTGTAAACATAAATAAATATGCCCTTTTATTAAATAAATACACAGCAATGTTTTTTTAAAAGACATTTCAGCTTCTTTCCTCAGTTCTGCATATATGGTGCATCAGTCTGCTTTCTTTAACCATAATTGGAATAAATTTCAAGATGGTAACAGCCCCATGAAGTACTGCTTTAATTCCTTGGTGGTGATCACAATTTTGTCATTTTACATATTCTTCCTAGAATTTAGTTTGTCTAAGTTAGTCTCACAGTTTTATAAAAACTAATTGACCACCATTGTCTTTGATACACTTACCTTATTCTTTAAGTGGCCAAATAACAGAATAGATAAAAATGATATTTATTTGAAAAAAAAGGGAAGGATTTTAAACAGATATATTTAGATTAACCATATGCTGGAATGCCCATCTCTAAGCCAAATTGGGTTCTTGAACCTTCTGTTTCTTTATTTTCTGTCTTCCCTTGTTTGCCTCTTGTCTTTACCCTTTAGAAACTGGTATTTTGTCAGGGTCCAGATTTCACCAGATACACAATCCTCAGGCTGACATAAAGTTTACTAGGACTACTACATCCAAGAGTGCTGACCCAGCAAAGAAACATTTAGTTG
The DNA here is from genome assembly GCF_047511655.1 of Castor canadensis. Taxonomy (NCBI): domain Eukaryota; kingdom Metazoa; phylum Chordata; class Mammalia; order Rodentia; family Castoridae; genus Castor; species Castor canadensis. The sequence continues at coordinate 127,854,122 of NC_133393.1, read as the reverse complement.
ATGGTGCTTGATATTTTTGGTGGGTGGGGGAAATCTTTTTTTTCTCCATCATTTTTTTGCAGTGATCCTCTGCAAGTCTTAGAAAAAACACGTTGGCTCTGTCAGCATTTAATCATTGTACATTTATTCATCAGGTATTTATAGTGACTCATACTGTAGAAAGAGGTAGCATGAGATGCTGGAAAGCATATTTAGACTAGGAGTCAAAACCTGCTTTCTAGTCTTGATTTTGTTATTAATGTGCTGCATGATCTTGGAAAAATCGTTTACCCTAAATGAGGGTGGTGGACTAGACTCATCTTGAAGAACCAAGAACCCTTTTGACTCTAAGAATTGACCCTTTCAACTGAAGAAGCCTACAAGGCATAGGGACTAGAGAAAAGGGAAATGTTTTCAGTTTTCTTTTTTATTTTGGTAATGCTTAACTATGAATGTAATTTCCAAAAGATTTAGAAGTGCATGTGCTTTGGAGGATTTGTATTGAGCTTTTAAAGTATTCATTTTTCAACTCAAAGCAATGGCTTTTTACACCAACTCTAATCCATAAACGGGTCTTATGACATCCATGAAGTAAGTAGCAAGACATGCTTAGTGTGTATTTCTCTCTTTGAGACACTGGTAATTTCTACCAGAAATTTCCAGAGCATTATGTAAGTAGAAAAAAAATGCAAGCAAGCTGTTCAAAGATCTTGGATCCCATTATATAGTATGTATAGCTGAAATCAGCATCTGTAATTCAATAACTTTCTCTTTTATCCTCTAACCAAAAAATTGTTTAATTTTGCATCCCAAATGTTTTTAATCTTTGTATATTTTTTAAAAATCCTTTTCTCCTCATCATTGCCTTTTTTGTGGTTGTAAATAGACTTACTTGCACTTTGAAGATGAGTTACTCCTTGTCATCTTACAAATATGTGATATGGTAATTTTCATAACAGATGTCAGTTTTGAACCAAGAAATGGTGATTTGTTTATAAGAAAAAAACTGGCTTCATTTCTGTGAAATTGCTCTTTGAAAATTTTCTTTTTCCACATGTAAGCCAACTGAGATAACCGTGATGGTGTTGATTTCTTTTAATGATGCTTACCATCTATTTTAGCCACTGAGCCTTTTATTATTTGTCTATTTGTAAAGTTTATTTGTCTTAACTCATTTAATAAATATACTGTTTATCTGTTTATCTGTTTCTGAATGGGGACTGAACTTTTTGAATATTGAAATTGATTTGAACATATTTTGGAATTCATTTTTCTACTTGAGAGATTTTTTAAATCTAATTACAATTCTGTAATGCACTTGAAATGTTACGGTTGTGTTATAGTGAATCAGTGTTCTGATCTGCATGATCTTGCCTCTAAATTGAAAGTGGGTGTATCACCCCTACTCTCCTACCCACACACAGCTTCTACCCGCCTAGCACAATAGATGGTTTCTGCAGGCCTTGAGAATGTAATGTTTTGGTTTTAGCACAAATTAGTTTTCCACATCAAGTATAAGAGTCGGTTTTTCATTAAATAATCCAGTCTTGTCAATAACAGGTATCTGAACTCTGGTAAAACATAGTAAAATTTCCCTAATTTGGTTTTTATAATAAATTGTTAACATAAATTAATAATTCTGTTGAAATGGCTGAGTAAACTTTAAATAATTATGAATGCCATATTTTTGATAGTATAAATTATTTAAGTTATTGAGCATTATTTAAGTACCGTATTTATCACAGGAAGGATTATGTTCCATTTTGTCATACTGGGTTTTATATGTGTATTATGAATTAGAACTGAATTATTTTCTCTTTGTAAAATTAAATGAATAAGAAAGGGGAGTTTCTTTAAGATTTTTGCTTATCAACATTTTTTCTTCCCCATGCCTTTAGAGAACTCATATCTTACTCTATAGCTCTCTTGTATTATAACCTGTGCCACTCTAAAGACTCTTATGCCCAAACCACATATCAACCCTTATCTTTTAAAATTATTCTTACATACATATGCAGACCAAAAAGATGCTTTTATTTGCATAATTGTATCATCTTAGCTAAAAATAATCACTGAAAATACCTTTTAGAATAAGTGTTTTTACACTGTAAAGGATATGATAAGGGAAGCCAATGTCTTCCTGTACTGCTCTCACTGGTATATGTCAAAAGGAAATTATTTGAATAATTCAACAAATAGGTAATTTTGCCCCTTAAACTCTCATTTAGGAGGTTTTTATGCTTTTTTTGTCATAAGAACTATTTCTTTGACATTTTCCCTATTAAAAATACATATTTACTTCAGCTTACAGATGAATATACTGAAGGCATGCATGTTTAAGCTGTATTTTCTGAGTTCAAGGTGTCATTACTGAACAATACAATATTAATGGCTCCGAAATAGGGATCTGACACAATTTTCTTAACCAGCACTATCCTATGAAAACTTCCCAAATTAGTAACACCATGTGGTTTGGATTCAGTGCAGGATCAAGATTCTCTTAAATCAGGACATTTTTTCTGACACACCTTGCAGATCATCAGCTATTAAAAGGTTTATTGGGAGTTGGGGGCGTGGCTCAAGTGGTAGAGTGCTTGAGATCCAGAGTTAGAACCCCAGTACTACCAAAAATAAATAAAAATAAATGGTATTGGTACAACATAAGCAGTGTTTACGGAGAACTTGCTATAAGCTAAGCATTGTGCATGAATCACGTAAATAATTACTGTGAACCACTGCCATTTTATGGAGAACTGAGGCTTAGAGTTTAAATCACTTGCTCTGGGTCAGATGACTCAGTTGCAGAGCTGGAAGTCACAGTTGAGGGCAGACCCTTTCAAGAGCCCCAGCTGGGAGCCCATGGTCACGACTAAAGCACTAACATTTTGTTAACCTGGGCCCAGTTCCTACAAATCTGTACTTAACTGCTAAATGGTCCCTTTGTGCTCTTCTGATAGCATATGCTTCAGAGATTATCTTAAGAATCTTCATACCCTTTCTGAGGGCTCAAAAGATTGAGGCAAAAAATAACCAATTAAGATGTATATAACTCAAGATTTCCTCAGACTTCCTCTAGCTGACGAGTCTATAATATATTCTACTCAGTAGAATGGGGATTTTTTCCAGTACTGGGGATTGAACACAGGGCCTTGCTCTTGCTAGGCAAACACTCTACCTACCATTTGTGCTATGCCCCCAGCCCTAGTATATTTTTAATGACATACTTTTGAAGAATTTTGTGATTCGGTACTTCTAAGATGTACATATTTATACAAAACATTAACCAGGTCATTGTTTTATCTACTAAATTTGGAATGAAAATAAATTTATCACAATGCCGTAATCAGCATTTTTGTTTTTGAAATTTGTAAAATTTGTTTTGAAGTTTGTGAAAACTAGAGTGTTATACTTTTAGATAGTTTACTCTTTTAAGGCAGTAATTTTTTTGTCCTTCCAACAGTATTTTCCTTGATGAAAATTCTTAATGCTTTAATATTTTACCCACGAGAGTGACTGTTGCACACTGGATTTTAAATTACCTATTTTTAAACTAAATATATTGCAGCCATTTTTTCACTGCCATGTTAGTACTATTTATATTAATATGGTTTATAGTTTGTGAATAGTCTATCCCCCTTAGTCTGTAAAAATGAGATGATTGTTGATTTCTATGGTCATTACGGTGTCTAGTGAAGATTAAGTGTATTGAACTTCTTGTGTATAAGACTGCTTTTGAAATCTAATGTAAGGCATATCTTAATGAATAGCCTGACAACAAAGGTACAAAAGTAAGAATGGGAGCTCAGGGAGAGCTGTGGAAACTGAGTTAGAAATTCAAATTAGGATCTGATCGTATCTCATTTTGTGCTATAGACTTAGGATAGGTAGTAGGTCTCAACCTCTGGTATGTGATTAGGATTCTGACAGTAAAGCCATACCAAGTCTGGAGTCTGTGACCCCTTCAACATCTTAGAACTAGCCTGGTATATAGTATCTGTCCCTGTTTTCCTGCCAAAACAGGTAATTCTTTATTATTTTCCTGTTATAACTGCTTTCTTGTCTTTTGTCTATACTTCCTGCTCTCCATTCATTTGTTCAACAAATTCTTGGTACCTGTCCTGAGGAATTCATACTGTTCTAAACTCTGAGGTGAACCAAACAAGGTCTACCCTCTCAGGGAGTTTTGTTTTCTAGTGAGTGGAAAAGACAAGTCAAGTGGTAGAGGATGATGTCATGTTACCTAACCCTGTCAAAGAAGTCCTCATTGATAACATTTGAGCAGAGACAAGGGAAGTAAAGGAACCACTTGGCTTGTCTGTCTACAAGAGCCTTACAGTCTGAGATTGTAGTATATGGTGCTTTGGAACTTTGAGGAACAGAAAAAAGTAATGGCCACTGTAGGTGGGGTAGAGTAAACCAGCAATTAGGTAGCAGGAGACTGCCTGACCTTAGAGTTAGAAGCCTTAGCAAGAACTTTGGCTCTTAGGCTAAGTGAGACCTGAAGCCAATAGAGGATTTTAGCAGAAGAGCAAGGAAGCCTGACTGTTGAAAAGATTTTGGGCTGCTTTGTGGACAGGAGTAGATTGGAAGCTAGGAAACCAATTAGGCGATTGCCTTTTTCAGACTTGCTCCATTTCACCTTAGCTTTTGCTGCTGCTTTGTAGCCCCCACCCCTAAAGATTTCTGCGGACCCTTTATTTCCTTTGTGTTTATACTTGTTCTGCTCATCTAGAGGACACAAGACTGGTGGTGCCATTTTTAGTGAACTTATATATTTTCTTCATTTGCTTTAGTGTCTGCAAGTTTCCACATGAATCTCACTTTTACTGTGTTACTCAACAACACGGTTAGAAATACAAGATGGCCAATCTCAATTTTTCAGTCTCCAAGATCATAGTGTCTCCTCCACACTACCTTTTATTTGGCTTTGTAAAAGCTGCTTTTATTCTTCCTAGTAGACATGACTGCCAGTCTTTTCTTTCTCCTGTCTGGTTTAGCCTACTCGCCCTCATTAACTCCATCCTAACCAAGGCACTTGAGCTAGCTCATTTCTGCTCTGTCTTTGGCCTAGATGGCTTTTCCTCCTCTCTGTTACATTACCTTAGTGCCTAAAACTGAACCACCATCAATTACCTCTTCTCAGCTTTATAGAATGCTCACGGTATTGCTGGTAATTAAAAAAAAGTCACACTCATTTCCAGATTTTCCTCACAGATGCTTAAGCCAACATTTTATTCATCTTTTTTGATGTTGTTCAGGGCCATTCATTGCATTTATTGCAGACCTTTGTCTCTCCCTCAAAGCCATTTCAAGACCTGGTTTGTCTGACTCACATACATCTTTTCCATTATTTGTCACAGACCTAGGGTTTCTTTACATATTTTAGCAGACATCTGCTGCTTCTTATTTTGTTACTGGGATTTGGTCCCAAAGAGCAGGATTTTATATCTATCTTTATTAAACTATTGTTTTAGTCAACTCACCACTTTAATTACCATTTTGTCACTTATTCTCAACCTTCTCAGTAGGAGCATTCCTTCTTTACTGAACTATTTTTTATGGTTAAAAGATATGAACAGGTCTGCAAACAACCATTTCCTCACTTTTCAAAACCACTTCCAGACTGATACTTAACCCAGTCATTCAACAAAGGATTACCTAATGAAAAGTTCCATTATCCTACATCTACATATTAAACGCCATCAGATCCACATGTACATGATACTTTATTGAAATGCAATCAGCTGCATTTCCTGTTTTCTACAAATATTTCCTCTTTGGTTCCAACCTTTCCTCAGGGTCTTTATTTTCACTTAGTCCCTCTTTATCTCAGGCCCATACAGTTAGTTTCTTAACTGTTCTCTCCGCATTCCTGCCCTCTGTCTATCCCATCACCAATCCATCCAACAGCACCAATCTTCCTAAGTCAACACTTTCCCATGTCATCCTTCCCTTCCTCAAAAAATAAGTAAATAGCCCACCAAAAGCTTTGCCTAGCCCTTTACTTGCTCTTTAGCAACGCCTGACCTCATGTGGCTGTCACCTACCCCTCTTTCTCTGGTGCTGGGAGCACATTAGGTGTTCCTGTGTTCTTCCCTGTCCTGTCAGTTCCTTCCTGAGGTACATATTCCTTGCCCCTTTTGTACTTTGTTTCTTTTACAGTGTCATTGCACCACCCTCTCCTTCCTTAATAGAACTGTAAGAGAAATAGGAGTGCATTTTTCACTTGGCATGGTGGCAATCCCAGCACTTGGGAGCCAGATGCAAGAGGATTGTGAGTTTCAGACCAGCCTGGGCTGGTGAGACCCTGTCCCAAAGGCTGTAAATATAGTTAAGTGGTAAGCACTCACCAAACATGCACTAGACCCTGGGTTTGGTCCCCAGCACTGAAGAAAAACAAAGTCACCCTTCTGGGAGAGTGTACTGAGACACAGTGGCTCTAAGAGGTTTGAGAAGGAGCAGTGTGATATGAGGAGAGCATTCACCTAGCAGCCAACACATCTAGTTCTGATCTCTTTTCTGCCTTACACCAACTTTTAATACCTTAAGCTCTCAATTTGCTCAACAGAAACTTGTGTTTTGCAATCCTGCTCTTCTTTAGATAGTCACATGAAACATGAAAGCACTTTAAATTATGTAAAGTGGTACTACTGAAACAATCCTGTGAAAAGCTGTTTCTGCCTCCCTTGTTAAATTTGGTTTAAATAAAAAATTGAGTTAGAAAACACGCAAGTCCCAACTGAGTTATAAACACTTTGAGAAGACTACCCAGGAGATTCATTTCATTAGAAGTAATTTCCACTTTTTCTGTGTGTTTAGTCAATACCAACCATAATCTTCCCTTGAAAAAGAAGTGACTTGCTTACCTTTTGCACATTTGGGTATGGGGAGGAAAAAAAATATGAGTGACCCAGTTTTTTATCGTTTAGCTGAATACTACTTCGTGCTCTGATGATTTGGATTGTTACCCAGGTTAAATTGCCTTTTTTGTTCCTAGTCATATCTTTCTTTCTCATAGTGAACAATGAAATAAATCAGTATTTTCCAAACTGCTGCTCACTAGAGTCACTTGAGGGAACTTTAAAACATACTGGTGTCCTGCTCACCCCCAGGCATTGTGGTCTGTGGTGTGGCCTGAGTACTGGCCTTTTGTAAAAATTCCCAGATGATTCTAATAAGCCACCAAAGTTTAGGAACTACAAAGGGAAGAATTGAGATCCACACTGCTAAAAGGCAAGAAGTTAACATAAAAGGTAATTTGTAAATTTGCCCCTCAAGATTGATGTCTAGTACCAGAAATTGTTTACTTGCTCATAATGCTTTTTTTAAAAAAGTCTCTAGTATCTTAAAAATCGGTTTAAGAGAAGAAAGCATATAGGTTACTAAATTTAGTTTTTTTAATTGACTACAATTAAAAACAAATACGTATTTTATGGAAATATGCTTACTAAAATAAGTTAAAAAAATTATCACCTTTAAAATAATCTAGTTGGTTCTGAGAAAGCAAAATGAAAATTTACTTCTAAAATTCAAGTATGTATTTAGAAATGCAGTCTCAAAATGAAGCAATATGCCATTTTATTTTTTTTTAATGTTAATTACTTTTTTTTTTTATTCATATGTGCATACAAGGCTTGGGTCATTTCTTCCCCCTGCCCCCACCCCCTCCCTTACCACCCACTCCACCCCCTCCCTCTTTTCCCACCCCCTCAATACCCAGCAGAAACTATTTTGCCCTTGTTTCTAATTTTGTTGTAGAGAGAGTATAAGCAATAATAGGAAGGAACAAGGGTTTTTGCTGGTTGAGATAAGGATAGCTATACAGGGAGTTGACTCACATTAATTTCCTGTGCGTGTGTGTTACCTTCTAGGTTAATTCTTCTTGATCTAACCTTTTCTCTAGTTCCTGGTTCCCTTCTCCTACTGGCCTCAGTTGCTTTTAAGGTATCTGCTTTAGTTTCTCTGCGTTAAGGGCAACAAATGCTAACTAATTTTTTAGGTGTCTTACCTATCCTCACCCCTCCCTTGTGTGCTCTCGCTTTTATCATGTGCTCAAAGTCCAATCCCCTTGTTGTGTTTGCCCTTGATCTAATGTCCACATATGAGGGAGAACATATGATTTTTGGTCTTTTGGGCCAGGCTAACCTCACTCAGAATGATGTTCTCCAATTCCATCCATTTACCAGCAAATGATAACATTTCGTTCTTCTTCATGACTGCATAAAATTCCATTGTGTATAGATACCACATTTTCTTAATCCATTCGTCAGTGGTGGGGCATCTTCGCTGTTTCCATAACTTGGCTGCAATATGCCATTTTAAATTGACTTCTATAATATGCTTTCTGCATAGCTGAAAGTGAATCATCACTTGACAGAAATATCAAATTTTCGGATTGAAAAATATTTTTCTTTTTTTTTTTTGTTTGCTTCTAAGAGCAATTTCTAAGTCAAACTAGTCAAAAAATGTTGGCTGTACCCATCCATTCAGATAATCCCTAAAAGATCCCATATCAGCCTGAACTAGGGATCTGTTCTGTGTGTGTTATTTCAAGCAGTAGTTGCAGTGAACATGATGGCACTGATTGAGCCCCTATTCTGGGTCACTTGGTTTAGTAAGTGATTACAAATTTATCCATCTTCACAATAATGAAGTTAAGAACCTGCTTATTGCTACACAACTGTCATCTGCAATTCGAATCCAGACGTTCAACAGCCAAACTCATAACCATTACATAGACTGAAAAGCCTCTTTAGCCTGGTCATCACCCTAAGTGAGAAAATTAGACTCATCAAACCAGTTTCTTCATGAAATTTTTCAGATGCATAAATGCAGCTTTGCATGTCATCCAGTGTCAATTCCATCCTCATCTTCTCCTTCCCATATTCACTAGCCAGTTCCTATGGCTGTTCACAGTAGGGTGTCTATGCATCCCAGTTTATCAGGGATGGGTTCAGTTTGCAAGCCTGCCATCCCAGTGTGATTATTAATGCTCCCCCTTTTACTCTCAGAATTGTGCTTATTTGATCAAAAGTACATGCTTTCAAATGCATCACCATCTTGGTCCCTTTCCTCCAGCATGTCTGTAATCCCCCTTTGCAGCTTGGAAGCTATTTTGAAATCGTGAGATTTGGTATTCTACTGTTAAGTGAGAAATTGAGAAAAGACATGGAGCTACTTTTTGTCATCTGCAAAGGTGACAAAGGGTTCCCAAGTATGTCCTGCTAATAGGAGTAGCTCTCAAAGTTTTGATCATAAATTTCAAAGCCTCATGAAATGTCTAGCAAAGAAGTCTGCTTCAATCCCTCATGTAGTTCTCTAACCTTAGCTAGTGAGAGAAGCCTGCCTGCTTTCCAGCCATGAGAGGCTGAGGATGTCGTCATCTCTGGGAACCTGGCCATTCGCTCAGAGATGATTGCTTAGACATCATAAAAATTTATATAGCTAAGCTGAGTGTATTCTTAAAGTTCAAAGAAATCTTGTGGCTTCTTTCTTTATCTTCTATTTATTTAGTCATTATAAATCTTGCTTCCCAGAGACACATTGTCCATAATAATATTCCTTTGAAAAGGACAGCACCTAATAAAGTAATTAACATGCAGCCATCAATTAATGATTATGAATGAGTGCAGGGTTTTAAAAAATGCTTTCCTACATGATTTTAATAGAGGCTCAATTGGTTAATGGTAGATGCTTTTTTAAGTGTTAACATACCTTCATGGCAGAATAACATGCAGTCACTAAAGTATAAACACAATTTTAAGTCATACAGACTTTGTAGCCTGATTTTTTTCATTCAGCCTGCCCTATTTAAATATAAGTATTTCCAAGTTAATATTCTAGATTTGATTCTGAGGAAAGAAAAATTAGTTCCATGGGTTTAGGATATGTTTGGCTTCTATGATCTTTATTTCATCTTCTGTCTATAAAGTGAGATTAACAGTATATTCAGCTACTTCTCAGAGTTATTGTAATCAAATGAGATAAGAGTCAGGAAGTGCTAGCACAGAACACAACCTGTAAAGGAGCTCAGTAAATACACTGTGGGTTATGATAGTAAGAATTCTCATTGAGGCTGTATTACTAAATATAATGGCCCCAGTACAATGAGAGAAACTTGTAAACCAGTATCCTGTGATCCCTATTTAATTTGTAGATGTGTTATATTTGGCAATAATTATAATGACCCATAAGGCTTTTTCTTTTCATGGATTATCTACATTCAACATTCAGTTTCACTAAAAACAGTCACGTTTTTGGGAATATAACATTAGGCCTTCCTTCCCAAACAGTAACAATAGCTTGGTGCTTTTCCTCATCTCTGTTTACCACTGTGCTTACTACTCCACAGACTCCATACCACCATCATTTTTCAATATGGGCAACCATTTATTGATTCTCTCATGCTAGAACTAAAAGGAAAATGAAATATTTTGTGGCCATTAAGTTTGAAATAGTAAGGATTCACTTTAAAAAAAACTTCTCACCCTGGACAACTTCACTCAATGTGTTAACCTGCCTGCTGCCATGGGCATTTTTGTAGAACCTATAACCCAACCCGTCAAAAAGATTTAGAGCCATAAGAACCCAGCTCTTCGTAATAATCAAGCTTTTCTGGGATAGATGAGTTAAGACCTTTGAAAGGTTGTGACTTGCCCAAGGCCCCAGTTGAGGGTGATTCTTGATGTAAAGTAGTATTTGTATTTAGTGGTCTTTAATTTTTTTTTTTTTTTTGTAATACTTTTAAACTGGATATTGTGGTCATGCTGTAATCCCAGCGCTCAGGAGGCTGAGACAGAAGGATGAGTTCAAGTCCATCTCAAAAAAAAAAAAAAAAAGGCTTAAACTTATCTTAATTTTTAAATAATGGAAAAGGGTATAAATTAATTCTCTAGAGTAAACCAACCCTTCCATGCCTCTTCCCTCTACAAAATGCTGTGTCACTGATGGCTTTCTAAAAGTAGATTTTCTGATAACTTCCAGAAGGTTTAAGCTTTACTAAGCCTTAGTTTTGCTGCAATGTTTGTGGCAAATTTAAAGAAAGCATTGAAAAGGTGTTGCATTTGTGTCACCAGTTTCCTTTTTTTTCAGGAATGGAGAACCTATGTAGAAACTGTCAGTTGAAAGCACACAGCCTTGAAAAATGTGTCTGGAGGTGGTTATAGGTTATAGGTTGTAAATTAGCATATCAGGAAAAAGACTGCAGTGGCTACTGATTGCCTGTGCAACGGGAAGACCCATGAATAATAAATCCACTTTCATATACAATCTCAAGTTTCTTCTCCAAAACAATGCTTAATGCAAATAACAAGCAGCTGAATTAAATCATTTTATTTTTGTGTGCTTTTTCTTCCCCTCCCCAGTTTCTAGAAAGGAGTTGGAAAGCAGGTGACATGTGTAATTCACAGTTGGATCTAAGCTAAATAAATGAGCCATTATTCATTTGTATAAAAAAAAAAACCTCTTTGAGATTTATCATGTGACTAATTGAGTTACTCTGAAGATAGCACTAAAAGGAATTATAGCTAATAGCTTCATTAAGAAAACATCATAGCTTTTTACACTTCTACTTTTGGAACATTACTTTTATCATTGGATTTTATGGAAGAGTTTGCATTATATTTGTTATGGAATGCTCCTAAGTAAAAATAACTTTGGTTTTTATTCAGATTATAAGAATAAAAATGATTAAATTAACAAAACATTATACAAGGAAATCTACCCTTAACCCATCATTGAGGCTTAAGATTTTTGTGTATATATTTAAAGGCTTTTATTCTTTTTGTTACTTCTCCCTCCAAGCCTTTGGCAGTGTACACAGCTAGGGTTTCAGATATTGTAAGTAAAAAAATTTTGATGGACTTAGGAAGGGCCCAGTGCAATCCAAATTATAAGGAGTGACAAGGGTCACCTTAAAGGGAAAAAAAAAATCCACATATACAGAGGTGTAAGGCAGAGCCCATCAATCATAGTGACCTGACCAGCTGAGGATAAAAGAGTAGACTAGGCTGTCACTGAGAAAGAAGTGAGAGTGGAAAGAGCTATGTGATTAAAAATTCCCAGAAACCATACAGGCTGCCTCCTGGATGCAGACTGAAGCAGCAATATAACCCAAGAGTGGTGAAAGTCACTCTTCTATGGGACTCTCCTAAATTGAGAGAAAGAGAAGCCATTGCTCCATCAATCAGAAAGAGGGAGATGGCTCAGGCTAAATAGAAGAGTTCCAATTGGTGATAGTTCCACAGGGCAAGCGTGGAAGGCCCACCTTCGAAACAACGCCAAAGGAGACAAGAACCAGGCAGTGTGACAGTAAGAAACAAGCTGTCTTGTTACATGAAACCTCAAAGTGATGCTTTTAATTCTGTTCTAGAAAACTCCATGGTGCATCTGCCTTATGCAGCAACTATGCTAGGTAGTAGAAGGACCAGAATGAAGACACAGGAACTATTGTAACAACACAGTAAGTGCCGTAATCATGACAGGGTATTGACGGTATAGGGTCCAACAAGCATAGGGATGCAGGGTTAAAGAACATTTTGCAGAGAAATTCCCCTGGGCAAGAAATTGAGAAATAGCTCAGAAAGACGGAAACAGTCCAGACAGAAAACAGCTGGTGCAAAGGAACAGGAGAAACTGGTATTTCCTTCCCGATGGACAAGTTTATCAGGTAAGCAGCAGTGCTGAATTCACCCAGTAAGGCCCACAAATTACGGATACTTAAAATATAGTAAAAAAATCTCTAAAACAAACTAATGGGAAAGACTTAAGGGATTGTATTGCTTTTAGAGATGTAAATGCATTCAGATGAGAATGCTGTTTTGAATAAGATTTTGGGAACTTGACAATGAACCATTGGCTTATAAATGTGTGCTTCTAGCATGTTTTGTAACATTGAAAATCTTCCCCTTACAATTTTCATTAGGCTATGAATTTGCTAAACTCACTTTCCTTCTGCTTCCTTGTAAAGCAAAATAAATCCTGAATCTGAAGAATAGTGTACTCTTTTATACAAAATAAAAAAATACCATTTGATTACCAAAAAGGCATTCTAGTGTGCAGTGAATAATACACCTAGCAAATATTTTTCAGCACTTCATTTGGAGACAGAAAGAACAAGAAGGCTTACAGATGAGTATCTTTGAAGTTATGCCTCTAAAGCCAGCTGAACAACTTCATGTCAAGATCTAACATAATTAGAAAAAAATACATTCTCTGTCTTATTCCAACACAAAAAAATTCCATGAAGTTTGGATCATCACTAAACTGTTTCATGATTTCTTTATCCAAGCCTTTTTAACTATTCAGTACATTTGCCTGTGTTTTCAGGTTTATGGAATGTGGACCCAGCATCTGATTTAATATTTTTTAATCAAACTGTTTACTTTGTAGTCAAACATTCTTCAAAAACATTTTAATCTCCCCGCATTTTCCATCCAAGGCTGTCACTTCCTATTTAAAAAGGTTAATTGAGACTGAGAGACTCAAAGCCTCTGATACAGAAGCAACTTTTGCTGGCCTTAATAGTTTTCTTTGAATTTGCTGCCAGGTCTGATTCTACATGTAAATATTTGACTGAATTGGTTTAAAAGAAAAAAAAAATTTTTTTACAGGAGTGGGGAAGTGAAGTTACCATAATGTAAATTAGGAGAAAACTTTCATTTCTGCACATGTCTTTGCTAACTTCTTGCTTATTGTCAAGTTTGCAAATGTCTTCTTTACTGTTCTTCATGAAATGTTTTAGCCTCCTTTGGAACTGCTGAGTTGACCAGGAGATAATGCAGCGCACTTGCAGAAGACCAGGCTGTTTTAATTAGCTCCCTTTAATGTCACCAAGGAGGCTGACTTGAAGGGCCCTTTGCCATGACCCTTCACTCTTGAAAAGTGAGCATCTTCTCAGGAGAGGAAGCTTTGAGCAGTTCACTCCAGACTGCTGACATGTCACTTTTTTACATCTCCAAAAACCAGAGCCTGCCTTTGGAATGTAGTAGAAATAACCCACCACAGAAGAAATAGTTTCTGAGCTAAAGAGCTTGCTGCAAATGTTGGCTTTTTGTCACAGCCTCTGGCGAGGGAGGTAGAAACCTTGTCTTTTTCTACCACCTCACTTCCTCTTTCCAGCCAGAGGTCACCCACCAAATTTAGACAGGAGGAAGGCAGCTGACAGGGAAGCTGTGCCCTATGCTTACTGCTCTGGGCCTAAACTCTCCCATAGGAGCAGAATGCAAGCCATATGTGTAACCTTAAACTTTTGAGTAGCCACTTTAAAAAAAAAAGTAAGAAGAAACAAGTTCATTTTAATACTGTATTTTTATCCAGCATACCCAAAATTGCCATTGGTAGATAATTTATTAACAAGATATTTTAGTACTTTCTTTAAACTAAGTCTTCAAAATCTGGTGTTTATTTTGCACTCTGAGCATATCTCAATTCAAACGTTAAGTTTTCATTGGAAATACATGTTTGGTTATGCAAATCTCATGAAATTAACAGCTGAAGAGATGGATTCAGAAGTTGTTCCAAGTATACTAAAAATTGTTTTCCAACAACTAAACCAAGTACCGGGGTTTTTTAAGTTAATTCAAATTAAAAGAAAAATTGCATTTTTCAGGTGCACTAGTCACATTTCAAGGGCTCACGGCCACATGTGTATGAAGGCTACCATATGGACCGCACAGCGTCACATCCTTGCTATGTGAAGTGTGACCTGCAAAGGGCAGCATCAGCCATCCCTGGGATTTTATTAGAAAGGCAGAATCTCAGGCCTCCCCCACTAAGAACCAGAATCTACATATTCACAAAATCCTCACATGATCTGTGTGCACAATTCAATTTGAGTAGCACTAGACTATTTAATACATCAGGAAAAATCAGTATTATTATATACATTTTATAGATGAGAATTGTGAGGTTCCAAATTTTGCATAATATGCTTAAAATCACAGAGTTAGTAAATGGAGGAACTAAAATTTAAACAAGTCTTGCCCATTTTAAAGCCTCTCTAAAATTTTCCAGATTCTGTTATTTGCCACCCAAAGCATGAAGCTTGGTGCTATTGTAAGTATGAAAGATCATTTTAAAGAACCCTCAGAGAGAGTAAAAAGCACTAAAAACAGGTTTAAAAATTTGTTCCAGGCCAAGCACAGTGGCTCAAACCTAGGGAAGATCATAATTTGAAGCCAGCCCAGGCACGAAGTTAGCTAGACTCCATCTCAACTAATGATTGGCACAGTGGTTGATGCATGCCTGTCCCTCTCAGCTACAAGGGCAAGCCGATCCAGATCAGTCTGGGCATAAAAAAAGACCCTATCTCAAAAGTAGCCAAAGCAAAAATGGGTCTCAAGAGGTAGAGCACCTGACTGGTAAGTACAAGACCCTGAGTTCAATCCCCGGTGCCACCTCAAAAACCCTTTGAAAAATATTCCTTTTCCCTGCTCTCAGTTCTTCCAGAAAGGTCAAGGACAGTGTCTGTCAGTGGTCCATTCAGTTTTCAGTACCTCACACTTGCTGAAAGTGCCCCAGACTCAGAGCCTTCAGCAAGGTGTCGAGCTAGGTCTCCAGAACATTGTTTCCTCTCATTACTTTTACCTTCTGTTTATTGGTCTTTCCACTTGGATGGATGATAAGAAAGGTTGATGTATTTAAATAGGAAAGATGTCATCAAAGTGAGTGCAGATGTGTGATATGGCCACCTGGGGAAAGAGGCGTGGGAATGGCAGGTGTGGGACATAATGCCTTGGTGCCTCCCCCAGAGCCAGACTCTGGAACAGTTGAAGCACCAGGGGAGATTGGGAAGCACCAAGAGGACTTACTGTGTATTGAGCCTTTGTTGCAGGTGAGCTTGGCTTTCCCCATGCTGGCTGGTCCCTGACCACAGTTCCTCTTCAAAGCACTAAGCCAGCATTAGAATATTTTCTTTGTGTGTGTTGTGGATGTCAAATGTTCCCTGGTTGGTCAGTTGCCCAGCATTTCCTTTGACCCAGGACAGAAAACCAGCTCAGCTACCTGAGCTGTGGCTCATCAATCAGATGACCCTACCAGCTGACGAATATTAATCAAGTGCCTTAACGAAACAAGGGCAGTGTAGGGCTCCTACGGCTGTGGTGGTGACAGCACCGTGGCTGTATTAATGTCCCTTAGCAACAGTGATTTTGACACAGGATTTCAGGGCAGCAGGGATGCCCTGACCAAATTTGATCTGTTTCAGGGGCCCAGTCTTCTGTAGTCACGCTCCATTCTATCCTGATTGCCCAAAGGCTTCCGTGGTGTCACTGGGAACACAGTACTATTCTAAAACTCTTTTCTTTATGATAACCAGAGTTGACTTTTGCCTTATGCAATTACAAGCCCTGACTTTAAAGTGGTATTCTTTCATTGACCATCTACCCCACTCAAGGCCCATGGCAATGAGTCTTACCTGTTTGTTCACAGTGCTTAATATCTGGGACTGTCCCAGAGTTCCAGTCATAGTTGGTGCTCAATAATTATTTGGTGGATGAATGACTGAGTCATTGAGCCTACAGGAGATGCCAATAAACACCTGGAGGAATATTGGAAAGTCACACTTTTACTTTTTGAAAACAAACAAAATCAATGTTTACCATGATTTAAGAGAATCTATTTGTGGAAAAAAAATGAAACTTCAAAGATAAATTAAAAATACCTAAACTAAAAGAAATCTTTATTTGACAAACTGATTCACCCAAGATTCCCTCCCTAATTTTTCTAGGGCTAAAGTTTTATTTTCTAATTATAAACTCTTAGAGAAGCTTAAACAGAACAGAACATAAAGTTA
Source organism: Castor canadensis (assembly GCF_047511655.1). NCBI lineage: Eukaryota > Metazoa > Chordata > Mammalia > Rodentia > Castoridae > Castor > Castor canadensis. Next base: position 127,837,351 of record NC_133393.1, on the reverse strand, counting down.
AAAGTTAGAGTTTATGCAGTGAATACGTAATGCTTTCAAAAGTAAAGGAAATGAGTTGTTTGAAAAATTACATATTCAGAGCCTCTGGCAACAAGATATGGTTCAGCCATGAGGACCACGCATATCTGAAATGGAAATGTCAATCCCAGAAGTTTCAGTGTTTTGCTAATTACTAACGTGCACTAAACAATTTACCAGTGCTATTGGGCTTCACAACGACTCAGGAGGTAACTACTTTTCTTGCCCTTTTCCAGATGAGGCAAATACAACAGAGACACAAGTCATTTGCCTAAGGTCAAATAGCTAATACATATCAAACAGCTAAAGGACCTAGGATTTAAATGCCAGCCTGACTCCAGGGCTTGCAATTTTAATCACCAGGCTGTTCTTGTTGCCCAGTATATACTCTGCCATCCCCTCTTCTTTTTTGAAGGAGGTACTGGGGTTTGAACTCAGGGTCTTGCACTTGCTAGGCAAGATTTACACCATTTGAACCCCATCTCCAGCCCTTTTTCCCTTAGTTATTTTTCAGATAGCGTCTCTCACTTTTAGCCTGACACCCGCCTATGATCACAATCTTCAGACCACAATCTTCCTACCTCTGCCTCCCACACAGTTGGGATTACAGACATGAGCTACCATAACCCAGCTTGTTCTTTGAGATAGAGTTTTGTTAACTCTTTTTTGCCTGGGCTGGCGTAGAACCATGATCCTGCCATCTCCGCCTCACAAGTAGCTGGGATTATGGATGTAAGACACCCTGTCTGGTTTAAATGATCCCATTTGTAATGTTGAACCACTGACAGCTTTCAGGTAGGTCCCAACCCTTCCCTTCTTTTTCACTCCACATGCAGGAAAGTCCACGAGAAAGTCTGTGTGTTCCCAGTGAGAAAGCCTACTTTGCCTCCACCTCTTCCTCCTAACCACAAACACAAACACCATTGGCCCTTTCTTTCTCTCCAGTCTTTATCCGCCTAACTTGGGTGGCTGCCTTGTTTCCCCAAGAAAGGCCCAAATTGTGAGGAATAATTATCTTCATACTCTCCTAGTTGTACATGTGACAACATCTGTCTCAACATCTGAACAAATCTGGGGGCAAAAGGTGTAGCTAACACCCTCCAACACATGACAGTATGAAACTAAATGTCAGCATTTTGCCTTCACATGATGCTGGAAGCCTTCACTGAAGACAGAAAAACGTTCTCTATGGAGGATTTTGTTTCCTGTTGGTGTGTTTGCGGTGCTGGGGATCAAACCCAGCACATGCACGGGTAGGCAATTACTTTACCACCAAGCTATATCTCCAGCTCAAAACGCTGAAATTTATTGTTGCATTTACAGAGAACTTCATGTACTACCTTATCTAATTTTTGTGAACATGATTGGTAGTGAGAGTATTTTTGTCTTCCTTCCCATTCCAAGTTTTTTCAATGCCTTTCCTTAGGAAGTTTTCCAGCGCAAGGGGGTGGGAACTGATTAACTGATATATCTATAAAGCTAAATTTTACAAGTGGACATGAGAATTCAGTATAAAAGTTAATCCTTGTGTATGACACTCTTTGGCTTTTTGTACACCCAAACAATCAATTCAATCATCCTGCAATTTTTCATTGTGATTAATCTCCTTGATGGTCCTCACTATCTTAATATTTACTTAGTCATTTATAATCACTCTCTTCTTTACAACCTCCTCTCCATTACCCCTCTCTCATTTCATCATATCCTGGCCAAATCATGTCTCTGCCTTCTGAGCTCCAGCTTTTGAAAGTGCATAGAGAAAAACATAGCCATCCAACTGGCTTCACTTTGGATTTAATTCAAGGGCCCTCAAGTTGCTCCAGGATGCTGTCCTAAATCCATGTACTCTCCTGTTCTGTCAGATATCTATTCTACACCTTTTCCTTATCCCTTAAACACCCCCCACCTCACATTCTTGCTCTTAGCTGAGACCTCATTTCCTACTTTACTGAAAGAAGTCGATCAGAAGAGAATTTCACCTGAACCCCACCACGAGTGGACTTTCAGCAGCATCTGCACCCACACCTGCTGCCTCCTTGCAAGACATGCTCCCCCTAAAACCCTGTGAACAGCCCTCAGGCCCCCACAACTTCAGCACTTGTCACCTCCCTCCTAAATCATCAGCCTTTTACTTTTTGCTGGCTCATTCCCATGGACAGGAAACCTTTCCTTGAACTTGTTTCCCCTACTTGTGACCACGTTGTGATTCCTTCTGGTAGCAAAAGACCTCAAAGAGATATCTATACTACCTATCTCCAAGTCTTCTCTTCATGTTTTCTCTAAAAATCAATACACTCATCTCTTCACCCCTTGGATTCCACTTAACTGCTCTTGTCAAGAAAAATCTATGACCTCCGTATTATTTAATCCAGTGCTCAGTCTCCGTTCTCATTTTATGGAATTCAGTGACATCATATGACAGGGGTGACTTTCCTCCATGACACATTTTCTTTGATTGCTTCCCTGAGACACTGCATTTTCTTATATTATTGGTTTCTCGCTCTCTTATTTTTATTTATTTATTTATTTATTATTTAGCAATACTGGGGTTTGAACTCAGGGCCTTCACCTGGAGCCACTCCACCAGCCCTATTTTTTTTTTTTTGTGATGGTTTTTTTCAAGATAGGGTCTTGCGGAACTATTTGCCCAGGCTGGCTTCAAACCCGCAATCCTCCTGATCTTTGCCTCTGAGTAGCTAGGATTATAGGTGTGAGCCACCAGCGCCTGGCTTCTCTTTCTCTTTTATGGTTAATTTTTCTCTCATGATTCCTTTTTCTTAATGTTGGAGTGTCCAAGGGCCCAATCCTCGATTATCTTCTCTTTCTTTACTCAATTCCTTGGTGATCTATTTTTATCTTAAATTTAATCTGTAGGTACTCACATCCATTTCCAGATCAGACTCCTTTCCTGAACTCCAGATATATGTACCAGAGTCTTACTTTGACATCTTTATGAATGTCTAAAAGATGCCCAGAAATCAACAGTTCCCAGAATTTGCTCCTGGTCTTTCCCATCTCGATTAATAGCCACTTTACTTTTGCAGTTTCTCATACCACATTTTCAAGCCATTCTTGATTTTCCTCATTTTCTTATACCCCATCTTTAATTCAGCAGGAAATTCTCTTAGCTGTAGATTCAGATGTTCAGAATCCAGACATTTCAGCACCATTTTCCCTTCTGTTGCCCTGGTCCAGGCCACCATCACCTACATTCTGTATAAATTACTGCAATTGCATCCCAGTTTTCCTTTTTTCTACTCTTGCCCCCAATGTCAATTCTCAATAAAGGAGTCATAGTAATCATTTAAAAACATAAATCAGGTCATGTCATCTTCTAGTCCATACCTTGAAATGACCACTCATCCAATCTTCACAATGTCCTCTGGAACCTACATAATCTGCCCTCATTCCTTTACCTCTCCATCATCATTTATGATTCTCCACATTACTCCTCCATTTACTTTTTAAAAACATTGGGCATGGTCTCATGTACAGCCTTTGCATTAATTGCTACCTCTATCTGGAACACCCCTCCCACAGACAGCCACATGGCTGACTTCCTCATCTCCTGTAAGTCTTTGCTCATGGAGATAATACTCTGCGATGGTTTATATTTTCCAAATATCCATAACAATATCTTCCAACCTGAGACTCTTAAAATGTTACCCTTCTACTCTCTAATTGAGACATGGAGTCCATTCTGTTCCTTCCCCCTTTGAACTTGAGTAGACCTTTGTTACTCTACTAACCGACAAAGTCATGTGAGGCTGGGCACTACAATATCATTCTGTCATAAGAGAAATCAAGCCTTGTAAAAATGGCTTATTTTAGAGCTAAGGCAGGGAAAATAAGAGTGATCCTGGAGCATCTTGAAGTGCTAGAATGTAAGGAAGTGATTAGCAAAGGGACACAGGAACCAAACTAAAGGAGCTCCAATACCCAAAGCTGGAAATTTTTTAGCAATAAAATAAAGAGCATAGTATTGGATTATAACCCAAAGGATAAAATAAATATACATGAGTCCATATTGATATAAATAAATGAGGAGAGAGAAATCTTCCATACTGAAGAATTCCAAATAACATTTGTAGGTAACTACCCCCTCCAGGAGATGGAAAGTTAGCCTTCCCTTCCTTTTAAAGTGTGGGTTTGACTTAGTGACTTGCTTCCAAACACTAGAATATAGAGAGGGGGAAAAACAGCAGTTTTAGATAAACATGGCAAACATTATCTTCACTAAGTGATCCAAGTTAACATGATCAGTGATGCCACATAAATGTCAGGGACCCTGGGTAAATGAAGGGGATTTAATGGAAAATCTAGTAAAATCCTGATGAAGTTTAGAGTATAATAAATATTTATGAACCACTAGGGGTTTCTTGGTTTTGACAAATGTTCTGCTATAAGGAAAGATAGGAACATTAAGAGAAACTAGGTGAGGGATGTACAGAAACTCTCTGTCCTTTGCAACTTTTTTGTCTAAAATTATTCCAAAATAAAGTGTATTTAAAAACACAAAGGCAATTCGGCCTCTCTCTCCCCCACCCTTCTCCTCCTTTTCCTCTTCTCTCTCCTTTCTTTTCTTTCCTCTTCCCTCTCTCTTCCTCAGTCTCTTGGGGTACTTGCTCTCAGAACCCAGGCATGATGCCGTAAGACACACAGCCCAGTATACAGTGTACATAGAGGAGCCTGCTACAGGTATGCCAGCCAAAGTTCCAGAAGCTGTCCCAATTGGTGGCCAGCATATGGATAACAAAGCCTCCAGCTGCTGCCACCATCTAACCATATCTGTATCGGAGCCTCTAAGTGTGAACCATCTAGCTGAGGGCCATTAACCCTCAGAGTTAGGAGAAATAACAGTAATGATGAGAGACAGTAATTGTCTTATGCCTCTAAGATTGGATTGGTTTTTCACACAGCCAACATCCCCCTATGTCTCAGGTTAGTTATGCTGTTCTTTCTCCTGCTCCATGCAGTAGACAAGAAGACTCAGAAAAAATGGGGGAGGGCTGATCTCCTTTAATAGACTTTCATGTGCACTTCCAGGAAGAGATGGGAGAAGTCACTTCTGCTTCAAGTCTCAGCTTCATGCCAAAGTTAGCTTTTACCAGACAGCCTTCAAGTGCAGAAATATTAGGTGGGTAAGCATCTATTAAGCAAGTACTAATCTGATTAGCATTCTGCTATTTTTTCTTTTGTATAGAGGGTCCTGAAATAAGAGCTCAGTGATAATATTGGTATATTCAAGCACATCTGGGTTGCATAATGCCCCCATAACACATTAAGTTACTCGCCTTTCACCAACTCATGGGGAAAAAAATATGTCCCTTTGGTCTCAGTACTAGGAATTACTATGTGTCTCAGATTATCAGGTTTGCGTTTATCTTTTGGACACTTTGAGCCATATAAAGGGATCATTCATGAGCTAGCAGGAATTGCCTGGCTAGCTTTGAAGGCCATTGCTAAGCAAGTAGACGGAATCCTGTATGTATGTATGCCACCTTTTCTGGCTTCATCCTTTACTTTCTGTTGTATTGCATCCCCACTTATTCTATATGTTTTCCTCTAAAGCAGCTTTATGTTCCTTTTGAAAAGAGTCAAAGTATTAAAAAATTTGGGAAAAGGGGATTCAATGGAAGTCATTCTGCTTATAGTTCCATTTACTAGAATCTATCATCAGTACAGAACACTGAGAAAGATTTAGTATTCTCAGTTTGCCTAGTCAGGACACAAATACATAATAACCTTAAGTGCTTTGCATGCAATTAATGCCCAAAAGAGGCATTTCCTTGGTCTCTACCTCGTGCTTAGCTTTCCTGTCAATGCAGATGTCTGCAGCCTTCTCTCAGTGTTCTGTACTGATGGGTCCCAGTAAACAGAGTCATAAGCAGAACTACTTTTGTTGAATCTTCTTCTCCCAGTACTATCATTTTAAATAAGAAACAGGCTCCAGCAGGGGTTTGAGGGGGCTGACCCACATTGATCTGGGCTTCAATTGTGAGTACACTGCAATTGTACACTATAAGATGCAATCAGTCAGAATGCATCTTGAAGAGGGGTGTGAGTAGACCCCCTCCAGATCATCCTCTAGTCAACTTGAGGTCTAAAAGAGGTCTTCTCTAATGAATTGCTACAGCAAGACCTATAAAATCCCATAGTTCTGCATCTTTAGTTTCTCCTAGAACAAATATATCATCATCTTTAACAATCCAATAAGGTAAAAATTTTATATATAGTAGAGAATTCTTGTAATTTTGTCAAGTTTCTTCATGAGAAAAATAAGAAACCTTGCTGAGGCTGTCAGAATAATATAAAACAGCTTGAGGTTTTCTTGCCTTGAGTTTACGTGGGCAGTAAGTTTATTCTTTGCTTGGTACCTCTCTGAGCTGCACACAGCTGTGTAAGATCCTAGTTCTTTACAAATTGCTAATAAAGAAGATAGTGCCAACATTTGCACTCTTCTCAAAAGTCAAACACTGAGGATTTAAATCAAGACTTCTGGAAAGAAAATCTTAATCTTTTGAGTCATGTTGCTATGCTTTTAAATATGCTTCCTAATGCTGAAGGGAACTAAAATTAGAATTTGGAATAAGTGAGAGGCAATGAAACAATTTTCTCATTCATCTAACATATATTTAGATGAGCATCTAGTCAATGTCTATACACTTAGAAAAATTTTTAAATGATGTTATGGGGTTGTTTTCCAAGCACACGATTCTATTAAATTTAGGCCAGAAATGAAGAAGGTAGTTAATACTTACTGAGCCCTTACTCCATGCCAGGTACTTGGCTTGAGTTTATATAAATGTTATGGTATAAATATTTTTATCCCATTTTACAGAGGGGAAAACTGAAGCTACACAACCATTAACAAAGAGGGACTTTAACCTCAGACTAACTGGTCCCAAAGCCCACTACATCACAATACTTCCTATAATCTAAGTTTTTCAATTTGACTGGAAAAACTTTTTCACTCTAGTTTTTAAAAATCTTCTCATAAGCATTTTTAATTCATTTAAAGTGGATTTAAAGAAATAAAACCCACAAAGAGAATGAGTATATATTTCTGTGATACAATCATTTATATTTAAGTTAATGTGATCTTGGCTATGGACCAGAGAAGTAAAGTAGAGTGAGCAGTCCCATGGAGGTGTCCAGTCACCTTTAGTTCATTCCAACTTCCATTCTCCCATCCTTCCTTCTTTCCATCCACCCACCTGTCCATTCAGACATTTATACTATCATTAAAACACCTACATTTTCTAGGTTATGGGGTAGTCATTGAAATAAAAGAGATGAGAAGAAACAAACTTCATTTCCAAAGAATTTTCTGGCTAATGCATGAAAAAGATCCATGAAACAACCCATTTAAATATAGTATGCCCTCATGGAAGGAGGTACAGGGGAAATTGGATCTTGGACAAAGACACGCACTTGGAGGGGTCAGAAAGTGATCTTTGAGAATCTCTGTCCCTTGAAGGGACAGAGTTGGGCTGACCTGAACTACTATCATAATGACTCACAAGGTAGCAATCACATTGTAAAATGAGGTTAACTACGTATCTTTCATAATCCCAGCCTACATCCAGAGGTTAGTTCGTAATACCAATTTAGGTGTCTTCCAGGTCCCAGGCAATCTTCATACTCTACTCTAGGGACCCTATTTATTTCAAAATGCAGACTAGAACATATTCAGGAGATAGAAAAATCCTGGTCCTGGAACATGCCAAGATTCTCCCAAATAATACCTACAGTCACCAAACATGTATCTTACTCCATGTTGTGTTACTATAACAGAATACCAGATTAGGTAATCTATAATGAATAGAAATTTATTGACACACGGTTTTATTTATGTATTTATTTATTTTGTTGGTACTGGGATTTCAACTCAGGGCCTTACACTTGCTAGGCAGGCACTGTACACCACTTGAACTACTCTGCTAGCCCACTGACTCATGGTTTTAGAAGTTGGGAAGTCAAGATGAAGGGGCTAGTATATGGTGAGGAACCTTCTTGCTCTGTCATCCCATAGAAAAAGGAGAAGAGGCAGGGGGTGTGGCTCAAGCAATGGAGTACCTGCCTAGCAAGTGTAAGGCCCCACTACCACAAAAAAAAAAAAAGAAGAAGAAGAAGAAAAGTAAGAGAAGACAGAAAGAGAGAGAGAAGAAAGAAAAGAAAGGGCAAAAATAGTATGAAAGAAAAAGAGAAGAAGCTGAAATCCTCCCTGTTATAAGGAACCCACTCTCACAATAGCAGTTCTTCTATTCATGGAGGCAAAACCCTTGTGGCCTAATTACCTCTTACACCTCCCAATATATCCAGTATGCATTGGAGATCTAGTTTCCAGCACATCAACTTTGGGAGACACATTCAAACCCTAGAAATGTAGTACTGGGGGGTGGGGTAAGAGGGGAACTGTGTAGCTGCACAGTGTTTCTTTAAAGCTGTGTTTCTCCAGGATCATCTGGCTCAGAATCCCCTGGGGGTACTCATAAGAAATGGAGCATCTTGGCTCTCCCCCAGGCATCTGAGCCAAAATCTTTTGAGAATCGGGCTCAGGAATCCTCATTTAAGCAAAATCCCATTGGTGAATCTAATGCTGTAAAGCCATCCTTGATCTGTATCATTCTGGGTCCTTGGGCCAAGAGCTTCCCCAGAACTGGTAGGAAGATATTGAAACTGCCCATTTGCACATGAAAAACTGTTTGCTCATACAAATAAAAAGCAAGAGACATATGTGCAAAGTTCAGGTGCTGTGGAAGATAAATAGAACTATGTGCCATAGCCCTTTCTTTCAGGGACCAAACAAGAGAGAAGATTATAAGAGATGTACTTGGGATAATTCCTATGAACGATAACAGGGTAAGGGATCAGGAGGAAGCAGAGTGAGCCTGTAGACCACAATGCAGGTCTGATAGCTGTGAAAGGGGGTAGGATGGAGGTACTCAATAGAGAATGCCAGTTCATAGATTTCTTGTAGAGGAGAATGGGGTTGAGCTCTCCTGGAGATACCGGGAGGGTCTGTGTCCTTGCCTCAAAACAATGTAGCAGACCCCAAAGTTGCTGCAGCCGGAAGTTATTACCTGAGAGGACTCCTTGTAGCAGTTCCCTTTTGAAGGTAGTTCTGAGATGTGTGCTTCTGCAGATACCCAAACTTATTACCTAAATGGGGATTTGAAGGCCTTATCCTAAATGGAGCACTGGAAAGAAGGGATGTGGCAGTAATGAAAGAGCAAGCTCTGGAGACAAACAGGCCTCTGTTGAAATTACTGCTTTGTCACTTAGTGTGTGACCTCAGGTAAGTGACTTAACTCTCCAATCCAATACTTCCAAGACTGAGTCCTCAGAAAGAGTGGGATGATGTAGGTGACTTAACTCTGCAAAAATGAAGTTGTGTAGAAAATATATATATAAGGCATTTATGTTCAGTTAATGAAACATCACCTAGACAACATCTTTCTTATTCCTAATAACACATAGACATGCACACACACAAACACACACACTCACACCATACTCTGCCTCCACTTATTTTCATGCAAGTTTTGTTTTCTAGTTAAAAAAAAGCGAGAGAGAGAACAGGAAGTGGCAAACATTTAAGTGGTGACAAAATGTCTATTGTTGATCTGGTACAGATTGGGTTTGCATCCTATTAGCATAGGATGGGGGAATTGTGTGAATGGCTAGATCACTGAGTTTTTTCTCATGACACTGTATTTATAGAAAATAATAGCATCTGTAGACCACACTGGAGTTGATGAAATAAGTCTGCTCAAGCCAGATGACAGAGCTTCAGTTTCCTAGTACCAAGCAGGCTGTCCCAAGGGCCAACAGTAACAATATCCTGGTACCTCTGTAACTGTGGAGCTTTACCAGTGTGCCATAGAATATGGTTGGGAAATTCTACCACTAACTCACAGATCAAATCAGGAGATTTTATACAAGCACATGAAGAACTGCTAAAGAACTAAGTTGGCACAAAATGGGAGATACACCCCCTATAGCTTCACCAAGTTCAGGATGTCTGAGCATCCCAAGGACCAAAACTTTTGAAACCTCTCCAGGTGATAACTTGGATATACAAATTATAATTTTCATGGTGTGCAGTGACATCTGTGAGTTAAATCATCAATGAAGAAAGAGAACAGAACAGATTGTGTGGTAACTGAGGCTGACACTGGTTTATGAGAAATTATGAGACATCCCTTTGGAGATATACAGAAAAAATTGAAAGACAGTTTATTGGAAGAAAGTTTTAAGCAAAGAAAGATGTGAATCACAAGAAAACTAATTTAGTACAGTGGAGAGAATTAAACAAGAAAAGTCTTGTGAAGTCTAGCATACAGTAAGTACTCCATAAGTGGAAACTTGGATTATGTGCATTGGGTCTTCTCCTTACTAAGACTGGTTGCAAGAAAGAAATAACTCGAACATGCTTAAACAACAAAAAAATGTGTGTGTGAGAGGGGGTGCACATCTGTTGCTTATTATAAGAAAACAGTTATCTCATGGTACTTGAGCTCAAGAAATTACCTGGTACTCAAGAAGAGTTAGAACAAGAACTGAAGAGCCATTCCAAATTCAGACAACTTCAATAAGTGAATTTCTCCACGGACTAATTTCCTGTTTATCAGTCTGCTTAGGGGGCAAAAATGAGTTCAATTCCTGAGTTCACCCTCTCCCATCCATATGGACAATTTTTAATGCAGATTCTCAAAAAGAATATCTGGTTAGCCTCATTTGGGTCAAGTGTCCAAATGTCCTTCTAATACTCTGGCCTGAATTTTGGGATCCCATAGCATAAACATAGATGTTCAGTGCCCCTGTTGTGATTGAAATGAGTAGATGCCTAGTGCTTCTCTGTCTCAGGTCTGATAAGAGGCCTTAGTAGGGTGTTGCAAGCACACTCTAGTATAAAGTGAGAAAGGTATAATAACTTTTTTTTTTTGGTGGCACTGGGGTTTGAATGTAGGGCTTCATGCTTGCGAGGCAGGCATTCTACCACTTGAACCTCTCCACCAGCCCGAGAAAGGTATAATAAAAGGACTATTTACAAAGGTGTGGTAGGATGTAGGAATAGGAATAGGGCAATCCCGGTGTCCGGCTATTACTACCTCTGTGCCCAACTAGAAGAGGAGAAAGAACTGTCATCAAAACCCAAAGGCTGAGAGAAATTGTGAGATTCTTATATGCACTGCAGCAGCCCAAGAAGGGAGCCTGGGAAATAAATTATATCTCTTGGAATTTACTTCCATTGCCCAAACCAGAGAAAGAAAAGCCCTTGATACTGTAGCCTCTATAGATCTGCCTGCCAGGGAGGAGAGCAGATAGAAAGTATATCTGGAGGGCAGAGAGATATACCTGGCACTAATCCTCACATTGTGCAAAGAAATTACTGCTTTGCCCAATTTTTAATGACTCTTTAGAAAGCATCTCAATGACTTTATAGCAATATAGCTATCATCAGGCCCCAAAAGTCTTAATCTCACTTCCATTAAAATAGGCTAGTAACCAACCATTCTCCTTACTCTAAAGCCCCACTTCTTTGCCCCCATCCTCCTTACACTACTTACCCATGCAGGCCAAATTCAAAACTATCTACTACCTAGGGCCTTGAATCCAACAATTCTTCTCTCTTCTGAGATCATTGCACTTTGGGTGTCTTGCAGCACTAATGCATTCCCTACTCAGAGCTGTTATTTCTGTCCAGGTTCCTGTTTGTGCATCTCTGTCCCTGTGCAGAATTTTACAGACCATTGCCTATAAAAGATGCTAAGGAATGTTTGCTAAGTTGTTGTTTAAGGAAGAATGAAGAATTTGGAAATTTTTATATTTTCATTTTTTCAGATTTTTTTTTAAAGATTGATTAATGGAACCTTTAAGTTTGAAACTTGGAAATACACACTGTTCAACAAAATAGAACATTTGTGAAAGGATTGGAGCTTACCTCACAAAACTGGCACAGCTCAGTCATTGCCCTCAGGTTACTTTTAAAGAATTTTTATTTGTATTTTGACTATTTCTGGGAAAGGGTTTATATTAACTAGTGTAGAAGTGAATACTTTTGCATTTCTCTTAGAGAGATAAGATATGAAATGAAATTACTAAAATTCAGTGGATTTCACTGAGTGGATTGAGATGGTGTTAACCTAAAACTCAAGTCACATAAAACCAAGTTGGAGATGAACATAAGAACATATATACAATATTTTATTTTCTAATTTTAACCTTATTCTAAGAATTATCTAGGGGTTTAGAAAAATTCCAAATTTCCCAAGTGGGATATTAGAAATAGAAAATAATACAACTTTTCCAGTTTTATCACCTCAAGATCCCCTTCAAGATGTCTGTGCTTAGATTAAAAGACGGTCCCTTGAATGTGTATTTACTGTCCAAGTCCACATTGTTAAAATTGAGTTTGCTGGACCTTCCCTTTTTCAACCTCCTTTCCATCCTGTCACTCATTACTTTGAGCTTGTTTTTGTGGATTCTCTATACTTTTTCTTCTCTACTCCTGTATTCCATCAAATACCACATCACATCCCTCCTGTTTGCTCACAAATCATTGAATTATTCTTGACCCCCAATAAGGCTCTTTCACAAAGTTGTAGAAATAAATCAAGTAAGAGTTCAATGAAGAGGATAATAAAACCTGGAAAGGTTTAGGGGAAGAGTTAAATAAGGTAATACATATAAAGCACAGCACCTAGCGGTACATGGTAAGCACATTACAGAGTTCAGCTCTGTAACTGTAGAAATAATGAGAAAAGAATCTTTCCTCTCCAAGATCATTTATCTTTGGAGATCAGACACCAAACTGGTATACATGCAGTAAGCACTGGGCTTGCTGAACTACACCTCTCCAGACTTCTGGGCAGGACTTACCTGGTGAGTGAGTGAGCGTATTTGGAAAAAAGCAACCTTGGGCTCCATGAGCTCATTTCTCCTGCATCATCAGTGATAGCATCTGGAGAACAACAGCACCAGCACCACCTCCTACACCTCCCACAGGGAAGCCTTAGGTGTTTTGTACACAGATTTCATCTCTCTCAGGGTTCCAAATTCTTGACCTTTTAAGGTCAAGCTCCTGCTGTAGTCTTAAACCTTGCCTTGGCAGTCCTCTTAAATATAGTATGAAGTGTCACTTTAACATCCTAATGAAGAGAGTTTTGCTAGGAAAATGACCTCACTGGCTTTGGTAACTGGTCTTCATGCAAAAAATACCAAGCTACTACAGAAATGTCCCATCTTGGATTCACTGCCTGTAATACTTTTTTTTTTCTTTTTGAATCCTCCCATCCCCTTCAAGTAAACAACTGATCATAACGTCCTTCTTCCCAAGCCCTAAAATCCTGTAGCAAATTATAATGACAATTAATACCACCAATTAGACCATGACAAACTCTTGGCATTCACTTTCCCATTTGGTCTTCATATTAACTCCATATGTCAGTATCCATGTTATTCCTACTTTATAGGTGAGCTGTACCAAGCCACAGGAAGTTACACGCCCAAAGTCAAGTGACCAGTAAATGGGAAAGCCAGTACTAAAACTCATTTCTGAATAAAAAAACCAGTGCTTTTAATGTCTGTACCTTCCTTACTCAAGTATTCCTCCTCACCTGGCCAGTTTGGATGATGCTTTTGGCAATTCTTGCTTCAGTATCTTACTTCTGTCCTTAGTCGAGGCTCATATCCAATTCAGTTCAGTACTGTGCAGAACTCTATAACAGATACAAATAATTCTGCCTTTAAAATTTAATTGAATTAATTAAAATTTAATTTTAGTTTTATTCACCCAAATGAGGTGCATGTTCATTTGAATTTACTACCCTAGCCTTAGTTCCTTCTCTAAATTAGTGACCACGTAGCAAAACACTTCACACAAGGCATTTATCGCTTGGTTTTGTTACTTGCTGATGCCCTGGAAAAAGACCAAAATAACCTGTTGGTCAAGCAAAGCCAAGTTCATTGCTCATGAAGTAGGGAGAATGCCTCCTTGGGAGAATCTGTTGTGTCCCAGAAGGACTTCGAGGGTAGATATTTATAAGGTTCAGGGAGTCTGTTTTAAGGTGAAATTGTCAGTGTGGGGACCTAATTTTGACTGGACTAAGTTAGTGATATGATACTTTAGAATTGGTGAACTCTGCATGGCATGGGTTTTGAAGTGAATCTTGGTGAGTAAACAGCCCTTCAATAAGGAACCTGGGTACCCAGTTGAACAGTCTATTGTTCAGCTAAATAAAATTTTAGGAAGTTATTCTTTAAAAAACATTTTTATTGGTATGTAATAGTTATTCAGGGGCTTTAGTTGTGACATTTCCATATGTACATATATTGTATCTCAGGTTAGTTCATCTCCTCCATTATTCTCCCTCTTTCCCCATGTCCTTTCTTAAAATGACTTTGACAGGTTTCAGTCATCCATATTCCTATTCCTACATTTATAGAAAGTAACTCAACCATATTCACCCTCCTTTACCCTCTTCATTGATACTCCCCTTCCCTAGGAAGTTCTTGAAATGAATATTTTGCAACTTTGTCTTCTTAGGCAAGAATGTTTCAGAGTAATAAAACTATGTTGATATAGCCAGTCCTATTTCATGTAGTTGCAAGCAGTTTTTGCTCAGTGTTTTATGTCCCTTATCTGCAAATGGAGATGATTATAGCATTTTCCTCACAAAGAGATTATGAGGTTTAATGAGTTAATGGAGGTAAAACTCTTAGAAGAGTGACTAGCACACAGAGGTGTTATATATGTATTTATTATCATCTCTACAACCTAGCACATTTAATAAATCTTCACCTCCAGACTGAAGACTATCAACTTGATTTTTCTCTAATAAAGTCATGTGCTACAGACTGAATTGTATCTTTTTCAAATTCATATGTTGAAGGCTTAACTCCCAATGTGACTGTATTTAAGGACAGGGCCTTTAAAGAGGTAATTAAGGTTAAGTGAAATCTGAAGGGTGGGATCCTGAAGCAATAAGACTAGTATCCTTCTAAGAAGACAAAGAAATTCCATAGGGCCCTTTCTCTATGTGTACACAGAAGTAAGGCCATGTGAAACCAAAGCAAGAAGGTAGGTGTTTGCAAATGAAGAAGAGAGCCCTCTCCAGGAACTGAATTTTCTAATATGTTGAACTATAAGAACTGTAAGAAAATAAATTTCTGATGTTTAAGCCACCCAGTCTGTGGTATTTTCTTGGCAACCCAAGCTGACTAATACGAAATGATAGCCACCTGACAGCTCCATATTGCTTTGATTTTTTTTAAGCCATTCTGAAGAAATGAACTTTATAAAATTTGCATCTGTTCCCCCAGATTTTTGTCTTTCCTGAATTCCACATGTGTGCTTCCTGTTAGAAGTAGTACTGTTTCCTCTAAGTGAAACTTTAAAAAAAAATTATTTTGAGAGAGGATCTCACTGTGTAGCCAAGGTTGGCTTGGAACTAGCAATCCTCTTGTCCTCAGTAATGGGAGCCAGGCTCCAAAGTGGAGTTTCTCATCTTTCCCATCTAAATGTGTTCTCACAACGCTTGCCTTGGTGTTCTAGAAACTACTATAACTCAGAACTGAAGATAAAGCAATCTCTTTATTTCTCTCCTCATCTGCCCATCCAGAGTACTGTTCAAGGTCTCATTCACACAGTAAATATTAATTGATGAATTTTAATGCCTTAGGTACTGTGTCCAGTGCAGGAAATAAAATGGTGAGCAAAACAGACATGGATCGTTCGCTCACAGAACCCACAGTCTTCTGGCAGAGATGGACACTAATCACATGTAAAGTTAGTTGCCACAGTGCTGTTGGGGAAGGGGTGGCATAAACACAGGTGTCTCATACGAACTGAGACTGCCTACATCCTGGTACCTTAACTCAGGGGTAAGAATCAAAGCCACCTACACTAACATGACTTCATTATATATACCATAAATTCCTTTATTGTTTAGTTCAGGGACTTCCTCAAAATCCATTTATCTGAACTTTAGTTGCTCAAATAGCCTATTTCTCAGGATAGTAGAACATGTAACCCATTCATCAAACAACTGTTTACTTACCAAGATTGCTTCAAACCTCTCACATCATTGTTCATCATTACCAAATTATTATATAAAGAACTTCACCCAGTCTCAATCAGAGTCCCCTTAAACTACTTGAGTCTAGATAAAACTCTATGACTATCAACTCGACTTCCCCCTTCTGATACACATAGAAGTTTTACTTGGTGGGCAAGTTGTTCTGGTGGTCTTTGAAGAGTCTATGGTTCATAATCCTTACAAACTGATAGTTGCTGTAAAATCAAAACACAGGAGCAAGATTAGATATAAAAGGCTCTATCTCAAATGAGAGCATGTTGGTTGGGAGTGGAGATACACATCTATAATTCCAGCACTCATGAGGCTGAGATAGGAGGATCATGAGTTCAAGGACAGCCTGGGCTGCATAGCAAGACCTTTTCTCAAAAGTTACGTAATAAATAAAATAAAATGAGAGTAGGGAAAGATGACCCAGGGAAAGTTCTAGAGGAAATAATGTTGGAGTTGGTAACTTAATATTAAGGAATTAACTAAATGAAGAATAGAAAAGGCCTTGAGTTGGGAGAGAAATGCATTTTTCTAGAACGAAAACAAGGCTGGTATAGCCAGAGCAGAGAGAACCAGTGAAAGGTTGGAGGGAATGAAGATAAGGGACAGGGGCTAATACCACCATAAGGATTTTGTGGCTGTGTTGAGGAGTTGGGCTTTTACCCCTAGAAGTAAAGGGAAAGCATTGGAAAGTTTCAAGCAGAAGGGTAACAGGATCTGATTGGACACTTAAGCAGGATTATTCTGGTTGCTGAGTGGGTAGTGGTTTGTAGAGGAGCAACGGTTAACGGGAAATAGAGTTAAGAGCTGCTTTAGAACTCAAAAAGAAAAACAGAAAAGACTAACCTGGATTTGATGTCCAGAGACACCCATACTTTAATCTATATTCATCCCATTTCCATGCCCCCTCCCAGTTTAAGCTTTCACCACAGTCCCTGAGCCATCCACTCTTAACCTAGTCCACTGTAACCCAACTCTATACCTAACTGGCTCTGATCTCAGAACCCTGCTTTTCAAAATGGGGTAAGTAATAACACATAGGGGCCCATGTCATTCAACAAGTATTTCTGAGTAACGCTTAGGCCCAGAAATTTAGTCATGAGCAACACCAACATATACCTTATCCCCACAAACCATGCATTCATCTAAAATAATGCATGCGAAAGCCCTTTGAAAACTGTAAAGCTATATTAACACTCTCAATTGCAAGTGACAGGAGCACTTATCAAACAGCATAAGCAAAAAAGAAATTTATCTGTTATGTGCCAAAAAAGTTTAGAAGTATTCTTATTTTAGGCATCTAGGATCTAGATAATATTAGTGATCAGAAATGACATCAAAAATCCAAACCTATCTCCATCTCTTAGGCTATTTCCACAAGGCGGACAAAAAGGCCAGCAGTAGTATAAGACTAATCTTGGCAGGAAGAGTACATCTTTCCTGAGAGCACTCAGAGAATTTCAGGGCAGGATTCCAATTGTCTTAGCTTATGTGGTTTACTCATTCTTGTTTCAACCAAACTGAATGTAGAATTCTGCCCAGGCCTGGATCTTGTGCCCAAGCCTAGAAGAAGGAAATGGGGCAGTCAGTCCTCCTGAACTATGTACACTAGACAGTATTTCTATGGAAAGATGTGGGGCAAGATTACTTCCCCTGTGGGAGGTTTGCTGGACAGAACCAATCACAACATATGCTGCGAAAAGATGCTGTAAATAAATACTGGGCTTTATAATCAGGACTAAAATATCTAGTATCTCTTTGATAGCCTTTATAGGTCTTGCCATAAATACAAAGCAGAAAGGAAGAAGAAATAAGAAGGGAAAGATTAAAAACGGAATAATATCCAGAGAATGATTTAGAATGAAGCAACCAGATGACTTTCAGTATGAAATAGACCTTGTGCTACTCAGTTTTTTTCATTGCTGTGAAAAAAATATCTGACAATATACAACTTAAGGGAGGAATGATATATTTTAGCTCATGGTTTCAGTCCATAATTCTTGGGTGCATTTATTCTAGGCTCAAGTGAGAGAGAACATTATATTGGAGGGAACATGTGGCAGGGGCTAGTCACCTCAGGAAAAGTCACAGGCTGACTTTCTCTTTTCTTCCTTATATTCCATCTGGTCCCCCAGCCTATGGGATGGTGCTGCCCACATTCAGGATAGGTCTTCCACCATTAGTTAATCCTCCTCTGGAAATGCCCTCACAGATATACCCAGAGGCATGCTTAACTAATCTTCCAAGTTGTAATCAAGTTGAAAATAACCATTAACCATCACATATCTGAAAATGTATTTAGTTTTACAAAAGTAAAGTTGAAAGTACTGGAGAGAAATTTGAATGGCTATTGTAAGAAAAAGTAATAATTACAAGTGCTGGTAAGGATGTGGAGAAAAAAGAAACTCCCATACACTCTTGATGGGAATGTAAATTAGTGCAACCATTATGGAGAACAGTATGAAGGTACCTCAAAAAAATTACAATTAGATTTGCCATATGATCCAGCTATTACACTTCTGGATATATATCCAAAGGAAATAAAATTGGCATACTAGAGACACCTGCCTGCTCATGTTTATTACAGCACTATTCACAATAGCTAAGATATAGAATAAGCTTAAGTGTCCACTAAAGAATGAATAAATTTTTAAAAATGTATGTCCTCGGTGGAATATGATTCAGCCATAAAGAGATAGAAATCCTGTCGTGTTCAGCAAAATAAATGTAACTGAAGAACATTATGTTGAGTAAAATAAGCCAGACACAGAAATACAAGTATTGCATGCACTCTTTCACATGTGGAAGTACAAAAATAAATTCAATTTGAATTTAGAATAGTGATTACTGAGGTTGACGAAGGTGTGGGAAGGAAAGGGTAGATAAAGGGAGGCTGTATTGGTAAAAGGTGAAGGAGGAGAAACAAAAACATTGGAAGAGGTTTTAATCTTGAGGAGGGACTTCTCTTTTGATACAAGAAACAGATATTGGTGAGTATTTTAAAAATCATCCATTTTTGAGCACAGCTTATTTTTGTCTTGAAATATCTCTTTTGTAGGAGAGTCTTAGTGTTGTTTTACAATTTTAATTGCAGCACTTTTTCTTAGCATTACACCAAATCATAGTGTTATAATTATATATATAACTATATATAATCATAGTGTTATAATTATATATACACCAAATCATAGTGTTTTATATATATATATATATATATATATATATATATATATAATTGATTATCTTTTAGATTTGAAGAAATTTGGCTGGTAACTATGTCAGTAATCTGAGGACTTTTGTGCTTGACTACCTCCCTGCCCTCTGTTTTCGGAGCACATGAAGTAGTGGGGGTGAGGTGAGGTAGTTTACACATAGGGATGGGGTTTGGGTTTGGATGAGGTCAGTACTACCTCTGCTCCTTTTTTTTCAACCTCTTCTCTTGTTTGACCTTTAGCTCCACCAGTTTCTAGTTGAGTTGATGGTCAAGTTGCCCAGCCTCTTTAAGCTTCAGTCTTAAAAAAAGTAGCATATTGCAGCCACAGGACACATGAATAAAGGTTAGTTGCTGCTATTGTTCTTTTTATTTTTGGCTTAAGTGAGACGTGAATGTTTGGAGTGAATGCTTAGGTAGTTGAAGAAGTGAGCTAAGAACAACAGGAGTCATGCTGAGAACCCATCAGAGAGGTGAAACAATAGGCCTCCAGTGCCACTGACGAGGTGGGGTGAGCTCCTCCAATAGGGTTGGGCTGATCAGATATAAGTGTGGGGATGGCAGATTATATCAACAGATAGTTGTTTGGGTGAGTGTAGAACATGCAAATCATTCTGCTGCTACTGAACCTTTGCCTTGGCTGTTCTCTTGCCAGGAACACCTTTTTCCCATAGCCACACACTCATACTCTCACCTCCTTCAGAATCCTCCTCAAATGCCAGTTCTACTGGGACACCTCCCTGGACATCCTACCTACAATTAGTTGCTCTCCCTACCTCACCTGCTTGGTATTTTCATTAGTGAAAAATGGCCCCTTGCATTACAATACAATTTTATTTGTTTAGATTTTCATTGCCTGCCCTGTGGGCAAGTAGGACAGTGGTGACTTAATTCACTGCCCTCTCTCCAGAGCCTGGGGCAGAACAGACACATAAACGCTTGTTGAAGAAACAAATAATAAAAGTAAAGGGTGAGAGGGCAATCAGATAATCACAAAAAGTTGAGGTTGGAGGCTGGGAACATGGCTTATCCTGCCTAGCAAGCGCAAATCTTGAGTTCAAACTCTAGCATCACTTAAAAAAAAAGTTGAGGTTGAAGTGGAAGAAAATGAAACCGTAAGGAGCTCATGTTCACACATTCACTCATTCAAAACCATCTTTTGAGCATTTACTCTGTGCCACTCCCTTCTAGGTACTAGAGATGAACCAACAAAGAAAACACAAAACTCCCATTCTCTGAGCCTTACATTCTACTGTGGAAGGAGAAATAAACAAGATCAATAATTAATTATGTCCTGTGTTAGAAGAGATATGTGCTATGGAAAAGTGGAGCAGGGCACAGGGAATCAAGAATGCAGGAAAGAGGGGGAACGGCCACAGTTCTAAACTGAGTATTTAGGGGAGACTTCATGGAGACAGTAGCATTTCATCATGAAGAAGATAATAGAGTGAATCTTGAAGTTATCAGGTTAAGATTTTTCTGGAAGAAGATACAACTAGCCCAAGGAGTCTGAGGTAGGAGCATGACTGGAATGTATAAGGAAGAGCCCACAGGCCAATATGGCTGCAGCAGAGCCAACCAGGGGAGGACCCAGAAAATGAGGAGGGTATAGGACATTATCAGCCATTGTAACAAACAGGGATTTTAACTCTGCGCAATGGGAAGTCATGCTGGATTTTAGGTACTAAAAAATTGGAATTTTGTTCTAAATAACCTAAGAGATAATCATTTCCACTTCATAGCTAATAAAACTGAACTTCAGAGGGTGAGATTAATTATTCAAAAATCAAAAAGCAAGTGACCATACTGGAATTGGAACCTAGACATCCTAAAGTCATGCTCTTAGCCAACACACTCTGTCCTCCCCTAAAATACATGCAGCATAGGGCTCCTCAAATGACAGGAAAGCAACATCCCAACTCTTTGTTGGACATAGAGTGCCCAACCAACAACACAAGCTATGTCTCACAGTCCTTCTTTGAAATGTATCCTTCTGTCTTAAAGAAAGCCCCTGCCCCAGCTCACTCTTCCACCTGCTGTGTAACATAAATGATCAAAAAGGGTGTCATCAAATTACTTTCAGTCCTGTCCCCCAAACTAGAGGAACTTCTGTCTTTGAAATATTAGTTCCTGCCCCTCACAACTCTTATAAAGGGAGATGCCTACCCCCACCCCCATTTGTGTGTGTGTGTGTGTGTGTGTGTGTGTGAGTGAGTGTGTGTGAGGGTAAGTATGTGTGTGAGAGAGTAAGTGTGTGTGAACCTTGTGATATTAGCTATAGACATTTATGACCCAAGAGCAACCAATACACTGGCTAGGCCATGATGTATTACAATCGTCCAGTAAGATTTTTGCCACTCATTGGAACTGGAAAATTCCAAGAGCTCTGCCTGCTTGTACTGGGAACTGGAACAAATGCAGAAGCAGAAGGAGCTGGTGGGTAAAAAGAGGAAAAATAATACAAGCAGCCAAGCGCAATAGACATTCTAAGACAGTGCTGGTCTAGGCTGTGTTGCCTCAGTTCCTGAGCTATTTCTAGGCTTAATACATGAGCGTTCTCAACAATAACCCCTGTTTTTCCTGAGGTAATGGAAAGTTAGCAAAGCCAAGCCGAAGCAAATTCCCAGATCACTCTTGGTATTTTTTAAAAGCTACCTCCTTTTGTGCCATGTGGCATGGGCACCAGTGTTCACCTGACCATGCCATCTCCTCTGAGTGCTGAGGAGCCCATAGGATCCCAGTCAATGCCTCCCTTTTCTGATCTGATATGCAATATTCTGACACCTAAAAGCATTTCAACAACATCCTGGTTTTTTTCCTACTAGAAATTTTCCTTTCATTTTTATTATGATTGCTAATCTAGTTTGGAATTCCTATCCAAAAAATAATCCTAGACAGTGAAATTCACCTTCTAATAGCCAATTCAATTTCCTAAGTGCTAACTGAACTTCTGCTGTTTGCTGGATGCCAGAAACAATTGTGCACAGGCAAATAAGCCATCAGTGATCTTGAGTCTAGCAAAAAAAATTAATAATAATAAATCAACAAATCTGTAGTCTTACTTTGGGCTCGGTAGCGTATTTCTGTTGACTACAGAGTTTTGTTTTGAAGAACAGAAAGGTAATGATTTCTCTTCTTGTGAATATAAGAACTTGAAGTTGTTCATTTGCTGACCTAACAAACACTTGGAACATAGTGCAGGAATAGATGATTAAAACTAAAGCATGTCTCCTTATCTCACGAACTGAATACTTCCATTAAGTTTTGAATATCCTCCTTGTTCCTTTAAACCATGGCATACTGCCAAGTCATTAACTTTCTGATAGCCTGTCCTCTCCCCCAGCTATCTGTTCCAGATCTGCACTGGGTGAGTCAAGTTTCGTGGCTGCTTTGATGGGAGCTGGGAATAAGCAAACATGTAGAGTACTAAATCTGAAAGGACAGTGCCTGAACTGTTCTCTACCTCAGATCAATGAAAGAGGGAAAATAAGTAAGGCAATGCTTTTCTGCCTCCTGTGCCATCTTCTGTGTTTTTTCCGGTCTTATTTTTAAAACTTAACACACAGTAAAATTGACCTTTTCTATTTGCTCAGTGCTATAAATTTTGCCATGTGTATAAATTCATGCAACCACCACTACAGCCAAGATACAGAACAGCATCAATCCCCCTATCCCCCCCAAAAAAAACTCCCTTGTAGGCTGGGCATGATGGTACATGCTTTTAATACCAGCACTAGGGAAGTTGTGCCAGGAGGATCATGAGTTTGAGGACAGCCTGGGCTACACAGCCAGATCGTGTCTCAAAAATAACAACAACAACAAAAAATCTGAAACAAAACAAAAAAACTCCCATATGTTATCCCTTTGCCATAACACTTACTATCAATCCCAAATTCCTTACAGATCACTAATCACTGATTTATTACCCATCACTACGGTTCTTTTAAAGAACTTCATATAAATGGAGTCTAACCTTTTGAGACAGGCTCCTTTCACCTAGCTTAATGCCTTTGAGATTCATCCAACTTGTTGCATGATTCAATAGCTGCTTTCTTTATAGAGCTGAGGAATATTCCATTATGTAGATATAGCATGGTTTGTTTATCCACTCACTAGTCGAAGGACACTTAGATTTAGGTTGTTTCCAATTTGGGGTGACTATGAATAGAACCACTATATAAACATTTGTGTACAGGGATTTTTTTGGTAACATTTATTTTTCTATGGTAAATACCTAGGAGTGGGATTGCTGGACATGGAGCTAGTCAAATAATAAATGTTTGACTTTATTTAAAAACTGTGAAGCTTTTTTTTTTTTTGCCAGAGTGCCTGTGCCATCTTGCATTCACATCTGCAAGGTATGACAGTTGTTTTGCGTCCTTGCAAAAAAAAAAATTGATAGCTCCATATTTTTTATTTTAGTCATCTAATAGATATATATTGTGGTGTTCATTTGCCTTTTCCTAGTGAGTAATGATATTGCATATTTTTCCATGGGCTTATTTTCCATCTATACATCCTCTGTGGTGAAGTATCTATTTAAGTCTTTTGCCTATTTTAAAACTGGATTGTTCTCTTATTGTTGAAATCTGAGGATTCTTGGTATATTCCAGACAAAAGTTCTTTGTTGGGAATGTGATTTGCAAAGATTTTCTCCCAGTCAGTAGCTTTTCTTTTCATGCTCTAAATGATGTCTTTTACTTAGCAAAAGTTTTGATTTTGAAGAAGTTTGTTTTATTGATTTTGTCTTTTTTGAATCAGACTTTCAGTGTCATAATTTCAGGTCATAATGATTTTTAACCCTGTCTTCTTCTAAAAGTTTTATAAGTGTACATTTTATATTTACATCTGTAACTCATGTGGGTTTTGTTTTATTCTTTAATTAGGTAGGTTGCATTGACTGATACACAACATTTAATCAATCTTGCATTCACAGGATGAGTTTTGCTTGGTGTGTATTTTATTCTTATATGTTGTTGTATTTAATTTTGTTGAGGATTTTTATATGTGTTTTCATGAAGAATTTTGATCTGTAGTTTTCTTGTACTGTTGTCAGTTTTCATAACAAGTTGATGCTGGCCCTTAAAATGAGTTAGGCAGTGTTTCTTCTTCTTCTACTTTTTGTAGGATAAGGGTCACTTCTGTGAATGTTTGGTAGAATTTATTAGTACAAACCACCAGTCCCCAGAAATTTCCTTTTTTGAAGGTTTTTAACTAGGAATTAAATTCATTTAATAGTTGCAAGACTATTTGGGTTGCTTCATGTTGGGCAAATGTTGGTAGTTTTTTATATTTCTATGAACTAGCTGATTTTTTTTTAAGTTGCCAAATTTATTTGTGTAGAGTTGTTCATAGTATTCCCTTATTATCCTTTTTATGTCTATGGAGTCTGCAGCAATATCCCATTTCACACCTTACATTGGGAATTGGTGTGCTTTCAGTATTGATAGATGTATATATATCAAGAAGTTGTTTTGAAGTTTTAATGATGTTTCTGCTGCTTTTTTGTTTTTGATTTCATTGAATATTGTCTTATCTTTTTTTATTTCCTTCTTTTCAATTGCTTTAGGGTTTTTTTTTTCTCTACTTTCTTGAATTAGAAACTTAGATGATTGACTTGAACCATTTCTTTTTTCTAATACATAGTTATTGCGATAAATGTCCTCTAAGCACTGCTTTAGCTGAATTTCATCAATTTTAATGCACATACTTAATTTTTCAAAACTTAAAGTGGAATATAGAAGCCTTGCCACCATCTAGATCTCTTTTATCTCCCAATTTTTGTGGCAATTGTCTTATTTATTACAATGTATTATATTATTTATGTAATTATATGCATTTATTTATTACAGCTATATACATTGAGAAGTCCACTGGACAATGTTCTAGTTTTTTATTTTCAATCACGAAGCATATTTGAAAATATTCAAGAAAAGAAAAATTGTCTATTTTCTAAGATATTTACCATGTGTGCTGTTCTTTCTTCATTTTTTATTGCTGTTACAAATTTCCAGGGTCATTTCACTTCTGTCTGAAAAATTCCTTTTAGCACTTCTTTTAGGACAGGGCTTCTCTTAGATTTTCTTCATATGAGAATGTCTCTATTTCCACTTAATTCCTGAAGAATATTTTTACTGGTTATAGGATTCTGACTTAACAGCTCTTTGCCTTCAGCACTTTAAAAAAGTTTTACTTTCTTTTCCATGGTTTCTGGTGAGAAGTCCCTAGTCATTCAAATCATTCTTTCCCTCTAAGGAATTGTTTTCTTCTGGTTTCCTTTTTTTTTTTGTCTTTAATTTTTAGCAGTTTGAATATGATATCTGGGAGGGATTTCTTGTCCTCTTTGGGGTTTGCAGAGCTTCTTGAATCTGTTAGTTTATATCTCTTGCTAAATTGGGGGGTGTTTTCAGCTGTTATTTCTTCAAATACTTTTTCTATCCCTCACTTTCTCCTTTCCTTCTGAGACTCTGATGACATGAATGTGAGACTATTTGGTTACATTCTATGGGTCATTTATTGTGGTACTGAGGTTGAACTCAGGGCCTACACCTTGAGCCACTCCACCAGCCCTTTTTTGTGATAGATTTTTTCAAGATGGGGGCCTCACAAACTATTTGCAGGGGCTGGCCTCAAACTGCGATCCTCCTGATCTCTGCCTCCTGAGTAGCCAGGAGAAGGGTGTGAGCCACCAGCACCTGGCTGAATCTTTTTTTTTTTCTCCAACTTTTTTTTTCTCTCTGTTGTTCAAATTCAATAAATTCTATTGCTGTATCTGAAAGTTCACCTTTTTCTTTGTTAACTTTTCCATTGAGCCTACCCAGCAAGGATTTTATTTGTAAGTTCTTATTTTTCTCAGTTTTGACATTTCAAACAGTTCTTTTTATATCTTCTGTTTCTTGGCTGAAGCATTGTATTCTTGCATTTATATGAGTTTACTTCCTTACTTGATGGAGTATTTTTCTAATAGCCCTGCTAGCAAGTCTTCGTCAGATAACTCCAGCATCGGTGTCATCTTGGCATTGGGGTCTCTTGGTTGGTTTTTGCCAAGTGGGTCATAATCTTCCTGGTTCTTTGCATGTTGCATACTTTGAGATTGTATTCTAGACATTTCGAATTTTATGAAATTCTAGTTCTTATTTAAATCTTACAGTTTTCATCTAAATGTCAACGGACGTTCAGTTTAAAAGTTCCAACCAGCCTTCTGTTGGTAGTGATTCCAATATCAGTCCAGTTCTTAAAGCCCATGCACCCCTAGTCAGATTTGTCTCACAAATGTGCCATACAATGTACATACAAGGATTCTGGCAGTGGCCAGTTCTGCTGTTCAAGTCTCAATGGCCACGTGATTTAAAGTCATATCCATGCACAAATAAATCAAGGGTGAGCTCAGGAATTCATAAACAGCTTTAATAATAATAGTAATACAATAACTGAACTCTTTTTCTCTCTGTGATCTCCCTGATATCTCCTATGTTTCCTGAGTCTACTCTTTACTGTTCTGATCACGAAGCTGGAATTTTGCTAGATTTGTTTTATTCTGTATTTCCTGCAACTGTCTCCACATCTCGTATTAAATGGAAATGAACATATATAGAGAAAAAGCCATAGGAGTTTTTTCACACTCTTGGGGCCACAGCTCCTCCAGTAGAAGAGGAACACCCAGCTCTGAGAGTTTTGATTTCTGTGTACTCCTGTGACTGCCACCACTGCAGTGCTTCCCATGAGCTACAGTAAATGAAAGACTGGAGAACAGGGAAAAAAAAATTAAAATAATGGTCATCTCCAGCCTCTTGAAGTGTTAGGAGTTTCCTTTTCTATTCTTTGAGCCAGAATTAGAGGATCTCTTCTGTGTTCCTCTGTCTGTGCCTCAGTTGCAACTTCAGGTTTCAGGCAGTCTTAAGTTCATTTCAAGAAATGCAACAGGGGGTAAAATTACAAACTCCCCATTTTAGTCTTCTCCAATCTGCCTGCTGTTATTTACTCTTTAGTCTTCAGATGTTTTGTATAATACTTCCTGGTTTTAAAGCATCATTCAATGACAGAAACAGGATGGATGTGAGTACACTTAATTGTACCTGGAATCAGAGACCCTTCAGCATTTTTAAAAACTCCTTTAAGAGACAAAAAAAAAAAAACACATGCAGTTTCTTATTCTAAATTTCCTGCCTCACTGAAAGTTTAGACCTATTAATGCTAAGAAGAAGAAAAATGTAAGTGTGGGTGGGTGAGGTGGGACTATCATGTAGTCATGTGAAACATTTTAAAGCCAAAAAAAGGAAAGAAAGTCTTTCAAGCTTTACTTTTACAGGCTTCTATTTTACTCAGTACCATCTGTGGGAAAGGAAATAAGAAGTGAAAGGCAAAAATTAAAATAAGTTAAGTTTTAGAGTCAGTAAAAGACTAAAGAAAGCTTTACTGGGCAAGTTCGTATGGATTTAGGAAAGAAGGAAATACACAATAGTTACTGAGGTTCTTTTGTACCATCTCCAACCCAGGGCTTGCCAGGAATTTCCCTCTTTCCATTTGCCCTGCTCATAAGGCCATCACAAAGAGCAAGATTTGGGGTTGTCTAAGCCTATGTGTAAGACAGAAATAAAATCTTTTTATCTCCCAGTAGTGGAATAAGATGTGAGACTGAAATCTTTCCTTATCGCTTATCTTCGTAATTTTTTTTTCTTTTATAACCTTATGTATCCTTGATATCCTTACCTTTTGGCACACAAACATCTGATTTGGGTTCCTGTATTTCTGTGTTGACAGAAGTTAGGTAACAGTAGAGATCAGCCTCTACACAATGTAGCACTATGTTAGCTGGTTTCAATCTAAATCTGTTAATTCTGCTGTGTGTGTGTGTGTGTGTGTGTGTGTGTGTGCGTGCACACACTTCGGAAAGGTTTCAAAGTCAAAGTTTAATCAAAACTCTAAGGTCCCAAGTTGAAAGTCTCCTGATACCTAGTTTTCCTCCAAGCCATTTCCTATAAATGTCTTTATAATGGATTCCTGTCCTGTTCCTGGTGAAGTGAGAAACACCATTTTTTCCACTTTTCAAAGCCAAACGGTGAGAAAAGGATTGTCAAGTACAATTTATAAGAAGAAAATACAGACTATTCATCCCACATGAGAAATGCTTCACTTTTACTTAGGCTAAGCACTAATCTTCATTCGCATAGTTATTTAGTTAAATGTATCTTGACCAGATCTGAGTGAATTGATTCATTCATAATCCAACATGTATTGCCTGCTATGGGCAAGACTTTGTTCTAGATCTATATACTGGGGATTGAGAAGAAAACAAAAGAATACCCTGCCTCAAGGAGACATTTTAGAGGGAGAATCAAAGAGTAACCAACCAAAGAGACACAATATAATGGTAGGAAGTAATAAGTGGTATAAACAGCACAATAACTGGAAGAGAGCACTGTAGTTTGAGCTGAAATGGTGACAGTAGCCTATTCTGAAGAGGTGACTAGAAGTAGTGAGCTACTCAAACGGGAAATGATCCAGAGAAGGGATCAACAAGTCAACAAGTTAGAGGCTCTGTGGCAGAAGGATAGATGTTTAAGGACCAAAAATAATTGATCCAGATAGAATTGATCAGAGAGGAAGAGCAGATGCATTGTATGGTATAGTCTGACGGCTTACAGCTCAGTCTTAAATAGGAACCACCCTGGCACATCTGATCGCCAGTTTTCCTGGAGGGTCCAAAGGTGAGGAAACCTAAATATTTCAAACACTAGGTCTCTTTAATAAAAGCTCAAGTGATAGGAGATTTTTTGCCTGTCCCCAGAGTCCTGAAATAATTCACTCAGCAATTTGCAATAATTAGGAAGAGCCAGGTACTATACAATTACTCATGATCATGGTTTGGCATAGAGACTAGAAAAATGTCCCTAGACTTTTGTTCCTGGGAGGCAATTATTACAGTGGTAAGTGGTGTTAAGTCAACTAGTCCTGTTGCAGGCTTGAAATAACCTAGGACAGAACTGGCTGTTCTTCTTTTTGTATTATTGGGTGCTTCTCTTGGGATGCTCCAGGCCTCAGTCCTTGGTTCTCAGTCCTGTTTTACATTCTCTTCTTTCTTATCTTCATCAAATCTTATAAATATAATGCCTATGTCCATTAATGTGACATTTACATTTGCATCTACACATATATTCTGATCCTTAAACTCAGGTACTTAAATGCCCATCTCCCCCCTCCATTAGGTTAACAGACATTTCAAACCTAAGGTGTACAACACTGAGTTTCTCAATTTCCTCCCAAGTCCTGCTCCACCCACAGTCTCCTGATCTGAGTTCATGATAGCCTCACCCTTGCTTAGAACCAGAACCTCAAAATCATGCTTGACTTCTCTATTTCCTTAAATCTCATTGCATCCTTTCAATATATCCTGCTGGTCAATCTTCAAAATATTCTCAAACTCTATTACATGCACGTCCCTTGCCACCAGCCTGGTCTGATCCAGCATCTTTTTCACCTGGATTATTGCAATAGCCTCCTGTCTGGTCTTCCTGCTACTACTCTTGCACCTCTTCAGTCTGTTCTTAAAATGGTCCCAAGATGCCTTCAAGGTGTAAGTTGGCTCATGTCACTCTCTTGGTCAAATTCTTGCTGTGGTGCCTCATTCTGGAAAAAGAAAAACAGATATCATGCAACAGTCTACAATTACCTTTCCTTCCATGAGTGCCCTGACCTCACATCAGTTCCTTTGTCCTTTGCTCACACTGGCCAATCACACTGGCCTCCTTGCTTTGAGATTGTCAGGTCCTCTCTTGCCTGATGCTCCATCCCCTCTGCCTGAATGTTCTTCCCTCCTTATATACGTGGCTGATACCTCCTTCACAACTTGGCTTAGGTACCACATTCTTAGTGATATCTACCTTAATAACCTTTCGAAATTGCAATCTTCCTTGTCTCCCTTAACTGCTCAGTTTTCTTCAATAACCCTTTTCACCTTCTCGAACACCATGTAATTTACTGCTTTATTGTTGATTGGCTGTGTCTGCCCTCATTAGGCCTCAGTTCAATAAGAACAAGAAGTTCTGTCTATATTGCTCCTTGTGGAAGATCAAGCGTCTGACACACAATAGGTGCTGGGTAAATACTGCTTTATGAGTGAGTTGTTTTGATGATACATTGCCCCCTTGCTATACTACAGGGCATAGCTAAAGTAATTCCTTGCATTCTAAGTCTTCAATAAATGTCTCTGACAGACTGTTCAGAAGGAAGAATACACTGATTTGCAGTATTTCATGAGATTTTCTCATCTAGTTTCAAGTTCATGGAAACTTTTGTAGGGAAATCAAGAAAGTAGATTTCATTTTCTCTTCTTATGGGAGCACAGTATATGTATAGAAAATCATATCTGTCATAAGTGCACAGCTTGTAATATCACAAAATGAAGTGCCCATGTAACCAATACTCAGAGAAGAAAGTACAGCAATACCAACCCCGAGGTACTCCCCTCATGCTTCCTTTTCTGACTTCTAATTTCATGGATTAGGCACATTTGTCTTAAATCCATGTAAGGATTCCAACAGTTTCATTAATGCTTACATGAAACTAATATTATATAAATGGATTTTTTCACCTTCACTGACAAAGAAAATATATAAATGTCACTTTAAAAAAAAAGCAGGAGGAAACCAGACATGGTGGTGCACATCTATAATCCCAGCACTTGGGAGGCAGAAGATAGCAAATTTGAGGCCAGCTTGAGCACAGAAAGACCCTGTCTCAGACAAAACAAAAAAAAGCAACAAAGCAAACAAAAATGAAGAAGGGGTTTATCAGAACCTCACTCTTCAAGATAGACTTTCTGGAAGAAAATCAATTAAACATAGATATTGGATTATACCTATTTTTACCTCAGATATAGTGTTGGTCAGGTGCTATGACAGTCCTTGATTGCCTCATTGGCCTACAATAGTAATGACTTGTATTTATCAGGATTTTTCTTACACAAAGTTAAGAGGAAGCTTGCTAAAGAATCATGCCATTTTAGCTTAAGGGTAAAGTACAGCACATACGTGGGTGAGCTGTTATTCTTTATTCCCTCACCTTCCCGCATCTATTTCCAGCACCTCTTTTTTCTGCATAAGTAGATGACTCAGACTTCTTACTGCTTCCCGCCTTTCCCTCAAATTGTGCTCTGATGTCATGGGGAATTTCCTATGACCATTTTATGAGAAGGAAAGGAACTTGTCAGTATTGGGCTGCCCTACAAATTGAGGGACATCTTCCAGTGGACAGAACTTCAGGAGATTCATATGGTTGGAGACATGAGTTAAGGGATAATTTGAGATTTCCTGAAATAGAAAAACTTACAGCCAGTGGCTAATAGGTTAGGCAATTTATCCAAGACCTGGAAGACTAATACCAAGATAAACTGAAAGGAAGCTATACAATGGATTTCTGAGGAAGACTACAGCCTTTGAGGCAATTTGAGTCCTATATCAATGTCCTCCAGAAGACATTTACTACACAGAAGGCTAAATAAGGTGGTTCATTGCCAGTGAACCACCTTCCCTGCTTGCCATGGTCTGAATATTTCTATCCCTCCAAACTCATGCCGAAACCTAATCACCAATGTGATATATTAGAAGGTGATGATGTGGGAAGGTGATTAGTTCATGAGGGCAGTGCCCTTGTGAATAAGGCTAGTGCCCTCATAAAAGAGGCCTCAGAGTGCTGCACTGCCCCTTCCACTATGTGAGATCACAGAAGGTGCCATCTATGAACCAGGAAATAGAACCTCACAAGACACAGAATCTGCTGGTTCTTTGATTTTGGATCTACCAGCCTCCAAAACTGTGAGAAATAAATTTCTCTTACTTATAAGCCACTCAGTTTGTGGTATTTTATAACAGTAGTCTGAACACTGGCCATATCCATGCTTAGGCAAAAGACCCATGTACAACGTGGTTGTGGAACCAGATTAGAGGCAATATATGGGAGCAAAAACATGGACTTCCTCTCACTACAGCTGATCTAGCCACTGCCACTGCTAAGTCCCCAAATTTATAAAACAGAAGCCAATACTGAGCCCTTATTTGGTACCATTTCCTAGGGGCATCAGTCATCCAGACAGATTATATTAGACTTCTTCATTATGAAAGGGGTGGTACTTTGTCTTTTGGGGAATAACTGCATATTCTGGAGAGTAACTTCCCTTTCCTGTTCATATTTCTGTGAGGATCACCACCATATACAGGTGGTTGATTCACTGCCTTATTCACCCCTTGGTATCACTTATACTATTCTTAGTATAAACATCAGTAGAATCAGGCTCATGTCATGGAATTCATTTTCTGACCATCACTTAGAAATAGCTAGCTTGCTTAAGTAAGGAAATTACCAATTAAATGCTCACTTATGGTCCTGCTGGGAGATAACATCTTGTGAAGGTGGGGTGCTATCCTTTATGTGGTCAGTTCAGTGGCCAGTACAGGGTATTGGAAACATGGCTCTGGAAAAATGCAAGAGTGGATTTGGGAGCAGGTTCTCTCACTATTACACTTAATTACCCACTTCAAGAATATTGTCTTCATCTTTCTGAAACATTGAATCTACTGGGCTGGAGATCCTTGTGCCAATGGAGAGGAATATTTCCACTAGAAGACACAAGAATGACCATGAACCTTTCAGGCTATTCATGCCTTTGATCAAGAACAGAGAATGATGTGTCTGTATGGGCCAGTATGCTTGATTTTGATTATCAAGGAGATATTGGGATAATTGCTAGAAAATGGGAAGAGAATACCTAAACCCATTAGATTCATTGCACTCACATGTCCAATAGTAATGGTCACCAGGAAACAGCAGCCACTCAAAAGAGGCAGAACCACTCAGCACCTGAATGGTGTGAGGGTAAAGGTTTGGCTCACCCTATCAGGTGAGAACACTTTAACTGCCAAGGTGCCAGGGAAGGGTCAGGAATCATGCAATAAGTAGTAGAAGAAGGAAATCAGTATTATCAGATGAGACCCACTCAGATGTGGGGTTGTTGCCATTTATTTTATTCTAATTGTTTCTTTTTCTTTCTTTTGTGTACCCTGGTAGTGACTAATGGCATGGTTTAGGTTCCAGGAAGGACTCTGTCTGAACCCCATTACCCCTCAGTGACATTAACTGATGAGACTATTTTCCCTGTGCCAGGGACCTGATTTTTTTCAACTGAGTGGCAACAGAGTGGCCTGGGATGATTACTCACGGACCTGTTCTCTGCCCTTTCCTATCATGCTCTGTGGCCTGAGAGACTATCCTCAACTTGACTTCAAATTTACCTTTCTTTGCCCTCTGCAATGAGACCCTGGCAATGGGCCAGAGGGCAGGAGTGGCCAGGGATTTGATGCCACCCTCCTCTGTCCTCCCTGCCTCACCACAGTTCAGGCAGAAGATCCAGCTGCCAGCCATGGCAACCTCACCTGCACAGTTCCAGGTATTACCCGGTTGGTAGCAGCATTCCCTCCCTTTGCCCCCACAGAACTCCAGAGTTAAAGACTAATCCCTGAGTATATCCCCAGTGCTTGATGGTTCCATTAACCCTGCCCACACCTCTGTAAATAATCCCCACCTGAAATTCTTTTCAGCTAAGCCTTTTTGAGGGTGCCATCTGCTTCCTGCTAAGACTTCAATGGATACAGCAGGAAAAAGAGCTGAAACAGAGGGACAGAAGAAGTGGGGGAAATATTGAAGAATAGGGCTGGAATATTATAATAGGCCTGAATAATGCATTTTCTCAGGCTGAAATTTCTCAGGCTGCTCAGGGCTCCTAGGTTTTTTCGTTCACTTGTTTTTGTTTTTTTCATATGGAAGATTGAATCAGGGTCTCACATCTGCTAGACAAATATTCTGCCACTTGAGCCACACCCCCAATCCTTTCTGCTTTTAGCTTGTTTTCCAGGTAGAGGCCAAGTGCTAACTTCTTGCCAAGGCTGTCCTTGAACCCAGATCCTCCTGTCTTTACCTATCAGGTAGATAGCTTGGATTTCAGGCATGAGCTGAGAAAACACCTGTGAAACTGGTTCAGCTGTACTGAAATTGAGGTGTTTCAAAGATGCAGGATTTCTAGTGCTAAACTGGGTCAATCCTGGACAACAGAGCAGAGAATAGTCCTATGTAGTAGGATTAAATCCAGACTCTGTCTCTTTATAATAGGATAATTGCTATGGTACTTGCCTCAAATAATTGTGCTAAATGAGATTCAAGAATTTGGCACACAGAAAATTCTTAGTATTAGCTTTGTTTACTTTAATTGTTATTACACATCGGCCCAAATGGAGTCAATCAATATGAAAGGGGGAGTTCCCATTCCAGAGGCAATCCCTCTACTGGCTCTATCCCCCTAGCCAAGGGCTCTTTCTTGAGTGTTTTCACCCGTGACCAGTGAATGGAGAGAGAAATCCTCGAGCGCCCTCTAGAGGGTAACAGGTACTCCTGTCCTTCAAAAGCCCTCTGCCACTCCTAGGACCTAAAGGATGTTGTGACTTTCCATTTGTCCTTCAAATGTTTGTCCCTCCTTCTGTGCTGAGTGTTTTCTGTTTGTCCTTTTAGATCTACTTGCCACTTATTTCTACTCTGTTCTGGGCTCCAGGATGCTGACCTGTGGAGGCTGCAATGGTGGCCTGCCTTTCTTCTCAGACTCTTAGTGTGATTTTAACCAATGAAAGTCACCAGAAGTAGCAGGTGTGATGGTTCACACCTGTACTCCCAGCTGCTCAGTAGGTGAAGGCAGGAGGATGTGGAGTTTCAGGCAAGCCAGGGAAAAGTTAGTGAGAACCTATTTTAAAAAAAATACAAACAATGGGGGGATTGGGAGCATGGCTCAAGTGGTAGAGCACTTGGGCCTGTGTTCAATCCACAGCCCCCTGTGCAGTAGGGAAGAAGTCACAAAGGAGTCAAAGAATGTTATTCCTCCAAGCCAGGCTGCTAAGGGCAGGCAGTACCCCTCTACCAAAGGCCACGGCTCCTATCATGGAGACGTGCAGGCTCTAAGATCTCTGGCTGGTCAGCACTGTCCCCACCCCTCCCCCACGTTCCCCCTTCAGAGCTAGGGATGGAAATGGTATCCTGCTGTCACTGCCCCACTGTAAACCACCGTGCCAGTTTTCCTTCATCCTGCCCACACCTTTGTAAGCAGCGCTTCAATTAAGCTCTCCTCAATACCCTGCTGAGCACATTGTCGTCTGCTACCTGCCAGGTTCTTCTGATACTATCTAAGTCCAAATTCTTTGACCTAACAGTCTTAATTCTCCCCACCTCCCCAGTACCCTGTGCTCAGCAAACCAACTATTTACAGTTTCCACAATATAACCATGGTGTTTATATCACAGGATTCTCCCATGAACACTTCCATCTGCGGGGCCCTTATGTTCCCCTTATCCAACCCTTCACAGTCCACTCTCCACACAGGCCCCAACCTAATCCAATCTCTTTTCTTCTTTAAAGCCTTATCTCCAAGGCCATGTCTTCTATCCAGCCCTTCCCGATCTTTGGTACACATTCCCCACCCCACCCCCAATCTCACCGATGGCTATATAATTTCTTACCTATTAAATAGCAGCTGTGTATTTGGGCTCTGTTTACCTTTCCTCTAGTGTCTATGGAGGGTCTTGTGAAATTATGTCCCATTGACTGGATTAATTAAATCAGGTCTAATTCTACACATACACATTTCCCTGGGTGTAGGGATTTATTGACAGGTGTTCTACTCAGCAGAAGCTGGGGACTTCTATTCAGAGGTTGTGAGAATTGATGCTCTCCCCTTCAAAAATGAGCAAAGAGCAAATGTTTGCTCCTACCACTGGAAATTGAGTAGAGCACCCTGTGTTATATCTACGAACCCTATCTCACACATTCTTGTTATCCATATGGGCTTAGAAGGTGAGTTTTCTACTCTTATACTCATGGTTACTTATTATTATACATTCAATGCCTAATATAACTGCCTGGCCCATTTGTGGAATGGATATATCAGTAAAGCCTGAGGGTCAAAATTATGTTTCATGGAGAATGTCACTAGATGTATAAGATGAATAAAGATATACTCATCTCTTATTGAGCACTCAACAAGAGTAAAGAGTGCTCATTTGTCAAAATTTGAGGGGATAGTCTGAACTGGATTCTGGAGCCTTGACTTGAAGGCTTGGTCTGTTCTAACTAGCTAAATAGAGTTGGGCCAGTCAATATGCCTTCATGGATCTCTGGTTTCTCATCTCCAAAAGGAGAGAATTGAAATGCCTGCTCTCCAGAGATTCTACCAGTTATTATTTTTTTTTATTTTGTTCTGAATATTCATCATAGAGAAAGATTAACATGTGCAGAATTTGAGAGCAGTATTAGTCAGCAGTAGGAGGAGAAAAGGCAATTAATGATTATGTAATTGGTGATAATAAATCAGCTGATATATTAATAGGCTCATTTTTCAAATCCCCAGGCAGTATTTCAAAAATTCCTGATCAAGGGCTGGTGCAGTAGCTCAAGTGATAGAGCCCCCATCTAGCAAGTATGAAGCTCTTAGTTCAAACATCAGCACCATAAAAAAAAATTCTTGATCAAATCAGAAAATAGAAATAAAGAAACTTAGAAGAGGATACAGTATTCTACTTTTTCAGGAGGTAAAGATGCTATGTAGTGTATCTGCCTGTAGTCCCAGCAATCAGGAGGCTGAGGTGGGAGGATCACTTGAGCCCAGGAGTTCAAGATCAGCCTGGGCAACACAGTAAGATTCCCCCATCTCAAAAAACATACGTCTAGTAGGGCATAGTGGCAAATATCTGTAATCCCAGCTACTTGGGAGGCAGGAGGACCTTGAGTTTGAGGTCAGCCTAGACAAAGTTAGATCCTATCTCAAAAGCCAAACAAAAGGACTGAGAGCATAGATTAAGTGGTAGACAGCTTGCTAACAAGGCAATGGGGGAAAAAAAGCCATCAAGTGATATCTACCATGATTTGATAACAGCTTCGTAGGAGAAAAATACATACATGACCACATAATATGCCAGTTAAAGAAGCTAGAAAAGTTGTTAAGAAGTATGTCATTTACCAAGTCCCCCTTGGTATATATGGGTACTTCAGAAAATTGCCAGTTATTTAAAACTGTACAAACCCAAGAAGATCAACCTATGGTGAAGCAATATTTATTGAGTATTTAGCAGATGCTTTCATTTAAATCGGGGTTTCTCAACCTCAGCACTATTGACATTTGACGCTGAGTATTCCTTATTGGAGGGATCGTCCCATGCATGTAGCACACTTAGCAGTGTGTATCATCTCTGCCCACCAGAAGCCATTATTCTCAGTTGTGATGACCATAAATTTCTCTAGACATTGCCAAATGTCCCTGCTGGGGGCAGGGAAGGGGTGGGGAACTGTCCCTGGATAAGAACCACTGATTTAAATTATCCACTTAAATTGAGTAATTCACAAAACCCTGCAAGGTAAAAGTCTCTGCAGTCCTCACTGTGTCAGTATAATGCTGTAGGCTATGCACACATAGGAGGGAGATTCCTCTTTCATCCTTCTGCTTCCTACTTTGCCTCTAGGGTATCCAAGCAGCATAGCTGTGCTCAGTGCCTCACTGACAGTCATGAAACAGCCTCTTCTGCTACTGCCTGTGTTCCCTCTCTCCATGACAATCCACGGCATCCATTGGACTAAGGAAGCCAGGATGCTGCATTGTTGTCCTGTGACTTGCCTCCCTTCTTCTTCCTCTGATAAGAATGTTTACCTGAACCTTAGGATATCAGGAGATATAAGGGCAAAGATCTAACACCTGTAAACACTATCTTCCAGGAAGGAGGTAGTAACAATACTTGTGTTACCTTTATGGAAATACATGAAAGTCTTCAGGATGCTCTTCCAGGCTTTTCTTTTGCCAATTACTCATTCATCTTGACTTGAAAATGCACTAGTACTTTAACACATACAGTTGAGTCCTTTACTATTCCTTTATGTCTCTGTTGTAATGTTGTCATCCTTATCTTGGTTATTTATCTGAATCTGTGTATTCTAAGAAAGCCATGAGCCTCCAAGTGAGTAATCATCATGGCAACGAGTATACAACACCTTGCAGCAGAGTGCCAGAATCTTCTGTGGAGTCTTTATTTAAAACTAAAACTCAAGCCTGTGTTTTCTGCCTCCAATCTTTACTCTCCATATGTTAGTCAGCTTTTTATCACTGTGACAAAATAGCTGAGATAAGCAATTTAAAAGGAAGAAAGATTTATTTTGGCTCAGGGACTCAGTCTATGGCCCCTTGGACCTACTTCTTTATCACCTGTGGCAAGGCACAGCATCATGATGAGGAGATGTGGCAGAGGAAACTGCTCACCTCATGGCAGCAAAGAAGCAAAAAGAGAAAGACGAAAAGTGCCTGGGCCTGAATATCTTCTTCATAGGCATGTCTCCAATGACCTTTTTCATTCAATTAGGCCCCACCTCCTAAAGCTTCAGCTATCTCTCAACAGCACCACCATCTGGGGACCAAGCCTTTAACACATGAGCCTGTGAGGAACAATCCCCATCCACACTGTAACACCCCCAAATCAAAGATTGTGACTTACTGGGGTGAGTCGCCTCCACTGAGAATCAAAGATCTGAGCGTTTTAATGTTCAGATGCATTGGAGCATAGAAATGATTGAGAAACTGATACACACAATTCTTCATTTTCATGTCGGAAAGGTTTTATTTGTTTATTTATTGGTGGCTGTGGGATTTCAACTCAGGGCTTCCTGCTTGCTGGGCAGATACTCTACCACTTGAATCACTCCACCAGCCCTGTAAGAATGAGATGCTTACTATGTGCCAAGCTTGTGTTACCAAATTCAATGACCTCCTCAGAGGCTCTTTCTTTTTTTTTTTTTTCTGGTAGTACTGGGATTTGAACTCACAGTTGCTAAGCAGGTGCTCTACCACTTGAGCCAGTGCCACCAGCCCAGCCTATTTCACTCTCATCATTTTCTAGATAGGGTCTTGTTTTTTGCCCAATTCAGCCTGGACTGCAAGCCTCCTATTTTAAGCTTCCTGCCATTATTGGGATGACAGGCATGAGCACTACCTCCAGCTTTTCTCCCCATTAGGATGGGGTCTCCTGAACATTTGCCTGGGCTGGCCTAGAACCTTGATTCTCCCAACCTCAGCCTTCTGCATAGACTGGGATGACAGTGGTGGGCACTGTACCCACCCATTGGTTGAGATGGGCTCTCATGAAATGTTTGCCAGGGCTGGCAAACAACAATCTTCCCATTCTCAGCCCCTCAAGTAGCTAGGACTGTGATTCACTGGCATCCGGCTAGGGAAGGTTTTGAGAATGTCAAATTAATAAAATGTATGTTTGTATTCAGTATTTAGGTTACAGCAGCTTAACATAGGGCTTTATGACTGATACAAAGGGCCAGAAGGATCCTTTAAATGTGTGAAATAGACCAAGTACAACAATAACAGAAGGAAGTACATTGAAACAAACTTGGCATACCTCTAGGTGTTGAAATAATTTTTAATGTTTGAACACTAAAATGAAACATATCTGTGGGCTTGCCTCAGACAGTAGGCTACCAATAATTGACCAAGGTTATAGAATGAAAGTTTTGGGGGCAAGAATATGAATACAACGGAAGTGCTCACTAAGCAATAATAATTGGAAAGAAGTCTAGAATGTCTGAGCTTTTTGTTTGTTTTGGTGGAAAACACAGGGACTCAGGGGATCTGCCTTTGCTAAGCAGGTACTCTGTTGCTTGAGCCATGTCTACTTGTTTTTGGGGTTCTTTTTTGTCCAGGCAGGCTGGGACCAAAGTCCTCCTATTAGCACTTTGGCCATCTCAGGAATAACAGGCATATGTCACCATGCCCAGCTTTTTTCCATAAAGATAGACTTTTTTGCCTGGGCTATCTTGAAACCACAATCCTCCCATCTCAGCCTCCCAATCTGGTTAAGAATGTCCAAATTTAAAATATTCCCAATTATATTAGAAAGAGCTTAGATTTGGAATTTTCTTATTATATATAAGAAACAACCTAGTTTCCTTCTGTAACTCTATTGTAATACACAGTTTAGTCTGAACTGATGCACACACACACACACACACACACACACCAACCCCCCCCCACCCCGATCATTCTACACAGAAATGTCTCTTCCTCTTTCAGTTTTTCATAAGTCACAAATTTGTATTGGGTACCTACTATGTACCCAAAACATTGTTCTGGAATCTAGTGAATGTCTTAATCCATTTTCTATTTTTATAACTGTGACCATAGACTGTAATTTATTTTTTAAAAATATAGGTTTATTTGGCTTACAGTTCTGAGGCTGGGAAGACTGGCGATATCTGGTCAGGGCCTCCTTTCTGGTGAGGACTCTGCAGAGTTCCTAGGCAGTACAAGATATCACGTGGGGAGACAGAACTTCCTAGCTCAGGTCTCTCTTCTTACAAAGCCAGGATCCCCACTGGATTTTGGACTCAACCTTGAGATCTTATTTATTGACCTTAACTACCTTCCAGAGGTCCCACCTCCAAACAGTGTGGGATTAAGTATTGACATTGTTAATATCTGACAGATGGAGTTAAATTTCAATGAGAGTTTTGGTGGAGGCATTCAAGCCACAGCAGATTAACATGATAATGTCTTTGCTGTCATAAAGTTTATACCCTGGTGATGGTTCCACAAATGATCCTGCCTTCTGACCATATGCCATGTTTTCATGAAGTTACTGATAAATGTGTTAGCCAGCTTTCTGTTAATGTAACAAATACTTGAGATGATCAACTTATAAAGAGAAAATGTTTACTTTGGCTCACAGTTTAGGAAGTTCCAGTCTGTGATTGGCCATGTTGCTTTTGGTCCGGTGACAATGCAGCACATTCTGATGGGGAGCCTGTGGTGGAGCAGTCTCCTCACCTCATGACCTTGAACAAGAGAGAGGAAGAGATAAGAGTTCCACATGTCCTCTGAGGGCAGTCTGCCACCCCCCACACTGACGAATACCGTTCCACTAGGCTCCACTTCTTAAAGGTTCCATAACCTTCCAATAGCACCATGGGGCTGAGGACCAGGCCATTAACACAGGGGCCTTTAGAGACAGTCCAGACCCAAACTACAACCAAGAGTTTATATTTTGATGAGAGACAAGTGGTTATTTGTGCTTCTGTGTTTTAAATAAAGTCATTAATTATTTTAAGTGTTAAAACAAGTGGGTTTTAGTACATTCATCAAGGTGTAAATCTATAACCAATTTCTAATTCTAGAATATTTCCACCACCCTAACAAGAAGCCCTTTTCTCATTAGTAGCTCCTCCCCACTCTCTCTTTCCCCCAGTCCTGACAGTCACTGACCCACTGTCTGTCTCTATGGATTTGCTCAGCCTGAACATTTCGTATGGAAGGAATCTCACATTACTGTCTGGGTTCTTAGCATGTTTTCAAGTTTCATCCATGTTGTAGCATTAAACAGTGTATCTTTTTTTTATTAGCAGATAATACTCAACTATACGGATGCACCACTGTTTTGTTTATTCATTAGTTTGTAAACATTTAGGTTATTTCCATTAGGTTATTTGGGCTACTGTGAGTAATGCTGCTATGAACATTTGTGCCCATGTTTCTGTGTAATTATGTGTGTTCAGTTATCATGGACACAAACCCAGGAGTGTATTTGATGGCTTATATAATTACTCTATTAAAAAAAAAAACCAAACATTTAAGAACCCTTTAGTGGCCACAGAAGGCATGTCCATGGATGCTTCTGCAGAATGTTAAGCATAGAATTACTATAGGACTCACCAATTCCACTCCTAGGAATAAAGTAGTGGTACCATTTTACACTCTCATCAGGAATTCATGAGGGCGTGACCTTGTCCACATCCTCACGAACACTTGCTATGATGTCTTATTGACTAGAACTATTGTAGTGTGTGAAGTTGTATCTCATTGTGGTTTTGATTTATATTTCCCTATTGATTAATGACATCTTGGACATCTTTTCATGTGCTTATTGATCATTTATATATCTCCTTTGGTGAAATATAATCCCAATAATTTGTCTACTTTTTAGTTGGGAGTAACATACATGTGAAACAAAATAAAAGTGTAATGTAATAAAGAATTAGGGGGCACTAATTTTAGAAAAGGTGGTGAGAACCAAATGAAGTGAAAAAAGAGTCAAAGATTTTAGAGAGGAGCATACAAGGCAAAAGTAACAGCAAAGACTACAAAGAAAAACATGGTAAAGGAATAAGGAATCCCGGAAGATAAAGCTACAGTAAAAAGAGTTACCTAGGAGACCTCCTTGAAGAGTGACATTTTAGAATTTTTTTGGTGGTACTGGCATTTGAATTCAGGGCCTTACACTTACTAGGTAGGTGCTTTATAGTGTGAGCCATATTCCAGCCCAATGAGTGGCATTTTAACAAAGACTGGCCAGTCATCATCAAGTCCTTCTTCACGTTCACTTGGGAAGTCCTGGTGATGTTCCACATCAACTGACCTTCCCAAGCATGATCTTATGGTTAGGATGAAAATGGAAGGCAGGCATGTTTTCCAAGTGGGAAAAGGAATGCAATTTTTTAGAAGTAGAAACCTATTGTAACTATCAAAATATATCTAATTGGCTAGGAAAAATGTAATTTTATTTGTCTGAGATAGTAAAAGCTATCACGTTGTTTGTAAAATGTTAAAAATTTTAAAAACTATACACCTTAGAAGAGGATTCTGGCTCTTTGGGTCATAAGGCAACCATTTGCAGACAGGTATTATTAGTTCAGGAACAAGGACAGCATCTCTGTTTTTTTTTTCTGCCCTGCCCCCTTCATTTTAATCATTTCACACCTGTAAAAATATCCATCTCTTTCTTTATAGTCCTACTACCACTGCTCCAATAATGGCAGAATCCTTCATTACTATAATGCTTTCCATTGTATTTTCATACCATGAATAACACCTTTAGTCATGTGTTTTCTTCCCTTTTGACACCTCCCTGCTTTTTTAAGGGTAGTAAAATACACATAACACAACATTTACCATTTAATCATTTTTGTGAGTATATTTCAGTGACATTAAGTATATCCACACTGTTTTGCAACCACTGCCATCATACATCTGCAGGACTTTTTCAACTTCACTAACTGAAATTCCAGTAAACAATAACTCCTCATCCACTCCTCCCCCAGCCTCTAGAAAACACTATTCTGTTTTCTCTTTTTCTTCCCCCTACTTTTTAATGTGCTGGTTGTTACAAGATGGTTCACTAGTAGCAGCAACATCATATCTAGGAAATTTGTACTTTGTTATAAATGCAAATTATTAGGTGCCATTCCAGACCTACTGAACTCTCCCAGAAATATGCATTTTAACAAGGCCTTCTGGAGAGTCTATTGACCACTAAGTCAATAGTTTTTAGCTTATTCATCAAATTGTAAAATTATCATCATTATCTAATTCCAGAGCATTTCATCACTACCCCTTTCTCACAAGTAATCAATCATTCCCATTTCTTCTTCTTCCAGTTCTTGGTAACTACTAATCCTACCATATTTTTAAATTAAAAACTGACAGTCCTCCTCTCCTATAAAATCTTTCCTAAGAATATCTCCAAAGAC
Source organism: Castor canadensis (assembly GCF_047511655.1). NCBI lineage: Eukaryota > Metazoa > Chordata > Mammalia > Rodentia > Castoridae > Castor > Castor canadensis. The sequence continues at coordinate 127,793,431 of NC_133393.1, read as the reverse complement.
CAGTCAAATGTCTTTAGTATATTTCACACTACAAAACTACAATAATCCAGGGGGCTGGTGGAGTGGCTCAGATGGTAAGAGTGCCTGCTTAGCAAGCATGAGGACCTGAGTTCAAACCCCAGGGCCACCATACCTGTAATCCTAGCTGCTCAGGAGGCAGAGATCAGGATGATTGTGGTTTGAAGCCAGCCTAAGCAAATAGTTCTGCGAGACCCTATCTTGAAAAATCCCTTCATGAAAAAGGGTTGGTGGAGTGGCTCAAAGTATAGGCCCTGAGTTCAAGCCCCAGTACCACGCACACACACACACATGCACAAAACTGCAATAATCCAGGTGTTCTGGGGGCACTAGTATAATTCCAGTACCAGGGAAGCTGTAGCAGGAGAGTCGAGAGCTTAAAGCCAGGGTAAGCAACAAAGTGAGTTCAAAGTCAGCCTGAGCTACATAGAGAGATCTTGTCTCAGATGGAAGGAAGGAAGGAAGGAAAAGGAAAAAGGATGGCTACTGTATAGATATTTGGATCATTCCTACAGTTACTATGTACTACTGCTTTACATAACTTCGTTTTTTTACAAAAACTTTTTTTGTGTTGTTTCACTAATTATCTCATAAAATTCGTCCTATCTCCCCAATTTGATTTTTTTAACTTTTTTTTTTTTTTTTTGCAGTACTGGTGTTTGAACTCAGGGCCTACACCTTGAGCCACCCCACCATCCTTTTTTTGTGATGGTTTTTTTTCAAGATAAGGTCTCGAGATCCTCCTGATCTCTGCCTCCTAAGTAGCTAGGATTCCAGGTGTAAGCCACTGGTGCCTGGCTTTGTTTTTAAACTATTTGAGGACAATGATCATGTTTTCTATTTCTTTTGTAGGTAGTTTTAGTGAATACAGAGCTAGCTAGTTACATTGTATATCATCAATAGATACAGAAAATATTAATTGTGCCTCTACTACTTGTCAGGGATTGTGGTGGCTGCAGAATCATACTAAAATGAATACAACACAGTTCTAACCTTTACTGACTTTTCACTACAATGAGGGTTGTTAGACACATAAAATATAGACATAATGGAGCAATATAAAATAGTGCTAAGTAGAACGCTAAATAGCATAATATGGGGACACAAAGGAAGAAATAATGTCATATTTTTGTAAGGGTGAATAGGTCCAGAGAAAGTAATTTCACATAAATATATCTTCCTGGGTCCTGAGATAGGTTTCTTTATGTGGAAGTTGTAGGACATTTGCAGTCACAGGGACAGTTCTAGAAAAGCCTCCAAAGGGTACATGTGCATAGTTGACTGCAAAAGCTTAAGTATTGTCCCAAGGAAGATGTGTGGCCAGATAGAAAATACAGCTTGGTTTGAGGCATTTTAAAGTTCACTTAAAGTGCGTTTTAAAGACCTGTGGCACAATATGCCCAGTGGTTCCCAAATATTGATACATCTTATAATCACCTAGAAATCTTGCATAAAAACAGATTTCCAGTATTCACACTAGGCTTTCTAAATCACAACTTGTGTTGGGGCCCAAGAATTTGTATTGTTATCAAGCTATCCTGGTGATACTTATGTATTTATCAATAGTAGGTAGCACGGACAGGCAGAGAGAAAGAGTCCTGAAGTCAGAAAACAAGTTAAAGTGTACTAAGATAGGAGACAGAGGAAGAGCCTGGCAAGTAGCAGGAGCCAGAAGAACAGAAAAATAGGAAGATAAAAAAATAACTGTAAGGACATAGATGATAGGATTTGGAGACTGGATGTTGATTGAAATAAATCAAGTCTTTAAGAAATGTTTATGCTTTAATAGTCCAAATCAATATTATATTTTCCCTCTCTATACTTTGGATAGATAGATAATTTCAAGAAGACAGGACCACTGCCTATAAACAAGCATCAAAGTATGTTTAATCCAAGTGCCATATATGATATGAACAGTAGGTGGCACATTTGTTCCTGAATTGAAGACCACTAACCAAGGAATGACCAGAGCTAAAACAATCCTTTAAATGGTTCAGATGGATAATTTCTGGATTGAGGGGGTCCTTGAAAAGAAGGGCTAACCAAAGATCAGATTACCCTACCTAGTACGCAGTCTCCAATTTTCAAATATGGGTCCTGCCTGTGGTTGCATCCATAATAATGACAAGTTTGCCATTTTGGAAAGTGGCAAATAATCACCATAGTGAGAAGAATTACACGAACTCAAGTAGGTTTGAGTTAGACAATACTTCTTCAACTTTGGCCAGATTTCTTTTCCTCTGAGCTTTTGCTATTTGCAAAAGTGAGGAAAGGCAGAAAAGGAGAAAATCAACATGGAAAAAAAACTATGGGAGGGCCAATTTGGAGTAATAAATGGGGACTGTGGAATGAAAAGAAAGGAGTTATTTTTATTTTTGTAAAACTTATTAAAACCTAGGATACAAAATTTTATACATTTACAATGTAATTATAATCATGAAGCCAGGCCTGGTGGCACACACCTATAACCCCAACACTCAGGAGGCTGAGCCAGTAGCATCCTGAGTTTGAGGTAAGCCTAGGCTACACAGCAATACTCTGTCTCAAAACCACCAAATTTTTTTTTAATTTATAAATTTTTATTAGGATATATTCATTATACAGGGAGAGATTCATAGTGACAATTCTGATTAGACTTATATTGTACATTATTTACATTGCCCCCATTGTCTCTCCTCCAAGCCCCCTCCTCACCCCACTTAAAGCAATTGCAAGAGGTTGCTTAGTTCTAAAATTTTTTTTAAATCACTGCAGTCATGCAAAAGGCATCATGACTTTAGTGCTTAAGAGAGGAGATCCTGGGGGCAAACTGCTGGGGTCTAATTTCAGCTCTACCAGTCCTTAGCTGTGTGTCTTGGGCAAGGAATTTAATGCTTCTACACTTTAATTTTCTTGTCTATAAAGTGGGAATGGTAATATTAGTACCTCTCTAATAAGATGATTTTGATGATCAAAGGCCCAAATGAGAAGAGTACCTAACTGTAACAAGCATATCATAAGATATGACAAACATTGTTTTGCTGCAATGCTGGAGATACGACAGGTTTCAAGGTCAACTTTAGGCAATAGGGCAGCAGATAATTTCCCGTCTGCTCAATTAATAACACACTTTGTTTACCAATAAATTAAACAACTGTTTATTTTTATGTCACTATCATCTTATGGTTGTTTGTTACACAGCATTATTGTGGCAATAGATAACTAGAACAAGAGGGACAAATAAGTAACAAGGAAAGATATTTTTTAGTAAGAATGCAGATATTCTTTCATAACCTGCTTTGCCTCTTGTCTTTCTGATTATCTTTAAATGTATTTTTGATAACTGAAAAGTTTTTTTAAACTTTTACTGAAACACTTAGAGAAATTTATACCTAAATTCTTTTTCTTTTGAGCTAATGTCTGTTTCCAACTTTTTCTCCCTTTTAATCTGCTGACCAGATATTAGACATACCATGACCATGAGAGTTCCTGAGGTTTGATTACTCCTCAGTTTCCACCATTATGAATTTTAGTTTTGTGAAACACACATGAAATAAAATTTACCATTTTAATCATTTCTAAGTGTACAATCCACATGCTTAAGCACATTTTCAGTGTTGTAAAAATTCACCACTATTTCCAAAAGTGCATTGTCTCAAAAAAAATTCCGCACCATTAAACAAAACTCCCATTCTCCCTTTCCCCTGGTAACTCTATTCTACTTTGTGTCTCTGTGAATCCACCTAACTTCATATAAATGTAATCATATAATATATATGTTTCTGGCTTATTCATTCAACGTATTTTCAAGGTCCAGCTATATGTTAATATTTATCAGAAATCCATTAACTTTTATGGCTGAATTCCTTTTTACATACAAGGTGATGGGACAATAGGTAATTTCTCATCTACTCAATATGTTTTGTTTACCAATAAATTAAAAATTAATTAATTTTTATGTCACTGATGTTTTATGGTTGGTTGTTAACACTTTGCATTATTATGGCAATAGATGACTGATACAAAAAAGGACTAATCCGTAAAATGTTACTTAAAAGTGTATATACATTTTGTTTACCTACACATCTGTTGGATACTTTGTTGTTTCTACCTTTTGACTATTGTAAATAATGCTGTAATGAACAGTGGTATACAAGTATCTGTTTGAGTCCTGCTTTCAAAGTGGAAAGTAAATGATGTTTACCTTTTTGATGAATTGCCAGACTGCTTTCCTCAACACCACACCATTTTACATTTCCCATCAGCATTCCAGCATTATTTTTAAGCATGCCAGTCCTTTTCTGGCTTTGGTAGTGCTGGGGACTGAACTCGGGAGCTCACCTTCCTAGGCTAGTGCTCTGTACTTGAGCCATGTCCCCAATTCATCAGTCTTTTCTGCAAATGCCAAACTTAAACTGGAAATAAACAGCAAAGCTTACAGTTTGCTGACAGGTTGCTGGTATCAATATTCTTTGTGTGTGTTGGGTTCAAACCCAGGGCTTTGTGCATGCTAAGCAAGTGTTCTACCACTGAGCTACAGCCCAGCCCTGGTATTGTTAGCAGAGGCAGCTAGATAGGCATGAACAGGAACATGGAATTCCCTGGGCTATGAGATTCCATTCTAAAACCCCAGATGGCCTACACTCTAGGCCAATGATTAAGATAATGGCCCTATATCCTTTTTAGGGAGTTCACGTCCCATATCAAGGTCAGGTGTGCCCTTGAGGGTATAATGATTGCTATATGACCTTCTAATAGCAGTACTACACCAGGGAAGGCAAAAGGAGAATCAAATGAGGAGGAAGAGGATCAAATGTGTAGGTGAATGCCTTCCCAACTCCTGGGCAGTTGCTGCAAGTTGTGAAGAATTTGGGAGTGACTACCAGGGTAGGGCCTCAGTTTCATGCTTTCTAATAACCTCACCCTATTGGATAGTAAAACCCCAAGCTCCAACAGATTCCTTGCAGTTGGTCCATATCCAATTGCCCGCCTATCCCCTTGATGTGTACTGTCCTGACTCATCCAACTGCTGCCTGGTGCCCAGAGGTATATTTTTGCTTTGCCGATAAATCACTCTTTACTATCTTCCTACTTTTCCTGGTTCTTTTGCCAAACCTAGGCAACATTCTAATCTTAGGCGTTGTACCCAAGAACCCTGGCCACATTGAAGCCCCAAAGATCAGTAAGAGTATCAGTACTCTAAACACATCATCTTCTATATTCGAGCAATGTTTCTTATCATACATAGCTGAGATTCCTATAGCAATAATCTGAGCTTGTTACATCAGTAGGGCCCTAGATTTCACCCCATATATATTGAATCAGCATCTCTAGGGATGGACCCACTAAGTCAGAATGACACATTAAAATGAGACTCATCAACCTAGATTCCTGGGTTCTTGAGGGCAGGGAAAACATTTCAGACATCTTTTTACCTCTCAGGTAACTTTTGCTACCTGGCAGAAACTATTCTGCCCTTACCTCTAATTTTATTGAAGAGAGAGTATAAGCAATAATAGGAAGGACCAAGGGTTTTTGCTAGTTGAGATAAGGATAGCTATACAGGGAATTGACTCGAATTGATTTCCTGTGCATGTGTGTTACCTTTTAAGTTAATTCTTCTCCAACTAATCTTTTCTCTAGCTCCTGGTTCCCTTCTCCTATTGGCCTCAGTTGCTTTAAAGTATCTGCTTTAGTTTCTCTGTGTTGAGGGCAACAAATGCTAGCTAATTTTTTAGGTGTCTTACCTATCTTCACCCCTCTTGTGTGCTCTCGCTTTATCATGTGATCAAAGTCCAATCCCCTTGTTGTGTTTGCCCTTGATCTAATGTCCGCATATGAGGGAACACATACGATTTTTGGTCTTTTGGGCCAGGCTAACCTCACTCAGAATGATGTTCTCCAATTCCATCCATTTACCAGCAAATAATAACATTTTGTTCTTCTTCGTGGCTGCATAACATTCCATTGTGTATAAATACATTTTCTTAATCCATTCATCAGTAGTGGGGCATCTTGGCTGTTTCCATAACTTGGCTATTGTGAGTAGTGCTGCAATAAACATGGGTGTGCAGGTGCCTCTGGAGTAACCTGTGTCACAGTCTTTTGGGTATATCCCCAAGAGTGGTATTGCTGGATCAAATGGTAGATCGATGTTTAGCTTTTTAAGTAGCCTCCAAATTTTTTTCCAGAGTGGTTGTACTAGTTTACATTCCCATCAACAGTGTAAGAGGGTTCCTTCCCCCGCCCGTGCATTCTGGCCAACACCTGTTGGTGGTGGTGTTGCTAATGATGGCTATTCTAACAGGGGTGAAGTGGAATCTTAGTGTGGTTTTAATTTGCATTTCCTTTATTGCTAGAGATGGTGAGCATTTTTTCATGATACAGCAGATATTTAATAAACATACTTGAATTCAAATAATACTGTATTGCAATCTAAAGTCATTTTCTACCTCTTTAATCGGCATGTATAATACTCATTAAAGCTAAACTTAGACATTTTACAGAGAACCTATAAATTAAAGTATGTAGTACACCTTTCATTTGCATAAAGCATGTATCTTAACCAGTTTTGGTGGTCTATCATGCCATTTTGTTGCTAGTTATCTTTATTCTATATATACTTTTCAGCTGTGTCATACATGCTTTGAGGCAGGGTTTTAAAGAAGGATAGGACTTGGGAGAGCTACCTCTGTGTGGCCTTTAGACCAAGGTAAGAATGAAGTTTATAATTTGCTAATGTTGGTAGTATTTTGTAACTTTACCACTACACCTTGTTGCTAAAGCACAAATAATACTATGTGTAAGAAAGCCTACTGTAGAAATGGTTGTAATTATTATGTGGTCTAGTAACTTAAAACAAAAACAGATGTTTCTAAGTCTTCTGGAAGACTATAAATTTGTGTGAATTTACCACTGTAAAGTATGAGCAGATGAAAATAGAAACATACAGCGAGCGTGGTGGGGGCACTTCTGCAATCCCAGCACTTGGGAAGCCTGAGGCAGGAGGACCAGCCTGGTCTACATAAGGAGATCCTGTCTCAAAAACCAAGAGTAAAATCATACAGGAGGTAAAAAAAAATTAAGTGAATGCAAACTTCAAAAAAAACGTTCATTCACTACCTGTAACCATCATTGTATCTATATCGCTCAGGGGACAGCAAATGAAAAACAGTGGTTAAGCAAATTCAAACCTCTTCATATCCTATTAAGGCTCCCTGTCCCGTCACCGCATGCTGTAGGGGACCAGGTTAAAAACCGTGGCGCCGTCTCTTTAACGCGCAATAGAACGCTGATTGTATCGATCCCAGCGTCCCTCCCATCGATCTCATTCTCCTTGTGGTTACGATTCCCTTCTGGACAGCAACCCCGGGGGGCGCGCGGGCGTTCGCCACCGTTGTCTTGGGTGTGAGAACACGCAGGACCCCGCAGCGCCCCGCCCGGGGTTCAGTAGGCTCCAGGTTGCGCGCGCGGGGAGTCTCGGGGTTCGTCTGGCCACGCCTGCCGCGCGCGCCTTGATTGGGCCGCCGTTGTTGTAGTGACCGGGAGGCGCCGCCGCTCCCGGCAGACAGTTCCGGGCGCCGCACGGTCCCCCTTCCTACCCTGTCCCCTTCCCTTCCCCGGTCCCCCCCGGCAGGAGCCCAGCACTGACCACTTCCCCTATGGCCTCCGCCCCGGTAAGGATGGGCTGACTATCCCTTCTCCGAGCCGTTCCCGCGGCTGCGGGGCCAGGAGGGGATCATGCCGGCATTTGGCGGGAGATGGAGGCAGGTGGGGCAGCCGGCTCCGGAGTATCCCGCCCCTCGTCCCCGTGCGCCCGCATTTCACTCTCTAGGTTTGGGCATCGGGGTCACCGAGTCTAGGCTCTCGGGGCTGCCGGGCCGTCCTGCTGGCATCCCGGAGCTCCGGACAGAGCCCGGACGACCCCATAGCCCCCAGAACTCACACAGCGTTTCTGTGGAGCGCCTGCGTCAGAATCACCTGGGAGGTTTAAAAGGATCCAAGCCCCGGCGCGCGCTGGCACCTGTGGACTCCGCACCTGGGGGGCGGGGCCGGGAGCGTGCCTGTCGGGGGGCCCACAGGTGGCCCCTCGAATGCTCCGGGCTTAGGAAGCCGGAATGGAGGCTTTTGCCGGCTGGCGAGGGACCGGGCCCGAGTCTCCATGGAGAGGTCTGGGCGCCCGGCCAGGGCTCCTATACCGCTCAGCCCACTGCGGCCGGACCCCGGGGAAGGACCTCGTGAACCCCTGGACTTGGAGGTCCTCACCTGCTTTCAAAGCTTGACCACTTTTCTTCCTAGGAGGACCCCGTTTTGGAGCGTTATTTTAAAGGCCACAAAGCTGCTATCACCTCGGTGGACTTTAGCCCCAACTCCAAACAACTTGGTAAGTTTTATTCATTCATTCTCAGTTCTCTCCCGTTTATGTTTTTCATTTTGTGACAAGACAAAAGCAGCTCATTTGGCCGTCATCCTTTGCTCCTGCCCTTGCTGGGCCCCCAAGAGAACCGCCTATATGGGGTGGGGTGCAACTGGGGACCACTCGGGTCCCCCCGGCTCTCGCCTGGCCCGGCAGGGCCGCCTGCCGGCAGGGCCCAACACACAACGTTCGCGAACTAACCGCCAGGAGGAGTGCGTGGGAAGGGGAGGGGTTTGTCTTCCGCCCGGGGAGGGTGTGGTGTTGGCTGCAGAGTTTGTGAAAAGTTCTGAGAGGAGCAGGAGGAAGTGTAGGGGCTGAGGAGTTGGGCTGAACCGGAGCCCAAGGACCGGGGGGTGGGGAGGCGTCTCAAGTGACCTCTGGGAGACCCCGGTGGCGGGAAAGGAGCCGATCGTCTGCATGAAAGAAGGGACCTGCTGGGAAGTTCACCCCTACCTGAGCCGGGAACTCAAGCCGTGGGCTCCGCTGCACTTCCCCTGCGTGGTGGCTCGGTGGCCGCGTCAACGCCCTGGCCATGAGGATCCGGATGGCCGTGAGGTGGACCTGGGCGGGCAAGAGCTGCCTGTTGCTGGCGCTTTTAACTGTGGCTTATATCGTAGTGGAATTCTCGGTCTCCACTTTCCATGCCTCCGCAGGAGCCGGCCATGCTAGAGAGCAGGGAGCAGGTCGACTCTCAACCTTTGAGGAGAGAGCAGAGGATTTGTCCCAACCTCTTTATGAGAAGCCCCCTGCGGATTCCCATGCCCTTGGGGAGTGGGGGAGAGCCAGCAAACTGCAGCTCAACGAGGGCGAACTGAAGCAACAAGAAGAGCTCATTGAGCGATATGCCATCAACATTTACCTCAGTGACAGGATCTCCCTGCACCGCCACATAGAGGATAAAAGAATGTACGAGTGTAAATCCAAGAAGTTCGACTACAGGAGACTTCCCACCACCTCTGTCATCATCGCTTTCTACAACGAAGCTTGGTCGACTTTGCTCCGCACCATTCACAGTGTTTTAGAAACTTCCCCTGCTGTGCTTTTGAAGGAGATCATCTTGGTTGATGACTTGAGTGACAGAATTTATTTGAAGGCACAACTTGAAACTTACATCAGCAATCTCGATAGAGTCCGTTTGATTAGAACCAATAAACGGGAGGGGCTGGTTAGAGCCCGCCTCATTGGGGCCACTTTTGCCACTGGTGATGTCCTCACTTTCCTGGATTGTCACTGCGAGTGTAATTCTGGTTGGCTGGAACCACTTTTGGAAAGGATTGGTAGAGATGAAACAGCAGTTGTTTGTCCTGTTATAGATACTATTGATTGGAACACTTTTGAGTTCTATATGCAGACGGGGGAGCCCATGATTGGTGGGTTTGACTGGCGCTTAACATTCCAGTGGCATTCTGTCCCCAAACACGAAAGGGACAGACGGACATCAAGAATTGACCCCATCAGATCACCCACCATGGCTGGAGGGCTGTTTGCTGTTAGTAAGAAATATTTTGAGTACCTGGGAACATATGACACTGGAATGGAAGTATGGGGAGGTGAAAACCTTGAGCTGTCTTTTAGGGTATGGCAGTGTGGTGGCAAATTGGAGATCCACCCATGTTCTCACGTGGGCCATGTGTTCCCCAAGCGGGCACCATATGCTCGTCCCAATTTCCTACAGAATACTGCTCGGGCAGCAGAAGTATGGATGGATGAATACAAAGAGCATTTCTACAATCGAAACCCTCCAGCTCGGAAAGAAGCTTATGGAGATATTTCTGAAAGAAAATTACTACGAGAACGGCTGAGATGCAAGAGCTTTGACTGGTATTTGAAAAATGTGTTTTCTAACTTACATGTACCAGAGGATAGGCCAGGTTGGCACGGGGCTATTCACAGTATGGGAATCTCTTCTGAATGTTTAGATTACAATTCTCCTGAGAACAACCCTACAGGTGCACACCTTTCATTGTTTGGATGTCATGGTCAAGGAGGCAATCAATTCTTTGAATATACTTCAAACAAAGAAATAAGGTTTAATTCTGTGACTGAGTTATGTGCGGAGGTTCCTGAGCAAAAAAATCATGTAGGAATGCAAAACTGTCCTAAAGATGGGTCCCCTGTCCCTGTAAACATTATTTGGCATTTTAAAGAAGATGGAACCATTTTTCATCCCCACTCAGGAATGTGTCTTAGTGCTTATCGGACACCTGAGGGTCGACCTAGTGTACAGATGAGAACTTGTGATGCCCTGGATAAAAATCAAATCTGGAGTTTTGAGAAATAGAAAAACACAACAGCACTTTTGTCATGAGCTGACAATAGCTTCCAGAAAGGCAAAGAACCTCAGTGGAGATTGTGTTTTTACCAGAAGTCACCCAACAGCAATCTATGAGAGGACTAGAAAGCTGTGTTTCATTTGGTGATATTACACTGAAACTGGGTGCACAGAGTGCTGCTGTTTAATATTTCAAAGTGCCTTACCGATGTGTTATTTTATGTAACAGTTTTGTCGATAATGGTCTCTTACTTCTCTTTAAAGAAGCTGACTGTGAATTGAGATGCACAAAACACTTAAGTGCCAGATGTAATATTAAAGAATATAGAAGTCCAAGTGAAATGAGGTATGATTTATGCTGATGGGTAAGTTCACTGCACGTGCCATTTTTTAAATCAAAACTCAGAAATGTGCAGTTTGAGCTATTGCTATTTTGATTATTTAGAATGTGATTTTTTTGAATTTTCCTTTAATCAAATAAAAATCAAAGAAAGTTGATCTTAAGGAGAAAAAGGGCTTATTTAGATATGTGTGTCATTGGAAGCTGGCATTGGTATGGATGTGAGTTTCTGAAGGTCTTTTTAACATACAGGCATCTCAGAAAACTATGGCCAGGTCTGAATAAAATAGGGAGATACATAATATTCCATACTTTGTCAACTGAGCTATTGGACTTAACTGATCTATATATCAATACCTCAAATCCCTCTGATTTTGTAAGCTGTCCTTTTTGTGGGCATTTTCTGATTGCACTTCCTTAAGTTATGAATGTACCAGAAAGGGACTCATTCAGAACACCGTGCCTCCCTTTGTTAGTGCTTAAATCATTTAAAGTAAACACAATTGAGGCCTCTCTGAAGTTAAACCCAACTGTGTTTACTGAAAGGTGTGAAACTGAAAGCGGGCCCAGTTCTACAGAAGCTGTGGAAATCTTCTACAAGTTCTTACCAATCTGGAAATTTAAGGATTTATCTTAAGATTGTTAGGAAAAGAGACTGCCTTGGCAGTTGTGACTGCTGCCTACTAGATTGTCAGCACGTAGCAGCCTGGCTTTGTGGAAGCTTTCAGTGAGTGTGTGGATGGATGGATGGATGGATGGATGGATGGATGGCTTAGCTGAGTATTGTGAACTTTGGTCTGGTCATTTTATTGTGTGTGGACCTTAGTTTTCTCTTCTGGTGGTATTCCAGTTCTGAAATGTTGATTACACATTCTCCTCACACTCAGTCACTATGCAGTTTCTATAACACTTCATCTCTTCATTTTTGACATAGACAATGCTGAGCAATTGAGCGATGTTCTTTCCAGTTGTGAAGCTGGTAAAGAGAAGTAGTTTTATAGATGAAGTGAGCAGGGCTCACCTATCTCTGTGGGCAGGAAGTTGTAGTCAGTGTTTGTAGTCACTTCAGTTTTGGCAGTTGTTGAACCAGTTTTGTTTTTAAAACTTTTAAACTCTAAAAGTAACCTTTGGAATAAGAACATAAACATTCCCAAACTAAAGTATTTGAGAAGTAAAAATATTTTTTAAGTGTCTTTACTGGTTTCATACCAGTGTTATGTCCAGAAATCACAGGCTGAATTGAGAATTAAATCTCAATTTCTTCACCTTGGTTTGGATTTATAGAAAAATGTATGCTCCAAAAAGAATTGGCTCACAGGTTTTCATAAGAAGTTTTCGGTGGGGAGTAGGAACTTCACGAAATCTGAATTTAAGAAAATTGTTTAGGATGACCATTTCAAAAATTAAAATTGCTATGTAATTGTGACTAATTTGCTTCTTTTTTTCTTTTTTGCCTCTTAAAGTGAAAATATTCTGTGTGCAATGTGCTTGGCCCTGGGTTTAAGGAGGATTTATAATAATACTCTGAATTTTTCAAGTGATATTTTCCTAAACATATCTTCTCCTCTTGCCTAGTCTCCTTTAAAAAATGAATTTCTATTTTTAACCTGTAAAATTTTCTCCCTCCTCCCCTTTTTTTTTTGGTGTTCTTTTTAGCTTCCTTGTTATGTGGGAGAACCAAAAGGAATGCGTTCTTAAAGTACCTGTTGGAATCATTTTTATTGTTAGCATCTTGATACTTCTATTAAAAGCAAAAAAAAGGATTTCAAAACTAAAGTATTTAATTATTTATTTAAATGGGAGGTATGATCCAGAGATCTTTTGGGGAGAAATTTTAGGATGGTGTTTTATAAATGCCAGTAATTCAGAATAATTGGGCTGATCGTTCCTCGCAATAGTACATGTAACAGAGGAAAAAGGCTTTCGTGTTTTTATGCATAGGCATATTTCAATTGGATTCCAAAAATACATTGTAATAACACATATGAAATATATTTTGATTCTCTAATTCTAACTTACCAATACCAAAGTTCTCTTTTGCTATAGACAATTAAGAGTTGATCTTTTAAGCTAATTTACATGCTTAATAATAATTTTATGAAAATATTTGAAGGGCAAGAAGTTTCCACTTTAAATATTCATTGTGTCAACTAGTGACCAATGACTAGATTGACTATCTACTTAAGCATTTTTAGCAGTAATTTTTTTTTAGAAAAAAACGTATCATCAGAAGGGTCTTTACAACTCAAAATAACTTGCTTGTAAAAGAAAATTTGTTTACTCACTCAGTGGTAGGCTTTTGCATATGCATTCATGTTAGCAAATCAAAATTTTCTAGGTTGAAGAGATTATTTTTAAGTTGTATACTATTGTTATTTTAGGGTCTCAATAAAATGCTTTTGATGTGTTTGTCTTTTTGAATTTTCTTAAATAATATCTTTGATTACAAAGAATATTGTTCAGATTACTGTCTATTGAACAATGAATATTTTTGTGTGTTAGGAACAATTTCATCCTTCTTTCTTTTTGTTAATGATGTTTGTAATGTTGAGTAAAGTATATAAAATAAAACATGTGCCTAATTATTTTTGCAAACGAATTCCAGTGATTTTAGTCTATGGAATTACTGCTCTTGTACACATTTATGATGGCAACACAGGTAAGTTAAGCTTTTAATTCTTTTACTTACTTGAAAATGCCAATAGAATACTTAAAAAGGGAAGGTTCCTACAAGTTGTCATTAATCAGAAAGTGGTATTAGCACTATTACTGCATTAACTATTTAGGAACAACTGGAAATGATCGAGAATATCTGGGACTCATTGGGGCCATTATAAAAGGAAGTAACTGGGTACCCAGTCACCTGAGCACTAACTTCAGAATCCTGGGTTGGAAAGAAAACTGTACCATAAACCACATAACCTCATTCTTTGCCTGTACATGAGTGCAGTTCCCCTCCACCAATATCACCTTTCATTTTAGTGATTCTTGGCCAACACCCTGCACCACTGCAGCTCCCTGGTGAGATGCTGCCTGAGAATGGCTATCTAAGGACTCTGCTTTTACCTGAGGTCTTTATTAGGGCTGGCAGAGTGGCTCAAGTGGTAGAGCGCCTGCCTAGCAAGTGTGAGACCCTGTATTCAAATGCCAGTACCACAAAAAAGAAAAAAAAGGTTGTTAGTGTATATTAACTGAAAAAATAGTGGGTTTCATTATAGCATTTTTCATATAAGTATATAATGTACTTTGAGCATCTCAGATGTCTTATAGGCACATTTGGAACATGTATAGGTAATACTAAACATCTTTTCACTTTTCTGTGTTTTTATATACTTGGACAATTCTGTAAATATGTATTCTTTAACTCTGCTGTCTTACTAAGTGACTTTTATAACTGCAAATTACTTTATCTCTGTTTCAGGTTCATGAATTTTTTTTTTTAAAGATGGGAAAATCCATAGAGATGGTATATTCCTGGTTACCAGGAGTTGAGGGAGGGAGGAATAGAAAATGGTTGCTAATGAGAACTTTTGGGGGGAATGGGAGGTTGTGATGAGAATGTCTTAGAATTAGTGACAGCGGTTTCACAACTTGGGGCAAAACCCTGAATTGTGTACTAAAGGGTAAATTTTATGGTGTGTAAATTGTATCCAAATTAGATTGAAAAATTTTAGTGTCCCAGAGAAGATATTTTTCTCTGTGACTCTGTGATGGTAAACTTTAGAACAGCCAACAGAATAGATTACTAATAATAGTTAAGTCACTTTGTAATTTGCAGAATTAAAAAAATTATATATTTATGTGAATCCTCTAGCTTTGTAGTAAGTAGAACATAGAAATCAGTTTGTATTGGGATTTTTCTTAAAAATTCTGAGAAACCTCAATCAGTCTTTTTGGATAAAAGGGAGAGATTATTGTAAAAAGTGAAATGAATTCCTGAGTTGTATAGTTGTCCATGGCAGAATGGAAGACCAGAGAAGTCCTTCAAATTTGGTAATCATCATCATCAGTACTATTGTTTCTTTTGCAGGCAGCTCTGCTGTTTGGTCACCATTTTAACCCATTTATTTGCATTTTTCTAATCTTGTTCAAAAGAGAAAGGGGAAGTTCTCTATTTATTCAGTACTCTTTTGTTTAGTTAATGCTACTGTATGCCACATGCTGTCCAATGCTCTGAGTATACATACAGAGGTGAATAAAACAGATGTTGTTTCCCAAGATGGTATGAAGAGTTCATGGTCCAGTGGAGACAAATATTAGCAAGTAAATTCACAAATCCACATGTAAGTGCACCTTGATGGAACAAAGGAAAACAGTGTTGTGAAGAAAAGGAACAGGGGTGTTTTGAGGGATGATAACAGTGGAGATAATAATTAAATGTTTGGGGTCAAGGAGTAATTCTACACAGAAGCTATATTTAACTGAAGACCTAAAGAAGGAGTTAGCTAAGTAAAGACTAGAGAGAGAGAGAGAGTAGCATAGGCAAAGACCAAGTGTAGGAAAGAACTTGTCCTAGATCAAGGATGTAAAAGAACCACAGACAAGTTAGAATCTGGTAGAATTCTACCTGGTTGGAAGAGTGAAATGAAGGTATAGGAGAAGGCAGAGGATGCTTTGGCAAGGCTTCAGAGGCTATAGTGTAGGCATTAGGTGACCCACCCAAAGATATGTCTAGATCCTAATCCCTGGAACCTGTGATGTGACTTTATTTGGAAAAAAAGGTATTAGTAGCCATAATTAAAGACCTTGAGATGAGATAATTGTGAAATAGCCAATGACAAGTGTTTAAAAAAGATACTCAGAGGCTGGGTGCCTGTGGCTCGCTCCTGTAATCCTAGCTACTTGGGAGGCTGAGACCAGAAAAATGGTGGTTTGAGGCCAGTCCAGACAAATAGTTCCTGAGACTCTATCTCCAAAATAACCAGAGCAAAGTGGATTGGAGGTGTGGCTCAAGTGGTAGAGCACCTGCTTTGCAAGTTCAAATCCCAGTCACCAAAAAAGAAGGGAGAGAAATACTCAGAGACATAAAGGGAAGCCATATGAATTCAGAGGCAGAGATGCAGTGATGCAGCACAAGCCATGGAGCACCAGAAGCTGGAAGAGAAAAAGAACGTGATGTCCCCTAGGCCCTTTGTGGAAGGAATGTGTCTCTGCTGACACTTTATTTCTGTCTTCCAGAAATCTATGAGAGAATAAATTTCTACTGCTCTACCTCTAAGTTTGTTGTAATTTGTTATGGTAGCCATAAGAAACTAAGACATGTTTTTGGATTTTGTTCTCTCAGTTATGAAAATTGCTTTAAGTAAAGGAGTGATGTTCTGACTTACACCTCAAAAAGATCACAGTGGTACTGTATGGAGATGGAACTATAAGTAGAAAGATTTAGCAGCCATTATAAAAGTATCATCAGGAGATGATTGTGGTTCATACTAAGATGGAGGCCTTCAAACTAGAGTGGTAGCCTGGAGCAAGAAAGAGATTTGGAGTTACAAGCATATAGGTGAGATTTAAAGTCTGGAAGGCATGAGATCACTTGGGAAGAAGCAGAAGAATGAGAGAAAATGGCCTGAGTCCTGAATAGCTCCAACCTTTAGAATGAAAGAGGAAATATCAGAATAACCTAGGAAGGAGTAGTCAGAAAGATAGGGAATGCCATTGCATAGGGTATCATGAAAGCTGAAGTCTAGAGTAGGGTACAAATGTTGAAGAGAGAGAAGTTAGACAATGTGGGAGGGAACTAATAGAGAATTGCACACTATTTGCAGTGCAAAGGAAGACCTGTGTGAAATTACTGATCATGAATTTAGTTTACAATCTGTCAGTGGAGGAAGAGGTGTCCAGCAATTCTCACTGGCACAAATGTAGTCCGAGAAAATGCAAAATGATTTGGATTTTGGCAGAACTTGAAGAGAAAAGGGAGAAAGTCAAGGGGTTGAGTGTGTGTGAGAGATGGGATACAAATTACATTGGGAAATGAAGTTGGTGAGAAGGGAACCTCAATGAAGAACACTGACTCAATGACAAGTGAATACTGAGCTCTGGGATTAAAGTTTTAGATAAAGTAGAAACTACTGAGGAAGCCATGGTGGGTTTCAAGTAGTTATTGGGGAAGTAGGGGTTCCTCGAGTCCGCTGGTGACAAAGTCCAGGATATGACCATAGAATTGCTCATAGATTGCTGAGGAGGAAGAAAAGGTCTTTGGAAAGACCTTGTTTTTCTCTCATTGTAGAATGTTCCCTGCCTCATTCTCCACTTGACTGACTCCTTGTCCTTCAACTCCCCTTAAAATACCACTGATTGCTGTTTCTAAACTAATTATTCCACCCACAAACAAAATTCTCATTATGACTTCCTATTTTATCTTTCATGTCTCAGTACAATTTAAAATTATAAATTGAATATTTCAGGGGGAAAGGGAGGGGGCAGGGGAAGGGGGGAGAAATGACCCAAACATTGTATCCATGTATGA
Organism: Castor canadensis; assembly: GCF_047511655.1. Taxonomy (NCBI): domain Eukaryota; kingdom Metazoa; phylum Chordata; class Mammalia; order Rodentia; family Castoridae; genus Castor; species Castor canadensis. The sequence continues at coordinate 127,775,937 of NC_133393.1, read as the reverse complement.
ATAAAATAAAAATTTTTAAAAAATAAAAAATAAATTGAATATTTCAAAAGAGTTAATAAAGAGGAATTTGAATGTTTATAACACAAAAAAATGATGTGAGGTAACAGATTTGATAGTCATTTTGATTTGATCAGAACACATTGAATACATATATTGAAATTTCCATAAATATTTACAGTGACTAGGTGTCAACATAAAAATATATTTAAAAAGTGAAATTATTGGGCTGGTGGTGTGGCTCAAATGGTAGAATGCTGGCCTAAGCAAGTACAAGGCCCTGAGTTCAAACCCCAGTACAAAAAAACAAAGTTATATATTCACCTATGTATATATAGTTCTTTGCTTCTCCACTTGAATTATTTAGAGATTTTGCCTGTTTTGATACTGAGTACAACCTCTTCCCCCACAATGCCACATGTTGTAGAGGTCAGATATCTGTTGAAGAATGAAGTAATGGTGCTGTTAAATTAGAACAGAGAGGAAGAGAGTTCTACCTGAAGTAGGTGAAGCGTAGAAGAGAAATCATCACTGCTTGAGAGGGTTTCAGGAAACATGGTGTCCCCAAGCAGTTAGGTCAGGGTTGAAGTAGTTGGGCAGGAGGAGGAACTTTCAGAGAGGTGGATGTTGGCTGGGAGGGAGGTCATGCAGTGGGGGTTCCTCTGACCCAGTGGTAGCTTTTGCGAAGGAGACAAGGACAGTGTTAGCTGAGGGGATATTCAGAGCACTATGGGGGAGCTAGTTTACACAGTGATTAATGGCCACAGATACTTAAGGCTTAAACTTCTGGAGAAAACAATGTGAAGCATGGTGGATCATACACACACATACACTATTAGCCTCTTGGAAAGTATGGGCTCTTGGGTTTCACAGACTGGGTTGGGAAATGATGAAAGAGGAAGGAATTGGGTGGGGGGAAATGACCTGTGATGTTGTTAACCTTTTTTATGGGTGCAGAAATTGAAAATTCAGTAATTTATCTAAAAGTATATAGCTGGTAAGCAACAGAGCCTGGATGAGCCTGATTTGGAGTCTTGATTCTGGAGCTATACTCTTTTCTGTTAGGTCAATTTCTGTCTCCCAGAGAGTCACATTCAAGATAGACATTAAAAGAGTTTAAAAGTATTTTCACATGACTCGCAGAATCTGAGCTATCCTTCAGCAATTTGGGTTTAAAAGTTCAAAATTTTAATACTGAATTTGTCACTCCCCCCCCTTTTTTTTCCCCTTCAAGGTTACCCCATCTTTAACTCAATCCCTACTTAACATATGGGATATTGGTAGAATAAATGATGGTAAAGAACAGTCAATTTCTTCTTTCTTTCTTTTCTTGAAGCAGAATGCAATTTGGAATTTTTTAAATTTCCCTTCATTGAAATCCTAATAAAAATTTGCCAAAAATTCTTGAAGCTTATTTTTATTACCATATCTTAATTCTACAAAGTAAGGACTTTCATGACATTTACATACATACATATAATGTGCTTTGATCATATTCACTGCTTCTATTACCCTTTCTTATCTCTACCTCTGCCTCATACCACATCCTTAATAGCCCCCCTTGTACTTTCATATCCTTTCCCCTTCCATCTAGAGTCCACGTACAAAAAGAAACATCATTTCACTTAAAATGATGTTTTGCAGATCCATCCATTTTTTCTGCAGACAACATAATTTCATTCTTCTTCATGACTGAACAAAACCCCATTGTGTATATATGCCACCTTCATTCATTCATTCATTAATGGGTCCGTAGGCTGACTCCATAACTTGGCTATAATGAATAGTGCAATGATGGGATGGAGATATCTCTGTGGAAAGCTGACTTTGATTCTTCTGGATATATACCAACAAGTGGTATAGCTGAATCATATGGAAGTTTTATTTTGAATTTTTTGAGGAACTTCCATACTAATTTCTATAGTGGACTCATTCTTAGCCAACATTTGTTGATTTTTATTTTGTTCATAGCTATTTTTAGTAGGTGGAATATCAGTATAGTTTTGATTTTCATTTCCTTGATAGTTAAAGATGTTGAATACTTTTTCATTTATTTATTGGTTATTTGTATTTTCAAAAGTATTTCCAGTTCATTGGTTATTTATTGAATTATTCTTTGGTGTTTAATGTTTTGAATTTTTAATTCAAAGTTAGGTTTCTAACTTCATCGCAAATAGTAGAGAAAAATAAACATATATAAATATTTTGTAGAGAGAAAATGATAAGGACAAAATGTAAACAGTGGCAAAATGTAGGGTAGGGAATGTATAAGAATTTCTTGTACTACCTTATAATTTTTCCATAAGCTTAAAATTGTCAAAATAAAAATCCACCAAAAATAGGGGAAAAGAATAAGGAAACTCTGCATAGTAACAAAACATGACCTTCAACATATATTATACTAAGTGCACTGAGGGAGAGAGAGTGAAGAAGCAAAATGCAGAAGAGCAAATATACCATTGTATACAAAATACATGAGAATGGACACAACAACATAGGAGAATTCCCAAGAGCGTAATAATGCAGGTTCCCTGTAGGAAAGGGAACCAGGTGGCCAAGGAATGGAAGGAGGTTTTGTTAAATACCCTTTTGTAATATTGGCGTTATATATCAGGTGTCTGTTTTATAATTGAAGAGATACCTGAGATCATTCTTTAAAAAAAAAAAAAACTAGCCATTTGTTTTTAGAAAATAGAGATTTAGAGAAAACCTCTAAATAACTACAGTTGATCTTTGGTTTTTAAATCAGTGAGTGAGAGAAAGTTACTGCTACTTGACACAAAAACTGCCAGCCTTTGAGACAGTATGGAAATAGGCTTCTTATTAGAATGTTCTGTGTTGTCACCTCCAGAGACAAAGCAATAGCCTAGGAGAGCATGGGCTTTGTTTTCTCTTATGTCTTAACAAGTATTTCTTCAGACAGTGGCTTGTCATTTCAAGAATGTGTCAATATAGATAAATAAATGTATCAATGTAGATAAAGAAAATATAAATAGGTTTTTTTCAAATTGATAGATTTATTAGCTAACCTTTTTCTTAGCTTCCTCCTTTTAACACTGTATCTCAAAGTAGACCAGTTGGATGATGAATGCTACAAGTTTTGACATTTTAAGTTACATGGTAATGTTTGGATAGGGTGTTGTCCTGTGGAAACAGGAAAGCAATTTCAAGTTGACACAGTACAACATTGATATTGACAATCTAATACCTTGTATAATAATGACATTGTAGTTTGTTGGAACAGTTCTTCGTTGGTTTTCATACTTTTTAGTGTGTGTGCCTTCATGGAGTGTTTACACTTAGGTGGATTTTTTTTTCATTTCCTGAAATTCAGAAGAAAATATAAAGCACACTGTTGTAATTGAGACATCTCTGCTTCAGGTATCTCATAATTGGTAGACCTCTGAAATGTCACCTCACCTAAATCTAAATCTGCTGCTGCTTCTTTTAGCCACGACTCTGGATGGTCAAAAACTCTCTGGGCTCCAGGCAGGAGAGATATCCATCTCTCCACCTGATGTTTCTACTTGTGTGTCCACTTGGCATGTCAAACTTACTAGGTCTGAAAATGAACTATTCATTTCCACCCCATCCTGCCTCACTTCAAACCTCTTCCAGCTTTTCCCATCTCATTAAATGACATTAAGGGTTGCCTAGATGCCTGGTCCAAAAGCCTGTCTCTTTTTTTGCTCCTTTTCTTTTTTTCTGTCCCTTACATCTCATGAACAAGTTTCATAGGCTTTTTGTTTATTTACAGCATATCTTAATTTTGACTACTTCTTCAATTTTCATAGCCTCAAACTTATTACAGACCATCACCTTCTCCTGGTTTCATTATTGTAATACCTCTGAATTGATTTTCTTCTTCAGTTCTGTTTCCTGTTCCCTGTTTATTTTACACACAATAGTTGGAGTGGTAGATTTGGGGGTTTTCTAAATATTGAAGAATAGATACAAACAAAAAATTTGCACAAATCATAATTTACAACTTGATATATTTTCACAATATGACATACCTATATAACCAACACCCAGAGCGAGAAACATTACCAGTACTATCCTGTATTAGTTAGCTTTGCATTAATATGTCAAAATACCTGAGATAAACAACTTTTAGGGAAGAAAGATTTTATTTGACTCATGGTTTCAAAGATTTGAGTGCATTGGTGGTTGGCTTTGTCAGTTTGGGGCCTGTGGGCAAGGCAGTCTACATGGTGGAAGCCCATGGTGGAAGAAGTTGCTTACCTCATGGTGGTTGGGAAGCAAAAAAAGAGATAGAAAGGGCTTGGTGTCCCAATATCCCTTTCAAGGTCATTCCCCTGTGACTAGGCCCTACCTCTTAAAGGTTCCAGCCTTTCTCAAAAGTACTGCAGGCTGGAGAATAAGCCTTAATACATTGGCCTTTGAGCGATATCTGTACCATGCTAGAAGTCCCTTCTAGCCACTATCCTATCTCTTTGTCATCCAAATGATCTCTACATTGATTTCTGACTAGTTAGTTTTGCTTCTTCTTAAACATCATACAAATAAAACCTAATTTTATAGAAAATGTACAGCGTGACTGTATCCATTTTACTTGGTGGATCATTGGGTTTCTCGTTTTTCTCTATTTTGAATACTACTGCCCCAGACATGATATATGCCTTTTTCTAAACATACATAATTTCTGTTGGGTATAGATCTTAGAGTGTAACTGTTGAAGCAGATGATGTGTATATTCAGTTTCAATAAATATTTCAAAACAAATTTCCAGAGTGATTAAACCACCAACATTATATAAGAGTTCTAGTCAGTCCACATCCACATCAAGATTTGTTATTACTGATCTTTTTCATTGTGACCGTTTTGATGATGGTTTAGTGATACCTCGATGTGATGTTAGTATGTGTTTTCCTAGTGACTAACAGAATTGAGCACCTTTTTGTATGTTTGTTTGGGCATTTGGATGTCCTCTTGTATAAAGTACCTCCTTAAGCCCTTTGTCTATTGTCATGTGCCTTCTTTTCTTATTGATTTGTAGAATATTTTATAGATTCTAAGAACACTTTGTTATGTTTGACATATAAATTGTAAATGTCTTCTTCCACACTCTAGCTTGCTTTTTCACTTGGTTAATGGTGACTTTCAATGAACAATTTAAAAAATTTTTCTAGTATAGTACAAATTATCATTTTTTCCCTTTAGTAATTTAGTAATTTTCATGTCCTGTTTAAACAATCTTTGCCTACCCCAAGGTAGATATTCTGTGTTCTGTTCTCAAAGTTTGTTGTTCTCACATTTTGGTCTATAATTGATATAAAATTAATTTTGTATATAATATGAAATATATGTATATAAGTATTTTATGAAATCCAGTTGACCCAATACAATTTTATAATTTTTATTTTTGAGTTAGCATACAATAATAATATGAGGGGATTTCACTCATAATGATATTATGATAATATGATAATATGATAATTCCATACATGGGTACAGTCTACTTTAAACAAGTTTCCCCTCCTATTCCCATTCCCCCTTTAGTGCTCTGCTATTTTCAAACAGTGTCTGATGGATTTCACTGTGCTGTCTTTATTCAGATATACACATTTATATGTAGAATATATCAGTCTTGATCCTCTACACCCCTAAGTAATCCTTTCCTTTCTCTCTCCCTCCCCCTCCCCACCGAGTCCCCTCAAACAGTCCCTCTCTTCCATTCATGTCCCAGCATTATTCTTTCATTATCATTTTAGATCTAGGTTCCACAAATAAGCAAGATCATGCTATATTTGGTCTTTTGAGCTTGGCTTATCTCCCTCAGCATGGTATCTCAAGTTTCATCCATTTTCCTGAAAAGGACATAATTTCATTTTTCTTTATAGCTGAGTAATTTTCCATGGTATGTGTTAGCTTGGCAGCATTGAATGGAATTGCAATAAACATGGGTATGCAAGTATATTTTTTGTATATTGATTTATAGTCCCTCAGATACATGCTCGAGTGGAATGATGAAGTCATAAGATTAGTCTATTTTTAGTCTTTTGAGGAACCTCCAGACTGATTTCCATAGTAGTTGCACTTGGTTACATTCCCATCAACAGTGTATAGGGGTTGATTTTTCCCCACATCCTCACCAGCATTTGTTGTTGCTTGTTTTCTTGATAATTGCCAGTCTGACTGGGGTGAGATGGAATCGCAGTGTAGTTTTTTTTTTTTTATTAGCATGTTATAGTTCTACAGGGGGATACATTGTGACATTTACATATGTTATTACAATTACAAAGTGTTCCCTCATGAGCCTCTGGATTTCATTGGTATTTGTTGTAATATCCACTTTTTCATCTCTAATTTTATTAATTTGGGTCTTTTCCCTCCTCCTCTTAGTCAGAGTGGCTAAAGATTTGTTAATCTTATTTAGTCTCAATTTAATTAATGTCTGCCCTAATCTTATTTGTCTGCTTATTTGGGTTTGGCTTTTTCTTGATTTTCTATGAGCTTGAGGTGATTATTAGGCTACTTAAGATCTCTGGTGGGTCTTTTTTCTCTTTTTTTAAATTTTATTTTTGAATTTGCACATATTAATAATACAAGGGGATTTAATTGTATTAATTCCATACATGAGTACAGTGTACTTTGAACAAATTTATCCCCTTCATTATATTTTCATTTCTTCTTCTGCCCTCTTTTTTCAAAACGTGTTTTGTGGGTTTCATTATGCTGTCTTCATGTTTTGATCCTCTTCACCCCCAAGTATCCTTTCCCTTTCCTCTGATACTCCCCTATTGTTTGTTGTGATGCTAATATCTATAAATGTTCCTCTTAGCACTGCCTTTGCTGTGTCCCAAAGATTCCTATAGGTTATGTTTTCATTTTCAGTAGATTCTTGGAACTTTTGAGGTTTTCCCCCCTTATTTCATAGTGAAATAACAATGTGTTACTCAGTCTCCATGTGTTTGTTTTCTGTAGCTACTTTTGCTGTTGTGTTCTAGTTTTATTCCATTGCAGTCTGATGGAATATAGGGAGTTATTTCAACTTTCTTATATTTGCTAAAATTTGCTTTGTGTTCTAAAATATCTGTTTTGGAGAAAAATATGGACTGTGCAGTACTGGAAAAAAATATTGTATAGATGTCTATTGAGTTCATTTGGTCTATGATTTAATTCTGAGGTTTCTTTGTTGATTTGTTATCTGGATCCAACACATTTTTTTAATAGACTATGTCTTCTGCATTTTCAGAGTGATAATTTTTAGCAGATCATGAGATTCTCCCTCTTCAAAATCCTACAGTGGTTTCCCTTTGAATTTAGAATAAAATATGCACTTCTCACCATGGCTGCTTGCCTGAGGCCTGCCCTCTTTCTAGGCCTCCCTCCTGTAATTCTCTCCCTTCTTACTGTGGCATGCTGGACTCCTTGCTTTCCTCAGTCTTCATGTGCATTCTCATCTCAGATTTTTGTATGTATGTGGGGTTCCTTCTGCCCAGAGTGCTATCTCTCTAAATCTTAGCCTGGATTGCTTCTATTTCACTCAGCTTTCCGCTCAGATGTCCTCAAAAAGGACCACCTGATCACATCCTTTATCATTAATGATAAGTAGTCTGCTCAAATGTCCTCAGATTGTTAATGATAAGTAATATATAAAAGTTCTCTGTATGTGTATGATACTATTGACAATGTCTCCATACTATACTGTGATTCTCTGAGGGAAGGAATTCTGTCTTATTTGCTTTTGTATATCTTGTTTGCAGCATGATATATAGAATTCATATAGGGTCCAGGGCATAATGCACATAATAATTATTTCCCTGTTTAGACTATACTAATCCCAGATAATTCAGACCCTGATATGGACATTTTATAATTTGAATGAGTTATGATGGAGGATCACTTTTTTATACTTTTTTTTAAAAAAGGAGAATGCTAAGTAACATTGTAGTTTAAAATTTATAAACTCACTTTTAACTGTTTTACATGGAGATAATGTGTAGGTTAAATCCAAATGAGTTGTCTAAAGAACTTACAAAGCCTCAGTAGTTTTATAAACCCATGCCCTAATTTTTTCTTCTCTAACAATCATGCTAACTGCAAATCAAGTTTACAAAGTTACAATTTTTCTAAGCATTCTATAATCTAGACTTAGTGATTTTCATTGACCTGATTCCCATTATTGGAACTATTCTCGAACATAACATTTGTTTTTTAGGCAAAAGTTTGAACTTTCATTTGTTGTCATTCTTCATCAAAGCTTTTATTTCCATAACTGATCACATTTGTTTCCCTTCCCAAAGTTTTAAGCTAATGTCTGATACACATGATTCTTTTATTAATCACCAAATGTCATAAAATTGCAGAGCAGAGACTTTTAAAATCATCTTACCCTGAAGTATAAGCATTGCTGCATCAATTAACAAAATTAGAATACAGTTGGTAGATAAAGTGTTACATGTATGATAATCTTCTTATGCTGACGACCATGCTATGAGTTTATAAAGAGAATATCCTTATTCTTAGGAAAAACATGCTGAAGTATATTTAGGAATAAAGGTGACACGATTTACGTAACCTAGTCTGAAATGGTTCAGGAAAAAATTATCTGTGTGTTGTGTTTGTACACATGTGTTTGTGTACAGAAAGAAAAACACTGAGCAAATTATAAGCCAAACAGGGCAAAATACTTATAGGTGGATTGGAGCAAAGTGTATATTAATGTGATTTGTATTAAGTGTGAAGTTATTTTCACAGTTTTAAAAATTATCCATCCCTCTCAAAAAAAAACACAAAAAACAAAACTTTTTTTGGTACTCATGATACAGAGTGTAGTAACTTCCCAATCACCCAGACAGTGAGAGTTAAACTGACTCTTGGTCTAATATACTCTGAAATATTTTGCTGCCTTCTTGTAATAAATAGTTACTGAACTCTCACTGAATGCTGGGACCAGGAATCCTGCTGTGGTTACATAGGGTGCAGCCAGACTTGCATGTTTGTAATGTGGTTTAATATATTTGCTATTACCCGGTCAGCCCTACAACCTCCAGCTTCTCTATTACCAGGACACTTTGCTGTTAGATGTGCTGCCTACTGTAATGAGACATGCCTGTTTGAATCTTAACAAACAGTGTTTTGTTGTTCTTTTTCTTGATAGCTACTGCTTCCTGGGATACCTTTCTCATGCTATGGAATTTGAAACCACAAGCTAGAGCTTACAGATATGTGGGTCACAAGGATGTTGTAACCAGTGTGCAGTTTTCTCCGCATGGAAACTTATTGGCATCTGCCTCACGAGACAGAACCATTAGACTCTGGATTCCTGATAAGTAAGAGAAGCAAACACTTGATATGCTGTGAATTTAGAAATGTGGAAGAATGCTGCACCTTGCTGCTAATGCAATTCTTGGGAATGCCTGTATTGCCCTTGTTTTAAAATCAACCATTTCTTACAATTTTTTTTTCTTATCTTTACCTCATAATTACATCTTCTTTTTGAAAACTGGGAGGGGGGGGTTTGTAGTTACCAGTTTGTTTGTAAATCTAATGTAAGATTTAGATTGTCTCCCCAGAAAGATACTTGACATGTATCAAAAATTTACAGTGTACTAACCTCCTGATGCCCATTCAAGGATGTCTTAGGGACCCTTCAATCACTACTGAAAACCCCTGGGCCCAAACTATTCTTCGATTGGTATCATTTATTTTGGGGCTTCAGGATTTTCTTATTAAAGAAAAATTTTGATGAAAATATAAATCATTGCATTTTAATATCATATCCTGTTGTAAAAAAATCTCTCTGTAAAAGACTTTTCAAACCAATCACACTCAGTCATTAGCTTGTAGTGGCTAATCTAAGTATGGTGATTATGTTTGTGTAGCTGTCTCTGCTTTCTCTTTCTACATAGTGGTAGAACCAGGGCAATGGTTGGATCATGGCAACAGAATGGGAGCTGATGATTTATCAGTGATCAGTTATCTGTCATGGCCTAATGGTGCCCCAGACTGAGTATTTGAATGGGAAAGTGATTTTTTTTCTAACAATTTTATGGGTTGCCAGGGTGGATCTTCTCCCCATTTGGTGTTGGGTGCATTGCACTAGCAGCTGGGTGCACTCACAGCGCCAGGGCCTTGATGCTGCAATTGGCTGGGGCACTTTGGTCATCTGGCAGGATAACCTGAATTTTCTTGCAGTGTGACAGCTCAGTCTGGGAGAGTAAAAGCAGAAGCAGCTGGACCTTTTTAAGGGCTGGTCCTAAAACTTGCTCAGTATCACTTCTGCCACATTCTGCTAGTCGCAATATATCACACTGCCAGCTCAGATTCAAAAGGAGGAGAAACCAGCTAAGCAGCAGCAGCACAACAAACAGAGCACAAATTTCTTTGTTTCTTATTTGCTACCTGTTCAGGCAGGATCTCGTGGTCAGGCCTGCCTGCAGCTGAGAAAGGCCTTTAGAAAGAAGGCAAGCAGAATACCCTGCTGGAGTGTGGAATGTACAACTAAATATCAGGGCAGATTCTCATGAGACAGATTGACTGTCTCATGCTTCCCGCTCTTTGCAAATGCCAAGCCTTTCCTTTGTTTCCTCTAGGTCTTAAGCTTAAATTCAGGCCAAACTGTACTTCTGATTTCTGCTCATAATGATCTCCCTTGAAACATCACTGAAGTCATCCCTGAATGTTTCGTTGAATGATAATTTCAGTTATTCCTGGTGGATTATAATATGTCAGATGATAGAAATTAATGATAACATTAACTTTGCCTGCTACAGGTCACTGGAAAGGGTAAGCCATGTTAGATCTAAGAACCTTTGAATATTGATTTTTGTTTTGCTAAGTGCTGGTCCTAGAGATGAATTGATTAACATGCTGCTTAATGGGAGAGAAACAGGTTTAGTTTTTAAAAGCCATGATACAAGTAGTAAGTAAAACAGTTGAGCAGATAAGGAGCAATTGAGCCAGTGTGGCTTGGTCACTGAAAAAGCACAAGTGCAAAGGCAGGCGGAGGTGTGTTTCAAGCACTTCAATTGTTCTAAGTACAAAGTTCAGCACAGTGGCAGGATGGCACGCAAAGAGCTTGGGCAGTGCACTTTATGTTAGGGAGCTAGTGGCATGTTTACACTTGATTTATGTGCTTGGAGCTACATTTTGAGCAAGGTCATGAGCACAATATGTAGGTGACTGGTGGGGGGCGGGTAGAAGATTAGAGCAGGGAGGCCTGTTAAGAGGCTTTTCCAGTAATCTAGGTTGAGAATATATCCATCTGAAGGCAATTGGAGTTGAGACAGACTGGAAAGGAGTACTAAAAGGATATGTATGAAATGGTAATGATAGGTTTGTTGACTTACTTGATGTGGGAGGAGAGGAAGGGGGAGGAGTTTCTTGTGACTTCCAGGCTCCTGGCTTGGAGACAGGCGGATGTTGCTCTAACCAACCAAGGTAGCAAATACAGGATGAGACACGGTTGTGTGGGACATTTGTGTGAACATTTGAAAAGCCCATGGAGGGCCTCCAGTGGTGCAGTCAGTTAGAATGCAGTACTTACATGAAAACCCAGACTGTGTTTTGTGTGATCTTTTTCAAGCAGTGTGGCAATTTTTCCCATAAGGTGTCACTAGTATAAATATGATTTTCTAAACGGAAAAATTAAGTCCTGGATATACTATAAAGTGAAAGTGCCTTGAGAACTCAAGAACACCAACACAGAGTATTTCCCAAATATCACCTTATAACTGCAACACAGGCTGCTCCTGTTTTAACATTTTTTTCTGCTTTTCTCTTCAAATGATTCACATTGTTTACTCCATCATTATTTCTATTATCTTTTTCCCTCCCTAACAAAGAAAAAAAATGTTTCTGAAATTTCAGTATGTTTTTACCATTTATCCTTTGTCATGCTTATGAATGTAAGATTGGGCCTACTAAGTCAGCAAGGCCTTAAGTACATCCTTGGTCTCAGTTCTCATCACTGGTAACTGGAAACATAGGTGGAAGAGGAAAGAAAGACCACCTACGGGTATTGTGTATGAAGGCAAATGATGCAGGGGATATCTTCTCTTCCTAATCCAGACTGCCAAACCCACACAACGTCCATGTGACCTGGATATAAAACAACACCTTGGTGCTATTCATTTCATCAATCTTAGCTTTTCTAGGTTGTAACTTCTCTATAGATTGAGAGTTCTACAGGTAGTTAAAATGCATGGTAGAGATGGGTTCAAAATACTATATTTTCCTACCTTCCAAGTAAAATATAAGCAGGAAATGCATTTTGGGGATGGGGACAATTTTAGGCATCAATTTTAATTTTAATGAATGAACCAGTATGAAGAGATACTGATGAAGAGTACAATATAACATAGCCCTCTCATGCTTTTTTTAGGCTTACCGGAGTTAAGCTATTTTTCCAATTCTTATGTAGTGATTAAATGTTAATTATAATTAAGTCAAGTAAGTTATTAATATTAAACTGTTCATTTCCAGGAGAGGGAAATCCTCAGAATTTAAAGCACATACAGGTCCAGTTCGAAGTGTGAACTTCTCAGCTGATGGCCAGTTTCTAGTCACAGCTTCTGAAGACAAATCCATCAAAGTATGGAATATGCACCGCCAACGTTTCTTATATTCCTTATACCGACACACCCACTGGGTACGCTGTGCCAAGTAAGTGTAAAAAGTTTCTGCTATAGCCCATATTTCCCCCACCCAACACCCTCCAGAAAAGGGATGGAGGGCATATTCATTCATTGAGATGTCATCAGACCTCCTGCTCTCATGGAACTTGTGTTCTAGAAAGACAGGCAATAGAAAAAAATAGGACAAAAGGTACAGTAGGTCAGAAGATAGAAAGTAGTATGGGGGAAAACAGAGCAGGATTAGTAGGGGACAGTGTGCCAGGCCTTTCTCACAGAAAGGTAGCTGTTGAGCAGAGAGCTAAAGGAAGCAGGGAGGAAGGCTTGAAGAAATTTATGAAAGGAGGTGGTAATCTGGTGACTATTTGAGGAAAAACAGGGAACAGGGAACAGGATTGGAGTAGGTTAGGCCCAGAGGGAGACCAGGGCCAGAATAAGGACAGCCCTGACATGTATCCTGAGTGAGATGAAATGCCACTGGACCATGTTCCTCTCTTCAATTTACCTGTTAATGAAGAAGGATTGCTGACTACTGTGTGTAGAACAGACTGTCGAAAGTAGGGCCAACTATAGATAATAATGTGGAGTTTCCTCAAAAAACCAGAAATAGAGCAACCATATGATCCACCTATACCATTCCTGGGTATAAATCTGAAGGAATTAAAAGGCAGCATACAACAGAGATACCTGCATATCCATGTTTAAGTATCATAATGGAACCCATTATTTTGTACAGTTACTGTACACTAATTTAAAAAAAAAGTTAGGCAAGAGCCAGGCATGATAGCACATACCTGTAATGCCAGCTACTTGGGAGATAAGGCAGGGGGATTGCAAATTTGAGGTCAACCTGGGCAATTTAGGAAGATCCTGTCTCAAAAGAAAATTAAAAAGGGTTAGAGATGTAGCTCAGTGATGGAGTGCTTGCCCAGTGTGCACAGGGGCTGGTTTCAATAGCCAGTAATGTGAAAATTAATAAACAAATAATAACATATAATAATATATGTTATAATAACAACAATAATAATAACAATAAGGATATATTGTTAGGAGGCTATTGCAGTGCAAGTCCCTACCTGGACAAAGGTAGGGGCAGTGGAGATGAGAAATGGTTAGATTCTATGTAGAGTTTAAAGTTACACCAGTGGTACTTGCTATCATATTGTTTGTGACACAGGAGAGGAGTCAAGAAGAACTCAAGAATCTTTGGCAGAGTCTGTAGGTAGACAAATGCTATTGTGGACCTGTCAACTAACAGCCACACAGCCCTTTCTAATCATAAGATATACTGCCAAGGTACTTTAAGTTCATATCTTATTTCCCCATCAGAACTGCCTAGAAAGGTAGAGCTGTTTTATTTCTGTAGATGAAGAAAATAGGTTTTGGAGAGCTAAAGATAGGATTCACCTAGTTGAAAATGACAGAAACTAAGGTGAATTCATTTTCTCTACCTACATGAACAACTGGCTGATGTGTTTGATAACCTTGAAGTAGGGAGGGGAACACTGGAACCAGGGATTCCAAAACTGTCAGGTCTCTCCCTGGTATCTTGTCTCTGGGGCTTCACATGCTTGCTTCATTCTGTCAAACACAATAGTACCAAGGCCACTGGCAGCTCCAGGCTTAAGTCCTCACTGCCTTGTGATTGCAGAGGAACAGCAGCTTCCTCCCCACTCCTTTAGAAAAGTGCCAGGGGTGACTTGTTCCCAGTTGGGGTCCTATTCCAAGCACTTTGCCTGGCAGTAAGGTGTTAGCATTCCCTCAGTCCGAGTCAGGTGCTTAGCTAAGACAGTTGTCCTGATGAGGAGCAGGTGACACCTACCACACACTCTGGACATGGGGATAGAGGATAGTTCTCACAGAAGAGGTTCAGGTGTGGTCACTTGGGGGAACTTGACCATATAGCTTCCCTGCTTTGTGCCTGCTGAGTGGAATAGTGTGCCAGGCATCCCCAGTTAGCCACATGACCCAAGCTAGGATGTGATAGAGTGGGAGTTCAAGCCTAGCTATGTCCATCTGGCCTTACAACCCATATTATACACTGTTGCTGTGGTTTCAGTGGGGCATTATTGCTCAGGAAGTATTGATTAGAATCCCTAGCAATGAGCCTGACAAAAATTAAAAAGGATAGAACGTCATATTTTTAGTGAATAGGGTTTTTTTCTTCTAAAGATCTCAGCCACATTTGGGCTCTGTCCACCTCAGTATTATTTCTTTATATATAGCTATGTGGTTAAGAACATGCACCCAGATCTAAATATATAGGTTGAAATCCTAGCCCTGCCACTTATTAGTTGTATGAACTTTAGGGATATCACTTGACTTTTTAGTGTCTCAGTTTTTCTTATAAAATTAGGATAATAATAATAGCAACCTGCCATACAGTTTGTATTAATACCTAAATGAGCAAACGTGTAGATTGCACTTAGAATAGTACCTCTGACACAGTAGTCACTATGTGAATTTTAGCCATCATCCTCATCACCATCCTTGGACATCTTATTAAGCCTTTAAAGATATAATTCTATACGTCTATTGATAATTGCTTCCTGCCTAAGGAGATGACATTTGTGGTGGTCCGATCAGGCTGACCAAATTATTTTCATTTATTTGTAAAATAGAGTAAGAGCCGTAGAACAGGAAGAGGTATAGGCAGCTGGGTTGGGTACTGAGAAAAGTTATTTTGCTCCCAGTATGAGCCAGCTCTGGGTAGGTTTGGCAAAGGAAGCATTTCCCTCCACAGATTGCTCAACAATGAACAAAACACTGAATATTCATTTACTAGTAAATAGAATGTTTCACTTACAGTTTTACTAATACTCATAGCTGTTATTTATCCATTGTGTCTTGTGGGCTCCTACTTCCTTCCAAAAAGAATGAATGGTTCATAATAATTCTGAGACCTATGAATAAATCACTCATTGGAAGGAATATGGAGACAATTCTATCTAAACACATAACCTTGGATACTATAAATTCACCATGATGTTTAGCCTGAGTTTCCTGTCACTGAAGTATTAATGGAATGAGAGTGACTGGAATAGTGTTCATTTTTCTGGTAACAAGAAAGAGTACTATTAAGTTGTTCATGTAAGAGACTTTTTAAAAAGGTAATGCTAACGTAAGGCAAATGAACGTGCAACAAGTCACCACAGTGTGAGTTTTGGTCTTCAGAATATTCCTTTAGTAAGCACAGCCCCCCATGTCCCACGTGTCTGTGTTGTATAGAGGTGACAGGCACAGTCCTAGCCTCAAGAACTTTATAGTTGCATAGAAAAAAATAGACACTAAGTGATTATAGGAAGCTGTGTCTTATGGGGAAATGGTACAAAAGATGATGAGGGAATATATGAGTGAAGCATTAAACTAGATTCGTTGGAGGAAAAGTCAAGAAAGACATTCTAGGCACAGAGCTGAGGAAAAGAAAGAAGAGGAGGCCACAACAAATTTTCATGTTGGAAGATGGTGGGGGAAACCAGCATAAACCATGGCCTGAGAGAACCTGATGTGCCCTGGAGAACATGAATTACTCAGCTGTGGTCAGAACACAGGAAGTGTAGTGAGACCAAATGGTCATCTATCTGCACCTCATCATTGCCATTGGGCAAGTTTGTTGCTCACTCTCAGCCTTTTGGAAACTAAGACTAATGAGGAGGTTTTGCTCAGTGGACTGGTATAAATTCACAGTGATTGGGATTAAGTGGTACCATAAGACTGCCTTTCTTCTAGCCTGGCACTATCAGTTAGGGGGAAACTGGAACTGAGAGGAGCCACTCAAAATGTAGTTTTCCCTTATTAGTTGGATGTGATGGTGGAACTCTGAGCTTCCAACTGCCTGGCATATGTTCCTGTTTTCTGGTGTAAGTGGTGAGTTTTCCCTGAGGAATCAGCCTTCCCCCATGTTCCCTCAGTTATGTTATGGGCTGCAGTGGCCCTATCTCCTTCCCAGAAGTGGACAAGAAGCTCAGGCTTGCCAGCAGGAGCACAGCATCCCTTCTGTAGGAGCAACTTCTGTTGGAATGTCAGGTCTTTCCTCTTTAGACTTAAACCTGTAGGTTCTAAGGGAAGTTGTGAACAAAGAGCTGACCTGAAAATAAAACAATGCTGATTCAGAGGACAGAAGAACTATGACTTACTGTCTGATCCCATAGTTTGGTTTCTGGATATAGACATACTTGTGTGTGTGTGTGTGTGTGTGTGTGTGTGTGTGTGTGTGTGAGTGTGAGAGAGAGAGAGAGAGAGAGAGAGAGAAAGAGAGAGAGAGAGAGAGAGAGAGAGAGAGAGAGAGAGAGAGAAATATTCCATTTTGCTTTTTCCTCCAAATAGAATGCTTTCTGTAGGAAATGAAACTGAAACAGAGTATGGAAAAAGTAGAATTTTTATATCCAGTGAAGATGACCTTTTTAATTTCCATCTTCAACCCCACTGCCTTAGATTTAGTGCCATTGGTTCTTTTGTGGAGACTTTTGTAGCAATCTTTTAAATACTCTCCTTCCTACAGATTTACCTTCATTCACCCCATCCCCAGCGCACCCCTACTCCCACCCTGCCCCTGCTTCTGTAAGAAGCAAATCTGGTCGTGCTGTTCCTCCGTTTCATCTCCCTCCGTGACACCTTGCCCTGCCACGTATGCTCTGCCTTCCTGTTACAACATGTCCTTTTGTCCCTTTCTCCACTCACCTTTTGCAGCTATGAAAGTTTCCTTGATGTTCAGTGATCTGTGCCCAGCCTTTCCACATGCTGCTTTTCATTACTGTGCCCACTGCTTCCAGCCTTCCTTCCTGATCCTGTTGTGCATCTTTCTCCAGCAGAGGTTTATTATTGTCCTAGCCCAAGCTTACCAAGATTTCTTGGTGTCACCATGCCGCACTGTTTAGGAGGTCTGTTTGTTGCCTTGGGCCTCTCTTCCCTGTTAGACTTTGAGCTGTAAGTACTTTATTCATGTCTGTTCTCTTGCCAAGAACTGCTCTAAATTCTGTGGATATGAGAGAAAGTAAAACAGACAAAATTCTTGTTCTGGTGGAGCATCCTCTATCAAAGGGATATAGACAAATGTATTAATAAGTGCTCAGGCAGAAAAGCATATAGGGCAACAAGTTAGAGAATGATAGGGTTTTGGGGTGCTCTTTTACATACAGAGTTTAGGGAGGTGTATTTACCAGGGTGACATTTGAGCTAAGACCTGACAGAATTGAGAGAGCTAGTGAGGTAGGTATCCAGAGAATGAGTGTTCAAAACAGTCAGATATGGTATGGGAACCATTTTGTAGAGTACTTTGGAGAGGGGATTGCTCAGAGGAATTATGCAGAAATGTGGCTGAATGAATCAAGAGTAGGCTGCCCTCTACTGCACAGGAAACTTTGGTGGGAGTTTCCATGGGTTTCTTTCAGGGCAGAAACATTTTGGGGGATCTTTTATAGCAAACCCAGGAGTACTACATATGCATGTTATGGGTGGAAATGTTTAGGTGGCTTTGCTACTTTCCTTGTACTTTTTGGTCAACTCTTTGTTCATATTGACAGGCTGGTTACTCAGCACACACCCGGTCTTAATGGAATGCCTTTATCTGCTGGTACCTTGTGGTTCTTAGGGCTTTTTTTTTTTTTAATGAGTTGTTTTCTTACTGTTTGGAGTGAGTGACTCACATGAAACTCTGCAGAGGCCTCCCTGGAGGAGTGTTATTTGATAAATAATTTGGCTAAATTTAATGAATAAGGGTTTCACTTTGACAGCTTTCCACATATGCGCTCCACGGCATGTTAATGAATTCTCGTGAACATATTATAGCATTTCTTCTTGGTTCATCTTGTTGTAGTTAGAACAAGAAAGAACTGAGACAAATGTGTTAGCCCAATTAACCACTCAGTTTCAGGCCTCCCAGACTATTTCTATGTCTTCTTGTGAACATGTAACCTTATGAAGTCATCCTGATCCAGGACTTTCTTCCAAAGGTCTTCAGGATATGAAGTCCTGCTTTTAGTCTGTATATCCAGAGGTGATTTCTCATCGGGAACTGAGTCATGCTTAAATAAATTTAGCAGAGTGAAACATAAGCCAGATGTCAGTTTACTTATTTATAATGACAACACTAACTGCCAAGGGCCTAGAACTCTTGCATGCCTTAGTTAGAGCCTTCTTACTTTACCAACATGGTTTGAATATAATCAGAAGGCTGTTCGATGAGGCCTGAAACAAAACAAGGGGAGTTTGTTGAAAAAAAAAAAACACTCTCAATGGGTAGTTTTCTTATGTTTGGAAGTGAGGTTATGGGTCCAGCTCCTCCACATATGCATTCCTGCTGAGGAAACTGCGTAGTCAGTTCTGCTGGTCAGGCATTCTCTCCCCCAGCCATTATGGAGATTTGCTGAACACTTTACTCTTTGCCTTTCGCTATTGCTGGGCACCTCCTCTCCGTGGATGGACTAGCTTCAGCAGAGAGACAGCACAGAGTGGTTAAGAACATGGGCTCACTAGTATGTCGTCCTGTGTACATAACTTAACCTCTCTGGGCTTCACTCTTCTTCCTGTAAAATGGGTATGAGGAGGTACTTCCCTCACACAGTCACTGTGAGGATCAAAGTAAATGGATGTAAAGGTCAATTAATGACAATTACTAACTGCCCTCACATTCCTGTTCTTCCTAGGGATTATGCTAGAGTCACCATTAGGTGCTGTTCAAAAGTTATTATGCACATTTGGATGTAGTCTGGGGGATTGCTATTAAGAAAGCAACTATCATATACTGAATGTATTTTATGTATTTGATTGTGAAAAGATAGTTTAGTTGCTAAGCAGTTGAGTAGTTGAGTTTGCAATCCTTTTTTTTTTTTTTTTTTAGAAACAGGATCTCGCTATTCAGTTTAGCTTTGAACTCTGAGTCCTCCAGCCTTTACTTCCCAAGTGCTAGGATTATAGACTGCACTCCCAGCTTTTTATTTTGTTTTGGGGTTTTTGCTTTTGTTTTTAAGACAGGGCCTCACTGTGTAGCCTAGACAAACTTCAAACTCTCAATCCTCCTGTCTCAGCCTCCTCCTCAGTGCTGAGATTATAAGCATGTGTCACTGTACCTGGCTTGCAGTTTCTGCTTTTTCATTGCAGTTCATAGTTCATTTAAATTTATGTAGGGCTGGTGGAGTAACTCAAGTGGTAGAGCACCTGCTTAGCAAGTGTGAGGCCCTGAATCAAACCCTAGAATCACCAATAAATAAATAAATTTATGTAACTGGCTCTGTAATTTGATTTAAATCTACTGTCTTGCTGTTTTCTGTTTGTTATTTCTTTGTCCTTTTTTTCTTTCGGTTTGAGTATTTCTTTCTTTCTTTCCTTTTTGGTGGTGGTACTAGGTTTGAACTCAGGGCCTTGTGCTTGCTAGGCAGATGCTTTCCACTTGAGCCATTCCCCCAGCACAGAGTGTTTCTTAGTATCCCTCTCTTGATGTTTTTTAAATTTACCCATGTCTTATTTTATGTTCAGTGGTAGCCCTTAGCAGTTGCAATATACATCCTTAATACAATCTGCTCTTAAATTTTGACATTTTATAAGTAATGTTAGAACTGACAAAAATGCATCTCCATTATCCACTTCTTGGCAATTTTACTTCTATATCTGATGTAAGCTCACAAAATGTTAAGTAGTCAATTTTCTCTTAAAGAAAATAAGAAACAAGGACCAGGCTTGGTGGAGCATACCTGTAATTCCAGCTACTCAGGAGGCAGAGATAAGAGGATCCTGATTCAAGGCAAGTCCAAGCAAAAGTTAGCGAGACCTTATAAAAACAAGCCAGGTATGATGGTGCAAGCCTGTGGTCCCAGACACTTGGGAGGCATAGATAGGAGGATTGTCTCCTGAGGTTGGCCCTGGCAAAAATGAGAGACCGTTTCTGAAAAACGAACTAAAAGCAAAAGGACTGTGGATATTGGCTCAAGTAATAGAGTGTTCAATCCTCAGTACTTCCAAAAGGAGGAGAGCAAAAATGTCTTCTGTATTTGCCTCCAGATTTGCCAGATCTAACACCCTTCATTTTTTGTAGATCCAAGTTTCTATCTGGTATCATTTCTTCATCTTGAAAAAATGTCATTTATCATTTCTTATAGTACTAGTCTCTGGGTGAAAACTCCTCTCACCTTTTTGTTTGGCTTTTATAAAGGATAATTTAATTTTAGTGTCATGTATAATTCTAGGTTGACAGGTGATTTTCCCTTTAACTCTTGGCCTATGTATTAGGGTTCCCCAGAGAGACTGAACCAATAGGATGCATATAGATATCTTAGGGAGTTGGCTTACATGATTATGGCAGCTGAGAAGTCTGTCAAGGGACAGATTGTCTACAGGCCAGAGCCCTGCGATGCTGATGATGATGTGGCTCAGTTCACTTGCAAAGGCCTCAGAACCAGGAAAGGAAGCCGATGGTGTAACATTCCATTCAAGGCCAGAAGCTCCAGAATCTGTGAAGGGGACCACTGGTGTAAGTCCTGGAATCCAGTGATCAGAGAGCCTTGACTTCTGACGGCCAGGCAAGAAACAAATATATGCCTCTTCTTGGGGGAGAAACCAATTTGTCTTCTATGTTTGTGATGGTGCCCACATATATTGAGGGTGGCTTGTTCCCCATCGAGTCCACTCGGGCTCACCTGCTAATCTCCTCTGGAAACACTTTCATAGACACACCTAAAATAATACTTTTCCAGGTTTCTAAGTAGTTGTTAGGCCAGTCAAGTAGTCACCTAAACTTAAGCATCACAGTGAATGTTTGCGTCCCCTACAAAATTCATATTTTGAAATCTTGACCCTCAAAGCTATGGTGATAGGAGCTGGAGTCATTGAGAGATGGTTATGTTATGAGGCCATATCCTCATGAATGGGATTCATGCCCTATAAGAGACTCCATGGAGACCTTGCCTCTTCACCGTGTGAGGACACAGCAAGAAGGTATCATCTCTGCATCAGAAAATGGGCCTTTATCTGATAGCAAATCTACCAGCACTCTGCTTGGACTTCTCAGCCTCCAAAACTATGAGAAGGAAATTTCTGTTGTTTATAGTCCACCCAGTCTGTGGTACTTTGTTATAGAAACCCTGATGGACTGGTTTGCGTTGGCTTTTTTTGTGTTAGTTTTACCACTACTGCCCTATATGTAATGTTGTCTCTTTTTTCTCTCTGTTGCTTTAAGATCTTTCTTTTTTTTTAAGCAATTTGTCATCATGAGCCAAGGAATGGCTTTATATTTTATTTTTTATAGTTCACTGAACTGTTGGACCTATGGATTGATATATTTCATCTTTGGAAAGATTTTCTTTATATATTCTTCTTCCTTAATTTCTTATCACTTTTTGAGACTCCAGATTCACATTTGAGCACTTGAAATTGTTAATTAGTTTATGGAAACTTTGTTCACCTTTTTTTTCTCTCTGTGCTTAGTTGGCATAGTTTCTATTAACCTCTCCTGAAATTCACTAGTCTTTTCCTGTTCAATTTGCTGTTTAATTTGTCATCCATTTCTTGGTAAGATCCCCCATTTGTTCCCTTATGATGTCCAACTTTTCCTTTCAATCCTTGAACATGAAGCAGGCACAGTGATGTGCAGTGATAGTCTCAGCTACTCCATAGGCTAAGACAAGAGAATCAAGTGAGTTCAGGAGTTCTGACACCAGCCTGGGCAAATATAGCACCACCCTGTGTTTAAAGAAAAAAAAAGTCATTGAACATATCGCAGTAATTATTTTTACAGCCCTTGTCTACTAATTCCAACATCTGTGCCATCTTTAGATGAAATTTTGCTTCTTTGTATGTTCTTTGACCTTTTATATTGTATGTCCAAACATTGCCTAATGTTTCAGAGTACAGATTGTCTATCATTATTTAGAGTTTTCTGGTAATAAAAGACTTTCTGCTAGCCAGCTGGATTCTGATGAGGGTTAGATTATTTAGCTTTTGTAGGGTGGATTTAGGGTAGCTTTTACTCATGGGCTATAGTGGTCAGCAAAGTCAGGACAGAACTTGAAGGTCTTGGTGCTCTGTAACCTCTATAATCTGTTCAACACATAGCCTCCAAATAGTTGTTCTCTGCCCTGTGAATGGACAGTTTTGTATCTGACCTAAGACTCAAAGGACTTCTAGGTAGAATTTTGGGTAGTTTATGCTCTCCATGATTTTTTTCTCATAACCTGTCTTCAAAATTCCAGCTCTTTACCCCTTCTGAATTCCAATTTCTCTTTTCCTCTATCCACTGAGATCACTGTATCCTAGGCTGTATTTCCTTGTACCATAACTTGGAAAGTACTGTGGGAGAAATCTAGGTGATTTTGAGCTCATCTCATACTTTCTCATCTCTTGAGATTCTTAACCCTATGCTAACTCTTGCCCAAGGCCTAAAAACACTTGCTTTGGGGCTGGAGGTGTGGCTTAATTGGTAGAGTCCCTGTCTGGCGAGTGGTCAAGGACATGAGTTCAAACCCCAGTGCCACCAAAAAAACAACACAAAAAGCAACAACAAAAACCAGTTGTTTTGTGTATTTTGTCTAGTTTGTATATTGTTTGTGGCCAGGGAGTAAGTCTGAAAACTATTGCATCCTTCCCACCCCAGTGGGTGTTCTGTCAAACGAACCTAACTAGATTATTTTGAATCCTTGTGATCATAATAAATAAATGTGCAAGAGGAGCCAAGAAAAATTGATTAAGAAAAAAAATTAGAAACTTGTCTGATCGGCTCTTAAAGCATACTATAAAATTACAGTAATTAAAATGTGTTGATAATGGTGCAGGATTAGGAAAGTAGGTCATAGCCCAGAAGTAGCCTATATATATATATAGGAATATATATATATATATAGGAACTGATTTTATGATAAAGATGTTGTTTCTAATCAATAGGGAAGTACATGGATTATTCAATATATGATTAAGATAACTAGATTTCTATTTGGAAAAATATAAGACTGGATCTTTATTTCACACTGTGTTCTTAAAAATTGTACATGAATTGAACAGCTAAACATTAAAAACTACTTGAGTGACTTTACTCTTCACCCAATGTGTGGGCAGTGTATTTAAATGAATATAGAGAATCAGAAGAGCAATTGTTTCTCTAGTATTTTTGCTCTAAATGTACACCTTGAACTTAAATAATTAAAATTCTTTGGACATCTCTGTGTCCAGTACTTGCCATGAGTTTGAGGTTGTTCCTAGAACCCACACTTATTCTATGTGGTGTATAGTTAGCACCTGTTAGTGTGAGAGGAAATGAATAGCTGAGTTCTCTGAACTAACCATTGTTTATGACCATGCATCTTAATTTACAGAAATACTTTAAGACAGTCTATCTATTAGAAAATATATGTATGCTTTTTTTTTTTTTCCGCTGTGCTGGGGATCAAACCCAGGACCTCTCATTTGCTAGCCAAGTGTTTTACTACTTGAGCTATGACCCCAGCCCTTTTGTATTTTATTTTTGAGACAGTGTCTTATCTCACTGACTTTGCCCAGGCTCATCTTGAACTCATGATCCTCCTTCTTTCACCTCCCAAGTAGCTGGGAATATAGGTGTGCACCCCCATATCCAGCTATATTTATACTTTTAAAATATAAATTAGCATAGTTATTTTAGAAATCAGTTTGCAAAAATATGAGGATTTTTGCAGTAATTTCTTAATTGGAAATTTATCTTAAATAAGTACTCATTTGTATTAAAAGGTACTACTTTACTGGCTGTAGTGGTACACTTCTATAACCTCAGCACTAGGCAGGCTGAGGCAGGCAGATCAAGAATTCTAGACCAGTCTAGGCTATACTGTGAGGCCCTGTCTCAAAAAACAAAGCAACAACCACCACCACAAAAAAAAAAAAAAAAATCCAAATAAATAAATACAAGGTATTGCTTTCAGTATAATTTACAATGTTGAGAAGTATAAATTCCCCAGCCCAAGGAAGAAGTGAAAATTTGAAGTACCATCTCTACTGAATGCATATAGTTTTTGCACTTAAGTCCATCCATTGTCAGTCAGAGACCACATACATAACATAAAATTTACCATTTTAACCATTTTTATGCATGCAGTTCTGTGGCATTAAGTATAGTCACATTGTGCAATGAACTGAAATGATTTTAAGCACCAGCTTTCATTGACTATATATATTAAATTGGTCTCAATTCCCTTAAACTTTTTATTCCCTAAATACTTACTGAGGGCTTATTCAATGCTAGGCATTGTGTTAGGAAAGAGCAGTGAATGGGGCAGCTGTGGCTTCTCTCTTCTTAGAGCTTACGTTCTAATGGGGAAGCAGACTGAACACTTAGTAGTAAGTATAAGTGTGAATATGGAACCACACCCTGGGGAGCTAACCTGTTTGGGAGGCAGTATTGAGGAAGGCTTGTCCTAAGGAAGTAACATGGAGCAGAGGACTTGAAGGAGGTATAAAACCCTAATGTGTATTTTAAACTAAATAAAGGGTAGGGAGGCAGGGCTTGATGCATAGGATACCATTTGAGAAATGCTGAGGCAAGAGCAAGGACTTAAGAGAAGATGGGTGTAGTTCCAGGAAGAGTAGGGTGATGAAGCTGAAACAAGAGGCAAGTGCCGGAGGACCTACAGGAAATAGTGCTAAGAAGGTCAGACTTTTGCCCACAGCAAGTGTGAAACCACTCAAAGGTTTTAAGCTGAAAAATGGCCTTGTTTGATTTACGATTTGAAGATCGCTTTTGTTGCTTGTGGAGAACAGAAGAGCACAGGACCAGTAGTGTCTGGAGGAAACAAGACTTGATGATGATTGAAATGTGGTGCAATGGAAGGGAATTAGGAATTAGCATGACTCCTAGGCTTCTAGGCTGAGAAACCATTTACTGAAAAAGAGAATGCAGAAGGAACGATGTGGAGATGAAAATGATGAGTGCAGATTTGGACAAGTTCAGAGTTGGAGGTTTCTGCCAGCTACTCAAGAGGGGACACCCGATAGGCATCTGAACGCATGAGTGGAGATTACAGGAAAGAAATCTCAGCATATAAATGATAAATGACCAAACAACTAATTAGTATATTTCATGGTACATGTAATCTTTTTATGTCATTTTCACTTATTCTTTGTCTCTCAGCAAATTCATTTGTAGAAATGAATTCTGTTTCTGAAGTCAACAGATGGCTTCTCTTCTAATGTTGACCAACACTTGAAAAAATATAAATGTTATGTGTATTGTCTTGAACCTTCACCTTCATTATATAAACACCAAATCCTATCAAAGCAAACTCTGAGACTGCCAATTTTTTAAAAAGTGTATATGAAATGCAGTCCAAACTGTTCCTCATTATACAAATAGAAAACCATGGCCAGTGTGAATGTAAGTTTCACAAGGATACATAGCTAAGCAGTTGCAGAACTATACCTAGAAATCAGGACTCTACTTTTTGAGCAGTCTTATTTCACTACTTTTTTATTGCTTCCCTCTCCTATTGAAGAGCCACTGACTTCAGAGTCTCTTGCTAATGATTCATTCCTTCTGGAACATAGAACCATACCTACTATATTTGGTCTCAGAGCCTGACAGCTAGAAATGTTTTTATGGAAAATATATCTTAATGATAACAAATGGCCAAAAGAGTATGGGAGTGTTGCTCACACTTGCCTAGCATAGCAAGGCTCTGAGTTTGAGTCCCCAGCACCACACAAACAGAGAAAGAGAAAGAAAGGAGACAGAGAGAGAGAGGAGGGAAGGGAGTGGGGAGAGGAGGGGAGAGGAGGGCAGAAGAAGGAAGGGGAGCGGAGGGGAAGGGAGAGAGCTAAAGGAAAGCATGGATTTCTTATGACAGCACTTTAAAACCTTTTATGGTTCTCTAATGAACAAAATAACTTTTTGACACTGTATACAGACATAAAATTTTATAAACAGTTTCAGGTACACTGTAGTCTTCTAAAGAACTCCTGTTATATAATTTGGGCTACTCTGAAGGACATGTGAACCAGTTTTTCTAGAATGAAGTTCAAGAATTTCCTCATTTTCTTCTACCAATAAACATTAAGGGATTCAATGGTAATTCAGTTGACTTCTCTGATGCCTTTCAGACAGTCCATGTCTGCTGATCCATTAGTCACCACTGACTAATACCCATCTTGGGTGACACTCTGGGGAAGTTTTAAAAGGCAATTGGGTGTTACTGAATTTGAGAGTCAGAAATCTAATAATTCTTAGTAGAAATTTTATATCTTTCTAACATTCTTAAAATTAGCAGCCGTGTCAAATGTTTGGGTCCTGACAATAAGGGCTTAATCTTTCCTTATGAAAGTCAGGCTAAAGAGAGGCCTGTCTTCTTATTTTTTGATGTCTCTACTTAAAAACAAAAAGGAGGAGGAGATATAAACTACTATCCTCACTTTCAAGCCATCCAAATTCAAGAAACATATGCAGGAATTATAATGTGATGTCCGGAGAGGGGGGAAGGCATTAGCCCTGATCCCCCTTTCCTTGTGGAAGTGAAGCCTCCCCTCCCTCTGCCACCTGCTTACCAGTGATCATCCGCACAGTTACTGAAGGCACACAGCCCTTCATTTCTTTAGCACTGGGAACTTATTCCCAGGCTATAGACCACCCTCCTACTCAGGATGAGGTTTTAGCTGATCAAGGTAACCTGCGTTTCCTTATTTACAAGTTTCTTTAAAATTCTGTTTCTTCTGTAGAGCTTTTGGTGCCTTTTTTGTTACAAACGTTTTTCATATTGCTATGTAAAACTATATCATTTGTGTGTCCTCCCTCCTTCCTAGGATGAAACCTTCATGTTATCTCATTTATAGCTTTATTCCTATTACCCAGTGGTGCCCAGTGCTGGTTGCTCATTCAATTAATGAGTATCTTCTCCCATATTCCTCAAGAGACCATGCTTATTTTACTTACAGCTTATAAAAGGATGGTCTGTTCCCTCTGGAGAACACTGCCTCATGGTTTCCCTCCAGTTTAGAACTTACCCAAGATTTTCAGTGCTCTAATAATATGGCCAGTAGAAAAAATTCTCCTTTTCATCAGAGACTTGAGTAGAGTGTTTCAGATGTTTGGCTGTGTAGACCAACAGCCTTGTACAAATCTGTATCCCTCTCCTTACTCCTTTATATGTCTCAGCTTATTTATCTATCAATGAGTTTATTTATCTGCAAGCAATAGCACCTCTTTTATAGGGTTATTTTGAAGATTAAGTTAGTTGTTATAGGTAAAGTGTTAAGTATTCTAGGACATATGTGTTTAATGTAAATAGGATAATAATGTGATGATGGTGATAAGGTTTGGTTAATAATGTCATAGGCTAAGTATATTAGTTGTTCTTGACAGAAACAAGATTTAATTTGGTTCATGGCTTCAGAGGCATCAGTTCGTCATGGCACTGGAGGGCATGGCAAAGCAGGAGGAAGCTCTCATCCCATCTATAAGGAAGCAGTGAAAGAGAATACAGGAAGGGCCAGGGCAAGATATAGCCCCAAGGACATGCCCCCAGTGACCTGTTCCTCTAGTGAGATCCTGCTTCCTACCTTTCACCATCTCCCAGTAATGCCATCATGTTAGGAATCCATCAAGGGACCAATCCACTCATTAGGTCAGAGCCCTCATGATCTAATCATCTCTGGAAACATCATCACAGATACTCCAAGAGGTGTGCTTTACTAATCTCCTAGATATTTCTCAGTCTAATCAAATTGATAATCGAGATTGACCGTCATAAACTGGACACTGGTGGCTCAGCCTGTAATCCTAACTACTTAGAAGGTTGAGGAGGATCGAGGTTGGAGACTGGTCTAGGAAATAGTTTGCAAGACCCCATCTCAATGGAAAAAAGCTGGATGTGGTGGCATGCACCTGTCATTGTAGCAATGGCAAAAGGTATAAAATAGCAGGATCAAGGTCCAGGCTGCCCTGGGCGAAAAACAAGACCCTATCCCCAAAATACCAGAGCAAAAAGGGTTGGAGGCATGGCTCAAGTGGTAGAGTACCTGCCAAGCAAACAGTAGGCCTTGAGTTCAAACACCAGTACCGCCAAAAAAAACAAAAAAGATTGACTACCACAGTGTGTTTTTATACTTTGTTCTCATCTGATAATTCCGTATTATAAATTTTTTTATCATTACTTTCTCAAAAAATAAGAATCAGATAATCTCTAGAAATATTTTTGTCACCTAAAATGTTTATATTAACTAATTTTTAAAAGATAGCTAATTAAGAAATCCAATTTGATTCCTTGTTTATAATTTTATGTGGTTTATTTTCATGAGGATACTGAGTAAATTTTTCTTCCACAGAGTCTATGTGAAATAAGTTCCTGTATTTGGAACGTTTCTATAATACTGTATTCCATATTTGAATCTCTTATATATTTTGAAAGAAAAGATTAATAAAATATTACTTGTTATTATAAAACCAGGATAACCTACCCAACATGGAAAATTTCTTTCCCTTAGATTATTTTCACCAGTTAAAAAGATTAATTCACATTGAACTTAATAATACTCCTAAATGTGTTTTTTTCTTCCCCCATGATGAGTCCATAAATTCTTTCTGTTGGGAAGAATTATTTTTAGGTCTTTCTTAAGAGTGGGGTGGGGAGAGAATGAAAAGAAAACCTTCAATTACATTCCACACCCTTAATTGATGACTTACAGTAATCTGGACTGTGGGTGTAGGAGGAAACTACAAACAAAACTGACCTACAACTGTCTTTTCTGGGTTTTGTTATTACTAAAATATTAATAATAAAAATGCTGCTCACAGTTTCCTAGTAATCTAAACTTCATTTCATTTTCTGCTTAGTCCTCCATGCTTCTGTTTTTAAAAGGCATTTAGTATTGAAAGAAAGAAAGAGAAACTTGGAAAGGATCTTAAAAGAACAGACAGCATAAAAGCAGGAGGCAAGGTGTCTGAGATTTTCCTCATATGTTTCTGTTCTGTCTGCATGAGTTGTCCTATCTTCAGTTCATTGGAGCTTTCTGGCCTCAAGTCCAGGAAACTTAGTAAATTAGGTTCTTTTGTTGATGATGTCACTCAAATTCTAATACTCAAACCAATAGTCTTTTTTTTTTTTTTTGTAATATAAAGCTTCACTACAGGGTTGGCAGGATGAGTAGAAAAGGCTCTCCTGGGTTATATGGATGACCCCAGAAAAATGACAGAAATAGGAGAAAGAATGTTCAAAATTACAGGATCTTTGGCTTGGAAAGAGTGCAGAATTGTATTAAAAACCTACAACAGAAGCCATAAAACTGAATTTCTGAATAAAAGAATAAAAAGAAAAAAGAAACAAGGCTAGTTTGCTTAGCATATTTTGATCTTTTAATGGTCCCTTGATGTTTGTCATGATGATACTTAGTTGGAAAGATGTTTGCCGCAGAGTGTGACTGCTGCATGGTACAGCCTGACTTGGATGTGGTGTGGAGGTGATTATCAGGAACCTTTCCCAAATAGAGTCTTCTTTCTTCTGCTTTCTAGATTTTCACCTGATGGAAGATTAATTGTGTCATGTAGTGAGGATAAAACTATTAAAATTTGGGATACCACAAATAAGCAGTGTGTTAATAACTTCTCAGATTCTGTAGGGTAAGTCTATTCTTTTTGTACACTTGTGTAGTCCAGTTTACTAAGGAGACTTCATTTTAACAATTTAAATAAAGGAATGAGAGTAAAGAAATTGAAACATTAGGCCATGCTGTTCTTCCTTCCTAGATTTGCAAATTTTGTGGACTTTAACCCTAATGGCACGTGCATAGCTTCAGCGGGATCTGATCATACTGTGAAAATATGGGATATAAGAGTGAACAAATTACTCCAGCATTATCAAGGTAACAGTTCCCCCAAGGAAAAAATTCAGTCTTCAGTGGCTTCTCTGAGAAATGTCAATTCTTCTTCTTGGTGAGGTTTGGTCCTCACAGGGGGGTCACAGCTGTATGTGAATTAGCTACAGAACAGTATAGTTACTTCCATCAACTGCAGATGCAAGAGGGGAGAGGAGGTAAGAGGGCTTTAAAAATGAGGCTTGGACTACAAAAGTAAAGTTAACTGTGGAATTTTCAAACTCTGGTTATCTGACTTTCCATTCTGAATCACAAGGAGTTATGTGAGTCCAAATGGATGTTATAACTGGTAGGAAACAACTTTCCACTGTGCTTGTGTATTGAAACTAAAAAGAAGTGAATTGGTTTTCTTGGTTTATAGTGGATTTACACTAAATCCACATTATTATCACAGGTGAGAGTAATAAAAACTATCACTCATTCAGTGTTTACTGTGTAGTTAATGGCCACACATCTATAGGTATCACTATTTCCTCCATTTTAAACATAAGAAATTGAGGCTTTAAAAGTGTAACTTGCTCACATAATTGATGGAACTTAGGACTTCCTGCTGACAAAGTGCAAGAGAGAGTGCACTTCTCATTATTGCATTATGCTGCCTACTATTGGGAGGATGGTGTCCAGAAATGAGTTCTCAAACACAAACATCTTCACTCCATAATCCCAAGCCCCAACTTATTAAATTTAACATATTTTTGGCATTGGGGTTTGAAATAAGGTTCTGAGTTCTGCCACTCTACCACTTGAACCACATCTCCGGTCCTATTAATTTAATTGGAGGCTAACTTATATACCTTATATGAGCTGGTAGTAATCAACTGTTACATTGGTAATATAGCCAAAGACTTTGTAATTATGTAGTCAATAAGATTATCCCTACATGACACATTCTCCTTTTTAAAGTTTTTCTGTCTCATTAATTGGAGCAATGCTGTATAATGCCAAAATGTTTATCTGCTGTAGCAAGCTATAAAGAATTTTAGTGGTGTAACGACATTACCTCTAATTGATTCTTGTTTTCACACTAACACTGCTAAGAGTGCAAATGAACATCTTTAGAATTTAAGGATTGTTCTCTGAAAGAGGAAAAATAGCACACAGGATTACAAAGGACATCAATTGTATTGAAATACAGCTATCAAAATGTTAAAGATCATGTGACATAGTAAAGAAGCAGTTATTTTCTGAATTTTGCTTTTGTTTTCTACAAATTAGTTCACAGCTGTGCAGTTAATTGTCTATCATTCCATCCTTCGGGTAACTATCTCATCACTGCCTCTTCTGATGGTTCCCTTAAGATTCTGGATCTCTTAGAAGGAAGACTCATCTATACACTTCAAGGACATACGGTATTAGCCCTAATTTTGTCTTTTAAACAGTATGCATTTTAAATTTTTGATTCATTTTATTATATGCCTGTATTACTTTTCTAGGTGTAGGAGAACATCACAAAAATTGCTGCTATCAGAAATTTTTTTACTTCCCAGACTGCTTTACTATCCCTTGGAAATACTTAATAATTTCTGTCAAAGTCAATGTCTTTGAGCTGGGCATGGTGGTTTGCACCTATAATCCCAGCTATTCAGAAGGATTGCAAATTTGAGGCCATCCTGGGCAAAAGTTAGTGAGTCTCTTATCTCAAAAACAAAATACAAAATAAAATGGCTGAGGGTAATGCATCAAGTGGTAGAGTGCTTGCCTATCATGTGTGAGGCCCTAGGTTCAATCCCTAGCACCTAAAGAATAAGCAAATGTCTTTCAATAGCCAATTAAGTGAATACTATTATCTTCATCAATATGTAGCATAGATTGACTAGTTAAAGGCAATGGTTAAGTTTATTTCTTACTGCGTATCTTTCTCCTTATGTATATGCCGTTTTACTAACTGATATAGCCTCTAACCCCCCCACCCCACCCTTTGTTCCTTTCTCTAATCTTATTGGTGAGTTTAGGAGAAATTTGGCAACATTGTCTACTCTCCTGCCCTGGGCTGGGAGCCTGTCCTCACTGCTTTCCTCTGATACCTGTTATGGAGAGTCTTGTCCTTACCCATTGTTGCCTGTAAATGGGTAGTGAAACCTGGCTCATTCATTACCAGTTTTAAAAAAGCTCATTTGCCTTACTGATGATCCATATTCTCTTTCTATAAATTTTATTAGTGAGAAAGGTGATATTTTGACTCCTATATGCCTTATTCCTTTGTCTTATTTCTCAGTTGACTTAGAACTAATGGAGAGGAAGAGTTGAGAAAAATAATTATAAGAACTATCCTTCCTTGTGGGTAATATTCAAACTTTTCTGAGTATTTTAAAGTAAATCTTTTTTTTAATACACTAGGTACTTAATTTTGGCCAAGCATAGGCTCTTTAATCAAACGGGCTTTTTGGTCTACAAGAGAAAGGTTTTTTAGGCTTTTTGTTGTTGTTTAGTTTTTTGGCAGTAGTGTAGTTTGAACTCAGGGCCTCAGTCTTGCTAGGCAGGGGCTCTACCACTTGAGCCACACCCCCAGCCTGAGAAGGGTTCTTTATACCTTCATATATCCTTGCCTGGCTTCCTGCTTTGCTTTTGTTCTGAAACAGTGTTAGGGTGAAGCACAAATGGGCTAACCAGCTCAGATACATGAATACACATGGATTTAGTCTGAAAAAACACAACCAGTAAAAGTAGCCAGTGATTGATATACCCATGAAGGAAGTACAAAATGATAGGGAAAATGTATACATAACATTTTAGAAGAAAAACACTGTACATAAAGATGGAATGTTTCAGAGGCTAGCTGTGAGGATGTTTATGAAACTATAATGACCTAAGTCTGTGGCATGGTGTACTTGAATAATGCAAAATATTTTCTCCCAAAGTTTGCTTGTACAGATTAAGGACTACTCAAAATAAACAGAATATTTTGATATATTTGAGATGAGACATAATCCCTCTTATCTTGACTGAAAAATTGACCTACAGGCTATGTGACCTTGTGACTAGGCCAAATTCAGTCTTGTCCAACTCCACAGTAATTGCTTAATTTCAAGGGCTCATTATCTCTCACCTACGTAATTATAATAACTTCCTTAACTGGCTTCCAGTTTATTCTTACAATTGTGATACTGATTCTCATCAATCACTACTCTCCTCCTATTTATGTTCTTCTCTTAAACTTTTAGGGGCTCACTGTTGCCTACATCAGAAAAGAAAACTCAGCAGAACCTATTGTGATCAGGAAAAGGTCTTTGCTTATATAACCTCATTCCTGTCACACGTGTATTAATCATTTGCTAATCATTGATTGAATATAGAACAGAAAGCTAGAAAACCTTATCAAAAATTTTTTTCAACTTACATGTGTACAAATTTCGTTAAAGGAGAAAAAGATTATTTGCTCATTAATTCTTAATGTTTCTTTTTTTATTTAGTATCATTTACTTGTGTTTTGATATAATTGGGTTGGTTCTTTGATTATCTTTAATCTGCCAGCATTAATATGCATAAGTAGTCTATGTAAACTAAGATTCAGAGTTGCTACTCACAGTCCTCTTGACCATGAGAAGGCATCACCAAGTTCACCAAGTACTTTTTTCTCTTATCCCTTTATTTCCTAGGGACCCGTCTTTACTGTTTCATTTTCAAAAGGTGGAGAGCTGTTTGCATCAGGAGGTGCAGATACACAGGTTTGTACATTTTTCACCTTCCTCTTTCATTTGGGTACTGGGATTTGAGCTGGATAAAAGGAATCTTTGACTTCAGGTAAGAGTTTTAACAACCAGATAGTTTGTGTATGTTAAGATGATTATCAATGGGTTTATATTTTAATTTAGTGACAGGAAGTTTGCCGTCTAATAGCTGAAATGTTTCCAATTCATACAGTTGAAATTCAGCAGTTATTTTATTTTGCTCATTTTTATACTTACTTACACTTGTAATTGACATTCAGCAAATGTCCAGTTTTACAGTGAAGCCCTTTTACCTGAATTATTTCCTAATTTATTGTCCTGTATGACTTGTTATTTCAAGTGTTAAATAGCTACATAATGTGTACTTGAGGACAATAAGAACAAATCTTTTATGATGCAAATCTGTATTTACATGAAATGATGAACATTCATCTGATAGCCAGATTTATTGAATATAGTAGATGATCAAACCAAAAAGCACAATTTGGGGCCTTGGGTGATGGTGGAGGGGGTAGAATTTCAAGGTAACAACGTATTACCTTACTATGAACTTTAAGCCAAACATGAAGACAATTTAAAATGCTAAATCTACCCCCCACCATGCCTTAAAAAAAGTGTTTAGAAATTGTAACATTGTTGAAATATATATGTATAGATGTATGTACATGTATATGTGTGTATATAGTAGGCTTTCTGGCTACCTTGAAGGATAATTCTGTATATTCAATTTTTTAAATCAGTTCAATTATTTGTACATGCAAGTCAATAACTGCCAACATCATTTACTTGTTTTTAGGTCTTATTGTGGAGGTCTAACTTTGATGAATTGCATTGTAAAGATCTTAATAAAAGAAATCTCAAAAGATTGCATTTTGATTCACAACCACACCTTCTTGACATCTATCCAAGAACACCACATCCGCATGAAAGAAAAGTTGAGACTGTTGAAGTGAGTATTTTGTGCATATCTCTCCTACACTTTATGTACATTATGGGTTTGTTAGGCCACAAGATGCTTGAAATTATACATAATTTATAAAACCTAGTCCTGCCCTAAAACAGCAGCACTTTGAGAAAGTCAGTTGTTTCCACTAATAAAATAAAACTATAGGCATATGGTAATGTGTAATAATGTTAAAGGCTCTTATATTGACTTCTTGAAGGCTCAGAAATAAAATGAAAAATTACATTGATAGAACTGGGTGTGGTGGTGCACACCTGTAATCCCAGTACTCCAGAACCTGAGGTAGGAAGATCATGAGAAACCCTGTCTCAAATAAATAAATAAATAAATAAATAAATAAATAAATGAAATAAAAAACTTTTGCATTGAAAATAATAGTAAAGGCCTCTGGTGACTGTGAAGTCTGAGTTGACTTCATATTTTAGACATTTTTAGGGAGGTTATATGATGGGTCTCATGAGAACAGGGACGAAGGACAAGAACTTTTGTAACCTACATGATCACTTAAAAGAAAACATCTAGGCATTAAATCTAATAAACAAGACCATTTTATTGCTTGTCTACATGTATTATTAGGAATGAAATTATCTACTTAACTGTAGATTTTTTTTTTAAGGTAAGAAATCTTCTTTTGTTGAAAATTTACACAACTCAGTATTGTAATAAACATTTTTTTTTCCAAAAAATGATAGTGCTATGCTAGAGAAGAAACTATTAACTGGGGAGATTTACTTGTAGTGGCAAGACAGACTTTTATCAATACAGAATAAATATTAACAGCATTCTTGAGTCAATGTTGAGACCCAACAAAATATAAGAACCAAGTGAGGTGTAATAAGTAATTATCCAGAGAAGAAGGTGGTGCATTCTTGGATGATAAAACTGTCTCTGAAAACTGCTGCATGTCAGTTAGTCATCCTCTCAGCTCACCTTCAAACTGCAGGACTTGTCTCAGGCTCCCTTTTAAAGGGCTATCTTCAGAGGAAAGCAGAGAGGAACTCTGTTATCCTTAGTGAAATGTAAAATAACTATAGAAATATAACACAGTTTAACTATAGAAATAGAACACAGTTTAATAAATAGATTGAAAATGATCTAACTATGAAATATAGGCAAAAGAGTAAATGTTACATATGGCAGGACTAACTGGAAAAAATGACATTTTTATTTCCCTGTTGCCCCCCATTCACTGTCATTCTGCTATACCAACAACAACAAAAAATGTTTCACATTTCCTCCCACTAAGAAAATGAGGGAAAATAACAAGGGAAGCAGTTTTTCTTTTGAACAGTTTCTTGAACACCTCCAGTACCAATTACTCACAAGGTGAGTATTTCACAGAAAATGATTAACTCACCAGAAATCCTTAAGCAAAGCTATTTTGGAGTTCTTTTTTTTTTTTTTTTTTTTCATTTTTCTTTTATTATTCATATGTGCATACAAGGCTTGGTTCATTTCTCCCCCCTGCCCCCACCCCCTCCCTTACCACCCACTCCACCCCCTCCCGCTCCCCCCCCTCAATACCCAGCAGAAACTATTTTGCCCTTATCTCTAATTTTGTTGTAGAGAGAGTATAAGCAATAATAGGAAGGAACAAGGGGTTTTGCTGGTTGAGATAAGGATAGCTATACAGGGCATTGACTCACATTGATTTCTGTGCATGGGTGTTACCTTCTAGGTTAATTCTTTTTGATCTAACCTTTTCTCTAGTTCCTGGTCCCCTTTTCCTATTGGCCTCAGTTGCTTTAAGGTATCTGCTTTAGTTTCTCTGCATTAAGGGCAACAAATGCTAGCTAGTTTTTTAGGTGTCTTACCTATCCTCACCCCTCCCTTGTGTGCTCTCGCTTTTATCATGTGCTCATAGTCCAATCCCCTTGTTGTGTTTGCCCTTGATCTAATGTCCACATATGAGGGAGAACATACGATTTTTGGTCTTTTGGGCCAGGCTAACCTCACTCAGAATGATGTTCTCCAATTCCATCCATTTACCAGCGAATGATAACATTTTGTTCTTCTTCATGGCTGCATAAAATTCCATTGTGTATAGATACCACATTTTCTTAATCCATTCGTCAGTGCTGGGGCATCTTGGCTGTTTCCATAACTTGGCTATTGTGAATAGTGCCGCAATAAACATGGATGTGCAGGTGCCTCTGGAATAACAGTCTTTTGGGTATATCCCCAAGAGTGGTATTGCTGGATCAAATGGTAGATCGATGTCCAGCTTTTTAAGTAGCCTCCAAATTTTTTTCCAGAGTGGTTGTACTAGTCTACATTCCCACCAACAGTGTAAGAGGGTTCCTTTTTCCCCGCATCCTCGCCAACACCTGTTGTTGGTGGTGTTGCTGATGATGGCTATTCTAACAGGGGTGAGGTGGAATCTTAGTGTGGTTTTAATTTGCATTTCCTTTATTGCTAGAGATGGTGAGCATTTTTTCATGTGTTTTCTGGCCATTTGAATTTCTTCTTTTGAGAAAGTTCTGTTTAGTTCACATGCCCATTTCTTTATTGGTTCATTAGTTTTGGAAGAATTTAGTTTTTTAAGTTCCCTGTATATTCTGGTTATCAGTCCTTTGTCTGATGTATAATTGGCAAATATTTTCTCCCACTCTGTGGGTGTTCTCTTCAGTTTAGAGACCATTTCTTTTGATGTACAGAAGCTTTTTAGTTTTATGAGGTCCCATTTATCTATGCTGTCTCTTAGTTGCTGTGCTGCTGGGGTTTCATTGAGAAAGTTCTTACCTATACCTACTAACTCCAGAGTATTTCCTACTCTTTCTTGTATCAACTTAAGAGTTTGGGGTCTGATATTAAGATCCTTGATCCATTTTGAGTTAATCTTGGTATAGGGTGATATACATGGATCTAGTTTCAGTTTTTTGCAGACTGCTAACCAGTTTTCCCAGCAGTTTTTGTTGAAGAGGCTGCTATTTCTCCATCGTATATTTTTAGCTCCTTTGTCAAAGATAAGTTGCTCATAGTTGTGTGGCTTCATATCTGGATCCTCTATTCTGTTCCACTGGTCTTCATGTCTGTTTTTGTGCCAGTACCATGCTGTTTTTATTGTTATTGCTTTGTAATATAGTTTGAAGTCAGGTATTGTGATACCTCCTGCATTGTTCTTTTGACTGAGTATTGCCTTGGCTATTCGTGGCCTCTTGTGTTTCCATATAAATTTAACAGTAGATTTTTCAATCTCTTTAATGAATGTCATTGGAATTTTGATGGGAAGTGCATTAAACATGTAGATTACTTTGGGGAGTATCGACATTTTTACTATGTTGATTCTACCAATCCATGAGCATGGGAGATCTCTCCACTTTCTATAGTCTTCCTCAATCTCTTTCTTCAGAAGTGTATAGTTTTCCTTGTAGAGGTCTTTCACATCTTTTGTTAGGTTTACACCTAGGTATTTGATTTTGTTTGAGGCTATTGTAAATGGAATTGTTTTCATACATTCTTTTTCCGTTTGCTCATTGTTACTATATAGAAATGCTAATGATTTTTCTATGTTGATTTTATATCCTGCTACCTTGCTATAGCTATTGATGATGTCTAGAAGCTTCTGAGTAGAGTTTTTTGGGTCTTTAAGGTATAGGATCATGTCGTCTGCAAATAGGGATATTTTGACAGTTTCTTTACCTATTTGTATTCCTTTTATTCCTTCTTCTTGCCTAATTGCTCTGGCTAGGAATTCCAGTACTATGTTGAATAGGAGTGGAGATAGTGGGCATCCTTGTCTGGTTCCTGATTTTAGAGGGAATGGTTTTAATTTTTCTCCATTAAGTATAATGCTGGCTGTAGGTTTGTCGTATATAGCTTTTATAATGTTGAGGAACTTTCCTTCTATTCCTAGTTTTCTTAGAGCTTTTATCATGAAATGATGTTGGATCTTATCAAAGGCTTTTTCTGCATCTATTGAGATGATCAAGTGGTTTTTGTCTTTGCTTCTGTTAATGTGATTTATTACGTTTATTGATTTTCGTATGTTGAACCACCCCTGCATCCCTGGGATGAAGCCTACCTGGTTGTGGTGAATAATCTTTTTGATGTGTTGCTGAATTCGATTTGCCATTATTTTGTTGAGGATTTTTGCATCAATGTTCATTAAGGAGATTGGCCTATAGTTCTCCTTTTTGGAGGTGTCTTTGCCTGGTTTTGGGATAAGTGTAATACTGGCTTCATAAAATGTGTTTGGCAGTTTTCCTTCCCTTTCTATTTCATGGAACAGTTTAAGGAGGGTTGGTATCAGTTCTTCTTTAAAGGTCTGATAGAATTCAGCAGAGAATCCATCAGAAAGAAAGGTCCTGGACTTTTCTTTTTGGGGAGACTCTTGATTGCTGCTTCAATTTCATTTTGTGTTATAGGTCTATTCAGCTGATTAATTTCCTCTTGGTTCAGTTTTGGATGATCATATGTATCTAGAAATCTGTCCATTTCTTTTAGATTTTCAAATTTATTTGAATATAGGTTCTCAAAGTAGTCTCTGATGATTTCCTGGACTTCCATGGTGTTTGTTGTTATCTCACCTTTTGCATTCCTAATTCTACTAATTTGGGTTTTTTCTCTCCTCCTTTTAGTCAGGTTTGCCAGGGGTCTATCGATCTTGTTTAATTTTTCAAAGAACCAACTTTTTGTTTCATTAATTCTTTGTATGGTTCTTTTGGTTTCTATTTCGTTGATTTCAGCTCTTATTTTTATTATTTCTCTCCTTCTATTTGTTTTGGGATTTGCTTGTTCTTGTTTTTCTAGGAGTTTGAGATGTATCATTAGGTCATTGATTTGGGATCTTTCAATCTTTTTAATATATGCACTCATGGCTATAAACTTTCCTCTCAAGAGTGCCTTAGCTGTGTCCCATAGGTTCCGGTAGGTTGTGTTTTCATTTTCATTGACTTCCAGGAACTTTTTAATTTCCTCTTTTATTGCATCGATGATCCATTCTTCATTAAGTAATGAGTTATTTAGTTTCCAGCTGTTTGCATGTTTTTTGTCTTTACTTTTGTTGTTGAGTTCTACTTTTACTGCATTGTGGTCAGATAGTATGCATGGTATTATTTCTATTTTCTTATATTTGCTGAGGCTTGCTTTGTGCCCTATGATGTGATCTATTTTGGAGAAGGTTCCATGGGCTGCTAAGAAGAATGTATATTGTGTAGAGGTTGGATGAAATGTTCTGTAGACATCTACTAGGTCCACTTGATCTATTGCATATTTTAGATCTTGGATTTCTTTATTGATTTTTTGTTTGGATGACCTATCTATTGATGATAATGGAGTGTTAAAGTCTCCCACAACCACTGTGTTGGCGTTTATATATGCTTTTAGGTCTTTCAGGGTATGTTTGATGAAATTGGGTGCGTTGACATTGGGTGCGTACAGATTGATGATTATTATTTCCTTTTGGTCTATTTCCCCTTTTATTAGTATGGAATGTCCTTCTTTATCTCGTTTGATCAATGTAGGTTTGAAGTCTACTTTGTCAGAGATAAGTATTGCTACTCCTGCCTGTTTTCGGGGCCATTGGCTTGGTAAATCTTCTTCCAGCCTTTCATCCTAAGCATATGCTTATTTCTGTCGGTGAGATGGGTCTCCTGTAAGCAACAAATTGTTGGATCTTCTTTTTTAATCCATTTTGTCAAACGGTGTCTTTTGATGGGTGAATTAAGTCCATTAACATTAAGTGTTAGTACTGATAGGTATGTGGTGATTCCTGCCATTTAGTTATCTTAGTTGTTTGAAGGTTTGATTGTGTGTACCTAACTTGATGTTACTCTCTACTGTCTTGCTTTTTCTTATCGTGTGGTTTGGTGCTGCCTGCCTTTTCATGGTTAAGTTGGGTGTCACTTTCTGTGTGCAGGATCCCTTGCAGAATCTTTTGTAATGGTGGCTTTGTGGTCACATATTGTTTTAGTTTCTGCTTATCATGGAAGACTTTTATTGCTCCATCTATTTTGAATGATAGCTTTGCTGGGTAGAGTATCCTGGGGTTGAAGTTATTTTCATTCAGTGCCCGGAAGATCTCACCCCACGCTCTTCTTGCTTTTAATGTTTCTATTGAGAAGTCTGCTGTTATTTTGATGGGTTTACCTTTGTATGTTACTTGTTTTTTCTCTCTTACAGCCTTCAATATTCTTTCCTTAGTTTCTGAACTTGTTGTTTTAATGATGATATGTCGTGGAGTAGTTCTATTTTGATCTGGTCTGTTTGGTGTCCTGGAGGCCTCTTGCATTTGTATGGGAATATCTTTCTCTAGATTTGGGAAATTTTCCGTTATTATTTTGTTGAATATATTACGCATTCCCTTCGCTTGCACCTCTTCTCCTTCTTCGATGCCCATGATTCTCAAGTTTGGTCTTTTGATGGAGTCAGTGAGTTCTTGCGTTTTCTTTTCACAGGTCTTGAGTTGTTTAATTAATAGTTCTTCAGTTTTTCCTTTAATTACCATTTCATCTTCAAGTTCTGAGATTCTGTCTTCTGTTTGTTCTTTTCTGCTGGATTGGCCTTCCGTTTTGTTTTGCAGTTCTGTTTCGTTCTTTTTTCTGAGGTTTTCCATATCCTGGCTGTTTTCTTCTTTATTGTTGTCTGTTTTTGTCTTGAGTTCATTTATCCATTTATTCATTGTGTTCTCTCTTTCACTTTGGTGTTTATACAGTGCTTCTGTGGTTTCCTTTATTTCTTCTTTTGCTTTTTCAAATTCTCTATTTTTATTGTCTTGGAATTTCTTGAGTGTCTCCTGTACATTTTGGTTGACCCTATCCAGTATCATCTCTATAAAATTCTCATTGAGTACTTGTAGTATATCTTCTTTTAAATTATTCTTGTGGGCTTCGTTGGGTCCTTTGGCATAGTTTATCTTCATTTTGTTGGAGTCTGGATCTGAGCTTCTGTTCTCTTCATTCCCCTCTGGTTCCTGTACTAATTTTTTGCTGTGGGGAAACTGGTTTCCTTGTTTTTTCTGTCTTCCTGTCATTGTCCTTGGTGTTGTTACTGTCCCTGTACTGTGTGTAATTAAATATTTTCTAGCTTGTAATAATAACAATGGTAATATTGAGAATGGAAGAGTGAGCTGAGATGGAAAGCAAGAAGTTAAAGAAAAGGGGAAAACAAATATACAGACAAGAGGGAGAAAGCAGAACAAGGTAACAGACAAGAGAGTTTCAAAGGTATAAACAGGGAGTGTTAGTGTACTAATCGACAGTAAGCTGAACAGACATTAGAGAGACAGAGAGAGGATTGAAAATCAAAGATAAAAAAATAAAAAATAAGTA
The DNA here is from genome assembly GCF_047511655.1 of Castor canadensis. Lineage (NCBI taxonomy): Eukaryota > Metazoa > Chordata > Mammalia > Rodentia > Castoridae > Castor > Castor canadensis. The sequence continues at coordinate 127,733,624 of NC_133393.1, read as the reverse complement.
TATGAAAGTAATATCTATATATAAAAATGAATTAAAATAAAATGGAAAATAGAAAATTAAAAAAAAAAAAACCAAAAAACTTCCAAGTTTATATGCAATGCAATTTCAGTCTTAATAATTTGGATGTCCGTCTCAATCTCCAGTCCTGGAGTTGGTGCCTCAGATGTTGTTCTGTAGTTGTCTCATCAAAGGGGATGCATAAAGTAGAACAAAACTACACTCACACACAGAAGAAAAAAAATAAAAATAAAAATAAAAATAAATTTAAAAAAGCCCCACCAAGTGTCCCCAGTTCAAATGCAATACAGTTTCAGTAAGTTTTTCGGCTTGCAGGTGTAATTCGGTTGTTCTCTCATCAAAGGTAGGGAGAAAAAGAAAAAAAAGCGTCTGGGGGCAGTTCTGAGAGTGGTATCTGCAACTGTGGCTTGCCTGCCTGCTGCTCTCCACCTGTAGCTGGCGGCGTTATTTATGCAGATCTCTGGGGTGAGCTTAGCACTCACCTGGTCCCACAGGCTTTGTTTGCTCAGATTTCTCCTGTGCATGAGCCTCTGCTACAGCTTTCCCCTTTCCAAGCACTGGGAAAGGTGACACAGCCCGGCGTTGTCAGGCCTGCGTGTTTATTTACAGTTCACGTGGGAAGTGGGTCTTCCCTCCTCTCACAAGCGTCCCCGCTCCTGGTTGCTGGGTGCGCCCCGCTCCCGCCAGAGCCTCTCCGGCCCACCCGGCTTATTTATTTACAGTCCCGGGAAGGATTCCCTTCCCCCAATCTTCAGCGCTCAGGGCGCCCCACCCTCTTTCCAGCGTGTCTTAACTGTTCTTATTGCTTAGTACTGTTTCTCTTTTTTCCCGGGTGGAGGTCAGTCTGTCCAGTGGGCTGTGCTGCTCTGGCCCAGGCTTGTCTGTGGGGGAACCGCGGTACCGCGAAGCTCACCTGGTCCGCGTCTTCCCACGCCGTATGGGCGCCGGCCACTGGCGGCCCGGGGGCCTCCTCGGTTCTCCGTTTAAGGTGAAGTGGCGATTCTCTGCGCCGGCTGGAGATGTGGAGGGGTCAAAGTTATGCCTTTTCCCGGTGATTATGCCTGCAAAGTGTGTCTCCAGCGTCTCTCCAAGATTTCACTATAGGAGGCTCGCTTTCTGCTTCCTCCCTCTAGCCGCCATCTTGGAATTTCCTCTATTTTGGAGTTCTGTTTATTATCTGGAAAGGAGAAAAAGGGGAGATAGTATACAGGATACAATCCAGCCAAACAAAGTATTAAAAATTGTAAATCAACCAGTCTGACTGTTTCTGTCAGGGGACTCAAAACCCTAAAATGCTGGAGAGACTCTGGTCTGACAGCTACTGAAGAACACATTTCTCCTTTTTCTTGGCCATCTTGCCTTTGTTTTGCTCCAGAGTTCACTCTAAATGCTCATCTTCTTCTTTGGCCTGCTTCTCCTGAGCATCCAGGTCCTGACAAGTACATCGCACTTGTTCACCAGAATCACTGGCTTATCCAGCAGGAGCTGCTCACATCGTTTCTAGACCTTTGTCTTCTAGAACTGTAGGTTTTCTTGACACATTCCCTTGGGTCCTATAAATTTGAGTTTTCCTCTTCAACAAGGAATTCATCTATTAGCTGCTATTAGTATTTTGCTACCATTTTGTATCATTCTTCTTAAGCCCTTTTCTCTTCTAAGAGCTGGTAACAGAATATTACCCAGTCATCTGTTCCTGTGACTTCATTTTGATCATTTCAGAGCTTTTCTTTGCTCTTAGAGTGGCACTTTGAATTCGAGACTTATTCTTGAGTGGCAATACTCAGTGGCCTCACTCATGGTTCAGGCTCAGATCCCAAACCACCTTCCCTATCTCTATATTCCCCACCCTAACCACTTCTTTAGTTTGGGTTTCTTTAGTCTTGGTGTTTTTTCAGGCACTCTTATTGGTCACAGCTTGTGCATGTGTATGTACAGACAGATTTTTTTTTTTTTTTGAGACAGTGTCTTACCATGTAGGCCTTGCTGGCCTCAAACTTGCTATCCTCCTGCTTCTGCCTCTGCCTCCTAATGCTGGGGTTGCAGGTGTTTACCTCCTTGACCAGAAGACTGTTTCTTAATTTTTTTCTTACTTCTGATGATCTACCAGTTTGGGTAAAGTATTAGCCACCATGCTTTATTGTTTCTTTTTGGGGGGAAGGGGGGTTACTGGAGTTTCAACTAAGGGCCTCATGTTTTCTAGGCAGATGCTCTACCACTTGAACCATGCTGCTAGCCCTTTTTTGTTTTGGGTATTTTCAAGATTCAAACTATTTTCCTGCTGGACTTTAACTGTGGTCCTCCATATCTCTGCCTCCCAAGTAGCTAGGAGTACAGCATGAGCTACTGGCACCCAGCTGCTTTATTGTTTCTTAATGCTACTTGTATTATTTTTTTTCCTTCTTCTTTGGGGGTCCTGGGGATCAAACCCAGGGCCTCATGCATGCTAGGAAAGTGCTCTAACACTGTCACATCTCCAGCACTCATTTTTTTCTTTTATTCTTTAAAAGAAAGAATGGAATTTGCTTGTTGTTCATCACATTTTTTCTTCTTTACTTTCTACAATTACAAGTATATGTGTTGATGCCCTGTGGTCATGTATATTTGTGTAAAATAAATATGATACATATTTTAATTTAACTTAGCATCCTTTTCTTGTGTACCAAAGCTGGCTTATTGACTCTGGGTATTTTTTATTTTAGCATTTCTGTGGCTTGGCTGGACTTCATTAGGAGGAAAGTCCCCTGTTGCCCCTTCGTCTGCTTGGCCATCTTAGCAGAGTAGAGGGTGGCAGAGCTGCAGGCGAGTCTTGAGTCTCCTCCCTCCTCACTCAGTGATGTTTCTTTTCCATGATACCATGCTATCCCAGCATACAGAGAGACTTGAACCATTTTCTCCATGGTTTACTGTTTGCCCCAGTGCATTTAAGTGCTAGACTTTCTTTAAAATGTCAACAAGTTATCTGAGCAGCTGTGCTCTGACGTTATAGCCAGAAAGCCATAAAACCAGCTGGATGCATTGATTGCTAGGTCAGTATGACCCAGGCCATGCAAAGCCACTCTCAACTGTATTTTTCACATACACACTTAAAAATTCTATTAAAAGCTGACTTTTCATTATAGAACTAGAGGTCAGTTACACTGTACTTAATGCTGAGCATTGTGACTGAATTTTCTGGGTTGTGACTGAATTTTCTGGGTGGCCTTGAGGGAGTCAGCCTCATGTACCTGGTTTAAATTGTCTGTAAGTACTTATGGTTCTTTAAGTTAGGTGTATCGTATGGCTTCTTTTGTAAAGCACTTTCAGGTACTGCATTATGAAATGCCAGAGAGGCAATAAGATTCTGCATATGAATAAGTAACTGTCCTTTTTTAAAATCCCATAATAAAGGCAAGGTAGAAAGCTTTCTGGAGAGAAGATATCTTTAGCATTATGAATAAAAAAATTATTAAGTGCCAAATTGTTTTCTAAAGACTTTATGTCACATTAACACATATAGATCCCGCACACAGGCAAAAAACACAAACAAAAAACCCTACTCAATTTAAAACTTTCACCTCAAATGGAATAGTGTAAATTGGAATAGAAGCTGTACTGTATCCATTTATAATTAGTAAATTGTACTTAAAATTCTAAAGTTTGCCGATTAAAATTTTTCAAAGCTTTAGGCAAGTTACATATGTTACTTTGGAAATATTTTAAAGCTGCAAGAACTTTTCTTTAGAACTCATGATTTAAACAAAAATAGGTATTATTAAAATATGAAGAATAAACAGCATGTGAGTTTCTCTAATTTTCTCTTTAGCAGGAACCTTATTTCTGAGTTTGAAGCAAGATAGCATTCCTATAACTGGTATTTTCTTATCTTTTCTATGAGGCTCATTTGAATTTATAATCTCAGTCTTCTGGGTGCAGTTGTTTGGGCTTTTGCAAAAAAACACCAATTTGAAGTGTTTGTTTGTTTGTTTTTTCACTGTGTTTAATTTTATTTTTTCTTTATTCGTTTACATATTTGAAGGTGGGGAATTCTGCAGTCTTGGATCTTGGCTACCATTTGCCTAAATATATAAATTAATAGTTCCTGTATGGACAGAGGGAGAGGGGATAGCCAGATTGCTTTTAGAAGACATGAAAGGAGAAAGCCATGTGAAAGAAGGCATGAGGCATTGTATCCTTGCTGTGTGAAACAGACCTCCCGCATCCTTTCTACTGGTTTGTCTACAAAGTCTTGTTAGCCTTCCCACCCTAGGCACTCCATCTTCATTAATAACGTGAGAGCAATGCCTTTCTTCAGTAGAAAAGCAGCCCAGGTCTAACACAAGGTATCTTAACCTGGCCTGTGTTGTTCACAGCACTGGTTCATGCTGACCTTATCTTCTGTCATTAAGTTGAACTATACTGCATTGCCTCAGAAAAAAACAAACTTTCCTTTCAAAGAGGGAATTTAATATATGTAGACATTTTCCTGTACAGCCTGCTCCCCTTTTGTATATGTGATGGGAAAACAGTAAAGCCTTCTAAGGGATAGTGATAGATCTTGGTGACAGTAAAATATCAAAGAGTTATAATAGAATTGTAGAATATTGTAAGAAGGGGTAATAAATTATTAAACCTAATTTATTAATGAGATAATTATCTTGATGGCTTTCAATTTTATAATTGCCACTTGATATTACCTTAAACTATAAAATGCATATGAAATTCTTCATGAGATTTAGCAGGAAGGAGCACATTCTTAACTAAAAATTTGGATAATGATATTTTGTGGTAGTTTGATCATGATCAATTCAAATCTGAGACTGGGTTTTCATCTCAATCTTCTAATAAGGTTGAAAACATTATCATTTAGAATAAAAAATGACTGCCTGTCTACCAGTTTTGTATATTAATTCTAACCAAGGTATAGGCTTTACTGGTTTGAACCTCAATAAATGTCATTTCAAGATTGCATGATAATAATAGCAATGATATCTAATAATTATACAAAACTTTTCTAAGTGCTTTACATAAAATACTTAATATTTCTGAAATCCCTATGAAAGTAAGTAACATTTTTATCCACGTAAGACTTCAGCCACATGTAAATTAAAAGCTAGTAGGTGGCAGGCTTAAAATTTCAACCCAGGTACTCTGGTTCCATTCTGTATTTTCAACTACTTCCATGTAATGCTTCAATATAATAAAAAATTAAAGAGTCTGTGTGCTAGACATTGCCCTAATTTTAGGATGTACAGCAATGCACATGCTGGGCCGGCCCAGCATGTCCAGTGAAGGCTTATGGACTTTGTCGGTAGAGGCGTTCTAGACGCAGACTTTCAGTGTGATGGATACCAGAACCTCAGAATGGAATGTGGGGTAGGACCCTTAAGTTCCAGTAGGCTCTCTTCCCTCATTCATGAGTCCCAATGATATATACCCTGTTCAGTTGGCAAGAACTCAGCCAACTCTTAATTATTCATGTGACAGCACTTTGTGCTACAATGTAGCAAAGTACTATGAGTTACATCTGAAGTTTCCAAACTTGTCCAAGATCAAAGATTTTTCTATAAGAGGTGCTTGCTTTTCTATATGATTTAGATTTTTTTTTTTTTTTTTGAGAAGTTCTGGTTTGGGATGAAGCCAAACTGTTTTCTTTGGTAACCATTTGCATATTTACACTAGGTGGCAGTAGATAAAAGAGAATAAAATGTCTGCAAACTCTCTGGACAGTTAGTTTAAGATTAAAAGGAAAATAAGTCACCCTACCCCCCACCCCAGGCTTCTCTTCATGGCCTCAGCTCCAGATTCAGAGCTAACACAATGAGGCTGTGTTTGTTTTCTGCTTTTGAAACATCCAGAAAGAAACAAAGGTGTTGGCTAGCTGGACTGGTAGTCCCCATTCTCACCCTCTGCTGTAACATGGCAATTTCTGGGTCTATTCACCTCCATATCTAACACAGTTGGCCTTGGCATGGTGTAACATGCCTGTAATCCTAGCACTCAGAAGACAGAGGCAGGAGGATCACCAGTTGGAGGTCAGCCTGGGATACATAGTAAGACCCTGTCTGAAAAAGGAAAAGACATTTAAAACTGCATAAGGACTTCAAAAAATCATTCCACTTTTCTTATCACAGGCTCAGCCCTCATCTCTACAGTCCTAACTATTGCGGTGTCTCACTGTCATCCCCAAGTCATTCTTTATTCTCTAAGTGCCTTTCTGTCTAAAACACTTTTTTTTACTATTAGTGTATGATAGTTTTACAGGGATTGTCATTGTGACATTTCCATACAAGTGTACAATGTATCCCACTTTGGTTGGTCTCCTCCATTGTTCTCCCTCTTCCCCACCCCTTTCATCAAATGACTTTGACAGGTTTCATTGTTCCATATTTATACATGTATACAAAATACATTCACCATAGTCACCTCCTTTACCCTCTTCATTCACCCTCCCCCTCTCACTAGTGCCCTTCCCTCAGCATGACCTGTTTTACATTCCTGCCCTTCATTATTTTAGTGTCTGTTCATTGTTCAGTGGAGTTTTGCCCTGGCATTTTACCTGTAAATATATTGAACTTTAATCAGTCTAACCCCCTCTATTACTCTTTCTTATCCTTTTCCCTTCACCCCATATCATTCAACAGTTTTCAGTGCATTTCATTGTGTTCTCTTCCTACACAGATGTGTATTCACTCTTTCTAAAACACTTGAGGCTCCAACTTTTTGTGCTTTCTCAAATTCTTCAATCTTCATAATTTGACTTTTGCCAACCTCTTATTTCTACACCCCCAAGCCCTCTACCCCCACCCCCCTGCAAAGGTGTCCTGTCAGCATTCTGCCACTGTGCTGAGGAGTGCTGCGTGCATCTGCCTCCCTGTCTTTTCTAAGGTTAAATTCGTAGGTTACCTTTCTTTCCGAGCACTCTGCCAGTAGATTTTTCTTTGAGGACTTCAGTACATTTATGCTGGTAGTATTCATTTGATATAAAGTCCTGCTTCTTTCATTGTCTTATGTATCGTGTTGATGTTTGAACTTTAGTTTTTGTGTTTTGGATCTTTTTAAGTTTTGAAACAACCTTCTTCAGAGGTAGTCATCAATCTAGGAAATTATTCCTTTATAATTTTGTAATATATATTTGAATCTATAATTCAATATTGTTTAGTTTTGAATAGTCTTAAACTTCATATAAAATACGAATCAAGTTGAACATATTTTGCTGTAACTTTGTATTTCACATTAAACTCTTGAGATTCATATACATAAAATCTGAATGTACACAGGCACATGTTGTACAAAGTTGTTTACCATTAATTTTCAAAGCTATATAATATTTCATGGAACTCACTGTTAACAGAGATTTGTAGTCAAGGTCGGGGGAGGGCTGGCCATTACAAGCCGTGCTGTAAACCATGTTGACAGCATTGATCCATCTAGTTTTTGCAGTCTAGTAGATGCTAAGCAGTGTGTTTCTTTAATTTTCACTCTTCTCATTAGTAATATTTTTGAGCATTTCTTCATATGATTGGTTTTCATTTCTTTGTCTTTTTTCTTGTGGTTCCTGTTATTTTCACATTGATTTCTAAATCTTTTTATGTATATGTTAGTGATCTTTCTCCATAACATGTCCTTCTGCTCCAGTGTTTGAGTGTTAATTTTGCCATGTCCATGGTTAAACAGATATCCTGAATTTCAGTACAATCAGACATCTTTTTTTTCTTGCTTTACAGTTTTGCTTTTGCAATTTTAACATGTCTTGTTCAGGCTGTGGTTGTAAAAATATTCTTGTATGCTTTTATTTATTTTATAGTTTTAGCATAACATGTAAGATTCTAATATGTCTGCTGCCTACCCTCATAAGTGGTATCAGGCAGGAATCCATGTTGTAAGCCAGTGTTAAAACTCGAAACATCTCTGTTCCCATTTGTCTCCTTCTGTATTTATTTATATATGTGCAGCGCTCTGCTTCTTAGAGCTCTCTGCAGTCTTCCTTTCTACTTATTTTTGCATCTTATTTAATGTCAATAGTTTTGTTCTTTTTTTTATCCATAAGGTCTTATTCATCTTTGTATATTTATTTTGAATGTTGTGTATTGATTTTATCTCTTTCAATTTTGTTAAATTCTCTTAGTAGTTCTAATGATTTAGTAATAGATTCTTTGTAAGATTTCTCCATAGGTAATCATTTTATATATCAATGACAACTTATTTCTTCCTTTCTATTCCTTACATCTTAACACTTTTTATTTCCTTTCTTAATGAACTGACTAGGATATTTTTCTACATCTTTTGAGGTGGGTCATTTTTTTTAAAGTATTATTTTATAGGTGAATTATGCTGATTTCCTAATGTAAAAACCACTTTGTCCCTGGGATAAATTCAGTTATTTTTCATTATCTTATACATCGATATATTTAGTAAGCTGATATTTTGCAACCGTTTTGTTTGTATTCATGTAAATGAATATACCAATATACTTTAATTTGATCATATTAGGGTTATCCTCTAGGATTTTATGAATAGCATCCAGTTTTGTAAGTACAAAATTGTCACAATAATTTTTTATGTATACATACAGATTAATCCAAAGCTTGAAGTAATCGATTTGCAGCTTTCTTCCCCCCCTGTTGTGGACGTCCTTTCTTTTGACTCTACCACAGTAAGTTTTTTAAAAAATTTAAGTGCATTTAATTATTTAAAGCAATCTGTTGCCTTAAAAAATATGTGAATTAGGGAAAAGATGAAAGGCATTTTAGCATAGCAAGACCTTGTACAAAAACTTTTATTTATAATGTATCTAAATGGCCACAAAGGGGAACAGTGCCAATATCTAGAATAGATTTTTTTTTTTTTAAACCCTGAGCTCAGTCTAATTCATACTCATTTTCATCTACTAAGGTAACACCTGGTGACTTTTCACTTGCTGTCCCAGAGAACATTTCCTACTCTGTTATTTGTCTTTCCAAGGTGCTAAACTTACTTCTAGATTTCTCCTAGGGAGCTATCAGAATACCAGTCAAGGTTATCCAGAGATTAAGATTCCTAATACTTGAAATTTCACTTATAAAAATTATATATTATTTATTTATTCAGTGTGTTCAAAGACTTTAAAGATTGAGAGTTTGAGCCTTTCAATTTAGGAGTCTGCTTAATCTTTTCCAAGCAAATCATTGTTTCAGTGAATCCTATCAGTTAGTGCAAAACTACTTGTAAGGACAAATGAGAAGAACAGCGTGGTCTTTGGTGACACTGCTGATACTGTGTCAGTTAAGTATTATTTGTAATATGTGGCCAAAAAAAAAAAAAAAAAAATCAAAAACAAAATTACCCTGACACCGTGACATTACAGACTCACCAGTAGATGTCAATAGCAATATTTACTACAGAGGAATTCTGCAGAGAGCTAATCCATTTTGAGTCTATCTTGTACCAAACAGTTCTCTGATTATTAAAGGGTTTTCTCAGTGTTAATCCCTCAGCAGAGACTTCTAGATCTCTCACGAGAAGTTGCAGTGACAAGAACTGAGTGGTGGTGAACAAGGGACTGATTGTCAAAGGGAAGTCTATGACTCACTGATAGCAACCAGGACCTCAACCTGCTCTGTGGTCTTGTCTCTTCCAGTGCTCATGTTTACAAAAGAGTCCTACAGCATTTCTGCATTCATGTCTTGTCCAATTAAAAATTAATTAGACATTGAAAATTTGCCACAATGCTTGGCTCATAGCAGCTGATCAATACATTTGTTTCATGAATTACTCAAAATGTATGCAATTAAACCTTATAATCCTGGTGAATTGAGTCTTTCACCCTATAGTGAGAGGGAGCAAAAGATAGGTGGTTTATAATGTGTTTTTGTCTTCTTAAGAGGCAATCAGTAGACTAAAATTGACTACACCTGGCCCAGGAACTATCACAGAGAATTAAAAATCTCTGTTCCAGCCGGCTAGGTGTGGTGTTATGCCCTTGTAACCTCAGCACTCAGGAGACAGAGGCAGGAAGATCATATTCAAAGTCAACCTGGGTTCAAGTCCAGTCTGAGCTAAATAAGAAAGACCCGTCTCAAAAAACAAAAACAAACCAAAAAAATCTTCATTCCACCTTTTGAGAATCACTCTCTTTTCAAAGTTTGCAAAGCCTCATGACCTGAGGAATCCAGACATTCTCAAGTGTACTATGGAAGTGGGCGTAACTGCCACCTAGCAAGGAACAGAAGGTGTCTGTCCCTTGATGATAATCCAGAGGTGCCAAAATCCACTAGGCTGTATTTTAGGACCCTAATTTAAGGAACATTATGTACAAGGGACTTTGAACAGACAATTCTGTGTAACAAACACATGACAAATTTCACAGTTAATAAGATTGAAAACAGCAATTACTATCCACAGAAGGGATCCTATTAGATTGAATTATATTAAATTGTCATTTTATAAGCAACACCAGTGAAATATCAGTGACTTCACATGAAAAGAAAGGATTTCACTGTCATTTTGAGTTGTGAACTTCCTGCTACATAAAAAGCAAGCAATCAAGAAAACCTAGGAAAAGAAAATAGTTTGCTATAGATTGGTTTGGGATTAGGCTAATGAAGTCCTACCCAGATAGATTCTTTTATAATCTAAAGAGGGCTGCTTGCTTCTAGATATGGCATAATATCTTTATTTTACCAGCATTTCCAAAACTCGTAAGGCACTTAGATTTTTATAAGAGTTTTCTTTTTTTCAATGTACACGTCTTTTTTTTTAGTTCCCTGAGGGATAATTGATATAAAAACTAAACTGATGCTGGGCATGGGGGTACACCCCTGTAATTCCAGAAGCAGAGGTAGGAGGATGGCAAGTTCAAGGCTAACCAGAGCTACATAGTGAAGCCTTGTCTTAAAAAAAACAAGAGCCGGGGATGTAGCTCAGTGGGAGAGTGCTTGCCTGGCAGGTGCAAGGCAAACTAAAGTGAGATTAATTTTTGAACTGTTTGCCTTCCTATTTATGTAGTGGCAGGTAATTCTTAATCTGTAGTCTCCTCTATATATTGACTGTTTTTTGCTTGTGTTTCTGATTTGGCATAAGCACAATTGCACTAAATATTTTTCATGTGAACTTTGCATGTGATTTTGATTTTAAAAAAATCCAGAGACATATTGGAAACTAAAAATAGTACAGTTGAAAGGTAATTTGTGTTTTTGTTCTTGTGATTATTTTCTTTTGGGGGATTGGTTATTTGGTGTTTTTAGACTGGGGAAAAAAGTTTCATGAGGGTATGATGTGAAAAAGATCACTCTTGCCTAGCATGGTGGCTCACTCCTGTAATGCTAGCTACTCTGGAGGCAGAGGCAGGAGGATGAAGGTTTGAGTCCAGACAAAAGTAGTGGCAAGACCTTGTCTCAATAAATAAGTAAAGAAATACAAAATAAAAATAAAAGGGCTGGGGACATAGCTCAGTGGTACAGCACTTGGCTAGCATGTTGCAAGGCCCTGGACTCAATTCTCAGAACTGCCAAAAAAGATTATCCTTTAATATGTTACTTTTAAATGTATTTATATTGGTATATATTAATTGTACAAAATACTAGGTTTGATTATGACATTTTCATACATGTATATAATGATCTTTGATCATATTCACCCTGTCATTTTTGTTTATTTATTTATTTGCAGTGCTGGGGATCAAACCCAGGGACTGTGCATGGTAGACACAAGCACCCTACCCCTAAGCTAGTTCCCCAACTATTCTGTCAAGTTTTTAAGAAAAATTAAAAAAAGTTTTATAGGCTTCTATTCCTGCCCTTATTTGTCTTAATATAATATTCAGAATGATTTTTGAGACCTAAATGCACTGATATTACCTATGCTCTGATGTTTTCTTTCTTTTTTTTTTTTTTTTTTTGGCAGCACTGGGGTTTGATCTCAGGGCCTCATGCTTGCCAGGCAGGTGCTCTACCACTTGAGCCTCTCCACCAGCACTCTGATGTTTTCTTAATATGAAGAAGAAATTATGGCATACAGTATAACAATTATTATCTTTGTGGTTTACACTTTTGTCTCTAATGCCTGGCGGAAAATTTAGTATAATATTTGGGGCTCAAAATAAGCCATTTGCAATGAGCACTTTTAAACCTTTGTTATTAAAAAAAAAAGTTTCTGTAAGAGAATAGTACTGGCTGCCATATAGACACAGTTTAAGAGCATCAATCTTTTCAAATGCCCCAAACTTTATTTTGATTATATTAAGCTGCTTATATACTGTACTAATTTTCTAAAGATTATGTACTTCAGGGTTCCATTTGAGTCTTTTAATGTTTTCATTTAGTTAGTTAGAACTAGACCAAGATTTTTGTCTTCAAAGTTGTACTAGGTCAGGCTGGGGACATTGCTCAGCAGTAGAGTTCCATTCTCAAGGCCCTGGGTCCAATCTCTAGCATTGGAAGAAATAATAATAAATTGTAGGAGGGCATTTGCATCAAGATGATGTGTGATATGGTTACAGGATGTGTTCCAGACCTCCTTCTCTACTCCTTCCCCAAAAGGGATAAATATAAGGAAGTTTGTTATCTTGAGGTAAATTATATTTTCAGTTTCAATGTGTTAATTTTATATTGTTTGTCCTACAAATAAACAAAATGAAGTTGGTAATCTTACTGTGGTTGTTCCTACTGTCAAAACACTGGACCCTTCTCAGATAACTGAGACAGTGTTCTCATCCTTGTCCTGGTGACTGTGCAGAGTATGGATGTAATATGTATGTCTTTCTTTCGAATTAAGGGCAGTACTTCAGGTCAAATTAATTATTTATAATAAACTGAGAACTTGCTATTACATTATAGAAAAAAATCCAAGGTTAATCTTTTGTTAATCCATCAGTCAAAATAAAGACAGACTGCATGTAGGCATGGTGTGAAATGCTGAATAAGATGTCAGATTGGTTGTCTGTCCCCCTGAAACATTCACCCTAAGCCAAGTAGAAATAACTGTGTAAGAGATAAAGTTAGTTTCAAGCACTTGTTATCAAGTATACATGATTGACAAGGAAAAGTTGTTAGTGGGAGTATTCAGAAGAGATTGTCAGTGGACTGGAATAAATCAGAAGACTTCTCTACATGAAAATCTTTGATCAGTCCTTGACCTTATCAGAGGCGGGTGGGATTTTGATGAGAGCATTCCAGGTAAGGTAAGCAAGGTATAAGCAGATGCCTCTGGAGAAATTGAAAATGTGTACCATGGAAATAAAAGTACATTCATCTAGTTTCAGATTTTTTTATTTTTAAGAGACAGGGTCTTGCTGTGTAGCCCAGGCTGGCTTCAAATTTATGATCTGCCTTCCTCCTCCTCCCTAGGCTGGGATTATAAACATGTACCTCCATGTCCAGCTACTTAGAGCTCTTTATATTTCCTACCTCAATAAATGACAAATGTGTTAGAAACCATGGAGGATACCCACTCATCTACAAATGGCTCTCAATAAATCTTTATTAAATAACTATTATGTGCCACTCACCATTTTTAGCTTTAAAGAAATGGACAAAACAAAAATACCTGCCCAGAGAAACCTGCATCCTTCATTCTAGTCAAGGAAACAGGCAATTCACAGACTAAAAAAAATAGTTTGTAGTATAGTGGACCAAAAAACCCCACAATGGTGGAAAAAGCACCAAGGCAAATTGAAAGAGAATAGAAAAAGGGTTGCAAGGTTAGATAGTATGGCCAGGACAAGAGTCTCATGACAGGTGTCACTGGAGTAAAGACCTACCGGAATGAAGGGAGTGAATCAAGTGAGTATCTGGGAAGGATTCCAGGTCAGCAGGAGCAGATCTGGAAGAACAGTGGAGCCAACAAAAGGTTTTCTGTAGAGGAGGGACAGGATTTGACTTATGCCCTAAGAGGTTCTCTCTGACCACTGTGTGTGAACAGGCTGGGAGTGGTGATGGGGAGAACAGGAGAGTAATTAGGAAGCTAGTACAATGAGCAGACACCAGACAACACTGGCTTGACCCAGGCAGTAGCAGGAAAGGTGATGAGAGAAGATCCAGTTCTGGATATATTTTGAAGGCAGAGCCAAGAGGATTTCCTGACAGATTGGATGTCAGCTGTGGGATTCCCTGTCTCCTTTTCCCATGGACCGTAAGGTGTATCCCTGAGTAATCTCTGGGTGGCTTACAATATCTCCTGGCTCTTCCTCCTTTTGGCAGAGGGACTGCTGAGAAAAAAGGAATTGTGGTTTTCCTGTCTTGGGTTCTAGGATCAGGAAAAGTAATCAGCTGAATCTGTGCAAGAGACACTCTGACTTTGGGAAGCATAGTTCTTTCTAAATTTCATTTGGATTTGAGTTTTCAAGAAAATGCATTAATGTGTCTTTTGCAAAGATTTTTACATAAGCCTGTTTCAGGAAGAAAAAGGTCACTCACTTTCATGGAGGCCATCATATGGCATATACTACATGAAAAATATCACATATTGATCAAAATGCATGGACACAAAGAGTAGGTTGCAGATACAGAGATTGCTTTCATGGATGTTGTGGCAACAGTGCATCCTGGTTACCAGACAACATTGCATAACTAGTTCAGAGTTATTTCAGTTCTTAACTGCTTATGTAAGCAAAGATTTGGAAAGACTTACTTGAAAACACAGTTTATGCAAACTTAAATGTCCCATACTAAAATCTGTAACTTTGAAAGTATAAAATGGCTATATTATTCATTATCTCTGGATCCTCCCTTTACTTTTCTAGGAAAGTAAAGATAAATTATGTGTACAAACCTCCTGCCTCCTCTACTTTTCTGTGTACTAAATTTCCTGGATTTGCACATAGACATATTCTCAGTTTGTATTAGGGGAGGTTCTTCTTAAAGTTTTTAAACTTTATAATTATTTGTAAGTTTAGTGCATATGACTTTTGAAAGTAGGTATGTTTGTAACTTTGTGGCTGCTTACCGAGTTTGGGGAACAGGCATTATTATGGCATCTTCAAGCATGAGCTGAGTGTCCCCACAGGCTACGGAACTCTCCAACTGATGCCTCCCTCATTTTACTGCTTCTTAATTTATTAAGAGACTGTTAGTCTTGACTTCAACTGATAATAAATACATTAGGTGAGATCAGGAACTTTTTTATACATTAACTCAAAAAGCTAAATGTTAAAATCTAAGATGCTTAATAGGAGTAAAAGAAGAATTTTTTATAAGATTTGAGAAATAATCTAAAATCATTCCCTTTTGAAATTGAAAGGTTTGAAGTAATTAGATTGTCAAAGGTATTTAAGAAATAGGACATACATGAAAATTAGCAAAAGTAAACAAGAAAAAATACATTTTCACACTTCTCCTGCCATTTAGAAACAGAAAACACATTTTATACTTTTTCAGGGACAATCTCTAAAATAGAGAAAATATAAAAGGTGGGCAGGACACTTTCCAAATTAGTTAGGTCCTTGCTTTTGAAGCACACCATGACCCATATGTTATAAAGACTACAAACAGCTGTAAATGTGAGGCTGACCTTTTAAAAGAAATGTTTCTAGATTTTTTTTTAAACCAGTAACTAAAATTTTTTAGTCTGCTAAAGGAATGTGGCATACTTTTTTTTAAAGATAGAGATCTGAATAGTTTAGTTTTCACAGTATCACTGTGAAAGAGATTACTGTTATGATATTTTCCTCCAAATTAAATGTGTTCTTGGACTGGAGGTGTGGCCCAAGTGGTAGAGCTCCTGCTTTGCAGGTATGAAGCCTTGAGTTCAAATCCTAGTCTCACCAGAAAAAACAGCTCACATCTGTAATCCTAGCTACTTAGGAGGCAAAGATCAGGAGAATCATGGTTCAAAGCCAGTCTGGGCAAATAGTTTGAGAGACTCTTATCTGAAAAACCCATCACACAGGAAAAAAGGGAGGAACTGGTGGAGTAGCTCAACATAGGCCCTGAGTTCAAGCCCCAGTACTGCCAAAAAAAAAAAAATGTGTTTTTTAAATAAAAATCACAAGTCCTAAGTATTTGAGATACACTGAAAATTTGAGCTTCTTTCCCTTTAAGAGTCACAGGGGAAGAAACTTAATGACTGTACCAAAAACTTTATACTAATCAAATTTTTATAAATTGTCCCAGTTAAATAATACTTCATACAGTCAAACTGGTCCTTATTCCTGCTGATAAAAGTGATTTAGGACTTAACTTTTCTATGTGAAATATGTTTAAAGAAAAAAGGAAGCTCTACAAAACGATTTTATAAAACAAGCTATTGGGAGCCCAACAGAGTAAATACTTGTTATAATTTCCTTTAGAAAGCTAGCGCATTTCTGGGAAGTTGAGGTGTTGAAGTTCCAGTCTTATTTCCGCCTCTCCAATTCCTGAGATACTCTCCACTGCCACAGTGATACTGGCTGTCCCCCGCCTGGGAACCTAAGCTGCATCCTGGGTTCCCACAGCTGAGACTGAGGCATGCAGAAAATGCCGGACAGCTCTCAGCCCACACATCCAGTAACAACTGGCTCCTTCCTCTTCCTGTGGAAGAAGAGCATCCTCTGAGATGAGAAGAAATGCACCCTAAGGAATGCAAGAGCAGCAGTGAGCTTTTCACACAGGAAATTACTAGGGCAGCACTCTGGAAAGTGCTTGTCTCCTGGACTGTCAGCCATAAAGAGCTTCCTGCTGACCCAGAGGATAGTTTACTAGGGAGCACAATGCCATTTGTGGGACTGAGGGAGATTCAGGGGAAAGAGTGGACTTAGCTTTCAGCTGTTCTGTATATCTCTGTCCATCTGGCTTTGAGTTATTTGGTGCTGCTTAGATAGTAAAGCTAATTGGCTCACTCCTTTCTTTATTTGCCACTTGACAGTAAATTATTTGGTGGAAGTAGTCAGCAAGTCTGGTAAAATAAACTTTTCAGACAGTTCTTGGTGCTTTATGAAGTCAAGTCATATAAAATATATTAGAGCTTCAGAAAGATTTAAAGCCTCATGACCTTTGTTAACTGGCTATTAAGGCCCAGCACCGGTCCTTGCCTAGTTCTGTCTCCTTCAATTTCCTTCCTTTTGCTTCCTGAGACAGACATCTATAGAAGATACCATAGTGTGTCCACAGTCGGTCAAAAAATAAAACCATGTTCCTTTACATAAACTAACAAACCCCAGCACGTAAATTGCAGATGGATTTGAATTGACTTTTATAATCAATGAATGTTTTAGGATAATTTGATTTCCTTATTTCCGTAATTCCTACATTATTTTGCTTTTCTTTTGCTAGAGATAATGATGACCAGCATAAAACCCAGATTATATATCATATGTACTTTTTAATCTGTCTACCAAATCGCCACAAAATTTTGGTAGATTTCAGTGTTTATGGTGGCAAAATTCTTTTACTTCTCATGTATTTATTTGGAGTATTTTCTGAAGCACATGAGAGTTACTTGTTTGTTTTAGGTTGAAGAGGAGATGGAGAAGGAATGCCAGGCATTTCCTCTTTCTTTTCATAATGTCTTCTCAGTGAACATTCTTCTTTCCTCCTTATGAACAAACCCTTTAAGCCCAGCAAGGGCACTCCAAATGTCTAGTTACTAGTGATCTAATCTGTCTCTTATTCCCCAGACTTTGGAAGGCAGTTGCTTTGTGCACTTACTAACACTTCTTACCTTAGAACTCCTAGTGCGCCTTCACAGACTTCTAAACCACCTTGACCAGTTCTCTCTATTAAAACTACTTGTCATTTTTGCTTTCCTTCTGGACCCTGTATGATACATAGTAAATCATCCTAAAGAAACAGTAAGATCTGCCAGGCACTATTGGCTCATTCCTGTAATCCTACCTACTCTGGAAGATCATGGTTTGAGGCCAGCCTGGGCAAATAGCTTGTGAAACCCCATTTCCAAAATAACCAGAACAAAATGGACTAAGTGGACTGGAAGTGTGGTTCAAGTGATAGAGTGCCTGATTTGCAAGCGCAAAGCCCTGAGTTCAAACCCCAGTCCCACAAGAAACAAGGAGAAGGAGAAGAGAGGGAAGGGAAGGGAAAGAAATAGAAGGTTAGGGAAGGTTGAAACCATTCCAGGATTGGGGGAGAGGGCATGAAGGAGAGCAGTGTGTGTGGGGGGAGTGGGGTATGAATTCAAGTATGATATATTTGATACATTGTAAGAACCTTTATAAATGCTATAATGTACCTCCACCCAGCACAACTGAAAAAAAAAAAAAAAAAAGATCTGGCCAGGTGCCAGTGGCTTCACCTGTAATCATAGCTTCTTGGGGGGCTACAATCAGGAAGATCACAGTTCCCAGCCAGCTTGAGCAAAAAGTTCATGCAACCCCATTGCAACCAATATAGCTGGATGCTGTGGTAAACACCTGTCATCCCAAGCTATACAAGAGACAAGGGATCATGGTTCCAAGCCAGCCCTGGCAGAAAGTTTGTGAGACCCCCCGTCTCAACAGAAAAATTTGGGTGTGGTGGCACCCACCAGTCATTCTAGCTATTGTGGGAAGCAAAAATAGGAAGATCACAGGCTAAGCTTGTCTGGGCAAAAAGTGAGACCCTATCTCCAAAATAACCAGAGCAAAAAGGGCTATAGCTATAGCTCAAGCAGTCAGGCACCCTCCTAGCAAGCAGGAGGCCCTGAATTCAAACCCCAGTACCACCAAAATAAAATAACAATAATAAGATCTATATACAAAGATTTCTGTTCAAGGATGCATCTGTTATTTATAACAATATCAACAAAGTGTACCCTTTAATAAGGTATTGGCTAAATAAAAGTTTCAATACATGGAATATTATATAGCCATTTTGTGTTTAATGACAACGAAATACAGTATAATTCTGGGTTTGATCTTGGGCCAATAGAAAAATTGCTTTGCAGGATATTATTAAAACAGTTGACAATTGCCTAATATAATTGCAGTCCTGGGTTCAGTCTTTAGCACGTCAAGAAAAAAAAGAGGCAAAAATCAAATGTAGACTGAATTTTAAATAATAGTATGTTAAATTTCCTGATTTTCTTAATCATCCCATGGTTTTGTAAGATAATTCTCTTGTCTATAGGACATATCCACTGGAGTAATTGAGATAAAGGGGCATGGTATCTGCAACCTCTCTCAAAAGATTCAGGAAAAAAAAAATCACTAATATTTGGTAGAAAGATAGCAGATGTGACAAAATGGGTGAATCTAAATGAAGAATATATGAGACCTTTTTTATTATTCTTGCAGCTTTTCTGTAAACTTGAAATCATTTCAAAATAAAATTAAGTTTTTATAAAGAGAAAAAATGTGTTTATCCAGTCAACAGAATTTCTCACAGGTTTCTGATGTGTGCCATATACCTGGGCATTGGGATTTCCTCAAGTTCATCCAGCCAGTAAGTATCAAAGCTGGATTTTGAACTATACCTGGCTCTAGTGCTTTTAACTACTATGTAGCACATGTTCCTGAAGTGCAACATTTTTAATTCCAGGAAGAATGAATAATACTAAAAAAAAAAAAAAAAAACTGCACATATACTTTCACACAAGATACTATATAAAAACTATATAGATAGTCAGAAAACAGCCATTGTTAACATCTTGAAGTATAGTCTTCCAGGAAAACATCAGGATTACTGGGACCTAGGAGCTTGGAGAATATGCCTTGACCTCTAGCCTCAGTGAAACGGGAGATTTGGGCCCCAGTCCCAAACTCCTGGGCTTCCACATGTCAGGTCCAGCCACTTCCCCTATATACCAAATAAAGAAACATGTGAGGGTCAGAGAAAGGAGATTTATTGCACAGCCCAGGAGGTGCTGGGGAAAGACGCAAAGTAAGCACTCAGCCCATCTTCATCCATCTTTGGGGTACAGATGTGAGCTTTAGCTTTAAATAGACAAAGAATTAGGAGCAGGGAACAAAAGGTATGCATAGACAGGTGTGTCCGGTGGTCAGATTGGTCCAGTGGAGCCTGGCAACCATTATCTCAGTCCTTGTTTTTCAAGCATTCCAGAGAAATTGTTATCACTATCATCATTGTAGGTAATTGTCCTCATTTGGAGGGGTGGTCTGTCCTGCAAGATTCCACCATTCCTTAGGGGCAGTTTTAGTCCCTTGTCATAAATGTGTTATCAATTATTCCTGTCCTTCCTCAATTCCAAGGTGGCTGCAGGAGAGAATGGCTCAGAGCAAAGGACAACAGGTGCAAAATGGAGACAGAAATACCAATCTTTTCTCATTTTTTAGTTAATTCATGGTCCCAAGTAAGGAGTCAGTGTTTTTCAGCAAAAGCAGCTTAAGCACCTCTTACGTCAGGAGCTCAGGACTGACCAGTAGGGGCGCTGACCAACTGGTGTTGGAATATCCAGGAACCGCTGTTGGGAAGAGGCTGACAAGGACAGCAAACAGACAAGGAAGAGCAAGTCTCTGCTCTTCTCTGGCCTCTGACCTCCATCTTATACCTGTCATTGGCAGAGTGTGATGGCAAATCAACTGATAAGGAAACTATTTTTCAGAGCCCCAGTCTCTGCATCACAAAACAGAGTTCTAAAGTGTGCATTTAAAACCAAGAGCTATAACTAGACTTCTAGGCCAAAGGCCCAATCCAGGGATTCCACGTGTCAGGTCTAGCCGCTAGCCCCAATACACTAAATAGAGACAAGTATGGTGAAGGGTAGAGAAAGCAGACTTATTACACAGCATGGACTTGCTGCAGGAAGCACTTCAGCCCATCTTCAGGGTACAGACATGGGCTTTAGATTTAAATACAGGAAGAATTGAAGCAGGGGATGAAAGATATAATTATTAAACAGTGCTGGTCACAGGTGTGGTCCAGTATTCAGAGGTGGCCAGAGGTGTGGTCTGGTTGACCGTCATCTCAGGTTTGGTCAGTCAGGACCTGGTCACATTAAGAAAGTCATTGTTGCCTGTGGGGTAGATTCAACTCTTATCAAATGTCATCTATCAGTTCTGTCCTTCCCGGATTCCAAGGTGGCTGCAAGGTGATTACAAAGAGAATGGCTCAGAGCAATGACAGCTCTACAGTGGAGGGAGGGAGGCCAAGCTTTTTATGCTACTTCCAGGTAACTTGCGGGTCTAAGTGAGCAATTGGTACTTTTTCCCAAAAGCAATTTCTAAGTACCTGTAATCAAGGAACATTCTTTATATGTAGAACTGTTGGGTTAAAGAATAAGGTCATTTAAAAAAATTTTATAAGGTTAAGTTCACTCTAAAATATGCATGTGAATGTTTATTCCCGTTGGTAATATATGAAGTTTTATATTTTGCCTACTTTTCAATATACTAGGTATTATAATTTTTAATTACTTAATATTTTTAAAGCCTTAAAAAGTTTAATAAATAAGAAATATGATCAAGTTAATTCATTTTTTTGGTGACTTGGGAGCTTTGACCTGTTTTCATGATTACTGCTCACTTATGTTTCTGAGAATGGCCTATTTGTACACTTCTCTCATTTTCACATTGTTTTATTCACTTAAAAATTGACCTTTAAGCAACTTAATTTAAAAGGTTGACCCTTTTCCCATATGCTGCGAATATGTTTTTCCTGTTTGTCATTTCCCCTTGAATTTTATTTCTGGTCATTGATAGGTTTTAGCTGCATTAACTATTTAAAAACTATTATTTTCATTTTATGATTTGTTTGGATTCTATGTAAAGAAAGTCCCTCCCAAATACCAAAATATATTTTTAGCTGTTCTTTTTAAAGTTTTATCTTTACCAATAAGATCTTAAGTTCCAGATAAATTTAGTTATGAGGTACAGATTTAGAGTTCAAAGTGTTCCATCAGTTTGTATTCTTTTTTCACTAATTTGAATTACCTTCATTAAACATTATATTCTACTTGGAGACTTTCTCTTCTTTCTTACTATTCTACTTGGTCTTGATCCATCTCATACCTTAATTATTGTAGTTTTACAATAATTTTTTTCTTCATTGTTTTTGGATATTCTTGCTCTTTATTTATCTATATGAACTTTAGAGTTGTCAGTTTCCAGAAAACATCCAACTGGAATGATGCATGGCTTTGTGTTGGACTTTTAAAGTAATTTGAAAAGAACTGCCAATTTTATACCTGAAGTTGCTCATCTAAGAATGCAACATTATAGATAAGTGTTTTCAGGTTTCACTGAATCAGGTTTAGGAGCATTCTCATTACATTCCTGTGGTTCCCATAAAAATAGCCACCATTTTTTCATGTACTGCATAGCATTTACCTCCTTTCTTAAGCAAACACATGCTCAATCTACGTTCTCTCATTCCACAAATTGGCCTTAAAGAGATTAGGCAACTTGCCCCAGTTACACAGGTAGAAAGTGAGGAAGGCATGCACAGCCTGAACTAGACTAATGTCTAAGTCCTAACTCTGAACTCCAGCCCAACCTGCTACCCCAAAAGCTTAAAACCACCAGACTCATACCTTATTTCTGTGAATTTTGGGCTTAGCTTCCTGGTCAGCATGGTTTAACATAAGTAAATATTTCTTCACTGTACTACACAACCAATAAGGCCTGATCAGTATCACTGGTTGGGGAAAAAGAAAAAAGGGTGAGTATTAGGGACTTCCAGGGTGGTGCCAGATGGGGAAATCAGGCCTAGAGTTGATGCTCGTAAGTAATTGGTTGTGGAAGCCACTTTGGGATTTTATATATTGCCTATTCCCACTTGCCAAGTATGTAAATCCTTGGGATGTACCATACTGCAGCTTGCACAAATCTTTAACTTAGTGTTAGAATCCTCATCAGAAAGAATTGTGTCCAGGACATAGTTGCCTCTTACTGATTATCCAGAAGATGTGCCATATGGCGTGCTCGTCACAGGTTGTTCAGGCCTAATTGTGTAACTATAGCTTCCTGATATGAAAATTGTTTGAGCTGTCATATCTTTAATCTGTTTTATAGCGATGCAATGACTTTACCTTCTTTGGCAGGCTTTGTTGTTACTATTCTTCTACCACTCCACCAAGATCCCCACCCATACCCATCAATAATTTTGACTTTCTGTTATTTTTTGTGGCAGAATCTGTGTGTGCAGAAGTTTGCTTTGGTGGTGTTATTGCTGTGAGTTCTGGTGGGCATGAGAATTATTTCCTTTGTGGAGTAGATGAGAATCTCACTTTGCAACAGATGTGGTTAATGTGACTTTTATAAAGTGGATCCTATTTTTTGTTGACCTTTTTTTTCTTTTCTATTATCTTTTTTATTTATTTTTTTTATTGTTGTGCTTGGTTGACATTGTAGCATTTACAAAAGTTCTTATAGTATATCTAATATATCATACTTGAATTAGTCCCCTCCATGACTTTGATTTTTAAACAGATTCCTCAGTTTATTGAGTTGGAAATCTTGTGGGCAAGGATCACAAGAACGCCCAAGCCCAAAATAACATTTTTTCCCTATTGATTGGAGGCACTTTTATAACTATGTGGCTATTTGCAGAATCAAGGTCATCTCTTCCAACTCTTTCTCTCTTGCTGTTATTCCTCAGATCACTAGTGGCCATAGTTCCAAGGGATCCAGGCTCCATGTCCACAACATCCCTTGCATCTCTTGGCCTGACTATTTAACAGAGCTTTGTGTGTTACAGTGTTATCTCCTTGTCCAAAAAGGTGGAACTTTCAAAGAAATTTTATAGCTCACTTAGACAGTTCTTCCATTTGAAGCTTCAATTTCAGTAAAATGAATTTGTGTCCTACTTTATCATTCTGTAAGGTTGATATCATGCCAAATAAATTTATCTTAAATTACCTTTAGCATCAGGTGAAGTACCATGCTGAATAAATGGTATCCTAAATTCTGAAAAATGTTTTTGGGGATAACAATTTAATGAAATTTCAACATGATACATAAAGATCATTCCTTATTTTAAACAGAACTATAAATTTATCCCTAAGATAAAGTGAAAATAATTGTGTGCTTTGGAAAATCAGTTGAAATTTAAAGAATTTGACTGCAAAGTATATTCTTACAAATTTGTACTTTTAGAAAACGTGCTTTCTGTACAGTTCAGTACATTGTAAAATTATTTTTTAAATTTCAATATATGAACACTATTTCAAAATTTATTTTCTTAGTTTTCTAGGAATCATTTATGTAAAGTATTATGTGAATTATAAATGCAATTTATAATATCAAAGGGTTATCTCCTTACCTCCATCACTGGGAAAAAATAATCTCTCTCTAACTGTGCCCTGGTAGAGAGACATTGCTTCTGCCTGTCATACGTTTTGTTAAATTAAGCTCTTTTATTATATTTTTCCATTACAACTTACTTCATGCAAAGACTGTAGCTGTTCTAGCTAGCTAATAATTTATATAATTTTTCCTACAGTGTTTTAGTCAATATTTTTTCCTAAGTGTAAGGAAAAATCAATTTGATAAGAGTTTAAGCAGTGATACTTTTAATAGAACAAATTAAGGATGTATTAAAAAATTTCTCCCTGATCCTCTGGCTCCACCTTTTCCTAAACTATTCCTTACCCCAAGGCAGCAATTTGGATTTGACCACAATAAGTAGTATTTGCTTGTTTTCCTCTGCTCCTTATGGTCAACTACATTGAGACTAGGGTCAACCAGATTCTTACTATAGAAAGGACAATATAGAAGGAATCAACTACTCTTCTGGACAGTTCTCTGCAAGCCATTTGAATGAATCTCAGCAAGAATAGAAAATTATTAGAGTGCTAATTGAAGATGAGCTGGATTTCTACAGTAAACTCTGTGGTGTCAGTGTCATAAAGGAAAGTGCCTCAGCCTAAGTCAGGGGCTAAGCCAGTGGGCCACATTCATTTCACAAAAATCAATGTGCCAGACACTAGATGAGAGGAGGGCTTGGGAGACTGGCAGGGTTACAGTGGTAAGCAGAAGTCACCATGCAGAGTTATACGATACAAGGAAAATATGAATGGCAAGCATTGGCCTAGTGTGCATGAGATGGGAGTCAGAGAGTTTCCCAGAGAGACACTGCAGCTGAGATCCAAAACCTCGCTCTTCCACATATGACACGTGGGTGATGCTTGAGCATCACCTGGTAACTTAGCAGAAAGGCATATTCACAAGTCCCACCCAGGACTCAACTAAATCAGACCCTGCATTTGAATAAGATCCCCAGGTGATTTATATATTGGAACTTGAAAAGTGACCTGAAGCTTCAGTAGGAGACAAAGTGAGAGAGTTGGGAGTAATGGAACGCTTTAGGCAGAGAACCGTGCGTGCAAAGGCTGTCCTGCTTAGTGTAGTCTAGAACTGAAAAGAAGGGTGAGCCCAGGGATTGGGTAGGGCACGGTGTTATTATGAAGCCAATTGAGAGAAGATTATAGAAACTGGACATGCAGGCCTTTTCACCATATTGTGTTTTACATCATGAAAATAATGTTTGTGGCAGTTAATTTGACCCATGGAAACCAGTTAAGTAAGAGCATAGCCAGTAGTCTAAGAATCACCATAGTGGAGATCAAGAGAATGGAATTCATTATGAGTTGGTGTAGAGGAAGAGGTGGCCAAAGATAATCCCTGAATTACTAGCTTATACAATATTATACCACTCATCAAGGTAGGGAATTTTCCAAGGGACCAAGTTTTCCATCACAGTTCCAATTTGGATGTGTTGAATTTAATGTGGCTTTAAAATATCTAATAGTTCCTGGCAGGTATACAATAGTGTGCACGTAAATGTAGCTTAAAGGAAAAGTCTAGTATTGAAATAAGAACATATGGCTATTCTGCATGAATGTAGGAATTGAAGCAGCAGGCTTAGATAAGATTGCCTGAGGGCACAAAGAGGTAGTTTAGCAACATATAAATGATATATGTCCAAGGTTATAGATACATCAACCTTGATCTGATCACTGCACATTTTATACATGTATTGAAGTGCCACACTCTACCCCATAATGTGCAATTACTCTGTGTCAACTAAAAATATGTATATTGATTTAAAATTATTTTTAAAGACTCAGGACTGACTTTCAAGGAATTTTAATAAAATGGTCTGCTGAAAGAGGATACGCCTGCCAAGGAAGCAGGGAAGGACTAGGAGGAGGTAAGGTCATGGCAGCCCGGGGAGGAGGAGCGCGTCAAGAGAATGGTACAAGCCCAGTGCTGGTGGCTTATGCCTAGAATCCTAGCTACTTGGGAGGCAAAGATAAGGATTGTGGTTCAAGGCCAGCCCAGACAAATAGTTCTGGAGACCCTATTTTGAAAATACCAAGCACAAAAGAAGGGCTGGTGGGGTGGATCAAGTGGTAGAGCACCTGCCTAGTAAGCCTGAGGCCCTGAGTTCAAACCCTCACTACCACAAAAATAAATAAATAGATAGATAAAATAAAAAGAGACGTACAAGTCAATGTGACTAAAAGTCCAGGGAAGTTTTAAAAAATGTTTGATCAAATCAGCAGACATTATTGTTAGCCTTTCGAAGAACTCTTCTGATGACTTAACACAGGTGTAAGCTAGTATGAAGTAGGTTGAAGAGTGAGTAGAGGGGAAGAATGAGCAAAGATGTCAGATAGAATGTATTTGCTCTTTTGTTCACTACATTTGCTGAGTAGCTGTAACATATCAAGTAATGGAAATGTACAAAGAAAAGACTAAGTGCAGTAATAGTGATATGCACCTAAGTTGCTATGGGAGTAATTAGTGGAGTGGTTTAAGAGAATGTGTGGTGTATATGAATGTGGATGTGGGTGTGCCTGCATGAGCCCTGGAGAATTAAGGCAAGGGACAGGAAGTTAATCAGAGGTAGTATCACAGAAGTCATTGGTATTTAAACTGATTCTGTAAGAATTTGCCTGATAAAGGGAATAGGAATAGAATTCAGCAAGTGCAAAGGCAAGAAGACTCAGTCAACATTTATTTAATATGGCTCATTTATTTATTGAATTTCTACATGCCTTTAAATAGCTTATTATTTAATTTGAGAAAATATACACATGATAGGAATTAGAAAAATCTTAGAGCATAATGAATAGAGAAATATCTTTAATTCAAGAAATTTATTAATTATTAGAATACTATTAGACTAGAATAATGTTCCTTATACATAGGAGGTATTTAGCATGTTGTTAGGTGTCTAAAAGATTGTAATTTATGCCATCTACCTTCTAGAACAGTGCAGCTTAGAATTTAATGAAAGAACAAAGGGACATGATATGATACGGATGAGCGTATGTAATTTAACACAACCTATAAATTGAATCTTTGCGACACAGTCATATATTGTAGCCCAGTGTTACCTCCTTTAACAGATGAGGAAACAAAGACATAGAGATGTCAAGTAATTTGTCACAAGTAATAATTCATATGCAGAAGAGAAAGGATTAAAACCAAATCTGTGACTTGTAGTCCCATTTATATAACCACCATCTTATGTGATATCACAGATAATTAGAACACAAGTAGCAGAAATGCAAACAAAAGTTAATAATTGCCTTAGGAAGTAAAACTGAATTACTACAGAGATTTGGAGGAGAGGCAGATTGCATCTATTTGGGGAAGATGAGGAAAGACTTCATTATTTTATAAATGCAAATTAAAGTTAACTAATAATAATGTACACTGTGTATATTGAGCCCACATAGAAAGCTTTCATTTTCTGGGTGTCAAATGATTTAATGAATAATAAATAGAACAGAAGGAGGGTTCTCAGTACCTAGCTGTGAATATATCTTACTGTTTCCCTATAATCACAGAGTTATCATTAATCCCACGAGAATGTTCACATTATGCTAGATGATGAATAGAACAATAAATAAAACATTTGTCCTCTAAAAAATGATCCATACAGCTTGCCCAAAGGGTTTTGAATGAAGCTTTGTTAAATAATTGAATGAATTCTTGGTTTAAAATTACTTCTTTATAGTGGTAAAACAAATACAGTAGGATGTTGAAGTTTTATTCAAGTGAGCAAATCATGATTTGATTTCATTGTACAGTGTTTTAAAATTATCTCATGACTTTTGTAACACACAACTCACTTCTGCTAAATTTGGCACTCAAAGAGTTTTTAAAGAATCGAAAATAGAATCTATAAGAAAAGCCAAGGAATAATAATATTTATTTCAGAGAATAAGCAAACCTGGAATATAAATTTTCAAACACATATTCTAAGTAATGCTTCTGACTGTCATAACTTTGTTTCATAAAAATGAGACTAGTTGTTTGAAGACATACTTTTGACGTGCTCATTTGGTTGGCTTTCTGTGTAACTATTAGGATACAAAATGGTAATGGTTTATTTACTTCTGAGGACCCATACTAAAATTGAAATGAAAGAGAATACTGAAGTGGCTCCATGTCAAGATAATATGAAATTTATGAAATACTCAATGTTTTTTGGAATACTATATTTGTAGATAGGCTCAATGTTATAAAGCTGATCATTCCCAAATCTACAAACTTGAGGCAATTCCAATGAGCAGCCCTGTAAGATTTTTATGAAACTTTAAAAGTTAATTGTCAGGCTTACATGAAAAAACAAAGAGCCGAAAATAGGATAATTTTGAAGAAATTTGAAAACTGAAGGCTCACGAAGCTCTACGTGTGGTGTCATTGTAGGAGAAACAGCCCATGACGGGGAGCATTCACACAGACCCCAATATGGACTTGACTTTGCACATCCGTGAAGGTGGACTGTCACTAAGTGGTCTGATCCATAAACCTTGTTGGGACAGTCAGCTATATGAAAAATAAAACTATGTTCTTACTTTTAACCAAGAACAGAATCATTACCAGATGGGTTAAAGACTTAAATGTGAAAAGCAATACCTTAAATCTCTAAAGAAAACAGAAGAATGTATTTGTACATTCTGGGTAAGCAAGGGTTTCTTAAAAAAAAAACATAACATACACAAATCACAAAAGGAAAAGTTTGATAAATTTGGCTATGTTAAAAACATATATCTATATATATAAAGACATTTCTATAGAACAAAGTATCAGTATCCAGAACAGAGAACTCTTTAAAGATAAATTAGAAAAAATAGAATTTAGGGGGAAAAAAATCAATTGTTACCAAATTTCAAAAACAAGAATTATTGGCTCATCAAATAATGTTAGTGTTGCATGAGACTACATATCTGTGTGGTGTGTTAATTTCATTTGATTGCTGTTTGCATGCAAAAAGGGGCAGCATTTTAAAACGGGAAACCAGTGAGTTCTCTGAGACATGGTGTGGGTGAAACCAAACCAAATATGGCTTTCTAAGTTGAACCCCCCTCATTTTTTCCAAGATGTAATATCTACTTTAAAAAAAAAAACCATAATTTTAATTGGGCAAGGTAGTACACACCTGTAATCCCAGTACTCAGGAGGCTACAGAGTGAGACCTTGCCTCAAAAAAAAACAAAACAAAACACCAAAATTCCTGTCATGGCAATGTATGCCCATAATCCAACTACTTGGGTTGGAGGTAGGAGGATGGCAAGTTTGAGACCAGCTCAGGCAAAGGTAGCTTTGAAGCCCTGTCTCAAAAGCAAAATACAAATAAAAGGGCTGACAGAGTGCTTGCCTACCATGTGCAAGGCCCTGACTTCAATTCCCAGCACTGCAAAGATCATTTATTTGTTTATCATTTTTTCTGGCAGTACTGGGATTTGAACTTAGGGCCTCATTCTTGCTAGGCAGACACAGTACCGCTTGAGCCACTCCGCCAGCCCTGTTCTGTGTTGGGTATTTTTGAGATAGGATCTCACAAACTATTTGCCTGGGCTGGCTATGAACCATGATGTTCCTGATCTCAGCTTCCCAAGTAGCTAGGATTACAGGAGTAGCCACCAGTGCCCAGCTCAGATATTTTTATTTTTATTTTACTTTTTTGCAGTGATGTTGAACCCAGGGCCTCATGCATGCTAGTTGAGGATAACTATAAATTTCTGACTTAGACATTTAACATACTAAATGTTCTTGAATTATAGATTAAAAAAAGGAATATAGACAAATCTCTTACTCTGAGTCCCCTTTGAAGTATAACAGTACGGTTCATGAAAGAAGTAATGGCTATCTATTTTCCCTTTTGAATTTACAGGAAGCTTTCTTGATGTTACATTTGTCCAGAATATTGAGACAACATATGCCTGTAGCCTTTCTAGTTCAGAAGAGAGCACTAATTCTCTTTCACTGAGTACCTGTTCCTTCTGTCCCCATGCCAAATAGTTCTAGTCAGTACTTTTTCATTGAGATATGTCTGGTGTGGTATACTTTTCTAGATCAGGGTAGAGCCTTAGCAGACAGATCTTCCTTTAGGGAATTGATAGTTTGTGGTTTTTTTTTTTAATCATATGGAAAGTGAAACTTTCGGAAGGACATTTTTGTATAGATTTCATTTGTCCTAGTTGTGTCAAAATAAATTTCTACAGAAAAGAGAATAAACATTAAGGAAAGTGGTAGCAATAGATTTGTGGCCTCAATAGTCTTTTCTAAGTATTATAGTTGATAGCTCCATAGGGGTGGGTTTTATAAGTCTTCTGTTGAAAATGAAATTTTAAATTTGGTTTGAAGAATAAAAATAAAAACCCACTGTAAAATCTTATACCCAAACTCTGAAGGTCTTCTTTTTTTTTTTTAATGAAAAAGATGGGGCTGATAGAGTAGCTCAAGCAGTAAGAGCACCTGTCTAGAATGCATGAGGCCCTAAGTTCAAACTCCAATGCCACAAAAAAAAAAAAAAGAAGAAGAAAGAAAAAGAAGTATGGTGGTATCTCTTGAAGAAAAAAACAAGATTTTTTTCAACTCAGTAAGTTTAGTTTTGGAGGAAAAAATTTCACATGACATTCTCTGATTTTATCCTAGAAATATTTTTGAATCAATCAGACTTAATTGATTCAAATGAGTATGTTCTTACAAGAATACATAATATACTGTACAAGTATAAAAGTTAGAAATTATGTGGTTTTTCTCCTTCAAGATCAACAGCCTAACTAAGACATGTAGAAATTATGCATGACCTCTGCATTGTGGGTCCGTGACGACTTGGTGGCACTATAGCTCCTTTTCTGTTGCCCTGAGTGGTCCAAGGACTGGCTTTTGGTCCTAAGAACCAAAAATAGATCCACACTTAGTCACTTCTGAAAGATGGGCACCCTCTCTGTCAGGATTCTCAGATGAACTCTGTGACTGTCTGAATCCTTTGTGCTGATGGTAGACTCAGCGTACAGCCTCCCACTCCTTGGCTACCACTTCTCCTATTCCTCCTGTTTGATGATTCATCAACCCCAGAGAAGTCGCCAACCCATCAAGCTTCCAGGCTTTTCACTGCCCATCCCCTTTACCCATCCTAGTTGCATGGTTCATCATTATAGCTGTGCTCTTATCCCTTTCTCCCTCTGTTGTCCACACCCAGAAAAACACCAACTGGGGTTGAGTCAGTTTCTCTACCTACTCTACACCTGTACAGAGGAGGTGAATTTGACCAAGACACCTTGGCTGTCTGGTCTTACTCCAGGGGTACTCCACCACTTCCCAGCCTATCCCATTTACCAAGTAGGTATGACACCATCCTGTGCTTCCTTTTTGCTTGATTGTTCCCATCAGCACACATTATTTCTCATCTTTAAAAAAGAAAATCTCAAGGGCAGTGGCTCATGCTTGTAATCCCAGCTGCTTGGGATGCAAAGATCAAGAGAATCATGGTTTGAGACCAGCCCAGGCATGTTGAAACCCCATCTCAACAAATAATCCATGTGTGATTATGTATGCCTATAATTCCAGCTACACCAGAGGGGTAAGTAGGAGGATCATGGTCCAGACCTGCCTAGGCAAAAATGTGAGACCCTATCCAAAAAATAATTAAAAGCAAAAGGGGCTGGGATTGTGGCTCAAGTGATATTAGCCCTGAGTAAAAACCCTAATACTGCCCCTCCTCCCCCTCCAAAAACAAAAAAAGGAAAACTTCACATGACCACTCATCTCTTCCTGGCTCCTATCATATTAATGTGTTCCTCTTTATTCCAAAACTCTTTTTAAAAAAAAAGAATATCTTGGACTTACTTCCTTCATTTCTTCATTTTCCATTTCTCTGAATCCACTCTACTCAGGCTCTGTTCCATGGTCCCCATGACTCATCTAAACCGGCACTTCAGCACGTGATCCTTCCTTCTACCCAGAACTACTCACTTGGCTTCTGGCTGTTACCTTCTTACCTCAAGGGCCACCAGTCCCCTTTCTTGTTCCTCTTCTTCCTGCCTTCTAAAATCTTTTTTTTTTCATCTTATTTCTTCCAGTTTTTTTTTTAATTTTTCTTTTATTCATTTGTGCATACAATGTTTGGGTCATTTCTTCCCCTTTCCCCCACCCCCTCCCTTACCCCCCCCTTACTCCTCACTACCCGGCAGAAACTATTCTGCCCCCTAATTTTGTTGAAGAGAGAGTATAGGCAATAATAGGAAGGAACAAGGGTTTTTGCTAGTTGAGATAAGGATAGCTATACAGGGAGTTGACTCACAATAATTTCCTGTGCGTGTGTGTTACCTTCTAGGTTAATTCTTCTTGATCTCACCTTTTCTCTAGTTCCTGGTCCCCTTTTCCTATTGGCCTCAGTTGCTTTTAAGGTATCTGCTTTAGTTTCTCTGCGTTGAGGGCAACAAATGCTAACTAATTTTTTAGGTGTCTTACCTATCCTCATATCTCCCTGTGTGCTCTCGCTTTTATCTTGTGATCAAAGTTCATTCCCCTTGTTGTGTTTGCCCTCAATCTAATGTCTGCATATGATGGTCTTTTGGGCCAGGCTAACCTCACTCGGAATAATGTTCTTCAATTCCATCCATTTACCAGCAAATGATAACATTTTGTTCTTCTTCATGGCTGCATAAAATTCCATTGTGTATAGATACCACATTTTCTTAATCCATTTGTCAGTGGTGGGGCATCTTGGCTGTTTCCATAACTTGGCTATTGTGAATAGTGCTGCAATAAATATGGGTGTGCAGGTGCCTCTGGAGTAACCTGTTCTTTGCCACTCTTCTCTTCTGGCTTCTCCCTGAGTGGCTATACTACCATGCATGTAAAGATCTTTGTGTCAGTATCACCAAATTTATACCTCTAGCTGCAACCTCTCCAAAGAAATGCAGAATCTTGTATTTCCTATTGTATTACAGACTTTTCCACTTGTAAGTTCAATAGGCATCTCAAACATAACAAGTCCAAAATTTATTCGCTACTCCTCCATTAAAGATTGTATCATGAGTATAGTTATAATACAAACTAACACATTACCTGGCTTTATTTTTCTTTACAACTCTTGTTACTTCATGGTATTATATCAGATATCTATATATTTATTTTTCTACTATACCCACTGTGGAGTATAATCCTATAATAGCAGAATCTCTTCACTCCTTGAAGTTAGCTGAAATACATTCATGTCCTCATTCCAGAGTCTCTGAATATCTGTCAAAAGAGGCTTTGCAAATGTGATCAAGTTAAGGGACTTGAGATGGGGATTATCCTGGATTTATCTAGGTGGGCCCATGGAAGGAGGCATGAGAATTAGAGAAAAGCTATGACAGAGGAAATAGATTGGAGTGATACAACATGGACTAAGGAATGTGGGCAGCCTCTTGAAACTGGAAAAGACAAGAGACAGGTTTTCCCCTACAGTCTCCAAAAGGAGAAAATACAAGTTAGTCAGTGCCTTGTCTATAGACCTATACAACCTAATTTGGGCCAGGCACTGGTGGCTCATGCCTATAATCCTAGCTACTCAGGAGGCAGAAAACAGGAGGATCATGGTTCAAAGCCAGCCCCGGGCAAATAGTTCCTGAAACCTTATCTCAAAAAAACCCATTACAAAAAAAGGCTGGTGCAGGCTCAGAAAACCAAAAATCGTATGTTCTCCCTCATATGCGGGCTTTAGATCTAGGGCAAATGCAGCAATGTTGTTGGACTTGGGTCACACGCTAAGGGGAAAGCACATATGTGAGGAATGGGGATAGGTAGGAAACCCAAAACTTGAAAGTGTTTGATGTGCCCACTGCAGAGGAGCTAATACAGTAACCTTAAAACAACAGAGGTCAATATGGGAAGGAAACTGGGAAGTAGTGAAGAGGTCAGGTAGAGATGAATCAATTCAGGTTGTAATACACTTGTGCATGGAAGCAATGCTAGGAATCTCTTTGTATAGCTATCCTCATCTCAAAAACGTTTTGTCTTATTATTGCTATGTCTTCTCTTCAACAAAATTGGAGAAAAGGACAGAATAGATTCTGCCTGGAAGTGAGGGGGGTAGGGGAGAGAGGGAAGGGGCAGGGGGGAGAAATGACCCAAACAATGTATGCACATATGAATAAAGATAAAGAAAGAAAAAAAAAGGGCTGGTGGAGTGGCTCAAGCAGTAAGGGTGCTTGAGGCCCTGAGTTCAAACCCCAGTGCTCCCCCGCCCCCCCAAGAAAAAAACCTAATTTGGACTTTGACTCCAGAACTATAAGTTAATAAGCTTGCATTATTTGAAACCACTAAGTTTATGCTAATTTATTGTAGCAAAAATAAGAAAGCAATATACTCTTACATCTTTGGGACATAGAATCTTGGCTGGCACATAGGTATTAAATGAAATAATTTTGTTTGAATAAATGGTATGTTTTCACTATCTTAGATCCCTAATGAGTCTATTGAAGTGTCTAGTTCCTATTCTGAATGTTATCACTGAAAAATAAATGATAGGCCAGACATGGTAACTCATGTCTGTAATCCCAGCACTTGGGAGGCTGAGGCAGGGGGATTGTGGAGTTCAAGGCCAGCCTGGGCTATGTAGAAAGACCTTGTCTCAAAAAATAATTGTCAAATAAATAATGCATCCTTTCTTTGAAAATTAACATTTGCTTTTATTTTTATTCAAGCAAAAGTCTTTTTTATTATTGTTGTTACCCTAGTTTAAGTATTTTATATGTATGTGAGAGAGAGATTTTAAAAATCTGAGTCAGGCGCCAATGCCTCATACCCTGTAATTCTAGCTACTCAGGAGGCAGAGATTGGGAGGATCAAAGTTTGAAGCCAACCCAGGAAAATTGTTCGTGAGCCTCTATCTTGAAGAAACCCATCAAGAAAAAGGGCTAGCAGAGTGGCTCAAGGTGAAGGACCTGAGTTCAAGCCCCAGTACCACAAAAAAAAAAAAAAGTCTGAGAATGTCCAGCACAGAAAGGACTCAAAAATATATTCAGTTGAATTTCTGATCTGATGCTTGTACTTTTCATGTAATATCTCTATCAAATAACCATCACAAATCTACTTTGGTGACAAGAAACTTACTTTGGCCACAGGGGCCAAGATCACTTTTTGGATAGACTTTTCTGTCTTATTCTCCACTTACAGAATTAAACCAAGACTAAAAATGTTAGTAGTAAACACCAACTGACTTATTCTAGACAATTTATTATATATCTGAAGTGCAAGTCATTATTAATCTTTTCAAGTGAAATGCTTATTTTTGCATTCCCATTTGTCAGAAATATCCTTATGCTGTTCTACCAGAAGCCATCAAATACGTTTTTAGTGGCTAAAAATCAAGAAGCGATTTCCAGATATGTGATACAGGCTTCCATTGCTCCCTCGTCGTGCTTTTGAGGAGGTATTCAGGGTAGTAATCTTTAGCAGAGAATAGCATTGGCTTAACCTTGGGATTGTACTTCTTATCAAACGCTCAAATTATTAATGCTTTTTTGGATGGATGTCTCAGCTAATACAGGACAATTGTCTGAATTCA
The DNA here is from genome assembly GCF_047511655.1 of Castor canadensis. Taxonomy (NCBI): domain Eukaryota; kingdom Metazoa; phylum Chordata; class Mammalia; order Rodentia; family Castoridae; genus Castor; species Castor canadensis. The sequence continues at coordinate 127,697,982 of NC_133393.1, read as the reverse complement.
GTTTGACCAGTGTTGTGCTCTCTCTCATGCATTATGCGAAACACCTGAGAAGAAAGATGGTACAGTTATGACTCCTACCCATAGAGGAAGGGGGATCATAATCTACTAAGAAATGCAGATGTGTAAACATAAAAACACAGAAATGATAAGTGCTGTACTGGTGGTACAAAGTCTCAGAGCAGTGAAAGTAGTCCCAGTACCCAGTGTGGTTAGGAAGAGGAGGAGGAGGAAAGGAGAAAGGGGAATAAATACAGTGTGTGAACTTTCATAACTAATTGAGTACCACAGTATCTTGAATGTTCTTTTGTTAATGATATAGATGGTAATAATAGTTTAGATATGTAAATCTTGATTACATTGTTGAATGATTAATTTCCTAATAAAAATGTGTTCAGCACTGCCAAAATTTTTACTTTGTTGATGTGTTAAAAGAATTCACTCTTATCTGAAGTGATAGATATGCCAATTCCTAATCTAGTCATTACCCTGTTCCATACATGCACTGAAATGTCACACTGCCTGTAAACCTGTACAATTACTGCGTGCCAATTAAAATTAAAATATGTATTTTAAAATTCATTTTATAAGTAACAAGTGAAGATTTGTGTATTAAAATTAACCACAATATTTAAAGAACTGGAATCATTTGACCACAGAATACGACTTTCAGAGTTGTTTGCCTCAAAAGAGAGAGACAGAGAGAAAAGGAAAGAGAACAAAAAATAGAAGAAATCATATCCATTAAAGAACACTGGAGGTGTAGCTCCAACGGTAGCGTGCCTGCTTTGCAAGCTCAAAGCCCTGAGGTCAAACCCCAGTCCCACCAAAAAAAGAAAAAGAAACAGTTGTTTGCTTCCATCAACTCTGTTGTTTTACTCTATTTTAATTTGTTCAGGTGAAAAGTGAAGCCTTTTAACCTGTAGAGATAAAAATTTCAGCCACTTTTGTCAAACTGCATTTCTCATATTTGGTATGGCAATCATTGGTTTATGCAAAGGAGAACTTAAGAGTAGTAACCACCCTGACATGCTTTTGGGTAAAGTGGTTCCCTGCTCCACAAAGGAGATACTATGTCTGATATGTTCCTTCCTACTGTAGGAAATCCTTATTGAATGAACCAATGAATATATCACTTCCCTACTGTTCAAGTGTGGGCAATAATAATGAAATAAGAAAAGGGGACGTAGTGTGACTTCTTCCTTTTATGAACTAACAAAGTAATTGTTACATTTTGGCAGCCCTGCAGCCATTTGTCTGCTTGTGTTTCTTGTTCACTCAGCAGTATCAGAGATGTGCTAGGCCCTGTGGGGGATCTATGCCCTGCCCTGACTTAGTTCTCTTACCACAGAGAACTTCCACAGAGAATCCTTGAGAGCGGACACCAGGCCATATGCACATGCATCATGGATAAAAGCTTTGAGTGATGCAGTACTCAAAACATGAATACTAAAGTTTCATGAATACTTCTGTTAGCTCAGAATTGTAAACATCAGTTTCTTTTTAATTTTATGAACCAGTGCATTGAAACTGCATTTCATTCTTCACCTGTATACACAAGATGCAGAGGAAGCATTGGTTGGTGGGAAGAATCTGTTAATATGTGGGTTCTAATTCATTGAGAGACAGATAACGTCTGTTACCTAACGTGAGATGGAGATTTGGGTTGTTTTTTTTTTTTTTCTTCTCTGCTGTACCCTTTTTTGCTTTTTTCACTCTTCTCCATATGTAGTTTGTGTTGATTGATTGATTTTTGTGTTACTGGGGTTTAAAGTCAGCGGTTCACACTTGCTAGGAAGGCGCTCTACCACTTGAAACACCCCACCAGCCTCTTCTCCATATGTTGTATGACAGTGTCATATGAATATTATATGGTTCCAAGCCAGGAAAGTATTATTAAGGCCATATTGGAGTTCTTCTGTTGCTTAGACTATCTATGATCTTATTTTTTATTTTTGCCCATTTTTCTCCTGCCCTTTTTCCACTAAGCACCCTGATTGATTTGTGAATTAGGTTGGGACCTTTTCCCACAAAGGGCTGTAGCTGTTCTTACAAAGTGGATAGTGATACCTGTAGCAGTGTGTGCACATAGTTTTTGGTTGTAGAGAATTTGGTTTCCGTCTGTGGAAATAGTAATGAATTTGCAAGTAAGTGGTTAGCATTCAAAGGTATTCAAGTGCCTGCTAAATGCCAGACAAGACACTAGCTCAGCAGGAGATGGTGTGAGAAAAGTAGGTGTGGTACAGTCAGACCACTGGACACACAATGGACAAGGAACAGATACATAAATGTATTTTAGGATCAGCTTGCAATTTCTGCAAAAACATCAGCTGGGATTTTGGTAGGGATTGCATGGAATCGGTATGCTAATGTGGGGAGTACTGCCATAATAACAATGCTTTCTGATCCATGAACACAGGATCTGGGATGTCTTTCCATTTAATTAGAACTTTAATCTTTTTCAGTGATGTCTTACAGTTTTCAGTGTATAGTCTTGCACTTCCTTTTTTTTATTGTTTTATTATTCATATGTGCATACAACGCCTGGGTCATTTCTCCCCCCTGCCCCCAACCCCTCCTTTACCAGCCACCCCACCCAATCCCTCTCCCTCTACCCCCTCAATACCCGGCAGAAACTATTTTGCCCTTATCTCTAATTTTGTTGAAGAGAGAGTATAAGCAATAATTAGGAAGGAACAAGGGTTTTTGCTAGTTGAGATAAGGATAGCTATACAGGGAGTTGACTCACATTTATTTCCTGTGCCTGTGTGTTACCTTCTAGGTGAATTCTTTTTGATCTAACCTTTTCTCTAGTTCCTGGTCCCCTTTTCCTATTGGCCTCAGTTGCTTTTAAGGTATCTGCTTTAGTTTCTCTGCGTTAAGGGCAACAAATGCTAGCTAATTTTTTAGGTGTCTTACCTATCCTCACCCCTCCCTTGTGTGCTCTCACTTTTATCATGTGCTCAAAGTCCAGTCCCCTTGTTGTGTTTGCCCTTGATCTAATGTCCACATATGAGGGAGAACATACGATTTTTGGTCTTTTGGGCCAGGCTATTCTCACTCAGAATGATGTTCTCCACTTCCATCCATTTACCAGCGAATGATAACATTTCATTCTTCTTCATGGCTGCATAAAAAAAATTCCATTGTGTATAGATACCACATTTTCTTAATCCATTTGTCAGTGCTGGGGCATCTTGGCTGTTTCCATAACTTGGCTATTGTGAATAGTGCCGCAATAAACATGGATGTGCAGGTGCCTCTGGAGTAACAGTCTTTTGGGTATATCCCCAAGAGTGGTATTGCTGGATCAAATGGTAGATCGATGTCCAGCTTTTTAAGTAGCCTCCAAATTTTTTTCCAGAGTGGTTGTACTAGTTTACATTCCCACCAACAGTGTAAGAGGGTTCCTTTTTCCCCGCATCCTCGCCAACACCTGTTGTTGGTGGTGTTGCTGATGATGGCTATTCTAACAGGGGTGAGGTGGAATCTTAGCGTGGTTTTAATTTGCATTTCCTTTATTGCTAGAGATGGTGAGCATTTTTTCATGTGTTTTTTGGCCATTTGAATTTCTTCTTTTGAGAAAGTTCTGTTTAGTTTACTTGCCCATTTCTTTATTGGTTCATTAGTTTTGGGAGAATTTAGTTTTTTAAGTTCCCTATATATTCTGATTATCAATCCTTTGTCTGATGTGTAGCTGGCAAATATTTTCTCCCACTCTCTGGGTGTTCTCTTCAGTCTACAGACCATTTCTTTTGATGAGCAGAAGCTTTTTAGTTTTATGAGGTCCCATTTATCTATGCTTTCTCTTAGTTGATGTGATGCTGGGATTTCATTGAGAAAGTTCTTACCTATACCTACTAACTCCAGAGTATTTCCTACTCTTTCCTGTATCAACTTTAGAGTTTGTGGTCTGATATTAAGATCCTTTTTTTTTTTTTTCATTTTTCTTTTATTATTCATATGTGCATACAAGGCTTGGTTCATTTCTCCCCCCTGCCCCCACCCCCTCCCTTACCACCCACTCCACCCCCTCCCGCTCCCCCTCTCAATACCCCGGAGAAACTATTTTGCCCTTATCTCTAATTTTGTTGTAGAGAGAGTATAAGCAATAATAGGAAGGACCAAGGGGTTTTGCTGGTTGAGATAAGGATAGCTATACAGGGCATTGACTCACATTGATTTCCTGTGCGTGGGTGTTACCTTCTAGGTTAATTCTTTTTGATCTAACCTTTTCTCTAGTTCCTGGTCCCCTTTTCCTATTGGCCTCAGTTGCTTTAAGGTATCTGCTTTAGTTTCTCTGCATTAAGGGCAACAAATGCTAGCTAGTTTTTTAGGTGTCTTACCTATCCTCACCCCTCCCTTGTGTGCTCTCGCTTTTATCATGTGCTCATAGTCCAATCCCCTTGTTGTGTTTGCCCTTGATCTAATGTCCACATATGAGGGAGAACATACGATTTTTGGTCTTTTGAGCCAGGCTAACCTCACTCAGAATGATGTTCTCCAATTCCATCCATTTACCAGCGAATGATAACATTTCGTTCTTCTTCATGGCTGCATAAAATTCCATTGTGTATAGATACCACATTTTCTTAATCCATTCGTCAGTGCTGGGGCATCTTGGCTGTTTCCATAACTTGGCTATTGTGAATAGTGCCGCAATAAACATGGATGTGCAGGTGCCTCTGGAATAACAGTCTTTTGGGTATATCCCCAAGAGTGGTATTGCTGGATCAAATGGTAGATCGATGTCCAGCTTTTTAAGTAGCCTCCAAATTTTTTTCCAGAGTGGTTGTACTAGTTTACATTCCCACCAACAGTGTAAGAGGGTTCCTTTTTCCCCGCATCCTCGCCAACACCTGTTGTTGGTGGTGTTGCTGATGATGGCTATTCTAACAGGGGTGAGGTAGAATCTTAGTGTGGTTTTAATTTGCATTTCCTTTATTGCTAGAGATGGTGAGCATTTTTTCATGTGTTTTCTGGCCATTTGAATTTCTTCTTTTGAGAAAGTTCTGTTTAGTTCACATGCCCATTTCTTTATTGGTTCATTAGTTTTGGGAGAATTTAGTTTTTTAAGTTCCCTGTATATTCTGGTTATCAGTCCTTTGTCTGATGTATAATTGGCAAATATTTTCTCCCACTCTGTGGGTGTTCTCTTCAGTTTAGAGACCATTTCTTTTGATGAACAGAAGCTTTTTAGTTTTATGAGGTCCCATTTATCTATGCTGTCTCTTAGTTGCTGTGCTGCTGGGGTTTCATTGAGAAAGTTCTTACCTATACCTACTAACTCCAGAGTATTTCCTACTCTTTCTTGTATCAACTTAAGAGTTTGGGGTCTGATATTAAGATCCTTGATCCATTTTGAGTTAATCTTGGTATAGGGTGATATACATGGATCTAGTTTCAGTTTTTTGCAGACTGCTAACCAGTTTTCCCAGCAGTTTTTGTTGAAGAGGCTGCTGTTTCTCCATCGTATATTTTTAGCTCCTTTGTCAAAGATAAGTTGCTCATAGTTGACCTAATGATACATCTCAAACTCCTAGAAAAACAAGAACAAGCAAATCCCAAAACAAATAGAAGGAGAGAAATAATAAAAATAAGAGCTGAAATCAACGAAATAGAAACCAAAAAAACCATACAAAGAATTAATGAAACAAAAAGTTGGTTCTTTGAAAAAATAAACAAGATCGATAGACCCCTGGCAAACCTGACTAAAAGGAGGAGAGAAAAAACCCAAATTAGTAGAATCAGGAATGCAAAAGGGGAGATAACAACAAACACCATGGAAGTCCAGGAAATCATCAGAGACTACTTTGAGAACCTATATTCAAATAAATTTGAAAATCTAAAAGAAATGGACAGATTTCTAGATACATATGATCATCCAAAACTGAACCAAGAGGAAATTAATCACCTGAATAGACCTATAACACAAAATGAAATTGAAGCAGCAATCAAGAGTCTCCCCAAAAAGAAAAGTCCAGGACCTTTCTTTCTGATGGATTCTCTGCTGAATTCTATCAGACCTTTAAAGAAGAACTGATACCAACCCTCCTTAAACTGTTCCATGAAATAGAAATGGAAGGAAAACTGCCAAACACATTTTATGAAGCCAGTATTACACTTATCCCTAAACCAGGCAAAGACACCTCCAAAAAGGAGAACTATAGGGCAATCTCCTTAATGAACATTGATGCAAAAATCCTCAACAAAATAATGGCAAATCGAATTCAGCAACACATCAAAAAGATTATTCACCACGACCAGGTAGGCTTCATCCCAGGGATGCAGGGGTGGTTCAACATACGAAAATCAATAAACGTAATAAACCACATTAACAGAAGCAAAGACAAAAACCACTTGATCATCTCAATAGATGCAGAAAAAGCCTTTGATAAGATCCAACATCATTTCATGATAAAAGCTCTAAGAAAACTAGGAATAGAAGGAAAGTTCCTCAACATTATAAAAGCTATATATGACAAACCTACAGCCAGCATTATACTTAACGGAGAAAAATTAAAACCATTCCCTCTAAAATCAGGAACCAGACAATGATATTAAGATCCTTGATCCATTTTGAGTTAATCTTGGTATAGGGTGATATACATGGATCTAGTTTCAGTTTTTTGCAGACTGCTAACCAGTTTTCCCAGCAGTTTTTGTTGAGGAGGCTGCTATTTCTCCATTGTATATTTTTTAGCTCCTTTGTCAAAGACGAGTTGGTTATAGTTGTGTGGCTTCATATCTGGGTCCTCTATTCTGTTCTACTGGTCTTCATGTCTGTTTTTGTGTCAGTACCATGCTGTTTTTATCGTTATTGCTCTGTAATATAGTTTGAAGTCAGCTATCGTGATACCTCCAGCATTATTCTTTTGACTGAGTATTGCCTTGGCTATTTGTGGTCTCTGGTGTTTCCATATAAATTTAATGGTAGATTTTTCAATCTCTTTAATGAATGTCATTGGAATTTTGATGGGAATTGCATTAAACATGTAGATTACTTTTGGGAGTATAGACATTTTTACTATGTTGATTCTACCAATCCATGAGCATGGGCGATCTCTCCACTTTCTATAATCTTCCTCAATCTCTTTCTTCAGAAGTTTATAGTTTTCCTTGTAGAGGTCATTCACATCTTTTGTTAGGTTTACACCTAGGTATTTGATTTTTTTTTGAGGCTATTGTAAATGGAATTGTTTTCATACATTCTTTTTCAGTTTGTTCATTATTAGTGGATAGAAATGCTAATGATTTTTCTATGTTGATTTTATATCCTGCTACCTTGCTATAGCTATTGATGATGTCTAGAAGCTTCTGAGTAGAGTTTTTTGGGTCTTTAAGGTATAGGATCATGTCATCTGCAAATAGGGATATTTTGACAGTTTCTTTACCTGTTTGTATTCCTTTTGTTCTTTCTTCTTGCCTAATTGCTCTGGCTAGGAATTCCAGTACTATGTTGAATAGGAGTGGAGATAGTGGGCATCCTTGTCTGGTTCCTGATTTTAGAGGGAATGGTTTCAGTTTTTCTCCATTAAGTATGATGCTGGCTGTAGGTTTGTCATATATAGCTTTTATAATGTTGAGGTACTTTCCTTCTATTCCTAGTTTTCTTAGAGCTTTTATCATGAAATGGGTGTTGGATCTTATCAAAAGCTTTTTCTGCATCTATTGAGATGATCAAGTGGTTTTTGTCTTTGCTTCTGTTAATGTGGTTTATTACGTTTGTTGATTTTCGTATGTTGAACCACCCCTGAATTCAAGGATGAAGCCTACTTGGTCGTGGTGAATAATCTTTTTGATGTGTTGTTGAATTCAGTTTGCCATTATTTTGTTGAGGATTTTTGCATCAATGTTCATTAAGGAGATTGGCCTATAGTTCTCCTTTTTGGAGGTGTCTTTGCCTGGTTTTGAGATAAGTTAATACTTGGTTCATAAAATGTGTTTGGCAGTTTTCCTTCCATTTCTATTTCATGGAACAGTTTAAGGAGGGTTGGTATCAGTTCTTCTTTAAAGGTCTGATAGAATTCAGCAGAGAATCCATCAGGTCCTGGACTTTTCTTATTGGGGAGACTCTTGATTGCTGCTTCAATTTCATTTTGTGTTATAGATCTATTTAGGTGATTAATTTCCTCTTGGTTCAGTTTTGGATGATCATATGTATCTAGAAATCTGTCCATTTCTTTTAGATTTTCAAATTTATTTGCATATAGGTTCTCGAAGTAGTCTCTGATGATTTCCTGGACTTCCATGGTGTTTGTTGTTATCTCCCCTTTTGCATTCCTGATTCTACTAATTTGGGTTTTTTCTTTCCTCATTTTAGTCAGGTTTGCCAGGGGTCTTTCGATCTTGTTTATTTTTTCAAAGAACCAACTTTTTGTTTCATTAATTCTTTGTATGTTTTTTTTGGTTTCTATTTCGTTGATTTCAGCTCTTATTTTTATTATTTCTCTCCTATTTGTTTTGGGATTTGCTTGTTCTTGTTTTTCTATAAGTTTGAGATGTATCATTAGGTCATTGATTTGGGATCTTTCAGTCTTTTTAATATATGCACTCATGGCTATAAACTTTCCTCTCAGGACTGCCTTTGCTGTGTCCCATAGGTTACGGTAGGTTGTGTTTTCATTTTCATTGACTTCCAGGAACTTTTTAATTTCCTCTTTTATTTCATCAATGACCCATTGTTCATTAAGTAATGAGTTATTTAGTTTCCAGCTGTTTGCATGTTTTTTGTCTTTACTTTTGTTGTTGAGTTCTAGTTTTACTGCATTGTGATCAGATAGTATGCACTGTATAATTTCTATTTTCTTCTATTTGCTGAGGCTTGCTTTGTGTCCTAGGATGTGATCTATTTTGTAGAAGGTTCCATGGGCTGCTGATAAGAATGTATATTGTGTAGAAAGTTGGATGAAATGTTCTGTAGACATCAACTAGGTCCATTTGATCTATTGTATATTTTAGATCTTGGATTTCTTTATTGATTTTTTTGTTTGGATGACCTATCTATTGATGATAATGGGGTGTTAAAGTCTCCCACAACCACTGTGTTGGAGTTAATATATTCTTTTAGGTCTTTCAGGGTATGTTTGATGAAATTGGGTGCGTTGACATTGGGTGCATACAGGTTGATAATTATTATTTCCTTTTGGTCTATTTCCCCTTTTATTAGTATGGAATGTCCTTCTTTATCTCATTTGATCAATGTAGGTTTGAAGTCTACTTTGTCAGAGATAAGTATTGCTACTCCTACCTGTTTTTAGGTGTCATTGGCTTGGTAAACCTTCTTCCAGCCTTTCATCCTAAGCCTATGCTTATTTCTGTCAGTGAGATGGGTCTCCTGTAAGCAGCAAATTGTTGGATCTTCCTTTTTAATCCATTTCGTCAAGCAGTGCCTTTTGATGGGTGAATTAAGTCCGTTAGCATTAAGTGTTAGTACTGATAGGTATGTGGTGATTCCTGTCATTTAGTTGTCTTAGTTGTTTGAAGGTTTGATTGTGTGTACCTAAGCTGAGGTTACTCTCTACTGTCTTGCTTTTTCTTTTCCTGTGGTTTGGTGCTGCCTGTCTCTTCATGGTTAAGTTGGGTTTCACTTTCTGTGTGCAGAATCCCTTGAAGAATCTTCTGTAGTGGTGGCTTTGTGGTCACATATTGTTTTAGTTTCTCCTTATCATGGAAGACTTTTATTGCTCCATCTATTTTGAATGATAGTTTTGCTGGGTAGAGTATCCTGGGGTTGAAGTTATTTTCATTCAGTGCCCGGATGATCTCACCCCACGCTCTTCTTGCTTTTAATGTTTCTGTTGAGAAGTCTGCTGTGATTTTGATGGGTTTACCTTTGTATGTTATTTGTTTTTTCTCTCTTACAGCCTTCAATATTCTTTCCTTAGTTTCTGAACTTGTTGTTTTAATGATGATATGTCGTGGGATAGTTCTATTTTGATCTGGTGTCTTGGAGGCCTTTTGCATCTGTATGGGAATATCTTTCTCTAGATTTGGGAAATTTTTGTTATTATTTTGTTGAATATATTACACATTCTTTTTGCGTGCACCTCTTCTCCTTCTTCAATGCCCATGATTCTCAGGTTTGGTCTTTTGATGGCGTCAGTGAGTTGTTGCATTTTCTTTTCACAGTCTTGAGTTGTTTAATTAATAGTTCTTCAGTTTTTCCTTTAATTACCATTCCATCTTCAAGTTCTGAGATTCTGTCTTCTGTTTCTTCTATTCTGCTGGATTGGCCTTCCATTTTGTTTTGCAGTTCTGTTTCGTTCTTTTTTCTGAGGTTTTCCATATCCTGGGTGGTTTCCTCTTTAATGTTTTCTATTTTTGTCCTGAGTTCATTTATCTCTTTATTAATTGTGTTCTCTGTTTCACTTTGGTGTTTATACAGTGCTTCTATGGTTTTCTTTTTTTCTTCTTTTGCTTTTTTTAATTCTCAATTTTGTTGTCATGGAATTTCTTGAGTGTCTCCTCTACATTTTGGTTGACCATATCCAGTATCATTTCTATAAAATTCTCATTGAGTATCAGTAGTATTTCTTCTTTTAGATTATTCTTGTGGGCTTCCTTGGGTTCTTTGGCATAGTTTATCTTCCTTTTGTTGGAGACTGGATCTGAGTATCTGTTTTCTTCATTCCCCTCTGGTTCCTGTACTAATTTTTTGCTGAGGGGAAACTGGTTTCCCTGTTTTTTCTGTCTTCCCATCATTGCCCTTGGTGTTGTTACTGTCCCTGTACTGTGTGCAATTAAGTATTTTCTAGCTTAATAACAACAATGTAATAATAACAATGGTGATATTTAGAATGGAAGGGTGAGAGGAGATGGAAAGCAAAGAAGTTAAAGAAAAAGGGAAAAACAAATAAACAGGCAAGTAGGAAAAAACAAAACAAAGAATCAAAAAAGTTTCAAAGATATAAACAGGGAGCATTAGTGTACTAATCGACAGTAAGCTGAACAGGCATTAGAAAGACAGAGAGGATTGAAAATAAAAAATAAAAAGAATAAAGCTAAGAATAAAAATAAACAATAAGTAAATGAAAGAAAAAAATATATATATAAATAAAATAAAATAAAACAAAATGAAAAATAGAAAGAAAAAAAATCCTCCAAGTTCAAATGCAATGAAGTTTCAGTCTTAATAATTTTGGTGTCCATCTCAGCCTCCAATCCTGGAGATGGTTCCTCAGATGTTGTTCTATAGTTGTCTCATCAAAGGGGACGCATAAAGTAGAACAAAACTTGTTCGCGTCTTCCCAAGCCGTCTGGGTGTGGATGACTGGCGGCCCAGGGGCCCTCCTGGTTTCTCTGTTTAACGTGAAGTAGAGATTCTCTGCGCAGGCTGGAGGTGTGGAGGGGTCAAAGTTTTGCCTCTTCTCGATGGTTTTGCCTGCAAGGTGTGTCTCCAGTGTCTCTCCAAGATTTCACTATAGGAGGCACGCTTTCTGCTTCCTCCCTCTAGCCGCCATCTTGGAATTGCACTTCTTTTGTTAAATGTATTCCTAAGTGTTTTACTTTTTTGGATACTATTGCAGATGAAATTATTTTTCTTAAATTTTTTTGGTGGGACAGGGATTTGAACTCAGGACTTTGTGCTTGCAAAGCAGGCATTCTGTCATTTGAGCCACACCTTCGGTCCATTTTGCTCTGGTTATTTTGGAGATGGGTGCCTCCAGAATTTTTTGCCTAGGCTGGCCTCAAACTATGATCTTCCTGAAATCATCCTTCCACATAGCTAGGATTTACAGGTGCGAGCTACTGGCACCTGGTCAAATTGTTTATTGCCATGTGGTTGGAAGTTTTTTCCTTTTTATTCTGGGGCGGGAGGGGTCAGTTATTGCACTAAAATGTACATGACACAAAAGTTATCTTTTTTTTAACCATTTGTAGGTGTACAACTGCTGGCACTAAATATACTAAATACACTCACAAACTCACAATGTGGTATAACCATCACCAGTATTTATTTCCAGAACCTTTTTATCATGGCAAACAGAAACTCTGTACCTCTTAAGCCATAACTTTCCATTATCCTTCTCTCAGCCCCTAGCAACCTTCACCCTACTCTCCAGCTCTGTGAATTTACTTATTCCATGCATCTTGTATAAATGGAGTCATACAATGTTCATATGGAAATGCAAAGAACATAGAGCAGGTAAAATAACACTGAGAAGAAAAGGGCGAGAACTCACACTTCCAAATGACAAAACTCACTGCATCATACACTAATCAAGACAGCATGGGTCTGGGATGTAGCTCAGTGGTAAAGAACTTGTCTGACATGTGAGAGACCATAGGTTCAATTTCCTAGCACCACCTAAATAAACAAATAATACTGTGATATTATCATGCAGATCAATGGACTAAGATGAGATACCAATAATAAACCTTCCCACTTATGGTCAATTTAATCAGGAAAGAATAGTCTTTTCAATAGATGGTTCTGGGAAAACTAGATACTCACCTTTAAAAGTATGTATTTGGGCTCCTACCTCATACCACTTACAAAATTAATTCAAAGTAGGTCATAAATGAAGGACCTCAAACTATAAAATTTTGAAAGAAAACATAGGAGTAGATTTTCCTGATCTCGAACTAGACATTCATACAACACTAAGAGCACAAATAACAAAACAAACAAATTAGACTTTCATGTGATTAAAAGATTATCGCCAAGAAAATATTAAAAAGCCTGGTGCCCGTGGCTCTGCCTAAAATATAATTCTAGCTACTCAGGAGGTGGAGATCAGGAGGATCGTGGACTCTATCTGAAATACCCAACACAAAAATGGGGGAGTGGAGTGGCTCAAGTAGTAGAGTGCCTGTGCCTGCCAAGCAAGCATGAGACAGCCCACAGAATGGGAGAGAATATTTGCAAATTATAAATTTGATAAGAAACTTGTATGCAGATATAAAGACTCTTACAACTCAACAATAAAAAGACAAATAACATAATTAAAAATTGGTGAAAGATTTGAATGGATTTTTATGCAAAGAGATACAAATGGCCAATAAGCACATAATATTATGCTCACCATCACTAGACATGAGGGGAAAATGCAAATCAAAACTATACTGAGAGCTGGGGGTGTGGCCTGAGTGATAGAGCACCAGCCAAGCATGAAGCCCTGAGTACAAACTCCAGCACTATACAAGAAAAAAAAAACTGTAATTGATATTACTTCATACCCACTAGGATGACTAAAACAAAAAAGATGGACAATAGCAAGTGTTAGTGATGTTGTAGAGAAACTGGAAACTATAGTCACTCTGGGAAACACTTTGGTTGTTCTTGCGAATGTTAAACAGAATTACCATATGATCTCGCACTCTGAGGTATAAACCCAAGAGAAGTGAAAACATATATCCTCAGGGAAAAAAATGTAATGTTTATAGCAGCATTGGTCATAATTTCCAAGAAAATGGAAAGAAACAACCCAAATGCTATGATGATGAATAGATAAAATATGGTATACCCTAATTATGCATTATTATTTGCCTATAAAAAATAGAATGCTCATACATTGCACAACTTAAATGAACCTGGAAAATCTTTAGCTAAATTAAAGAAGCTAGACTTTATAAAAAGCAAAATGTACAACTCTGTTTATGTAAAATAATCAGAGGGGCTGCTGAATCATGTGTTAATTCTTTTTTTTTTTTTTTTTTTTGTGTGTGCTGGCTGGGGACATGTGGCAATTCTGTGATTAAATTTCTTGAGGAATTGCCAAACTCTTTCCCACAGCAGCATTTTACACTTCTACCGGAAGTGTACAAGAGTTTTAAACTCTACACAGCTTCACCAACAATGGTAATTTTCCATTTTTTGGATAATAGTCATCATAATAGATATGAATGTTTATTTTTAAAGATTAAATTGCATTGAATAATCTTTTTAATGGTAGAGCACCTGATCCCTCAGACAGACATATCCAAAGTGTATTTCATTGAAAAGAAAATCAAGGAAAATTATGAATTTTCTCTATTCACTGTTAGCTTTTTTCTTTATTGTAATTGTAATATCCATAAATTTGAGGATAAATAATTAAATGCAAGTCTGAATTTTTTTGTTGTTGGTGGTGGTGGTATACTGGAGTTTGAACTCAGGACCTCCCACTTACTAAGGCAGGCACTCTACCACTTGAGCAATGCCCCCAACCTGTTTTTGCTTTAGTTATTTTCCAAACTGGATCTTGTGCTTTTTGCCTGGGGCTAGTCTTGGACTGCAGTCCTCCTACCTATATCTCCCACAAGCATGTGCCATTACAGACAGGTGTTACTACGTCCAGCTTGTTTTGTTGAGAATAGGATCTCTCTAAGTTTTTGTCTGGACTGGCCTTGAACAGTGATCCTTCCAGTCTCTGCCCCTCCCCCAAGTAACTGGGATTATAGGTGAGTGTCACCACACCTGGCCCCATAGTCTGAAATTTTTTAAAGAGTAATATTTAAAACATATGTATATCATTGTAAAGTTGGAAAATATAACTCTTCCTATCTTTTCTATGATGCTAAAGACAATGGAAACCACATGTAGAACTCTGCCAGACAAGAGTGAAGACATCTGTGGGTATTTCTTGAACCCTTCCTTGGTGCCACTAGAATGTCCACCAACAACCGTGAAAAAGAAAACAGATGACATAAGTGACCTTCTCTCTGAGGGCCAAAGAAGTGTACCTCTCGCTGTGACCGACGCTCTAGAGCACATTATGGAACAGCTCAATGTTCTGACACAGGTGGGTTGGTGTGCTTTGCCTCAGGGTAAAGTAGGCAAAACAGTCCCTGTTGGTTACAGCAGGTTGCAAAACTCACGGAGCAGGGGAGCATTTTTCTTCATTGGCGAGACAAACTCAAGGCAGCAGTCATTAGCAAGGCACGCTGGGTTAGCTGCCCTAAGCAGTGTCTCACGGAGAAGTTCAGAGACCATGTGCATGTATGTGTGTGGGGTGTGCATGCATGCCCCCACACACACGTGCACACTCACACTGTGCTATCTCTCGCTTTGAGGAGCCAGAAAAGCAGCATGGACTATGAAGAACAGCAGTGGTGCTCCACATTATAGATGTTTCTGATTCTAAGCAGTGATGCTTTGTGATGGTGTGTATTCATATCCAGCCACTTACAAAGAAATATTTAGGGCCATAAGAAAAGTGTATTGGAAGTCAACATTTCTGGTTATTATGAAATATTGCCAATGCTTATAATTTTTTTTACTCTAAAAATACTGACAGCCGAATATATAACTTCTCTTTCCAAAGCTTCCTATATTGATACAGTGTTCTTCCAAGGATGATGGTTTTGCATCCCAGTTTTGAATCATAACTGGTTCTTTGAAGCAATTTGCCTTTTTCGAAGAAGGAATGTAGTGGATCTTAAATAATTATCCAAAGTCTTCCAACTCTGGATTGGGAAGTATAAATATAATCTAAGGAAGTTGTATGTTGAAATGGATGCACCAAAGGTTTCTCTTCCAGCTCTGCTGATTCAGTGTTTCCTTTGAAGTAATCTTCTGTTCTTTGATGTGTACAATATTTATATACAGTATTTGTCCCTGCAGACATTGTCACAAGTTATACAGAACAAGAGGCTAAAGGTGTGAATGAAAGAGATGTTAATTACCTGTCTAGAATAAATATTTCAAGATGAAATAGTTCCTGCACAGAAATCACTTAACTCAGTTCCCAACACTGTGCATTATATCATTGGAGTTGCTGCAAACCGTGCATGCATCCAGGTCTCCCTTGCAGGGATCTATTTCTGTGGGTCTGGGATAGGACTCTGGCATCAGGCATTCTGTTCAGACGCTGGCATTCTGTTTTATAGCCAGTATTTAGAAACACTAATTAAAGCATATTTGTGTCCTGTAGATAGCATATTAGGGACTTTGAGGTTAAGAGGCATTGTGGGGAGTGGATTATGAGAAACCTATGAGAACCTGACATAAGCACAGTTGGGCTTATAGGCTGAGTTTGGCATGGCCCCAGCCCCAGAAGACAGCAAGAGGCAAAATGGAGCACAACTGCTTTTCCTAAATTGTTTACATTCAGAGAGTAGGATCACAGGTTTCTCTTGTTACAAAGTCATGCCCCTCCCCGAGAACTGTTGCTCCACCTCCTTGTTTACCACTGTATATAAAAGACTTGCTGCAGGAGGATGCAAGGATTATTGATGAATTAATTGATGGATTTTTGATTGGCTGGCTGCGGGCTGCTTGTGAGGCTGCCACTGACACCACTGCTGGTGGCTGGTGTGTCTCCACCAGAGCAGCTCTCTACACCGAGAACTTTATACATAGGCTTTAGAAAAGCTAAGCTAAAGAAAAGCTAAAAAGAACATGGGACAGTGCAAGTCTGAGGGCCAAGACTTTAAGAGAGGTTAAGGAAAACAGGGGACAGTGTGAGTCTAAGGCAAGAGACTTTAAAGAACAGAAAAGAAGAAAGACTTCACAAGAAAGGTTTTGAAGATAGAGAAAAGAAGCAAAGTAAAAGAAAAGTAAAGAAGCAATGAGGCAGAGCTAGTCTAAGGCAAGAGACTTTAAAGAACAGAAAAGAAGAAAGACTTTAGAAGTAAGGTTTTAAAGAAAGAGAAAAGAAGCAAAGTAAAAGAAGAGGATAATAGAGAAAAGAAGTAACGAGGCTGTTGTGTGTCTCCATCCAAGTGCCCAGCACACCTGTCTGTCTTCTAACTTTTGTCCTTTCTGCATCTCCAGTCACCCCCAGTTAGGTCAGTAAAACAAGAGCTCATGAGAAAGCTCTTCTTGAAGGCATGTTTATAATTTCAGACTCCTGACAGATTGTGGGAAAGAGCCATGTGAGAATTGAAGTCATATATGATTTGCTCAATGAAAATCATATTTAAGTCACCCATTTTCACTTTGTAATATTGTGCTGTTGGTGACTTTCTCTATATTTACCACGCATTTCTTTCCTTTAAAGACTGTTGCCCTATGGGGCATGGTGGTTCACAGCTATAATCCCAGCACTCAGGAGACTGAGTCGGGAGAATCATGAGTTGAAGACCAGCCTGGGTTACATAGTGAGATCTTGTCTAAAAAACTAAAAAGTTTTTAAAAAGTTACCCTCTCAATTTCATGCCCAATTTAGTTTTAATTGGCCTGATTCCCATACCTCCATGACTTCTTACCTAAACTATCACCTGTCAGTGTCAGGTCCTCATTAGAACCTGTCACAAATAAATCTCTCCTTCCCCTACTCCTTCATTTTATGCCCCATTTCTCCCTTTTACATGATTCAAGGCTAAATGAATATGATTTTTTTTCATTTGAAGGACTGGATTCCTTTTGCATATTAAAGAGATTAAAGCAGCCATAGCACATTTGCAAAAGGGGAACAAGTGCATCTGTGAGCAGGTAGTAAAATAAATGTGTTCTGGATCACTTTAATTATAGGTGACTTTATATCACCTAAGTTTTATGTGTTCATCTGTACTGATTTTAATCAGGAATCAATTAAAACTGAATTACATTTTAGGTGGTGAATAAGTGGAGTTAACCAGTGTTAAACATTTTGATATGTATTGACTTTAGCATGTGGAACTACAATATAGTAGGTAGTGTCTAGCAAATTGCTTAGCACATATTAGGCACTCAAGAAATGACAGAAAGTCTTATCAGCATCACTGTTAACTCTTAATTAGTCATGACCTATTCTATGGAATATGAAAGCAAAAGTTTTTTCTTTTTTTCAGTACTAGAGTTTGAACGCAGGGCCTTGCACTTACTAGGCAGGCACACTACCACGTGAGCCATGCCCCAGCCCATAAGCAAAAGTTTTTAAATGATAATAAACTGGTTACCTTCAGGATATAATGGAAAAATCGATTCATTGTCTTGAAACTTGTTGACTAAGAATTTCTATTGCCTTTCCTATATGAACTCTACAACTGAGTAATCAAATAGTAGATAAGGGAACTCTTATTTACAAATTATCTCAACTAGTAAATTTTTTAAATGATAGAATATTACCATTTGCGGTCCCAGTAATGAATAGATCCAGGCATTGAGTAGTCACTGTACATCACTAAAATGGAAACAACCAAACATCACAAAAATGCTCTCTAATGAAAGGATAAGCCACCACTGCAGTCTTACCATAGGCTCCAACTCTGTCAGACCTTTGGATCCAGATGCCAATTTACAGGATATGCAGAAGCTGGAGAAACAGCCTAAGCTGCACCAAGTGTGCAACCCCCATAGTCGAGACTAGTGAAAGCTTCACAGGCCTGCCAACAGACAAGCTGTCAAGAAAAGATGGAAGAGGTGGACACCTGCAGATTAAAAGTAATGCAGGTCTCGAAAATGGGAAAGGGAAATTATAGTTTCTCAGGATTTACATTTGGGAAGTAAACCTATAACAAAATATTAGAAAGTGATTGTAAAGGTCAGACTGGAGCCTATGCGGAGCAAGAGCAGAGCATGCAGTGTGGAGGCCCTGGAAAGCAAGGTTCTACTTATGGGCTGATAGTTATTATGATGGTTTTCTTTTTTTTTTTTTTCTTTGTGGTACTAGAGTTTGAACTCAGAGCATTATGGCTCTACCACTTAAGCCACTTTGCCAACCCTTTTTCTTTCTTTCTTTTCTCTTTTTTTTTTTTTTTTGCACGACTGGGTTTGATCTCAGGGCCTACACCAGCCCTTTTTTTGGTGAAAGGTTTTTTTGAGATGGGTCTTGTGAACTATTTGCCCAGTCTGGCTTCAAACCATGATCCTCCTGATTTCTGCCTCCTGAATAGCTAGGATTACAGGTGTGTGAGCCATCAGTGCCCAACTTTTCCAGCCCTGTTTTTGTGTTGGTGTTTTTAAGATAGGGTCTCACAAACTATTTTGCCCAGACTGGCTTCAAACTATGATCCTCCCGATCTCTGCCTTCTGAGTAACTAGGATTACAGGCATGAGCCATCAGTGCTCTTATGAGAATTCATTAAGTGACACATGCTTTTTGAGTGACTTTCTGATGTTTTAGTTTATAATGAAAAGATTGTAAAAGAAAAAAGATACAAAAGCCGAAGGCAAACAATATCACAGAAAATTAGATTTTTCCAAACAGAGAACAGGAAGGTAAAACAGGTCCTGTCTGGTGGCTGGTACCAATGAGAGGGGGGAGGGTATAAGGAAAGGGTGAAGGAGGCTGAATGTAGTAGAAATATTATGTGCTATGTATGAAAATGGAAAAATGAAACTACTCCAGGAATAGGGATGGAGGGGGTGAATTCAACTATGATATATTATAAGAACTTCTGTAAATATCACAGTGTACCCCAGTACAACAATAATATAATTAAAAAAAAGAAACAAGAGAATTAGATTTCTAAAATTTATATTCTAAATGAGTATATGTAATCATATGCTGAGGGAGTTAGCATGAGCAAAGAAGATCCCCTGAGCCCTGCATGCCCAGCACTAATGGAAGAGTGGCACATGCATTCTTCTTTTCAGGCCTCCCCATCAGCCTGTGGACTGAGGGAACTGATGGCGATCACTATGGTATCTTCAAAGTGATCTGGCTCTCTGTCTGTCATACTGTAGGGATGGTTTGCCATGGATTGGATTATGACAGAATGACCAGTGATGACATTTCTGTAGTACCTGGGCCAGGCATATGGCATTTTCCCTCCACCACCACTCCACACACTTCCAGGTAGCCTGTGGCACCACTTAGCTTTCCTGGCCTTGAAGCTTCCAGATCAGACACAAGAATTGTCTTAACTTGGGGATGTGTAGCTCAGCGGTAGAGCACCTGCCCAACATGCACAAAGCCTTGGGTTTAATCCCCATCACTACAAAATAAAAAAGAATAGTTCACAATTCTTATATTCCTTTTCCTCATGTATATCCATTCTGTTTATTCCTTAGACTCCTTGATCGTGCTTTGCCCCATGGTAGGGCCCAATAAGGCAAAACAAGTGCTAGGGCCCATTTTTGAGTCAATTTTTTGGTTGGTGTCCCAGTTCTGAAAAGGATCACCTATGCAGACATCATCATTATTGTCCTAATAACCAGGTTACCAGGCATTGATTATTTTGTCCTCTTTTTTTGTAGACGGTTTCAATTTTGGAGCAGCGACTGACTTTGACAGAGGATAAGCTGAAAGACTGCCTTGAAAATCAGCACAAGCTTTTTGGTGCCATCCAACAGAAAAGTTGACTAGGAAGGTGTGAACAGAATCATGATAAATGGGCACATGTGCATGTTCTCAGGAAGGTAGCACAGACACTCCACACCACACACCACGTGCCAACTACTATGGCATTTCTTCAAAGGGTGAGCAACAGAACAAAAGACAGAAAAGGCATATTTAAGGACTAATTTAAGCACACAAATCAATGTCAAGGACTAATTTAAATCACTACCAGTTCTGATTGCAATAATAAAGAGAAAACCATTCAAGCGAATCTGCATTTCCCCCATCATATTTCAAATGTCAGTTTTTATTTATAGTCCAACTCCTGCCGGGAAAATAACCAGATCATTGGATTTTGTTGCTAAGTCATTTCAGATTGACCATGTTCAGGCAATTCCCCAAAGTAATTAATGTACTACTTTAGTGATTTACTTGCTTCTAAAACAGCATCCTAAAAGTAGAGAATGAGTTATTGATCTGACTCCTGTTTCTTTCAGTTCCAAAAATACCAAGACCACAGAATTTCCACATCAAGAATACACTTATTTTAATTCAAGTAGCATGTGAGACATAGGACAATGAGTTTCTACTTAGTTTATGGTGCACATTGTTTATTTTATCCCTCGGCCAACCTAAAGGAAAACAAGGAGTTAGGAGCACATGAAGAACATGTACCTTTTCAATCACAGATGAATGCACAGAATGATTTGGGTTGTACTGAACCTGTGATCACAGCTCACAAAGATTATGTTAGTGTGATTTCAGCATGCCAAAAATCCAGAACGATGCAACAGCTCCATTTAAAAATATACACACATGTACACATGCTTCAGAAGTATCGTTGCTTAGGGTGATTTTGGCAGCTGAAAAATAGGTACTTTTTTATTTTAAAAACACATTTGCATCATCGTCTTTCTAATTTTTTTTAATGAATTGTGATTTGAAACAAAATGAAAATGAGCCAGGTACTCTAAAAGATCTTGGGTATAAATTAAGATTTTTGTTTTGTATTAAACAAAATGGAGAGTAAAGTGGAAAAAAAAAAAAAACAGGCAAATTAATTGCAGCTTGCTGTTGTAATAACCTGTATCAAGGACACAGGTGGGAGACAGCAGACCCACATTTATGGTATCTATAGGAACATGGGGAAAATGCAACTATGTTTTGGAAAAAAAGAAAAAGTAAAGTCCTATTTATGTGGGAATCTATGAGTAGGTTTTATTTTTTATCATCTTGTGTGTAAGTGCCTTTTTATATAATATGAAATGTGTTCTTCTAGACATTTTCAAGAGCTTACAAAGACCAAATGGCATTGTATTTTAATAACTTCGTTGAGAAGACTAAGAAATGTCATAGCAATTTTTGCTTATTCCTTTTTATGCTTTAAACAATAAAGACATTTTTCCCTTTTTTTTTTAAAAAAAAAGTGATTCCTTTTCTTGTTTTCAATGCTTAAAACCTGGACATACTAAACTTCTTATCATCTAGCTCACCCAGTCTTCAGTGTACATGACAATCTCCTGGAGAGCTTGTCCAAACATTTTCCGGGGCCTTATCTCCAGAGTTTATGACTCACCGGGTTGGGAGAGGAGGGTGACGTTCGTTTCTAACAAGCTCATGGGTGAAGTTGGTGCCCTTGCCTGAGGCCCACACGTTAGCTACTTCTTACCACATGATGTTACCACATACTTTTACAGTTGTGGAAGAACTTTATAAGTGACATAAAATAATGATATGGATGAAGTACCTTAAAACTTTTCCAGGAGGTTTATTTTATAATCCCTACCGCCCTTCCCTAGCCTTTGTGGAATCTCCTTGGTCTTCATCAGATCCCAGCCCCTTCTGTTTCCTAACTTGAATGTGTCCTCTTTGAAATCTTATTTGGACTCCAAATAAGTCCAAAGTCAGTTCTGCTTCCCTCTCCCCTAGTCACTAGTGGCAACTTTCCTAGTTTTCCCCACCTCAAAATGCCCACCTTCCTTTCCATTGCTGGAGCTGAAAACTTTGAGTCATCCTTGGGTCACTTCTCTCACACCCTACTGTTCATTCCTTCAGAAAATCTTTTCTGAATTCGTGAAACCCCTGACTTCTTATCACCTCCATCTCCACCGCGGACCAGGCTACCACCATCTCTTGCCCGGATGACTGCAGGTGCCTCCAAAGTGGTTTCTCTGCCCAGCATACCAAAATAGTTCTTGAAAACCTGGGTCAAAGTATGTGGTCAGGTATAGTGATTTATACCTGTAATCCCAGCCCTCTGAAGGCTGAGGCAAGAGGATCTGAAGTTGGATGACAGCCTGGGCGATGTAGCTAGGCTCTGTCTCAAAATAACTACAAAAATATGTTCCCACCTAAGAATTAAAGCTCAACTCTCAACTTTCTAGTATCTGTCTTCTCACTCCTAACCTCCTCTCAGAGTTTCCCTCTGGGTCACCCTCACTCACTGCCCTCTGGCCACAGGGCCTCCTTCTTTTCCTCTGCCTGGACTCTGCCCTCAGGCATCTTTAGCTTCTGTTCACTGCCCTTTCAGCCCTTTCAGAGGTACCTCCCTGACTACCCCGTGCGGTAACTACCCTCCATAGCTCCCTGTCCCCTGACCACACTTGCGTTTTCTGCAGTGACCTCATTACCATCTGACCTACTTATTTGTTCATGCATCTGTGTCTTACTGAAGAGTGAGCTCTGCCTCGGTTGTTGAGACAGCTCTGGGGCTGGTGACAATGCCTACTTGTAGTGAGTATAGAACATGTTTCTTAAATATGAAAAGGACAGCAAAATTGCAGATTTTGTCCTCCTCGACCCTGGCAGTGGTTTCTCAAACTTGATAAATTCCTGAGCGGAATGCCTCAGAAGCCCATGAAATTTCAGGTGTGTGGCTAAGCTCTTCTGAGTCCTCAGGCTATCTGTGATTGGGGAAGAAACACCAAAAGAACAAAATTCATCTTCAGTTACATTACTTGATGCTACCACTCTCTCCTTAGTGACTATGGCCTTGAATCCTTTGAATTCTCTTCCTCCTGTCTTAGCCTCCCAAGTGCTGGGAATACAGTCCACCACACATGGCTGTAATTTTTTAAATTAACATGTAACAATTACATTTATGGTGTACAGTGTGATAATTCAATACATGTATACAATGTAATTAGTGTAATAGACATTTCCATCATCTTAAACATTTATTATTTCTTTGAGCAAACAGCATTCTGCTAAAGAATCAGACCATGTCAAACTGCAAGAGGTCTGGGTTTTCACCAACTCACACACATGGTAAGTTTTATAAGGTGTTTGAGGAAGCAAAACAGAAAATATTTGATTGGTTAACATGGAACAGCAAACCATAAACTCCATTTAAGAGGTTACAAGGTGGTTTCTGAATGACTGAAATTTGGTCTTCTGGGATATGACTCTACTCTGAGTTAGGATTTCCTTCCTAGCTGTTTGCAGAGAATCTTAAGAGTGCTAGAGCTGCCTGAGTCTAATGGCCTCCCCATTAATCATATTAGCATACTAAAGGTTAGTTTGCGTCCCACAAATAGACTATTTCTTTAATCTTGCAGACTAATTTTTTTTCAACTAGTACAGAAGAAAATTGTTTAGGTGGTACACACCTGTCATTCCAGCACTTGGGAGGCTGAGACAAGACTCGAGTTCGAGGTGAGGCTGGGCTGTATATCAATATCTTGTCTCAAAAAAAAAAAGAAAGAAAAGAATTGTTTAGGAAGTTTAGTAAACTAAGCTAGAATAATCTCAAGATTTTATTTATTTGATAATTGTTCATAGAGTGTACTTAAAACTACCATGTAGAAAGAAGGTAAATTTGGTATGCTTTGCCCTTCTAATTATATAGGATTATATGATAGTATCCCTGGGTTTTACTAAGGATTTATAATTTTATGACAAATTTGAGCTACTGGTTGCCTACAGAGGTGAACAATCTCCTTGCTAATGGGATGAACCCAAATCCAGTCACTAAGTTGTTTTGCTTTACTCACAGATTTTTTTTTAATAAGTTACCTACTGATATTTAAAAATTAGAGATTTTTTACCACAATTTAGATCTCTAGCTTGTCTTAGCAAACCAGACATTCTACAAATACTGAACCTGCCTAACCCAAGGCAGCAGTGAACTGAGCAGTGGGACAGGAGAAGAATCCTTTTGTGGGCATACATACCCTGTCGTCATCAGCCCCCTCCACTGATTGACCTGGCCTCTTGATATCCAAGGCTTTTGCATGGTGATATAGGGCTATCACCATCTGTCCCCCCTTCCATGCCTTTCAGAGGCCGTTTCCCGCTGGATGCCTCTTTCTGCACATCCCCTATCTCTTGTCCTTGACTGTACATCTGATCCGTAGCTCTACTAAACTGCTCACCGTTATAAAATGGACCAGGCCATTCCCTCATCACCTCCATTTACACTGAGCCTGCTGTCACCCCACCTGAAAAGCCCTGATCAACCTTTACAAAGATCCTGCATGTCACTGCATGCTTTTTCCTGTTGTGTTTCCACAGCACTCTGTGCATGTCTACTACCACATAGATTGCAATACAACTGCAGCTCTGCTTTCTCCACTCTATCTTGACCTTCTTAAAAGGCAGGCACTGTCATTTTTAGATTAATTGCCTGGTTCATGGGAGGAATAACAAAACAAAGTGTTGCTGAATAAAGGTGTTTTTAAAATATTGTTATTCACTTCACTTAGAGCCCAAAACAGTTAAAACTACAGCGAGTAGATTGGAAGAAATAGCATAAATAAAAATTTAGATGTGGGCCAGGCACCAGTGGCTCACGCCTATAATCTTAGCTACTCAGGAAGCAGAGATCAGGAGGATTGCAGTTCGAAGTCAGCCGGGGCAAACAGTTTGAGAGCCCCTATCTTGAAAAAACCCAGCACAAAAAAAGGGTTGGTGGAGTGGTTCAAGGTGTAGGCCCTGAGTTCAAACCCCAGTACCACAAAAAAAAAAAGAAAAAAGAAAAAAAGAATTACATGTGGGATATTTGGGGCTGACTGGGCATTACCATGACCTGCTAGTCATTATCTAGCTCAGTAGTTACCTGCACAGTCTTTAATTAATCTGAAATTAATGTTTTATTTGTAAAATTTCAACAGAAAGCATAATTATATAAAAGAAATGAGCTTTTCATACGTAGAAAACCTCCGGGTGCTGGCCAAATGCTGGCCATTAAGCAACTCCTGAGGAATTCAGCCTGAGAATATGAAAGCCATAATTACCCTAAATAAAGGCTCGGCAACACGGGAAGCGGAGGAGGGGACTGGAATGTGAATCAATTAAGCATCGTTAAGAACAAGATTTGCCTGGAACTCATCCTCCCCTGGTCTCTGACCATTTGGAGAAGCAGGATTATTCACTTACTGCCTTTCTCCTAGATAAAACTGTACAGATCCTAACATTTCATTCACGTGCAGAGCACACTTGGAGGTTCTCATCCCCAGCATGAATTGTATGCGTCTAAGAGGACTGGAAGATAAACCATCTGTCCCTGTACAGAAATAGTTGACTGCTGAGAGAAAAGAAGGTGATTCTAATATTTGGAGGTTATTGACAAAAAATCATAACCCATGAGCGATTTTTAATAGTAGAAATAGATGGGTTTATAGTAGATTTTTAAGTGAGATGCACCACACGCACTATAGCCTTTTCTCTGATGGTTTAAACCTCATTGGCAAGTCGTGAGGTTTTCGACTTCATGCACCAGAGGATTTATAAATGTACATTGACTCTAGAAACAGACAGTGTGATTGCCAGGTTGTCCTCCATAAGCCCCAGCTGTGACTCAGCCAGGTAACACAATTGCAGCCTGGGTTTACTAGGAAAATGGGTCCAATGGCTTGCCAAGAGGCAGAGGTTAAAGGGGTGTGGGGGAAGGGAAATATGTGCACAACTACTTACTTTTTCTTGGATTTACTTGTATTTTTCTTCTGGATCAAATCTCAGAAATGTTCCTATTAACAAAGACTCTGATTTAAGCTTCTTCTCGTAATAAAGTAGATGTCACAACAAAAACAATTAGGAGAAATCACTTGATCATCTAAAAATTCTAAATCTCTAAAACAAAAAATATGTGAATAAAAAGATTGGCAGAAATGCATTATATAATATAATTGGGAATATCAATATTTTTTAAATAGAATTTAACTGATCCACATAATACAAAATTACAAAGAATTAATTAGAAAGTGTTTGTGCAAACAACTAACTACGAAGAATAAGCGAATTTGCCCTTGTGCCTAAGGGGATCTTAAACAAAGGTTGATCATGTTCTAAACCACATGATATAAAGTTTTAGTGAAAATTCCAAATGCCCTATGTCCAAAGAGTAAATAATGAAAATAAAAATGCTTAATCACATAGAATATGTGAAAAAGAAAACTTAAATTCCATTGCTTGCTTCAGTAGCACATATACTAAAATTGGAACAACAGAGAAGATTAGCAGGGCCCCTGCGCAAGGATAACACACAAACTCGTAAAGAGTTCCGTATTTTTTTCTTCTACAAAATCAGAGAACAGGAGGGTAGAACAGGTCCTGTGGAGGGGGGGCAGGTAGAGAGTTTGTCACCAGTGTGTGGGGGAGGACCGGTGTAGGAAGGTGAATATGGTGCGAACACTGTGTTCGTGTGTATGTGAAGGTAAAAACAATCCCTGCCGAAACTATTCTGGGAATGAGGGGTGGGGGGAAAATAAAGGGGAGTGGTGGAGGGGGTGAATTCAAGTATGATATATTTCATATGCTATAAGAACCTTTGTAAATGGCCACCCAACACAACAATAAAAAATAAAAGTGTCATTATATGAATTTAAAAAAAAACCTCTAGTAAGTAATATTTACTGGAAATGTAAGAATATGCTTAAACTGCTTTTGCTGAAAAGCACTGACTCCTCACTTGGGACCACGAATCAACTAAAAACAGGAGAAAAGCTTGACATCTCTCTCTCCATTTTGTATCTATTGTCCTTTGTTCTGAGTTATTCTCTCCTGCAGCCACCATGGAATTAAGGAAGGACAGGAATGATCAATAACATCTTTGTGAAAGAGACTGGAACTACCCCTAAGAAAGAGCAGAGACCCACAAGACCACTTACCAAACAACGACTTGTTTATCTTGCCCTTCGATGACAGTGATAACAACTTCTCCAGAACCCCTCCTAACACAAGGACTGAAATAATGACCAACCAGGCCACACCTGTGACTGGGGCTGTTTAACTCTGCATTCCTTCTGTTCCCTACCCCTAATACTTTGTCTATTTAAAGCTAAAGCTCACATCTTTACCCCAAATGGTTAAAGATGGGCTGCATACTCACTTTGCCTCTTCCCATGGCATGTCCGGGGCTATATAATAAATCTCCTTTCTCTGCCCTTTACCATGTCTGTTTATTTGGTGTATGCAGGTGAGTGGCCTGTATGTCAGTGACTGGACATGTGGAAGCCCAGCAGTTTGGGCCTGGGGTCCAAAACTACTGTTTCAAAAGGATATCCTAAAATGTAGTAAGCAGTATCTACAGTGTGAACCAAATGTCTCCTTAAAAATATAAAGTGACCATAACTTATGTGCACTCTAAAAAGGCTCAAATAGAAGTGTGGCAAGATAACTGCCTCTGGAATTTTTTATGCTAATCATTAACCAAGAGAGAAAAACCTCATTTCACTTTGAAATTAATTAAAGACAGGTTTACCTTAGAAATGAAGAAGGGGGTCTCACGAACTTTTTGCCTGTGTAGCTAGGATTATAGGTGTGAGCCCACTGGCGCCAAGCATATCATTGAAGTTTTTTGTTTTGTTTTGTTTTGTTTTGCAGTACTGGGATTTGAACTCAGGGCCTACACCTTGAGCCACTCCACTAGCCCTTTTTTGTGATGGGTATTTTTGAAATTGGGTCTCGAGAA
Organism: Castor canadensis; assembly: GCF_047511655.1. NCBI lineage: Eukaryota > Metazoa > Chordata > Mammalia > Rodentia > Castoridae > Castor > Castor canadensis. The sequence continues at coordinate 127,669,947 of NC_133393.1, read as the reverse complement.
TTATTTGCCCAGGGTTGGCTTCAAACTGTGATTCTCCTGATCTCTACCTCTGGACTAACTAGGATTGCAGGCATGAGCAACTGCACCCAGCTCAGTGAAGATTTTTAAAGTCACTATAGTGACATCAGAATGTAGAAATTTGAGAATCACAGCTAATAGAAATGTGCTTTATGCTATCATTTATTTCAAGAATTTTTAATGGCTTTTGAGTAATGGCTAAATATGTTCCCTTTGTCTACTCTTAAGTTGACAGGAGATGGGTTATCGTTGTAGCTGCTTTGACACAAAATCTTATCCATTTCCATCATAATAAAAAGTGAGTAGGGCAAATTAGTAGAGTAACAATTTGCATATCTCAAAAACCTAGAAGCCTTCTGCAAATAGGATCTCTTTACTCCATCTCATTCTTTATACAGTGACATCTAACATCTATCATTAAGAAAATTCATCAGCCAGGCACTGGTAGCTGCCACCTGTAATCTTAGCTACTTGGGAGGCAGAGATCTAGGTTCAAGGCCAGCCTTGGCAAATAGTTTGTGAGACCCTTTTTGGAAAAAAACCCAACACACACACACAAAATGGACTGGTGGAATGGCTCAAGTGGTAGAGTACCTGCTTAGCAAGCATGAGGGCCTGAGTTCAAACCACAGTACCACAAAAATGACAAAAAAAAACCAAAATTAAATCAGGAGTTGGGGATGTGTGAGCCCTGGGTTCAATCACTAGTATCTCCCGCTCCCCCCCAAAAAAGAGGTATGATACTAGCCAAGCATGGTGGAACATATCTGTAATCCCATCACACGAGAGGCTTTCAAATTCAAGGCCACCTGGGCTACATAGCAACCAGCCTTAAAAAAAGGAAGAAAAGGACTGCTGGCTTGGCTTGAGTGGTAGAACGCCTGCCTAGAAAGTGTGAGGCTCAGAGTTCAAATCCCAGTAACATACACATACACACAAAGAGACAGAAAGAGGAAGGAAGGGAGGGAAAGAAAGAGGAAGGGAAGGGAAGATGAAAGAAACATCTACTGATTTTTAAATTATTTCAAAAGAATATGAATAAAATAATGCATGCAAAAAAATTTTGCAAAATGCAAAGGAAAAAAAGTGTGTTTCTCTTTTGGCTCTGTGAGGCACCCTGCAGTCTCATTTAACAACACCCTACTAAGGGTTGGAGGCATGGCTCAAGCTGTATGGGTGTCTGCCTAGCAAGTGTGGAGTCCTGCATTCAAACACCAGTACCAATGAAAAAAAAAAAAAAAACTAAAGAAATAAATTGCATTCTTTAAGCCCAGAGCCAGTGGCTCACACCTGTAATCCTAGCTACTTAAGAGGCGTTGATCAGGAGAAAGGCCGGCCCAAGTAAATAGTTTGAGAGACCCTATCTCGAAAAAACCCATCACGAAAAAGGGCTGGTGGAGTGGCTCAAGGTGTAGGCCCTGGAGGGGGTGGGGGCAGGGAAGAATCTGCTACTGTTTATCCAAGATACTCAGGTGGCCCGGGAATGAGAAACTTTCAGCAGGACAGATCTGTGGCACTGGGTGCTGGATATACAGGAAGCAGCCCAAGGTTGGGGGAGGCACTTCTGGTGGAGATGGCTTTGGGATACTTTTGCGACTTAATTCTAAAGAAACACTATCCCTCCCTCAGGTTGTTCCTCTGCTTAATCTCCTGAGGAAATCCCTTTACTTTTCAGAGATAAAAAGTGAGTAGAACAAAGAGAAAGTCAGGGAAGCGCCTGGCCTTTTGCTGTAGAATTTCACTGAAGCCTTTCCAAGCCCCAGGATAGAGCCTGAGGGCTGTACTGTTTATTCCAGCACCTGGGCTGACTCTCAAGGTCTGGGAGATGAATCGTTTGGAAAGCCGGTGTTCTTGCAGGGGGCTGTTGCTTCTTCAGAACTCTAATAACAACTGTGTCAAAGGCAAAAATCACACGGGAAGTTCAAAGTTGGTAAATCCTCTTTCTGCGCCACTTTCAGCAAGTGTCAGAGCCTTATGTCTGGGGATGTTGATCGTTCTTTGTCTGAAAAAGAGCGATTAAGGAGGAAGAAGAAAAGAACTGCTTGAGGCGGCAGCTTTCACTCAAGGGAACACCTGTCTTCAAAGTTCATTTTCCTTCTCATTTTCAGCTTAAACTGAGCGAGTGAAGTGAAGCACACAAGATTTGCTATGGATCCAGATGTGATCATGAAAAATACATATAAAAAAAGTTGAGACCTAGCAGGGTCCTGACTTGGTTGTTTCCAGTACAACACCTATTTATTCAAGAAAGTACTTCAAAGCTCAACCCAGTCCTAAGAGGAAGTAATTATTCTACCGATGTAAAAAAAAGTTAATAAAATGGTAAAACCCGGGACTATGTTTGCTCATCATTAATGTAAACATTAGGGTTTTTTTAAGATTCATTGTAATAATTTAGTTGCTATATAACATTTTTTTTTCTTGGTCGGTACTGGGATTTGAACTCTGGGCCTCATACTTGCTAGGCAGGCACTCTACCACTTGAGCCACTCCTCCAGCCTGCAAAATGTTTTATAAGCTCTTCTTAGCCCTCTTTCCATGATTAATTTGCTGCAGAGCTAGCTGGAGTAACCAACTCATACTCAGGAAACACATTTTATTTGATCTCTGCAATGTCTCTTTAGTTTTCAAATTAAGTGCTAATATTTAAAAATCAAATAACTTAACATGAAAATCTAGATTTCTGGCTTCTGTTGAAAACTTGGAAGAGCCACTATTTTATGTATTATATTGTTACACACTGGGTGTTCAGTTTCACATGGCAGCAACCTCCAATTCACCTGGTCTGCTGTCTTTGTGGCCCAGGCCTATGGGGTTGAATCAATATCTGAACAGTGTGATGTGTTGCAGTCTTGAGAATGTAGAACTAAGGAAATTTAACCTCTTTTATTTTGAAGAAATGGAAATATAGTGATAGGTTAGTGCCAGAACCCTAGCCAAAAATACAACTTTTCACTCTCAAGCTGGTCTTCTACCCACTGTTCTACGCTGTCTCCTGTAGTTTATATTTTATTTCAAAATGGTAAATATCTGTTTCAAAATCCATAGAGCCTTAAATAACCATGTTAAGAGGGAAAAGAAAAAAGAAAAATCACCTCTGTACGATATAATTAGAATAGCTTTAAAATAATGCATCCAGAAAAGCCTTTGGATGGTGGTATTAGAGAATCTTTTTCTTCTACTTTGCAAACACTTAATAATCATGCATTAAACTGCGTTTAGTGGAACACACCTATAATCTTAGCATTTGGGAGGCTGAGGCAGGAGGATTGTGAGTTGGAGGGCAGCCTAGGCTGCACACCAAGATCTTGTCTCAAAAAAAAAAAAGGCATTAATTTTATAATAAAACTTTATTTTTTACATTCTAAACACTCTAAAACAGACACTTTGCCTAGTCATGACAATCCACTTCCCTTTGCCAAACACTCACTTCCTTTCTTCCCTTGTGGCTAAGATTGGCCATGTGCCTTCCACCTGACTAATGAGACATAAGGGGAAGTCTTCTGGTGGCTGAAGATTTTCAGGACTTTCAGTCTTGAACATGGTTGTGTGAAAATGCTAAGCAGAACTCTGGTGGCAGAGTTACAGATTCTAACCTCAAGTGAAAAAAACAAAACAAAACATGGAACTTGCTCCCCTTTTTAGCTAATTCTAACCTAATGTCTAAGCAACTGTTAGGTTTTCTATTACTTGCAGCTAAAAATATGGATACACCTAAGAACATTTACATTTTCTTTCAGGTAATACATTTAAACACATTATCTGGAGTTTAGAATTTTTCTGTTGCTTCTTTTCCCAGTACTACCTCTGTAACTTGAAAGAAGAGCTACTACTTTGAATGAGATCATCCATGAAGGAGGCTAGTGAGATTAACAGAACACATCATATACCTTCCAAAAGCAGGCTGATTATCATCCATTTAAGTTCATTTTCAAAAGTTTAGTTCTGGGGCTGGCAGAATGCCTCAAGTGGTAGGGCATCTGCCTAACAAGTGTAAGACTTGGAGCTCAAACCCTAGTACCACAAAACAAAAAACAAAAACAAAGCCAAATAAATAAATAAAAGCAAAACAACAACAAAAAGTTTGATTCTAACAGCCCCTGGGTTCCATTGGCTGCTCTGATCATTCACATAACGGGAAGGAAAGTATTGATTCAGAAATGCATTCTGCTGGAGAATGCAGAGTACGGGGCTCAGTTCGGGTTGCCATTCGATCTTCATTGGTGATGCTTGATTACAAGGGATGAAAAGATGAGACAGAAATGTAGAGGTATGCAGTGGAAGACAGCGGGAGATAGAGAAGATGAAGACCCTGGAAGCCACCTCATAATGCTGGCTAAATGCTGGAGACCTTTAGCCTGAAGAGAGAAGGCTTGAAGAATGTAAGAACTGTTAGTTAGGCTCTTGTGGGTTCAAAGATTATGGCTTCATTTGATTTACTTCCGGTAGAGCAGAAAGCTTTATGTGAAGGTAAGGAAGGCAAGATCTTGATTGTGGCAATCCAGGAAAAGTGGTGGAAACTTGGAAAAATGATGAATTGTGAACTGAGCCGAGAACTGAGATCCAGGGCAGGAAATTATTCCAAATTATTGTAGAGTCCATCAAAATTACAGGTAACCTGGGTAGTATTCATCATTAACATGACTTGGCTATTTTTATTTTGTCCCTGCTTTGCTAAGGTTACTATCTAACTTTCTTCTCCCCATTTTTCCAGACCAAATTCTTGAAAGAATCCCCTAGATAATGGTAGTCACCATCACCACAGATTCTTTTCGGATTTTTGTTTGTTTGATTTTTTTGGCGGCACTGGGCTTTGACCTCAGGGCCTCACACTTGCTATTCAGGTGCACTTACTGCTTGAGCCAGTCCATTAACTCTTTTATTGTGAAGGGTTTTTCCAGATAGGGTCTCACAAGCTATTTGCCTAGGGCTGACTTTGAGCCCATGATCCTCCTGATTTCTGTCTCCTGAGTAGCTAGGATTACAGGCACGAGCCACAGACACCTGGCAATATATTCACTTTTTTTTTCTGAGGTATTGGAGTTTGAATTCAGGGCTTCAAGCTTGCTAGGCAGTCACTCTAGCACTTGAGCCACTCCACCAGACCCCATCAGATTCTTATGCTTGATCTCCTGATAGGCAACAGCCCACAGATTGAACAGGACAGAGGAGGAACATGGAACATAGCCACTTAGATACAAGGAAGTACACTACATCCCTCAGCCTGGAGCAGACCCAACTGCTCAACCATAGGATTCCTCTATAGGAAATATGACCTAGCTATTTCAAAGGATGCCACATAAATCCTCTGGACATTTAAAAATATTATTCCAGATGGCAGAAGGAGGGTAGAGACTATAGGAAGGTAGACTTTGACCATAGCTAATGAATACTTGGGAAAAATTAGTATATTCTGGAAACAAAATGGACCTCCTTTACAGGTCCAGGTTAGCTTATTCCTGGAGATGGTTTAAAGGAGGCTAGATTAGCCCTTGGTGATGAAATTGTAGATTAAAATGTTTATGATGATCTTTTCCCCTGAGATTGTGATCTTGTGGTTTAAATCTGCTGAGTAGCTAAAAGCAAGAAAGATTTCTAGTACAGAGGAGACTCCCAAGTCTAAGATGGCCTTGAGGAATTTTGAGCCTCAAGAAATTCTCAGAAATACCAGGCTTTAAGGCAGATATTTAACCAGAGGTAGGCTTTAAGGGGCCACTAGTATTCCAAAATGACACTAAAAAATTTCAAACTGAATTCACCTCCAGGTTGACTTAATAGAGTAACAATTATCAATTTTTGTCCCTGTTTTGAATTGAGGTGTTGAATATTTCACATTAAAAATGTGTAGATGGCCGGGTGAGGTGGTTCACACCTGTAATCCTACTACTTCAGAGGCCGAGATTGGAAGAATCACCACTGGGTTTGAGGCCAGCAGGGCAAAAAGTTAGTAAAATCCCATCTCAACTAATAAACTAGGTGTGATGATGTGTATCTGTCATTCTTTCCCAACTACATGGAAGGCATAAAATAGGAAGATCACAATCCAGGCTGGCCTGGGCAAAGAAAAGGTAAGACACTGAAAAAATAACTGAAGGTAAAAGGGCCCGGGGTATGGCTCAAGTGGCTCAAGAGTGCCTGCCTAAAAAGTGTGAGCCCCTGAGTTTAAACCCAAGTACCATCAAAGAAGAAAAAAAAAAAAAGAGAAGTGTGTGTGTGAGAGAGAGGGAGAGCACACCTGGCTGACGATTTCAAGGACAATAGGAGAGTTCGCTGTAGGGGAGAACTTGTTACACTATGTTCAGTATTGTATCAGATGTTCAACTCTGGTGCAGTGTTTTCAGGGACAGAAAGACAGGGGAGAATGAAGAGAAGAAAGGAGAGAGATGATTACTAATTGGACACCAGCTCTGAGACAGGAACTTGGTGCTTTCTGAGGCTTCCTAAGAGAGCAGACCTAGATGAAGTAGATGAGCTCTAGAATCTCATCTACTTCAGGAGATGGATGAGTGGTGGCTCACATTCAAGGCCAGCTGTAGTCATATGAAAGCACTGTACTTTGACATTAACGTTAACTACTTCACAGAAAAAGTGGGAACATTTGACTTGCATTTAATTCTGTTTGTTTCCATGAAATGAAACCAAAGTTCCAGTGTCAACCTAGAGTTGTAGTTTTCTTGATCACAGCATGACTGACCCATGCAAAGTTACTTATAAATATTTGAATTCACCAGTGCTGTATGGAAACTTCTGCAGGTGTCATAATGATGCATTGTTAGCCCTTGTGAGGACCTGTCTTAAGAAGGATTTTACTTCAAAATAATGAGGTAGAAGGTTGGGATTAAGTCTTAAAGAAAATAACCTTTGGAATTCCAGCTCCAGTGAGGGAACTGGTGAGCAATCTTTGTTCATTTCAGAAGTGTCCTGAATGTAGGTCAACAGTAACCAGTGTACTTCCAAAGCCAGAGCTTACAGGAAATCTGGGTGGGGATAAAGAAAATGAAAAATTCAATTTTTCTGTGCAAAAATATGGGAATAAAAAAAGAAAAGAAATGGAACAAACTACTCAGTACACTGTGTAGCTTGGGGGAGGGGGTGGTGTCTTCTCTTTTCTTTTTCTTTATTTTTTTTAACACTGCTGGGGATCAACCCAAGGCCTCACACATGCTAGGCATGTGCTCTGCTGGCTCTGATTTCACTTCCACCACTGTAGATGACATTCTAATTACCATTCCACCCCTTCCTGGGTGTAGCCACCATGTGTGAATGGAACACCAGAGGCCATCAGGATGATCCCAGGTTTATCTAAGCCAATAGGGCAATCCTAGTTCCTTATATAGGGCAATCCTAGTTCCTTATATCCAGCAATTGGATCCAGGTTAGTCTGTACAATGCAAACACATTCTTTCCCTGGCTATGAAGAGCAAAGCCTTAGCTCTAACAGTTATTACTCACAGCATGTTAAAATCTCAGGAGGCAAGTCACTGCAGATAAAGCTGACACAAACGCAAGAAGGTAGAGCAATGACAGTAACAGTGACTTGAGCCAGGCTCTGACTGAGCTATGTCTCAGGCCTGGTCTCCTTTAGGCTTTTCTCTTTACTATCCTTAATGGTTAATGCAGCCTTCTGGAGGAAGGAACTCTGGATAACACAAGTGTCACTGGGTGTTGTGTGATACAGGAGTTAAGGGGGGAGTGTATGTGTGTGTGTATGGGGGTGGAAGGGTGAGACTTCCATGGCCTAAAATGTTTGTGAAGCCATGAATTAAGCAAAGTAAAATAGGCTTTTAAAAAAGTCAATTGCAAATGAATGCCTGTTATAAATCTCCCAAAATCAGCAACATATAAAACATTAAACAAACTTATTTAACCTAAGAACAGATGAGGGGTTTTTTGTTTTGTTTTTATGTTTCTGGAATACATTAGTATTTTGAGAAAGATAGTTTAGGAAGTTACACTGAGTATTTATACCTTAGAAGGTGAAGGAGCAGGAGAGAGAAGATAGCAGATGCTGGACTTCGAGTGTGAGAGTTAAAAAGACACAAAGCAGATCTTCCTGTTTCCTGACCTACCCCAGAGCTCCAGAACTAAGAGGACTGGTTCAGAGCTTGCCATGTTGGCACACATCCCAGAATTACCTCCAGAGCTTCCAGGAGCTCAGCTATATTCTAGTTCAGCAGGACTGAAGAATCCTAGACAGATGGCCTACATACACATATGTAAGATAGAGATCATGAAGTTATCATATAACCTACTTGTCTGTACCTCGGTATGTGTACTGTCTATCTACACACATAGATATTTGTAATTGCTTTCATGGAGATGGAGAGCATTCTCACTTTAATAGTAATGGTAAGTAACTAATACTTCAAGGCACACTTAACACTTCTAATTTTTAACTTTTTATTTTGAAATAATTTCAAGCTTATAGAAAAGATGGAAAAATAATACAAAGAGCTATCATAGACATTTTTTCCCAGATTCCCCAATTGCTAACATTTTGCTGCTTTTGCTTTATCATATCTATCATCTATCTATCTATCTATCATCTATCTGTCATCTTCCTGAAACAACTGAAGTTGGAGATATGATGTTCCACTGCCACTAAAAATGTTAATATGAATTTCCTGAAAGACCAGGAATTGTCCTACGTAAGTGCAGTTCAGCTGTCAAAAGCAAGAAGTTGATACTTACAGTGTCACAGCTAATATCACATCCAATCCACTCATCCCATCCAAATTCACCTGTTGTTCTAATGTGTACAGAAAACATTGCTTTTATTTTTTTTTTCTGTTTTTGGATGTAATCCAAGATATGCATTATATTTATTTGTGATGTTTTTTCAGTATGAAATGATTCATCAATCTCTTTTTTGACTTTCATGGCCTCAATAATTTTGAAGATTTCACTTCTATAGTTTTGTACATTCACCCTCAGTGGTGACATTTCCTTGTGATTGGTTTCCTCATGCATTTGACCAGAAACATCATATAGGTAGTGCTGTGTTTCCCTCAGGGTGTTAGATCAGAGAACACATAATGTCAATTTGTCCTATTACTGGTGATGTTCACAGAGTCGCAAAGGTGCAACCACTCTGGAAAAAAAATTGGAGACTTCTTAAAAATCTAAACATAGATCTGACATATGACCCAGCAATCCCACTCCTGGGGATATACCCAAAGGAATGCAACACAGGTTACTCCAGAGGCACCTGCACACCCGTGTTTATTGCGGCACTACTCACAATAGCCAAGTTATGGAAACAACCAAGATGCCCCACTACTGACGAATGGATCAAGAAAACGTGGTATTTATGCACAATGGACTTTTACTCAGTCATAACGAAGAATGAAATCTTATCATTCTCAAGTAAAAGGATGGAACTGGAGAACATCATTCTGAGCTAGGTTAGCCAGGCTCAGAAGACCAAAAATCATATGTTCTCCCTCATATGCAGACTTTAGATCTAGGGCAAATACAGCAATGTGGTTGGACTTGGATCACATGACAAGGGGAGAGCACATACAGGAGATATAGGAATAGGTAGAAAACCCAAAACATGAAAGCGTTTGATGTCCCCACTCCAGAGGAACTAATACAGAAACCTTAAAACAACATGAGAAGGGGATCAGGAACCAGTGTGAAGATCAGTTAGAGATGAATCAACTTGGGTTGTAACACATTTGTACATGAAAGCAATGCTAGGAATCTCTCTGTAAAGATATCCTTAACTCAACTAGCAAAAACACTTTGTCTTTCTTATTATGCTTATGTCTTCTCTTCAACAAAATTAGAGATAAGGGTAGAACAGGTTCTGCCTGGAAGCTAAGGGGGTTGGGCAGAAGAGGGTGGAGGTGGGGGCAGGGGGGAGAAATGACCCAAACAAGGTATGCACATGTGAACAAATGAATAATTAAAAAATAATGCCACCATTCCAAATATAAGAGTTTCTTTTGCTCCGGCCCTGCACAAGAATATGAAAAAAAATGCAGGATGAAAAGAACAGCCCAAGAAAGTATACTACTAGGGTAGCCAGATTTTCTTAGTTTAATAATTTCCTTGATTATGAAAAGAAAGAAAAATATTTTTCTCTCTTCTAATAGAAGAGGGTGTGTTATGGTTAACACATTCAGGAAGTATCAAGTTTGCTGTTAAACAGATTATAAAATGTGTTTGTGCAATATCAAACCTTGAGTTTATTCTAGGTCATGGATCCACTGCTTATCCTTTTGCATAAATCAATTTTAACCTCCAAAGTTACCCAGTGTAAGCCAAACATTAACAGTGCATAAGTTGCAAGTAGATCAGAGAGATACCAACTTGGTGCTAGAAACTTGAATTCTGGGAAAGCTGTTTCAAAGAAAAGTGGACATTGTAGAAACAAAGTAGATGGCCTCCTACAGAGCACTCAGAATCCCCTGTGGAAGAGGCAGTACCAGAATCTACACCATGGAGACTTGGGGAATCAATCTTACTAAAACAAATATGGCCAAGGGCTGTCTTAAAACCATGTCATAATGCACATTTATACAACAGATCACTAAAAGAGCAAAATCCTCTATGATTTACATCCAATTTATATACTATCGAGGCAATGTCCATTATACACACCTAAGAATATTGTTCTTACTTGTAATAAGTGGCTTAAATCAATCTGGGCAACAGACAAGTATAAGATTCTTTCTGGTTAATTTTGGTAGTTTCCACTATCAGGCCAATGAGTGTTATTTGATCCAAGCCAGTTGGGTGTGTCAAAATCCAAGCAAGTCTGAGAACAAATTTGTCAAACATAGGCACACAGACTCTCATGACTCTGGACAGCTCTCTCTCACTACTGTGTGTGCCTCCCGAACCTTATGGTGAAAGCATAGTCAGAAGTGGACTTGTTCACACACACAGGGCAGGATTTTATATGTCACCATTGAGTTGGATCGAATAACAGGAACCTCCATGGAGTAGAACAACCCAAGCCTAAGGGACTCTGGACCTGAGTGGATGTAGCTTCTTGGGCTTAGCCAATTCATGTCTTCATCCACAAAAGGCAATGAGTCCTGAACCACCTCTGTTAATTCACAGTATCACCTATAAAACATTAGTTATGGGTCGGGCATGGTGGCACATATTTGTAAATCCCAACACTTGAGAGCCTGAGACAGGAGGATTTCAGTTTGAGGACCTGTCTTAAAAACCAAAAACATTATTTCTAACATTTTCTTATGATAAGTAATTACCCTCTAGTGTTGGTTCATATAAGTACATTCCATATGCTAATAATCAAATATAAGAAGTTGATTTGGTCACTTCATGTGCTAATAAATACTCCTGGATCTGTTGATTAGAGTTCATGCCTGCACACACAAACTAAATATACTGAAGGTTTTGGGGTTGTTTTTTTTTTTTGTTGCAGTACTGGAATTTGAACTCAGAATCTACACCTTGAGTCACTTCACCAGCCCTTTTGTGTGTTGGGTTTTTTAGAGCTAAGGTTAAATAATTTGCCTGGGTTGGCTTCAAACCTTGAGCCTCCTCATCTCTGCCTCCTGAGTACCTTACAGGCGTGAGCCACTGGCTCCTGGCAACACTGAAGTATTTTTAAATGAATTTGGCACAGATAAAATATGGAATTATTTTTGCTGGGATGGGTGTGTGGCTGACTGTGATGTAGCCACCCTGTGGCATTCCCAGGGCTGCTTTAGCTTTAAGGACGTTCAGAACAGGTGGAGGCAGTACACAAAGCAGGATGCAGGACAGCCTCAGAGTCACCAGAATCTGAAGGAGCCACACAACACAGGAAAAGGTTTTCACTGTTACTTTCTCATTACAAATTTCTATGCTGCTTACTCTAGAAAAATCAGAAAATACAGTCACCAGAAAGAATGGGCAATCCGTATTTATCCTGATTCCCAATTTTAAACTTGTGGATCCTTATAGATGTAGATAGATACACAGGTTTGTTTGTTTTTTTCTCAAACAAATGCGAGAACTTTCTTTTTCTTTGAAATGTATGGTCAACATTAACCAATTGCTTTTAACTTCTTACTCTTACAAAAGGTTCTGCCAGTGAACAACCTGGCAAGGTCACTCAATCATTCTTTCAGAAAAATTCCAAGATATGTCCTTCATACCTCCTAGGAATCATATCCCATTTCCCTAAGCCACTCATTCTTCCATTCTTTCCAGCTTCCTGTTTCTATGAGAAAACAGACCCAGAGGAGGTTTCCACAGTCCCCTCACCATTTCAACCCCCCTTCCAGTGCCTGTGGCCATAGCTTCCACTTCCTGTTCACTAGAGGAAGAACTAGGTTCTCTTTGCACTGATAACCCCACCTTGCCTTTCTGAGGACAGTGCTCCAGCAAGTCCTTTTCTCTTCCTGCACCATCATTTTTCCCTCTTTCCCACGGATGAATCTCATCATCTACAAATAACTCATTTTTCCTTCTTTAAAAAGAATACAAAAGCTGAGTGCAGGTGGCTCACCGCTGTAATCCTAGCTACTTGGGAGGCTGAGACTGGGAGGATCGATGTTCAGGCCAGCCCAAGCAAAGAGTTCATAAGACCCCCATCTCCAGAATAACCAGAGCAAAAGGTACTGGAGGTATGGCTCCAGTCTCTTTCACTCTCTGTTAAACTCTCTTCCGTTACATAGTTACTTGTGCTCTTCACCAAAACCATTTTTGCAGAGGTCACCTATGGCTCTCAGTTGCTATAGCCGATGGAAAACTTTCAGTCTCACCTTACATAACCAACCATCAGTACCTGCGCAGGTCATCCATCCCTCTTCTTGAAGAATGTTTTTTCTCTAGGCTGCATTATACCATGAAATTTCGTCCTCAGCATCCCTCCCTGGCTCCTGCTCATCATCATGACCTTAACCCAAGTGCTCAGGGCAGGATTTGCATCTACATTCAAACAGTCTCAGTTGTCTCATCCAGGATCTTGCCTTTATTTTGGTTTGTTTGTTTGTTTGTTTTGTTTTGTGCATTGCTGGAGAATGGAATCCAGGGCTTTGCACATGCCAGAAAAGCGGTCTGCCAACTGAGCTACTTGCCCAGTCGAGACTCTTGGATTTAATATCATAGATATGTTGAGGACCTCTCCAACTCCAGCTCCTTCTCTACCATTTTTCCTGTGTTCACATGATGTTTTAAATCTTACTTTATTTTTTGGGAGGTGGGGCGCTACTGGAGTTTGATCTCAGGGTTTTGTGTTTGCTAGGTAGGTGCTTTACCACTTGAGCCCTGCTCCAGCCCTTTTTGTTCTGGTTATTTTGGAGATAGGGTCTCACTTTTTGCTCAGGCTAGCCTGGACCAATCCTCCTGTTTTACCCTTTCACTGAAATGACAAGTGTGTGCTTCTGTGCCCAGCTTTTTTCCGTCAAAATGTGGTTTCACAAATTTTTTGCTGGGCTGACCTTGAATTGTGACCCTCATGATTTCGGTCTCCCAAGTAGCTTGGATTACAAGTGTAAGCCATTGGCACCTGGCTTTTAATTTTTTGATTGTATGTAATTTAAACTTTGAACTCCTCTTCATCCAAGGTACGCTTTCAGAAATACCATGCTGTATTTTTTTTCTTCTTTTTCTTTTTTAATTTTATTTTATCATTTTTACATTTACTTACATGTGCATACATTATTTGGACCACCTCCCCCTCCACACCATGTTGTATCTTGATGGAGTGTATGAAAGTCACAAAACTTGGTCTTTCCTGATCTGTTCTACATATAATCTATTATATGTGAATCTGACCATTGTCAAGACACACACACCTTCTTCCTAAGCAATGGCAGGGGTTCAAGGAATGAAAATCTCTCCTGCAGTAGAAAATTACTAAACACTTGCTAGAGAAAATTGACCAAATCTGAGAAGTCAGCTTGTTTAAACTGAGCAATCCTAATGGTTTGAATTAGTATTCATGCACTAGCCAAATCCGTAGACACCCAAGCTGTTATTTGCTGGTAGACACCTAGGACTGTCCTAAACTGTTGCTGCCCTCTGTAATGAGCTGACTGTGCATTGCCTGACTCCAAGGGTGCCACAATGAGAAACTGCAGTTGCGCAAAGTGGCGGCCTCCAGAAATGTCTCGCTGGATTCATTAAATTTTAGGAATTGTGTCTAAGATATTTTTTCCCCTCAGGTTCTGACCTTCTCCTCCTTACATACATATTAAGCATTTTTCTAAGGAAAGCAAACTATTGAATTAGTCCGTTTTGAGTTCTCCTTTTTGTCCTTTGTGATTGGCAAAGAGGGCAAATGCTAGTTCAGTAAAATTGTAAGAGGCGCTTAAACTGCTTTTGCTGAAAAGCACTGACTCCTTACTTGGGACCATGAATTACTAAAAACAGGAGAAAAGCTTGGTATCTCTGTCTCCATTTTGTACCTGTTGTGCTTTGCTTTGAGCCATTCTCTCCTGCAGCCACCTTGGAATCAAGGAAGGACAGGAATGATCAGTAACACATTTATGACAAGGGACTAAAACTGCCCCTAAGGAACGGTGGAATCTTGCAGGACAGACCACCCCTCCAAATGAGGACAATTACCTACAATGATGAAACTGCCCCCTGGAGCAGAAGTTATCATATTTTGGGAGCCAGATGGCTCCCTTCAAGTGATGATAGCAACAACAACTTCTCTGGAACCCTCGAAGAACAAGGACTGAGATAGTGATCAACCAGGCCCCACCGGACCAATTTGACTATTGGAAGACACCTGTGACTGGGGCTGTTTAATTCTGCATACCTTCTGTCCCTACTCTGTTTTCTTTGTCTATTTAAAGCTAAAGCTCATATCTGTACCCCAAAGATATCTAAAGACCGGCTGAGTGCCCACTTTGCCTTTTCCCATGGCATGTCCTGGGCCATGTGATAAATCTTCCTCTGTGCTTCACCATGTCTAGTTATTCAGTGTATCCAGGTGAATGGCCAGACCTGACATGTGGAAGTCCAGGAGTTTGGGCCTGGGGTCCAAAAACTCTGGTTTCAAAATGACTGTATTTGTCTGTCAAATGAATTTGCTGACCAAGCTCTAGAGAGGAAGTTCAGAAGGAAAGCAGACAGCTGAGCTGTGAAACCTACCATGTCCTTGAGGGGACAGTCAGCATCCAATTCATCTCTTCCAACCCTTATGCCTAGCTTGTTTATTTGTCCACTTTCCTCCCAACCCCATGCTCAAGCCCCATAATGTATGTGACAGGCCTTCTGTATTTGAATCTAGCTTTTCCTCATTATTGTAAGTACTAATAAAACATTTCTTAAACTTGATCTTCATTCTTTCAAGCAAGGAATACAGCAGACCCGTCTCACAAATTAACAAACAAAGCAGATCTATACACTGTTAGGCCTGGTGGAAACAGAACCTTAATCACTTGCACCTCTTCTAGGACACATGCAAAAGACTCTCCTTTTCCTCTCACCCCCACCCCCACCTCTGCTAAGTTCTCCTGGAGATGAGAGTGAGGTCCTTGCCTAATGTGAAAAATTTGAGGGATGGGGGCACCAAAAAAAACCCATTAATCAACACAGAGAATTTATTTATTTACTTATTTATTATTCAGGTATTTATTTCATGGTACCAGGGATTGAACCCAAGGCCTGCCACTGAGCTACCCTCTAGCCCTTTTCTTTTCCCTTTTGAAAATGCTGCCCAGGCTGGACTTGAATTTGTGATCCTCAGTCTCACAAGTGCTGGGATTACAGGCTTGTGTCACCCCACCTAGCTAAAATGAAAAAAAAAATTTAATGGAAAAAATCCATGCTAAACTAAATACTAAAATGTCAAAGGCAGGCACTGTAATAGCCATAGTGAAGGCTGAGCTAAAAGGAAAAACTCAGTGAGGACGATACTGTCTTTATCAAGATAATATCCTTTTGTTAAAAAACTTTTATTAGTATATGAAGGATAATATTCTTTATCTTGATTGGTGAGTTTTGGTGTCCCTTCAGTTTTTTTGTTTTTGTTTTTTTTGATGGCACTTGGTTAAACTTACAGGGTCTCATGCTTCCTAGGCAGGCACTCTACCACTTAAGCCATACCTCCAGCCTCTTTTGGTTTTAATTATTTTTTGGATAGGGTCTCAAGATTTGGGGTTGGCATAGGACTTTGATCTTCCTACCTATGCCTCCCAGTAGATGGGATTATAGACACGTACCAAAATGCCTGGCTTGTTTGTTGAGGTAGGGTCTGGCTAACTTTTTGCTTTGGATTGAATCTCAATCCTTCCAATTTCTACCTCCCAAGTAGCTGGAATCACAGGCATAAACCACAACACCAGGTCTCTGTCCCTTCAGATTTTAGGCTCAAAACAGATCTTCACTCTCCATTTTCATGGTCTGACTCTCATGGTATCCTTTATATTTATTGATCTACATTGCTATACTGGTGACTGTATTTGTTTTTCATTCCCTGTAAGAAGGTATGGTCCAAGTACAGGAACCATTGTTATGTTCATCACTGTATCTCAAACACAATAAGCACGTGGTGGGCATTTAACACTTACTTATGAAAAATGGGTCAGACTGGAAACCATTAAATGTGGGATCATCCATCCCATTCAACCTCCAGCTGGTCTATGGCAGATGGTCACTCTTTAGCTTTGGCTTGCTCGTCTGTGAGATGAAGGACTGGTGTGGTCATGAAGGTCTTTCTGCCTCTGTGTACAGAATTCATCTATTGGTGGAGGTTCAGGTCTCCCCAGATATTCCCACCTAGTGGTTGACAGCATCAATAAAAGCCTTGCAAGGGTTCTAGTATTTTGCAATAGGTTACAGAACTGTGCTCAGTAAAACCATGGAGTTATCTGTAAAATGCACTCTTGGTCACAAAAAATTGCTCTGCAGTTGTATTTTTCTAGGGATTTCAAAAGCCATGTCGAGGGTGATGACTCCAGTAATCCCATCCTGGTTGAGAAATTCAGGCACTATCCTTTCATTGTCTCAGGCTGCCTTAGGAAAAATCTTTCTGCTTCTAGCTCTGTTGGTCTGCTGTCTTCAAAGGTGGGAAAAGGCCATTGAAGTGTGGAAAAGGTTTTTTTTGCTCTCCCCACTTCCCTTGTGTGTGTGACTGAGAGGGGGAAAGGTCAAAAGAATGAAGCAGCTCACTTAGGCACAGTGTCTGGTGAGCACCCACTCTGTGCAGTCTTCGTTGGGATGCACAGCATGTCAGCCGTGGTGTCTGTCCTCAGAGAGTTCTCAAGACCCTGCTGGACTATGGGAACAGCCAAGATGTATGGACTGATGAATGGACTGAGAACATGTGGTATTTACACGTAATGAAATTTTATTCAGCCACAAAGAAGAATGTAATTTTGTCATTTGCAGGTAAATGGATGGAACTGGAGAACATCATCTTTTTTTTTTTTTCCATTTTTTTTCTTTTATTATTCATATGTGCATACAAGGCTTGGTTCATTTCTCCCCCCCTGCCCCCACCCCCTCCCTTACCACCCACTCCGCCCCCTCCCTCTCCCCCCCCAATACCCAGCAGAAACTATTTTGCCCTTATTTCTAATTTTGTTGTAGAGAGAGTATAAGCAATAATAGGCAGGAACAAGGGTTTTTGCTGGTTGAGATAAGGATAGCTATACAGGGCATTGACTCACATTGATTTCCTGTGCGTGGGTGTTACCTTCTAGGTTAATTCTTTTTGACCTAACCTTTTCTCTAGTTTCTGTTCCCCTTTTCCTATTGGCCTCAGTTGCTTTAAGGTATCTGCTTTAATTTCTCTGCGTTAAGGGCAACAAATGCTAGCTAGTTTTTTAGGTGTCTTACCTATCCTCACCCCTCCCTTGTGTGCTCTCGCTTTTATCATGTGCTCAAAGTCCAATCCCCTTGTTGTGTTTGCCCTTGATCTAATGTCCACATATGAGGGAGAACATATGATTTTTGGTCTTTTGGGCCAGGCTAACCTCACTCAGAATGAGAGAACATCATCTTAAGTGAAGTTAGCCAGGTTCAGAAGGCCAAAAGCCACATGTTCTCCGTCACATGTGGAATATAGACCCAACACAAATACAGCAGTATTATGAAAAACAGGTCATGCTAAGGGAAGATCACATATGAGCGAGGGAGAGTAAAAGAAGGAAATTAAGACAGTGAATATGACTGATGTACTTCCTATACAAAAATGAATATAGAATTTTTAAACTTGTTAAAATCACCATAAGGGGACTATGGTAGAAAGGAGAAAAATAGAGGGGCTGACCCAATTCCAGTTATAATACATATATACATGGAAATGTTACAATGAAACACCCTGTATAGCTATCTTAAATAAACAAAAATGTCTTTTTTTGTTGTTGTTCAAAAATAGAGAACAGAAAGGTAAAACATTTCCTCTCTGGGGTTTGGTACCAGTGGGAGAAGGGAGGATATAAGGGAAGGGTGTGGGAGGATGAATGTGGTGGAAATACTACCTACTTATGTATGAAATGGAAAAACGAGGCCTGTTGAAACCATTCCAGGAATGGGGGAGGGGAGGGATAAAGGAGAATGATGGAGGGGGTGAATTTAACTATGATATATTGTAAGAACTTTTGTAAATATCACAATGTACCCCCAGTATAACAATAATAAAAAAATAAAATAAAAAAGACCCTGCTGGGAAGAAAAATGGAAGGAAAGAAACACCACAAATGGCTTATGTAGCTGCCAAGACAGCAAGGACAAGGACTCAGTGTGTGGAAGAAAAGGAGACTGCAAGTTACCTTTGGGGGAATGCTGTGTGAGGATTTGAAAATCTGGGACAGAATCATCATAGCTGTCTTTTGAGTTAAGTATGAGCCTCTCAGATTAGTAAGGACACAGAGGCTTAGAGTACAAGTCACTCAGGAAGCGCTATTTGCTTTTCCCCAAGTTTTCACACCCAAGTTCTAAGATGTATGAAGTGCATTAGTTGATCTAATTGATTATGATTAAATGAATAAGGAACTCCTGCTTGTCGTTCTTGGTCCTAGAGATGCAGACTTGGGTCAAAGTAGCTTTTATTTAAACATCTCATAATGGAATGTTTGCTTATTAAGATACCACCAAGGTTTGGAAACTTTAGTTGGGGAATTTTAAAACAGGTCATTAGTTTCATTTCACACTAAAATATTATTTAAGCCTTTCCTCTGGGCTATTAGGATCAAAGTTCCCAGGTCTTTTAAGTAGTCGTTCTAAAAGCTTTGGGCTCAGTGACCAAAATTCTCCACCTGGCTGCCTGGCTTCCTGCTCCAGAATTTCTCTTTCTTCTCCCCAGTGGCAGGCTCAATGCTGGCAGTTTCCATGGAGGAGGATATAGATGGAAACCTGTTTCTCTGCCATTTTAAAGCCATAACCTTGAAATGACAGTGTTGGGGTAGCGGACCTGTAAAACTTGCTGGGTGCTGTTTTCCATCTTTTTTGTTTGAGTTGACCCTGTTGTTGCTGTTCTTCCTGTTCTCCTCCCTCTACCCCTGACCCCAGGCCGTGGGGGAGGGATTGGGATTTAATCGGGCATGAAAAATGGTAATTTGGCAGCATTGGAATGTGGAGGTCTGTTTACTTAGGGGCCAAATATGAGGCCAGAAAGAGTGCACACATGCCCACTTTCCACCTGTCTCAGGGACCTAACCTTGCCGTGAAGCAGAGGGGCTCAAGAAATCTCACAAAGGCTCACAGGTCACTGGCCTGTTGCCCAATTAGAATTTCCAGTGTGGAATTCAGATGAATCAAGGCAGGACAGTGACTCACCCAGCACTGGCAAATTTTGAGGTAACAACCACATCCATCATAAAGAAGAAGTATCGACCACATCAAGTTTAAAATCTCAATTCATAAAAAAGATTACTTTCTGTGCCCGTTGGATGATTAGAACTTCCATACTTGCTTAGTAATATATTTTAATTACCCAATGAAATCTTAATGGGAATATTGGTGAGTAGTTTTTTGGATGCAAAATATAAATCATCACAACAAAGGTAAGAATATGAAATTGTAGAAAGATGGCATATGATGAGAACTTGTGGAATTTCTGGGTGAGAGGTTTGAATGGCTCCTCCACTCAGGCACACATATCCATATCCACTCTAAGTCAGACCTATACATTGTCCCTGCTCCATCCTGACAGCTGATAAAGGCTTGAGGCTGAGAGGATGACACATCTTTTCATGGCCTCACAAGGTCTCGTTAGCCCTGGTGGGCAGCATGGCTTGAAGGAGGTTAGTGAGCTGGCAGTGTATTTTCTAGAAAAAATGTTTTCCTCTGAAAAATCACTGAGGACTATATCAGACCCACAGGGAAGAAGACAGAGTAAGTAGAAAATGTGATACCTGGAAGAACTCGTATCATTCAATTTTAGGGAAAGAACCAAAAATCAGAGAGGTTCTCATCGAGTGAAAGTTACATACCCACCCCATCTCATCTGTTCCTGGCCCCACCCACTGACCTCACATACCACCTGGGCCAACCCACCCCTCTGTGGGCCCTTTCCTAGCTAACTTCTCCTCTTCCCAAAAAACTCAGCTCTGGTATTAGCTGTTCCAGGAAGCCCTCTGACACCCAGGAGGATGAATGTCTTTGTGCTTCCTCATGTCTCACTTGACCATTGCCCTTATCACATTTTATTAGGATGTTTTCTTTATGTGAACTGTGACCTCCATGAGGGCAGTGACAGGGATTTACTCATTGTTGTAGCCCCAATGCCAGGCACAAGTAAATCCATAGTCATAGTGAACACATCAAATGATAAATAACTGCTGAGGGTTTGCAAGAACAAAGAATGGCCGTAAGGTCACCAGGACAAGCTTCTCAGAGCGAGGTTTGAAGGAAGCAGAACTAATCAGATGGGTAGGACGAAGCCTGGGTGTGCCATTTATGGGAAATGTCAGGAGCTACACTGAGCTGGCTCTCCCAGAACATCCTACAGGGATTACTGAGAAATCGGGTTAATAACAGGGGAAGGAGGAGGGTTGAAAAGCACTTCATTTTCTGGATTTGATAGACAGACCATTGTAATTCTTTCCACTACTGTCGATGAGAGGGCCAGCCATGCAGCAGCACCATGATCCAATTCTCACCAGAGTCTATATTCGGCTTTTGAAATCCCACTGTGCTTTCAGTCTAATGCAGCCTTTCCTTCATTTCCTGTCTGAAATCCTTACACACATTTCAGTGGTGGCTGTGGGTTATTTCCACAAACCACAGTAAACTTACTTCCACAGACGACCAAGCCAACTCAAGTTTGTCCTTAAGGCTGTAACTTCCTTATCTTCAGGCAACTTTAATCTCACACGTATTATTTGGGCATTACTTCTGTATTTTCATGTCACAGAAAGCCTTCCTTGGCTCCTGTGATCACAGAGCAGGGCTGTTAACTAGAACACACTGTACCTTTTTAAACATTAACCGCTGTCCAGGTCTGTGGACCTGGCTGCCAACAGCAGTGGTGAGAATCAGGAATTATGCCAAAAATCCTACCTATGGAAAATTTTTAGAGTTCCGCTTCCTGCCTTGGTACCTAAAGTGATATCAATTCAAATCTAAAGTTATATATTTTCTGAAATAGAAGTATAACTGACTTATCTCTTTTCTGATAGTGGTCTATCTGACCCAAGTCAGGATCAGAAAAGCAAAGTCATTCTGGCTGACAGCATTTAAGCTGGGATGACGTCATGCCATTAGAACATCACCATGGAAGGAGTGTCTGTTCTGTGAGGAGCTTTGTCTTAGGGATTAGCGGGAACTTGATAGCCTTTGCTATTTACTGGCATCGCCTAAATATACACGGTCTGTCACGGTTTCTGTAATTGATGGAGAACTTTCTGTTGCTCTCTTGATTTCATTTTTCTCTAAGTGTGAATCATGGCAACAAGCATTTAAATGATTCCAGCAGAGACTCATTGGTGGCAATCATCGTCGTGATTATTTTGTTACTGAGCACTAACTGGATATCAAGTAAGGTACAAATGATTTTGTACATTAGCTCACTGTTACAGTACTTCTCACGGTGAATCAAAAGACATGACCCGGCCATCTGTGTCCACCATGCTGCTATACCTTGCTAAGTACAGGGCCGATACCTTATTCATTTAGGTATCTTAGCACCTGCATAGATTAGTTACGTGATGGATAATTTGAGGTAACAAAATCATATTTCCAGAATTTTAAAAAAATGATTATGGCAGTACTGTTGACACATTGTTATTTCTAATAACAAAAGTTGGAAATAAACTAAATGCTAATTGTAGAGTGATAGTTTAATACAATAACAATGTGATATTAGGGTGAGACTAGAAAAGAACATTTTTAAAGAGAAAACTTGGAATCTTGAAAAACCTTCTGTGAATGTCAAGTGAAAGTGTCATTAACACTAAATTCTATATGCAACTTTTTTTGACAGTACAGGGATTTGAACTTTGGGCCTCACACTTGCTAGGCTGGTGCTCCAACACTTGAGCCACTCCATCAACCCCATGTATGTAATTGTTTGCAACTATGTTATAGAGGGAATAGTATTTACAGAAATAGAAAAAAATCTGAGAGGAAAACATAACAAAATTCTGATAGTGGTAAGGGAAGAATAATTATGGATAGTTTTTTCTTCTTTTTCCTATTTTTCACTGCTTCTTTTTTTTTTTCCCCCTGTGGTACTGGGGCTTGAACTCAAGGCCTTCACCTTGAGCCACTCCACCAGCCCTATTTTTGTGAAGGGTTTTTCAAGATAGGGCTTCACAAAACTGTTTGCCCAGGTTGGCTTTGAACCATGATCCTCCTGATCTCTACCTCCTGAGTAGCTAGGATTATAGGTGTGAGCCACCAGCGCCTGGCTCACATTTCCTATTATACTTTTATGTTGAAAGTGTAAACAGAATTTCAAAAGAAAAATAAAACAGCAATGTTAATATTGTTATTCTTAGCTAATGAGATCAGGGGTGATGTTGAGTTATTTACCTGGCCCTCACTTTCAAACTTTTCCACTATAAACCTCTGTTACTGTTTTATTCAAATATTTTCTAAGGGGTTGGGGAAGCTCTGTGGTTGCCCTGGGTTCAATGTCCAGCACCAAAAAGAAAAAAAGTTTTCTAAAATAACATAGCAAAAACCACTTGGTAGTAAAATCATTAAAAACTCATTTCTTTCCTCCCTCACAGTTCAGAAGATCCTTTTGCGTTAAATGCAGAGAGATTCCTGTGGAATTGCTCAAGATCATGTCACTTAGATTGTGCCCTAAGTGACTTGACAGATTGTGTTATAAAGCAGACAGCAAGTAATAAAGGTGTAGTCATTTAAATTTAATGATGACTTGGTTTACAGAGAAGTAGGCATTCTCTATTTATTTATTTATTTAGGTGGGACTGGAGTTTGAACTCAGGGCTTTGCACTTGCAAAGCAGGTGCTCTACCACCTGAGATATACCCCCAGTCTATTTTTGCTCTGGTTATTTTGGAGATGGGGTCTGGAAAACTATTTGTCCAGGCTGGCCTTGAACCTTGATCCTCCTGATCTCAGCTTCCCATGTAGATAAGATTACAGGCATGAGCCACTGGTACCCTAAAGGTACTGTGTTATATCAGCTCAATGTAAACTGTCCGTTCAGTAGACCACACCTAACATAACAGATACACTTGATTCACTAGCAGAAATGCCTTGACCATGAAAGGCAGCTGTCATTCAGAAATGGCTTGTATGTTAGGAAATCTTTTCCTTTAATGTCCCCTATCAGAAACTTCCCTCACTTGTTCACCCCCAACCCTCTCTGTCGTCAGGGACTCTGCCTATACCCATCTGGCCACTTGCCTTTTTGGTGCTTCTGCCTCCTCACTACTCAGCATTCTTAAGGGCTTTGCTTCTTGCTTGGTCATTCCTACAAATCTACTGATACACAGGCATCCTTTGGTGCAAGGCATCCTGTGAGCTGCCAGTTCCTGTCTTGTTTGAAACAATCCTCTTTTAGTATCTGCTTTGCATAGCTCCTGGGTTCAATTAACCTAATTGAACCTGGTAAGAGAGCCACCTAGACAATTTCTAGTGGGAAAAAATTGGACAGTCACCAAATAACAATTAAATAATCAGTAAGTTATATTCTAAGAGAGCATTGAATTCTTGACTCTGCACAAATCAGGGCAATTATTTGTAAATCTCAGTATTAATAATCAATGCATTAGAAGAATTCCTGATGCTATTAGAAATGCTAATCTCATGAGAACAGGGAAAACCATTTGTGAAGGGAGCTGAGCTTGCCAGGCTGTGCCTGACCCCACTGTCCTGGCTCTGTGAGAAATGAAGAAAGTGGGAGGGGAAAGAACATTCATTCAGTGCCTACTGTATTCCAGACATTGGGTGAGGGAATCTCACATAACTCAGAGAAGTTAGTCCTTAGGACAAGATTGGGATCAACCTTGTTAGTACTGCTGGAAAACTTGAAGACCAGTGAGATTAAGTGGCCTGACACACATAGGCAGTAAATAGCAAACTTGGAAGTGGAGACTTGAACTCGGCAGTTTATGAATCCAAAGTTCTGTCATGATACAGCAGTTGCAGAACTTGGTTAGCTAACTGGCAATAATGTGTCAGGTTATTAAAGACCAGAAAGCAAGGTACAGGTCACATCTCAGAGTCTGACTCCTGCTGTCAAGAGCCCCAAGATTCATTCCGACACTGACTGTATCTCATACACTGGAGATGAGAAGGTGCGGTGCGTTATCTCTGATTGACCCCAGGAAGTTATAACCTTAACAGTCAGCATTTATATACTGACTCTGTGTCAGTTGAGTAGGAGCTAGTCCAAAGAGTAGAAGGGGACTGAGGACCAATGGAACCACTCTCCATCCTTACTAATGGCCTCCTTTTTTTTTTTTTTGAGAAATTTCACCATTATAAAAGTCATTCCTTAGCACCCACTTTTCCCTCTCCAAAGTAACCTACTGAAACACAATAATAAGGGGATACTTGGAACACCTGGAGTTTAAACCAGCCATAAATTGAAATAGACTCAAGTTATTGGTTTTTCAGAACCATGAGCCAAACTAAATTTGGACATTTATTGTTAAGTAAACATTTAATTTTAGAATAGTTTAGATTTATCAAAAAAGTTGTGAAGCCACTAGAAAGGTTTCCATCTAGTCTACAACCAGTTTGCCCGTTGTTCACATCTTACCTGGATACATAATTTGTCACCACTAAAGAACCCAAATTGATAGTTATTATAGACTGTAGCCTCTAACTTCATTCAGATTTCCTTAGGATTTTTGGGTTTTTTTCCCTTAATGTCCTTTTCCATTCAGGATCCCTTTCAGAATTCCACATTACACTTAGTTATCGTGGCTCTCTTTAGGCTCCTCTGGACAGTGACTTGTTTGGGTTGCCTTGCAGAGCACTGGTGAGGTCATTTGTAGAAAGTTTTTCCATGAGGACTTATTCATACTTTTCCAGGGTTAGACAGAGTTTATGGGTTTTTGAAAAGACAACTCTACAGGTGAAGTACCTGTCTCATCACATCACACAAAGCACACCTGACTAACAACTGTTGATTTATTAATTAATTTTTTAAGAAAATAAATCATGTGGGGAGCCAGTTAGAGCCAGAACTCAACCTGTACATTTTCTAAAATCATTTAATTGCCACAAAGTTGGTTTGCCAAAGTACCTTGACACAAATGCTGTTTCATTTACTTCACGTCCCTAGTTGTGAGCTGTATGCAAGCTCCTTTACAAAAATATTTGGAGTTCCTTAGAGAAAATGCTATCTTAAATATAGAATGTAGTTAGGATGCCGTGTATGAAACATTTTACTAAACTAAGAGCAGGCAAGGGCTCAGTCATTATACAACACCAGCTGTGCAGCCCTGCCTGTTCAACCTACAGGCCTAAAATCCCCGGAAAGCAATATTAGCAGTGAACCAGACTTTCACATTTCCTGTCTCCGCTGAATTCATAACATTTCCAAATGGCTGGGCTGCTCCTAGGAGCCTGTGCCATTCATTACCTTGTAGGGAAAGCACTTGCAGAATCGCTTCTCATTTGTTGCATAAGAACATCATCTTCATTTCAGTGATTTAACCCTGATTAAATTTAGCTGTCAGCCTTTAAAGTTCTCTGAGAAGCATTCCAACTCAAAAAGGGAAGGCGCCTGCCAGCAGGTTCTCTGTACTCCTTTCCTCCTACCTTGTACAAGCTTCTCTTCAAGCAGCTGGGCCAGACGTCATCCAGCGAGCAATCATTTGTCAGGCTGGTGCCTGGTTTGAATGGATCCTCTCCACTTGAAGCCTTCCTGGTGGGGGTGGCTCCCCCCACCAATGGACACTTGGACATCACTCTAGTTTAAGTTATTTCCTTTAGCTTGTGAGTTTTCTTTTGTATTTTATTTTTATGTTTAAAATTGGGGAGTTCTTTCCAGTTTTGCTTTTGAGTCAAACCATCTTACATTTTTCCTCTTCTTTGTTTTGGCTCTCCCACTCCAGCCCTTTCACTGAACATTCAAGGTTAAACACTAGGACTGAAAGAGCTATTTACCCTAATGAGTGTCCTCTTTCCACTGCCTTCCTGCCATTACAGTGAGTGCAGACTGAAGGGACAGCAATGGGGATGCAGTTACAAGCCCTCCCTCCCTGGAGAGGGCTGAGTAGGCTCCCTCTATGTGGGGGTGGAACACATAGCTGTATAGACCTTCGCCCACACCCTTTTGGATTTGTACTTTTGGTAACCCCCCAGGGTCTCATTGATGCAAATTGTGTGTTAGGGTTTGTATCTCATGCTTTCTGTGTGTTCACTGTCCGGAAAACTTAAGCAGAACAGTGAATGGCCTCAAACAAGGTCCTGAAGTCAGTTATGGCTGCTACAGAAAGCCCTGCCTTCCACTTGCTCAGCATTCTAAAAGAAAGTAGAAGATGCTATTTTGTAATCAGGTCCATATGCTCCAGGCTTGACTGATTATCAGCACTGATCTTCGATGTTACACAATCACAGGCTACTTTGATCTTCTCTGTGCTAGTCAGTATACCCAGCTGGATAAATAACACCAGTCCAAGCACAGCTTCCTGAACAAATGGTAAAAAATTGATAATGTCCTACGTTTCTAGAAACACAGGTGCTTCAGATCAATAGAGCTAATCTTGTGGAAACAACGAATGCTAAACCTTTTCATACGAAAAGGTTTGCTAGTTCAGATTTGAGAAGAACAGACATTTTCTTGGAGCTAAATATGTTTCCTTTAGAACTAATGGATTGTTAACATTCAGTGTGGTTTATTGAGTTCTTAAAAATAAAAGAAAAACAATCAAAACAATAAAAGTAATAAAACCTGAACTATCACATCACCATTTTACAGCAGTTAACTTCCTGCTTATTAATTTTTCAAAGATGAATCCCTTGAAAGCTTGAGATAAATGCCCTGTTATAACATAGAGGATCATTCTCTATCAGAAGATCCAGGTAGAATTGGAGCTGCTTACTAGAAAATGGCTGGTTTTCAGTCCCTTGGAAAATTTTTCTTACTATTGAATAGACAGCTTCACAACTGAGTTTGTGAGTACGAGGATGTCAAGACTTTACAACATGACATGGATAGTCCTTACTCAAACTCTCATAAGGTATTCCTCTGTAAATTTGTAAGCAAATACCAAAAGATCCATGCTAGCTTCTCTCCAGTTTTTGAGAGTTATCCTTAACCTGAAAGTGTCTCTGCATTTTCATGTCTAAAATAAGGCATTGAACTAAGCACTAACTCCAAAAACCTGTGGCTCTGATTAAAATAGTGACTAGGAAAGAGGATTCTACAGTTAGCTAGGTCTGGTTTCAAACCACTGCTTTGTAGCTATGTACTGTTGGGCACACCAGTTAACTTTTTGGAGCCTCAATTTCCGCATCTGTAAAATAATAATAGCACCTACCTGAAAAGGCAGGGTTAAAGAGATAATTACATGAAACCCTTAGCACACAGCCTGTCTTATAATGTGTTGTATAAATGTTACCTTTCATTAGTAGAGGCCATATTATTATAATAAAGTTAATTTATATGTGGTTTCCATTCCATCGTTATTAAATGGATCAATTTTATAAGGATGAATCAATCAGACAAATGGGTCAGGGAAGATCAAGATTCTTCATTTATAACCAGAGAGGTTGATGCTATGAACCATGGCACTGCATTCCTGCCTTCTCATGGGTTTAGTACAAAACAATAATTAAATGTGTTGTGTCCTCTCTGGATTGCTTCCCATGACCACCTATAACAAGGAACAAATGCTACTGGACATTTGCTTCTTTTATTGAATGGTCTCTCAACCAGCACCCCCCCAAAAAAGATGGAGGTTTACAAATCATAATTTTTGATAAATAATGGCAGAAAATTACAAGGTATGCACTTAGTGGAGGTATGTGTATTTGGGGAAATGTTCTGGTTCCCAATCAAAATATTATGGCTAACCCCACTCAAGTCCACAGCATGCAAGCATTCTGATCAATGGGAAAGATGGAGATGAGGTAGATGAAGGGGAGAAATGAGGGCCATGGGGTTAAGCAGGGCGGGGAAGGCCTGGCTCCTCGTCAAACCTGAGTCAGCCAAATGCACTTGGCAAGCCATTTGAGCCTCAGTTTTCTCATTGGTAAAGTCAGGATATTCCTTGCTCAGTCCTTCTCATGGGGCCAAATAAAATTGTGTGCAGGAAGGGGCTCTGCACAATCGTCTGGTATTTCACAAATGCAAGGTACTCATTAAAATGTCTCAAATGAGGTGGGGCAGGCTGGGGGTAGGTGGCCCAAACAATGTATACACATGTGAGTAAATGTAAAAATGATAAAATAAAATTAAAAAGCGACTAAGATTGGGAGTTTTGCGGTTCGAGGCTAGCCATGCAAATAGTAAAAAAAAAGTCTCAAATGAGAAGAACATACTGAAATCAGTCCATGGAAATAAATGCTTCCCTGAAAGGTTTGATTTCTTCAAAATTATTATTATTATTATTTTGTGGTACTGGAATTTGAACTCAGGGATTCATGCTTACTAGGCAGGTGCTGTACAGTTTGACTCATGCCTCCAGACTTGTGTGTGTGTGTGTGTGTGTGTGTGTGTTTGTGTAATAGTGTTTTTTGAAAAGGGTCTCACGAACTATTTGCCCAGGCTGGCTTCAAACCGCAATCCTCCTGATCTCTGCCTCCTGAGTAGCTAGGATTACAGGCGTAAGCCACTGGTGCCTGGCTCCCAGACGTTTTTTGCTCTGCTTATGTCTGAAATAGAGGCTCACTTTTTGTCCAGGCCTGCCTCAGCTGTAATCCTCTTATTTTATGCTTCCTGCCATTGCTGGGATGACAGGCACAAGTCCAGCTTTTATCAATTGAGATTGGATCTTGCAAACTTTTTGCTGGGCCTGGCCTTGAATCTTGATCCCAGCCTCCCTGGGAGTATAGATATGAGCTACTGGCATCTGGCTCTTTGAAATTATTTGAAATAAAAAATTCCTTTTTTGATTTTCCTTCTCTGAATTGTGTGTCCAACTAATTGCTATTTTACACAAATGAACTTCTCAACCAGGAAAGTAGGGACATCAGAATCTTTTACCCACCAGTATGACCAGGGACTTCTTGTGGGCCAAGAAAATCTATAACCATCTTGTTTACTTCTGTCTCCCTCCACTGGAATCAAAGGCAAGGACTTTGTCTGCCTAACTTACCAATGTCAGGTACAGAATGTATTGAGCCCTCTACTAAGATGCTCAACAAATGTTTGCTAAATGAAAGAATACACAGAGGTTAATTCCCAATCAGAATGCTAAAATGGTACCCACAGGAAAAACAAACACAGGTGAGGAAGAAGTAATTCAAATAGATTGACTCTGGCAAATGTTTTAGGACCATCTCCCATGCATCCTTTCCTCTTGCTCCCTAAACTCCATGGGGAGCGGGCTGGTTATTGGTGATGTCGGTTAGTTTTTGCACCAAAGTTGACAATAATTTCAAAAGACAATATTCTAGGAATACAAAATACTATGACATTGAGATGCTGCTTTTGGTACAGTAAAACACAGTCTGGCTCTTTCTTGTTTTTTGGTGGTACTGGGGTTTAAACTCAGGACCTCATGCCTGCTGGGCAAGCACTCTTGCCACTTGAGCCACTCTGCCAGCCTTTGGCTCTTTCTTTGGTTTCTGTTACCAAGAAGTTGGTTTGGGCTCATTTAAAACTGCTGCCTAATTGGACATAGTGGCTCATGCCTGTAATCCCAACTACTCAGGAAGTGGAAATCAGGAGGATCTCCATTCAAGGTCAGCCTGGGCAAAAAGTTAGTGAGACCACACTTCAATCAGCTTGGCATGGTAGTGCATACCTGTCATCTCAGTTACCCAGGAAGCATAAATAGGAGGATTGCAGTCTAGGACTATCTGGACAAAAAAAGAGAGACCCTATCCCAAAAATGAAGCAAAAAGAGCTGGGGGCCTGGCTCAAGTGGTAAAGGGCCTGCCAAGCAAGCACAAGGCCCTGAGTTTTACCTTCAGTACCACCAAAAAAAACAACAACAAAAAAAACCACTACCACAACCAACAACAACAACAACAACCCATGTTGCCTCATGCCCGTAATCTAGCTACTCAGGAACTAGTTCAAGAGGATCTATCTTTTTTTTTTTTTTTTATTCATATGTGCATACAAGGCTTGGGTCATTTCTCCCCCCTGCCCCCATCCCCTCCCTTACCACCCACTCCGCCCCCTCCCTCTCCTCCCCACCCCCTCAATACCCAGCAGAAACTATTTTGCCCTTATCTCTAATTTTGTTGTAGAGAGAGTATAAGCTATAATAGGAAGGAACAAGGGTTTTTGCTGGTTGAGATAAGGACAGCTATACAGGGCATTGACTCACGTTAATTTCCTGTGCGTGTGTGTTACCTTCTAGGTTAATTCTTTTTGATCTAACCTTTTCTCTAGTTCCTGGTCCCCTTTTCCTATTGGCCTCAGTTGCTTTTAAGGTATCTGCTTTAGTTTCTCTGCGTTAAGGGCAACAAATGCTAGCTGATTTTTTAGGTGTCTTACCTATCCTCACCCCTCCCCTATGTGCTCTCACTTTTATCATGTGTGCAAAGTCCAATCCCATTGTTGTGTTTGCCCTTGATCTAATGTCCACATATGAGGGAGTACATACGATTTTTGGTCTTCAAGAGGATCTATCTTGAAAATACCCAACACAAAACATGGCTGGTGGAGTGGCTCAAGTGGTAGAGCTCCTACCTACAAGCGTGAGGCCCTGAGTTCAAACCTCAGTACCACCAAAACAAAACAACAAAAAACCCTGCTGCCTAAATGAAGGAATGAGGATCTTCTGGAAAATGCGGGTTCCTCATAGAGGGTTAAGGTTGAAACAGTTTCCATGCAGTGATTTTTAAATGTGGGTTGGTCTATTTACAGTGGCTGTTCCTCCATCACGATCTCTTCTGTAATTACTGCCCAACTGTCAAAGCCTGTTATAAGACTGAAACTTAGCCCCCAGCGCAGCACCACTGATTTTTTTATGGAATCGTGGGGCTTGTTAGAATTGTTTTGGTATAACTAGGGAATCTGGTGATTACAACCAAATTAACCCTGGGAAACTTGGTTCCAGGGTTCCTTTTCCTTCCCAGGCTTGTGTGGCTACCACTCTGTAAGGGATACCATAAAGCCAACCTTTGGGAGATGAGAAAAACTGAGCTTGGTGCCTTAGTAAATGTTTGACCCAAGTGACTCCTTCCTCCACCTCCCAAACTTTGACCTTTCGCCCAGCATGTTGGAGCCTGAAGCATGTGAGCAGCTATTTTAGTCAGAATCCCGGGATGTGGGTAGCAGAAGCTTACTCCGGATATGTTAAGCAAACAAACAAGTGTGTTGGAAAGATTTAGAGTACCTCACAGAACAGAAGGAGAAGCTGAAGAGACAGCTTTAGAAAAGTACAAGAGAATATTGGAATGGTTTGGGGACTAAGGTAGTTCCTTATTTCTTTTTTCTTTCTGGCAGTACTGGGGTTTGAACCCAAGGCCTCACAAGCACTCTACCACTTGAGTCACTCTGCCAGTGGCTGTGGGGTATTTTCGAGATAAGGTCTGGCAAACTATTTGCCCAGGCTGGCTTCAAACCTGGATCCTCCAGATCTCTGCCTCCTGAGTAGCATGGATTACAGGTGTGAGCCACCAGCACCTGACCACTTTCCTTATTTCTGTTGCTACCAGGGTAAAGGATTTTCAGCCATTCTCGGTTTTTGTGTCACTTCTCTTGACATTGAAAGTCGAGGTCAGGGACATTTGATAGGCTTACCTGCAGTCAGGTATCCAGCCTCTCTTTGTCCAGGATGAGGGAAAGCAGTATGATTCACAGTGGTTTTCCTGTAGGAGAAAAGCAGGTCCCCAGTGGAGAATCAAGTCTCTCTTTCCCGTCTGTTCTGGCATGGTGGCTTTCCTCTGTCCGGGGAAGATAGGACACTATGCTGAAGAGAGGCGGGCTATACTGTTTTTAGCTTACTGTCTTTTAGTTCTGCCTCATGTCTTCCCACTCCTCCAAACTATGAAACAACATACCGGATATTTCCACACTAGTCTAGCCATCAGAGATGTGTGTGCATCTTAGAACTTTGGAGAAGAGGAAATGAGGGTAAAGGGACCGGGATTGGAGGCAAGAGGGGTGCTTGTCAAGTCTTCGGTCTTCCCTGGGACAACACACTTTCGTTTTAATTTGCAAAGAACTTGCATTACATTTCTACTGCTGTACCTTGAATTTTCTGTTTGTGATTTGCTTTATTTTTATTTTTTATTATTATTATTTATTTATTTGCAGTGCTTGGGTCTTGAGTATGCTAGGAAGTGCTTTTCCGCTGAGCTACATCCCCAGCCCCACCTTTTCTTTTTTTTTTTTTTTCCCCTTTGGCAGTACTGGGGTTAGAACTTAGGGTCTTGCACTTGCCAGGCAGGTATTCTACAATGGGAGCCACTCTGCCAGCAGTCCTGGGTTTTTTAACATAGGGTCTTGCTTTGTAGACCACAATGACCTGGAACTCACTATGTGCCCCAGGCTGGCCTTAAACTCAAGATCCTTCTGCCTCAGCTTCCAGAGTGTTGGGATTGTAAAAGTGAACCACATGCCCAGCTCTGTTCATTTTAAATGTGAAGGTAAAACAACCCAATCAACAATGTTTCCTTCATTTCTTTTTCTAAGAATTTCTCTTTCTTTTTCTCTTTGTAAAATTTTATTACAACATATAGTATAGTTAATTTAGTATATTCTTTTATTGATCAGATAGCAAAATAAATAAGGGAGCCAGAGGAGTGAGAAAAGCTACTGAGCAGGCCTCTGTTTCCAGGCAGTGTGCCCCATGGTTCACTTGGGTTTGCCCTGATTCTTAGATCTTGAATTTATTGAGCCCCCACCCTCCCTCCATGGTTTCCAGATAAGTGACCTCTCAGGTGATAACAAGCTAACAAGCTGTAGTGCACAGAGTTTCATCTGAAAGCATCCTAGAGTGGAATAAAACAACAACCCTCACTAGGAAAAAAATAATCTCTTCCAGCTAAATGTTATGCTTGTGCAGTTTCTGGTTTGGGAAATATCTCAGACTGTTGTTTTAGGTTTCTTTTCCCCCTGTTGTTGTTCTTTGGGTTTTCTCTCCCTTCAAACCATTTGTTATAAGTATGACTATATGAGACTTTAGTTAATGTCTCATATAGTCTGCAAAAAGCTAATAGCTGACTTTGATTCATGTTAGAGCAACTCAATATATTCATTCTGCTGTTTTCTCTTTTTCCTTTCAGTTTGAATTAACTACTCTAGCCTGCAAATTTCTCTCATGTCTCTATCAATATAAGCCACCAAAGCAGAATGGAGCTGGCATTCACTGGACACCTGTCACATGCCAAGCATGCTGACAAGTGTTTTTGCATATGTCATTTCATTAACACTGGTAGTATCTTCAATGGACATAAGTGTAACCCAAGAGCCAGAGAGGTTAAAAAAAGTATCCAGGCCAGGTCATTCAGGAGATGGAGATCTGGAGGATTGCAGTTCGAGGCCAGCCTAGGCAAAAAGTTCTTGAGACCTTATCTCAAACAATAAAAGCTGGGTGGGGTGGTGCATGCCTGTCATCCCAGCTATGCAGGAAGTGTAAATAAAAGGATTACATGGTCCAGATGAGACCCTATTCAGAATAAAAGCAAAAAGAGCTGGCTCAAGTGGTAACAGTATATGCCTAGCAAGTGCAAAGCCTTGAGTTCAAATGCTAGGACTGCCATTTAAAAAAATTAAAAAGTATCTAGGCTCGCAAAACTAGTAATTGATGGAGTCCTACTGGAGTTCACATTTGTCTGATTTCAAAGCACATTCTATTAGCTAAGATAGATATTATTACATCAGGAACTATTAAGCACCCCTGGAACATAAGCATGTTAGTAGTCTGTGAAGACTAACATGGTGGTGGAAGAGAGAGATGAATGGAGGCAAAAAGAGAGGCATTGTCTCATGGTGCTCCCTCTCCCTTTGGGAACATCCAGAGGGTGGGCTGAATGAGTGCTGCTGAGCTCAGTGATAGGTGGTTCTAGGTCAGAAGAAAGGATCACTGAGAGTTGGGGCTGAGGGCTGGGAAGCAGCTCTGAAAGCTTATAAACCAGCCAACACAAAGCTTTCTCTTGCAGATGCATTGATTCATTCTTTCACACAATGAATATTTATGGCATGTGTCTATGAGTGTCTAGGAAAGGCCAGACATACAAAGATGAACAAGAAGTCCTCTTATAAGGTCTCAGGGACTTCTTCCTTTAAGGATTTCAATGTCTATTGAGGAAGACATGAATTAATAAGCTTGGAATAAGTGAGATAAAATATACTTTGCACTGCATTTAGATGCCCCTTCTGTAATTAACATATTATGGACATGTATTGATTTTTAACCTTTCAGTATCCATGCCACCTTGATTTCCCCAGCAAAGTCTGATGAGACTATTAAATCTGGGTACCCTCACCAACCCACTCACCAACAAACAGCCACCCAACCAAGAGGGAACAATGGTCACTCGCTGAAGTAAAGGAAAAGGGTAGAAAATTGGGGAAACTGTGGAAGATCATTTGTTTGGACACAGGGTACTGACAACACTGTTGAATGGCTCCTGGACATATCCTATCCCACCCCAGCAGTTTTTATCCATTTCTGAGTCTTCTGGTCCATTCTGTGAGCTGATACAGACACTCCCAATAAATTCCTATTGTTTAGCAATGGAAAGACATAAAAGATTCTTTTGGTGAAATATGGTTATTAAGGTAAGACTGAAAGCCAGGAGAGGAGTTGGGGGCTATTGCAGTCGTACTGGTGAGTGGTGGCAAGAGACTGAAATCACTGGCTGGAGAGATGGGAAAAAGGAGGGCAGATAGAGAATCAGAAGAGAAAGACCGAGCCAGTCTTGATGATTACTGGATGAAGTAAGCCAGGAATACAGACAAGTAAGATGAAGTGTTTTTCAGTGAAATGAAAAAAGGCAGCCTCCTTGTTTTTGGCCTAGAAGGTGTATTCTGACTTGACCTTGGTTTTGGTAGCATTTGCTTACTTGCCAGGCTGTCTTCTTCCACCTCCACCCATCCAGCTCTGTGACATACACATTACTTCCTCTTAAAATATTATCTCCATTATCTAGGAAACTTGGCAAGGACACCAAATTACTCTTCATTTCTCTTAAAGCCCAGGGGTACATGTTCAAGTAGATTCTTGGAAACAATCCTGAAGAGAGCGTAGTACTCCAAAATCAACAAGTACACTCTAATGACGACTGTGTATCACAAGGATACTTACTACATTTGTGATCTCATTGACATGACCACCTATGTGACCACAGCCCACGCAGTTCACACAGCCTATCACAGCTCTACAGGGACACCCAGGGGGCTCTGTGCTACCAGGTCTACTGCACAGGAAAAGTGTTTAAGTACTGTGGTCATGTGGAAAGAATTCACCAGTGCATGGGTGTGCAGAGCTGGACTTGGTGGACTGTTTTCCCCTCAAAAGGAGCTCATAGAACATGAGCAGATAGTAATCTCTATGAGTCAGAGTCCACTCTGTCTACTTGTCCTTTGCACCATGTCTTTTGAGCCAATATATACAGTAACGCCCATAACTATAACCTCTTATCGGCAGGAAAATAAACCAGTAGCAAAATTGTACAAGTCACTCAACAAGCATCTACAAGAACTAAGAGTTTAACCCTCCCTAGAAAGCCCCACAACTCTGGATTTGAAAAGCTCACTTTTGAGATGGAAAAGGATGAGCTGACAACCTTGTTAGATCTTTCTTTAGTTTCTCATATTAAAAGATACCTTGGAAGTTGTGTACCTAAACACAAAATAAAATCTAACATTTTAATAAATATATTAGTGATACTTGGAATATCACATCATTTTGGAATAATCATTGGAAAGATAATAGCAAGACATTGGTGTGTTCCAGTAACTTTTGGAATCCTAGCATTTTCAAAATTGAATTATTGAGCTGGAAGCAGTGGCTTATGCCTATAGTCCCAGCAATCTGGGATGAAGGCAGAGATTTGGAGGACTGTGGTTCAAGGTCAATCCTGGACAAAAAGTCCACGAGATCCCCATCTTAACCAATAAAAGCTGGGCATAGTGGTTTATACCTATTATCCTAGTTAAAGGGGAAGCATAAATAGAAGGATCACAGTCTAGGCCAGCCTGGGCATAAATGCAAGACCTTAGCTCAAAAGTAAGAGCAAAAAGGGCTGGGGGTGTAGCTTAAGTTGTAGAGCAAGTGGAAGGCCCTGAGTTCAAATCCCAGTACCAGCACCAAAAAAAAAATCAAGTTATTGAATAATTCCCATATGTAAGGTTATTCAAATCAACAATATGATCTGGGCATATAAGATGTAAAAGAAATCTCAATGGGTGCTAGAAGGAAAAGACACAAAAGTGTCTCACCTATAATTTGTGCTCTCGATTCTTGCTAGATGATTAGATCGTTGCATTTGTTACAGCTTGATCACCTGTGTTTCATTTCAAATAAGTTTTCTTCAGTTTCTGCACCAACAAAGCAAACTTGGTAGAAATGCCTCAAGTCAATTTATGCTGCTTCACCAGTTTTATGCATTTTAAATTTAAGGAAATAACAATTAGGATATTTTCAAAAATGAAAAAGAACTCCATTAAACTGCCACAAATGTCAAAAGTTCCTGGCTATGCTGACACTTATGTAATTGTTCTGGAAACCCCACGCACCGGAATAGACCTACACCACCAAGCGTGACTCACGGAGTATCTCTATGCACGTACTCTCTCTAAAACGCTCTACAGTTGGGATTTATTTTTTTTAAAGAAAAAAAAAAAAGACAAAACATGGTATATCAAATGAAAAAGTTCTTTCTGTGATTTTTGTGGAAAGTTCTGTTGCCTCGCAAAGAGCACTAGAAGACACTGCTGTTTTCATTAATAAAGCAGCCAGATGGGCTAGCATTAAACAGGTTGAAATTCTGAAATTCTTCCTAAAAAAAAAAAAAAAAAAGTGAGTTCTCAAATTTCCAAATGGTCTTCATTTCCTCTTATGACTTCATTCCAAGTTAGTTTTTTTAAAAAGTTGTGGCTGGTAGCGTATGACTGGTGTCTTAATCTCCTGGTCAATGCTAAAGAAAAATGATAGCTGCGATAAAATGCTGATTAGCACACACAGGGCTAGACCTAACATGAAGGCTCGTTGGTAGCATACTCTCTAATAGCTTTTATTGAATGCCTTCTCTAAGTCCAAATGCTTGTGGGAAATGGACCAAAGCATATGGCATCCTGATAGCCTGTATTCCCCCAAATGTCTAGTAATAAGTAGTGTGTTTTTCATTACTAATATTCAGAATGGAGCTTAGGAATCTGATCAGGGGTGAGCCAAAGTAGACTTGGCAAGGCAGTTCTGACAAGCAGTTGAAGCAGGTTATGGATGGGAATTTACGTCTCAGCAGTAACAGGGGAGCTCAGTCATTTGGTTGTCATGAGGGATTTGCAACAAGAAGTCATCAGTTTGTATTTCACCTGAAGAAGGGTGAAGAAAAATCCCCCAAACGATGACCATCTGTGAACAAACCAGTCCTGTGTGGTTCCTTCCAGGGAGGAAAGGAAGGATACAAACACTAGGAAGGACTGGTAAGAAAAAAGTAAGAGAAACTTTGAGTCATATGTAAAACCCAATTATGGAACTGGGCACAAGGCAGAACCTGTGAGAGGAATCAAATGGAAATCCTACAGGCAGCTGTTGGGCAGGAGCTCAGAACAGAACTTGCAGCCTGGCTGATCTGTTACTGAATGAAGTGAGCTCTCTCATTTCCTCACACTAAGAGCAGATAGGCCAGCACCTGTAGCAGGACTACATTGCAGGTAGGTCTCTGTGGTCCCAGTCAGAGGTTGAGGACTGAATTCAGGAACTGAGGGGAAGGTGCCAGGCAGAAAGGCCAAATGCCATCCGCACTGAAGTTCTGGTTTCCAGCTATTTTCCCACAACTTCATTCCTTTTTGCAAGCTGATTTGGTTACCTGGAATTCCCCAGC
This sequence comes from Castor canadensis, assembly GCF_047511655.1. NCBI lineage: Eukaryota > Metazoa > Chordata > Mammalia > Rodentia > Castoridae > Castor > Castor canadensis. Next base: position 127,631,454 of record NC_133393.1, on the reverse strand, counting down.
CCAAATTTTTGCTCATCCTATAGGATCAAGCACCTTCTCTGGGAAGCCATTCCAGGTCCTTGGTTCCAGGATTGCTTTATACAGATTGTTTTGATGATACCTTCTACATCTTGTCCTGCCCACTTTTTCCTCACCCATTTCTCTCCTTGCCTAGCCTTTACACTCCTTGTATCCTAGGCATCTCTGAAGTCCAGCAGAGCACCAGTATAGAAGCATCTTGATAAATGGTTGACGAGAAATAAATGGAATAATTGAGTAGCCAAATGTTTATTAACTGGAAGTCAGTAATTTATGAAATGAAAATCTGTCAATTAACAGGTTAATCAATACCATATATTTACATGAAATACAAAAGAATAACTGTAGATACTAAGTGTGTATTACTGACTGTCCTGAGCCCTGTACTCTGTCCTTTACATAGACTATCCTCATCTTCATAGCAACCGAAGATACAAGTGCTGTTCTAACACCCACTGCAGAGGAGAAAATAGAGGCATTGTACTAGGGTGTCTTGAAGAACTTGGTCTAGTCTGGGATCTTTTATGCAGTGATAGGGTCCCTCAATACTTGGGCCCTTCAATCGCTCCAAGGAATATGGCCACTGTTGGTGGTGTGGGTGTTGGAGGCTCTGCTTGTGTCTCTGTTCCCTCCTTCTCCCGTAACTTGGATTGTGTCTCTGTTCCCTCCTTCTCCCGTAACTTGGATTGACATGGTGATCTCACAGACAGGTTTCCATATTTGTCTTTCTTCTGCCACCCTAGAATTCACCAGTGGCTTTAATTCTCCTCTAAGTTCTTTATCCTGCTAGTGTTCAGGTGTAGGACATGGCAAAACTGAACTTAAATTACAAGAGATTAGAAAGAAAGGAAAAAAGGAAGGAAAGAAAGGAGGGAGGGAGAGGAGGAAGGGAGGGAGGGAAAAGAAGCATGCAGGGCTGGGGTGGGACTCAGGTAGAGTGCCTGCCCAATATGCACACCTAGGAGTTGCCTATCTACTTTGTCTCAAGGACCACACAAAGTACTTCACACACATTATTCTCTTTAGTCCTCACTCCATGAAGTGAGTAGGTTTCCTTATCCCTGAGCCTTCCCATGAGGCACCTGAGGTCCCCAGAGGCTTAGCTATTGTCCAACATATAGCTGGAAGCAAGGTCAGGATTTGAATTCCCCACACAGCACATTTCCACAATCACCTTCTCTGGCTCTTGTTTGGGATTTCCTTTTTGAAAGCATGATTTTAGTGGTAGTCTTTTGGTCTGCTTTTTGGAAAAGTCAGAAAAACCCAATTCCTTGGTATAAAACCTTTGACAGAAGTCATCTATGATGATGAGAGCAACAGCAGCTCAAGATGGAAAAACCAAAATCCTTCTCTTGACTTCTGCTGTTGTCTCCTGTTTTGCTCTTTAGCAACTCGGTGTGCTCATAGTTTACATGCAGCCATTTTGGGTGACCTGTTCATGAAGGATGCAAACCTGTTGAGATGATGTGGGCAGAAGAGACAAGGGCACTGTCTGCACCTCACTGTTTGCTTTGTGAAATTCCAGACTGTTTAATCTGCTCTACCTCATCCTAATAACTCCAGATTCCACTTTTCTTAATGACTTTCCCTCCTTAAATGCCTCCACAGTTTTCTTTAAAGAAGGCCAAAAAGCATAGATGAATCATTTACAGGAAATAGGGGGAGGAGAGACATGTGGTTAGAATGGCAGATGGCTGAACGTGTGGGCACATAGCTGTCTCTGTTATTCCTTCCACCACCCTCTGGAACCAAGTCCTTTGGAAGTGTATATTCATTCCAGGGAGGGGGGCTGCATCCACTTTCAGGTACTAACATGTAAATCCACATCCGCTCACATTCTTCTTAGACATCCAAACTCCAGACTCAAGCCCAGGTTGGACTATTTATCCTCTCCTTGAAGTTTTGACATTAGACCTTCTCAAAATAAAGTGATAAATTACTTTCAATTAGTGGCAACAGAATGTTTCATGCTGTCTTTTTTCTCCTGCAGGCTATGTGAATATTTCCCATGTGCCACTGTGCAAGTTCCATGACCTCAGAAACGGTTTGCAAATGCCTAGAGAGAAGTAGCGGGGGAGATGGCACACTCAGGTAAAAATGTATTGAGGGAAAACACAAGAAGTGGGTTTCTTTTTGTTTGGGGCAATACTGGAGTTTGAACTTGGGGCTTTGTGCTTTCTAGGCAGGCACTCTACCACTTGAGCCAGGCCTCCAACTATTTGCTTTGCTTATTGTTCTGATGGGTTCTCATTTTTTTGCCAGGCTGGCCTGGACTGCAATCCTCCCAACCTCAGCTTTGTAAGTAGCTAGGATCACAGGCGTGAGTTACCAGCTAATAAATGGTTCTTGCTGTAGCTTTTGGTGATGGGGTGTACTGCAGTCTTCAGAAATGAGTTTGAAATCTATACCTTCCTCAGAAAGATTTATTCAATCCTTCCTTAACTTCCATTCAAATTTCCAAATATCACATACATATATATGCTTGGAAATGTCTTTGTTATTTTATTTTTACATGTCTAACCTTATTTTATTGATAAACCCTCTTTCATTGATGTTTTTCCCTAGTTCCATCACCACCATCTGCCTTCCAGACCCATACCACAACACACAAATATGCCAGAGAGTGAGTGTCTGTCCTATTTTCCTTAGGGCAGTAGGTGTTTTGGTAAAATGTGTATCTAGAAGTTGGGATACATGTCTTACCACAAATTATTACATATGAGTTGGAAACAAAGGATTGTGATTAAGAACATTTTTTATTAATGAACACGCCTTTAAAACTTACCTTTAATAATAAACATCATCTGATTAAGCATGAGTAAACTCATTCCAGAGATCTACATGAAGAATCATGAAATATATTTCAGCAATCAAAATCTTGTTAATGATAGAATTTCTGCTCTGACCCCCCTCAATATTTGGTGACTTTTCTCTGAAAATCAATCACATTATCTCCACAAGGCACTAATTCTTGGATCTTAAGGGACTTTAAAACTATTCCTTATAATTTTAATACATGACTAATTTTTGTGCCTGAAGATTTCCCAGCTGTACCTGACCCCCAAACCTCAGCCTCTTTCTGAATAGATCAGAGGCTAGGAAAGGGCAGGACTTTGGTAAAACCACACCTACCTGCTGCTACAGGAACCTCAGTGGCTCCAGAACGAGGTCTGACCTGATGAGACTCACGTACCTTGTAGTTTATGGCTGTCTTCCTTCTCTTCTTCCAGGCAGTTTAATGAGATGTGGCATTCTACTTCCCCACCCTCTCCCTTAGGCGGCAGAATAACAATCCAGAAATGCACGGTAGTTAAATTTTGAACCAAGGAACTAGAAGATTAGAAGATAAATATACTCTTCTTCCTCCAATTCCCCCTTCCCATCACCCTCCTCACCTGATGGGCTTAAAGGCCCAACAAGTGGCTGCATTTCCCTGTGGAGTTTGACCAGTTCCTCAACACACCACCTAGTATTTGCATTCCTTCCTTCCCTACTCACCTCTCCCTCCCTCACTTTTATAGCCTTGGGATTTCACTTCCCAACATAGTTTAGCAAAGAATCTTTGCCTCAGGTTTTATTTTCTAGGGAATTTGGCTAAGACTATATATATATATATATATATATATATATATATATATATATATATATACACACATATACATATATATATCCCATATATAAATATATATATTATATATATAACATATATAAATATATATATATATAAATCCCATGTTATAAACTCAGTTTGGCTTCTTGCCTACAGTCTGTTTTTCTCTTAATAAGATAGACGAAGATCTATAATTGTTCTTTTGCAGTACTGGGGCTTGAACTCAGGGCCTATACTTTGAGCCACTCCACCAGCCCTTTTTTGTGATGGATTTTTTCGAGATAGGATCTCCAGAACTATTTGCCCTCGTGAGCTTCGAGCCATGATCCTCCTCATCTCTACCTCCTAAGTAGGTAGTTTTACAGGTGCAAGCCATGGTTGCCCAGCTTCTATAATTCTTATTAAGATTAGCGTTGCTCTGATGAAGTGTCTTTAGCTTAAAGACGTGTTCCCTGAATCGCATCTAACTTTCCTGTGAGTTTAATCTCACCAGGATAAGACTGGATGCTGGCTGGAGGTGTACCAGTGTTTGAGTGCATGCTTAGCATAAGGTTCGATACTTAGTACCAAAAGAAAAACAAAAACAAATGATTGTATTCTGGCAGTTATTTCCTTGGATTGGATGTTTCCTCCCAGTCCAGCATGTAGCTTTTCCTGTATACATCTTACCTGTAGGTATTTACAAACGTACTTCCCACTAGCCATCATACTAGCTGTGCTGCTGTCTCCACTGCCATTTTATATTCAGCAAATTCCAGATATGTACCTAAAATAATGCCAGTTCAAGGCTAATACTCAAAAGCCTTCTCATTCATCTGTTTTGTGGAAAACATGTACCTGTTAGTCAGCAGCCGAGGACTATCAGCTGCTGAGAGAAAGATGATATTTAGGAACTGTAAACAGACACTTTTAAACCATCCCCAAACTGAGAAAATGCAAAGGGACTTTTCCATAGCTTGCTTTAATGGGTAAGATGATATCTTCTTATGGTGGTGGGGGAAGAAAGAAGACAAAGGCTTTCAGATATGCACGTTCTCTTTTCTGCTCATGTAAGAGGCAGGAACTGTGCATTCAGAGAGAATATTAAGGCTGTTATATTAATGAGTTAAACTGCTTAGAGTGTGAATAGTCTATGGCTGAAACAGAGTTTATGTGAAATAACTCTTCTTGGGTTAAAATAAAACAAATAAAACCCAGGGCTCTTTAACTTTCAGAGAGCTTAAGCAGTAAGGACAGTTTTCATTACAAAATGAGAGAAAAAGGAAAAGTCAGCCATCAGTGGATTATGTTTCAAAGTGTGCTTGAAGGAGCTAAAGGGCTGCTCCGTGGTAAAGCGCATGCCTAGCTCGCACAAAACTTAAAAAAAAAAATACTCAATTATGTGTTAAGGATTTTTTACTGTGTGAAACTAATGGTTCATTAGTGGGATTTAACTCCATTGGCTATAATGAACTTAATATTGTGGCTGAAAAGATAAGGCATAAAACAATTCACTTAAAATGGGTAAAGAATGTAAATACAGGAAATTGAAACAGCAGTTAAACCTATGGGGGGGCGGGGGGGCAGAGAAATGACCCAAACAATGTATGCATATGTGAATAAATGAATAATAAAAAAAATACATATAGTCAGAAAAAAAAAAAAAAACTATGAGAAATGCTTAACTGACCTGCATAAGAGAAATGCAAACAAAGTTATGAGTATCAATGTCCATCTATCAGATTTAGCGGTGTTTTCGGGCACACTGTCAGCTAAGGTATGCGGAAATATATTGCTGGTGGGAATACAAAATGAAGATGATCTGGGCAATACCTGTATCAAAACTATAAACTCACATACTTGACCAAACAATTACACATTTAAGAATTTATCCTAAGCCAGGCACCGGTGGTTCATATCTGTAATCCTAAATACTCAGGAGGCAGAGATCAGAAGGACCACCAACCCAGGCAAATAGTTCTCGAGACTCTATCTTAAAAAAAAACCCAACACAAAAAGAAAAAGGGCTGGTGGCGTGGCTCAAAGTGTAGGTCCTGAGTTCAAGCACCAGTACAGCAAAAAAAAAAAAAAAAAAAAAAAAAAATTATCCTACAAGGCTAGGAACATGGCCCAAGAGGAAGAGCACCTGCCTAGCAGGCACAAGGCCCTGAGTTCAAACCCTAGCATCTCACACACACATGAATATTTTTTTAAATCAGTAATTGCTTATAATAATAAAGCAGATTATGAGTGGTTAAATTGGGCTATGCTACACTTGGGAGGCAGAGGCAGGAGGATGGTGAGTTTAAGCCTAGCTTGGGCTACATAGTGCAACCCTGTCTCAAAAAAAAATACTAAATTACCCTATGCTTATTGCAATAGAATACTATGTAGCCATAAAAAGAATGAGGGATGGCTGAAGTGGTAAGAGTGATTGCCTAGCAAGCTCAAGGCTTTGAGTTCAATCCCCAGTAGTCAGGAGGATGGACAGTGGTTTTCTGTTATCAGGCCATCTCCAAAATATGTTAAGTGAAAAATCAAATTGCATTCCTGTATGTTTAGTCTGCTAGAATTGCCTCGTAATTGCACCAATGACAATGAATGCTGTGATTGTCTGGGTATTGGCTCTCTTGAGTAGATGCACATGAAGCTAGTTAACACTGGAAGCTTGAGGGAGAACTGGGTGGCCAAGAAAGAGGTTTCCTGCTTCCCATTTGCTTCCTTTGCATTTTATTCCATACGTAAGTATTGTCTCCTCCAAATAAATCAACAATGCTTTACTCCTTAAAAATAGTTTTATTTTTAATTGACACATAAAATTGTACATAATTATGGGATGCAGTGTGATGTTTTGGTATGTGTCTATCTTGAGGATTGATTTAATCAGGTTAACATATCTAGCACTTCAAGGATTTGTAATTTCTGTGTGGTAAGAATATTTAAAATCCTCTTTTCAAAAATAATGCTTATTGTTTTTATAAAAGGAGATGAAGGTATAATATGTGCAGACATTTGAAAAGGGCTTTCAGCATTCCAGCACTTCAGAGGTGAAGGCAGGAGGATCTCAGAGTTCAAGGCCAGCCTAGGTTTAAAAAAGGGGAGGGGGACTTTTTATCTAATTTGTTGGTGAATTTTACTTTGTCGTTTCAAATCTCACAGCAGCAGTGCAGACATTTTTTTAAAGCAAATAAATCACTTCTAAAATTAAATCAGAATTATCAAATAGCAACCTACATTAACTTATTAATAAGTGAATAAATCTTCATTGCTTTCCCTTTCTATACAACTCCTTGTTGGCACAGTCATGTTTCTAGTTGTTTTCCTGGAGCTCTCTGCAGTAAAGGAATCTAACTGGTACGCGGAAGAATGCATGCAAATGCAGGCTGGGATCTGTGATATTTAAACTGTCCTTAAAATAAGAACGAAGACATGTAAGGATTAAAAAGGCTTAGTCTTCCGTACTTTGTAATTGCCCAATTACTTTGTGACAGATTTCACCAGTAAGTTTTCCAAGAAATCCATGAACACAGGAAACAAATGAATCAGAACAATTTTCTGCACTAGAGCAATACTGCCATTTGAAAGAACGAATCATTCATTACTCACATAAATGTGCTTTAGAAAGGAGCATATATCGTCTTTTCCATACGTATTTGTGACATGTCTACTCATTCTGTATCCATTTAGCTTTCGTATATAAAATGAAGTACTTTGGAGTTCCTCACCGTGAAGTCAAGTCATTCCTCTGACGTAACTGACTCCCTCAGTCATAAAACAGGGCCTTCTTTTTGGGTCATGAATGCTGATACTATTCTAATATGGCACTGAATACTACTCTTGTAATTTCCTCCTGACATCACAGTCAAACTTTTCGGCTTCTCTCTCTCTTTCTTATTGTCTTGGAAATCAAACCCAGGACATTGTACATGCTAGGCAATCATCCTACCCTTGAGCTATGCCTTCTGCTCCACCCCCCACTTTTAAATTTTGTTTTTGAGACAGGGTCCTACCCCTATCTTTGCCCAGATTGACCTTGAACTCAAGATAATCCTGCCTTTACTTCCCACGTAGCATGGTGCCCCCACCATGATGGTTAAGTTTCTTGAAGGGACCACCTACATGTGATTTATCTTTTTATCTCTCAGACTATCTTGCTCAATTCAGCACATATATTGAGTATGGGCTTTTTTTTGTTTTAAACACTTCTGCCCTTCTGGATTTTTATTTTTATTAGCATATTTACGGGGCTTCATTGTGACATTTACATATGTGCTTACAGTGTATCTTAATTAGCTTCACCCATCTGAGCATGGATTTTTTTAAAACACAGAAGACAGTCATTTTGGCAAAACTTAAGGCAGTTTCAGTCTGTCATGCATTCCCTCATATATGCCAGTGATCCTTTTCCAAAAAGAGGCAGTGAAGTGGATTTGTAGCTGTGGAAAAGGGTATGGTAGCAGAGGGAAAAGGCATGCAAAGACAGACTGTAAGTTCAAGGAAAAAGTACAGCCTGGAAACATTAGGTCCAACTCTTCAGTTAATGTGTGAAACTCCTAGCACTCCCCTTACCCTTAACTCAACATAAGGAAAAACAGTAGTAGCATCCCTTACCTGTTGTTCATAATGAGAAACAATGGGAAACAGGCCTTTCTTTACAGAATCTCACTTTACAGAACACTGTTTGTAACCAAGCAGGCTGAAATGGCACTTTCATCCTATGGGTCCTTGTGTTGGAAATGCCACTTCCTGGGGAAGGGAGTACTTGGCATTTCTGCAAAAGCTCCTTCCAAAGAGCTCTTCCGGTGCGTTGACTCAACTTGCAATTTTTCTGTAGGTTTGAAAATTTTATAATAAACCATTAAGGGGAAAGGCAGTTTCTTTCCCCCGGAGGAATTATTGCGACCGGTGTTTAAAATAACATTTCCCCTTTCCTGGCTGCAATTACAAATCTCTCTCGGTACCTCTCTGCATGAGGTAAGATGCATATTTTGTCATCTTCTATTAACAGGGAGGGATTCTGAATCAGAGAAGGGCTAAGGGATTTTTCTTGCCTCAGAAATACGAGGATGAAAACCAAGTAGGTTGATTAGTACCTCATTTTTTTTTTTAATTTTTATTATTGTATTGTTGTTGTACTAGGGGTAAGTACCTTATTTTAGAAAGAGGACAACTGTGTTGGAGTAGCCTCATTTTCCTGGACAATTGCAATTCTTTCCTAATTGGTTTTCCTGCCCTCAGTTTCTCCCCTCCAGGCTACTCACCCTTTGCTACCAGAATTTTATTTTGAAATCAGGGCATACCCCTAAAGGTATCTTTGATGATTTCTCACTGACTTAAACAAACAAACAAAAAAATCCCTTACTCTTTAGCATGACATCCAAATCGCATTTCCAGGGCTCGGAACTACCTTTCCTGTGTCCTTGGCCATTCTTTTTCCTCCATACTGCGCAAATGCACTCCAATATGCATACATGTCCATCTCTCCAAACCTTGGCCAACACTGCTTCTCTCTCTTGGCTAACACCTTTCTTCCCTGTTCCTTGCTATTATGGTTCGGATCTTGATTGTCCCCTAAAGGCCAGATGTCACCAGGCTATGGCAATATCAGGAAGTGCTGGGGCCTAGGTTGATAGGTCTTTGGGAATTTCTTTTGAAGGCAACATAGGGACCCCACACCCTTTCTCTCTGCTTCCTGGCCACCATGAGAGGAGCTGCCTACTCTGCCAAATGCTCCCCACCACTATGCTCAACCTCACTGTGGCCCCGAAAGCTACAGAACCAGATGATCATGGACTAAAACTTGTGAAACTGAGCCAAAATAAATCTTTCCTGCTTTAAGCTGATTTTTCTCAGGTATTTTGTCACAGTCAATAGAAAACTGATTAACAGGAGAGGGATGCACAGACTCTTCTGATCAAAACTACTGGTCTCAAACTGTAATGGTGAGGGGAGGTAGGTAGCGAGGGGAGGTTCATACCAAGTTTAACTGGACACACACACACACACACACACACACGTTTAGAAGGCAGGTAGTTATAAAAACTGTGGCTGGCTAGGAAATAGTCCTCCCTCCATCCCCAGGATCCCTATTACTAGCATCATACACAAAGTGTATGAAGCTAATGGTGTAATGTTTCAAAATCAAAACAGCTTTTGGTCTCCTAGGCTCAAGGACTGGAGGCTGCACTGTGACATACATAGGTGGGCTGCCTGACTTCTTATATCTTGGTCATACAAGATCTTTGAGTACTGTTACAGCTCCTCTAAAAGTCATATTTGTAAGCCTGTCACTTTCAACAATACCAATATTTTTTAACCTCCTTTATGCTAAATTTAAAAAACTCTGAGGGCACTAAGTTGATTCATTTTATATGATATCACAGCTAACTGTCCAGCCCTAAAATATATGAGTACTATGAATTACTTACAAAGTAAATTACCACATAGATAACAAAAGGGCAGAGAAATTCCATCATAAAGCCTTTTTCTCCTCGAAACTGGCTAGGTACTTCCTGTAGTGACCTAGCAAGGATTTTAGACTTGTGAGATTTAAGGAAGGAATCTAAAACTATTGGTGAGTCCAGAAAAGCCTGAGGGGCTTACACCAAAAGATGTATACTTGTCAGACACCTAAAAAAAATAATCTCAGAATTCAACATATGTAAAAATTACTATAGAAACTGTGCTAAGCAGGTAGTCTGCTTACATGAGGTTGGGGTATGCGTCTAACATGTGACTCACAGCACCCACAAGTGGAAGATTCCCTCCAGTCACGGGACAGTGGCTCTCATACCTAGTTCTGAACCCCGCCCCCCATCTGAAAAGAAGGAAAAAGAAAATTCCCAGAGAATGAGATTTCTTATATGCATGATTTAGAATATCAATGTGTGCTTCATCAGAGATCCAAACTCAGAGCACTGTGAGGTGACAGATACAAGGCTCAGGGCAGAAGATTCCCAATTGCCCTCTTGTAGAACATGCAGTCCACAGGAGCAGCTGTGAGCCAGAGCCAGCAGTGACAGAGGGAGAAGTCCTAGACTGACAGGAAGTCCTTAGAGCACAATCAGAATCCTCACTGCCCCAATTTACCCAGGTTTCTTGGCACAGTGAGAAACCTCAATTTCTGGACTGCTTACCTCAGCAACTAAGATGGTGGTGATAAAGTAATGGAGTCTTTTCTTTAAATTTTTTTCTCCCAAATTTTGTATGGATTGTTTTTTGACTCCTGAGAGAGAAATTGACACTGCAGTGGTTTTCATTATATAATCCTTTTCAGCAGGGTTAATAAACATTTAGTAAGAGATGTGTGCTTTATCAGCAAAAACAGGTAACAGTCAATGAATTGTGTTAGGATGACTTCTGCCCCTTTACAAATACAACTCACTGATGGCAGTAGTTCAATGGGATAATACTTCCATTTTACAGATGAGGAAACAGAGGGACAGAGAGATTAACTGATTTCCTCTTACGTCATATGACTAGAAAGCAGGTGAGTCAAGATTAAAATCCAGCTTGGTCTGACTCCAGAAATCTCAGTTTGATAAGCAAGATAAAAATTTAACAAATTATGCAGGTGCTGCCTTTTTATAACAGGTTGAGTTCATAATAGACTGCACAGTGTCATGCATTAGTGCCACTCTTATTAGGTAGGGTGCAGTATGTACTAAAGAGGCTTGAAAGGGACTGGGATATGAGTTTGGATTTTAGCATAATTACCTGACATTTGAGACTTCCCCACTGTAAAACTGCAGTAATGGTACACCTGCGCTGCACAGTTATCATGACAGACAAATATGTGCAAATCTGGGTGTGGAATCAACTGTAACCATATTGTTGTCATGTTCATGATATATTAAGATGCAACTTTTGTAATTAATCTACCAAATGGCCTAAAGCAGTATTGCTTAGATTGATGTCTCAAGACTCCTGAGGCCACACCAATATATTCTTGGGGAATCTATAAGGTAAATCTGAGAAACAGAGCTAAGAACTCCTTGGTTTTTTAACAGTCATTTCCACTGATTGCTGAGGCAAAAAAAAATGCAGTGGCAGGAAACAGTGCCTACTTAGAAAAATAACTAATTCTCTTACACAACAGCATTACCTACTGCTCACACCTGCATCAATAAATACAGGAACACAAGATGAAGAGGAAAGTCACCAGAGGAAGCACAACCCACACAAGGAGGCACCCATGGAATGTGACCTGGAAGGCTTTAGAAAGACTGACTCTCTGGAAAGCAGTGTAAGCCATACTTTTCCACAAAGGACCATATCTGGGGCTTCGAATATAGCACAAAGCAATGCAAGGTGCAGGAACATCTTTACAGAATAAAAAAAGGCAAATGAGCTTCACTGTACAGCAGAAATACCAATTTCTTGGTGATTTTTATTACACATTTTTACATTCCCTACTTTGTGAGAATAAAGGGTGAAAGAATCAATGCATGTTTTCCCAATGAAAGGAATGAACTAAAACACCTGCAAGAAGAATTTACATTATTTTTCAATAAATATCCATGCTAGAGACTTCAAAGAATATATTCTAGATCAAGTCTCTCTGGGATCCTGAATGTAAATCAATCAACATTGCATTAGGTGACAGAAAACAGAAATGCAAGAAAGTTGACAGCGACCATAATCCCTACGAGCTTGGCCAAACTGGCTAAGGCCTGTATTTCAGCATACAGTAATTTGTATTTTTATTCAGGTTCAATCACTCTGCAAGGTGCAAAAAGTGCCTTCCTGTTTACAGGAAAGCTCTGAATAATACCCTGTCTCCATGTGCCTGTCACCTCTTTTCCTAGCCTGTCTTTCTGCCCGCTCCTTATTATTTGGGGCAATCATTAACCTGCACTTGTTAAGGCCTGGTGGCTCCTTACCCTAAAGGAAGCTGCACAGCTTCCACAGGAGGGGCGGTTTGACTGCAAACCAGGATCTGCAGTTCTGAGGGGCTGCCTGGTGGTATCTGAATTGGGGGCTACTTGAAACTCTGGCTTTCCCTATGCATGGTCTATCACATGTAAAACCAGTCCCTTAGGCCTCCTGGCTTCAAGTTCCTGTCATTCAGATATAATTTTTTTGAGGCACCTGTCAGGAGAACCTGGGGCGAAATGTGTGTCACCCATATGCCTTCATTTTAAATCAGACGACTTCAAACTGAATCATTCAAATAGTTAAATTGAGTTCTGAGGTTTATCTGCACCGAAAGCCACAGACTTCAAGAGCTTCCCTGGGACCTCCAACAGTAAGTTTTAAATATATTAAAAGACTACATCTTAAGTCAGACCTTCCAAAACACCACCTTCTTATTTTCTGAAAATCTGTTTAACAATTTTCACATGATGTGTTAATAAATGTCATTGTATTCAAAAAGATTACTCCAAGAAGATTAAAGGTCATGCTAATTCACTTGGGTCTTGTAAATCCTAAGAGCCCTTAAACTCAGGAAAAGTACTGCCAAGTTGGACTGTAACTCCAATAGTCTAGAGAAAATTTATAACCAAAAGACTTACCAGCAACTTTTAGGAGTTTTCCAGTGGGACACTGGAAATTCAGCAGCAGGTGCTTGGTGCCCGTACACACAGGGAAACCAGGGTCTCTCAAATGCATCTCTGCACTTAGGAGAGTGCTCAGAGATGACCAGCTTGGTTCTCCAGTCTTAAAGACAGTCTCCTGCACATGAAGGAGTCCCTAAAAGGCAACTGAGGCCTATGAAATTAAGGTAGCCTGTGGTTCTTTCCATCATTAGGACCCTTAGATCCTGAGGTCTGTCCAGAAGGCTCAGGATGGTGACATTCAAGGCCTGCCACCAACACCAAATCAACTTTATGTAGGAATGAAACAGTGATTTAAAAACAATCATCTTTGGAGTATCCACTTTGCACCCTACACTTTTGGGGTTGTATTTTGGTTGCCTCTAATCCCCATAGTCCTTTGAAGTAGTCTATATATTCCCAACTTTACACATTGCTGGATTCCACTCCTCGCTTAAATTCTTCCCCATGACACTTTCCCTTTCTAACATATTCTATAATTATTCCACTTATTGTCTGTCCTTACATGAATGTAAGCTCCAGGAAGGCAAGCTATTCTTATTCACTGTGGCTTTCCTGGAACCTACAGTAAATGACTAAATGAACGAATGACGTGAGACCCAGAGAGGATGAATGTCCTTCCCTCTCATAGTGAGAGGGAAGATCGGAACCCAGGTCCCTGTGCTACTAGATAAGTAACAGTAGTTATAAATACTAGAATCTAGGACACACTCTAAAGAACAACTATGCTTCATCTAGTGAATGGCTGACATTGAAGAAAGGCACTGGTCTGTTAAAAGGCACAGGGAGGGAGGCCTTTCTATCTTTGAAATCTATGGGGTGGATGAAATGGATATGTGAGGCTGGAAAAGCCTGGTGGTCCAAATCCACAATTCAGACCTTTAAATCCTTCATATTTTGCAGGAAATAGCATGTGAAAATGACTATGGTGTCCACAGCACACGTGATCTGTCTACACCGTCATCTTCAAATCCTGACCCCATTCTTTGTTACTGTATAACCTCTGGCAAATTTGGTAATCTGTGAATGTGGATAATTTACATGGGATTTCTAAAGACTGGACAAAATTGTGCATGTGAACACCAAAACAAGGCTGTGCCCACCCTGTAGTAACTGTCTGATACATATATTTCTATTATATTGGTTTGGTGTTGTTGGAGAGTGAGTGTTTAAAATGAGACCAGCAAGAAGTTAGAAATATAGCTGAGTCCATTCTCTGCTAAACTTGCTGTGGAACTTTGAGCCTAGTCTACCAGTTTCCTCCTTTCCTCAACAGTTAAACTGGAATGAAATTGGTTAGTATAGTCCTGTCAGAAAGGTTTGCTTCCGCTGAGGACTTGGTGGGTTGTAAGGCAGGCCTCAAAGGGCATCTCTGAGATGGAAAGAAATGGCCCCCACGGGGCCTCAGGCCATTTTGCAGGTTCTCAGTTTAGAGCGATTAAAACACACACATACACAACAACAAAACAAAACTACTAACAGCCAATAGCACATGATCAGATCACCACGTTAGGGCATTTCACTGCACCCTTTTAGTCATCGCAGTGACTCTACAAATGGAAGCCAAATGCCAATGAGGAAGGCTGTAACTTAGATTTAACAAAGTCATACTTCTAGGACACAATTCCAACTCTAGATACTCTTTGTGCCGTGTGTGTGTGTGTGTGTGTGTGTGTGTGTGTGTGTGTGTGTGTGTTGGGTATTTTCAAGATAGGGTCCTGGGAACTATTTGTCCGGGCTGGCCTCAAACTTCGATCCTCCTGATCTCTGCCTCTTAAGTAGCTAGGATTACAGGTGTGCTCCACCAGCGCCTGACCTATGTCATATTTCGTAGGACCCAGTGACAGGAGTACTATTTAATAAAATATGCAGGGAAGAACTGAGTTCCCATTGCCGTAAGATTCAAAAATATAGGTAAAAACGAAATACTTGTCATTAGGTTTGCAAAGTGTGATTATCCTCCTAAATCTATGCTCACATTAAGGAAACTACACTTTAAAAATAAACAGAAACTCAATTCCCCTTCCTTCTCTTCTGCTGGAGGTCCTGGGCTCCTCCCAGCCCTTGGTCCCAAAGACTGAAAGGACTTGGGGTGGGAAAGACTGTAACAGATGAGGAAGGCTTCGGGGGCGGAGGGCTACAGCGCGGGCCCCCCCACAGCTGGAACTGGAAGCTATCCGGTAAAATATGGGCGTTTTGTTCCAAAAGCTGCCCAAAAAGGCGCGTAGAGAGCATCGAGGCAGCCCCCACTTTCCTTGATCATGCTCCTCTAGGGGCGGCCTGCCTGCCGCAGGGCTCCAAAATTGGCAAGTTGGGCTTCGAAGCCGCCTTTTTTTAGCCTACATTTCCCAAACCAGGGAAGAGGCGGGTGACTAAAAATGCAAATTGCAGCGGGGGCGTCAGCGGGCAGGCCGGCGGGTGCGGGGCGTCGGGCCAGGGGGGACCCCGCGACCTCAGGTGCCCTCGCTGCGTTCAGAGTGGGAGCAGGGCGCGGGGAGGGACGCGGCAAACCGCGCCCCGGCCCGGCCGCTGCCCCCGCTTCCGCCTCCCAGGCAGCGGCGGCCACCGCGCGGCCTCTTTTCCGCGGGGGGGTTGGGGAGGCCGGATTAGGGCCCCGCGCCTTCCGGCCACAGCCCCGCCGCCCCGCCGCTCCGCCGCACACAGGTGGCTTTCCGCCCGGGATGGGCGGCCTCGGCACTTTTATGTAACAATGGAGCTCTGCGCGCCGGGAATGCGCCTCCCCGCCGCCGCGGCCCCTGTCCGGCCACACCTCCATCCGGCTTCCAGTCCGCCCGCCCAGCTCCGCCGCGCCTGGGATGAGCGTAGCTCGCCGGCCTGACCAACACCTTGCCAAATTACCTGCGGGCCGCGGAGGCGATCCCTGCCACTCCCCGCCACACTTGCGGGCCCAGGGGTCGCGATTGGCACTCTTTTCTCCCCACCCTCTCCGGGCAGGAGAGTTTTGGGCTCAGACCCTCACGCATCCACAGGGTCGCGTGAGGCCGGGTGCCTCTTCCCTCTCCTTCCCAACCCCCACCCCGGGAGGCGGGGGCTGCGGGGCAGTTTCAAGGCGCGCAGCAGGCAAGCACGTCTGGTGCCTGGCTGTAGTCAGAGGAGGGGCTGGGGCGGGGGATAGGGGTAGGAAGGCGCCCCTGTGACATGCGTTTCTCTGTCTACAGTAACCAATCCCCGAGCCAGCCGACTGAGTCCCCGCAGCCTGGACGCCTTCCCCATGCCTCGCTGGTGGCGGGGACTGCCAGTGTGGCTCGGCGTGTCCTAATGTACCTACCACAGGCAGCCCTGCCAGGCCGGCTCCTTGCCCAGAATCATTGAGGAGTGTGACTCCCCCAGCGTATGGGGGTGGGGGGAAGAGTGAGTTGGATCTTTGTAACAATGTCTCATAACGCCTCACGCCGCCGGAGCGGAATAAAAGCGTCGGATTGTCCAACTTTTTTTTTTTCCCTCCTGCAGTCTCCACTGTTTAAAGAAAATGAAGCTCTACTGAGAAAAAAACAAAAAAAGCTTTCTTCTGATTTTCTGGATAACCAGAGGTTTGTGTGGTTGATTGCTTTAAAATGTTTAAACAAAATCCTTGGTTTGTTTCGAGAGAGGTTGGATTAGCATTTAACACATCGTCGGTCACTAAAGCCCAGGCAGCTCACCAGCCCCAACACAGTCTCAGCTAAAAGAACATCAAACAGAACTGGGCTTCTTAAATAGGCAAACAAATGCCACACACCGCCTAAAGGAGGGCGGGGGGTTAAGGCGAACTTGGGTCCAAATGAGTTTGAAGGGAATAAAAAGGGAAAAAGTCAGCACAAGTTTTCCTGAAGCTAGCTTGAGAGCACAAGCGTCGCGAACAAGGGCTTTTGTGCATGCTAATTGCACCATTTGTGCGCAAAAGTTCCAACGCGAAGTGTGAACTCTCAACAGAAGGAAACATGAGACAACTGAAGTGCCCTGGTTTATGTGCCCTGCTCCTCCTCCACCGCCGCCTCCTCTTCTTTCTCCTTCCTCCTGCCGAGCCCGCTGTTGCAGCTTGTTTGCACTGGGGCTTATCCGGAGCGGAAATTCCTTTCCGTTTTTGTGAATGACAAACTCATTAACAATTCATCAACACAACCTGTTCCAGCCGGCCCGTCCCCACGGCAACAGCCCCTTCCGCAGCGCTCTCATTGGCTGGCGGGGAGAATGTATCCATTGAGACGCTTGCTGTTTGTATCCATTGAGGAGCTGCCTCGAGCTGGGGGTGTGCTCTGGCTCAGTCCTAAGTACTGTGAGCAAATCGAGTCTGCAGTAATCCGGGGAGAAAGACACCCGGGTGGATCTGAGGTGCAGTCTTGAAGGGAGGGATTAGGAGCCGCTAGACTTTTTTTTTTTCTTCTCCCATCTCAGTGGCACGGAGTCCGAATTAATTGGATTTCATTCACTGAGAAGGAGCATAACTGGGCAGCTTCATTCAGAGAGATTCATTGACTGGAAGAGTGAGCGGCTGCAGCCGGGTGCAGAGGGACTCCTCCGGCTTCACTTCTGTCTCGCTTTCCCCAACTGGTAGCCTCGGCTTGGGAAAGGCGAGGCGGAATTAAACCCCGCTGCCAGAGCGGCGGCTTCGCGCTGCGCGCCCGGCCTATGCCTGCCTGGAGGGGCGTCTGGTAGGCAATCCGCCCTCGCCCGCAGCTCGACCCCCATGATAGATACGCTCAGACCCGTGCCGTTCGCGTCGGAAATGGCGATCAGCAAGACGGTGGCGTGGCTCAACGAGCAACTGGAGCTGGGCAACGAGCGGCTGCTGCTGATGGACTGCCGGCCGCAGGAGCTGTATGAGTCGTCGCACATCGAGTCGGCCATCAACGTGGCCATCCCGGGTATCATGCTGAGGCGCTTGCAAAAGGGTAATCTGCCGGTGCGCGCGCTCTTCACGCGTGGCGAGGACCGGGACCGCTTTACCAGGCGCTGCGGCACCGACACCGTGGTGCTCTACGACGAGAACAGCAGCGATTGGAATGAGAACACGGGTGGCGAGTCGGTGCTTGGGCTGCTGCTTAAGAAGCTGAAGGACGAGGGCTGCCGGGCGTTCTACCTGGAAGGTATGCCTCCCGGGAGTTCAGTGCGGAGAGGGGTGGAGGCGCAGGGCTGCGGGCTGGAAACGCTTTTGCTGCACCCGCCGGTGCTGCTCTGAGTTGCGCTGCCCACCTTGGGGCTGGCCCGGGGCGAGGTAGTGGCCGCCAACCGGGCGCGTTTCGCTTGGGAGAACCTGGTCGGCGTGGAATCCTCCTCCCGCCCCTGACAAGCGGGGTTTGTTACGAGTTCTGAGGTTTTTTTTTTTTTTAACCCATAACGTCTTTCATCTTTCTCTGTGTTCTGTCGTTCGATTTTGAACTAAGGATGGCAGAGTGAGAGGTAGTTGGGGGTGGGGTGTAGATTGGCACCTTCTAGCCCCTCGAAATCTCCAGAAAGTTGCCATTTTGTGCATTTCCGGATTAAAAATGCTCCCCGGGGCATTTTGTTGTTGTTGTATTCCCAAATGTGCACATTAAAGTGTGTTCTCTTCTACTTGACTATGTGCAGGGGTTTTGTATGGGCGCTCGCGGTGTTTCCTGCGCCCAGCTGCGGTTCTCACAAGCTGTGAAAATTACTACAGCATCTCGGGTTACAAGATTGCTTTTCTCGTTTGGCAGGTGGCTTCAATAAGTTCCAAGCCGAGTTCGCCCTGCACTGCGAGACCAATCTAGACGGCTCGTGTAGCAGCAGCTCGCCCCCGCTGCCAGTGCTGGGGCTCGGGGGCCTGCGGATCAGCTCCGACTCTTCCTCCGACGTTGAGTCTGACCTTGACCGAGACCCCAATAGTGCAACGGACTCAGATGGCAGCCCGCTATCCAACAGCCAGCCTTCCTTTCCCGTGGAAATCTTGCCCTTCTTGTACTTGGGCTGTGCCAAGGACTCTACCAACTTGGACGTGTTGGAGGAGTTCGGCATCAAGTACATCTTGAATGTCACCCCCAATTTGCCCAATCTCTTTGAGAACGCAGGAGAGTTCAAATACAAGCAAATCCCTATTTCGGATCACTGGAGCCAAAACCTGTCCCAGTTTTTCCCTGAGGCTATTTCTTTCATAGGTGAGGCTAATTAACAGTCGTTGTTCTGACTTTTAAATGCAAGACTCTCAGCCATTCATAGTTTAAGCTGTTAATTGTTCTTACTAATTTGTTGAGTAGTGTGTCTCTAGTATTCCTAGAGCTTCCTAATTTTTTACCCCCAAGGGGAAAAGAAAAAACCTCATGTGCCTTTTGACATTGCTCTAGAACACAAGTGTATTTGAAACACAGTTTCTTCAACCTCAGGGTTCAGTCTTTTGAGATTCATAATCAGACAAAGATTGTTCCCATTTTTTGGACTTGGGCTGGAAAACAAAATAGAAGTACTCATTGTAAATAGGAATTTTAGCATTGCTTTATAATTTTAAAAGATCTAGGAGTTATTTTAGGACACCAAGTTGTTGGAAAGCAGCATGGGTGGTAAATGTTACCCAGTCCAGTGATACTGTGATACTGGTAACAGTGAGACAGCGGGTAACCTGATCCCAGCAGGAAGAACTGTGGGCTAGAAGCCGGAGAGAAGTGAATCTCCAGGCATTGTACATTTCCTATTACAAAGGAACTCATTTTCAGGCCATGTCGACATCCTGTTCCTCCTAATGGGCTGTCCCCTGTGACTTCCCTCTCTCTTTTAAAACGCCTGAATACCTCCATTGTTAGCTGCCCAACAGTTGGAGAATAATTTAATAGACCCTTGCAGTCTGCTTGTCTATATAAAAGGCATTCACGACCATATTGCAGGCTTTTTGGTATTCACATGCTGAGGCAAAGAATGCACACATTAAGGACTTTTTTTTTGTTGGTAAAAACTTAATACAAAAGCTCCCTTTTCAGAAAATATCTGAAATATGTAATTGTGTCCAGAGTGCATGTTTATATCAATGATACATTTTCTGCTGGCTGCAGGGCTAAACTGCCACACAAGACTTTTTTTTTTAATAGATCATTATTCAGATTTTGGACCGATCATTCACAAAGGGTAGTTTTTCAGTCTACTGAAATCTTGCCTTTCTTTTTGTATTTACAGATGAAGCCCGGGGCAAAAGCTGTGGTGTCTTGGTGCATTGCTTGGCTGGCATCAGCCGCTCAGTCACTGTGACTGTGGCGTACCTTATGCAGAAGCTCAATCTGTCCATGAATGATGCTTATGACATTGTCAAAATGAAGAAATCTAACATCTCCCCTAACTTCAACTTCATGGGCCAGTTGTTAGACTTTGAGAGGACGCTGGGACTCAGCAGCCCATGTGACAACCGGGTTCCAGCACAGCAGCTGTATTTCACCACTCCCTCCAACCAGAATGTGTACCAGGTGGACTCCCTGCAATCCACGTGAAAGGCACCACCTCTCTCCTGGCTGGAAGTATCCTGTTCCTTCAGCAGTTTCTCTTGGCAGCATCCGCTGGGCTGCTTTCTTTGTATATGGCCCCAGGTGGCAAAAATGTCACCAGCTGTCTGTATTAGACAAGGTTACCAAGTGTGGAATTGGTTATTACAAAGGGAGAGATTTGTTCCATTCTCTTTGGAAGAACAGGACTTGCTGTCTAGATACAGGCAGTAGGTTTGCTCTGCACACATGTGTACAGCCTACCCATGCAGGGACTGGAATTCAGGACTTCCAGGTATATAGGGTATGACCAAATGGTAGGGTAAAAGCATGTGTTCTTTGGGGCCTTGTATGGCTCTTTCTTTTGCATCTGAAACTAACTATATATTGTCTTCAGTGAAGACTGATTCAACTTTGCATATAGTGGAGCCAAAGAGATTTCAGCTCTGTATTTGTGGTATCAGTTTGGGGGTAAAAAATAAAAATTTTAAAAACCTGATAACTCCATTTGATTATTGTAAATACTTGATCTTAAATCACTTGGCAGTGTTTGTTTGGATTGTTTGGTTTTTTTTTTTTTTCTTTGAAGGGTTTTAGAGAAATCCAAAGGAAGAGTTGTATGTCACATCTTTAAAAAAAAACAAAAAAAAAAAAAGGAAAATTTTGTTCTTTTCTAATCCAAAGGGTATTTTTGCAGCATGCATGACTATTGTACCAATTCTGAGGACATTTTCATGGACACTGTTATCACTAAGACTTTGTTACGGTGCAGTCTAAAAGTTTCATATATATGAAGTCTGATAATTGTGATTTTTTTTCTTTCCTCTTAATGTAGTTTGACTATGCCTTACCTTTGTAAATATTTTGGCTGAGTTGTCTCAAAGGGGGTAATCTTGGAAAGATACCAAAATATGGGCTCACTTTTTTTTTAAACTTCAGCTGTGCTAAACAGTTTTTACCTCTGTACAAAATTCTTCAGGGAGTGTCACTTCAAATGCAATACTTTGGGTTGGTTTCTTTCCTTTTTAAAAAGAAAACTGGAAGTGTGTATGAGAGCATGGGTACCTAATAGACAGGTGGAATGCATCTGATTATGAAGAAGGGAGAGTTGTTCCATTATGTTCGTGGTGTAAAGTTTTGAGCTGGAATTTATTATAAGAATGTAATACCTTAAATTATTAATAAATAACTATTTTGGCTATTAATTGTGTATTTCTCACAAAAATCTCCTTAGTTTTATCTACATGTTAAGTGACACATTTTTACCAAAGACTGGTAAAAATGTTTCTAGGACTAGCAGGGGTAAAGTTCATACTTTCCCTTTAAAAAATTTTTTTTTAATTCATTTATTCACATGTGCATACATTGAAGTTCATACTTTTCAAACTTAGAATGTTTCAGATGCAGTTTATGAAATCTAGTTTGCTTCTAATCAAGATGATGTCACAGGATGGACAATCATGTATCATTCATGATCATGCTTTCTAGAGTATAAATGAGTTTAAGATGTTACTGCCCTCTTACCCCCCCCAGAAAAATGAAACTAGTGTATACCTTGCTGATCTTATATATTTATTTGCATATTCATGAATAGCCATAAAAAGATGTGCCAGAATAACAAGGCACATGTTCACCTCTGTTCTTCACTTTCAGGATCCTCTACTCAAAGTTATGCTTAAAACATGCCAGGGAAGAAGTAGAGATCATTTTTCCGTGCATTGTTACTGTCCCACAATTCTGCAAGTTAACCTTTTGCTGGAATGGCAAATTAATCCAGAATGGTGTGTCCCTTTTCCCCTTGCCAAGTGCATGGCATGCTAAATTCTCTGGAGCGTGGATGTGGCTTTAGAATTTGCACGTGAGGAAAATTTGCCATCCTTGTGCTAGAGTGCTTTTGTGCTTAACTTGTTCAGAATGAGGGCCAGAAAACCCTCAGATTATTTTAAATAATTTCCTTCTAAGCTAAAGGCTTTGTATCCTGTCATTTTGCTTGAGACCTCATCCCCCAGTGTAAAAGTACACAAACCAAAAAGATGGGTATACAGAATCAAAAGAACTGAAACACACTTTGGGCTCTGCCCATGAGTTTTTCACCCAAGCAACAAATGGGAGAAATCAGTTGGACTGTTTGTTAATCTACATTTAGGCAAGTGGACTTCATTCTGTAGCAGTTGCATCAAACTATTGAGTGATTTTTAAGCAACTAACTATAAAAAAAAACCAAACTGCAGAAAAATAACCAAGTCAGTCTCCTGTTTGGGTGTCCCAAGTCAGCAGGAGCACAGAAAGGAGAAGTGGATTGCAGTTCAACTTGGCTCTTGTTAGTCCACTTCTGTACAGTTTCCGCTCCTGGCATTCCCTAAACTGCCTGTTCAAAGTAGAGATTTGCAAGCAGCGTTAGCAATTTCCTGTCCAGCTGCAGCTCAAGTAGCTGGGTGCTTTTTTCTTCCCCCACCTCCTTTCTTCTCTCTGATTTCTTTTCTCTTTTTCATTTTTTAAAAAATATGGGCTGTGGATAATTTTAGTGCATTTCCTCTTTGTGGATTATCATCTTTCCTTCTAGAAGCTGCATACATCGAGTTCCTACTGCTTGGCTCAAGCCGACAGCTGGCCTCCCCAGCACTTCCTCTTGGTTCACTGTGGGTTTGTTGTTTGTCAGTCCACTTCTGAAATTAATAATGTTTTCTGGCCAAGTGCCACAAGCCATTACCACAAAGGGGAAGTAACACATATGAATAGCAGGAAGCCATGCAGGGTCGCAGTGTGAGCTGAACCTGTGGAGGGAGCATAATTGAGCCTGGCCCATTCAGCAAGTGTCTGAGGGTGATTTGGGGAGAGGGAGCTCACAGTATTTAAGCAGCTCAAGCTGTGGAAAAAAAAAAAAAATTCCAATAAATTGGGAGCAAATGGTCTTTGTCACCAGTCTGAATAAAGGAGAAGGATCAAGAAGAGTTTAGGGCCCCCATAAAGTTGCAGTGTTTGGGGGTTCTCCCCTCTGTCCTAGCCTATTGTTTCATAAGGCTGGTGAACAGAGGGGAGCCTGTTTCTCTCCATTGCCACAAAAGGACTCATGTTAAAAGGGTGGTTTTTTTATGGTTCACATAGGCCAGAAGATTCAAAGAGCTATTTTCTTTCCTTCTTTTTCTTCCCTGAGAGGTGGAAGGTTGTAACTGACAGCATGGGCCCCCACCTTGCCCTGCGTGCACCTCCCTTTCTCTCCACCACACCGGGGCTCTTCTGGTCCTTTGTGCTTGCAAGGAGCTGTGTGAAGCCGGATCATTTTGCATCTTGGAGTTAGGCTGGCTTCCTGAATGAAGCCCTCATGGTTACTAGGGCAACCTTTGCCAGCAGCTGCAGTTCCACAGCCTCCCTGCTCACCTGCTGTAGTTCCACAGCCTCCCTGCTCACCTGCTGTTCCCATTAGTGGCTTCCTCATGCTACCTTTCCTGGCTTCTATAGGGTATGTGTGTGTTGGGGAGGGGAGAGGGGTGGGGAGAGCAGGTTATCTATAGGTTTTGTGGGAGCCGCAGGAAACTTAGGGTATATAGTAGATAATGGTACAACTTGGTCTGAGGGTTAAAACTGGAATGAGGAAGGGTTATCTGGGGATAAAAGTACCAACACTGTTTTCTAAAGGGAGATTTGCCTGGATCTTGCAATTAGAAGACTTGAACTGTAACTTCTGCTCTCTCACTAATGAATCTGGTAGCCCTGGGCAAGGCATCCAGTCTCATGGGGGAATTTTCCCTAGGTTTTTTTCTTTCTTGTCTGTTAAGTGAAGGAATGTTTATCTCTTATTCTAGAATCCTCTTATAATTCCAGCCTTTTGGTCATGGATTGGTGACACTTATTACATGTTACAGAATGAGGTGAAGAGTGGGTAAAACAATTTATTATGGGTATCAAATACTGTACTTTGTAGATAATATCTTCTAGTTTACTCCTCCAAACAGCTCTATGAGTTAGGGCCTATTCTTAGCCTTATTTTCCAAGGAGGACACTGAGACTTTAAGCATTATTGGGACACCTAGTGCATACTGTTAGGAAAAGGTGTATGTATTTAACTTCCTTTGGGAACTGAGTTTTGAACTGTTAGCTCTTGCTGTTGTAAACTGCTTATCACCGGTATTTGTTGTTCCTTATAAAGTCCTGTGATGTTGGCTAGGGAGTAGTGTCCCCATTTTACAACTGAGGAAGTAGAGGAAGCAGAAGTTAAATGACTTGGCAAATTGAACCTGTATCTGACAGCGAATTAAGGAAAGGGCCCAGCTGCTGCGGTGCCACAGCCTAGAGAGGTCAGTTCATCTGGAAGCTTCTATCCTTCCTCTCCACAGAGAAGTTGCCTAATCTTGGACCCATTAGCACAGAAATTGCAAAACTGATTTTCCCAGGGATCTCTGAAGTGACTAGCGGTTACAGGGCCTGGCCCTGACCCTAGCTCACGCTCCCCTTTCCGGGTTAGAAAAGGAAGCTTCCCCAAAGAAGCTCACTTCCTCACTCTGATCCCTGAAAGAAACCTGGGAGAGGGAGATGGGGGAAGGGAAGAGGAAGGAAGCAGGGGAGGGCAAGGGGGGAATGCTGAAGGTCTGCAGAACAAGAAAGGTGAACTGGTCAGCAAATTAGCAAATAACAGAGAAGGACACAGCAAGGGCAGGTCATGTGGTAGCTGGCTGGAAGACAAAATCCTTGAAAAGTCTTCCTTAGAAAACCAGTCTGCAGACCTGTAGCTGCTTTGCAAAGCTTACTTTGGATATAAATTTATATGCAGTTCCTCACATAGACAGAATCATTTTCCAAAAAGATTCTGCAAGACTTTCAAATACCTCTTTTCCCCTTGTATCCTTATTGCTCACTTCACAATTGGCTCCAAATCAGTCTGGTTTTGGTGAATGAATCTTCAAACTTCTTTAAAGTCCAAAATTGATTTCCTAAAAGGATTGAAGGGCACAGAACAAAGTTCAAGCAATTCACAAATATTTATCCAGGCCTTGATGTGCATGGCACTGGTTCGATGAAACAAGGTGAAAATAAAGTACAGCCAGTGACCTTAGCAGGAGGCTCTCAGGCTGAAGGCAACGCCATGTTTCTAGATGTAACTACTTCATCTTCCTGCTAGTCCCCCAAACCAAAGAGGGACCCTCAAGAGGCTATTGGACAGGCTCATGTATGTCCCTCGCTGATTCAACTGTCCAACATACATTTTACACCCTACATTTTAATGCTTGTGTTGGAAATGATTAATAGCCCACCTATATGTAGTTGGACCCACCCACTTCACTGCTTATGGAAAATGCCATTAGAGAAGGTGTGCATATCCATGGCCTATGACTGCTGTGATAAGAAAGTTTTGAATTACCATTTCTCTAAACGTGAATCAAAGACACAGGGAAAATGAAGCATCACACATTATTTGATAATGACACACTCAAAGACAGAGCAAATTTGGAAAAGTTTACTCTTCTTTGTTAGAATTTCCCCTTTCTTGCTGTTGGAGAAAAATTTAAGTATTACTTTTTTTTTTTTTTTCATTTTTTGATGGCACCTGGGACTGAACTCAGGGCCTTGCACATATCAAGTAACTACTTTCTCACCCCAGTCCATTAACTAATTTTTAAAATTAGGTCCAATTTAATTATTATTGCAAATACTAACAGGAGAAAAAGGAAAGGAAGGAAGGAGGAAGGGAGGAAGAAATGAGAGAGGAAGGAAAAGAAGGAAAGAAAGGAAGAAGGGAAGAAGGGAAAATGGGAAAATAGGGAAGGGAATTTTGGGGAGTAAGTAGCTTCCAGAATAACTATAGTAGGAATGCCCCTATATCTTATGTTCTTGTTATTTATTGCTACATAACAAACTCCCCCCAAATTAGTGGCTTCAAACAATGACCATTTATTTTATTTATAAGTCTGCATTTGAGTAGGGCCCAGGAAGCAAGGCTGGTCTCTGTTCAGTGCAGTATCGTCTTGTGGCCAATTCTGAGGCACCTCCCTCACTTCACAGGCAAGTTAGAGCTGGCTGTCCACTGGCGTCAGCAGGGACTGGAGCTGGGACTTTGGTTGTTCTTCATGTGGTCTGAATTTCCTCAGAGGATGGAGACTGGGTTCCATGGATGAAATCCCAGTGGGAGCATGAGGCAGAAGCTGTTACTGACTTTCATGACCTCAGCTCAGAAGTCACTTCTGTTGAACAAAAGTTCAAGAAGAGGGGACATAAAAACCTACCTTTTGATGGATGAGAGACAAGATTCTCAAAGAACAGGCAGCATGGGAAAAGTCATTGCAATTGTTCTTGGAAAATCCAGCCTATCATATCTTACATGGAAGATGTTTGAATGCAGGACTATAAGGAGTAACAAGGAACTCCCATTAACGCAAAAATGCTTAGCTAGATTAGTCTTACAATACCTTAAAACATGATTGTTTTCACCCAACTGCTGTAATTATTACCTTAATTTTACTTTTTTCATGTGTGTTTAATGTTAAAAATAGAGTAATGCTGTCTAAACATTTTTCAGATTGACCCTAAAACAAAAAAAGTTTTATAAAGCAATATTAACCTTTCATTTTGATGGAGAACATTATATCTGAGACTGATTCACCTAAGTTATTATGTACTTTAAGGAATGGTGCATACCCAGGCCAGGTCTAAATGTGCCTCATTTTCTGTTTCAGTGATTGGTTTGGGGGAAGGACAGAGTTCAAGTTCAGTCAATCATATTACAATCTGGATTTATCTATGGAAAAGATTTGTTCTTAGGATTGGGAAGCCCCAGATCTATTAAGTCAGAATCATTGGAAATGAGGTCCAGGAATTTATTTTTCTTTCTTCCTCCTTCTCTTCTTCCCCCTCATCCTCTTCTTTCTCTTCCTCCTCCTTCTTCTTTTTGGAATAAAAGGCCCCATGTGATTGTTCTTATTGTCCAGTGTGGAAATAAACATCTATGCCATATTTATCAAACCAGTAGTTAATTTAATATAGTATCTTAAATATCAGGATTCTCAAAGTACAGAGTAAGAGAGAATTTGTTTGATCTAGCATGGTGGTGCAATCCCAGCACTAGGGAGACTGAGCCAGGACCATTCTGAGTTTCAGGCCAGCCACAACTACATATAGAGACTGCCTCAAAAAACTAAAAATAAATAAATAAATAAAGGTCTGAGAGGACCTTGCTAACTATCTTCCCAAATGTGGACATAAAAAATCTGAGCACATGAAGGTAAAAAGGAGAAAAATGGAGGGGATGAACCAATTCGGGATACAATACATATATACATGGCAATGTCATAATGAAACTCCCTGTATAGCTATCTTAAACAAACAAAAAAGTCTTTTATTTTCAAAAACAGAAGTCAGTAAGGTAAGACAGTTCCTGTTTGGGGGTAGGTACCAGTGGGAGGGGGAAGGAAATAAGAAAAGGGTGCAGGAGGGTGAATATGGTAGAAGTAATTATGTACTCATGTATCAAAACAGAAAAATGAAACCTAAGAATTGGGAGAAGGGAGGGTGAAGGAAAATGATGGAGGGGTGAATTTAACTAAGATATATTGCAAGCATGTTTTGCAAATGTCACAAAGTATACCAGCACAACAATAAATGAGCACATAATTTAGCTGTACTTTCTGAGTTAGATTTTTTCTAGTTCATTACTCAACCTATAGAATAGCACTTGAACACATAAATTGTCCTACAAGCACTTGCTCTTCATTTCAGCAAGGCTTCTAGGTCTGCTTTGCTGGGATTTTGTGTACCCCATCCGCATCCTTGTGATTTGATAGATTCTGGTCTACAAGCTTGCTCACATTTTGTCTTTCCAGGCTAAAGTGTTTTAAAGTCTTCTTGGTTTCTTTTCAAACTCTAGCTGTGGTTAGCTTTCAGTTTCGTGATGACAGTTCTGAGGTTTGATGGGTGGAACTCCATGCAGGGTTTCTATGGCAGATGAGTTCTGGCGTCTATGTGGATGTGTGCGCGCGCGTGTGCCTACACCAGTAAGCTGCACTTTCTACTTTGTTTTTAACATCCTTCCTGACAGCCACAATGCATCGGATGGACCTCTTCAGGGAATGGTCCGCAGCAAAGCCATCATCCTCTTCCTGGATCACGTCTGCACCCCGAGCTTTGGTCGCCAGAGCTGGAGGAGGGTTCTCTTCCTGCGGCCATGACCTTGCGGCGCCCCTCGCCAGCTCGGCACCTCCTTCCTCACTTTAATTCTTGTCCTTCTGGTATTTCAGTTGCCAAAAAACCCGGTGCTCCCTATAAATTTCAAGTTTTACTTTAGTGATGTTTGAATAGCTTTTGGAAAATGGTAAGCAAGACTGCTTTACGTGTCCTTTCATACAACACACAATTTTTAATATATTCTCAGACAGAAAAGTGATTATCTCTTATT
This sequence comes from Castor canadensis, assembly GCF_047511655.1. Taxonomy (NCBI): domain Eukaryota; kingdom Metazoa; phylum Chordata; class Mammalia; order Rodentia; family Castoridae; genus Castor; species Castor canadensis. The sequence goes on along the minus strand of NC_133393.1, from coordinate 127,602,486 downwards.
ATATTTTTTGATTTAAAAAAATAGTGAGCCTTGGACCCCACTACCTCAAAAAAATAAAAGGAAGCAAAACAAAACCCCAAAGCATTGAGTGAGCCTCCTATGAAAACAGAGCCTCCAATTTCAGTGAGGTTTCTATTCCAACCCCTTCCTATAAAGATTTCATAATCACCACTGATCTCTATCAAGATCTTACTTATACATGTATGTATGTGTGTATGTATATGTGTATATATTTCAGATCCTCGGTTTTGCTTTGTACCTAGACTGGCCTTGAGCTCTCCATCCTCCTGCCCCAGCCTCCAGAGTGCTGCTGGAATTACAAGCACACACCAGCACCATGGTGTTAATACTTTTAAGGCCTTTATAAATCCTTGACAAAAACAATTTGAGTTAAAAAGGTTTTTTTAAAAAAAAAAAAAAAAGAAAAGAGGGAAGCTGAACTGGGATTGTGCCTCAGTGATAGAGTACCTGCCTCGCATTCATGAAGTCCTGGGTCTGATCCCCGCCAGTGAGAGAGAGAGGGAGATTGAGAAAGAGAAAAAAGCTCAGTCAGTGGGTTCAGTACTTCCAAATGTGAACCTAGAGCTGTCCCTTGTGTGTAATGTGACATTGGACAAGTTGCTTGGTCTCTGAGCCTTGGTTTTCTCATCTGTACAGTGGGAGTCACGGGAATTCAATGAGACTCTTGGTGTAAAGCACTTAAAGCAGTGCAAATACGTCATGACTGAAGAAGCTGTGGGAATGGAGTTGTAGTGTACAATTACTCGTTCATTAGTTCAGTAATACAGAACAACCTATTATATTTAGAGAATGTCCTGGAGGTTGTAAAAAGTATAGATTGTAGACTGGAAGTGGCTCAAGTGGTAGAGTGCCTGCCTAGCAAGCATAAAGCCCTGAGTTCAAATCCCAGTACCACCAAAAAAAAAAAAAAGATAAAATTGACACAAATCTTGACCTTTTAGTCTTGACATGGAAACAATAATGGACACAAATCATTATAAAGTATACAGTAACAAGTAGCATCAAGTTAAGAACATGGACTCAGGATTTAAACTCTTGCAGACTGAAATATTAGTTTTATCACTAGCTGCATGAATAACCTAAGACCCATTGTTTAACCTCATTAATTTTTCCTCTTCCCATTTGTTAAAAAGTGAAGATGATAACAGTATTTCCCTTGCAGTAATGTTATTGTGATTAAATGAGGAAATCCACATAAAGTACATTCAGAGGAACAGGGTTCCCTGCCCCCTCCCCACCTGCCTTGTTTGGAGAAGTGAAAAATCATGGAAGACTTCCTGTAAGAGAGTGATAAATCACAAAGCCAATTCTCACTACCCTGCCTCTTCCCCTACCACTTTTTTGCATTGCTGGGCCTCAAATCTAGGGCCCTGTACATGCCAGGCAAGAGTTGTCCTACATCCCCAGCCCAAAGCCAATTTAGGAGTTTACCAACAAATACCAACTGTGTATTACGATGAGGCTGGCCTGTTGTCTGAGGTAGGTTTTATGGGCATATTAAACCTTCATCTTTCAGATGAGAAAGCAGAATTTCACAAGAGATTAAGTAGCTTGCTAGAGTTTCCCCAGGAAACTTGTGGTGAAGTGACAAGTCTACTCAAAGGCCCAGGTTCTGAACACCTGCTTTGTGCCCCTCTCCAGGGATGTGGCTCTTGTTAATCTTACAGGTTTGTTGTCTTTTCCCAGGGTAAGAATGAGGGCCCTGAAGAGCTGAGCTCATTGATCAGCACAAGATTTCAGATAAACCTGGATTGGGAGTCATGGGAGTGTGTGGCATATGTCATCCAGGTTACATCAGAGTCAAGACAAAATATGTTCTGTGGTAAAACAAATAAAACCAAACCAGACCCACACCTTTTAAATCACTGGAATGCTGAGGTCCTTTGGATGGTGCTGGGTGATTCTGATAACTTTTTGTCCTCTGGTTCTCTCGTCCTTGTATTTTTTTCTGGTCCTCTTCACTGTTAAGCTATAGCTAATTTAAACACAAATTAGTTATATTATTTATAAGTTAGATGCCTTGCTTTATCCTAACCCCTGATGAGAGCTGAGAAACACCTGAGCTGCATCAACAGCCATTGACAAATGGTTTTCTAACAGTAGAAGTAGAATCTACATTTATTGGGCCCTTCCTTTGTGTCAGGCTGAATGCCCTATGTAGATTATCTAATCTGTGGTACCTCTTGTGAGGTAGAGGTTACTTTCAGATAATGGTTAAGTGCAAGGGCCCTGGAACTAGATTCTTAGGTTCAAATCCTGGCTCCATCATTTTCTAGTTGTTTGACTTTAAGCAATTTGATTAGCCTCACGATGACTTAGTGTCCTTATCTGTAAAGTAGAGATCATATAAGGACATGGAATTAAATGGATCTACCCACTCAGGGTGCTTAGAGCAATCCCTTGATTGTCGTAAGCAGTTAATACATAGACACTCTGCTTAAGAGGAAAACATTTCTTCTACTCACTTTCATTCAGTTTTCGGGGACCTATGAGTTAAACTGACACAAGATAGGCTAGCAAAAGAAAAGAGAAAGGCTTTTACCCACATATGCTTTAGGAAAGATAAATGAACCCTTGGAGAATAGATTGGGAGAGTTGACAATTTCGGACAAAGTCTGTTTTGGTGATTTCTTTTCTTTCTATTCTCCGGTGATAAGAGTCGATCTTTCCCAGTGATGAAACTCCAGGGAGGGGTTGATAACATTTGAATACTTTTGGTACGCTCTGCTTTTAAGTAGATCAGAGGAATTTAGAAAAACAACAAAACAAACAAAAACACCCCTTTATTCACAGCGAAATATTCTGGATTCCTTTAGCTGTTTTTAGCTCCATTTTGCAGATGGCAAAATGGCGGCTTAGAGAGATGAATTCACCTAGGATTGCCAGAGTGGTAAATGGCAGAACTGAAATTTGTATCCAGGCAGGTCTGACCTCACTGTCTTTGATTTTCCACAGTAAGTGATCACAGAAGGAGAAATTCTAAATCTTGTCTCAGATTTTCTGGGGGGAATATAAATTCTTTGGAATGAATTTAAGCAAGCCTCAGTTTTATCATTTGCTAAACGGAATGCTGAAAAATGTGAATTTTAAAGGCCTTTCTACTCCCAAAGTTATTATTTATTTTGGGTGTTTTAAGTATAAGTCATCATTGTGTGTGTGTGCATGCACCCACGTCCATGTGTGCATACCTGCATATGTGCTTCCGTTGCTCTGAAAGAGTGATTGTCTCTGGAAGGAAAAGGGATGATCCAGAGATGTAGGTAGTTTAGTTGTTTGTTTCTGTGCATGCTGTTGACCTAGGATTCTGCACGTCCTCAGGGAGTGTCTCTCCCAGGCATTTTCCAAAAGGTGATTGGCAAGGGAAGTCCTAAAAGAGACAAGTGGCTTCTTAAAGTAAACTCAATCAATGGAGGACAAGTTCTGTTTACTAAATATTTCCTGGTTGACTGCTACTAACGTGCAGCCTTGCATGGTGTGTTCTGTGAAGCATGGAAGAAATGAAGTTTCTGTTTCTGTCATTTGGGAAAGGTATTTGAAAACTACCCCAGATGGAAGACTGTGTCATTTCCGAGCAGAAACTCCAATCTACAGAAACAGACACTACTGTGTTCAAGATGCGTTTAATTTGGAGACCTTTGAGCAATGTTGGAGGATTTTGAAAACTAATCGCAAAACTTGTCAAACACATTCCTTGTGGTTTATCAAATTTGTAGAGTTTTTTTGCACGACCACATCTTTTCCTGTGCAGTTTACTTCCTCGCTGCTAAATGCCTTTTGTGTTCTGCAAGGTTGTGTTTCAGAATTTTGGGTTTTTGCTGTTGGTGGTTATCCTTACCATCCTTACCAAAGGCTCTTCTTTCCAAGGACAGATAGAAAAGATGTGTGCTTGAGCCAGCTGACTCAGCATGCTTTTCTTTTTTTCCTCTTCTTCCTTCCTTCCTTTTTACCTTCCTTTCTTAAAAAATTTTTTTCTTTAAAATTTTTCATTTGTTGATGTTGGATATTAGCAATTCTAATGCAGTAGCATGATTCTTATATTGATGCTGACTTTTCAAGATGATTTCTTCTGCCTAAGGATATGTCAATTGCCTGGTGTAGTAAGCCCTATAATTACGCTTAAAAAAAAAAGTCTAATTCAAGAAATTAAACAATTCCGAAGTATTCTTTGCTGACATAAGTTATGGGAAGAAAACACAATCTGCTTTTTACCCCACAACGAGAAAAAACAAAAATAAATAAAAGTGAACCAAACAAAACATAAGGATTGTAAGTAAATAAATCATTATTGACTCCCAAGAGCTTGCCTGCAATGGAGAAGAGAGATGGTCTGGAGCCTGTTAGGCCAGAGAAACAAGAAAGGATGTAGCTGGGATCACTAAGGTTCTAAAAAGCCATAAAGCAAAAAGAAAACTAAATCCCACTGATGTGTAGATTTGAGGCTTAGAGAGGCCCTAACCAAAGTGAGCAGAATTCACAGGTCACCCAAGGGTCACAGAAGGCCATAGGAAGCTCAAGTAGCCTCAGCTCACACATTCTAAGGGAAGCTAGAGTTAGGTCAGTAATTTGACTTAGTTTAAGGAATGTGAGTAAATTCCCTTAAGGGGATGGGGAGAAATGATGTTTAAGGGGAGAGAACGTTCTTTTAATTGTTTTGGAGCCTATTCCTTAATTTGAAGGGATAATCAGCAGTTTTAGGGTTTTAGTACTTTAAATGCCCCTTAGAAGTTTTTGACATGTACCTAAATAAATGAATCTTCTCCCTGTCTTTCCTAGCTTTTCTTTTCTTTAGAATCCCAGGTGTTGACTTATAAATCAGAAAAGTTTTATGGAGCCTCCTTCTTGGGCTTGGGAGTAAGGCTGAGAGTGCCCGGTTTTTCTGTTAAAGCACATGCAAGATCCAGGGGCAAAGATATCAGTGCAGGACTGTCTAACCTCAGGCTGTGAAATGCTTGGTTTAGATCCTGGCATGGCCCTAGGAACTGATCTGGAGCAAGACCCTTCACCTCTCTTGACTGTCTTCTCTCCTATGAAACAGCTGTAATGGTATTCCTTCCAAGGTCATTCATTTTGCAGATTAAAGGTGATGAAGTATTTCCAGCTTCTGAACAAACTTTTCCTTCAAGTCTTAGCTCAAATGCCAGATCTTCTGGGAAGCCTTCTGGAATCTTTAAGTGGATTTAGGAGTTTATTTTAACATGGCTTTATGACAATTTGTGTCAATCTCTGTTAGTTAGTACTTCATATATTCTTTTGTAAATGCTGGTTTAACTATGTCCGTTCATCTTTGAGGTGTGTAGCACAGTTGTTAAAAACCAGGCTTTAGCCGGACATGGTGGTTGTACACCTGTAATCTGAGCACTCAGAAGGCCGAGGCAGGAGGATTTCGGGAGTTCGAAGTCAGTCTGGGCTACATAGTGTGAACTTGTCTCAAAAAAACAAAAAACAGCCCAGTGCCAGTAGCTTACACCTGTAATCCTAGCTACTCTGGAGGCAGAGATCAGAAGGATTTCCATTCAAAGCCAGCCCAGGCAATTAGTTTGCCAGACTGTACCTTGAAAAAACCCAGCACACATACACACACTCACACACACACACAGACACACACACAAAATGAGCTGGTGGAGTGGCTCAAGGTATAAGCCTTGAGTTCAAACCCCAGTACTGAAAAAAAAAAAAAAAGCTTTGAGATAGGTTGAAAAATTTTTGCTCATCCACTACTCACTGATGCTGAGTTACTTAACTTTTCTGAATTTCAATTTCTTCAACTATAAAATAGGAGTGAGAATACCTAGCTTACAAGTACTGTTGTTAACCCATCCCTAGAATGGTACCTGCTACATAGATGACGCTCAAAAAATATTGTAGCATGCATGAGCAAATAGGAACATTGTGCAAATTAATAAAATGCATGTATAAAACAAGAGTCATGTATGTTGTAGAATCTAAATAAATATTTGTAAATTGATTTTCTTAAGGGTCTAGCTGACTAATGTCATTAGATGAGTAATGTATACCTGCTTATGCTCTGCGGGTACAAATGATATATCATATATAAAGTTTTGCCTAGGAGAAACATGCAATTAAATGAATGTTTGCTAAATAGAGTGATGAGTCACCTAGAGATAGGGAGAAAGTCTTTGGGAATCTGTATCCTAAATGCACTTATACTTACAGAACTTTCTGGAAAAAAGGAGACCCAAAGCATCTTCATTCAATCTTTTTATTATGCTAATTTTCACTTTAGTTTGTCTATCTTTCTTTGATTTCTGCTCTCATTTGAGTAAATCTTTCCTTCTATTTATTTGGATTTATTGGATTTACTATTTTTTTTCTAGTTTCTGATATAGGAACCTTGGATTTTTAAATTTAGGCCTCTATTTTCTATATATACAACAATGCTATAAATTTCCCTTTTATCTCTACTTTAGCTGCATTCTGAAAAGTTTGGTAGGTTCTATTCTTTCTTTATTATTCAGCTCAAAATATTTTTTTAATTTACTCATAATTTCTTCTTTACTTGTGGGTTTTTTGAAGTAGCTTATTTGATTTCCAAACGTTTGGGATTTTTCTAGGTATTTTGTCACCAATTAGTAATTTACCTTCATTATTGTCTAAGAATGTACTTTGCATAATTTCAACCTTTTAAAGTAGCTTAGACTTGTTTTATGTCCTAGCATATGAGCTATCTTGGTGAATATATTCTGAGCATTTAAAAAAAAAAAAAACTATTCTACAGCTCTTGGGTACTGTGTTCTAAAATATCATCTAATTTTAGGCAGTAGTATTTAAATCTTTTTTTTTTAACTAACATTTTGCTAGTTTTATAATTGCTGAAAGAGGAATGTTTCAATGTGAGTATGATTGTTAAACCTAAGTTTATAAATATTTTATAATATTGTTGAATTCTAAGCTTATAAATATTTTTATAAATAAAATTTTAAAGTATTCATAATCTTCCCACTATAGATAACTACTCAAAAGTTTGACAAGGCATATTTCATTTCAAAATGCTTATCTATCTATCTATCATCTATCTGTCTATATGTTTAAATATAAATATAAAGATATTTATATTTTTTACATAAATAGGATTATAGTCATATATTTTTCTGGCTACTCTTTATCTGGCTATACTTATAAACTTACCTCAATAGGCTTTGTGACTCTTTCCCAGTCAGTTGAGTAGCATGCATTGTAAGAGCTGAGATCCTCTGCACCACATGAAAGACCATGCAATGCCAGGTTGAAAGTGTTGTTGGCAAAAAAAAATTTGAAGACATACCAAGTAGAGGGAAGAGGTAGACACAAGTAACCGAGTCTCCCTTCTTGATCTCATGGTATAGAAATAAAATAAACAATATAGAAGAGAAAAATCAAATTTAAATTAGAGATGTGTGAAATACGTGAATCTAATCTTAAGTATTTTAACCTCTGATCTTAGTTCTTTTCAGCCTGTTGCTATCAAGAATACAACCTTGGGCTGGCAGAGTGACTCAAATTGTAGAGCGCCTGCCTAGCAGGCACGAAAAAAACAAAAAACAAAAACAAAAGAACCTCTTCTCCCCCTGGTTTAGTGGCCTCAATTTAGAAGAAACCAGGCAGGCAGTATCAGGAGGCAAGATGGTGTTCATTGAGAGCTTGCTCTTTACATTCCAGATGCTCTATATACATGATTTCATTTAGTGCCCCACCTGGGCCCTGAGAGTTAGGCAGTGGTGTTATGTTTATTCTATCTTCACAGAAGGGGAATTCTACCCCTCAAAGGGTAGGAACACCCTGTTTGAAGTGGCAGGGTCTATCTGCACAGAAAAGTGTGCTTTTCTGGTCAGATAAGAATGTGTCCCAGGGAGTGGGTGCAGGGCAGCCAGGAGAAGGAGAAGGAGGGAGGGAAAATCTCTGTCCTTCAGGGAATAAATGCCTTTGTGAGCATTCAGGAACCTGCTGGCTGTGTTGGTAGATCAAGACTCAGAACTGTCCTGAATTGCCCCATGCTTTTGGCAACAGTAGGGCTTATGTTTATTTCCAGAAATCACAGTAGTGATCACAATGAGGCTGTGTTCATATGTAATCTGGTTTGACAGAAATTAATTTTTACTAAGAGGCTCCATTCAGTCAAACAATTGCCCTTTGGGGCCCATGTCAGGGTTGGTCACCCAGGACTGGGCACTGGTACAGAGCGTGCCCTTGCCTGGACTGGGGAGTGTGTGTGTGTGTGTGTGTGTGTGTGTGTGTGTATGTGTGTGTGATGGATTTTGGGGGGTGAGGGATGGACACTGAAGGGTTTTAGTCAGATTTCAATTCAGGACAAGTGCTAGTCTAACCAAAAGCTACAGGAGGCAGCTGGACTACTTATTTGATTGCCAAAAAGAGTAAGAGTGGTGCCCCTTTTGCTGGCTCATATTAAGTACCCTCTTAATCCTAACAGCAACTCTTCAAGGTACAATGTCATCAACCCTATTTGATGTTATCAATTCCATTTATATCTGCAGCTGGAAAGTTGGGAGGCACATCCTACCTGTGGAGCTGCACCTCCAACCTCAGCATTCCTCTGAGGGGCAATTACTGGAGAATGAGAGTCAGTGTTTGAACTCAGTCCCATTTTTTTCCATCTCTTTCAATGGAATTACATGGACACCCATAGTTATATATGCCCACTACCAATTTTTCTACATGCCATTCACTTAAGCTTCATGTCTAGTTAGTCCCAACACCAATAAAGTGGTGTTTACATCAGTTTCAGAGAATCTGGGGGCTTCTGTGTTTTCTGTTTTGGAGGCCCCTTTCATTTTTCTGTGCATTTTCTCCGGAAATGCATACTTCTTTTTTCTTTTTCTTTCTGGTTCTGTGAAGACAAAATCTTGCTCTGTCTTCTCAGCGTGGGTGGCACTGCCATTTCCAGCTCTGCAAACTTATCCTTTAGCCGCCCCCAAAGGCTTTATCAGGAGACATGGTGACTTCTCTCCTAAATTACACAGATTGCTTTAAAAATAGAGAGCAGGGGTTCCCTCGTCAGGAGAGCTGCCAGGCTGCCCACTTTTGACAGTCTTTTCTACCTTCTTTCATTGGTATGCATCAAAGCATTTTTATTTAAATGTTCTGCTTAAGTTATTTGGATCCCCGAAAAATTACCAAAATGGCTCATTTGAAAGCATCTCAGGGGGCCTTAAAGAATGTTTCAAATTCCTGACTTAAAAATCACACGATTTGATTTTTTTAATGCCTTCCCATCTTCACAAGGGCATTGTTAATATGAAAATGAATTTTAAAAATATATGCCAGCGGAGGCGAGAGCCTGATGTGCAAAGTTGTGCTTTGTGTCAGTGCAGGCTAAATTGGAGGGCATGGTACTGGGTCTACCAGCTCGAATAACGAGTGCAGCAAAAGAAATGAATTTAAACAAATAAACAGAAGACAAAGCAAATAAAAAACAAACACATAAAAAGTACAGTCTGCAAGTAAAAACAGATTAGTAACAATAATAGTAATAAACCCCCTGCCACACACAGAAAGGCTGGGAGAGAATGCTCCACCACTTCGGTAAATATTCTGTCATCGATTTTTTTTTTCCAAAATGATATGATTTGTTGAAACATCTTGTCCATTGTGTGTGGAATTTAAAAGCCTCCATTTTTTTTCCTGTAACCTTTTGCCTCTCCATTCCTCTCTTCTTATCTGCACTGTCTGTTCCTCCCTTATATGGCTGTCCTCGGAAGTCCAGGAATTTGAATGTTATGTGAAAGGCTAATTCTAATTGGGCTCAGTGACATTCGTGTCAAATGGGAGATGTATGGGGGTCACCCTGAGAGAGATCAACAAGGACCCACATCTGCTGTTCTCCACTGCTTCTTTCATTCTTTTCTTCTAAATATCAGTCTTAGCTAAATGGCCCAACAGCCTTGTGGTCCCCCCTACCAAATCCCTATATTAGCTCACTGTTGCCTTAATTAGCAGGCCAAAGACGATTTCCTTTGCAAAAAGCTGTTTACATTTCTGATCTCATTTATTGTACATAGAAGCCTGTGAGATAAGGAAAGCAGTATTATTAAATCACGCTCATTTTACAGCTGAAGAATGGAGGCTTTGGTAGCTTCTAGTTATTGCTTATGATGCCACTGCTCATTAAAGGCAGAGTTCACCTCCCTTCTCCCAGCCGCAGGCTCCTCGGCGCCCTATTTGGGTGGATTTCCTTAAACAGAATACTTCCTGCCTTTGGACATCAGGCACCATTTGTGGATCCAAGTTGGAGATAATTTTGTAATATGAAAGCTCACCCAGATTTATGCCTCCATATTAAATAAGCTTTTCTTATCTCAATCTAAATGACTTCATACTTTAAGAAGTATATAACTTCATTCATTTAACAAATATTTGTACTGACCTAGTTTGAGTATGGAGCAGTGCATCAAAAAAAAAAAAAAAAAAAAAGGAAAGTCTGTACTTTCAAGGAGCTTACATTCCAGTGGGGGAGACCAAAAATAAATTAGGGAATAAATATATGGCTGATAAGTCTCGGGGTGAAAAGTGCTAAGAAAGAAAGCAAAGCAAGATAAGTGAAGTACTGTTAGCTTATGTGAGAAGATCAGGAAAGACAGTGACCTTCGATGGATGCCTGCAGATTCAAAGAAGTGTGTGCTCCAGACATTTGGGGGACAAAGCAGTTCTAAGGAAGGATGTTGGTATATGCAGAGGACCATGGGTAGGAGAATACATGGCAGGTTAGCAGAAATACAATTAGGATAGCTTGGCTAAAGCGGAGGAAGGAGAGAGGTGGGCAGGGGAGGTGCTAGAGGGATGGAGTCATAGTGACAGTTTTGGCTTTAACTGAGAGTAAGATAAGACACTCCTGGAGGGGTTTGAATATAGGATGCTAGTGTCAAAAGGGCATTTAGACAAGTGTCTGCATCCTGCTGGGCTATGGCCCAGTTCTGACCCCTTCCATCCCAGCCTGGATCCCACTTAATCTCTTTTCATTGCTCACCAGGGGTGGCTGTGTAACTTACATGGCCCAGATTTAAAAAGAGAATGTGTCACCTCTTGTTCAAATAGCATGAGAAAAGGTAGAATTAACAGTACTAAAATATAAAGCTTTGTCCCTTTTTTTCCACAGCCTTGCACTCAACTTGCTGTGATGTTTCCAGTTTGCTATTTCATATAATTCTAAGTAAAGAAATATTTAACATTTAAAGTTATTAGCATGGATTTTACTGTTCATCTTTATACCCTGCAAGGCTGGTTTTCAATTCAAATGGAAGCAAGAGCATTTTGCTGGTATGCAGAACCACCAAGGCGATACACTCCCTGTTTTGTGGTTCATTCATGCTTTTGTACTTTGCTTTTACCAGGACGGTGGAAATGCTACAGGAAATGAGCTCAAGTGCTTTTATTTCCCCATATGCAACATTCTACCAACACTCTACCTTTTGCTTGCTAACGAGTAAGGAAGGACTGAAAGGAAAAGAACTATTGGTTGCCCTGTCTTTCCCATTTTTCCTATGTCATTATTTTCAGGGTGAGCTTTTGGCTAGAACAGGGAAGTATTAGGAGTAAGGAAGGCTAAGACAGAAAGAGCAAAGACTACCATTGTCTTCTTTCTGCATTTGAAGCAAGTTCTGTTTGGAATGAAAAGTGTGGTTCCTAGGTGTTGACAGCACCTGCAAACAGTCATGGATGTAACATGTTTGCCTTGTTCTACCTTTCTGTCTGAACTCTCAAACATCATAGATCACAGGAATTCGAATTCCTGTCGCAAATGCTGTATATGAATGGTGATAATGAGTGGTGGACGTGCATAACGTGAGGCTCTCCTTTGCTTTTATACACGGCCAATCATCCCATTGGATTTAAAAAACAAAGCTCAAGCAGTGTGTGTGTGGGGAGGGGGGGCTCATGTAATCCTAGCTACTCAGGAGGCAGAGATCAGGAGGACTGAGGTTTGAAGATCTTGAAAAAACACTTCACAAAAATAGGGCTGGAGCTGGTGGAATGGCTCAAGTTGAAGGCCCTGAGTTCAAACTCTAGCACTGCAAACAAACGAAAAAGAAAACAAACACAAAGCTCAAAGACAAAATGATATCAGTGACATCAGAACATTAAGACACATTCACAGCCCAAGGACCACAGGTTGCACACCCATGACACTGGCTTGCCGCTTTCTAGGCCTTGTTGTAGACATTAAACAGCTGACTGAACAGAGAACTAAACCTACTTACTGCCTAAGGCAAGTAAGTCCTTGTTGCCTCAGTCTGGCAACAATTGACATTGCCTGTAAGGAAGAAGGCTCTTAAGAAACTGATTGAGAAAATGCTACTTGCTTAGAACAGGGAGAATTTTACCAGAACTCTTGAGAAGTTCAGAGAAGTGTTAGAGAAGTGGATCAAGAAAAGACAATTTAAGTTGAGTGAATGGGAGAAAGAAAAGTGAACACTAATAAAATTAGAAATATTCGGGACCCAAGAATAGAGGCAAAGTTGGGTATGAGTTAAAAAGAGGAACTGGGCAGTAGTTTACTGAGTGCTTATGGGAAATAAGGAGGGAATAATCACACACACACACACACACACACACACACACACAATTCTTCCTTGGGAAAGAAGAAAGAGTGGGATCATTTTGGGGCAGGATAAAATGTCAAGAAAAGACAAGCTTTCTGAATTTTGAGAAAATGAGAAACTTGGATTTCATTTGCAGACAGAAGAATAATGTCAGGAATGAGACATTATAAAAAAGCTGGTTGCCTGACATTTGTTTGTGATTTATGGCTAAGGTTGTGGGAGTGGACATGTCACCTAAAAATAGTTAAAAGTATAGAGAAGTTCTTTGGAGACCATCCGTGGGAGGAGTGATGGGGGTGGGGGGGTTAGGTAGGGGAAGGAGGAGAAACCTCACTGGGCCCTGGGGTTAAGGCCTAAGACATTCATAGGACAAGACTGTGGTCCATTAGTACTGTCCTGAGGTCAAGGCAAAAGGTGTTCTGCCTTGGACCCCATGTTTGAGAGAGTACCATTCTGACTTTTCTTGAGATAAGTGGGCAAGTAGTCTGAAAGGCCAAGGGCACACACCCATCTGATGTCCTACCTCTGGATACCCAGGGCCCTTGAACTCCCCAGGCTGGATTCCAGTCCCAGTGAGCATCTTCTCTGGGTTTGTCCTCCAAGCAAAAGACTATAGTTCACTTCTAGCCCAGATGGATGGGACTGCTAAGCACCAACTGTTAGGCAGAATTAGAGTGCTTGGATGTGTGGGCTGGGCTATCCCTAAGTGTGCCCTTGAAAGCTGCCTGTGGTGCAGGATGGGCCTAGAGATGGGAAGGGGTATGGGTGTATGGGGGACAGGGGAGGGCTCACCTCATGTCACCATGTTTCAGTGTAGAACTCTAAGGAGTCAAAGAATACTGAGTTCAAAACTTGTTGCCTGACATTTGTTTGTGATTTAAGGCTAAGGTTTAGATGTCACCTAAAAGTAGTTAAAGCACAGAGAAGCTTGTTACTTAGAAGATGTAGCTGTTAAAACTGTAGAATAAAGTATGTTTTATTTACCCATTCATTCCCTTATTTTTATAATTTTACTTATTTATTCATTTGGTATGTGGGCATTCATTCATCCTCCAGGCCTGGTCTTGACCACACATGAATTCTGTCTCGGAACAAAAGGGTTAGAAGATGGTGGATGGTGATGACTCCTCCTTACCGCTCCCTCCCATGTTACTATTGTTTTGTTGTTATCTTTAACAACTCCATTGGAGGCTCTGAAAAAGTGATTAGCATAATCTTTTTTCCTAAATCTACTCTCAGTTAATTCTCATTTTATGAATTAATCATTTTTAGGTGAAGAATAAAAATATCTTGATGTTTTAGGCATCATTTTTCCCTTTGATGTATTGTACATAAGGGGGAAAGATGGAAAGACCAGAATTACTGATTAAACTGAGTGCCCTGTTTTAATCAAATGCCTGAAAGACATTCTCTATTCTGTGAGCTGGGGCTAGAAGAAGCCAACATTAGTCTGCACAGATTATTTATTTATTCCCCACTTTTTTTTTTTTTTTTTAGGATTTAACCCAGGGTCTTGTGCAAGTCCTCTACCCTTGAACCACACCCCCAGCCTTTTGTTTTGTTTTTGTTTTTGAGATAATGTCTCGGTACCTGCCAATCCTGGCCTCAAACTCTCAATCCTCCTGCCTCAGCCACCTGAGTAACTGGGATTGCAGGCATGTACCACTAGACCTGGCTTTTATAAAATATTTACAGGAATTGGAGATGTATTGGCCGACTTTTCACAGATAATGTGACACAAGTTAGATTGCTTTCCTCTGGACATTTCAACTATTCAGAGAGAAGGAGTTTGTATTGTATGGAGGGGAAGAACAGGTGGGACATTTTGCAATATCAGAACTTACTGAGTAGAACTGAAGAATATGAGCTACTGGAGGAGAAACTTCAGTAACTGTATAAAGAACATAAGGAGAAGGGAAAGAGAGCTCAGGACAAGTTCTTTCTGCTTGTCTTTACTTCAGGAAATGAAGAGAAACCTTCCTGTTCCTCTTCCATATTGCTTCTCAAAGCCCATCAAGCCGGAGTTCTGAGATAGTTTAGGTGCATTTTGACATACACAAGTATTTTTTCAATAAGTCCTCTCTCAAAGAACATTTGTAATCACAAAATGCTTAATATGAAAAAAGAAAAGGACTCAATTAAGTTTGGGAAATAGTATACATTAAATCTTACTTTTTCTTATAATGCACGTTAGCACAACATATTGAAGACTTCAAGTTCAATGCATGTCAATCTTATTTAAAGATAGAAATGTTTTCCTTCATAAAGTGTTTTAACATCTACACAAATGACATTCACTTGAGAAATCATGAGTTTGGTGGCTTAACAATTCAACCAGCAGTTATGTATATCTGTAAGTATGTGCATATGTGTGTGTGTGTGTGTGTGTGTGTGTGTGTGTGTGTGCTAGGCACCTTGGCAAGGTATAATATGCTTGATATGGTATTGCTCTCAGAAAGTTAAGTGGTATAATAGGAAATATAAAACTGGTACACAAAAATATTATATAAAATAGAAAGAAATAAAGACTGTATCAGTAGGATGCTTTCACTGGAGTCAACAAAACCCTGCTTAAAGTGGCTTGACCCAGCTATTTGGGAGGCAAGAGATTGGGAGGATCATAGATCCAGACCAGCCCAGGCAAAAAGTTATCAAGATATCATCTCAACAAATAAGCCATGCATGGTGGTGCATGCCTGTGATTCCAGCTACTGGCAAGCATAAGTAGGAAGATAGTGGTCCAAGGCTGGTGCAGGGCAAAAATATAAGACCGTACTTGAAAAAATAAGTAAAGCAAAAAAGGGGGAAGAGGATGGCTTAAGTGGTACAATGCTTCCCTAGCAAGAGTGAGGCTCTGAATTCAAACCTCAGGTCTGCTGAAAAAAGCAGAGGAGAGTTTGAAGGATGGTGAAATGATTGGTTTATGTAACTGGAAAGCTCAAAGGTAGGTCAAGCTTAGTGAGCTTACTCTATCAGGCCTCATTTCTCTATGACTCTTTCAGTTATGCTCTACTTGGGTGTCACCTTCATCCTCAAGCTGGCTTCCTTCTTGGGAACAAAATATCTGTTCATGGAAACATAAGCCACATAATCCCTAGTTTTCAAATCCAGAAGAGAATGTGTCCCTTCCATAACTCTAAGATGTGGGCTGATTAGACCTCTTTCCACATAGTCAGGAAAATAACAAATGCCTATTGGTTAGGTCAGGATTACCTGGAATTAAAGAGATGGATTATCCTTATTGGTATAAACCCTGCTCCATACAATAAGGCTGGGCTCAATCTCATTGAAACCCTAGGGTTGCTACTATAGGTGAGTGTGGGTAGAACAATGTGTGGGGAAATAACCAAAATTTCTGCTACAGAAGGGCCATGAAGAAAACTTTAGAAACTGAGGCTATCCAGTGACAGGTTCCATTTGTGGGAATCTTGGTGGATTGATACGAGTTGGCCTTCGTTATGAGGGAGAGGAAGGGCAAAAGGCATTCCATTGGGAAGGAACTGCATGAGTCAAGTCAGAGGCAAAACATCAGGAGCGTGAGTGAAGAGCTATTAGGCAGGCAGACCCACTTGGATAGAATAGTCATAACAATGTTTCTATGGGAAAATGCATGCAGCAGTCCAAATATTTTTAAAATGAGGTTTTGAAATACAACCCATTAGTAAACTGGGAACTCCCTGCTCTCTTAGTGATAGTGGTAGCCTTATTGCAATTTATAATTCTCATGTTCCAAGAAGTATGTAGTTGGCAGGTTCTTGCAAAATCATTATAGAAAAACTGCAGACTTGTTTGAAAAGATGCCATGTTAGCAGAATTGACCAGTGACACATTTTATAGCAAACTATTTGTTGACAGGAATAAAAAAGATTTCTTCTCTCTCTCTGAGGACCTATTGCAGATTATATATTATTAATCTAAAGAATAATTTAGATTAGAGAAAAAATACAATTTTGGGAGTCAGATTTTGAAAAGAATGCTATGAATTTTCCTGTACTTTATTTTGAGTAACTAAAAAAGACCATTTTTATTAGCATATATTCACTGTACAAGGGAAGATGCACTGTGCCAATTCCCAACAGCCTTATATTGTACGTTGGTTAGATTACCCCCACCATTTCCCCGCAATCCTCCTCCCCCTACTTAAAACAGTTGCAAGACCATCATGTTTTAATTTAATATAAATCTCCCAGACAAAATAACATCATTCTTAATAGACAGAAGTACATTAACAGTATGAATTAAAAAAAATAAGTATGTGCTGTTACGTGTGGATAAATTAGGCATACAACTTCTAGTTGAGGAAAACAAATTGAGCCATATAAAATGCACCCCAATATTTTCCTTTTTTTTTTTTTTTTTTGTCTTTTGAGATAAGAACAAGTTGTGTATTCAGGCTGTCCTTGAATTCATGATCTTTCTGGCTCTGCCTCTTGAATATTGTGATTTCATGCATATGAACAACTGATCTTTCATTTTTAATTCACACATTTCTTCTTTTTCTTAAAACTCTATCCTGGCATTGTACCTGCCTTGCCATGGGAGGACATTTTTAGAGGACCTGTGTCCATCCTGGCTATTCCATGGAAGCCCATTTGGATCTTTCTCTAAAACGCTCTAGGCTTTGCAAGTGACCATTCTGTTTCCCCACTGGTTGGTTCTGAATACATAATTACCTTTAGGTCTAGAAAAGAGAGGATTAGTAGCCCTTACCCTAATTGCTTGTTTTTGTAGAGTTGTTAAAAAAGATTTGGGCTCCAGAAACAGAGGGTGTAGCCAGACAGAAGGCAGCCTGGAGTTCAAAAGTCTTGTAATCTTTGGCTCCACAGGCCTATAAAATGGAAGTGTTGACTGAATGCAAACAGCCTGCAGTCTGAGAGGCCCAGGCCCCAGAAAGGATTGAGGCCCATCCATCATTTGAAAAGGCAGAGGGTTTCATAACACTCTGAATGACCTGTTAATGGATGGCCCCATTTGATTTCCTCTTCCCTTGAATGTCAGCTCTGAAGTTGTCTGCTGCACAACAGAGCTTTTCTTAGCTCCTGTGTTCCTGGAATTTAAGAATAAATGAGGTCTCATTTATGCAAAATCCCCCGCATGAAAAGAGTGAATTGGAAATATTAAGGGATGATGACATAATAAGAATATACCCTTGTTTTCTGGTGTTCCCCTTGAGGTAATGGTTATAGGCTTGTAATTTGTGAGCAAGATTAAATTCCATATTAAAACATTATTACAGGCGAGTAGGAGCAGGGGCTTTTCTGAGAAAGTGAGAGTGACCATTCACCTTCTTACCTCCAAGTCTCAAGGGTTACAGGAGGTTATAAGGTTTAATGAGTATGGAAAGTTTTGCTGGATGAGAGGGCATTTTAAAAATTAAGCTGGAATTCTTTCAAGTGACTGACTTCACAACAAATCATGCTTCTGCATTCTCCATGGGGTTCCTATAAATTCACTGAGTATCTATAAGAAAAAACTTACTTTAAAAGCATAACTACATATTCTACCTGATTGGTTTGTAAAATAAAAGATAGATATAAGATTTCACTTAAGAAGATATGACAAAATATCACATTAACACTGGTTCTGCAAAGATGCTGTTAGAAGAACAATGGGGACAGAGTGAAAAAATTTTTAAAAAAAATTTTCCAGCTAAGCAAAAATAGGATAGGACTGATGGCAATTCCTCTGTTTTCCTTCCTTTCTAAGCTGCATTTTTGACAGCAAGCTAACTTTCAATTATTTTAGGAGAGATGTATTTCATTTGACTTTGAAAAAACATAAATGGAAACAAGTATTTCTAAATAGTTTCAATGAATCTTTCTTTCCCTTCTATAGAAGAATATATATTTTTTGATTTAGTAGTACGAAGGTTTGAACTCAGGACCTTGTACTTGCTAAGCAGGCACTCTATCACCTTGAGCCACATCTCCATTTCCAGAGAAGGAATCTTTTGGTTTTAGAAAATCTTCATTTTATATTAATATTTTGCTAAAAGCAGGTGAAATATTTTATCTTAGTGTTTGGGCATTAATAAAATCAGATTTTCTTGAAATCACACTTACATCACTAATCTCTATACTTGATTGTATTAATTTTCTCCAAAACAAACCAGGGTTTGATATTTTAAAGAATATTTCTGATTTTTTTAATGTATTTATTTTTCATTTATTCATATGTGCATGCATTGTTTGAGCCATTTCCGCCCCCCCCCCGCCGCCCTCCCACCCTATTTCTGATTCTTGAACTTGTCTTTTAAAACTAGGAAACTGCTGGGTGCTGGTGGCTTACGTCTATAATCCCAGCTACTCAGAAGGATCTTGGTTCAAAGCCAGCTGGGGCACATAGTTCGTGAAACCCTATCTTGAAAAAAACCCGTCACAAAAAGGGCTGGTGGAGAGGCTCAACGTGTAGGTCCTGAGTTCAAACTATCACTACAAAAAAAACAAAACAAAACAAAAAACCTAGGAAACTAAAAAAATTGGGTGTCTGTTGTGGTGGTACACTCTTGTAATCACTCTTGTAAATCTCAAGCACTTGAGAGGTGGAGGAAGGAAGATCCAGAGTTCTAGGTCAGCCTGGCTATATAGTGAGAGCCTCCGTCAAGGTCTGGGGATGTAAACTCTCTGGTGGAATGCTTATCTGCCATGTAAAAGGCCTTGAGTTTGATCCCCAGCATTTCAACAACAAAAAGAAAGACTAAACAATCGAGGCCTGAGTTTATGAAGAGTTACTTTTAAATCAATTTTTCTCATGAACAAGCACTTCTGAATCCATTATATTTCTAGAAGGCACTATCTCTTGGATGATATGCCTTATATTGGCAACCCTCCGGCTTTATGATCTCTGGGGAAAAAAAATAACACTCATTAAACAAGTTGGCCTCAGAAAGTAGTTATTGCCTGATTTATTTAGACAGAGCTTCTTATTTTAATTCTGAATAGCACAATTGACTACCTGCAAAGAATTATGTCAGTTCTGCATATTTTGGACTCAAGTCTGGCAGCAGCTGTTTCTCCAACTTCAGAACATCAGTCCCACAGGATGTCAAAGTGAGAGGCTGAGCAAACCCTGTGGCTTGTGGCAGAGTTCAGCATTTAAGTCACATTCAGATGTGCAAAGAAATGTAGCTCCTTTATTTAGTCTAGAGCTTGTCTCTTCCAGGAGTTCCTACTTGTGATAAAATGTAAATAAATTTCGATTATGTTTTAAAATTAGTCCAATCTGACAGTTTACACAGTCTTGTTAGGTTATACTTGGCTTCTCATGAACTGAAATATTCAGAGTCTCAGATAGTTGCTACTGTGTCTCGCCCCTGTCTTTAACATTGAGTCAACGTGAGTGCAGAGGTGAGTGTGAGCCTGGGCCCAGGAGACTTGGGGATTTTTAGAAGTGGTGTCTTCTGGGCTCCCAGGCTGTGGCCATTGTTTCTTGATCACTGAGTTCTCTCCTGACTTTCAGAGCATATGAACTTAAAGGCTGTTGTTTTGCCCTGGCAAGGCTACCAGTGAGTCCTGGCAGGCCTCATCTGGCCTTGTGTTCTAGAGTTCCTCCTTAGCTTCCACTGTGGAGTAACCTTATTCTTTCCTCTGGTGGTTCCACGGGAGGCCTGTGGGTTCACTTTGAATCCGCACAACAGGGAAATACACATGGGCTAGGAAAGCTAAATTTCAAGGCGTCTTTGCTTACCCACGTAGGACTACTGAAGTTACTTGGAGTAGCTGTGCTTCAGAGTGTGTCTCTGCCAGGTGGTCTCTTTTCGACTCTAGTTTGGGAGCAGCTGATCTTCTGATCTTCTTCATCTATTAGCATTTTTTCTGCTTTACATAGTGGAAGCCAAGGTGGAGAAAATTGGGAGGTTCATGTGTGCATATTTCTTTTCTTGCTCTCTCCTCTCCTGTTTCCTTTTCCTTCCCCTCCCCTTTCTCCCCATCTTGTGTCCAGAAAAGGAGAGATGTTCTTTTACCTCCTTTATGGCACATCCTTCCTCTACCAGAGACATGTTCTAACTGTGATAGGCTATGCACTGCTTCCACACTATGGTGGAATTACGTGGTCCGAATCTTTCAGACACGTTCTTGACACACTAAAGGAAAGAGTAAAGTGATCTGGAAAATCTTCTCACTGCTGTCATATGGTATGAAAGGCTGTGCACTTGGGTGCATTATCCTATTTTGCTTCTCAGAGGCAATCATTCCTTGACTGTACCCTGAATTTGCTCTGTAAACTACCGTGGACAGTATCACTGGTAGCTACAACATATCTTCAGGGATTTGAGTGAGTCTTTGGGAGTGGAGCTGAGATGTAGTGGATTTGCACCTTCTTTCTTTGGTCCCATTGCTTCAGCAAAATTCTTTGTATTTTGTTAATTAAGACGGAAGTTAAATGTAACCTTACAGTGAGTGTGTTTCATTTTTTTCTGATAAAATATAGCTTGCCTGAGAGGCTCACCACCTATTTAACCCGCTATTCCATCAGTTAGCTTGTTTTTATTACCTCATACTATTTCATTCTTATAGCATTTAGTCTTCCTGAAATTATATTTTTTCACTTGCTTGCCTATTTATATTATGTCTCTCCACTAAAATATAAGCATAAAGACAGGAAAGCTATCTGTTTTATTCATTATAGTATTCCAAAGCTCATAACAGGATATACTCATACTAGGTGGTCAATGAATATATGTTGAATAAATGAGCTTATAAATAAATGGATGGATGAATGCATCCATATTTGGAGTCTATAGCCAATTTTTTTTTTTTTGCTTTTTTGCTGTTAGTTCCAGGTGTCTGCACAATTTGACCTTACATAGGCTTATCAACAATGGATATTTTTCAACAGTTACTAAGTAATCATATTCAATGAGTCAACTGTGAGCTGGGTCCCTATTTTGAGATTTTTTTTTTTTAAGCCTGAAAGTTTTGTTAGAGAAACAGGAGAGCCAGTTTTCAGGGGTTGAAGAAATGGCATCCTAATTGTGGAATGAATGGAGGACAAATTTACACAATATTCAACAAGTGTTACATACTTCTAATAACGCACTGTTCATTTTCTATTAGAATACCTTAACACCAACATAGTACAGTTCTTCTCACATAGTAAACATCGTTAGTGGTTGTTGCATCAGTTCAGTATGAGAGGTGAGTTTGCAACTTTTTTTTCCTCTGGAAATAAATGCATAAATAATCCTGAAGTCACCAGCCCTGGGTAAAAATTATACAAATCATGGCATGTTTATTCTGACAAACAAACAAAATTGTGAATCCTAGTTTGCTTTATTCTGTCATAATTTAGGTTCTGTTGTTGAGTTACTTTACAACCAGCTAGAAAATGGTATTGCTGGAATTGGTGCTCCAAGTCTGTTGGAGAGCTCTGTCGGTAACTTAAGAGAAATACAAAATTTAAAGTTCCTTACCACTGACATTTCAATTTACGATGTTAAAGCTATGTTTTTTTCCAATGTGCTAGTTAGTCTTAAGGCAGCAGAACAGAGCTATTCATAAACTAATCATGAAGCCCTTGCATTGCTATTGTGGTTGTACAACCATTTTTGACTCCATGCAATGACAGATTGCTTACATCTATGCTTAGGGGGGTTGACCACAAGAATTGTGCAGACATCCAGGAATAAGTTTTTCCTGCCTGTGTCCACAATGAGCACAAGATTCCTTTGCTGTGCTCATTGGTTATGGCTGTGTGTCATCTCAGCTCTGTGCCAAGCCATTTGGATTTCTTGGAAAGGCCTCACCTATGTTCAGTGGCTGGGTTGGTGGAACTGAGTCTGGGTGCATTACCATGGCCCCAGGACTGTTAGCATATTCAGGCAGTTCTCCAGCTGCTCAGTGAAGTGATTTAATTGAGTTATTCTCTCTCGCTCATGATGCCAACTTTAGTTTAGGGAACCCTTCAGGCCCACAGATGTAGACACAGAGTTAGGACTGGGATGTTATTGTCTACTGATGTGTTTCTGGCACAAAAGTTACACTAATTTTCCACTAACATAGTGTACTGTTTACGAACAGTAGGCCACTTAGATCAAGAAGGGCTAATGGAGAAGTCATTCTATTTAAATAAAAAAAGTATTAAACCTTTATCTATTGAGTGTTTGATCTGAAAGAGATACAAAGGGGAGCAAGCAATGATTCATATCCTCAGACAACTTAAAATCTAATGTTAGACACTACTTATGCTTTGATATAAGTAACAAACATGCAATTTTGTACACATATATTTTTTTTGATATGTAGCCCAGGCTGACCTTGAACACACAATCTCCTGCCTTGGGCTCAAGTGATGGGATTACAAAAGTGTGTGCCATGACATCTTGCTTAAATAGAATATTTTTTTGACATAAGAAGAAAATTGTATCAGTCAGGATTTTGCCCACATTGGCCAAATACCTGAGAAGAACAACTTAAAGGAGGAAAGATTTACTTTAGCTCAGGGCTTTAGAAGAGTCAGTCCATCATGGTAAGAGGACATGGCACAACAGAGCGGTTTACATCATGGTGGCCAGGAAGCAGTGAGAAAGTAGAGGAAGAGACCAAGGCAGATATAGACCCCAGTGACCTGCTTCTTCCAACTAGGCCCCATCTCCTAGCTTTTGCCACCTTCCAGTAATCCCATTATATTGTAAATTCATGAAGGGATTAGTCTATTCATTAGTCAGAGCCCTCAGTTCTAATTCTTTCTGGAAACATCATCACAGATACACTCAGAGGTACACTTTACTAAACTACATGTTCCTTATTTCAGTCAAATTAATGATCAAAATTAAACACCACAATTTAGGGCGGTTTTTGTTGTTGTTCTCATGTCACATAAGGTAGAGAGGTATACTTGCTATAGACTGCAGCATTGGAAAAGTTGATGGGTTGATGGAATTTTTTCCCCTGTCTTTTGGAAGTTACAGCATCTCCTTCCATTTCTTTTGCTTGTGTAGCAGAATCATTAAAAATAGCACTGAAAATTGCATAATAAAAATGAGTGGGTTTTACTGAAATTTAAAAAGAAAATCTAAGCAATCAAAACATGTGAGTTACCAAATTGCAAGTTTATCTATATTTTAAACATTCTTTGTTATTTATTTTATTTGTCCATGTTGAAAGTACACAAAAGAAAATCCTATGTCTTGTGATTTTTTTTTTCCTTTGTGGAAGGCTGTGTGATTTTCAGAGTTCCTTTTGGCTACCAATTTCATAAGCATGAATTTAAAATTTTAGACTCTGGTGATTATTTTTATTTCTCAGGAGAATCCTTTTTCCACCCTTCTCCTGTGCTCGTCAGCGCAGAGAGCACAGTACCTTATAAGTCTCTCTTCCCTCCTACAGCACGCTTCATCACGCCAGTGTTCTTCACTTCAGCTCAGCTTCCAAATTTAATTCATTTGTTAGGCCTATTTTTACCTTGAGACATGAAATCTGAATGTGTTGCTAAACTATGAGAGAAAGTACTTTTCTTTGTGCCTTCCATCTAAGGCAATGTGTGCTTTCCTGATGGTATTATTTATAACTGTGGGCTGTGAAAATGGAGCACAGACAGGCTGCCTACATCCCATGTCACACTTTTTTTTTTTTTTTTTTGGTTGGAGTAGTTAGTCATTGGTATTGAATTGTTTGGTCACGAGCAGTGAAAGAGTGAAAATGTCAAATTGAATATGCTTCATTTTCACAGTGTTGGTGTGCAATTGGTGGGGGGAAACTCCTAAGGTAAGCCCCAGGTATTCACCTGACAAAGGGCTCCAGGTATAAGGTGTGTCCTCAGCATCTCTTGCTTCATCCCTTCTAGTCTGGAAGTCTGCTTTTGTGAATATATTAGTCTAGATAAGCTAGTTTAGTTTATGCTGCAGAAAAAAATGGCCTCTGAATCTTAGTGACTTATAGATTCATTTACCTTCTGTACCACATCCTTTCCAGATTGTCTACCTCTCCACTGCCTGTTGTCTAATGGAGCAGCCTCTATCTGAAACATTCTGTGATTTTACCAGAAGGAAAAGAAACAGTGAACCACGTCCTAACTCTAAAAACTTCTGTGTGGAAGTGACACATAATTTGTGTCCTCATTCCATTGGCTAAAGCAAGTGATTTGGACACTCCTGAGTTCAGCAGGGCAGTGAATAGTCTATCCTCAGGGAGAGACCCTGCAAGAGAGGCACTGGAATATTCGGAGTACAGGCTACCACAGTAAGGATTCACTGACTTTCATTTGATGATAGTCAACAGAGAGTAAGACATTTCTGTAAAATGATTACATCTTGGGTTCTTTGCCAAGAACCTATATCTTCTTTCTTACTACTTTTTACCCCCTCTGGGGGTAGGGAGTAGACAGAAGGTAGAGGGTCTCATCATCTAAAATACTTTTTAAGGTGTTTGCATTTGTGTTATGTGTTGTATCTATATTTAGTGTGTCATTTGATCAACTCAGCTAAAAAATAATTTTTAGGCATCTTGACTTCTCAGTGGCTGTCATTTGGCCTTGCTTACATATCCAAGCTCATCTCTCATCATGATCATACATCAGACTATAAACTCTTGCAAATAATTATTTATTATTCTAGATATTTCCTCTTATCCCTTAGGGTTTAAAGTCAATGTTACTTTTCCTAGTTTAAGTTAGGTACCTCAGTGCTCCAATAGAAAGTTGTCCTTACTTGTCTTTATTATAACACTTGTCCTGTAGAAGTATTAGTATTTGTTTATCAGTCTTTCACTAAATCTAATTCTTCACTGTTCTGAGGGTCACATGTCTAATCTCATTTCATCACAGCTCTCTTGTGACCATAGGGTTTTACCACTCTGTCTTCCTGCTTCCTGGAATGTTCTTCCTTGCTATCTTTAACATAGGGTCCTTTTTGTCATTCATGCCTCAGATTAAATATCACTTCTTCAGAAATGCCTTCCTGACTAAGCAATGTAAGGTAGCCACTTGGACTCTGGCTACCATATCACACTATTTTCTTTTTTATTCACTTCTTTATCATCTGCCTCTTCATGAGAATGTATGCGTCATGAAAGGAACTTTTTTGTCCTGTTTACTTCTGGATTACAAACACTGAGATCAGGGTTGTGTCTTATTACTGTGAGGTAGTCCATAGATAACTGGTACATTTTGAATAAATTAATAAAACTATAGTAGTATTTCAAAATCCACATTAAAACTTTTCTTATTGTTAAGCATTCAGTAAGCATTTGATAATTATTAAATAATAAAATTCTAGAGCTCCTTCAAAATCCTTGTAAAATCTCATCTTCTGTTGATAAATTCTATTCACATTTATCTTCTATAGCACCTATTATTTTGTAATCTAGTCATAATATACTTTAATTTGCCCTGTGACACTTGGCAAAATGTTGAAAACTGTATTGTGGGGTAGGTTTTTTTTGATCTTCAATGTTCACCAAAGGACCATGTGTTAAAAGCTTGGTCCCCAGTCTGTGGCACTATTGGGAGGCAGTGGGAACTTTGAGACCTTTGAGAGGTGAAGCCTAGTGGGGGGAATTTAGGTCATTGGGTGTGTGTTCTTAAAGGGAGCTCCTTCATTTCCCTCTCTTTTGCTTTAGGCAAACAGCTTCACTACCATACCCTCCATGATGTACTGCCTTACCACAGGCCCAAAGAGCAGTGGAGCCAAAACTGTGAGCCAAAATAAGCCTTTCCTTCACTTGTTTATTTATTTATTTGGGTGAACTGGGGTTTGAATTCAAGGCTTCATGCTTGCAAAGTAGGTACACTACTCCTTGAGCCATACCTCTAGTCCATTTTACTCTGGTGTTTTTGGAGATGGAGTCTCATGAACTATTTGCCCAAGCTGGCCTCCAATCATGATCCTCCTGATGTCAGCCTCCTAAGTAGTTAGGATTACAGGTGTGAACTACCAGTATCCTGCTAGCCTTCCCTCTTTTTTAAGCAGTTTACCTCAGCTTGTTATAGCAATAGAAAGCTGACTAACACAAGTAGTCATTGAGCAAATGTTTTTGCCATATATTACTCATCAGAAATGAATTTTATCAGGATTCAAAGGCTCTTCAAATATTTGAATCACTTAACTATATTTTCATGACCTTCTATAGTTTAGAAATGGGGATTTAACTTCCATGACTCTACAGAAATTTCTTGGGGTAAACTTTTAATAAGATGCAATATGACTTAGTAATTCCTGAAGAAGCTTTTCTATAAATTTATTAAAGTATAATTTTTTTCTTTTGCAAATGAAATGTGCATCAGATTATGAGTGTAATATATTTCTGCTTCACTTACAAGGTGTATGACTTTGGACAAGTTGTTGACTTTTCTATGTCCCAGTTTCTTCACCTGTAAATAATGTAATATTATTGACCTCCAGGGTTGGTGAGAGGATTAAACATGTTTAAATATATATACATATAGTATGTATATATATATGTATATATATCTTAGAATATTGTCATAAAAAGGTACTACAAAATTTTTTAGTTGTCCTCACTATTACTTTTAATGTAGTCCTATGCCATACAATGACATTATAGTCTGCAGTGGATTGTGTATATGATGATCCCTTAAGATTATTTTGTGTAGAGACCTTCTAGATGCCTTAGTTTGTGTAAGTACAGTCATGATGTTTATCCAATGAAATAGCCTAATGATGTGCTTCTCAGAATGTATCACTATAAGACTATAATCTAAATTATATATGGCTCTAACATAAATGGAAAATTAGGGGTAATTTCAGGTGCTGGTGGCTCACGCCTATAATCCTAGCTATTCAGAAGACAGAGATCAGGAGGATTGAGGTTTAAAGCCAGCCTGGGTAAGTAGTTCGTGAGACCCTATCTTGAAAATACTCATCACAAAAAAGGGCTGGTGGGTGGCTCAAGGTGTAGGCCCTGAGTTCAAACCCCAGTAACGGAAAAAAAAAAAAAAAAGCTTTTAACTAGGAAACAAAAACAATAAAACAAACCCTAAAAAAGAATAGGTTGTTTCAACTTTCAAGGCTCTGTTAAAATAATAGCATCTTTATCCTTGCAAGGCTATTTTAAAATTTTCTTCAGCAATTCTAGAATATAGCACAAAATATCCAAGTCAGGGAAGTTCAAACCCAGCTCTTTGGGATTCATTCTGAAGTCATTGTAGGGTTCTCAGGGAGAGGGGAAACAGAGAATGTGTGTGGGTGCAATTCACCACCTCCTCCAAGCTGCTCCATGTTCCCCCAGAACACAACTTTTCTTGATTTTTAACATTAGGGGTTTTTTTGTTTTGTTTTGTTTTTGCTGGAGGCTCAGCTTAGTGGCAGAGCACGTGCCTTACCTTGGTGAGGCCCTGAGGTCATTCCCCAACACAGGAAAAGAAAAACAGTAACCTTAGTTGTTAAGTCAGAAGTTCAGAGGTAAAAAGACCTGAATGATTTAATAATTTGAAAATAAGGCTTTTGTATAAAAATTTCCATGCCTTCATAAAAGAGATGCAAGGTTTGAGCACATCGATCTAAGTTATAATTGGGGACGCTAAAGTCAAATGATGGGGACTGGGGACAAATGAGAGCAGTTCAGACCCTGATCTAGTTCTCAGAGTAACCCAGAGAAATAAATACAGCAAATCAATTGGGGTACCATCCTTATTCTCACCTGCTGTATCTCATTGTGCTCCTCCTTGTTGCCCCTACATTCATTGCCCTTGACTGTCACTTGCTGACCAACATCCAGCATTTGATTTACTCATTGTCTTGATCTTGAATATGCTTTATGGAGAGATGGAATGTTAGATATCCATCAGAAGAACCTCTGGCAACACCAAACAAGTGGCTGTCAAAAAACCCAAGCATAGGATGGGCAAACTCAGGCTAACTGGGTAACATAGATTGCAAAGAATATAAAGAATTTAGCTGGTTTTAAATGATTACATAGAAAGAGCCTTCCTTGACTGTGAACTCATTGTTGCTGTGACACAGATCAGTATGTCAGGGGAGCAAAAGCAAGAGATACAGGAATGATCAATATATACTTTAAAAAAAATGAAGGGCAGGAGGGTTAAATAGGTCTTTTCTGGGGATGCGTACCAGTGTGTGGGGGTAGGCATAATGAAAGGGGGAATGAGTGTGAATGTGGTATATGTATTTTATATTCATATATGAAAATGAAAGAATGAAACCTGTGGAAGTGGTTCTAAGAAGTGGGGAGTGGGGAAGAGGGAGAATGATGTAGGGGGTGAATCCAACTAAGATACATTGTAAGCACATATGTAAATATCATGGTTTATCCCCCTGTACAACTATTACATGCTAATAAAATTTTTAAAAAAAGGAATGTTTTGGAAGAGTTTCTCAGGAACTTGTCAAGAGAAAGTGTTAACAAGACTGAGATGGGAGGGAGAGCTTTATTAAGTTATATTTTAGTACTATCCCACCCCACAACTTTGCATTGAGTTTTTTCCTTTCTAACTAATATATAAAAATTGTACACATGTGTGGGGTACATATATGTGATGTTTTGATGTATGTACTTATTGCATAATGTTCAAATCAAGTTAAACACATCAATGTCCTAAATCATCTATCATCTTCTTATTGTGGAAACATTGAAAATTCTTTCAGGGCTGCCAGAATGGTTCAAGTGGTAGAGCACCTGCCTAAAAAGTGTGAGGCCCCGAGTTCAAGCCCCAGTACTGAAAAAAATATATATATATACACGTTATCTGTAATCATTCTATTTCGCAATAGAACACTAGAACTTCTTGATCCTACTTAACTAAACTTAGTACCTGTTAATCAACCCTTCTCCTTATCTCCCTTTACTCTCCTCAACCTTTGGTAACCTCCATTTTGATCTTATTTTTGACTATTCAAATATGCTTGTCTCTTGTCTCTTTGTTTCTCTTTTCCTCATTTTCTCTTGTCTTCTCCCTTTTTTTTATTCATCAATCTTCTTTCCCTCTTTTGACCTTTCCCCTTTTCTTTTTCTCTAATTGCTTATTATTTTCACATGGATCTAAGAAATAAATATTACATTGTCATTAAACATGACTAGTATGATGAAAATCCATGAAATAAAACTAAAATATCTCATGGAGGAATATTGAATTTGGTGGAAATAATAACCATAAAAGAAAACTTATGAGGACAGAACAGAGTCAATATGTTGATAGTAACAAAAACTTCTTGGTGAATAAAATTGCATTATTATAACTTAAATGGAAAATAGCTAATGCAACAAAATAATCTCGGTTAAAGAAAACTGAAAAGAAAAAACTGGTTTAATTCTGATAAGTGTTTTTTATTATAAACATCCTAAAGTCAAAATTTCCTCAGCAACAAAAACATAAGGATTAAAATATGGGTTTGAAATGCTCTATAGATATTTTATAATATGATTTCTGTAACAATTTTTCATATAGACCTTTCCATGTCATTAATATTCATCTATTTGTAACATTTTTAATGGTTGTTAGTATTCTACTTTGTGCAAATGCAATAATTAACATTCTTTCATTATATGTTTAGATTGTTTTAAGCTTTCTGCTATTACAACTCTGTGAAGAATATCTTTGCAGGTAGGTGGCAAATTTTTCATAAAAGGAACATTTCTTGAATCTCAATTTTTGTATGGGTTTTAGAAATATATATTGTCTAAAAAACTGCTATGAAGAAGAATATGTCTTTTTTATTTCATTTAAGTTCTGGTTATCTGGCATTAAGATTATTATTAGATGTGAACCTTTTGTAATTAAAGATTTCTTTAACTTCCAACATTGCCTGAGACTGTGATAAAACATGAGACTGTCTGATGTTGGCTTTTAAAATAAGCAAACCCAAAATACCTCAACTCAAATAGCTCTAAAACAGCATGAAAGGATTGAAATGTCACAGAGGAGCTGCTAGGATTTGATCAGTAGGAATTTATTTGACCTGTGCTTATTCCTGTGCTATTTATAGTCAAAGGCAAATATAATTTTAGGTCTCCTTTTGAAACTGCAAGCAGAACCAAATATTGTTTCTGTGAGTGGCTGCAAGAGACAGATTTGAAATAAAATAATTTCACACTCACTGTTTAGCACAGTGAACATCATTCATGAATAGTTGTTAAATTAATGAATAAATTAGTGAAAAAGGAATATTCATTTCATGCTTGTGACAAGCAAGATAAGTATGAAGTCTACCACCGAGCACCAAGCACAGCAAATTTAAGTACTCAACATGAATTGTTGCCAAATGAATTTTCAAAATACATTTTTCTACCACCTTGAACATCATTGAACATTTGAAAATACCTGAGATCAATGTGGTTACATTTTCACATTGGTTATAATGAATAATGATCTGGACAGGGGCTTAGGGTGACATTGTGTGTAAGTGGCTCTGGCCATATGTGTAACTAGCCACGAGTGAGTGCTATGAGGAATTACTAACCTTTCAGAAATGACCACATTCTGTAAAGCATCTACTAAGAGCAGGTATTCTCCCATTTTACAGATGAAGAAATGGAGGCTAGGAAAAAATTTTTTTTAAAGAATGAAAACTCAAGTTTTCACAGACAATAGATTTAGCTGATAGAGCTACCCATTTCTGTATGACTCCAAAGCCCAGGAATCCATTGTACTACTGCTTCTCTTTTGAGTTTATAATCCAACAATTCATATTAAAATTACATAAAATCCTCCCATCTAGAAATAGGTGTTGATATTTTCTAAAATTTCAGGAATCATTGCCTTTTTTTGTAAGGAAAGATATTTGGAATTATACTTTTTATTTTGTATTGTGGTTTCCTTTACATTTTCTCTTAGCAATATATTTGAACATTTGCTCACATCATTAAGTGTTTTTCGCCACACACTTGAATGACAACTCTCCTTATTCCTAGACCGCCAAGTAAATGATGAAGTTTTTGAGGGCAAGGACTGTAAAGACAGTAGGTGTATTTACTATGGTGTTTGCAGTAATGCGGGATATAAAATAGATAATAATATTTATTATTGTTACTATAGCTAAATTATAGTGTTTGTCCTGGGCCAGCCATTAGTCTAATCACATTGTGTGGATTTAGCTTTCAAAAAAATTCATTTAGCTTTCAAAAAAATTCTGTTACTATCCCATTTTCTATATGAGCACAGTGCCTATGTCAGTAGTGGTAAGTGGTGTAGTAGGTTCAAACATGGGTGGCCTGGTGTTGAAATACATGCTCTAAGCCTCCTACTCACCTCCCTGAAATAAGTGTGCAATGAATATTTGTCAACCCTGGAAAATAGAGGGTAACGATGATTTTGGATATGTCTTGACCTATCTCATGTGTAATTCCCTAGTGAACTTGTGGTCTAGTGAGGCTGAATGCATGAACACATATCCATTCCTTTTTTTTGTCTTGACTCTATCCATGTTCTCTGCACCACTGAAGAGGACTCAATCCAAATTCTCTCATAGGGCTTGTAGCTGTCCCTCGTCTCTCAACTCTTCTGGTCTCATAGTAAGACAAGGATTCTGTCTTGTTCATTTTTAGATTTCTTACTGTCTCAGGAAAAATGATTTTTCCCCCATTGGATTGGTACCCCTTAGCAATCCTAAAACAATAGATCATAGTATGCCAATGGAGGAAAAGAACAAACTAGTTAAGGGATAAGTTTAGACTTTACATTTCCTTAGGATATTTTAAAATAACAGTTGATAGAGAAAAACATTTCATGATTTCTTTGAGAGTTCCCCTTTTAATACTTTTAACAGAAATAACTATAGATAGTATTTATAACAAAAGAGAAAGATAGTCTATCAATATTGGCAAATACTAAGTAGTGAAAATGGTTGACTGATTGCTTCCTCAGGACTAGTAATACATTTTTATTTCCAATTATAACTGGTGAATACAGAGGAAGTTCTATCAAATACCATTCATAATACTGAAGCTAGAGTAAATTTTTAAAACAATGGAATTGAAATCAGTCTTAAAATGGCTGCTGACTGCATCTACGAAGAAATATTTAATCATTGATTGACTTCCAAGAACCTACATCACCTAAATATCTGCCCTCCGGTCTCCCTTCTCCTTCATTAGACTCCAGCACTGCCTGCTTTTCGTTGTGGTCCTTGAACATGCCAAGACTGTTCCTGCTATGAGTCTTTGTGCTTGTTGATCCCTTTGCCTGGAATTTCTTGCTCTCAACTTTTCTCTTGACTGGCTTCATTTTTATCATTCCTCTTACCTTGAGAACTAACCTCACAGTCTAAATGAACCTTCCTTCATCTCTGCTGCTCCCAGTTCAATACCATTAAGTCAATTGGTTTTCTTCACAGGGTGGGTTATTATCTGAAATTACGCTGCACAGTTGTTTGTTTATTTGCTTCTGTCTTTAGAAAACAGGACTCCAGCCATTTTCCAGAGTCTGGAACAGCACCTGTTACACAGAACAGCCTGAACAAATGGTTGATTAGATCTCTATTATGAGAATTGAAAGGTTGTGGCAAAATACTATGGTTATTTTAATAGAGAATTCCATTACCCAGATCAGCAAATTTTATGTCAGAGAAAATTTATCCAAATGAGATTCCCTATGAAGAGATAATTCTGGCCTCAAGGGTGTGAAATGTCTAACTTACAATGAAGACAAACCAACCTTTCCTAAAAGAATCCATGTGTACATGCACATAGACATGGTCATATAGAGAATGACACTACTAACATTTTCTGAATAAGAAGTGTTGATGTTCTGGGCACCAGCAGGTCACGACTATAATCCTAGCATCCTGGGAGACTGAGGTCAGGAGGATCACAGTTCCAAGTCAGCCCAGGGGGAAAAATGTTTGTGAGACCCCATTTCAATGGAGAAAAGCTGGACAAAGCTCACACCTATCATCTAGCTACAGTGGTAAGCTTAAAACAGGAGGATTGCAGTCCAGGCTGGGAAAAAGTTAAAACCTATCTCAAAAATAACCAGGGCAAAAAGGGCTGGAGGCATGATTCAAGCAGTAGAGAGCTTGCCTAGCAAGTGCGAAGCCCAGAATTCAAACCCAATACTGCCTGCCCCTTCCAAAAGTTGAAGAAATTCTTACAGAAAAATATTATCTGAATAGCATTTGCCCTCTGTCAAACATTTGGTGTATATTTTTTATTAATTTTAAACAATAACCTTTCTACTTAAATAGCCAAAAATGTATTTCCTAACCCTCAACCCCCAAAATTGCACACATGCATGAACAAACGGTCTCAGGACAGGGATGAAATTCAGAAGAGAAAAATACTGGTACCAAGACTGCAATGAAATTTCCCGTTACCATGGCTACCTTTAATTAAAGTCTATATGTAAGGGAGCTCTTAAATCTAGCTATAAATGTGTGATGATACTCATGTGGTTGAGTATTTGGATTAATAATTAAACTCAGATATGATTCTAATATCGCAATAAAAATCTACCACTATCTGTCAAGTGAAGATGAAGTCTTTCCCTGTGGTAGGCAACATCCCAGGAGGGCCTACAAGGTTCCCACCTTCTTCCATAATCCTCAACTCTTGCCTGTGGGCAGGTTGCAAATATGAAGGATTTCATTCCTGGTATATGGCAAAGGTGAAAGAAAGGGTTTTGCAAATGAATGCAGGATTCATGTTAGTTGAGTCTGAGTTAATCAAAAAGGAGATTATCAAAGGTAGCATACAATAGAAACACCTGCATACCTGTGATTACTGCAGCACTGTTCACATTAGCTAAGTTAGAGAAACAGCCCAGATGCCCATAACAGATGAATGGATACAAACATGTGGTATATGTGCACAGTGGAGTACTATTCAGCAATAAAGAAGAACAAATGTTGTTTGCAAGGAAATGGATAGAACCACAAATCATAAAGTTAAATGAAATAAACCAGACTTAGAAAGACAAGTAGCCCATGTTTTCTCTCATACATAGAATCAAGGGGGAAAAGGGATCATGAAAGTTGAAAAGGTACAATTATGGAGAAGGATAGAGAGAGGGGAAGGGAGAAGAGACATAAGTGAGGATAATGGGGGATAAGTATGATCAAAGTACGAAAATACAATGAAACTCATCACTTTTTACAATTCATATGTGCTGATAAAACAAGGAAGTTATGATGTGTGGGTCTGGTCGAATTCATGAGTGGGTCTGCATGCAAGAGATCATAGAGTAAATACGGCCCAGTTCCACAGCATGCAGCAAACATTTCAGAGAAATGGTTAGTAGACACTTTTTTTTTGGGGTGTACTGGGGTTTGAATGCAAGTCTTCAGGCTTGCCAGGCATGTGCTGTACTGCTTAAGCCACAACTTCAGCCTAATAGACACATTTAATTTTCACCAGAGACACAAAGTATCTGTGAAGTAAATCCTCCCGCCGCTATGAAAAATTCATTATAATTTAATATTTCTTTTCTAACTTTGCTTTTATAACTTTATATTCTTGAATATAATATTATTTGAAAATAATTCCCTCAGGTTCTTTCTATCAATGGTAATCTGACAGGATCCCTCACACACAGCAAGACCATAATAAACCTTATATGATGAGAATGAATATGACCTGGCTTTGCAGATCCAGGGCCAGCAGAATAGTAGGTCATAATCAGTGAGGCTGAAGACAATTATGAATATTTATGGACTGGCAAATGTTTTGAAGTCAAGATTCTTAAAACTGTCAAGCTAATAGATTCATGTATTTGTGCGAGAGACAGCAGGAGGTGGATGTCGTGCTGACTCTTAGGATTTGTTACGTTTAAAGGGAACATTAATTCTATTGTTTCTGGTTTAAAAGCAAACTATATCCACATTGCATGCTGAGATTGCATCCAACGTTCCACAACACTTGAGTTCTTTAAGTAGTATTGCCTTCTATTCATCCCTTTCCGAAACCAGGTGTTCACTCTATAGCTCCATCTCAGTTCTTATCTTTAAGAAGGGGCTCCTGTCCCTTCATTTTGTATGTTTTCTTTGTTGGTCCCTAACTATTTTACTGCATTAGTCTAAGCTGTTAGCAAAGTAGCTCCAAGAACAGATTTAATGAGAGTGACAGATTTTGACTTTCATATAAAATTATAAACCAGTGTCCATGGAAACAGAAGGAAAAGCAAAATCTGAGATTCTCTTTTTTATCTTGCTGTGTGACACAATAAAAAATAACCACAGTAGTAATAGCACAATTATAGGTTGCTGCAAATCCAATATTCCAGGTGTCAGGAAGGCACAGTTGCTCGACCTATGAATTTTTGTCTAATATGAAGGGGCACACTTGTATTATAAGAAACAAGTTTCAGTCATCATAAATCTCAGTATGTGATTTTAATCTATTATAACCTGAAAGCATTGGGATGTTAGGTTTTAACAAATATTTGTTTGGATAGAATTACCACAACAGCTAAGAAATAATGAAGGTGGAGTTATTTATGAAGACTTTTGTATTAGAACTGGCTGCCATAACAAAATACCATAGCCTGAATTGGGTACATAAACAGGAATTTGTTTTCTCATAGTTCTGGAGGCTGACAGTCCAAGATCAAGGTGCTGCCAAGGTAGGTTTAATTCAGAGGCCTCTTTCAGGGCTGTTGGTGGCCACTTTCTGACTATGTGTTCACATGGGCGCTTTGTGGGGAGAGAGAATGAATGAGAGTCATCTCTCTGGTGTCTCTTCTTGTAAGGGCACTAATCCCATCACGGGGGTCCATCATCATGACTCATCTAACCCTAATTATCTCCCAATCTATTCCAAGTTAGATACAAATGCTACTACATTGGGTATTAAGGCTTCATTGGATTTTGGAGGACATGAACATTCAGTGCCTTTGAGTTTCTTGTTTACTTGTACACTGCTGTGACGGCCAGCATCCTTGAGGAGAAATGGCTTTATGGGCACAACTGATTAAGAGCCTTGGCAAATTTTCCTTAGATTCTGCCATGGAGCCCAGGCTTTTTATGGCTGCTCTTGGCCAATAGCTGCATGCTGGTGGGATCTGGGAGTTTTCAAGCAGTCAATTTTGTCTCCGCCACTCTCCGTCCATATGGCTGAACATTTCAGAGAGCTACTCTGTAGGGTCAGATTCTTCCTCCTCAATTCTCCTTCCTTCTCCCTCTTTCAGGGCTGCCACACCAGCCTCTTGCCCTGGGAGCCTCTCCCCAGGCTATCTCTGTTTTCTCTGCTTTATCCTTCCTAGGCATTTCCCCCAATATGTCTGGTGCACATCTAATCACATCTTGGTGTGTTTGCTTCTCAGAGGATCTCAGCTAGCACAATGGCCTTTCCCAAAATATGATGCAAAACACTTTGCACAGATATCAGCAATATAATGAGACACTTAAAATAGGCATACAAAATAATGAAAACCAGGGGCAGAAGGGGTAGTTCATGTGGTGAGCACTTGCCTAGCATGTGCAAAGCCCTGGGTTGGATCCCTAGCACTGAAAAAAAATTAAAATAAAGAAAAGAAAAGGAGGGAAAGAAAAGAAAAGAAAACTAAGAAATAATGGAGCCCAAAGAAGGTTGATTTGCAGAATGAATATTATATCATTTGGTTTTGGATGTATTCTGTATATGCATATATTGTATAAATATATAATATGCTTTATAGCAAACCTTCTTTAAAATGTTTTTCTTAGAGGAATATTGACATTAGTTGGCACATACCCTAAATTTTAAGATAGGCAATAATGGGGCTGGTGGAGTGGCTCAAGTGGTAGAGGGTCTGCTTAGAAAGCATGAGGCCCTGAGTTCAAACCTTTGTACAACCATCATCAAAAAAACAAACAAGAAAACAAAACAAAACAAAAAAACCTTGAAGATAGGCAACAATAGTGGGAAGAGATTATTCATGATGAGAGAAAATTTCTTATGGATCATCTACAGTTTAGGCCTCATGATATTTATTATGCATCAGCTGTCTGTTTAGTTAGTGCTGGCAGGCCCACTGTGTCCTCAATAGACTCTTCAAAATGGTTTGTGTCTAAGAACCAGGAAGTGAAACTGGAGGTGTGACTCAAGTGGTAGAGCACCTGCTTTGCAAGTATGAAGCCCTGAATTCAAATCGTGGATCCACCAAAAAAAAAAAAAAGTCTAAAAACCAAGAAGCAGACCCTCATCAGACACTGAATCTATCAGTACCTTGATATTGTACTCCCCAGCCTTCAAAATTGTGAGAAATAAATTTTTCTTGTTGATTAAAAAAAATGGTTGTGTCATTTCAATTCAGACTGAAATCCATATTTGAATAATAGTACAATACACTGAATAGTCTTAAAAACAAGTTACAAATTACTTTTGCTCATACACAGTATTGTATTTCAATCTGATGACTAACTTTTTACATTATTTGTTGTGAAAGATAACTTTCTGTCAGGGAAGGATCCAGGGTTACAGTAGACACTAAGTCAACTGAGCTTAAGTCAACTGCAGCTTTGTTGAAAAAGGTCAAACATGACACTGGAATATATTAATATACATGTGAAACTGCATAGATACAATAACAATACAGTACTGCTATAATGCAGAGACGGAATAATAGTGGTTACATGCAGACATCTGGAGTTGGTAGATGTCAGAAGTCATTGTTACATCATCATGCTAAAATATCATCCTTTCAACCTTTTTTTAGGGAACATAATTCAGAAAGCTTTAGACAATTTCTTTGAGTCAGAAGGCAATCAAACTCAATCTACAATTGTTACTATTGTCCCTCCAATACTTATTAAATATGCAGAGCTGTGATTATTGCTTTTTCAATCTTTCTTCTAAACTATTAGCTAACTACCATATGTAGTCTTTACTTTTTAGAGCCAAACATTGCTAAACGCTTGAGTTGGGAAATCTACTGATATTTTGTAATAATTTGTATTTGATCCAATGCTTTTCAGATTGTTCTGATGATATGTCAAATTGTGAACTGTACAATTTAAGGATATTTTAGGAATAGTTCCAAGGGAAAACAAAGCTTATTAAACTGCTAATATGGCTTAAAAATTCAAGGTATATTTTCATACTTTCATGGTTAATTTGTATGTCAACTTGATTGGATTAAGGGATACCCAGATAGCTGGTAATACACTATTTCTGGGTGTGTCTCTGAGGGAGTTTCTAGGAAAGATAAGCATTTGAATTATTGGAGTGAATAAACCAGGTGGTCTTCATCAATGCAGGTAGGAATCATCCAATCCATCGAGGCCTGACTAGAATACAAAAGAGGGAAGGCTATCACTCTCTCTCTTCTCTATTTTTTCTTTTTCTTTTGGTGGTTCTGGGGTTTGAATTCAGGGCTTCATATTTGCTAAGCAAGCACTCTACTGTTTGAGCCAAGCTTCAAGTTTCACTCTCTTCTTGCTAGAACATTCATCTTCTGTACTCCAACACTGGAGTTCCTGGTTTTTAGGCATTTGGTCTCTGGAACTTAACACTAATGCCTTCCCCAAACCCCACAAATCACAACTTTCCTGATTCTCTAGCTTCAGATGTCAGATTACCAGACTTTTTGACTTCTATTATAGTCTCATGAGCCAATTTTATGGAGAATCCTGACTTATATACATAGCATGTGCAAATTTGAAGTCCTATGAATTACAGAACATGGACACACCCAGGTAACTAACGTCTGGTTTAAGATATACTACACTCTCAATACTCTCGAAACCTCCTTCATGTTTGTGTTAGCTTAGGCAGATAGATAGACATGAGCAGAAAATGTCCCAGGTTACCAGATTCCATTACCCTTTGAGGAAGTACAATCATAAAACCCCAAATGGCCCACACCCTGGATCAACGATGATTAGGATAATAGGCCTATATTCTCCTGATATCAAGGTTGAGCATATGCCTTGAGGGCATAATGACCACTATATGACTTTCCAGTGGCAACACTAAGCTAGAAAGTGATCAAATGTGTAGGTACCTGCCCTTACCTTCTCAAAAACACTGATGTATGATTTCCCACACTGGCAAGCCACTGTGTAGTCATCAAACCATTTGGGGAGTGACCGCAAAAAGGGGTTTTGTGCTTCCTAATAGTCCCACCCTATTGGATAATAAAACCTCAGACCTGGACAACTTTGAGGAAGCTGGTCCTTACCTAAACTGCTTGCCTCCTCCCTCCAGGCATACGGTTGCTGCCATTGAGGCCGTTGGGCTCTCTCTCCCAAACTGTCTACCCCACATCTCTCTCCAGGGGTATACTGTCACTTTCCTTTGCCTGTTTATTCTCCTTCTCCCCATCACTCTAATTTTACACACTGTACCAAAGAACTAAGGGAATATTTGGAGCACTCCCATCCACCAGTAATACTTTAGCCCAGCCATTAAATTCTCCTCTGCAAGGTGCCATTACTCTTTTCTTTTTCAAAAAGAGTTTGGCGGTGTTTGCTTGAAATTTCTCTCTTTATAGTACTCCTTTTTGGTGGTATCATTCACTCAACATTAGAGTTGTAGATATGAGATGCATTCATATTATATGCAGCAGTAATTGCCTTTATTTTAATTTTTCTATAGCATTCCATTATATGATTTTTGTGGTGGGCACTTGGACTGTTCCAGATTTGGGCTACTGTGAGCAATGCTGCTGTGACCATCCTTCTGTTTATCTTTTGTTGCATATGTGTGCATTTCTGTTGAGTATTTCTGAGTAGAGTTGCAAGTTGTAGAGTATGCTATGCTCAGCTTTACCAAAACAGACAGACAAGTTTCCAAAGCAGTTGTACCAACTTGCAAGAAACCAGAAGTGTTGCTTCATGTGCTTGTGAACATATGATGTTACTTTTTACCCTTTGCTTGGTCAGTTTCAACACAGACTTTTTAAAAATCATCTGCCATATTCACCAGGCACAGTGAAGGTAGCAAAGAAGAGCCGGGTATAGTGGTACACTCCTGAAATACCAGCACTCCACTAGGAAGGCTGAAGC
This sequence comes from Castor canadensis, assembly GCF_047511655.1. Taxonomy (NCBI): domain Eukaryota; kingdom Metazoa; phylum Chordata; class Mammalia; order Rodentia; family Castoridae; genus Castor; species Castor canadensis. The sequence goes on along the minus strand of NC_133393.1, from coordinate 127,562,085 downwards.
AGGATTGTGTTCTCAAGGGTAGCCTGAGCTACATAGCAACACTCTGCCTTAAAGAAAAAGAGAATTTTTTTTTTTTTTTTTTGGTGATACTGGGGTTTTGACTCAGCTTGAACGGTGCTCTATAGCTTGAGTCATGCCTCCTGTTTTTTTTTGTTTTTTGAGATAGGGTCTTACTTTTTATTCTGGTTGAACTGGATCAAAATCCTCCTGATCCCCACTTCCCAAGCAGCTAGGATTACATTTATGAGCAACTTGCATTCAGAAGGGGAAAGAAATATTAAAAGGATTGAAAAGAGAAGCTCAGGAATGAGGCAAAGAGAGAAGGGAAAGATTTCCTGAGCTACCAAGGGAAGACTGATACACTTTAACCACCTGTGAACAGAACCAAAATGGTATCAGTCCCTTAGGAGGGAAATTTCTGCCTCCTGATCTGGAACTCTGATTCCTTGGGTTACAAGGTTATGATCATGGGGCACAGGTAAAGAAAATAAAAGTAGTAAGAAAATAGAGGGAAAAACCCATTAGATCTGAACATCATTTTAAGAGTCTAGAGAGCAAGTAGTGAGTCAGTATTAGATATTTTGTTGTCCAGCTTTTGCATATTGTCCCTGTGTTCTTTCTCCAGCCAATGCATGTACCAAACCTTCATGAAATTTTTATATTAAAAAGTATTGGAGATTTGAAGAGAAAAAAAAGTAAGTGATGTCTTGTTTTTTTTCCGTAGTTCCCTTCACTCTTTCCTTTTATACCTTTCCAATCTGACCTAACACACTTTTTCCTTGGGCAATTGAGGGAGAGTGACAAGTGATTCATCACCTTTAAAATCCCAAAGACCTGAGCTAATTTTTTGGTGAGAGGCGACACACAAACCCTCCTGAGAAGAGAAATATTATAATGGTAGAGAGGGAGGAGAATTAGATATCTTCTGGGCAAATAACTTTTCTTTTTAAAAATTGTTGTTTCAAAAATCTTAAAAAAAATCTTTTCAAAATCTATATATCTAAAAAAAAATCCTCCTAGTTTAATGGCTTTATGAAGGGAAATTCCTAAGGGATTAAAACCTTTATATACTGAAAACTTACTTCTTGCCTATGTAATTTCTGCTTAGTAACACTAGCTTCTGTAAAAGCTGATTGGGAAACAGACACCAATGAATACAGAGCAACTGTGTCCCTTTGGGTTTGCTTGCTACTTCTGTCCCCCACTCCCACTTCATGAGCCATCTGGAAGAAGCTAACAGGCTTCGAGTTAAATTTGGATTTCTATGAGGCATGAGATGCGCAGTTGCTCTATTCATTTGAATTGAAAATTTGGTCCAATTCTGGAGACTTCTCAGCATGAACCTTGTGGGTTGAGCTACAAATCTGGAAATGACTTTGTAATATTACTTGCTTTGATTTAATAGGGCAAAGTGCTGTCTCACATCTAATAGAAAAGCAATAGAACAGTAACACTTGAGTTGCCATACTGTCATCTTTTCCTCTCAGTTAAGAATACTGAAGAACTTTAAAATAATTTTAAGTATAATTAGCATAAGTTGAATGGTCCAGAAGACTAGAATCACTTCCTTGGTGTTATCCTCATTGTGTTAGCAAGACATTTCTTCTGCTACTGTCTTAGATATGCTGAGGTAATAGTTTGTTTGTTTATTTGTTTGTTTTGTGGTACTGGGCTTGAAGTCAGAGCCTTCACCTTGAGCCACTCCACCAGCCCAATTTTTTTTGTGATAGGGTTTTTAGAGATAAGGTCTAGTGAACTATTTGCCCAGGCTGGCTTCGAACTGCGATCCTCCTGATCTCTGCCTCCTGAGTAGCTAGGATTACAGGCGTGAGCCACCACTGCCCGGTGAGGTAATAGTTTATAGACCAAAAATAAGAAGAAAGAGCGGTATATTGCTAAGAAGTAATTAATAGATCATTGCAGAGAATGTCAACACACACATACCTTCTACTGTTAGTATGACTAATCTCTGATTTACTTGTAAATTTTTACCTATGTGGAAGTGCAGGCTAGAAAACATGAATGATTTCTTAGTACTTGGTTTCTACCAAAAGCATATTTACTTTGCAAAAGTTATAATTTTATATGCTAAAAGAATTTCTACTTCTTTTTGGTTTCTATGGTGAATTCTGCCTGTACTACAGTAGTATTTGGTGCTTACTTTCCATGTAAAACACAAACAAGTAAGTAAGAAAATGCATCTAACCTATGAAAAAAAGATGTATAGACAGGCATGGGTTTAAATTGTGACTGGATGAATAATCTTTTCCTTCTCTTTAAATATAACTCAGACAACACAGAAGAGATCATGCACATACTCTCTATAAGAAAGTGACTTCTGCACCACCCAATCAGAGTTTAACCACTGAAAGAGACAGTAGGGATTCTTTTAGCTTAATCTTTTCTTTGTACAGATGAGGCAGTATATTTTTACAGAAATTAATTGGGGTTGAACCACACAACCTCTGTGATTTCTTTCAACACAGTCTGTAGGTTTATGAGATAAATTGAACTATATAGTAAGCAAACATTGATAGACATGTTAGAATAAGTTACATGTTGAGAGGGTCATTGAAGATACCTATTTCTTTTTTTTTTCTACTATAATCGATGAGGGTCACTTTTTTGAGTGCAAAAATATGGATATGTGAGTGAGAATCAGACTTTTCCACATAATGTGTACTTAACCACAAAATGTCATCATAGCTTTCTGGTCATCCACTTATTTATGTGTTCAGTAAATATGTACCATAGGCAGACCATGTACTGATTGTCAGGCCTGCAGAAGAAACAATATAGATATGGTTTTGCTATTATGTATGACCTTTTATTCTAGTGGGAGGACACAGAACTATTTACAATGTTCTGCTGATTTGAAGGCACGCATTCCCTCCCACATATTTTAATATCTAAAATTGAAATTACCATAGCTTGACACCCTTTTTATTTTTCCTTTGTGGTGTGTAACATAGTGGTTTGTTTAACAGTGCTGGCACCCTCAATTCTGAATTAATAGAATATATCCAATATTCATTCAGAAAGCAAAAGTGTTATGAGAAAGGCTAACGGAGATCTAGTTTGAACTGTTGGTGTGGGAAGACTGTTGAACAAGATGATGTGTACATTGAAGAGAAGGAAGGGTCAGGATGAGTGGGCAGAGGAGAGAAGAGCATCATAAGAGAGAGAATAGATTGAATGCATGGGTGGAAGGGCATTTAAGAACAGATAGAAGACCAAAGTTGCTGGACCATAGTGAGCAACAGAGCCTTTCCAAAAGCTTGATTCTTTTAGCTCTTTGCAAACATTTGTTCTGGAGAGACCCTTTATATTGAAGGCCTCTTCTTTGTGTATCAGTCACTATACAATGGAGTTAAGGCACCATGGGTTCTGCCACAGCTTGGGAAAATCAGTCTGAACTAGCTCTTTTTATTGAAATGTTTTTAAATCTCAGTGTTGGGAGCACATTACAATTGTATTCAAACTAATTTTTTTTTTTGGCTTTTTTGGAATTATGTAACATGGTAATATTTTCTCCAATTTTGACTTTATTTTTCTTTAATTTCTTGCCATTTTATACCAAGTACAATAGACCTTTAATTGAAACTCTTTAGAGTGATGGTTTATTGCGATTTTGTGATCCTAACAGAAAAATAATCTTCTTGATGGTGCACTCTAATGAGAAAAAGTGTTAATCCATGTGGTTGGTGGTTGTGTTGTAGCAACTGTAATTCACTGGAGCTTTGTCAGGATATGCAATACTTCTTATAAAAATAAAAAGCAAAAAGCAGCAAATAAATTAAATATACATAAAGGTAAATATAAAAGATATCCTAAAGTCTAGAATACACAGTTTATATTTCTAAGTAGAACTAGATGTTCCCTTGTAACCTGATTTATACCTAACTTTGTTGATGCTCATATCTTGAGAATGAATGGCTGCATATAGAGAGGGAAATCCATGTTAACTGAGTTTTATCATAAAATCATTTTTATCTTTCTCCAACATAAAGTACGTACTTTTGCATCTATGTGTAGCTTAACACAATATTAGTGTATCTCAGACATGTTTAAAACTCTGGTATTCAAACCAAAAGAAAACATTTTTTCAGTAAGATTTAAGGAACATCTATGCAAAGGACCACAAAAGTGTTGCACCATTTGATTACATTTAAAAATTGACTTGGATATTTTTACATCACCACCACTAACTACAACAAAATCTCCATTAAAATAAGTGCACAAATATCTTTTCACCATTGAATTCTGATTCTTTTAATGATTGTCTTCTAGGCATCTGTTTTGTGTTCCAATTTTATTTTGCTAGAGGTAATTTTATATAGACTTTTCTGAATGTTGTATTCACTTTAAAATCCAGTTGCACATTTGCATGAAAGCATTTACAGAAAACAAAGACAATTCTACGATGAGTAGGAAAGATGGAGATGTTAATGAAAACTTCAGTTTCTTAAAAGAGTGATTTACTGCCAAATTAGATCGAGGTGGGGTTATGTCTAACTTGAGCGCTCTATGCTGTGGCTATAGAGAAGAAATTGTAGCCATCAAACTCCAACAATGTTTGGAAACTAGCTGGGAACCCTGCTGTTTCCCAGGAAGTGCAGTAGTTTAAATGAAAACTCCTCCATACTGCTGGGATTTAATTGACCACACATGGTGGAGAATGTACTCAGAGGAATACATTCAGTTCCTCTAAGTGAAAAGCCATCCAACTTAAACAGGAAGGAACAAAATTTGAATGCTAGAGGATGGAACAAAATTGCTATAATTTCTAAGGTGGAAATACTCAGATGGCTTTATATTATAAATTTTCATATAGAAATGGAAAAAGCAGCAAAGCACGACTAAAAACACTACAGTTAAAGGAAAACTTTAAAAATAGAACTACAAAAACTGGAAGGGAAAAATGATCACTGAAATTTTATACTTCATAATTCATTCCTAATTCAATTAGCAGTGATGGATATATTTTTCTTAGTGTTCATTAACTACCTAAAACCCTCATGTAACCATCATATTAATCAATTATGACTGTGCTCATAGATTTAGAATCAAATTGTTTGTTTAAGTAACATTAGTGCTTTTCACTGGGTGCCATTAAAGTTTCAAAATAGTATTAACAGAGGTAGAGAAACAAAAAATTTAAAAAGAGCTTCTAATGAGAACAGCAAAAACAAATAAAGTATTAAAAAAATACCCACACAGAAATAATCCACAACTATGATGAAGGTTTTTATAGATGTAGGGGTACATATTCATATGTATGTGTAGCATCTTCCCCTTTAGTAAGTAGAAAATTAAATAGAATACCAACACAGATATGATATAATTAATTGATTTCAAGTTTAAGGGCTGGTGGAGTGGCTCAAGTGGCAGAGTGCCTGCTTGGCAAGCATGAGGCCCTGAGTTCAAACCCCAATACCACCCCCCCACCAAAAAAAGAGCTGTCTAGTTTTGTGTCTGTCATTAGTTTGTGACCGTGGCAAACCATCTTGACTTTTTTCTGAACCTGTTTTTTTATTTTAGAAAGTGGAGGAACTTATATTCTTTGAAAACTTCCTATGTGATAAGGTGCTATGTCAAGGTACATTGGAAAAGGTTAAATAAACCAATATGTCAGTCTGTTTTATCTTGACTGTGACCAAATATCTAACAGAAACAACTTAATGGAAGAAGAATTTATTCTGGCTCATAGTTTCAGAGGGCTCAGTCCACATTGTCTCATGTGCTTTCACAGAACATCATGGCAGGGGAACATGTGGAAGAGGAGGCTGTTTACCTCATGACAGACAGGAAGCAGAGAGGAGGAAGGGATTGGGGACTGCAATGACATCTGTCCTCCAACTAAGCCTCACCTCCTAAAGTTTCCAGAACTTCCCCAAATAGCACCACCAACACCAAGCTTTCAAGACATGAGCCTGTGGGAGACTGTAACCTTATCACAGTATCAATTAAGAAATAATTTGTCACTGTTATTAGTGTTGTGCTAGAAATGTATAGTGGTAGGCAGAGTGTGTTGTTCCATACTGCTAATTCCTATTGCTAAAACAGTTCTTTGTTTCTTTCCAGGCCTCTGTGAATTACTAAAAATTCTTTTATTCACATTGGACCTTTCCAAAAGGTAATGACCAAATCATTTAAGTTTAGGCAGCCAAGATTTAGTTTGAGAATTAATTTTGACTTATTGTATTCAACATACTTAAAACTGTCAGCAGTTTTTGTCCTCTCTAATATATAATAAGGTCAGAGGTTTAAAAAAAGAAACATTTTCTTGATACATGTTTTCCTTCTTTCCCTTTGGGAAATGTCACTGTGTGTACTTGCTTTAATACTGGAATTGACAGGGTTTACAGGTTGGGGGCCAACAATGAAAAGTCCCTCCCTGAGACAGCCAGTATGGGATGAATGCCCCAGGGAGCTGGCCACCCTCCTTCCACCTATTTAATGCAAAAGGCCAGAGGGGCTCTAGACAAATCCTGACAATGTACTCTGTCTGAGATAGTAGGGGTTATCTGTGGTTCTAGGAAATTCCCTCTTTGAAAGACACCTGGAGAACCTGTTTGGGTACCCAGAACAGTGCCAAAATGGTTAGAAATGGGACTAACACAGTGGACTTCAGCTGCATCAGTATGAAGCATCCTTCTGTGGGATTCAGAGTACACAACAGCAAAGGTAACTAGTTGCATTGGTTCTCATGACTTTTGTTGCATACCTTAGCTTTGCAAAGAAAAAGAAAAAAATCTTTTTCAACAAGTTTATTTCATCAAGGAATTATTGTCAGTCACTAAACATGATGGTGAATGAAAAAGAAGTTTTGTTTTTTTGTAAGGACAAAGGAGCAGACTAAAGAGGATGTGGGTGAACATTCTACTTCCTGTGCATTCAAAGGGCACAGACAGGGCTTGCATAATAGAAAATTCGGTAGGTTCGCATATGGTAAATTATACAGCCAAATTTATTTATTTATTTTTGCAAACAACAAAATGTACATTAAAAGATAACTATGGCATCTTTGAAAACCTATTAAACTCACAAAAGTAAACAACAATAAGAAAGCCCCCAAATGAAATGCTTTCTGGTGAGCATTTCTGGTAGAAAGAATATTATATTTAGAGTCAAAGACTTAAATCTAACCTAAACTGGGCAAATGTTTACCTTTCTGAAGTTCATTTTCTCTTCTCATCTTTAGAGTGAGGATAACAATATCTGTTAGCCTTACAAGATTTATAATAGGTTCAAATAAGTAAATGGAAAAAATTTTCAAATGGGAAGACATTGTAAAAATATAAATGTTTCTTCCTGTTTTTGTTAACAGATTAATAAAAGAGGTGACAAATTTTAGTTATTTTTTTTCAGAAGCATGTGGGTTATAATTTCTGAGAATAATGGTCATGCTTAGCAATTTCACTTTTAGATTGAAAACGAACTGGCTAAATAAATAGTCTCAAAAATAACACAAGGGACTTCTTTATTATTAAAATTATAATTTGGGGACTCTATCAATATGTTCACATTAAACTCAGATTTAACCAGGTTCTCCTCATTTCATTTGGTGATTTCATCAATGTTAGCATAATTTAAACTATAAAATAATCATAATAAGTAGCTGCACAATTCTCCCCATCATAAAGATGGTGAACTGACAGGCATCCAAGTTCATTTTGTCAATTGATGTTTTACAAAAAAATGTTTAATTGCTATCTTAAACAAACAAAAATGTCATTTTAAACATTTGCTTTTACAAAATCAGAGAACAGAAGGGTCCTGCCTAGGGGAATTGGTACCAGTGGGAAGAAGGAGGAGGTGGGGAAAGATTGCGGGAGGGTGAACATAGTGCAAATACTGTGTACACATGTATGTAAATGGAAAAATGATACCTGCTAAAACCATTCCAGGAATTGGGGGGGAGGGGATTAAAGGAGAATGGTGGAGGGGATATATTCAAGTATGATATAGCATAAGAAGTTTTGTAAATGCAACAATGTACCCCCAACAGCACAACAGTCAGAACAAGAAAAAACCAACAAAAAATGTTTAACTGAAAAAAATTAAAGAAAAAATAGCACATGCACAGTTTAACATTATATATGAATGTATATAGGGACATTAACAAAGACCTGAAGAACTACAAATGGTTTGGAACTAAGTACTTCAACATTTTTTTATCATAATACTTTTCTTTAAATTCTAAGACAAAATGATACTCCCAATAGAATTTTGTTGTGTGATTAAAACAACAACAAAAAACACCCTCCCTCTGCCCAAGGGAAAATCAGTTCAAAAATCAAACTCTGAAAAGTGTTATTATAACTTAATAATAAAACCATCTTACCATAACACAAAGAAACTATGGCCTACATCAAAATATGGTGCATAAGGGGAGTTAGATTACAAACTCACTAAAAACTATAAGAATAAATGGTACTGGTGGATAATAATTCACTTACCATCCCTTAACAAAGACAAGAATACAATTCTGGAGGATTTTTGTGTGTCAATTAATAGTTAATATGTTATCTGCTTAGTGACATTAAGATGTGATTTCCCAAACCCTTTACGAAGACATTGTCTTTGAAGAGTGACAGACAATAGCCCAGGCAGGTTGGTGAAAGGAAATTCAATTATATTGCTTCTAAATTGTAGATTTAGATTCTCTGGGTTGAATTCAGAGATTCAAATACCAAAGAGTAACACTTGACCCTAGATTTCCTTTGGGGAAGGATGAGTGATTTCACAATTTTGTCTGTGCTAGAGAGGGGCATGCTTCAAGGTGATTCAGGGTGGCACAACCACAGGGCAGTGAATACCCTTGAGTAAGGAATCTGAGGACAAGCATTTAATATACAAGAAACATTTGAGAGAGTGGCAGGTCACTCAGGGCCTTGATAATTCTACACATAATAGAACAGGGTCAGAGATGGTTTTTGTTTAAGAAGTAATTCAAGACACAGATGTTCTCTTTGTTTATTCAAGTAGACTGGTTTCCAAGGTGGGGGTTCGTGCATCCCAGAGGTTGGTTACAGAGACAATCAGCTGGGGTCTGGAAAGAAAACACTAGAACTATTATTTATTTTTTGCCTAATAATGTAAGAAGGAAATGAAACTTACAAGAACTTATGGAACGGATTGGCACCAGCCCTCCTCAGCACCCTTCCTTGGCCTGTGTGTCAGATTGCTTCGTATCTTGAACAGTGTGGAAATTTTCCTGAAAGGGGAATAAAGTAACACAAGGTGGAAGGGGTAGTGGGGGTGGGGGTGGTGGCGGTGGCACAATTCACTCCCTATCAATGGCCATTAATATTAAATATTTAAATAAACAACTTATGAATAGTCTTTTAAGTCACTGATCACAGTTTTCAACCAAAATTTTAAGAAGTAAGTTTGTAAAAGTTTTGTACTGGTAATAAATATGAATTATTTAAAAATATCCTGTATTCTAAATTGATCTCATTTTTTTTGGAACTTGTGGTTTAGGTGTATGATCTATGGTAAAATCATGTATTATGTTTAACTCATAAATTTAACAAACATATACAAAAAGTCTGGGTACAGGTACTTTGTTTTAGGTGCCTCACATATGACAGAGAAAAAGCTAGATCTTTGATCTTGTGAACTTACATTCTAGTGTGCAAGAGACTGACAACAAGTCATCGCAACAGAGTTCAGACTGAAGGATTTATCCTTAGTTCTGGGAGTATTGCCAGATGACAGTCCTCATCTGTCAGTCCTTTTGGGAATTGTCCTTGGCTGAGGAGAGCTACCTCACCCAGGGTCATGTACTTCTCCAGCACAGCCCACATTCGAAGTCTGGTTGCTGCAGAGCTGAAAAGGCCCAGACACCTGGACCCAACATGGGTAGCTCTGAAGGTCTGCCCCAACTTGAGAGCTCCCTACAGGGTTGGCTGGGGACTTTGTTCGGACTCAATCATAGCTTCAAAACTTCCTGAGAAACACAAAATGAAACAATGGTATAGTATTTAGTGTTTGTATTATGCTATGCTATGTTACATTATATTATGTTATACTTGATTATAGTTGGCCATCCATATCTGTGGGTTCCACAGACAGATTCAACCAACTACAGTGGGAAATATTGAGAGAAAATGCATCTGTACTGAACAAGTACAGATCTTTTTGTCCTTGGCATTATTCCCTAGACAATACAGTATAACAACTATGTACATGGCATTTACATTTTATTAGGTATTGTATGTCATCCAGAGATGACATAAAGTCTATGGGACGATGTGTGCTGGTTATATGTAAATAAAAAACTCAAGCGTCCATGGATTTTAGAGTCCATGGGTGCTCTAGCACTAATCCTGTACAGATATCAAGGGATAACTGTATTTACTGCTTGCTTCCTTTATTAGAACGTGAGCTCCATGAAAGCAAGTACTGAGTGTTTTCTGCTTACTGCTCTGCCCCCAGCCTCCAGAATAGTGCCAGGAAAGTATTAGTGCTCAATAAATTCTTATTAATTTATTGAGATCTACAAAGTGGAATAAAAATAGGCAAATTTCACAAGACTAAATTGTGATAATCTATGTGTAGTTTTACAGTGATGCTAAGTGTATAGGAAGCATCCAGAAAAGCTGGTATTTTTCATTATGTTCATTTCAAAGATGATTTATCATTCTCCACCTTTAAAAAGTCAATAGTTCAACTTTATTTTTCTGGGTGTTAACTAACCAAACATTTCTTATGTTTGCTGCAATAGGAGATGGGGCTATGAAGAAAATAAGAAACATCCCTTCCCCTTAAGGAGAGTTCATCTCACAGGCAGCAAGTAACAGGTAACATTGCATTAGCAGTTGCATATTTTTCCACTGTGAGATAGCTTCTTTTGTATATTCTTTCCATTCTCAAATATTCTAATATGCAACCTTCAGCACCTGTTTTCAAGTGACTTTTTTCTTCTTCAATTATTTGGGCACTATTTCTTATCAGAAATATGTTCACATAAATCTTGGGCAAGAGTTAGCAAGAAATTGAAGGAAATAAGATCGGGTGCAGTGGCTTACACAAATAACCCCAGCTACTTGGGAGGCAGAAATCAAGGGGATAATGGTTCAAGTCCAGTCTAGGTGAAAAATCAAGATACAAAACAGATATAGTGGTATATACCTGAAATCCTAGTTATGCAGGGAGAATAGATAAGGAGGGCAACCTGGGCAAAAAAACGTGAGACCCTATCTGAAAAATAACCTAAAGCAAGAAGGGCTGGAGGCATGGTTCAAGTCCCAGCATGAGCAAAGTGCAGAGTTCAAACTGTACTACTGCTAACAAGAAAAGAAAGAAAAATAAGACAAAATTGCTAAAGATGATTATCATCTGAGCAAATTCTTTAAATTTTCTAGCAGTTTATTCCTATTATTTTATCAGTTAGAAGATCAGAAAGGAATTTATGGTAAATATTTTGGGTGATAAGTTTTGTGACTAAAAGATTCCAGACATTCCCACAGGAGCCTTGCCATCTACCTATCCTTGAAGATTTAGCTCAGGTATTCCTTCCTCTGGGAAGGCTTCCCAGGTTAAATTAGCTACCTCTGTTCTCTAGCCCTATCATACCCAGGAGTAGTGTCCTGGACACATTTGACTGTAATTCTCCTCAAACTGTCTTCTTTACCATCCCAGAAGCTCCTCTAGGACCAGAAACCCATGGTTTATTAACCACTGTCTCCTTTGCTTATCGTGATGCCTGATAATTTACCAGAATCGCAGTAATAGGTAACTCTTGCTATGTGCTTTATAAATCCATATACCTTCCATAGTACCTTCTGCAGTAGGTACTATGATCATTCTATTTTATTGACAAGTCCAAAATCTTAAGTAACTTGACCAATGATTCAGTTAGTGATGATCCAGTTCAAATTTGAATACAGAAATATGATCGTGAAACCCTCATTCTTTTTTTTTAATAGAAAAATGTATATTTAACTTTTTTTTTAAAATTAAAAAAACTTTTAAAATTTCTTTTATTCATATGTGCATACAATGTTTGGGTCATTACTCCCCCCTTATCCCCCTTACCCTTCCCCCCCTCCCCCCCGCGGACACCCCCCCACTTTCAAGCAGAAACTGTTTTGCGCTCATCTCTAATTTTGTTGAAGAGAGAGTACAAACATTAATAAGGAGGACTAAGGGAAACCCTCATTCTTAGCACTTGCACCCTGCCCACGAATGAATTTTGAATGAACTATTTTATATAATGGGAGAACTACGACAGGAAATGTTGACCACAATTTAAGCTTAATCTTTTCTTAAATTCAGAAACTTCCAAAGTAGATTTCAGTTCTCGGAAGTACAGTGCTTTCGTATTTTCTGGTTTAAAAGTAGAAGGTTCCATGGTTTCTTGAAGCCCTTCCTTCTGTATTGCTATAATCTTCTGAGAAAGGGTGAGTTATGTTTAGCTTTGGCTCTGCCCCGTATCCTGGGATGAAATATATACTCAGGAATAACAATAACGCGAACCGACATTTAGTGAGTATTTGTTGTGTAACTTGCCCAAAGACATGTATCTGGTGAGTGGCGGGACAAGAATTTGGCTGTACATCACTCCCTACTCTGAGTCTCTAAACCATCCTGCTGCAGATAGAACCTTCCTCCGCCCACGCTTTGTAGCCAGTAGCCACAACACTGGACCGTGCTCTCTCATGTTGTAGCCTTTCTTCTTTCCCTGTCTGTGACTCCAATTCTTCTGGGACTAGAGTCCTACCTCTTAGTCCCTGTGGTTGCCCATCTAGTTCGTTTTATTGCTAGTCATTGATTTTTCTAGGACTCCCAATAATTGCCTTTTTCAGTCTTCCTGTGGTCTACCCATGCCTGATGCTTAGATGTTCATCGTTGATGTCTGGGAGCAGCCCCAAGAGTCACTCGCCATATCTACACGACAGCTACTTGAATACAACTTTTGCAACGTTACTGCCAACTGCTTATGTGGATGTTCTTTTTTAACGTTTAAATTTAAAAGTTTTTTATTAGCATATATTAATGGTGCAAAGGGGTTTCACTGTGATACGTCCTTACATGCATATAATGTGCTTTGCTGAAATTCACTTCCTCTATTACTCTTTCTTACCTCCGTCTTAGTAATTTTAATGGATTTCCTTATTCTCTTTTCATACATGTGTACAAAGTACTTCAGCCATATTTACCCCCATTTTTGTGGATGTTCTTGGAGAAACTTATTTCATCTTTTGATTACTGTACTAGAACATTCCATGCTGAGGTGTAGCCTTGCCCCTTCAACTTTTATTCCTTGGTTTGGTTGAACTGATTGTGCAAAACTTAGTTTACCTTTTCCGTAACAGATATTGCAACATTTAAAAGTGATTTTATGTTCTTAAGAGTATTAAAATCCCCATGCCCTGTTTGTTACTATTTTTTATTGCTTTGAGCATATAGAAAGGGAGGACAAAACCATTTGGAGTCACACACACCCAGCTTTGAATCCTGGCTCAACCACTTACTGGCTTCCTGTGTTTCAGTTTCAATTTTCTCATTTGTAAAATGTTGCTAATGACACAGAATTGAAAGGGGAGTTGTGAATATTAAAGAGGTAAAATACAGCATTCAACACTTTGGCAACAAATAAATGGCTTATTTATTCTCTGAATAGTTTTTGATACTTGTTTTTATCTATCTATCTATCTATCTATCTATCTATCTATCTATCTATCATCTATCATCTACCTGTCAATCTATCTATCTATTTAATTTATTGAGACAAGGTCAAGTTGCATAGCCCAGACTAGTCTCAGCATCCCAAGTGCTGGGATTACGGATGTGCACCACCATGCCTGGTGTATCATTATATTTTTTGAAGAGCCAAATAAAACTCAGATGTGATTTGATCATCTCTGAGTACAGTGAGATGCTCAACCTATGACAGTGATGGCAAAGAAGGTACTGATACTAAAAACAGGCTTTGGGTTATCATTTTGTATCTACTAGACCTTGTGCTAAGCACTTCATGATCAAGTTCTTTTGAGGTTCTCTCAACCATCCTGTGAAGAAGATGCTATTCCCACTTTTCAGATGAGGTCACTAAGGCACAGAGAAGATGACTGCTCAAAGAGAAGCAAGTAGGAAATGACAGGGTTGGAACAAACCATTGTGTCTGACGTCAAAGACCTTCTTGCTTCAAATATTAGAGTTTTACTAATTTGTCTGTACTGTACATTTTTGGTAGTCAAATTCCAAAAAAAGATGGCTTTTCACAGAGCTTGTGCTAAGTGGAAAATTCTCTCTTGCTGTTGCTATTATCCATCTTATACTCAACAGGTGTTTTTGTTGGTTTATTTGCTTGTTTCCTAAATGCAGGTATATTAGTATGCAATGACCACCATAACAAAACTCTACAGATTTACACAACAGATTTGTTTTGGCTGAGCTTTCATAACAAAAACCTATTTTTTCATAGCTTTGGAGGCTTGAAGTCCAAGATTAAATCGTCAGCAGTTGCCTTTTGTTTGGCTTATAGATGGCCACCTCCTTGCTGTGTCTTCACTTGGTCTTTCCTCTATATGTGCATATCCCTCATATCTCTGTGTGTCTCCAAATCTCTTATTCTTTTTTTTTTTCATTTTTCTTTTATTATTCATATGTGCATACAAGGCTTGGTTCATTTCTCCCCCCTGCCCCCACCCCCTCCCTTACCACCCACTCCGCCCCCTCCCTCTCCCCCGCCCCAATACCCAGCAGAAACTATTTTGCCCTTATTTCTAATTTTGTTGTAGAGAGAGTATAAGCAATAATAGGAAGGAACAAGGGTTTTTGCTGGTTGAGATAAGGATAGCTATACAGGGCATTGACTCACATTGATTTCCTGTGCGTGGGTGTTACCTTCTAGGTTAATTCTTTTTGATCTAACCTTTTCTCTAGTACCTGTTCCCCTTTTCCTATTGGCCTCAGTTGCTTTAAGGTATCTGCTTTAGTTTCTCTGCGTTAAGGGCAACCAATGCTAGCTAGTTTTTTAGGTGTCTTACCTATCCTCACCCCTTCCTTGTGTGCTCTCGCTTTTATCATGTGCTCATAGTCCAATCCCCTTGTTGTGTTTGCCCTTGATCTAATGTCCACATATGAGGGAGAACATACCATTTTTGGTCTTCTGGGCCAGGCTAACCTCACTCAGAATGATGTTTCAATTCCATCCATTTACCAGCGAATGATAACATTTCGTTCTTCTTCATGGCTGCATAAAATTCCATTGTGTATAGATACCACATTTTCTTAATCCATTCGTCAGTGCTGGGGCATCTTATTTCTTATTCTTATAACACCACCAGACAGATTGGATAAGGGACAATCTAATGGCCTCATTTGATCACTATAAAGGCCCAAACTTCAAATGCATTCACATCTTGAGGTACTGAGAGATAAGGCTTCAACATGTAATACTTTTTCCATGCTGGGAATTGAATCCAGTCCCTCAGGTATGCTAAGCATGTATTCTATCATCGAATTACACTCCTAGCCCCTCAGTATATGAATTTTTGAGGGGGACATAATTCAGCCTATAATAGGGTGTTGTACTTAACTCAGTAATGTTCTCTTTTTGTTAGATTTGAGTTATAACTCAATGAGAATTCTTCAATGTTGATTTTGTTCTCAGCATTTTTGCCATTCCTTCTAAAGTTGTGCCATCTGCAAAGTCTGTGATTTCTGTCCAGATCTATTCCTATTGATTAATAAAACTGCAGAAGATAACAAGTGATCCTAGAGCTAGAAAACTCCATAAAATTTGATGTCTTCTTGCTGTTTTTGAACCCTTGTGGGATTCTTTGGTCTGTGTGGCTGGCTTACGGTTGTCTATAGTTTAGTCCATGTAGGCATTGTTTCTTTTATATATTGGTTTTAATTTAATATATGAAATACATTAATTAGTCTTGTTCAGCCCTGTCCTAATGAGAGCTTGACTTAATTTGGTGGTTTAGATAATAGAAAAGCCATCAGATGAAGAATCAAACAACTTGAATTCTAGTCCTGGTTTTATAATTATCTTTGCCATGTAATCTGTTGGATTCTCAAGTTCCTCACTTGGAAAAATGGAACAATACCTGCCCACTATAGGTATACAGGGTGAGTGTCATATTCCAGTGAAATGTGTTATATGGAACGTCTATAGACTCTAAAGAGCAAAATGTTAGCAATCCCTGGGTAAAGTTTTGGCAGATATTTTAAAATTCATATCTTTCAACTTATTCGTAGGCCAACCAATTCCTGTACCAGCCAGAATAGACTGAAAACATCCACTTCTTTGAGGCTGGATTATTGTCTCACCATTTCTTTGTTTTAGGACTCTCTTAAGGATCATACAGTATGAATATATTTAAAAAAATTAAAGTTAATTAAAATAGAGTTGTCTCCAAAATTCAGAACTGATATAAAATTATAAATTATTGACTAAGGGTGTATAGATTAAGTTTAGTAACTTGAATCCAACATGATTAGGTAACTAAGTCTGCTGTGGGATTGTCCTGTGATGACCTTCTAAGTAAAATAGAAGAAACATTTTAGAATATACCTTTCTATTAGTCAAATAATTGGTAGGTAGGATAATTACACAGTTTCCTACAAAATAAATTTCTGAATAGCTAATCTTATTTCCATAATGCTCTCCATTGTAGTGTGAAGTACGTAGTCTTATTGAAACTATCTGTTTCCATTGATTATAAATAAAGTTGCTGAGTCATTTATCCACTCAGGACAGAATCTAGGCTTCGTGGATTGAATGGTGCCACAGATCCCAAGGAGACTCACAGCGTGTTATGGTATAGAAGGAAAGGAGGGGGCTTGCATTTATCGTACATCTACAAGTCAGATTTCATATGCTCTTTAAATTCTTATTTTATCCTAACAATTCTGAAGTAGCTCAAATATAGCAGCTGGGACAAGAGTATATATAACTGTTGGAAATGCCAACATATTCAAAATCAGCTTCCTAAATTGTGAACCACGTCTGTTGATTCTATTTGTAGAAAATAGCATTGAAAAATATTTTATTAAGATTAAAAAGAAAAAGAATATTCAGTGTGCAGGAAGAAGGTTGCTGTCACACCTGGGGAGTGTGCCAAGTTCACTGTTGGTGGTTAAATGCCACTTTCTGTAGGGTTGTCATTAGCATTCCAGATTTTCAGATGATGAAACTGAAACCCAGAGAATCTAAACACTTGTTTCACATCCCATAACTGGTACGTATTAGAGCTGAGATTCAAGCCACGTTTGGCTTCTAAGGGTGTGTTTGCACTATGCCCTGAAAATACTAGACAGGGGACTGAGATTATCCTCTATGCCTTTGGGCACCAGTACATGATCTTGTCAATCACTTCTCTAGAGTTCATGTTTCTTCATCACAATAGGGGTATAATTTCAGCCTGGATCTGATTAATAGTCTTTTTGGTCTTTGGAAAACCACAAAGTTCTGCAAAAATATAAAGTAGTATTTTCAAAAACTTCGGGAGCAAGACTATATACTAAATTCCTTTCCTAATTTAACATGTTTAGAATCCAACAGTGCTGTGAAGATGCATGTCCTTTATCTCTGCTGTCCTCTACAGTAGCTACTTGTCCCACTCGGCTGTTGAGTACTTGATATGTGGATATAAATACTGTGATTGAGTAACTGAAATTTTAATTTTATTAAATTCACAAATTTAGGTTTAAAGTCCTACATATTACTAGTGTTTGTTGTGACAGTGCCAAATGTTGGATAATTTCATAGAAAAATTTATTCTAAACAACTAGTTAATTGTTATGTGAATGATAAAAATCTCTGATGGTGTAACTGGTAAACTGAAATGGGTATTTTGGACTCTTTGGTTTTGATGTCTCCAGGGCATATTAGATTTGTCATTTTAATTTTAAGTGGACAGGATATTTAATTTTTTTTCTGACTTTTGGTGGACTTAATTAATCGATTAATAAATATTTACTTGGTGAATGAATGAATAAATGCACATAGTAGGAAGTTAGTGTATGTTGGTTCTTCTTTCCCTGTCTGGGCTTTTCTAATCTGTGTACAATAGGGAGACTCATACACTGCAGGCTTACACTGAAGTTTAAAGTTTTTTGCCAGTTTGTGGGAAAGCCTCTGCACTGCATGTAATGAGGCCTAACTAAAAGTCACTTTCCCTTCCCTTACCCTTGGGAGAAATTGTTGCCTGTGAAGAAGAGCATGGTATTCATATAACTGGCCACTGTGTGCTTTAAGTATTTTTTTGTCATAACTAGATGTCTTTCCTTGTTGTTATTCATTTCTTTGGTTCACAATTTATAACTTTCTCTCATCAGTTGGGATAATCTTTCATTGTACAGTTTCATTTGCATTGATTTAGGTGATTAAAAAAAAAAAGATCAGAGGGAATATTCTCTTCCCAAAGCTTTACTTCCTCTAGCCAATAAACAACTCACTAAAAATATATTTAATTGGGAACATCTTAATTTCTGTAAACATAAAGAGCCCAACTGTTTCCACATTTTCAAAGTGATCAAATGGTTTTTTTTTGTTCATTGCATACATTTTATAGTTAACTGGAAGAGTTAACTTTTCCTCATATCCTCAGTGTGTGGGAAGTTGTGAATCAGCACATGTATAAATCTTCAGAAAAAGAACTTATATTAGGATAGTGACTATAGATGTCCTTAGCTTTGTGACTCAGTAAGACATTTTTCTTCAGCACTAAACTTTTAACCATGTACTTTCTGTACATGAAAAAGAAAGAAACTTTACTGACAGAAGTTCTAGCAAACTTTTCTAAGGGATTCCTATGACCTTCTGTCAAAATAGGCCATTCTTATCAATTTGTGGAAATTCTTGTTCCATGGATATGGAATGTGTTGTTTTGATTGTATCTGGCAGAGTAGAGAACTGTACATCTCCTTTATTCTGAGAACAAGTTCTTCAGAGAACCTGAAACCCTGAGGGATGTTTATCCTTTGATCTTACCTCTTGGCTTTCCCTTTTTAACTTAAGGCTAATCTTAAATTCAAGTCCTCCTTTTTCTTTAGAAAGACCCAAAAGTGGGGGCATAAGCAGTTTTTAAAAAGGTAATCAGTATGAAATCATTAAAGCATTATCAGGAAATGAAACATATCTCCTTCACCATCCGCTAACCTGACAAAATGATTTTCATTTTAGCGCAGGTATTATGAACACAATTGGGCATAGCGATACATTGCTGCTCTGTCTTCTTTTTTAAGATTTTTAAGCTTTTTTTTCCTCAAAGCATTTTTATTAGCATACGTTAGTTATACAGGGGAGATTCAATGTGACATTTATGAATATGTTTACATTGTATGTTGGTTAGGTTTGCCTTACCATCTCTCTCCCTCATTCCCATCCCCTCCCACTTTTTGCTCTGTTTTCAACTAACTTTTTAGTCAAGAGAAAAAGAGAAGTTATGGTAATAAGCCAGAATAGTACTTTCACATGAGAATCTTCGAAATCATTAGAGTCTAAAACTGCCATCATGCAAGATCATTTGAACACACAAACCTGTTAGAAGTTTTAGGGTCATTGTGGAACTCTCAATGAAATGAAAGGAAGATTAGAATAGGTACTGGGAGAAGCGAATTCTGGTCTGAGTTCTGCTAGTAAGTGGTTGTGCGGCCTACAGTAAATATGTTAGACTGTTTGGATCTGTTTCGTCAGCTATGGAAACAGCACTACTGGGTTCTAAGACATTTCTGTACAGACATTTGTATATGGATGTGAAGGGCCCTTGTGCTTTGGGGATTGTGCAGTATTGAGAATGCTTTGTTCTCATCTATCTACGTGTCTTTTTATGTGGTTCTCATTGGAGCCAAGAGCCAGCACTTGTCTCTCCTGCCTGGATGAGGCACTCTCAGTGTGAGCATGTTAACTTTGGTCACCCTGGCATTACACTTGAACCAATTAAATGAGTGATGTGGCAAATGCAATTGTCACAAAATTTATACCCAGTGACCCCAAAGGGCTTCGCACGGCTGTTCCTTGACCTAGTAAAAGGCCATCATAAAAATCCATCAGGCACTTGGAAGCTGTCAAAAGTCATTTCTCAATGAGTCATTTGTCACTGTTAATAAGAATGAGTTAGGGACATGTGGAAAAAAATGTTTGTGATATTTTTTGGCAACTATATTTCAACAGATGAGCAAAAAGTTGCCATTCAGCACTTGTGAAGAACAGTTGGGTTTTTTCATAGCCAACGTTCCTTGCTTTCTTTTGGAATGCTTATGAATAACTATCATTCAAACATTTTCCTAGTTACCAGCTCCCTAAAGCATACATGGAGCAACAGCCTCTGTCACGTATGTGCAGCTGAAAAGTGAGGATATGGGAAAGGAACCTGGAGAAGTCTTGCCTGGATTTTGTTCCTCTCACAAGTCCTTTAACCTTTCTGGCATCTGTTTCTTCTCTTGCAAAATGAAGCTGCATTTAAATAATCCTTCAAGATCACTTCTTGTAAATGCTTGTGGCATTTAGGTAAATGGTGGCTTTAGGTAAATAGTAAAATCTTACTATTTTCCTGTTGATCTTGAAATCAGGGAAAAGGTAATTTGTTTGCAATATAATTTAGTCAACAAATAATATCTCTAAGCTGTACAGTTACGATATACTTGTTTTAGGTTTTTGACACATGAATGACAAACTCATGACTTCTGCTTCATATGCATGTTAAATTACTCTTAATTAGCAATTTAATTTAAAAAACTTTTACTAGGTAATTGCCCACAGTTTCAAATCCTTATCTATGGAGAGGTTATTGACCTGTTTTCTAGTGGAAATAAGTCTTACTTATAAGCTTTCTGTAATAGTGGATAGAGTCTATAGATAGGTGAATATATTTTTTTAGTTTGAAATTATTATTTTAAAAAATAAACATATAATTTATACATTTTTGTTGGGTAGCATGTAATGTTTTGGTACATTGTTCAAATCAGGGTAAACATATCTATAGCCTCAAGCATTTAGTATTTCTCTGTGGCGAAAACATTCAAAACCCTTTCTTCTAACTTTTTGAAATATACACTACACTGTCATCACTGATAGTCACCCTACTGTGTTATTTCTCCTACTATGATTTAGTACCTAGTAGTTTACTTATCCCCATCTCTCCTTCCCCCATTTTCTCCCCAGTCTCTAGTATTCACCATCCTACTCATAACTTGCATGAAATAAACCTTTTATATTCCACATATGAGTGAGTTTACTTGTTAGTACTTGTCTTTCTATGCCTGGCTTGTTTCACTTAACATAATGTCCTCCAATTCCATCCATGTTGTCTGTGTACACAGGATTTCATTCTTTTTTTAGTTAGTATTCAGTTATATATAAATGTATCACATTTTCTTTTCATTAGTTGATAGCTATTATGTTTCTATTTCTTGGCTGTTGTGAATTGTGCTACAATAAACACTGAAGGACAGATGCCTCTTTAGTTTCATTAAAATAAATTCCCAGTAGTGGATTGCTTGGTCATATGGTAACTCTATTTTTAATTATTTGAGGAATCTCCATACTGGTAACTCTATTTTTAATTATTTGAGGAATCTCCATACTGTATTCTATAGTGTCTGTATTAATTTATATTCCACCAAGAGTGTGTAAGAGTTCTCCTTTTTCCTTATCCTTGCCAACACTTGTTTTCTTTCAGACATGTAACTATCTAAACACTGTACACCCTATTCTCTCCAAAAATGTCACTCTTACCAAACAAATAAAAATGTTCTCTGGGAATATTCTACTGGTGCTTTCCTGTAATCCCAGAACCCTAGAGGTTGAGACAGGAGGATTGAGAGTTCAAGGCCAACCTGGGCTGCATAGTGAGACTCTTGTGTCAAAAAAAAAAAAAAAAAATCTGAGCTTAATACTCTGGAAATCTTTTTTTAATTTCTTTTAAAAGCCATGGGATTAAAGATTCTCTGGAAGCCACTGGCTGTATGCCATAGTGTCATAACAGTTATTTATAACATATAGTTCCCAGGTAAATAGACTAGAGATAATTCCATTATAGTAAAAAAGGCATTTTTAAAAATAGGTTTTATACGTTTGTGCAATTTATGAGGGAGTTTTCAGCATTAAGATAATAAGACCAACAGTTGGAATTATTATATACACCCTGTCATACCTACATGGCCATTAGTCTAGATTCCTTGGAATGGTGAAACAGCCAAATACTACCTCGTTGACTGAACAAATGTTTTGTTCTTTCTAGGAGGTGACTGATTACTTGGAAAGATTGGGCCTTCCCTATCAACTAAAGATAAGCATTAGTGGGAGAGTTTATCAGGCTAATAAACAAGGGACTCAGACACAAGCCCTGAGATGAAAGGTTAAGAGTCAGGAATTAAATAGCAACTTGACTTGGTTATCAAATACAGACCTGTTGAAGAAACCATTCTTTGTGCAATGCTTAACATCGTGGTGTATACTGGGTAAGGCTTATGCACTGAAGAATAACACTGTTTTTTTATTAGCATTTTTTTTTTTTTTACTTTGAAAAAGCAGACCATGTATGTGGACAATTATAGACCACATGTCATCATTAGTAAAGAAAAATGTGAGTTTTTTACATAAGTACTTCTTTTTCTTCTTCTCAGAACCCTAAACCTCCCTCAATCAACAGTTATATATGCCATCTTAGTTTCTGTGTGGGGAAGGCCACAGCCTGCCTAAAATATTTAGGAATTTTTCTAATATCTAGCTACTTTAGTTAGAAATCTTTATTTTTGGATTGACATAATATTTATAAATATTATATTTATATTTATTATAAATATGGTATATATTTATAAATATACCATATTTTTATATGGTATAATCCAATATATTGATTCCTGTATGTATTAGGGAATGAACAACTCAGGGTAATTGACATATCTATTACCTTAAATTTTTGTTATTCCTTCATGGCAAGTACATTCCAAATCCTCTCTTTGATTTACATAGTACATCATTTTTAATAATCCTCACCCTGTTGTGTGTGAACACAGAATGTTTTCCTTGTATATATCTATTTTCTCTCTTGGAAGCTTAAAAATTCTACAACATCGTAACATTACTTTTTTTTCCCTTCTTGGTAGAGGAGGGCTCTCCCCTTCTTTTTTATTTTTAGGCTTCTAACTTTTGAAATTATATGTGTTTCTAGACACTTCTCATTCAGGTATTTGTCTCCATCTTTGAGAACTGGGAATTGACTGTGATTCTAGATCAGAGGTGGCAACATTTATACTTCTTGACTTTTTAACATGATATGTTATGGAAACACACACAACGGAATTCTATGCAGCCATGAAGAAGAACGAAATGTTATCATTCTCTGGTAAATGGATGGAATTGGAGAACATCATTCTGAGTGAGGTTAGCCTGGCCCAAAAGACCAAAAATGGTATGTTCTCCCTCATATGTGGACATTAGATCAAGGGCAAACACAACAATGGGATTGGACTTTGAGCACATGATAAAAGCGAGAGCACACAAGGAAGGGGTGAGGATAGGTAAGACACCTAAAAAATTAGCTAGCATTTGTTGCCCTTAACGCAGAGAAACTAAAGCAGATACCTTAAAGCAACTGAGGCCAATAGGAAAAGGGGAACAGGTACTAGAGAAAAGGTTAGATCAAAAAGAATTAACCTAGAAGGTAACACCCATGCACAGGAAATTAATGTGAGTCAATGCCCTGTATAGCTATCCTTATCTCAACCAGCAAAAACCCTTGTTCCTTCCTATTATTGCTTATACTCTCTCTACAACAAAATTAGAAATAAGGGCAAAATAGTTTCTGCCGGGTATTGAGGAGGTAGGGGGGAGAGAGAGGGGGCGGAGTGGGTGGTAAGGGAGGGGATGGGGGCAGGGGGAGAAATGGCCCAAGCCTTGTATGCACATATGAATAATAAAACAATAAAAAAAAACCAAATGTTCAACCTGTATGACTGCAAATAGGACAATTCGTGAATTTATTAGTTGCTACTTCTTTTGCCATGACACCTAACCATGTGTATCTAATTTAGAAGGTATGCAATGAATTTCTGGCTAATTGTTAAAAAAGACTATTGATTTATAAAAATCTGCTAGATTCAAGAATTTTAAGAAACTGACCTTTGCAAAATATTAGATTTTGGATGTTAAGCTGTTTATTCCAGTATTGCTCAAACATTAATTGATGGCCAACCATTTTTTGAGCATCTTCTCTTTTGTGTGGTTTGGAGGAGGGAGATCATGATCAAGATGACAATTCAGGTAAAAATATATCAGATGAATATTACTTTCTTTTTCCCACCCTCTCTTCCAGTTAGATTGGCGTTATAAGAATTGTTTTGGTTTGGCCAATGAAATGCAAGCAAAAGTGTCACATATGCCAACATTTTGCCAGGATGTCTAAGAGATGTGACTCCTCCACTTCTTTCTTTTAGGAATCCCACATGGTATAGGTATAAAATATTAGAGGGTGGGTGATATGAGACAGAATCACATTTGTCACTTATTGAAGCCACTGAAATTTGGGGTTTGCATTGTAGTAGCTAGCACTAATTACCCTGACTTGTACAATAGGTATTTCCCTAACTGTATGAAGTTATTGGAAAAGCTGGGACCATTGTCTAGAATAGGAAATCACAAACCTGACTTTGAATTAGAATAATTTGGGGAGGTTTTTTTTTTTTAATCACATTTCTTGGAACCATTTAAGATTTACATGGAGTAGGGCATGTGAACTGATGTTTGTATCAAGTTCCCCTAATGATTCTAGATCATTCCCTTCTCTTCTAAACTTGTGTGGCTTAACATCAACGTTACCATGTTCTGGGATAATTAAATGGAAGATAAAAAGTGATAGGAGAAAATCAGAGGTTTCAGAGCTGACACAGGAATTGGCAAACTATGACCCCTGAGCTAAATTTGGTCTTGTAGTCTGTTTTGGTAGGCAAAATTTTATTGGACTAGCGCCACACTCATGTGTTTACTTATTGCCTATGACTGCCTTCACTACAAAGGCAGAGTTGAGTAGTTGCAACAGTGACCTTATGTGCCACAAGGCGCAATATATTTACTATCTGGCTCTTACCAAGGAAGTTTTTAGGTTCCTGAGCTACACATCATTTTCTGCTTGAAAAGGGCATGAGCTTTTGGGTTGACCCTACTCATATTTGGAGGACTCAGATTCATAGAGCTCTAGGTAAGTGTATAAGAAGGCCAAGTCTTCAAAACATTTAACTTTTGGATCCACTGCTTATTATATGTCCATGCTTCGTGAACAGTTTAAAGTCAGAGAGACTCCCCTAGTGTCTTATAATCTGCCAAATGGCCAGAGGCACAACCACAGCAGGACAATTTTCTCAATAGAATATAGCAAGAACTGGATGATGTTTGCAAGGAAAGAAATTACAATTTCCAAATATATCTGTATTCTTGCAGCTCTTTTTGCTATAAATGAAAGATATGAAACAGGTTAATATTTAATAGTCATCGAGTCACATTCAAACACTTTCCTTACAGTCTAGCTTTCATTTATATTCAACTTATTTATTTTAAAAAATTTTTATTAGGATACATTCATTATACAGTGGGGGATTCATAGTGACAATTCCAATTAGAATTACATTTTATATTATTTACACTGCCCCCATCGTCTCTCCCCCTGCTTAAAGCAATTGCAAAAGGTTTCTTAGTTCTGTTTCATATAGGTATATGAAATCCATCTGCCATATTCATATTCAATTTATATCAAAGACTTGAGACCATCTAAAAATTTAAAAATAATCTATATTTAAATATATGTACCTTTAAACATGTATATTTAAACCCATATTTAAATAGAAATTTCAAAGCTGTTGGATCTAGGAGACTCAATTTTGAAGTACAGTTCTGGGGAATGGCTATTTAAGTCAGCTTCAAATGCAGATATGAGCTACAGATGTTTTTAGCTCATTTTAGCTCAATGCATCATCATGGTATACAGCCTTTCTCTCATTTCCCTTTCGTCACTCCAATAAAAGACTCTTTAGAGGACTACCCATCAGAAACTTAGTGACTCATAGCAAAGAAACTGAATACTCTTGTTATCAAATAAAAACAAGAAGGAAAAAAATGTCACATGGCAAATGTTCTCTGTTATTGTCAGTGAAGAAAGAGAAATGAGTCCTGTTTTTATCGCATAGAGCCTCACCGGGTCTCTCTTGAGGACTTCAGGTAGAATTCTGAGCAGTGCTCTGGAGAGCAAATGCTGAGGTGGAAGTGGGACATCATGGCTAAAGCAGTAGTATTTGATGCATGTAGCTCTTTTACACTTTGAAGGAAAAAGTTATATTTAGGCTCTTCTCCCTCACTGGCGAAATTTATGTATCTTCTCGGAGCTAGAGAAGAAAGAAAAACCAAAGCAAAACATACAATTTCGTGACAATTCCTAGTAGAAGTAATTGGTAACATGTGTACCTAATTTTGGTTATTTACTCTTCTATTCACTTGTTGTTGGTTAATTGAGATTGGCAGTTCCAATTAAACAACCGCTAGTAGCTTGTAATGGCTAATTGTGAGCAGGTTAGAAGCTTTCTTTCTCTTTGAAAAGGTCTCTTAACTCTTCAGGGCATGTCTGTTATGGATTGAAGTCATAACCTGGCATTAGATGATTTAAATTCAAGAAAGTCCTTTAATATTAAGGTTCCAAATAAATGAATTTGCACTCCATGTCATATGTTTAGGAAGTGACTGAGACCATATGCTCTTGACCCTACTTAGTAGAGAATTATATTGTGTAGGGGATTTAACTTAAGCTGTAACCAGTCTTACAGCTAGGGTGAAAAGTAGTGTGCTAATACACCAGGCTGGAAGAAGAAATACGTTCATTTGGGCCGTTATAGTGACTTCTGATTGATTTCAGGTAGTTCTATTTGGAAAGAGTTTGTGCTTTCTCTTTTCTACCTATAACTCCCTCATTTTGCACCCCAAAATGCATTGATTTGTGCAGTTACAGTAACAAATGGCTGGCCCAACAATGTGTTTCTCAAAATGCCTTGAGAATGATCATGAAAGTCTACATTATTTGCTGCAACATTCACTTTTGTATGTCCAAGACAGCTTTCTTAGCATTGTGCAAAGCTAGCAGGCTCACTAAAAGAGGGAATGTGATTACAGGATTTATCAACACAATTCTCATCAATAGAAATAGGAATTGTGTGGGTGAGAATCATAGCTCTCTTGGTGAGCCTATCTGCTTCAAGCAGCACTTTCAAACAACATGCCATTTCCCTTTCCTTTATCTCAGAACCAAATTAAAAATTTATAGAAGTCATCTTTTCACTTTGAAATCATTTATAGATGATGATGGAGCTGCATAATTGGGAAAGTTAGTACAGTACGCAGATCTGAATTTCTTTTCTTTTTGACTCACTATGAAGACAGCATTCATAGAGGTGAGTCACCCTGGTATTCTTCTAAACCATTCACCCAGCTTCTGGACATCTCTTCCATTTTTGACTTCAAAATTCTTACTCAGTCTCTTGCTTTTCTCAGACTCATTCATTATATACAGTGGGTGGAACATAAATGACAAATCTCCTAAAGGGGTCAGGAGAATTAGAATTAAGAAATGTATACTAGTTTTCAGCCTTTATTCTTATCTTTTTAATTTTTTTTGCATCTTCAGATAATAGGAAACAGATCAGTCTATTAGTTAGAATACAGGTTCTATTGTGAATAATAAGGATCCCAAAACACCACTTGCTTATATAAGACATATTTTTGTTTCTCTCTCATATAAAAATATAGATAGAGGCTGAAATGATGTCTTCTCAGTCATCTGGTTCATGGGCTGTTTCTAAGCTTCCATCTTACCAAAGGTGGTAAACTGAATACGTGACCTTCATTCACCCTAACAGGTGGAGCACTAGCCCTTATGCACAAATTCCAAGCATGAGGGCAGGGAAATAGGAAAGAAGGATATGTGGCCTACATTTAAGGACATATTTCACAAAAGTTAATCATATAGTCATGCCTAGTTTCAGGAAAGGCTGGGAAATGTCTCTAGCTTGGGCAGCCATGCAGCCAGCTAACATTTGGGGGTTCTAGTAATGAAAATGCACTAAAAAACAAATTTAGAGGCAACCAATAATTTCTACTACAGTCCATTCAGGTGGAAATACATTCATGTGTATCTTCTTTCCACATCTAGAATGCATTCACCCCTTGCCCAAGATAGAAGATTCAAAATTCCACTCAGTTCCTGAAAGTAGCTCAAAGTTCATCCCTTCTATTAGGTCAGGTTCATCCCAACTAGCTCAATGCTCCATCCCTTCTATTAGGTCAGAATAGAGTTCTGCTTAGGTGTGTTTTCTGACCCCATCTTATCCAATATAGTTCACTGGAGCTGAACAATAACTGCAGCAAAACTCCCATTTGGAAAAAGAGGAAATGTCAAACTTTCCAAGTTACTAGGCTGTAGCAGCTACCATATCCTGTTGGGCCAGAAAAGGGAAGAAGCCTGGTCCTGGAGAAGGATTAAGTCTTATGCTCAGTGCATCTGGAAGCTGTTGGTTCTACTCTCTGGGAGGAGCTGTCTTCTTCCATTATCCTCCCTGGTCACATCTAGAGCAGGCCTTGGACAATTGCGGTCTTTCCCAGTCTCCTTCCTGCAGGTGGAGGATATGGGTTTCCGGGGGTTGCTTTAGGGCTTGGACGATCACAAACTTTGAACTGCCAGGCTTGTGCTTTCAATTCCTTCTTCAAATTAGTAAGTGTCTGGTCTATTTGTTTCTGGTTAGTACCTCTTTGAATAAGGAAAGCCAAGGATGCCTTTATACTGTTTGTTAAAAACTAAATGCTTTGTCTTTTAGTTTTTGACTCTTGAACTTTGTTTACCATTTTGCCTCCCTGCATTAGCTTTCTATGGCTGTCACAATAAAGACCGTAGACTGGATGACTTAAATGATAAAAATTTCTTTCCTTTTAGTGATTTGCTAGAAGGCTAAGATCAAGGTGTCCACAGGGTTGGTTTCTTCTGAGGCTTCTCTCTTTGGCTTTTAGACACCATCTTCCTTCTGTATCTTCATATAGTCTTCCTTCTGTCTGTGTCTGTATCCTAATCTCGTCTCAAAAGGACACCAGTCTTATTGGATCAGGGTCTACACTAATAGGTTTCATATCCTCCACCTGCAGAAAGGTGGGTGTGTTTTTAATTTTGTGGTCCCAACTAGTGTACTAGCCATTGTATTGATATTCAAACCAGCAGAATAGATAAAGTGGGACAAGGAGGACCCCATTTTCCTTTAAGATACATCTCGTAAACTATCAATAAAGTTCTGCTTACATCCCATTGGCTAGTACTTTGTCATGTTGTCAGGAGAGGGGGATGATAGATTCTTGGTCTCACTGAAGAAAGACTTCAAGGGCAAGTACACAGAGGAATTTTTAGCAGAGCAGATTTTTTTGAGCAAAAACTAGATTTTATTAAAGCAGAAGTGGTTGCAAAGCGATGGTATACCCCAAATGAAATTTACTGCCAGCAGCTTGATCAAGCAGTCAAGTGCACCAAGCTCTTAGCTGTTAGGCACATTTGTTGATAGGGTTTAATGATTATATGCCAAGGATACACAACTGTGGAACTTTCCAAGAAATGCGAGGGAATTTCCATGAACTGGGAGAAGAGGATTGGTTTACCTAAAAAGGTAAGCCAAGATGATGATTTGAAAATGAAACTATAACAAAATGTAGAGGAGACCTTAATATATGGTGTTGAGAACGTCCCTGATGGGGTTGTTGTTGGAGACTGTTGGTTGCTGTACTAGAAGTAACCTCCACCATAGTCAATCACTACTCCAGGACAATGGTGGGGAAGGATGTTTGGCAAAATGTACCTGGATATGGTGCTCTTTTGTGCTACTGTTCCCATTCTTCATGCCTACCTCGTATCAAATGTCCCTTCTTAACTGGGAAAGAGTCTGGAACTGCCACATTTTTGAGATCCTTTTTGTTGTGGAGAAGAGAGACTAGACACTAGAGGACAACTGGAGTCTCTCGTATAAGTAGAAAAATTTACTCCCCCTTTCATTTTTCTGCCTGAAACTTTTGCACACTAATTATAGGACAGTAGCTATTCATGTTCGCATTTAGTGAGGAGCGGCATCATAAATCTTGGCTGTCAAATTGACTAGATTGAGAGATGTATAGAAAAATTGGTAAATCACACTTGTGGGAGTGTCTGTGAGGATGTTCTAGAGATGATTGGTATGTGCCTCCGAAAACTGAAGGGAGTAGATCTGCCATGAATGTGGGTGACACTGTCTAATTGGTTAGAGGCCTAGATGGAACAAAAAGTGGAATAAGGGAGAAACTCGCCTATGATCCTAAGCTTGATCCTTTTTGAGCAGATACATTTTCTGCTGCTGCCATTGCCTACAGGCATGAGACTCCATCTTCTTCAGCCTGTGAAAGTGGACTCAGACCAGTGATTCTCTAGGGAGCTTCCAGGCCTTCAGCCTTGGACTGGGTCTACATCATAGGTTCCTCTTGTTCTGAGTCTTCCAGCTTCTTGGACTGAGCAGCTACTGATTTCCCCAGCTCTCCAGACTGCATATGGCCATTGTGAGACTATCCATCCTCTGACCAAGCGAGCCAGTCTAATAAATCCCTTCTTATAATTATATATACAGCCTATTGGTTCCATTCTTCTAGAGAACCCTAATACAAACAGTAAGAGTATGAAATAGTCCTGAACTCTTTAACAATAAAATTATTGTCATTATTATACTAGAATATATTTTGTGGTATTTTTTAACTCCATCAAAATCAATGCTCAATGTATGCAGAGATAAATTTATCTATTAAGTGTTTACCCTACGCGAAGTGCTATACTAAGAACTTCATGTACATTTTTCCATTTAGTCTTCACAAGAATTCTGAAAATGAGTCTTATAGTAGTTTGTTATTTTGTTATCTTACAGATGAAGAAACTGAAGAATGGACAGATTAAGTAATTTGTTTAAGCTCACGCAGCAGGTCAGATATGGAGCCAGTACTTACTACTTGTCTGAATGGCTCTAAAGACTGTTATATTTGTTGCTGGAGTACTTTGAGAGCAGTAGTTCTTAAATGGGGGCAATTTTGTCCCCTAGGGGACATTTGATGATGTCTAGAGAATTTTTTTTTTTTAAGGTAGGGTCTTGCTATATAACCCATGTTGGCCTTAAACTCAAAATCCTTCTGTCTCAGCTTCCCAAGTGCTAGAATTACCAGCTGTGCCACCATACCCAGCCTAGAGATATTTTTTATTGTTGTCATTAAAGGTATACTACTAGAATGAAGTGAGTAGAAGCCAGGAATACTGCTAAACAGCACACAGGGCACAGAATGACCCCTTAAATAAAGAATTATCCATCTTGAAGTGTCATTGGTGTCAAGATTGAGAAACACTGAACTGGGCCTTATAGACTATATGGTATACTTCTTGCTCCTCAATGAATGATAGGAGATAACTTGTGTTCATTTAGATCACTATTCAGATCACTACTATCTAGAAACAGGGGACTTCCATTCCCGGTTTTCTTTTTCTATCTATGCTACTGAGCTGATTTTTTTTTTTTTTTAGTCAATAGGGCTTATTTCATCATTTCATAATATAGTTGATTTATATTTTGTGGGAAAAGAGTGAAGTTTGTGGAAGTGTAGGAATAGGAAATTCATAGAAAGAGAAGTATAGAGTAATATTTGAAAATCAATTATATTATACATTGTACTTCCAAAATTTGTAATAGAAATTAAACCTTTCATTCCAATTTAAAAGGAAATGAGGTAAATGATTATTCCTCATCTTTTTTTGAGGAGGTAAATGAAGGTACATAACAAATATATTTGGAACACCAACTAACATTTGATACTACTCTTAGGCTTCTGGTGGTAGATTTTAAATGCTATATCTGCTTTATGACCAATAAGACAAACTTTCCTTTAAGTGAGAATTTACTAAATACTTCAAATGAAGAGGGCTGGCTCTAGGTAATCAGAGTTAGATAACTATGACTTATTTACCCATAAGAGATTATGGCTTATTGAAGAGAAATAAACCAATCATGGGGATTCCATGAAAGTGGAATGGAAAACCATAGAGGTGGGCATGGGTACCATGTTTTGATGATTAATCTTAATTGCCAACTTGATTGGATTAAGAAATAATCTAAGAGATTAGTAAAGTACACCTCTGGGAGTATCTGTGATGATGTTTCCAGAGATGATTAGATCATGAGGGCTCTGACCTAATGAATGGATTGATCTCTTGATGTATTCCTAACATGATGGCATTATTGGGAGATGGTGAAAAGTAGGAAGTGGGACTTCACTGGAGGAACTAGATCACTGGGGGTATGTCCTTGGGGTTATAGCTTGCCCTGACTTGTTCCTATATTCCTTTTCTCTGCTTTCTTTTTGGCTGCCATGAGTTGAATAGCTCTGGTCCATGTGTTTCCACTGCCATGATGTTCTGGTTTACCATGGGCCCCAAATCAGCAGATGTAAGAGATCATGGACTGAACCCTCTGAAACCAGTCCAAATAAATCCTTCCTCCTTTAAGTTGTTCCTGTCAGGTATTTTGTCACACTGACAAGAAAAGTAATGAATTTACATGTACTTATAAAGGAGAAAATGTCTATTATTCTGGAGGGGGTGGAGAAGGCAGTAAAGGTAAGATTTCAGTCAATCCTTAAAGATGCCCAGGATTTGTAAGGCAGGCATAAGGGGATGTGGAGGGAAGAAGGGGAGGAAAATTCCCAGGCCACCTGGTACAACGAACTGTGTAGTTTTTGTATGAAGTCCATTCCATACTCTGATACAGGTCTGCTTTTGCCCATGGAGGAGGCACTTTTTTGTCTGTACAAATTTTCCCTTCACTTTCTGAGTCTGGTCTCAGCAACTGCATCTGGCTAGCAGGGAAATCTATTGAGAATGCACTGCTGATATTTTCTTTCTCTGTGAAGAAGCTTGGTACTGACCCTCTAGGTGATGGGGACAGCACTGGCAAAGCCATGGCCAAACTTGTCTGGCATGGAATGGAGCTTGTGGAGTTGCTGAAGCAGTTTATCACCTGCCTTTTAGGATGATTCTTGGTGTGTGTATGTGTGCGAGATTAATGAACTGATGCTGGCAGAGATGAGACTGGAGTCAGGAGTTCATTGATATTTCACTCTGCTGCAAACTTAAGTTAGCTAAGTGTAATCCAAACCAATGCCATAATTAGTTTTAATCCTTTGAAGCTAACATTAATGGGGGATATTTGTTAAAATTGTTTGCTGGCAGTAAGATATGAATCACAAATAACCCAAGTTTGGAAAGAATAGTCACCTTATCCAAATATCCTTTTGGCACAAAGAGCCAATGACATATATTTGTAAAGAAAGTAAAGATAAAGATGAAGGGTTATTTAGAAGACAGGTTTGTACTCCTTTGCTTTTTCTTTCTTTTTTTTTTTTGTGGTGCTGGAGATAGAACCCAGGGCCTCAGACATGCCCTTCACAAATTTTAGCTTTACAGGATTCTTCAAAATCTGGATTTCCCTTTATTTGTTGAGAGGGGGTGGGGGAACTTATTTAATAAAGTTGGGTGTGAAGCAGGAAAAAATTTAATATGATTCTGTGACATTTGTGATGTTGGAATTTAAAAAATTCAGTGAGTAGAAGTTTCATACACTTATGGTTTATTATAATTATAAAGACCTTAGAAGTAATGTCTTTCAACTTCCTGGTTTTACAAATGTAAGCTTTGAAGTTCAAAAAACATTATAGGATTTACTCAGGTCTGTGTAGTTAGCTGCTGACTGATGTGGAGCTTGAATTGAATTTTCTGGCTTCTTACTCTAGGATTTGTCTCATCAGAATATAAAGTTTTTTCCTCTTAAGAATTTTTGAAATTGGCACTGATTCATATTTTAGTTTCATAGCATGTTCCCCCAGCTCTTCTGTGGAGCAGTTCAAGGGGTATACTTTGTACCAATTTTAAATAAGAGATTGGGACAAACCTTTGGTTTGTTTGTGTTTTGGTGATTTTTTTCTTTTTTTTA
This sequence comes from Castor canadensis, assembly GCF_047511655.1. Lineage (NCBI taxonomy): Eukaryota > Metazoa > Chordata > Mammalia > Rodentia > Castoridae > Castor > Castor canadensis. The sequence continues at coordinate 127,528,050 of NC_133393.1, read as the reverse complement.
TAGGATCTAAAAATTCTGGTGTATTTTCTTGTTCTCTATGAAAGAAACAGAGGAAACCCTCTGCTTTGCAGCATAGAGGTTCTTCTCAGGTATATAGTTTGAGAAAAGAAACAATTGTCAAGAAAATTTTAATGAGATTAGGACAAAGTCTTTCACATTAACGATGAGTGCTCCATGATAAAGTATTTTGTATTTCCTGCAACTGTAAAGCAAACATGACGCTCAGACAATGAAGTAAAGTAACACATTAAAATCTCTCAAATAGGTTGGAAAAGATTTCCAAAGACTTCACAAAATGGCATCTGGTAAACTCATTCTTGACTGGAAATAGAAATTATTATCCTTTGGGGCCAGAAATATTTTCTCACAGTCAAACAGGGAGTGTTGTCACTTCATCTGACCTGGTGTTTCATAAACCATGAACTCTGCGTCAGAGTGGGACTCTTTCTTCTTTTGGACTTCTCCCGATGAGTCCAGGCTTGTTCAGGGTGCCCTCCCTATAACTTTTGAATTTTTAAAAGATTGAGGCTAAGTGCTGTCAGTGTTCCAACACAGCTTTACTCCAACTCTTTTCTGGGTCAGCATATTAAGATTTTCCCAGATGCAGCATGGCCTCAGTAAGACTCGATGACTCAAGTTTCTATTATATAAACAAGAAAGTTTGTACTTTCTGCCTTAATTTATGTTGCTAGGGTCTTTATTCATTGCTTGATATCAAAAACTGCCACACCAAATTTCAGATTCAAAGGTAGTATGTTGTCTGTACTTTCTAAAGTCTAAATGGTCCTTTAATAAATAGTCAAGCCATCCAGACAACTTTTCCTCTTCATTTTTTGTGAAGTAGACAGTATTAATGGTCCTCCTCACGTATTCACTTGTTAGGTACCTGGTTTTCTATCATGAGGCTGCATTTCCAAGTCTCCCTTGTAGCTGATGTGGCCACATGACTAAATCTGACCAATGGGTTGTAACTGAATTGTGGTGATTCTTATGGATTTGAACTGAGAAAGGTATGTGCTGTGCTCCCTGATTTCTTCCTTTCTCACTGCTTGGGAGTCACCTAGAACCTAGAGGTGGAAGTCATGTCATGAAGATGATTGTGTTGTTATATCAGCCCTGTACCATCTACCTCTGAACCATTAAACAAGAAAGAAAGAATTTGTCTTATTTCAGCCATCTATTTTGGGTCTTTCTGTATGTCACTAAGCCTATCTTAATTTAGTATTCCTTGCTAGATTGTTCAAAACCATTCCAAATTATTCACATTTGGATGATGAGGAATTTATGGAGACAGTAGAAATTATAAGGAAGTCTTGCCACCAAGAATGAGATTCTCTTCAAGAGTAGAACCATTCTTCACATAATTGCTGAATAGGAAACTTAAAAATATTCTCAGCAGAAGTTTGCTCACCTTTATCCAGTTCTATCTTGAGAGAATTTGTTACCTGAAACTAAGCCAAGCTGTGATATGGCTTTGTTATGTATAGAGGAATAACCCTTCTATTGTAATAGTCTTAGCTGAGAATAAAGTGTGATGACTTCATCTTCTGAAAACTGGTGTGTGCTTGAGAGTACAATTTGGAAGAGAAGAGAATTGACAGGGTGTCCACAGAGTTCCAGATGCTGATCTAAGCCATTTTGTAAACACTGTATGTAATTCCCACTATAGCCCTGCAATGTAGATGGTTTTATGCACTGTGTTTCAGATGATGAAATAGGTTATAAGAGGGGTTGGGTTGAAGAGTCTGTTCAAGGTCACATGACAGGAAGAAAATCTGGGACTTGAACTCAGGTGTTCGTAGTTACAAAGTTTTTTTAATAGTAGTAGCAATCTGTAAAAGGATAATAAAAAAGAAATTTCCTTGGCGATCAAGGAATGCAGCAAAATGTGTCATCTTCTTCGTCTCCACCTCTGACCCTGGTTTATACTTTGCTACTGGTATTGCATTCTTGGGCTTTAATATCATGTGCAGAAACATAGGATCAATTTGGGATCTTGAACAATCATTCTTTCAAAATCACTTTGTTTAGGCAGGATTGTACCAAAATGATTCCTCATTTTTTGAAGTCCTTCATAGTTTATATCAGAAAATGACTCATTTTTTTTCACAACTTTCACTGAGTAGAATTTTTTTTCTATATGATGGAAGTCCTTTATGCTGTAATTCAGATACATAACATGGCCATCTTACAGAGTGAAAAACAGCAGAAATACTTAGTATTCTTTGTTTAAGAGCCCTTTCTGCTTTAGGAGTTAATTTGTCACATTACTCATTTTTCCTTCTTTGGAATAACAATCCAAGTTCCTACAAACCTGTTCTCATTTGCTTCATCTTGTCTTTGTGTGCTGGACCTATATCTTAAAGTTTTGTATCTTTTTATTTGTGGAAACCCAGTCTGAGGCAGTCTCAATGGATAATATTTATTACTTTCTAGGGGCAAAGCACTGTGCATGGTGTCATCTCATTTAATCCTCACCACCATTCTGTGAACACGACACTATGGTTAGCTCTGTTCTGCAATGGAGGAAACAGATGTTTAGAGAGGTTAGGTACTGCATATGCTAAAGAATAAGATGAGATAGTTCTCAAGCCTGCTCTTCAGAAAGGGGTGGATCATTTTATAGTTCATTCTTTATAAAAGTCTCTCAAATCATGAGGCATTTCTTCAACTTCTAAAGCCACATAGGCCTGAGGCCTGAGATGACCTCAGAAGAGTCTGGTGCCAGAAGCTTATAGAAGTTACCTGTAGAATATTTTTTAAAAAGAGGCAAGAAATTTGGTAGTCATTCATTTTTCTTGGTGTGTGAGAGGTGGGGTGGGTGCTTCATAATTGCAAGAGTTGGATATTGTTATAAATAGCCTTTAAAAAAGAGGGCTTCCTTCTTTCCTTCCTTCCTCTCCTTCCTTCCTTCCTTTCTTTTTTTTCCTTCCTTGTGTCCTCCTCTTCTTCCTCCTTTTCTATCCCCACTTCTCTCTTTCCAGGATCTTACTATGTAGGCTGGGCTGGCGTGGAACTTTCTATGTGGTCCAACTCAGGACCCTTCTGCTTCAGCCTTCAGCGTGCTGGAATTATAAGCATTGTTTCAGGCAAAAACTGACACGTTGATAAAGCAATATATCAGTTATATCACATTAAGCGAACACAACAGCACAAATATTCATTCACAGGGTGAATGAACGAAGCACTTGTTTTAATGCTGTGTGAATGGGTACTTATAGTTGGGGATAAAATTTCTCATATGACACTCATGTCAATGCTGCATATTAAAAATTTGAAGAAAACTTTCATGAAATGAAAAAGCAGAAAGGTAGAAATACTATTTCAAAATAGGTATTTTGCATGATTTTAAAATATGACTAAGTTAATGAATTAAGTATTATAGATAAATATTTGATTATTTTGTTAACATTCCTATGAGTTTATATAATTCCAGTTTCTGGGAAAAGTTTTTAATCTTCTTCTTGGAAAATGGAGGATTCCTTATATTCAGAACACATAGTAGTTTATTCAAGTTCATCTAACTAAAAGTGAGATATCTGGGATTTGAGCCTAGGTCTGTCTGACTCAAGGGCTCATAGTGACTACATAGAATGCTGGATTTTTAGAATTCCAGTTCTAAGCACTTTGTCTGTATTTAAACTGTTATTCTCTCTTTCTCTCTCCTCTTCCTTCTTCTCTTCTCTTCCTTCTTCCCTCTTCATCTTCTTCTCTCTCTTCCTTTCTTTTTTCTTTCTTTCCTTCCTTCCTTCCTCTTTCTTTCTCTCTCTTTCTTTCTCTCTTTCTCCTGGGTATTGAGCCCATGGCCTTACACATGCTAGGCAAGTTCTCTACCACTGAGTGACACTGCCCAGGCTCTTTCTTAACTAGCTTTAGCAAAAGCTAGTAGATTGAATGTATGCATAGCTCTAAGAAATCAAGTAACTTACTGGTATATGTGTTGACTAGGTACAGTGCTTCAATGTGTGTTCAGTAATGACTGTTAACGTTATTATTCCTTCTTTTGTCCTTCTGTTCAGTAGCTCCTTTCTATGTTGAAGGGGAAATGCTTTTTCCAGAATTTTTTTTTTCATAGCCTCATTTTACAGAGGGATAGATGGATCTGTACTAGGTAATTCCACTTCCAGGAATACTTCTGACCTATCATAATGGAGAAATTACATAAAGAGCTTAGACGGGTCATATAACCAATCTGTCTCTGTCTCATTATTTAGAAAACAGGGACATTGATTCTTTATAATTACTTCTCCTGTCCCCATTCATTGTCCCTCCTCCACCAAATGGGGAAGATGATGCTTATACAATAACTCTCTTGCCTTAGGATAAGTAATTACATATGATGGAAAACACATGAAAGTACCTTGTGTGGCTATTAGCTTCCTCTTCTCCCATCCACAAACTCTTACCATCTACTCCCACATCTTTTGCTAAAAACTAGATGCAACTGACATAAATTGTGTAATACTACTTCTGAGTTTAATGCACCAAATATTTTATTTCATTTATTGCCACAGGCTGTAGAGGCTTATCTTTACTCCTTTCTGTAAAAAACTGACTTTTTTCCTTCCTTGGTTGAACTCTACATGAAGGAAGCCAATTCATGAGGCCAGTGGCAGTTACTTGGATGTTCAGACATATGGCTCACAAACTGCTTCATTCTGTTTTAAATCATTTCCTCCTGATGGGCTCCATTCTCTCTGCCATTTATGCCACAGGTGAAGTAATGAAGATGCTTATTGTGGCTTCCTGTTAATATTCCACAGCCTGAGGCTCTGAGCAGCAGGATGTCTGTTCTCCAGTTGTTTTTCCAACAGGAAGAAGGGATAAAATAAACAAAGCATACACAGTAGTTCATTTGAAACCACAGGTAATCCACAGCTGCAGTGAAAACAATTCAGGCCTGCTAAACAGGTCCACCAAAGACAGTCACATCAGCAAAAACAACTTCCAAATATTTTCAGGGTAGTTGACAGTTTCTTTCAAGTAATTTATCTCCAGAGTGTAGCTAGCCTGAAGATCTAGTTTGTATTAGTGATAACTGATTCTTCTGTTTTTAAAATGATTTTTAAATACAGTTCTCTGCAGTAGAAAAGGGGTAATCTTGGAATAAACATGCAAAAATTATTACCATGAAATAGTTTGATCTCAAATTATAATATATAATGTATCTGAATTGGCAAGCCCTGCAAAATAGGAGAGAATCTTTTGTCACACTATTGCTAATATAATTTTAACAAACATTACTTCCCAAGGTACCTGTGTATAATCTAGTCAGTTGAATATTCTATAAATTTGTTATACAATTTGCCTTTTTTGGTGCTATAGAAAATGTGGACAAATAACGTAAGTTTCATAGGAAACATTTATGGAAGAAGTACCTAGAACTGATTGTATTCTACATAGATGTACAAGTTTAGAGTCCAAAACTAATTTCTTTCTTTGATATAACTTTGATGAGTTAAAACCTAAGGAGATAGACACCACACAAGACCAAAATGCACTGTTATTTCATTGCCAAGTAGCTGACTACATTCTCAATGTCTGTGACAATACAGTCTCAAAGTCATTTGTAAGATCTAAATCCTGAACTTTTGAAATCCTCATTGAATTCCCAGAGATCTCTTTTTCTTTTCAACAAGGTGTGCATTTATTCATCTCAATGAAGCAATCCTCTTTGTAGGGCCAAGAATGACTCAGAATGAACTTGAAATTGGATTAAATAAACCATGCAAAGTTATAGGCTTGAATTGTCATAGAATGCTGTCAATGAAATTGATATTGAAATGACTTTTTTTTTAAACCAAGTCAGTCATGCTTACCTGTCTGATAGGTGGAAATGCTCATGCTCTGAATTTTATTATATTTAGCTATTTATTATGTTTAGAGATTATTTCCAACTTTCTGGTATTATTTTTCTTATTATTTTCTTTTTCTGTATTCACCATTACCTAAGTAAAAATCAAGTTCTGAGAGTAGTATTATCTAAGAAGTTTGATGAATGAGTTTGACTCAAGGGTAAACAGATGCTTAAGAATTGCATTTGCATATCATGGGCACCAATTCTGGGACTATTATGAATAACCACAATTTATTATATCAATTTTAATTTATTAAGAAAACCAAGGCTGGATGTAGTGGTGCATTCCTGTAATCCCAGCTACTTGGGAGGCAGAGGTAGGAGAATCCTGGTCCAAGGTTGACCAGCTGAGCAAATACACAAAACCTTATCTAAAAAACAAAGTAAAAACAAAGGACTGGGGGCGAGGGGGTGTCTCAAGTGGTAGATCATTTGCCTAGCAACCTCTGTGAGGCCTTGAGTTCAATCCCCAGTATCACAAGACAAAAAAACCCAAAACAACTAAACCAACACATTGGGGGTGCAGATCAATAATAGAATACTTGTGTAGCCTGTGCAAGACCTTGAGTTTGATCCTCAGCACCACAAATACACACACACACATACATACACACAAATCAACATGCTAAGAAACTGATGGCTGGATGAAAGCATAGAACACTGTCTTTGCTAACTTTGTGATACAATAGGAAAAGCATTAAACTTGGAGTTGGTAGGCACAGAGATAAACATTTTCTTGCCTTTCATGAGTCCTTTAAGAAATATTGATCAGGAGCCAAGTTACTGATTCCTGACTGTGTGCAACAGTATAGGAAACAGGATTGAAAGGTACAATTTTTATCCTCAGGGAGCACAGATAGGAAAACAAAGAATTGCACAACAATGTGAAGAGTGTAAGAAAGAGCTGCCTACCATGCATTTCTTCTTCCACTGTATTCCAATTTCTTTTATGGGCTAATAACCTCTTTTCTATTTGTTAGCAATTAAGCCAGGCAGACACTTTTGGGGATACAATCCTGCATTAAAGATCCTTCAGACTTGTTTTTCTTTCAGTTTCAGCTAAGACTCTGGAGAAAACTTGGGAAGACCCAACCAAGGTTAGGAAGCCATTTTCACTCACTCTTTTAGGCTACCTAAAGCAAACTTGGTTCATTATAATATGAACTGAGTATGCCCAGAAGCGTTAGTGTCTGCCATTTTCCCTTTTTGAATAGATGCTCTGTGGCCTTGAGCTGGGCATGCCCAGAAATATCTGAGCGCTCTTTCATGAATTATGACCATAAATTGGTCATGCTCAGAAATGCATATCCTAAACTGAGCATCTTAGGAATTTTCGCTCCCCTAATTTGCTTTCCTATGTGAGTATGTATAGTCTCCTCAATGGTCACTTTCCTTAGGAAGAACATTGCTTCAAAAACAACTGCAGCTCTTCGGACATGCTGCAGGTAATGTCTTTCTCCACTCTTTTATTTCCTGGTTGTGCCTTCAGGCTTTGCGCTCAGCAAGATGCAAACTCATTATGTTCAGTTACATATTGAGTATGTGAGTAGGAGAGATATTGCTATGGCCAGTTTCTACCAGTGAAGCTGAAAGAACACCTCCCTCTCCCACCCTAGTGCAGACACTGCCTGGTTTGGCTGGTCACGAGGCCTAAGATTGACTAATTAAATCCTCTTCTGGAACTTTGACACTAAGGTAGTGGAAGTATTTTTAGAGCATTCATAACCTCAAGTGAGGCAGAAACACCTAGCTCTCCTGGGTATGGGTGGCTCATGCCTGTAATCCTAGCTACTTGGGAGGCGGAGATCAGGAGGATCATGGTTAGATGCCAGCCTGTGCAAATACTTCTTGAAACCCTTTTTGGAAAATACTCATCACAAAAAGGGGGCTGGTGGAGTGGCTCAAGGTGTAGGCCCTGAGTTCAAATCCCACTACTGCAAAAACAAAACAAAACAAAACCCAAAACAAAAACAGGAAATACCTATCTCTGATATTTTTGGATATAAAACGATTGTCCCTCCCTCTGCTTCTTGGCCTCAGCTCCCTCGGGTTTTCAGTATTCCCAAGCCTGTTCTTCTAGCTACTGTTGCACCCTCCATATACTTCCTAGTAAGTTCTCTTTTACTCTAGATACTTGGAGTCAGTTTCCTTCTAATGCATACAACCAGGAATCACTCAGCAATCACAATCTAGAGTGGGGGTGAAGTGAGCTGTAACAGGGATTATTTGGTAACTTGGAGAGGGGAGCACCTGCACTTTGGTTTCAAAGACAAAAAAGAATTTCCTCAGCAAGGAAGTGGGGGAAGGGCATTGCAGATCAAGGAAATAGCATATGCAGAGGCTTGGAGGTTACAGCAGAGCAGCTGGGGCCTGGTGTAACTCAGAGGAAATGCAAGTGGCTTTGGTATTTGCTTTGTAATGTGTATGTGTACTTGTGTAGATGGAATTCTGAAAGTCCAACAATATGTCCTGTAAGGGATATATGATTATAGACTCTTTCCTCTATTAGAATTAACTATGTCTTCATCATTATGATGGTACCAAACACAGGGACTGGCCTAGAAATCAGAGGCTTACTAAATGTTTAGTGAAAAAATGTGACTGTTGAATTCGGTCTTCTGAGACACTTTCTCTAAGATTTTAGAGTTGGAAGGACTCTGTCAGGCTGTGTATACTCTGGGTGCCAAAAATCTACGTCTCATCTGTGAACTCTTGCTCAGAACTGTAAAACTCCACCCCTGCGTTTAGGCAGTATTGCACAGGGAACATTCCAGACAGTTTGGAAACCTTGCATATGTTTGTATACCTCTGGAGGAGAGTCTAGGACTTCATGGCTGTTAGATCCTTGAATATTTAGTAAAGTTTTCTGCCAAGTAAGTTTCTTACTATCTAACCCAAGTCTTCTGTGCTGCAACTCACCTCATATCCTGTTGATCTTCTTTTAGAGGGTACGGACATCATGAGCTCATCACCCTCCTTGGAAATAACAACCTTTTACACGCTTGACATTGATTTCTAAATTGCCTTTGGCTTCTTTGCCTTCCAGTTCTTTTAGTTTATTCTCCAGCCTTTAATCATCTCTGTGGGTCTCTTCTCAATCCTGTCCAACTGCACAAAGTGTCTCTTAAGGCATTTTTCTGTTTCAAAACAAACACCAAAGTTTTCAGGCTTGTTCAAACTGGCAAAAATGAGATGGCTTTCTAAGAAAAAGAATATTTAAAAAAAGATATTTCAGGGGCTCCTGGAATATGAAATGATATTCCAATCAATTAAGGCAGCAAGACGTCTTTCAGTGTTATTTTCAAGCTTGTATAATTTTAAGTCAGATTCTCTTCAAAAGACTCCCTAAATTAACTGAGAAATTTCATGCAGTCATTGTTTACAGAGCACCTGCTATGTGCCAGGCACTTTGTACAGCTACAGGAAGACAAAGGTAAATGAGAGGTGGTTCATTCTATCAAAGTCTAGTATTTGAGGCAGAAATAAATAGAGGCCATTCAGTGTGATAGATACAATGGAATGACAAGGAGTCTCATTTCCTAAGGCAGAAGGGAGGAAGATGTCAGGGTTGAGCAGATTCTTGAAAGAGCGCTGAGATTTTCAGGCTTGGAAGGTAGTGAGGAAGGTGTTCCTTTTTGCAGACATAATGTATAGCAAGATAAGAGTTTGAAGACGTGAAACAGCATGATGTGTTTGGCAGTTAGGATACAATGAGAAGTGGCAAGAGGTGAGGCTAGTGGGGATGAATATTTGTGTGCTGCTGAGAAGAGTTTGTATTTTGTGTGGCAGTGGAAACCATGAAGTGTTTGTGAGCAACAGTGAACAGCTGTCCAGAATAAACACTTCGCTAAGAAAAGCATATTAGAGAGGGGAAGAGTTGAAGTAGGGTTGGCCTGGAAGCAGATACAAGATGGTCTTGATAGGCACATGAGAAATAATGTGTTCCTAGTGAGTCATAGCTAGAGGAGAAAAGATGACTGGGTTAAGCTAAACAATTTTGAGGAAGCTCCTTGAAAGTTGGGAATGAGCAAATAAGGGGGGAATCTTATAAGACATGGTGGACAAGTTATAGTCATCCTTGGGATTCTGAAGGACTGGTTCAAATCCTACTCTCCCTTCCAAATTCCATGTATGCTAAAGTCCCTCATATACAAATGACAAAAATCCCTCCCATACAAAGTTTTTGTATATGTCCTTCACACATCCTCCTGTATACTTTAAGTCATTTCTAGATGACTTATAATACATAATACAATGTAATTGCTTTTAAATAGTTTTTAGATTGTATTGCACAGAGTATAATGATAAAGGAAAAAAGTCTGTATATATTCAGTATGGGCAATTTTTGTTTTCTATTTTTGACCTGTGAATTTGTGGATATAGAACTTGAAGATATAGAGGAGTGACTATAATTCTCAAACAACTCCTACAACTCATTGTTTGGTTTTAGAGGCCAGCTACTTCCACCGGACTTCAGGTCACAGAACTGAAGAGCCACACAGCTGCACTTCTGCCTTCCAAAACCAATGAGGTGAATGTTACAGAATGAGTGTTAGTTTTGGTATTAGAGAAATAGAGAACGAGCTCAGAAGAAAAAGAACAATTTAACAAATGACTACATCATTTAGGGTGGCCCCCAAGGGAGGAAGTAGAAATTTAGTATTATTAGTAAACATTGTTTGGTAAACATTGGTGTGATTTAAGTATATAGGATCTGTGTCTATGAGATATAGGGTATTCCATAGAAAGTATGTCTTTCAAAGCTGAGCATGGGAGCATATAGCTATAATCCCAGCATTCAGGAGGCAGAGGCAGAAGGATTGTGAGTTCAGGGCCAGTTTGAGCTACATAGTAAGTTTAAAGGTCAGCCTGAGCCATATAAGAAGATATAAAAAATCAAGGGTTGTGGATGTAGCTCAGTGGTAGAGCACTTGCCTTAGCGTGCACAAAGCTGTGGGTTGGGGGAGAAAAAACAACAACAAAAACACAACTACAGAAGAAACCACACCACTTTACGCTCATTAGAGTAAAAACAAAGGCTGACAGTAGAGTACAAGAATATTTGCTGGGATTGCCAAATTTGCTGATATTTTTAGCAAGCTGTGGCTCCTGTGTAGAGGAAGTTCCTTCTTTTGTCTTTTTCTACTCTCCCCAGGCCTAGCAGTCATGAGAATAAAGACAGGAGTAGGTTTCAGTGGGGGCAGAGGAGGAGGTAAGGTAGCTGAGCTAGTGTGTATTGTAGATTGGGGTGATGGTGGAGAGAGAAGGGTGATGGATTGATGTGGAGGAATCAGGAAACCCCTGAGGTGGTGGTGAGTCCTGAGATTCAAAGGATAAGGGAAAATGAGGTCAAAACAGTGAATTTTTTTCAAGGGTAGATTCTGAAAATTGATTTGAAACTTTTTATTGGCAATTGGGTTTCAGAAGGCTTAGTGTGGACATTGATTATTTTTCTTAGAAATTTATCATTATCTTTCAAAGGGACAAAGTGAGCCATATTCAAGAGAATTGGTGAGAACAGATTCTTAGGACAGTGTTAGGAATGCTGGCTTAAAGTCTGTCATTATTCCCTTTGATTTCTAATCTAATAATACCACCAGCTAGGCTCCTGGTGCTTCACATATATTAGTATTAATGATTAGAATGATGCTATAAGGTAGGAATTATTTTACAGATAACAATTCTAAAGCCCAGGAAGTGGATACTGTATATACAGCTGGGTTGCCTGCAACCATGAGGCCAGCATTCAGAACCAGGCTTCTCTGACTTAAAGGTTTTGGTCTCCTCACTCCTGTTTCCTCCCAGCCCACTACAGTAGGGAGTGAATAGGCTAGATCTACAGGTACAGTTTAAACCTGTGTCAGAGTTAGCAAAATGGTGTCTGTGACTTGCTTGGGCATATTGGTCAACAGCTCAGTAGTGATTTTCTGACTCTTTCTGGGCTGGTGGGAGAGTCCTCTTAGGATTCTGACTGAAGCAAAGGGAGGTGACATTCAGTGTCTGAACCATACTGCTGTCTGATCTTCACTTCAGAGGCCAGTGATCCTGTGATTATTCCCTCAGGTTTTAATTTATACCCCTGCCAAGTTGCAGGCCCTGTGTCTAAACCATATGGAAAGGTGTGTATTGGGTGATTGGCAGGTAAAAGCAGCTATAGAGGAACCTGTTTGCATCAGTGCACCCAAGGGCTCATGGGCAGGGTTCTGTTTCTTTGGGTGCTTTCTCTCTGAGTGGATAGCTGGTGCTCATTTCCTGTCAATGATGCAGGATGTGATGTTCCTGATATGAGATGATGAGATCATGCAGGGCTTCCATGTTGCTAACTGGCATAACTTTAAAAAATTGGATTATGTGAACTTTTTTCTTGGCATAAAGGATGATCTTAGATCATACAATCATCCAATAGACCATTCTTGAGCACTTACTGTATTTTAAGCACTGTTCTAGGTAATTGGGATACGTCATTGATTAAAATACATGAAAATGATTGCCCCATCCAGTTTATATACTGAACCAGATTAGTGCAGTTCTTCCAGGGACTTGTCCTTAAAATCAAATCAGCTCATTTTCTAAATGTATAAAAGTACTAGGCTCTAGAGATGGATACAATTGTCCTGTGCTATTACCAGTATGAATATGACAAATTCCATAATATGGAAATTAGGAAAGTGAATTAGGAATTCCTGTTTGTTGTCAGAACTAGGACGCATGGAGTAACATTGGATTGTTTGTTAAAGATGGTAGAATTTTGACTGGTGGAGATTAATGAGAAAGTCATATCAGGTGGAAAGATCAGTCTGGTAAACACATGAGTATGTTTGGGGAAGACTAAATAGGCTAGTATGGGAGATGAAGGTTAGAAAAATAGCTTGGGTGACATTGTGGAGGGCAAATATGTAGCTGTGTCTTGTTTTTGTAGAAAAAGAGAAGTCATTTGAGGTTTAGGGGAATGGAAAAAGACATGACCAGGGCACTTTTCTAAGGGAAGAGTAATTGATCCTTTGAGCAATTATACAGTAGTAACTTTAATTATATCATCTTATATACTTCTGTAATGAATGGACATTTTATCGAGAAAATTGAGCCTTAGAGTTGTGAAAATTGCTCAAGGTCACACAACTAGAAATATTTAAAATCAAGGTTTGAATACAAAACAGGCTGTGAAATTTTCTTTTCCAAGTAATAAAGTTTGTGAAAGTCCAATGAGAGGATATAAGATCTAAGTGGAGATATTGAGAATAGAAGAAGGAGTTGAATATTAAAGTTGGGTGGAAATGATATATTGGAAATTGGTCTTAGAGAACTTGGCAGTGGAATTTAAGAATGGATGGGAGGCCATGTGCTGGTGGCTCACATCTGTAATTCTGGTTACTTAGGAGGCAGAGATCAAGAGGATCACGGTTTGAAGCCAGCCCATGAGACCCTATCTCAAAAAAACCCAATCTCAAAAAAGGGCTGGTGGAGTGGTTCAAGGTATAGGCCCTGAGTTCAAGCCCCAGTACCACCAAAACAAAACAAAACAAAACAAAACACCAAGAATGGATGGGAAGAAAAGATAAAAGACAAAAAAGGGTGAATGATGATTGAGGGTTCTACCAGATATAACAGTGGTGCCATTAGTAGAAACTGGGGAGCTAAGTGGAAGAACTGGTTTTGTGGTGGAAGAGGGTAAGTTTGGTTTTGAATGTTTGCTTTGTGGTATTGGAGGGACATCCAGATATCCGGCTGGAAGATTACAATGTAGGTCTGAGCTCATGGCCAAAGAATTGGGAGCAATTCATGTAGAAGTGATTGCTCAATTGGATAATATCATTGGGGAAAAAAAGCTTATTTGGACAAGAGTAAAGAGCCAAACAAAGATTTGAAACTGGATTTCAGGCTAAGAAAAGCCAACAAAAGATTCAATTCTTATTTTTAAAAATATGACTACAGTAAAGGAAGTCAGTAAAGAGAAAATAAGTGTCTGATTAGTAACTGATATCCAAGAGACTTTAAGATGTAGATTCTTGAATGCTCCACAGTGACTGCCATTACTGTATGTTTATTTGTATAACTTTTCTGGCACTTGCATAAGTGACCTAGAATGGCTTCCTGGCATCACAGCAGTGCCATGCTTCAATCACTCCTGTGTCTGTGACCTTGGATATTCCTGGATGTGCACTAATTGACTCAAACATTGGCATTTCTGTTTGGGAATATTTGAGCAATATCTCCAAAGGCCCTGATTTTAGTGGTTGTTTGCCTGCAGGGGAATGTCTACTTGGGTGTTTTCCCCTCCTCTTTCCCATCTTTTTCATCTAATCCCGGCAAGAGAATGTAATGATGTCTGGGGTCCTGAGTGGAAAGGCATGTTGGAATAAGCTGTAGTCAGAACTATAATTCCACTGTACCTTGGAAACTTGGGTCTGTGTCTCTCTTTTTGGTAAACAACTTGGAAACCAATTCAGTCCATCTTTGAGAGCTTATGGAGAAAGGCAAATTCAAGCAGATGATTGATAGATTGTAAGTATGAAAAACAGGAAACAAGGAAGTAAGATCATAATCAATCTTTATAAGTGGTAACTCAGTCCTACCTTCTCACATGAAAAAAAAATGGCTGTGAAGAGGCATAGTATCCTTTCTAAAATATCAATATTCTTGAATTTATAGTTCATGATATTTTGTTTGGCTGAAATCTGCTTTTAGTTTTTCCTCCACATTCTCATATCTTTTCTTCAGTTCACTTGTTCACGGGTTTTGTTTTGTTCAATGATCAATTTTCTGAGCTCAGAAAAATGCCTTGTATGCATTAGGCATTCAATAGACATTTGTTGAGTCCGTGTGTCCTTATGTCTACTAGTCATTCTCTCATTCATTTTATCAAATATTTATTGAGTCTTTTTATGTGCTATTTCTTGGGGGATAAAAAGAGAAATCAGTAGTTGTCCATTATCTAGGTAAGCTTATAACATAGTGGCATGATAGTGACATAAAGTTATAATTCCTCTGGATAAGTACAATAATAGACCTATGCACATTTCACACAGATTGCAGTGTGGAAGATGGAGGGGAGGGCAGAGGAGGTCACAGGAGGCTTCCGAAAGAAGGAAACCTCCCTTCCTGTGCTTTAGAGATCTTCCGGTATTGATTATCTTTGTGCTTTCTCTTATCTTAAACCTCTTCCTATCTACTGTGTCTTTCCCACTAACCTTTAAATTTGTTTTTTGTCTCCACCATCTTAAGAAAAACAACTCTCAGCCCTGCATCTTTCCAGTTACCCTTCCTCATCTACCTTTCTTCTATCCTTTCTCTCTTGACTTTTATTCCTAAATCCACTGAAATCTGATCCTCATCATGACCTCTACCCAAATTTCTCTCAATCAAGTTCAATAATTGCTAACTTCAATGGAGACTTCCTGACCCTTAGTTTAATTTGTCTGCTTGGTTGCATTTGGCACTGTGGACTCCTCGTTCATGATCAGTCTCCTCCCTTGGTTTCTCTGACGCCCCTACTTCTCTGGTTTTCCAGCTGCTTCCCTGACTGCTCCTTCTGTTTGCAGACTCTTCTATAGCTCATAATTTAAAAGTTGGCAAATGTTAAAATTCCTCAGGGACCTCTTGTAATTTTTTTATTTTATTCCTTAGAAAACTTGCTTATTATGATTCTAATACAATTTTTACCCTGACGATGTCTGTATGATTTTTTGCAACCAAGATCAGACTATATTTCTGCTCAGTAAATACTTCCTGGTCCCCACTCTCTGCCAAACACTGTTTTAGAGATGGAGATTCAGAAATGTGTTTGCCTTTATGCAACTTCTAGTAAAGCAGACAATAACATGCACACACACACACACACACACACACACACACACATTCTGTCAGTTGCTGAAAAGTGTCACAGAGAAAAATACAGCAGACAAGAGTGCTAGGGTGTGGGTGGAAGGTTTTGTTCTTTATAAAGGGTGATCAATAAGTCCCTTCCAGTCAGATGACATTTACTTAGAGACCTGAATGAGAAGAAGGAGGGAGCTATGCAGATATCTGGGGGAAGAACTCAATTGTCAGAAAATAAGGAGCAAGTGTGAATGATCTTTAACGTCATTCTCTATCATCCTCATCTAGGCTGAGTAAGAAATTCTAGATGATGCGTTTTCTACCCTGGGACCCGAGAAGGAGAATTAAGGGAAGAAGTGACTGGTGTCGTTTCTATATTCTCCCTTTTTGCCCTTACATTCAACAAATGGGCTTCTCTTCTTAGTTAATGTAGTTGAATCATATAGGTAGGCTAGGAAGATTGAAATAGTCTCTGTAGATTACTGGGTATCCCAGGATCCATGGGCCACAATTAACTTCCCCCAGAAACCACTCCTTCACCCATGTTCCCGCTGTTAGTGACAGGCAAAAGCGTATATCCTGTTTCCCAAGCCATGGGCATCACCCTCCCCCATCCACGGAGGATGATTTGATGCATCACTAAGTTCCTGTCAGTGGCTTCTTGTCTCAAATTTATCCCTTTCCCTTAATCTCTGTTGCTTCTACCAGAAACCAATAACTCTCATCTCAGATGTGAATGACGGCTGTTTTTCTCTTCTCTGTGTCTCCTCTCATCTATTATCTGCAGGGCAGGTAGGGGAGATACCTCTAAAATGTAAATTTAATCTTAAGCTTTTAAGTGAGTCCTCATTGCCTAAGGTATCCTCTAGTGTTCCCCAGTATTCTCTCCTCTAGGCAGACTGAGGTATTTTGAGTCCCTCAAAGGAACTATGTTTTTTCTAACCCTTATGTTTTGTACTATTCGATTTTTTTACATTATTATGCTATTCTATTTGATGGCAACCTTCCCATCCCCTTCCCCTTATTTGTCTAAATATTACTCATGCATTGGGTCTTAGTCCGTTTTCTATTGCTATAACAAAATACCCAAAGTTGGGTACTTTACAAAGTGAACAGGTTTATTTGGCTCATGACAGTGGTGATGGAGGATCCAAATAACTTGCCACTGGTGAAGAGTCCCTTGGCTGTATAACAACATGGTGGAGTGATGGGAAAGGAACTACAGAATGGGCCAAGCACAGGGGTGGTCTTGCTTTATAACAACCCACTCTCATGAGAACTAGTGGGTCCTGTGAGAAAACTGCACTTATTTCTTTTAGAGATAATATCTCCATTGGAGAATGGTCTACTGCCTCTTACTGGGTCCCACCTTTAAAAGCTCATCACCCCTTATTACCACCACACTTGGGACCATGCCACCAGTACAGGAAACTTTGGGGGATATAAACATGTCTAAACCATAGTAGTTTGTATATCACTTCTTCCAGAAAACGTCTGACTTTGGTTCAGTGCCTCTTTTATATGCTACAGCCCTCATCCAGGCATTGCTCTTATCATTGGACTATTATCATTTGTTTATTTGCCTATACTCCCAAATACAGTGACTACTTTCTGAAAGCAGAGACTTTGTGAGTCTATTTTTTATCATTTTTACCAATCTCTGGCATAGAGTGGCTGTTGAAAGATTATTTATTGGATAATGAATAAGCAAAGGAGGAGGCGACACTTAAACAAAATTCAAGGTTGAATAAGAGTTACCTAGACAAAGAGTAGTGAACACGGTGTTCCAGTGGAGAGAAACTCTTGAACAAAGACACAGAAGTGAGAAACTATAAGCAGTGTGGTATTTCCGGGACATAAAGCATGAATGCGGAACTGGGAAATGCCTTGAGAGATCAGTCAGATCGTGAGGTTTTATGGCTCAGGCTGAGGAATAAACTTGATCTTGCAGGCCATGAGGAGCTTACAAGGTCTGATTCTAAATATTGAACAGAGGCAGCTCTGTGAGGATGGAATTTGAAAGCAGCAAGAATGGAGACTGGAAAGAGTAGTAGGAGGCTGCTTCACTCCTTCCTGGCTCCGCCTTCTATTATGATTATGTCTTTCCATTATTAATTTTATGGTCATCAGAATTCTATAATGGCCTCCGTGATCTATGATCCCTGGTATTACTCTGTGATTATAATGTGTTATGTGGCAAAAGAGATTTTTGTAGATGAAATTAAGGTAATTAATCAGTTTAATAGGAGACTATCTGAGTTTGAGTAATAGTGACCTCTTTTTTTTATTTTGTGGTACTGGGGTTTGAACTCAGGGCGTATACCTTGAGCTACTCTACCAGCCCCCCCTTTTTTGTGATGGTTTTTTTTGAGATAGGGTCTTGTGAACTATTTGCCTGATCTGGTTTTGAACCTTGATCCTCCTGATCTCTGCCTCCAGAGTAGCTAGGATTACAGGTGTGAGCTACTGATGCCTGGCTAACCTTGACTTCTTTAAAAGGTTGTGTTAATTCTCTAAAAGCAAAGTTTCTTCTGACTGGTTTCAGAAGTCAGAATTGAAGAATTAGAGGTATCAATATGAAGAAAATCCTCTGTTGTTAACTTTGAGGATGGAGGGATTCACGTGGGAAGAGACTGAGTGTGGTCTTCAGAGAGGCGCCTGTGGTCACAGCCAGCAAGGAAACAGTAACTTCAGTCTCTGCAACCATAAGAAAATTAATTCAGCTGATAATCATGTGAGAATAGAAGCAGATTGCTGTTCAGAGACTTTGGACAAGAACCCAACCCCACTGACACCTTGATTCAGCCTTGTGATACCCTGAGAAGAGAATGCAGTCATGATTGTGTCAGTCAGGACTCCTGATTGCTAATCTATGAGCTAAATAATGTGTGCTTAAGAAGATAATTTTGTGGAAATTTGTTATGCAGCAATAAAAACCCAGCACAAAAATTAGCAAGTAATGCTGGACAACTTTTGTTATTTATGGAAGGATGCTAATCGTACCTTCTTTTGCTTTATCAACAATTGTTTTTAGATTGAATCATAACACAAGGACAGCTAACACTGACGCCCCACAGAGGACCAAGTGCCATAACAAATGCTTGGCAATTGATATTTTCTTAGTGCCCATAACTGCCAGATGTGAGAGGCACTATGAACTCTCCTCAGTTTTCAGATGAATAACTGAAGCTTGGAAAACTTAAGTGACCCATCTGAAGTCATTTCACCAACAATTGGCAGATCTGGGACTTGACGACAGGTTGTTTTACTCTGCCATATAGATAGAACTGTCAAAGGGGTCAGCGATTCCATTAGTACCTGCAACATTCAGCTCTTTCTCTGAGACAGGTTTGATAGGTTAGTTTATTAACCACAGGCCCAGACAATAGGAATAATTTTTAATCTTAAGTTTTGTGCCATTTCTATTTGGGATAACTTCAAGAATGATCTTGGTCATGGCATCAATTTACTTTTGTTTGTGTTTTGTTGTAACCTAGACAAGGAGAAGGAAGAAGAAAAATGAAAAGTAATTGGAGGGAAATGGTTAGAACTAATAAAAAAAAAAGTAGGCTTGATGTGGGTTTGAAAGCAGAGGTTTAGTCACAGATGTATCCAATTTGGCAATTCCCTGTTTCATGTCCATTCAAGCAGGGGCAGGTGTCCTTTTTTCATGTGTTATAGAAAGCTTGAGGCTGTTTGCCTTGTGCCAAGAAAAAAAAAGCAGTTAAATATTTTAATATTTCCTGCCTATAAACTGTTCCTTGTTTTATTACTTCAAATGTACTGGATTTAAAAGGAGGTGTGAAAGACTCCTGGGCCATTAATAAAAGACTCCAGCTGCTTGAGGAGAGCGATGGTACATGTTTTTCAAAGGAATGTTTTTGGTCTAAGCACCTCTGTCCAGAGACTGTTAATTTATGATTGCCCTGAAATTGATACAGAAGCATGAAGCAAACACTTTTAGTGCTTCCGGAATAGCTTTGGACAGTCCTTTCCTTGGTGGAAAATAAAGGAATAAAGAAAAGAAATATGAAAGCAGCGCAGTAGTTCAGAAATTATGATGCAATGAAGGGTCTGCATTAAAAAAAATATTTTCCCAGAGTTAGGCAGTCAGTGGTGAATTTCTTGTGATTAGTTTGTAAGATTTCTGCTTTGAATGAATAGAAAGAACTGTAGGGATTTAGTGATTTATTTGAGTCTTTGAGCGCTTCCAATAGAGACATGCTCTAAAGTTAAAAGGTAAAATAGTATTCTACTTTTTTCCCCTTGAAATGAACTGAAATGAACCAAAGTGCAATTTTTCAAAGGTCTTAAGTATTGTTTAAAAAGATGTTCATTTTCCCTTTTCAGCAATGGTATGGAACAGAAGTCAAAGGGTGAGGCATGGCAGAGATTTATTTCAGCCCAGTGGAGTTTCACTGAATGCACCACATGCAAGGTCATGGGCGCTTCTGACAAGATCCAACGACAACTGCTGCCCTCACACTTTGTTTCCTGAAGCACTGGCCTTCTGTATGGGAATGCTGAAATCTTTTGGAACATGCTGGAAGATGTTTCTAATCTTTAGTATTTTCCGTGTCACTTTCCCAATTTGGCTGCGAAACACCTTATTTTCTTAATTTTTAAAATAATTCATCCCATACGATGGAGAAATAGCAGCCTCTTCAACAAAAACTGCTGGGAAAACTGGTTAGCAGTCTGCAAAAAACTGAAACTAGATCCAAGTATATCACCCTATACCAAGATTAACTCAAAATGGATCAAGGATCTTAATATCAGACCCCAAACTCTTAAGTTGATACAAGAAAGAGTAGGAAATACTCTGGAGTTAGTAGGTATAGGTAAGAACTTTCTCAATGAAACCCCAGCAGCACAGCAACTAAGAGATAGCATAGATAAATGGGACCTCATAAAACTAAAAAGCTTCTGTTCATCAAAAGAAATGGTCTCTAAACTGAAGAGAACACCCACAGAGTGGGAGAAAATATTTGCCAATTATATATCAGACAAAGGACTGATAACCAGAATATACAGGGAACTTAAAAAACTAAATTCTCCCAAAACTAATGAACCAATAAAGAAATGGGCATGTGAACTAAACAGAACTTTCTCAAAAGAAGAAATTCAAATGGCCAGAAAACACATGAAAAAATGTTCACCATCTCTAGCAATAAAGGAAATGCAAATTAAAACCACACTAAGATTCCACCTCACCCCTGTTAGAATAGCCATCATTAGCAACACCACCAACAACAGGTGTTGGCGAGGATGCGGGGAAAAAGGAACCCTCTTACACTGTTGGTGGGAATGTAGACTAGTACAACCACTCTGGAAAAAAATTTGGAGGCTACTTAAAAAGCTGGACATCGATCTACCATTTGATCCAGCAATACCACTCTTGGGGATATACCCAAAAGACTGTTACTCCAGAGGCACCTGCACATCCATGTTTATTGCGGCACTATTCACAATAGCCAAGTTATGGAAACAGCCAAGATGCCCCAGCACTGACGAATGGATTAAGAAAATGTGGTATCTATACACAATGGAATTTTATGCAGCCATGAAGAAGAACGAAATGTTATCATTCGCTGGTAAATGGATGGAATTGGAGAACATCATTCTGAGTGAGGTTAGCCTGGCTCAAAAGACCAAAAATCGTATGTTCTCCCTCATATGTGGACATTAGATCAAGGGCAAACACAACAAGGGGATTGGACTATGAGCACATGATAAAAGCGAGAGCACACAAGGGAGGGGTGAGGATAGGTAAGACACCTAAAAAACTAGCTAGCATTTGTTGCCCTTAATGCAGAGAAACTAAAGCAGATACCTTAAAGCAACTGAGGCCAATAGGAAAAGGGGACCAGGAACTAGAGAAAAGGTTAGATTAAAAAGAATTAACCTAGAAGGTAACACCCACGCACAGGAAATCAATGTGAGTCAATGCCCTGTATAGCTGTCCTTATCTCAACCAGCAAAACCCCTTGTTCCTTCCTATTATTGCTTATACTCTCTTTACAACAAAATTAGAGATAAGGGCAAAATAGTTTCTGCTGGGTATTGAGGGGGGGAGCGGGAGGGGGTGGAGTGGGTGGTAAGGGAGGGGGTGGGGGCAGGGGGGAGAAATAAACCAAGCCTTGTATGCACATATGAATAATAAAAGAAAAATGAAAAAAAAAAATAAAATAAAATAATTCATCCCACATTTCACTTAAATTTAGCATCAATAATATCTGTGAAATCACAAGTTGAGTTTGTTAGCTGAACTCTTTGAAATGCACCTTTATTTTATTTTATTTTTTGGTGGTACTGGGGTTTGAACTCAAGACTTCATGCTTGCTAGGCAGGTGCCCTACCACTTGAGCCAATCTACCAGCCCTGAAATGCATCTTTTAAATAAATAAAGTTTAACAGCATCTTTATCTGAAACTATTAGGGTCAGAAGCAGTTTGAAATTTATAATTTTTTTTTTGATTTTACAAAGGTGATAAAGTATATGTACTACATATTTTTAGCACAAATATGGGGTATGAACAGTACTCCATAATCAAAAGATTAATGTTTTTACAGTGAGGCACCTGATATTTTCACTAGGTAGGACACAGAATAAATAGAGATGCTAAATGATCTCATGTTAGTTGGAAAACTTTGGTGTTCAAGCTTTTGGGATTTCATAACTGCAGATAAGGATCTGTGAATCTGTAAATACCACTAAAAAAGTCTGTATAGCACAGAAAACTAGAGTTGTCAGAATCATTTCACCTTTCTTTCAGATGTGTAGGTGGACTGATATTCATAAAAATGCTTGCACTAAAGTATAAATATAACACACATTGAGTAAAGACCTTAAACATTGATCTTAAGTACCTGGCCCAATGACTTTCTCTCTATATAAATTACATACATATGCATATACTTGCATATGTGTATACACACGCACACACACACTTTGGTCACTTCCCTGCTAATACCCTGTCCAACTCCAACTACATGGTGACCAGTTTTGTTCTGTTAATGAGCCCATTCTTTGGGTTTTGCATAATGTCTGGAGATTCTCCCATGTGTCAGTAGTTTGTTCTTTGTTGTTGTGTGTAGTATTACTGTGTTAACTTTTATTACCTCATAGGGTATTACATGTACATATTTTAACTTAACACTTTCTTAGGTTGAAAGATTCTCTTCAGGAGACAGACAATTAAGGTCAGGCCTGGTGGCTCATGCTTACAATCCCAGCTACTTGAGAAGTATAGGTAGGAGGATTGTGATATGAGGCTGGCCTGGACAGCCTCATATCTGAAAAATAGTAAAGCAAAAAAGGACTGGGGGAATGGCTCAAGTAGTAGAGCTGCAAGGCCCTGAATTCAAACTCCAGTACCACAAAAAAGAAGAAGAGGAGGAGGAAGAGAGGGGGGAAGGGTAAGGGGAGACAAGAGGAAGAAAAAGACAATCACATGAAGAAAACTTATTATTTTATTGGGAAATTTGAAAGCAGCTGGCAGTGCTCACCAAGATGGTAGCCCTTTTAGCCCAAGTAGAAAACCCAGCTCCTATTGAGATGCTATATATAAACAGCAGTTAGATTCATTTCCTTCTTGTTTTCATCACTTTGGTGAGTAGGTGCAAGCTGCTAGCTTGCATAAAAAGAGACCAAGGGATTCTGAGGAGACATTTTGATTTAATTTTTGGATAGTGTAAAATTTTAGAAGAGGAAATTAAAAGGCCATATAGCTACCCATCCTGATGGTGAGAAGACATAAAAGAATGAATTTTATACTAAATTTGGAATGGTGCATTATGCTCAGGCCAGCTGAGGAATGGTTGGGGCTGTTTTCTACTTCCTCTCAGCTCCTTTGCAGCCTGGCTTCACTTAAGACCTGGGAGTTGGTGTGAGTGACTGCAGCTCTCCAAATGCAAAAACACAGGCCGGAAGCAAATAGAAAGAACTATCAAGAGTTTTGCTACTTTAGACTGGTGTGAGGAATTGAGAACTGAGTGACAAAAGCCAAGTTGGAAACTAGTTTGCTTGGAGTTTATAAAGAATTGCATTGGGTCCGTGACTAAAACACTGTAGTGGTACAGAAATTCTCACTAATCTTAAAAAAAGAACAAAAGAGAATCAGAGGGCTGAAAAAACATAAGAGTTGGACATGGAGGCACATGCCTGTAATTCTAGCACTCGGGAAGCAGAAGAGAGGATCTGAAATTTGAGGCTGGTCTGGGCTACACAGTGAGACCCTGTGTGAAAAAAAAAACAAACTTTTATATGCATATGATTCACATTATGTCATTAAAGGCAGAAGGAAAGTGGCATATGGGTTCTGAACTCAGAAAGGCTTAAATTTAAAATCTCTGTCCTTGTTTAGCTGTGCCATCTAACTTTAGTGCATCAACATCTCTGATTTTCAACTTTGATTTCATTTATTTTTTTCTTTACAAGCAGAATTGCATAAGGGAACCAACTGAGAAAGCGCCAGGCTAGAGAATTTGAAAGTAAAATCTAAGGATAAATAAAGAACCTGTTGATTCTCATTTCAGACTACAAGGTCTAACCCACAGGCTATCTTGGAGCACAAAGTATGTTGTGAACCATAACTTTCTCAGGCCTTTCCTTGGTTGGCAATTGCCAGGGCATTTTCAATTTTACTTGGTGGGCATGATTTTCTCAAGGGGTTGGCAGAGTGGCTCAAGTGGTAAGAGTGCCTGCCTACCAAGTGTGAAGCCCTGAGTTAAAACCCCAGTGCCTCCCAAAACAAAACACACACACACACACACACACACACGCACACACACACACACAAAGTACTTACCAAAATACCAACAAGGCTAGTCATATGATTGTGTTTCCTCGTCATTAAGTTTTTCATTAAGTACTAGGCTAGTTATGGAGAATTAATTGTCTGAGAGGTTGAGTAAGGGGAGAGGTACAGGGCAAAGAAACTCAAGAGCACATTCATTGCTCGTATTGAAAGCTAATGTCTTCATGGATAGACACCAGCCAAACCACGTAAAACCATCCACAAAGTTTGCTGACCAGTTAGAACAATAATGCTGAAAGATATTGCTATGCTTAATTTATTTGATTATACATTTTTTTATACACTGCCTGATGATTAGTTAGGTTCAAATCTGGGTTCACATATTTTCTCCAACACCTTTTCTTTTCTTTTGAGGCAGGTTCTCCCTATGTAACCCGGGGTTGGCCTCAAATTCACTATCTTTCTGCTCCTCTTCAGTTCTTTTCCTGAGCTCCCTTACACAAGTCTGAGACCATTTATCACAAGAAGTATATCCCAAGGCCTGAAAAGTACACCACTGGACCAGAAGCAAAATGAGCTTGATCAGAGTGTTGGCTAAGAACTGCTTGATTCAGTAATCTGTGGCCTGGGAGTGTCAGGTAATAAAATATAAACTTGATTTGAAGGGTACTGTTTAGAGAGGAGGGACGCGGGCCTCCTTTAAAATGTTTTTATTTGTTCTGATACCTAAGATAAAGGTTTTTTTTTTTTTTTCCCTCTGGAAAAGGTGATTTAAGCTCCAGGCCAAAATTCTGAAAAATGTGAGATGTAGTAATATGTTTTCTGGTTTGGACAATAATGACGACTCTATCGTCATTATTAATTATAATTTTTATTATAGATCTTTATTTCTCCATTGGCAAACCACTTTATGATAACTTCTACAAGAACCATTGATAAAATATGCTTGGTACCTCACATGCAAAGATAAATGTGATCCTGTTCCCTCTATTGATAGCACTTATAATTCTAAGCTTGGCTCCCTTAAAGCATCTTACATCATAGCAAAAAACAAAACAAAACAAAAAACTAAACCAAATAAAAAAACCACATTCAAAAGCACTACCTAGGAAGAAGACATCACCTTCACGCTCAGTTTTAAATCTACGTGGATAATGTCACTTTGGAGATGTTGAAATGCTAAAGTAATTTTGTTTTACTAAAGGCATTTTCTTTTCCTTTTAAAGGCATATAACACTTTTGTGCCTGCTGTGGAGAGAATAGGTTGGATTTTGGGTTTTCATGACCATGTTAAGTAACTGAGATCTTGTTACTAACAATGAAAGTGAGATTCCCTTTCATAGAAAGGGTTGGCCCATTGAAGTTGGTAATTCCAGTTGGGCTGATCCAACAAGTTTTTACTTCTTAAAGTTGTGAGTACTGTGAGTCAGAGAGAGAGGAAGAGAGAGAGAAAGAGGAGATGAGCTCACTGCAGAAGGGTGGTATTAGAGGAGAAGAGAAAGATTGTTTGTTGGACCTAAACCAGAGCAAGGAGTGGCTGTTATTGCAGTATGAAAATATGAGTGCTGTGGAGGAGTGGCTGAGCTGTTTGTGGAGTTACTGTCAGGGCCTCTAGGCTAATCTTCCACTGGGAGCCAAATCATTGGTTACTGGCTTGAAGAGTGAGCTGGTTTTAGAATCTTTTCCCTCCTAGCTTTCTCTGCCTGGAAACTTGACTTAAGAGGAGGGAGTCTCGCCTCTGCCTTTGACTCACCTACACCACACTTCCTTTCATCTAAACACTCTCTGAAGTGAGATCATCCTGGTGAACTCATCTGGATTCAGGAGCCATGTTCCTTTTCCTGAAGTCCCAATCTGTAGATAGTCAAGAGAGCCTGGCTCAAGGTACATGCAGGTTCTCTGATCTATGGATAGGTTATTGTGCTTGGTATATCTTCTGAAATATGTGATAGTGTGAGGCAGGAATATTTGCCAAAAGAAAATGGAAATAGGAATCGAATGGGGCTATGCCAAGAAAAGGAAGGGTACTGGAAAGACAAAAATATATTCATTAGAGGACACAAGAACAACTGTGAGATTGAATTGGTTAGGGTTCACACATACACACGCACACACACAAATATATATGAGAAATTTATTCTAGGAATTGGCTCACATGATTACGGAAGTCTTATCTTGCACTTTGCAAGCTGAAAATTCAGGAAAGCTAGTGGTATAATTTGACCCCACTCTGAAGGCCTCAGAACCAGAAGAACCAATGACCTAAGACTCAGTCTGGTTTGGAAAGTCTGAAAGTGGGATGGAGCATGTTTTTTCTCACTCCTGTAACTACTGAACCTAACTGCAGCTAACTGGGGGTGATGGGAGATGCAGAAAGGACAAAGGATAGACAGTCAGATTTGCAGAAAGCTGGGATCAGGTGTGCTGGGTGGTCGGATGGAGAAGAACAACAGCCTCATTACTTCTTTTCTCTTATTCTTTAAAGCCTTGCTTCCAAAGTCTTTCTTTAAACTTTGCTTCACTATTCTTTAAAACCTCTTTCTTCAGACTTGCTCTGTCCCATGGTTTCTCTTAGCTTTCCTTTAGCTTACCTTTTCTAAAACGTATATATAAAGTTCTCAGTGCAGACTTGCACTGTCCCATGTTCTCTCTTTAGTTTTCTTAAAATCTTAGGCCTCAGACTTGCAGACAAACAACAGTGGCCATGTCATTCAGCAAAGTTTCCTTGCAAGTTGTCAAACAATTCTATCAACCCCTCTTTAGCAGTTCCCCTTCAGCAACTCTTTTCCCTTCAGCAATCCTCCCCTCAGCAATTTCCCTTCAGCCAAAACTGCCCCCCATTAAAAAGCCTCATGTCCTCCTTCAGTGAGTCTTTTATACCCAGTGGTAAACAAAGAGGTGGAGCAACAGTTCTCAGGGAAGGGTGTGACATTGAGGAAAAGCAGCTGAGCTGAATCTTACTTTCTCACTCTCTTCTGTGGCTGGGGCTGTGCCAAATCCCAGCCTACAGATTATTTGACATAAACATCTTAGGAAAAGCAGCTGCTATGCATTTTACTCTTGCCCTATTCTGTGGCTGGAGCTGTGCCAAACTCAGCTTGCAGAATATTGTGTACAACTATGCTTTTGTCCTCATAGACTTCTCCCACCCCACTCCCCGCAATGGGGGAAGAAAGGAAGGGCAGTGGTGTAAGTGCCTGTCCAACTCAGGAGGCCTGAGAACCAGGAGCATGGATGTCTGAGGGAGGAGAAGATGAATGTCCCAGCTCAAGCAGAGCGAGTGAATCCACACTTCTTCTACCTTTTTGTTTTTTTGGGGTCCTGAAGAGATTGGATGATGGGCACCACACTGGTGAGGGCAACTTTTTTTCTTGGTTTACTGATTCTAGTGTTAATTTCTTCTGTACATACCCTCACAGGTATACCCTGAAATGATATTTTACCAGTTATGTGTGTATTCCTTAGCCCAGTCAAATTGACATATAAGAATAACCATCACAAATACATAAAATAGGGGAAATTTTAATTGAGGCAGAGTTTCATAAAGATTCATAAAGTACATAATTAAACATTGATTATCCTAGAGATGATGGTACAAATTTATGATAGAGCTCACTGGTTAAATTTTTAGCCTTTATTGTGGGAGGGAATACATAGCACTGAATGTTCATTTCATGATGAGATGGAAAACAAAAGAAAGACTTTTCTCCCCACATTCATACCTCACATCAGAGACTTGAAGTAAAAATAATTTGGCTGACTTCATTTTCAAGAAATCCCAGATTTCTGATGACTCAGTGCAAGCTTTGGGTGAAATCCAGTGGAATCTTAGTGCCAGAAAAGGAGAATCACCTAAGCTTTATTTCTCTGGGTTCTCTGAAGGTGCCATTACCCTTGGAAATGTCAATCACTCTACTGAATTCTTTTTTAAGAATTTACTAAATTTCATTAGTTAATAGGTTGCCTAGACCTATGTCTATGGCACATAGCATCTCATTTCTGTTTTCTGTAAATGTTTGCTATTTGTTATCGATGTCATCTTTAAATGTTTTAATTGGTATGTTTTGCCTAAAAATATTCCTTAATTAATTCCACTAAGGGAAAAAAAGGATCAAGTTCAGGTTCTTAAGTGGGAGTAGAAGGCGAAGGACAGAAGAAGATAATTTGAAGCATTAAATTGGTTATTGAAAATATCCAGGTCCAGGAGTAAGAGCAATCTTAAGGGCCTTCGTGAAAGACTTCTGGGCTTGGATACAACTGTGGAATGTGGAGCACATTAGTGGCCAGAATGTACCAGTGATGGTGCAGCCCCAGGCAGCACCGTAGAGTTCAGGCGCCTTGCCTTTCAGTCCTTGTAGCTGGTAGTTTGCACAGCCCTGGACCATGCCCTAGGCCTCTGAAGTTCCGACACTGGCTCCTTGTGAGATGTCTAATTGGGAAGTACGTGATTGGCTTGGAAAAGGAAGTTAATCCTCTTCCCTTTCTCAGAAGACAAGAGAAAATGATCTGGTTTCATGGGCCTTCTAGAGACTAGGACAGAATTGTTGACAAGCTGGGAGGTGTCCCTGAATTATTATAGGCCCTATAGCTTTAAAGGGGAAATATCTGGAAGATTTGTGTGTATCTAAGATGTGAATTATCTCTCCAATAAGAGCTTGTTCACCATTTCACTTGGAATGCAGGCATCTGTTGAGTTTTTGTGATTCAAACATCTTTTACAATAACCAAAGAGGTTTTAAAGAAAAACTATTGATACAAAAAACAATTAATTGAGAAGAGTTAAATGTACTCTAAGGGAGTGGATATCAACAGTTTCTTATCAATTATCTTAAATATAAATACATGGTAAAATGTGAAGGGAACTGCATTAAGCATGTAGATTACTTTTAGTAGTATAGCCATTTTTACTATGCTGATTCTTCCAATCCATGAGCATGGGAGATCTTTCCACCTTCTGTGGTCTTCCTCAACCTCTTTCTTCAGAGGTTTGTAGTTCTCCTTGTAAAGGTCATTCACATCTGCTGTTAAGTTTACTCCTAGGTATTTGATTTTTTTTTGAGGCTATTGTAAATGGAATGTTTTCATATCTTGTTTCTTAATTTGTTCATTGTTGGTGTACAGAAAGGCTACTGATTTTTGTAAGTTGATTTTTGTATCCTGTTATATTGCTGAAGTTGTTTATGGTGTCTAGGAGTTTTTGGGTAGAGTTTTTTGGGTCTTTGAGGTATAGGATCATGTTATCTGCAAATAGGGATACTTTAACAGTTTTTTAAAACTATTTGCATTCCTTTTATTACTTCTTCTTGCCTTATTGGTCTGGCTAGGAATTTCAGGACTATGTTGAAAAGGACTGGGGATAGTGGGCACCCTTGTCTCATTCCTGATTTTAGGGGAAATGATTTCAGTTTTTCTCCATTAAGTATGATGTTGGCTATAGGTTTGTCATATATTGGCTTTATGCCGTTGAGGCACATTCCTTCTATTCCTAGTTTTCTTAAAGCTTTTATCAGATAGTGGTGTTGAATCTTACAATGGCTTTTTCTGTATCTATTGAGATGATCAAGTGGTTTTTGTCTTTGCTTCTATTAATGTGCTATATTACATATATTGTTTTGACACCTGCATCCCTTGGATGAAGCCAACTTGGTCATGGTGAATGATCTTTCTAATATGTTGTTGGATTCTGTTTGCCATTATCTTATTGAGGATTTTTGCATTGATGTTCATTAAGGAGATTGGCCTATAGTTCTCCTTTTTGGATGTGTCTTTGTCTGGTTTTGGGATGAGTGTAATACTGGCTTCATAGAGTGAGTTAGGCAGTGTTCCTTTCCTTTCTATTTCATGGAAAAGTTTAAGGAGAGTTGGTATTAGTTCTTCTTTAAACATCTGATAGAATTCAGCAGAGAATCCATCAAAGAGATCACTCACAGAGTGGGAGAAAATATTCACTGGCTATATATCAAACAAAGGACTGATAACCAGAATATACAGGGAGTTCAAAAAACTAAACTCCTCCAAAATCAATGAACCAATAAAGAAGTGGGCAACTGAACTAAACAGAACTTTTTCAGTGGAAGAAATCCAAATGACCAAAAAATACATGAAAAAAATGCTCACCATCCCTTGTCATAAAGGAAATGTAAATCAAACCACACTAAGACTGTACCTCACTCCTGTTACAATAGCTATCATTAAACACACCACCAACAACAAATGTTGACAAGGATGCAGGGAAAAAGGAACCCTCATACACTGCTGGTGGGAATGTAAGGTAGTACAACCACTTTGGAAAACAATATGGAGGCTTCTTAAAAAAAAACTAAACATAGATCTGCCATTTGATCCAGCAATACCACTCATAGGGATATACCCAAAAGAATGTGACTCAGATTATTCCAAAGGCACCTGCACACCCATGTTTATTGTAGCACTATTCACAATAGCCAAGTTATGGAAAAAGCCAAGATGCCCCACTACCGATGAATGGATTAAGAAAATGTGGTTTCTATACACAATGGAATTTTACTCAGCCATAAAGAAGAATGAAATTTTGTCTTTCGCAAGTAAATGGATGGAACTGGAGAACATCATCTTAAGTAAAGTTAACCAGACTCAGAAGGCCAAAAATTTCATGTTCTCCTTCAGATGTGGATTATAGACCCAAAACAAATGCAATAATATCATTGGACATGGGTCACACACTAAGGGGAGAACACGTACAGGAAGAATTGGGAAAAGGAAGGAAACCTAAAACTTGAGAGTGTTTGATGTGCCCACTGTAGAGGAGCTAATAATGTAATCTTAAACTGACAGAGGTCACTATGGGAAGGTGACTGGGAAGGTGACTGGTAAGTAGTGTAGAGATCTGGTAGAGATGAACCAGTTTGGGATGTATTACACATGTGCATGGAAGCAAAGCTAGGAATCTCTCTGTACAACTATCTTTATCTCAAGCTAGCAAAAATGCTATGTCTTTCTTATTATCTCTTATGTTTTCTCTTCAACAAAATTGAAGAAGAGGGCAGAATAGGTTCTGCCTGGAAGTGAGGGGGGTTAGGAGGGTGGTAGGGGGCAGGGGAAGGAGAAGGCCCAAAAACGTATACACAATGAATAAATGTATAAACAATTTAAAAAAAAGAAGTTTTATATTTACATTCCTGTTCTTCATGGCTTCATCTTCTTTGTTAACCTGGTGTGCTCTTATAAAACCTGGTAAATCTGATTCCTTCTCCCTGCCTCTACTGCTACTTCCCCATTTTCTCCATGACTGCCTCTTGCATCCCCCAGGCTAAATAAAACTGCAGAGACCTTTGAATATCACACCACAGCTGGGCATGGTAGGGCATGCCCGTACTTAGGAGGCAGAGACAGGAGGATGGAGAATTCAAAGCCAACCTAGACTGCAGATGGGACTGTGTCTGCACACACACACACACGCACATGTGCACACACACACACACACACACACACGTGCTTTGAACGTTTTTGATAATAATATAGCCAATTTTGATTTTGGTGAAAAATCTCACTGTGTAAAAAAGTGCATTTCTCCCCCATCCCCACCCCTTACCCCCATGGGCTTTCTTTCTTTTCCTTCTTTTTTTCACTCTCTTCTTGCCCTCCCTCTATACCTACCTTTCTTCTCTCCTACTTTCCTTTTAAAAATTAACTTAAACCACACACTCTTGGGTTTTATATTCAATTCCTATTCTGCACCTCCAGTTGGATGTTTAATATTAACATGTGAAAAAGACAATTTCATGTCCCCAGCTCTTCTCCCTAGCCTGTTCAGCTCCCGAGCTGCTCTGTACATGGCCATTCCATATTCCACTTGCTCCAGTGGAAAAACCTCCAAACATTCTTGACTGCTCTCCTTCCTTCACAGCCCACAGTCAGACTGTCAGAAAATAAGACTGACTTTACCTTCAAAACATAGTCAGAATCTGACCCCTTCTCACTGCCTCTACTGCTAATACCACATTTCCTTGACTAGATTATAATAGGTCTCTAACACATATTCTTCATTCCTTAGCATTTTGTATCTTCTAACATATTATATAACTTACTTTCTTGTCTTGTCTTTTTTCGTCCTCCTCCTCTTCTTCCTCTTCCTTCCTCTTTCTTCTTTTTCACAGTACTAGGGATTGAACCCAGGGCCTAACACATGCTAGGAAAGTGCTCTCCCACTTGAGTGATGTCCCCAGTCCTTTTGCTTTGTATTTTTGTTTTTGAGATAGATCCTCACAGCTACCTTTTCCTGCTCAGGCCTTGAACTATCCATCTGCCTTTGCCTCTGGAGTAGCTGGGATTATAGACGTGTACCACCACACAGTTAGCTTCTTATTGTTAGTTGTTTCTTACTATCATGTCAACTAGAGTGTTCCTCAAGACTGAGTACACTTCTCTTTATCCCCTCTGTATCCCCAGCATCTGGAACAGTGCTGACACATAATAAACACAGTTGTGTACTGCTTACCAAGGGGGATACACTCTGAGAAATATGTCTTTAGGTGATTTTGTCATTGTGTGAACATCATAGATGTATACTTATACACAACACACTAAAATGTCTATGACATCACAAGGTAATATTTTATGGGGTCACTGTTAGTATATTCTTTCCACCATTGATGCAGCACTTGCCTATATTTGTAAGTAAGTGCATATGTTTGACTTCGTGTGTGTGTGTGTGTGTGTGGTCTTGTAGTTTCAACCCAAGACCTTGTACATACTGGGTAAGCACTTTACCTCTGAGCTACATTGCCAGCTGGCATTAGACTCTTAACAGAATGAACTTATCTCTTGTGGCTCTTGCTTCCCCACTATAGCCCAAGGTGAAGGAGTGCACGATCTTCCTGCAATGACAGGGCTTAGGAGGGCAGACATCCTTTTTGTTGTCAGGCCACCATAGACACTTCTGGGTGTCCCAGTTGGCAGGGTTTCTTCATGTTTCTTCTTTTGTTTCCTTTCCTTCTTTTTATTTTTAATGGTACTGGGGCTTGATCTCAGGGCCTTCACCTTGAGCCACTCCACCTGCCCTAGTTTTGTGAAGGACTTTTTGAGATAGGCTCTCAAGATCTATTTGGGCAGGCTTCAAACCACAATCCTCCTGATCTCTGCCTCCTGAGTAGCTAGGATTACAGGTGTGAGCCACCTGTGCCCGGCTTTTGTTTCCTTTTCACACACAGGAGTCTTGTGTGTACTTAAAGCCCTTCCCCGAGGGCCCAGCCTCCCTATTTGCTCCAGCTCACTCCACAGTCTGATGGTCCCTCTAGGGGACCTCTACTGAAGATCACTATCTGTGACCTGTTGGCAATGATCTTCCTTTCTGCAGTACAAAGCAACCAATATCCTCCTCCTTTTTTGCAGGAAATTGGCTCCCTGTCCAAGAAGCCATCATGCTCTTTTCCATGAACTTAGGCTTTTTAAATAACAAGCAGCAGTTCTGTCTTCTCTGAAGAAAACTTGTGGAACAAGATCATGTCACCAAGGCTCTAACGGCTATTTTAAACAGGGTAGGAAGAGGTCATATTATCTCAGCGTTCACACACACACTAGAGCTTGGATTTTACTTCTCTTTGCTAATCACTGGGTATGGACAAAAATCCTTGTGTTCTGGGGATAAACACTACTTCTTCCATGGTGGATTATACTTTTAATACACACTTGAATTTTATTTAGGAGCTTTGCATTCTGTTCATTGTTAAAGTGGATGTGTCAGTAGGTGTGTGTGTGTGTGTGTGTGTGTGTGTGTGTGTGTGTGTATGTTCTGTGGTTTCAGTGTCAGGATTATACCAGCTCTGTAAATTGAGGAAGATCTATGTCTTTCTATATATCCTTGAAATGTTTACATAGAATGGCAAGTATCTCTTTTTTAAAGAATGCATCCACGCTGGGTGTGGTGAAGCAGGCCTGTAATCCCAGCTATTTAGGAAGCTGAGGCAGGTGAGGGGGTTGCAAATTAGAGATCAGCCTAGGGAATTTAGCAAGACTCTGTCTCAAATAAAATAAAAAGGGGCTGGGGAATGTGGGGAATGCAGATCAATGTTTAAGCAGGTGCCTGGCATGGCCAGGGTCCTGGGTTTGATCTCTAGAACTTAAGAAAAAAAGTTAACTAAGAATTTGGGGTTTGTTTTCAGATCTAGTTATTTTTATTAATAATATTTTAATTTGTTTCATGTCTATTAAATATATTTAAGATGTCTGTTTTTACATTACCATTTTATTAAAATTATGTATTTCACGGAAATTTTAAATTCTAAGGTTTTAAGCATCACATGCAACTATTTCTGGAGAATGATTCTCTTTGGAGTCTTTCAGATGATGTCCCTTTCTTCTATTTATACATTTAAAATATTTTCCTCTTGGGCTGGAGAAGTGGCTCAAGTGGTAGAGCACCTGCCTAACAAGCATGAGGCCCTGAGCTCAACACCCCCTACGCCAAAAAATGTTTTGTCTTTATTCATCTTAGAATAGAGAGAAATCTCTTTTTTAACATAACATTTGCAATCAGGCAGGGTTTGTTTATTGACTTTAGCTTTCTTCATAGGTGCTTCTGGTGCTGGATGAATTCTCTCTATAGATCACAACTGGAGGATAATTGATTAATTAGGCAGGTTTCCTTGCCCACCTCGTAGGATCAACCTAACATTTATACAAGGTAGCTTCATGTTCAGAAAAGGCAACTGGTCAACCTCTGCTTTCTGCTTCTCTGAATAAGTTTTACTTTGTGTGTGTTGCAAATTGATAGTTATATAGGATATTAAGAGTTGTTATCTGAAAAATAAATTTTCTAGATAAAAGGATTTAGGCAATGATGGATAAAAGTTTAAGAAAGATTACTTCTTGTAGAATATTTCAGAATTGTTACCTGTACTGTGAACATCCAGAAAAGGATGTTTGCCTATACATCTGCTCCCTGAATTCTTTGTTCACAAGATCACTTTGAAAATCATTTCAGGATGCTATTTTTTTGTGAACTTTATTTTGGGAACTCTTCTGTAATACATCAGAGTACTTGGAAATCTATGCCAAGAACAAATGACTAGGATGCTTTCTGCACCCAATCATTTCTAGAGTGCTTAACTAGTTTTTTCTTGGAATTGGTTGTAGTATGATGCAAGAGGAAGAGCTGATGGAGTTTTAGCTGCCTCAAAATGCCAGATAGTACCAGGACCATTTTCTATGAGTCTCAGAATCAGAGATGAGATTGGGGGAAGAGCAAAGAGAACTATGAGGGACTCTTTGTTCTTCAGCTATTGTTTCAGGAGATGAGGCCTGGGTAGCATTCTGAATTTTTCTAATCCAGGTCCACTATTAGACTTAATAGAAATGTTCAATAGATTCCTGTGTGTAGATATCTTTAGCTCATGGAGATATAATAATTTTATCTTTGTCATTATCTGTGTCATGCTAGGTATTTTCATAAGAAGTTAAAATAAGTGGAGAAAACATTTAAAATATATTATCTCCAAAAGTATTCTTACTTTAAACCCTGTAAATTAGTAATTGTTACATATGGTATTTGAAGTTTGGCATTTGAAGGCTGAGAGAGAAGAAGGAGAGAAGGAAAGAAAGGGAGAGAACAGGTAGGGAGAAGAAGGGAGAAGAGGGGAAGAGTGGGGAGGGGAGGGGAGGGGAGGAAAAGGGAGAGGAGATGAGATGAGAGGAGAGAGAAGATAAACAGCAGAGAGGGGTAGCTTTCACTCATCTTGGTCCCTAGATAATATCTATAAAACAGGCCAAAACAGGCCAATGCTGCTGCTAACAGGCAAGTCTATTTTTAAAGCCAGTTCCTTGTTGGTCTATCTTTTGCCTTCAGCCATTCATTAGACTAAATACAACAAACTGATTATTGCCAGCAAACTATGAACAAATCATCACCAGCTTCACCAAATACCTCAACCATCCAGTAAACCTAAAAACAGAGGAAAATCTCCAAGAGTTTCAGACCATGTTATTCAAAGTGTGGTCTGAAGGCAGGGAGTGGATTATTTGTTATCTATCTACAATAAACTATGTACAGAAATGAAGAATTTTTATAGCAATTTGACATTGCCTTGATTTCTAAGTGCATGGTCAGTGGACTTGTCCATTGCACAGGGTACAGATCAGTTTGGTTAGGTGTTGTTGAACATAAGCAGTGGGTGGCATGTGACGCAAACTGTGCCTTAGTCATCCTCTAATCCTTGCGTTTTCCCATCTCCCAAGCTGTGCTGGAGGCTTTGAAACCTTTGAACTCTTCTTTGCTTGTTTTCAGCTGCATGTAGACACTTCCCCAGTCTCCTCTGAACTTTTCATGCTCAGGGTCTGTGACCTTTCATGCAAGTGGATCCAAATTACTTGGAATCTGTGGAAAGAACCTGTCACGATGGAGAAGTAGGGCTTTCTTCTCCCAGTTGCTCCCCTAAGACTTCATTCTAATGACAGTGACAGAATGCTACATAATCTTCTGTAGGTTGTGTAACAGCAACTTGAGTATGAATTAAAACCTCTCACTCAATGTCATAGACATGCCAGATATATCTCTGGCTTGCATTTAAATTAGGAGGCCAGGCTGTTCAGCTGTTGCCCAATATAATGTGGCATAAGTCAGGTCCTAGAGATGTGATAAGTTATTTAGCATCGTCTGTTAAAATTTCACACCCATGCAACTATTAAAAAGGATCTTTTTCTCTGAAATTAAAATGTGTTTATTTTGGGGTTAGGGAGGCAGCTCAGTGGTAGAAAGCTTGCCTAGCAGGTACTAGGCTCTGAGTTCAGTTTCCAGCCTCTTAAAACCAAAACAAAGCAAAATTTATTTTAATTCCTTGGTAGAACATTAGTTGTGTGATACCTTGGGTGTGTTGTGCTCAAAACAGTGAGCTGATGCGCCAATGAATTCAAATAAGGAGACTTGCATTCTCCGAGTGGAGTGTGTGCACTTGCCAGTTGTATCAATCACTACCAACGGCACTGACTGTACTCCTAGACTTTTGTTAAGTCAAAGTGCTGAGTTGATGAAGGGCAGGCTATAGCATTCTTAAGAGATTCAGGTATTAAATAAAATCTGTTCCCTAACCTCTAAGACAATGTAAGATCAATCATTCTTTCCTTCTGTTCACAAATTAAAGTCTTTTTTTAAACAAAATATTTTCAATATTCAAGATTGTTTCCTTTTTAGCCTCTCTGCCACCACCATGTCTCAGCAGTTTTTTTTTTGTTTGTTTGTTTTATTTATTTATTTTTTTTTAACTTTTTTCGTTTAAGGAACATGTACAGGCAGCTATTGTGGGTCTAGTATTGTGCTTGATGGAAGCTCCTGCCTTTATAGACGAGTTCTATAGTAAGTAGCAATGTTGCAGATTAAACGTTAGGATGATGCTTGGGCAGAAGCATCAACATGGTCTGTGGGGAGCACAGGGATGTGACATTTAAGTCAGAAACAGAGAGTTAGGAAGGACTTCCCAGTGTAGGTAATATTTGTACTAAATTATGAGGAATTAGAAAAATTAGAAATAGCCGGGTGCCAGTGGCTCACACCTGTAATCCTAGCTACTCAAGAGGCAGAGACCAGGAGGATTGCGGTTCGAAGCCAGCCTTGGCAAATAGTTCTCGAGACCCTATCTGAAAAAAACCTATCACAAAAAGGGCTGGCCGAGTGGCTCAAAGCAAAGGCCCTGAGTTCAAGCCCCAGTACCACAAAAAAAGAAAATTAGAAATAGCTAAACAAAACTGTGTGCTTGTGTGTGTGCCTTTGAGAGAGAGAAAGAAAGAGAGAGAGAGAGAGAGAGAGTGAGTGTGTGGTTTCTGTGCATAGGTCCATCCTCAGTGCGAAGCGGCAGCATGTTAGAAGGCACAGAGGCATGCGTTGGGGTGACACAATGAAGCTACTGTGACAGAAGTCCCATGCCTCTCCAGATGATAAGTGCCACAAGAGAGGCTCTTCCTTAGCAATATGTACCCAGAGCCGGGCTGGCAGAGGAGCTCCACACATATTTGTGAAACGAATAACTACAATAACTAACTTAGTAAGTTTGACCCTCCCCCCAACCCACTCACATTCAAGTGATAGTATTACATTAGCACTGGTAAGGGGGTTTTACTACGGCTTTTATGATTTTTTTCTGGAAACCCTAAGGGAAACACTCTGCCATATAACAGCTGTTCTTATCCATTTTCTGTCTTTCCCATTAGTCACCTGTTCTTACTTTTGCCAGTAATTGTTGATTGATCTGACAACTCTATTCATGCTGGTGACATACAACATTTGTGTCAAACACAGTCAGGGCTGTAAGATGCTCACATGGCTTTTTGGATGAACCCATTGTGACATCCTCCTAATATATATCCTTTTTAAAGGCAAAAGCAAACACTGGGATTTCAAACAAATATTTAAACCAAATAATATGTATCTTTTCATGTCAGGGTGTTTAAACACTTAAAAATGTTAGAACTGACAGTGTCACATCAAATTGTTAAATCATAGTATTAAAAATGGCTAAATGTTTGTCATTAGAAAAGTTCTTCCCTTGTGTGTTTAAACCATGACTAGGAAATCTCAGTTATAGCTCCTAATCAGAACTTGAACGTGAAAAGACTCGTTTTGCTGAAAATTGACAGCAACAGACCAGATTAATGACATACCTGATTTTAGACTTGGAGACAACAAAATTTATAAAAAACAATTATTTTTGTTGAATTGCAGAAAATGTGAATTTCAAAATCATTTAATACTTTGAAGTTTTCATTAGACTAAGAAATACTGCATTCAAAATTAAATTAATTTTTAAAAAAATTTCTTTGAAAGATCAGGCTGTTTTGTTAGTTTTTTTTTTTTGAACTTACTTTCAGTGGTTAGATTGATATTGTCTCTTTGTAGACATTTTTCTGGATAAACAAATGCCTTTCTCACTGTAGGAAACTCCTTTCTTTCCAAATGTAATTCAGTTCATTTCTTTTGGGAGAATTCTCTGGTTAACCTCATCCAGTTCTGACTTGTTGCCCACTCTGTATTTATCTCAGTCCTCACCCATGTTACTTTTGGTTTGTTCTTCAATTTTTTCACATTTTTATTATTATAATTAATTAATGTCCTGCCTTTTTTTGTATGTTTAGAACTTTTTGTTTTCAAGGGATGGAAAGTCATTCAGACTGTCTAGTGAAGAAAAGTTTGTTGAAAGGACACTAGGGCAGCTCTGAAACATTTGGAAGCAAGAGAAAAAGTACCATAGAACCGGCCATAAAATTACAAAATCAGTACCAAAAGCTATCCCTTTTTTTCTTTTCTTTTCTTTTTTTTTTTTTGCAGTACTGAGATTTGAACTTAGGGCTTTGCACTTGCAAAGGAGGCACTCTGCCACTTGAACTATGCCTCTAGCTCTTTTTGTTCTGGTTATTCTGAAGATAGGGTCTCATTTTTTGCCCAAGCAGGTAGGTACTGCAATCCTCCTACCTTAGGTTTCCCTCAGTAGCTGGAATGACAAGGGTGTACCACCATGCCCAGCTATTGGTTCAGATGGGGTCTTGAAAACTTTTTCCCCTGGGCTGGACTTGAATCTTGATCCTCCTGATCTCAGCCTGGCAAGAAGCATTATATGCATGAACCATTGGGACTTGGCTTCTACTCCCTCTTACTGTATGTCTGGCCTGCTGGGTTTTCATATTTGCTACCTTTCTCACGGCTGGTCTTCTCATGCTTTTTGTGTTTTGTGTTGGATGTGGCTTTTGCTTGAGTAAGTCCAGCCCTGACTTTGGTTCTGTATCTGTCAGTGTGCTCTAAGCCCACCAGCTTCATCTCACTATTTCAATTGCTAAGCTTAAGTTCTACATTCCCATGTCAGAGACTGGGATTTTCAGAGTTACGGGTGGATTCTCCAAAGGGCAGCTGTTTCCCATCATGGCAGAAGATGGGCACCATTAGGTACAAGCAAATGGACTCTTTGAAATTGCAGGTGGGCAGCAGGCAATGATTGGCATCTCAAATACTCTCCCACAGTATCCTACTCAGTTTTCCTAAAAGGGCTGCAATTAGTTGTAGTGAACCAGAACATCTGGGTTCCAATGCTACATCTTTCTTTCCAAATGCCTTGTTTTCCCAGACTGCCTCTGTACTATGATGGGACCCGAATACTGATAGTCTTGCTTCCATTATATAGTTCTTGGTAGCTAAATAAACTGTTCAAAGACCACTGTCCTTCCCAGCCATCGCTTTCTGCTTTCTCATTTGTTAAAACAAAACAAAAACAAATTCCAGTTACTAAAAGTAAGTTTCAAGCATTTTGAACATGCTACATCATAGAATTTAATTTAGTTCAGAAAGAACCTTTGCAAAAACTTATATTTGTAAGTTGATCAGGGAACATTTGGTGTTTTTTTCACTAATAAAACTCCTAATACATCCAGTGGTTTAGCCTTTGATACTATGATGAAATCCAAAAATAAAATTCACTTAAATTTTGTTTCCAAAATGTACCTTGGGTTCTTGCTATTGTCACAGGGAACATATGGAAAACAGTTTGAAAGACTGCCTGCTTTCAAGACTGTTCTATGTCTTTGTTGAGCTATTGGGTAGCCAAGTCTTTTTAGGATGTCCCCAGTGAACATATAAGCAAATATGACCTTGAATTATAGCTCACTAACTATAGAGATGCAGCAGAGGAAAGAGCTCCTAAGTGGGAGTCTGGAGATCAAGATTTCAACTTGTGCTCTACTCTGAATAGTACGTGACCTTGAGGAAATCCTGTCTGCTTACCCAGGCTTAATTCCCTAATCCATGAAGGGGAAGGCCTCAGAACCCAGGAAGAATGTTGTGAGGATAAACTACAAGAATATATGGGGAAGTGCTTTATACACTGAAAGGTAAAGTGGAACTGTAAGTGGATATTATTATTTATGTTAGGAGCCAGTTGAAATCAAAGGCCTGGTTTCATTGCCAGGAGGATTTTCTTCACAGATCTAATTCTTAAAGCTTGGCTTTGCCTAGTTAATGAGTACTTTCCAAATAAAGATTCCTTTTACTGCTTTGATTTTTGTGAACTTCCCTTTACTCTGATTCAAAGTCACATGGGAAGGTGCTCTTGTAAAGCCATTGTTCAATTTAGACTTTTCATAGTGCGTGTATGTCCGGCTATTCTCTGGTTTCGGTCTCCGAGGAGCCTTTGAGGGCAGACCTTGCTTCT
This sequence comes from Castor canadensis, assembly GCF_047511655.1. Lineage (NCBI taxonomy): Eukaryota > Metazoa > Chordata > Mammalia > Rodentia > Castoridae > Castor > Castor canadensis. The sequence goes on along the minus strand of NC_133393.1, from coordinate 127,486,459 downwards.
TTCCCTTACGTATAGTTTGGCAGCAAATGTGATGTTTTTAATAGGGATGAAAAAAACCTCTCAGTGTGTAACCTGTCACCTTAAGGAAGAAGCACATCCTGTTCCAAAGAAGTTGCCTCAGAGCCGGCTGAGGACCATACTGGTGTTTTTACTTGTGACTCAGGCAATCAACGGAGATGAGGTTTTAAGGAGAGTTGCTTCATGATATTGTGTAATCACAGTGTGAGAAGCCACCATACAAAGCCCTTTATTTTAGTAACTCAGACTTCTAGTCAGGACTCTCAGTTCTATTCAGTTGTTTTGAAGTCAGTAAGCCTAAAACTTCTCATGTTAGTATATATACAGGGAAAGTGCAAAAATGATACTTAAAAGCTCATTGGGTATAAGTAGATACACTTTTAATTTTAATCTTCAATGGATAGTTGACTTGCTTTTCCAAAGTCTGTTGATGTGGCTCAGATGGAAACAATTGTTCCCAGTTTTTGTATTTCAAACATCACCCATTAATTATGCATTAAGGCTCTTCCTAAGCTTTTGTCACTCAAACATTGGAGCTTGAAGAAAGAAAAGGATGGAACTTTAAAGCAATGAAGGAACTTTTTAAATTATTTTTTATTTTTAAATTAGGATATATTCGTTGTGCAGGGGGATTCATTGTGACAATTCCAAGTAGGCTTATATTGTACATTAGATCACTGCCCCCTACTCCCCACCTCACTTAAAGCAGTTATAAGAGGTTTCTTTGTTCTATTTCATACAAGAAGTCCATCAACCATATTTCTTCATCTTAATCTCCTTCATTCACCCTCCCCCCTCCCACAAGTACCCCTCACACACTATACCTATCTTACAGTCCTGTGTTTCATTAGCAATATTTAAGTCTATGTTCTAAGGGGTTTCTCAGTGTAGCCCCACAATAAATATACTTTACTTTGGTCTATTCAACTCCTCAATGAAGGGACTTTTATAATAATAATTCTGTTTTCACTGTATGATATACTGTGGAAAATGGAAGATCCCAAAGCAATTTCCTGTCCCTAGTTATTGTACAGTGTTGTTTTACTAAATGCTGGGATAACTGGGGTCCATCCAGGGACCCCAGAGGAGAGCCTAAATACCAGGCCAATAATCAGGGCTTTCAAAGTGTCCCATCTAAAGCTATTTTCTCTCCTCCTCTCATCTTAGTCTATTCCTCAGAGTTGAATTTAAAGTATCAGGCCCATAAAATAGACAGCTTGTCCACAGTGGTCTCCTCTGGTTAGAAAGTACTTCCTAAACCCCACATCTACGTGGTCGTAAATGCAGGCCTGAGATTCTAATGTTACTTTTTCCCCATTTTTCTGTCCCTCCTACAGTGACATTATTCACAAAGCAGAGTGAAAATTAACTGCAGTCTAAAAATATTAAATTTGTTTTAAGCTAAGGAATCTTAGCTTTTTAAAAGCAATGGAGCAGGATTTTATTGTTTGACTTTTAAGTCCCAGTTTCCATTAGTACTACATTTCTGTATAATTAAGAGGCCTGGCTGATAGATTATGAAGGTACCCAAACTTTTTATATGGCCAACTCCTTGCAAAGTGTACTGCAGTTGTTTCTGGGATTCCCTATGCAGTGTCTTGGATGAGCACACAAAAATATTCAGAGACCATATGATTTGTTATTAGGTTATGTATAGACAAGGCTCCTGTCTTGAGGGCCATGTTGATAAAGTTTTCTTTAGATTCTAAAAGCCCATAATTATAAGATAGTTGGGAAAATCAAAAAAAGTTCAGAGAATAGGCATAGAAAAGTAGAGAACAAATTGGAAGGAAGTGTTGGGTTTTCATTGTTAATGCCACATCACCCTGAAAGTGGGTATTGACACAATTTCTAGAGGCAATGATGCTAATTATTATAAATGACATGTAAAATATGCACAAAAATGCATTGTGGTATTGTAGCAAAGAAGAGACAGACAGACATCTACTAGACAAGTGACTTGATGAAAGTTAGCTTAACACCTTAGTCTCAGTTTTCTCATAGATAAAATGGCAATAATAATATTTACCTCACAGGGTTGTAAGGATCAGATAATAGGATATGTAAATATTAAGTGTGGAAAGCAGTTTTCCCATTGCCTAGTGCCTGATGAATAATAAATATAAGCATTACCACCTCTCTCCTAGATGGTCAGAATAGCCAGCCCCCTTGCTGTTTTTCTTGCTTTAGCTCTAGCTGTGCCTCTTTCTGTTGGCAACACAGCAGCCATGCTGACCCTGTTATAGTCTAAGTAGGATTTTTGTGCTCAAAATCTTCCAGTGCTCCCCATTTCACTTGAGTGAAAGCCTCTCAATGGCCAGAATATTTTCCTTTTTTTTTTTTCTTCCTTCTCTCCTCTTGATTCTATCTGCCACAATCACCCTGGCTTTCTAATCCTTGTACCTTAAGCATTCCAGACTGTTCTCTTCCCCCTACCTCACCTGACACTCTTTACTTGTCTTTCCTGTGTAATTTTGAAATAAACACTTATCATCAACTAATCCTCTCTAGATCTCACTTGCTCGTGGTGGTGATTATTTGTCTCACCCATGTAGAAGGCAAGCTCCCAGGGGACAAAGACTTTTTTTAAAATCAGCTTTGTACACAGCTATATCCTTAGTATATATATAGTGTCTGAAACTGAGCCTGATACATGGAAGACCTCAGCAAATATTTGTTCATTTTTTATTGTGTGTATTTAAAGTATATGAATAATGCTTTGATATATTTATCTTTATATGCATATCAATAGTGATTACTGTAATCAAGCAAATGAGTAGTTATCTTTCTAGAGCAGATGGAAGCCATTGATAGCAAATTAATGTGATCTCTTATACTTTTTTGTATATGATTATCCATCAACTTGATAAGTATTTATTAAACAAATGATATGAGTCACTATTACTGTATTACCCTACTTGTTGGAGACAGAGCAAGATATAGTCCTTCCTGTCCTCCTGGATCATAGGTCTTTGCATTATAAGAATTGCAGTGTAGATATCCCAAAATTGATAAAAAGTGAAATTCTTTTCATAATTTAAGTATGAACTTTATTTGAAAATTTTCAGAGTCTCTAAACGTGATATTCTAAAACATAAGAAAAGTTATTATTTTCAAAAGATATTTAAGGAAGAATTAGAAAATTATATTCTAATTTTTAAAAATCTGAGATAGAAGAAAGTTCTATACATCTCCCCAGTAATAGAATTCCACATCTTAAGTATTTCTTCTCAGTCTAATGGTTAAAACATCACATTTAAAATCATAAATGATAACTCTTAGATATACTATAAATCCATAGTGATTACTAATATGCTGCTTGAGTTCTGGCTAATTTAAATTCCATATTTAGCCCAATTTGACTCAGGTCTCTTCACAAAAAAACAGTCTCTTAGAGTTTGAAATTTTATGATGAGAAAAGAGATTATTTGAAACTTCCCACTTTGTTACTCTGAGCTTTAGCTGAGATTTGAAAAGTTATTATCAGATTTAATTTTAATGTTTTTCTTTTCTGATTAGGAAAGTAAACTATTAAAGTTTATTCAATCAGATTAGTCTGTATCATGCAAGTGTTTAAATGCCTCTTAATTAATTCATCTTTTTATTTGAATTTGTGCAAAATGATTTCTCAGTTACTTGGTAGTTTTGATTTTAAAAAGTAACATTCTGGGTTAAGAAAATGTGGTATTTATACACAATGGAATACTACTCAACCATGAGGAAGAATGAAATCTTATCATTTGTAGGTAAATGGATGGAACTGGAGAACATCATCCTGAGCGAGGTTTGCCAGGCCCAGAAGACCAAAAATCATATGTTCTCCTTCATATGTGGACTTTAGCTCAAGGGCAAACACAACAAGGGGATTGGACTTTGATCACATGATGAGGCGAGAGCACACAAGGGAGGTATGAGGATAGGCAAGAAACCCTCCCCCCCCAAAAAAAACCAAGATAGCATTTGATGTCCTCAATGCAAAGGAACTAATGCAGAAACTTTAAAGTGACAGAGGCCAATAGGAGAAGGGGACCAGGAGCTAGAGAAAACATTTGTTCTAGAAGAATTAATTTAGAATGTAACATATATGTATAGGAAAGCAATGCATGTCAACTCCCTGTATAGCTATCCTTATCTCAACCAGCAAAAACCCTTGGTCCTTCCTATTATTGCTTATACTCTCTCTTCAACAAAATCAGAGATAAGGGCAAAATAGTTTCTTCCTGGTAGCGAGGGGGTGGGGGAAAGGGAGAGGGCCGGGGGAAAGGGGAAGAAATGACCCAAACATTGTATGCACATATGAATAAAAGAAATAAAAAAATAAAAATAAGTAACATTCTACACTCTGCTACAGAGTATGATTTAAATAAACTCCTTCACAGTGTTGTCTTCTGTGAGGGTATTGCATCCAGTTGCATTGGTCACACAGAATTTGCCAGGTTACATACATGGGTAAGACATACTTAACCCATGTAGAGGAAACCATCACAGCTCAGAGCAATCAAGTGAGAGGCTTAAAATACTCCCTTTGCTAATCACAAGAGGTTACTGGAATTGTAAACACTAAGATAATGTTACTTTGTGAAGAGACCTGGGTCACATCATGGATAATTCTCAAATGGAATTAAAATTAGGTAGAAGGAAGTTCCAGCTGATTGCAATCTGGCCAGTCTCAAAGCTGTAATGATCAGATGGTTTACATTTACTAGGGTTGCATTTTGTCCTTGCGTAGCTATAACCAAAATTAAGTCCTAAGTTTGAGATACTTGATGGCTCAGTGGTATCATCTACCTATTTTCTTTAAAAAATGCTACATTAAAATGGAAAACTAGGTGCACCAAAGACTAGAGAATAGGAAAGGAATTAAAGGTCTAATTGGTTAAAAATTATGCTGATGAAAGTTGCTAACAAACTTTTGAATGTAAATAAGAAGAAAAAGATTTTTTCCTATAGGTAAATTGAAAAGGTTGAATCAGAAAAATTTCATTTAGTTCCCACATCTAGTCTGTATTTAAATCTGATTTTATTCTGTTCTTACAGAAACACAAAACAGATAATTATCTCTCAAGGGATGTTATGGAAATTGCCACTCCAAAATAGAACTGCCACAAGAGCAATACTTTCTCCTTAGAAGATTGTCTGTAGAAAATAAATTTGAAAAGTTCAAGAAAAGGAAAACTTTTCTGTGTGATATCTTCTTTGAAAAAAATCCCAGACAGCCTTAAAATAAGGTTCCTGCATTGACTTTGGATGTAATGGGAAAGAAATCACAACATTCTAAAAACTCCTTTTGTGACTAGTACTTTAGCTTTCATTAGGTCTCATCGTAATTCCTTGTGTCTCACAGACATTTACTGAGTGCTTGGCATGTGATAGATGCTGAGAACACGAAGATGATCCTGGACTCAGGAATTCAGTTTAGTGGGAAAAAGTCTTAAGCATAGACAATTAGGAAACAAAAATTAATTGAACACCAACTTTCTGCTAGACCTGTTTATTGCTGGGCATTTACAATCTTTATTACTTTTAATTCTTGTGGAAAAATTGTGAGGTAGCTATTATGTGAAGCACTAATCGTCTCATTTAAGAACTTGAGGCTAGCTGGATGCTGGTGGCTCACACCTGTGATCCTAGCTACTGGAGGCTGAGATCAGGAGGATTGCGTTTGAGGTCAGCCTGGACAAACAGTTCTTAAAACCCTCATCTCCAAAATAACCATAGCAAAATGAACTGGAGGTGACTCAAGTAGTAGAGTACTTGCTTTGCAAGAGCAAAGCCCTGAGTTCAAACCCCAGTTCCGTAAAAAAAAAAAAAAAAAGAACTTGAGGCTAACCCAGCAAGTGAGGGCATGGAATGGAATTCAATGCTAAGTCTCCAACTTTGAACTCTTCAACTCTGATTCTTTCTGCCCCAAAATGCTGAAAAGGAGATGTATATGTACACACAGATAAGAATGCATATACAAAAATACACATACATAAGTGTATATTTATTTACATACACATACATTAAGCACACATGTGTAAGCATACATATGTGTGGGTCATTCATACATATACATGGGCATCCTTCATAATCCAAATCAAATATATATTTGGTGTGTTATATAACATTTCATTGTTTTAGATGGAAACTATACCAATGCATTCCACTTCTTCAAATAATGCTAAGACAGTTTTCAATATATATGTAATAATCTCTCTGGGAGGTTTTGCATGCTATAAAGGATTTATAAAGCCAACCATCTAATTATATGGTAATGCACTCATTTTTTGTGCTTGAGTGAAGAATGCAAAGTAATGTACAGTATCAGATAGTAATTATAATTTCCTTCTGCAGTAGACATGCAATGTAATGTAGAGAAACAATGCAATAAGTTATACAATAAATTCAAATAATGCTTGGCAAAATAGGTAAGCCAATTAAAAAAGTTATTTACTGATTGAAGATGTTCATGGTGAGAGGAGAGGAGAAAAATGGAGATTGGGTCACTACTGCTGTTTGGTGATGAAAGAAGGTGAAGGAAGAATGTTCTGCAAGGGAGTGAGTGAACAGAAAATACTTGAGGTTCATCTCTGTTCAGGCCTAGGGAACTGGTAGACAGGCTGCTCTTCTTGACAACTGAGAACGTAGGCGACTATGAAGCACCATCTGAAGTCACAGATGAAGCAACAAGACAAAAACCTTACACATCTCCTGGTGTACTCAGCTCCTCAGAGCCCCGTGACTGTGTTTACAACCCACAGTCATGCTTTATGCACACCATGGCTACACTCACTTGCCATTACAATTTTTTTGTTTGTGCGACCCCAAATTTCTATTAAAGTTTTGATATTGAGTATTCACGGTTCCTCTTTTCTTCTATCCCCAATAAATAACCCCTAAAGAGCACAGACTGGAGTGGGTTTCTTAGGTATGAGTACTTCATTTGTGAGACTGAAAGCATTTAAAAATATTTTCATCGTTCACTAAATCCGACTTCCTTAGCATGACCTCACATTTTTACTTTGCAGCACTTCCTCAAAACCTTGCAAGTCAGCTGCAAATAGCCAAACCAATTTCTTGTAAACTTTACATGTATTGTTGTGATTTTCTTTTCCAAATCAGATTAATGGATCTGAGAGCCCTTTGATGCAGGACACATCCCATGTGTCTTCTGACTCTTGGGGTCCCATGTCTCTGTCATGGATGATGTCATTATTCTGCTTGAAGCCAGTCAGTCACATGTATTGATAAGACATCACAACGTGATGGACATCATGGTGTAGGGACCTGTCTTCCCATGTGATGGGGACAGCTGCAGCGAGGTGGGGAGGAGCTGGAATAGTAAGTTTTAGCTCTCTTTCCTGTGGGCTACTCCACGGAATTGTTTCTCGATTGAACCTGTTTAGAGCCAAATCATGGGGCCTAAAGGATTCACCTGCCTAGGAACTGCATGTGTCTTTTTGCAACACATTTTACATCAGTGGCCGGTGTGATAACACATCACCTTGAATTGCTTTTTTTTTTTCTTTTTTTTCTGGAGACAGTGTCATGCTATGTAGCTCAGTTTGGCCTTAAACTCACTCTGCAGCCCAGGCTGGCCTTGGACTGCCTCAGTCTCTTGAGAGATGGGATTACAGGAGTATGATACCATGCCTGGTCATGGGTTATTGGATCCTTCACTGTCTCATATCACTTTTATTTCATGCATTTCCTTACCAAACTTTTGCCTCAGATATTTTTCTTCTAGGTAATCCAGGCTAAAGTAGATGTCAAAACTCTATCACAAATTCTCCATCAAAATAATGTAAGTTGTTTTGTGAGGTATTTTGTGTTGGGAAGGTACGTTGATCTACAGGTGAAAAAAGTGACAGGGTATTGGAAAGGAAAAGGGCCACTAAAATAGTATGACTATAATCAACAATACTAAAAGGAAATGAGAGCTTGAGTAAATGTGTCTATTATAAAAATATTCCGCTTGAAAGATACTCTTTTTTTTGTGTAGCTTTTGATCAATGGTGACAACTCATTCCTCATGAAACCATTAAATATCATCTTTATGATTTATATACCCTATATAATATAATTCTCTCTTCTAAGAGTTTGGGGATTTCGAATGTATTAGCTTCCCTGTGCCTTCACAATATCCATCAAAAATCCTGCCTTCGGATGTATTATATCCTTGCACTTTTCCCTTCTTTTTTTTTTTTTTTTGAAATGAATATGGCACTCCTAATATAGCTCATGTTTGTCACAGTTGAAAATCTGCCTGTGTATAAACTGTTCAATTGCAACCTCACTATTAGTGGAAGCTATTTCACTAATGACCTTCAAATTATGCACTGTTGGCTACCCTTAAATATTCTGACCTGTTGTGGGCTTGATCCCTCTTCTCCCCCAAGTCACATACATTTTTTGTAAACCTACTGTTCCTTACATTGACCCTAGAGGAGGAGAAAATAAGTAAAACTTGATGAGCACATACTGTCTCCCACGTATCCTGCTAGGCAGTTTTGCTTTCTCTCATTTGATCTTTCTGGAAAGTGAAGTCGATATTACCCTCCTAGTTTATGTGCTGAGAAGTAGTGTGGATGGTATGGAGTGGCAGAGAGAGGACATAAACTCATCTCTGCCTGGATCCACAGCCAGTGTTCTTTGATATTTAGGTTTGCAGGACATTTTTATGGACTTGCTTTTAAATTAATTTCTTCATTGAGTTAATTCTTCCTCACACCTTTTTCATTTGGTCTTTAAGGATGTTCAATAACGTCTTCTATTTCACCACGTTGCTCAGCAGTGCTCCATGGTGACTATTAATCCAGTATACTAACGTATTTTCCTGGTTTTTCAGAAAATAATATATTGTGCTTGGGTAACTCGATGGAACTTTAAAAAAAAAACAATGTTTAGAAAAATCATTACATGATAATGACAGCACATGCATGACCACACTTTTGATGTGTGTGTTTGCATTTCTGTTCTTTCAGTTGTATGGTGTGTGCCTGTCATTCCAAGTTATGTGTGCAGCTGACATTGGAAGAATCACGGTTCCAGGCCAGCCCAGGCAAAAAAAGTAATCTGAGTATGCAGATTACAAGGGATCACTCTGTGTGAAGTGCTCCTCCAATGCTATTAACAATGAGCCAAAGAATGTAGAGAAGTGATAAATCTTGCCTGGTTGGGACATAGGAAATAATATCTAGAGGTAGAGTGGGAGTGGGCTGGTGTACTTGGGGAATCAAATGGAAGTGATTTCATGGAGGAGTTGACATTTGAGCTGGTATGGAGAAGGGGTAAGGAGTAATCCCTCTCTTTGAAGCAATTCTGACTTCCCACCTAACACCAGAGGTTACTCACTTTCTAATAGTCCACCTCTATACTTACCTCTACTGTGACATGTATTACACTGCACAGGAATTTGTACATGTTTGCCTTAACCATGACTTGTCTTATTTATCTCATTGCTTTCGTAGAAAAATTTCTGGGGCAATATAAAGCACAATATATTTGCTGAACAAATTATTCAACATTTATCAATGTTGGCACTTACTATGCCAGTCTGTTCTAGGCAGTGGTTAACAGCAATTAACCAAACCAAAAAATGTCTGTACTCATGATGCTTACATTTCATTGAATTGGTTTTCAAAGTAAAATGTTCATAACATTACAAAGTGTGGACTATAGCAGTTAAGTTAGATGATGAATGAAATTTCAGGTAATAGCAAGACAAAGATAAAAATAAGCCAGGAAGAGAGAGAGAGATAGAGAGACTGGTCAAAGAAGGACTGTCTGAGGAGGGGATATTTGAGCAGAAATATGAGTGAAGACAGTGAGTTATGTGATTATCTAAGGAAGAAAGTTTCAAGCAGAAGATATGGCAAGTCCAAAGACCATGAGATGGGAGTGTGTTTGGTGTTGTAGAGTAGAAAGGAGGAGCAACGAGGTTGGAGAGGGAGCCAGGTATCATGTTCCCTAGAGCCTTATAGTCACAAATGAATAAGCGGCTTATGGGAAAAAGAAACAGCACAAGCCATGCCATGAAAAGGATGAGAACATGATGCTTTCTGGGAATGTCTGGTTTTCTGAAAAAGTGCATTTTTCTTCTAGGAAACTGACTTTGGCATCTTTAATATAAGGTTTATGTCTCTTCTCAATTTCCCCTCAACAAACTGGGAAGCAATAATAATTTTAAAACTAGGTTGAAGGGAAAAAAAGTTCCTGGGAGGACCAGGAACTTTAAGCTAAGGATTTTGAACTCTAGGAACTGGGCAACCTTGAGCTATGCTACCAGATTTGTATTTTAAAAATGTATTATTAAGGTCCTCCCATGTATTATTGGTAGAACTGTAAATTAGCCCAATAATTTTGGAGGGCAATTAAAATTTAAAATGGATACAAAAGCATTTTATAGTAAATTCAGTTCTAGCAATTTATCTTAAAATATTTATTTTTTCATATAAACACCCACAAATATTTGTACAAGGATTGATATTATTTTGTTATATGTAATGGATTCATAATTAGAAATAAATTAAGTATTCATTTATGAGGGACTAGTTAAATTATCAGGTACATTAAATAATAGGCCTTAAAAGAAGCAAGTCAGCTCTAAGTCTATTAACATGAAAAAAATGACTAGGAGATATTGTTGATAAGAAAAATAAAATTATAAAAAGTATATGCATTATACAATCCTATTCATGTAGGAAAAAATACATATGCATTAGTATTTACATAGATAATTCGTCTAGGGATAGACAATAACTTTGCTTATTTCTTGGGAGCTGTGTTTGGGCTGCAATGGTAGGGTAGGACTGGAGAGAAAAGGAAGCATCTTACATTGCATTCTGCTTTTGAGGTATATTTAAATTGTCCTTTTTCTTTTATGTGGTACTGGGGATCAATCCCAGGGCCTCATATATGCTAGCAAGTGCTCTACCACTCAGCTACTCCCTGCCTCTTTACAGGTTTTTTTAATAGTGAATATCACTTTTTGAAATAATATTTTGATGACAAATGAAACATGTTTTTACCCAAAGGAAAGCTATTGATGGCAGTCTAGTTAGAACATTGAAGGACTTTCTGAAAAAGTAGTTTAATAAAGGATAATAAATTAAAACCTACTCATATAAGAAAACCTGAAGTACACATTTCCAGTGAAATTAGTCTAATTATGTGTTTCTGGTTCTGAGACAGTGGAAACATTGCTTCAGGGAACTTTCTAAAGCTTCATGTATTTTAAAATATAATTTAAATGACTTAATTGAACATGATTCTTTGTGAACTTCAGTACCAATAACCAAAATCATGTGTTGTGCAGATTAACGTGATATCTGCTAAGTTAGCACTCTGCTTCATCTTAGGGCCATTTTGGTGCAGAAGGTACTAAGCAATAGGACTTAGTGCTTTGGATTATTTATACTCAGTTGTAATCTAGAAAAGAACATATATACCATTAGCAAATAAATATTTTGGAAATTGTTTTTACAATAGAATTTTCATTATATCATTAAAATTTTAATAATTGGGGAGTAGCAAATTCAGTCACTTAGTAGCATTTTTTGTCTAGCCTTCCATTAAGTCTTATATTGTTGGGTCATGTTCATGAGTCTAAACATTTAAAGTATTTTAGATGTAAGGAGTGCGCAGCTGCAGCTATAGGATGGGATGCATGTAGCAACTTGACATGGTCCTAACATGTTGGAATGGAGCATTCTGTTTCATGTTTTCTAGTTTGCTAGCACAATAAGATTGTGACATATTAAAAAAAATTTGAACCTCTCAGTGTGTTTTTATGTTTCATAATTAACATTAAGTAAATATTCACTGTGTGATCATAATACAGTGCACAGATTTTGAGCTTTACCACTCAGGGAAGGCTGAGTGGCATTGCCCTCCTTCATGTGAAGAGGAAGGTGCCTCCTTTTGTGGGGCACCACCTTCTTTCTATTTTGAGTATTCTCAAAATCTGTTTCTTTGCTGTCCTTAGTCATTGGATCACTAATTCTTATCAAATGGTTCTCTCACTACCTTGCATGGGGTACCTTCCAAATATCCACCTCCCTGGCATATTGTAGGCATTTAATAAATATCTGAATAAAGCTAACATATTTATGGAAAGTAAGGTGCTTGTCTTAAATCAAACTGATAAATATGTTTTGAATATTCATGTTGTGTGGCTCTCTAGGCAAGATGCTGGAGAGAGTATGAGGATGTCTAGATGCCAGCTTCTTAAAATCTATGGAGCAAATAAACAGTTGCCTAGTAACCAGGTATAAAAACACAAGAAATGCCTAAGCTCCTATCATTAATTGCTAGATTTGTAATAGAGGATATGAGGGTTAAAAGTTCAGAGGAGAAACTGGACAGTGTGGCTTACAGAGATCACATGGAAGAAAGAAAATGTGCCTTGGTCTGAGAGAGGTAGTTCACCTTTAGTGAAGTCATCCAAATCTGAAGGAAGTACCAGAGAAGGAGCAGAGTGTCAAGAGGCAGTAGTCCAGTCTTCTGGAGCAGCTTTCTGGCAGAGTAGTGTTCTTCATGGTTTTAAAGTTATGGATGCCTTAACGATTTGATAAATAATTGGAATTTCCTTCCCCAGAACATATAAAAATAAATGTAAAAATTTATATCCATTTGGAGGAGTTTGTGTATAAGCAGCCTACCCAGGAACCTTAGAAGGGATCCTATGGGGTTCACAGAGCTATCCACTAAAAAACAACATATCAACAGAGATTAATAGGAAAAGCATGCAGATTTTGGAATGTCTTAGCCAACAGAGTAAATAGTTAGGGGAAAAGAAAAGTGCTCAATTTTGATTTAGAAATTGGTGCTTCCCCTCTGACCTTTTTGTGTATACAATACGGACAATGACAATACTTTCCTCCCTAGTTTGTTGGGATGATTAATGGTAGTAGTGATAGAGGACGTACAATATTCAGGATGCATGCATTTATTACATAGGGAAGGAAAAATTCCTAAAGATTTTTGATTAACGAATAACCTAATTAAAATGGAAATTTAGAAGAGGAACTTATTGGCAGTGTGCACAATGAAATGAAAGAAGGAATGAGCTGCCGACTACAGAAAAAGGGGAAATACCAACTGACGTCTGCATGAGATGAATAGACCAGAAACAGCCTCTCAATATAGCTAGAGAAAGTCTATTTTTTTCCATAGGAAAGAAATGTCACCTAAGGGGGAGTTAGCATTTAAGAATGTTTCTTCCTGTAAGAGGTCACTTTTCACAGGAACTTACTCCCACTTAGTCATTTTGAAAGGTATTGTTGCAATCATTGTAAATGTTCCCTTAAAAATTTCAAAAAGCAGCAGTGACTGAAGATGGTAGGCTGTGTGATAGATTTATCACAGGAATAGAAACCTCTTTAGGGGAGTTTTACACTAGATTGCCGAAGAAGGCAGCTTAGGATGTTCCCAAAGTAATGCCACATTGTTTGGATTCTCAAAGAGACAATAGCTTCTTTCTTCTCCTCTCTTTAACTTCTCCCTTATGGCTCATAATGGAAATTGGTTTCGATTGGTCCACAGGTCCTTAACAACTGTTGGATTCATGCTCTTCTCCCTGTTTCTCTGATACTTTGTTCAGATTTTCTATTTGACTATTCCATCAGTTTCCTCCCTCCCTCTATGCCAGGGCTTTTTCCATTTAATGTATTCTTTGCCATATAAGCTAGAATAATCTTTGTAAAATACAAATAAAATACACATCTGTCACCTGCTCTAAACTCCTCACTGATCCTTCAAGTCTTACAGGACTAAGTCCAAAGTCCTTGGTATGGTTTATAACCCACTTCAACCTACTTCTGCAGACTTATCTCCAAACATTCCTGTCTACCTGTTCACCTTCCACATAGCTGGCTGCTGTAGAGGCTGCCATGTCTGCTGAGAGACCATGACCCTTTTCTTTGTATGTAAGATTTTCAATCACTCTATTTTAAAATTAATTGTAAGTTTAAAATATATTAGGCATGCAAAACATACTACAAGGCTTCCCTCATGCCAAAGTGTGATATTCATTGGGGGCAACCACATTCATCTCTTAGATATTTCTGGTGTTTATCATCTGCATGCATACGTATGTATATATGTATCTGTCATCTATCATTTCTCTGATTTTTAAAATTTAGACATTATTTTAAAAGACTACATTATGAAGTTAGAATTTAGCTCTCTTGACTCTCTTCTACAATGTGGGTTAACCGTCTGAATTGGGTCTGCTCAGTCTCTTCTACTGCATCTCAGACTGCTGCTTAATGATAAGCAGTCATTTGCCATGGGAAGTTAGGCTCTTCCTCTTGACTGCCACTAGCACAGCTCTGCCAACTAATGTCAGTCCCTAATTTCTGGCTATTGGCACATCTGCACTCAGATGAAGCTCGAATCCTCAAAACATGAGATCCAGCGTCCCCAGGGGCTGCTGGAGGAGCCAAATGACCAGCTTAGACCTGAGAGATACCTCTGTCAGTGAGCTTTTACCAATGTGAGGACAGAATATACCTTGTTGTTTTCCCTCCTTTGTGCCTTGCCACGTCTTTCCTCTCTCATTGACCTGCATTCGTACTTCTCCAATAGAGCTTCAACACTTTAATTTTTTAAATTTGGCCCTACTTTTCTACAGTACTCAAGGTTACAACAAAAGTGTCAGAGAATTCAACATTTCTTTTATCTTTGGACTCCTGCTGCAGCCTTGTGCTATCTTGCTCCAGTTTGAAATGGTTGTCCCTTAGATCTGACTGTGGTCTTCTCTTTGTATTATCTACTTTCTGAATCCAATATTTTCTTTGTCTTGGTTTTCTACCTCATGTTGGTATGGCACATCCTCTAGTAGTTTCCTGAGAAAAGGAGTATGATGGGGTAATTGAAAAAATTATATTTTTATTATTTTTATTTTTGCAGTGCTGGGGATTCAACACATCACCTGTCACATGAAAGGCAATTGCTCTCCCCTTGAGCTAAACTTTCAGCCTCCCATTTTTTTAGACCTTAAATGTCTGAAAAGTTTTTAAATTTAATATTTATATTTAAATAATAATCTTTTGGATATGGAATTATTTTTGGTTGGAAACAAATTTATAAGAGAATTTTAAAGGCACTATGTTTTTTTTTACCCCTAACATGTTGCATTGCTACTGAGAAGTTTAATACTGATTTAATCCTTAGTTCTTTGCATATTACTTATTATTTTTTCACAGAAAGTTTTAGTATCTTAAAAAAATCTCAAGAGTTTGGATTTTATTATGTTATTTATTATTAAATAATAATAATTTATTATTAATAAACAATTAATAATTCTTATCTTTTATTTATCACTAGGGCAGCTGGTGTCAATTTGTAAACTCAGGTCCTAAAGTTTTAAAATATTTTCTTGAATTATTTCTCTCACAATTTTCTACTCTTATGTTTTCTTGATTATTTTGCTCACCTTTAAGCATTTTTTATTATGTTTGTGCATTCTTCTAAGCTCTGGGAATATATCAGTGAATGTAAGGTCAAAAAATACTTGCTTTCACATGTTTTCTCTCATACACAAAAGATAGATCCAAAAGACAAATAGATAAACATATATACAAAAACAAACATGATCATATACAAAGGAATATGTAGAACATGTCTGTAACGGTGGAACTACTCCATGGAACTCGGGGAAGGAGGGAAAGAAAAGAGTATGATAGAGGATCAATAGTGTTGTAAGACATAACTCTGTGAAGGTAGAGGATATAGGGGTATGTATTAAAAGCTATTGAAAAATGGGGGTGGGTGGGTGGTAAAGGGTAGGGGAGAGCAATGGAAAACGTGGAACAGATCAAAGTAAAGTAGACTCACAGCAGGGCACATTGAGATACCCCCTTAGAACATTGACTTAAATATTAATAACAAAAACAGGACTGTAAAATAGATGCAGTATGTGTGTGTGTGTGTGTGTGTGTGTGTGTGTGTGTGTGTGTGTGTGTGTTGGGAGGGTTCTTGTGGGAGGAGGGAGGGTGAATGAAGAAGATTAAGGAGTCTATATGGTGGATGGACTTCATACACTTGCATGAAATAGAACAAAGAAACCTCTTGTGATTGCTGTAAGTGGGGCAGGGAGGGGATTGAGGAGGAGAGACCATGGGTTGATCTAACCAATGTACAATATAAGCCTATTTGGAATTGTCACAATGAATCCCCCCTGTACAATGAATATATCCTAATTTAAAAAAGAGAAAAGAAAATTAACTTTGAATTTACTAACATGGAAAAATAGATTTTAAGCAATTATGTAAATGTCACACTATATATACAACTCTTATGTATATAAATATTATATGATAATAACAAAAAGAGTAAAAATTACTGGCCTCATGGACAGTGTAGACACAAAAAAGTTAAATAGATAGAATAATAAATACATTAGGCCATGATAAGTGTTAACAATAAAGTCAAAGGTGTTGTAATATGGTGTGCATATGTCATATTGCAATTTTAGATATGGCGGTCAGAAAAAGTTTCACTGAGAAAGTGAGATTTGAGTAAGACTGTAAGAAATGAAGCTCTCTTGGGAGAAGCTTCTAGGCAAGAGAAATATCAAGTTCGAAGTACAGATGCATTTAATGAATAATGAAACCAGCCTGACTGCAGTGCAGGAAGCAAATGGGAGAGTTGAGGGCATGAGGTTAAAGGGACACGGGTCGTGTGCACCCAGGCCTCACGGATAGGAAAGGAGCCAGTAGAGGGTGTTAGCAAAGGAGAAACATGATCTGACTTCTGTCTTAATGGGATCACTTTAGCTGTTGAAAATCGTCAGAAGGAGCGCAAAAGTACAAGCAAGCGTGCCATCTGGGAGACTGTTGTAGAAAACAGGAGAAGTAATGGTGGCTTGTACCAGGTTAGTGGCACTGAGGACTGTGGAATGTGGTAGAATTCTTTATGTTTTCACAATAGAGTTGTCACGATTTGTGGACAGACTGTATCTAGGGTGTGAGCTAAAAAGGATGCAATGATAGCATCAAGATTTTGGCTCAAGTCTGAAAAATTTAGTTTGCCAAAAACTGAAAGAGGGAGAAGTGCAGGAGGAGAGTTAAAAAAAAAAAATGGGGTAGGAGGGGAAGTGAGGAGAGAGAAGAGAGTTAAGTTTGAAGTTTGGAATCCAGCTCTGGAAGTATGGATGTCCCCAACACATCCAGATGGAGATGTGAATTGGCAGTTTAACATTTAGGTACATGTTGAGGGGAGACAATGATCTGGCAATATGGATGTGGAAGCCTACCGCACAGGTGCTACTTATGCCCATACAACTGTACAGCTAGTGGAGATTCTACAGAGAAGAGACCTGAGGTCTGCATCTAGAGGCACCACCCACCTTTAGAAACCTCGTGATGAGTAAGGAACAGCGGAAGAACATGTGAAGATATGCCACAGAAGTAGGAGGAAAAGCACACACATGCGCAGTTCCATAACTAAGTAAAGGTTTCCAAAGAAGGAGTCATCGTCTTTGTCACATGTTACTGATGGGCAAAGTAATACGAAGACTTAAAAATGACATTCTTAAGGTCAGTCTTGATAAACAAACAACAATAACAACAAACCAGTAACAGTGGAGTGGAGGGGATGAAAATCAGATTGGAGGGATTAAGGATGGGAGGGAAGGAATTGGAAATAGTGGGTGTGGGCAGCTCCTTCATAGAGTTTCACTAAAAAGGGAGGAATAGCAATAAGATTGTAGCTGGTGTTCTATTCTGTATTTTGGGGCTACATATTATTCAGATGTTAAATATTCTGGGTTGATTTTTATTTTCTTTTCCATTTTCTAATTCTTTATATTCTTATTCTACTTGCTAGGAGAATCTTGATTTTCATCTTAAAGCCCTTCTGTTACCTCAGGTATTTTGTTACAGTAATGGAAAGCTGAATAATTCACCTAACATGCTGTAAGATTAATGGTGAAAGTAGGATAGGGCATGTTGACTACGTGGCTCTTGGGTACTCCTCTGCCTGCTGCTTTATCTCAGACCAAAAATCTTTTGGAGATGTTTGAGTGATGGCAGGGGCAGAGATCTGTCACTGATGCTACTTGTCTGTCAACTGTTGCTATTATTATCAATTACAACTAGCCCTTTGCTAAGGAGCACATTTGCAGAGAAATAAAACACATCCTATTGGACATGTATGCCAGGATTTCCTATGCTTTGAAGACATAGACATGAAAACCAACAACAACAACAACAACAAAAAATCTGCTCTCAAGGAGCATGCAGTGGTGAAACTAGGTTTGTACACAGTCATCCATTTTTTTTCTGAATGGAAATAGAGATTTGTCTTCCCTTTAGGAAGCATAGCTATCTGTGCTTGATACTGTAGAATCAGGAAGCTCTAGGTTGACAGCTTGGCTTCTCCATGTAGTAGCTGTGTGATCTTGGACAAGTTAATTGTTTCTTCAACTCTTATTTGTATCTGTCCTAAAATGAAGATAGTGGTCCTTTTATTCTAGGATTGTTGTAAAAATGAAATGAGAAAATGTATTCAAAGGGCCTAAGACAGGGTGTTATACTTAGGAAGTGCTGAATAAATCACATACATATGCATATATGTGAAAATGAAGATCTTGTCCACTTGTCTTACAAGTGCTTGTGTATCTATTTGTGGTTCTAACCTTTTCTTTGCAAAGACAAAGTTGATGATGATCTATTTCCTGGGGCTGAGTCAGAACTGTTGACCCAAGGATACACTGTTTCTTCAGAACCCATGCAATGTCCTTCCATAGTTAAACTCCACCCATCTCTCTTCCTCTTAATTGTCTCCCACCCACCCTCACAGGACACGATTTTCCCTTTCTCCCACTCCAAATGGTTATGCAACAGTCAGACTGTACTTCATTCTAGAAGCCCATATAAGAGCAAACTTGAGAATAAAGTTATTTCAAGTGTGAAGTGAAGCAACTTGTCTCTCACTTCATCCATGAGTCAAGAAACTTATTGGTCATGAGTTTTGATAGCATCTTCTTTATTGGTTTGCAATAAATCTGATAAGTTGTTGTTTACTCTCTTAGCTTTAGGTTTCCTGTTTGCAAAATGATTGTGAAATGAGAAGCTTGGGTTGTCTGTGATGACCGGAGCTGTAATGGTGAGAAGTACTGGAAATGTGTTTGGTGGAAAGATCACTGTCTGACAAATGTAAAGATCTGGTCTTTTATCAGCTGTAATAGGTGATCTTAGGTTAGAGATTACAGAGTGGGAAGAAGAAAGAGATGATTTTTTTTCCCCTACATATCCTGACTCAAATCCAACTTACACTGGCAACGTCCTCTCTCTTTTCATTTTATGTAAAGATAGGAGGAATGAAAGAATGACCTGAGAAAAAGATAAAAGAAGTAATATTAGAATATCAGGGTGTTCATTTTGGGATGGAAGTGGTCAGAGCAACTATAACTTCTACCCCAGGACTTAGCTCATATAGCCACCAAAGGATCTGGCTTTCTAGATTTGTCTTCAGGAAGAAAATTTTCCAAAAGTGGGAGCTAAGCACTGTATCTAATGATGCACTCCATCTACTGTATAAGAGTTTATCTAAAATCTCTGGAATATATTTATGTTTCAGCTAATAATTATACTTTTGGACAATGATTTTCATAAAAAAGAAGAATTATGTATAATTTCTGAGAGGAGTCTTGAATATTATTCCCAAGACTCTCTTCTTTCTCAACCCTTCCTTCCCACTCAAATTTACTATAAATTACTCAATGTAAGTATCTTATATTTGAAAATGTGAAAAATCTTGTTACCTGCTTAGTCACTGCCATCAAGAGATATTGCTGCATTGACTTGCTGAAAGGAAGACAGCATGCTCTATATAATCATTATTTCTTTAGTCTGGCCCCTTTTCCCAAAGACAACAAACCACTTTAGCATCATCCCACTTATGCTGTCACTCTACTTACTTAAAAGTTTGTGCTGAGTTTTTAACACTATCATTGTGCAGGCTTAGCATTTTTTTTTTTAAAATGGAAGCTAGAGAAAGCATTTCTGACAACTAAAAATAAAGCTGGTCCCTCCAGAATTTAGTTTTTCTATAACATGCTGCTTGTGAAGCAATCCTTATTTGCAGAGAAGAAACTGAAAGGGCAACGTGACACAGAGGTTGGAGAAGGAAGGGTGGCAGGCGAAAGTCTGCATTCAGAGTTCAGGGACTGCTTCTGTCTGAGTTGAGAACAGAAGACTAATGACCTATAATAATCGAGCACTTGGTTATATTCTAGTCATTTACATACATTAATTCACTGTGTCTTGGGGTTCAGGTTCCTTAGTCCCTATTTTTCAGAAGTTCCTACTCTTTACAATCTCATTTGTATGTGACATGTGAAAAAGTTGATCTCATAGAAATTGAGAGTAGAATGATGGTTTACTAGAGAGTAGGAAAGTAGTGGGGATGGAGAGACTGCTTAATGGGTATTAAGTTTCAGTTAGATAGGAGTAGGAGGTTCTGCTGAGCTATTGAACAGTAGGGCAACTATATAGAACAATAATGTGCTGTCTGTTTCAAAAAGCTAGAAGGAAAGATTTTGTAATATTTTCACCAGAAAATGATGACTGTTGAGGAGGTAGATATGTTTACACTAATTTTAATATTGCACAACCTGTACATATATCAAAACATCCCATGGCATCCCCTAAATATGTGCAAGTTTTATGTTCTTATCAGTTAACAAATAAAAAAGAATTCCCTACTCTTGTGGTTAAGACCTATAAGAACAAGGAAAGAACATTCCATAAAAAGGAATGGCAGCTAGAAAAATTTTAAGCTGGCAAGAAGCCAGGTATGTTGAAGAAGTGTAAGAGGTTTAAAGAGTCATGACCCAGGGAGAAAAGTTTATAAGTACAGAAAGTGGAGTGGAGACCACAAGAAGAATTATCACCTCATCCTTTATTATTAGGACTTGTTTATCTTCTTCTTATTATTATTTAAGTACAAATATGTAACATTTTTGAGAAATTTGAGCCATCATAGTTTTCTCTGAGTAAAAATGCAATGGTGATGTGGGGAAAAAATTCTAAGAATATAGATCCAGATGTAGATAAATTTAGCTTCTTTGTCCATAGACTGTTTTCAGGAAGTTGTGCTCATCTTAAATAGCATCATTTCAGTGTGAGATTGCACTTGTAATACATTGAGTCACTGCTTGGTAACCAGAACTATCTCCTCAGTATTCCACTTTACTAGGAAATTGCTCCTCAAGTTCAATCACACTGAAAAGTATCCACTGTAAGAGCAAGGACAAAACTCTTTCTTGGTGTGTAGGTACTGAGCAGGTTAACATTTAAAAAAAAAGACTTAATTTTAGAGAGAGAGGAAGGAGGAAAGATTTTCCATTATATTCCCTCTCATCATCCTCCATATGCACAGCTTCCCCAATCACCTTCCTCCATCAGAATGGTACATTCCTTACAAGTGATGAAAGACATTGACAGGATATAATCACCCCAGGGTTCACTCTTGGTGTTATGCATGAGTTTGGACAAATGTATAATGGCATTCATGTACCATTATAGGACTATACAGAATATTTTCAAAGTCATAAAAATTCTGTGTACTTTGCCTTTCCCTTCCTTTCTCCTACTTGATTCCTGGAAACCACTAATTATTATTGTTACTGCTATTGTTATTAGTTTTTGCATATTTCTCCTTTTCCAGAATGTCTCCAAGTTGGAATCATACAGTATATATAGCCATGTCTGATTGGGTCTTTCACTTTGCAACATGCACTAAGTTTCTCAATTTTTTTTGTTTGTGATGCTAAGGATTGAACCCCAAAGCCTCTTGCATTCTAGGCAAAGGCTCATCAGTGAGCTTCATCTCCAGCCCCTCCATGTATTTCCATGCCTTCATTACTCATTTCTTTTTATCATTGAGTAAAATTCAAAATTCCATTGTCTAGGTGTACTAGAGTTTATCCATTCACATAGTGAAAGACATCTTGGCAGCACCTAAGCTTTGGTCATTATGAATGGATGACAAACATCCATCTAAAGGTTCCTGTGTGGACATAAGTTCTCAACTCTTTTGGGTAAACACCAAGGAGCATGACTGCTGAAGCATATAAGAAGGTTTAGTTTGGCAAGAAATAGCCAAACTGTATTTTACAGTGGCTGAACCAAACCTATATTCAAATAAGTTGGAAAATCTAGAAGTAAATGGGCAATTTTCTAACACATTATGATCCAAAATTAAACCAAGATATATAAATAACCTAACTAGATCCACAACAAGAAATGAAGTTGAAGCAGTAATAGTCTCCCCACCAAAAAAGAAAAGTCCAGGACCTGCTGAACTCACTGCTGAATTCAATCAGACCTTTAAAGAACTAATACCAGCACTCCTCACAGTTTTCTATGAAAGAGAAATGTAAGGAACACTGCCAAAATCATTCTATGAAGCCAGTGTACACTCATTCCAAAACTGGACAAGGACACAACAAAGAAAGGGAATTATAGGCTAATCTTTTTAGTGAACATAGATGCAAAAATATTCTATAAAATACTGGCAAATTGAATTCAACAGCATTTCAAAAAGATCATACACCATGATCAAATTGATTTTATGCAAGGATGCAGGGATGGTTCAACATACACAAATCATTAAATGTACATAATACAATGTATTGACAAAAGCAAAGACAGAAACCACACGACCATCTCAATAGATGCAGAAAAAGCCTTTGACAAAATTCAACAGCCTTTCATGATAAAAGCTCTGATGAAACTAGGAATAGAAGGAATGTACCTCAAAATAATAAAGGTTATATATGATGAGCCTACAGCCAACATCACACTTAATGGAGAACAACTGAAACCATTTCCTCAAGTCAACCAAACGAGACAAGGGTGTCCAGTTTCTCCATTCATATTCAACATAGTCAGAGCAATAAGACAGGAAGAAGAAATAAAAGGAATTCAAATAGGAAAGAAAGAAGTCAAGCTATCCCTATTAAAGATGATATGATCTTACACCTAAACAACATGAACAACTCCACCAAAAAACTACTAGATATCATAAACACTTTCAGCAAAGTAGCAAGATACAAAATCAATTTACAAAAATAAGTAGCCTTTCTATATATCATTTTGTATTCTTATTGGCAAAGAACAGTCCTGTGGTTCACATTCTTGCCAATATTGGGTGCTGACAGCGTTCTAGATTTTGGCCACTCTCAGATGTGTGGTTGCAGCTCACTGTTGTTTGAATTTACATTTTCTTGATGGCATGCAATGTGGAGCATCCACTGAGGCTAAACATTAAAAATATCGTAATATAGACATGGTGGTGTGTGCTTGTAATCTCAGCACTTGGGAGAGTGAGGCAGGAGGACTGTGAATTTGAGGCCAGCTTGGGCTAAATAGCAAGACCCTATCTCAAGAAAATAAAAATACAGCAAGAGAGCTGGGTTCTTTTAGGATGATAGATATTTTGCCGGTCCTAAATCTTGTTGGTCCTCTTTAACAGGAAATAAAACAAAAGCAAAAAGAGAGTAACTCAGTACTCATGGCATTAGGAATGTGTTAAAAAGTGTGCACCTTGTGAAGTTAGTGAGGATCGTTTTAGGTGAATTATTAGTAAGAAGAAAAAAACCTGAATTCAGATGTAGGAATAAGTGTTGATTATTTGAGTCAAGAAGTGGATGGGAGTAAGGAAAAGGGGATGTTCCCTTAGTGGGTTGATGTTTTTGGCAATAATCCAACTGATGTTGCAAGAAGGGAAGCAGTGTCAAGATGAAATCTCTTACAGGTTGGCACTTGCCCAAAACTGAAATGTTGTCAGGGAAATGCAGGCACACCCAAAAACATCCTGATTAAATTGCAGGTGTTGTGCAAAACCAAGTGGGGAGAGAAATATTTTTAACTAGCAAGCAGATTCTCATTCTCATATTTGTCTTACTGCTGTGGATAGTGTGTGATATTATAAAATCTCAGGCCATGAGATAATTCTTGTATATTTTTGTTGTAAACCAGAGTCTTTCTCAGAGAGTCATATACTTTTGATTTAGAAAATACTTTTCAGATCATCTTTTCTAGTGGATTATTTATTTTTTTAAGCAGACATAACTCCCAAATAAAATGTTAAATGGCACTCTACTATATAACAGAAGGGATTTTACTTAGTAAAAATAACTTTATGAATTCAAACTGAACAGATTTACTCATGATATAGCTTGAAATCAGAGCTCCCATGACACTTGGGACTTCATGGAATCCTTAGCATCTAATTTATTTTAGTATTTTTGTGTTTGCACATTATTTTAAAAATCCTTATTAGCTCAAAGACTAGTTGCAAATAAGTGATTTTTAGCACATACCCTCTCCCCTTTTTTTTCTCTTGGCAGTGCTAGGGCTGAACCTAGAGCCTCACTCATTCCAGGCAATGCTCTACCCAGCCCTAAGCATGTTCCTTGTACTCTGAGGGTAGTCTTGTGGAAACCTTTATCCTGAGAGCCTTTCAAAAGAGTCAAACCAGAAACACAAGTGAATGCATTGGTGGTTTTCAATGTGTTAACATCTAACATACAGTTCTTTGGAGTGCTTTAAATATTATGATATTTAAAGTATTTTTTAAGTGCTTAAAATGCAAATTGAGGCCTGTATCTGTTGAAACTTTGCCACAAAAGCTCTTCCACAGAACCCTGTGGTCACAAGAACATTACTGGTCATTTAGTGGTGGTGTGATGGTTCTTTCAGGATTCTTAAGAACTGAAGAGGGCAATCCAGCAAAATAAACAAGCTTAACACTATTAAATAAAATAATTTACATTCTTGCTAGGAAATGCCACAGTCAGGACTGGAATCTGGGCTTCTTGACATCTTTCCTATTTGATTTTTGTGGGGAATAAATTCAACACAATATGAAATGTTTCACTAATGGGCAGTTTATTCATTAGGACATGCTTTGTGGGCTAGTGCGCTATCTTTTCATATGTCTTTAACCAGTTAGACTGAAAGTCCCTTGCTAAAGGAACTGAGCCATGTATTTTTCTATAGCCACTAGCACAAGTGTGTCCAAGTAGGGAATTAATAATGTATTGATTGTGCCTTTAGGAAGTACATGAACTTATTTTTAAGTAAACATCTATTGCTAAAAATTTAAGCCAGGCATGGTGGCTTGTACCTGTAATCCCATGAGTCAGGAGCAGAGATTAGAGGATTGTAGCTCAAAGCTAGCTGAGGCAAAAAGGTTAGTGATATTCTATTTCAACCAAAAAATCAGGCATGACAGTCTATGCCTGTAACTCCAGCTACCAGGAGGTACAAGTAGGAGGATGGCAGTCTGAGCTCAGCCCCAGGCAAAAATGCAAGACCCCATCCAAAGTGTAACTAAAGCAAAAAGGGGCTGTGGGTGCAGCTCAAGTGGTAGAGTACCTGCCCAGCAGATGAGAGGCCCTGAGTTCAAATCCCAGTGCTGCCCAAAACAACAACAACAATAATAATGATGATAACAATAATAAATTGTTTGATGTGAGGAATCAGAGCCAATTCTGTGGATGAAGTGGTATTTTGTGCAGCTATTTCATATATTATAAATATAAGAAACCATCATGTCAACATATAGTGATCATTTCTGAGTTTGTCATTACACTGAGCTTTTAGTGGGGACCATTAGGATTATCTTCTTCTAAATTGACAATTTTGAGGATGATGGCTAGGGCAGAGAGTCAGAAATCCTAAGCTCTGTGACTCCAGAAACCACCTTGAGACATCAGAGTTACACTTGGGTAATTCTGATTGTGTCTAGCCAAAATAATAACTGCCATCACATTAAAATTTAAAGACTGACCCTTAAATCAGCTTTTAATTACACCTAACAACTACAAAAATCTTCTGTAGCACATCCAGCAAAGCTTGTCTGGCCCTGGAATAAAAGCCCCTCACCCATTTCTCTTCTTCTTTTTTTCTTTCTCCCAACAAGCAGAAGGCAGAGCATCAATTGGAATCAAACTCTCTGACATCCTGGACCCCTACCTGTGGAAAGCCTCCTTATGCCCTGCTGCACTGAGAAAAGCAATGCCATTTCTCCCCACTGGCTGGCTCCAAAGCAGCTTGCATGAATCTGAAGAACAAACAGGTGAGCATCATGCACTATACAGGACTCCCCTCCCCACCCCATGGGAACATAATCTAGCACAGCTCCTAGGCATACTGAATCCTCCCCCAGCAAAACCGAACAGCATAAACAGCAAACTGTAATCTAACATTGACTGCAGAGGTGGGGATGGAACGCTGAACCTGCCCAGGAGAATGGGGATGGGGCAAAGAGCCAAACTCTCAGTGAATGAATGTGGGTCAAGCTGAAAACAGGGGTGGGATGACAAGCCAACCTCCAGAGGAGTCACTAACACCCAGAAGAGGTCAGGAGAGGCACAAAGACTGAGAGTGGAGGTGGGGTGACAGGTCAACCTCTCAAAGTGGGACAAGTAGTGTATCCCAGAGCAGATCATGTGGGACAGAGGGCAGCATTCAAAACTGAATTGTCCCACCTTGCTGGGGGAGGAACTGACCAAACAGAGTTGCAGTTGAGGGGCAGCACAGCTGTGGTCTGGTGAAAACAACAGCTCTGACCACCCTGAATGAACTAGCAGACTCACATCAGCTCCCACTTGCAACTAACCCTGTGAACAGAAGGAACCAGATATTACTCATAAGCCAGTCACCTGGTAAGACCGCATCGGAGCCCTCACTTGTGTGCCAGTACCAGGATTGGATGTCTAAGGAATAACTCCAGAACTTTTACCAAAAAAACCAAACTTTTTATTTTTCCTGTACCTGATGGTTTTGTTGTATTTCTTTTGTTCTGTATTATTAACTTCACCATCACTACTTTCTTATCCCTATTCTTGCCCTCTCACTTTCTCTCCTTTTCCTGTGCTATAATCCATTGTTCTCCCTCCCAACTATTCTTTCTGCCCCTTCTCATCCACTCTCTCCCCCATCTTTATCTGCCCCCAACCTGTCACCACACTACCCTTCCTTCCCACACATTCACCACCTGCTGACTAGCCTGCTGTACCAACTATACACAACCCCACCTCCTGCAATCCCTGACACAAGCACCCTCCACTACAACAACATAAATGCACCTAAGCATGCACAAGGGCCACAAAAACCAGCAGCCTCCATACCACTTCCCCCATCCCCCACCCCTCTTCCCACCCCCCCTTTTACTGCCACCTTTACCAATTTCCCAAATTTCTATATCTTGCCTAGTAACCATTACCCCCACCCCAACTCCCACTGTATATAGATATTATCACCAAGGGGTTTTCTATATAATATGTAAACAACTGGTTTGGCATTGAACCAATTGTGAATTTGTTATTGCTAAATTAAACAACCAGACCAAGGAAAGAAAGAGCACATCAACCTAGCTAACAACCAAGTCAGTCACAACATAAAAATTAAATCAAGGGAAAGAAAACAGTCAATTAAAACGATCAATTAGCCTATCAAGAACATAGTTGCACAGCACCAAGTGGAGCAATGGAAAGAAGAAGAAGGGATAGAAACCACTTTCCTCAAAAAAAGTAATTTAATGCAGGATTCAGTGGGAAATGAAAAAAAAGGATATCCAGTTCATGACCCCAATGAAACAATGATAAATATCACTAAGGAGCCCAGTGATGCCCACAAAAAACCCTCAAAGAAGAAATCTTGGAACAAATCTCTGAGAAATTCATGGAGAAGATACTAGACATGGTTAACCAGAATATAAAAGATGCACTCAAGAAATTTCAAGGCACCAAAAGTAACATAAGAAGACACAGAAACAAATAAATGAACTAAAAGAGGACTTCAACAAACACCAAAGTGAAACAAAGGACACTATAAAAAGAGGGATATATGAATTAAAGATGACAGCACAAAATGTAAAAGAGGAGTTGAACAAAGATATGGAAAACCTCTGTAAAAATAATTAAACAGAAATCTTGGAAATAAAAACTCCCTTTAGTCAAAGAAAAAACACAGTGGAAAGGTTCTCCAGCAGACTAAAACAAGTGGAAGACAGAATCTCAGAGATTGAAGATAAAATAGAAATTAAAGAAAAAACAGAAGCAATCTTATTCAAACAACTCAAGAGTTATGAAAGGAATATGCAAGAATTGACCAACTCCATCAAAAGGCCAAACTTGAGAATTATGAGCATTGAAAGAGGAGAAGAGGTGCAAGCCAAAGGGATACATAATATATTCAATAAAATAATAACAGAAAAATTTCCAAATTGCTAGAAAGTTTTATCCA
This sequence comes from Castor canadensis, assembly GCF_047511655.1. Classification (NCBI taxonomy): domain Eukaryota; kingdom Metazoa; phylum Chordata; class Mammalia; order Rodentia; family Castoridae; genus Castor; species Castor canadensis. The sequence goes on along the minus strand of NC_133393.1, from coordinate 127,458,191 downwards.
TTTAGGTACAGGAAGCCTTCAGAACACCAAACAGACTTGACCAAATAGAACCTCCCCATGGCATATTATCATTAAAACAACAAGCACAGAGAACAAAGAAAGAATATTGAAGGCTGTAAGGGAGGAAAAACCCAATAATATATAAAGGTAAACCCATCAGAATAACAGCAGATTTCTAATGGAAACCTTAAAAGCAATAAGGGCATGGAGTGAGGTATTTTGGGCACTGGATGAAAATAATTTCAGCCCTAGGATACTCTACCCAGCAAAACTATCATTCAAAATTGACAGAACAATAAAAATCTTCCACGATAAACAGAAACTAAAATAATATGTGATCACCAAGCCATCACTACAGAAGATTTTACAAAGAATTCTGCACACAGAAGATGAAAGCAAACAAAACCACTAGAGGATGGGAAGCATTAAACTGCAGGAGAAGAAAAGACAAGTAATCAGAGAGTAGCATTGATTCAACTGCACACACTCAAATCTTAAAGAACAAAAACAACTAAATGGCAGGGATCACCACATGCCTATCAATATTAGCAATGAATGTCAATGGACTCAACTCCCCCATCAAAAGACAACATTTAGCAAACTGGATTAAAAAGGAAGATCTGACATCTGTTGTTTACAAGAGACCTGTCTTATTGACAGAAATAAACACTGGCTTAGGGTGAAAGGATGAAAGAATATTTACCAAGCCAATGGCCCTTGAAAACAGGCAGGAATAGCAATACTTATATCAAACAAAGTAGACTTCAAACTTACATTGGTCAAACAAGATAAAGAAGGACACTTCATGCTAATAAAAGGGGTAATACATCAATAGGAAATAACAATTATTAACTTATATGCACCCAATGTCAGTGCACCCAATTTCATCAAACATACACTAAAGGACTTAAAAGCACATATAGACTCCAACACAGTTGTAGTGGCAGACTTTAATACCCCTTTTTCACCAATAGATTGGTCATCCAAACAAAAAATCAACAAAGAAATTCTAGAATTAAATTACACCATAGATCAAATGGATCTAATTGAATATTTTATCTAACAACAGCACAAAATGCATTTTTCTTAGCAGCCCAAGGAACCTTCTCCAAGATAGATCTTATCTTAGCGCACAAAGCAATCCTCAGAAAATAAAAGAAAATAGAAATAAGCCCCTGCATTCTATCTGGTCACAATGCATTAAAATTAGAACTCAACAACAAAAACAACAGTAGAAAATACACAAGTAATTAGAGGCTGAACAACACATTGCTTAACGATCAGTGGGTCATAGAAGAAATAAGAGAGGAAACCAAAAGTTTCCTGGAAGTTAATGAAAATGAAAACACCACCTATCAGAACCTATGGGACACAGCAAAGGCAGTCTTAAGAGGAAAGTTTGTAGCCATGAATGCATATATGAAAAGGATAGAAATATCTCAAATAAATGACCTAATGCTACATCTCAAATTCCTAGAAAAACAGAACAATCAAAACCCAAAACAAGCAGAGGAGAGTAATAATATAAGGGCTGAAATTAATAAAATAGAAACCAGAAATAATCAAACACACAAATAATCAAAGAAACAGAAAGCTGGTTCTTTGAAAAAATAAACAAGATTGACAATCCCCTGGCAAATCTGACTAAAATGAAGAGGGAAAAGACCCAAATTAGTAAAATCAGAAATGAAAAAAGAGAGATAACAACAAATACTAAGGAAATCCAGGGAATCATCAAAAAGTACTTTGAGAACCTATATTCAAATAAATTGGAAAATCTTGAAGAAATGGACAAATTTCTAGATACTTATGACCACCCAAAACTGAACCAAGAGGATGTTAATCACCTAAACAGATCTATAACACATAATGAAATTGAAACAGCAATAAAAAGTCTCCCAGAAAAGAAAAATCCAGGACCTGATGGATTCTCTGTGAATTTTACCAGACCTTTAAAGAAGAACTAATACCAACACTCCTTAAACTTTTCCATGAAATAGAAAGGAAAGGAACACTGCCTAACTCATTCTATGAAGCCAGTATTACACTCATCCCCAAACCGGACAAGGACACTCCCAAAAAGGAGGACTACAGGTCAATCTCTTTAATGAACATTGATGCAAAAATCCTCAATAAAGTAATGACAAACCTAATCCAACAACACATCAGAAAGATCATTCACCATGACCAAGTCGGTTTTATCTCAGGAATGCAGAGATGGTTCAACATATGCAAATCAATAAATGTAATACAGCATATTAATAGAAACAAAGACAAAAATAATTGAAAATTTCAATAGATGCAGAAAAAGCCTTTGATAAGATTCAGCATCACTTCATGATAAAAGCTTTAAGAAAACTAGGAACAGAAGGAATGTACCCCAACATTATAAAGCTTATATATGACAAACCAATAGTCAACATCTTACTTAATGGGGAAAAACTGAAACCATTTCCCCTACAGTCAGGAATGAGACAAGGATGCCCTCTTCCCACTTCTATTCAACATAGTCCTGGAATTCCTAACCAGAGCAATAAGGCAAGAAGAAGAAATAAAAGGAATACAAATGTGGGTTGCAATACAGAAGTGAATGGAAGCAATGCTAGGAATCTCTCTGTACAGCTATCTTTATCTCAAACTAGCAAAATGCTATGTCTTATTATCTCTTATGTTTTGTCTTCAACAAAATCGGAGAACAAGAGGGTGGTTCTGCCTGGAAGGAGAGGTGGGGGGAGAGGGAGTCCAAACAATATATACACATGTGAATAAATGTAAAGATGATAAAATAAAAAAGAGAAAAAAAAAAATAAATTGACAATTTCATGTGGGTTTTTCCTAATTTATGGGTCTTACTCAAATCAGTATAGTATTTGCTATCTAATTCTTATCAAAAGTTATATGGATAAAAGTAATAATAATGGAGTTTTGATCTAAAGAAGGGGTCAACAAGACCAATGATGCTTATATTTTTATAATATTCAAATAGTGGTCTTATGCATGGATGATATGCTGACTGTCATTCTGAAATTGCCTTTTTGCATTTCCTAGAGTTTTTAATTCCTTTTCTTTAATTTACATTGTCTCTCTGTTTTAATGTCTTAAATGTCAATTACAAAGTGTCAAACTTAAGATGTCCTTGTATTTTTGGGGTGCTTATTTGCATGGTCTGGGTTGATTGTTATTTTGAACTTTTGCAGTTTTCAACACTGATAATTCTTATGTTCTGGGTCCACATTTCTTGGTGTAAAATTTTTCTTTGCTAATTTCCTGCCTTTCCCTGGAAAGTTCCTAAGAGACAGGATGTAAAGGAAGTAAGCACTCTGAATCTTTTTATATCTGAAATTCTTTTATTTTACATTGCATTTGACTGCTAATGTGGCTGAGTATGGAACTATAGGTTTAAAATGTTTTTTCTTAACACTAAAGATATTTCTTCCACTGTGACTGTTTTTAAGAATGCTTAGTAACTGTTCACTTTTAAATTTATTTAAATGTATAACTGGAATGTCTTCAATATTGAAAATAAAATAACCACTTATGTAAATATTAGGGGAAAAATACAAGTAAAACAAAGGAAAACAGAAGGAAGAAAATGAGATGAGAACTGTTTATGTGAAATCTGATACCAGTCTAAGTTCTATTTATGTTTTTCTTGCTAGAAAATTTTAGGACTCTTTATATTTTGTCCTGAAATTTCACCATGAAGTTGTTTTTTTCTGATTGTTTAAGGCACTTCATAACCTTTCATCTGAATGCTAATACTACTTAGTCTTAGAAAATCCCCTTTTATAAAAATGTCTTTCTTTAAAAAAAAATCATTTTAGCCTCTCTCTCTTTTTTTTTTCCCTCCCTGTTTTTTCTTTATGGTGAGTTGTGATTTGAATGCCATCTGGAACGTTTAACTTTTATTCTTTTTAAAAATTGAATCTAGGAAAACATTCAGATTTACCGTTTTTCATTTATATATTTTTTCTTTTTTTCTCATCCTATATGTTATACATATAACAGATTTAAAAGCAAACAGTTAGTAAGATTTATCTTTATAAACTTCCCAACTCCTTTTTATCCTCAATTTTTATTTCTGTTTTAAATTCCTCTACTTGTCTCCTTTAAGGTTTGTGTCCGTGTTTCTAAATGGCACGTGTACTCTGGCATTTCTTTCCGTTTTAGATATGATCTATTAATTCCTTCCTCTGAAACCAAGGATTTAATTTTGTGACGTGTGCTTCTCCTTCCTTCCCACAGAAACACTTTTCCTTTCCCTTTTTCCAAATACAGATTATTACTCTTTTTAATTAAATCAATTTTCAGTGTAAAGACTATTCACAGATTAACTAGAGGTTCTCTGATTTTTCTGAGTATATATCAGCTCAAACCCAAACTTTTTGTCAGAATTATAAATCTTTTCCCATGCATTCAAATATATCAAATAATCTTTTAAATCCATTTAAAAACATTGGAGTTATTCCTTCTGGGTGGGTAGACTGGATGCTTTCTTCTTAGAAACACTGCCATTTCTTTAGTATTTCCATCAACACCCTCACGGAAATCCCCTTCAACTTGCTCCAACTTTGGAGACAATTTCCTGGTTCTATTTTGTTCCTCTTTCTTGGTTTTCTCGCTCCATCAGTTCCAGGGAAAGGGAGCATGGGAGATACATTTTCTTGAGACCTTTTGAGTCTGAAATATTCTTGGTATATTCTCACTGTTAATGGATAATTTGGATATGGAGTTGAAAGTTTCTTTTAGAATTTTTAAATTACTACTGTACACTAAGCTTGTCATTAAAAAATCAAGGATGATGTTATTTTGATTCTTGGCTTTATGTGAGTAATCTGTTTTTCCTTCTGACTTGGGAAGATTAAGATCTCTTCATACTTGGTATTTGGACAGGTGATGATTTTGTGCCTTGGTATGGAGTTTTCTTTATTTGGTGTATGGAGAGGCTGGTGGGTATTTGCGAGTCCAGTCCTTAGAAATGTTCTTAGGCTATTCTCTGGCAAAACTTTGCCCTCTATTTTCTTTGCTCTTTTTGCCAGGAATTTCTTTTGATTAAATGTTGGACATTCTGGCCTGTTTTTCTTGCCTTCTAATTCTTTTTTAATTTAATTTAATTTAATTTTTTATTAACCTATATTAGTTGTACAAAGGGTTTTTTGTGATGTTTCCATATATGCATATAATGTACTTTTATCAAATTTACCTGCTCTGTTATTCTTTTTATATCCCCCCTTTTTACAGTTTTTAATGGGTTCCATTATTCTGTTTTCATACATGTCATTCTTTTTACCTTTCATATTACTTTTTAGATTATTGTCTTTCTCATCCTCCTTATATCACATTTAAAATTTCTGATATCATACTTTTAATTTCAAAAGCTCTTTCTTTTTTTTCTTTTTTTTTGTCAGTAATGGAGGTTGAACTCAGAGTCTAGTGATTGCTAGGCAGGTGCTCTACATTTGAGTCCATGCCCCCAACCCTTTTTTGCTCTGGGTATTCTTGAGATCGGGTCTCGTGTTTATGTCTGGGCTGGACTGGACCACAATCCTCTTATTTATGTTTCCCAATGTAGCTGAAAGGAAAGACTTATGCCACCACATCCACTCATTAATTGAGATGGGGTCTCACAAACTTTTTGCTTGGGATGGCCTCCAACTGTGATCCTCCCAATTTCTGCCTCCCAAGTAGCTAGGATTATAGGCTTGAATCACTGCATCTGTCCTTTTCTTATATTCTTAATGCTCTGTTAAGAAGAGTATCTTGTATTTGTTTCATAGCAGCAATATTCTTTCTTATCTATCTGTGATATTAATTTATTTGGGGAAGATTTTTTTCTATCTTATCATGTCTTATCCCTCCCAGTTTTTATTACTGCTTGTTTGTTTTGGTTGCTTATTTTCATGTGACAAGTTTCCTTAAAATGTCTGGTGCTCTCTGAGTGTTCCTTCATATGTAAGGATGATGATGTACTGAAATAAAACTCTGTTGAGTTTTATTCTGGCATGGTTAGATTGAATGTTTCACTGGAGACCATCAGTACATACAGATTTTTTCCTCAAATGGTGGTTGTTCTAAGGTTTTTTACTAGGGGGTCTACCCTGACTGCAAGTGTGGAAAGGGGGAATTACAATATTCAGTATGTTGGACTCAGATTTAAATGCTCTATTTTCCAGGTATGGTGATGCAAACCTTAAGTGCCTGTAGGCAAAGGTAGGAGATGGTGATTTTGAGGACAGCACTGGCACCATAGTGAGTTTGAGGTCAGCCTGGACATAGCAAGGCCCTATCTCAAAAAAACCAAAAAAGAAGAAGAAAGCATTGTCTTCAGTATGTTCCCTCTGACTTCACTGTTCTTAAAATAAGATCTTTTTGCTTCAGTCTCTCCAAAGAGTAGTTTTTCCTTGGGTGGTGAAAGGGATGGCCTCTGATTGAGCAAGTTAGCATGGGTTGAACTGGGTATGACTGCTCTTGACTTCTCATTCAGAGCTGGCTTCAAACATGTGGCTGCATAGCCCTTGCCTTCTCCTTCAAGGTAAAACATGACCTTGATTTTGGACCATTTCAGGACTCTTTGATGTCAATAAGCTCATCTCTTATCTTTACCCCTTTTTAGTAAGTTTGTCATCCCTTCTGTTTGTTCTACAGACACTGAAATTTTGATGCTGTCTTTTCATTCACTGGCCTCATATTCCTTGAGGGTTTGTCTCTTTTTTCATATCTCTAGTGTCATTTTAGTGGAGTGTGGGAAGGAAATGAAGTTCAAAACATATGTTCGAATTCTCATGTTGAACAGGGATCTTTTATTTGTAACTCAACATTTACTTAATAGGTTATTAAAATTTGGGAGGTTTTAAAAATAACAAAGATCACACAAAATTCTATTACTTTAGTGCAACTATTTTGCAAATTTTTTTCAAATGTTTACGTTTCTGTCAGTTTTACTCATATTACACATACTCTTCTTCACTTTGCAATTTAGTGATTGATAAGAAATGTTTAATATTTTCCTTAAGAATATTTCTAGTTATGGCCTTATAATGTTACTCCCTTCCTTCCTTCCAGACACAGGGCCTTGCTATACAGCTTAGGCTGCCTTCGAATGCTGGTGCTCCTACATCAGCCTCCAAGTGTTGGGGTTTCAGTGGTAGCATGCACCACTGCAGTATTTTTCTTAAACTATCTCTGAGAATCTCATGAAGGCTATGGGCTTCTTCCCATTAAAATGAATTCCCTCAGCTACATGGACACACACACACACACACACACACACACACACACACAATATTCCTGGCACTTGGGTTCCTCTGTGAACTCTGGTGTGAGACTTCAGTCTCTAGAGAAAATACCTTCTAAAGCTGTAAGTGTCCAAATTCCTTCATTGTTAAGAAATTTCAATTAAGATAAAGTGCAGTCACTCAATTTAGGATTCAATGTTGCTTTTTCCCTTATCATCATGATTATGGGGCTTAATGGAAAGGATTAGGACACAATTCTTCCAATCTTGGCTCAACTTCTGCTCCCTTAACTTTGCTTCTTTGCCTTGCATTTAGTATCTAGAAACATAATCCTAATAAAGTTTGAGCACACAAACCTTAAGTCAAAAAATAAGCAAAACAGGAAGTTTCAATGGGGATTTGCTGTGAGAAACTTGGAGAAAAATAATAGAAAGAAGAGAATGTGGAACTAACAGTGGCCTGTTCTGAAACATTGTACAATCTTGCATGATAAAATGCATACTGTGGAACTGAAATTAGAACTCTTGGTAACCATGGGAACAGGGCTGTTATGGCTCAATTGCTACAAAAACAGTCCTGGGATTTCTTTGAAATGATTGTTTGATAATGATGCGTCACCAGCGTGAGGATTTATAGTGAAGATTCAGTATAATTGGAAGTAGTGGACCAAAATGTGAGGAAATTTCAAACCTAAAATTCCAAATATTTCCTTTAGAATATATGCAATTTAGAGGAAATTCTATCATTTGAAGTTTTACAAAGTGATTTCTTTAAAGCCTTATTCCATAGTATTCCTATATGTCCATAATTTTCCATTTCCCTTCTCTTTGCATTTGCTATATTTAGCAGTGCTTTAGCTTGCACCTGGAAAAATGTCACATGAGATTTTTATTATTCTAGTTCTTTAGATCCCAGAGTTAATTTTAGAAAGAGAATTTAGAAGTTAGATGCAGAGTAGTCTTAAAAGAGAAAATTTGCCTACATATAGGGATGCACTTATGTCCATGATGTCTTTGCTTTGAAGAAATTTTGCATTATAATAATAATATAACAAAATAATCAATATTTATTTCAAACACAACATGTACCAGGAGCTATGCTGTGTGCTTACAAATACAAACAATCCTGCCAACTTGTTCTTTTGTTTTTATAAGTCTCCCTGTTTACAGAAGATTAAACTAAGGTTCATGGAGTTTAAGTAATTTCCTTAAGGTAATGAAATCAGTGACCACATGGTGACTGAACCTCTTCATCTCTTGGTCCCCATGTCTTTTTATATGCAGAGATTGTGCTCTTCCCACTGCTGTGTGGTCTAAGATCTGTATTTACTTCAGTTGACTAAAACTGGGAGTGTCTGTGTGTCTGTGATTCTCTGCAGAATCAGAGACTCATTGGTCCTGATGACTTTCACAAACCTGTATCATTACAGCGCCCCCCCCAAGTTTTCATAGCTCAGCTCAAATGCAGCATTCTTGTACTGAGTTTTTTGTTTATTTGAACAGTTAGACCATCCCTCCATACTTGACCTTTCTACAGCACTCAACTTTTTATTTCTTGAATTTCTTTCTTACTTTGTTTTTTTTTTTTTTTTGCAGTGCTGGAGATCAAACCCAGGGACTTGCATAAAATAAGCAAGTACCTTATCAATGAACTACACTTCAAGTCCTAACTTTCCTTTTTAATTGTATCCATATTTGGTTTAGTTACTTGAGAATGTCTTATCTATTATAAATGTCCTTACAAATGCTGTCGTCCCATTCATTGTCGAATGACCCGATTGTTTTGTTCTTTGCATATTTTCAAGTGACTAAATGGAGTTGAAGATAAATATCTGAAGAAATGTGAAGAGTAATTAAAAAGTATAATGCTTTTGTCCTTTATGTCCTTTTGATGAAGTTTCTATAGAATGGATGGTTTCTGTGGAATAGGTAAAGGCTTGCCTGGACAGAATATTTTGGAAAAAGACAAAGAAATTCCCCTTAGTGTTCAAAAAGACATTGTACTTAGGCTTTCATACAACTGCATTAAGATGAATATTTTATAATAAAAGGATTTACTTCCAGCAGCAATGAGACCTCAGGATAGTACTGCTGTATCAATGTTTATGACATCAATGATAAATAAAACCAACATAAAGTCCAAACTTTCTCCCGGGAATTTCTACTTATGTTCACTGTCAGATATGTTTTTTCCTTCTTTCTATCTGAAAAATCATTTTGTAGATCTGGCTTACTTTTTATAAAACCTTTATTTAAAAACTTGTTTGAGATAAAGCATTCATTTACAACATATATATTTTTTTCTGAATCAATTATGAAAATCTTAATCTTTTTCTAAAACTTTTAATAAGAGTTGGCTTGAAAGAAGAAATGATAATTCTCATAAATGATTTCAATTTAAATAGTATTTTTCATCTGAAAACTGAAACAAAAACATACCAAACAAAGAACAAAAACTCCAACAAAACTAACACAAAACTCTCAGCAATATGGACTCATTAATGCTAGTAATAATGATGCTGTTAGTTCATTTTGATTGCACACAACTTAAAGATAGTATTACTGTTAACTTGGTAGGACTCTCCTTTAAGTGTGATTGATGTTTTTAACCCTTAAGCTGCCTAATTTAGTGACACTCACATTGGTTTGTTAGGTTCTAATTTAAGCAAACCACGGCTTCAGGAAGTTTTAAGACCCTTTCCTTGAGGGTTGTGTCTGCTTTACTGGTTGCATAAGGTTTGTACCTTTCTGGCTGGAATCTACATGGAAATGTGTTTTTAGTTAGATGTATAGCTGTGAGAAGCCTTGAGTTTTTCTTGGGTGACATTGTGGCCTCAAATCAATATTATCTATGTGTTTTTCTGAAGTTTTAATTTGATGTTAGTTAAATTAAAGGAATTAGCTGCTCATGTAGAATATGTTGTTTTGGAACGTTTATAAATTATAAAATGTGCAGAATATAAATATTTAAATGTTAGTTACTATCATCAGGGTCCCAGATTTGCTTATACCACAAGTTGAACTGAAATGTAGCCTCTTTTTCTCAGCTATGAAAGAGTATTCTCTCCCACTTTCCACTAGATATCCATGTCTTCATGCATGAAATCTGTGAATAGATTACCTTTAGTGGCAGGTGAGCTCAATCTAATCACATTGATCCTTGAAAGCAGAGGGTTATTCCAGGCTAGTGAGAGAAAGATGTGACAGTGGACCACCGTCAGAGATATGCTGCATTGCTTATTTCTAGGATGCGAGAAGGGAGCCCTGAGCCAAAGGATGCAAGTCTTCAATAAAAGTCAGAAAAAGAAAAGAAAAGCATTTTCTTTTACAATCTCCAGAAAAGAAATCACCCTGATAATTTTAGCTTGGTGAAATCCATGTTGGATCTACATACAGAGCTGTAAGATAGTGAATTTGTGTTGTTTTAAGCCACTATATTTTTAATAATTTGCTTGGGCTGCTGTAGAAAATTAATATAATAGTTGAGGTGCACTTTGTTTTGAGCGTCTATCACTCTGGCTACCAGAGAAAACAATGTGAATTTATCAAATGTAAGTATTTCGGTCCTTTCTGTTTCAAACAGCTTAGGTTGAGGTCATTCAGTCACTGTATTTTCTTCCATTTCTTTAAAAAAATTATTTTTATTATTATTGTACTGGGCATACATTGTGACATTTACAAAAGTTCTTACAATATATTATAGTTGAGTTTACCCCTCCATCATTCTCCTTTAACCCCTTCCCCCCATTCCTTAAATAGTTTCAATAGATCTCATTTTTCCATTTACATACATGTGTACATAATATTCCCACCATACTTACCCTCCTACACCCTTTCCTTATATACTCCTCCCACTGGTACTTACCCTCCTGACAGGATCTGTTTTGCCTTCCTGTTCGCTGTTTTTGTAGAAAAAAGTTGACATTTTTGTTTGATTAAGATAGCTATATAGGGTTCTTCATTGTGAGATTTCCATGTATATATGTATTATAGCCTGAATTGGTTCATTCCCTCTATTTTTTGCCTTTCTGCCTTAGTCCCCTTCTTATGGTTGATGTACTTCCTATACAAGAAGAAATTCAGTCACTTTTTGATTTCTTCTTTTCCTCTGATCTTCCAAATATGGACTACAGGCAAACAGGATAGAGGGGGATCCACATGTCTCCCTGGGAATGTGGGAAGGTGTGCTGATGCAGGAATAGCCTTTGATGATGGATTTGTTCCCATTTGTCTTTGCTTGGTGGCCTCTGATGTGTGCTAATGTTGTAGCTGGTCACAAGTGACTTTTGGATATGCCCTTGAGAGTGGTGATTTGGAGAAAAGGAAAATAAGAAGCAGGGAGGAAAAAGAAGTAGATGTCTAGTTTGTCCCTTCTGCCTAATCTATATCCTGCCACTGTTTCTGTTCATTGAGGCCCAATCCTGAATCAGCCTTGGACTTTCCTGGTTAAGTGGCCTCCTTAGTTCTTGTGCAACTTCTGGAAGCCATGTGGGAGCTGTAGTATCTCTTGCATGCTGTGCCCAACTGAGGGAGGCCATAAACCTTATTTCAGGTTCCTCTAACAAATGTGTGTTATCAGTCTTGTGTCATTTTGTCTCATTTGTTTCCAGGTTTCTCCCACTAGAACCAAGCAATTGAGCTATTTTGTCTGAAGTTCTTAGATTACTGTTCCTCTCTAGTTGTGTCCAAACATTCTGTCCCTTCTCTGTGCAGTGTTTGCCTAGGGTGTATAGAACCAGGCATATGGCCTACTTACACTGCCTGCCTTTATTCTCCTCCTAAACTGCCTTAGACAAAAAAAAAAAAAAAAAAAAAAAAAAAAAAGCCTGGACTTTTATTTCTTCTTCAATCCTGGAAGAGCGTTTCCTTACATTTTACTTTCCTTTCTGTGGATACCAGCTTCACTTTTTAATCTTAATGTATAAGTTATAGTGGGAAGGCATCCTTTTCATACTGAAGAAGAAATGTATCATACATAGATGCATAGATAGGGGTGACAGTCTTTTATAATTAAATCTGGAAGTGACACACTATAACTACTACTGTATTCAGTTTTTTAGAAGTGATCACTTCAAGGAGAGGGAATTATACAAAGGCATGTTTACCAGTATAACTTGAAGGCTGGCTGTTACATTGTACACTCCTCAATTTTTCACCCTTTAATATCCTCACACACTGTATTATCCTCTTGCTGTAGCTCTGGAATTTAGGACTGTGAGAACCAGGGTAAACCAAGTAATGAAATGGTGAAGTCACTTTGCTGAGCAGCCTCATTCTGAGATAGCCATAAAAGTTGCTAGTCTGGTTGGTGCATGTGGGTCAAATCCAGGCCAAGACTTGAAAGTTTAGAAGTATTTGGGGAACACACAAGACATAAATGACTAGGATTCAAAGAGAATAGAGACCAGTGGTGAAGACAAGATTGCTTTGTAGCAAGGTAGGTAGTTTAGAGAGCACTTTGCCAACAATGAGAACGTTTTATTTGTTAATTCATTCAATGTTCAACAAATATTTACTGATCTCCTACTAAGCCCAGTCTCTATTGAAAACTTTGTGGATACAGCAACAAACTTGGAAGGGAAGATGGCCTCAGACAGGAAACAGCTTACAGCAGGTGCTTCCTTTGTATGTTGACAGCCAGCAAGTGACTTCCCAGGATTTGACCCTTTTTAGTATTTGTGGGCAAGAGAAGATACTTGCACGAAAAGATAACAGGCAGAGTGAAGAGTGCACCTAGGCAAATAGAGGCAGGTCATAGAAACTTTTCTAGTACATTAATAGTCCTTGCTAGTTCAAGGAATGTTTTAAAAATGCTTGTCACTCTAAAGTTTGTAAGTCCATACACAGGTATCAACATGCTGACATTTTTTTTAAAACCTGCTTTACTTAGCCATTTTATGCATAGTCATATTTTTTCATTAGGCTCAACTCAAATTGTATTTATTTGCCAAACAGATCTGGAGTTCTGCTGTAGAAATCTCTACTAAACCCAAACCAGTTTTCTTGTTTGAAATGGATGCAGAGAAGAAAGACTGAAGGAGGGGGGGCACACCCCAATACTTTTTGTTTTAGTTATTTTTGAATAGGATCTTGTGTTTATGCTTAGCTGTCTTGGACAGTGATCCTTTTATTTATACTTCCCACGTGGTTGGGATGACAGACACACACCTCCATGTCCAGCTGTTGGTTGAGATGTGGTCTTGTGAACCTGGGCTGACCTGGAACCACAATCCTCTGCTTCCTGCGTAGCTAGGATTATAGGTATAAGCCACTGGCACCTGGTAATGTGGAGATTTTTTTTTTTTTTAAATGAATCTCTGGAAGAGAGTGACACTGAATTCTGTAAGAATTCCTAAGAATGTTTATTTCAGTCTTCTACATTTCCAAAGAGACTTGGTGAAAAAGATGACCTTGGGAGTTTGTTTTGAGTGTACACTGTGAGAAAACCGGAACTGTAATGTTTGAATGAAATAATGACAAAATATTCAAGTATTCTAGGCAGCCATAGCCATCTTTGATTTTGTGTACTTCTTCTTGTAATTGTAACATTGTAATATCTGATGCCAGGTACGCAAATGTTTTACACATATTCAGCAGTTAAAAGTGAGGTTGCGAAACTCTATAAATGAGCCAGAGAAAAGAAGCAATGGGCTGACTTTGAGAGAGTAAAGGAAGATAAGTCAGTTGAGACTGCATGTTGCCGACACTCACTAGGGTTGCTCAACAGCAATATCTGACAAACAGCAAGAGAAAAAGGAAACATTTCAGCAGAATCAGCCACCTCCAGCATCTCTCTTCAAAACCCTACTAAGAAATCCCCACCACTGGATGAGTTATTTCCTCTTTCTTCAGTATGAGTAGAGTGGGAAAATAATAGGCCTTAGGGCTAAAATACTGAAATTATGAAAGAGTAGCATGAGTAACAAGACAATAACGAATTGGACAGAAAGGCCACAAGGCACACATCATCCCTGAGACACCTTGAATTTAGTGAAGTCCATTTTGGTCCAGTAGATATTTGACTCTTTCTTTAGACTGTTAAGGCTTCTTGTTTACAGGTCTGTCCTCATTGGTTTTGCTCACCCTACCTGGATTTGAAACCAACAGTACCTCCGCCGAGCCCCTCTTTAACCGAGTCATATTTGCTTTGGAATGCTTACACTTTCTTTAAAGCCCAACTTACCTCCTTTTCCTTTAAGAGCACTTCTAAACTCCCTCAGTACACAGACTTTTTTCTTCTAATGAATATCTTAGCTTGTTATTAAATTTGGTCGCAGTGGCCTGTATATGTAAGTTTTTTATACATTTTTATGTCTCCTGTATGGAGTTAAAAATCTTCTGAGGACCAAGGTTTTGTCGTGAATATTTTTATATTTTCTAAAATATTCACTCAGTGATGTGAAGACTATAATAAACCAATATAATAAGTTGATTTTTTTGATCAGAAATATAAACTCTTAATAATTTTAATAGGAATTACCAAGAACATGGCAAAAGTCCTCTCATGTTCTTTCTAGCCGATCAGCTCAATTTTTTTTGTTGTTTTGTTTGTAGATTTGTGATGAAATAAATAAAGCTATTTATTCTAAAAATCTCAGGGAAGCTATTTTTTGTTGTTTGTTTTAGAATTGTTTGATTTAAAAGGAAAATGAATTGATTCCATCTATCTCTGAGTTCCTTGGAGCCATGAGGCCTTGTTGACTTCATTTTAAAGCTGTGGAGGGTTCTAGAATACTTTAATTCTGTTCTCCTTTGTAGAGAAATCAACCATTTGAACAGTCTTAAAAAAATAAGCAGAACGACCTTCACCAGACCTTGTGGTTTTTGCCTGTCCCTCTCCTCCCAAAACTCCCACAAGAGTAGCGTAGACCTATTGACAACACTTACTAGATGCACTTTTCCTCCCTGACTCTTGAAGTTAAGTGACTTTGATCTTCATCACACTTGAAAAATATTTTTTCCAATATGTCAATAGTAACTTCCTTTTTTGTCACAATATCTCAACAGCATTTGCTGTTGTTCACCCCCTCCTTGTGACTCCCTGCTGCCTTGGTCTTGACCTCGTTCTCTAGTTTTTTCTCTTTCCCTAGTGGGAGGGGAGAATTAATTTATTAAGCATCCAAATGAGTGCTGGGAGCTTGCTGGGTATTACTGTACTGGAGTTTCATGACAACTCTTGAGGCAGCAGCAACCTTGTATACCATCACTTGAGTATGAATTTATTTTGTTGGCTGTTTCCTTGGTCATGTATTTCATAGAAATGGATCTTACGCAGTTTGACTAGTGGCAGGTTCTTTGAGATTGGGATCCATGCACTCCACCTCTTATTTATTGTCACAGTGCCTGACCCAGCAAATACATTTAGGCTTAATAAATATTTTGTTGAGTGATTGTAGATAAAAGTGCTCAGAACTTGAAAATGGAAACCAACACAGACATTGACCAGGTTTTGGTTGGATATCTGTGACTCAAAGTGCTAGTAAAGACCTCCTTTCATATACCACCTTAAAAGAAAAAATAACTCATTCATAAGAAAATTATATTTGACACTAATTTAGAAAACTATTAGCACCCATCACATGTAAGCCAGAGCAGGTTTCCTTTTAATGTTAGGAGGGCCTCTTAGCTGGAAGTGGCTGAACTCTGAGGTCTCTGTCTGAATTAGATCAGAGTGATTATATTTATTATCTGCTCTGGGCAGCTTTGACCAGTTTTTGAGTCAGACACACTGAATTTGTACTTTCTGACACACAAATATCTTATCCCTCATTTCCGTGTAAGATTAAGGCCAGCTCTGGGGGAAATGGGAGTGTGGGGGCGGTGCTGGTGAAGTTAGTCTGTGTCACCCTCTTTGTTTCCTCTTACACTCCCTTTATCCACTTTCAGTTCCTCTTTTCCCACCAGGTGCCAGAGGACTTATGCTTCCCCTCTTTCATTGGTAGAGGGGAAGTGATGGGAACTAATTTTTTTGTGTGTGCCTACTATGAAGTATGCACACAATTGAGCATTTTTGAGTTGTTGCTTCATTTGTAGTCTCTTGGCAACTCTACAAGGTATCTTTTACTATTTCTACATCATAAGGATAGAAGCTGAGGATTTGAAAGGACAGGAAACTTGTCCAAATCTGAAGCTTGACCTGACTCTCAGACATCTGAGTTCCTGATATCGTAAGAGGTTAGAGATGAGAAAGAATCCTTTCTAATTGAGAGCTTCTTCTGTAGAAAGAGCAGGACTTTTCCATAAAGCTCCAGCAAATTTGCCATGATTGGTGGTTGGGCACTTAGGATGGAGGAGGCAGTATTTTCTCTGTCAGTAGGTCAGACTGATTTGGGGCAGGATCCTCTTGTGTTCACATTTGCCTCGTAACACAACAGTTGACATCTTCAACTAAGCATCCTTAGTCATGGGTTCGCATTCAGCACTTAGTGGCTTTCTTTTCCTTCATGGATGTTCTTTCATTAGCCCTGGAGAAATGAATCTAGTGTGCTAAACTCTTCTTTGAATCAAAGGAAATGTTTTCTTTAAAATGAACAAAACCCTTTATCAGCATTAAGTTAATTGACCATGGATATGTACATACAAGATCCAGGGAATCCCTCTGCACTGGTAAATGTCATAGGGCTTGCTTGAGAGGGAGTGCAGCCTTTTAGGATTGTACAAGCATTTTGGGGGCAAGGATCATGACTGGAACTGTGAATGGTTCCTCATTAGCCAGGAAAATTTGTATATACACATATTTCCCAATTTTAAAAGTTCCTGAAGATCAATCCACTTGTAATGCTTAAAAAATAATTAAAAGATCTATAACTTCAAAGGAAAACTAAATCTCATGGTGATAAGTTCTTTATTCTTCTATTTAAGTAAACTGAGGCACATTTTTATATTTCGTACTTTAAGAAAACAATTACATGAATCAAATGATAGCAATATTGAAAATTTAAATGAATGTCTCACTTTTATAATTTTATAACAAGGATTATTTTTGAATTAAGGACTTTGTCAGTTCTCTTAAGAGATTCTTTTAATTCTATTTATTCAAATATTTTTTCTCTGTTATCCTTGCTAATTTTCTGTTCATTAATTTATTAAGATTAATCTGTTTCTGTCAGCACTTGTTTAGTGTGTGTGTTTAAGAGGAAGAGAGAAAGAGAGAGAGAAAAAGAGAGAGAGAGAGATCTAAGAAGCTTCCAATGTTACTTTCCTTAATCTTACAAAATCCTACAATTTTTGGCATTTTGCTTGTCAATCTGTTGCACTACATTTGCATTGTTTGATATAATATCTTCAATATTATACCGTTGATCAAAGTTGACATGATGTGATGGGTGAAGATATGAAGATACAAGCTAGTGTTAAATGGAATGGGAGAAGTAGTGAGTAGTATTACAAGAAATCAGTCAATCTGTTTGTGAATATTTTTGTATTGTGGTGCCCTTGGCTTCCCCGAGGCACCATAAAATTATTGGATGGGTGCTATAGTTTGGATCTTGAATCTCTCCCAAAGGCCCATGCATTACAATCTGGTTTGCCAGCCTGTGGAAGGTGGTCAAACCTTTAGGAATTGGAAAGAAGCTGGGTCACTGCAGGCACGTCCTTGAAGGAGATATTAGGACCCTATGCTTTCCTTTCTTTTTGTTGCTTCCTAGACACCATGAGGTGAATAGGCCTCTCCCTCACACTTCCACCATGACATATTGAACTACCAAAATACCAAAGCTACAGAACCAACCAACCATAGACTTAAACCTCTGAAATCATGAGCCAAAATAAAACTTTCCTGCTTTTAAGTTTATTATTCATAGTAATGCAAGCTGACCAACATAATAAGTATAATGCATGTTCACATAGTAAGCACTTTCTGGACTCAAATATTATTTAATTTCATTTTAACTGAAGTTGTCTAATCTGCTCTCAACCAATAAATACAGCAAATTTTAGGAGCCGATAGGCTTTGGGCAGTACGTAGGTCAACTAAATCTTCCAACTACTTTGATGTGCATGAGTAGACTTGTAAGGGTCAAGTATTATAGGAATGTAAAATCTTAAATCCAGAAATAAGCTTGAAGGCTTATAATTTCTGTTGTGATGCTTTTCAATAGATCTGAGCGCCTGTGTAATGTGTAGTGAAGGTAAGCTAAGGGGGATGGAAAAATCAAATGACATTTGGAGTCCAGGCCTATCCTATTAATTGCTATATTATACTTTTTGAATAGTCTTAGTTGACTTGAGTATTATTTTTGTTTAACCTCATTTAGAATTACTTGCTATATGAATGTAACTTGATAAATAGGAGTCAGTTTTCCTTCCTCTAAGGTAGATATAAAAAGTCATTGGGAAAGGACAGCCTGCTTGCCAACCTCTTTCCTCTCCTGTTGACATAAGTATAGCCACATATTTGAATACCATTATTTGCAAAGTATAAAGGCATTTCAGAGAATGACATTTACTTCTTCCTGTTTGTTTCTTTAATATACTTAACATGTTAAATGTGACTTTTCCCTCTTCCTCTTATAGTTAGATATAAATTTCTGGGTTAGTTCTGTACTTTTCTTCCTCCTTGATTGCAAGCTCTTTGAGGGCAAAACTCTTGCTTTATTTTGTTCTGTGTTCTCAGGATCTGACATAAGGATCCATAAATCCATAAATGCTTGCTATATTTTTTTCGGTTGAGGTAGAAATTAAGGACCTGACTTAGAAGGAAGGAAATGGTAAATGATTGTGGCAGAAGTTAAGTAGGTTGTACTGACTTTGCAAGGACAGGAAACAAAGCAGGGTTGTTTCCTGTGGTGTATTACAGAAGGTGCTGAGGACAAAGTACAATAGCTATTCCACTGGAAAAACAAACAAGCAAGCTGAAACATGCTTGCCTGACATTCACAGGTATACCTGGAATCTCTGAGTAGTTAGATGCTTCATGCTAGTGACGGAACCACAACTAATGGCATAATCTCTGAGGGTCTATTAATTTCAAGCTTTTTCAATTGTGCTTTCCAATAGGAAATGATACTCTCTAACCAAGTGTCTGTGAAGTTTAACCAGTGATTAATACAAAGTGATGGAATCTCCATAAAATGGAAATTTCCAATGACTATATCAGAAAACTTCCAGCAGCCAATAGAAGAGGGCAAGAAAGTTTTCTGGAAACCAAATGTGTCTGCTGCATGTATCCACAGACCTGTGAAGAAAGAACTTTAGTAGACAGATGAGCAACTTCTTGATGCAGGAATTGGATGAAATCTCATTTCCTCTTCAAGAGTCATGAAAACTACAATGATTACCAATTCACTGTTTTGGGGCTTAACCATCCTGCCATTTATTTTCACTCAGTGGGTATGGAAGAAGGTACTGCTATTGCTTTGGGGTTATGTTCATTTAGTTATGAACATTGGATTTCTCCTATGCAGAATGTGTGTTAAATTGAGCTTCAGGTTATCTGAGTGTAGGTATTTCTACCTTGCTGCTCTCCCTTGATTAAGCTGCAGTCACTTTGGCCAGAAGGATATTCCAAGCCATCTCCCCTGCTATCAGTGGCTTAGAAACACAAATGAATTCTGATTCCGGTGGACGGAAACTTGATTAAGAAAGGAGATGGAAAGCATGAAGGAGAGGAAAGTACGAAGTCCCTGCCTCAGTTGGCAATCCACAATCTTCTATATTCTATTAATTGCTTCCCATTTGGCTTATTTGTGTCACCAGTTTAACTGAGATTTTGTCATACTGGAGCTTAATACTATTTCATCAGTATCAAAAAGCTAACACTGCTAGTGGTAGAGCACCTGCTTAGCAAGTGTGGGGCCCCCAGTTCAAACCCAGTACTGCCAAAACCCAAAAAAATTCAAAAACCAAAAACCAACCAACCAAACAAACAAAAAAGCTAACACTGACTTAGAAGATCAGAGAACTGAAAGCCCTTGAAGAAGGATACAGGCCTTATCTTCCATTTTTCAGTGTTTCTACTTGTGTGAAATAGGGAAGTTTGTAGGTCTTACTTTGTTTCCTGGTGTCTACTTTTTTTTTTTTTTTGTATTTATCAAAATTGATTCACTGAAACCCTTCTTATTTCACCATTATACAGACCTGGTGTCATGATTAAAAAAGAAACCTTTTTATTTTTTGACGGTTGGCAGGAATCTTGATCATTAAACTTCATGACAAGCTGGGTGCCAGTGGCTCAGCCTGAAATCCTAGCTACTCAGAAGGCAGAGATTAAGAGGATCATAGTTTAAAGTAAACCTGGGCAAGACCCTACCTAAAAAAAAACCCCAAAAAACAAAAAACACATCACAAAAAAGGGCTGATGGAGTGGCTCCAGGTGTAGGCCCTGAGTTCAAGCCCCAGTTCCTCACAAAAAACAAACAGAAACAACAAGAACAACAACAACAAAAAAACCTTCACTACAAGTCATTGGTTTGAGAGACTCTGAGTTTGTTTTAAAACAGTTGGCCAGTGATTAGGAATAGCTATTCCTGTTAGAGTTGTTTTTTTTCAGGAGTCAAGGTTAGGTAACTGTTGGACTGACTGCAGTTTGGAAAAGGTAATTTGGGTACCAGTTGCACTTCACTATATAAGAAGGCTGTGTAAGGAAGAATGGTAAACATGCTGCTTTTCAACCAGAAGTTAATGGAGGATTTTAAAAACTTGAGTGCGGTGAGTTGAAGCATTAATTAAGATGTTTAGGAAGTGATCATACCAGGCACGGCAGGAGGAGACAGGCATTGGCTTCACAGTCAGTCTAATCTGCAGCGTTTTCCTGGTGTTCAGCAAAGGGCCTCTATCCAGAAAGCAATTGAATTCAACTCAGAATCAGAAAACATGGAAGTGAACTTGTAATGTTCAGGTGGTTTTGAAAAGTTTAAACTCACTAAAACAATCTTAGATATCATATAATAAACTCATGAAATTTGCCATGATAGATTTCATAAAGAGGCTAAGCTCTTATAAGTATTCCAAATGACCTTGATTAGTTTGTAATTAGAGATGGAAGAGAAGCAACAAAAATGTGAACACAAATTTTAGAAGAACTGAATTCCAGTATTCTTCTCTTTTCTACCTTTTCTCCACTCTATGTACCATTATGTGGTTGATTTCTTCACTCCATTTCCTTCCACTCTCGAGAAATTATCTTAGGGTAAATGTTTATTGGACATCTAAACAGGAATACACAGATCACATCTGACCCTCAGATGTTTATTTATTTTTTTCCTTCTAGAGTGCTTAAATTAAAAAAAAAAAACTATTGTCAACACTACAGTGAAGATCTAAATTTCTGGCCTTCAAAAAATGAAGATAGGTTTTGTCACCAGGTCTGTAATTTCTGTGCGGCTCCAATGGACTGGAAGTGCGTAGTGGCCCTCCCATCTAATTTCCAAGGGCCATAATCTATAGTATTTGGCAAAGGTCCCATAGTCTCCAACTTCGCCTTGACATTTGGTGTGAATTGCTCTCTATGATCAAAGTCAGACTGTTGTTCCTACAGTAAAGCAGATCAAAGTGCAGCATTTTACAAACCTGTGTCTTAAGCGGGGTGCCGGTGGTTCAGGCGGAGATTAGGAGGATCATGGTTCTAAGCCAACCTGGGGCAAAGAGTTTGCAAGAACCTATTCCAAAAATACCCAGTGCAAAAATGGGCTGGTGGAGTGGCTGAAGTGGTAAGCATTTGCTTAGCAAGTGTGAGGTGCTGAGTTCAAACCCCAGTACTGCCAAAAAAACCCTTCAAGACTATGTCTGTTTCACAAGTCGGCAAATAGATTGAGAAGAGTATGTTGTCTCATGAAAGGAGAAGCAAGACTATTATTTATAGATACAAACACTATACTTAAAACTTTTATGTATTCACCAAAATATGTCTGGCCTATCTCACCAATAGTCCCTGATTTGTCTAGCTTGAGTTAGTGTACTTACATGGCTCTTTTAGGAATTTGAGAATAATGTAAAATAATACTTTTACTAATGAAAAATGTTTTTTAGAGATCTACTTTATGGTGCTAAACTTACGATGCAGGAGGAATTGAACTTCGTTGTTTTACTTTTTCTCTTTCAGATGAGCCCTCTATACAGGGCTACCTGACTCTTTGGGTGCCTGTTTCCCTCTTTGTCTGGGTAATTCTCCACTCACTGGCACAAAGGACCTTTGCTTTTAAGATCTGAGTTCTGATTGTCTAGGTTTTGGTCCTGAGTGAGCACACTTGTGTATGTGAATGTGTATTTATGTTCTGGGGATGTTAGCTGGAGTGTAGGTAAGATGAATGACGTTGATGGGGGCTTCACAGTTGGCCATTCCTCACTGTGAGTCATTCTTGTTCACAACTAGATGTAGAGACATGAATCAAACAGGGCTATAGTTATTTTCTCAAATGCTGATACCACCACTTAGCATTGAGAACTGAATTGTCCTCTATTTATGACCTCTATTACTATTGTTAAAAAATGCTTGGTTCAATCACCAAAGATTTATTAAGTAACGTATAACTGTATATATATATTTAAGATTATTTTCTTGGGGTGGGGGTATAGTTTAGTGATAGAGGGCTTGTGAGGCACTGGGTTTGATCCCAAGCTCTGCAACAAACAAAAAACTAGAACAATTAGAAGTTCTTTTCTTGACGTGCCAATCAAATTTTAGATCTAGAGTCATTATTTTTTAATTAAGCAAAAATTTTTGAATTGAATTAAGGAAACTGTTAGGAATTGTCTGGGCTCTTAAGAACCTAAATCTGAGATTTTGGAGCAGCCTAGGGAGTGCTATCTCATTCATCAGACCAGTAATCTTACAGACATAGATATGCATCTCCTTATAGTGTAGCTATCCATAATCTCCATGAGTTCAGGTTTCATCATGTGAACTTCTTTGTCAGGTTCTGTGTGCAGTGACCAAAGACCAGAGCAGAGGACTAAGGACCAAGTTCTGGGAAGACTGAAAATTTAGATGGGAAAGTTGGACAGGGAAGGCTAAGATGGTTTTTTAAGATAAACATTTGCTTTAGCAAATGATTACATCTGTCTGAGGGGCGGTGATAGAGAAAATGTGTGGAGATGGTTCCTCCTGCATCAGGTGAACCTGAATGATTCTTTCCTGGGGAAAATTTAGACTCTCATCACAGCAGCTTTAGCCATTAGGGGAAGGAGAATAGGGCACAGGTTGCACTGACACTGTTACCGAGAAATGAGAAAATAAATTCTTTTTCATTTTTATAACATCCAGAATTTTTTTTCAAGAAAGAAAATTAAAAAGGAAATCACAAGCACACGGTAAAAGCTCTCTTTCTCCCTCTCTTTCTTCTTTCTTCCCTTTCTCCTCTCCTATCATCCCCTCCCCTCCCCTCTTCCTCTTTTCTTCCTCCCCTTCCCAGCTGGTAGCAGGTGAGGAACTCCTCTGCCACTTGGAGCTCCTCACCTGAAACCTTTAAAACTGTGAACCAGAATAAACCTTTTCTCTTTTTAGGTTGTTTATATCAGGTGTTTTGTTACAGTGATAGAAATGACTGACACTATATGCATGTGTCACAAATAACACATGCATATTATAAAACTTCCAGCATTATAACCTAAAATATACCCTTCCTCCCCAGTGCTCAAAATCAACTGCTCCTAATACTAAATTGCTACTAATAGGTTGTTTCACATCATCCAGGCCTCTTTTCTAGACATATGGCAAAGACAGGAACACAGATATTTGATTTTTTCCACAAATTGGAATAAAATGTACATTGCATTCTACAATTTGTTTTTATTCATAGCCTGCTTTGAGACACATTTCTGTGGCATACACATTTCCATATAATTTTAAGAAATTCTAATGTTGCATTATATTCCATTCTATCACACCTTAATCATACTTTTTTCAACTATTTTCTAAGAAAATTTAGATGGTATCTAGCTTTCAAATCGAATTTAAAATTTTTATAAGAAATAGTTATTTACAGTGTGTAGATATGCATAGTCATACTCAGGCTAACTTCCCAGGAGTAGAATTGCTTGGCTAAAGAGTATACACATGTAGTAAAAATACTTGTAGGCATACTTGATTGCCCGTCATAAATTTTACATGAATTTATATTTCCAAATACATCCTAAGGGAATTTTTATTTATAGACACCCTCAGCAAAATGAGCATTATTCATCAAATACAGATGTTTTCTACCTTAATGCATTAAATTAAATTCTTTAATTATCAGTGAGATTTCAGTATTATTTATCATACAAAATTCTGCTGTGAACTGTTTGTTCAAGTCTTTTGTCTTTTTTGTGTTCTTTGGATTATCCTCTTTTTACTTTGTTAACTCCTTTTGTGCAATAAATACTAATCTTAATATTTTCTATGTTCGAAAAATATCTTATCCACTTTATCACTGGGTCACTTGTCATTCCTTTGCAGCCTGTATTTTTCCCTTGATTACATCAAGCTGGAGCGAAGAATTGGGTTTCACTAACATCTGTGTCAAATCAATAGTTAAAAACCATGAAAGAATTATTGAATGAGCCAGGCTAATTAAGGGAAGAGATAAATGATAAAAACTTGATATTCAGATGAAATTGTTTTGTACTGTCACATAAATAGTATGGAACTTGGAACAAGGCATTAACAGTTCTTTTCTCTTCCATCTTTATTTCAGCTTTTCTCCTTCAACCTTTTTTTTTTTTTGCATATCAAGAGGAGTTCTTTGGGTAACTTCGTTTCACTCCTGTGGTGAGACAGTAACAAAAACGTCATTATGGGTAGTTTAACAAACAAATGATAGAATACATATGTAATAGATCTGGTACTATAAATTCATTTCCAAAGATGCAGATTATAATACCTGCTCCTTGATTTTGAGTGATCTTAAAAGAATAAGTGCACATGCTCATCTCTTGACCTTTGTTTGGTCTTACTGGGGGCAGCTGGTTGCCAATAGGTGAAAAGGCAGGTAGACAGAAGACCTAATCAACTTGGGCCCACTGTAGGTCGGTCAGCTCCTATATCTGCACTGACGCATTTCATTCTTTTGGTAAACTTCCTGAGAAATAGATTAAAGATTCTTGAATTTTACTCGTGATAAGACTGATGTTTTGGCACATCAATAGCTACGAAGTCATATAAATGGTAAAAAGTAAACTGTGATCACAGAGCAAATGTAAGATTGAAAGACTGCATTTTGTTTTACTTTTTCTTTTTTTCTGTTTTGTTCGTTTTTGGCACAGTACCTGACATAGGTTTTCAATATTTGTTGGTTGCCTATGAGTGGCACTGTTGTCTTTGTTCTTTCTGGTATACCATGCTTTATCTGGTAAAAGGGTGTGAACTTATCTGCCTCTTACTGCTACTAGAAAAACATTTTTGCCCTTAAATGGGAAGATTCAGCTTCAGTCTTTATTTTCATAAATTGAAGCTTTTGCTGGCTGCTAGAGAGAATGAGTATAAGGGATTCTCTTGCTTTGCTTTTAGACTAATTTTGCTACAAAACTTTAACATGACTAAACTTGAAATCTTATAAGCTTTTATTTAAAAACTATAGGTATACTTTCCTTTTCAAATTAAATCTTCAAAGTGAGGTAAATTATAGGCTAAAAAAGTTTCACGTATGCATTTCACAAACATTTGAGTGATTACTAAATACTTAACACTGTGCTATATACTAGGAGTATTATATTGAATATGGTATTGCATGTAAATATGAAATTAATTTTAATGCAAAAAGAATATCATAATATATCATGATGTAATTGGAAAGCATTTTCCTTAGACATGTTTGCTAGAAATCTAAAAGTAGTTACCTATTTAAGAAAATTTCCCACACAGACACCTCTGATACAGTGCAAATGTGTTAACATACTGGAGGCAATTAATCTGCCCTAAGATGCTTCTTGAACAGCTTAAGGCAGTGTCCCAAAGCACAACTGTTCTGACTAAATTCATTATTCAGTTCAGCTAAGCAATCAGCTTTGCTTTTTCCTTTAGTAATAATTGGTTAGCTGTTTCACAACACATTTCACACAAGTTATTTTTCCTTCATCTACTGACTTTATGTGTCCCTGGTATTCATTCTGAAACCAACAATAGCAACAACAGAAAGCCAAATGACCAGAAAGCCCAGGAAGATGCCTGCGTTCCAATGGTCTTTGCTGTTGACACAAGTAGGCATCTGGAGAGTTTCATATTTGCGTGTATCCTTTGTAGTTATGCATTTAAAGAAGTATGATAATTCTGGGGATAAGCCTCGAAATACTTTTGTCATAAGAGAGAAAGAACTAGAAGGATGTATATTTATGGGCTTTGAGAAAAAATAAAAAGAAAGTTTTATTTAAGTTTATGTTAACCAAAATTAGTAGTGGACATGTCCTTTTAAAAATATATTTCTAGCACTTGCTGAAAAGATTTTTTTTTTTTTTGATTTGTAACGGAAAGACAATGAAAGCAGGTAGTTTAGGACAACAGAACAAATGAACTAAGAGAACTAAAAGAGTAATCGCCAAGCACAGGGGGGCTTTCTGCTCCACACACCCAAGGCTATGCAGAGCAGGCTACATTTTGGCAAAATAGAGGCTCTTTCAGAAATGTTCTCTCAGATAATGGAGTGTGCCCTTGACCATTGGGGCACGTGAGATAAATAGTTAATGAATGCCTTTCCAAGAAACATACTAGCATATAACATCATTCTTGCTCGAAATTCTAGGGCTCTTTCAGTTAGAAGAGAAAATCCTAGTGTTACCCTAAATATCAACATCTGTAATTCCACTCAGAAAATAGAAAGTGATTCAATAAGCTGCTCAGAATGCTTTGTGCTGATGAATCTTAGATCTTCAGTTACCATGCTAAACAGGCTCTATTTGCAGAAAGAGTTTGTTTCATTTTTTTATCCTGGTGCAACTTCATCATGATTACTTTAAGGACTAGATATAGACTGGAATTTAAAAATGTTTCTTTATAACATTAAGTGGTAGATTTAACAAAAAAGCATTCCATCCTTTGCAGACCGTTTCAATGACTGGTAAGAATTGAAGCACAATTGATATAGTTTTATCATTGCCACAGTGAAATCATTCTAAATTGGCCAGAAAGTGAGGCAACTTGTTGCACATAAGTGTGGCATACAAAGAAGCCCATGTAGGCTGATATTGATTATTATGTTAACTAGTGGTGGAGTTCAGTAGATATAGAAAAGTGCTCAATAGAACAAGGAAAACTGGAGTATCAAGGGCGCACTGACTAGATTGGCTAAAATAAGGATCTAAGATTACATCAAAAGAAAACTTGGCACTTCTGAGGAAAGTTGAAGATGTGTATACCAATGACCCAGCAACATACCCTAGAAAAATATTTGCATATTTCAGATGTATGTGTAATGGAAAATTTGCATATTTCCAGCTCTATGTGTAATGGAAAAATAAGTTGAAATACTGACCAGTAATGTAAGTGAATGATGACAGTCACAGAAAACATCATTGGAAATTGTCACAACTGTAAGGTTAAACAAAGGAATTAGGACACAAAAGAATGCCTGAATTATGTTTCTGTTTCTAGGAAACCCAAAACAGACTAGACCAAACTCAGTTAGGAATGCATGCATAACTAGTAGCACTACAAAGAAAAGGAAGAAGATGATTAACACAAGTAAGGTTATCTCTAGGAGAGAGGAACACAGAGGCTCTGGGCTGTTGATATTTTATTTCTTGACCTGAATTGGACTATTTTTTTAAATAATTATCAAAAAATTCGTATTTACTTTTTTACCTTTCTATGTGCACATTGTGTGGTGCAATGAAAGAATGAAACACACATACACAAATTCAGTGACTATTGTCTGTGGCACTAACTGACTATATGGTGCCTGATATGCTGAACTGGGCTCAGGTGTTTGGAAGGCAGCACAGGGCTGGCAGTTAGGAGTAAAACTTGTACTGGATTCAAGACACTTCTTTTTCATGTATCATCATTTCTTGTCTGGGATCCAGGACTGGATTGCTACCACACAAAATCCTTGAATTTAATTTAAGTAACTTCATTCATTCTTATGATTACCCACTTCTTATTGCATCATGGTTTAGGGATTAAATCATTAGGTATTAATACTGTAAATGAAAATTGTCTGGTAAGCTCTAAGAATTGCTCAGGACTTTTATTTTCATTCCAGTCTTCTCTCTTTCTAAATGGTAAGCAAATTTGTTTTGTCACCTTCCTTCTACCTTAAGTGGCACAGGTTGTGTTCCATAGATAGTGAAGGGAAAAAATATGTTCACCATATCTTTTTTATCTTCCCCAAACACATGAGCAGAGGAGTATTTGAAAGTTGTTTTCATCTGACTAATTAGGTTAGAAATCTCAGGAGAGCAGTCCTATTTGCTATATTTTAATGGAAATGATTCTGTTTCTGGTTGAGAATCTTGCAAGAACAGATTTCTTCTTTTGCACTTCCCATTGAACTTTGAGTAGGAAGAAAAAAAAGAAACCTTTCTTTCTCATCATTTAGGATGATATAAACTTGGGTTGCAAGAAATTCATATATAAAGACTATGACTTCTTAATTTTGTTAAGTATATGTTGTATAGTCTGGAGCTGTGTAGACTGACAGAAAATAAATGCTTTATTAGTGACTTTTGACATATCTTTTCTCCTACCAGAATTATGCTATTTCAGTGCAGTATTCATAAGGGCCTGACTTTAGCATAGGTAAGTCAGTCAAATGATGAAGCACAGAATATTCCTTTCTTTATCTGAGACATTTTTGGCCTATGAATGTGAATTTTTACAATGAATTGTTCTTGCCTTCTCTCATTACCTTATATTTGCCAGTTTTCCCTTCTCAACTGGTACACTATTGATTCTATTCTTTTTTAAAAAAAGAGATGCTTTAAAAAAGATATTTAAAACAATATCTCATGACTCTGGCTCAGTGTGGTCAGGACCAGGTAATAGAAGTTGTTGGAAATGACTGTGTTTTTGAAGTCATTTTCCAATAGGTTGCAATTTTACTTATAATTGATAGAAATGATTAGTTTTAAAAATAGGGCTTCAACCAATTTAAGTATGAAATGGAGAAGAAACACTGGAAATAGAACACACTATATGTGGTGACAAGTGGAAAATAATAACAAAACACAGAGTTCAAGGCAATGAAAATACTGTAACTATAATTTTAGTCGGTGTTGTGCCATCTGTATACCATTATGAGTTGTAGGTTCAAGTAAAGGAATTAGAGAGTAATCTTTGTGAAAGTTATGGAAAAGGATAGCCTCTTCAGGGTCTCTTATATTCAAAAGGATAGCACATCATTATCAAACAATGCTTGTCTGAGGAATGAAGGTTGGTTTAATGTTGGAACATTGAAGCATACCTCCATATTAGAAAACTAAGTCAGAAGACCCCTCCATCTTAGTAAACACAAAAGAAAACATCTAACAAAATTCAACATCCATCTCTGACAAATACTGCCAATGAAGTTAGAGTAGAGGGTAGCTTCTTTAATCTAACATCATGCTTAATGATTAGAGACTAAATGATTTCCCCTTAGATTAGGAAAAAAGACAAGAACATGCTCTCACCATTTATATTCAACATTACATTTAGAAAATCTTATGAAATCTCTAAAAAGCTACTAGAATAAAAAGTGGAGTTTATCAAAATTACAGTATACAAAACCAATATTCAAAAAAGGAAGATTGTTAAGGCAGGACTACCAATGGACACAGTAAAACTTTGGGAAGCAGTGGATGCATAGCTCACCATGATGCTGGTAACACTGCTGTGGATTTATACATATGTCAAAACTTATCAAATTTCAATATGTACTGCTTGTATATCAATCTACATCAATAAAGCTGTATTTACTTCATAAGAAAAAAATCCTCGTATTTAGCTTTCTTTCTTTCTTTCTGTATGCAGAACTTATTTATTATATCAGTAAGTAAAATTCAAGTAGAAAACATAGGTAGATTTGTGAAATCAAAATTCTGGACAATTAGCCTTGCAAAAAATTAATGGTATAAATATATAAATAAGTTTAGAAAGAACCAGACATCTTATATGGTTATCTGAGCATACAGTAGACCTAAAGTTTGCTTTTTTTCTTTTTTTACAATTGATTTATTCCAGAATTTATTCTATTTTAAAACACTCTGAAAAGGGAGCAAATTTATCCCATGTGAAATTTCATATTCCACACACAAACTAATCTCTGAATAGCATATTGTGGAGGCTCTTTTGATTAAATCTTATGATAAACTGTTATGAAAAGAGTACATTCTAGTCTCTGGCATTTGCATTTTCCTTTTTTTTTTATTAGCATACTGTAGTTGTACATTGTAACATTTACATATGTGCTTACAAAGATTCACCACCTCCATTTTTCTTCCTCATCCCTTTCCCACTTGTGTTTAGTTTTCAGTGTTAAAATTCACTAAAATTCTCCGGTAGAATGCAGTGGGGACATGCAGTACAGATTATGGACTAAGGATTTTAATTATGGAGTCCATGCAAGGAATTCAATGGCCCTGAGACCATTGATGTCACTGAGCTTTCTTGCCTTTCATTTGGAATTCAAGGCTCCTTGCTTATAGGTAACTCTTATAAGTTATTCTGCATCCTATCTGTGTGAGTCTGACTTGGCAAAGGAAATTTTGGGAAAAGATTCTTTTCATGAGGGACTCAAATTGCATCTTGCATGGTTCACTTTATGAGTGTTCGGGGGATCCCTTTCTAAATGCAAGCATCATACTGGAAATAATCAGATACTATTGCTATTGAATATATTTTTACTCTCATGTCTTGGCAAGGGTGTGAGATGAGACATGAAATCTTTGCAGAGATGATACTGTGAAGGTTGGCTAGCGACCAGGCAGATGCCTGCGATTTGGCAGTAATGTGTTGCTTCCTCTTATGGAGCTTCAGAACAATCTAGATAGTGCATTTGTGTTTCCACTCTCTGTAGCTCTAATTTCTCCTAATAGTAATAAAAAAAACCTCTTTATTGAGACATATAGATATACCACAGAATTCACCTTTTTGAATTTTACATTCAATGTTTTTTAGTATAATCACAGCATTGTGCAATCATATCTTCTGTTTGATTTTGAAACCTTATCTTTGGAATTTTTTCCTGTTGTCTTTTTCTGACAGCTCTATGACTCATTTATTTAAAAATATGCATCTATGTCCCAAAATTATCTTGGAACAAAATTGCCTTCAAATCTGTTTAAAGGAAGGTCTAAGAGCAGGTACTGGTTCCATCCTTCTGGTGCTGGAATTGTCTCTTTGTGATTCAGTGTTTACAAAGTGAATATAAATCAGTTTTCTTAAATGTAGAAGATGTCTCCTGTACCAAAGAAAATATCAGGTTGAACCATTTGAACTTGCCATTTTTGTAGGCTTAAGAGCAGTGAATACTTATAATTTCATAAGGTTCAACAGAATAAAAATTGCATTAGGTTTTCATGCACACTTCAGTGACACTGGAGAATTTGAAAGAAGATACTATTGTAATAGACTCAATAAGCATAAAGCTGGGGATGTAGCTCATCGTAGAGCACTTGCCTAGCATGGGCAGGACCCTGGGTTCAGTCCTCAGCATGGCAAAATAACAATAAAATACCCTAAGCTAGCTGAAAATAGAGCTGTTTTGGGAAAGAGGTGGCAAAAAGAAGTAAAGCAACTTGCTCTTGCTTGAAACACACAGTTAAAATATTGTATTTCGTTGTGGTTATATATGTATACACACACAAAAAGAGTCACAATATTCTCATTCCCGACCTTTATGCATGTATTCAGTCTCAAATATTTGCTAAACACCTACTACCTCTCAACATAGATTCTCAGCCTGCCGTAACACACACTTTTGTTTTCTCCTCATTTAACTTTCTTTATCTTTATCTTTTCCATTATCTTGGAGCCTTGTACTGCTGTTACATTTCCATTTTTCAGCAAATTCTTGAACCAATTAGCTCTTGGTCCCTGCTGCTTTGTAGGTAAGTCCAACTTTCATTATTTCATTCTCACAAAGTCCAATTATACAACGATGACTTTTTTTCTTCTTTTTCCCCTAAAATTGCCAAACTCACTGAGTGGACATAGTCTCCTGTCAGTGATGAAGTTTTCATATTGTTAAGAGATATACTGTTGTGATTTTCCCAAGTGAATGACTACCTTCCTCATTCTTGGGTGAATGCCAATGAATCTCAATTCTTAAATATTGCAAGGAAATAAAAGCATTCGGTTCACACACACACATACACACACTCCTAAAGTGTTTGAATCTAATCCTTAGTAGTCAAGTGACATTGACATGTGAGTGCAAAATTATTAGGAAGATGGAAGACACATGGAATTTGTATATATTTCCAGGATATTGATATTTCACAGTGTGTTTTAAATATTGCTTTGGGCCTCTCATATGCCATGTGTTGAATTGAACTGCAGTGCTTCCTGGATGTGGACTTGGGTGGAGAATTACAAATATCCTTGGTAATTTTTCTTGAGACACAGCTCCTAAGTAGAGAAATACAATACTAGGAAATTTCTGTCTCAGGTTCATACTGGAAAGAGAGGGGGCATGCAGGAAGCAGTGCAGTGTTAAGCAAGGATCTTGGTTTGCATTTTGCCCAGAACTGAGAGAAAACAGAATTTATGAGTGTTGGAGGACATTTTATCCTATACATTCATTTTACAAATAAGGAAAAAAGTCAAGTGATTTGTGCAAAGTTAGTCATTAGTAAAAACCCAAGATTCAAGTTCAATTATTCAGATTCTCAATACAGCGTTCTTTTTACTTTATTATTATTTTTGGCTGTACTAGGGTGTGAATTCTGGACCTTGCACAGTCTAGGCAAGTGCTCTATCTCTTGAGTCATGCCCCCAGCCCTTTTAGATTTAGCTATTTTTTTTTTCAGATAGGATCTCATACTTTTTGCCCGGGCTGTCCTCATGCCATGATCCTCCTATCTATGCCTCCTACATAGCTGGGATTACAGATGTGTACCACCACATCTGGCTTTCTTGTTTAGATGAATGAGTCTTGCTAATTTTTTGCTTGGATTGTCCTCCAATTGTGATGCCCCTGAATAGCTGGGATTATTGCTGTACACCATCCCATCCCATCCCATCTGACCTTCAGTGCTTTTTTTCCTGAAGGTTTTTCATTTTACATGTGAAAGGGATTAAATTTATGTCCTTATTATTTCTAAAATGGGTTTCTTTTGAATCAAAGACCCGTGTTTTCAGCTATTATTTGTCTTTCTTAGTTACCACTATTCTTTTTAAGTTCCATTTAACCTCAGCTAATGCCAGATGACCTATATTAGTGGTTCTCAAACTGAATCATAAACCAGAGTCAACTGGAAGGTGTGGTTAAAACATATTCTTGGGCCCAACCTCAGAGTTTCTGACTCAGTAGGTCTAAAAGTATGTATATATGCAAGATTTTTTTTTTTTAAGTACTGGGGTTCAAACTCAGAGCTTCATGATTGCTACAAAGCACTCTAGCACTTGAGCCACACCCCCAACCCTGTTTGCTTTAGTTATTTTTGAGATAGGGCCTTATACACAGGCCAGACTGGACTGTGATCCTTCCATTAGTGCTCCCTGCCATGGCTGAGATGACAGGCACTTACCACTATACCCAGTTTTTATAGATTGAGTTGAGGTCTTGAGAACTTTTTTCCCTAGTTGACCTCAAATTCCAGTCCTCTCAATTTCCACCTCCTGAATAGCTAGGATTACAAGCATGTGCCATCATGTTCAACCAATTATTTGTATTTCTAAGAAGTTCCCGGGTGCTGCTGGTGCTGCTGGTAGGGAATCACACTTTGGGAACAATAAACCTACGCAAAGCAGGCTTAACAATCCCTCTAGCAACAGGATTTCTGATGGCTGTTTGTCTTGTCACTCAATGCTTTTATCCCTGAAATGAGTTATCTGCTATGCCCCCATGTGCTCAGTTCCCTGCACAGCCATCAGGATTGGCTGCCACATGGAAATGAGTGTGACAATGACTGCATGTCTGCACAGATGGTGAGTGAGTCAGTCTGGAAGAAGAGGGGAACTACTTAGCACGTCTGATTAGCATTCACAGCTCCAGAGACCTAGCTTTGCTTATCTTTCCCTCAACAAAATAATGTTAAAAGTGCTAATGACAAGAAGCAGCTATAAAAATATGCTTTTATGAGTATCTAATGTTTCAATCCTTAAAGAAGCAAGGAATTAAAATATTACTCTGTCAGGCTTTTAGTTGTAGCAAGAGGATCTAGGGTAGTCAGTGTAAACAGAAAATGATTTAATATAAGGAATCCAGGAGCTTACAGAATGTGAATGGGTTTAGAAGAACCCAGGTCCCTTCCACAACCCTCTCAGGAAATGTGAGATTTAGCTCTCCAGCCTGGATTCTATAGGAAGTAAGCTAGAGGGAGATTATAATGGTTGTTGAACAAACCACTCTGTATATCTGCCACAATTATCATGACCAGATTGTGGCTTATTGTTTATTCTTAATTATGATGCAGGTAAAGTGTGAGTATGTAAAATCAAGATCTGAACTTTTACCTGCATCATAATTAAGAATAAACATACTCATATAACTGACCAGTAAAGTGAAAATTTTGTAAACAATTCTGTTACTATACTGGCAGAAAAGTTAGTGGTATCTGGTCCTTGTGTTGCTGTAATTAGGATTCATAAAGATCTTCCATTTGATAAAGCACTTTTCTAAAGACAGTCTGGTAATTATTGCAGCCCAATTCTGACAACTTTGTTACTAGTGATTCTAATGTTTTTATTTAAATCACTGTTTGTGTAATGTGGGACAATTTATTGACATTGGAATTTTTGAAAAGTAATATTTGGCTACAATATGATAATTATAACAATTTGTTCTACCATTACTTATTTTATAGTGTATATTAGGTTAAAAGCCCATCATTGGCTTTAGTAGTCAGCAAGTCTTCTTATGAGTTATGAAACTTGAGACATCTTAGTTTATGTTTATAACTATTTACTGACAATAGAACTGGAATGTGGTGGACTAGAAATACTGAACAGAATCTGAAGCTGAAGAATCCTGCTTAGATGCCTCATTTTTCTTCCATGTGATATTCATCAGTGTGGCTGTGCCATTGTGGGAAACATTTAAGCTGTTAAAACAGAGACTCACAATGCAGTGGCTTAAAGAAAATGAAAAGTTTTTTCTTTCTCATGTGTCTGTCAAGAGAAGCAATACACAGCAATACAGGGATGGTGTATTAACTCTGTCATATTTAACACCCAGTTTCCCTCTCTGTGGGAACTCTTCCCTAACTGTCAGAAGGAAGAAAGAGGAAGTAGAGGGCACATCCCTTCTAGTTCAGGGTAAAAACTAGAAGTTATGCACATCACTTCTGACTCACTGATGTTATTCAGAACTTAGTCACAGAGTCATACCTCATTACAAGAGAGGCCAGGAATTGTTACTTATAGTTGGAAAGGCTCAAACCCAATGAAAATTTGTATGTGAGATTCTATTACTAGAAGAGTGAAAAGATACTGGTAGAAGGCTAACAGTCTTTGCTACAATGGCTTATCAGAAACTTCCTGGTAAACAGATCAGGGAATGATAGAATCTCAGTGTTTGAAAGGAATCTCAATTGTCAATAGTTCAACCAACACCTGAAAACTTTAACAAAACAACTTGCCTAGTTGTACATGTGAAAATAAAGAAATTATACAAAGTCACAGAATTATTGGTGACAATTGGGCCAAGAATCCAGAGCTGGTGAATTTCATTTTTTTTTCTATTGCTCCTAGATAAATCCTTCTGAGCTTGGTTTCTATCATGCTATGGTTAGAGAAAAGGTACTTGTGTTTATTACAAACTGTAACAGTCTATGTACTTTTAGAGTACTGTTAAGTACTATTCAATAATTGAACCAGTATACCGCTTTGTAAGGCCCTCTTTCACCTATTGAAACAATGGAATCTTGTAAGAACAGAGTTGATGGTTACTGATATTTAGATGATCATACAGGTTAATGAAAAGTGTATTGAAGCTGAATTCAAATGACCTGACCCAGTCTTGGCCATCTACTGTCAACATGAAATTTAAAAAATAATTTAACTTCTTTGAGACTTGAGTTACTTTTGAAATAAACAATGGACCTGGATGGCAAACTACTTAACCATTAGCATAAATAGCACAGGTTCCAATCAATCAAAACAGATGCCAGTATTAAAAAATTCAACTGGGCAACTGGTATATCCTAGAAGTCATTCAGCATTGAGCTCTGCAAATTTTCTCTTCAAACTGAATCATACACAGTAAAAAGTCATGCTATTAGCCTGCATTGTTAGTATGCATCCTCACTACTCAGTTCTTACAGGATAAAAGGCTAACATTATGGTTTCCGTCTGATGACTCTATGTTATTTTTAAGCCTCACATTTCAAATAAATATCAGTAAAAACAACAAATCTCTGTAAGAGATCATTCTGGGACAAAGAGCAAATATTGTGAAATTAGAAAACCTGGAGTTTCCCAGGTCCTTCTGTAAAATAAATTATAAAACAATAGAGACTGTCTTCTAAAATGGCAAGGAGTCCATTTGACCATAAAAGAGGCTATTTCTGGAGCCTAATTCAAAAGCTTGTCACATTTCATTATGTTTCTAAAGACTTCAGAGCTGAAGAGAGGACAATTGTTTGCCTGAAGGTGAGTCTGAATATTATCTTTAGTGAGGTCTAGAGATAAACGTTGCAATGAGAACAGAATCCATTTAGGATGAATTGGACAGAATAATTCTAAATTATGGCATTGAAATTCCCATTTCACTTATAGGGAGGAGATAAGGCAAAACACTCCAGTTAATGGAACATGAGCAACTGATTTCCTGAGAAAGACAAAAGGAGGGGAGTGCATTGCTCTTACATGGAATGAACAATTTTCTTCAGTCTCAGTGTTGACAATGAGAGGCTGTGACAAGGGAGAAAGTGATAGGAGAGGCAGCCTTAGATCAAAACAAAGAACAATAGCGAGTCAAACAATGGCTCTTATCAGTTGCATAGGTGAATTCACCTTCCTGGTTTTCAGGGTCATATTCATTACCACTGACATGGGCTCCATGACCAGAGTTGAGTTTGTTCCCTGCTCTGTGCTTATGTGTGTGTGTGTGCGCATTTGTGTATGTATGTGTTCTTTTAAATCATTTGTAAATAGTGTTCCCACTATGCCATTTTTTAATGGCTGCTAAAAAAGCAGTGCTTCTCCTCCAAATGGATGAGCATGGACCTCCTTCACTGCAATCTCATATTATTTGCCTGATAATGTGGGGCAGGAAGAGTACTTGCTTCTTTGTAACTGAAAACAAGTCTTGCTCTAAGATGTGAGAGCATTATAGTTTAAGTGTTCTGTAGAGCAGGGGAAGGCACGTGGTGAAATCCCAGGTAACGCTATGGGGTCCTGTCACCCCAGCTCACCTCTGGCAATTTTCTCTCCTCTTCCTTTCTGAGGATTTTTGTCAGGCCTGTGTCTCCACAGTCATGAAAAAAATGGAACCCTTGTACTGAACAAAGGAGAAGGAGGTGATGTCCTACCTTGTGTTTGGTAGCACTTTATCTTTCTTCTAGGATATATAGAAGGTGGCTTCCGTGTTTTTTTCTAAGAGGCCTAATTCTTCTGAAGGTTTTTTT
The DNA here is from genome assembly GCF_047511655.1 of Castor canadensis. Classification (NCBI taxonomy): domain Eukaryota; kingdom Metazoa; phylum Chordata; class Mammalia; order Rodentia; family Castoridae; genus Castor; species Castor canadensis. The sequence continues at coordinate 127,420,339 of NC_133393.1, read as the reverse complement.
CACTCTGGGCTGGATAAAGAACATAGAAGGAAGAAGAAGGGGGCTTTTAGTGCTATGTTTCATGCTGGCTGGCCTTGTCTACACGTTGGCTATCCGAATCCATCACTTCCCTTTCCAGCATCCTTTAATATACCATATAGAGGTGTAGGGTCTTACATTTCCCTTGCATATGTTTTGGAAAGCTTTCTCTGATGACTTTTAGGGTATTAAGTGACTTGCTTGAGTGCATCCATTTGAAACAGCGCTACATGAGAACTGGCAGGCGGAGTCCACAACCATGACACCCATTGGCTGTGCACACTGCCTCCCTACAGCATATATTTGGGGCAAGTCTTTCTTTTGGCATCTGAAAGTAAAATGTCCAAAGGGTCACTTCTACCTTTCTCATAGGCACTAGAATTAAAATACCTCTGCTGTGACCAGTGGGAAGGGGCTAATGTTCCATTGAGAGCTGCTGTCCAATTGAGCAAGGGCTTTTTGCTTGTAGCACCACAAGCTGCTACATGCAGCTTATAGTTGTTTTTCTGCTGCTTCTAGAATCGCTCATCACAGGGGAAGGCATAATTTTTAGTGCTGCTAAGTTAAAGCTGAACAGTGCCCAGGGCCAGGCACTTACAGTAATTTTTTTATGTATTGAGGTTTACAGGCAGGTCTGCAAAAGTTAAGGCATAATATGGTTATCTTAGAAATAGATTTATTTATTAAAGGTTATGCAATGTTTGGATATCAAAAGTTTCTTAGAAAAACTGTAAGTTCCAATACTTACAGGAAAAATAAAATGTCTTCCAAGGGGTAAACTGTTTTTCTCAACTTTCTCTGCTGGTCCATAATGTCAATATATAAATCAAGGAAGCAGGAAGCATGAGCCTCATAGTTGCTGGTGTGTTTTGGTGACATAGAAAGAGGTAAAAAGTCTGATTTCTAAACCATAGTCTACATGAGTAAAGCAGGAGTGATGATGGCAGGCAGCAATTGAATGTGGCCCCTAAAGTTAGACTGAAGAAATTCAAGCTGACACCCACATCTATGCTGTGCCTGAGATCTCAATCCTCTCCTATAGGTTTTCTTTTCTAGGTTCCCCCGAACCTTTAGATGATGGTGATTTGCATGTGATGCATGTTTGTTGTGTGATATAGCATTGTGGTATGTGTACATGTGTATTTTTAAGTGACTTAGGAGTGTGTTGCATGATATGTGAATTTATCTGCGAGGTGTGGTTATGTGTATGTGTGCACAGGGATGTGTTTATACATGTATACACTAAATTTGTATGTTGTATGTGTGGTGCACACGCATGCTTGCAGGTATGGTGGGTACAGAGTATGCACTTTATTTTATTTTTTTATTTATGGTGGCACTGGGGTTTGAATTCAGGGACTTGCACTTGCTAGGCAGGAACTCATGTCTCGAGCCCTTTGGTTGCTTTAGTTATTTTTTGAATACGGTCTGACATTTTTGCCAGGGGGTGACCTCAGATCATTATCCTCCTACCTATGCCACGCCTCCCACCTAGTTGGCAGTTTAGAAACATACATCACCTTGCCTGACTTGTTGGTTAAGTTGAGGGTCTTACTAACTTTTTACCAAAGCTGGACTAGAACCACAATTCAATCTCCACCTCTTTAGTAGCTAGGATTACAGTTGTGAGACACCATTCCAGACTGGTATATTCACTTCTAAAGTGTACAGATGCTGCTATGCATTGTGTGTATGTGTGTATACTTCTTTTATGTGTGTATATCATAATGTCTATATATGTATATTTGTATTTGGGGGTGTTATTTGCATTTGGGGTATGTATATATGTGAGTTTGGTGATTTTATATGTGTGTGGTATGTGCATATTTTTGTAAATGTTATGCATTTGTGTATACTGTGTGTAGCATATGTAGTGTGCATATAATATATTAGTATATGGTATGTGTTAATGGTATGTGTACAGGATGTGTATGTGTGGTTGTACATGTGTGCATGTGGTATGTATGTATGGTGTCTCTTGTTGTATAGGGTGTGGGAGGAGTATGTTGTGGTGTATGGTGTGTGAATAGTGTGCATCTGATGTATGTGTGAGGTATCATGCATGCATTGCAGTTCTGTATGCATGCGAGTGTGTGTGAGAGAGAAGAGGGATTGAGACAAATAACCAGTTAGACATTGATGTTCAAGAGTCATTGAAGGGCTATTCCAAACCATTTTGTCAGTTAGTTCTATTTAAAAAAATAAACTAAATACAATACTATCTAGAAATAACTCAGGTATTTTTCCTAGGTTCTTCCAAGTTAGATGTGTTGCAGACATGCTTACCCAGTTCATTCTAAGAGGCCTTCTCAGCACCCCCTTAGCCTCCAGGAGTCTGGAATGTCTTGCAGGGAAGTGGACGAAGGAGAGGATATTGTGGAAGAGTTTACAAAATATAGAGAATAGAGCTATTCATTGACTTGTATATGTGTTTTATTATAACTTAGAGATATCATTGGTTTCGTCTTGGCAATGGCCCTCCTTCAAAGTGGACTAATATTTTAGGTTGACATATTTGATACAAATTGGGTTTTTAATACTGATATGGTCTTATTTCTCAATTTGAAAATTATCTTTGTGACTCCACAAATGGGATGACAAAGAAATCTCCACACCTCCTTTGAAGCTTTGCATTTTAGTATCTGCAGATAAAAATAATATTTTCTAGCAGTTATAAAACTCTACTTTACATTTCTAATTTTTTATTTTAATCTGAAAAGTAAAGCTGTCATGTATCCCAGGTTCAGAGACAGGCAGAATGTGAATACAAACACCTCTGGCTAACTGTTCCTGCCATTTGTCCCTGCATGCACTCTGTTCAAAGAACTAGTCCGAAATGCAATTTTGAGACTGAAACAACAAACCTTTTCTCAGAATCCTCTGGCAGAGCAGCTGAGGTGGCTCCAGTGAGAAGTGCGCCAAAGCCTAATTACTTTCCAGAGAGCCAATCATTCTGCACAAAACTGGATAATGTTCCATCTCCTGCGAGATACAGATGCTGACATATTTCTTGTCTTATTGTTTCCTGCCATTTGGAGTTGTTGCACTTTGTCACACACTAAACAGAGGAGGAGAATACAGAAAGTGCATTTCAGTTACCTGGGCAATTTTTATAAATAACCAGAAGATGCAGCTGTTTTGAAAGCTTTCTTCTTATGTGCTGGTGCATTGTGTGACTGCTTGACATTCTTAGGGCTTGGCACCTCACTAGCAGTGGCCACTCAGAGAGTAAATGGGGACTGAATGGTGAGTGTTTTTGAACCCCTCAAATGGCTATTATCTTAAGTAGATCAGTATCGCTAAAAACATTTTTATGCTAGGGTTTTGTATAACATTTAATTCAAGACAAAAGAGTAGATAAACCTACTCTATCATTATCTTGAAAAGTAATAGGGACTCAGTGAGTAACCAACAAAATAGGGACCAGAAATAAAAACAGCAGGTGGCCAACTTGTAAAAACATGCCTTACAGTCATCAAGCTACTCTGATCCAGCATTGCCAGTCATTGGCCTACAGGAGCAATTTCTGATTCAAAACCTCTTTACTGAGTCATTTCTTCCCTACTCGAGAGATAATTAACTCATGATGGAGTTGATGAAGAAGACGGAGGTAGAGAATGAAGGGTTTTTGGCACTCATTAAAAGCATCGCCTTCATCTTCAGAGTCTTCCGTAGACATGGTTTCAACAGGTTTAAGTTTGGCTGCTGAGTGGAAAATTAATTGGAAGAGTGGCAAGACTGGAGATGAGGAGACTAAATATGAGCTTATTGTCTGTTTTCTTTCCATTTTCCGTTTTGTGTGTGTGTGTGTGTGTGTGTGTGTGTGTGTAGTGTATAATAAGAACAGACCAATAGAACATTTGTGAAATAAAGAAAAGACAGATATTTATTTTTCACTCAGGTATTCGCTTCATTTATTCATTCAATTTATTCAGCAATTTTTTGAGCATCTACTATATGCCTGGCATTGTTATGGGTATGGGAGACAAAAGCCACTGCCTGCATGGAGCTTACATTATAGAATGGGAGAGGCAGACAGTAAACAAAGAAGTGAAATGTATAAAATGTTAGATGATAATAAGGACTAAGAAGAAAGATAAAGGAGAGATGGGGCAGGCAGCGGGTTGCAGTGGAGTTGGAATTTTTTTCAAAGGTATGATGGCCACTGAAAGCCTAAGGAGGTACACTTTCAACAAAGACCCAGTGGAGGTGGAGTGGAGGAGTTACCTGGTTGGGTAACTAAGGAAGAGCATCTTGGGCAGTAGGAAAAGCAGGAACACCACCCAAGAAAGCACAAGAACTGGGATGTTCAAGCAAGAGTGAGGAGGCAAGTGAGGTGATGGCTGGCCAGGGAGAGGTATTAGGAATAAGCCCAGACTGGTGGGCACACAGAACACTGAGGCCTCACAGGGCAGTGCACAGTTTGGCTTTGCTCTGAATGAGATGTGACCTGTTGAGTTGTGGAGAGACATGATGTAACTTATGATTTAATGGAACCTCCTTAGGTGCTATGTTGAGACTTGACTTTGAGGGGCAAGAATAAGAGGGGAGTTCAATTAGGGAGAAGTTGCAATAGTATAGCTAAAAGATGATTGTGCTTTGGACCAGGATGTTAGAAGCAGAGAACAGGAGAAATGGCAACAGAACTCTGGATTCTATATAGATAGAATTCCATTTTAAAGGTAGGGCGGGGCAGGATATACTAAAGAATTGAATTTATAGTGTGAGAAGAAAGAGGAGGCAGAAATGGAAGGATAGAGTTGCTATTAACTGACATACCAGAGAAAGGGTTGAAGTAGTGAGATCAGGAATTCAGTTTAAAATGCAATGTTTGAGATGTCCATCAGACAAGAAGGCACTGACTATACTTGGTTAGGGCTCAGGGGAGAGGTCTGAGGTGGAGTTACACATTTTGGTAACCTCAGCGTAGCAGTGGTATTTATATCCATAAACGGGACTGGATCCCTAAGCAAGAGGATGTAAGTAGAGAAGAAAGAAGTGAAAGTGGACCTAAAGGAAGATCTGGTGCCATCCACATCTAAACCCCTTTATCAATTGTGATGTAAAATTATTTCCCCAATTATCTCATTGTCCTGTCACTAATTCTTGTTCTAATGTAATAACTGTTTTCTGCTGATTCAAAATAAAATTATTATTATTTTAGCTACATTTTTTAAAATACAAAATTCATAGGGAACCTAAGAACCTAATCCACACTTTTCAACAATGTTTTCTGAGGACATATACTCTTAATGTCAATAAGTGTCTTGTAAATTACCTTGGGAACATTACCCAGTTTCAGTTTGGAAACTGCCTGTAATTCCAATGTAGACTACTTTATATTTTTTATTAGCATCTTTTATATTTTCCTCAAATATGAAGAAAAAATATTTTTGCACAAGTATCTTTCATCTCCATTATTGATTGCTATAATACAACCAAAATATTTGTTCTTTTGAATTTTAATATAATTCTATTTATGTTTTTATTCTTCGGTGTTTTTCTTTTTTGTTTTATAATCTTCTTCTCTCATGGACTTGGTCTGCACTCACAACCACACCCATTGACGCACATTAAGAATTATCTAAATTAACTGGTAAAATAATTTACGTTTTAAGTGATACCAACTAACTTTTACATGTTACAGAAATATATCCACTTGCTTCCATTAGAAGCAAATTAAAATACCAGAGCAGACTTGATGGTGCAGTCCTTGGGGTGACAACTTTGTTCTTTCTTGTCATGGGATCCCTGGCAAGTGGAAATAGGAAAGAGGATAATTATTCAATGAGATAATGGAAATTGAATGGAACAGAAACAAAATCTATGTTTTCTGTTCTAGGTTTAACTTTCTGGAAGCCCTCAAAGACACACCCTCATTTCCACTGGCCTTTAAAACTTTTAACACAAGGTCTAAGTTCACTAGTTTCTTTGAGGAATCTAACTTCATGTTGACATCTTTTTCATTGCAAAATTCAGAGACACTTTTCTGATTACCATTGTGACATTTTGCATGGAATGGCCAATCTAATCAATAGGATTTCCTAGCTTTTTAGAATTATTAATCTGAATCATGTCTTACCCTTTGAAAAACAATGGATTTCAGTGTTTGTGAGGCCCTATCTGTAAGTCACATTTTTTTAGTTATCCCATTCACTGAGTTAATCTTTGAGGAAGGTGAAATGTCATCAATATTACCAGAGTATTTCACAACCTTTTTCATTTGTTTCAGCCTAACACTTTTCTTCCTGATGGAAGCAATCAAATTTATTGGTGCTACAGAACTGGAAAACTGATTTTTTTATTTCACTTCAGATTCATATTTCTCTTCCATTATTCTTTCATATTTTCCTTAAATAATTGGAAAATATTACTTGAAGGTATTATTCTGGAGCAATAGAAAGAACATATGACTTTTCTGTTCCCATCTCTGCATACGTTATAGGAGGAAATAGGGTCTTAGAACTGGAAGATCTCAAAGAGGAATTTTATTGTAATCTCTACAGTAAGATCCTTTTTAATACATCTTTTGTTAGTAGTTGGCCTTTTTAAATTGATATCTTCAGGCATATAAACTTCCATTCAGCAAATGGAAAACATCTATTGTTAATTACTTACAATTTTGGGGGACAAAAACTCAACCCAAATTTGTTCCTCATAATGCACTTGAGAATTCTTTGAGAAGCTAATGACTAGCTCATTAATTGAAGATTGTCACAAGTGGTGATAATTTGCTAAAGACTTGTTTGCCTTTCTTACAGAAAACAGTTGTCTTTCTGCTGTTTGTGGATTCAGTGCTTTGCAATGTCTTTTAAAACTATAGTTTTTCAAATCTGTTACCTTTCATGTAGAAGGGAGCAACCCTTCTGAAGGCAGAGTTTGGCAGGTGAGCAAAGGACGATTTTGTAAAAATGGAAAGGAAAATGGAGAAAAGGATAACAAAGGAGACAGGAAGAAGACAAATGAGAAGAGCAAGATGTGTAAAGGATAAATGAGGGAAGAAAACAGGAAATAGGAAAATAAAGCAAAATTTCAGTGATATGCCAAACTGGTCCCTCCCATCAGTGTTGAAATGAGAAGCACACTGAGATGTAGTTCTCTTTTTGACTGTCTTGTTTGAGTGGCCCCATGCCTTCCAGTTCAGATCTGCAGGAAGATCTTCCTTCCCAGGATACTAAATTTCCATCTCATGAGTACTCATCTGTTTATCTTTTGGGCAACAGGAAGGGAGCTGAATGATGCTACCCATCTCTTTTCAGTTTACAATTTTAAAGATGCTAGCTTGGCATAAACATATAGTATTAGAGATGGCTACCATGAAACTGTTTTATGTAATAAAATGAAATGTTATTTATTTGAAAATCCATTATGTAAGTCTAGGGAAATCCTGTATATTTTTAACAGTTCCATTACTAGCTAGAATTATCAAATTCTACAATCATTGTTTTTTAAAGAACTGACTATCTTTTGAGAGAGAGTTGATGGGCATGTTATTGGTACTGGTTGTTTCTAAGTTTTTGACCACATCTCTATTCTGTGAATCTTTGTGGTTGGGAGAGCTACTAAAGCTTACTTTTCTGGGCAATTATCAGATAGAAGCTACCTTTTTAAATTGTCAGAATCATTTAGTTATGGCTTAAGTTATCTGGTATTATGTTCTTCTATCCATCTATCCATCCATCCATCCATCCATCCATTATTTGCATTTATTCTCATTTCTTTTTACAAAGGACTATGACTTTTGTTCTACGTTTGTTGAGATTTGTCCTCTCTTTGTTTTATTTAATGATATTACAAGGATATTTTGCTTCTATTCCATTATAAAACAACACATTAGAGTCTTACTTATAAAAATGCAATCTTATATAAGAGAATAATTCTATTTTTCATTAACTTAATGGGGTCCAGAGGATAGAATAAATTTTATGCTTACTTTGGAAATACTGATGGTGGTCTTTGTGTTCTAAGACTTCTAGAAAGAATGGGGAGAGTATAGTTTATAGAATCAACACTATATGTGCTTGGTGCCTGTAAAAGTAACTACGATTGGTACCTATCACAGCCTTGTGAAGTGTACTTAATTCCTTTTCAAATAGATAGAAGTGAGGTTGAATTGATCAGAAAAATGAACATGGCTTTTAGTAAAGGAGGTCTTTGTTAGCTCTCAGCATGAAGTACAGAAGGAAAATGGGTAAAAAATCTTGTAGAAAGAACAGACTTTGGAGTAAGAAGGCCAGACTTTGAAGTACACCTCATTGTGAGATAATGGAAGAAATTAAACCACTCCTCTGAAGCACATTTTCCTAGTTGAAAGATTAATAACATCTGAGGTATATGTGTATTATTAAGACTAACTGTGATTTGTGTATGTGAAAGCTGCTGGATCAATAAATTGTGTCTTTCCTTCTCTGAGTTTTACCTTTCTTGACTGACAATTGGTGGGACTCTCATCTGAGTTGCTTATCATCTTTAATATTCTCTGTAATGGCACTATAAACATCACCTACATAAGTAAAAATACTTATTCACATATAGGTTAGTAAAAGCCTTGAGCAAGTTGGTAGTTTGTGTGGGCTTAATTAATTAATTTACTATATAATTTTGGTGAGGTTTGAAGAAGGACAAGGTAGTGGCTTGTATGCTCAAGGAATAAGCATTGTATGTTTCCCAGTTGGGTGGTATGGAAATTGCAAGTGATGAATAATGTGGTGAAGACTTTTTTTTTTGCTGTACTGGGGCTTGAACTCAGGGCCTTCACCTTGAGCCACTCCACCAGCCCTTTTTTTGTGAAGGTTTTTTTTTGAGATAGGATCTCACAAATTATTTGCCTGGATTGTCTTCAAACTGTGACCCTCCTGATCTCTGCCTCCTGAGTGGCTAGGATTATAAGTGTGAGCCACCAGTGCCCAGCTAAGATGAAATAATGAGGAAAAGCAAAACAGTAAATTCATTAGATGCTATATTATTATGCCATTTTCTTTTCACAGTTGGAAACCATTGATTTTCAACTCTTAAAACCATTTCCATAGGTCCTTGAAAAGCATATAGGACCAAGGCACAGTGTTTGCAGTGTTTTGTAAGTGCCCTGCTCTCCATTCCTTTTTTCTTCCAGACTGCAGTCCTAGAACATCTGTTTTTCCTGGGGAAAGAGTTCTCCCTTCCCCACTCTGCTTTACTGATGGTAACTAGTCATGTGTCTGTGATCCTTCTACTTTCTCTTTCTCTCTTAACTTCCATAAGAGCTGGATTATGTCCCTCCATATATAAATATATATATTATTATATATATTTATATATAATATATATTATATATAAATATATATAATAATATATATATTTATATATATATATATATATTCCCCCGTATCCCAGAAAGTGACTATATTTGATAATAGGGTAAATATGGTTAAATGAGGTTAAATTAGTAGTGTGGTCATCACTTAATGTGACTGACATCCTTCTAAGAAAAGGACATTTAGACAGACATTAGAGAAAGACCATGTGAAGCATAGAAATAAGATGGTCATCTAGAAGCTGAGGAGAGAGGCCTTCAGAAGAAATCAACTCTGATGACACTTTTATCTCGGACTCCCAGCCTCCAGAGCTGTGAATAAATAAATTTCTGTTGCTTAAGTTGCCCAGCATGAGGTACTGGCAAGGAAGCCATAGCAAACAGGAGGAGAAGGAGAGGAAAAAACTGAGAACACTCATGTGATTCTGACACAAGCAGAGTAAGTGTGTGTTGGTGAGAGCTGGCTGAGTATGTGCTCTCTTGAACTTGCTGACAAGATGCACTTACACAGTGTTTGTAGATAGTGCTTCTGTAAGGGCTATACATGAGAGTGAAGGGTGAGGAATGAAGGAAAGAAGCTATTGAGCTTTTTTGGGTTAAAGACTCTCTGACTCTCTCTCTCTCTCTTTCTGTCTCTCTCTCTCAGTGAGGTTTGATCTTAGGGCCTTGCACTTACAAGGCAAACACTCTTGAACCACAACCACATCTTGTCCCTCCCCCCCATTACTCTCACCTTATATTACTTTAAGTGAAATACTTTTTTCATCCTTTCTTAAGATTTTGTTTGATGAGGTTAGAAAGGTGAGGTTGAAAAAAGTTTTAAATACTTTCAGACTTTTATAATTAAAGGAAAAATATTCCTCTTCTATTTTGAATGGAATATAATTTAATACTCAGGTGACAGAGAAAACTACCAAAGGAAAGTGTCTTCAATACCATGAATAGCAACTTTTTTCCTCGCTTATAATTATATAGGCATGTATTCAAAACAAAATTGCTCCCTTTCTTTTGAGGGTATGCAAGAATATAAAGGAAAATGACAGCACAAAACAGTGGACAATACATAATAGTTCCGACTATCTCAATGTGTCCAGACCCTTGCTAGGTTGTCAGGCTCATACTACACCCCAGTTTGAAGACAAAGAGGTGTCCTCTTCAGCTCTCAGGTGGTGGATTTGAATGACTGAGCTTAAATGACTTGCCCTAGCAGGCAAATCTGAGATTGCCATTAGGAAGAAAATTTGGAACCACAAACTCCACGTACACTGTGACCCCAAGTTTGAGCTGAGCGGTTACCATTTTGCTGTGTGCTCTGGAAAGAGCTAAGGATGAGTTCATTTCCCCAAATGAATCAATGAAAGCCAACAAAAAGGCAGGGCAGTAGTAGTCCACATAGTCCATAACCTTTTGAACATCTGTGCTGTTTCCAGTGCAAGCACATACTTTGAGCATATCTTAGTGTGGGGTAGGTAAGGAGGATGGGCATTATTATTTTAAAATCTTAATGACTGAATAGACTTCATTAATTGAGGCAACTAATAGAGCATATGTCTTGTCAAACATGTACTGGTAGGAAACCTATAGATGTTTTCTCTTCTCTGTCTCTATCTTCAGTCATAAGTATTGACTATCTCTTGACTGCCCCTACTGTGATGAGTGTGCTGTTTGGAAAGAGTACTATTTAAAGTTGCATATGACAGAATTCTTATTTTTCAAGCACTTTTATTTTAATTTGAGAAGGGGGGATGTACACTCAAAGAAGGCTTCCTGTTCTCTTTCCCATTCTTCTCTTTTCTTCCTCCTCCCCTTCCATCTTCATTTCCATTTTTTTACTTTCAAGATGTCAAAAGTTGTAAAGAATACTACTCACCTAATGAATACAAACTAGTTAGGTATATTCCTTTTCTTTTGCGCCATTTCCAATAACGGCCTATTATACTGTATTTACTGACATCCAGTGAGGCAAAAGAAACAAACATGAAATTCATTCATTTGCATGGACTTCACCAAAAGCCTTAATTTTGTGTTCATGGCTTGCTTTATAATCATTGGTGAGCCTTGTCCTCATTTCCATCCTAGAAGCCAGTCATTTTACAAAAAAATATAACTGCTGGAAGAGAACATAATTGCTGATAAATAGCTGAAAGAGAAGAATACTTTGAAAGGGGCAGGCATTTGCCTGAAAGAAGCATGAGGTAGGAGTAAATCTCCTTGCTCTTTTGTCCTGGAAGTATGTGTAGACAAACTTCTAGACATTATGTTATTTTGATTGTCTTAACTACTGGAGAAGGACAACTACTTACTTTCTTATGGAGAATGTGAGCTCTTATCTATAACATAGTTCCTTCCTTGTGAGTGTGGGATGGCTATTGATCTCTACAGGGCACTAGGAGGCATATCTCATAATTACTTCAGAGCTGTTTCTGAATTTAGAAGCCTTGGTTGAGTTTGTTTTAGAGCTTTAGGGTAAATGAAAAGAGAGAGAAACAAATGAACATTTATTGAACTTTCTCATATGCCAGGCTCTGTGCAAGTGGTTTTTTTCCCCTCCACTTCAATTATCCTAAACTCATAATAATAATGTTATTTAAGTTGAATTATATATTACTTTTTATATAGGTCAAAAATGGTTGGTTATTGGCAATATCATATGTTATATAGCTAATATTATCCTCATTTTAATGATAAAAATACACAACATATTTTATTTCTGTTTCTATCTTCTTCCATCACACTATCCCATCTAAGCTTTCTACTTCACAGCATAAGGCAATGGGTCTCAAACTTCAAGGGGGAAGAGCTTATACCAAAGCAGATTGCTGAACATTCAACCACAGTTTCTGAGTTAGTAGGTCTGGGATGGGACAGAAATTCTGAATTTCTTACAACCATCCAGTGGTGGTGCTGCTGCACTGGTGTAGGGAACTCACCTCGGGAACCACTGGAATACCAGGATGATATTTTAGAGTCCTTTGGACTCTAAAACAACACTAAGATTATAGATTTCCTTTAAAATATTTTGCAAGTCTGATGTTATTTTCACTTATCCTTGATTTATATGCTCTTGAATGTAATACATAAACTAGAAAGTGTATCACTTTAATTTTTAAAGATTTCAAAATCTTTCCAGAAAAGGGATTTCACAGAGTACTCTAAAATCTAAAGCCTAATCTAAATCTAAAATTTAAAGTGTTGGAATTGAGGGAGGAGTGAAAGAGCTACTAAAGGGTAGTGGATGAATGGACTTATGCAATGGAGACTCAAACCTCCAGTTTGAGGTTCTGCTAGAAATTCTCCCTTTGAGTGCTTCCCACTTCTATGAGAATCTCGTAGAACACACTGAGAAAATCATCCAGGAATGATTACCTCCATTTTATAGATAAGGAAACATATTCAGATGAACAAAGTGGTCTTTTCATGACTGTTTTGTGCAAGAATCCAGTTCTGCTGCCAGTGGGAGATCAGTGTACAAGAGGAGGTGAGACATTATACATTTTGTCTTAAGATAGAGAAGGAAATCCAATTCTTCCAATTTCCTTTAATTTACATCCATACTGCAAATAAAAGCATTAAGACTGAATAGAAAATGTTATTTTAATTCTGATTGGCCAAAAAGTTCTAAAATCTTGGCATAAGCAATACCAGTCATCATGAGATGCTCTGGTAAAATATTTACTACTGTGCACACATAGGCTATACTCAGAATACCATTGTTTGAGTCAAAGCCAAAATAGCATCTTTCTCTTTGTATATTCTGGACTTTCCCAAGGACTTGAGAGGGTTTTTATGAGGATAAAGTGGAAAAGTACACCTCAAATTTCTGTTGTTGTTATCCTCCAAACTACCACAATAGTGTTAGTTTATTCCAACAGAACTGTGAATGACTGGTCTTTGACCTCATAGAGCTTATGGTTTAGTAAAAGAGATGGGCTGGAACAAATGAGAACAGACTGGGCAGCAAAATGTGCTAAAGGAAGTTCATTGTGCCATGAAAATGTACAGTGGGGGAACCTAACTAACCTAGTCTATAGATACAGGTGGTTAAGCATGGCTTTTCTGCCAAAGTGACACAGGAAAGAAGTTGGCACATTCAATGAATTTGTGAAAGATCCACATGTACCAGAGGTTAATAAGGCAGGGAAAGAGGGGTATAGATAAAATTATAAAAGTAGGGGAAGCAGAACCTCTTAGGGGCTTGTGAGCCATAGTAACTTTTTCCCCCTTCATCTCCAAAGCATTTGCAAGGCTTTCAAAGGGCTTACACCAAGAAATGATTTTCCTTTTGAATCTGCTGAGTTGGAATACACCTAAGAAATGCAAGAATGGAGGTAGGATCTCTGGTAGGAGGTTCCTAGAGTTGTCCAGATGTGAGACATGATGGCTTAGATAATGGTGGTGGGAGGGAGGGGGAGTTGTAAGAGCCTTAATAGATAGCATGTTGGGTTTTATGAATCATGGAGTAGGTGTAAGATGTAAAGGTGGGGATGATCCATGTGATCCCCAAGATTTTGTTTACAGTATTTGGTTGTGGTTCTGCCACTTACCTTAAAAGAACAGATTTGAAGGGGATACTCATTTGTTCTGGCTTGGATATACTGGATCACATACTGAATATATTGCACAATTCAATAGAAAGATCTAACCTGAACAAAAATGTGAGAGTTGATATTTTTTAGATGACATTTCAGACCATTGGAATGAATAAGATGCTAGAGTGACAAATATACAGCAGAACACCTAGACCAGCCTGATAGTGCTTAGTCAATACCTGCATGAGGATTAGAGGATAAAAATGGGGGTTGTGTAGTGGGCACTGTGGAGGGATGAATGTATCTTTGCTTATTCACGTTCATCCAGAACCTTTTGAATAGCTTATTTATGGTGGTACATTAGTCAGCTAGCTTTCTGTCAATATGAAAAAACCTGAGATAGTCAACTTATAAGGAGAAAAGATTTATTTGGCTCATGGTTTCAGAAATTTCCATCCACAGTCATCTGGCTCCATTGTTTTGTGTCTGTGGTGGGGCAGAACATCATAACTGAGAATATGTGGTAGAGGAGACTGCTCACTCATGGTGGTTAGGAAGCAAAGAAAGGGGGAGAGAAAGAAAGTGACCTCAGTCCAAATATCCCCTTTGAGAGCATGCTTACAATAACCTAACTTCTTTCCACTAGGCTCATAACCAAAAGTTTCCTTCGCTTTCCAAGAGCACCACAGGCTGGAGACTAAATTTTCAACACATAGCTTTTGGGGACATTTAAGATCCAAACTATAAGAAGTGAGATTCAAAATCATAGCCTGGAAGGACCCAGACTTTGGGCATAGTTAGTTCTCATAGAAATTGAAGAAAAGGAAATATAATCTTTTCCTGTGCTCCTTCCCATCATATTTATATACCACATACACATTTGCATATCATTAAAATACATTTTTTCATAGTAAATTTAAAATCAGAGAAAAAGTGGGAGAAAAGGTATACTTAAATATAGCCAATAATTTCTGTTTATACATAGAAGCTAATTATTTTTATTGATTGCAGTTAAATAAAATACCAGTTAATTAGCTATTCAGGTTTTGGTTCCCACTGAAAGCATTTATAAATTGAGTAGAGAATTCTATTCTGATGAACCATAAATATTTAAGTATGGTAATACTTTTCTGCATTATGGTTGTGTCTAAAACTAGAGATAATAAAGGACAAATAATAAGTGGAACAACCTATTTACCCACCTACTCATTTAACTAATGGGTTAGTTAACAGTGTAAACCCTGGAACTGGTCTGTCTGGGCTCAAGAGCCCAGGTCTGGCCATGTGTGCCAGAGAAGATCACTTAACCTCTTCATGATTCTCTTTCCACATTTTGAAGAACAGGTGTAATAGCAATTTCTATGCCATAAGATTTTGTGAGAATTAACTGAGTTAATACATGAAAAGCACTTAAGATGAAGTCTGGCATGTACCAAGTGCTTTACATGTTATTAACACAAATAATGATGAACACGTAGGCCCATGGCCTTCCCTCAAGGAAGGTATAGTCTAGTGGTGAGTGTAGAAAAGGAGATAATAGAATGGGGCAGGATAATATCAATCAAAGCTCATAGAAGGGGAAGTGAAATATTTTAAGTCACGTCTGATTTGAGAATTGTAGCGTGAACTTTTGGAAACATACATTCTGTCCATAAAAAATTTTGACATACCATTTACTCATAAATCACAAGAACATATTTATATAGTGCTTTAAAATTTCCAGTGTGATTTTGAATACCTCAATTTATTTCATTCTAATATCAGCTTTATGAAATCAATGTTTTGGAGCATTTCTCTGTATCAGTTGTTGGGGAAAAATCTCATAAAACTAACACACTTCACAATCTCAAAAAATACAGTTCAGTGGATTTTTTTGATCCATATTTTATATATGAGGAAATTGAACTTTGGAAGAATTAAAAGGACTTGTCTAAAGTCACACAGATGGTGCTACAAAAAATGACAGTCTTTGAATAATGTTACTTCTTAGCCCTTTCATAACATGTATAGTAGTCCTAAAACTACATGAAATTATTTACTAACAGGTACCAACTGTCTTGAGCACCTTTCAAATAGTATTTGAAAGTCACTTTCAAAATAATATTTGAAAATTTCACGCTTGGTATTAGAAATTTCAACATACCAAAATGATAAAAATGAAGAATAAAGACTTGTCTGAATGTGGTTTCTCTGGCTTTGCAATGCCATTGGTTATCACTCACATCCAGGTATATAAAAAAGTCTTTCGAAGCCTCTTTATTCAATGAGGTTTTCCTTGGTTATGGTGCCAAGGCCTTTCACAGGCACATGGAAAGGTTGGAAGATATCCGTCCTGGGGTATAGGTCACTGAAGAAATATATGTGGTTTGGAGCCAAGGACAACTGTCTGAAGCCAAGGGCAAGCTACAGTAGCAGGCAATTTGAGCAGGCGAGGTTTAGTCACAGAACTGGAGAGGCCTTGGAAAACCAGAAATCTATTGCCATTAAGTAGGGTCAGTTCAAGGGCACCCAAAGTCAACGAGTTAGAGTCAAGATAAGGTCACCAGGAGTAGGAGAATTCAAAGTGGGTGAAGGGTCAGGCAGGCAGGGAGAGGACAGATCTGTATCAAAGAAACCTGATCCCTGAACAGACTTCCTGTTCTTGCTTCTGAGGTTGGCTTCAGCAATGTCTTGGCAGGAGGCTGTCGCAGCAGGGCAGCGGGGCTCGTCTAGACTACACAGGTGAGAGCCAGCAATGTGCTCACTTGGCTGAAGAGTGGTGGGCCCGGAGGGAAGGTGAACCTTGTACACAGTGAATCAACTGCAGAAAATCTTAGAGATGGTAATAAATCCCCTTCAGCCACAGAAGATCAGCTCCAGAAACTTGGACATACTGATAAAGATTTGTACTTGGCCAAAACACCATGTCAACTTCATAGGAGAGAACTTTAAAACGTACTTATTTTTCTAAGAGTTTCACAATAGACTTTAGTAGTAGGTGGCTTTCAATGGGGGAAAGGAGAGAAATGAAGCAAGAACCCTTTGCAATGAATCAGAAACTTACATCACACTGTCTTTGAAAAGTAAATAAGTCTAAAAATAAAGGACAGAAAATTTCTAAAATCTTTTGAAGGCCCAAACTATTTGGGTTTCTAATTTCACTCTCCCAATTGGAAGCCAGTTTTTGATATTGAAATAAAGGTAAATTTGAGCTCATCCCTCTGTATGAAGGATCTAATGTGTCCCCTCATGGATTAGCTTTCAGTTAGTAAACTGAAATATTTGAGATGGTTAACTTATAAAGAAAAAAAGGTTTATTTTGGCTCATGGTTTTGAATATTCCTGTCTAAGATCAAGTGCTCTGTTGCCTTGGGCCTCTGACAGGGCAGCATATCATGGTGGGAACAAATAACGAAACAAATTTCTTATATCAGGAGTCAGGAAATAGAGTGACGAGGAAGAGACCAGGGTCTCACAATCCCTATTAGGGGCATACTTCCAATGACCTGAAGACTCTGATGTGGCCCTACTTCCTAATGGTAGCATCGCCCTAGAGGCCAAACCTTTAACAGATATGCGTCATACAAACTATAGCACTTCATATGTGCTTAAAACATGCCAGCCACTCTTCTGAGCACCGTATGTGTGCTCACTAATACTTTCAGCAAATACCACGTAAGTACTATTAACATCACTACTTTACCAGACAGATAATTGAGCTATATAGAGAGAAGTTAAGTAACATGCTCAAGACCACACAGCCTGAAATTCACATAGAATACTACAAAGATGGGTGTTGTAAAATATTATAGCCCTATATGTGCTTTCTTTACATTTACGTGGCCAGGGACATTTTGGGGACTTGGAATAGTTTGGTACAACTCTAAAAGACTATATTCTCTGTCCTGCAATTGGCTAAAAATATATGTGTACTTCATGTCTGAAACAACAATTACTGCACTGAAGTGAAATGTATCATGTCATAAATGTAGACATATAAGTGTCAGAGAGAAGAATTGTTATTTGGTCCCATAGTATCTTCCCACACAATTAATGGGTTAGAGTAGGTCTTAAGAACTGCTGGTTCAAACTGCTGGGGTTAAGTTAGCTGAACTTGCTAGCTATGTGAGTTGGAAAGTTCTTTGTCTTCCAGGGATTCAAGTTTCCTTTTCTACAAAATGAGGATAATAATACACTTGACCCTCCCTGTTGGCAGGTTACACATCTGTGGATTCAATCAAGGTTGGATCAAAAATATTTTTTTAAAAATTGCCTCTGTACTGAATATGTACCTCTTTCTCCCTTTTCATTATTCCCTAAACAATGCAGTATAAAAATTACAGATAGCTTAATTGTATTAGGAACTGTAAGTAATTTATAGATCATTTAAAGTATATGGGAGAATTGTGTATATGTGATACACAAATACTATGCTGCTGTGTGCAAGGAGCTTGCATATCCAGACTTTGGTATCTGAATGGGGTCTTGGAACCAAGGGGTTACCTGAGAAGACTGTAGTCCCTACCTTGTGGGGTTTTTGGACAATTTAAATATGACAAACACAAAGTGCTTCATACAGGGCCTGGCACTTAATAAGTGCCCAATAAATGCTAAATATTATGGTTGATTTTACTACTCTGAAGATAACACCAGAGGAAAAGAGTGGGAAATGATCGATAAACTCACCTATATGTCTGGTTGTCTCTTCGCCTTTTATAATTTCACTAAGCTAAGGCAGGATTTAGAGGCTGTTAGGATGAAAGAGCAATGCAATCTCCTGTTTTGCCCATCCTAAAGAGAGCAGTGGAAGGGGTGATTTCAAGCATGATATATTTGATACATTGTCATAATCTTTGCAAATACTCCTATGTACCCCCACCCAGCACAACAACAACAATAATAAAAAAGAAACAGGGCTTTTCAGAGGTGATTAGGCCATAAGGGCTCCCCTTCTGATGCCCGGTATAGAGGGGCTGGATGGAGGGAGCTGGTCCCTTTTCACCCTCCTGCCTTCTGCCATGTGAGGTCACAGCAAGAAGGCCATCACTGAATACTATCTTCTTGATTTTGGACTTTCCATCCTCCAGAACTGGAATAAATAAATTTCTACTGTTTATAAATTAAAAAAAAATGGTTAGTGTCTTACTGCATTAATGGGACCACTGATATTTGGGAGGAGAGAAGAGATGATGAAAAGAAGGGATGAGCAATTGATATTAGACCTATACTGGTTATGGAACGAGCAGGAAAGCAGGCAGTGAAGTAATGACTTGTGTTAGAAGTTCAGGAAAGGTGGGTGTGGTGTGACAAGTGGAATGTGAGATCAGATAATTTTATAGACAATAACATCTACATTATAAATGACATATTTTTGGAACCATATCTCCTGAACAGGGTTTAATAGAGACTCATTCTTTATTAAGTTGTTATGTAACACCCATTTAAAGATATTTACATTAATTCTCCAAAGGAAATTAATTCTGTGGAATACTGCTAGTTGGCCTGTTACCTTCAGTCTTACCCACCATTAATGGTAATATCAAGAAAACTGAAAAGCACATTAAGACATTTACTAGAATAGTCTATGTAAAAACAAACAAAAAATCTCACTTATACACCAATAATAGCTCACTAGAAAATATAAGAGTAAGAAGAGATTCTATTAAAAATTTAAATAAAGTAATATTTATTTTAGTAAGACTTATTAAAGACTTCAGACTTTAGTGGAAAGACTTCTGTGGAAAAACTGCAAAACTTCAAAGAGGAATTTAAAGAAAAAAGGCAAATTAATGCAAGGATTAACCATGTTCATGGATAGAAATCCTCAATATTCGTAAATGTTAATTCCCCTCCAAATGATCAACAAATTTAATGTGATTCTAATTGCAATAGAGTATAAATATGCTTTTAAAATGAAATTTAACAGGACAATTCAAAAAATTTATGAGAGTAAATGTGCAAGAACAGAAAGAGAGCTTTGAAAAGGAACAATATCAGAGGCTTGCCTACAGCACTTGCTAGAAAATGAAATAAGGCTGTATTAATTAAAATAACATACTGTTGCTGATAGATGAATAGGTCAGTGAAATAGAGCAGAAGATAGAAATATATATCCTCTTACATGTACATTTTGTGTATTAGGACTCTGATTTTTTTTTTAAGTTAATTTTATTTATTTTCTTTTTTTTAAAATTTTTTATTTTATTCATACATGCATACAGTGTTTGGGTCATTTCTCCCCCACCCCCTCCTTTATGCCCCCTGCTCCCTCCCTCTCCCCCCAACCCCCTCGCTACCTGGCAGAAACTATTTTGCCCTTATCTCTACTTTTGTTGAAGAGAAAGTATAAGCAGTAATAGGAAGGACCAAGGGTTTTTGCTAGTTGAGATAAGGATAGCTATACAGGGATTTGACTCTCTTTGATTTCCTGTGCATGTGTGTTACCTTCTAAGTTAATTCTTCTTGAACTAACCTTTTCTCTAGTTCCTGGTCCCCTTCTCCTACTGGTCTCAGTTGCTTTTAAGTATCTGCTTTAGTTTCTCTGCGTTGAGGGCAACAAATGCTATCTAGTTTTTTAGGTGTCTTATCTATCCTCACACCTCCCTTGTGTGCTCTCACTTTACCATGTGATCAAAGTCCAGTCCCCTTGTTGTGTTTGCCCTTGATCTAATGTCCACATATGAGGGAGAACATACGATTTTTGGTCTTTTGGGCCAGGCTAACCTCACTTAGAATGATGTTCTCCAATTCCACCCTTTTACCAGTGAATGATAACATTTCGTTCTTCTTCATGGCTGCATAAAATTCCATTGTGTATAGATACCACATTTTCTTAATCCATTCGTCAGCAGTGGGGCATCTTGGCTGTTACCATAACTTGGCTATTGTGAACAGTGCTGCAATAAACATGGGTGTGCATGTGCCTCTGGAGTAATCTGTGTCACAGTCTTTTGGGTATATCCCTAAGAGTGGTATTGCTGGATCATATGGTAGATCAATGTTTAGCTTTTTAAGTAGCCTCCAAATTTTTACCAGCGTGATTGTACTAGTTTACATTCCCACCAACAGTGTAAGAGGGTTCCTTTTTCCCACATCCTCGCCAACACCTGTTGGTGGTGGTGTTGCTGATGATGGCTATTCTAACAGGGGTGAGGTGGAAACTTAGTGAGGTTTTAATTTGCATTTCCTTTATTGCTAGAGATGGTGAGCATTTTTTCATGTGTTTTTTGGCCATTTGAATTTCTTCTTTTGAGAAAGTTCTGTTTAGTTCACTTGCCCATTTCTCTATTGGTTCATTAATTTTGGGAGAATTTAGTTTTTTAAGTTCCCTATATATTCTGGTTATCAGTCCTTTGTCTGATGTGTAGCTGGCAAATATTTTCTCCCACTCTGTGGGTGTCCTCTTCAGTTTAGAGACCATTTCTTTTGATGAACAGAAACTTTTTAGTTTTATGAGGTCCCATTTATCTATGCTATCTCTTAGTTGCTGTAATGCTGGGGTTCCATTGAGAAAGTTCTTGCCTACCTATTAATTCCAGAGTATTTCCTACTCTTTCCTGTACCAACTTTAGAGTTTGGGGTCTGATATTAAGATCCTTGATCCATTTTGAGTTAATATTGGTATAGGGTGATATACATGGATCTAGTTTCAGTTCTTTGCAGACTGCTAACCAGTTTTCCCAGCAGTTTTTGTTGAAGAGGCTGCTATTTCTCCATTGTATATTTTTAGCTCCTTTGTCAAAGACAAGTTGGTTATAGTTGTGAGGCTTCATATCTGGGTCCTGTATTCTGTTCCACTGGTCTTCATGTCTGTTTTTGTGCCAGTACCATGCTGTTTTTATCATTATTACTTTTTAATATACTTTAAAGTCGGGTATCATGATACCTCCAGCATTGTTCTTTTGACTGAGTATTGCCTTGGCTATTCGTGGCCTCTTGTGTTTCCATATAAATTTCACAGTAGATTTTTCAATGTCTTTAATGAATGTCATTGGAATTTTGATGGGAATTGCATTAAACATGTAGATTACTTTTGGGAGTATAGACATTTTTACTATGTTGATTCTACCAATCCATGAGCATGGGAGATCTCTCCACTTTCTATAGTCTTCCTCAATCTCTTTCTTCAGAAGGTTATAGTTTTCCTTGTAGAGGTCGTTCACATCTTTGTTAGGTTTACACCTAGGTATTTGATTTTTTTTGAGGCTATTGTAAATGGAATTGTTTTCATATATTCTTTCTCAGTTTGTTCATTATTAGTGTATAGAAAAGTTAATGATTTTTCTATGCTGATTTTATATCCTGCTACCTTGCTATAGCTATTGATGGTGTCTAGGAGCTTTTGAGTAGAGTTTTTTGGGTCTTTAAGGTATAGGATCATATCGTCTGCAAATAGGGATATTTTGACAGTTTCTTTACCTATTTGTATTCCTTTTATTCCTTCTTCTTGCCTAATTGCTCTGGCTAGGAATTCCAGTACTATGTTGAATGGGACTGGGGATAGTGAGCCCTCTTGCCTCGTTCCTGATTTTAGGGAAATGGTTTCAGTTTTTCACCATTAAGTATGATATTGGCTATAGGTTTGTCATATATATAGCCTTTGCAGTGTTGAGGTACATTCCTTTGATTCCTCGTTTTCTTAGAGCTTTTATTATGAAGTGGTGTTGGATCTTACTAAATAGGCTTTTTCTGCATCTATTGAGATGATCAAGTGGTTTTTGTCTTTGCTTCTATTGATGTGCTGTATTACATTTATAGATTTGCGTATGTTGAACCACCCTGCACTAAAGGTGACTTGCTTATGATGGATGATCTTTCTGATGTGTTGTTGGATTCGGTTCGCCAGTATTTTATTGATGATTTTTGCATCGATGTTCATTAAGGAAATTGGCCTATAGTTCTTGGAGAACCATAGTTCTCCTTTGTCTGGTTTGGGGATGAGAGTAATATTGGCTTCATAAAATGAGTTAAGCAGTGTTCCTTCTCTTTCTATTTCATGGAACAGTTTAAGGAGGGTTGGTATTAGTTCTTTTTAAACATCTAATAGAACTCAACAGTGAATCCAGCAGGTCCTGGGCTTTTCTTTTTTGGGAGACTTTTTATTGCTGCTTAAATATCATTTTGTGGTATAGATCTATTCAGGTGAATAATATCCTCTTGGTTCAGTTTTGGATGGTCATAAGTAGGTAGAAATTTGTCCATTTCTTCAAGATTTTCAAATTTATTAGAATATAGATTCTCAAAGTAGTCCCTGATGATTTCCTGGATTTCCATGGTGTTTGTTGTTATCTCCCTTTTTGCTTTTCTGATTTTACTGATTTGGGTTTTTTCTCTCCTCATTTTAGTCGAGTTTTCCAGGGGTCTGTTAATCTTAGTTATTTTTTCAAAGATCCAGCTTTTTGTCTCATTGATTCTTTGTATTTTTTTTTTGTTCTGTTTCTGTTTCATTGATTTCAGCTCTTATTTTTATTATTTCTCTCCTTCTGCTTGTTTTGTTATTTGCTTATTCTTATTTTTCTAGGAGTTTGAGATGTAGCATTAGGTCATTGATTTGAGATTTTTCTGACCTTTTAGTATATGCACTCATGGCTATAAACTTTCCTCTTAAGACTGCCTTTGCCATAATAGTTTCTGCCGGGTAGCGAGGGGAGGGGGTGTTAGGAGAGGGGATGAGGAAGGGGGGGAGAAATTAAAAAAAAAAAAGACTGCCTTTGCTGTGTCCCATAGGTTCTCATAGGTCATGTTTTCATTTTCATTAACTTCCAGGCAACTTTTAATTTCCTCTTTTATTTCATCAGTGACACATTGATCATTGAGCAATGTGTTGCTCAGCTTCCAATTGTTTGCATGTTTTTTACTGTTGTTTTGTTGTTGATTTCTACTTTTAATGCATTGTCATCAGATAGAATGCCTGGGATTATTTTTACTTTCTTATATTTCCTAAGGTTTGCTTTGTGCCCTAAGATATGATCAGTTTTGGAGAAGGTTCCATGAGCTGCTGAGAAGAATATATATTGTGCAGAAGTTGGGTGAAATATTCTGTAGACATCAGCTAGGTCCATTTGATCTATGGTGTGATTTAGTTCTAGAATTTCTTTATTGATTTTTTGTTTGGATGATCTATCTGTTGGTGATAGGGGGGTATTAAAGTCTCTCACTACCACTGTGTTGGAGTCTATATATGTTTTTAGGTCTTTCAGTGTATGTTTGATGAAATTGGGTACACTGACATTGGGTGCATATAGGTTGATAATTGTTATTTCCTTTTGGTGTATTTCCCCTTTTATTAGTATGGAGTGTCCTTCTTTATCTCATTTGATCAATGTAAGTTTGAAGCCTACTTTGTGTGGGATAAGGATTGCTACCCCTGCTTGTTTTCATGTGCCATTGGCTTGGTAAATCTTCTTCCAGCCTTTTACCCTCTGCCAGTGCTTGTTTCTGTTGATGAGGTGGGTCTCCTGTAGGCACCAGATTTTTGGATCTTCCTTTTTGATCCAGATCAAAATGGTGTCTTTTGATGGGGGAATTAAGTCTATTAACATTCAGTGTTAGTATTATTAGGTATGTGGTGATCCCTGTCATTAGTTGTTTTTGTTGTTTAAGGGTTTGATTGTGTGCAGCTGAATCAACGTTACTCTTTACTGTCTTGCCTTTTCTTCTCCTGTGGTTTGGTATTGCCTGCCCTTTCATGGTTTTGTTTGCATTCACTTTCTGTGTGCAGAATTCCTTGAAGAATCTTTTGTCGTGGTGGCTTGGTGGTCATATATTGTTTTAGTTTCTGCTTATCATGGAACACTTTTATTGCTCCATCTATTTTGAATGATAGTTTTGCTGGGTAAAGTATCCTATGGTTGAAGTTATTTTCATTCAGTGCCCAGAATACCTCACTCCATGCTCTTCTTGTTTCTGTTGAGAAATCTGTGATTTTGATAGGTTTACCTTTGTATGTTATTTGTTTTTTTCTGTCTTACAGTGTTCAATATTCTTTCTCTATTCTCTATGCTTATTGTTTTAATGATAATATGTCATGGGGTAGTTCTATTTTGGTCAAGTCTGGTGTCCTGGAGGCTTCCTGTACCTGAATGGGTATAGTTTTCTCTAGATTTGGGAAATTTTCTGTTATTATTTTGTTGAATATATTATGAATCCTTTTTGTTTGCACCTCTTCTCCTTCATCAATGCCCATGATTCTCAGGTTTGGTCTTTTGATGGAGTCGGTGAGTTCTTGCATATTCCTTTCACAGGTCTTGAGTTGTTTGACTAATAGTTCTCCAGTTTTTCCTTTAATTTCCATTTCATCTTCAAGTTCTGAGATTCTGTCTTCTGCTTTTTCTAGTCTGCTGGAGTAACCTCCATTGTGTTTTGTATTTCTGTTCATTCTTTTTTCTGAGGTTTTCCATATCATGGGTCACTTCCTCTTTAATATTGTCAATTTTCATCCTTAATTCATTTATCTCTCTATGGTGTTTTCAGTTTCAGTTTGGTGTTATTTAAGGCTCCTATGATTTCATTTATTTGTTTTTGTGTTTTCTCATATACTTTATTTTTGTTGTCTTAGAATTTCTTGAGTGCCTCCTGTATGCTTTGGTTGACCATGTCTAGTAACATCTCTATGAAATGCTCATCGATTACTTGCAGGATTTCTTCTTTTAGTGTGTTCTTGTGGGCTTTGTTGGGTTCCTTGGTATAGTTTATCTTTGTTTTGTTGGAGTCTGGATCTTGGTATCCATTTTCTTCATTTCCCTCTGAATCCTGTACTAATTTATTTTTTTGGGGAAAATGGTTTCCATCCCTTTTTCGTCTTCCCACTATTCCACTTGGTACTGTTTTTGTCCCTGGTTTATGTGTAATTTAGTATTAGCTAACTTATAATAGTAAAACTTACAAAACCAAGAAAGAAAGAGAAAAAAGAAAAAGAATGAGAAAAAAAATGCAGAACCAAAGAAATCATCAAGGAGAGATTGTGGACAATCAAACAGTGAAGAAGAAAAACAAACAATTAAAGAAAAGAAAAGAAAAATAATTCCCAGCTCAGGAACAGTAGAATTTCAGTCTTAGTAGTTCTGTTATTACTCCTTCAGCATTCAGTCCTGTTTTTCTGCATCTCCTAGGCAGGTTTGGAGCCAGTGTCTGGTGGTGCTGGAGCCCTCCTGTTTTCTCAGTGTAATGTGGTGTGGAGAAGCTTTTTATGGGCTGGGGGTTCAGGGTTTCAGAGTTTTGTTTCTTCTTTTTGATTATATTTTTTGTCAAGTGTGGCTCCAGTAAGAAAGAATTCTGTTTGGTCTGCTAAAGGTCTCCCAAGCACATTTGGAGCTCGCAGCCAGCATGCTGGTGGGTGGGTGGCAGTGGCCGGTGGGCTGGTGGGTGGGTGGACGATGGCCTGTGTGCCAGTGGACTGGCAGGTGGTGGCCCAGTGGGCTTGTGGGGTGGAGGCCTGGTGAGCCGGTGGGCTGGCTGGTGGGCGGTGGCAGCGTGGGGGTGGTGGCCAACCTGTTCTTTCAGTGCATAGTATTATGGAGAAGCCTTCCATGGGCTTGGGGTTCAGGATGCTGAAATTTCAGCTCTCCCTGGTGTTTTACCTCAGCCAAGTGTGTCTCCAGCATCTCAGCAAGGTCCCTGATTAATGGAGTTCACTCTGTCTGCGTTTGTGTCCCAGTAGCCATTTTGGATCCTCTCCAGTACTTCTTCTTATGCTAACTGTTCAACTAATTTGCCCACTTATCAGATTATTTGTTCTTTTGGTGTTTAATTTTTTTGCATTCTTTGTATATTCTGGGTATTAATCCTTGTGACACACAAATGTTATCTCTTGTTATCCTCGAGAAACATTTTCACTTGTGTATAAGGATATATATAAGTAAGAATGTTCACTGCTGTCATTGTTTGTAATAGTGAAAAAAATTGGAAACAACCTAAATTTCCATTGGAATGGAGATGTTGAAATGAACTGTGGTATTTTTATACTGTGGAATTCTTAGGAAAGTTAAAAGGCTGAGTTAGTTATATTTGTAAGCAACATGTTTATATGTCTAAGCCCACTTGTAAAGTGAGCAATTCAAGTTGCCAACATGATGGGTAGAGTGGGTTTCCATTTATTAAAAAACAAAAGAAAACACTTGGCACTGTCAGGTCTTTCAATTTTAACACTGTTAGTGGTACTGTGGTTTTACTGTGGTTTAATATTTTATCTCTCTGTTAGCCGATAATGAGCACTTGTTTGTAGGTCATTTGAATATCTTTGTTTTTGAAGAGTTGATCAGCTCATTTATCCATTTTAATTGGATTGTCTACATTTCTTTCATATAAGTTTTTGATTGGAGAGTGATTTGTAGTTCTTTCTCCATAAAGTCCTTTGTCAATTATATATAGTTACAAAGTCTTCTTCCAGTCTGTGACTTGACTTTTCAATCTCTTAATGTCAACAAGAATGCAAATTAACTGGAACTCTCATGTATTGCTAGTGGGATTGCAAATTGATGTAACATTTTAGAAAACTGGTTTGGCAGTATTTGTGAAGCTAAACATATGTAGACCCTATGATCCAACAAGTCTATTTTTAGGTACAGCAGAATAGAGCACAAAGGAGATCTTATATCCACTAAGGGACACATGTGAGAATGTTTATAATGTTTATTCATAAATACTCCAAACTAGAAACAACTCAGATATCTTTAGCAGGAGTAGATGAATAATAATTGTGATATATTCATATAATTACATATTATAGAACAATGATAAGGAGCAAAACACTGCTAAATACAAACATATAATCTCACAGAAATGTTAAGTGAAATAAGATAAGCACAAAAGAGTATATATAGTATGATTCCATTTGTATGAATTTCAAAATCAGGCCAAACTAATCTATGATGAGAGAAGTCAGAATAGTTCTTACTTTGACGAGTTATTGATTAGGAGGACACAAAGGACATTTTGTAAATCTGGAAATATTCTGATTTGGGGAGTAATAACAATAATAATATACATGGATATGTATCCCATGATGTGTAGTAAAGATCTGTGCAATATATTTAACATAATTTATATCTTATGAAAATCTTTTTAATTTTTAAAAAAACTCTGTGAGATAGATACTACTACTACTCATATTTTACAGGTGATGAAACTGAGGTGCTGTGAGGTTGAGCAACTTTTCAAAATTGCCCAGCGAGTGTTAGATCTAGGACTCAAACCCAGGCAGTCTGACTCCAGGGCAATGTGGCTCAGTTATCTGTTGCCATAATAATTCTCCATAAACAACCGCATAGTCTCAGTGGCACACAATAGGAAGCATTTGTTTAGCTAACAATTGTACAAGGTTCAGCTGAGCTGGGATGGGCTCACTGGCACTTCTGGAAGTTGGTTAGCTGATGGCTGACTTATGACAGCTCAGTGGGACTATGGGGATGACCTGAAACTATTCCTATTTGGTCCACCCATGTCTTAGGCCAAGAAAGAAGGGAAAGAACAGAGAGACTCATTTGTGAAAGTGCTTTTTGAGTCTTTTGGTATCATCTCATTGGCCAATGGAAATCACATGGCTGAGTCTATCAACCATGAGACCTAGGGAGAGGTGGTAAATCTAGGACCATTGTTATAGTAATTTAATATAAGCAGGAATTAATGCTAAATTGGAAGTTTGGCAGGCCTGGATCTAGTGTCAGCCATCACTTATAATATGTGATTTTTTTGTTACAATCACTTAACTTTATGATTAATTATTTCTGTTTATATAAAATGGCCATAAGAAGTAGAATATCTGTAATGTAGTAATTGTTGAGGACCAATTGGAATGATATGCATACTCCCTATGCCAAACTCAGAGCAGATACTCAGTAAATGCTGGCTATTGTTGTAATGGTAATGTTTCAAGAAGACACAATTAAGCACCTCCAAGTATCTGCAATCTGGGTATTGCATGGTGGGTCATGGGTATGCCTCTTCTGTTGCCCATTAGAGTTTATAGAAAGACCTACTCCAAACTCTGATATTACATACCTAATAGAGCAGCCCAGGTAGCCAAGTGTCACTATTTTTTAATTCCTTATGGTCCACACATGATGGAGGGACTCTATGCCCATTTGCATCCTTTAAGAGGCTTCTGTTTATGAGCTCTAGTTCTCCCATATCTCTGGAAACCTACAGAGGCTTCTCATTTGTATTTTGGTTTAGGCCAACTTGACTACCCCTCCATGTGTCAGAGAATGAATGTATCAATACTCTATTGTCTACACATTCACCCTGCTCCTCACCACTTTGACCCTGAAGCAAAGGAAGCTGCTAAAAGATTTTGAAATCTAAAAATACAGTGAGCCTGCCTTATTTGTGGATTTATTGCATGTGTTTTTAAACAAGTGTTGTAAAAAAAATTCTAAAGGAATTTCAAAAACAGTGGTTTTAAATTTCCCCATTCATATTGTACAGCTCAGTTGAAGCAGAGAAGCTCTCAGTCAGTCCCTTGTTTTCATCAGTTGTATTGACATTGTTGTGTGATCTGCTGAGTGTTTCTGTGCCTTTAATTTTGTGAAATATGCCTCCCAAAAACAAATGCTGTGCAAAAATCAAGGTGAAAGTTATGGTAATCCTCCCAAAATAAAAGTGGTACATAATATGCTTAGGTGACAAAATGAAAATTTTGGGCTTATTGAAAGGAGGCATGTCTTTTGTAGAAGTTGGATGGCATTATGGAAAAAATGAGTCAAGCAGTTGCAGTACAGTACTGAACTTTGCGTCCTGAATGTTGGTGATTTTTCCTCAATTTCAGTCTCCTTGGAACTACATACCTGTGGATACCAAGGGCCTACTGTATTCTATATAATTTTGCATCCTATTTTGCTGTTCATATTCCTTCTTTGAAGATACATAACCACAGATAGCAGTGGCGAAGGAGTTCTTTAGTTCCAAATTTACATCTAACCTTAGGCAAACTAATCTATAGTGATAGACGCAAGAATAAGTGGTTCCTTTAGGGTTGATTTGGAAAGGATATGAAGGAGCCTTCTAGGTACAGAAAGTTTCAAAATATGAATTGTTACAGTGGTAAGACATGTAAAAAATACACTGAGATCTTAAGATTTTTGCATACATTTTTCTACATATAAAATATACTTCATGAGGCCAATAGGAGAAGGTGACCAAGAACTAGAGAAAAGGTTAGATCAAGAAGAATTAACCTAAAAGGTAACACACATGCACAGGAAATTAATGTGAGTCAACTCCCTGTATAGCTATCCTTATCTCAACTAGCAAAAACCCTTGTTCCTTCCTATTATTGCTTATACTCTCTCTTCAACAAAATTAGAGATAAGGGCAAAATAGTTTCTGCCGGGTATCGAGGGGGTGTGGGGGAGAGGGAGGGGGTGGGGTGGGTGGTAAGGGAGGGGGTGGGGGTAGGGGGAAGAAATGACCCAAGCATTGTATGCACATTTGAATAATTAAAAAAAAAATAAAAAATATATATACTTCAATTATACTGCAAAACAAAGTAAAACTCCAAATACAAAAAAGTAATAATAAAGCAACCTGCTAA
Organism: Castor canadensis; assembly: GCF_047511655.1. Taxonomy (NCBI): domain Eukaryota; kingdom Metazoa; phylum Chordata; class Mammalia; order Rodentia; family Castoridae; genus Castor; species Castor canadensis. Next base: position 127,389,993 of record NC_133393.1, on the reverse strand, counting down.
TAAGATAATAAAAACAACAATGAAATTATGGAAAGATTTGAAGTAATGAAAACCAAACTTTTAACAAGTTACCTATGGAGGGGACAGGGAGAGGGAGTGGTAAGGGAACAGGGCTTAGCTAATGGTTAAAGGGGACCATCTTCTTTGGAATTTTTTTAATCCAAAGAATATAGTATTGAAGGCCTTTGGAATATGGCCCTTGTGATATTTATGTTTCAGTTTCAGAAACAGTGGCAGAGCAAGGCACAAGGTAGACTGAACCTGTTATACAGCTTTCTCTGGCTCTGGCCCTCTACTCAGATTAAGCTCCATAAAAACTCTTGGACAATAGGATTTGCATCTGAAATGCAGATACCCATGGGACCAGAAGACACCTATGCACTTCTCCTTGTGAACCTCTTCCTGTGGCTGTCCATAGGTACCCTTTGTGATAAACTTGTGAACATAAGTGTCCCCTGAATTCTATGAGCCGTTCTAGTCAATTATAAAACCTGAGTAGAGGGTCTAGGAACCTCTGGTATAGACAATGGGTCAGAAGTATGGGAGGCCCAGACATGTGATTGGGACCTGCAGTAGGACAGTCTAGTGGGACTGAACCCTTTAACTTGTGGGATTTGACACTAACTTCAGGTAGTGTCAGAATTGAAATAAATTGTAGGATACCAAGTCAGTGTCCACCAGAGAGCTGAATTGGATTGTTGTGAGAAAATTCTGCTTGTCTGGTGTCAGACACTTGTGTGAGAAGAGAAATAGTGTTTTCAACAGAATAGGTTGTAAGTTCTTTAAGCCCATCCTGAGTGTTGAGATGGACAGGGGGCTTAGAAACAATATCAGAAAGCACTTTATTTCATGGTTTGGTGTTTTGGTAACATTGATTTGTAAACAGGTATTTAAAATCTTCTGGAATAGTTCCCATATGCAACATCTGTCCCAACTTCTTACCAGATACCAATGAGAATGCACTTTGAGTTTGGGATCAGAAAAATCTTGACATGGTTGGCATGGAAAATTACTAAATTATCTAGATTTTTAAACAAAGTTTTTTCTTTTTCATATATGAGAAAATGCATATTAACATCCAGACTCTACAATTGCATAATCAATTATTGCATACACCAGACACTACAATTGCATAATCAATTATTGCATACACCAGACACTACAATTGCATAATCAATGTTGTAAATACAAGCCAGGATTCTTAGCCTTTGCGAATACAAGATGAAGTCTGTGTATTGTCAGATGGGTCAGGAGCACCAGCCTGTGATCTGAGGCTGCTGAGGCAGACAGGAAGACCTCCGACTTATATGTGGCCTCCCATTTTTTCTCTTCTTTCTTGTTATCTTTGTCTCTTCCTTTTATCAATATCTTCTTGTGCCACCAAAAGAAGAAAAAAAAGAACCCTCTGTTGCTCTGTATCTACATCAGATGGTTGAAAGGTTGGCAAATCCTTATTCGTGTCCATGACAGGTTCTATGGCATTGGAGACCTTATTACCAACCTGACATGCCTGTGTGTCACCCCATTCTGATTAACTCAGAAGGGATCACCAAAAATACTTGCATTTTGCCATTGTTACCTAATAAGTTCAGCTTCTTAATGCCTTCAATCTTAAAAACTCTATGAAACTTATTCATTTATTCCTTACATATGTAATGATACTTGGGGCTGAAGAGATATTATAAAAACAACATAGTTTTGGTTTAATGGAAATTACAGTGCAGTTGTGTAGGCAGCCAAGCAAAGAGACAATTTCTCTACATTGTGATCAGTGCTACAAGGTCTGAAGTGGTCCCTCTTGGCTCAACTTCATCTGACATGTAACTGGGAAATTAATAAAACACTAGTGTCCCATCAATGAGTTGTACAGAGCCAGATTCCCATGTTGCTTGGACATTTCCTATAGAACAGATGTTTTAGTTTTCACTTATATTCTGGTCTGTCTGTGGACCACTACTGTCAAATCAGAGGCCAGTAGGGGTTTGTATAATTCTTCTGCAGAGTATCAAGGGACTACTTTGGAATAAGCAGGAGAACACAAATGATGCATTTTTCCTATAATGTGTCTACTTTATGTCTGTTTTCTCTTTCAAGGTGAAATTGCTAATAAAATTGGAAAGATATACAAATCTCTTGGCACTCAGAAGAACTGAAATTCTCAAAAGCATGATTCAAGTTAAATCTACTTCTGTCTACATTCTATTTTGGCTGTTCCTAATGATTACTCCTAAAGTTTTGTCTATATGTAATAATTCTATTTTCTTTCTCTACCACATTCCTGGCCAGCTGGAGACAAACTTGTTGGGTATGCCATGTTAGGTGTAAGGAAGAATCTTTAACCATCTCTATTCTTTTGTTTGCTTGCTTGTCTCTTTTGAGACAGGTTGTCACTATGTAGCCAGGCGGGCTTGGAACTCATGATCCTCCTACCTCCGTCTGTAATCACAGGCATACATCACTATGCCAGGCATATATTCTTTTTTAAATTGAGCACTGGTGCCAACTCTGCCAACTTCCTTTCTCTTGTACTCAGGAATGAGCTAAAGAATGTCTTTTTCCATATTTTTAGTGTGTATGTAGAGGTGATGGTGTATTTGAAGATGTTAGGAATATTGAAGAATTTTTGCCATGATGCTGACATGGCTGTTTTGTTTGCCTCTAATGATTTCAGCTGGACAGCACCTGAGTGCAAGGACCAGGATGCTTGTGTCTGCTTGTTAGAGAGATGTGTATGTCAAGAAAAGTGAGCTTGAGTGCATGTGTTTGTGTTTGGCAGTGAGGAGGGATTGGAAAGAACTTTTAAGAGGGAAATAGAAATGTCCACTCAGAATAGTGTCATTCTATTCAGAATGCATTTATTTTTTATACCAAATAACATGCAGACTGAATGGTTCTTAAAATTTTGATAAGAGGGCCTATGTAAGGACATATATGCTGAAAGAGGCAAAATATAGTAAAATGACTATATAAAATACAGTCATATGTAAAATATAGTGAAATGTTGTGAAATATACAGGTAAAGAATGGTGAGATGACTGTGAGGCTGAGTTTACTGTGTTGGCAGCCAAGGGCTATGTATAAGTATATGCAGGCTGGTCATTAAGATTAAAAAGAGAGTTATGACAATGAAACCTCCAAGACTGGGGCCAAAGATTCTGTGGATGGAGACAAATCTCTCAGTTGAAGTCCTTAGCTTATGTAAATCAGGTACAATACTCAGATTGCATATTATATTTTTTTGTTTTCTATAATAAAATTTATTTTTAAGAAAATCTCCCATTTTGCAAATGGTGGCAATTTAAATTTAATAAATTCAAAACCAACTCAGTAAATGTGTTCTTTTAATCCTTCTTGTTTTTTCTTTTTGATGTTGTGTTTACATTTTAGGGTCAAACATAATATCAAAACATTATGGTTCTGTTATCATGCCCCCTGCTGTGGTGTAGATGTTTGTGTTCCCTGAAAAATTCAAGATGAAACCTAATTCCCAGTGCAACAGTATTAAGAGGTGGGTGATTAGGCCATGAGGAAAATGAGTTCAGTTCCTTTTGTCTCTGTCCCTTCTGCTACTTGAAGACAAAGTGTTCATTCCCTCTGGAGGATGCAATAATAAAGCACCATCTTGGAATCAGAGAGAAGCCCTCACTAGACACCAAACCTACCAACACCGTGATCTTGGACTTCCCAGCCTCCAAAATTGTGAGAAAATAAATTTTTGTTGCTTACAAATACCCAGTCTGTGGTATTTTGTTATAGCCACACAAATGGACTAAGACATCCCTTATCCCTATTACAGCTTATCTTGGAGCTCATTGCAACCCAATGCCATGTCCATCCATATGGATCTTGGCTGGTGTCCATGTTGCTAGGCCATGTAGGGCATCTGTGAAGCTGCCACAAGCCCCTCTGCTATGTGTGTCTAACAGTGACTGATAGTCCACTGTTTTGATGCTGTGCTGGAGAAACAAGGCATGTATTCTTCTGCTTTCAGAATCTCAAACCAACCTGGGGTTTTATTTTGTCCTCTTTCTGCCCTGACCTAGGCTAGGGAAGCAGGCCAGTTGAATACTGTTTTCTTAGATGTACTGATTGGCATCAGGACTTCTGTTTCTTCAATGATCACTTCCCTTCCTTAATTCTTTCCCTCTGATACTATTATCTTTCCTGTGTCAAAAAACTGTTTTTGGTTAGCTGCTTTTTTTTTGTTGATCATCATCCATCCAGAGAAAAGCTCAGAGTGCTTTGAGGCCTGCAGTGGCAGGAATTGCTGGGAATGGACAACTATTCATCAATACTCACATGCTATGATACTACATAGGGATGTGTGTGTGTGTGTGTGCTTGCGTGTGCTATCTTGCTTGAACCGCATAACACTTAAAAATCATAGTAAATGATCCCAGGTCAATTTTCAATAAATCACCCTTTATGTTTCCTGGCCTCTCAAGTTAAAAAACCAATTCATTGCTTGCAAATCAGTCATAGTTGAATTTGTGGAATTTGTTGCCTGGTCACCATCTTAGTGCTTGGCAAGTAGTAAAGTCAAAATGCCAAAGAGTTTCAGTTTAATACAGACCTCAGAGGCCAGCTCTGGCTTAAATTCCTTTCATATCATTCTTGGCTGCCTTCAGAAAGGGGAGGAGGTCATCTTTGCTCAACTAGTCTCATGTACTTAAGAGCATGACTAGCTAGATATAGAATAGATAAAGAAGCTTATACTAGTGTCATTTTGTTAAAATAGCTTTATTATATTTTCTGAATATAGAGTAAGATTTTTTTCATTGCAAAATATGATCAGAAATTGCATATAAGTGTTTGAATATATAAAAAAGTACAGTCATCTCCCCTTATCTGTGGTTTTGCTTAGAGGTTTCTGTTATTCTCAGTCAACCACAATCCAAAAATATTAAATGGAGAATTCCAGAATGAACAATTAATAAATTTTAAATTATGCCTCCCCCTCCATACTGGAAGTTGAGCCCAGGGGCTTGCATATGCTACTCTACCACTTAATCCACACCCCCAGACCTTTTGTCTATATTTTAGTTTGGAGATAGGATCTCATTAACTTAGCTGATCTTGAGCTCATAAGTCTCCTGTCTCCATCTCCCAAGTAGCTAAAATTGCAGGTGTGTACCACCATTTCTGGAAATTACTTGTCGTTTTGAGTAGTGTGCTGAAATCTCTATCCTGCTTCAAATGGGAATCGTCCCTTTGTCCAGTGTGTCTGTGCTAGTCATTTACTTTGACTGACCATTGTAATTTCATGATGCTGTAATCAAGTAGCTGTTGTTTTATGTAATAATGGTCTCAGAGCACAAGGGTTGTGATGTGGGGAATTTGGAGATGCCAAAGAAAATTTATAGTGTTTCCTTTAAGTGAAAAGTAGGTCTGGAGGTGTGCCTCAAGCTCTTAAGTGCCTGCTTTGCAAGCATGAAGCCCAGACTTTAAACCCTGCTTTACCCAAAAAAAAAAAAAAAAAAAGTGATTACGTGAAAAGTAAAAGTACAATAAGCTATTTTGAGAGAAACAGAGAGTATATTCACATAACTTTTTTACAGTGTATTATTATAATTATTCTATTTTATTAGCAGTAATTGTTATTAATCACTTATTGTGTCAAACATAAACATTATCATAAGTGTGTGCATAGAAAAAAAAACACTGTATATAGAGTCTGGATGGTTGCAGCCATTCCCTGGGGGTCTTGAATTTATTCCCCATGGATAAGGGGAGACTACTGCATTGGTGTAATCATATCTAGACATAGTCCTGTTAATACTTTTCATAGTTTTTTTACACTTAACTATGATGTGGGTATATGCAAATACATCTATCAATCTATCTATCCATTTCCAGTTATAATATTGTGTGTATATTTCCATTTCCTCTTAAACTACATGCATGTATTGTGAACATCTTCATGCACATGTGAATCTATATCATGTTTTTCATGGGACTAACAAATTCCTTCACCTATTGGTGAACATTTAGGTTGTTTTCAGTTTTTACCCAGAAAACAGTGCTATTACAAAAATCCTCATTGTAAAAGTGGAATCTCAGAGTCAAAGGGAATATATACTTAATAATATTATCAAACTGCCCCCAATTAGTTTACATTAATTTGGACTTCTGCCAACAGTGTGTCCCCATGGTCCACAGTGAGATCTGAAAGCCAAGGCAATCTGAGTAAATGTCAGTATAACCATAATCTCCTGTGGTCATCTTCCCCAAGGATATGTTATTCCAAGTTCAGTAAGAGTTTTGTCCAGTAGGACACGATTGAAATGCATCAATGATTAGGATAAGTGGTTTTTAAAAAATCCACATATCCAGAGGCATGGGTGTGTGTGTGCATGCACGCTTGTGCACCTGCCCAAAGGGAGCAGAAGTAATTACAAGAATGGGTATAGCACATTTATGTTCCAGGTTTTTCTAGGACAGAGTTAATTGTATTATTCACTAATAAGATCGTTTAATTTTCATGTAAATGTATCTGTGTAAGATGTTGTACATATGCATTTATATAACTGCATTTACCACTTCACAAGTCTTTGGTTGGCTTATTTGCTTGCTTTTCAACTCAGGAAGTACCAGCACTGCAGTATGGCTACTATCCTGAAAGACTAGATAAATGTCCTATCTCTGGCAGGTATGGGTAAGTGTCACCCCATAAAATGAAATCTTTAGTTCTGGGTTATCAGGCAGGTTTACAGCAGAGGCAAGCTCCTGCAGCTGCTGCTTCCTGTCCTGCTCTGTAAAGCAGTACAGACCACTGAACTCCAAGCCCGTGCTCCATCTTCTTTGGAGACAGACTTTTCCCCATCTGCTCTCAAGCTAGCCTGTCTTAATTCTCCCTCTTCAGAGTGAGGTGTGAGAGTAGAAAATCAGAAAATGCACCATTTTCCTGGAGGTCGAGTGGAGGTTTGGGGATGCTGTTTAAACCTCACTAATCTATTCCAAACCGGTGGCCTTAGGCTTTCTTTCTGCCCTGGCCTACATTAGTTTGCGTTTATCACCACCAATTTGCTTGGTTTGTTTCTCTTCCTTCCTCCATTTAAAAAAGAAATCAATGTTCAGAAAGAAAAGACCTGGGAAAGTCCTACTGTAGGTGTAGATATAGTCTTGAAATGTTTTTTTTATTTGAGACAGACCTTAAAAACAACATGATCGTAGCACCAGGAAGATTTGCGATAACCGGAATGAAATGAGAGAGAAAGAGCAACTGAGATGGGGAGAGGGTAGACAGATGCTTGGAGGGGTGCCACACAACTTGTGAACACCCAAAGGATGGAAGGAGAAAGACTGCTGGCTGCTCAGGATTGATTTCAGGAGAATGCAAGGACTCTTCCGCAGAGAAAAAGGAATGCAATGAAGAAACAAAGGTCAAAGTTTTCCCCAGAGACTAACTGAGCAAGAAGCCATCGATTCTCTTTGGCTGCAATCATTTCCAGAAGTTTAACTGAACTTTTCTTTTTCTTTTCCTTTTTTACCTACCTGCAACAAACTAACCCATGAAAGGTGAATTTCATTGTGTGCCTCCTTCCTTTTCTAGTGATGATCTGAGGTAGACAGGAATGCATGGGGACCCATCCCCCAATGTGGCCTTTTCTGCACAATCAGGGAACACATTTTTTTTCTTGTCCATTTCACCGACAAACTGACAGTAGCATTTTTTATTGCTCATTTACAGATTGCTTTTGTCAAGAAAATAGGAACATAGGTTATGATTTAGAGCTGACTTGAAACTATGGTAACTAGGATGTAACTTTCCTTCAAAGCTGGGTTGTCCTGAGAGCTGGGGGTGGAAGTAGAGCCAACTGGGAGTTCCCAGAATTGTGGGTGCCTACCAGGAGATTTCTAGAGGAAGGGAAAGATAGTACCTTTTCCTAAGCCCATTCAGCTTCTCCTCTTAGCAGCAGCTGTACCTTTTTTAACTCTCCTCACCTTTCATACTGCCATCTCCTTCCTTTGTTTGCAAAGTTGACAAAAGGTGCAGAAGGGGGGCTTGGGCACAATGACTCATATCTGTAATCCCAGCTACCTGAAGAATCTCCAGATTGGAGGTCAGCCTTGACAAAAAGTTAGTGAGACCCCCCCCCCACTTCAACAAGTAAGTTGGGCATGGTGGTGCCATCTCTTATAGGCTGGTCCTCGGCAAAAACATGAGACCCTAACCTGAAAAGATAATTAGTAAAGAAAAAAAGAGCTGGAGACATGACTCAAGTGGTAGAGCCCTGCCTAGCATGTGCAAGGCCCTGAGTTCAATTCCAGTACTACTTCCTGCTGAAAGAATAGTCAGAGGGAGGGTTATATAGAAAGCCAAGTGTACCCTCCCACACCTTCCCATATTTAATTATCATAGCAGTGCTGGTACATATTCTGTTTCTCTGCAGTTTTATTGATTCAGAAACTAAGCTCAGAGCTCCCTCATAGCTTTACCAGGAGAAATGAGGCTTCTGGCTGCCATGGTGACCTCTGGGGAAGGGCAGATGCAACCTGACATCTATTCTGGGCTCTGCTCCTCATGCTAGCTACATCTGCATGCCCAGGAAGCAGTCAGGGCTTAAGTGTTTGCATCCTAACAGCCTTCCAGAGCCTGCATAGATTGGAGTTAGGGGTGGTGCATGGCCAAGTAGGGGTCTGAAAAGCAAACACCTGGGCATTTCTTCCTGTTCTTCACACCTGCAAGACTCACCCCACAAATCTGATGAATTGTCCATTAACCCTAGTGGGGCAGTCACCAGGAAGCTTGCTGAGAATCCATTAAGAGGAACTTTAATTTGAGAAATATTGATTAAGTTATAGTAAGACATTTATTCCTGTCTATGTGAACAACAACAGTTTCATAGTAAATAGGAAGAGGAAAATCCTGGGAGTTTTATGGAAAAGTAGCTGTTTCCATGAGTAGCTTTCCTCTGCCTTTCTGGCCCCACCCCCATCCTGATGTTTGGATCAGTCTTGAGCACAGTAACAAAAGGTAACGTTTGTTGAGGATTAGCTCTAACAGAACTGTAATAAACTGAGACCTTCGGTGTGCCTATTATTAAGGAATTGTGCCAACATCACAGTGCAGTCTACATCCCTTCCACCGGACATCACACTGGTCTGTTTTATTAATGGCATTATGCTGATGAGACCAGTTGAACATGAAATAGCAATTACTCTAGCCACATTTGAAAAACATTTCCTTGACAGAGGCTGGAGATAAATTCCACAAAAACTGGGCTTTCTGCTTAATAGACATTTTTAAGTCCTATGGCTTGACAAGACACTCCTTCTAAAATATAGGAGAAATTGATGCATCTGGTCACTCCTACAACCAAAAAAGACTCAATGTGGGCCTCTGGAATTTGAAGGCAATCTGTACCTCATTTGAGTATGCTGTGTCACAAGGTGACCCAAAAAGCTACTGGCTTTGAGAGCCCAGAGAAAGAGAAGGTTCTACCTAACAAAAGATGTGAATGACCTCTACAAGGAAAACTATAAACTTTTGAAGAAAGAGATTGAGGAAGACTATAGAAAGTGGAGAGATCTCCCATGCTCATGGATTGGTAGAATCAACATAGTAAAAATGTCTATACTCCCAAAAGTAATCTACATGTTTAATGCAATTCCCATCAAAATTCCAATGAAATTCATTAAAGAGATTGAAAAATCTACCATGAAATTTATATGGAAACACAACTCATTAGCAACACCACCACCAACAGGTGTTGGTGAGGATGCGGGGAAAAAGGAACCCTCTTACACTGTTGGTGAGAATGTAAACTAGTACAACCACTCTGGAAAAAAATTTGGAGGCTACTTAAAAAGCTAAACATTGATCTACCATATGATCCAGCAATACCACTCTTGGGGATATACCCAAAAGACTGTGACACAGGTTACTCCAGAGGCACCTGCACACCCATGTTTATTGTGGCACTATTCACAATAGCCAAGTTATGGAAACTGCCAAGATGCCCCACCACTGACGAATGGATTAAGAAAATGTGGTATCTATACACAATGGAATTTTATGCAGCCATGAAGAAGAACGAAATGTTATCATTCACTGGTAAAAGGGTGGAATTGGAGAACATCATTCTGAGCAAGGTTAGCCTGGCCCAAAAGACCAAAAATCGTATGTTCTCCCTCATATGCGGACATTAGATCAAGGGCAAACACAAGGGGATTGGACTTTGAGCACATGATAAAAGTGAGAGCACACAAGGGAGGGGTGAGGATAGGTAAGACACCTAAAAAATTAACTAGCATTTGTTGCCCTTAACGAAGAGAAACTAAAAGCAGATACCTTAAAAGCAACTGAGGCCAATAGGAGAAGGGGAGCAGGAACTAGAGAAAAGGTTAGATCAAAAAGAATTAACCTAGAAGGTAACACACATGCACAGGAAATTAATGTGAGTCAACTCCCTGTATAGCTATCCTTATCTCAACTAGCAAAAACCCGTGTTCCTTCCAATTATTGCTTATACTCTCTCTACAACAAAATTAGAGATAAGGGCAAAATAGTTTCTGCTGGGTATTGAGGGGGTGGGGGAGAGGGAGGGGCAGAATGGGTGGTAAGGGAGGGGGTGGGGGCAGGGGGGAGAAATGACCCAAGCCTTGTATGCATATATGAATAATAAAACAATAAAATAAAAAAAAAGAAAAACAGATAGTCAATGCTGGTATATGAATGGCTAAATCATAAATCAGTACAACTTTTTATTTTCTTTAGCAATTCTAATTCCAGGAAATCTATTCTAACATCATTAGCAAATTGAAAGGAAAAGTGCATTTAAAGGGATTTTCAATAAAGATTTCAATGAAAAAAATAAAAAGAAAGAGAAGGTTCTATAACAGGCCCAGATTGCCTTGCAAGCTGTCCTGCATTGTTTCTGAAACTGGAACATAAATTCTGTAAGGGTAGAGACTTTTGTCTGTCCACGGCTCTATTCTCATGGCCGTTACAAAGTCAGCCCTAAAATAAATGTTGAATAAAGACTACTTTTTGAGGTAACTATTATTACCATCCACATTTCCATGATAGGGTGATGGAGATTTTGAGAGTTTAAGATGTTTAAGGTCACATGTGGTAAGTGGCAGAATTTAAAACCAACCCTCTGGTCTGTTCGGCAGTGGGGGGTTTGAACTCAAGGCCTCGCACTTGCTAGGCAGGTGCTCTATCACTTGAGACATGTGCCAGCCCTTTTTTTGTTTTAGTTATTTTTCAGATAGGGTCTCCTGGTTTTTTTTCTTAAATTTTATTAGCATATAATAGTTGTACGGGGAATATATTGTGATATTTACATATGTGTCTAAAATGTGTCTTATATGAATTTTCCCTCTCTATTGTTCCCTTTCCAGCTCCTCTTCTTAGAATAATCTCAGAACAGATAAGTTGATTATACATATATGAAGAAAAACTTGAGTGGATCATGGGATGGTTTAAGGCTAACACAATATTTTTAAACTTTTATGTCTATTAAAATTATCTGACTTGCCAGGAAAAATTCAGTGCTTTGACTTGATCCCTAGAAATTTTGCTTCAGTATGTCTATTGTGAGTCTTAGATCTCCTCAGTAATTCTGATGCACCCTGAAGTCTTTTTCATTTATTTTCCATTTTTTAGTGGTATTAGGGTACTAGATATGAAACAAACACTCTACCACTTGAGCCACACTCCCATCCCATTTTATGTTAGTTTATTTTTCACATAGGGTCTTATGATTTTACCAGAGTTAGCCTCAGACTGTGATCCTCCTACCTCTGCCTCCTGAGTTGTTAGGATTACAGGTAGGTGTTACCATGCCAGCCTGTACCCTGATATCTTAAACTTCTGTTCCTAAGAATTGGTTGTGAAATTATTTTTCCATGACCTGGAGTAGCAGTACTATCTTGACTGGTACTGAGATTAGCAGGATCTGTTAATATGATTGCAAATGTTTGCCCGTAGATTAAAAACTAAACCAGTTTCCTCAATTTGTCATTTGAATGGTATGGGGAGGTTAAGGTGGGGTACTTAGAGATTTTTCTGAGGGAGTTAGGCTTTAGCTGCTGTGTTTTCTTGTTGTTGGCAGGTACTTGAGTCTACTCTTGAACCTTCAGGGATCTCTCCTTTCTCTTGAACTTACACTAGGGGTTCTCAAAAGGTCCTGAGTAAGCAACTGGAGCAGTGCCAAGGAACTGATGAAAAATACAAATTCTCTAACCCTTCTCAGATAGACTGAATCAGAAATTCTGGGGTGGGATCCTGATAGTGATGCTTTAAGAAAGCACTCAAGGTAATTTGAAATATTGATGCTAAAGCTATGGAACAATTGAGCTATATTACTTGCTACCAAGCTACTCATTTGGCAATGTATTAATTTACTAGGGCTGTCTCAACACAGGTTCACAAATTGTATTGTTTAAACAACAAAAATTTTTTGTCTCATAGTTCTTGAAGCTGGAAGTCTAAGATCAAGGTGTTAGCAGGGTTGATTCTTTCTGACAGCTACGAGAGACCATCAGTCTATTCCTGTCTCTTAGCTTCGGGTGGTTTGCTAGCAATCTTTAGCATTTCTTAGCTTGTAGAAGCATTGCCCATCTTTACCTTCATCTTCACATGGGGTTCTCCCTGGGTGTTTCTGACTGTGTTCCAGTTTACCCTTTAGAAAGAAAACAGTCTTATAGTATTAAGGGCTCACCCCAGTATGACCACATCTTCAATTACATATGCAACAACTCTACTTCCAAATAAAGTTCCTGGGGTATTGGGAGCTAGGACTTGATCATATGCATTTTCAAGGTACACATTTCAATCCTTAACTATCATTTGCTGATAAATATCTTATCTGATTCATATGGCCAGCTGTTTCCTTTCTTGGTAAAGGTTTTTAGCTATGGCTTTCAGGCGTCTCACCTGTCACCATGTAGCATTGCACCTGAATCCATTTAGTCTATAAATAGTCAATTTTTACTGTAAATATACCTATCTTTTCAAACTATAAAAGTTTGAATTATAGTTAGATTATAAAGTCATTTAAAAGCAAATGTGCTGTCCAACACTGCTGATATCCTGGTTTTAGGATCTGATGAGAATGATAATATCATTGTCATTGTCACAATAGCATCATTGAGATGTGTTTTAAGGTATTAACTATTTTATGTGTGTCATGCCATTTTTTCCTTGCAACAATTTTATGATGCTATTATTATATTAATGTACAGAAAAAGTCACTGAAGACTAAACTCCTTATATAGTTTGCACAAACTCATACAACTATTAAAGGACACTTATGACATTCAGACTAAGTTGGTCTGCCAACTGTCATACTGTTTGTCTGAACAGCACAGCCACGGTGAACAGAATACGAACATAAAAAGCTCCCCTCTTGAAATGTTACATGGCTTTGAAGATTTTGTGCAGATTCATGATGGCCTGCATTTGAGTTAAGTCAACCCTGCATTATTAACCAAGAATGTCAAGTGAATAGACTTGTACTATCCACTTGAAAACATAGTCTCTAGGTTCCAATATAACATCTCAGTAATGCAGAATTAAATTTCTTAAAAAAATCACCGTAACTGTTGGAGATATGATAAAACATGTGAAATGAGTGTCAGAGATTGTGAAAAGGTCACAGTTCTTTTGTTATAGTGTGAAAATATCACACATTTTTCATTATGACAACTAAAGGGAAACAAAAAACAAGAGAAGAGATTGAAGCTACATGTCAGATTATGCAAGCATTCATCTTCCTTCCACTCTAATTAGGTGTACAAACTTCTCTGCCTTTGCTCTGGTTGACTTTTGGGTCAAGACAGTCTTCTTCCCTCACTAGAATCAGAAACCTGTTTTTGTTCTCCAGTGAGATTTTAGCAACACCATTTAAAACTCTTATGACATGTTAAGGAAATGTAAATTTCCTTAGGTGACTATGAGGGTCATCTTTTGGGGGCTTTCCCCAAGTCGGTTTTGTAAATTTTTCTTGAGTTGAATGCACTATTGATGTTATCCAGTTGAGACACTAAGGAGACCCAAGTCTGTGGTTTGATCATCTGGGGCTGAGTAGACTTGTTTTGAGAAGTCTCTAAATGGAATCCTCGAGCAGTGCTTCTTAAACTTTAATGTGCTTACCCATTATCCCAGGTTCTTCTTGAAATGCAGAATCTTCCACCATGACATTGATATTCTATATTTGCAACAAGTTCTCAGGAGATGCTGTTACTGCTGGTTCATGGACCACACTTTGAGTGGCAAGGACTTGAACTAGTGTTTTTTTTTTTTTAAACTGTCTGCACGTCAAAATTACATGGGAAGCTTTACTTTAGAATATAATAGGAGCATTCATGAAATGTAATTCATATAGAATGTAACTCATTCATTTAAAATCTATGATTTAATTGCTTTAGTGCATTTGTCACCACGATTAATTTGGCAGCATTTTAATCCCCCCACTAACAGTCTTGTATCACTTAGCAATACATTCCCCAATTCCCTCCAACCTCCTTTCCACTTCTCCCCACAAGTTTAGGCATCTTAATCTACTGTCTGTCTCTATAGATTTGCCTAACTTGATAATTCATGTAAACAAAACAATAGAATATGTGGTATTTTGTGACTTTTTATAATTATTTTTCACTTGGATGAAGTTTTCAAGGTTCATCCATCTTGTAGCATGTATCAGTACTTCATCACTTTTTATGGGAAAATACTATTTCGATTTGTATGTAGACAACTTCATATTTATGTATTTATTTGGGTGATGCACATTTGGTTTGTTTCCACTTTGAGGCGATTATGAATAATGATATTTAAGAATATTTATGTCAACTCTTGATCTAATTTTCTGTGTATATTCTTAGGAGTAGAATTACTGGGTTAGATGGTAATTCTATGTTTATTCTTTTAAAAAACTTCCAGACTGTTTTCCAAAGATGCTGTTCCACTTTATATTCTCATTAGAAGTGTAAGAAAATTCTAATTTCTCTACATCCTCATCAATGTTTGCCCTACGATCATAGCTCCCCACCGGTGTGATGCTGAATCTCATAGTGACTGTGATCTGCATTTTCTTGGTTACTACTGGACAGCTTTTTAAAAAATACTTGTTCCTAGACGTCTACCTCAGGCCTATTAGATCAGAATATCTGAGCATGTAGATGGGGAAATTGATAATTTCTTTTATTTTGGTAGTACTGCAGGGTTTTTAAAATTATTTTTATTTTTTTTATTGTTTTATTATTCATATGTGCATACAAGGCTTGGGTCATTTCTCCCCCCTGCCCCCACCCCCTCCCTTACCACGCACTCCACCCCCTCCCTCTTTCCCCCACCCCCTCAATACCCAGCATAAACTATTTTGTCCTTATCTCTAATTTTGTTGTAGAGAGAGTATAAGCAATAATAGGAAGGAACAAGGGTTTTTGCTGGTTGAGATAAGGATAGCTATACAGGGCATTGACTCACATTGATTTCCTGTGCGTGTGTGTTACCTTCTAGGTTAATTCTTTTTGATCTAATCTTTTCTCTAGTTCCTGGTCCCCTTTTCCTATTGGCCTCAGTTGCTTTAAGGTATCTGCTTTAGTTTCTCTTCGTTAAGGGCAACAAATGCTAGCTAATTTTTTAGGTGTCTTACCTATCCTCACCCCTCCCTTGTGTGCTCTCGCTTTTATCATGTGCTCAAAGTCCAACCCCCTTATTGTGTTTGCCCTTGATCTAATGTCCACATATGAGGGAAAACATACGATTTTTGGTCTTTTGGGCCAGGCTAACCTTGCTCAGAATGATGTTCTCCAGTTCCATCCATTTACCAGCGAATGATAACATTTCATTCTTCTTCATGGCTGCATAAAATTCCATTGTGTATAGATACCACATTTTCTTAATCCATTCGTCAGTGGTGGGGCATCTTGGCAGTTTCCATAACTTGGCTATTGTGGATAGTGCCACAATAAACATGGGTGTGCAGGTGCCTCTGGAGTAACCTGTGTCACAGTCTTTTGGGTATATCCCCAAGAGTGGTATTGCTGGATCAAATAGTAGATCGATGTCTAGCTTTTTAAGTAGCCTCCAAATTTTTTTCCAGAGTGGCTGTACTAGTTTACATTCCCACCAAGAGTGTAAGAGGGTTCCTTTTTCCCCACATCCTCGGCAACACCTGTTGTTCATGGTGTTGCTAATGATGGCTATTCTAACAGGGGTGAGGTGGAATCTTAGCGTGGTTTTAATTTGCATTTGCTTTATTGCTAGAGATGGTGAGCATTTTTTCATGTGTTTTTTGGCCATTTGAATTTCTTCTTTTGAGAAAGTTCTGTTTAGTTCACTTGCCCATTTCTTTATTGGTTCATTAGTTTTGGGAGAATTTAGTTTTTTAAGTTCCCTATATATTCTGGTTATCAGTCCTTTGTCTGATGTGTAGCTGGAAAATATTTTCTCCCACTCTGTGGGTGTCCTCTTCAGTTTAGAGACCATTTCTTTTGATGAACAGAAGCTTTTTAGCTTTATGAGGTCCCATTTATCTATGCCATCTCTTAGTTGCTGTGCTGCTGGGGTTTTGTTGAGAAAGTTCTTGCCTATACCTACTAACTCCGGAGTAGTTCCTACTCTTTCCTGTATCAACTTTAGAGTTTGTGGTCTGATATTAACATCTTTGATCCATTTTGAGTTAATATTGGTATAGGGTGATATACATGGATCTAGTTTCAGTTTTTTGCAGACTGCTAACCAGTTTTCCCAGCAGTTTTTGTTGAAGAGGCTGCTTTTTCTCCATAGTATATTTTTAGCTCCTTTGTCAAAGACAAGTTGGTTATAGTTGTGAGGCTTCATATCTGGGTCCTATATTCTTTTCCACTGGTCTTCATGTCTGTTTTTGTGCCAGTACCATGCTGTTTTTATCATTATTACTTTGTAATATAGTTTGAAGTCAGATATTGTGATACCTCCAGCATTGTTCTTTTGACTGAGTATTGCCTTGGCTATTCGTGGCCTCTTGTGTTTCCATATAAATTTCACAGTAGATTTTTCAATCTCTTTAATGAATGTCATTGGAATTTTGATGGGAATTGCATTAAACATGTAGATTACTTTTGGGAGTATAGACATTTTTACTATGTTGATTCTACCAATCCATGAGCTTGAGAGATCTCTCCACTTTCTATAGTCTTCCTCAATCTCTTTCTTCAGAAGTGTATAGTTTTCCTTGTAGAGGTCATTCACATCTTTTGTTAGGTTTACACCTAGGTATTTGATTTTTTTTGAGGCTAATGTAAATGGAATTGTTTTCATACATTCTTTTTCAGTTTGTTCATTATTAGTGTATAGAAAAGTTAATGATTTTTCTATGTTGATTTTATATCCTGCTACCTTGCTGTAGCTATTGATGATGTCTAGAAGCTTCTGAGTAGAGTTTTTTGGGTCTTTAAGGTATAGGATCATGTCATCTGCAAATAGGGATATTTTGACAGTTTCTTTACCTATTTGTATTCTTTTTATTCCTTCTTCTTGCCTAATTGCTCTGGCTAGGAATTCCAGTACTATGTTAAATAGGAGTGAAGATAGTGGGCATCCTTGTCTGGTTCCTGATTTTAGAGGGAATGGTTTCAGTTTTTCTCCGTTAAGTATAATGCTGGCTGTATGTTTGTCATATATAGCTTTTATAATGTTGAGGTACTTTCCTTCTATTCCTAGTTTTCTTAGAGCTTTTATCATGAACTGGTGTTGGATCTTATCAAAGGCTTTTTCTGCATCTATTGAGATGATCAAGTGATATTTGTCTTTGCTTCTGTTAATGTGGTTTATTACGTTTATTGATTTTCGTATGTTGAACCACGTCTGCATTCCTGGGATGAAGCCTACTTGGTCGTGGTGAATAATCTTTTTGATGTGTTGTTGAATTCGGTTTGCCATTATTTTGTTGAGGATTTTTGCATCAATGTTCATTAAGGATATTGGCCTATAGTTCTCCTTTTTGGAGGTGTCTTTGCCTGGTTTTGGGATAAGAGTAATACTGGCTTCATAAAATGTGTTTGGCAGTTTTCCTTCCCTTTCTATTTCATGGAACAGTTTAAGGAGGGTTGGTATCAGTTCTTCTTTAAAGGTCTGATAGAATTCAGCAGAGAATCCATCAGGTCCTGGACTTTTCTTTTTGGGGAGACTCTTGATTGCTGCTTCAATTTCATTTTGTGTTATAGGTCTATTCAGGTGATTAATTTCCTCTTGGTTCAGTTTTGGATGATCATATGTATCTAGAAATCTGTCCATTTCTTTAAGATTTTCGAATTTATTTGAATATAGGTTCTCAAAGTAGTCTCTGATGATTTCCTGGACTTCCATGGTGTTTGTTGTTATCTCCCCTTTTGCATTCCTGATTCTACTAATTTGGGTTTTTTCTCTCCTCATTTTAGTCAGGTTTGCCAGGGGTCTATCGATCTTGTTTATTTTTTCAAAGAACCAACTTTTTGTTTCATTAATTCTTTGTATGGTTTTTTTGGTTTCTATTTCATTGATTTCAGCTCTTATTTTTATTATTTCTCTCCTTCTATTTGTTTTGGGATTTGCTTGTTCTTGTTTTTCTAGGAGTTTGAGATGTATCATCAGGTCATTGATTTGGGATCTTTCAGTCTTTTTAATATATGCACTCATGGCTATAAACTTTCCTCTCAGGACGGCCTTTGCTGTGTCCCATAGTTTCCTGTAGGTTGTGTTTTCATTTTCATTGACTACCAGGAACTTTTTAATTTCCTCTTTTATTTCATTGATGATCCATTGTTCATTAAGTAGTGAGTTATTTAGTTTCCAGCTGTTTGCATGTTTTTTGTCTTTACTTTTGTTGTTCAGTTCTACTTTTACTGCATTGTGATCAGATAGTATGCATGGTATAATTTCTGTTTTCTTATATTTGCTGAGGCTTGCTTTGTGCCCTAGGATATGATCTATTTTGGAGAAGGTTCCATGGGCTGCCGAGAAGAATGTATGTTGTGTAGAAGTTGGATGAAATGTTCTGTAGACTTCAAGTAGGTCCATTTGATCTATTGTATATTTTAAATCTTGGATATCTTTATTGATTTTTTTTGTTTGGATGACCTATCTATTGATGATAATGGGGTGTTAAAGTCTCCCACAACCACTGTGTTGGTGTTAATATATGCTTTTAGGTCTTTCAGGGTATGTTTGATGAAATTGGGTGCATTGACATTGGGTGCATACAGATTGATGATTATTATTTCCTTTTGGTCTATTTCCCCTTTTATTAGTATAGAATGTCCTTCTTTATCTCATTTGATCAATGTAAGTTTGAAGTCTACTTTGTCAGAGATAAGTATTGCTACTCCTGCCTGTTTTCAGGGGCCATTGGCTTGGTAAATCTTCTTCCAGCCTTTCATCCTAAGCCTATGCTTATTTCTGTCAGTTAGATGGGTCTCCTGTAAGCAACAAATTGTTGGATCTTCCTTTTTAATCCATTTCGTCAAGCGATGCCTTTTGATGGGTGAATTAAGTCCATTAAAATTAAGCGTTAGTACTGATAGGTATGTGGTGATTCCTGTCATTTAGTTGTCTTAGGTGTTTGAAGGTTTAATTGTGTGTACCTAAGTTGAGGTTACTCTCTACTTTCTTGCTTTTTCTTTTCCTGTGGTTTGGTGCTGCCTGCCTTTTCATGGTTAAGTTGGGTTTCACTTTCTGCATGCAGAATCCCTTGAAGAATCTTTTGTAGTGGTGGCTTTGTGGTCACATATTGTTTTAGTTTCTGCTTATCATGGAAGACCTTTATTGCTCCATCTATTTTGAATGATAGTTTTGCTGGGTAGGGTATCCTGGGGTTGAAGTTATTTTCATTCTGTGTCCAGAAGATCTCACCCCACACTCTTCTTGCTTTTAATGTTTTTATTGAGAAGTCTGCTGTGATTTTGATGGGTTTACCTTTGTATGTTACTTGTTTTTTCTCTCTTACAGCCTTCAATATTCTTTCCCTAGTTTCTGAACTTGTTGTTTTAATAATGATATGTCATGGGGTAGTTCTATTTTGATCTGGTTGTTTGGTGTCCTGGAGGCCTCTTGCATCTGTATGGGAATTTCTTTCTCTAGATTTGGGAAATTTTCCATTATTATTTTGTTGAATATATTGCGCATTCCCTTTGCTTACACCTCTTCTCCTTCTTGGATGCCCATGATTCTCAAGTTTGGTCTTTTGATGGAGTCGCTGAGTTCTTGCATTTTCTTTTCACAGGTCTTGAGTTGTTTAATTAATAGTTATTTGGTTTTTCCTTTAATTACCATTTCATCTTCATGTTCTGAGATTCTGTCTTTTGTTTGTTCTATTCTGCTGGATTGGCCTTCTGTTTTGTTTTGCAGTTCTGTTTCATTCTTTTTTCTGAAGTTTTCCATATCCTGGGTTGTTTCCTCTTTAATGTTGTCTATTTTTGTCCTGAGTTCATTTGTTTGTTTATTCATCGGGATTTCTGTTTCACTTTGGTGTTTATACAGTGCTTCTATGGTTTCCTTTATTTCTTCTTTTGCTTTTTCAAATTCTCTATTTTTCTTGTCTTGGAATTTCTTGAGTGTCTCCTGTACATTTTGGCTGACCCTATCCAGTATCATCTCTATAAAATTCTCATTGAGTATCTGTAGTATGTCTTCTTTTAAGTTATTCTGTGGGCTTCATTGGGTTCTTTGGCATAGTTTATCTTCATTTTGTTGGAGTCTGGATCTGAGTATCTGTTTTCTTCATTCCCCTCTGGTTCCTGTACTAATTTTTTGCTGTGGGGAAACTGGTTTCCCTTTTTTTTCTGTCTTCCTGTCATTGTCCTTGGTGTTGTTACCATCTCTGTACTGTGTGCAATTAAGTATTTTCTAGCTTGTAATAATAACAATGGTAATATTTAGAATGGAAGGGTGAGAGGAGATGGAAAGCAAGAAGTTAAAGAAAAGGGAAAAACAAACAGACAGGTAGGAAAAAACAAAACAAGAAAGTTTCAAAGGTATAAACAGGGAGCATTAGTGTACTAATTGACAGTAAGCTGAGCAGGCCTTAGAGAGACAGAGGATTGAAAATAAAAAATAAAAAGAATAAAGATAAGAATAAAAGTAAAAAATAAGTGAAAGTTATGTATATAAATAAAATAAAACAAAACGAAAAATAGAAAATAAAAAATAAAAACAATAAAAAATAAAACCTCCAAGTTCAAATGCAATGAAGTTTCAGTCTTAATAATTTTGGTGTCCGTCTCAGTCTCCAATCCTGGAGATGGTGCCTCAGATGTTGTTCTGTAGTTGTCTCATCAAAGGGGATGCATAAAGTAGAACAAAACTGCACAAAAAAACCCAAAAACCAAACAACAACAACAACAAAAAAAACCCTACAAATTGTCCCAAGTTCAAATGCAATACAGTTTCAGTAAGTTTTTCAGCATGCAGGTGTAGTTCAGTTGCTTTCTCATTAAAGGTAGGGAAAGAGAAAAAAAAAAAAAAAGAGTCTGGAGACAGTTCAGTGAATGGTGTCTGCGGCTGTGGCTTGCCTGCCTGCTGCTGTCAGTCTGCTGTTGCTGGAGGAGTTATTTATGCAGATCTCAGGGGTGAGCTTAGCACTCACCTGGCCCTGCAGGCTTTGTTTACTCAGAGTTCTGTGCAGGAGCCTCTGCTACAAGTTTTCCCCTTTCCAAGCACACTGGGGAAGGTGACACTGCACCTGCTTTCTCAGGCCTGCGTGTTTGTTTACAGTTCACATGGGAAGTGGGTCTTCCCTCTTCTCCTGTGGAGTTTTCCTCCCTCCGCCACTCTCACAAGCTTTCCCACTCTTGGTTGCTGGGTGTGCGCCCCTGCTCCCACTGGAGCCTCTCGGGCCTGCCTGGCTTGTTTATTTACAGTCCCAGGAAGGATTCCCTTCCCCCATCTTCAGCACTCAGTGCACTCCACCCTCTTTCCAGCGTGTCTTTATTGTTCTTATTGCTTATTACTCAGTTTCTCTTTTTCCCCCGGGTGGATGTCAGTCTGTCCAGGGGGCTATGCTGCTCTGGTCCAGGCTTGTCTGTGGGAGTACCGCAGTACCGCTAAGCTCACCTTGTCCGTGTCTTCCCAAGCCGTCTGGGAGCGGGCAGCTGACGGCTGGCAGCCGGCGGCTGGTGGCCCAGGGGCCCTCCTGATTTTTCCATTTAATGTGAAGTGGAGATGCTCTGCGCCGGCTGGAAGTGTGGAGGGATCAAAGTTTTGCCTCTTCTCGGTGGTTTTGCCTACAAGGTGTGTCTCCAGCATCTCTCCAAGATTTCACTATAGGCGGCATGCTATCTGCTTCCTCCCTCTAGCTGCCATCTTGGAATCCAGTACTGCAGTTTGAACTCAGGGTTTTGTGCTTAAGGGTAAGCACTCTATCCACTTGAGCTATGCCTCCAGTCTTTACTTTGTTTTTTAGATAGGGTCTCGTACTTTTACTTAGGATGGCCTCTGAGTATGATCCTCCTATCTCTGCTTCCCAAATAGCTGGGATTATAGGTATGCACCATGCCAGCCCAATTTTTACTAAACCTTTGAGGTAATTCTGATAATTAATCAATTATCAGAATTGTCTTCCATTCTTGCTGGGCTCAGGCAGGAGAATTGAGTACTTAAGGCCAGCTTTGGCTATATAGTGAAACCCTGTCTCATTCTCTTCCAACAAACAAGCAAACCAAAACAGAATACCTGTTTCCCATTCTAGCAATTCCCTCAAGGGAATTTCTAGCCTTAAAGAAAAGGAATTTTCATGTTGCAAATTTCATAATGCCTTATATCCTGTGACTTGATAGAGTAAATTAGAAAATGTAGTTTTTTAGTATATTCAGATTAATGAATTTCAGATGTCCCCAATGAAAATAGCTACCAAGGCCACAATAACAGTTTTTGCATTAGCAATAGATTTTTAGTAGCGTGTATTGTTAGTAGACATTTGATTTACTTGTATGATTATGTGACTTTATAGTTTATTTATTTGAGCAGCTAGTCTGTAGCATTTTGTAGCCTACAGAACCCAGAAGCAATCAGTTGGATAGCAGTTAAAAAAAATACATGATATCCAAGACACTTACATGATTTAGTGGATGGTTCAGGGAATTGAGAATGAGAATTCTTGTCCTGACTTTAATTTATCTCGACTATTAGGCAAGTCACTTTCCCTTTTGTCTGACTTGCCTCATCTGGTGAGATAGAAATAAATTACAGAAAATAAAATACTGACTTGGATAATTGTTTGTATTTGGTGCTCACTCTTGGAAGTTACCATTAAAATAGATACCATTTATTAATTAAGGGTTTTCTACTTTTCTGACATTGTGTTACCTGCTTCCTACAGCTCTCATTTAATGTTCCTGCCATCCTACAGGGTAAATATTATTACACATACTTTATAGATCAGAAAGTCAACACTCTTAGCAGCTTAGAAACTTGGTGAAGAATGCAACACCATTAAGGTTTAGGACTGGAGTTTGAACACAGGTTCAAAGACCTGACTTAAATTCCTCAATGTTCTCTATAAAACCAAGCCAAAACAATCCAAAACAAAAAGTCCTTGAATTCTAACAAACCAAAATGCTTCCCAGAACTATGTAAACAAAATTTAGGTAATTCCAGTATTCCTGGCTCTGTCCAGTCTCTTTTCTATGCCTGCACTTGTGAAGGATGAACCTCAGTGCTGATACACCACTGGATGTTGATGGGCAAGCAAAAGGAGTTGCAAGTTAAAAAGGCAGTATAGATTTGGGGTCCTGCTGGCTATGGCTTGAAACATGGCTTAGCTGTTTGATTTGGGGTAAACTAACCTCTCAGGGCTCATATTCCCTATCTGTTAAGTGCTGATCATAATATCTATGCCACAGACTGACCTAATGATCACAAATTGTGGCTAAAACACATAAACAAATAATAAGTATTCAACTTATGAAAGAAAATAATGTTTATCGGCTGGGATGTAATAGAAATGGTGGCCCCTCAAGACCACGTGGCAGCCAGTTGCTTAAGCCCAAAATGCAGCAGTTATTCTGTTTTATTTTTTGGTGGTACTGGGGTTTGAACTCAGGGCCTCAATCTTGCTAGGCAGGTGCTCTATTGCTTTACCACTTGAGCCACTCCACCAACCCCGAGTTATTCTTAATTGTTCAATTTCCCTTATTAAAGCCATTATCAAAAATTACCAACTCTATCTTTGGAATATGTCCCTAACCAAACTACTTCTTGTCTCCTCTGTTACCTAGGGCAATCCTCTTTCATCTTTCACCTAGAATCTCAACAGATCATCTTCAGGCTATCTGGCCTCACTTTCTTCCGGGCTTCTCATTGCAAGGAGAGGGGTTATGTTATTTTTTTTAATCCATCGTACAATATTACCATGATCAAAGTCTCTAACGGTTTCCCTTAGAATGAAACCCATCTCTTCAATCAGTCAACATGGACCCCACTGCCTTCCACTGACTTCCTTTCTGAATTCATGATCACTCTGTCCATTCTGTGCTGGTTTTCTTTTTGTTCTTTAAATACCAGCTAGTTTCCTCACAGGTCTTTTACACTTGGGAACAATTAATTGTATACAAGAAGAAAGTATGACAGAATTCAGAGAAAAGAGAATCCAGTAATCCAGATTCTAAACATCACAAGGAGACAAGTTCTTTAAGCTGTTTGGAATCCCAGCAGTAGAGAGCACAGAGCAAGAACAGCCAAAGGGCAGTAAATTCCTGCTATATAAGAAGGTAGGAAGCCGCTTGACATGACAGAAGAAGAGTACCTGCTTGGAAGAATTAAGTGTGTGTCTAGAAAGAAAGTCAACTGCTAGTCAGAGGCATTATGAGCATTTCAGTTGCTGAGGACCTTAGTTCTCTCTCTCTTTCTTTTTTTTCCAAAGTTGACTACAAATATGTCACCTAGAACTGCTAACCTGCAATCCCGTGGGAGACTCAGGCTGATTTAGAACTGCTGAAATACCTGTGATTTGCATTGGTGATTTGTATCTTTAGTTAAGTGTGTACTTTAACAGACCTTAGTCCACAATAAAGATGAAGGCAGGTTGGGCTTCTCTGAGATAGAAAATAGTACAAACAGTTGGAAGAAAAAACCATAGTGTGCTGATTGTGTTTGCTTTGGGATAGGCCATGGCATTCTTCAGGTTTTTCTTTTTTAAAACACTTTTTAGTCATCTGAGGAGACTTACACTTCACAAACATAGTTCCATTAGCGATGCAATTGTCACAAAGTAAGCAAAGAGTTTTGTCTTTTCAGCAGGAGGCCTACAGTGCTTTGCTGTATACAGCTCTGATGATTAGAGGATTATTTATGGTGACAGGAAAATGTGCACGTTTGTAAATTCTTCCCTTTTCCTTTGGAGAGTGAAATTTATCTTTTCGTATCTCTTAATGTCATGAAGAATCAAAGTGTATGGAAATCAATGTGGCATGGAAGAAGTTTTCCAAACTTCAAAGGCCAGGTGCCCTTGGGCACGGAAGGAACTGCTTGTCACCCAGGTGGTCCCAAGCCTTCCTCCCCCACCCTAGCCTCCTGCAGCCAGCAGGTTTTAGGCTGCTCAGGGTGTTCTGAGGGCATTTGGGAGCTGAAACAGATGTCTTACCAGAAGTATTTCTTCCCATTTGGAGGAAGAATAAGAGAACAGCGTGGGTAGTTAAACTTGTATGTTTGGAGATGCAAGGATATTGGAAGTTATTGCCAAGCCATTTCTTTCCTCAGGCACCCAACCACTGTGGGCTGGCTCAGCTTTTAAGCCTGGTCTTGCAAATCAAGTTTCAACAACAACCACCCATCCTCCTGGAAATCTGCTTTCTGTTTAAAATTTTAGTACTCTTGAATCTTTTGGCTATGCTCTGAGGTGCTGCGAAATCAGAGCCAATATGGGTTGGAAAGGAGGAAAGGGTGGCAATATTTTATATATTTATGTATAGAAATGTGCATAAATAAATATCTATACTATATAAAATGTATACATATCCATGTGTATTCATTGTACATTATGTGCATATGAGTATATTCCACAACACCGAATTTGCTTGTAGTTTTCCTTTTTGTCCTTCTGTTTTTCTAGCAGCTCTTCTGAGGTTGTTTAAATGGGAATTCCCTGACTCTTCTTTCGGACAGGATGAGGAGGACTGATGACTGAGCTCCGGCTATTCTCATGGTTGCAAGGCAGGAGACATGAGACCTACAGGAAGCTTCCTTGTTGGAGAAACACTGCAGACTCTTGTCTCAGGCACTTCCGAAAGGATGGGCTTGCTGGCTACAAGGCTGGGAAAGGCAGTTTTTGACTTGGCCTGCATTCATGGACATTTCCCTTGGTTATCTAGGGAAGTTTTCTACCTCCAGTTTGGTTTAGCAAATGAGCTATGTTCCCTTCTCCCCAACTCATGAGGAGGACGGAGGACATGAAGAAGTAACATTTTGCTCCTAGCTCACTTTCATAGGGTGGGAGGTATTCCTTTCACTTCCCTTTACACTTGACTATTGACTTTTACAGTTCATGGTTGCAGGCTGAATAGAGACAAGATTAAACTTAAGGAAAGCATCTTTCTCTGACAATTTACTTATGGGTGAGGAGAAGGATGCAGTAGAAAGTTTTAGGTAAATGCAGCATTGGTGTGATGTGTGGATCATAAATTGCTAACTGTACAGATAGTTGAGAATTGCCTGAATTTCAAATCTGACTGTAGTTGTGGATTTGCTATGGAGGAGAGGCTAAATAGACAATTAGAGTGATCCATGAGAGACTAAAGAAAGTCAACTTTTGATATTTCCATTAAGTAGATTTTCTTTCCTACATAGCTGAATGCTTAGGAGTTGGGCAAGTCTTCCTAATAATGAGTGTTTTCACCACAGCTGGTTACAACCTTACAGCATGTTGGCTTGTAGTCCCTAGTGATGTAAGAGTCGGGGAAAGGCCAATAGCGGTATAAGTGAAGACCACAGATGTTCCCTGTTGTGCACTGATTTTTCAGATGTAAATCTCAATGTTCTGGGAGGCCTGGTAGGAAGTTCTGGGAAATAATTCTGGGATAAAAGAAGTTTTAAACAATACCCATTGCAAACACAAGGACACTGTAAATAAACCATGTCTCCTGTGTCCTTCCCTTTCAGCCATAAATACATCTTTTCCTTTCTGGATCTTACTGGTTCCCTCTTACAGGGCTTCTAGCCTGCAGCACTCTTGGCAGACTTGGTTTATCTCCCACATTTCATCTGGTTTTTCCTTAATCACCTGGCCTTTCTGTCACTCTCTTAGGAAATGCACTCCTTCTGCAATTGCTTGAGGAACAGACATAAAGTTTTGAGCCATTCTTGGGGCAAGTGTGGACAAGTAACTCAGCAATCCACTGGGATAAAACTTCTCAAAGCCAATGATGAGATCTTGTTGGGAGTCTTTCAGGAGACACTCAGGTTTGTCTTGTAGCATTCCTGTGTACTCTATTATGTTTCACAGAACAAATAGAAACTGTTAGAAGGATGCTCCACCACTTCCCGATAGAACAGGCCAACCTGCTTATACCTGCACCCATGTTCTCTTCCCACCCAGTTGTTATTGTAAAAGTGTTTCTCAAAATTTTATTTTTATAGCACCCATCACAATTAACTGAATTGCATGGTAAAAATGTTAAACCTGTTGACTCAGACACCTAAGGAGTAAGTACAGCACGGGAATGTGAATTCTAATAAGCATACCTTGATTATCATATACACTGAAATTTAAGGACTATCACCTTAATCTATTGATTATACTTTCGATAATACGTCCATCCCCATCTCTATATGAGAGGTGGGAATCCAGGTGTTAAGAAAAAGGACCCTGGAGCTATGACACTTACGAGATGGTGAGTCACTTAGAGTTTGTGCTTCTACTTCCTAACTGTAAAATGAAGATAATAGGATTACCTATTTCTCAAAGCTTATAAGAAAGATTAAATGCACAAATGTATAAAAAGCATATACATATATTTGTATAAGGAACATATGACCAACAAAATGTATTGACTATTATCATTACTAAATCTTTCCTACCAACATTTAAACTGTCCTATTTCTTTTTAGGAAACTTTCATAGACACTTTATATCACTCTTTTTCTGTAGCCACAATACAATAAAACTTCTCTTTTTATTATTTCCTAAAGTAGTGTTCCCTCTCTACCCACGACCCCATCTTTTACCTAATTATTTTCTACTCATTCTACCCATTGTTGACTCAATGGTCTCTTATGTAGGGAAGTCTCAGACTTAGCAATTGCCCCAGCTTTCTGCATTCAAATCCTGCAGAGCGTTTATCAGGGTGGTAATTTGACATTTATCTAATTATCTGATTAATGCCTGTCCCTTCTAGTGTGCTGTAAGTTCCGAAAGGGATGGGAGTCTGCTAACTTTTGTTTCTAATCTTTTAATGTTTCTTTAATGCTGAGCACTGGGCCTGGCACATAGTAGGACTTCATAAGTCTTTGTTCTATGAATGAGTTGATGAATGAATATGAATGTATGTAAAAACCCTAAGGAGAGTGTTACAATAAGGCTGCCTGGAATACTTCAGTGTTGTTTAGAGACCTGCTTTGGAGTGAGATGGATCTAGGGAACAGACCTCTCTCTGCCATGTGCCAGCTGTGTGATCTTGGGAAAGATTCCTAACTTTTCAAAGAACTTCCATTTATTATCTGGAGAATACCGTACCACCTTAGGCAAGTAAAGTATCTACTGTATAGAGGAGCTATGCGGATAAAGGAGATAATGCATGCAAAACTTAGCACAGTGCCTAGGCCAAATGTTCATGATGTTGGAGATGATGACTTTCTCCTACTAACAAAACTTCCCAGAGGTTCCCAGAATCCTCAGTGGGTGATTTCAAGAGCACAATGCCTCATGGACCCATTGCCCAATTTCCACCCCATTTTTACTCATACCAAGGGAATGAGGTGCCTCCTGTGCCTTTTTTGCACATTCTCCTTAGAGTTACCCTCTCCCTTCTCTGCTCTTCTTGTCTGTTGTTGCTCCATGCTGCTCAGCTTGTCTGCTATTTTTCTGCTGCTAGACTCTTGAAGATGCACCTCTGTGCACATTCATCAAGTGCCATGGCCTTTCCCAGAGCTGTTCTGTCAGCCTCAGTGAGTCTGCTGCCACTTTCTTCCCCCAAGGGATTGAGTTCTTCTTCTCTTTACTTCCTTTTGCCGAATGGGGAACAAAACAAAGCAAAGCAAAACAACCTCAGGCCTGAATCCCCTCAGTTCTTTCCAGCACTCTTCTCAGAGTGAGAACACGAGAGACCTGTGAGATATGGGTTCTCTAATGTGTTCTTTGAGCTTCAAGAGACCTTCTCTCCAGGGCACACAAGGGAGGACTATTATGAGTGATGTTGTGGTCTTCACAGAGGTTTTAGACTGTGCCGCTTTTGCTGGAGAGCAATGAGAATGACAGGAAGGAGTTAGAAAACTCAGGGGACTTGGAAAAACTGCTACAAGCTCCCTTTCAACTCTAGCACCTTTCCGTTTTTGCTCTGTGCATACAAACTCTCTCCCAACCACTAGGTCAACTTTCTCTCATGAGGAAAGTTGCCTTGTCCTGGCTCAAGTGCATTTACTGACCATTCAAGTCCATTCAGAGATACCCTATGCAGTTTTGTATCACAGAGATGCCTCCACTTTATATAATAATTTTGTTATATTTCTCATATATAACTATATACTATGTTTATTATATATTATATCATCCATTACACTTATGCTCTATTTTGCTTTAACACTGAGAGGTGCCTTATCAACAACGTCACTCTTCCTTCCATTCATTTCTTGAATTTTTTTTTTTCAGTAGCAATGGAAATAGGTAGGGCAAGTAGATTAGTTTATATTATCATTTGTCTTCCTAAAGTGGTCTTGGAAAAACTTGAACCTCATAATTGAGGAACTCATCATGGAGGACAATTCATTTTTTTCCAGACCTCCTGGACACACAAGCAGCCAAATGACCAATGTTTTACCTAAGCTTTGTTAATCTTTTCCCAAGGTAAAGTGCATAGATTTATTATTTTTTTCATGATGCTTTCCTGATTTTTCTTTCAAGGACAAAAGATCTGCAGTCTGAGCAGCTGGATAGCTTCCTCCCACTTTTCCGTCCTTGGAGACATTTGGCCCATTAAAAGGAGCCTACAGATTCCATTTCAACAGATGCATCTCCCATTTATTCAGGATTTAAGTGATAGGGTGACTCATTGTGCTGCTAATACAATTACAGTCTTTGTTGTTTAAGAATCATATCTGGAGTCCATATAGGCAGAGAGATTTATCACTACACTCTGTTGTAAGGACAGAGTAGAAGGAGAGTGTTATGTGTGAGGTCAGAGAAACTGGATTGTTTGTACTTGTAAATAAAATGCATAATTTGTCATTTGACTCTTAGCTTGAGGAGAGTGCATAGATAATATGGGCTTTCTAAATTCAGGGGGAAAAAGTGGGCTTCTAGGTTTTTATAATATTGGAAAACCCATTATCTGGTACTTTGGGTAGCTGGCTACTGGAAAATAAAAAAGAAGGAAATAACTCACTCACTTTCTTTTATATTTTGTACATATCCTACATTTCTGTCAGTAAAAGATTCTGGCAAGCAAAGTATTAAATTTTAGTTGTGATTGCTTTTGAACCAAGGCATATATAAATTTATATTCTTGAAAGAAAAATTTTGAAGGAGCTTATTAAGCTGTTCCTGTTCCTCCTTCAAAAATGTCTGTTCTATCCCCATTGTGTGTTTGTGTATGTGTGTGTGTGTTTAAACTGGTTTGGCTCCCAGTTTCTGTAGGGGCTTGAAATAGTTGGAGGAATTAATTGGCTGAAGTGTGAGAGCTGCTTACTCTTCCTTGGCTCCTTTTAGGGCTTGAAAGTCTTTTACATAATTATAGGAATGAAGGTATTTATCTCTTTGGTAACCCTAACAACAAGGAGGTATTTTCAATGATACATAGGGAAAGTATCCTGTGTTTTTTCTTTAAGTTCTGAATTTATAAATATTACAAGCAGACATGGAATTGAATCCCAACTCAGTTGCTTACTAACTGTGTGACACTGAGAAAATTATTCTCAGTGAAAGACAGTTTCCAGAAAATGGAGATATTAAGAGTGCCTTCCTCAACGGATTATCAGAAAATTATTAAATGAAATCAACAATTGACATATACTTAATTCTTAGTAAATGTTAGCTCTTCATTTTTCTTCTCCCTTCTCCTCCTTTTCTTTCTCCATCTTCTCCTCCTCTTACTTTTACTCTTCCTCCTCTTCTATCATGTCTGTTGTGGAATATTTAAAAGCCAGCCCCAGTTAAATCAGTGAGGAAGGTGAAAGGATGCAGTTTTTGACCAATGGCCTGTTATTTAATTTCTGGTGGCTTAGTCATCTCACACAAGAACACTGTATACTGATGATAGGATAGGGTGTTACTAAAGGCCATGTTGATCATAATTTGATCCAACAATGAGCAGAGAAAAAGGGCATGCCGTAAGTAAAAGAAATGAAGAGGAAGCAAGGAGTCTGGGCGTGAGATGGGCAAAATCTTGATATTTGGAACTCAAGAATCTGTGTGTTTTAATAGAAGCCATGTTCTTCGGATATGGAATTAGGTTCAGATCCCAATTCCTGAGGCTCCTGTTGTGCAAACTAGATGTGTTTTCTTTTTTCTTTTCTTTTCTGTAAAGGTAGCTAAACAACCTATCATAGAGGATGGAAAGTATTAACACAATAAGACCTAAAGCAATAAAACTTCTGGAGGACAACATAAGGGAAAAGCTCCTTGACATGGGCCTTGACAATGATTTTTTTGTTATCCTACCAAAAGCTCAGGCTACAAAAGCAAAAATAAATAGATGAGACTACATCAAGCTAAAAAGCTTCTGCATAGTAAAAGAAACAATTAAATGCAACCTATAGACTGGAAAATAAAATGAAAATGCAACCTATAGACTGGAAAAAATTTGCAAATCACGTAACGAATGAGGGGTTTGCTATGATTTGAATGTGCATCCCACCCCGATTTCATGTGTTAAAAACTTAATCCCCCAATTCTTGTGTGAATGGTACTTGGAGGTGAGACCTTGAGGGGTGATTGAGCTAATGGATTAATGGAGCAGCTTTTTCAAAAATAAAAGTGAACCCTCTAACTTGCTTGCTTTGTCTTACCATATGAAGTCTTCTGCCATGTTATGATGCAATAAGAAGGTCGTCACCAGATGCAAAGGCCATGTTCTTGGGCTTCCCAGCCTCCAAAACAGTGTGTTACATAAACTTCTATTCTTTATAAGTTATATGAACTCAAATATTTTGGTATAGCAACAGAAAACAAAGCAAGATAAGGTCAATGTCCAAAATGTATAAAAAAGTCTTACCACTCACTGTCTCAAAAGCAAATAACCCAACTTTAAAAATGGACAGAGGACCCGAGCAGACCTTTCTCCAAAGAAGGCATAAAAATGGGCAACAGGTACATGAAATGGTACTCAACATCACTGATCATCAGAGAAATGCAAATCAAAACCATTATGAAAAATCACAACTACTAGAATGTCTATTATCAAAAAGGCAAGAGATAACAAATGTTGGTAAGGATGTGGAAAAAAAGGATTTTGGTAAGAATATAGATTGGTGTTGCTATTAAGGAAAACAAGATGGAAGTTCCTAAAGAAATTAAAAATAAAACTTCCATACAATCTCTCTTCTAAGTACATATCAAGAGACGAAATCACCTCCTCTTAAAGATATCTTTGCTCCTGTGTTCATTGCGGGATTTCTCAACATAAACAAGATACTGAAATAATGTTTCTGTCAGTAGAAAAGTGAATTAAAAATGTGGTGAATCCATACAGTGGAATTACATTCAGCCTTCCATTTACAACATGGATGGACGTTATGCTAAGCGAAATAAATCAGACACAGAAAGAAAAATATTGAATGAGCTTAGAAAATAAAAAAATTTCTTATATATGAAATCTAAAAACAAAGAAAAGTTCAAATATCTAGGGAGAATAAAACAGTGCTTATTATGGACAAGTTGGGGGAGAGGGAGAAGACAATTATAGGTCAAATGATAGACGTAGCAGATGTGTAGGATGAACAAGTCTAGAGATGTAATTTACAGCATGAGGACAATAGTTAATAAAATTGTATTATATTAAGGATTTTGTAAAGAAGTATTTTTTAGCTTCTCTTATTGCAAAAAATAAAGTAACTATGTGAGATGTATGTCAATTACTTCACTATGGCAACCATTTTACTATCTCTAAGTATCCTATAATACCATATTGTAAACCTAAAGATATACAACAAAACTTATTGAAGAAAAGAACAAAGATATGTATAGAAAAAGGAAAAGATGGACATATAATCCATTTTATAGTACTCAGTGCCATGTTTGCAATGTTCTTTTTCTTCTGTTCTTTTTGTTGAGTGATATACAATGCTGTGATTTGCTACTAACTCTAAATCTAATTCATACTCCATCCCCCAAAGTGTCTTCTCTACTGAATTGTGATTTGATTTGGACATTTCCTGAGGAGCCCTTTCTCCCCTTGTTAGTTTTGCTAGCTTGGCATAGCCCATCTTAGCTATTAAGGAAGGAAATTGTCATCTCTGATGAATTCTAATTGATGATGTATAATTCTACCTAGAATTGCATTGGCTGGCGAAGTCTCCTCAGTCACACCACGTATGCAAGCATTTATGTATATATTCCCAGTGACTGTTACTTCAGTTTCTTTTTGAAAGTAAATGAAGCATAAATCACGAATTAATAACATACTCTGACAGTGAAGCTGTGTCTTCATCTGGCTAAGGGAATTAATTCATGTCTCCATAGCCATGACTGGGAGAAATTAGATAACAGTTTCAAGAAATAGTAAGCTTTGACTCTCCCTTTATTTCTCTCTCAGGTTGGTTTTCAGGTGACTTTAGATATTCTAGAGTAGGGGTCAGCAAATGACAGTCTATAGGCTTGCTACCTGCTTTTAAAATGAAGATTGATCACTGGGTAGCCATAATAATTCACATTCATGTTTTTGGTCCGTGGCTGCTTAGACACAGCAATGCCAGAAATGAGCAGTTGTGATGGAGATTAACATATGACAGATGAATCCAAATGTATTTACTGTTTGACCTTTTATAAGAAAACTTTTCTGACCCCTATTCTAAAGACTTTAAAATATGTCTATGTGTGGACATACACTTGGGCTTTCTTTAGTTGGATGAAGGATTGATTTCACTCCCCTTGGATGAGTGATTTCCAAAACAGCACACAGTTGGCCTGTGATAAATGTAGGTTTTATCAAATGTCTAAAAAGTATTAGTGTTGAAATATGTGATTAGCCAATCTTAGCACAACATGGCATTTGTTTTTTGCTTTTCTCTGCTTTACTTGTTTGTACTGAATATAGGAGAGTGAGCTATATTACCACAGAAAGGTACCTGCCATGAATTCAGTGAGGATGGGGAGGGATGAAAATTTCATAACTGGAGGTGGCTGAGCTCCAATAAGCTGATGAGTTCCCATTATCAGGCCGCTCAGGAGCATTTCTTGTGAGTGAAAAACCATCTCTCATTTGTAAAACTTAAACATAAAGCCTTCCTACCATTCTGCTATCCAAACATTTCATTTAACCCAGGATTAGCATGACTTCTGCCCAAACCCTTTCACAGTGTGTTGAGAAAAAAATGGACAAACTTCAATTTGAAAAATTGTGCCAACTAGTATAATTTAATTAGAGAAGTGCTCTTAGCGTGTCATATATTTGCAGCTACATTGAATGACTTATTTGTGAAGAAGAAACTTCAGCCTCTGATCCTATGGCAATTTTCACAGCAAACTCTACTCAGCAAGAGCTGTATGTACTACTCTCTGTGTGCACGTGACCTCTAGACCCTCTCTTGAGCCTGGGAGTGTGGGAACCAGTACCTGGTCAGAGCTGAGTCTCGACCACCCACTCATTTCACACAGCCCATTAGACAGTTTGTTATCATATTACTTTTATGTGACTCCTTCTGTTGACCTTACCCTGAACCGCTGTGTGTCAAATTACTAATTATCCCTACAGCTCTGCTATGTAAATGTCATTTAATTTCCACCTCCACTTTTGGAAGGCACTCTGCTTAGACAGAGTCACTGTAATAACCTCAGGAGGTAGCTGTTGCTTATAGTGCTGTGGTGTATGCAACCACCATCAAGAAAAGCTTAGTTAAAGTAAACCATGACAGAAGAAGAAGATGAAGAAAAAAGAAGAAGAAGAAGAAGAAGGAAGAGGAAGAAGAAGAAGAAGAAGAAGAAGAAGAAGAAGAAGAAGGAGGAGGAGGAGGAGGAGGAGGAGGAGGAGGAGGAGGAGGAGGAGGAGGAGGAGGAGGAGGAAAGACAGAAAGAAAGAAAAGAAAAACCACTCTGCATTTATTGTGGAAGTTGTACTATGTCAGACCATTTTCATGCTTCAGTCTCATTACTGATTGACATTGTACACATTTCTCTGCCACATGGAAATAACAAGCCACCATCCAGGGGGTTTGTTATCTTACTCTGAGGCAAGGGTGTCTCCAAACTAAGTTTGGCCTATTTGGCAAGGGAATCCTGCTTTTTAGCTTCAGTGATCAGGAAATTCAGGGAGTGATTTCCCTCTGAATAGACCCCAAAGAGTTGCCCAGACAGAATAGGAATTCCCATGAAAACCCAACTGCAGACCATACTTTATGTGTTACTTATGTGGTACTAACAAATAGCTAGAAAGATTTTGTAACTATTTAAATTTTGTATGACCCGTTAATCTTGCTTACAAAGCATTAGAAACAATATCATACCTGAACATCCAGAACATAAAAGGAGCAGAGTATGTCAGATAGGAGCAATGAAAGTGATGGAGTGGAAGAACAATTAAGAGGCTTTATTTTGTTTTAAACATGGAGTTTTTTTTCTGTGGTAAGTTATCTGAAGCCATCAAACCTAATGAACTATATGATCCTCTCAAATATAGCTTAATTCTAAGGGTCTTGATTTTAAAGTAAAAAATCAAGGCAAGGGCCCAGACCTAACTAATGTCTATTGTTTTATTACATTTTTTTAAATAAAACTTTTATTTGTGCATTTCATGATTGGCTTTCAAATAGCTGACATGTATTTACCTAAACCAAGAAATAGGCAAAAATGATACTCATTTTTATGTATGTGGTGGACAATGCTTCTTCATGTCTTTCTTTTTATTTTTCTTAATTCATATGTGCATACAATGTTTGGGCCATTTCTCCCCCCTTCCCCACCCCCTCCTTTATCCCCCAGCCCCCTCCTTCTATCCCCCACCCCCTAGATACCGGCCTATAGTTCTCCTTTTTGGAGGTGTCTTTGCCTGGTTTTGGGATAAGTGTAATACTGGCTTCATAAAATGTGTTAGGCAATTTTCCTTCCCTTTCTATTTCATGGAACAAGTTTAAGGAGGGTTGGTGTCAATTCTTCTTTAAAGGTCTGATAGAATTCAGCAGAGAATCCATCAGGTCCTGGACTTTTCTTTTTGGGGAGACTCTTGATTGCTGCTTCAATTTCATTTTGTGTTATAGATCTATTCAGTCTATTAATATCCTCTTGGTTCAGTTTTGGATGATCATATGTATCTAGAAATCTGTCCATTTCTTTTAGATTTTCAAATTTATTTGAATATAGGTTCTCAAAGTAGTCTCTGATGATTTCCTGGACTTCGATGGTGTTTGTTGTTATCTCCCCTTTTGCGGTCCTGATTCTACTAATTTGGAATTATTCTCTCCTCATTTTAGTCAGGTTTGCCAGGGGTCTGTCGATCTTGTTTAATTTTTCAAAGAACCAGCTTTTTGTTTCATTAATTCTTTGTATGTTTTTTTTTTTTGGTTTCTATTTCATTGATTTCAGCTCTTATTTTTATTATTTCTCTCCTTCTATTTGTTTTGGGATTTGCTTGTTCTTGTTTTTCTAGGAGTTTGAGATGTATCATTAGGTCATTGATTTGGGATCTTTCAGTCTTTTTTAATATATGCACTCATGGCTATAAACTTTCCTCTCAGGACTGCCTTAGCTGTGTCCCATAGGTTCCGGTAGGCTGTGTTTTCATTTTCATTGAGTTCCAGGAACTTTTTAATTTCCTCTTTTATTTCATCAATGACCCATTGTTCATTAAGCAATGAATTATTCAGTTTCCAGCTGTGCATGTTTTTTGCCTTAATTTTGTTGTAGAGTTCTAGCTTTATTGCATTGTGATCAGATAGAATGCATGGTATAATTTCTATTTTCTTCTATTTGCTGAGGCTTGCTTTGTGCCCTAGGGTATGATCTATTTTGGAGAAGGTTCCATGGGCTGCCGAGAAGAATGTATATTGTGTAGAAGTTGGATGAAATGTTCTGTAGACATCAAGTAGGTCCATTTGATCTATTGTATATTTTAGATCTAGGATTTCTTTATTGATTTTTTATTTGGATGACCTATCTATTGATGATAATGGGGTGTTAAAGTCTCCCATGACCACTGTTTGAGGTTAATATATGCTTTTAGGTCTGTTAGGGTATGTTTGATGAAATTGGGTGCATTGACATTGGGTGCATATAGGTTGATAATTATTATTTCCTTTTGGTCTATTTCCCCTTTTATTAGTATGGAATGTCCTTCTTTATCTCATTTAATCAATGTAGGTTTGAAGTCTACTTTGTCAGAGATAAGTATTGCTACTCCTGCCTATTTTGGGGGGCCATTGGCTTGGTAAATCTTCTTCCAGCCTTTCATCCTTAGCCTATGCTATTTCTGTCGGTGAGATGGGTCTCCTGTAAGCAACAAATTGTTGGATCTTCCTTTTTAATCCATTTCATCAAAAGGTGCCTTTTGGGTGAATTAAGTCCATTAACATTAAGTGTTAGTACTGATAGGTATGTGGTGATTCCTGTCATTTAGTTGTCTTAGTTGTTTGAAGGTTTGATTGTGTGTACCTAAGGTGAGGTTGCTCTCTACTTTCTTGCTTTTTCTTTTCCTGTAGTTTGGTGCTGCCTGCCCTTTCATGGTTATGTTGGGTTTCACTTTCTGTGTGCAGAATCCCTTGAAGAATCTTTTGTAGTGGTGGTTTTGTGGTCACATATTGTTTTAGTTTCTGCTTATCGTGCAAGACTTTTATTGATCCATCTATTTTGAATGATAGTTTTGCTGGGTAGAGTATCCTGGGGTTGAAGTTATGTTCATTCAGTGCATGGAAGATCTCACCCCAAGCTCTTCTTGCTTTTAATGTTTCTGTTGAGAAGTCTGCTGTGATTTTGATGGGTTTACCTTTATATGTTACTTGTTTTTTCTCTCTTACAGCCTTCAATATTCTTTCCTTAGTTTCTGTACTTGTTGTTTTAATGGTGATATGCCGTAGGGTAGTTCTATTTTGATCTTGTCTGTTTGATGTTCTGGAGGCCTCCTGCATCTGTGTGGGAATAGATTTCTCTAGATTTGGGAAATTTTCCATTATTATTTTGTTGAATATATTATGCATTCCCTTTGCTTGCACCTCTTCTCCTTCTCGATGCCCATGATTCTCAGGTTTGGTCTTTGCTTCTTCATTTCTTGAAACATTTATTGTGCATTTGTCATATACCAAGTGCTAAACTAGGTTTTGGAAATACAATGGTAAGAAAAATAGAATCAGTTCCTACCTCATGAGTTTATAGTATCTCTTGAGACATGTTGTGTTAAATTAAATTAGAACAGGTCTAAATCCAGAACTAAAAAGACCAAATATGTAATCACATAATTCACTCTACCTTATAACTACAGTTTTTCAGTTATATTACAGTTCAGCATCATTGTTTTCTGTTAGTTCTTTTTGGATTAGGAAAATATTTTTGTCTTGGAGAAATATTTTAAAAATACATTTCCTTTTTTTAGACTCTTTTTTTAAATTGCAGTGCTGGGCTTTGAACTGGGGGCTTCACACTTGCTAGGCAGGCACTCTACTGCTTGAGCCATGCCCACAGCCCTTTTTGCTCTGATTATTCTGGAGATAGGGTCTTTCTTTTTTTTTTGTGTGTGTGGTATTGGGGTTTGAACTCAGGACCTACACTTTGAGCCACTCCACCAGCCCTTTTTTGTGATGGGTTTTTCGAGATAGGGTCTTGTGAACTATTTGCCCAGGCTGGCTTCAAACCTTCTTATTTGTGCCTCCTGAGTAGCTAGGATTACAGGTGTGAGCCACCAGTGCCCAGCAGGGCCTTGCTTTTTTTGTTCAGACTGGCCTGAACAGCGATCCTTCTATTTTACACTTCCTGCCACTACTGGGATGATAG
The DNA here is from genome assembly GCF_047511655.1 of Castor canadensis. Taxonomy (NCBI): domain Eukaryota; kingdom Metazoa; phylum Chordata; class Mammalia; order Rodentia; family Castoridae; genus Castor; species Castor canadensis. The sequence continues at coordinate 127,350,751 of NC_133393.1, read as the reverse complement.
GTGCACACCACCATTCCTACCTTTTTCCTTATTGAGCTAGAGTCTTACAAGGTTTTTTCCAGGGCTGACCTGGAGCCATGATCTTCCCAATCTCAGCCTATCACGTAGCTTGAGGTGACAGGTGTGTGACACAGCATCCAGCTATTTGTTGAGGTGGGGTCTTGCAAACTTTTTTGCCTAGACTGGCCTCAAACTGCAATCCTCCCCATCTCAGACTCCCAAGTACCTAGGATTACAGTCATGAGCCACTGCACCTGCCTCTTTTATTAGTTGTTATTTCAAATCCTTTTATGATGATTCACATCATACCTTCTCTCAATGTGCTTTTCTAGCCTTGTCTTTCATTATTCTCCCTCTCTTGTTTAGTGCTCTCATCAAACCAACAGGATTCTGTTCTATGCAGAAGGCCCACTTTTTCTCATCTCTCTGTCTTTGTTTATTGTTTTCTTTACTGGAGATGTCCTTCTTTCAAGATCTCCACTTACCTATCCTATTCATGTTCCAAGAACCAGCTTTGATGGTATATTGTTTAAGCACCTTGCTTCTCTGAATAACTGCAGCACTTTTTATTATCTTTTATTGCTAAGCAATAATGTGGGGAAGGTTACAATATTTGAGCATATTTTGTTCTTTTTTGCTAGAGAGCCTGTATCTAAAGAGCAGGGATAGGATTTTACTTTTGTTACCCTGATATTCTGTGAAAACATAACATAAATGAGAATTTCCTTGTGTAAGGTTCAGGAATATAGACACATTCACTCCCTGTTCTTGTGGACATTAAACATGTTGCTATTATAAATATATTTGTAAGAACCCAAATTAATTCTCAAGTACCATGTAAATTTGGCATGGTTTTCCACCTTTTATGTGAATTAGAAGCTCCAGGAGCCACAGGAAGAAAATTTGTTTTAGGAGTCTACATGTTCTGGTGCTGCTTATCTTAGGTAGTATCTGATTCTTTATATACCTTGCATCATGAAAAATGTCATCAGGTCAACTTTGGATCACCAAGAAGTCAGAACTAGACAATTCTTTAAACTAGTTGTTGCACTTGTGAATAATCAGGACTAGGAGTGAAGTTTTTGCTATTTTCTGGGCTTGCTTTCTTCTTTCTTTAGCCAGTCAAGGAAGTAGCAAAGTAGGAAAAGTAAACTCTGCTTTGATGTTTGATATTCCTTTGGTGTTAGATAGTTTAGGAGAAGCCTAGTATGTCAAATAACCTTATCTACAAAATAAGAATAATAGCATCTTCCTTGGTAAAGATTATACATAACACATGTAAATTCTAGAGCAGGGTCCTTTACACCAAATTTACCCTGCTCTTTGCTTTGTAAATAAAGTTTTATTGAGAGAAAGAGATGTCCACTCATTGTGTATTGTCTGTGTCTGCTGTTGGTTACATCAGTAGACCTTACGGGTTACAATCAAGATCAGATGCCCACAAGGCCTAAAACATTTGAAACCTTGTCCTGAATAACCAAGGTTGTCCTGATTTTGCTGACCCTTCTACTTGAATATAACTGCACCTGGAAGATGTTCAATACTTATTCATTATTATAATTATTTTTTTTCCAGCAGACCTAATTTGGGATGAGAATGAAAAGGTTGGCAGAAGAGCAGGTAGAGTTCAAACTGGGTTTGAATTTGAGTTGATGACTGAAACTTAATAAAAATATGAAGCAAAAATTCTTTTTTCTAATTGAAAACTTTCACTGGTCCAAAGGTTTTTTCCTTCCTCCTAGAAAGCACAGTGAGTCACCATTGATGTTATTAGATCATTCTTGATAACAGTTGTCACTAGCAGAGACCATGAAACTATTCCATTTGAGCATAACGCTGCTATTCCAAGAGGTTTTGCTTGCGTTGGTATTGATTTCAATTAAAACAAGTTATCTGAATCACTGGGCTTCCTGTTGGCTGCTCTCACTGTCCAGTGATGCAAATGGAAAGCCTCCTTCCAACCTGCAATATCTGGTTACTTACAATGAGGCCTGGGCAGCTGGGGTATAAACACAAGCCAAGCGCCAATCAATGTAGAAGGAAATGATCTTCATTTGCCCTGCATGATGTCATCCATCTTGGGCCTGACAATTTTCTAACAATTATTGACTGTGAGGGCAAGCAAATCTTATGAATTCATCTTATTCCTTATCAAGGTAGGTAGTCAAGCATATCCCAAAACATTTAATTTGGTTCAATTCCTTGTGTACATATCCTTTCTCTTTTCTTTTTCTAAAGGCCATTATGTCAACCTCTCTGGAAAGAATTTGTATGTTTGCACAAAGCACAGAATGACGGTGCTCTGTGCCTCTGTGTTATCCCAGGTGTGTTTAGCATTTGAATGGTTATTCTGTTTTACTTATTAGGTGAGTCTAGTAATCAGACATCTTAGTTTTCACAAAATGATTCTGCTTTTAATAACAAAACTGACATTTGTCATTCCCAAAGGTAATTGGCATAGGAAGCCAAATATGCAGATCACATTGAAAATTTTTTTTATAAACTCATATATTTGAATTCTTAGCCTTAAAACTTGTATTCTGGAGCTAGTCACCTAGTAAGCCTAGGTCACTGTGGTCCAGATTGGACCTAGTTGTTTCTCCAGCTGCCTTCTTGTGACACATGGCTGAACTATATTCCTTAGGCTACTTTGCAATTAGGTGCAGCCTTGTGGATGAGTTGTGGTCAGTGAATGTGATACTTCCCCTTTCCAGACTAAGACCATAAAACTCTCCCACATATGATCCTCTGCTTTCTTCCCCTATCTCATGGTTATATGGAGAAGACTCCAAGGATACAGAGGAGGGTGAGATGACAAGATGGAAGAAGCCTGGGTTCCTGAGTGGGTATGTATGGGAGAACTTCTAGCCCTACTCCTTTGTCACCACCAACCCACACTGTACTATGATGAGATCAAGAAATAAAATTTATTTTGTTAAGTCACTGAGATTTGGTGCTGTTTGTTGTAACAGTCTAGTTTGACTCATTCTTCTGTGTGACAATGCTACTTTTTTATTAACCATCATCACAAATGAAGTAGCTTTGGTGATATTATGCTTTACTTTGCTGTATTTTATAGAATAGATAATAGACTATACAGGAAATGAGTTGTGAAGATGTAAACACATAACCATTGAGGAGGTAAAGGCTCTTAAGTATTTTTCAGCCATATAGTTCCCGTTTTGTTGATATCTTGTCCTCATTGTAGGGTAACAATGAGGAATAAGCTTGATAGCTTTTTTTTTTACTATTAAAGCACTTTTATTTTTAGATTTTAAATTAATATATTAACCTGCTTTGCCTTGAGATGCTCTGGTGATAGAATGAAATAGACAGAAGTAGTATTGTTGGCTCCATCATTCAACCACCTCACAACTCCAAGCAGGTATAGCATCACAATGGTAAGCTGGGAGTGGACAAGGGGACAGTTACAGAGGCAAGGAAGCCCACACTGTGGAGAAAATGCAAGAGAACCAACAATGGAATAGAGGAGCAGCTTGTGACACTCGGCTTTGCCTCAGAGCAGCTGAGGCTGATGGACACAGGTAACCAAGGCTGCAGGGACATACTTTATAAGCTTGATATCTTAATTCTATCTTACAGCAGAACTTATTTTTTTGTAGGAGGCCCTATCTTGCCTGGGTGGGTACATTACTTTATATTTATTGAGTCAAATTACATGTAAAGTATCAAACTTAGTTACTGGGCAGAAGAACAGTTTTGGTGTTGCTGTATCCAACATTTGTATTTGAGAGGGATATGAGTGTAAGGAAGTAATTTTGTGGGCAAAGAATATGGATATTCTTGATCATATTGTTAACATATTTTCTGACTCCTCCTTTCTCTCAGTTCTGCCTCTTTGCTTTTACAAATGAAATGTGAGTCAAAAGTGATGTGCGACATTTCCAAGCAAGTGCTTTAGTAGAACTACATGGTTTCCCTCTGCCACTGGCATGATTCAGAGAGGGACTGCACCTTTAATTTTGGTTACAGAATGAGGAAGTTGTAGAGCAAGCTTCAGATAAATGATAGACATGAACAGGAGCAAGGTATAAACTTTATTGTTAAGGCTATGAAGATTTTAGGGACATTTATTACTGCTATTTAGCCTAAGCTGATGGATACACTGGAACTCAGAGTTTAGGAAACTTGCATAAGATCACAGGACTAATAAGTTGTGGAGTCAGGACTTGAATCCAGGAAGTCTAATTTCAGAACCTGTACTTATGATCACTTATGTAGGAGGAGGAATTTCCTGGCCTTTGTGTGTAGGATAGACTGGAAGAGAGAGAGATTAGAGACAAAGAGGACATTTAGGAACAATCTAAATATGAGGTTATGAGAATTTGGAAGAGGATGCTTATTTAGGAGCTATGATTTGTGTAGAGAGGTACCTCACAAATAACACTTGAAAAAGTGAATGAATGAGTTTTTCTGACTACAGGTGCCAGTAAGTGTTGCTGTCACCACCACATTCTTTTACCATAACTCTTCACTTTGCCCACATCATTGCTGGCAAGGTTCCTGAGTCACAGACAGTTCCCCAAGGATGGCTCCCCCGCAGTCTGCACATCCAAGCAGAGAAAGGACACCTGCTCTTTTATTAAGTGAAGAATTATGGCTCTTACGTGCCTTTTCCCATTTTTTCCTTTGTGGACTTGGCCTTATCAAGTGAAATTGAATTCATTCTTCTTTCATGCTTCTTGTAATGTCCCAATATATATTTTTCTTGGTGTTATCTTTTCCTTGCTGTTTCTGTCACCTCACTTTTTCATTTAGCACTGAGGATGGTGCAAGGAGTTTTTCAAAGATGAAGAAAATCTGTTTGATTTAGCCATTCTACAATGTAAACACATATCAAAATATTGTGCCTACCATAAGTATATACAATTTTTATTTTTCAACTGAGAAGAGAGAGAAAGCCTCTCTGAAATGTTACAAATACAAAGTGATTTGGTGCCAGTTAGAATCTGAGAACACAAGTTCACATTTCAAGTCTATATTTCCTGTTGCCTAAATCTTCATGCTGGAGAAAGAGTCAACAGAAGTAAAACCCCTGATTGCTGTATGTGGGTCTAAGCAAGACCTCATGTCATTAGTGTTTAGAAAAGATGCAGGAAATGAAGAGGAACGAAGAGCAGAAAAATGATAGGACACAAGAATGGGGTGAAGAAGAAAGAGAAGAGTGATGGAAATAAATCAACATTACCGAAAGCATGCATTCTTATCTTCAATATGTCTACTATAAACCTTTGTGATATATGTGGTAGAAGCTGATACCTCTTTCTGTGGTTAAAACTGGCATGATATGTTTGAATGTAGTTTTTATAGAAATGAACAATTTTGTAAAACATTGATGCAGGTTTGAAAACAAGCTAAATGTTTAAAAAGGGTGTTTAATATGAAAAAAATATTTCTGGTAGGAATTATATCATTCACAATGTGATCATTTATTAAATTATAATTGACCTGGAAAGAATATTCAGTAAGGTTGAGTGAAGTCTATGAAACCTTAAAGGGTATAGTTTCAGAATGAACAATATGTCAGTTCTACAGATGTTTATTTAGTAACTCCTGGATTTCAATCCATATGCTAAGGCTGGAGAATCCAAGATGAATGAGACATAGCCCTATAGTGAGTTGAGGACTCATCCAGGAAATTGGGAAGAACAGAGCTGGTGGTGGGGCTGTTGGAAGGCTTCCTGGATGATGTAAAGGTATGATGAATCTTGAATGAGTAGCAATTTGTCCAGAGGGAAAGCATTGCTGTTAGAAAGGAGGAAAAGCTTTTGAGGAATTGAGGATTGTTCAGAATTACTAAAGGTTAAAATATGAAGCAATGAGCAATGGGTAATAGAGTGGAGAAGTAGGCAGGAATCCTTTGGTAACTTTATGTGGCAGGACATTTAAGGATTATATTATTCTATACATAAAATAGCACACATTCAATAATAGTTCAGCCAAAAATTCATTAAAATATCTGTGTTTGGGAACATGTTTGATGTTACTCTCAGCCTATAGTATTTCTTTCTTTTTTTTTTAGCATGTGGTATTTCTTATATTCTTACATGCAAATAGTGTCTTATTCATTTACCTAATTAATCAGGGGTTCAGTACTTGTGCACTATAGAAATCCAAGAAATAGAGAAACATGCATTTATACATTAAACGCAAGGCATGGAAACAATATTCTACGTATGCAAAGAAAGGAGAAAACCTTTGTGGGTTGACAGATGTCCTTTCTTTTTCCCTGTTGTTTTTCCTGCTTCTTGTACTCCCTCTCCCTTCTTTTCTCTCTTCTTTTCCTTCCATAATTGCATGGATTATGTAGTCTCTGGGTGTTAGATAATTGTCAAGAACTTATAGTGTTGAGCAGAAACAGACAGCTATTAATCAATTGTTCTCCCAACATAATTATGATAATGATATTTGTTCCCCAGAAAGCCTGCTCTATAAAATGTAGGGCATAAAAAAGCCTGTGTGGGATAAGGGAAGTTCTTCCTGGAAAGTTCTTTAAAATAACACCTGATACAGGATGAGAAGAAGACAACGTGAATTCCTAAAGGTGATGTATGTGTGGACACAATGATGAGAACCAGGGGAGAACATGTGAGCTTGGCCAAATGTAATGAAAGACAGAAATGGGAGAAGTCCTAAAGGACAGCACCAAGGACTCATCTCCTCCCTATAACTACAGTGTCCATGGGAAGGTCCTTCCTAACATTAGGAAAATCCATCCTCTCTTCTTATCCTACTTTTCTTTCAATTATTCCAGTGGAATCTACTAGGCTCTTTATCCTTCTCACTTTCTTTTTACCAGGTAATTGTTTTGGATTCTACTTATTTAGAACTTATTTTGATATAGTTTAGACTTAAATAGATAACAGTTTAATTGGAAAGAGACACAACTTCATTTCTTTGCCTTAATTAATTCAGATATCAGTCACACTGAATTAATGAGGTTACACTTCAGCCTTGAAACCACTTTGGCCTTTTTCTCATGGAAATTTCCATGGCATCGCTTCATCAGTGCAGGGGTGACTTCAAGGCTATATTTCTTACTGTATGCATTGGACCAGTTGGGCCATAAGAATATGGACATAAACACTGGCAGCTGTCCAAGAATAAAATATCTTGATGCTGATGTTTCTCTCTGTCTACATTTAACAGATTGGCCTATTATACTGTGTCCAGTGCTAGTAGCCAGTGAGCAGGAAGAGGAATATGAGAGGTCTAGGATGAATCACAAAGGCTATTCTAAGGTTGTAGGACTCTTCAGTTTTTCCTTTGTGGCAAAACCAAGCAGCACTTTGTTGGAGAAAATCACAAAGACAAGATGACTGATTCACAACTCAGAACCTCCAGTGGGCACTCAACACTGCTCAGGAATCCTATTTTTCTCCATCTCCAAGATGACTGTACCATATATACCATCTCCTTTTTCCTCAAACCTCCCACACATCCTCCTCCCACTGATGACCCAGACTCATACTTCATTGAGAAAATAGAAGTCATTGGAAATGAACTCACTCATCTTTCCACCACAAAACCTGCCAACTCCATGCATCTGTGTCCAAATTTTCCTTCTTTCATGAAGGAAGTGATCCTCTGCCTCCTCCCAGAAGGAATGTTTCTCCTCTTGCCCTCTGGTTCTCATTACCTTTTGGCTTATCAAGGACTTTCTTCCTAAATTATTCCTGCTTTCTTTCAGCAATAACATCTCACTGTTTTCATACAAACAAGCTTCAGTATTTCCCATCTTTTAAGACATTTTTCCTGTAGCTATAGATACCGTTTAAGTTCCTGTCCTATTTTTTGGTTTTCCTTTTTAGCTAAATTCTTGGCTATCCACACAAACTGCATTACCTGCTCATCTTCTTTCCACTCTTCACCCCAGTCCAATGTCCTTTACTTCTGCCACCTGGAACTCCCCTTTGTTAAGGTTAAGAACAACCTTCAGATGGCCAAATCCAATGGAAACCTTCCCTGCTAATTTTATTTGACTTCTTGGCAGTATTTATCAAAGCTGACACCTGAAGCATGCTTAGCTGTTGGCTTCCAGCATTGTTTCCTTAGTTTCCTTCTATGTCTCAACATCCTTGCTGGATGTTCTTCTCATAAATGTTGGCATTTCTCAAAGCTTGTCATAGGTTTTTTTCTCAATTTTAATCTAAGTTCTCTTTTTAGTTATATCATCCACTTCTACTGCTGTAAAAATTATACTTTAAGTTTTGGTATCTCCCCTGAGCTTCAAAGTCATATATCTAAGTTATTTCTTCCATCTTTACTTGTATAAATTATGAATATCACATACTCAAGGGTCCAAAACAAAACACTGAGTTCTTTTTGCTCAATCGATGACTTAAGAAACTTTTCATCCAGTTTATCTAGACAAAACATAAGACCAATTATTTTTTAAAATATTGAGATGAAATTCACATAACATAAAATTAACTACTTTAAAGAATTCGGTGATATTTAGTATAATCGCAATGGTGTTTATCTAGTTTCAAAACTTTTTCACCACCCCAGTAAGGAACTCTATACCCAGAAGGTAATTACTCCTCATCCTCTCCTTCTCCTGACTCTGGCAATCATCAATATGTTCTCTGTCTCCATGGATTTTCTTATTCTGGATATGATGTTTCATATAAATCGCAACATACAATATGTGATCTGTTGTGTCTGGCTTCTTTCACTTAGCACACTTTGAAATTTCATCGACATTATAGCCTGTATTAGTACTCCATTCCTTTTGTGGCTGAATAATATTCTATTATATGTGCAGTCACTCCTTGGTTCCCATGGGAAATTGGTTCCAGGACCTTCCTGAGGATATAATAATTCTAGATATTCAAGGATGCAAGTTTTCTGAATATATCCAGCCCATGGTTGGTTCAGCTTGAGAATGTGGAACCTGGAATAAAGAGGGCCACCTGTATATACCATAATATGTCTACTCATTGATTCAGGCATGGGCACTCAGATTGCCTCCATCTTTTGAATATTTTGAATAGTGAAAGGTCCATTCTTTATCATCTTTTTATTTTCATATACTATCTTTCAGAAGCTTCAGAATGTTCAAACCCAGATTATATATTGGTTCATCTCTTTCCCACCAACCCAATTTCTACCAAATCTTATTAAATATACTCTTCAATTTGACCTTCTGATTACACTTTTTCTTGGGTCTAATTATTTATTCACACAACAGCAAGCACAGTAACCTTACCATAATGAAAATGGTTGGCATATGCTTAATAATTATACGTTTATATAAATACATTGTTCATATATTTCTCTCTATATAGATAGTTGAATAATTACTATGACTTAGATACTGTTGTGGGTTTCCCATGAAATAAATGGAGTAGGTACTATTATTGTTGTTCTTTGCAGACATAGAAACACAAAGTTACCCACCTAACACATTATTGAGCCAAGATTTGAGCCTTTGAGTTGTTCTCTGATTGTTGCTAGATTGTACAAATCACTTGATGTCTTTCTCCTTCTAAAAGCTATCCAGTGCCTTCCTAACATTGCGAGTCATGACTTGTATGAGCTGACCCTTGACTATTTTTCCACCTACTTCTTGCCACTCTCCCATTACTCACTCTGTTTTAGTGACTTCTTTCAGGACCTTTATTATACTAAGCTCCCTCCTGCCTTTGGGTCTATGCACACATCCTTCTTTCAGCCTGAAACAGCTATCCTTCTATTTTCCTTTCATATCCCAGCTAAAATGGCAGCTCCTTTACATGTCTCTATGATAAGTACACTTCTTTTGTGATTCTCTCTCTCTCTTTAAAAGCTCAAAGCCTTATTTTAATTTGTAATTATTATTATTATCATTTTGATGGCTCATTGAGTCTCTAGAATATGTCTTTTGAGATCTAGGACTATGTTAACATATTTGTTTCATAAATGTTTCAGACTTCTTGACACAAGTTGGATTAGTGAATGATTGGTTCCAATTATGTACCTTATGTAGGGGAAAAAGGTGAATTGAACTACTTAGACTTCTAGTTTGATCTTAGTATAGCTCTATATCCCACCTCTCTGCCTTCTCACTGTCCCCTCAATGGAAAAAAAAGAAAGATCTGCTCTAGTTCTAGGTGTTGTAAGAATTGTCATCATTACTGCATCAGACAGTTATTGGTTGAATTTTGCCCTTGATCCCAGGGAAGATTAAGTAGAACTTGTCCAAAGAAAATACAGCCTACCAGCATCTGGTCTCTCTGTGGTATGGTTTGAAGTGCTTACTGTAGTAACACTTGGAGTTGTTAGAGATGGCACCTGGCACATTGGTCAGGCAGTGCAGCTTCACCTTATAATCAGCCCATTATGGAGATGAAAATAACACCATGCCACAGTGTGGCAATTGTAAGATTGCAGGAAGCAAGACAATAACCATCCTGTGATGACAACCCACATTCTGCCAACACCATAGAATATGAGTCCACAAATTGCCTACTCCATACTCTCCCACGAGTCTGTTTCCAAAGATATACTTGTGCCCTAATTCTGAAGGCATTCCCCCAGGGAGATGAAGAGGCAGAGCCCTATGACGTGTCATGATATTTAGCCTTCTGCTACACATTTTTCTTAAAATTGCACAGTGCTGTCCTTTAGGATAATTAGGAAGATAGAAGACTCAGAAATCATGACAGCTGTTATTCATTGACTGCTAGTGTATGCACATGTAATAATAACCATTTTACAAAGTAGGAATTACCTTCTTTTCTTGTGTCAAGTGAAGAAGCTGAAACTTTCAGAAATTAGCCAACTTGTTCTCTGCCATTTAGTCAGGACATGGGAAAGCTTCAATTCTAACTCATGTCTGAATGACTTTAAAGCCATGGTGATATCTGAGTGACACACTGCTTTCAAGAAAAACCTTTGATAAGTATGCTGCATATATACATATGAAGACAGCATAATGAAACCCACCAAATGCTGACATCTCCTCACATTACTAAGGTATGATAAATCAAAAATAAGATTAAAAAGTTAAAAAAAAACTGCATTGCTTTAAAAATATAGTTTTTAAAAATTTTTCAGTTACAAAATTTTATTAGGTATACATATACAATGTGTGATGATCAAATAAGGGTAGTGAACATTTCCCTTTCAAACTTTAAAAAGTTTTTTGCTTAGCACTTAATAATTATACTTATTTATACAGTACAGTATGATATTTCAATACATATATACCATATGTACTGATCAAATCAGGGTAATTAACATTTCCATCTGCTTATCATTACTTTGTGTTTGGAACCTTCAAGCTCCTCTCTTCTAGTTATTCATAAAATTCATAATATGTTATTGTATACTAAGCCACCGTATTATGCTATAGAACACTTGAACTTATTATTGCTATCTAATTGTGATTTGGTACTCGTTATTCAACCTCCTTCCTCCTATCCCCATTCTTAGCCTCTAGTAATTATTATGTTATACTCTGACCAAGGTTTTTAAGCATGCACATGTGAGAAAGAACATGTAATATATACCTTTCTCTAGCTGACATATTTTGCTTGAAATAATGGCCTCCAGTTCCATTCATTTTGGCACATATGATAGGCCATAATTCTTTTTATGGCTGAATAATATTCTTTTCTCTCAATCTCTCTCTCCCTCCCTCTCTCTGTCATACACACACACACATTTTCTTTACTTATTCATCCATTGATGAGTATTTATGTTGATTCTACATTCTAGCTACTATGAATAGTGCAGCAATAAACACTGTAGGCAGATGTCTCTTTGATATACTATCTTTTCCTTTGGATGTATACCTAGAAGAGAGATAGCTGGATCATATGGTGGTTCTTTTTCTAGCTTTTTGAGGAACTTCCATATTGTTCTCCATAATGGCTGTACTAACTTACATTCCCATCAACCTCATGTAAATGTTTTTTTTTTCCTTTTTCCATATCATCTCCAGCAAATTTTTTTGGGGGGAGTAATAGCCATTCTAACTGGGGTGAGATCATATCTATCTCATTGTGATCTTGACTTGCATTTTCTTGACGGCTAATGAAGTTAAGCATTTTCTCATAATTTTATTACCTATTTGAATTTCTTCTTTTGAAAAGTATCTATTTAGATTATTTGCCCATTTTAATTGCATTATTTGTTTTTTAAGCTTTTAAAGTTCTTTATATAATCTGCATAGTAATCTTGTATCAGAATACTAATTTGCAAATTTATTTACCATTCTGTAGGCTGTCTCTTTGCTTATTGTTTCCTTTGCTATGAAGAAACTTCTTAGCTTGATATAATACTATTAGTTGTTTTTGCTTTTGTTTCCTGTGCTTTTGGAGTCTTTTCCAAAAAAAAAAAAAATCACTGTTTATACAGATGTAGTGAAGTGTTTCCCCTATGTTTTCTTCCAGTGGTTTCATAGTTTCAGGTCTTACATTTAGGACTTTGATCCATTTTGAACTTTTTTTCTTTGGTGGGACTGGAGTTTGAACTCAGGGCTCCACACTTGCAAAAGCAGGCACTCACAAAGCAGGTGCTTTACTGCTTAAGCCACACCTCCATTTTGAGTTTATTTTAAATAGGGAAAGATAGTTTCAATCTTCCACAAGTGAGTGTTCAGTTTAATTTTGAGTAACTTAAGTAGTCAGTATATATATTTGTAAAAGCTACACTTCAACTCTGGATACATTGTGTATCATTAGCTTAGTCCATTGCATCTTTACAGTGTATTTGAATTCTTGGTTAATTATTCAATCATGTTATTAATAGCATGTATTTATTGAGGGCTTCCTGTGTTATCTTCTTTATCTTTATAAAATCTTTATGACATAGATGCAATTATTACCTTCATTTTTAGAAGAAAAAACTCAGGTTAAACGGGGAATAGCTCATCAGCTATAAAGTGGTGAAGGATGGGCTGTTGAACTCCTAAAGGCATGAGCCTGACCACCATCTAATTGGTCCCGCATGCATTAACTGTAATAATGCAGCTTTCTATCTGCCTTTAGAAGTTAAGCAGATGTTATCTGTACATTTTGGCAGTCAATACTGATGGTTCCGAAACTTCTTGTAGCAATACCAAAAACTAAGTACACCTCTTTTCATAGAGCCATCTCAATGGCATGGATAAGCTGAAGGTCGTGGGACTGTAGATAATTAACCACAATAATGGAGAATCTACTGAAAGTGCTGCTTTGCACAAAAAAACCACTTTTTGCCAGACATAAAAGATGTGGAAACCTCACTTGCCTGCAACCTAGCATTCAGGAAGCTGAGGAAGGAAACTGAGGAAGAAAGATCACAAGTTCAAGGCCAACCTGGGCTACATAGAGAATTTAAGGCTAGCCTGGGCTACAAGGTGAGACTGTGCCTCACAAAACAAACAACAAAGGAAGGGAGAGAGAGAGAGAGAGAGAGAGAAAGAGAGAGAGAAAGAAAAATGAAAGATGTAGATGTGGGAATCATATCATAGACTCTGTGCCTGTAGGAAAGTGGGGGAAAACTGTAAATGTAGAAGGTCTGGTGAATGATTAAATAATAAGATCTTAATTTCAATAATACTGATTTAATGTATATGAATTTATTGATGGCAGAAAAGCTATATGCCAGGAGTGGCATAAAACTTTTTTTTTTTTTGGTACTAGGGTTTGAACTCAGGGCTTACATCTTGAACAACTCCACCAGTCCTTTTTTTGTGATAGATTTTTTTCGAGATAAGGTCTCATGAACTATTTGCCCAGTCTGGCTTTGAACCTCGATCCTCCTGATCTCTGCCTCCCATGAGTTAGGATTATAGGTGTGAGCCACCAGTGCCCAGCTTGGTACATGACATTTGATCAGGTTTCTGAAATTTATGACATTTTAGAGATGGAGGAGAGGTTGGAGAGGAAGCCAAGCGTACATAAGAGCACAGATGCAAGATAGAACAACTTGGTTGGCAAATTATGGATATATGTAGAAGTGGAATCTGTGATAGAGAGTCAACAAAGGGAAGAGAGAAGAGGTCTTTGGGGAAACTGACATGACCTCAGAGTACGTAGAGTCTCTTCTTTAAATGACTTCAGACGTTGTTTAAACAATCTTTTTTTTTTTTACTGTCTCTCTTTGTGTCATGCTTTAGATTTTTATATGTCTTAAACATGAAGCTATTTTCTTCTCTGGGCTCATACAATCGCTAACCAATTATCTTGAAGATATGCCTTCTCAAAAGAGCCTGTGCATACAAAATTGCTGTGTTTCCCATTTATGGAGATACTGTGTGATATTGAACAGATACTGTTATTCAGTACTTAAGTACTGAATAAGTCTTTATTGAGCGCCTTGATGTGCAGTGCCTGGGTCTAGTTACTGTTTCTAAAAACTAGGTGTTTCATAAAAAGTACTCACAATGATTCGGAAATTCCTTTTTCCTTCATATAAGAGTGCTGAGTGAAATTTTTAGACTTTGTTAAAAATGATAGAATTTGGAACTTTTCGGACAGACAGTGAATGTGGGTGTTAAGTGGGTTTTCAATAGTATTTGATTCATCACATTCATCTTGCCATTATTCTGAATTATTATTTTTGTCTTTACAAGTAGAATATTTGGGATGAGGGAACATTTTCTTTACTTTCAAAATGCTTTCAGTTTCCTGAAAATAGAAATAATGAAGAAGAAAAAAGAACTACTAATGCTTTGTATATTTGTCCTCATGATGTGTAGGTGGGGACATTCAGCCCTGCTAGCATGAGTAACAGCTCCATATTCAAATTCACTATACAAAGTACAATTGTAGCAAGTAGTTCACCTTACACTTTCCTCAGTCTCCATCACTGGCCCACTCTCATTAATCTGTGTTGTGACTAAGAGCAAAACTTCCAGCTGGGTTCATATCCCAGTTCTGCCACTTACTAGCACACATCAGAGGACTGGGAGTATTATCTGAATAAATATGCATATAAGATGCACACAAAAGTGCTGTGTATCTGTTAGCTAATAGAAGGAATCATTAAAACAAAATTATTAAGTAAAATGAACTTGTTACTCAGCCTTATAATTTTAATACTAACATTGTCTTTGTAATAATAATGCTGATTATTTTTTGAGATGAAAGTTACAATTTGTTACACACTGTATCCCTCTTACATCTCATTTAATCCTCACAATGAAGCCATTTGTGAGTTGGTGTCATTACTGTTACTCTTATTTTATGGTTAGGATCAAGTGACACAATTTGAACCTATGCGATGTGATTTCAGAATCACCTCTACTGAGCTTTTTGAAGAATTGTTTCTAATTATGGAGCTGGTTCCTAAAATCCAATTGGCCAGCCTTCAAGTTTTCTATCTCCTTTACGTAGTCTTAGAAACCAGCAAAATCAACTCCTTCTAAAGGGTGCTCACATTTTTTCATTGGGCTGGGACTACCTTGTTGGTTTTTGCTAGAAATCACTTTCCAAAAATGCCCCAAATTTTGTCTTTACCCAGAGATTAAAATTAAATATGCATCCTACTTCCGTAATATTCTAAAACTTTCACATATAGTCACATATAGTCACATAAGAGAATAAATTCACTTATTCTCATTTTATAGATGAAAATCTGAGTCTCAAAACACTGAATCATTTTCCCAATGTTTCATAGGTAATATACATTTAAAATCTCTTAGTTTCTGTTAGTGGTGTTGCTCAACTATAAGTCAAGTTTTATTTTCCTTATCTCACATAATTTGGGTGTTTGGGATGCCTTCATTTCATAGCAACATTTAACTATAAAGATGAACTTTGAATCAATAATCCCCAGGGTTGGTTTAGAAGGAAAAGGTCATAGTCAGCTCCTATTTTGCTGTATGTTTTTGTGCGAGAGTGACATAGTTTACTACGAGAGCTCTGACAGAAAGTCTATGAAATTTGCATGCATGCTGTGACATGACCTTTGCGTACCTCATGCTCTTGGACTGTTCCCCCCCCCTTGCAGGGTGATAACTAGACAGTGGCTTACTGGGGCTAAAACAACAGTGTGGGTATCATGCAGCCCCTTTCCAACTACTAGAGGAGGTTTCTAGAACAGGACCAAAAGACACCTTTGGCCTTCTTTTCTACTGATGTCTTCTCAATGATCTGTTTGCACATTCTTTTCCTGTTTGGTAATTAGCACCAGCTGTCTCAGTTTACAAGGATGGAATCCCTTTGAAATCTTCCCTATTCTCCCAGAAATGTGCTACTGAAACACTCTAATTAGTGACTGGACTTAGGACAACACAGACATGTGTTTCCTGTGAGTACTGGAGAAGGAAGAGGAGGAAGAGGAACATCTGTTTAGTTGCATATGTGGAGGTATGCTTTTCTAATTTTCCAAATGACATTTTAAATAAAAACATATCTACTTAAATGTGATCAGTAAGCAGGAGCTAGGGTGCAGGCTTCCCATAAGTTGACTTTCAACCTTTATTTGTGCTCATTGGTCAAGCTTGTCAGTATTCCCACATAGGAAGAAGGGCCACCAGTACAATCCCTCTCTGCCTCAGCAAATTGACTTCCCTGCCACCATCCCCTCACCCTTCACAGCAGTATCAGGAATCACAGAGCTCCAGAGACATAAAAATAACTTCCCTTTCTTTGGGGACTCATGTTCCAGAGTAAACTGATAGCCAAGTGGGTCTGTAACAATTAGCACACCCTGGAATTTGAAGAGAGTGCATAGAAGCATAATACAGCATTGTGTTAAGTGTACTTAGCTAAAAATAGAGGAGCTACTGGTATCCAAGTATAAACTGTGATTATGTGAAAATCTGTGTTTTCATAAATAATTTTGAGCAGCAGTTTCCCGGGTCTCAAACTTACTGGCAAGTACTGCTTGAGGGTAAGAACAGCTCATGACATGGAAAAGAAGCTGGTTGATTCTGTGGAAGCACTTTGGAATTTATGGACAGGATAAGGGGAGTTCAGAGGAGGCTAGAGATCTGTACTTGGGAAAAGAGTGGGAAGTATTTTCCTGGGGCAGTCCAGGCAAGAACCCACCCCGGCATTCCTACCACCATCTTTGCTTCTGGGACACCCCAGAGGCTGCTACATTAATTTGCACCCCAGCTCTTCTCATATTCCTGTCTTACTGGCTCATAGTTTCAAGTGTTACTGGTTGTTTCCCCCCTAAATCACATACAGTACTGGAAAGATAATTCCCCAAAGAGGAAATTAGATTTGTGTGTGTGTGTGTGTGTGTGTGTGTGTGTGTGAAAAACTTGACAAATACCTACTACAGAGACCTACTAAGACTGAGGGAGGATTCTGTTTGCCTAGCATCCATAGTTATGGGTAGATGCAGCCTTGTATGGCCAATAAGAGACCTATCCTAAAGATGGAAACACTTGGTCCAACTGGCTTTGCTCTGGGAAGTCAATCAATACCTGAGAGTCTTCTGCTATACCTGAAAGGGTTACAAGACTTGGAGGTGAAGCAAACCTCATTCCAAGGATGCCATATCTTTTGTGCATTTGGTCTGCTTTAGCTCTTTGATTATTTACCCTTGTTGTGTCCTTGATGACTGCTTCACCATTCCTGTCTGTGATTTCACTTGCTCTCTAGCTAAGTATCCAGATAAGAACCCTAGGGTTGCTGTTTTATTCTTGATGTTTGCTCTTCTAACTACTTGGACTCCTACAGCCATAACAGACATTTTCATTCTTTCTCTTCCTGCTAATAGAGGCAAAGGGAAGAAGAGACAGTAAAAATACCTGGTATTTCTTTGGGAAACAACAGATTGATGAATATGATGTGAACACTCCAAACCCACTGTTGACTTGTTCTCCAGCTAAAAAATCCTACCTGGTCCTTGTTGCCTTCATAATTAGTTCAAACCACTAAATAAGCATGCAAGTGCTTTCCTGAATTCTGCCTTCCTTCCCTGTGCTTAACAATCCAGGTTCAAGGTTTAGCAGCCTCTAGTTTCCCAAATAAGCAGTGTTTTTTTTATCTTCCTTCCTCACAGCAGGCCCAAAGCTTTGAGTGTGAATGGAGGTCACAGAGCATATTTCTAAATTCTTAAAAGGTATATATGAAGCTAACACAGTTGTTACATAAAATTTGTGTTATCTGCTGCTTTTGATTTAAAAATACCTTTAAAATTACCTGTAAAGCTAAGTTTAGATCTTGAGTTCTCAGACTTCAGAAATCCACATCAGAGTATCATAGCCCAGGAGAACATTTCTAGCACCAAGCTCAGCAGCCTTCTCGTCCAACCCTTGATCTGTCCCACACAACAGAAAGTTCTGCATGTGGGTTTATAGACACCCAACCTATTCATCCAGATACCATCCACACCCCCTGCAAAGGCTATTCCTTACCAGCAAACACCAGTGTCTCAGTTCGGCCTTAGGAAGACTAAAGCCCTTATAGGTTCTTCAAGGAGGTCTAGGACTACTGAAATGAATACTTCTGGGGGTTCCGGGTTCCAGAGCAAGTTCTAGAATGGAAGTGGTAGTGAGGGTGGGCTCTGGATGAGTCTGATCTCTTAGTCCTACTGATGCTACAACTGTAGAGGTAGCCATGGATGAATGAGAAAGATGAGAGCTGAGGCCCTTAGGCCATGTCTAAGGGTAATGTTCACATACATTTTCCTCTCTGCCACATTTCTTTTCCTCCCATGTTATCTAAGTGACTCACACTCATCCTTCCAGTAGCATTGCATATTCAACCTCCTTCTTCCTGGAAGTCTTCTTAATTCTTTCAGGGTAAGTTACATGTTTCTCCTAAATGGGCTATGACACTTACTGTGTGACCATCAGTGATTTAACCTCTCTGCATCTCAATTTACTTTTGAGGACTGTCATAGGATTGAAGGAGTTGTTAATATGTGTGAAATTTTAGAACAACTACAGATATAAAAAATGTTAAGTATTATAGCTAGTATTATGTACTCTTAGAGCACCCTGTTCCTACTTCCATGGAAGCATTTCATCTTTTCTTGTTACTGTGTTTTCTCACATTTCTCTCTTCCAGGACACAATATGCTTATTGACAATAAGGACTTAATTTTATTTAATTTCGTATTCCTAACATAAACCCAATGTCCCTTACTTAGTAGGTGCTCAAGAATGTGTGCGAAATAGATGACAATATTTTCTGAGCTCTGCCTTTTGGGGAAATGGAATTTACTACTGGAAATGTTCATTCTCAGCCTATGACCTCCTACAAGGAAAATCCCTGGGAAACTGAACTCAACTTCTGAGATCCTTCTAACTTGAGGCCCTTAGAAAGATTTGATGGAGTTGTAAAACCAAACCAGAAATACATCACAGGGTGGCCTAGACAAGAAATATTCAAGTGGCATTTAAGGGATTTGATGTGTTTGCACAAGACATTGACTCTTTGTCCTGGCAAAGATTTCCAACCCAAAATATTCCGTTATATAATGTTGTGTTTGTCTTCATATGAGCCAAAGGATTTGTCAAAAATTCTTCCAAGGACTTTGAGGCCACATGTTTCTCTGCATCCATGATCTGGGGCATATGTGCACTGTTTTCCTTAATTGGACCTGTTTATTCTGATGACTTGCAGATGAGCAGAGCTCAGGAAATATCGTCAGGAGAAAGACTTTAATGATGTTTGCTTGATTACGAATATGAAACTACTCTGTAGAGTTTTCCCCATCATTTACTCAAGTGGTTGCTAAGTAATTTCCAATCCAGTTCCACAATTAGAATGAATGGACCTGACTGCTGGCTCATCATTCATTCATTCAGTCAGAGTTTGTCCTGAGCTGTGACTGGATGTAGCAAAATGCTTTACTCAGAGCCTAAGAAACAAAAATGAAGGAAAATAGAAAATCCTTCTTTTTACATTCTGTTCTCTTGTTCCCTGCATGTAATAAAAGTATAAATTTGTGTAGGGCTTAGAGCACTACAGATAGGTTGTTTAAAAGTTAGTTAAAATAAAAACAGTACATCTAATTACAACATCAAATGGCTTTTCTCTCAACAAATAATTGTAACTCTAATAAAATAGCTTGTCTTATGATAGTAAACACCTTTACTGATAGTGCTTAAAATGTGCCAGGTGTTGAATTTAGTCCTCACAGTGATTTGTGAGGAAGGGAATATCATGGTACTTATTTTACAAAGGAGAAAACAGAGGAATAGAAAATCAGAAATTCATTTATTTTCTTTTGTTTTTTGGTGTTGGAGTTGAATCCAAGACCTCCTGTGTGCTAAGTGGTAAGTGAGCCTTACCACTGCTCACACCCCTAGTCCCAGAATTGGGGATTTAGACTAATGTTATATAATAAATGACAAGGCAAGTATTCAAACTCAGTCTCTTTGTTTAGTTTGGTCACTTCATGACTGTGCTTAGTGAAGTAAAGAAACATTTTATAGTCATTTTTCAACTAGAGAGGCTCTATTTAGCTAGATTTTAAGAGAAGGAAATCTAAGGGAATAATATTAATACAAACTTTGTAGTACCCATTTACTGTTACAAAAAGATTTAAAATTTTCATTTGTTGGTTACTCAGCCTTGCTATCATGGAGTTAGACCCTGACATATATGAGGTCAACTGTAACAATGGATTGGTGAGTTTTCACCAATGAAATTATACTTTAATATATTGAGCACTTAATATTTTGGTCCTTCTAGGACCAAATCCTCCAAAAATGAGGATTTTTCTGAATGAAATGCAGTTGATGGAACTTGAATGAAGTACAGGATTAGGTATACTCCATGTCACTGGGATCCATGTCACCCTGAAGGGGGATTCTTTTTTCCATGGCAACAGATCAAGGCTTTAACTGTTTCAGGGCTGAAGTGAAGGGAAGATTCTTTGACTCTGGATTTGTACTACCTAACTCTTGTCCTTGGATTTCTTACTTCCTTTTGCCTCTGATCTTACCACAAGTTACTGATAATCATTTATTATAGGAGGGAAAAAAGAGTTCAACATTCAGTGAAACTTTCTAGAGCCTGATAAAAGGACAAAAATGTTTCCATGAACCCTCTGGGCCTTTCCAAAGGGTGCCTCACAATGGCTTTTAAGATCCTTTTTTTTCTGTTGTACATTATAATTATCCTCAGGCCTGGCTTGCATGTTGTGGGTTAAACAGAAAAGAAAAAAGAAAAAAGAATGGTTCTTTCTTCTCCCTCCAGCATTTGCACTGTTGTTTATATAAAAAGGGGCAGGGGTGTGGGAGAGAGGACATAACATGAGGAAAGGAAAGGAAAAGAATGAGAGGCTGCCTCTGCTGGGATGATTGCTTGGGATGGCTCTGAAACTGAAAAAGTGTCTCATGTTTCTCAACTTCCATGAAGTCTGTTGTTTTTTGAGGAATACAATGATTTAGCACAAGGTGGAAGAGGCTTAGATATTATCTTTTGGGTTGGTTTATGGATTACAGGAAATGTTAATTATCATAGACCACACTTACATAGGTTAGCATGCGCCAGAACTGTTGTAAACCCTACACCTCTATTCAGACTGGATACTATAATATTTAGAGCTCTTCTATAGCTGAGACACAGAGACATAAAATAATTTTCCCAGAGCTTCAAAACTAACGTATAGTGGCAGTTTCCAATCCCACATAGTCTGATGTCAGACTTAGATATTTGACCATTCATCTGAAAGTCTTCTGTTTTCCAATGTGATACTTAAACATTACTGAATCATTGACTTCTGCTCTCATTTACTAGATCTGACAGCCTCAGTCATTCAACTCCATGTCCAAATTACATGAGTGTGTATAGTATGTATAATATAATATGTAATAAGGGTAAATGATAACTGTGAGTACAAGTTAAAGAAAATTAAAATTATCTCTGAATTTTTAAATCTCATTAGCTATAATTATGGACAACTGGGAAATCATGAGAACAACTTTAGGAATCACTTTTGCAATATTTGTTTCCACACATTTTGCTAATTTCGGGTTGGAAATGTAAACAGTTGGGAACTCTGTTCTTTAAAAATTTTTTCATCTTTTCCCTCCACAGTTTCCTTGAATGCCTTGAAGTCTTATTGTAAGCCTTGAGATATTATATTGTAAGTATTGAGATATATCTACATACTTTAGTGATTATACTATAACTTGTTATTCAGGTTCATTCTAATGCAATGTGTTAGGAAAATGAGCATTAATATTTTGGGTTGTGTTTAGTTTAGGATTCAAAAATGTGTTATTTACTTCAATTTGGAGTTCACTTTAAGGTTTCAGTTCATGCTCAATTTTTGCTTATTTCCTGGTGGATGACACCAGATGAACCAATTTGATATGATTTCACCCACAGCATTATCAAATCTTCATGAAAGAGTTTTATCAATACTGTCTTAATATGTTATTACAATATCATAAATGTCATAACAGTCACAGTGTCCTCAATGGTTATTAGGTTTTCATTAAACATGACATTGAATTTAATTATTACCATCCTTTACAATTTGGGGTGAAGATTGTTAAAATGAAATACTGAATCATCCCTTTAAATTGCAACTTATATGTAGGTATTTAATAAAGCTATTCTGAGCAGCTTTACTTTTAAGGACCAGGCATAAGTTAGCATTTTATTAAGATTGACATTACTAAAACTGCAAAGTCAGGCACCCAAATGTTGAATGATTGATAGTGTTTCTCTGCCCTCTATTGACCGATGCAGAACTGAACAGGCCAACACAAGAATCTTCAAGGACTTCCAGAGGTCTGATCAGCCTGAATCACAAGGCAATGGTAGGAAAGGGTGCAGCCTGGGCCTCAGAGCCGGGCAGTCCCAAAGAATACGGATTTTCATCTCCGAGCTGATTTTACAGTCAAAACAGGGGGAGTGAATGCAGTTTTTAAAAAGCTTCTTACTTCTGGAATATTGAAGTTTGTAGTGTTGGAAACAAATGTCATCTATCAAGGTTTCTCATCTGGGACATTAGTGACATTTTGGGCTGGATAATTCTTTGCTGTGGTTGGGCAGTTCTGTGCAGTGTAAGTTGTCTAGCAGTGTCCCTGGTTTTGCATCTAACAGATGCCAGTGGCACCCCACCCCTACCTCATCCCTACTTGTGATAACCAAAATGTCTCCTATCATTGTCAGATATCCCATATGGAGGAAAAACTGCTACTGGTTGAGAACCATCTATTTCTTCTTTTCTTTCTTTCTTTCTTTCTTCCTTCCTTCCTTCCTTCTTTCTTTTGAACTTAGGACTTGAGCTTATTAGACAAGAACTCTGCCACTTGAGCCACATCTTCAGCCCCTTTTGCTTTAGCTTATTGTTCAGCTAGGGTCTTGAACTTCTGCCCTAGATTTGCCTGGAAATGTGGATTCTCCTAGCTCTGCCTCCTAAGTCTCTGCGATTACAGTCATGTACCACCAGGCCCAACATATTTTTTGAGATTGTGTCCTATGTTTTTGCCCTGATGGCTCGAACTGTGATCCTTTTACTTCTACATCCTCCACAGCTGGAATTACAGGCATGACCCACCACACCCAGCCCTCGGTCTTACTCTTTTCTTTCTTCTTCTTCTTCTTTTTTTTTTTTTTGCATTTGCATACTGTCTTGCTCTTAATAGTTCTTATTGGGTTGGAAATACTTTGATAAAAATAAATATTTTATTGAATATTTAACACCTGTCAGGACTTATATTTTTTAATTTAATTCTTTTAAGAAGCCTGAGAGTTAAATCCTCTAGTATCATTATCCAAATCTTATAAGTGAGAAAGCTAAGAGAAGTTGAGAAACTTTCATGAATTCACAGAGGCAAGTGGCAGAGCCAGCACTGAAATACAGGTGGTGTGACTCTGGAATCTGTATCTGAAAATACTCTTCTGCAAGAATGTCATCTCTTACTATTTTCCCAAAGGAAGTGAAAGACAGAATTATTATTATTATTATTATTATTAATAATAATCCATGGATACCAGTTTACATAGTTTTCTGAATTATAATAAAACAGAAAGGAAATACAGCACACTAACATTGTCAGAAGAAGATTAATTCATTTTTCAATGCATACAGTGCCAGTAACATGTGTAAGTCAATTGAAGTGGTGCTAATGTGAGTTTACACATTTATAGATAATGACAGAGTTACATCATGTCTGCTGTCTGGCTTATGGAGAGTGTAAACTAATGTCAATCCTGTGTGTGTGTGTGTGTGTGTGTGTGTGTGTATGTGTGTGTGTGTGTGTGTGTGTGTGCTCATGTTACATGTGATGTGTGTGCATGCAGGCATGTGTGTGTATTTGCATGCGTATGTGTGCGTGAGTCTTAGAATTGATGGAATGTGTAGCAATGCTTGCAAAATAGAATCCTAGTAACACAGGAAGTTCCTGGCACACGCTGAGCCTTCAGCAACTGTTAGTTACCATTCTCATCTCTAAGAAGACTTTATTTTATACACCCCTATCTCTTCCCATAAGATAACCTTATATTAATTTATTTCCTCTGTTTTTCTTTAGCCCCAGTCTTCCAGTTCTAATTATTCAGGTGGCTTCTTCTCCTTCTGTGCCTTGTACTCCCAGAAGGAAATAAAATCACAAGTCTCTAATTCCCTATGCATTCCCTTGGCCCAAGTCATTAATCAATAGCTCAAATGAAGCAAAAAATTGCCTAGGTCCCTGGGGACCTTTTGCAAGGTGTAATAGATTTTTTTCTTATTTCTTATCCCCTGAGTAGCATTTAATTCAAGGTAAGCATTTGCCTTGCTTTTTTTTATTCCCTTGGTGATTTGAAAAGCTAAGGGATCATTATCACATTGTCTTTTCCCTTCTTTGCTTACTGTTCTTTAAAAACGTTGGTTGATCCATCCTTCTCAAAGAATGTCATGGCAAATTGAAGAGCTGTAAGCTCAATATCCTGGTTTGTCATCATAGTCACAACCCCCTTTAGACAAAGGCTGAGGGTACCAATACTGCTGATTTTTGTTTTGTTTTGTTTTGTTGTGGGAGGCTCTCACTCTGTAACACAGGCTCACTTACAGACCTGCCTAACCATGCATGACCAGCCCTGCTGATTATGATTTACTCCCTTTCCATCTTCCTGGAAGGATGTGCTTCTTGACTGCCTGCCCTATTAAACTAAAACAAGAACAAAAACAGATGGCGTGAGGGCTGACAGATTAAAGGAAGGACTGGGAAGTGGTCTGTTCACCTCTTGTCCTTACTGTTTGTAAACTGGGTGCTCAGCTGCGCTGGAACCACTGGCCAGAGATACATGTCAGTTTCCGTCAGCCCCGAGTGACTAACAACATCCTCAGTCTTCAGATCACGTTGCTACTGTTTGAGCAGGTGGTCTGCTGAGAACTGCAGACTGTGCAAAAGGGTATGGGAGAGGAGGAGGATATTCACTGGTTAGGTGGGTGGGCAGCCCTAAAGGCTTTTGTACTGCAGCTGATCCCATGCAATCTGGGATTGATCTCCCTCAATCTGGATAGAGTACATGAAAACTATTTGTTGAGTCTCTCTAAAATTATTTTCAGAACTTAAGGTAATCTGTCTAAACTACGCCTTCTTGACTATTAAAAGTACTCTAATCCATTTAATTAGCTTGCTACCAGCACCTAGATTGGAATTTGTGGAAAGGCTGGTGGCCAGATATTTGCCCAAAGGTCACATAAACTCAGATTTTTCCTGAAGGTTTGAAATGACCTGCCATGGTGACTCTTCAGCTCTTTAGACAGTCAGCTTCCAGCTGATTTGCTCAATTGAAAGTATTTTTGTATATTACTATTTCTTCATTTTATTCTCCAAGTTCATATGGAAACGAACCTCATGGAATTTAACAGCCAAGTCCCATTTAGAATATCTAGAGTCCTGCTTTTCCTTAAAAACACAAACGTTTGCAGACTTACTTCTTTCAGCAGTACTCAGGTTTGATCTCAGGGTCTTGTGATTGCTAGGCAGGCATTCTACCACTGAAGCCACACTCCAAGTCCTTTCTACTCTAGTTATTTTTTGAATAGGGTCTTATGTTTTTGCCCAGGGCCAACCTTGGACCACGATCTTCCTACTGAGGGCCTCTGACGTAGCTAGGACCATAGGCATCCACTACCATGCCCCAGCTTATTGGTGGAAATGGAGTCTTTCACTAACTTTTTTGCATGGGTTGGCTTTAAATTGCAAACCTCCTGAGCTCAGTAGTAGCTAGGATAATAGACGTGAACCATTAGCCCTGCCTGAAGGCTTTCGTAGGCTTTCTTTTCTGGGATATTTCAGGTAAAGAATATGGTTGTGGGGAAAGAGATACTTCCCTTGTGATTTGTACCAGTGCTTGCAATATAGCAATATTACAATCTTATTAACACAGGCAGCTCCTGGCACACACTGAGCCTTCAGCAACTGTTAGTTATCATTCTCCTCTCTAAGAAGACTTTATTTTATACAGAATCTTATCCAGTATGGATCTACACAGGAAGAGGAAAGTAGTAGGTAGAAGGAAATAGCAGTCAGAACTCCACGGATTTAATTTTCTGTGGACAGCCATCGATCGTGGGTCTTGGCATTAGAAAAGCATTAGAAAAGGGTTAGTAAAGCTGAGGCATCTAAATAAATATTCATGGGCTCACAAGCAAAAGCTAAATAACCTCCTTGG
Source organism: Castor canadensis (assembly GCF_047511655.1). Lineage (NCBI taxonomy): Eukaryota > Metazoa > Chordata > Mammalia > Rodentia > Castoridae > Castor > Castor canadensis. The sequence continues at coordinate 127,324,223 of NC_133393.1, read as the reverse complement.
TAGAGTCTTATAAGCAAAAATGTTCTACCTAGAAGGAAAGGTGATTGATACTAGGAATTCTCATGAGTTTTAAGGAGACTCATCTTATTCTTTGTCAAATGAAGTTAGTTTTTTTTGTTGTTGTTTTTTTTCAAACAGGGTCTCCCAATGTAGCCAAGGCTGGTCTCAAACTTGTGATCCTCCTGCATCAGCTAGCTGGTATTACAGGCTCACACCACTGTTCCTAGCTATCAAATAAAGTTAGAATTAGGTTTGAAAGAGTCTCAAGCTTCTTCAAAAATCTCTCCTAATCACCTGTTTGAAACTATAATCCCTTACTAGCGAAACATCTTTAATGAACTTTCATTTAAGGAAAATATCCTGGAAGATCTTCTGTTGATGGAGAGTTTGTGAAGATTTGATATTTGTTGGCCAACTTAAAAGTAATCTACAAATAATTTTTACTGCTAGCTATTTTCTTAGTTGTGAGATCACATTGAAACTGTGGCGAATTGCATTGTTGGCTTAGTCCCTATAGCATTCTTTTTGCTGGGTGACTTTGAACTTTATCTCACTAAAGAAGTAGAGAAATGTTGAGTGGCCTACTGGTCTCCGGTTTTTCCTGACTTTACCATGGAAAAGTTTTGCATGCTAAGAAGATAATTGGTCACCTTTAGTGAAGAATATTTTTATACGTTTTTAATTTAGTTTTGGTCAGTGACACATCGAGCTAATAGAATGAGGTAGAAATTGCAGTGTGTCTGTTCTGAGACTTGCTCTTAATAAACTTGTGTGTTTGCACTGCTTGTGCTTCTGCTATCACCATAAAGAACATGCCATGATTATCCCTTTGGTTCAAGAAGGGTATGTCTATGTGGAATAAGCCAAGCTCATCAGAGCAGCCCAGTCAAGTCCAGTTTATATCAGCTACTCTCAGCAAAATTGCAGTTACATGAGCAATTATAATAGTAAACAGTCATTGTTTTGAACTGACTTTTGGCATGCTTTATTACACAGCATAAATTACCTGCATAAGCAAATTTTATTAGTATCAGGTACTGAGCCGAAAGCTTTACAAAAAAACCTTCCACTTCTAAGGTATATAGTAGCAACTGTTACCACTATTTTACAATTGGAGAAATGAGTACCCAGAAAGTTGTCACACGCCACAAGCTAGTCATGGAAAACTCAAGCAAATCAGCAATGTAATTATAGCAACAGTTCATTGATTATCATTGTTGTCAGTATTCTATTATGTATTATTATTGCAGTTTAGTTATGGAAGGAAATTTGGGTTGTTTCTAGTTAGGGGCTATGACAAATAGTAGTAGTCCAATGATGTAATGTATAAGATATGTATGTGTGTATATACATATTACACATTTGTAAACAAGTGTGGTTATTTCTATCGGTTGATATACCTACTGAATCCCAGGGGTATATTGGTTTATACACCTAGAATCCCAGCTACCTGGGAGGCTGAGGAAAGAGGATCCTTGAGTTCAAGCCAGGCCCTTGAAAAGTTAAGGAGATTCTATCTCAAGTTTGGCTAGAATAGCAAAGCATTTGGCTAGAAAATGCAAGGTCCTTGGTTCAATTCTGAGTACTGCCAATGAAAAAAAAAAGCTGGGTCATAAGATATGTTTATTTTCAGCTTTGCTACATGTTGTCAAACTGTTGTTCACAGTGATTGTAACAGTTATCCTTAGTGGCAGCGAGGGCTCTAGGTTATGCCTTGCATAGCAACAAGTCTAATATGCATATGCAATTTCCATCTATTTAACTACTCTTTGGCCACCTCTTGCTTGGGTCAAGGTTTATACACAAGTCTGCATTTGGAGAAATGGGTCCTGGGAAGGACCCATTTAGGAAGGAACTTCCTTGGACTATGGTCCAGGGAAAGCGTGGGAGAGGGGACATGGGTTCTTAGTGGGAATGTTCCTTTGGTTCCATGGGTTCCTTACTTCATTGGGTGAGGCAAGACCGGGCCAGCATGGACCCTCTTGCCTGTGTCTGAGGACAATATTCAACTCACCCACAATGTAGAAGGGTCTCAGTTGTTCTACTTCTAAGACTTGAACTTATTAGTCATTTTATTTTAGCCATTCTCCTGGATATATACTGACATTTAATTTTGTGTTGAATTGATGATCAGGGAGATAGAATATTTTTTTCTTTACTGTTGTTATCATTTGTCATTTAGATATACTGTCCTGTGAAATATCTGTTTCCCACAATTTTCTGTTGCCTTGTTGGTCACTAATATTATCCTCATTTTACAATGGGTATTTAAAGTACAAAGAAATTAAATAATTTGTGTAAGGTGCCATAACAAGAATGTAAAAACAGAGCTGGGGTTTGAACCTAGGGTATCTGACTTCATAGTTCATTCTCAGGTTCTCTTAAATGGTCATATGAGAAACCAAAATTGGAGTCTGACATCTGTTATAATTCTCTGACATATGGCTTGCACTCCTCACTGGGGCAACATATTGTACTCAGCATGCCTAAGTGGATACTACTTTAAGTAAGGCAGATTCAGGGGAGAGGCTATGTTGCAGAGACCACAGTCATGGGAAAGATAATATCATTTGAGAGAATAAAAATAACCACCAACTTGATTTATAATTACAATAACAGATTTCTACTGAGCATCTAGTATATTCTGAACACTATCCTAAATTTCAATACATTCTTTCTAATCTTCACAGCAACCTATGAAGAGACTATTATCTCTAGTTTACAGAAGAGAAAATGGACTTTTGAGGAAGTTTGGGTACACACTGGTAAGAGGTGGAGCCAGGATTCAAACTTAGGCCTTGCTCTGTGTTCAGAGGCAGACTTTTTTCTTTTTCTTTCCTTTTTTCTTTTTTTTTTTTCCTGATCCACTATACTTTCCTTATGAGAGTGAGGTGACCTGGGTTACTAAATTCAGTTGGGATTACATGATCCAGTGGATATAGAATGAAGCTGCTTGGTGCATGGGATGTGAGGCATGGGCCAACAGAAACCTTCAAGATAGTGCCCCAGGAAGAGCCAGAGAAAGAAGTCATTGAGCTGTTTAAATGAAATGTCTACTTGAAGGAGCCAAGAAGAGAGATAAAAGCAAGGGATCATGAAGATGGATGCTGAGAGCTCACACCTGTAATTCTAGCTACTTGGGATGCTGAGACTGAGAAGATCATGATTCACGTCAGCCCAAGCAAAAAGTTCACGAGACCCCTCCTCAACCAATAGCAGAGCTGGTAGCATGCACCTGTCATTGCAAGCTACTCAAGAGCCTGAGATCAGGAAGATTATGATTCTAGGTCAACCAAAGCAAATAAAAAAAGTTCGAGAGACCCCCATCTCACTAGTAAAAAGCTGGACATGGTGGTATGAGCCTGTCATCCCAGTGAAGGCAGGAAGCTTATCTCCAAGATAACCAGAGTAACAGGGCTGGAGGTATGACTGAAGTGGTAGAGCACCAGCCTATCAAGTGGGAAGCCCTGAGTTCAAATTCCAGTACTGCAAAAACAAAAAATAAAACAACAACAAAAACAAACAACAATAACAAAAAAAGGTAGCAGATAGCAAGACAAATTAACAAGTTCACCAGAATAAAGGTTAAGGAAGCAAGTGCTTAATAGAGATTAAAGGGGGGGGGAGATTTTCAGTGGGCCTTCAGATTATCCTATATCTGAGAAGGACACTTTTTGGGGTGTTGAGCCAATTTGGATCCTTCTTTCTATGTCATTTGGTGGTTCCTGGATCCTGCTTACTGGTAGGACCATTTGCAGCTCTCCTCCTCTTTATAGTGTGTGTCTAGTTCCCATATATTAGGTTCTTATGGCTGCTGTAACAAATTAGCACAACATGATGTTGTTACACACTTTATTTTCTTACAGCTCTGGAGGTCAGAAGTGAAAAATGGGTTTCAAGAGGTTGAAATCAAGGTCTTGGCAGAGTCAGACTTCCCCTTTACCCCCACCCTCTTCCCTAACACACACAGAGGCTCTGGGGAGAATCCTTTTCCTCACCTTCCCACCTTCTAGATCTGCAGTGCATGGCTCATGGGCCCCCACTTCATGTGCAAGGGCATAATCAAATCTCTCTCTGCTACTTCTTCATGTCACCTTCTCTGTGGTCAAGTTTCCCTCTAATTCCCTTATATAAGGATGTATCATATAAAGATGCTTGTAACTGCATGTAGGGCCTAGTAGGATATCCCAGGATGCTAGCACCATACCAGAATCCTTAATTATATCTACAAAGCAGTTTTATCCATATAAGGTAATATTCACAATATTCAGCCCATTACACTCCCACCGCTTGGAGTCAATGTGCAATATACATGTCTCCTATTTCCCTCTCTGAAGGCTCATACTTGGAAATAAATGGGTTCATTGTCTGATAAGTACTGAAAATCAGTAAAAGTGTTCTGAAACTTTTTGTTCAGAAATTTGTGTCTTTGTGGTTTGCCTAAACCACTTACTTGCTCAGGATCTGTTAAAAGTGTTCTAGGCAACACAAAGAATGGTTAGCATTTATGTTTTACGTCAGATATAAATTCTTTAGATGATGCATGGAATTTCTTACTGTGAAAGCACTGTTCTCAGAAGTTTCCTTTTTGAGGAACCTGATACGCTTTCAAATTTTCTATTTCAAAAATTCTTCCCCTGCATCACTTCTGTTAAGTACTTCTAGTGAATCCCTGTCAGCAATGGCAGGAAGTTCACTTCCGTGCGAGGGCCGGTGGCCCTGGAACACCTGTTGTGCTCATGGTGAGTGTGAGGTGTCATGCATGTGCTGCCCTCTTCCCCAGGCCGCCAGCTGGAAGGCTCAGCTGCCTCTCAGACCAGGATCTTCGTGGCGTTCTCCAGAGGCCAGGGCTTCGCTCTCATCCTGCTTTTCATCTTCCATATCATTCACATTGTGTGAAGCTTTAGCTGTGGGGCCCCGGGACAGCATTTGTATTCTGTAACCATTTGTTGTCATTCATTTAACATGTGTTTGCCCTTAAACACAAGTGTCTGCAATGTACCTGGCATTTTGTGGGTTGCTAAGGATTTAAGGAAGAGAGAAGCATGCTTTTGGGATATCAAGTTTAGTTAAGCTATGATAACCCTGCATAGTAGTTCTGTTTAGTGGCAAGTGACAGAAACCAAATTTACATTGACTGAGCATCAGCTGTATAACGGAAAAAACCCAGGAATAGTACTGTGTATCAAGGATCCAATCAGAGAAGGATTCAATCAATTAGAAGTATACACACACCACACACCACACACACACACACACACACACACACACACGCACACGAGTAAGGGAATTTGACCAATGCAGTTATGAAAGATGGTTAGCCAGTCTCTTTATAAAGCTGTTGTCTTTGTTTCTGATGCTGAAATTTGATGTTATCTGAGCTAGTTGTCCATTACAGAAGCTGGATGTAAAGTGGAAAATAATGAGGAAAATTGGGGACCCACAAACATGAGATGGAACCTATGAGAATGGTCTGAAACTCTGGTCAGTCTCTGACTGCCTTCTAACCATGTTGACTCCTTCTTGCAGAAAGGAAGCTGAAATCTTTTATCATCAAGTTAAATGAGTACCTGGTCTGGAAGCTGGTAAAAGTATGTGTGAAAATTTGGGTGAAAGTGAAGTAAATTCAAATCTTCCCACCCCACACAAACAGGTCAGTAGAAAACTGATGATGTGTATGCACTGTAACAGTAACTCGTGCCACTGCTGGGCCTTTTCATGCATTAAAAACATTATGGTGATCTTCACCTTCTGAATTTCACACAAAATGCCTTGTGTGTTCAACTCTAACTAGAAATTTATTTTGAAGGTGATTCTGGGAGCTAGAGTGCAGAATAGACAAGTGAACACATTACAAAGGCACCATATTGGCATATGGAATGACAGGCTGGAGGGGTTTAAGCAACATGTTTGCAAATCTCTCTCAACTCCAAGTTTCTTTAGACTTATTTCTCAAAGAGCATTGGAAAGTGCTTCTCTTTCTCAATAGTTCTAGCAAGTCTGGAGCTGGTATTGTCCCTGATTCACCAAGGGCTTCACAGCAGGCTTACTGGGCAGTCCGTAGTCACTTGTCTTCTCCTGGATTCAGAGTGTGGGACTAGCCCCATTCTAACTCTGGAAATTGGGAATATATTAGAGGCATTTTCTAAGGCAAAATCAAGGTATTAGTACTGAAAAATTAAATCAACATAAAAATAAAAGCCTGATAATAAATAATTGTGATAGGTGTTGCCATAGGACACGTTTGTCAAATATGGAAGCAGCTGGCTGCAGAAGGTCATTACAGGCTGGTATCTGGAGGCCTTTGTGCCTCCTATCTGGGACTTATGTATTGGCTGTCTATGTGGCCTTGGGCAAATTGCTTAACCTTGCAGGAGCTAAATTACCTAATTTAACAAGGGAAGATGTTAGTCTAAATTCATTCATTTATCCAGAGAGCAATTATTGAATTTTAGCCACCTGCCACATTTTATGATGAACAAGAAGCCCTAAAGGGGCTTACCATGAATTGAGGAAACAGCAAGTAAATTTACAACATGTGTAATGGATGCAACACAGGGAAAGAGAAGAGAGACTCTCTGGAGCAAAGCGAGCTTTTATGAGAAGAACATCTGAAGACAACCTTTTAAAGAACCCGTAGAATTTTCTTGGGAGATAGATTGGGGACATCTATTTTGTTGATAAGAACAGTAGATGCAAAGATGCAGAGCTGTGAAGCAGCAATATCTGTTGCAAACATCCACAGGGTGAGAATAGCCAAGTGCAGGCACTTGTGCCCAACCAGCAAAAGCTGTTGAGAATCCAAGCAAGAAGGTATTTTACAACAGGCTGAGGTTTGTGGTCTCTATCTTATGGGAGTGAGGTACAAGAGGACAATTTTGGGCAGGAGACACATGAATGGTATTTAGGAAACTAGGTGTCAGTGAGGAAGAAAAAGATGAGAACATAATGGGGCAAGTTAAGATCATTTCTAGTATCCAATAGCAGAAGTTACATGCCTGGACTTAAATAGTGATGTTTTGTCTGAAGCTGAAGAATACTTAAGGGGAGATGTGAGGATGTAGTTATTTGCTGATTGGGAGGAGAGATGCAGAAAAAGTAATGCCAGCTCCTAGGCTCACGATCATGAAGAGGTGAGGCTGCTATCATTACAAAGAAAAAAAAGGAGAAAAGGTGGTTTGGATACAGGTGAAAGGAGATATTGAGCTCAGTTTGGGGTTTGGTGAACTAAAATGGATTTTAGGATTCCCAGGTAAGAAAGCTTATGAAGGCCAAAGTTTCTAATTCATCCAATTCTGAGAGTCCTTTATTTGTGTTTGGAGTCATTTCAGTCATGATTGTGTGGGAGCTTTCCTGGTCTTGTTAGAAACAAAGATATGTGTCCTGAGAATACGAGGACTTGACAAGTGGTTGGTAGATATGATCAGTGTGTCTACTTTAATACCCTGTTTCCAGTGTTTATTGGGAAGAGAGCTGCATTTCGTGATTCAGATATCAAAGGAACTAAAATAACCTGTGCATTCCTAACTTCCCTTTATTTTTTATCACAGAGGAAAATCACGGAGGAAAAACGAAGGGAATCTTTTGAACAGTTCTTCATAAAATGCTTCCTCCATTTCTCATCTGAAATAGTCTCTGTGAAAAATTATTTTTGGTAAAGAATGTTTTCTTCATACTTGCTTTAAGTAAAGTAGTATTATCATACTTCAACATAAGGATGCAAAAGATAACCCCAAATAACCAGAACTTTACAACAAAATATAATCTGTAGTCCTATTTCTAATTAGTTTTCCTTACAATGAAATACCATCTACAGTCCTATTTCTAATTAAAGTTACTTTCTTTAAAATATTATACTTATTTAAACAGAGTAGGTTTGACCTGAGCCATAGAACTTCCTTCCAAAGTTATAAGCACTACTGTATTCATACACAAGTATGAATGAATTTGCCTAGCATTTCAGTGGCCCAGTGTTCAATATTTGGGCATTCTGTTCCCATCAATTTTGATTTGATGGTAACCACACAAATGAAACAGATTTGAATATGATTGCAGTTCATCTCAGAAAAGTACACTGAGGTTAAGGATAACTTTTTCTTGTGTTTCTAATAGACAGAAGCCTAGAAAACTGAACCAACCTTCATGTCAATTTTCTTTCACAGCTTAAGGAGACAAAGGAACCACTACAAATTATTTCATCCATGGTAGTGAAGGAACATTTTGTTTCCCTCTTAACTCTTCCTTGAATTAGATTTACTAGTTTGGTTGGAATCAAGATTCAGTGACTTTTGACAGATTGAAAATGTAGATTCTGGTCCTCCCTGAGGAGGAACTGGATTACAAGTTAAAAGCCAGAAGTTCTTGTTCTGGCTTCAGTATTGATGACTTAACTTCTGTGCAACAAGAGTTTTTGCATCCATAAAATAGAGCAGCAACTTCATCTAGTCTTTCTGCCTAGATGGCAATATGTGTGGGGGGTCATAGGCAAAAATACTAGTGGCAAATTTTGTGTCTCGGAAAAAAATGTTGGAGGAGACGAGGTGAGATTTGACATTCTCCCCTACCACTCACAAGCCCTCCACTGTGACAAAGGAACTTTGCAATTTAACCTCATTTTCCTCATCCACTAAGTGAGAGGCACTCACTGAGAGTCTGCCTACCTTACATGATAAAAACTCAATTCAAATGAAATGTATAATTGTTAATAAAATTTAAAAGACCATTTATATGAAAGGTTTGCAAGGTGTTACTCCTCTGGGAAGAATTTGTACAAGAGAGCAGAGCCTAAGTAAGAAAACTACTCAAGATGCAAATTGGTTTTCCACTGCTGCTGTAACAAAATTACCATAAATTAGTGACATAAATAAGCATATTTTCTTGCAGATTCAATATGTCAGAAATCCAACAGGGATCTCTCTGGGCTAAAATTACTGTGTCAGTAGGTATCAGCAGGGCAGAGTTTGGAGGCTCTAGGGGAAAAGTTATTTCTTTGCATTTTCCAACTTTTAGAAGCCACCCACATTTCTTGGCTCATGGCCCCTCTCTTCCATCTTCAAAGTCAGCACTGTCACACCTCTGTGACTCTTCTTTGGTTGTTCAGTGTTTCTTTGATCACCAGGAAAAGATTTTTAATTTTAAGGACTTGCGTGAATGATTCAGGCCCACCTGGATAATCTAGGATACTCAATTCATTTCAGGTTTCCTAACCTCAATCACATCTGCAAGTTCCTTTCACCATGTAAGATAATATTTTCGTAGGTCTGGGAATTAGAAGGGAACATTTTTGTATGCCATTATTCTGCTTATCATAATGTGCAACACAGTGATAATACCAGTTATAGAGCTACTGAAAGTGGTAATGATGATTTTTTCTTTTGCTGAATCATCCAGGAATTGAGTCCTGATTGACATTTAATCCAGGATTAAGTACTCATCATATTTAACCTGCCAGAGAAATTATCGGTCCTTTAATCCATTCTCTAATTTATCATTTACTGCTTTTCAAAAGATATTTTTTTTTCTTCTGGCAGAAGTATCAACAATAGGAGAGAGAAGAAATATGGAACTGAAACTTCTAAACAATGAGGACAGTCTCACTGCTCAGTGTTTTAGACTATTTTAGTGATGTACGTTCAGTAGATTCATAGCTTATGCAATCACTGGTGGAGATGGAAGGAGGTTTTCTTTAGTTTGGCATATATTTTCATTGTATTCAGTGGTTCCTTTAAACTCTTTTCTGACCTAGGACATCTGCTTATTGCAAGGTGGCTACATAGGGTGCACAGTCTTTTCTCACCCTGGAATCCATCTTCCTGCTGTTTCAACCTATCCTTTGGAGAGACATGGAAGAAGGGAGTCTACTATAATTTTTTTTTGCTAATTGCAGGACAAACTCTTAGTTCCCCCAAACAAAAATGCTGATGAAATGAATGAAGATAGGTAGTCACTAGCATGCTTAACTTCACAATTGAGAAAGTTGAGTCCCAGAAAAATTTTAATGACTTGCCCCAGGTCACACAGTTAGTAAATGACAGAGCCACAATTTAGGAAAGACTTTGCCTAACTCCAAAGTTCCAGTTTCTCAGAAGCTGAGGTTATTTAACAAACAGCTGTCATATTGATGCAGTTTGGACAAGCCAGGCCAGATATTTGATGCAGACCTCCTGAATTTGAAAGATGAACAATTAGTATATTTTTTATTTTACTATAAAAGAAAAAATGTGGGGGTGATTTTAAGAGGGTGAAAAGTAATTATGGTTTGAGAGTAAAGAGACAATTTATGTTCTCAAGATCTTGGGCTTTAATGCCTACAACAAATATTTTGAGATTAGTTGATCTCAAGTGTGTTTTTTTCTGATTTCCTTCTGAGTAGGTTTTGCCACAATTTCTTCTCAACCAGACATCAGTTATGAAATAATCCTGTTAGAGAACATGGATGTAGTATTTGTTTCTAATTAAGACCTTGGGTTTGCCAGACTTCTTTTCTGGTATTATTACTAGAAATTTGTGAGCATTGATACCAAAGTTAAAATAAGCCTACAATTGAATTCAGTGCTCAGTTGTGCCTTTTCCTAGTACAGTTACAATGAGATTCTTACTTTCTTTCCTCCAGATAGGTTTCTGCTATTACAGTCTAAGACTCTGTGTGTTTGTCACCAAATTTGGGGTTTAGGGAGGGTAGGGTCGAGCTTTAACCAAGATGGTGGAGTTTTGGGAAATGTAAGATAGGGCTAGGTTATGGCACCCCTAGGAATGAAAGAGTAGGATAAAAGCAGACGTTATATATTCATGTGTGTATCAGTGGCATGCATGTTTTCACATGTCAGGATCTGAAGGCCAGAGAAGAGTGTTTGAACAATTTCCAAAAAAAAGGAAAATCTTAGGAAACATAAATCATGATGTGGAACACAAAATAGGGAACCAAAGGCCATCCAGAGTGGTGGGAGTACAGGTGAGGATCATGTAAGACAGGAGGAGGCAGGGAGATTATTTTATGTTAATATATTGTATACAACAGAAGTGATGGTTAATTTGCAAGCAGGACCAGACCTCTGGTTTGGCCATGTGGCAAAAAATTCTAGCAAATGGTCATTAAAAACTGAAGTCAGTGGGCAACAGTGTCTTCCTTCTGTGCTGTGTGCCCCAAAATAGGCACAATGGAAAATGTACAAGGAAGTTCCTCACTCACTCAGTATATATTTTTATTTAAAAAATGTTTTAAATTTTTTGGTTTTTGTTTTCTTTGAGACAGGGTCTTGCTGTATAGCCCAAGCTGGCCTTGAACTTGCTGTGTAACTCAGGCTGGCTTTGAACTCAAATCCTCCTGCCTCAGCCTCCCCAATGTTGAGATTATAGGTACGGCCATAATGCCCACCTTTAACTCAGTTTAATATTACTTTTATCAGGATGCAAGATTGTCCCTTTATGTTGTCCCTCATACATCTGGCCTCCTTTACTAAGGGACAAGGAAACCTTGTCATCTTATATTACTACGTAGCAGGAGGTCTACAAGAAATGAAAGTGATCCATGCTCCAAGAGAGGTCATCCTTTGTGTTTCTTATACACATAGAAGAAAATTCTTTTTTTTCTTGTCCACCCCAAACTTCTTCTCTCACTAATTCCTTTAAAGTTGTTCCTTTACCTTCTGTTTCTTTTCTTCACTGGATAATCTTGGAATTGTTTTTTTTAAATCATCTCTGAAAGAATGTCTCTTAGAAGGGCAACTCCCACGCTGAGGTTAGTAGTCTGTTTTGATTGATGATGGTCAATTTAAGTTCAAAACAGTAAAATTTCAGTATTTAGAATATCAAGTTCCATGTAATAGGTAACACTTAAGTGAGTACCCTGAAAGAGAATGGCTCATATTTTCTCCATAGAAGCATTACTAACAGCAAATAGAGAAAAATATGTGTCCGTGTGGGGAGGGAGAAACTCACACTTGCAAGCTTCTGAGAATGCAGTCCTTGAGTAAATGCAGAGACGAAGTTTTTCTTTACTATTTTGCATTTTAACTTAAAAGTTCACATCAGCTTTTCATTTACCACCATAATATATTAATATCAAAGAATCTTAAGATGTTTTAAAATTACGTATTAGGAAAATTATTTCTTTTTTATACTTCTCTTTTTCCAATCTCCCTAAACTTTAAGTATAGTTTAGAGTTCAAGAAATTACATCATAGTGGTCTCACAGTGTTGCATTATCCTTGAACCTCAGGCCTACCATCAGTTTAAAATGCCCAGGCCAGGCCTGGAGAAGCCAAGTTCAAATCATGTCATTAAAGAATACCCAGCAATCAAGCACATATTCCAAACTTTAACATCTCTTGAAAGTCTCTGATAGGCACACAGATGGTTTTTAAACAACTTTCTGTACTTCTTTGTGAGTTTGAGATCTTTCATAATTATAAAATAAATAAAACAGAGCAAAGTCCACACGGTCTTAAGTCTTATCAAAACCTATATCCTTATACTTCTCTCAGGGTTTCTAGAATAGAATGTGTATTTTCCTGATTTCACATCTTTTCTTATTCTATTCCCCAGCATAGAATTTCTTCTTTCTCTTTCCTGTTTGTCTGAGTCATTTTGTTTTCATTAGATTCAACTTAAGTTTCATTTCCTACAAAAAAAACTCATACCAGATGTCATTATTTCTCACTAATCTCTTCCTCCTCCTCCTCCTCTTCTTCCTCCTTTTCTTTTTCTTTGGTGATTTAGAATGTAAAGTATCTTATTTTTAAGCTTCTAAAAATTGGAAAACAAGATAGTTTAAATTAAATAATGCAGTTTTCCAAAGCTGAATGTACTGGTTTGGAGTTCAGGTTTTCTGCTTAAAATATAAAAACAACTTCCTAGAATTCCTTGATGGGAACACCACTTTGATTGTGGTGATCTATGATTAGATTAACTGATCACTCTCAGTTGGTAATATCTTTTTTCTTTTTTCCCTTAATAAAGGCTTAAAAAATTTTAGAATAGATACATTTTTTTCTAGTCCTAGAATTTCATTTCAAGTGTCTCTTGAAAGATGTGCACCATACACAGGAATCTATCTTAATCCTTCTCACTTTCATATACTTTAGAAGTTGGCATGGAAAACTGTATTTTTTTTAACTAACAGGAAGAAGGTTACATTAACACTGTGCTGTAAATGCCTTCTCATTACCTTGATGAGTCCATCAAAGAAAAAATATTCAGTGATATTTCTTTTTAAATATTTTAAAATAGTTTTACATACTATTACATACTCATTTACATACTCATTAATAATATGAAGGGATTTCATTGTGATAATTCCATAAATGTGTACAGTGTACTTTGAATACCTTTTCTCCCTTCTTTCTTAGACCTAAAATGATGTTGATGATAATAATGGAACATGAATGTGAAAGGGGGACAGCCTGAGGGAGGAATCAGTGATACTTTTTAAAGTGTGGTGTGGAGAATATCAGTCAGTACCATCTTGACAGCTATGGTGACTGCTGCAACAGGGTCTTGCATTGGAGAACTAGGTCCCGCTCAATGGACATTAGAAATTCGTAACCAAAGAACAAGATTGAGGTCAGTGATTGGAAACTTAGTGAAAGGAGGCATCAAGGTACAGGGGGATTCTGGTTACATGGACCTAACAGGATTGTTCCTGAAGAGAGGCCAGGGTGATCAGATATCACCTGGAGGGGGTAGTAGAAGATGGAGAACCTGTTCAGGTATTAAAGATGATGGGATGTCATGCGTGTGGGTTTTCTATAAGCCGATTTGGCAAGGTTCTTTGCTTTTGCTAATACTGGATTATTCAAGGAACTACACATTTGGGTACAGGAGGTTTAAAATCTGATTAAAGTTTGATCAAGAAAGAATCTTTGAGCTGGAAGCTTGGCTTGAGTGGTAGAACACTTGCTTACTAAGCTAAGGCACTGAGTTCAAACCATATATCACCACCAAAAAGAAAAAGAAGAATCTTTGTCAGTTTACTTATGTTGATGTAAACAGGTACAAGGAATTTGGTTTTATTCAGCACAGGAAGTTGCTTCTTACTCTTGTATTGCTCTGTTATCACTAGGTTGGCAGGTCACCACTCTCAGATAAGTCAGATGTCTACTCTTTGTTCTGCTTGGAAGCTTTTCTGTGATGGCATGGCGCTGGAGGCTGAGGGGTAGTGTGGGGAGTTGAAAGTCACCAGGATGGGCCTAATGTGGGCCAGTCACTTCCTCTACTACCTAAACTAAGCTCTCTACTACCTAGACTAAACTCCTCTCTACTACCTAGACTAAACTCCCTACTACCTAGGCTAAACTCCTCTCTACTACCTAAACTAAACTCCCTGCTACCTAGACTAAACTCCCTACTGCCTAGACTAAACTCTCTACTACCTAGACTAAACTCCATACTACCTAGACTAAACTCCTCTCTACTGCCTAGACTAAACTCTCTACTACCTAGGCTAAACTCCTCTCTACTACCTAGACTAAACTCCCTACACCTAGACTAAACTCTCTACTACCTAGACTAAGCTCTCTACTACCTAGGCTAAACTCCCCTCTACTACCTAGACTAAACTCCCTACTACCTAGACTAAACTCCTCTTTACTATCTAGACTAAACTCTCTACTACCTAGACTAAACTCCTCTTTACTATCTAGACTAAACTCTCTACTACCTAGACTAAGCTCTCTACTACCTAGACTAAGCTCTCTACTACCTAGACTAAACTCTCTATTACCTAGACTAAACTCTCTACTACCTAGACTAAACGCTATACTATCTAGACTAAACTCCATACTACCTAAGCTAAACTCCTGTCTACTATCTAGACTAAACTTCCTACACCTAGACTAAACTCTCTACTACCTAGACTAAACTCTCTACTACCTAGACTAAACTCTCTATTACCTAAACTCCTCTCTACTACCTAGACTAAACTCCCTACTACCTAGACTAAACTCTCTACTACCTAGACTAAACTTCCTACTACCTAGACTAAACTCTCTACTACCTAGACTAAACTCCTCTCTACTACCTAGACTAAACTCTCTACTACCTAGACTAAACTCCCTACACCTAGACTAAGCTCTCTACTACCTAGACTAAACTCTCTACTACCTAGACTAAACTCTCTATTACCTAAACTCCTCTCTACTACCTAGACTAAACTTCCTACTACCTAGACTAAACTCTCTACTACCTAGACTAAACTCCTCTCTACTACCTAGACTAAACTCCCTACTATCTAGACTAAACTCCTCTCTACTACCTAGACTAAACTCTCTATTACCTAGACTAAGCTCTCTACTACCTAGACTAAGCTCTCTACTACCTAGACTAAACTCCCTACTACCTAGGCTAAACTCCTCTCTACTACCTAGACTAAATTCCCTACTACCTAGACTAAACTCTCTATTACCTAGAATAAACTCTCTACTACCTAGACTAAACTCTCTATTACCTAGAATAAACTCTCTACTACCTAGACTAAACTCTCTACTACCTAGGCTAAACTCTCTACTACCTAGGCTAAACTCTCTATTACCTAGACTACACTCTCTACTACCTAGACTAAACTCCCTACTACCTAGACTAAACTCTCTACTACCTAGACTAAACTCTCTATTACCTAAACTCCTCTCTATTACCTAGACTAAACTCTCTACTACCTAGACTAAACACTCTACTACCTAAACTCCCTACTACCTAAACTCCTCTCTACTACCTAGACTAAACTGTCTACTACCTAGACTAAACTCTCTACTACCTAGACTGTTGTTGCATTCCCGTCTGCCTGTTGTGATTTTCTTTCTCCTGATGCTTCTTTCTCTGTCTAGGTAGCTAGTAAGTTCCAGAGTAGTCACTTAAAAAGTATTTGGAAAAAAAATTAAAAGATATGAGAAAGCTAGTTCTTCAAACTTCAATCGCTATCAATTGCTTTCAAGTAAATGGAAGGAAAAGTGTTCAAATTAATGAATCTGACTTACCAGGTGAGTCACTGCATAGAAACAGGCTTTATAAAGAGAACATATTTCTCTGTTTTCAGTGTTAAATATTTCTGTGATTCATTCATTAAGTAATTGTTTTTGAGGGTCCATTATGGCCAGTTACTATTCTTGACACTTGAGATACAGCAGTGTGTAAAACAGAAGATGATGGAGATAAAGATGATGGAAAAAGAAACCACATCTTGTCTATTTGGGTGTAATAATAAGCACTTCCCATCAGCTATGACTTATGTGGGTAAAACTGGGCATTCTGAAGGGTTGCTAGTGGAAGAACTCTAAGCAATTAGCTCATTTGGGTATACTAAGATTAGTTATATTTAGGCTTCTGACTGGACATCAGGAACAAGATTTTTCCTTTAGCCTCCCAAGCAAGTGATGAGTTAGAAGCTTATCTTATTAAGTAAGAGACTGTCTAGGGTTGATGAGGATGGACAATATTGAAAGTATGGCATAGATTTGTATTCTGAGGCAGACCTCAGTAAATTTGTGCCAAAATCCTAAAGGAAGGAAGTCTGTGGTAAAGAAAAATCAAAATGTAAGAACCAAACCAAGAGATATAATACAAAAAGTGACTGGGTTTCTCATCTGTAGTAACAGAATTATCCAATGTGAAACACTTCTTTCTAATGTATAGTTTTAAAAAATAGTAAGCTTTTTGTTTATAAAAGTAATATATTCTTTTTAGAAAATATTAGAAAATTACTAAACGATAGTTAATGAGGAGGCTAACTTAGGATAGATAAATTACAGCTATACAAATAGATAGATGAAAGGTCTATTCTAATTTCTTCAGGAAACTTTCCCCATTGGGTGAAGGTTTGTACTTTGTTTTCCTACATGTAAGCTACTGATACTTTCTTTGTTTAACTAGCCTTAAGAAGAATGCAAAACTTATTACTCTTTCTTTGGATTATACTACATCTCCCAAGGCAATGGTTCTCAAACCTGGTTATTCATCAGAACCACTTGAGAAAGTTTGTAAAAACATAGATTTCCAGTCTACTCTAGACTACTGAAGCAGAACCCAGGAACCATATTTTTTAAAGCTTTTCCCAGATATCTTTCTGTAGCTTTTGGATTTACTCTTTCTAAAGATATATATGTATACAGATATATGGCATATAAAGTAATATATGCTACAGAGTGCTATTTTTCTAAATTTTAACTTACATGTATTTTTATGGAAAAGTTGAAAAAGACAAAAATGAAAAAACTTAAAAATTACTACAGTTTCACTATTGTTAATAGGCTTACATTTTGATGCATTTATTGATTGATTAAGTATATGTATATATGACTGTATACCATGTACATGCCAACATATGTATGAAGAATTGTAATTACATGGAAAGTGCTTGTGGTAACAGAAAAGAACAGGGTGAAAAATCTTTTATGTAGCCTGATCTCTTTACATTTTTTCACAATTAAGCTTTTTATAATTGATGTGAACTGTTACTGTTTTCAGAAAAAAATGGAGCTTCTTTTAATACATTCAGAAAATTTTCTGGGATTCTCTCATATGAAATGAAGGTAGCTTGCCTTGTCTTCATCATAATGTCATCTCTTTTTCCAGCACTTTCTCACATCCAGAGCATATAATGGAGAACCTATTGACTTCAGTGGTTTTGGAACTGGATATTAATATTATATTTTAATAGTTAATATTCAGAATATTAACATCAACATTCTGAAAGTAGAATTAGAAAGCGTAGGGAATCAAAAAATTTCTGTGTACAGATTAAAAAGTTAAAATACATTGCTTATTTTTGTCCCCCTGCCTCATAGAGTAGTAGACACTTTTCTCTTGGCAATAACTTTAGAATCATGATTAAGTATCTCATTAGTCCTGTACTCTGTGATCCCCCAAAGAATCCAAAAAGCTACAGAAAGATATCTGGGAAAAGCCTTAAAAAATATGGTTCCTGGGCTCTGCTTCAGTAATCTAGAGTATACTGGAAATCTGTATTTTTACAAACTTTCCCAAGTGGTTCTGATGAATAACCAGGTTTGAGAACAATTGCCTTGGGAAATGTAGTATAATCCAATTATTTTCTGGCATACTGAAGGGAAGAGGTGAAGGTAGATTTGATTTACTGTGTAAAAGCTAGATTCCCTGGAGAGGCTCTCTCTGGAAGAGATTTTAAAAATGTATTTCACTATATTTATTTCCCAAGAGAGTATTTTTGTTGTCATTCTAAAGTCATGTCAAAGATTTGATGAACTCTGCAGGTCACTTCCAACCATTCAATTTTATAAAATTGTGCCCAGTTCTGTAAATGTTGCAATGATCTTTAGAAAAAAATTTTTTCTCTGGAAAAAAGTGCATTTACTTCACACCCATTAAGCTAAGCATTTATGACATGTTCACACCCTTGGGCACATTTTGTTCTTGGCAGAAAATGAGATATTTAGCTCATTGTGAACACATAAAGACACTGGAAATTTTATTATGGCTTTCATTTCTTAAAAAAAAAATCTATATTAAGCACCAAACTAATATTTATTTCCTTCATTTTGTAGATAATTTTCTTTGTAACGAATATATAACAAGTTTTCCAAGTTTCTACGAGAAATAACTTTGTCTAATATGATCTTCTGTTCCTCCCTTTCAATCTCCTCATAATTTTTTTAAATAAAAAATACTTTAACTGAAGATTTAATGCATTCTACAACAAGATGGCATGCTGTCTTAACCTCTTAACTAGAGGAAACATTATTGTAGTGGAAGTTTATGTTTTTGTCTCTATACCACTCTTACCTGTTCTTGTTCACAAGTGGTCCAGGTGAGTTTCATCACTATGTCTGTTCTTTTTTCCTCCGGGTGAGCATGTGATCTCAGTTGGCCAATTATAACAGCTTGTCCTTCCTGGAGCAGTGATTGAAGTAAGAGTGAATATATGCCCTAAAAAAGACCAATAGGATGTAGGGTGAGAGAATTAGCCTCTTTCCTCACCCTTCTGAACTCACTAAACTAGAAGATGTGGCTATGCGGCACTTGGAAGTAGTTTTTTCCCATCAAATGATGAGTTTGTTTTCATAGGCTATCAGTATTTAGAGAGAGGTAGAGAAGAGGGATGGATCTAACTTTGTTGAGTATAAACATTCTAGCAATGTGAATTTTGTGAATTTGTTCTTTGAGCTCTCTGGAACTGAATTTGCAGATAAATTGTAAAGAGTTATAGACCAAAAATCCTGACTAATACAATTATTTGTTTTCAAATTAGCAGAAAGGTTAAGCAACTCAACGTAGTTAGTGTTATCACCTTAGAGCAAAGCAGGGGCAAAACTTAGTGAGACTCCATCTCAACAAAACAAGCCAGGCGTAATGATACATGCCTCTCATCACTGCCCTGTGGGAGACATAAGTGGGAGGATTGTGGTCCATGGTTGGCCCAAGTAAAACACCAGACCCTATCTGAAAAATAACCCAAAGCAAAAAAAGGCTGGAAGTGTTCCAGCGGTAGAGCACTTGCCTCACAAGTAGGAGGCAGTACTACCAAAAGAGAGAGAGAGAGAGAGAGAAAGAGAGAAATAGGTCAAATGTAGTTGTCTAAGAATGATATCATGCCAAATACAGAATTATCTAAACTGCTTTGGATCCAAATTTACAGGGTGTTTGCATAAATTATGAATCTAAATTGTTATATGAAAAAAAAGGAAATGGATGCACTATGTACCTAAAATAACGCTGGAAAATTCTAGTTTATATTATTCAAAGACTAAATGTGGTGGGATAGTTTGAATGACTGGAACCTATAGATGTGGTATTTTCCGTTGAAGAAAGTAAGATTCCATTTACCATCTAGTGACAGATCAAAGCCTATCTCTTCAGTGTCTTTTATTTGCCCCTTTATTCCTGTCCCTTTTTACATTTATCTTAGCCAAAAGGCTGAGACATGATTCAGTGACTCGTTTTTTGTTTTGTTTTTGCCATTCTGGGGTTTAAACTCAGGGCCTCATGCTTACTAGGCTGGTGCTTTGCCACTTGAGCCACTCCATTTTTTGTGTTGGGTATTTCAAGATAGGGTCTTTCAAACTGTTTGCCCAGGCTGACTTTGAACCACTATGCTCCTGATCTCTGCCTCCTGAGTAACTAGGATTACAGGCGTGAGCCCCTGGAGCTTTCTAAGAAGAATCTTAGAATGCTGTCTAAGAAGAAAGAACATGATATTTAAAATTTGTATATTTAAGGAAATAGAATTGAATATGAGAGGAGGGCAAACTGCTTAACATGCCTGAACATTAATTGTAATTAAGTTTTGAACTTATTTTTCTCCTTTAGTAAATATGTTTTTAAAAAATTTTAAGAGCTGGGCATTGTAGTTCATGCCTGCAATCCCAGCACTCTGGAGGCTGAGGCAAGAGGCTCATGAGTTTGAAATCAGCCTGGGCTCTACAGTGAGTTTCAGCCCAGCCTCCGTTAGACAACTGGGACCTTGTCTTACTAAACAAAAACTAAAACAAAAACCAAAATAATTTAAGATGTAATAATTGATGCACAAAATCACAGTAACATTTTTATAAGCTATATACACAGTAAAAAAATGAATACCTGTGAATCTACCACTGATCTTAAGGACTTGATCAATCTTTGTAGCAATGTGCTACAAAGCACTATGCTTTCATCTTCAAAGGTAACCACTCTTCTGCATTTTATGTCTGTCATTTCCTTACATTTTAAAAAGTACTCATTTTTAGTGTGTTTCCCTAACAATGCATTGTATGGTTTTGTACGATGCAGTATTTATATCATCTTATTGTAGTTTTCCTTGACTAGCTTATTTCAGTCTACATATATGGTTTTTAAAATGTATCCAGATGTTTCCCAATTAGCTGTACTTCATTGATTTTTAGGCTATATAAAATATTTTATTGTGGACTTTTCAATAATTCATCTAAGCTACTCTTCTGACACTGGAAACTGGAAGGTATATTCTGTTTCCAATTTTTGATGACATGGAAACATAGTGTAATAAAGGTTCTTATTCATTTCCTTTGGTATACATGCTTAAAAATTTTTCTATGATTCTGGGGTTCCTAACAGTGGAATTGGTTGGTTTGGGGTATAGAATATTTAACTTGTTTGGGGAGCTAGGGATCGAACCCAGGGTCTCGTGCATACTGGGCAAACGAGCTACATCCTAAGCCTTAGGATATTTTACTTGATATGAAGGTGTCAAGCTGTTTTCCAAAGTGATTAAGTCAGTTCACATTCCCACCAGCCATGAATGAGTAAGCGTTGACTCAAATCCTTACCAGCATTTGCCAATATCAGACTTCTGCACTGTTGTACGTTTAGGAGATGCAAAATCTTATCCCATTATTGTCTTAACTTCATTTCTGTGATTATTCATGAAGCTGAACGTATTTTCACGTGTGTATTCACCATTTGAGATATCTGTTTCATGAAGTACTTGTTTGTGACTTTTGTCTGTTTCTCTTTTGATTTGTGTTTTTCTTATTGACCCGGAAGTGTTCTCAAAACACATCTGGCTTCTTCCCTTATTGATTCTGTGTGCTGCAAATATCTTCTTTATGCTTATGCCATTCCCTTTTCACTTTCTTCCTGAGGCTTTTAAGAATCAATGTTTTAAATTTTAATATAATAAAATTAATCCTTTCCTTTATTATTTTTTTAAAGAAAACCTCTCTGAATAAAATATTTAATATTTCCTTCCTTCTAAACATTTTAGTACTTTATTTCTTGCATTTAAATCTTTAATTCACATGAAATTGGCTTTTATGTATTGGTATGGGATAGAGAATATAACTAACCATATAACTAACCAACTGTCCTGCATTATTTATTCTATAAGTCTTCTATTCCCAACCATCTGCATTTCTACTCTGTCTTTCATATGTGTGTCTTCTCTGTCTCTGTGCTGTTCTCTTGATCAATAAGTTTAATCTGTGTTGGTACCACTCAGTACCAACTATTCTACTTTTATAAAAAGTCTGGATAACTGGTTGGGTATGTATTTTGGCTGTTCTTGGGTCATTGACTTTCTATGGAAATGATTTCAGCTACAAGTTCTCAGTTTCCATAAAAAAGAATGTTGGGGTTTTGGTTTTTGAAAAGGCCAGTGTTGTCTCAACACAATCATGTGTTATTCAAACCCTGAGCTGAAGTGGAAGGTCTTTCTGCCAGAGTCACACACTGGATTCTGCCATCTTGCTGTGCACTGTGATAGAACTGTATTGGAGACCCGGATGCTTGCTTCTCCTGTCTCCTTGATGCACCCTTGTTTGACACTGCTTCTGCAGGTCAAAAGTATGTCTTGCTTGGTCATTTGCCCTTTTGTATATGATCTTACAAATATGCTACAATTCATTAGTCTGTGTTTCCAGTGATGGGCGTCAAGGTTGTCTCCCATTGCTGGGTACCACAGACCACACTGCCATCTTCGTGTCTGTGCTTTCATGTCTGAGAACCCTTTACTTGAGATTCATTGCCAGGAATGAGCTGGGTGGATCATAGATAACGTTGATCCTTTACCTGCTGCAATATGATGGGCTTGGCTCTAGAGAAGTTGTACCAGTTTACACTTTCACACGCTGCTCTGTATATTTATCTATATTTCTCCATCCACCATCCAATGCGTAGATGTGACATCTGGGAAATTATGGATTTTGGCTTGCATGTGCCATTTTCCTCATCTAATTCCTTAATGTTTTTTCAATGAGCATATCTTTCTTTATAAGCAAAAGCACAAAGCAAGTTCTTCAAAGCCAATCTCCCACAACATACCACATGACAACACACACATACACACACACACACACACACACACACACACACACATGCACACACACTGAACTTACAGTGCCTCAACGCTGGTTTCCCCTGCATTGTGAGGAGAGCCTTTCTGCAAGGGCGATGCACCTGGTGCTGCTTTGTACCACTGGGTCTCTCTTTACTTGCCTTCTGCCTTCTCTGGAGGCATGAAATACCCTGTTGTCGAATCTGGTGAGCTCATGCCCAATTTACAACGTTCTCCCATCAAGCCAAGCTAAATTGGAAAGGCATGTTTGAGTTTGGGGCAGAAAACAGGGATAAATGTTATTTTTCTTCTTCAGATGGTATTAGCTATTAAATATAACTAAAAGTAACTTAAGAGATGTAGACAAGCAGAAGAATGATGGCCAAATTGTCTTAGGTCTGAGTCCAACATCTAAGAGAACAGCAAAGCCCTCCCCATTCTTCATCTGGCAGAGAAAGGCACTCATCTGCAGGAGCTCTGTCTCCATTCTGCCACCTGGTGGCCTTTCCTGTTGCTGTAGCGCATATCTATCCAGAGGGTAACCTTGGGTTTACACTTGATACTGTTAACTGCTGTCACTCCTCCAGTCATCTTGTGATTTGTAACAGACCACTGGCATCAATGACAAGTTAGAGGGTAGAATAAGCGGGTGATGCATGTTTGGAGGCAGGAGCAAAGTTAACTCTTCAGAGTTTAGTGATGTAACTCATAAAGGTGTTTCCCCAAGTCCCTGTTGAGTCACTGTTAATGATTTACTCTTGCCTGTTTTGTGCAAGAACACTAAAAAAATTATTTCTAAGAGTTTTGTTAAAAATATACAAGACCTAAAGATCATATGAGAATTTGAATTTTCCCTCTTTTCTTGATGAGCTGTGTGTCCTCTCCTGGAATTTTTTTTTTTAATGGTACTAGAGTTTGAACTCAGGGCCTCACCTTTGTGAGGCAAGTGCTCTCTACCACTTGTGCCATAGCCTCAGCCTTTTTTACTTACAGTTATTTTTTAGATAGGGCCTTGCATGTTTTTCCTGGGCTGGCCACAGACCTTGATCCTATCCTACACCTCCCATGTACCTGGGATTGCTGACATACAGTACCATACCTGGCTTGTTTTTTGAGATAGAGTTTTGATAGTCTATTTTCACTGTTGTACCCACAGTTTCTAGTATTGGCCTCGCACCTTGTAAAGAGTTACACATCCTCAGGGGATTGGTTCCAGAACCCCTGCAGATAACAAAAGCTGCAGGTGCTCAAGTTTTTTTTATATAAAATGACACAGTATTTGCACTTTAAATCATCTCTAGATTATCTATAATACCTAGTTTTGTGCAAATGCTGTGTAAATAGTTGTTGTACTGTGTTGTTTAGAGAAGAGTGCAAGAAAAAATCTGTACCTGTTCATTCAGATACCATTTTTAAAACATTTCATTCCTTTGTTGGTTGAGTCTGTGCACATAAAACTTGTGGATATGAAGGGCTGATTGTATCCAATAAATAATGAATGAGTGGGGTAAATTGATTTCTTCTACTCATCTGAGCTATCAGTATTGTCCTTGTGACAAGGTGGAGACTGCCATTTCAGCCAAGAGTTCAAATGAGTTCAAGTTTGTTAATGAAGCTGTATGTATGTGTGTATGTATGTGTGTGACACAGAGTTTAAACAGTTCAGAAAACTCAAAGTTTAAAAATACTATCTTTCCTAGACATAATCCGTAATAATTGGGTATTTACCTTTCTAAATCTTTAAAATATTTTTCTATATTTATACATATAAATATACATACAAGTACATGTTTTTAAAAGGACATACAGGGTTTTTTTTTCTAAACATAAGTGGGATCTTTGGTAGTAGTTCTCGACTTTTTTTTTTTTCACTTGATACATGTGAGACCATTGGATATCATACTTAGAATTCTGTAACTTTCTATTTATCACCTGCAAAGTGTTCCCTCCTGTAGATGCCTCAAGATGTGAAAATCATTTCCCTATGAGTAGAAAGTTTTGTTCTTACACATAGTGTTGCTATGTGCAATTCTTGACCATAGTTCTTGGTGCTCATATGTGTCTTTGTATAGGTTGGAGACTAAGAAATGAGCTATTGATAAAAAGTGTATGTGTGTGTAAAATTTTTGATACATATTCTCAAATTTGTTATGAATTAATACAAAGTATTGTACAATAATTATGGTCAGTGAGAAATATTTTTTTCAGGAGATGTTAGATATGATCATAAATAATGAGGCTGACTAAATTTCCTACTTTTTTATTCAGTTGTTTGAACATCTTGTACGGTTTTTGTGCTGGCCTTGAAAACCAGCTCAGAAAAGCAGCTGGGTTTGTTTATTCTTTCTCTTTTTTGAGAAAGGGAGAATTGTAGGCAGAAGGAGTTCTCTAGAGCACTTTGACCTCTGAAAGTGGCCCCTCTGTGGATTCAACAGGCTCCCAGAGGAGGCTTTGCAATGTCAGTATTTTATATAACCTAGCTTCATAGCATTACATGATTGTGTGATCAGAAATGAATATATATTCATTATAGAGAATATTTTAAAAGACAAGAAATTATTAAGAACATTGAAATCAGCTGAAGTTCCATGACCAGAGGTAGATAACATTAACATTTTGGTTTACATCCTACCAGATATATACTGCTCTTCAAACAAAATTGGAACTATCCAACAATACTGATTTGCAAACTGGTTTTTTTCCTTCTACCTAAAAATATATTATGAATTTTCTGCTGCATCAATGTGGTATCACGTCAGTGTTTGGCTTAGAGAAAGGATAAGCATTTAATGTTTTCCACTGATTTTGAGTATTCATAAACAGATCTCTGGTGCCTTAAACTCAACTTTAAATCTATGTGCCCCAAGGCAGAGATCCTGCCTACAGGTTTATATTTTTCTCTGTCATTAATTAGAATAGTAGATTTTACTTAGTACCTATTATGAACTAAATGCTTTGCAAAGCATGTGCTATGTTACTATTACTCTTTTATGGCATCACTAATTGTCGAAACCACCTTTGGAAGTAAATGCAGTGAAATTACCAAAAATTTACAGAAGAGAGAACTGAGGTGTGGAGAGAGTAAGGTCAGCAAATGATGGAGTCTGAATTAGAATCTAGCTCTATCTGCTTGTGAAACTGCTGGGGTTTATTTATTTACTTAATTTATTTTTTTGATTGTGGCATGTATCCTCAGTTTATTCATAAATGGTTTGGGAAGAAAAAAAATTCTGTAAACTTCACTTGCAAGTTTTCTATACCTTTAAGATTATTTCACTTAAGAATTCAAAAAGGCATAACATGGGTGAAAGAAAACTTCAATAGACAATTCTTACCTGTTCGTCTGGCTCACTGACCTCACCATGATGCCTCTGACGTACAGTCAGTGATCTGCATTTGCTCTGTCGCCCACAAGGACACACCAACAATTACATCACTTAACTGCTTCCTTTTGTATTAAGCCAGTCTTATGGTTAGACTTCTATTTTTTCAATGTCTTGACATAAAGTAATACCTTAAGGAATAATATACAAATTAAGAATTTTCATTAACTTTTAACATGAAGTTACCCAAAATATCTTTGTGAATTATTTTCTTTTCTTTAAATTTTTCTCAGCATTACAGTTTCCGTTTGTGATCTGGGGTATACACACAAAGGAGTTCCCTCCTACTCAGCTCCTATTTAGAAAAGTTTACCGAACATATTACTGCATCACACCTACCAAAGCATAAACTTAATTTTCCCTGAAGGCACCCTTTATATATGGGCTGTACTCTGATGTTTTCTGTAGTTTTTTTATTTTGTTTTTATTTTTTAACCTACCCTTGCTCCTTGGTCTTGAATAGCTATTATTTTCATATGTGACTTCTGTTCTAACACTTACTTTTTCATATTCACTTCATAATTTGGTTGAGAGTAATTTCCAAGGGGAATTAAGAAGTGTTTGTCAGCTTTTCTAGCTACCTAAAGGTTCAAGCACGCCTGTTTGTTCTCTTCGTGGATGGAAAACAGAGCCTTTGTGGTGAATGAGCACAGAGCTTCTGTGACAGCTGAAACTACAGTGCCATCTGGTGGCGGCAGAACTCCAGGCCGCTAATGCAGGAGAATTGCAGAAGGCCAGGGTCATGGCTTCTTCCCCAAGGAAAACACCTGGCCGCAGCCTGAGGAAAAGGGAGGAAGGAATTGTATTAGCTATTAAATATTACGATTAGTTATTATTTGCTACATGCTAATAATAGCATTAGGTCTGCCATTTAAAAATTAATTCGAAATGAAATTCTATAATATAAATTAACCATTTTACAATTTAACAATTCAATACAATCACCATCCACCTCTATATGGTACCAGGCATTTACCTCACTCCACAGTAAAACCCATCACCTATTAAACAATTTTCCCTCCTACCCTTTTCTCTACAGCCCTGGTAATACCCGGTATTCATTCTGTCTATAGAATTATAGATTCTAATAGATTTATTTATTCTGGACATTTCATATAAATGGAATCATAGGACATGTGACATTTTATGTCTGACTTCTTTCACTTTGCTTTATGTTTCATACATTCACCCCCCCCCCCATAGCATATGCATTACTATTTCATTTGTTTTCATGGCTAAATAATACTTCATGTGTGTATATTTATACCACACAAGTGTACTCATACACCACACACACACACACAGTACAATTGGTTTATCTATTCATCTGTTGAACTGATGTTTTCTCTTTGGGGAACTGTGAATCCAGCTGCTGTAACACGACTTACATGTACTTATTTGAGTCATTGTTTTCAAAAATTTGAGAAACATCAGTAATGGAATTTCTGATTTTATAATGACAATGTGGGTAAGAAATACCTGATATTAGACCCAAAGATACAAAGTAAAAAAAATTATTTCAACACCAAGAAGAAAAATGAGCAATGAATCTAACAGCAAACCATTAATGCTTAGTTTTCAGAGACCTTGTCCATTATAGCAATTTATAAATGTGAACAGGCCTGTAGGGCTGGGGAGAGCCTCAACCTCAGGAGGCCTTGGGTAACTTTTCTTTATAGTGAAGGGAATCTGGGGACTGGAGGTGTGGTTCAAGTGGTAGTGCACCTGCCTAGCAAGCTCAAGGCCATGAGTTCAAACCCCAGTAACACCCAAGCAGCAAGAAGAAAAGAGGGGAATCTGACTTCGTAGATTTGTCTTGAAGATTAACTTAGAAAACAAAATCCTTTGTATGGTGCCGACAAATGTCAAGAGTTCAGCAAATGCCAGTTTCCTTCTGTTCCTATCAGGAGAACTGTTGTTTACCAGGGTTTTCAGAAGAACCGTGTACATTTTCACAACTAAAACTGTCTCTGAGAAACAAGAGGAGAGTTAAGTGGACTGTTGATTTGTGTAGCTGCCTACTGCAAAGCAATGTTGTGTACTTGTCCTCTGAGGCTCTCTGCACTGATCTGCTTGGAATTTAGATTTCTCCCTTAGGATGACAACTGACTATATTTTCTGTCTCAGGAAACTTTCTCATGACTGTGAAAAAGATCTCAGATGTTTGACAGAAACTATTAAAACCCTTTTATCTTTGAGTAAATATATGGGCTCATGTATTTAAAAATGTACTGTTCATGCAGAAGAAGTGTGAAATTATATTCAAGGTGTTTTTCCTATGCATTCCTATTCTATTACAACATCTGTGCACCCAAGAGAAACCTTCTTGTCACAACTTTGCCAAGATGGTTGAACCACAGTTTGAGAAAAATTTTAGTTGTAAATGATTGAAAGAAGTTCTTACCTGTGACTGGCTTGACTTGGTGAGCATATTTATTTCCAAAATAAAACAAACTTCAGGGTTTTATGAAAATATGTATTTCTGTGTGTGGTTGTGTCTCTTGGTGGCTAATGAGAAAGGTCAAGTCAGTCTCAGAGAGAAAGCAAGCGGAATACACAAGAGGCTGTAAATAGAATAGTTAAATGGAATTTCATGTATTTTTCTAGAGGAGTAGAATGAGGGACAGGTGATTGCCTCTAGGGACACAGCCTAATATGTACCTAGACATATGTGCCCCACCTTGAAGAAAAGCCACAGTTAATGAATTCCTTAACTTCCTTAGTCAGGACACCACTTTACCAAATGAATAAGATTACCCCCAATTTACAGATGAGAAGACTGGGGAAAGAGAGATTAACTAATATGCCTAAGTCTACAGTTCTCTAGTGGAGAGCTGGGTAATTTTGTCTAGGTAATTTTGAGGCTTACCCAATTTGTTCTCTAGGAAGAAGGAAACTGCTCACCAGTTTCCATTCTGGTCTGGAAAAAAGATCTTCTGATTGTTGTCTCTATCCTTACTCCATGGTAAAATTCTTAATGGGAACCCAGTAGATGGGTAGAGTGTTGGATGTCATGTGGCTAAACTCCCTCTGTAATTTAAGGATTTTTTTGTAAGAGAGGTGACTGTTCACTCTAAGTGGGCCAGATTTTGGGAGTTTACTACTTTATAAAACATTCTACCAAACATTCACACTGTAGTTGTGAGGAAATACCATACAAATCTTTGAATGTCCAGTTTTGCCTAGTTAAGTCTCAAAATCATTTGTTTATTTCATTCACTAAATTGTTCCCTTGTTCATTCATATGAATTAAGCAAGCCTGGTTGTATTCAGTGTTGAAATTCCAGTCTGGACAGTCATGAATGTATGACCTTTTCTAGAAACCCTACTGCCTCTAGTTATATTGAATTTGTAGATGATTAAAACTATTTTTGCTTTCCAATAACTGTTGCTTAGATCTCCCCTGTTCTTTAACCCTGCAGTTAGATATTTCCCCTGGGTTGAAGCATTGGATCATCCAGTTTTGACCTTTTTTCTGTTAGCTTTTTAAATTTTTTGATTATCACCTAACTTGCTGGTATCTGCAGAAATCGGTCAACATGCCTTCTGGGTCTCTGTTTATCTATTCGTTATGAGAATGTTGAGGTTTTGTACTAGAGATGTCCTCAGGTTTTGATACTTAATGTGTCACTTAATGTTTTTTGAGGGTAGCTTATCCAAAGAAAGAAATCTGAATGTGTACCAACAGTTCATGTGCCTTAATTTTGTGTAAAAGTATTCATGGGAAATGGTTAAATGTCTTGCTGGAATTCCTATGAAAAAGAGGTTTGACCTCTTAGAATGACTGTCTCAAGTATTTCTTGATTGGCCATTGACCCTGAGCAGAGATGGTGACAAGTTCAGTGGCTTACAGTATCAGGAGAAATAGCTCCCCCCTCGCTTTCAGGTTTGTTTTGTTTCTTTTTTTTTGTTTTGGAGGGGCTATTTTTATTTGTTTGTTTTTGAGACAGGGTCCATCCTCCTCCCTTAGCCTCCTGAGTACCGGGATTACAGATGTGGACCTCTGTACCCAACAACAGTAGCTTTCTTAAAAGTAGAAAAGAAGTTTATTTTGGGGACAATCTTTACTAGCTTCCACTATCTACTATTTCATGTTTGAAATACCCAGGAAAGATATTTTAAATAGACTTCTAGAATTGTCTTCAGAATAAATTGCTCTGTTTAGGCATTTGTTTTCTTCTGCCTCTGTCACTCCCTGATCCGCATTTGTTAAAACGCTAAAGCAGCCAATCATAAGAGGCTCATGTCCTGGAAACTAAGTCCTCTGAGTCAGAAACTTGGACACATTTTGAAGTGCTCACTGCTTTTCTATTGTCTTCTTAGTTCTGCCAACTTAGAATTTACTCTTCTTATGATAAACTTTTATTCATGGGCGTTAGCAACATTGTTTAATCTGCCATTTTTACAAGAGAAATCTTCCTCCTCCTCTTTTTCTTCTTAGAAAATTGCCCCCCAAAACTTCATTTGCATGGTGAAGATCAGATCTTGGGAGATCCAATCCGGTTCTCTGTTATACAAAAAACTTCTCATAACAAGCATATGGTCATTTATTAAATGTTCATGTAAAGTTACTGGGGAGATTTCTTTAAAAAGTCTAAGTGAAAACTCATTCTACAGAGGCCCATTTAGGCCTGATGTTTTCCTGTTGTAAGTTACTTCTGAAGTGTTTGATTCATTTCCTTATTTATTTTTATTTATTTTAACAATATGAGGGGTTGAACTCAGAACCTCACACAAGTGGTAGGCAGGTGTTCTACCACTTGAGTTACACACTCAGCTGATTCATATCCTAAAAGGAAATATTTCACTACCTTTTATTTTCTGGTATCATCAATAATTAAACTGAAAGAGTTTAATTATTCCCTCACTTTATTCTTCATTGTTTTATTCATTCATATTCAAGAAGCATTTATTGATCAACAAGAATGCCAGATACTGTTCTCTGTGTTGACAATAAAAGACAGAGGAAGTGCTTGCTGGCCTGGGGGAATTTACATTCTAGTGGGAGGCGATGGAAAAGTGAAAATAAACACATGGAAACATAAATGAACAAGACATTAGAGACTGTGATCTGTGCTGTCTGGGTAAGGCACAGAGTGCAGTGACAAAGATGAGATAAGGGCAGGCTGGGCAATTTTAGATGGAGGGGAGACTTCTATGGGGAAATGAAATTTGAACTGAGACCTAAAAGGTCAACCCAGGAGCCCTGTGAAAGCTCAACCACTTCATCAATATTCAGCTTTGTGTACTCTTAGCCCTTGCAAATGAAAGTCACCCTGATTAGCAGCAGGAGTTGACAGTGCAAATCCCAGTTCAGCCCATGTCAGTATCATTAAAATGAGGTCATGCCTCAAGGATGTGGCACCGGTATTGAGCACCGGGCCTGCTGCAGTGCTGATTCCCATGCCAAACTCACAATACTGGCAACGGCCCTGCTCAATGAGGCTTTTAGTCGGGTACTAAGGCATGACTAGAAAATCACTTCCCACCTAAATAGTGCAATTGCTTCCCAATTATTCTGGGAGTATCTGTAGCCTGTTGTATGTATGTATGTGTATGTTTGCTTACACTTACAAATCTAGCCAAACAACCATCCAGTCATTGACTAAATTCATTCTTTTTTTTTCCAAAGTAATTACCTATTTGGTTGAAATTAATTGGCTTTTATTTCTATTTGTTTCTGTACATAAGTTCCCACAGACCATTCCTATAGAATCTTCTTTAGGTTTCTGTAGTCTAGCCCTGTTCATGTTCCTATGGATGCACACAAAGACACAAATATACATGCCTTAAGAAGAAGGGTACTTGGTGAAAAGTTTATACTTCTACATGTTTAATGTATCTGTTATTTTCTCAAATAGATGACCTATATTAGTGCTTACCTGCAGAGTGTTCTGCACTATTCTTTTACTTTTGTTCCCTTTTACTTTATACTCTGGAATCTTGCCATTAAATGCAAGTTTTAGAAATACCTCTACAATATAAATTTTAAGTCATTTGGCCTGCATGTGTTTGCTAAAACATAAACATTGACCAAGCACTGATGACGCATGCCTTTAATCTTAGCTACTTGAGAGACTGAGATTGGGAGGATTGCAGTTCTAAGCTAGCCTGGGGGAAAAGTTCATGAGACCCCATCTCAACAGAAAAAAACTGGGCATAGTGGTGCATGCTTATCATCCCAATTACAGAGGGAAGCATAAAATAAGAGGATGGGGTCCAGGCTGGCCTGGGCAAAAATCAAGACCCTGTTTCCAACATAATGAGGCATAGCTCAAGTGGTAGAGTGCCTGACTAGCAAGTGAGAAAGCCTGAATTGAAACCTTAATATTACCCCCCCCAAAAACCCCCACAAAATCACATTTTTCCCTGATGAAAAATTTTCAATAGTTTTCCATAACT
Organism: Castor canadensis; assembly: GCF_047511655.1. Lineage (NCBI taxonomy): Eukaryota > Metazoa > Chordata > Mammalia > Rodentia > Castoridae > Castor > Castor canadensis. Next base: position 127,291,688 of record NC_133393.1, on the reverse strand, counting down.
TTTGAAGTAAAGTACAAACTGATAAGAATGGCGTATCCAGTCTGGCAATCTGGTCACTGTCTGTATCACTGGCCTTGTCTCCTGCTTCTACCTCTCTCACTTCAGGTAAACAAGAAATGTCCTGAGTATTAGATTCCGTGCTAACAGCTTTGCATGCCTTTTCTTAGTCTCCACAGGCTTTCCAAACCATCGTCCTCTGTATGTCTGACAATGGTGTTCCTTCTATCTGGAATTCCTTCCCTGCTTTTTTCCTGGGGAACTTCTCATCCTTAAATCCAAGGGAACAACCTCCTCCTCTAAAAAGTTCTCCCTACTTCTCCAAGAAGCATCACTTCCTCAACTCTGCTTGGTTATAACTCTTATACAGCACTTAGCATTAAGTGTAGTATAAATTCACTGTCCTGCCCATCTCCTCCACTAGGATGTAAATTGCTGGAGGGAAATAACCAGGACTTGACTCTTTTAGGGTCAGGCTTAGGACATAATTGTGCACACTAAAAGCTCATTAGATGATTGCTGAGTAGAAATAAACTGAACTGAGTTGAAGGTACCATTTTGATCTTTCAAAAACATGTCCACATTCTGATTCCTGGAGCTTGTGATCATATGGCAGGAGCATATACTATGTTTTGTGGATCTCTAGAGGAGGAACTTATTCTGGATTACTTGGGAGGGCCCTGAATGCAACTGCATGTGTTCTGATAAGTGGAGAGAAATATAGGGAAACAGAAACATTGTAGCTATGGAGGTAGATAAGACACAAGCCAAGGAACATCTGGGGCCATGTGAAGCTGGAAGTGATGAGGAACAGGCTGTGCCCTAAGGGACTGTGGCCCGCTAACAGCTTGGTTTTGTACTTTAGGCTTTCAGAACTGTGGGAAAATGTGTATGTATATGTTTTGTGGTACTGGGGTTTAAACTCCAGTGCTTGCTAGACAAGTGCTCCAGCCCTTTTTGCTTTAGGTTATTTTTCAGATAGGATCTTGCTCTTTTGCTGAGGCCCACTTCAGTTGAGATCTTCCTATCTATGCCTCTCATGTAGCTTAGATTATGGCAATGTAACCCACACCAACTTAATTTGTTGAGCTGGGGGTCTTCCTGACTTTTTTTTTTGCCGGAACAGGCCTGGAATCATGATCATCTTGATTTTTGTCTCCTAAGTACCTAAGATTACAGGCACGAGCCATTATGCCTAGCCTAAAAGTCTATTTTCTTAAGTCACCCACTTTGTGATAATTTGTTACAGCATTCTTAAGAAACTATTACCTTGTGGTAAACTTTTTGAAAAATATCTTCCTGCCAAATTAAAGAATTCTTTGGATCTAAAGATATGAAGAACACTGAAAAGTTATACAATGTTTTTCCTGAACATCCTTTCAGGACTTTCAGTGGATTGTGGTTCCCAAGACTTTATTATTTCTCAACGTTTTATAGCAAGATCCTGTTTTCCCCCATGAAGTGTATATTGACACATTTCTACAGATGATAATGTTTGGTAGAACAGAGTTTTGGGGTCTATAATACTTAAGTCCCTTCTGTAATGGAAAAGAGTGAAGGTTTTGGGGGAAGTGTGGACTGCATTTTTCCTGCAATATGTACACAGGAAACACCATGAGCAGAATGCAATGCCTTTTCAACTATCGAATGTTTGCTTGGCTCAGCTTTGCAGAATCTTCCTCAGGCTTTGTTTGACTTGTTGCCATGGAGCCAGTTCATGGCTCATATCAAGCTGGAGCTGGGCCTGAGGGAAACAACTGAGGAATTAAGAGACTATTCTTGGTCTCCAAGTGGACAGAAGGAACAGTCAGCTCAAGGTCAAATTTGGAGCATCAGTACATGGGTTTGGTGCACTTCCTCTTCCTCTGCTATTATTCTTTCTGCTTCAGTCTCTTTGAGCCCCTCTCTTTCCCAGTGCTCAATAGCTCATCATGAAGCTTGGTTTGATTGTATATGAAAGAAATAATTACTGTATTTATTTTGGCAAACCTATCATCACTTATACCTGAGCCAGGGTGTTGGTGGGGGGATATCAGGAAATCAAAGGATTAAATATCATATAAAGTAAACATGGCTGATAAGTAAGTTATGGGAGGGGGGATTGTGGCTTAAATTGTGAAAGAGAAGTTAATGAGTTTATAGTTTCTGGTTTTGTGGGATTTATTAAATTTTTTAAATTTTATAGGATATGTAGGGAAAAACATGATTCCACCTCATGAAAATCTTTGGACATGAAGAGAAAACAATTCCCAGTAATTAGGCAACCTAACAGACACTTGAAGACGTCTAACAGATGCTTGAAGACGGTGAGAAGAAACATCTTGAAAATACTAGAACTATTATTTCTGCCAATAGCTCAAGTGGGTGGATTTCTCATTAGGCTGAACTTAACAAAGGGTTAGTTTTCTTTTTAAAACTCAAATTATGTTGCTTCAACCTTTGAAAGACTGAAAGATTGCACATTTTACATTGGTGTCACCCAAAGATTTCTCAGTTTTTTTCTGAGTTACTTCCCTCATGTGCCCACAGGTAGCTGAAGTCACCTGCCTTTTCAGTTCTTCCTCTTCTGGTCCATCTCCCACCTGTCCATATCTACTGCCTATGAAACTCAATGGAAATGACTTTTTCAAACTTAATGGATTTGGATATATCAAAATGTTCCTGTTTTAAGGAGCCTGATGGTCTGGATTCTGCACAAAGATAAGGAGAATGGCATTCTTTGCTACTCAGGTATAAAGGTATCCCCTGAACATGAGTCATGAAAGACATGGCTCTACATGTGCCCAGTGTCTCACAGTGTTTTTCTGGGGCAATTTATTATGTGACACCTGATCTAAAAGTGTCTGCAGAGGGAACCTAAACATACTAGTCCGTACTACCAACCCCTCTTTCCTCCTAGCCCAGTACACAACAAACATTAAGTCCAAACTGTGAAGGGTCTGAGATTTCCCCTTCTTGCAAATTAACCAGCTAGCCTGCCATGATGTGTGTATGTGTTTGTATACATATACATATATGTGCATTAGTTAAATATAAGTTTACATGACAGCTGGTTCCTCACAAGGCAACATGATAAGAGCCTAATGTCATCCACATGTACAGAGTAGCTGGAGCACAGAATAAGAGAAATTCTGAAACTTGGAGTTTATGTAGGAGTGGATGGGACATCTCCCTATCTTACTGGCTAGATAGAGGGAGAAGAAAGACTTTGCTTTGGAATGTAAAGAAATTCTCTTTGTGAAGAGTGAGTTTCTATTTCATCAAATGATTCCAGTGAGGGGCACCTCCAGGTGTCTCTGTTTTTAGTCTTGATGCTATGGTCTGATGCTTTTGTCCCCCAAATTTGTGTGCTGAAAGCCTAAACCCAGGTGATGGCATCAAGGAGAGGACATAGAGAAAGAACCATCTGTGAAAACAAAGTAGACCCTCATGACACAATGAGTCCATCAGTACCTTGATCTTGGACTTTCCAGCCCTCAGAGTGGTGAGAAATTCAGTTCTACCTGTCTATGGTATTTTATTAGAGCAGGAATAGATAAAGACACTTGACAGTCAATCACATTTCAACCCAGGTACCAGTGCTCTTTGTTCAGAAAGCCTTGTCCTTGAAGAAACATAGATTACTTCTTGGCCTTTTGGCTATGATCAAGTGTAAGAATCATGAAAATATTTATGGAGCCATGTCTTTAACCCCCAAACTCTTCTTATTTTTCCTCTTAAAAATAAAGAAACAAGACTAGGTTGCAGAGTGCTTGTCTTACTTGTATAAGGCCCTAGGTTTGATCCCTAGCACCACAAAAATAAATAAAATAAAACAAAGAAATAAACTTCTAAGAACATCAACTAATGCAAATGAGTGAAGTAGAGGGGGCAAGGCAAAAGGGTGAAGAGGAAATAAAGGTATTGTGTGTATGATATCCATGGAAAAGTGAAGTAGCTCTCTTCCTTCCTTCCTTCCTTCCTTTCTTCTTTCCTCCCTTTCTCCCTTCCTTCTTTCATTATTCTCTTATGTGCAGCTACTTATTGAATATTGACTATGTGACAGACTGTGCTTAGTGCAGGACAAATAGTGGTTAGCAAAACAGACAGAGAATTGAAGTCTAGTCTATAGCAGCATAGAGAGCATTTATAAACAAAGCATCATTGTAAAACCATTAATTATAATTTTGTAAATATTATAAAGGAGCAACCCATGGTACTCTTAACAGTTTATGACAAGAGAAACAGACCTCATCTGGAATGGATTGAGAGTTAACAGAATTAGCAAATAAAAATATAGGGCATAAGTTAAATTCAGACAGACAATGGAAAGTTTAGTAAGTATATGTAAGGCGATATTTGAGTTATGATTATACTGAAAGTTTATTTGTTGCTTAACTGAAATTAAAATTGAACTGGGTTCTTTTATCTTATTTGGAAAACCTGTGTGTGTGTGTGTGTGTGTGTGTGTGAAGTAGTTAAAGAAGGAAGTGAGATCTGAATTGAAAACCTAATGGGTAAGTTGGTCTTGTCCAGAGTCAGAGGTGTGGGGATGGAAATGAGGGCAAAGGTAGACCAAGCAGAGAGAAGGAATGTATGTATACCAAAGTGGAAAGACTCTGTCATTGCCAGTTATTGTGACTAGAGTATGAGGAATAAAGAGGAAAATTAAATTCAAGAAACCAAAAAGATCAGAGCCAGTAGGCTAGGTGAAACATATTCGAGGTTAAGCAGACTGGGATTGGGTACTAGAACCTGAGCTCCAGTGCTAGGGATATGATGAATTGCCCACTGGCCTTCTCTGAGTCTTGATTTTCTTATGGATCTAGTAGATACCAACATGTGAACAAATGAGATAATGAAATACAGATCCTGAAGACTTCACTAGGAAATTCAAGGTCATCTCATATGAAGCCCTCAAGATACAGATGAAACAGATTCAGGTAAGACATTGGCCCTAAATGGTAAAAAGTACTAAGAACTGGAGTCAGAAAGTCTTGGTTTCAAGACCTCACTCAGTCACTTGCTGGCTGTTTGGCTTTAAGTAAGCAAGTCAAAATCTCTGTGAAAAGGGGAACTCTTATATACTGTTGATGGAAGTATAAATTAGTCCAGCCATTATGGAAAACAGTATGGAAGCTCCTCAAAAAAACTGAAAAGAGAATGGCCATGTGCTCCAGCAATTCCACTATAAAGTTTAGATATATATCCAAAGGAAGTTAAATCATTACATTAAAGAGACACCTGTTTATTGCAGCATTATTCACAGTTGCCAAGATATGGAATCAACCCAGGTCTCCATTGATGGATGATGGATAAGGAAAAGGTGGCATATATACATAATGAACATAAAATACTATCATTTGTGGCAGTTTGGATGGAACTGGAGGACATTGTGTTAAGCAAAATAAGGCAAGCACAGAAAGAAAAATACCCCATGTTTTCACTCATTTGTGGAATCTGCAAAAGTTGTTCTAATAGGAGAAGAGAAGAAAATAGAGGTCACTAGAATCTAGGAAAGTGAGGGAGGATAGGGGATAGAAAAATACCATTAGATGAAGAATTGCTTCAACTGTTCTATAGCACAGAAAAATAATGATACAATTTGTTGTGTATTTCAATATAACTACAAAAAGAAGAGTTGGAAAGTTCATATCACATAGAAATGATAAATGTTTTGGTGAGATGAAAATGCTACTTATCCTGATTTGACCATCAAATATTATATGCATGTACCTTGTAAACATGTAATATATCATATGTCAATTAGAAATAAAGAGGCTGGGCATCGTGGTACCCATCTGTAATCCCAATTATGCAGGTGATGTAGGTAGGAGAATCATGGTCTGAGGAGAATCATGGTCTGAGGTTAGTTCTAGGAAAAAAGCATGAGAAAAAAGACACTAGCAAAAAAAACAAAAACAAAAACAAAAAACCACCACCACCACAACCAAAAAGGACTAGAGGCAGGGCTCAAGTGGTAAAGCACTTGCCTAGCAGGTATCAGGTCCTGAGTTCAAATTCCAGTACTGTCAAAAAATCAACTTGTACACTTTGTATGCAGGTCAGAAATACTAAGGAAACCTCCTCCTCTTGAACAATCAATATGCACTTAAAAACATAAAGGTCAGGAAGGTAAGACAAGTGCTGTCGGGGGTGGGGGTTACCAGTGGGAAGAGGGAGGGCAAAGGGAGAGGGTAAAGGAGAGCAAATGTGGTGGAAGTATTTTGTATTCATATATGAAAATAGAACAATGAAGCCTGCTGAAATTGTTCTAAGAAGTGGGGAGGGAAGATAGAGGGGGTGAATCTAGTCAAGATATAAGTACATATGTAAGTGTCACAATGTATCCCCTCATACAACAATTATATGCTAATAAAAATCAGCTTATGCACTTAAATATATTAAATATGTAATATAATATGATATATGATAATTTCCATTTGTCCATTATACCCTATTAAAATTGAAAAAACTTAAGAAAACCAAAACCAAACAAAAACTTCTCTTTGAGCCCTCCACATTTCTCTTCTTTTCTGACACATCGTTAGGCTTTGTGAAAAATGGGTAGAATCTTGGCAAAGAGCTTTGTAGACAGTTGGTGCTTATCCATTGACTTCCTCTTGTAGATTGGTTGTCTGCTTATTATTTTAAAGAATTCTGGGACCCTTTAGTGGGAGAGGAGAAAGTGAAAGGAAGGGAAGCAAGTTATTTTCCTAAGTACACATAGATTTTGTAGATTTTGCCCATGGCTATGTGGAAATATTTGATCTGTCAGTTCAGAGAAGATATGAATTCAAACAACAGATTCCCTGAGACTCTCAAACTGTGAGATATTGAAAGTTCAAAAATTGCAGTGGGAGTGGACCTTAGAGTTTCCCTCACTCCACAGGTAACTTTTTTTTTATCAGGGTCTTCTAGAAATAACTTGATTTAAATACATTCTATTAGTTAATCAGGCAAGCATTTATAAATGCCTTCCATGCAGCTTTAGGCAGCTTACAATTTAGTTGGAGGACAGAGAAATAAACAAATGTATTTGATACATCCTATCCCAGCAGAATCGACTTTATTGGCAGGAATTTCATAACAGGTAGGGGAGAAGATGGCCCTGGTGTCACCATGGAACATTGCTCAAAGCACCCAATGAGGCAGTCATTGGGCCGAAACAGTGTCCCTCTGCCTATGGCATACAACTGATTCAGGCTATGGAGCTGTTTGCTACCTGATTTAGTTCTCTCAAAGACACTGAGAACAAATGCTAGGCATTTGCTGTGGTAGGTTAGTATTTGATGAATGTTGGTTGAAATTCAATTGTTTACCTAATGGCTTAGTGCCAGGTGAATGGCAAAATATTTATTAGAATCTTTCATATGTTAAGAAAGCATAAGAAATATGCACTCATTGAACTGTTAGTTTTTTCAGCAAAGATGGATGTATATGAATCCATCCATAGCGTCTAGTCTATGCTTTTGCAAAGCAACTGGCCTTATTAGGAGAGAAGTTGGTGGCTGAGAATAGACAGGCTAATCCTTTAATGAAGGTGATGCCTGGGATTCTAATTGCTGAATTGCAGCTAAAAAATAGAGCCTAGGAGAGCCAATCACCAGCATTTATAATGTGGGGGCCTATGAAATGTTTAGTTTAAGTTGACTGGAGTTTAATGCCTGTAGCAATTGGGGTTTTTTGTGCTCCTCTTTTGGAAGAAAGAAGCAAACTTAAAACATTCTAGCAGAAAGGATTAAGTTGAAGAAGGTCAACCTCCTATACCTTTTCCAGCTTATAATTTGGAGCCAAGTAAACTGGTTTCTGAGGGTGTCTCTGAGGCCATGAACTGTACAGTCTTCAAAGAAAGAGTCAATGTTCAAAAAGTTTGCTTTTCCTCATAAGAAAGAGAATAAATGGCATGAAATTTTTGCCAATGAAGAGAGTCAAACTGAAAGTATCACAACTCCTAGTTAGACTATGCAATCTCACCCCTCCGGTGGTCACAGATGCTAGGTGTGCAGGGGCAATTAAGAAAGGTGCTTTCTAGCAAGTTCCAGACTAAAGGAAAAGTGGCAAAGGAAATGTGCGAAAACTAGACTTGCCAACAGAGTGAAGGTGTGGACCATTGTGCTTTGCTTTTACTTATTCCAATCTAACCATTTTGTTTGTGTCAATGGTCCTTTATGGACCCCCAACCCATTATGTTAACAATCTTTGTAAATGTGTGAGACCTAGAGATGCTCACTATAAACTTTGTTCTCTGGCTAGTTTCAAAAGTGAGAGGAACTCACATCTGCTTTCTGTGGTTTATTACAAGCCTTTGTAACTCTAAGTGCCATCTATTTAATAAAAAGTGAAACAATGCAGGGTGAGGTGGTTCATGCCTGCAATCCCAGTTATTAGAAGGTAGAGATAGGAAGGTTGAGGTCCTAGCTTAGCTCATGCAAAAATGTTAAAAAGTCCCTTTCTCAAAGAACAAGCCAGGAGTGATGGAGCATGTCTGTAATCCCAGCTACAAGAGAGGAATAGGTAAGAAGGTAGAGGTCTCATGGTGGCCCAGGCAAAAAGTAGGAGACCTTCCCTATCTGAAAATAACTAAAAGCAAAAAAGGGTACTTGAGCTTGGCTCAAGTAGAAGAGTGCCTGCCTAGCAAGTGCAAAGCCCCAAGTTCAAACCCTAGTCCACAGTTCACCATTAGGAACATCATCAGCAATATGAAAATAGAGATTTTTGGTAAAATGGATGCTAAGTTTTAAAACCTACTTTCTTTTTTGAATTTGAGTTTATTGGAAAATGGATTCACAGTAGATATAATAATTGCTAATAGAACAAACTATACCTTCCAGGAAATTAGGATATCTGAGAGTTGGATTTTGAATAGAAATATATGCTGTGTTCTATTGTAACTATGTGGGACATTTATCTGTAATTCTCCTTTTCCCTAGTGTCCTGGAACTGTATAATTGTATTAGAAAAGTTAACATTTAGAGTACAGATACTTTAAGTATTGTTTATGTTTGTTTCCTCTAAGTAGATGAGTTTTGAATGCATTTTTCCTAATTCATTTGAGATCGGCGGTGTCTTATATGGGGCTTGGTATATAATCACTGGCAATAAATAGCTATGCTTTCTGTACATGGTAATGTTGACATGGTGCCTTTCATGGGAGAGGTATTGTTTTTAACTCCCAGAGAGATTTGTCAGGCGAGCACAATGATGGGTGGGAGTGTGTATGTGTACGTGTAAGTGTGTGCATGCATGCAGCAGAGAGGAGATTCTGCCTGTGGGCCACATGTACTAAATATCCTGCCAATGTGGGATAGTCTTCTTGCTCAGTTTTCTTACTATTATGGTAAATACAGTTGGTCCTTTGTATCTAGGTCAGCATATTCAGCCAATTGTGTATCAAAAACATTAGGGAAAAAAAATGCACCTGTACTGAACATGTACAAGCCTTTTCCCTTGTCATAATTCCCTAAACAATACCGTATAACAACTATTCATACTGAATTAGGTATTGCAAGTAGTCCAGAGATGATTAAAGTTCATGGAAAGATGAGCATAGGTTATTTGAAAATGCTATGTGATTAAATGTAAAGGACTTGAGCATTTTGACGCTCACAGGGATCCTACAACCAAGAATACTGAAGGATGGTTATAATCTCTACTGTGCTTTGGCTCTCAGATGTGGATGAGGATTCAATTCTGGTCCATTAAAAACTCTGGAAATCATGTTACCATCTATGGAATTGAAAATAGCTTCAATTATATTAGGAGGCTCCTTTTTCAACACTTGCGAAAACCTTCAAGCAATGAATGACTTTTGACCTAGTCATTCCATATCTAGAAATTTATTATAGAAAAATAATAAGTATAATTATTATGGAAAAAATATGTGTAACTTTTCTTGGTAACAGAATAAAGTGAGCATTTTATTTTGACTGCTAAAGATGTTCTGTTTTTAGTACAATAATTCCCTCAGTGTTGAATTAAGCTCTGACCAACCCATGGCAGACCACACCACAATGGAATCCTCCCTTTTGCTACATGAATGTTTTGAGATGCTACTTGGAAATATGGGAATGGATATCAAATTGCTTTGTATGAGTTTGGTTAATTTCAAGACTTAACTTTTCAGAATGGTCAATATAAATTAGGGACAGAGGTGAATTCCTTGGGGGAATTAGAGATTAAGAGAGGCTAAATAGGGAAGAATTTAAGTAAAGGAGCAGGCTCAAGAGGCAAGTGGTCAAAGAAGAAAGCACAAGAACTTAAGCCAAAGAAAGCTGTTTATAAAGTTGGTTGCTATGCAGTGTGTTTGATACAAATTTTCTCTTTCATATTCTCATAATATCACCTGGCTAATATTTGAAACTTGATTGATGGATTAAGCAGAACAGTAGATATAGGAAAAGAGAGAATGAGTCATTAGGAAAATCAATCCCTGGTCCCCACCTCTCTAAAAATATCCTAAAATGCAGTGTAGAGAGAAAAGAGAAAATGTAACAGAGAGAGAGAGAGAGAGACACTCATTTTAGAACCCAAAAAGGAAAAAGACTCTTATATGTCAGTAAGAAGTCCCACAAAATAATTGAAGTATGAGCAAAAGTAGGAATGATGACATGAAAGAAATTAAATTTGATGAAGAAAATGTAAACATAAATTATTTTTATGTTGAGATACCATTTTATACCCAGGACTTGGCTTCTTATTTATTTGTTTGTTTGTTTTTACAACATAAAGACTTGCCAAGGATAGAGGTCAATAGGCACTTACATTCTAGTGGTTAAGTGTAAATTGGTTCAACCACTGTGGAGAATAATTTAATAGCATATACCATATGACATATTATGACTCAGAAAATCCTGTCCTCCATATATTTTAAAGATAATGCTTTATACTTTGCATAAGGAGATGGTATAATGATTTACAATGCAGAATATTTTTGAAGAAGAACTGATTTTTTTTTTGACAGTACTGGGGTTTGAATTCAGGGCAGTATGCTTACTAGGCAGGTGCACTCTACTACTTGAGCCAGGCCCAGAGCCCTTTGACTTAGGTTATTTTTGGGATAGGAGCTTGTGTTTATGCCTGGATCAGACTGGACCTCAATCCTCCTAGTTACACTTCCTGCATAGCTGGAATGTCAAGGCTTTATTGGCTGAGATGGGATCTCACAAACTCTTTGCCTGGGAAGTCCTTGAACCATATCCCTTCCATTCTTTACCTCCCAAGTAGCTGAGATTACAGATGTGAGCCACAGCACCTGGCCAGCTTTGTTTTCAATAGTGGGAAGAAATGGGAAACTATATCTGTTTATTGTTTAATTAAACCCTCACGATTATATTTTACTCCAATAGAAGGATGTTCATTAGTGCCACTTCTCATGCTTTCTTCTCCATGAAGGAGTAAATCATTGGTAAGGGTGTCATGTGGAAATAAGGTTGCATAGCTTGACTTCTTTCTCTCTTTGTCTTGGGAGTATGGCAGCATGCAAGAAGTCTACTTCATGTTCTGCTCCTTTCCAGAAGTTTTTCTGGGGTTAACCTTGCCTCATTGGTATGGGAGACTGAAATAGGTGACTGCAGACTATTTAAATTCTAGGAAATAGCATTAGGAAGCCCTTTTACCAATAGATATAAAACATATTCTCCTGGTCACTTTTTACCAGAAAATAAGTTGTTCTTTAATCTCCATCTGACATTCTCCTTTTTCTCATTTCTTACATGAGTCAGTCTGATGTTTGCTGTTTATCGATCACTTTGACTCCTAACATGAGAAACAAGCAAGAAATATAATTTGGGAAAATAAAGAATATACAAAAGAAAAAGACCATGAGTATAGTTAGGGTAGCTAGGTCTATGCTTAGGGAATGCTTTCTAGGCTATGGCCACAGGGGATTTTTATCTTAGTGGATTCCATCAGCTTAAAGTGGTTTGTTCACATATAAGGCAGGCCTATGCACATGATATTAAACAGACATCACCTGCTCTTCATGTAGCAAGAGCAACTGCTCAGCATCTCACAAATGAGATGAACATCTCACAACTACCACTTTGTGCTTTCCAATGACTAGAATGCAAGAATGCCAATTTCCACTACGAGCACACCTGAGAAGATGATGCAGCAGTAAGAGACAATGAGGTAAGCATCTAATATTGATGACATGCACGAAGCAGCAGTTAATGGTTGTGAGGTCTTAAATAAGTCTCCATTGATGACACCCATTCTGTCCCCACAAGATCCCTGTCCTGGAAATGCAATTAAAATCTATAGTTGCTCAGGAGGTTAATTGCCCCATGGGTCTCTTCAATAGAGCAGGAATGTATGTCGACCAACTTCTTTCTGTGGACCTCTTTGACTCAAAATTCAACTCTGGTCTTAACAACCACATTGTCAACTTGGAAGGCTTGATGCAGCACAGAGACTGGATTCAGCTTGTGTGGTCCTTCTACTCTGAGAGCATCCTGTCCTCCTTGTATGAACCTACCCCATTTCTTTCTCTTTGTTTCTTACATTATGTTTTATATTGATTTAGTAAGCCATAACTGAGCATCTTACCTTGGTCTATGAACCTCTCTGTTCTATGACCTCTGGGATAGCTTGCCTGGTGGTATACTTGGAAGTTACCTGTTTTTAAAAAAAGGGGAATCTACCACATGATAAAACTGATTCTCAGTGGATCTAACACTGAGAGAGAATATGAGTCTTATTTATTAAAGTTTTATATCTCAGTATTCCTTCAGTAGATGAATATATAGTATGATTTATCCCTATAATGAGATTTGTACAGTTATTAAAGTACCTTAAATTTATTGAATGTAACAATGGGGATAAATCTTAAAAAATTTGATGTTGAATGTAGAAAACTCAATTATAAAAGGATACACACAATAAGATCAGTATTACAAATGTTAAAAAGCTACGAGTGATTAACTGTTGCTCAGTTAACCCTTCCTTCTTCCCCAAGAGAACACTTCTTCCCCAAGATTCAATAGAGTGTATGGGTAGGTTGCTGGACATTTCCAGCCTCCCTTGAAGCTAGATACAGCTCTGAGTTATTCTGCTCAATATGACACAGAATTATGTGTAACTTTAGTGTTACACATCATTTGTTATGTGTAGTAACAAATATTTATTTGAATAATGGTTAACTCTGGAGAAGGAGTCAGAAGAGTTAAAATAGTGTATAAGTAGGTGACCTTTTATGAATAAATTAAGTCCATCAATTCACTGGAATCTAGATTTATTTTTTTCTTGTGTGTATAATGCTGGGGATCAACTCTAGGCCTTGTGCAGGCCAGGTAAGCACTCTGCCATTGAGCTACATCCCCAGTCTCTGGATTCATAATTTTCACCTTGCTTATTCATTACATCACTTCCTTTCTCAAGATCACAAGATGTTTACTGTAATCCAGCCATCACATTCTTATTCAAAGGAGAAAGCAATAAAAAGGGAAAGAAACAAAAAAGAGAGAGTGAATCATGCCCAAATGAGGTCACTTAGGGAGATATTATGTAAATCCCACCCCAAAATTTCTGCTTACATCTCTCTGTTGTCTAGCCCTCTCTATTCTATGCTCCATACTGAAGCCAAAGCAATCCTGTGTCTTCTGCACTGTAACTCTCCAACCCTCAGAATTCAGTTCAGACCTTAAATCAGTACACTAAGTCTTTAATGATTCAGTAATTATCCCCTCCAGCTCCAGCTCCTATCCCATCCTGCTCACACATGATGCTCCAGACAAATAAAATGTTTTTAGTTCCAGAAAATTGCTATGCTCTGTCTTGTTGCATTTCCTTGGCAACTATACCTCCTTTGGTTTGGAACATTCTTTTTTCACTTAGTTAACTTCTATTTTTTCCTTTAAGACTACTTTCCATGGGCCCCCTGGACTCTGAAAAGTATACCTAACACTCAGTCTGGACCCATGATGGTATGAATAAACTTTGAAGGCATTCTATGCATGTGTGTATAGTGTATAACCCTTATCACAGGTACTACATTCGTCTATTTCCTATAGTAGACATGTAACTCCTCAAAGTGCAGAGAGTTTCTTGTGTCTCTAGTGTTTGGCATGCATGAGTTACTTAATAAATAGAGGAACCATATTATTTTCCATCCATGCCAGGATGCTTTTAATCATTCCACTGGCAGAATAGTTATAAGGAGGCGACCTAGAGTATTTGACCTTCCTATCAGCAAATGTATGGTTAATGTATACGTATATATCATGTATACATGACCGGAGTAAATGTACCATTCCACTGGAATTTAAAAACACATGGCTCACTCAGCTAGACTTTTGCAGCATCCAAGCATAGCTCATGGCACCCTTTATGTACATCGTGCATATTAAATAAGCAATAAGTACAGGCTACCGCCTGCACAGCTTCATCTAGGACAGAAAATTCACTCTTAAGGTACTGGAGAGATTTGGTTGAGATTGCCCCTTCAAATAAGAAAAAGAACACTTTCAGTTGAGTGTACAAGAAAATACTTTCATAGAAGGAGCAGAATGAACTCTACTCTTCTACTTGAATCTTAACTCACGTTGTCTTTTCCTCCTGCTTAGTTAAACCTATGAAATCTTGAATCTTCAAAGTTAGTCATAAGTACTGTATTTCCCCCACATTCCTGCATGTGTTGGTGTTATTTGAAAATATAGTTACTGTGGGGAGCAGTGTTGAGACACTGTGTATACAAAAAAAGATGTGAAATCTGGCACAACTTTGAGTAGGAGGTCAGAAATACCAGAGTCATTTCATTCTTGAATGTTTCTTGGCTACCAATTCAGCTCAGTCACTTCATGTTCAATAGAATATTTTTTAGTTCTCCTTTTTTTTCTTGTGTTGTTATTATATTAGTCACCTCTAGGAAGATTTTTTTTTCCTTCTTGTGTGGGAGTCTTCTGCCCACGGGACCATTTTGTGCTAAAGTTAAGAAATACTTTTGAGGAAGTGATGAAAAGAAAATGCTTAGATGATTTGCAGAGATCTTTATTTAAGCTCTGAACTTAAAACAATTACTTCTAAACATACTCATTACTTACTAGCTGCTCCAGGTTTCCTGAGCATAATTAAATTTATCTAAAAAGTTATGAGCTTGTTGGTACACATGTATTTCAAGAAACACTCAATTGGGCATGAGTCTTCAGTGGTGGCCTGAGGTATGCAGGGCTTTAGTGATTGGGTCCTTGAGCTGTTTGAGCATGTAGATGGAAGGATGGGGATCTATGTTCTCGTATAACATTCCAAGGTTCCATCTACTTGTTTGACAATAATTCCATTGGAGGAGTTTCAATGCATGTTTCAACCAAAATGAATACAAAATACCTACTCCTTCTCAGAACATTGAAAGTCAGTCAGAAACTAAGGCAAACCTCTCTTAAAATTCTTCAGAAAGACTAAGCTATAAGGTTACTAGGCTGTATTGGTTACAGCTTGTCTTTGAACAAAGAACCAAAATTCTTCTGAATTCTACCAAAGGAATCTGAGCTAATTATTTCACACTGCATATTCACAACCAAAGAAAATTAGATCTAGGAGATGTTATTAGAAAGAGACCTGGACCTTTAACTAAACAGCCAGAAATCCTTGAGTAATTAATTCATTTCTCCTTTTCATGCCTCATTATCCTCAATGATAAGCATAAACCTAGTGATCTGAAAATGTAATCTCAGATGTTAAGTGACAAGTACACTGTTTGACCACTAGTCGTCCTTCTTGTGCAGAAAATGAGAGTAACTGAAGCGCTACTGGTGTAGTTGGTTGTGTACCCCAAAGAGAAGGCATTGTGCCTTCAAAATTGCTTAGCCTTTGTTTTCCTATTATCATTTGATTTCTTGTAGGAGTTCACTGTATACAGATTCCAAGCTCTGTATTATGAAGAGGATGGTATTTTGGGATAAGCTAGTGATGGTTTGCAGTATATTTAGTCATTAACTTTTCATTGGTCTCCAATTGAAGGGCCATGGATCCTTGGCTAGGGATTTGACATATGACAGTCCATAGTTTTTAAAGACAGGAGTTTGAAAATGTTCCATACACTTGGAAATGCATGTGTCTTCCCCTTTAGGCATAAGTACAAGAGGGAACTAGAAAAAAGGGGTAGACGTCTACTTGTGTATTTGCCTGTGAGGACAGGTGCGCAATCATATATTATGTGGTGGCAAATGTCAACAACCTCAATTTGACTTCTAGAAAGAATGAATGGCAGACACAATCAATAAGGGACTGAGTCAAGATGTTCCTTTTCAGTTAGTGAGGATTCCTCGACTCCCAGCAGAAAAATGGTGACATATTTTTCTGAAATAGTTTCAGATCAAATGGAATTCAATTCACATACAAGCATAAGTTAAATATTTCACATGAATGATTGGATTTAAAAAGGGGTGGGATAACAACATGTGTTCCCTAGAATTAATGTTTGAAAGAAATATTGAAAGTATTTGGATATTAATTATTATCACTTTAATTATTGGACCATATAGGTCAAAATAAATTTAAATTGACAGGTAGCTTATGTGTAGGGGTATAGGGTTTCAACCAACTCTATATAAAAAATATTTGGAAAAAATAGTGTCTACTGAACATGGACAGAATTTTTGTCATTATTCCTTAAAAAGTACAGTATGATGACATTTGCATAGCATTTACATTGCATTAGGTTATTAGAAATATCTAGAGATGACTTAAAGTATACTGGAGTATGTCGGTAGGTTATATACAAATAGAATACCATTTCATAAAGGAATTGAGTATCTGCAGATTTTGGTATCTTAGAGGAGGAAGATCCTGGCACCATTCCTTCACATATGTGGAGGAACAACCATACATATCATAATATACTGTACATAATATAGCATATACTACATATAACTACTATATACCTACACCATTTATGATATTACATTTGTTATTATATAGTATATATAATCTTTTATGTTAGTATAATATACTAATTGCCAGATACTAATACTAATATCTAGTATTTACAGGCCTCACTGTATGCTGAACACCATGTTTCATTAAGTGTTTTATTAAGCTGACTTATTTAATACTCATGTGAGCCTATGAGTTACTGTGAGTTGTGATAAGTCCCATTTTTGCCTATGACTTGACCAAGGACTAGAGAGGTGCCTAAGAGCTCATAGCTCTTTGCAGTAAAGCCAGTATTGGAATCTATACCCATATTCCAACCACTCTGCTGAACTTTTAAGGACTAAAAGTTTATTAATGACCATAAGAATTGAAGCATAATTTGAAAATGAACCAATATTGTCTTTCTTTAGCTTTCTATTGGCTAGATATTTGTTTTGTATGACTAGAGGTTTTAATTTAAAAACCAATCTCTTTTCTGAGATTGGTTTCTTGTTCAAAAATATCATTTGTGAAAATTGGGTGAATTGTGAAATTCAAGCATACTTTATTTTCCTGATGATGCACTTAAGGCAATTTTTATGCACACAACTCACCTGCTAGTTCAGATGGTGGTAAGAAGACAAAGAATCTGGTCTGTTAACCTTTTTGTTTAGTTAGTTGACTGTTTATTTATATGTAAACTCAATTTGTTTTAAAGAAAATCTTTCAGTTCCCCTAAAAAGGAGAACTTACTGAGATCCAGGCAAGTATGTGCTTTAGAGTGGAAGGTGTAAACTCTATTTTTGTGCAACATTGGAGATACACAGATTTTGACAGATTGTATTTTCCAGAAAATGGCCATAACAATTTCTCCCATTCAACATGTTCTTAGTACAATATGACTTTTATACTCCCTTTATTGAGAGGCAGGATTGTTTTGTGTGCTCTTGAATTTGGATTTACTTTTCAATAGGATGTAAATGGAATTGTAGTTGTTCTTATGCTTTGGACCCACCACTGTGTTGTGAGGAAGCCCAAACTGCTCATGTAGACGAACCCACACAGAGAGGAACCAAGGCCTTGGCCCTCTGCCCTCATTGAGCTCACAACCAACAACCAGTCCCTACTTGCCATCCATGGGAGGGAGACCAGGGAATGGAGGATCCCCTAGTTAAGCCTCCCCAACTGAGGTTGCATGGACCCTTCCTTGCCAAATATCATGCCCAAATTGTAGGTTTGTGATCCAAATAAATTATGGTTGTATGCTGCAGCTACTGAATTTCAGAGTGTGTTAAACAGTAATAGATAACTAGATCATGTGAATGTGAAATATTTTCCTGTTGGACAGCAGTAATAAATTATGTTATAAAGTTTCTCAATATAGAGAGTCTATTCTGATTGGTTGATAGAGATTCATGAATGCTTTTATATACATAATATTCCTCAAGCTCCATGTTTTATATTCTTGTTTTTCATGTTTTAATTAATAATTTAAGTTTATATAACTAAAGTAGGTGAAATAAACTGGTTTCACACTTTTTCTTTAAAAATAGCTATTTTTCTTTTTCCTGGCATTAATATTCAACATAATACAAGCATATATTTATATAACATTTGGTTTCCTTTTTATTTAGTCAGCTTGAACTCTTTAACATTCTTACTCTGTTTTGTCAATCAGATTAGCTAGAAGTACTTCACATAATGTTTAAAATTAAGAATAAAGGTAAAATCATATGTTCAACTAAGTTGAATTATACTTCTGACAAATGTTTTTATATAAATAGTAATTGAGTTTTGTAGTATGCCAGCTTAAACATAATTTCCAAATGCTAATAAATTCTAAATTTTTGGACTAATATGGTATCGAGTTAATCAATTTTGGATAATTTCTAAGTAAGATAAAATACTAAAATGTTGTATTTATGTGTGTAGGTATATATGTATATATGCATACAAATAAGGGGCCAATATATTATAGAGTTACCATAGCTTTGGATTATAATGATGAATGTGTTCATTTTTGCCATTTTGAGAAAGTGTGGAAGAAAGTTGTATGGCTGTAGGGGGTGTACTAAACTATCCCTACAGAGAGTTTTTTTTTTTTTTTTGGCAGTACTGGCAAGCCTCATGCTTGCTATTATTTAAGCTATGATCCCAGTACTTTTGCTTTTAGTTTATTTTTCAATAGGGTCTCATGCTTTTGCTTAGGCCACCCTTTAACCACAATCCTTTTACCTCCTCCTCCCAAATAGCTGGGGTTACAGTCATGTACCACACATGGCCCCCAACAGAGATTTTAAAATTTTTCTCTATTCATGAGCTGTTCTATATTTTTAACTGCTATCAATTACATATTTCTCAGTTCTTCCTATGAAAAAGTAGTAAATCTTGATGAAAATTATAATTAATATGAACAATTGAGACTATGTGAGGAATAACAGTGACAAAGAAGTTTGACTACGGATTATGATAGTGGATATGTTTTTGCTTATCAAGCAGAGAGAGTAGTTTTGACCACATGAAGTGTCAGATTATTTAGACTATGAAAGAGGATAGCATGAGACAAAATTTGTATGACTAAAAAAATAGTAGAATACTTCTAGAAAGAAAGTTAGTTGTATTTCTTTGGCTTATCATATCTGAAAGTAATGAATCTGAAAAAGTAATGATTATCTTATTAAAGATCTTATAAATATGTTATTAGTTTTGAGGGACTTGTTCAAAAGATAATTGATAAAGAAGGAACTCTTACATTGTTTACTGCTAACTATTTTTTTTCTCTTTCAAAATGGTGTGTCTTGGGATATTCTCATTTTTATAGATATAATAAAAGTTTAACTTTTTGTGCAATCTACTCAGATAGCAGATACTGTATCTCTCACCATTAGTAAAAAACAACATCAAGAGCTTTTTACTAATAGGAGCTAAGATTCATTCATTTCAAATATATATGCTTATTCTAGTTGATAAATAGCCACTGTTCTATGACTTACTGTTTTTGTATCCATGATCCTATCTTAATCAACAGACCAAATCTAATTTTTGTTTTCTAAGTTCAGACCTTAAGTTCAGGAGTTGGGGGTGGGGAGAAAACAACCTATCATTTATACTTTAAGCTATTGTGATGAGCCAGGCCTGGTGGTCACATCTATAATCCCAGTGCTCAGAAGGTTGTGGAAAGGAGATCACAAACGTGAAGTCACCCTGGACTAAAGCAAGACCTTGTCTCAGAAAACCAAAACACAAAAAATGAAAAACTATTGTGAGATTTCCCAGAGAGTATAAGAATAATAACAAAATTTATTGAAGATAGTAAAAAAGATTGTTTTGTTTAGTGTCATCAATATTTTGTAAATAGTTCAACTGTATAGGAAGATCTGTTTTACTGGTACAATTACCATAACATTTTTATAAGGGAAGGATTGTCAAAATAAAAGAGAAGCTCAGCTTCTCATAGGTCACTTTCTGGTAGGCCAACAACAGCAACAGATTATGAGGACAATGAGTATTGCAGGTAAAACTCAGGGAGATGCAGTTCTTGAGCATCTGTGGCTCTGAATCAAAGAGAGAACAACGTGGAGACTTTTGAATGTGCAATCCTAATTCCTTATACGGAATTCCACATGGAAGATACCTCTTTGGCATTAGTAGTTTCTGAACACTGTATGGCTCTGTATACTGAAGCAAGTTAACACCTAGTATTACATCTACATAAATGAAACGACCAGAACACAATAAGCAATCACTATGTGTGTGAGGTGGGTATATGTAAGGGATCATAAATGATCTTTGAAGATAACATATGTCTGTTAAAACATTTCCCAAATATGGAAATGAGATTAATAGAAGCCAGTATGTTTTTCTTTCTTTCTTTTTTTACTTTTTTATTAGCATATATAAGTTGTACAGGGGGGGTTCATTGTCAACTTTCCATATATGTTTACAATGTATCTTGGTTAGATTCATCCCCTCCACCATTTTCCCTCACCCTCTTTACCCCTACTTAAAACAATTTCAGCAAGTTTCATTGTTCTATTTTCATATAAGTATATAAAGTACATTGATCTTATTCCCCCACCTTCACCCTCTCCATTTACTATCTCCTATCTAGTTAGTATCCAATTCCCCCAAAAGACCTGTTTTACATTCCAGTCTTTCATTTTTTCAGTGTATATTCCTTTTCAAAGGGGTTTTACCATGGTATTCACCCATGAATATATTGTACTCTAATGAGATTAATCTCATCTATTACTCTCCCTTACCCTTTACCTCCATCCTCTGTTAATTAACAGCTTTAAGTGTGTTTTATTATGTCATCTTCCTTTACAGATGAAATGTATTTTGATATTATTCATTCTGTCTTTCCCTTTTCCTCTCCATAGTGCCCTCTAACAGTCCCCCTATTATTGTGTTTATATTTGCATATATGTTTATTTTAGGGGTCTATCTTTCACAGGTGAGGGGTTAGTATGTTTTTCAATTTTGTTTGGGAACATTATTTAATAGACCTACCCAAGAATTATTCACCTATTTAAAGGAATGTACTTTTGTTGGATTTGCTTTTCACTCTTGATTGAAAGTCTATATACATTCACTTAAGAAACAGAAAATCCACATAATTTATCTTCCAAACCAGGATGCTATTAGAAAAGACAAAAGTACCAGTAGAGATGAAAGTTATTTCTGAGCTATGGAATAGAAAATTACTCAGTTTTGTGTCTAATAGAGCTATTGTACACAAATACTTATTGATGCCCAGTTTTTAAAATACTCTTTGAATGAATTTTACAATCTTCTCCTTCCCTGATTAATGAATTGAATACAGTAGTTCTCCTTCTCTGCAGTTTCACTTCCTATGATTCCTATGATTTCAGTTACCTGAAACTAATCTCAGTTTAAAAACATTAAACGAAAAATTATAGAAATAAATAACTCACAAGCTTTAAATTGCATGCTGCTCTGAGTGATGAAATCTATAATCATCTTACTCCATCCTAGGTGGAAAGTAAGTCATCCCTTTGTCCAGTGTACCCAACTGCTTACACTGCCTGCCCAGTAGTCACTTAGCAGTTGTCTTGGATTTCAGATACACTATCAAGGTGTTTGCGCTTATTTTACTGAAGAATGGTCCTGAAGTGCCAAATTAGTGACGTTAGAAATTCAGATAATGTCAGAGAGAAGCTGTAAAGTGCTTCTTGTAAGTAAAAAAGGTGAAAGTTCTTTGCATTAAGGAAAGAAAAAAATATGCTGAGGTTGTTAATATCTACAATAAGAACAACTCTGTGGGGAACTGTGAAGAAGCAAGAAGAATTCATGTTGGTTTTGTTGTCATACCACAGACTACAAAAGTTACGGTCACAGTGCATGACAAGTGCTTAGACAAGATGAAAAAGGAGTTAAGTTGTGTGTGTAAGTATAGGAAAAAACTTGTATATGCAGGGTTCATTTCTATTCACAGTTTCAGGCATCCACTGGGAATCTTAGAAGATAACTCCTGAGGATAATGAGATACTACCGTACACAAGTGGTGTTTGTAACTTTTAGAAAATAATGGTTGGATAAATGTTTTCCAAGTTTATTTTGTGGTACACAAGTCCCTGGATATGTTTTGCTTGTTCATTTGTTTTGCTTTCTTGAGACAGCTGGCCAGCCTAAGATGGCCTTGAACTCATTTTATAATCCAGGCTGGCCTTGAACTCACAATTCTTCTACCTTAGTCTCTATAGTTTGGGGAGAATGTAACTATTGTTTACCAAAATAACTATCCCTTGTACTAACTAGTCTTGGAGGAGTTTCACTCTCTCCCTCTGTCCCACCATCCCTCCCTCCTTCCCTCTCTTTTGTCTCTCACTTTAACTTTGCATTTCTTAGTGTACTAAAGCTTGAAGGCCTCTCTTGCTTTCCCTTCCCTTCCTTTCCCCTTTCCCTCCTTTCCTCCCTCCTTTTTTCCCTCCCTTCCTTCTTCTCTCCCTCTCTCTTTCCTCTTAAGATACAGACATTAACATTCTATTGGCTTTTTCTCTAAAAAATGCTGAATTCCTCTCCTCCTGTCCCCTATTGTAGTCACTTTTGCTCTCCTGCCTCTTACCTGTACTTAGGAATAGTTTGAAATTGCTTCCCTGCTTCTACTCCTGCTGCTCTCAATTCATTTTTCACAAGGTGGTCTAAATGATCACCCATAAAAAAAATTATATCATGTTTTCTCTTTTTAAAACTTTCCACTGCACTCAAACCAAATACTCTGTCATACCCCATGTGAGAGGCTGCTCTCTGCCCTTCTCTCAGTTGCTACCTGGTCCCTTCTTCTTATTCACATATTCTCTCCTCAACAGCCTTCCCAGAACAAGTCACACTGCTTCTACCTGAGGGCTCTGCTTCTGGAATATTCTTCCTCCAGATCTTTATATGCTAGTTTCTTTACTCTCTTTAGAGAGGCCTTGACCACTCAATTAAAAACACCCTTCAAAACATGTAATTTTCCTACAGCACTCTATTTTATTTTATTCATAGCACTTACTCTCTGAAATTATTTGCTAGCTAGTTTATAAACCTTATACATTCCTTATTAATGCCCCACTCTACTCATGCCTGTCATATTTTCTGCTCTGTGTCCAGCACTTACAACAGTGCTTAGCATTCAGTAAGTGCTGAAGCAAACACAAAAAATCATATGGATCAATAAATTAATTCCATGGAAAAAACACTGCAAGATTGTAGTTGTAAATGATGAGACATAAATGAGATCGAAGTGGTTTTTCTCTTAGGTAAAGTTAATGTCACATGAAGTCTCTGTAACTCTTTGTCAAAAGCTCCTAACTGATGCAAGGCCACACTATATTGTGCCTTCTGCAAGTAGTGGAGTTTAAAAAAGTGTATGACCTGATTTAAGGGTGCTGAAAATGTGCTGTACTCCAGAAGTCTCATATTCTTTAGGATTACATGAAAGTCTACCATTCAGAGGCTTTTAAAAGACATCTTTGTCCTCTTTGAAAAGGTTTGAATTCCTCCAAGGATTAAGGCAAAGATGGAAGGGAGAAAAACTGTTGGGTAGAAACTGAGCCTAAAGATAGTTTTTTTTGGTGGCCCAAACAAGTGTATAAATATTTGAATTATTGCCAACATTTAAAAGTTAAGAGGTTTTCAAGTAAATAGCTCTTTTTATGTTGAAACCAAGCCCACTTTCTTTCTAGGTGACAATCTTGTCAAAGGATAGGCACCCTCTAGGAGTCTCCAGTTCCTGATGAATTCATGACGCTCATCGAGGTTACTTTTCTGCCCAGATCTTACAACCCCTCACTTTACTGTCCTCTCCTACATAATAACAGATTAGCTGAATCAATTTTCTTCCCAGCAATTTGGGCAAGACTTTCTGAGGTAGGAGATGGTGATTAAAAAAAAAAAATAGGGCTATGGTCACCTTTTTGGTAATCATAGATATATAATATGAGCCTTGGGATTTTATAGTCATTTAGGTATCCAGATAACCAGTGAAAGAATTATCTTGTTCAAGTTTTTTTGAGGGGAGGGGTGGGATTTGGGTTTGAATTCAAGGTTTCATACCTACAAAGCAGGTGCTCTATCATTTGAGCCACACCTCCAGCCCATTTTGTTCTAGTTAATTTGGAGATGGAGTCTCACAAACTATTTGTCTGGGCTGGACTCGAACTGGCATCTTCCCAATCTCAGTCTCCCAAATAGGATTACAGGTGTGAGCCACCAGCACATGGCCTGCAACAACCTTTTGAAGAAGCTATTATTCCTCCCTCTCTTGGATGAGGAAATGGGTACATAAAGAGATCACCTGGCTAGTTATTGCAAGAGATTAGGATGTATCTCAAAGGAACTTGTTTTGAAGTTTGGAATTCCTTTTACCACACTCCACTGCTTTTCTACAAGAAAATAGGATCTGTGGGTAACTGGTTTCCACCACAGTCAGAATGTTTCTCTGTTCTGTTCTCTAGGCACTGCTCCCTATCCCGGACTCTCAACTCAAGCACAGTCCTGGATCACCTGTGTCACTGCTGTAATGACCATGCAATGCACATGAATTTGATTTGGATTTTGGCCTCCTTTGTTGCAGCTATTATTGCTTAAGTTTTTTCACTCTTGTTTTGTTGACCCACAGATATTAGTGATGGTTTTCCTGAGTTCACTGGATTGCAATTCCATCCTTTTTTCTAGTGTCCTGACATTCAGTGAGCATTGGAAGGCTTTACCTGAGAACTTGTTGGAAATGCAGAATTTCAGACCTCTTCCCAGATTCACTGAATCAGAATCTGCATCTTAACAAGATCACTGGTATAAGTTATGGCCCTACTAATGTTTGCAAAGCAGCATTCTTCTGTGACTTCTTTCTTGGGCATCTTAGAAGAGGTCTTCTTACTGCTGTACTTAACCTGCATTCCCACTGGATCAATTCTAATCAATCAAAATTCTTGAGCTAGTCCCTTGCATCTTTGATGTTGCCATCTTCTAGTGACCTATGACTTTCTTACTCCTTCCTAGCCTCTACCTGGCTGTCATATTTATTTGGATGAAATCAACAAAAATGTCATGCATGTGCATGGGTATACATATGAAGGAGAAAATATCTAGTTGAGGAAGATATTTGCACCAAGATAGTTGGAGTCTAAGTTTATTTTCTGTTCCCATAACTATATATTTGAGACTGGGTAATTTAGAAAGGAAAGAAATTTATTTCTTACAGGTTATTCAAGCAGAGAAATTGAAGAGCATGGTGCTGACATCTGCTTTCCATCTGGTGAGGGCCATCTTGCCAAATTATAACATGGCAAAGGGTGTCACATGGTGAGATAGAGCAAGTGGGCCAGTTCATGTCTTTACTCTTCTTCTTATAAAGCCACTAATACTATTATGGGAGCCCCATCCTCATGACCTCCTCTAATCCTAATTACTTCCCACAGGTGCCACCTTCAAATTCCATTAACAAGTGAATTTAGAGATTAAGTTTCCAACACATGGCTTTAGGGAGATACATTCAAACCGTATCTTTGTGAACTGAACAATAAAAGACAAAGAAAATTCCAAAAAGGTAGAGTTTGGAGATGGAGAAGGAGGAAGGAAATCCCTTATGATAATAACCAATGAAATCAGACATTCCTTAGTGAGAACCAATGTTCTAATGCCTTGTATATATCTTTCTCATTTAATCCTCACAAAACTCTATAAGTTAGGTTTATTATTATTTGCCCTTTAGAAGTGAGGGTACAGACATGCAAAAGTTAATTAACTTGCCCAAGGCCATGAAACAAGCAATGATAGAGTAGGCCTTTGATGCCAGGTAGGGTGAATAGACTTCTCAGACTCTTAACCACATCATGTGCATGAAATCAACTTTAGAAAATGATTCTAGGCATGGAAAAAAGTTGTTCAACTCATTGCACCCTGAATAGTCCCAATCATTAAGAGCACAGAGTATAAGAAAAGTAATGGAGACAAAGGATAACTTCAGAATTTCTAAAGGGTCTAGGGTAGAAATCTGGTAAGTAGGTTGCTAAGGACCTTGTCTTGATAATTCATATGGAAATGATATTTATTATAGATTATTAATTGTTAGTGTACTGTACCTAGGACAGTATATTAAATTTGAGCAGGCTTGACAGCAGAGATTGGGGCAGGTAAGGAGCAGTAAATAGTCATGGGTAAGAGGTCATGCAAAGCTGGCTATTGTCATTGCCAAATCTGGAGAATTTAGCTGGAGCAAGACTAGACATTGCCTCAAATGTTCAACTGGATAAATTAAAATGCCGAATACCCATATTATATTGGGGTAAAGGATAGTGAAGGGTCATGAAAGGCAGGGATCATTTTGTGCTTTCACAGCAAAGCTAAACAAAAATATAAATGGGGACACACAGCTCACAAACAGTCCTGGCATTAAAAACTACAACAGCTACAAACACATCCTATAAACCCAAATGCAAACAAAGGTCAGCCTCCTGAAAACCTTATCCTAGTAGTCAAAGCTGATCAATGATCTGCCTATAGCTGAGCTCAGATGTTGACCAAGCAGGAGTGACACCCTCTGAAAGTTTGACTTCTTTCTTTACATGAAGAATCTGGATGGAAACCTTTAGTGAGAACTACTCCTATATTAGCTACCCTTTTCATTCATTTGGGGCCTAAATTGTTCCTGCTCAGAGAACCATTTCCAGTCTTGCCTGAGCAGATGTCCCAGTAAAGCTTTGCCAGTGTGCTGAGTCTGGTCTTGTTTCTACCATTTCTGGATCCAAGAACTCAGCTCCAATAACAGAAGGATAGAAATCTTTTTAGTTTGCCTAAAAAGATACTACCTTAGTATAATTCATATTATTATAAGAGGCAACAGTTCATATTAGTGAAACAACTTAGTCTTAGAATACTGGAGTCATGCTTCTCCGGAAATATTTTTTCCATATATAATTAAATCTTATTTTTAAAATTCAAAGAGAAATTTATAATCAAGGAAAAGCAATTGGTGAAATAAGTGTCTATAATGGTATGGAAAAATTTATATTAGAAATTTGAAGGAAAAATAAAAATCAAATGAGAGAAAAAGTGTTTCAAGAGAAAGGAGTATGAAAAGCCCAAGGTGATAGAGAATAGGCAGTGTGGGGACATGGACATAGTTTAGATTAGATAGAGTGTGGATAAGATAGAGTGTGGGTAAGTAGGGGTAGTGCAAATTTTGCAAGGCTTAGTGGGCCAAGTTAGCTGCTCAGATTTCATTCTAAGAGCAGCAGGAACTTAGGGTAGATGTTACTGGTACTCACCAATGTCTGGCTCTCCTTTGCTTCCTGTGTACATCTAAGACTATACTGCTCAGAACTCTTGCAGTTGGGGAGCAGTATGCCACTTGTTTTGGTCAATGGACTGTAAGTACAAATATGAACTGTGATAAATAATGATTCACCCCCTAGCTGGCTTTAACGATGGAGGAATGGGTCCTGCATCAAGGAATAAAGACTGCCTTTAGATGCTAAGGAAAGCAGAGATGACTCATCTCCTGGAGCTACCAGAAGAAACCAGCTAACACCTGGACTTTTAGATTAGTGAAATCCATTTGAGACTTCTGATTTTCAAAATTGTAAGACAATAAATTTGTGTTGTTCTAAACTACCATCCTTGTGGCAATCTGTTATAGTGGCAATATGAAACTGATCTATATACTGAGGTAATGAATATGTCGGAAAAATCCTACATCCCCTTCATCCTCCCAGCATGAAATATGGAAGCCCTGTAATGAAATAACTATGAAATTAACAGGTTTTTGTTTATTTGTTTGTTGGTGCTGGGGATCAAACGCTGACTTCAAGTGTCTGAAGCAAGTGCTCTACCAGTGACCTACACTCCAGACCCAGAACTATGAAATTAACTTTGTCTGAATTCATGATAAGGACAGCTGTCTGAGAAGAGTCCCTGATCAAGCATGAGTGAGAGATAAACTTTATCTTAAATTACTGAGATTTTGGCTTATCACAGAAGCATTAGCCTATCCTATCTGACTGATATACATCCATTGATGCCTTTTAAATAGACAAGTGACACAGATTTGCATTTTGTTTTAAATTTCAGCTATCATGTGGAGAAAGGATTAGAGACACACGAAGTAGTTAAGTGTTAAGAGACCATTATGAGCCTGCAGGAAAAAAGACAACCATAACTAAATGGAAATGTGAATAAAGAGAAAGGATAATTTGAAAAATAGTTTTTGAAGTTGAACCAACAAGATTTTCTGATGAATTGGATTTGGATGTTGAGAGGGAAGAAAGGATCAAGGACAGTCAATTTTCTTGTTTAAGTGGTGGATGGTGGTGCCAGTCATTAGAGAGCACAAAAGGAGGATGATGAAGGTGGGTAGATGATGTGTTTAAATCTGATTTGTTTTCAGATTTCTATTGACCATCCAAATGGAAATATATTGTGAGAAGTAGAATTTATCCATATGGAACTCAGTGGGTGCTTTAAATTGGAGGTTACATTTGAAAGTGGTAATTGAATCTCTTCATTAATTCACTTAGTATTCAAATGCCTCCCATGTGTTAAGCAATGTGCTAGGTACAGCAATTTAGAGTGAAAAAAAATTACTTATTTTAACTTGCATCCTTATTGTATTCCATCTTTTTTTGTTAAGGTTGAGTTTATTTTAATATATGAATACATAGCCAGTAGCTGAAAGAAAATTCAGACAAAAATCAGTAAATATAAAGAGACTTTAAAAATGATGACTGAGTTCACATAGTTTTATATACAAAACACTGGTAAAACTATAGAACATATATTTTCTGTATTACAATCAGAGTTGTTTCATCTTTTTCCAGAGGGGTCTTCATTAGGGTAACATCTGAATACTTTATACTATTACCTTAATAGTAGTGTTGGACAACTTCCTTATTAAATAATATGGTAAAATACTCCAAAACCATCTGTGTACTTCTTTTCCGGGGCATTTTATTCTGCTTTAGTTGGAAATGGTATTTTAGAATGAAATTCTGGGTGCTAGACAGCTTATTGCTCTTTGGTTAGACATGGTTTCCTAGGCTTTTTCATTAGACTAAATTAGGCATTACTTTAAAGATACGTTAAATGAAAACCCTACTGTATCTTCCAATTTAAATTCAAGGCTACAGAGTTTTTACTTAACCTCTTTTCTTCTAATATCTGAATTCCCCTTTTTAAGGTTGACAATCCTGGCTTCAAGGACACAGGGATAATTGAATTAGGCCATCACAGGTTAATAATAATACAAAAAACTCCTGCCAAGAACGTGTACTGGTTCCACAATGCTAGAGAACTTACTCATTATTTTAAAAACTGGTAAAAATAATAGGGAGAAGGATCAATTAAGCATTCATTCTGCCTTTCCTGCATTGTGCCATTGGATAATTAAGTGATAGATGAGGGGGTACTTTCCCTTTGTAGAAATTTTCTAAGAAATAAATGAAAGAATAATAGATTTGCAACATTACTTTTTCACATCCTCATCCTCAGTAAGGATTAAGACTTTGAGCATCAATAACAGCTTATAAAATTAAAAGACAGAATGTGTCTCCTGTTGGAAAAATACATTATCTTTAGAGTAGTCTTGAAAAAAAGTCATATGGGAACTTGATCATTCCTTAGTTCTAACAACTGACATGAAGAACAGAGAACATGGGAAACTTCTAAGGACCACATTGCTATGCAATTAGCAAAATCTAGAAGAAAAGAAACTGAAGATCCCTAAAAATCAAATGTCCAGTCTGACAAATAAATAGCAAGAGAATAAAATGGAGGGCTCTGTTGATTAAAATAGAATTATGGTACTCATGAATCAAATTCAGTGTGCTAATCTGGCAAAATAAGTGGCAGAATCAAGCATTATCTTTCGTTTCCTATTCAAACTGGACTACAAGAGTAGACTTCCTCCTCCCTATTCCTGGCCACAGCACCACCTTTTGACCATCTGTCTCAGCATACATTTTGGACACTGGTGTATATTTTCACACTGAACCCCATGGATGCGTGTTTTCCAATTGGAGAGGACCTCATTATGATAATGCTGATCTATTATTAATGATTATAATGATGGTAGTAGTGGTAACTTGACTAATTTCTTGAGTCCTCCTCATGTGCATCATCTCATTTACTCGTCCAGTGATGCTAAAGTAACATCTTTATTACCATCTTACAGATGAGGAAACAGAGGCTTTGGGAAGTTGAATAAATGACTCAGGATCCCACAGCCAAAGTCAAGAAAGGGACTTGCTCCTGAGAACATAAATCTCTCTGCAAGGATATTACCTTCTCCAAGTACTTAATCTTCTATAAATGTAAAGAAAGAGATTGCCTTTTGGTTATGTGTTCTCTGACACCATAAAAATAGTTAAGTAAGAAGCTCCCTAGCTTCTAAAATGAATAATGTTAATAGGAAATGCAATGTCAGTACCTGTTATAGCTAAGGGATCCTTGCCTTTGCATGGAGCCTGGAGTTCTGCTTTAAATGGATTGCCATTTCAGGATTGCTTCAGGGATCAATGGTGGTAGAGAGGAATGTTTCAATCTAATAATATTAACCTGAATATATGAAATGTGCTATCTAGGGACATAATATACTTTTGCATTAAAGAGTAAGAAAGGAGAAAAATTAAAAACTAGATCAGAGAGGTAGAAAGGTGAAGAGGAAAATAGGTTATGGAAATGAGAAGTCAGACTGGGAAATAAGCTTGATGAATAATTAGTGAGAGGAGGGGTAGGTGTAAGCCTGGGCTCACTTCACAAACTGCTTACTGCATGGAACTTGGAAAAACACCATGTACTGCATGAAGTTTAGTTTCGTTTTTTCATATCGTTAATGACAACAATTCAAATATTGCTAGTGTGTCTTAAAAGCCTGGGAGATCACCACATAGATTATCTTACTACTGCTTAGTCCATGACCTCTTAAGGTTCACTGGGCATCATCTGGGTGACACTGGCAATTAACTTACACTCTCTTCAGGCTGCAGCACAATTTGGTATTGCTGTACCAAGATCCTCTCGTGACTGTGACTTGCAAAATGTGAGTGGATTGGAGTCTTTGACTTCCACCAGCTATTCTTGAATCTGTGCACCCACCAACCCTGGGAGGATGGTTAGCAAATGATTCTTAGACTGTATTTTAAAATGTACCAGTGTACATGTTGACATAGTACCTCCGTGTACTTTGGACACTATTTTTGATTTGTGTTTCATAAGATTGGATAGTAAATCTTATAGTCGATGCAGGAAATATAGACTAATATCAAACTATTGATTTCCATTTTGAGAATGGAAAGAACTGGCTTAGGCAAACTTTAAGATATTAATAAGAATGGCCAAGGTTAGTCAGGGACTACTGAATCAAGCAATGTTAATTGAAATCCATCACACAGCTTGCATAAGTCACCATCCATGGGTTCTGTGCCTGTACCGTATATTCTGTTGCTTTCTGATGTCGTTAGTTACCAATCTGACTTGGCTTAAAAATTCACAGCACAGAAATTGTTTCCCTCACCTCTACCTACTCCTCCTTCACCAGTAATTAATTCTGCATTCATTAAGGGCTGATGTGCTATTTACCACAAAAGGACTTGATAAATAGATAAAACTCAAAGGCCTTGAGTTTTCCTAAGCAAGCAAACAAAAACAAAAGCAACTTGACATTGTCTAGAACAGTTTGAGTAGTGTTTTAGATATGGGTTTGTGTAAGTAGTTTATGAACCTGGTCATCTCAGGGGATAGCAAGGTGAGCTGAGTCTCTTAGTTAGGTGCTCAATAAATGTAGTTTGTGTTTTGATTAAATGTGTGTGCCATACTTAGAACTCTTTATCTAAGCACATCAAGTTTAATCCAGGCAGTTGGTTTTTTCATTTGGCTCTGAATTAAACCTGGTGAACGTGGCTTGTTCTGCAGAATAAAAGGCCCCACCCTGAAGTCCAGTAGCCCCATATAGTATAGGATTTCCTCTCTGCAAGGCCAAAAATCATTGCATTTGCTCTTGTGATGATTTATTATACTGAGCTGTCCACCCATAAACAAGATAATTTAAAACACACTGACGTAAATTAAAAACAAACATAATCTCTCTTAAATAAGTTTTGAACAGTTTCTTTTTTTTTTTTTCTGTGGCACTGGGAATTGAACTCAGAGCTAGGCAGGTGTTCTATCACTATTTTCTTCAAGGGAATCTGTGTTTATTTGTGAACCTGAACTTGATTTTTATAAAAAGCCTTTACTTTGGTTGTTGTCTCTTCAAAATTATTTAGACATTTAATGCATAAGTCTCTCTATTATAAACGGTTTTTCTGATCACTGTATTTTCTTCTTTCCTACATGTTTTATAAACAACATAAATGTATTACCAATTCATCTACATTTTAAACCTGATCACTCTAATATGTGAGCAATTGGCTACATGTTATAACTGAATACTCCAAATGATGATAATATAAATTGAGATATGTTGCAAGTATAAAATACATATTTCAGAATTAGTACAACAAAACAAATGTAAAATATTTCATAAATATTTCTTATATTTATTACATGCTTAACCAGTAATATTTAGGTATGCTTTAATGGTAAAGCATACCATTAAACTAACTTCAGTTATTTCTTTTTATTCTTTAAAAATGTTACTACTAGACTATTTTAAATATTTTATTTATTTTAAATAGTCTACTAGGCTCACATATTTCTATTGGAAAGAATTTTTATAAACATACCAATTATTGACATGCTATGCCTGGAGCAAAAAGCTAACAAATCAAAGACTCTTAATTCAATTACTCAAGTCGGTCAATAATTTCATGGGCATAAAACACTGTGTCTATAACTTGCACATACCTTGAGGACATATGGTGGTTTATTTTTCAATTACAGCAGTTTTTACCTAATTTGGGTTCAGAAAACATCTCTTAAGCAAATCTATATCAAATGCATTAATCTTCAAAATTGATTAAAAAGTGTCAAAAACATAGAATTAACATCTCTGCTATTTTTATTATTTTAAGAACATTTTAATGTAACTTATTTTACCCAGAAAAGTAATGAAGTTTAATCCCTTGTAAAAATGTGAGTAAACTGTTCACTTTTTGAAAATTATTTTTGGAACTTGTTCTGCATTAGAAAATGAGTGATTAAGATTCCAACAGAATCAACACGTGTGTCAAAGCAAGGAGAAAGCTCTTTGTAACGCCTTACAACACTGGGTGGATCTATCAGAGTGAGATGTTAGATACCTAAAAATACTTAATTAACTCCTGGGTTTTGTTTATTTCTATCATAACCTTCCTTCTCTTTCCCTTAATGAAGGAAGAAACTGGAAAATCTACCAGAAAGTTGACCTCTGCAATCTTATGGGATTCTAAAAGTCTCATTTCTGACTTCCTGATATCAGAATGGAAGAAGTTGTTAAGGAAATGTTAACTGTTTTGAGAGAGATTGTCAGTGACTGGAATTGTCTGACTAACAGGGCCTGTACAATGTTATCTTGACTAATATGTAATCATCGAGAGGAATTCTTCTAGAATTGGCAGGTGTAAAAACACTGTAAGAATCCAACTGTTTTTTTCCCCTAAGTAACTGATGCCCTCACTGGTAATCTTGTTGCATTCATTTTGTGTGAGTAAAGTGGGAGAGTTTATTGCAATAGATAATTAGCAAAGAGTAGAGCTCCCAGAGTTGGGAGGAGTCCCAAGAGCAGGTGCCCAGATTCTTGATGTCAGACTATTTCAATCAGGGAAACCAGAGTGACCATTTAGGTCACTACAGGCCCAGAAAAATTGCCATCCCAAACATATGTGTACTTACCATCCTCCCTCTACTTAGGGCATTGTGACTGGCTTCTCGTTAGTTCTTTATCACATTGTATCTCTTGATATTGTCCTTTGCTGTATAGTCTTTATGGATGTATCAGAGTTTGAAGGTAGAGGCTGGGATGCCTTCACCTTTACACTTACCATAGTACCTGGTATACAGCAGGTATGCCCTGCATGCACATGTGCTTAACACAGGCCAACGGAGATTTTCACCAATCTCCCCCAAGCCAGACCCATCCTGAGTTTAAATGAGCAAATATTTCAATGTAATTTATTACGGTTAAATTCCTCTCATGGCAGAGAGGTTTTCTAGATACTAATTCCACATGAAATCTTTCTAGGTACATGTGGGAATATGAGTAAAGTGTGTTTGTCACTCACTTTGAGGACATAGATGGAGTGGACTTTTAAAAATATTTATTTATCATCTATTTATCACCTGTCTATCATCTATCATCTATCTATCATCTCTCTCTGTATATATATCTTGTTTAGTTTTGGCCTTTTTATCAGTATCTTTATTTTTAATGTGACAGTCTTGCAGATTTTCTTTCTTTTTCACTTTTTTCTCATCAGGCAAGTCTGAATGGAACTTTTTAATTATTTCTTTTTTTTTTTTATTGACACTATGGTTTGAGCTCAGGGCCTCACACTTGCTAGGTAGGTGCTCTACCACTTGAGCCACTCCACCAGCCCTCAATTATTTTATCAATTAAAAAATAGAAAAACTCCTAAAGATGCATCATTGAGAGATGTTTGGTTTTAGACAACTTATGCCGGAATTTCACCATCTAGTCAGTAAATGTGTTCTGCTGATTTCCTCTGTGGCCTCCCAAACCCTTGTACCCCCATTATGTGCAGTCCCATTTCTCTGAGTCTTCCCACCACAGTTCTATAAAACCACAAAGCAGCTTGCAAATGAATTTATTTGTTTACTAATTTAACCAATACTTATTGGGTTTCTAGTATGTATAAGCAAGCATTGTGCTAGTCTATGGACACAGGTATGAACAAGTTGTAATCCTTGTCTTCAAGGAGCTGAGAATCTAATGAGATAGACAATAAACAAGAATTATAATATATATGTAAATGATGCATGTAAGCACTTGAGTAAATTACCATATTTTTCTGAGATACTAAAGCAAAGAATTTTGGTTCTAGATTATTCATGGTTAACTAATATAGGGTAAGAGCAAAGCCAAAATCTTGGAAAGCTTGTGCCCTGATTTCCATTTGCAGAATTTTTCCTGGGAGACCCTGAACCATTTGGCTTAACAGCAATGAGTAGAAATACCAGTATTATACCAGAGAAAATATGAGAGTATTGATATTTTTCCATATTTAGAGTGTGAGCTACAGAAGTCCCTCCTGAGTGAAAAGAAACCCAGTAAGCCCATAAAAGGCCAGGGTAGGAATGAAGAGGCTTTGGAACTATAAGCTCCTCAGTTCCAGCAGCAGACAGAAGGATGACAGACAGAAACACAGCAGGTCTTCTCTTCATGTTACTATATGGGATCTGTGGAACTTGTAGATCAGCCATTGGATATAATCAAAAACATGAATAAACATTGAAAGTATACAAATGTGTTGGTGAGCTAACATATAGTAAAATCTAGACTACAAAGAGAAAAGTCAACAATGCTGGAATTTTCCTTAAGATCATTTGAAAAACCAAATAAATTTAAACTTCAAGGTTAGATACAGAATAGAAAACAGAATAAGCAAGTCCCAAGCCAGTTCAGGCAGGGAGGTTAATGGAAAGTTTTCTTCCTTCTGCTTATCACATATGTTGAAAGCCCCAAAGCCATGTCCTCTAGATGAACTAAAGTGAATCCATGTTGCCTGCTCTCTTCTCCACAAGGAGAATGTGACTAAATTGCCTTTCTCCGATGTGAGGGTGGAGTGGAATGGAAAACTTCTCTCCTGGTAACTTATAACCACAGCCTCACATGATTTTCATGAAGTCACAGTAATTAGGTTGTGCTTGCCAAAAAATCTAAAAGCTCAGAATTTATTTTAAAGCGTTCTGAGTTCCTGATTGAAGCAAAAGCAAATCTTTTCTATTAAGAGGAGTGGCTTCTCTCCAGGCCTCCAAAGGCACAAGGAAACCAGGTACCATGGATAAGAGAAGATCTGCAAAGTTTTTGGAGATTGTAATCACCAGAAAAGAATGCATGTAATACTTGTACTTGAGGAGTCTGGCTTGTGGTTAAAAACCTATGTATGATTTTTCAGGCCTGACTAGAGACAATTGATTTCAAAGTCTACTTCCTGACAGGTCTCACAGGGGAGATCTGTCTCCCTATGGTGGTCTCTGAAGGGAACTGCAATCAAGATGTCAGGCCTCCTTGGCTGGTCATGTTATTTCACATATTTACATTCCTGGTCCAGGCACTTTCATTCCAAGATCTCTTTATTTGATATCATGGTAGTCTTCTACAGGTGTCTGTGAGAACACCTCATTTGCAGAGAGGAGGGGTTAGCACAGAAGGTCCAACAGTTTTCCTTCTGAGCTCTTTCTCTCAAACTCCACAGTGCAGAAAACTGGTGGAGCCTTTGAGCCTGTTATTCCAGGATCTCTGAATAGTGAGACAACTCTGACTGATATGCTGCTCACTGGCCTTCTACCCATGCGCCATTCCATACAGAGCAGGAAGAGGGGCCTTCTTTCCACTCCAGACTCTAGCTTTTATCCTCCCTGTAATGACTCAAGGCTTACCTCTCGTTTGTGGCTGACTGCTTTAATTGGATCTTCTACCTGATAGCTCAGCTCTCTCTCTCTCTGATAGCTTAGCTGTTTCTGATATGTTTAAAATATTTAAACAAAAAGGTTTAAAATGTACAAGTAAGGCAGAAGAGAATATTTTATGAGGTTGATATAAGAGCCAACAAGAAAAACTAGGAGTCTGAAATTTAAAAAAAAATTAAAAGAAACCAATATATCACAATTAAACTTCAATATACCAAATATGAAGAAGCCTCTACAGAGAAGATAAAAAAATCTCACCAAAGTAGTGGTGGATCAACAGATGCCTTCTCAAGAACAGTAGTGAAAGATAAAAGGCAGTCAAACTACCTTCCACAAGGTATCTATAGCTCTAAATTGGGCATTGTGGCACAATCCCAGCACGGGGGAGGCTGAGGCAGGAGGATTGAGAGTTCAAAGTGAGCTTGAGATGCATAGTGAGACTCTGTCTCAAAAGAAAAACATATATATATATATATATATATGTACACATATATATACATATATATACACACATATACATACATATATACACAAACATACACACATATAAGTAAATCTAAAATTCCACTTTTGGTCAAATATTTCTAGAAAATATTTTTTAAAAGACATTTTTAATAAGCAAAAAACAAGTTTTTCTAACAGATCTGAAAATACTCCACAAGACACTCTTCAGGATAAGGAAGGGGAATTTCAAAAAAGCAAGCAGGAAAGGCTAGGAAAATAATAAACCAAAAACAGTAAGCGAGTAACAGTATTCTCTCATAATAAAAGATCTGTGCTACATGTCCCTCCCGCCTGGGCACACGGAGACCACAGGTCCTGTCCTTCTTCAGAGTCAGAGCTAGAACGCTCACTGGCATGTGGGACTGAGGTGCCGCCAAGGGAGATGTGAACAGAAGTGATGCTGTCATCAGAACCACTAGTAACAACATAATTTATTTCAACACTAGCAGAAACCAGCCAAGCTCAGTTGACCTTACAAATGGTGAATGTGACTTCATCACTGGCTTTAATGTTGAACGTGCCGCAGGTTCATTTGCACTATTTTTTAATAGCAGAATACAAGAACACTGTTAATAATAAATGCATGTACAGAAAGTCCCCAACTTGTGATTATCTTGACTTTACAATCATGTAAAAGCAATGTTTATTTAGCAGAAACTGCTTCTTACTACATTTATTTGTAACACACATAAAAAATATGGAATGGTCTAAATAGGAAAACAGGTGATACTTATGTTTATATCAAATATATCTAGCTCCTCAAATATTTATCATTTCTTTATGGTGGAAACATTCAAAATGTTTATCTGACTTTTTGAAATGTATGGTAGATGATTATTATCTAATTTTCTCCTAACTGTAACTTAGTACCTTTTCATCAACTTTTCCCCATCCTTCTCTTCCCCCACTACCCTCCCTAGCCTCTGATAACCACCTACTCTCAATTTCTGTGAGAAGTTTAAAGGGGATCACAAAGGACACAGATAACCATTCTATTTTCAGTCCTATGAAATTAAACGTTTTAGTGTTCTATGTATTTATGAGATCATGAGGTACTTGTCTTTCTGTGTCTGGTTTATTTCATTTAACATTATAATGTACAGTTCCATCCATGTTTCAAATGACAGGATTTCATTCTTTTTTATCACTGAGTAGTATTCCATTCCTATCTATCTATCTATTTGTCTATCTATTGATCTATCTTCATGTGTCTCACATTTCTTTTACCCATTCATCGGCCAATGGACACTTTGGTTTCTTCAATTTCTTGGCTATTGTGACTATGCTGTAAATGAACATGGGATGGCAGATGTCTCTTCAAGATTCTCATTTCATTATCTTTGGGTATATATTCAGTCATGAGATTGCTGGGTCATATGGTGGCACAATTTTTAATTATTTTAAGAAATTACACTTGAATTTTTATCTTTTCCCATGACTTGAGTACGATATCCTTTCATGACACTGAACAGTGGCAGCTGCTAGTCAGCCACACAGTCACAGGGAAACAACTGGTCCTCTGCAGTGTGCTGTAATGCTAGGCTATGATCCTCTGTGAGTCAGGTACATAGATGTGTTTTTGACTGATGATATCCTTGGTTTATGATGGGTTTATGAAGACGCACATCTGAAGATGTGAGTCAGTCACTGACAGCCTCAGTGTCATTCTGGCTTGTGGCACTGCTCCATGTGTTCTCACTCCACCACCCAGGCTAGAGGAGCTGCTGTGGGGATCAGTCTGTTCTTGTTCTTAAAGACAAAGTAAAGAACATCAGAGCTGGTAGAATCTCATTTGTAGAGCCTTCAAGCTTCTACTCAGAACTGACCATTGTCTAAGCAAGTTTAGGCCCAAACTCAAAGTCAGTGGGTCAGAAGTATTAAAAAGAAATATGCTACTCTCTCTACTCTTTTCAATCTTGATAAAAAACATTACTTTTTCTTCTGTAATCAGTATATATTTACTTCTAGCCCTAAGAAAGAAACCATGGATTATCTCATTCAGTCTTGACATCAAGCTCAAAACCTATTATAGTGAATAATGTAACAAACACTCCCTTTGGAAAAATGATAAGAAATGTTATTTGATTAAGCCTTTATTTTGCCAGTTCCATTGTATCCCATGGTACTGAGTTCTCTTGTCTGGAAGAGCCTTCATGTCTATCATTTTCCTTGACCACATTACGAAGGGTATTTATATTTGCATCTTGTGTGGCCTGAGCTTATTAAACCTGCTCCCTCCCTGTAGGGAGCTTGGGCCCAACAGTTGTTTTATGCCTTAATAATTATGGTTCCTTTTAATCTTGGCTATTGGATCTTTGGCATTATAACTCTTTAAACACATGGGTTTTAAAAAATGATCTGATTTCAGTTGGGAACATGTGTAAATAGCTACATTCCTGGTCTTTGGAGATATGGCTTTCTCTCAAGACTTATTTATATAATGTGAACTACCAGACTTCAAGGCGATTGCTGGCATTGCTTTCTGCTAAGTCGTTTTGTCCGACTGACATGATTTTCTACAACCTAAACCATTGAGAGTTTTAAACAAAGGATATAAATGGCAATGCCCTTTATCTAGGCATATGTCTTAATTCCTTTTGTTGTTGTTGTTCAAAGCACTTATTTTCTGTTTATTCTCTTCTTACAAACCAGTCTACTTCTTTTCTGAGCTCATTTGACAATTCAGAGGAAAAGAAATAACCAAGTAACACTGTAACATTCTCTTTGGAAACCTCTTTCCCCATAGTCAACCTTAAATAAGTAGACAGATTATCTGCTTTCATATTGTTGCAGGTGACAGTTTGCTAAATATTTTGCCACTGTATGCTTTGGGTTGCCACCTTCCCAGACTTCAGTAACAGTTTACAACTTGCTCTTGTCTTCAAGGCCAATACCGGATTTTCAGTTTGTTATAGGAGTACCTTGTTTTGAGATACCAATATCTGTTTTAGACAACTTTGCTATAGTAACAAATGAGTTCAAGAGCTGAGGGATTACCCCAACAATAATTATTTTCTTGCCCATGTTACACAGAATCTTGGGTCAGTTGCAGTTCTGTTTTAAGGTGAGCTCTGATCGACTGTCTTCTTTCTCAGTCTACGGTCCAGGCTTTGAAAGCCTAGCTTCAGCATTAACAATTCACAATGTCTCTTAAAGGTCCTGCCCAGAATTGCAAGAATAAGAACTGGCATCCTGTCTATTTTGCTCATGTTCACTTTCAAAAGTTAGTTCCAGAGTTCAGGCCAAAATTAGTGTGCAGAGAAATACAGTCATTTTATAAAGGGTGACATGAATAATCACAAATAATCACACAATTTAGCACACAATCCATCTTAAAACAATTTGAAACAGAACAGAATAAATTGCCCTCTAAAAATGGAAGGAAAGATTTTAAAATATCAGAAATAAAATTAGTAGAAAACAAGCAGATCAAAATTATTAACTAGACTAAATCTTATCAAAGAGAACTATAAAACTGAGGAACCTCTGGCATGCTTGGCCAAGAAAAATGAAAGTGGGCAAAACAAACCTAGCTAAGCATGAAAAAGAGACGACATGTAATCATGTAGCCATGGTTATAAAGAAGTAAGGGAACCATCAGAACTATTTGGTGGGAAAGTTAGATAACAGAAGCATCTATAGAAACATGTAGCCAATCACAACTATTTATAACAAATGTAAACGCCTGAATAATACTATAAGGAAATTGAATCAGTAATTAAAAATACTGGATTCAGTAAGTTACAACAGGACATTCAGGGTGTGGTGGACTGGTTCAAGTGGTAGAGCGCCTGCTTAGAAAGTGTGAGGCCCTAAGTTCAAAACCCCAGTACTGCCAAAAAAAAAAAAAGCCATTACAAAATAGGGCATTCAGATAGTCTCACAGACAAATGCCTCTGGAGCATTCACAAAACAAATGCTTTGATCTTATATAATATTGTAAAGAATGTAAAATAAATTATAACTAACTTAACGAGACTAAGTTAGCCTTGGATAGATAACTGACAAGAATAGGAGGAGAAA
Organism: Castor canadensis; assembly: GCF_047511655.1. Taxonomy (NCBI): domain Eukaryota; kingdom Metazoa; phylum Chordata; class Mammalia; order Rodentia; family Castoridae; genus Castor; species Castor canadensis. The sequence goes on along the minus strand of NC_133393.1, from coordinate 127,250,267 downwards.
GAGATGGGCAATCTAAAACAAAACAAAGCTGTGTACAGTTTCGAGTCCATTAGAAATTCTAGAAGACAGATTCAGGGTGATATATTAGCACATTAGGAAACTAGATCTGAGTATTGAGTTAGAAACAGGTAGTTGGCTTCCTGAGACCTAAGAGATGAGGAGGACTTAGTTGGGGGACTTGTTCAATCAGAAGGTTTTCAATGATCATTTTTTTCTCATTGTTCTCTGACCCAGAAGTCAGTAGGTAGATGCAAAATGGTGCCTACTTTTCCAGGAGCTAGAGTGACAATCGTTTACTAAAGACATCTTTCTAAGAAAGTACATTGTCTAGGTTCACAAGCACTTTTGAGCTGCCCATCTTCATAGATCTTATCACTATGTATTACCATATTTTTCTTATTTGTCTTTTAGGTTAAGAGATCCTTGAGTACTCACTTTCCCCATAATACTCACCAGAGAGCTGGCCCAAGGAAAGGACTCAAAAAACAGTAAATTTTGAACCAATACAAGAATGATTAAAGGGAAAAGGTGCATTGGTGAACTGAAAAGGAGAAATATCTGAGAATACACAAGAAACCAATTCAGAAGCAAACTGGAGAGAGGATATGTTTTAATTCCAGCCAAATTCTTTTGGTATCCACTGACCTCTGCTATTTAATTCATGGAAGAGTGGAGCTATCGCTATCCTTTAGTAAATTGCTTCAGTATGTTATTGGCTTATTGATTCTGGGAATCAAGACAGGCTTATCCAAAACACAATCAATATTAGATTGAAGTTTGAGTATAAGATTCCATTCTACAAAGGTGATCCAAAAAGGTGATACATTTTCTATATGACACAGCATATTAAAACTGTATTAAATTATATAGCCAGATGAATTATTCCCATAACTGAATTAAAGTAATTGTTACTGCATTAAGCCATTCCTATTGTTTTTTCCAGGTTCTTCAACCTTGACAAATTAAAAAGCCAAACAGAATAAAATTTTGCGTTGAGTTCTAGGCTTGCAAAGAGTGATACAATATAACTCCAGGGGTTTAGGGCAGATACTGTAATGAGAGCTTATTATTGGGCTCTAGCTTTGAATGGCCCTTGGGTTTTCTTTTTAAGTAGAAGCTTGTATTATAGGACAAAGAGCTTTATCTCTTTTGACAGGAAAGCTAAGAATAACTGTTCTTTATGAGTCATGCAAACACATTCCAAAAGGGCTTTCTTGTATTAAACATCTGAAATGGCTCTTCCTGTCCTTTCCCTCCACCTCAGCCCAGGTAGAGCTGACAGGCAAGGGATAATGGGCAGTAGTTATTTTTGCTCCATTGAATTTCAATAAAGGAACAAAAACTAATTCACAAGAACAAATAATATTTCAGTTCTGTCTTGAGAGACACAATGTGGCCAGGAGTGACCTTTGGGGACAGGAACTGTAGAAGAATTCTTTTTTTCAGCTTGTAGTTGGTGCCAATTTCTCACCAATGGCGAGAACTCTGGCTCCCTGGTTAAGTCCTCATTTCACTGTCTTTTACAGGGATGATCATTTGTAATTTGGAGAAATGTTTTGTCATGGGTATTATCCAGTCTTACCTGGGAAACTCCCTGCTGCCATTTTCCCTCATGAATGAATCTAATTTCTTTTATTTATAGAAAAGTGGCATTTTGAGCACAAAATACACCATGAAGATACTGTTTTCATTTATTTAAAAATCAGAGAGGAATTTAAAAAATAAAATACTAGATTTCTTTCCTTTTTTGGGGGAGGAGTGAGGAAGTACTGGGGTTTGAACTCAGGGCCACTTGAGCCACACCCCAACCTTTTTTTGTTTTAGTTACTTTTCAGATAGAGTTTCCTACTTTTTGCCTGGGGCTTTCATGATCCTTTTATCTATGCCTCCTGATTAGCTAGGATTATAGGCATAAACCACAGTGCCTGGCCTAGATCTTTCTTTTAAACATTGACTAAACAGTGGCTCATGCCTGTAATCCTAGCTACTATGAAGAGTAGATTGAGAGGACCACGGTTGGAGGCCAAGACCTTCAAAAAGTCAGTAACACCCCATCTCAACCAATAAAAAGCTGAGCCTGGTGGAACATGCCTGTCATCCTGAATACTCAGGAAGGATAAATACGAGGATTTGGTTCAGGTCAATCTGGGAATAACCTGAGTCCCTATCTCAAAAATAACCAAAGCAAAAAGAGTTGGAAGTATGGCTCAAGTGGTAGAATACCTGCCTAGCCAGTGCAAAGCCTGGAGTTCAAATCCCAGTATAGAAAAAAGAGTACTGTTAGAAAGAGTACTGTTCAACTTTGTCATGACTAGAATAAAGTGAATGGATGCAGGATGATAACTTTTTGATGAAGTTTTTGGCTGAAGAATTTTCCTGCCCTTTTCCTAGGAGGAGGGAGAGGGCTGATTCTGATGGGGTTCTGGGAACTGGTATCAACACAGAACTTATGGAGTAGTAGCAAGAGAATGCTGTCTGATTTCACACTTTCCACGAGCCATTCTCTTTGCTCACATTTGACTTTGCACACAGCAGGCAGATCAGATATAATATTGTGTGGCTACACCGTTTGGAAGAAAGATTTGCCTTCCCTTCTGTCCTTGTTACAATGTGGGAAGAAGAAATATACATCCCAAATAAAATCTGGCAAACTAAAAGGAAAGAGATGGAATATATGTCTGTGGATTATAAATTAATAACAATATTTTAAAAGGGACCAGCTTGTTGCTTTTTTTCACTTATCCTAGATAAAATAGAGAATTTCACAGCAAAGTTTTCCCCATGAAGCAGCAGCTGTGCAGTGTCCTAAGAAGGCTCATGGACTAGATGCTTTACAATATTTACTGAAGGAATGAATGCCCTTCTAGGAAGGGGGAAAATGTGCTGGTGTACTCAATTGATGAATGTCTGTATTTCTTAGTGGCTTGACCTCAGAGAAAAACAAATAAAAACCAATCTGGCCAGGATTTTAGAGTTTCTTATGCCAATCTAGCAATTCAGCAAATTTCCAGCATTTACTGCTTCAAGTAAATAACAACAGCTGCTTAATGAATCCTCAAATTAGAGGGGTTTTTTTCCTCATCCTTTATGTGCCAGCATGGTAGACCTAATGGAGAGCAAAATTTACAAAAATAATTAAAATGGTGCCAGCTTTGACAAGAAGGAGGAGGGGCCAGCTAGCAAAGACTGAGGACCAGCAGCTGCAGATGCTGATTTGAAGAGGCAATGACCTTTCTCACTCTTAGGAGCGGGGCTTTTTGTTCAGCAGCAGCCCTTTCACTAATGAAAGCCCTCTTAGACCTGGAAAGCATGCCAGACGTGAGCAAGTGAGTGAGGCCTTTCTGTGTCAGTTGTACAGGTTGCCATGATTTCGTCACTGGCTCCAGTTCCTCTTTGTTGTGTTCCTGTGCAGAAAAGCAGCAGAAGAAACAAGAATATGCCTGCAGGGCTTTTGAGAGAGTGTAGTTTATTTTTCCCCCCCTCCTCAGAAATTTATTTCTGCTGCCATCTGCATCAAAATAACATTTTTTTACATTCAGTTTGAATGTCCTCCACTCATGAAAACAATTCACATACATTATTTAATATCTCTCATTTTTTAGCTCCCTTATTTGCTCCCATGTTTTCCATGTAAATACATATTTTCTTTGAATCCTTGGTTCTTTTTTTTCTTCTTTAACTCTTCCATGTGGATTCCTATTTTCTGCTTCATTCTAATCTCCAGCTGAGAGAATAGAAAAATGTTCCAATTACAGAATTATTAAATTATTTTTTAGACATAGTTTAGGTAGATAGGACCACCTTACAGATGTCTCCCAATCTCCAGAAGAGCTATGCAATTTGAGAAGTTACTTGAATATTATTTTTTTTATGTTCCTTTCATGGTACTTGTTTCTATTATAAATTTAGGAAAAGGTTATCTTTGGAGAAAATCATCTGTCTTGAATGATTAAAAAAATGTCACAGAGGAATAACTTTAAGAATGTACTTCTCCATTGTCAAAGGAGGTATTGTTTGAAAATCACTGACATGGTCATCCAATCTGCTCAGTTAAGTATTTTGTTCAAGAAGCTATTTACTTTCTTCTATAATTGTTGGAAGAGATGATATTTCAAAAGAAAAAAAAATGGCCAAAGGCCAGCTATGGACTTGTAAAGGAATATATTTTTCTGCTCTGGCCATCACCTTAATAGACTGGCATCTATTTTGTATCAATCTGTGTCTACACAGATTGAGAAAATGAGTCATGGGTACAGAATGCATCCTTTAATTACTACAAATAGAGTATTTTCACCTCTGTGCAATAGCTATTTATTGAGCAAATAAGATGTCCAAAAGGAGTCTCGATCTGAGGGTATAGCCCAGTGGTTGAATGTGCACTTAGCATGGGAGACTCTGTTTGATCCCCAGCACCACAAAAATAAATAAATAGATAGATAAAAAAGGGTTCCTTCATCACCTAGCTATGCTAAACATAGTCAGCTTTTTTTTTTTTTTACCAGTTTCAGTTGCAAGTGACAGAAAATGCAAACTAGCTTAAGCCAAAAATAAATGTATTAGCAAATGAATGAGTGGTACATGGGCAAGGCTGGCCTCAGGCATGACTGGATTGAGAGACTTGAACAATGTTGAATTGGTTGTGCTCCCTTCTATGGGTCAACTCTCTCCCCAGAGTGTCATGATAATGAGCTGGTTCAAGAAGCTTTCCTTTCAGGGTGTAGTGTCACATCCCTCCTTATAATCCCAGCACTCAGGAGATTGAAGCAGAAGGATCTCAAGTTGGAAGCTAGCCTGGGATATATAGCAAGACTTTGTCTGAAAAAAGAAGGTGAAAAGGGTGTGGGGTGGGGTGGGGGGAAGGAGAGAGGAGGGGTAGAAAGGAGAAGGAGAAGAAGCAAGAGCTTCTTTCCATATCACACCCTCTTGTATAGAAAAGAGACAACATCTCTTATTGATAATTTTGACAAAAGTCCTGGAATTCCTTATGATGGAACCAACTCTGCAAATCCTTTCTGTGAACTGAACAAACAGACAAAAACAGTGGGATTATATTGATTAGTAAAGATGAATGTATGGCCTCAGATGAGGATTCAGTGCTCTGATTGATCAGGCCTGGTCACATGTCTAGAAAGAGGATTCAGTGATCTAAGTAGGCAGAGTTGAGTCACATTCCACTTCCGATGGCAGGGATAGGGTAGGGGATGGTAGGGCCAAACATTCTGGATTTAGAGAATTATTCCTCAAAGGAAAATCATTGTGCTTATTAGAAGGGAGATGAATGAATTAAAAATGGCCACCTACAATGTTATACTGAGCAATTAAAAAGCATATTTGAGTACTTAAACTAGGTTCTGCACATAATGCTAAGCATTTATATGCTTACCTCATGAGTTTTTCTCATTAACTTTATGAGGTGGTTACAGTTGATATTTAAGAAGTCAAAGTTTCAAAATTTGGGCTGGTGGAGTGACTCAAGTGATAGAACAGCTTTCCAGAAATCACAAGGCCTGAGTTCAACCCCCAGTACCACCAAAATAAATAAAGGAAGGAAGGAAGAAAGAAGATAGATAGACAGATAGATGAAAGATCCAAATATATTAAATAGCTTGGTTAAGTCACACAGTTAGGTGGAGTCAAGATTTTGAGCTGTTAACTGAAATACTATGATATCCCATCCTTCAAAATGTCAATGACAACAATCCTAACAGCTGATACTTGTTGGGTACTTAACTGCTCAAAGGGCCTTAGTGGATTATGAACAAAGTGCTAAATCCGTGCACAGTATAAGCAGTTTATCTTCTAAGAAAGGTTAGATAAAGAAGTGGACACAAAACTTGAGCGTACACAATGTATGAAGAGCCAAGCAAGGCCAGCAAAGTAGTTTGAATAGTGGTGGAGGCAACGCAAAGCTGTTTTCAGCAGACTGAGGCTGTAAGAATGTTTGTAGATGGAGAATGGGTCAAGATAGGCTACAGTTGATAATAGGAAGGAAAATAGGGAGTTGTTTATGTAGCAAAGTCTCAGGGAAAGTGGGAGGGGATGAGATTAAGAGCTTTGATGGAGGTTTTAGCCTTGGATAAGAGGGGTACCTTCTTTTTTAATACAGATGGGAAGAATGGAAGGAAAGGATAAAGAAAAATAATAGCTTCTTTGTAAAATAAAAGACATCTCTTCAAATTTGCATTAAGGTTGCTCAACACTGTGTGGAATAAATGGAGTTGTACCTTTAAGTTTGCTTTGATTTCATCTTCCTCAAGGTTAAGAGTCTCTTGACAGCCCCACATCACCAGATTTTTTGGCTTGCTTCACATAGTATTTTAAAAGCATTTATCATATTCCATTATGGAATTATTGTCGTTTGCCTGCTTATTTATTAGCCAGATTAGGTATGCTAAAGGTGCTTTTCAAAAAAATATAAAATAAATAAAGGTACTTTTCATCTGCCTGATATTTTAATGGTTAATGTTCACAAAAGCAGTAGTTTCTCAGCTTTTTACAGATTAATGTATAACTTGTTTATCCACAGGTAAATATGCAAATAGTGTGTTTCCAAGAAAGAGACAGAATAAGCTAACTAATTGGTTACAGTTCGTAATATAGATACATTGGCAGCTGGAAGCCCTGATTGCTTCATAATTAATTGACTCAGAGCTTTTTAAAATTAATTAGTTGAGAAGTACAGCTGGGCAAAGATTGATGTGCAGGAGGCCCTTGGCACTCCCATCAGAAATCAAGGTCAAGCAAGTGATTGTGGCTATTCTACCTTTCAACTGCCTGTTCAGCAGTAATTTTGGGGGGGAGGAGACCTGGGGGTTGAACTCAAGGGCTCGAATCCACTAGCAGGTGCTCTAGTGCTTGCACTCCACCAACCCTTTTTGCACTGTTTATTTTGGAGACAGGATCTTGCTTTATGATCGGGCTAGCCTCAACCTAAATCCTCTTATTCCTGCTTCCCCACATAGCTGGGGTGGCAGTTGTGCCCAGCAATGGATTAGATAGGGTCTCAAACTTTTTGTCTGTGCTCCCCTTGAACTGGGATCCTCCAGATCTCAACCTTCTGAGTAACTTGGATTATAAACTTGAGCCCAGTCTTTCAGCAGTAATTCAACCAGCCAATTATTGATGATATGATTCCTAATTGTCTTCAGGTTCTGATGAGTCTTCTAGAAAAATCCACATAAACTGTGTTTTCTAATTATTGATCAAACCTAATTATAGCTCAGTTATCCTGTGGGCATTTTTTAAAATAAAAATAACCTATAGTGAATCACTTAAGTACTTTATTTCATTTTTCCTCATAAGATCTCCAGAATTAGGTGTTCAAAGAGGTGGCACAATGTAATGGTGAAGCTAAGACTGAAAAGCCTGACTTTCAAGATCTAAATCCCAGCACTACTATTGACTTTGGGCAAATTTCTTCACTTCTTTATCTCTATTTCCTCAACAGTAAGATGATGATAACAATAGAAGTATCTCCTTCTTAAGCATGTGTGGATTAAACTAATTAGTTTGCATTGTATTAAAATAAAAATAGGGCTGTCACAGAGAATTATTACTTCTCTGCATTGTCACGTGCCAGTCACGATAAGAATATTTTTGAGCACTTACATGCTTCTTGATTTTTCTCATATATTAGTTGATTTAATCTCCCAAGAATCCCATGAAGTAGACATGACATAAGCTGATAAGGAAACTGGGGAATAGAGAAACTGATAGCCTGCAGTCACCTAATTACCAGTGAAAAGGACAGGAGCTAGAGTCAATACCGTGTTTTAACTACCTTGCTGTAGCTGCCATGTTCTTCCAGCATTGTCTACTCCAGACACCTGCAATGAGGTGCAGTCTCTAGATGGAGCAGTGGTTTCCTGAGACTCTGTCATTACAGGCACTTTTAACCTCAAACACTCTACTTTCCTTGAAGATTTGAGCAATACATTTTTCTCCTTAATTATGCAAGAACAACAGCAAATCATATATTCTGAAAAGACTTCCTTAATAATCTCCTCATGGACCTTTTTGCATCTTTTCTTTGTGGTACCTTAGAATCCCACTGATATCTCTTTCATAACATAATATGCAAATTGATGAGTCAAATCATTGATAAATATTTATGAGGTCATCAATAACTTTTCATTGAGTCCTTTTCCTCAAGGACCTTACATCCTTGTGGAAGAAGATAAACCTTTAAAAAGTTAAGATAATTTCAGATGTTCAAAATGACTTTTGAGACACAAGGAGTTAGTGTAGACAGGACCTCAGGGTATTGTTGCAATAAAGTGGGTTGGAGATGAGACTTGAATAGTGGGAAGTAGCCAGACATGCAAAGATCAGGAGGGAGAGCATTTCCAGCAGAAGAACCAGCAAATGCAAAGACCTTTCCATGGAATGGAGGTGCTGTATTTGAGGGACAAAAAGAAGTAGAGTGTAACTAAGAATAACATTAATGTATGGATAGCCACTGTGCGTTTACATGTTCTATCTCCCTCCCTGAGCTGTGAATTCCTCAGGATTAGGGCTATGTCCTATCTACATTTGAACCCTGAAGTTTAGTGTTTTTCCTGTACAATTGTCTGTTTTAGACTAATTGCCTAGATAAATTGTTGACACAAGTGAACTCTTATCCAAGATCTTTTCTTTGTCTTTTCCCCTCTCTCCCTCTCCCTCCCTCTGTGTGTGTGTCTGTCTATCTCTTTTTTCTTTTAGTGGTACTAGGCATCTAACCCAGGGCACTGTACTTGCTGGGCAAGCGCTCTGCCACTGAGCTACATCTCCACACCCCCACACCCCCAGCCCTTTCTTTCTCTCTCTCTTTTTTTTTTACTTCTCGAGATATGTAGCCCATGCTGGCCTCCAATTTACCACCACACTGGCTATTCTGCCTTTTCCCCATGTTTCTCTTTTGAAATGATTCTCTTACCCGCTCTCCTCCCCTCTCTTCTCCTCTCCCCTCCCTTCCTCTCCTCTTTTCTGCTACCTGCTCCCACTTCTACTCTTGACCTCTTTATTGCCCCATCTAATCCCACAATGACTGCAGGGTTCTAGCAGTTGGTAATGATCTTGGGGTGGAGGATGAAGCTGCTCCGACATCTCTTTCTTCCCTTCACTCCCTATCTTCTTTTGCAGACCCTGAAGAATTCCTTGTATTTGGGAGTCTGGCACCAAAACTCAAAGCATTGCCCAGTGCTAAGCTTTTTTTGACAAATGGCAGCTCACTCTCTTTTAAGCTGCTGTTCTGGATGCTGGCTTTACAAGAGAAGGGAATTAAGGTGAGCCACCTTCATGTTTGCTGCTCACTCAGGGAGAAATTTTATTGCTTGATTGCTCTTAAAGATTGAGGTTAGAGAAGTTATAAAAAAGGAAAAAGAAATGACCAATTTTAATAGTTAACTATAAAGGATTTTCTACAATCCATTTTCTTCCATCTGATAGTGAGAAAAGAAGAAAGGCCTGACCCTTTGTCTTGTAAGGCAGCTTTCATCTGCTCCCCATGAGTTTCTACTGCTATTCTGAAGGAAAGATAACCCAGGATGAGCTCAAACCTCCCCCTGTGCCTTAAAGGCCATCTCTTTTAGTGTTAATCCACTGAACCTACAGATTGTAGGTTTATAGAATTTAATCAGCTCCCCTCTTACTTTTTTCTTGTCTTTCAGAAAGTGGGTTCCACCTATGACGAATTTGGAATTGATTTTGAAAACATAAGATCCGCTTTTTTCTGCCTGAAATCATTCTTGAGATGCTGGCCAAGGTGACCTAATTCCCTTGTCCTTCTTCCCGGGATTTCGCTACAGCTCCCTTCATTCCACAGCCACAAACACAATCCAGCCCAGCGAACTTTTGTTGCAAATGAAATCCTGGGGCTCTTTCAAGAGCTTCTTTTTTGTGCGTTTGCTTTAGACAGCATTTGTAAAATGCCTATAATACCTTTAAGAATTTCAAGAGATTATAAAATTGACCTTGCTGTATAAATGTGTTTATCATTAGGTTACTTTCTAGCAATCTTAAGAGTGGAATGGCGATGAGGTGCAGATCACACACGACCCTGGAATCATATCACCTGGGTCATATGTCTGTACCCCCACTACAAGCTGTGCCATCTAGCACCTCTGTAGCTTGGTTTTTTCACACTAAATGAGAATAGCAGTTTCATGTTATAGGGTTTGGGGAGCACTAAAGGAGATGCTGCTCCCCCAAGCACTAGGCATAGTCCCAAATTCAGAATAAACTGTCAATAAAAGGTGGCAAATACTTTGGCTGATTGAACAGAGGAATAGAAAAGAAAGAGATGGAATAGTCACATACTCCTCCTGGTTTCAGCTATGTCACCCAGCTGAGGTAGCCTTGCCTGGGTTACTGACCCCCACACCCCTTGAAACTGCAGGAAGATGCTTGAGTGCTCCCAGAAGGCATGGAAATTCTTTTTTTTTTTTTTCTTCAGTACTGGGGTTTGAACTCAGCGCTTTGTCCTTGCTGGGCAGGTGCTCTGCCACTTGAGCCACACACCCAGACCTTTTTTGCTTTTGTTATTTTTCAGGTAGGTATCAAGTTTTTGCCTGGGTCTGGCTCCTATGCTTCCCCAGTATCTGGGACCACAGATTCACACAGTCATGCCCAGCTGGTTGGTTGAGGTGGGGGTCTTACTAACTTTTTGTCCAGGGTGGCTTCGAAACACTATCTTCTGGCTCTCTGCCTCCCAAGTGGCTGGGATTGCAAACATGAGAAACCATGCCCACAGGTGAAGGAACAGAAATTTTAGCTTAAGCATGAGGCACTTTTTGGTCAATATCACTTCAGTGTGGGATAAAAAGACATTCAGAATTTCAAGATAATCCAGACAAACATCAGGAACAAATAAGAAAAGAAATCATCAAATCTTATCTATCTAATCTGGCAAAAGACATATAGTTATTGAAGAGAAAAGGCACAGCTTCTTTTTTTGCCCTTTAGAGATCCTAGAGTGACATGTAATGTAGAGACCACGCTTACTGATATTGACTGGTCAGAGTGCAGGTGCAATTGCTAACTTGGAGGAAACAGAAAGGGATGTCTCACTCAGGCAATGGGATAATTGCTGTGAAGCCATTGAGAGCATGGGCTCCAGAGATGAGATATCTGATTTTGAGTCCAGACTCCCTTGCTTATTAGTTTTCTGACCTTGGACAATTCACTTTAATCTCTATGTGCTTTAAGTTTCGCATCTTTCAAGTAGGAAAAAGGACACTTCTCCCCCATTAAAATGGTTAGCAATAAATGAGAAAACACACTTCATCCCTCATAGTATGAGCCCAATGGCTTCATGAATGGTAGGTAGTTTTTATTATTATTAGCAAAAGTTAATTTCAATTTTATTTGGTCTTTCTTTGTGAAAATTCATTTCTTTTTGACCCATTATCAAAGTTCGAGTATATCAGCTCTGTCTTCACCAAACCATTTTTAGTTGCTAAATTGCCTGTGGAGAAATAAGAGTTGAGATTGATAGATTTGGAAGAGGTTCTAGAAGTTTTTCAATGGAAATTTGGTTTGTGTTTTAGAAGCACAAGTGGCTCATGCCTATAGTCCTAGCAACAAAGAAGGGAGAGATCTGGAGGATTGTGGTTTGAAGCCAGACAGATCTTATCTGAAAACTACCCAACACAAAAACAGAGCTGATAAAGTGGCTCAAGTGATAGAATGCCTACCTAGCAAGCATGAAGCCCTGAGTTCAAGCCCCAGTACTGCAAAAAAATTATGAAAATTTGGCTTTTTACAAATTGATCTCATTGATATTCTTATTCTACACACTATTGAAATCTGAGAAGATTAGAAACTGGAGCTTATCATGTCTTGTTAGATAACCAGGCATCATAACCTGTGAGACCATTTCTCCCTCTGACACTGGCTGGCCAGTCACTCACCTCACTTAACCTGCTTTTTCCAGCTTCCAAATTAAGATAATAGGATACTTCTACCCACACAAGGGTGTTTGTTGGGTAGCTTAGTCAATTGATGTTTAAATATGCTGGGAGATAAAAGACATTATGGAAATACATCATGTATTAAAGAAGAACAAAGTGAAATATTAAAATGAGGGAAGATGCAATAGAATTAATAGATAGATTGGGTAACACAACCTGGAGCACAATAAATCTGGCCTACACTAAATCACAATATTGACTGAGTTTTGAAGAGGCCATTCAAAAGAGTAGCTCTTTTGATATATGACAGTTAATTTCCCAGTGTTGTAACACCTTTCTTTTCTTTTCGCTTATTCATATGTGCATACAATGTTTGGGTCATTTCTTCCCCCCTAATTCCTGTCCCCTCCCTTTCCCCCGCCCCCTCCCTCTCCACCCCCAACCCCTCACTTCCTGGCAGAAACTGTTTTGCCCTTATCTCTAATTTTGTTGAAGAGAGAGTATAAATAGTAATAAGAAAGACAAAGGGTTTTTGCTAGTTGAGATAAGGATAGCTATACAGGGAGATTCCTCGCATTGCTTTCATGTATATATGTACACCTTTCTTTTCCAAATGAATACTGGACTTAAGAATGATTATCCCCATCAAAGGTATGTTTTTCCCCTATCTTTCTCTGAATGAATGTGATCTCTGTAATTCTAGCCCTTGTGGCCTTTGTTCTAGGTGGAAGGTCAGAGATTATTCAATAAAGTTAGCTAATAAAAAAATTTTAAATACTTTTATTTTGGTGCTGGGAATTGAATCCAGGGTCTTGCACATGCTAAGAAAGAGAAATAATTTTTAGAAGTCACTTTTTCCCATCTCCCAATTCAATTCCAGTCAAAGTCCAGTCTGACTTTTTTATTGCTCATGGTAATGAAAGTTGACTTCACCAAAATGACTCTTTTATTCCTTTTCCGTTTTATCAATAGATCTAATACTTGTGCCTAAACCACTTGGTTTGACAGCCATAATAGCTAAGTACTTTCCTTTGCCTTCTCTAGAAATGTCCCCTAGAGGCAAATAAGCGTTTCAAAGAGCCAGTAAATATCAATATAAAAAGAAATTTCCTGCTTGCTCTTTTTAAGGTGGTATGAAGAGAGTTATGGCAAGGAGGTGCAGATTTATAAAGTCATTTCAGGTGGGACATGCACTTTGAAGGCTCAGAATCTGATTTCATTTCTAGTCTTTTGCAAACAGCCTGTTGATATTCAAGTATGTGTGCTGGTGACCTTGGATAGTTTTAAAAATTTACAGAAAATCTTTTCTCACTAAAATTCATTTATTAGGATTGACTCTAAGTTGTTGGAGGAATCCCAGTTTGTCTATCTTTCTTATCACTCTTATCAGTGTCCTTTACTAATTAAAGACATCCCAAAAGGTAAACCTTTGGAGAGGCAGATCATGGGCTGAGCTCTGAGAAACAAACACCAACCATTCCACCCACTAAAAAATGTGGTTCTGATGGACTTGGGGCAGAAATGCCTTCCCCTAGACTCACAAAGTGGCATTTAATGACATTTTTTAGTTTACACATTGTTGTATTTTGCACTTTATTTACTGACCATATCTCATCAATCTTTTAAATCAGACTAAACTTAGAGATCAATCAAACAAGAGACATTGGGTGTTTTTTTCTTTCTTTAATTTTGCATAGAAAATTTGGGGGTTAGTTGAAAAAATAAATCCAGTTGACTTTTCATCAAAATAACTCCAGGTAAATGTCACAGAAGACCACAGAGGGACTCAGGGGAAAATATCAGGAAGGACTTTGGCTTTGCCATGTTTCCCTAGAAGAGTGTATAATATCTTGGATTTGTTTTTAAAATCTGCTCCAGGAGAAGTGCCTGCCAAGTTCACATATGAGGGCTTAAGTTTACCACAAGGAGTCCAGTGATTTCCAATTTTTTTAAACAATAAACTATAAATAACACAAACAATGACAGGACTGTGTTGGTTTCCTCCTGACATATCCTGGCTGAGGGCCTTGATCATAATCCTCAGGTGGAAAATAGGAATTCTGTCTGAGCTGCAGGTTGAGCCATGACTTTTTCCAAGATTAACTGAAGAGGCCGCTTGCAGGAAGCAGGCCTCCTAGCCAGGCACTCATTGTGGGGTTTCTGAATTATTTATTGTGTAAGAGGGCTCCTGGCTTTGAGCAAGGGCAATGTGGTTTCCCAGGCCACAAAGGCTTAAAATAGATGTCTGTCTCTCTCCCTTCACATTATTTATGTACAAGCAAATTATCCATCTCTCTCCTCCCCAGGCATAGATTCTTTTTTTTTTTTTTTCCCTTAGTGGCAAGGGACAGTAGCATTTAATTTCTGCTTATTAGGAGTTGCTCTTAGGATGGTTCACTTCCCCAGGGGGGAAGGCTAGTATAATGGGCAGTGCAGAATCACATTAATAAATTCTTTGTCATTCATCTCTGTACTATTACAAGTGACGTGCCCCCAGAAATTAGCACTGAGTTTAAGTACAACCACATAACTGGAAGATTGCTTCAGGGCATGCTAGATAGCTTGTGATTTTTCCATGTTCCTAAAGTATTTGTCTTAACGACTCATAAATTACAAGCTTTTATCTGAACCAGTTGGTCCATCATTAATTGATACACACTTCACCCAGCCAATGTAAGGCAACTGTTATTTTACAGATTCCTTAGGTGAAGACTATATGGTATAGAAACTGTCTACTTCCCCTTGCTATTGTTCAACCTACACATTCATCTGACTATGCCACTAGTGGGAGGCTTCCAGGCACTCTGCATAAAGGGTGATCTTCACTGATCTCAGAGGTAAAAGAATTATATTATGAAACCAATGCCAATTTTGTCTTCTTTCATTTGCTTGGTGCAGGGTATGTGCTCATCAAGTATTTGATCTTTGCATGATTTAATTCTTTTTTAAAAGAAGCCTACAGAAGGTTATATTTACCTCTTATTTTTGTACAGAAAAACTTCAGTTCATTTGGGATCAGTGCAACAACTCAGGCAAAAGTAGCTCTTAGCCCAGCCTGAATCCCATCTGTTCATTACAATTTGGTTCTAAAGTATTTCTTGAGCATCTATCACATACCATGCTGCGTTCTTAAGAAAAGCCAGCCGTGAATTTATACAATTAAATATGCCAAGTGTGCTTTTACAAGTACTTCCTAGAGTTGCTGAGGCCATGGTTAGATCTAGACTATGAACAGAAATTATTCAAGCAAAAAATAGCTTTTGCAATGTGAGCTATTTGCTCTACTTTTAAGACATTATTGAATCACCAGTGCTTAAGAGTAAAGGTTGAGTTTTCCTTTTCAGTACTCCATTCTAGCAGCTTCTTTCAACATGCAGATCTCAGAGATAAAGGAACTCCTTAAAGAGAAATTTGTTTACTGACCAAGCCCATTCTATTGCAAGGTGATTCAGTTTTATCCAAGAAGAAGAATGTCCATGGGTTTAGTTAGCATTGTCTTCTCCCACATGGACTTTATCCTATGTGGTTTCTTTGAACTCAAAGTTCAACAATAGTCTATATCAGGAGTTGACAAATTTTTCAATAAAAGGCCAGGTGACAAATATTTTAGGTTTTGGGGGCTTGATAGTCTCTGTTGAACTACTCAATTCTGCTGTTGTAGTTTGAAGGCAACTAGCTGTAGACAAAACACAAATGAGTGTGCATTGTTTTAATTTAGTAAACTTTATAAAAACAAGAAGATACTTGGATTTGGGCCCTGGGCCATAGCTTGCTAATGCTATAGCATTAAACGAATATATCTTGATATTACCTGAGGTTGAAAAGCATTTAAAATATTTGAGTAACTGTCAGAACTTTAGATATTGAATATTTAAACCAGAATTCTAAACAAGTTTTAATGATTCTTTTTATTCAGTACCAATCTACATAAAATGCTAAGCAAAGGAGTGGAGATAAAAAGAAATGAAACTTGCTGCTTGCTCTAAGGAACTTATAATTTAGTAGAGATATAGGCCCTCAGAAATGACTAGCTCTTGACTAGAAAGCAGCAAAGTTAGAATATAGATTCATGGATCTGTGAGTTTAGACCCCCTTCCCCCATGACAGCACTTAGTTTGATTGGGTGAAGATTCTTGGGTCAAAATGAATTCTACCTAGAAATTAGGATGTATGATTCATAGAGGGTCTCACACCCTTGGATCTGTGCCTCAGCCACCTGCTAGAAATAACTGAAAGGAGAAATTGAAGCTGTTTTCTTAACAATGTCCAGAGTCATGCTGTGCTCATGCTAACAAGTGAATTGCCCCACTTCCCTTGTTGCCTGGAGTTCAATGTGCCTTGTATAGTCATAGTAAGCACCTGTCAACCTTCAAAGAGTTCTGTCATTTGGCAAAAGAATCTCATTATTTCCTCAGATTTTCATAATGCCCACAGTTAGAAAAAGCAAAAATTTGTCATTGCTGAAGAAGTCATTGAGAAAATTGTTCTGTGGTATTCTGATCCAAATTCAAATAATAAATGTAATACAACGGCCAAATTCAACAGTCTCTTTGTTATCTCCTGATTAATATTGGTGTGGCATTTGATAGCACTGTTTACCATTCTGTATTGGGGAAATTCCCTTGGGTTCTCTGGTATAGAATTCTCCTCTAAAATGGTGATAAAATGGTCCCAAGTCCTTTACATTCTGGCCTCTTTATCATCTCTTACACTCCTTATTTGTTTTTAGGGCTTTAACTCTTAACCTCTAAGTGAGGAAAGAGGAAAGAAGGAAGAAAAGGAAACATTTATTCAGTGCTTGGAGTATGTTGCTAAGGATCTAGAGATAGAAAACACAAATACTTCCCACAAAGATTTCACAGTCAAAGAGAGAGACTGGGAAAGAGGGGGGAAGGAGAAGAGAAGAGAAGACAAAATGACTCCAGCTTGTAGAAGCTGATAGAGATTAGCACAAGTGGGGAAATGGTGAACGCTTCTCAGGTTGCGGGGTACAGGGGTGGCTATAAAAGCTTCCCAGAATAGGAATAGTTACGCTTCATATGGAAATCTGAATATGAGTTTCCAAGATGAAGAGAGAGAGATTTGGCACCCCAAGATTAGACGTGCTGCTCCTCCTCAATTACACACCGCAGCGTATTGTTGTGGTGTATAAGCCACAACTCACCTGGCTTATTATTGTGCATTTCCCTAGTGTCTTCCTATCCAGAGCAAAAGCTTTTGGAAGGCATCATTGGTCACCACTGTGTTTTGGGCCTTGCTGAAGGGTAGAAATGGTTATTCCTACTTTAATTTTATGAAAAGGAGTTTTAGAAATTGAAAATGAATTTATTGGTGACCAAATATCTGGCCTTGGGAGAGGTGAACATTTATAAACATAGGCTTAAGTGAGTCTTTTGCTTAATTTCACCTATTTACACCTCTCAGTCTCTGCTTTCATTCCTGAACTTCTAATCCTGTTTCTTCAGCTTCTTTTGAGGCATTCTTCCTGAATGTGCTGCCTCGTACTCAACATGATCAAGATAGAATTCTGTATCTTTGCCCCAAATAGATATAATTCTTTCCTTCTGTATTATATCAATATCCAACTGGGCTTTGTAATCTTAGACCTTAAGATATGAGAATTAATTAAATAAGAATATAGAAGGCAGGGATCATCGGGTTGATGAAATTGCTGGCATACAACACCCCCATGCCATGATAGTTAGCCCTCAACTCTGAATAAACTTTATAGAGCAGCACCATCCTATAGATAAATGTAGTAAACCCGAAACATTGACCACAAATTGATTTACATTTTTCATAGCTCTACTAAGAAAAAACTCAAAAACAGAAAAAAATGTGAAATTAATTTTAATGACAATTTTTATTAAATCTAATATATGTAAAATATTACTTTAAAACAATTATTCAAAAGAGAGTTTATACTTTTTCATGCTAAATCTTTGAAACCTGTATGTATTTGATACATTATACCACACCTCAATTCAGATTAGTTACATTTCAAGTGCTCCGTAGCTATATATGGCTAGTAACAATTATATTGGACAATGCAGTGCTAGACAGTCATTGGCAAAGATTTTTAAAATAGCATTAAGTTCCCAAGTGTCCGTTCATCACTGTTCTTCCTTCTCATTTGATATCCAATGAGTTGGAAGGCAGGGAGAGGTTAGGAGAGAGAATCTACAGCAGTGCTAAAGACGAAAGCTTATCAGAACAAGGCCAATGCTACAATTATAGTCCTTTGTCTAAATACATTTCTAATCTGAAAATTTGCCAATATATTTGATATACATGTCTACACAAGTGGCATATTTCCAGGGATGATTTATTTATGAGGGTACTGCAGCTGAGATAAAGAGCTGAAGAATATTTATTGATAGAAGTCTTTTAAGTCAGGTGGGAATGAAAGCCATGGTGAAGAATCTGACTACTAAAAGTGGTCCTGGGGAGCACAAATTGATGAAAGAAAGAGAAGAAAATTAAACATTTTTTACTTACTTGCATTTTCTTCTTCTCCCTTGTTACTATGTACAGTTGTTAACAAATATCCCAACATAATATTCCTTAACCATTGACTAGTTCTTCTTCCAGGCATTCCTTCTCTCCTCAACTCAAAACCAGAATGTTCTTTGCATCCCTTTTCTCTCATGGACTACCAATCTTATATATTTTTTTATTCATAGAGTTGCTTCTATCTTCTTTCTTCTGTTTTATTTTTATTTTTAGCTTATGCAGTCCCCAACTCCATCACTTCATAGTTTGACCAACAATGATCTCTCAAATGACTTCACTATCTTGATTATTTTTGCTTCCCATCTCCTTTCACCATCAAATTCATTTTCTAAAACATTGTTTTACTAACACTCCACTCCTTCAAATTCCTCTTCACCTAATTACAAAAAAACCAAACACCTCAAACACTTCATTTTATAAATGAAGAAACTTTAATTGAATAATAGTATGTTACTTAGCCAGAACTACATGATTTATAAATTTAGAATTTATAAATCCATTTATAAATAGATTTAAATCCAGGCTTCCTGATTCTTAGTTTTGTTTGCTTTCAACCAAACATTCTTCCAGTAGAATAATGTTCAAACTCTTTACTCTAGGATCTGTTCTATTTAAATCCCATCTGTCATGTCAGTATTCTCTCAGCTCACATACGCAAACCTGCCAACACATCATCCCTTAAAGAGTCTAGTCAATGACTAGATTCAGCTAGTCATTGTACAAATGTCTATTGGGCATATCATGTGTAAGACATTCCATCAGATGCTTAAAGATATTAATCTTCACTGGCTGTGTGGTGTGACTGTTTGGAAGGTAATGCTGGTCATGAAAATATGTGGAGGCAAAAATACTGATAGGGTTGAAAATCAGGCTAGGACTTTGAGACTTCCTGAATTCAAATGGGTAGAGCATCAGAGAGCTTTTGGGTAAGAGTGTGAAATGACAAATCTGGCAGAATATGCAGAACACATTAAAGTCAGCAGGGCTTGGAGCAGCCCTGAGGTTGCAGTGTGATATCTTATGGAAAGGATAAAGGCTCACATACTGGTTGTCTGGTCTGTATATGTGCATGTGTGTGTGTATTTAATTAAAATGAATTGCTAATGCTTAAAAATCAGATGCTTGCATAAAAAAATCAGTATATAATCTGGCAACATAGGTCTTGCATTCCCATGTGGCAAGAACCAGAGAGGACTGATGGGAAGCTGACTAATTTGGGGCATGCTCTTGTTAGCCTGAGTCACCAATGTGTATTTCCTGCCTAATACTTCAGGCATCAAAGTTGAGTTTCCTCCACTAGAAGAAGAGCTGTTGGTAGTAAGGAGTAAGCAAGAGATATAAATAAAGGAGAGAGAGAGAGAGTACTGACATGATCTGCGTGTGGCTCAGCTTGGGTTCCCTGTATATCCTGTGTATTTTCTTCTTTTGCCCTGCACTTCTCTCTGCATTGTTCAATGATCTGGCTATGTGTATTCCCCTTCCAGAATATTTAATAAGTGGTGCTCCTTTGGCAATCTCATCTAAAACAAAACTAGACTAAAGAAATTTAAATGAGTTAGAATTAAATGTAAGATTGTAAATAAATGTAAACAAAGCATTATATACATAAATATATGGAGAAATTGAAATTTTAAGAAAGTATTTGTAGGAAAATAGTTTTAGAGAAGAGACCTTACTGCTCAAGACATGAAACCCAGAGTGATAAAAAATACAGACATTTAACTATATAAAAGTAAGCATACTTATATAGCAAATGATATAATGAACAAATTATTCACTGGGAGAAAGTTTTTCCAATGCACATGACAGACTACTCTTCCCGAATATAGGAAGAGCATCTACAAATTGGTTAAAAAAATGACAAATTATGTATATCTATTGAAAAAATGTCATCATCAATTCACAGAAGAAACCTAAGAAATCAATAAACATAAAAAGCTGTTAAGTTGTACTCATAGTTAGGAAAAGACACAGTAAAATCACAACTGAATATCATCTTTTGTTCTTGAAATTTCAAAAGGTAAAAACATAAAAGCGTGTAACATCTGAGTGCTGGTGAGAATCCAGGGAAATATTACTTTCATGCATTGTTGATGGGACCATAAATTACTACAGCCTTTTGGAGAGCAGTATGGCAAGTGTAGTAAACTAAAAATTGACACACATTTTGACTCAGAAATTCTTCTGATAATTATCCTATAAAAATGAAAGCACTAGTATATAAAGATATGTGACATATATAAGGATGTTTACTACAGCTTTACATGGAGTGGTAAATCACTGGAAACAACTTGAACGTGTATCAATTATGTACATTTATATTGTGGGATGTTATATAATATTAATTGAGAAATGCAAGATGCCGAGGGAGACAGAGAAATGACAGATAGGGTAGGGAGATAGAATGGTGTAATTATAAAACAAGCGATAAATTCTATGAATGTGTATATATGTGGAACATGGAGAGAAATACAGAAGGAAATGCACCATTTTATTAAAACCAAAGTGGTGAAGAGGGGTGGAATAGAAGAGTAGAAGGTGATTTTCAAAATAATTGCCCAGTTCAACAACAACAACAAAGACCCAAAAACAAAACAAACACTATTTAAAGGTACTTCTACCTCTTTACTTATTCTAAGTGTATACTCCTTTATAATTAATAAAAATTGAGAAAAATTTAAAAGTGTTTTACTATATTCATACAGTTTCCTTATAAAGTCAAATGAAACATGAATTTGTCTGTTTAGATAAGAAATTCCTAAATAAAATCCAGATGCAGGGTTCCAGTCAGGAGGCAGAGATTGGGAAGATCTCAGTTCGAGGCCAGCCTCGTGGGTAGGTGGGGGGGGGGGCAGAGAAAAGTGAGACCTTATCTGAAAAATAAGCTAAAGTAAAATGAGTTGGAAGAGCAGCTCAATTGTTAGAGCATCTGCCTAGCAACTGCGAGGCCCTGAGTTCAAAGCCCAATACTGCCAAAACAAAACAAAAGTCTCATCAACGTTACTGCCTATACTAAGCCCATTTGTACTTTTTTCTATAGTATCTTCCATCCTCACATTACCAAACACCTTAGAAACACTTGAAAACCCTTAGAATGAGGCCAAATTTATAGAGAGGCAATGATATAGGTTGCCATCCTCATAGCAGACATTGCTATGCTCTCCACCCAGATCCCAACCCTGCTGAAGTCTGAGTGCTTTTCCACATCAAGGCTGATGCTACCAATCATCTGGAATTGAAGGTAAAATGATACACACTTACCCATTCTAAACCAGCGTGTACTTAGATGTGAATCACAGATTTGTAACTGCGTGATCTGGAACAGGTTAAGAAGTCTTTCCAAGCTTTAGCTTCCAGTAAAGTTGGGCATTATGATTGTGATAGTTTTATGAGGAGTAAGTAAAATCTTATTCTGCATTTATATTTTATGTTTATAACAAGTTAAGGCTTTGGGTTTCAAATACTTACTGCTGTTCTTGTGCTCTTAGGTAAGCTTGACCCCTCACTAACTGAATTTGGATGTACAGCTGAGGAGAAGATACTAAATAAGTTTAATAAAAGCACTGACTCTTATTTTCCATCCATCTTTCCTATTGCCTCTGGAACAAGTGCAACAGAGCAGCTCTAAAGAAGGTTGGCCTGCTCTTCCAAAACTTGTAGTCCTCAATCAATCTTTTCAGGTGTTATTTTTACCCCATTCTGGTCACCTGTCACTCAGATACTATTCTCTTATCTTCACCTAAAGTGTTCTTAGGGGGTCCTGATCCTTTGACACATCTTTGCTTGTGCTTTGTACAAAAGGTCTTTCCCAAGTGCCTAAAATATGCCATGTATTTTGTGTTACACAGAAAGTACTATACTGGAGTTGATCAGGTATGTGAACCAATCTAGAACGGAGCCTAGAAAATATCAGATTCTCATCCATCCTTTCATAATCCATACATCTACTCATCCATACATGCACCCAATATTTATTGAGCACATACTATTCAGTACTAAGCCTTGGAATACATGTTGGGGATTTACCAGTGAACAAGACTGACAACTCCCTTCTTTTTCTTGTGAAGTTTCTAGTGAGAGAAGACAAGAAGGACTGGTTCACACCAAATAAATAAATGAATAAATAATGCCATTTTAGTACTAAATACTATGAAGAAAAGTAGAAAGGGTTTGGAAATGAGAAGACTGTCTTGAAGCTGGGAGGCAAAAATGATTATATTTAGTAGCCAAATTAGACATCTAGAAATCAAGAAGTCAGCAAGAGTAATAGTAGTCAAATCTCAGGCAACAAAGTCACCAGTAAGTGGGCCAGATATAAAGGAATGATTACCCTTCATCACTTTTAGCTTTTATCTAGGAAGGAATTTCTCCCAGGATCTGGGTCAACAGGTTTGTGAGAGTGAAGAAAATAACACATCTCATTAAGAATGCAGAGCAGTAGAAAGACTTTTCTTTCCAAATTGCACTGAATTTACTATATATTTGGCAAATTTTCATAATAATTTCCTTAATTTCAAAGAAAGTGGATCCAAAATCAGATAGAATTATTTCACAAAAGTAAAAAAAAAAAAAAAAAAAATCCTCTCTCCTGGGTGTGTCACCATGACGCCCCTTACACATTCTTCACACAGGTAACAGACTTCAGCACAGAGCTTAGACCTATGATTAAACTACAGCAACCAATTAGGTGCAATTAAATGTTTTCAACTCTCCCACATACCTGAAACCAAAGCTGCGAAAAAAGGGCGTATCTCAGGTAATTAATTGCCAAGAAATATTCAATAACTTCTCTTCTGCTACGTTTAACATGAGGCGTGAGTGCTTCATTCCAACTTAATCATAAAGTTCCCTGGAGCCATAGGCATGTCACTGCAGCACACTAAAGGAAAAACTCCAAATGCAGGGCTTATTTAATTTGCAACTCTTGCCACACTACTTCACACCTGAATTCTTTATCCTTTGGGCACACATAATATAACCACAATGCACTGTCGTAACATCTGCTTTATAGGCAGAACTTTCATCTACCCACAGTTTCCTCTTCTTTGTAAAACCGTTTGGCTGTCTCCAAATGGCAGTAACTGAGCTTCTCTCTTTGTTGTCAAGGGCCCTGCTGAATTCAGGAAAGAGGTTATTTTATACCATCATTTTGCTCTAATAACAGAGCAGAAATCCCTTCAATGTTGGCATTCTTTGTAAAGGACATTTCTTTTGTTTTTGTCTTTTTAAAATTTTCTTTGAGAAAAGGTCTCCTTCTGTAATGCAGGCTGTCCTTGAACTCTCAATCTTCCTGACTCCACCTCCTGAGTGTGAAGGACATTGCTTTCATAGTGCAGACTCTATGGGAGTGGTGGCTCACAACCATAATCTTAGCTACTCAGGAAGTTGAGATAGGGAGGACTATAGTTTGAAGACATCTGAGTAAAGTTAGTGAGATCCATTCTCAGCCAATAAAAATGTGGGTGTGGTGGCACAAACCTGTCATCCCAGCTACCTGGGAAGCATAATAGAAGGATCACAGTTCATGCCAGCCAGAGCATAAAGGTGAGATTCATTCTCAAAAGTAACCAAAGCAAAAAGGGATGGGTGCATGGTACAAGTGGTAAAGCACCTGCCCAGCAAGTACAAGACCTTTAGTTTAAACCATAGTACTGCCGAGAAAAAATAAAAATAAAAGAAAAAACAAAAAGTACAGATGCTATTTGCTTACGCTGGAGTTATGTTTCAATAAACTCATCTTACGTTGAAATACCAAGAGTTCAAAATGCATTTAATACATGTAACATCACAGTTTAACCTAGATTACTCTTGTTTCCTTGGTGCTGGGGATTGAACCAAATTTTCATACATGCTAAGTACATGCTCTGTCACTGAGCTATTCCCCCACCCCAAGCCTAGCTGACTTTTAACATCCTCAGAATACTTGCATTACCCTATAGTTGGGCAATGTCATCTAACACAAAGCCTATTTTATAATAAAGTGTTAGATAATGCAGGTAATTTACTAAATACTATACTGAAGTGAAAACAGAATGTCACTATGGGTTTGCTTTCACAATATTGGGAGGTTGAAGAGGAACACCATAAATAGAGGACCATCTGTACTGACTCATGAGAAGCAAAGGTACCTACCAACTTTCAAAATGTGCAGTAGTGCATTGTGCCAGCTTCCTCCCCAGGCCCAGTCCGTCTTTAGAGCATATTAATGCCAGGAGTTATTGAGAGAAAGTCTTTCTTCTACAAAATTATCCAAAAATGTAGCAGATGGGATGGTGGCTAAATGTCAATTACTATTGTCAAAATTTGCAAAGACAGATCTCATTGGCTTGAGATTTTGAGTGCCAGATGACAGTAGAAATGGGCATGATATTTGTATGATATTTACAATTAAGGAAGTGTTTCCTGAGCTATTTGGGTTGGGGCTGAAATTTCTTTGGGTAAAGAGTTTACACATCCAATTTGTGACAGAATGGAGGTTAATGTCAGGTTCCATATACATATACATATACACATGTATACGTGGCTTGAAAAATGGGGAAAAATTAATTCAATTTTTATTCCTTAGAATGAATTGGGTTTCTGCATCTCACAGCATTTGTATTTAACTCAGAGAGGTATTTGTTACCTATTTGATTTGAAAATACAGCAAATATAGTCAGATTAAGTATATCTCACACCAAGGCAGCTGGTTATAATGTGAGAGATTCATGTACTTTACTGGTCTTTTGTTTTCAACTTTCATATTTCCCAGTGTTTCAGGATTTTTATTTCTCCTACCTGCTATTTTCCCTAGCCTAGATACACTCCCTCCCTCCTCTCTGTTCCAACACAAATCCCCAAGGAGACATAAATTTGTCATTTGGTTTAGTTCCACATGATTGCCGTCATGACCACCCCATTTTGCATGTGTGTTTGAAAATACTTCAACCGTGAAAAAGCTTCTGATTTTTCCAGAGAAGATACCCTATCTCATTTCTCCAGAAGCGTATCTGGAGATCACTATGCTCCAAGTGGAGTATTTCAAAGGGTTGATTTGCAATCAGTGTCCATTTCCCAGGGAAAAAGAAGGTTTCTTACTTGTGTCTCAGCGTTTGTGGGGAAAGGGGAGTTCTGCCAGTCAGCATTTAAAAGCTCCGTGAAATGTGCATGTCTTTAAGATTGGAAATATTTTTGTATTCCTTGCTTCTCCAAAGAACCCCAAAAGGTTCAAGAAGGACAAAACACCCTGGAGATTTGGAAGGTTATCAGTGGGTAGCATTTGGAATTCAAGGGGCTGAATTTCAAAGAACAGGAGTCTGCTGGGTTTTGTTCTCCCTTGAGCTGGCTCCTCTGAGGTTATTGACTCCCAAATCCTGATTGGTTTATGCATTACCTGGGAATTTCTTCAAAAGAAATTCCTTGCCCCATTCCCTAAAATTTTGATTTGGTTGGTTTGCAATAATCCGAACAAAAATCAAAAGCAAAACAAAATAGAAATCTCCAAGTGACTGTAATGCTCTGTACAGCCAGATTGGCGAGGCCATCGCTCTTGTCACACATACCAGCTTGTTTTGCAACTGAACTCTGACCTTAGCCTCATTAGTACCACACGCTGGATACTGCAGCTAACTGGTTCCATTTGGGAATATATAACCTTGTCTCAGATCTTGCTAGAGGGCATTGATGTGAGAAAATAACCTTTAACATTATTTGCTAGTATAGCTTAAAGTGTGATTTTAATACTGCCCTTTAGTTCCCCCTATACAATTTCAAAAAGTGTTTTAATCTTCAAGAGAATATTTACATCTGAGTGGAGAAAAAATGGAAACCTAGTTTTTTCTTTTTTTTTTAAAAGCAGTGCAGTAGCCATCTCCCTAAAGTCTTCTCAGTGAGAATGGTTTCCCACATTTTAATAACCTCAAAAAATGTGAATTTAACTTTTTTCCATTTTATACCTTTTAGTGATTTATCATAACTGTTAGAAAGAAATATATTCATTATCTTTTACATTTTTTCCCTTAGATTAGTATGAGAGAGAATAGGTCTTCAAAAAATGCTGTGGTGTATGTATGTGTGTTTATGTGTGTAAAAAAGTCATTAAACATTTTTTTTTTTTTCCTCAAAGCAGGCAGACTTGATTCAATAGGGAGCTGTCTCATTGTTTGCTATGATATAGGTTTCTCTATACCAGGCTTGCTTTTGTATCTCTTAAGACATTAATGGATAAAATTGAAAAATAACAAAATCAATTTGACCAAAGATGAGGCTTAAGGAAAAGGATAAAGGGTAGAGAAAATAAAAAGAAAGCCTTAACATTCTGTTCCTTAAAGAAGGCAAAAGATTTTAATGGACCAGTTGACTTATCTAAGCCTTCCTGGGATACATTAACCAAAATGGCTTACTAAGTAATCCTCTCAGAGAGGACTGTGGTAGAAACACTGAAAAGAATTTGGGAGCTCAGGAAAGCTTTATGCTCAGTGAAGCTGAGAAACCCCATGTTGCAGTAGAAGCAGTGCACACTGATAAGCATCAATGCAAAGACAGATAAGGAAATGTTCCTAAGGTTGAGCTACATGCTCTGGGTCATTGGCTTGCAAACCTCACTGTGCATAAAAATCTCCTGGTAAAGTTGTTGAAAATGCAGATAACTGGACACCATCCCTGAGATCCTGATTCATCAGGCCTAGAAAAACAAAGAAAACAACATTTTAAATTAGCTAATCCCATGACCTAGGTCCTACCTTGAAGTGTACTGCTATAGGTAATATATTTGGTGAAAACAAAATTGGATTTCAAAAGCAAATATTTTCCACATTTATATAAGGAATGATATTGTAGTTTTAGAAGGTATGGAAATTCCATAAAAACAGAAAGGAGTAAACAACTCTTCAAGTGCCACTAATGTGAGGATTGTTTGACATCTACTAAGATCTATGTTCTTTTTTGGAACTCCAGTGGATTTTCCTCCATAGGCATACCAGAGTTGTCACCTCAAGGTGGAGTTGCCATTTCGTGTGTTCAACTGGACCTCTTTTAAGTCATCTGTTTCCAACTTTCCCCAGACTGGTCTCAGATGTCATACTATCACCTCAAACTTAAGCACTTCTAAAACCATACTCTGGTGTGGTAGCTTTGTTCACCTTTTTTGTTAAGAGGAACAGTATTTTCCTAACACATGTGAGAAGCTTCTTTAATGATTTATCTTTTACATTACCATTTTGTAACCAATTGCTTCATTCTCTGAATTCATTTTTCCCAGGGGATCTTTGCAATCACTATTTCTGTCCTACAGACATCAGTAGTGTGATTCACAGACTGGACTGACAGACATTCAAACACTCCTCTGACTCCTCCCTGAACCAATTAAGTGCTCACTACCCCTCTTGCTAATTCCCCTTGAACCATCCCAGCAATCCACCTTAGGACTTTTTACTTGACCTTGCTTTGGGGGTCTCAAAAACTCATGGTCTGGCCCTCAGCCAGCCTCTCTTCTGGCTAGTCAATCTCTGTGCTGCTTTTGTAACTGAACCACCACAGCTGTGACTCACCATGCTTGCTAAATCCAGCCTCTTCAAATTTGAATTATTTTGTGCATCATCACACCATCTACCTTCCCCAAAACCTGCTTTTGTTCTCAGTGTCCCCTCCTTTCAAACCTTATTGAGATACTAGATAAGTATTGAATTGAATTAACTAACTTCAACTCAATAAACTCTTGAGAGTACAATGTGGTAAGCACCAACAATTTGGAGGACTGGAAAATTACAAAGATGAACTAACAGAAAATTAAGGAAGTTGATATGAATACCAATAAGAATAGGAAAAGGTACAATGTGACAAGAAAAGAGGCATAGAGTATGTACAATTTAGTTGGAAAATTTCGTGGTGTTATGTAAGGTCATTGGGGAAATGAATGCTTGCCTTAAACTACGGAGTGAAAATCTCTCTTATCTGCTTTTCGGTGTCCCCATTCTTCTTATGTCATGATAGCAACCCTAATTTATGTGTTAGACTCATAATCTGACTCAACTTTTTCCTATGGGAAGGACCACAATTTTAAGGAGAAATCAAATTTCTTAGACAAAGGGAGATTAAATTTTCTTTATTTTCAAACCTTTTTATTAGTTGTAGTGAGTATGCTACTGTGGTGTTTTATAGCTTGCTTTGTACTATAAAGATGGAAAGTATATATTTTTACTTTGCTTTTTTACTATGTAAATAAGTAATTAAAATCTTATCATTCCCATTCACAATAGCTTCAAACAAAGAGAGATACCAAGACATATATTTAACCAAAGATGACAAAGTCTTCTATAATGAAAACTATAAAGCACTGAAGAAGAAATTGTAGAGGACACTAGAAGCTGGAAGACCTCCAATATTTATAGCATGGCATAATTAAAATTGTCAAAATAGCCATATTACCAAAAGTGATATGCAGATTCAATGCAAGTTCCATGAAAATTTCAGTCATTCTTCATAGAAATAGAACAATAACTGTACAATTATATGGAAGCACAAAAGACCCTGAATAGTCAAAGCAATTTTAAGCAAAAAGAGTAATGCTGGAGGTGTCACAATACCTGATTTCAAATTATACTACAGAACCACAGTAACAAAAATAGCACGGTAGTAGCAATGTAAGACTTGAAACTTTGAAACTACTATGGAAAAAAACAGAGGAAACACTTCAAGATGTAGGCATTGGCAATGAATTTCTGAAAAGGACCACCATAGGAAATAATAGCAATAATTGAAAATGAGATTGTATTATATTAAAAAGCTTCTGTACAGCAAAAGAAGTAGTCAACAGAGTGAAGAGATAGCTTACAAAATGGGAGAAAATCTTTGTCAGCTATTCATTTGGCAGGAGATTAATATCAGAATATAAAAAGAACACAAAAAAATTAGACACCAGAAGAGCAAATAATCAAATCAATAAATAAATGAACTGAACAGATAATTTTCACATGAAGAAATCTGAATGGCCAATAAATACATGAATAAATGTTCAACATCTTTAGTTATCAGGAAAATATAAATCAAAACAACATTGAAATTCTATTTTACCTCAGTCACATTAATCATCCTAAAAAAAACAACAAAAAAAAAATAACATGTTGGTGATGAATGTACTGTTGGTGAGAATGTAAATTGGTGCAGCTAGTATGGCAATCAGTATGGAATTTCCTCAAAAAATTAAAGCTAGAACTTCCTTATGATCCATCCATACTGCTTCTTAGTATAGACTTCAAAGAATCAAAGTCAGATTACTATAGAAATATCTGTAGGTCCATATTTATTATGTCACTATTTGCTATAGCCAGGTTATGGAATCAGTCTAAGTGCTTATCAACAGATGGATAAAGAAGACATGATATCTTTCTATTGATCTATCTATCTATAATGGAGTTTTTATTCAGTCACAAAGAAGAATGAAATGTCACTTTGAGGAAAATGACTGGAACTGGAGATCATCATGTTAAGTGAAAAAAACCAATCTCACAAAGACAAGTATCACACTGTCATATGTGGATTCTATTGGAGTAAATAGAGAACATGAAAATTAAAGGGGAATTCTTAGAGAAATGGAAGGGGAGAGAGGGAAGGGGATAAAATAGTAAAAGAGGGGTTGAATCTGATCTCTCTTTCTCAAATATATTTATTGTTGTTTTGGTGGTACTAAGGGTTGAACTCAGGGTCTCGTGCTTACTAGGCAGGTGCTCTGCCCATATTTTTGTGTTGGTTATTTTTGAGATAGGGTCATGCCTGGGCCAGTTAGGACCCCTTATCTTCCTCTTTGTGCTTTCCTGTGTAACTGGGATGACAGATGTGTGCCATCAGCTCAGCCATTGCTTAAGATGGTGGGGAGGAATCTCACAAACTTTTTTTTTTTTGCCTGGGCTGGCCCCAAACCTCAATCCTTCCAATCTCTGCCTCCCAAGTAGGTAGGACTGCTAAAGTGAGTCACTGTGCCTGACTTGTCCAAAGGATATTTTAAATCAATTTTTATTCCAATCAATAAAAAATTAGAATCTCCATTTTACCATACTTTCTTCATAATAGTATTATTTTAATGTAAATTTAGTAAGCAAAAACTACACCTAGTTTTTTCTTTGATTACTATTCCACTTAAACATTACTTGTCCTGTTTGGCAGCCAGTTTCTTTTTTAGGGTCACTGTAATTACAGTGAAAGTATTAACAATTCTGTCTTGAATCAAGGTTCAAAAAATATTCCTACTGCAATTTAACGGTTATATGGCCAGGAGTCAGAAGACCAGTTGTTTTCTTTGATGGCAATTATTAGTTGTTGACTATAGAACAATGGTTTACTGACTTTTCCTCACTCATATATATGTGGAGATACTATTAGTATATAGGTCATGAAAATAAAATGAAAAAAATTGATGGAAAAGTGTTTGAAAGAAATTAGAAATGATATAAAATATAGATTGATGTTATTTTTGTCTCTTCATCAAAAAATGTACTACAAGAAATATCATAGACCTATTTTGGATAAAATTTGACAGATGCATTAACTCTATATTTATTTACATTTATTGATACCAGTTAAATACCCATGACATGGTAGTTATTGAGGATAAAAAAGATTAAGTCAAGGGACAATCATTTGAGAATGTCAGTATCTTAGAAGGGAGAAAGATACATAATTAAGAAACAAAATATACATTCATATGTACATATGTGTGTTTACTAGTATAATGTAATAAATTATCATAAGAATATGTAAAAATCTGATGAAAGCAATGAGTAAGGAAGAGCAAAAGTTTGGGGAGGGCTCCTAGGGAAAGGACACTTAATGCTTAAGAAAATAAAAATTTTCTAGGTAGAGGAGATGAGTTACACTGTAGGAAGGGGAACAAAATACAAAAAATGCACAGAGATATGAAAGACCAAGGAATACTGAAAGTCTGGTGTTACTGGAGTACATAGGGTATCCATAAGAGCGTGGAGACTCAGAAGATATGAAAATCTCTTTGCAAAGTTCTTTGTATAACCTTTTATAGAAGTTACTCTTAGTGATTAATACATCAAATTCCATTTTAAACAGGCCAATGTTGACTAAGACACAGGTATCTCTTTTATAATAAAATCAGTGTGATTTGATTTCTTCTTTTCAAGTGAGAGTGAAGAAGAAAGCATTTTTAGTAATGGTCTCTGCTGAAGTTCAGGAAGTATTTACTGATGAGCATTGATTCAACTATACTTTCAACATGAATATACTAAATGTCTACTGAGTACAAGGACTTGAATCAGGCATTGCAGATAGAGTAAGATCTCCGTCTTCTTAGCAATTACACTCTAGAAGAAGAGATAATTATTTAATATGTAAAAAAGTAAATGTGAAAAGAACTGGAAAATCATTAAAAAATGCCATGAGGGAAATAAGTGGGATCTCCATCTTTCAAATAGAGTTTTAATGCCTATGAACTGTTGGAAGTTTTAGAAATTTAGTGATAAACAAAACAGTTAAGGTTTATATGCTTGGGAGCTTACATTCTTCCAATGAGTGATGAACTAAGAGACCTAAGGTGAAAGTAAATCAAGATAAAGTGGTACTATAGACTGAATGTTTACATCCCCTTCAAATTCATATGTTGAAACCTAATTCCCAATGTGATGGTATTTGGAGGTGAGGCCTTAATGTGGAGAAGAAATCATGAAGACTTTGTCCTCATGAATGGCATCAATGACCTTATAAAAGAGACCTTAGAGAGAGCCCTCACTCCTTTAGTCATGTGAGGACACTGTGAAAAGATGGTTATCTCTAAACCAAGAAATAGGTGTTTATCAGACACAGACTCTGCTATTGTCTTGAGCTTGAACAGCCCATCTTCCAGAACTGTGAGAAATAAATTTCTGTCATTTATACATCACCTAGCTTATTATATTTTGTATGGTAGTCCAAGCTGCCTAGGACATGTAGTAAAGGAAGTCCCTTCTAAAGAGAGGATACTTAGGATCTGAACTGAAAAAATGTAGAACTGGGAGAAGAACATTCCAGACAGTGGGAAGAGCAAGTGAAAAGATTTTGAGAGAGGAAATGGCTTTGGCTATTGGAGGAAAAAGAAGGAGATCAACATGACTCTAGCATAGGACCCGAGATAGAAAGTTTAAGGTGACAAGGTAAAAGATGTTAAAAAGATCACCTCAATTGTCTGAGTAGAAATTTGGATTAGGAAAAAGGATGAGTAAAAGCTAAAAAGATAATATAGGAGGTTATTGCTCTCACCTGAGTACCTGAGTAAGAAATTAGGTTAGTTTAGAAAGGGAGAAGGCAGTGTGGAAGAACAAATGGAAGGATGGATTTCAGATGTGCTTTGGAACTATGAATTGTGTGAATGGGTTATGAACTACACATGCAGAGTGAAGGAAAGACAGAAGACAAGGATATTTCCTACATTTTTGGATTAGCAGATGATGAATCTTGACACCAATTAATGAGATGCTAAAGATGGATGAAAACCGGGGTAGAGGGGACAAGAACATCATTTTAGATTTGAAATGCATATAGATGTCCTTGTGGAAATTTCACATAGACAAAAAGCTGTGTCTGTTCCTCAGGGGACGTATTACTTGTAGAGCCATAAACCTGAGGAGTCATCAGCTTGCCAAGTAAATTTAAGCTCTGGCTCCAGGAGAGTTCTAGTCAACAGCAAGGAAGAGAGGGTGAATAGAGAAGAGGACCCAGAACAAAGCTCAGAGATATTCTGACAGAGATGAAGCTAACGAAGGAGAGTAAGAAAGAACACGCAGAGACCCAGGAAGAAAAACAGGAAGAGTGCTACAGAAGCAATGGAGTGTATGTCCATTTTTTTGTAGGTTCAGTGTATTTCTTTATATCTTAATCCATGCAGTTCAGGAGAGACTGATTCTCTCCTAACACACAGACTTATCCCTTATCGTTGACCAGCTCTAGGTTGAGCATAGCACCAGCCTTGCTCAATTGAAGCCTTCCCATAAATTTTGCTACTGTACAAAGAACAGAGGTATGGTTTTCTCACTAGAATCAGTAAAGAGAAGGATGATCGATATAAATCTAGAACTGCCAATAGCCTTTTTTCGATGGGAGGTGAATCTGCCAAACACACAAGATAAAAGTGGAAATGTAAGCTGAGAGACAGAGAAAAATAAATGAATTTCTGATAATATTGTTTGAACTGCTTTAACCAATGGCACCTGAAGTTACCATCACTCTTTGAACTTCCTCGATAAGAGCCAATAAATTCTTTTTGTGTTCGAACAAGCTAATTTGAGTTGTGGTCCTATTATTTGTGACTAGAGAGGTATAACTATCATAGAAACATAGAGAATTAAAAAAAGGTAGAGTGGTCAACTGTATCAAAAGGCGTGGAAGAGTTGTGAAAGATAAGATTAGAGAGGCATTCGTTAAATTTGGCAACATGGTGTTCTTGATACCTCAGTAAAAGAGCTATCATTGCATTATAAGATAGAAGTAGAACTGGAGTGAGAAAAAGACTGACTTGCAGGTGTTTGAGTGAACACAGTGAAGATGGCAACTTAAGAAGATGTTTTTTTAGACTAGAAACAGAGAAATAGAGAGGTCACTGAAAGGGATTAAGGAACCAAAAGAGAAGCAAGGGAATATTTCACATTTACCTCCAACCATTCATTAATTAAATGATAGTTATTTATGTGTTAAGCCATCCTAGCCATTGAAAATAATTTTTATATTCTGCCATTGCCACTTCTTGCTTCCCAACCAAGAGTCATGATGATAGACTTTTAAGTGAAAGTAAAAGTGGTGCAAGAAAAGTCCCTGCAGGTGGAAAAATAAAAATAAAGAATCACTGTTCTCTGACTCATAACACTTGTATTCCAGCAAAAATATTTCTCCAAAATTACTCAAAAATATTTGGCACACATTGAGGTGGGTATGATTCTTTCCAAGGAAAGAGGAGAATTTTACTCACTCTGAGATGATGCATTTAATGAAGAACAATTTCAAGCCATTTAGATTTTTTTTTGGTAAGAAATGGTAACAAACAGCTACATATGATCAATTCAAGAATAACAAAAAATAATTTTTATAATGTACCAGATATTTTGCAAGGTAAAAATTGCAAGGTGCAATGAAAATATAATCTTTGATAGCTAAGAAATCAGTGTCTAGTGTGAGAATAGATCAAAATAATTAAAAAATTTGATAAGAATCATGATAGAAGCAAACACAGGATCCCATAAGAAAATCTTGGAAGGGATATCCACGTTGGAGTCATTGGCTTTTTCCATGAGGAAGCAGAGGTTTAAATGAAGTCTGGAATTGCAAGGAAGACTCACAATTTACTTAGCAGCTTAATTGCTTCTCCAAGAACG
This sequence comes from Castor canadensis, assembly GCF_047511655.1. NCBI lineage: Eukaryota > Metazoa > Chordata > Mammalia > Rodentia > Castoridae > Castor > Castor canadensis. The sequence goes on along the minus strand of NC_133393.1, from coordinate 127,215,523 downwards.
ATCCAGACTGTTTGCATGCAACTTTCTTCACATAGTAACACACAGTGAGTGCTCAGTAAATGATGGTTTAGCTATCAGTATCAGTAGGTCTTATCTCTAAGTAATAAATGAATATTTGTTAAGAGGGCCTGGGGATGTAGCTCAGTAGTAGGGTGGGTACTTGCCTGCGTGTATGAGGTCCTGGATTTGATCTCTAGTAGTACACTCACTAACTCTATGACTATAAGTTTGGTAAGGCCACCGTAATAAAATTACTACAGACTGGATGCTTGAAAATGGAAATTTATTCCCGCACTGTTCTGGAGGCTGGAAGTTCAAGATCAAAATGTGAGCAAGTTTGGTTTCTTCAGAGGCCTCTCTCTCCTTGGCTGCTTCTCTGTATATTTTGATCTTGTCTTTCCTTGGTGTCTCCTTGTGCGTTCAAAATTCTTTTTTATAAGAACACCAGTCTGATTGGGTTAGGGCTTGCCCTAACTTCCCCATTTTAGCGTAATCACCTTTTTAAAAGCCCTCTCTTCAAATGCAGTCACATTCTGACATACTGGGGAGTAGAATTTCAACATATAAATTTGAAGGAACAATTTCAGCCCATAACAGTGATCTTAGAAACTTACCATAGGAATTACTGTGGGAGAAGGTGTTCAGTTTCCTCATCTATACAAAAGGACAGAGCAGCTTATCTCTGGGTGGTTTCAGAATTTGGTTGTTTGAAGGAATGGTGGGCTTGGTGGTCAGTCTGGACTTCTACTTGCATAAGTTGATAGGCATTGGTATTTTCCGCAAGTGGCAAAAGAAGGAAGTTTTTTGTTTGTTCATTTTGATTTTCATTGTTGAGAATTGTCATTTGAGAACAAGGAAGAAGCTGAAAGCCACTGTGTCCTTGGAGTGGCATAAAGTCTTGCTAGAGAAACAGGCTGCAGTGATTTCTCTGAGCGGAGGAGAACAGACAGTGCTGCTTTAAGACTGTTGCCCTTGGCTCCACTCCAGTGTAGTCTTATTTCAGCCTCTTTATGGGGCATGCCATTTGTAGAGTCATGAAGAAAGAACCAGAGAGCTGATGGACACAAGGGTTGTCTTTAAAATCTTCTTCACAGTTCCTGATCAAAGCAAGTCTCATGGCTACACCTGAAGTCAAAATTGTGGGGAAACATAGCAACTACATGGAGAACAGCTGACATGTACAATCTTTTTACAAGGAAAGAGGAGGTAAATATCACTTTCAAACCATAACGTACCTCATATGAATGCTTGCCGTTTAACCTTCACGCTAGTTTACCTGGATAAACTACGTCACTCCATTTTGCTAAATTGCTGGTTCATGGCTTCAGTAATTTATCTCACTGTCAATGTCATTTAGAGCTGTGAGAACAATTGAAGTATCCATAGAATTAGAAATATCACGCCAATATCAAGCAGTCATCTTTAAAACCAATGACACGTTTACAGTGAAATTCAAATATAGGTACAGATGTGGCGGGAGACATTTTCTGACACATTTTGAATCAAAACAAGTCAGACTGCATAATGAAAATGGCTTACATCGTTTTAGAGTTTGAAATATATATAACATTTGTGTGTTCTATTTTTAAAGTAGTTTTTAAAAAGGAGTTAAACACTGAATTAGATTTTCAGAGCTTGGTCTCATTACATACTGTAATTATATAACTTAATCTTCTGCTTTGTTTCCATGTTCACCATGGTAACTTCTATTCATTCGCATATGATTCATTCATACATTATCAAATATATTAAACACTGATTACACACTGTAATTAGCATCGGAGAGATGAAGATGAATTGTCTTACTAGCTCACAGGCTAGTAAGAGATACAGAAGTGTAAAAAAAAATTACAGTTTGTAAGACTACCACAAAGGTAAGAAAGGTAAGTGTAATGGAAAAGATGTGTCCTCTAGAGCCATTCAGATCTGGGCTCCATTCACAACAATTACAAGGTGTGTGACCTCAGGCACGTTACAAAAGCTTCCCGTTCCCCAGATTGCTTACCTGTAACATAAAGATCACTGCACCTACATATAAATAGCATGCATAAAACAATAGCTATGGTTCAGAGTATAGTAAATGCTCAGTAGAGGTGGTGTGTTTTATTATGATATTTATTGGAGGAGTTAAGGCAATTCAAAATACTTCAATTTGAAGTGAAGAGATACAGCTTGGAAATTTTTTTTTCCAAAGAAGTGGTAATTGAGAGGAAAATATATGCAAAGCAAGGTGTAAGAGGGAAAACGGGAAGGGAAAAATACATGTGAGTTTGGGTGTTGCTGAACGTAGAATGCGTAGGGGTGGGCAGAAACTGGCAAGACATGGGAGTGTGACCATGGGGTGGGGCAGATCGTGATACATTTATGTGCCATACAGAAAAGGATTTGAATTTATGAACCCTTTCTTTATAAGTATAGCTGTCTGGGCCTATCCTACCCCTTCACCTGCCTTGCCTTGCCACCTATAATTTGTAAGATTAGTTCCAAAAGCCTTTATTGTAGTCCTTGGAGAGTAAATGTCATTATTTTTCTTGTTTCCTTTTCTCATTCTTTCCCTGCATCCAGCACTTGCTTTCTTGGATCATGTCTCACCTCTACTCTCAAAAGTTAGTTCTTCTCACCAGATGCCCAGTTTCAGACTCTCATCATGACCTCTCTTCTTTGTTCTGTTAAAGATCTTTTTAGTGAGTTCATCCTCAACAAATTATTTTGGAAGTACAGACCTGCTTTGAAATGGCTTTATGAAATATTTTCCTGTTTTCCCTTTTAAACTCTACTATTCTCTTCCCATGATACCCTTTCTTTCAGTACATCCAATTTTGAAACTGCTGATTTCCATCTTGACTCTCCTTATTCTTCAGCAAAACATTCCATTCCTTCAGCTACATGGGCAGGTGGAATTTGAACTTGCTTTTCAGTGATCATTTTTTGCCTTTAATTGTTAAACACTAACAAAAGCACATCAGACTGTAAAACAAGTATTGTTCAAACTTTGCCCCTTTTCTACCACTAGGAGGTGACAGAAGGCATCCTCACCTCAAGTTTTCCTTGTTGTTTTAGGAAAGCACAAGAACTGTCCACCTTAGAGAATTTGTATATTGCTTCTGGAACCTATCCATATTTACTGTGCAAGAAAACGGCTTTAGAAGTAGCTTTACAAATGTGTCTTCTAGTGGCAAGGTCCATGTCGTTCATATATTGCATTCACTTCTTCCTTTCCTTTGTTTTCTCCATTTCTATTGCTCAGTTTTGTTCTCCCTCTATTACAGTTGTTGCTTCATCGTTGTTGATAATTGGCGCTGGGGGATCAAATCTAGGGTCTCATGCTTGCTACGCAAGAACTCTGTCACTGAGCTATACACCCAACTATGTCCCCCTTATTTTTAAATGGTACTGCTTTCTAAGCAGGCTGCTCAAAAATTTCACTTTATATCCTACTTTTCCATTTGATATAATATTTTTCTTCCCATTTTCATGGCTGCCCTTTATGATTTTTCAAAGGTTTCATGATTTTCATCTTAGATAATCTCAAGAACTTTAATGTAATATGTTTATTCTTCACAGCCGTTATTGAAGTATAATTGACATAGAATAAAAATTTAAATCTGATGAGTTTTAACAATTGTATACAGATTCCCTCACAACCCAGTCCAGTCAAGTTTCCATCAACCTAGAAACTTGCCTCCTGTCCTTCTATAATCAATCTTTTAAGCCAATTCCTGAAATCACTGACCTGTGCTCTGTCACTACACTTTTGCTTTTTGAAAACTTTCATACAAATGAAATAAAATGGTTTGTAGACTTTTGTGTAGTCTTTCACTGAGAATAATGTTTTTAAGAATCATCTATTTTGTTGCATGTATCAGCAAATTATTCCTTTTTCCCATGTATATTTATCAATTTGCTTATCCATTTGCTCACTCATGGACATTTGGGTTGTTTGTGTTTTCAGGTAGTATGAAAACAGTTGCTCTGAATACTTGCATACAAGTTTAGTTTTCCAGTGAATTGTTTATCATCATTTCTCTTAGATAAATACCTAGAAGCAGGATCACTGGGTCATGTGTCAAGTGTGATACTATTTTGCATACCCAGCTGCAAAATGAGAGTTCTCTTCCTTTGCAAATATAAGGAATTGCTATTGAAAAAAAATTAGCCAAATCAGTGAGTATTCATATTGTGGTCTTAATTTACATCTTCTTAATAACTAATGATTCAGAGCATGTGTCATGTGCTAACAATATTCATGTATATCTTTAGCAACGTATATGTTCAACTTTTTACCTGTTTTGTTTTCAGAAGCTTGTTTGTCTTAATATTGGCTTATAAGATTTATTTTTAAATTCTGGAGTCAATTCTTTTATTTGCTATATTTTTGCCAATTATTTTCTTGCAATTTGTGCCTATCTTTTCATTTTCTTAATGATGTCCTTGGAAGAGAAAATATTAATTTGGGGGATATTTTGCCAGTTTTTCTTTTACGGTTTGTGTTTTTCTATGGCTTATCTAAGAAATATTTGCCTAACCAAAGGTCACAAAAATTTTATACTTTCTTCTAGCATTTTATAGTCTTCGTTCTTACCTTCATGTCTTATGCCAAATGAGATTTGAAGCTGTTTGGTTTAGCACATGGATACTCAATTGTTCTAACGTTATTTGCTGAAGAATATTATCTTTTCTCTTATTCAATTACCTCAGTAGATACATCAAAATCAGTTGAATGCATATCAGTGGTTAAATTACTGGATTGTCTATTCTGTTCCCTTGATCTGTGTTTCTTATGTCCATATTATCATGTTATCGCTGTAATAAGGTAAACCTTGAAATTAAGTAGTACTAAATCTTAATTTTTTTTCTTTTTCCAAAGTGCTTTTCAGGCACCTTTGCATTTCCACATAACTTTCAGAATTCACAGGTTGATATTTTCTAAGGTGGGAATTTTTATTGAGATTTCATTGTATATAATGATCAACAGGAGGGAAGTGACATCTTAAAACAGTGAAAATTCTGACTCATAAACATGTCATATGACTCTATTTACTTAGGGATCATTTCATTATTTTTGGCAATGGGTTATAGTTTTGAATGTACATGTCTGGCACATATTTTCATAAATTTATTCTTAATTGTCTAAAAATTTTGTTATAAGTAGAATTACTGTTACTTAAAATTTTTAATTTTTCTTTGGGATGACATAGAAATATACTTGTGGTTTTATACAGACTTTATCTGCTGTACCCTTTTTTTTGGTTTATTTATTCATTTATTCATATGTGCATACATTGTTTGGGTCATCTCTCCCTCCGCCCTGCTGTAACCTTATGAAGTAATTTATCAGCTCTTGTTGCTTTCTGGTAGATTCCTCAGGATTTTCTACATGGAAGATCTTGTCCTCTGTGAACTAATGTCTGGATTACTTCCTTTCTTTTCTTTCAGTAGTCTTTTCTTTTTATTTTTAAATACCTATTACTGTAGCTGAGACCTTGAGATAGTAGAAGAGAGAAAACATATCTTTGTCTTGTTTCTACTATTAGGGTGAAAACATTCAGGTTTTCATTATTTAGGAAGAAGTTAAGATACAGGATAAACTGTCTTTTATCAGGTTGAAAAGTTTACTTTCATTCTTGTTTTATGAGCATTTTTATCATGATTTGATACTGAACTTGTCAACTGCTTCTGTACCTATAAAATTATCATATAATTTTTCATTTTTTAGTTTGCTAATGTGATAAATTACTTTGTTTTTTGTATATTGAACGAATTTGGCACTCCTATGACAATCTTTGAAAATATAGTGTTCTTTAGACATTGCTAAGTAGTTTTATGATTTTTTGTATCTATAGTCATGGTGGTTATTAATATAGTGATCTTTATAATGTTTCACTTGGTTTTGATGTCAAAATTATACTTGCCTCATAAAGTGAATTGAGTAGTGGCTGCTCTTCTGCATGTATTGGTATCCTTTTTTTAATACTTGAAAATGTGGTAGAATTCATCAGTGGAACCATATGAATCTGGATTTTATTGTTGAAATGTTTTGTAATATGAATTATTTTTCTTTAATAGATGTAAAAGTCTTGAAGTTATCTATTTTTTTCTTGAGTAAGCTCAGATATTTCATATCTTTTAAAGAACATGTACTTTTTAAGTTTTTTTTTTCATTTTCAATATTTTTTTCTTTTATTATTTATATGTGCATACAAGGCTTGGGTCATTTCTCCCCCCCTGCCCCAACCCCCTTCCTCTCCTCCCCACCCCCTCAATACCCAGCAGAAACTATTTTGCCCTTATTTCTAATTTTGTTGTAGAGAGAGTATAAGCCATAATAGGAAGGAACAAGGGTTTTTGCTGGTTGAGATAAGGATAGCTATACAGGGCATTGACTCACATTGATTTCCTGTGCGTGGGTGTTACCTTCTAGGTTAATTCTTTTTGATCTAACCTTTTCTCTAGTTCCTGGTCCCCTTTTCCTATGGGCCTCAGTTGCTTTTAAGGTATCTGCTTTAGTTTCTCTGCGTTAAGGGCAACAAATGCTAGCTAATTTTTTAGGTGTCTTACCAACCTCACCCTCCCTTGTGTGCTCTCGCTTTTATCATGTGCTCAAAGTCCAATCCCCTTGTTGTGTTTGCCCTTGATCTAATGTCCGCATATGAGGGAGAACATAGGATTTTTGGTCTTTTTGGGCCAGGCTAACCTCACTCAGAATGATGTTCTCCAATTCCATCCATTCTTTAATAGATGTAAATGTCTTGAAGTTATCTATTTTTTTCTTGAGTAAGCTCAGATATTTCATATCTTTTAAAGAACATGTACTTTTTAAATTTTTGAAATGTACTGTTTATAATATCACTTTATTATCTTTTAATTATTTTTAGTATCCATAATTACATTTTTAATACTTATTTTTATACTTAATATCTGTAGTGATGTTCTTTCTTTCATTTTTGATATTGATAATGTATAATTTTCATTTTCCCTTGATGAGTTTATCTAGAGTTTATCAATTTTATTGAAATTGCACCCAAATCAATTTGTTTCATTGATTTTTCTATTACTATTGAATTTGCATTTTATTCACTGTTTTTTTTTTTTTTTTTCAGCACTACTGGGGTTTGCAGTCATGGCCTCATGCTTGTTAGGCAAGCGCTCCACCACTTGAACCACTCCACCAGCCCTACCCCCTCTCATTACCTTTATTATTTCTTCTCTGTGTTTTCTTTGGGTTAAATTTCTTCTTTTTCAGGTTCTTAAAAGAGGAAGCATGATCATTATTTTTTAGATAAAAACTTAATTCTCTAAATTTTATATTAAGTTCTAATCATTTACACTCCAAAGGATGTTATATGTTTTATTTTTACTTTTATTCAATTCAACATGCTTCTAATTTCCCTTATGCTTTCTTCTTTGACCTAAAAGTTGCTCAGAAATGTCTTTGATAATGTTCATATATTTATGTATTTTATAGAGTTTTTTGTTATTGACTTCCTTGTATGCCATTGTGGTCAGAGACTAGATATCAAATTATTTTAATATTTTTAGATATTTAGTATTAAAAATTATTTTTAAGCCCAGAATAGCTGTGTATAAAGTACTTTGATCATATTCACCTTCCCTTCACTCTCCCAGTCCTGCTGCTTCTCACCCCCAAACAGCATCCTTTTTATACTCCTGTTATTCAATTTTTATAGTCTAGATACCACATCCAAGAGAGAACATGCAATATTTGTTTTTCTCAGTCTGGCTTATTTTGATCTCTAGTTCCATTCATTTCTTGAAAATAACATAATTTCATTCCTTATGTCTGAATAATACTCCATTATATGTGTACATATACCACATTTTCTTTATCCATTCATCTGTTGATGGGCGCCTGGGTTGATTGCATAGTTTGGCTATTTTGAATAGAGCTGCTATACACATGGGTATGCAGGCATTCTTTTGTATGTGCCTGGGAGTGGTACAACAGGATCATATGGTAGTTTTAATGTTAGTTTTTTGAGGAACTTCCATGCTGATTTCCACAACTGCTGCATTAATGATCATTTCCACCAACAGTGTATAAGGATTTCTTCCCCCCAACCCTCCTGCTGCAAACTTGTCAACATTTATTAGTGTTTGTTTTCTTGATGATAGCCATTCTGACTGGGATGAGATGAACTCAGTGTTGTTTTGATTTGCATTTGCTTTGTCGCTTAGGATGTTGAGCATTCCTTCATGTATTTATTGACCATTTGGAGTTCTTTTGAGAACTGTCTGTTGAATTCATTTTCCCATTTATTACTTGGATTTTGGTTCTTTTGGTGTTAATAATTGAGGTTATTTTCATATTCTGCATAGTAATTCTTTATCTGATGAATAGATGGCAAAGATTTTCTCCTCTGTAGACTATTTCTTCATTCTGACAGTTGTTATCTTTGCTTTAATTTTATACAATCCCATTTCTTAATTTTTGTTATTTTCTGAGCAATGGGGAAAAAGCTTTACCTATGCCTATATCTTTAAGGGTTTCCTTATGTTTTTCTCCAGTAGTTTCAAAGTTTCAGATCTGACATTAAGATCTTTGATTCATTTGAATTGATTTTTGTGAAGGGTGAGAGATAAGGGTCTAGTTCAGTCTTCTACAAGTGCATATCTTTTCTCCAATCTATGGTTTTGGTGTGGTAGTATGTGCTTTATGGATGAAGGTGCATAGGTTTATTTCTGAACCCTCTTTTCTATTCTGTTGCTCTACATATTTGCTTTTGTGCAGGTACCACACTATTTTTGTTACTTATGGCTCTCTAGTACACTAAAGATACTGTCAGTATTGCTCTTTTTACTCAGGATTGCTTTGGCTATTTGTGTTCTTTTGTATTTTGAAATGAATTTAGGATCAATCCTTCTATTTCTGTGAGAAATTACATTGGAATATTTGTTAGAATTAGACTGAATCTGCAGATTGCTTTCAGTGGTATAGCTATTTTCATAATAGTAATTCTGCCAATCCATGAATATGGGAGATCTTTCCATCTTCTTGTGTTTTCAGCTTCTTTCTTCTTTCTTTCTTAGCCTGCTCATTTGTGTTATATAGAAAAGCTACATCGATTTTGTATTCTGCCACTGTGCCCAAAGTATCAGATCCAAGAGTATTTTGGTAAATGATGTATGTGCATTTGAAAATAATGTATTATTGCTGCTGTTGGGTGGAATATTTCAAAATCTCAAATAGGTCAGTTTTCTAGAAAGCATTGTTCATCTTCTATCATCTTACTCATTTCCTTTCTTTGACCTATGAGTTAGCAGTAAGATAGTTTTGAAATCATCATCTACAGTTGTCAGTATGTTTACTTTCTCCTTTTAGCTTTATTAGATTTTTCTTTATTGATTCTAAAGCTGTGTTAATAGATATGTGTATACACCTAGGACTCTTGCATCTTTTGGATTAGCAGACCTCAGTATCATTATAAAATACTCTCTTTATCCTTGTTAGCCTTCCTTGTTATACTTTGAGTTTTAGTAATATAACAATGCTGTCTTGCTTTGAATTAATTTTTTGCATGGCATACCTTTTCAAGATTTATTTACTTCTATATACATTTTTAATATATAAAATATACAGTTTAAATTATATGTAGTATAAACTATATATATATAGTTTATTTTGACAGTGTATTGATCAATCTTGCATTTCAAAATCTAAAAAATCTTCCTTTCAATAAGAAGATGAGGTCATTACATAATTGATATGGTTGGATTAAGTATGTAATTTGCTTTGTACTTATTCCATCTGTTTTTTTAATGCTTTCTCTTTATTTCCTTTTCTGCCTTTTTGGATTAATTGAATTTTTTTTAGATTCCATTGTATCTCCTCTTTTAGTTAATAAATTGTGCTTATCTGTTTTATTGCATTTTTTAGTAGCTACTCTAGACTTATATACATATTTAGGAAATGGATGTCTACTTCCAGATAAAATTTATCCATCTTTGTTAGTGTAAGGACCATACAACTTTAAACATCCATTTCTGGAGGGGTGGAGGTAGCCTGAACAATGCATACACATGTGAGTAAATGTAAAGATGATAAAATAAAAATAATTAAAAACATAGAAACATCAAACAAACAAAAAAAGACCAAATATCCATTTCTGACTCCCATGTTTTCTGCTATAGTTGTCATAAATTTTGCCATCACTTATGTTATTAAGCAGCATGTTGTTTTCAATATAATCAATTCAATTTTAAGGAGATAAAAAAGATAAAATATCTGCTTATTTATTACATATTTACTGTTTGTATTTTTATGTTTATCCATATTTCCATCTAGTATAATTTTTCTTCTGTCTGAAGATGTTCCTTTAACACTGCTTGTAGGGCTATATTTAATATGACTACATTTTTAAAACACTTTTTGGGGGGCAAGGTATTTTAGCTTATCACTTTGTAGCTTACATAATTTCTTGTGACAGGTCATGGTATCCTTTCTTCTGTACATAATTTTGCTGCCTGCATTTGTTGCTACACTCTTTACTTATTTAAAAATATGGTTGTGATATACCTTGGTACAGTTTTCTTTATATTTATACTGCTTGAATTTGTTCAGATTCTTGAATCAGTAGATTTATTACTTACCTAATATTTTGGAAAATTGGGGCATACTATTTCTTTTTTTTTTTTTTTTTTTGTATGTGTTCACTCCTTTCCTTTTTCTCTAAAACCTCAAACGTACCTGGTCAATATTATCCTGCAGGTTACTTGGTTCTGGTAATTCAAGTTCACTCTTCATTCTCTGTGCTTCTTTTTGGATGGTTTCTATTCCAATGTCTTTGAATTTCTGGCTTTTTTCTTCTTCAGTATCTAATGTCCTGTTGAGTGCATCTAGTGGGCTTAAAAAACTTTCAAGTATTATATTTTTTTCATTTCTAGACGTTCAATTTGATTCTTTCTTTTCTTTATTCTTCATGTTCATGTTTTTCTCAAATTTCTTGAATTTGTAGGTCACATTTAAAGGATTATTTCAATATCTGCTGGATTGTATTGTCACTATCATTTGTGGTCATGTTTCTTTTGATTAATTTTAAATACTGATTATAAGGCCTATTTTTTGCCTATTTATATGCCTTGTAAGATTTGATTGCCTGCTAGACATTGTAAATGTTGTGTTGTCAGGTGCTAGATATTTTTGTATTCCCTTAAATCATGTGGGAATTTATTGCAGCATACAGTTATTTGGGATCAGTAGCTTGCTCCATTTGGGTCTTGCCTTGAAAGTTTTGTGCAGTTAAGGCTGGGGTGTAGCTCAAGTAATAGAGCTCTTGGCTAACAAGAGCAAGGGCCTGGGTTCAATCCTCAGCACCATAATCAATAAATAAATAAATAAATAAAGTTTTGTTGGGGTGGACTCAGAGTACCAGATTAAGACTACATAAACTGGATGCCGGTGACTCACAATTGTAATCCTAGCTACTTGGGAGACTGAGATCAGGAGGATTTTAGTTTGTTTCCAGCCCAGACAAATAGTTCATGAGACTCTATTTTCAAAAAATGATCAGAGAAAAATGGATCAGAGGTGTGACTCAAGCAGTAGAACACTTGCCTTGCAAATACGAAGCCCTGAATTCAAACCCCAGTCCCATCAATCAATCAATCAATCAATCAATAAAAGTAAAGACTAACTGAGCCTCATTTATGAAGCAGGCCTTCTGAGGAGTCTGTTCTGTGCCTTATGTGCTATGAGATCATTCCACTTTTGTTGGTGTGTATGCAAATGCGTTCCAGTCCTCCTCTTAGCAAACTGATTTCTGGCAGTTTTCCCAGGCTCATGGAGTTTCCCTCCATGCACAAATCAGCTAAATATTTGATAAGTTTAGATGCTTTGAGCAGTTTTCCCTCCTTCTCTTCCTCTCTTCCAACCTCTTTTCATGTCTTTACTCTAGTATTCTGCTACACAAATTCTAGCTGACATAGTCTTCCCTAACTTTGAGCCTTTAGTCAGAATGTTGGGCTCTATGTTTTTCCTTTGTCCTTGTGGACTGGGAACTGTTTCCATTTAAGCAGGTATGACTGAGGGGTTGTCTTATTTGTTTCCCTTTGATTACTGGTGCCACCCCAGGAGCCCCCTGTATGGTTCCTATGCCCCTCCCACTTGGGAAATGTCTAAGTAACAAATTCTCTTTTCAGTAGCAATTGCCTCCTGTATGTTGACATTATTATAATAGACTAACTATAAAATCTACATTTTTAAACATCTCCATGCTTGTAGGCAGAAATTTAGTAAACTTATTCTTATATAAAATAACATCTCTAAGCACTGGGCATATAATTATTGAAAAGAAGCCACTTAGCCCTTTACTTAGTCTGTGTTTTAATGCCTTGTCTTGACTTTCTCTATTGATTTTATCTTTTTTTCTTATTTTATGTTTCAACTTTCCCTCCATATGCCACCTTCACTGCTAGTAAATCTAGACATCTTTACCTTTCTATTCAAATTTTGGGTTGTACTCTTTCTGCCATCGCCTGTGGTATAATTAGGAGGTGGTAGGACCTTTAGGAGGTGGGGCCTAGTGGATGGAAGTTACTCATTGGAGGCATGTCCTGGAGAAGGATATTGAGACCCTGGTCCTTTCCTGTGTGTCTTTTTGGTCTCCTGCTTGCCAGGAGGTGAGCAGTTTTCTATGCCACATATTCCCACCATGCTTTGGGGGCCTTGCAGCTGGCTCAAAAGCAATAGAACTAATGGACAATGAACTGAAAACTCTGAAACCATGAACTACAGTAAACCTTTCATCTTCATAAATTGTTTATCTCAGCGTTTTTTTTTTTGTCACAGTGATAACTAACACACCTTACTTAACATTGTCTATCTTTCTTGTCTATGATGTATTCAAATGGAGTTTCACCTGGTGAGTATTTAAACTTGTAAATGTTTGTTTTTAGAAGAAATTAAACATTTTAAATATATACATCTCTCAAATTTCTCCAAATAACCTTCCCTGGATATCAATTTTTGTCATATTTCCTTGCTATCTTGTTTTCCAAAGGTGCCATAGAAATATCCCCAAAGCTTTAGTTTTACTATATTCATTGAACTTCTAAACATTACTTCCCTTCATACTTTTGGGAGGACATACATACTCACAAATGTAATAATTTCCCATCCTAGTTTTCTTCCAGACTGACTTTCTAAATACTCAATATCTTTCAAAACAAGTAACTATACGTACAGAATAAGAAAATTTGGATTAATCTTCCTTTTGACTTATCTTCCTTTTTGTTTTATTTGTTCCTTATTTTTGACAATACTTTGGATTTATATTACTCCTTAGACATCTAACAAACCTGATAGTCAATGTTTTTCCTTATTACTTAATGAAGTTGTAATAAAACCGAGAATTTATGGCAATTTTTAGGATGCTAACAATTATGTTAAAATGATCAAGTAGATTTAATATGAAAGCCAATCTCCACTATGAGAATGAAGATAACTCTAACAGCAAACACTTGCTTTGAGATTGCCTGTCGTACCAGATAGAAGCATGAGGAATTTAGGGTTTGAACACCCTAAAGACACTCTTGATTTTAACTTTTACTTGTTTCTTTTTGAAGGACTCAATTCATTTTGCAAACCCCAATGAGCTTATTTGTGATAGTGGGTGGGTCTGATTGACAGGCACACTATTACAAGGTAGAAACTGGGACAGAGATACTTTTCTGAGCTTTACTTTAGTAAAAAGATTCTAGCACTTTGAAAATTTGGATCTTTAGGGAATAATAGAAAAGCTGAAAGATTATTATCACAGAATGGATTTTGTGTCACTTTTGTTCTCAGTGCAAAGCAAGATGTGAAAATGTGGTTTGCTAACTTTAGTACTTCTTAGCCTAACACAGTGTATGCTTTAAACTCCTGAGAATTTTTCCCCCTTCAGTACTTATTACACAGACTTTGAAGCTTAAGTGATCAAACTGTATTTTTATTTTGTTGCTTCATTATACTAGATTCTTAGGAAAAAGTCACTGACATTTACTGTGACAAGTCACTGAATCCAAAATGCTATTTAAATTGTTTCCAAGTAGGTTAATTATTTAAAATCAATTTTATGTTGTGTCTGGCAATAAATTTTAGCAATATTTGATTGATAGATTTTTTTAACCCACTTTGCTTAAAAATTAATACTTTAAAATTGACAGCTTATCTCAATCACTTTTAAGTGGTATGAATGTTTTAAAAAGAGTACATTTTTCTTAGCATCACATAACTGTCTTTCCTAGGAACAGTGGTAGGAATATAATACACTTTTTACTTCAAAAATATATACGGTCCTTCCCATACTCCTATCCAAACTGTAGGCTATTCAGGGCACACTTAAAGAAACCTTTGATTGGACATATTTTCTTCAAAAGGGCAAATCCTAGAAACAGTAATAAATTTACAGAAAAAGTTTTTAGTCTAGAGTCTAGATCAATGGCAAGCTACCCAAGGTCCATTTAACACATTTGATTGCAACTTTTTATTTCATTCAAAGCATTGCAAATCAGAACAGTGTAAAAACAAACCTACAGATATTGTTTTAGAGTGTTTTTCTCAGAAGCTGTGGGTATGGAAGGGATCCTTTTGTGAGAGACTCAGTCTCATATTTAGTTCTGTAGCAGGCTGGGGATTCAGGAATCTAAGCACAGAGTGAAACAACCATGGACCCACCAGCTGTTGGGGAATTCACCTGTCCTGGGTTTAGAACTGCCCGACCCAGCTTGGGTGAAGCAGAGAGAAAATCCTACAAACATGAGAGGAAACCTGAGATGGAGAAGGGCAGCTATCCACGTCTTATCTTTGCACCATTAGTGTCTTTTACAGTGCCTGGGAGATTTATCTTTTATTTGTGGTGAGTGGAATGGACTAATTCTAGCCCACCTTTAGGAACACTTGTATTATCCTGAGAACTTGGACAAACCATTTCAGTTTATTAAAAGATGGCTTCGCTATATCTAAAATTGAAATAATAGTTCCTCTCTTAATAGGCTATTTTGAGGTGCTCCACCAGTAGCCTTATAATATGAAGCTAAAATATCGTTAGTCTCAGAGATGCAGCAACCAAAAAGGTCGAATGAATAGTAGCCAGTTTTTCAGGTGCCCCTGAGAAAGAAATGGTTGTAGTCTGTGAATCTGATAGGTCCCTGTGTCTCTTTGCATTGACAACCATACGTGGTGTCTATGAGTAGACGGCCCTATCAAGGGCTAGAAAGGAAATGGCCTTCCTTGGAACTGTACATCACCTGAAAATATTCTTGTCTCCTGGGAGTAGCAGTCTAGAGACATGTTTGTAGACATCCAGGAGTAACCTTAGAACTAACCTTTAGTGGTACTTAATACCTGCCAACGTTGTGGATTATCTCCTGGCTCCTTCTAGTCCAGCCTCCTCTCTATAGCTGGAGAAAGATCTTTCTAAAACTTATACCTGGCAGTGGTATTTTCCTCTTTCCCTATCCTCATTTCACTGGGGCTTTAAGTTCCTAATGTCTCTGTAACACTATCCAAATTTCTTAGCATGGCACACAAAGAACTTTATTACTCAACTGCTTTCTAACTTGCTATCTCTTATCCCTACTTTATCTACAAGCATACGTATGACCCCAACCTAGTTCATGCTCCAGCAATGCTAAACCACCTTCAGTTTTAGGAAAGTCTTCTTCCATACTCATGTGTTCATGCACCCACTCAGTCTCTTGCTCCTGGTAACTCCTACTCTTCCTGTGGTTCTACTTACAAGCCATTTTCTAGAGGAATCCCTTTCTAATTGGTTAGCTTCTGTATATCCTTATATTTACTTTGTATATGACATTTGTCTATCATAACAGTTTATCCTACTATGTAAATGTGTTAGTGTTCTTGCTATCTTCCTTCTGAAATACAGTCTCCCCGAAAGCAGGGACTATGTCTTATCCACTGTTGTAGAAGCCTAGCATCGTTCCTGGTTTGCTATAATGCTTAATTTGTATCGAGCAATGGCTGGATGGGTGAGTGTGAGTTTAAAATTTTGAGTTTGTGCTTATATGTCAGCAAAACAAGGCATCAGGTATGATGACTTCTTAATGCATTATAGATTATATAGGAACTATAATTGTGTTTTATTTTAAAATGTTTTCAGGTTTGGTCAATACAAATAACTCTAAATCTTTATCCCTAAGCACTCCATGGATATATTCCAACCCCATAAATATCACGCAGTGATGGTCACACCCATTGAGGAGTATGAAAGTTGCCGTGCCAAGCTTTTTTAAGAGTCAAGAATGCTGAATATTTTGCTGCACCAGGAATTAGCATAAAGTGTTGCAAAATGGAATTAAGTAGAAGTGTGTTAAATAATAGCTTTTCTTCTTTCAATTTCCTTTTGTAGTATTAAAATGCTTTATCAGGAATATTGACTAAAACTCTAGAGTTTTGACACTATAAATTGGATCTGTTTTTAGGTTAAAATATTTCATATTGAAACTAGTTTTTTTTTTTTTTTGCCTTAACTTATGAAGTGATGAAACACTGACAAATATTTTCTCTTAGAAAAAAAATTTATAACCACATGTCAAGATGTCTGAAGCAGGGAAAATTTGTAAGAAACAGCATGAAATGATATACAGCTGAGTAAATCTTAACAAAAATGAAGAGAACATCGCTTCCTTAGTGAAAATGTCCAACTGCAATGATCTGTCTTGTGTTAGGGAATTATAAATTCTCCAGAAAATGATAGATTACAATAGATTTGTCAGTAATAGCACACATAAAAATATTTTGTGGGCCAAGAGGCTGTGATCAAATAGTGGAATATTCCTTGGGAGCAATATTATATGGCCAAGAAATGTGCTACATTGATTTCATGGCAAAATAAGATTTTCAGCTTGATTAGAAAAGCAAATAATTACAGAAGTTTGGCTCAATCCTCAGTTTGCTGACTGAGTGCTTTGGAATTATAGCAGGGTTCACTGTTATTACTACTGTGGATAGACACATAGACTTTTCCTTTGGGCGAGTCCTGAACATTTAAGTAAGTGCTATAAAGTTAAAGACACACCAACAGATTCTTTAATGGCAAGAGCCAGAGCACTTTGGTTGAGTTGTCTCCTCTGCTAATTGTGTGCTATTAGGTTCATTACAAAGTTTCCTAATTACCTGTTTGCTCATAATGACTGACTTATAAATATAATTGCCCCAGAGAGGAGTCCATGGCCGTGAAACTCCCTGAATATTGTGTCTTCAGGATGGCCACTGACCCAGAAGATGAGTTTGAGGTTGTTTTTCAAAAGAACTCTCTGTAGAATGATGCAGAAAGGATAGGAGCATCCCTGGAAGTGTCCCTAATGATGATCCATCCCATTGAAACTTATCAAATTTGACTTGTCAAGCATATAGAGTCAGGAATGTAATAGTGGGCTGGGTGGTGTGGCTAAGTGCTAGACTACTTGCCTAACATATATGAGGACCTGGGTTCATTTCCTAGCTATGTCAAAAATGTGCAGTAGTCTGAAAATTCAGAAAACTTACAGGAGACAATGTTGTAATTAAATCGAGAAACTTATTTTTTTCCAATTCTTAAACTTTGTCCTGTCTTCATGCTGAACTGCATTGACCATTTAACATACTAAACATTCTTAGTACTTACTTAGGCCACACAGCTGGTGGCATCAGTCTTTTCTCAAGTGATTGACTGGACTGATTATTTTTTAATTTTCATGTTTGGTAAAAATTACTTTTTTGTGTGTGATACTGGGGTTGGAAGCCAGGGCCTCATGCTTGCTAGGCAGTTTTTCTACTGCCTGAGCCGTACCCCAGCTCTTTCTCTTGTGGTTATTTCTGAGATAGGGTCTTGTGTCCTTGGACCTATCCCTGTTTTGTAGCTGAGATGACAGATGCACACCACCACACCCAGTTTGTTTGTTTACTTTTTGTTGAGTATGACTTGTGCCACCAGTCCTGGCTTATGTTGAGATTTCTTTAGAATATTTTTATTGAGGTGAAATTCAGATAACATACAAATAACCACTATAAAGTACATAATTCACTGTCATTTTGTGCACTACCAATGTAAGATAGCTATTATCTCCCTAGTTTCAAAAGTGCTTCATCATCCCAGAAAAATACCCCATATCTATTAAATAATCACTCCCCAGTCCTTACTTTCCTTTCTCTGGCAACCACTGATGTGTTTTTTGTCTCATGTATTTGCCTATTCTGGATATTTACTATAAAAGGAATCATGTAAGTGTCCTTTTATAGTAAGAGTCACATGAAGAGGTGACACTTCATGTCTGACCTCTTTGACATAGCCTGGTGTTTTCAAGATTTACCTGTGCTGTAGGATGTATACGATGCCATTTCTTTTGATGGTAGAATGATAGTCTATTATAAATATATACCACAATTTGTTTATCCATTCACTTATTAATGAACTTTTTATGTAGAGAGCTTTAACAGACCAAATCTGTGTTTATCCACTCAAAGCATGAATTATAAACTGTATGCATTCAAATTTAATCCCAGATCAGATTAATTATACTTAACATTTCATTACTATTTTATTCTTCCTAATTGATAGAAGTGATATATTACTGGCATGATAAATGTTTCTATCATATAATTTAATTAATTCTCAATATTTTTTAGACTGTTCTCACCATGCAGAACCTTTGGCTTCTATTTATAAATATATTTTGATTGAGTTTTGGCTTTCATCTTCCACTAAGATGATAGATTTATGAAGTATATTGTTGGGTAAATGCATCTTACTGTGCTAGGCAAAAAAGGCCTCCTAAAAATGTCACATCCTAATCTCCTAAATCAATGACTCTTATCTTGTGTGGAAAAGCATACTTTGCAGAGGGATTAAGTTAAGGATCTCAAGATAGATTATTTTGAATCACAATGTCATATAATAAGGAAGTTGGTGATCAGAGGGAGTCATAAGAGTCTTCAAACTGTCAGGAGCCAAGAAAGGAAGGCAGCCTGTAGAAACTGAAAAAGGCAAGGAAAAGGATTTCCCACTGAAATTCATTCTCTAGAAGGAACGCTGCCTGAAAACATTTGGTTCCTAGACATCTGACCTCCAGAACTGTAAGAGAATGAATTTGTGTTGCTTTCATTTACTAAATTTGGGATACTTGTGAGAAAGCAGCAGTAAATTAATATTCTAGATTTAAGAAGTACAATTTTAAACTTAATATTAAAGTTTTATAATAAACATTCATGAGCATATATATGTATTCATATTTAATATACATTATCAACATTATTTATTAATTTGACACAATGTGTGCTGCCCAGTGTAACTTTTAAAAAAAATAAAAACCTAGATATAGTTTGTCATAAAGAATAGGACAGGTACTGGCTACTTCTATCTACTTTGATATTAAATAAAGTTCTTTTTTTACTATTTTTATTTGTATGCATTAATAGCACAATAGGGTTTCATCATGATAATTCCATACATGCATACAGTATACTTTGAAAGAAGCCCTTAACAATTGGGAAAAGTAAGTTTTTGTGGTACTAGGATTTGAACTCAGGCACTCTACCACTTGAACCACTCCATCAGCCCTATTTTGTAAAAGTAAGCTTTTGAATATGTAAAAACATTCATTACTTTGGATTCTTTAAAAGTTACATGTATTTACTTTAACAGTTTTTTAATAATAATTGCAATAATATACAATATTTATAATACTTGTTTCAAAATATTCATGAACAACATCTCCTCTTCTCAAACCTTCATGTGGCTTGAGACAAACATAGATTATGCAAACTGTCTGAGTTTTCACACTGGACTCTGCAGGAGAAACTGGACTACTCTTGATCTCACAGATGAGAAGAAAATGACAATACTGTTTCCTCTACAACATGAAACAAGAAAGCTTATAAGGAAGCATTTTGCAAAGGTTAAGAGTTCACTGATTATGAAAACGATACTCCAAACTCCTTTTTTTTTTGCATGTGAAATCATCATAAACATTTATTTGTTTTTTAAACTTTTTTTGCAAGCTCTTTTACTTTGAATTGTCCTGAATTTTCCCTAAGTCCTAGGATTTTTTCTTATCTTTTAATTAACCAAGTGATTGTACTCAATGCACCTGCAAACATAGGAGCTTCTTGAATCTCCTTTTCACTACCTCAGAGTCAGCTGCTTCTAAGTGATGTCATGTTTCCTTCCTGACCTTGGGAGTGACATTCAAAAGAAATCATCCCCAGGGACTAAAAGGCTCAGCTCTGAGTCTCAAGTCGTGCTACCAAAATAGACCATTAAACTTAGAGCTTAGTTACCTCATAATGAATCAGTCTCTTCTGTGGACTGTGTTGATGACTTTTCTCCACTTTTATCAATTTTGGTATAAATGGGTACTGGCCAAAGGCATTAGGAGGGGACTAAGGAAATCCTATAGGAGAACAATCGCAGGAAATTGACATAGCCATTAAGAAGTCTGGAAAAATTAAGTTAGAAGAAAGTGGAGCTTGGCTTACTGCCATTTTAGGAATAAAGAAAGAATTGCAGGCAGGGATAGCTTAGAAGAGTAAACACAAAACCTAAAACAGCATGACTGTGTCAAAAGTGCACTGAAATAGGGATGATGGCAGAAAATTACTCTTTGAGGCCACCCCTCAAAGTTAATAACCATTGTAAATTGAGGTCCTGTTTTGTTTATTTATTTATTTTGTCTTTAATAAGACAAAAGATTTCCCTGGGCTTGGGATGAAATGATGACCAAATTTCTCAGCACAGAGCTGATTCACTGAATTACGGAATCAAAGAAAGGAAAAGTTTGTTTTTCTTAAACATCTGTAAGGAAATATATTGTTAAATATTTATAGGTTTAGGAATCCGTTTACAGTTATAAATCTAAGATAAATAAATGAGATGTGCTAGGATCTAGTAATTTGGAAAAAATGACTTCATGCAGAGTGTGACACAACAGGAAACACTTTTTACATTTATTTTAAAGGAGATTCAGTAATGACTATTTTGATCTTGTCTATGTATCAGATGCCCATATCCAAAGTCAATTAGGGAAATGAGTAATAATGAAGGAAAAGCTTCATGAGTGACTGGACAAACCGTGTGAGAACAGACCATGACTACATTTATCCATGTATTGTAAAAAGCTCTTCCTTACTTTTGCCTATTAATTTCAAATTATTTTCTTCCTGACTAGAGATGCTTATACAAAATAAAGCTTTATCTTAGTAGAGTCACTTGATATAGTAAATTAGAGAGATTGGTAACTTTATAGATTCTCAGAGTTAGAAAAGAAGTTCAGGACAATCTAACAATTCTCTCATTACACAGTTAAGAAGGTGAGGCCCAGAGCACTGAAATGACTTAGCTGAAGTCACACATCACTAGAATAAATAGACCCAAGTACCAAGGTTTCCTGATCCCAAACCCAGTGTCACCATAGAAGATTTATTGAACCAATAAATTATTACCTTTATTAATTAAACTTTGAACACTATATTCAAAGAATGTGAGCCAAGTGATCTATCACTTATGAGTCTCAAAGCTATAGTAAAAGTATTTGCTTTATGTCAAGTAGACAATCACTAACTCTCCACATGCATAAAAGGAAACAGTGCTGTGAGAGTCCCATTTTGGGGACATGGCATGGATAATCTGTTAGCTGAGTGAATGCTGAACTGTATCCACCTGATCCTTTAGTCAACTGTATCCACCACTGTTCAAGCCTTCATAGAGATTTTAAACATAAATAACAAAGATGAAGAGAAAAATCAAAGCTCAGCTCAAAGAGAGGGAACCTATATAGTGTGTCAGCTTCAATTCTCACCCTCATGCAAAGAGAGTAGAGCAAGACATATTTCTAACTTGTGGTGACACTGAGAAAGCCCCAGAGAGTGCCCAGCAGCAGGAATGGATCATATCACACCTAGAGCAGGAGCATTTCCTTACTTTGTTTCTCCTGGTCTCAGGTAAAGACTAGCATGATGAAGAACATCTAATCATTGGGTATCTGGCTGCACATGGTCATGCATTTATTTAAAAGCATGTGTTGAGTGCATGATATTTACTCCCTTTAAGTATTACATTCCTCATCAAAATTGTTACATTAGTAGGACAAGCTTCAACCTTGTTGTGAGGATTAGAGAAGAACACAAAGCACCTGTTATAGTCCCTGACACATAGGGAGAATTTAAATGCCAGTAATGATGATGCTGAGGAAGAAGAAGGGAAGAGAATCTCAAGGTTCTGTGAGATTCCACTCATAATCCCTGACCATAATGCAATCTTCTGTAAAGACAACATCTTTTGTTATGGAAGGATATGTGGTAGTTATAGTTTACATTGCTGTGACAAAATACCTAACATAAACACTTTAAGGGATGAAATATTTATTGTTCTAATGATTTAAAAGGCTCAAAGTTTCAGTCTATCATGTCAGGAAGGGGCAGTGGAGCAAAGCAACTCACAGCATGGTAGTTGGGAAGCAGAGACAGAGAATGCCTGAGTTCCATGGGTTCTCTCATTTCACCCCTTTTATTCCTCTGGGCTCCCAGGCTATGGGTTGGTGCTGCCCACATTAAGGAAGAATCGACTGTCCCTTTGGAAACACCTTACAGACATATAGAAGCGTTCTTACTAATCCTGTGCATTTCTTAACCCAATCAAGTTGACAAGATAACCATCATACATATGTCTTAGAAAGTAATAAAAAAAAGCAGTTCTTTTTTTATATTATTTCACTAAGACAATTGCCACACTAGACTCGTTGGCAGTGGTTTCCTAATAACTAAAAATAAATGGATTTTATTTTATGAAAGAGTGAATCCAGGAAGATTTTATTATTAATAATCAATACACTTTCAAAAAGAAGATTTGAAGCCACTTATCAATAAAATGAAGTATGCCAATATATATTGCATTCCTTTTCCTGGCTGTCTAGGCTGAGGTGAAATTTATCATGTAGAGAGCATCCTCAATAGCAGTATTTTTTATTAGATGAAGCTATTTCTTTTATAAATCTTCATAAAACTTGAGAGTTTAGTGTTTAAAATTTACATTCTCCAAAGGCATCCCCAGAGGGAACAAAAGTAATCAAAAGTGTTACAGTCCAGGAATTTGGCTTTCTGATAATTCAGGAGAAAAGGCTTAACATGATTGGTGAGAATATCACCTACATGGGATAACCCCTGTTGTAAATGTACTGACTAATGCAGATTTTGCCCAAATCTGGAGAGTGATGAACTTGAGATAGAAGTCATTATGTGTGCCTAAAGTAGTTATACTTAATTGTTGGTTAATTAAGGGAGATACATCTGCTTTAGATAAAAATGTTAGGCATATATTTGACAAAGTTATCTATTTTGTTATGAAAATTAAAGAAACTGATTTTTACTTTTATGCAAATTAAAAGGCAACTTTCACAGTTGAGTTAAAGGCAAGTAGATGGGCAAAGAAGTTGTCTAAAGCCCTTCCAGGATCTCAAAAGCCCACTCCTTTGAAACCCAAGTGGTCCTCGTCAACAAGCAATACTTCCTAACTAAGGCTCTGCAGCAAAATCACTTAAGAAATTTTTCCTGAGTATTTTCTTCACACATCCATCAAATTGGAATTTCTAATACTAGTGCTTGAATCCGAGTATTTAAAAAGAG
Source organism: Castor canadensis (assembly GCF_047511655.1). Lineage (NCBI taxonomy): Eukaryota > Metazoa > Chordata > Mammalia > Rodentia > Castoridae > Castor > Castor canadensis. Next base: position 127,191,909 of record NC_133393.1, on the reverse strand, counting down.
TTCTCAGGAGGTTTTATGCAAATTCTGAATACGAGTTCTGGGTTCAAAGTTCATCTAGATATTTTATTTTGAGAGAATAGCATTTCTGTAGTTCTAAAACTTAGGCTAACTGCAAAATGTACTGGTAGGCAACTAAATGGGTTTTCTATGGAATGGGTTTATTTATTGTTATCCTTTAGTGTGTCCAAACATGTGAAACTCTTGCTTTTGTTGGAAGTGATATTAAGCTTGGTAAATGTTTAGGTTGACATGCTATTTCAGGGCACTCCAAGAAAGTTTCATTAGTACCAAGTGAGCAGTGTTGAGAAGAATGTTTAGCTTCCTACTTGGCATTGCAAGAGGGTATGCATCCTGCAATAAACTATTTACATTATGTAGTTCATCCCATGCCATTCTAAAAAAGACTTGAAGAGGTATGAGAAATTTTCATAAGTAAGTTGAGGAGAAAGAAGACTGAAAGTCCAGTTTTATGCCATTTTCCTTAATGTTTGATTCACCAACAGTCCATCTCTGCTCATTTCAATGCCTTTGTGGGTCTGAATATGAAAGCCTGTTGGGATATCTATAGTCTTTCCTTTGTGATTTTTAACTAGTTTCATAGGTATATAGAAATGGCTAAATAGAAATTTTGCCCTGAATTTTCCATTGACTGCTTTAGAGTCCCACTTGCATGACTAGAAGTCAAATCAAATTTAATATGCCAAGACAGATTTCTCAATTCCTTACTTCCCCCACATCACCCTATTCCTTTTCTAGTCTTCTACATTTCTGCAACTTACTCTAAAGCCTTCATATTCACTTCTCTCCAGTTTCTTGTCATTAGCTTTGGCAAACTCCTAACATCTGTCACTTGGATTATTCTAATAGCTTTTATGCTGTCTCTTGCTTCCATACACGTGCACTGCTATTCATTCTTTACAAAGCAGCCAGAAAGATATCCTTATTAGAGTCCAGCTAATTAAAAGCAACTCTCCTAAGAATATCCTTGTAGAAAACCTTTAACTACTACATCCACTCAAATGCATTAAAGACTGACATTAGTAAAATAAGAAGAAAACTGTATAGGAGAGAAGGGGAGTTTTGATATGAGCAACAGGCACAGCAACTGACACAGGTTTATCAAATCACCAGTAATGAGTGACTCCTTTTAAGTCTGCAACCAATAAGGGCTGATGTGCAAACTTCAAATGAAGATATTTAGCATAACAAGATATGCAAAATATTCTCCCACTTGTAGATCACAATATCACCTGATTTTTTTCAGGAAGGGGTCAAAAATATGGTTAAAGGAAAGTAAGGAAAAGGCATGATCTGATTTGGCTGTTTTGAGTGGAATCGATTGTAGACAAGTCAATTCCTTGAGTCTGTTCTAGTAGTAGGTGTTTTCTAAATTTCCTCTTTGCCCCAGTATATATGCTTAATATCTTGTAATTGCTTTTCTGAATCCTATTCATATGTTAGAACTTGCCTAATCATGCCAACCTTAGTTCTGCCAACTCTGATACTTTTAAGGAATGCATCTCCTGAGTTGGTGCAAGATTTCTGTAGTCAGGTGTCTAAATGGTAGCATGTGAAGTGGGAATCAATGCCTGATGAAGCAGGGGTCAAGTCAGGTACCTTTCAAATCTTGTTAAGTGGCTTAGAGTTTATGCTGAAACTAATGAGAGCACAACTAACTCTTGTTAATGACTCTCATTTGTTCTTGAATATCCTGCTGCAAAGTGAACCCTCATTAAGTAACAATAATTAAAAAAAAACGATTTCCTTTAATGGAAAGTGTTACTCTATGTTCCACCCAAAATCAAGGCACAAATAATTTTCACATATTGAAAAATATATCACTTGGACAATGAAAACAAACTTCTTTGAGAAACAAGATGTTAAAATTAAATACAGTCTGTACATATAATATTCTAAAGATTTATCGGACTTGCTAAAGAAAGAGGATTTATCTTGTGAAGGGCGACGGAGATTATAAAGGAGATATTTTCAGGAAGAGGCCCATGGTTATCTTGCCCTCAAACTACACTAAGAACATAAAGTACATGTAAACACACATCTATAGACACACACGGCTTTAAGTTAAAGTGAAAGCTAACGTGAAAACAGTGCAGGCTTGTGATGGACTAAAGAACCATCCCTCCTCATCACATTCATTGGGCATATAATATGCAAAACAAGGTTTAATTCATCCAAACATCATATTCAGAAAACTTTCTCCTTCTGTGTCAAGTAAATTGGTAAATATGTCATTCCCTGAAATTTTAGTGATAAAGTATCATTCCTTGTAGTGTATTTGTTGTTATAAAAATTATGCTGAAAAATGTTTCCTGCAAACATTGTGGGATATAAATCTTTATCAATAAAGAAGTATATTAAGCAAGAAGAAGGCATAATCAGATTTGGCTATTTTGAGTAGAATCAATTGTAGATAAGCTTTTATGCACTGAAAGAAGTGAGAGAGAGAGAGTTAATGGATTATAGAGCTAGTTAGTTAGATAAATGAGACAAGACTTGCTGATTGTGTGAAAGCAGGAAATGTTAGAGAATTTTCAACTTAAGCAACTTTATGGAAGAAGCTATTTGGAATGTGTTGAAGAATGTGTTAAGTTGGAAAGAAAAGTGAGAACGGCTTGATATAGCTGACATCCTTTTACATAAAAGTCAGAATATTTATATGCAGAAACTCCTTTGAGAGCCAGGCATGGTGGCACATACCTGTAATCTCTTGGAGGCTGGTGCAGGAAAGTTGAGATTTCATGGCTAGTCTGGACTATAGGTTACAGTGAGGCGCTGATTCAAACAAAACAAAATAAAACAAACAAACAAACAAAAACGCAGAAAATTCCTATTGTGTCTCCACACTGCTTAGCTGACAATGATAGACAAAAACAACTCTGAAATTCATCACTCCTTTTTTTGTTTCCCCTCCCAAGATGTGGCTAAAATGGATTTTCTTTGACTGAATTTACTTTAGAAAATTCATTTCATTTTTGTTATATTGTAGACTTATGTCCTGATTCAAAACGTTGAATATATAATGTTCTAATAACATTACATGAATTGATCTTAGGAGTGCTAGGAAATTTCTTAATCGTCTGAACTCATGTTGGTAGTGGTTACTTGGACAGAACTGAAACAAGGATACCAAACACCTTTTTAAGTAAGTTCGCATAGTCTCAGGAAAGACAGAAATGACTTAATTTTTTTCTCTAAAACTTATTATTTTTGTTATTGGAGATCATGTTCCTAGGTTTATATTGGATATTATAAAATTGAATTTATATATCACTATAAAATTAAAAAATATTTCTAGCTATACCATATTATTTAGTTCTTTCAACAACTGTGTAAAATAGATATTATCTTAAGTAGTTTCTCTAGTGAGTAGATTCAGAATAAGATGAAAATGTGTGCCTTTTGATTCAATCTGATGCTGTCCAATTTAGGAACCCTGGATTTTCATTCACATGTTCATAGATTTATTTATAAATGATGTTCTAAGTAGGTTGCTCAGAAAGCTACAAATCATAGCCAGATAAAAATAAGTAAAAAAGAAAACGAAAGGGGGACTAGGACTAGTAGAGCAAAAGGCTTTTTGTAAAACCTAAATGATTTTCTTTGAATGTGTTTATAACCAACCTGATCCAGTGATAGAGCACATCCATCATCCTGATGGTTCCGCATTGTCCCAGTTTGATTTCCATATGTTAGTTTTGTTTCTTTTTAACAAAACAGTGTGAAATTTGTCTGATCACTTTTACTAAAAGTATGTCTATGAAATTCATCTATACTTTCCTAGTAAGTATTTGGATTTTTCTTTCACTGTTACATAGCTTTTTTGTTATATAAGTATATCACAATGAATGTATATATTCTACTATTTGGTTGTTTCAAGTTTTGGACTATCATATTGATTTTTTCCTGGAAAGTTACAAGTAAATCTGTTATGAATATTTTTGCTCATGGCTTTTGGCAGATAAAAGCACTTGTTTTTGTTGAGTATATTCCTAGGAGTAGATTACTGCACAATATTTTAGCCAAGTAATTTTCCAAAGTTGTTATACCAATTTATACTTTGACCAACAGTAAAAATGAACTCCTGTTGCCCATATTCTCACCAAAAGTTTGTGTTTCTAGTCTTCTTAATGACCATTCTGATAGGTGGGTCTTGTTGTGCTTTTAATTTGCTTTTCTCTGATGATTAATGATGTTGAACAAATTTCCACATTTAGTTGTCCTTTTGCTATTTTCTTTTTGCAAAATTTGTTTTAAAAAATCTCTTGTTCATATTTTTAAGAGTTTCTTGTTAGATGTGTACATTGGAAATATTTTCTCCAAGTTTGTATCTTGTTTTTCCATTTCCTAATGGTCTCTTTTGATTAATGGAGTGTTTAATTTTAATGAGGTCCAATTTATCAATCTTTTCTTTCAAGTCCAGTGCTTTTAGTGTTCTGTTGAAGACATTTTTCCCCAGTGTCAATGTCACTTAGACATTCTTCTAATTTCATTTTAGACCACACATGGGACACTAAACATTATTTTTAACAGCCAAACAAGGGAAAGCACCAAGTAGAGTTCATAATGTGAAAACAAAAATAGTTATTCAGAGTGAAACTTCTCTTTTCACTTCTCTAATGTATATGTAAATGAATATTTCAGAATGGGTACTGAAATAACCCATCGTGTAGTTACCAGAGCTTAAATAGTATAATTTTAAAATTTTCTTTCAAAATGTAAGGACAGAATAATATCAAAATCCTGTTTTTTTGCTTGCAACCCCTAAATTTTGTCCTGTTTATAAGTCAGAAGTAATACATTTGGTGTTATATAGTATTTACTTCATATTTTAAAGAAATGACTCTTAACTCTTATCTTAAATCCAATTTCTGTCACTCTACCTTCAGAGGCAATGCTATTATGAGTTTCCCGATAATGTTCTCCATAACAAGGAATACATGCTTGCTGTAGAATATTTGCAAAATGAAGCAAAAGAAAATAAAATACTAAGAATCACGGATAGTCCTAAATCTCAGACTACTTCTATTGCTTGATGTATTTCTTTTTTGTCATTTCCTATGTATAAATGTCTATGACAAAAATTCTCACAGGTGCCATAGCTAAATGTTTAAGGGGAGAGACTTGAACTAGACAGCTAGGTGCAAACACCAGTTCTGCTATTTACTAGCTCCCTTAGTCTCCACCATGCATACACACACATGCATGCACACATGAATGTATATGCGCACACACACAGAGTATTGCACCTCTGCCTGTGCTTTCACTTAACTGTGGTTTAGGCACATTCTCATCATTTTACAGATGAAGAAACTAGAGCACAGAGTAGTCAGGCAATGTGTCCAAGGAAAGGAGTAAGAGAATGGATTGTGTTAGGGAAGGAAGTGTTCAGGAAAGATCAGAGTGTGAATTTTTAAATAATATTTTTATTTTGGAATAGCTATAATTTTACAGAAAAACTAGAAATATAACTCAGGGAGTTCCAGTATATCTCTCACCTAGTTTCTCCTGATGTTAATATTTTATATTACCCTGGGTACATTTGTCAACATTGAAACTAACATTGGTAAATTATTTCTCCAGTTTTTATATGAATGTCATTTTTCTGCTCCAGGTTCTAATTCAAGATACCAGATTGCATTTTGTTGAATGAGATTTTTATATGAATCATAATTAGATGTACAAAGGAAGGAAGGAAAGCTCGGGGCAGTAAGGTAGCTTGCAAGCAAGGTACCAAGCAGTACTGAGCAGTGAGAAGCGGAGTGTAATGAGGGGTTGACTTGACTAGAACAGGTCAAATAGCAGGCAATAAGGAGTAGAAAGGCTTGGAAAACTATTTTGGATATGACAAAAAGAAGTCAAGTAGAGAAGTTATATAAGTGTTAAAGGGATGACAGACATGGATATTTTAGGAAGTTGGGGAAAGAATTTGGATTTCCAGCATTTTTACTCAGACCTGGTTGTAGAGAAAGTTAGAAAACAATGCTTGGTTGAGACTGAAAGGCAAAGACTCCACTATGCAAGTGCCACACTGCCATTCCCAAGATGAGTCCTGTTAAGTTTTCCTCCTGTGGGATAATGTTGTCATTTACTTATATCAAATTATGATCTATCTTATGTGCCGGGTATAGCACTAATTCTTTCTTTCCTTCTCTTTCTCTCTCTTTCTACACACACACACACACACACACACACACACACACACACACACACACACATTTTGTTGTTTAATTCTCATTGCACACTTAGGTAGGTGTTATCATAAAAGCCATTTCAGGAAAAGAAACAGATTTATAAAGGTCATGTAATTTACCTAAGGTCAAACTACCAACAAGTGGAGAAACATGAAACCAATCAACACCTGTTCTTTATTGTCTAGTTCAGTCTAAAATTCTCCTAATTATACTTATCAGAGTTCATAGTGCATCTCTTTTAATCATATTGCTAAGTACTAACCGTTGTATTGCACCAGGAGTTTTCTGAAAGAATCCATTAGGGACTTTGATGTTCTGAAACACTCCTTCGAGGCTCTGAACAGGTCTCTATTCTTTCAAGGACAGTGGTTACACAATAAGGAAGCCCTCTAAGGGGGCAGCCCTGAGTAATGGGGTCAGTTGAACATCAGTGGGGTAATTATATATTTTCAAAATTCAACTTACGTAGGGGACTAAATTGTGACATACATTTCTGTCTAGAGCTTTTGCTCCCAGGTTTTGGCTTGAAACCAGAACAAGAATAAAGACAGACCATCTGAGAAGTGGCAGGAAGAGGTACTGGTAGCAGCATCAGGGGATTTCAATATGTAACTCAGAGGAAAAGGAAGCTACATGAGCTTTTTCCTGTTTCGATTCCCCTTGGAAAATTGGTGTCTCTGAGAGGGGAATTATTCACAGCCGAGTTTCAAAGCCCCTCCTTCTGTCCTCTTCCTTCCTTCATTCTTTCCTCTTTCCTTTTATTAATTTTTTAATAATTCCAGGATTTGCACTCAGCTTTTGGAATAAAATAATGTTCATGGGGACATACTCCCTTAACTTATTGTGGCCAAATCATTAAAAATTCAGCATTGGTTCTACCACAATATTGACCTTCAAGACACACAAACTGACACTTTCTTGGCATTATGTTGGGATTGTATTCAGCATTTTTTATAAGCTGATCTATCTTGGAATTATAACTGTCTTTCTTGTCTTACATGCTTTTCCTTCTTCCTCAATAACTCAGTAGATACTTTTTTTTTTGCTACGGGTGTACAGTACCATTACTGATTTCTGTGTGTATTTTAAAAAAAATTTCTTTTATTCATATTCGCATACAATGTTTGGGTCATTTCTCTCCCCTTCCTCCCGCTCCGCTCCCTCTCTTTCCCCCCACCCCCTCCCTTTTCCCCCCTTACCCCCTCACTACCAGGCAGAAACTATTTTGCTCTTATTTCTAATTTTGTTGAAGAGAGAGTATAAGCAATAATAGGAAGGACCAAGGGTTTTTGCTAGTTGAGATAAGAATAGCTATGGAGTGAGTTTACTCGCATTGCTTTCCTGTACATGTGTGTTACATTCTAAATTAATTCTTCTCGAACTAACCTTTTCTCTAGTTCCTGGTCCCCTTCTCCTACTGGCCTCTGTTGCTTTAAAGTTTCTGCATTAGTTCCTTTGCATTGAGGACATCAAATGCTATCTTGTTTTTTTTGGGTTTCTTGCTTATCCTCATACCTTCCTTGTGTGTTCTTGCCTCATCATGTGATCAAAGTCTAATCCCCTTGTTGTGTTTGACTCCTTAAACTCTGTAGTTTATTAATTTACAGTTGATAAATGTTGTAGTTCCTTAATGCTGTTTCTGGTCTTCACCCCTTCTCTAGCAATAGTCTGGCTTTCATGAACTCATGCAGGCCTATGGTATTAAAATTTACCTACATCTGCCAACTAACCCATTTCTATCTCCATCCCTGACAGTTCCTTAGAACTCAAGACTCATGTATTTTATTTACTACTTGAAGATATCATTTTGCATGTCTAATAGTCATGCAATACGAAATTCTTGTGATCCAAAACTTTTTTCCCCAAAATCTTGCCTATCACACTAATAGGCAAAAATTTCAACCATGTGTTGAAGCCCCAATTTTAGGAGTTGCAGTTGGTTTCTTGAATTCCCTCACTCCCCATGTTAATCCTTACTCAAGTCTCATTAGCTCTACCTCAATATGACCACCAGTCATTTCCACTTCAATACAAATAACCACCTTGTCATTCTTTACCACAACAATACCTTCAAATTAGCCTCTCTCTTCCATTCTTGCCCACTGACCATGTATATGCCACATAGCAGGCAAAGTTACTATTTAAATGGATAAATGAGATCTGCTATTCTTCTGCTCAATATCCTCCAATGACTTTCCATCACATGTACAGTAAAACTCAAACTATTTACCATACTCTACAAAACCCTGTCCAGGCTTACCTTTATGACATTATAGCTGACTACATTCTTCTTTTTTTTGTTCCTGGCTGACCTTCTTGTGGTTTCTCCAACAGATCAAGTGATCCAACAGATCAAGAGTGTTCCCTCCTAATGTCTGCACAATTGCTGTTTCCTGTCTATGATTCTTTGTCCTCATCTTTGTACAGCATATTCTTTCCCATGGTTAAGTGTCTGCTTAAATAAAACATTCTTGAGAAGATTTTCCTTCACTTCTCAATCTATGCCAGCTCTTTCTTTTAAACAAGAGACAAGTAAAGCAAGTGTTTTGTACCTTGTATGAGAATATGAGCTTCACAAGAACACATCCTCTGTTTTAGCATAGAGTAAGCACTCACAACTTTTTAATTGTTTGAGTAGATGCTAATAACTTTTCTTTTGAATGCCCCTTCCAATTCTAATCTTTGGTAATTCTCGAGTTCTATGAACGTTCACCTTTCATCTTATATAGGAAACATAATAATTTTTATGAAAACAGATACCCACAAAAAACCCAGGAAAAGACAATTTAGATATTTCAAGACATACATTGAAATTAACATGCTTAATCCATTTTTTGAATCTTTCATCTCACATGAAAGATGTTATATGCTTATAAATCTTAAATGTAAAAATCTGTAAATATTTTTGTTCTCACTGATACAGTTGATGCAGAGATGGAAGAAGAGAAGAGGTGGAGAAGAAGACCAACAGAAAAGGGAAAGGAAGCAAAAAATTATTGAATGCCTGTAATGTGAAAGGTCCCTTTTCTAGATACGTTTCACAGCCTTTCTACTTCTCCCTAGGAACGTGTATGGTGTGTTTCATTAACCCCACTTTTCTGGTGAAGAAAATGAGATTAACAGTCAATTTGTCTGGTGTCTAATTGGTGGTGGTGGAGTCAAGGAAGTCACTTTTGTTTACTTCAAATACTAAAATATGTTGTACTATATTACCTTGTATGCTTGGAGTCTTAATTGAATATTCAAATGTTTTATCCCCTTGAAATGACATGATTTTACTTGTACCACAAAGTTTTAGAAGTAACTCTGTTAGTAGTTGCTTCCTGTCTTATTTAAGGACTTATTAAATCCAACTGCTATTTGATCCAGACTCACCAGTGCTATTTCTGGTAGAAAGGTCTTTTGGTGGGGGTAGTCTAACATTTTGAAAAGGCATATAAAACAAAACACATAGAGAAGAAAAAAGTGTTATAGTAAGTGAAAATGAGAAAGAAAAATTATTCCCAAGTATATGCTTAAATATGGTCTTCAAAGTAGGACCATCTAAATTATCCCTACAATTACTCTCATAAATGTACTTCTGCTAAGCATCTAATAAATACTTGGGGAAAGAGGAAAGAAGTAGAGACAACTATGCCTAAAGCATTTTAAAGGTCAACATTCTTTTGTTTCCTAGTTCTTTTTCTTAAAAAAAATTGGTTTAATAAGCAGATAGTTCCAAAGCAAATGATTTATACTGTTGGCTGATCTGTGCCAGTATTTTCACAACACTTTGTTGACTTTCTCACTTTTTAGTCAAAATGATAGCATTTGTTGGTATTAGATGCTCCTGTTTGCAAAATCCTTTATATGCAAAGTCATATTCGTCCTCCCAAGACTTGGATTTATAAATGACAGAGAAGTTAGAGGTGAGGTTTTTTTAATACCAGATTATCTAGACATAGTGACACTAATCATGTTTTTGATCTTAAAATTTAATGTCTTTTTGCTTCAGTTTCCACAATTGGAAAACAAAGATACAGACATGAAGCATATATTTCATAAGTGATTTAAAGTGAAGTACAAACAAATTAACACCTATCAATAATAATAATCTACCAATTCTAATCAACATTTTAGGATATTTTAATTAGAAGTTATGGTTTCTCATGTTGTATATCCATTTAGGTCTAAATGAAGGTCTTTCAATCAAAATATTTAATTGGGTCCTCACTTTCTAATAGAAATTAGGATAAAACTACTCAGCACAGGAGTCACTCTGTGTGATGTGACATTCTTCTTCAACATAGAATGGAGGGAGAGGGGGAAGTTTGCCCCATGGGAGTCTAAGCAGCCTCCCCTCGTCCCTTCCTCAGCAAGGGATTTTATCTGTGCCTCACTAATAGGTATTAATATTCCTCATTCCCTGATGTCTTTTATATACCCAACTAAAGCAGAGATTTATTCCAAAGAACATTGAAAATATTGACTAATAGTTTCTTTGTAAAAAATCTAATGCTGTTAGCAGAATACTACATTATAGATTAGGGTTTATTTTCACATAAACTTATACAGTGTACACAACTTGATATCTTTTTTAACAGAAGGGCTGAGCACATGGTCCAAGTGATATAAGAGATAAGTATGATTCAGATACTCTTGTTTCCATAAGTTCACCTAAGCCATTTTAATACCCAATGTAGAGTATGTCATAGACTGTGGGTTCAGATATTAGCATTTATTTCTAAGTATAAGTTTCCCTGTTTATAAACTGTGTATAACAAATGCAAACTTAGTGAGTTGTGAGAATTAAACAGAAGTCATATAATGAGAGCAATTTCGGGTACATAATAGTTGTTAAATCAATGTTATATCATTTAGTTCAGGATAGATTAAAGAAACAGTTCTTTTCATTTTGATGGGATATTAAATATATATCACTTATAATTTAAGAAGTAGTAATGCTTTTTAAAAATAATATATGTTTTTGTTTTGTACAAAAACATTACATTACTGGCTCAATGTGCTTTACTTTTTATTTTTAATGTGTTTTTCCAAAAATTGGTATTTATAATGATGTCTGTTCTCATAGCTTACAAATGATCACTTTGTTAGAATTGAAAACAAAACCCCAAAAACTTATTTTGAACTATAGTAATCTGAGATAGCAGCAAAATTCATATGAGATATGAATCTTGGAATGGCTCAGCAACTAAAAGAAAAGGTTGACAAATAGGACTACATGAAATTAAAAAGTTTCTGCACAACAAAAAAATGATCTCTAAATTGAAGAGGCCACCAACAGAATGGGAGAAAATCTTTGCCAACTATAGATCTGATAAGGGATTATTAACCAGAATATATAGGAAGCTCCAAAAACTACACTCCCCAAAAATCAGTGACGTAATAAAGAAATAGGCAAATGAACTGAACAGAACTTTTTCAAAGGAAGAAGTCCAAATGGCTAAAAAAACACATGAAGAAATGCTCAACATCCCTGGCCATAAAGGAAATGAAAATCAAAACCACGTTACGATTCTATCTCACTGCTGTTAGAATAGCTACCATCAAGAACCTGAACAACAACAAGTGTTGGCAAAGATGTGGGGAAAAAGGAACCTTCATGCACTGCTGGTGGGAATGTGAATTATTACAACCACTATGGAATGCAGTATGGAGGCTCCTTAAGAAACTAAAGATAGAACTGCCATATGATCCAGCAATATTTCTCCTAGGGTTATACCCAAAAGAATGTGAATCAGGTTACAATAAAAATACTGCACACTCATGTTTGTTGCAGCATTATTCACAATAGCTAAGCTATATAAACAGCCAAGGTGCCCCACTACTGATGAATGGATTAAGAAAATGAGGTACTTATATAATAGAACTTTATTCAGCCACGAAGAAAAATGAAATTTTGTTGATTGCAGGTAAATGGATGGAGCATTATCTTATGTGAAGTTAGCCAGGCTCAGAAGGCCAAAAGCCCCATGTTTTATCTCATATGTGGAATACAGACCTACTACAAATACAGCAGTATTATGAAAAACAGGTCATGCTAAGGGGAGGTCACATATGAGAGGGGGAGGGTAAAAGAAGGAAGTTAAGAGAGTGAATATGGTTGATGTACTTTCTATACAAGAATGAATATAGAATTTTTAAACCTGTTGAAACCACCATAAGAAGGTAACTAAGATAGAAAGAAGGAAAATAGAAGAGATGAATCAATTTGGATTATAATACATATATACATGGAACTGTCATAAGGAAACTCCCTGTGTAGCTATCTTAAACAAGCAAAAATGTCATTTTTTCCTTTCACATAATAGGAGAACAAGAGGGCAGAACAAGTCCTGCGTGGGCTGGTTGATATTAGTAGGTAGGGGGAGGAAGTGGGGAAATGGTGAAGGAGGGTGAGTATGATGCAAATACCATGTACACATGTATGTAAATGGAAAAATGATACATGTTGAAACTCTTCCAGGAATGGGAGAGGGGGAATAAAGGAGAATGGTGGAGGGAGTGAATTCAAGTATGATGTATTTTACATATTGTAAGAACTTTTGTAAATGCCACAATGTACCCCCACCCAACACAACATTAAAAAATTTAAAAAAGAAACACATGAAAAAATATTTTCCTTTTTTGGGGAAGCAAAACCAGTTTGCAAAAGACACATAAAGCAAGGCAGTAAGAATATGCCCAGGGTTGGGAATACACTACATTTTGAACCTAATACAAAAATGCAAAATATAATTTTGAGTTCTGTTGGCAAGATGTGACTGGATGATTCAAAGATAAAAGGTTTAAATGGCTTATAAAATGGTTCAAAGGTATTACTGAACATCAAAGAATTGTTGCTAAATAAAAATTTGATTAAAATGAATCAGAAACTTCAGAGATAAATTTTGCTTAAAATACATATAAGGTATAATGTTTTTAAAAAAGCAATAGTTAAAGGCGATCACTAATTGTGGTATAAAAATCATAATCAGCATTTTGACAAATGAAAACCTAGATTTAATCCAGTCTTGCCAATGTTATCATGATATTGTCTCCAGGTAGAGATATTGTGATATGGAACAGCATAGAATATAGAGTACTGGGTCATGACCCTGACCTTGTCTTCTGCTACCGTGTGTCCTTGTGTAGTTAGGTGCTATCCTGAGTTCACTGTCCTCATCCAGATAATGAAGATGATTATAGAACCTGCTCTGCCTCCTTCCTACAGAGTGGAAGTTGGGATCAAAGGAACAGGTTTAAAATATATTATGAACTTAAGACATTCCACAGATATAAGATATGAGTGGATCACAGCAGTCAAATAACATCATAGGTTCCAAAAGAGTAATACACTTCTGGATGTGGTTAAAACAATTGTGTCTCTTTGGATAGCCATGTCTATTATCTATTTTCTATTGCTACGGTTTTTATCTATGATCTCTTGGCATGTAATAAACCACTCCAAATTTTACTGGCTTAATTTATTTCATCATGATTTAATGGATTAGCAATTTGAACAGAATTTAGTTGGGTAGTTCTCTTGCTGTTCTCACCTGGGGCTATTCATGCAACTATAATCATCTATTGACTTGAGTGGGATTGGATCTGAAGCTCATATTTTTGATAGTTGGTATTAGCTGTTTGGTCTAGGGGCTTCTGTGGGGAGGATTTTTTTTTCCCAACATGAGGCCTTTATTCCTCCAGTGACTACATCAATCATTTTCCACATGGTGATTTCAGTAGTGTTCCAAGAGAGTGAGAAGAGTTGCTATATAGGTTTCTGGGTAAATGTTCAGAAATCCTTTGCTATAATTTCTACCATGCTCTATTGGTCAAGTCAAGTTATTGGCAGCTGAAGTTTAAGGTCTAGGAAAATAGACTCTACTCCTTGAGGGGGTGTTTAGAAGTTATCAAAGTCCCATTGCAAAGAAGCATGTCCACAGGGATAGGAAAAGGTATTGTGATCTTATTCTTCTGCAACCTATCATGCCATCAATTTGATGTTTGCCTTAGTAAACAGTCTATGAGGAGACCCCAAAAGAAAGGGAGTTGGAATCATGAGATAGATAAAGGCATTTCAGATATGCCTGCCAAAATCCAAGTGAAGAGAAATTTAGAAACCCAGGAAAGGGCATCATTAGAGAGGTCTGGAGGAATAGCTAATATATGTTATAGTGCTCTCAACTAGTTCCAAGCAGGACTGAGCAGAATGGAATCAAGGTGTATATAGCACAATTTCTGGAGGTATTATTAGCATGTATTAGATTTGGTCCAGATAGGGACAATTTACCTATTAGAATATGCCAAATTGGGAAGACACAGGCCAAAAGTAAAAGGTAGGTTCAGGGATTAAAAAAGCTACTGAAGAGTGGAAAAGAATTCCATAGGAACATTTTCTAAGATGATTGGAATAATTCTTTTAGTTGGTATAGTTTCAGTCTGATAACATTTTTTATGGACAAATTATTGACATCTATTCAAAAACGCATGTTTAGAAATTATAATGCTTTATGTACCACACTAGTTTGTGGGCATATAAGGTGAAGCAAGGCATATTCCTTCCCCTCTAAGGATCTACAGACATTATGGAGACAAGTGAAAATAGTGATAATATCATAAAGTCTAGGAATCATAGAAGGAAGGTCTCAGTCTTCAGTCTCAGAGCAGGCTTCCTGGGAGAGTAAAGTCTAAGCTGTGACCAAAAATATGGGATTCAATGGATAGGGGAGTGGTGGGAAGAGAGCATTCCGGGTTGAAGATACAGCATAATTAAAGGAACCTCAGGCCAGGGCAGGCTTGGGATATTTATAGAGCGCTTGCCTGGCAGCTTTGCTCTCAGAATTACCATAACCATAGTTACAGTCATTACAAACTACTACATGCTACACTGGGCATCTTATTACCATTAGTCTTCAAAATTCCAAATAACATAGAATAGTATTCCATTGTATGCACACATACACACACATGTAAACACACATGTACGCACATCAGTTAGGTTCATAGGACGCAGAGATTGATTTGGCTCCCAACCATATTTCTTTATTCTAGGTTATGTAGCCACTTGATAAGACCATTTTATAGTGACCATTGTGCAAAGCCCATTTTTTTTTTTTGCTGTACTGGGGTTTGAACTCAGGGCCTTAATGCTGCTAGACAGGCACTCTACCACTTGAGACATATTCTCAGCCTTTTTTTTGCTTTATTTAATTTTCAGGAAGGGTCTTGCATTTTTCCCTGGGTCCAGTCTCATACTACGATTCTCCTACCCATGCCCCCTGTGTAGCTGGGATTATAGACACATGCCACCACATCCAGTTTATTTGTTGAGATGCGGTTCTCACTAACTTTTTGCCCAGGCTAGCCTCAAACCACAATTCTCCAATCTCTACCTCTTCGGTAGATGGAATTATAGGCATGATCCACCATGTCCAGCCCTTTCTCAACTTTTCAAAAATAGACATATTTGGATTTGCCCCTAAAAAGCTTAAACTTTCAAGTTTTTACCACAAAACAGAAAATTAGAGGGACATTCTCATTTCATTCCTGAGCTTCAGCCCCTCATCCACCAAAGAGATCGAGGATGGCTGAAGTTAGACACCCTTAGGCAGAAAAAAGAAGAGGTATTTTTTGTTTAGTCTTTTGTTTTCTTCATGGTACTGAGGTTTGAACTCAGGGATTTGTCTTTGCTAAACAGCATCTCAACTTCTTGAGCCACAGCTCTATCCCTAAAGGTAGGGTTTTGTTTATTATTCCTGCTACTCAGAAAAGGGTTCCATTAATCCCATCCAAGAGGCTACTCATTCTCTGAAAACTCGCTTGTTTCTTGTGTTGTCTGCCTTTCAAAATCGCTGGTTTCTTCAATAATAATGGCCATATTCATTTCCTTTCAATCAGTAGATAGACGAAAGGGAAAAATCATAATTCTTGTTTCTAGTATGTGAACAATTGAAACTAGAGCATCACACAGTCCTCTGCACTGAGAGTGGATAGCAGATGTTATGGATACTGAGAGCGGCAGGGATAGAAGAGGAGGACGCTTGCCCCGAAATCAGAGTTTCTGCATGATGGAAGGGATGGTGAACACACGCACACATGCACACACTGAACCTGTATCCTAAAGAAAAAGATGACCAACATTCATCTTGTAGAAAGAATGGGCATCGCTTCTTTTTGGATGCATTCTGACCTGCTGATTGCTTTACACTGTGAGCAGGATAGTTTGGGGAGAGTGGTTAGGGAGGGTACCAATGAGTAAGTCACAAGATGGATCCTTATTTTCATTCCTAAGCTTTGCAGGAGCTCCATCAAAATATAACACTAAGGATATATAAAGCTGCCTTTGATTTACAATTACCCATTTAATGAGTAAAAGGCCTCAAAATAAAATTTCATGAAAACACATTTATGTGTTCTTGGTCTTTTATAAACTAGACAAAAATTTCTTTTAGATTTCAGTCCTCATTTATAAGGATGCACTTGACCATATTTTAATGCCGACTACATCTCTGTGACTCCGGGTATATCTGACAAGAACTGGAAAATCTGTTTAATTAAGTTAACCAAGGAAAAAACCCAAGTTAGAATTCTGCAGAGTGCAAGTGATAGCATCTGAGAAATTTCCCTGACCCCTGCTGGATTGTGAAGCAGCCAAGTCTCCTGCTAAGGGGTTCTCTCCTCCTCTTGTGAAAAGCATCAGTTCACCTGAGCTACAAATATAGACCGTTAGATCTTCACAGGGGCTTCTGAATCACCAGCAGTCATGCTGGGCTCTGGTTCAAGGCTTATTGTAAGCAGAGTGCTCTGAAAACATCAAATATTTTGGAGTAAACTGGGTTGGCTCATTTGTCTTGTCAAAATATAGCAAGAAGCATTTATTGACTTTCTGCTTCTGTGCTTTTTATTGAGGAAAAATTATGTACAATATATAACTTCTGGGTTTAAAAAGTTAATGGTTGTTATAATAAATATGCGTTTAAGATAACATATGAAACATATGACATATTATAATTCTAATTCTATTAGTATCATTTTGTCAGAAATACAATATGCACATGAACATATTTTTGTGGGTTTTTAAAAAAGCTTTTTCTACTGTAGAGATACCTTCTTATTAAGAGAAATGAAGAATAATTTTCTTTCTATTTGTCAGTAATTTTTCACTTATGTAATATGGTATAGACAAATATAGCAATCTCGTAGAGACTGAATTGTTTTGTTACACTGTAATGTTTTATAATGAATATTGTTTAAAGCAAAGGCATTCATAGTATGTATATTCATTTTGCACATTGAGTTACTGTGACATAGGTTCCCGGGGCTAACATGGATGGAGGCAGGGGAGAGTTTGATCACTGGAGAAAATAAAAGTTAGAAAGAATTCGATCAACTTTGAAAATTCCTCTTTTAAGAAAATATAGCCTTGCCCAGAAAACCATAGTAGACAATTTAAATTGCCCCCAAATAAAAATGCTATAAATAGAGAGTAATTTATCCAAGTCACTGCCACATGATGGCTGTAGCAGATACTGCCAATGGTAATCCCATCTCTCCCACATCTTCCCCACAGATCTTCTATTTTCCCACATATCTTTACCTCTCTACAGATCATACTTACCTCGCTGCATAGGTATTTGGTACTAAGAGCACACAACTGTATCCTTCTCTGTAGACTGCTCCTCCCTTGGCTGGATGTCACGTCTCCAGGAGAAGCCTGGGAGGCCAGAAAGTGTGGACTGCTGATACAGGTTATGATAGTTCAGCCTTCTCGCCAGTAGGCAGGACAGCCTCTGTGATGCCATCCAACTCCAGAACCCCAACAAGATCAGGAGACTAGACTTACCTTAAAAGCTCATCATCACCTAGATGTTTCCCTACATTATCCCGGTCTCTTCATACCCTTATAGGTTTCTCATAAGAATGGTTCCTCAAATAATTGCTTGTATAAAAACTCTACCTCATACTTTGCTTCTAAAGAACACACCCACAGGCAATTGCCAATATCACTTAGTTGTCCTATTGTGCAGACACCAATTTGATTTTTTTAGTAATAAGCTGATGTTTTCTAGCACTATCAACCTATTGACATTGTTAGATCAGCATGCCTAGTCATTTACTTACTGGTTGCTTTCTTTGAATTTGTTAACATCTCTTATAGGTATTTTCATCATACACTCTATGGCTTGGACAACACAATTGTATAAGGAAAATCTAAATGCTGATTTAGATTTCAAAAAAAATTTAAAAATTTTGCTTAGCAAAGGATGTGAATTTAGTCAACAGAGCAACAGAGAAGAGGATTTGATGCCACAGAGATTGTGCTATCTCAGCTCAAAGATTGATTAGCAATGTGAACTTAGATCACATAAATTTTCTGAATCTCCATCTAATTTCATTTAAAATTGGAATAATGATGCTGATGCCCCTTCCTGTTTTTGATGATAGATTAAAAGCTTGAACTAGTGCCTGGCCCATGGCAGTTGCTCAGTGAATACTATTTTCAGCAATAGAAAGTCATTTAGATGCAGATGTCAGCAAATCAGTTAATTAGGCTTGAGTTTGTCTCTCATTTGTTTCCAAGATCTTGATCAGTTTTTGTAACTAATGATGGATGCCCCTCTAGAAGTAGTAAAACAGGACCTATTTAACCTGACCTGTAGTGTGCATATCACTATCCTAAGGAGAGCCAGCCATTCAACCGATGGAGCAGAACAGAAAATGCTAGTACAGAAACCCACAGATTGTAGAAGTTCTATGTTTAAAGAAGTTGCATATTGGTAGTATGTTAAGGAGATCTGTCATTGAGACAAGTTTTATCCTATAAAGTGAATACAAAGAAAAATGATGCCGTTGGCCTAATATTAAACCTTAGAGGATTGTATCTAAAATCCAGATCTGACTTCCCTTGACAAAGCATAGGTTTTCATTGCTACATGATTATGAGTGGTCAGAGCGAAGTAGAAACTGCCTTCCTTAGGTAAATCATGTACCCTCCAGTTTTTCAGTTATGATAACTATATAATTTCTTGTCAAAACCAGGTTTTATTGAGAATGATGCCACAGTATCAGTAACTATGACAGATTAGTAGATATAAATCATTCCTGGCCCCAAGCAAACTGAAATGAAAGCCAGAGCCTCTTGTACTCCCAATTGCTTCTCACGTCAGTCACTGAATCTTCTAACTTTCCTTATACCTATAGGCACCACGGGATTCTCTTCAAGAGCATCTGGTCCTTTGAGTGAGTCTGAGACCCAGTTAATTAATTTCATGGGTTCAGTATTCTTGTAAGTGAGCTCCTATTAAGTAAAACATACTTCTAATAAAGCCTGGCTAATATATCCCAAGATGATATAGTGTTCAAGTAGCTATATTTTTCTCTGTAGCTCTGTTTGAGTTCAGAATACATCATAATTAAAAACACACTTAAATTTTTTTAGACTTGAACAAAAAGAAAGCAATAAGAAAAATGGCACAATCTTGTATTTCCAGAATATCAATAATTTCTACAAGTTGATTGAGCTTTTGGAATTGGATTAGAGGACATATTTGTTGTGCATAGTGAAACATCTTTTGCAAGGAGCAACTGGTGATGGGTAACCAGAGGAAAATGACACATTTGTGAGACAAGAGTTGGAGAGATGAAAGTGAGTGACTTAAGAAGAAGCACTGCATGTGGATTTGGAATGGACAGCAGGCTTTGCAATCTGCTGCACTGGAGTTTTAGGGACTTACCACAGACAGTGTTTGTTATTGCAGAACGTTTTGTTTCCCAGGAAGAAGAAAGATTAACCAAAAGAAGTACAGCAGTAAAAAACACAGATGATACAGCAAAATAAAACCCTAGAGAACAAACCACAAATGGCCCAATGGATTTGTTTGGGAATTGCTGGAGAGGCCCACCATCGAATGCTTACACCCTAAGGGTGTTTATTGAAAAGGATGATTGGGTAATTCTTGTGCTGGATTTTCAACACCCCCACTTCCAACATACATACCCCCATGCCAAATCTTTGTGGCTTCTTAACCATCTATAATTTCTTTTTGGCACATTTGACTTTCTTGTCTCCTAAAATCTGGCTTGCCTGTGGAATGTGTGTCAAAAAGCAGACCTTATTTACGCATTGAGAAACTGACCACTAGTGAGTAGCTGAGTTTACCTGAGAGGAAGAAAAAAAAAAACGGCTGCGTGTTAACCCACCCACCACACAGAATGCCAGCTGTGGGCAATGAGCCTTCACAATGTCAGAAACCACATAGCAGGCCGATTTATGTGTTTGCTGATTAATTGATCCTTTAGCCAATCTTTTCTAAATTCCAGAAATTCCTTCTTCACATTCAGAGATGTTTGAAATTCTTATCTCTCCTTTGAGAGACAGTTCCTAGGGTTGTTTTAAAACATTTTTGTTCTTTATTTCAACCATAATTGTGATGGCTAAAATAGGGTAGAAATAACGTATTGTTACAACGTTTAACCTCTTTCTTAACTCTGTAATTACTTTCATTCTTATTTATGATCCCTGGCACGGCAATTCTATGAAGGAAAGGTAAAATATAAACATTTCAAATGGCAGTATTCCATGTAAATGGTAATTTCTGTGGCAGAATGAATTAGTAGGTATTTTTCCTTCAGATCCATATTTTATAGCTTAGAATACTGTGATGTTGAAACCTGGAGGATCTCATCAGTTGATACTTCATGCATGTTTAGTGGTACTTCCTATTGGTTCCCCATAAAATAACAGTAATAGCATTGACAACAAAAATAAATATGACAGATGAAAATAATGACATTCAAAATCATAACCAAAAATTTAGAATTTCACATTGAACAGCTTATTATTGACCCTTATTATGTTATTGGGGAATCATGACAATAGTGATCCTTATTGTGATCTTAACTTTATACTAAATGGCTTACTGAGCATTTTACATACATTTTCACATTTAAGCCATATAACAAACCATATATTGGTACTAATATATCTCTATTTAATGGATTTAAACAGAAGTTTATAGAAATAAAGCATTTATTTGAGGTCATGTAGTTTACTAGTGGTAAATCAGGGATAGCTATTCTTGTGCTTACATTACTCTACTCCAGGTTATTCTGCTGTTCTTTTTTCTCTTAGGCAAAACACATTCTTTAAATGCTTATTTGCTTTATGACTTCACATTCAATTAAATGCAACTAATATTTATTGAGTTCTTATACAGTTCTAGGTCTTTAATCAAGATATTTGTCTTGACAGCAGTGTCTTTGCTTTTCTATTCTTCAATTTCCTCAGTGTAAACAAAGATAACAATATTTACAGCCAGGCTTGGTGTCACATGTCTGTAATCCCAGCACTTGGGATACTGAAGCAGGAAGATCTTGAGTTTGAGGCCAGCCTAAGATACCTTGTGTGTTTGAGGTCAGCCCTAGGCTATATAGTGAGACCTTGTCTGAAAAAAAAACAAAACCAATATCCACATTATAGAACTGGGCATGCTACCATTAAGACAAACTATTGTTATTGCCATTATTGTCATTATTAAAACTAAGTAAGCCCCTGGCATAAAGTGGATGATCAATAAACTTGAATGAATGGATGAATGAAACAGTCTTGTCTACAAGAAGTTACCAGTCTAGTAGTAAGAGCAATAGTCTGTTTGCTATCTATGCTTCAATGGCATGAGTTTTCTATTAATGGAGCATATAAGTTCAATTGGTACAAAAATTAGTAAATAATTTCTTGGGCAGAAATTATAAGGCATAATATTCAGGGAGGCTTTGTATAAGGAGGAAAGGAAGAAAATTTTAAAAGGAAGGAAAGAAATGTCAGATGGTACAGAATTTAGTAGAACGATAAGAAGCAAAAAAATCAATTAGGTTTTTGATTTCTCCTTTCCTTGCTTCTCTGATCTTTATTCAATCCTCTTCTGTATTTCTTTCTTTTCTTTTCTTTTTTTTTGGCAGCACTGGAGTTTGAGCTCATGGCCTCCTACTTGCTAGGCAAGTGTTTTACCACTTTAGCCACTCTGCCAGCTCTTCTCTTCTGTATTTCTTTCCCCACCTTTTCGCCTAGTTCCTTCTGGTTTTGTTGTATTTTTTAATCTAATAAAATGAAAAAAATCAAAAGAAAACAAAAAAAAAAGATGGTAAAAATTTGAGCTTAGCAATAGAAGTCAATGGAAAGAAAAGGATAAATTTCAGAAACATTTGAGAGGTTGACAAGGCCTAGTGACTAACCCAGTGAAGAGGTAGTGGAGAGCAGAATTAGGTTTCTGGCTTGTTCAACTGACTGAATTATGGTGGTGTGACTGAGATAGAAATCACATATTCCAGGCAAGTTATTGCCTTCTTACTCTTCATTTTCCTTGTCTATAAACTTAAGATAGTAAAAGTCCTTGTAACATATCATTGTGAGGAAGATCAAGTGGCACAACATATGACAAACTTAACAAATTGGCTGGCATTTGGTTAGAGTTGCAGTCATTCTGACTCTCTTACTTTGTGTGGAATTAGCAGAAGGGGGAGAATAGTAAGCAGCACACATGCTCGGGATTGGAGGTACTTACAGGTCATCTAACTCACAGACTCACCCTGGACACTTTCTGAGGCCTGTAACAAGGTCAGTAGAGAACCGATTCAGTATGTCACAGCCTTCAGGAACACCTTATCTTCCAATGCAAACTGTGAGTGCTTGCTATTTGTATGTAGTAGTCATCACACAAGCCCAGAAAATTTCCTTCCTTCCTCCAAATTGCATGGAAAGAGTCAGAAGTACTCTTGAATTGCTTAGTAAGAAAAAAAGACTTAAACCTTATTTGGGTTCCAGACATGCTCATCCTATTGCAGTTTTGTATTTAAGCAGTGGTATTTAATCTGTGCTCATTTCTCTAATTTTCTAAGTATATTTTTGAATGTTTAGAATTGGTTTCTTAATGTTAGCTTTTTAAAATTTCTCATGGTGTTGGACTTTAAAATTGCCTATGGGTTTTGTTGCTTTAATAACTGGATGAAAGGACAGCTAACTTATTTCTTAATGGCACATATTCTCTACTTCACTCAGGAACTAAGATGGGAAGTAGACACTCTTGCATTTTGTGGAAGTTTTGATCACTGTGTTTTAAGAATAAGTGAATGGGAAAGAAGAACTCTTTTTTTGTTCATGTTTTAAAAATAACCAACCACTTAGCCCTCATCTTACTATGAAAAGATATGTAATATCCAATAGTTAAATATCGCCAAATGAGTGAAATGTTTGACTTTAGTATTTTATGTTAGATTTTGAAAACATGGATCTAACTTGCATATTAACTTTAATTCTGAAGGTACTGCATACACAGATAAATGCGTTCTTTAAAAATCATTATGCAGACTAATTTAAGACATAAAAAGTATAGTGGAGTTTGTTCATGAGATTAACTGAAGCATACTTTAAAAATATGGACCTTCTGAGGAAAGTAAGAGCAGAAATATTTCCATGTTAACAAAACATTTAACAAATACAAAAATAATTTGAAGAACATCTTCAGCTAAGGAATTTTAGGCAGCAGATTAACGATACAGCTTGTTGAGTCTTTGCCTGACATGTATTGTTTATGCAAAATGTTGCCAGTAGACTCATATCTTAATTCACCTAATGCCAAATGCAGCACAGACTGTTCATGTAACCTAAGAATGCACTCCATAAATGACTGTGGTTCCCGAATTAATATCTATGAAACAAAGCCCTTAACTATTGACGGTAAATAAGTAAGCAGACATTTAACCTTCCTTTGATATGGACACTAATTTATAGACACAAACTTCATACTCATTTATAAGAAAAAATAACGTCAGATTTCTGATTAGACATCACACATTTTGCATATATTACAGTGCACAGTTTTATTTTCTAAAATATCTCTCCATTTGTCACATTGCAGAATACTTCATGAAGGACTTGTCTTGTAGATTTCTTTCCTTTTCCTTTCTATAGCCAAAAAATCACCTTGTTGTTCTTAGCAGGGTAAGCTACTCTAAATCTTTCCCTTTCTTACTGTATCTGCCTGTGATCTGCATACAGAAGTTCATATGTACATGTGTACCGGTAGGGTAGAAACAGAAATTATAAGATTCTGTGAAGCAATTAGAACTTCCACCCCAAGTAAATGCAAGTTGCTCCATAGCAGTGTTCATACACACACAAAATCAAATGTGTAATGACCCCCCCCACCTTATGCTTCCAGCATAGAAAAATAATATCTCCCTGAAATTTTGTGGTGGGACTCCCCCATGAAAGAAAGGGCAGGATGGTTTAGTTGTAAATTCTGACACTAAGAAGCTTGCATTTTAGAGGTTTGGCCTGATAGTTAACAGTTCAAAGGTTTCATTCTAAGGAGTCCTAAAAGATCCTAGGCTAAGGTTGGCTTGGAAAGAAGATACTTGCTCCTGTGCAGGGATAAACTACATATCAGAGTCATCTCTGAGATTCTTAAGCAGAATTAAAGACAGCCTGGTTTCCTCTCTCTAGGGTGTGGAGGTCAGATTTCCCATCCTTCATATTTCTTCTTTGGATCATGAGGAGTAAGATGCTGGATTTCCCACTAATATGTCAGGTAAGGATTTGGACTGGCTTTATATTTTTTCATAAAGAAGCTTATCATAATTTAAAATCACTATAGCTGTTCATAGCAACTTCTTTTCAGGTGATTTCACAATTTTGCAACATATACTACCATTAAAGCACTATGCCCCACAGTTAGAGCTAATTATATTTTTTAGAGAGTGATCCTGAACTGTTCAGTAGGTTCTCTAAGAATGTAAACATAATCAGGGATGATTTGGGAGTTAAAGTGGACTGTCAATAGAAGGGGATTATCAGGGGACTAGAGACTGCTCTGATAATCTGGGTAGTAGAGCAGTTAGACAGGACATATGACAAATGCAGACTAATCAGATTTTCCCCCAAAATGTAAACTCTTGTTTTGTTTTCACAGAAATATTTAAAGAAGGATATTGAAAGTCATTCTCTGACTTTATATGAACTATTTATGTGCCTGCCTCTGTGTGTGTGTGTGTGTGTGTGTGTGGTGATGGTGATTGAATTCAGGGCCTGAGGCACGCTAGGCAAGTGCTTTACCACTAAGCCACACACCCATCCCTATGTTCACTTTTGAAAAGAAAAGAGATACAACAAAAAAATTGAACTTCTTTATGAAGAAAGAGTGATGATACACCCTGTCAAACAAACATCTAAGGATATCCTTTTTACCACAGACAGCAAAGACATCATTGATATTTTCATTTTGTGGGGTAAAAGGTGTTGCAAATGCTATAATAGAAGCAAAGTAAGGGCAGAAATCTCAGGCATTTTCTTAGATACAAATCTCTATTTTATCTGAAGATACATCTGTCCCTTGGGTAATTCGACTACTAAACTGTCTGCAGAGTGGCAAAGAGCAGAATGAAATAGAGACAGTAAGTGAATGGCTTATGTGACTGTACTCTGGAGGTGACTGAAGGACTCTGACAAGGCCAGAACTACCACAGCAGGAAGTTTGAAAGAGCAGAAATTGTTTGAGAATATAGAACACTCACAAGCTATGCTGGTTAAATTGCTTAACCCTTACTAGACTTTAATAAAATTTGATAGCTAGGTAGAGATATAGAGATATAGATCCCCTTCCCCATAGTCTACCAATTCTACTACTGAAAATTTATCTTAAACAAGTGAAAGCAGAGGTGGAGCAATATGTCAGATTAGAATCCTTCTCCATTTGACTCTGTGAATGAGAAGAGTCGGGTAACAAAGGAGAGAATATATTCTGAAGAGAAAAAGAGGAAAAACATCAGGAACCATGAAAGAGGGACAGGGCAGTTGAAAAACACAGGGAAACTGACAGGAGGCAGAGTAAATCAGGAAAGTCGGCAGCTCCAGTCACAGCTCCCTGTTGGGAAGGGAAAACCTAGGCCTCCACCACAAGGTAAGATAGGCAGCCTTGGTGACTGAATGGCAGACCTAGCTGTGGAACAAGCCCACACTTCCTCTAAGCCTTAAATCTATTTCAGGGATTTCTCCTACATGACAGGCTATCACCAGAGAAGAAAGACACTTTTATTTCCCATGTATGGAAGAGCTACAGCGTGGTTCCACCTGGAGAAGAGAGATTGTTTGAGATCGAGCTGTTCTATTATGAACAATAAACACTAGTGGCCCATGGAGTTTTGGGATACCTTGATCCAGTTCCTGGCTGAGAGATGGCTACAAGAGGTGGTTGTGGAGTGAAAGAGGCTCTGACATGGGCTCTTAAAGAAGTGTAAATTGTGGGAAGCTTGGGAAGCAAAGAGCACCATGATCAGTCCCCACCCTTTTGACTAAAGAGCAAATCCCATCACCTGAGGACCATTGCAGAAACGGAGCACTAAGCACATGGCTGGTGGAGTGCTCAGCCTCTGAGAACTGCCTGCCAGCTGCAAGTATTTGTTGCCAAGCATGACTGAGAACCCTGAGCATGGGTCCTGAGAACCCTACAATTTCCCCAGCTTCCTCTCTCCTAAGGAATGGGGAACTATTGGGTAAGGTCTGAAAGCACTGAGACAGGCTTCTGGGATGTTTGATGCCAGAAGGGTCTGAGATCTCTGAGCACAGATCTTGAGAACCCAACAATTTCCCCAGTCCTTTCCTTCCCACAGGGAGTGAAACCTCTGGATGTGGTCCGAAAGTGCTGAGATAGGCAGGCAGAGCACCTGAGTCCCTCCCTGAGGCCCTCAGTTCTCCACCACCAGTGCAAAACTCAGCGCTCTGCTTGATCTCCCTACTATCCTACACATTCAGGGAATACTCTAGGCTTTGATGTTTGCTGTCCCTGGGGGCACAAAGTGGGGAGCCTGGGGAGCAAGTGGTAACCTGCCCAGTTCACAGGCAGCAAAGCTCCTTGTATCCATCAGCAGCTCCTAATATACAAAGAAGGGAAACTTCTAAAGTGAAAACATGAAATATTATGTACTCATGTATGTAAATGGAGGAATGAGACCTGTTGAAACTATTCCTGGAATGGGGGGGAAGGGAGATAAAGGAGAATGATAGGGGAGTGAATTCAACTATGATATATTGTAAGAACTTTTGTAATTGTCACAATGTACCCCCAGTGCAACAATAATATGACAATAAAAAATAAAGTGAACACCCATAAAACATAAAATGAAAGCAGCATAGAAGTGGACAATTGATCCTTGACCAGCACTGCCCTCAACACACATATAAAACCAACTTGCACACTAAGAACTACAAGAGACTCTAGCTAATTTTTCTTTATCTGAGTGGTGCTGGGGATCAGGCCTAGTGCTCTGGGCATGAAGGAAAATGTTTGGCTACTGAGCTATACCCCAGAACAATGGTGAGAAACTGCCTCAATATAGTCCTGTCTCAACATTGAGAATATTTGAACTGAAGGACTACAGGCAATTAAAAGTTTCAACCAGTGACTTGGCCTCAGCTGCACAGAAACATAAGAAATGTGAAAAAACCAACCAACCAACCAACCAGACAAACAAAAAAAAAAGGTAGCATGACTCCTCCAAAAGAAAACAACTCCAGAGCAATAGATACTCATGAAAGTGAAGTGGGTGAAATTCCAGACAAAGGATAAAAAGAATGGTTATAAGAATGATCTATGAAATAGTGGACATATATAAGTACCTGAATGAATTCAAAGAGAATACAAATAAACAGCTGAACAAAATAAGGAAGACAATGCAGGATATGAAAGGGGAATTCAATAGTGATACAAAAATTGAAATTTTTCAATAAATTAAACAAAACTCAGTTGAAAGCCTAGCCAAAAGACTAGATCGAGTCAAAGGAAGAATATCAGGGCTTGAGGACAAGGTAGATGAAACAGAATGTTCAGATAAAGATTTTTTAAAAAGACCTTTTGGTTACCATCAAAAGATCAAACCTATGAGTCAAGGGCACAGGAAAAAAGATATGAGATAAAAGCTAAAGGCATAGAAAATATATTCAATAAATTAATAGCAGAAAGCCTCCTAAATCTTGAGAAAGAGATAGCCATCCAGGGACAGGAAGCTTTTAGGATAACAAACAGACAGCACCAAAAAAGAATCTCCACACATCATATTGTATTTGAAACATTACGCATACAGAACAAGAAAGAATATTGAAAGTTCTAAGAGAGAAGCACCAAGTCACATAGAAAAGCACACCCATCAGAATAACAGCAGATTTCTCAATGGAAACTTCAAAAGCCAGGAGGGCATGGCATGATGTATTTCAAGTGCTGAAAGAAAATAACTGGCAACTTAGATGACTGTATCCAGAACTTTCCTTCATCATTGAAAGAGAACTAAAATTTTTCCATGATAAACAAAAACTAAAGAAATTAATGATCACCACATCAGCACTAGAGAAAATACACAAAGGAATCCTATACACAGAAGAGGAAGATAACCTCAACCATGAAGATACAGGGATGAATATGTGTCTTAGTAGATGAATAGATAAACAAATAAAAATTAGGAAAGAATCAAGCACTTCTAAAACAAGAAATATGTCAGGAATTGTTACATACCTTTTGATAGTAACTGTGAGTGCCATTGGTCTGCTATTCAATCAAAAGACATAGACTGGTGGATTGGATTATAAAATAAGATCCACACATTTGTTGCCTACAAGAAACACACCTCACTGACTTAAAGAATGGAAAGAATGAAAAAAAGATATTGTAGGCAAAAGGGACTCAATAGCCAGCATTAATAGCCATACTAATATCTGAAAAACTGACTTCAAATCAAAATTAGAAGAGACAAATAAGGTTACTTCATATTAATAGAGGGAAAAATCTATCAAGAGGATAGATCAATTGTAAACATATACACACTGAACGCTGGCACACCCAATTTCATAAAACAAACACTTGAATATAACGGTACTGACTGAACCCAGTACAACAATATCAGGTGAGTTTAATGCCCCACTTTCACAAATAGAAAGGTCATTCAGACAAAAAAAATTGATAAGCTTCAGAATTATATGATACTATAGATTAAATGGATTTAACAGACACCTACAGAATATTTTAGTCAACAGCCACAGGATACACATTCTTCTCATCATCCCCAAGGAACTTTCTCCAAATCTTAGAACATATCTCATATCTTAGAACATAAAGCAAGTCTTAATAAATATAAGAAATTAAAATAACCTCCTATATTTTATCAGACCACAATGGAATAAAACTAGTAATCAATCACAAAAGAAACCACAGAAAATGCTCAAATACATGGAGACTGAACAATACACATTTGAATGACCAGTGAGTCATTGAGGAAGTGAGGGGAGAAATTAAAAAAATTCCTAGAATTAAATCAAAATGAAAACACAATTTACCAGGGCCTTTGAGTGATAGCTATGAGTGCCTACATTACAGAGAGCTCTCAAATAAATAATGATGAACCTGAGGCTTGTAAGAAAAACAAGAACAAGCCAAACTCAAAGACAATAGACAGAAATAAATAATAGAGATCAGAGGAGAAATTAATGAAATGTAAACTCACAAAGAATCCATGAAATAAATGGTTGATTCTTTGAAAAGATGAATAGGATTTTCAAATTCTTAACCAAACTAATGAAAAGAGAGAAGACCCAAATTAATAAAATTAGAGATGAAAAGGGGGCTATAATAACAAACACCAGTGAAAGTGAGGGAATCATTAAGGAATATTTTAAAAACTTATATTCTCATAAATTGGAAAATCTAGAAGAAATGGATAAATGTCTAAATGAATATGACCATAAAAACTGAGCCAAGAAGATATAAACTACTTACATAGAACTGTAATGAGCAATGAGATTGAAGTAGGAATAATCTCCCAACCAAGAAAAGTTCAGGACCACTGCTGAATTCTACCAGATCTTTAAAGAAAAACTAACACCAATGATCCTCAAATTATTCCATAAAATAGAAAGGGGAGGAATGCTACCAAACTCATTTTATGAAGCCACTATTACCTTATATCAAAATCAGATAAGGACAGAATAAAAAAGAAAACTGTAGACCAATTTTTTTGATGAATATAGATATAAAAATACTTTTGAACTGATCTCAGCAACATATTAAAAAGATCATATAGCATGGTCAAGCCAGCTTCACTTCAGGGATTCAAAGATGATTAAATATATACAAATCAATAAATGTAATGTAGTACATAAATAGAATCCAGAGTAAAATTCACAAGATCTTCTCAATTTAAAATGAATTAAAGGCACCACTGTGTGAGAAGAGATGCAAATGTAGGGAGAAATAGAAGTAGAGTTTTTATATTAGTTGCAGATGTAAATATAGATGTTGTGACAGTATTGTTTATAGTAGATTTAAAAACCTGGAGAGGCAAGGGCATACAAAAAATGTCCTGGGAAATTGAAAAGATTTACTAGTAGTTTAAATTCATTTTGGCACATCCATACAATGCAAAAATTATGTAAAAGAGAATCAGTTACAACGATATGCATTGTTCTAGATTTACATTTAGTTTATAAAAAGAAAGTTGTGGGGAAATATGCATAATATGATCTTGAATATGGAGAAAGACACGTGGAAAAATATAACAGACTGTTCTGATTGGTTACCTCAAGGGAGTAGAGTTGGAAGAGAGGGACAGATGGGATTAATATGCGAAATCACTTATAATGATTAAATTCATTGAGAAATACTTGGTTGTCAAGTTTTGAAGTTTTGTTTTTTTTCTTTTTTTCTTTTTTGGTGATATTGGAGTTTTAATAAAAGGCTGTGAACTTTCTAGGCAAGTGCTCTGACACCTGAGCCATGCCTCCAGTCTGTTTTTCAGATATGGTCTTGCACTTTTTCCCAGGCCTGCGTTGAACTTTGATTCTCCTATCTACACCTGCCACACAGCTGGGATCAAAGCCTGCACCATTATGATCAGTTTCCCTTGTTGAGATTTGAGTCTTGCTAATTTATTGCTCAGGCTGGCCTCCAAGTACAATCCTCCCAATCTCTGCCTCCTGAATAGCTGGCATTACTGGAATGTACCAGTATGCCCAGCCTGAGTTCAACTTCTTCATATACACAAATGAAGAGAGAACAGAGAGAATAATGAAACCCACTAAACATTGTTTGAAAAGGAGAGAGGTGGGGAGGGGGAGACTTGTTCCAAGTATACTGAATGCATGTGTGGAGTTACCACAATGAAATCCATTCATATTATTAATGCTATTTAATTTAATTAAAAAATGAAGTTAAATTAAAAATGAAAAACCAAAATAAAAACCACAAAATAACAAAAACATGTAGGAATTGGCCTATAGCTGCCAGCTTTTAACTTTGTTGAAAGAGAAAAAGTTTCAATATAATTTAAATACAAATTGATTTAAATTTAAATGTGTACTCTATCATTTTGTAAAGGAAACGATATTTGATGCAAAAAAGGAAAGGAAGGACATGAACTAATACATTCTTTCTAAAAGACAATTATGTACATAAGAGATACATCAATGCATGAGATACTAGACTTATGTTCATTTCAAAACAATCCAGTGATAAAGCACCAAGTTTATGTGTCACTTATTTAGTGGAAAGCACTGCACTGACTATCAGGAACCAAGATACCTGCTTTTCATGTGCTCATCTTTAGCCAGTTAACCCTCTGGATTGGCTCATCAGGAAGATAAACATTTGTGAGAAGATAGTCTCTAAAGTTCCCTTGCCATATAACATCCTGTTATTCATAGTGATTTCACTTCTTACTCTTCATAATTCCTCTTCTCTTTATTTTCACCCACCCTTTCATCAAACACTTACTGAGTACCTGTGTGTGTGTGTGTGTGTGTGTGTGTGTGAGTGTGTGAAATGAGTATCTTTGTGAGTGTGGGTGAGAGCATGTGTGTATTGATCCTTACCATCTCCACTAGGAGTGTAGGCATGCACAGGTGAGTAGGGAAGATCAAGTTCTTCCTCTCACAAAGTTGCATTCTCTTGGAGAAGAAACAGGAAGCAAGCAAATGAATAACTGGAGAAAGAATTGTAAGAAGTGTCTCAGAGGAAATATACAGAATCATGTGATGGAGGGTGAGTGTGGATGGAAAAGGAGAAGTATCCTAAACTGAGTTTCCATGGAAAGTCTTTCTGAGGATTTGAGATGAAACCTAAGAATGAGTAGGCATTATCTGTGTGAAGAGTTTGCCAGTCAGAGGCAAGAGCAAAGCACCAGGCCAATCAATTGGGAAAGGTTAATCTAGGAGCAGAAAAGAAGTGCAGTGAGGTTGATGTGGCTGAAGTGTAATGAACAAATGGGGGAAAGAAGTGAAGGAGTAGGCAGCACAAAGAGGATGTAGAAGTGAGTATCCAGATGATGGAGGACAGGGAAAACACTTGAATCTTCACATAAATGCAATGGGAAGCTATTAAAAGGTTCTGAGCAAGGGAACAATATGATTTGGTTTGTGCTTAAAGATGACCACTGGCTGCTATGTGATCAATGGATGGTTAGGATGCAGGAAACAGCAAAAACAATGTGGAAGCTAGTGCAGCAGTTCAGCAAAGAAATTAGACTGCTTTGAACTCGAATTGTGATGGAGGTAAAAAGAGACAAGAATTGATTGGATTAGAAGCAAAGGATAAGAAGGAAAGAACCAAGACACACTCCAATTTTTGTGAATTGAGAAACTAGATAGAAGGTGCTACAGTTTGTGAAACAGAGAAGACCCAGAATGTAACAGACTTTTTTTCTCTCCCCTTAGAAGTTGGAAATCATCAGAAATTGAGACTCAGGAGATTTTTTCCAGCTGTAAAGAGTTGGAGAGGGTAACCAACCATCCAGTTATAAATGTCAGCCAGGTGATTAAATATGAGACTCTGGGACTCAGAAAGGAGAAGTCAAGGCCAGAGATAGACATTTTGAGATTCATCATCGTATCAGTGACCTTTAAAATCATTTAAGGAGAAACGAAAGCTTAGGATTCAGTCCTAGGTAGCTCAACAGACCCATCAGCAAAGTTAATTAAGAAACAATGACCAGGAAGGTAGGATGAAAAATCCAAGATGGCCTGTGATGTCTCAGCATGGACACTTTGATATGATCTATGTGTCACCAGTCATCTTACTCAAGAGTTCACAGGAAGTAGTAGCAGGCTTAACATATAATCAGAAGTGCCATGGTGCATGACATCTTTACTTTATGTTGACATGGGAAACTTTATTAATATTGGAAGTGATAGTTCATGGACAAAATTAGTAGCTTTTAAATTAACATAAAGTATGTTTATAAGTGAGTTTTCATTATTAATCGTGGACTACAGGTGTGCTCAAGTGGTTAGGGCCTGCTGTGCAAGTGCAAAGCCCTGAGTTCAAACACCAGGTCCACCAAAATAAAAAAATAAAAGAAATTCATTATTAAAAGTAGTTTTACTTAAGTATGTCGGATGCTTTTCAGACATAGGTTTGTAAGGAATATGCAATTTTGTACTGGGCCTATGGAAGGTACTCAATAACTGTTATTATTATTGCATTCATTCCTATGAACCCAGGATTTCTCTAAAGTTCCTAATTTGCTTATAATACCTAAAACTATTATTCAACTCTTGTTTGACTCCGATAACCTTTGGCATGGGGAATATTTAACTAATGGTGGATTTTTATTTATAAGTCATCAGAATTTATAGAAGATTTTCAAAGACATATAATGGCATTTCCTCCCAGCGACCTATTATTAAGCCTTTAAATATTGAAAGAGTATTTAATATGGATTATGGAAGGAAAAAAAAAGAAAAAAATTCAAATAGCAAAGTTGAGTAACAGAAGAAAAGAAAATTGATCTGAGGAAGAGAACAGAAGAGTAGGCATAGCTCATGTACATGCAAAATATGAAATATTTTTGTCAATGGTCATTTTTGCTGCTGGACCACAGAAATGGACCAGTAACTCCTCAGAGATCTCTGACTGGGGTAAGGAAGATGGTCACTGGTATTTAAACACACTAGAATGTTGCCCCAAAAGATTATATATATATATATTTGAAATTTGTAAGCTACCCAATTTCACAATGGTTTGTGATGTGAACAAATAGCCATAGAATAAGCTCTGAAATACCAAGTGCTATAGCTTGATTCATATTCTGGTCCAAACTACCAAGAATAAAAGACCAACAAAGTACCCTCAATACCACAAAGTAGGCTCTTCAGATAACACTATTTTACTGGTAGACAATATAAACAAAATTTTGCCCAAATTTCCATTGTGATTAAGGAAAATTTGCTGAAGAAACAGAGCTAATCCACAGAGAATTGTGAAATTGATGAGGGATTCAGATTACCCACAATTTGCCTTTGAGCCCAAACAAATGCAATATTTAGAAGTCTCTTTCCCATGGGTACCTAAGGGGAAGGGGGATTTCCGTTGTGATCCAAATGCCTCGTTTGATGCCATGATCCTGAAAAGAAAAAGCAGGTTCATAATCTGGGTTGCTAGAGAACTTCCATGAGATGAATACGCTAGTGAGTTGAGTTTTTTCATCTTAACCTAAAATAACTCTTCACCCTACGCCAACTGTCTGTGTGTTTCCTAATTCAGTAAATAGAAGTGGAACTGTAACTTAACTGAACTCACTGCTCTAATCTTCTCATTGGATCTATTAGCAGGAAGTTCTGTGCAATAACTTGTTCAAAACATCATGTTAAAATTTTAGATCATAAAGTAAAGTTTCTGAAACTATATGGGCATCCTTTGTACTCATATAAACCTGCCTGCTTATCTCTGAAATAATCATGTGCTATGGATCTACAGGAATAGTCTAAGAGTTTATAAATGTAGAATCACAGATTCATTCCCAAAAGAAAAACAGTTTCATTTGTTGACATTGGACAAATTCTATGGGGTCAGATTAACACTCATTGAAAACCCAAAGGCAATTAAAAAGCAAATGCTCTTTTGGAATGTAGACTTCCAAGAAGAAGGTTTAGTATAAACACCTATAGACAATTTTAAGGTTTGCAAGATATTAAAATTCCCACACATATATCCTTTGTAACACAGTCACTTTTAAAATATTATAGTTAATTCCTATAATGCTCTTACCTGAGGGAGTGAGATGGTCACATTCCTGATCAGAAATGCAGCCCATGTGCTGTTCTGTGTCCATGTAGAATCTTCTTCAATAGTTTCTTTCCTTTGTCTCTTTGGGCAGCAGTACAAAGTAGTGATTAGGAGTGTAGACCACAACATCACAGCATCTTTTTGTACATTCCTATCTTCTTATCATACTGTCTATTCTTTTCTATTTGCTCACTGTGTGATGTTGGTTAAGCTACTTATTTTCTCTGTCATGGTTCTTGTCATCTATAAAATGATGACTACACCAAACGCTCCAGAGGGGAGGAATAGGTTTGGATTGTTGAGCTGTTCTCAGCTCCATGGTCTTGAAAAATCACAGGAGATGACTTTGTTCTGAAGTCTGTGGCAAAATTTTGGTAATGTTTTTTATTGCAACCATTGCAGGCCTGGTTGCAGCTCAACTCTGGGGGAAAGTGGTTGAGCAATGTGCAATAGAGAATTTGTTAAACTGGAGCTGGTTGTCCAGCACCATGCAGTTGTAACAAAAGCCATGCTAGCCAAAGAATTTCTCACCGATCTCAGTTTTCTACACACATCTCTTAGTACAACACTAATTCAAGGTCAGTTTTTCTGTCTGTGAAATAACTATTAAATCATAATATCTACAACCTATTATTTGAACAGAAATACATTAAACTAGAAATTCCAGTTTCTGTCAGATTTTTGTCAAAGGATACTTAGGGGTTGAGGATAGCTCAGAAGCATCTCTGAGACCTTGAGTTCAATCCTCAGCATACCAGCATCACACACAACCCACCCCCTGCAACAAAAAACCCAAAAACCAAAAGCCAGGCATACAAAGGAAACTAAGAACATTAGTATTTACTAATTTCATTTAGTTTTTACTAAAACATCTAGACATAAAGAAAATAGACCTTATGGTAGAAAGATGACTATTTAATTTTGTCTTAGAATTATCAAATGAAAAAATGTGACCTTATTTTAATTGATTGTGAATACATAGACTGTATAGACACTTAAATAAGTATATAACCATTATATACATTCATATAGCATTCTTATTCTAAAATACTTTCCAATTGGCTAATTGTAATTTTTAAATGTTAATATCATAGAATATAAATGGTTTAGAGAATGCTTACTAACTTCTAAAAGTCATCTGAAAGCCACAGTCTTCAAACAATCTTCCTTCAATTGGGTTGATGAAAAATTGTTTCAAAGTTCTGTAGATCTATATGTAAATGGCAGTACCCAAAACTGTGAACAAGATTTCTCATCTGGACTGCACTGTGGTGTGAGCCCACAGTCCCAGCTCCTTGGGATGCTTAGGCAGGAGGACCACCTGAGTACAGGAGTTTGAGGACACCCTGGATAACATCATCTCAAATATAAATAAATACAAAGTTGTAATTAACAAAAGAGTATTGCATAGAAACAGTCCATGCAATAGAATAAAGAAAGCAAGAAACAGACATATGTTTGTTCAAGAATTAGACTATAACAAAACTTGTATTTCAAATAAGTGAGATGTACATGTTGTTAAATAAATGGTACTGAGAAAATGGATATACACTGGAAAAAATGGAATATTAAACACCTACTTTATACCTTGCATAAATACATTACAGATGGATTAAGGAACAAAACAATTTCTAATTGAATAAATGTGATGGAAGGAATATACAAAAATAACATTAGAACCTGTAGTAATGATAACAATTTTTTGGGTCTGAAAAAGTTCAAAACCATGCCAGGTGCAGTGGCTCAAGCCTGTAATCTTAGCTACTTAGGAAGTAGAGAGTGGGAGGCCAGCCTGGGCAAAAAGGTCACAAGATCTCATCTCAATCAATGACTGGGGACAATGTTGTTTCTGTCATCCTAGCTATGTGGGGACACACAAATAGGAGTATCTCAGTCTGGGTTGGCTTGTGTGTAAAATGAGACCCTATCTCAAAAATAACCAAAGCACAAAGGGCTGGCAGAATGGCTCAAGTAGTAGCAAACACAAAATCCTCAGTTCAATTCCCAGCACTGCAGGAAAAAAAAGCCAAAAATGAAAATTCAAATATGTAAATATAAATATCTTTTTTTAAACAAAAATGCCATAAAGTTATATAATAAGCAGCAATCTATATATGATATATGCCAAATATATAATTGAAAATAATTACTATCCAGAATATGTGAAGGACTTCTGTAAATCAATAGGAAAAAGAAAAACAATTTGCAGAAAGTTTAATAAAAAGAAAAAGAATTTAAACAAGTAACCAAAAAGATATAAGAAAAGGATTTTCAATCTTACTTATATTCAGAGATATGAATATCAAAATATTTATTTAATTAGAATAAATTTAAAAATCAGTGAAAGCCTGTAGAGTGGTACAGAGGACAGAAGCAAACAATCTCCCTCCTGTACCTTTTGTGCAACTGTAACCTGATAAAGCCTTTTGCAGGCCAACTAGGAAGTATCTTTCAAAATGAAAATAACACACATCACTCACTCAAGAATTCCACTTCTAGGACTCCATCCTAAAAAAAACAATGCTTGTAATATGTATACAAATATATTTCTCTAAAGACCTCATTGTTTGCTGAATCATTTGGGGGTAATATTAAAATGTTGTAAAACACTTATATTAAGACAGGGGTCATTTCTGCTATAATTGACAGAAACAATCCAAAATAACAATGGTTAAAATATGATAGAAGTTTATCCTCCTTCATGTAGATACTTTGACTGAAAATTCCTTGATTATCAGGCATCTTTCTATGTTGCTGCTTTGTCATCCTCAATCTGTGCCTTTTATTTATGGTACAAGACCACTGTTCCAGCATCAGTCCTTTGATCTAAATTTAAGTTAGCAGGTGAGAAGAAAGGAGAAGAGAAGAGCATGACGTCTCATTCTTAGGACATTTATCAGGTGTTCCTCCCATCATTTTCACTTAATGTGCCACTACTGGCCAGAGTTTATGTGTAATTAGTCACATGGCTACATCTGGATTCAAGGGAATCTGTGAGAGTTACTTGTCATTCTTGGAGTGCAGGTGTCCCAATAACATTTGAAGGTCTATTCCTGACCATCAAAATCCATTTTCCAGGACACCGGAGTCTCTTTCACAGTCTATCCACTTTCCCATCCAAATATACACCCTTACCCTTCTTCTGACATGTAGAACCCAATCAAAATTTTTCTTGAGAGACACAGTCCCACAGCCTCACATAGTGCCCACTGAAGTATCTCAAGACAGCGTGCTGTCTTGTCATCTGACAATTGCTAAAATAGACAGCAAGTTACCCACTCCTAAACATATCCCATATATCATGATATAACTGGAACAGGATAACCACAATTAAAGCTCTCATTGCAAAAGAACAAAGTGAGAATCACACTGTCACTGGCATTAGCAACAAAAAAATCCTCTCTGATGGCAGGCTCATGGCCCTACTATGGTAACTGTTACTACCACTACTTGCTATGGCTTTTGTTTTAGATATCTACTAATAACTTCTTTAGGATTGTTGCTTCTCAACTCTTCAATAAACCACTGCACTCTCAGTGAATGCACATTGTAAACAAGGCTGACCGCATCTCCTGAATGGAATTGTCTCTCCTTCCATCTCTGCTTGTGGAATGGCTGGCTGTAGACTGTGTACCCGAACATTCCCAGAGAACATTGTTTAAAAGTGAAGGAAATAATCAACACAATATTTGAATTTTCACTATTATTTCCCCTAATGCTATAGTCATGGTTGTACAAACTCTTCCTTCCAAGATATCATAGGAAACAACTGTGTTAATTTCTTTTATCATCCAGTAACAAATATCATCCAATAGCATATTCCATCATCTTTTCAGATTGCAATGTCTGGATTTTTCCATTCTTCACTTGATTGCTAAACCAAATGCCACATATCTTCTGTGACATGTGGCCCATTCAATATTTCTCTTCATCTAGTGTTTGGTGACAGATAACATAAATTACCTTTGCTAGTTTAAGCTAAGCTGGTTTTAGTACAGGCGCTTCAAAAATCATTGGAAGGACTGAAATCGGCAACCTTTATGCTAAGTCTGTAGAAATGAGACTATTCTTCAGCTAGTCATGAAACGAAAAGTATTCTGAAGCTAGACACCATGCGTAAATTTAGTAATTGTTGTTTCATGAAAACCAAATATTGCCACAACCTATCTCACAGCAGAAACAGCAGAAGTTCTAGTCTATGTTTCCAGAAGATGAGTATATCTGCTCATGGAGAGCTAAGCCTGTTGGAAATTTGAGCTATAAGCGAGTCTGAGAAAAGAAGTCTGTAACTTCAGTCTCTATTACTCAGTCAAGCATTGTCCAAGGTATTTAAAACAGACTGAAGTGAATCAATGTGTAACTTCTGCAATAGGACCTAAAATTCCATTCATGATAAGGGAGCTAAATGAATTACAGAACGTTCATGCTAAGAAATGGTAACATACATTAAAAGGGTACATACAATGAAATAAATTTGCAATGCATATGTTAAGATTATAATAAAATCATTGGTTAGAAAAAGCCGAGATAGCTGGAACCTTAAGGACAGAATTTTATAGAAGAAAGAGCTATTAAAAAAAATTTCAGAAATTGACACTGGAGCTCCCAAAGTCTTCACTGAGTAGTAAGGTATATCTGTGCAGGGCAAAACTCAGCGAAGCCAAGCAAACATGAATAACTCTCAGATCTTGCACAAGTTAGGGAGATAGCTATGCTCTGACTAGCCAGTTTAGAGATTCTTCAGTCATTACTCCAGCATTCAGTGGCAACCTCAAATGGGTTATATCTTACTAAAGGGACTGAAGTATGCCTTGAATGAAAACTATTCTAGACATGACATAAAAGTAGGAATTAAATAATTCAAGCTAATCTTCAAGTAAGTGTTCTATCGGAACAAAGCACAACATTTTTAAAGCAAGAAATCAAATTGCAGAATAGTCAACAATGTAACTTCAGTGTCTAACACAAAAAAATTACTACAAATGCAAGACGCCAAAAAGTATAGTGAATAATCAGGAGAAAAATCGATAGAGACAGACCAAGAAATGTCAGAGAGGAGAGTCTAGCAGACAAGGGCATTAAAACAACTTTAATCAATATGCTTACTTTGCCAAGGTATTTAAAAAGAAAATAGGAAACGAGAAGTAGAAGATAGAGAAAAGAGCAAGTATTTGGTATGTGAAGTAAAAAATTACAGGATGGAACAAAGAGCAAAGTAGACTGTGCAAACAGTAATATGATCAATTCCAATTGAAACACAGAAGGAAAAAATAGACTGAAAACCAATGGACAGAGATTTAGTGACTCATGGGATGATGTAAGACAGTCTAATATATCTGTATTTGGAGTTGCAAAGGGAGAAGCAGTAAATGAATTTGGCAAGATTATAGGTAGTAGGATTAAAATAGACAATTACATTTCTCTATACTAAGCGCAAAAATTAGATGTTTAAATTTAAGTAGTATTTATAATAGCATTAAAATATAAAATACTACAAAATATATTTGATAAAAGATGTACAAGTCTTGCACATTGAAAATTACAAAACATTGCTGAAAGAAACTGAAGAGGACCTAAATAAATGAAATGATAGTACATTTCCATGGACTGGAAGCTTTGCTAAGATGTTAGGTAACTCTGAATGGTCTATAGATTCAATTCTATTTATGTGAAATTGTAAGAAAGGCAAATCTTATTTAAAATGAAGAAAGCAGATTATTGATTACCAAGAGCTGGAAGGATAGTTAGTTGCTAAAAGTCACATTAGTTTACAATGGTGAGTATTTATTGTCAAAACATACAGAGCTGAACACCTATTTTAGGTGCATTTCTTTAAGTAAATTATACCTCATTAAGATGATTTAAAATAGGCCAATTATATCTCAATATTCTATCCAAAATTAGAAACATTGTCTTAAAAACTATCCATTTATAATTGCAATTAAAACTAAAAAGGATTTAGGAATAAATGTACCAACAGTACAAAATCTGTGTGTATGTGTGTGCATGTGTGTTTCCCTCAGCAAACAATCCTGTGATTGATCACATTTTCCATTATTAGTATTCTCGTGTGTGTGTGTGTGTGTGTGCGTGCTGTAGTATAAAAGGATCCTATTTCTATAATGGATTTATTTTTCCCTCCAATTTCTTTTCACGATTTATAAGCTACCTTTTCAAATATTATTACCATCTTTTGGCTTTTCTATTCTTTTAATTCAGGTTAGTGTTATTTTAATGTCTTTGAAATTGTGGGGAACAATGTATCTGAACTACTTGTTTCTATATCTTTGGGTGACTCTCCGTATGATACAGGTTTTTCATTTGTTGTTAGCACATGTGAACATTCTGCATTGACTTTCAGGATTTAAGCTTTGTTCTTGTTCTGTTTTGCTTTGTGTTATTACTAATTTTTAAGCAAAACTTTAAAAAATTAGAGTTGATGGTATAGGGAGAATAATCTGGGGACTGTTATATTATGTTTCTGACTTATTGTCTTGAAACTGCTTTACTGTTTTGTTTCCTTTTATTGATAATTAACTTTTAAAAAACTATTTCTTTTAGTTTTGATGCTTAAGCAATTGAAATTGTAAAAAGAAAATCCCTTAAGTCATAGGCTTTTGATACTGCGCCCTTTTCATAATTTATCCCACTTGTCCTGAGGAAGTTATCTTTGTCTAGAGTTGTAATTGGTAGAAAACAAAAATGAGGAGTTTCTTTTTCAGTTTCTACATTTTCTGTTATTGTGCCATGTCCAACAGAGCTTACACAATAGTACTCCTTAGTTCTGTTATGAATAAGCCACACCTAAAAATGTCATCAATTTATTCAAGATGTTTGAATAGGACTACCATGTTTAGGAAGATTATTTACCTTTTTGAATTCTGAAAAATTATGTGCCAACTCTCAGTTTTGTCCATGTTGGTCCAATTTCAGTATAGTTGGCCAGAGTATTTTATACATTTTAGTGTGTAGCTATTTTCTCATTCATTGGTGATTTTCATAAATTTTCTTTCTATTTTTCAATTGTTTGTGGTTTTGGTGAGTTCTAAGCAAGTGAAATTGGAAAAAAAAGTCATCAATTTCCATATGCTAGATTAAAAAGTTAAGCAACTTTATAGAAAGTTCACTCATGCACATACACAAAAGCATACCACAAAGCAATTTATATATTAAATATACAGGTATGGCGCAATCTCTCAAATTAGTTCAGTTCCCCTACTCTAGCCTACATCATTTAGATATAAAAAGATTTATTTATACCTGCTCTAATAAAAATCTTTTACAAACAGAATATCCCTTAACGATGGGCAAGAATAGTCACCAGGTCATCTCTAAAAAGGTATATGTCAAAGTTTCAGTTTTTATTTGAATATCAAACCAGATCTCTGAGTCACCTTTATTTCATCTTATATTATTAGCTTGGGTATAATTCTTGAGAAAATAAATTTGTCACTATACACCAAAATAAGTGAATATACCTGTGAAATGATAATGTAGACCATTTATTTGAGAACCTGACCAAATACTCAGAATCAGTTATGTCCAAATCTAGATAATTCACAGTATACTCATTTTAATGAAAAATGACTGATCTTACCATTTCTATCATCCACCTTCCTTTGTGGGTGCCCATGTTTGTCACGGGAGCACTCAGAGATCCATGTTGAAAGAGTAGCCAATGTCAGAAGTGTTTGCTGTGAAAAAACAAAAGAGAGCTCTGGAAGATCCCAAATTGGCTATTAAATGCTTAGCCTAGAAATCTGGCACGTCATTTTTGTTGAGAAATCGTTGGTCAGAACTGGTCACATGGTACCATACAACCTTAAGGGTCCAAGAATTCAATCATATCCTTGACCAGAACTTGGAGCAATAGCCTTAATGATTACCACAGAGGAAATACCTCAGGGGAAAAAAATACAATTATCAAAATGTAAAATGATTAGCAAAAACTTGTTTTCTACATTTCCTGAAGAAACTAGTTATTATTGCATGTAACTAGTAACCAGACAGATAGGTGAGTAAGGTAAAATTGGAGGCAGCCTTCATTATGAGGACATTTCAAGGACTTAACATTTTTATTATGTTATACATTTTATATAAATGTTCATTTGGCAGAGAAAAGATTGGTTAATAATAAGTATTATCAAGTTCTGATCAAGATTAAATAATCTGGGATAGGGACTGTTGATTCCTGTGTCATTTTTTATTTCACTTAGGTCCCTAGTGTTTAGAGAAGAGCTGAGATTCCTAGCATTTAGTCATAGTTACTCAGTTAACATCTGTGTACTCTTAACAAGGTTGGCTCATAGGTTTATAAAGTTGATGGCAAGTATCCTGGAAGGGTTTTTCACCCTGAAGCCAATGAACATTTATTTTTATTGTTACTTTAAAATTTTACAAGTGAGAAAGTGAGTTTCTGCTTCACACATGTCTTTTGTAAATGAAACTTATGCTTTTGAGACTTTCTAAAATATCACATTCTTTGGATTTTTAAAAATGTTTGTTAGCATATCACTTTTTCAAATGACCTATTTTGTTTGAAGTTTATGTTAATATATTGCCTACACAGAGAAGTGTAGATCTGGGAACACTGATCATCGGAACCATTTGTTTATTCTCTGGGTATTGACTTGCTTCTTTCTTATTATGTCATGAACTGCAATTCTCAAGAATACTGCAAGCAGTTGTCTGTGTGTCTGTGGATTTCTGATGGTCAGTGATGAAGTTTCACTTGTCCTGAGATCTTCAACTTCTTTCTAAGTTAATAATTTCAATTACAAAATAGAAAATTTGTACAAAAAATATTAGGGGAAAAACTCCCTAAAACAAAAACAAAACAAAACAAAAAAAACCAAGAATTTCTGATTCTTTGAAACTATTCTAGTTTCTTTAGGGAATCTAAAAAGTTGTGATATTTATGATATTCATGAAAACCCTAACAAAGCACCTAAGGTTTTTATGGTATAGTCAATGTCAGAGAAAGGTTTTGAGTTGGTCCTCCAAAATTCCTGTACTCTTTCTGAGAGAGCCAAAACAAGGAAATATTTCAATGTTTTAATATTTCAGGTTTATGTATTTTCAAATAATGATTACACATGTGCTCATCAAACTTTTTTCTTTTGAACACTGCTGCAAAATAAGCATGAGCTCAACTTCTTTCCCCCAACCCCAGAAAGTCAAGTAGCAATCTGTTGTACCTTTGGGAATCTTCCCAATGTCCACAGTTTCCAAGGAAAAGCATTTGAAGACATCATGAATTTTGCCAGAAGTATTAGAAAATACTAGTTTAAAAATCCAGTTTTATAAAAAGAAGCATGTTTGAAGATAGTCATAGCAATAGCATAAAGGTAACAAGTCCACAAGGACAAACTCTATATCTATTTTATAAATCATTTCCTGTGTTATCTCGATACATAGCATACATTAT
This sequence comes from Castor canadensis, assembly GCF_047511655.1. Classification (NCBI taxonomy): domain Eukaryota; kingdom Metazoa; phylum Chordata; class Mammalia; order Rodentia; family Castoridae; genus Castor; species Castor canadensis. The sequence continues at coordinate 127,147,192 of NC_133393.1, read as the reverse complement.
TAAATAAATGGTTGAAATATCGAAAGGCAGCTGATAGTTAAATAAATTACTGAATAACTTATTTAGCTATCATAAACTATTTTTGTAGGAAATGGATTCCTATATGATGATGATAGGATATAAACTGATTCATTATTTCTGGGAGGGCAATTTCTCTTTATGGATCAAAAAATTTTAAAATAGGATTCTTATTGCTACAATATTATTTAAAAAATAATTATGATATGTATAATTATTTAATTACAAAGAAGAACATCACAGAATTATTCGAATTAGCCAAAATGTATGGAAATAGATCATTCTTTTTTTTCTTTTCCATATTTTCTGCTATGTGATTTGCTATGTAGCATATTGAATTTAAATTTGTGTCAGAGGAAAAGGCACTAGCACACCAATGTAATTTAACGGTCCAGTAGATTTTAAAGTCAAGATGGTAAAAAATCATGATGATTGATGATTATTAAGACAAAAACTTTGTTATCTGTTTGTTTGTTTGTTTGAGACAGGGTCTCACTATGCAGTCCACTCTGGCCTTGATTTCTCTATTCTCCTGATTCAACCTCTCCAGTGTTGGGATTACAAGTGTGCACCACCATGTCAAGTCAGCAATACAAAATTTTGACAACAATTAAAGAACATTAAAATAATATTTAAATGATGTTATTGAAGTCTTAAAGAGACGTTTTGGAAAAATTGGTCCGATAATTTCCTTAGCCTCACTACCACATTGTTACCAATTTTTTCCTTTCAACCTCATTATATTATTTTTTTGTCTAGTTCTTCTATCAATTATGGATAATGAAGTATTGACTTCCTTAGCTACTAATATAAAATTGTCTACTTCTCCCTTCAGTACTGCTAGCTTATGTTTCATGTATCTTGCATCTGTGTTGATATAAATATATATGTAATTGTTATAACTTCCTAGTGAGTCATTATAAAACCCCTCCCTTTATCATTATAAGAAGCAACTAGTAATATACTTTTCCTAAAGTCTATTTTTATATTAATATAATCACTCCAGCTCTTTGCTGATTTAAACTATTTGCATCTTTAGGTTTAATGTCTATAACTTATAGGTAGCATATGCTTGGATTCTGTTTTTAAATCCAGTCTAATTATCTATACCTTTATTTTGAGTGTTTCATTCATTTACAGTTACTGTAACTATTGGAATAATTACATCTGCTACAGTGCTGTTTGTTTTTTATATGTCATAGTCATCTGTTTTTGTTCCTCCATTTCTTGATTGCTTTCCTTTTAATTAAGTAGATGTCTTCTGGCATGCTATTTTACTTCCTTTGTTATGTTTTAAACTATATTTTTAATGCAATTTTCTTGGTGGTTGTTCTGGGCATTACAGTGGGTATTTTAGTACAAAACAATGTAGCTCACATTAATACTAAATTAATTCCAATAACATATTGAAGCTTTGTTCCAATGTATCTTCTTCAATTTCCCTCCTTTGCACTGTTATTATTACACAATTTGCATTTTTACATATTATAAGCACATTCATACTGTTTTATAATTTTGATATATCTATCAATTAATATAGCTCTATTTAATTGATCATATTGTAAGCCCATATTTGGAGGGCCCTCCAAATATCAAAATATATATGTATTGCATAGTTGTCAGTCTATGATTGGTCAGATTTCCTCAAGCAAACAAATCTTGCACCTTTTCTAAGGGTATCTGAGTGCATAGGGGCACATTTTCAAAGTTTAGCCAGTTTACATGTCTGTGTTAGCTTACATGTCCTGCTTGTATAGGTGTTTTAAGTCAGTCAGATAGGAGAAGTAACTGAATCTCAGCCATGTGCATGGAGTTGGACTTCTAGATCTCCAGGAATATATCAGGGCTTTTCAAAACCCAAATCTTCCTTTAAATTTTCAGATAGAATTTTATGTCTTTCAACCGAAATTATAACCTTAATTGGATCTAATTATATTTACTTTTGATAATGACCTAAAAATAGGAGCTTTCCTGTTGAAGTAGGCACCGGTCAAGTCAAGTTAACTAGCAACGATGTCCTGGAAATGGAACTTTCAAGAGTACTCCAAGCCTGATCAAATAGTGCCAACCCTCTGGAAATGTGGCTTTTTGAAGAGCTCCAAATCAGATCAGCCCCAGTCAGTGGCTGCAAGACTGTCCACTTGTTAGAGCTACTAGGTCATGATGCTAACTGAGTGTGGGAGGAAATAATATGCAACAGACCCCACTTTTATTTTGAAAGTTTAGCAGTTTTTCTTAAACATTTTCTACTTTATTATATGACTTTTTGAGTTACCTATATCCATTATTTTATGGAACTTATTACATTGTTCAGGTTTTTTTTTTGCATTTATCTGCATTGTATTTGTCTTACTCAAGTTGATTGTCAAATACTTGAGGTTGAGGTGGGTTTCACTAGTATCCCTCATATTAAATAGCCAGCTATATATCTGATAAGGGATTAATATCCTGAATCTACAGGGAACTCAAAAAACTAAACTCCTAAGAATCAACATCCAAATGAAGAAATGGGCACATGAATAAAATAGGGAATTTTCAAAGGAAGAGGTACAAATTGCCAATAAACACATGAAGAAGTGTTCAACCTTCTTGGCTGTAAAAGATGCAAATCAAAACTACTTTAAGATTTCATCTCACCACTTAGAATGGCCATATTCAAGAGCAAAAACAACAACAAATACTGGCAAGGATATGGTGGAACCCTCATACACTGTTAATGGGAATGCAATTTAGTACAACCATTATGGAACTCAGTATGGAGATTCTACAAAAAAGCTAAATATAGAATTGCCATATGATCAAGTGATACCTCTCCTAGGTATATATGCAAATGAATATAAGTCAGGATACAATAGAGATACTTGCATACCAATGTTCATCACAGCACTATTCATAATAGTCAAGTTATGGAAATAACCCAGACACTCTACAACTGATGAATGAATCAAGAAACTGTTATATATATACACACACACACAATAGGGTTTTACTCAGCTATAAGGAAGAATGACACCATATGGTTTGAAAGTAAATGGATGCAATTGTAGGACATCATTTTAAGTGAAGTAAGTCAGGTTCAGAAAGAAAAAGGCTGCATGTGGAAGATAGAGTCAAAAGACAAATACATACACAAAACCAAACATGATCATATGTAAATGTATATGTAGAGTATGTCTGTAACAGTGGAACTACACTATGGAACTCAGGGAAGGAAGGAAAGAAAAAGGGAATAATAGAGCATTAACAGTACTATAATACATGACATCTGTGAAGGTATAGGAAATAAGAATATGTACTGAAAGCTATTGAAAAATGGGGGGCTGGAGGGAAAGAGTAGGGAGGGCAATGGAAGGGATTGAACTGTCCAAGGTATTCACAGCAGGGATACATCTAGGAACCCCTTTGAACATTGACTTAGAAATCAATAACAAAGGACAGTACTGTAAATTAGATACAGTGTGGGGTGGGGTACTTGTGGGACGGGGGAGGGTGAATGAAGGACATTAAGGTGAGGGGATATGGTTGATGGACTTCATATATATAAAATAGAATAATGAAACCTCTTGCAATTGCTTTAAGTGGGGAGGAAAGGTAAGGGGTTGAGGGGGAGAGATGGTAGGGGCAATGTAATCAATGTACAAAGTGAGCCTAATCAGAATTGTCACAATGAATCCCCCATACAACAAATATATCCTAATAAAAATGTAGCATAAAAATTAATATATTCATGGATGATAATACTATCCCATTCTAGTTTAGAATACATATTTCTTAAATGTCAACTCATCCAAAATGCTAAGCGTTTTAAGCACTGACACAGGTTAATGTAGAGACATGTAGAACCAGGTTTTCAGTGACCCTCAAATCTTTTTATATAAGTTATATCTTATTCATTACCATCAGTCATCATTTTAAAAGTAGCAAGATCATTTGTATTTGTGCCTGTTATTATAACCTATTTGGAAGTTACAATGAGAAATGTTTTTCCCTGAAGTGCAAGGAATGTATTCCATAGAGCTGAAGGAAACTAAAAGCAGAAGGTAGTATATTATGAATACAGACTAACATTGCAGCTGTATTCACGATAAGAAGTGTTAACTTATTTCATCTGGGAGCAAGCTGATCATGTCCATATTTGGTGCACTAGAAGATGTTGAATGAACAAATGGGGCATCTGTGGAAGTCCAAAGAGAACTTCACATCTTCCAAATAAATGTCTGGGCAAAAATAAACAATCAAGGAACAGGTCTGGTCAAGTACACCGTTGGCGCTAAAAATAGTTATACATGAAAATAGAGTCAAGTGTTTTACAAAGTACCTTGGCAATAAGAAGTGCTATTCCAGTGAGGTGTAAGTCCTAGGAATTCAAAGAGTTGGGCAAAGCAACTAAATGGCCAAGTTATAAACACAGGTTGCTAAAGGGAGAAGCATTAGTCACAACGGCATTCATGGTGGGAACCCCTGCACACAGCACCATAAATCTGACTCACTAACGTCAGCAAGACACAAAACAGCAGCCAAAACAAAAGATCTGCAAAACCTGCTGAAAAAAAGGTCAGTGGGGAACTGTGAATAACGTAGCAGGAATAGTAATGGACAATGCCAGCCAGTCTTTCTATGTGAACAGAGCATTATAATTTGAAAGTACTCAAATAAAGATGAAATACTAGATGTTAAAATGCATTTTGTGTGTTTACTGGAAGGTGGTTGATGTTAATCCTTTTAAATCTCTGTTCAGTATTAAAGCTTAGAGAACCCTTCATATGGCAGCAAGGAGTCATTTTTCAAAAGAGTGTAATGGAAGGATAATCCTAATATTTGTTGCTTGATTTTTAGTCCTCATTCAGCTCATGTGAAATTGGGACTTGTTTTTCGGGTGGATTATGAAACATTATAAATATAAAAATTTAGCCAAAGCATATAGAAGAGTGAGTTCCAAATTATCCATCATGTAGAGTGGGGGAGTTGGGATAATGAAGGCAGGTTCAGCTCCAATTATAATGTTGCCATTTCCTATAAATATGCTACTTTTTGGAGGTCTTAAGCTATGAAGATTTCTTTCTATAATAATATACTTATTGAGCAGAATAAATCTAGGTACCACAAAAAAAACTACCACTTGAGACCTTGACTTCTGCATTACTCCCTTTGGGATGCTTTATGTAATATAAAATAAAATAGCAGTCTCCTGTTCACTTAATGTGGTACAATACCACTTGAATTTACAGCCAGTTCTGCTGATGTAAATCCATCATTCTCCTAAGCATGCCAGGAGTGGTGGTTAATTTTATTGTTGACTTGGTTAACTTATAGCTTCCAGTTTTTTGTCAAACAGCACTCTCCATGTTGCAGTGAACTTTTTTTTTTTAAATTAGATACGAATAACATTTAGGTCAGTAGATTTTTTACCTTCTATAATGTGGATGAGCATCATTCCAACACTTGAAGGCCTAAAGAGAAAAGGCCAAGGTCACCCAGGAAATAAGGAATGCTACTTCTATACTGTCTTCAGACTCAAAATGCAATGTCAACTCTTCTCTACAACTTGCCCTGCATATTTTGGATTTCCCAGCTTCAAAATCCTGAGTTAATTCCTTAAAATCTCTTTCTCCCTCTCTCTGTCTCTCTCTGTCTCTCTTTTTCTTGTATATGTACATACATAGTGTGTATGCATATGTATATATACATATACACGCATATATACATTCTATATAATATCCTACTGGGTCTGTTTTCCTGGAGAACCCTAATATACCAGAATAAAGGAACCTTCCAACCTGTTGCAGAGTCCTTTGATATGGCTTTGTAGTAGGGTCAATAGTTTAAGATACACTATATATTTTCTTTGCCTTCTTTATGACCAAAGTAGTCAATAATATAAAGTTCAATTAAATTCACTTCATTAAAAATTTTTTTTGAAGGCCTAATATGTTCAGTGCTAGAGATTTAAATAATAATAAATAGCTCTGACTTCAAACAGGCTTCTATACAGTGAGGGAGACTTTGCATAAAATACATACATATTTTAAAGTATGGAAATGACAACCTAAGTTAATGAATAGAAGTAGTTTTAGTTCAAACTTCTACCTCAAAACCCATCAGAAATAATAAAAGCAAGTGACAAGTAAAAAGAAAAAGTCTTCATTAATACCAAGAAAACTCCTAACCCCACACTATCAAGCATACAACAACTGGAAGAAAAGAACATGCCTTTTATCAGTACATGATGCACTGGATTTCAGCAAGAAAGAAAATCACCCCACCTCCAAAAAATGTTATATCCAAAAGGACATGTACAATAAGTTTTAATTAGGGTGCCCTGTTAGCCAAATTGACAGCCCAGAGTTATGAAAAAAGAGCATTTTAAGGAAAAGTCATGGCAGTGCACATGCCACTTCTGGTGCCCATGATCTACCTCTTCTGCCTAAGGATATAATCCATTAAAAAGGAGAACCAAACAACTACAAAAAAATGTTAAAGCCAAGTTTCTACATTTATCTAAGGGGAGATTTGCTTCCAAGGTAAATCAAAATAACTTATATGATGAGAGCAATGTATAAAGTAAATCTCAAAACTGTTCAATAGAAGATCCCAGTACCAGATAATAATGTTCAGAAAGACATTATTATGAGGATGAGGCCAGAAAAGAAATAGAGGGATAAAGGCAGACCAAGTAGGCAAGAAAGAGGCCAAAATCTGCTGGAAAACATAAGACTAATAAACTCACATAGTCCTACATAGTAATGATTAATCTTAAAAGAAAGACATGAAAAAAAAGCTTAAAAGGCAAGTGTACAAAAAAGCAATTATAGGATCATGGAAAGCTAAGAAAAAAATTCTTATAAAACTCAAGAAATTAAAGGAAGAAAAAAACATCATTATGATGAAAGATATTCTAGAAACAACCAAAAAAGGCGATAAATGCAACTGAATCAGAAGTTCAGGTACTAAATTAGAGAAGATACTACAAAATGAAATGAAAACCATGCATAGGGTGGATTTCAGAAAGGATAATTGAGGAGATCTATCATAGGTATGATGGTTATTTCTGAACAAGAGAAAAAAAGTAGTTTAAAAACCATTAGGGATATTCACATATATTCTGGTTCTTCTCTCATTCCAGGAGCATGACATCATTTCAATCTCATTTGCTTTCATAGACTATGTAACTGTGCTGAGCTAATAAAATATGAACAGTAAGTGGTCTAGGACTTAGTGTTTAATTTACTACATTCCTTTATCCCCATTTGGTCAACTGTGGAAGCACTTATCAAGGAGTTTCCATTAACTTGAGTACTTGAGTGTGTACAATCAGTAGAACCTCTGATGACCAATCTTGGACTTGTAGTATGAGCAGGATAAGATTTTATTATGTCAAGCCACCAAGATTTTAGTACTGCTATATAATTTACAATGAGACAAAAGTAGTGTGGAGAGATGGGTATGGTGGTATATACCTGTAACCCTAGCACTTAGGACAGGAGGATAGTGAATTCAAGGGTAGCTTGAGCTATGTAGCAAGACCCTGTATCAAAAAGGAAAAAAAAAAGTATGGAAAATATTACAAGACAATGCAGTCACAAAATTCTTAATGCCATTTTAAGCTTAAAAAACTTTTGAAATATCAATGTCACCAATTTATTAAAAAACATTATTTGAACACTAGCTAATTTCTTCTATATGAATTTTCATTTGATTAATTTTTCTATTTTCTATTTTATTTGTTTTAATGTTTGCCATCATTATTTAGAGGTACCAAAAAACATAAAAATAAAAATTTATTTAATATAATTCACAAACCTAAGTGTAAAAACACAGATAATTTTCAAATGATGAAATCAACTAGTTATAATTTATTTTATTCACCATAGTACTTTGTGAGCTACTTAAAAAGAGATTGTCTTTTATTTCTTTTTTTATAACCGAGTATGGCATATGGCATCACATAGATGTTAAATAAGCTTCTCTTGGACAGAATTGAGTTATTAATGTTTTTAATGTAGATGATTCAGGCTGATTCTTTTGACTAAGAATTATGATGGTAGCCCTTTGGACTCTGTTTCCATGCACAATTTGAAAGGGTTCTGGAGGTTCTTTACTTTGGATAGCATGAATGTCTTTTGAATTAACTTAGCTGCACAGGCTACTGAATGCATTGTAAGTAATTTTGAGATGGAACAATTGTAAAAGAGAAGATTGATAGAAGCCATTATAGAATTATGTCAAAGTAATACCTTATAAACTGGTTTGGAAATGACATAACAGCATTTTACGATTAAAATGAAGTTCAAATTGAGACATCTGCAAATGTAACTGACAAGGTTTTACTCTTTCTCTCTTTGAAAGCAAAGTAATCAGTCATGTTCTGGGAAATGAATTACAAGCATGAGACTAAATATCTCAGTTTAAATCTCCTTTTAGTATACTGTAATTTCTCTCCTATATTACACATTCAGTTTTAGACAAATAATGTATATACTCCATAAAAACCTATAAAAATCTTTCATCTTTAACACAAAATAGAGGTGGATGAAGGAATTATTTTCAGGTAAATCTTGTAAGCACACATTAACCTAATTACCTTGACTTGCACTTTAGCTCCTGTCTTTGGCTGAACACATTGTTATGCTGTTCTCCTACTTTTCTTTCACTATTATTCTTCCTTTGCTCTTCTTTTCTTCTCTTGTTATTTATAGATAAGTTATTGGATTCAATCTTGTGCTGTATTCTTTTGCTTTCCTTGATGACCTTTCAACTTCTATGGCTGAAAATGACATACTCATCTTGATGATTTCCAATTTCGTGTCGTCAATCCTAACCAATTTTCCTGAGTTCTGTATCTTAATTTCCAATTTTCTGCCAGACAGGCCAACTGGAAATCTCTGCAACTTTTGCAAACTCAACATATCTAAAGCTGTCATTACTATTTTGACTGGATGTTCTTTTCAACTTTTTATACCATTGATTCTCAAGTTTCGTAGAGGGAATTTGGGATTTCTTGAGAAGTAAGGTTGAATCAGAGTCGTGTATGGAGGTTTTTCAACCAACCTCTTTCCACATCATCTGTGCCAGAATTCCTTGTGGCAGGAAATTGGAAAAGTGGAAATAAAATAGCACAACAGAACACAACACAAAAAAGCTTGTAGGTAATTTAGTCTAACTTTCATACCTCCACTACCTATAACTGGAAATGGCTATGTTAGTCTCCTAGATATACAAACTCCTCCCTGATCCATCCCTTACAACTACCACTAATACATGGCATCATTGTATCTGAGACAAAGCTTAGGGATTCTTGTTCACACCAGAAGGAAGAAAGAGATAGAAAAGAGACTGGAAAATTCTAAGCCATAGTACTAACATCTGTATCATATTCCTTACTCATTCCCTTGATACCTGCCTTACTTCACACAGTGACCTAGTAAATGACTTCAGTGTCTTTTTCTAGTTCCATTTACCTTACACACTACTACCAGAAATATAAGTAAATATTTAGCATGTATATAACCGAAATATAATTTAAATACAATATAGTTAATAAATATTTAGTACATAATTTGATAAAATTTGAAACTGTATATAGTCATGTAACCATCATGGTATAGAACATTTCTATAACCTGAAAGTTTCTTATGCTCTAGCTTCTGGGCATCACTTCCTAAGTGTGTGTGTGTGTGTGTGTATGTGTGTGTGTGTGTGTGTGTGTGTGTGTATTTTGGGGCTTTTTCATATAAATTCAAATAAATGGAAACATATGTTATGTAGTATTAATGCTATTGGATGGTTTCATTGCATATAATCTCTGAAAATTATCAAAGTTATTGCATATATCAGTAAATTGCTCTTCGTTATTGCTGAGTAGTTATTCTAAAGCATGACTTTACTACAATTTTTTCAGCCATTCTCTAGTTGCTGGCATTTCACTGTTTCCAATTTTCAGATAATATGAATATATCTTAATGAAAATGTGTGTTTTCCCTTCCCTTAGGCAAATACATAGGAGTAAGATACCAGAATTCCACAAAGTCTATGCCATTTTGCTTCCTGTCGCCAATGTATGCACATCCCACTGCCCCTATTTGGTATTGCTGGTTTTCTTTTTAAATTTTATATATTCTAGTGGTATTTTGTTGTGGTTTTAATTTTTAATTTGCTGAAGACTAATGATGTTAAACATTTTTGCCGAGTTTTTTCTTTTTTACCTTTCATATATCTTCCTTTGTGAAGTGTCTGTTAAAATCTTTGTATATAGTTTCAGACTTTTGTCTTCTAATTTTGGAGTTGAAATAGACTTTTAAATAATATTTTATAAATGTTTTCCAGGTATGTTTGCCAAACATTTTTTTTTGTCACCTAGACTTACCTTTCCATCTTCTTAACGATGTCTTCTAAACAACAAGTTTTAATTTTAATGACAGACATTCAATTTAACATTTTTTCTGTGTGGTTCATGCATTTTGAGGCATTTATGACAAATCTTTGCTAACCTAAGTTTACAAAGTTTTTGTCTTTGTTTTTGTCTAGAAATTCTAGTTTTAATTCCTACATTTAAGTCTAAAATTCTCTCCAGATAATTTAAGTATCTACTATGAGATTAAAAAACACTGCTCTTTTCTTTTGCATAGGAATGTCCAGTGTTGAAAAGAGACTACTTTTGCCCATTACCTTACTCTGGCACATTTTTTTTTGCTCTCTATTCTATTCCATTGGTCTATATGTTGCATTAACATATGAATTTGGGGATTAAGTTTCTAATACCTGACCATCTGGGGATACATTGTTACCACAGCACTAAGTATTATTTTGATTTTTTTAAATCTAAACCTATTTTGAAATAATTATAGATTCAAAGGTAGAATAAAGGGGGTCTAGGTACCATTCATTTAGTTTTCTACAATTGTTACATCTTGCATAATCACAGTACAATATTAAGATTAGGAGATTGGCACTGGCACAATGTGATACGAAGAGTTTTATGTCTGTTTGTTTTAAACTACATGCCACATTCATTTAATCACTACTATAATCAATGGTAAAACTGTTTCATCTCACAAATACCTCATTTGTATCAGCCCTTTATAGTCATGTCCATCTCCATCCTCACGATGCCTAATCCTAGAAACCACTAATGGAAACATAGTCTTTATAATTACATCATCTCAAGAATGTTGTATATGTGGATTCTTACAGTATTTGACTTTCTGAAATTGGCTTTTTTCACTCAGAACAATACCATTGAGATCCAATCAAGTTGTTGTATATGCCATGCATTTGCTCCTTTCTATGGCCAAATTCAATGGTATGGGTACACAAAGCTTGGTTTAGCCATTGTCACTTTTCATATGTTTGAATTGCTTCTACTTTGGACTATTACAAATAAAGCTGGTTTCTACAATTCTATGCAGGTTTTTGGTAACTATATATTTTTATTTCTCTGGAACAAAAAGCTCAACAGAGCCAGGCATTGGGATACATGACTATAATCCTGTACTCTGGAGGCTAAGGCAGGAGGATCAAGGCTAGCCTGGTACATAGTGGGACCCTGACTCAAAAGCAAAACAAAGCTAAAAAGCTCAGAAGTTCAATCACTAGGCTAAATCACAGCACATCTTTAATTTTTTTTTACATAGAAGCTGCCAAAACTAATTCCCAGAGTAATTACCATTTTGTATTATCATTAGCAATGTACGAGAAATTAGGTTTCTCTGTATCCTTGCTTACATTTGGCAGTGCCAGGATTTTAATTCTAGTTGTTTTGGTAGATGAGTCATGGTACTCATTGTGTTCTTAATTTGTATTTCTATGATGGTTATTGTTATTTCTATAACAGTTTGGGGAGCTTATTTGTCATCTATATATACTCTTTGCTGAGATACTTCTTCATTTCTTTTGCCCATTTTCTAATTGAACTTTGCTTTTGTAATTGTTGATTTTGAGAGTTCCTGGTACATCATAAATATGAATCCTTTGCCAGATATGTGACTTACAAATATTTTCACCCAATCTGCACCTTGTTTTCTCATTTGCCTTACAATAGTCTTCCATAGAAAGAAAAAAACAAGTTTTAACTTTAAATTTTTGATGAAGTTTAATTAATCTTTCACTTTTATATATCACACACTTTGGCTCATGGTTCTAGAGACTAAGAAGTCCAAAGACATGGTGCTGGCATCTGCTTAGGGCCATATCTGAGAACTCTTCATCAAGCCTTTAGTCCTAAAGATTTTCTCCTAAATTAGAAAGAGTGAATTCTCCCATTTTATTCTTCTTTTACAAAAATTTTATAGCTATTCTAGTTCTTTTTCCTTTCCATATTTACTTAAAAAAAGTCTTTTCTATATCTATTAAAACTGTTTCTGGGATTTTGATAGGGATTGGAACTGAAAATAATTGATACCTTTATGGTTTTCCAATCCATGAATAAGGTAGGTTTCTCTATTTTGATCCTATTTCTATCAACATCACTTTTTAATATTTTACAACATATAAATAACTTTTGCATATGTCATCTTAGATTTATATCCAAGTATATCATTTTTAAAGCAACCACAAATAGAATACTACATATTTTTAATTTCAGTTTCCACATGCTCCTTGCTAAAAGGGAAAAAAGAAAAGCAAGTGTTTTGGGTATGTTGATCTTGCAGTTTTGCCAAAATCACTTGTCAGTTTTCACAATGTTTTTTAAAATGTAGATGATCATGTCATCTGTAGATAAGGACAGTTCTGTTTCTTCCTTTTCAGCTTGTATACCTATGATTTCCTTTTATTGACTAGCATGAATAGAATCTCAAGGACTATGTTGAATACTAGTAAGGAGAGCAAACATCCTTGTCTTGCTGCCAATCATAGAAAGTATTTAGCCTTTTATGATTAAGAAAGATAGCAGCTGTAGATTTCCTTATAGATGCTTTTTAATAAGTTGAAAAAGGTCCCATAAAGGATTAAATAGTAGTCTCCCTAAATTTATATATTGAAGTTTTAAACCCAGTACCTCAAGGTGTAACCTTATTTGGAAATAGAGCATTTCAGATGTAATTGCTATAATAAAATGAGAATGGTGTCCTAATAAGAAAGGAAAATTTGGAACCAGACAAACAGGGAGAATGCCATGTCAAGATGAAGGCAGTGATCAGGGTGTTGCTTCTATATGCCAAAGATGCAAAAGATGTCAGGTAAACCACCAGAAGCTTGGAGAGAGAACAGATTTTTCCTGTGAAAGAACTGGCCATGCTAATACCTTGATCTCATCTGCCTTCAGAGTGAGAAGAAGTAAGTCTTTATTATTTTATATTTTTGGTGGGACTGGGGTTTGAAGTCAAGTCTTTGCACTTGTTAGGCAAGCCCTCCAACACTTGAGCCACTCCACCAGTCCTTTTTCGCAGTAAATCTTACGTCTCTTAGTTTATGATGGTTTGTTATAGAAGCTTGAGAAAACTACTATCCCCTCTGCTCCTCATTTTCTAAGTCTTTTTTTTTAACCATGAATGGATGTTGAATCTTATCAAATGATGTAGTAGTTGTGTGATTTTTTTTTCCTTTGACCTGTTCACACAGTGGATTACATGATTGATTTTATTAATGTTCACATAGACTAGTTTGCTGAAAATAAATTACATAACTCATGGTATAAATTTTTATAAATATTTTCATTTTTTAAATTTTTTATTCATTTATTCACATGTGCATACGTTATTTGGGCCATTTTTCCCCTGAATTTTCAGATTCATTTTGATGATTTGTTAAACTTCTACTTGGTGTGTAGAGAATTTTTAAGAATCTGTATCATGAGGGACATGGTTTCTAGTTTTCATTCTTGTTTTTATTTTTATTTTTGTATTGCCTTTGATTTTACTATCAGAATAATGCTTGTCTCATAAAATAAGTGATAAATGTTCTCTCCTCTTTTATTTTCTGAAAGATAGTATATGGATTTGTGTTTTGTTATTTCTTTAAATGCTTGCAGGAATTCTCTGATGAAACCCTCTGACTGTGGAGATTTCTTCTGGAGGAGTTTTTAAACTACAAACACAATTTTCTTAACTGGTATAGGGAATATTCAAATGATCTAATTCATTCTGTATTCAATTTGTGCTTTTTTAAGGAACACATGTTTTCAGAGTTCTTTGTAGATCTTCTTGATGTCAACAGGGTGTGTAATGATGATTCCTATTTCATTTCTGGTATTAGTAATACATGTGTCTCTTCTTCCTTTGTCAAACTTGCCTGAGATTTGTCAATTTTATTGATCTTTTCAAATAAACAGTTTTCTTTTCATTTATTTTCCCTTTTTAATCATAATAATTTCCTTCCTTCTTTCCTTCCTTCCTTCTTTCCTTCCTTCCTTTCTTCCTTCCTTCCCTTCCTCTCTCCCTCCCTTCCTTCCTTCTTTTTCTTTCTTCCTCTTTCTTTTATTTTTGTATCAATTGTTTAATCAGGTTCCTTTTTTTCCTTCATGCTGGGGATTGAACCCAGGGCCTTGCACATGCTAAACAAGTGCTCTACTAATGAACTGTACTCCCAGACCTAATTAGGTTCTTTATAAGGAATTTAGAACATCACTTTACAAGGATAGATACCATTTATGAGGGCAAAAACGGATGGCATGGTAGCCCCGGAACTGAGGAAAAGCTTTGGTTTCTGATGAAGTTTGTGAGTCCACAGCTTCCTGATGAGCCTTGTGCTGTTTTGTAATCTTGAATCCCTCTGTTGAAGAGCTCACCTTTCTGGTGTCTGGGCTTCTGTAGTTTCTTCTTCTTGAAGAAAACATGGGTGAAATGTTTGGGAATTTTCACTTTGCTGGTAACAGTTTTCACAAATGACAATGACAAATTTCTGGTGTGTTCCAAGAGAGGAACTTGATTGAGAGCAAAATGTCCAGTCACAGAGAGCAAACCTTTACTGAGTTGCTTCAAGAAAATGACCCTCTTTGTGAGGATGATCAGAGTAGTCCTAGGAGTGATGAGCACTTGCAGTTTTCTCATACGCTGACTAAAGAGTTTTTGCCATATCTCAACAGTTTTCAAGACACATCTTCAGTAGGATTATCTCTAGGCATTTTGTGAGGCTTAACCACCAGTTGGTTTTGGGGAAGTAGTAAGAATCTTTTCCTCCTTTTCTTTTTCAAGCCTAGATTGGGCAGCTGGATATATTGTCTTTTGTTGTGGTCTTTCTGGAATATATAGCACATCTGTAATACCTACAAATTCCTCTGATCAGGACAGGATTTCAGTGCCAGTAGGGCTTCCAGCTTCCTGGGCTTTCAGCCTTGCAGTTACCCCTTTTAATCTTGCCTCTGGCATCAGCCTTCTCGGCTTTGCATTTCTTCTTCATAGTGTGTGGTTTCTCAGCTTTTTCATCCACCATCTTGCAAGATGGGGAAAGCCAATTTCGTTGTGTTTGTATTTACTATGCCTTCCCATCTGCTTGATTTGGATTTATCTTGCTCTTCTTCTAGTTTCATGAAATGGGAGCATCTTTAGATAGTTAATTTGCAACTTTTCATTTTTTCCAATGAAAGAATTTAGTTCTAGAAATTTCTCAACATTATTTTAACATGATTCAATAAATTATAATATATTGTGCTTTAGTTTCCATTAAATTAAATGCATTAAAATTTTTTTCTAAGATTTCTGATGACTTGGATTATCAGACTAAAATGTATTTAGTTTCCAAGTATTTTAGATATGATGTTGAGTAGCATATTCTCAGTGATATAAATGCAGGTATTCAGAGCAAAATACTGAAAATAACTATGAAATTGTTATTTCATTACTGACTTTTTGGAATCAGAATATTTTAAGAGAAACTCAGTATGGCTAGAATTAAGTAAATTTATTTGTTTAAGAAATTCTCTTATAAAGAAAATATTTGCTGGCTATACATCAGACAAAGCATTGATAACCAGAATATACAGGGAGCTCAAAAAACTAAATTCCCCCAAAATCAATGAACCAACAAAGAAGTGGGCAACTGAACTAAACAGAACTTTTTCAAAGAAAGAAGTCCAAATGGCCAAAAGACACATGAAAAAATGCCCACCATTCCTGGCCATAAAGGAAATACAAATCAAAACCACACTCAGATTCTACCTCACTCCTGTTAGAGTAGCTATCATCAAGAACACCACCAACAACAAATGTTGGCAAGGATGCAGGGAAAAAAGAACACTCCTATACTACTGGTGGGAATGTAAGCTAGTACAACCACTTTGGAAAACAATATGGAGGCTTCCTAAAAAACCAAGCATAGATCTGCCATTTGATCCAGCAATACCATTCCTAGGGATATACCCAAAAGAATGTGACTCAGGTTATTCCAAAGTCACCTACACACCCATGTTTATTGTAGCACTATTTACAATAGCCAAGTTATGGAAACAGCCAAGATGCCCCACTACTGATGAATGGATTAAAAAAATGTGACATTTATGCACAATGGAATTTTATTCAGCCACAAAGAATGAAATTTTGTCATTCACAAGTAAATAGATGGAATTGGAGAATATCATATTGAGCAAATTTAGTCAGGCTCAGAAGGCCAAAAATTGTATGTTCTCCCTCATATGTGGATTATAGCCCTAAAACAAATGCAGTAATATTATTGGACATGGGTCATACACTGAGGGCAGAACGTGTATGGGAGGGATAGGGAAAGGGAAGGAAATCTAAAATGAGAATGTGGCTGATGTGCCCACTATAGGCAAGCATATATAGTAATCTTAAACTGGCAGAGACCACTATGGGAAGGGGACCAGGAAGTAGTGAAGAGGTCTGGTAGAGATGAACCAATGTGAGTTACAATACACATGTGCATGAAAGCAATGCTAGGAATCTCTCTATATAGCTATCTTTATCTCAAACTAGCAAAAATGCTATGTCTTTCTTATTTCTTCTTATGTTTTCTCTTCGACAAAATTGGAGAACATGAAGGCAGAATGGGTTTTGCCTGGAAGTGAGTGTGGGGTGAGAGGGAGGAGGGGTGTGGGGAGTGGAGGGAGAAGTGGCCCAAACAATGTATACACATATAAATAAATGTAAAAACAATAATAAAAAAGAACTAAATTACAAAGTTTTGATTCAATATGGAAGGTTACCATAAACTCCTATGTTTTCTGTGAGAGTGTACTAAAGAGATCATAAAAGAATTTCAGATATGTTGCAAACTAATGGTGCAAAGGAGAAAAGTGATAACTAAGAATTAGAATGCAACAGTCAAATGGATAAACGATAACTGATTTAACAGACCAAAGAAAACTGAAGTTTTAGCCACCAGGGTGGGAATCTGAAGCGATCTAATCACCACGAAGAAGCCCAGTAGACCCTTGGAATTAGAAATGACGATTACTACACTGAAGTCTTCGAAACTCTGTAAATAGTAGCTCAGACGCTAGATCCATTCTTATGTTCCCCACACCCATGAAATTTTGTGCAGAGGATAAAATCCCCAGAAGACTAATAATTTATTGTCTAATAAGTTGAAAATGAGAAACACCATATGAATGGCAACCACAATAGACATAGGAGAGCAAAATAAAAGTTCAACTTAAACAATGGGCCCTTTTGACTCAGTTATGAATAAGTAGCTAGTAGCCAGTGATTCCCTCCAGGGCATTTCTAAGTTTCCTCTCTAGAAAACCGAGCAGAATAAGAAAGGAATCTGTAGGTATCTATCTACAGTCTTCAATATTAGTCAGTCAATGAAATAGCCAGCCAGATCACACTACAATGCCCAGAGGTTGGCTATTCTACCTGTGTACACTAAACTCCCAATCAGCTTTCTAGTTCCTTTAACTATGAGTGGGCAAACATGAGAGGAAATCCTCTAACTTGAAAAGTAGAGATCAAAATCAACAGTAACATGTGGATGAGGTAGTGCATGCCTATAATCCCAGCACTAGGGAGGGAGGCTGAGACAGGAGGATGGCAAGTTCAAGGCCAGCCTGAACTATATAGTGAGACTCTATAGCCAATATAAGACAACAAAGCAAAACAAACCCCCCAAATCTACAATAACAAAATAGAAACAGATAATGAAAGGAATAGAAGAAAATTTTTCATTAAAAGTATAAGTGAAAGGAAATTGCATTACATAAGAATAGGAGACAACAAGATTTAGAGAACAAATGATAGTCCTTGGAAATTTAAAAAGAAAAACAAAGAAGCAGAAGTAAGCAAAAAGTATAAAGGAATAGTCAAAAGATAAACTTGAAGGAAAAAATTCTAGAAAAATAGAGCTAGGCTATAAGAATGAATAGAAAAAATGTGATTTTTTTAAATAAGACTTTACTTTAAAAACTGTGTAAGTAGTTTTTAACAAGTAGTAAAAGGATCAGACTAGAAATCAGGGTGCAATTTCTTGAGAAACTGGACTCCTTGATGGGAGACATGAAGTGCAGCAGACGTGATGTAGCTGGCGAAGGGCTACGACCTTGATCTACCTGAAGACACTTTTCTCTCTGGACTGTTCTTGTGAGTCTACCTTCAAAGGAGCTGAACCTGTTGTCTGAGGCTACATAGTATCAGATACTGCACAGAATAATGGAGAAGAAATATGCAGGAAGACTTTGAATAGTGGTTAGAAAAGGCTAATAAAAGTAAAAAAGGACTATTGTATCTCTGAGATGGGCTCTGTGGCCATCAGTATGGAAGGATTTCAGTATCCATGATTAGTTATGTTTACCTTGATTCAAAGTTGCTGATGCATGTATTTTAGTAGCTGAAAGGTATTTAGTAGCACAAGGGGAAAGCCAGTAAAAGATGTCCATCCATATATGTTTGTAAAATGTAAAAATTTTTTGGTGTGTTGCAAGATGAGATGCCATGGACCATAAGGTTAAGCAGTTAGACCTGATTACAACCAAAGAAATTGATGATAAGACATTACTGAGCAGCCTCAGCAATGTGTGAATTATATACCTGTCTAACCCACTTCCCCTGCTGACTTCGTTTTAAATTAACAAATATTTGTTAATTACCAGTAGTTGTTAGGCTGTACTCCTTGACAACTTTAAAATGAAAATGACTGGATACAGTGTTTATCTTCACGGGATTTATAATCCAATGAGGAAATTGATAGGGTGACAACCACTTCCAAGAGTCAAGGGCATTGGAAAGGAGTGGCAAAAGTAAGGATGACAAAACCAACCCTGATAACTCAGAGGGGACTTTGAGAAAGTGAGATCTAATAGGTAGATAAGATTTAACTAAGCAAATGGAGTAGGGGTCAAAGTGTTTTAGGCAGAAAGAACAGCAGGTGTAAAAGCCTTGAGCCATGAACCCCATATTGGTCAGAATGTGGAGAGAGAGGAAGGAGTGTGTGATGAACATAAAACATCAGGCAGGAAGAGTACACATACATTGTTGATTAGGGGATTTATCCCAAAGGTAATAGGAAGTGCTGAACGGTTTGAAACAGAATCTGATTAGCCTTGAATTCTTGAATTATCCCTCTGACTTTCTTATGAAGATTATATCGGAGGAAGGAAAAGCAGAAGACAGGAGATTTTTCAGTTTAACTTGTTGCTGATTTTTTTTTCTTACTAATGTTTTGGTTTTTTATTTGGCCAAGAAATACAAGCACTGAAATAATAGGTGGTAACAACTAGTGCTGAATATTGTTTTTTCATCCAACGCTCATGTTGAAATTTGATTACTCTTATTGCAGTGCTGGGAAGTGGAGCTTAGTGGGATGCCTGAATAGTAGGGCAGAGGCCTTATAAATAGATTAATTTCTAGAAGGAATGAATTAGCTCTTGAGAGGGTTTGTTTGACTACCGTTTCCCTCTTACACAAGTGCTCACTTGCCCTTCTGTAAGTTGAAGTACCATAGGCTCTTACCAGATGCAGCTGCCTGATTTCAACTTCCCAACCTCTAGAATCATAAGCTAAAATAAACTTCCTTTCTTTATAAATTACTGAATCTCAGATATTCTGTTGTAGCAATAGAAAACAGACTAAGACAGTATCCAAGGAGTAATAGTTTAAAGCTGACTGTGTGCGTGTGTCTGTTAATGGTGGGAGTGAGGAGAGCTCAGGAAAAGCAGGAGATCTTCTTATTCTGTGTTGAAGATGAGTTCTCCATACCGTCCTTTATTTTTCCTCTTGCTATGTTAGCACTCCTCCTTTCCTTAGGGATCTCTTGCCTGTGTCACCAGGGCTTGTCAGGGCAGTCTCTCATCTTTGATGTTTTGTGTAAAACACCAAGTCAGTTATCATAGGACAGCATAATTTCTGTCATGAACTATCAACCTATCTCTTTTGTAATTTTATTATTTCAAGCTTAAAATATGAATATGCAAACTGAGGTCAAAAGGTCTATATTTTGATAAGAAAATGGATTTTGAACATTGAGGGCATGCCCTCAAATTCCCTGATATAAACCTCTCCCTAATTTTAAAAGTGACATCAATCAAATGAGTTTGGGAAGTGAAGAAGTTTCAAGTAAGATCTGAAATTCCTCTATCAAAAATTGTATTTAAAACAATTACTCTTGTCTGAACCCCTTAGATTATTAGAAAGAGGCTGATGTAGTTATGCGAGCATAAAACTTGATATAGCTATGTCAACTCTATGGCATGACTGTTCAATCACTGTTCCTTCACTCACACAACTAATTATGAAGCAGCAATGTTCTAGGCACTGAGACCCTTTCTTTCAAGTGATTTGCATTCAGGGTAGGTGATTATAAATTGGCAATTATAACATTACTAGGGAATTTAAATTACAGTGGATCAGTGTGGCTCAGGAGCTAGCCATGTAAGTGGTGGTCCTAAGAGTGGAAACCCAGAGAAGAAACTTTTTACTATGGATGTGTAGAATTCCACCAGCTGTAAGCAGTGAAAGGTAATATTCTAAAGCAGAAGAAACAGCATAAGCAGGCCCAAAGCACAGAAAAAGTATGACCCATTTAGGAGTTTAAAAATAGTTTGGTGTGTGTGTGTGTGTGTGTGTGTGTGAGACTGGAAGAGGTAAGGAAGGAATGGATAATAAAAAAACATGTGAGGCACATTAAAGAATTTTGGTCCATACTTTTTTTGTGGAAAATGAGGAGCCATACAAAGTCTTAAAAAGAGTACTGTAGTCAAATTTGCACTTTGGACAGATCACTATGGCTGTAACCCAAAGGGTTGAGTGAGGGCAGGTGAAATCAATTTAGAAAGTGTGAAAAGTAGTTCAGTCAAGAAATAGTAGTATATCCTACCTCAGGCAATGAGAATGAAGGCAATGACTTGGAATATAATAAAAGGATTGGATAATTTGGATATGGTAGTGGTGCTAAGGAGAGGAAAGGTCTGTTCATGGAAGTTGCAGGGAGCAGTCTGTTAAAATTGGACAGGCTGGAGGGCTGCATGCCCCCTGCCATCTTCCCAGAGGCAGCTCCTCAACCACGGCGAACACCAACTTGTCCTCATTATTCAGCTCCATAGGCTGCTGCGGGGTCATGGTGGTGGTCAGCAGATGGTTTGGGCTTTCTCCTGGGGACTCTTAACCCCTCTGTTAGCTAGGACACAGGTATATTTATGGAGTCTGGGGTTCAGATAAAGGGTGAGGATCTCAGAAATATGGGTATAATCACACATGTGGGGATAGGCAAGTGGGAGGAAGTGTTTTTATCATTTGCAAATGATATAAAAACCTCACTCCAACAATCAGGGAAATGTATTGGTTCATGCTATGGAGAAATCCAGAAGTATATTCTATAGGATTCATAGCTACCTAGATCCAGAGACCTTAGTGAGTTAATCAAGCCTTAGTTTTTATCCATTGTTCACTGTGTTGATCTTCTTTTTCTCACTCCCAGCAGCACTGTGATGATATCATTCTTACTTCCAGAAACCTCATCAGAAAGAATTTAATTCTTTGATGGCTTCAATATAAAACCTGTGATAGAGTTTTATTGGCTCTATTTGACCTTATTTGGGTCATGTGGTCAATACTAATTCACCTTCTGTGGTTGAAGGGATGACAATATCTAGTGATCAGCATGACTAAGAAAGATGAGCATATTTACAAGGTAAGCATGACTAAGAAAAATGGACAAGAAGATAATGGAAAATTATTGTGATAAAGGAAACCAACAAGAGAGAATATTTAGAAGGAAGAAGTAGTTGACTCTGGCTAATGATGGTGCTAGATACACTTAGAAAAAAATCTGTAATATTCATTCATTTTAGCAAAACAGATAATATTATTTTTTAATAAATTAAGTTAGAGCTCAATTTCTATAAGTAGTCCTAGCATTTATTAAGGTTTCACTAATTTTTAGCACTTTACTATACCAAAGTCCAATGTATCCATGATTCAGATACTAGTGATTCCTAGATTTGCACTGGGGTTTGGTGTCAACTTAGAAAATGTCTTGACCATCTTACCTTAGTGACACAATGGCAACTGGGATATGCACTAGCACCCTAATGATGATAACCAGTCTTCTTTTCCCACTCATACTATAATTTTTGTCTAATCTCTATTATAAAATTATAGATTGTACCTAATTGAACTACGGTTCAGACTACTAACTGATGGATTTATAACAGTAGCATATCATCTAGGGATAAGTTTTAAAGTCAGGGCTTAAAAATAGATAAAGAATGCCTTTAAAAATTACTTAATGAGCAGTAGGGTTGTCTTTCAGCAGATCCAATCCAATTTTCTCTCCAGTCTTAGAGTAGAGCTCCATTTCTTTGGTTAAGTAGTAGGTTGACAGCTGGCTTGCATGGAAGACATTTAAGGACCTGGTCATAGGAAACATATTTAGTGCATTTTGAAAGTGAAGATCACATTCACCCCAGCAAGATGTTCACATTCAGGCAGTGGAGAACTGTGATAATTGGGGGAATAGCACATCCATGTCTTCCCTTTCATGCCATAAACCCATCCTGTGGGCAGTGAACAAAATCAATTGATCTTTCCTTCTCTCTGATGCCTGCACATGTATAATTGAATGCATTTATCTTAGATAATAAGCACACTATGCTATTCCACTGTAATATATACCAATGGCAATAGTATAGTAGATTCTTTAACATTTATGAGCAATCTTTTCAAAAACATATGTGAACATTAGATTTAATATCCCCAAGGTGTTTTTAAGACATTAATTAAAACAAGCAAACAAAAAATTCCTTAGAAATTTGATAGAACTTTTGCCCAAAATTGTGTTAGGAACAAAAAAATAATGATTTTTTTTTAGAGAAAGATAAATTATGGGCCAAAATATCCAGCTTAGTTATTTTCTGTTCTTGCCCAGTACAGCTGTGATCTGTAACAAGAATGTGGAAACATCTGTTTCTCTCTGATATGGGGATGGAAAAGCATGGAGAGGGATGTCACAAAGGAGTATGACCATATTGGATGTACTAATTAGTACTGCATAGGCTTAACTCTAATTACCTTGGTAATTGAGACACAAATATTTCCTGAGTAGACATGAAAGCAGACTTTGCACCCCAACACAGCTTCAGACTACTCCCTAACATCAACTTTACATGGTACACCAGTGAAATTTTTTCTGCTGAGAGCAATTTTACCTAGTTTATACAGGTAAACTGCATACTAATCAATGGTGTGTTGAGCTCTACAAATCAATAATTAAAATAGAAAAATGAACACTTTTCCTTTTTAAAGGTGAGCTCAGTATGTGGTCATGTGTAGGTAGACTTATTGGTTTCTTTGAAAATAAAATTTAAAATAAAGCATGTATTTGAGACACATGGAGACATATAATGACATGGACTTTTGCATCTTATTATTTTAAATATTCTTGCCAAAACTGGCTTGCGGAAGATTCAAAACCAGTGAAGGGAAAAGGAAAGAAGGGAAGGAGGGGAAAAGAAGGGGGAAGTAAGGCTGGGTTGGTCCAAGATACAATTAAAGTACACTAATGAACTTATTTTGGGGGAGGATGAACAATTCATAAAGCTTTATTTGGAAATTTGAGAGAAATTTTATTTGGCAGAATTCTTGGTGGACTGATCTCTTAAGGAAAGCAATCATTCTGGGATACAAAACCTTTAGCTCAAGAAGCTAGTAAGAAGAGTCATAATTTGAAAACATACAGGGATTGATGAAGAAAGTTTAACAAAGGCCATAATACTAATGAACTTACCAACCTTGTAATAAACTGGTAATATTTTGAAAGAAAACCACACACTGTAAAACCACAAATACATGTTGTAATCAGCTGGTTACATTTTAAAGAAAGCCACACAACTTAAAGCCACAAAAAAAATTGTAATAAACTGGTTATTTTAAAGAAAACCGCACAATTTTAAAACCACAAAAATTAAGTCTAAAATAATGAAGAACATTCAATTTGGTCTCTCTGTGTGTTTAGAAACTATGACATTTATTAAATAGTAATTATTATCTAAGAACCTCAGACTTGAAAAAGCCCTCAAGTTAGAGTGCTGTCAGTAATTTAAGTCAGTCCTAACTGGCAAGTACATATAGCTTAGTCCTCATATTTCTAAATCTGATCTTTAAGGCTGAATTGGGATGAGTCAAGCTTTCATTGGGCATTTTGTAAATAAAGCAGTAAAGTCTTTTCACACATATATAGGTGACACAAAGAATCTACTGTCCAGGGAGTTTCAAAATTATATCAACCGTGCTCTATAAAAGAACATTCTCTCAGTCACAGACACCCTTTATTTTTTATTATCATGTTATTGTTTTATTGGGGGTACATTGTGACATTTACAATAAATCATAGTTGAATTTACCTCCTCCATCATTCTCTATTCCTCCTCCCTGAGTTTTAACAGATCTCATTTTTCCATTTTTATATATAAGTATATAATATTTCTACATATTCACCACGGAGATACACACACAGTGGTATTTATGAAAATTGTTAAGTACTTCTCTCTAGGAACTTTTCTAAAAAATTCTGAGAATTTGAGTTAAGTGCATTTTATACTGTCAAAAATAACAGTGCACTTCTTACACACTTTTTTAGCTTTGGTTGTATTGAGGTTTGAACTCAGAGCCTTGCACTTCCTAGGTGTGTACCACCACAACTATCTCACTAACATTATCTTTAGGCTGGCCTTGAACTGAAATTCTTCCAATCTCTGATCCCCACCTCCTCTGTAGCTCCTCACCTGGCCTCAAATAGTCAAGAAATTATCAAATATTTATTCGAATAATGATTTATTTGAATATTGCTGTGTGTATATTCTCTCATTGGATTAGATTTTGAGCTAATACTTCTTTAATCACCCTCCATTCTATTGTATGGATAAGGAAACTGGTTCAGGAATTTGGTCACTCATTGAAGGCTGTACCAGTTTGGGGTCTATGTCAGGGAAGGGTAAGACCCTGCTTACAAAGGGCTTCCCATGCCTCACCACATTGCACTCCTCATTATTTCTAAAAATAAATCTTTAGGATTGGTTTTGGAGAAGACACTGGAAATCTGAATTTCCTATTAATATGTAGTTTTCTAGCCAGACCAAGTTTATGGGTTGATTGGAGTTAGAGAAGGGAAGTGAAAGAATAATGTTCTTTGGAGAGCTTCCTTTCTATTCCTCTGATTTTGATAGTGCTGTCCACACAGAGACAAAAATGAAAGAAACATGGAGGAGATTCCTATTTATTCCTGAACCCTGAATTCAAATTCCATGCTGTTTGGAGAAAGCAATTTTTTCCTCCTTTCCTAAGATCCTTCCTCAGGCTTTTCCTTGTTCACCACTCCCTTCCCAGGGAAGGAGGTACTTACTGAGAGAATAGGAAAAGAGCCTCAGGGATCACTCAGCTGACTCTGCTTGAATTCTCAGGATCCACCTCTCCACAGGCCTCCCTCTTTCTGCTCTGCTGCTGGCACTACAGAGGCAGGCAGTGGTCTTCCTTGTGGTCAGTAGGGCTCCAGTGGTGCTTTGAAGGTCTCAGGGTGGCTTCTAAGTCTAGATTTGAGAGGAGAAGCAGCAGAGGCTCATTTTAATGGCTTTGCTTTGAACTCACCAGTTTCTCCCATTATAGGGCCTTTCATGTGTCTCTGGCACCTAGTTTGAAATTAGGAGGGTTGACGACTTTTTTGGAATCCCAACCTATTCTTTCTATCGTCATTATTGCTCTAAGGAAGCAGAACATTTCGTGCCTCAAATAGAATATATTAATAAAGTTGGTCTTGAAAGGCACATATAATTTTAAGAAGGTAAAAATATGTGTTGTTTTTTATTTTCTTCCATGACTACAATAAGTAAAACTGGAAAAATTCTAGGCTGCCTTTTGAGACATAAAATCAAAGTCAGTAATAAAAACTAGATAAGTCTATAATAAATTTTGCAGCCTGACAGTTTTGTTTTAAAAACTGCAAGTCGTTGACACATCATGATTTAAGAATATGCTTTCAAAATGTCTAATTGCTAGCTGATAGAATCCGCTTTGAATCCAAAGCTCCCATCTGTTAGCCTATTGATTTAATGTGAGTTTACTAATAATGAATTTTATTTTAAAAAATGAACATTTTAAATTAAGACACAAACATGTGCTTTTCCATTTTTCAGAAGATTGTATTGTGGTTATCTCTGCAAGTCATTTCCCCTAGTCTTACCTCATCCTGTACCTTTCCTTGACACCTGCCAAAGGAAGATGTTATCGATATAATCATGGTTGATGCCTCAATAGACAGTAGGCTCCATGAAAAAAGGGATCACATTTAATTGTTCATCATCATATTTCTGCTCTCTGGCATAAAGCCTGATATAAGCAGGTAAAATCCAACAAAATCAACATACCCCATTTTTAATTCAGATGCAGATATTAGAATTGACTACATTTATGTCAGACATGAAGGAGATTTCCAAAACTGTGAAACATATCCACTTCTCAGTAACTTGTCTTTTGTTGTGGAAAGTATATTTTTCATAGTATAATAGGTTAATTATGATAGCTGGAGAAAATCCAAGTAAAGCTTGAAGTATAGTACCTAGAACACAGTAAATATACCTAATACAATTATAATTACTTATTAATGTCATTATTAATGAAACTATGACTGTGTGCTCATTATTATCTTGAGACAACTATGAAAACTTGCTATCTAAAGTTATCTTAAAAGCTACCCAGTTTTTCAGCATTATCTATAGCCCCCTAGCTCATGCTACTCCCTAGTCATAGAAAATTATTTGAGATTCCTCTACAACACCAAACCCAGTAGTCTTTCTGATCTTTGCATATGACATTTGCTTTACCTGGAAGCTCTTCTTTTCCTGGTCTGCTTAGCATACTCAATTCCTACTGTGAGGCTTACCCTGTCAGAGTTAATCTAGGTCTCAAAGCACTTTGAATATAGTATTTTTTACTTCATGCTTTTTTTTTTTCTTGATTTCTATCTCTTTCAAGCTCCTATAGCAATGTCTCAGGGTGTGCTTCTTGTGAGAATGTGTGACTCTATGGAGCAGGTCAAGCTTGCTTTTAACACAATATAGGTTTTCTTATAGTACTTTAAAGTTGTTTCCACTTTCTGTTCAGGAGGGCTTTATTTACTAAGAATGACTATTGATGTTGATAGATATAGCCGTCCCATTTCCTACCAAACTTTGTGCCATTAAGTCTTTGTGTTTTTTAACATTTGCTGCCAGAACTGACTTTCTCAAAGTCTTCAAAAAAGTCTTCATTTTGCCAGTGCCTATGGAAAATAAAAAAACTAATTGGAGATGCTACTCTCACAGGCTGTCCAGAGATAAAATGGCCACTCTGGGTTTTGGGCAGAAGGCTCTAGTTGTTGACCCTTGGTTGGTACTCTTAACAAAGGTCACAGTCTTTAGGAGCTGACCAGTCTACCCAGAGGAGCTACTTGCTGGGTTTTGTAACAGTATCATGGGAAGGCAGGGGCGGATGGGCAATTAGGAAGAATTGAATGATTACCTTTCTCTCTTAGTATATTTCTTTCTTAGTCACAATGAATTCCTTAATCTCAATTCAGTTTTACTGAGTCCTTCCTGGACCTGAAGTTTCATATTAAAAGTTACAAAGTTGCTAAATTGCTGTGCTTCCTGTGATGGGTATCTTAATTCTGTGCTTGGCATCTTGGTGGTGGTATTGATATTGGGTGGAGCTAAAGGTATCAGTTAAGCAATGCACATAGTCTACACTACTATTACCCTCAGCCTTGGCTTACCTAGAGCTAAAGGGTTTCTCCAGAATATGGTACTGCTGGTGTTAGAACTAGAAAAGTCCTGATGGGTTGGTCTTCTTAGCTGATCCATTTGTATCATGTTTGAACAGCTTAAGCAATCATGAGTACACGGTCACATTCATCCTAACACTAGCTAAGTCCTGTCATTGAAATAGAGTAAATGAGAAGCTTTTATGAGCCATGTACAATGTCTACATTTGTTTATACTTTGCTTCTGGGAAAAATGGCAGAGCACAACATTCTGTGGTCTTCATCCTGAGGCCACAGTACCTGTGTCCAAATCATAGTCCTGTATTTGTTTGCTGTGTGGTGGAAAATTTGTTTAACCTTTCTGTGCCTTAATTTCCGTATGTGTAAAATTTCTAAATCTAGAGCCTATCTTACTGGCTCATTACTGAGGATTAAACTAGGTAACATATGTGAAGTCATTAAAATAATATTTAGTGTTTTGTTCATTGATGGTGTCTCATAGACTATTACAATTATTAATTAGCTATTAATTTGCTGTTCACTCCTGTAGTTTCCTTATCTGTAAAATGAGGATGTGTCCTAGGGTTGATGAGGAGATCAAAATAAAAGTGACTGGCAAAGAATAAAGCTCTCGAGTTTTGCTCATGGCATTATTATTAGTACTATTATTATAGAAAATATTATTATTTTGTTATTATTTTTGCTTTACTCTAATTTCAGGGCTGTAAAAGGCACTCAGGGTTATAAGCAAATGCTTTAGATCCTTGGGAAGCTTTGAATTCTCTGATTTAATGTTTCCACGATTTTCCATCATGCTTTATTCCCTGTGTCCTACATACTACTTCAAAATGACAACTTTCTCAGATGTTGAACCAACTGGGACAAATTATTTGCCTTTCCCTAGGATTATTTGGCCATCAACAGAGAACAGGAACAAGGAACAACAGCAGTGACAATTGGCTGCTGCTTTTTGTCTACTGTGGTTGTCAGGGCCTGTCCTGGAGAAATTTCTGGTAAGTGAATCCAGTTTCTTTTTCTTTCTTCTTTTTTTCCAACCTCCCCAAGATTCTTACTTCAATTCCAAAGCTGCTTAGCTTTACTCTTCCCCATAAACCTCAAAAGACATATTTGAATTGGGCTGTACACACATAACAATTTTTTTAGGAAAGGAAAAACTGGAAACTACTTTTAAAGCAAAAAAAATTTTACTATTAACCAATGGGAAAGTCATGTTTGAGTTGAAGAAAGAAGGAAGGAAGTAGAAGAAAAGGAGGGATGTGGAAATTGAAAACCAATTGGTAGAGCTTAGCTAAGCCTGTGAGTCTCCCAGGAAAATATTATCAAACACACATTCCAAACTTGTGACTATAGATTGTTTGTGTCTCAAAATTGCATGGCAAGTAATAAGTGTTGTAGCTTGGAGGGGAAATTCCCCTATAGATTGCTTTAAGCATTTAAGTTTATAACACAAGGGCTTGCATAAATACAAATCAATCTTAGAACAACATTTGATACCATCAATCCTGTGAACAATGTCAGTATATCCAGCTTTCCAAGTCTCCAAAAGGTGTAGTATTAAGGAATGTCTGTCCTCACATGAACTCATTGTATAGTAAAAGGACTTAAAAGTAGCTTGACTTGTAAGAAAATGTGCAAACTCGCCAAAGAAAGATATTAGATACTTTCAGGTGGCCTGAGCCCTGGATCTGACAAATGTGTTTGCATGCTCAGGTCACTGACATCCTCTGGCTGCATTTGAAGGGCTCTGCACAAAAGCAAAGGAGTGCAGCCAATGTGTGCAATAAGATCAGTTTTATTCCACTTCTGTAATTCAGCCCTGCTCAGAGTAACAAAAAGAGCCCTGAGAGGTTTAGGCTTCCAGTTAAAGACAGGGTTTTAGGCTCAGCTATTTTATAGCTTGTGATGTGATAGGAAAGAACCACAGTGAACACAGGCAACGGGCCAAATGAAAACCAATGTGCACAAGTGGAAGAGACACAGGCAAGGTGTCATGAGCAGGTTCACCAGTCCTTCTGAATGCCATGGAAGAGAAATAATCTTTTTTACAATATTAGAAGAAAGGTAGGTCCATTGTCTGAGGAAGAAGTAGACATACTTTAATAATTCCTTTAAGTGCTTTTGCTTAGGTAATTTTATGAATAAAAGACAATTTCTGGATTTATTGAGTTCAGAGGATTATTAGTTTTCTGGATGTGTTCAGGAAGTCAGTAATAAAATGAGGGCTGAATTTGTGGCTCAAATGGAAGAGCACCTGCCTAGAAAATATGAGGCCCTGATTCCCAGTAACACCAAAAATAAAAAAAGAAAGTAATAAAATGACTACACACTAAGTAGGGCAAAGGAAAACCCAAGTTTCTCTTTCTGGGGAGCTGGAGGCGTATCCTAAGAGCAAGGTTAAATGTCCTTCCTTCCACGGGGTTCTGCTATCCCATTCCAGTATGTGTGTGCTGACTTTGCTCTTGGTTTTCCTCAAGGCTTACAATGTTGATGCATTACTGAAGTTATGCAGTTTGTAATAGCTCAATTTTATCTACAGAACAAGTTATTTCTCAAAGTTTTACTTTTGCTATTCTTCATAGGTTTGGCTGTTGTAGCATTTTTCTAAGATTCTTACTCTGTTTTTAATAATATGATTGACCATGTTTAAAGTCACAACTTTATTGGCCCCACCAGTGGAATGAATCAGATGTAAAAATCTTACCAACAGATACATTATCATGAAGTAATATTTATTACTCCATTCATATGGTTTGGGAATATATGCTGAATATATTATTCAATCAGTTGATCAATATTAATTATGGCCTTACTGTATTCTCTGACACTCCTGGTAGGAAATTATATATGCCCCTTCTAAATGACTAAGTGGCTTATTACTTCTATATCTGTAATGTTTATTTGACAAGAAGTCATGCATTTTTACATATCTTTTATTTTCCTCCACAAGCTAGGTATTATGCTAAATGTTATAAATATCATTTCTAATTATCCTCCAAATCTCTTTAGAGTACAAATTCCTTCCCCTGTGTCATAAATAAGACTCTGAACCTCATAGACATTGAGAGGCATACCTAAGGCCACAGATCTAGTAAGCAGGAGAGAGATTTTCCAAAACGAGACTCCTTGATGCCAAAGCTCACTTCATTTTACTAGACCACATATTTGGGAGTTGTCTGCCAAACTTTATTGAAAAGTCTTCACAGTCAGGGAACTATATCTTGAAATTTCACTACCTAGTATGGTATGTTCCATGATTTATTTGTTCAATATATTTTTATTTGACTTTTGGTTAAATAAAGATCTGGGTCATTGATTTTAAGAGATGTGTTAGCAAGGTTATAGGCTAGACAAAGAAAGGAACTAGAAACAAGCCATAGGAAAGAACATGATCTGTGGATAAAAATCTACATACAAGGTAAGAGGAAGACCTGTAGATGGCTGATCATTTTAAAAATTGTCCTTAGCTGAGAAGAATCTTCAAGGGGAAGTAGTGTGTTCAGACAGTAAATGATTCTTTCTTTCTCTTGCCTGCCCCTCCTCCCTTTCTCTTCTTCCTCCTCCTTCCCTCCTTCAACTTCCATCCTCCACTTCCTTTCCTCCCTCCTTCCCTCGCTCCCTTCTTTTCTTCCTTCCTTCCTTCCTCCCTTTTTCCTTCCTTCCTCTCTTCTTTCTTTTCTTCCTCCTTTCTTTCTTTCATTCCTTCCTTCATTAATTAATTGTTGATAAGCAAGGTTCTGTGCTAGATGCTGGCACTGCAATGATGAATCCAGGAAGACACATGTAAAAAAGAAATAAGTATAAAATATAACCAATTCATTACCAGGTACAAAAAGTCAAAAATTAGCAAAAAAGGGAATTAAGTAAATTTTTATGGATGCATATATAAAATATCTAAAGCTTTAATTATATATGTGTTTATGTGCCTAATCTTCAACTTAGGAAAGAAATCTTCTTGAAAGCATAGAAAGTTAGAATTTACTTTTTAAAAATCCAGAGTCCAGCTTAGCCCTGTGCACATTGTTAATCCAATGGCTAACTAAATTACTTTCTATGATGAATGTCAAAATGATAATTTCTTATTCTCCTCAGCTTTATACTATCTTTGAGATTAAACTTCTTATTTTCATTGAAGTTCTACTTATCAATTCCAATACTTGTGTCAAATTGATTGCTTCCCAATTCTCAAAGTGTTACCATACAATCATCTCAGTTATTTCCTTGAAATCTTCTGGGTTCTCATTTTTCTGGTAACTACACAGGAGCTGAAGAAGTCTCTGTAATTCTCCAATGCCAGTCATGTGGGAAAGGAAGATGTAAATCCTGGGCAGCTCAGGGTTTATTATATTCTATGAAAAAGAAATTCCTCATCTCCACTCGGCCTATCTAACCCAGGGAGTTGCACATTCTAGGCAAGTGCTCTACTACTGAGCTACACCCTCAGTTTGGAAGGCATTAGTATTATCAGAGAAACACCCTATATAAATTAAGATAATTCAAGGAAGAGAGAGCATTGCATATTTGATTTGCCCAAGGAAGCATCAAGAAAGAGATGGAAATTCAGTTGGCCTTTAATGGAAGATAAGCTTTAGGCTTTCCAAAGAAGAAAACTTGAGACAGAGTGGCAAAACAGGTGGCAAAAGGAAAGAGAATAGTGAAAATTAGGAAAAATGAGATGTTAACCCAATCAAAGGAAAATTCATGTTGGGAAGTCAGAACTAAGAAAAAAATGAAATCAATCCAAGGGTGTTTAGATTAATTGAAGGGAGAAAATGTGAATTTTCAACTAATTTTAGAAGCAGGAGAAATAATAAAGGAAGTGATGTTTTTGGAAGACAGTCCTCACTTTTAGCATGTGCTGGAAGGAAAGAGTTCAAAACAAGAACTAGGATTAGTTGAGCACAGGTTATTGCAATCATTAGTACAAATATAAATGATCATCTCTCCCTAGTGAGCAGCAGATAAAATGTTTACTGATATGTCTCCTTACATGTCCCCTGGACACTTCAAAAATCATCATTTCTTCAACTGCCTAAAATCTGACTTCTCTCCTCTCCTGTCTCCTTGTTCCACCAACTATTTTGTAATTAAAATCCAGAAATTTTCCTTAAGTCCTATGTCTCATTTCAACCAGTCAGTCACAAAATCCAAGTCAATTCTGCCTGGTAAATAGCCTCTTTCCAACCTCTTGTCCACTGTACAAGTTCACTGAGCATCTTCTCTGAAGTAGGTACTGTACTAGGCCCTGGGGAATGTGGCAGATCCATGGCTTCTGGTCTGGCACAAAAGGCAAACATTCTTGGTGTGATCACTGCTACAGAGCACAAGTCCTGTTGTGTTCCACAGAGCTGTGAATCATGATCTGAGAGGTCGATGCAAGCTTTAACTGGAGAAGTAACATTAAAACTGAAGCCAAAAGAATGAAAAGGGATTATGTGATGAAAGAGAAGAAAAAATTCCAGAGACAGGAATACCATCTGCAATGGTCTTGAGCTTGGAAAAGTCATGTTGTGTGTGCAGAATCAGAATTCCATGGAACTAACAAAGGACTAATTGTCCTCTGTTTGGTTTTTGAGTAAACTACTGAAATTGTATACATGTTTTCTTTCCATCTCTCTTGGAATACTTTTGTCAATTTCTCACCTTGCTGCTAGAGAAACCTTTCAAAAAAGTAAACCTTACCTTGCCACAAATTCCACAATGTTTTCCCACTGTCCACACAATAAAGGTCAATTCCCAGCATGGTGCAACTGGATCTGCCAGTTTTCTTCCCTGTGTCTTCCACCTCCTCCAACCCTAAATCCCAGTGAGTCTATTTATGGGTCCTCAAAGGAGTCATGCTGTTCACCTACTTATACTGTGCTGGTTGCTATTTCCTTCACCTAGAATGGCTTTGTCTGCCTAGAAAACTGCCAGTCATCCTTTAATGGAACTCATGTTCTGTACTCTCTAGACAGAGGTCAGCAAACTGTAGTCATGATACAAATGCCATCCTACCTGCTAATATATACCCCCAAGCTAAAAATGAATTTCATGTGCTTTTGAAATTAAAATGAAATCAAAAGAATAGTAATATTTTGTGAGTAGGTAGGGGGATTTTTATTTTTCATGTTTTCTCTCTTGTATGTTAGTACAGTGGAGACTCCAACTTTAATTTATGATGTGTCTACTGCAGAGGTTGAGACATGTTGGGATGGATCCTCTAATGTTTTTCCATGAAGGATTTGCAGAGTCCCTCAGAATTAATTCATCTTGAGGGAAAACAGTGTGAAGAAGTTTTTAAGGCTTTGGTGTGAGGAAAGGTAACGCTGAAGATAGCAGCATGTTTGTCTGTTGTAGTCATTTGCCATAGACTCATGTGTAGGTCTCATAAGTGGATGTTAAATCTGGAAGAATTGCTTTTGGTTTTCAAAACAGTACATGAAAGAGAGAGAGAAGGAGAGAGAGAGAGAGAGGGGAGGGGTGAGAAGAAAGGCCTTCTCTTTCATTTCACAGCCTTGAGTTTATAACAGCAGATTCAGTGTTTCATGACACTGAGAGGGTCATGGGCTGTGGCCTTGGCAAACACAGAGATATCTCCAGATGAGTTCTGTGTGAAGAAATCTGTACCAGGTGCCAAGTAGCAGCAAGGGGTCAGCATGTAGGTCTGTGTTTATGGATCACATAAGAGGCACATCTTAACTTCAGAGGTCAAAAGTTTGCTACAGATGGACCAGCTAACCTGAGACCTAAAAAGTGGTGAAATGCAGGAATATCTACTACAAAGGCTTGGTCATGACAAGAATCATAGCTCATGTGGGAAACTGCAATTCATTTATTTCTGACAACCATCCAATGAAGTAGGTATGATTATCTCCTTTTAAAATGAAAGACGTAGGCATAGAGAGGTTAAGTGAGTTGTTTTGTTATACAGTTAAAAAATAGACCTAGGATTTATACCAGGTAATCTGATTCTGTGATCTTAACACTAAGTTTGTACCGTTCCTAGAATAATAGCCACCTTTAATTAAACATGCATTATGTCGGATACTACATTAAGCACTTTATATGTATTATCTGATTTAAATATGTTCCAGTTACCTCTTGCTTCATACCAAAACTTAATGACTTAAATAAAAAAGATCATTTATTTTGCTCATGAAATTTACACAGGGTTCTGATCCATCCAGAATGAACTTATTTGAAGTCTGAAGAATCTGCTTTCAAGGTGGGTCACTGACATGCTGGGAAGTTATTGCTGGCCAAGGGTCAAGACCAGGAGCCTTACTTCCTCTTTATGTGAGTGTCTCCATCTGGTCTGGGCTTCCTCACAGCTCAATGGCTGGATTTCAAGATCAAGCATTCCAAGACAGAGCCAGCTGGAAGCCGAGTTACTTTTTATGACTTGCCTCAGAAGGCACATAGCACTACTTCTATCATAGTCTATTGGCTGAAGCAGTTTTAAAGGCCTGCTCAGATTGAAGGGAGCAAGGTGTAGACTCTGCCTCTGGAGGAGTGGCAAGGTTCTAGGAGCATGTATGATATCAGGAACATTCTTGCAGCCTTTTGGAGAAAATATATTGGTAAGTATTATGTATGCCGGAGTAGTACATTTGTTGCAATTGATAAACTGACACTGATGCATCGCTATCATCCAGGAACCATAGCTCACTCTTGGTATTTTACATTCTTTGGGTTTAGGTAAATGTATAATGACTCATATGTAGTATTATGTCATATAGAGTTGTTTTACTGCTCTAAAAATCATTTGTGCCCTACTTAGTCATCCGTCCCTCCTCCAGTACCTGGCAACTACTGATCTGTTTACTTTCTCCATAGTTTTTTCTGTTTTAGAATGTCACGTAATTACAATCACAATTTTAACATTTCAGACTGACTACTTTCACATTGTAATATACATTAGCTTGATGACTTGTTTCTTTACAGCACTGAATAATATCACATTGTCTGGATGTATCACAGCCTTATTTAT
Source organism: Castor canadensis (assembly GCF_047511655.1). Taxonomy (NCBI): domain Eukaryota; kingdom Metazoa; phylum Chordata; class Mammalia; order Rodentia; family Castoridae; genus Castor; species Castor canadensis. Next base: position 127,111,071 of record NC_133393.1, on the reverse strand, counting down.
CCATTCACCTATTGAAGGACATCTTGGTTTCCTCTGAGTTCTGGAAATTATGAATAAAGCTGCTGGAAACATCAGTGTCCAGGGTTTTGCAAGGATGTAAGTTTTCAATGCCATTGGACAAATAGCAAGTAACATAATCATTGGATCACATGGTGAGAGCATGATCATTTTTGTAAAAAATGATCCAATGTCTTCCAATGTGACTTGTACCACTATTGGCATGCCCACCAATAGTGAATGAGAGAGTTTCTGTTATTTCACATCCTTGTCAGCATTTGTTCTTGCTGGTGTTCTGCATTTTCACCACTCAAATAGGCTTGTAATGATATTTCACTGTTTTAATTTGCATTTTCTTAATGACATGTTATGTGGAGTATCTATTCATATGCTTATTTTCCATTTAGATATCTTGTTTGGTGAGGTGTCGCTAATCTTTGGCTACTTTTTAAATCAGGTTGTTTTTATTGTGAATGAATATTAGAGTTTGTCAAATGCCTTTTCTTCATCTATTGGTATATTGTGATTTTTCTTCTTTAGCTCCTTAATGTGATAGATTTTTTTGATTTTTAAAAGAGGAACCAGCCTTATTTACCTGGGATAAGTCAACTTGGTTATAGCATATAATTCTTTTTATACATTGTTGAATTTGAGTTACTAATGTTTTGTTGAGGATTTTTGCATCAGAGGAGATATTAATATGTAGGGGTGTTTTGGGAATACCTTTATCTTGTTTTAGGATTAGGGTAATGTTTACCTTGTAGATGGTTAGGAATTATTCATCTATTTCTGTCTCCTGAAAGATTGTGAATAATTAATATGGTATGATTTCTTTCTTAAGTGTTTGATAGAATTCACTAGTGATCATCATTGGTCTGGTGCTTTGTTTTGGAGTGTTATAAATTATTGATACAATTTCCTTTGTGTGTGTGTGGTACTGGGGATGATGCTAGGATCTCAAACTTGCTAGGTAAGTATACTATCACAGCCCCTGCCATTATGTTTCCTATTTTGTTTTTGAGATAGGGTCGTTTGCTAATTTTTGCCTGGGCTGACCTTGGACTCAGAAATCTTCCTGCCTTGGCCTTTCAGATATGTGTCACCACTTTTGGCTTATAATTTCTTTAAAATATATAGATCTATTAAGATTGTCTGTTTCCTATTGTGTGAAACTTAGAAGATTGTGTCTTTCCAGGGATTTTTCCATTTCATCTAAATTATCAAGTTTGTAAGAACAGAGTTGCTTATAGTATTTCTTTGTTATCCTTTTAATAGCTGTGGATATCCTAGTGATATCCTTTTTTCATTCTGGTATAAGTAATTTGTATCTTTTCCATTTTTATTTAGTTAGCTGGACTATGGACTTATCAATTTTATTGATCTTTTCAAAAAACCAGTTTTTAGTTTAATTGACTTTTCTATTAAATTTCTGTTTTCAGTTTCAATGTGTTCTAATTGCAATTTTTTTCTCCCTACTTTGAATTGAATTTGCTCTTCTTTTCTATTTTCCTAAGATGGATGGTCTAAAACTGGTTTTAGATATTTCTTCTTTCTTGATATATTCACTTAGTATTATAAGTTTCACTTTAATTACTTCATTTGCTGCATCCTAAAGTTTTCATAAGCTGTGTTTTAATTTTCACTTACTTTAAAATATTGTTTAATTTCTCTTGAAATTTTTTTTATTGGTCAGTGTGTTATTTAGAAATGTGTTGTTTGGTCTTCAAATATTTTGGTGCTCTCTAATAATCTTTCTGTTATTGATTGCTAGTTTAATTCCATTGTGGCTGCACAGCAAATACTGTATGACTTCTAGTCTTTTAAATTTGCTAAAGTATATTTAATGGTCAAGAATGTGGTTTATCTTGGTGAATGTTCCATGTGAACTTGAGTATAGCAGTTGGTTGATGGTGGCTTTGAGCTCAACTATATCCTTACTGGTTTTCCACCTGATGGTCAGTACATTTCTGATAGAGGGATATGAAAGTTTCCAATGATAATAGAAAACTCATCTGATACTTTTTGTAGTTTTATCAGTTTTTGTCTCACATAGCTCAACTCTACTGCTAGAAACATACACATTAAGGATTGCTATGGCTTTTTGGAAAAATAAATCCTTTATCATAATGTAGTGTTTTTCTTTACCCCTTGTAAATTTCTTTTTTTCTGTCTGAAATTAATGTAACAATTTAGGTTTGAACTTAGAGTACCACACTGAAATTAATGTAACAATTTAGGTTTGAACTTAGAGTACCACACTGCTAGGCAGGTACTCTACTACTTGAGCCGTGCCTCTAGTCCTTTTTGCTCTAATTGTTTTGCAGGTAAGTTCTTGCTTTTTGCCCAGGCTAACCTTTATCCTCCTATGTTGTGCCACCACACCCAGCTCTTTTCCATTGAGAAAACTTTTTTTTTACCTGGGCTGTTGTGGAACCACTATCATCCTCATTTCAGCCTCCCAAGTAGCTAGGATTATAGGCATGAGCTACCAGTGCATGGCTTCTATAGTCTCTTGATTAGTGTTAGTATGTAATGTTTACCATCTGTTTAAGTTTTTAAATTTAATTTAAAAAAATATTTGTTTGGGGTGTTTTTGTCTCACCATGTTGCCCAGACTGAGATCAAAGTCCGGGCTCCAAGTGACCCTCCCACGCTCAGCCTCAGTGAGACCACAGGCACATGCCAGGCAGGTCATCTATTTATTCCTACTCTATTGTGTCATTACATTGCAAATGTGTTTCTTATAGAATTCACTTATACATAATCATATATATATGTATGTATGTATGTACACACATACATAATTAAATACATGGCTGTTATTATTATTAACAAATTTTATTATATGTTACATCAATTAAGAGTAAGAAAAATAAAAGGTTTCATTTAATTTCACTTATTCCTTCTCCAATGTTCTTCCTCTTTTTATGCAGAATTCTAAAGAAAAATTAAATGAAAGTCTTATTTTTGGCCCTATATAGGTAAGGTAGGTTTTGAAAACTTCTGCTTTCTTGCTAGATTTATTTTCTGTAGTTTGAAAGTGATATGCTTAGATGTGGTTTTGTTGTCATTCATCCTTCTTATCCTCCTTGATCTCCCTGAATCTGTGATTTGGTGTCAGATATTAACTTGGGGGAAATTTTCAGTGATTATTGTTTTAACTATTTCTACTCTTCCTTTCCTTTCTCTCTTTCTTCTCCTTGTAATGCTATAATATTTATATTACATACTTAATACCATAGTTTTTAGGTATTACATTGAGGTTTTTTTTTTTCTAGTCCTTTTTTTTCATTTCTCTATGTTTCTATTGAGATAGCTTCTGCTCAGATTTTTCTAGTCTAGTCTATTAAAAAGTCCACCATGCCAGTGCCAGTGACTCATGCCTATTGTCCTAGCTACTCAGGAAGCAGAGATCAGGAGGATGGATGGTGATTCTTGTGATTCAAAGCCAGCCTGACAAAGAGTTTAAGAGACCCTATCTCAAAAAAAAAAAAAAAACCCATCACAAAAAGGCCTGATGGAGTGGTTCAAGGTGTAGACCTTGAGTTCAAGCTCAAGTACTGCAAATAAATACATAAATAAATATTAAAAGTCCATCAAAGGAATTCTTCATTTGTTAGACATGATCTCTAGCATTTCTAGAATTTATCTTTCTACTTCTTTACTCGCATACTGTACACTTTATCCATTGGAACCCTTAGCTTACCAATTACAGTTTTTTCGATTTTTCATCTGAATTATGGCAGGAATTACAATATTCCTGCCATATCTGAGCCTGGTTCTGATGCTTGATCTGCCTCTGTGACTTTTTGCCATTTAGTATGCCTTGCAATTTTTTCTTGCTAATGGGACATGGTACTGTGGGTAAAAGGAATTGTTGTAAAAAGGCCTTTGATAATGTGGTGTTAAGATGAGGGCAGGGGAAGTACCTATAATCCTATGAATAGGTCTCAGTCTTTTAGTGAGCTTGTGCCTTTGGATTGTGAGCTTCACAAGAGTCTGTCAGTTATGTCCTTCACTTAGATGGGACAGGATGACTGCAGTGAGTTGGAGACCTGTATTTCCCTTCTTATGCATAGAGAAGAAGAGGGGGCTGGGACTGGGTATTTTCCATCTTCCATGTGGAAACCTGCTGTAGTTGGGTATATTAGTATCTATTCCTCAAGGTCAGTTACTCTCTGATAACACACCAGAAGTTTAGGCTCTTGTTAAATAGTTTCTCTTAAGAGCAGTCCTTTTGAAGAACAGAATGCTTTGGTGCATTTCAAAATGGTTTCTTTTCCTCTCTTCTTTTGGAAATACAAAGGGATTCCTCCCTGATATTCACTGTGAGATCCCGGGTAGAGATTCAGTAGGTAAAACCCATAAAAGTGTAAGGGTCCCCATGACTGAGCCCTTCAGGAACCTTTAACTGTCAGACCCATGTACACAGAGTCTCCAGATTAACTGAGACTCCAGGTGTGCACTGCCTGTAGTTCATAGTTTGCAGTCCAGTTTTGCCTCATTAGTCTCTGCTCAGGTTGAGTTGTACTCCTCTGTATTTGCCTCTGTGCCTCCCATGTGGGGGCAGCAATATTGCCCTGTCATTTCATTTCTCTATAAATCCAAAAATATGTATTGACTTTTCAGTTTATTTAGCACTTAATTTGTGGTTAGAATGGAGTGGCAGCTTCCAAGTAAGCTTCTTACATGCCAGACAGGAAACTAGAAATCCTTCTTTTTACTTCAAGATTTAGTCAGGACCACAACATATAAAAATGGTATTGAATTGAAGGAGTTTTAGTACTTGACTTATGTTGTTCAATGTATCCTCAAATTCTAAATAATCAAAATTTTTTTCCAAATATTCCTTGAGGAAAAGACATTATTAAAACGCACACCAATGGTTATTAGGAATTTAGTCGCAAAAGCTGAAGTACATCACATATATTTTGAATTAGCCCTACTCTCTACACTCTTTACATTTGCCATTTTAATATTTTTGTCACCTACAGGAAATTTTAAAAATCATCCCTGATGGAGCTAGGTATGGTGGTGCACACCTGCAATGAGTTCTAGGCCAGGCTGGACTACAAAACAAAATAAAACAAAAACAAATAAAGCACTGCAGATATTATCACTGATCTCTTCCTGGTTTGATAGATGAGGAAACTGAATCTCAAAGAGATTAACCTTTTTTCCATTCATTACTTAGTGACAAAGTTCTAACTAAATCCCTGGTTTTAGTTATCCTTATTTTGCTCCACTTCTTCTAGTCTGTATACTCAAAGAGAAATGAGTCTTAATATGAAGATTGGGAAACTCAAGAACTTTTTCATTAACTAATTACAATAGTTTTTGAGTACTCACATGGTAGGGACACAAACATGAACACCAATCACCCCTCAGGGTGCAACACAGCAATGATAGTCAGCATAATGTGCTTCTGGGAAAAATTCAAGCTCAGGTTCTAGGAGAAGTATATAGAGTAGTTTCCCTAAAGAGGGAATATTTGACTTGTATCTTAAAAATGAGTAGCTGTCACACCAGGGAGTAGAATTCTAGACAATAGAAATTATATAGATAATCATCGAGCTCTTATTAAAAAGCTATTATGACAGGCAATAGGTTATGTGTTGGTGAATAAGACTGAGCAAAAATACATAAGATTTCCACCTTAGTACATTTCTTATGCTAGTGGGGAATTTGAAAAACTAATTACAAATAATTTGTCTTTTAAAAATGCAGTGAAGATGTGTGATGAGGAGATTTAATGTGGGAGTAGAGAAAAGGGAAAGCAGAGATGCTTACTGAGGAAGTGACATTTAATTTAGAGACTGGAAGATGGCAGGAGAGTTAACTACCCTAAGCAGAATGTGGAAAAGGAAGGCCATTAAGAAGCAAAGGTAATACCATGTCTCATAGTATCTAAGAGGTAACTACCTTGTGTATGAAAGTGAGCATGGTTTGGACACAGATAATGGAAATGAGAATAACCTAACTTGAAGCAAGATAGGTAGGTGTGGCCGGATCAAGGAAGACCTTGTGGCAATATCAAGGAATCCATTTAAGTGTTTTAAAAAGCCAGGTCAGTAAAACAATGAAATTTGTAGTCTGGAAAAAAATCACTGACTCAATGGGAAAAATCACAGAGTTATGAAAGACACTGGAACACTGAGGAATTGAAGGTAATTTTATAAGACTGGAGTTTAGGGACTGAAGTGGAGAGTCACAGAAAATGATGGTTGAGTCAGGTCTTGAAAGAAAGCCCTTCTGTACTAGGATACAACTTGTGCATTTTATCATCAGGGAATGGGTACATCTTGATGGGTTATATTCAGGAGAATAAAATATTCAGACAATAAGAATCATGACCCAAATGGACTGGGTATATAGCTCAGTGGTACAGTACCTGCCTAGTGAGGCCCTAAGTTTGACTCCTAGTACTACAAAATAAACAAACAAACAAACCTACAAACGTTCATGCCAAAATTATTCCTGTGCATTCAGGATATTGTATTTAGATATATGCAATGAAGATAATGGACTGATAAATTTCATAAAGATTTTATAAAAAGTTGTTAGAGAAAAAAACTATGCATTTCAATTAACAAGAACTGTCTGTTTTTTTTGCTTTCTTGTTATTTGAGGTTTGTTGACGAGCTCAACTGTCATGAGAAACAAAATCAAAGATGGCAGAAACAGGCAACTAAGACCTTGTTGGGATGGACTTTTTGGCAGATACTATTTTGGTATATGCCCAGGCATTTCTTTGAGAAACTTACATAAGCTCTTCAAGGAAATGCCTGGGCATATACCAAAATAGTGCCTGCCTCTGTGATGCAACCTCTGCTGCCTCTACTTGCTGCAATTTTCCTTTGTGCCTCTGGGTGGTAATTAGAGATTGTTTGATCCCAGTCAATAAAATACTATTCAATTTCCCCTAAAGACATCAGAGATACATTTATTACAATAAAAATATTTTCCCATGCCACTCTTTGAATATCAAGCATAGATGTCTAGCTATGTACACAGGCTTTTTAACATACAGACTAAGTACAAATTAAAAATAAAAGATCATGATTCATGTTTCTAGAGGTAACAATGGATGGATATTCAGTAAATTATACCTAGCCTTATAGAAGTTGTTGATGAAGCTAAGGAAGGTTAATGGCTTGATCAATCTACACTGCCTATCTTCCACAACGCAATCTATATTCTGAAGTTTGGAATATACAGCTGATACAAGAAAACACCACATTCCAAGTTGGAGAGATACCTTTGGAAATTCAATGGAATTTTATCTTAACAAATTTCTTAATCACATGCCTCATACGTATCATCTGCTCTTCAATTCATTATAAACATTCATCTCAAATAGAATTTCTCTATAAAATTGGAAATATCCCATTTTTCACACTTCTTGTGTTATAGAGAGGTGCCACTATGTGACAAGTTAGGAAACAGCTAGTGGTAAATTTAGTTGTAGCATTGGTAGACTTGGGAGAGAGACAAAGATGTTTCATTTGTCCAATAATCAAGCAACTAAGCCTTATTGATATAATGACAAAGAACAGGGAAAAAATTACATCTTGGCTCAGTGCCATTGCTACCTTGGAAATGTGAATCCATTCATATCTTTATTAATTTGGTGAAATATAAACTCTAAATTTAGAAGCTGAATGTTTTCTGTTGCCTTCAGTGCACTGTATCATACAATATTAAACAGTGGTTAAATAAATGATTTTAAAATGTAAATGATACTATTATATTTTCAGTAAAAATTGCCTTCCAAACAAGTGAAGGAACTCATATTTTATGTTAAATATCCTCAAAACACCAAAACCTCTTAATATTATTGTAATTTCAATAAGTAGGACAAGGGATATAGTTGACATGGTTTATAGTAATAGTTAAAGTAATATTCTGAAAATGCACTAGTAATAATATTAGGATTTTAATTCACTTACCAACATATAAAGCAATAATTTTTTGTTGCTTTTGAGAAACAAGGTAAGAGCTATAAGCTTCATAGGGAAATATGGCAGCCTTATGTCCAGAGGACAAATCACCTGAAGATTAGAAATATATGTGAAGTAGTTGAATAAAGTGCTACAGGACATACAAGACCTAAGAAAAACTGGTGGCATAATGCCAATGTATGATTAAGTAGGAGTTACATTAGCATTAAGACAACAATTGCTGTAAGTTCATGGGCTACAGAACAGAAGTGTATTGGTGCTGTCAAGACCACTTCAAGAGGTTAGAAATGAAGTGGCATCATTAAGACACTAGTAGAAAATGGGCAGGTGGAGAGGGAGGGAAAGACTTTTAGGAGGCAGGGTAGGAGATAGAGGTAAGGTTGTAGTAACAGACATAAGGGCAAGGGAGGGGCACCTGGCATTAATATCAGTCTAGATATAGTCAAATATTTGTGAAGGAGAATAATGCAGAGTAGACTGCAATGCTAGGGGGAGGAAATCCTGGGGCTCCTTTAGTCAAAGCCTCCTTGAAATCATACCCTGAATTATAGTCTTCCATGGCATTTCCTTGGCCTTTGATGGCATATTGACTTGAGGTAGATGGTGCTGGATGTCATTAATGCCCTTATTCATGTCATCTGCTCACACTCACAATCAAAATGTAGCACTTGGTACAAACTGGCTTTTATAAAAGAAGGATGCAGATGACAAAAAAATCAGTTTCTGGAATGTGCATCCCTTGTCTTTTATCTCAACTGTCTCTTGGGCATTTACACTTGAAATCTTGCTGCTCCTCCTTCTAATCACTTCCAAAGTGAACTTCTTCCCCATTCTGGATGGGCATCTTCCATCTTCCCTATGTTTAGTGGAGGTACTGCAAGGCAGTCACAACTGCCTGGATTCAAGCTGTTCTCCCATATATAAAAGATCACTATAAAAGTTATCCAAGAGAAAGGAGTAGATTAATAGTCATACTGATACAAGAGATATGAACTAGCTGGTTCTGGGGAAGTCAGAATGAACTGTCATCCTATTTAATCTCTCTGACAGGAAGTTCTTAATTTTAATTCTTTTAAGTAGCCTCTCTTCCTTTTGATTGCTTCTGTCCCCACCCTGACACTGATTCTACAGCACTGTCCTCAATTGCCTCTCTCCCCTCATTCCACCTGACATAAGGAAATGCACCTCAAATTTGATTATAGGTTCCCCTACTCAAGAACCTACACTGAATCATCAACATTTATTCCCCCCAAAAGCTGTCTTTTTAGGGCCAGTTGATACAGATCTTTTCACCTGCTCTTATTTCCTACTATTCCCAACTATGTCCACATCTACACCATGCCATACTGTAATTTTTGTCTAGTGAAATGACAATATAATTTCTTGAAACTTCCCTGATTCTGAACTCTCCTTTGAACTTCAAAACTTCATGTCTAGTCCATGACACACAACCAAACATTTAAGTTCATGCACCTTCTTTCTACCACTATTACAGGTTTGTGTTGTTAAACAAATTTCTTTGGCTAGATTATAAATTCCTTGAGGATAGAGAATAAAGAAGTCATTATTCACTTAACTTATGTTTGAAATGCATGTTGAGGGCTGGGGTATGGCTCAGTGGTAGAAGGTTTGCCTAGCATACATGAGGCCCTGGGTTTGATCCACAGCACTGCAAATAAACAAAAATAAAGAAATAAAAATAAAATTTAAAAAACAAATATATGATGAAAGATGTGTTTTTGCCATTAAAATCTCTTCCTATCACACTCCTGTTTGATCTCCCTTTTGTCACTTCTAGTAAGGAAAACAAGACCAAAAGTAAAGAAAAAATAAAATACCCATCTTTACTTTATAAGTATCTACCTTATAATATTTAAAGCAATGATATCCTCTCCTTACTAAGTGAAATAAATTCCAAGTTGTAGTAGTATTAATATTCTCCATCTTCAGAGTCTTCTCCTAACTCAGCAGAATCCTTCTCAGAAGGCACAGAGTTTTCCTTCCTATGCATTATGAATTCATACACAGAAAAGTTCTGACAAGGATTATTTCTGGTGAAATTTAAATCTGGTGTTCTCTGTGCTTTTATTTTTTTCTGTCTTTAAACTTGAATTTAATGTGTTATATAACCCTTCCTGTTTGGGTGGAGGAATTATTAAGTGTGTAGGATAGGTTGGAGGCTAAAAATTTAATTCCCATTTGAATTTAGATCTTCAGAGACAATTAGTGATTTTGCTCTGAAACCATCTGCTGATTAATTTAAGGAAGGGGATTAAGAATACAGATTGGTATTCTTAGTATGATTCAAAAATATAAGTAGTGTTTCTAGCTAGTGTTCTGTCTCTTGGTTGGTAACATAATAGTTACTCTTCACTAGCTGGTGCCATCTGGAGAGTCAAGGTATGGGAGGCAAGGGGCTTACAGGTGGTAAAGTCATGAGTACTTCTTGGGCATGATGTCCTCTGCCTCTTTCTTTGTCTCTTTCCCTGGTCTTCTAGACCCTGAAAACACAAATGGATAAAGCTGACTGCTGGGTCTCTGCTGAGTTCTCCATTGGGTCATTGATTGGCTATTTTCTCCCAGCCTCTCTTGCCTGGTCACAGTGATTCTGGATGCTGTCTATGATCCATGGAACTGACTCAGAAGCTCTATATTCAGGACAGGGGAGATCACCATTTGAGTTTCTGTGAGGTCATCACTGAGATGGCTCTTTTCCAGTTCCAAAGTCAATTCCAGGAAGAGCACCCTGCCTTCATTCTGTCCCTCACTTCTAGAATCTGCTCTTTCTTTGATCCCTTTTTAGGGAAGACAGGAAATCTTGATTCCCTGCTTCTGATTTCCATTTTCTTTTTCCTACAATCTGTGAGCATGAAAAAGAATAGGTAAGAGTTTTTCCTCTATCCCCTCTTCCTATTCCTAATTTTTCAGTGGAACTGACACTCTAAGATCTGGAGTCTCTGGGTTTTAGTCCTGAATATGTTAAAAGAAAGAGTATATCCTTCTTATACATAAAGCTACTTTTCATCACTATCTTACAAAGAAATCAAGACCCAGAATTCTCCCACCTCAAAACAGATTTAACTAAGAACATTAAAACCTATCAGCTTACTATTCAAAATATTAATATCTGGATTATACACAAACTAGATAGAATACCTCTTCTTTATTGAAGGAAAAATTTCTCAAAAAATAAAGTCTTATGTGAGGGCACAAGTTTTCATTATTAGCTCTAAAATACTTTCTTGTAATTCTCCAAATGTCATCTATATGGATATAAAAATGCAAAGCGTAAGCATCAATGATCAACTCAGTTACCCCGTATATATTAAAAGAAGTTTAAAATACTGGCTACCTACATAGCATTATTTTGAGCAATAATTATTATTGCTGTTAATTACTTATCTGTTATCCCCTAAAATTATTTACTCAGAGTAATGACATTAATAATACACTGCTTGGAATTTTAAGAGAAAAATGCATCCTGCTAACTCTTGGGTATTCTCTCTTTTCCTGTGAATTCAAAGCTCATCCATTCAGGGTTTTTGAAAAATGTACCTTGAACCAAGTCTTTCAGAGGATGTAGCAATGAAGAGAATTAACGTGAGTGCTCAACCAGAAGAGAGGACATATTTTTATACACTAAGCATTTTCTATATTGTCTTCTTCCTTACTTTTAGAATATAATTTCTTAACTCTATGGCCAAGTTTTTCTTGGAATGATGAATAAAAAAGAATAGCAGAGTCTAAGAGAAATAATTACTTTACTCAAAAGATGAAAAATGCTCTATTTTCATTCATATACTCCATTGTTCGTTCTAATTTTTATACATGCATTTGTCCATTCATTGAACATTCAGTGAACATTCTTTAAACAGCTGTGGTAAGACAACTGCTAGAGTTGGGCCTTCAGACATAAACTATCCATCTTGGCCTTCAAAATGTCTCAGTCTACTGAGTTAGTACACATGAAAGAGCTATAATAGAGTGTTATGAATATGAAAGAAGGCAAGAGGGATTGAATCTGCCACACTTAGATGGGAATCTTTCACAGAGGAATGGGTAACTTAAATGAAGGTTGAAAAATAGAAGTTTGTAAAATACTTAAGAGGGAAAGAGCAGTCTTATTTAAGTGTACAGAGTAGATAGAGGTGGCTTGAGAAAAATCATTTCTTTAGGACTGCAATACAGAATATACTAAAGAGCCTATTCCAATTTTGATGGGCATAAAAACATGCCCAGCTAGACGACAGCATATTCTAGGCTTCCTAGCAGATGAGTAGCAATGTGGCTCAGGCCACATTACAGAGTTATCAGTAGTCATTTCAGGGTGTGAGCCTACCAGGAAAACTTAAAAGAGGAACATTCAACTAGAATGGGTCTTTTGCCTTTTGCTGGTCTTCCTTCCTAAAATATAAACATGATGCCCAGAGAAAAAACAATGTCCTGGGACCACAAGGCAACAAACCTGAGCTAAACAGGAAGATGTAAGGAGTCTACAGCTGACTTAGGATGGGACAGCACTGTTGACCATACACTCATTGAGACTGATCATAACTCTAGGAAAGGACTTTTTAATCATTTAAGTCATTGGCTTTCATTTTTTATTACTTGGGCAAACTGACGGAGTCAACCTGAACAGGCTGGAGGAAGCAGATGTTTCTGAGCTACTTCCAGATAGATTCTGATTTTGATTCTAGTTATCTCCTTAGCACCTAGGAATTCCAATTTTACTTTCTGATGGAGGCAGTCCTAAGTAAACCTATATTTCAGCAAACAAACTAAATTTGCTAAATAACCAAAAAAAAATAGCCTTCTCAATCTGTGGAGAAATTGACATATTTGGTAGTGGTGAGGCAGGTACCATTTCTACAGCTCTTTCTCTTAATCCCTCTCTTCCTATAGCCTGGTAGAGTGGGTCAGAAGGGAGAGAACCATCATCCTTAGTTTGCAAAATCTGAATCAATGACATCTGCATTAGGGCATAATATTTTATATTTAATTTAGCAACACTTTAGTAGTGCTTACTATACATAGGCGTTGTTCTGAGAACTTAGCAATTACTAATTCATTTAACTTTCATAAGAACTCTATGAGGCTGGAGGCATGACTCAAGTGGTAGAGCAACTGTCTAGGAAATAAAAGACCCCGAGTTCAACCCTCAGAACAGCCATAAACCCCCCCAAAAAAACAAAAAACGAACTGTATGAGGTAGGAACTACAATTCTTCCAAGTTGTAGATGTGGAAACTGAGGCAGAGAGATATTAAATAACTAGGTTACACAGATACTGAGTCAGTATGCTATATCTGTAATCTTGACTGTCATAAATTTGTCATTTGTGGTTCCAGTCTACTAATCTACTTCAGTTCATCTCCTAAGCCGTGAACACGTGATGTCAATCATAATGAGAATAAAGACACTACCACCCTCTGGCTGTTCTGAGACAAATGTGCAGGGATGAAAATCTTGTAATAAAAGCATCTGGTGTGAATTTGAATCTCATGGGCTGTGACGTGAGTTTTGATGAGCAAGTTACTTAGTGAGCATAGCTAATCTCCAAACATCTGCTTCCTGATTTCTTAATTTCTGGGTTTCATGAATTTGGGAATTCTCAATTGTAACCAATGTAAATGTCATGGTTTGATAGCAGCATTTCCCCAAATACTTTCCTTAAACAGTTGTTCCACAAGATGTTAAACTTTTTAAAGTCTCCCATTTAAAAAAGTTTGGGAATATCAGTTTATACAAAGTCTTTCCTGATGAATTTCTCATAAACTTAATGTGAAAAAGACTACTGTAAATCTCCTAGAAGGAATATATGCAGTCGCATTTCTTAAAAGTTTAATGATGTAATCCATTTAAAGTATGTAACGATACCGTTGTTCTGTCAATAATTATTGTGCATCCCAGATTTAAACTGTTTATTTTGTACAACTTGAAGTAATATATTTTAGCAGATTTATTCATAAAGGATGATTTTTGCAAGCCATGGGTGTCTTTGGTATGTGCAGTCATGTAATACAGAGAGGAATAAAAAGAGAGGAAATAAAATTGTTAAATGTAATTTTCCTTACAAGCAAAAGAAGAATGTTGGCCAGACACTGGTGGCTCGTGTCTATAATCCTAGCTACTTGGGAGGCTGACATCAGCGCCATCACTGTTCTAGTCCAACCTAGGCAAAAAAAAATTTGTGAGACCCAGTCTCAATGGAAATAAGTTGGGCGTGGTAGCCTGCACTTGTCATCGCAGAGAGAGCCAGAAGCCTAACATAGGAGGATCATAGTCCAGGCCAGCCTAGGCAAAAAAGCAGTATCTTTCTCTGAGATAATGAGAGCAAAAAGGCCTGGAGACATGGCTCAAGAGGTAGACCATCTAATTAGCAAGTGTAAAGTCCTGAGTTCAAGCCCCAGTATTACAAAAAAAGCATTGTTTTATAAATAATTTCTAAATATTCACATTAGCTTTAAATTTCTTATAATTTATTCTAGCATTTTGTTCTAAAAGTTTTCTTTGAAGAGTTCTGCTCTTCTTTCTCTGAGCTCTGCAAGGCTAGTATTTTGGGAGTGATCCTATTTCTTTTTCTTTATCTCTCCACAAAGCAGTAACTATAAAACATAAAACTGAAAGATGTATCTCCTTCATCCAGCCAGTAGACGTTTCTTTCATCATCTGAATTAAGTGGTAGAGCAATCTTTTAAAAATCAAATCACATTTTCCTTAATGAGCTAAGTAAGCTGAAGAATCTTTGTTATGGATAAACAGTATGACAAACAGTAAATAAATGTTCTTGAACTCTCCTGAAGAAAAGGCTCTCATTAAGCTTGGTGCTTCACTATTTTGGATTACATCAAACATGAAACAAAATTTTAATAACTTGTTTGATTATGTTAAACTCAAGGCTCTGAAAGGACTACTGGACTTCACAACAGGCGCAATAAAGCATTCATTTGTATATTTTTCAACTAAATATTCTAGCTAGTGTTTTTTAAAGCTTATTTAAAGGTGATAAAGGACTGATTAAGTCAAACAATTTAGTCTGGGTTATGTGTGGACTTGATGAATATTAAATATGGACTTCTTACAATCTGATTAAAACATTTCTCAAGTGAATTCAGTTTCCTTATCTCTGAGAAATATGTATTTCTAAAAGAAGGGTTATTTTGAAGTGTGACTCTCATTATTTTCCTGTGTGTGTAAGTGTATTCCATTTTCATTATTGGAAGTTAGATCTTTTTAATGCATGAAATTTGTGCTCATACTAATATTCATTACCATTGCCATTGATTCTCAAACATTTTACAAAAACAGAATCCAAAGGTGAATTCGTTGCCCCAAGAACCGTCTTACCATTTTCATAGATAAGCAACAAAAAGTGATTTATAATCCCAATCTATCAAAAAACTAGGTATGAAATATCTGCTTTAAACTTGTCATTGTGTTTAACCACCTATTCATTATCTGTGTGAATTGATTAATAATCAATTATTTTTTCAGTGAGGCCAATTAGTGGACATTGTTTCTCTTGACTTTAGCTTGGACTTTGAACCATAGTCAATGGCTCATAGATGCTCACTCACAAAAATACAGGGTGAATCATTATTTTCTCCTGGATTTCTAAAAAATGTGACGATTAAATTCATGATCTGTGCTTAATCTTATAAATTCATGTGACTAGTAATTTTTTATCATTGTTCCTTTTAATATTCTAGGCACTAGCAGTATGTGACTGTTGGGCACTTGAAATGCAGCTAAGTCCAAATTAAGTTGTGCTATAAATGTAAAATATATATTAGCAACGACTTAGTACAACAAAAGAATGTAAAATAATTCATTTCTTATTTGATTACAGGTTGGCATAATATAAGATTGACATAAAATTTTGGGCATAGTAGGTTATAAATAAAACACTATTAAAATTAAGTATTTTTACCCATTTCTCTTTTGGTATCTTAATGAGGATACTAGAAAATTGAAAGTGAGTGTGTGACTTCCACTGTGACTCATGTTATATAGTTCCATAATACTTTAATTAACTTCCAAATTTAGAGCTGTATATTTTATAGTATGATTCTAGAGTAATGCTTTGTTTATAAATTATTTGAAATAGTAATTTAATAAATAATTTTTAAGAATGTGAAACGTAATGTCTGGTATGCAACTTTAAAGAGATAATGAAAGCTGATAGTTTTAAGATGAACTGGGTTAAAAAGCTGTAATTTTTAATGAATTCTCCATTTGCCTTTGAATAGATGCTTATTAAGCCAACATTTTTTTCAATATAATCTCTACTTATTATACAAAGTAAGTAACACTTCTACCTAATTAGAATATATAAGTACGAATACACACTTTTCTACCTTTGTATACATGTCTAAATCCCCCAAGTTCCTAGAGTATCTGTTGATATAAAGAAACCTTTTTAATTTTTTTGTCTGTACTAGAGTTTGAACTCAGGGTCTCACACTTGCTAGGCAGGCACTCTATCACTTGAGACACTCCACCAGCCCCTTGATATAAAGAAATATTCAAAGAGAATATCAACTAATAACAGAGACATTGTGAAAAAGGGAATAAAGAACTAGATGTATATTCCTCATACTGTAAGAGAGACAATGTATTTACTGTAGTTATTGAAAATTTTTATAATGAGCAAATATTCTATACTCACAAATATTTTTTAAATTATTAAATTAAGGGACCTGCTATAGAATTCAGCTAATGTAGAAGCTTTTAAAAACCCATAAAAAACACATGATGTTAGATATGCCTATTAGAAATTGATGGATGATGATGAAATGGAGGATATAAAGCAGTATTATCAAATGAAGTCATCTATTAATGCATTCAGAAAAATGGACGCAACTTGAGTTTATGTCAGTTGCAAATGCTGAGAGGGGCTGTCTTGCAGTAGCAGAATTATGAACTGAGCATGTTTATTTGCTTTGTTTTGTTTGGGGTTCTTTTTAAACCTTCATTTTCTAATTTGTCTACAGTGGATATACAGTAAATAAATGAATTTTAAAAATTAAAATTAATTATAATATACCTTATAAAAAGAAAATTAGGAGATTGTGGAAGAAGGCATGCAGGTGTAGAATGAAAGGAGAGAAAGACACCGATGAAAGGAGCCTGGGCAAGAGACTGCTGTCCTCACAGTGTGTTCCCTTACATTTGGAGCCCCAGAGACCTGACTTCAA
Organism: Castor canadensis; assembly: GCF_047511655.1. Taxonomy (NCBI): domain Eukaryota; kingdom Metazoa; phylum Chordata; class Mammalia; order Rodentia; family Castoridae; genus Castor; species Castor canadensis. The sequence goes on along the minus strand of NC_133393.1, from coordinate 127,093,917 downwards.
ATTATAATCATGCACAATTTCCTTGACATCTCCAAGGGTGTCTCATTATAAAATTCACCTCAAGGGCATGTTATGGATATTATGAGATGGTCATAAAAAATCAGATAGAACCATGTTTCTCAGAGCAGATGTCAAAAAAATGATGAGTAGACTGATACAACCTTCTGTGGTGTAAAGTATTATTTATTCTTCATGAACATCAATAACTTCCTATACTCCCAAAATTTCTGCTACCATGATATAATCTGGGGAAAGAAGCAATGAAAAATTAAGGGTTATTGCCAGAGAACACTACCCAGAGAAACCCTCAAGTGCCCATTCAAATCCAGAATTCCAGTTAGATGTCTTCAAATAATCGTCACTTCCATATCTGCTACCTAGACTATTTCCCCATTTATTATAAGGAACATTGATCTAACTTGTGGATAATGTCACTTTTATGTGTACTGCTTTTACACTGGGCTGGAAGTGAATTAACAGAAGAATGGCACACTGACATCTTGGATCTGAATGGAAATGTGTAGTTTATTAAAAAGAGAACAAAGGCTGAAGATGTTTCTGAAAGGAAATTGTTATCATTAAGGAGAAAGAGAGTAGATTCCCTTGAAGTCCTTCCCAACTATAAACATTGATGATTCTAAGATTTTTGCATTGATAAAACTAAGATGTTTAAACTCTGTACCATAGTTTTCATGCTATGGTACAGCACATGCTAAGGAAATCACTATTACTTATTGGTATTTTCACTTTCATAATGTGCTAGTGAGTGCCTCTGTAAGTCTCAGTTTTCCATGTTTTTGGAGCTAATAACTTCCAGCTGAATGACATGTCTTTTTACTACATTAATATCTTTAATCTGATTATAGTCAAATCTTGCAGATAAAGAAGGTATTTTTCCTCTTTAAAGTAATTTTTTCACATTCTTCTAGTGTGGACCTAACTACCTAACTCTGAGCAGGCAATCATATTGGTCTTCCTTCTAAGCACTTAAGAGCTAAGCCTGTAATAATTGATAAATTACTGATGAATAAATTCTGTTCAAACATTCATTTACTGTGTTGCTGATTTTTAAATTCAAGAGTTCAAAGGTGTTCTATCTTTAGTTTAAAATGTTGTTCAAATTTAAACAGTTATATTATTTTCTTTCTTAGCTATGTATGAACAACATCCAACATCCATAAATTAATGGATCTACTTGGATAATCTTGTTCATGTTTGACATTTAAGCCTTAAAATTTATTTTTGAAATAGCCACCTCTTTAGAGCTACAGAAGTGAGAAGAGTTGATTTGGTAGCCAAGTGTCAAAACATCATGTGATAATGGAATTAGAAATAGAGTTCTTTTGCCTTTCAACAGCTTGATGGAGCCTCACCCTGGAGAAGCCCTGGCAGATTGTCATGCCAAGTCTACAATTAAAGAGAAAGAAATAATACATACCACCCGGTGCTTTCTTTCTCAATCTCTCTCTCTCTCTCTCTTATACACACACACAGACACACACACACATACACACACATCCTCCACACTTCCTCTGTCTTCTAAGTGATTCAACTTTTTTAAAGGAAAAACACATGAATATGAAAAGAGTACATTTTCCTCAAAAGTACTAAGAAAAGATCTCATAACAAATTTAGGCACACAAACATAAAAAGGACATATTTTTAAATAGAATTAAATTAATGCATACTAAAATGATGCAGCCCTTTTTCCTTTTTCCTACCTCCGCTCCCCACCATGGACTTTCTAAATTTCTAGTATATATCATCTTCAGTACAGATAAGCCCCCTGTAATTTTATATCATTTTATTGTGTCCTTTGACCCCTAACCTTGATTCTTTTCCTCCATTTATATAGGTTTCCATCTTATTTTGTCTGTTATATGGCCTTAAAGATTTATGTAATATTGAAAAATACATGACTATAAGGCTATAAATGTTTTGATATTTAAATATCTTCCTTATTTAACATTGTGTGTCTTATCTCTACTCATATGTGGTGAATTAAATAGAATTGAAAATTCTTGGACACTTAAGAGGTGGATCCATGTTCTTTAGCAGAAGCCAGAATTGGCTCCACGGATGTTTTGGCTAATAAAATATGGCAGAACTGATACTAGGATTGTTTCAGATCCCAGGACTTAAGAGACTGGCAGCTTCTATTTCCTGACCCTTTGAGCATTCCCTCAGAGAGACTTCATGTAAGAAGTCTACCTACCCTGAAATGACAATGCTGGAGAAGCCACATGTAAGCCTATAGTTGATAGTCTCATTTGAGTCTTGTCTTCCTGCCTTTCTGCTAAGGCATTTGGCAAGTGAGTGAAGCTGTCTTCTGTGCTGCAGACTAGCCCTTCTACTACCAATTGGTGACCCTGGTTAATGCCATGTACAATAAAAGAATCATCCAGTCAAGCCCTGCCTGAATCTCTGACCCACAAAACTATGCAATAAATGGTGGTCGAAGTCACTAAATTTAGGTGTAGTTTTTACTCAGCAATAAATAAACAATGACAACATGTTACTGCATGTTCTACTAGCTTATTATTTCTGACTGCCATAAAATGTAGTTTCATATGTCTATTTTTACCCAGTTTCCTTTTAAATTTGCATCAATATAGGCATTACAGTAGAGATCTATGCTTTGTTGTTCTACTCTCTTTTTAAAATTCACCCATGCTGCACTTTGGAAATCTGGTTTTTTGCTTCTGAGTGTTAAAATTGTAGCCACTGCAATTTACTGTATCTAAACCCACAAACCACACCATGATACACACATCCTAATGCATGCCTCTCTGTCAAGCAGCCTGAAACTCTGGGATATACTCCAAGGATTGCTAGATGACAAGGTGTATGTACATTTGGTTTTATTTACTCCTGATATGTAGATCTTCATAATGATAGCAGTTTATACCTATCATATTAACAGTTACCCTAAAATTGCTACATTTCTTCCTTTTTATTTTGTGTTTTGTTTCCATCTCTTTTCTATTTTTCTGCTTTCCATTGGATAGATTAACTACTAATTTGAAAGCTATATATTCTATTGTATTCTACTGGTACTTAACATAATATTAACCAGAATTTAGTTACAAAGGACAAAATTCTTCTCATTCATTTCAACACACAAATATTAATTATAGTTTTAGATAGTTTATGGACTCAGGAAGGATGAGAAAACATATTCTAAGTTCTTAGAAACAATTCAAGGGAACTCTTAATAATTGTTTCTTCAAATAATATATACTTCAACTTCAAACTTCAAACTTTGATATATACTTTTCTTTCTGTGACTGTTGTCATTCAACTATGAGTAGTTTAAAAAAATCTCTTGAGTTTCTCTTATACTTACATCTCTGACAATTCTTAATGCCATTTGCCTACTTATTGGTATCAATTCTTGTGCTTGTACATTCATTTCCATCTGTATCTTTTTTTTTTTTTTGCGGTACTGGGGCTTGAACTCAGGGTCTTCACCTTGAGCCACTCCACCAGCCCTATTTTTGTGAAGGGTTTCTTTGAGATAAGGTCTTGCAAACTATTTGCCTGGGCTGGCTTTGAACGGCTATCCTCCTGATCTCTGCCTCCCGAGTAGCTAGGATTACAGACATGAGCCACAGGTGACTGGCTGTATCATTTTGACATGCATTTTATATATATATATACACTCCACACTACATATGGAGCTGAGATTATTTCAACTATCATAGCTTTCAGAATCAGTATTTTCAAGTGCTTTTTAAAAATGCCTGTCTCCTACTTTGTACTAGCAATGTCTGCTTTTACTCATCTAAAGGTATGAAATCTATTTTAAATGCCTGTTTACTCTGATCTATTATTTTTCTTGTGGTGTAAGCACTTTGATTTGTTGTTTTTCTCTTCTGTTACACTCAGATTTTTCTGATTTTTTTTCTATGTGCTTATATTTCCCTACGGATGGCAGCTTACAATAGCAAGCGTGGTATGCAAACTATAAGGTCACTGCCTCCACTGTTCTTGAGTTTGGGTAATATCTGCTTGAGTGTGGGCTGGCCCTAGCAACATGACTCTAATGAGAATATGACATGGCATGGCACTTCAAAGATGAGATTAAAAAAATACTAAAACAAGGACTCTGTGCTCTCTCCTCTCTGGCTCTCTTGCTTGCTCCTGTGCTGAAAGTCAGTTGTGGTGGTAAAGTACCTTGTGGAGAGACCACCTGGCAAGGAACTGAGAAGGGCTTCTGCTTACATTCCATGAAAAACTATTTCCTGCCAGCATGCATAGCATTCTCATGACTGAGAATCAAGTCATCCTAGCTGAGTCTTCAGATGAGATCACAGCCCCTGCCAACACCAGGGGCCTTGAGGCTGAAACACATAGACAGGCGGCACTCAGATCCTCTGAAACTGTGAGATAGTAAGTTTATTGTTTTACACCACTATTTGGAGTGATTTATTATGCAGCAATAAGTAACTTTACAGCAGATGAAGTATATCTTTTTTTCTGGAATCAGAATCTCATTATGTAGCTCATGCTAGCCTCAAACTTGCACTCATCTTGCCTCTGCCTCCTGTGTGCTGGGATTACAGTAGTGTGCAACCACACCCAGCCAGTATATCTGTGAGAGAGTAAAGACATAAACACTATTTCCTATAGAGTTGAAGAGTGTATGCCTACACTCTACCTACTATTTGCCTCAGGGGACATGGCCTCTAGCAGTGAAATATGGTCAAAACTTCCCACCTGCCATCCCTGTACAAAGTTGCCAAACTTAGGGAGGGATACTCACCTCATCTCTCTTATTCAGATATAATCATCTAACCCTTGAGCTATGGAGGGAACAGGGGGAGGAGGAGAAACTTTCCAGGTCTGAATTTATTCCTTTCAACCTCTGCCTTTTCTGCTTTCTACCTCATGCTAGCAGTAGAGCAGATACTGACCCACCCAGAGAACTGTGGGCAAAAGATACTTCCTTTTGTTCTTATGTCAGAATGAAAGTTTGGTTCAGCATAGAATTCAAAGATCTAAATAATTTCCCTTTAGCACCTTGGAGACATTGTTTTCTAGCAACCTGTATCACAGCTGAGATATCAGATATCATTTTAGATCTTCCTACTTTTAAGCAACCCTTTTTCCCTCTGGAATCATGGAGATATGCTTATTATACTTTCTACTGTTCATTCTCCTTTGTCTTCTCTAGTTTATCCTTCAGAAACCCCAATAGGAGAAAAACTGGCTTTTCTAGACTGTTCTTAAACCATATTGACAGCATTACACCAGAGTTGTTACTTAGGTGAAAAAGTGGTAAAAAATACACATTCCTACAAGCTTTATGGAAATAGCTAGGCAGTAACTGAAAAAATTTTAAATAAGCTTAGAATTAGGTTGAGAAATCACCCCAAAAGACCTTCACCTGAAAGAAATAATATGTAACAATATATGTAAAAGGTTGAAGCTTGTTTTGCAGTAGCAAAATATGTAAATGTTGAAAATGTTTATGACATATGTATTCTATGGAATTGTATTTAACTACTTACAAAATGAACTTAAACTAGTAATGAACTTATTTTCCCTTAAAACCAGGGAATGTATTCAGTGATGATATTATTGTTTTGAAGGGAAAAAATTAAGAAAAATGGAAAGAAGGAAGAAGGTAAGAAAGAAGGAATCATGTGGAAGATAAATTAACTCAAAAGCCATAGGCTTTGAATTTTTCTAAGGACAAAGTCTTTATCTGGTGCTTTTGGGTCCCACCCTTAGAGAGATCTAGCATGTACAAAGTTTAAGGTTATGTTCATAGAACTACACAGCTGACACAAATACCCCTCCTAAATGCTTATTAGATGTCCTGTTTATACACTCTCCCTCAACAAACCCATTCAACAGATTAATTTTTCCCAAAATTGGCACTATTTATTATAACAGCCAGTTCCAGGGATAACTGCAGAAATCAATTATATCTAGGTTTCTGAGAAGTGATGAGAACATTAAACAATATTTAAGCTTTATTAGAATCCCAAATATTTTCTTTTCATTGCCATTTTCCATATCAACTTGCTAAATAGGAGTATTATTTTTTAACATCCTGATAATCTCTGTTATATTAGAACTTAAAGTGTCTAACGGAGACAACTAAGACAATTTCAGAATGCCAAGCTGTTAAGGCTGGCAGAGTGGCTTAAGTGGTGGAGTGCCTGTCTAGAATGCAAATTTGTTGATAGACAAGAAGGGAGGTCTCTCTCAAAAGGCATAAAAATTGAGGTTCTGAAATTTTGCAGATCATAAAAGAGTATTCTTATATTCAGAGTACTTATTATAGCAACTTAGTCAAATTTAGCACCCTAATTTCAGAGGATAGGTTAAGGAAACATAATCATGTCTGATATTAGGATAACATAGGAGCTGCAATAAGTATTAGTGGGGGTCTAGAGTCCTAAAATGGTAATTTTAGTAAAGTCTTCTTTTTAGCTATACATGTTAACCTGGAAGGAAAATTAATTGGAACAGGAGTATTCCAATTAGAAGAATGACCCATAGGGAAACAATCCCCTCACTTGAAAAGGAGTCCAGGTAAGGCTCTGGAAACCCTACCATCTACCCTGGCTTTCAAGTCCACAACAATATTTATTTCATCTGTTGGATACTTGAACTAAATGGAATTCACAGGATTGTTGAATCGTAGCCATATATCTAAACAAACAACTGGTATCTTGGCAGGAAGATATAAACATTAAGGAATTTTACATCCATCTTCTTTGGGAGTTCCATCAAGACAAGAAGGGGCATGTCTTGCACCTGACCTGATAGGCATTCTTCCATTCTCCCAACAAAATGTAGGTGCTGAGCACTGATGATAAGAGTTGAATAAGGTAAACACAGGCTACTAATCCCAAGGAATGTATATTATAAAATAAAAATCAAGCCAAATAAAAAGTGGCTCAGTGGACTGGCCCTCAGCAGACTTGTAAAGGGTGATTTTAGGTCCTTCTCTTCCTATAACCCCATTCTCTCTGCCCTATTAATGTGAAAACCTGCTCTCAGCCCCACTATCATATGCTTCTCGAGTATGGCAGAGTAGTAACACAGACAAACCAGCAATATCGTGTCAACTCCAGAAATTTCTCCAAGTATGTCTGAAAAATAGCCTCCAATGTCTTCCTGTGGATGTCCAATTCAACTTCTGAAAAACAAATCCTATGGTGCTTAATGAGTCTTAAACATCAAGACCCAGAGTTGGATCCCAGCCTCCCACAGAGCAGCAAATGTGTACATGGAACTCCTTCTTGCAACCCCTCTTTAATCTCAGTCTTTCCTGGAGAACCAGCTGATAACATTTCTCAGTGACTGCCCCAAAGAAAAGAAGGCCCTGGGAGGGGAGAAGGGAATCAGGCATCCTTATGGAATAACCTCCTGTGATGAGGAAGTTGGTTGCATGGGTTCCATAAAAAGAAGTGATTTTCACTGTAGAATGGAGACAACAGCATTGAGTTCTTTTTCTCATAGGCAGCACAACAGAATAATGCAGGGGACTGCAGCATCTCTGGTCTAAACTCAGAGGCACCTGAAACTGGTCCAAACAATGAAATAGATACCTGATAGTCACAGAAGTCTGGCATTTCCCACAAAACTGATCTTTTCTGAGAATAGAAAACTAGTCTTCATTTTCCATGTAAGCCATAATAAAAGGGTGTTCATAATTATTCTATCTGCCTGAAATGTAGATGACTTCAACAAGCTATAATTGTAAATCAATTCAATTTTTTTCTTTTATTCATATGTGCATGCAATGTTTGGATCATTTCTCCCCCCTTCCCCATGCCTCCTCCCTTTCCCCTGCCCCCCTCGTTATCAGGCAGAAACTGTTTTGCCCTTAACTCTAATTTTGTTGAAGAAAGAGTATAAGCAATAATACGAAGGACCAAGGGTTTTTGCTAGTTGAAATAAGGATAGCTATACAGGGAATCAACTCAATTTGAATTGTTGTTAGCATTTGCCCTTCAAAAGTGATTATACCCATTGGATACCATAAGAAGTACAAGTTTTTGAGAAAAGGTGACTGTCTTTTAAAATTATCAAACCATTTGTTTCAATCACTGGTTAAACAAATACTTATTAAATTCCTACATGTGTCAAGCATTCTAACTTCAATTAAAAGATGTCCTTAAGGATTCCTGGAATATTATATTCAGGATAAATGAGAAACTGGATTTGTGGTTATTAAAATTTTTTGAAAATCACAGAATCCTCTGTGGTGTGAGAAAGTTATGGTCTACTTTTCAGAGCAATGCACATGTGCTTATGTGAGTTGAATCATGCCCCCTCCCAAGAAAAAGATACATCCACCTCCAGGGCCTATGAATGTGACCTTATTTGGAAATAAAACCTTGCACATGTAATTAAGTTAAGGATATTGAGATGAGATCATCCTGGAGACAAGCTGGACACTAAATCTAATAATGAGTGTCCGTACAAGTAACAATGAAGGAGAAGACACACAGAAGAGCATTGTAAAAAGATGGAAGCAGAGGTTGAAGTGTTTTGCTGCAAGCCAAGGAACCCACGCAGAGTTGCAAGAAGCCACCAGCAGCTACAAGACAGGCATGGAACTGATTTTCCCTTAGGGTCTCCTGAAGAAACCAATCCTTCACACACCTTGATTTCAGCTCCTGGCCTCAAGCCTTTTGAAAGAGGAAGTTTGTGTTGCTTCCAGCTACCCAGTGTGGTCGTTTGTAACAGCAACTCTGGGAAGTGAGCACTGCTAACATGCAATATTTCCATAAAATTTCAAACCCTATTTATGGAAGCCTAGGTAGGAATCTGTGTTAGAAAGTGTCCTGATGACTGTGGCCATAAGAGTTCTTACAATGTATCAAATACATAATAATTGAATTCACCCTCTCCACCATTCTCCTTTGTTCCCCCCCAATTCCTAGAATAGTTTCAACAGGTCTCATTTTTTCATTTACATACATGGTTACACAGTATTTGTACCACATTCACTCTCCTACACCTTTTCCCCACCACCTCCTCCCCTCCCACTGGTACCAACTCTCCCACCCCTGCAAGAATTGTTCCATCCTCCTGTTCTCCAGTTTTGTAGAAGAAAATGACATGAAATGGGGCATTTTTGAGAGTTAAAGGAGAACAGCATTAATAATTATTCAGGGACAATGGTCTTATATAAACTTGAGGCTATCCTAGGAAAACCAAGTATATGGTCAGTCAGCACATATAATTAAACCAGGGTCAAAGGATGGGATAGAAAAAAAAGAGACATAATTTGGCTCTAAACAAGAAAGAATTTTGAGTGAAAATAACTCAACTCCTTACTAGATCTGTTCTTATAGAAACAGGACAATTCCTTGGCAGAGAATTTTAGAGAAGCAGCATTTTGCTTACGTAGGTCTTTGACAACACTTCCTATATTAAGGCTCTATGTTCTACGATTCTGTTCCAAATTTGAATGTAACCATTTTAAATACATACTCCTAGAATGACAAATGATTGACTATTATGTGGTTGAGCCAACTAATGGCAACCCTTGTGTTCTTGAAACATCATTATTGCATAGATTGTTTTAGAGCACTGAGAGTAGAAAGTAATGTTTTCCCCATGTGCTTGTAGGAGAAGAGATAAGAAAGAAGGAAGGGATAAATGAAAAATGACTAAATTAATGCATTAGAGATGAAAGAAACAAGGAAATGAGGAAAGAAAGGAAAAAAAGAAAAATTCATAGTGATCCTTTTGTTACATTGAGAGCAACTTCTCCATGAAGATTTTAACTGGCATCAAAGGAATATCATCTGATTCAGGGTAGATTGTATAACGATTGCATACTGGCCTTCAAAAACCCTGTGGAAACTCCCATAAGGCTCTGAATAGATGAGTGAGCAAATGCCTCAGATACTGTGTAATGATTTGTCCTACACTGAAATGCCTGGGGTACAATTTATTCTGGTGATCTGGAATATGTTTTTAGCAACTTCAATTTCCATCCATAAGTCTTCAGTAAGCCTACTGCTTTCAAGGGTTCTAATAAAGACAATAGTTAGGGTGCAGAGATAGTAACACTTGTCCTAGTTTTCAGGGTTCCCTTGAGAATCAAGTGGGATAACAGAGTGAAAAAAGCCTTAATACCTTAATTGCTATTAAGTGGAAAATTCTATTAATGATAACGAGAGTCAATAATGACAACAACTATAGTGGAAAAAGTCAGGTCTTCTGACCGCCAGGACAAGGTGCATACTTGTCAATCCAGCTTTACTCTTGAAATGTAGGCCATCTGGTGAACATGTGGACTAGCCTCAAAGAGATCTAAGATGGCAAATCAGAAGCCCTGTGGCTTCTAATTTGAAAGAGACAAAGGACTGGGGACTTGGAGACCATAAAGTATACAACCCCCAAAGTAGACTGTTTTCAAGAGGCAGCAACAAAATATTGGTAACCTGTACCAGGCCTGCTGAAGGCTGCAAGCAAGGCAGGTATGCATGGTGCAGAAGAACACATATGCCCAGGGTCCCACGGCACTTGCCCTGTTTTGCTAACTGAACCTGTCGATTTTCTGCTAGTCCTTTTCCCACAGACCATGCCCTTCATCGGAGGAAAATGTATTGGGAAGTTAAATTATATATATGTTCTGCCTATATATTTTCTATCCTCTTTTCCCCCCATTTATAGCAAGCTGCCTGCCTGTTAAAAGGATTTAAGCAGAGCTAAGGCAAAAGCAACCACATGTTAACATATCTTTTCTGCCTTTTGTGTAAAATAAAATCTCTAGAAGGAATTATGCCAAAGAAGGAGAAGGAAGTGAAGAGGGCCTTGAAGACACTATGAGATGCTCAGATTAATTATCAAAAACTGGAGAGGGGAAAGAATCCCAAGCACAAGAACTCTCTGCTCCTTCAAAGACAAAGCTTTACATAGCAAGCATCAGAGTTGCCCAACCTGAGGTGACCTAATATCCTATAACCAAAAGAGTGCTCACAACATTTAGGCTATGTAAGATATAAAGAGTGCCCAACACAGAGTGAAGGGCATCAAAAATGACTGAGGTCTACTTTATCATCATTCTAATAGGCTATGGGTTTGGAGTTTGAATTCAATTGATTTTAAAGAAAAATTTTCTATGTAATAAATTTTGCACATGTAAGATTATGGACTGAAAGTTGGTTGCCATTATATTGACCTCTGACTTTTTGAAGTCATGACTCTGAGTATTTCACTCAATCTTTGCCTTTCTTCAAGTGTGATCCCTCCAAATATTGTCTAACTTTCTCTTTGCTCCCAGTGTGGCCAATTCCAGCATGGATATAGCTGTGAACCTATGTACCCTTCCTTTTCAACAAGGTGGGAATGAATGACACTCTCTAGAATGCTTCATACCCTATTCAAGTAACATTTATGAAGAAACTTTTCCAGTTTTCAGAACTCAGCTCACCATCTTCTCCCCAACATCCTGGATTCCCCAATACCACATTAGGAGGTCCCTATTTGTCATTCCAAATAACCCTATGCCTACTCTTGTCATGACACCACTGAATGCAATAGCCTACTTACTCCTCAGCTTCTCTGTCTCTCCATAGGAGAGTGGGCATCATGAGGGAAGGAGTTAACACTAAAACCTTTGAATAGTGTCTCAAGACAACAAACTCTTGGGCCATGACTGTATATAGAGCATGGTGAATGGTACCATGTACTTGAAAAGAAAACCTGACACTTCTGAGAGGATATTGATTCATCAATTAGAGTTAGAAGAAAGACTCTTCACCAAATGGATCTACACAGGAATTCCTGTCATGAATAACCTCTCAATTTGGAGAGAATAATATTTATCTTTTTCCTTAACTTGAAATCCAAAGTCAGACTTGAAAAAGAAAAACCTATCAAGCTCTGTTCTTGAAACACATACACACTGAATAAATGTTCAAAAATGAAAAAGGCAGAGAAGAAAGTACAGTGTTATTCTCATAAGTTGAAATTTTGAGTTTCTTTACAATTCAAAACAAAATTGAGAATTGAATTCCAAAGTGTTCAATAAAATTATTTATAACTGTATGTAACCAGTCAAATATAACTTAACTAATACTTTTTAAACTGACTTTTAAAATTTCAATAAAATTTAATAGAAGCAAAGCATTTTAATCTAGGAATTACTGTTATTTTTGCCTGCTTTTGTCATTTGTTTTTGAGATAGGGTTTCCCTTTGTGGCCCTGGCTGGCCTGAACTTGCAATTCTCCTTCTCAGCCTCCCAAGCACTGAGATTAGAGATGTGAAACACCCAGCTGGTAGGAATTAAATTTTAAAAATCAAAATTCAATGATTCTTGTCCATCATGATAGTCTCTTAATGCTTAATTTTATTGAATTTTTAGTTTGTATATACTATGAATATCTTTAAGGTTTCTTATTGGTGTTCACATGCTATATGACTAATTTTTCTTCCTATTTAACACTAGTGAGCCACAAAAGGAAGGTTGAGGCTCTTCAGCACCGATTCTTACACTACAATTGCTGCAATTATTAAAATTGCTCATTTTCACAGCATTGTATATATGTATATACTTATATATATTTATATAAATGTGATCCAAGATAAAATCTGGCTTACAAAGTCACAACTTACAAGTGAATTATAATCATCTGAAAGAATTTATTCATTCCTTTAGAATATGCAATTCTATGAATCAAATATAGATGAGGTAATTTTAGATTTCTTTTGCAGTTGCATCACCAACAAATGGTTTGTTTAAAAATATAGTTGTAATTTGAAAAGTACACGTGCTACCACAAAATTTTAGCACCCCTTTCCTTGTGAGATAGAGGGGAATAAAAAAAGCAGTCCTTTTTTTATTTCCTTCAAAGGGGGAAAAAAACCACTGTTTCCACCTTTTTTGTTTGCAAACCTTAAACTTTTGCCCAGGCCAAAGGTTTTACAATCTTTTCTGTGGCAATTGAAACCACTTTCTAAGCTATGTTTTCTGCAGATCCATAATCCACACAAAATACATGAAAGCAGCACTTATGGAATACTGAAGGTAAGGCACCTTCAATCTTTGAGGCCTCCACCTTCCTTCCATGGCATCTGAAGAGAATGAATTGAAGACTCAATTGCTTCAGGGCACTCCCAGTTTACAGCAGTGATTCCAGAAAACTTATGAATAGTTCCCTTTTCACTCTTAGACCATATAGTCATCATGCCTCTGAGACACTACCATATCAATGAAGAGCTCACAGAACACTGAGGACATCCCTGGGTGAGAACTGTTCTAGAAATCAGGTGTGACAGACCTTTCTTCCTTGTTGTTTCTCTCTTTACACCTCATGGCAGGCAGCCCAAGTTCCTCATGGCAGGCAGCCCCAGTTCATCCAGGTCTTATTTTGTTCTGGATGATTTTGGGCGTCCAATAGATAAAATACAGTTTGTGCAAAACAAATGCCCATCGCCTTTCCTGTAAACGTACTCCTGTATTCAGTGATTCTGCTAATTCTACCAACTCTGTAGTCACTGAAGCCAAACTCCTAGTCAACTTTTATTTCTCCCTCCTCCTTATATCAAAATCTGTATAGTTGTCAACCTTTTATCAATTCTATTTCAGATGTCTTTCTTCTGCCCCTTTTAACCCCCATCGTGAATGTTATTTCTCTAGTGAAGTTCCATGTTTGTTCTCATATCTTGTATATCAAGACATAATCCCTCTCCATCTTTTCATTCTTATTTTAAACATCTTACCCCTTCTTGCAATTGACCATCACCTCAACAACCTTTCCCCATTCCTTTCTCAGTATCTCCCTCCATTAAATGTCATTAGAGCTTAATTTCTCTCTCACTTATGATTCATGCAACTTTCCACTATCGGGTGTAAATATTTGAATATTATATACCTCAGTCTATCAGTTCTTTGAGGGCAAAATTTATGATTCACCTTGGTGTTTTTGATAACATCTTGCACTTTAGAGGGATATGAATATTTATCAAATGGCTAGATAATTGGTTGGATAACCAAACACAAAGATGTATATTGCTTTCAATATATTCACTGCTTCAACCTTACAGCTTGACATGAATTATGATATGCTATTTATTGTCTTCCCCATTTCAGACAGGAGAGTCTACCAAATTTGCCCCATGCTTAAGACAAAATTGTATCTTTTCACAATGACCTACATACAAAGCTCTCCCTTTAATTCTGCTGCTTGTATATGCCCTCCAGGTTTTCAAAATTCAACTCAAAATTAAGTTTCTCCTCACCATTAGCCTAATTAGCCAGCCCCACTGAAAAACATTGTTATTCTGTGACATTCATCCATCCCTGTTGCTTAGTAGTGTCAATTTTTTAATCCTACAAATAACACAAAGTTCAGGTAAACTTAATTCATAGTTGTCTACTCGTGCACTTCTCCCAGACCTTTCTAATAGCCTTAAGATTTTTAATGTAACAGGTTCTACCTGTAATAAGCCATTGATTGTCACTATAATCCCTATACAGTAGCTAATATTATCCTTCTAAAAATTAGGAAACTGAGGCCAAAAAGACAAGTAAGAGAAGTAGGAGTAAGACATACATAGTAGGATATCAGCTCCATGACGATTGTGATTACACATTTCTGCATCTTGGAGCTTTGAACGAGCCATGACTGATGTTCTGAGGTTAATCATGTAAACTTCAGAGTTCACACCCGAATTACCTGGGGATCAAAGTCTATATCTACTGGTCTGTGACTCTGAGACCTGAAACAGGATATGGAACTGAAACTTCAGTTTTCTTATCTGAATCCTGGGAAAATTGTAGTGTCGTGAGGATTGAATGATTATATTTCACCAGAAGTACTTACAAAAGACAACATGCAATGTCTGTTTAATACACAAAGTAAATCAAAGTGGAAAACTGCAACACAAAGATGATTTAAACAGAACCAAGGGGTCAACTACATTGATTTCATCTTTGCCATGTGGTCTCCAGCCTTCAGTTGAGGGAGACGAGGTCAAATGATGACGAGGACCCTGTACTCTGCAGTCTGGCCTAAATACCAAGTCTACAAACTATGAGTTATATGACATTGAGCAACTCATCTCCTTTAAACCTCCATTTCTTCCACTATCAAGAGAGAATATTAATGATAGCACCCAAATCATAAGATAATTGTGAAAAGTCTGTGCTAAACCCATAAGCAGGGCCCAAGGCAAACTCATATTACTAACAAACAAAAGCTTTAACGCCTCAGCTCAAATTGCTCAAATAGCGCCTTGTGGTTTTAGTGCAATTAAGAACATTTTTTCCCCTTTCTTGCAGAACTGCGGATTGAGCCCTAGTCATTGTGCACACTAGGCAACTGCTTTACTGCCACCCCAGTCCATTTGTTTTATATTTTGGTTGTTTTTGTTGTTGTTGTTTTGTTTTATTATTCATATGTGCATACAATGCTTGGGTCATTTCTACCCCCTGTCCCCACTCCCTCCCTTACCACCCACTCCACCCCCTCCCTCTCCCCACCACTCCCTCAATACCCGGCAGAAACTATTTTGCCCTTATCTCTAATGTGAGTCAACTCCCTGTATATTTTGTTTTTGACATAGAGTCTCATTATCTCCCTCTACATAAATCTCATGTTTTTTTTTTGAGTTTGAACTCAGGGCCTCATACTTGCCAGGAAGGTGCTCTATCACTCGAGTCACTCTGCCAGCCTTGTTTTGTGTTGGGTATTTTCAAGATAGGGTCTCGTGAACTCTTTGCCCAGGCTGGTTTTGAACCACAAGCTCCTGATATCTGCATCCTGCCACCAGACCTGGCTAAGAACTTTCAAGGATCATTTTAGAAAGCAGAATTCTAGCGAGTCCCAAGACTTTAGTTTCCAGTGTTATTACTGTGAATGTTACCTTACATGGCACAAGGGATTTTGCAGATATAATCCAGAGAGATTATCTAAATGGACCTAATCTAATTATGTGAGCCCTTTAAAGCATTTAGTTTTCTCAGGCTGGTAGTAAAATAGGAGGACAGGCAAGTGGAAAGCACAGAAAAGAATTAATTTTGCTACACTTGAAGTTCTAGGAAGCCATATGAAAAAGAATATGGGTGGCCTCCAGGAGCAGAGAGTAAACCTCAGATGACAGCCAGCAAGAAAAAAGACCTTAGTCCTATAGCTGCAAGGAATTGAATTCTGCCAGTATTTTATGTGGATTTGGAAGCAGATTTTTCCCAAGGCCTCCAAAGAAGAGTTCAGCCCAGCCAACACTTTGTCTTCAGCCTTGTCTAACCCAGAGCAGAGAACCCAGACATTGAATTTATATCTTCTCAAAACGTGAGATAATATGGGTGTTGCCTTAAATTACTAAATTATTCCTATTATTATGCAGAAATAGAGAACAAATACAGTCCTTTGACTGAAAGTTTGGTTCACCATTTCCATGGAAATCTAATAATTTTAACCTGCTGGTTGGAACCTTCCAAAGTCGAATTCCAATCTAATCTATTTCACCTTTTTTTTTTTTTTTTTAAATGGTGCTTGGGATGAAACTCAGGGCAATGGTTTACCACTGAGCTACATCCCCAGCCTTGTATTTTGCTTTTACTAGTTGCTTATAAGTAACAATCACTCTCATTAAAAGAGAAAATTAACTGACTTTGTGCTTTTCATTTTCCAACCGCCTGCTCTCAGTAATTGTTTCCAATTGCCAAAGCAACTCTTCTGTACTTTCAATTCCTTCATGCCTTCCACTGAGCAGCTCTCATTGGGTTTTCAGTCCCTCTACAGAGGGAATAACAGTTCATGGATGGTTCTACTCACATTTTCCATTCCTGGTACCTTAACAAGTTTCTTGATGCCTGATAATGCAAAGATTTGGGAATGAAGATCTTAATGACCATACTTACTAAGAAGAATATAACAGCAATGGCAATAGTAATGCAACAGCACAACCATTGTCAAATACTTTGAATGTCTCAAGCTCTGTTACTTTGAGTTCTCTTTTCCTTCCATCAATCCTTTAAATAATCCGAGTTTATAGATTCAGAAAAATTCACACCAGCTGTGACCGTGAGAAGCATGTCATGCTTGAACATCTAATTTGTGCGAAGTACTACAATAAATGTGCTCTGAAGAAAATTAAAAATTCGTATGACCTCGGTCCTTTAGAAGCTGAATTTAGTGGAAGAGAACAGTTTTGACCTCTTTGAGGACCACTGCACATGGCTGGGGAGTTTGTGTGAACCAGATTCACCCTTGCATATGTTCCTTTCAGCTTCCTGCTGTATTGGGGAACATTTCAAATCCATAATTTTAATTTAGGGTTAGGAAATTGGTGCTAGACAACAGAAAATTTCCTTAGCAGTGTGGTACCGAAGTTTGGAAAACCTTTAAAGAAACATAAATCATTTGATTTTGGAATGCAAGGAAAGAGGTCGTTGCCTGAAGGGCAGATGTAATGTCTTTTAGAAGGAAAGTCCCATAAAACAATTAGCTCTTGGTGTCTGTCTGGCCGAAAAGGTCAGGCTTGGGTAACATTTGTTAATGATTATCTGAGTGTAGAATTGTTTTGGAATGTATCTAATGCTAATTTTCAAAGCAAGAGTAAAATATGAGATTCATTAAAAAGACAATTATTTGAAAACAAAAGGGAAAAAAGAACAAGTGAGAGAAAACTAATGATTCTACAAGTAGCTGAGATTCTGCCACCCCCATAATATTGATTTTAGTTTCTGATTCTGTAATATTTTTCATTGCATCCATTTTTACAATGATATTGAAGACATAAAATATTCATTTTATTTTCTATGCATTTATCTGAAAAAATGAATTATGAAGGTAGTATAGTTAGAAATGAAAAATTAAATCATAGTATTGTGATATTATTCAGTAAGGTATTATCATTTTCAAATTATTTTAGCTACATGAGGGGGAATGTCATAAATAAAGCTGAGAATGTAGACACAATTAACTCATTTCATACTAAAATCTGCAGCTGCTTCTTTCAGGGATATTGAGGCTAGATTCCTTTTTAATGTCTTATTCTAGTGGTATATAATGGAAAGTTTATCTTAAAAGATATGCAAGTAAATATTAATATATGACTTACTTATACAAACTGATAGTTTTAAATTGAAATGGCACTGCATATTCCCCATTTTAATTTCACTAACATCGCCAAATCTGATTAATAATCTAAACACAACTTCTAGACTGGGAGGGACCGCCATTCATTTTCTGATTCAATTCCAAAGTTCCTTTCACAGTAATAAAAACATTTTCTAAGGAAGCAGAGATGACCTTGTTTCATTACTTAAGCAGTTCAGTCTCTGATTTTTTCTAAGCTCATGAAGTTGGCTACAAGGCATTTTTTTTCCTTAAGCGATTTTAGAGAAGGGATGATGTCACCATGGAAGTTGTGGAGGATGACTCCATGCTGGATATTAGCAGGGAGGAAGACAGAACTCTTCAAAGACACATCTAGATTTAGGTCTAAATCCAGATCTGAGCTTAGGACAAGACTATTTTAAAAGTAATTCAAAGGGAACAAAATTTTATAAGCTATTTATAGGTATCTTTCAATATTAAAAATACTAAGATAATAAATCACAATCAATTCAGAAAAAGAATAAATTAGGTGTTCTTAAGTTATATTTTTATCTTGATTTTACATTATATTTTCCTCAGGTTAAGACTTGTGATTCACTAAGCAATATATTGAAATGAAATGGTCAAATAATATGTTAGGAAAGGTTCTAGAATACATAGATAATTATTCCATCTTATCTGCCAGTCAATTGATTACATCATCCAAATTCTGGTCAAAATTTCTAGAATGTAAGAATTATGAATAAATTGAAAGGATAAAAGTGATCAAAGTGGACATTGTGACATACAATTTTTTGAAAGCTATCAGTATAGATTAAGTGTACATTCTATGCAATGCTACCAAATTATGTGGATGAGGTATCCATTTTAACATTAAAGCTATTCCAAATTCTATTTCTCATTTTTTTTAAAAAAGAATTAAACTAAACAGTTTTTGGTTCTGTCTACTTCTTTTCTAACATTTGACAGACTCTTAGTCATTTTTCTCTCCTATAGCATTTTTAGTTTACCTCCTCCTTAGGCTTACTCACCTCAATGTACCTCGTGATTTGGTCATGCAACTTCCTTAATGCTTAGCCCTTCCTTACCTCTCTGACCTTCAGTCTAGAAGATCCCTTGATATTCTATGGCATATTTTACCTGACCTTTCTGTTATGACATCCCTATATGTACCCAGTGCTTTCTCCTCTAGAAAAACCTTTATTCTGGTTCTTTACCTAAAGACTTAATAGCTATACTGAATTCCAGGTATAAAATTCATGGTCCTTTTATTTATTTTAGCTCTCAATGCCAACTGATAATTTATGTCATAAAACACTAAAATGTTGTAAGACTTGGACAAATACATAAATTATCAATTTTTCACATCATTATTTTTATCTTAAAATTTTAAATATCTTTAAAACAATCTACTCGGCAGCAGTGGCTAAAGAAAGTTTTAGCTCTCCAACATTTTTAAATTCTGAAAAATTCAGAACTCATTCATTTCAAGCTCTGTCTTCATGAAATAAAAACAGAAAGACAGAAAGTCAATCTGAATTTGAAAAGGTTTTTATTTTTCAGGGTTTTAAGGTAGTTCTTCAATTATGTCACATGGAGAAGAATTTTGTTCTAGATGGTTAACAGAAGAACTTTTGTCAGTAGAACTGACACAAATAGTCTGGAAAATGCACAGCGATTTTGGAAAGAAATGTCAGGATGTCAGCTGCTCATTTCTCTTGCCGCAGGCTATCATTATTTGGCCATCTAACACTAGTTAGTGCTGGCCTTATGTATTAACCCCATCAGATGTGTAAACAAAGTGGGGCAGAGTTCCTGCTCATCAATGTTCAATGCTTTAATGTCACACAGATAAAAAAGACTTACTTTGGACTTACTCCCTCAACATTACTTTTGCAGGTTGGCAATTTACTATAGATTTATATCTATAGTCATAAGCAATAAGAACCACATACACACAAACACACGCACACACACACACACAAGTAAGTATAATTTTTCAGTTAGCAATGCTGGTCAAGTAAATACGACAGGGACAGAAGACAATGTAGACTTAAAGAATAAGGCAAAGCTAGCATTCATAAAGCCATTATCATTACAACACTGGTAATATTAACATTCTCAAATTCTCTGTTTGCTTGTATTCTGTCTTCACTTTGCAACATTCTAGTGTAACAGTGATAATTCCCAGGTAGTCATAGATGTTGACAAACAAATCTGCTTAAATTTACTTGTATTTTTTTTTAACTTACACCCTACAGTAGTGTAAGGAGAAAAGAAAACATGCCCCTAAATGAGATTGTTACTAGCTATACAACTTCAATTTAAAATCTCATTGGCAATGCATATTATTTAAAATAATTCAGCTTATTTTGAAAGCTACTTTAGAAATCATTCTGAGGTTGTACTCAGTGAATGCATGAAAAAGGGAGGGGAAGCAGATATGGGGAACACTACCTTCTTGCCCAAGTATTTCTGTTACATTACTCATGCAGCCAAATCAAAATTCTACCTTCAAGTTGGTGACTTCAAGATTTTTCTGTAATGATGTTTATCATGGCTTTGTATATAATAATGAAAGGGTGGGAAAGACTCAAATGACACTAAATGATTAATTGGTCAATACAAGATGTTTATGTGACTGGGTGTTATATAGCTATTACAGACATTTAAAACTATTACATGTAAGAAAAATACTATAGAAGCATCTTACACTTATAAAACAAATGTGTGTTCATACTCATTGTGTATATCTATATATGCAGTAGATCACACAGTTATGCATAGATAAATAGTGGAAGGATATGTACAAAAAATAGCAATATGGCTTACCTTTGTGTTGTGGGACTATGAGTAATCATTAGTTTCTTCTTTTTTATCTGCATTTCTTAAATTCCTACAGTAGGCTGGGAGTGACAGCTCTTGGCTATAATGCCAGCTACTCAGGAGTTGAAGATCAGGAAGATCATGTTTTGAGGCCAGCCCAGGCAAATGTTAGCAAGACCCCATCTCAACAAAAAAGCTATGTATGGTGACACATGCCTGTCATTCTGACTATTTGGTAGGTGTAAGTAGAATTGAGATCCAGGCTGGCCCTTGGCAAGGCACTCTACCTAAAAAATAATTAAAGCAAAAAGAACTTGGGGCATGGGCCCAGTGGTAAAGGACCTGCCTAGCAAGCATGAGGCCCTGAGTTCAAACCCCTGTACCATCAAAAGAAATCACTACAGTATATGATAAGTATTACTTTCCTAATAATAAAATAAGACATATTTAAGTAAGATTGATGATCCTTGAAGAAAAGAGATATGCATATCACTATAAAATACATAGTACTATATGAACATACTAAAAATATATTGCTGAAAATGTGTTTTACAAAAAATTGCTTCTGATCCTGCGTTAATGAGACTGCAAGTATGTGCCCAGCAAAATAATTTTCATTTACAGTTTGTATTCTGATTGCTTAGAGCGTAGAAATGAGCTAGTGCTTGGAAATTTGAGTTCCACAGCCTTGTCTTAATCTCATAGGCATTAACTCAAGGTTGAATAGGTTTTCAATTTTCCTCCTAATCAAATCTACAATCCAGAAACCAGAAAAAGGGATCACTGCAGCTGAGATGCTACCATTGTCCCTGTCCTCCAAAACTGAAGACTAGGCAAATCAGAACAAAAGTTGATTTAGCCAAAAACAAGGAAGGTGGCCAAAATTCTTAGGAAATACTTTAATATGTGAAAACATTTTGCTTCCACTTAAAAAAAATCATGTAGCCACACACATATTTTCAAAATAGAAAACAAAGGAAAAAAACAGACTGCCATAATAAACCATATGTGAAAATGGAAAAATATGTATAACAATAATGCTTGAAAACATTTACCTCAAGGATACTAGTTACTTCATAGCATTATTCCACCATCATTACAGACCTAAAGAGTCAAATGTACATAACAGGAAAAAATCCTTTTGGGTTTTAATGACTGTTTTTCAAAATATTTTTAGTTATTTTTGTGCTGGGGGTACATTGTGACATCTACAAAAATTCTTACAATATAACATACTTGAATTCACCCCCTCTATCATTCTCTTCTACTTTCCTTCCCCCATTTCTGGAACAGTTTCAACAGGTCTTATTTTTCCATTTACACACATGTGTACATAATATTTCCACTATATTCATACTTTTATACCCCCTCCCTGTATCTTCCCCCAACCCACTGGTACCAACCCCCCAGACAGGACCTGTTTTGCCTTCCTATTATCTGTTTTGGTAAAACAAAAATGACATTTTTGTTTGTTTAAGATAACTACACAGGGAGTTTCATTGTGACATTATAACCCTAATTAGTTCATCCCCTCTATTTTTCTCCTTTCTACCTTAGTCTCCTTCTTATGGTGATTTCAACAGGTTTACAAATTCTATTTTCATTCTTGTGTAGGAAGTACATCAACCATATTCACCTTTTAATTTCCTTCTTTTATTCCCACTCTCATATGTGACCTCCCCTTAGCATGACCTGTTTTTTATAATATTGTTTGTATTGGGTCTATATTCCACATTTGAGAGAAACATGTGGCCTTTGACTTTTCATGACTGCTTTGAATGTGTTCTATAGTAATATGTACCTACATTCAAATATTATATTTTTGGCAATCCCCTTTTCCATGAAAACCTGGGTCACAGCAAGTATATGCAATTATATAATTTAAATTTATCTTATTAATACAGCTGCTTGGTGAGATCATAAGTGATTAGAATACAAAGACCATTCTAATTTTTGCTCCTCCTGTTACCACTAGCACCAGCTCTATGACCGGCACAGAGTGAGTCTGCATCATAGCTTCTCAGGTGTGAATGGCACTGTCCAGTGAATGGAATAAAAGCTTCTTCTCTGAAGCAGCATCACTTGAATCACTTTGAAGTTGACTTTGAAACTTCTATTTTTAAGTCAAGCATCTTTCTTTCCTTACATTCTTTCTTTAAGGAATCATAGTATCTATTTTATAGTGTTCTTTTTAAAAAAAAATATGCAATTTTCCAGGCATCAGTGGCTCACATATGTAATCCTAGCTACGTGGGAGGCTGAGATTGGGAGGATTGTAGTTCCAGGCCAGCTTGTGCAAAAAAGTTCATGAGACCCCATCTCAACAGAAAAAAGCTGGGTATGGTGGTGTGCTCCTGCTGTGCCAGCTACAGAAGGAAGCATAAAATAGAAGGATCATTGTTAAAGCCAGTCTGGGCAAAAAAGTGCGACCCTATATCCAAAATAATCAGCACAAAAAGGGCTGCAGGCGTAACTCAACCAGTAGAGCACCTGCCTAGGAAGTGTGAAGCCCTGAGTTCAAGCCCCAGTACCATCAAAACATTTTTAAAAATAAAATTTAAGCATTTATCAGGGTGCCTATCCATAAATGCATAATATTTGCCTTTGTGGTATATTGGAAACACCATGCAGTGTGGAAGAAAATTAGCCTACATTCAAATGATCTGTTGCCTACTTCTGTGATTTTGGGCATGTTATCTTAATTTCTTTGAACTTCAATAAAAACATCTATAAAATAAAAACTTGGCTGTAGTTGTGAATAATAAATAATATGTACATGGAAGGAATTTCCATATTAGTTCCAATCCTGACCTATCTGGACACTAAAACCAAGTAGAGACCAGGTGACTTTGAATATCTACTTTGAATCGGTTTTTGTATCTTACACTGTATTTAGGGAATTATCACAATGAATGAGAAAAATCCATGAAACTAATGCCATTTATGAAGTTGTCACAAGATCATGGAATACTTTTACTAAAGTGATGTATAACTGGCTCCTAGAAGAGTCTCATTTGTGGCATACTATTACTAATGCACAAAAAAGTACCATCTCCATGAGAAACAATAAAAGGCATAACGAAGCAGTAAGCACAAAGGAAAATCAATAATCCTGATAAATATAATTTAGCAAAGCAACAAATCCAAACATTAGTTTATGAGAGTGTCTACAGTTTGCCATCCAAAGCAAATGGTCAAGTTCTTGTAATTACCTTCAAACAAAAGTAACAGCATGCCTGCCCATCTTTAAAACAGTACCCTGCCAGAACTTTGAATCGGCTAGACAAAAACATGGCTTATTCAACAACATACTTTGTGACATATTCAATTTGTCTCATCCATAATGAGTAGAGACTTATACTTCACAAGTGTGAGACTAAAGTTAATTGGCATCTTGGCATAAGAAATGACACCATGGGGTTTGGATAACTCATGTGGCCCCTATAATCCTGACTCACAATTTGTTTTTGAATGAACACCTTGTTTTATTCCCAGGCAGTAGGAACACATAAACGAATAAATAAAATGCACACACACACAAGTCCAAATATCTGAAATTTTGAACATTTTCCCATAAAACAAAAACAAAATATTTATTAGTGAATGAGTAGTGCTATGTGTGCCCCATCTCACTTAGTAGTTACTATAATTTCTTCTTGATTCCAATTGATATGTGAGGAAGAACAGTTTACAGAAGTCGAAAAACTTAATCAAATATACATGACTGTTAATTGGTAAAGCCCAGTGACTATAGCATTTGTTTTCCCCAAAGCCTGTGTTCTGAAGCTTCTACTAGGAGCTGCTAATAAGAATTCACAGTAATGAATTAGCAAGCATTTGTCCATCATACAGAGCACAGTGAAGATTAGCATCTTTATGGGCAGGCAATTGGAGCAGTAAAAAACCCATCAAATTGCAGAATGGTGCATCGGATTTTAGAAGTGAATATAACTTCAGAGATTGAGTCTTAATCTCCTCTTCACAGAGTGAGGAGAGATAAGGAAGACAGCCCAGGTCACCTTCTATGCCCTGACATCTTCCCATGATGTCATGGTATAAAAGCCATAATAACATTTCTTTTGAAATAATTAGGAGAAGATTCTACCTTACTTCTGACCTCCACCTTGATTTTGTAAGAATTCGATAATTTAAATCATGTGCTGTGTGTCTTTCCTCTTTTTGTTCTGAAACAAATTGCCATGTTAACAAGCCCTATCTTTTAGCTGTCAGCTTTGTGGAAAAAGGAAATGAAACATCCTATAAATGGGGTAATTTTCTTCTCTAATGAAGTGGGGAAATAAGCAGTTGGTGAAGTAATGTTTAGTATATTTATAGAGCCACTTCCATACTGCTAAGAAAGATGAAGCACTATTTGACTCACTTGTGGCTATATCAATAGTTTAAGTGCACAATTGACTCTATGAGCAACATTTGTGAACTGGTGTTATGGCTCAAGTGGTAGAGCTCCGGTCTAGCAAGTTTGAGGCACCAAGTTCAGACAAGATCGGGCCCATTCAGGGTGGTATGGCCATAGACAAGGCACCAAGTTCAAATCAACTGTATGGAACAGAAGGGGAAATTCAGTGATCAAGAGGTTGCTCCAGGAACTATGTCTGCTTTAACTTAATTTTACTCTAATTCCTGATTGACTCTGAATCCTCTCAGCAATCAGATGTTTAATTTGTCTTACACCCTTTCTGCTTTCTAAATAGATGCTCATTTTCTGTGAGTATGTTTGGTAATAATGCAAACTATTATGCCTCATGGATCAATTACACCCTCCCATGCTTTAGGATGGTTTTACTACTTTAGCCTGCAACACTTTGCATGTCTAGCATGTAATTCTAAATGAATTGCAACAATTTGATCCGGAGTGTCAAAGGAAAAAATGACACTAAATTTAAAGATCTTAATGGACTTTTATTTGTTATTCTAGAACCTTGTTACATGAAATAGAATGAGTTGAGCAGAGAAGGTTTGCTGTTGTTGTTTTTGCTTTCTTTTCTTTTGGCAGTTTTGGGGTTTGTACCTACTAGGCAGGTGCTCTACCACATAAGCCATGCCTCCAGTCCATTTTGCTTCAGTTATGTTTTGGGTAGGGTCTCACGTTTATCCCTTGGCTGGCCTGGACCTCAATTTTCCTATTCATGCTTCCCTATGTAGATGGGATGACAGGTATACAATACCATGCCCAGCTTTTTCTTGATTGATGTGGGGCTCTTGCTGATTTTTCTTCCCAGGCTGGCTTCCTGAATACCCTCTGGTAACTCCTCTGCCTCCCAAATAGCTAGGATTGCAGGAATGAGCCACTACACCAGGCAGAAGTTTGGTTTTATAGACAGAAAAAGACTGAGGAAAGCAGTGAGAGAAAAAGTAGATTGGTTGTTTCAAAGTCATTGTCCTTGTGAAGATAAAAGCAGAAGGGACTTCCTTGCCACGAATCACTCTCTCCTGTTGTCTTGTCAGGTCAGATGGGCAACTTAGTTTTTGCTTGGTAACATAGAATTTCAGCATGAGTAGAGTAATTCCGCTTTGGTTTGGAGCTCAGTCTAAACCAATCACCTCCTATATATTTCATTTAACAGTAGGAGCCTCATTTACGCATTCTATTGACAATTTTTTATTCCATGGCAGGCTGATATTAGGAGTTGCCAATGTAATTGTGACGAAGTCACTATTCAAATTCTCAGAGCGGAAACTGCTGTGTATGGGTTGTTCTAGAAGAAACTGACCCAGTGTGGCTGTCACAAACATCTTCTTCAAGGAATCAATACTGGGCTGAGACTTGAAATAATAGTAAGAAATTTGTCCAGGTAAAGGACTAGGAAGAAATACCATTCTAGCCAGAATGGGTAACGCGTTCTCTCAGTATGTAAAGGAAGCAATATCAATGTGCTGGAGGACTAGCTACACTCTTGATTTAAAAAACAAACAAAAGTTTGTTTGTCAGATATTGTCAATTAAAGTCAGCAATTGTAATGGACTTCAAATCAGCACTGTGTTAATTAGTTTTTTCTTACTGTAACAAATACCTGAGAAAAATAAGCTTATAAAGAGAAAAGGTTTAGTTTGGCTGACAGTTTCAGAGTTTTCAAACCATCACTGGTTGGTCTGTTGCTTTGGCTCTGTGGTGGCACACATCACAGTAAGAGCACTTGGTGGAGTAAAACCATTCACCACATGGCAGGGAAGCAGGAAAAAAGAAGAGACCAGCGTCCCATAGTCCCCACTAAGGAGATGCCCCCAATGACCTAAAACCTCTCACCAGGCTCCACCTCAAAATTTCCTCTATCTTCCCATTGTACTACTCTAGGGAGAAAGCCTTTAACACAAGCACCTTTGGGAGACACTTAAGACCTGAACTACAGTTCACCACTCTATACTTCCTCTAAAACCTTCATCTGGTCACTGTTTCTTCATATGTAAATGAGGATATGCTATCTAAAACCACAGAGTAGGCATGATGGTTAAGAGAGAAAAATTCATGTCACACACTATGCACTATGCCTTATACAAAGTAATTTATTTGTTATAAAGTTCCAGGTGTGGCTGAGTCTATTCTGGTAGAAATCTAGATATCTGTATATAGAAAAGATAGGAGGTCACTTAAAATTTTAATATACTTATAAATTTCAATATATTTAAATTATAATATATATAATATATATACATATATAATATATATGTTTATGTATACATGTATGCACAGTGTACTAAATACAACAGTTTAAAGAAAATAAATGAGACAAAGTCACAAAGTAGAAAAGTGAACACAGATAAGGAAGATGCAGAGTTTTTAACCAGGAACTGAGACTACATTTGTTCTTAGAACCTGATATAAAAATAAATGGCATCAAGAGTCTTGTAGATAGGCATCCCTGTTCACCTTCAGATAAACCCTGGCACTTGTGTAGTTCTGGATTAAATGCATAGTTAACAGAGTCAGGAATGAAAAGCAGAGTCCCTAATCAATCTGCTAGGTTTTCCTTAAAGTTGCCCCCATCCCATTCAAATTCAAGTTATGTTTTATTTTAAAGGCACTTCTTCCAGCTGAAAACTGGTCTCCTACAACTGCCAAAGGAGCTTTGGCATTTCTTTCTGGAATTCTGAATAAAAATGTTAATTATTTACTAAAGTAAGGGTAGCTTACTAAGCTAATCTGTTTAATGTTTAGCAAAGTTGGACTTTTTTTTTAAATGAGTACAATAGGCTCAAGTAGGGAATATTCATGGCTTCCGTTTAATCTTGTTTTTATCTTAACTACTTATGGGAATGAGTCTTGAAAAGGAAATTAAGGAAATAAAAGTGTATCATGTTGAAGTTGTGAGCTTCATGAAGCCAGTATCTGCTGTGCTATTCCATTATTTCTCTGGGCTTTGCCAGGGTGTGTACTATGTGGCCAGGACTGTGAGCTCTGCTAAACTCTGAAGCCCCTAAGAAAAGGCTGGGTCTTACTCCACTGACCCCTCCATGCTCATTCTGTGTCTGCTACTGAGGGTGTTTTGGAGAGATAAAAGAATAAATGAACAAAGAAATAAATCTTCTTAAGAAGATAAGACATGTATAAAGAAAATGAAGTATCATAAAGCAGTATATAGTTGTGTGAAAAAACAGTGTTTCCAATTCCCAAGAAATACTACTGGTTGCTGATACACTGTGGACACCAGAATAATATTAAATTGAAACAAGATTATTATTTTAATTAAAATAGATACCTGGATAGAATAGTCCTTTAAGAGAACTTAAGCTAACATTCTTTCTATCAGCCAAAACTTTTTTTTCTACCCCCATACCCAATTTAATAAACCCTGTTGACCAATACTGTGTTTCCTATGACTGTTTCTTGCAGTTGGTCAGAAATTGTAGCAACTTTTTTTCAGTTTTGGGGTTTGAACTCAGGGCCTCATGCTTGCTAGGCATGTACTCTTCCACTTGAGCCACACACCCAGCTCTTTTTGCTTTAGTTATTTTTCAGATAGGTTCTTATACCTTTTGCTCAGCCCATAATCATTCTACCTATGCCTCCAGCATTACATTTAGCTTATTTGTTGGGAGGGGATCTTACTAAATTTTTGCCCAGGCTGTCCTTGAACTGTGATCCTCTCAGTGTCTGCATCCTGAATATCTGGGAGTGTACTACCATGCCAGCCAGAATTATAGCAATTTAATGGTAACTATATACTTCATATTTGCCAGAAGTTCTGGCTCATATTTGTGAAAATAATTTAAAAAATAGAAAAACATTTCATTATCTGATAGTGCCAAGTCTTTTTAAAAATGTGGTCTACAAAAGGAGGAAGGAGTAATAGGTGGTTTAAAAAATTGAAGGCTGGAGATTAAGCTCAGTGGTAAGAGTGCTTGCTGACCAAATGTGAAGTCCTAGGCTTGGTCCCCAGCACCACAAAGGAAAGGAAGAAAGAGAAAGAGAGAAAGAAAGGAAGGGAGGGAGGGAGGAAAAGAGGGAAGAAAGGAAGATATTCATTTCCATTTTATGTCATCTGGAAGTGTTTTTTTAATTGAACGAATATTCATTTAGTACTACCACATGCACGGTATAGGTATAGGGAGGAAGGAGGAAAGGAAGGATTTGAGTATAATTAGTTTGAAAAAAATCTCTGTTTTTTCTCTTTATAAAAATAATGCATGCACATTAATTGTTCAATATCCAGTCTAACACTTAAATCACGTAAGATATGATTATTTCTAGATATGTACAAAAATATAATGCATGCTTACTATAAAAAATCCCAACATTAGAGAAATGTATATAAATAAGAGGAAGAAAAAGTCCTCCAGAGTATAATAGAAAGCCCTAATGTGATGTAAATATAGCTATTCTTACTCTCTTGGTTGTTGTGTATGTGGAATATCTTTTTCTATGTCTTCACTTTCAGTTGATGTGTGTCCTTACAAGTAAAATGAGGTTCTTACAGGTAGCATTGAATTGTGTTGAATCTATTCACCAACTCTATGCCTTTTGATTGGGGGATTTAATCCACTTATATCCAATGTAATTATTGGCAGGGAAGGACTTATAACTGACATTTTGAAAGCTGTTTTCTAGTTGTTTTGCAGTTCCCTTGCTTCTTTCTTTCTAAAAGTCCTAATTCTATGGCAATAGTTATCTGAGGGTCCAAGCTACCGTGTTGTGGCTCTCATGGTAGCTGCCCTATTTATTTCCCAGTGAGGTTTCTAATCCAGAATCAGAATGACTCTATCATTCCATCCTATCTGTAAATGCAAAATTAAAATAGAATTTTCCATTTTGTTAGATATAGTCATCTGAGTGAATCATAGTAATTGATATATTTACAGGAACAGTCAAATTAGATAAAGTAACCCACAAGATTTTAGAACCTATGATTTTGCTAATTTATCCATTCCAATTATCATTGGTGGCATGGGGTACACAGAGTAATTCAGCTCCTTCAGGTGCTAGGCCATTTGGGGAAGCTTTGAGGAACACTACCACCTAGTTCACAATCACCTTTCATCTTTCTTTGGATATAAAATTTACCAGTTTTAACTCTAAGACCAATGACTTGAAATAAGAACATTCCGAAACAATTTGACCTGATTACAGCTCCTCTTATATCAGCTCCCTTCTCTGATAGGTAAGAGTGCCGACTGATTCATGGCCACCATGTTCTTCACCTCAATTATCTTTATCTAGCTAGATGCCACAGTGTAAAACTGTTTTACTGCTAGAAACCACAACTTTTCCCACAAACCTCAACTCTCATCAGTTATTCTCAGGAGATACCCATTTCCATTTTATGTCATCTGAGAGTGGTTTTTTGGTTTTTTACTAAACAAATATTTCTTTAGTACAGCAGCATGCATGGTATAGGTAAATGGTCGAAGAGAGACAGAGAGGAGAAACCTAAATAGAGAGGAAAAACAAATATTGAGCATGTTCTTTAAGTTAGCATAGCATGTGCATGAATAACTAGATTATGGGTTTTTTAAAGTGGCAATAGACAAAGGAGAGAAATAAAGAAAACATTTAGAAAATTCAGTAGAGAAATAAATGACAACCACTCAAGGGACTCTTGTTATGTTTCATGGAAAATGGAAGTAAACCTGGCACTGGAGTCATAAAGTGTTGAATATGGTAAAGGGAAAACAGCTTCAAAGCAGACAGGAACATTGAATAGCAATGTTTTCTCTCATTACATCCAGAAAGCTAACTTGTAAACAGAAAAGTTAAAATTTCTAGTGTAGATGGCTGATGTGTGTGGGAGGGAAAGTCAAGAGAGCATCATTTAGAGTAATTCAAAGTACATGCATAATAAACCTATTGATTTTTTAAAATGAATAAAATAAAAAGCATCAGAATTCTCCCAAGGTTCATCATTGGTCATAGTCATAAACAGTGTGATAAATCCCAGAAGCCTATGGGGCATTAGGCACAGATCTTCATGGCATAGGCAACAGAAATTGATTTGGGCAGATGTCCCAATCCTGGATTCCACACAGTGCTAAGGTTCCTGGAGACAGAAAACTCACACAGTGAAATATAAGAAACCATAGGAAGGTGGCTGTTCCCTAAATGATTTCTACCATCAAAGGGTGAGAGGAACTGAAATTCTAGAATTAATTGCTATGTCTTAAGTGTTATACTTCTGCATTTATTCACTCAACAATTTGTCTTTGGGAATCTACCTACATTATATCAGGTGTTATGCTACATCAAAGATGCAAAACCAAAAAAGATAATCTAGCATGTTCGTACCTTTGCCTGGATTTCTTCTTCTTTTCACCAACACACACACACACACACGGGTATACACGCACATGCACACACACTGTTTCTGTGTTCTCCAGCTGGCACCTTAAAATCCTTCAGGATTCTGTTTTAATTAATGTAGTCCTTTTGTTCCATAAAGATGGTCTACTCTTTTATGTCTTATTCAAAAGTCTGGTTTTCCTTCCACACATTTCTTCCAACTTGTATGCTTATTCAGTTTATCTTCTCTCTCAGAACAGAATGACTTTCCTCTGAGGGCGGAAACCCAGTCTGCTTTGTTTACCATTTATTTTATGCTCATTGTCTTACAAAGTGCTGTCATATTGTGGATGCTCCAAAATTTATGAACATATCTTTAGCATCCTAATATTAACATTATTAATATGCTCTTCAGGCAGAAAACTACCACTGACCTGAGAATTAGGTATGTTCTAAGTCATTGTCTCCTACTCATTAGAGGGTGACCAATAGCCCCAGTTTGTTCAGAGCAGAGAGATTTCCTAAAATATAAGATTTTCACTGCTGAAACTGGGACAGTCCTAGGTAAGCTGCAATGGTGTTTCATCCTCAGAAATTAAGAGCATTATTTGTAAGACAAGGGAGATTGCTATGTATAACAAGACAGGAATAGCATGAATCATAATTTACATCTGTTTCATACTTTTCAGGTTTTAAGAGAACATCTAACTGCATTGGCTTCCTGCTCCTTCATACTCCTTCCGGACAGAAAAGTAGATTGCCTATATGATACAGATGAAGAAACTAACACTCAGAGAGTTAAACCAATTTCTCTAGAGTCATTTGCCTAATAAATGTATTCATAGTACTAGAAGTCAAGCCTGTGGAAGGATGTCTACCCCGACGCCTGACCCAACACATCACACTATGTAACCAGCTCACATAGGGATTAAACTTGTGACCTTGACCTAATTATCACCACATTTCTAGTAGACAACAATTTGAGATACATGGATATTAATTGCCAAGAAACTTGAAATATAGCCAAATAATCTCTTTTATCATTTCCATAACAAGCGAAATATTTCTACATCAGGAATACTTTCCCTGAACTTGTGCTTTCTTCAGATCTGTGCAATGTTTTTAACTGTATGGTTTTGATTTTGAATGTCATGTTGTCATTGCTGTTAATTAATTGTCTTCCTGACACCACCTCATTATATTGGTGATCCATGCCTATTTTTTCAAAGCTCACTCTGTCATTTTATGACCCCTGTGTACAGACAAAGCTTCTCTAATGATAGGAATGTCTTCCTTTACCATTGCTCAGCTCTGATGGGGCCTCAAGAAATAATCAGCTGTTTTTTTAAATTTTAAAAACAAATATGAAGACAAGGATCTAAAAGAGTGTTTTTAACCAGTTAAAGTATAATAAGTTAAAACTTGTTAAACTTAAAAACTGAGGATATTTTTAATAAAACCATTTCCTTTGTCACTGCTTAGGAAAATTATCCCTCTAGTTGTCTTCTGGATAAGACAAGTCTGGCAAGAGAATCACTATAGGTCTAAACCAAAGCTCTATAAGCTAGAAAGAGATGAAATATTAAAATGAGTCAATGTGTTCTTGATTTCTTATTAGAGGACTTTAACCTCTGCTTCACTTGAGGAAGCTTCTTAGAGCAAACATAAAACCTATTAAGTATTAAACCAAAGCAGATTGCGTGTACAGAGAACACCTTCCATAAATAAATTGATAAGGGAAGAGCTGTATCATTTTTCTTCCAATTTAGGTGGGAAAAAAGAAAGACAAGTTATTGATTTGGAACTCAGAAATTACATTACCATTGATCTTAAATGTAAAATGAAGGAGTGTAACTGGATAATCACGACCTGGGAGTCAAGAAAATAAAAAATATCTCTCAATAGCCAGCCTGGTTTCAGCCCTTGCGACAAGGGTAATGAAGGTTTTCCAACCAAGGTTGAGCTCTGAATTGTGTGCAGACCCGGGGCTGACCTACACTTTGGAGCATAGATGGAGTGGAGAGCAGTTAACTCCATCCTAATCCTCCTGTGTTCCTGGGGTGCCTCTCTGCTTTCATGGATACTTGCTTCTTTTTATTGCAAAGGAATAAGTGTTCTTTACCTTCCAAAATGATCATTTTTCATTCAGGGATGAAAAGAAAACAGCAAGAATTCTTGTCATTAGGCTGCTCTGGTCCAAGACCAGGAAGAAAATAGTAGAGAAACCAAAGGTCTCTGTTAGCAAATGTTTTTAATTTAACTATCTGTCCCTAATATAAATCTAATATTTCATCAACATTTTAAAAAAATAGGCTGTTGGCAAAAAAAAAAAAAAACAGTTGGAAAAGTGCTGAAATTGGAATAAACCTCTAGATATATTCAGATATGGCAGGTTTAATAACACAGCATGTGAAAAGCAGGGGAAATAATAAGCTTCCACCTATGATAGCATTTTTGTCCTTTGGTGAGTAATGAGATAGACTGTGCATGGAGCAAGCTCATTAAAAGAAAGACACTCCTGGTATAACTTGGAAAGATGATGAAAAATATACAATTAATGTGGCAGTAAATAGTTAAATTTTCCAAATTAGGCAGAAATAACAGCATTAACACTAGCCTAAGTCAAGCATAGGTAGGAAGATTAAAATAAGGTCACTTTAAGGTCATTCTTGATTAATAAAAGGCAACAGATACGCAGAAGGCATAATAGAGCCATTTTTACTGATAAATTATGTAGCATCAAAATGCATCTAAAAATCCACTTCTAGAAATAAAAACTAAAAATAGATATAAAGATAATCATACTATAAAATTTTAACAATTCATTATCAGCCCATAAAATGTGAATAAAATACATAGGTTAGAACACACAGAAAATCTATTACTAACAAAACAATTTATTTCAAACATTATACTGTTTTAGTAACAAAAAAACCACCAATATCTCAAATGTTAATGAAAAAAATCAAAAACACTGATCAAATATGTGGTGGCAAAAAATTACATATTTTATATAATACATTTTTTACATAAATATGACTATGTTTTAAAAATGAAATTGCTTAGAGATTTAAAATTCAAATATTTTGTCTATAACAAACTGCTTAGAAATAAAAATGAAAATGCCATATAAAAATCTGAGGAATGCAATAAACTATAGATATAGTTCATTTCATGCTTTCATAGTTTTCTCATGCTTCAAAATTCAAAATTTGAATGAGTTGATTATTAAAAAATGATATGGAAAATAGTCACAAGTAGTTGGTCTTTTAAAAATATGTTTATCATTTTAAAATAGAAAAAGTAAATGAAAATAAGATCTAACCCAAGAATTTTAAAAAAAGAGAAAAAGGCCAAAGTAAGTAGAAAGGAATAACTAACATAAAAGCAAAAACTAAAAAACAGTAAACAAATTTTTTTAAATCAATAAGCAATAAGCAACTAGCAATAAGATTGACTAACCTCTCAGAAATCCAATTAAAACCAACAACAAATTTAAAAATTAGAAGAGCATTGTGCAGAGTTAAAAAAGTAAATATAAAACCTTTAAGAGAACATATCTATATATGTTTACAAATAAAAATTCAATGAGGAGAATTGAAGCTGGCGCGGCTAGAGGGAGGAAGCAGAAAGCGAGCCTCCTATAGTGAAATCTTGGAGAGATGCTGGAGACACACTTTGCAGGCATAATCACCAAGAAGAGGCAAAACTTTGACCCTTCCACACCTCCAGCCTGTGCAGAGAATCTCCACTTCACGTTAATCGGAGAAACCAGGAGGGCCCCTGGGCCACCAGTCGCCTGCCTCCAGATGGCTTGGGAAGATGCGGACAAGGTGAGCTAAGCGGTACTGCAGTACTCCCACAGACAAGCCTGGGCCAGAGAAGCATAGCCCCCTGGACAGACCAACCCCCACCCAGGGAAAAAAGAGAAACTGAGTAATTAGCAATAAGAACAATAAAGACACATAGCAAAGAGAGTGGGGCACCCTGAGCTCCAAAGGGGAGGGAAGGGAATCCTTTCTAACTGTAAATAAACAAGCCTGGCTTGACCAGAAAGGCTCTGGCGGGAGCAGGGGCGCGCGCCCAGCAACCAGGACCAGGAAAGCTTGTGAGAGTGGTGGAGGGAGGAAAACTCCACAGGAGAGGCGGAAGACCCACTTCCCATGTGAACTGTAAATAAACACTCAGGCCTGAGAAAGCAGTGCAGTGTCACCTCCCCCATTGTGCTTGAAAGGGGAAAGCTTGTAGCAGTGGCTTGCGCACAGGAGAACTCTGAGTAAACAAAGCCTGT
This sequence comes from Castor canadensis, assembly GCF_047511655.1. Taxonomy (NCBI): domain Eukaryota; kingdom Metazoa; phylum Chordata; class Mammalia; order Rodentia; family Castoridae; genus Castor; species Castor canadensis. The sequence goes on along the minus strand of NC_133393.1, from coordinate 127,058,023 downwards.
GGGGCCAGGTGAGTGTTAAGCTCACCCCAGAGATCTGCATAAATAATGCCTCCAGCAACAGCAGCCTGACAGCAGTGGACAGGCAAGCCACAGCTGCAGATAGCCATTCACAGAACTGTCTTCAGACTCTTTTTTATCTCTCTCCCTACCTTTCATGAGAAAACAACCGAACTACACCTGCATGCTGAAAAACTTACTAAAACTGTATCGCATTTGAACTTGGGACACTTAGAGGGCTTTTTTTTTGTGTGTGTGTAGTTTTGTTCACTTTATGTCTCCCCTTTGATGAGACAACTACAGAACAACATCTGAGGCACCATCTCCAGGATTGCAGGCTGAAGGACGAACACCAAAATTATTAAGACTGAAATTTCATTGCATTTGAACTTGGAGGTTTTTATTTTTTATTTTTTGTTTTATTTTATTTTATTTTATATATATATTTGTTCTTTCACTTACTTTTTCTTACTTTTATTCTTATCTTTACTCCTTTTATTTTTTATTTTCAATCCTCTCTCTGTCTCTCTAATGCCTTTTCAGTCTGTCCCTGTTTATATCTTTGAAACTTTTTTTGTTTGTTTCTATTTTTTTTACTAGATTATTTGTTTTTCCCTTTTCCTTTAACTTCTTTGCTTTCCATCCCCTCTCACACTCCCATTCTAAATATCACTAGTGCTATTATTGATTACAAGCCAGAAAATACTTAATTGCACACAGTACAGGGACAATAACAATATCAAGGGCAATGATGGGAAGACAGAAAAAACAGAGAAACCAGTTTCCCCACAGCAAAAAATTAGTACAGGAACCAGAGGGAAATGAAGAAAACAGATACTCAGATCCAGACTCCAACAAAATGAAGATAAACTATGCCAAAGAACCCAACGAAGCCCACAAGAATAATTTAAAAGAAGACATACTACAGGTACTAAATGAGAATTTTATAGAGATGATACTGGGTATAGTCAACCAAAATGAACAGGAGACACTCAAGAAATTCCAAGACAACAAAAATAGAGAATTTGAAAAAGCAAAAGAAGAAATAAAGGAAACCATAGAAGCACTGTATAAACACCAAAGTGAAACAGAGAACATGATTAATAAGAGATAAATGAACTCAAGACAAAAAAAGACAACATGAAAAAGGAAACCACCCAGGATATGGAAAACCTCAGAAAAAAGAATGAAACAGAACTGCAAAACAAGATGGAAGGCCAATCCAGCAGAATAGAACAAACAGAAGACAGAATCTCAGAACTCAAAGATGAAATGGTAATTAAAGGAAAAACCGAAGAACTATTAATTAAACAATTCAATTCTTGTGAAAAGAAAATGCAAGAACTCACCAACTCCATCAAAAGACCAAACTTGACAATCATGAGCATCGAAGGAGAAGAGGTGCAAGCAAAGAGAATGCATAATATATTCAACAAAATTATAACAGAAAATTTCCCAAATCTAGAGAAAGATATTCCCATACAGATGCAAGAGGCCTCCAGGACACCAAACAGACCAGATCAAAATAGAACTACCACACGACATATCATCATCAAAACAACAAGTTGAGAAATTAGGGAAAGAATTTTGAAGGCTGTAAGAGAGAAAAAACAAATAAGATACAAAGGTAAACCCATCAAAATCACAGCAGACTTCTCAACAGAAACATTAAAAGCAAGAAGCGTGTGGGGTGAGATCTTCTGGGCACTGAATGAAAATAACTTCAACTCCAGGATACTCTACCCAGCAAAACTATCATTCAAAATAGATGGAGCAATAAAAGTCTTCCATGATAAGCAGAAACTAAAACAATATGTGACCACAAAGCAACCATTACAAAAGATTCTTCAAGGGATTCTGCACATAGAAAGTAAAACCCAACATAACCATGAAAGGACAGGAAGCACCAAAATACAGGAAAAGAAAAAGCAAGAAAGTAGAGAGTAAACTCACCTTAGGTACACACAATCAAACTTTCAAACAACTAAGACAACTAAATGGCAGGAATCACCACAACCTGTCAGTACTAACACTTAATGCTAACGGACTTAATTCACCCATCAAAAGGCACCGCTTGACAAAATGGATTAAAAAGGAAGATCCAACAATCTGTTGTTTACAGGAGACCCATATCACCAACAGAAATAAGCATAGGCTTAGGATGAAAGGCTGGAAGAAGATTTACCAAGCCAATGAGCCCTAAAAACAGGCAGGAGTAGCAATACTTACCTCTGACAAAGTAGACTTCAAACCTACATTGATCAAACGAGATAAAGAAGGACATTCCATACTAATAAAAGGGGAAATAGACCAAAAGGAAATAATAATTATCAACCGATGTGCACCCAATGTCAATGCACCCAATTTCATCAAACATACCCTAAAGGACCTAAACGCATATATTAACTCCAATACAGTGGGTGTGGGAAACTTTAACACCCCATTAAAATCAATAGGTAGGTCATCCAAACAAAAATCAATAAAGAAATTCAAGATCTAAAATATACAATAGATCAAATGGACCTACTTGATGTCTACAGAACATTTCATCCAACTTCTACACAATATACATTCTTATCAGCAGCCCATGGAACCTTCTCCAAAATAGATCATGTCTTAGGGCACAAAGCAAGTCTCAGCAAATATAAGAAAATAGAAATTATACCATGCATACTATCTGATCACAATGCAATAAAACTAGAACTCAACAACAAGAGTAAAGACAAAAAACTTGCAAACAGCTGGAAACTAAATAACTCATTACTTAATGAACAATGGGTCACTGATGAAATAAAAGAGGAAATTAAAAAGTTCCTGGAAGTCAATGAAAATGAAAACACAACCTACCGGTACCTATGGGACACAGCAAACACAGTTTTGAGAGGAAAGTTTATAGCCATGAGTGCATAAATTAAGAAGACTGAAAGATCCCAAATCAATGACCTAATGATACATCTCAAACTCCTAGAAAAACAAGAACAAGCAAGTCCCAAAACAAATAGAAGGAGAGAAATAATAAAAATAAGAACTGAAATCAATGAAATAGAAACCAAAAAAACCATAAAAAGAATTAATGAAACAAAAAGTTGGTTCTTTGAAAAAATAAACAAAATCAACAGACCCCTGGCAAACCTGACTAAAATGAGGAGAGAAAAAACTCAAATTCATAGAACCAGGAATGCTAAAGAGGAGATAACAACAAACCCCATGGAAGTCCAGGAAATTATCAGAGACTACTTCAAGAACCTATATTCAAATAAATTCAAAAATCTTAAAGAAATGGACAGATTTCTAGACACATATGATCATTCAAAACTGAACCAAGAGGAAATTAATCACCTGAATAGATCTATAACACAAAATGAAATTGAAGCAGCAATCAAGAGTCTCCCCAAAAAGAAAAGTCTAGGACCAGATAAATTCTCTGCTGAATTCTATCAGACCTTTAAAGAAGAAGTGATACCAACCCTCCTTAAACTGTTCCACGAAATAGAAAGGGAAGGAAAACTGACAAACACATTTTAGGAAGCCAGTATTACACTTATCCCAAAACCAGGCAAAGACACCTCCAAAAGGGAGAACTATAGGTCAATCTCCTTAATGAACATTGATGCAAAAATCCTCAAGAAAATAATGGCAAACTGAATTCAACAACACATCAAAAAGATTATTCACCACGACCAAGTAGGCTTCATCCCAGGAATGCAAGGTTGGTTCAACATACAAAAATCAATAAATGTAATAAACCACATTTACAGAAGCAAAGAAAAAAACCACTTGATCATCTCAATAGATGCAGAAAAAGCCTTTGATAAGATCCAACACCATTTCATGATAAAAGCTCTAAGAAAACTAGGAATAGAAGGAAAGTACCTCAACGTTATAAAAGCTATATATGACAAACCTACAGCCAGCATTATACTTAACGGAGAAAAACTGAAACCATTCCCTCTAAAATCAGGAGCTAGACAAGGATGCCCACTATCTCCACTCCTATTCAACATACTACTGGAATTCCTAGCCAGAGCAATTAGGCAAGAAGAAGGAATAAAAGGAATACAAATAGGTAAAGAAACTGTCAAAATATCCCTATTTGCAGATGACATGATCCTATACCTTAAAGACCCAAAACACTCTACTCAGAAGCTTCTAGATATCATCAATAGCTATAGCAAGGTAGCAGGATATAAAATCAACATAGAAAAATCATTAGCATTTCTATACACTAATAGTGAACAAACTGAAAAAGAATATATGAAAACAATTCCATTTACAATAGCCTCAAAAAAAATCAAGTATCTAGGATTAAACTTAACAAAGGATGTGAAGGACCTCTACAAGAAAAAGTATAAACTTCTGAAGAAAGAGATTGAGGAAGACTATTATAGAAAGTGGAGAGATCTCCCATGTTCATGAGTTGGTAGAATCAACATAGTAAAAATGTCTATACTCCCAAAAGTAATCTACATGTTTAATGCAATTCCCATCAAAATTCTAATGACATTCATTAAAAAGATTGAAAAATCTACTGTGAAATTTATATGGAAACACAAGAGGCCACGAATAGCCAAGGCAATACTCAGTCAAAAGAACAATGTGGGAGGTACCACGATACCTGACTTCAAACTATATTACAAAGCAATAACAATAAAAACAGCATGGTACTGGCACAAAAACAGACATGAAGACCAGTGGAACAGAATAGAGGATCCAGATATGAAGCCACACAACTATAACCAACTTGTCTTTGACAAAGGAGCTAAAAATATACTATGGAGAAATAGCAGCCTCTTCCACAAAAACTGCTGGGAAAACTGGTTAGCAGTCTGCAAAAAACTGAAACTAGATCCTTGTATATCACCCTATACCAATATTAACTCAAAATGGATCAAGGATCTTAATATTAGACCCCAAACTCAAGAACTTTCTCAACGAAACCCCAGCAGCACAGCAACTAAGAGATAGCATAGATAAATGGGACTTCATAAAACTAAAAAGCTTCTGTTCATCAAAAGAAATGGTCTCTAAACTGAAGAGGACACCCACAGAGTGGGAGAAAATATTTTCCAGCTACACATCAGACAAAGGACTGATAACCAGAATATATAGGGAACTTAAAAAACTAAATTCTCCCAAAACTAATGAACCAATAAAGAAATGGGAAAGTGAACTAAACAGAACTTTCTCAAAAGAAGAAATTCAAATGGCCAAAAGTCACATGAAAAAATGCTCACCATCTCTAGCCATAAAGGAAATGCAAATTAAAACCACACTAAGATTCCACCTCACCCCTGTTAGAATAGCCATCATCAGCAACACCACCAACAACAGGTGTTGGCGAGGATGCGGGGAAAAAGGAACCCTCTTACACTGTTGGTGGGAATGTAGACTAGTACAACCACTCTGGAAAAAAATTTGGAGGCTACTGAAAAAACTAAACATTGATCTACCATTTGATCCAGCAATACCACTTTTGGGGATATACCCAAAAGACTGTGACACAGGTTACTCCAGAGGCACCTGCACACCCATGTTTATTGTGGCACTATTCACAATAGCCAAGTTATGGAAACAGCCAAGATGCCCCATTACTGATGAATGGATCAAGAAAATGTGGTATCTATACACAATGGAATTTTATGCAGCCATGAAGAAGAATGAAATGTTATCATTCACTGGTAAATGGATGGAATTGGAGAACATCATTCTGAGTGAGGTTAGCCTGGCCCAAAAGACCAAAAATCGTATGTTTTCCCTCATATGCGGACATTAGGTCAAGGGCAAACACAACAAGGGGATTGGACTTTGAGCACATGATAAAAGCTTTAGCACACAAGGGAGGGGTGAGGATAGGTAAGACACCTAAAAAACTAGCTAGCATTTGTTGCCCTTAACGCAGAGAAACTAAAGCAGATACCTTAAAAGCAACTGAGGCCAATAGGAAAAGGGGACCAGGAACTAGAGAAAAGGTTAGATCAAGAAGAATTAACCTAGAAGGTAACACACATGCACAGGAAATTAATGTGAGTCAACTCCCTATATAGCTATCCTTATCTCAACCAGCAATAACCCTTGTTCCTTCCTGTTATTGCTTATACTCTCTCTACAACAAAATTAGAGATAAGGGCAAAATAGTTTCTGCTGGGTATTGAGGGGGTGGGGAGAGAGGGAGGGGGCAGAGTGGGTGGTAAGGGAGAGGGCGGGGGCAGGGGGGAGAAATGACCCAAGCATTGTATGCACATATGAATAATAAAACAATAAAAATAAAATAAAAAATAAAAACGGAAAGAAAAAATAAATAAAAATTCAATGAAATGAATGGTTTTCTAGATATAAAATAATAAAATTGGCTTGATGAAAAGTGGGGCAAAACATACTTTTCTACAATAATATATTTATCTCTTTTTTCAACCCATTTTACAGGGCAAACACGAAAGCTCAGTAAAATAAAATAACTTAGCAAATGTCAGCTAGTGAATAATTCATACATATCTGTTTTAAGGCCATATTCTTTCCACCAGTTTGCATAATCCTAAATCCCAAATCAGGATTGAGGCTGGCAGTCATATCCTGACAGTAATTCTGCAGTTCATTCTCAACAGTCTACTCCTGTTTGTATTTTATAACCACATTGAAGTCTTAAAAAACCTAAATTCTATGTGCTATTACAAACCTGAACTTTTTCAAGTTAAGACACTAGTTATTTCTGGTTTAAACTGGATTTCTTTTAGAAAACTACTAAATCACTTACAAGATTCTTCACAGGACTTTCATCCTTTTCTGTCTCTTCTCTTTAGAGTGATTAAGCACTGGGAGTTCTGGTCTAAGTTCTCGGGTAAGAGTCCACAGACTCTTCTGTGTAGACAGAAGAATACCTGATTCATGATTATTTCTCTCCTTGTTCACATGGCTCCAGTTAGTCAAAACTTCCCTTGGAAGAGGAAAGGTTGAAAAGTCATTGTCATCACCCAGCTTTGGCCACCTTCTGCTCATTGTCTTCTACAGAAGTTCCTTACTATGTGTCTCTGGAATCTTCAACATCCATGGTAGCTCTCATCTTTAACCTCCTGTCTTGTTCCACTCATTAGATTTCTTGTTTACTGTCTGGATAAACAGACAAGAGGGTCAAGCTTCAGTCCTCTTTCTCATTTGGCTTACTTTGCCATCTGTTCTACTCAACAGCTGCTGTTCCATGTTGAAATGAGCAACTAAGAACTTGCCACCCCAGAAAGTCCAACACTACAGGCAGCACATCTATTTTTTGACTTTTGACTCAAAAGGGGCTGACTAATGGATAAATCTCAGAAACTCAGTGCACTGGACTGTAATATCCTGCCATTGAAATCTCTAGTTCTCTGTACAGTCCCTAACTTGTATAGTACTGATACATCATGATGCCAGAGATGGAGATGTGGCTAATTTCAAGATACACAGAGAATTCTCAGATCAGAACTCAGTCTTTCTCAGTAGCCCTACTGCTCAGAATAAAATAGAGGGATTTTATGGGATTACAAAATTATCTTCCAAGCAAATCTACAATTTAGAGAGATGGATACTACAAATAACTTGCAAGTCTTCAAACAAAATATTGAATTAGGAAAAAAACAAGGTATTACACTGAAATGGCAGCATCCAAAACTCCTTTTTTTGGAATAATTTAATAAAAGAAATTCTTCTTTCCACCTTCACAGTATAAATTTATGATCTGGATCATTGAAAGGTTTTCATAGACAAAGATGTGTGGAAGATACATATCCAGAAATTTTACAATTTTTAAGTGAAACTCTAAGTGGCAAGAATTATTGAATCATCGCATAGGTAATTCATTTTGTTCAGATATTGCAACAGTAAGTTTGGCATCACAACTAGACTATTGTCACAGTGAACACAATTCAAATAACAAGATTTTCCTGATTAATCTATTCACTTCAAATTTTAATGACATATAGACAAGTCCACACGGAGTATGTACCTGATTTTGTCATATCACATACACCTACTCTTTATGTAAAATATAGGAATACAAAAAGCTCTGTGAAACTTAGAAGTCATCCTACATTCCTCCTTTTTTCTCATCCCTTTCAAACTGTCCTTCATCAATGTCATACCTTGATATATCTGGTCTTTGTCCTCACTTTTCAGTTTTGCCAGGCAATGATTTAGTTTGGTCATTTTATGACATTTGTTATAATGACTTCATAATTTATTTCTTTTTCTGCCTTCTACCTCCATAGAGCTCCAACACCTGCTCATCTAGCTGATCTGGTACACTAAAATCCTTTAATAGATTCCTGTTGTCTTCAGAATGATAAATCCAAATAGTATAGGATATACCCCCCTATGCTTCATGGTCTCCTGCCTTCTTACTGTTCCTGTTCTACCTTTCCCTCCCATCTCCTTCTCACTGTATTCCATTGGCTACACCTGTGACTCCTAGAATTTTTCAAGCTTTCATCTGCAGACTTTGCTCATGTGTGTCCCGCTTTCCAGAACACTCTTCTCTTCCTTCACTTAAGTAATTTTTGCTTATCCTTCAAGTTGTAGTTCAAGTAGCATTCCTTCTAGAAGTCATTCTCCCTCTTACAGCCATCCCACACCCTATCTGAAGTAGGATACCAATTCACCAGTGGACTCCCGGAGGTCTTTGGATAACAGCTGTATTAAGCATCACAATGAAAGTTAATTTTGTTTATCCTTGGGCAGGAAATCCCCATAAAATACTGAATGTTTCTGCATTATCTTCATACATTCAGAGCCTAGCACAAGTATGAATGGAGAGTAGCTATTCAAAAGGTATGTGCTAACTGAGTCATTCAGTAAGTACAGTTACTTGGTGACTGTGTAATCATGAGCAAAACATTAACTGTCTCACCTTCTTCATCTATAAAATTGGCATAATGTTATACTTATTTCCTAAGAGTTACAAAAGAATCAAATGAGATCATCCAACACAGTTCTTTGCTTGAAATATTGTCTGATAATTTTATGTCTCTATCTTTATTCCCTCACCTTAATCATGTGTCAGGCACTTTCACCAGCCTTGTTACCAACAAGTTTAATAATAATCTTCCAAAGCTTCATACTTCTTATCCATTGAGAATTTAATGTTAGTACTACTTCCAAATGATTAAGTGAAATAATGCACATAAAATATATAGCAGAGTTTGGCACATAGTAAATACCTAATAAATTTTGTTGTGATTTTTGTCTTTATTATTAATTTTTTGCTTAAAAAGAATAATACTTATTATTAATGATTTATATGATAAACAAGGTTGTGCTTATGACACTAAGATTCAGTATTATAAAAATGTTCTAGACCTTTGCCAGATATATTAGAAGAACAAATTTTCTTAAAATATACCTGGAATGTGGTGACTTAAGCCTGTAATCCTAGCTATTTGGAGGCTTAGATTGTAAAGATCATGATTCAAAACCAGCCTGAACAAAACATTCCCAAAACACCATATCAACTTTGAGCCTGGGCATAGTGAGACGCTTTCTCAAAAAGGGTGGAGTGGCTCAAGTGGTAGAGTACCTAACAAGTGCAAGGCCCTGAGTTTAACCCCTAATATTGCCAAAAACTTTTAAGAATTTTTGAGAATAAGTAACAGACATTAATTTATTATGATTAACATGTGGAATTTATTTAGAGCTAATGCCCATAAATTATTCTTAAAATTAACATCAGATTTCTTCCTGGAATTCTAAGGACTTACAATGAGAGAGCAGAATGATAGTTAGCAATGAAACATATCTAGGGCAATATATCTTGACATTCTTCAACTACTTGGGAACATGAAGCATCAAGGGAAGCAGAAATAGCACAGATAAAAAGAAAAAGAAATTAAGAATGACTTTAGAGAAAGCAAAGGAAACAGAATTTTCATTTGACCTACATTTATAAAGGGAAGTGCTACAACAGAAATAATGGGAAATGTTTATACTGAATATTCAATGCCTGAATTCAACATTTGTGATAGACTGGAGAAATGATTAACTTTCTAAATACCACAAATTCATTGATTATATTTAAAGAACAAGAGTGTCTATTACCAAAAATATGAAAGATTTGGTTATTCAGAAGGAAATTTATCTCAAATTGTCACTTGATCGGTTTTGGCAGAGAACTTCCCTTTCACTGACACATCTAGTCTAAAGATTCATTATTTCTTACTTATTTAGTGAAGTTACTGTTGCATCAAACACAGACAGCTTGGTGCCTGACCTATGGGTAAAGAAAATGTTGAAATGGGAGGAGGACAAAACCTTAATAAGTATATTATATTCACATTGACTTTTGGTTATATTTGACAGCTTCTCAGTACAAGTAGCATTTTCTATGTAGTATCAACTAAAATACTGCAGAAAGGTTAGCAAAGTTGTTTTCAAAAAAATTTAAACACTCTGCACTGATAAAGCTGCTTTCATTGTTCTCCATTTACCCAAGTAGCTTAAAACCTTTTTTGAAAGAAGCCAGGGAATGAAATATAAACATTTTATTTAAGCAAAGCACATTCTTTTCAGAGACAGCAGTGGTTATGTTGGGATATCCAACTTATCTAGAACCCTACAAGTTTAGGGTTCTTAGGCTATGGTGAGAAGGCAATGCAGATATATTTTAAATATTTCTCTTTGGGATAAGATGGGGGAACCATAAAAAGGTAGAAGTCTTGAATTAAAACCAGAGAAGACCATCATAATGACTGAGCTTCTAGTTCTAATACAATCAGGAAAAATGGTGTGTGTTGGAGAGAGAAAGAGAGAGAGAGAAAGAGGGTAAGAAGGGCAAGGAGGTAAGGATCTACGAATAAACAGAATAAGGAATTCAGTACAGAGACAATGCTAGACGGGAGAAAGGTAAGAACACTGAGCAAAATGACTAGCCCTGGACCCCAAACAGGTCTTCTAATTACATCATGCAATTGCTAAGAACTGGTAATATATGATTTTTCTTTCTATTTACAACTCACAATGAGTTTCTTAGCTGGTTTTTACAAAGCAATACCACTTAGCAACTTCTTGCAAATTTCTTCATTGTTTTATATATTTAGAATCCTTTTGTTTTGGAAACCATATTACTATCTGCAAATTTTGATTCTACAACATCGAAGTGTGAGACTCAGAAAGTAAATTTTAAAAAGCATTTATTTCTCAAGTATTTTTATCAAAATTTGGTTTGAAATCTTACTTGCATATTTTGTTAGTATTTAGCTTTATTTTCTAATCTCGTATTATTTTATATCCCCAACTAGAATGCAAACTCCTGTGTCTAATTTTTCTTATATTCTCTGTTAACCAAAATCAGTGCCTTGGATATAGACTATACTTGTTTCTAATTTTATTTGATTTGAGTTGATATTAGGATAGAGATCAGTAATAAATAATAGCTTCAACTTAAAGTTAACATTCACTGTGTAGGAAGAAAAATTTTAAATATTTCTTGGAAAAGATAGAAGATTAATACTTCATTCACTCATTTATAGAGTCAAAAATATTAGGATGAGTTTTGGGACACAGTGAACAAAACATATAGAAAAAAATACCTGCCTCTGTATATATTTTATGTCAAGGGGAATGTACAGGTACTATCAGAGGCAGAAATGTCAAGGAAATAAGTTGAATAATTATAGGTGGTCATAAAGGGCCCCCCTCAAAAGGTGATATTCAGGCAAGAATGCAGAAAGTGGGGGATGATCCAGCAGAGTATCTGGGGAGAAGAATATTCAGGCAGTGAGAATAAGTAGAACTGTCTCCAGGTAGAAACATGCTATGTGTGCTTGGAATCCAGCAAGGCTGCCCCTTGTGAGCTGAGCACTGAGATTGAGACAGAGTATTGTAAGAAATGAATTGAGAGACAATGAGCCTGGGGAAAGGTACAGATCATCAGGCCTGGTTGGCCTCTGAGAGGACTCTTTAGCATACTTTAATGAGAGAAGGGCAAAGATATTATATGTAGCTTAACAGGATCACTCTGTTTTGCTGAAACTGGATTATGAATGTTTCAGAGAAATCAGGAGGAATGTTACAAGCTAGGCAAGAAATGTGATTTGGCCCAGAGGGATAGCAGTAAAGGCAGTAAAAAGTGATAGGACTCTAACCATATATTGAAGTTAGAGTTCAGGAGATTAGAAAATGTAAGGTATGAAAATCAGGCAGAAAACATGGATGACTAGAGGTATTAAAATATTATCAAACACTTGGAAAACAGACAAAAAGATGACTCTGCGTCCTTTCCTATTAGATAACTGCTTAGCAGGCCCTGACAAGGATGAACTAATTCCCCAGGGCAAGCACCGATGTTGACTTACTATTTACAATTGTGAAATGACTATCACTGCAATGATATGTCCACTTGTAAACTTTCATCCTGTAAAGATGCAAATATTTTCCATCCAGTAGAGAAGATAAATTTAATAGCTTTGTACTGAAAGTTGTTACCTACTTTGTATCTAATTTAGCAAATTTATTTTGCTTGCCTTCCTTCCTTACTATATAAAAGTCTTTCCTTTGAATTAACTTTGTTTCTTTTGGGTCCTTCAATTTCAGACTCAAGGTTTTAACTGTGCTGGTTTATTTATATGTGAACTAACAAATTTTGACATATTAAATAAATTTTGACCCATGTTTACTTCATATTCATATTAGAGTCATATTCTTATGTTTTAGGGTCTTGTAGGGGAAGTTACTTTCTTTGTTTTGTTTGAGACAGAGTCTCACTATGTAGCCCAGGCTGGCCTGGAACTTGTTCTGTAGCCTAGGCTAGCCTCCAACTCATAATCTTCTTGCCTCAGCCTTCTGAGTGCTGAGACTACAGGTTTATTCAACCATGCTTAGTTATTCCTGTATTTTTCTTTTTTTTTCAAACATTTTGACATAGGTTTTGAGTGCAAGCAATTGACAGAGTGTAGCAACTCCTTACTGAAGTGGGGAAGGTCATGAACAAGGGTGAAAATCAGTATCTCAGGTTTGAATAGGATGGATTTAAGGTTGCTTAATAGGCATTTAAGTGATGATTCGGACTGGGATGTTGGATGGAAGTATCTGAATCTGAGAAGGAGATGAGGTTCAAGATAGGAAATCAAGAGCCACCAGCATTAAGAGTCTCAAGACATTAACTCTTAATGGTCTTAAGAATTATGAGACTGTATGAGATCACCCATGGAGTCCAGATTTTAAAAATTTACAAACACTAAGCCCTGAGACTTACCAATATTTAAAGTTTAAGTATGAGAAGAAACAAGAAAAAGAAGTAGTTAGGAAAATTACGGGCCTATGTTACCCTAGAAGCTAATTAAAGAAGATACTTCAAGCAGGAGGTAGGAATTTACTCCCATATTCAGATAAGATGAAGACAAAAAACTGACCAATGAACTTGGAAACACATATGTCCTTTCTGTCCTTAACCAAAGCATTTTTGATACAATTATGGATTAAAAGTCTAATTGGAAAGAGTTTGAAAGGAAATCGGAATAAAGCAATTGGAGAGACCATAGACAACTCAATGGAGGAGTTTTGTGATGCAAAAAAGAACACTGAGTCTGATGGGAAAAAGAAGGGTTCAAGGGATACATTTTACTATGAAATAATTGACTTTTGTTTTTTATTGTTAGTGATCAAGTTGATTGAAATAAATGGATGGTGCTAGAGAAAAAGAGAAAAAAGATTAGAGCAGAGTCCTTAAGTAGATGAGAAGGGAGAGGGGCTAAGGCACTAGTTAGAGATGATTTTGTCCTAATGAGGTTTGCTTATCACAATAAGAGGAGAAAAGGCAGCATGTATGGGCACAGATTAGGGCCTAGTTCTCAGTAATGCAAGCTGCAGGAAGCCCAGGTGGTCGGATTTGTGCTTTTCTTCAGTCAAGTTCCATTGTGAGGGTACAGACATAGGGTGGATGGAAAATCTGATTGAACTGCAGCTGGGGTTTTGTCAGGTCATTTTAGTGAAACAAGAGCATATCGAAGGACTTGAAAATGCACAAAGGAGTGATTAAACCATGGGGCATAGAAAGCAGGGGAAGGAGAGCAGAAAGAGCACGAGAAGGTGATGAGAGTGAAAAAGTGGGTCAGCAGTTTACAGGGTCAAATGAAATTAAACGGTGGAGTCAGACAACTCTTGGAAGTAAACTATAAAGGCTGGAGTTAGGATCGTAAGGTTAAATTCTGGTAATTCATATTATAGATAATTAATTACAAATCTGGATTTGGTCTAAAAATGTGGTGGCTAAAATAAGGTGGAGACTTAGTGCCAGGACCATGAAAATGGAGGAAGAAGAAACAGAACTCATGGGAGTGCACATGGCATTGACAAGGTAGTTACCCAGTTATTCAGTGGTATGGAGGAGGGGGAGATCAGGAAGCCTGGCTGCATAGACCCTGTTTTTACACAATACCTTATGATGTCATGAAAATATTTAGATATTTGTAAAGTAAACTGCATTGTTTTTAACTGCTTTAATTAAGAGAAATAGAAGAATTGTAGCATTATTTATTTTTGTATCCTGGAGTACTTGGTCTTCCAAACAACCTTTTCCAAAATACTAATGTTTTCTACTGCCTGAGACTATATTTCCTAAATGCATAATACTTATCCTCTTGTCCTTTTTACCAAGAACAGAAACAGAAAGCAAAATAGTATACAAAGCTAGGCAAGAGTAAAAGCTCTGTCTGACCCCTGACAAGAGATGTACAAAATGAATTGAGAGTAAATACAAAAAGAAGGGGGAAATTTAAAGGTGTGGAGGGAAGGGGGGAAGTGTGTGCAGGATAAAGAAAAAACAAATATATAAAGCTCTGCACTGTGGTTAGCAAAGCCTACACACAGTAATAGCACTGGGATACCATGCTGTTACTCAACAATTTACTCCACAACAGAATGAAACAAGATGACTGATCCAGTAACACCTCCAAAGTATGCAGGTCTCTCCTGGTTGATTTGCTAGTACAAAAGTCTTGGGACTAGAGGAGATTCAGGGTGTTTAAAATTACTCACATTGACATCATTTGCTCAAAAAATAAGAGTATATTTGCAATTTATTCTATAAAGTTTAACTATTTAATAAATCTATTCATTATTTTATTTGTGATATCTACATCACAACTCACAAATAATGTGTGTTTTGTTTAAAACTCAAGTATTAGAAATTAGTAAAAATCACTAACCAAAGTAAGTTTGGGGAGGGATGGAGTCTTACCAGTTGGTTCTGCTGGTACTTTCTTTCTGCAAGATGAGTTTATAAATTTAATATCTGAGTACATTTAGTTGCATAAGTATTTTTCTCTCACTAGAAATCAAAGCAAGAATTCAAGAGCTTAGGTCAATCTTTATTTTTTAAATCCAGCATTAAAATGATAATCATCGCAACTAGATTAACATCATATAAATTTCCTCACTGAGATGGCAGAAATAGAACAATCTAAGAACAACAAATAAAGCAAGAAAGGCTTTGATAGGTATCCTTTAGCCTGTGAGGTGTCAAGTGATTTCTTAAAGACTGGTCCACACCCTCACATATAAAGATGATCTTCTGCCACTTTTTGTGACTTTAAAAGAAAAATAAACAGAACAAATGTTCATTTCATAAATTCATTTTTAGAATAAAGACAAAAAGATTTGGATTTGGAATGGTATTATTTAAGCAATTCAATTAAGAAATTATCTCAAATTGCCCTTGGCACAGCAAACATGACTGAACATGCACACATTTGTCTGTTCATTTAACTGCCAGGAAATACTTTTCCTTAATTCCAGTTTATGCGTTCCTAGCAATTTTCATAACAGAACACAGAAAAACCAAACAATGCATTTCTAGGGGATTATATCACTTCTCAGATAGTCCTAATCACTTGAAGAGAATTAGAAAGTGTGAGGCTTAAGGCCAATACATACTACTTGTGCACAAAGGCACTATCTTTAAGGAGGGTATCCAAACAAGATGGAACGGTTTCTACACATATGTCCTGTACTTTAAGCATTTAAAGAATCCATAGTAATCAAATGACTTGAAATCTTAGAAAGTATCTTGCCACTAGGAGAGAGGCTATGGTCAAATTATACTTTCATGACAATTTAAAATCTTTAAAGTTTGCACTACTACTTTACCTCAGAAAATGTGCTCTTACTCTTCCTGTTGATATATAAAATTTTTATCTCAGGTAGCCCAAGATTTGAGTTTTTTGAGTCCCTGTATCTCTACACACATCTCATTACACACTGTCACACCCTATGTTGTATACCACTGTCAATGTTTTTTGGACTCTACCCTACTGCATGTTTCCTGATTTGGTGAGCATTTGGGGACTTCTTGTTCAAGGAATCATCAATCTGCAATTTTTTTGCAGTGTTGGAATGGAACCCAGGGCCTCATGTATGCTAGGCAAGTGCCCTACAACTAAGATACACACCAACCCCTGAAAGTCATTTTTGCCCCAGGAGTTACTGTGAATCACGTCTATTTTACAGAAATCAGATTGCATCTAAAGATTATGTTTGCCTCTCTGAATTATAGTTACTTAGTACTCTAGCAGTCATAACTCTTGCAATAAAAGTGAGAGATGAGCTCCTATAACTTGCTTAAGCAAAAAAAAAGTGGGGGGTGGGACAAGGGGAGCCTAGAGTGGCCACATGTGCCTGTAATTGACTCAGAAGGAGGAGATGGGGTGGATCATGGCTTGAGGCTAGCCAGGAAAAAGTTACAAAGACCACATCTCAAACAAGCTGGGTATCGCGGAACACATCTGTAATGCCAGCTATGTGGAATGCACAGGTAGAAGGATCGCAGTCTGACACTGGCCCAGACAAATATGCAAGACTCTATCTGAAAATAACTAAAGCAAAAAAAGATGGAAGCTGTGGCTCAAGTGGTAGAGCACCTGCCTAGCAATTACAGGTCCTTGAGTTCAAATCCTACTACTGCTTTCAAATGAGGAGGGGTGTCACAAAAGTGTATATGGAATGAGAGTGGAGTTAATGGGCTTACAGAATTTCAAAACACTAACTTCAAACATAACTGAGTACAACAGAAAGTAAGTTACATCATCAATATATAGTTTCTCTTAATCCATACACTCTGCTTTCCTCCTCATCCTTTCCATTCTTAGACTGCCTTATCCTTCAAGACAGCAAGATGAAGAGCTGAGTGTGGTGGTTCATGCCTGCAATCCTAGCAATCAGGAGGCTGAGGCAGGAGGATCATGAATTTGAGGCCAGCCTTGTCTACATAGTAAGACCCTGTCTCTAAATAAATAAATGAACAAACAGCAAGTTTGCTCCCAAAATCTCCAGGTGTACTATATTTCATGGGATCAAGATCATTGACTACAAGAAAAACTTTATGTACCTATAAGAAAGGAAAAATGCTGACCCCCCTAATAACCCCATAGTTTTTTATGTCTGATGATAAAATGCATCCCTATATCAGAGATGTCAAATTGTGGGTGAAAAGATGGTATCTTATAACCAATGAAATAGTCTGTGCCACATTCTCAGCAACTCCCAGGTAGTAACAGGGTTTTATTGCCTTTATCAGGTATAACTGGTCTTAAATAGGATCCTGCCTCTTGTTGAGCAGACCAGGAAAATGGAATCTGCTACTCAGTCCCACTCAAGTCTTTATATATATATATATATAAAATAAGGCATTTTCTAGGAAAAAAAAGGTATGAATTCTAGAAAGACAAAAAATGCTAATAAATTCCCAACATTGTAAATCTATGTAATGATAAAACTGCACATCACTGGTATTTGATCTCTGTCGCAAGAAGAATTTAAGAACAGTGAATGGAGAAGGAAAAGTAACATTTTCAGTATTGAATAGTGCCTGCAAATATTTCATCTCTTGCTGAGGTGATCTTTTCTTTTTTTCTCTTTTATTACCTCATTTCATGCTTCAAATTTTTTCTACAATAAAGAAACCACTTCCTTTTAGGCCTGAAACCTACAGTGTCAAGGCTACAAATAGTACAAGTTGATTAGACAGTGTTATCCTAGTGTCTTTCCAGTAATATATTCACTTGGATAATACTTAAGACCTGAGCTAAATTTCGTTCTCCATTTATCAAGGACATAGTTTACATAATTTAGTGTCTGTTATGTACCATAAATAGCATTTCTGTTACCAAAGCAAATGGAAAATAAAAGGTGAAAATTTCTTTTGTAGAGCCCTATATCCAAATTAATAGACAAAACCTCAAAAGTAACATAAGTAGGCAATTTGAGATTTTCAGTTGTGTGTCCTTTTTCTTCTAGTGACTAACACTTAGGCTTCTTTGCTAGGTACTCAGATTTCTTTTATCTCAAAAGATAAAGCAATAGATGCCTCTGAGACTGACCATCCAGGTAGAGAAAAGGGAGCAGATGAAGCCCATGTTACACCATGCAGGCCTCAATGGGCTGTGACAGAGTATAAGTGAAACCAAGTGACAGGAAGCAGAATCCAAAATGGATGCAGGACTTAAGCATTATTTCAGATTCAGTTACGGTGAATTGCGCTTCTACCTCACAGAGTATTTATTAGCATTCTGAGAGTAGAAATCAGTTCAGCAGCTAGAGAGCCAGAGCAGCACAGAAATAAGAGAGAAAGTACAGAGGACAGCATAAAGCCACGTGTGGTCCCCAGGAGCCCCACGATGAAGGAACTGTGCGTATGAGAAACAGATTTTATCAGGATTGCAAAGAAGACAGCAAAGCTAAAAGAAGCAATAAAGCACAATGCACTCAGATGCTCTTATGGTAGCGATGTTTCAGTTCCCAAGAAATAGAAAAAGACAGTGCAGAGTTTGGAAAGGAAGGCAACTAACACAGCTAGGCATGGGTGAAGCAGTACACTAGACATAACCTCATTTAGACCCTACAACAACTTTAGGAGATAGGATTTTCTCTGTATTACACATTAAAAAAATTAGGCAAAGAGGAATTAAATAATTTCTTTAAGGAAACCCAGTGAAAAAGTGAGGCAAGTAGGACTATCTCCTGGGCACTTGTTCATAAATTCAGCACATATTTACTGAGCTCCTGCTATGGGACAGACGTTTAAACTTCATTAGACAAAGTAAAAATATTTAGACAAAGTCTTTAATGACAAAATAAGAATGTTTATGTTATTAAAGATGTAAAAGAAGGAATTATTTTTTTTTATTTTATTATTCATATGTGCATACAAGGCTTGGGTCATTTCTCCCCCCTGCCCCCACCCCCTCCCTTACCACCCACTCCCCCCCTTCCCTCTCCCCCTCCTCAATACCCAAAAGAAACTATTTTGCCCTTATTTCTAATTTTGTTGTAGAGAGAGTATAAGCCATAATAGGAAGGAACAAGGGTTTTTGCTGGTTGAGATAAGGATAGCTATACAGGGCATTGACTCACATTGATTTCCTGTGTGTGGGTGTTACCTTCTAGGTTAATTCTTTTTGATCTAACCTTTTCTCTAGTTCCTGGTCCCCTTTTCCTATTGGCCTCAGTTGCTTTAAGGTATCTGCTTTAGTTTCTCTGCATTAAGGGCAACAAATGCTAGCTAGTTTTTTAGGTGTCTTACCTATCCTCACCCCTTCCTTGTGTGCTCTCGCTTTTATCATGTGCTCATAGTCCAATCCCCTTGTTGTGTTTGCCCTTGATCTAATGTCCACATATGAGGGAGAACATACGATTTTTGGTCTTTTGGGCCAGGCTAACCTCACTCAGAATGATGTTCTCCAATTCCATCCATTTACCAGCGAATGATAACATTTTGTTCTTCTTCATGGCTGCATAAAATTCCATTGTGTATAGATACCACATTTTCTTAATCCATTCATCAGTGGTGGGGCATCTTGGCTGTTTCCATAGCTTAGCTATTGTGAATAGCGCTGAAATAAACACGGGTATGCAGGTGCTTTTGTAATAACCTGAGTTGCATTCTTTCGATATATCCCTAGCTAGGAGTGGTATTGCTGGATCATATGGCAGACCTATGTTTAGTTTTTTAGGAAGCCTCCATATTGTTTTCCAAAGTGGTTGTTCTAGCTTACATTCCCACCAGCAGTACATAAGGGTTCTTTTTTCCCAGCATCCTTGCCAACATTTGTTGTTGGTAGTGTTCTTGATGATAGCTATTCTAACAGGAATGAGGTAGAATCTTAGTGTGGTTTTGATTTGCATTTTCTTTATGGCCAGGGATGGTGACCATTTTTCCTGTACTTTTTGGCCGTTCAGACTTATTCCTTTGAAAAAGTTCTATTTAGTTCAGTTGACCACTCATTTATTGGTTCATTGATTTTGGGAGAGTTTAGTTTTTTGAGCTCCCTGTATATTCTGGTTATCAGTCCTTTGTCTGACATATAGCCACCAAATATTTTTTTCCACTCTGTAAGTGGTCTCTTTAATTTAGAGACTGTTTCTTTTGTTGTGCAGAAGGTTTTTAATTTCATGTCATCCCATTTGTCCATCCTTTCTCTTAGTTGCTGGGCTGCTGGAGTTCTACTGAGGAAGTCCTTGCCAATATCAATTGCTTCCAGTATATTCCCTGATCTTTCTTGTACTCACTACAAGGTTTGGGGTCTAATTTAAGGTCCTTAATCCACTTCAAGCTTATACTCATACAGGGTGATAGGCATGGATCTAGTTTCATTTTTTATAGGCAGATAACCACTTTTCCTGGCAACATTTGTTGAAGAAGCTGTCTTTTCTCCATCATATATTTTTGTCAAAAATAAGGTGTGCATAGTTGTGTGGATTCATACCCTGGTCCTCTATTCTGTTCCACTGGTCTTCATATCTGTTTTTGTGCCAGTACCAAGCTGTTTTTATTGCTATGGCTCTGTAGTATAGTTTGAAGTTTGGTATTGTGATACCTGCAGCATTGCTCTTTTTGCTCAGTATTGCCTTGGTTATTTGTCATCTTTTGTGCTTCCAAATGAACATTAAGGTAGATTTTTCAACCTCTGTGATGAATGTTATTGGAATTTTAATGGGTATTGCATTGAATGTGTAGATTACTTTTGGTAGGATAGCCATTTTTACTATGCTGATTCTGCCAATCCATGAGCATGGGAAATCTTTCCACCTTCTGTAGTCTTCCTGGATCTCTTTCTTCAGTGGTTTATAGTTCTCCTTGTAGAGGTCATTCACATCCTTTGTTAAGTTTACTCCTTAGGTATTTGATTTTTTTTTTGAGGCTATTGTAAATGGAATTTTTTTCCAATATTCTTTTTCAATTTGTTCATTTTTGGCATATAGAAAGGCTACTGATTTTTGTAAGTTGATTTTTGTATCCTGCTACATTGCTGAAGCTATTTATGGTTTCTAGGAGTTTTAGGGTGGAGTTTTTTGGGTCTTTGAGGTATAGGATCATATTATCTGCAAATGGGGATACTTAGACTATTTCTTTGCCTATTCATATTCCTTTTATTTCTTCTTCTTGCCTTATTGCTCTGGATAGGAATTCCAGGACTATGTTGAACAGGAATGGGGAGAGTAGGCATCTTTGTCTCCTTCCTGACTTTAGGGGAGATGGTTTCAGTTTTTCCCATTGAGTATGATGTTGGCTATAGGTTTGTCATATATAGCCTTTATAATGTTAAGATACAGTCCTTCTTTTCCTAAAGCTTTTACCATGAAATGGTGTTGAATCTTATCAAAGGCGTTTTCTACGTCTATTGAGATGATCAAGAGGTTTTTGTCATTGTTTCTCATGTGCTATATTACATTTATTGATTTGTATATGTTGAACCACCCCTACATTCTGGGGATGAAACCATGGTCATGGTGACTGATCTTTCTGATGTGTTGTTGGATTCGGTTTATCATTATTTTATTGAACTTTTTTGCATCAGTGTTCATTAAAGAGATTGACCTGTAGTTCTCTTTTCTAGATGTGTCATTGTCCAATTTTGGGATGAGTGTAATACTGGCTTCGTAGAATGAGTTAGGCAGTGTTCCATCCCTTTCTATTTCATGAAAAAGTTTAAGGAGTGTAGGTATTAGTTCTTCTTGAAAGGTCTGGTTGAATTCAGCAGAGAATCCATCAGGTCCTGGACTTTTCTCTTTTGGGAGACTCTTTATTGCTGCTTCAATTTCATTACATGCTATAAATCTATTCAAGTGGTTAATATCCTCTTGGTTCAGTTTTGGATGATCATAAGTATCTAAAAATTTTCCATTTCTTTAAAATTTTTCCAATTTATTGGAATATGCATTCTTAAAGTAGTCTCTGATGATTCCCATAGGTCCTGGTTCTAGTACGTAGTGTTTTCATTTTCATTAACTTCCAGGAACATTTTGACTTCCTTTCTGATTTCTTATATGATCCACTGATCATTGAGCAATGTGTTATTTGGCCTCCAATTATTTGCATATTTTCTGCTATTGTTTTTGTTGTTGAGTTCTGGTTTTATTGCATTGTGATCAGATAGAATTCAGGGGGTTATTTCTATTTTCTTATATTTGCTGAGGCTAGCTTTGTGCCCTAAGATATGACTTATTTTGGAGAAAGTTCTATGGGCTGCTGAAAAGAATGTGTACTGTGCTATTGTCAGATGAAATATTCTGTAGACATCAGTTAGGTCCATTTGATCTATGATGTCATTTGTTTCTAGGATTTTTTTGTTGATTTGTTGTTTTGATGACTTACCTATTGGTGATAAAGTGGTATTAAAATCTCCCTCTACCACTGCACTGGAGTCTATATGTGCTTTTAAGTCTTTTAGTGTATGTTTAATGAAATTGGATGCACTGATATTGGGTGCATATAGGTTGATAGTTGTTGTTTCCTTTTGATGTAGTGCCCCTTTTATTAGTATGAAGTGTCCTTTGCCTCATTTTACCATGTAAGTGTAAAGTCTCCTTAGTCTGATATAAATATTGCAACTCCTGCCTGTTTTCGGGGACAATTAGCTTTGTAAATCTTCTTCCAGCCTTTCACCCTGAGCCAGTGTTTATCTCTGTCAATAAGATGGGTCTCTTGAAAACAGCAGATTGTCCTTTTAAACAGGTTTGCCAAACGGTGTCTTTTGATGGGGGAGTTGAGTCCATTGACATTCAGTGCTAATATTGATAGGTATGGGGTGATTCCTGCCATTTAGTTGTTTTTGTTGTTTAAAGATTTGATTTTGTGCAGCCAAATCAATGCTACTCTCTGATTTCTTCTCCTGTGGTTTGATACTTCCTTTCTTTCATATTCTTCATGCAGAATTCTTTGTAGAATCTTCTGTTGTGGTGGCTTGGTGGTCATATATTGTTTTAGTTTCTGTTTATTGTGGAAGATTTTTATTGCTCTTTCAATTTTGAATGATAGTTTTGCTGGGTAGAGTATCCTAGGCCTGAAATTATTTTCATTCAGTGCCCAAATACCTCACTCCATGCCCTTCCTGCTTTTAAGGTTTCTGTTAGAAATCTGCTGTGATTTTGATGGGTTTACCTTTATACAATATTTGTTTTTTCCCTCTTTCAACCTTCAATATTCTTTTCTGTTCTCTGTGCTTGTTGCTTTAATGATAATATGCCATGGGGATGTTCTATTTTGGCAAAGGCTGTTTGATGTCCTGGAGGCTTCTTGTATCTGAATGGGCAAAACTTTCTTGAGATTTGGGAGATTTTCTGTTATTATTGTATTGGATATATTACATATCCCTTTGCCTTTGCAATTCTTCTCCTTCCATGCCTATGAGTCTCAGGTTTGGTTTTTTAATGGATTTGCTGAGTTCTTTATATTCTTTTCACAGCTCTTGAATTGTTTGACTAAGATTTCTTCTTTAATTTCTATTTTATCTTCTAGCTCTGAGATTCTGTCTTCCACTTGTTCTAGTCTTCTGGAGTGGGCTTTCACTGTGTTTTTTGTTGGACTAAAGGGATTTTTTATTTCCAGGATTTCTGTTTTATTCTTTTTTCTGAGGTTTTCCATATCTTTGTTCAACTCCTCTTTTATATTTTTGCTGTCATCTTTAATTCATATAGCTCTGTTTTTTATAGTCTCCTTTGTTTCACCTTGGTGTTTCTTGAAGTCCTCTCTGAGTTCATTTATTTGTTTCTGCGTCTTCTCATGTTCTTTATTTTTGGTACCCTGAAATTTCTTGAGTGTGTCTTGTATATTCTAGTTAACCATGTCTAGTATCTTCTCCATGAATTTCTCAGTGATTTCTTCCAAAATTTCCATTTGAGGGCTTTTTCATGGGCATCACTGGGCTCCTTAGTGACATTTATCATTGTTTTGTTGGGGTCAGAAACTGTGTTTCCATTCTTTCATTTCCCACTGAATACTGTATTGAATTATTTTTTTGAGGAGAGTGGTTTCCATCCCTTCTTCTTCCCATCGCTCCACTTGGTGCTGTGCAACTATGTTCTTGATAGGCTAGTTGGTGGTTTTAATTGCCTATTTTCTTTCTCTTGACTTAATTTTTGTGTTGTGACTGACTTGGTTGTTGCTAGCTCAATGTGCTGTTTCTGTCCCTGGCCTGGAGGTGAATTTAGCAATAACAAATTCACAGGTTCAATGCCAGACATTGTTTACATATTATATAGAAAACCTCTTGGTGATAATATCTATAAACAGTGAGAGTTGGTGGCATAATGGTTGTTAGGACAGATATAGAAATTTGTGCAATTGGTAAAAGTGGCACTAAAAAGAGGTGGGTGGGTAGGGGAAGAGATATGGGGGTTGCTGGGTTTTGTGGCCCTTGTGCATGTTTTGGTATATTTCTGTTGTTGTAGTGGAGAATGCTTGTGTCAGGATTGCAGGGGGCAGGGATTGTGTAAAGTTGGTACAGTAGGCTAGTCAGTAGATGGGAGTGTGTAGGAAAGATAGGGTAGTGTGGTGACAGGTTGGGGGGATAAGAGGAGGTAGTGAAGATGGAGGAGAGACTGGGTGAGAGGGGGCAGAAAGAGTAGTTCAAGGGAGAACAATGGATTGTATCACAGGAAAAGGAGAGAAAGTGAAGCGGGTAAGAAAGGGATAAGAAAATAGTGTTGGTAAAGTTAATAATACAGAACCTCCTCCCTCACCCCCACAAACCACAACAAAAAACACGAGGTACAAGAACAACCAAAAGTTCAGCCCTTTGGTAAAAGTTGTTCCTTAGGTATCCAATTCTGGTATTGGCATACAGGCAGGAGTTTGATGGGGTCTCACTGGGTGACTGGCGTGTGAGTATTATTTGGTTCCTTCTGTTCACAAGGTTAGTTGCAATTGGGAGGTATGGTAAATCTGCCAGTGCATGCAGGGTGGTCAGAACTGTTGGTGTTTTCACCAGGCAGCAGCTGCACTGCCCTTCAGCTGCAACTTTGGTCAGCTCCTCCCTCAACAAGGTGGAGCAATTCAGTTTTGAATACTTCCCTCTGCCCCACAAATCAGCTTTGAGATCCACTACCTGTCCTGCTTTGTGAGGTTGGCTTGTCATCCCCACCCCTGCTCTCAGCCTTTGTGCCTCTCCCAGCCTCTGCTAGGTGCTAGTGGCTTCTCTGGGAGGTTGGCTTGTCACCCTACTCTTGCTCTCAGCCTTTGTTGCTTTATCTGTGTTTCTTCACTCGCTGAGAGTTCATATCCTTGCCCCACCCCCATTGTTCTGGGCAGGTTTAACATTCTACCCCTACCTCTGCTGGTGGTGTTAGGTTACAGTTTGCTGTTTATGCTTTTCAGGTTTTTTTTGGAGGGTTCTGTCTGCCTGGGGGCTGTGCTGGATTATGTTCCCAAAGGATGAGTAGAGGAGTTACGCTTGGTACGTGATGCTCACCTGTTCAGTTCTGCAGATTCATGCAAGCAGCTTTGAATCCATCTGGTGGGGAGAAATGGTGCGGCATAGGGAGGCTTTCCATGGGTTAGCAGATCAGGATGCTGCAGAATTCAATTCTGATTGATGCTCTGTTTTAAAAGAGAAAGAGCGAAATGACCAGGGGGCTTCTTTCCCAGGGCTGGACATGCCTTGCTGGCTGTGCCACATGGGATTTTTGTGGCTGTTAGGTGCAATTAAAGGCAGATTTAAGGGTTAGTCTTTGAATTTTATGTGCACCTAATGTGATGGTGGTTATTAGTTTGTCTAGAAGCAATTGGAATTACCCAAGTATAGCTCCAACATCTCAATGTGGTTTCTGGAGTCACGGAGCTTGGGAAATATTGGTGCAGAAATATGAATGCAAAGAGATATCTCAATAAAACTACTAAAAATTAAGGTTAAAAGAGAAAAATTGTAACTCTCCAGAAAGGAAAAGATTATGCAGAATGATATGTACTACCATAAGTATCGAGTGTGTGTGTGTGTGAGAGAGAGAGACAGAGAGAGAGAGGGAAAGAGAGAGAGAGAGACAGAGAGAGAGAGAGAGAGATTATTAGAATTGGGCCATGTGACGAGGGAGGATTGAGATCCCGTCTGTGTCAACAAGCAAAAGAACCAGGAGATTGTTTCTATACTTCAGTCTGGTTGAAAGAACAGGAAGTGGGATTGAGACCCTGAATGTTGCCATAAATCCCAGAGCCCAAAGCCTGAGAACCAGGAGCCCCGTGAGGACATGGATGTCCCAGCCCAGGAAAAGAGCAAATGAACTTGCTCCTCCTCTGCCTTCATTCCATTCAGACTCCCAGGGGACTGGATCATGGCCTCCCACACTGGCAAGCAGATCTTTACTCAATCTAACAATTCTGGAAACACCCTCACAGACAACCCCAGAAATAACATTTCACCATCCATCTAGTCATCCCTTAGCCCAGTCAAGTTAACACATAAAATTAACATCGTACATACCAGACTATAGTAGCACCTCATGTCTAAATAGTGAAAAACTGCCCATAAAGTGCCAAATGAAAGAAAATGATACAATAGTTTTGTGCCTGGCAAAGGTTTATTACATGTGACAGCCAAAGACAGCACAACATTCACATAAAATTACTGGTCAACTGAGCCAATAGGAGAAGGGGACCAGGAACTAGAAAAAAGGTTAGATCAGAAAGAATTAACCTAGAAGGTTACACACATGCACAGGAAATTAATGTGAGTCAACTCCCTGTATAGCTATTCTTATCTCAACTAGCAAAAACCCTTGCTCCTTTCTATTATTGCTTATACTCTCTCTTCAACAAAATCAGAGATAAGGGCAAAATAGTTTCTGCTGGGTATTGAGGGGGTGGGGGGGAGAGGGAGGGGGCAGAGTGGGTGGTAAGGGAGGCGGTGGGGGCAGGGGGGGAAAATGACCCAAGCCTTGTATGCACATATGAATAATAAAACAATAAAAAAAAGTTACTGGTCAGTGAAAGCCAGCTAACTGATGGAGGACTCAAAACAATGACCTCAGGGGAGAGGTCATGGTCAAAGAAATAACAAAGAACCATGAATAATCTATTTCACTATAGAACTCAATATGGGATTTGAGGTTTCAGGCAGAATCTAAGTGTTTCAAGTTTTGACAATACACTGATAGAATAACTTTTGAAAAAAGTTTTAAAATAATTTTTGAAAATTTGGTGAGCAGAAGGGAAGGAAGTAGGCAATTTTCTTATTTTTCATAACAGGCAAATCAGTAAATTACTATCTAATTATAACTTTGACCCTAAACAGAGACAATCTCAAAGTGCATTTTTATATAGCTTTTTTTAACCAGAAAATTTTAAGAGAATTTTATATTTCATAGGAAGAACTATCTGAATTTTAACAATTCACTCAGGTTTGTCTCCATCTTAATTGCTTCTGTTAAATTCAAGAAAACTATAACATCTTATTGTATTAGCATTATAATATAATTTTATTTTTGTGTATATAATCAATCCTCTATCTTCTATATATGCATACAGATGTATCTAGAATCATGTTCATCCAATATTGATGAGGATGACTAAGGGAGTAGAATTTTGAGTCTTTCTTTCCACTTCTCAGTGTTTCTTACTGATTTTGCTATTTTTTTATGATGAACACATACCTAGAGGAAGACAGAGAGAGAAAGGGAGCGAGCCTTCATTTTAATGGAAACAGTAGCAGAATTTCATTATGGGGTATGATATAACGTATTAGATTTGAGTAAATATTGCATTTAACTAAACTGTTGGCTTTCTTACTTTAGAGATTTTTTAAATTGGGTATGACACACAAAATCAGCATGCGCCTTTTAAACATGCATTGATATAATGTTATCTCCCTTAATTTGTTAATGTAATTAAATTACACTAATAGACTTCTTGATATTGAGCCATCTTCATAGTTCTTATATAAATACAACTTGGATCATAGTGTACCCTCTTTTGATACACTATTCAATTCTGTTACCTAACACTTATTTAGAGTTTTTATATTTATATTGTTAAATACACTGGTTTTATGGTATTTTGTACTGTCTTATTAAGCAAATGCCAACCTCTAATCTTTCCAGGTATTAAAAATGGTTTACAATTGAGTATAATTATCTGTTTTTAAAATTTTTTCTTTTTTTTAACAGTACATCTTACATTACCTCCCAGTAATGTAAGCAGAGTGTCCTCTGTGCTTACTATCTGTCAGACTTTCTAGTTTTGCTTGTTAGTTTTGATAATTTCCTAGAAAATCACTCAGTTTTTTATTTTGTTATTTATTGCCACAAATTACTGTTCTCCTTTAGTTCTCTTAATATCTTCCAGATCTTTTGTTGTATTTCTTTTTCTTTTCCCATCCCAACATATCAAGATGAAATCTTTAGAATTCTTTTACTCCACTCCCACGTACAAGATTTTTAGAACAATTCTATGTCTGGATTCCTAGGTTTTATTGATCTATAGTAGAGGCAGTTTGTTTAGTTTTGGTTTTTTTAAGCAATAGAATTGCACACAGGCAAAATTATCCTTGATCATCTTTGACTACAATATGAAGTCATTGTTGTGATGTTATAAGCCATACTGTTTCAAATAAATATAACTTTTCTTTTCCTTCTTTTCCCCTGGTGATACTAAGGTTTGAACTCAGGGTCTCATGCTTGCTAGGAAGACAGGAAGTCTAATTCCCCAAATCTTTTTGCATTAGTTATTTCTCAAATATTTGCTTTCATTTTGGGGCCATTCTGGGCCACGACCCTCCTATTTATGCTTCCTTCCTCCAGAGAAGCTAGAATAACAGCTGCATGCCACCACAACTTTTTTTAATTGGTTGACATGGCCTTTTGTGAACTTTGTTTTTGGCCTGGGCTGGCCTTCAACCATGATTCTCTAGACCTCTACCTTCTGAGTGGCTAGGATTGCAGGTATGAACCACCTTGCCCTGTTTCTAAGACTATTATTTATCACTTTGTATTTTTGCTCTTTTGTTAGAATTTTCTTCTCTGAGCTTCAAAAAGACACTTATTTCTTATCATTGATTCTCCATTTTAACAGGTCTAGAAAGGCCTGGCTACTACTAATTTGTTAAAAGTTCTTCTGACTACTCCATTTGATTCTGCAAAGGGATCACTGTTCTTCTGCTCTCACATAACTGGATCTCCTTAATTCAGTTGTCTACATCTGCTTTAGATTATGTTTCCACAGTACATGTAGCTCAGGCAGTCATGCCTTTACAGTTACTCCGTATTGGAAAAGCACACAGATCAGAGAGTAAAAAGAAGTATACCACTTTATGCCTGGTAACTATAGTGAAGGCTCAATGGGCTGGCGGAGTGGCTCAAGTGTAGTGAAACCATTAATATCTGGCAACACTTGATGAAATATAAAACCAGTTTGGCTTCTAGTTTCTTCCCATCACAAGCAACAACCCTGTTCAAATCCCAGAGCCTGTAGCAATTCAGCTAGTAGTGCAATAACCCTCTAGGCTCACCAGGGTTCCCAGGTTTAGGTGGGCCCTTCCCAGAGAACATACAGGAAGGAGAGTTACCTAAGGAAAAGCAGGTGCCTCTTTAGTGGAACTGACACCATCCAGGAAAGCTGGGTCCTCCTTGAAGAACTCATGCATCTCTATTGTCATCAATCTCTGAACAAGAAGGAATATCTATGCTTATAGGCACATCAGGAACTGGTGATTAAATGAGTTACTACATATTACAGGAGATAGTCCAGGAGCCAGAGCAGTGACTTTGGTCTATCTCCCTGCTTCTGGTCAAGTGATTTTTCCTACAACTCATTCTTTCTTCTTGATGCCATGCTGTTGTCCTCCTGGTTAAGTAAATTAAACCTAATTGTTACGTTGTGGTCTTTCTCAACAAGTATATTCACATAATATTCACTTGTGATTATTCCTTTGATTTGCAAAATCACCTCAGGAAACAGGTTTCATCTTCTCTGTGTCTCAGTTTCTCTTTCCAAAGAGTATAAAATCCCAATTGCTTATAAAGACTTTTTGATCTTATAGAAGTATAAGTTGTCATTGCTTTATACTAGGTTTTCTGATTGTTAAAAATATAATAATACTCTATATTCTTTTAGTGCCTTTCATCTGAGAATGTCAAAGTGTTTCATATGTCTTTACTAATTAAGCAAGCAACCCCAGCACCACTGTAAGGTAGGGACAGTATTATTAGCTCTATTTAATGGAGTGAAAAGCAGGAGGTCATGGGGTCACAGACTGAGGGACAGACTCTAGTCAGGGAAGTGCCAGAGCAAAAGCAAAGGCAGCTTTGTCTGGGCTAAGTTCTTAAGATTTTCCAACCCATTCAAAGGGCTCTCTGCATACCAAATAGCTGTATACTATAAAAATCTTACACTGTCCTCAGGGCAGAAGAAAATACTTCCCACTCACTCTCCCCTTCTTCAGAGCACAAGCTTGGTTAAAGGCAGAGAGACATTAAAGGGCTTCCTCAAGTACACAGATTTCTCAAGTGCAGATGGAAAAATAAAACAGAAGGCCAAGCATGGTGGCTCAAACTTGTAATCCCAGCATTCAGGAGACTGAAGCAGGAAGGTAGTGGGTTTGAGCTCAGCCTGGGCTACATAACAAGACCCTGTCTCAAACAAAGAAGAAGAAGGAAGAAGAAGAAGAAGAAGAAGAAGAAGAAGAAGAAGAAGAAGAAGAAGAAGAAGAAGAAGAAGAAGAAGAAGAAGAAGAAGAAGAAGAAGAAGAAGAAGAGCTTCTTTCCATATTACTACAGGCACATCACCAGTAGGCACACACTATGCTGAGGGCTCTATCATTTATGTATCTTGAATAACTAAAGCTTTGTAACTTTTGACTAAAATATCCCCCTCTTTATAACCCCTGAGAGCCCAATTCACTTTGTGCTTCTGTGAATTTGACTATTTTACACTTACCATATAAATAGTAACATGCAAGTCAGGTATGGTGTCATGAGCCTGTAATCCAGCACTCAGGTGGTAGAGGAAGGAGGATCAGGAGTTCAAGACCAGTCTAGGCTATATATGAGATG
Source organism: Castor canadensis (assembly GCF_047511655.1). Taxonomy (NCBI): domain Eukaryota; kingdom Metazoa; phylum Chordata; class Mammalia; order Rodentia; family Castoridae; genus Castor; species Castor canadensis. The sequence continues at coordinate 127,026,760 of NC_133393.1, read as the reverse complement.
CTGTCTCCAATAAACAAACAAATAAATGAAGTGGTATCATGGAGCATTTATCCTTCTGTTTCTGATTTAAGTCATCATCATGTTCTCCAGGTTCATTCATGTTGCAAATGGCAGGATGACCATCTTTTTTGGGAAGAATAACCTTACATGGTATGTATATCAATGTATATACATTTGTTTTATTACCCACTCATGGACATTTATGTTATTGAGTTGGTTATTATCAACAATGCTGCAATAGACATGAGTATGCATATTTCTCTTTGAGATTCTGATTTCATTCCCTTTGATATATACTTATATTTCTAAGCACTATTTTAGTTTTTCAAGTGACATACTATGTTTTACATAGTGGTGGTAAAACTCCACCAACAATACTTGGATTCCTTTTTCTCCATATCCTCACCAGCATTTGTTTTTGATAAAAGCCATTCCAGCAAGTGTGAAGTAACATTGCATTTTAGTGTCATTTGCATTTCCCTGGTGATTAGTTATGTCAAGCACCTTTCATATATGCCTGCCATTTGCATATCTTCATTGATAAATATCTACTCACTTCCTTTGCATAGTTCTTACTTGGTTTATTGGTTTCATTGTTATTGAGACGTAGGCATCTCTTGTATTTTTCCCATATTTCCCCCATCAGATATATGGGTTGCAAATATTTTCTGTCATTCTATAGGTTACTTTTTTTTCATTAATTATTTAATTTGCTGTTCAAAGCTTTTTATTATGATGTAATTCACTTATCTATTTAAATTTGTTTCCTGCGCTTTTGTTGTCATATCCAAGGAGTCATTGCTAAGGACAATGTCCAGTAACCTTTCCTCTGTGCTTTCTTCTAGGAGTTTTATGGTTTCAAGTTTTATATTTAAGTCTTTAACCCATTTTAAATTGATTTTTGTATATGGTGTAAGATCAGGGTCTCATTTCATTCTTTTGTAAGTAGATATTTGGCTTTCTTAGTATCATTTATCTCAACAAGTCTGGTTAGAAATAACTTACCCAGACACAATAAAGGCCATATATGAAAAGTCCACAGCTAACATCATACTTAATGACAAAAAAGATTGAAAAAATTGAAAGCTTTTCAATTTTCAATACTCTCTGGATGCCCAGTCTCTCTACTTCTACTCAGCATAATACTAGAAGTATTAGCTAGGGCAATTAAACCACACACAAAAAATCACCCAAATTGAAAAGGAAGGACAAAAATTATTTCTGTTTGCAGATGACATGATCTTTTATATAGAAAACCCTAAAGACTCTGTAAAAAAACAAAATTGAACCAGTAAATAAATTCAGCCAAGTTTCAGGATATAAAACAAACACGCAAAGGCTAGTTTTATTTCTATACATTTCTGTATATATTATCCAAAATGGAAATTAAGAAAACAATTCCAATGTAAATCAAAACCACGTTAAGAGTCCACCTCACTCCTGTTAGAATAGCTATCACCAAAAACACAAACAAGAAGAAATGGCAAGGATGTGAGGAAAAAGGAACCCTCACACACTGCCAGTGAGAATGTAAATTAGTACAACCACTATGGAAACAGTATGGAGGCTTCTTAAAAAACTAAAAATAGATCTGCCATATGCTCCAACAATACCACTCCTCGGGATATACCCAAAGGAATGTGAGTCAGCTTACAACAAACGCATCTGCACACCCATGTTTATTGCAGCACTATTCACAATAGCTAAGCTACAGAAACAGCCAAGATGCCCCATGACTGATGAATGAATTAACAAAGTGTGATATTTATACACAGTGGAATTTTATTCAGCCACAAAGAAGAATGTAATTTTGTCATTTGCAGGTAAATGGATGGAACTGGAAAACATCATCTTAAGTAAAGTTAGCCAGGTTCAGAAGGCCAAAAGCTATATGTTTTTTCTCATATGTAGAATATAGACCTAATACAAAGACAGCAAAATTATGAAAAACAGGTCACACTAAGGGGAGTTCATATATGAGAAGGGTAGGGTAAAAGAAGGAAATTGAGAAAGTGAATATAGTTGATGTACTCCCTACAAAAATGAATATAGAATTTTTTAAACCAGTTGAAACCAGTTGGGACTAAACCAGTTAAACCAGTTGGGACTAAAGTAGAATGAAGAAAAATAGAGGAGATGAACCAATTCAGGTTATAATACATATATACATGGAAATGTCACAAGGAAACTCACTGTGCAGCTATCTTAAACAAGCAAAAATGCCATTTTTTTCTTTTCTTTTTTCTTCTACAAAATTGGAGAACAGGAGGGCAGAAAAGTTTCTGTGGGGCAGGGGTCGGTATCAATGGGAGGGGGGAAGTTGCAGGGAAAGGGTGTAGGAGGATGAATATGATGCAAATACTGTGTATACATGTATGTAAGTGTAAAAATTATACCTTTTGAAACTATTCCAGGAATGGGGGGCAGGGGCGGGATAAAGGAGAATGATGCCTTGAGGGGGGTGAATTTAACTATGATAACTTGATACATTATAAGAACTTTTGTAAATCCCACAATGTACCCCCACCCAGAACAACAATTAAAAAGAAAAAAGAAAGAAAACAATTCCATTTACAGTAACATTAAATAGAAAACAATACTTAGGAACAACTTAAGCAAGGAGATAAAATTTCAGTGATGAAAGAAATTAAAGCAGGGACAAATAAGTGAAAGCTATCCCATGCTTATGAATTGGAAAAATTAACATTGTTAAGATGCCCATAGTATGCAAAACAAAATATAGACTCAACAACATTTCTATCAAAATCCCAATGGTAGTATTTTAGAAAACTAGAGAAAAAATTCTAAAAATTCATATGGCACCACAAAAGAATTAATAGCCAAAGCAATTTTGAGTAAGAAGAACAAAGCTAGAGGCATCACACTTCTTGACTTCAACTTATATCATAAAATTATATTTACTGTCTTAAAAACAGACAAATAATCTGGTACCAATGACTCACACCTGCAATCCTACCTACCTGGAAGGCTGATATTAGAAAGATCATGTTTCAAGGCCAGCCCAGGCAAAAAGTTTGCAAGACCCCAGATCAATCAATAGTTGGGTGAATAACATACCCTTGTCATCCCAGCTACAGCAAGAAGTGTTAAATAGGAGGATCTCTATCCAGGCCAGCCTGGGCAAAATTTGAATCTCAATCTCAAAAACACCAGTGAAAAAGGGTTGGAAGTATTGCTCAGGTTATAGAGTGCCTGCTTAGCAAGCATGAAGCCTTGAGTTCAAACCTCAGTGCCATCAAAGAAAAAAAAAAGGAGAAAAAGACTTATAAGCCAATGGAACAGGAGAGAAGGCCCAGAAAATAAACTTATGCATGTAAGGTAACTAACTGATCTTTGACAAGGATATCCACCAATAATATTCACAGAGGAAAAGATAGTTCTTCTGTGTAACTGAATTCTATAGTACTTGGGTCTCTTGCTTTCTTAACAGAGGAGCATCCTCCACTGATATTTGCACAGCTCCAGCTAACCTTAAACACCTTGTGATTATTAATATTTTTAGCCCGTCAGCTATTAAAATATTATTTCACATTCCATTCATCATTCCTTCAACAAATATTCAGAGCCTCAAAAATGCTTTCTTAAAAAGTTGTTGAGAATGTTATAGTTAATATTTGAAAATTGTTGGAAATAGTCAAGGATACCCTATTTATAGTAATGTAACAAAAAGCTGTAAAATTGACATAAATATTTATTCTTCAATTATTATTTTGGTAATACTAATGTCCTCGTGCATTATTTCTTTCTACACAGATCTAAACTGCTAAAAGGATAATTCATTGCCATAAAATAGCTGCAGAATACCCTTGAGTTGAGTACAATTTGGGTGCAAAAATCCAGATAGGCCATGCAACCATCTTCCTTGTAAACACCTCAACATACACTTGCACATTATAAAACATGTGTGTTGGGAAACAGGAGAACAACTTTCCCAACCCTTTTCCAGATACATAAATACTGTAAAACAATTATTGGAGAACTTAGCTAGGAAAAACCTATTTAGAGACACTTGAGTGTCATGAATCTTGAAGTCACACAGCAGGGTAGAATCCTGGTTTGACGTCACCCTTAGCATTAACATCACCTTGGGCAAGTTGTTTAAACTTGTTGTCATAATTTTTTTATCTGTTAAGCAAGTATGGTATCCATGCCTAAATTATAGAATAAATGAGTGGCTTAAAATGAGATTATATATGTAAAATCCCAGACACAGTGCCTAATACATACTGAGTGCTCAATAAACATAGCTGAGAAAATGGTCCAGATAAAACAGGGCACAGAGATAAACTGAGCCATTTTCAATGTGGAAATTAGAGAACTAGATACCTAGACTAATCCTTCTGCTCAATACGATATTTTCAGAATCTTTCAAAACATTTTTATTTAGCTGGCAAGTATTCTTTAGAGGCCAAAACGAAGCAGAAAGTAAGAACCCAAAGAAATTAGTAGAACACAGAAGTTGACTTCTCACCCATGATTCCCTAGAAGCAGAACCTGAAGCAGAAATTCAGATGCATGGTTATGGTCTCAGTTCAAGTCAAGCCTTGGGCTGATGCAGAGAGCAGAAAAAGGATGAGATCAAGAGAACGAATTGTACTATATTGTTTTGTTTTGTTTTTGTGGTACTGGGTCAGAACTCAATCTTGCACTGGTGAGGCAGACACTCTACCACTTGAGCCTGTGGCTCAATATAACATTAATTGTGTTATATTCCCTGAACCAAGAGGATTAGGTTTTGAACTCTCTTTCAGCCAATTACTGACTATGGGCTAAGACAGGCTACTTCTTGAGTGAGTCTGCTCCCATCAGCTGTACTACTGGACAATTCCTCACAGAAAAGAAACAGCTGTGAGTATTTGGCAGTCATCAGCTGGGAGATGAAAGGACCAGCCCAGGGAATGGGTATGAGGGGATGACTTCTTCAGTCACCCAAGACTTCCAGCCTATCCCTTGCACCACTCAGATGCATCTATCTTTCACATTAAGTTCAGTATAGCATCAAGGGAATTCCAAGATGGCAGCTAGAGGGAGGAAGCAGAAAGCGAGCTTCCTATAGTGAAATCTTGGAGAGACGCTGGAGACACACTTTGCAGGCAAAACCACCGAGAAGAGGCAAAACTTTGACCCCTCCACACCTCCAGCCAGTGCAGAGAATCTCCACTTCACGTTAAATGGAGAAACAAGGAGGGCCCCCGGGCTGCCAGTCTCCTGTGCCCAGATGGCTTGGGAAGACATGGACAAGGTGAGGTTCCCAGTACAGCAGTACTCCCACAGACAACCCTGGGCCAGAGCAGCATAGCCCCCTGGACAGACTGACCTCCACCCGGGAAAAAAGAGAAACTAACAAGCAATAAGAACAATAAAGACACATGGGAAAGAGGGTGGGGTGCACTGAGTGCCAAAGATTGGGGGAAGTGAATCCTTCCTGGAACTGTAAATAAACAAGCCAGGCGGGCAGGAGAGCCTCCGGCAGGAGCGGGAAAGCTTGTGAGAGTGGCAGAGGGAGGAAAACTCCACAGGAGAGAGGGGAAGACCCACTTCCCACGTGAACTGTAAACAAACATGGTGGCTGGCAGGAGCAGCAGCACCGCCCAGTAATCAGGAGCAGAAAAACTTGTAAAAGTGGCGGTGGGAGGAAAACTGCACAGGAGAGGGAGGAAGACCCACTTCCCATGTGAAATGTAAATAAACATGCAGGCCTGAGAAAGCGGGTGGAGTGTCACCTTCCCCAGTGTGCTTGGAAAGGGGAAAGCTTGTAGCAGAGGCACACAGGAGAAATCTGAGCAAACAAAGCCTGTGGGGCCAGGTGAGTGCTAAGCTCACCCCAGAAATTTGCATAAATAACGCCTCCAGAAACAGCAGGCTGACAGCAGCAGGCAGGCAAGCCACAGACGCAGATACCACTCACAGAACTGTCTCCAGACTCTCTCTTTTTTTTTTCTTTCTTTTTCTCCCTACCTTTGATGAGAGAACAACCGAATTACACCTGCATGCTGAAAAACTTACTGAAACTGTATTGCATTTGAACTTGGGACACTTGGTGAGGTTTTTGTGTGTGTGTGTGTGTACTTTTGTTCTACTTTATGCATACCCTTTGATGAGACAACTACAGAACAACATCTGAGGCACCACCTCCAGGATTGGAAAATGAGATGGACACCCAAATTATTAAGACTGAAACTTCATTGCATTTGAGCTTGGAGGTTTTTTTGTTTTTTTGTTTTTTTTTAAATTTTCTATTTTTCATTTTATTTTAATTTATTTTTATATATAGATATTTCTTTCATTTACTTATTTTTTATTTTTATTCTTATCTTTATATTTTTATTTTTTATTTTCCATCCTCTCTCTGTCTCTCTAATGCCTGTTCAGCTTACTGTCAATTAGGACACTAACGCTCCCTGTTTATACCTTTGAAACTTTCTTGTCTGATTCTTTGTTCTGTTTTCTCCTTCTTGTCTGTTTGTTTTTCCCTTTTCTTTAACTTCTTGCTTTCCATCTCCTCTCACCCTTCCATTCTAAATATCACCATTGTTATTATTACAAGCTAGAAAATACTTAATTGCACACAGTACAGGGACAGTAACAACACCAAAGACTGGAAGACAGAAAAAACAGGGAAATCAGTTTCCCCACAGCAAAAAATTAGTACAGGAACCAGAGGGGAATGAAGAAAACAGATACTCAGATCCAGACTCCAACAAAATGAAGATAAACTATGCCAAAGAACCCAATGAAGCCCACAAGAATAATTTAAAAGAAGACATACTACAGGTACTCAATGAGAATTTTATAGAGATGATACTGGATAGGGTCAACCAAAATGTACAGGAGAAACTCAAGAAATTCCAAGACAACCAAAATAGAGAATTTGAAAAAGCAAAAGAAGAAATAAAGGAAACCATAGAAGCACTGTATAAACACCAAAGTGAAACAGATAACACGATGAATAAACAAATAAGTGAACTCAGGACAAAAATAGACAACATTAAAGAGTAAACCACCCAGGATATGGAAAACCTCAGAAAAATGAATGAAACAGAACTGCAAAACAAAACAGGAGGCCAATCCAGCAGAATAGAACAAACAGAAGACAGAATCTCAGAACTTGAAGATGAAATGGTAATTAAAGGAAAAACCGAAGAACTATTAATTAAACAACTCAAGACCTGTGAAAAGAAAATGCAAGAACTCACCCACTCCATCAAAAGACCAAACTTGAGAATCATGGGCATCAAAGAAGGAGAAGAGGTGCAAGCGAAGGGAATGCGTAATATATTCAACAAAATAATAATGGAAAATTTCCCAAATCTAGAGAGAGATATTCCTATACAGATGCAAGAGGCCTCCAGGACACCAAATAGACCAGATCAAAATAGAACTACCCCATGACATACCATCATTAAAACAACAAGTTCAGAAACTAGGGAAAGAATATTGAAGGCTGTAAAAGAGAAAAAAACAAGTAACATACAAAGGTAAACCCATCAAAATCACAGCAGAATTCTCAACAGAAACATTAAAAGCAAGAAGAGCGTGGGGTGAGATCTTCCTGGCACTGAATGAAAATAACTTCAACCCCAGGATACTCTACCCAGCAAAACTATCATTCAAAATAGATGGAGCAATAAAAGTCTTCCATGATAAGCAGAAACTAAAACAATATGTGACCACAAAGCCACCACTACAAAAGAACCTTCAAGGGATTCTGCATGCAGAAAGTGAAACCCAACTTAACCATGAAAATACAGGCAGCACCAAACCACAGGAAAAGAAAAAGCAAGACAGTAGAGAGTAACTTCAAATTAGGTACACACAATCAAACCTTCAAACAACTAAGACAACTAAATGACAGGAATCACCACATACCTATCAGTACTAACACTTAATGTTAACGGACTTAATTCACCCATCAAAAGGCACCACTTGATGAAATGGATTAAAAGGGAAGATCAAACAATTTGTTGCTTACAGGAGACCCATCTCACCAACAGAAATAAGCATAGGCTTAGGATGAAAGACTTACCAAGCCAATGGCCCCCAAAAACAGGCAGGAGTAGCAATACTTACCTCTGACAAAGTAGACTTCAAACTTACATTGATCAAACGAGATAAAGAAGGACATTCCATACTAATAAAAGGGGAAATAGACCAAAAGGAAATAATAATCATCAACCTGTATGCACCCAATATCAACTCACCCAATTTCATCAAACATACCCTGAAAGACCTAAACGCATATATAAACGCCAACACAGTAGTTGTGGGAGACTTTAACACCCCATTATCATCAATAGATAGGTCATCCAAACAAAACATCAATAAAGAAATCCAAGATCTAAAATATACAATAGATCAAATGGACCTACTTGATGTCTACAGAACACTTCATCCAACTTCTACACAATATACATTCTTCTCAGCAGCCCATGAAACCTTCTCCAAAATAGATCATATCCTAGGGCACAAAGCAAGTCTCAGCAAATTTAAGAAAATAGAAATTATACCGTGCATACTATCTGATCACAATGCAGTAAAAGTAGAACTCAACAACAAAAGTAAAGACAAAAAACATGCAAAAAGCTGGAAACTAAATAATTCATTACTTAATGAAGAATGGATCATTGATGAAATAAAAGAGGAAATTAAAAAGTTCCTGGAAGTCAATGAAAATGAAAAAACAACTTACCAGAACCTATGGGACACAGCTAAGGCAGTCCTGAGTGCATAGACTAAAAAGACTGAAAGATCCCAAATCAATGACCTAATGATACATCTCAAACTCCTAGAAAAACAAGAACAAGCAAATCCCAAAACAAATAGAAAGAGAGAAATAATAAAAATAAGAGCTGAAATCAATGAAATAGAAACCAAAAAAACCATAAAAAGAATTAATGAAACAAAAAATTGGTTCTTTGAAAAAATAAACAAGATCGATAGACCCCTGGCAAACCTGAATAAAATGAGGAGAAAAAAACCCAAATTAGTAGAATCAGGAATGCAAAAGGGGAGATAACAACAAACACCATGGAAGTCCAGGAAATCATCAGAGACTACTTTGAGAACCTATATTCAAATAAATTTGAAAATCTTAAAGAAATGGAGATTTCTAGATACATATGATCATCCAAAACTGAACCAAGAGGAAATTAATCACCTGAATAGATCTATAACACAAAATGAAATTGAAGCAGCAATCAAGAGTCTCCCCAATAAGAAAAGTCCAGGACCTGATGGATTCTCTGCTGAATTCTATCAGACCTTTAAAGAAGAACTGATACCAACCCTCCTTAAACTGTTCCATGAAATAGAAAGGGAAGGAAAACTGCCAAACACATTTTATGAAGCCAGTCTTACACTTATCTCAAAACCAGGCAAAGACACCTCCAAAAAGGAGAACTATAGGTCAATCTCCTTAATGAACATTGACGCAAAAATCCTCAACAAAATAATGGCAAACTGAATTCAACAACACATCAAAAAAGATTATTCACCACGACCAAGTAGGGATGCAGGGGTGGTTCAACATATGAAAATCAATAAACGTAATAAACCACATTAACAGAAGCAAAGACAAAAACCACTTGATCATCTCAATAGATGCAGAAAAAGCCTTTGATAAGATCCAACACCATTTCATGATAGAAGCTCTAAGAAAACTAGGAATAGAAGGAAAGTACCTCAACATTATAAAAGCTATATATGACAAACCTACAGCCAGCATTATACTTAACGGAGAAAAACTGAAATCATTCCCTCTAAAATCAGGAACCAGACAAGGATGCCCACTATCTCCACTCCTATTCAACATAGTACTGGAATTCCTAGCAAGAACAATTAGGTAAGAAGAAGGAATAAAAGGAATACAAATAGGTAAAGAAACTGTCAAAATATCCCTATTTGCAGATGACATGATCCTATACCTTAAAGAACTCTACTCAGAAGCTTCTAGACATCATCAATAGCTGTAGCAAGGTAACAGGATATAAAATCAACATAGAAAAATCATTAGCATTTCTATATGCCAACAATGAGCAAATTAAAAAGAATGTATGAAAACAATTCCATTTACAATAGCTTCAAAAAAAATCAAATACCTAGGTGTAAACCTAACAAAAGATGTAAATGACCTCTACAAGGAAAACTATAAACTTCTGGAGATAGAGATTGAGGAAGATTATAGAAAGTGAAGAGATCTCCCATGCTCATGGATTGGTAGAATCAACATGGTAAAAATGTCTATACTCCCAAAAGTAATCTACATGTTTAATGCAATTCCCATCAAAATTCCAATGACATTCATTAAAGAGATTGAAAAATCTACTGTGAAATTTATATGGAAACACAAGAGGCCACGAATAGCCAAGGCAATACTCAGTCAAAAGAACAATGCTGGAGGTATCACGATACCTGACTTCAAACTATATTACAAAGCAATAACAATAAAAACAGCATGGTACTGGCACAAAAACAGACATGAAGACCAGTGGAACAGAATAGAGGACCCAGATATGAAGCCACACAACTATAACCAACTTGTCTTTGGCAAAGGAGCTAAAAATATACGATGGAGTAATAGCAGCCTCTTCCACAAAAACTGCTGGGAATACTGGTTAGCAGTCTGCAAAAAACTGAAACTAGATCCATGTATATCACCCTATACCAAGATTAACTCAAAATGGATCAAGGATCTTAATATCAGACCCCAAACTCTTAAGTTGATACAAGAAAGAGTAGGAACTACTCTGGAGTTAATAGGTATAGGTAAGAACTTTCTCAATGAAACCCCAGCAGCACAGCAACTAAAGAGATAACATAGATAAATGGGACCTCATAAAACTAAAAAGCTTCTGTTCATCAAAAGAAATGGTCTCTAAACTGAAGAGAACACCCACAGAGTGGGAGAAAACATTTGCCAGCTACACATCAGACAAAGGACTGGTAACCAGAATATATAGGGAACTTCAAAAACTAAATTCTCCCAAAACTAATGAACCAATAAAGAAATGGGCAAGTGAACTAAACAGAACTTTCTCAAAAGAAGAAATTCAAATGGCCAAAAAACACATGAAAAAATGCTCACCATTTCTAGCAATAAAGGAAATGCAAATTAAAACCACACTAAGATTCCACCTCACCCCTGTTAGGATAGCCATCATTAGCAACACCACCAACAACAGGTGTTGGAAAAATTAGAAATAAGGGCAATATAGTTTCTGCTGGGTATTGATGGGGGGGGGAGGGCAGAGTGGGTAAGGGAGGGGGTGGGGGCAGGGGGGAGAAATGAACCAAGTCTTGTATGCACATATGAATAACAAAAGAAAAATGAAAAAAAAAAAAAAACAGGTGTTGGCGAAGATGTGGGGAAAAATGAACCTTCTTACACTGTTGGTAGGAATGTAAACTAGTACAACCACTCTGGAAAAAAATTTGGAGGCTACTTAAAAAGCTAAACATTGATCTACCATTTGATCCAGTAATACCACTTTTGGGGATATACCCAAAAGACTGTGACACAGGTTACTCCAGAGGCACCTGCACACCCATGTTTATTGCGGCACTATTCACAATAGCCAAGTTATGGAAACAGCCAAGATGCCCCACTACTGACGAATGGATCAAGAAAATGTGGTATCTATACACAGTGGAATTTTATGCAGCCATGAAGAAGAACGAAATGTTATCATTCACTGGTAAATGGATGGAATTGGAGAACATCATTCTGAGTGAGGTTAGCCTGGCCCAAAAGACCAAAAATCGTATGTTTTCCCTCATATGTGGACATTAGATCAAGGGCAAACACAACAAGGGGATTGGACTATGAGCACATGATAAAAGCGAGAGCACACAAGGGAGGGGTGAGGATAGGTAAGACACCTAAAAAACTAGCTAGCATTTGTTGCCCTTAACGCAGAGAAACTAAAGCAGATACCTTAAAGCAACTGAGGCCAATAGGAAAAGGGGACCAAGAACTAGAGAAAAGGTTAGATCTAAAAGAATTAACCTAGAAGGTAACACACACACACAGGAAATCAATGTGAGTCAACTCCCTGTATAGCTATCTTTATCTCAACCAGCAAAACCCCTTGTTCCTTCCTATTATTGCTTATACTCTCTCTACAACAAAATTAGAGATAAGGGCAAAATAGTTTCTGCTGGGTATTGATGGGGGGAGGGCAGAGTGGGTGGTAAGGGAGGGGGTGGGGGCAGGGGGGAGAAATGACCCAAGCCTTGTATGCACATATGAATAATAAAATTTTAAAAAATGGAAAAAAAAAGTTCAGTATAGCATCCTCAGCGATGCCTGTTGCAATTCCTGGGAAAATTTGTAAGGGGAATGTTATTGGGACAAGTGAAATTTTTGTGGCTGCAATGGATCTCAAAGACATAATTGATAATCATATTCTAGCTTTCCATCAATCTAGGATAACACTTCTGAAGTCTAGTTGTTTATCTAGCAGGGTGACTCACATTCCCATCTCTGAGGCAGAACCTTTAGTTATCATGGCCTTATAAGATCATGATTGGCTTACACATCCATATACAACTAAAACAGGGCACAAGTTAATCAAGAATACCCCACAGATCACCTCTGTATTAGATCACCTGTCACATGTAACAGTAGTTATGTCTCCTCATGAAGGTCAGGCCCAGTTGCTCCTGCCAGTCTACATCCTTTCTGAGCTTTCTTTTCTACAGGTACAAAGAACTCAGATTGACCAGATGGCAGCTTCAGCTTTCCATGTAGGTAGACTCTTACTCTATCCTTGAGTGAAAGCACTTTGCCCTAACCCATAACCAGATGCCAAAATTTACAATGCATAAACTTGTAGGGACAGGAAAAGAAACTTCTCCAAGCAGTGTACTAGAAAGAAGAGTAAAGGAGGATTCTACTACTTTCTGCCAGAATTTCTGAACTCATATATTCTACCTATTGGAAACATATAAATAAATAGTGGGTGCTATTTAAAGGAGTGTACACCATCCTAGTATCCCTATAGTGGATATCTTTGTGCCTGAGCCAGATCTGGGCTGATAACAGATCACATCTGCCCCCTCACTAGAAAACAGCCTTCAGTTAACAGGAGCCACTTGTCCTGGGAGGCTATGTGTTCCTCCATTCCAGGGACACAGGTGGACTTTAGCCAATGATTGACTGACACAGTGATCAAAAGGTCAGCCCCACTACTCCATGTAGAACTGCCTGATACAATTTCTGCTACAGATCTTCCTCAAGGATCAAATTGAAACTGGCTTCCAGCTTCTGTTAACTACCATTCTACTCTCTAGTTCTGTGAGTTCAGCTTCTACTAGATTCTACATATGAGTGAAATCATATGAGATTTGTTGCTCTTTGCCTGGCTTATTCCACTTAACGTAATGTCCTCTAGGCTCCCTATGTTTTTGCAAATGAAAGAATTTCTGAATAGTGTTCTATATGGAAACATTGCATTGTACCCCATAAATGTACACAATTATTTGTCACTTGAAATAAAATAAAGCTAAACTAAAAAGAAATCAGTCTCCAGCTGAAATCAGAGTCTCACTTGAATTTTACCCCCTGCCCCATCCTATCTCAGTCACTCACCTTCTGATAATATTCCTCTAACAAATCACTTGAATTGGAGTCTTTGTTTCCGGTTTTACCTCTAGGGATTTGGACCAAAGACAGAACACATCATTCCCATGAATCATTTCTATGCATGCACAGGTGTGTTTTTAAGAGACCACACCACCAACTGAAAAGCACTAAAAGAGCACCAATCCATGAAGAGCAAAGGAAATAGTATGCATGTGAGTAAACATAGATTACTTCGTCTTTTAAAAAATTATTTAAAATTACAGTAAAAAGTTAATACAAATGTGCTGTGTATTAAGATAAATGTAGACATCAATATCACAAAGGACAGCAGAAAGGCACTATAATTATATTGTTATAAGGTTCTTATGTGTGGCATTGTAATATAAATATAAATAAACCTTGATAAATTACCAATATATATTGTAGTCTCCAAAGCAACTACAAAATAAAACTAAAGGAACTAGCTAAAATATATTGTCAGAAAACTAGAGTTGAGTCCGTGATTGTCAAACTTGTTGAAACACCTAGACACAATTAGATACTCTTTGAAAGTGAAGTCCTTTAACTATAATAGCACAAAGAAGTTGATAGAAAAAGGATGGAAATAAGCATACTATTTAATCACTAAGTGTAAGAAATTAAGTGTGGTATTACCAGATAGAGAGAATTTTTATAAGGACAAAAGTATTAAATAATCAGAAAGACAATTCTATACGTGTACTCCTCTACAGAGCTTAAAATATAAAGCAAAAATAGACAGAACTAATGGAAGAGAAAGACAAATCCATAATCGTAGGTGGAAATTTTAACACTCTTTTCAAAATAATCTACAGAATAACCAGACAAAACTGTAGCTCCCTCATTTTCAGACACTCTGTAAGGCTACATTTGTCAAGAAAGCTTTGTAGCAAGGACAGAAAATTGGAAAAATAGAGAATTTGAAAAAAGACACATACCTATCTTGTCAACTGCTTTTTTCCATGAAAAGCAAGATAGTTCAATGGCAAAAGAATAATTTTATAGTAAATTAAGCTGGTATTACTGAATATACATGTAAAAGTAAAATAAAACTCAACTTTTACTATACATACAAATTAATTCAAGCAGAAGCATAGACCTAATTATAAGGCTAATTAAAAGAAAACATGGAAGAATATTTTTACATTATTGTGTAGGTAAAAATTTCTTAGGACTTAAAAAGTTCTAACTACATAAAATAATAATAGCAATTTATACTCTATCATAATTAATAATTATGATTTATACTTTATCATAATTAATATTAATCTTGTTCCCAAAAAGATATCATTATGGTTATCAATAAAAAGACTGAATATAAATCACTTCACATAATCATATTACATAAAGAACTCCAAATATAGGTTAATAAAACCTGTGGAAGGATTACACAATACTGATAAAAGAAGAGATAAGAGTCTCTAAAGCATACATGAGAAGATATCAACATTATTAATTTTTTTTTAAATACACAAATTGAACCATAATAAGATATCACTTCATGCTTGTGTTGGTCAGTTTTCCATTATTGTAACAAAATACTTGAAATCAACTTAAAATTAGGAAGGTTTCATTCCATAGTTGGTCCATTGACCTGAGGTAAGGCATGATAAAATCACATAGCACATGGCAGAAGATACTGTTTATGTCATGGTGGATAGGAAACAGAGAAAGAGAGACAGACAGACAGAAACAAATAAAGAGATTAGATTAGATCAGGGTTCCAATATCTCCCTCAAGGGCATGCTCCCAGTGACCTAACTTCCTTCCACGAGGCCTCACCTCCTAAAGGTTCTATCATCTCCAATAGGCTGAGCACTAAGCCTTCAACACTACGGGTCTTTGGGGTACATTCAAGATCCAAACTATAGCAATGGAACATTAAAATTTAAAATAGTAATACCAATGGTTGAGGATGTAGAGTGAAAGATCTCTCATACATCATTGGTGGGAGTGTACAACAGTACAGCAGCTTTGGAAAACAGTTTAGAGTTTCTTATAACTCTCAGTTACCTGTGTTCTAGCAATTCTATTTCTTAGCATTTACCCAAAATAAATGAAAACACATATTCACAAAAAAATACAAGAATGTTCAAGCAGTTTTATTCTTAGCAGCAAAAACCTGCTCCATCTATGTGTAACAAACTCTATATTCAACATGAGTGATTGGACACTTCTATCCATTTACCTCACATAGTTAAAGTTCTGTATTTAGAGAAGTACACACAACCGTATTGTCAACTGATCATTTCTATACAGTAGGAAGGTCATTGAGTCACTCACTGTGACACATCAAGTACATGGAATACTCAGCAATTAAAAAGAATTACTGGTACACACAAGAAGGATGAATTTCAAAACCATCATGGTTTTGAGAAAAGCCAATACATCCATTTATATGAAGTTCTAAAGTAGGCAAACATAAAGCTATAATTTTAAGAAATCAGATTGTTTCATGGGCTGTGGGTTATTGGGGGATGAAAGATTACAAATTGCATTAGGGAACTTTCCTGGGTGATGGAAATAATTTGTGTCTTAATTGGATTGCTGATTACACATTCATCAAATAGTTGTACAGTTAAAATTTGTGCATTTTATTACATGCAAGGTGTACTACGAAATAGCTCATTAAAACATTTGTAAGCTAAGAATTATTCTTTTTTCCAGTTTGTTGCAATAATAGCAAAAATAATAGCAAGGTTAATGTTTTTTGAATACCTATTCTGTGTCAAGCAGTATGATAAATGCTTTGTACATGTTAACTAATTTCACCCTCTTCAGAACTTGATGATACTTCATATCATAGGTATGATATCTTCTATTTCCATTTTATACACAAGGAAATTGAAACACAGAATATTTCATTCATATGTTCGGTGACTCCCAGGCAGAAACTGGTAGAGCCAGTTTATTAATGCAGGCATTCTGGATCCAGAGCCTGGTTTCCTAATTACCTCACTGTGAGGCCTCTAAATTCTTCTCTGCAGTTATAATTGATTGATTGAAAGATAATCAGTTAATTTTTCATAATAATATTACATCCCAAGAGTTGGAAACTCCTGAAGACTTCAACACTAATGTAAATCCAAATTCACTTCTCCAGGGGGTCTGTGTAACGTGGAACTATCAAGGGTGTGTATAACTCCATCATTTCTCCAGGTGTTGTAGTCAGGCTGCCAGTTCCTCATAGTTGACAACATTATCAGCAGCTGTAGATGAGGTTTGCTGCAGGACTGTGTGGTCCACCGGAATACTTTGGATGTTTTCTACTCTCCTTTCCATTCCTGGGTTTCACTGAAGAGTCTCCAGGTGTGCCTGGCCTCCACGTGTTGACAACAAGGGGCACTATCATCTTCCCCTTCAACTATCCGTGAAATGAACTAGAATAGGAAAGGATATAGCCCTGTGTTAGGTTTCTAAGTGGTGGCCATATCATTATTTACGACAGAATGGTTGGCATTTTGCCATCTCTGCATGTAGCATATGCTGACTTGGCAACAAACAAGTTGGAACATCTGATCAAATCTTATTCGCTAATCTACGTTATATAGGCTTTTCTTTACCAAGGCTCTTTGCAAGAATTGGGTTTCATGACAAATAATCAGGTTTCACAAACTCCCTGTAATGCTTTGTAAATGACAAATGTATGCATTTGCTTTTCCATTCTGTGTTTATGCATAGGTACTCATAGAAGATCTTTTGGAAAGCAGGCTTTTTAGTACCTTCATGTTCACTTTTTTCCAGAATTAGTTTAGTCTTTCTTTCTCCAAATAACCTCCTGCAGGAATGCTGTCTGAATGTTCACATAAACTGTAGGTTCCTGAAACCTACTTCTGAGGTCCCTAAGTCAATGGCTTACCCGAGGGTCCAGGAGACAGCAGTGTAGCCGTCAGTCCAGGTGGTTCTTATTCACCCTCAAATTTGACAACTTCTTCTTTAGGCCTGTCAGAGAAGGAAAAAATGGCCCCTAAACATTTTATGTGTAAAAAGCATTTCCTAAGATGAAGGGAGAATGAAACCGTAGCCAGAAAAAGAAACTTATCCCATCAGCACAGCAGCTCTTCTCTGCAAAGGGCTGCTTGCTGGTTTAAAAACCAGGATCTTCAAAAACTATAGCACACTATACCATTATCTTCAACTTCACAAAGGGGTTTTCAGATCTGCTACATGAAAGATGTTGTAATAAGCCATACAAATGCTACATTGAACTGAAGCAAATGCAAGGGGAGAACTTAATACCTGTGGATATAAAACCTCAGTTTGTTTTTAAAGCTCCCTTTCATCCTGAGAAGAAAGAGAGATTTAATAAATCTTTTTGAGAAGTTATCCCATGTCAGACTTGTGCTGCCTTATTTTAGTTCAAAAGGGGCAAAGGTAGTTTCGTCTAAACCAAGTCGGAAAGGGGCAGGAATTGAAATAAATGAGCAGCTACCTTTATTTCCATGGATCAAATGATAGGTAATATAAGAGGCATTTCTATTTGATGAACATGAAGAGCCTATATTCTATAGAAGCCTAAATGTAGCTGAACTGCAGCTTCTTGTTTGTTTTTACTTTTTCCATGAAAATGAAAATGGATGAATGGGTGAACTAACAAATCATCTTAAATAATTTGTTTGAGCATGTTTTACGAATTTCCTGTTCCTTAAATGATTTTTCACCTGTGACCAAGATTGCCTGAGCATTACAAATGAGTTTCCCTACTTCCTGAACCCTGGCTGGCCTCAGTAAACCTGACAGGCTGAGGAGCCAGAGAAATATCTTTGGAAACAGGTGGCTCCAAGCACAACTTTGTCCTTTCAAAGCCGCTCAACCACTAGCTTCTATAAAGGGCTGGATATCAGTGTCCTACTTTTTCCCTGAGCGGATGTTATACCACTTTCTTGTCTTACTCATTGTTTTTCTGAACTCAGCGATCTAAAGAGCAGTCCTCAAATCAGTTCTGCCCAACTATGGTATAAGACTAAAAAGGAGGCAAACTAATTTTTTTGTTACTAAAGAAAGTGCCTTAATTGTAGAATAATTTAACAGCATGTCTATACTGTAAGTGCTACAGAAAAGAAGAGGTAAAGTTTATAGCCTCTGAATTCTATTAATATTTTTCCTACACATTTCATGTAAAATTGCCACCTCATTTATAGGTTAAGCACTTTATTAAGCATTTAGAATTCAAGCTTTGGTGAATAAAAGCAGTGTTGTAGAAAAATAGTTTATTTGGAGGGATGCTGATGAGAATTAGAAACTGTAGTCAATATTATTTACTTACTCACTCCTGTTACCTTAGTGTGATGGTTAATCTTGACTACCAACTTGATTGGATTGAGAGACACCTAGGAGACTGGTAAAGCACACGTCTGGATGTCTGTGATGATGTTTCCAGAGATGATTGCATCATGAGGGCTCTAACCTCATGATTAATACATCATGGTTTAATCCATTGGTGGATTCAAAATCTGAATAGACTATTGGAAATTAGTGGAACTGTGGAAGGTGTAGCCTAATTAGGGGAAATGAGTCACTACATGGATGAAAGGTATATCTGGCTCTGGTCCCTTCCTGTTACTCCTCTCTGCTTCCTAGCCAGCATGAGATAAGCAGATTCTACCACATGTTCCCAATGCCATGATATTCTGTCTTACTATCCTGCTAATCTTGGGTTGAAATTTCTGGAACTGTGAACCAAAATGAATTCTTCTTCGTTTTAATTTTTTTTCCTCAAGTATTTGTCATAGAAACGTTGACAACAAAAAAACTAATGCAAGACATCATTTGAATTCTCCATCATCACAAATTTTCTTATTTATTATATTAGCCACACAGCAATTACCTGCATTTTACTTATCTTAATATAATTAGCTATTGAATTATTATTAAACTTGACATATAGGGTTTACATGCATAATTATTTGCCTACCCTAATTGTGGTAGTTATGAGGGAGAATTGAAACAAAGCCTCTGAGGAAAGCTTCAAGCCACTTGGAGTCCTAGTATTGCTCAAGGAAATGTACTAAGAATTGGAAAATTACATAAAAGGATGAGCATTCCTAGGCCTGAGAGTGAAGGTCACATTGGTGAATTGCTCCTCCCATCTCTCCTGTTCATGCTTGTTAAGGTAATGGGAATAGAGAAACACTAAGACATACTACAGTTGATGAAATGTTACAGTTAATGAATGGATATATCATACTATATGTCTCTCCTTCAGCTGAATGGGAATTTCAGATACATTCAAAGCCATTATTCCATAATTTCAGGTAGTAGGATGGTATAAAACAACTCTTCTGTTATAATAGTTCCTAAAAGGACCAAAAATAGTCAAAGAAATTGGGTAGGCCTGGAGTCATGGCTCAAATGGTAGACTACCAGCCTAGCAAGCACAGGTTCTGAGCCCAAACCCTTCTATTGCCAAAAAAAAAAAGAGAGAGAGAGAGAGAGAGAGAGAGAGAAAAGGAAAGAAAATTAGAAATGGGGTAGGCCATACCCTTATTTAGTTAAAAATCACTAATACAGCATAAGTATCAATAATGGAGTTATATAGTATAAATGACAAGTCTACAATGTACTTAATAGTACCCTCCAAATTGATAAAGTAAAATACTATTTCTGATCAATCATTCAATGACTGATCATTCAACACCTAGTATAATTCTATGTTAAATGCTGTAGAGATAGTTACATCAGGAGCACAAAATATATCTGCCTCCAAGGAGACTAAATACATGCAAGGTATTGTGGTGATGTGTTATTTCTCTTATCATTCTGTGAATAATTACCTTCCCTTTTGAGTGCATTGTTTTCTCATGTTGTCTACAAGACTCCAGCCCCATGAATGAAGGCAAGGAGTTCATCTAATTCCCTGTGGTTTATCAGTTCCAATTCATTTCACATATAGTCAAAAACTTTTATACCAGTAAGAATGGTAAAGGAAATAGAACAGCTTAATTGTTTGGCTTCTCTACTTTTGACATGTTTTGAAATATGGAATATAGTTAAAGACTGTCTCTATAAAGCATACCACAAGATACAGTTATGGGTTCTAATTTTTTATTTTAGCTAAACTGAATAAACCATCCTGAATTATGTTTGATCTCTGCTTTACATTCTAATAAAATTTGCCAGAAAAGATCCACTAATCTCTGAGATATTCATAAAAGTTCAGTAGTGCTCTTGTTGATAGTCAGGATTTTTGTGTTATTGTATAAATATTCAAATTATTTTTCATACATCTTGTAATTGACTAATTATGTCATTTTTGAACTAATAGGCAAGAATCACTTTCATTGGTTTTTAAAGCAATTGCTGCAATCATCCAAAGTTCCATTACAATACTCTTTCCCTTCCACTATTACCTTGGGGTCTTTGAAAAAAATGGCTACTGTCATGGTGTATCTTTAAAAGATTAGAAATTTTCCCATTACTAACCCAAAATTTTCCCTCAATGGTCTATGAACTGACCTTTCACTAGCTCATACAAATTATTTTTAAACATATTTATATTTTATCTATGGAATTTTCTGAGAAAATAGTTTCTTTAATGTTCATCTAACAAATAGTGTATTTTAATGTTCATCTAACAAATAGTGTATCTTTAATTTGTACTAAAAATGTTCTTTAATGTTCATCTAACAAATAGTGTATTTTAATTTGTACTAAAAATACAAAGACATACTTGCTACTTCTGTTTTTCAGGTTTGGTTGAAAAGGCCTAATATTGATCTTATTTGTGATTATGTAAATATTATTCCACTGAATAATTCAATTTTCTCATCTGCTCAGGTCAAAAAGTATAATAAAAAGTGACCTTCCTAGTCTTTGTGAACAAGACATGGTTACTGCCCCATTTGTTTCCATCTAACTCTCCTGGGATAAACATATTTACTCGCAGAAACTTTTGCTGACTCCCATATGTACGTGAATTTCCTGGTTTCTCTTCTCACGTATATATTCACATATTCAAGTTCCTTCTAAACATCTCTACCAGGGTGTCTCACTTTAGACACTTTGTCCTAAACATTCAAAGATCTTAAGACTTCCCACTAAACAGTTTTCTGTTCTTGTTTTGTTGTCTCTATTAGAAATAAAAGAACCCCCTTTTACAAAGATTCCAGGCTACAAGTCTAAATGACATTTTGAGTTATTTTCAATCAATTCATCTAGTTGATCAGCAAGTCTTCAAGTCTTCCATATCATAGGTGTATGTTATAAATGTGTACATCTTTATGTCTTAACAGACACTAATATGGGTTCGTGCTTCCTCTCTCTCTCTTTCTCTCCATCTCTCTTTCCTTCTCCCTCTCTCCCTCTTTCCCCCCTCTCTGTTCTTTTCTCATTACCTCTATGAAATTGAGTTGAATGCCACCCTCCAGGTGCAAAATAACTTTTTGCATGCTACTATTAATTGATTATATTTCTCTTTAATCACCTCTTTTCTTACTCTTTTTTCTTAGTTCTGCAAGACAGAATATTGTCTCATCTGTGTTTGTATCTCTAAATCTTAGCACACAATTTGTCACAAGGTAGGTCTACAATAAATATTCATTGAATAATTAAATCACGCCTACTTCTGAGAAGATAAAAATTTAGTTGACTAACAAATATGTATTTAACTACTGCAAAGTATAATGAAAGAATCATTGTTTATTAAAACTTGAGATATATTTTCTTTACCTTTTATAGAAGAACAAAGTAGTTTTATAAACAACTTACAGTCACTAAATAAAATGGTCATGGGCAGAATTTTCATGTAGTTAATTGAGTATGATTTTAAGTATGCTTTTTCCTGGTATTTATTCTTTCCTCTAGAAAACAAAGAAAATAAACTGTATATGCTTGAGTTTCTAAATATTGAGTTTGCATTTTTGCATCAGAAACTTGCATAATCACAAGTAAATTAAAGTGAAAACTTCTTCTCATTTATTTTCTCTCTGACTTTGGGTATATTTAGGCAAATAAGGTTATTAAACTTGACCCCAAGAAAAACAAAATTGTGTCATTTATTCTCCCTTTCAAAAAAGAAAAAGGAATCAAGTAAAGGGGAAAAAATGGCAGGAAGGAGGAAAGAGAAAACAAAATGTTTATTCCGTCAGGAAAAGACAATCTCACTATACAGAAGGCCAACCTTGGTCAAATATTTGCTGGGCATTAGTACTTATGCTTTTCAAAATGATTCTTAGTACTTTTTCACTATAATGATAGTAGTATCAAAATTAATGTAAGTGATTAGCAGCAGTGTTTTTATTTTTTACCATGTACTGAAGAGTGCTTTACTACCGAGTACAGTATTTTCCAACTTTGAAACCCTTGCTTATATTTCTGTTTCCATCATATTAAGGTCCCAATGATCATATAGACGTCTCTGATTAATTTTAAACCAGTGATGAGAAAGAATGCTAATGTGTTTGCTACTCATCAAGCAGGAGTATAATTTAGAATTTGTTGGTAGGATTCATAGAAAATAAAAACTTCCTCTTTTTAAAAAGAACAAAACAGAAATAAGATTCTTCTCCAAATGATTTATTATCTTAATACTTCAACCAACTGGATGCAAGCCCTCTTTCATAGGAAAAGTAACTTTACAGATGGTGAATGACTCATGTGACTACCACACCTCAAGTTTCATTAGTTCTTTTGAAGATATTTGTTTTCTCTGTTACTTTGGAAATAGGGTCTCACTTTTTGTCCAGGCTGGCCTGGACCATGATCCATCTATTTTACCCTTCTTGCCATAGCTGGAAAGAACAATGTGTGCTACCACATCTAATTTTTTTCGGTTGAGATGGAGTCTCACAGAATTTTTGCCTGGATTGACCTTGAATCCTCCTGTCACAGTCCCCTTAACTAGCTAGGATTGCAGGTGTGAGCTACTGGCACCTAGCTTGAAGAATCTTTTTAGTGGTTTCTATTGTCTGTGGTCAAAGGCTAGACGCATAGTTCAAGTGGTAGAGTGCTGCCTAGTAAAGTGTGAGACCCTAAATTCATGTGGAAATTTGATCCCCAATTTAACAGTGTTAAAGGGGTGAGATTTTTAAGGGGTTATTAGGTTGTCAAGAGGGACTAATGACACTCTTTTAGGATTGGGTTTATTATCTAAGTAGTGAGTGAATTTTTATTCTGGCAGAACTGAATTTAGTTATCACAAGAATGACTTGTTATAAATTAAGTTTGGCTTTCTTAGATGATTTCTCTTATTTCTTCTCTCTTCCTTATTATATGATTCCTTCCCCTTTTCTGTGATGAAGTAAAGCAGCACGAGGCCGTTGCTAGATGAATAAGCCCAATCTTGGACTTCTAGCCCCCAGACCATGAACCAATAAATCTTTATTCTTCATAAGTCACCCAGCCTTAGGTATTCTGTTATAGCAGCAGAAAGTAACAAAGACAATGGTGCACCTTAAAAACAATCAAATGACTAAAAGGAAGAAGTATATCTCTTCTTTGGAAATAGGATAGACCACTGTTAAAACCTAACCCAAGGAAGTAGTATGACCAGAAATAATTTAAAAACCATATCAACTAATTGGTGTTGTATGACTTACATTTTTGTTCTTGTTTAATCATTACTTAGTGTACAGGAAGCACTAGGATGATTGCACTAATAAGGGAACTGAAAATCATAACCAGCTGTGTGCACATCTTACATCTTAAAACATAAGTGTCACTCATCTACTATTCATTCATATGCAAAGCATAAATTTCCCTCATTTATATAATACTTACAACTTTGTAAATGGCAAACTGCATCTACTTTACTAATTTTCTATAAATACAATAATAATTATTGTTCAAACCACTGATTAAATTTTGAAAATAGCCATTGATGATTAATGGGGCTGTCAATCACATGATAAATTGCAGAGGAAGAGACTATACAATAAAGAACCTACAATCATGATGTCTTTGCTGAAATAAACTGGCAATTTTCAATGTCAGAATTCTATGTCCGTAGTTCATGATAATACTCATTTCGTTAAATTGTATACATTTTAAAAAGAATAGATGGGTGAATGAATCTGCAGTGAATGACTTCAAATTATTTCTTCTTTTTAATGGAGTAGTACTCAGGCTAACTTATCAGATAGTAATTTAGGAATATATATAGCCTTCTCTTTAAAAATATTTGAAGGAATTTGATGGCTCCAAAAATGTATCTTACATACCATCTTTGAATCTCAAAACTTGGATTTTATTCTTGGTCCCACCATTGGTTTAATGACATTAGACATATTTGTTTCCCTTCTCTCTTTTCTTTGCCTTCTTATTTTACAGGCTTTTTGGTAAAAACTAAATTAAGTGAACTCACTCATCACTCTCATTTCTAATAAGTGAAACTAAGTAAACCTTCACATTAAAATTTTTTGAATGAATACATAAGCAATGTTCATTTGAAGACTAAGTTCTTTTTCAGCCTTCCTGATCTGATTTTTAAAACTAATTTGTTCAAACTGACCCTTACCTAATATAATGTTTTCTACGTGGTTCCTTTCACTCAGTTATTAGTCATCCCATCTCTTAGATTTCTGTCCTACTTATGAGTCATTTATTCACATAATTTTTTTAAGCATATAGTATTCATTAAGAACTGTCCAGCACCTGAGAATGCAGGAGTGAATACAATTTTCACAGTAAAAGGGAACAAAACAAAATTTATCATGGAACTTACAGATTTAGTTACTCCAAGATTCCAAGTAAAAATGCAAATCAGCACTACATGGAGATTCCATTTCACTGCAATCAGAATGACTATCATCAAGAAAACAACTAACAACAAACACTGGAGAGGATGAAAAGAAAAATGAACATTTATACTCTCTTAGTGGGAATGTAAATTAGTGCAGTCACGTGTAAATCACTATAGAGGTTCCTTAATAAACCAAAAATACAATATGATCCCACTAGCCCACTCCTGGGTATATATGCTAAGGAATCAAAGTCAGTATACAATAGAGATACCTGCACACCCATGTTTATTGCAGCACAATCCATTATGGCCAAGTCATGGAATCAGCTTAGGTGCCCATCAACAGATGAGTGGATAAATAAATGTGGTATATGTACGCAATGAAGAATTATTCAGCCATAAAGAAGAACAAAATTTTGTCATTTGCAGGAAAGTGGATGGAACTGGAGATTATCATTCTGAAATGAGCCAGACTCAGAAAAAAAAATATCACATGTTTTCTTTTATATGCAGAATCTAAATTTTTTAAAGGCACAAAATCAGAAGGGAGTCAATTTGGGGGGTAACCAATGGGAAGGAGTCAAGAGAGGATGATGGGGTGTGACTATTATCAACATGCTTAATATACAAATATGAAAGCACCATAATAAAATCCGCCATTCTGTAAAATTATTAATAATAAGAGGATTTCAAGTAAGACTTTAAAACTCCCATAATTAAAATAGAACAAACTTTGGACTATAGAATTTGAGTCCAATACCTTGATTCTTTATTTATTAGGATGATCAGTTTTCAAATTCATCTAAGAGAAATGACTTCTCCCCTTACTCATTTGTGTATCCATGCATTTAGCAAATATTCATCGAACACTCATGTGTCCCATACACTGTGCTAGGTACTGAGTAGAAATTTAGGAATAAAATAGTCATACCTGTGATTAAAACATGTATTTGTATTAATTATGATAAATAACATAAAGAAAAACTGGATTTTATTATATTATTCTATAAACAATATAAGAAGAGGAATTTGATTATAAAAACAGGGTCAATATATTTTAATCTGTGGAGAAAGTAAAAAAACATGCTCTCTAAGGAAATACTCAGGTGTATTTTTTATTTATTGGCACTGGGGTTTGAACCTAGGGCCTCCCACTTGCTAGGCAACTGCTCAACTGCTCAACTGCTTGAGCCACTCCACAGCAGGAGCGTATTTTAAACATTTGCCATTCTCTAAAACTTGATGATGAGCTCTTCTATTCATTTGGTATTATGCTTATTCATTCAACTAATAACAGTTGCGGGTCTTTCTTCATAAGTATAAAATAAGAATAGCAGCTAACTTTTATGGAGTACTTATTATGTGGATGGCACTGTTGTAACCACTGAATGTATATAAACTATTTCATCTTTGTAACATCTCTATGAATAGTTAATACTACCATGCCCACTTTATAGATGAAGAAATTGAGGAATAATAAATTAAGTAAATAGCCTAATTTAGGTCAGGAGTAAGAGATAATGAAAGATTTCACTCTGTAGTCTGTGCATTTCACATCCCTAACCATCAAGTAAGTCCTTACTTCAATGACAGACATATCTACTGAAACAAAGAGATGTAAGTCTTGAAATAGAGGTGTTTCATATTTTATGAGCATGCAGTTGCTTCTGTACATTCTCTCATCTGAGGCTCACATTTCCCACATGGATCAATGATGTTCAGAAACATTGCATGACATCTCAAGTCCTCACAGTATTTGACTTGGCCAACCTATGACTCAGATAGAGATCAGTCTTGTCAAGTTCATTGCTCTTTATAGAGTACAACTGCACTTCCTTTATAAATGACATTTCTGTGAGTAATTCTAAAAACAAAACTAAAATAGAATTGAATTTTTAAAGTTATGGTTCATTTTAGGGGAACAGCTAACAGAATCTGCTCATCATACTAAGTACCAGAAACAACAGATTACCTGGACCTTTGAGCTAATTTAAGCTATATTGAGGTATTAAAACATGTTGTACAAGGCACTCCTGGAATAAATTTGTGGATGTTTTCAATGTCTGTTTTTCTCAGATGCTGATATAATATTTTATCTAGTGCTGGTCCAAGTATAATGTCTAAAGTAGATCATTGTTTAATCACAATGAAAACTGAAATAAATAGTGTGAGTGATTTCTGACAATCTAACCACTGATAACCACACCCCTTGGCAGTCCTCCTAAGTCTCACAAGAAGACAATGGAGTAGATTGTGCTAAGAGAAAATTTAAAAATAAACATTAAGCTTTTGCCAAGATGTGGTAAAAGATAGACTCTTGATGAAAACTATTGAATAAAAGTACCTAAAATTACGTAAGACCCTTCTTTTTTTTCCATTTTTTCACATATTTATCATTTTCTTGTTTTGTGATTATTGTATAAAAGCACTGTTCCTTTATACAATAGGATAAAAGAAGGTGGGAAAGTTCTTTCAATTAAGTCCAGTCTAATATTTTTAAAAGCATGAACTGGAACACATGTACATATAAATTTGAATCCCATCTGCTAGTTGTTACTGTGATCTGTGAGATCAAAAATAAGCTACTTAAACTTTTTGATAACATCACATAAAAGGTAATTATGATTAAATGAAATGGAGTGATCATTTTTCCACTCAGTCATTCAGATCTTCTTTGTGTCAGGCAGTGTTGAAGACACCTAAATACAGAAGTCAGCCAAACAAAATCCCTGTCCATATAGTACCCATTCTAGCTGGTGTGCAAATAAGAAAGTTCCAGTCATAATACATGATACGTAAGAAACACACAAGAATGACTTTCTTTTTTATTTCCCTCCATCAGAAATTCCCTGGCTCTGTGTCAATAAGAATTGTGTGGATTATGGCTACAATGCTTAAGAACTGACGTTAGCTGACCTCAGAATGTTGGGTAAAGAGTCTACTGAACATAAGAGTGTGGTTGAAACTCTGTTAAAGATGAGCCCCACTCCTCCAAAGAACTGCTTATTCCTTTATATTTGCAGAACATCCGGGGGAAAAACAAAAGAAGAGCAACAACAAATGACTCAGAGAATGACTAAATCAATCTTGAGGTGTGATTAGCCTGGTCCTCTACAAGAGCTAAGGGACCACACTTGAAGAAAATAAAAATCAGTCAATAATTGTCATCAATTTAGTGCATTTACTCCTTTACATGAATCAAGACATTTCCAGGAATCTGTTGCCATGTTTCTGATGCAAAATGTATTCACCTACATACTACCAAGGGAAAGAATAGTAAAGGATGAGTGGGTTTCTGTGAATGTTATAAAGAAAGAAGAGCCAGAATTCAGCAGCTACTTGAAGGTCTAAAGAAAAGTAGACATAAAGATCATGTAACACCCAAGAAACACCAAGAATCTTGGGCTTTGGTATATAGTAACTTTGTTTTTACTATTCTAGTAATCTCAGTATTGCATGTGTAGTTGTAGGTGTATTGCTGAAAAAGACTAAGGAAATTTACAAGTTTAATTGCAAATAAAAGATATGAAATAGACAGAAAATTTCTATCATTGATCTAGAACCTATCACCAGGCCATGAGAAACAGAAACTGGTGTGTGGTTCACTCACATTAACCAAATTGAAGCCTGGTGAAAGTGTTAATCTTAAAAACTGGTGTTAATTGTTGTAATTAACTTGACACATGTACTTTGGACTATTATTAAACATTTAAAACATCTCAAAACTAGAATTGATTTTATTTTGTTGATTAGAGTGTTTTATATCCAGATGCAAACCCAAAGAGTAAATCAAGTAAAAGGAAGAAGTGGGATCAAGGAAATGGGATAGAAAAAGGAAGAGGCATAGTGACAGGGACATACCCCACAATGGCAATTTGTTGGCAAACTTAGAGAACAACCAGTCTGAACAGAGAGTTCCAGGAAAAATTCATTAATAAAACTCCTGCTCTGTCAATTTATTTGAGATGATTACATGGATAGCAGGGAGCTCAGAGGTCATTTGGCAAGGGGTGTAAGAGAAAGTTAACAGTTGGAAACAAGGCACAATTACCAAATCCACAGAAAATAAAAGTTGCACCAGAAGGAAATGTGGCCATAGGACATAACATGGCTCATTTGTAAAGTGTCTACATTGCAGTCATTCCTTGGCCTAGGACTTACGCCATTGGCACTCTAGAATTTCAGACCTTCAGACTCAGTCAAGAGTTTGGCTCTTCTAGGCCTCCAGCTTTCAAATGGCAGATCATGGGACTTCTCAGTCTCCATAATTGAAAGTCAATTTTTTATAATAAAATCTCATTGTATATATCATACTACTTCCAATTTTAAAAATATTAGATCAGAACTTGTAAAGAGATTGAACAACTCTATTTTATCCTTCCCTTTAGCCTTATACTGACCCAGGATTAGAGTAACTCTAAGCTAAAACAGATTCTCAATATTATAAGCCCTGAGAATCCACTAGTCATACCTATATGAGCCAAACATGCATAGACCTACATGAAAACTTACGCAATACAAGAACTTCTTTAAAAGGGTGTATGTGAATCTCCTATAAACTAGATATAATTTATGACCCTCCTAAAGATGAGATTAGGGACTTTGGGCAAAGCTTCCAAACGTGTCATCTACCACCTTTGTATTCCATCATCTGCTTCTAAAAATCTTTGATATTCAACGGCACTTTCAACGTGGTTGACAAAAATTCTTTGTCGTACAACATGTAAAAAGAAATATGAATACAATGTAACTTTCAAAAAATCACTAAAAACTTCTTTATGTCTTCAGTTTGTCCTAATAACCAATAATGGTACCAATCCCCATGAATTTTTATGACAAGACAAACTGTACTCTAATTTGCATTCAAAAAGCAGTAATAGTACCCCTAACCCATTCTATTCCTGATATATAGATATCATTACTCAGATGTCCCTCTTTATTTTCACCTCATTCCATATAGTTCTTAAAAAATTAAAAAAAATTATTTCATAAAGTACAAAAACAAAACTTAAACTTAAAAAAATTAGCAGGCTTAAAAGTAACCTTGTGCATTTAGAAGTCAGTGCAGCAAATATGTTCCCTGGAATTCATTTTGTTTTTTCACTTTTTAAATAGCTGTGATATTTTCTATTTTAAGTGACACTTGTTTTCATTGACAACTTGTAATTACAAGATCTAAAAGGATTCAAAGGTCATTTCTCAAATTTCAGATTTATCAAGGTAAAATATATTGTAAAGTGTTTATATGTAAGGTAACACTTTTAATTAAAATGTATCCATCAGTCCTTATCCTCAACTAATACAATGGTGATGAAAATGATCCCTAGTCCAATGGTATTTATTAGAAGGAAAAAAAGTTTGTTTATCATTAAAAAATTTCCTAGGTACATTTCTTAAGATTCATAAAAATAGAAATATTCATTCGTTATTCCATTCATACCTCTTTGTGAACAATATTTATTGTCTACACAGTTCTTGGTACTGAGTGTTTTGATATTATTCCAAGATCTCCAGACCTGCCCTTTCTCCTGTATTTTTAGACCTGGTTGTTCAACTATAACTTCTATTTTCTCCTCCTTCCTTTTCCCCTCCCTTTTCATTTCCCTTTCCCTCCCTCTGCCTAAATGATCCAACATAGGTTAGTAGAGTTCTTATAACTCAAGAACACTATTTTGAGTTCTGTTATTTTTACTTACATCACTCCATAAATATTTAGCTATTCAGTTTGTCCACTGAGCATGGACTTATAGTTACCATTTTAGTGGACACAGGAAATTTTACTTTGTAGACAGAGCCCAATTATTTAAATGTTCTATTTAGTGTTGGATCGTTATTGTATTGTTTGTTTGATTGTTGTTTCTTTTTGTTCCTTTGGAAGAGCAAGAACTTAGAGCTCCTTTAGGTACTACATTGAAGGGAGGACATAATTTAAAACATTTTCTCTTCAGGGATCCTATACAAGGAATCATCCTCCTCCTGAGAACTATCGGCAGTGTCCACTGCTGCCTCTACGATTACTACATGACCTTGTGCAACTTCTGCTTAGTGTCCCTGACTTCATTGCTTTTGTTCTGACTTTTAGATGTGCTACCACCCTTGTAGCTATCCATCAAAGTTAGATTCCTGTGTAATGGGTGGAGGAGGTTGGTGTTGATAGGGTGCATGTAGAATAGGAAGTGGGTAGAACAGGAATAAGCAAGAAAACAGAAAGTAATAATCCCTTGCATATTTCTTTTCTCTGGGAAGGGAAAAGTATAGAGTGATAGTTGACATGAAAGCCACTTGTAAAAAATACTAGTTGAGATAAGGAATCCAAGGAGAGACTTATAGACAGATATTTTATTTATTCCAAATCAAATTTGGATCACAAATTTTTCTCAAAAAATAGATAAATTATAATGTGGCCAATGTGTATTTTTAGTATTTGAAGTATTAGTTCATTTCTCTGAAAGTCTATTTGGCTGTTATGATTCAGATGAATCAGAGAGATAGTTAAAATTAATGTTTAAGCTATATTGCTGTTTGATTCAGCCACCACATAAAGATATGTCCTCATCGCTTGTATTTTAACCCTCTTAATTTAAGGCACTATATATTTTCCAGTGAATTTTCAAACACTATTTTCTAAAGGAAATATACCTTTAGAAATTAATCAATTATAAATATTTGTTTCAATAGATTCTCACTACTCTAGTTGCTGTTATATGAACTATAGGTACTTTTTTAAAACACAGAGTGACTTAAGTTGAGCTATTTTAATCATACAATTTTAGAAAATCAGCAAGATTTTAAAATAAGGTTCAGAATTCATATTCTTGTAATGAAGATTTACTCATACAGCTTATAAAGATATGCCTTTATGAATTAATTTGGTCTCAGTGGTAAAAGTCTTCATCCTTAGGGTAAAGTATCCTTAGGATGTTGGAAAATACTGAAGCTGCCTTCCTGTCAAAAGCTCAAACTTATCCTGTTTGAGATATAGCGTGGGATTCCTGGTTCCAACACTGGTAACCAGATATTCATTAAGCAGCGACTCCCTTCTCACATCCTACAAATTCTTTTCATTTTTGTTTTTAGAGAGACAGAGCATGTGTACTTTCTTGGACAAGGGGAATATGGAAAACAATATAATACAGTAAAACATGGATTTGAGTTTAGGTTCCAAAGCCTACCACCTATACCATCTTTTAAATTAAACTCTCTGAACTTTATTCAATCTATGAGATGAAATATGAATGCTTGTTTTATAGAGTTGTGATGGAACTAAATGAAGTAACCTATCAAATAGGTAATCCATAAATATTAGTTCTCTTCCTGTGTCATCTAAGGAAATAACTTTTGCTCAATCTAGAAAGAAAAGACAGAAATTACCTGAAATATGGATGGTTAGCATTATATGAAGTGGCTCAATTAGTAAGCCATCCTAGGCTTCATGTGCCAAATAGTCTTGGTTACAACTCACCTCTGCAGTGGTTGTGTGAAAGTAGGCATAGATGACATGTAAACAAATTGGTGTGGGTGTTTTCTAATAAATGATCATTTATGGAGGCTGAAATTTCAATTTTATGTAACTATTTTTTTGGCTTTCAAGATACATTTCCATATGTAACAAATGTAGTTCTTGGAATTTATGAAAACACACAGCATGATGGATTTGTCTCATTAGCCATATTGTTCGTTGTAGAGAAGCAACAACAAATGAATGAAAAGATTGTTCAGCATCAAAAAAGACTCAGTTGAAGCACTGATGACAGGAATTCATAGCAAGTGGGATAAATCAGCATTGCTTCCCATCTCTCCTCTATTTTCCCGATTGGCTTCGATCCATCGTATCTCTTCCTCCCCAGATCTCACAGTTCTCATGTTCTGTGCCGTCATATTAAGGGAATATTGGTTTGCATTTTAACAAAACACCATCCTCCAGGGTGTGAGCAGAAAGCCCCCAGATGACCAGATGAGTCCAAAATGAGCTACTTGCTTCCTACCTGGATATTTTCATCCTGTTCACTAATCATATTTGAGATTCTTTTATGTATAGTTTTAACAAAGGAATGGGAAACCATTTGAACAGTCCTATCTTTTTTATTTTTGTCTTACAGTTACTTCACTTACAAACTTTTTAGCTCCCTCCAAATAAGGCAAGGACATTGAAACTAGAAACCAGATAATGTAATTGTTTTGAATATTTTTCTACCAAGAAATTGTATAGAACAATATAGAGGGGGAATAAGATTGAGAATATATATAATTAAGACATAAAATTTAGAAATACTTTTGGCTATGTGTAAACAAATGGTTGTTTTTGCAAAGTTTCCCAGTAAAGTAATTTGTGGGATTAGAAGATACTGAAATTCTATGTGACCTCAGAAACACATATGTTTTACATTGTTATTTCCAAACTGTAGGAATGCAAGGAGCATCCAAATTTATCTATTTTATGGCCAATAGAACATATTATGATTCAGCTGGCTGTGACAGAGAACTGTAGAATAGAGGGTGTTGTTTTATTCCATTTTTTACTTTTAATTTAATTTCCGTGTGAAACTTGTAGATAGCCAGAGGAATCAGATGCAATGACAAGGACGTGGCAGAAATAGGGCTTAAATTATTGACCTTTCAAGGGGCAGGGGAAATGTACACACCAGAGAATACAAAGATGGCCCACTGAGGTGCTGGGGGAAAATGAAAAATTCTACTTATATTTATTTTTAATGAAAACAACTAGTAAGTAACCTAAGGCATGGTAATATTTAATATACACTGAGACTGGTGTTGTCAGCTGCTATTTGACAGGTAAGCTGATGAAAGGGTCATATAAAAAAGAAATCCTATTAAAGAGTAAATAGAGTATAAATTATTGCAACCACTATGGAGATCAGAATGGAGGTTCATCAAAAAATGAAAATTAAACCAGGTGCCAATAGCTCACACATGTAATCCTAGCTACTTGAGAGGCTGAGATCGGGAGGATGATGATTCAAGGTTAACCCAGGTAAAAGGTTCCCAAGATCCCATCTCAACCAATAGCTAGGCATGGTGGCACATGAGAAGCCGGGATCAGGAGGATGGTGGTTCTAGACCAACCTGGTAAAAAAAAGTTCATGAGACCCCATGAACAGAAAAAAAGCTGGGTGTGGTGGTGTATACCTTTCTTTACATCTACAGCTGGAAGCCTAAAATAACAGAATCATGGTCCAGGTTGGCCTGGGCAAAAAGCGAGACCCTATGTCCAAAATAACCAGAGTAAAAAGGGTCAGAAACATGCCTCAAGTGGTAGAGGGCCTGCTCAGTAAGTACAAAGCTTTGAGTTCAAACCTCCTTACTGCCAAAAGAACATTTTTTAAAAAAATAAACCTACCTTATAACTGGCTATACCACTCTTGGGCATATATCAGAAGGAGTGCAAGTCCACATATAATAAAGATACCTATGCACCCATGTTTACAGCAGCACTATTCACAATAGCCAAGCTATGGAATCAGCCTAAGTACCCATCAACTGATGAATGAATAAAAAAAAAATGTGGTATTAATAAACAATGGGGTATTATTCAGCCATAAAGAAGAATGAGATTATGTTGTTTGCAGGAAAATAGATGGAAATGGAGATCATCATGTTGAGTAAGATAAGTCAAGCTCAAGAGGTCAAATACTATATCTTACATTTTCACCCATAATCTACACCTAAAATTATATATATATATTTATATTTACATATATATTTGCAGATAAATATGTAAAGATTGGATAATGAAACCAGTAAGTACTATTTTAAAAGGGGATAGGTTAGAGGGACATTCAGAAAGTATAATAAGAGGGGATGAGTTTGATCAAAGTACACTGTATGCATCTATAGAAATATCACAATATTATTATTCCCTAATAAAAAGAGCAGATAGGAATTCTGCAACAGGGATCTCATTCACTCAATGCTTTTCAATATGCTGCAGTTTAAGTAAACTTAGGAGTTGTATTTACACATCAAATTATCTGTAATTATTTTGTTCTTTTTCTAGTTACTTGAAGTATAAGTAACTTGTTCATTTAAGGTCTTTCTTCTTTTTTGATTTAGGCATTAATTGGTATAGTCTTCCTTCTCAGGACTACTTTTCCTCTGTCACATTAAGTTTTTGTACATTATGCTTTTGTTACATTGTCTCAAGATGTTTTTTACTTTTCCTTCTTTGACCCTCTAGTTGTTCAGGAGTATGCTGCTTAATTTCCACACATTTGTGAGTTTTCTGAGATTCTTCCTTCTTAAATTTCTTAGAACTTGTTTCATGGATTAACATGATCCATCATGGAAAATGCTCCATGTGCACCTGAGAAGAATGTGTTCTGCTGTTTCGGGATGCAACGTTCTATGTATGTCTCTTAGGTCCATTTGGGCTAAAGCACAGTTCAAGTCCAATGTTTCCTTATTGCTTTTTCAGTCTATATGATCTGTTTAGTGTTGAAAGTGAGATATTACAGTCTATCTTAAGACAAGGTTTCACTGTATAGCCCAGGCTGGCCTCAAATTCACAATCTTCCTGAGTTCTGAGCTCAGCCCTAGGATCATTATAACTTCTTGATGAATTGACCCTTATCATTATATAGTCATTTTGTCTCTTTTATAGTTTTTGACTGAAATTCTATCATGTCTGATATATATCTGTTGGTTAGTTATCCATTGCCATAATAAAATACTTGAACTAATCAGCTTTAAAAGATGATTGTCTTGGCTCACAGTTTTGAAGGTTTCAATTTATGATTGGTTGGCTCCATTGTTTTTGTGTCTGTGGCAAAGCAGTAACTCATGGCAGCAGCTTCTCACAGAAGAAGCCCATTTCCTTCACCACCAAGAATCAAAGAAAAATAGGAAAAGGTCAGATTCCCACAATTCTTGTTAGTGGCACACCCCATTGACCTAAAACCTCCCACCAGGTCCTACTTCCTAAATGTTCCACCAGCTTGCAATAGCACCATGAGCTGGGGACCATGCCTCTAAATGTCCTCAGCATTGAGGTGGATTTCTTGTGGGCAGCATATAGTTGGATCTTTTTTATTTCCAGCCATTTGATATATTTTGATTGAAGAATTTAACACATTTACACAAAAGGTCATTACTGATAGGTAAGGATTTACTATTGCCATTTGGTTATTTTCTGGTTAATTTGTAAATTAACCAGACTTTCTCCAATTTGTTTTGGGTGGCACATTTGTTGTCTTGTATACTTGTCCTCCTTAACAAATTATTGGGGCTGGCTGAGTGGCTCAAGTAGTTAGAGTGCCTGCTTAGCAAGCATGAAGTCCTGAGTTCAAACCCTTGCACCACCAAAAATTAATTATTGTAGCTATGGTTGGTTTTTAAAATAATTTTGTCTTTTAGTTTTCATATTAGAGATATAAGTGATTTCACACCAACATGGTATTAAAAATTATGAGTTTTATTATGTACTTAGTTTTGCCAGTGAGTTTTGTATTTGCATGTTGCTAATTAGCAACCTTTTCCTCTAGCATGAGACTCCTTTCAGCATTGCTTGTACAGAATGTCAAGATGATAATTTTCCTCAGCTTTTTCTTGAGAAAGTTTTTGTTTTTTCTCTATTTTTGAAGGATAAGACTGTAACTATCATTGTTGTAGTTGGCAGGTCTTCTTTCAGATTTTTTAATATATAATCCTACTCTCTTCTTGCCTTCAGGGCTTCTATTGAAAAATCTACTGATATTCTTATGGAGAATCTTTGTATGTAACAAGTCATTTTTCCTGCTGCATTCAATATTTTCTCTCTCTCTCTCTCTCTCTCTCTCTCTCTCTTTTTCTCTCTCTCACTCTCAGTGCTGTGCTTTTAACTCAGGGTTGTACACTTTCTAGGCAGGAGCTCTATCACTTGACCCAGCCCATTATTTCATATTAAGATTTCTATGATCACACAGTCTTTTTTTGATTAGTTTTAAATCAGTGATGAACAAGAAAGTCAATGTGTTTCCTCTTCAACAAGGATGAATTTAGTTTGGAATTTGTTAGTAGGATTCATTGGCTGCTCTTCTATAAAAATAAAAGTAAGTGAAAATAAGCCAGAAATAAGATTTCTCTCTAAATGATTTATTACTTTTTCACTTCAACCAACTGGATGCAAGCCTTCTTTCCTAGGAAAAGTGACTTTACAGATTGTGAATGACTACCATGCCTCAAGTTTCATTTGTTCTTTTGAAGATTTTTTTTTCCTCTGGTTATTTTGGAGATAGGGTGTCACTTTTTGCTTGGGCCCTTCTGGACCATGATTCTACTACTTTATGCTTCCCTCTGTAGCTGGGATGACAAGTACATCCCACCACAAACAGCTTTTTTTTTGTTGAGATGTGGTCTTTCAAATTTTTTTGCCCAACTGGCCTGGAAACATGATCCTCACAATCTCAGCCTCCCACATAACTTGGGATTATAGATGCACCACAGCACCCAGCTATTGGTTCAAACAGCATCTCGCACAAACTTTTTGGCCAGGCTGGCCTTGAACCATGATCCTGCTGATCTTAGCCTACCAAGTAGCTCAGATTACAGGTGTGATCCACTGGTACCTAGCCAATTTTTTCTCTTTGTCTTTAACTTTTGACAGTTTCTCCTTAAAGTTGTCCTATTTGGTGTCCATTGAGTTTCCTGGCTTTGGACTTCTCAATCCTTTCCCAGAGTTGAAAAGTTTTTCTGTTATGTTTTCAAATATGTTTCCTGTTCTTTTCTCCCTCTTCTGCATCTGGTAATAAAAAAATGTACAGTATTCCACTGTATAATTTCCTTTAAGTCCCATAGGCTGCTTCACTTTTTGTCATTCTTTTGCTGTTATTGTTTACTCTTCAGACTGGAGGGTTTACAATGATTCTTTCTCCTGAATGATCTAGTCTGGTGTTAAAGCCCTTGATTCAATTTTATAGTTCATTATTAGATTCTTCAGCTTGATGATTGATACCATTTAATATTTTCAATTCCTGTTTAAACTCTCACTTTGTTCTTATAAACATTATTCTCCTTGCTTCAGTGATCATTGTTAAGGGGCATATTTTCAAATGCCCCTGTTAGGCAAGTAACATGTCTACATTTCATTATGGTCAGCCTCTGGAGATTTATTGTGTTCTTTTATTTGGAATATATTTATTAGTTTTCCTTAACACATTAGATAAGAGAACCACCTCTCCCAATCTGGTTTAAGACTAGTCATGTGTAAGAAATGTTTTTCTCCAATCAGCCCGGACAGAGATTCTAGGTGCCTCTAAACTCCACTTGTCCAATCTACTGTTTTTGGTTGTTAGTGTTCCTAACAAATCAGAGAATGTCAAATAATGCTTGTGACTTGAGAGAGGTGTGATAGAAGCTAATTTCTTGGGATGCAGCTGGAAAGGTTGGAGTGTTAAATGCATGTTCCAGTCTTTCTTTCCTTGAAGAGAAGCTGGGAGCCAGTGTTTATCTCCCACTCATTCTTCCCTAAACCAAGGAGAAGATCTGAGGCAGATACATGTACTCTTGATCAGGCTGCTGTCTCAAACTTGGGGAGATAACTGCTAAAAATTTAAAAGTTTAAACATCATCCTTCTGCTCTCTAAGGTGCAGAAGACTCAAGAATATCAAGCTCTGCCAACTCCAAAGCTAGGTGATTTAGTTCCTAGTTATTCAAGTGATGGGTGTAAAAGTAAGGGTGGTTCATGCTTGCGGAAACTACTTCTAGGAAGAGTGTACAGATCTAGGTTTATTGCTGGATCAAGCCAGGAAAGAAGGCACAAGAGTGCTTACTCTCCTGCTGGACCAAGCAAAAGTCTTATACCCTCCTAGAAGGAAGCAGGAATAGTCAGCACTGAAACAAGCCAGGAAGGAAGGTACAGAGAGGTCTCACCTTTCTTTTCAGGCATAGATGGGTCCTCTAGCCTCCTTACAGGATTTTATTTATAGACTAAGTTAGAGAAATGGGTGTGGGAATAACTGTCCCTTCATTTCTTTCTGGCAGAGGCTGCCAACCTTTTTCCACAGAGACAGCAGAGCTGGTATTATCTCTGAAGCAAGCCCAGGAAAAAGATTTAGGGAGTGCCTACTCTCCTGTTCATGCAAATAGAAATTCCACATCTTTCTTATGGAGGTAGCCTTCTCATCTGTAGTTATCACTGAAGCAAATGAGGGAAGAAGTAGAAAAGTAGTGCCCCCTTCCCTTTTCAGGCACAAAGACATCCAGCTGCCTGCAGTGACAAAGTGCAAAAACTTACCTCATTAGCAAGCCAGGGAAGAAGGTGTGGGGCATGCTGCACTCCTGTTCTTGTTGGCAGAAGCCTCTGACCTCTCCACAGAGAGATTGTGAGGCTGGAATTATCACTGCAGCAAGACGAAGTTTCCCATCTTCCTTGCAGGAGAAGCTTCTGGTCAGGAGTTATCACTAAAATGAGCCAGGGAAGATGATGCAGGGAGTACCCCCTTTTCCTTTAAGGCACACAGAGGTCCCCTGGCCTTCTGCTAACAAGAGATTGCAGAAATTTATCTCAAGAGCAAGCCAGGGAAGAAGGTGTAGAGCGTTTCATCCTCCTGTTCTTGCTGGCAGAGGCCTCTAACCTCTTACCAGGAAAAGAATTAAAGAGCAGGAATTGTCACTGGTTTAAGTCAGGGATGAAGGCATGGAGAATTCTATCCAGCTTATTTAGCCTGGAGGAGGTTATTCCTTATTTCCTACACAGGTTCTCAGATACTGGCTTGTTAGAGGTTAGAGACACAGGGATCTGCTGGAGAAATGTTCAGGGGAAGATAGAAGCTGGACTGATTCTAAGACCAATAGCTTCTGGAGTGCTTTCACAGTTTGAAAACTCATTAGTTCATTGTGATTGGCAGCTGTGCCCTCTAGCAGGACACTAAATGTGAGATACAAGCCCCTTACTCCCAGGTAAGAAGCTGTATGTTGGAGTTTCCTTCCTAAGTATAAAATGCTATGTTCAGGATATACCCAAAGGAATGCACCTCAGGTTATTCCAAAGGCACCTGCACACCCATGTTTATTGAAGCCCTATTCACAATAGCCAAGTTATGGAAACAACCAAGATGTCCCACTACCAACAAATGGATTAAGAAAATGTGGTATTTATACACAAAGGAATTTTACTCAGCCATGAAGAAGAATGAAATTTTGTCATTTGCAAGTAAATGGATGGAACTGCAGAACATCATCTTAAGCGAAGTTAGCCAGGCTCAAAAGGCCAAAAATTGTATGAGTTCTCCCTCATATGCGGATTATAGTCCTAAAGCAAATGCAGTAATATTATTAGACATGGGTCACATGCTAAGGGGAGAATGCATACAGGAGGAATAGGGAAAGGGAAGGAAACCTAAAACTTGAAAGTGTTTGATGTGCCCACTGTAGAGGAGTAAATTAAGCAATCTTAAATTGACAGAGGCCACTATAGGAAGGGGACCAGGAAGTAGTGAAGAGGTCTGGTAGAGATGAAACAATTCGGGTTGTAATACACATGTGCATGGAAGTAATGCTAGGAATCTCTGTATAGCTTCATCTCAAGCTAGCAAAAATGCTATGTCTTTCTCATTATCTCTTATGTTTTCTCATCAACAAAATTGGACAAGAGGGCAGAACAGGGTCTGCCTGGAAGTGTGTGTGGGGGGGCCCAAACAATGTATACACATATGAATAAATGAATAAACAACAAAGAAGTTTAAAAAATAAAGTGCTATGTTCAAGGTGCCGGTGTGCAGTGCATCTCTGCATTTCATGCTCATTTTAACTGGTGTATTTTCTCAGTCTTCAGTTGTATAGTAATCATTCAGCTGGATTCTGGCTTTTTTTGGAGGGAAAGTGTCTGTGTATAGGGATTTACTGTGTGTCTGTGGGAGGGTAGCCAGAAGACTCCAATTCTACATGTTGCTGATACTACTACCTTTAGTTTTTAAAATGCCACTATCTTGTATCATTTATACACTAAATTCATATAGAATTGTGTGTATATAATTTACAAATAAGTTTCCTAAAACACATATGAAAGGATATATGATCAAAAAGGTTTTACTACTAAGAATGAGTATATAATCAAAAGTGTTCAAAGAAGA
This sequence comes from Castor canadensis, assembly GCF_047511655.1. Taxonomy (NCBI): domain Eukaryota; kingdom Metazoa; phylum Chordata; class Mammalia; order Rodentia; family Castoridae; genus Castor; species Castor canadensis. The sequence goes on along the minus strand of NC_133393.1, from coordinate 126,985,397 downwards.
AATTTTTAAATAAACAGATTAATTAAAAAGTGAAATAGCATAAAAGACAGAATTTAGAGCCAGACTTGGTGATGCATGACTGTAATTTAGGAGATGAGGAAGGAAGATGATGAGTTTGAGGCCAACCTATGCTCTATAGCAAGACCCCTGTCTCAAAAATAAACAAACAAACAAAAAACCCCACAGAGTTAATCCTATTCCATGTGCATATTTTCAATAGTGAAGGTGAGTTTAATTTGTTTACCTTAAAGTTGATATGCTTATTAGATGACCACAAAGCAGCCAGACCTGTATATGATCCTGGAAACTTGCAAACTATTTGGCTGTTAGTAAACATCAAAATAACCTCCTACTAACAAATATTTAGAAAATACCTTTTCTCAACAAAAGCAAAAGCAATTGCAGTAGCTTCAAAAGTAAATTATGTGCAAGCAAGGTTTATGCATTTAAAACTATGAACACTGCTGACAGAAATTAAAGAGATTTGCTATTTTCATAAACTAGAAAACTGAATATTGTTAAAGTCAATTCTCTCCCACATTGATTAAATATAATCTCAGTCAAAATTCCAGCAATCTGTATTAAATAGGAATTTATATATAGGTTCTAAACTTTACATAGAAATATAAAGGACCTAAAATAGATAAAATATTTTTAAATTGAAGGACTTGAATCTTCTTTCAAGATTCCTTATAAAGCTACATTGATCAAAATAGTGTGGAATGGGCATAAGAAAAGACAAATAATTCAATGGAATACAATAGGTTAGAAATAAATCCATTTATATGTACTTGTCAATTAATTTTCAACAAAGATATAAATATAATTCAACAGGAAGGTGATGCTAGAACTGATCACCTGTATGGGGAACCATAAATGTGGACAAAAAGTGATCTGTGTCCTTCACCCCATGCCATACAAAGAGTCACTGACAATGGATTATGTGTCTAAGTGCAAAAGCAAACATAAAAGTTTTTAAGAAAAGGCAGGAGAAAAATCTTTGAAACCTTGTATTAGGCAAACATTTCTCAGGACAAAAAAAAAACCCAATGTTTTTCTCATAAGATAATCACCATTATGAGAATGCAAATGCAGATACAGAGTGGATGGGGGTAGAATATATGTAATACATTCATGTCTCAAATAATTTATATCCAAATTGTTATAAAGAACTTTTATAATTCAATAATAAAGAAGCAACTAACTAAACATGATCAAAAATTTCAGACATACATTTTACAAAGCATGTACAAAGGGCCAACTAGCACAGGAAATATGCTTCACATCATTTGTCATGAGAAAAATACAAATTAAAACTCAATGAAATCCTACACACTAACTAGAATGACTAAAATTGAAACCAGTGGGATTACCATGTGCTGGAAAGGAAGTGGATTAATTGTGTGAATTCTCACATGTGGCTAGTGAGAGAGCAAAATACTTAAAGTTAAACATATTTATATCACTCCATGCTTAGATATTTACCAAAGAGAAATGAAAATACACGCCCATAAAATGACTTATATATGAATGGCCATAGGAACTTTAGAGATTGGAAATAATTAAAATGTTTATTGCAAGTGAATGAATAAATTATGGAGTAACCCTTACATGGAATATCATTCAGTAATTCAAAAGAAAAAATTACTGATACTTGCAAAAACATAGATAAATCTCAATGCCAAGTAATACTACTGTAGACTTCCATTTATGTGAAATTCTAAAATAGGCAAAACTACTGTCTCTTAACAGAGATTAGTAAATCAGTCAGTGATTAAGCATGAGAGTGTTGACTGCAAAGAATTTGAGAGAGCTTTATGATATTTTGCGCATGCTTCATGTCTCAATTCATCAATCTCTAAACCTAAAATGAATGTTTTCTCGTGTTTAATTATACCTCAATAAGACATATTTTTAAAACAACCTCTTACATTAATTATTCATAGAAATTACAGACTTTGCATACTTACCTACTAGTTTTCTCATTTATTATCTGCTTCTCTCAGGAAACTGCAAGTTTCACAAGGAGATGTATAACCCAAGGCACATTGAACCTTGCCTAGTCAAAATATTAAAAAGTATTCAACTAACACTTTCTAAATAAATAAATGCATGAACAAATGAACACTTATCTAAGCCCATCATCAAGTCAGTTAATTTTTCTTATTTCTCAGATACTATTATAAAATAAATGAAATCTACCTATCATCTGGGAATTATTGGACTCTGTGATCAAGACATATTTTCCTTCAAAGCAACTCATAGGCAAAATCATACTCAGTCCAACATTATCTTTTATGGTTTGAATATGAAATATCCCCACAAGCTCATGTGTTGAACACTTGGTCCCCAGCTGGTGGTGTTATTTTGAGAAGTAGTGGAAACTTTCTGAGGTGGGGCACACCTGAAGGATGTAGGTCACTGAGAGCTTGCTTTTGAAGATTGTACTTGGTCCCCAGTCCCTCCCCCTGTCTCTCTCTCTGCTGTGAAGTGAGTAGTCTCTGCCACATGCTCCAGCCACCATGACATTCTGCCTCAACAAGCCGCCCAGAATTAATAGAGCAAGGGACTCTGGTCCAAAACCATGAGCTATATCTTTCCCACCTTAAGTTGTTTATGTCATGTATTTTGTCACAGCAATGCAATCTAACACACCACACTAGGGTCTGTAACAGACTTAGATACCTACGTTGATTAGGTAGGTAGGATATGTGCTTCCACAGAGCCTTCTAACCCAGGGACCATCCAATCCCCCCTTCACCTTTGAGTGAGAGGCAAGCTGAATTCCAGCACCAGAGACTTAAGCTGATTGAACATTGAACTTGTAGTAAGTCTAATAGACATTCAACCGCCTCAGATGAGTGATATTTTTTAGTGAAAACCAAGCACACAAGGTTATGATCCATGCCGGGAATAAAAAAGTGACTGTAAAACTGGACTACCAAACAATTCTTAAGCTAATCTACATTGAAAACAGAATTAAAGTGCCAGATGTGTTTAGTAACTATCATGTCTCCGATACCGCTGGAGACTCCATGAGAACAGGGGCCTTCCGATGAAGATGGCAAGTGATTGATACGTCATATGAATCCCGAAGGGCTTCCTCAGCTGACCCTTGGGTTATACCAAGTAATGGGTAGTGTAGGAAGAAACTCTTCCTGTGGCCAAAACCAACAGAAGGATAGGAAATGAAAACTATGCCTCAGAACAACATGGATAAGTAGAAAAGGGGAAGCCAGAAATTCTGCCTGAATCTTTAAATGTAGGTTCTGAAGGGAGACTTATTTTTTAAACCACCTAAACTGGCAAGAGTAGAATATTAAGAGTCACAGGGATATTTTCTGTTGAGCCAGAGTTGGCTCAGAAAATGGGGTTCAAGCAAAAAAAAAAAAAATCAATGAATACAACTGAGTGGAGTTGGAAAATAGTTAAGTAAAGGGTGGGCTGGTGTCAAAACACACCATAGTAATATTTACCATTCTCAGAAAAAAAAAAAAGGGCTTCAGAGAAAAGACAGCAGAACAAGCCAGGAGGAAGAAAGAGAGTGCAAAGAAGAGGGTGAAGGGAGCCCCACAAATTTGGATATTAAATAGGATCATGAAGTTTCAACTCAGAGAATCTTGGTAATAATGTGATTTTTTTTCTCTCTTCTAAATGGTTTCCTGCCACACATTTCAATTATGTCTGAAAATGGCTCTAGAATAGACAGCTTCAGGTGTGATTAACATATTTTAAGGGAGTCAGCTGTTATGGTCTTAAAGAGGGCAGTGGTGTTCTCAGCAGTTTTACCATGGTATCACTATTAAAAGTGACTTCCTTCCAGTGACAGAAAGAATAGGCTAAGTTGACCCAATTAAATCTCTTTTAGATTTTGTTGCTTTCAGAGAACTGACCAACTCTTCAGTCAAGTCAAGTCTCCTAATTTAACATAGACTGCCCTCACTCCACTAAGGATGCAAACCAAGCCTTCACCATAGCACCGGGACCTGATAAAGAGCTGCTGTTGCTGTATTTGTTGTTTAGACAGTGTCTCACTAAGTTGCCCAGGCTTCCCATCTGGGAGTTGCTTTTTTTATTTTTAAGCCTAAATTAATTGTACAAAGGGGTTTCATTGTGATAGTTACATCAATGCATAGAATATAACTTGGTCAATTCATCCCCTCTATTTCTCTTTCTTAAACCCCCTCCCACTCTCTTTTTAAAGTTTTAGTGGTTTTCATTATGCTATTTTCATACTTTTATATATTTTATTTTGATCATATTCACTCCCTATCACCCTTTCCTTTCCCCGTCCTTCTTCTAGCAAGTTGCTCCCCCAAACAGCCCCATTTTTACAATTGTGTAAGTATGTTTTAGTTCTGGATTCCAAATGGGAGCAAAAGCATGTGATATTTGTCCTTCTGAGTTTGGTTTCTCTCATTGAACATGATATCCAGCTCCATCCATTTTCCTGCAAATGACATGATTTCATTCTTCTTTATGGCTAAATAATACTTCATAGTGTTTATGTATCACATTTTCTATATCCCTTAGTTGGTTGGTGGCCTAAGCTGATTCCATAGTTTGGTTATTGTAAATAGTGCTGCTATAAATAATGGGTGTACGGAAGTCTCTCTTGTGTCCTGACTTATATTCCTCCAGATGTATGCTCAAGAGTAGTATAGCAAGATTATATGGTAATTCCAGTTTTAGTTTTTTGAAGAACCTCCATACTGATGTCCATATTGCTATTTTTAAAAGTGAAAAAATTCGTTGAATTTGTTAATGACAAGACATGACCTAGGTTAGCATTTTTTTAAATGCATGACTCCAATAGAAGATTTGGAAAAATGTCATTTGTGTGAGAGCCAAGAAGAATGGATATTGAAAGACTGAGACAAGTCTTTTGAATAAGGTGGAAACTGACTATGAAAAAGGTGTAATTTTAGGAAAGTGATAGAATGGAGGTCACTCTTGATTACAAAATCTATAACAAAGGCAAAATGCAAATTACCAATTAAAGTACACACAAAGACACACACTTATGGAACTTACTCACAAGCATGCATCTGATGCATGATTTTTTTCTGCTACATAACTATAAGTTTTTATACAAATGTTTGGTCAGTAATTTTTTTATTGCATCACCATATTTTCTACCTTACACAACAATGTCACTGGCAGTTCATAAGAACTAGTTTGTTTTGGTTCAGCTTGAATTTGGAGAGTGGAGCTCCAGAAACATGTACATTTTGTTAACGTAAGTCCATCCATCTCTCACCAGATGCTAAATTTCATGAGACTGGAGGCAACATCTAAGATCTTCTCTACAAATGCCATTAGCATTCTCAATTTTATCTTGTATCTAAGGTCTGACTCCAGACCTAAATACAGTCCAATTATCTTGAATGTACTTGGGCAAATAAGGCCTTTTTATGTGACTAGTTATAAGCTAATGGGTTAAAATAACCCAATTGCTTTCCATAGACAATGATATGCTGAATTCATCTTATTATCTGCCCTTTGCCTTAGGGTAGAAGTAAAATAACTGTTGAACTTAAGCTGCTGAGCTATCTCACTCTCAGAAGTTATCCAGGCTTTGGAGACCAGGGTTCGAATCCTAATTCCAGCTACATGTCCCTAGGCAAGATTTGTGACTTTGTTCATGTCCAGGTTCCTCTGCTGTTAAATGGAAATAATATGTCTATTTCATAGGGGTTTGGGTGAATTAAATAAGCTTACATAGATTAAGTATCTTATACAGGTTTTGTAAAAGAACAAATTCACATCAGAATGAGAATTCTCACAGGGCACGGTGGCACATCCCTATAATAGCAGAACCTGAGCAACTGAGTCAGGAAGATAGTGAGTTTGAAGCCAATCTGAACTACATAATAAGACCCTGACTCAAAAACAAAAAAGCCTACTTTGCTTCCCATACTCCAGTCTAATCCTATGTGATTTACATTCTAACTAGCTGAGCCTTCACCCTTCTTACTGCCAGTTTCCACTTTTTATCTATAAGAGGGAGTAGAGACAAATTTCAGATACCACATTAACATGCTGGAGTGGAATTTTGACAAGAACTGGCATAGAATGTGGTGTGCTCATCCCCTCAGACACTGGTTCCTCATGTGTGGGATCTTCTTGGTTCTTTGGGGCATTCTTCTACAAAGATTACCTGATCATGTTGAATTTTGACTTCAGCTTTAGGCGCCTCTCAAATTCTCAAACTCCAGGGCTGGTGGAGTGGCTCAAGCAGTAAGAGTACTTGCCTAGCAAGCATGAGATCCTGAGTTCAAACCTCATTGTCACCAAAAAACCCCAAAACTTCAATTTTCAGATTTTCAAACTCTGGGAGCTTTTGTTATCTTCTTCTCCATGCTTGCTCTTCCCTCTGCTCTCAGCTGTCCTCCCATTGCATAACACCACATATTCCACTGCAGTCCTGCTCAGGGCTAACATAGGTCCTCGGGGAATAGTTACAGATGAGAACCTTCTGACAATAATTGTTCCTATTTCTTAACTTTGCATCAGAAAATAAAAACACAACTCTATTTGGGTATTGGGGGCTTAATTATTCCCCAAAGTAATTTATTTGGAAGTAATAAAAGCCCATAGCAAAATTTTGGTCAACAAATAGAAAGATTAAAAATACCCATAGTTGTCTTTGTGTTAATGCTGTGATAATAAACCTTTTGGTCTGTTTCAGTTCATTGGTTTTCCTTAACACATAATACTTTTTGAACACAATACACATTTTATATTCTGCTTTTCACTCAACATTATGATGTTAATTTTTCAGTGATTAATACTCATACTCTAATGCCAATCTGTATCCTAGCAAGTATGTATAATACCGTGTATCCAATGTTTCTTTGTTGAATGGAGATTTAGTTTGTTTCCAAGTTTTGGACATTATAAGTGAAACTGTGACGAACATGCAATGTATAAAAGTACATTATCTTCACATTGGTAATTTATTTTTTTAGCATTCCCAGAAGTGAAATTTGTGGGTCAAATTGATACATTTTATGACTCTTGATGTATTTGCCAAACTGCTTTCCAAAATAGAATATAGGAAGCCATGCCAAGAGACTAATTCTGTCTGTTTCTCAGCTCCAAGAGGGACCAACCGCCATGCAGAAGTTGGAATTAAAGGACTTTTTGATGGCTTTTGCTGCCCTTCCATTGCCACTTGGAAGGAAATTCATTGTGTATTCTGCCCAGGCATGTCAAGTCTGAATTACTGTTCTGAGTTATTGTTATAGATACATTTCGTAATGCTGAAATATTTTCTAGAAAACTGTGGTGTGCACATAAATACATAATACATTTGTCAATCAACTATGAGGCCGATTTCTGAAACCATTTAAGGACTTTGTGAGCATAAACTTTGGAGCCCATGCTTTGCACTTTAAATGCTAGTTGGTGCTTAGCCTTAGACAATTTCAACTCTTTTTCTACGAATCCCTATAGGGAAATTGTTACTTTACTTTCACAGATAAATAATCCCTGGTTAGCCTTTTATATCACTCAATGCCTTTTGAAAAACATACAAAAATAGGCTATCATTAAAAAAAGACACTGCTATACTGGAAAACTAGAACCCAGTAGTTTTGCTCCTAAAAATTCATTCTAGAAAAAAATGTTTATTAGTGGGAAATGTTAAAAACAACTTAAAATTTCAACAGTAGAGAAACAATTATTTAATTCATGGAGTGTTGGCTAAACAGCTACCATATACAGTATTTTCCTGCCTAGTCTCTACAGCCTCTTTTGCTAGTAACGATTCTCAAATTAGCTTTTACCATATCCTAAGAGTATTGTCAAATCTTTCTAGATGTTATGAAAATATCCTATGCTACATTGGAGTAAGGTGTTAAAGTGTCACCATTCTCTAAAGAGCTGGGATGGGGGGGTGGGAGTAATTGTTACACATATATAACTGAACCCATCTAAGCATTTATTTAGAATAAATAAGACATTTGTGGAAATCAAGTTTGACTCTTTTAGGTCCTAAAATAAAGTTTACCTCAAAGCTCCAAAGACTTTTAATGAAATACTATTCTTTTGAAAGCGGTTTTGCTTGGTATTCTACAGGGACCATAAAGAAGTCGTTGAAGAAGACCTATGATACAGTGTTATGTGGAAGTGCAGTCCTCACCAGCAGGCTCTCCAGAAGCCCTTGCCATGCACTAACGTCCTCTCCCAGTTCTCTGCAAAGCTGCTGCTATCTTGGCAAAGTCTCTCCCCGCAGCTGTGGGCTTTGCTCTTAGTGCCTCCCCCATCTTCATTATGAACAGTAAATCTTTGACAAAGTGCTTAGATATGGTCAGAAGCTCTGTACACATACTTAATAGAAGGGGGTCAACACATTTCTAGAAACAGAAGAGCGAATTACCTTTGTATGCCAGCAAGTGGCAATTAATCGGTGGTACAGATGGACCAGCAGGCACTGAAGCAGACAGTAGCCTGTGGTTTCATCCATTTCACTTCAGTGGAAAGCAAAGAAGAAATTAAGAAACTACTTTATGTGATTAAAGGAAGAAGAAAATCCATACTTTCCACGTGGGAATTTCTCACGTGTTCTCTTAATGAACACAGAGAGAAATTGAGAGTGACTTTTAAGCTGTTAAAACTACTCACATATTCTCTTTGGGGATGGGAGAGTATGAATTTCCTAATTTCATCAGAGCCATTAATGACTTCAGTTCCTTCCGTTTTCAGCAGAGGAAGTAGAAGGATTCTTCATTGCCTTATGATTCCGAAAAACAGCATGCAAAACAATGTGTAATCATACTGTGAATAGAAAAAAAAGGTTCTTCTTCTCCTAGAAATGATTCTTGTTGTTGGGATTCTAAAAGCTCTTCAAAAGCAGGATAATTTATTATAATGGAACACACTTATCAGTTAGCATTTCATAATTCCATAACAACTGGAAGATTATCTTTTCTCTCAGGACGCCTAAGCTGCCAATGAATATTGCAGACTTCCATTTCAATCCCAAACTTAAGACAGAACTAAGGAAATGCCAAGAGAGGCTCATCCCTCTCCTGCCCTTCTTTTCCCTAATTTTAAAAAAAGAAGTCATTTCCTTACCCAAATAATAGGACAAGAGAAGGAAGTGGACACACGTCAGGTAAACAGACAAGAACCAAGAGATAATTCCTGAAGTAGACTAGGAAAAGCTATTCAATGCTCAAGTAACTTGAAATTCAGTAAAAGAAGGAAGAAGGGACACACAAGGGAGGAAGTACAAGGTTCCTGAAACCAAAAAAAGCAGGGAGCTCCACCCTTGGACTCAGAATGCAGGACTGCACGTGTTTTGTAGAGCGGGAGATAATGAACAAAACAAGGAGTAGTTATTGAATGTGCAGAACCAGGTGGGGGAATCATTTATGAGGCTAAATCGAGGGACACAGGGACTGGACATTTTGTTGAAAGATTGAAATCTAATCTGTAATTTAAGTGAATTAAGTCAAAAATTTATTTGTTTAATTTTACCACTTTGCAGTATATACTTACACACATTACATAGACATATAGCATTGGAAAGGAGGTAAGTCCTAAGTTTGTAATGAGCTGGAAAATATTTAATATGGATATCTATGAGTTAATCATTCTATTATTTTTATTCCGGGAGGTGGTACTGGAATTTTGAACTCAGGGCCTTGTGCTTGCTAGGCAGGCTCTCTACCACTTGAACCATAGCTCCAATCCTGGAAACTCACTTTAAATAGCAATATGCTTAGCTTGCTTAAAGCCTATTTAAAAGGAAAACTCAAATTACTTATTTTATGGGATTAGAGTGATTGAAACATAATCAATTAACTATAGTAAAGTATATACAATGTATTTTTCTGTACATAAATTAGTGTTAGCCTGAATAGAAGTTTGCATTTTTTGCCCAGAGTTAACCATTACCCTAAAATTGGTGCCATAGTTTTTATATTATTAATGCTTCTGTAGTCTTGCTACAGCATTTGTCCACAGACTGTTAAATGTTATTTTGTTTTTTAACATTTTATACGAGCCATATTATACATTTTGCACATATCATTTTACAACTGAATTTTTTTTATCATGGTGATAGTAGAACTCAGGGCCACACACTTGCTAGGCAGGCACTGTATCACTTAAGCCACACCTCCAGTCTTCCAGTCTGGTAATTTTGGAGATAGGGTCTCACTTTTTGCCTAGGCCAGTCTGGACTCTGATCCTCCTATTTGATGTTTTTGTGATTTACACGTGTTGGTACGTGTAGGTTATTTTATTATTGTACGGTATTACATAAATAAACTAGGTATAAGTTTAAAAATAAAATAAATTGCATTTCTTACACTATAATGAAATATTCGTAACTGGGAGACATAGCTTATTTATTTATTGTGGTCACTAGGTAACAAATACCCAATTGAGCTTTTAATAAAATCTAAATACTATACCCTTTATACTTATTCAAAAGTGAAATTAATAGGACAAGGAGGAAGTCTTAATAAAATTTTAAAACATTTTGAATTAAATATAAATGTAACTTATCAAGATTGTAACTTATCAGAATACTGGAGAGGCAGGGCAAGATGCCAGATTAGAAGACTCTTCATCCATTTGACTCTGTGACTGAGAATAGTCAGAGTAACACAGGAAAGAATATATTCTGAAGACAGAAAGAGAGGAATAATGTTGGGAATCATGAAATAAGTAGCAGGACAGCTGAAAAGCACAAGAAACAGAAAGGTGACAGAGAAAAGTAGGACACAGTCTACAGTTCCAACCCTGGCTTCCTGGGGAGCCTCTGGGGGAAGAGGGGGAGTTGAAGCCACAACACAAGGTAAGCCAGAGGACCCTGGCAACAGACTGGAAGACCTAGCTGCAGGATAAACCTATGCTTCCTGCAAGCCTTAAACCCAGTATGGGGATTTGCTCTTACAGACTCCAGTGTAGTAGGTTAGCATTAGAGAAAAAAGGCATTTCATCACTCCCCATATCTCAGAGGACTGTAGCCAGGCACCATTTGAGAGAGGGCCTATTGTTTGAGACTGAGCTATTCCAGGGACCTGAAATAAGGAACAATCACAGCTCCAGAGCATGGTGGTCAGGGGCCCCACCCTGTCCTGGTGAGGAGTTAGTCCCATCACCTAAGTGGCAACAGAGTGCTGAGACTGTGGCTGGCGGAGTGTTCAGCCCCTGCCTCGCAGCTACCTGGGGTTATTGTCAGGTAGAACTGAGAGCACTGAGCTCAGGTTCCATGAAATCAAAGCCAGCATACAGTAGAGGCACCTGCACACCCATGTTTATTGCAGCACTATTCACAATAGCCAAGCTATGGAGGCAGCCAAGATGCCCATCAACTGATGCATGGATATGGAGATACATATAAATATAATGGAGTATTAGCCATAAAGAAGATGTAATTATGTCATTTGAAAGAAAATGGATGGACCTAGAAATCATCATGTTAAGTGATATAAGCCAGACTTGGGAAGAAAAATATTCCATATTTTCTCTCATATGTGGAGTCTAAACCTAAGAAAAAATAACATGAATGTAAAAGCAGGACTGTATTGGGGAGGGGGAGGAACCAGCAGAAGAAGATAAAGTGAGAGGAGAGAATGATGGGATATTCATATTATCAAGGCACATTATGTACATATATAAAAATAGGATAATGAAATCCATTCAAATATGCTAAAAACTAAGGTGGGGTGAAGAGGGATAAAAAGAGTAATGAAAGAATATGCTCAAAGTACAGTATATGAATGGGTGGGAATATCACAAAGAAATCCCTTTGCACAATTAATATATGTTAATAAAAATGATGCATAAATATATATTTACAACATTAATTAATATATGTTAATAAAAATGATGCATAAATATATATTTACAACACTAAAAGTATGCATTAAGAAAGTAGAGGGCTGGAAATATAACCTAGTGATAGAGCATATGCTTAGCATGCGTGAGGTTCTGCATTCAGGTACCAGCACCTTAAAAAGAAAGAAAGGAAAAGAAAGGGAGGGAGAATGGATGGAAGGAGAGGAAGGAGGAGGAAAAAAAAAAGAAATATCAAAAGTCAACCGTTTAAGCTTTCACCTTAGGAAGTAGAAAAAGAATAACAAGTGTAAGCCTAAAGTAAGTAGAAAAGAAATTGAAAAATAAGAGCATGAATCAATGAAATTGGACCCAAGAAATCAATAGAGAAAATGAATAAGAACATAAGCTGTTTTTTTTAAGGGATCAATAAAATTGACAAGCCTCTAACTAGGCTAGCCATGAAAACAAGAGAAAAGAACGAATTATTCATATCAGAAATGAAAATAATGGTTATTACTACTAACTCCATGGACATAAAATAAGAAAAGAATATATTTAACAGATTTAATTTTATTTGATAGCATAGTTGAAATGTACCAATTCCTTGAAAGACATAAATTAACAAAATGAAGTTTGATGGGAAAATAGATAATTCAAATAAACCTATATCTATTAAAGGTGTAAAGTTAATAATCAATAGCTTTGCAAAAAGGAAAGCAGGGCTGGTTTTCCTGTGAATTCTACCAAACACATACAGAAGACATTATACCAGTCCTCTATAGCCTTTTCAAGAAATATACGGAACACTTCTCACTTCATTTAATGAGATTAACAATACTCTAATATCTAAATAAGATTAAGACATGACATAATATCTCTCATGAACATGGACATAAAGTTCTCCCAAAGATATTAAAAAAATAAAATCAGGAGTCTCTATGCCTATTTCCTGCATGGGGGAATGTTCCCTTTTTTTTTTTTTTCCATTTCTCCTCACTTTTATCCTTTCTGAACAAACTTTACTATTACCTTTACTATATTTTTGCACCTTGCTTGAATTCATCTCTTGCCAGATGCAAGATCTGAGGTTTTTTTTTCATGTAACAATAGGAACCTTAAATTCTGGTAGCGCTCTCTTTCAAAAGAATGCCCACTGAAGGTGAAAAACTCTAAAAGAGTATCTATAATGACTAGTCACCTGTCATGTGCTTTGTTCTTTCTGTGTATTAATTTTCTAATATGTTGTTTGCTTATCTTTGTTTTGCTGTTTTTAAAATTAAGTGTTGATTTGTGTATGGCAACATATTTTCATTAAAATAATCCTCTCTGCTTGGGTTGGGTTTAGCTGATGGATCCATGTGGCTGATTCTGCAGGGAAGTGGTCTTTCTTCTGTTCACCAATGAAGAGGCAAGCACACAGAGAGCGAGTCACCCTCTAAGACCAGAAATAAGAGCTAGAATCAGAATTCAAATCTGAGATCTTTGACTCCAAATGCAGCAAACTGAAATTATGCTTCTGAACAGGAAAAAACAACCTATCTGAAAGGAAAAAATAAATTAAAACTAATAAAATATAAAAAGAATTATATGCTATGACCAAGTGTGAGTTTTGCCAGGTATTCAAGCTTAGGTTGACATTTGAAAGCCAATTAATGTACTCTATCATATCAGCAATCTAAAGAAGAAAAATCATACAATAATATCAATAGGTGCAGAAAAAGCATTTGGCAAAATCCAACATCTATTCATGATCTTAAAAAAAACTGTCTGCAAACTAGAAATAGAAGGGAACTTTCTCAAGTTGGTAGAGGATACCTCAATAAAGTAAGTTAGAAAAAAATCCTTAGATCTAATTTCATACATAATGATTAGAAATTTGAAGCTTCCTCATTAAGATCAGGAAAATGCAAGAATATCCCTTTCACCAAAATAGCTACAATGGAATTCTAGAAAACAGTGCTTGTCAGACTAGTTAAAAATCCAAGACTCAATTACATACTATTTGAAAGAGATGCACATTGAATATAAAAGCAGAAACAAGTTAAAAATAAAAAGGTGGAAATGAAAAACCATTGGCAGGGTGTATGAGAATAAATGATGCATTTCCATCAATCTCTTCATGAGAATTGTGGTATTTTGCCTGGGTGGTCTCATCCATTCGTTTGCTCACACCACCATAAACAAGGCACCACAAAACAGTGACTTAACCAACAGAAATTTTTTTTGTCTCATAGTTCTGGAGGCTAGAAGCCTTCTGAGAGCTATAAAGAAGAATCTGTTCCATGCCTCATCCCTAGCTTCAAATAAAATAACTTATATGCCACATTGTGACAATGTCTATTATCATTTTAATCATTGTCATGGTTCAGAAATTTCTTCAAAGAATGTAATATCCTATTATCCATCTGTCTTATTCATAGTTGTACCCAAAATTCTAATAACAGTCATAGAACCTAAAATATAATGATGTCCCATAAACTCTTTTGGGGATGAATACCTGATTTTCCACTTGGTAATACCTCAGACCAAATTACTGATACGTGAACATCCAAAATAGGCATACACAAAAATCTGTTCAACCTAGGAGACCTCTACACACAATATCCAGTCTTAGGACCTCACTATTGTAAACATCCATTTAGGATCTCTGACACTAGTACAGCAATGAAGCCCACCAAACAAGTGGGGCCAGGGCTTTCAGGTGAAGAAGTGGATGCTCATAAGGAAAAACTGTTCTCAGTTTTATGTGTCAAAATAGATTCTCTCTTTGGAAGGCAAGCAGGTTTTGTGTTCTAGAGGTTTTTGTTCTCAAATTTAATTAAATGGAGCTGGATTATTTTAGAAAAATAAAGTATCACAGGGATGAAAGACAGAAGAGTGTTCTGACTTCAGAAGGAGAGGAGATTTCTGGGGGACTAGAAGACATCCTGGAAGGAAGTAGTAACTCTAATGTAGGCCTGGAGAGTTTGTCAACTAATCCTAAAATTCACAGCCTTAGGAACTTCAGAGAAAGTCCAAGAGGCAAAATGTCAGCCATAAAGCTTCCAACCACATAATTTAATTTAGAAAAATAAAATAAGTTTGTTTTGGAACAAACTTATATCTCTAATAACAATATAACAAAAATTTAAACCTATCCTGCTTCAATCATTTGTTTCCTCTGAAGCTAAGATCTACAAGGCAACTGGTGATCCCTTGGGATTTTAGGTTGCCTCTTTCCTGGAAAAAGGGTAAAGAGAAATGAAGATCTGGTGGGACCAGGAAACTATGGGCAGAGCAAACAACATGTGCTGTTGGAGCTGTAGGATAATAGACAGCCATCCTTGGCATAGGAAGATGGTTTTGTTCAAGACACTAAAGTATATCATGGGACAGAAGGTAATGGCAATGCTTGGTACAGAGGATTGATATTGTTTTGGACAAAAAAGAAAAAAAAATCTCTAGATGGTACAAGGCAAATTTATGATATTATGTTTGGAATTAGGAAGATCTTTTTCTCACCAAAAGCAACTATGGGATGGTAGAGAACTTCCTTTTCTGTCAATCTCAGATTTCAGCACAGGGTAGACAACTGGGCAGAATGGAAAGGGCCCACATTCTCTATTCACAGAGAAGATGTGTTAAATGCCCTCTTGTGGTGGGGAGTAAAGAAAATAAAGAATACAAGCTTTTTGAACTCTTAATCTATTTGGTAGATTGAGCCTACTATTGAGACATTTATAGAACATTTAGACGTTCTTTGGGGAAAATTATTTTTCTGTATTTATAACAGAAAAAATGCTAAGTGAATAATGACCTACATGAAAAGAATCTTCTAAAATATAATTATTTCAAAATGCTCAATAAAACATGCATTTCTTTATTCACCCACCAAATTATTATCAACTGCAAATTGCATGAGTTATATTATTACCTCTTCCCTTCCCATTTCCCAAAATCTTAGCATGAGCAAAAAATAAAAACTTTATGATAGCTCATCTAAAATGTTCTTCTCCTAGAACGCATTGACTTTCTAAAATCTGTCCCATACTCTGACTAATGTTAGTGGCTCTCATTTCTTCAAAACTCCTTAGCTGAATTTCTTATCTGGCTGATAAACCAACAGAAGAAGTAAGTTGTTTGGAATATAATGTATTTCTAAAGTAGCTATAAAGATCAGGATTAAATAATACTTACTAAACTACAGATAATGGTCAAATGACCTTCTTCCTGACTTGGTAATGTTAAAAGCGCTTTAGATAACTTTTCATACACAAATAAAATGCCAAACAAAAATTAAGTATATATAGAACTTGGAGTCAATTATGTCTTGTTCTTTAAAAATTATCTGAAACCTTCATTTGATTACCTCCTTTGACTGGGGGTCCATGTGTTCTTTTCTCCTCCCTACCACTTACTCTGCTATTTAGCTTACTAATAAGCTTGGAACTTAATAGCTCCTCAAATTCAAAAGAAGAAAAAAGTGAAAGTGAAAATAACACCTATTGTCTTTAATCACTTCCTCTCTGCTCTCCTGGTACACCAGATCTTACCAGCCTCAAAGGGCTGCTCACCATTCTTCCCCAACACTGTGCCCATCATGCTGCCTTTAACAAGGGTACCCTTCTTCCCTTTACTCCCCTGGAGTCTTCCACAAGCAGCTGCTCCCTCTTGGGCCTTTCTTGGGCATCCCAATACTCTCTAACCAGAATTTAATGCTTGATCATTTGTCTCTGATGCTATACATATTCCTTTTGTAGCACTTAACCAATGGTGCTATAATTCCTTGTCTACATCCTAAATTTTTACACATTGCATGGTGTATTATAGATATCCAAATTTATTTCTAATTTCTGACAGAAATTTCATGTGCCAATAAAACAACAAAAATACCTATATAACAAATTGGCAAGGAATGTATTAATGGAAATATTGAAATTGCAAAGATTTATTTATGTTTTCTGCAGTATTATTTAAATAAGATGTGTTAAATGATTGTGAATAAATATTTCAAGTATATTTCCTCAAATAATTGCCCAAAAATTATCCTAATCTATGAAAGCACCAAAAATGTAGAGTTCTGATACTTTACTGAGTCAGGGCACTAGTTGTATCAGGAAGTTCTGTCTAGTAATTATACAACAACTTTAAAAATTAAAACAAATTTCTTCCAGAATGACCATTGTATAGAATGTGTTAATGAGTCTAATTTAGAAACTTTTGTAATAAGTCAAATCTTACAGTAGCTTGCAGTAGCAACTCTGTTTTATAGAAATCACTAAATCTTTTCCTAAGACAGTAAATATATACTATGTAAAGTATATAAAACACTCAGTAAATGTCAAACAAATAAGGAAATTAAAGAAACTGTAAAAAGACGACATTTAATTCAGGCTAAAGAAAAAATGATTCTTAAAAGTGTGTTTAAATTCTTTGTAATTAAAACTAATGAGGCATTAAAGGCTTATAACTGTTCTCTATTAAAAAATTGGCACAGAATTTCTTGGTCTTACACATTTTTAAGATGCTGCTTAATAGGAACACTTAAACATTCTTTTCAAAAACAATTGTTTTCCAAATATTAGTTTAAGAAAGAATGTCTCTTTAGATTTTTTATGATTTGGAGTATTTTACAGTTATCAGATCATCCTTCTTTTCCCTTTCTACTGTTCTCCTTGGGCAAATTATGTTTGTGCAAAGACCCAAGAGAAACACCCTCTCCCTTGGAAGCTCTGCCTAGTATGCCACCTGCACACGTAGAAGCAGAATTAATTGCTCCCCAGGCTGCAGCCCATTGTGCCTTATGGACACTATTATCATAGTTGTGGCTGCTTTTTATCATTGCTATTTATTTGTATGTAGGGTCTTTTCTGCTAGACTGACAGCTCCATGCAGAGGAGCATCTGTCCTACATTTAGGTAATAGGAACATAATTAACAGTAGACCTGAAAACTTATCATGGTGGAACACCAGCTGATTGGCAGAACACAGATGGATTCCAATAATATTCCTTTATTCAGAGGAAAATTATGGAATCAACTTTGCCCTGTTACAACTGTGAAAAATCCATCCACTAAAATAAAAGAGCTGGGCATGGTGGTATGTGTCTGTAATCCCAGCACTTGGGAGGCTGGATTAGGGGGATTACAAATTTAAGGCCAGACTAGGCTACATAGCAAGAACTTGTCTAAATAAATAAATACAAAATAAATAAAGCACTCAATCAGTGTTTGTTGGAAATCATTAAAAATCCTAACGCTGAACTTTAGTGGGTGGGGACAGAGGAAGACATGCTGTAGTAAGCAGGAAAAAATACACCTTTTACTAATCTGTCTGAGTGAGAAACAGAGCATCACACAGCTGAAGTCAACAGGGAACTGGTGGACACCACACTCTGGAAGTTCAGAGGTTATGGTATGACCTTGAAACATACACATCATTGTACTTAACGCCGAGCTATTTTTCCAACCTGACACTGCAGAGAAGGCTTGGAATGTCCTTTTTGAGAAACAGGAGGAAGAAATGGATAATAATATATTCTATATTTTAAAACAGCTGACAGGATTTTTAAATGTTCCTGTCACAAACAACTGATATATGAGGTGATAAATATGCTTAAAAAAGAGAGAAAGAAAGTGCTAGGATTGAACTTTGGGCTCAACATAACAATGCTTTTGATTGAGTTAATGTCTCTTCCAAGGCAGAATAAGAATCAAGAATCAGAAAGACTTATGAACCAGAAAACTTGACAAACCCCCAAGAGAAATGTCTTTTGGGAGGGTCCTAGGATCTTTTGAAAACCTGATAGGAAAAAGTATATGGTCTGCTTACCAGACAAGTTAATATGTGAGGTTTTTTTTTCTCTTAATGTCATGAGATTATAGGGTTCCCAGAATCCCATCCGTGTATGTGAGGGTAAAGACCCTTGAGGAAGTGGGAATCAACTCCAGCAGAAGCTGCCAGACTGGTGGGCTTGAAAATAACAAGTGTGCGGGCTGCTTTCAGGAGCTGGGTGTGATCTTCCAGGGTCTGTGTGAGTCCTCCAAGCAGCAGCCTCCTAACAGCAGCTGAGAACTGAGCAAGTGGCTGCCAGATGCTAAAAGCATTTTGGGACTCTAAGCCAGAGGTAAAGTAGACATAGAGCTGTGTCATGATGGGAACCAGAGCAGGAGGTTGACTTGTGCTTCCTTGCTCTGATGGTTGTAAATGCCACAGTGTACCCCCACCCAGCATAACAATAAAGGGAAAAAATAAATGGGGCTGCTTGGTAAGGGGGTTTTGAGAATCATGGATGGAGATGGCTCTTTTCACTTTCCCTCTTGGGACTCTCTCTCTCCTTGAAGAGACTTTTCAGGATAGGATTACAAATCTTTGGAACTGGTGCTTTCATACTCCAACAGAGTTCTTGTTAGCAATTCCATGAGAAAGCTAAATAAGGGGCTGTATTAGAATCAAAACAGAATCAAAAGAGGATATTATATATATTATGTGTGAGTATTTTTAATATGAAGTAGCTCATTCAATTATGGAGACTGAGAAGTGCTGGATCTGGAGTCACTATACTAGAGACTCACAAATGCCATGGGAGAGTTCTAGTCTAAGTCCAGGTCCAAAGGCAAAAGACAGTTATGCTGAAAAAGAGTCATACAGAGACACTGAATTTTTTTTTCAGCCTCTTTGTTCTTTTTAGGCTTTCATCAGATTGGATGTTTATTGGAAACAGCAATTGGATGTTCAATGTTCAGTCTACAAATTCAGTGCTAATCTTATCTAGAAATACCTTCATAGACATACCCAGGATAACATTTAACCAAATATCTGGACATCCTATGGCTGAGTCAAATTAACATATAAAACTAACCATCAAAGAGATTTCAACTAGAAGAGACCAAGGAAATTTAAGAGGACTCAACCACATCCCAGAGCAGAACACACACACAAAAAACCCTTTAGATACTATTGCTGATTATTACAAATGTGGCTAACAAGTCCAATCAAGAAGATGTATTGATACAATACCATTCCTTTTTGTCATAAGTGAGCTAAAACAACAAAAATAATGAGCTATTTCTTAGATCATCTTCCAAAATGCAATTTATTCCCAAAAGCATATGCTGAATGTCTATCAAGACTACTTTGCAATGTGTGGGTTGCTGATCATCCTTTTTACAAAGGATTATTTTCTTTTTATGTGTTGCTACACTTACTTCTGAAGCTATTATGATAGTTTAGAAGGTTGCCCAATCTTTATCATAGCAAAAATATGTGTATATTACTTTAACCCATTCCTAAGGAAAGTTAAGAAAACTGCTGGATCCAAAAGAACATTTTTCTCAAAACTGTTGCTCTGATTTAAAATGAAGTTAAGGGTGAGTCTGGAAAAGTATCTAATGTTTAGTCATTAAGAATATATCTATCAAGCTGGGCATGGAGGCAATTCCAGCACTGGGGAGGATTGAGTTTGAGGCAAGTCTGGTCTGCATAGCCAGACTCTATCTCAAAAGAACAAAACAAAACAAAAACAGAATGGATCTATTAATTTTATAGTATTTAATTATCTTATTTTTCTGTGGATTCCAAGCATCAGAATTTGGTTAACTACCAGTTATCTATGCTAATGAGAGGGAATAATTATAGCAGCAAAAATCATTTCAAACCATGAACAATATAAACAATACTATATATGATCTTAGATGTTATGTATGTTCTGGGTTTTAGTTTTCACATGGAACTTTCCTATATTCCTGTGTTTTTTTGGGGTTTTTTTTTTTTTTGGTGGTTGTTCTTGGGGTTTGAATTGAGGACCTTGCTCTTACTAGGCAGGTGCTCTACCACTTGAGCCTGACCCCTGAACTTTCCTATCTTCTGCTGATGTTTACTACAAGTTTTTCATGATTACATATCAACTTTATAATGGGAGGAAATTTAGACCCCAAAGACCTACCTAATATTTGGACTTTGAATCTAAAACAAGTTCTAGGACTAGACTAGAGGTGTGGTTCAAATATTAGAGCATCTGCTTTGCAAGCACAAAGCCATGAGCTCAAACTCCAGTCTCAACAAAAAATTTAATTAAAATTAAAAAACAAGCTCTAGATAATCACTGAAGTAAATACATCTCATGCAGTATTGCACAACACTGCATATTATCAATATTGAATGCAAATAGCAAATCTAGCTTTAAAAAATGCTGATGGTGACTTCAGTGAACATGGGAAGAGGAAGGAATCCAAATATTTTCGTCCCCTTTCTTAGAGGCTTCCTTGCTAACACTTCCCTAATAAAACTCTAATGTCCTTTGTTCCACTGCCACATAAGACTTTAATGGTAGAGCAGGAGATGGGTTTTGTTTTTGAAATAATGACTTCAGGAAAATCCTGGGTCCCTTCTCCATTAGGTCCTAAGAGTGGATGGAAGGAGAGGATTTCATACCTTTCAGTTAAATTTATTTTTATGAATTTTCTTACATTTCTTCATAGGTATTTAACTATTTACTGGAATCATCTCTATTTTGAAGGCTGGTTAAATAAAGTTCAGGTGTGGAGATAGTATGAGTGTATTCTGTGGTTTAGAGGAGATCCTGAAATGGTTTTTAGCACATACTTTCTAAGCATACTCATTCATTTTCTTTCCTCCCTCTTGATTTCTGTTTTCCCAACAGTTCTATCCCCTTCTTGTACTCCTCAGCCCAGCTTCCATCAACTTTTCAGCTACCAGGTTTACTGGTTCTGGAATTTGAACTCACAGACTCACATCTGCTAGGCAGATGCTAGCCACTCTCCCAGCTAACTTCCACATTTCTGAGGTGCCTGCTCCTTCAAATGTCCTGCCAGTGAGAGCTTGTTCGTTAATCCAGCTCTGTGATAGCCCTTCACACAAACTTTTTATAAGCCACTTTCCAGGTGACAGTCTCTTCCCTACTCACTGATGAGGTGCAAGGAAGAAAAGAAGGCCAGGAAAGCAAAGAAAGATAAAAGCAAAAAAGACAAATTAATGGCAAGTTTATTCAATACTGGCTGTGCATTTCAGGGCAGAGGAGCTGGTGATAGGTCACAACATTCAGAAATCACTTTGACAGTAGAACATCTGTCATGACTGAGGCCAGGCCCTGTCTGTGCCTGGCGCCAGGCCTGTGGCACCAATTTATATCTACTTTAAAGCCCCTGGCTCCTGATATAAGCACTGATGTAGCGTGTGCAGTGTCAACCACAATTAATACCCAAGTTCACCTCTGATCCCAGGAACTCAACTATTGACTAATAACAGTTTTTCCCCAAAAGATTAAAACTAACTATACTTAAAGAATATTATCTATAAAGCCCTCATTTTTGAGAAAGAAAGAGACTTATATGAACTGAATGATTTTAACTCATTGACAACAATTTAATGTAAAAATTAATTTACACCTTTCCAGAAGTGCCTCTATTTATCTTTAAACTGAAAAAGTCAAGGGGAAGAAAAAAAATCAGAGCTGTAAGACTACGGATAGTGAATTTTTTATTAATGAATCAGTGTTATTGAGTGTGGTTTTGTATTTCTTAATCTGAAGAGAATTTTGGAGAATAAAGCAGTGAGTAAGAAAAAAACTGAGATTGTAAAGCAGGCTTTGTGTCAATGGCAGAATTCCAGGGTGACAGTGGAAAACAACACTGTGACTGATCACAAAGTCAGATTGTTTTTCCACCCAAATTCCCTTTTATGAGATGTGTCAATCAAGTAAACACCATTCATTTTGAAAAAGTCAGATGACCTCTAAGAGTTCAGTCTCTCTAGCATTAGCCATCTTTTTCATTGCAATCAGATATTGCAGTCTTGTATATCTAGGTAAAATTTAAGCTCTTAAAATA
Organism: Castor canadensis; assembly: GCF_047511655.1. NCBI lineage: Eukaryota > Metazoa > Chordata > Mammalia > Rodentia > Castoridae > Castor > Castor canadensis. The sequence goes on along the minus strand of NC_133393.1, from coordinate 126,962,772 downwards.
ATATAGAGTATAATATGATATGAAAGAGCCTTAACAGGCTATCTCTAAAATGAAGGAGATTTTCAAAATATTAACTTGCAAAATATTAAAGTACTATCCTCATTCATGTTTATATGTAAATTCATATTTATATTCATATTATATTTACTATAATGATAAATGTAAGGCATTTTAAAGATACAATACAATCTAACTAACCTGAGGGTCCTCAAGCTTTTCCAACTATGGAGCTGCCCTTTTCTTTGATATCCACATAAAAATCATTCATCTCTCCATCTTGAGTGAAAGCAGACATTCATGTCCCTTTCACCTTCCCCTTCTTTAACTGACTAAGAATCTCAGAGAACACTCACACATTCCATTGCTTGATGTGGGTGTCACTACTCATTTCTTGCTTTCAGAGAAAGCCACTATCTTTGCTGTTGGCCAAATGATGGAATTCAAAGTCTGATAGCATCACTTGAAAGAAAGCTGCTATCCCATTAACCTCAGAAGAGGAAACAGCTACACTCATAAGCTCAACACAATTGTGGTCAAAGAACTGTCTCATAATTTCCCAATCCAGGCCTCAATGATTTATAAAACTCAATTGAAAATTTAAGCTTATAGTCATTCTTTGGTATCATGGGAGCTTGGTTCCAGTAACCCCTGAGGATATCAAGACCCACAGATGCTCTAGTTCTCTGTATAAAATGGTATACTAGTTGTGTATAATCACTCTGGTTTCTCTTCAGATTGTATAAATCTATCACCTTTCATTATTTGTACATAGTTTGTGCACTTCTTCCCATACACTTTAATCCACCTCTAGATTACTTATACTATCTAATACAATGCAAATCTTATATAAAGTTATTAAACTATCTTGTTTAGGGACTAATTACATGAAAAAGTCTGTACATGTTCAGAACAGACACGTATTTTTTTCCAAATATTCTTGATATGTGGTTGGTTGAATGTATATATGCAGAACCCACAGATACAAACAGCCAACTATAAAGGAATCACAACAAAGAAAAAAAATTTAAGATCAGAGGTTATTAGTACTTCTTTTTTTTTCTTTCTTTTATTATTCATATGTGCATACGAGGCTTGGGTCATTTCTCCCCCCTACCCCCACCCCCTCCCTTACCACCCACTCCGCCCCTCCCTCTCCCCCCAACCCCCTCAATACCCAGCAGAAACTATTTTGCCCTTATTTCTAATTTTGTTGTAGAGAGAGTATAGCAATAATAGGAAGGAACAAGCGTTTTTTCTGGTTGAGATAAGGATAGCTATACAGGGCATTACCATACTTTATTATAAGACTCCTTCTCCTTTCCCCTCTTTTCCCCTAGACTTCAGGGCTGAGTCTCACAACTCTGGAAATCAGGTTTTTTTTTTTTTTTTTTTTTTTTTTCTGCTTTCTCTCTTTTCCCCCAATGACCCTTGTCTCCTACCCTTATCAGAGTCAGTTAGCCTAACAGCATCTCAGAATTACCAGCTTAGTCAATTAACACTGTCTTTTTCTCTGCTCAATAGAGCCACTTTTTCCCTTTTGTGCAAACCTTTTCCATAAGACTTTCTGATATTTTACCTTTACATAAGTAATGATCCTGTTATGGTGATTTTCCCAAACAAAAGGAGAGACTCCACTCAAAATTGAATTTTGCTGTTTTTAACCTTTCCCCACATAGTTGCAGTTTTAAAAAAAAATAGGTTGCACTTTTAAAAATAAATAAATAGTTGCACTTTAAAAAATGTTGTCCTATTGCCCATATATTAAATCACTGTACACTATGGGAAAGTGCTACTGGTGCTCAACTTTATTAGATGTGTGAATTTTTGGAAGGCAGCTATACTCACCACTATACCACCAATGGTTCTTAGATGCGAGAATTCTTAAAGAAGGTAAAAGAAAGAAAAAGAGAGGCTGAGAATGTAGCTCAGTGGTAAAATGCATGTCTAGCGTTTACAAGGTCTTGAGTTCAAAAAAAAAGAAGAAAGGAGAAAAGGAGAGAGCAATCATGGGGGCAATAGTTCAATAGCTCTAGAGCTGGCTGGGATTGAAAAAGGAAACACAGCAAAGAAGAGGCACAATGCTTGTGAAATACTACTGGAAATCTGATATCCTATATGCTGTTAGGAAGTTTCAGGGGGGTTGTTTTCACTGTGGTTATGACATATCAAGCAGAACTAAATTCAGCACAGTATTATATATAACAGTGAAACTACATTTTTACATCCTTAACAATTTTAAACAAATGTAGGAAATTCTCATGGAGTTCTACTTATATATTTGTCAAATTATTCACTTTTTGTAAGGATGAGTTTACATGTTTGTCTCGCTCACGAAATTGAACTTTCTGGAAATGCAATCTCAACTATAACTGGAAAGAAAGAGAGAAAAGAGAATGAAAGGGAAGGAAAGAAGGGGAGGCAGGGAGTGAGGAACAGAGAAAGGAAGGAAAGAAAGAAGGATGGAAGGAAGGAAGGAAAGCTACTTCTAATCAATTTCTATACAGTGAAGTCTCAAAATAGAGCAGATCCTCCTCTTTCTCTTTTCTTTTCAAGATTATAAGCAAAGCAAAGACCTGAAGACTTTCCATCCTGGTATTCAAATGTTTGCTTCAGCTGCCTTGCATTAGAGTAACCCAAGAACATTTCACTCTGTTAAGCTTTGTTCACTGTGTTGCCACTAGACAAAGGATCCAGCCCAAAGTTCTAAAGCCAGAGCAAAGATAGTCTATATGTGTGCTTCTTAATTATCTGGTTGCTAAACATAAAATGAAGGTGAGAGTGACGATGCCACAGTCACACTGGGCAATTTTGTATTCCATGAGCTTGATGTGAAAGAATAGAACTTTATGTCTACAAGTCCCCCCTCCTCGTCTCCTCCACCAACCCCATCTCTTGCCACAGCCACTGAAGACACTTCACATCTAAATATTTACAAACAGGAGAAATTTTCACAATTGTTGTGTTCTTGCCACACTGGCAAGGATCTCCCCCATGGCCCACACTGTGACCATTAGTGTCAGGAATTTCCCATCAGAGATAAGCACCCGAAGGTTTGAGATCAAATGAAAGTTTGATACTTGGGCTTGCCTTCAATAAACAGTCTTCTTTAAAGGCTTCCTTTCACTTCATAGAACCAGACACAAATACAAACATGATTATAAGAAGATTTATTTGGAAAACAATTTTTTCATGATGTTATGTCACATTTTCAATAACACAAATCTAGAACTGAAGGGGAATGACTTAGAGAGAACAAACAATTTGTCTAAGCCACACAAATGGTAAGCATCAGGACTAATACTGAGTCCCCAGATTCCCAAGTGAGTAATCTTTTATACGCAATCGTGATGTTAAAATGTTGGTATACATAAGAATCACCAACAGTGCTCTTTAAAATGCAAACTTGTCTCACCCTTTCAGAATCTTGTTTGTTGGGTCAAGAATGGAATCTGAGCTTTCCCAGTAAGTCAGACACAGGTGGACCACACTCAGTAATTCAAATTCAAGTATAGACACCACCTGGTTGCTGAAAAGAGCACCAATTTTTACTCACAGATTTTATGTAGTTTTATTTTATCCTTGCTTAGCCTCTCAAATTTCTCCTTTCACCAAGAGGCTCATGGTTAAGAGGATCCTGTCAACAAGTAGAAATCATGTTTAAACCCTCAGGGCATTATAAATTCTATGAAGTATTTTGTGGGCGGTTATACATGGAAAAGACACCCCCTCACATAAGGTGATGCTATGTATTTTAGAGAATTGTTTGAGTCTGAATATATACTCATGGAAGATTTTAAACAGTGCAGAAGAAAGTGGATTAAAAAGTGACATTATGCTTTTATCTGTCTGCTAGACTCAATTCTCTAGTGAGTGGGTTACTCACTGCTAACAGTTGGATGTGTATCCTTTGTATCTTTCTATATAGTTTTATATGTAGGTGTTTGTATGTGTAACAGGTACTTAAACTGATTTTGTTGAAAAGCATTAATTCCTCACTTTGGCCATGCAATTAACTAAAAGTAGGAGAAAACCTTGGCAACCCTCCCAACATTTTGTATTTGTCTTTAAGCCATTCTCTCTGCAGTCACATTGCAATTACCTTGGGTTCCAGGAAGAACAGGACTGATCTATAACATCTTAAGACAAGTGACTGAAACTATACCAAAGCTGAACCTTGCAAGACAAACCACCCCCAAATGAGTACAATTACCTGTAATAACGAGGGTGCACCCTGGATCAGGAGCAATCATTCATGAAAACCAGATTGCTTCCCTCAAGTGAAGACAGATAACTTCTTTGCAACCCTAAAAGAACAAGGACTGAGATAATGGTCAAGCAGGACACCCACAGAACCAATCTTGAGACAATAAGCTGCTAGACCACCTGTCTCCTGCCACCTCTGACTACCAGAACACACCTGCAACTGGAACTGTTTAAATATGCATAACTTTTGCCCTTGCCCTAATTCTTTCTTCATTTAAATCTCATATCTGTACTCTGAAGATGGCTGGAGATGAAGTGTTGTCTTCCTGTGGTTACCTGTGCCATGTAATAAACTTCCTTTCTCTGCCCTTCACCATGTCTCTTTATTTGGTGTATAGGGGTGAGTGGCTGAACCAGTCTTATGAAACCCAGGAGTTTAGGCCTAGAATCAGAATGGTTTCATATGTATGCCTTTTGCTCTCCAAAAGTTCTGCTTATAAAAGGATCTAGGCATTCTTCTATCAGATAGGTGACAAAGGATACTGTCTCCTGCAAAAAAGCAACCAAGTTTAAATCAAGGACAACTGATGATATGTGACTGCTACTGGTAATTGCAGCATCTGTTCATGACCTTTTTAGAAATGAAGACTTTCTGGACTTCACTGACCTTCTTAAACACATTTTGGCCAGTAAGGTATATAAAAAGTATCTGTGAGGATGCTAAAGGAAGAGGGAAGGGCTGGCAGTCACATCTTGAAAACTTGTGAATACTATTATAGAGTCCTCACTGGAACACAAGGTGCTAAATTAACTCACATTATAAACTCTGCAGGACTGAGAATCTGTTTCCTGAAGAATGATTGAGTGGGGTGAGACTGAGAGTACAGTGGGGGTTGCTGCCACACATTCATATGAACGGTGCAGCATCCATCCTGCTGTCTCACCTTCTAAACTCTGTGATCCTGCTATCTCCCTCAGCACCCCACTGAAATGCCTCTTCTGAAGGTCATTCTAGACTCTTCATTACTGGACCTCCTCTTCTTGACCTTTGCAGCATTTGTCAGTTGTTCATTTCTTCCTTCTGCAAAGATTCTTCTGATTCTGGTGAGACTGTTTGTTCACCCTCTGTTTTTGTCAATTTCTCTTTAATATTTATATCCTGGAAACTAGCATGCTTTTGTTTGCTCTGCACCCTCCACCTGATAGAACAGATAAAATCCAAGTCTTAGTTGTGACATGCAAATCTGCATCTCCAGCCCTATTTTATAAGGCATAGCTTCCAACAACTCAAACACAACATTGTCTAATAGCAAATGGGTGTCTCCCATCTCACCTTCCACCAAGCCTGCACCCCCCCATGACTTTCCCATACCAATTAAGGATAAAACAATAGGTCACTTCTCTATGTTAGAAAGTACATTACCATTCTTCAATCCTCCCTTTACTTTATTCTTTACATCAATCAATCATCAAATCCTGTGGAGTCTATCTTAAAAATGTTCATCTATTCTATTACCTCATCTGTTCCCATTGCTATTGCACTCATTCTCCTTGTCTCCACAGAGTAATGACTCCTAGCAGGCATCCCTACATAAAACTGTTTTTCCTCCAATCCCAAATATTTTGTACTGAAAATGTTGATGTTTCTGAAACATATATGTCACCCCCTGCTTAATAACCTTAAGTAATTTTTCATAGCCTATAGGATAAACATTTCAGATCATTAACACATTTTCTAATTCTGCCCCAACCTACATTTCTAATTTCATTTCTTGTCACAAATAAGCAATTCATCCAAGACTCTAGGATTATTCTCATCCATGCTTTTGACCATTCACTTTCCCTAGCCCGGGGTGCCTCCTCTGCTGTTACTCTTTCATGACACATACTTTCTTCTCTATAAACCCTTGACTGGCAACACCTCTCCACAACTTCCTAAATGCTGGCACATTTTCCTCTGTGTTTCCCCTATGTATCTGTCTCCACTGGGACACTTGTTCTAGTATTCATTTACACATTCCCTCAGTCAACATGTAAGAAAGCACCCACAAAAGTATTTTGCAACAGTAGAGTATAATCACTAAATCCTGCTCACCCCATTATGCATACTAAGTTAGGAACCCCATGCCAACCTCCAAAATATAATATACAGTGTCTTGTGTATGAAAGTTTCTTGACAACTGTTAAAGTAAACACATAATTCAAATAAACAATAGCTCACAATAGAAATCATCTTTATCTCTTTTCTTATTAAGTTAACCATTACAAAGTCATAGTTTTTAACTTTATTAACAGCTCCAAACCCTTTCTTCCAGAATTATGCATTTGTTTTTTATTTGTTCATGTATTCAATAACTATTAAAGATTTAGTTGTTAGGAATAGGGCACTAAACAGGATGGACAAAAATCTTAACCTCCTGATGTTTATATTCCAGTGATAAAAACAAATAATAGACAAATATCCAGGCAGTATAAGGGAGAATAAAGCAAGCAAAATGTAAATAGAAAGTATTAAGAGTATAGTTGAGGGAGAGGTTTCTAAGTATAGCAGTCAAGAAATACTTTAGGGTGGCATAGTTCTAGTTTCTATTATAGAGCAGCTTTCTGCAAAATCCAGAGGAACTAGGATGCCAAGTCTATTTTTAGAAAAAAAAAATGGGAGAAGCAAAAGGTATATAATGATTTGGAACCCAAAGTGACCTGTATCTCACCACCATGTGCTATGGATTCCTAAAGAGAATGAATAGAAATAATGTCATTGATAGGTTCATACTTCTCTTGGAACTATGTGGGACTATAAGAAAGGGAAAGCTTGAAGCTTTGGAGCCTCAAGGAAGCTTTGGAGGAGAGGCCCAGGTACATCAGCGATAGGTGGAGTTTGAACTCTTGGCCAGGAAGCCTGGCTGGCATGGAAAAGCAGAAGTAGGCCAGGGTTAACCATTCTGGAATGAGAAAATGAACAGTAAGTCTTGGTAGGATGCCTTTAATATTTAATATTTTTATTTATTTGCTTCCTTTTGCTCCACACTGGAGATATAGACCCCAATTATAGACCTGTTCTAACTCTATGACTTCCAAAATTTTTACATAATTAATGTTACATATGAATCATTTTTAACAATGTCCATAAATTTGATGGTTTAAAGCTGATATATATCTTTAAAACACACTATATCCAAAATTGTATGCATAATGATATTCAGCTACAAAGAACAGAAATCATTTGAAAGGAAAGGGGATATTCTAACAGAAATTTTTGGAGCCAGGCATAGTGGCCTGTAATCCCAGCACTCATGGGACTGAGTTCTAGGCCAGAGTAGGGTACATAATGAGACTCTATCTAAAAAAAAAAATTCTTCTCACAAAATTTGAATCCTTCCTTTGACTGCTGTCTTTAATTATGCTAATCAGGTTTTTTTGAGCACTTCTCTGGACTTGTCTTACCTAATAAACAATTGTTAGTATGAATACCTTTTCTTCACTAAAACTGTATCCAAATCTAAAACTTATAAAGGAATTGGCATTCTGAGAACAGGAAAGGATTTTTTTGTATATATTATTTTTAAATTTTTCATATTATTGTTGTATTGGGGGTACATTGTGACATTTATGAAAGTTCTTACAATATGTCATAGTTGAATTCATTCCATCATTCTCCTTAATGCCTTCCCCCCTATTCCTGGAATAGTTTCAATATGTCTCTTTGGAAAGGATTTATTAAGTGATGAAAACTACTGTCATCATTTCATTTTGAAATTCTCTTTACTCTTATTTAGGACACAAATGTCTTTTGGAAATAAGATGATACAAAATAAAAACCATGGGATAAATTCAGATTTAAACGCTGAAAGCTTCCATCCTAGATGATGAACTAAAGATTCTTGTAATAGCATATTTGTGAACAATGTCACTTGGACTGATAAATTACTTCAAGTAAGGCAGAACATTTGAGAGAGATAAAGAGAGAGAGAAAAAATATTTTTGGTACAAAATATCTTATTCCTGAAGCTAGTTACTACAATGCTATAGGGAGTGCTTTCTGTCCAAAACTAACTTTTCTTATTTCATAACTGTCAAGTTGTAGATTTGAAAATAAGTGCTTATCAAAGGGAAAAGCCAGACCCCTGCTAGAACTCTGCTAATGACCCAGAATCCTAGCAGATCTACTCAGGGGAAACATGACTATGAGGCCTTGGTTTGGTGTGAAGTGCTGAGGATTGAAGCCAGGGTTTCACGCATGGTAGGAAGAACTCTCCCACTGAGCTATGACCCAGACTAGCTGGTTTTTTTTTCTTGCTGAGGGCACTGGCCGCTATTACCTATATATTTTGCCTGGATTTTTTAGGAGCTAGCCCCTTGACCTTAGGCAGTCAGAGCTGGAGGCCAGGAAAAAAAGCAGTTGAAGTCACCAGGAAACCAAAGTAGAGTAAGAGAACAGAGATAGCACTAAAAGAAAGAAAATCTAGGTGTGGGTCCAGCACAAATGTAAGGCAAGAGAGCAAAGACAGCACTCCCCATAAGTGTGTCAACAGGATGTAGACCCAAGTGCCAGAGGGGAGTAAGAGCAGTTAAAGTTTAAAGACAAACAACCTTGGGGGCAGTAGGGGGGGGGTGGGGGAGGGGATCAAGACCTTATAAAAAATTATACCAAGACCAACCTATCAGAAAGCCGAATACAGGGTCTTGCAAAACCTGCCCTAAGAACCAGATAAACCCCCACCTGTGCAGGTGCTCTGTCTTTCTGTACTTCAATAAACTTTCTCTTGCTTGCTACTCACTCATTGTGTGAGCTTATCATTCTTTGACCCTGGACAAGAACGGCCTAAACTTCACCCTCATGGCATCACAATCAGTCATGTTTGGTATCGTAGTTTGGTCCACAGGCTGGGAAATTCTGGAAGACATCAAGGGTGAGTGGACTTCAGACTATGACTCTCTTCCTCCCTCTATCTTCTTAAAGGAAAAGGCCTCTGCCCATCTTGCTCCTTTCTTTTCTGATCACCTCCACAAAGGGGACCCAAGACTGGTAGATGGGAAGGAAAGTCTTCCTTGACAACTGAAGGTTCCTGGCCAGGGCTGCCCTCTGGTTTGACCCAAAGATTAAGGAAGTGACAACCTGGACTGTCTATAGCCCAAAAGGTGACCAAGTCTTGGGGAACCCCAGGCTATTCCTGAGCTCAAGCAGATAACCTGATCTCTCTTTCTTCCTTCAGTCTTCTGTGGCCCGAGGGGAGGAGCACCCTCATCCATAGCACTTTGGCTATTCTGCCTACCCTCAGAACAGAGGTGCTCTTTAACTCCCAAGGTGTATACCTAGAAGTGTTCTTTTTTTCACTTCTTACCTATTACATAGCCTGCTCACCCATTTTCTGTAGACTTCTTTCCAAAGATGTCTGTTCAGGTTTTACGATTAGATTCCAGAGGTTTTGGGGCTATTTTCCTGGTTCACGACCCCCTGTCCTGCTTATCTTTAATAGCAACAGAGTTCAATTCTGAGGTGTGGGCATCTCACAATAAGATTGGCAAGACCATAAAACACAGTCCCAGCACACATATACCTAAAATATGCCTCTACCTATCCTCACCAAAGGCAATTTCCCTTAAGACCTAAAGCAAAAATGGGACTTAAAGACATTAAAAACTTTAAACAACAGGGACTCCTTATATTTTCCCAGCCATGCAACTCCTCTATTCTTAAAATAAAAAAGTCAAATGAAAAATGGAGCTTAGTCCAAGATCTCAGGCCAGTCAACAAAGCTGTGATTCCTATTTGCCAATCATTTCCAATACATGCTTCTTTAAGTGCCCTTATCTTCATACTGTCCCTTTGCTGTCCCCAAATCCCTGAGGGGCCAAAGTGATTTACAGTCCTGGATTAAAAAGATGCCTTTTTCTACAGTTCCGGCACCCAAATTAAAACATGTCATCTCTCTCTCTCTCTCTCTCTCTCTCTCTCTGGGTTACAACAGATATCAGGGGCCTCTCCAAGGGAATTGGGCCCCTTGTTTACAACCCTGGAGACTTGGTACTGGTTAAGTCACTACCTTCCCTAGCTCCTTCCCTAGATCCCTTGTGAAATGGACCCTACACAGTGCTCCTGTACTTCCTCAGTCATAAAAGTAAATGGGATCAATACCTGAATACATCATTCTCAGGTCAAATCCTGTCATCAGGAGTCCTCTGAGTCTACTAAACCTAAAGCAGCACCCGAATCCTACTCTTGTAAACCACTGGAGGACCTCAAACTATTCTTCAAGAAGATGTTAATCCCTCCAAACAAGTGATGCCTGGACTCTTCTAGGCTTTCATTGTCATTAACATATCTGTATTAATAGGGCTGTACTCTGTGACTCCCCCTAACTGGACAGCCGCTGAGAGACTCCTCCTTTGCTTTTCCTTTTACTCTATTGCCATTATATTTTGGAGTCTCCTTCACATTTAAGCTCCTTAATGTTTTCTAATTTTAGCCCTCTACATATCTCCTGATTAAGGAGATATGCTTCATAGAATAGTCTTCCTAATAACCCAGGAAAATGTCTTCTCTCACCATCCTTGGTCTCCTACTCTATCGGCACTCTCCCAATTGACGCAAAAAAAAAAAAAAAAGCCTGCTGGGTGTGCCCCAGATCAGAAATGGAAACTGAGGACATTCCTTTAATAGCCTTGCCTCCTCCATCAAAACTCCCCCCAAGAGCATTAGTTGTTAAACATTTACTGGCGCAACTTGGCGTGCTTGCATGTTCATGCTTTTCCTAGTTTCTCTTATCTGGAAACTTACCGTTTTCTGCAGCTGTCCATGCTTTATCATGGCAGTGTACTTCTCCAAAAGCTGCATTGACAGGTGTGACACATATCTCTCTGGTCTATAGTATGAGCTGGTCTCGGAATACAAACACACCTGAATCAACAAGTAGATTGTACACTTACAAGCTCTTTAACCACCCAATTTCATTTTTAATAAATACCACTCTTCTTTGACATCCCTAATACAGACAACATTCTGTGTGTTAAATGTATCCCCTGGCTGAGATTTGTTTCTATGTGTACATATTTGATGAACTAGTTTGGGTGAATTGCTAGAAGTCTCTTTTCAAGAAATCCTAAGTTGTCTCCTGGGATACAACTGGCCTTCAGAGAAGAAAACTAAGCACTCTGGGCTTTCCCAGTGCCAAAGCTACCTTACTGTAAAGGAAGGAGAATCCTGAGATGAATTCAAACCAAAGTTAAGGAATAGTCACCTTACTTTATAGGAATAAGATAAGAATCCCTTTGCCCACCTACTTCATAGATGTCTTTTGTTCTGCTCAAGATTTCTGAAAAAAAAAATTATGGAACTTATGTTTCCATAGTTTCACCCCTGATTTTGTGTTACTGCATAAAACTTAGTTCAGTTTGGGGGTACCGTGAATTACGCATGTACTCGTTCCTATCTTACATCATGACAATCCAATAACCAGATTCAGTCTGTTTCCTTAATTCCACATCCTAAGTGGGAAATGTGGAACAACAAAATCAGTAAAGGCTGAGGCAGTTCTATATGTAGGAGACTGAACTGGAGAACCAACTATGGTCTGAACATTTATGTCTCCCAAAATACCTATCTTGAAAAACTTAATCATTATGGTGATGGTCTTAGGAGGCAGGGTCTTTGTGAGGTGATTAGGTCTTGAGGGCAGAGCTTTTGGGATTGAGATTAGTTCTCTTATAAAAGAGACTACCAATTTCTTGCCCCTTCCATTAGGTAGGAACACAGCTAGAAGGTACCATCTATGATCCAGAAAGCCCAGAAAGCATGTGTCTTTCCAGTGTCTTGATATTGGCCTCCAGAACTATTGTTTGTAAGCTACCCAGTCTAAGCCTTCCCTTTTATAGCTTCTCTCTCTCTCTCTCTCTCTCTCTCTCTCTCTCTCTCTCTTTCTTCCTTACTCTCTCCCTCTTCCAGGAAGGTATACCCTCCCCCTCCTCTGGCAACAGGGCACCATACACCTTGGCACTGAGAGAGTGTGGTATCTTGAAAGAGACCAAGGTACCAAGCAAGGTAGCGCTTAACAGAAGAGCTAGTCCTACTTCTTGACTAGTGTTTAAGTGGAAGAAGCTGCATGGGCAGCAGCAGTGCCCAGGACAGGTGGCAATGTCCAGCAGCACCACACTACCTAGGAGAGGAAGCTTGAAACTAAAGAGCGAAGGAAGACAAGTGTGTGTCCTCAAGACTCAATGAAGAAAGCCATTTCGTAAGCACATATGAGATGCTTCTTGGGGTTTTAGAGAATTCTTGCAAGAGGATTCTGCACAGATTTTGTGTCCTTTATCATTACGAAGATGGGAGAGTGGCAAAATATAGAATATAGGATGAAAATAAACTAGATAAAATGAATTCATTATTTTCAACTTTTCAAAGTAAAAGAGTTCTAAGCCTAATTTAAATAAACAGCTAAACTTGACACTATTTATTTATTTAATAACTTATCAAATATTTATCAATTTTTAAGTTACCTTTACCAGCAGGTATCAGAATTTATGAATATGGTATTAAGATGATATTCTACTTACTGTATGATTTCTGAAGAGATGCCCAAATTGAGAAGTAAAATACTTTGCTTATAAAATTTTGCAGATATAAATGTGCAGAGTTAAAAAATTTAAGAATAATATTTATAAACATAATTAAGAAAAATATTTAAAAATTACCCACTAACCAGGCACAAACAATAAAGTTACAGAATAAAAACTTTATGTATGATAGTAAGGATGAGAGGAAGAAAGAGGCAGTATCCAATTTTGCATTCAAGGATCTGTGCCAGCTGTGGGTAAAATCCATACACCACTAAAAAATGTGATGCATGGCTTTATTTTTATATTGATCATAATTTTCAGTGACAGTAAGTGGAATTATCAGCCACACAACCCCACATGAAAGCAAGCAAATTCCTTTATGATTATATCTTTGGGCTGCTAATTTTGTATGTCAACTTGACTGGGCCACAGGGTACCATGATTCAACAGGTTACACTTTTTTTTATTGTTTTATTATTCATATGTGAATACAAGGCTTGGGTTATTTCTCCCCCCTGCCCCCACCCCCTCCCTTACCACCCACTCCACCCCTCCCTCTTCCCCTCACCCCCTCAATACCCAGCAGAAACTACTTTGCCCTTATCTCTAATTTTGTTGAAGAGAGAGTATAAGCAATAATAGGAAGGAACAAGGGTTTTTGCTGGTTGAGATAAGGATAGCTATACAGGGAGTTGACTTACATTGATTTCCTGTGCATGTGTGTTACCTTCTGGGTTAATTCTTTTTTATCTCACCTTTTCTCTAGTTCCTGGTCCCCTTTTCCTATTGGCCTCAGTTGCTTTTAAGGTCTCTGCTTTAGTTTCTCTGCGTTAAGGGCAACAAATGCTAGCTAGTTTTTTAGGTGTCTTACCTATCCTCACCCCTCCCTTGTGTGCTAAAGCTTTTATCATATGCTCAAAGTCCAATCCCCTTGTTGTGTTTGCCCTTGATCTAATGTCCATACATGAGGGAGAACATACGATTTTTGATCTTTTGGGCCAGACTAACCTCACTCAGAATGATGTTCTCCAATTCCATCCATTTACCAGCAAATGATAACATTTCGTTCTTCTTCATGGCTGCATAAAATTCCATTGTGTATAGATACCACATTTTCTTGATCCATTCATCAGTAGTGGGGCATCTTGGCTGTTTCCATAACTTGGCTATTGTGAATAGTGTCACAATAAACATGGGTGTGCAGGTGCCTCTGGAACACAGGTTACACTTTTTAATGGGTGGGTCTGTGAAGGTGTTCCAGATGGGATTAGTATTGAAGCAATACTTTCAATAAAATGAAGTGCCCTCCACAATGTATATTTAATCCATTGAGTGTTTGATATTAAAAAAAAGCAGATGAAAGAAGGATTCTACATTTAATAGTTTGTTAAAAAAAAAGAAGAACAGAAAAGAAAAAAGAAAAAAACCTTAAATAACTATAGATAATGCCTCAGCTTAAAGTACATTTAGATGAGGATGTTGGCTCAGTAGCAGAGCACTTGCCTAGCATGTACCATACCTGGGTTCAATCCTTATATAAGGGGGGAGAAATGGGCTAAGGCTATAGTACCTGTAAGACTAAAACAAGGGTAGAGAGGTGAAGACTATGAGAAGAAGAAGAAGAAGACAGAAATTGAAGCTGGGCGTCAGAGGTTCACACCTATAATCCTAGTTCCTCAGGAGGCAGAGATCAGGAGGATCACGGTTCAAAGCCAGCCTAGGCAAATAAATAGTTTGTGAGACCCTTTCTCAAAAAATACCCAATACACAAAAAAGGAGCAGTGGCGTGGCTCAAGTGGTAGAGTGCGTGCCTAACAAGCATGAGGCCCTGAGTTCAAATCAAGTACCTGCAAAAAACAAAAACCAAGAGACTAGAGTATTGCAACCACAAACCAAGGAACCCCTGTAACCACCAGAAGCTGGAGGAAGCAATGTAGAATTCTCAGATAGGCTCTCTTCAAACCACAATCCCCTTCAGAGCAATCTTGGTCCTGCTGACACCTTGATTTTGAACTTCTGGCCTCAAGACCTGTAACACATACATTCCTGTTGCTTTAAGCCACTTAGTTTGTCATCATTTGCTCCAGTAGCATTAGGAAAGTGTTACAGTGGAGAGTGTTCTGGGCATAGCGCAGTGTCAGGTATAAAGAAGGAATTCAGGAATAATAAGTTTAAAAAAATCATCCCTTGAATGCTTATCCACTTCTCTACTTACAAGAAAAGGTCTTCTGGGAGATGGGCTCCCAGAGAGAAGGCAGAGTTCAAGTCTCTCTTGTTAACTCCAAGAGAAGATTCTAGGAGAGATCAGAATAGCATTTATACTGAGATTGGTTGAACTCCTGAGACACAGAGGCCAACTGTATTGTGACGATGTGTGGAATCAGCTACTCTTACATCCCAGCTTGTAAAGGTGTAAATTTTCCTACCACTACCGTGGCTTTTCAGCTCCTGATGCAGAGGATCTCACAAAGTCAGTGTGGTCAATTCCAGTCCATCCACCAGAGGACCCTGACTGGTACTAGAGTCTCTGGCTATTATCTTTCCTGCAACTGCCTTAAATGATGACAAGAATTCCCTGTCTGTGGACTCCACTACTCAAGCAGAAGTAAAGAGAATCACTTCATTGCTTGAAAACAAAAGTGCTATTGCAGCTGGGCACTCTCCTGTAATCCCAGCACTGGGGAGGTAGAAACAAGAGGATTGTGGTTTGAGCAGAGCCTATCTGAAAAACAAATTCAAAACACAAGGAATGAGAATGTGATTTAAGTGGTAGAGTGCTTGCCTAGCCAGCAAAGACCTGAGTTCAATTCCCAGTAACACACACACATAATCCACACACAAAGTGGCATTGCTTATGTTCTGAATCCCACAAGCTGTTGCATGAAAAGAACTCCCTCATCATCCAGCTACAGTGATTCTCTCCCCACATCCTCCAACACAAACACAATGAGGCTCAACTCATACTAGGCCAGGACATTTTCAACTGCTGTGGTTCAAACATAGTTTGAGTATGTCCCCCAAAGTTTCATGTCCTGGAAGCTCAGTCTCCAGCATGGCATTACTGAGAGGTGGTGGGACCTTTAAAAAGTGCAACTTTGTAGGACATAATGAGGTGTTGGAGAACCACTATGGGAGGAGATTAATGCTGTCCTTGAAGAACCTCAGTAGTTCACACAAGAGCAAGTTAAAGAGTGAGCCTGACCGCTGAGTCTCTCTGGCCTCCTGACTGTCCCTGTGATTTCTCACTCTCACTCTCACACAAGTTCCCACCATTGTGCTATTCTCCATGCTGTGATGCAGATGACTGGGCCCTCACCAGACACTGAACAGATGGTGTCACCCAGTCTTGTCCTTGCAGTTTACAAAACTGTAAGCTAAATAAATCTCTCTTCTTTGTAAGTTTTTAAAAAAGGCAGTGGATGCTCCAAGTAATGATGGTACATTCAACTCATAACAAAAGAATAAACATCATTAGGATAAATTCATCCTTGATCCTTTGCATTCTTCATTGAGAAGTTGCTTAATTCTGCCCAGGCTTTTTACTATTTTAACAGTCATCTTACTGTTTCAATGCCACCAAGTTCAGATCTTCATTATCTTTCGTGTAAAACTATTTTAAAACATTTCTACCTCCAGACTCCCTTTCCTTCTATTTCTCCTGCACTCTGCTATTAGGATTCTATTCCTGAGATGCAAATTTTGTCATTACATAAATATGTTTAGCTCTTTTGATGGTTTCCTATAGCTTAGCAACTCACATCTACACTTATCAGAACAATGTTTGGATTCTGGTAGGATCTTAATTTATCTTCTCAACTGTACTCCAGTACTGTACTTCACACAGTAATACTCAAACCAGCCTGTCAAAGTGATCTCCATGCATCTTCCATTTTTAACCATCTCTGTATTTGCTCACCCAGCTTTCATCATTTGTAATGTTCTCTCTCCACATCAAATCCTTATGTTCAAACTCTATCCCACCTTCAAAAAATACCACTTTTACTATCAAACTTTTCTGGTCTTCCTCTAATATGTGATCTCTAGGAATGCAATGTATATCCACAGAAAGTGATGTTTCATTTCAGGACTTTTTATGTAATTTTTTAAGGCATTTAACCATTTCTGTTACAGTTATGTGCATCTTAATGCTTTTATCTGACTTCAAACTTTCTCTAATTCTTAACACTGCACCATCCATAATCAATATCATTATGTTGTTCAAATATTATTCTGAGTGATTGGCAGAAAATCAGGTTAGAAAAACTATAATCTTTAGCAAGACATTGCTGTTTCTGCAGCAATAAATTAATGTTGGTTATACCTGGAATTTTAATTGATCTATTGATTTATTTGCATATTATTACATATCAGGAGCACAGATTCATATTTATTGTCCAAATATTTTATTCTTAAGTTAACATGAAGCCACTATAAAAATATTCAAATATGCAATGATAAAATTTTGAAACTGAAATATTCATCATGCCATTCAATAGAGACATGAATACTCTGCTTGAATTTAATAGGGTCCCACAGATTGCTGCACAGTTCTTGAAGTCTTAATAATTCCTTTGCATAATTCTTGCATACTTTTTGTTGGTTTATAAAGCTTTTCATATGATTTTTAAGCTTTTTTGAGGTATAATTTAATAATTATCAATATGTGTTTATACTAATAAACCCATCAGCCTAATGAGGATGATGAACATAATTCACCACACCAAAATTTTCTCATATGCTTTTGAGTTATAAATTGATAATCTGTAATTGTATAAATTTATAGGGTACAAAATAATGTTGTGATTTTAAATAAGATGTGGAATTAAGTCAAGCTAGTTAATGTAACCATTATAAGGTAGAGAAATGGAAGGGGCTGAACAGATCAAAGTAAAGCAGCTTACAATGGGGATACATTGAGAAACCCCTTTGAACATCAACTTAAATATTAAGAATGAAAGACAGGAGCATAAAATAGGTAGAGTGTCTGGGGGGACATGGTTGATGGACTTCATATACTTTCATGAAATAGAACAAAGAAACTACTTGCAATTGTTTTAAGTAGAGCAGGGAGGGAGTTGAGGGGAGAGATGATGGCAGTGATCTAACCAATGTACAATGTAAGCCTAATTGGAGTTGTCACTATGAATCACCCCGTGTAACAAATATGTCCTAATTTTTAAAATTTATTAACAAATAATATACCCATCACTTCAAATATGTAACATTTTGGGGTGAAAATTGAAATTTCCAGCTAATAATTTTTAAATTCTTTTAGGTAAATATGGAAGGATGGAATGATTAACTCATAAGGAAGGTATATCTTTTTTACTCTTTTGATGGAACTGTATGTAGATAAGAATTTTGCAATTAAATCTAATTATTATATCTCCATTAAAAAGAATAACTAGGAACTTACAACCATAGATAAATTGTGCAAAATACATCAGGGATCCAAAAATATAAAAGTTGGGAATTATTCACTTTTGAATTACTAACATCTGCTCTCATTATTGGCAATGATTATAATTAAATATAATTCTATTTGGTTTGAAATCTTCCTGTATTAAAGAATTGCAAATGTCTCCAAGCTTGCTGAATCATTGTAGATTCCTGCTTAAAATGAGAGAGAGAGAGAGAGAGAGAGAGAAATGAAGAAAGAAAAGAAGGAAGGAAGGAAAGAAGGCATTTCTTCAAATCTACTGATTCAAGATTTCCACAGGAGGAATTGAGACCTTGTAACAAGTGTCCTAAGGTAATTTTGCAGGCACATGGTCTGGAAAATATAACTTAGTATATAACCTCCTTTTTTATTAATAAACAAAGAAGTTGGTCTAGATGCAAAATAGAGGTGGTTAATGACAGATAAACTGGGATTATTAATAAACTTTTCATTATACAGCATTATGTTGGTTTTTGTATTATAGTTTAAGGCAAAGAATAATAAGATTTATAACACATCATCTCCACAATGAAAGCAGATGGCTATTCTTTACAGAATTGGAAACAGACAATATCTATTATATGAATCATTTTTAAGACATAAGAAAAATTTAGAACTGTGTTCAAGAAAAAGACCAAGTGCGTGTAGACTGTGTCTCGAAACAGTCAGCTAAACAAAATAAAAACAACCATAAAGATGCTTGTCAATTTATAGGTATATCTTCGAATGCATGCAGTATAATACTATAATGAGACTACACAATGAGGTAAATTACTATAAGTAATAAACATCTTTATTCTACTATCTACTGATTCCTACCCCAATTTCCTAGTATTTCTGCATCAAAAAGCTAAGAAATAGGGGCCTGGCTCAAGTGGTAGAGCTCTTACTAGCAAGTGCAAAGCCCATAGTTCAAACTCCAGTACCACCAAAAACTAAAAATATGGCATATAGAAGAAATATATTTTTTCAGTTAGTTTAACTCCTGGTTCAAATTATTTTTTTTCCTTTGGAGCAGTTGTGATTCCAAGATTTTTTCATTCTGATCCCACTAGCCCAGTTTCATAACTCAGAGTCAATTCCATGCTCTTTTCTCTCCTCATTTCTAGAATAAGTGAGTCTACTTCTGCCTTAAAATATTTAGAAGAAGAAAACAAAACCAGCCAACAAACAACAAACCTCTCCTAAATAGTACCTAGGTTTAAAGAGAAACAATATATTTAAATAGCAGATTAATAAGGGGAAATTTCATTTGCTGAACAAAATCTATGGGATGACCAAAGCAGAAGGTAGAGATAAGTTCAGAGTCTTATATGCTTTTGATATTTAAAAGAAATGGTGAAAATAGATGAATTAAGAATGTAGAGTCAGATGCAGTGACTCATACCTTAATCCGAGCTATTTGGGAGGCAAAGTTGGAGGATTACAGTTCAAGGTCAGCCCAGGCAAAAAGTTAGTGAGACCCTATCTCAAAAACAAGTGTAGCATGCTGATGCCTGTTAGAGGCTTAAGCAGGAAAAATGTGTTCTGAGGCCAGCCCCAGGCATAAGCTCTATCTGAAAAATAACCAAAGCAAAAGGGATGAGAAGTGGCTTAAACAGGTAGAGCATCTGCCTAGAAGCACTGAATTCAAACTTCAGTACTACCAAAAAAATTTTTAGAAAATTCTTTAGAAATCTTTTTGTTAGAAAAATTAAAATAATGTGTTCCTAAGGGAAGGTGAAAGAAACTCACTTAAAAACAAAATAACTTTTTGAAATAAAAATTTAAAATAATTACATTAATTACAGTCAAGTTTGTGGGTTGAGAAGGAATTAAAACAGAAACATTCTCAGAAAATAAAATGAAAAATAAACCCTCAAAAGTGGCAATAAAATTAGAAATTAAATATATACATGGAAGGAACATTAAAATGTTTTTGAATTTCTTTCTTTGTTTTTCCCCTTTGGCAATACTGGGATTTGAACTCAGAACTTTGAGTTTAACTTGCTAAACAGGAGGTCTACTGCTTGAGCCATGTCTCCAGCCTCAATGTAATTTTTTTGTTTCTTTTTTTTTTTTGGTAACACTGGAATTTGAACTCAGGGTAGGTAGGTTAGATAGGCACTTTACTGCTTGAGCCACTCCACCAGCCCAGAAGATTAAAATGTTATATGCAGTGAAATGGATGAAACTGGAAAACATTTATATTAAGTGAATAAGCCATATACAGAAATACAGACACTACAAGGTTTCTCACATGTGAAAGCTTAACAACATTGCAAATACAGATTAGCAATTAATATAGTCTGGGAAAGATAGGGGATGGGGGAAAAAGAAGGGTCAGCAAAAACATAAATAAAAATTTTAAAAAGAACTTTCTATCCCAAAAGATTAAATAAAATGGAGGAAGTTCTATTCTTTTTAGAGTCTTATGTGTTTTCCTGAATTTTTTGCCTGTCCTGTGGCCCTCATGTACTCCTGTCTGAAGTCCTCTGTGTGTTTGGGATTCTTTTTTATGAAACACAGTTCTGAGTATATTGAAAGTATTTCTTATTACCCCTAGTGTCCTAGGAAAAGTACAAGTATGATTTAAGATAAGAAATGTTATTATGAAGTCAACCTGAAGTTTCAACACCATTTGCTTATAATTAATCTTAAAAAGAAAAAAGAACAAGGCAGCAATGGCAGGGTGAGAGCAGGTAAGGTCTGATTTAATAGTCATGAAGGACTTCTGCACTCGTGATTATGAGTGCAGTGCCCTTTCTGCACACCAGGGAGGCTGCCATCACACCATCACTATTTAACCAAAAGTCGGCAGAGGAAACAACAAACACCTTGTTCAACTAAAGAAGGAAACGTGCATTTATACAATATTCTTTTGAAAAGCTGATAGTATTTTTGCATGGATGTTAATCTGGGTTAGTATATGAATTGAGGAATAGTTGAAACCATTTATGAGCTGTGCATCCCTGAATAAATTCCTTATTCAAAGCCACCATTGCCTCATCTATAAACTGAGCTAATAAAATACTATCTGCATAAGGATTTTGAGGAGGCAATTAAATAAGAAAACATGTGGAAAACTCTTAGCAGAGTAGCTGATGCATAGGTAGAACTCAATAAAAGTTAGCAACTATAAACATTTATTACCATAAAACTCAGACATTAGATTCTGTACCTAGAGACAATAGTTATATGATGCATAATACTTTATGGTGTGGCTTAAAATAAATACTGTGGGATGAATTGATATGACTAAACTAAAACATATTAATACTACATTATATTTATTAATTATTATTAAATGTATCAATACTATATCAGATTTATTAATCTATTAAATTTATTATTATATTTATTAATATATTAAATTTATTAAAATATTAAATTTATCAATACTATATTGCATTTCAATACTTTACATTTCTTTCACTTTGTAAAAGTATTTTGATATTGACAAGAAAGTTTTAAATAAAAAATTATTTAATTGGGGAAAAATAAATTTACTAAGGTATCAATGTCGATTTAAGCTTCACTTTTTTTTTTTAAGGAAATTAGAATTACTTAAAGTTTTGCTCTTTTTTTAGCAGTACTGGGGTTTGAATTCAGAGCCTCACACTTGCTAGAAGGGAACTTCTACCACTTAAGCCACTCCACCAGCAGTTCAGGATTGAGTCTTACAAAAGTCTCTTCTTAAACTGAATATAGCCAATAACCATTACTTTTAAAAATAGACATTTTTGAAAAATTTGATATTCCAATTTGCTTTATTAATTGAGTTATTCTTTCCTTAACTATTTGGAGTTTATAAATTTGATTTTTGATCTTAAAACTACAATCTTTTTTACTTCTAAGAGGTAGCAAAGCATTTTGCTAATTTTCAAATTTCAGGGGTCTGAAATCAGTTCAAAACTCAAAACCAATAGTGGCACAAGTGCATTAAATTTAGTACAAGCATATTCTCTCTGTTTCTCTCTACATGCTACAGATATTCTATCTTCTATTTTACATTTTGAAAACTGAAATAATAAGCAAAGGGTATCAACACATGATGAACTCATAATCAGAAAGCCTATTTTGGTTACTCATTTCTTGTTCTTCTAGGTTTACCCTAAAAATACATTTCTAGAAGGAGACTCCGGACCCATAGAACAGCAAGAATGTGGTATAATATGATAGAATTTAGGGATTCATATTACAGCCTGACACCTGTACTTAAAATGATATCATCTCTGGTAAATATCACTAAATTTCTCTGGATGTCAGTCTCCTTTTCTGGAAAATGGGGATGCTATACACATTGCTATCCTTATGGTCGTGCTTTGAAAAAAGAGATAATTCAGATGAGGGATATTTTTGTTGGATGCTGTCTGGTATCACATATTTTTCTCTACGAAAGTAAGTGTCGAGTAAGTAGGTTTATTAATGCAATTCTCATTTTTATTGCATGACTACAATGTATCATTTGTTACCTGACTACTAAGGGGTAGAGACTTTAAATACGTTATTGCTTAATTATTAAAATGTCACTACTAGATAGTCATTATTAATCTCATTTGAGAGAAAACAACTCAGAAGAGCATCAACCCTCTGTGTTTTGGCCCTGGTGCAGGAAAAGTTCTACACTACAGGCAGGAAACATTCCCATTCTACAGGTGCAGCTTCTGAGGCTTAGAGGTGGAGTTGTCCAAAATCAAAGAGAAAGCTAGTGACAGATCCAGGGAGGTCCCGAAACTGCGAAACTGCGTGAGGCAGGTAGCTGAAGTTCCACTTAACCTATGGGGAAACTGAAGCCCAGATTGGTTACAGAAGCCACTCTAAAGTTTCTAGGAGGTGCCAGGATTTAAACACACGTCTGGCAACTGCAAGTCTGATGTTCCTTTTACTACAGCACAGTGTCAAAAGACCCGTATTAGATAAGCAAACTACACCTCCTCCTTTCATTTAATAAATCATGTTGTTTTACAACTTCCTTGTTCACCTTCTCCTCCCTCTCTGGCTAGGAAGCCTCTTCTCTGATCTGTCTGATTCAATTGGTCTTCAAACCTGCTCCATTTTGCTTTCAGAGAGGAAGGTGTGGGTAGCATATTTTTTTTTAATACCAGCTCAACAGACATCTGTAGAGTTCAAGGATTATCTTCCTTAACAATGCTAGATCTTTGATGCCTTGGATTTAGGAGGACAGCTTCAATGTAAGGATGAATTGACAAAAACTTTTTAGTGAAGCTCAAATAGAAAAACTTTGTACCACTGCAAATAATTGAGTTTTTAGCCAGCCCTCTTTGTTCACAATATCCTAGGGTGTAGGCAGTTCTTTATTGACCTTCTCCCTAGGAATGCTTCCTTTTTCAAATACTTTCTGTAGGTTCGTTGTCAGTACTTTATAGCTTATTTCTGCTCTATACAAGCTTTTTAGTTTCTCTTTTCCTAGCTAGCACCACTGGAAACCAGATGAAGGCTGCTTCTCACTTTGCACTGAACGTTGATTAAGATAAACCCCAAAACACAAAGGTT
Source organism: Castor canadensis (assembly GCF_047511655.1). Lineage (NCBI taxonomy): Eukaryota > Metazoa > Chordata > Mammalia > Rodentia > Castoridae > Castor > Castor canadensis. The sequence continues at coordinate 126,939,080 of NC_133393.1, read as the reverse complement.
ACAGAGACGATATTGTACAAGCTATACTAAGGTCTGGTAACCAGAAACCCAGTAACAGGGATTAAGGGAAAAATCAGCACAGATAAAATTCAGCTTCTAGAGTCTGCCCCAAAAAGGCTCAGGGCTGGCTGAACTATTTCCTTTGCTCTACATAAAAGAAACTTGTTCCCTTTAGGAGCCCATCATTGTCATGAAATCAGTCACTTGAATCAAAGTCCTTAAGGACGTTTTCCACGCCTGCAGTGCTGCTTTGAAAGGTGTCTAATTATTCTGTAGTCCTAGTAGCTTCCCAGCATGCCCTATGACTTGACAAGTTACTATTTTACCTTTAAGCAGATAAGAAAATACTATACATTTTAGCGGTGTCAATACTACAGTATCAGAAGTATTTTACTCACCTCTTTGCCCAGGAATGTTTCTCTTTAACAACAAAGTATTATAAAGGACACAGTAGAGCATGGTGATTAGCAGTATGTACTTTCAGAGTCACCGAAACACAGGTTGAATCCCAAATTGCTCACTTTCTAGCTTTGTGACCTTGAGTTGTCACTTAACGGCCTTGTGGCTTAATTTCCTCATCTGTAAAGTAGGGAATAGTACCCGTCTCTAAACAATGACCACACTATACCCAAATGGCTTACCAAAACCAACCCGAACAACAGGGTGCTGTAAGTGCTACTGTACAGACTATAACAAATATTAAATAATACACGTAAAGTACTTACTGCTTGGTAGGTGCTCCATAAACGATTGTAAACTGACCTCAAGTCCATTTCATGTGCACAACTGTTAGGTTCTTTATGGTAGATTACACAGCATCAGACCATATGAAAAATAAATCACAGATCAAGTTTTTCCACATATACAAACATTCCAGTTTTAAAATGTAAGGCAAAAATGGAAAGTTAATGATTTTCACACATATTTTATTTAACTATCATTGTTACCATTGTCACTTGGCTGTACTGAAGACGGAATTCAGGGGCTCAATCACTTTGACCCATGACCTCTAACGCTTTGGTACTTTAGTTATTTTTCAAGTAAAGTTTCCAACTTTTTGCCTAGTTGATCTCAATCCGAAATATTCCTCCCTCATTGCTGGGATAACAGGCCTTTACCACCATGCCAAACTTTTTCTGTTGTTGAGATGGGGGTCTCACTAACTTTTTGCCCAGGCTCCCTTGGATCCATGATTCTCTAGATCTCTGCCTCTTGAGTAGCTGGGATTATAGATGTGAACTACTATGACTGGCCCTACATATTTAAATTTTTGATACACATTGTATTCATAATTAATTCTTTTTATTGTTGTGCTGGGTGGGGTACATTGTGGCACTTACAAAAGTTCTTACAATGTATCAAATATATCATACTTGAATTCACCCTCTCTACTGCTCTCCTTTATCCCTCTTTGCCCCAAAATTCATAATTATTTTGTCCAATTTCCCTACTCCAAAGAAAACAGAAGAATAGGGCCTTTTTAAAGCCATCTGATAAGGGCTGGTGGAGTGACTCAAGTGGTAGAGTGCCTGCTTTGCAAGCACAAATCTGTAAGTTCCAACCTCAGTCCCACTAAAAAAAAAAGAATAAAACCGCATGATAGACAAAAACTAGCTAGATTTTAATGTATTGTTAAAATCGTGGCCGATTTTAACAATATATTTAACATGCAGACATAAATCCAGCCATACAAAATATTCTTTCAAGATTGACTAAGTCTCAGGTCTTAAATGCTATCCTAGCTCCTTATTTGAGCTATTCACTTGAGATAAATACCACTTTTAGAAATCCTCCTCCACCCCTTATCAATAGCCAACAAGACTATTTGGGGCTCACATCCTTAGTATCATCTCTATTGTTAAAGGTTTGGGCTTCTTTGAATTTTACACTCTTCTCATGTTTATAACTCCAAAATAATTTTAACCAATACATTCCTCCTGAAGTGTTCCATTGTACCAACGAGAGCTTCTTATACGAATGATGATGGCGAATAAGCCAATATTTTCTCCACCAATGCCCCTATTTTTCCTCATAGTACGCTATTTATGAATAAGACAAACATATTCTTCTTTCTAAGATATTTCCAGCATTCATGGATAAACTAGAGAGGGATAAAATAGATTTGTATAATAGAAATACTTGCATTAGTAACCTGCAACATGGAACTTCTAGTTAGAAAGTTTGCTGGCTACTTCTTGCACTTGTTGGGCTGGCAGAGTGACTCTAGAGGTAAAGCACCTGCTTATCAAGCATGAGGCCCTGAGTTCAAACCCCAGCACTGCAAAGAAAGCCTTCAGGCTACTTCTAGACTAAAATTTTTGAACAGAACGCTTACCACACCTGGGATACATTCTCACTCAAATAACACACACACAATATCACACTACATATTTTAAGAGAAAAGAAAGCTATCATAGCAATAATTAATCCAAATTTAAGCATGTATCCTTTATAATTAAAAGGAAACTATATATTTAAGAAATGGATGGTTATGTCAATAATCACCTTATTTTCATCTACTGTCTTACCTTGAACGTAGTTCTTACAGTAAGAAAACTGGTATCTGGGATTTGCCATGGAAATCGTATGGAAGCCTCCATAAATGGAGTGAACCTTGGATAGAACCAGAATTAAGAAAAGAAAGGTGGTAAGTGAATATGCAGCTATGTATATGTAGCAATGTCTGGGGCTTTCCAGCCATTCTAAGTTTGTGTCTCTACTTCCAAAAGCCATCTTTTCCCTCAAAGCTTCTGAAGCATAGGTTCAAAACTGGTCAAGATCCCCATAGCCTCTAAAGATGGGGTTACTGCAAACAGTGAGCTTCTAGCTGAGAGAAAATACAGACAATGAAGTACATTGTTAACAAATGTCTTTTATCCAAACTTGATAAGTGGTCTGCTGACGTTGGAAGGAGACATGAAAAATCTGCTACTTGTCTGAGCAAGCTGCACATCTATTTAAAAAAAAATCTATAATCACTATTTCAGATGGTGGAGTCCACATTAGTAAAACTTATTCGTTCTCTAGCTGCCTTAATGTCAGATCTATTCCTTATCCCCCACCATCACCACCACCACCACTCACCAAAAGAAAGAAACTCCCAGACACGCAATAGCTTTTCTTTCCTTCCCTGATCATAATTTTTATAGGAAGATATAATCAGTGGAGTTGTCTTACATCTGGTGGTAGAACTTTTCAAAATAATACATTTTTCTGTAACCCTACACTTTACTAACTTTGCCATTTTACGAGTCATACAGAACAAACTTGTCAATTAGGCAATAAGCCATGGTCTAGAAACTTCTCATTTCAATGACTCTTTAGAGGACACATGTCTCAGAAGTGGAACATAAAAAAGAGCGTTGCCACAGAGCAACAAATCTCTTTTAAAACCAAGTAACTGAAAATAATAATATCACTGCTAAAATGACTGCCCCACATTAATTTATCTGAACACACCTAAAATTTATGAGGCATATATGAAAGCCATAACCTAAAATTATATAAAAATGTGCAATTGTATAATTTAAAGTGATTAATGAGAATAGGGACATGTGGCAAACATATAAAAGTTGTGGTATTACAAGACATTTGAGCATCTAAAAATACATGGATTCAGGTTTCCTATACTCAGAAAATGCAGAACATAATGCGTATAGAATACGTATATTCTCAGGATATACATTTCACTTCACCTTTTCTTCTCTGGAAATTGTTTTCTGAATAATCTTAAAGTTATTTTCTCATAAGAATAAATAATTTGGGTTGGGCCTACTGGCACTTGCCTGTAGTCCCAGCATATAGGAGGCTGAGTGAGGCCAACCTGGCCTCTACAGTGAAATCCTGCCTCAAAACAAACAAACAGACAAATAAAAAGAATAAATCACTCTTAGTCAGGTGTGGTGGTGCTTGCCTGTAATCCCAGCTACTCAGACAGCTAACTGCTTGAACCCAGGAGGTTGAGGCCAACCTGGGCAACACCAAAAAAAAAAGAAAAGAAAAAAAATTGGTGCCTCTTTTAAGACTACAACATTTAGGAGTACTGCTTCTGAATTAGTTGGAACATGGTTTCTAAGACAAGTCTGGCGATATGGGTTCTAACACCTCATTCTACCATAAATTAGTTCACCTGGGGTCTCAATTTCCTTAACTGCTGATTAGCTGTGTCACTACATTTTACCAAATTTCTTTTTCAGTTTTAAAATGTATGTTCATGAAATAAACCAGTTTCTGAAGTTTCTAAGGAGTATGAAAAGACAAAAATGTTTATGTAAGTTAAATGATCATATTTCTTTTATCTAAAACTTTAAGTAAAAAATATTATTTTAAACCTTTAGTTAAAAAAAAAGCCCACGAAAAATAGCTAACTTTTATCAATCCTATATGCATATTCTCCCTCAAGAGTATTCCCATCAAATGTCCCCAACCTATTTTATTCTTTTACTTAGTGCATTCTGAGCCATCCTTTTCTCCTTCACTGAATGGAGGCTCATGTATTACAAATTAATTCTCCCATTAACAGTAGACCTAATTAAGGTTGTAAGGAATTAGCAACTACTCTGCTTGAAAGAGGAAGTGATATTTGAACCAGGCTTTCAATAATGAAAAGGAGATTTCAGGCAGAAAATAAAGGAAAAGCTACTCCATGCTAAAGGAACAATGTGAGGCCAGGAACAAAGAAATCAAAGAGAAAATGTTGAGACGTCCAATATAGCTAGTTGGAAGGAGGTGGATACTACAGTAGACCAGCTTTGGAAGCTATAAATATTGCGACCAAATTGGAAGGAGCCTTAGGTTTTTATAGTGAAGCGGCATGACCAGATTTTTATATATGTGAGAGTAACTGGTAGCCATGTCAGGAAGAGCATTGGTGAATAAATTGATGAGACTCAGGAGACTGAAGTAGGGACAACAATAACAGGAATGAATAATACGTTTTGGAGCCCAGCACCTTGGACTCACACCTGTCATCCTAGTCACTTTGGAGGCTAAATCATGAGGATTGTGGCACCAGCCAGCCTGGAGGAAACAAGTTTGTGAGACCCTACCTCAATGGAAAAAAACTGAGCATGGTGGTTCAGGATTGAAGTCTAGGCTGGCCTGGGCAAGAAGCAAGACCATATGTCCACACCAACCAGAGCAAAAAGGGATAAGAGGTGTGGCTCAAGTGGTAGAATGCCTGCTTAGCAAGCATGAAGCCCTCAGTCCAAAATCTAGTACTGCTAAGAAAATAGTAATATGTTTTGGAAGAAACTATTACACATGCTGTTAAAATTATATGCTTTAGAGCATATAATCAGTTATTAACTAGTTATCAACTATTAGTAATTATTTTGAAGAAAAGTCATATGTTTTATAGAAAAGATTAACTTTAGAGAAAATTATTAATACTATCTGAGAGTATAAAAATATTTGTCAAAAAAGAGGATTAATGAATAAATAAAAGGAGTTATTTCTGCAACATTGAATTAGTAATTTTGAAATGTATCAGAAAATTCTAAGACCCATTTCTCCAATTCCTGGCTCATATCTGGCATCAGTGCCTAATCAGACAAATGTTTAAAAGAGCCACTGTGTTCTATGTATTACACTAGACACTGAAGATGAAGTAACCAGCTAGCATAGTCATAGCCAGTGATTTCAACCAAATAATCACACAAACAAATGTAAAATGCATCAGTTTTGTATAAAAGAGGGAATTTATGCTTGAGTTTCTAGTAAGTGAAAACTGACCAAATCAAAGAGATCAGGGGAAGTCTACCTGATAAAGGGAGAGCAGGGAATCATAAGTTGAGATCTAACTGATGAGCTGGTATTTATTAGGCAAAGATGACTGGGTGGAGAAAAGTGGTCCAAACCAAGGCAGAAGGAAGATGTGAGACAGAGAGAAGGCCCTTGCCTCTGGACAGGGGATCTCACGATGATTTGACTTTGGAAAGGCAGGATGAGGTCAGAACCTGGAAGGCTTGAAAGGCTTTGCTAAAATGCTAACTTCCATCCCAAAAGCAATGGAAAATCACCAAAGAAGTTTTAGCAGAGGAAGTTACATAATCAAGGAGTGATTCGTTTTCTTCTCCCTTTTTCCCTAGTCATCCAAAAATTGGGAGTAGATAGCTTCCCTCTGGTCTGGTTTTGTCAGACAATACCCGTTTTGGTTCAGGGTGCCATTTTTTAAAAAGAAAGATATGAAAACAGTATGTGTGCTTTAAAGAGCATAGCTGCAAAGTGGTATGGACACAAGATGTTTCATATGCACAAAACAAGATTTAGAAAATTTATTTACTAAATTAAACTAACAGCAACAAAAATGATAACACTTAAAAAAAACTTCCTGATAGATTCATTTTTTAACAAAGCATGAAGAAACAACTAGCACTGAAAATAATGCAAGACTAGATAATCATGGGAAGACTTTCTACTCAATATGTCACGTCAGACTCTCTGAGCTATATGATGGAAGGCTACTGCTTCTACGAGAAGCTATCCCCATGACTGTCCACTTGGGACACAGTCCTGCCTTCTATTAACTTTTGGAGGTTTTTTTTTTTTTGAGACAGGGTCTCACTATATGACTCAGGCTGACCTGAAACTTGTGATCCTCCTGTGCTGAGATTACAGACATGCACCATCATATTACCTTTTAAGTAGCTTCTTGGTTCTCTTCTGCTAAGGGAATGAATGGTGGTCTTTGTCTGCTCTCAAAAGACAGCTTTAAAGTCTGTTTTCTCAGGGGGTGTTGCTCAAGGGACAGTATACCTTTTTAGCAAGCCCAAACCCATGAGTTCAAATCCCAGTACTGCCTGAATGCCTGTTCTTCTTGACCCTCTTCTGATCTCTGGGTAAGCTTACCTATAATCTTTGGTTTGCCACTTCTTAATGCCTTTGATGTCTTCTTTCTATTCCTTTGACTTAATTTTAAGTAACTTAATTACACAACAAAAGTAATGTAGCAGTATGAGGAAAACAAAAGATAATAGATTTGCTAGTGTGTCCCCCAGAACTCATAGTTGGATACTTAGTCCTCAATGCAGCTGGGTTGAGAGGTGTGATCTTTGGGAGGTATTGGGCCATGGGAACTCTAGCCTCATGAATGCACTAATCTACTTATGAATTAATGAGGTACCATGGAAGCAGCTATGGTTTATGACCTCTCTCTGGCATGCTTGCTGTTCAGTCATAGGATGCAGTCTACTATGTTATGATGCAGCAAGAAGCCCTCACCAGATGTCAAGCTGATGCCAGTACCCTGCTCTCCAGTCCAAAAATGATGAGTTAAATAAACCTCTGTTCCTTATTAATTACCCAGTCTCTTTTTAGAGCAACAGGAAAGGAACTAAGACAAGAGTTATTGGAAAAAAAAAATCAGTAAGGAAATTAATTTAGTTAGAGCCACGGAGTGGTGGAGGATGGGAGGTAGAGATGAAGATGAGAGGGAAAAGTGCATTGTAGAAGGTAAATATAATGTGTGGAAGAAAAGAAATCAAACTGAATTTCCAATAGATTCACTGCCTGGTTTCTTAAAACCAAGCCCAACTTATTAGGTCATTCCTTTCTATTTGCCTCATAAAATTAATATGGTCTGGGCTTCCCAGGCTTCAGTAACTCTCATACCATCTTGATTTTGTCACATTCATCTTCCTTTAGTACTACTCATTATTTACTTAATGTTATACATTAAATTGAGTTTAAACTGGCACTAAACACTTTTTCTAGGGGGTGGGGTCAAAGGGTACAAAGGTTCACTTAGTCTTCAGATGAATAAATTCTAGAGGTTTATTGTATAGCATGCACAGCTAACACTGATGTACTGTATGCTTACAAATTGCTAAGAAAGTAGATTTTAAATATTCTCACCTCACTCAAAATGAAAAGTAATATAAATGTTAATTAGCTGGATTTAACAATTTGCAATGTATATATACATCAAAACATGTTGTACATGGTAAATGTACACCCATACATTTTTGTGTACACCTATTGATTGTTGGATGTCAAGTATACCTATAAAACTGAGGCAAATAAAATACTTGACTGTTAGGGAAAAAAGCATTTGCTATTCCTCAGCTATCATAATTAAGCAACTCTTTTTTCAAATTTGATATCTTACCTATTTATACTAATTCTTGATAAAGATAATATATAAAAAGCTTTAATCAACTATCAACTTGGACTCATGTCATATACTATCTATCTAAACACATGTATAAAATACACTTTTTAATATATACTTACTTGCAAAACAAATTCATAGGTATACCACCTAAAAAATCACCTCAGGGGCCTTTATAGTTATGAATGTCTCACTGCCAAACCTTTGAGGCCAGGTCTTAGAGCCTGCAATAGAATCTGAAATAGAACCAGTCTTCCTCAAAATCATTTCCTTTCCCATTAGAGCACAAGGCTAAATTTCAGGAGCACAGAACCTTTGTGCATAATATATGGCAACTGTTTGGACGTTTCTGGCAAAGCAAAATGATATCTAAGGGCTGGCTGAGTTAAGATTAGGATTCCCAAGAAGGGAACATTAGTTTAATGATTTTTCCATTTGGTCGTATTTAGGGCTATTTTCAGCCTTCTTTCTACTCTTGTTCAAAATGGCTTGCAGTACCTTTTTTGATTGAAAGTAAAAGCAATTATTGAGTGATTACAACTTTTCTTCTTGTCCTTTTCTCTCAAATGTTTATTTTTGTAACTATGGAGCTGGAGATAATCTCCCAGATGGAAGTTCCCACAGAGTGAAGCACTTGAAGGATGCACACTGACATTCCCACTCCCTACTTCTGCTTCTGTTCTCCCTGAACTTGTTTGCTGTTGAATGGAGGAGGCAGAATAAAAAGCCCTCCAAGGATACTATGTCTTAAGCCTGTCACTATGTTATGCTACGTGATATTTACATGGCAAGGAAGAATTAAAGGCTGTAGATGGAAAGAAAGTTGCTAAACGATTGACTTCAAATTAAAGAGATTGTCCTGGATTATCCAGGTAGGGCCAATGTAAACACAACCATCCTTAGAAGTAGAATTGGGAGATAGAAGAGAAGGTGAGATTGGTTTTATGTGAGCATCAGTAGCTTTGAAGATGAAGGCGGCTATGAGCCAACCAATGCTATCAGACTCTTAGAAGCTGGAAAGGCAAGGAAATGAGTTCTCCCACAAAGCCTCCAAAAAAGGAATGCAGTCTCACCAACAGCTGATTTTAGCTCAGTGAGAGCCACATTGGACTGTTGACCTCCAACTCCAAGACAAATTTGTTGTCTTACACCACTTAATTTGTGGTAAATTTTTACAACAGCAATAAAAAGCCAATGAGTGAGTTCCCAAATTTTACCCAGATTTTCTGTAATAGCTAAAGGTTTGGCACATTTTTTGAAACAAAAGCAACTGAACCAGTTAAGGCAAATTTGGAATCTTACCCTTAAGAAAATAATTTCAAGATTACTGATGTTATTGTCTAGTTAACATTTTCTCTATAAAACTAATAAAATAGTTTTTAGTGTTCTCCAATTTAAGAATAAATGTTGAAGGTTTTGGAAAATCAGTGAGATATCAGTTTGAAGTATTTTTAAAAGGCAGTGCATCCAAGGCTTCAGATTTAAATTAGAATGTGTTTGTTTGGGGGACATTAACCTCTTGAAGACTGTATTTCATCATTTCTAAAACAGGAATTAAAAAAAAACAGGATATATACAATAGATCCATGGAAAAGATTTAATGAGGTAATATATGTAAAGTTCTTAGTCAGGTGGAGGGTCCATAAAAAATTAGTACCTCACGTAATGGTGTTAGCTATTATTATTACTTTCTCATTGTCTTTCCGATTTCAAAAATTTCTCAAAAGTAGAGCTTTCGAAAACCTCTGCTGTGTCGGCGATCTGCACGCTTAATAATCGACTGTTTTTCTTTCTGATTTCTAACGACACGGCAGTAAATCATTCTGAAAATAGCGTCTCTCGCTTAGCAGTCGTTAACCCTGAGTCAATAACTCCTTTACTATTAAAGATTCATTCACTAAAGTCATTGTGAATGAAAAAATTCGAAGGGGTAAGACAATGGCGGCCTGACTATAGATCTAATTAAACTTTTAAAAAATGTTTTTCCCTAAGGCGGGGCGGGGTGAAGCGAACTCCTCTCCCTCCACAGTAGCCTCAGCATAAAACACCGGGCTCCGGGCCTCTCCAGCGCACGAGGTTTTCAGTCTGTCCCCGCGCGGTGCCAGGTAAAGCCCCGCCGGAGCCCGGAGGCCGGCCTGGGACTCGCCGCGCCCCGCAGTTTGCCAAGCTTCGCCCCAGGCTCCCCGCGCCCGCGTGGCCTCCCGCCGGTGCACGCCGGAGCCGGCAGGCAAGGGACGCAAAGGCCTGATCGGTGCAACTTCGGGGACCTTCGCCGCACTCTGACCGCCCTCCGGGGGCTCCCGCCGCGTCTGGCCCGCACCTCTCCCCCCCGGGGCTCCGGAAGGGAAGGAGGCGTGTCCGGAGCAGGCGGGCGGGAGCGATATAAAAGCGCCGGCGGCGCGGCGGCCCGGGCTTCACTCGCCGCCTCGCGCCGGGACCGGGAGCGCCGCGGGAGGCACGGGCCGTGGGGAGGGCGCTGCGCTCGGGCTACCCAATGCTTGGACTATCTGCCGCCGCTGCTCGTGCAATATGCTGGAGCTCCAGAACAGCTAAACGGAGTCGCCACACCGCTGCCTGGGCTGGATCGCAGCGCTGCCTTTCCTTATGAAGAAGACACAAGTGAGTAGGGCACGCTCGGGAGCTCGGAGGCTTTCCAAGACAATCGCGCCCGGAGCCCCGGGGAGGCCGGCGCGCCCCGGGACCGGCAGCCGGGACATGCGGGGCTGCGCCCGCGCGGTGAGCCAAGAGGGTTGCGGGGGGGTGGGGTTGCGGGGGGAGGCAGGCGCGACGTGCGAGTCCCCGCCACCCATCTGGGTGAGAGGGGAGAGGAACGGGAGTGATGAGAGCGAGCCCGTGTCAAGTTTGGAGCCGCAGCGGTGGAGTTGGGAGCTGTCATTCGAAAGCCGCATTCCCGATCAGATGGAAGAGTCGGCTGGCTCTGTGGCCCGGGAGTTTAGGTCATCACGGGAAGGCATGTAATGACATCGCACGGGAGACATTTTTCCCCGTGGATCCCGGGAGATTATGAAACAGGTCCCCATGCGCCACCCTCGCTCGCTCTCGCAAGCCAGGTTTATTTGTGCAGTCCCCCGGGGAGGGTGGGGGCGCGGGACGCGGCGCGGACGCGGGTGCAGCCGCGGGAGCCAAGCCAACCCCTAGCTCCTAAAAGGCAGCGCTCGGCGGGGCGGGGAAACTGCCCGACCCGCCCGGGAAAGCTTGGCTCCCTGCGGCGGCGTTTGCCTAGTTTGCAGGTCTGGGTGGGCCGCCCAGAAAGCTCTAGATGGAGTCCAGCCTCCACAGTGCGTGCACCTTCTTCCACCACAAAAGAAAAGTTCTTTTTTAAATGGGTACCTCGAATGATAGTTATTGAGATAATACCCAGTGTCGCTAAATGGTGCTCTATACAGAAAGCACTGTGAGTAACGCACTGCCCAGGGTACAATTAAATTTTTTTCTTCCTTGAAACAAGTAACTGGTTGGTCTCTTAGAAAGGGCCGCCCAGGTGACCCCCATCAGCAGTTCTCTTCTCCCGTGGAGGTGGCTACTTCTCCCTTTCAGAATTGTTCTGTGTTATCTACTGCGGGTTGGGTAAGGCTTGCACTTTCACCGCCCAGAGGTTCGGTAGGAGATTGCAAATCCCTGAAATGTGTGGAAGGGGTGGAAGTGGTGGGAAAAAAGGAAAATTGCGGATTTGTCCATATCGTCGGTTTAGAATCGTGAGTGTGTTGCAAATGCTTTATTAAATGACTCACTTAGCGTCGTATTTGAAATAGATATCTAGCTTGGAGATGTACACGTTAAGAAGGCAATAGGAAGAGTCAGCCCCTTTCACCAGTGAGAAGAGGGCAGGGGGAAGGGATATTGCCTAGCTTAAAGGAGGTGTTCAGTAAAGTACTCTCCAAGAGTCTGTAACTAAGGTAGGGAAAAAGAAGTGCAGAATCTGCCTGCGGTCTTGCAAGCAGGTTAGTTTTTAGGCGAGGCACTGAACACCACACCTGGAATCACAACAATGTGCTGTTGAGGTGCAAATATTAAAGATGCTTGCAACAAAGAAAAGTTTAATTATAATGGCCTGGTGTGTACCCGCTTTCTGCTTTGGGGAATAATAAACAAGGGGGGGGGGAACTTATTCCTTTTTATAGCAGCATCTGCTCGTTGGAATTGTAGTGGTGAGATCTGAGTAGAGAAACCTCTCTCAGGAAAAGAGCCCCAACTTTCCTATTTAAACAAGAAAACAGGAGACAGATCAGGTTAAGGTCCAACACTCCAAAGCAGGGTGATGGACTATCAAGTCACTTTGAGAGTCAGTAGGATTGATGATCCTTGCTCCCTCTTTGCAAAACAAATGTGAGTTCTGTAATCTCCTTTCTCACTTTGATTAAATGGCCGTGTAAATAGGATTACATGGAATAATTCCATTGAAAACTAGAAAGAGGTCAATCTAGCCTGAAACGCTGTGGAGGTGGCATTAGTGACTCAGTGCTGCCCACCAGAGACATTTGAAACAGCTAAGTATTTTAGAAATGTGACCTGTTCAGACCAAGTTAAAGTGCAGGCCCTTTGGGGGAACTTGCTGGTGTTAAAGGGCTTGCAGGGAGAGAGGGCATTGCTCTTGTTGAATGAAGGCATTCATTGCTCAGGATCTAATGACCTTCAAGGTTTCCTTTAAGGCTATTTCTAACAATTCCACATTCCTGTCTCTGAAAAAACAAGAAGACACTGGAAATTGCACAAAATCAATACAATAATCCATGGTAATGAAGGAAGGGATTAGATTCTCTTTCACATTGTCAAGTCTTTGGATCCAAAAGTTACAAAGTTATTTTCCATGCAACTCTGCATGGATAGAGAATAGCAAAAGGAAACTGAACTCTAAGAAGTAGGATCCAGGTGTTTGTTTGTTTTAGTTTAATGTTATCTTTACCAGGGAGGAATAGCTATTGGTATTCAATAGTTTAAATAGTCCCTTAAACAAACATGGCATCATTACTCAAGTTCTGTTATAGGCCAACTGATCCAGTACTGTTTCATTACCCAACATATCAAAATAGAATTTAACAATAGTTTTTAAAGGACTTTAACTCGAATAACACAGCTCTCCAAGAATCAAGGGAACAACCAGGCATTTTAGCCTTTCAATCAAGATAAATAAGTGAAAATTCTACCAACAACCACTTGGGGCTTGATGAATGATTCTTTCATTTACTTAGCATATGTGATGGACTCCAGTGTTTGAAAAATAATTACACAGGCAATAGTCATGAGGAGCAATTGAGACAACAAATTTCATCATACATCCGTAGAAATGGATGTATTTTGCATTTTTCGGATTTCTCTTTGACTGTATTTTATTTATATGGTGTGATTTTACTGTTTCTGAAGGAAATTGTGGTTCTTTCGGAGATGCTTAGAAAGAGCATCTTCTTCAATGCATAGACTTTTTAAAAAACATAGCACTGTGGTATATTAAATAACAATTAGGATGTCATATTATGACACCAATGAAGATTTGTTTCAAGGTGCCATTATCCTAATATGCTCCAATGCCACATTTATCCATGTTTTGCTTACCTGGTAGTCTCTGCACAGGTTTCGAGAGTAGTCATGACTGCTGTCAGTTTTTGAAATACTGAGATAGGAAAGATTTGTCTTGCAACTGTAGAAAAGGCCATTTTATGCACATTGAAGCTCTCAGGGAAGAAACAAAGAAAATTTTTGCTTTCACTATTCAGAGAAAAATCTCTCTTTTTTTGTCTATGAAGTTTGTCGCATGGGTGACAACGTAAGTTTGCTTTATAGAAAAATTAATATATTTATAAAAAGAGCATTTTAAAGTCTTGTCCTTATGATCACTCAATTTGTAATGTGTCCTTTGAATCATTCTAATTTATGTAGCTTTTAATTGATACATTCTGCCAAGACTTTAAAGTGCTAAGTCGATTACATTTAACATAAAACAAGGAAAATAACCATATGGAAATCTGAAATTCTGTGCCAAACCAATTAAAATTGCTAAATTTTATTTAAGTCTAACTGCTGATTTGAAGATAGCAAATTGTGAGTCACCTTTGTTCTTCAATGAAAGGAGATTAAAATCTTAACCACCACTTTAATCACATTAAAAGCAATACCTGCCCAAATAGCTACTCTGTCAATTTCAGAGGTTTCTTGCATGTTCTGTTTCCTTTTCCATCTCTGGTGAGTACCTAAAAATAGGGTTAATGGGAGGATTCTAGGTTCTCACTTCTAAAAACTTAGGTTCCAGTTCTTGTTTTACCACTTGTGAGACAAATGACCTTAGGCAAATGGTTAGACTTTTTGAGATTTCCATTTTGTAATCTGTTCGATGTTTATAAACTACTTATAAAGGTTTTTCTCAGGTAGTGGTTGTGAGGACTAAGGGAGATTTTTATGTATGTCTCCATCCCAGCACAGTTGCTTACTGTAGTTATAGTCTGAATTTATTTGTTCCTGAGAAGAGAATTGCCTTCCCACCAACTTTTATAAGCCAGAGAAAAACCGACTATTTCAAGTAAATGATGCTTAATGACCAAAGTAGAGATCAAATTTTCCTAAATCTGGGCCCATCACTTCCCATCACGTGCTGATACTTGATTATTGATTGTAATTAACACATGTCAAACCAGGAATGTGCAGAAACAAAAGTGACAGGCGCATGTGAGAGATGTGAAGTTCTTTTAAGGTTTTCTTTTAAAAGTAAAAGTGATGAATGAATTAGAATATAAAACCAAAACCAGCAAATGGAAGTATTGTCTCTGTCTTCTCCTCACTATTTCCACACTCTTGTTTTCTAAGTTCTCCTTGGATGAGTGTGAGGGCTTGTTTTATTTTAGATAAAGAGACTTGGTCAGCATCTCTCCCTGGTGTTCTTGCACTAGCTGTCTGAGTGAGGCTATGCATTCATTTCTGCAGGATGTCTTTGTTGTATTTACCAAGCAACATGCAGTGACATTTTTTTTTTCATTATCCAAGTGTAGGAGTTCCCCCCCCCCTCTCAATGACCTAAATGTTGCTTTTGTAAATGAGGGTAAGGCATTTAGATATAAATCTATCTTTTCTAGTACACAGATCACGAGCAGCTGCAAAAATTCTGTTTTTGGTCTTAGTTACCTGTGTAGTCAGAACAATTTATAAAACAAATTGAGAAGGCACCAAGATGTCTTTAAAATATATGCTGCTTTCAGGGCTGTTTTGTATAGACTTTGTTTCATGGAAACCATTGACTGTAGCCCTCTGATTTATAGATGCAGCAAGGTGTTTTTTGCCTTTTCATTTAATTATGGGGATACTAAAAACTGTTTACAGGGACTGGGAGTTTGCAAGAATTGTCATTATGCTACCCTTACCTATTTCTGTCTGTCCAGAGAAGAAAGTGGGGGGTGATTTTTCTTATAATTAGGCCTCCTGGTTCTTTTTTTAAAATCACAAAGTGTGTCATTGAAAGGAAGGCTGTTCTTTATGTAGCTCTCTGTCCTTTGGTTACATTTTACTGTTTTCTAGGCTGCCACATTGACTTGGGTATTAGGAAACTTGAGTTCTTTTATTAACCTGGATACGAAGTCATATGTCTTTGGGAAATGTAGACCTCCCTGAATCTGATGGCTTGGTTGAAACATGAGAAAGTAGGACTAGCTGATTTCTAAGTGCCTTCCATTTCTAAAATTCTGTTTCTAAAATACTAATAAAAGAGAGGTTTGAGCCAGATGGCATTGAACACTGAAGCTTCGTTTAGGGTTTTTTGTTTATTTTGAGACAGTCTTGTTATATAGTCCAGGCTCATCTCAAACTTGAAATCCTCCTGCCTCAGCCTCTCCAGTGCTGGGATGATAGGCTTGCACCACCATGTCCAGAAAATCTTCCTTTGGTTCTGAGATTTATGTAGCCATTGCTTCAGTATGAGTACATATTTTTGCCATCGTTTTATTATTGTAAGAATCAGCCAGTGGGAGAAATGAAGGTGATTTAATTTTAGACAGTTCTACTTTTAGCCATTTCACCTACTCCTTGATATTTCTCTATAACAAGAATGGTATTTCCACTTGAAGAGGACCTCTTCTTTCTCCCTTCTAATCTTTTAAGTTCTGTGAATAAGGAAGAATCCTAGGGTGAAGTCAGACAGCCCCAGAAGATGATTTTATACAAGGTAATGCTTGCCTATATTTGCCTGTCTTTTCTACCCCTTGCCTTGCAAAGAATGCCTGTGCTCCCTGGGGTGATCATGCAAAAAGGTGTGAAAAGACAGCAGCAAACTCATCCATCCCCAGCGCCCACTTGAAAAAGCAAGACTGGTCACCTTTGCAGAAAGGGCATCTCACTGCATAATTGTGTCCCTGTGCAAACTGGGAGGAAAGAAATAGCCTAGAGGGAGGCGCTGTTTGCCTTGTATACACATTTACTGCGCTGCCTTCCCAGGAGCAGAAGTTCATCTTCAGAACAAAAGCCCTGTGGGTGCTTAGAACACGTGCCTGTTTTTCACCTTGACATAAAATCCCTGAAACAAATGACCTTTCTATTTTACTGTCTTTACTAAACTCTAGGGCTGAATCGAATCTCATTAACGGCTTGTTTCATCTGAAGTGTGTGTGTGAGTGGTCATAAACCAGGTCACTTCTAACAGTCAGAACTGTATAGTGGTTGACAATTGTGGCAAAGGCTCTTGGGGCTTCACTGTGCTGAGTCTTCTACTATGTACTGGGTGTTCCTTTGTCCATGCCCCCAACAACCAAGGTTTCTAAGCAGAGTCCTACAGAGAAAGCATCTCTAGTTATAATGGTCTGGCCATTCTTTTGGAATGTGTTGCTCATATGAGTGTACTGCCTGTTAAATTTATATTCATTGTAGAATGTTAGGTGGAAGAGCCTTGGGAAGAAGGTAGCCATGTTTTCATATAAAATAATTTATAATGTGATTTAGAAAACCCCAGGATTGCAAAACAAACCTCAGCAGGCATTTGTAGAACCACTATTTATGATTCTGTGTAAACCCACAATTTAACACTTCTGAAATAGTAAGCACATTAGGGATTTTCGTTTTTGATGACCAATGAAAACCTCTGTGATTCTTTGGTTTGGGTCTCTGGAGGTTTTAGAAGGCTGCTGTGTGTGTCATGTGGGTCCAATCAGAGATCTTTGATATATTCTGTTAGGCAGAGGACGAACCCTAACACATATATCCTTCTACTGTTTTTTGGAAAGCTAAGCTACCACAGTACAGGGAAATCTTTTGGATTCCAGGTGGTCTACACTGGGGATTGAAATGCAGGGACAAAAAAAGAGTTAGAAAACATTCATGAATACTAAAAAGAGGTGATTAGCATAATGTTTTAATGTTTGGATAAAATTGATTCTATTGATTCTAGAAATGCATGAAATTACAAAATAGGATTTATATAGTTCTTTCATTGTAATTGATCGTGAGATCTGTTTTGTTTTGCTTGGCTGTACCAGGGTTTGAACTCATGGCCATGCACTTGCAAGGGAGGTGCTTTACCACATGAGCTATGCTCCCAGCCTAAATTGTAAGGTTTTTTAAGAAAATGTTTTTTAATTCCTTCCTAGAAAAGCATTTTAAGACATTTGGTATAACATGATAAAGCCTTAACAATCCTTAGAAAATAGTGCAACTCTTTCTTCTTTCTTTTTTTTTGGAGTGCTGGGGGTGGAATCCTGGGCCTTGTCCATGCTAGGCAAGTGCTCTCCCGCTGAGCTACATCTAACCCCAGAATTCCTTTTTCCCATTTGAATCTTGGGTCTTATTTAAAAAAAATTCTATTTGGACATTTATTAAACTTGGTTGTTTTATTTCATGTATGTGTAATTTTACTTGAGAATTTTTATTTAAAAATTAGAAATAGTAATAACAGCAGATTTTGATAGCTAGTGCTCACAATATGAGGGCCCTTTGCTGATTACATACCATGAGTGAGGCTCTGTGCCACAAACTGCAAGGTTTATCTCATTTGATTCTTGCAAAAATGTTGCAAAGTACATACAATAACGACATGATATTTTTTTCTTTTTTTAACAAGTAAGGAAACTAAAGTTTAGAGGTTAAGAAAACTTGACCAAGACTAAAAGGAAAAGGATGCAAGGAGATGGAAGAGCTGAGATTTGAAGACAAGTCTGTTAAATTCTCAGGACTAGATTCCTCTTAGTCACTAAAGTATAATGTGCTCATATTTAGACACGTGCATATAGGTACAGCCTGTGCTGTACTTGGGTTCTTGAATGTCACCCAAAGGCCCGTGTGTTGAAGGCTTGGTCCTCAGTCTGTAGCAGTACTGGGAAGTGGCAGGATTTTTAGGGGGTGGGGCCTACTGGAAGGCAGTTGGTTCATTGGAGGCATGCTCTGGAAGAGGATATTGGGACCTTAGCCCCTCCTTTTTCTTTCTGTTTTTGGAAAGGAAGATGAGGTACACAGGCCTCCTCTGCCACATGGTACCACCATGATGTACAGTACTGTGCCACTATGATGTACTTAGAAGTGGGCCTAAGCATCCTTTGAACTGTGAGCCAAAATAAACCCTCTTTCTTTTAAGTTGCTTATCTCAGGTATTTTGTCACAGTGATGGAAAGCTCACTCATATAACCTGTAAGCCTTCTTGTTCTTTCTTTTTTTTTGTTTGTTGTGTGCAGGTGATGATGAGTTTTAATCTTATTTCAGGAAATCTGAGAACCAGCAAAGTTGAAGCTTCCTGGTGAGTGCCAGGTTGCTTGTGACTCCACCTGCTCAATGCTTCCTGGAAATGAGGTGGTTGTCCA
The DNA here is from genome assembly GCF_047511655.1 of Castor canadensis. Classification (NCBI taxonomy): domain Eukaryota; kingdom Metazoa; phylum Chordata; class Mammalia; order Rodentia; family Castoridae; genus Castor; species Castor canadensis. Next base: position 126,920,189 of record NC_133393.1, on the reverse strand, counting down.
CTATGAGCAGCTCTCCTGCATCAGTAGCCCCTCCCACCTGTCTCTTGAACTCTCAGCTGCAAGCTCCAGGGCTGATTTGTCTCATGATGTGGGGTGGGGGGGGCATTGTAAACTGTAAAATGCCTTTTTACTTGAGGGAATTAAGAGTTATTGCCAAAACTTTGGTCTTTCCTTTTTTTTCTAGTGGAACTGGGGCTTGAACTCGGGGCTTCACGCTTGCAATGCAGGTACTCTACCACTTGAACCACACTTCTGGTCCATTTTGCTCTGGTGATTTTGGAGATGGGGTCTGGTAAACTATTTGCCAGACTGGCCTGGAACGCTGATCATTCTGATAGTCTACCAAATAGCTAGGATTACAGCCACCACCATTGAGCTTCCTTGGTGTTTTTCGAATGCAGTAGTACTGGTTGGCAGAGAGCAGATTTTGAAATGTTTTTTGTGTGTCTTTCAAAGTGACTTCTTGAAAAAAGAAAGGTGCTTCAGAGATTACTTTTATCATTTTGCTCCTACTTATATGCTGGTTTTTGAAGACAGTTTTTAATGGCTGGGACAGATTAGAAAACTATTCAGTAATAATGTCTTTATGATTATGTCTGGGTGGAATTTTTTGGTTTTTGTTTGTTTGTTTTGGGTGGTACTGGGGTTTGAACCCAGAGCCTTGCACTTGTTAGGCAGGTGCTCTACCACTTGAGCCACGCTTCCAGCCCTTACGTCTGGGTTTTAATTCTACAAGTCATTTATGTAGTGGTTTTTACTTTGTCTTTGCCTTGTCAATCCAACTGCATTAATAATGACAGCTTATCTTCTGTATTAAAGTTACGATTTTTTTTAACAAATGCTGGTTAGAGCATCCTTCACAATACCATTACCTTGGTACTGTCTCATCAGCGCTTAGTGGAGGTGAACAGAGGTGCAGTTAACCAAACAGACTGCAGATAGATGGTCTGCTTTGGTTCAGTAAGCATGCAAATCTCTGAGCCTCAGTTTCTCCATCTGCCAAACAGGATGAGCAATTGAACATTTCTCCTAGGTTATGAAGGTTAAATGAAGTAATCCACCAAAAGCACTTTTATTTTTTTTTTATTTTTATTTTTTTTCATTTTTCTTTTATTATTCATATGTGCATACAAGGCTTGGTTTATTTCTCCCCCCTGCCCCCACCCCCTCCCTTACCACCCAATTCACCCCCTCCCGCTCCCCCCCTCAATACCCAGCAGAAACTATTTTGCCCTTATCTCTAATTTTGTTGTAGAGAGAGTATAAGCAATAATAGGAAGGAACAAGGGGTTTTGCTGGTTGAGATAAGGATAGCTATACAGGGCATTGACTCACATTGATTTCCTGTGCATGGGTGTTACCTTCTAGGTTAATTCTTTTTAATCTAACCTTTTCTCTAGTTCCTGGTCCCCTTTTCCTATTGGCCTCAGTTGCTTTAAGGTATCTGCTTTAGTTTCTCTGCATTAAGGGCAACAAATGCTAGCTAGTTTTTTAGGTGTCTTACCTATCCTCACCCCTCCCTTGTGTGCTCTCGCTTTTATCATGTGCTCATAGTCCAATCCCCTTGTTGTGTTTGCCCTTGATCTAATGTCCACATATGAGGGAGTTAAATCTACCTCTGAGGATGTTATTAGCATGAACTAAAAGGCAGTATAATGTTTAAGGAGTGATGACTCCTTTCTTAAAGTGACTTTAATTGTAAAGTCCCCACTGAAAGAGTGAAAGGGAAAGTTGGGGCAATTTATCCAAGTTACTCCATCCTCAAATTCACTTTAGTCCTGAGTAATTTAATTGCTTTTATTTTTTACTTTAACAAAAACTGGAAAAAAAGCAAGCTGTTAATAATTTTAATCTGAAGAGTTTGCTGAGGGCACAGTCACTTGTATCATGTGCCCCAGGTCAAAGAGCTAGTCCATGGTGGGGTCACCTCATGAGCCCGGAGGTCTGGGTCCAGAGTCCGCGTTCCTAAGCTGTATGCCACACCTGGAATTGGGGGGACAGAATGTAAGTTCTTCCCATTTTGATTTAGTGAGTGATTCTCTACTTTTCCATGTCTTGGAGATACAATTTTTAGCATCCTTAGAATTCCAGCCAATTTTGGGGGGGAGAATGGGAACAGCATGGCTTTTGGGTCAAAGGCACCTGAGTTTAACCTCTGGCTCCTGACTCTAGCTTGCCATCGGATCTTAGGCAATGTATTTAACTTTGCTTAACCTTTCCTTAACCTTCCATTAAATGGAAGAATGGTACTTTGCAGCTTCTCTCTCTCCCTCCATGTTTCCTGCTATACTGTTAACCACCAAATTATGTTTGTGCAAAGCATTTGAGTCATTGGACTCATATAGACTGGAAGGAACATGGACCTTGGCGTTAGAAAGATGAGGCTTAAATCCTAGCTCTGTTATTCACCAAAGACCCTAGTATTTATTTTCTTTCTCTAGGCTTTAGGATCCTCGTCTGTATAAGGGGCAAGAAAAGTAATAGTACCTAGTTGGAAGAAAACAGGGTTAAATGAGTTAATGTCAGGAAATTAATTGTTTGACCCAGATGTGTGCTCAAAAGTGATATCTTTAATTTTTAGGAGGTGGATTATACCAACAGAGAGATCAGCACTCTGTGTCAGTTTATTTCATTTGTAGGATAGCTATAATTTAATACCTGATGTCACTAAGAAGCAAAGCAAGCTGGGTGCCGGTGGCTTATGCCTGTAATCCAGCTACTCAGGAGGCAGAGATCAGCTGGGCAAATAGTTTGTGAGATTCTGTCTCGAAAAAAACCCTTCATAAAAAAAGGACTAGTTGGAGTGACTCAAGATGTAGGCCCTGAGTTCAAGCATCAGGACCATACACACACAAAAAAAAGCAAAGCAAGACTATGGATGATACAGGAAGTGAAATTGTGAAATTGTATGACTACAAACTGAGACTGGTAAAGGGTGTACATGTTTGTAAGTAAGAATGCTGAGCCATGTCTTGGCTCCCTCGAAAGCTGTGAGAGTTGAGAACCAGTAATGACCTCAAAGCCTGGCTCAAGTGGTAGACACCTGCCTCACAAGCATAAAGCCCTGAGTTCAAACCCCAATAATGCCAAAAAAAGGAAAAAAGTTAGTTGAGAGGCAGTAATGAATAGTCCGGTGCTCTGCGGATTGAACTGTCCTATTCAGAGGCCTATGGTTGTATTTTTTAAGCCCAAAATTACAAAATTTTACACTTTCAAATATCTGAAACCTTGAAGTTTATTTGCATCTCCCACTGCTGTACTACTTTTTGTGTCATCTGATTTTTAATAGCTTTGGAGATTCATAGGTCTTGAGGGACCTCTTAGAATTGTGTGACTGAGCCACTTAATTCTTCTTCTAATACTCTGATTTTTTAATTTATAAAATAAGGCATTTAGAATGTATAACACCTACAGTGGTTCTGAGCATTAAATGAGCTAATATATGAAAAGGGCTAGCTGTTGGATAGATGCCAGAAAACCTAGATAAATGTTTGTTGATTTCAAGTAACTTGCATGCATTTTCGCATTCAAAGGTTGTTTTATTTATTAATTTATTTTTGGTAGAGTTAGTGCTTGCAAAGAAGGCACTCTGCCACTTCAGCCACACCTCAAGTCTTGTTTTATTTTTTTTCAGGTGTTAATTGGTTTTGTTTTCTCATCAGTGATATGCTTTTTTTTAATATTTGGGCTAGAGATTGAACCCAAGGCCTCATACGTCCTAAGCACACACTCTACCGTTGAGCTACTCTCCTGTCACTTACCAGTGCTTCTGTTCAGAATTTAAGGGCTTGATTGTCCAGATTAATCTTTGAATAAGTTTTGTATCAATCAAGACAGATGGTTATTTTTATCAGTCCATTACTTTAGGTAAATAAGCATTCCATTCTTGACAGAATATTAAACTGTTATGTTTTTTGATGGAGTGCTGACTTTGTCAAAGCACTTGTGAAAGAGAGCAAACAGCTCCTGTTTTCCTATATTCTAAATCTAAAAGTCATTTCTAAAGGTTTCTCGACTGAATCTTTGACTATGAATACCTTAGTGATTAATTCACCAGGCTGGAAATTTGTGAAATAAATTTGGGTTCAACATAAAGAAGAGTCTAACACAAAAATATCAAACAACATGAAACAGTGGAAAATCTCTTTTAGATATACTGGAAAAAAAAAAGAGGAGGGGAACTTGTATACATTCTTCTAAGGCCCAAAGGAGGAAAATGGGGCAGAAACATTGTAAATGCTTGTATCATTTGTAATAGCTTATAAATGGCTTAAGAGTAGAATTAGGGCCTTTGGTTTGCACCTTGCTCTGAAGATTTGTGTTGTATAGCATTTCAGGAAGAGCACAGGAAAATCAGAACAAGAATTTGCTAACAGTATGGGAGAGCTATGTCCTGAATTCAGGTATCTAGCATTGGTACGTGGTTTTGTCCCTGTGAGGACACCCATTTCATTATTTGGCTCAAAAAATGGTGGGTTCCATAATTTTAAAGGTTCTGTCAATGCACAGAATCCACAGTTATTGAGGGAAGTCTGATCTTGTCTCTGCCGTGACTAAAATCCACCACTGACTTTGCATTACCTGCAGGATAAAGTCCAAGCCCTCAGCACACCATACAAGGTCCTCAGTGGCTTGGCTGCTGCTTATCTCCACCACTCCCTCAGTGGTAAATTTTATTTCAGTATCACCTACCTATGGCAGAGACATACCACACTCTATTTGGTCTTAAAGGCCCTGGCAGCCTCTTCATTTGCTTGGCTTAGAGGGTTCCTTCTCCAGGAAGCCCTCCCTGATATCTGTTTGCCCTTCTTCCCCCTCTTCATTCCCTACGGTGTTTTGTGATCTTACCCTGAAGTCCTATAGCATTAAAAAAGAAAAACCATGTTGCCTATCATATTATGTTGAAATTATCTTTTACTTACTTGGTCAAATTGCTCATGTTTGTATCTCTAGCTAATGATACAATGTCAAAATCTTGGTAAAGATTTTCTGAACTAACTACAATTTTAATGAAGCATACCAGGTGTATCTTTGAGAGCACACATCTACCTGTCAGCATTCCAAGCATGGATGTAGGCATTTAATAGGTTTATGACTGCTGACCAAGGGTGAGTTGGAAGGTAGAGGAAATTTAGAATATTACTATTATGTATTGATATCAGTAAGATACACAATTATGTATGTAACAGTCCTTTACACACATGGTACAAACAGAATTCTCTGCAGGGAGAAAAATGACAAACGGGCCCCTTGAGGTGGTAGAAGAGAGTGGAAACAGTGAATTAGAAAAGGAAGAGGGTGAGTCAGTGGCTTGCCATTCTTTAAGGAACTAACACAATAGCTTGAATGGAAAGTACCTGTTGGAGCTTGTAAGATATGGGGAGGTGTTTGGAGCCAGAAGGGTTTCAGGACAATAAATGTTCATTTTGTGTGCTAGATTCAGAATTATGAGCTAAGTGTGTTACTTATCTCTCCTAATTCTCCTTATCTGTGAGAGTGGAGGTGTGATTGTGAGAAGAATGTGAGATCAGAGAGGTTGAGCAAGTTGCTCAGCATTTTACAACTATCAGTCTTCAAAACTGATGTACACCTAACCCCTTTCTTGGTTTCAGTATTATGGTCATCTTCTCTTTCCTAGATAAAATGTTTATCTTTTCTTTCTTTCTTTTTTTTTTTTTGTGGTATTTGGGCTTGAACTCAGGGCCTTCACCTTGAGCCACTCACTCCACCAACCCTATTTTTGTGAAGGGTTTTTTGAGATAGGGTCTCGTGAACAATTTGCTTGGGCTGACTCTGAACTGCTATCCTCCTGATCTCTGCCTCCTGAATAGCTAGGATTTCGTGAGCCTGGCACCCAGCCAGATAAAATTTTTTTTTAAATACTTAATAACTAGTAAGATTGTTAAAAGTATGGTGAACGGATCCATTCTCCCCAGCTCACCCGCATTCAGGATGCTTCCTTTAATATTTTCTTTTCACCAGTTTGTACTGGTTAATAGGTAGCCAGTGCTGTAGACAAGCACTGGATGTTGTCGTAGTTTTGGATACTGAGGCATATTGTCTGTCTACAAAGTGTTAAAAGACAGAATTATGAAAATGGGAGAAGTTTTAGTTGGTCCCATTGGAATGATATTTATGGATGGAAAGCAGGTATGTGGTTAAGAATAATGTTTCAGTTCTTAATATCAGACATCATTTAAGTGTAGAAGAAGAAAGTTGGAGAAGGATTAACAAGAAGTGGTGCTTTCAAATTTCATGTACTCATCTTAATGAGCCAAGACAATATAGTCACTATTCTATAATACAGTGCTCTAAAGAAATATTGCAAAGGTTTTTTTTTTTTTGTACTTTAAAAATTCATTTTGGGCATACAAAATGGATACCAACTTTTGATAGTTCTAGAGTTTTTAAATTATACAACTTTATAGCATGAACTGTTTTTCCTTTTCATTTTCTTTCTTCAATCAGTTCAACTTCTTTTCAGTGTAGAACTGAAAAGTTAACATTTCTAAAACCAATAAACTTTTGTATAATTGTATCACAAAGACAAGGTCTAACACCTGCCTCAATTTTCAATCATAATTTCTGAAAAGCACCACAAATGAGAAGAGATAATTTTTTTTTTAATAAAAAGAGCACTGAAGTTAGATGTGCAAGAGAGTTGTGCAGATTTGGTACTTTGAGGGCCCAGCTGAAGCATATCTTTTTAATTTCATTTAGCAGAATGCTCTCTCACAAGGCCCTCTCTCCGTTTTCTGAGGAAGTAGATTCCCATTCTCTGCCATATGGTGAGAGAATTTCTTTGCTTTCCAAACAGTCTTCTGTTTACTTTTCTTCCCCCATCCTCTATGGATTCCTCAGTGAAGCAGCTGCTTTGAAAAGAAACTCAAAGGATTATCTCAAGATGGTTACCCACTTAGCCTCTTTTCTGCCCAAAAGAGAAAGTTCCTTTCTTTTTGTCCACAGCATCATTTAGTGAAGGGATTTGAGGTTTTGAAGTACATTTTCCGTACCCCTGTTTTTTAAATTTGGGAGATTAATTGGTAATCTGACTAAACTTTCCTATAAGAATGAATTTCAGAATGAAAAATAATTTAAATTTACTTAGCAGATTAACTCAGAACCTATAAAAATAATGTTTAGTAATAGTAACGATAATAACTGTGTCTGATGAGTACTGTTATCTTGATAAACTATAGAACATTCATCTATAGTTTATCTAACTTGTGATGTACGTCTTTCTGTGTCTCCGAACTGAGTCTCCTTTAGAGTTGTATTGTAGAAATACTAAGCCAGAACTCCACAGACCTCATGTTGAAAAATTGGAATTAAAAAGTTTGCCATTTAATCATGCTTATGAGCATGAAAATGCAGTATTACAGCCTTTTCTTTCTTTTTTCTGGTGTGTGGGGGGTGAGATGTTGAGTCAGCTCATGAGTAGTATGACATTCCATTTTCTGTTTCTAACAAGCAAGTCACAGGATAGGGAAGCGTCCGCACTGCATGTGACATTGAAGAACACATATCTGGTTTTGTTCTTTAGTCAAAGTAGGGATGGATGTGGCCAACAAAAAAGAATTCAGTTCAATGAGCCTTTTTTTGTCTGCACTAGTAGGGATGACAGACAGATGAAAGAGTGAACCAAAGCTTTAGGAAGAGATACATTAGCATTTAAAAGCTTAACCTATGTCATCACTTCTGGATGTATCTGTTCCTAATTGAAATCTTATTCCCAGTGTGTGTTTCCAGAGATGAATCACCATGAATAATTTTTTTATGAATGGCTGCTTCAGAAATTTTGATTGCAGCTCTTTGGGGTGATCAGGAGAAATTTATTGTTGCATGAGATTGTAGAGTCCTGAGACTTGCACTGAATTTACTGAAGGACAGTGGCTATGTTCCAGGTCTCTGACTTCTTTATTATTATTTTTTAAGATGCCTCTGGATGACCAATAAAAGAACGAACTCCACTTTGTTATACTTATCTGGTTCTTCAGAAAAAGAGCTTTGGAGGGTACAGAGGTTGAGCAGTAGGACTTAAACTTTGACACCATCTACCAGGAGAGACATTTTCTAATGGTTGCTTATTGATTAAAAAAGTATTTAGCATTTACTACAATCAAGGGGGATTGTTCAAGAGGCCAGTGATTCAGTAATAAGCGTAATAGTTACATTGTCTCTACTCCTCATGGAGCTTGCACTCTGCTCCTGGTTTTATATCCTAATTTTCCATTTACATGAAAGTAGAGAAATATTAAAGGCATAAAGGAAATTAGAAATTGAAACTGAGAAGCATTAAGGTGATTAATTAGCTAATCATTAGGATATAGCAAGTACTGTACCTAAGAGTAAGAATTGTGACAGTGGTTTATACCCAATGGATACAAGACTCTCTGTTTATCCTTCATTCTTTCTAAAAATATTTATAAGGGGCCTCTCCATACCTGGCACTGCTCTAACCACTATAGATAAAACAGTGAGGGGTAGAAAGTTCTGCCTTATGGTGCTTACACTTAATGTAGGAGACAGATAAGCAAAATGGGTTGGTGATGTTGAAACTCCTTTGTGTAAATATGGACACCATCTGCTGAGGATCGAATTGTACATTATCCAGACTTTATCTCTGCCACATTTTTTCTCAATAAAAATGATTCAACTATTGCAACCACCATAGTCTGTACTATATAAAAAATATTTGATTGTAGAGGAATTTCTTATGAGTAACTCAGTTGTGTTAGTCACTTTTTTTGTTGCTGTGACAAGGTACCTGAGAAAACAATGTAAGAAGGAAAGATTTACTTTGGCTCACAGCTCCAGAGGCTTCAGTCTATGGTAGAGAGAGAGAGAGAGAGAGAAAGAGAGAGAGCGAGAAGGAGGAAGAGAGGGATGGACAAAGGCACAAAGAGAGACAAAGACAGAGAAAAAGGAGGGGGCTGAGGAACAGATCTACCCTTCAAAGGAATACTGCCAGTGACCTACTTCCTCCAACTAGGCTCTGTCTCCTAGTAGTTCATTCAGCCATGAGTTTATCAATGGATCAGCCAATGGATGAAGTTAGAGCCCTCAGGATCTAATCACCACTGAACTCTGCTGCAGGCAAGCTTTCAGCACATGAGCCTTTTAGAGGAACACTTCATGTCCCACTGCAGCAAACAATGCATGCAGTCCACAAATGTGAAAGAGCTAGGCACTATGCAGAAGGACCAGGTCATGGTGCTAGAGAAAACAATAATGAATAATAATAATCTTCCTGACACCATTTATATTCTTGTTTGGAGGAACAGATGATAAGTAAATTAATTGGGTTGTCAAGATAAATTTTGAAAGTGAAAACAGTTTTGATGGAAATAAAACTGTGAGATGATATATGGAGGGTTCCTTTGAATGGGTTACCTGGAAAGGTTTTCTGGAGAAAATGATGCTTGAATTGAGTTCTGAATGATAAGAAGGACTTGCCATCACAGCAAATACAAAGTGCTTGAAGCAGGCATCTATTGTGGCTATTTTAGGATCATAACAGAGGGGAGAGGATGCTTTATAAGACACAGGTACAGAGGTGGGACAGTGTGTTATGTAAGCCTGCCTCAGAAGTTCTAGTCTTATTATAAGTGTAATGGAAAGGCTTTGGGATATTTAATGCAAGCAGGAATGTTCTGTATTCCCAGAACCCACTATTGTGAGTATTAAGCATGAAAGCAAAAATGTTGTTTATAGTGTCCTCATAGTGATGGACTGGTACCAAGATGAAATGAAGAGAAGCGAATGTTTTAAGATTTTTTTTTCTTGCTGGTAGAAAGTATGACAGACCAGATGTAGACATAGGAGAATAGAAAGAATCAAAGATACTTGAGCCACTATCCTTCAAGTTTGGAAATAACATTACTGGAGAATGCTTACTTGATTGGGTTGAAAATGATAATAGCTGTAACATGTATAAGACATTTTTAGGTAAAAGTGTCTTTCATGCATAGTTCTATTTAATTCTCAACAAACGTGTTAAGGAAGTTCTTGTATTATGCCCATGTTACAGATGAGGAAACTGAAAGACTAAATAACTTTCTAAAGGCCACAGGCTAGTATGTGGTAGAAGAGAGATGGAAATTTGGACAATTTGATTCTAAAGTAGATGTCTCCCCCTTCCCCTACCATACCACTCATATATGCAAGAGTAAACACACTGTTTTCCAAAGTTGTCTTGGATTTATTATTGAAGCTAGTGTTGACTTTTCAAACTATTTAGGTTAACATTAAGCCATTGACCAAACAGCCTAGCATCACTTTTACACAGGTAGAAATGAGTCTGCCTCCTTCCGGGGAGCTGATCTAAATGCAGGCCCAGGGGGCAATTTCACAACCTCTTTTTGTGGCCTTCCAGTGCTGATCTGTAATCTGTGAACAGGTGGAGCATAAACCAGCTTGTATCATTCACTGTCAGTACAGCTTTTAGAATAAAACATGTAAGGATTTTAATGCCACTACTAAAGCAGTAAGTAGCATTAACAGTCATGTAATGATCTCCTATATCTGCTAGTGCTTTACATAATATCTTATTTAATCTTTTCAAAAATCCAAAGACATGTTATCACCACGAGAAAACCAAGGCTAAGAGAGGTAATATAATTTGTCCGGGGATGTAGCCCATAAATGATGCAACCAACATTCGAATCTAGGTCTTACTTTGATGATGTTTTCTATTTCAAATATCATTGCTTTGACACACAATGAAACAGAAATTGTAGTGTATTGTGACCAGAGGAAAGTGTTCTAGACATGGTAAACCCAGCAAATGCTTTGCTGTTCTTCATATGGTAGAACTGTATTTAAACTCTTATGAATTGCCAATCAAAAAATCTTTTAAAAAAACTAAACATGATCCTCATTTTACAATTTGAAATGTGAACTGTTAATGCAAATTTTCCTAAGAAAAGTTTCAACCAACCTTTATGGGAAATAAATAAATGCTTAATAATGTTTTTTTTTCCCCTCAGTTTTGTGTAGGGCTTAGTGGCAGACAGTATAATCCATGATAGCTGATTTAAAACAGAATAGGGTGCATTGAAGTACATTGGATGATTTATAAAACCATGGAAGAGCTGCAGGCTTGGGCTGTAGGCTGAGCCTGCAGAACACTCCTAGTACTCAGAACCAAGTTAGGTCCACTGCAGTCCATTGCTTTTAGAGCCAGAGCAGATGGTATTACTGTTACCGACTGCAAAGACTAGCTGCTCTGCTACCACTCAAACCAGCAAAATGCATGTCAGCATCCAGCTTCTTCTCAAGTATTTCCCTTCCCAGAAGAATCTTGCAGAGTCCTGTCTGATTGGCACAAGCTAAGCACATTTGCAACCCTAGCAAACTGCAAGGCAATCTGAGCAATGGAGGTTCTAGCTTTCCAGCTGCTATAGGACAGGAATGCTAAGAGAGAGGTGTCATGGGATTTGAAAGAGCAAATGCAAGGTTTCCTTCACACTCACTGTACTTAACTTTTCTCTTGTCAAGTTATTCTTGAACAGAAGCTTTTACTAGATAGGCTGGAATGAGATGCAATCTTGTATAACTTTTTAGAGTTTTTTGCTTGTGTGTTTTCTCTAACCACATAGCACCCATAAGCTATCTAAAACAGTATGTCTCATACGTTAGAGTCATATGGAGGGCCTGTTTAAAATGCACAATCCTGAGAGGCACTCTCAGAAACTTGGATTGACTGTGACACTCAGAAATCTGCATTCTAACTCAACACCCCAAATGATTACAGTTTCCTCTTACATAAGAAAGTCTCCTCCCCTTGTTTTACTTGGGGCATCTTCAGTGAAGGGTGGGGCACTTCCCCAGTTTATTCAGTTCAGCAAAAGGCAGTTGGTGTGTCTGGCACACATTGCATAATCTGGAAAGCTAGTTCTGTGACCTTGGCAATCTGGCTTGTCATCAGATGTGATGGAGAAAATGATCAAGATGCTGAATGTTCTTTCAGCCCATGCCTGTAACCCCCCTGGTTCTGATGACTTTTTTTTGGAAGCAGTTATAGCAATGTATAAAGGCTTAATTTATTTTAATGTAGTGAAAAACTGGGGTGGAAAAAAAATTCGTTGGCAATTGCTTGAACTGGTTCCTGAGATTAAGTTTTTTAAAAATTAAAAGGCCCTGTGAGACCAAACTTGTCAGACTCTGAGTAGCTGATCTGTCAGTACATCTGAGCACATTTAATTACACCCACGGGGGAAAAACACAAGTTCTAAGAAGTTCAGTATTCAGTTTCAGATTTGTCACATGGGATCCAATGGCATCAGGAGCCTACACTCATTTTCTATCACAGAATTGTTTGGAGTTCAAAAAATTTTACAGATTTTGAAGAATTCCAGGCTTTTGATTTACATGAGATCACACTTTCAGAAACAAGATACATATTTGGAAGAATATAAACTACAATTTAGGTTTTTGTAGCTGTTTTTGGACAGCTACAACCCTCAGATTTTTGCATATCATAGTGGTTCAATTTTAAGAGCAACTAACTGTCATCAAAGTGAACAATGCTAGCCAAAAGAACCAGTGTCCATGAAGAGCTAAAGATGGCTATGTAGATTTCAGAACTGTCATGGACATTTTATGGTATTTCCATACTCTGAGCAATGTTGGGGACCTTTACCTCTTACTTCTTTGAAAATACATATAGTAAACCAGTCAGTAATAGATATGTAATTCAAAATTTAACTATCATCCATCAATTTTCTAGACTAGTTTGTCATCATTTTCCTAAAATTGATTAGAATTGGGTGTTAACCAGCTTCTCCTTAAAGTAGATTACAAGGTGTAGGGGAACTTTTTACCTCTCTGCTTTAGCATAAATAATAAAGAGCTATATTGATGAGTAGTCAATAGCCTTTTTTTTTTTACTTCCATCTTCTTTTTAATTTATGTTTATTGCAATACAATTGAACTCAGGACTTCACACTTACTAAACAAGTAGTCTATCACTTGAGTGGTACTTCTAGCCACTACATTTTTTTTGCTAATGAAATAATCTATGCTGCTAGAACAAATGCTTATTCCATAATGTATGTCTATATTCAAAATAACAACAGCAAATCTTGAGCACTTGGGTCCAGCTTCTAGCCTGAGCATTCTTCACCAAGTCCTTCCCCGGGATTTTCACACAGGATCAAAAGTCACTAAGCTCACCTGGCTCTCATTAACCAAAGGTGAGTTGTCCTATGCCTAAGCCATTTAAGAAAGAGAAATGTTCTGAGTTTATTACTTTAGCCTCACTCTTCCACAGCTGACTTTTCTCTTCTACCAAGATGGAAGTGAGTTTGTACATTTATAGATGTTACTCGCCCTCTTTGTTCTATTATGACAAGCTGTTCTATTATACACTTTGGGTCCCTCATACTCACTTCTGTGAACTGTTTACTGTGGTCTGACTTCATTTTCATCACTCTGTGGAAACTGTTTGCATCAAAGTCCACACTAGGAACTTCTTAGTAACGGCTATGTTGACATCTTTTGGTTCTTGTTTTATTCTTCATACCCTCCCTGTAATGTTTTTCATTGAATGCAGTACACTATAATCAACTGATTTGCCTTTCATCTCTGGTACATCCTTTTACACGTCTCTGGGTCATGATGGAGTGCCTTCCTTACACACTATTCTATGGATCTTTGGTGATGAGCCCTAATCTCCAGCTGCCACTTTTCCTACATATCAGACTCACTTTTTAAGTAGTTCTCAAGGTTTTCCATCTTACTTTCATATCATTTTGAATTTGTCCATTTTCTTCATTCCAACTACCACTGCCCTATTTAAGGTAGTCATCTTGCCAAAGTCTGGATGTAACTGACCTTCTGCTCCCAGGTTTGTCCCCCATCCCCACCAATTCCATCTTTCATTCTGATGTCTGATAAACTTTTGACAGCTCTTCTGCTTAAAATTTTTCAAGAGCTTCTAATTCTTTTAAGATAAAAACCAAAATCAATTAACAGAATTGGTAAGGCCTTTGCATGCCTTGATAGCCTCATTAATTATTGCTTATTCCTTGAAACTCATTTCAAGGAATTTCACCTTATTTCAAGGGTTTCATAAACATGAAATTCTATGAAACTGCCTCATTCTCTCACTTCTGTTGGCACCTGCTATTCCCCCAGGTCTTTTTTGGCCTGACTAAATCCTGCATACCTTTGAAGAAGATTGCTCTCCCAGAACCTATCTTTGAGCCTCTTCCTCAAAATAATTTGTCAATAAATTAAGCACCTCACTTAATTGGAAGACATTTAGCTATACCTTCTGGGTCCTTCCTTGAGAACTCCATCCTGCTGTGTTCCTTAGTAGCTTGAGCTTCCTGAGGCAATCACAGTATCTTTTCTGTCTTTATCTTATCTACTTATCAGGTACTCTGTGTGTGTTTGTTGATTAAGTGGCTTTTGGGATGATATTAGAAGTCAGAAAGCACCTACTTTTGTTTTTATCAGAAGGAACAACTTATCACTTTAAATTTTGGGTTTCTTCCTTCCCTCTAGCTATGCAAAAATTTAAGCCACAGTTAAGTATAACATAATTTATCTGTATTACTTGTATAGTTCAACCTACTAATGACTTAATATTGTAGTTTGGATTAGAAACTACATCTATGTTGTAGATGTTTGACGTAAAATTTAATAGTTCACTAAATGTAAATGAAAGCAGTTTTATTATCTTACACTGGCCCATTGTTTTTCTTTCTAGCACAGTGTAGGTCTTGGTTTAAATCTAATTTAGTAATTTTCTAGCAGAGTGGCTATAAGGAAGTTACTTAAATCTCTTTGAATTGTGTTTTACTCACCTGCAAAACAGGTAAGATCTACTTGGTTGATTGGAAATGTTGTAATGAAATAATATCTGCCAACTGCTCACCCTATGTGTGACTCTGAAGAGTCATATGTTGGGTTACTTCCTCTTTAAGTAGCTTTTACATATGAAGAAGACTAATTATCATATGGCATTTTCTTTCAATAGATTGAATACCTTGAAATCTTTAAATTTCCTTATTACATTAAAGCCATTTGTCTGCCTTTTTTTATTAAACAGTTCCTTTCTAGGATGCTCAGTTTTGGTAATAAGAGTTTGTTCACCATGATATTTTAGTTATCACCATATTTTAGAATGCTTTTCTTTTACATCTTCACAAAAGATGGAGAGATAGAAGAGTATCCTTACATGGTTTTAGCATGTCAGTTTGGACTTCATGCTGGCTTTTGCACATAGCTAGCTAGTCTGTTAATGTCTGCTTTACTGATAGCAGTAAAAATCAAATCTGCTAAATGTTTCCTTTGTCCCTTTGAGATTACTGGACAGCAGTTAGAGAAGAAATTTAGTTTGTGTAGGAAGATTGGGTGTTTTCTGTGTAATGTTTAATGGTAAATTTTTAAGCAAATGAGCAAGTCATAAAGAACTAAATGGTTATTCAGTGAATGAGAATCCTGTTGTTGGTTTGTTTATTTCAAGAATGTTTCTGAAGGGTATGGTTTCTATGACCTCAGAAGACCTGAACTCAGGATTAATTACTCTACCTGTGTGTTGGTAATTTACTTTCCTGACTCTAGGTGGCTAAGCCTGTTGGCTGTCTTCCAAAGCACATTTGGGCTACAAGGGAACTGCCCGCTTTCATAGCAGGCATGTGAGATTAAAGAGAAGATGAATGTTGTTTTTGGCAGCAGCTGCTGTTTTGTTCAGGGCAGTTCTAGTACCTTTTTGTTAGGTCTGTGCATAAAGAAAACGAATCACACTACTTCCAGGACTTTGTGCAGTCTATAGTGTGGACCCTAATAATGTGTATTTTAAAATTGCTTTTCACATACATACAAAAGAATGTTTTGTTTTACTTTGTTTCCAAGTTTAGAAATTGGAATCTTCTGGTTTCTTGAATAGTACCATGTTCCCCTGAAGGTCCTGGGCCACATGCATGTTAATTTCTCCTGTAGCAAAGATGTCTGCAGTGTGATATAATATAATATAATAATAACAGAATAATAAGTTCAGACCAAGAAAATAATTTGCTTTAGGAAGATTTTGCAACTTCTGTGCCCGGCCTGTAGCTTTTTGCTGAATTCAGGAGGCGTTAGGGATCAGGTGAATATTTCACTGGAGTCTGCTAAGATTGTTCTCAACAAAATTGAGAACTTTGCCTTGGTGGACTTCATCCTCCTGTAACTTCTCCCCTTCTTTTGAAGTTCTTTTCCAGAACTGTCTACAACTGTTGAAACTGCTGCCGGACAAGGACCTGCTGTCTGTCATTGCGAATGGAGTATGAATTTTAATCACTGTTGCTTCCCTCTACCAGGACTGTTTCTATTGCATAATTTAGTCTTAACAGTATATAGATTTCTCATCAATGCCTCCCCCCCATCATCCACAGAGTTTGAAAGTAACTTTTAGCAATGAAAGGATTATTGGCAGCTTTGTGTTTATGGGGAATGTGTGTAGGACATTTTTGATTGAGGCCTCTAAATAAAAAAAAATCTAGAACTGCCATAAATAAGATTAGTGTAATGTGTCTGTGCAATGAAAGGTTATCTTGAAATGAGAGGTTATCACACAATGAGCGTGACCTAGAGAGAATAGTTGTACTATACTAAAACAAAGTAGCCAAAGAAAAATGTCATGCAGACGCAGGGAATGTTACAGAAAAAACAGCAAAATGATTACCCAAATTGAAAAGATACAATTTAGAGCAGAAGTCACAAACAAGGGACATTTTGCTTCAGCACCATATCTCCAGCGGGGTGTGTGCGTGCGTCTGTGAGCACACCCACGCAGCTAGGCACCCGTGTACCCTTGTTAGAGTTTATAGAACTTAGAGAAAGGAAGAGAAAGAAAATGAAGATAAGCACTTTGTTGATGTGTTGGATACCTCGCTTAGTTGGAAATTCATTGTCTATTAACTGCTGTTAACTTCAATACAGTTGAAAACTACATGAATTGACAAAGATGTCTGAACCCCAAATTAGTGTCAAAATATCCATGTACTAAAGGTCATTTTATTCATACTTTAGAACAAGTGTCATATATGATAAATACAGTTTTATCTATCAGTTAAAAAAGGAAAGGTCATATTCTTTGTTCATGGATAATTTACCTTATAAAATCCTTTCTGACTGTTTTATTCAAACATTTCTAATTCCTTTCTCCCTGGTTTCCTAGCCAATCCAAAACTCATAAACTACACAACAAATGATTGCATAGCACTTCTGGTTCAAATGGGTTTTCATTTGATTTTCATCACCAACTCAAGAGATGGGTGAGGCAAAAATTTTCTTATTCTCATTTTATGAGTTGATAAATGGATACTCAGGATGATGAACTGACTTGTTCGAGGTCACATGGTAAAGGACTCAGAGGTTTTCTGGATCCATATTCTACCCATGGTTTCCGTCCTTGGAAACCTTTGTTCAAACAAAAGCTTACTCAGAGGCATGAGTAAACAAAACAGAACAAAAGCTGAGTTTCTTTGCTGAAAATAAAAGTTGGGGGCCCAGAAATCTGGCAAGGGCAGCCCACTTTTCTCACCCTGAATAGCTTGAACATCACCACAGTACACCCTTTACTCATTAATTCATTCAGAAAGTGTGTTCACTGAGGTCTGGTTTATTTTTCATTGTTGCTGTAAAAATTATCCCATATTCAGTGACTTAAAGCAATGTGAAAGTATTATATTATGGTTTTAGCAATTGTAAGTCTACAGTGGGGCTTACTAGGCTAAAATCAAGGTGTCAGTGGGGTGGTGTTCCTTTTCAAAGACTCTAGGGAAGAATCTGTTTCCTCCTCTTTTCCAGCCTCTAAAATCCACCTGCATTTCTTGACTCTTGCCCAATCCCTCTATTTTCAGTGCAATCAGTGGCAAATCGATTCCTTCTTATTTCACTCTTTGTGTAAACTTTCTTCTAATCATTGTGTCTCTCTGGCCAGAGCCTGGAAAGATTCTCCATTTTTAAGGACCCAGGTAAAAAGATTGGGCCTAGGAATCCAAGACAGCCTCTCCATCCTTAATTTCATCATATCTGCAAAGTCCATTTTGGCATATAAAGGAATCTATTAACTTCTAAGGTCAGGATGTGGGCATCTTTGAGGTCCATTACACTGCCTACTACAAGCTTTCATAATTGGATGGACTATATGTTGTGCTTGCTGTAAAAAATAAGCCTGTAAGAGGCTGGAAGCAGTATATTGGCAGTCAGAATATTTTGCACATAATGACCCAAGAATCTGAGAGAACTAGGAAAATAAAGAAACAAGCCCAAACTAAAAGTTTTAAAAGTCATTCAAACAAGTACAGTAATTTGGAACAACTGTACTTAGAGAAGAATGGTCACAGTGAGATAACTGAGTTGCTTTGCAGGTCTTCGCTTTGAACTTGACTCATCAAAAGAAATAAAGTTTAATATTTCAACCCACTGTTTAAAAAATCAGAGAAGTATGTGGGCTATATATTGCGTATATTTCTGTATAGAATAATTAATTCTGAATTTTTTGCATCTAAAAAGTAAAGTCTGCATTTCTGCCCTCTGGTGAGAGGACTGAAGGTTTTACCATTTCTGTGCAGAATTCCCAGTGCATGTAACTTGATTGCTTGTCCTTCCTAATATTCAGCTGTGCTAGAATGTAAATTGTTGGATTTTACAAAAGGGGAGTATTCCTAAATGATATCAAAGCATATGCAAAATTACTCTACAACATAAGTTTACTTATAATGGCTTTAAAATAAAGCACTTCATTGACAGAGTGGCTTAAGTGGTAGAGCGCCTGCCTTGCAAGCCTAACAAATATGAGGCTGTGAGTTCAAACCCCAATACCACCAGAAGAAAAAAACTGATAAAATAAAGTACTTCAAGAAGTATAGATTTTTCAGTGATATTTGAATATTATGAAGTTACCAGAGATTTAATCTTAGCCTCGGTCAAGTGGATTCCTATAAAATGAGCAAAATCATATCTTTCCAGACATTTGTATTTCACTGACACCAAAAAATTGAGGCTTTCCAAATGCAATTATTTTGCAATTGTTATAACCATCTGTGTTGATATATTTTAAGAAACTCTCCAAGGACATATACCAAAAAATATGATCATCTGAATAATGTAAAATATTCAGCTGTGCATGGAATATGGAACAGACATACCCACATATGCTTGGTATTTGCAAAATTATTAAATTTCTAGATATATTCCATTAAAGTCCTCACAAATGCTCTAACAGATTTCTGGGAATGCTGGGACAGCATGGGGTAGTTAAAAGGACAGGCATGAGAATTGGCAGACCTGAGTTTTCATCCTGATTTCACCAAATCTTCTGTACCTCAATTTCTACATTTTTAAAATTAGGATAAGTGAAAGTTACATTCTGATTGTTATTTGACATGCAAGATGCTTAATACACAGTAAATGTTCAAAAAAATTTAACCCCATCTCACCCCTCACTTCTTGTCTACTCATGGGCATTGCTTCAGCAATCCCTCTCTTCTGACTTCCATCAGCAGTTGCACCTGCCTGCTGGATCATCCCTATTGGCATAGAGAGATCCTGATATTTCTACTCTTTCAAATAAAACTCTTCCCCCCACTTCCTTGTCAGCTCCCACCCCATTTTGCTTTTACTGATTTGTGTGTTTATTTACTGGCTCTCCTTTGAAGGAAAACCCTTCAAAAGAATATCATACTCATTCTTTCTGGTTACTTTTTTTCTCATTCTTTTTAAACCCACTGCAGACTGGCCTTCCCCATATTGCCTCAACAAAAATGTTAATGTCACCAATAACCTCTGTGGTGTCAAATTCAGTGGCCAAGTATCAGTCTTCCTTTTACTTGAGCATTGTCAACATTCGATACAGTTTGTTTTTCCATCCTTCTCCTTAAGGTTTTGTGAGGTTTGTTATTGTTGTTTGCTGTTTTTGCAACAGGGTGTCATTATGTAGACCTGGATGGCCACAAGCTCTTTATGTAGATCAGGCCAGCCTCAAGATCCTCCTGCTTTAGCCTCCTGAGTACCAGGATTACAGGCATAACAACCGTGCTTGGTTTTGGTCAGGCTGACCTCAAATCACAATCCTCCCGTCTGCCTTCCACATAGCTGAGATTTTAGGCATGGACCATATACCTGACCCTTACTTGGCTTTCTTTTACTCCTCTGGTGTCTCCCTCTCTGGGTGCTGTTTGGATTCTAACTCTTCTGCAGATCTCCGAAGGTTGGAGCACTGAAGGATGCTCAGTCCTTTGTTCTTTTTTGTACTTAGAATCACTCCATTGCCGATTTTGTCCATTCTTTTGCTTCAAGTACCATTTGTGTACTGAAAGCTATCATATTTACATCTCCAGCCCAAACCATTCTTCAAAATCCAGATTCAAATGTCCTGACCATCATCATTGGGATGTCTCAAAACATTTCAAAGCTTACTTATATACTTCAAAATGTATCCCCTGATCCTCCTCACAAACCTCTACGCCCAGCTTTCCCCATATGGCTTAATGATACTGCCATCCATCCAATTGTTCAGGCTCAAATCCTTGGAGTTACAAATGGCATGGAAGTCAGGAGATATCTGCTCTACTGTCTCTGCTCTTTGGTTGCCTGTCCCGAGTCCTTTCTTAAAGCTCAGCACAGGCACACGCTGGAGATAGCGTGGGTTCAGTTCCAGACAACCACAGCAATATAGTAAATATTGTGACAAAGTGAGTCATGAATTTTTTAGTTTCCCAGTGCATATAAAAATTACATTTACACTATGTAATAGTCCATTCAGTGTACAATAGCATGATGGGTAAGTAAGCATTGTGTATACCATAATTAAAATTTGTTGCTAAAAAATGCTAACAATCATCAGAGCTGGAAAAATGGCACAGGTAGACTTGATCAAGGCAGGGCTGTTACAAACCTTCCATTTGTAAAATGTACAATAACTGTGAATTGCAGAAAAGCAAGCACAGTGAATTTATGTATTGCTACAGAGCGCTTGGTGCTGGGTGAAGTGTTTGGTATCTTCTGAGTGACAGTTTGAACCTAAAGTCACAGCTGCTCAAAGATCTGGGTGTACATTGTCATCTCCATGTCCTTACCTGGCTCTAACATTCCTTTTTCCACAACCCTTAACAGTTTTTGACATGCTCTATAACCTAGGATTATGTTTATTTATGGTTCATCTTTCCTCACTAGAAAGTGAGCCTTGTGAGGGCGGGGAGGTCTTTTTGTTCATTAGATAGCCCTGACATCTTGAGCACACTAGGTGGTTAATATAGTTATTGAATGAATGCATGAACAAAAAATTTTTTTGGTGTTCATTCAGTGCCAGGCATAAAGCCTTCATATTTCCTAAAACCTACAATGTAAACATTATTGCTAGTTACTGAGGTCCTTTTAGGAAGTTTCCCAAATCATATCAGGAAAGAAGGCTTTGGAGACATATATTTCAAGCAGCAACAATATAATAAACCCTAGAATTAAACAAATTATATTCATACAGTGTGAAGGAATACTGTTATTCATGGAAATTTTATATGTTGCGATTACCCTGAAAGAGGGATTTCCCCCCGAAAATCTTCCATTGTGGTCCAAGGGAGATGGCATTGTAAGGATTTCTGATCCCACACTGCTTGGAGTAGCCTTATAAAGTTGAACAAGATTAATGCTAAAATAGGCCACAATGCTAAAGAAATAAGAAGGTTTTAATTTTGTTTACAAGTCACTATGTCCACAGAGTTAGCATTATGATGCTAGAAATTTTAGCATATGATCGTCATTACCTGCTCCAACATGATGTCTAGTTAGTGTGCAGATATTAATGAAAAATAATAATTCAGATCCTTTTAACATATGGCTTGCTACATGCGTAAGAAAGATTTCAGTCATGTGCACCTGGCTTTTGTGTACTTTTAAAATGCCATAGATGAATGTTAATTTATAAAAGAATTCTCGCATATTTTAAAATATCTTCACATTTCCATGTCTTTGCTAATGCTATTTATTTTTCCTGGAATGGCCTTTTGTTATTATTGTTATTGTTATTATTATTAGTAGTAGTAGTATTGTTATTATCATTGCTTGAGAACTTCTCCTTGGCCCCCCAAATCCAGGAAGAGTCACATTTGTTCTGACTTTCCTTGGAGCTGCCTTCCTGCCACAGGTTCACCCCTTTAAGATTAATTGATTGTTACTTTCTTCACTGGGCTCCCAAAACATTTATCACAGGGTGTGGGTATTATTTATTTTCTTGTCTCTGAGTTTCAAGGGCATCTTCATCATCTTCATTTCCCAGGTGACTGGCACAGTCTCATGGTACATGTTCAGAGTGGTTGCTGGACTATACCATTAGACTATATTTTTACCTTGGCCATAAATTCATCCAGAAAATATTTATTAAGGGCTTTTTATATGCAAAGCACCATTTTTTTGTGTGTTACACAGATACTGAAAATTTAAATCAGATGTTTAGGTTCTTAAAATTCTGAAAAATACACAAATAAGGAAAAATAAGACATGCATAAAAATAACTATAATTCATTGTAGAGAGTGTTATTTTTCACAGAGAGGGGTGTGTGTGTATGTGTGTGTGATTTCTTCCTGCTTAAGGTTCAAAAATATCTTCTTGTTGGCTAAGAAAGTATTTTTCCTTATTAAATGACTCAAAAACTGATTTCATACAATAATTCTTTTGCTGCCTCAGAAATTAGGTTAAATTCTGCTTTAGATCTAAAAATACACCTCATTTTCTAGCCTTAGCTTGGTGTGCTGTTGCAGACAATTAGATTAAAGCCCCACTCAGGAGTTATGCCGCTACTTGCCAAACAGCCTGCACTCCAAATAGAGAGAGGTTTCTTTTGGTGCCTTAAGGTACGAATCTTACACATTCTCTAGTTTTCAGAAGGTATCCTAAGTGATAATTCCTTCACATGTTCTTACAAGTTCATTCCTAATTGCCATTAGGAAATTGGCTATAGAAAGCTTTCAACACAAGTTAACAGTAATGTCATTGAAAGAGTAATTCAAACAAGATTTTTAACTGGGAGTTTTATTTTTTGGTTTTTGTTTTTCTAGTTTGGTGAGAGTAGATTGATCCTTTAGCATATAGAAATATAGTAGGTTGGCTCTTTCCACATAAGGCATAAGATGTTAATAATTTGCATGATTATAGATTTTAACTGATGGACACCAAGAAATGTTTCTGTTTTTGTTTAGACTTGGATTATCACTTGCATTCATCTTCAACTGCTCCTCTTCAATCCTCTCGTCAAAACTGAAGAGATCTGCGGGAATCCCGTGACTGATAATGTAAAAGACATCACAAAATTGGTAAGTAGGGAATGCCTTTCAGTAGCTGAAACTCTTTGTTGTGATTGTTGGTTAGAGGCTTATGTTTCTGCTGTCCTAAACTTGTATTTTTCTAAGACAAGGAAAGAAATCATGGGGTTATTCTAAAGGGTTTCTAGAGAGTAGATAAGGAGATATTTATGGCTTAGAGAATTTGTTAATAAAGTTGACCCATCATACACCACTTCAGCGACTTTGTTTCTTTGTTGGTCTTGTCCGTCAGTCACAGGCAGTGAAAGGCCCTGGAGAGGTCGATGTGTGCAAATATGCCACACCAGCTCGCTCCCCATTGTCTGCTGAGTGGGCTTCTCTGTGGTCTGTCCTCTCTACACACCTTCCTATTCTTCTAATAGGCTTCACAACAGGACATCTGAGGTATCCATCTCCTCTTTCTGTCACATGTGTGTGCGGAGGGGGTTGCTCCCTCAGTGAATGAAGTATTTATTGCCTAAATGTGGAACAAACTCATGTCCACATTTGTCACATTGTAGCTCTTCCCTCAGCAAAAGCCATTTTGCACTGGTGCCCCATGGTCACTGCCAGCTTCCTGCCTAGCTTCTCTCCATGCTTCTTTTAAAACTCAAACCCGAGAGCATAACCCATCTGAAGTGCATTCTTCCCAATTCTCGTGACCTAGGCGAGATTGTACATACTCATCTGGACTATAGTGTGATTTCAAGATGAACGAAGTTTGAGAAGCATTTTTGTAAATTTCTTGTTCAAAATAGTTTCTCAGTTATTTGTATATTGACTAGAGAATATAGGTGATGCTAGAATAGGGAAGAAATGAGACTTGTCATGTTGAAAGAAGAAAGGAGAATATACTCGTTGAGGTAATTCTATATGGAATGGAGGGGACTGTATCTTCCCTGCTTTTGATGTACATTCCTAGTTTAAATGCTTTATTTAGGGTTCATCACAGAACTTGAAAATAGAAGTTTAATTTTGTAGTTGAAGTAGCCTCAATACAGAATTAGAAAAGTACAGCTAACACACTCAGAGAGAGAGAGAGAGAAAGAGAGAGACAGACAGACAGACACCATTTATGCAGATTTCTTAGGACACCCCGACAGTCAAGGTTTAAAAGCATTCTTTGTTTAGTGTGCACAAAGGCCTGGGTTTGATCCCCAGCAATGAAAAAAATAGACAGGTAAATAAACATAAAAACATTCTTGGTGAAGCAGCTAACTTTGTATCCTTATGCTTTACTTGGAAGTCTGGTGAACAAAGCAGTAGTTTTGCTTACTGTACACTCAGCTAGGTGTTGAGAGAAGGGATGGGGTTGAGGGGAAGTATTTTTTGGAAATGTAGAGCATGATCCTTTTCCTCAAGAAAAACCATCTTTTTAGTTTATGACCAAAAAAGCAGTACTAAAAAGATAATATGTGTTCAGATTATAAGTTCTTTATATCTGTGTATATCAGTAGAAGGTGTTCATGAAATTACTATTTTATTTATTTGTTTTAACCCAGGGCCTTGTGCATTCTACATTCTAAGTAAGTGCTTTACCACTAAGATATATCCTCAGTCCAAAATTCAAGTATTAGTCTGCATTTTTTTTTTTTTTTTGGAGGTACTGGGGTTGAACTCAGCTTTATGCTTGCTAGGCAGGCATTCTACCACTTGAGTCATACCTCTAGCCTTCTTTTAATTTTTTTTTTTTTTTTGAGACAGGGTCTTGCCATGTTACCAGGGTTGGTTGGCATTCACTGTTGCCCAGGCTGACCTCCAACTCACAGAGTTCTGGGATTACAGTTGAACACTATCACACCCAACTAGATGAGCTATTATGTCAAAAGTTTAGAGATCAAAATGTGTCTTAACCCTAATTTAGTCATAGCTCTTATTAAGACTAGTTATATATTCACTATATAGATTTATAAGAATGTCAGATTATTACAAACTTCAAAGTATGCTTAAAGTAGGTCACTGAGAAATTGCCACTCTAGTTGTGCTGCTTGTGTAACCATAGGCACTGAGAATGGGTTGGGAGACTTGCACTGGCCTTAGAGAGCAAAAGAGGCATGGTTGGAGGATTATGGTATCTCTAACCACAGACTGAGCATCCACGATTGACATGATATTTAAAAAAAAAATTAGTCAGGTGTAGTGGCTCCTGCCTGTAATTCTAGCTACTTGGGAGGATCATGGTTCAAGGCCAGCCCAGGCAAATGGTTTAAGAGATACAACCTCCAAAATAACCAGAGTAAAAGGGACTGGAGGCATGGCTCAAGTGATGGAGTGACTGCTTTGTAAGCACAAAACCCTGAGTTCAAACCCTACTCCCACCAAAATAAAGAAACATTACTTGTAGGTGTTATTTTTGAAGTGTTAAAGGAATATGACTTAATAAGCATAAATTCCTGTGAAATGTCAAACCTATGTTTTGAAATGGCACAGATAGGCATTGTAAGCACCTTCCAAGATTTTCTGTTCTTGCCTTTAACCATCTGCTTATTATCATCCTGTTACCTTTCATTAATATGATGGCAAGACATATTAATAAGGCAAGAAAGAAGAAATTATCAGAAAGGAATATTATTAATATTGACAGTAAAATAATATAATTCCCCCACTTTAAGGGCAAATGTCAAATCACTAAACTGAGAAAAAATGGTTTTCCACTGCCCAGCACTTGACTTGGAGAAAAAATATTGATTCCAAGAGTTGTTCTATGTAAAGTTAATGTATTTTCTTTGGATAACATATTTAAATAAGACACTTGAAAACAAGTCCAGTTAATAAAAAGTCAGACTCAGAAGATCACTTGTAATTGACTAAAGACCTGCATAATTCATAGCCTGTATTTTGTAGAGGAGGAAATAGAAAAGTATAACATGATCTCAGAGCTCAGGGCTTTCATAATCTTGTTTGGGAGATAAGCATTCTAAATAAAAATATGAATTGTATCAATAACATCATAATAACAAAACATAAGTAATGGCCTTTAAAACATTTCGTAGTACAACATAGGATCCAACCTGGGTTAAATGAATGAATTTTGGAATCTGGCAGATGCATAGTTTAAATCCCAGCTCTTTGCCCTTGGCTAAGTAACTACCTTTCTAAATATCAGTTCCTACTTCTCAATTTTGTGGTACAAATTAAGTAAGAAAAAGTATATATGAATATGTTTTACTGGTTACTATCACATAATCCTTGTGCCTCAGTTTCCTCAAAAGTTGTAATAGATTAATAGTACTTAATGTTTTAGAATGACTGAAAATAAAAGAGTGCCTGGAATATATACTAAGTGCCTTTAAATCTTAGCCATTTATACTGTTGGTGGTATTTGTAGAATAAGAGGATACTGGAGCTGGAAGGGAAGTTAGAGACAGCAAAGTATTTTATAAATAAATAAGGAAACTGATACCAAAGAGTGGTGAAACCCAGCTCCTGGTATTACTAGGGCTGTGTCTTCAGAAGCAGTGGTTTTCAAACTGACTCTTGGAGCCCAGGAAGCCCTTTTGCTTTTGTTTATGTAGCTGAGTTTCCAAATAAGACTTGGCTTGAAAAAAGACTCAATGGAGCTTATGAAAGGGTACTTGAATGCCACTGCTTTAACCAGAGAACCATCCAATCATATTCTCTCAGAGAGCTTATCTGAGGTAGGGCAAGGAGGGTAGCCCTGCAGAAATACTGAATCTCTGCTTGGGGAGGTGAGGAGTAGAAACCTTCATGCTTCAGACTAGGTTCGCACAAGATAATTTGCTTAGAAGTTCTAAGACTGCCTGGGTCATAATGCTTGTAGTGGTTTTGTCATCATTACTTATGTTTGAAAAAGAAGCTAGGTGTCCCTATTCTAACTCATTCACTTCATTAATTCAAACAGTACAAGTTTTATAGAGCTGGACAATCACAACATTTCTCTAAAATATGGTGAGACAAATCATCTTGAGAGAAGTGAGGACCTCTGGGTTTCCTGGATGACCATGCATAAATTACCAAACCTTTGTGGGATTCAGTTTCATGATTTTTGAAATGAAGAACCTGGACATGATCAATAGTTCTTTACCCAGGACTCATGCATTTCAAATGCTTGCATGTGGAACATGTGCCTTATGTCATTTATGTCTGTTTCTGAGGAGAGAGTATGTAGCTTTCATCACTTCTCAGAGAAGTCTGTCATCTCCAAAGAAGAGAAGACCCTTTTAGTTAGAGAATTTTGGAAGCCCTTTCAGCCTTAGGTTCTTTTATTCCATAATGATATTTCTGTAGGTCACACTTCTAGGAATAAATCAGTATGCCTCCTCCAAAGGAGATTGTATAGAATAGGAGTAATGTTGGTTTATTTTATATGAGGAGAGAAAGTGAGCTGACAGTATGTCTTTGCCTTGTACTTGCAGTAATGTTCCCCAGTAACTTTCTTTGTATTCTCTACCAGTTCTGCCCTTGCATTAGGTGGAGACTCGCCCTATGCCCACAAACCTTAAGTTTGTTCTCGTTGGAGTGAATTCCATGTCACAGAAGCTCATGATTTACGGCTTTATATATCTTTTAAAATTTCTTCTTGGACACTTTGTGCTGCCCCTATGGTTCCCGTGGTTTTTATTTGAAATCCTTCTGGCATGTTGACTTAGCATAATAGTTCATCTATTTACAGAACATTTTGCCTTGTTTCTAAAAAATGTTGCAAGACTTGTTTTAAATGGCAAACTCAGATCTACCTAGGGAAAAAGTCAAGTATCTAGGAAGAGGATGAATAAAACTTTAAAAACTTTCACCTATCGGTAACCAGGGTATAGCTTTTAATACTTGTCAGTGTTCATGTAAGGAGGAAGCCAAATATTGAAGTAGTTCAAATTAGTTTTCCTCATTTGTTCTCCCTACTCTTCCTTTCATTTCTGGTGTTTTCCTTTATTTCAGGAAATTTAATTAAATGTGATATATTTCAGGAAATTTAATTAAATGTGATATTCTTGCTTTTTAAGAATACCTTTATCTTTAAATATCTGAAGTGTCTTTCTCAGTATTTTTTAAGGTAGATGGCTGTCCCATCCCCATCTTGCAAAGGTGAAAATCACTCTCTTTTCAAGGTCAGTCCACACATCAGTAGGATGGAATTGAAACAAAGGAGTTCATGGTTTTCCTGGTCTCATGACAGATCCTTACCTTAAATTGTTACAGTAATGCATGACTCTTGGAGATGAACATAAGAGGTCATAAATCTATCCTCAGATAACAAGTTTGCACACTTTGAATGAATAGTTTTGATTAATTCTGATTTTAATTTTCTTCAAACAGTATTTTTTTTAATTTGAATTACCTATATATTTAAAGTGAAGGCTTGGAGTCTCTGAATTTCTCCGTTTGTAGATTAATTAGAAGCTTTTCTTCAAATGATCTTTGCATGATTTCTTTTTAAAAAAAGAGGTCTCACATAAGGATGTTTGACCTTTGAGAGTGATAGTTTGAAGATGAATAGCTTTAAAAGTTTGGTTTTTTATTAGTTTGTAATATTTAGCATTCTAATGTCTGTTCCTATAGTCAGTAGACATTTATTTATTTAAAGCTAAATTTTGGACTTGCAGTATTTAAAGAAAGGGCAGAATGTATTAAAAGTAATATTTATAAAAAATGTCTAGTTTGCATCCAAGTACCACACAGAATATGTTGATAGATTATCTGCTGTAGTTTCCACAACTCTATGGGATAATTACCTTTACCGCTAGTTCCTTGTTTGGGAGGCTGGAATCTAGGATGAGCAACCTGACCATGGTTACCTGGAAAATGGAAAGTTGGGTACAGGGTTGAACCCAACCCTCTTGTTGCACAAGAGCCCAGTTCATAATATATAATGCCTGCCCAGTAGTTTGAGATGAAAGCTTCAACTTGTGAATTATCATGGTAGTGTATTGAATTTTATTACCTGAGTAGCAATCATCTTGAATCTTCATAATGAAGAAGTTCAGTTAGTGCTGCTTAAGTGGAGTCATCATGTGTGCATACACGCTTTTGTCTGTTTTCTGTTGCTAATAACATAGAACCATAAACTAAGCATAATGAGATTAATTTTGGCTCTGAGTTCAGGTCTAACATTGACAGACCACACCTCAGTGTCTTGTGGTAGAGTCACGAGGCGGTGCAATGTATCACATGGTGAGATATGGGGATCGGGGTTGAGATCATGTCAAATTGGCTTTTGTAGAAGATTCACCCTTGAGATAACCCATTAATTGCAGGAATAGATTAATCTGTTTATGAGAGGAAAATCCTAAATACCTCTTAAAGGTTCTACTTGGTCATACCTCTTTATATATCATAATGGGGGATTAAATTTCAGCATGAGTTTTGGACGAGACAAAGCATATTCATATAACATTTGAAATAGACCAAATGTTTTTAATCTCTTGAATTTAAAGGAAACAAGGAAGAAGATGGTCTAGAAAAGTCTCCTGAGTATCCCAAATTTGTCTTTTTTTTTTTTTTTTTTGTGGTGCTGGGGTTTGAACTCAAACCCCAACTGCCTTATGCTTGACAGGCAGGCACTTTTTAAAATTTTTGAGTTATCATTTTTTAAAAAGAGAAGAAAAAACACCCAGAGACTTTTGAAAACTAAAGGAAATTGACCTTCTTATTTAGATTTTTTTAGTAGGTATTAGTGGGAGGTAATTTATCAAAAGAAATAAAAAGACATTTTCCTGAGTTAATTCTGAAGGCTGAATAACCAACATTATAATAAGCTGCTGTACCTGAGTGAACTAACTATGATATTTAGATAGATTTAGTTTTTTCTCTGTATAGGCATGGTTCTTACACTTTGCTGGATTTGATGAGACTAAAAGCATGGATGCCTTTTCCAGAAAGGTTCAGCTACGTATAATATTTCCTATAGTGTCAAGGGAGTCATGAGTCACTACTGTACTTTGAGTCCTCCCTTGGAGACAACTGAGACTTGTAAGGGTCTTGCCACAAATGTCAAGCACTGCTGATCTCATGAGATTTATGGATGTCAATGACATTTGAATGAGGAGACCCAAAGATCTTAGATCAGTGACCTAGAGAGGGAATTAAGTATTCTGACTTTGAGTTCTTTTCTCCTGAGTCCATATACCTGCAGGGTATGGTATGCAGTCAGTACTAGTTTGACTTGCCAAGATTTTTTTCTTGGCTGAGTATCCATGATTTCCAAATGCAGTTCTCCTATGCAATTTTTTCCAGTGTCACTGAGTATGGTCAGCCCTCAGAACATCCCTTGAAGATAGCAAACAGAGCCTTATTGTAAATTTAGCCCATCGGCAAATAACTTGTTTTTAAATTTTATGCATTTTATAAAATGTGGCATAATACTGATGTCCTTGAACTCCAGATCAAAGATTGAAAATTTTGGCTTTTGGTAAAATTTCCATCAGTTTATTTCACTTTTCTCTCTCAACTTATTTTAGTAAAATAGATTGATTTTCAAAATATGGAGTATTATTTACCTAGCTATTTAAACCTGACAACAGGGTACCCCTCCCTGGAATCTAGACTGGTTCACATTTTTCTAGAGACTGTAAAAATATTTAACACAGTCAGAACTTTTCTAGTAGTCTTCTAACCTCTGTCTGTCTCTATTCTTTCCTCATTCCAGTCTGTCCTTCCAGACTAATCCTCCTGAATTTACTGTCATGTTCTTTCCCTGATTGCCACATTCAGTACTTCACCACAGATTTTAGGAGAAAGTTAAACCAGACTGAATCTTTAGTAATTATCTAGTTCCCCTCTTTATTTTACAGACAAAGAATAGAAGGTCCAGAGAGATAACACGATGTGCCAAAGGCCAAAGTGACTTGTAAGGTCTTGTAGTAGACCTGTTCCTGCTAAACCTTGTTGCCTCCCATTTGACTCCCAAAGCCCAGCATTCAGGATTTGGCTTTCCTGGCATATTTCTTACATTTTATCTGTCTGTTCTTGCTAATACACCACTCTGTTGTATTTAATATTCAGACAAACTCAGACCTACTCACACCATGCCCAAGCACTTAGTAGTTCACATGAGTTATTTGGTCCTTATAAAAACCGTTATCTCAGTTCTACTATAATTCCCACTTTCATACATCTGGAAATGAAAGCTAAAATAGTTGAATTAACTTGCTCAAAACCTGAGTTAACAGGTGGCAGGGACAGGATCCAACCTAAAGCAGTCTATCTCTAGAAACTGTGCTGCCCCAATATCAAACTCAGTGCCTTTGAGGAACATTTACACTGCAGGCCAAAGACTCCCTCTACTCTATAAAATGTTCCACAGTGATCAATATGCATCAGAGCCACTGAATTTTTCACAAGGTTATTTGTGTTTTCTGAATGCTATTCAACATATTATAAGTGCTTAGAAATTTATATAATAGTTCTTGAAGTGACTGTAACTACCCACAACTTGACTTTTTAAGTTCTCTTCAAAATAAAATTGGAAAGAAACCGATGAAAGCCAGGAAGGTGGTAAAGTGGAGACTGCTCTGAAGCTTGGTTTACAGAGCACCGGCACAAAGCCAGGGTTTGCTTCCTACCTCCAATAGCTATCCTGATACCTGTGACCTTGGAGATGCCAGCTAACCTCTCTGAGCCTCCTTCCCTGTCCTCATTTATAAATGGGCTTAATAAAATATGTCTCAGGGGATTGTGGTAGAGACTATATTTGAAAAATTATAAACTGAAAAACAGTTTTCAAAAATACTATCATTTTTAGTCTCACTAGAAATCCAGTAAGTCAGCTCAATGTAGAAATCCATCCTCCAGTTGATACGAGGGGAAATTTCAGTGTCCTGGTCAGAGAACTTCTTGTAAACTTTATTTGATTTCTTTGACCAATTTAAATTACCTATAATATGATGTTGGGCGGAATGTCCCTTACATTTTCTTTCCTCTTTAGATACCTACTTTGATCTTATGTTTTATAAATACTAATTAAACTGATTCTATATTTATATTTTTTAAATAATTTAAATTATGCTTAAGAATAGTCTAAATTGTTAAGCAGCTTGTGTTCACAATACCTGCCATTTCTTGCTGCATTTTTCCTTGTGGAATGGCTTTAATTTTTACATAGTTGGTTCATAATGAGATATTTTGTGACTGCTCAGGTTCATATTCCATCTTTTACTCCTACAAAGGTGTCCACTGTGTCTTTTCCACCAGGACTTATGTAAAATGGCTAAGTCTTTTTTGCTTTTCAAAGATGAGATAAAGATTCAGAAGATATAAAGAATTATGGGAGCATGGTGGGATGATTGAGAGGAAGAAAGTTAAGCTTGAAGAACAAGTGAGTTAAGCCCTACAATAAGTGAAAAACAACACCTTCTGTAGCAGCCCAGATGTGTTTCCAATAGGCAGTGAGGGTTCTGTCTTATTGGGAATGACATAAAGAGGAGTAACAGTGGAGACTTGCAAGGAGAAAGTACCCAGGACAAATGTCCAGAAAGTATATGAAAATGTGAACCACAGCCACAAGGCAGAAGAGGCTTTCCTGTCACAGGAACTAGAATTCTAGTCCAGAGTTAACATGTGGTGGCCATGTGACCTTATACAAGTTACTTAACCTCTTTGAGCCTCAGATTCATCACCTGTTAAATAGAGATGCTGTGTCAGAGGGATCTGAGGATTGGATGTGACAAACATCTTATGCCCTCCATAAGCACAGTGCCTAGCACACAGAAAAGATTTGATGAATATTAGCTGCTTTTACTCATCAAGTGAATTGAAGAAGGAGCAGCCAGATAAGATGTGTCAGCTCAAGTCTGAGATGAGAGTGAAGTGGTACCACTGGAAGGAGGATGGTGGGTGTACAGGGTGACAAGTTACTACCTTGGGTCCCCTCTGACTATGCAACCTTTGCCTGAAGTCTTTTCTTACTAAGTTGTCCTCAGATTCTAAAAGCTATTGGCAAGACTAAGAAGCAATATATGACTTGTGTTATGGAATGCTTGAAAGAGATGATCTAGTCTTACAAACATGCATATGATCTCAGCCTTCCATAGGAAAAAATGAAGTTTTTAGGGAAAAAAAATGAAGAGGTTATTTGCTTTGAAATCATTTGTCTCTCAGTAAATACATCTTAATGGATGAAATATTCATGATGTGACACAGTAATGTGACTATTAAGTGATTATTTGATAATAACTATATCTCCATGTTATAAATGAGAGAAACCAAGGAACAAAGAGTTTAGATTGGTTCCAAATTCTGTGATTCCAAATATGTTACTTATTCACTTAGGCCAAAATGACTTGTGAGTATGTTCAA
Organism: Castor canadensis; assembly: GCF_047511655.1. Lineage (NCBI taxonomy): Eukaryota > Metazoa > Chordata > Mammalia > Rodentia > Castoridae > Castor > Castor canadensis. Next base: position 126,886,646 of record NC_133393.1, on the reverse strand, counting down.
CATTTCTTAAAAAGCTTTTAAAAGAAGGTAGGCAAATATTTGAGGCATCTCAAGTGTCCATTCCAAGGTAAGTGGATTAAGTTATATCAAAAAACTCAATCATTCTAAATTAAGTTACAAAGCATTTGCATCTTATAAATAGCTTTGTTCTTTTGAAGTTTCACTGACTTTTCTTAGGATCTACATAGATTAGTAGTTCTCCATCTTGCTCTTGTGTCAGGAGCATTGGAGGCTGTGCTAAGTAAGATTCAAGAATGCACCTTTCTAGCAGGTTCCCTGTTCATGCTGATATGTCACTTTGAGGTATGTACTTTGAGAATCACTGACAAGAAAAGCATACATTATTACAAATTCTATGCAGAAGCAAGTTGGAAAATAGTCCCAGAGGGGAATTCCAAGACTACAGATGGAGGTTGAAATTCATGTCATGTTTCCAAACCTGAGTATGTTATACTTAGCCAACCATAATTGAATTTGGCATTCAAAAGTTTTGTATTATTGAGCTGGGGGCATGGCTCAAATAAAATTCATGCCTGGCAAGTGCAAGGCACTGAGTTCAAACACTAATATCTCCAAAAGTGTTTTGTGTTATCATTTACTTTGCTTTTAGGAGGTTCCCTTTGACTACAAAGGGAAATAGAGGATAAATTATTATAGTTGATGTGTATGAATTTTCTCAAGGAGTTCTTTTTTGTTGTTGTTTCTGTAGGTGGCAAATCTTCCAAAAGACTATATGATAACCCTCAACTATGTCACCGGGATGGATGTTTTGGTATGTAAACCGAACATTTCTGAGTTTCATTTTAGTAGCTGATAGAAGAGATGGGGCCAGTCATACCAAGATAGGAAATTATCTGCACTTTAGGATTTTGCCAGTTGTCAAGGTTTAAAGAAGATATTTTTGGAATTTGATTTGCAAAGTCTTTTTTTTCTTTCCTTCTCCTCAAGCAAATTAATCAATGAGCATGTTAGTACATATGTCTTAGACCTGTACTCCCAAAGGAAATGAAGTCATCATCCTTACACCTAGCTGTGGATTTCTTTTTTCCCTGAGCATCTCTCAAAAAGGCTTGAGTATAAGATTTTATTGTTTTTACCTGAAAAGTTCTCATATAAGTTTCCCTTCTTTCCTATTTAAGGACACAAACATTATATTTCTGAACTTACTAGTGGTGCAATAGATTCTTTGAACTTGATAATGTACACATGTGGTTATGGTTATAAACACTATTCTACTACTAAAACTGAGAAATTTTAATTATTTTTGTCATTACATATTGTCAAAGTTCATACATTAATATTTCAATCTTAAAGAATACCGTATGTGTACACCCAGCACAGTTTAATCAAACCTTACCATTGTAATATTTGCTTCAAATATATTCACTAACAATGAAACATTATAACTAAAGCCTCACGTATGCTCCTTTCCTATCTCCATTACTCCCCACTTTGTTTCCTAGTGGCAACAATTATTCTGAGTTAGAAGTTTTCATTTCAGTGCCTGTTTTCAGGTGTTGGGCTGTGGACAGCATCCACTGGTGCTGTGCAGAACAAAAGGATGCACAGTAACCCTGCATGCTCTTATACTTTCACTGCAAAGAATGCATTCATGTATAAGATGTCAAGATTTCACATATTTATAAGTGTACTGTTAATGTTATTATACTATATACCAGGGTGCATCTTGCTTATATTTTCCAGCATGCTACATGTTGTTCCATGTTAATTTATTTTAACTGTTGTGTTCTTAGAGTACCTTTAAAATCACCTGGGTTGCTCTCTTTTTTGCAATTCTCATCTTTCCATAATTTATCAGGTATCTATTAAATATTGACTTTGTATAGGTTGTTTAAGGTTTTGGGTAATTTTTGTGGATTGGTTGATCAAAATTATTACCAATTTAAGCAATCACTATGTACTTTAAAAGGCCCTTCAAAGACTACAAAAGGTTTTCATTTCAATTTTGTTTCAAGAGACTGTTCATGGCTGTTTGTTTTACTTAGTCAGCATTTTAGCAAGAACTACCTAAAGTTCTTTAGAACTCTTTAGAACATGTATCTTCATATTAGTTATCCTCAAGCCTAGGTCAGTGTCTGTCCTACAGAGGTAGGCATAATGCTCTGGAAATAGAGATATAAAATTAAAGCAACCTGAAAGTAAATTAATCCAGTCATTTGATCACTGACTCAGGAAGTGTTAGGGATCCAACACTTTGCCAGGACACTTTAAGGCTATTTGCCTTACAAGTTTAAGTAATGTTCATAATAACTGGAGGGAAATTACCTGGTCTTTTTATAGCACTTTTCCATTTGCAAAATGTTTCATATATGTTTTTCACTTGGATGACTGGGAAAAGTCTGTGAATTGGTAGAATAGCTATTTTTGTTTCTGTTTAACAAATGACACACTGAGGTTTACAGCTTGGAAGTATTTTTCCCAAGATTATGAAACTAGAAAGTGACAGTCTTAAAAAGAAACCCCCAGGTCATCGGACTCTTTTAACCCTGGGATACAGAAAGTAGGGAATCTGAATAATTACACCGCCAAGGAAACTGTTGGGAAGAAAGCTTCTAGGTAATAAAGACTTACCCTGCTCCTGACCACAGCAGCCTTTAGTCTGGTGATTGCCAAACTTGCTCAAAGAAACCCAGCTGCTCTTTGCAAAACAAGTGTTAAACTGAAAATAACTAAATAGATTATTTGGTGCTGGTTTAATCATAAACGATGCTAGGTCATAAACTTCAGCATTGGTTGGTGATAGCAAAGAACCAAACATAAAAATAAAGCCAACTTATTGCCACATATTTCATGTATGTTTCTGTAATTGAGAAAAATCCACTATTATTTGATCTTGGCATGCTATCCTGGAACCACTGGAGAAACATTGTTCTTGGCCACCACAGTTGGCAAGAAACAAGCCCACGTGTGGGCTTTGGGCAGAAATAGGGGTCTCACCCTTTGTTTTACCTTCATTTTAAAAGGTTAATTTCTGCCAAGACCAGAGGGGCTTCCCAGTGGAGAGGCCTGTGATTATTTGTCAGTGGTCAGAGTCGCAGCTGCCTTATCTTTTGTCTTTAAACAATGGAAGGTGGAGTGGGAATGAGCGCCAGGAAGATTCCCTAGGGCCAAAGCAATAAAATTCTGCCTCAGGCACTGGGCAGGAGAAAGCTCTAGAATAGAATACAGTTTATTTTTTTTTTTTACTTTTGTTTTAACATCAGCTAAGTATTCCTGAAAAAGGGAGTCTACTTTCCTTAGGACCTTCTTTGAAAATGACCTAGCAAGTTCTCTGTCACAAATAGTAGGCTGTGATCTACCAGTTAGTGTTTAAATCCAAAGATAATCACCAATTCTATTTTAAAATCTTCAAAACTATAATATTGCCAACTGGTTGGGATTTCCTTCAACTTCATAATCTTAAAAATACCTGAAACGTTTCTGGTCCTTTTCACTTACTCGTAATGTTACTGTAGAAAGAATAGTTGCTGGATTGCATTCTAGTGTCTGTAACGTTACATGAACTATGAGTGACTTCTTTGAGCCAAACATTCTTGGTTTTTAATTCAAGTTTTCTTTGACTTTTTATTTGGAAATATTTAAAAATTTACAGAGAAGTTGCAAGAACCTTATGCACTCTTCAATCCAGGTTCACTTATTTTTAACACTTATTAATAAATAGCTTTCCTTCTCTGTGTGTATACGTATTTTATTAATTTTATGAGCCCCTTGAACAAGTTGTAAGCATCACAGCCATTTACCTCTAAATATTTTGGTGTGTATGTCTTAAGTAAAGAATAATTCTTTTACCTTACCATAGTACATTTACAACTCCAGTAAATTTAGCAAAAACGAAAATCCTTTAATCTATTGGCCAGCATAAGATCCAGTCCAGGATTCTGGTTTGCATTTTGATATTATGTAAATATTGGCTCCCCAAAGGTATCTTGTCCTGTGAATGTGTTAACATAGCCAAGATGACTTGGAAGACGCAATTTAATTAAGAATTTTAAGATAGTAAGGCTATTCTGGATTATCTGGGTAGGCCCAATCTAATTTACATGAATAATAAAAGAGACGCAGGTATGTCAAAACTAGAGTGGGAGATTTAAAAATGTTATTCCTCTGACTTTAAAGATGGAAGAAGGGGCCACAAGGAGAAGCTAGAATGAGCAAAGCAAAGGGGATTCTTTCAGAGCCTCCAGAATAAACACAACCCCAGTGAACATCTTGAGTTTAGCTTAATAAAACCTATTTTGTACATCAGACCTCAATAACTGCAAAATAAAATTTGTGTTGTTTAAGTCACTAAGCTTGTGGTAATTTTTTATAGCAACAATAGGAAACTAATAGATCCTGTTTCTTTAGTCTCATTTAAGAGTTCATGCACTTTGGCTGGCAGAGTGGCTCAAGTGATAGGGCACCTGCCTAGCAAGTGTGAGGCCCCGCCTTCAAACTCCAGTGCCACAAAAAAAAAAGTTCCTAAGCTTTTCTTTGCCTTTAGTACTGGTGTGTGTGTGTGTGTGTGTGTGTGTGTGTGTGTGTGTGCTGGCTAAGCATTCTGCCATGTGAGCCATGCCTCCACTCCATTGTTGCACTGGTTATTTTGGGTTCTTATATACTGTTTGCCTGGGCTGGCCTTGAACCGTGAGCTACCCAATCTCAGCCTCCCAAGCAGCTAGGATTACAGGCATGAGCCACCAGCACATAGTGTGGTATTGAAATTTTTGAATGAGATAGCCCTTCCCTTGGTACAGTGTTTCTCTGTCAGATAACTGATTGCTGTTTCTTAATGATTCTGTGGAGCTTATTCATTCCAAGCCATGATGCTATATACACAATGATGCCTGCTCAGGTTATGTCTAGAGGCAAACGGTATCTGCCTTACTCTCAACAAAGCTGTTTGTTTCTATCACTTAGGCAAGGTGTTCAACAGATTTCTGTGTACTTAGTAACTAGCATCTAAGACCATGTACAACTTTGCTGTTCAGGGTTTGTAGGTTTTGCCCATAAGTTTAGCATCTGTGGGTGATTCCTACCCGAACCATCTTTACTGTTACATCTTTGTCAGTTTTTAAATTTTCTTTCTTTTTTTTTGGTGCTGAGGATCAAACCCAGGGTTTTGTTCATGCTAAGCACACTGAGCCAGCCCCCAGCCCCTCAGGTAATTTAAGGCACAGCTACATAGGGAGGTGATGACTACATATATTATTACTCTAGCAGTAAGCCTCCCAGCCACCTTTCCTTGGCTGTACCCTCCCTCAGCCATGCAGGATTTCGCTTCTGAGCTGTCTCTACTTTCCTTTCCCTGGCCCTGATGTCTCTGGACTCATATCTCCTTTGCTATTCTAGGATTTATTATTTGATGTCTTATTTAGTTGACAGAATGGCTTTAAAATAATGTTTTATCCCTCTTTTTTCACATTAACTGACTTCCCCTGGCTCTTCAGAAACAAGAAATGGTGCTCTTGCAATAAGGCCTCCATGACTGTCATGATCTGGCATTTTTCCAGGTTCTAAACCCCTCAGCCTCACATGTTCCTGTAGCCACCCTTCCTTCCTGCATGGCTTTCTCTAAACCTGGAGTTCTGATTGGTCCTTTGGTTTAGGTGACTTCTGACTCTTTCAGATATTAGTTTCCCTTTGTTAAGGAAGACTTCCCTCACCTCCTTAATGAAACGAAATCTTCCTATTAGAAGCTCTTTTCAGAGCACTCCTCAGAGTAGCAGTTTATTTGTGGAATTATTAAAATGGATTATCTTCTACTAACCTGTAAATTTCACAGGGATGAGAATTCCATAAATATACGGAGAGAATTCTATGTGTGTGTGTGTGTGTGTGTGTGTGTGTGTGTGTATATATTGCTCTAAAAGGATGTAGGCACTTAATAAATATTGCTAAAGCTGAGTGCAGTGGTGTACCCTTGTAATCCAAACACTCAGGAGGCTGAGGTAGGAGAATTTGAATTCAAGGCCAGGCTGGGCTACATAGGAAGTTCAAGGCCAGCCTGAGCTATGAACTGAGACCTAGTCCCCTCCAAAAATCAATAAATAAAATTAAAAAATAATTTGTGGAATAAAGAAAAGGGGAAAGTGTCCTGTTTTTGATTACTTGTAATTTCCTTGAGGTGCACGTTTGAACTGAATATAGCCCACAAGCTTATTATGATAAGGTCACTTCCTCTAATTAATTCATCACACAGAATCGGCACCTTAGCATTACTGTTATCTTCTTTTTAGTATTTGTGCACTTCATGAAAGAGCTTAGGTATAAGAGTTCTATTATACAATTTCAAGAAAGTGGTTTTCTTGAGTCTCCTGCTTTTATTGAGTCATTTTTATACTCAAGAGCACCTCATTGTTCCCACTTACTGAAGGCCGAAGGCCGTAGTCCTAACCTGATGCTTAGGACTTTCCCTAATCTTGTTTCACCCTAACCATCTCATCTTATACCCGTTATTCCCCCCCACAGACTTGCCACCCCAGCCAGATGCATGTTATTCTTAGCTCCAATGCTGGGCTGAGTGCTGCCTCCCTTTGCTTGGGGTACTCTTTCTTCTCCCAACCACTTATCCAAACTCTACTCATGGAATCATGGCATGTTTTGGAGATGATCACAAGGTGGTCATCTCCTCCAAGGGAGATTTAACCTTCCTCTTTCTCACAAGGCCATTTTATACTCTTCTAGACTGTGCTTTCTCTATGTATCATATGGCCAGGGATTGGCACCTCACATATTCTGTGCTGAGCAGTTTGCCTGGTGCTAGGACACATGGTCAGCAACACTGACACTACGTGCCGTGGATCTTACCTTTCAGTTTGTTACCTTTTGGTTACTATAGAATATGTGCAGAAAGTATTCAGTTGGGTATAACATCATAATGCTTACACAGCAATGTAATGTTGTATTTGGTATGCATTTATCTCAAAGTATTATCAGAAGTAATTAAAATGAAAAGTTTGAGGTGTGATACGTATACAATAATCGTCGGATGCCATTATCATCATCATCATTATTGTTACTGTTGTTATATGTTCTTGTTTTGTCTTGAGACAGGGTCTTGCTATGTAGCTCAGGTTGGCCTCAAACTCATGATCTTCCTGCCTCAGCCTCCTGAGTGCTGGGATTACAGGCATGTACCACTATGCCCAGCTCTCATTATTTTTTATAATGTTTTCTTTTTATTCTATCTTAACTATTGAAAGAGTAGATATGAAATCTTTCACTTCTTTGTATTTCTTTAACATTCATTAGACAATCTAATGCAAATAATAGCTACTCAAAAGTTACCAATAAACATTTAACTATTGGTAAAAATTTCCAAGTATTGAAAGAGCCCATCTTATTAGTTTAGACTCCTGAGATTTTTGTTAATAGCAGTCTACTCAAGCTTAGAGAAAAAAAAGCAGAAAAAGAAGCCATTATTATAAAAAATAGCATGCATACAAAGCAAGGATGCAACGGGGCTTAATGGAAGAATAGGAACCAGGATTGGAAAACAACCAGGTTTTCCTTTTCCCAGCTCTGAATCTCTACAGATTTTTCTTCTCTCTGTGTGGATTGTTTCTTCTTTGTTCCAGTCATTTGGTGGAATATAACTGCTTTACAGCTCCCAACCTGATATATTATAGTTTCAGCCTGCTCGGAGACTAATCACGGTTCCTATCACCACTATTGATTTTGGGAGAGGCATTCTTATTGGGCCATCTAGGTGAGGTGTCTAGCATAATCCAATCAGATGTAGCCTACAAGAAATTTTACTGTATGGATCCTGAGGGTCCACCCTTATGGCACAGAGCATTTACTATAGAAATAGAAGTCAACCAAGTAGCAAGCATACTTATCTTCTTGTCTACTTCCACCTCCCATGTAATATGAAAGTATTTCTTTAAAAAAAAAGCATAAAGTAGATAAAATATGACCTTAAATACTATTTTAAGTAGTTTTTTTTTATACTGGGACCCATCTTAATAAAAATTAGTTATGGTAGGACACTATTCAGAACATCTAGGCCATTATTGTCCAATAGAAATAAATGTAATGGGAGCTACATATATAATCTTAAATTGTCCAGTAGCCACATTAAAAAAAAGTGAGAAAGAAGAGCTGCAATTAAGTGCAGTAAATTTTATTTAGCTTATTATATCCCAAACACAATAATTTTACTGTCCATTTAATATAAAAATTATTAATAGACTATTTTACATTTTTATATTATTCAAAATTTACTGTGCATTTTATGCCTACAACATGTTGCAGTGCAGACACAAAATTTCCTTCAGAAATATTTAATCTATGTTACTAGATCTTCATAAAATTTACTATTGAAAAATTTAGCTTCATATACCTAATTTTTTCAAGCATACTTAAAAGTTTTCCAATCACCAAATCAAATATCAATTTTCAAATATAAAGAAATTACAGCTAAGTAAAATTTTATTTCTTTAGTTACCTTAGGCATATTTTGAGTTGTAAGTAGTACCAAGTAGATAGTGATTTTCAAGTTGGCTGACACACATTAGACAGGGCCCTTTATTTTCTAGATGGAGAAATGGATGCCCTAAATTGCTTTGTTACTTGTATGAAATCATAAAGTGAGTTGACAGAGTTGGGATTGAAAACTAAGGGTCTCCACTCCATCAATCATCGCTACCTCATCTCCTGATGTTCTTCGTTGTGCTACCTGAAGTCTGGCTCAGGGGCTATTTATAGCCCTGCTCTGGGAAATAACATGTATTTACAGTGCTTGGGTTGATTACTATCTTAATTAGTTTGAGGCTTCTACATTACTTTAATTCAAACAAGAAAATGCAAAGTTAGATGACTAAAGTAAACACTGAAGATCCAAGAAAATTGTCTAAGGAGAGGACTAAAATCAATTGGAAAACCCAGCTTATCCAAAAAGGAGACAAGATTTTGGATATCCTGTGCTAGTAATGTGAACACACAAAGGTTTTGCAAAGTGCTTTTATAGGAAGTTTTATATTTGCCTGCCCTGGAATTAGACTGCTGCTGATAATTAGATTAGTTGGATTAGAGGCTAGGTTTAGAAGCCAGAGCTCCTCCTTCAGAATCTCCTTCACAGAGAATTTTCATGGTTGATAACAAATTTAGGCCCAAGAAGAAAGCAAATAGAGGACCAACTGTGGTGGCTCACTCCTGTAATGCCAGGTACTCAGGAGGTAGAGATGGGGAGGATTAGGGTTCAAGGACCAGACAAAAACTTTGGGAGACCAAATTTCAATCAAGAAGACTGGTTTGATGCCTCATACCTGTGATTCCAGCTACACAGGAAGCTGTAGGTAAGAGGATCATGGTCTGAGATCAGCCCTGGGCAAAAACGATGAGGTCCTAAGTAGCTAAATAACTAATAACTAGAGCAAAAAAAGGACTGGGAGTGTGGCTCAAGTGGTAGAGCACCTGCCTAGCACGTGCAAAGTCCTGAGTTCAAGCCTCAGTACTGCCAGAAAAAGAGAGAGGAAAAAATGAAAGGGGGGTGGTGGGAAGGAAGGGGGGAGAGGAGAGAGAGAGAGAGAGAATATGATTGGCTAGCAGGCCAAGGACATTGGTTCAATATCATGGGGTCAGCATTCTAGAATAATGCATGTTGTAAGTATATAACAATAAAAAGTGCATGGTGTTCAGTAGTCCTAGACAGGGCTGCTCTAATTTATCCATAAAATGTAAGACAGAAGCTACCAAGAAAAAAGGTAGCAATTATATGTAGCACGGAGTCATGGAAAAATCCAGGCATGGTTTCTATTCAAAGCAGTCTGTATTTCTTCTTTTGATAACTATGCATAGGGGTGAATGAAATCAAGCCACATGTACTTCAGGAATCTGAACACTACTCTTTATGTCATCTCTTTAACATCTCCTGTAACTGATTACAGTAAAAGAGAGAACACTATATCTTACGTTCTTCTAATGAATGTTGTGAGTCAATATTTATTTTAAACTATTTCAGTTTAAAACTGTTTCTGAAAGATAAGAAGCAGTGATAATGCTATTTATTAAGGCAGAGGAAAAAATTCTGTTTGTGAATTTGACAACATTTAATCACTTATTTCATAATCATAATCTTGGAAGAACTGAAAACAGAAAGAGCTCCTATCATCTCACAAATGAAGTAGTTCATTGTGTTTGGGTCTCTTTGCAAACCATTGACTATCTTTAATTAAAAAAATACAAAACAGTTTGATGTTCCAGTCAAAACTGGTTTCCTCTGAAAGGCAGGCAAGTCAAAACAAGTTGACATTTAATATTATTTGTTCACTTGGGTTTTTATCTTTAATGAAACCAAGAATCTTAAAAGGCTAATATGCAGCTGGCTAAACAAATTAATAAACAGAACTTTGAGTTGATGATATAGTCTTTTGCAAGAGAGTTATGGCACAAGCAAGAATGAACATTTAGAATACAGCAGTGAGGATTTTAAAAATATATGGTTATTCAGCAGTGTAGTCAAGAAATTTTTATCAGCTGTCAGCATATTGAAATGAATGTTTTTGAAAGGTTGGGGTAGCATTAGATTGTACGATTTCTGACATTTAATTATAAGAGACCATAGGATTAGCATTGAAAATTTTGGTGAAAAAAACTTGATTGTTCAGGCTGTTGATTTAGGTATGTGAAAATGGGGGCTGGAGGCGTTATAACTGAATAGAAAGTAGTATACAAAATGTAAACAGAGTTTAGTTGAAAATAAAGAAAAGCAGAAGAAATACCAGTAAATACTCCAGAACTCTCCAGTTTGAAAATAAAGAAACAAATAAAATCTTTTCTACTTTAACTGCAAAAGAAAAAAAAAAAAAAGGCCGGGGGGGTGGGGGAGAGATCCCATTCATGTAAGGCAACAACCACAGAAACAAAAGGAATGCCTTAATTCAAAACAAAGGAATTTAATTTTGGTTGTTACTTGTCAGAAGATCTGAGAGAAGGATAGGCAAGAATATTTGTAACATTGAACAAAGAGTTTTAAGAGATTAGTATATGGAACTTAATTAACACAGAAAAATTTGCACAGTTACCGCTGAATGAACTAGTTGGTGAAGACTAGCCTGCTGAAACTGGAGTTTTTGGACCCCAGGCCCAAACTCCTGGGATTCCATGTTTGGTCCAGCCATTTGCCACTATATACCAAATAAAGAAAGACACATGGTTTAGGGCAGAGAAAGGAGATTCATTATGTAAACTGGGCAGCCACAGGAAGACAGCACTTCAATTTGTCTCCAGCCATCTTCAGGGTACAGGCATGAGCTTTAGCCTGAGATAGATAAAGAATTAGGGCAGGGGGCAAAAATTAAGCAAAAACAGCCCCAGTTGCAGGTGTGTTCTGGTGGTCAGAGGTGGCCCAGGTAGTCTCACAGTACATTGTCTCAGGACTGGTTGGGTGGGTCCTGGTAAACCATTATCTAGCAGTTGTTATCACTGTCATCACTTGAGGGGAGCAATCTGGTTCCCAAGAGATTGATTATGCCTACTCCAGGGTGCTGGAGATTACTCCAGCTCTGGTGATTGCCCTCATTTCCGAGGTGATCTGTCCTGTGAGGTTTACTGTTGCTTGGGGGTAGTTTCAGTCCCTTGTCATAGTTATCAATCAGTCCTGTCCTTCCTGGAACCCAAGATGAAAGAATGGCTCAGACAAAGACAGATACAAAATGGAGGCTGGGATTCCTGCTTTTAGTTAATCTGTTGGCCCAAGTAAGGAGTCCATGTTTCTCAATAAAAGCAGCTTTTAAGCACCTAGTATGTGAACGCAAAAATACTATTCAAATACACTATTTGCTGTATTCCATATCCTATCAGCCCTTGCTCATAGGGTAGACTACCTAAACGAAGTTAGCACTGCCTAATAGGAGAGATATTTGGAGAGCAATTAAGCACCCAAGGAAAGACTGACAGCTTTGAAAGAGACTTGTTAATGATGCAAGTAGGAACTTGCATGCGCTTTAGATGAGTGGTGATTTAAAAAACAAACGATCCATTCTGAACATTCTTTGTTAACATGTAGTCTTTGAGAAGTTAGTTATGATGAATTTGCCAGCCAGAGCAAACGTTAGTGAGACCCAATCTCACTAAACAAGCAAGGCACGGTGGCATATAGTTGTGACCCCCTAGCTACACTGGAGACATGTGTAGGAGGATCAGAATCCAAGGCCAGCACCATGCAAAAAGAAGGAGACCCTATCTGAAAAATAACCTAAAGCAGAAAGGACTGGGGGCATGGCACAAGTGGTGGTGCAAGGCCCTGAGTTCAAATTCCAATACAGCCCCCCAAAAAAGAAATCCATTTTTCTCATTAGTAGATCCATATTTCAAAAGATTATTACATTTTGAATTTTGCAAAAAAAATGTGTGGAAATATGCTTTATCTTGTTGTAAATGTATCCTACCATAATATCCTTTGTTTTAACTCTTGGTACACCAAGCCTGAAATATTAACTCTCTTGCCCTTTGCAGAGTACACTAAACACCTGATAAAGAGTGTTTTTTCTCATTATTCACTGTTGTTTGTTTGTTCATGCATTCATTCAGAAAATAGCTTCTGAGCAGCTCCCATATGCCAGCATGTTCCAGGTCGGAGGGAACATGATAGGGAAAAAGACTTTTTAAAAACAAATATTGTCCTCATGCAACTTATTCAAATTATTCCCTTATGGAAGGTTCCATTATTCTCATTCCATACACAGGCAATTCAAGGGTCACAGAATTTATGTAGCTTGCCTGGAGTTTCACAGCAAGATTGAGCCCAGCCGTGTGTGGCTTGAGCATCTAATTATGGGCAAACCTGGCTTTATGGGCTGGGCTCCCTGCTTGGATTAATGTACCACTCTCACAATCTTGAAAAGCTTAATAGTTTTTGAATAATAGTTTTAAACAAGGAATACATTTTCATTTTGCTTTGGATTCTACTAAGAACATAGCTCGTCCTTCCACTAGGCAAAAGCACTTCTATTCAGATCTTGGACCAAATTCTTGCCAGGGCTATTTTATTTTATTTTGGTGGTACTGGGACATCAGGGTTGCTTTTAAAAACATCTACATGATTTTATCTGTTTAGAAGCATTGGCATCTATCAAATATTTCAGGAACATAAGCTATTATTAGTCAATTATTTTATAGTCCAGTACACCAAAAGACTGGGACTTCCTTGAAGGGCTAGCACACTCTCCCTCAGTAATTTATTTTGTAATTCCCTCTACATCTAAAATTTTTTTGATAACAAAATGAGTAAATTATGAATAATATCCAGTAGAGTTTAATTTCATTAATATTTGAACTTTGTAAAGGGTAAGGATTGTCTTTGTATTGTCTGACTTTTCTTCCATGGAAGGGCAAAACCTGTGACATCAATGGTCTTTATGCATTTGTCAGTTTTGAAACTGGATATTAGGTCTGAGTTAAGCAAAACACAAGAATTGACCTGTTCTGCTACAAGGAAATCCTTTGTCCTGTCGTCAGTAGCGAAAACATTTAGTTTTGAGGTTCACTCTAAATTTATTGCACTTACTAAAATAGATACCTTGTCTCTTCTCTCCATTTCTTCCAGCCTAGTCATTGTTGGTTACAGGAGATGGTAAAACAATTGTCAGTCAGCCTGACTAATCTTCTGGACAAGTTTTCAAATATTTCTGAAGGCTTGAGTAATTATTCCATCATAGACAAACTTGGGAAAATAGTGGATGACCTTGTGTATTGCGTGGATAACATCTCACTTAAGGTAACTGTGTACATTGGGATTGTTTGTTATTCTCTAAAACTTAGGTATTAGAAGATAGGGAACATATTTATTTTGTGCTGTTTTGAGCGTAAACTTTGAATTTAAAAATAGTTTAAGATGAGCCCAGAAAACAAGTGTTTGTAGCTATGCTATAATACTAAAAAATATACATTCAGACTTATATATTGTTTAATATAAAAATAAATTTTTATACTACAATGTAAAAACAGTTCTGCCTTTGTCTTGTTTTTATTTCATATGTGAATGAAGTCTACATAACCTTCCTATTAAATTACAGGTTAATTTAAACAGAATGTTGTTTGTAACGAACTCATTTTTGCCATATTATCTGTAATGTAATCATCTCATAGGTTACAACAAAGAAGTGTATTTTGGGCTCTCAAAGTCATTGTATAATTGGTTATCACCAATTTCAAGATGTGGATATGAAATTTCTTTGGTTTTTAACCATATGAAATAGGTAGTATACTGCAGAACTTAAGAAATTAAAGTAAAATGTTGGCTCAATTCTGGATCTGTCACTAATTAGCATTGTGTAACAAACTTCTCTGTGCCTCATTTTTTTATGCCTAAAATGGGGATGATGGAGGATCCATGTCTTAAGGGTTGATATTATAGGGTTTGTGATGAGTGCTTTAGCACCACGTCTGGCAAAATAAATGTTTATGAAATTTGACATTATTGTTTATAGTACTGTCTCTCTGATAGATTAGGGCTGGGGAGACCTGCTGTGGTATAGAGATCAAACGACTAAAATTTCACCTACTGGAATTCTAGAAGGCTAAACCCAAAGTTCTAAACATGAATCTGAACCTTAATACCTGATTGCTCCCCACCAACCAAAATTCCACCTACTTTTAAAGACTCAACATCAGTCCCACTTGTGTTTTCCAATCTTGGAATTCTTGCCATATTAATAATCTGATCTCTGTATTTTACTGTCTCTGTTCCACTTTCTAATATCTGAAGTCAGAATGTATCTTGAAATTAATGACATCTTAGCATTAACATCTTTTTAATAGCATGTTACTCCTGCAGATAGTGTGCTAATGGCATTCATAAGAAGTAGAGATCACAAAGAGTAAGGCACATTACTATAGGAATGTACCTTATACATACTACATATGATATGTATATTATAGGAAGTAGTGTATGCCTTGAGGCCTTAAAATAAGTTAGGTATTCAATAAATAGCAATGTTAGACATTGCCAGTAATTAAGACTGCATTTATTAATCATAGCACATTGTCTAGAACACAGAAGATTGCAAATGGCATTTCTTGATTGCTTTTGGGATCAGGATATGGAAAGCACATAGAATACCATGTTGTAAGTTATATATAGGTGTTCATTATTACCTGTTTGTTTTTTTTCTTAAAAACACCCATTTATGTGTCCTTAAAATATAGTTCTGATTTGCTTTTTTAAATTTTGTATGAACTAATCCTACTATTCTTATTCTTTTGTGACTTGTTTCTTTTACTCAGTATTGATAATAAGATGTACTAACTTTGATATACATAGCTGTGAATGTTTTTACTGCTTATAGAGTATTTATTGATTCAGAATACCCCTATTTATTAAGTCCTTCTGATGACTGATGTAAGGGTTGGAAACTTTCTACTATGTCTTATAACGCATATGTATAAGAGTCTCAGTAGAGTGTTTACGTAGGAGGGAAATTTCTGGGTTATAGGATGGGCACGTGCCTGATTTTTCTAGATAATATTGAATGTGCCAACTTACATGTAGAATTTAAGAGTTACCTTCATTCAACATCTTGCCAATATTTAATAACATCAGAATTTTAACTTTTGAATATTGGAGCATGGTTATGCGCCAATAAATCAACACTATTGTTTTAATGGGCATCTCTTTTTAAAAAATGTACTCAATTTGTTGTCAGGATCCATTCATCATTGCTATGAAATTGTATTAATTGCCCTCCTCCTCCACCTCCCCACATTGCTTTGGACATGAGTTGAGTCCCAACCATTTGGGACTCAAATGGGATCTCATTACCCAATCTGGATTATCCTACATTACAAACTTCAATTATGTACATTAAGACAGCTTTCTAAAAGTGTTAGCTTGTAGAGTTCAAATAGTGAATCTTTGAAATATATATTTATAGTCCATTATCTTGACCTCAGTAAGTCTATAGATTGTTTGAAAAACATAATCTTGGTTTTTGTTCTGTTTTGCCTTTGTGTGTGTGTGTGTGTAGAATGTAAAAGAATCATCTAAGAGGCCAGAACCCAGGCTCTTTACTCCAGAAGAATTCTTTAGAATTTTTAATAGATCCATTGATGCCTTTAAGGACTTTAGGGCATCATCTGAAACTAGCGATTGTGTGCTTTCTTCAACATTAAGTCCTGAGAAAGGTAAGGAACATAAGCATTGCCAATTTAAATGTAAATAGCTAGCTTGAATTGTGTATCTGTAAGAATCTACTTCTGGATTAAATACATGTGTATCTCTAAAAAGATACATGTGTTTTACTAATAAAAGCAAATATCAGTGGCACAAAAGAAACTGATTGTGAATGTGTTGATTTCCAAGACAAAACAATATTCAGTCATTTAAAAAGAATTATCTATGAAGAAACAATATGAGGAGATGGTTGCTCATATTTTTTCTTATCTGATATTTGCTAATAGTATACAATTATATTTTTCCTTACCTCCAACCTCCTTCATGTTCCTTTCTCACATATTTTCCTTAAGGATCTAAATCGGAGTCATGAATTCTGATCCTCACCTTTTATTTTCTGCCACTGGGTACCTATTTCAAAACCTCATTGCTTTCTTTTCGTAAAAAGCAAATTACCAACAACTTGTCATTATTCACATTTATTAGTATATGTGTGCAACAAATCTTTGTTCTACAAGGTGACTGGTAAATTTCTTAAATAGAACAGCAGGACTCACTATGAAATAAGTAGGATACAAGTAATCTCGACTTGGGAAGCAGACTTTTCACATAGTCTGATATTGCACTTCACCTTTTGGGAACTCTGTAATTCATATAAATCACCATATAACACTGACACATTATTGCTTTCTATTTAGATTCCAGAGTCAGTGTCACAAAACCATTTATGTTACCCCCTGTTGCAGCCAGCTCCCTTAGGAATGACAGCAGTAGCAGTAATAGTAAGTACACCTGTCTGACTTAATGCATGCATGGCTCCAATTAGCCGCTATAGGAGTATTGCATGGGCTTGAAAGGAAACTTATAAATTATTACTATTAACTGTTCTGTTACTGTTATTCCTCTTATGGTCTTCCTGAGAATCAAATATCTGGTTTATAGAATTTGATTTCCCTAGAGCATGAAATAATGCTAAGATAAAATTAATTTTAGAAGTGTGATGTAGACTTTTTATCATTACATATTTAATATCTGTTTCGTGGAGAAGTGCCTGACCAAATGCAATTTTAAAGTTGGAAGTATAAATGCTGGCTGTGTAGAATTCCAAGGATATTTTCAGTTTTGAGTATTTGTATAGCAGTATTCACTAGTGTACATTTGGAAATTTGATGTTTTTGTCATTTTACCATAAAAGTGTATGGTGGAGAAGTATATACTTCTTTCCTTGAAATTTCTTTTCTTTTTTTTGGTAGTACTGGGGTTTGAACTCAGGACCTCATGCTTACAAGGCAGATGCTCTACTGCTTGAGCCATTCTGCCAGCTCTTGTTGTGAAATTTTTGTCCTCTTTGCCCAAGAACCTAGGTCCCTGGAAGACGGTTCTTTTATCAGCTCTACACAAAGGTCATTATAAAGGTCATTGTGTTTACTGTATACCCTCTAGCCTCATGGAAGCAGTAAGAAGAAAAAAAAATCTGGTGATCTTAACTAGAGCCATCCCTTGTGACTTATAAATGGGCCATTTGCTTAGGAACACAGGAGACCTTTTTGTAGAAAAGGGAGAAACATCACAAATCCACAACAGTTTGTCTACAATGTAGATTTTCTTTAAAACTCTCTAAAATGCAATTTTTTAGATTTTTGCCCCTCCAAAACTTGACCTTAGCTGAGATGAAACTACTTACAGTCTTTTATCTTTCTAAAAATGAATATTTATACATTTCAGCATAGAATATCAGTGTGTTTGATCATAGGATGCTACCCAGAACTCACTGAGTATAGTGGAAGATTTGTAGGACAGAATCTTCTAAATTCTGGAATTTTGAATTACATGCATAAGATCTAAAAAGCTTCACAAAGGGACTACATCCTGCAGGTGTGTGTCAATTTTAGTCTTTCCTACTAAATATGGATTTTATTAATCTTTTCAAAGGAGCACCTTTTGGCTTCTTAAATTCTCATTTTGTATTTCATTGATTTTCATCTTTAGTATTTCCTTCCTCTTACTGACTTTGAGTTTAATTTACTCAACTCTGTCTAACTTCTTTGAGACAAAGTCTCCTTAATGTAGACCATGGTGGCCTTGAACTTGGAATCTTCCTGCTTCTGCCTTCCAGAGTTCTGGGATTATAGGCATGTACCATCATGTCTACCTCAAATTATTTTTTAATTCTTGTCATTTTTTTGATTCATGGATGATATAGAATTTGGTTGTTTAATATCTAAAAGTTTGGAATTTTTATAGATATCTTATTGTTGGTTCCTTAATTCTTTATTTAAAACACCCTAATCTTTTGCAATTTATTGAGAATTGCATGTATTGTTCATTTAGGTGTAGCCTTTTCAATTTGACCAAAGTGGTTTGATAGGGTTCGTATCTTACATTCCTTACTAATTTTTTGTCTACTTTTTATCAATTACTGATCAAGGTGAATTAACGATATTTCCTTTAAATTTTGGATTTGCCTGATTCTCCTTTTGGTTCTGAGTTTTTTTGCTTCATATATTCTGAAGCTCTGTTACTGTATACATTCATTTATTATTGTTACATCTTCCCTGACTTATTAACCTGATAGTGCTCATTGTCTTGACTTATGCTTTGTCTGATATTAGAAAAGTCAATCTTCCTATGTTTACTGTTTTTGTAATATACCTATTTTTTCTTTATTTTCAAACTATTATCTGTATTTATAAAGTGTACCTCTTATTGACAGTATACAACCTTGCTATTTTATCTAGTCTTCTCTGATTCTTAATTTGAATGTTTCAACCATTTATATTTAATAAATTATTAGTATGGCTGGACTTGAATCTCCCATTTGTGCTTCTTTTGTATTTGTCCTATGTTTTATTGATTTCCTTCTTTCTCATTTTTGTTAATTTTTTTAGTATTTCATTTTAATTATTATTTGCTTTTCAAATTTTTTTTTTTCTTGCAACAGGATCTTGCTTTATAGCCCAGGTTGAACTTCTGATTCTCCTGCCTCATCCTTCCAAGTGCCACCACCCCTAACCTGTTTGCTTTTTTACAACATCTCTTTGCACTTTGGGGGTATTGGTTTTAGAAATTAAAATATGCATCCTAACTTATGAGCATTGCACTTTGTTACTGTATCCATATACATCTTTTGCATGCTGTTGATCTATATTTCTATGTAAGTTATAAGCCCAATAAATATAGTCTTAAAATTGTTGCTCTAAATAATTATGTCTTTTAATGAAAGGAAGAAAAGGAAAAATGTTGCCTCTTATATTTGCCTACATTTTTTAAAAATTTCTTATACCGTTCATTCCCTCTTGTAAATCCAAGTTTTTATCTGATGTTAATTCTTTTCAGGTTGAAAAACTTCCTTTAACTTTTCTTACAGTATAGATCTACTGACAATAGATTCTTTTTATTTTTAATTGGGAAACGCCTATATTTTGTCTTGCATGTCATAGGTATTGTTTACTAGATATCGAATTCTGTGTTAACACAATTCTTTTTCTTTCCATTGATGTTATTATATTTTCTTCACACAGCTGTTGTATCTGAAAAAAAAGGCAGCCATAATTTGTATTATGCTTTTCTCTGTATGTGCTGGGTCATTTGTTCCCTTTGCTTTCTTTTAAATTTTTCTCTGCTTTAGCAGTTTAAGATGTGCCTGTGAGAGTGATTTTTCTTTTTATGTATCTTTCTTGGAATTTGTCAAGCTTCTTAAATCTATGTTTATTCCCCCCCAAAATTTGGCCACAATTTTTGTTAATATTTTTTCTTCATCCTCTTGTTCCTCTCCTTCTGAGATACCAATCACACACATTTTAGGCAGTTTGATATTGTATCATAGATCACAAGAATTTTATTCATTTTTAAACCTCTTTTCCTTCTGCGGTTCTGGGTTTTGCTGCTGTTGTTATTTTGGGGTTTGTGTGCATATGTTCTTTTCTTTCATTGCTGGGATCTGATTTAGGGCTTTGAGCAAGCTAGGCAAGTACTTCATTGCTGAGCTACATCCCTAGCCCTTCTCCTTTCTCTCTACTGTTCTCAGTGGGTAATTTCTACTTGTATGTTTTCCAGTTCACTAACCTTTTCTTCTGATGTCTCTAATCTGCTGAGTGTTTCATTCAGTGATTTTTTTTTTCATTCAGTTTAATTTCTGGATTTGTACTTTATATTCTAAAATCTGCATCTGATTATTTTTGTATTTTTCATCTATATATTTATTATGAAAATATTTTCTTTTTTTGTCCGTTTGCATAATAGCTGTTCTAGAGTTCGTCACCTAATTTCAACATGTAGATCATCTTAAGGGTAGTGTCTATTGTCTTTTTTCTCCTTGACTGGGGGTCAAATACCCTTTTAAAGGATTAGTAATTTTTGAACAGACACTGAGTATGATGGGTACAATATTGTTGAATTTTGTAGCATTTCCGTAAAGGCCATTGCACTTTGCTCTGGTAGAAGAGAAGGTTCACTTAATGGTTGGTAGATGAGCTATTTTCGTTTCCAGGGTTATAATTAAACTTTTGTCAGCTCAGGGATGAGAGAGACCCTTACCTTAAGGCATGGGATTTCTGAGGCATCTCTACAGTGGTAAGAAAATTCCCAAGAATCTTGCTTGTCAGAACTCCTTTGTCCCTCGTTGCTATTTGACTAGTAGCGTATCTGCAAAGATTAGAGCTTCCTGAGAGTTGTGCTCTTGCCAGGCTTTGTGATGTGCATGTACAGCTTATTATTTGTTCAATAGCTTAAGGAGGCGTGTGTAGAATTTTATGGTGCTTCTTCTTTGCACAACTACCTTCCCTCAAATAACCCACCTTTACAACCCCAGCCAAATCAACAACCTGAACTTCTACCTCTGGCTCCCTGTCTCGGTGAGACCACTGAGGCTCGTTTAGGTTCTGTCTTCCAAACTTCATTTTGAAAAGTGCCACCCAGCCAGGAGAGCCAAAAATTAGAAAGCCAGGACAATCCTGGGTCTTACTTTGTATTTTTCCTCTCTCTTGGGAATTATGCTTTCATACTGCTGAACACTAATTTCTGAAAGTAGTTACCTCATATAATTTGTCCATAATATATTTATGTAGGTTTGTCAGACTAGTCTGCTACCATCATGGTTAGAAATAAAAGATTTTCCTACTGACTTCAAAAGAAATCAAATGAAAATACCTATTCAACCCTGTGCCTCTGAATCTGAAGGTAAATTTTAAATTGCAAGATGAATGGACAGTCTTCTTTTTTGTTTATTTTTTCTTTCTTTTTTCTTCCTTTTGTGAAAAAAATATAGGGCTTTCATTTGTCATCAACTTTTGGCTAGTTATGATGTCAATCATAAATATAGGTATATAGGTATCTGTACCTATACATCAGACAAGCTCTTGTGGTGCTCACATTCTAAAAGATAGAGCTATAAATAAAATCCATATAATACAGGATATAGTATGTATAATAAAATTAATAAATTATTTTGCTTGTACCAGAAAGGAGATAAGACTTTTATGGGAGAACAGTTAGGGAAATTTGAAGAAAACATGGTAATATTCAGGTATAAGACTGAAAAACTGGCTGTGCTAATCAGAGGAACACAGCATATAAAAGAAATGTATAATATACAAGCCTACCTTTTAATCAGACTGCCTGGATGTACATTGCATACAGACATAGTCCTTGGCTTTCTGTGAAACCTTGGGGAAGTTACTTAAACTCTCTAACTTCTTAGTCAATTCAAGGGTGATAATCCCTCCTTTATACACTTTCTGTGAGTTTAAATGAGTTAGTACATGAGGAGTCATGCCTGATATCTAGTGAGAGTTCATCATTAATTATGAAGATAATTAGATACAATAAGGTTGTGGCTCAGTAATTGCAGTAAACATGTAAGAGTTTTGGATGTGAATCAAGGAGTATCTGTTTGCTTGTTTCCTAAGCACCAAGAGATTACCATTCACTGGTAATGGAGTTCCTCACCAGGTTTACATTCTAAAAAGAAGCACTACAAGATTATGGCACCATTGCTTTGTGTTATATTTTTCTAGATTTTGATTACTATTAGTCAGAACAAACAAGTCAATTCACATGAAATTTCAGCAGTGAACAGTTTTAGTAATAACAGGACACTATTTAGTAATAACCCAGGAATTTAGGATTACTCATCAAATCCTGTTCAGATGAGCTTTCCTTCCCTCAAGGTCTCTGCAGGCAGTCTTTACATTGAAGCAAACCTTTCTTATCATCTTGGGCTTTGGCCTCAAATGCCCTTCATATGGACCTCATGGCATACTGTTCAAATCTCATTAATTCCCGGTAGATAACTCTGTTGGCAAGTGGTAGAAGCCCTCCCTGGATGAGGAAGCAAGTTTTCTTATTTTTCTCTTCCTGCAGGAGGGAATTAGTGTCCTTCGAGAACTGAAAGCCTGGCTTTTAAGAGTGAAATAACAAAAGTAAGATAACATTGGCCTCTATAGGAGGTGATGCTCAGGTACCTTTCTTTCCCTTGTTGTTGGGATTCCTCTCCCTTCCTCTGTTCCCAGGAGGATTGATGCTGCGTCATAGATTTCAGTACTTGAATTGGCTCATAGTCCTAGGGGTGTAACAAAGTGGTGAAAATTAGCAATCCTAGTAGACAGTGGGGGCCACAGCAGGAAGTCCATCAAGGAAAATACAAGCACAAATAGCCTATTATTTATTTATTTATAATGATACTAAAATCCCTAAAATAGGAGGAATTGCTTACACCTCCAAACCTATTCCTCATAGAAAGCACTTCTATGAATGGTAGTGAAATCCTAGACTATCCCCCATAATCTTATATAATCTTTAAAAATAGCTATATTATAATAATAGTACTACTCCAGTTATATTCACTCTCATTTTATAACTCAAGTTTTTTCAGTGAGAAAATTCGTATTGAACACCAGTTTGACATATCTAAAACACAGTCTGTCATGGGCTGTAGGATGAGTGGTGGGCCAGAGGAACCATGAACTTTGTCTCAGGTGGCAATTTGTGATATGTAAATGGTGAGCCTACTTCCCACAACTGCCTGCCCAACCTCTGCACCTTATAGTAGATATTCATCCTTTATTGTCTCCTCCCCTCCAACACACACACACACATGCACACATGCCCATGAACACATATGCACATGTGCACACATGGAACCATCTTAAGATTGAAGTCTCTTTGGAAACAGGAAATTCTTGCAGTTCATGTATATTGGGGGTATGGGGAGTTCCTGTTCTATAAGTTTATTTTCCCCTTGTAAATTATGATGCACACACAGTGCATCTGTTCTTTTATGTGTTTTAGGTATGTTAGGTATAAAATTGGTAGTTGTAAGCAGACCTTATAACCCAAGTACTTTTGCAATATTAGCCAAAGTAGTCACTTTATGACGAGTTTACATTTTGCTGAGATAATTGTTAGAAATTAATAACTTGTCCAAAAGAAAATTGCAAATTTTAACTCTTACAAACTAGCAAATATGTGTCAGTGCTTCCAAATAGCTACGTTTTCTTTGTAAGAAGCCATATAGAAAAATTTGTCCTTATAAGTTTTGTGTCGGAAGGAAGAGATTCTTGTGGAAAATGTATTTTGTTTGATTTATAAATCATTCTGCTTTCTATGGGTGAATGAGACAGGACCAGGGAAGGGGTGTGGCAAGACAATCCCATTTGTCTCTTTGTCACAAAATTACTTGTTTAAACTTTTTGTGTGAAGTGTCACTGGTGCCTTCAACCATTCTTTAAATAGTTTCAAGCTTTCAATGTAAAAATGAAAAATACAACCCATAGCCCATAGCGCGATACTTGGCACTACCTGGCATCCAGTAAGTGTGTGATGAAGATGTGAGTGAGCAAACAGTCATGCTTCTAAGTATGGGGACCTAACAAACATCATCCCTGTAGTGCACACTTGATGATAGTATTTGCAAAAGACCAAATCTACATGTATGCATACAGTCCCAGTGCAGCTTGTAAAGCTTCATCTTTAAAAGTTGGGGGCAAGATGTCAAGAGAGTAAGAAAATGAAGGCAGTAGAAGATAAAGACACAAGAGATGGATTTGCTTGATAGCAGAAATCATCCCCCCCAGGAATACACCAAGTGTGTTTTATATGCATAAACATTAACCGAGTGAAATCTTTCTGTCTATTGGGGTCTTCTTTTTTTTTCTTTTTAATACGATCATCTTTTAGAGATTATGTGGACTTACTGCTTTGTACAAATAATACTTAGCAGAAAAACCAGCCTTTCAAATACTTTAAACAGATATAGATCAAGAGCATTTTGTGGAAACAGTTGAGAACAACCACAGCGTAAGAGGAAAACCTATGTGATGGGACCTCCTGTATTCACCAGATGCTCTTTAAATTTAAATTTGCAGGGAAAGCAGTAAATTCTACTGGAGACTCTGACCTACAATGGGCAGCCATGGCATTGCCAGCATTCTTTTCTCTTGCAATTGGCTTTGCTTTTGGAGCCTTATACTGGAAGGTAAGTATTGCTGTTACTTTTTTTTTTTTTTAATCTCTTGACTCACTTTACCTATTCATTTGCTCATGCTATATATATGTATATGATTAGCAAAATTCTCTTTTCCAAGAAAGGATCTTACTGATAAAACAATGAGTCTTACCTTAACTTATAGTCTCAACAAAATTTAAATTTAAGAAACATTTCCACAATTTTTCATTAAGCTTTGGTTATAGTCTCTCTATGTGGGAATGCACACTTAAGGAATGGGACCTGGTTTAATAATTTGAACTGAATATAAAATGGAAGAAAATATGCTGAAAAATCATAGGATGTGCTTAAAAGCCAAATAGAAAAATCATTTGTATTACTGCTATTTTGAATTTCTGTTCTTTTGTTCTTTTCTTATTGAAGCTTGTCTAAAAATTTTAGAATGTGCTAACTCATCATGACTCAGCCTTTAGAAATATCTTTTGAATTTAATTACTCTTTAAGTCTGACAGTTTCTTTTTTGCTGTTTCACCCCCAACATCCTAAAAATGCATTCTTTGAAATCATTTTTTGCAAAACCATTCTGCATGCTGAAAAAAATGTTGTTGGAGTTAATTGACATTAAAGATAAAAGTGAAGTTCACTAACCTCTTAAAGATATAGCAGTCATTGATAACTTTTTTTTTTTTTTTTTACAATATATGCCATTGTTCTTTTTCCAGAAGAAACAACCAAATCTTACAAGGGCAGTTGAAAATAGACAGATTAATGAAGAGGATAATGAGATAAGGTATTTTGTTTTGCTAGACATTGGTGTTTCTTTTATTGTGCATATTCACGCTCATAATGTTTGTAAGAAGTTGTTCGCTCGTGATCAGCTCTCAACCAGTATGTCCCAAATCGTTTCATATTTCTGACCTTTTACTGTCTTTTTTCCCTTTCTGCACTGTCTCGTCAATCCTACATTTTTATTTACCTATAGAATACCTTCACATAAATGTCCCTAAAAGTACATTCTCCTTTTCTCTTTCTTTTCCACACTATTATCAAAATATACTGATTTCCTTAAATTCTTGGCAATATTTATCTATGTCTATATATCTGTTGGCTGAGTTGCTGCCACAGAATCTTTTGTTTAGTCCTTCTGTATTTAATGTTTGTTACAGTCTTCCTTAAGCCCTTATTTGTGATGTCACTTCCTATTCAAAATACTTTCAGTGACTTTGTCTTGCATCCATAATATATTTTTTACTGCCCTTAACTTTTCTCAACTTACTTATTATTTTCTTTGAAGCTAAATACATTGTTATTTTTGTTTGTTTGTTTTTGCTATACTGGGGTTTAAACTCGGGGCCTTGTACTTGCTAGACACTCACTCAATCCCTTGAACCACACCCTTAGCCCTAGACACATTGATTTAAGATGCTTTTCAGCTTACTGTAACTCACCTGTGTTACTCTACTGCCTTTTCCCATATTGCCCCAGCACTATTATCTTCATTGATCTTTGGTAATAATTTTCAGTGTGTTGCTTTCTCTCATATCATGCCATGTATGTATATACACATATTAAGGGTATATAAGCATTTCCAGTAAATACACAAAAAATTTTTTAAGTAGTTGGGGAAGCTGTCATAATACTTATGAAGGTAAATTTCCCACCCAATTTTGCAATCTTTTGCTGCTATATTTACCAAAAAACTAGCCTTTTACAATGCCCAGATCATGGTGTACTTCAGAATTTGTCCAAAAACAAATAAACTTTTTTCTTGTTCTTTTTCAGTATGTTGCAAGAAAAAGAGAGAGAGTTTCAAGAAGTGTAATTGTGGCTTGTGTCAACGTTGTTACCTTCATACATTGGTAAGTTTTTAGAAGTCAAGCTGAAATATTTCGTGAGAACTACATAGCATCTTAGAGGCCAAAATTTAGAAACAAACTTATGATTATGTTCTCAACTAAGCAGATGCCAGAACTTAAACCAAACTTGTTGCACAATTGAATTATGCAAGTCTCACAATATTCTCAAGTTCTGAGAGCAAGCAGTGTTAGACCTGATTCGTGGATTCATCTTGTATGGGAGATATACAAAAATTATCAGCTGATATTTTTAACTTGTATTATTTTTGAGAATAGAAAGTAAATTATACAAGAGAATAGAGCAATTTAAGACTAACATAAAATATTAGAAGAAGAAAAATAAATAAAACCAATTCCATTTAGGTGTAGCTATCATAAGATGACAGTATTCCATTGTTAGATGCTGAAAAAGAGAGAACTGAAAATGTCTCCCTGCCATTTTAAGGGAAAGGAGAAAAGGTCAGAGTATCTTATAATCAAGAGAAGAAGGCAAAGTGCCATGTGCTGCAGGACAGGTAATAAGTATCCTCATCACAGTGCAGAGACCAGAATGCAGTGAATATAAACCAGTGACAGATACCTGCTGTGATTGTGTGGTTTGGGGAGAGACTATATCAGAAAGGAGAGTAAGACATGGCCAGAAAGGACTGATGTGAATTATATTGTGTTCTAGCTGCTTGTTCTATTCCCAAGCTTGGGCATGGTTGAGAGAACACCCAGAATGGCATCAACTCAATCCAGAATCGATTCATGCTCTCCCTCACTTTTCCTTCTTCTTCCTGTTTATTAGTTTTGCTGTTGCTCCTTGAGTTCTGGGTGCATTTACAACAGTGGTGTAGGAATGTTCACTACTCTTCCTAAACCCTCAGTTCTTCCTACACTCCCTTGTATTGAGGATCACTTACTCTCTTAGATTATTAATGACACAGCCTCTGGTAAACTCATCTTTTTACTTAAAGGTCACTGTCCTTCCAGCTTTCACTTCTGTCCCAGATTCCAAAATTATCTCCAGATTGAATCTTCCCCCCCAGGAAGCTGGGACATAGAGTCTTTTGCCTCTAGCTCTAGGAACTCAGTTTAATTAGGGATAAAAAATCATTTCTCAACAACCTGACATAGCATGATGTAATAATTACTCCACTTCTTCATTTTTAACCTTCAAGCCTACTCTTGGTCACCATGAACAAGGCATGAATAGCATCCTCTCTTTCCTGCTCCCATCCTGGCTTCTCTCTAGGTTCAATTCTTTCTGTACAATAATGTAAATGAATAGAACCTCTTTATTTTATGGAACAATATTCTCTTAAATCATTATGTTTCCTAGAAACCCTTTTCTCTGCCTTTCAACCCCAATACAAGCCTCACTTTCTTAACTCCATTTCATTTCTCTTAGGCTTGACATCCATAACCACACACTAAATGGTTAATTAAGTCTTAAAAGCTCAAGTAATGTCCTTTGTTGTTTGGTTTGGGTTGCATTGCTGGGATCTTGTTTTAGCACACAAGTCTTCTATCATGTGGTTTTTAGTTGTGGTGTTTGTCCTGTGACACTTTGGAGAATGGATTATTATGGGGAAACCCAGGCCACTTGTTTAAGAGGAAAAAAGATGGCATTTTAAAGCAACCATAGTCAAACAACTTATGCTTTTTTTTTTACTAGTCAGGTAACATGCAAGGACAGGATCTGGGTCTGTGTGGTTCTTGCCGTATCCCCAACACGGAACTTGTTGCTTGTGCAATGTGGGCCCTTGATAAATGTTTGTTGAATGAGAGACTGACCAAATGAATAAGGCTTAAGTGAAGTTTAACCAAGTGGTAAGAGATGATTCTTCTGAAGTAGGACTTGTTTTTGTATTGTGTGTGTGTGTGTATGTGAATATATTTAATTTTCTGGTTTTGATCAGTGGGCAGTCAGGTGTACACAGCAAGTCATTCAGGAAGTCTATTGTTAGTTTTATTTTTTCAAAAGCATGAACTATTACTCATGTATAAAATGAATCAAATTAGACAGGTAAAAGAAGTTCAGAAGTGTTCAGAAGTAAAATCATCACACGTATTGAGTGGTCAGTGTGAAATGGATGGTGGGATAAATGAAGAAGTCTGTGACTAATTCTCTTTTGTCATCATTTCTGCAGAGCTCTGTGAAGGGTCAGTGCAGAGTCCACCACTTCCAAAAGTCTGGCTTCCCATTAAACTAATCTCTATTTGTGGGCTTTCAATTAAATTTCGTTTGACTCTTGGTAGAATATCATTTTTGCTTATCACTTAAAGATATTTTTGTCTTCTTTGAAACCATGAGCTCTTACAGAGAAATATTTGTTTCTGTACTTAATCTTGGAATCCCACCAAACTATATAACTTATACTTTGTACATGTAAGTGATAAATAAACATTTGTTGGATAAATGAAGACATGAAAAAAAAAACTCAGAGAATTACAATAAGGTAAGATTAAATTTATGGAGATAAAAACACAAACATAAGAGTTCAAATGCTGAATTGAGCATGGTGGCTCATATCTGTAATCCCAGCTACTCAGGAAGCAAGACTAGTAGGTTTGTGATTTTAGACCAGTCTGGTCAAACAGTTCACAAGACCCCATCACAATCAATAAAGCTGAGCAGAGGGGCTCCTGCCTCTCATTCCAGCCACATGAAATATAAATGGGAGGATCATGGTCAGACATAAATGTAAAACCCTATCTGAAAATTAACTAGAAGCAAAAAGGACTGGGGTCATGGCTCAAGTGTTAGAGTGCCTGCCTAGCAAGTGCAAAGCCCCAAGTTTAAACCCCAGTATTTCCAAAAGAAAAAAAAAAAAGAATTCAAATGCCATGGAAAAAATAGGGTAAAAGTGGGAGGGAGCAACCTTATCACCAGGAATCTGCAAATCCCAAAGTCAGATGTGTATCATCTGTAGTAACTGACTGACTAACTATTGTATAGAGCAAAGCCTACGCTTGTCCTTGTACCAGACCCTCCAAAGGGCTGAGTGTGGCAGTGCACACTGGTAATCCAACTATTTGGGAGGCTAAG
Organism: Castor canadensis; assembly: GCF_047511655.1. Lineage (NCBI taxonomy): Eukaryota > Metazoa > Chordata > Mammalia > Rodentia > Castoridae > Castor > Castor canadensis. The sequence goes on along the minus strand of NC_133393.1, from coordinate 126,857,196 downwards.
GCAGGGAGATTGCAAGTTGCAGTCCAACTTTGGCAACTGGACAAGACTCTCTCAAACTAAAATTTAAAGAAATAAACAAAAGGAAGTAGCTGAGTGATAGACTGTTTACCTAATATACACAAGGTAGTTAAATCCCCACTATAGAAAATGAATGAATAAACAAAAAAAACACCTCTCTAAGGAACTTTAAATCTACTTTGGTGAGAGAGAAAGGATTTTGGGAGCAAAATATAACCTGATGAAACAGGAAATCTTCCAAATATTAAGAATAACTATGGGAAAAAGTGCCAAAATAGAACAAAGTGCCAACATACTTGAAAAAATTAGATGTAATTTGGATAATAATCACTTTCTTGGTTAATGAGAAAGGAGAAACAAAGAAAAAGCCTCTTATTTATGACAAGTATTTCCCCTAAAATATAAGATTTACCAACTAAAGCAAATTAAATCACAACAAATATTGGAACACTGGAATAGTTAACTTTCCAAAGGAAATAATCTATAATTTGGAAAGAAAAAGAAGTAAAGAAGATAAGTATTTTAAAAATAAGGAAAAAATGTGGTGGGAATTAGCTAATAAAATAGAAATAAAACATGTTTGCTTCTAAGAAAAAAATTCCTAAAATTGTGTTTATTCAGTGTCAGTGACACATGAAAACATTTACGTGAAAGTTAAAAGTCCACCATGTCACCTCACTGATGCCAACTACCCTTTAAGAACACTTCATGTATTGAGTTGTGTGTAGCACAGTTTAAAAGAAAGAAATAAAATAGAGATAAGTTACATTTAAAGCCTCATTTATGATAGTATATTATGAGAAATTTTTGCTTTTCCTTGTTCCCACAAATGGTGATTCCAACAAACTCTTGTAGGTACTTTGTAGATACGAAACTTAGTGTAGCCTAGTTGTATCATAAAATTGCTTATAGCCTACAAAACAAAATAAGACATATAGAGAACAACTTTTTAAAAGTAAGCTCTAGGTTTATACAGGAAGCAACAAAGGGAGCTAACAAAGAAAATGCAATAAGAACTTAATGTCAGGGCTACTGCACATGGTTGTACAAGATGTAAACTCAACATCACCCTACATATTGGTGTGAATATCTAGAATTGTGCCAGGTGCATCCATATACAATCAACTTATTTGAAGAGACTGAGAAATCATGAGCAACAGACAAAAGTCTTCATTTTATAAGTGATGGAAGTAGCTTTGCACTAAGATAGTTATTGGATGATGATTCAGAGTTTATTACCAATAGAAGGAGTTTCTCTAAATACTGCAGATTGCATAAACTAAGTCAGGAAGGCCCCAGAGTAAAAACTGTTCAAAGTTTTTACAAATGTAGTCCAGAGGAAGTTATACTCCACAGGGTCAATGCTGAGAAGAAAGAGGGGGTATCAGTTTGAAAGGTTCTGAATTCTAGGAACCTATTCTGTGCTCTGTTACATAAGACAAAGAGCTGTTTGAAGGGGTAGAAAAGAGGTGCTAATCCCATCAAAGCAGAGGTTTAGGAGGTCAGGTGTTGGTGTCGATAGAAGGATATGGCAGCAGGAGGCCCATCTTCCAATCAGATGATCACCTGAACTAGGGTCAGGGCCATGGCTAAAGGAAAGTAGGAAAATTTGGGGACATTGCAGGAAAAGAATCAACAGTTCCTTGTTACTGATGGGATGTGAAGCTAGACAGGACTCATGTATGATTTGGAGTTTATGGGATTAGCAGATGGTGGTGCTATTAAAAGAAAATGAGAAGTCAGGAAAAGGAACTGTTGGCAAATATTGGTGGAACTGACCAGCAGCCAAACATGTTAGACTGGAACTGCAAAGAACAGCTGGGGTTGGAAACCATGGATTTGGAATTTGGGAGTCATGTATAAAGAATCTTAATTGGGACCTTGGGAGAAAGACTGCTTACTCACAGAGAAGGCTCAGTCTGGTTGACAATTCAGTATCATGTATTTATAGCATGTACTCAGTTAAACAGTTCCTTGACTTACTCCACCATGGTAAATGTAGAAAGTAATTCTCATTACAGGTAAGCATGTGGAAAGACTGATAAAAGAAACACATACTAAAATGTTTCTGTAGATCTGGGCTATGATAAAACAAAATCCATCTTACAATTGAAACAAGGACAAACTCAAGTCAAGCTTGGATGTTTAGGGCACAGGACTCTGGAATGGTAGCTTACAAATTATCAAGATCTATGAATTTTTACTGGATAATTTTCTAAAAATTTCTGGAGCATTGGGAATTTTGTTTCTGAGCTTTCTTTCTGTAGCTACCTTGCAAAGTGGGGAATGAGAAGGGACTAGACTTGTGTTCAAGCCTTGGCTCTGAAACTTAATAGTTGTAGGACCCTGAATGAGTCAGTTAATGTCTTTTAACCCCTGGTTTTTTTTCATATGTAGTCATGTACTACATAACAGTGTCCCAGTCAACAGTATGTTGAGACCTGTATGATCGTGATCCCAAAAGGTTATAATATAGCCTAGGTGTGTAGCGGGCTATACCATTGAGGTTTGTATAAGTACACTCTATAATGTTTGCACAATAGAATCACCTAAGACTTCATTTCTCAGAATGTATCCTGTCATTAAGGGACACATCACTGTATAATGAGGGGAAAATAATACTTGTCCTGCTTATTACATGAGATTGTTATAAAAATCGAGGGTATCATTATAAAAATTGTAGTGTGTTCTATGGGAAAACAGTTGTCAGCCTTCAAGTTTATATTCTTTGCTAAGTGACCCAGGGACAAAATAAAAACTCTACATTTAATTAAGTCTATAATTTCAGGTTATATCCTTTTGCTTTTTGTGAATCTCTTTTGTTTATTTAACTATGCTTTGTTTTTTAAAATATCCCCTATATATTTTTGATTTCTGAAATTTACTCTCAATGTCTCTTAATTTTTCTTTCTGGATTTAATTATGCTTTCCTGAATTACTGGAAAGTTGAAAACTCTGAAAGCTCAGTGTGTGAACGTCAGCATTAAAGAACTGAAACAAAGTATGGCTTTTATTCTTTACCAAATACAATAAGCTGTAGTGAGGGCAAATGTAGTGCCAGAATTTCAGTCTTTTTTCTTTTGAATGGAAATTTGAATGAGATCTTGCTACTGCTATTTCCTCAGTTGGGGAAAGTGATTGCTAGAACCTAACTAGACAGCCAAGATACTGAAACTGCTCAGTGGCTATGAGGCTGTTACTTGTTACAGCCTCTGACCAGGTTCTCTACCTGTCCTAAGTAGCTCTTTCATGCTGCTCCATCTGTTTCTACTTTCCACTCTCCAGACACTGCCTTTTCCTTCAACTCTTCTTCACTCACCTGTATACTATTCTACATACTAGAGAAACTCATGGCTAAATAGATAACCCACATATCACAAATTGAAATAATTGTTGGTATTCCTGGAGGGATGGAAGCCACAGAGTACTCATTTATCTATTCTTATATTCAAAAAGTATTTATTGAGTTTATTCTATGTGCCAGGCACTATTATAAAAGCTGATGTTCAATAGTAAAAAAGGTGACATTCCCTGACCTCATGGAGCTTACATTCTAATGGAAGGAGATAGACAATAAATAATAAGGAAGGTCATTGGAGATAATCTTAAGTGTTTCCATGGAAACCATAGAGAGTGGCTGATCATCACAGCCAAGAAAATTGCCCAGTTCTTTTAGGCTAAATGTAATACACAATGTCAATCTACTATTCTTTCTATGGTCTTATATGAATTCTGCTATTGAGAATGAAAGGAGGGTAGAAAGCAGACATGCCATAATCTCTCTTTTTTATTTCCTTCTTTTCTAGGCTGGTAACAGTTCATGTTTGCTTCATAAATGAAGCAGCTTTAAAACAAATTCCTATTCTGTCTGAAATGACAGACCTAATCTTTATCTGTTCTTGCTACCCATGACTTTATGTGGATGATTCAGAAATTGGAACAGTGTTTTACTGTGAAACTGGCCATGAATTAATCATCTTTAAAGAAGAATTTGCATGGAACAGGACTCTGTTTGAAGGACCTGGAGTCTTGTGGTCTCATTCAAACTTGCAAGTGATGAGGGGAGAGAAAGCACGTGTTCCAGTCCACATGCACCATTTGCATGGCTCCAGAAGTGTCTAAGTGCTGAAGAACACAGCTTTACTCTTCAGTTACAACCTAAACCTGTAGTTGTCCTGATCTCTGCAAGTCAATTTCAATCTGGAGAGTGGGGGGAATAATTTTTTTTTTCAAAGGGAACTAGAAAACAATTTAAAAAACAAAACTCAGTAACATCAGCCACTGAATGGAGTGGAAAGCAGTGAATGGGAATGATGATTGGAGCAGGCACATCAGCTCTTAGGTGCTGATTAACAAAAGGGGTCTGACCTTGATATCTTCCTGACAGACCATGCTCACCCATATCCCACTAGAGAGAGGAACATGGTTGGCTGGTTCTATCCATGCAGGGGAGCCAGTGCTGAATTAGAACTGTGATGCATTGATGTAGGGAAGACTCTCTGAAAGTAGTCATTGCAGGAAGAAGTTATGAACACTGACCAGCTGAAGACTGGGCCAAGAAGGACACTTGGCCCCTCTAGTGACGTTGGCCTTTTCCCTTGATCACTCTAGAGTGTATAAATATATTATGACATGTTTATCTTCTAGAACTATTACAAAGGTATGTAAACGGACTTGGGAGAAAATGCTGAATCTATGAAGTTCCCATTTTTAGTTTCCATCATGGGAGAGAATAAAAATTATGATTATTTAGCATCTAGGATTAGAAAACCACACCCACATGCTGATATGGGTGTTGAAAACTAGGTTACTTGGATTTTACAAGACTGCAAAGAATCAGGAAACTTTAGTTAACTTTAGCATAATCACCATTATGTGTTTAAAGGAACCATTTATTTAAAAATCAGGCACTCTATATTCATTAAGGTTCATGAATTATAAATAAAAAGAGAGCTTTATGTAGTTATGCATGTCAGTTTGCTATTTAAAATGTGTGACAGCATTTGTCATATTAAGAGTGAATTTGCCAGGAATTCCTAAGGTGGACATTGTGCTTTTAAATTAAAATTTGTAAGACACTATGTAAATTCCCCCTTACCATTTTTTATAGTCAGAAGAACACCTGGCTAAAGTCAAAAAATGATTTTTCTTATGGTTTGATTTTGGTGAAGATTTTTTTTAATGTATCATGAGCAAATACATAAAGGGATCCAAAGTTTTTCATTTTAATTTAATCCTTATGATAACATTATTGCCATATACTATAACTATAAGATAACCATTTTTAAATGTACTTATTCAAAATGGCATGAAAAACAAACTGCTAGCTTTTCTTTGGTTTTAAAAGCCCAAGAATTTCTAGTATGTTTGGATTTTAGCTTGTATTCAAAGCGAATTCAAGTGCAGCTCCAGTGTGTGGCCTTTGCTCTTTTTTATACCAAAGAGCTCAAATAATTTCCATGGTCCCTTTCTTCTCTGCAGTGCTGTGGTTCCTCAGGCACTAGTTATTTTCTCTAAGCCCAACCCAAGTGCATTGGGGAGCTTCATTAACTTGTTCAGGCCCTCAAATATCCCATGGTACAATTGATTAGCAATAAAATTAGAGATCAGTTTAATTGCTGAAAGGACCTATCTCAGTGTGTGGCATAGATTGTTTTGGAAACTAGGTATAGGTTAACTTGAGTTACATGTGTGGGTGTGTATAGGTTGAGAATATTGATATTTCTCAGTCTGATGCTTTGATCTATTTATCTAGAAGTTTCAATTTACTTGAGCATCTGAAAATGCTATTTACTGAACTTGAGTGTACAATAAATATGCTTTTGTTCTCAAAGTTAGTTGTTGGGTTTTAACACTCAAGGGCATGGTCTTAATCAACAGACCTAAGTAAACAAATTTAACAGGTTATAAAATTTAACATGGTAGGGATGGATATGTGTCCTGCCTATTATATGTATTGGTTCATTGAGAGTTACATGGATTGTCAATTTTTAAAACACTAAGGTTCAATAAAATGCATGAACAATAGAAAAATGCTGAATATTGCTTCGGATGCTAGCTGCTTGGATATTAACTATGTCATATCTGCTTTCAGATTAAAAATATGTATCTTTGCTTATTTTATCCCATATATGTTTTGAATATCCTTTTACATAAATTATTTGAAAACTCACAACTGAGATGATAAACCATGAAATTGCCTTTTAAATTGGTGCCATGTATCTGATAGTGTCTCCAAATTGCCTTTTAATTAAAATATTCTCAGAAGTCTGCAGATTCTAAATATACTGAAAGCTTTGGACCTCTTTGATAGAAACCAAGTCTGTAAAGAAACTGGCTCTGTGATATATGGGGCCTTCCCAGTGACACTGAAGTGTTCCTGGATATTGTAGAATAATCCAATGGGCTTACCACACTGTCACGTTTAATGAGTGAGAGGCAAATTGATGTTTTTCAATATGATAATGAAACAAGAAACTGATAATCTTAAAAAAAAATTACATACATGAAAAAGTATGTGTCCATAAAGTACTTGCTTTTAGTAGGAATTAAACACACATTGCTGAGTATTAATGTGCTTTGGAGAAACTGTGTTGAGTAATAATAAATGAACAGAAAAGTCTATTCTGAAATTGTGGCTGTTTCCTAATGTGTTTTTGCAGTAGGTTTGGTTTCAAGATTTAATCCTAATGTGGAGCCTTTAGCCATTCCATACCTAGTCTTCTTTAAGAAATATGTTTTTCAAAAAGGCAGCTTGGCACAGTGGGATGGACGTTGAGAAAGCTTGACAGGAGCCTCTACTCAGCCGTTAACTAACATGGCAAGTCACCTCCTCCTCCCCACTTGGATCTCAATTTTATAGTTAGCTGTATGGTAAATTCAGGGGTCACTCCTTAGGGTAAGGCCTTAAAATAAAATAAAGCAGAAATTGTTCCATACAGAAGATCCAACTCTGGTCTCTGAATAAGCATCTCGACTATACAAAGTCTTGCTGTTTTTGTTGCTAATGTAAATAGGGTCCACTAGTAAAAGTGAATTTCAGTCTCCAATCCAGTGAATTGATAATGATTTACATAAGAGATGGCTTTTACCTTTGCTTAAATAAATGTTTTTGGATCACCTTTGAAGAATGAAAACCAGTAGTGCATTTTAGTCAGGAAGAACGACTATAAAATGTGTGTAACATTTGGAAAAGCACCAAAGTAAGCATTAAAATGTTTTCATTTTATTGAAAGCTAAGAGCAGAAGATCTAAGATGCTCATAAAGTTTTGAATGCCAACAGGCATTTTAAAATCAATTTATAAAAGGATAATACATAAATTACATTTAAAATTGGAAAGTGGGACAAGAACTTTAAAGTGAGCCAGCATATCTTTGAAATAATATTCTTCTGAATTGGCTTTAGCATATAGCTATTCAGATTAAAGTTCATTTATGGAATTTGCTTACACAACTCATGGTGTTATTGCTTTCCATTAACTAGCTTGAAATGGCTTTGTGAACATAAAATAACAAATGGTACTTTCACTTCATAATAAGGTGTTATTTTAGAAATGATTCATATTAAAATGGGTATTTATGATCCTAAAATGTTTGCTAAGCATTGTCAATCTGTAACTGCCATCTCCAACTATATTCTTATAACCTTGTTCATCTAAAAACCATAGTGTTTTCATTTACTTGATTTTTGAGCTATAAGACTCACTAAATATAATTTCCCAATCAAAATAGCTCATTCTCCTATATTCTAAGGACTAATGTATGATTTTACTGTCCACTTGCCACTGTTTTTTTTAAGTCAACGGACTTGAAAAGTATTCAGACATTTAGATGGATGCACAGATATATCCCTAGTTCAGTCATTGATTGGAGTTTGAATATTGTAATGTAAATGTATGTCAACACTATTCTAAATAGTTTTATTATGACCGAAGTTTAATTAAATAAAAAAGATTGTAAAATGTGATGTGTATGTGTATATACTGTATGTGTACTTTTTAAAATAGGTATATGTCCTGACCCTTTTTATACAGGTTTGAATTTGAAATTACATTATATATACATATACTTTATTGTTCTAAATAAAGAATTTTATGCACTCTCAAGTTTGCACTGTCATTTCATATCTTAATGTTGTCACCATGTTCATAAAATGGATTTGCATTTATTAAGTTCAAATCAATTTTTTTCTTGTGAAAGCTTTCATCATTACTCAGCACTGTAGAAATATGGATTCAAGAGAATAAGAAGACATTTAAATTCAATAAATATTTATTGATTATTAAAATAAGTAAAAGTAATTGAAAAAGATAAAGGTGAAATAACACATTATTTGTTCTGAAAAGTTTTATAACTTACTAGAACCACGGCTCAAGTGGTAGCATTCTGCCTAGCCATCACGAGGCTCTAAGTTCAAACCCCAGTACCACCACCAAAAAAGAAAAGAGTGAATGCACTATAATATGTACGAAGTCATACTGAAGTAACTACCTACATGAAAAATGAGGCCCAGTTGATGTGTTTAGGGCACACAAGAAGGAGGAATGCATAATGGGAGAAGTACATAGAGGAGTTGTTTTTCAGTCTAAGAATTATAAGGATGAGACAAAATTTGAATCTCTAAAGCAAGAGATTATAAAATTTCTCAGTTTATTCCATCAAATCAAATGGGTTTGTCCTTAGCATGTACTGTATAAAGAGATATGCAGAGAGATAAGACCAGACTGTTGATTGGCACAATAGGCAATGCAGACATTATTCTCAGTGTTCACAATAATGCATGCTTCTGAGAAAAGGAATGACAAGATCAACTCTTTATGGCTTCTGTGGTTTAGGCAGTAAATAATCATCCTACCTAATCCCTGGTTGGTGTTTGACTCTTGAGACATCCCCCAGCTTTATGACATCACACTTACTCACCCAGCATTTCTTTTCAGAATTGTTTGCATTCCACTTCCTTTATATTGCAGACATCCACCAATATAACCCTAGATGACTATAACAGTCTTCTAACTGATCACACTTTTTTAGTTTGTTTTTAATCAGTTCATCACATTACAGTGAATAATACAGAGAAATCTGGTGATATTTTTCTCTGGCTAAAACACTTAAGTGGGCTTCCATTTTTTTCAGGATAAAACCCAAACTCTTCAACATGACTCACAAGGCCTTCTTTTATTTGTCTCCTAATTTTTTGATTGCTAATTGTTTGACTTCTCCTTTATGCTATAAACAACATGAGAGCTGGGCCCATGAATTCCTCAAATTGAGTGCAAATAATAATTTATGGAATTAAATTGGAACAGAGTTTGACTAAGTATCACTTGTTACACTGTCTGAGAAATTAAAAGTTATTTCTTATAATACAAAGTTTTATTATGGGCAATTTGGAATATACACATAAAAGTAGATAGGACATTACAATGAACTCCCATGTAGCCATAACCCTATTTTAACCTTACTGAGCTCCTGAGTAATTTTGTTCTAATCTGTACTCCTTATGTACTCCCCTTTCATACTATTTTCAGACAAATGCCTGAACAATCTTCTTTATCAAAACTAAGTGCTATGTGAAAGTCATTACATTGTACCATTTAGGAAATAATAAGAAAGAAAAAGTCAGTACATGCTCAGTACAAATACATTTTTTTTCAAACATTTTCTATCTGTGGTTGGTTGAATCCACTGAAGTGAACCTGTTGATAAGACAGCTCACGTTTTACACTGCAGTACTGCACTGAAACCGGAACTAAGGTACAGGTAAAAGTCTACCTTGAACATTAAAGTTAGCTACCCCCAAAGATATCTCTGCCAACTATAGCTTGCTAACTTCTAGAATTTGTTTTATATGTGTAAACTATATATATACATATATGCAATACTAGTTTCTAATTTGTCTTTTCACTTACTAGAATGATGCAGTGGAACACACTGCATCAGCCCAGATAAACCTTCCTCCACTCTACCATAAGAACCAGGAAATTATAGATGGGCATCAAGGTGTAATAGAATGTGTACCCTCTGGCAGTCTAGTCCATACTTAATAAAATGTAGCACACTCTCAGGGCTTTCATTCATCATCTTCTCAAAATTGAAATGAGGCTGTCTTTTGAGAACATATCAACCTCTTCAGCCCTCTCACTTGTTGACTGTGTTGCCCTCACACATCTGTCACTGTGTCTGATGATGGGTTTTTTACTTCTCATTGCCACTTCTGTGTCATCATTTCTGCTCTATAAATCCTCCTAGATTTGAACTTCCTGTACCAGATTACAAATCTAATGTCACTTATTGTTCCTTTCATGTAGTAACTTTCAGGTTTTTTCATTTGTTTTCTGGATGTTTTTAGCATCTAAATCACTGTCATTTAACTTTTTGTATGTCTGTCTTAATTACTGGGGATTTCAGTATATTCATAAATGATCCTTTCAAATCCTGCCCTTTTAGGTCCTTGAACTTCTTTCCTTAGGGAACTTGCCTTCAACCCTACTCTTGCCAATCAGCCTTGTGGTCATCCTATAGACATCATTGCCATTAATTGCAACCATTCCTTGGTTGCATGCACTGCATCTCTGACCACCTCTTTGTATCTTTTCAGTTTACTTTCTCATAGAATTCAAATCCCAGCAATCCTTTGACCTACTGGCCTGTGAATCTACCATTTTCACTAGTGATCAACTTTTGATGCCCTTGGCTTTCTCCCTAAGCACTTATTAAAATCCACGATTCAGCATTATAATCATTCTCTTAGATACAACTTCTTCTTGATCCCGCTCTCATCCTAATTTTTGCTAGTTAAACCATGCCCCAGGATCAACTCCAATTCTCTACTTATATTTGTCTACACATAGAGCACAATACACCATCATACCTACTTATAAAGGGGTGCTATTGTCACTCAGCAATTGGACTGTGTTTCCTAATCTATTTGCTTTTCTACTCTCTAAGCAATTTCATAATTCTTCACCCCCCAAATACCCACCCATTCCCCATTCTCACTTTTAGTTGACAATCTTGATTGCTATTTCACATTGAAAATTAAAGTAATAAAAGGCTGATTTTGCTGTAATGGTAAAGAAACATAAAGACCTCCCTTACACAGAGTCTTTATAAGTCCTGAAAGGGGACCCAGCAATCTGTTCACATGGTCATATGTTTCTGTGCATTTGCAGCCACATCTATTTGTCAGTAACTATTCTCATGTAGGGATGGCCTCCAGTGACACTTGCACTGACCACTGTGTCATCTCACTAGGGCATCATACCCAAAGGTGCATGACCAGAGAATATCATGATTGAAATGTCTCCTATGGACCTGGCACCAGAAATGTGGGTGAAGGAGAAAAGATTCAAAATATATGGAGGCAAAAGCCAGTCTGTGGAAAATTTTCACAATCATTGCAATTAAAATATGTGTGACAAAAATAGACATGAAGACCAATAGATTAGAATAAAAGACCCAGACATAAACCCAAGAAGCTACAGCCAACTGGTCTTCGACAAAGGAGCCCAAAGCACACAAAAGACAGGCTCTTCAACAAATGTTGCTGGGAAAATTAGATATCCACATATAGAAGACTGATACTATCTGCCTGTCTCTCACCTTGTCCCAATATCAACTCAAAGTGGATCAAAAACCTTAATATAAGGCCTGAAACTTTGAAACAACTACAGGAAGTAGTTGGAAATACACTGGAACATATAGGTACAGGGAATGACTTCCTAAAGAGAATTCCACAGCTTTGCATCTAAGAGAAAGAATGAACAAATGCATCTGCATCAAACTAAAAAGCTTCTGCACAGCAAAAGAAACTGTCACTAGACTCAAGAGACAACACACAGAATGAGAGAAAATCTTTCCCAGCTATTCATCTGATAATGGACAAATATCCAGAATCCACAGGGAACTCAAAAACTCAACCCCCAAAGAATCAACATCCCAGTGAAGAAATGGGTACATGAATTGAACAGTGATGGGTTACTGTTCCCACACTGTTGGTGGGAATGAAAACTAGTACAAGCATTGTTGAAAGCAGTATGGAGATTCCACAAAAAACTGAAAACAGAACTGCAATATGATTTAGTGATACTGCTCCTGGACATACATCCAAAGGAAGGTAAAGTCAAGATACAATATAGACACTTGTACACCGATGCTTATGACAGCACAGTAACAATAGCCAAGCTATGGAAACAACCCAGATGCCCTACAACTGATGAATGAATCAAGAAAATGTGATAGATAGATAAATAGATAGATAGATGATAGATAGATAGATAAAATGGTGTTTTACTCAGCCATAAAGAAGAAGAATGAGGCCATGTGGTTTGAAGATAAATGGATGCAATTGAAGGACATCATATTATATGAAGCAAGTCAGGTTCAAAAAGATAAAGTCCTCATGTTGTCTCTCATATGTAAAAGAAAGATCTGAAAGATAAACATGTACACAAAAACAAACAGGATCATATATAAATATATATGTAGAACATTTTTGTAATGGTAGAATTATACTGTGGAACTCAGGGAAGGAGGGAAAGGAAAATGGAATGATAGAGCATCAACAATATCGTAAAACATAACATCTGTGAAGGTAGAGGATATAAGGATATGTTGTGAAAGTTGTTGAAAAATGGGGGTAGTAGGGAAAAGATAAGGGAATGAAAGGGGTTGAATGGAGGATTGAACTGACAAAGTAAAGTAAACTCACAGCTGGGATACATTAGAAACTTATTTGAACATTGACTTAGAAATTAATAACGAAAAACAGGACTGTAAAATAGGTACAATGTTAGGGTGGGGGTTACTTGTGGGAGGAAGGAAGGTGAATGAAGGAGATTAAGGTGAAGGAATATGGTTAATGGACTTTATATACTTAGATGAAATAAAACAATGAAACCTCTTGCAATTGCTTTAAGTGGGCAGGAAGGAGTTGAGGGGAAGGATTGTGGGGGTGATCTAACCAATATACAATGTAAGCCTATTTGAAATTGTCACAATGAATCCTCCTTGTACAACAAATATATCCAAGAATATGGAAAACAAAAATGATGTGTGAAATTGTAAGTGGAAACTCTGGCTTCATTAAAGTCTAGGCAAAACAGAAGTTTCAGGAAAATAGTAAGTCAGGGCACTTATCCCTTGACACTAGATACCAAAATCTCCAGGTACCCATATTCTTTATAAAAAATGGCTAGGATTTGCATATAGCCTATGTACTTCTTCCCCTTTACTTTAAATCATCTCTAGATTACTTGTAACACAATGTAAGTACTATGTTAATTGGTGTTATACTTTGTTGTTTAGAGAATAAAAAAGTCTGTAAGTGTCCAGTATAGACACTTAAAATGTTTTTGATAAAAAGTTGATATAGAGGGCCAACTATATACAATTATAAATAAGCCATTACAGTTTTCCCATCAATGGTGAGGAAAACATAAAATTTAATAAAATTGCTTTATTTATAGAGCCAGAAACTCTGTATGTGAGGTCACATGCTTTACACTTCTCAATGTAGCAGCTTGACAAATGCATAATGTCTCACTTGTCTACATTCTAACATTAAACAGACTTGTTTAATTGCTCTAAAAAAAAATCCCTTGTTCATGTGTTCCATGATCTTCCCTCCCCTGAAGCTCTGGAAACCACTGAAATTTTGTCATTATAGCTTTTACCTTTTTTTATAAATACTATACAATTAAAATCCTACACTATGTAATTTTTTTAAATTGGCTTCTTCCACTTAACAATATCCATTTCAGATTCATCTGTCTTTTGTTCCTTGATAGCTCATTTTTTTAAATCACTGAATAATATTCCATTTTACGGATATATCACAGTTTGTTTACCCAGTCACCCAATGAAGGACATCTTCTCGGTTCCACTTTTTAGTGATTATTAATGAAACGACTTTAAGCATTACTGTGCAAGTTTCTGTGCCGACATACATTTTCAAATCTTTTGGATAAATACCCTGGAGTACAACTTCAGATTCTATAGTAAGACTATGTTTAGGTTTTTAAGAAGCTGCCAAATTGTCTTCCCAAGTGGCTGTACCATTTTGCATTCCCAGCAGCAATAAATGAGGGTTCCTGCTGCTCCCTATCTTTGCCAACAATTGTTTTTACGAGGTGTTTGGATGTTCGCCATTCTAATAGGTAGGTAATAGCATATCATTATTGTTTCCATTTGCAATTCCGTAGTGACAAACGATGTTCACTATCTTTTCATATGCTTATTTGCCATTTGTAGATCTTCTTTGATGAGGTTTCTGTTCAAATCTTTTGTCCATTTTTAAATTGGGTGTTTGTTTTCTTATTGTTGAGTTTTTAGAGTTCTTTGTATATTTTGGATACAAGTTCATTGTTAGACATGTGTTTTGCACGTATTTTATCCCAGTCTGTGGCTTGTCTTTTCATTCTTTTAACAATGTTTTTCACAGAGCAGCTGCAAGCATTTTTTTTCAAAACATGCAGGAACAGAATATGTATCTTGACCAATTCATTCCTTAATCTCATTGGACAAAAAACAGTCTCCACATTACCTGAACTTGTATACTGGAGTATTTTGCACCTGCTATATGTTTTTTTCCTGGTTTCTCTTACTAACAGAGTATTTTAAACATTTGAAAATTTGGACTTTTAAGAGATCTTGCATAATGAGAAGCTTGATTCTGTTAAAGCTTTATAATCTAATGACATGTTAAAGAATTTTAAAATATACTTTTTAAGATACAAAACAAAAAGTCAAACAGTGAGAGAAGTAAGAAGTTGTCAAAATTTATACAGGTTTAACTATACATTAGAAAAATGTTTTGAAATATTTCATAAAAACAGTTGAGAAATTGCAAGCTTATGATTCAAACATATAGACTGGATATAAAGGATCAATTTCTGTGGTATTTGTATTTATTTATCTACTTATTAAAGAATTGAGAGACTATTTCCATAAAAATAAATAGACTTATGGTTCTAGGCTTGGCCGGGCAAAAAAGTTCACAAAACCCCATCTCATGGACATGGTGAAATACACCTGTCATCCCAACTAAGGGAGGAAGCCATAAAATAGCAGGATCATGGTCCAGGCTGGTCTGGGCAAAAAACGGACACGGTATCTCCAAAATAACCAGAGCTGGAGGAGTGCCTCAAGTGGTAGAGCTCCTGCTTAGCAAGCATGAAGCCCTGAGTTAAAACCCAAGCACTGACAAATAAATAACAAAAAAATCAATAGAGATGATTAAAGGGATAAATTTAAAACATTCTGGCATTGAGAATCAAGCTGTAACAAAAAATGTACCATATCAAAAGTAATAATTTGTCAACAGGAAAAGAGATCTTTCCAATGTGAGTTATGAGTAGGTATTTAAACTAATTTACAATCAAATTAATTAAAAAATGTACCACTGAGGCACAATGGCAAATAACTTAAATTTTTTGCTAATTTGATACAAAATACTACATTGATGAAAATAACATAAAACTCGTATTTCTTCTCCAAAACAAGGGTATCAGTTCAATAAATATTTAATCACCGCTGTGGGTTGAATATGAAATGTCCCCTATCGGCTCATTTCCTAAATGTCTGATCCACAGTTGATTGCTATTGAGATGTGACTGGATCATGAAGACGCTAACCTCAGCAATGAGTTAGTCCATTGATAAGTTCATCGCTGAATGGGCGATTGGAAGGTGGAGTCTAGTGGCAGGTAGTTCACTAGGGGACATATCCTTAAAGGGTACTTGGAAATGCTGGTCCCTTCCTACCCCCAAGTCTGCTTCCCAGTCTCCATAAGGTGAACATCCTCCTCCACCATCTCCCACCGCTATGATGCTCTGTCTAACCACAAACCTAAAAGCAATGGAGCCAGCTGACTGTGGGCTGTAACCTCTGAAACTGTGACCCAAAGTAAACTTTGCTTCCTGTAAGTCATTTATCTCAGATATTTTGTCATAGTGATGGAAAGCTAACTAACACAATTGCAATAAAAGAAGACTAGAACTGATCTAAAATCTTACAGCTCATGTATGTGAAGAAAAAAAATTACACATTTCCTCCAACTTGATAATTCTACACATTTACATCCCATTGCTAAATGAGCTGTGAAGAGGAAGCTTCCTACATCAATGATTAAAAAGCAAGTTGGTCAATTCTATCCATTGTGCTAGTGGTATAGTGGTGGGAAGACTAAATTATCTTTGTATATAAAATATATTACACAATAATTTTCCTAGGAAAATGTAGTAAAAGGGCATGCTGCCAGAAAGCAGGAAATAATTGTTATAGAGATGTGTCTGGTTGTCACATCCCTATCCAGAGGGCTCATACAATTTATCTGTTGGGATTACTAGAATGGGAAACTTTTCTACCTGGAATCGTTGTTACATCAAATCAGATTTTTTTCTTCCATGACACTTAAAACTGCTTGCTATGATCTCCATGCAATTAATTCCACTGGTCAATTCTGAGTTCTCACTCACTGTATATCCCCAATAAACTTTTTAATTCTTATCTTCCTTACTAGTTCCTTGTTCCCATTCTCCCCCTTCCTCATCTTTTAAGTGTTCCATCCATGCTGGAGTGCTCAGTCCTTGACTCTCTTCTGTTTCCAGTATTCACTCATTTCTTGGGAGTCTACTGTCTTTAATAACACCAATATGGCAATTTTCCAATTAATCTATCTAGTCTAGACCCCTTTCTTCTTGGAAATAAGTGTTATCTCAAATTTAGCATATAAAACTGACTAATTGGTCTTACTGCCAAAAAAAAAAAAAAACATAAACAGCAAAAAGCCCCAACAAAACTCTTGCTTGAGTTGATATTTTTAAAGTCTTTTATTGCTATTATCCAAATGATCTCTTAGAAATATGAAGAATTAAAGCTTATATTTAAACTTAGCGAAAAACATTTTATTGCTAGTATTAATTGCTACAGTTAATTGCTTTGGAGAGATGGAAAAAAGTCAATGGGTATTTCATTACAGTTACATTGGAGGAAGAAGCGCAGCTGTAATATTGCACAATAGAGTAGCTACAGATAACAGTAATGTACTGTATATTTTGAAAAATTAGAAGAAAGGATTTTGAATGTTTTCATGGTAAAAGAAAGTATAAATATTTGAAGATATATGTTTAATATGATTTAAGCATTAAATAATATATATTATTGAAATATGTGATACATGGTAATTAATATGCACAATTTTTGTTTTTAATGTGTCAATTAAAATTAATTTAAATTTTAAAACTTGTTTATTCAACAGAATAATGTATATGCAAGTAATTAATATTTGTGCTGTGATTTAAATGTATCTGAAGGTACATTGCTCTTTTTATCTACAAATACCCTATGTCTCATACCGAAATGAACTCAGTTAAAGTGTGGTATTTATGTGGGTTCAGGAAGATTCTATAGGGATTTTGATATTAGATAAATGGAGACCATATAAAACATTAAGACTATTCTTATAATGTGAATGATTGTCATATAAATTATTTTAAAATATGTTAGCATAATATTACCATAATTTAACCTTAAAGACTGCTGCTTAAAAATAACTTATCATAATTCTTTAGATGTTTGATGATGAAAACTTAACTACTGTAAGATAAAGTTATCCTCTACTCTTTATGCACAACTGCTTTTTAATTTAAGATTGTACACTACTGTGCCAAACTGAAAGTGTTGATTAGTTAGGGAATGAAGCATTTCTTTGTACTCAATGATACTCTGAAGGACCACTTCATATTCTAAGCAATGATGTTATTTAAAGCTTCAATTCAAAGGTAGAGAGCTAAGTATTCTAAGACAGATACATTTATTTATATAAAAATACATGAATTCTGAAATGTATTCAAAAGCACTTTAAGCTACATATTTTAATTCTATCTGGTAAAAGTTTATTGAAATAGTGGAAGATTCAAATGTAAGTGGTTTTTTTTAACTTAACTAAAATATCCATCCATTTTTGAATATATGGTTGTCTTAAAACACAATGACTCAATCTATTTCCCTGAGAGGAAAAGCCAAAGTTCTTTTTTATTTTATTTCCATTTTTATTAGCACATTTCATTGTACAGGGGGGATTTATTATGACAATTCCAAATAGCTTCACACTGCACATTGGTTAAAAGGCCCCCTTCCATCTCCCCCACCCAAAACATACCCTCCTCCCCATCCCACTTAGAGCAATTATAAGATGTTTCATCGTTCTAGTTCCTATATGTATATGAAGCCCATCAACACATTTCCATATTCTTTCACCTTCATCTCCTCCTTTCATCCTCTCCCCCTACAAAAACTCCCCCACACTCTATTTTAAAATTCTGTCTTTCATTATTAATTCCAAAGTCAATATTTAAAGGGATTTCTCAGTGTATCTCAACTGTGAATATGTTTTACTTTGGCCCCTTTGTTATTCTCCCTTACCCTTTCCCTCTGAGCCCTCATTATTAAACAGCTTTCAGTACATATCATTATGGCCTCTACTTGTTTGGATTGATGTATTTCAATATTGTTGACTCTCTATCATTCTCTTTTCCTTTTCTTCTTCCCCTGAGTTCCATAGAATAATTCCACTATGACAAACATGTTCTACATGCAGATGTATATGATCATACTTGATTTTTGTGTATACATTTATCTTTTGGATCTATCTTCCACATATGAGAGAAAACATGTGGCCTTCGGTCCTTTAATGGCATACACAACTTGCCTCCCTGACCCCTGCTTGACTTACCTCTTTCTACTTTCTTTTTGGGTCAGTATTCTGCAGCTATACTGTCCTCCTTGGATGTTCTGGGCACATGCCCTTCTTGAGGTTCTTGCACTGGCTGTGCTGTCTGCTTGGAACATTCTCCTTTTAGGTACCTACATAGGTTACTCTCCAATCTCTCCAAAGCTTTACTTGAATATCACCTTCCTAGTGAAGTCTGATGGGTGTACTCTATTTAAAATAACAGCACAACCCTTCTTGCCCCAGTACTCCTAGACCAATTTAGTGTGTTCCCCCCGACCCCTTTTTTGTCCTAAGTTTTATCAACTTCCTACACAGAGGTTCCCAAACTTTATCAAATCATAGTGTCTTTAGTTTCTTAATAACCATTTTGCAACACACTAGCCAAAAAAAATACAGAACTATTCTATACAATAAATAGTTAGGTTTAAATGACCTAATAACTATTTATGTCCTAACAACTCAACAGTCATTTGGAAAAATAATACACACAGTTGAAAGAAAGTAATACTTTCATTTCATTTTTAAACAACTACAATTCTGTACTAATAGGGTGCATGTCCCTATTGGACCCTGAATAGCTTGTCAATGTTTAGAATGTTAATAGATAATGCCACACTCATGTGCTGATGTATATTGATTTTTGTGCAGACTTTTCATTATAAGTACCAAAAAGTTGGCTTTGAAAAGTATATCATTGAACAGAATTTAGTATTATGTAATGTTGAGACTCTGATCACCTCAGCTAGTAATTTGGGCATTATCTGAGAGATGTTGCCATGTGTCTCATTCTTGCTGCAATAACAAAGTATATTTGACTGGATAGTTTATCAACAACAAAATTTATTCCTCCTAGTTCTGAAGGACAGGAAGTTCAAAATCAGGTCACTGGCAGATTTGGTATCTGGTGAAAGCCTGTAACTCTTAGATGGTAACTTCTTGCCATTTCTTTACATGGAAGGGCAAACATATTTACCTTCTGTTAGTCCCACTTGTGAAGCTGTAATTTTTCATTACATTGAGAATTAATAATTTTTCAAAAGACCCTACATCTTAGTATCATTACATTGAGAATTAAGTTCCAACATATGAATTTTGGCAGTCCAATATTCAGACTCTTGAAAATGTAAATAACCTATAGTATCTTTGTAATTTTTCTGCAACACACCAGAGTCCCTTGGAACAGTTTAGGAAAAAAATTCAACATATTATACAATTACTTACTTGTCGGGTGTATTATCAAATGTCTTCACCATCACCATCCCTCATGATAGAATGTGTCCAAGCATTTGGAAATTTGTACCTGTTTAGTTCTCTGATATATCTTAATTACTCATATAACCTAGCATAGTAATGGAATGGGTACGTTTTTAGCATGTATTTGTGAACTAAATGATTGTCGTCCACTTATAATATTTTTCTATGAGTTCTCTGTTTATGCTTTCATTAATTTTTTTTCAGATGTTTCTTAGGTTTTTATTGGCTTGTGAATATTGTTTGCTTATCCAGTAAATTAGCCCTTTGCTTATTATATATTCAGCAAGTATTTTCTCACAGTTTTTGTTTCTTTTGACATTTTTATAGTATTTTTTGCTACTGGTCATTTTGCTTCTATATTTTATATAATTTTGTTGCATATAATTTTAAAATTTTCATATAATCAGTTCTGGCCTTCTATATATTCTACCCTATAGATGCTATTTTATGATTAAGAAGGCATTGCCTGTTTCATAATAAGAGAAATTATGCCAGACATTTCTAATTTTTATACTTCTTTCTATGATTATTCCCATAAATCAATTTCTTACTGAGGAATTCATTTGGTTTCTATGATAAAGATTCAGTTTGATCTTCGTCCACATGGCTAGCCAGCTGTCTCACCACTGCCTATTAAATAATTGATCTTACCTCACACATTATAAATAACAACTTTGCCACACAGTAAATTCCCTGTGTGTTTTATATTTATTTCTGTAATGTCAATTCTGCTTTATCTGTCATTTTGTTTCTTCTCAAGCACAAACCTCTTTGCACACTGTGCTCCTGATGGCTGTTCTTAGTTTACTTTCACAGACTAATAAATCTCTAAATTGGAGATCCAGGGGCATAAAAATATTGCCCCTTGAAATCATCCCTAAAAAGTTAATTCCAGCAAACAACTCAATAAGAATTAGAGATCACAATTCAAATAGGATCTAAACAGAAGTTCTTCAGGAGACCTCTTTTATATCCATTCAAGTATTTATTACAGTTCCAGACATACTGTGGACACATAGAATGTCAATGAATCAGTAACTTCTAGCAGCGAAACAGGCCGCATGAATGAACTTCTTGTGACGGAAAGCTGGCAGTGACTAGAGTTTTCTATATATAATTGTCTACCTGGTTAGGTATTGTGCTAGCATGAGCTTTTTTAACACAGGACATGATGTCATGAATTGTTATTCTGTTTTCAGTGAATAACCCAAAGGCTTAGACTATGCAATTAGAAATCAAATCAAGGAATGATAGAGCAACAGTAATATTGTAAAACATAAGATGTGAAGGTAGAGGATATAAGGATGCATATTGAAAGCTGCTGAAAAATGGGGATGGTAGGTAAAAGGGCAAGGGAGAGTAATTGAAGGGATCGAACAGATCAAAGTAAAGAATACCCACAGTGGGCATACATTGAACATCAACTTAAATATTAATGATGAAAAACAGGATGGTAAAATAGGTGCAGTATGTATGTAGGGATACTAGTGGGAGGGAGGAAGGTGAATAAAGTAAATTAAGGGAACAGTATATGGTCGACAGACTTCATTTACCTATA
Source organism: Castor canadensis (assembly GCF_047511655.1). Taxonomy (NCBI): domain Eukaryota; kingdom Metazoa; phylum Chordata; class Mammalia; order Rodentia; family Castoridae; genus Castor; species Castor canadensis. Next base: position 126,835,632 of record NC_133393.1, on the reverse strand, counting down.
TGAAACAGAACTAAGAAACCTCTTGCAATTACTTTAAGTGCGGCAGGGAAGGGGTTGAGGGGGAGAGATGATGGGGACAATGTAACTAATGTACAATATAAGTCTAATCAGAACTGTCACTATTAATCCCCCCTGAATAACAAATATAACCTAATAAAAAAGAAATACAAAGCTAAATATTATAATGTCCTCTTTTTTTAAATGATATTTCTGAATACAGTATGTACTTTGCTCACATTGATACAATTGAACAGCATATACCATCACAGTTGACACCATCATTATTCTCTAAGGAAAGCCTCTAAAGACTAAAGAAAAACCTTATGCACCTAGATGAATTCAAAGAAGATGTACATGCATATACATATGCAAATGATTTCAGATAGCTCTTGGTGAGTAGATATATGTAAATACTCAGAATATTAATATTGACTTTAAAAGCTTCAACAATTTCATCACCTGATCCAAATGCTCTCACAAAAGTAATTATATTTCCTTTTTTTTTTTTGTCATTTGGCACAAGTCCATGAGAAGCAGGAAAGACCTAAAGATACAGGGATTACAGGGTTCCCCTCCCCCACTCCTGCCTCCACATTTAGATATATATGAGAGCTGGGCTTTTGGCCAAAAATGAATACAAGGACAATTTTCTTTACTCTTGGCAACGCAACATGCTTTCTTGAGCTGATGGAAAAATATTCTTTGAAAACCAACCGTAGGAGCCCTTCTTAGTTCTAGCTAGCAACAAGCAAATTAAATATGTAACAGTGCAAAGAGCAAGTAAGGTAAAGAGTGTAGAAACAGAAAAGTGCTATGCTCAGCTTTCATCACATGTAAATGGCTATATCTCAAACAACCATATTTTTTAACCTCCAGTTTCTGAGGATTCTTGCTTTTAATAATTTCTTCTGTGTCATGAAGCTGTTTAAGACTAACCAACTCTATTATGTGTGTTATTTTGTTCCCAAAGTTGTCATTGAATGTTTGGGGCATTCATACCATTGAAAATATAATTCTGCCAGCATGGTCAGGTAAAAGCATTTCCAATTTCTATAGAAAATGGACAAAACTGGGATGTTTCCTGTGCCAATTAGCACTTTTGCTGAGCAAAAAGGAAGTGTGTCTAAAGATGCTTGAATAAGAACCCAGCAAAGCTCAGTGTTTGAATGAGAACAGCCCAGCAAGCTTTCTTGGGCTTTTGGCACCCATGCACACCACAGTAAAGAGTTCCCAGGAAGGTCATCCAATTCCAATGAACCATAGGATTATGTGGGAGGGAAGCAGTTGTGTGGCTTATTCCTTTCAGCACATGTCCAGGGGAGGACATTTGCCAATGCCTGGCACCATACGGCTTATAAATATTTTCTAGCTGAACTTATGAATACAGCTTTTCAAATACAAACAATTGGTGCTAAAGAATAAGTTCCGTGAAACCTATGAATTGTCTGAAAATTCAATGAAGTTGCAAATTTGTACTTGGAAGAAACATACATACTTCAAACACATAATTTGAATTAGATTCAGGAACCAAATTTAATTAACTGTGGGATACTTATCTGATGACTTGTCTGTGCTGCTGTTCAACACAGCCATTTGAGAAATGCCCATCTTTCCAGGGTCAGTAACATTTAATTTAAAAGGCAACAAGCTGCATTACAGTAAAGTTGGTATCATTTTACATGTTTAATTGAGTATTTTACTAGAATTTATTTTATTTATTTACTAGAATTCTATTTTATTTTACTAGAATTTATTTTACTAGAATTCTATACTCTTTTCGGTCCTAACTTATTTTGAAATCTAAAAATGATTTTTTATTTTATTCTTATTTTTAAACTACAGTCTTTTTCCCTATAGGTGTTCATTTAACTTTTTTTCTTTTCCCTTATTATACTCTACTGCCTATATCAATTTAGTTTTCCTGGTCTATAAAGTGAAGCTTAACAAATCTTTTCAGATTTCATTTCATACATTTAATACATACATGATTCATGCCCAATGAAGAAATGGGACAAATTCAACAAATTTGTAATCACTTAGTTAAACACTTGCAAGCCATAAGTAGTAAGATAAATAAAATTCAAGTATTATACTAAAAGGATGAGATAACACTGTAAGTAAATAATTAATTAAAAACTAAAATCTATAATTTTAATGTGAGAAATGTCCTCCCAAAGTCTGCTCTCAACCAAGCAACCAGAGACTTTAAAAATGAAGCAGATGATGTGAGCTCTTTCCCAAACTCAGTGGCTTCCAAGTCCTGTCTGATCTGGCTTCTATGTTTTCATTTGCTCCCCTCTCTTATCATTCCTGCCCCTCTCTCATTCCTTTTTAGCATACCAGTATGTGTGCTCACTTGCTCTTCATTGGCACACTGATATTGAACACGACAAATGTACTCCTGCCTCACTTCCCCCCAGATACCCACCTACTTTCTTGCATTTTTTAAACCTTTTCTCAAAACTCCATTCTTTGTGAGACCTTCTGAGACATTCCACTTTACATTATAGTCTTTCTCCAGAGCTACCTGTCCTTTCCCCAAGATTTGTTTATCTCCAAAAACACTTTGTATGCCCCCATATCATATTGGTATTTAGTTTCTGTTTTGCCCTTAGAATAAGGACATGTCTTACATGGCTGGAACATATTTCAATTTGCCTATTTCTGTGTGTTTAGTGCTCATTAATCATGCAAAATGATTAACAAGTATGTATTGAACCAATGCACAACTACCAGAAGTATGAATGAGAGTTCTACAGAGAAACAGGAACAATTATGTGAGTGTGTGATTGTGCATGTGTGTGTGGAGAGAGAGAGAGAGAGAGAGAGAGAGAGAGAGAGAGAGAATTGTAGGAATTGGCTTGCATGATTATGGAGGACAAGAAGCTCCACAATATGCAACCTGCACCAGAAAAGCTGGCTGTGCAATTCTGCTCTGTTAGAAACTGAAAACCTGAGAGCAAGGAGTGTCCATGTCTGAAGTAAGAAAAAGATGGATGTCCAAGCTCAACCAAAAAGTGACTTTGCTCTTCCTCTGCTTTTTTCTTTCTTTTTTTTTCTATTTTGCCATCAAATAGAATAGCCCCTTCCCACATAGGTGAGGGCAGATTTTCTGATTCTATCAATTCAAATGATAATCTCTTCTGACAACACACTCACAGACAGCTAGAAATATGTTGTACTAGCAGTCTGTGTGGGCTTCCATTAACCCAATCAAGTTGACACATAAAATGAATTACCATAAAGTAAGAATAAAATGCCATGAGAGAATAAAAACTTAAATGATCCTTGCACATGGGATATGGAAAACTTCATGGAGGATGTGACAGTTTAGCAGGGCTTTAAATGAAAGTAGATATTTTCCAGTTATATAAAGAGAAGAGGGGGATAGTCTAATCATTGAGAGCAGTACATTGAGATGCTTTGAATGAACTAGAAATAAGAAAACAAACTCAAGTTCTTTAGTCAGTGATGAAAGGCATTGACTCATATAACTGGAGGTCCTGAAGTTGGACAGACTTACTAGCTGGCATCATCCAATTGTTCTTGTCCTCTGTCTGTGATACCTTGCCTCTTGAGTGGTTTTGTCCTCAGACTGGCTTCACTCACAGGAGCAAAACCATTGTCATAGATTCAAACCTTTGCACTACAGCAACCCAAGGAAAAAGAAAGCTCTCAAAAGACTAGACAATCTTTTTTTTTTCTCAAATCTCAACTGTTTTTTTAAATTAGTCACTTTGGGTGTGCAAATACAATAGACAAATTGATATTAGCCTGTTTTATGTAAATCAACCACAAAGTGGAATGATTACCATACCTATATTAAAGTAATCATGGGTTAAAAAAGAAAAGATATGGAAGTAGAAAGGGGACTATTTGGGAAGAGGAAGGGAACCAGAAGGAATTAGGAAGGAAATAGAAGGGAGTTTAATGGGGGAGGGTAAATATGATCAAAGTACATTATATGATTCTATGAAAATGTCATTGTGAAACGTATTATTTTGTACAACCAATATACACTAATAAAATTATGGTTTAAAAATAAAATAATTATGGGTACCATTGGATCTGAGGGTAGTGCCATTTCCCTCTAAATCCATGTTTCCCATCCAATGGGTAGGGAGATTTTTGGTAAAACCAACAATAAATCCATCACAGTAGATTATGTGCTTCCTGAAGGATGCTTAAAGAAAATGAGAGCGATTGATTGTGGAAAGGCAAATTGATGCCAAATTATAGAGTCCTGCATAACTGGATAAAAAGATTGGACTTTATTAGGGACATGCTAAAAAAAACCTAATAAGTTTGTTTCTTAATTCAAGAAAGTGATATGGTAAGATTATTATATACTTTTTCATATTTTAACAACAAAAATAATTATGGAGCAATACAAAACTAGATTTGAAAAGTCTGAAGGAAGACAAATCATGTATGATTTTATTGTAATAATCCAGCACAACATGAACTGGGGAAAAGAGAATGGAACTTAATTGGGCAGATATTTTTCATATAATATCAAGAAAACCTTTTATGAGATGGAGGTCTAAAAAAGAGGATGCTTTTCAGAGAGAGAAAGAATAAGTATTAAGAATGTATTAGAAGCTGTGTGCCAGGCAACTATTTGTGAGACCCCATCTCCAAAATAACCAGAGCAAAATGGACTGGAAGCTAAGCTCAAGTGGCAGAGTACCTGCTTTGCAAGTATGAAGCCCTGAGTTCAAACTCCAGACCCACCAAAAAAAAGAGTGTATTGGAGAGCATGGTATGAAAACCAAAATGTTACAAGAGTAAAGGACCCTAAAGGAAAATCAAGAAATCTTGAGAAAGAGTAGAAACAATTCTTTCTCAGAAGCATGAAGTATGGTGGATTTTTGTTATATTTTGATCAAATGGCATTCATTTTTCCTCTACATGGCACCCTGATTACCTTTTAGGGAAGTACAGCTTCTCTGTTGTTTTCTGATGGGTCATTAATCATTGGAGGTCTTGCATCAATTTAGCCATTCTACAAGCAACTTCTGTAACCCAAGGTAAGTCATCCAGATGCTCTTAACTAGTGAGCAGAGTGACAAGAGCCTGAAAATGGATTAATCAAGTAGGTCAGACCTGAAATTCTTAGCTGTTTTGGCCAACAAAAACCTTTTTCTAATTTTGTCTAGGTTTTCCTTGGTTCCTATAAAATTTCCAGTCTATGTCTCCAGGATTTTTTTTTCTTTTGGCAGTGCTGGGGATCAAACCCAAGTTCTTTTGCATACTAGGCAAGTGCTCTACCACTGAGCTACATCCTCAGCTCTTATATCCAGGCTTCTTGATACCACAATTTACTATATATTGTACCAAAGACAATTCCATTTGTCTTTGATAGTCCATTTTGTGTCACTCCAGCCAAAAAACTAACTAATACAGAAGAGAGAGAAAGATGATCTTTCAAAGAATAATATGTTTGAAAGAGTAGATACTGATGATGTTCATAAAACATATACAATTCTAGGTTACATATAAATTAGGCTATCATTTTTACAGAATCAGGGGCTTGAAAAAATCTACAGGCTTTTTTGGTCTATTTTATTTTTTCAACTGCCCCTAAAATGAATGGGTTAGATAATGATAAAAATGATTGAATAATTGCACATCTCATTGTGGCTGAAAAATATAAATTTTTGATGGTTTCCAGTGAACATAATTATGCAAATTAATTTTAAGGTATTTAGAAATCATGGGATGGGATTAGAGAATATAAACTAGTAAGGACTACAAAATGCTAATATGATTTAGGGATTATTGGAGTATATGCCACTAAATAGTAAGAGAATGAATAAATGAAGTGGGAAAGCTCTGGGATTCCACTGGGCTAGTATTGCTCTAGATCTTATATATGAGGGTGGTTAGAATCAGTAAGCCCCCAATAAGGGTTACAAAAGGATTGGATTTAGGATCGAGCAATTCCAGGAAGAGTATTTATCCACATGTCTACAGGAAGCACAGACCAAATGAAAACCCCGGCTTATGATCCAAGAAGGGAAAATAACTCTATAACCCTGAATACAGTCCTGAGCCTCAAGCACAGAGAGTAATAAAATGCCACAAATGTGAAAATGAGTGATAAATTCACAAATTTGGGGGAGATGGAGCAGACTGAGATGTGATAGGATGTGATCAAAATGACTTGGAGGATGTCAAGGCACATATTCCTGCCTGGTTGTTGATAGGAGATGTGATAATAGGAAAATGAAGGTGAGGCTCCAGTAAATTGGAAGACAATAATAAATAATTGGAGAATAGGAATAGCTCAAAAGCAAAAATAAAACTTGTTAAAATTGAGAGAACAGAAGAGATGGAGAAATTCAGAAAGAAATCTCAGGATTGAAGCAAATGGAGGTGTAAACACCATGTGAGTGGATTATTAGTATAATATATATTAAGGAAATTAATCTAGGATATATGATGAGTCATAAACATAGAAATTAATTATGATTGTTGAAAATTTATAAGAAGAAAGGATGGAAAAAAAAGTCTTATCATCTTCAGTGAAAACCAGTTTCTGGCAGATAATTCAGGGATGGAGGGACAGTCTGAGAGGTGACAGCCAAGAGGAAAATGATGGAAACCAGTGTAGACTACTAGTCCAAAAGATTGCACAAAAAATCCTGATTTTGTAGTAACTGTGTCCATTCTCACTCTTTCCTTTACTGGATCTTTAGGTCAACCTAATCTTTTTGAAATGAGATGATTTCCCTTATCAGACCAATATCATCACTGTGAGAATCAAGCCTCCACACATTCAGGTTTTTTCTGCAGGGTTAGCTTCATCATTACAAGTTTTCCTCAAAAGGCTTAGGGAATGGTGGCGAGTTTATTGAGTTCACTGTCTTGAGGGATAGATGCAGAAAAGGTGGTGGAGTCCTATGACAGGTGGAGCAAAGGTGCTGGGCACTGCAGCTACGTGAGGGGGTAAAACCCTTGGGTTAGAACATGGAAAAGATTTGTAGTATTTTGGGGTCAGAATTCACATGCTTCATGGGGAAAAAGACAGGAAAATTAACATGATCCATAATAATCAAGACCAGGGACTTTGGAGTAAGGAAAATGTTGATTAAAATATTGGCTTTGCTAGTTAACAATTGTGTACCTTCCTTCAAGCAACTTTCTTTTTTTTTTTTTTTTTTTTTTTGGTACTGGGTTTTAAACCATGCTTACTGGGCACTTTACTACTTGAGCCACTCTTCCAGTCCAATATCAGGTGCAGACTTTGTTGTGTATGGAGCAGGTAGTTTTTTGCTTTTGAGGGGGCATTTTTCGGGGTACTGAGATTTGAACTAGCCTCATCCTTGCTTGGCAGGCACTCTACCACTTGAGCCACTCCGTCAAAGCTTCCTTACCTTTCTGAGTCTGTTTCGTCATCTCTCAAATTGCTACAATATTTCATTATATAATCTTATGTGAAATAGCTCCAGTAACTCTTTTCTCATTAAATATGGCCATTCTGCAAGCACACTAACACACAGTCAGTGCTCATCAGATGGTAGCTTAAAAGAAAAATCTAACCATTAGGGTTGATGTAGTGACTCAAGTGGTAAAGTGCCTGCTTAGCAAGTGTGAGGTCCTGAGTAGTTCAAACCCCACATCCACCCCCAACCTCCCCCCCTGCCCCAAGATCTAACCTTTGGATCTAAGTTATTTGGATCAGTGGTTTCCAATTCCTGTAGTTTTCTATATTGGCAACATATTTTTTAAATTTTAATTTATTTTAATTAATTATCATTTGTGGTGCTGGGGGATCAACCCAGGGCCTTCAGTGTATTAGGCAGTCTACTATTGAGTGACACTCTTAGTCCTGCTTTAATTATTTATCTTTTTTATTTAAAGTTATTTTATCCTGATTCCTTCTGTTTTGTTTTTAATCTTGCACATTCAGCTCACGGCTATATTTTTCATCATTTTATTTATTACTGTAGTATCTGTATCATGGTATAAATAGTACACTACACTTTAATCATAATTTTTTCCTCGATGATATAAATTCAGTGGATGTTACATATCCAGTGAAAACTCAAAAAGCATATACAAGTCCCTTATATTGTTAATCTTTCAATTACTTCCCATCACACTAAACACTACATTGGCAAGCTCTACCGTACCCATACCACCAGACACACTTCATCAGGCCCGATTATTTATAGTGTAATTTCATTCATTCAGCTCACTACACCTCTCTGACCACCAGTCTCCACAGCCCACCTAGTTCGGGGCCTTTGATTTTCCTAGAACATTCTATGTGTGTTCTCATCTCAGAGTATTTGATCTTGTTCCTTTTTTCTCCTAAAATGCTCCTCCAAAGATATATTCATGACAGATCCTTCATTTCATTTTTAACACCCCTGAAATTGCCCCCCATAAGATCTCCCATCAACCAATATAAAGAAGCATATCTGCCTCATTCATGCCTTTTTCCCTCAAAATACTTCTCACTTCCATACGTTACATGTTTATTCATGGCTTATTACTTTCTCCTCAGTGGGCAGGGGGAGCAGCATCTCTCAAATAGGGGCTCTCCAGCCAACTCTCAGATATCTTTTCTTGCATAATTGGATGGCATACTCACAGCTAAGGATTTCTTCCATTTCTTTGAAGGGTACATTTCCATGTCCTTAATTTGACTCTCAGGTGCTTTGATAGTATCATTAACCAGATATGCTGGAGATGAAGCACCGTTCATTCCTCTGTATTTCCCTTTGGGTGTCAGAACCACAGTGGGTGAGAAACACCCTGTTTTCTATGAATGAATAAGTGAAAAAAGATGGGTTATCATTTTTACTTTAGAAGGTGAGCACTATGAGGGTAGGGAACTAACTTTATCACAATGATTAAGAGTCATTTCTTCAGTCAGTTAAATTTCACCAGAGAAGTTGAAGATAATTGTACAGTTTTTAAAGATGAAATCTTTTCCAACAAAGCACATTTTATTTATTTAGAAATCACGCTTTATTGATTAAATCACCAGGAATTTTCAGCACAAGTTTAAACATCTTAATGACCACCAAGATCTTGGCTCTAGATTTGCTCTGTCTCTCCCAGTCCTTAGTGGGGTTTAGTGGGAAAAACATCATTAATAGAGACCAAGTCATATGGTTGCAAGTTCTTCTTTCCCAGTCATTGGACAAGCTGCTCAATTCTTGCCCAGAGCAGGAAATAGTATCTCAGAAAAGTCTAAGAGAGAATTTGACATTGCATTACAAGGGCTCTCTTAAACAATGTAGATTTCATCAACAGTCTTGATCCCAAATCATTTGCTCCTGATCTATTTTTTTGTTTTGCATTTTTTTTTGCTCTATACAATTTTAATAAGCAATCTTACTCCCTGAGCAGAAAGAAATCAACCTAGTGCAAAGAAAAATCTCTCATCTTGCTTTGGAAAGAGGAAACACAGGTTTTTCTGCTACTCATTTATCCAAGAAGTGAACAAACATCCTCCTAGAGTTCAAAATGTTACTTCTGGCCTTGGAATATACATAGAGTCAGCTTTAGGTGAGTTGATTCAAATCACATAGAATGGGCAGCTAGAATTACAGTGTAGGCTTCTTTCTTTGGATATTTCTTAGAATTAAATCTTAAAAATCTGTCCATGATTGTGCAGAAAGGGTCTAAGTTTCCAACAGCTTCTGCTCATCCATCTCATCAGCTAGGTTCAGAAGCACTGAACTTGTGAGACACAAGAGCAGTAGGCACATCGGCCCCACGAGGTTGAACCTCAATAACCCAAGGTATATCAATGATCTGGGCAGTCCTGTTTCCCTTTTCCACAATGCCAATAATCCATGCCTGCCCACCCTCTCCATACTTGGAAGATTTGATGGCAGAACAAAAGCAAGCTGCCTGTTCTCTTGGTAGATAAATCAGCAACCCCCCTGAAGTTTCAGCTGAGGTTCCTTGAAGGAGTCCAAACTGCCCACTGGCCTTGCTGATGACAGCCATCTTGACAATGATTGGCAGGTTGTGGATGACAAAGGATACCTCATTTCTTTGTTGTTTTACAAGGTTCTGACAATGCCTTAGAATGCCAAAGCCCGTTGTATCTGTGGCTGCATGGGCATTAAATGTGTGCATTAATTCAGCAGCAGTTCTGTTTAGGGTAGCCATACTGAACATAGCTTCCTGATAGGCCACCACTACCTCTTCTCTAGAGACCACCATCTTTATCTTATTCCATTTCTCAGGACTATCTAACCATTGGTGAGCATTTACAGCAACTTGGGTTCCTAAGGGTTTGGTTAACAAGAGCATATCTCCTACAACTGCACTGTCAGGTGTTATAAGTTCATTTGGCTGACGTACTGCAGTGTCAACTCCACCAATGATAATCCAAGGGTTGACCACTGTCTGTCCTCCAGTCACTACAGTCCCTCCTTCCTCAGCAGCATCCCGAAAGCCTTTGATCATGAGCGATGTTATCTTTTCTCGTTCCTTCTTGCTCATGTTCTGGCTGACGCTGAGTAACATTAACATGTTGTCACAGTCAGTAATGCCCATGGCATAGAGGTTACTCAACACATTGGCACAAGCTATGCGCCCCATCATGTAGGGATCATCTACCAGTGGGTAAGAGAAGTCAGTTGTCTGCACCAGTGACAGGCCCCTGTGCCTCAGTGGGATGATGCAGGAATCCAGCCCAATGCCCAGGGATGGATAGGTTGGGCTAGGACCAGCCAGAGCTGACAGGCTGGCCTGTTGGGCTACCTCTTTTTGGTCTAGGCCCTGTGGAGGCCGCACTTTTGGTTGCGTTAGTCCCTCCAGGAGTTTGAGCAGTGCCTCCTGGGGGACCTTGCAGCTTCAGCCCTTCATGCCTGAGAAAACTGTCAGTCGCCAGCTGGGGCTGAGCCCCAAAGCCTGTGGCTGGAAGGGCCAGTAGCTGCAGAAGTTGAGACCTAGAGACAAAGCAGCTGGGCAGGAGGAGCCTTCTGTAGCTATCTCTGAGGTGCCTTCTGCTATTGCTCCTGCAGTCAGGGAGGGAGGGGAGAGAAGAGGAGAGGGCCTTTGATTCCTATTCAAGTTAATAGGAAGTAATCAAATTACTCTGAGATTCCTCCCACTGCATGACTTACGCTACACACTTCCTCTAAGGATGAAATGTAAGCAATCAGTTTCCAAGTGCACACATTTTTGAAACGTGACCTTCATGTCCTTATGATGGTAAAATACTTAGTACATTAGTACTCTTCAGAGAGTTATTGTTAACCTGTAACAATTTTCCACTGCAGAGTTTTTAATGTAAGCTATTCAGTTGGGTAGAAATCATAGACCTTGAAACATAAAATGGTAATGCTTCCCAAACACTAATTAACAAAACATTGTCATTACAAGACAGAACTGGACAACAGCTCTCAGAATTACTAGTGGTATTAGTGAGCACCATTCTAAATGTTTATGTATTTTACTATATATACTATTGCCATCTCCATCTCACAGATGAGATACAGAAAAGTTAGATTCTCCTTTAAACACAGGTAGCTATCTAATAAGTGAATGCACTGGGTTGGTTATAATACCTCAAAATTCATGTCCACTTGGGACTTCTTCAGATTCAGAAGTCCCAAGTGGTCCAGCACACTAACCACCTTTTTTCTATCCAGTACTGGCGATTGAATCCAGAACTTTGTGCATGCTGCATTCTAGGCAAACACTCAACCACTGAGCTACATCCCCAGCACTAATCACCTTTCTTGGCAGCTCTTATGGCTACAACTAAAGATACGGAATATGTCTTTTAGAAATCCTTTGATATCATCAGGGGATTGGGTCTGGTTCCCTGCAAATGCCAAAATCAGATGCTCAAGTCCCTTTTATATAAAATGACATAGTATTTGCATATAATCTATGCACATTCTCCTATGGACTATAAGTTTAGATTACCTATAATATCTAATTCAATGTAAATGCTTTGTAAATATCGTACTATACTGTTTATGGAATAATGAGAAGAAAAAGTATACATGTGGCTGGGTGTCGGTGGCTAACACCTGTAATCCTAGCTACTCAGGAGGCAGAGATCAGGAAGCCAGCCCCGGTAAATAGTTTGTGAGACCCTATCTTTAGAAACCTCATCACTAAAAAGGGCTGATGGAGTGGCTCAAGGTGTAGGCCCTGAGTTCAAAACCCAGTACCGCAAAAAAAAAAAGTATACATGTCCATCATAAACACAAACATCATTACTTTACTACATAGCACATGCCACAACAATGTAACATTTTTAAATCATCACTGGTTGAATCCATGCATGCAGAACCTCATGGACAATCAGGCACCAGTGGCTCATGCCTATAGTCCTACCTACTCAGGAGGCAGAGATCAAGAGGATTGTGGTTCAAAACTAGCCAGGGAAAATAGTTAGTGAGACCCTATCTTGAAAATATCCAACACAAAAAAATGGCTTTCCTTCCATCCTCCCTCCCTCCCTCCCTCTCTGCCTTCCTTCCTTTTTTCCTTCCTTCCTTCCTTCCTTCCTAGTTCTCTCACTTCTTACATAGAACAATGATGTTTAATATCAACAACTGTGAATACAGTAATAAGCTTAATTATATTACTCCATACATTTCTATAGTTTATGAATTTAAGTGTAAGTTAATACCCCATTCTTAAAGTTCAGGTTCTATGAGGGATCTATTTGAATTTTCATTTCATTTTCTATATCATGGCTTGCTGTAGATAGAATTTAAAGCAATTATGTCATTAAAATAAACTATTGTAAAATAATTACATGTGAAAATGGAATATTAAAGATATAAAAGAAAAAAAATCAAACTCAGGTTCTTCTATATATACTCACAGTACAGATGATTTCTGTGATCCCAAAATGTGTGGAAATTCTGCAGTGGACACCAACTGTGTGGCCTATACTTCAATTCAATTCAAATGCTAGCTACCTGAAGACAGCACCAGATTCACAAGTTGAGGGCTCAGTGCCACAAGACTGTCTTTGCTTTAGATGCTAGGTGCCAAATCTGCCCTTCTACAACTTCTGACCAGCTGGCTACAAATAAAGGTTCCCACTACCCCCTCTTTTGGTTCCATTAATTTGCTAGAGTGGCTCACAGAACTCAGAGAAATATTTACTTACATTCACTGGTTCATTAAAGGATACAATTGAACAGAATTCCGAGCTCAGCCTGTGGAGTTGGTATGTTACACCTTCATAGAATGGGGATGAGTCTGTGTTCACCTTCCTGTCAGCCTCCTTATGTTCTGCTGTTCAAAAGCTCTCTAAACCTTGTTCTTTGGTGGTTTTGTGATGACTTCATTGCATAGGCATGATTGAAGATTGGATAGCCCATGTAGAAATATGACTGCACAAAAAGGTATAATCTAATGATAGTAGAATGAGAATGGGAGACCCAGAAAGTCCTGTCTATTCAGATTCTTATTGGCCTATCTGGACAGTATTCCTTCCTCCAGAGTAAAAGGCTGGACCCCTTCTGAAATGAAGGTATCTCATGATCTGCTATCAATCAAAGTAGATCACAGAATATATTGTTGGCCAACTCTAAGTCAGAAGAGTGGGAAAAGATTAGACTGCTTTGGAAAAGGAGTTAAGAACCAAGAATTATAGACCCAGATATATACTTGTTTATGAGAATATATCTCATAAAATTAAAAGAGTGAAGTGCAGAATAAAAGAAAATTAATATGAAGGTAAGAAATGAGATTTGACCAAAAGAATGCAGAGTGGATCTTCAAAATTTGACTCTAAATGTAACAGGAATGCTAGAATAGAATCACATGCTCAGAGCAGTCTTTACATTTAAACATAAAGTAACTCAGGGTGACCTAGATAAGTTGTTCCTGGCTGGAGACCAGGTAGAGATTTCTCCCACGACCATACATAATGAAGGAAACTTCATGTATTGGATGTTTAGCTATGTTGTCATGGTGAAAGGGATTCTGTCATTATAAGAATATAGACTTTAGAGTCACATAAAACTGGGTTCAACTTTATACACTGTCAGTAGTATTTTTAGTTACTTTTTAGCCACTGTGGAAATAAATATAGAAGTTCCTCAAAAGAACTAAAAACAGAACTACCATATTCTCTAGCTATGCCACTCCAGTTTACATACCCAATCATACTAAATTATCATACAACTGAGATTCCTGTACATCCATGTTTATTTCAGCACTACTCATTATATCCAAGTTATGTAATCAGCCTCATTACCCATCAATATATGAATGAACAGAGAAAATGTGGTATGTGTACACAATGCAATTTTATTCAATCACACAGAAGAATGAAATTATGTGATTTTCAGGAACATGGACAGAAGTGGAACTCATCATGTTAAATGAAATAAGCCAGACTCAGAGAGACAAATACTGCATTTTTTCTTTTATGGGTGGATCTAGATTTTTTTCAAAAAGAAAGAGAACATGAAAGTATAAGGGAGACTATTTAGAAAGAGAAAGTGGACCAGTGGGAGGGGGAAGGGAGAAAGACGGGGTAATAGGGGCTGAATATGAATAAAGTATGTTATATACATGGTTCAAATCTTGACACTACCACCTACCAACTGAATGATCTTGGAAAAGGTATTGAGTTGTTTTTATTTTTGTTAACCGGGACATAATAAAAGTTAACTCATTCTATTCCTTTGAGGATAAAAAAGATTTGTGATATTTACAATACTTGGTAAGGTGAGATGTTTCTTGTTAGTTCTCTCTTAATACATTATTGTTTTCACAATAGACCTCTAATCAATCAAAACTGTTTCAAAACTGATGTTGATTTTTAGCAACTCATAAATTATTGAATTGCAAGCATACATTTTCATAGTCATATAAATGCTAACTTATATTTAGTAGTCTTTCCATGTATAATGCATTTATTTAACTTTTGAATACTTTATTTAAAGATTTTAAACATTAAGAACAGTGATATTCAAAGTGTGAGCAATGTTTCTCACCATTCTGCTCAATGAGGTTGAACCTGAGATGGGAGACTGGGTACTGCACTATTTAAACCTAGAAACCAGTACGATTTCTATTTGTCCCACTGTACAAATGTCTCATGGCAATGAGTGTGATTCATATATTTAAATATATTGTTGACAATCATAACCCCTAAACAATAGCCAATTGCTTCATGTGGTGCTATTCTAAGAAAGGAGAAATGCATTCTAACTCTGGAGGAAAAGCTAGCTCCATTGCACAAATTGTGAGACAGTTGCTTCTTAATGGATTGTGAACCATACTTTTGATTCTTTGTGACCACATGCAAGACCTACAAGCATATTTTAAAACCTAGATTTTATAAAAGACAGAAATTCACTTTATATCCTGTTATACCAGTTAGAAAACAGGTGCTGAATTAATAAATGTGGGAAGAAAGAAAGCAGGAAGTAGAGGGAGAAAGCCTTTCTAAAGGCTTGTCAGTTATTTAAAACCAATCATTATATTATCTCTATATTTAGGACATAAGAATCCTTCATTTCTGGTCTTCTCTTCCCAGCTAAGAGGTTAGACTCTCCAGGGATTTCTCACTTCCTATCTGTTCTCTTCTTACCAGCAATTAAGGAAAGTCACTTCATATTCCTTTGTCCAGATTGTTGACCTGCTTTTGGCTTAGAGGAATAGAGATAAAAGCACTCTAGATAAAGGTCAAAAGGTCTGGGGATCTGGCTTTATCGCCCCTAAAAAGTTGTGCAATCTCCGACAACATGCCTAATCTCTCTTGGGCCTTACTCTTTTCTATCTTCACAAAGAGAGCAGGACCAGATGACCTTTATAGTGTTATGTTGAATAGTTTTTCTACTTGTATTCTACTTTTTAAGGTCTTGCCCTGATCATGAAGACAGCAGTACTGTCTCCACCAATAATGTTTGGTTGGATTTTATCTCTGACACAATGGGAAACATCTCTTTCCAAAGATAAGAATTTATAGTTCCATGATGAGGTGAGTTTTAAGGTCATCCTCAACATAAGAAGATTCCATGTGTTTCGGTTTTATATTCACATCTGAATAATGTGTGATCAATGTTAAAAAAACTGTGTATGTCTTATACTTGGTTAAATATTAAACAAATTAGAACCACATTTAATTAGTATATCTTAGCCTGATTTTTTTGAAGGATATGGTGCTAAAGTGATATATTATATTTCCAAAGTGATGGGATTTCAACTGTAAAGACTGGCTAAGGCTAATGGTTAATTATGACAAGCCACTGATAGCCTGCCTGCTTATATCTCCCTTCCCTTCTGCTAACAGAAATCCTGGTAAGTTTGGTTATCATGTCAAGAATTGTCCTACTGGAGAGTAGCTTCCTATTAAAGTTCTGGTTGTAATTACAGTACTGTCATTCCTCTCCTCCAATTTCCACATACCCACAGTGACTTATCGGTGGAGCTTCATGTGATCTGGTTCTGATTAGGGTGATGAAAGGAAGGAAAGGGGCAAAATGCATTGAAGAAATGTTCTCCTTATTAACAAAATACATAATAATCTCAGTTGATATGACTCTTCTATTGATGGTTGCTCCCCTCTTTAAACCTAAGGAGTAGACACAAAACCTCAATGTACGGGCACAATCTTGTGGTGATGATGCAGCAAAGACAAAAGCTAGTTTGACAGGATGGTGCTTATTGATCTCAATGAACTGCCTCAACAGTCTTGGTGACTACTTCTTGACTTCTTTCCACTTAAGGCAGAAGATCTCTATTTGTTTTAGCCACTCTAGTTTTGCCTTGTGTTACTTGTAGCTGAACATAGTCCTAAATGATATAGCAACCAGTATAAGACAGAGATACTTGTGTAACCACAATATAAAGGCTGGAATTCTGAGAATTACCAGATCTTTGAATAGTTATATTTAGACATTTAAAGGTTGAACATCACAAATTCCATACTTAACAGCATTGCACAATTAATTGCTACCAGAAGAAAGCAAGAATATGTGGTCTTGGTACACTAGTATAGAAAGGACAAGTCTTACTTAACCTGCTAAGATAAGAATTTTTAAAGGACTCAAAACATATCATTGATCTTCTGTTATTACATAAAAGCAAATGTTGGATCATTTTAGTGATGCTGATTATATTAATAATGATATTATGTAATACTAACTTTTGTTAACTCTTTTCTTTGATAAGGTCTTTATGATTGTCTCAACTGATCCTCATAAGTCTGTGAAGTAAATGCCATTAAGTGAAGTTAAGGTGGGTTAAGTGGCCTGCCTATTTGCAGAAGTTGTAGACAGTCTCACTCTTGTCTGTACTACTGACCACTATACTAATTTAACAGTTTATTCTTCTATTTCTAACTTTTCTAATTTCAAAACTGTGTCAAACTTACAAGAAAATTCAAGTATATTAAAAGAGGATTTTTTTTTCAAAAGTCATTTGAGAATAAGTTGCCAATATGATTCCCTGATCATACCTAAATACTTCAGTATGTAGATTGGTTTCAGTATTGATTCCTCCCACTCAAAGATATGTGCAAGCCCTAACCCCTGGCATCTATGAATGTGGCATTATTTTGAAAAAGTGCCTTTGTAGGTGTAATTAATAAAGATCTTAAAATGACATTATTCTGGATTCAGGGTGAGACCTAAATCAAATGACTGCTGTCATTATAAAAGAAGGAAGACTTTAGAGAGATTGTTTGGGGTGGGTAAGATTAATGACAAGGAGGGCCAGCCATGTATGACCCAGAACAAAGACTAATGCTTCAGAAAAATTTAAGAAGCAACAAACAAATTCACACACACACACACACACACACACACACCCCTTCAGATAAGGGTCATCTTAGATGCTTATTACCTAGACCCAACACAGAGGCCTGGCTAGTCCCAGCTAAATAAATAAAGTCTAAATAACTAGATGTTCTTCACTAAATCGGTACTTCAGCCTATAACTGCGTGGCGTGGCAGTGAATTTTGCCAATACCCTAAATAAGCAATAAAAGAGATTTTTCCTAGGTCCTTCACAGAAGAACATGGCTCTGCTGACACCTCACTTTCAAGCTTGTGAAAACGGAGTGGATAATCCAGATGAGCCCGTTGGATTTCTGATCTGCAGAACTGTAAGAGAATGCATTTGTACTGCCTAAGCCACTGCATCTGCTGTGGTAGCAATAGGAAGCAGATACTTAACTTTAATGCTTATGTTTTTGGTTTGTTTCATGCTGATTTTTCCCAGACATTATTCAAAGTGAGAAAAAT
Source organism: Castor canadensis (assembly GCF_047511655.1). Classification (NCBI taxonomy): domain Eukaryota; kingdom Metazoa; phylum Chordata; class Mammalia; order Rodentia; family Castoridae; genus Castor; species Castor canadensis. The sequence goes on along the minus strand of NC_133393.1, from coordinate 126,817,426 downwards.
TGATTGCTTGATAGCCACTATTTTGGAGCTAAAATCAAACACAAAATTGTCTTTCTAGTATCTGATGACCCTTTTCAGCTCTGATGATCTAGTCAAATAATTTATCTGAGCTTCTAAAGCCCAAAGGCACTTTCTTAAAATTTTTTTTATCTCATCTTGCAGACCTTCGTGATAAGAAATATGGTAACATGTCAGAGGCTGATCTTTTGATAAGAAAGTTTCTAGCTCTCTCCCTCTAATCAGTATGATTTTAGCTACTTCACTGAGCTGTCCTCATTAAGGTTCAAGCAGAAGCTAACTGTTTCTCAATGTCCCCATTAAGCTCATTTTGTTGGTCTCATCCTCCTTACTGCTGGGTAGACTCTCCAGAAGCTGCCATAGTTTTTAAAAATATTATCAGGTGTGAAAATGTAATTTCATTTTTTTCTAATGTGATCAGATATTGGTGCCTCCTGATTCTGACAGATCGCCAAATGCTTCTCTAAAGGGATGCTTCTGTAGGTCCTTTGGAGATCCTCTTTCTGAGAAGTCCAATTGCTGCTCTTTGGCACTACTAGTATTTCCTCTAACTAGCTTGACATGATTGCACTCAACCCTTTGGCCTCTGGAAATTCATCCTCGTTGGCTGGAGTCAATAGTCAATAGTCAGGTGGAGTCAATATTCAGGTAGTCATTTTTGAGGAAAATCTGTGAAAAGTGCTCATAGCAGGCTATCTACTGTGGGTCATCTCTGTTCTACAGAAAAGACAGACCTGTGTTCCCTTGCTCATGGAAGTTACCTTTCTTCTCCTCAAATTTTCTCTCTTCTTTTAACTTTTAGGTTATTCAAGTGCAAGCCAAGTTCTAGTCCCTGTTTTCCAGCACCTTATGTTGCTCTTTCTTTTGAAGTCCTTAGTGACCTTCTAAGGGATGGGGCTCAAATAACTGATAACGTGGACACTGCCTTCTTAAATAGTCCTCACTCTCTGTTATGGAATGAGCTTTTCTGGTTTCCTTCATAAACGTGTAGGAGTACTTGACATTCATTTTTCTCAGCCCTGGGCCTTGACCTACACTCTTCCCAACCAGGAAAAGCCGTATTTTGATACACTGTTAACTTTCTGCAAATGCTCTGTTTCTATGTTTAGTGCCTTGCAAAATTAAAGTCCCCATGGAATCAATGTAACTTCCAACACGCAAGGAACACACATGTCAAAGTGTTTAGCCAGTGCCCAAACTTGCCATTCAGTCTTATTAAAAGGAAAGGACACACATGAGACAAGACTATTTGCTGAGTGAGGCTTCCAGAGAAAGTTCTGCTGTCTCAGGCCAACTAAGTAAATTTATGTACAACTACAAATTGCTTTAAAATCCAGTGGATTAGAAAAATGTTTGATAAAATCACTCTTCCAAATACACAGAATTTGCTACTGTTCACTTAATAATTTTCCACACTCAGTATATGTCATGCAGATTAAGGAGGCTTACATTTTCAGTCATTCTTCACCCAGATTCATGATTTACAGAAGTAGTGAACTGCTAACAGAAGTAGATGATTCATGTTTAATACACATGTAGAACCTCAAAAAAATGAGAACAGAATTCTTTGAAAGGCTCATAAGATCAAAATCAATTACAAATGACACTGTATATCTTTATGAAACATGTAACATAAGGAATTACTAAAAAAATGAGATCCCATACATAAGGGATTACTAAAAAATGCTTAAACTACTCTTCATTAGAAGCTTAAAAAGCATAGTGTTAGCAAACACTAAGGAAGAATTAAAGGTTGGCTACCATCCAAGATATGAGGTTTCCAGACTGTGTGTCTTGAAGCAATATTTGATGTTAATAAAAGTAACTGTTGAAGAAAAATTCTATGTATTTGACAGAGTTTTCTTTATTGGATTTATACTATAAAATCAGAGATTATTTCTTCAGGTAAGAGAAATATTTCTGGATTATGCTTGTTAGTAATATTTCTCAAATAGTTCTAAAAGTAGCTAGACCTAGAGAAGCAGTAGCTACTCTGGTTTCTAGCTTCTCTAGAATATGAGATACATTATCTGAATTAAGAGGAATATAATTAAAATTAGGCACTATTGGGTGAGAGGGAGGCAGCCAAGCAACAAGAATATTTTGATAGTAGCAAATTCAAATCATTTTTAACTTGTCCAAATTTTAAAAGTTCTCTCCCTTTTTCTATAAACATGCTGGAGTATAACCATCTGACATTTTTCCCTCCATTTTCAGCATTTTGAGACTCCCTATCCTCTCCAACAGCTCAACTCAACATGTTGCCTCATGTTCTATTTCCTCAAGAGTCTCATCAATTATGTTTAACTGATAAAGAATTTCATGTTAAAATGTTAATGGTTGGTTCTAACCATAAGCTCTAGCTTATCTTATTTTGCCTTATATGACACATTTGTAGGGCTTTTTTTTTTTTCTAGTTTTCAAATGCCTTCTGGAAAGATTAGAATAATAAAAAAAAATTCAGTCACTCACCATGCAAGCTGGAGAGGAAGACATTTTGGGGAAATAGTCCTTTGGGTGGGACACAGAGTGTGTTTTTTATGGAGATGTAATTGTGCCTGTGAGTCCTGGGTGACAGGCAGTACGGTGTGAGGGATTAAGAATATATGTGCTGGGGTCAGGGCTCTAAGCTCTAACATCACTCTACTACTTGCTTGTTGTGTGAATGCAGAAGCTACTTCTCTCCATGTCCCTGTTTAGGATAATGAAGTGCCTACCTCAAAAGGCTCTTGTGAACACACAGAATGATCCAAATGGTGCCTCACACATCTTTAGCATAAGTTGTATTAGTATTATTAAATAAGATAATACCATGTAAAGGGCTTAGAGCAGAGACAAGAGTTATTGAGCTCCTCCTTTGTACCTTTACATGTATGTTCATGCACATAGTCCTATTTCCCAATTAAAAATATTTAATGAGAGGACAGATTTCCTAATAGTTATCATAGAATTGTGGTGACTGTTCTATTTATTTATTTATTTATTCAAAATATTTCCAGGACACTTATACTAGTAACTGGGGATACAAGGATATTTCATATACACAACAGAAAAAGGGATAAGGAGAAGAGGGGAGTCAGAGAATGACAAAAAGTACAAATAACAGGGGGAAAAGCTCTGCAGTAAACATCTCAGAACAAAACTGCTCAGAAGATGAAGAATTTGAAATCTCAAATGGTCCACTGTTTTCTGTTTAAAACAAAGACCTGGGTATATAAACAGGAGGGAAGTAAGTGGCTGAGAGAGAGTATAGTTGTTTCAAGAGAAGGAGAATGAGCAGAAACTGCATTTGCTTTAGAAGTTCAGGAGATAACATCAAGAAGGGATACTCGTTTTTTTAATTGCTCGAGAGGTATTGAACTAAGATTGGAAAATGCAAAAGTTGGGTTCAACTTGAAAGACCTCAGCTGAATGCTGAGTGAGTGTTTGCTGTGGAGTTAAGATTAAAGCTAAGAAGATGGAAAGAATCTGGAGTGGTCCTTTAGAGAACATTAGTTCAGAGTAAAGTGAATGAGGGGGAATCAGGGACTCTTAGTGCTAGCTTGAGTACAGCTGGGTGGCTCTTGATTTGTCATTCTTGCTCTTTAAAGCTTATTGTCCTCAAATGTAAAGTCCAAGTGTGTAACTCTGTGGGAGATAAATCCCCTGCCAATTTCAGAATTCTAAAACAGCTGATGATTAGACAATATTGCAAAACAGCAAGCAATGTGTCAGCTGAAGTTGATGGGTATGAACTTGTAAGAAATAGATGAGAAAAAAAATAAAGAAATAGATGAGAATACAAGATTAAATGTACTCATCAGCTGGTTTGGTGTTCTTACATGAAATGTTTTTAGGTCTTTGTTGACTTCACAAAAATCATTCATCCTGCTGTTTTTGAGTGAGGCCAGCAATTCTTCATAAACTCTACTGTCTTGACAAGATGCTGACCAGTGGTGCCCTCATAGTGGGTGAGCTGGCAAAGTGGTTCAGAAATACAGAATGTCCTTTTAGAAGACTGGCTGACATGCATGGGAGTATATCCCACTCCTAGAAGGCATGAAACCAGCAAGGCCTGCCTTAACTCACCTATCTTAGAGCCATAATTCCTACAATCACCTCTTTATCTGCAAGTGAAATGTTGCCCCCAACTGCTGCAACTAGTTAGTGATAGAGTACCAGCTTGTAAATAATTATAAGAAGACTTGCTGCTTTGTATATATGAGGTAGTAGAAAATAAAGATCTGAAAAATAGTGACTTATAGGTTTATTTCTCATTCATATAAAATACATCCAGGGTAGGTTTTCCAGAACAGTATGGAAGCTTCACATTGCTAGAGATCCAGGATCCTTTCATCTTCTTGTGCTAATGAATGATGCTTCTGTCTTAAAACTAGCAGCAAAGCCAAAAGGCTTGCTGAAGCTCTAGCACTTAGATTTGTTTTCTAGGAAGATTGAAGAAAGAAATAAGAGGTTTTCCAAGATGGCGGCTAGAGGGAGGAAGCAGAAAGCGTGCTTCCTATAGTGAAATCTTGGAGAGACGCTGGAGACACACTTTGCAGGCAAAACCACTGAGAAGAGGCAAAACTTTGACCCCTCCACACTTCCAGCCGGCGCAGAGAATCTCCACTTCACGTTAAACGGAGAAACCAGGAGGGCCCCGGGGCCACCAGTCGCCTGTGCCCAGATGGCTTGGGAAGACGTGGACAAGGTGAGCTTCGCAGTACTGCGGTACTCACACAGACAAGCCTGGGCCAGAGCAGCATAGCCATCTGGACAGACTGACCTCCACCTGGGCAAAAAAGAGAAACTGACTAATAAGTAATAAGAACAATAAAGACACGTGGGAAAGAGGGTGGGGAGCACTGAGTGCCAAAGATTGGGGAAAAGGAATCCTTCCTGGAACTGGAAATAAACAAGCCGGGCGGACAGGAGAGGCTCCAGTGGGAGCGGGGGCGCATGCCCAGCAACCAGGAGCGGGAAAGCTTGTGAGAGTGGCGGAGGGAGGAAAACTCCACAGGAGAAGAGGGAAGACCCACTTCCCATGTGAACTGTAAATAAACATGGTGGCCGGCAGGAGCAGCAGCACTGCCCAGTAATCAGGAGCAGGAAAGCTTGTGAAAGTGGTGGTGGGAGGAAAACTCCACAGGAGAGGGGGAAGACCCACCTCCCACATGAACTGTAAATAAACACGCAGGCCTGACAATGCGGGGGCAGTGTCACCTTTCCCAGTATGCCTGGAAAGGGGAAAGATTGTAGCAGAGGCTCACACACAGGAGAACTCTGAGCAAACAAAGCCTGCAGGGCCAGGTGAGTGCTAAGCTAACCCCAGAGATCTGCATAAATAATGCCTCCAAGCAACATCAGGCTGACAGCAGTGGGCAGGCAAGCCACAGCTGCAGATACCATTCACTGAACTGTCTCCAGACTCTTTTTTTTCTTTTTCTCCCTACCTTTGATGACAAACAACCAAATTACACCTGCATGCTGAAAACTTACTGAAACTGTATTGCATTTGAACTTGGGACACTTGGTGGGGTTTTTGTGTGTGTGTGTGTGTGTGTGTAGTTTTGTTCTTCTTTATGCATCCCCTTTGATGAGACAACTACACAACAACATCTGAGGCACCATATCCAGGATTGGAGACTGAGACGGACACCCAAATTATTAAGACTGAAACTTCATTACATTTGAACTTGGAGGTTTTTTGGTTTTTTTTAAATTTTCTATTTTTCATTTTATTTTATTTTATTTTTATATATAGATAATTCTTTCATTTACTTATTTTTTATTTTTTATTCTTATCTTTTTTTTATTTTTTATTTTCAATCCTCTCTGTCTCTCTAATGCCTGTTCAGCTTACTGTCGATTAGTACACTAATGCTACCTGATTATACCTTTGAAACCTTCTTGTCTGATTCCTTGTTCTGTTTTCTCCTTCTTGTTTGTTTATTTGTTTTTCCCTTTTCTTTAACTTCTTGCTTTCCATCTCCTCTCATCCTTCCATTCTAAATATTACCATTGTTATTATTACAAGCTAGAAAATACTTAATTGCACACAGTACAGAGACAGTAACAACACCAAAGACAATGATGGGAAAACAGAAAACATAGGGAAACCAGTTTCCCCACAGCAAAAAATTAGTACAGGAACCAGAGGGGAATGAAGAAAACAGATACTCAGATCCAGACTCCAACAAAATGAAGATAAACTATGCCAAAGAACCCAATGAAGCCCACAAGAATAATTTAAAAGAAGACATACTACAGGTACTCAATGAGAATTTTATAGAGATGATACTGGATATAGTCAACCAAAATGAACAGGAGACACTCAAGAAATTCCAAAACAACAAAAATAGAGAATTTGAAAAAGCAAAAGAAGAAATAAAGGAAACCATAGAAGCACTGTATAAACACCAAAGTGAAACAGAGAACACCATGAATAAACAGATAAATGAACTCAGGACAAAAATAGACAACATTAAAGAGGAAAACAGCCAGGATATGGAAAACCTCAGAAAAAAAGAACAAAACAGAACTGCAAAACAAAATGGAAGGCCAATCCAGCAGAATAGAAGAAACAGAAGACAGAATCTCAGAACTTGAAGATGAAATGGTAATTAAAGGAAAAAACTGAAGAACTATTAATTAAACAACTCAAGACCTGTGAAAAGAAAATGCAAGAACTCACCCACTCCATCAAAAGACCAAACTTGAGAATCATGGGCATCAAGAAGGAGTAGAGGTGCAAGCGAAGGGAATGCATAATATATTCAACAAAATAATACTGGAAAATTTCCCAAATCTAGAGAAAGCTATTCCCATACAGATGCAAGAGGCCTCCAGGACACCAAACAGACCAGATCAAAATAGAACTACTCCACCACATATCATCATTAAAACAAGTTCAGAAACTAGGGAAAGAATATTGAAGGCTGTAAGAGAGAAAAAACAAGTAACATACAAAGGTAAACCCATCAAAATCACAGCAGAATTCTCAACAGAAACACTAAAAGCAAGAAGAGCGTGGGGTGAGATCTTCCGGGCACTGAATGAAAATAACTTCAACCCCAGGATACTCTACCCAGCAAAACTATCATTCAAAATAGATGGAGCAATAAAAGTCTTCCATGATAAGCAGAAACTAAAACAACATGTGACCACAAAGCCACCATTACAAAAGATTCTTCAAGGGATTCTGCACACAGAAACTGAAACCCAACATAACCATGAAAGGACAGGCAGCACCAAACCACAGGAAAAGAAAAAGCAAGACAGTAGAGAGTAACTTCAACACACAATCAAACCTTCAAACAACTAAGACAACTAAATGACAAGAATCACCACATACCTATCAGTACTAACATTTAATGTTAATGGACTTACTTCACCCATCAAAAGGCAATGCTTGATGAAATGGATTAAAAGGGAAGATCCAACAATTTGTTGCTTACAGGAGACCCATTTCACCAACAGAAATAAGCATAGGCTTAGGATGAAAGGCTGGAAGAAGATTTACCAAACCAATGGCCTCCGAAAACAGGCAGGAGTACCAATACTTATCTCTGACAAAGTAGACTTCAAACCTACATTGATCAAATGAGATAAAGAAGGACATTCCATAATAATAAAAGGGGAAATAGACCAAAAGGAAATAATCATCAACCTGTATGCACCCAATGTCAATGCACCCAATTTCATCAAACATACCCTGAAAGATCTAAAAGCATATATTAACGCCAACACAGTGGTTGTGGGAGACTTTAATACCCCATTATCATCAATAGATAGGTCATCCAAACAAAAAATCAATAAAGAAATCCTAGATCTAAAATATGCAATAGATCAAATGGACCTAGTTGATGTCTACAGAACATTTCATCCAACTTCTACACAATATACATTCTTCTCAGCAGCCCATGGAACCTTCTCCAAAATAGATCATATCCTAGGGTACAAAGCAGGCCTCAGCAAATATAAAAAAATAGAAATTATACTGTGCATACTATCTGATCACAATGCAGTAAAAGTAGAACTCAACAACAAAAGTAAAGACAAAAAACATGCAAACAGCTGGAAACTAAATAACTCATTACTTAATGAAGAATGGATCATCAATGAAGTAAAAGAGGAAATTAAAAATTTCCTGGAAGTCAATGAAAATGAAAACACAACCTACCAGAACCTATGGGACACAGCTAAGGCAGTCCTGAGAGGAAGTTTATAGCCATGAGTGCATATATTAAAAAGACTGAAAGATCCCAAATCAATGACCTAATGATACACCTCAAACTCCTAGAAAAACAAGAACAAGCAAATCCTAAAAGAAACAGAAGGAGAGAAATAATAAAAATAAGAGCTGAAATCAAAAAAATAGAAACCAAAAAAACCATACAAAGAATTAATGAAACAAAAAGTTGGTTCTTTGAAAAAATAAACAAGATCAATAGACCCCAGCAAACCTGACTAAAATGAGGAGAGAAAAAACCCAAATTAGTGGAATCAGGAATGCAAAAGGGGAGACAACAACAAACACCATGGAAGTCCAGGAAATCATCAGAGACTACTTTGAGAACCTATATTCAAATAAATTTGAAAATCTCAAAGAAATGGACAGATTTCTAGACACATATGATCATCCAAAACTGAACCAAGAGGAAATTAATCACCTGAGTAGATCTATAACACAAAATGAAATTGAAGCAGCAATCAAGAGTCTCCCCAAAAAGAAAAGTCCAGAACCTGATGGATTCTCTGCTGAATTCTATCAGACCTTTAAAGAAGAACTGATACCAACCTTCCTTAAACTGTTCCACGAAATAGAAAGGGAAGGAAAACTGACAAACACATTTTATGAAGCCATTATTACACTTATCCCAAAACCAGGCAAAGACACCTCCAAAAAGGAGAACTATAGGTCAATCTCCTTAATAAACATTACGCAAAAATCCTCAACAAAATAATGGCAAACCGAATTCAACAACACATCAAAAAGATTATTCACCACGACCAAGTAGGCTTCATCCCAGGAATGCAGGGGTGGTTCAACATACGAAAATCAATAAACGTAATAAACCACATTAACAGAAGCAAAGACAAAAACCACTTGATCATCTCAATAGATGCAGAAAAAGCCTTTGATAAGATCCAACACCATTTCATGATAAAAGCTCTAAGAAAACTAGGAATAGAAGGAAAGTACCTCAACATTATAAAAGCTATATATGACAAACCTACAGCCAACATTATACTTAATGGAGAAAAACTGAAACCATTCCCTCTAAAATCAGGAACTAGACAAGGATGCCCACTATCTCCACTCCTATTCAACATAGTACTGGAATTCCTGGCCAGAGCAATTAGGCAAGAAGAAGGAATAAAAGGAATACAAATAGGTAAAGAAACTGTCAAAATATCCCTATTTGCAGATGACATGATCCTATACCTTAAAGACCCAAAAAACTCTACTCAGAAGCTTCTAGACATCATCAATAGCTATAGCAAGGTAGCAGGATATAAAATCAACATAGAAAAATCATTAGCATTTCTATACACTAACAATGAGCAAACTGAAAAAGAATGTATGAAAACAATTCCATTCACAATAGCTTCAAAAAAAAATCAAATACCTAGGTGTAAACCTAACAAAGGATGTGAATGACCTCTACAAGGAAAACTATACAGGAAATTAATGTGAGTCAACTCCCTGTATAGCTATCCTTATCTCAACCAGGAACACTTGTTTCTTCCTATTATTGCCTATACTCTCTCTTCAACAAAATTAGAGATAAGGGCAAAATAGTTTCTGCTGGGTATTGAGGGGGTAGGGAGGAGAGGGAGGGGGTGGAGTGGGTGGTAAGGGAGGGGTGGGGGTAGGGGGGAGAAATGACCCAAGCCTTGTATGCACATATGAATAATAAAATAATAATAAAAAAAAGAAAGAAATAAGATGAGGACTGGGGGTGTAGCATAGTGGTAGGGTGCTTACCTAGCATGCACAAGGCCCTGTGTTCAATCCCCAGCAAAATCTGGTTTATTCTAGATGTCAGAGCATTGTTTAAAACAATTAACCTTTCTTACTGAATAACTACTTATCCTGAAAGATAGAATAGTTATAACCTCTTACTTTGTTCTCAGCAGACTTGTGTTTGAATCACAGATCTACTAGTAATTTCTTGTATGAACTTGGGCAAATTCATCCCTCAGTTTCCTCCAAATAGGGATAATATTGCATTCCTTATAGTTTTGATATAAATGAGATAGCACTTGTGAAATGCTTAGCACAAGTACTTGATTAGTACAACCAAACAAGAGGAAGGATTAATTAGAAATTTAAAAGTTTCTTTCAGTGATTGCAGATTCCCTGAGCCTTAGCAAGAGATAAATTCATATTATTTAATCCCATAGTAGAAATTTAAATGAATTGCCATGCTACACATAAAAACTTTGTATTAATTAGGAACAATGAACTACTTCAGGCTGGAGAGGAAGAAGTTACTCATAATAGACTCTCGTTAGACTGCAAAAATTCATTTATTAAGTAAACATTTTCACTACGCAATTATTCTTTTAGTGCTTCACAGTAAGCTCAAATGTATATCATGTTGTTAAGCATGAAAGAGAGACAACTCTGAGTTCTTTTTCAAGGTGTAAAACAGAGCCAAGAGTCAGCACAAATAATTAAGAGCACTTCCTGTCTGGACAAGTAATGAATTGAATCAGGAGCCGTGTAATCAGAGTGAAGACTAAAAGACACTGCTGCTGCATGTGTTCTCCACAGAGGCTCCACCCGATTCACTGGTATCAAATCAACAGCAAATGGCAAGAGAAAACCATTAAGGCCTTGAAGCCCAGCCGGTTCTGCTGCATCAAAGCTTAATGATCGCCTCCCAACTGCTCAGTTGGTCATCTAACAATGGTCGATAACAAAAACCCAGATACTTCACCAGCTGCTGTGAGCCAAGCTAAATGGATTGTCCATGAGGCAGACAGATGAAATCCTATGAAAAGTCACCGAGGACAAACTTAAACAGAGCCACACAGATTGCTATGAACCGTGGAAAGACTGTAGGTGGGTGCAGTGTTTTGACAGTAATTAGAGATGAAGAGCTCGCTTCCAGGAGAAACGATATGCAGCCAGTGAGACAGAGGAGAAGGGAGAAGTGCGTCCATAGAGGAGCAAATGGAGCATGCGCTGGAGTCTTTCAAGGTCCTGGAAAGGGGCTCACCACTTGGGTTCATAAGGTCACGTGTTTATGTAAGATTTTCTAAAGTATGGCGTCTTCATAGCAGTTAGTTGAGGACGGGGTCTCCTTCCACTCCACCTTGGCCTCCCTCACACTCTCCTGTAGGAAGCATGTTAGGGTGGTCGTGGGCATTTTTGAGATCCAGCTATAGGAAAGTTGAGTTGGATAAACATCTAGTGTGGCTTTAGTGAGATATATTTATCCCTTCTAGCTATATTTAAGTTCTTCCTAGCTGTCCTGGTACAGGAAAATCAGGAATACTCCTTCCTGCTGCCTGTTGGGTAGACACACCTAGAGCCTTAGCATAAAGATGTCTCCATTATGACGATATTCCTTGTACATGTGCATGGTTTGGAAGCACGTAGATAGAAAAGGTAAAGGAAGCTAGTCTGTGGGAAACTCTTTCAGGTTGTTAGAAATGTAAAATTTCAAATGGAAGATTCACTTAAAAATTTCTACTCCTAATGAAAATCTGCTGTTGTTGGAGATACATGTTATAATGTACGGCCATACATTTTCATGGAAATTGCAATAAGTGGAATTTGTAAAAATTCCTATGATTCTAAAACCCAAGTTTGTATTGCTATTTGTAATACAGAGAACAGTAAATATGTCAGCATATGAAATCTTGTTTTTTAAAAAATAAAAACTGCATCAGCCATACTAAAGGAAAAAATTTAGTCTCTCTGCATAAAATATTATAAAGCATATCAGATGAAGTGGAAACCAATGAATTTGTATTTATAACATGTAGGAAAATGAGTTTTATGATTGTATGTTAGAGAATAAAAATCAGTCTAGTCTTTTATATTTTGTGATTTCTTTCCTGTTCTAAATAAATGTCATTTTGTGCCTAATTTTTATTCATAATCTTGTATTCTTTTTTAAAGAGGGTGCCCTTAAAAAACTAGTTGACTATAGCTGTCAGTGTTTTCAGTCTTTTTAAATTTCTACTCCCTCTGTTGGTCTATTAAGAGCTTGGTCTCCATTGATAAAAATAAGTTTTTTAAAAAAGAAATATATACATGCATATAAGATTATGTATTATACACCTTTGAGATTTTACCAATGGATAAAATATATAGTAGAAAGTGCACAGAGCATAAGGATATACCTTGATGAATTTTCACAACAAACTGAATATAGCCATCTAACTAGGTCCCCATAAAAAGACAGTAGAATCTCAGATTCTTCATGATATACCATTGCATGTCTCCATTAGGAGTGACTCACTTAATACCATTAGGTTAAGAGTGATTTAACCTAATGCCATAGATTATTTTGCCTCCTTCTGAACTTTCTGTAAGTGAAATCATACAACATGGACTCACTGGGCCTGGTGTCTTTCTCTCAGTATCACATTTTTATGATTCCTCCTCATTGTGGTATAGTCATAGTTTATCCTCATGGCTGAGCTATATGTTAAATTTCATGAGTTCTATCACTCATGAGCATTTGGAAAGCTTCCATCTGGGTACCTGATGCTCACATGAATACTCTTGCACATGTGTGTGAACACATGTACATATTTCCATTGGGTATATGTGCTGGACTGAACCATTGGCTTATAAGTATCATTACATTTTTTTTTTAAGGTTGGCAAATATTTTATTAGGTAAGTATGACAAAGCAGTGAAGGGCAGAAATCATTACATTTTTTAAAAGTACCATAAAATTTAAAAACAAAATTAGTTGCCATGAGTTAGTTTTATTATTGTGATTTTAAACTGAAACTAAATTAAGAGTTCTGTGAGTTGTTGAATGCTCTAATGTTACTGTCAAGTTTTATATGACTACACCTCTAAGATGATACATTTTAAAGCTCAAAGAAACAAATGGCCAAGAGGAAGCAGAGGGGCAGAGACAGAGAACATAGTTCCTAGTTTGAAATATTGACTCCTTTATGCCTGATGGTCAAAGGAGTTGAGGCTAGATAGGATGGCCTCACGCCCCATTTCCACCTACAGTCTTGGCATGACTAGTAACATTAGATTGTATTGTGAGGTCACCTAGGATAAGAAGAAACATGTAAAATTACCACTGAAATGCCAAAAGGCAAACAGATGGTCTTTAGCTGACAGCATCAGCAATAGACACTTTGGACTTTGAGGGTTGAAGCCTGACAAATTGTTGGTAAGCCTTATGTGAATTGTGCACCTAATCTGCTGCTTCTTCTGGGGAATGGCATGCATAGCCTGTGCTGAAAGTCACAGTTACAGACAAGGGAAGGAGCAAACAGAGTGTCCAGACACAGGGGAAACAGATGTGAGATGGCCAAGTGAATGTGGGCTCTTGTGGGAGGAAAAGATGGAGAGGAAGAAAACATTTGAGACCTGGGATTATTAATTAACAATGGAAAAGATGAGTCATGAGGGCACAGAAAACAGAGAAATAACAGTTAACAAATATGAGTAACAGACTCAACTCTTGCTTTGATTTGGGATTTTGATTCTGTGGGACAGCAAACATGGGAGAATTAATTCAGAATCATTTTTCTTAAAGAGTTAAGTCACAGTTTTTAAAATAAAAAGTACTATGTGTTGCTCAAATATTTAAAAAGACTGAAGTATAAAATGTTCAGCATCTGAACCGCACATATCTGTGGTTTATAGTTTCATAATATTTTGCTTGGAACCAATGAATTCTAAAATTATCTCTTTAATAATATTTAGAACCTCTCACACAAATGGGTTCCAGCTTCTGCTTTTTATTGTACACATTAATACCTCATACTGAGAAAGTATTTGAAAAGTTAATGTTGATCTTTAAAACCTTAAATTAATGAAAGAAAAAAATCTATGTTAACAGCCAAGAGTAGATAACATATATTGTGTACCTACATGTCAGGGTTGTTTCATGCATTTCACATAAAGTAACTCTAGCAGTAGGTATTACTATATGCTTATTTTACAGAGGAGAAGGAGGTCAAAGGGAAATGAAAGTGAGAAAGAGGAAAGGAGGAGGATTTTAAATAACTTTTCCATGGTCACACAGTTCACAAATAGGTGAGGCTTCCATTCAAACCCCAGTAGCGGGACCTCAAAGCCCACTTGCTCAGCGACAGGGAGGCAATTCTGTGAATGGGGCAGGTGAGGATTCAGATAGCTCCCACCACAATGAGGTTTTAGTAAACAAGACAGGACACTGAATGGAAGAATGTGAGCATCAGACACAAACTGAATTCACTTCTTCCACTTATTAGTTATATAATCTTGACCACTTACCTTCTGGGGATCTATTTTTCTTCTGGAAATCAGGACTAATACCAGGCTTTCCGCGAAGATTCAATTATATATTCCAAGTTGCTACTACAGTACATGTCTTTAGCTTTCATGGAGTTTTCACCTCAACTTCTTTAGGCAAGAAGTTCTCTAAGCTTTTGTCTCAAGGCAAATGACATCTGACCACCTAGCTCAGGGTTTTTGTCCAGGCTCTGAAGGTCCCAAGATTAGCACTAGTGTTTCATCACCTGACAGTCCTGTTTAAGTTTAAGCCCATTGTCTCTTATTAATTTTCACGCAGCATGGAAGAAAACTGGCAGCATTTCTCTCAAACTGGCTTGTTTTCTATGTCAATTTTGAATTCACAGGAACTATTTTCATTCATTAAATAGTTATAATTCATTTTCTTATATGTTTCCGATAGCTATACCTTCCAGAAACTGCATTTATTTACTTTAAATCAATATATAATAATCTATGATAGTATTTTTCTAGAGATACTTCAAGTACCACCTTTAATTTGTAGCTTTCAGTGACCTCCCTTAGCAGGTCTTATGTGTCCGTCCCCTTTAGGGTAGGAGGCCCATGGTAGAATTTGCTTAGCTGTAGATTCCACCATAGAACTTTGATCAGCTTGAGGACAAAGACAGTATGGTGTTCGTGGACTTTGTTTTTTGGCCTGATTGTATATGGCCAAAGTCTAGGGTCAGGTGTGGTCTGTAGTAATAACACCTATTCATTGAGTGAACTTTATTGCTTTAATAAGTCAATATATTAACATTAAAAAAAATCACAATTTAAGTTTATAATATGGATTATGTATATTTTGTAAGCTCTTTGGCCTCAAGACTGACAACTATGCTCAAATTAAAGATTAATGGCTAACTTTTTTTCATAATAGGTAGACAATACATATTGGTATGCACATTAATTAAGATACAATTAGCTGCACTAACAAGGCCTTCAACAATAATTTAAAGGTTCAGTGAAGACAGATGTTTCTTTTTTATTTCTCAACACAAGATGGGTATTCAGGTTTCTTTATACTGCAAATCAGGGATCTAGGCTGACAGAGACTCTATTATCTTCAACATTTTCTCTTCCAAGATGCCCTCTTTCTTGCTCTTATAGACAGTAGGAAAGGAAAGGGTCATGTAAGAGAATGCTACCAATTTTATGTGAGATCCTGTCCACATTTCATTAGTGAGATTATAGTTATAGAGTCCTATCCCTACCCATAGCTGCAAGGGAGTGTGGGAAAGGGTAGTCCATGGCTGGGTAGCTACATTCTGGTTATAATTTTATTACTATGTCTCATGGGCTGAATTGTGTATCCCCCAAATTCATATGTTGAGGACCTCACCTCCAATACTTTGGAATAGAGCTTTATTTATAAATAGGATCTTTAAAAAAATAATTAAGGTACGTGTGGTAGTCCATGCCTGTAATTGCAGCCACTCAGGAAGCACAGGTTGGAGGATTGTAGTCTAAGGCCACTCCAGGCAAAAGCATAAGACACTATCTGAAAAATAAACTAAAGTAAAAAGGGTTAGGGTGTGCCTCAAGTGGTAGAATGCTTACCTGGAAAGTGCAAGGCTTTGAGTTTAAACATCAGTACTGCCAAAAAAAAAAAAAAAGAAGAAGAAAGAAAAGAAAAGAAAAAAATAAGCCAAGAATAATGATGACTTTAGGGTTCGTGGACCCTAATTTGATAAGGTGTCCTTAAAAGGAGAGGCAATTAAGACATAGACTTACACAGGGGCATGACCACATGAAATGAAGACACAGCCACCTACAAGCTAAGGAGAGGCATCAGAAATAAGTCAGTCAGTACCTTGATCCTGGAATTGTGGCTTCCAGCATAATAAGAAAATTAATTTCTGTCTTTTAAGTCACTCAGTCTGTGGTACTTTGAATGGTATTATTAGCAAAGTAATTCACTAAGGAGGAAGGATAGGTTTTGGGGGAGACAATAAACAATGTCTAGAACATTATACAAAATGCAAATTGATTATGATACCACTCATGAATTTAGCTTGAAGTCATAAACAAATTGCTTAAAATTCTTTACTAATGGAAATCTCTTAATTGGTCCCATAGACTTTCAACAGTCAGTGATATTTCAAAAGCATAAATGAGATTATTTCACACTCTTGTGTGAAACTTAGAATGACTTCCCATTTCGTGTGGCACAGAAGTGAATGTCCTTCCGTGTCTTGTAAGACTCTTCATGGTCTGGTCTCTGCCAACTCAACCTTGCTCTGTGTCCCTGCCCTCATTCATTTTGCTGCAGATACACTGGTCTTTAAAAAAGCAAGTATGCAACTCTGTATGCACCCTATTTAAAAATCTCTATTTTATCAGAGGTCATTGTTGACTACCCTATGTGAAATAAGAGCCTTCCCCCAAGTTTTTGCAATACTCCTTTCACCCTGACCTTGATTTTTTCTTCCCCGCAGCACTTATTGCTTCCTCACATTTATTTATTTATATACTGTTTCCTGCCTCCCAGATTCCATCATAACTGCATAGAATCTGGTTTGTTTGCTTTATTCTCAGTATTTAGAAGAGTTCAGATAAAGCTCCATTGGTTGGCCACATCAACCAGATATTTTCAGACATGTGTACAATAAATTTTTTGGCACAGATAAATCTGAGTTTTGAGCCAAAAATTGAAAAATGTTAAGGAGATACAGAGAGGAGTCAAAGAAATGTGGGGATTATTATTGGAGGAATTTACTATTAGTACTTCCAAATAATTAAAATATTATTTCTGACCCTTTTATTTGCTCTGTAAATCAAATTAAAAGCATCAGAAGAGGGCTGGTGGTGTGGCTCCAGTGTAGAGCACCTGCCTAGCAAGTGTGAGGCCCTGAGTTTAAACTCCAGTTCTGCAAAAAAAAAACTCAGAAGGATGATGATTATTTAGAATACTTTATTTATAGGCTATACCCAAACATTCTACTTCAGTCTTGAATCTCCAGATCTCTGCTTACATATTTCTTGTTCCTTGGTCTACAAGAATCTTTGCATGCTGACTTTTCTTTTTCCCCGGCTTCATCCTAATTCTACCACTATGAAGTTTCTCTTTATTCCAAGTTTATTTTTCATCTTTTGGCTCATCTCTACTATCTTTTTCTATTTCAATTTATCTACCCTCAGGAGAGAGAATAATCAGAAAGTTATCAGCCTTGTGATAGCTCCCAGATCTATAAACACAGCTTTATCCTTTTCTTTCCAAACCTTAGTCCCACGTATTAAACTTTTTGCCAAATATTTATAGCAAAGTCTAGTGGTCATTTCAATCTGACCCCTAAACATCCCTCCTAAAATTTGTTGACCTTATAAATTTCTGCTACGGTATTGAATAGCACCACAGTCCTGGTAATTTATACTCTAATCCTTGGGAGTCTCATTCACCTCTGTTAAAATTTGATATAGGAATTATTTCACATCCAGCCCTACTTGTTTAGGGGTAGTGTTCTAGTATTCCTTTTTTCTACTTCTTAAAATAAATAGGGAAGGAAGATCATCTCTCAAAGTGCCTACAACTGAGGCACTATTTAAACATACCGCTACATCATGTACTGACTCTCTTGGAGGCTTATTCTTTCAGTACCAAAAGCTTCTGCTAATTACTTTGAGAAATGAAGTCCTTACAATAATTTCATCTCAGTCACTGAAAAGAATATCTTTCCATTCATGCTCTATTCAGAATCCTTGCAAGACTTCAGAATTATCTTCACTTGTCTAACTTTAGGAACTCGGTCAAAATTAGTATTGAAAACAACTTTATATCAGAATTTTGTTAGGGCACATATAGCCAACTCATTAAACCACTCCTCAAATTCTTGGCTTTCTGAGTTTTTGGCACTATCCTCCATGGCTCTTAAATTCTTTGTTATTAAATTTTTCTATCTCTTTGTCTTTTCTGTATTTTAGATTTTATCATTCACATGATTAATGTGGTCTGTGGCACTATCATTTTTGTTCTTTGACCCAATGTATATATATATGTATGCGTGCTTGCTTGTTTTGGCAATTGCACTTTATTTTCTAAGAACCATTAAATTATCTGCACAATTTTTCCTAAAAGCTTGTATTTGATTTATGGCTGTTTAATGAAAATTCTTTTGTTCTATAGATTTGCAAAGGGAGGACTGGAATCAATTGCCATTAAGTTACTAATATGAGTTTTTGTACAAACTGTATATGTTTGATTCCTCACAAGTCCATCTGTCTTAAAGATGAGAAAGTCTGAA
Source organism: Castor canadensis (assembly GCF_047511655.1). Lineage (NCBI taxonomy): Eukaryota > Metazoa > Chordata > Mammalia > Rodentia > Castoridae > Castor > Castor canadensis. Next base: position 126,798,697 of record NC_133393.1, on the reverse strand, counting down.
AGGGAAAGATGGTGGATGGTGCTGCCTGGTGGGTTCATGTATAAAAACCTGGCAAGCAAGGCTGCATTTCTAAATGCTAAAATAGGAGAGGAATTAGGACACTTGATCTGATTTCTCTGCTGAGCCATTTATCCCCTCCAACCTTACTTCTTGTCTATTTGGGATCAAACTCTCTGCAACATCTTGTTTTCAGCATCAAGATCATGTTATGATTTTTACTAGCCTTGCTCACCACTTATGTTGACCCGTCATGGCCTAGAATACTCTTCACTTTGTTTTTAAAGCTGTTATCATCTGATTTATAACCTGGAGGCAAACACTTAAGCCAACTGCCATGTATAGACAGCTGCCCTGATCTGGTTGTTTTCACAAACCTTTAAATTAATTATTGCACTAGACACCTTATGCCTAGTTTCTATTCCCAGGCTACTTTATTCTGACTTGAATCTTACAATTTCCTCTTGGGCTTGTTTTAGATTTGTCAGCTTTAATTTTTTTAAAACAAAAAAATCAATGAAATCCTTAAACTTTGTCTAGTCTGTAGCTTTAGATTTTCACTTCAGCCTGATGGATTTTGAAAAATAGGTCTGTTCTTTATTTCAAGAAATGTTGGAGCACCAAGATACTATATATGCACACATACTCACAAACACATATATTTGCCCACTATCTTGAGTCAAAAAACTTACATTTTATAAGTCTATCTTCATCACATACCCATACATACAGAGGCAGTTAACTTTTCTGAGTTTTTTTAACTCTGATCTCTTTGTTTTTCTTTGTACTGTTACAGCTACAAGCTTAGTCAAAGCTGTAGTACCTCACACACAAGGATTTTAGTAGTTCCCTAATTGATTTCTGCCTTGTCACTCCTCCTCCAGATGATTCAGCATGATACTAGGACTGCTATATGACATTTATGGGCCATGGGAACTTATGCCCTGTCCCGTTAAATAATAATAAAATTTTAATTTTATGACCACATTGTTATAAAGATGAATACAATCCAGGTTGCATTCATTATTATATATTAATTATTGTTATATTTGTTTTGACCTTCTGAATCAAAATAAAACACTTCTCTCTTTCCTTCTTTCTCTCTCTCTCTCCCTCTCTCTCTTCTTTCTTTCTCGACAGAGTCATTATATAGTCCAGGCTGCATAAATTAAACATTTCATGAGCCCCTAAATGTATTCTGGGCTCTAGACATGGGGACTGTCATGCTTAGTGGAGAAGCCAACCCTGATAATATCCTTAGCTTAATTGTCACGCGTTTCTTTTTCTACATGTCTCTCTGTGTGTGTGTATGTGTGTGTGTGTGTGTGTGGAGAGAGAGAGAGAGAGAGAGAGAGAGAGAGAGACAGATTGACTTTCCAGAATCTACATGATGAAGTTGAAATTCCTTTAATATCACTCCCAGTTAATATTCAAATCCCATCATAACTTGTTCTAAATGATTTTTCTAGCCATACCTCCCAGGCATTTTTAATCTTGAGTTAATGCTCTGGTATCCTGAAAAAGGTTGGGGCTTTATCACTTCTATTCAGCTGCCCCTGCTGCATGAATCTAGCACTCCGTTTCCATCTTCTGCTTTATTTACCAATCTTGTCAATTCTGTCAGTGTCTACGTTCACTCTTACTATCTCCTAAGTAGTGTTGATGTGCTTGTTTCCTCATCTTTAATGGGGAAGATAATGGTTCCTATTTGAAAGGGTATGGAATGAGTCACACAAAAGTAATAATAACAATAATAATAATAATATCACCTTTACTGAGAATTTACCATGCGTCACTCAGTCGTGTATGTACATATAATATATGTAAAGACCTTACTAGTGCCTGGCACAAGAAAATATTCAATAAAAGGATTCTGTTTTTTTCTACAGTATTCTTCATTAGGGCAAATACTAGTGAAATACTAACAGTTTGGGCCATGGAGATTGCTTTCTCTCCTGACTCCTGTAGAATGTATCATACTTCATTTGATAGCTATATACTGCTTAAAGACCATTTCTGTGTCCTTTATGCAATTTGCCCCAGAGCCTTGCAAATTGCAGAAGTCTACAATATATTTGTTGAGTGATTGTTTAATTGATTATACGATTTCTTCATATCCAGCTGCCAAAAGTCCACTCAGCTAACACATACTAGGAGAAAGCAATGAGGTCAGCAACTGCCCACTCTTAAGAAAGAACCACCTTGCAAGTTTACACTCATTTGCTCCACTACTGTTCAGCTTCTAGACTAGTATGGAATAAAATCTGGGTTTGTGTATCTCCTCACATATGGCTAGTAGCAGAATGTTTTCTTACTATCTCTATAGTGCTAGACAAAGCCACTTGAGGTGGGAGGGCAGGTGAATGATTAAGTGGTACAGTTTGTTTCCCAAATAGTAAATTTACCAACAAAATAATTCCCTTAATCAGGAACCACAGCAATTGAAATACCATTATCAGTGACCCCCATCACTGGAGATTTATTATTTTGAATTACTGCCTTTGGGGTAATTACTAATTCTCAGAGAGGTCTAATTTTTCTGAAAGCCTTAATGATTTCTTTTCCATTTGATACTTGGAGTAGAGAACAGAATTAGAGCAGGGGAGGTCAAAAGGAGGAGGACTTATAAGGACCAGAAGGGCTTCCTAAAAGAGAAGTGAGTTTAGCAGAAGAAAAGTTCTACTTCACCACGTTGTTCTGCTCAGAGGTCACAGGCCTCTCTAGAGTACAGTGCAATCTAGCACTTCTAAAACACAGGCCATAGGCCAAAAGTTCCAGTACACTTTAGTGACTCATGACCCCAGACTTCCCACTCTGTATGAAAAAAATATGACCTTAGCTATTGGATTTGAAAACACTTCCCCTTTTCCCTACACTCCTGGCTACAAAATTTTGTCAAACTTACTACCTATTCTCTAGATAGGTGTAAGAATATAACTGACTTTTCTTTACAAAATTTGCACAAGCATTTTTAAGACATTGGACTGCATATTTGGTAATACCGCCTATTTGCCTCTATTATCTCAATAGCCATATAGCGCTCTACTCTCTTAAGTTCAAATGCCCCCCAAAGATAGCCTAACCACCAGAAGGACTGTGTATTGATTCAGGAAGAGGTAGTTAGCTCAGAAACAATCACTGCTGAGGAATTGTGTGAAGGAGACAATATTGTAGCAACTAGAAATTAGACATGAGAGTCACACACAGGTTTGAGTAGAATCATGGTCCTATGCTTTGCCCTAGCACAAATCCCACAACTGCTTGGGACCTCAAATAATTTTGCAATACCATTAATAATCACTGCTATCACTAGAGAGTTATTCTTTTGATTGATTGATTGATTTTAAATTTATTTTCTTCATTTCCATAAAATGGGAAAACAAGAAATAACTTAGACTCTCTATGAGGATTAAGTGGAACCAGAAGTATCTGTATGGTCTCCTCTTCTACAGTGATGGAGGTGTCAATACCAGCTTCCTCTAGACTCTGCTAGGCATGTGGGAAATGCAGAGGTGTGAATAAGTCCTACTCTCAAGGGGCTTTGAGACTGCCAGAGAAGATTAGAAGAATATGTGAATAACTCATCTCAAGTCAGTGTGGGAAAATCACATAAGAAAGATACAGGAAGAACTAATTTCCAGCTCTCATGGTCAGAAATGGTTCTTCCATGGAGTTTTTCTCAACTGAACTGAAACTCAACAGACAGCCCATTGTGTTACAGACTTTGATTTTTCTAGATTGAATCAAGAGGCAGCTGTTTCCAAGGATACTCAGGGCTACCTCAGTAGACCTGGTACCTCAGGACTTCCCAGATGTGTCCTGTGTGTGTTAGTAAAGATCCCCAGTGCCACAAGAAGAAACTCAATGTGGCACAAAGGCACATTGGTGCATAGAAATCACTTTCCAATATGTCACAACTAATTTATTGTTAATAATAGTGAAAGCTATGTGAATGATTAACTTTCCCATGTATATTAGAGCAGATTCGAAGGTGTGTCTAGGAGCAGAGAGTATTTGGCAATATTGTCAGGCTTCCTGCTTTTCTTCTTGCCCCTGTAATACTCCTCAGCATGTAGGCAAAGGACTCACTGACCACATGCTCTCTTATGTAGAGGATGGCCATTGCAAGATCACATTGAAACCACTGCTCACCACTGGGCTTTCCAATAGAAGAGTTTTGTTTGTTTCTTTGTTTGTTTGTTTGCAGTACTGGGGTTTGAACTTTTCAACCACTTGAACCACACATCCAGTCTTCTTTGCTTATTTTATTTTTCAGACAGGGTCTTGCACTTTTTCCTACGCCAGCCTTAGACCATAATCTTCCTACCTCCACCTCCTGAGTAACAGCCATTACAGCACCAAGACTGGTTTGTTTTTCAGACAGTGTCTTGCTAATTTTGCTGGCCTCAAACCATGATCCTCTGTCCTTGCCTCTTAAGTATGTGGATTACGAATGTGTACCACCATGCCTGGCCTTCAAATAGAAGTTTTTCAAAGCCTCTATCAAAAATAATGAAAGTCAGGTCCTCATGGTCCAAAGATGCAAGAAAAGAATTTGTGTCTTGCTCTGTAGAGGTTGTCCTGGGAAGCGCAGATGTTTCTGATGAGCAGTAGAGAAGTGCTAATGCAGACAAGTACCTAGGAAATTGGACCGAAAGCCTGAAACACTAAGTACTGGACATCTCTGCCCAGAAATACCACAAAAGTATTTCTGAAACACACAAGGGAAATGTAAAAATGCTGACTGAGCTTGTGGTACTAATGAAGAAGGAAGGCAAAGTCTGCAGCATGTGGAGAGTGTCAGAAACAGTAATACTAAGAGACATCACTCACTTAGGGACTTACACACAAGAACACGGAAGGGCACTATCCCCGGGGACATATTGAGGAGAAGAGAGAAGGAAAGAGACTTCTGGATTGATTGAATTTGCTTGAATGAGTATGTATATTAAACTGGACATGTGGCATTCCTTGAAATAATGTGTCTGGGGTTCATGAATTAAGTAATAGACACTAGTGGAGGTATGTATTTTTGGAAAATCTAATGGGGATAGGGTACCAAATTAAATAACATAAATGGATATTTTGGTACAATTATAGAAAAGGTAAAGGTAACCCCAATGTGCATGCATTGGCCTGGTGTCCAGGGAAGCCACTCAGTAGCTTTGTGGAAGTCTGCCTAAGACTTAGCTCTCAGTGTCATTGCCTCCCAGGATGTGAGATTCTGCTATGCCAGATTCAAGGACTCCCATCTTGTGCAAGTTGGTTGTGTGGTCACCCAATTATTTGATGAATTTCATCTGCTTATTCAAATAATGAGTTTCAATAAAGTCATACAAGTGGAGGTCAATTCATGAAGTTCCAGTACTGACTGGCCATGCTCTTTTTAAACAAGCGTAATTCATACTCCATTGCATTCGGCCACTTTCCCAGTTGTCATGATCTGGTTTCTTTTTTTTTTTTAATTATTACTTTTTTATTCACATGTGCATACATTATTTGGGTCGTTCTCCCCCCGCACCCCTCCCCCAACCTCTCCCTCCTTCTCCCCTCAGTTCCAGGCAGGTCCTGTTCTGCCTTTATCACTAGTTTTGTTGAAGAAAAGACACAAGCCTAATAAGGAAGACAGAGTGTTTTTGCTAGTTGAGTTGAGAATAGCTATACAGAAATATTCCCAGCATTGCTTTCGTGTACACATGTTATGACCCATGTTGATTCATCTCTAATTGATCTTTACCTTGGTTACTGATCCCCTTCTCATGATAACCTCTGTTGCTTAAAGGTTTCTGTATTAGCTCCTCTGGAGTGGGGACATCAAACGCTTTCATGTTTTGGGTTTTCTACCTATTTCTATATCACCGAAATGTGCTCTCCCCTTATCATGTGATCCAAGTTCAACCACATTGCTGCATTTGCCCTAGCTCTAAAGGCCATATATGAGGGAGAACATATGATTTTTGGTCTTCTGAGCTTGGCTGACCTCACTCAGAATGATTTTCTCTAGTTCCATCCATTTACCTGCAAATGATAAGATTTCATTCTTCTTCATAGCTGAGTAAAATTTCATTGTGTACAAGTACCACATTTTCTTGATCCACTCATCAGTAGTGGGGCATCTTGGTTGTTTCCATTACTTGGCTATTTGTGAGTAGTGTCACAATAAACATGGGTGTGCAGGTGCCTCTGGAGTAATCTGTGTTGTATTCCTTTGGGTATATCCCCAGGAGCGGAATTGCTGGATCATATGGCAGGTCTATGTTTAGATTTTTAAGAAGTCTCCAAATTTTTTTTCCAGAGTGGTTTCACCAGCTTGCATTCCCACCAGCAGTGGATTAGAGTTCCTTTTTCCCCACATCCTTGCCAACACATGTTGTTGGTGGTGTTTTTGATGATGGCTATTCTAACAGGGGTGAGGTGGAATCTTAGTGTGGTTTTGATTTGCATTTCCTTTATGGCTAGAGATGGTGAACATTTTTTCATGTGGTTTTTTTTTTGCCATTTGAATTTCTTCTTTTGAGAAAGTTCTATTAAGTTCAGTTGCCCATTTATTAATTGGTTCATTGATTTTAGGAGAGTTTCTTAAATTCCTGTATATTCTGGTTATCAATCCCTTGTCTGATGTATAGCTGGCAAATATTTTCTCCCACTCTGTGGGTGGTCTCTTCAGTTTACAGACTATTTCTTTTGTTGTGCAGAAGCTTTTTAATTTTATAATGTCCCATTTGTCCATCCTTCCTCTTAGTTGCTGGGCTGCTGGGGTTCTATTGAGGAAGCCCTTGCCTATACCTATTAGTTCCACAGTGTTTCCTGCTCCTTCCTTTAGTAACTTCAGAGTTTCAGGTCTGATATTTAGGTCCTTGATCCATTTTGAGTTGATACTAGTACAGGGTGATAGACATGGATCTAGCTTCAGTTTCTTGCAGATGGATAACCACTTTTCCCAGCAACATTTGTTGAAGAGGCTGTCTTTTCTCCATCTTATGTTTTTGGCTCCTTTGTCAAAAATGAGGTGGGTATAGTTGTGTGGATTCATATCTGGATCTTCTATTTTGTCCCACTGGTCTTCATGTCTGTTTTTATGCCAGTACCATGCTATTTTTATTGCTATTGCTTTGTAATATATTTTGAAGTCAGGTGTTGTTATACCTCCAGCATTGCTTTTTTTGCTGAGTATTGCCTTGGCTATTTGCAGTCTCTTGTGTTTCCAAATGAACTTTAAAGTAGATTTTTCAATCTCTGTTTTGAAAGTCATTGGGATTTTAATGGGAATTGCATTAAACATGTAGATTGCTTTTTCTTGATATCCTGCAGAAGGAGTCTGCCGCCACCTTGGTTCTGCAGCTTCATGAGTTTCTTAGCATGTTCTCTCCTCCTGACATTGGTGAAGAAAGTATTAGGCAAAGGTCTTGAAAGTCACATCATTGCCATCAAAGTATTATGACATGGACAGGTGAACACAGGAAGCTAAAACTCCAGGTTGATCTGGTGGTCATTGGTGGTCTCTTGAGTCTCAGTGGCAGTTCTGGCCTCCTGAGTGGGTGATGCAGGTGAAGTATGGTGGCCATGTGATACTTGAGCTTCTGTAGAGACCTTCAGATGACAAAGGCACTGTGAGGTGGTGGCAAAGGACAACTGGCTCTGAGCTGGCGGGGTTGGGAGTTGAGCACCAGGTTTCAAGTAAGCACTTTTGAAGCAGGAAACCCTGGTGACTCTCAGGAAGAACACTTCACCTCCACTCCTACTTCCCCCTCTTTCTTCTTTCTATCTGTTTCCCAGGCTGTCCTCAAATTCATGAACATCCCACCTCAACCTCTGAAATACTGGGGTTACAGGACTGCAGCATCACACCTGGCTCACCTGTCTTTTGACTATGAAAGTTCACATTTGCTATATGACCCATTTTACCTCTTTTGTTAGCTTTAGATATAATCCCGTTACATTTTTTAGTGATAGTGTTCAGGATTACAGGTATATCTTTAAATTATCACAGTATGTATAATATTACAACTGCATTCTTTTCTAATTTTTTTACAGTGCTAGGATTGAACCCAGGGCTTTGAGCACGCTAGACAATCATTCTAACTCTGAGATACATCCCCAGCCCAGCTCTACGTTGATGCATTGATACATCTTTTGCTTTAGTCAAATATGTCCTGAAGATACGTTAGAAATAAAGAAATAATACCTTTTATACTTACCCACTCATTTACCATTTTCTGGGCTCTTCAATTCTCTGTGTAAACCTGGCATCATTTTCCTTCTTTTTGATATTTTTTCTTGTGCTAATTATTTCACTGTTTCAATATCTAAGGAGATGTTTTCCTTTCCTTTTTCAAATGTATTTTTTTGATGGGTATTGAGTTAAATACATTTCTCTACCATCTTTTGGCTCATATTGCTTCCAATAAGAAATCTGTTGTTCTTCTTATGCTTTTCCCCTGTATGTAAGTGTTTATTCCCTTCCAGATGTTTTTAATGTTGTCTTTTAAAACTATTTGGTTATGGTATACTTTGTTATAGTTGTTTTTTTTTCTTGTACCTGGGATCCTCTCTATGAGGAAATCTGATTTCAGATATGATAGGTTGCTTGAAGGTGTCCCACAATTTTCAGATGCTCTATTCATATTCAGCTTTTCTATGTCTATGTTTAATTTTTGATACTTTCAATCATTAGGTCCCAAGTCACTAATCTTTTCTTTTGCAGTGCCTAATGTTCCATCAGTCTCATTACATTTATTTGTCATCTCAGACATGTCTGACTTCAATCTTGGTTTTCTTCTATGTCTTTAACATATTTAGCTTAACATACCCCATCTTTCCTCTAGCTTCTTAAACATGGAATATTTCATAACTAATGAAGTATATATAATAACAAATTTAATGTTCTTGCATAATGATTAGTGTTACCAACTTCTAGCTCTGTTTGTGTTGATTTATATTTCTTCATGTTATGAGTTACTTCTACCTTCCATTTATTTACATAACTGATCATTTTTATTAGATGCCAGACACAGCATTGTGAAATATTGGATGTTTCTGTGTTTTTCTAATTTTTCTGAGCCTTTGTCTTGAATTCAGTTATTTGTAAGCAGTTTGTACCTCTTAAATCTTACTTTTCAGCTTTGTTAAGCAGAATCAGATTAACCTTTAATCCAGGGCTGACTTTGTTCCTTTATCAAGGCAATATTATTCTGATTATCTGACGATGGGTGAGTTATAACATTTTCCATACTGACTAATGGGAGCACAAACTTTTTTTGGTCTTATGTGAGTTACAGGGACTGTTTTATCTGCTCCTTTAGGGTAACTTGAGTAGTTTCCCTCTCACCTGTGCTGAGCTAAAGAGTTAAGGGGGCTTCTCTGCAGATCTCTAGAGACCTCTTAATCTCTGCAGTTTCTACGTGGTATCCTTAGAACTCAAACCAACTTGCCTTCCCCAGACTTCCAACTATCTCCTCAACCCAAGGACTGCTCTAAACTCTTTCTAGGCTGCAAATTGGTGTAGTTGTAGGCTCACCTGGTTTGCTATCACTCACTCAAGAATCATTGGCCTGCACTGGTGTAAAACGCAGTGTCCAATGCCTGAAAACTGTTGTATTTTTTTGTTAGGTCTTTTAGTAGTTTCAAATAGGAGAGAAAGTCCAATCCCTATCAATCTACATTAACTGAAAGCAAAAATTTCTCCAATAACACCATTTTAAATCCTCATTGGGTCAATATACTTAGCATGCAAAAGAGAAGAGATGAATTATTGTTAATTTTGACTCTGCATGTATGTTGTACACTTTAACTTTGTATCACACATATAAAACGGCAAAGAAATAAAAGTTAGAAAACTGCTAGAGGCAAGAGTTGTTTTTTTTTTAAAATCCCTTTGGAGGTCATGCATTTAACTATTTGTGCTAATACAACAATAAGTTGTAATATTATCCTGAGTTAATTGACCTGACAGATCATATTTATTTATAAAATTCTTTCATATTGAAGTCACATGATGTTTTTCTGAAAAAAATTTTGTCAAAATTCTTTAGAACTGAATGTACAAATTATGAACCCAATTCAATAGCATGTGCCTTCTCTGAAGACCTACTAATGGAATTTGATACACATCCACTCCCATTACACTGAGTGTTACTTCATAGATAACCATGTCTTCAGATAATGATTTGATGTACATGTAACTTTGGTTTTTAAAAAGCCAGTATAAACTTTCTATGCGATACTGATTTGTGCAGAGTACAGAGAATCTTAGCAGCCAGAATGCTTGTCACTTAATCATTTCCATATTGCTGGGGATTCAATTGATTAATTGAACTTAATTGAAGGAGAAGTAGCTTTTCATTCCAATGAGTTTTATTTTATTTTATTTCTTTAATCCTTTAAGCTACTGTTTTGTATTTGTGACCTATTTTAGCCATAATATGAGAAAACAATTTTTCCTTTAATTTTATCATTTAAAATTGTTTTACTATATTAAATATGATTTTTACATACTGAATTTAACATTTAAATAAAAGTCAATGAAGATCACTTCAATCTTATAGATCATTTAAAGACAACTACGCTAAAGTTTGTTGAATGTATTCCATATGCTTGGTATGCTAATAAAGGCTATAAACTTGTTCAGAATATTTACTTTGCAAAAACTCACCACAAATTTGTAAACCTGTTATATATAAAGACTTCCGTATGTGTATATTTTTTCCCATCTCACAATATTTGTGTTTTTGGTTGTTGCTACATATGGATACTAAAGTAAAAGTAGTAGTGATAAGTAATCCTTGCTCTGCTACTTAGTAACTTATTATTTTATGTAAGATACCGTTGCTGATGACATATATGTGTTAATATCTAATTATGACTCCATGAGTAATTCTGTGAGGTAACTACTATTAATTAAAGTAAGCATCACCTTTGTAAATGTCAGTGCCTGGGGTTTAAACCTAGACAATCGAAATCTGTCTGTGTCTCTATACAGACTAATAACAACTAATCCTATTGGATTCTTACTCTGCTAGGTACTGTTCTAAGGACTTTACATAGACTCACTTGTTCTTATAAAATTCCTTTATAAAGTTATATATAGTTATATAACTTTATTTTACAAAAAGAGGACCAAAATGATAACTTTACAAATAAGGAACCTAAAGCTCCTAGAGGCAAAGTAACTGCCTCAAGCCACATGACATGTAAGTGGCAGAGCCCCAACCCAAGCAATTCTTAGCTCACACCCTCCACCAGTGTCCTGCCTGCCTTCTTTCTTCAAAACTGATGTACTGAATCTGCAGTTTCTTTATTAGTTCTTACCCTATTAATTAGGTGAGGGTATAGATTAAAAGCAAAGTATAACCTGTTATTACTAGGTCCAAGCCAATCTCATAATCACAGAATTTTAAAACCTTAGTTATCACTTAATCTAGTCTCTTCATTTTATAGATGAAGAAATTGAGACCCTGGTTGATTAAAAGTTTTGCCCAAAGTTAAAGTATAGATTTCAGATTTTTGTCAAAGCAGGGGATTTGGCAGAGTGCTAGGTTCTCCATACAACAAATATTGAACACTTTTGCTCAGCAAATATTTGCAGAATTGAATTGAAAGCTGGAGTTTTTCCTAAGATTAGATTAGTGTGGTGCCTGGTTCCATGGTGATGGTTGCTTTGTGCATCCTGGCCACGGTCACTTGGCATCTGTACCTACTGCTGGTATTTCTAGAAATATGTTTCATAGATAATGAGTCACATGGCTTCCCACACATTTCCACAGAGCTAATCTGGTGTTGTTTCATTTTATTGTTATAGTCTAAAATGCAAACATAATGCAGATGCTGCATTTTCAAAACAGCTTCTCCCAAGCTTAATAAATTAAAATCTATCTTTTTTTTTTTTTTTTTTTTTTGGCAAAGTAAAGGGTATTGCCATAGGCTCACGATAGACATGGGCTGAACTTTACTCCAGTAAAGTAGCAGAAGTATTCCAGAATGGTTGAAGAAAAGCCATTCAATTAAGTGAGCAAGTTGAAACAACCATTTAAAAGGAATTGCATAGGGAAATTTCATTTATCAGCAAGAATCAATGTCATAATATTCTCATGTAATTAACATTTATTGATATGAGTGTTGTTATTATTTTTGCTCCTTGAGGGAATTTGAAAATGTGTCCACTTTTATTTCTATTGGAATTCAAATACTTCAGAAAGACCTTTTCTTTTTTGTTTTGTTTTGCTTTTTGGCTGGAACCCAGCACCCAGTGTTGCTCATGCTAGACAAACATTTTACCATTGGGTTACATCCCCAGCCCATCAGTTATTGTATTTTATTTTTTGATGGTGTGGGTTTTGGACTCAGGGCCTTCTGTTTGTTAGGCAGGCGCTCTACTGCTTGAGCCGCACTGCCAGTACTTCAGAAAGACTTTTAAAAAATGATTATAGTTAATTTACTTTTCCCATATTTTAATAATGTTTTCAAACTTTAACTAATGAACAGTATTCTAGCATGGATTCACTTATACACAATCAAAAAACATAAAGTATGGTTATATTGGTTTATTAGTACTAGTTTGCAGTTACAGCCTGGGTAGGCTCTTATTTAAACATCTTTAAAAACTGAAACAAGAGAACTGGGTCTTGGTAACTCAGCACTTTAAAGTCTTGTGTCTTATAGTCCATAATGACTTTATAAATCACAGTTAATTTTTATCATAAATTTCAGAGTAACTTTAAAGCTATTATTTTATCATTTGAAAATTGTCCAGATTTTAATTATCACATATTTTTAAAATCATTTTATTAACCCAAAATGTATTAAAAAAACCACTCTGAATATTTAAAACAAAATTTTTTTGATGACAGCTTAAAATCAGAGAATATAATGATTTAATCCTAGCACTTCTCTGACAAAGAGTGCTTTATTCTATCTAGAGATAATTAAAGCTTAATTTTTCACTTTTCCCCTAAAGATTTGTTTTCAGTTTACTTGATTTTTCTTTTAAAGATAGATAAATTCTTGTGTGTTAACTTATTTGTAAAAGACTGTAGTTTTATAGCAAATGTTTTCATTTTAATTTAACTTGCATATATTCATTGTATATTTCCTCATAATTCTTATTTCTTTCAAAGTGTATGATAAAAATATATCTCTTGTGTGATAAAATATGATTCAGCAGCTCGCCAGGACAGAAAAACTTCAAAGACTTCTTTTAACTTAGAATGATAGGTTATAAACCTCTGTGGCTGTGAGCTCATTAAGAGTTGTTTATTCATCAACCTGTGATTCAGCCAGATTGTTTTCTGAAAATTTCTCTGATAAATTACAATGGAGATGTACTATTGTTCAATTTTGAACGCAGGAGAAAATAAATATTACCCACCTCCCCCTTCCCATTCCTCAAAGTGCTCAGTTATCAGGGAAGGTGGATTACTCATCTAAAAAGCAAACAGTGGCCAGTAAAAAAAAAAACTTTTTTATCAAATGGTTATGAACAATGACACTTTGTTCAGCACAACTCATTTATAACAAAACAGGCACTGGGAGGAAATGCTTATTCATTTAATAGGACCAAGATTAATAACAACAAGAATTAAAGTAACTTCTAAATACAACTAGGTCAATTTTCAAGACATTTATTTAACTGGTGACTGATTAATCACCAAGTTCATTTAACATACTAACATAAAACAAAACTATCATTTTGGGTAGCTAAGAAATATACAATGTGTCATTTTGTGTTCTCAAAAATGACATTTAAGCCAGGCACCAGTGGCTCATACCTGTAATCCTACTTACTTGGGAGGTTGAGATCAGGAGGATCACAGTTTGAGGCCAGCCCAAAATAACCAGAGCAAAATGAGCTAGCGTATGGCTCAAGTGGTAGAGTGTCTGCTTTGCAGGTCTGAAACCCTGAGTTCAAACTCTGGCCCTACAAAAAAAAATACATTTAAATGTCATAGATGTTTTAATTAAAGAAAGAAAACCCACCAGATAAATAAATGAGTCACTACACTGCTAATTGAACTGTCAGTGTAGTCACTGATCTTACCTACACTTATGACCTTCAAACAATGCCAACATAAAATAAAATAGAAATTTCAACTCCAGTTTTTAAAAGTTGTTTGAACAACTTTATTTTTCTTTAAAGACAGAAAACAAAATTACTTGAAAAGAAAGCATCTCTATTATTCCAAATATTTTAGATAATATTTTTGCCTTTATTTTCTGTAATTGTTATATTAAATTGAATTTTAGGGCTGAGAGACATCTGTAGAAACATGTCTTTTCACGGACATGGGCACTGAAATGGAGAATAATGAGCCAAAAGGACATGACCAAGGAGAGGTATACTTCTCAATGGCTAATAGTATCTAACAACAGTCAGGGTGTACATGGATGAGCACTTATTATATGTCAGGATTGTCCTGAAGTCCTTTACGCAGATTATCTATGTATGGCACAGCACAGAGGTATGAATTGAGGCACTGAGTAGTACTTGCCTAACATGGTAGGGTAGAGTTTGAACCCAGGCACTTTCTACTTCTTAGACATCATCGTATCTTGTTGGGTTGTTTCTCTTTTAAATAGACTGCTAGGTCTTTTAAGAGAGGAGTCACTATGAATATTTCCAACATAGCTTCCAAATTGTCTTTCCCAGAACTGGTATAGAGTTAATGTGCAGTGACAATTTGTTGCTTAATTGATAATAAGATCACCTAGGTATATGAGCAAAAAGTGACTTCAAATACCAAACTGTAATTCTTAAGAAGCTTCCTCACAAAAGTATTTAGTGTTACTTAAGTTTGCCTCTCCTTTACTCCGTAATATAACTATTGAAGTATTAACAAAGATCTTCGAAAGTGTATGTACACTAGCTAAGTCCTAGAAATGACGGATATAAAAGTGCTTTAAGAAATAGAACTGGGTGTCAGTGGCTCACACCTGTAATCTTTGCTACTTGGAAGGCTGAGCTCAGGAGGATCACCAAGGCCAGCCCTGGCAAAACTATTCAAGAGACCCTATCTCAAAAGAAAAAAAAGTTGTGCATGGTGCTGCATGTCTGTCATCCTAGCTACAGTGGAAGGATCACAGTCCAGTCTAGTCTGGCTAAAAAGTGAGACCCTATCTTCAAATTTAAAAAAAAAAGTGTATATATTAAAGAGAGTTGGTTTCATGTTAAGTATTCTGACACATGTTGCTTCCCCAGCTGGGTACTCAGACTTCCTTACATGGTAGCCAGCTTCCAAGAAGTCAAAACCAAGAATTTCGTAGCTTCTTAAAGGCTAGGCCTGAGAGTTGCATAGGTCACAGGGCCAGCTCAGACTTGAAATGTGTCTGATACAAGAATAGGAATGTCACATTGCAAAGGAAGCCTACAGGGTGGGAGGGTTTTGTTTCCTTTGGGAAACTCCCACATCACATAAAAATACTTGTCTAATAAGTGTAAACCCTAGTTTAACATTATGCATGACTATTTCTCTTCAGGGAATAGAGTGAATAATGATTCAGTCAGATTAGCATCTGCTTTTCATTGATGCTCTTCTTTTTGTTTTGTGAATCTACCGTAACACAGAAGATGTCACGATAGCCTTTGGATAAAGTTTACCCTGAAGAAGTCAGATAGTTCATTGAAGACTCTCGATTCACTCATATCTCATTGTAATGCATAAGTACTGGTAAACCACAACTCTTAGTTTTTCTCAAGGGAAAAATAGAAGCTGACTAAGACTTTCATTAACTTAATGTGGTTTAGCATTAATTTCTTCTAGTCAAAGTCATTAAGTAAGCTAATATAGTTATTCTTATCACTGGGAAAATTTAGAAAACAATAGTTAAAGAAAACAAAATGAAAGGTTCAAACTAGGTTTTTAATTTTTTTTGGAGTATTTGATTTTTGGCTGCCCATGATCCAGATCCATCCTTAGG
This sequence comes from Castor canadensis, assembly GCF_047511655.1. NCBI lineage: Eukaryota > Metazoa > Chordata > Mammalia > Rodentia > Castoridae > Castor > Castor canadensis. The sequence goes on along the minus strand of NC_133393.1, from coordinate 126,782,791 downwards.
TTGGAGAAACCCTCATTTTATAATTTTTGGTGGGAGGCAGAACCCAGTCTTTTACAAGGCAGCTGACAGGGTGATGTATTGTCTCCCCTGGCCCTTGGTAGATGGATTGTTGGCTCCTTATCTAGAAAGTTCCAACTGTTTGATTGGTACTCCAAAATTAAGGAAACTGTGAAGATACAGGACACTTAGACTGTTCATGGAGATGGAGGCAGAGTGAAGAGAGGACAGTCCTTAGTGGTGTAGTTGGCACCACATTGCCAGGATGTTCTACAGCCTAGACTTTAATTCCTAGTAATTTTCTACTAAAGAACATAGTATAGTAATAAATTTTCCTGTTTACTTTCCAGTTTTTAAGTTTCCCAGACATACTGCCAATCTCTGTGGCTGGTAGGCATAGGAGGCAGATGCCCGTGTGGCTTTATTTGGCTTCCTCAGAGGAATCATCTGACTTCATCTGAAATTTCCACAAGGAAGTTATTTCTTTGGGTTAAGGCCCTGCAAATTTATTACTTTGCACAAGTACATGCTATAATAACTTCATCTTGAATCACTATTAAAACATCAGTTCAGATTAGTTAACAAAGAGAAGATTAGAGATAAGATTTAGGAAGAAAAGAAAGGAAAAGAAAAATACCCCAAGAAAGATTCCTTTGCAAAAAGGATGTGGCTGGTGCAGGTGAGAGAAAGCTTTTAGTCTTTCAGGCTAATGACGATTGTTCACTCATCTGGAGAGCAAAAAGAAGGTGAAAGCAGCAAAGAAATCTTGTATCTCCCAAAATTACATCTAGAGATAGGCACCCTGTTAAGAATACGAATAATCAGTTTCCACTTGCCCAGGACCTCATAGAATTTGTTGAAGATCCCTTTGTAAATCAAGCAGAATTTGAAAAGGGAAATGTTAAATGCTCTGCTCTTCTTTTTTAGTCTCTCTCTCTCTCTCTCCCTCTCTCTCTCTCTCTCCCTCTCTCTCCCTCTCCCATGAGTTTTGTGTTAGGAGTTGAAAATATTCAATGTTTACCAAAGGCAAATTTCAGAATTGCTCTAGTTATTTTGTTGGATTTGTGAGTATCTCAGGGATTGAGGACCAGGAGAGAGAGCTCTAACGAAGATGGAAAATATGGTGGAAACTCCTGCAATCATGTAGTTTCCAAAAAGTATATATAGAATCAATTTTCCATTCATGAGCCCACGTCTAATTGTAACTGAGGATATGTATGCCTTGTCCTCTTGTTCTAAAAGGATCGTATCTGAAAGTATTCTCATTTTATAAACGCTATTTGACCATAAAATTATCTTTATGATCAATCCTTACTTCTTCTAGTGCTTTCCACGGTCTCAGAACAAAGACATACCTGTCTGCTTTCACTTTCCCTGCCAGGTTCAAACTCTAAGTCAATCAGCAAATATTTGCTGTACAGAGAACAGTGTGATGAGATAGAACAGCAGAAAGTAAAGGAGAATTGGAGATTCCCAGGCACTCCAGATCCTGACAGACAGATTCAAATTGTGGCTTCTGTTCTTACAGATTGAATCACTCTCTTTCTGAGCCATAGTTTCCTCATTTCTAAAAGTAGGGGATAAATCTCAGCTAGCAAAATGATTACACACATCAAAGGGATCACACTACACATACCTGGTTCAATGTTGTTCAGAAACAAAACACTCAGCTGAAAGTGACTTCCATTCAAGGAGTTTACTTTGCTCAAAGGACAATAAATGCAGAGGTGAGGAGTCTCTGAGTTGGTGCAGGAGCTGGATGGCTTCCTGATGTAGGTCAATGTCTCTGATTTTGGTAGCAGCAGTTTTAGGTTTCATGTCTTCATATGACAAGGTGCATAGCAGAAGGGTGCTTATTAAATCTCTCACTAGAGAGAAATCTTTCCAGAAGGCCCAAGCACTTCCCCTTAGGTGATATGCCTGTGTCTAGGCTGCAGCAAGCCTGGGAAAGTGAATGTTCATCCTTTTGCTTCCTTATATGAGGAGTGCTCTGCAGAAAAAGAAAACTGGGAAGGATGTGGCAGTTTGGCACAAAAGCAGTGGAGTCTGCTTTGTGGTGTTTGGTTTATTTAGTAAGCACTTAAAAATGTTAGCTCCTTTCCCACTTCTATTGGCAACAGAATATATCAGATGCCAACAAACACTTACAGACCACTCTGCCTTTTGAGAATGTCACAGTGTGCTAGCCCACATCCTCTATTTCATACCAAGCTTTTTTCCTGCTTACCTTCTATTTCCAAGCTGCCTAACATAAAAGCAACAGCAGAAACCAAAAAACAACAAAGAAAACTTCTTCCTTTTCTTGCTAGGCTGACCTCTAGAGTCAATGCTGTAGTTAGACAAAGGGACATAGAAAAGAATAGCCGTGGTTGCATTTGATTTTTTTCGTTTTGATATTTTCATAAAAGTGCACAGCTTTCTTGATGCATTTTCCAGACGGATTTATCTTTAATGTGTGACACATTAACTTTCTGCTCACACTGGCTATATTATTTGACTCAATCTATTTCACCCAAGAAGTGATTTTCTTGTTGTTTAAAAATGGATGTTAAATATTTTAAATAAATGTCTTTTACTAGATGTTACAGTGGCAATGCAGAACAGTGACTCTTAGAGAAAGGATGGAGCTAACAAAGAGATAAGAGTCATGTAGCGTTAGATTTTGGAGACAACACGGAAGCAAGCTAGAGCCCAACTGTGTATAGGAAATGAGGTAGCCAGTATTTTGCGAAAAGTTAGGAGGGAAACAAGGACTTCTTTAAAATTAATCAATGAAGATGGAGATCTTAGAAGCTCTACTTAGAAAAAGTGCACAGAAACTTTCAGAAATAAAATTTAAAAAGTAAGATGTGGACATTCCAGCACAAACATTATGAGTCAGTGTATTAGAAGATAGTGAGAAGATAATACAGACCCTATCGTACAGAGATTGCAATCTTCAGTGTAATGCTTCAGGATTCTTGCTCATTGTTAAGGAAGACAACTGGAGGTTATTCACAACAACTGCCCTAACACCATTATAGTTAGCTATGCAAGAATCAACACAGCAAAATATAGTTGTGCATGTTTATGTGTGTATATCTACAGAGATGGATGATAAGATAGATAGATAGATAGATCATTTAAATCGAGCTCTTTAACCATGTGATACTTACATTAATGAGCACTGCTTGACCATAGCAGGCACGTCATATTCACTCCCTCTGTTATGTTTCTTATCTCCCTCCCCCAACCCTGAATTAAATATTTCTTGCAATTGGTAACAAGGGAAAAGTGCACATTATTTGATGAGTATTTTCAAAATGTTTATTGCATTTAGTTCCTATGGACTAAATGTTATAATGAAACTTACTTTTTAAAATATTACAATTCTAAGTCAGGTGTGGTGGCTTATGCCTATAATTCTAGCACTTAGAAGGCTGAGACACAAGGATCATGAATTTGAGACTGGCCTGAGCTGCATAGCAAGTTCCAGAAGTTCCAGACCAGACTGGGCTACATAGCAAAATCTTATCTCAAAACACATAGGAAAAAGAAAGATAAGAAAAGAAAAAGCACTTTCCATTTGTTATTTTAATTCCACATGTCAACCATTTTAATAGGCTGCACAGAGGATTTACTTAATACATTTTTTTACTGCTCATTATTGTTTGCATATACTTAACTCATCTCAACTCTTCAGCACATTCAAGAATAAAGTATAATTGTGCTTTGTTATTCTGGTTTTTCATTATTTTGGACAGTATAAAATTAGCTCTTTACTCTGTGCTCTATGCATGTTGAATACTTTGAAAACATGTTAATTGGCTTGTCTATCAATGATGTAATCTGAAAACCCTAGTGAGTAACATTGGGCATTTAATAACCTTTATGAAAAATATCAATGGCCATCATTGTCAGTGTGTTAGATGCTGTATCTAAACATTGAAAAAATAAGGTATTCAGTATTCTTGAATATCTTTTCCTCATCAATTTAAAATTGTGTGTGTTTCTATATTTTCATTTTCTTAAAGTGAATATACATTTTGCCTGTAGCAAATTCCCTGGGAATTCAGAGAGGAGTTTAAGATTAGACTGCAGCTCTGGGCTGCTGGTATTGACCACTCACACCTGTAGGATATGACATGCTGGGAGTTGTCCTTTCACTCTGATTGCTCAGGATGTCTCAGAGCTAGGTACCCTGTTGTACCACAATCATGTGATAAAAGACACAGAGTCTAAAAGGTTTTATTGTTCCCATTTTAAAATACAGACAATCCTTGATTAAAAAAAAAAAAACCTCCACAAATGTGTTTACCAACTCAGTCATCATCTAAAAAGAATGGCAGAAGAGGAAGATCCTTGTTTGTTTACTCTTTTTTGTGTGTTTTCGAAATACAATGGTGGGAGAAGGTTTGTTCCAGTTTTTCCCATAGATATTCCTTAGGGAATGCATTTAAAAAGCACAAAATAGTATTTCTATGGCTCAACAGAAATAGAACCTTCAGTATTATTTTAACTTAATTGTGATAAGGTGGGAACATTCTTTTGTTACTTGTTTCCTGGACTCTAAAGGTGACATTTCATGTAATCTCATTTCACTTGGACTTCTCACTGACAAGTAGAATGATTAATTTCTCTTTAACAAATTAAAATAGGCAGACTACTATTTTTATTAGTAGATGAAAATATCTTGTTCAAAGAATTAGAAGGACTTACATACTCTCTATGGGACTATCATCTTCGTATCAGGGAGCTTAGACCCACAGTAGGAAGTACACAGTTCCTATCTATGGAGAATAAGTATAAATAGTACAAGGAGTTACTGATAACTTTATAGGTATTGTTACACACAGGGATAGGAGAACTAATTACAAGCTTACATGCTTCCAAACACGGCTTTTCAAAAGCATGGTGCATTTGTAAGAGAAGGTAAGAAGTATAAACTTTTACCAAAGATATGACTAGGAGCCTAAACCAGAAGCTGGCTTTGAGGAGATGTGAAGACTCATCAAAATTTGTGGTTAGCTCTTTTACCCTTGCTATTTGCTGGTGTTTTACTTTTCTTGGTCCTCCCTTATTCAGATGTTGTTTCTGCTATTTATTATAATCTCTCTCAGTAGTTCCAATTTAAGTTAATATGTTATCTGATCCAGGGATATTCTATTGTTATTTCTCCCATAAATAAATAAAAAATTTTGTTATGTGCTAATGTTAAATGTTTTATGCTAATGGAATTACAACCATGAAATGAAACACAATTAGGTTCCAGGGACATGCTCTTAAAATTATAAAATAATTTCCATGTATTCCACCAAATACAGTTGGTTTTTAGTGTCTGTGGGAGACTGGCTTAGGATCCCTAAAATATTCCCAAATCCTCAGATGCTCATAAAGTGGGAAAATATGTGCATAAAATGTACATGCATCCTCCCATATACTTTCTTTTTTGCAGTATGGGAGGTTGAACTTTTTTGCAGTATGGGGCCTTGTGATTGTTAGGTGGGCATTCTACCCCTTATTGATGTCAAAAGCATAACAATGTAGAGAAATTTCCTTAGGACAAAATAATAAAGATAATAACAACAAGTTATTATTATTTCTCCACTGGGGAAAAACATAATTCTGGTGATATTACTACTTTTATTTCTATCTTTGATTTTTGATTATTCTGCAAAAATGTTAAAACTGTACATTTAGTATTCCAGATCAAAGAACAGAATAGTAGCGCTTCTGCATAGCAAAGAGGGTAAGACCAAATCACTATGTAGAAAACATCATACAGTAGAGGATAAACGTGCAGACTTCCTCTAAATATATTTCATATTAATAGAATTATATTGTCAGGAGTTGATTTTACAACCATCTGTGTGAATTCAGTGATCAGAAACTAAACCTGCAATTGTCATTTGTTACCACCAGGTGTTGGTGGTACCTCAGCCCCAGCCAACCAAGTCAACATAAATATCTATCAGGCATAGTTGAAAAAAATTACACTGCTCCTTTTTAAAAGAAATAAAGAGACATAGCTTCTTGACAGATAAAGATAAAATAATCATATCATGTTTGGAGTAACATCTGTAGAAAAGCATAAACTATCATTAGTTTTCAATGATTGTATATCTTACCCATAAAGCAAAATTGTATTTCTAAAGCAGAAAATTTAGAGAAAAAATGACTGAAAATGGAAGATAAAACCCACGATGTGTGTACATAAGTTGGTTTAGGTCATTATTTCTCAATATACACTCCAAAGATCAACTGTACCCTCTGTGGTTATTAAACTTTCAATTTCCCAAGTCTTCCTCCAGATCACTGTAAGATGGGAGCCAAAATGTGTGTGTGTGCATGTGTTACATATTATATATTGTTATATATTTAATTAACTAGCTGCTTAATTAATTTCAACTAAGTTTATGAACACTGTAGCTTATTAACCTCTAATTAAAGGATTTTTAGCAAATTTCATATATCATTTTACAATTGTTTTCCTGATATGTTTTTTTTCCCTTATTCATTTTGAATGACACCAAAAATAGAAGACCAAAATTTACGTACACATTTAATTTTCATGATACTAACCTTGTAAGCATACATTACAAAGAATTAATCCTGGTTTTTCTGTGCCTTCCCCCCCAGGCCTTAAACATGCAATCTTAACTTTTATTTTTTAAGAGCTATGATTCAGTAAGTTTTGATAAACAGATCAGACAAAGGTGGAATGGAAGCTAGAAAAGAGATGAAGCAAATTGTGAGGAAAACCCATAGCAGTAGGTAAGTGTGAATGCTTTTTAAAATGTAGAAGCCCAAACTTCAGAGCTGACCTAAATACAAGTCTGACTGATGTATGGCTTAGCTATCTCTGGCTTAGAAAAGCTTCACAACTCATTTGAAGACCTAGGCCTGGTTGAAATGCTATTATGAGAGGGAATCAGGAAGAGAAAATTATGGCAGGGCTAGGTACAGTGGTGGTTCATGCTTGTAATCCTAGCTACTTGGGAAGTGGAGAGAGGAAGATGGCGTTCCAAGCAAAAAAAATTGTCATGATCCTATTTCAAAGAACAAGCCTGTGCGAGCTTATAATCCCAGTTATGTGGAAGGCAGAGGAAAGATCCTATGGTAAAAATGGGAGACCCTACCTGAAAAATAACTAAAGCAAAACGGTCTGAAAACATGGCTCAAGTGGTAGAGCACTTGCTTAGCAAGTGGATGTCCTGGGTTCAAATCTCAGTATTTCAAAAAAAATTGCAGCAGAGATTTGGACAAAAGATAGGGAGTCAGGTATTGAGAGATACTATTAGATTTAAGGAACACAGAAGAATCTTGGTGAAAAAGAAAAAATTAAGACAAGATTTTTAAAAAGTACATATTAAGACCACTTTGTTATTAAGGTATGAAAATACAAATTTCATCTGCTAAGACTAAGACTAAGATTTTGTTTAGATTTTAGGAGAAGAGTTACCTTCCAAATATGGGAAAAGTAGCCCTTGATCCAGGATATTAGTCAAAACAATCTCTTCTTCTTCTTCGTTTTTTTTTTTTTTTTCTTCTTGTGCTACTGGGGATTGAACCCAGAGCAATATGTATGCCAGGCAAACACTCAACCAGTGAGCTACATCCTCAGCCCTTGGTCCCTTTTTCTGACATTTTCATTTCAGTATAGATAATTCAGTTCTCATGACCCTGGGAAATCTGATAAGTTAAGTTAGCAGCAGGTTGGAGAAGTACGAGCATGTTTTTAATTATGGCCCTTTATTTGGAAAATGCTCTCACCTTTTACCTGCTCTAAATCAGCAAGCAGGGATTCAAAAAGAACAAAATCACTAACAGTCCCTATTGGCGGACATCACAACTGATTCACAGATCTTGTCTGCATCAATCTTCATGCCTCACACTTTGTACCATCGACTTTAAATGGACAAATGATCACCAAATGGCTCATAGCTCAATATTTAACAAGCAAGCCCAAAATAACTACCTTTAAGTTTGCCAGTGTTTATAGTAACAAAAGTGGCCAAGTGCATAAAACAGGACACTATGAGTTTTGTTAGCTTGTTTTTCCAGTAAAAAGCACTTGATGTCAATTGCAAAATGAAATAAAGCGTTTTCCTGTGTCTAGACTGGATATCAACTGCCAGTTTGTTGGCTGTTTCTCTGCCGAATCCAATAGGACCTTTGGATTGTCCTTTGGTCTTGTGTTCTCCTCAAAAGAAGCCTGATTCTACAAGGAAGGGTCCATACCTTAACATGCAAATCCTTCCCACATTTACTATTTTTCAAGAGTGAACTTAGCAAGGAAGTGATTAAAATTCAGCATTGTACCAGCTTTCCATTCTAATGTTTACTTCATGATGCTTCAAGAAGTGAAATTTAACAGACCAAACATTCAAGTCACGTGAGAGCCACACCAGTGGATCGAAGATCCTTGCTGGGCAACATTACAGCAGTGGAGGCAGGACCGTTTTCTCAATGCATTATTTTACCTTTTGTATTCATTCATCTACATTTGCAGGGAACACTTGTTCTTAAATAATATTTGACTTCTTAGATGGGAAGATAATAAAAGTAAAGAAGGAGAACAGAAGACCAAGGATGAATGTCATCAAGTTAGAATTGCTGTATTTTTTGAAAGAAAAAAAAGTCAGATGAGTCCAGTTATTCTTTGTCAACTAAAGCTCAAAAAAGTAGGTGTGACTATAATTTAGCACAGCCTTGTCCCTGACTGTATAAGAGATAGAGAAAGAAAAAAAATTAAGTCCAAAAGGAAAGATTAGAATTTAGTAATATGTTTTCATGTCCTCCAAGTCTTTTTGAAAGTCAAAAGTCTTCTATCATATGAATATCCTGTCACATCACAAAGATTAAAAATTAAACTTCAGACCTTGGATGAGTTGCCAAATATTTGGTTATAAAAATAAGAGCAATTATTTTTCCGCACACTGCAGAGGCTTTGTAAAACACAACCCAAATGCATAATGCAAACATAAACCTTATTTACTTTTACTTAATTGAACTTAAAGTACAGGATCATATCATCTGTAAATAGGGATAATTTGACTTCTCCCTTTCCTATTTATATCCATTTTATTTATTTGTTTTGCTTTATTGCTCTGGCTGAGAATTTAAGCACTAAATATGAGTGAAGAGAGTGGACACCTTTGTCTTATTCCTGACTTTAGAAGAAGTAGTTTCAGTTTTACCCATTTTAGGACAATGTTGGTTAAAGGTTTATTATATGTAGCCTTTATTATGTTGAGGTATGCTCTTTCCTTCCTAATTTCTACAGATATTATATCACGCAAGGATGCTGAAATTTGTCAAAAACTTTTTCTGTGTCTATTGAGATGATCATGTGATTTTGTCTTTTATACTGCTTATATACAATATTGCATTTTGATTTGCTATGTTCAGCCATTCTTGCAGCTATGGAATGAAACAAATATGATCATGGAGTATGATCTCTTTGATGTGCTATTGAATTTGGTTTTTAAGCAACTTATTATGAATAATTGCATCTATGTTCATCAAGAAAAGTGGTCTATAATTTAATTTTTTTGTTGTGTCCTTTTCTAAGTTTGCTCTTATGCTAATGCTAAGGGTAAATTCATATAATGAGTTTGGTTGTGTTTCTTCCTTTTCTGTTTTATGGACTAGTTTGAGGAGCATTGGGGTCAGTTCTTTAAAAATTCTGATAGAATTCAGTAGTGAATTCATCTGGTCCTGGGATTTTCTTTGTTGAGAGACTCTTAGTATTTTAATTTCATTGCTTTTCTACATTTGTTTAAGTGGTTTATTATCCTTTTGGTTCATTTTGGTAGGTATATGCATCTAGAAATTAATCCATTTCTTCTAGTTTCCAGTATATTAGAATATGGGTTTTGAAATATTATCTATTGATCCTCTAAATTTGATTTGTATTTGTTGTGATCCCCCTGTTTCTTCTCTAATTTTACTAATTTGAGTCTTCTCCCTCTTTTTTTTGTTTAGTTTGACTAAGGGTTTGTCAATCTTGTTATCCTTTCAAACAACCAACTTTTAGTTTCATCAATTCTTCATATTGCTCTTTTAGTCCCTATTTCATTGGTTTCTGCCCTCATCTTTACTATATCGCTCTATCTGCTACTTTTGAATTTGGCTTGTCCTTGTTCTTCTAAGAGCTTGAAGTACAACATTAAGTTATTTATTTATGATCTCTCTGATTTTGTAATGTAGACATTTATAGCTATAAACTTTCCTCTTTGCATTGCCTTTGCTGTGTTCCAAAAGTTCTGATATGTTGTATATTCTTTTAATTCAACGAATTCTTTTTATTTCCACCCTTATTTTTTCAATAACCACTGATCATTTGTCTTGTTATTGATTTCTAGTTCTATTCCTTTGTAGTCTGATAAAATACAGTAGGTTATTTCAATTTTCTTGTATTTGTTAAAGCTTGCTTTATGTTCTAAAATATAGTCTTTTTTGGTAAAAGTTGGATGAGCTGCTGAGAAGAATGTGTATTCTGTTGCTTTGGGGTGGAATATTCTATATGTATCTGTTAAATTCATTTGATCTCTATTGTCATTTAATCCTGAAGTTTCCTTGATTTTTTGTCTAGACCTACCTATTGATTAGTGTGGGATATTAAATGCACTAAGTATTGTTGTGTTGGGGTTTATCTGTGGTTTTATGTCCAGTTGTGTTTGCTTTGTGAAATTTTATGCAACATGTGGTCTATATGTTTACTATTATTATTTCCTCCTGGTGGATTATTCCCTCTGTGTATGTGAAGTGACTTTCTTTGTCCCTTCTGACTAATTTTGGCTTGTGGTCTGCTTTGTTGGATATGAGTATAACTATTCCTGCTTGCTTTTGGGCTCCATTTCTTAGAATATCTTTTTTCATTTTTCACTTTAAGTCTACCAGTGAGGTACATTTCTTATAGGAAATAAATAGTTGGGTCTTTAAAAAAATCTGGTACACCAGTCTATGTCTTTTGATTGGAGAATTGAGACAATTAGTATTCAGAGTTATTTTGAAAGGCATATAGTAGCTCTTGCCATTTTGTTATTTTTGTAGTGTTTGATTTTACCCTACTCCTCATTTATTCATTTAGTTGTCCAGTGAAATTTATTCTTTCCTACATCTTCATGGTTATTTTTATCTTCCTCTTCAGTGTGTATCATTCTTTCAAATATCTTCCGCAACACGAGTTTAGTGGTCATGAATTAGTTTAGCTTTTGTTTATCATAAAAGGTTTTTATTTCTCCTTCAATTATTAAGCTTTTCCAGGTAGAGTAATCTAGGTTGGCAGTTATTTTCTTTCAGAGCTTGAAATACATCATTCCATGCATTCTTTGCTTTTAGAGCCTCTATTGAGAAATTTGTTATTCTAATGGATTTGCCTACATAGATGACTTGGCATTTCCCTCTTGCAGCTTTAAATATTCTTCCCTTGTTCTGTATACTTAATGTGTACCTAATGTTTTGACTATAATATGATGTGGGGAGGTTCTATTCCTGTCTATTTGGAATCCTAAGAGCCTCCTGTACTTGGATGACTATCTGTTTCTCAAAAATTGGGAAATTTTCTTTTACTAGTTTATTGAATATATTTTCTATATATTTAGCTTGCACTGCTTCTTCTTCTATGTCCATGATTCATAGGCTTGATCATTTAATGGTGTTCCAGAACTTTTGCATATTCTGTTTGTATACCTTTTTTTGGTATCTTCATCTGAATTTTTGAATATATCTACTTTGTCTTTGAGCTATGCTGTTCTGTCTTCCATTTTATCCAATCTGTTTGAGATACTTTTAACTGAAGTTTTCATTTGACTTATAGAACAGTTAATTTCCAGAATTTCAATTTGATTTTTGTAAGTGGTTCTATCTTTATTGAATTCCCCTTTCTTTATTGAATTCCCCTTTCATATCTTCCATTTTCTTCTTTATTACATTCAGCTGTTTATTTGTACCCTTTGAATTCACTTAACAATTTGTGTTCTCTTTGACTTCATTGAGGTATTTATACATGTTCTTTTCAATTGCATTATCATTTTTTTGAATTCAATATTTGAGATTTCAACCATTTTACTATCATTCAAATCCTTGCATGATTAATTTTTTGAAATATCACATTGCTTTGTCTTTTTACATTTCTTGTGTTTCTGTATTGAGATTTGCTTATCTCAAGTCAAATCATTGGTTGGAGGTTTTAATTACTTGAAATCTTTCAGTTAAACTATTATCTATGTTCTAGCATATGGGTAGTGGCAGGGATGATGTGCTGTTTCTCTCTACTGGCCTTGTGGTTATAATTCACCAATAACAAATTCACCAATTCAAAACAAAACTAGATATTTACATGAAGCAAAAAAGAACTGGAGACATTGTATATATCCCTAATAACTTTATGTATGAAAGGAACAATGGTTCTTATGTGGTACAATAGAGGTTAAGAAAAAAATATTTACATGTAGGATTTAAAATTTAAGTAACAAAATTAAGGAGGAGGTGAGGGAAAATGGGGAGAAATGCATGGGAATATAGTTTAATCATTGTGGATAAATACACTATAATCAGGCATTGCAAAAGGAAAGACGAATTAAGAATAACCACAAAAAAGAAGGTAAAATAAACTACCAATAGAAAAACTCATAAAAGAGAAATAGAAAAAATAAAAGTCAGTATTTCTTCCTTCTTGAGGAGGAGAGTATATACCAGCTGGTCGGTGCAGTCAGTGTCCTCCAATCTCTGGCCATCAGCATCTGTCTGTAGCTCTCCTATTAAGTTTACTAACATATCCCATCTGGGCCTAGGATTGTCTGGGATTCCAATCTGGGTGCAGTCTTACTGAGGTGTTTTGTGGTTGGTTAAAGCCCTGGACCAGGTGCAGTGGCTGGAGTGAGGTGTAGCAGGTCCTGTGGTAGCAGCAAATCCCAGGGGCTGGACTGCTCTGAGGTTGAGGCAGCTATGTCTCACTGCAGGGCTCCTGGCGAGGGTGGCCAGTTCCAAGAATGTGAAGTAGCAGATGGGGGGTTGGGGATGGAGTTGCAGAAGCCTCTTGGGACAGCTGTGTCTTGTCCACAGCAAACATTTCCCTTTTCCTTCGAGGCCCTTTGTTTGATGTTTCACTTGCAGAGTAGTGGGTTGATAACTCTTTTTACTTGTATATAAGCTGTGGAGGATGCTTAGTTTATGGATGTAGCCAAAAGACATTGGTTTAAATAATAAACAACATTTGTGTTTGGGTTTTGTATTTAGCTATGCGAGGGATTAATCTTTAATTTTCTGACTTTAGATAATTTGTGTCATGACAGTAATAATTCCTATTTTACAGTTATTTTGAGAAACTGTATGAAAAGCACTTTATTAAGTATTAAGTATTGATTATTATTATTATTATTTTAACTATTCGGGAATGCATCTTTTTTTTGTTTTGTTTTTTGAGACATGATATCATTATGTAGCCTAGGTTGGCCTTGAGTTCTCCACCTTCCTGCCTCAGCCTCCTGAGTGCTGGGATAACATGTCACTATTTCAAACATCTTGGATTCTGACAACAATATTCATCTTTTCAGCTGACTGATCCAACTGTTTTCTCCAAGTCCTCAGTGGTAGAAAACCATTGGTCTCCTGTGTTTTCTGCCTATCTATAAATCTTTTCCTGTATTTACTTACCCATCTCTCAAGCTTAGATTTCAGTTTATCATTTCAATCATTGTATTACCAATTTCACATTGTTTTTCTGTCCTTCTGCTACAATTATTTGGCAAAACCTTATCTTTATTTCTATATGAAATGATTGATATTAGCTACCTGTCCCTGAGACCAGGATGCTCCTGCTCAAACAAGTCACATTAAGATTAAAGAAGAAAAGAGGGAAGTCATCTGTCTTAACTATGCCCTGAATATTGTCAAGCACTTCCACCACAGGATTTTATTTAATGTCCACTCCTACTCTGCGTACCCATTAGCTTTTTGTATCTTCTTTATTCTCTTCAATCTACACAGCCTTACCCCTTTATTCCCAGCAAGTATTCTTACCTCCTACTTTGAAGGAAATCTGTAAATAGATTAAAATTATCTTAATATTCCATTGTCAATCTGGGGGTTGGTACCATTGAGAGGGGAGAGGATATAAGGAAAGGGTATAATAGGGTGAATGTAGTGGAAATATTATGTACTCTTGTATGGAAAGTGGAAAACTGAGATATGTTGAAACTATTCCAGGAATGGGGAGCTGGAGGGGATAAAGGAAAATGATGGAGGCCATGAATTCAACTATGATACATTGTAAGAACTTTTGTAAATGTTACAATGTACCCCCAGTATAGCAATAATATGATAATAAAAATAAATTTTTAAAAATTTAAAAAGCAAACATTCACACCTATTAGTAATAATCCTCTTATGTCCTATTCTCCTCCTTCTCGTGGCAAGTATCCCTTCCCCTCTTCAGGATTTACCTTCCTTCCGTGCTCTGGGTCCTGCCCTCTGCCATTTCCTAACTTGTATCTCCTCTCCTGGTCTGGCAGGTATTCCTAGGATATATAATTAGGCCTTTCCCACCTTAAAAAAACAACTCTCTTGATTTCATCCTTTATTTTATCTATGCTCTTTTTTTCTTCCTGTTATTAGTCAAACTAAGAAAGAAGGCATCCTAACGTCTCCATTTCCTCACCTCCAATTATTCCAATAATTCCCCTGACTTGCATTTTCATCTCTGTATCAATGGCTTTCAAAGTTGCATATTCAGCCTGGACTCCACTGCACACCACAGACACAGCAAACTCCCTAGCTGACAATGTTAGTTGAAAGTTTTGCATGTACACTGACACATATGAGTATTCCAGGAATGCAAATAATTTGGCATTACTTCTACTTAATGCTCTTAAAATATTTGTTAGTCATATTTTTTATGAGCAGAAGAAGCCTTATTAAGAAGATTATTATGATTATTTATTAAATTGCTATACCTAGATTTGTTGAAAAGATGTCAAAATTCCACATTTAATATATTTATTTTTACTTCTAGCTTTCAAGCATTTTTATTGGAAATAATAACTTAAAGAAATCTAAGTACTAGTATTATAAGTAATAATTAATGATTAAATAGAATAAATAAAATATAATTATTATCTATATATAAGTTGAATGTAGTCAAGTATTCTATTGCTTATGGTCAAATATAAGTTATTATTAGTTCTTGTTGATAATCATCCATGATTCTGTGAATTATTATTTTAGAATTTTATCTGACTGACATCAATAAACAGTAATTTTTTAAAAAATAAAAATAATTTTAAAAAGAACACAAATAACAAATGTTGGTGAGGATGAGGCAAAACAGAAGCCTTATACACTATTGGTGGGAATATAAATTAGTACAACAACTATGGAAAAAAGTATGGAGATCCCTTAAAAAACTAAAACTAGAACTACCATATGACCCAGTGACACCACTTCTGGGCATATATCCAAAGGAATGTAAGTCAGGATAAAATAGAGATGCTTACACACCTAGGTTTATTGCAGCACTATTCACTATATCCAAGCTATGGAAACAACCCAGATGTCCTACAAGTGATGAATGCATTAAGAAAGTATATTATATATACAGAGTGGAGTACTACTCAGGCATATAGAAGAATGAGATTATGTTGCTGCAGATAACTAAATGAAATTGGAGGACACCATGTTAAATGAAGTAAGCCAGGTTCAGAAACACAAAGGTCACATGTTTTCTCTCACATGTGGAAGATAGATCCAAAAGATAAATGTACACACAAAACAAGCACGATCATATACACATTTATAGAAAGAACATGTTTGTAGTAGTGGAACTATTCTGTGGAACTCAGGGGATGAAGGAAGGAAAAGAAAATGATAGACAGTCAACAATATCAAAATACATTGCATCTGAATAGATAAATAATGTAACAAAGCATCCTGAAAGCTGTTGAATAATAGGTGGTAGGAGGAAAAGGGTAAGAGAGGAGTAATAAAGAGAGTTAAACTGACCAAAGTACAGTATAGTCACAGCTGAGATACATTGAGAAACCCCTTAGAACACTGACAGTGGAATTAAAAATGAAGGACAAGACTGTAAAATAGATTCTTTTTGGGGGGGCGATGTGGACACTTGCAGGATGTGGGAAGATGAATGGCGAGGATGAAGGAAGGTGAATATGCTCAATGTGCCTTGTATCCATATATGAAACAGAATAATGAAATTTTTTGTAATTGTTTAAATTGGTGGGGGTAGAGGAGTGAGGGGGAGAGATGGTGGAGACAAACCTAACCAAAAACACAATGTAAGTACATTCAGAAATGCCACAATGAATTCCCCTGTTCAACTAATGTATGGTAATAAAAATATTTTGAGAGGAAAAAAAAGATGACTCTAAAGCTAAAAAAATTATTTATTTTATTTATTTATTTTTGTGAAGGTGGGGAGCAAATTAAGGCCTTGTACATACTAGGCAAGCATGCATAGATGTTTAATTTAGTATTGTTAACCTTTACACATTTTTATATATCATATTTCATGTCAATGGAATGTTGAGAACTCTTTTTTGAGGGGAGTGGGTGTTTGAACACAGGGCTTTGTGCTTTTGAAGCAGGTGCCCCACCACTTGAGCCATGCCTCCAGCCCTAGAACTCCTTCTTTTGAGAGGAATGAGGTAGAGTGGGGTGCAAATTGGGCAATTATTTCTCCATTTGGTTATCTGTGAATACTTCTACATGGAATATCTTCATCCTATTAATTGTAATTTTTAAATGTCTATCTCCCTCATTGACAGGGAGTTCTGTGAAGGCAGTGATTGCCTTCTGGTCTCTTCTCTTCTATATTTCTAGTAGCAGAACAATGCCTTGCTTAATGTAGGTGCTCCCAACCTATCCGGTAATCCATGAAATTTGCCCATGAAAATATTGTTGAATAAATGCATTTCTCAAACTTTTACTCAGACAGGATTCAGAATCTCAAATTTCTTCTTGATTTCCCTGTGACTTTGGTTAAATTATATTGCTCAGATTCATGTCTCCTGTTATAATATCTTCTTGATAAGGTTGTCCTAAAGACCAAATATCATTAGGTAAAATACTAAGCACGGTATTTACCCTCTAGCAGGTCCTCAATAGATATATATATATCAGGGTTCTTTTGAAGCACTGCAGAAATACTACAAAACTTGTTTTTAAAAAGCTAATAATATTATTGTGGGCCAATTTAAAAAATATTTTTCGGGGCAAGTATTCTACCACTTGTGAGCCATGCCCACAGACTGAAGAATAGTTTTTAAAAAGCAAAAATGTTCCTGTTGATTTTTTTCTTTCAAATTTGATCTTCAGGAATTCTATTGTGGTTGTAATTCCACTACGCGATTTAGTTGTATGGAAAGACAAAATGCCACCCAATCCCAATTGTTTCTAAACAAAACTGGTAATACAGTTCAGTAGCATACAAAAACATAGTAAGAGGAAAGGCAATTAGTGAATGCATTAGCTACAAAGTGTAACCCCTGCCAGTGGTAGAAAACCCATCAAGAAGACACCAGATCACACTTTTCCCATGTTTCATATTAGGTTGCAATGAACTTTCCACATCCATGAGGTATTATAACAACATGTCAAGGCAGTTTTAGATTTAATGGTAGAACGCACATTCTAGTGCAAGGGAGATAAACTTTGAGCTGGGCAGCAATGAATGTTCTTTCCAGTTGAAAAGAAACAGGAGGCACTGAAATGTCACTGTCGTCAGAACAAAGTAAAACAGTACCTGGATGTTTGGGGAATCCTTTGGCACTATTCTATAATGAGTAGTTACAGAAGACTGTTGCCAGATACAAGTTGTTGATAAAATTTTGCCAGCCAAAGGGAAAATTTAAGTGATTCTTTCTCAACAATAGCCCCTCCCTTTTCCTGCTTACTTTCTATAAATTCAAAAAGAAAAAACCAAATTCTATTAAGAAAACAAAGACAAAGTAAAATAAACCTAAAGTTTCCAAGAACTAAAATGGCATGGTTAATCTATGTAATTTTTATGAGGCTATGAAACATTTAGATAGTCATTTGTATTTGCTTACTGTTTTTTAGGGTTCTATCCCTTACAAACAATCCTTTCTCCTACCTCTACTCCTCTAAGTCATGCTTAAATTTAGCATTTAAAAGCTGAAGCTTGCATTCCCTCTCTCATATTTTTTCTATTCATCAAATATTAATAGCACTAACAGGTACTTCACTAAAAACTTTCAGTACATTGTCTCATATTCTTAGGAGGTAGATTATTTTACTATTATTCCTTACTAAACAAAAGATAGATAAAAGAATTAAGACTTAGGGAAGGCAAGAGGTTTGCTCAAGTTCACACAAGTAGGAAGGGACAGACTCGAACATCACATTTAATTGCCATGTTCTTGAACATTAAACAATACTATCCTTTCCTTGTGTGCAAACAGTCTCAAAATAGCAAGATAAAAGCTTCTATCATATATAAAAGCTGTGAGTCTTACAAATATCAGGAAGCTATATCAGACATTTTTGCCAAGCCTGAATTTTCACAGCAAAAATGAGGCTGACTAAGCATTTAACACAAAAGGTTGGAACCTTACCTTTCCAGAAGAGCTTCCTGCAAGGCAAAGTATGATTTGATGCAACATGTCTTAGTTTTATACATTTGATTTGCAAGATGTTACTCTTGGATGGTTTCGTAGGTCTCTAGGCAAGTGCTCCAGTGAAGAAATCTGCAGAAAGTCTAAATATGTAAGTAGGAACACCTTCAGAAGGGCTGAAAGGTTCTTGTGCTGTATGTTTATCAGTCTCATCGCAAGAGTTGATTTGCCAGGGCTTAGCAAAAGACTTTCTGCTTATTCCTATATTCTCAGGATTGTTTGAGTTTGTCTGTGCATAGAAAAAAGGAATAGACTGAAATATTTATTAAACCAATAGACAAATGAAACTGAGATGTTTTTACAGCCTCTCCAGATAGATAAACCTAAGTGATTTTTATTTCTTATTTATCTACTAATATTCGAGGTTAGATAGAATGAATGTACATATGAAAACATATATATATATATTACTTTGGAAAAGCTTAACTACTTTTGGACTGGTGACAACACAATTATGCATGCAGCAACTTACGGTTACAAGTTTAAGTGGCATTAAATACTGCCTTGTATATCTTAATCTATATTACTCAGGAGAAGTGTAATCATCCTGACTATTCTCTGGCAGGAAGGTGGTGTGTGCATAGCTTTGGGTATTTTAATTGATAATACTGTCTGCTGCATATTTCAAAAGACTTTCTTGAGGCTCTGCCCTGTGTTAGAAGCAAGTTCCAGCAATTCCAGTTATGTAAATGATGCTACAATTATATAATGCTCCTTTATTTTTCAACAAGGTAGATCCTTAGCCTACAGATGAGTTCTCTTGGGAAATGTAAGATTGCACAGAAGATTAAAAACTGTTAAAAACTAGAACTTCAAAGGAGATTTCATGTAAACAAAGAATTCAGAGTAATAAGTCTTTCCTTCTATTTTTATAACTGTGCATTGTAATTGTTGCTTGAGTCTAAAATGTATGTTATTGACATGTAGAATTTATATTTTAATGCAGACTTACTGTGCTAGTGAAGTGGCTCAAGTGGTAGAGACTGCCTAGCAAAAATGAGGCCCTGAGTTCAAGCCCCGGTACTGCCAAGAAAACCAGACTGACTGCCACAGGTATGTGCATATGTTCACATGTGTATATGTGTATGTGTTCAGTGGCTTGTTTCTTAAAGAGGTACTGGCACAAATATGTTGACCTATTTATCTCCATGGCCTCAATTCTCTGTTTGAGTGGCAGGTGAAATCTTGTTTTTCCCAAATGAGTCAGTTGATCTGGTAATTTGTGTGAGCAAAGATGTATCCAAGTTGTTCTGGAATAGAAAGTCTATGCCAGGAAAAATTACACTATATATGTGGACTATTATGGAAAGGGGGAATGCCACAGCTAGACAAATATGGGCTCAGTCCCTACCCTCTGTCAATCATTAACTGATTACATTGAACCTCAGGTCCCTCATCAAACAGGGGGATGGTAATCTCTATCACACAGGAATGGTAAGAAGATACATATGAAATAAAGTTAAAAAAACTGAAGTCCTGAGACTGTAATAGCTAATGATGATGAGGATGGTGAAGCCCATTACTATGAGCTATGTGCAGGTACTACATCAAGTGCTTTACATGCATGTTGAAACCTCCAGCAACCCCATTTAGTAGCTTTTACTGTTCCCAGTTTGCACAAGACAAATGATCTTTTAGGGATTTTTTTTAATTGTCCAAGAAGTTTCTATTAACAAGAGACACCATAGAACTTTGAACTCATATTCTTGCGATACCAAAACTTGGACTCTTTCTTACCATATTTACACAAAAGAATTGCATACATAATGCAGTAGCGAGGAAAGAGGACACACTTATCAAGACTGGTTTTGTGTGTATTTACCTAGAAGAAAGGATTTTTTTTCTGTTGGTTATCCAATAGGAACTACATCTTAAGATTGAATATCTCTACATTGCTAAGTGATACATACTGAAGTCACTGTTTTTTATTTCCATTATTCTAAATTATCTTCAAATAATATTGATATTAAGAAATTGATAGTTATGAGGACATTTCAATAATAAGAATCTGGCTTTTATTAGCAACAGCACCAACTACAGGTGTTGGCGAGGATGCGGGACGGAAAAAGGAACCCTCTTACACTGTTGGTGGGAATGTAAACTAGTACAACCACTCTGGAAAAAAATTTGGAGGCTACTTACAAAGCTAAACATTGATCTATCATTTGATCCAGCAATACCACTCTTGGGGATATACCCAAAAGACTGTGACACAGGTTACTCCAGAGGCACCTGCACACCCATGTTTATTGCGGCACTATTCACAATAGCCAAGTTATGGAAACAGCCAAGATGCCCCACTACTGACGAATGGATTAAGAAAATGTGGTATCTATACACAATGGAATTTTATGCAGCCATGAAGAAGAACAAAATGTTATCATTTGCTGGTAAATGGATGGAATTGGAGAACATCATTCTGAGTGAGGTTAGCCTGGCCCAAAAGACCAAAAATCGTATGTTCTCCCTCATATGCAGACATTAGATCAAGGGCAAACAAAACAAGGTGATTGAATTTTGATCACAAGATAAAAGCAAGTGCACACAAGGGAGATATGAAGATAGGTAAGACACCTAAAAAATTATTTAGCATTTGTTGCCCTCAACACAGAGAAACTAAAGCAGATACCCTTAAAAGCAACTGAGGCCAATAGGAAAAGGGGACCAGGAACTAGAGAAAAGGTTAGATCAAAAAGAATTAACCTAGAAGGTAACACACACGCACAGGAAATTAATGTGAGTCAACTCCCTGTATAGCTCTCCTTATCTCAACCAGCAAAAACCCTTGTTCCTTCCTGTTATGGCTTATACTCTCTCTACAACAAAATTAGAAATAAGGGCAAAATAGTTTCTGCTGGGTATTGAGGGGGTAGGGGGGAGAGGGAGGGGGCAGAGTGGGTGGTAAGGGAGGGGGTGGGGGCAGGGAGGAGAAATGACCCAAGCCTTGTATGCATATATGAATTAAAAAAAAAAAAAGCAACTGAGGCCAATAGGAGAAGGGGACCAGGAATTAGAGAAAAGGTTAGATCAAGAAGAATTAACCTAGAAGGTAACACACATGCACAGGAAATTAATGTGAGTCAACTCCCTGTATAGCTATCCTTATCTCAACTGGCAAAAATCCTTGTTCCTTCCTATTATTGCTTATACTCTCTCTTCAACAAAATTATAGATAAAGGCAAAATAGTTTCTGCTGGGTATCAAGGGGGTGGGGGGGAGAGAGAGGGGATGGGGTGGGTGGTAAGGGAGGGGGTGGGGGCAGGGGGGAGAAATGACCCAAGCATTGCATGCACATATGAATAAAAAAAAAAGAATCTGGTTTTAATGTCACTAGGAGTCTTGAAGATTCTAATCTAGTCAAGGTGAAAGGCATGAAAGGATTCTTCATTTGTCCTTGATAAAAAGGCTCTGAAGACATGAGCAACTAATGGTTAGAAAAAAAAAAAAAGCATGACTTTCTTTCTTGCTTTTGTTTGAACAAACTCATCCTTCTAAAGTAAATCTCCAGATTTAGGGACTTTTGTTTTTATTTTAAATCTCCTTTTGGGTATAACAAAGTCAGGATGATTCATTATGGGTAAGTCAGAGCATGTCACTAACCATGATTCCTTTCAAAGGTTCGAGCTGATTTAAGTAGAACTCTACTTGGTGGGATAACTGTTAGTCTTTGGATTAAGGCTGACACAGAAATGGCAATTCATGGAGAATTTGTGCAGAAAATTCAAGCAGGGCCACAGTGGGTGGCCAGCTCAGGTTTGGGAGCTGAGAGTACCTAAATTAAAATTATGTAACCTGAAAAAAAATTACTGACCTGTAGTCGCCACTGTTTCTTAGATCCTTTCAGAGATTTATCTGTTCTAGCAAGGGGTGAATTATTCATGACATTAACCCATGATGTTAAAGAAAACTTACAATAAAGCAATTCATTTAAAATTAAGAAAAACATGGATGACTGTTTACATGTCACTTTCAATAATTCATTCATAGTCCCTAAAGTCTGTTTTATTCCCTACCACAAGTTGTTGTTTTATGAATAAAGTTTAATCTTTGGTAAGCTCCTTTTCTGTAATTTATGGCATCTGGCTCCAAAGATTCCTGTGCAGCCAAGGAGCTTAGTCACAGATGTCAGCACCAGGTGGTAGCAAAAGCAAAGGGCTGACTTCAAAGAGCTAGAGAAGATTTGCAACAAATGTAATAAAAAGAATGATGCCGTAGGCATCATAACTGTCAGAAAGAGTCAGAATTGAGAAATGAAAATACAGAAATAAATCAACTTATGCTGGGTGCCACGTTTTCCAAGTTCCCTTACTCTTCAACTTTCATCCATCACTGAACCTGTGATCCCCAAATTAACCCCCAAGGACCTCTCCCAGGTCCTCCTCCCTTTCTACTCTACTCAAAACTCCTTTTCATGGAGCCAGCAGAGAAAGACTTAACAAGTTGAGAATCTTGTGAGTTAAGCTACACTTTGTAGTAGCAAAGTACACATAAATCCAGGAGTTTATAAAATGTTATTAAGTCTCTATCCTTTAATTCAGCTTCCTTTAGTGTTGTCCTTATTCACAGATAAGTCCTTGCCACAAGAGTCCCCAGAGTCTTTGATGCCCAAAACTTCAAAAGATTTCTCTTCCCACATGTTCTTAGGAATTCCTGAAAATAATTCTAATTGCTTAAAGTTGAGTTTCATGTTTAACTCCCAAGGCTGCGGAGGGAGGTGGATCTCCTCAGTTGGGAGCATTACCAAGGAGAAAAGGAATACCTTGTAAAAGAAAAAGGGAAACAGTCACTTGCAAGATACTAAGGTTGCGTTATAATTTGACTGTGTTTCCCAAGGGTTCATGTACTGGAAGCTTGGAACCCAGGGTGGTGACCTGTGATATAGAACCTTGAAAGGCAGGGTTTAGTGGGATCAGGTCATTGTGGGGACCCGCCTTTGGAAGGGATTAATGTGGTTATCATGGGACACTGCTTAGTTCTGCTGAGAGTGGATTGTTATAACAAAAGCAAGCAAGACTGGCCTCTCCCAACCTTCTGGCTTTCTGTCTCACCATATAATCTCTTTCTCTACATGTGCTCCTGCCATGATATCTTCCATGTTGTGATGCAGCCAAGGGAACTGTCATCAGACACTAAACTGGTGGGGCTTTTAGCTCCCAAAACTGGACTTTTAGCTTCCAAACTATACCAAATAATCTCCTTTCTTTATAAAGTACTCATCTTCACTTCATAAGGCAACAAATACACTGGATGAGCAAGAATACAGGGCTCCAAAATGCCAATTCCATGAGGTAATTTGAAAGGAAACTGTTGGGGATATATAAAACCAAGTTTCCTTCAAGTGACTCAAATCTATAGTAGGCAATAGGGGGTTACCAAGTTATTCTGTAAAAAGATAATTTTTTAACATCTTTTATCAAATGGTTATTTTGGGGATAAAGGATAGTGAGGTAAACAAGTTGTTAACAATATTAGGAAGTTGCTAGTACCCCTTAAGCAGTTGTAAAAAGGTTCTAAGATGCCTTCTGTAGCAGAGACAGGGAGGGCAGTAGTGTCCCAGTTGCATTATGCACTTCTCCTTCCAATCTTCCTCCAGTGTCTCTTATTGACTGAAAGTAGTCAGAAGCAATTGATACATGTGTAAGTTCATGTCCTCTGTGAAGAGAATGCCAAGATGCATCTAGAAATACAAGAGATTTGTTGGTAGTAACACCTATGAAAGATAATAAGAAGGAAAAGGAGTAAAGGAAGGCCATTGAGCCAATGCTGAAATGAGGTTTGTGAAATGAGACTGGGAATATCAGAGGACTGGCCAATGCCAAGTCATAGCCAAGGCTTCAGACTACGATAGAGTCTTCAGAAAGACTTAGCCAAGCCAACAGTTTACACTGGCATACAGATCCTTCATAGAAGGGTATTGTATCCCACCATTCTCAGACATCCACTGAAACTGCTAAGTAGCAAGGGGTCTCAGTTTCAGAGCACAGACAGATCCTGAAGGAGCTGGAGTTGGGTGCACTCAGTTTCCTGTCCTCACTGCACTGAAAGAATATGTAGGCCTTTTACCCTTCATGGCTGCTGTAGCAAAAAAGCCTCAAAAACAGAATGTTGTAGGCAGTTCTCAGTAACATAGAACTAAGCAGGAAAAGAAAGAGATCAGAGGAAAGAAGAAACAGGCTGATGACTTGCATTCAGGTAAAGACAGTAAAGAGTTTGAATAACTGCTCAATAATTGTGGCACATAGCGTTCTCCCATGCTTATATTTGTGAGCATAAATTTAGGGCTAAAATTGTTTCATAACTATTTAAGTAACCAACTTTTCTCAAGCCAAATGAATTCTATGTTTAAATGTTAAGAACTCATATGGTGAAGAGACAATCTACAGACTGGGGGAAAATGTTTTCAAACTATGCATCTGACAATAGGTTAATCTCCTGAATATATAAGAAACTCAAAAAAGTAAATAGCAAAAAAAAAAAAAAAAACAATTAAAAATAGCCAATAGATCTAAATAGACATTTCTCAAAAGCATACATATAAATGGCCAATGAGTACATGAAAAAGTGCTAAACATCAGTAATAATCATCAGGGAAATGCAATCAAAACCACAGTGAGATATCACCTAAGTCCATAAAGAATTGTTATTATCAAAAAGTCTAAAGATAACAAGTGCTGGTGGGGGTATGGAGAAATGGGAAGCCTTGCAGCTGTTTTGGGGAAAGAAAATTACTTCAGTAATTATGAAGACATTATGAAGGTTCTTCAAAAAATTAAAAATGCAAGGGCTGAGGTTAGCTCAGTGGTAAAACACTTCCCTAACATGCACAAAGCTCTGGGTTTGATCCCCAGCACTGAAAAAAAACAAAAAAAGTAGAAGCACTATATGATCCAGCAATGTTGCTGCTTGATGTATATCTAAAGAAAATAAAATCAGTATGTGAAAAAGACATTTGTAGTCCCATGTTTATTGCTCCATTATTGACAAGACATGGATAAAGAAAATATGGGAACCATACATTATAGAATACTATTCAGCGATAAAGCAAGATGAAATGCTGTCATTTTGATAACATGGGTGGAACTGGGGATCATTAAGAGAAGTAAGCAAGGCACAGAGAGATAAGAAACAAATGGTCTCACTCATATGCAAAATCTAAAACACTTCATCGCATAGAATTTGAGAGTAGAATGGTGGCTTCCAGCGTAGGGACAATATGGAGGAGGAAGAGATGGGGAGAAGTGGATCAGTGGGTAGTAAGAAACAGTTGGACAGAAGAAAGAAGTTCTGGCATGCTCTTGCACAGTAGATTGACTATAGATACTAACTAGGTGCTCTATTGTTCAAAAAAAGTAAAAGGAACTATTTTGAATGTTTCCTCATAAAAAAATGGTAAATATTTGAGAACTATATGTTTACTCTGATTTAAACATTATAATATATATATGTGTGTGTGTGTATGTGTGTACAAAAACTCCACATGGTACTCCATGAATATGTACATTTTTTTTGGTCTTATATATCAATTAAAAATAAATTTAATTTAAAAGAATCCATATGAGCAACTTATAAAAACCAGCTTCATTATGAGCAAACCTCACAACTCCTGATTTAGCTCTCCTTTTTTTGTAGATGGAAAACAGCCTCAAATAGATTGAGTGAGATGCTCCAATTCATAAACTAGTTTGTAGCAGAATCAACACTAAAGCTCTATTTTCTTCATTATTGCAAATCATGTATCTTATAGCGTTTACATTAATTTAAAAGATGATGCATAACAGTTTGCCACAACAGAAACTAGACCATTTTGCGTTTATCTCTGTATAAGAGGTAGGGGAAGAAACCAAGCCTACTTGATAGTTTATTCCTTAAGTTGACTTTGTTAAGAGGTCAAAGACAACCAGAAACAAAAATAAATAAACATACCCACTTTATCACTTTGGCAGGTATAGCAAATCCCTAATAAAGAAACATTTGTTATTAGGTTGAAAAGAGTCAACCTAGTCACAATCTGCTAAGTCATCAATTTAAAAAATATATAACTTTTGTGTATATTAAGTAGTTTTCTTATAAAAAACCCAACAGCATGTCAAAATCATATGAAAGTTCTCAGAATGCAGAGTAGTTTACATAAAGAGTGGTAATGAAATTTCAAGTTAAGTTTTTCTAGTGAGACTGTGGTAACATCTAATTTCCACCTCCTTAAAGCTTTATAAATATATGCCTTGCTATGGTCCTTTCTGAATAAGCACTATGGTCTTATCACTGCTTAGCCATTATGAAATGTTGAATTGTAAAATGTCAATCTTGTAATATATTTGCTTACAAATAGTTATACACTGGAATGTTGCTGTTGAATTACTTAGTTTCACTAAAGATAGATAGACTACAGAGAATTATTTAAAGACACCTTAGAAAAACTGCCTCTAGGAGATATTTGAACACACACATGCATTATCACCTGCAAAATATTACTAGACCTTGTGGACATCATGGTGTATTAAATTTTGCTACAAAAGGCATACAGGGACATACAAGGTTAAAGTTACAAAACTAAAAGATTAGATCAGCACCTCTGGAGCCATGCTATTTTAACTTTGTTTTATTTTTTTAAGGATAACTTGCAGACTTTGCTGAGTGAAGTACTTAATAAGTCTATAGCAACTGAATGGAAATAACAGAAAAAAGTAGAAACCATTTGAAATTCTTAAGAAACTCAACAGAAATTTGGCAGAAATACAGTTGTTCAACCTAATGAATAAACATGTACTCAATAATTACAAACCTATAAAAACATTTTATAGACTCTCTGAGCAAAAGCGGTACAAACAGAACAAGATTATAGTTTATCTATCTGAAAGACTGATGAAAAGTTAAAAAAAACACTTTATTGGTCTAAAAATAAATTCAAATAGTAGCAATGTTTAGAAAAGCAACTACTGAAATCATACCACAAAATGTTAAATAAGATTGAAAATATATTTTAATGTATGGTTTTAAAGTAACTTTTAAGTACTACTTTCATAATATGCATATTCAACACAGGCTCTAAAATAATCTGAATGTTAAAAATGTAGTTTTTCTGCCACGACACAAGAATAGTGTGATGTTTATTAAAGATATTTGGGTGATCTTGAGTATATTGTCAGCATACAAATTTATATTTCAAAGATTATGGTAATTTTTTGATAGCATGCTGTTTTTTATATGACAACAATATTTATAGGGAAAAAAAAACCTCATTAATATGAGTCATGTGAGCTTTTTTCTCCAATGGTCTATCTCAGGAAAATATGTAGTTCTGATTTTTTGTGTGGTACTGGGACTAAAATATACATTTCCTCCTTTAAGTTAATTTTTTCTCAGGTTTTTTGTCAAAGCAATGGGACATTACTAATGGGTGAGTGTAAACTCCACTATATATGCAGGAGGGAATTATAGCTCTATTCTATCCCTTCATACTATCTCTTCTGAAGAAGAGTGTCACTATGACAGATCAGATTTTAGGGAAATTTGTTTTTTGCTATGTCTAGGGAGCTGAGAACTGGTAATTAAGCTAACTGTTAGCAATTAAATGTCAGCATGCAGATATAATACGTTCAGACTATCTCATGAGATAAGCAAATTTAGGGACAGCTGTCTCTTGCAATGTGTTATGTCCTCTCCATTCACGCCCTTTGGATTTCAGTGGCAGGATAGTTGTATCAATCAGGATAGCCTTGGTTATGATGTAGTAATAAAAAATAGACATACTTTCAGTGGCTTAAAAAACAAAGGTATGCTCCTTACTCGTGATAATGCTTACTGAATCTTGAAATTGGTGCCTGAAACTGGAGTATGCTAGTTTATGTTTCATTGGCCAAAGCAAGTCACATGGCTTCTCCTAAGTCTAAAAGTGGGGGAAGAAGCGCCCTCCTATCACGTACCCAGAAGGATGATATGTGAAATATTTTGAGAACACATGGGACAACTACCATAATCACTCTTTGACGTCTTTGGGCTTGTGACTGTAGCAACGGAAGTAGGTGGCAACATCAGACCCAGTCAGAGGTTATATAACTTACTATACATGTTGTTCTGCAGAACTGCTTCCATTTAATTATGAATATTAATTCTACATTTAAAGTGTTCAAACTATGTTAGAGGATATAAGATGGTTAAAATAGCCGTGCGCTATTATATCCAGAGGCGATATTTAATAGTATCAACCATGAAGTATGAAGATATCTTGATGTTCTCCAATAGAAAGTCATTTTGTTGGTGACAATCAAACTAGAAACTTTTCTTTCCTCCAAAAGGAGTCAAGATAGAATAGAAAAAACACACTACCTTGGGGTAAATGGAAACCAGAGACAGTATTCAGAAGGTACTCAGAGATAGAAAGCAACAACGATGGGTGGGCATGGTGGCTCAAGCCTGTAATCATAGCTGTTTGGGAGCTGGATATCAGGAGGATCATGGTTCAAGGGCAGATGAGGCAAAACACTTCTGAGACCCCATCTCAACCAATGGCTGGCATGGTGGCACGCACTGTCATCCCAGCTATGTGGGGAAGCACAAATAGGAGGAACACGGTCCAGACAGTCCTGCATACAAAGTGAGAGCCTATCTCAAAAATAACCAACACACAAAAGGGTTGGCAGCATGGCTTAAGTGGTAGAACACCTGCCTGGCAAGCATGAGGCCTCTAAGTTCAACTCCCAGTCCTACCACTCCACCCAAAAACAGAGCAATGTTGTGTATATTCAGATAACAAGATCATCCCTAGCCAATGGGTCCTTTATTTTAAAAATTTACTGCATCCTAAACGTATTGATCTAAGGAAGTGACAATATAAATTCAAAACTGACATGAGGCCTGAAGAGAAATCAATAGACTTTGGACAGAGAGAATTCCTTTATTCAAGCAATAACTTTAAACAAATCTAGTTGACTGGGTTAGACCATCTATCATTTTCTATGTATTATTTGTGATAACCTACAAACATTTATGCTTCTACATATAGCAACATGTCAATAATTCTAATTCCAGACTTGGCTCCATCATTTAAATAATAATTTATTATCTTTTATAAAATCATAAGTTGACAAATCCTATCCAGCTATTATTATGCATTGCTTTTTGTATTAGGTAACTCAGATTTATAATTACAGCCAAAATGTGGAACTCAGAATATGATGCAAAGGACAAAGAGGGATCTAGGCCTGTTCCTTTGGAAGTGTCCTGGGAGATGACAAGATTTCAGAAGGAAATGACTGTCAGTCCTTATAAAGGGTGAACCTTAGACATAGAGGTTTATCTCTCTCCTGAGAGCAGCAGAGCAGCTTCCTTTCAAGGGCATTACAGTATAGAAACTGAAAATTCAATACAGAGCTGAAGAAGAGGGTCCTTTGCCTCTTTTATGCCCACCATATAAGCCTCCTCAGTCCTCATGTCTCTCTAGAGAGGGCAATCCTTCCACAATGGTATATGAGCTTGAATTTCTTCATGTCAGAGAAAGAGTTGAGATCTCAGCAACATATTTAACTCAATCAGTGGAACTCTGATATTCCTTACACTCTTGGCTTCAAGAACTGGATTTTTACTTGCTTTCTTTGGATATTCATTCATTCATTCAAAAATACTCATTGAGTACTTATTATGTATTAAACATGCAAGTCAGTGCTGGCTATATAGTTGTGAATAAACCAGGCATGTTCCCTGATTTCATATAGCTTAAAGTTAATGAAAGGAAAAGAAATAACAAGTAACTAGTTATATTGGTAATTTGAAGGAAAAGAACAGGAGATCATAAGAGAGAATAAGGAGGACTTACTTGGGAATGGAACGTGGCATGTGTAGATAGCTAAGAGATGTGATGGCTCCAGTGATGTGAGAAAAGAAAGGGAAAGTTGTGTTATAGTCAAGAGCCATGAGGCAGGAACAAGCTTGGCACACTGAAGAGGTTGAAAGAGCTCAATGTGACTAGAGAACAGTGAGCAGGGATTCATTGGCATGAGATGTGGTTGTAGATATTGAATCAAGATAAATTTGTTTTTAACCAGCTTTGGTACCTGAAAATATGGTCAAAGTGGCCTCCTTATCTAGAGAACTATAACTTAGCTTGATCATATAAGCAAATTATACCCTGACCTATGACTAATGGCCTTGTAACCAAGCAACTGAGCCTCAGCCAATCATTATCAAGTTCCAGCCAGTCAGAGAATGAAAACCATCAAAGCTTGACCATATAAGGAAATGCCAACAGCAGTCAACCAAGTTGTTTCTGCACTTCACTGCCTTTTCTCTGTTTAAAATATGACCTGCACATTTGGTGGGGTGGTGCATTCTGAACCATCTTTGATCTGGAAAAGACTGCTCAGTTCCAGGAAATTTTTCTTGCTCAAGTAACCTTTGTTAAATTTAACTGGTCTATAGTTTTTTCTTTTAAAAGAGAGTAGGCAGAGTCTGAACTTTGCAGGGGCTTACAGATCATGCTAAGTATTTTGGTATTTTACTTTAAGCACAAATGGAAGCTTTTGAAGGATTTTAAGCAATGAAGTGATGTGAGGAGAGAAATGTTTTTAAGTGTTCATTCTGACTGCAGTGAAAAGAATGGAAAGGAGGAAAATTTAAGAGGGCGAATGAGTTGGCTTTCTTGTGGTACAAATTTGTACAGTCCAGGGATGTCCTAATCAAGAGGTCTAGGGTAGTAGTCAGGGAGATAGAAACAGTCTGGTAATGAAATTGCCCAGAGTTGATGAAAGTTTTAGTACCAGGGTTGGGTAAGTTGGGTGTGAGGAAAATTATTTTGTTTTTTATTTGGCCAATGATACTGTCACTCATTGTAATTTGTTCAGTGATGGAGACATTCACTGATAAAGTTGAATTGGGATAGGAATTGTGGTGTTAAATAATGATGAAGAAGGTTTGGTTTAGGGGATGTTTGGATCCTTTTGAAACTTCTTGTTCAAATATGGAGATGACACAGTAACCAGCCCTCAAACAAGATTATGGTTGGACATCCAAATCTGTGAGCCTTGATGTAGATATTTAGTTATAAGTATTAATTAGATCACTTAAAGAGTACAGAATGAGAAGAAAGTGAGTATCTATGGAATGTCAACAAATTACCTACAACCTAGCTACAGTACGAATTTCCAAGGAAAGAGGATATAATTTGGGGCTTATTGTAATTCATCTTTATATAATTCTGATAAACTAAACAATTTAGTGTAAAGCAGAAGATTTCCTATTATGGATCTTGAGAAAAAAATTTACTTTAAACACAATCATTTCCCTTCCCATGGATGTCAATGTAATTAATAAAATTCCAAAAGATTTCCTAAGAATCAGTGTAATTAAGAAGTAATATGATTAGCGGACACACTGGGGAGTAAATAATAACTTACCATGATAATCAACTCAGATTGATTATTATTTTCTCCAGTGCAATGTTAAATAAGATTTTAAATTAAATTTTACTTTTCAGATTAACAGTGTTTTCTGGTCCTATAATGCTATTAATCTACAGGAGAGATTTTACTTTTAGAGTATAAGCAAATCAAGTAAGAGGATTCCTAAGACCAGAAGAGTTTATTTAGCAAGTTAAACTACTATTGCTGCCATAAACACTATTACACTATTACACTATTACATTAATTAGTATTAATTAGTATTTAGTGTCAAAGAAAACTTTTCCAAGTTTCTCAAGGGTACTTCCAGATAGTCTTAAATTTATTTCAAGGAAGTTTTAGGCAGACAACTTTAGATGCTCCTAATTACTGGAGCCAGGAAATCTCTAAGGGTAAAAAACCTCCAACTACATTTTCATATTAAAATCCAATTATGCACTGAGGAAGAAGAACAGCAAACTTAGAGACCAGCGTATGTTCAGAATAACTCACATATATTACAAATAGGCTTAATAGAAAATGTTAGTTAAAACTTCCAAGTTTTTTTCTTAGAAATCAGAAAAAAAGCATGTAGTGAAAGTTAAACAAAACAAAATTTAGAGGCTTTTCTTGGGGGGGTGGAAGATGGTGAAACTCAGGGCTTCACACTTGCTAAGAAGATGATCTATTGCTTGAGCCATGCCTCCAGCTCTTTTTGTTCTGGTTATGTTGGAGATAGGATCTCACTTTTTGCTCAGACCAGCCTGAACTGTGATCTTCCTATTTTATGCTACCTGCCGTAGCTAGGATGACAGGGGGGTACCACCATGCCCAGTTAATTGGTTGAGATGGGATCTCATCAACTATTTGCCTCCACATCTCAGCCACCTAAGTAGCTAAGATTACAGGTGAAAGCCACTGGCACCTGGCCAAATCTTAGTATTTAAAAAATGGATTCAAGTTCATGAAAATATAAAAATCAACATTGTCTTTATCATGACATTCTTATATATAATATATATTCTATCTGGTGGCCACTTAACAAAAGGCTAGAAATATGATAGATTTGTATGTGCCATAAACATTCTTAGGCTGTGTCTCTGCAAAAGTTCAAAAAAGAATAAACTAGAATACATGAGTGTGAACAAAGTTCTTTTTAAAGCAGTAACTGTGGGTGGGTCATTTCAGTTAGATTTTTTTTTTTTCTTGAACTGGCTCATCTTTTAAACAACGGAATCTTTAGTCAAAGTGACAACTGCTTCTTAAGGAGTCTTTTGTTTTCTCTGACAATTATATTTCTTTGAGAACTTATTCCTGATCAGCTTTCCTTGAACTTTTTGATCCTACCTTTTGGTTTAAGTAGGTTATCTCAGCCAGGAATGACCAGGTCCTGAATCTTTATTTTTGGAATCTTAGTCAGCTTTCAAAGTTGTGCACAAAGAAGAAATGTCCCTAGATGAAGGGCAAAAACAACAAGGGGATTGGACTTTGATCACATGATAAAGCGAGAGCACACTTGGGAGGTATGAGGATAGGTAAGACACCCAAAAAACTAGATAGCATTTGTTGTCCTCAGTGCAGAGAAACTAAAGCAGATACTTTAAAGCGACAGAGGCCAATAGGAGAAGGAGACCAGGAACTAGAGAAAAGGTTAGTTGGAGAAGAATTAACTTAGAAGATAACACACATGCACAGGAAATCAATGTGAGTCAACTCCCTGTATAGCTATCCTTATCTCAACTAGCAAAAACCCTTGTTCCTTCCTATTATGGCTTATACTCTCTCTTCAACAAAATTAGAGATAAGGGTAAACTAGTTTCTGCCTGGTAGTGAGGGGGTCGGTGGGGAGAGGAAAGGGGTTGGGGGGTAAGGGAGGGGGCAGGGGGAAGGGGGGAGAAATGACCCAAACATTGTATGCACATTTGAATAGAAGGAAAAAAAAAAAAGAAGAAGAAATGTCCCATATTCCTCCCTGCTAGAAATAATTTCCCTGGTGCTTTCTATAACATCCTCATCAAAAGCAGAAGCATTTATCAGACACCTGCTTTGGGCCAGGCACTATGCTAACTAGAAGTGTTAAATTCTTTTTTTAATTACTTCCAAATCCTAGAGATTTTGCTTTATACTTGGCCAGGGTTATCATTGTACAGGATCCTAAGTTCCCTATAGGCAGAAACTGAGTGGTATTTATCTTTTTATACTCTAATGTTTAGCACAGCTTCTACCCTTGAACAAAAGAGAAAGTCAGTCAATACTGCTTGAATGTGTGAGACCCTCCTTTCAAGTACTCATTCAGAATGGTCAGTACAGGGAGTGCTGAGAAGCATTTTGCAAGCAGTTTTTTTATTCAGGGCTGTACTCTTTAAATCATTGGAGAATTACATGTGGCTTTGTTAGCAACAGTTTGAAGCTGGTTCAGTTCCTTTAGTTGATATGAAGACTGACTGATGTTAATAAGTGACTTGTGATTTGAAATTTGGTTTTACTGAATATGAGATTGTGACAATTGACAGAAGTCTTCCATTGGAGAACTGAAAAGAGAAGCTTCATTGTCTTCACGCATGGTGGAAGTAACAGAGGAAAAGACTGCTTCAGCCCTCTTTGAAAGACCAAGGGTCCTCATTAGCCAGAAACGGTAGCCTACAAATTTCTTAGCCTGGCAATCAGGGCCTAAAATGATTGTGTCCCTGTTTATTTTCTGGCTCATAGTACCTATCTCCTTGCATTCTGTTCTCTGAATAGGCTCAGCTCTCTTATCTTAGAGATTTGTTCTTGCACTTTCTCTGCCCATTTCTCATTTCTCTATACGTTCTACTATCCCAGGAATGTTCATATGTTGGGAGGTTTAATAAGCTTAAATAAAACCTCCTATAGGAAACTGAAAATAGATTAGGGCCCCTAGTGTCCTGTGTTTCTCCTCATCATGACAACTTACCTCCCTCCTACTGCTCTTGCACTGAGTTTCTCTCTTACCCCTAGACTCTCCATGTCTTGAGCACTTACTAGTCACCAGGATGTCTAATTTTATGTGTCAATTAGGCTAGGCCACATTACCCAGATATTGGTCAAGCATTCTAAATTTCGGGGGAGGGTAGTTTTAAAATAAAATTTCCATTTAAATAAGTAGAAATTACTAAAGAAGATACCCTCCATAATGTGAGGGTTCTCGTCCAGATAACTGGACTTCTTAAGAGAAAAAAGGCT
Source organism: Castor canadensis (assembly GCF_047511655.1). Classification (NCBI taxonomy): domain Eukaryota; kingdom Metazoa; phylum Chordata; class Mammalia; order Rodentia; family Castoridae; genus Castor; species Castor canadensis. The sequence goes on along the minus strand of NC_133393.1, from coordinate 126,747,585 downwards.
AGCTTCCCCAAAGGAAGTGAGAACTCTACTGGGTGACTTCCTTCATACTTTCCTCTGCACTCTTCACTGGGTCTCCAGCCTGTTGACCTGCTCTTCAGATTTTGAACTCGCTAGCCTTCATAATCACATAAACCAATCCAGTGAGATAAATCTCAATCTCTTTCTCATACACACACACAAAATGAATATAAATACATTCTTTCTCTGGAGAACTTTGACTGATAATGTTGCCAGTTTGTATCTCTTACTGAGCTTAGTGCCTGGATTACAGAGTGAATCAAATAATACTTGATTATGTTGAAATACCTTAAATCAATCTGACTTGCAGGGAAGAAAATGTTGTGGAAATGGTATTAAGACTTCTCAAGTCAGGAGCCTTCAGCGGATAAGCTACTGTAAGCAATGATTGATTTTACTACCTTAGAGTTTCTTCTTTTCTGGTCCAGAAGAAATGAAGAGTAATACAAATATTCATCCGTTAACACTTCAGCCTTTGGCTTTGCGTAAAATTGGCGTTCTGTTTGGTGACAAAAATCTACTTTTATCAGTCATAATAGTGCTTGTCCAACAATCTTAAGTATGAAAGTCTTAAAATCTTCTAGACAAAGGCAGGTGCCAAGCTCTGGTCTTTGTGGGATTATCCCAGGTTTCTCAAAATCATTCAGAAAGGGACACTCAGAAAGGAAACAGCCTCTCTGTCCATATTTAAATATCTTCATCCCCATAATTTATAATTTACCACAAAATGTTGAATTATAAACATTTTAGACCTGGACAAAATTCTTAAGAGTATTGAACAGGTTCTTAAATACTTAATATGAATAAGGAAAGGACCTAGTAGGAAACTTTTAAAAAATTTTATTAGGATACATTCATTGTTCAGGGGAGATTCACTGTGACAATTCTAAATAAACTTATATTGTACATTGGTTAGATCACCCCCACCATGTTTCCTTCTCAACTCCCTCCCCACCCCACTTCAAGAAATCGTAAGAGATTTCATTGTTCTATTTAGTGTAAGTATATGAAGTCCATCAACCATATTCCCTTACCTTAATTTCCTTTGTTCTCTCTCCCCCTTCCTACAAATACTCCCCTTCATACACACTGTACCAATTTTAAAGTCCTATCTTTCTTGTTAATTTCTAAACATCAAAGGGGTTTCTCGATGTATCCCTGTGAGTATACTTTACTTTGGTCCATTCAACCCTTTTATTACTCCCCCTTGCCCCTTCCCTCCCACCACCCCTTTTTCAACAGCTTTCAATACATATTGTTAAATCCTCTATGTTCACAGATGTTATGTTTTATGATATTGTTGACACTCTATCATTCTCTTTTCCTTTCCCTCCTTTGCCAAGTTCCATAGAATAGTTCCACTGTTACAAACATGTTTTATGTATAAGTTTGTATATGATCACGTTTGTTTTTGTGTATATGTTTATCTTTTGGATATATCTTTCACATATTAGAGAAAACATGTGGCCTTTGTCTTTCTGAACCTGACTTACTTCACTTAACATGATATCCTCCAGTTGCATCCATTTACCTTCAAATCACATTGTGTCATTCTTCCTTAAGATTGGGTAAAACTCCATTTTCTTGATTAACTCATCAGGTATAGGGGATGTGGGCTGTTCCCATAGCTTGGCTATTGTGAATAGTGCTGCTATAAACACCAGCATGCAAATGTCTCCATTGTATCCTGACTTAACATTCTTTTGGATGTATGCACAGGAATGGTATCACTGGATCATATGGCAGTTGTAGCATTTTGAGGAATCTCCATACTGCTTTCCATAATGGTTGTACTAATTTGCATTCCCACCAACAGTGTATAAGGGATCCTGCTTCACCGTACCCTCACCAGCATTTGTTGTTTTGCACATGAAGATGGCTATTCTAAGTGGGGTGAGATAAAATCTAAGTATACTTTTGATTTGCATCTCTTTTATAGCCAGGGAAGTTGAACACTTCTTCATGTTTTTTTTTTTGTTTGTCTTGTTTTTGTGTGTGTGTGTGTGTGTGGTACTGGGGTTTGAATTCAGGGCCTAGAACTTGAGTCACTCCACAAGCCCTTATTTATTTGTGTGTGTGTGTGATGAGTTTTTGTTGAGATAAGGTCTCGAGAACTATTTGCACCATCTGGCTTCGAATCACAATCCTACTGATCTCTGCCTCCTGAGTAGCTAGGATTATAGGCATGAGCAGCCAGCACCCAGCTCTTCATGTATTTATTGGCCATTTATTCCTCTTCCTTTGAGAATTCTCTATTTAATTTATGTGCCCATTTCTTCACTGTGATGTTGATTCTTTGGGGGTTAAGTTTTTGAGCTCCCTGTAGATTCTGGATATTAGTTCTTTATCAGATGAATAGCTGACAAAGATTTTCTTCCATTCTGTAGCAGTCTCTTAAGTCTAGTGATGCTTCTTTTGCTGTGCAGAAGTTTTTTAGTTTGATGCAGTCACGTTTGTTCATTCTTTCTCTTAGATGCAGAGCTGCTGGAGTTCTCTTTAGGAAGTAATTCCCTGTACCTATATGTTCCAGTGTATTTCTAACTACTTCTTGTAGTTGTTTCAAAGTTTCAGGCTTTATATTAAGGTCTTTGATCCACTTTGAGTTGATATTAGTACAGGGTAAGAGACAGGTATCTAGCTTCTACATGTGGCTATCCAGTTTTCCTAGAAGCATTTGTGGAAGAGGTTGTCTTTTCTCCATTGTGTGTTTTGAGCTCTTTTGTCAAAGATCAGTTGGCTATAGATGTGTGGATTTATATCTGGGTCTTCTATTCAATCCACTGGTCTCGATGCCTACTTTTATGCCAATACCACGCTGTTTTTATTGTTATGGCTCTGTAATATAATCTAAAGTCAAGAATCGTGATGCCTCCATCATTGGACTTTTTGCTCCGAATTGCTTTGTCTATTTGAGGGTTTTTGTGTTTCCATATGAATTTTAGGATTGAGTTATTTTCTAACTCTGTGAAGAGTGTCTTTGGGATTTTGATAGGGATTGCATTGAACATGTAGATTGCTTTTGGCATCTACATTTCACAAAGCTGGTTCTGCTGATCCATGAGCATGGGAGATCCTTCCATCTTCTGATGTCTTCTTCGATTTCTCTCTTCAGTGATTTATAGTTTTCGTTGAAAAGGTCTTTGGGTTCCTTCATTAAATATATACCTAGGTATTTTTTGAGGCTATGGAAATGAGATTGTTGCCTTGATTTTTTTCTTAGTCTGTTCATTGTTTGCATATAGGAACGCTACTGATTTATGTATATTAATTTTGTATTCTGCTTCTTTGCCAAAGAGTTTTTGGTGGAGTGGAGTTTGTGGGTTCCTTTAGGTATAGGAACATATCATCTGCAAATAGAGATAATTTGACTTCTGGAAGACTTTCTTCTACCCATTCGAGTTAAACTTCTCACATAGAGCATCCTGGGTATTTATAAATCCATGGAGATGCTTGGATGGCATGAGTGAAAGATTTTAGGTAGCATTTATGATTTAGTATAGCTAATTTGTGATTCTTGGAGGCAGCAACTTGTCTCTTGTGACAATAGAAAGGATAGGAAGGTCACTGGGCCCAGATGATAACTCACTCTTTAAGTGAGACTGATTTGTGCAGCTTTTCACTAACTTTGACAACTTCCTTGCTTTCCTTCCAAAGAAAAAAAGTTAAAACAACCACAAAATGAATGAGCTATTAACAAATATACACAAGCTGTTAGTATCAGAGAGTAAGAGATGAAAGGAAACAAGAAAAGTAAGCTTCCAACACCCACAAACCAGATAATACATTCTGATCCAAAATCAGCGTCATTTATTTCCTAAAATTGTTTTCCCTGTTATATATTATTTATTCATAATATAATCTCTTAAAACTTTGATTCTACCTGCAAAATTTTAACATCTCCAAGTTTTTTCTTACGTTATTTTGAGATGTTTTTCTGAAAGCTCTACAAATAAATAAATATAATTTGATTTTCTGAAAACAAACAAAGAGCACAGAAAGAATTTTCTGATTCACACTTATTTTGCTGCAGGTATGCTAACACTTATTTTGAATATGATTGACATAGAGTGTCAAAAAGTAGGTCAGTCTCCCTAATGTTACATAAATTAGTATGTTTAACCATGTGTTATCTAATAAACAAAATGGAAAATAGTTTATTTGACAACCAAAAAAGTGAATAGCACATTCTGCAGTAACTTTAATTTCCCATGCATTCCTACAACTTTGCAGTTATTTATAGATCTTTTCCCAGAATAATTTGTAATCTAAATGGCTTAAGTTTAAAGCTACAGGAAATGACTTACAGCATCTTTCACTATGAGGTCTTTTCTTTCCCCATCCATTGGGGTAAAAACAGAATATGTGTGCAAAATTGCTCATAATATTTGAGGGAGAAGCTATGATCTTCACTGATTAAGCCTCACAAAAATAACTTTTATATGACACTTAATAATACAAATTATGCTTTTGCATATATTAGCATAGTCATTCTCAGAATTGATGTCAGTTTTTAGTGAAGATCAACAAAGAACCTCTCATTCCAGTAAATAAATAAATGAATGAATAAATAAATAAAACCCAAATCCATCATGATTTGTGTAGGAAGAGCTCAGATAGAAAAATCTTGGTCCATCCTTTCCTCTTAAGAGGCATGTCTTTCTGTTGTTCTTTCATTAAACTCTAGTCTGGCTCTCAGGACAGAAGGTAAAGGTTCTTTCTGCAGTCTATGACTTTGTTCATTTTGGCATAATTAAACCAGAATAACCTTGTCAAAAGACCTCTGCATTTAAACACTAACAACAACAACAACAACAACCTGGTGTTTCCATATTTACATAGCACATTTCTAAATCTATAAGCTATGCCAAACGATCAAAGCAAACAATATAATAAATTACAACAAATGATTTTTTATACAGCCCTCTTCTCTGACAAAAATTGCCTGCTACCTTCTGATGTGTCAGTACAACTCTAATCACTATTGATACTCTCTCCTTTTCAGCCACTTAGCTCTTTGTGATTTTTGATTTGGCCTTTATCTCTCTCTCCAGACCCATGTTCAGAATTTTTTTTCTTGTTCTTTTTTGGTGTCATGAGTGCTCCTGCTACAAGTCCAGGAAAAAAGAAAATCATCTAAGATGATCTTCCCTTTCCTCCCATTTCACACTGGCCTAGTTAACTGCTGCTGATCTTTTAGATGTGAAGTCAAATGCCCAATCCCTTGACCTTTCTTCATATGCCATTCCCACAGCCTAAGCCAACTTCCCTTCTGGACAGCTCTCCTAACCCAAAGCTCTTTCCAAATTCTTACTTCACACAGTCTCTAATTAAGCATTTGTCGATGGAATATGCATTAATGATTATTTTCTTTCACTAATCTATTACCATCCATTAAGGGCATAGTCATGTCTGTTTTACTGTTATTGTATCCATAAAACACACTAAGTGTAGGTTAAATTAATGGACAAATGGATGTATAAATAGAACAGGACTGGTTGGGTGCATCCTCCTAGATATATTCTCTAAATATATATAATCCTATTTGTGTTACGGTATCATGATATTGTAGAAAAATGTTGTCCAATAGAAATGTGAATCCTCAATGACATTTTAAACTTTCTAGTAGAATTTTTAAAAAAACAAGTAGGATTAATTTTGACATTATATTTTTCTTCTTTATTCATATGTGCATACATTGTTGGGGCTATTTCTCCCCCTGCCCCCCACCCCTTCCCTCTCCCCCTCACCCCACTCACTTCCAGGAAGAATCTGTTCTGCCCTTTTCTCCAATTTTGTTGAAGAGAAGACATAAGCAATAAGAAGAAGAACAAAGCATTTTTGCTAGTTGAGATACAGATAGCTATACAGAGAGATTCCTAGCATTGCTTCCATGCACTAGTGTGTTACAACCCAAGTTGATTCATCTCTTCCTGACCTTTCACTAATTCCTGATCCCCTTCCCATATTGACCTCTGTCGCTTTAAGGTTACCATATTAGCATATCTGCAGTGGGGACATCAAACACTTTCAAGTTTTGGGTTTCCTACCTGTCCCCATTCCTCCTGTATGTGCTCTCCCCTTATCATGTGACCTAAGTCCAACAACATTTTTGCATTTGCCCTAGATCTAAAGTCTGCATATGAAGGAGAATATATGGTTTTTGGCCTTCTGAGCCTGGCCATCTCGCTCAGGATGATGTTCTCCAGTTCCATCCATTTACTTGCGAATGATAAGATTTCATTCTTCTTCATGGCTTAGTAAAAGTCCATTGTGTATAAATACCACATTTTCTTTTTTTTTTTTTTTGAAATAGTTGAGACTTTATTCTAATAGCTATAATTACAGTGCTTGTTGAAATGAAAACTGAAAACAAGTATACAAAACAGTTGATTACTAATCGTGTATTGAAAGCAGTAAGAGGTTCCACGACACCAAATAAACCAGTTCTGAGGTTTCCCCAAGATAAATTTAACAGCTCCAACTTCTTCAGTGTTTATCAAAATACAAAAGAAAAAAGTAGAGGTCGTCGTTTTCGATGGCAAATCGGACCCTTGCAGGCTGAGGGAGGAAGCTATTTCACACATGGAGATGGGGGTGCTCCAGGGCTTTGGGTCTGGAATGGACTGACCCTCCCAGCTTGCACACGCTTCTGCTGGTGAGACCCAGGCCTCCTGCCAGCGCTTAGAGTAAGCGCAAGAGCGAGCTAGGAACACAGGCTGCCGCTTGGCCACACACTCACCAAGGATGAGGCTGTGCCCTGCAGCCCCATGATGGCCCCTACCCGCCCCTAGGTGACCACGTGAGCACGAGTACAAGCACGACGCTATGGAATGCAGGTGACCCAAAGACAGGCGAGTCACAGGGGCTCTACTGTGTCCATGCAGCGAATGGTTTGTTCATCACCGTATCTCCCATTCCCATAAGGGAACAGCTGATTTGATGGACTAGCATTCAGGCGGTTACTGCAAAACCTACACTAGGCATAGTCTCCCTTCTGTGTGTTCAAGTGTTCTGCTTATCTTGTATTTTTAACTATTTTAAAAAATGCACTGAGTTTGGGTTAAAAACCAGCCACCAAATGGATCCTGACACTGATCTATAGCTCAGTGGCTCCTGGAGACCAGGTGCCCAAACACCCAAATCCCTTCTCAGTACTGACAGTGAGTTGATTCTCTTTACAATAAAAAAAGCTGAGTAATATTGCATAGGAGTACCAGAAACTGCCTCAGTGGAAACAGAAACTATTTACATTAAATAAAAACCTGGCTGCAGGCTGCGTCTGCACATGTACAGCATGATGCGATGCACACTGTGACCAACCCATGGAGACAGCTTCTGGCACTCAGGACCACAGAGTCGCACGTTTGCCACATGAGAGGAAAGCGGAGGGCGGAGAGGAGGAAGTGAGGGGGAGGGGGAGTTCTGGTTCACTTCTGGTTCCGGAGCTGATTGGACAGCCAGTCCAGTCCTTCATAGAGCCCGTCCCCACTGGTGGCACAGGTGGCCTGAATGTACCAGTTCCTGTGGCGTAGAGAGTGCAGCCCCAGCTTGTCTGTGATTTCAGCAGCGTTCATGGCATTGGGAAGGTCCTGCTTGTTGGCAAACACCAGGAGGACAGCATCCCGGAGCTCATCCTCAGCCAGCATCCGCATGAGCTCCTCACGGGCCTCATTCACACGCTCTCTGTCATTGCTGTCCACCACGAAGATCAAGCCTTGGGTTAAATACCACATTTTCTGAATCCATTCGTCAGTAGTGGGGCATCTTGGCTGTTTCCATAACTTGACTACTGTGAATAGCGCTGTAATAAACATGGCTGTGCAGGTGCCTCTGGAGTAACCTGTCACATTCCTTTGGTTATATCCCCAGGAGTGGGATGGCTGGATCATATGGCAGATCTGTTTAGTTTTTACAGAAGCCTTCATATTGTTTTCCGGAGTGGTTGTACTATATTTTAACCTAAAAAAACCAAAAGAATACAAGCTTTTCAGGTAATCAACACAAACTATTTTAATGAGATATTTTGTATTTTTCTTACTAAATCCTCAAAGCATAGGTATATGTTTCACAGCACACCTCAATTTGAACTAGGCACATTCCAAATTCTTAGTAGTTACATGATCTTACAAAGTCTGGAGAGCCAGTAGCAAACTGCCAGAAGTTTGTGTGCACAAGGAAAAATGCTGGAAGGTAAGGCAGAAGTCATTTTAGTGTATACTTGAAAACATTCTGGCTCAACATCATTGATTTTGGTGAAAGGAGAAGAAATACTATGAAAATAGTTGAATATTTATACTAATTGCATTGTCTGGCCCTGATTTCTCATTTTTTCCTATCAAGCAATCCAAGTGAGACGTTCCTACAGAAAGTAATTTCATTTTTCCCTAAAATCTGAGCAAAATAATGAGAACACATGGTAGTTGTGAGAGTGTCACATGAGATGGACTACAATGAAAGGGACCCTGGTATTTGGGGGATGGAGAAGATATGGCAGGACAGAAGTGACAGCACAGACAAGGAGCAAAAAGAATGGAGGAAGACAGGTGACATGTTCAAGATGGCCCAGAAGGCCACATCCCTGAGTTCATGTAAAACTTCCTGTGGTCATCCTGGAAAGTTCAAGAAGAAATTAAAGTATGAGTAAAATCCTAAATTTTCCTGGTACAGTCTCAATTCAAAAAGTTATTTATAAAGTTTATTTTCAATAATGTAAAGATTTTTAGAAAATCTACCTTTAAAACCAGCCAGACATGGACATCAATGATTTATTTAATAGAAGACATTTCACAAGACACATTGCCTGGATTCTCATCTAAGAAGAGGAATAATTATATCTAATTGAATGGCTGACTAAATAGTGTAAAGGTAATACCTTGTTTCCAGACACGGCGTATGACTCAGTTTGTTGGGGCTCTCCCAGTTTCCTGAGACAAATTAGGATGGTCGATTACTTTATGAACATGTGAGATTTTTTATAGGGATCTTTTAAATGTCCATAATTATTATGTAAGTATTCATGAAAATATTTACTTTAAAATAGCTTTACACACGAAATATATCATTTTTATGCAAGTTTAGGCTGGAGTGGGTAGGCCTGTGAGAATCCAATTCAGACAGGCAGCATGAATTATAGGCATGGTGCTTGGCCATGCCTATGAATATTTTAAATCTTCAAAAACAGAACTTTCAGAATAACTCTTCAGAAATATGAATAGTAGATAAGATGTATGCCACCAGAGACCATTTTTATATTTTCAATTTCCATTCGCATAGCTTGGTTTTTGTTTTAGGGTTTTTGTTTGTTTGTTTTTTAAGCAACCTAGCAAAACTAGCTTCAGTCACAAAAAGTATTGATGATAATAGATGAGAGAGTAAGGTTTGGGACTGAGAAATATATATATATATATTTATATTTATGTAGTGTCTGTCACAAGACCTAGCATGTAGTAGATGCCCAACAAATAATTTATTTTCATTTCTCTTCCTCTTTTTTATTTATAAGATGACTTAGTAGAAAAAGACATTGTGATTTGAGAACCTAAGGTTTAAATTCTAACTCCGCCAATGACAGGTAGACTTTAAACATTCTATGTTGCCATTAGAAGTCTCTACATAATAGTTTATAATGGGACTCACTTCAAATTATAAAGATCCAATGAGACAACTGATAAAAGGCAAAACAATTATACAGAAGAAGGATTTGGTATATATTAGTCCAATCTTTCTCAATTTTCAAAAGCCTGATTAAATAGAAGAAGCTGTGTATTCTTAAATTTTCTCTAGTTATCCTTTAACATTAGTTGAAGTACAATAGCAGCTAGGACCATTAGAACAAATTTAATCAAATGACTCAAATATATATCTTCCTCAATGCAACTATGGCCGACATAACCCTAAAAAGATGTAATATGGTTTACTTGCTGGACAACCATGTAGATTTAGATGTATTGAGTCTGTAACATATTTTCTCAATAATTATAGAGAAGTCACATTTTCACCTCCAATGTCTCTTAAAAATCTTTTTTACACAATACACTCTCATAACTTTCTTTTTGAGAAAAGAATGAAAGGAAGAGAGGGAAGAAAAGCAAATGAAGGAAGAAAAATAGGAACGGGGAAGAGGAGAGAAAGACAAGGAGGAGGAGGAAAGAAGAAAGGAGGAGAAAAGGAGAAGGAGGAAGAGGATGACTCATGCATAATGAGTGTCTTCCATGTAATGTATACTGTGTTAGTTCTTGATATGAAACATTTTGAACTATTATGAGTACATTCAATTCAAATTTATATCAAATCAAGGACCATACATTATTGTGTATCTGTTCTTAGAAGTTAAAAAACAAAGACAGGGATATACCAAAACTCTTACAATACTATCTAATGGTTTAGTTGCAAATCTTCTGGTTCTAACCATTTCAAACTATTTTTTTTATTCTTAGTCCCAAGAGGCAATTATTTTTAACTTTCTTTTAGTAGCAGTCATAAAATAGTTTTTGTTGTCAGTATTCAATACATAAAATTAATGCTAAAACTACTTCCTATGATATCAACAGAACAGATTAAATCTCATGTGTTTTAAATTATAAAATAAGACCCTTGACATCTCAGATCTGCCTACTTCTATCATCAGAAAACAAGATAAAAAATCTCACAGTTCTATTTTGGTAGGAAATGTCTTTTCTCAGGAAAGAATTTTGAAATCCTTTGGCCAGACTCTTTATCTAGAACTGAGTTCCCAGGAAAATTAAGCTCTAGGACTCTAAGATTTTCTATCATATGTAATGAGTTAACTTGTCTTCTATGCATCTGGAAGGAGTCTAGCTATATAACGCCCATGGGAAAATTGAAAATAGTCACTCAACCATTTATTTTTCTGTAGCACTTGTTTCTCTCACGGAATGCCCGATGAGAAGGCTTCTCAACTGAGAAAGGTGTTTTTCTATAATAAAATTATGTTTTCAAAATCATGGCTCCATGATGCATGATAAATGTGACTTAATATGGAAAGCTCATATTAACTGAGGAAGTAGAAAGCTAAAACATTTACTGTATATTTGGAGGACATCTTTTCTATCAAGGGTACTGACCTATAGGAAAAATATATACAAATTAAAGACTGCTTAGGAAGCAGTTTCAGTGGCACTTAGAAAAAATACAAGAATGTATGGTTATATTATTTAGATTGTTTTCCTTTCTCAAAGCAATTCTCAACAATAAGAAGAATAAAGAATAAGTTTAAAAGCAATAGTAAAAAATAACATATAGAAACCAGTTTTGATATATGGCTGATGAAAGAGAAAAGTGAAGACAGCAAACTACCTACAAACTTCTACATTTCCAAGCCATGTTTACCACTTACTCTTTTGACTACTGTGAAAAATTATTGTCCATTAAAGCACCAGGTATATAGAAGGCAGTGTAAGCCTACTGTGAGTATAAATTCTAGTCACACTTACCCTACCAAGAATCATCTCTTAGAAACCTCATTCTGATAATCTGCTATGCTTGACTCAGCGTAAGACCCAAATAAGTCTAATCAAGTCCCAGTGACACCTAATGTTTGAAAACAATGCATAAGCAGTTTACTGAAAAGAAACAAAATTGAGAAGAGATAATTCTAGTCAATGGTAGTTTAATGAACAAAGACCATTACTTGAGTGCTTGAAAGTATAGTCAAGTGCAATCATAAGCAAAGATAGTTGATAAGGTGAAGACTAAATTAGAGCCAGATTGTTCTTAATTGGATGAAAAGGAGATACGAATACCTGGCCTTGAATACTGGCCTAGATATGTGATAGAATACTATTCTGGGTTGTGTCTGTGAGGGTGTTTTAGATTCTTTTCAAAAACTTTTGTGACTACTGGGAGTTGAACTCAGTACCTTGCACTTGCTAGGCAGGTGCTTCTCCACTTGAGCCACATCTCGGCCCTATGATGGTGATTGGGATGAGATTAATATTTTATTGGCAGACTGAGTAGAAACAATTGCCCTTTCTTATGTGCATGGACCTGATCCAATCTTTTTTAGACATTCCAGAATTTGGACCAGAACTATACATATTTGGATTGCCTAGTTCTCAGCCTTTGGACTCAAAGAAGAAATATGCATCAGCTCTCTTAGGTTTCTGACTGGCTGTTAATCTTAGGGTTTGTTAGACTCCATCATTATGAGCCAAATCCTTATTTTACACACACACACACACACACACACACACACATACACACAACACATACCACAACACACACACACACACACACACACACACACACACACACACACACACACACACACACCACACCACACATACCACACTCCGCTTATTGGTTCTGTTTCTCTGGAGTTCCTTGACTAATACATGAATTCTTTTCTTCTAGGGACTTCAAATGTGGACAAATTGGGGTGGTAAGTCAGCTTTAACTGTGCCAGGAAGGATACATTCTAGAGGACAAGAGTTAACAAGATGAAAGAAATGTCAGTGTATACATAACCTGGTTAAAAGAGATCATCCCTATCTGCCTATGCCAGTCGAATTGTTCCTAGAGAAATACTCTTTCTTATTGATATTGCATCTTAACATTTACCTTAACTGATATAATAGAAGTCTACCAAAGAACGAAAGCAAAGAGGACATTATCACATATATTTTAAAAGGCTAATTTGGGTAGCCATATGGAAAGTGACTTAGAAGAATGAAAGCTTAAAACGTGGGAACCAGATAGTAGGTCAATCCTGGACAGTTGTATCTCTTAAATGTTTAGCAATTTACTCCATCAGCTACCAAGATGTGCTCTAACATCTTCCACATGAATCTGTTGTCTATATACATACCTTCCTAAAAGCTATTTTTAACACAGCTACCAATTTCTTTTATTGGTGGTATTGGGATTTGAACTCAGGGCCTCATGCTTGTTAAGTAGGAATTCTGCCACTTGAGCCATACCTTCATCTCCTTTTTGGTTAGTTATTTTTCGGGTAAGAGGCCAGCCTCAACTATGATCATCCTACTTACAACATCCAGTGTTGCTGGGATGACAGGTAAAAGCCACCATGTCCAACTCGTTTGCTGAGATAGTATCTAACAATTTTTTCTTTTAAATATATTTTATTAAGAGATTTATTTATGAATCTGTATTTTTTTGTTATTCATTTATTCACATGTGCATACATTGTTTGGGCCATTTCTCCCCCCTGCCCCCCTCTCCCCCAATCTCCCCTCTCCCGCCTCACTTCCAGGCAGAACCTGTTCTGCTCTTATCTCTAATTTTGTTGAAGAAAAGACAGAAGCATAATAAGGAAGACAAAGTATTTTTGCTAGTTGAGTTAAGGATAGCTATACAGAAATATTCCTAGCATTGCTTTCATGTACATTTCATGTAGCATTGCTTTCGTGTCTAACAAACTTTTTACCTTGGCTGGTCTTGAACCACAATCTTCCTGATCTCTGCCTCATGATTGGCTGGGATTACAAACCACCACACCTGGCTCTATAGATTTTTTTTAATCTAAAATAAAATGTGATTATGTCTTTAATTCTGAATAAAATCCCTAATAGTTTTGTGACCTATAGAATTATTTACTTCTTAAAGCATTTGGAAAAGCATTGCAATATTTTTCACATCTTAAACTTGCAATCCACACTTTTATTCTGTTGGAATGGTTAAAAGCATATAATTTCCAGTGTATTTCAAATACTGATGTTAATTAAAACTGATATCCCTAAGTTAAAATCATCAGCATAATCTAAATAGCAGTGATTTTATATAAAACATTACCCATTAAATATTCATAACTAGAAATTTATTTAAAAGTCAGATATTTTGCATAGTTTATTTTGTTCCTTAACCTCTTAATTGTATTTTATTGCTATATAAATACATTTCTAGAGAATATATTTTTATGTATCAAAGGCTTTTAAAAATATTTCAAGCTCTTTTCTAAAACCAAAAATTGTATATAAGGTTTTTTGTCATTTTTATGATCAAAAGTTTTATGTGTTAAAAATGTCTTCTGGTTTAATTATTACAGTTATTATTAGTTAATAATTGGCCAAACTCATTTAATTAATAATTGATAATTTTAAAACAAAAAAAGTTATAGGAATGCATATATTGGTGAAATGGATGTTTTTTCTCATTCTCTCAATCCGTTTAGTAACTGATAATATTTCCTTATTCATCTTGTGAGAAGTCACTAGGATTCAAATTTTATTATTTCTTATTTTTCACTTTTATGGATACAAATCTTGAGAAACATTGGCCACATGAATAAGTCAATGGGCATGAAAGAAACTTTTCAAAAGAAAGTTCAATCAAATTGAAATTCTTTCAAGTAATGTGAAAAATAATCATATGCCAATTTATCAAAAATATTTTCTAATTATCTAATATTTGACAACTAAATTATTTCATTCTCAATTCAATTGAAAGCCAAGGTTTTGAAACCATGTTTTTACCCAGTTATTACAGTCACTCAATTTGTTACTTTTGGGAACGTCTACCAAAAAGGCTTTACCAAAACTTTTCAAATAACTCTTCATTATATTCATTATATATTCACCGAGAGGCATGCACTTAACCTAATACACTCAAAAAATGGCAGGAACAATCTGCTACTAATATAAATAAATTTGCCAACACTGCATAATTTCATGATATCATATTTTAAAGCTCTATTTTTGTCAAAAAGTAAAGAAGTTGTTGAAACGAAATGAGTTGTCAAACTAATCTTAATGATCAGGACAACCAACAAATTCAGATCTACAGTCTTTAGAAAGTCTGACTTGATTTTTTAATGCAGTGCCTCCTGGAAGATGGGGAAATACAGACTGGGATTGGCATGCATGAAGGTGAAAACCACCCGGATCTGTGTCACTATGTGTATTGATTTATAATTCTCATTACATGCACAATTTCCTACTTTATTGGGTTACAGACTTAGTGAATGTTATGTTGTTGGGTGTTAGATTTTGATTTGTTCTGGAAATTCTTTAAATATTGGTATTTTTGAGGTTTATTCCTGGAACATAATGAAGTTATGGGAAAGTTTGATCCTTGCTTTTCAGCTTTGTTAGGTGTTTCCAAACAAAGGTTAGTTTGGATTAATTTGGCCGCAAATGAGGCACTACCCAGAAGTGGATTCTGTTCAATATCCTGTGTGTTATTGCTCTGTTTGGGTAGTTTCTACCTATCCTTTGGCTTGGAAACACTCCAGGCAGTAAGATGGTGCAATTTCGTCATTCAACTCATTCGTTTTCCCTTTTCAGGAGTCACTGTCCTACATTGCATATTTTTCAATACTTGAAAAGCACTGTTTTACACGTTTTGTGTATATTTTTAGTTATTTAAGTGGGGGTGTTGTAGGGGAAATCTGTTTCCTATTATTCTATCATGACTGGATATGTAAGTATCACTTCTCCACTCTTGAATGTATCTCAGTCCAGAAAATCTCAACATAGGCTTCTGAATCTATATCACTGTTAGCAAAAATTTATAAAGGGAAAGACAAGGGGAAAAGACATGAGGCATTATTTTGGCAATATTATTAGCACATCCAAATACTTTGAATTTTCTCTTCTTGTTTTTATGCTGAATGTTTTATTTTTGATAAATATGCACCATATAAATACTCTAGATGTTTAATATTCTATATTATTCATGGTCCAATCAGGAGAAAGAAACCACAAAGTAATTTAAATAAGTATAGTATGAGAAACGAAATATTAACTATTGATAGGGAACTAGTTACTAAAAAGAAGTGAAAGAAAACGTTAACAAATGTTGTAGGACTGAGGGAGAATATCAAAAGAAAGAATAAACTTAAAAAGGGGTCCCTTTTCCAATGATGGGCTTCACATTTTCTTGGAGAAGGTGTGGTGCAGTCTCCTGAATTAAGTAGAAGTTGGCTGGGTTGCCAACCAACTTGTGGATCAGAGCTGGTCCACAACCACTTGGCTAAGGCTGGAAGATGGGGAAATACAGGCTGGGACTGGCATGCTTGAAGGTGAACACCACTGTGTGCCCAGCATTCACATGGTAATAGCACACCAAGAACAGGTGCCCCTTCCTTTCTCTGTGTTGTATCACTACCAGCCTCTACTAGCAAAGGAAAGCTATTCATGACATCCAGCTCCAATATACCAAGCAAGGCAACATAGGATGAATTTGAGTTAAGAAAAAATAATCATTGACAATTTATCCATGCCATTCTTTCTTTCTTTTCTTCTTTTGCCCCTCCCTCAGTGGGATGTGTGATTATAAAGAGAGGTAGGAAATAAGAGTGAATATGGATAGCTTGACCACAGGCGTTTTCTCACGCTAATCAGTTATTAGAAAGAGTAAATATGGAAATTAATTTACTTGAAACACAATGTGTCTGGGAATCCCATAGAAAGTGTTTATCCCTCACCACTTAACTTTTAATATATTGTCTTCTCTGGGTAGAATTCCCTTTCCACTTCATCACCTGCTAGCCTTACTTAACTGAAAGTAATTAAACGCCCTTTTCTCTGTGTTTCCATAATGTTACATGTTTATCTCTATCAGCATTTATCATTTTCTTTTATTACACTGATTACAGGGACTATGATTTATTTTATTTTATTTTATTTTATTTTCCATTATTGTTGTGGCATTTACAAAGGTTCTCACAGTGTATCAACTATATTATATTTGAATTCACTTCCTCACCACTCTTCTGGGACTATGATTATTAATAGTTTTTTTTGTCCACTATCTAACAAAAATATGGTTTTAATTCATAAATAATAATGAATAAATGAGATAACTACAATTATCCAGGAAACATGTATGGGATATTTAAGATCCAATAGAGATGTAAAATGCCTGTTTGATAAAATCTGGTGATAAATTTGCTAGGTAAGTATGGAAGATACATGTTTCCTAATGTTTTAGCTCAGTAAATGAATATATGGAGATAGTTATTTGTAGAACCAGAAAAAACACAGGAGAAGAAACAGATTTGCCTAGCAAATACGCCAGTTATGACTACACTGGTTATATAATGCTGCATGAAAATAAACAAACAAAAACTAATGGCTTAAAATAAAACTCAGCAAACTTGTTTTTTGGTTTTTTTGTAAAGGCCCAGATAGTAATGATTTTTGGCTCTGTGGGCCACGCAATCTCTGTCACAGGCATTTAATTCTATTGTTGTAGCACAGAAACCAAGAATAACACAAAATAGACAGTGGACTGGATTAGGCTCAGGGACTATATTTTGTCACTTTGTGTAGTGACCATCTTTTTATCAGTTGGGCTGGGGTGATTGGTACAAAGTAACCTCATTTGTATGGGGGGAAACTGGGGCTGGCTGTTGCTTTCAATACCTACTATTCTTCATCATGTCTTATTATCCTCCATAAGGCTAGCCTGATTTTCTTACAAGACAATGTTTCCTAAGAGTGTAAAGGCTAAGTACTAACCTTCTTAGGCCACCTGTCACAGTCATACACCATAATTTCTACCACATGTTATAGGTGAAAATGAGTCACAAAGTCAGTCCAGATTCATGGGATAAGGGAAATAGATACAGCCTCTGGATAGTAGGAGCTGAAAAATAATGTGGTCTTATTTTCAATCTACCACATGGAGGCTGAGAGATTTGAAGTTCAGGGGAAAGCTGAAGTCAAAAATATATTTTATAGTTGCTAATGTATATGTTATATCTGAAATTGTGGAAATGAATGAGATTTCTTGGAAAAAATAAATATTCACACATATAATTTATCACCCAAGTACATGTTTAACACATATTCCAAAATGAATGAATAAAGATCAATACAGATAGATTGTGAAAACATAATACTTAGTGAAAAATTTTTCAGCATTTTGTGCTAATGTGAGAGTATTTATATAAAATTTAAATATAGTAAACCTACATATAGAATTTGGATGATTAATAATGACTAACACATACTGCTCTTGTATTTCAAGCCCTCTTCTAAGCACATTTTATATACTAACTATATAATTGTTACAAGAACTCTTTGAGACTAGTACACTAGTGAGTGATATAAATGGTAGACTTGATACAAGGAGAAGTCAAGAAAGCTCCCAAAGACCAAATAGGTAAGTGTCAAGGGTAAGATTAAAACCCAAATTAAAAACATGAACTGATTATAGAACAATTTCTGGATAGTTTCTGCCTTAAGAAAGAGTAATGAGAATAAAATTGTATAAGAAACAAAGAGAGTTTTAACTGCTTATCTTGGTAGATAGTTTAACTTTTCCAGTGCAAAAAAATAAATAATTACTCTGATTGGTATCATAAAATACCATTTTTTTCTTTAAAAAAAGGAACAAGGTTTATAAAATTGGGTGACTCCCAATTTAAGGATTTTGTCAGGAAATATAGAAGAATAAAGTTATTTTAACTTGACATAGTATCAGTTAGCAAGGACACTGAAAGATTTAAGACATTTCAAAATTGCCCAACACCTGTGCACCACCAGCTAACGATGGGAAAATTGAACATCAAAGAGGTTAATAACCACAACAGACTGAGTCACATCAAATGTGCCTAGTCCTTGGATTCACAATGACAGATAAGTTTATTGTGACTGGGCATGGTGGTGAATCATAGCTAGCTGAGAGGTGGAGGCAGGAGAATTGCAAGTTTGAGGCCAGCCTGGGCAGTTTGCAAGCTCCTGTCTCAAACAAAATAACACAGCTGGAGGCAAGGCTCAAGTGTTAGAGTACTTGCCTAGCAAATATGAGGCCCTGAGGCCCTGAGTTTAGTCCCCAGTACACACACACACACACACACACACACACACACACACACGGTGAGAATACGGAATGAGTGGTTGAGTGCCAAGTGCGAGACCTTGGGTTTAATCCACAGTAAAGAAGAAAAAACTTATTGTGTTTCTTTGGAGAACATATAAGCACTGGCTGGTTTTCTTAAAAAGTAGTAAATAAAAGGAAACAATCAAGTCTCCTTTCTTTGCTTTCCTATATCAACTGAACCTTGTGGTAACCAAACAACAGACTGGAAGTTTCATTTTAGAGAAGTGTATCAGCTGACACATGCAAAAGGCATTAGAATATCACCATCGACCACTCCAAATGAATTAATAGGTCTGTGCAGTTATCAGTGGCTGCTAATACCACAAAAGGAAACTCCCCAGATATGGTACTTCCTCAGGAAACTATATTACTCCACCTGTAAGAGATCTTGCTGAAATATAAGACAATCAGACTAAGCCTGAGCATTTGTTTATCAAATTGCAACATACAGAGAAACATGTTAAATGAAACTATAGGAATAAGCCAACAAAATTCAAATAGATAGTAAAAGATTATACAAAACATATCAATTTCTTACAAAAACTATGGCTAAGATAAAACAAACAAACAACAATAACAACAACAACAACAAAAATCCATGAGATTTCTGGTCTGCAATATAGAAAGATGATTGTTACCTGTCTGTCCTTCAAGCAACAAACTGGGCAAACAAGAATCAGTGTCTTTTCTCAGGACCATCAGAGGTCACAAGGTTAACGGCTGCCCCTAAAATTTGAAAGATCAACAGGAGAACATTAAGAGTCACAACTTTCTAAAGCAAAAACTCATGAGCGCAAATCTTTTCACAAACCAGTGCTGAGGGAGGGAAATCTAAAGTGTAATTGATGAATTGGTGGAGGCTCAATGTGTGTTAAAAAAAAAAAAAAAACAGAGAGACTTGGTCATACACCACTGCCCACATGCACACCTCTGGCAATTTTGCCTCCAAGATCTCAACAAGATTCTCATAATGAATATCAGGTAGGAGGGGGAAAGGAGCCTTATTGAAATATGGCAGAGCATCCTCTGCGTAACAACGTCTGCACTCAGGAGAAACAATTTATCAAAGCCTAAAATGTTGGAATTTTGTCAGAGCTTCATTGGCTGGGAAATTAAATATATTCAACTGATCTTTGATAGAGGAGCAAAGTCAATACAACAGAGAAAAGGTCTTTTTGTGCAGCAGGAGGGACTGGAATAACTAGACATCCATATGTGTAGAGAGAGTCTTATTTAACAAACTGCAGTTTGTCCGTACTTTGGTGTACTGCAGTTTAGAATTAGTGAGCTACCAAACCTCTGGACTTTAGGTAAACAGCTGCCGCCAACACCAGGACACCATCTATATGGACAGGATGATAAGATGTGCAGCCAAGAAACGCCCAGTGGTGTCCAATATGGTGACATTCGTGCTAAGACCTGATGACGTCTAGAGCAGCCTCCCATGGACCCCCACGTAGGTTACACACAAGGGTGTAATAAATCAGCAGAGGGCTACATTATATAAGAGGGAAACACCCTGGAGGAAAAAGATGTATAAAATGGGCACCTGCAAAGTGCATTTTCCAACGTCCTCCAATGCTCACGAGCAACATAGGCTAGCATCAGTGGACTCTCTGCTGTATATTCCTCTCCCTGACAGAGGACCTCTCTCTCTCCTGAGTAAGAGAGGTCTTTCTGGGTAGTAGCTCTCCCTCCCAAGTAATTGAGCCTCCAGCAATCTCAGCCTGAATGAACTGACTTCCTGGTGGGGCTCCCTGTGGAGCACAAGCCTTACCTGCTGCGGTGCCCTGCAAGGCGACTGACGGCATGCAGTTACTCCCTCTTGGACCTTGTAAGCGTGCATTTGAAGTGTGAATAAATGTTGCATTGACCCAAGAGGTCTTTGAGGGACACTACTGTGTTCCTTACCTCTACCCTTAGTCTGCCTTGGGCAATATCCCAATCCCAATGTAGGAATACTGGCCTGGTTCAAGACATAGCTAACTTCTCCCTGTGTGAAGGACAAAGTCCTGTTCAAGACAGTGTGAATAAATCTAGACTCGACTCTTTATTCCCTTCACAACAGTGAACTCATTTAAAATGGATTACAAATCTAAACGTAAAATGTAAGACTAAAAATACTTAGAAGATAAAATATACATGCCCTTGGATTTGGTTATCATTTTTAAAATATCATACCTAAGACTCATAAGATGCATGAAAGAAAGAATTGCTAAACTGGAAAGACATCATTAAAATTAAAAGTTTCTGCTCCATAAAAAAACACTGCCAAAAGAATATGAACCAAGCAATGAACTGGGAGAATATATTTGCAAAAGACCTATCTGATAGATCTCAGCATTAAGAAAACAAACAACCTAATTAGAAAATGGTCCAGAGAGAGTAACAAAAATCTCAACAAGGAAGTTATGCAGACTTTTTATGTCAATTAAGTACATAAAAAGCTGTTCCACGTTTGCATGGTTTCAATAGTGTCTCCCAAAAACTCTATGGAAGGCTTGATCCCCATTGTAGCAGTGTTCAGAGCTGGGGCCTTTGGAAGTGATTGGATCATGAGGGCTTTAACCTGGTCAATAGATTAATCCATTGATAGATTTAAAGTTTAAGACGCTGTAGGGCAGTGGTAGAACCTAGAAGATAGAGCCTAGTTAGAGGAATAGGCTCCCGAGGGCATGCATTTGAATGATATATTCCTCTCCACCCCAACCCCCATCCTTTCCTGGCTACTATGAGGTGAGAAGCCTAGCTCTATTATTTGTGCCCTGCCATGATGTTCTGCCTCACCATAAGCCCTGAAACAATGGAAACTAGATTATGAACTGAAACCTCCATAACCTCTATAGACAAAATAACCCATTTCTCTTTTAAGTTGATTCCTCTCAGTTATTTTGTCACAGTAATGGAAAGCTAGCTAGCATGTACATGTCATCAGCAAAAGGCAACAATGAGATATTACTATATACCTATTAGAACAGAGAAAACACTGGTAATACCAAATGCTATGAAGATGTGGAGCAATAGGAACTCTTAACTGTTTTTAAAATCATTTTTATTAGTATATAATAGTTATACAGGGGTTTCATTGTGACATTTCCCTATATATATATAGTACCCTGATTTGGCTCATCCCTTCCATTATTCTCCCACTTCCCCCACCCTCTGTCTTAAAATGACTTCAACAGGTCTCATTCATTGTTGTTGAGAAGGCAAAAATGATACAGCCACTTTGAAAGATAGTTTGTTGTTTCTTACAAAACTAAATATGTTTACCATATGAGCTAGCGATCATGCGCCTTGTTATTTGCACAAAGTAGTTGAAACTTATGTCCAAAAAAAAACATGCACACAGATATTTATAGAAGTTGTATTCATAATTGCCAAAACCTTGGAAGCAACCAAGGTTCCCTTCAGTAGGTGAGTGGATAAATAAATTGTGATACATCCAGATAGTGGAATATTACTTAGCACTAAAAAGAAGTGATTTAACAAGCCCAGAAAAAGACATGGAGGAACTTTAAATGTATATTACTAATTGAAAGAAGCCAATCTTTAAAGTCTATATAAATAAGCAGGACACAAAGAATGTTTTGGCAGTGAAATATTTTGTATGACATTATATATACATATATACATACATATGTGTGTGTATGTGTTGACACATTTATCCTAAACCATAGAATATACAACATCAAGAGAAAACCTTCATATAAACTATGGACTTTGAGTAATGATGTGCCAGTGAAAGTCCATTAACTTTGACGAGTGAACCACTTGTTACGGATGAAAATGGGGGAAGACTGTGCGGACATGAGAGATTTCTGTATCCTCTGTTCAATTTTGCTGTGGACCTAGAACTAAGTCTATTTTTTTAAAAACTGAGGAAAAATATGAAGTTGAACTTATAAAATTAAATGTTTGTTCCTTATTTAGATCTTGAATAAAAACAATTATACAAAAAACCTTTAAAAAATTATGAGATAACAAGGAAAATTTAGACATGGGATATTTGATGATGCTAAGGAAATGTGCTTAATGTTCAAAAGTGTGGAAATATGATTGTGGTGATTTTTAAAATCATCTTTCCCTAAAATGTAGGAAACATATGAAATAATTTTGTCTGATATATTTACTCCAAAATTATTAGGGTAATAAAAGGGAGGTGCTTTATATTAAATGAAATTGTCTATAACTTTCATCATTGAAACTCCATGATAGGAACATGAAATATGTTATCCTAGTATATCTACTTCTGTATATGATTGTTCTTCAGAAAAAGTAAAACAATCAAACAAAATTATACACCCCCATATCAAGCTATGAGTTACAATAACTAGGTAAACATACTTGACCCTACTACTGCCCCTTTAAGTTATCTTACCTGTTACATCTACCTGCTGTTCCTCCCTGATCTCTTCCCCTTGGCTCATCCCAAGTAATAAGCATTATCCTGATTTTTTATTATTGTTACCTAAAGCTTTTTATCATCCTCATCATAATCATAATTACCACCATCATTATCATTTTTCTGTGCTTCAGTAAATATCTCTAAATATTCCACTTTGTTATTCTGGAGCGATACAAAAATATTGTCAAAGATGAAGTAGTCTTCTGGGATTTGTGTTTTCACTCAATATTGTGATTCTAAACTTCATTCACATGGTTCATTTTACTTAGGCCATAAAATACACCTTTCCGATAGTACTTACAACATAATCAGGATTAAAATTTAAATTTGCTGCCTCCACTAAGCCAAAATCTTCAGTGGAGCAGAGATTATGACTTTCTATCATTTTTTTTCATCTTCTAACAAAAAGCAATGTATGTGGTAGGTATTTAATAAGTACATATTTATGAATAACTGAGCAAATTAATGTGTGAGTAAAATGGTACAACTACCAAATGTACTTCAGTCAAAATATTGGAAACTATTTCCTTAGGAAAACCATCATTTCTAAAACTTTAAGATAATTTATTAAAATAACTATTAAAAGGCTTTGGCTAGAGACTCCTGTAACCAGATAAAACTGAGCATGAGCTCTTCAGTTCTTATACTCTATATCCCCCATTTCTAAAGTATAGCAGAAAATTTTAAAATAAATATTTGTTTAAATAATAATCTCTTTTTAGGATCTGATTACACAAAATTTAAGTGCTAATTTTGATATTCAGTGCAAATGAAATAAACCAAATACCAGGAAAACAAATAAATAAAAATAACTTTTTAGTTAACTGAAAACCAACAGATGGCTGGCACTAAACTTGACTGAAGCCTGGAAGTCACAACTGATTTAAAAAATTGAGGAAAGATCGGTCTTCAAAAAGGAATGCTACTCGAGTTCCAACATTTCCCTTTTTCATTGAGGAAGGATTTTATACTTGGGAAGGAGGCCAGGGATTCACTAGCTTAAGTTCTCTCTCAGTGGTACTCTGGTAACTCTCAATATTCAAACAACTTCACTGTACATCACGCTTTATTTTTATTACTTTTGGGAGACTGTGATAGTACTGAATTTAGAAAAGGACGACTAATAACCTTGTTGATATTATTGTTGATCAAAGCACTTCTTTGCAAGAAACATGAGTCTTTGCCAACAATGGCAATTGCTTCTTTAGATTAAAGCTTTATGAGAAGTTCAGAAAGGAAATGACAAGGTACAATTTTTTTTATTTCTGTGCTGGGGGTACATTGTGGCATTTACCAAAGCTCTTACACTACATCATAGTTGAATTACCCCTCCAACATTCCCATTTTTCCCTCCCTCCCCCCATTCCTAGAATAGTTTCAACAGGTCTCATTTTTCCATTTATGTACATTTGTATGCAATATTTACATCATATTTACCCTCCTACACCCTTTCCCTACACCCTCTCCCTTCCAAGCATCTGATTAGCAAGCATGAGGCCCTGAGTTCAATTCCCAGTACCACCAAAAAACAGGTACACAGTACAATTCTAATTTAATAACTAAAGTCATTGTCCAGTATTACCAAGAGCTTTACAATCTTGGAAAAATTTGACCAACTTGAATATAAAAGTTAGGCAAATTTGTCTGTTAAATATTTCCAGTTCCAGTCTTCTTTCCAGATGCTTTTACTTACATATATCCTATCACTTGGTTGTTATTCTATGTCTTTTAGAAAAAAATTTCTTGCTTTCAATGAATCCATATATACTGTCCAGGTTTGGAAGTTGTTAGCTTAGACAAAATGGAAAAATTCCTTGAAAGATACAATCTATGAAAGCTCACTTGAGAGGAAGTATTCTGAATAGTAATGTATCTACAAACAGAATTGAATTTGTAGTTTACAAACTTCCCATATAGAAAACTCCAGACCCAGATAGCTTTATTAGTGAATTCTTTCAACCATTTGAGGAAGAAACAATACTAATTTTACACAAACTCATACAGGACCTTGAAGAGAATCTGGTATCACAACCAAAAATATGAGTAGAAAAAAAATAACAAACCACTATCTTCATGTTTTTAACAAAATTTTAGCTAATCAGATCTTACAATAAATTAAAAGGATATCATCCTATGACCTGATAAGATTAATCTTGTGAACAAATAATTGTTCTAGCATTAGATACTAATCAACATACCTCACTATATTAACAAAAAAATAGAAAATTTAAACCAGTATAATTCTTTTAACAAATGCTGGTGGAGTATTTGACAAAATCTCCCACCAATTCCCATAAAAGCTGTTAACACACTAGAAATACAAGGGAACTTCCTCAACCTTATATGAAGCATTGCATTAGTTTTTTATTACCACTGTAACAAAACAAATTTATAATGGCTTAGAACAACGCAAATTTATCATCTTACTGTTTTGGAAGTTAGAAGTTTAAAAGAGTTGGAAGGATCCCATGACTTTTGAAAGTTCTAAGGAAAATACATTATATTGCCCATTGTGGGTTTTAGAGGTTTTCTTGGCTCTTTGTTTATGGTTTCTCAAAACATGTATTTCATTTTCCATCATCACTGTGACCCTCCTGTTTCCCTCTTATAAAGACACCTGTAAGGCCATCTCGATAATCAACTATAATCTGCTCAACTCAAAAATCCTTAATGTATGAACTTCACTTTGCAATATAAAGTAAGATATCCAAAGGTGCTAGGAATAAGGTCATAGACATCCTTGCAGGGGATAGGGGAGTGAGGACATTATTCAATCTACCACCTGCATCTATAGAAGGCTTGAAACTAACATTATCGTTATGGGGGAAATCATAAGTGACTTTCCCCTAAGATCAGGAGCAATGTGAAAATTCCTGCTCTATCACTTTTATTCAAAATTGTTCCAGAGATTTCAGCCACTGCGATATTGCATGAAATGGAAATAAAGGGCATGTGGGTTGGAAAAAGATAAGTTAAAATAATTTAAAATCTTTAATTAAAATAATTGTCTGTGTAGGAAATTTAGTGCAACCTAAAAAAAACTGCCACAATTAAGAGTCAAGTTTGGAGGATATAAGGTTAATATGCAAAAACTAATTGTATTTACATAGGTAGACAGCAAACAAATGAAGATTGAAATACAAACACTTTTTTCCTAAAACATAGCATTAAAAATGAAAGTACAAAGGATAAAACTGGCAAAAGATAAGGAAGACCTGTATACAAAAACTAAAAACATTGCTGAAAAAAACTGAAGATCGATATGAATAGAGAGATTAAGCTGGAAAACTCATCAGTGTTCAGATGCCAATAATCTTCCACAAAACAACACATAGCTTTGGAACAATCTAATTTAAAGTTCCAACAGGAATTTTTGTAGAAATGTGTAAAGTCATTCTAAAATATCTCTGGACATGTAAAAAATCTAGAATGGCCAAGAGAACTCTGATAAAGTACAAAGCTAGAAGACATACTGCTTGATTTCAAGATTATTTATAAAGTTACAATCAAAACAGTTTGTTATTTGCATCAAAAGAAACAAATAGACCAAAGGAATATAATAGAGAGCCCACAAATAAACCCATATGCATAAGATCAATTGATTCTTGACAAAGATTCAAAGGAAATTAAGTGGATAAAGAAGAGCATTTTCAACAAATGGTGCCAGAATAAAGTGGTGCTTTAATTTCCATTGGATTGCCTCAAAAAACAATATTAAAAGAATGAAATGACAAGTCTAGACTGGGAGAAATTTTCAACAAGTGGTGCTGGAAGAAAGGCTTCTTTCATAGTGTCCATCATATATAAGCATTAACTTATGATGGATCACAGACTGAAATAAAAACTAAAACCACAAATGTTTTGTAACAATTCATAGGAGAAAATCTTTGTGACCTTCTTTGATTAAGTAAAATTTTTATAGATACATCACAGAAAGCATGATTCATTAAAATAAAAATGGTTGAACTTGAGTTTTCAAATCAAAAATTCTGTTTCTCGAAAACCAAGGTTAAAAGAATGAAAAGACAAGTCGAGACTGGGAGAAATACTTATTAATCACATATATGAAAATAAATTTTTTTCAATAATACATAAAGAACTTTTAAAACTCAGTAGAAAAAAATCCAACTTACAAAAAGCATCTTGAAAAGATGCTTACCAAAAAAATAGATAGATGACAAACACTTGAAAAAACATTCAACATCATTCCGAAAGTCCAAATTAAAACAACTTGATACATTACAAACACCTAAAAGAATTTATAACATTTTTAAAAACCTGACTACACAAAATGTTAGTAAACACAAGGAGCACCTTGTAATACTGGAATAGTAAAATAACACCAGCACGTTGGAAAAGTGTAGTGGTTTCTTAAAAAGTTAAAAATATACTACCATATTATCCTATCCTTTTACTCCATGATATTTACCCCATACTGAGTGAAGGGACATGTACACCAAATGACTTGTAAATGAATGTTCATTGAAACTTTATTTGTAGTAGTCATAACTGGAAACCACTCAAATGTTCAATTCTGCAAAGGAATGGATAAACAAATTGTGGTATATCCATATAATTGAGTACTATGTAATAATAAAAAGGAATAAACAATGGATATATAATTAAAACATAGGTGAAATCTAAAGTAATTTTTCTGAATGACAAAACAAAACCAAAAAAGAATGTATACACTATGATCTCATTTATTAAAAATTCTATAAAACACCAATTAATATATAACAATAGAAACTAAATTACTGTTTGCTTAGGGGTGGTCTCGATAGGAGTAGATGGAGATATTACAAAGAGTCATGAGCATACTTTTAAGGGCAATGAATATTGTTATTGTGGTTGTTTTCATAGGTGTATACATATGAGAAAACATCAAATAGCACAATTAATTATGTGTTTATTATATGTTAATTATTCTGCAATACAGTTGTTGTAACCAAATTAATCAAACACCTTTAACAATATTTGACCTCTCTTATTCCAAAGCTAAAGTTCAGGTTAAAATGACAGGAATTATGTTAGTTTTTCTTGTATTTGACAATTAAGATACAATTGCAGATTTTTACCTCAGGGATCATGCTACTAGATGTGGACCATGGATTAAATTCCCCAGAATTTAAACATCAGTAGCATTTCTGAAGAATGAACAAATCAGAAACAAGTTTAGTTTAGTGATCTTTAAAGAATAAGTAATATCTTTGTGATTATTTGCAGATTCTTAGACATAGAAAAATACCCTCAGTGATTGAACATATTATTTATTTATTTATTGGTTAGAAATTCAATTAAAAAAATCAATCTCCTACTGAGAAGGGCAAGAAAGAAGTGTTGAGAAGGGTAGGAAGGAAAAATTAAGGGTGAATTTTAAGCATTTATAAGCACAAAAAAGGAATTCAGATAATACTCTACAGTAAAAATTGTTAATCTGCCATCTAAGAACTCCTGAGGTTTCCAGGAATGGGCTGCAAGACATATGAGACTACCTCCTGGACACATGTGTTTTCTGGGGAGAGGACCGTCACTGTGATCAAAGTATTGTAAGGACGTTGTAATATAAAATACTAGTAATTGCTCAATGATCTTTAACAACAAAATATTTATGGCAAAATCTGATGGAAACGTCCCATTTGATTTGGTCTTCTGTTCTTTATTAAGATGATCTTAAGATTGGCTGGCTGATTTTCATGAACTTTTGCAACACATACTGTGACTAAGAGGCTTTTTCACAATAGAAAAATAGCTCCTCACCAAATGTGTTATTCAAGATTTTCCACTTTACTTAACAGGCTTCCAGAACAAAGGAGAACCAAAACAACCCAATCTTTTCCAAACAGTTCTTCTCTTGTCACATATGTAGAGTTTAGTGGGGACAATCAATAGTTTAAACTATCATGTTAATATTTTTGTTGAAAATATCTTACTGTAATAACACTCAGTGAACTAAGGAGCTAGCTAATTTTGTCAAAATAATTCACTCAACTAAACCACCTTCATATACCTTCTTAAGTCCTTATAACATCTTAATAACTTTAAAATGGCAACTACAAAAGGCCAATAGGCTTACGCTAAGTGGCAGGAAATATATAGCAATCTGAATCAACCTTAAACAATCTTACTTCTATTTTTTCAATTGTCCTTTTTTCACATTTTCTCTCTCAGTAATTAATGCATACTTATCATGATCATTTCTGCCTAACAATATCTTATTAACACATTGGTCAATTAAATAATTTAACAATGAAACAAAATAACAAAAATCAGAACTGTTCTGGAAACCCCAAGTCTTCTCAAGTCATTCCTCTCCAATCAACCATATCTGATTTTCCAGATGATGAGAAAATATTCCTCTGTGCAGCATCCTTATTTGCATACATGTCTCCATCTCTGTCTTTCCCAATGTATTCTAAACCATGTCTTAGAAATGAGCTAGAAACTGACAAGGACCCAATTATAATGGGCTGTTTTCCAATATTTATTCTCAGCATAATCCTCTCAGTAATATTTGAATTGCACTCTACCCCTTATGACTCTTTCTCCAATCGTTACTTTCTCCAACATCTCTTTTATTATTTTTATTTTTAAATCAAGTGTTTGATGATCAGAACCCTCATCTACTCTACCCTGAGAGCTATACAGCTATGTATTCATCTCTTTCTCTCTCTCCTAAACACACACACACACACACACACACACAAAAGCACATGTTTCTCATTTGTTGTGTTCATTTGCAGCCTCCCTTCATTCTCCTATCTTGAGAGCCAAAGAGGGGGATTTTGCTCAGCTGCAGATTATCATTCTTTATAGCATTAACATATGTTTCCTGTATGTTCCTTGCCTGACTCAAAAATACAACACTGAGGAAATAATTTGCTCATTATCTCAGAGGAGGGAAATGGGAGGTTTGTAGCAATGACGTCCTTAAAATGAATCTGAAAGCATTGTTTAACAAAAATGAATGAAAAAATTTATCTACACCTAAAAAATAGTCCTGAGTTTAGCAATAGAAAAACCATGATGAGATACTTTTGAAATGATCTATCTGGCTTAGATTCCCTCCCAACAGGTTAAATAGACTGCTCTTTCTTATAAATATGTTATAGATAATAAAAGCCTTGTGAGGGTCTAGCTATTTCAGCTGCTTCCCCCAGCACCGTTTCCTTGTATGTACTGGGCTTTCTTGGGTGTCAGTTATTACACTCTGTTTTAGGAAATGATCAACTCTTGACCCCTTCACCTACTTTTTATCCCAAGCTATGGAATGAATAAATTTAAAACAGTTTTCATTTGAACAATTAAGAATGCTCCATGCCTTAATTTCCATCTGGACAATTATCACCCAAAACTGGTACAAAAGAGGTAGATTTTATAGGGAGGTCAAAACATCATCACTAAAGATCTTTATCCAATTCTGGCACCAAAGCAAATTCACAACCACATTATTGTGTTAACTACGTCCAAGCTTCTTGCTCCTGAAATATTAAGACACTGTTTTTTATCACTTATATCCTAAATGTCTTCCAAGGCCATGTGTTAAAGGCTTGATCACTACTAGCCTGTGGCACTATAGGAGGTAGTGCAACTTTTAGGAAGTAGAGACTAGTGGAAGGCAATAGGTCACTGGGGCATGCTCTTTGTGGAGACATTAGCAACCGGGGCTCTCTTTTCTTTCGCTTTGCTTCCTGATCACCATGAAGGGAGCACCTTTGCTCCACCATTGTGTTCCCCACCATAATTTTCTGCCTACCAAAAGACCAAAGCAGGGGGCCAAGCAAGCAGAAACTGAAACCTCTGAATAATAAGCCCAATGAATCTTTCCTCTTTTTAAGTTGATTTTCTCAGTATTTTGTCATAGTGATGGAAAACTGATTAGCACAGTACTAAAAATGTAATTTCTCTGAATCACCTATTCTTTTCAATGTTTTTATTTCTCCATGCACACTTCTCTACTTCAACCTCCTAGGAAAAGTCTCCTTTTTATTTCTCTATCATCTCTCACTCACATAATGGAATAAACCTCTTCTAAGTTCTGAAACTTCCAAAAGAGTCCCACTCTGAGGTCCTAGACACCCAGAGAGGGCATAGTCTGCCTCTATGAAGTGATGGTAATTGGAGTCTTTTGGACTTTCCCAATCGCTGAAAATTTAGGCACCCAGTTCAAAGTCCTTCTCTCAATTGTAATATTGGCCTGAATTCTGACAAGCTGGATTTTTTTCTTGCTATATGTGAGCTATCAGTGCAGTTTAACAAAATCTGATTGATATGAACATCTGTGCCACCACTATAAATTTAATGTAGCAGGAATTCATACCTGACCCACAATGCTGCTTGACAACTATTCCACTGTGCAGGGTTATTGTCCTTTCCCATTTCTCCCATTGCAAACCTTTAATATAGACACAATGGATGCTAAGTGATCAGATGGGGGATGAACACATAAATAGTCTTCTAGTATAGAAGATGAATAGTGGATTCTTGGTGTTCACCTTATTTTGCATTATAACTTACATAGATAACTAAATTTCTAAAGCACCGTATTAATTAGAAACTCTCCTCAAACCTTCCACACAGTCTCTGCTTCACGCAGTTTTAACATATAAGCTTATGCCCAACTATCAGAGAAAAATCAAGTGTCAAAAAGAAAATGTCTCAACTTTTCTTCATCAAATCATCAATATCTGCACCCATTCAAGTTCAGGTATTCCTTCCCTCTTTCTAAAATAGTTCTTTAGACTCTACTCTTTCATACTTCACTCACAAGCTTGGTTTAATTTCCACCGCTTTCTCTCTTTCCCTCCATCACTCTGGCAGTTTCTCTCTCTGTGATCCTTTCATCCAGACCATAAATATGCCTGTGTATCTCCAATTGTTCAAAATCAAATCTGTTCCTTCAACTTTCCCTTTTCTCATTCACCATCTTCCCTATCCCCCCACCTCAACTTACTGGAGTCAAATTCTCAGCAGCATCATTTTATTCAAAGTGTTTCAAGCCTCTTAAATATGAATCATGATTCATTTTATTAACTGCCCAATTAAAACTGACTTTTATTATTTTTATTGTTCTCATATATCTGGATTCAGTCTTGTACTAATGTTTTTTCTTTAGGTGTGATAGTATATTTTCTGAGTGCTTACTTATCTGATGATGCTTTTTTTTGCCTTTATTGCAAAGAACAACCTAGTTGGGCACTAAATTTTGGATCAGAGTCATTTCCTCCTGAATATTATAGAGGGTGCATGCAATGAAAATAACACGTTTTGGAATCAAATAAACTTATGATAGGTTTCAATTCCATGGAATCTTAGTCACACTACATGTCTGGATTTCAATTTCTTCATATAAGGACATTCCTTATCTCATAGTGCTACTGTTCTACAAAAGGAAATAAAATGTGTAAGAAAGTTGATGCACCAGTCAATTAAATATTAAGTATCATTGTTATTCTTGGATATTGCTTATTATTCTGATTCTTAGAATTTTATAAATAATGTGAATATACTCTAATTTTAGTTCCTGTCCTGAATGTAAGATTTTGTTGCTTGCCTACTTATTCATCTTCTGTATCCTGAAAAAAGAGAACTTTTTATTTACTGTTTTGTTACAACTCAAATATTACTATATTGAGATACATATCTCCATTTATTGACTTTTTCCTAGCATGTAGTAAACACTTTGAAAAATTGTGCAGATTCTTTTTACCTCAGAAAATTGTGATTTTTAAAATTTCTTTTTTTGTGATACTGAGGTTTGAACTCAGGGCCTTCCTTAAGCCACATCTCTAGCCCAGAAAATTACTTTTTACTTGTGCTTTTCATTGTTACTTATTTAGATTTTTCTGAGGGATTTTGTTGCTTGCTTTCATCTAAATCCATTTTTTGTATGTTGACTCTCTCTTCTGTATGCTCCATTTCCTTCAATTCCGTCATATATATGTAAGAACCTTTGTAAATACTTCAATGTGTCCCCGCCCAGCACAACAATAATAATAATTAAAAGGTCTAGGTGGGATCATTTTGCTTTATTCATTAACTTTTTCTTTCTAGTTAAAAAGCATTAAGTACTAGTCCCCTCATTGGTTATGTAGACATTTATTCAAATTTTTTACTTATAATTGTCTTCCAACATTTGTTGCTTTTGAAGTTCTAAGTTTCTTTGGTGTCATTTTCATAATCTTATCACATATTACTACCAAGTGTTGCATTGAAGAAATAACAAGAAAAATGCAGCAGAAATTTGACAGCACCTGATAGGCTCACTCCTGTATAGTTTTCCATTTGAATAAATGATTTTTTATTTTTGAAAAAAGACTGGAAAACTAATCAATGTATGGTTTTTGCTTTGTTTTTGGAAACAGAGTCTTGTTGACTTGGAACTCCTGTTCTTCCCACCTCAGCCTCCCAGGTGCTTTTTGGGCATCTCCTCTGACCAGCATTGTGCTGAATTCACTCATGTGCCTTTCCTATTCAATTCATTGAAAGAGACAATGTACACCTAATCCCCATTATTACAGATTAGACAAAATGAGACTCAGAAAGCCAAGAGTTGTTCAATGCTGTACAGCTTGTAAATGGGCAGCTAAGTTTTCAGCTCAGCTAAGATCTAGGTGTCAATTGAGTTAAATACTTTTCCAAAGCAGCCTGATAAATACTTAGTGTATGAAAACCATTCACATACTCATATTTTGTGTACTGTTTTTAAGAAAATTCTTAACCAGCTACAAATAATAACTGAGTTACACTGATAGCAACATTTTTAGATCTTTGTTATTTTGCCTTTTGTTGTTTTGAAAAAGTTTGGTAAAGCAAATAATTACAATACTTTAAAGAGTCTTTCTACTCTCTTATAATGTACCATAAACTTCTTATAAAATTAAAATATTTGTGTTATTATTTCCTGCACATTATGTAACAATCTGCTGTTTAGAAATACTTGTTTTGATAGCTGGTATCCATTAATAATTTTGGGAAAACAGAGGCTTCCGGGTAGAAGCAATTTAAAGGAAATTAATTTTAAGGGCCTATTCCTATTCTCTGAATGCTACAGATCCTTCCCCTTTGTTATACAAACCACCAAACAGTCAACTCTAGCTGCCAACAGAATTATAAAATACTGCACTCTTCTGGTCATAAATTCAGGAAGGCATTGGGGTCACGTTTTCTTTCAGGATGGCTA
Source organism: Castor canadensis (assembly GCF_047511655.1). Taxonomy (NCBI): domain Eukaryota; kingdom Metazoa; phylum Chordata; class Mammalia; order Rodentia; family Castoridae; genus Castor; species Castor canadensis. The sequence continues at coordinate 126,713,173 of NC_133393.1, read as the reverse complement.
GAGTAGAGTTATTATTATGAACACATGGACAAAACATGGATGAAAGTCATCCTAGTATTGGAGAGGGGCAACACTGAGTAACAGTCTTCAAAGAAACTGAAGCAGATACAGGCTCTGTCCCAGTCTGAGAGAATTTATGGGAACAAAGTAAACTGAAAAGCTGAACCATTCCAGGAATTCTGTCTGAAAATTGGACAAGGAGAACAAGGATAGGGTCCAGGAAATAAACATATGATAAGTATAAATAGACACAGACTTCTGCTTGAGTCAGACAGTCATGTCTTCCTACCACAAAGGCTCAGAGCCAGAAAAGCAAAGAAATCCTGGATAACAAGATGACCTGGCATAAGGGAACCTGTATCACTTCCTCTCCAGCAACCCCTACCATCACACACACTTATGAATAGATACACACATTTTGCAGGACTATGCTTATCAGTTCATAATTTTAGGAGATGAATAAAACAGTTGGTACCTGATGATCTTCCCAATACTTTTCAGATTCATAAGGAAGTCAAGTTTCTCAGAGCAGCTTGCATGCTGACACTCAGTATGCATTTGATCTTATTTGAGTATTTCCCCCTGAAAAAGTCAGTGGACGTCTTTATCTATATAGGCTTACTAAAGACACAGAGTGTTTTTATAAAGGTGAACAGTAACTTATAATTAATAGAATTAATTTTAGAAGAATAAGAGATATTGATGTATATTGATGGTCTAATTTATGTAGGGTGATCATGCAGACACATATATAGAACATATGCTATTTATTAGATAAATCACATTTCTGCATCTCTAAGCTAAACACAAGGGTTCAGTTTTAAGGCACAAAAATTAACTTTCTCAATGGCTGTTCTTTGCTTTAGCCATTTCTTTCTCATTGTTACAACATAGATTCCTAAAAATATAAGGATTTCACCAGATTTAATTTCTTCTGAGAAACTTTCTGGAAAATATCTACAACAAAATTAATGTTCAATATTTTTCTGGGAGGTTTCTTATATATACTTCAGACTATTCATAGAAAGAGAACATTCAGGCCATGATGTATAAAAATGATTCTCTCTTCTTTGTCCCCGAAACATTTTTCTATATGATTATTTAATCTGATTAAAAAGCAAGTATATCCTTGATAGGAAAAGTTATCTAAATGAATCTTGTTCTTATTGTGCTGTTTAATAGTTTCATGTCCTCTAAATTAGCTTTAGGAATTAGGTGACATGCAAGTGTCAGCATTTCCCCTTTTAGAATAAGAAAAAATCAAATAAAGAAAAAAAAAGACACAGATTATTACATGCAATATAATCACAATTGTGTTTAAACATATATGTCTTTGAAAATGATTGTTCATCCATAAAACATTCCTAGAAAGATGTGAAAGGTATGTTTTATAATGCACATCTCTGGATATTATAGTACAGAAGAAAGAAGTACAAACTTTTTAGTGTACAAACTTTTGCATTGTTTGACATTGTTTTCATAGGAGTACATTTTCACCCCACTGAACAAAGGATTTGATAAAAGTAAGCATTCCTAACACCAACCCCTAAACAAAGAAAAAGAAATCTTTGTATTGGATGTAGTGATCCAAGAAATAAACAGTCACACCACTTTCCCATCCCAGTATTTCTCAATCTTGATTCCATTCAGGATAGGCTCGAGGTTTAAGCATTCACCAAGGTGTGACTGTGATTGAAAATGGGTATTGTGAAAATGAGTTATTGATCTGTTCTAGTTTCCTGTGCCTGCCATAACAAATTACTACAAACAATGTGTTTTAAAACAGTACAAATTTATTCTCTTAAAGTTCTGAGTACTGAAAGTCAAAAATTTAGATGTCAGTAAGACCACGTGTCTCTGAAGTCTGTAAGTAAAAATTTGCCCTTGTCTCTTCTCAACCTGTGGTGATTACTGGCAATCCTTGGTGTTCCTTGGCTGGCAGCTGCATTATTATAGTCACTGGCTCTGTCTTTACCTGGCCCCCATGTCACTTATGTCTGCTCTCATGCCTCTTTTCTTGTAAGAACAATAGTCAGATGGGATTAAGGGCTAGCCTATTTCAGCCTCACCTCATTTTAACTTGATTCCTTTGGCAAAATCCTGTGTTCAAATAAGGTCATGTTCATAAGCAGTAGAGATTAGGACTTTAACATGTCATTTGTTTTTGTGTGGGACACCATTCACCCATGGCAACTTAATTTTTAAGATTGTCCATTTTAAATTGCCTGTTCCATGAAATAAATCCTAATTGTACAGGGATCAGTGTAGCACCTGAATTAACAGAGTTTTTCCACAGCAATTTCAATTTTTTAATTTATTTTGAGAAAGGATTTCTCTAAATAGGCCAGGATGGCTTCAAACACACTACGTAGACTAGGCTGCCCTTCAACTCTTCTTTGGGTCCTCCTGCCTCCACCTCCCAAGTGCTGAGATCACAAGCATGCTTCAAACTCAATTCTGATAGGACAATGGTCCTCTCCATCTTCCTCCAGAAACTTTCCTTACAATATATTTATATATAAACAAAAATGGAGGCCTATTTTTCTCCAGGTTTACTGCTTTCTAAGACCCATCTGGAAGAGTGAAGACTTGATTACTCTTGGCTCAGCTGCTTTATATAAATTAGGATGACAATATCTAGTGATAATAAGAGACTAAAATCTTTTAGGGATAATACTTGCTAAAAAGAAAATATCATTTCTAATATAGGACCTATTTAAATATACTCACTACAGGAAACTGAACTTTCGTATTAGAACTCTTAATTCTCTGATAACAAGAGAAATAGTCATAACAACATACTTCAGAAAATTCTTGACATATACAAACAATATTGACCTTAATTTTTACTTACTTCTTCATGAACAGATGATCACAACAAATATATTAACATACACAGTCACATAAATAAGCCTCAGAAAGTTTGTTTCTTGTGTGATTTTGTCCAGTTAAAATCCTTTGCTCTTTGACATTTGAGAAATTCCTTTGGTTGCCTAGCTGTGTGAATATGGTGGAGTTCTAACAATTTGGAAGACCTAGCAACCTGCACACCTCTCCTACTGCAAACTCACAATAATTCTGGAGAAATTTTTTTAATTTAAGTTTTAAATACATAGTGAAGTTCATAATAAAAGGGTAACTCTAGGTGTCTGAAATCGTGAGAAAATTTAACACCAGAATGATAAGCTCCTGAGTAGCCCACAGAAATCTGCAACTAGATAGTCTTTGCCACCAAAGGCTAGTGGCTTGTTGTTAAGGATTTTATATTTTCTTTTATTTTACTTTATTCCTGTCTACAACCAACAGTTCCCTTTCTTCTTATATTAGGAAAAAATATATATGTCTAGGTACATATATATATATATATATATAATATATATATATATAATATATATTATATATATATATAATTTATATATTATATATATATATTATATATATATATATTATATATATATTGCTTACATATATGGTAGGCAACCAATAAGCACATGTCTAAGTAAATTTGTTCTTCCTTTCATATACAAAAATGTAGCTAATTTTTTAAATATAATCTTATGATACTTTTTTTTCAGTGGATATAATATCTTGGAGACATTGCCACAAAGTACACAACAACTTCCTAGAATTTTTAGAACCTGCATAGTATTCCCTTATATGGAAAGCAATTATTTATTGATGTACACACATCACATCACTGCAGTTGTAAGTACATACTCATGTACATTAATAGACATATATGGATTATTTTCCAGAAGTGGAATCTTTGGATTACAGAGTAAATTCATGTTTAATTTTGAGAGCTATTTCCAGATTACTTTCCATAGAAGTTGTATCCTTTGACAATCTGACCAACATTGTATCTTCCTCTGCATTTTGGCCAAAAAAGCACATGTCAAAGTTTTGGATTTTAGATGAGAAATGGTATCTTACATGCCCCATTTTTAAATTTAATCCATGCATTTGTGGATTTTTTAATATACTTTATGTTATTCTTCTGATGATGCTCTTTGTCCATTTTTCTATTGGGATTCTGATATTTTTGTTATTGGGTTCTTGGAACACTTTGTATATGAAAGAAATTATCTAAGGACTAATGTTTTCATACTTTGCAAAGAACAGAAAATACTACATAGTCTGTGCTCTGCAAAGGAAAAGGGTCAAAGAAAGAAGTGGTTTATAAAATTCTACTTAACTATTCAGGAAAAAGACAAGAACTTCTGGTTGTTTCTAACAAGCTTATTTCTGGCTGGACTTTAGAGAAGAACAGAAATTTTTCTGAAAAATTTCTGTGAGCCTATATTTATAGCATCCACTTGGTGTGGAAATGCTCAAAGACAGAAGCATAAAAACAGGCCTAGAGTCCATGAACCTCTGGAATGAACTAAGGCTATGGCTCCTGGTCCACCTAATGCTGATCTATAAACTCCTCGGTGGCAGTGTATTTCTATCACAATTCCTGACACGCACATAGATGAGAGTGAATTAATGAATGGTTAAAAAATATAACTTCAAAACATTTATCCCTGATCATTTTCTGAATTTTTAATTACATGGACTATAGCAAACTAATAGTGTCTCCCAGAATATGGCTCAGGGAAAGTATATTGAGGCCAGAAATCAACCAGTTCCACTAATTAGTAACCTTCTATGTTAGGGTCTCTAAAGATGTTGAATTCAAGTAAAAAAAAATTAAAGGTGTTTTAATGAACTGTAATCATGAAAATGTTTATTTAAGTACTTGGGGATTTGCTTTCCAGTTTTATCCTAGGAACAAATTATTTGGTCCAAATCTTTATTTTCCTATACCTTAAAAAAAGAGCAAATCTCTCCTATGTATATATCTGTATAAGTATATATGAAAAACAACATTCTTCCAACATGTTTAATTGAATTTAATTTTACATATCATGAAATAGTTCAGACCTATGGAATAGTATGTGAAAATCCATAACATGAAAGTCATGTACTGTCATAAATGGTAGCAAATGATAACTTTGTTATTTTTGGAGTCAAGATGGTTATGCAATGAAACAAACACCACTAGGATATCAATGGTTAAAAGTAGCAAACCTTTATTTCTAATTGATATTCAGATCATCAGAAGTCAACAGAAAGGCTCTACTCCTTGAAGTCACTGAGGTTCTCTACTAACAGAGGTCTTAACATCCCTTTCATCTCAACAGGAGGTTCAGCATTGACACACTATGGGAAGAGAACTTGGAGATGTGCACATCTGCACATATGACTCAAGTCATATGTTTACATTTCATTGGCCAATGCAAATCACATGGCCATGCTTACTTTCCAGAGTAGGTAAATATAATCCTTTCTCAGACCCACAAAAAACAATGAAACAAAAATAAGGACAAGAACTTATTTCAGCAGAGTTCCCATAAAAAGACTGAAAAGACTAATAAAATTCATAAATTCAGAGGGTTTGGAAAAGTAAAAACAGAGGCTGGGGATATAGCTTAGTGGCTGAACACTTTCCTAGTATGTATAAGACCTTGGGTTTTGTACTGAAAAAAAGGAAAAACAGTACAAATAAACAAAAATATGCATACAAAAGAGTACTTAAATTTGAAAGGAATTTGAGAGAATACAGCATGATCAATGTATAATCAATATTAACTGAAAGAAGCTATACAAGCTAACTGAAAGAAACTGAAAGAAGCTATATATATACTGACTGATATATATTTGACTGATATATATCAGTCAAAATCAGACCCAAGGCCGCAACACATGTGGTAAGGAAGAACATGTATAAATATGAAAGGAATTAATCCATTGTTAAAACTTTCCCTTCAACAACAACACCAGAACCATTAATTCCAATTTTATAGAAATTCTTGCAAGGAATTAAAAAAAATACTGTCTTGTATTGAATTTTTTTCCTGCCTCAGGTTTATTTGTGCATATGGCACAGGAGGATATCAGCTCCTGTCTAGGGGTTACACCAGTCCTTCTTTACTAACACTGACAGACAAACTGTCAATGGAGTCTTCATGGGGTCTGAGCTCCTTTGGCAGGTGGAGCCTGAAGCCTGGGAAAGGGCCTTAGTTTGAGACTTGGTCTTGGCATTGGCCAGTGGAGCCTGAGACATTTGGCAATGTAGGCACAGCATTACAGAGTGTGGGGTGGGTAATGAAAGTAAGCCAATGGAGTTTAGGATTGATACCATTTGGGTTATTGGGGCTGACCTCCTTGAGATGTAGGAGAGTCTTCACAGGTCCAATACATGTGTTCAAGGTCATAGCATCGTTGGCCTGCATCTTTTTGAAGTCCTTCTTGTGCCTCTTAACACAATGCACCTATTTTAGGAACTTAGTGTCTACCCTTTTAAGAGACTCATGTTGTGTAGTGGGGACTTGTTGATATCATTTCCATGTCATTTTTAGGACTGGTTGTGTATAATGTGGTTCTTGCATTTGGCCATGTATGCACAGTCACCCATGGCCCCTGAAGTGCCTGGGACCAAAGAGAAAGAACTCTTTTATTGAATTTTAAAACAATTTCCAGCTAGATTCTTTTTACTAGGTTTAACAAAAACAATCTCAAAATGTGACAAAAGAGTAAAAATGTTTGACAAAGTAGAAAGTGAACAGAAGTAGCAATATCAATATCACAGTAATCTCAGTATATGAGTATTTAAATGGAATAAAACTGATCAGTTTTTATGGATGAAAGTTATCATACTAAAGACAAAATTGTTATTGACTTTCATTTGTTTATTTATTTATTTTGTGGAACTGGAGTTTGAACTCAGAGCCTACAGCTTGAGCCATTCTACCAGCCCTTGTTGTGAAGGATTTTTTCAAAATAGGGTCTCAAGAACTACTTGCCCAGGCTGGCTTTGAACCATGATCCTCCTGATCTCTGCTTTCTGAGTAGCTAGGATCACAGGCATGAGCCACTGGCACCCAGCTGCTATGGACTTTTATGTACATATATTTTCTCACTCAACTATTGCAGTTACATCTAAAGTGATTTCTCTACCTTTAAATTCTTATTCTTTATCACCTAGTCATGCAGATAATATAAAATTTCTTGGCAAACTATAAAGTAAAATTACTCAATAACCAATCATTAAACATCTACTTAGCTAAACAGCATAGGTGTATAAATAAAGACAAGTAGTACATATAATCCCTTCCCCTCCCACTTTATTAGCCTTGATCTCTTGTGGGAGAAACAGAGATAGCGTATCTTGTCCCTTTTCTGGCCTTTTATTTTTTTCCTATTTTACTTTTCAATTTTTCCCTCCTGGTCAGAACTGGCTAAAAATGTTCTAGATCTTCATAATCGCTTTATTTTTACATTTATTATTTTATTTACTTTAAATGTTACTATTTATATCTTCCCAAATATTCTTGGTTCAGTTAATAGACCATGATGAAAAGAACATGATGATAGAAAAGTTTTCATATCTAGTCATACAACCCTCACAGAAGCATAAATCAGGTTTAACAAGCATTTTCCTGTTTGATGAAGAAGCTCATGGATGGCACACTCAAGGACACACATTTTCACAGCAGAGAGGTAAATATTAAACTTTGTATTTCTATGCTGAATTATCCTTGCCATTATATTGATTATGGTTTTGTATTTCAAAGCCAATTCTCAATGTCGAATGGTAAACACAGATTAGCAAGGAAATCTCCCAAAAGTCTTACCTGATAAAAACTATCCATAATATTCCTAACACAGAAAAAGAATAAAATACTTGGAGCATTCAGCAAGTATTTCAGCTTCCTATCATTTTGAAAATGTTAGTGGTGGTAATTTCTCTACAGCACAAGTGAGGGTACCCAGTGACTGAAAAAAAAAAGCTACAGTGGCAGGTGTATATAGACCCTCAGAAGCATTGATAGTGTTCTGACTTTCAGGACTTCTTCAAATTTAATTGGATGTGTTTTATTTAATTTCAGGCATTATGTCTTTGTTATAGGTAACAGTCTTTTTTGGAAATAAAGATTTTATCCAACTCTATTTAAAGTACTGAAAAAACAAATTTTATTCATAATGAAAGTATTTGTTAGATTGAAGGAATCTGCTTAATGCATCAAGAAAGATTATAAATAGTAAAAATGCAAATATTTCAACTTATCACTAAAAATTTCTATCGAGGCTTTAGGAACAGAGAGTTTTTAAATATTTCAGATGACAGAGAAAGAAAAACTCTAAAATCTGCATAACAAAGAATATTAAAAAGAAAAACCTACAGTTGAAACAGTATCACTCCAAAACTTGTAACATATTAGCAGATACAACTCACTTGCCTATTACAGGAATAGTACTGTATAATGAAGGAGAATTAATTTCAGGGATGAAAGAAAGATTTAATTTAAAAGTCTTTTAACATTTTCCTTAATAATAAATCAAAAGAAAGAAATTTAATTATTGTTATAGAGGTCAAAAAGGCATTTGATACATCTGCCGACCATTACTAGATTTTCTTTTACTCTTATTGTGACAGTTGGAGTAGGATATATCCTTGACTTTATATTCAATTATGTATCAAAATATAAAGCCATGGTAACACTAAAATGCTAAAAAAAAATTATCAGGAAATTCAAGAAAAAACTAAGGTTCATAATATTTCCTCTTTATCTCATTTCGAGAACTCAACAAGAGTGATCTGAGGGTGACATGAAGGTCTTGGCCACCAGTGTGCTCAGATGGACCTTTCCTGTAGGTCAGCGGATTGCTCGTGCCCTAACCCAGCCTGACTCGGTAGGTCAGAGCATAGGAGTTGCGTCATGGCTTGATATTCCATGGCTCAGCACAATCTCCACTGGAATCTGATGGCATGCATGTCAAGAGTTACCTTTTCATTGTCGAATAGACTCTGCTCTCTATGCTGTAGAAGGTATGGCCTTGCTTCAGATCTGCTCTGCAGATCTCCTGCCAGGAAATGCCAGTGATCCTTTAGTTACCATTTTTTGCCATCTATACCACGGCACTTGCTTTTGGAAATTTAGAGAAAAGTTTTTCTAAATCTATAAATTATCAAATTGATCCAATCAGAAATAGGACACTGATAGCTCAATAATTATTAAATGAATGGAATCAGTAGTTAAAAGTCATCCTAGGAACCAATGGCAAGTTCCGTTTTTAAAAAGTTATTAATTCGCTCTCCAAAGATTTCTATTCCATCTTTTAGTTCTCTTCGCTTGGTTTTTGTTCTTTTTTCTAGGCATCCATCATAATATATTCCCTCTTGGCTCTCTTCTTCCAAGTTTGCTTTATTCAGACAAAATGCTCCAAAATTACTATGATGTCTTCTTTTCAAGGTTTAAATTTTAGCTATGACTTTACAACATTTTCAGCTGTGACACACCTGACAGTCAAAATTCACATCTGCCTCACACTCACGGGAGCATTCTGAGCATGAGAGCTGCAACTCTTCTCTCTTCTCTCAAGAAACAATTGTAGGAGGCAGGGGATGGAAAGGGATACTGGTGTAAGCAAAGAATCTTCTCCTGCTTTAAAAATGTATTCTAAGATTAATATCATCTGTAGCATCACTAGTAACAAATTTATGACATAACTGACTTCTACCTCAGCATGTGAACGCAGAACAATTAAGACTGGTAAATTAGAATTACTCTGATTAGGTCAATCTACCCTAAAGCGGAAATTAGTCTCTTTTAGGGGAATCTAAACTTTATTAAAGTTGCAAAACTTTATTAAAATCTGTATTTTATTTGTGAAGATTGATCTGTAAATTGAGAAATTCCATGGAAAATGAATATACATATATTTGCCTACCTTAAATCTCCTAACTTTTAGACCATATTTAGCCATAAATGGAGAAATATTTTTGTATTGGGACTGGTCATTCTAGCTTGCTCTTTGGATCATGGGAAGGAAATCACTTTCCTCAGATGATGACTCATTTCTTTCCATGGAACTCAAAAAAAGTAAAGCCTTAATATAACGATTAAAGAAGTTGAAGTAAATATACTCAATGTCTAAAGATAAATATATACTAATACACAAATAGAATTCTCTAATTAGAAAAATGAAGATAAGGAGGAAGGAGGGAAGAGAGGAAAGGAGAGAGAGAAAGAAAGAGGGAGGGAGGAAGGAAGATAAGAAAGGAGGAATGGAGGGAGAGAAGGAGACAAAATAAAAGAAGAAAGGGAGGGAAGAAAAAAATTCAAGGCAAGACATTATGTCTCTGGCCTCTGCAAGAGGTCAGAGACTTAGTTAAGCATGACGCTGCTTTTGTGTCTTCTACAGCACTGGGCACATAGCAAGTATTAAATAAGTAGACAGATGCTGGTTGTCAGCTTACAAATATACAAGATATAGGGAAGAGTTTTTGCTTTCTTTTTAAAAAATCAAACTCTACAAGAAAAAGTGCCCAAGCTATGAAAAAAGGAAAAAAGAATACATTTCTTGCAGTTACACAAGCTGTGAAACAGAAGAGAGTCATATTTTTCCTTTCAGATAGTTCCATTTGACACCATACATGCATCAGCCCTTGTTACTCTGCTTGAACTCATGTAACCATAGATCAGACAAATTAGAGGAAACCTCCGGGAGCTGAAGAATGTTTTTTGTGAGTCAGAGCACTCTGCTCTTCTTTTCACTTATGGCTTAACTTTTTCCAGGAAGAACAGTAATTTTGCCATGTATGACCTTCAAAATTAAGAACACATAGAATTTACTATGCCCCAAATGACTCAAAAATGGAATGGGAGCATATTAATCTCATCTTAGTTAGGATCTGAGTAAATTAATGATAGCTCAATGACTAAAATCATGATATTATCCTTAAGAAGAGACAAAGAAAATTCAGATATGCAAATAATGTAGAGTGTACCAAGTCTCTCATTAATGAGAAATTTTTTCATGTCCTTAGTGCACAAATTATCATTCTTTCTCTGAAACCCAGCTCAAATAAATGGATTTAGAATGTAACCACTGGGAATTAATTAGTTGAATAAATACATACAAACACATTTTTGTGACAAAAATAAATACTAGGAAGATAATCAGAAATGACTCCTCTCTCAAATAAAGAATAGAGAACAGATTTTTTTTTTCCTTTTTTTGAGATGTGGTTCTAGTCCAGGTTGGCTGGATTTCTTGATGTAGCCCAGACTGGCCTCAAACTTGTGATTCTCTTCTCTTGTGCTGGAATTCCAGGTGAGCACCACCACGCCTGGCAGAGTGTTTTATTCTACAACTACTATAAACATTTACTATCTTTTCTTTTTTTTTTAATTTTTATTTTATTCAGGTGTGCATACATTGCTTGGGTCATTTCTCCCCCTTTCCCCTCTTTCCCCCCGCCCCCTCCCTTACCACCCTCTTACCCTTCACTACCAGGCAGAAACTATTCTGCCCTTATCTCTAATTTCGTTGAAGAGAAAGTATAAGCAATAATAGGAAGGACCAAGGGTTTTTGCTAGTTGAGATAAGGATAGCTATACAGGGAGTTGACATGCATTGATTACTTGTACATGTGTGTTACCTTCTAAGTTAATTCTTCTCGAACTAACCTTTTTTCTAGTTCCTGGTCCCCTTCTCCTAGAGGACTCAGTTGCTTTAAAGTATCGGCTTTAGTTTCTCTGTATTGAGGGCAACGAATGCTATCTAGTTTTTTGGGTGTCTTACCTATCCTCACACCTTCCTTGTATGTTCTCGCTTTAACTATCTTTTCAACATGTGATTGTTTGGGGGGATAAAGACATGAAGAAAAAATGTACAGACCATTGCTACAGAAGTCCACAGCTTGTTGGGATTCAGAGTATGAAGAACTCATTACACTAAGGTTTAACAGACATTAACTAGAGGTATAAATAGGATGCTATGAAAAACAACTGATTATTGAAAAATAATTTCCCTTCAAAATTAAGTTCATTCACGGTATGTGATATAGAAGCATGAAGGGTTTCAAATACTGCCTGAAGACCTTAGAGAAGACTTCCTTAAGGTGACATTTGAGCTGAGGGGGGAAACAGTAGGATATGCCAGGTGAAAAGGTACAGGTGGGACTGACAAATGGACCATATCAGAAGCCATGTTCTGTCAACAAGCAAGGCTTGGGCAGAAAATGCCTAAGAATTTTCTTAAGAGCAGTAGGGTAAACATAAAGAAATGGTGTAAAGACACCAGAATGGGAAATAGCTACAGAATTTGAAAGGCAATTTGGAATAGGCAAAAAATCTGAACTTTTTCCTGGAGCCAGGGAACCAAATAATTTTAAGCAAAGAACATAATTCATTATCTCTCTCTCTCTCTCTCTTTCTCCTCTCCCTACCCTCTTCCCTTCACTAAGAGGGCCCTGCAGAAAGTGACCAGGAGTAAAAAAGAAAAGAGACACTGATGGGAGAAAATCCAGTTAGGAAATTGTTGAAGTTTAAATGAGCAAAATAAGCAATCTGAAGAAAAGCAATGACAACAAAAATGAAGAACTGGGAATGAAATTGAAATTTCTTTTTTCTTAGAATTCAGTTACTAAATTAGTTCTTTTATATGGAGGGTGGGATGATAAGGAGGCAAAGAATGAAAATCATGAGGGCCAAAAGATTTTCAGCTTGAAGCCTAAGTGACATCACTGACTGACATGGACAATTCAGGAGACAGAGTAGTCTTAGGAGCAAGGAAAAGAAATGCACTTTGAAATTCTAGGTAAATTCTAGGTAACTTCAGAGATACTAAGGAAATGAAAGTGGATGTTTCAAGTGGTCGGTTGTCCATTGCTCCAATCAGTACACAGAGGTCTTTCTTGCCTTAAGAATTCTGTGAGGAATGAAGAAGTTAGAATTTCTCTCTAATGAATTCTCTTTTCTCTGATATGAAGAGGCATTGTAATCTGGTAAGTTCAGGGTGAGGCCAAGCAGAGGTTAAAACAGTGAGCAAGAACTGGAGAGACCAATTGAACATGAAAAATGAAAAGGAAAATTTACCAAATACAAGTAAAGGATTTACCCTGCAGTCAAAGTCAAGATGAAATTAGAAATCCTAAACATATAATTCCATTATATCTATAGTCTAAAAGCAAGATAGGTGAAAGCAAATAGATTCTAAAAGGAAGAATTCAGTTCCTAGATGGAAATCCATAGTCATAAAGAAAGTATGTAAAGTTTTGGTATAATAATATGTGTATTAACATGTATGAGATGCAAAAATGTGTTGGATTTGAAAGATAACCTACATACATTTTTGGCTAGATGGAATCTGACAGAATAAATAAACTTCAGTAGCTATTAAAATATCATTATTAACAGAGAGCACACTACTAACGAAATCATCTTGTGCTATTTCATTTAACCAGTGCAAAAAAGTGAAAGTTAATATGTACCTTAAAGACAAAAAGTGGCTAATGATCCAATTTATTCTTTACTTTTAAACTATTCTTGATTTTGCAACTGCGGTAATATCCTTAAAGAATTTTTTGTTTTGTTATTATCTAAAAAAAAAAACCCACATTTATACTTTGACATTTGATTGAAGATGGCTAAAACCTTGATTTATTACTCTTGGACCTTGAGCCTTATCTGAGTGTTAGAAGACATACTAACTGATCTTTGACCTCCTTGGTGACCTAACTTCAGTCAATATTAAATACAGATGGGGAAATCTGTAGTGAAGAGTGGAACACACAAGCAGCTATTCTGTTCCTTTGCCCCTTGACTTTTTAAGCTGAGAAAAGTGACAATAAAAATGTAGCAGAACACAAGTATTTGTTTATTATGCACAGGCTTATCCTACTGTTGGCTAGGGTGGGACTTTTTACTAAACAGCACAGAAGGAACCACTTCAGATACCAAGACAAAATATTCATGCTCAAGCTCTAACTACACACACAGATCTACTGATCCGGCCCTTCTCTTTCAGAACCACCCTTTCAGACACACCTAGAAATGATATTTTGCCAGTGTCTTAGAATCCTTTAGTCCAGTCAAATTGATACAGAGGGTTAACCACCACACATTCATACACTCATACCTCTGCTATTGTCAGAAGAGGAAATGCTCTCCAAAAGCCCATGATCTGATAAATGAAATATATGAAATCAAACTACAGCTTGCAGTTGAGCCCAGATGAACCAAGGTTTAGCTGATCTACAGATCTATGAATTATATGTATAGATACATATTTGAATATGTATCATGTATATTATTTATAATCCACTGAGAATTAGAGATCATTATAAGCATAAATATAAACCAAATATTAAAACAAGAGATGAAAGGCCAATGGAGGGACTTGAGAGAGGGAATGAAGTTAACTCTTAGAAACTAAGATAAAGAAATAGAGATGGAGCTTCTTGTGTCTGAAGGTGAAACCCTCTCTAAGGGAAGAGAGTATTATGAGCATTCAAGGGAAAATTGGAGAACAAGGAATCCCAGCTCCAAAGAAAGAAGCTTTGCTGCAGGAAGTGTGGCAGTGAGACTTTAGACTCACTGGGCCCACCAGGTGCCTAGAATGTGGTGAGGTGTGGTGGCACAAATGACATCTACTTTAATGCAATGATATGGTAACTGCAGAGGACCTGTAGTAGAACCATCAGCTAAGAGTTTTGAAAAACAAGAATCATCAAGGTCTAGAAGCATGTCTGCGGCCCCACAGGGTGTGGCAGCATTAACAACATAATTTGAGGTTTATTGGAAGAGTGTCAGTGGAGACTAAAAATCAGTTTTCTTTTTTGTTGATTCATTCTAATCCAAGGAAACTAGATAAATTTTGTCATAAATTCAGTTGCTTGGGATGCCTAGCATTCATTTCTTCTAACTGACTTGATAAAACGAGACAAAGACATAGCAACTTGTTTACGAGGGCAGGTTCTTAAATAAGATTACTTGGGTTTTAATCCTATGCTGCCCTTTGCTAGCTGTTTGACTTTAACTGCTAAATTTCTCTGTGGTTCAATTTTTCCAAATAACTTGCAAATGATAGTGGTAACTTCATCAAAGGGTGATCCTCATGATTAAATTAGTTATCATGTAAAAGATTCCTGGTGCTACGTAAACATTAAATAAATGCCAGTTGTTATTATTATTTGCTTGATCAAGGAGAGTTTATGAGACCGAACTTGTTTTTCTCTCATCTTCTTAAACTAAGGAGAACATTATGAAAGTACCAAAGAGCTGGGGATAAGAACTAGATGCGACTCACTGACAAATGATCGATTCTTTTGTCTTTGTGAGGTTGCATGCGTGTGGGGCGGGGGTTGCTGAGAAGGATACTTCTTGTTTTTCCTTCTCTTGGCTACAGCCTGGGAAACGATTAGAAAAGAATGCCAGATCTCACAGTGTATGAGAGATAGATGATAGAATTTCCTTGGTGATGACCTGGCTCCTTGTTCGGTAGTATGTTTGTTTTTCCCTTTATTCTGACTATAAATGCTGACCAACTCATGAAATAGTTCAGATTTCACACATTTATTCTGGAATAAACATTACTAAATTTGGATTTGAAACCAGTGGAAAGTTACTAGAGAAAAGTGCAAAAGTGAAATTACCCATGTTTGCTATATAGGAACAAGAGAAAGAAAAGTACGAAATCATTGTGACTTTATAATACTATACTACTGTGTAATTATTGCTAATTTTGTGCATGTTTACTCAAATATTCCTGGGGTAGATGGTTTCTATTAAGTATTTAAAGAATATATGAATAGCATTTTATTATTTAAAAAATAATAAAGCAGGTCAAGTCCTTCAAGGGACTAAGGAACACCTGAATGAGGCGTCCCAACAACAAAAGCTTGGAGGAAAAGTAAATGTAAAGGGAAATGAGTACACCAATTATGGTATAAACTGGATAATGATACAGCTATTAAAATGATGTAGGAAATCTATATTTTTTAAAATCTAAAAAAGTTCATGATACAAAGGTCTGTTACAAAAGCAGGTTATAAAGTAGTTTTGTAGAATTAAGTAATTTCAATTATTTAAATTTAAAAATGGAGCAAGAATGAATATGTCCCTGTGTGTATATCTACTAAAATTTTTGGAAACATATACATCAAAATATTAATATTGGTCATTTTGAATGTTAGGACTGACAATGAAAATTTTAAAAATAGGTTGTTATTATTATTCTATTTAATATTTTGTAAATATGTTTATTATGAGAAGTAAATTCACAAGGCAATTTACACCTTAAGGATAAGTTTTACTGAACAAAAATTACAGTTACCCATAGAATTTAAAATCTGTTCTGTGTTCATAAAACTGTTCTTGAACAACAACTGAAATCATAACCAACATTGAGGGCAAAGATTAGGGGAATAAGTTTGTCATTCGCTTTTTACATGAGCAAACTTGAATCAAATTAGACTTCTAGGAAAGTAATGGTATGACTGCACATTGGCAAAGCATACTAACTAAAGAACAAGCATAGCAGAAAATAATGAAGGAACGTCCAATTATAAGGAAGTTAGCAAATTGCCCAAGTATCATGTTGTATATCTAAAATATATTTGCTGATTATACAAATATTTCATCAAAATAAAAGGAAGGTGTTTAACTTTCATTATGTCTCTCACAATTGAGAGTGGAGTGCAATTTGGGAAGAAAATAAGGACTTTCCCTAAAAAATCCTTTTCTTGGAGACAGGAACTTTTGTCATTTGGACTGGCTTCAGGAGACATTCTGGTTACCATTTTGAATTACTTAGATCACAATTTCTGAGAGTCTGGGAACCATAACATTTTGTTAACAACATTGTCCCCTGTTTCTGGCATACAGTAAAGGCTAAATAAATATTTACTGAATGAATGACTGGACTTATTTTCCTTCTCACATAATCACAGGAGTGGAGGGAGAAATGAAATGGCCATGTCATTTAAATTTAACCCAACATAGTTGCATAACCAGGAAACAGCTGTTCCACCAAAGAGCAAGTTAACCAAACAGACATAAAGAAATATTCATCCATTAAGCAAAGCTTCTGTGAGTCCTAGAGTATAACACTGATATGGAAACTTGCCATAATGACCTGAACTGTCTGTCTAAAATGGAGGAATGGAAAAAAATAAAAAAGAAGGTAAAAGAGGGAAAATTTTTTTAAAATAAGAAAAATGGATGAATGGCCAAAATAACTCAAAAATCTCATGCTTTTAATTGAATTAAAATTAATTCAATTAAAATTGAGTGGGCTTCATTTTTACATATTTTTAACTCACTTATTCATATGTGCATACATTGTTTGGGCCATTTCTCCTCCCTAGCCCCCTGATCCCTCCTTGTCCCCACCAACCGCCCCCCTTGTTTCCTTTCAGGAAGAACCTGTTCTGCCCTTTTCTCCAGTTTTGTTGAAGAGAAAATATAAGCAATAATAACAAAGACAGCACATTTTTGCTAGTTAAGATAAGGATAACTATACAGAGAGATTCCTAGCATTATTTCCATGCACAAGTGTGTTACAACCCAAATTGATTCATCTCTGCCTGATGTTTTCACTAGCTCCAGATCACCTTCCCATATTGACCTCTGTCACAGTAAGGTTTCTGTATTAGCTCCTCTGCAGTGGGGACATCAAACACTTTCAAGTTTTGGGTTTCCTACCTATCCCCATACTTCCCATATGTGCTCTCTCCTTAGCGTATGACCCAAGTCCAACAACATTGCTACACTTGCCCTATGTCTAAAGTCTGCATATGACAGAGAACATATGATTTTTGGTCTTCTGAGACTGGATAAGCTCGCTCAGAATGATGTCCCCCAGTTCCAGCCATTTACTTGAGAATAATAAGATTTCATTCTTCTTCATGTCCGAGTAAAACTCCATTTTGTATAAATACCACATTTTCTTAATCCATTTGTCAGTAGTGGGGCATCTTGGCTGTTTCCATAACTTGGTTATGGTGAATAGTGCCGCAATAAACATGAGTGTGCAGGTGCCTCTGGAGTAACCTACGAAGCGTTCCTTTGGGTATATCCCCAGGAGTGGGATTGCGGGATCATATGGCAGATCTATGCTTAGATTTTTAAGAAGCTTCCACATTTTTTTACAGAGTGGTGCACTAGCTTGCATTCCCACCAGCATTATATGAGGGTTCCTTTTTCCCCACATCCTCACCAATACCTGTTGTTTTGGTGTTTTTGATGATGGCTATTCTAACAGGGATGAGGTGGAATCTTAGTGAGGTTTTGATTTCCATTTCCTTTACTGCTAGATATGGTGAGCATTTTTTCATGTGTTTTTTGGCCATTTGAATTTCTTCTTTTGAGAAAGTTTTGTTTCGTTCAGTTGCACATTTCTTTATTGGTTCATTGATTTTGGGAGAGTTTAGTTTTTTAATTTCCCTATATATTCTGGTTATCAGTCCTTTGTCCAATGTATAGCTGGGAACTATTTTCTCCCACTCTGTGGGTGGTCTCTTCAGTTTAGAGACCATTTCTTTTGTTGTACAGAAGCTTTTTAATTTCATGAACTCCCATTTGTCCATCCTTTCTCTTACTTGCTGAACTGCGGGGTTCTACTGAGGAAGTCCTTTCCTATACCTATTATGTCCAGGGTGTTTCCTGCCCCTTCCTGAAACTAACTTCAGAGTTTTGGATCTGGTACTAAGGTCCTTGATCCATTTTGAGTTGATACTACTATAGGGTGATAAACATGGATCTAGTTTCAGTTTTTTACAGACGGATAACCACTTTTCCCAGCAACATTTATTGAAGAGGCTGTATTTTTGGTGCCTTTGTCAAAAATAAGGTGGGCATAGCTGTGTGGATTCATATCCCAGTCCTCTATTCTTTTCCACTGGTCTTCATGTCTGTTTTTGTGCCAGTACCATGCTGTTTTTATTGCTATTGCTTTGTAATATAGTTTGAAGTTGGATATTGTGATACCTCCAGCATTGATCTTTTTGCTGAGTATTGCTTTGGCTATTTGCAGTCTCTTGTATTTCCAAATGAACTTTAGGGTAGATTTTTCAATCTCTGTGATGAATGTCATTGGGATATTGATGGGAATTGTGTTGAACAAGTAGATTGCTTTTGGCAGTATAGCCATTTTTACTATGTTGATTCTACCAATCCATGAGCATGGGAGATCTCTCCACTTTCTGTAGTCTTCCTTGATCTCTTTCTTCAGGGGTTTGTAGTTCTCCTTGTAGAGGTCATTTACATCCTTTGTTAAGTTTACTCCTAGGTATTTGATTTTTTTTTTAAGGCTATTGTAGATGGAATTGTTTCCATACATTCTTTCTCAATTTGTTAGATATGATTTTTGTAAGTTGATTTTGTATCCTGCCACCTTGCTGTAGTTGTTTATGGTGTCTAGGAAATTTTGGGTAGAGATATAGGACCATGTCATCTGCAAATAGGGATATTTTGATGTTTCCTTACCTATTTGTATTCCTTTTATTTCTTCCTCTTGCCTAATTGCTCTGGCTAGGAATTCCAGGACTATGTTGAATAGGAGTGGAGATAGTGGGCATCCTTGTCTAGTTCCTGATTCTAGGGGAAATGGTTTAAGTTTTTTTACATTAAGTATGATGTTGGCTGTAGGTTTGTCATATATAGGCTTTATTTTATTTTTTTTTTTTGCTGTTTCTTTTTTTTTATTATTATTCATATGTGCATACAAGGCTTGGTTCATTTCTCCCCCCTGCCTCTACCCCCTCCCTTACCACCCACTCCACCCCCTCCCTCTTCCTCCCCCTCAATACCCAGCAGAAACTATTTTGCCCTTATTTCTAATTTTGTTGTAGAGAGAGTATAAGCAATAATAGGAAGGAACAAGGGTTTTTGCTGGTTGAGATAAGGATAGCTATACAGGGCATTGACTCACATTGATTTCCTGTGCGTGGGTGTTAATGTTGAGGTACTTTCCTTCTATTCCTAGTTTTCTTAGAGCTTTTATCATGAAGTGGTGTTGAATCTTATCAAAGGCTTTGTCTGCATCTATTGAGATGATCAAGTGGTTTTTGTCTTTGCTTCTATTAATGTGCTGTATTACATTTATAGATTTGCATATGTTGAACCATCCCTGCATCCCTGGGATGAAGCCGACTTGGTCATGGTGAATGATCTTTATGATGTGTTGTTGGATTCAGTTTGCCATTATTTTATTAAGGATTTTTGCATCGATGTTCATTAAGGAGATTGGCCTATAGTTCTCCTTTATGGAGGTGTCTTTGTCTGGTTTGGGGATGAGTGTAATACTGTTTTCATAAAATGAGTTAGGCAGTATTCTTTCCCTTTCTATTTCATGGAAAAGCTTAAGGAGAGTTGGTATTAGTTCCTCTTTAAACATCTGATAGAATTCAGCAGTGAATCCATCAGATCCTGGACTTTTCTTTTTTGGGAGACTATAGTTGCTTCAATTTCATTTTGTGTTATAGATCTATTCAGGTGACTAATATCCTCTTTGTTCAATTTTGGATGGTCATAGTATATAGAAATTTGTCTATTTCTTCAAGATTTTCAAATTTATTAGAATATAGGTTCTCAAAGTAGTCTCTGATGATTTCCTGGATATCTGTGGTGTTTGCTGTTATCTCCCCTTTTGCATTTCTGGTTTTACTGATTTGGGTTTTTTCTCTCCTCATTTTTAGTCAGGTTTGTCAGGAGTCTGTCAAATTTGTTTATTTTTTCAAACAACCAGTTTTTTGTTTCATTTATTCTTTGTATGGGTTTTTCTTGTTTCTATTGCATTAATTTTGACCTTTATTTTTATTATTTCTCTCTTTCTGCTTGTTTTGGGATTTGCCTGTTCTTGTTTTTCTAGGAGTTTGAGATGTAGCATTAGGTCATTAATTTGAGATCTTTCTGTCCTTATAATATATGCACTCATGGCTATAAACTTTCCTCTTAGGACTGCATTTGCTGTGTCCCATAGGTTCTGGTAGGTTGTGTTTTCATTTTCATTAACTTCCAGGAATCTTTTAATTTCCTCTTTTATTTCCTCAATGACCCATTGATCATTGAACAATGTGTTGTTGAGCTTCCAATTGTTTGCATGTTTTCTACTGTTCTTTTTGTTGTTGAGTTCTAGTTTTAATGCATTATGATCAGATAGAATACAGTAGATTATTTCTGCTTTCTTGTATTTGCTGAGGCTTGCTTTGTACCCTAAGATATGATCAATTTTGGAGAAGGTTCCATGGGCTGCTAAGAAGAATGTATATTGTGCAGGAGTTGGATGAAATATTCTGTAGACATCAGCTAAGTCCATTTATCTATGGTGTGATTTAGTTCTAGAATTTCTTTATGGATTTTTTTGTTTGGATGACCTATCTATTGGTGATAGAAGGGTATTAAAGTCTCCCACTACCACTGTGTTGGAGTCTATATATTCTTTTTAGTCCCTCAGAGCATGTTTGATGAAATTGGGTGCACTGATGTTGGGTACATATAGGTTGATAATTGTTATTTCCTTTTGGTGTATTTCCCCTCTAATTATCTCATTTGATCAATGTAAGTTTGAAGTCTACTTTGTCTGAGATAAGTATTGCTACTCCTGCCTGTTTTCAGGGGCCTTCAACTTGGTAAATCTTCTTCCAGCTTTGCACCCCCAGCCAGTGCTTGTTTCTGTTGATGAGGTGGGTTTCCTATAAGCAACAGATTGTTGGATCTTCTTTTTTAATCCAGTTTGCCAAATGGTGTCTTTTGATGGGGGAATTAAGTCTTTTAACATTCAGTGTTAATATTGACAGGTATGTGGAGATTCCTGTCATTTAGTTGTTTTTGTTGTTTAAGGGTTTGATTGTGTGCAGCTGAATCAATGTTACTCTCCAATTCCTTGTCTTTTCTTCTCCTGTGGTTTGGCACTTCCTGTCCTTTTATGGTTTTGTTTGCTTTCATTTTTCTGTATGCAGAATTCCTTGAAGAATCTTTTGTAGTGGTGGTTTGGTGGTCATATATTGTTTTAGTTTCTGCTTACCATGGAAGACTTTTATTGCTCCATCTATTTTGAATGATAGTTTTGCTGGCTAGTGCATCCTAGAGTTAAAGCTTTTTTCATTCAGTGCCTGGAATACTTCACTCCATGCTGTTCTTGCTTTTAATGTTTCTGTTGAGACCTCTGCTGTGATTTTGATGGATTTATCATTGTAGGTTATTTGTTTTTTCTCTCTAATAGAGTTCAATATTCTTTCTCTATTCTCTGTGCTTTTAATTTTCATGATAATATGTCTTGGGGTAGTTCTATTTTGGTCAAGTCTGTTTGGTGTCCTGGAGGCTTCCTGTACCTGAATTGGCATAGCTTTCTCTAGATTTGGGAAATTTTCTGCTATTATTTTGTTGAATATATTATGAATCCTTCTTTGTTTGCACCTCTTCCCCTTCTTCAATGTCCATGATTCTCAGGTTTGGTCTTTTTATGGAGTCAGTGAATTCTTGCACAGTCCTTTTGCAAGTCTTTAGTTGTTTGACTAATAGCTCTTCAGTTTTTCCTTTAATTTCCATTTCATCTTCAAGTTCTGAGATTCTGTCTTCTGCTTGATCTAATCTGCTGGAGTGGCATCCATTGTGTTTTGTATTTCTGTTTCATTCTTTTTTCTGAGGTTTTCCATACCATGGGTCACTTCCTTTTTAATATTGTCAATTTTTGTCTTTAATTCATTTATCTCTCTATTTATAGTGTTCTATGTTTCATTTGGGTGTTTATTTAGGGCTTTTATGTGTTCTTTATTTTTGTTGTGTTGGAATTTCTTGAGTGCCTCTTGTATGTTTTGGTTGACCATGTCTAGTAACATCTCCATGAAATTTTCAGTGATTACTTGCAGGATTTCTTCTTTCAGATTGTTCTTGTGGGCTTCATTGGGTTCCTTGGCGCAGTTTATCTTTGTTTTGTTGGAGTCTGGAACTGGGTATCCATTTCCTCCATTTCCCTCTGAATCCTATATTAAATTATATTTAAGGGGAGAATGTTTTCATCGTTTTTCATCACTCCACTTGGTACTGTGTAACTATGTTCTTGATAGGCTATTGGTGGTTTCAGTCACCAATTTTTTTTTCCCTTGGTTTAATTTTGTTTTGTGAATGTGTTGGGTTTTAGGTTAGTGTATGTATGCTATTTCTGTCCCTCATCTATGTGTAATTTAGTATTAGCTAACTCACAGTACTGAAACTAATAAAACAAAAACAAAAAAAATAAAGAAATCAACAGGGAGAGATGGACAAACACACAGAAACAAAAACAAACAAACATACGCAAAAAAAATCAAGGTTCAGAAACAATAGAATTTCAGTCTTAGTAGTTCTGGTGTTACTCCTTCAGCATACAGTCCTGGTGTTGGTATTTAAGCAGAGGCTCTGTCTTAGTCTTGCCAGGTGGTTGGGGGTCTCACAGGTTTTTTCCTGTCTTTCAGCAGCAGCTTCTTAGTCAGCTCCTCCTTTAGTGAGGTGTGGCAATTTAAGTTTGTATATTGTCCTCAGGTTCCAGAGAACAGCTGTGTAGCTCACCAGCCATCCTGCTTTGAAGTTGGGTTTTCACTGTGTTGGTTTATTGGGGGCTTATTTCTTTGCCTCAACCCCTTTCTCTGAGGCAAGGTCAGAGATTCGTCAGCCGGCTCTCTGCTGTCAGTGTGTTATGATGGTTTGCTGATTGTTTTTCAATTTTGCAGTACTGTTTGACTTTGGATGTTGCTCACTGGCTCAGGAGATGAGTTTTGTGGACCACTACCTGCCCTATTTCAGGCAGTGGCTTATCACCCACCTGCTGTCAGCCCTTCTGCTTTTCTAGTCTTTGTTACTGATAGTTTGAGCAGAGATCAACTCCTTGCTCCTCCCTCCCTCTCTGGTGCACTTACAGCACCCTGCCCCTTCTGCTGTGTGTTCCTTTTCAGTTCCTTGTTTTATTATTCAGGTTTTGTTTGTTTGTTTGTTTTTTGCAGGGTGGGGATCAGTCTGCCCAAGGAGTATGCTGGTTTATCCCAGGGGTGGCCTGGGTAATACCATGTGATTCTTGGTGCTCACCTTTTGGTCTGCCAAATGTCTCACAAGCAGGTTTGGAGCCAGCATCTGGCAGCACAGGAGCCCTCTTGTTTTCTCTGTGTAACGTGGTGTGGAGAAGCTTTGTACAAGCTTAGAGTTCAGGATGTCAAAGTTTTGATTCTTCTTGGTGCTTTTTTCCTTCCAAGTGTGGCTCCAGCATCTCAGCAAGATTTTTGATTTACGGAGCTCACGCTCTCTGCTTCTGCACTCTAGTCACCATCTTGGATCCTCCCTTCATATTTTTAGAAGGAAGACAAAAGTTACGTTATCAATGACAAAATTACAATAACATAACTGTTGTAAAGTAACATCACTAAAGCAACTACCTTGCTTTTCTAGATAGCCCTAAAGAAAAGTATAAAGAACCCTTCTATGGCAAAGCCCACAAGTTTACGCTAAGACTTCTTAACACAGGTCACCTCCTATGAGACTACACAAAAGTTACTTGAGATAGTAAAGAAGTCAGTATGAAACCTTACTAAGATATGGTTCCAACTATGTCCTATTCTTTAAGAGGTCACAGGGTTCTATTGGGTTTTGGAATACACTCAAGATTGTATGGCTGTTACTTCTCAGGATACTTTTCCACATCTTAAATTCTAGATTTGTTGTCAGATACAACTTCATCAAAAGTCATAATTTATTTGGCAATAAAAACAGTTCAATTGTTTCTTATTTTTTAACTTATCTGTGTGGGAAGGTGAAATTGCAGATATGTATCCATCAAGATCTTAAAGCTCAAGTCTATTTCATTGGAATTGGAATATAGTGAATAAATAAGGAAGATGTAAGCTTGAATATTAAATAACCAAAATCTTCTCTAATTTAAGAAAGTTGGATATAATATATTACTATGGTAGGAATTAAACAGAAGACATCCTTCTTTCCTTGACAAAGACCAGGGACAAAAGCCACTCTGGAATCTACCACCAGAAGCTGTTCAAACATCTTTTGATCATTAACACTACACACCCCATCTCCAGTAAACTTAGTTGTCTATGTGGCTCTCTTCTAGTTTCATATTTTCAAAAAAGAGAACTAGGTTTGTCCAAGTAGATCAGACATCTCTCTTCTTGTTTAATCTCATTGGCAAATGTGTGGGGACAGAGACATAGCTACAGGGAAGAAACTGTGAGCTGAGACATATGGATGAAGTGGGATACTCACATGGTCAGAGCATGCTTTTTGGGGTAGAGATGATGAATGATGATGAATTCCTGTTGGAATGTGGCTTAACTCCACTGTTGACCTGACCCTGTGATGAACCCAAGAAACAGTGCCAAAGGTCATATTGATTTGAGAAAGCAAAATGACAGTAAGCCAAATCCTGTGTCTTTGGCCTATGAATAAGATTTTGTATTAGATTTTTTTCCTTTTCTCTCTCCTCTACATTCTTTTGATAGAAATTAGTCATATTTTCTTTACTTCATCTTTCAAGATTTCTTCATAGGAATAAGCACTGATTTCTCATTGATTTATGTACTCATGTGCTTAGCTCATTAAATGTGGGAGAGCTACATCTTGTTGGTTCATTTTTTGCATTAACAGTTAGATAATTTTCAGGATTCATTGATGAAAAATGCAACCTCAAATCTATCTTTTGCTCAAAGTAGTATAATCTGAACTTAAATATATTCCAACATCTTATAATTCTCAAACCTTCCCATTATTTAAGGTGAAATAATTATAAAATTACACTTATAAAACTATTATACAGCAATATCAGAAAATATAGGTAACAAGGTATTTTAGATATTAGTTTGTTCATAATTTATGATTCCAAAACATGGCTTAAAAATAAACATTTAATATCTGACTCTATGGGTTAGGAATCTATGCACATTTGGTGGGTGCCTCTGGCTCTAGGTTAATCATGATGCTGTAGCTAGGGTGTCAGCTGAGTTGGTGTTATTATTTGGAGTCTCAACTATGGGAGGAAATATTTCTGAGCTCTTTGTTAAAGGTTCCTTTCCTCATGGGCTATTGAAACAATGGTCTCAGTTCCTTACTCGAAGCTGATGGCTAGAGGCCTCTTTACCCCCAGTCACGTGAGTCTTTCCCTGGAATAGCTCACAACATGCCAATTGGATTTCTTTAGAATCATTAAAGTGGAAAGGTGAGACAGAAGACAGAAGTGCCAAGACAGAAGTCACAGTCTCTGAACCTATTACCTCTGCCTCACTGTATTCAATAGAGAGTAATTAGCTTCAACTCACACTCAAGAGGACACATGGACATGAATTCCAGGAAGCAGAAACCACTGGAAGTTCTATAAGAAGTTCTAATACAACTTAAAAGAAAGAGATATAAAAAAGAGGGAAAATGCAACAATTTAAACAATTTTCAAAACTGTGTTCCCATTAATATGTGAATTATAAGTATATTTTGATATTTAGAAGGCAGAAGAAAGTCATAAAAATAAAGCACAATGAAGTAACATTGAAGAGAACTTTGCAAAAAAAGTAAAAGGAGTTTGCAATTATGGATTTATGGACCAAGAAGGAAAGTCGTTCTATTGCTAAGATAGATTTTCATAAGAAAGCATGAAGAGTTTTACGTTCTATAAAATACTCACTAGGCAAAAGATTTTTTATGAATTGTAAGAGTGTTTCTAGTTACTCTGTACAAGAGGTAACTGCCCAACTTGACTTGTGGTTAAAAACAATGACAATATAGAAAAACCTCATAAAAGAAACCTAAGGTAAAAGTTACAAGGAAAATATGAAAAATTAAACAATTTTCACAAAATAAACTTGAAAGAAGGAGCTATAAAAAAGGGAAGATGAAACAGTTTAAACAATTTACATAAATACAAGTAAGTACTTTGAAATAAAGGAGTTCAGGAGCTTATTGGACTCTTTCAGTTTTGTAAGAAACTGGCCAGTTATACTTCATCTAAAAAACAAAGGTAACCAAATTCCATTGTGATGAAATTGGATAGGTTGCATTTTAGGCATATTAAATCTCCTAATGAAGTACTCAGGTTCAAATATCCAGAATGAAAGTGGCACAAGATGTGTAGAGTAACTGAGAAATAAACATAGAAAAATAAAATAACAGATGTTAGAACAATTGAAACATCCAATTTGAACACATAAAAAAAAGATGGCGTGTTTGACTGAAGAGTTAGCAGATGGTATACTTTACTATTCATCCTGAAGATTCATCTCTCAAATAATTGGAAGCTGTCTTGTACTTTTTTATTTCAAGAGAAAGACTAGTTAGGTAAAGTCAGTAATGATACCATGATTCCTTATCTTGGAAATATGGGAGATTTTTTTAAATAGGTAAAACACTTCAGATCAGATCAGCAATGGATTTATAGGAACAGAATAACTGAGAACTTTAAAAAATTGTCAATGAACCCATGACATCAATGTTTCTAATAACTCATCAGTACTTCCTGAATGGCTACAGTGTGTAGAGCACTGTGCTTGGAGAAAAGAAGCCACGGAACCATAGTTTGCAAAGTTGTTTGGCTTCACTATTATATTTATTATATTTCTGATGTTTATTAATTAAGAAACTGAAAAACAAAAAAAGGAACTAATATTCATTCATAATAATGTTTAACATTTGGTGTGTTTTCTACCACAAAGTATGTTTGTACCCTTTGACCAAAATCGAATAAGGTCAAGGGTACAAACTGTATATTATAAGATGAGAGCTGGGAAAGGTTGCATGGGCCTGTGATCCTAACACTCAGGTGGCTGAAGCAGGAGCATTCTGCCCAGGGTAAATAAATAAATAATATATAAGTATTATGGGGATAAAGTACAGCATGGTGACATAATAACAATGTACTTTATGCTTGACACTTGCTAAGAGAATAGATCTTAAATGTTGTCATCATGCACACAAAAAGTAGTAAGTATGTGAGGTAATAGAAATATTCCTATGGATAGTGATTGTGGTAAACATTCCACAATGTATACATACATCTAAATATGTTATAGGCCTTAAATGTGTACAATTTTTAGTTTGAATTATATCTCAATAAAGCTAGATAAATATATATATGCTTGTTTTACATATGCATATGCAAACTGAAAATAATGAAACATAATTTTACAAACTATTTTACAAATTTCTGTTTCCACATGCTATCAGCTTTTTTCAAATTACTCAATATTCTTTTAGAAATATAGCCTATAGAATTTTAGTATTTCACTCATGTTTATAATATGGCCCACTAAATCTGTTTGCACTCCAAGTATTTATTTTATTTATCTTTGCTATTCATGTGGTAATAAACATTCTAAAGCAAGAATTGTAATGGCCATTCATAATGCAGCATACAATCTCTTCATTCAAATATATAAATGCTTACAGTGAAATACGGTAAATTCCAAAAAATGTTTGAATTGTGATTGCAAGCATAGGCAATGGAGAACTAACTGCCTTCTGCCTACTTAAGTCAAAGAAGGTCTCACAGGGAGGGATGTCACCCACATGGGACTCCAAAGAAGACTATGAGCTTATTAGATGGACCATGATTTCAAATAATTCTAGGCATGGAGTCTCACGTGCAAAGGTAACAACTAAATTCCATTGAACTGTTTTCTTCTTGAAACACTCTTCTCTCTTACTTCCATGACTCCTCATTCTCCCTGTTTTCCCCCAATCTAAAAGATTGGGGGAAAGAGCACAATATTTAGTTTCTCCTAGTTCCAGGGGTTGGACTTCTCTAACATGAACAGCTGCTCTCTTACCTGACACTTCTGCAAGGAGAAGATGCCAGGGTTTATTCATAGTTGAAAATCATTGGTCCATATTTAATATCAATAATCCACTGAGTATTCAAATGTCTTTTTCTTTTCTCTTTATACACCAGACCACTGGAAGCAGACAGTTTAGGTTAATGATTTAATTAGGTTAATGATTTAATATAAAAACTTTCCTAACATAGAGATGGGAAGTGCTAGAGGGGATGTGGGAGTCCATTCAGCATTCACACTACTTTAAGAGTTTATCAGCAATTGCATCAATCCATGCTACATAATCTCTGACATCTCACTTGGTTTTGCACCGGACAAGGAAAAGAAGGTGTTATGTTCACTGTCTAAAATCTATGTGATTTATATTCTATTACTAATTTTTGGCATGACATGAAAGATAATGATTGGTTAGATGAGAAAGAAAGAAGGACCTCTACATTCTAGAAAAGAACTTTGCAGAAGTGGCAGAATGATTCTATTTGAGTTTAACATATTTGTGAGGTTTCCTCATGGAGAATTCAATTAAAAAGCTATAAAAAAAGAATTACAGCCTTTGTTATGTGAGGTGTCACGAATTCATTTCAGAGTACACAGCTGATGAAAAATCAGTAAGAGTCATTTTGCAGACAAGTAGAGGCAGTAACAAATAATCAGAAATAACACTATTCTAATCAAAAGGCCATCATGTCTCAGAAGAAAAGAATAGGAATCAAAAATATTGAAGTAATTTCATTAATTTAAAAACATGTAATGTGATAAAAAGCAGAAATGATAATAATTTGTCATCTCTATATCCTTAAAATGGAAGTTTGGAGTCTACACTGTCTTTCTTCTCTGCCCTAATCTCAGCAGCATTACTGTTAGTTACATGATTAACTGGAAAATGTCAGTGAGTTGGAAGCTTGAATTAAATCTTACCAGGCTAGGTAAAGGAAATGTTTTAGATTATCATTTAATGTGTAAACTCTGACAGTGGGAAGTATGCTAGCTTTTAAAGAATAATTTATGACTCAAAAGCAAACAGGAAAGGACCTAGCAGGTATGTGAAAGTATTAGCTACTAAGATAAAATACAACTTCCAAGAAGAGTATATTTGCAATGGGTGACAACCTTCCTTATCATTTTTCTCTTAATAAATATGTGCATGCCTGCAGTGCTTTGTCATTTAGATAGTTCATTACAAGTTAACACAATGTGTCACATAAAGTAACCTAATACATGTACAGCCAAGCTTCTGTAAGCTTTTAAACCTGAAAGACCAGTTTGATATTTCACTGTGCTGACAAACTTGTATTCTTTACAAATAGTATAAATAAAATCTGCAGGACTTTAAAGGAAGGAGTAAGAAATATCTAGTTGGGGAAGGTTTCAGAAGGGAGGTCAAATGAACTAAACCATTAAGAATCTTAATAGATGAGGATATGGCAGAAATAAAGGGAATAAAAATCTGGGCATTTCTAAAGCACATTAAACTTGGGAAAGTGAAATTAGGTATTTTTAAGAGTTTTCTCTCTTTCTTTGCTCCATCAACATTGTTTATAAGCTATTTCATTTTGACCTCTCAAGAACAAGTAACCCAACCAAAAAAATCCTTTCTGGAAGATTATGGCAATCGTCATAGGGCTTCACTAATTTCTTCCTAACTTGCTCCTGTTTTTATCCTATTTTTACCTGCCTCTGACTTTTGGCTCTGTATTTTATAGGATGCTATATTATTTTGCCTTTTGGACTTGAGTGTCTGTATTCATTATTATGATTTTTGGTTATTAGATCTTCTTTTTTTTGTTGTTGTTGACATGTACTGAACCCTGTACTTTCCCCTCTAATCCATCTCTTATAGGAAGTCTCTCCTTTGTTTTGGACCTTTGTAACTCACTTCCAGTGTCAGACTTGGTTGGTATATAGGGTACCCTAATGTGGACCTGGAAGAGATGGAATTTAGATTTCAACCACTGAAATTATTTTTGTCTTATTGATATTTTTCTGGTAATAAATCAAATATATGTTCATTGGAGGATATTTGGATGAAACAGATAAAAAGGAAGAAAAAAATCACCTGCCAGCGAAGGTAAACATTATTAATATGCTAATTTAGGTCTTTCCACTTTTTTTCTGGATACATACATATTTTACAAAATAAATATTTTAAAAATGAATTATATTCATAGTTCACA
Source organism: Castor canadensis (assembly GCF_047511655.1). Taxonomy (NCBI): domain Eukaryota; kingdom Metazoa; phylum Chordata; class Mammalia; order Rodentia; family Castoridae; genus Castor; species Castor canadensis. The sequence continues at coordinate 126,682,369 of NC_133393.1, read as the reverse complement.
TACGGTTTGTATCTTATTTTTAAATGCTTGTTTTAGCATGACCATTTCCCTGTATCATTCAATAGTCTTGGGAAAAGCTACCTTTTAATGTTTGTATATTGTAATATATAAATGTAATATGATAAAACTCCATTATTTGGCATTGATGTCATTTAATTTTCATTATTGTCCAGGAAACTCTAATATCCTGTAGTCCACATAGCACAAATCACATTTAAGGAAATGGAGACATAAAGACAAAAGTGTCTAAAGAAACACAAATTTTAAGTCTGTATCTTGAAGGACATTCATAAGAAACATGTTTGAATTTCTAAGACACTCTCTGATCATTGCAGGCTCCAATCTGGATCTTGAGCAGAGTGGTCCCTGATTGGAACTGAAAAACTTCTTGTCCTTAATTCCTGGGACACCAACTGTTGTAGGACCAATTACAAGACACTTCAGTATATTTGCATCACTTCTGGCTACACTGCAGTATATTTGCATCATAAATTTCATTAATGAGTTCTGGTTTTCATAGTCAAGTAAAGAAACCACTTTTCCTTCCTCAGTCTGTTCAACAAATACTGCAGAAACAATTGGACTTCAGATATGCAAAAAAAATTTTTGTTTTTTTCTTCATATCACTGACAAAACCTGACTCATGAGTGATAGGTATAAAGCAATACAACTGCTTGGAAAAATATACAAGAAAATATTTATATCTTTGTAGCAAGGAAAGATTTCACATATTCAACACAAATACAAAATTCATAGAGAATTTTTATAAGTTAAGTTCTGTTAAATGTGAGAACAGTGCTCTTTGAAAGACACCATAATGAGACAGAAAAGCAAACTGCAGACTTAAAGAAAATATTTGTAAACCACATTTGCAAAATGGTCTTTTTTATCTAGAAAATGTAAAGAGCTCTCAAGATTCAATACTAAGAAAACAAATCAATTTTTATGGCTAACGGTTTGAATAGAGTATCACCAAAAGATAGACAAGTATAAAATTAAAAATGAATACAAATAAGCACATGAAAAGAGGCTTTATATTATTAGCTATTAGGGAAATACAAATTTAAAAGGTTGACAATCAAGTTAGGTCCAAGGATACAAAGCAATACATTGCTGGGCAGAATACAAAAAAAATACAAAGTGATTTGACACATAGTTTGGAAATTTCATATAAATTTCTATGTGACCTAGAAATTCTGCTGGTTGTTTATCCAAGAAAAGTGAAGGCTTACATTCCCACAATAACCAATATGAAAATGAGTATAGACGTTTTATTCACAATTACTAAAAACTGGAATTAGCTCAAATGTCTTTGCATTGATGAGTGAATAAAAAGTCATCACACATCAATGCAATGAAATATTTTTCAACAATAAAGGGAATAAACTATTGAAGTACCCAACAACATAGATGAATCTTGAGCAAATTATATTAAACAAGTGAAGCCAGATTCAAAGTCTAACTCTACACACAAAGGGAATCCTGCATAAGTCAGTACTAGATGGACCAAATAAAAATCAGTAATTATGTAGGATTTGGACAGCATGAGGGAATTTTGGGCAATGATAGAACTGTTCTGTGTCTTTATTTTAATGGTGGTTATACCATTATATGCAGTTATCCAAACTGTATATAATGCAGTTGCAAAAGTGGCAACTTTTACTGTGCATAAATTGTATCCCACTAACACTGACTAAAAGAGGATACATGGTCTCTGACATCAAGGACAAAGACTGATAAGTAAATGAACTATTACAGCACACTGCATAATTTTACGATAAAAGTCTGAACGCTATGCAAAGGGAGTGAAGAGAAGGGAACAAATTATTTGCACTGATACGGAGGAAACTGTTCAAGATGCAGTCAAGTTTGTGAATATTTTGAAGAATAAATAGGAATTAATTTGAAAAACATGTAGAAAAAGGGAAAAAAGAAGGGCATTAGAAGAAACAGCATGTATGGTAATATGGAACTATGAAGCAGCCTGAAATATTTGGGAGAACTGAAGATTAATTCCTTAAGACTGCACTCAAGTGTGTGCTGGGGAATGACAGTGATGTTTTCAAGAAAGGGAATTAGCTTTCATGAAAGGATAATGAATGAATTTGACCTTCATTTTGAAATCTATAAGGAGCAGTTTTGAATGCTTTTTATCAAATGGTCAGATTTGTGTTTTAGAAGGATTTAGTACAGACATGGAGAATGAACTATGGGAAGGAAGAAAAAAAATGAAGATAGACCAACCAAAAGGTTATTACAGTAAGCCAGTTTTTTAAAAAACTTTTTATTTTGAAATGTTTCTAAAATTACAAAGACTCACAAAATATAATCTAGCCTTCCCTTATACCCTTTACCCAGATTCCCCTACTTCTAACATCTGATAGAACCACAGTACATTTATCAAAAAATACATTGTTATAATAGTGATGTATTTATTTGGTATAACACCAAATAAATTGCATCACGGGTTTATTTGGATTTCTCCAGCACTAATGTTAATGTCCCTTTTCCTGTTCAGTATCCAATGCTGGGTACCTCCTAAGTCACCACAAATGACAGACAGTGTCTCAGTTTTTCCGATTCTTATGATCTTGACACTTTCAGAGCATCCTGGTCAGTAATTTGTAGAATATCTCTCAATTTGAGCTTGCATAATACTTGCTCATGCAGGGCATGCATATCAACATGATGTAACAAATGCAGCTAACTTTGTCACTTGTTTAAAGTACCACCTGTAACTTTTCTTTTCTGTAAAGCTACCATTTTCCCCTTTCCATATTCTATTTATTAGAATCAGGTCCACTCAGCACAACTCATACTCCATGGCAGAGAAAGTAAGTTCCACCTCCTGGAATTTTAACTATGTGGAGTAGTTAAAGCCACTGCAGTAATTTAAAAAATGTTTTTGAAACAAATGCTTTGAGGCTATGCAAACATCTTGTTTCTCTTTAAAGTTTTGTTAAGTACAGCATTCATTGGTGGATCGTGTTTGTAGTAATTATTAATTTGATATTCTAATAGTAATTTTCTATGTCTTTCATTTCTTTTAGATCTATCATTCAGAATTCTTCTGTAAGGAAGGTTTGTTTCTTCCCTCTCTCTTCACTTATTTATACATTCAATCATTCACTTCTATCAGTATGGATTCATAGATATTTATTTTTATTTGGGTTATAATTTAAAATAGTATTATTTTGTCCACGTAGTTCCAGCTTTGACCATTGAGAACTCTTTCAGGTAGGTTCTTGTGTTTTTTATTTTTCTTTTCTTCTAGTCATTCCTTTCTTTCTGGCTCTCTGCAGCACTTTAAGCTAATATTTTATCTTGCTGCTGAGCCCCAGTATCATTTTTCCATGGAGTTCAATACCTTTTTCTTGGAGAATGGTATTTAAAAACAAGATCTAGACTAAATGCACTCATTCCTACAAGGATGTCTCTAATTCTTTGTCTCATCATACAGAACTAGAAAATATGTTTGCATACTGAATATCTCCTGTACACACGTATCTATCAGTATTTCATATCTCTCTGTAGATAGATGATTGCTAGATAGACATTCATACTCTTATCTACAATTCTAACCTAGTACCATAAGATTCATTCTAGTCTTGCTTGTGGATATTCCTAAATTCTTTCTCTGATAATAAGATAGAGCTGTCACTCTATCACCCTAAGGATTCTATTATGTGGCTTTGTAACCAATTTTTCCTTTCTTCTCTAATGCCTGGCAATTAATGGTCTGTTGTCCACTCCTGTAGTTTTGCCTGTCTAGAAAGTCAGGAAGTAATAATCATGCAGTTTATAGACTTTTGAAGTCTGGTTTCATTCATCTGGGGAAATTATTATTACAGTTATAATTATCACTTAGAAAAATTAGGAATGTTTCTGCTTAACTCCAAGATTACATAGAAGTATCTCAGAAGTTCCCACAAAGGTAAGGAGGATACAAAATTAATAGCACTTAAATCTTCTTCTATTCCTGATTCATCAGAACGAATGTGCTTTTATTTTTTATATGTGAATTTTAATGTCATTTTGTTTTTAAAAGCTTTATACTGGTTTTAAAAAATTTTAAGACAGTCTTAGTAGTGATGGTTTGAATAATTGAAAATATTTAAGAGGGAGAATTGAGGAAACATGAAAACTAGTTTAGTTTAATGCTTTTAATATGCCTAAAGAGTATTAAAAAAAACCCTAAGGATTTCCTATAACTGGGTTGAAGATACATACACACATACCACTACTGTATATCCATACCAGATATATATCTATATACCTATACATGTACACATATACTAATATACATGTACACATATACCAATGTATATGTACATAGTTAATTTAGAAAAAAAAGATTTTTGAAGAAGAGCAAAATTCAGGCTTGAAAGTGCTTAACTTAAGGTGATTTTAATTTTATTTTTAAATTTTATTATTTATTTATTTATTTATTATTTATTTAGGTGTTACTGGAATTTGAACTCAGGGACTGTGCTTGCTAGATATTATACCACATGAACCATATCCCCAGTTCTTTTTTGGTTTTAGTTATTTTTCAGGTACGGCCTCATCGTTTTTGGCCAGGGCTGATGTCAGATGGCAGTCCTTTTACCTGTGCTTTTAGCTGGTGTTGCAGACATTCTTACCACATACAACTTGTCTATTGAGATAGGGTCTGACTAACTTTTTCCTTTTTCTGGCCTTAAACTGTGATCCTTTTATCTCCACCTTCCAAGTAACTGGGATTACATAAACCTATGATACTAGTTTTAAATGGAGATTCCACTAATTATTTGTAGTTTAGCAATTAGGTCTGAATTAAAGATAGGAATTTCATAGTTACTGGTTCATAAGTATTAATTAAATGTATAGACATGGACAAGCGTATAAAGAATAAAAGCTTAGGATGCTACTGTGTGAAACTCCAGCAAAGTAAAAGAAGACCACAGGGAGACAACAGAACTGTTTGGAAGGAAGTCTGGGAAAGAATGGGGCCACAGACATCAAAAGAGCAAAGTCTTTCAAGGGTTAAGGATGTTCAATAACATCAGAGGTTACAAGCAAGGAAGTAAAAAATAGTCACACTAATAGTCTCTCTGAATTTGGCTGTTCTAAGGTTTTGGTTATGACAAAAGATTTCATTAGTGTCCAAGGAACTGAATCCAGATGGTTGTGTTGTAGTTTAAAAGAAGAAATATGTAGAAACACTAGGTTTAGACTATTATCTCTAAAGTTTGAATTAGAAGAGAGAAAGAAGTGTCACCGGGGGAATTACACACATTAGTAGGCAGCATTAAAGCTCAATGAAAACATTTAGAACGCTGCTTGCTTTTTCAGGTTATCTTGAAAATATTGCTGTTATTTATTTGTCAAAACTACTCTAGTAAATGTTTCTAACTATGCTTTTGTGGAATTTGTTTAACATATGAGGTAAGTAAAAGTGCATCCATTTAGTAGCCAGTCTCTAGAATTTCTCCAGTCACATAAAGAAAGGGTAAAAGGAAAGGATTTTTAGAGTAATTAAAACTGTCACTGGCTCACTGGTCCTGTACAGGGTCCTAAATATTAAAGGCAAAAAATTTTAAGTATGTTGGATGAGAATTTACTGCATGAAATATTTTTCATCTCAAAAGTGTCTAAAACAGTCAAATAGAAAAACAAATTAAGCGAGGCCTGCCACTTTTAAGATCAGAAAGGATAAAGAACACAAAGTGGGCAAATGCTAAAACTAAGTATGGTTGACAGGAGAAGCCCAGCCATTTCGGATTTAAGAAAGAAAACAATACCTATATTTAAAGAAAACTGACTAAAAATGAAATAAGAGGGAGAAAAAGGCGGTGGCTATAAAATATTCTATTTAGAGCCCTGGCACCTAACATGCCTAGGTAATTAACTGTCAGCCCCCCACTTAGAAATTGGGAACTTAATCTCCTGAAGCCTCAGATAACCCTTCAGAAAGACTGGAACAGTGACAGTACCCTACCTATGGAGTGCTTGTAAAGGTAAGTGATGTAAGAAAAACAACACTGTGATCAACACTGAGCATAATGACCATGGAGGAGATGATCTCATTCCTCAGAACTGTTTCCTAGTTCACCTTCTAATACAGTGGAAAAAGCAAACCTAGGAGTGAAGGGAGCTGCTGTTCAAGTTTATACAGTTTCCTATCTAGCAGAGTTGCGTGAGTGTAGCTACTTGGACTAAGTTGTCTCATGTGCTATGATTCAAGTATATTTCACCTCTTATGCAACATAAAATTAATGAATAGTCATTTATGTCTGCAAACCAAAAACGTACATCAAATGACAAGAATCTTACTTTCTTCCATAACTGAAAGAAAAAGTACTGTTGAAAAAGCATCCTCTGTAAACCATTAACTTTTGGAGAAAAACCCAGAAAATATCATTATTAAAGAATTTGAACATTATTTGGCACATGTAAGTTGTTTCAAACAGTATTGACTATGGTTTACCCACATGGTCAAAATTAAAATTTGTTTTGGCATTTTGTTGACCTACTATTTGAGAATTTTTAAAGTAATTGTTCAAAATATCTATTAGGTGAAAACTTGACTTTTTTTTTTTATCCTGCTAAAAACACTATAACTCACCATAACTTCTTAAATTATTTGTATGAGTATATCTGCTCCCAGAAGCACTTGAAAATATATACTCTAATCACACATTTTTAGAAAATTCAACTTGAGAAATGACTCAGGAGTACAAATAAAATGTAGCATCATGTCAAACAGCCGTTTTTATACTAAATATACATTAAAAGCCAATAGACAATAAATGGAAGACAACCATTATTTAAGGCTTGGGGTTTATAAGTGTACACTTAATAGGAAGCAGATGAAGATTTGTGGGGGGAGGATAATCTAGTTTCTTGGAAAATATTGAAAGAAAAGTGCTAACTTACATTGTTTACTCTTCCAATGTGAAATACACTTCATGGGAAAGCAGTTTGTGAGTGTTATTTTTATTTAGAACTCTAAAAATTATTCTATTATTATTATTTAAAAGTCACACAAGAAAAGGAAACATGGGAACATAGAAAAGAGTTTCTATCACAAAATTCTTGTATCATTTACAAAGTTATACTATGCCTTTAAATGTTATTTTACAGTTCAGTAAGTTTTTCTGAGTTTTAACATATTCATGATGTCTATCTCTATATCAATGGGAATATCTTATTTAAAAGCTAAAATTTATAGCATAAACACTTCACTAATATTTATGTTAGTTGATGAGGTGTAGATCAACTAGGAAGTGCAAAAACTTAATTTGTTCTTATGAAAAACTTGCTAAACCTTACACAGAAAATTTTTCTTTGTTGAAAGAGGATTGGCAGTAGGGTAAGTTACTGAACTTAAGTCTGGAAATATTTATATTATATAAATGGTCATGTGATTTGTATATCTGGAGAGTATTTTTGTGGGATTACATGACTTCTAGAAGTTTCGTCCAATGCCATTATATTCCATGAAGAAAGTGTCCATACTCCAAATGAAAGGAGAGAGAAAAAGAGGAAGAGAGAAAGAGAGAAAGAGAGAGGAGAAGATCATAAAGACATTAATACATTCCATCATATCTGAGAGTTATATGATCATCTCTTGGTCAAGTTATCTCAGATTTAGTTTTGAGGTAGAATGGCACAGTAAGGTATACTTGAGTAGAAACACATTTTGTATTTAATTATGTATGTGTAAGAGTGAACTCTAAAACAGTGTCTTAAAATTTGACTGTATAACAAATAAGAATAAAAGAAAAACAAATAATATGGCCAAATTGAAAATTAAAGGACCCAAAATGGCGATGGAGATGGAGCCACAGACCTCCTGATTTCCTGACCCAGAGACCCTTCCAAGAAGCTGGAGACACACCTGACTGAGGTAAAGCACCAGGGAGAAACGAAAACACGCACTCTAAACACTTAGCTCCTGGAAGGGTCTCCGCACCACGATCTAATAAAAGAACAGCCAGCCTGCCAAATCCCCACCCCGTAGGTCTGCAGAGCCACAGCTCCATTCTGCCGGGTTCTCCACCCCTCCGGATGTGCCAGGCTACAGCTCTGCACCAGACCCACACACAGTGGGATACCTGCCCATCAGCCACACCAGCCTCCAGCCTTGAGACCCACACCATGCCAGAATACCTGCCCCTCAGCCATGCCACCGGATCCACCACCACTGGGACCCCAGCCCAGAGCCCATCCCACAACTCTCTGGGATACCCACGCCTCGACTCCCCAAGCCCAGGCCCTGTTGAGCCCCAGCACTCATGGGATGATGGGATACCGGCCCCCTCGGACTTCCCCCACCCATCAGGCTGTGCTGGGCTCCAGCTCCATATGGAATGACTGGAGACTTGCCCCACTGGGACAGGCACCAGCCTGGCATGAGACAGCAGCGTCCACCAGCCTGCCAGGAACCCCACCCCTTGGGTAGAACTGACCCCAGTTCTACTGGCTTCCCAGATAACCATCCCACCAGGCTCCCACAAGGCTGCCACTAGAGGGCTCCAAGCATGCCTAAGAGACACACACAGACTGGACTGGACACTAAAGAACTAAAAACAACTAAGTCTGCAATCCTACTGTTCCAGAACTGGTGATTTTTTTTTCTCCCTTCTTTAAGGGTTTGGCAGCCTGGTTTGCTGTTTGATCAGCCACCATCTCTCCCATTTTTTTTTCTTTCTTTCTTTTCCTCTCTTCTCTCTTCTTTTCATCTTTCCTTCTCTTTCTTTTTTTTATCCTTCTTTCACAATTTTATTAGTATTAATATTGTAACCCAGCTAATACCAAATTATACATAGTCCAGGGACAGAAATGGTACCTAGTGGAAATATGGGAAGAAGAAAAAGGGATGGAAACCATTCTCCCCCCAAAAATAAACTAGTACAGGATTTAGAACAAAATGAAGAAAACGGAAACCCAGACCCAGACTCCAACAAAACAAAGACAAACTATACCAAGGAACCCAACAAAGACCACAAGAACACTGTGAAAGAAGAAATTCTACAAGTAATTAATGAGAATTTCATAGAGATGCTACTAGACATGGTCAACCAAAACATACAGGAGGCACTCAAGAAATTCCAAGACAATAAAACTCCAAAATATGAGAAAACACAGAAAAAAATAAATTAAATCATAGGAGCCCTAAACAAACACCAAACTGAAACGAAGATCACCATAAGCAGAGAGATAAATGAATTAAGGGCAAAAATTGACAATATTAAACAAGAAGTAACCCACGATATGGAAAACCTCAGAAACAAGAATGAAACAGAAATACAAAACAAAATGGAAGGCCATTCCAGCAGAATAGAACAAACAGAAGACAGAATCTCAGAACTAGAAAATATGTTTTCATACTGAATACCTCCTGTACACACAAATCTATCTATATTTCATATCTCTCTATAGATAGATGATAGCTAGATAGATACTCATACTCTTATCTGCAATTCTAACCTAGTACCATAAGATTCATTCTAGTCTTACCTGTGGATATTCCTAAATTCTTTCTCTGATACTAAGATAGACAAACAGACATGATCAAAATAGAGCTACCCCACAACATATTATCATAAAAACAACAAGTACAGACACTTGAGAAAGAATATTGAAGGCTGTAAGAGAGAAAAAACAAATAACATACAAAGGTAAAACCATCAAAATCACAGCAGACTTCTCAACAGAAACATTAAAAGCAAGAAGAGCATTGGTTGAGATCTTCCAAGCACTGAATGAAAATAACTTCAACCCTAGGATACTTTATTCAGCAAGACTATCATTCAAACTAGGTGGACCAATAAAAGTCTTCCATGATAGGCAGAAATTAAAACAATATATGACCACCAAGCCACCACTACAAAAGATCCTCCAAGGAATTCTGCACACAGATAATGAAAGCAAACAAAACCATGAAAGGGAAGGCAATACCAAACCACAGAAGAAGAAAAGGCAAGAAAGTAAAGAGTAACATTGATTCAGCTACACATAATCAAACTCTTAATCAACAAAGACAACTACATGACAGGGATCACCATGTACTTATCCATACTAACACTGAATGTTAATGGACTAAATTCCCCCATCAAAAGACACCAACTGGCAAACTGGATTAAAAAGGAAGACCCAACAATCTGCTGCCTACAGGAGACCCACCTCATCAACAGAAATAAGCACTGGCTGAACGTGAAAGGCTGGAAGAAGATTTACCAGCCAGTGGCCCCGAAAACAGGCAGGAGTAGCAATACTTATCTTGGACAAAATAGACTTCAAACCTACATTGATCAAATGAGATAAAGAAGGACACTGCATACTAATAAAAGGGGAAATACACCAAAAGGAAATAACAGTTATTAACCTATATGCACCCAATGTCAATGCACCCAGTTTCATCAATCATATACTGAAAGACCTAAAAACATATATAAACTCCAACACAGTGATAGTGGGTGACCTTAATACTCTCCTATTACCAACAGATAGGCTATCCAAACAAAAATCAATAAAGAAATCCTAGAACCAAATCACACCATAGATCAAATGGACCTAGCTGATGTCTGCAGAATATTTCATCCAACTTTTGCAGAATACACATTCTTCTCAGCAGCCCATGGAAACTTCTCCAAAATTGAACATATCGTAGGGAACAAACCAACCTCAGCAAATATAAGAAAATAGAAATAATCCATGCATTATATCTGACCACAATGCATTAAAACTAGAAATCAACAACAAAAACAGCAGTAAAAAACATGCAAACAATTGGAAGCTGAAAACACATTGCTCAATGATGATGGGTCATTGAAGAAATGAAAGAGGAAATTAAAAGGTTCCTGAAAGTTAATGAAAATGAAAACATGACATACCAGAACCTATGGGACAAAGCAAAGGCAGTCCTAAGAGGAAAGTTTATAGCCATGGGTGCATATATTAAAAGGACAGAAAGATCTCAAATCAATGACCTAATACTACAGCTCAAACTCCTAGAAAAACAAGAACAAGCAAATCCCCAAACAAGCAGAAGGAAAGAAGTAATTAAAATAAGGGCTGAAATCAATGAAATAGAAGCCAAAAAAAAAAAAAACATACAAAGAAGCAATGAAACAAAAAGCTGGTTCTTTGAAAAAATGAATAAGATTGACAGACCCCCCAGCAAACCTGACTAAAATGAGGAGAGAAAAAACCCAAATCAGTAAAATCAGAACTGCAAAAGAGGAGATAACAACAAACACCATGGAAATCCAGGAAATCATCAGAGACTACTTTAGAGCCTATACTCTAATAAATTTGAAAATCTTGAAATTTATTTTTATTTAGATTTCTAAAAACTTACACCACCCAAAACTGAACCAAGAAGATATTAATCACCTGAATAGATCTGTAACACAAAAAGAAATTGACGCACCAATAGAGTCTCCCAAAAAAGAAAAGTCTAGGACCTGATGGATTCACTGCTGAATTCTATCAGACATTTAAAGAAGAAATAATACCAACTGTCTTTAAACTTTTCCACAAAATAGAAAGGGAAGGAATACTACCTAACTCATTCTATGAAGCTAATGTTACTCTTATCCCAAAACCAGAGAAAGACACCTCCAAAAAGGAGAATTATAGGCCAATTTCCTTAAAGAATATCGATGCAAAAATCCTTAATAAAATAACAGCAAACCGAATCCAACAACACATCAGAAAGATCATACACCATGACCAAGTTGGCTTCATCCCAGGGATGCAGGCATGGTTCAACTTATGCAAATCTATAAATGTAATACAGCACATCAATAGAAGCAAAGACAAAAACCACTTGATCATGTCAATAGATGCAGAAAAAGCCTTTGACAAGATCCAACACCACTTCATGATAAAAGCTCTAAGAAAATTAGGAATAGAAGGAATGTACCTCAACATTGTAAAGGCTATTTATGACAAACCTACAGCCAACATCATACTTAATGGTGAAAAACTGAAACCATTTCCCCTAAAATCAGGAACAAGACAAGGGTGCCCACTATCTTTACTCCTATTCAACAGAGTACTGGAAATTCTAGCCAGAGCAATTAGGCAAGAAGAAGAAATAAAAGGAATACAAATAGATAAAGAAACTATCAAAATATCCTTATTTGCAGATGATATGATCCTATATCTTAAAGAGCCAAAAAACTCTACCCAAAAACTCTTAGACACCATAAACAGCTACAGTAAGGTGGCAGGATACAAAATCAATCTACAAAAATCATTAGCTTTTCTATACACCAACAACGAACAACCTGAGAAGGAATATATGGAAATAATTCCATTCACAATAGCCTCAAAAAAAAATCAAATACCTAGGAGTAAATTTAACAAAAGATGTGAATGACCTCTATAAGGAGAATTACAAACTCCTGAAGAAAGAGATCGAGGAAGACTACAGAAGATGGAAAGATCTCTTGTGCTCATGGATTGGTAGAATCAACATAGTGAAAATGGCTATACTGCCAAATGCAGTCTACTTGTTCAACACAATTCCCATCAATATCCCAATGATTTATATCACAGAGGTTGAATAATCTACTTTAAAATTCATTTGGAAACACAAGATACCGCAAATAGCCAAGGCAATACTCAACAAAAAAAAGCAATGTTGGAGGTATCACAATACCCAACTTCAAACTATATTACAAAGCAATAGCAATAAAAACAGCATGGTACTGGCACAAAAACAGACATGAGGACAAGTGGAACAGAACAGAAGACCCTGATATGAATCCACATAACTCTACCCACCTCATTTTTGACAAAGGAGCCAAAAACATAAGATGGAGAAAAGACAGCCTCTTCAACAAATGTTGCTGGGAAAAGTGGTTATCCATCTGCAAAAAACTGAAGCTAGATCCATGTCTATCACCCTATATTAGTATCAACTCAAAATGGATCAAGGACCTAAATATCAGACCTGAAACTCTGAAGTTACTACAGAAAGGAGCAGGAAACACTGTGGAACTAATAGGTACAGGCAAGGACTTCCTCACTACAACCACAGCAGCCCAGCAACTAAGTGAAAGGATGGACAAATGGGACTTCATAAAACTAAAAAGCTTCTGTTCATCAAAAGAAATGGTCTCTAAACTGAAGAGACCACCCACAGAGTGGGAGAAAATATTTGCCAGCTATACATCAGACAAGGGACTGATAACCAGAATATACAGGAATTTAAGAAACTAAACTCTCCTAAAATCAACGAACCAATTAAAAAGTAGGCAACTGAACTTAATAGAACTTTCTCAAAAGAAGAAATTCAAATGGAAAAAAAGCACATGAAAAAATGCTCACCATCTCTAGCCATAAGGGAAATGCAAATCAAAACCACACTAAGATTCCACCTCACCCCGTTAGAATAGCCATCATCAAAAACACCACCAACAACATGTTTTGGCGAGGATGTGGGGAAAAAGGAACCCTAATTCACTGCTGGTAGGAATGCAAGCTGGTACAACCACTCTGGAAAAAAATTTGGAGACTTCTTAAAAATCGAAACATAGACCTGCCATATGTTCCAGCAATCCCACTCTTGGGGATATACCCAAAGGAATACAACACAGGTTACTCCAGAGGCACCTGCACACCCATGTTTATTGCAGCACTATTCACAATAGCCAAGTTATGGAAACAACCAAGATGCCCCACTACTGATGAATGGATTAAGAAATGTGGTACTTATACACAATGGAATTTTACTCAGCCTTGAAGAAGAATGAACCAAAAATCGTATGTTTTCCCTCATATACGGACTTTAGATCTAGGGCAAATGCAGCAATGTGGTTGGACTGGGACAACATGCCAAGGGGAGAGCACATATGGGTGATATAGAAATAGGCAGAAAACCCAAAACATGAGAGCGTTTGATGTCCCCACTCCAGAGGAGCTAATACGGAAACCTTAAAGCAACAGAGGTATTCCAAGATGGCGGCTAGAGGTAGGAAGCAGAAAGCGACCCTCCTATAGTGAAATCTTGGAGAGACGCTGGAGACACACTTTGCAGGCATAATCACCGAGAAAAGGCATAACTTTGACCCCTCCACACCTCCAGCCGGCGCAGAGAATCTCCACTTCACGTTAAACGGAGAACCGAGGAGGCCCCCCGGGCCGCCAGTGGCCGGCGCCCATACGGCGTGGGAAGACGCGGACCAGGTGAGCTTCGCAGTACCGCGGTAGCCCCACAGACAAGCCTGGGCCAGAGCAGCATAGCCCCCTGGACAGACTGACCTCCACCCGGGAAAAAAAGAGAAACTGAGTACTAAGCAATAAGAACAGTTAAGACACGCTGGAAAGAGGGTGGGGCGCCCTGAGCGCTGAAGACTGGGGGAAGGGAATCCTTCCCGGGACTGTAAATAAACGAGCCGGGCGGGCCGGAGAGGCTCTGGTGGGAGTGGGGCGCGCCCAGCAACCAGGAGTGGGGACGCTTGTGAGAGGAGGGAAGACCCACTTCCCACGTGAACTGTAAATAAACACGCAGGCCTGACAACGCGGGGCAGTGGCACCTTTCCCAGTGCTTGGAAAGGGAAAAGCCTGTAGCAGAGGCCCCCCCACACACACAGGAGAACTCTGAGCAAACAAAGCCTGTGGGACCAGGTGAGTGCTAGCTCACCCCAGAGATCTGCATAAATAACGCCACCAGCTACAGGCTGAGAGCAGCAGGCAGGCAAGCCACAGTTGCAGATACCACTCTCAGAACTGCCTCCAGACGCTTTTTTTTTTTTCTTTTTCTCCCTACCTTTGATGAGAGAACAACCGAATTACACCTGCAAGCCGAAAAACTTACTGAAACTGTATTGCATTTGAACTGGGGACACTTGGTGGGACTTTTTTTTTTTTTTTATCTTCTGTGTGTGTGTGAGTGTAGTTTTGTTCTACTTTATGCATCCCCTTTGATGAGACAACTACAGAACAACATCTGAGGCACCAACTCCAGGACTGGAGATTGAGACGGACATCCAAATTATTAAGACTGAAATTGCATTGCATATAAACTTGGAAGTTTTTTGGTTTTTTGTTTTTTGTTTTTGTTTTTTTTTTTTAATTTTCTATTTTCCATTTTATTTTAATTCATTTTTATAAATAGATATTACTTTCATATACTTATTTTTTATTTTTTATCTTTGATTTTCAATCCTCTCTCTGTCACTCTATTGTCTGTTCAGCTTACTGTCGATTAGTACACTAACACTCCCTGTTTATACCTTTGAAACTCTCTTGTCTGATACCTTGTTCTGCTTTCTCCCTCTTGTCTGTATATTTGTTTTCCCCTTCTCTTTAACTTCTTGCTTTCCATCTCAGCTCACTCTTCCATTCTCAAAATTACCATTGTTATTATTACAAGCTAGAAAATACTTAATTACACACAGTACAGGAACAGTAACAACACCAAGGACAATGACAGGAAGACAGAAAAAACAAGGAAACCAGTTTCCCCACAGCAAAAAATTAGTACAGGAACCAGAGGGGAATGAAGAGAACAGAAACTCAGAGCCAGACTCCAACAAAATGAAGATAAACTATGCCAAAGGACCCAATGAAGCCTACAAGAATAATTTAAAAGAAGACATACTACAAGTACTCAATGAGAATTTTATAGAGATGATACTGGATAGGGTCAACCAAAATGTACAGGAGACACTCAAGAAATTCCAAGACAATAAAAATAGAGAATTTGAAAAAGCAAAAGAAGAAATAAAGGAAACCATAGAAGCACTGTATAAACACCAAAGTGAAAGAGAGAACACAATGAATAAATGGATAAATGAACTCAGGACAAAAATAGACAACAATAAAGAAGAAAACAGCCAGGATATGGAAAACCTCAGAAAAAAGAACGAAACAGAACTGCAAAACAAAACGGAAGGCCAATCCAGCAGAATAGAACAAACAGAAGACAGAATCTCAGAACTTGAAGATGAAATGGTAATTAAAGGAAAAACTGAAGAACTATTAATTAAACAACTCAAGACCTGTGAAAAGAAAATGCAAGAACTCACTGACTCCATCAAAAGACCAAACTTGAGAATCATGGGCATCGAAGAAGGAGAAGAGGTGCAAGCCAAGGGAATGCGTAACATATTCAACAAAATAATAACGGAAAATTTCCCAAATCTAGAGAAAGATATTCCCATACAAATGCAAGAGGCCTCCAGGACACCAAACAGACCAGATCAAAATAGAACTACTCCACGACATATCATCATTAAAACAACAAGTTCAGAAACTAAGGAAAGAATATTGAAGGCTGCAAGAGAGAAAAAACAAGTAACATACAAAGGTAAACCCATCAAAATCACAGCAGACTTCTCAACAGAAACATTAAAAGCAAGAAGAGCGTGGGGTGAGATCTTCCGGGCACTGAATGAAAATAACTTCAACCCCAGGATACTCTACCCAGCAAAGCTATCATTCAAAATAGATGGAGCAATAAAAGTCTTCCATGATAAGCAGAAACTAAAACAATATGTGACCACAAAGCCACCATTACAAAAGATTCTGCAAGGGATCCTGCACACAGAAAGTGACACCCAACTTAACCATGAAAAGGCAGGCAGCACCAAACCACAGGATAAGAAAAAGCAAGACAGTAGAGAGTAACATCAAGTTAGGTAAACACAATCAAACCCTCAAACAACAAAGATAACTAAATGGCAGGAATCACCACATACCTATCAGTACTAACACTTAATGTTAATGGACTTAATTCACCCATCAAAAGACACCGTTTGACAAAATGGATTAAAAAAGAAGATCCAACAATTTGTTGCTTACAGGAGACTCATCTCACCGACAGAAATAAGCATATGCTTAGGATGAAAGGCTGGAAGAAGATTTACCAAGCCAATGGCCCCCGAAAACAAGCAGGAGTAGCAATACTTATCTCTGACAAAGTAGACTTCAAACCTACATTGATCAAATGAGATAAAGAAGGACATTCCATACTAATAAAAGGGGAAATAGACCAAAAGGAAATAATAATCATCAATCTGTACGCACCCAATGTCAACGCAACCAATTTCATCAAACATACCCTGAAAGACCTAAAAGCATATATAAACGCCAACACAGTGGTTGTGGGAGACTTTAACACTCCTGGGAGACTTTAACACTCCATTATCATCAATAGATAGGTCATCCAAACAAAAACTCAATAAAGAAATCCAAGATCTAAAATATGCAATAGACCAAGTGGACCTAGTAGATGTCTACAGAACATTTCATCCAACCTCTACACAATATACATTCTTCTCAGCAGCCCATGGAACCTTCTCCAAAATAGATCATATCCTAGGGCACAAAGCAAGCCTCAGCAAATATAAGAAAATAGAAATAATACCATGCATACTATCTGACCACAATGCAGTAAAAGTAGAACTCAACAACAAAAGTAAAGACAAAAAACATGCAAACAGCTGGAAACTAAATAACTCATTACTTAATGAAGAATGGATCATCGATGCAATAAAAGAGGAAATTAAAAAGTTCCTAGAAGTCAATGAAAATGAAAACACAACCTACCGGAACCTATGGGACACAGCTAAGGCAGTCTTGAGAGGAAAGTTTATAGCCATGAGTGCATATATTAAAAAGATTGAAAGATCCCAAATCAATGACCTAATGATACATCTCAAACTCCTAGAAAAACAAGAACAAGCAAATCCCAAAACAAATAGAAGGAGAGAAATAATAAAAATAAGAGCTGAAATCAACGAAATAGAAACCAAAAAAACCATACAAAGAATTAATGAAACAAAAAGTTGGTTCTTTGAAAAAATAAACAAGATCGATAGACCCCTGGCAAACCTGACTAAAATGAGGAGAGAAAAAACCCAAATTAGTAGAATCAGGAATGCAAAAGGGGAGATAACAACAAACACCATGGAAGTCCAGGAAATCATCAGAGACTACTTTGAGAACCTATATTCAAATAAATTTGAAAATCTAAAAGAAATGGACAGATTTCTAGATACATATGATCATCCAAAACTGAACCAAGAGGAAATTAATCACCTGAATAGACCTATAACACAAAATGAAATTGAAGCAGCAATCAAGAGTCTCCCCAAAAAGAAAAGTCCAGGACCTGATGGATTCTCTGCTGAATTCTATCAGACCTTTAAAGAAGAACTGATACCAACCCTCCTTAAACTGTTCCCCAAAATAGAAAGGGAAGGAAAACTGCCAAACACATTTTATGAAGCCAGTATTACACTTATCCCAAAACCAGGCAAAGACACCTCCAAAAAGGAGAACTATAGGCCAATCTCCTTAATGAACATTGATGCAAAAATCCTCAACAAAATAATGGCAAATCGAATTCAGCAACACATCAAAAAGATTATTCACCACGACCAAGTAGGATTCATCCCAGGGATGCAGGGGTGGTTCAACATACGAAAATCAATAAACGTAATAAACCACATTAACAGAAGCAAAGACAAAAACCACTTGATCATCTCAATAGATGCAGAAAAAGCCTTTGATAAGATCCAACATCATTTCATGATAAAAGCTCTAAGAAAACTAGGAATAGAAGGAAAGTTCCTCAACATTATAAAAGCTATATATGACAAACCTACAGCCAGCATTATACTTAACGGAGAAAAATTAAAACCATTCCCTCTAAAATCAGGAACCAGACAAGGATGCCCACTATCTCCACTCCTATTCAACATAGTACTGGAATTCCTAGCCAGAGCAATTAGGCAAGAAGAAGGAATAAAAGGAATACAAATAGGTAAAGAAACTGTCAAAATATCCCTATTTGCAGACGACATGATCCTATACCTTAAAGACCCAAAAAACTCTACTCAGAAGCTTCTAGACATCATCAATAGCTATAGCAAAGTAGCAGGATATAAAATCAACATAGAAAAATCATTAGCATTTCTATACACTAACAATGAGCAAATGGAAAAAGAATGTATGAAAACAATTCCATTTACAATAGCCTCAAAAAAAATCAAATACCTAGGTGTAAACCTAACAAAAGACGTGAAAGACCTCTACAAGGAAAACTATAAACTTCTGAAGAAAGAGATTGAGGAAGACTATAGAAAGTGGAGAGATCTCCCATGCTCATGGATTGGTAGAATCAACATAGTAAAAATGTCTATACTCCCAAAAGTAATCTACATGTTTAATGCAATTCCCATCAAAATTCCAATTGACATTCATCAAAGAGATTGAAAAATCTACTGTTAAATTTATATGGAAACACAAGAGGCCACGAATAGCCAAGGCAATACTCAGTCAAAAGAACAATGCAGGAGGTATCACAATACCTGACTTCAAACTATATTACAAAGCAATAACAATAAAAACAGCATGGTACTGGCACAAAAACAGACATGAAGACCAGTGGAACAGAATAGAGGATCCAGATATGAAGCCACACAACTATGAGCAACTTATCTTTGACAAAGGAGCTAAAAATATAAGATGGAGAAATAGCAGCCTCTTCAATAAAAACTGCTGGGAAAACTGGTTAGCAGTCTGCAAAAAACTGAAACTAGATCCATATATATCACCCTATACCAAGATTAACTCAAAATGGATCAAGGATCTTAATATCAGACCCCAAACTCTTAAGTTGATACAAGAAAGAGTAGGAAATACTCTGGAGTTAGTAGGTATAGGTAAGAACTTTCTCAATGAAACCCCAGCAGCACAGCAACTAAGAGATAGCATAGATAAATGGGACCTCATAAAACTAAAAAGCTTCTGTTCATCAAAAGAAATGGTCTCTAAACTGAAGAGAACACCCACAGAGTGGGAGAAAATATTTGCCAATTATACATCAGACAAAGGACTGATAACCAGAATATACAGGGAACTTAAAAAACTAAATTCTCCCAAAACTAATGAACCAATAAAGAAATGGGCATGTGAACTAAACAGAACTTTCTCAAAAGAAGAAATTCAAATGGCCAGAAAACACATGAAAAAATGCTCACCATCTCTAGCAATAAAGGAAATGCAAATTAAAACCACACTAAGATTCCACCTCACCCCTGTTAGAATAGCCATCATCAGCAACACCACCAACAACAGGTGTTGGCGAGGATGCGGGGAAAAAGGAACCCTCTTACACTGTTGGTGGGAATGTAGACTAGTACAACCACTCTGGAAAAACATTTGGAGGCTACTTAAAAAGCTGGACATCGATCTACCATTTGATCCAGCAATACCACTCTTGGGGATATACCCAAAAGACTGTTACTCCAGAGGCACCTGCACATCCATGTTTATTGCGGCACTATTCACAATAGCCAAGTTATGGAAACAGCCAAGATGCCCCAGCACAGACGAATGGATTAAGAAAATGTGGTATCTATACACAATGGAATTTTATGCAGCCATGAAGAAGAACGAAATGTTATCATTCGCTGGTAAATGGATGGAATTGGAGAACATCATTCTGAGTGAGGTTAGCCTGGCTCAAAAGACCAAAAATCGTATGTTCTCCCTCATATGTGGACATTAGATCAAGGGCAAACACAACAAGGGGATTGGACAATGAGCACATGATAAAAGCTAGAGCACACAAGGGAGGGGTGAGGATAGGTAAGACACCTAAAAAACTAGCTAGCATTTGTTGCCCTTAATGCAGAGAAACTAAAGCAGATACCTTAAAGCAACTGAGGCCAATAGGAAAAGGGGACCAGGAACTAGAGAAAAGGTTAGATTAAAAGGAATTAACCTAGAAGGTAACACCCACGCACAGGAAATCAATGTGAGTCAATGCCCTATATAGCTATCCTTACCTCAACCAGCAAAACCCCTTGTTCCTTCCTATTATTGCTTATACTCTCTCTACAACAAAATTAGAGATAAGGGCAAAATAGTTTCTGCTGGGTATTGAGGGGGGGAGCGGGAGGGGGTGGAGTGGGTGGTAAGGGAGGGGGTGGGGGCAGGGGGGAGAAATAAACCAAGCCTTGTATGCACATATGAATAATAAAAGAAAAATGAAAAAAAAAAAAAAAAGGAGGACGAATATAGTCTATACATATATGAATACGGAGCACTGAAATGTGTCAAAGTCACCCTAAGAAAGGAGAGGGAGGGAAGAGGGAGAAGAGTGGAGGGGATGAGCCAAATGGGGGTAATGTATGTATATATGGAAATGTCACAACATCCCCTCCTGTACAACTATTATATACTAATAAAAATGTTTAAAAAAAAAAAAAAAAAAAAAGCAACAGAGGTTATCATGAGAAGGGGATCACTAATGAGGGTAAAGATCAGTTAGAGATGAATCAACATGGGTCATAACACGTGTACATGAAAGCAATACTAGGAATATTTCTGTATAGCTATTCTCAACTCAACTAGCAAAAACACTTTTCTTCCTTATTAGGCTTGTGTCTTTTCTTCAACAAAACTAGTGATAAAGGCAGAACAGGACCTGCCTGGAACTGAGGGGGGGAAGGGGGGAGAGGGTGGGGGAGGGGGGCAGGGGGGAGAAATGATTCAAACAATGTATGCACATGTGAATAAATGAATAATAAAAAAAAGAAAATTAAAAAAATTAGTTTTGGTGGTATGGGGTTTTGAACTCAGGGCTTCATGATTGCTAAGCAAGCTCTCCACCATTTGATCTGCTCCTCCAGCCCCAAGTTGAGATTATCGAACAACATGTCCACACAAATTATGGAAATGAATCATTAATAATATAGCTATACAGATGAAAAATTTAGAAACTATTAGTCATTTACGAAAAATTAAAATGAAGGCTATGGTCATTAATTAATCAAACTTTGAACTGGTTTAATTCCATAGAGAAAAATATAAATTTATTAGACACAGTAAATGTACATGTAATGTTTTATAAACTCAGATTAGGCAATGGATGATCTATTCAAAGAAAGAGGGAAAATTCAGAAGAAAATAACACACATACAAAGAAATATAATTAAGAGGAAGAAATATGGAATATGAACGAAGACAAACGGAAGTTAATAGCTAAACCAGAAAATATTGTACAACTTTAGAGAAAAATGGAACAGAATTGTTAAGCAATTATAATGGAAGACCTTTATACACATTAGAAAATTAAATTTGGTCTGATATAATAATTGCAGCAATAAAAATATATTATTTAAATTATTTCAGCAAAGATACCTACCCTCATAGACTTGATTTGCAAAACAGTGTTTCCTATGAAACACTTTTAAGGCAGAAATACACAGGCAGTAAAAAAAGTGAGTTCCAAGTTTCCTTATACTACCAGTTTAGGGAAATAATTAAAACAATTAAGAATGTGGCCTAATAGGGAGCAACGATTCAAGTATTAAAAGTGTAGACTCTGGAGTTCAAATCTCAGTCTACTACTTACTGATTGTGTGACTTGGAGAGAGTTTTCACACTGTTACAAATCTTGGGTTCTTTATTTTAAAATGAGGATAATAAAAGTAGCTATTTTGTATGTGCCATTTTTTTGGATTAGATGGAATGCCACATGTAAAGTGCTTGTCACAGTGTTAAGTACCTATGTTATGCCAGTGATAAGTGAATGATAATGATAATGGGGAGATTAAATGATAATCAAAATTTAGCTCTTCTTTAGCATGACAGGTTTACAATTTGACATCTGCAAAGCCAATTGCATCCATTTCTTTCAGTGTTGTGGCTGTGATAATATCTCCATTTACTTTAGTAATAACCTCCAAACCCATTATTCTTCATCATTTCTTTGTTCTTCCATGAAAAATAACAGATTTTACCACTTTCCTCCTCAAATAAAAGTAACAGCTCTCCAGTTAGATAGTTATCTAGCTAATTACTATAAATTTCTTACTTAGTTTGACTTTTACTCAAATATAAATATCTTACAAAGCCTTTCTTAAGTAATTCTACTTAAAACAATCCCCTTAGCCAGGTATAATGGCTCATGCCTGTAATCCCAGCTACTTGAGAGGCAGAGATAGTAAGGCAAAGAGCATTAAGCTCTATCTGAAAAATAACAAAGCAAAAAGTGCTGGGGGATGTCTCAAGTGATAGACCACTTGCCTAAGTTCAAATCTAGTACTGCCAAAAAAAGAGACAAAGAATAATACCTTTACCTTAACTTATTTGGAGTTTTAACACTTATTACCATCTGGTATCTTATTATATATTTCTTTGTAAATTTACCTTTTCTTTCGCTTTAGAACAGAAATTCCATGCAAGCAGGGATTTTGCTTTTATATGGGTACATTTCTAGAACCTATTAAAGCGATTATAGAGCAAAAGGTTCTAATTGAAAAAATGTTGCTAAGTGAATGAATTATCATCTGTTTTGCTTAGTTGAAATTGTTGAGGGCTAGGTAATTATTAGCCTCTACAAAATATTGTGCCTTGTGCATGGTGGGCTTATAACAGGTACCAAGGAATTTCATTTAATGTTTGAAAAACCCTTGGAGTAGTCAAGCAGATAAAATGGCAGATTTGGAAAACATTCAGAATTCTCATCATCTAAAAACCACACCTCTAATTTGAGTATGTGTATAGAGTGATATTCAGAAGTCTCTAAGGTAGATAAAGTATTTTCCCATGTGATGACCTACTATCAGCAATATTTTACACATTGGTATTTCCTCAGGGTTTTACTTATTCTCTAAACAGATTCCCCTCCTGAGAGGAATTATCTGCATCTAGTCTCAAACTCTTCCTCTACTCTCCCTATCAACCATTTCAAGGCCTGAAGAAGTCTGTGTAGTACCCCATGATCCAACTTGGTTTGTCAAATTTAGTCTTTCCTCATACTCCCTTCCAGCTTCCATTTTGTCATATGGACCTGATTAATTTCTTGGATAAAATTATTCTTTCTATAAATTAAGAGATTAACTAGAGAAACACAGAAGTCCCTTCAAGGCCTAACTCTATGACTCTATGTGGCATATCTCCTGGAATTACATATACCAAAGGGAATAAGACAGTTAAAAATCTTTTCATTTAAAACATCTATTCCAAAAAACAATTTTAACTAAGACAGAAGTCATTCGATCATGGTTTAAGACCAGAAAAGTAGTTTTCCACTAAGAGTCAATGTTTATTGATTCTCTGGTGTTTTCAAAATTAAATACTTAATTTGGTTATCATAGAAAAGCTGAATTAGAATTAATGTTACTTACAATTGGATTGGACCTTCTAATAATTTTTATTTGTCTAAATTATATTACTGTAATATATAATCCAATACTCTGAATTTATCTTCTAAATGGAGAGTTAGTCATGATTATATACACTATTTATTTTCAAACTACCAGATTTATTCTGTCTACTGGTTTTTTCAATGTCACTGTTTAAACCATGTGAAATACCAGTACAAAACATTGTATTATTATACTTTTTAAAACATGGAGATGAAATAACACATTTGTGTTTTTCCGAATCAACCTGCATCACCCAGCACTTTTGCCACAGCTTCTATGGTTTTCTGGAGAGATTTTTTAATCACCTTTTTTAAAATTCCTGTGCAGTTTTATCATGAATAAAAAAAGCTCACAACTCTTTTTAATCATTGCAGATTTACATCTTAATATTCTGCTCAAGAAGCTTTGGAGAACTGTTAAGAAATACAAAATCACCCAAGCTAAGAGTTTTGAATGGGTAATATCATCTTACATTAGCAAGGATCTTCCTTGTATTTCTAGGCCTTGCAAAGATATTGTGCACTTAGTTCAGGTCAAAAGTATTGTTTGAAAGCCCTTTACCATGTAGGAAGGCAAATTTCAATTTTCTAAAAGGCCTATGTTATCAATTATAGGCATTGGTTGAGTGATCATTCATGAAACCCATTTGCAGACAACAAAACAAACAACAAACATAATGAACAACATAATGTCCCACAATTATTAAAGAAAACAAGTTTACAAATATTGAAACTGTCTGTCTTTCCTGCCTCTAAAGTAGTACACCACATCAGATGAGGGTAACATCAACCAATAACAAAAAAGTGAATTGCTCTAGAGCCCAGTGTTCAGCATCCACAGCGCACCTCACAGTCTTTTGCATGCATTTTAGAATTTCCTGTCTCTGCTTAGTTCCAGGAATTTGACCTTTCAGCCTGATTTTCTCTGTGGCAAGGTTGAGTTCCATAAACTTAGGTTTCTGATTCTGTCTATCCAGCTTCTTTAGTATCTGCATTCTCCTTCCCAAGCTGTCTCATGAAGGACTCTACATTCCCTATAAATACAGCCTCAGGAATCCTTAGGTGAAGCCACCACTTGTTTCCTGTAGCCATTTCTCCTACACCAAAATCATCCTATTCTGTCTATTGTTAATGACAGGGCCATATCTCTGACTATTCCCGACTGATTTACATAAAAACAACATTCTTCATTTAAGAAAAGACAAAGCCATCCCTTTTCGGCAGTGAGTAAATCCAACCCTCTCTGGTTTTGGATTTTGGAGGACCACTGATGCTAGGGAGTCCAGATGGTCCTGCATAGTCATTACAGACTTAGCCACTTGCTCTATGTCATTTGTTAGCTCTGTGGATAATTGATTATTGTAGGCAGCTGATGAGGCAATTCTTCCTATGCCTGTTCCTATCCCAGCCATTATCCCCAGTCTGATCAATAAAGGTATGAACTGGATAGCTCTCTTTGACCATGCACGACCAACTAAAGGCACAGGAGGGCCTTATTATTGGGCACTATGTTTATCTAGGGGGTGAGGAATGCTAGTGTACAAACACCCTTCCAGTTAGCTGGCAAGCACTGATAGGCAAGGGTCCCACAGACAAAGAAGATGCTCGGGCTGCTGCACCATAGCCTGTCAACTGTACATCTGATAGTGGTAGCTGTACAGTTTTGGACTTGAGCACACTGGTCAGCAGCCAGTTCCCCAACCGGACAGTATCCTTTTGAATTGTAGATACAACTAGGGATTTTCTGGAATAGCTGTATATTTCTTACTTTGGGTTTTGTACTGGTAGAGTTGAGAGGAGCTTCATGCCCACTCTGGTTGAGGAGGCTTACCTCAGTTGCTACATATTGGAGAGGACCTGAGGACATGCAGAGCCAGCAATCACCCGCCAATGGTGGGTTCATAAGATTAAGGAGGCAGTGGCTTGCATTTAACAAGTTATAGAGTTGAGGTTCCAAGTTAAGGTTCCCTGTCTCAGAAGGAAGCCTCAACAGGGGCCGTGGTGGTGGCAGATCAATGTCTTCTATAGGCTCATGTCCGCCTAAGTAATCACCTTTGGGTGCCCTTCTAGATCCGTGACTCTCCCCTTAGTAAACTGATATGGGGGTGGGGTGGAGGGGTAAAGTGCCCAGACATAATGAGGTTTATTTCCTCCCCCTATCATTTCATCGTTCCAAGCCTTTAAGAGGTCCCTGTCTTTCTGCTAGCAAGCTGTCTGTTCTATAGTACCTTTGTTCTTGCAGGACCCAGTTAGACCTGTCAGCTTTCCTTTATAGTAAATTGTCCCTCCCCTGATGCATTCAGAAATTGATATGCTGCACATGGGTGACAGATATTGATAGAAGGTGAAGGCATATCGCAGTTTTCCCTGGAAGGAAAGTGGCCTTATGCAGGTTGAGCAGTCACCCTGACCTCACAATTGAACAACCTCAAAATGAAGCAGAGTTAGAAGGAAATAACACATCAGAGACCTCTTGCTTGAGACTGGGATCTGGGCTACAGATAACACCAAACAGCAGTAAGGCTTCCAACTATGAGGAGATAACAGGAGGCCAGCAGTAATCTGTGGCCTACATTTCAATCCTGGAGAGCAGTGACAGCCAGTCCTAGTGCAAATAGTATTGCAACAATGCTAATCAGCAGGATAAGGTATGGGTGACAGAAAAGGGGATACATTTGCATCCGGTGGATGAATCCTCAGGCTTCCACCATGTGTTGACCAATCAGCTTCCAACCTGCTTGGAGCAGGGCTGGAGATCTCTCAGGCGATGGTGATGGCCACTATGACATCCTCTAGAACCTTAATCTGAGGGGGCTAGTTGAATCATGGACAGCCTACCAGTCATTAGGGTCTACGGGAGTGGCAGCCTTCTTTATCTGGGAGTGATGAATCCAAGGAGTAATTCCTGCAACTTTAACAGCTGTGAGAGTTGTTAATATTACTAGATGGGGACACGTACAACTGGGTTTGAGTGGTTCCTTTTTCCAATTCTTCACCCATACCTTATCCTTGGGTTGATAGGGATGGGCCCAGTTACCCATGGGGATTGGGGCTCTTTCTAAGACTTCCTGGAAAATGTGGTGTAGGGTTTTTCCTAAGGTCTGGAGATGTCAGGACATGTCTAGATTTCCAATTTGCCCGAGGTCCCCTCTGAGTCTGTTTATTATGGGAGGGGGTCTGCCATAGAGAATCTTAAAGGGTGAGTAGCCAGTGGGTCAGCATGCCCTAAGCAGGGCTAAAGGTAGCATGTCTATCCAGGGAGATTGTGTCTCTTGGCAGAGTTTAGCTAAGGTAATTTTAAGGGTTCGATTCATGTGTTCTACTTTCCCTGAACTCTGAGGCCTGTATGCTGTATGGAGTTTCCATTTAATTTTTAAAATTTTGGCCAGGCTCTGGACTATTTCTGCTGTGAAGGCTGGCCTATTATCTGATCCAATAGAAAGGGGAAGCCCATATCTGGGGATAATTTCTCTTAAGAGAGCTTTACTACCTCTTGTGCTTTTTCTGTGTGTGTGATAACCCTCAACCCACCCTGAGTAAGTCAGACAAGAACCAAGAGGTACCGGTATCCTTGACAGGGCTTGACCTCTGTGAAGTCCACTTCCAGGTCCTCAAAAGGCATGGTGTTGTAGTTTGTACCCCAGGGCTTGGCTTAGGCCCTTGACTCACATTGTTTCATGCACATGTGATGTACCTAGCACTCACTTGGGTGCACAGGGTGGGTAGCTTGGGAATGAAATAGTATCTGTCCAGTAGTTTTTCGAGAGCTGTTTTCCCTAAGTGTGTTAGTTTGTGTTGCTGTTTTATGAGAGCGGCTGCTACAGCAATGGGGACAAAGAGTCTCCGGTCAGGCAACTTCCACCAGCCTCCCTTTTCTTTTATTCCTCTTTCATCTTTTGCCCATTGTTCATCCTCCTTGGTATAATTTGGAGTGGGAGGCAGCTCCAGAGCTAGCAGAAGTTTGGCAGTTTGCTCCAGCAGTTCAGGGGAGCTCAGTTCTTCGGCTTCCCTTCTTGTCCTCTAATCCACCAGGCGGTGGTTTCCTCTACTAACACAGTCCGTGCCCCTTTGGTGGCCTCTGCAGTGTATGACAGCCACTCAAGATGGTTCCTAGACTGCTTCCAGCAGTTGGAGAATTTCTTCTTTGTTTTTAATCTCTTTTCCCCCTGCTGTCAGCAATCCTCTTTCTTTGTATATTGCTCCATGCACGTGCAGGGTGGCAAAGGCATATTTAGAATCTGTACAGATGTTTACCTGCTTTCCCTTTGCATATCGCAATGCCAGGACCAACGCCCAAAGTTCAGCTCATTGTGCAGACCACACAGCCTGTACGATGTCGTTAGCAGTGGTGACTGCGAATCTGGGTTTTCACCATCCATTCTGGATGAAGCTGCTTCGGTCTGTGAACAGTTTGAGCTCTGGATCTGAGAGGGGAACATCCATCAGGTCTGGCTTGCTAGAATACACTTCGTGCATCACTTCTTTGCAATTGTGATCTGGAAGCCCTTCCTCTGTTGGCAGGAAGGTGACAGAGTTTAAAGTTCGTACAGTTTCAAGTATGACTTGAGGATTTTCACATAGTAGTCCTTGGTATGGGCCATTCTGGAGCTCTTCAGCCATTTATGACCCTGCGCATTCATTAGAGCTACGACTGCATGAGAAACTTTGACATTAATGTCCTGTCCCAGGGTGAGCTTGTCAGCCTCCCTGATTAGGGTTACTGTAGCCACCAGGGCCCAGAGACATGGAGGCCACCATGAGGCCACTGGGTCCAAGCACTTTGATAGGTAAGCCACTGGCCACTGCCATGTACTCACCATATGGGTGAGGACCCCCAGAGCTGTGTGATTTTTCTCACAAACGAAGAGATTGAAAGGTCATTTTACATCTGGCAACCCTAATGCAGGGGCACTAACAGTCTTTTTATTTCCAAAGCTTTTTCTTGGTCAGGTCCCCAGTTTAGAGGGTCCTTTCCAGAGCCTGCTGTCACCTCCTACAGTGGTTTGGCCGGGTTTAAATATCTGGGTATCCAGATGCAACAGAATCCTGCTGTTCCCAAGAATTCTTGGACCTCCCTTTTGGTTTTTGGCTGTAGGATGGAGCAGATGTCCTGTTTCCTCTGTGGACCCAGGGCGTGTTGTCCTTCTGAGATGACGAATCCAAGATATTGGACCTCTTGCTGGCAAACTTGGGCCTGTTACCAAGAAACTGTGTAGCCTGCCTCAGAGAGTCAGGCTAGCAATGCATTTGTCCCCTCCCAGCATTTCTCCCGGTGGTGGCTTGCCAGAAGCAGATCATCCATGTATTGGAGCAAAGTACAGTTTGGATTTTCTTCCAGAAAAGCTGACAAATCTGCCACTAGGGCTTCCCCTGAACAAGGTAGGTGAGCTTTTGAATCCCTGAGTAAGTCTTGTCCAGGCCATTTGTGCTTTTCTTCCAGTATGGCGGTCTTCCCATTCAAAGTCAAGAAGAGGCTGGCTAACCAGGGCCAGGCAGAGGCAGAAAAAAAGCATCCTTTAGTCCAGGTAGGTGTACCAGCTTGCTTGTGGTGGTAGAAGGCTCAGGTGAGTGTAGGGGTTAGGAACTACTGGGTGCAGCATGATAACAGCATTGTTGACTGCCTGCAGGTCGTGGACAGGCTGGTAATCATTTCCTCCTGCCTTCTTGACAGGTAACAGTGGAGTGTTCCATGGTGATTATCATTCAATCAATATCCCTATATCCTTCAGCCACTGTAGGTAGGCCTGAATTCCCAGGTATGCTTCCTATGGCACTAAATATTGCCTCTGTCTAACAGGGAGAGCCCCAGGTTTGACATCTACCATTATGGGTACATGGTTGTGAGCCAGGCTTGGAGGCCTTTTTTCAGCCCAGTCATCAGGAAACTCCTCCAGCAGGCAGATGGGCTTCATCATGTCTCCCTTTTCCTGGTTACAGAGTTGCCATTCATCTTCTGTAGGCATAGTCACTGCCATGATGAGGGCATTTGGTCCTTTCACTGGAAGGCTTGGAGACCCTTCCTGGGTGAAAGTGATTTCGGCTCCAAGTTTTGTTAGTAAGTCCCTCCCCAGAAGAGGAATTGGGCATTCTGGTAAGTACAGAAATTCATGAGTCACCTTGTGCCCTCCTAGTTGGTATGTTCAGGGTCAGCAGAACTGTCAGGCAGTTTGGGTGCTGGTAACTCCGACTATTGTGGCCCTGTTCTCAGTGAGCAAGGCCATAGGTTTAGTGGCCATGAAATGCTTGGCCCCCCACTTTCCTTTTGACCATGGGCTCTTGTGGCTGTAGTAGTAAGGAGCCCGGTCTTCCCTAGTCTGACTCAATTCCTGCTAGGCCAATGAGGTCTTCAGCCCCGGGTTTGGGTGGCCATCCTGTCTTCTTTCTTGGAGCAATTTTGTTAGGTTCTGATGCTGGTCCCTTGTGGCTGGGGCATTCATTCTTCCAGTGGCCAATCTCTTAGCAATAGGCACATTGGTCTCATTGGAGTGGGGCTCTTCCACTGGGTCTCCTCTTCTGTGGCAGAACTGACTTCTTGGTCAGGGCCAGCTTCCCCAGTGCTGTAGCCAATAAGGACAACTTGGCTTTCATTATTTTATTGGCTTATCATTTTTCCTCATGTTCCCAGTTTACAAAGATTTTACTTGGCACTTCTAACAGCTGGGTGGCATTCATTCCAGCAAAGCCTTCAAGTTTCTGAAGTTTCCAGTGAATGTCAGCATATGACTGGGCCACAAATGCTATATTTACCATTCACTAGTTTTCTGGTGCTTCTGGATTGAAGGGGTGTACACCCAGAAGGCCTCACAGTCTCTCATAAAAATCAGTTGGTGTTTCCTCTGGTTTCTGGATTACTGCCACAGTTCGGGACATGTTGGTAGGTTTCTTAGCTCCAGCCCTGAGCCCGTGTAGGAGGTCTGTGCGATATTGCATGAGGACTCCTCATCCTTCTGCTGTTCTAAAGTCCCAGGTAGGCTGAACATCAGGGGCCACCTTTCTTGCCCAAGCTTCTGTATCTAGGGTGCTGAGGCCTGCCCTTGGAGCCAGCTGAGAGTTTCCATCATAATTCACTGTCACTCTTCTGTGTTGAAAAATGTCAGGAGAATTTGTTGGCAGTCATCTCAAGTGGGTTGATGGGTCTGAAATATGGATTCTAGGAGGTTGACCATGGCCTGGGGTTTTTCTGAATATGGTGGTATGTGCGTCCTCCAATTTAAGGGTTTGGCTGGTAATAGAGGATAGATCATCTGAGCTGGACTGCTGTGCCATCAGCACCAGTCTGCTGGGGCCCTTGTATCTTGTGGAGAGGCATCTGCAGAGCCCAAGCCTGAGGGGCTGGTGCCTGGAATGAGTGAAGATGGTGGCTCAGGGGCTGTGGACTTGTACTCCAAGCCCTGGATGGGTGTGTGATGTATCTGGGGCTGGGAGGCTGTTGATGGGGCTGAGGGGGACTCACTAAAGGTGGCAGACTGTCTGGGAGAGGTGGCACTGGCTGCTCTGATGGTTGGGGAGGAATGGGTTGTATGGTGGGGGCACAGGTGGTTCTTCTGGATCCCCTTGCAGAACAGGCTTGGTTGGCTTCTGATCTTCATTACCTGGGCCATGAAAACTCTGCTCTGTCCCTTTTTGTTGGCCCAGAATCAGACCCAAGGGGGCATGATCTGAGCTACCTGAAGCCAGGAATTGATATAGGGGAACTGGTCAGTGTGTCCAGGGGTTCCTCTTAGGATCTGATAAATGGCCTGACAGTGGGAAAATCTAGGCTACATTCAAGGGGACAGTTGACTCCCAAAGTGGGCCACTCCAACTCACACAGTGTGCACAGTCTTCCAGGAAACACTTTGATCCCATAATCTCCTGAGAATCCCTTCTTAAAATGTTTAAGCATACACTGTAGGACTGTAGGTTTTTAGGCACTTCCACCATGGCAGTTAGAGGCATCCTCTATATCCACAAACTGTATTATCCTCTGCATTGGTGGCACAAAGACAAACAAGGGTGGGTGCCCCTTCAAGAGAAAAGACCAATCCGATTTCTGCCTTGGCTGCATCCTGAAGGAACTTGGGTGCCTCTTAGCATCAATGGTGAGGTCAGCCTTGTGACTCTAGATCAGGTTTCCCCAATGCTGCCCTAAGCCATATGAGAATCACCACAGAACCACAGGACAGACCCACTCAGACTCCATAGCTTTTCATCCATGGAGCCACAAACTTGAGTCTGAAGCAAGGACAAATCACGCCTCTCATTTACACAGACATTCACACTGAAGTCATTACAGTTTTCCTTCCTCCCTTTTGGAGAAATCCCTGTCCTGGAGAACTCATCTCAGAGGTTACCAAGAGTTAATTGGACGCCCCTTCCATGCAGTGAGATGGGACCTGACTGAGGGCTGACTTTCCCCAAGGGGCTTACCAAGTCTGGAAGAAATTGCCAGGCAAATTGGTCCACTTCTCCTTGGAGTCCAGTTGGGCCAAGACTACTCAGAGGGTTGGAACTCCAGAGCAAAGGAGGACCCAGAATACCATCGGGTGGCATGCGACCTTGTTCGATTTGGAGTTCCTGCCTACTCCAGTGCAGTCCAGCCACTGGCTGGTGACTAAAGTGTCCAAAACAGTTGGTATCTCTCTGGGGCCTCCAGAAATGTTGAGGAAATATTGTCAGATGAGAAACCAAGTGACACTAGGAATAGGAGAACTCAGATTTTATTTTACATCCATGGTCCCAAATGAACTCACACTCAAAATTCTGTGCTCCCAACAGTGAATTCACAGGATTCTTAAAGGGCAGTGCAGGGCATCAGGTTATAAGGAATGTGTTAGTTGTTAATAGGTGGCCAGTGCTGGGTTAGAGACCTGCGGTTGTTTAGATAGGAGCAGCAGAGGAGGTCTGCTTTGGAAAGTTTGTTTACAGAAGGAGACAAAGGAAGGCAGGAATGGGCAGTTATCTCTACATGGGGCCTTTTGGTCTTGTCTCATTTTATGGCTTAACTAGCAAATTCTCATGTCCTATGGACTGCTTCGAGAGAATCTTCCTGTTCATTACAAAATACTTAGGAATCAAATTGACTAATCTAAAGATAATGACAGGCCAGGTGGAGGGGGCGAGCGCAGGGCCTGCAGGCGGGAAGCGAGAAGGCAGGAGGGCCATTGGGCTAGCAGGAGCGCGGAAAGAAAAGGCGCGAACTGCCGAGAAGGCTCAGACCGGGCACCTTGCTGCTGCTGCAGCCGCTGTGCTTACTGACACGCTTCCAGGGCCACCGGCATGTCGAGCCGTGGTGGGAAGAAGAAATCCACCAAGACCTCCCGGTCAGCTAAGGCAGGAGTCATCTTTCCTGTGGGACGGATGCTACGGTACATCAAGAAAGGCCATCCCAAGTACAGGATTGGAGTAGGGGCACCGGTGTACATGGCTGCTGTCTGGAATACCTGACAGCGGAGATACTGGAGCTGGCTGGCAACGCAGCAAGAGACAACAACAAGGGACGGGTCACACCTGGGCACATCCTGCTGGCTGTGGCCAATGATGAAGAGCTCAATCAGCTGCTGAAAGGAGTCACCATAGCCAGTGGGGGTGTGTTACCAAACATCCACCCTGAGTTGCTAGCAAAGAAGCGAGGGTCCAAAGGAAAGTTGGAAGCCATCATCACACCACCCCCAGCCAAAAAGGCCAAGTCTCCATCTCAGAAGAAGCCTGTGTCTAAGAAAGCAGGAGGAAAGAAAGGGGCCCGGAAATCCAAGAAACAGGGAGAAGTCAGCAAGGCAGCAAGTGCAGACAGCATGACCGAAGGCACACCCGCTGATGGCTTCACAGTCCTCTCCACCAAGAGCCTCTTCCTCGGCCAGAAGCTGAAACTTATTCACAGTGAAATCAGTAATTTAGCCGGCTTTGAGGTGGAGACCATAATCAATCCTACCAATGCTGACATTGACCTTAAAGATGACCTAAGGAACATGCTGGAAAAGAAGGGTGGCAAGGATTTTGTGGAAGCTGTTCTGGAACTCCGGAAAAAGAACGGGCCCTTGGAAGTAGCTGGAGCTGCAGTCAGTGCAGGCCATGGTCTGCCTGCCACGTTTGTGATCCACTGTAATAGCCCAGTCTGGGGTGCAGACAAGTGTGAAGAACTTCTGGAAAACACGGTGAAAAACTGCCTGGCTCTGGCCGATGATAAGAAGCTGAAATCCATTGCGTTTCCATCCATTGGCAGTGGCAGGAACGGGTTCCAGAAGCAGACAGCGGCACAGATGATTCTGAAGGCCATCTCCAGTTACTTCGTGTCCACCATGTCCTCCTCCATCAAAACCGTGTACTTCGTGCTTTTCAACAGTGAGAGTACAGACATGTAGGAAATGGCCTAGCTGGATGCCAACTAGGCCACGGTGCTCCAGAGCCAGCCCACACCGTGTCCCTGCCTCCAGCTCGAAAGAAAAAACACCCTCGCTCTTACTGCAAGGCAGGGCCCTTTGATTTTCAAGTTTGTTCATCTAGGGAAAATAAGGTTTTGGTTTCCAGTTTAATTGTTTTTGACCTTCTAAAATGTTTTTACGTTAGCATGGATAGTTGGCATTACTGTTGTTAAGCACTGTGTTCCAGACCGTGTCTGACTTGGTATAACCTAGGAGATTTTATAGTTTTAATGAAATCCTGATTGACACAGAGCAGTGGGGAGAACAGTCCCTTTAACATGTCACAGAAGCCAGGAAGTCCTGTTTGTAACTGTGTTGTGGTGCTTTATTGTATACCCAGTGGCGTTCTTTTTACTATAATTTTTTTTCTCAGAAGAAAAATCATGAATTTGCAGCAGACCTAATTTTTGTTCACTTTTTGTCTTAATGATGGATTTGAAAATGAAAAATTTTAAAGGCAGAACAGAAAAAAAATAAAGATAATGACAAAGAAATGGTTTAAGAGTACAATCTGAATTAATGTGATTGTTTTGTGTACCATTGTGTGTTTTCTGTACATGTCTTTGTCTCCTTCCAACTGTGGCCACTTAATTTTTACTTTTTTCAGCTCATTATGCTCACTTATATTCTTTGGTATGCTTAGGTCATAACATATGTGTGTCTGTGCATGTGAGTGTGGATGTGTTTAGGATGGGTCCTAAACTACTTTTATAAAGCTAATGTGTACAACAGTCTCAAAAGTTGTCCAGAGTTCTAACCCCAACTATTCTCTGCTTTAGGACTAAAGCAAATATATGGATAATAATCTCAATCTGTTTCACTCTATTATGAAAGTATTAATTCTTTTATAATGAGGTTTATTAACCAATGTGTTCTTATAGATTACTATTATAAAAAAGATGGTTTAATTTAATTTTCTCTGTAAGTCTTTAAGGTATAAGATTACTAAGAGTTTTATTTACCTAGTGTTATCTAAATTTGGGTTTTTACAAAGGTTATTTCAAGATACAAATTAAGATTTTAAAGCTTATAGGCTTATAATTTAAAACTTTGCCTAAAAGTTTCTTAAGATCAAAATGTAAAGTACTAATGTGTATTTAAAAATGGGTTGCTGTTTTATCAAAATAACTATCAAGATCTTTTGTTGCTATAGCCTGATACAAAATTTTACCAAAACCAAACAAAAGCTCACCCTCCAGATGGAATGATAAGACCTTAAGCTTTTAAGAGTCTACAAAAAAGGTAATTAATCCCCAAATACTAAAACACACACATCATTAACTACCAATGACTGAACCTGTTATTTTTGGGCTCCAGAGACAACATGCAGTTCAACAATAACCCTGCTGTGTGTCCCAAGCCATGCTGTTAGTTAACATCAGTCTAGGATATAATTTCTTAACATCCAAGTCATGGCTTTCAGTCATTGGGTCTCCTAATTTTATGCTTACCCCCTTATCTCTGGTCCTGTATCTAATCATTTGAGATATGCATCTTAATTGGTTTATTATTTAAAATATAGATGTTCCTCCATTTTTCTTAGTTTACAGGCTGACTGAAACCTCATGACTTGATATGAAAACTAATCATGAGTGATGGGTTTGTATCAGACAAGCTTACCTTGATGTTATTTAGATTTTTTTTTTAGGAGACTGATTTATTAACCAGAATATTAATTTTTTTTATAATAAACTTGTTATTTTTTTGTTTTTTTTTCTTTTATTCATATATGCATACAATGTTTGGGTCATTTCTCCCCCCTCCCCCCTGCCCCCTCCCTTATGTTATTTAGATTTGATAGCTAATTTTGTACTGGTTACAATAGTTCATATTAAGATGTTTTCCTTTTAACATTCAACAGATTGTCTTCCTACATATTCTTAGCTTTTCATTTTACATGTTGTTTTGGTATCAGCCTCTATGCCCAGTGCATAATAGTCCTGATGTTTTAATAATTGGGTCATCATTCAGGATCAGCATCCCATCTAGGAACCCTCATGCAAGGGTGGAAGAGATGAGCCCTTAGGATAACAGATGACTGAAAAGATGTCACTTGGTTCAGTGACATCTGACGGAAACAGGTCAGAGGGACCTATATTGAGGCCTTCAAGATACAAAGGTATACTCCACAACTGAAAGTTCTCATTTTTCTCTCTCCAAAAGGGCAACTTTCCTCCTTTCCTTTTTTCCTCTCTGATTCTCCACCAGATAGCATAGGGAATTCGATTAAGGAGCCCTCATGTAGGGGAAGAGGGGGAATGGATTTTTCCCTTCCCTTCCCTCTCTCTCTTTCCACTAACCAGCATAGGGAAAGCCAACATATTCACTTAGTTATAGCCTTATGTACTGGGAGATGCTTTGATCCTACTAACCAAAAATAAAATGATTAGTTCTCCGTGTAGCCCATTTGAAATTATTTGCTATTCTTTACATCCTGCCAAACCCCTAAGGTATTTTTCTGATAACATTAAAAAAAAACGAAACTAAGTTTAAATGAAGTAAAAATTCTTTTAAATCGTTCTAACACTGTTAGTGCCTCATAGCTAAATGTTGCAAAATCATTTACAAAGTTTAAAATGTACATGTAAATAGCTATCGTTCTTTTTTCTAAGGTGCATTCTATCTAATAAGATGTTTCAAGGACGATCCAAGATGGCAACTAGGGTGTGGAGGCAGACAGCATGAGCTGTGTGACTCCAAAACCTTGCTGAGACACTGGAGCCACACTTGCCAGGAATAAAGTACCAATGAGAATCAAAACTTTGATACCCTGGACCCCTAGCCCGTAGAAAGCTTCTCCACACCACGCTACACTGAGAAAACTCATGGGTTGCTTCTGATGCTGCCACCACCAGCTCCAGACCTGCCTGCGAGACATTTGACAGACTAAACTGGTGAGCAGCACCCGTCACAGAGAATTTCCTCCCAGCCACTCCAGGTATAAACCAGCACAGTCCCCTGTGCAGACTGACACCCCTCCCCCCAAAAAACTGAACAACATACAGCAAACTGTAATCCAGCACACAGCAGAAGGGGAGTGATGCTGAAAGTGCACCAGAGAAAGGGGGAGGGGCAAGAAACTAATCTCAGCAGAACTATCAGTAAACAAATGCTGGAAAGACAGGAAAGCTGACATTGGGCAGATGATAAGCCACTCCCTGAAGCAGGGCAGGTAGTGGATCACAAAACTCATCTTCTGAGCCAGTGAGCAGCACCCAAAGCCAAACTGCCCGCAAAATTAAAACACAAACAGCAAACTATCATAACCCACTGATAGTGGGGGGAGGGGTTGACAGAACACTGACTCGGCCCCACAGAAAGGGTGCAGGACAAAGAAATAAGACCCCAGCAAGGAAATCCCAGTAAACAAGTGCAGTGAAAAGCCACCTCCAAAGCAGGACAACTAGTGGATTACAGTGCTGATCTCCTGAACTTGAGGACAGCATGCAAACTTAAACTGCTACACCTCACTGAGGAAGGAGTTGACCAAGCAACTGCATATGAAAGACAGAAGAACAAAACACTACTCACAAGCCAATCACCTGGCGAGACCAGGACAGAGCTTATGCTTATATGCCAACATCAGGACTGGATGCTGGAGGAGGAAATGCAGAACTTAAACTAAAACTGAAATTCTATTGTACCTGAACCTGGAGTTTTGTTTGTTTGTTTGGTTTTTGGTTTTTGTTTGTTTGTTGATTTCTCCACATTGATTTCTTTGGGTTTTGTTGTTGTTGTTAGTTTTGTTATTGTGGGTTTTCTATTTTTATTTTTATTCCTATTATCTTTTTTTTTCTTTCTATACTATCAACTTTACCATCATCATCCTCTCATCCCTACTCTCACTCCCTTCACTCTCCATCCTTCTCCTGTGCTAAAACTCATTCTGCCCCACTCACCCACTCTCTTCCCCCAGCCCTTACCTTCTCCTCCCATTCTCTCCCAACCTGTCACCAGACTACTCCTCCCTCCTTCACACTCATCACTCACTGACCAAACTACTATACCAACTTTACGAACCCCAAACCTTTGCAATCCCTAACACAAACACCCTCTTCTATGACAACACAAATATACACAAACACACATGAGAACCACAAAAAGATCAGCTCCCACACTGCTTTCCTCACTCACCAACCCCACTTCCCATATTCCCCTTTAGTGTGACCCTATCCAACTCCTCAAATTTCTATAGCTAGCATTACAAACGTTAAAGTCCCCCCCTCCCCGCAACTCCCACTGCTTATAGATATTACCACCAAGGGGTCTTCAATATAACACATAAACTACTGGTCAGGTATATAAACCTGTGAATTAATTAATACTAAATTACACCCAGACCAGCGACAGAAATAACACACCAACTTAGCTAAAAACTGAAGGCAGCCACAAAACAAAAATTAAATCAAGGGAAAGAAAACAGGTGACTGAAACCACCAACTAGCCTATTAAGAATGTAGTTGTACAGTACCAAGTGGAGCAATGGGAAGAAGAAAAAGGGATGGAAACTATTCTTTCCTCAAAATAATTTAATACAGGATTCAGAAGGAAATGAAGAAAACATATACACAGGTCCAGACTCCGACAAAACAAAGATAAATGACATCAAGGAACCCAACAATGTCCATAAAAACATGATCAAAGAATTTCCTGGAAGTAATCCCTGAGAATTTCATGGAGATGTTACTAGACATGGTTAACAAAAACATATAAGAGGCACTCAAGAAACAGCAAGGTACCAAAAATAAAGACTACAAGAAGACACAAAAACAAATAAATGAACTCATAGGAGTACTAAATAAACATCAAAGTGAAAGAGAGAACATGATAAATAGAGAAATAAATGAATTAAAGATGAAAATAGATAATATTAAAGAGGAAGTGACCCATGATATGGAAAACCTCAAAAAAAAAAAAAAAAAAAGAATAAAACAGAAACACAAAACACAATGTAAGGCCACTCCAGCAGACTAGAACAAGCAGAAGACAGAATCTCAGAACTTGAAAATAAAGTGGAAATTAAAAGAAAAACTGAAGAACTATTAGTCAAACAACTCAAGACCTGTGAAAGGAATATGCAAGAACTCACGGACTCCATCAAAAGAACAAACCTGAGAATCATGGGCATTGAAGAAGGAGAAGAGGTGCAAACAAAAGGGATTCATAATATATTCAATAAAATAATAATAGAAAATTTCCAAAATTTAGAGAAAGTTATGCCCATTGAGGGACAGGAAATCTCCAGGACACCAAACAGACTTGACCATAATAGAACTTCCCAATGATATATTATCATTAAAACAATAAGCACAGAGAATAGAGAAAGACTATTGAAGGCTGTAAGAAGAAAAACAAATAACATACAAAGG
Organism: Castor canadensis; assembly: GCF_047511655.1. Classification (NCBI taxonomy): domain Eukaryota; kingdom Metazoa; phylum Chordata; class Mammalia; order Rodentia; family Castoridae; genus Castor; species Castor canadensis. The sequence continues at coordinate 126,642,434 of NC_133393.1, read as the reverse complement.
TAAACCCAAAATCAAGCATATTTCTCAACAGAAACCTAAAAAACATGAAGGCATGGCATGAGGTATTCTGGGCACTGAACGAAAATAACTGCAACTCTACGAAACTCTACCCAGCAAAACTATCATTCAAAATATATGGAGCAATATAAATCTTCCATGAAGAGCAGAAATTAAAATAACATATGACCACCAAACCACCACTACTAAACATTCTCCAAGGAATTCTGCTCAGAAAATGAAAGCAAACAAAACCACGAGAGGACAGGCAGTATCAAACCACAGGAGAAGAAAAGACAAGGAATCAGAGAGTAACACTGATTCAGCTGCACACAATCAAATCCTTAAACAACAAAAACAACTAAATGATAGGAATCACCACATACCTATCAATATTAACACTGAATGTCAATGGACTCAACTCCCCCATCAAAAGACATCATTTGGCAAACTGGATTAAAAAGGAAGATCCAACAATCTGATGGTTACAGGAGACCCATCTCATCAACGAACAAGCACTGGCTTAGGGTGAAAGGATGGAAGATGATTTACCAAGTCAATGGCCTCCAAAAACAGGCAGGAGTAGCAATACTTATCTCGGACAAATTAGACTTCAAACTTACATTGATCAAATGAGATAAGGAAGGACACTCCATACCAATAAAAGATGAAATACACCAAAAGGAAAAAACAATTACCAACCTATATGCACCAAATGTCAGTGCACCCAATTTCATCAAACATACTCTAAAGGACTCTAACACAGTGGCAGTGGGAGATTTTAATATCCCCCTATCATGAACAGATAGGTCATCCAAACAAAAAATCAGTGAAGAAACTCTAGAACTAAATCACACCATAGATCAAATGGACCTAGCTGATGTCTACACAATACTTCATTCAACATCCACACAATATACATTCTCCTCAGTAGCCCATGGAACTAGCTCCAAAATTGATTATATCTTAGGGCACAAAGCAAGCCTCAGCAAATAAAAGAAAACAGAAATAATCCCATGCATTCTATCTGGTCACAATGTGTTAAAACCAGAACTCAACAACAAAAACAACAGCAGAAAACATGCAAACGACTGGAAGCTGAACAACACATTACTCAATGATCAATGGGTCATGATGAAATAAGAGAGGAAATTAAAAGGTTCCTGGAAGTTAATGAAAATGAAAACACAACATACCAGAACCTATGGGACACAGCAAATGCAGTCCTAAGAGGAAAGTTTATAGCCATGAGTGCCTATATTAAAAGGACAGAAAGATCTCAAATTAATGACCTAATGCTACATCTCAAACTCCTAGAAAAACAAGAACAAGCAAAACCCAAAACAAGCAGGAGAGAAATAATAAAAATTAGGGCTGAGATTAGTGAAATAGAGATGACAACAACAACAAAAATATACAAAGAATCAATGAAACAAAAAGCTGGTTCTTTGAAAAATTAAACAAGATTGACAGACTCTTGGCAAATATGACTAAAATGAGGAGAGAAAAAACCCAAATCAGTAAAATCAGAAATGCAAAATGGTAGATAAAAATAAATACCAAGGAAATCCAGGGAATCATCAGAGACTACTTTGAGAACCTATATTCTAGTAAGTTGGAAAATCTTGAAGAAGTGGACAAATTTCTATATACTTATGACCATCCAAAATTGAACCAAGAGGATATTAACCACCTAAATATACCCATAACATGAAAAGAAATTGAAGCAGCAGTAAAGAGCCTCCAAAAAAGAAAAATCCAGGACCTGATGGATTCTCTGCTGAATTCTACTAGTCCTGTAAAGAAGAACTAATACCAGCTCTCCTTAAACTTTTCCAAGAAATAGAAAGAGAAGGAATACTGCCTAACTCATTCTATGAAGCCAGTATTACACTCATCCCAAAACCAGACAAAGACACATCCAAAAAGAACTATAGACCAATCTCCTTAATGAACATTGATGCAAAAATCCTCAATAAAATAATGGCAAAATGAATCCAACAACATATCAGAAAGATTATTCACCATGACCAAGTCAGCTTCATCCCAGGGATGCAGGGGTGCTTCAACATATGCAAATCTACAAATAAATGTAATACAGCACATCAATAGAAGCAAAGACAAAAACCACTTCATCATCTTAATAGATACAGAAAAAGCCTTTGATAAGATCCAACACCACTTCATGATAAAAGCTCTAAGAAAACTAGGAATAGAAGGAAAATACCACAACATTATAAAGACTATATATGACAAGCCTTATAGCCAACATCATACTTAATGGAGAAAAACTGAAACCATTTCCCCAAAAATCAGGAATGAGATGAGGGTACCCACTCTCCCCACTCCTATTCAACATAGTCCTGGAATTCCTAGACAGAGCATAAAGGAAGAAAAAGAAATAAAAGGAATACAAATAGGTAGAGAAATTGTCAAAGTACCCCTATTTACAGATGACATGATCCTATACCTCAAAGACCCAAAAAACTCTACCCAAAAATTCATAGACATCATAAACAGCTTCAGCAAAGTGGTAGGATACAAAATCAACTTACAAAAATCATTAGCTTTTCTTTACACCAACAATGAACAAATTGAGAAAGGATATATGGAAATAATTCCATTTACAATAGCCTCAAAGAAAAAATCAAATACTTAGGAGTAAACTTAACAAAGCATGTGAATGACCTCTACAAGGAGAACTACAAACCTATGAAGAAAGACACTGAGGAAGACTACAGAAGGTGGAAAGATCTTCCGTGCTCATGGACTGATAGAATCAACATAGTAAAAATGGCTATACTGCCAAAAGCAATATACTTGTTCAACAAAATTCCCATCAATATCCCAATAACATTCATCACAGAGATTGAAAAATCTACCCTAAAGTTCATTTGGAAACATAAGAGACTGAGAACAGCCCAGCAAAAAGAGCAATGCTGGAGGTATCACAACACCAACTTCAAACTATATTACAAAGCAATAGCAATAAAAACAGCATGGTACTGCCACAAAAACAGATACGAAGACCAGTGGAATAGAATAGAGGACCCAAATATGAATCCACACAGCTATGCCCACCCTATTTTTGACAAAGGCGCCAAAAACATATGATGGAAAATAGCCTCTTCAACAAATTTTGCTGGGAAAAGTGGTTATCCGCCTGCAGAAAAATGAAACTAGACCCATGTTTATCACCCTGTACTAGTATCAACTCAAAATGGATCAAGGACCTTAATATCAACCTGAAACTGAAGCTAATACAGAAAAAGAGCAGGAAATACTTTGGAAGCAATAGGTATAAGCAAGGACTTTCCTCAGTAGAACCACAGCAGCTCAGCAAGAGAAAGGATGGGCAAATGGGACTACCTGAAATTAAAAAGCTTCTGCACAACAAAAGAAATGGTCTCTAAATTGAAGAAACCAACCAAAGAATGGGAGAAAATATTTGCCAGCTGTACATCAGATAAAGGACAGATAACCATAATATACAGGGAGCTCATAAAACTCAATTCCCCCAAAATCAAAGAACCAATAAATAAATAAACAGAACTTTCTCAGAAGAAGAAATTCAAGTGGCTTAAAAATAAGAAAAAATGCTCACCATCCCTGGCCATAAAGGACATGCAAATCAAAATCACACTAAGATTCCACCTCACTCCTGTAAAAATAACTACCATCAAAAACACCACCACCAACAAATGTTGGCGAGGATGTGGAGAAAAAGGAACTCTCATACACTGCTGGTGGGAATGTAAGCTAGTACAGCCAGTATGGAAAACAATATGGAGGCTCCTTAAAAACTTAAAATAGATCTGCCATATGATCCAGCAATCCCACTCCTAGGGATATAGCCAAAGGAATGAGACTCAGGTTACTCCATAGGCACCTCCACACCCATGTTTATTGCAGCACTATTCACAATAGCCAAGTTATGGAAATAGCCAAGATGCCCCACTACTGACAAATGGATTAAGAAAATATGGTATTTATACACAATGGAATTTTACTCAGCCATGAAGAAGAATGAAATCTTACCATTTGCAAGTAAATGGATGGAACTGGAGAACATAATCTTAAGCAAAGTTAGTCAGGCTCAGAAAGCCAAAAATCATATGTTCTCCTCAAAGGCGGACTTTAGATCTAAAACAAATGCAGTAATATTATTTGACATGGGTCACATGCCAAGGGGAGGATACATATAGGATGAATAGGGAAAGTTATGTTTTTTTAATTGTCAGTTCTGTACTGACAGTACAGCAACCACTAACTTGTAATTTAACCATGATTATTTTAAGTTTTGTCATTACAATTCTGATCCTTCAAAAACATTTACAGGCAAGTCCATGAGAAAAACGATTCTGACATGTGTTTATCTGTCAACCAGGACAGACATTCTTAAGTATTGGGGTTATTTTGCATTTTCCTTGTAAAAATGCAAGTATTTACCTGCTAATACTGTTCAGCAATTTAAAAGGTGTCAGTACATCCCCCATGGAACAGACAATTAGATTTAATTAGGCCCAGCCTAAGAGCCATTTTTTAAAAATAAATCTGTTGCTTAATTTGGCCAAAAAGGTCCCATTGGCACTGACTTCTGATCTGTTTGATGTGTTGCTTCCCCTCTTCCTTGGGACAAAATCTGACTTTCTAAACTTTCTGGGAGAAGCCACTCCCACTCTGATGGACAAAACTGCCAAACTGGCAGAATCTTCAGAGAGAACTGTTCAGAGAAACAGTGTGAGCAGACACAACCTCAGGGAGGTCAGCATGCCCCAAATTAGAGGAAGAAGTGGTATTCAGCCACGTGAGACAGTTCAAAAGGACTACACAAACAAGGGCACTTCTCCAGATCCTGATGGACTCAATCATGACAGACCTCTAAAAGTAACCAAAACTGAGAGATTTTAAAACAGGGCTCTTACACATGTGCTTTAATATTTAAGCCTTCTAGGCTTCTGGAAAAAGGCAAATTGATGCCTTTGGCCAAGGCCTTGTATTTAAACAAAGGCAACACAACGTTCAATGGTATCTAACTTCTGTCTGGGACACTGTGAGTCTTCTTTATGTTCAGAACTGACTCATTGATGTTTACCTTCTAATTAGACTGACACCTGCACCCTGGTATACCTGACTCCTAACGTTGTCAGCCCTTAACTGCCCACTATAGTGACAGTCCAATATAGAGGGCCGTCGAAGAGTTAAAAATAGCTACAGATATAAACATGCATAGGCAAAGTAACCATAAGACTGTCTGTCACTTTTCATAATGAAAAGTTAGGGTCTCTATCTTATGCTCCTAACATTGTTACTATTCAGGTCATGACTTCTAAGTCAGATTTATCTCTTCTAGAGTGAAAGTCCTTAGGACCCAAATCATGAGGCAACAAGGCTATATCGATCTCTACAAATGAATAAGATCTCCATGAGGAACCTTAATTGTAATGGACAATAGTTCAGACACTTTGTGTCTAAATGAGTCCCAAGGGAAAGAAATAGGCGAGACAATTTCTCCTTGTAAGTAGGGTCTGCTGCCTCTCAACAGCTCAAAGCAGATACTGAAGATGGACCACCCCCCTTCAGCAACCCCTAAAAATGAATTTTTTGAAATATTCTCTCAGGGGAAATTTGAGGCAGGCTAAAGTAGGGGAAGTTCAGGACTCATAGAAAAAATATACATCTCAGATTAACCATGCTTTGTCTCAGGAACCACCCTCACCTGGCTGGGAACCACCTATGCCCCTCTCTAATCAGTAATTATTGGGTGGGCCTCTCCTTGTTCTCCCCTTCCCATAGGTTTTTAAAGAAACTGAACAGCAGAAATATGCTCTCTCCGTATTCCATCTGGGCCTCACCATGCTTCCCTTTGTATTTCTGTTCACTAACTTTTAATAAACTCCCTTTACACCTATGTAACCTGCCATTGATTCTTCCTGGTGGGATACAAAGAATTTGGAAGTCTTCTGATCACAAACTTCACCAGCACCATTAACAGTACCTATCTGTAATCCCAGCTACTCAGGAGGCATTAGTAGGAGGATTAAGGTCCGAAGCTAGCTCCAGGAAAAACATGAGACCCTATCCAAAAGTAACTAAATAAAAAAAGTGCTGAGAACATGGATGAAGTTTTACAGCACCCAGCAAGTGAGATCCTGAGTTCAAACTTGAGTACCACCAAAAAAAAAAAAAAAAAAAGCTTCATACTGCAGTGTATCTTTACAGAAGATCAATATTTGTAACTTAGTTTATCTGTTTCTATAATGAAGACAGTGCCAAGATGTGCTAATAGATTTACAAACAATAAAATATGAAAAGGTGCTAGTGAAAAAAAGAGATGAGAGACATTTAGCTTCTCCTGAGAAGGCATTTTCTGTGTTTATTGTCAGTGAAAGCAGACAATAAATCCATTATCTACAAAACGATTGGAGGGGGCAAGGATTGAAGAGAGAAAAAAAATTTATGTAAACAACTGACACAGAATTGTTTCTTAGCAATTTTATATTAAATCTCATTCAATCTATTGAATTATTTGCCTGTTACTAAAGTTCTGGGATATTAAGGCTCAATTTCTCCGCATATGAACTCCATTGTGTGACTTTTTCCTAAAGATGACTAAGACATGTGATAACAGTTAATTACACCTCAGCAAAATGTTTGCACAGTATTACATGTGAGGCTCCCTCCCCAAGTTCCTACCATAAGTTTGGTTGGAAAAGTCATAAACACCAAACATACCTCTCACCATAATATCTGCTTCTTAGAATCTATTCCACTGCAAGTCTATCTCCCTTAGTCCCTTTTCCTTTGGTCCTATTCTGGCTCCCAGTTGAGGACTCACAAATTGCTTTACAACCCTATTGGGAGGTTGTGGTACTGGGGTTTGAAATCAGGGCCTTCACCTTGAGCCACTCCTCCAGCCCTATTTTGGTAAAGGTGTTTTCAAGATAGGGTCTTGCAAACTACTTGCCCGGGCTGGCTTTGAACTGCAATCCTCCTGATCTGACTCTGAGTAGCTAGGATTACAGGTGTGAGTCACCAGCATCCAGCTATTTTTGAGATAAAAGAAACTCTCAGCTGGGCACCAGTGTTTCATGCCTATAATCTTAGCTCCTTGGGAGGCTGAGATAGGGAGAATTGAGGTTTTTGGCCAGCCTGGGAAAATAATTCCCAACAGTCTATCTTCAAAATAATAGTGCAAAATGGACTGGAGATATGGCTCAAGTGAGAGAGCACCTGCTTTGCAAGCATGAAACCCTGAGTTCAAACCCCAATCCTACCCATAAAAGGAAAATACTCTGAAAAAAATATTGCTGAGGAACAAATGAGACTGGCTCTCTTTTAAGGTCTGGAGGTTGAACAATTCCTGAAAATGACCTTAAGACAGATGCTTTGATATGAGGGAAGTGGCTGCTTCAATGGAAACAAGGATGAACCCAGACTCAGAAGACTGAATAAGAAGAAAAACCAAACAGTGATGGGATAATCTCCATAGACATGTTGCTTGGGCATATCTGCCTAAATGTTCCACCAGAGAATCCAGAATGGAAGCTTGGAAGGATTGCAGTGGTTAAAGCAGTATGTATTTACAGTTATTCTGAAGATGATTATATACTAGTAGGTATATTTTTAAGCCTTAGTGTGTATTTAGAGATTTTGAAGATATTGTTACATTATTTTTAAGAAGTCCTAAGGAACACAACTCTTCAAGCTTCATTTAAAGACAATAATATACCTTTCTGTGTTTGCACTGGTTTTGGAGGCAGCAGATGCTGCTTTATCATGCAGAAGGATGCGGATGAGTTCCTGGACCTCTCTGTGTCATGGAAAAGCTCTGCCAGCAATTGCATCATTGGTGCCAAGGACCACGCATCCATCTAGGTAAATGGAGCTGCGGGCGACAAAGTCACACCTACTCTATCTGAGGGTCTATTCGCAGGATGGGTGAGTCAAATGACTCAATTCTATGATTGGCCAGGGCTGATAGCATCATCTCAAAGAACTTCTGATCAGAGAAAATTGTGGGTGTGGAATATTTATCATAAATAAACAATGAGTAGTCACACAGACTACACACACAAAAAAGACAATTATGTAATCCAATCAATGCAAAGGAATTGCTAACATTAAAATGTCTAAATTGGCTAGGGGAACAGAGTCCTCATATTGATTCAGAATCTAGATTAAAAAAATTTTTAGTAGATGCTGAGGAAACTGAGAATCCTAAAATTCTTCTAGACTTAAAGTTCATATGTCTTTTTTCCTATTTCAGAGTTACTAGCCACTCCTGTTCAATTCTTTAAGATCTATTTCAAGTACTTCCTCCTTGGGGAAGCTGTCTTTGTCTTCTTTGCAAACACACCTTCTCCAAAGTCCTCATTGTTCTTCAGATGAGCTCTCAGAACACTTTGCACATAACTCTGCCACATTTTGTTATTAGAATTAGTCATTGTTACATATTCCTTTCCCTCTAAGCTGTGAAGTTTAATACATGGATAGCATTTTATTTAGTATGTTTACCCTTGGGGTTAATACAGCATCTAAAACTGTGATTATTTAAAAGCTCCCCAAGTAATCATAGTGACAATCAAGGCTGAGAAAACATTGACTCAGATGCAGTTGGCAAGGATATTAACCAAATCTTTTGACTTGCCATTACCATGAATACCACTGGGTCAAATCTAAAACTTTAAAAATGTCATCACTTAAAAATAAATTTTATAAGTATAATTCAACTAATACACATCTGGTATAAATATGTACATTATTTATAAGAGACTTCTTTTTTCTTTCATATGTTTAGGATTGGAAAAGTGTTTTTTGACTTTATCTGTAGGCAAGTGATGATTTTGGTTGAAAACAATTTTAATTTCTCTATTGGGAGTCTCTAACACGCTTTCAACATTTTTGTGTAATTTCTAAATATAATATGAGAGGTAATGATTTTTTAAATTATGATTTAATATTTAACACAGCTAAGAAATAATTTCTCAGAGTCTTTGAGTATGTGCTCTTCTTAAAAGCAATCTCTGTGGCTTTTGTCATATAGATAATAAAGTGAGCATTTGTCTTAGGTTATTTTTTGAAATAAACTTCTAATTGTGTCCCCATAAAATAAAACAAAATGAATGACCAATTAGTGAAGTTAAAATAATCTTTAAGTTAGAGATGAATCAACTTGGGTTGTAACACATTTGTACATGAAAGCAATGCTAGGAATCTCTCTGTATAGCTATCCTTAACTAGCAAAAAATGCTTTGTCTTCTTTATTATGCTTATGTCTTCTTTTCAACAAAATTAGAGATAAGGGCAGAACAGGACCTGCCTGGAACTCAGAGGGGAAGGGGGGAGAATGTGGGGAAGAGCGGCAGTGGGGGGTAGGGGGAAAATGACTCAAACATTGTACACACATGTGAATAAATGAATAATAAAAAATTTAAAAAAACAATAATCTTTGAAGCAACTATTTAGTGATGATAAAACAATCTCTGAAGCAAGCTAACAGATTTGACAGGTTACTTGAATGTATCTACTTTATAAATGCATCTTCAAATTTTTAAAAATAAATTATGAGTGATGTACAGAAGAAATTTAAATCATATTCAAATTTCAGGGGATTGGTTATGTTATTGCTTCTTTGGAATCAGAATTTTATAGATAACTTTTAGAGAATAATCCTGTATTTGGATTCAAATGGACTCTGACTTGGACTCATGTTTGATATCTTTGTGGGAAACAAAATAGAGATGTATATTCATAAAATGACTCTTAAAGATAATTGAACACTTGTTTTGCATAGCCAACTATTTTTACGTTATAGGACAAATAATGAGAAACAGGATTTTCATGTTTTGAAATGTGTAACTGAACATCAAGTAATGCCAAAGTAGACAAAAAAAAAACAATGTTTTATTATTAGTGAAAAAACTATAAAAATCTTTCCTTAGCCACATAGGTACAGTGCATTGCTTCCTTGAGTATTTTCCTTTGGATAAGAATATTGCTTAATAATACCAAAAGGAAAATTATATGCTCTTAAGCATTTATTATTTGTCTCAATACTGTTTTGCTAAATAAAGATATGTAACTATTTTGTGAAAAGGCTTTTTGTTTTCTTGTTAAAGGAAAAGTAGTCTCAGGTGTTCCTTTCTCTTGATAAAGTTATAATAAATCCATACTTTGCCCAATGGTAGGTGTGCAAAACAAACCACTGAGGGATGGACAAAAATATTAGAGCCTTTACTTATCAGCTGTATTTCAGAAATAAATAAATCTTGTTTGTATTCTATATATGAGTTGATTGTATCATGGTATATAATGTATACATACATATCCACACATTGGGAGTGCACGGAAAACCTTTTTGCTGACAGATGCATGATTAAAAGAATATGGAAAGGTTGGGTGTTGTAGCCTAGCACTTGGGAGGTGGAGGATCATGAGCTCCAGGCCAGCCTGGGCTACATGGCAAGACCCTGTCTCCAAACAGACAAATTAACACATAAATAAACAGTAAGTACTAATAGACATGCTAATTGCCCTGATTAAATTATTACACATGTACTGAAATAACACACTGTACCCCATAAACATTCACAATTACTGTGTGCAGTTTAAAATAAAAAGCATATATCTAAATATCTTCTAAGGTAGAATGAAGAAAATTAGGGGAGATAAAACAAGTGGGGTTATGATACATACACACATGGAAATATCACAAGGAAGCTCCCTGTGTAGCCACCTTTATCTCAAGCTAAAATGTCATGTTTTTCATTTTATCTTTTCTCTTTTTTTCTCCTACAAAATCAGAGAACAGGAAGGTGGAACAGGTACTTCCCATGGGGGGAGGGCTGGCACAGGGGAAGAGAGGAGGTGTTGGGGAAAGGAAAGGTAGGAAGGTGAATATGGTGAAATAAAATGTGTACACATGTATAAATGCAAAAATGATACCTGTTGAAACTATTCCAGGAATTGGTGGAGAGGGGAATGAAAGAGAATAGTTGAGGGGGTGAATTCATGCATGATACAATTGATACATTGTAATAACCTGTGTAAATGCCACAATGTACCCCCACTCATCACAACAATGAAGGAAAAAAAAAAAACTAAGGAAAAACATAGTATGGAAACTATTAGAATTGATGCCCGATTTCCAGTTTAAATTCTTGTGGGTTTTAGATATGTAAGATTGGGACCCAAGACTGACACATGACAGTAATTCCAGCTACAGCTGCTGTAGTGCCACGAGGGTCACAAGTTTAGGGCCAACTATGGCAAAGTTAATGAGAGCATACCTCAAAAATAAAAATAAAAGCATGGGCTGGTAGAGTGGCTCCAGTGGTAGAGTTCCTGCCTAGCAAGCATGAAGCCCTGTGTTCAAACCCCAGGACCACTAAATAAATAAATAAATAATAACAATAAAAACAAAGGTCTAGGTGTTTAGTTCAAGTGATAGAGTACTTGCCTAGCAGACATGAGGCCTGGGTTTGGTTCCTAGAACCAAAAAAAAAAAAAAAAAAAAAAAAATGATTGTAGAACTTCTTGCTCTCATAACTGACTGAGTAACCATTGATCTGCTTTTCCCCAACCTTCCCTCTTCCACCCTCTATTCTTCCCAGCCTCTGGTAACCACCACTTTACTCTCACCTTCTCTCAGATCAACTTTCTAATCTTCCATATATGAGTAAGATCATCAGCACTTATCTTTCTGTGCCTGGCTTTATTACTTAACACAATGATCTCCAGTTTTCTCCATGCTACCACAAATGGCAGGATTTCACACTTTTTATGGCCAAATAATTACACAGTAGGTTTATTATAAATAACAATTATGTACTATCTCTTTCAAAAAGATAGACAAAAAGATTTGGAGTGTTTTTTTACCATAAAGAAATTATAAATATTTGAGGAGAAAGATATATTTAACCTGATCTAAAGCATCACACAATGTATACTTATACCAAAACATCACATGACAAATTGGATGACAATGGACTAATGGCACATTCCTACAGGGAGGTAGGAAGAAAACAGCTGATAAGAAATAAGGAAAAAAAGACTCTGGTTATTTCCTGTGGAGAATCCACACTATCATCTATGGAGGGGAGTGCACTAAGAATTTTTATGGGATGGAGTAGGTGTAAACAGAAGGACATCTTTTACTTGGTGTTAAGTTAGTTAAGTATTAATGAAAATCCTCTCCAATGACTTCCCAGCTTTCAATAAAAGTTCTTCTACCTGTCACAGTCTTGCACATATGGATACCGGAAGGAGGAAAGAGAAAATGACCACATTTGAGTCATTGCCAAGATAGCACTCAAGACACCAAATACTCCTGTTTTCTACTTACCATACTGCATTCAGGCTGATCAGTCTGGAAAGTCTGTAAAACTTTTCTTCTTGTTCAGAATATCCTCTCCCTAGACACTTGACCCTTCACCATATCACCTAACCTAGACTTCATCCTTTTAGGTATCCCTGTTTATTTTACTCGGTTATAATCCTTGACACAGTACTTTGCTTCAATAAATATAAGCAAACCATGGTAAATATATTTTATTAAATTATCTTCAGGATTTTGAAGTCTTTTCAGAGATATAAATATAGTAATGCTGGTAAAGCTCTGAGTATTGTTAGAAGAAAGAGAAATCTTCCCAGGAGACTGAGGAAGACCACAGTCTTCTGATTCTATTGAAGAAAACTTGGGTCAAATTCCAGCCCAGTCCAGCACCAATTATGGAAATGTGTTCTATTATGTGACCTCCTTTGACCTTAAATATGTGATTAAAAATGGGGATAATAATACTTACCTAGAAATGTTAAAATAAAAAATTAGCTAGGTATAATAGCACACACCTGTAATTCCAATACCTGAGAGGTAGAGAGAGGATGATTGAGAGTTCCAGGCATCTGGGTTACATAGTGAGACCATGTCTGAAATAAAAAAAGAAGGTAGACTAACAGTAATCACCCCTAGCATCACCTGGGAAGTGGCCAAATGACTGGGAGCTGCTGGAGAACAGCTACCTTTCAAGGTGGATGAAGGTGAGAAGTTGCTGAGGGTTCAGTAACAAACAAAACTAGATTTTAAAAAGGAAAGTGGAGAGCTTTGGTAAGCAGATCAGAGGGAGAGAAGGATCACTCCAGTGCATGTATAGAACACAGCATGAAATGCAGAGTGTGGGCAGCCACAGAGGGCTCTGGAGACTGAAAGACCTCCCATGTTCATGGATAGGCAGAATTAATATTGTGACAATGGCCATACTACCAGAAATGATACACAAATTGAATACAATTCCCATCAAAATTCCAAAGACATTCTTCAGAGAAATAGAAAAAACAATCTTAAAATTCAGATGGAAATGCAAACTACCTCATATAGCCAAAGCATTCCTGGGCAAAAAAGAGTAATGCTTGGTGATATTACAATGTCTGATTTCAAATTATGCTATAGAGACATAGTAACAACCAAAGCATAGTACTGGCACGAAAACAGACATGCAGAATTATGGAATAGAATAGAGGACACAGAAATAAACTCACACAGCTACAGCCATCTGATTCCCAATAAAGGTGCCAAACTCATGCACTGGAAAAAAAGACAGCTTTTTTAACTGAAGAAAACTGAATGTGCATGAAGAAGATTAAAACTAGATCCTTATACCCATCCTGTACAAAACTCAACACAAAATGGATCAAAGACCTTCACAAAAGGCCTGAAACTTTGAAACTACTGCAGGAAAACATAGGTTAACACTTCAAGATAGAGGCAATGACTTTCTGAATAGGACTCCAATAGCTCAGACTATAAGAGCAAGAATTAACAAATAGGATTACATCAAACTTAAAAGCTCCTGCAAGGCAGAAGAAACAACCAACATAATGAAAAGACAGTATATACAGTATGGGAGAAAAATCTTTACCATACGTTCGCCTGACAGGGAATTAATACATATGAAAACTAAAAAACTTGAAAAGCAAAAAGCTAATAATCCAATAAATAAATAGGCAAATGAACTGAACAGATGCTTTTCCATTGATAAAGTACAAATGGCCAATGAATACATGAAAAGGTATTCAACATCCTTAGGCAAAGGGAAATACAAATCAAAACTACACTGAGATTGTTCCTCACTCTGATCACAATGGCTACTATCAGGACAACAAACAACAAATATAGTGGGGCAGCAGGAAGAACTCTTATCCACTATTGGTAGAAATGTAAAGTAATCCTGTCACTATGGAAATTAATATAGTGATTCCTCAAAAAATGGAAAACAGAACTCCCATGTGATCCAGTCATACCACTTCTGGGTCTATACCCAAATAAACCGATGCCAGTTTACTATAGTGATACCTGTTTAACTCATGTCTATTGGGACACTATTCATAATCACCAAATTATGGCATCATCCTAGATGCCCATAAACAGATTAATGGATAAAGAAAAGGTGGTGTATATGCACAATGGAGTTTTACTCAGTCATTAATAGGAATGAAATTATGGGGTTTGTTGGAAAATATATGGAACTGGAGATTATCATGCTAAGTGAAATAAGTCAGTCCTACAAAGAAAAATATGGCATGTTTTCTCTCATTTGTTGAAGCTAAGGGTGGGAGAACCCCAAGGTTATGAAAGTAAAAGGGGGACTACTAAAGAGGTGGAAGAGAAAGGAAGAGAGAGAAGGAAGAGGGGAGAAAAGAAAGAGTAATAGAGGGAATGAATGCAATCAAAGTATATCATATGCATGTGTGGAAGTGTCATAATGAAATATGTCATAATGGAATGCACAATTTGCATATACTAATAAAAATGAATTGTATGAATTTATATATACAAATAAAAGTCTAGTACATAGTACTATAATCATAGTACATAGTACTATAATCAATAGTATCGCCTTTATTATTATTTATAATTTAGTCTGGTGTTCTTATCTAACATAACATACATTGATCTTGCAGAGAATAATGGGTAACTAAACTAGCAGTGTCTTACACAACTGATGTCCACAGGGCCTTACATCTGATTGAGACAGACTACAAATTTGTTTTATCAGAGTTGTTGTATTTCTTTCCTCATATATCACATTTCTAAAAACTAGAAAATATTTTAAATCATTTTAGTTTTTATTCTTTTACCACATAACTTTACCTCATCCTTATCTTCCTTAAAATGATTATCATTTGCTAAAAAAATAGCTCAAGGACTGAAAAACATCATGTGGCATAGACAGAAGTGAGAAAATAGTGTAACAGTTTCTCAAAATACATATTTTCTGTGTGTACTTGTATGGTATGCACTATAATATAATCTTAAGGAAATTTTTACATAAACCAATAATTTGAAGTAATAATTTACATTTATTACTGTTTTTCTCTTTTCCTTTCTTTGTTAAAATCATCCTGAGGGGGAATTGAGCATGGTGCCTCTCCCATTGTTTACTATCAGAGAGGAAAAGTGATTTAGAAAAGTGAAGCTCTCAGTGGGAGAAAGTGCAACTGTTCTCAATTTCCTGCTTAAGCGTATAGAAAAGCGTTCATCTGTAGGATATTTTTGCACCAGCCTGGAGCATCACCATACTTTCTTGATTTTCTGTGACATCTGAGAGATGGGTACTTTGGGGCTTAACTTTCCCAGGCTGTTATCCAGACTTTTATGGTGAGAATGAGAGAACAGAGTGCCTACCAAGGGGCCTCCCAAAAGGGGCAGGATAAGTCCTGGCAGAATCTTAGGGTAACAAAGGTTGTGGAAGTGGCCATTGAGTCTACAGCCAGCAGAAAATGCCATCAAAATATAACCAACACAGGATGTGAGGGCGATCTGGCTGCGACATCTGTCACCCCATTGATCGCCAGGGTTGATTCGGCTGATCTGGCTGGCTAGGCGGGTGTCCCCTTCCTCCCTCACCGCTCCATGTGCGTCCCTCCCGAAGCTGCGCGCTCGGTCGAAGAGGACGACCATCCCCGATAGAGGAGGACTGTTCTTCGGTCAAGGGTATACGAGTAGCTGCGCTCCCCTGCTAGAACCTCCAAACAAGCTCTCAAAATATAACCAACACAGGATAAACCAGTTTATGAGTAATATTGCCTACAGATTTAGCAATGTGGAGCATTTCAATTTGAAGATGATGAACATCTCCAAAAGGAGATGCTCAAATAGTTACTCCACAACTATTCAAAGACTTCCTTTCCAACATTATCTTGGGAATTTCTTACAACTTTCCCAATTCATAAAACCCACTTTTTGAATTCCATATTGTTTTGTTTTTATCTTTATCATTTTCTGTAGTATAGTCTCTAATAGTTTCCTGAAAAAAGGGATGCTTGGGAATATTTTAAAAATCTAGGTACATAAAAATGTCTTTGTTATACTTTTATCCCTTAATTAACACTTTTAATCTATTTCTGAAAACTCTGTTGCTGTGTGGAAAGTTGTTAAATTCAAAAATAGTTTTTTTTTTTAATGGGAAAAGTTATGATGCATCCTTTTTCTGCCAAAAATAAGCAACTGGTTTTCACAGATAGAAAACTGCATCAATTAAGTATGGAAAATGTGTTTATATAAATATGCAGAATCTAAAAATATTTTGTATGTAAATGGTAATGTAAGGAAGATTTGCTGTACTCACCAAGAGAGGACGAATAGACTTAACAGTGGGTGATGGTGGATGAAAGAAGATACCAGGAAGGAATTCCTCAAAAGACAGTGGAGAATAAGTTGATTATATTATAGGTAGGCACTCAGTATATGAATAAGGTACGATTACAATAATTTTGTTTTGCATAACTTTGTAAGAATTTCATCATAATTTTCTAATTAGGACATAAAAGTGAAGTTTTGTTGTTGGTAGCAACATGCATAGAACTGCAGAACATTATGTTAAGTGAAAGAAGACTGGCATAGGAAGACAAATATCACATGTTCTCACTTATAAGTAGAAACTAAAATTTGGTCTCATAGAAATGGAGCATAGATTAGTGGTTACTAGAGCCTTGGGAAGAGTAAGGGGGAGGGGGAAGGAGAGAGGATGGTTAAAGGGTACAACTAGATAGGACAAAAAACTTCTAATGTTCTATAGCACGGTAGATTAACTATATGGTTGACAACAATTATGTAAATGTTTCAAAATAGTAGAAAGGATTTTGAATATTCCCAAGACAAAGAAATGATAAATGTCTCGATAACTATGTTAATTACTCTGATCTGATCATTCCATTGTATACAGGTATTAAAATTCAATGTATCCCACAAATATGTATAATGATGTGTGGATTAGAATAAAAATACATTTAAAAATAAAATTGTAAATCTCACTCCTTATGTGTAACCTTTTTGTTACTGTTCTTCCTTAAGTGCTTAATCTAACACCTCCTATAAATATGGTGTTTTATGGTAGCTATTATAACAAATTGGGCTTACCCACTATATTTTTATACTTCTAAAGAAGTCTACACTTTAATGTATGATTATTCATGTTGCCTTATATGGGAAGTGTATAGTACATGTAATACATATGTACACACACACACATATACTCTGTAGCATGAATGAGTGCATTACAGTTAGTATATTGTATGAGTGAGCAATCTGAAGAGGAACTGGAAGGAGGGGGTGATGCGAGAAGCAAGTGGAAGGATTAGATTCTAAGGCTCCTTCTCTGGACTCCTATTCCTAGTCTATTCTACCTTTCTTCCACATGATGAAGGCATTTCTACTCCCATGTTAGCACTCAGAGTTATACACTGGGTCCTCCTGTGAATGTTGAAACGATTTGATCTACATCAGGAGAAAGAAATGAGCAAAATTCACAGCCAAAGTAAACTTTTGAGTGTTATGGAAGGATGAGGTTATGAATAGACACTCTGCTTGGCTCTACATTGACTTTATTTTTCTTTGTGGTCTTTTTTTTTTTAATCTGCGTGTGTGTAAGTTTATCTTCAGAACTCTAGGCGAGCTTCCAGCGAAGTCCTTGAGTAGGGATAAAATGTGCAGTATCTTGTTTTAGTATTTGTTTGAGTCCCTAAGGATCTCCAGCCCTGCAAATAAACCTTGGAATAATGAATGCACTGGTCCTTCATTCAAACCAAACATGCTTAAGTTCTAAATCTGAAACTTGAACAACAAAAGTACAATATGAACATAAAAACATTTTAATCATTTTCAGACTTGTCAAACTCTTCTTATCTGTAGACTGTGTGACTGTGTGTATGTATGTATGTATAGGTAGATAGACACAAATAAGATGGGTAGCTTAGATAAATAGACAGACAGACAGATAGATAGGTAGACAGACAGATACTGCTGTCATGCAGGCACCAAAGTAATTCTCCTTCTCAAATCTTTTTTTTTTTTTTCCTTTGAGTGTGGTAATAAGATCAAGATGTCAGAATAAAATTTTAAACAATTACCACTAAAAACTGAACTGAAAGGAAAAGACTCTGGATATTACTCTACCTAAATAAATAATAGTGGATGCTATAAATACATACTGTAGAGTTATTTTAGCACTTTCAATTGTCTACTTTACCCATACTTTCTTTTTTGACACTATCAACTAATATTCCCATTTATAGCCTGAAAATTTCCTCCAGGTATAGATATTCTTTAGTCTGTTCAAAGAATGAAAAACAGATTTTCCACCTTATTATATTCCACAATATATTTTTCCTTCTCAGTTATTTGCAAGGATAAAAATGATCAAAGGCAGTTGTAACAAATTGGGAGCCTGTAGCTTGACTTCAATAAAAGGACCTGGTTTAAAGCTAAATATAATATCTCCTGATACCTGGGATAGATTGAAGGCAGCAGCTTTGTATTATGATAAACCATAAGTTTAAAAATTTTATCTGTAGAGATTAAGTTCCTTGAGACCAAAGACTATAGTGTTGGTGAACTCTAGAAGTGGGGGACCAATCTAACCACACAAGTCGGAGTGGAGAACCTTTCCCAGCTGTAGTCAGAGAGAGATGGAATAGATGGAAAAAGGCATAAAGAGATGCAACATGATAGGACTTGACTCACTATTCATTGCTAATTTTAGAGTTGTGGGGGAAGGAGGGATGAGTCAAAGTATGTAGTCGACCTATAAAATCAGGAAAAGGTAAGGAAATAGATTCTTCCCTAGAATCTCCAGAAAGGAATACATCCCTGGCAACATCTTGACTTTTAGCCCAATGAGACATGTCCTGACCCACAAAACTGTAATATAATGATATATTTGTGTTGGTTTATGCCACTTTGTGATAATTTATTATAATAGCAATAGAAACTAACATGAAAACACTAATAGACTTATAATCTATTCAGTTTTTAGTGTCCCAGCTTTGTTAAAGTAAAAATTATACTGACAAAAGTATTTTTTACAATAGGAAGGCTAACAAAAATTTTTCAATATTTCATATGATAATTTATAATTTTGTACACAAGAAATCTTCACTTATGAGAAAGCAAAAAGTTATATTCATGATTTACTAACACATGTTCAAGGAAATACATCAGCATCTAGAAGTTCACATCATGGGGAGAGACACTGGAAACAAAGAATAAAAGATCAATCTGGGAATATTTACTTCCTGGAAACCAAAGATAATTTCCTATAAAGTGAAAAATGTGAATTAAATACAAAACATAATAAAATAAAACAGCTCAATGTACTTGGAAGAAAAACCCTAGATTACAGAATAAATTGAATATTTTACATGATAACATGATAATGCTAATATATCTAATTAGAATTCAGGTGACAGAAAACATGTTTAGCTATATAATGTGCAGAGTCTTCTTTGAGATATTGTGAGACAATTAAAAAAACCTGGTCTTTGACCTTAAGGAGTTTAAAAACCTTGTGGGAAATCAAGACAAGTCAAAGTGAAATGAGAGAATTACTACATAGCAATGTTAAATTCACTACCTTAAAATTATGTAGAAAGGAAAGGAGGAATAAAGTATGGCTTAATCAGGAAGACAAGAGGTGGGTAGGTACCTGAAATAAATTGAGTGGCCAGGTGTATGATGCAAATGGAAGTATGCTATGAAAGAACAGATATACTGCTTACCAGTTCTGGATGACTTAAATTATCGCCATTATTTTAACCCAACAGCTATTAGTTTAAGCAGAAAATATTTATTGAGTACAACTCACCAAGTTGCATGGATGATAGTATAAGTATTTAATTTCTTCCTTCTTTCCTTCAATTTTGGGCCATTTGTAATATGATTGTCCTCTGGATGAGCTAACAGACATAAGCATTATCTAATACTATCATATAATTATGAACCACCCCTTCCTCTCCTTAATTTTGCTAACGAATTACAAAAGCTCTTAGGTACTTTCCAAGTATCCATGTACTACTTTATTGCCAGAGCACTCTTCTAAAATAACTATTCTCATTATCATTTCCTGTTGACCATTCATCAGTCATAACTTACTTGTCCTACTACCCAATCAGTCGTTTATCTAAAAACAAAACAGCCCAAGTGATATGAAGGAAAGTTGAGAAAGAAGTGGGGAGGGGTTCAGGAAATTTGAGCTTGCTCATGCTTATGGACTTTAAAAAGTTCCGGGAAAGACTTAAATGAGAGAATGATATGACGGAAAATGGTAGATGAATCTATCTTTGAAACATACTTCTTTGGGAAGAAAGATAAAAAGCTCAGTATTTGCTATGAGCATGATTGAACTACAGATAAATATAGACAGTTTGGAACCTAGACATTTAAGGATCAATTCATACAGTTAGTGAATTCATACTATAAGAATGGAGGAACTTGTGAAAAGATGAATGTTGAAGGAAATGGTAAAGGAACAAGAAATTAATTCTTGAAAGATGGAATAAGAAAAGAAATCAGAGAAGGCATTACAAAGAGAAACAACAAAAGAAATGATCACTTTAACAACTGTTATTATGGTTTTAAAAAAAGTTCTATTTTATTTGTAGTACAGAGTTTGTATACGGGATGATGTAACTCAATGTGTTCTGTAAAATTCCTCCTGATTCTCTTGTGGATGGGGTAGGTTTTGATTTTAAGCAGGCTAAATGCTTCCAATTTTTTTTCTGGGATTTAAATAAACCAGAGCTGCATTTTTGAGTGTTTATAAAAGAAGAAAATGAGCTGCCAACCATAGTTAATAATATTGTGTATGTTTGAATTTGCCATGGAGGAACTTTTAACAAGCCCTTGAGTGACATTTTGCTTTTGCATACCCCCAGCCAAATAACTCCCCAAATTTCTTATTCTTAAAATGGTTCATAAGTATGAGCTTATAGTCAAATTAAAGCATTAGCCAAGAAACACTGTTTATTCAGTCACTAGAACAAACTGAGTTGCTTTAAGAAGTTTTGTCTAATGACTCATTAGAATGACCTACAATAATCCAATATTTAAATTTATGTTGAAGTAGCTTAAAGACTGAAGGTGTTTTAATTTATCAACATGAGTTTATACAGAAAATGACTGAGTTGGGGATTGTATACCAAAGCATGGACTCTGCATGAAGAGACAGGAATCAAGGTATGAAAAAGTGAAAGAAGAAATTTTATACAGTCTTGCAACTCTAAAATTCCCATTATCTAAGTGTTTCAGATGTTGATATGCCCAGAGATGGCATACACATCTAGTTTTATCTTTGCTAATTGCCAATTGATCATAGTCCTCCTTTTTAAGGATGACACAACATAGGATTCCAAGTAACTACTACCAATTGATCTGAGTAAGCATGCTATTTAAAAATGAGTTTCAATCCCCAATACATTCAAATTTGTCCAGAAAAAGTTTGTAAGAGGCTGTATTTTAATATGCTTTCAGGATAACAGATGATTAAAGTTCCATAAGTCCACAGTTGAGGACAGTGACACCCTATGGTCTACTATTATCTATCATTTATACCCATCAATTGATCTATAAACCCATCCATTAATTTTTTTTGTTAATTTTCTCCTTGGTACAGGTTTCTGCAAACTATTGCTCTAAAAAGGGCTTAAAATGGTCGGTTAGAGTTTAACTCAAGGTTTTAATTATAATGTGTAAACATTATGCACAAAGAATACTTAATTACACTCATAATGATCCTATATTGACTCTTTTGAGATCCATTACAAATCTCTTCCTTATTCTACCTAATCCACAGCTTCTTCAAGCACCAACACCTCAAACTCCTAAGAGACAGGGAAACCATATCTACCATGTACATTGCTTGTATTTGCCTGGCATAATACAAGTGTGTGATTGGCAGTGGTAGGAAATAAGAAGAAAATAAGCAAGTCTCTTAAAAGTATGCTGCCTGAGCAAAGCTCAGAGAGCAAAAGATTCTTAGGGGACCGGACAGTATTCATGGAGGAAGTTATGTTTTCCAGAGAAAGAAGATTACAGGTTTTTCAGCAGAGGAGAAAAACAGGATTGGCATTTTCCCAAAGTATTCAGAAGGCCCATGGGATGCTGAAGTAGATAATGAAGTCAATATTGTATGTAAGAGCAGATGTGAAATGACTTTAAAGGCCAAGATAAAGTGTTTGGACTTTTATACAACAAATAAAATTAGTATTTAAAGCTAGGCAGTGAGTAGATAATTAGATTTTGAATGAGAGAGAATGTAGCTTTATTCTATTATCAATTTTACTTTTGCTTACACTTAAGTTCTTCTGATTGTCAGAAAGGGGTATCTATTTATATCTGAAGTGATAAAACATAGATAAGTGTTATAAAAAGTAAAAATAATGTGCAGTCATGTCTGCTCAGTGATAAATACTTAAGTTTTCATGGCTAATATACTTTTTTTCCCCATGAACTGGGATAAACATAAATATACACATCACATATTGTGATGAATAATTTTGATTGTCAACTGGATTAGATTAAGAGATGCCTAGGAGATTAATAAAGCATACTTTGTGTGTGACTGTGGTGGAGTTTCCAGAGATGATTAGATCATGAGGGCTCTGACCTAATGAGTGGATTAATCCCTTGATGGATTCATAACATGATGGCATTATTGAGAGGTGGTGAAAAGTAGGAGGTGGGGCCTAATTGGAGGTACTTCATCAGGGTCGTGTCCTTGGGGGCATATGTCTTGCCCTGACTCCTTCCTGTATTCCCTCTTCTCTGTTTCCTATCTGCTATGAGGTAAGGATCTCCTCCTCCACACACCTCCACTGCCAAGATGTTCTTATAGGTCCAAATGACATGGGCTAACACCTCTGAAACATGAGCCAAAATAAATAATTCCCTTTTTAAGCTGTTTACATTAGGTATTTTGGTAACAACAATGAAAAACTAACAAATATATGTATAGCATTTATAAGTAATTAGGCTTTTAAATGGATCATACACCTTTTTGTAATTTGCCTTTTAACCTAAAAATATACTATAAAGATCTTCCCAGTAAATATTTTCGATTTTAAATGTCATGAACACTGCTGAGATGATGTACTTTGTATTTATATTTTTATTTTTTTAAGATAAATTCACAGAAATGGAATCAATTGCCTTTAAGTTTCCATATTTTAAACTTACGATTTTATTTTCTTGTTATCCATTTATCCCTATTAACATTTATGGGAGTATATGTTTATCCCATATCTGCAATTTTTGATGTGATTATTATTAAATCTTTGACTATTTGATTTTAAGATCTCATTATAATTTTATTTTGTAGTTAATTACCACTGAGGCAAACTGTTTTAAGTACTTGCCTGCCATTTGTTTTATATCTTTGTAGACTTTTATCTATTACTTCCTTTTGATTTTTATCTCCTTTTCTTTATTTGGAGGAGTACTTTAAATACTAGGAGAGCAAACCTTCTGACACATTATTCGTTTCAAATATTCATCCAGGTTGAAAATTTCACTTGTGAAGTTCTTAAAGTGAAAATTTTAAATTGTTAGGTATTGCAACCCAGCAAGTTGGTTTTAAACCTAGTGATTCTATTATGACTAAAATTAATTTTAATGATTGATGTAGTCATCCCAACATCGTCTATTTGAAATTAGTTCCTTATGAAAAGTAAAGTCACTTAAAATGTAACCTTTATCACATTTTAAATTATTAAAGTAAGTATAGCAGAATGGCAAATGTATTGGATCTATTATCACAGAAAATCTGTTTTTAACCAGTTTGACTTGTTCAATTATCTTCCTTAAGGGAAAAGAGATGATTTTAGCACTAGATTATTGTATTAAATAAGATGATGCAATTAGAGCATTTTAGCACAGTGCTTAACTCACAATGAGCATCAGTAGATGATAGCATTGTCGTTTTCATGTTAAACTGATTTTTAACTTTTTTTTCATTAACTAGTGTGCCTATTTTTGTATCCTCATAGTTTTTTTGTTTGTTTTGTTTTGCTTTAGTTGTCATTTATTGACTAAAGTAACTGGGGGAAATAGAAGGTAGAGAATGGAATGTTTGTCTTCAGTGACAGCTGAGTGAAGAGAGGGCATAGGAGAACACAATACACAACACGGTGAGAATTGGAAAGGCTGAGAAAGTTGGGAAAGTAAGCAAGAGCCAAGGCCACAGTTACTTAAACTGGAGTTGATTAAATTGAAGCCATTACCCCATGCATAAGGCCTTTATTCTTGCTGGCTATCTCCTGACTAGGGCCAGGGTTGGGAATTCTTTGAATATTCACTTTCTGTAGGAACTGAACAGAGTACACAAAGGAGAGGAAGCTGCTGCCCTCTTACTATAGGCTCTAGGAGCTTTGGTTTCTCCATTCTTTCTTTGCTCCTTGCCTGGGTGGGGTCACCAAACTCTGGGCTATCCCACCTGCTATAGTTTGAATATGGTTTGTCTCCCTGAAACTCATGCTGCAATTTAATCCCCATTATGAGATATTAAGAGGTGGAACCATTAAGAGATGATCAGAGTTTTGCACTCAAGAATAGAACCATTCATTCGCTCATTCATCCATTCATGTAATAATAAATGCATGGGTTAACAGGCTCTTTCAAGAGTGGGTCTGCTACAAAAGCAGACACATTTTGGTGAGGTCACTCATTTGCTCTGTGTCTTGTTATTTGATGCCCTGTGCTACATGTGGACTCTTCCACTAGAAAAAAAAAAAAAGGACATCATAAGATGCAACTTTTTGATCTTGGACCAGACCTACAAAGAGCCAAAACAAATCTTTTTGAATTATAACTTACCCAGTCTGTGGTATGTTATTAACAACAGAAGATGGACTAAAAAACCATGAGGAAGGTCTAAAACCATGTGTCACAGCAGTGTTACTCTTTCCTGGTGTACCAGCCCACCTGTGCCACGGGGTAGCCCAGAGTACATACTACAAGTGTTGCTGGCCAAGAGAATCTCTGAGGTCCACCACAGCACAGGCACTAATGGTGATGGTAAAGGCAGAGCTAGGGCATCTCCCTATCACCATAATGATCATATGGCTTTGCCAACATTCAAGAATACATTCACTTAGAAGTCCACATCATCCTCTAGGATCTGCAGGGAAGTTGTCTCAGTGCCAGTGGGCCTGGCAAGCTGAGTGATTCCACATTACAATAATGATGGGAGAAAATGTAGGAAATCTGACCATCTGGTGAGAAAAATAGCTACATTTTATTAGGATGATTTGATCTCACTGCACCACTTGAAGGAGGTCTCTGTGGTACCCACTGTGTTAAGTTTCTGTGGGATTGCTGATGCTGGGCCATAGGCAGCAGAGCTCTTCAGTTGTAAGTGGAAGAGAGGGACCTCTGTCTCACGAGCAATCAGTTGCTCCATGCAAACCACCTGCAGAGAGTGGTCCCTTTTGGCTCTTTCTCTAGGCAATATGATGCAGTTGACTCTCTTCAAGACTATATTAGCCATATCACTACCTTCGGCCCAGGTAGGACAGGGCTTCTTGATCATCTGCATGCAAATAACCATGTGTGTAGTCAATCTCCAGCATCTGTATGGCAGAAATGCTTTCCAGCTTGATTTCACTGCCCCTCATCATATTCTAGGCAAGGAAGGCCTTCTCTGCAGGAATCTCCATGCCACGGTCACCGCAAGCCACAATGATACCATTGCCAACTTCTGGAGTGTTTTCAAACCTTCACACTTCTTCATGAGTCTCCATTTCACTGATTATTTTAATGTTCTTTCTTTCCCAGGGCCTTCTAAACTTCATGGATATTAGATGCCTGTTGGACAAAAAAAATGTAGATACCATATCTACATACTGCTGTGCCCCAAACATCAGATCCTGGATATC
Organism: Castor canadensis; assembly: GCF_047511655.1. Taxonomy (NCBI): domain Eukaryota; kingdom Metazoa; phylum Chordata; class Mammalia; order Rodentia; family Castoridae; genus Castor; species Castor canadensis. The sequence goes on along the minus strand of NC_133393.1, from coordinate 126,616,232 downwards.
CTTTTTTATGAACATGTTAAAAATAAATTTAGAGACCAAACAATTTCTGAAACAAAAGGGTTTTATTAAACTATTACAGCTGCTAGCCAAAGTGAAAGTCCAGCTCTGGGACCAATTTCCTAAAGACTGAGTAGTGTGGCCAGAGAGCAGCAGGAAAAAGAATGGTTACCAGAGTATTGTATAATGATATCCTGGGAAGAAGCAAGTATAATTCATTTACATTGAATCTACATTGGCTACGGATAAGAATAGGACAATGCGAAATTGGGCAGATTGGGGATAGGAGGATAATCTACAAGGAGAGGTTCTTTGAGTGACCTTTCTTGTGCTCTCTGTTCCTCCTGACCTAATTGGGAGTGACGGCAGATGCAGAAAGGAGAAAGATAGAAGACAGACATGAATAAAGTTGGGGCCAAGTGTGCTGGGTGCTCGGATGGAGATGCAGAACAGTTTCATTGCTTCTTTTCTCTATTCTCTTCATTTACTTTGCTTCTTTTCTTCTCTATTCTTTAAGGCCTTACTCCTTTACAATTCTTTGAAACATTGCTGCTAAAGCCATCTTTTCATTCTTTAAAGTCTCTTTCATTAGACATGCACTGTCCCATGTTTTCTTTAATCTCTCTTACAGTCTTGGCCCTCAGACTTGCACTGTTCCATGTTCCCTTTAATCTCTCTGACAGTCTTGGCCCTTAGACTTGGACTGTCCCATGTTCTCTTTAGATTTTCTTTAGCTTAGCTTTTCTAAAGCCTATGTATAAAGTTCTCCGTGCAGAAAGCTGCTCTGGTGGAGACACACCAGCCACTGTCAGCGGCAGCCAATCAAAATCCCCCATCAAAAAGCCTTGCATCCGCCTTCAGCAAGTCTTTTATATCCAGTGGTAAACAAGGAGGTGGAACAACAGTTCTTGGGGAGGGGCATGACATTGTAACAAAAAAAACCTGCTCTCTACTTCTCTGAATATAAACAACTTAGGAAAAGCAGCTGTGCTGCATCTCACCTTCTGGCTCTCTTCTGCAGCTGGGGCTGTGCCAAACTCAGCCTGTAGATTATTGGGCACAGCTGTGCTTATGTCATGTTCTCATAGGCTTCTCATAATCCTCTCCCCACAGTTCTTGCTAGTTCTTAGTTGATTAGTTTTACAAGCAGATGTAATGGGGCTGGGGTCAGAGTTGGGGGGCTAGTTTTCAATATACAGGAAAGGAACATGTACCAGTTTCTTTCTTTTGTTTCTTTGTTTAGTCAAAAGATGTTAGTGAAACTCCTCTTATCTCAAACTTTCCTTTATCCTCTACTCTGTATCTAAGTTTAGGATGTCTTAGAATTTTTCACTGCAGGCAGAAACACAGTAGACCTGGGAAGGTTCATGCCTAGCTCCTTATTGCCCAAAGAGCCACCATTTTGACCTTGTCACTAGGAAGACAGCCACTTTTCTCCCTCATTTACAGAGAATCCATATAGTTCTTCAGCCACACAGTTCTTGCTGCCCACTTCTGCTACCTTGCAAATATTCTTGTAGCCCACCAACAGGATATCCTCATCCATTTTTGCATGTAGGTATTATCTGGAATGGTCCCAAGAGCACCTTCCTTTTTCAGCTCCATCACCATGGTGTTATTGTCATGGTGTTGGGTAGTAAGCTGTGGATGAGCTCAGTTTGGATCTCAGGTCCTTTAGTGCTGAGAGCCACAGCAACTGGCCAGTAGAGAATGGAGTCAGAAGTAATGCTTTCCATGGCTGTGCACTGATTTGTGACTATCTCTGCATTGTGCTCATGAGTTCCATAAGAATAATTCAGGCACTGAACATTCATTCTGGACTTAATCATCCCCTTTAACATCTCTACCCACTGAGACGCTGAACTGATAAGACCAATGATGCCAGTGTTCCAGGCTGTGATGTGTGATGTGTGCTACAAAAATATGTCAACCCTGATCACATGCAGCTGAGTCATCTTATAAAGACCCTGTGATTATACTGGACATACACAGGTAATTTAAAATAATCTTTCCATATCAAGATCCTCAACTGGGGCTTGTGGAGTGACTCAAGGGGTAGAGTGCCTGCCTAGCAAGTGTGAGGCCCAGCGTTCAAACCCCAGTCCCACCAAAAAAAAAAAAAAAGATCAACTTAATCACAGTTGTAAAGGCCCTTAATAATACAATAATGTATAATAATAATACAGGTAGCATATCATAGATTCAGGTATTCAGACATAGACATCTTTAAAGGGACATCATTCAGCCTGAGATTATACTAGAGGAAGTCATAACCGGAGAAGACAGGCAAATGATTCATAGTCTTATTAAATCATATCTAACCTGCTATTTTTATAAAGACAATTCATTGTACAAGCAGACATTTGAGCAAGTGTTAAGCTCTTTGAACCTTATGTTCTTAACCTGTTAAAATGGAGTGACTCCTTATTTTGATAAAGGAACAGCCTAAGCATTAAATTAAATAGTGCTTAAAGGTCTGTTCTTATTCTATCATTTGAGAACTCTGTGGGCATGGGCATTGCACTGAAAAGAAACTTTTAAATGAAAAAGAGATAAACGATTAAATTGCAGGCTTGAAGAAAGAGAAACAACATAAATAATCTGTGCCATTCTACTCATCATTCCACCCAATGGGTATGTGAAGAGTGATTATGAGACAGTTTCCTTGAAGCTGCCTCTTCCTTGGTCAAGCTCAGTTCTCTCATATCTCCCATTAGCATAAGCCTTGTGGGATCAACTGTTTAAATAAATGTACTCACTTGTTCATATGTTTTTATTTATATTATTCATTTATATATCTGTTTCTGCACTATGAAGTAACTATGACAAAGCTTTAGTCTAAAGTATATCTGGCATATAGTTGGTACTTAACATATAATAGCTTTACTATTATTCAAATAAATATGCATTTAAAAACAATGAGTGTTTGGAAGCAATAGGTACAGGCAAGGACTTCTTTAGTAGAACTCAAGCGGCTCAGCAACTAAGAGAAAGGATTGACAAATGGGACAACATGAAATTAGAAGCTTCTGCACAACAAATAAATGGTGTTTGAATTGAAAAGGCCACACACAGAGTGGGAGAAAATCTTTGCTAGCTATACATCAGATAAGGGACTAACAACCAGAATATACAGGGAGCTCAAAAAACTAAGCTCCACAAAAATCAATGACTCAATAAAGAAGTGGGTAATTGAACTGAATAGAACTTTTTCAAAGGAAGAAGTCCAAATGGCTAAAAAACACATGAAAAAATGCTCACCATCCCTGGCCATAAAGGAAATGCAAATCACAACCATACTAAGATTCCACCTCATTCCTGTTAGAATAGCTACCATCAAGACCACCACCAACAACAAATGTTGGCAAGAAGGCAGGGAAAAAGGAACCCTTAGACACTGCTGGTGGGAATGTAAGCTAGTACAACCACTATGGAAAACAATATGGAGGCTCCTTAAAAAACTTAAAATAGATCTGCAGTATGATCCAGCAATACCACTCCTAAGGATAAGCCCCAAGGAATGTGAATCAGGTTACTCCAGAGGCACGTGCACATCTATGTTTATCACAGCACTATTCACAATAGCTAACCTATGGAAACAGTCAAGATGCCCCACTACTGACAAATGGATTAAGAAAGAGTGGTATTTATACACAATGGATTTTACTCAGCCACAAAGAAGAATGAAATTTTGTCATTTGCAGGTGAATGGATAAAATGGAGAACATCATCTTAAGTGAAGTTAGTCAGGCTCAGAAAGCCAAAAGCCACATGTTCTCCCTCATATGTTGATTATAGAACTAAAACAAATACAGCAATATTATGGGATATGGGTCATACTAACGGGAGGCTGTGCATGAGAGGGATAGGGCAAGGAAACCAAAAACTATACTGTGATGTGCTCACAGTATAGGAATGAATACATAAATCTTAAACTGGTGCCACCATGGAAAGTGGACTAGGGAGGAGTGAAGAGGACTGGTAGAGATGAACCAATTGGGGTTGTAATACATATATGCATGGAAACAACACAGGGAAACTCCCTGTGTAGCTATCTCTATCTCAAACCAGCAAAAACACTATGTTTCTATTTTTTATGTTTTTTCTTCTACAAAATCAGAGAACAGGAGGGTGGAACAGATTCTGGGGGGTGGTGGTATTGGCACTGGTGGGAGTGGGGAGGTGGCAGGGGTAGGAGGATGAACATGGTGCAAGTAATGTATACACATGTATGTAAATGCAAAAATACTATCTGTTGAAACTGCTCCAGGAAATCGGGAGGAGGGATAAAAGAGCGCAGTGGAAGGGGTGAATTCAAGTATGATATATTTGATACACTGTAAGAAACTTTGTAAATGCTACAATGTACTCTCACCCAGCACAACAATTAAAAAAATGAGCGTTCACCAATGAACTGACAATATTTAGCAAGGTAAGATAGCCTAGTGGAATGAACAGACTTCATAGTCAGATACAGCTGAGCTTAACTGACAAATCTGCCATAGGCTGTGTTCTTGGCTACTTAATTTCTTCAAACCTCAATTTTATAATTTTGAAAATGTAAATAATATTTCCATTCTTGTAGATGAGGATCAAATGAGAAAACAGAATACATAAAAAATCTCTTTCAATAGTGGTAACTGTGTACTTCCTAAGTAAATATTAATTAAAATTAGCAAACCAATTTTTGAATAATATAGTTATCATGGATATAAAATTAAAGTTCATTAAACTTCATCTTATCCATTAGGCTCTGAAATACATGATGTAAAGATGTATGGCCCATTATGAATTATTTATCAATAGATTTTCATTACTAGTACTATTCAGTCTACTTAGGGCCACATGGAAACAGACAAGCACAAACACAGGTGCACAGCCTAATGTACCTCCAAGGATGGGTGTTTATTGCAAGAATTCAAGGAAATATGAAATAGCTCAATTCTTAGTGCTGGCAGAAGCACAGTCTTCCCAAGTCCAGATTTTCTGAGACTGGGAAATAAAACTGGCTCTACAGACTAGCATCCTTCCATCCATTTGGTGACTCAACTTGTCTACTTCACCTCTTCAACATGGTGCTTATTTTATCAAAGCCACCAATGAAGAGAATTGGCTAGCAAGATAGAAATCAGTTTTAATTAATCTAATAATGGACATGACATGCCTTCACTGTACTCTCTTGGTTAAAGTGTGGTGAATGAGGCAAGTGAATGAATATTTAAGAAGTCAATGATCACTACAGGCCATGTATACATTATTAGCTATTGCCAAATGGTGTTTTAAAGTTCTTATAATTTACACTCCTAGCGGCAATGTATAAGAATACTTCATGACTTATTGTGAGTGCTTTCACTTTTAGTTGTATACTGCTAACATATGAGGTAACAAGATACATATCTCAATTCCTTAGGTCTTTTAAGTGACTTTCAGCTGTATCTGTAATTGTTAGGATAGTGGTCTTGCACACTTTTATTAGATTTATTACTGGATATTTCATATTATTATGAAATGGTATTTACATTTTGTTTTTCAGTTTATTGTTTTGTATATTTTAATATATTATGTATGTTTTGATAGTACATTCTCTCTTATACTATTCTGTTAGTGGGTTACCCAAATATTATTATATGTAATAAGTAAATATATTTACTTATTACAGAGCACCATAAACTACTTTTTTCATTTCCTGAACACAAGAAGTCTACAGCAAACTAACTACATTCCTTTTCTCCATTGACTGAGATTTTACATATACATATATACATATGACATATACATTTACCTCATATATAAGATATTGCCCCAGTATTATCATTTCTTTTAAAGTCTGAATCATTTTACATTAGCATATTCACCCTTTATGCTGTTCTTCACTTGCCTGGACATGTAGCTCAGTGGTAGAGCACTTGTCCAGGAGGTGTAAGGCCTTGGGTTTGATCCCAGAACTGTAAAAAAAAAAAAAAAAAAAAAAAAAAATTATGTTGTCTTTCACTTCTTCCTATAATCCCAAACTTCCATTCAAGATCACTTTCCATTCCCCTAAAGAACATTACTTTTTGTACCATGGGTCTTCTGGAGGTAAATTCTCTCAACATTTGGCTACATGAATTATTATTTTGTCTTCATTTTCGAAGGATGCTTTTGTAGGTATTCAGTTTTTGATTGAGTTTATTTTTTTATTTTCCTTAGACTTTAAAGATGTCATTCTATTGATTTCTGGCTTCCTTGGGGTCAGAAATTTTTTTCGGTTGAAAATTTAACTATCAGTTTAACTAGTTCTTTAGGATATGTTATATTTCTCTGGTTGCATTTAAGCTTTTGTTTTTAAAGAGACTATGGTATATAGAAATATCTGTATCATATTTGGAGTAAATCCATCAGATTTATATATATATATACACACACATATATATGTGTATATATTTGCTTTGAAAAATGTTTGGCAATTACCTCTTCAAATATTGTTTCCACCTATTCTCTCTTCTTGAACTCCAGTTAAATGAATGCTACATCGTTTGTCTGTGTCACTTGTGTTTTTTAATACTTTATTCCCTTCATTTTTTCTTTTCTGTATACCAGCTGGTATTGTTTGCATATAGTTTGTATACCTTTGTTTACTAATTGTCTTTTGGTCTGTTCAGGATACTATTAAATTAAGTAATTTTCTAATATCAGATATGTTTTCAGTTTATTTTTACAAATTCCAAATCTCTATCAAAGTTCTACATGTCTATCCATTTTGTCTGTTTCTTTTTCTGTTACTATAAAGTCCTTGTCTGCTAGCTCTGTGTTTGCCTCTATTTATTTTATTCTCTTATTAGTCACATCTAGCTCAAAATCAGACAATATGTATGTGTGTGTGTGGGGTACCAAAGAGATCAGTTTTAGGTTGATGGTAGACCCCTCTTCCTCTACAGGCTTTTTTTTGTCACCAAAGTAAGGCAAAATGTGGGAGATTTTACTCTATCTTTTCAGCTAAGCTTAAGAATCTCCTGTGTCACTGTAGAACTCAATCTGTATTCAACAGGAAGAGCCTTGTGCATGGTCTCTTCCGGTTTTTGGTACATAATGCCCTTTCCATGTGCTTACCACAAATTCTGCCAGGTTCTCTTTTTCCCAATAGGACAAGCCAAAATTTCAATTCATATCCAGAATTCACAAATGTTAAGAAGAAAGTGCCTCAAAACAGCTCTCTAGGAAGGACTCCCCACCTGGCCTAAAAAGGCTCAATACTTCTGCCCTGGTCAGAAATGGGCTTCTTGTAGTTAGAAAACAAACTGTCTTGGGACTTTTTTCAGTTTGTGTTAACTAAAGAATCTCCTTATCATGAAAATAGCTTTCTGCCTGCAGCTTACAAAGTTATTGGTTCAAACTCGTCTAAGATAGCTAACAAGATCTACCTACCAATTATACTTTAGGGCAGACTAATAAGTTTTTCTTAAAAACTAAAACTAAAGCCATGGAAGAAGAGAAGGAGTAAAAAAGACTGAGTTCTAATCAAGGAAGTCTTTAAGAAAGGGCAAAGTAAGATGACTTTTTGAGGGCTTTTTCATTCAAAACCTAATTATGAAGGCAAGAGGTTCTTAGAGAATATAAATGCTACTTGATGGAAAATATCTTACCAACTGACAGTTACAGAAATGTTACTGGTGAAGAAAGTGAGTTCCAAAGAACATGAGTTTGACTGAGATCTAGTTTTGAGACTTTATGGAATGCTACTTCCCTGATGGCAGTGAACAGCTAAAGAGCAAGGCAGTGCAATTTTAAGTTATTGTTCAAATGTATTTAGCCTATATATGTACAATCATTAATATCTGATCTCTAGTCATTTGCAAGTTACCATGACCATCAGTGATTATCTCTGCTTGCACATATTTAAATCAAATCATCTGCATAAAATGCAAGAATTTAAAATTGTGTAGGTTAACAATTAACATTATTTACCATGTATTAGTTCTAACCAACTTAAATATACAAAGCATACTAATGCATAATATATTAATCCTCTTAATAAGTTTAAGAGAAAAGTTTTCCTCCAACTTGTAGATGAGGAAGCTGACTACACACAGGTCAACGACTTACCACGACTTTGATAAATTGGATTTGAACTCTGGCAGATGTAGAAGTTAAATTAGAATAAACTGTTTTATTTTCTTAATTTGATTTCTGTCACTAATGGTTGATTATGTCCCATTGTCAGGAACTAACTTACATTGTATGCCTTTTTCAGATCACTGCTGATAAATTACAGGCTGGCTTTTTTCTTTCTGGAGGCAAAAATCACTTCATATACATACCGATTTTTTTTTTTTTTCATTTCAACACTAAAAGGCAAATCAGGTTAAGATTTTAAAAGTACTAATTTAATATTGAGTATTTAGAAATGTGATATACACAGACACCATGGCTTCATAAAATGCATACAATTTTAAACTACTTTTTGAACATGGATAGCTGACAGCTTCCAACACATAAAATTTTTGACAAAGTTAATAGGTACTTTTTTTTTTTTTGTGGGGGGTGGTTCATCTTAAGTACCATTTAGTCATGCAATTAGGAGACTTTTTTAAAAAAATAAATATGACAAATATATGGATTCTTGAAGTATAAATTGACATACAAATCTATATAGTCTTAATATTTTCAATAAAGCATCTTTAAAGAAGCATTCTATTACATGAAATTGAGAGCTCAAATTAGATATAATGAAAAGGCATGAATATTTACTAGAACTGTGCAGTTCACATACCAAATATTTACATAATAGTAAACACAAACATGCAAAGCAAAATAAGAGATTTAGCTATTTCATTTTCTAAGTCATCAACTTCAAAAAAATTCACAGGGAGCTGGGCAAGGAGGTGCATACCTGTAGTCCCCCAAAAGAAAACTACTCACTGGAATCACTATAAAATCTCTAATTCTAAGTGTCAATAAGGAAATACACATATAGGAGCAATTGAAGAAGCTTAATTCTACCTTTGGAGATATATAACATTGCTCCTTGGGGATTGTAAAAGCTTTGCTAGAACTTTTGGGGAGATTTTGTAAAAGAGTGAGAATGAGAATTCCTTTTGCCATCATACAAACCTGCAATAAACTTTCTTTTCTAAATTTAAATCTCTACACTTGTGAACCACAGGTGAGTAAACTGGCATTAAGTCTCCCCATCACCATCTCTTCAAAGGCAGGGATAAAAAAACTGATTTACTTTGGAGGGGAAAAAAAAAAACCCATTATCTAACACTTTGAAAAAAATTTTTATTTTGAGCTTGTAGATAAATGATAATATTGCATATAAGAAAGCTTGGCAAAACTTAAGATCTTAACTTTTAAGGAATAAATCCTACTTATCAGAACATATTCCTTATTGGAACTTAAACCAAAACTTAATTGGGTTATATTACTAGTTTCAAAAGTTAACACAGGAGAGATAAATGGATTTTCCTGAATCAATCTAGAGCAGTAGTCCTTAATCCTACCAACAAATTAGAACTCAGAGAAGTTTCAGAAAAACCAAAACATGGCTCCATTTCCTAGAAATTCGTATTTAATTGTCCTGGGGAGGGGTTCATATTAAAAGCTTCCAGATGATTCTCATAAGTGAGGGCTGAGACCCAATGATTTATAATAATTAGTCATTATTACTTAGGATTTGATTTAAATAATTTAAAATTCAAATACCTAAGTATTTCCTACATGATACACCATTCTAGGTGCTAATAAGGAAGATAAATCTTTTCTATAAAAACCACTGCATAATTTGAATTCATCATTTGAATACCTGTATAAATTTACTAAGATATTACTCGAGTTATTATGATCTGCTGTCATAAGAGATTTCCTCTTACTTGATTGAAATTACAGCTATAGAAATCACTCAAAAATTTCCTTAAGATATATGGAGGGAACATAAGAATAACAATTTTCAAGTCATAGTATACGAGGTATTCTTTACCTTATATATGAAGTCACAAAGCCATAATCTAAGAACTGAAATTAGATATTGCTTTGATGTATAACAGAATCTCCTGGGTCAAGAATTAATACTCACTGGTATCAGTCCTTGCTTTAAATTGCCTTAAAAAAAAAATCTATGCCAGACCCCCTGGGAATCTTGTAAGAGTGGGTCTTTAATGCAGACTATGTTTCTTGTGACCTATTTATAAAACATCTCTTAAAAAACATTACAGGAATATGATTTCTGAGACATAATAGTTAGAAATTAGTACTCTCAAAGGAACTAAAAAATATAGTTTTTGAAACTCTACATAATTAGAAATTAGTTACAACCCCAGAATGATAGCTTGAGCTTTAACATTTTTAAATTAAAACCAACTGTATTAGCTATTATAAAGCTCACTGGAAGTATATTTTAACTCAAGGAAAAAATTAGATTTAAACTAAGTTTGATTTGTACTGACTTTTAATCTAACATATTTCTCAGGTTTAAATCTGCCTAAAGAAAATGACAAATTTGTTAATTTTGTATTAGGTTAATTTTCCTTACAGTTGGACAGTAGGCAAACAATGATGTAATTCTGGTTAAACCGTAATATATGCACATATAGGCAAATGTACTAACAATTTGTTTTCATACTTGGCAGAATTAAAATAGCCTTAAAATATTTATGAAAGCTCAGTAATCAAAATAAATATTTAATAAAAATGTACACCACAATAAGATATCAAGAATTTCGTGTTTAAAAATAAACTTTGTCACATTGTTTTGTCTTCAGTTAAACAAACTGAATGTAGTGGGTTAGGTATCTAAGAATGAATAAGGTGAGTTTACAAACAGAAAGTTAAAATTCAAGTAAGACCAGATAGACTAAGATGAAAGAGAAGTTTACTATGTTATTATTCAGAAGTTTAAGGTTAGTCACTGGATCTTCTCAGAATAACTATGACCTTAAGAAACAAGATAGTTTGAAGAGGAAAAGCCAAAGAATAGTCATGATTGTGTTAGTTCATGTTGTGATACTCTTAATGTGAAAAAGAAAATATAGTATTTGGTGTACTTACATACATTACAAGTATGTGTGTGTGTAAAACTTTACTTGCTTAAAAACTGCATTTTAGAGTGAAGGACAAGTATGCAACTGTGAAAATACATTCTTAAGCTACCATGTCATAATGATTTATTTAAATACATTTCATCCAACATTACTTGTCAAAACCAACCAAAGAACATACTGTAAAGAAACCAGTATTCATTTGTAGTGCAAAGTCCCCTGGTTTCACAGAATCACTGAAGAAAAGTTCAATAAGTGTTTTCAACACATCACTAGATTCCAAGAGATAAAGGAAAAATGAAGTAGGTTATAAATGATAATTCACAGAGTAAACCAGTATTTATTTGATTTGTCCTCAAGGATCATCATTCAGGTCTTAAATTATTTTAATTCAGGGTAATAAAGACTGTTCCTGCCAGAGAAACCTTCCTTTTATTAAAGTTTCAAATTTGTCACCTGAAATTTGGTATTTCTGCTTTTTCACCAAAACTAAAATCTTTTGCCATTATCTTATATAATACATATTCTGGAATAAAACAGGTCTTTAATGAAAATCTTATTTTGATCCTGCAGAGGCAGCTCATGATAAGACTGTTACATTTCCTCGATATTTTTGAAAGCTCCCAGTATAGGCAACCACATGATATAGACTGAGGTTCTTTCATACATCGTCACATGATAGAATAATGCTATTCTCCATTTAAAATACGTTCAATTTCTTCTAGTCTTTTTAAAGCAGCAACTCTTTTCTTCTCAATTTCTTTGATGTCTTTTGTTGTTTTATGGGGGGCCTCTTTGTCTGTATTTTTTGCTAATTGTTTGTTGGACTTAGAGTGACTTTTATCACCATTTGTTTTTATTATCTGTGCTGGTCTGGATTCACTTCTGATTTCTTCTATATTTTCAGTTGGAATTTTGTCTCTTTCTTCTCCATCTGAAGTTTTATCATCAGCTGGGAATACTGGGTGGCCAAGAAAACCAGATGAAGAAATTTTATCCCTGACTATACTCAAATGGCGTTGAATATACTCCTCATGTGGTGCTAATGCCAATGTTTCAACCAGGCATCTTTCAGCTTTTAGTAAGTCCTTCTCTTCAAAATATACGACACAAAGATTGTGCTTTCCTTGTACATTGCCTGGATCCATCTCCAGAATCTTTTCAAAACATTTTTTTGCTCCAAGTATATCTTTCTTTTGATTCATCAGAATGTCTCCTTTTAAAATAAGACCCTTGATATGGTCAGGATAGTATTTGAGTAACTCTTCTAAAATTGGCAAAGCCTTTAATTCCTTTGCAGTCTGGGAATACAGGAGAGCCAGATTAAATAAAGCACTTCTGAAGTCAGCTTGTAATTTTATGGCTTTCTTCATCCAAATCTCTGCTTCAGTGTCCTTTTTGTCATCCATGGCAAGCATTCCCAAATTGAAATAGCCATTAGCATCTTGCGGCTCTTCACTTACGTAGTTGAGAAGCCGTTTTCTAGCTTCGGGTCTGAGTTTAACCTCACCTAAGAATAGTGCATTTTTTTTTAAAGAAAAAATATTGTTATCAAATGAATTAAGCTTGAGGAACCATTTTCAAGTTTAGCTAGATTACAAAATACAGCATCAGAGCAACTAATTTCCATATGTAAATAAAAAAGTATAAAGTAAAAATCTGTCTCCATATGAAAGACAATGTTTCAAACATTGAAATGATTTCCTATCTTAAGCAGTAAAACTGCTTCAGAGAAGCTAAAAGAGGAGAAATCTCCTTACAGTTTAGAATCTAACAGAGTAAGAGAGCAAGAATAGAGAATGAAGAGGATGAAGCACAGGATTTCACAAGATACCTACTCAGTTTTGGTCCTGTTAACATTATGAGTTTACACACTGAATAAGTTACTTATTGTCTCTGGGTTAACTTATTGAATTTTCTAAGAATTAGATGACACATCTGCAAAAATGATCAAGTAGTTAACTATAACTGTATAAAAATTTAAATTATTAAATCAGATTTTTTGGTATGTTGTCTCAAAATTTTTAGTAACTTTCAAGGGCAAGAAAGTTAAGATTTGAAAAACAAATATTTATTGAGATAATTTCTATTGCAAATGAACAAAACCTTTCTCGAGTTCTGCAACTACATGCCTCTCAGCACAGTATATAGTTAGGTAACCTTATAATAATATTAATTTTTCCCTAAATTATATATTTTTTGAATACCATAAAGACCTTTTTTTCTTTGAAGACAGGGTCTCCAAGCTGGCTTTAAACTCAGCCCTCCTGCCTCAGTCACCTGAGTGCTGGAGTTACAGGCTTGTACTATAATGTCTGGCTCCTTTTTATTCTTTAATTGACAACACAATGAATAAAGACAATTTGAAAATAAAATCAGTGAGCTTCAGCTATTACCTTGGCCTAGCTACTAGCATAGTCATCTGAATTTGAGGCAGTCACTAGATCTATTTGGGACTTAACTTTCTGAGCCATTGAATAGAAGATTGGCCAAAGTAAACTCCATGGTCCTCTCAAGCTCTAAGATTCTGTAATCTTATGATTCGTTCATCTTTGCAAAAGTTTTAAGAATTATATCTAAGAAATGCTATTAAGTTATATATAGATTTTCCAACATAAAAATTATTATAGGCCATTTTTGCTGCCTTGTTAGGGAAAACTAAAATTCCTACATAAAATATGAATTAAAAAAATTAAAGATACAGATTTACTGTGATTAATAATTTAGGTTTGTTAAATTAAATATAAGAAATTACAATAAAATCTCAGAAACTGAGTAAAACTAAATCTACAATTTTATCTTATAAATCAAAGTAAAATACACTATTTTTTTTTAAAACATAAAATACTCTTAGGTCCTTATAAACTAATCATGGAAAATTTTCACAAGTCCATATTATATTAATATACAAGAGGTTATATTACATTTATATGCACAAAATGACATAATATGAGGTATTGCTTAATTCATTGCCTGAAAAATCAGTCTTAACACACACACCAGAAGAATTAGTAGTGTCATATATGTTTGCGCATGTCCCTTGAAAAGAGTTTACTTCAAGTATTTTAAATAATCTTATCATAAGTCATTTATGAACAGTTCTGTTTATTAACTATCCATAAATTATGGGTGATGGAGTATAAGCTTTTACTATATTCCAAACTGCAATATGACTAAAAATATAGAAACATTTTGGGAAAACATACCTGATTCCTGCATTAATATGGCAGAATTGAATAGTGCTAGCTTATGCTTTGGATTTAGTTCTAAAGCATGATTAAAGTTTTTTAGGGCTTCATTTGGTTCTTTAAGTTCAATATATACAATTGCCAAGTTGTACCAGAGATCAGCATTATTTCTGTCCAGTTCTAGTGCTTTAAGATAGGCTTCCTTTGCTTTGAGAGGTTTATTCATTTTTAAAAGCAGTTCTCCTCTGTGGAAAAATCAAACATGAGGATTACTTACAAAGTTTCTGTATCAGTTTATAGACAACGTTTTTGATAAATTTTAAGCCTTTTCAAATACTTTTCTCTTTTTTCTTTTTACTTAAACTCTTAAAAGTTTTCTTTGAAAAATAACTCTGAAACTACTTCCAATTTTGAACTCCTTAGTTCTGCAAATTTGGCTTGATATATTTTCAAATATTATTAAAGAACGAAAAGGTGCATATGACTTTAAGGGTTAAGATGTGGGGAAATAATCAACAACAGGGAACAGAGAACATTTATTTTTGAATATATCTTTGAGATAGACTGAATTGCATTGGAAAAATGACAGCTAATCAGAGTAGGAGATCAATGAATTTGTCAGAAAAGAACAGCACTTAAAGAAGAAAAATACACATACTAGTTACAGGGAAACTGCAGTCTTCAAATCTATGACACAAATCTCAGTATACAAAAATAAGAACAGAATTTGACATTTGTAACCCTTCTCATATTAATTTATTTTCTTTCAAAATATTCTCATAAAACGATTGTTCATTTAAAAGAAAAAAAAGAGAATTTTAAAAAAGTTGATTGAGAAGGAGGACACTAGTGCCACCTACAGATAGCTTTTATGAACACATTTAGGGTTGGTTGAATACAAATTTAAACCACTGTATTAGTCTTTCCAGTATGTTACGTTTTCTGTTAAAGAACTATAAAAAGAGGAGGATGTTGGTAGCTCATGTCTATAATATTAGCTACTCAGAAGGTAGCAATCAGGAGGATCACAGTTAGAAGTCAGCTGGGGCAAACAGTTCCTGAGACCCTATCTTGAAAAAACCCAACACAAAAAAGGGCTGGTGGAGTGTCTTAAGGTATAGGCCCTGAGTTCAAACCCCAGTACCTCAAAAAAACACCTAAAAACAATAAAAACTACAAAAAATCATTTTATTTAAAAATATATTTACTAGAACCCTCAGAGCAACTTCTAAGAATGAGTCTAAGAAGTTGTCATTTAATGCAGTAGTTACTGAGTAATTCTTTATGGATTAACACATGATACAGGGAGAATACTGGGTAAGGCTAAAGAGAAAACCCCCAATTTAAGAAAAGATTTTCCTTACAGAAATAGTATTAAAATCCTAAGTAGTATTACTGGCCAATATATAAAATTTTATACACATCTACCATCAAGTATACAAGTGATAACCCTTACAGGAAAAAATATATCAAAGTTTTAACACGTGATGTCGGAAAACAGTTTTTGATGGCCAAGAAGTTTTCATTGTGGCAATGGCATCAAAAACTGGTCAATTTTCAAAGTTTACTTAATTTACAATTTACTTCTGAGAATTAGATAACAAGTAACATAAAACGTAACAGGTGTTTTAACTAGGGAAAAAAAAGTTTTGGTTATGAGAATAAAATCAAACTAAGAAAGAGCTTCTACTCTGTCATATAGAACTTAAGTTGGCTATTACAAATTAGGGATTTCTTTATTAATTTCAAATCAATTAAATTTGACAGTCTAAAACAAGCTATGCTCTTTTATGCATGTGGCTGCCAACTAAGGTAACTAAAATCATGACAATTTAGTCAAAATGTCAGCTTCAACAGTGATAGCTCCACAGTAAATGACGATACCTGCTAATGTAAGCCTGCTTGAAGTCGGGTCTCATGCTTATTGCTTGTCGGTATAGCTGATCTGCCTCTTCCAATCGGGATTCATTTGCTCGGATCAGGTTGGCCAGATTGATATAAACATTTAGGTGGTTGGGGGCAATTCTGGCTGCATATTTTTTACCAGGAATAATCTGTTTAGAATAAAAAGCATTTTCATACATTTGATATTTTAGTGGCAAATAAAAATAAAAATTGGGGTTTCCTGGCAGCTTATTTAAAATAACAGAACATAAGGAAGTTATGCTGCTAGTTTTATTAATGTAAGAAAAAGCATGAAAACACCTGCAGTATTCCAAAACAAATAATATTGTGTCACTGAAAGTCATTTTTTTATTCATGCTAGCTCAATAAACTATGGCTAGCTCTTTATTTGTTATCTATTTTTTTTATGAAGTCAGATAAATCAGAACTGTTATGGTCAAGGTCTCGTATTAAATTTCTACCATAACAGGAATAGAATAACCCAGATCTCCCTATCTTTCAGTCCATTAGTACACTTCTGTTAACTACCATGTTGTCAGTAAAATATTTCCTGGTTGTGACAAAATGGCACCTAATTTTATGACAGAGTCATACTAGAATCTCACTTGTTTGGTAAAGTTAGGAAATAAAATTTTCTTATTAGTTGATTATTCAGGTTAAATTTATTTTATGTAATATAGTAATGCAAGTTTTTAACAAACAAATAAATTATATCTGATAAAAACCTTTAATGAATACAACTTAACTCATTTCAGGACTGAAATAATCCTTAGGATAGCATATGATCTAACTTAGCTTTAAGAAAATTTATTAAATTACCCAATCACTATAATATTATTGCAAATACAATTATAACTGAGAAATCTGTACCTCAGTTTAAATTATTTTTTCTGATGACACATAGCTGATAAAGAGCAGGATGGGATCTTCCATCTTAGATACTGTATTGTTATAGTGAATAAATCTTGCATCATTATAACAACTGATGAATGCAGCAGAGATATATCCACTATCTTATCGCTTGTTTTAATTTTTCTGACAGAAACAATGTTGAATTTAGTGATTAGAGTATATAAGTAAAATCTCTTCATTTAGTTATTTAACTCATGATAACTTATAAACAACATAAAATATCCATACTGTAAGATTTACAAATAGATTTAAAAATTTAAAAAAAATTAAGCAAGAAATGTAATCACTTATAAAATCTGTGGGAACAGAAGATTCGTTAAACACCTTACTGAACTGAAGAAAATCAATGTCCATTAGATAATTCTATTCATATAGATGTATAACAGATATGACACAAATTATGACAACTTACTTGAGGCATTAGTGATTTAGCCATCATGTAAGATTCTTCAGCTTCTCTAGTTCTATTTAAATTTTTATAAGTTCTTCCTACATTCATGTGGGCACCGATATCATCTACAATTTAAAAAAATCACTATTGACAAATATACTAAACAGTATTTAATGTAAACTACTGAGAAGACATGCTTTTAGAAACAAACACAATAGGCCAAAAAATGAAAAAGCAGCAAACATGTCTTGCTTTCTCTTAGAAGTGCTTCTGACACAACTTGCTATAACTTAGGACCAACGGCATACTACAAAATTACTTAAAGCACTGTAAGGACAGAAAATGCACACGACATGAAAAACTACTTGAGTGGATCTTTGAAGGATTAAGATATGGGGGAAGAGAGATGTAGGTAATAATGAAATTTATGTAATTTAAAAAAAAAACCTATATTTTACTATACTAAGGCTTGTTTCAATTTCTTTAATCTCATATCTTTGGAATTCACTCAAAAAATACAGCTCAACTCTACAAGTGAAAAGGATCATCATGATTCTTAGAATTAGTTCAAGTGTCATTTAACTAATAAATATGCACCATGGTGAAATAATGGCAGAGACACTGAAAAAACTTTGTGATTTTTTTTTTTAATTTCTGTAAATGTGACTGGAATAAAAATATAATGGACTATCAGAAAAACAATATTGTGTGAGATGCTCTTTAATGACAATACATTCCTACAATTTATTTCAAAACTTTTAAAAAGGTTGTGTTAATACCACAATATTAGGAATTTATGTCTCATTTTCTGATATAGAAAATAAAAATCTCTAACAAATATATAATACCGTATAAGTAAAAAAGAGATGAGGACTCAATGCATATCAGCTTTTTAAAAAATATATTCTTCCCAGTAAATATTTCAAAGGTTTAGAATAAAAGGGAGCTCTGAAATCAGACAATTTTTATTCAACATGAGTGTCTAACAGACATGACAAGGTTTCAAGTTATGATTGCTACTTGCCTGCAACACTGATGAGTTTGCAATTGTGGAATAGTAGGTTCTCTGACTGCAACTCCCAGGACACATAGGGGCCAAGCATATATATCTTGGGCATTCTCCTAGGAGGAGAGCAACAGTCCTAAGATCTTGCTACATTATATTTCAGACTGCCAACTGAGTGCACTGAATAAAATCTGGCAGATGCAGAGTAAGTCTAGAAAATGGGGGACAAGGGAGTTGATTTTTTCTTTTTAGATGTATTGCTAATTATTTTTGGTTTAGATGTATTGTTTAGTCTCATGGAGTCATGTGGGGGGTCAGTGAAGAATATTTAGAATCTGAAGAAATTAATTACACAGTTAAGAATTTAATCTATGAATAATGGAAAATTTGGATAAATAAAGTATAATTATCTTAGCTGAATATTTAAGATGTTATTGAAATTGATCCCATTCAAAGTTATAAAGGGAAGAGATTATCTAATTCGATAAAAGATAAAGCAAATTACTATTGGGCCATAGAATTATGCTAAGGAGACCCTGCCATCAATGCAGACTTCGGGTATTGCTCTACTTTCTCAATGAACAAAGATAGCAATTAGATATACTTTAGCATCCAAAAGCATCATTAAATATAACTAATAAAATGAAAGACATAACTGCTAAGCAATTTTTATAAGTTAGTAAAGTGATAATATTCCAGAGACAAAATAGTATTACTTCTAAGGTAAACTTTAATTTGAAAAAGAAAAAAAGAAGCAGATGAAAATAATCAATGACAAATAACTAAAGTGCTAAATAGAATTTCAAAGAGCAACTTTTCTCTTATGAAGACACTATTTAAGCCAAGAGAACGAGTTAAGCCTTTAAGTCGATGTAATTGAGGACCTCACAAATCTCAAATGTACTTTGTCAGTACTATGTTTCTATAATCAACTCACTTTTTTAGAATCCGTGTTGATTATTTCATTCCTTTTATCTACTCAAATCTTTAGCATCTTATTTTCATGAAGGACAGGAGATTAGAGGAGAACTTGCTTAGTATCCCATCACCAGAACTCTCAACTTAGTTAAATGAATGTGTATATTTGTTTACAATACTAACACACACCCTGCGTGCACATGCACATGCACAACAGGTTTTCTCTTCTATACCTCCTCTCTGATCTAAGGCTAACCAATCTATTTATGCACTGAATCTTTCCAATAAAGGTCTTTGTTCATCCTAGCCTTTTATTGTTAAAAATCTGTTCCTCTATTTAGTAAATCTCTTTGAAAGAGTTGTTTATATGTACGGTTTCTACTTTCATTTCCAAGTAACTGGCCTAGAGAATTCAAGAGATCTATGAACTTGGAAGAGAAAATGAAATGCATTTCAATTTTCACTGAATATTCTTAGTTCTGAAAAGTTAGCAGTTACTTCAATTAGAAACACAGGCTGCAAATCAGAGCAGTATTAGTAATACCTTGGCATCATCATGGAATCACACATTTTTCAAATCACAATTATTGCAGAGCTCTTGAAATTAGTTTATAGTTACCATTCTTTTGAAGTGACAGTAGTTATCAGACATGCTACTTTCTAACGTGATCTCAGTGACCCTATCTACATTTGATATGGAGGGTAAGTATCAGACGACTGTGCTGAAGAGTTAAGTAGTCTCACAATGACAGTCACTGCATTTATGCTGATTTCCCATTCATAAAACTCAATTTATTTAAAAAGATAAATTTATAAACATCTGGAAACTCCTAAGAACTCTTTAAAAATTATTTCTATCCTGATAGCATCAAAATGGTAGAACAGATCTCCCATCCTTCAATTTCAAAGGTTTTGATCTAGCTAAAAATGAAATTACTGGGGCTAGAGATGTACTGCTGTACTCAGGAGGAAGAGGCAGTCAGCTTGAGAATTTTAGGCCAGAATTGAAGACAGTGAGATACTGTCTTAAAAAAACAAAAAACAAACAAAATCATCTGAGATTGTGGTATTTCATTAATTCCATTTGCAAAAATTTTATCTTTTGAGTTGTGATTTTTCTTTAAAAAACACATTTTAACAATCAAAACAAACAAACAAAAAACCCAAACCCAACTAGCATGATGCCTGGTCAAATACTACCACATAGTTTATATTCTTATTCTGGTTGAGCAACAAAAGCCTTCACACCGTTTTTTAAAAAAATGAAATTTAAAATGTTTTGACTCCTTACTCTATATAGATGTTCTGATGTTTCAGGGACTGAGTATCTGTATGTTTGTTACTCTAAATTTTTATATATAGTTCTGACAATTCTACTTATCTTAAGTTTTATATATCAATCTTAATCAGTATACCTAACAGGAGCAAAACATGATGCTTGATCCCTTTTCCTGGCCACCCTACCACAAAGTGAGCCAAAGCAAAAGCAGCACGTTATTCATCCAGTACTTCAAGAAACCTTAGAGTCAGCCTTTAGGTTTCTCTTTTTCTCACATCCTACATCCAATGTGTATATTCTATCAGCTACAAAATTCCAGAAGTTTTTGTGATAAAAACAAAATACGATGGATGGAATTAATAGTAAATCAGATGTTGTATAAGAAAACTCTGATTTAAAAAGAAAAAATTCTGTTAATTTTACAGAAATGCTTCCAGAAAATCAAAGAAACTACATTAAGTAATTCTATTAGCATTACTTGATGCCAAAATTAAAAAGAAAAATAACACCAATATCTAACATAAGCACAGCTGTAAAAATTATCAGTGGTAATTTAGCAAATTATATCCTGAAACATATAATGATAATGAATCATGATCAAGTGGTATTTTACTGAGGGAATGGTGAGGTTGTTTAAACGTTATTATAAAAATCAATGTAATTCACTCTATTAAAAAACTAAAAATGAAACCTTTATCATCTCAACAGGGGCAGAAAATATATTTGGCAAAATCCAGAACTCATTTGTTTTTTTTTAAAGATTTTATTTGTAGAGAAGACAAGAGAAAGACTGCATATTGGGGAATGCAGGGGGACCCGGAAACCAGTGGTCCCCTCCAGAACTCATTTGTGGGAAAAAAAAACCAAAAAAACTCAGCAAGTGAAGAATGAGAATAGCACCAGTGCTGTCCTATACTGCTGGTAGGAATGTAAAATAAAATACATACTCTGGAAAACACTTTGGCACTCTTTTTAAAAAGTTAAACACACAAATCATGGGACTATGACACTTCTCTCATAGATTTTACCCAAGATAGAGTGGTACATGAATGTTCCTAATAGCTTTACTTATAATAGACCCAACTGCAAACAATCTAAATACCCATCAATAAGTAAATGGATAAACAGGGATACAACCATATGAATACTATTCAGCATACAAAAGTACTGATTTTGATTGACATACATGGATGACTATCACAATAATTGTGCAGAGTAATAAAGCCAGGAAAAAATAAGATTCCAGAGTATGATTCTATTTATATAAAATTTCAGAAAAAAACATGAAAATCAGTAGTGCTAGAATGCATTTCCTTTTTGTCTGGAGTAAAGAGGAGTGGAAAAAAGAGGGGAAGGATTACAAGGGATACAAGGAATTTGGGGAGCTGGAAGGATATTTTCATTGCTTTGATTATGGTAATGGTCTTACAGGTAAATGTATGTCAAAACTGTTAAGCCTTCCAAATTGTTTGCACAGCCAGTGATCCTAAAAATTACCTTTACTGAAGTGTATTTGCAAGGCTTTATCTCACACTTTATCCTAATCTCAGTTAAATGACAATTTCTTTTTAAAAAATTTTTTGAATTAGCATGAATTAATAATATAAGATTTCTTTGTGGTAATTCCATACAAGTGTACAATATACCTTGAATAAATTCACCCCCTCCATTATATTTTCTGCCCTCTACCTCCCCTCTTCTTTAGACATGTTTGGTGAGTTTCACTATGCTGTCTTCACATGAATATACATAGACAATTTCTTAAACAGCCTTACTCTCACCACTGTTGCTAATCTCTACTCTTTTTTTATATCTTTATCATACTTTGTTATACATAAATACACATGAAGGTGTACATATGTATTATACTTTCTTGGTATGTATTAATGTGTACTTTTTACTTAATGTCTATACTGAGGGAGATTAAATAACCCAACCCCAATATATTTCTTTGGCATATTGAGTTAGTTATTCAGAGCAACTGTAGATAACAGCCATAGGAATGGCTCCGAAAAGTTATCCTGCTTGTAAAAAGAAATTTACTTCTGGTTACATTAATGAAATAAATAGCAGATACAGATTAAAAGGTTTTCTATCTGATATCTCCCTTTTTGCTTAAGATTGATCTTTCCAAGTAGGAAGAAGTAATTAAAGTGGGGGGTTTGACACATGGTCTAGACAGAGATTATCTCAGGTGGTGGTTACCTGGGAGACTTCATCTACATCACAAGATAGCCCTTGCTTGCTGTTCTCCCCAGAACCTTCCATAGCGGTGGCACCTCCTTTCCTCGCAGAAGCCCAAGCCCCTATCCCTTTGCTACACTCTATATAAGGTTCAGCCATATTTCTACTCTTTGAGTGACTCCCATTCTTAGGTGGGTGATACAATCTGTATGTTCTTTTCTGTTACCTGTTTGTTGTCAGTCTATCTTATAGGCTAAAGTTATCAAAACTTCAGAGAGAAGACAGTACATTTAAAACTTCCCTACAATACCTTTGTTTAGAATGGAAGATCCATGAGGACAGGAAAATTGTCCTATTTACTGCTGTCTAAAACACTGTTGGACACATGGTAAGTTCTCAGATACATGCTCAATGAATAAACCTATAGAGCCACTTGCTGTTCATTCTCTTTTTAGCCTCTCTCTGCTACAGTTTTCTGGTCGACCACCCAAAGGTCTATGTATTAGACTTGGTCTTCAGCTTGGTGATATTGGGAGGTCACAGAACCCTTAAGAAGTGGAGCCTAGTGATGGAAGTTAGGTCACTATGGGCATGCCCTCGAAGGGGATGTTGGAATTCCGGCTGGTTCCTGCTTTTCTCTTTGCTTCCTGGTTTCCATGAAGTAAGCAGCTTTCTTTGCTATGTGCTCTCACCACGATGCAATCTACCCAAAGGCCCAAAAGCAGTGAGCTAACTTACTCAAACTGAGCCAAAATAACCTTGCCTTTTTTTCAGTTGATCATCTCAAGTATTTGTTATAGTAAGAGAAAGCTGAATGACATACTTTCCTGCAACCTTTTTTTTTTCCTTATTTCTTCATTTCTTAGTTCCATTGAAAATAATGTCATTAATACTTGCAGCATATATTTATTGACTATACACTAAAGACTAGAAACTGGCCTGTATCTTTTATAATTACTGTTTAATTTAATCTGTACAAAATATTAGAGATTTTACTATTTTTCAAGATTCATATACAGAAAACTTGGAGCGACTGAAGTGATTTTAATAAAATGTATAACATCAGAGTCCAAGCTTTTAACTACCCACCAACTAATATGTCCTTTTTTCCCTATCCTGTTCACTCTCTGTCCCCTTCTTCTCCAGTATCTAGTAATATTACAGTAAAATAAGATGTATCACATCTGCCAAATCTATCTATGAATATAGCTAAGAAAACAAGGAATCAACCAAAAAGCCTCTAAATGTTGCACTCATGTACCTTGTTCATAATGAATTCTAATAAACTTGAGTACCTGTATTCCTAGCCCATTCCTTATTAGACACTGTAATTTTGAAACTGTGATAGTGAAATAGTTGTTATCCCGCTTGATACCTGTTTCCACATTCAGACAATTCTCATTCCTTTTCAAAACACTCACCTCTGAGTTATCAATCTCTGGATCATAGATTCTGACTCTTTATTCCTCTATTTAACATCACATTTGTCAAAATTATTCATTATTTCAAAATCTACATAGATTCTAATACTATGGCCTTGATGTCTTCCTTTCTTCTACTGATTTTCACTTCCCTTTGGCCTTAAGTAGTTAGTTCTATGGACAGTTTTACCAACTAGGGAAAAATAAGGCAGAACCCACCACTCTGTACCCCTCCAAAGGATATTTAATGTGTAGGGATTCATTTTGGTAGTCACTTTGAATGGAAAAAAATGCTAGCATTTAGTGAGAGGGTGCCACACTTGGTACATATTCTGCAATATGGCCTGTACACTTGAAATGCCAGTATCACTCTCTACTGAAAAATTCTGTTGCTCTAATTATACCCTACTCAGATACCAACATTTCTTTAGACCCATAAACTGGTGATTTGGTCACTTTTCCTCCATCATTCACCTCCTTTCACATCCCTTCTTAATAGTCTGTGTCTCACCATTTTAATTCTTCCCTAAGCCCCATCTTCCTTAGTAAAACACACCTGACAAAGTCCTAATGCTGACCAAGTAAAGAAAGCATGCCTATAAATCACTGGCTAAAAAGCAGCAGGAAAAAAACATACAGCCACACCAACTGATTTATTTGAAGTTATTACTAACATTAAGTAAGGTATTAAGACTGCTTGGCAATTATATTTTCTTAGTCTATCCACTTTTTCTACTTTTCTAGAACTTTGCTTTTCTAAGTATGATTTGTGGATGAAGCATCACCTGGGAGCTTATTAGAAATATAGAATCTCAGGCTCTTTCTAAACCTACACTGGAGTATATACTCTAATAAGATCTCCAGATGATTTATGAGAACATTGAGGTTTGTAAAGAACTATCTCAAATGACCATTTCATGCTCTCTCCTGTTTGTGAATCTCAAAACAGTTTCTTTCCTTTACTCTCTACTAATAATTGTACAGTTTCTTTCACTGAGAAAACAGAAGCAGTTTTAGAAACTTACTCCATGTCATATATTCACTGCCTCTATCCATGTCCATAACTGTGCCTTTCCTGTTACCATAGTGTAAAAGGAAACTATTACATAGTGTAAACAGTGTTTGAGATTTGAATGAAGACCTTGGTTTGTGCACCAGATCCTAACTCCCCTCACTACTCAAGGAAATCAATCTACTAATTCATCCCCCACCTTGTATTATTACTTTCTTCTAGTTTACTGGGTTAGCTGAAACATGGTTTGTTTCTACCACCTTAAAGAAAAAAAAATTATAAACCTTATCTGTCATCCTATCATCTTCTCTTGCCCTATACCAAGCAAGCATTACCATCATTTCTGATCAATAACTTCTTCATCTACTCTTTAGAATTCTCTCCAATCAAGCTTTTGCACCTATCACTCCATTAAAAGTGCACACCAGTGCCATCCAACAACTATATTTTCTTTAAAATGCCTCAAATACTTGATATTAGCGGCTTTTTTCTCAAACATAGTCTCATTGTTTAAAGGAAATAAACTATGAACTTATTAACAATGCTTACCTGGCTGAACATGGGTAGCCTGTAAGAAGTATTTCAAAGCTCTCTCAAAGTTCTTTTCATTTTCCAGAGCATGACCCACATTATTCCATAATTTGGCATTATTTTTATTCACCTAAAGTGTAAGTGAAAACAGTAATGTTATAATAAAAAATAAAACAAAACTTTCCAGTTCATACGTTTGGTATACTATTGTGAATGGAATGTCTTAAAGAGATGTCCCTGGGGATGAGGAAGGAGTCAATGAAGACTGCTTCATCATGTTTACATTCCTCTTCCCTTAACATTAATAAACTAAAACCACAGTAATCTGAATTCATTCATTTTATGTGTTAAGATTGTACTAACATTTTTATTTGATTAAGTCATAGTGCTCTTTTGAAACTGCTGCTCCACTATTTGTACTTAATTTTAGGAGAGAAGGTATATGTTTAAGCACTGTACTGACGATTCATTTTTAGGTATTCAAATAGTCTGTGATGGTAATGGGAGCCCTGGAATTAAAGTTCTGAGTCAATCTGTGCTTTCAGAGTTCACAAATGGGCATGGTGTTCTTATAAATAGAGGATGATCCTCAGCCCATGTACTAGCTGTAGTGGTTGGGGTTGTAGGTTTTGATTACTGTCCTGGGCACCACAGTATCCCAAGAGTATAGATGAATAAGTATGGTAATGAGGTTTTGTTTGTCTACAGAGCTAGGGGAGAAAGTGGAGCTATGAGTAGTATAAAAGAAGAGTCATCTGATGAATAGGTATCAAACCCAAAAGATCATAAAGACTACTGAATAAGAAAGTAATTCAATAAAGTGAGGCAATGAAGAGAAAATAGTCAAAAGGACATAGGAATTTATAGATCTGAAGAGGGGAAGGTAGAGGAAGAGAATGGAAAAAAAATCTTTGCTGATAACTGCTATAGAAAATGAATTTGTGTTTTTAAAAAGACCTTTCTCAAGACTTATTTTGTCCATTCAATAGCAATACTTTTATCACTCCTTTGCACCAGTTCTGATCTTTCCTATAGTATTATAACCATTGATTATATGTTTTTGTTCTGTATTTTATTTCAGTGAATCTAAGAGGCATCAAATTACAGGACTCATCATTATCTTATGTACCACTAAGAAAGAAAAAACGGCCATTAATTGTGAGATGCCTTTCACTGTAAGACTTATTCCAGTCTCAGATATTAAAAGGTTCCCTAAGAACCAACAAAATACAGTATTCTACTTAAACACTTTCTCATGTTAACTTCTAACAATTATATGGCAGTCAGAGAATTACTTATATACAATTTGAGCAGACAGCTAAGTAGTATTTAGAGGATTTGGTTATTGCATGTATTACATAATGAATAAATTCATTAATCTTTTGGTAAAGTACTTAATATTGACAGTTAAATGTTGAATTCAAAGTAAAGTCAAACACATTAGAAATGGCTGTAAGAAATCATTGACGACATGTTTTCCTGTCATCTGAATAATACTTTACCTTTAAGGCTGACATAAACAATGTATATTCAGACTCCCAATCCCAATTTCTGTGGAGTGTTTTTAAGGCATGAGTAAGTATCACCATGGACAGACAAACCCAGGATAGCTTTTTAAATACACTGTTTAAAAGACAAAAAAAAAAAAAAATTGTCTACATCACCAAAGTATTCTACTGTTAGAAGAGAAGCAAGAAATATGCTTAATGTTCTCAAATACAATATATAAATTCATTCTCATGATTGCCCAAGTTTAGAGATAATGACAGTATAAATACTAAATACTTTGAATATGACCTTCCAATTGAGTGTTCAGTACACTACACAGTCATTACTTGATATCTGTATGGGATTGGTTCTAGGACTTCCTCAGAATATCAAAGTCTGAGGATGCTCAAGTCCCATATATAAAATGGTGTAATATTTGCATATAGTCTACACACATCCTTCTGTATACTTTAAATGGACTTTAGGTATGTAACTAGTTGTTAATACTGTAATGTTTAGGGAATAATGACACAAGAATGGGCACATGTTCAGTAGGTATGTAATTTTTTTCAAATATATTTGATCTGTAGTTGGTTAAATCAACAAATGGTAAACTCATGGATACAGATGGTTAACTGTATATTCTAATATTTGCCTGTATTCCAAAAAAGATTTGATTAGACTAAAATGATAAAAAAATTTGACAAAACCAGATGTAATTGCAATTTAAAAAAATATTTAGAGCCTTTTGGGTCATTACCTATAATTTGAGTATTCTTAATTGTGTTTGTAATGGGTCAATCTCATTTCTGGTTATATTTAAAAACATTTTTTATTTACAGACTATACTACAGACCATCAAGACATTCGTGGAATAATTGTACACTTTTAAGTCAGAATTATCTATTAAAAGGCATAGTAAAATTAATTCTTTATAAGCTAGATACAAACTACTTATATAACTTAGGCTAACTGAGATTCAATTCCTCATTTATAAGCATCTGGATAGATCCATGTAACTAGAACAAGAGAATATGGATCACAGAAGACACAGTCAATAGTAGTCAGCTGTCTATGAGCTGTGTGATGTGGGCAAATCAGGTAACCTATACAAGCTTCAACTTTTGTACCTGCAAAAAGTGTTATGTCAAGACTAAAAAAGAAAATAATTCTAAAGGGTCTATTATGACCCTTGGAACATGGTAGGCACTCAAAATTGGTAATGATTAAAATTGGATACATAGATAAAAGTTAAGAGAAAAGGTTTGGTAGATGGTAATGCAAATTGTAAAACTAAATGGGAACATCAATAGCACACATGCAGTGTGACAAAAGTGGGTATCAGTAAAACTCTGAATGATACAAATATTCAAAAAGCAGGTTAAATAAGATGAATCTGAGCAGATATAAATCAATGTGGGGGAGAATCAGAAGAAACTTTCACAGAAACCAGGGCAGTCAATTTTAAATAAAAGTGTTGACTAGATAAACCTAGTAGAAGGTAATTTACAAAATGTAATTAGATAGTAATATAGAGAGAAGTTAGAAATCTGTGGGTTTAGGGGTAATTGGAAAATGAGAAAGTAAGAGATGTTATACATGTAAAGTCAGTATTATTACATTAGTATTATTTGACCAGTAAAAATTTGTTTGATTTAACAATTTTAGTGACACAACACATATACATGGTAATATAATAACTATTACAATGATAGTTTCTAAGCATACTGTTCTTTAGTTGTTAGTTTAAAGCAACAATAACACCTATATGACAGATAGTAACAGAAGGAAATTATGAATGCTCACTATATGCATTATGTATATATATATTTAGAATTCAGTATGACTCACTTAAATTAAGTAGGATGACTATATCTCAGTTCATTGCATATGAAAGTGGCAATAGTCATTTGTGACTTTAGTTTCAATAATATCCTTGTTTTTATTTGGGTCTGACTCAGAGTTTGTCCTGTCTCAGGCTGTAAAATAAAATTATATGAGTGTGGGGAGAATACAGAATGAGTAGTTGCTATAATTTTCTAACTTGAATTATAGACAAATGAGACTATCAAGATGAAAAATATCAAAAAATATAAAAGTATGGCTTACAAAAGTGGACTAAACACAGATTCAAAGTACATTAACATTATGCCTGCAATCCCAGCTGTTTGGAAGGTAAAGACAGGAGGATCTCTGTATAAGGTCAGCCTGCACTAAGATGTCACAAAACCCTCTCTGTAAAACAAACAGAATAGAGAAAATCAGAGAAAGAACTAGGAACATGACTCAAATGGTAGAGTGTTTGCCTAGCAAGCCAGAAGCCTTGAACTCAATTCCCAGTACTGCAAAAAAAGAAAAACTATTACGCTTAATTCTATACTTAGTAAGCATTAACTGAACTAACTTTTTAACTCACCTTTTGTTTGAAATTTTCTGCCATCCATGGGCTACCAAAATACAGAAACCCATGCTAGGAACATATAGTACTCGCTCAGCAACAACAAATCCAACAGGAAAAAAAAGGTTTGATGCAGGAATAAATGGTAACGCCATTAAACAGAGTGCCTAGAAGGAAAAAGACGACAGTTTATAAAATTAAAAAATTTCTGCATGGTCAACACTCATATCCAAAAGTTTTTCATTTAATTTGGATAAATGAAATTTGTGGAACACTTTAAATAATACCATTAAGAATAATTTAAACATAAAGAAGGCAACTCAGAGGTGATAATTAACATCAGGATGAATGCAGCAAGATGCTATCGAGTCTTCCTGAATCTAGACATCATTTGAGGATATCCTCAAATATCCTAGGTATATTCAGGAATGATTTAAAATCTGGATCTTTTCACAGCATTTTAAACTTGAAAACATAATTGACTGAAGGGGGCGCTGTTTCTCACACTCCCTCCCTTGCTGGAGCGAGGTTTTCTCTTGGTTATTAATAAACTTAACTGGGCTTAACAGGGGGCGGGGCGCAACTGGAGATTTTAGAAAAGAAACAGGATAGACAGAAAGTTGGGGTCAGGTGTGTTGTACACTTGGCTGGAGACACATAACCCTCAATGCTTCTTTTCTTTACCTTGATTTTTTAAGGCCTTGCTCCTTGCAGTTCTTTAAAACCTTGCTTAAAACCTCTTTCCTTGGCTCCCACTATCCCATGTTTGCTCTTAGCTTATCTTCAGCTTAATTGCTCTTAAAGTCTTTTGCCCCCAGGCTTGCATTGTCCCATCTCTTTTTAGCTCTCTCAAAGCCTTGGTGCTCAAACTTGCAACAACCGCAGCTTACAACCTGCATATGCATAACTCTTAATGTCTAGGTCCTTATACTTGGCACTGTCCCATGTTCTCTTTGGCTTTTCTTTAGCTTTAGCTTTCCTAAGGCCTATATATGAAGTTCTTTCTCAACTTTGCCTTCTGAAGCCTATGTTAAAGTTCTCGGTGCAGACTTTCTATCAACCCCTCTTTAGTATTTTCCCTTCAACAATTCTTTTCCCTTCAGCAGTTTTTCCCTTTAATAATTCTTTTCTCTTTCAAAAGCTTCCCACACCAAAAGGCCCAAAGTAAAACCCCAAAAAGCAAAAGCAAAAACCCCAGGCCCTCCTTCAGTGGACCTTTTATAAACAGTGGCAAACAGAGTAGAGCAGAGGCTTTTGGGGAGGGGCGTGACATTGTAACAGGAGAAACCTGAGTTCCAGCTTCTCTAAACACAAACTTAGGAGACACAGCTGTTCTGCTTTTTTCTGTTTCATGCCTGGGCTGTGCCTATCTCAGCCTATAGGTAAAAGCAATTAACTGCATCTTGCCTTGCTTGCGTCCAGTTCTCATAGACTTTAATCCGCTCCCCACAATTACCTGTAGTTCACTGTTTTTCTGTGTAGAATATAGTATGCTTACGCAGCAAAGCAAAAAAGTTACTAATAGTTAAATAGCTACATATTTTATCTAAGTGAAAAACAAGTTTAAAAAAATTATATCTAAAACAACACCTACAACTAAATAGTAAGAAATAAAGACAAAAGCAAAGGATCTAAAAATGTATTTTTCTAAAGATATAAAAATGTCCAAAGCTTTATGAAAAAATGCTCTTAATCACTTTAAATACAAAATAAAAACACAAGGAGATCTATCTCACTCCACTTAGAATGGCTATTATCAGAAAGACAAAGGAAAACAAGTATTTCACACTTACTGGTGAGAATGTACACTAGAAAAGTTATTACAGAAAACAGTATGGAGATTCCCCAAAATACTAAAAATAGAAGTACCATATGATCCAGCATCCCCACTATTTGGATATGTACCCAAAGGAAATAAAATCAGCATGTTTGAATAGACATCTATATTCCTTTGTTCAATGGCCAAGATACTAAATCAATGTGTCTCTCAGTGGATGAATAAAGAAAGTAGGGTATAAATGCTCAATAGAATCATGCCAAGCCTAAAAAAAAAGAAAGAAAAGGAAATGCTGTCATTTACAACATAGATGAACATGGAGGGCATTGTATTAAGTGAAATAAGCTAGTCAGAGACAGACAAGTATTACATGATTTCACTCATGTATGGAACATAGATAGTGATCTCATAGAAAATGAGAGTAGAATGGTGTTGTACAAGGGGTGAGGAAGAGGAATTTTGGGGAGATGTTGGTGAAAGAATAAAAAAATTCAGTTACTTAAAAACCTTCTCAACATACAAGCCAGGTATAATGGTGGTACACACCTATAATCCCAGCTACCTAGAAGGTGTGGGTAGGCAGAAAGCAGTTTGTAGGTTGGACCCTGGCAAAAATGGGAGACCCTACTCGAAAAGCAACTAAAGCGTTAAGAGACAGTGGCATGGTTCAAATGGTATAGTGCCTGCCTAGCAAGTATGGGGCTCTAAGTTCAAACTCTAGTATTACAAAATAAAAATTAAAAATAAATAAAAACTAAAAATTAATTAGATGTTTATACATCTAATTTTTGTACATGTGACAAAACAACTGATGTGGAAAAATGTTAATAGATTTTTTGAAACAACAAAACTAAAAGGCCAACAACAGACAAAAATGTTTATTTTTATAACTTTAATACAAGAAACTACAGTGGAAATGAAGAAATGAAATAAGGTATGGGTCAGATAAGGCAGCACATTTCTGGTTCTGTACCTGTTACTTTGTATAATACTCTGATGTGTTATATAGTTAACAAGAGGCTTAGCATATGTATAAAACTGTCCCCTTTAGGTTAATAATTTTTATTCTACAACGGAATTTTGAAAAGGTTAACAGTGTATACTATAAATACATAAAACTCCTCATAGTTCTTGTCCTTTAGAAAGTGGGTTGACATATGTTTTCCTGATTATAAAGCCACAAATAACTAGTACATAAATAACTTAAAAAAGGATTTAAGTGTGATTGTTATTAGGACATCTGTTTCCGTGGACCTTTCTTTCTTTGTTTTTTTTTTTCCTTAAATAAAATTTTATTTAGTCATAACTCAGTTATCTCAGTAGTTAAAACCCTGACAAAAATCAGCAGAGAACACAGGTAAATTTTCATGAGGATTAAGTGTGGAGTTAGGAAACCTGATGGCTGACATTAACAGATGGGTCAGGACATACAGCAGGATTTTGCTGACCTGTAGTCAATGGAGCCCCCCAAAATTAGCAGGCTCAATCTGACCATCCCAGGCCAAGAATTTTCTCCGCCTGACATGTGGAAGGAGTTGATGCATAGCTCAGAGTTTCCTCCTTCTTTGTTAGTCAGCTTTGTTTTATAGAACCTGGTTGAATAAGTAAGTAAATCTTTAAGCTTCAGAAATCTGAAACTCTTCTAATGGGTTCAGAGAAAAGAATGTCTCTTTCTTATTATAACTTGTTAATGAAATATATAGAGATGTATATACTTTGAAAATAACACTTTCATTATGAATGTTCACACATTTATGATTTATAATGAAGCAATGATGAATCTGAGGAAAAGCACTACCATCAAACTGCTTGGTATCATACCAATTCATGTTTGAAATTTCAGGTTTTTTTTTTTAAATAAAAAACATAAAACACAGCTGGGCACCTTTGGCTTACGCATGTAATTCTACTTGGGAGGCTGAGCTTGATGAGGTGGATAGTGGTTCAAGGCAAACAGTTCGCGAGACCCCCCTCATCTCCAAAATAACCTAAGAGCAAAATGCACTGGAGGTGTGGTTCAAGTGGTAGAGCACCTACTTTGCAAGTGTGAAACCCAGTCTTATCAAAAGAAAGACTAGAAACAGATGTTCCTAAATCTGTAGTTCATTTTTTTTTAAGTCCCTGTTAAATCATGGCTTTCCTAAGCAATTGCATTTGAAGGAATTAAAAGTGTTAAATTTATTCAAAGATGTGTCACAGGTTGATGAACAAGCTACATAAAAGAAGAAAAACAATCAGAAAAGTCTATTGGGTCTGGGATGAGCAAAGTCTTTAGTGATTACTTTCTTTTAGATGAAATCCAACCATAAGTGTACTGTATCATTTATCTATTGTTTACTGAGTTGAGCAGCAATTTACTCCTAGAGAAGTCCCAACATTGACTGGCTTAATATAGTCATAAATTCATGATTAGCAAATTCAAATCAATTCTTGAAGATGCTCAGGATATCTAGGTTTCTCTGATAGGCTCAATTCCATTTTCTTTGAACGTTTTGAATACTGATTGCTCTTCTTAAATTTATGACGGATGTTACTTTGAGCAGGCAGCCACACTTTCTAATTTATGGAGAAAGTTAAAGCCATAGATAAATATTCTTCCAATTTCTTGTTAGTAAATGTGCCAAAATTCACATCCATGGTCATTCACTTCCTTTCTGTAATATATGAGATTTCTCCTTTCATCTCAAGCCAAACCTGTGCTCAGCGTATTCCTCTACAATTTACAAACCTGTCACTTCTACCCATTTTCTTATTCATTCAACTGTATTCTTTCTGCCTAAATTTAAACATGCTCTTGCCTCTCCAACCTTAAAAATCCTAAGTGACAGACATCTTTAAGTCACCTTCCCCATTCACTATGTTCCTAAGGTATAAAATATGATCCTACAATTATAGGATAATACTTTTGCAGTCATGGTCAGAAGTAGCTTGTTTTAAACGCAACTTAATAAATCTTTCAACTTAATGAATACATTTATGCAAGCCAATCCATTAGTTATACCTCTTTGATTCTAAAAAAAAATCAACTGAGTACTCACATCAAAATGCTTCTAAATATCAACCAATCAACTGTCTCTCTGACATGAATTAGTCCTCATGATTTTCTCATCTTCCAGTCAAGTAACTCCAGAGAAATAAATTTAATTAACTAATAGACTTATCACATTCAACAGATACCACTTTTAAACTAGATCTTTTATACTCAATAGCATAAGTTTGTGTTAATCCTTCTGTCTTTTCTAAAACACTTTCCCACCTTTCTGCTTAGTTTGTCTCCTCTTTAGGTTCGATTTTTCTCTATGTAAAACCTCAAAATGAGAGTTTAAGATATAGTTGTAGGCTTCTTTTTACTCAACTTAGCTACTTAAACTATTTTCTAGGGGAGAATTAAGACCAAAAACTCGAAGGCATCCATTAATAAGTATGAATTAACATGTATTCTATGAATCTAGAATGATACAGTAAGCCTACCTTATATGGATTTATTATGTGTGATGTTGACCAAGCACACTCAAAAAAAGTAAGTTTTTAAAAAAAACCAAAGGAAGTTTCAAAAACAAAAATTTAAAATTACTAGGTTCACATTATGCAGTTCAGTTGATGTGGAGAAGTTCTTAATCAGTCCTGCATTATCATCAGTTATGTTTAAATCATTGTGTGATCTGTTGAGTGTTTCCCTTTTCTTTGATTTTGTGAAAATATGCCTTCTCAAAAGCAAACAGTGCCCAAAAAGCAGGGTACAACAAAAAAGCAGGGTAAAAGTTATAGTAATCCACCCAAGCTGAAAAGGGCATGTAAGGTGTTTTGTATAAGAGAGAGTGAAAATTTTGGATTTCTTGAAAGGTGACATGTTTTTAGCAGAAGTTAGACAGTGTTATGGGAAAAATGAATTAAGCATCTGAAATATTAGAGATAACAATGAAATAATATCTAGTAGTGCTCCCAGAGTTGGGGAGAGGATCCCAAGAGAGGGTGTCACAAACGAATAAAATTTTCATGTGCAGCTTAGATATCTCCTTTTTAGATATCTCCTTTGACTCCAGATGCAAAGTGCTGCTCAAAATATCTACTAGGATATCTGTCCAAAGATTAGAGCAAACATGACCTTTTCCAGAAACCCTACATTCTTTCAACATTCTCTGTATCTCAGCCACTAATTTCAAATTTCTTTAAATGCAAGCCCTCACATTTCCTTTTATTATCATATCATTGATGCCTAAAATGCTGCCAGGTATATAGGCTGTAATCATAAATTTCTACTGAATATTAACCTAGTGGCTTGAGCCAGAAATGATATATTTGTAAGGCAATAAATACACTTTATAATATATAATAAATGCTTGAGAAATATTACAGATTATTTATGTTTTCAGTAATTGACAGAAAGGGCTGGCTGAGTGGCTCAAGTGGTGAAAGAACGTACATAGCAAGCATGAGGCTGAATTAAAACCCTAGTGTCGCCAAAAAAAACAAGAAGAAAACATAACTTGTGAGTAAGAAGAACACAGTAAGAAAAAGATTTCATAAGAACAATTAAAAAAAAAAGACTTCAAATAATCAGAGGGCCTTGGACATAGTAAGAACTATCTCAGGGAATAATGAAAACTCTGCTGAGAACTTAAAACCTGTATTTTTTCCAGTCATATATTTCATATGACACTTTTTTCAGAGTCAGGGAAATAAATAAGTATAAGATATAATCCATTTTTTGAAATGTGCATAATCTGGTTAGATAAAGCTAAGAAATATAAGAGAATAAACTCAAAAGATTTCATGACTGCAGTTTCTATCAAATCAGAGAAATTCATCAACAGTTTCCATTTTATATTGCTGAAAGTATGTCAAAGTGGCCTGCAAATTAAATTCTGATACAGAATTTTATAATAACCGAAAATAAATTGTCATTCCAATTTAATTGGGATGATGAACAAAGAAAGATATTGCTTCTAAAAACATGCTTTAGATTAATTGAAGGCAGTCTTATTCTTAGTCAACTAAATGCAACATTGTTTGAAAAGTTACGATTTCTTACCATTAAGACAGTTTTGGAGGAATCACCAGGGTATCGGAGACTAAATATTCCCAAAGCCCCGAGAAAACAAAAGAAAGCAAAAGTGGCAAGATTTCGAATATCTAGAAATGATTCTATAAGTGGTATTGTTCCCATGGTCCAATCACAGCAGAGCTCTGAAGGATTTAATAGAAGCCAGGCATTTACAGGAAGGAGGTAGTTAAAAGTTAGCTGTCTTGTAGGAGTTGGGCTTACAGCAGCTGGGTTATCAAACCTATAAAAACAACAACAAAAAAGAGTTATTCAACAAATATATTTTATAGGTACCTCAGAATCTTGTCAGATTTCAAATAGCCTCTGACTGTTTCAAGGGCAAGCAGTTCATCTCTTTCTAGTAATTTTTAGAATAATACAGACATGCATATGTTATTATACTTTACCAATGTTTTCTTCTAGAGGTAAGTGGTGATAAAAAATTATGCTTCCTAGAAAGAATTTCTGTATTTTTCTCTTTTCACAACAGACAAAACTATCACAAAGGAGGTTCCCTCCTTGTTCTGACTGCCAAGAAACTAAACCCAAGTTCTAGTGCACAGTGCCAACCGTATAAAACCATTTAACATTTTAGTTGTGCTTGACCTTTTCTCCTTTATTAAGCTTTTCTTGGTTTTGTATTAAATACATATTTCATTTGTATAGTCCATTTCTGTAAACCAGGTGAAATTATTTTTAAACGAAGTACACTACAAATGAATAGCTTTAGATTTATTTTTTAATATGCATACCAAATTAAGTGACTACATTAACAAACAGTCCTTTAATATCCAATTGGTCATTTTAAGATGAATGAATCAATTAAAAATCAACTTCTACCACTTAGTTGACTTGATTTCTTAAAACATATCAAATAGTTATGAAAGAGTAAGTACTATTTGAATAAATGATACCATTAAAAAGAACTTCATATTTGAATCTCTACATATCTGAAAAACAATACATCTGGCAAAACTCAGGACTTGCATCTTCAAAATAACTAGCAGAATTGAATTTAGAATCAAATTTATACCCATACATTTTAAATAATTATATTTGGAAAACATTATTTGCGTGCAACATGTACAATATACCCACCCACACGTATGTACACAAAAATACTTTCACACAAAGAAACCACATTTTCAGACAGCAGAAATGGAGGTAGAAAAGATTAAAATTCTCTAAAGATACTGAGAAATGGAAAAAGAACACTAAAATGAAGGAGTGAAGGAAATATAAAGTGAATAATTACAATTTAATCCATTTCTAATACTGTAATATCCAGCTGAGTTCAGTTTAGCATGATTAGACTAAAGTTCCAGGAAGTGAAAAGCAATCATTCTTTAAAGAAAAAAAAAATGCTGCTGGGTCCCAGTGTATCACAACTGTAATCCTAGCTACTCAGGAAGCAGAGATCAGGAGGATGGCGGTTTGAAGCCAGCTTGGGGAAATAGTTCACAAGACCCTATGTTGACAAATACCAAACAAAAAAGGGCTGAGTAGCTCAAGTGTCTCAAGTGGTAGAACACATGAATAGCAAGCATGAAGCTCTGAGTTCAAAAGCCCTAGTACCACAAAACAAAACAAAAACAGTTTTGCAAAAGTAACTTGTGAAGATGCGCCATGCACAGAGAACAAATACAATGACTACCGTACCTATGAAAAGAATTGATGACAAACAGAGACATACAGGGAATGGAAAAGGCTGGAGTGACGTAGCTGCAAGTACAAGAATGCTAAAGGTTGCCAACAATCACCAGAAGTTAGGTGACATGAAAAGAACAAATTCTTCCTCAAAGCCACCAGAAGGAACAAACTGTGCCAACATCTTTATTTTGGATTTAGGGCTCCTGAACTGTGAGGGAATAAACTTGTTGTTTTAAGCCATATAGTTTCTGGCTACTTGTCAGAGTAGTCATAGGAAAACTAAGTCAGGAAACAACATCTTGAGAAAATCAGTGATAAAAGTCCCCTAATGTCAGCCTGAACAGGGAATAGTTTTTTAGCAGCCACGGTGGAAATCATTGTAATTCAGTCCACTGGTAGAAAAGCTAGAAACATCTGTGGAGCAAAATCAGCCCTATAAGTCTGTTATGGTCTCACAAAATAAAGTTTAAAAGCAAAATAAAAGACAAAACATTTTCCAAATGAGGTAAATACATTCCAGAACAAGGCCCAAAAATATTTACAGAAATCCATTAAGATAAAAATTAATATACAAAATTCACTGAAAAATTACCAGTCATGTGAAGCAGAAAAATTCAATCCATAATAAGAAAATTTACTCAGTATAGATTGACCAAGAAACAACACAGATAGAATAAATAATTTCAGAATAAACAAAATAACATATACAAAAAAAAAAAAGAGTTCAGCCCATATCTGTAATCTTAAAACTTGGGAGGCTGAGGAAGGAGGACTGTGTGCTTGAGCCAGCCTGAGCTGAGAGCAAGTTGTTAAGTCAGCCTGGGCTATATAGGTGGGAATCTTTGTTGTGGTTTCATGAGTACATATGCATGCCAAAACTAACCAACTTACATATTTTAAATATTATATGCAGTTTTAAAAATATACTGGTATTACCTCAATAGAGCTGTTGACAAATTCAGTGCAGATCAAAAGAGTTTCTGGGACATTTATGATAGTTTAAAATCTTAAGACAAAATGTCAAAATGGAAAAAACAAACAACAACAACAACAACAACAACAAAACCCAAGATAACCTGAATTTCATACCTTGTAAATACTGGAAGTTGGGACTGAATAACCTGGACTCTAATCACAACGAGTAATAATGTGCTGAACATCAAGACAATCAGTTTTATTAGTGTCTGCAGCATAGAAAGTGGAATACTACCCTTTCCACGGAGAACCTGTCCAGCAGCAGTACACAATAAGGGCAAAGTATACTGAAAAAGAAAAAAAATGTTTAAACAACAAATAACAATAATATGCTTTCAATAATGTAGTGCTTTCTAAATGCAAGACTGAATACAAACTGAGGATAATTACAAAGTAATGTGGAACAATTTGTGGAGCTGATTATGAATAAAACTGAGGTCAATTATCTTGTCCAATAATGATTCTAATGTAATGGTATTATTGCCTACTTTTGCAAATTGCCTGAAGAGTCAAAAAGCAGAAGTTGTCCTAAAATGTTAAGTAATTTTCAGCAGGTAAGAGAACAAGTCATGCTTGTTTCTTATAAATTCTTGGTATTTTTATTGGTACAGATTTATATGTAAATAATGATGTATTTAGAAAACAGATTATTAAAACCTGATTTAAATAGGACAATGAAAAACAATGAGAAAATTTTTACTTTTCCTTACCCCCTGGGCAATAAATACTTCATATACACAACAAATTCCCACAACTGTTACTCCTTGTTCTTTACACAACGTTGCAACAGCCACTAAAAACACTGTCAGTGCAATTGGTGTCCACACTGCAATTTAAGAACAGGAAAAATAAAACTATGTAAAACATTAGTATCATAAAAAGATGTTTTAAACCTTACTTGTGATTAAACACATTTATTATTTCCCACTGGCCAATATTTAATATTTAAGATGTATTTAAATATTGTAAGGAATTTTTACTTTATATATTCAAAGCAAAACATCAAGATGCATAAAATGAAATAAAAAAAAATTTGTGGAGATGAAAATTACTAATCCAATAGTAACTTTTAAAACAAAGGCAGAGAGGTCAATTTGGAGAAATTAAGGGTTGAGTGTGGTAACTAAAGATCTGGCCAGGTGCCAGTGGCTCACTCCTGTGGTCCTACTTAGGAAGCAGAGATCAGGAGGATCATGAAACAAAGCCAGTCCCAGGCAAATGGTTCTGGAGACCCTACCTCCAAAATACCCAATGCACAAAAGGGCTGGCAAAGAGTGGCTTAAGTGGTAGAGTACCCACCTAGCAGCAATAAAGCTCTGAGTTCAAACCCTAGTACTGCCAAAAAGAAAAGCTATTATCAATTTAAAATGAAGACAAATACTTAGAATTACCACACACACTTTATTATATCTATAATTTACTAAAAAGCTGACACTTGAAATCATTGGGCAAAGTGGAGTACCCTTCTAATTAAAAAAAAAGGACTAAAAATGAAATAGGTTAATGATAAGCATTTAAGTCAATACTGTTCTTTAAAAATATGTAACAGAATATTCACAAGTTCCATTTAAATGAAGAAGTCTACTTTCATGAACTTCAGTTATTTAGTAACAGTTTGATAAAAGAGGATTGAATTATGAAAGTAATTTAATTCTGTACCTATTATTAACTGCTTTGTGAGTACTGAGTTTCAGTTTTCTAATTAGAAAATATGACATCCAATTATTTTGTAGTATAAATTATGGTAGAAGAGTATTATGACTGCATAATCTGTTTTCTTCATTAACAACAGTGAAATAAAATCTAAAAAAATGAACTTTAAGGAATATAATTTGTGAATCTAAAGTGTTTTAATTCATCATTTAGCTTAATGCAGAAATTCACCTACTCATCTATTTTAGACATTGTTTTCAGTTTTAAAGTACTCTAGAGACTAAAATTACTGAAGAGAAAAACAACCTCCCCCCACAAAACCTAATGAAAAAGCCAAACCCACCGAAACTGTTGAAAATACTAAGTATAATAAAATATCATTTTATCATAAAATACCGTATTTTAAAATATATTTGAATTAAGCCACAACCCATTAAAACTAATAGATTATATATCAAGGGCTAAACTATAGTGTTACATTCAACAAGAATTCATATATGAACGAAATCAGTGATGGTTATTCACAAACAGGTTGGGCCTACAGTTGGACCTTGAAGGATATACAGGTCATAGGTGAACTAGCAAAGGGGGATGCATGAATGAAGGAGGAGTGGGAATAAGCTTCATGAATATCAGAGAAGAGTAACTCAACAGATATGTCTACATTAAACATTAGTGGGAAATAATGGCCTTGAAAATATAAATAATGTCTTTTTTACAAAAGAAATTAAATAGTTCATACAGACATTTTACCATATATTATTTCACTCAATCTCAAAATCATTCTGTGAAATAAAAGGGCAGACAGAGTCATACCCGTTTTTTAAGATGAAGAAAGAACTCTGAAGCTTTTTTAAACACATACAATAAAGAGACCATTACTTTAACTTGGCTCTTCTGGTATTAAATCCAGAGCTTTCACTAATTTGTATTTCTGTTCAAGAAAGAAGAGCAAACAGTTGCCTTCTATAACACTGGATTCCATCTCATCAACTAACAGGTCTAATAAAAACACGCCTTACTAAAACCATTTGCTTCATATCTTCAACCTTTACCAACTATATTATTATAAGAAAGTTAACAACACTTAAAAAAATAACACTTGTTGATATAGAATTAATTTCAACCATTAAGACATGTTCCAATTTCAAAACACAGGCATCTAAACTGATTCTACATGTGAAAAAGATACATCCCTTCAACAATCATTTTTTAAATTAGTTCCTTTAAATATCTACTATGTTTTAAGGATGTGATGGAGAGAGATGATAAATAAATAAGCAATGATATATTTTGTCAAATTGTGACAAAAGTGTAAGTGTTACACAGAAAAACAGAAGGGGACAGGAAATAAAAAAGGGCTGGGAAAATGAGTGATGCTACTGATAATGTTTGAGGCAACTTTTGAGCAGAAAGCTAAAACGATGCAAAAGCAAGGAACTGACTTTGCATGGAGCATGAAAAGTCTAGAATTTAAAGGTAATTATATAATTAGTAATTTAAAAACCTTTGCACAGGACAGTGTGCACTAGATAATACATACTAGATATACATGACCATGAAAACTTTGATCTCAAGGGCAAGATTATTTAATGTAGAGTATACAGGGGTCAAGACAACAGAGAGGCCCAAAGCAGGTTTCAGCATACCTTTAGATTTTAAAGTTTATTAAATTAATTCATTTTCTCATTTCTTCAGCAAATATATACTGAATTCTTATTATACACCAGGAACCATTCTAGGAAATGGGAGACGAAAAATTGAGAGAAAAAGTTACCTACTTCAATGAAGGTTACATTCTATAGTGAGAGAACAAATAATAAAAGTCAAATGTAAATTAGAAATGAATATTATGAGAAACGTAGGTTAAAGGTGTAGAAAGCAATGTGATTTTGTTTTGGTCAAATGATGACGTGCTAGCATTAGCTGTTGGCCCCTTCTCCAAAACTTAACTATAATTAAAATATAAGTGAGAAGAAAGCATGCCTTCTATGACATTTAAACAAAGAAACAACACTAAAATAAGTTGGCTTTTAAGGTTATCTTAAGTATGTTTATATTTATAGGTGTTATGAGGGACTGCATATAAAACAGAAGGCAAGAGTGAGAAAACTTTAAATTTCTACTCCAGCGTCTTTGAGTAGACCTGTAGGTAGATCACTGTCTGTTCCTTTACTGAAGAAATGTGTAGCTATGTTGGTTAGTGTAAAACACAGAGACAAAATCAGAGTACTTCAGAAACCATGATGGGGTAAGGAACAGATTTTTTAAAAAAGAACAGAGCAAGTGCCATTATACTACCCAACCTAAAAATATACAAAGGTAGTCATCAAAAAAGCATGGCATAAAAATATTTTAAGCCAAAAGGATCCCCAAAACACAGGAAACAAAAGCGAACATAGACTAATGTGATTAAATCAAGTTAAAAAGATTTGCATAACAAAGGAAATTATCAGAGTGAAGAGAAAACCTACAGAATGGGATAAAATTTTTGCAAACTGTATCTGACATGGGGTTAATAGCCTGAATGTATCTAAATAACTCCAAAAATTAAACAGCCAAACACCAAATAACCTAATTTTAAAAGGGTAACATATCTAAGTAGACATTTCTAAAAAGAAGATATACAAAAGGCCAACAGGTGTATGAAAAAATGCAAAGCATTGCCAATCATCACAGAAATGCAAATTAAAACCACAGTGATATATTACCTCACTCCAGTAAGAATGGCTATTATAAAAAGCACAAAAGAGGTTAGAAGGTATAGTTCAGTGGTAGAGTGCTTGCCTGGCATGAGCAAAGCCCTAGGTTTGATCTCCACCACTGCCAAAAAACGACAACAAAAAATCATTTTTATATTGTTCTCATTTAGTTCCAAAGTTTGTGGGCTGTAGAGTGGCCTTGGTTCAGTATTTTTATTAAAAAAAAAAAGATAACAAGGACTGACAAAGATGTAGAGAAAACAGAATACTTGCACTCTGTTGTTATGATGTAAATTAGAATAGCCATTATGGGCAACAGTATGGAGGTTTCTTAAAAAATTACCATTATGATTCAGCAATCTTAATCCTGAGTATACATTCAAAGGAAATGCAATAAATATGATTAAAAGACATCTGTATTCTCATGTTTATTGCCAAGAAATGGGAGACAACTTAAGTATTCATCTACTAATGAATGTTTATAAAGAAAATGTGGCATATATACACAACAGAATACTATTAAGCCATAAAAAGAACGAAATCCTGTCATTTGCAACAACATGGATGGAACTGGAGATCATTAAGTGAAATAAGCCAGGCACAAAAAGAAAAGTATTAAATGAT
Organism: Castor canadensis; assembly: GCF_047511655.1. Classification (NCBI taxonomy): domain Eukaryota; kingdom Metazoa; phylum Chordata; class Mammalia; order Rodentia; family Castoridae; genus Castor; species Castor canadensis. The sequence continues at coordinate 126,572,162 of NC_133393.1, read as the reverse complement.
TTCACTTATATATAAAATCTAAAAAAGCTGATCTCATAGAAGTTGACAGCAGAATGGTAGTTACCAGAGGCTGGGGAAAGCAAGGGAAAGAGAGGGATGAGGAAAGGTTGAGCAAAGAGAACAATTTACAATTAAATAGGAATAAGAAGTTCTAGTGAGTTACTACCCAGTAGTGACTATACATAAAAACTGCACTAATATCTCAAAAAACTAGAAGAATTTCAAATGTTTTCACCACAAAGAAGTGATAAATATTTGAGGACAGTGATATGTTTATCCTGCTTATACATGGAATGAAATACCCCATTAATATGTAAAATTTTGGTGTTTTATATATCAATAAAATAAATTTAATTGCACAGAAAAACATAAAATGAAATAATAAAGTTTAAATGAGTGACAGATATCTTACACACATGTACATATATTCAAAAAAATAAAAGGTGCAACTGACCAATCACCCTAAGGCATTAACTTCTATATACTTCTCATCTAAATGTAGAGAGATGGCTGAATCTCAATGATGAATCTCTTTAAGGGACTAGAGGGAGTTTTTGATAGAATTGATAGCAACAGCATCAACAGTGGCCCTGGGTTCAAATTCAAATCCTGGATTTGAATTTGTGTCATCTTTTCAGAAACAGAGGATGGACATAGAGAGTTCTTTCCCTTCCTCTTAATAGTCAAAGTAGTCAATAACTTCAGGAGAACATGTGGATGGAACTTGCAAGCCAAAATAACTAAGAACCTTAAGGATACACCAATTATAAACTAAAAGAAAGCAAATGTAATAGCATATATTACTAAATGGAAATTACATGAAATGACAAGAACAAGCATTTAAAATAAGTAATTGTTAAGGAAGTAAGAAAATACATTTAAATTTTAAAGAATAAGAAATCATTAAAAAGAACTAAGCAAAATTATTAGAACGAATGACAGGAGATATGGTTAAAGACATAGGCAGAAATCCGATCATGGTCTTGTACATAACAGTATTTTACTAACTTTATCATGCATGCTTTGCTTCAGAGGGTATTTTAAGAGGATACTGGTTTGTAATTCCATATATTATTTACTAAAACATTTCTTACTACATGATAGACTGCATAGGTAGGGGTTATTATTATCCATTCCCTATAGATAAGGAAATTAAAGGACCTACATATTAAGTAATTTGTCCAAGGTAATAAATGGAAAATAGTAAATAGTGGAATTTGAAATTTGAAAGCTGAGTCTCCAGCCCATGTTTTAATGACCATGCTATGCTGTCTCTGAAACTGTTTTAAGAAGGCATATGAAGCATAGCAAGAGACAAGTCTACTCATATAATAAATCTAAGAGAAACTAATATGTTTGGCTAAATTACTTATTTCTTCACCTTTGATTTCTAAACATACAAAATTAGGATTCTTACCAAAATTGGTACCTTAGGCTGGGTGCTGGTAATCCTAGCTACTTAGGAAGCTGAGATCAGGAGGATCAAAGTTTGAGGCCAGACCCAGCAAAAACTTTGTGAGATCCCATCTCAACCAATAGCTGCGCATAGTAGTACACACCAAGTTATGCTGGAGGATGAGATTGGGAGGATCACAGTTCTAGGCCAGCCCACACAAAAAAGTTTGGGAGACTCCATCTAAATGGAAAAAAAGTTGGGCATGATGGCATGGACCAGACATCCCAGTGACAGCTGGAAGCCTAAAATAGGAGGATTGTGGACCAAGCTAGCATGGGCAAAATGGGAGACCCTGTCACTAGAATAAGCAGAGCAAAAAGAGACTGCCAGCCTAGCAAGCACAGGATCCTGAGTTCAAACCCAAGTACAGCCAAAAAATTATATATATTGATACACACACACACACATGATATATAGTCCCCGTATGTTGGGACTATAGGACCATTCCTTCCCCCAGGAAACAAACTCAAGAGTTATACCTTAAGATTAATTATATAAAGTGTCTATTCTCTAAAAAATCATTTTTATTGCTTGGAAATTGTTTTCTAATGATATCTACCATCATTAAGACTATTAGTCTTATATATACAAAGCTAATGTATACAAAACACAATTCAAAATAGGCCACATGACTGTGGCTCAATAAATAGCTGACCTCATAGCACACTTGATGTGATTTATTAAAAGACAAATGAGGTATCGGTACCTGATTATTTTTTACAATTAGGACCAACTCAAAACTCCTATATTTTAGTTTTGTTTGGTTTTGTAATTTGATCATAAAGAATCTATGGGCTTATGAAAGAATATGAACTACACATAATTTTTAAAATACTAACAATGTTACATAATTTATATTGTCATACATGCAAAAGTAGTTACATGCATAAGGATAAACCACAAATGTGGCTTTTAATATTTTATAAGAAGCACCTGTAGTAAATAAAACTTATCTGATCAAGTTTTATAACAATAGGAAAAAAAAGTTAAATGTTAGACACTTACCTATGGAATTATCTGGTCCTTTTGATTTGGTATATGACAAAAACGCAGCTAGAAAAAAGATAGATGACAAAAGTTCTGCTCTTCCTACCACACCTGTTACCTAGAAAGAGAAAAGCATATTTATATTAATGAAGAGTATATTGGAAACTTACTTTATAATGATAACAATACTTTAATTAGAAATCAAAGTGCATAAGTTTTAAATAACAGTTTTTTCTTAAACATGTGAGTGCCTTCAGGTGGTGACTCTGTACACCTTCCACTATTATTTTAACTTATTTTGAAATAATTAAGTATTTGCTAACGTTGTAAAAAATAGCACAGAAAGATCCTGTGTTGTGTATTTTTAAAAAATGTTTTATTCATTTATTCACATGTGCATACATTGTCTGGACCACTTCCCCCCCATTCTCCCCCATCCCCTCCCTCTCCCTCACATCCTGTCTTGCTTCCAGGAAGAACCTGTTCTGTCCTTATCTCTAATTTTATTGAAGAAAAGACAAAGGAATAACAAGAAAGACAAAGCATTTTTGCTAGTTGAGATAAGGAGAGATAAACAGAGAAATTTCTACATTGCTTACATGTACAAATGTGCTATAATCCAAGTTCATTCATCTCTACCTGACCTTTTCACTAATTCCTGATCCCCTTCCCATATTGACATCTGTTGCTTTAAGGTTTCTGAATTAGTTCCTCTGCAGTGGGGACATCGAACATTTTGATGTTTTGGGTTTCCTACCTATCCCCATTCCTCCTGTATGTGCTCTCCCCTTAGCATGTGATCCAAGTCCAAAAACATTGCTGCATTTGCCCTAGATCTAAAGAGTCTGCATATGAAGGAGAACATACGACTTTTGATCTTCTGAGCCTGGCTAACCTCACTCAGAATGATGCTCACCAGTTCCATCTATTTACTTGCAAATGATAAGATTTCATCTTCTTCATGGCTGAGTAAAATTCCATTGTGTATAAATACCACATTTTCTTACTCCATTCATCAGTAGTGGGGCATCTTGGCTGTTTCCATAACTTGGCTATTGTGAATAGTGCTGCAATAAACATGGGTGTGCAGATGCCTCTGGGGTAACCTGAGTCGCATTCCTTTGGGTATATCCCCAGGAGTGGGATTGCTGGATCATATGGCACATCTATGTTTAGATTTTTTAGAAGTCTCCATATTTCCTTTCCAGAGTGGCTGCACTAGCTTGCATTCCCACCAGCAGTGTACAAGGATTCTTTTCCCCACAACCTCGCCAACACCTGTTGTTGGTGGTGTTTTTGATGATGGCTATTCTAACAGGGGTGATGTGGAATCTTAGTAGGGTTTTGATTTGCATTTTCTTTATGGCCAGGGATGGTAAACTTTTTTCACGTGTTTTTTGGCCATTTGGACTTTCTTCTTTTGAGAAAGTTTTGTTTAGTTCAGTTGCCCATTTCTTTATTGATTCTTTGATTTTGGAAAAGTTGTTCCCTGTATATTCTGGTTATCAGTACTTTGTCTGATGTATAGCTGGCAAATATCTTCTCCCACTTTGTGGGTGGTCTCTTCAGTTTAGAGACCATTTCTTTTGTTGTCCCACTTGTCCATGCTTTCTCTTAGTTTGCTGGGGTTCTACTGAGGAAAGTCCTTGCCTATACCTATTACTTTCAGAGTATTCCCTGCTCTTTCCTGTACTAACTTCAGAGCTTTGGATCTGATATTAAGGTCCTTGATCCATTTTGAGTTGACACTAGTATAGGGTAATAAACATGGATCTAGTTTCACTTTTTTGCAGGCAGATAACCACTTTTCCCAGCAACATTTGTTGAAGAGATTGTCTTTTCTACATCATATATTTGTGGCACCTTTGTCAAAAATAAGGTGGACACAGCTGTGTGGATTCATATCTGGGTCCTCTATTCTGTTCCACTGGTTTTCATGACTATTTTTGTGCCAGTACCATGCGCTTTTATTGCTATTGCTTTGTAATATAGTTTGAAGTCAGGTATTGTGATACCTCCAACATACTCTTTTTGCTGAGTATTGCCTTGGCTATTCACAGTCTCTTGTGTTTCCAAATGAACTTTAGGGTAGATTTTTCAATTGGTGACGAATGTCATTGGGATTTTGATGGGAATTGCATTGAATATGTAGATTGCTTTTGGTAGTATACCATTTTTGCTAAGTTGATTCTACCAATCCATGAGCACAGGATATCTCTCCAACCTCTGTAGTTTTACTCAATCTCTTTCTTCAGGGTTTGTATTTCTCCTTGTAGAGGTCATCTACATCCTTTGTTAAGTTTACTCCTAGGTATTTGATTGTTTTGAGGCTTTTGTAAATGGAATTGTTTCCATATATTCTTTCTCAGTTTGTTCATTATTGGTATATAGAAAAGCTAATGATTTTTGTAAGTTAATTTTGTATCCTGCCACCTCGCTGTAGTTGTTTATGGTGTCTAGGAGTTTTTGGGTATTTTTTGGGTCTTTAAGGTATAAATCATATTGACTACAAACAGAGATATTTTGACAGTTTCTTTACTGATTTGTATTCCTTTTATTTCTTCTTCTTGCCTAATTGCTCTGGCTAGGAATTCCAGGACTATGTCGAATAGGAGTGGGGATAGTGGGCACCCTTGTCTCGTTCCTGATTTTAGGGGAAATGGTTTCAATTCTCACCATGAAGTATGATGCTGGCTATAGGTTTGTCATATATATAGCCTTTACAATGTTGAGGTACTTTCTTTCTATTCCTAGTTTTCTTAGAGCTTTTATCATGAAGCAGTGTTGGATCTTGTTGAAGGCTTTTTCTGCATCTAGTGACATGATCAAGTGGTTTTTGTCTTTGCTTCTACTAATGTGCTGTATTACATTTATAGATTTGCATATGTTGAACCACCCGTGCATCACTGAGATCAAGCCGACTAGGTCGTGGTGAATGATCTTTCTGATGTGTTCTTGGATTCGGTTTCCCATTATTTTATTGAGGATTTCTGCATCGTTTTTCAGTAAGGAGACTGGCCTATAGTTATCCTTTATGGAGGTGTCTTTGTCAGGTTTGGGGATGAGTATAATAAAGGCTTCATAAAATGAGTTAGGCAGTGTTCCTTCCCTTTCTGTTTTGTGGAACAGTTTAAGGAGAGTTGATATTAGTTCTTCTTTAAAGGTCTGGAAGAATCTAGCAGAGAATCCATCAGGTCCTGCACTTTTCTTTTTTGGGAAACTCTATTGCTGCTTCAATTTCATTTTGTGTTATAGATCTATTCAGGTGATAAATATCCTCTTGGGTAAATTTTGGATGGTCATAAGTATCTAGAAATTTGTCCATTTCTTCAAGATTTTCAAATTTATTAGAATATAGGTTCTCAAAGTAGTCTCTGATGATTTCCTGGATTCCCATGGTGTTTGTTGTTATCTCCCCTTTTGCACTTTTGATTTTACTGATTTGGGTTTTTTCTCTCCTCATTTTTAGTCAGGCTTGCCAGGGGTCTGTCAATCTTATTTATTTTTTCAAAGAACCATGTCTTATGGGTTATTTTTTGCTTGTTTGTTTCTATTTCATTGATTTCAGCCCTTATTTTCTCCTTCTGCTTGTTTTGGGATTTGCTTGTTCTTGTTTTTCTAGGATTTTGAGATGTAGCATTAGGTCACTAATTTGAGACCTTTCTGTCCTTTTAATATAGGCATTCATGGCTATAAACTTCCCTCTTAGCACTGCCTTTGCTGTGTCCCATAGGTTCCGGTAGGTTGTGCTTTCATTTTCATTAACTTCCAAGAACATTTTAATTTCCTTTTTTATTTCATCAATGATCCATTGATCATTGAGCAATGTGTTGTTCAGCTTCCAGTTGTTTGCATGTTTTGTTACTGTTGTTTTTGTTGAGTTCTATTTTAATGCATTGTGATCAGATAGAATGCATGGGTTGACTTCTATTTTCTTATATTGGTGAGGTTTGCTTTGTGCCCTAAGATATGATCAATTTTGGAGAAGGTTCCATGGGCTGCTGAGAAGAATGTATATTGTGCATAAGTTGGATGAAATATTCTGTAGACATCAGCTAGGTCTATTTGATCTATGGTGTGATTTAGCTCTAAATTTCTTCATTTATCTTTTGTTTGGATGATCTATCTATTGGTGATAGGGCGTATTAAAGTCTCCCACTACCACTTTGGTTGAGTCTATATATGTTTTTAAGTCCTTCAGAGTATGTTTGATGAATTTGGGTGCATTGATGTTGAGTGCATATAGGTTAACTGTTATTTCCTTTTGGTGTATTTCTCCTTTTATTAGTATGGAGTGTCCTTCTTTACCTCATTTGATCAATGTAAGTTTGAAGTCTACTTTGTCCCAAGATAAGTCTTGCTACTCTTGCCTGTTTTTGGGGGCCACTGACTTGATAAATCTTCTTCCAGCCTTTTACCCTAAGCCAGTGCTTGTTTCTGTTGATGAGATGGGTGTCCTGTAAGCAACAGATTGCTGGATCTTCCTTTTTAATCCAGTTTGCCAAACAGTGTCTTTTGATGGGGGGATTAAGTCCATTAACATTCAGTGTTAGTATCGATAGGTATGTGGTGATTCCTGTCATTTAGTTGTTTGTTGTTTAAGGGTTTGATTGTGTGCAGCTGTATCAACGTTACTACTTTCTTGCCTTTTCTTCTCCTGTGGTTTGGTACTGCCTGTCCTCCCATGGTTTTGTTTGCTTTCATTTTCTGTGTGCAGAATTCCTTGAAGAATCTTTTATAGTGGTAGCTTGGTGGTCATATATTGTTTTAGTTTGTACTGATCATGGAAGAATTTTATTGCTTCATCTATTCTGAATGACAGTTTTGCTGGATAGAGTATCCTAGGGTTGAAGGTATTTTCATTTAGTGTTCAGAATACCTCACTCCATGCCCCTCTTGGTTTTAAGGTTTCTGTTGAGAAACCTGCTGTGATTTTGATGGGTTTACCTTTGTATGTTATTTGTTTTTTCTCTATTACAGCCTTCAATATTCTTTCTCTATTCTCTGTGCTTGCTGTTTTAATGATAATATGTCGTAGGGTAGTTCTATTTTGGTCAAGTTTCTTTGGTGTCCTGGAGGCTTCCTGTACCTGAACTGGCATAGTTTTCTCTAGATTTGGGAAATTTTCTGCTATTATTTTGTTGAATATATTACAAACTCCTTTTCATTGCACCTCTTCTCCTTCTTCAATGCCCATGAGTCTCAGGTTTGGTCTTTTGATGGAGTTGGTGAGTTCTTGCATATTCCTTCACAGGTCTTGAGTTGACTAATAGCTCTTCATTTCTTCCTTTAATTTCCATTTCATCTTCAAGTTCTGAGATTCTGTCTTCTGCTTGTTTTAGTGTGCTGGAGTGGCCTTCCATGTGTTTCGTATTTCCGTTTCATTCTTTTTTCTGAGGTTTTCCATATCTGGGTCACTTCCTCTTTAATATTGTCAATATTCGTCCTTAATTCATTTATTTCTGTATTTCACTTTGGCATTTATTTAGAGCTAGTATGAGTTCACTCATTTGTTTTTGTTTTTTCTCATATTCTTTATTTTTGTCTTGGAATTTCTTGAACATCTCCTGTATGTTTTGGTTGACCATGTCTAGTAACATCTCCATGAAATTCTCAGTGGTTACTTGCAGGATTCCTTCTTTCAGAGTGTTCTTGTGGGATTCATTGGGTTCCTTTACTTAGTTTATCTTTGTTTTGTTGGGGTCTTGAACTGGTTATCTGTTTTCTTCTTTTCCCTTGTGTTGTGTATTTTTACCTAGCTTCACTTAATAACATTATAATCATAATATATCTAGGAGAGTTGTAAAAAATTATAATATATCCAGAAGAGTTCTAAAAACCCAGCACTTATTACCTATTTTCTTAAAAAGAGTGTTTTAAAGGCATAAATTCAGTAAGATATGTATAATAAACTGCTAGCCAAAAATAGATAACTTTTTAAAAGTTCCTTTAAAGATTCTTAAATATAGTTTCCAAAGCTTTCCCTTTAAAGCATTTTTGTATGTGTATGGAAAATTCCTTTAGCTAGATACCATATGGTTCAAGATCGCAGAAAAGGACACAGTTCTCCTCCTAAACACAATTTTGCTTATAAAGGAAAGCTTTTAACAAAGCAAGTGAACAGGGTACTCCCAGCTCTTGGTGAAAGGCAATTTTGTAGTTTCAAGGATACCAAGAAAAATAACATTTTGGGTGCATCTTCACAGTAAGGGACAGATGAATATATTGTCAATGGCAGAGATAGCTTTCAATTTGTGACAGCAGACAATATGAAACTACTGAGTATCATGGTTAGGAATTATGTTCACAGTTGCATAGACTTTCCTTTTTTTTCCTTAAATTTACCTTATTGACTATTTTCTACCCTTGGAAACACAATGATGAATTGACAATATTTGAAATCTGTACTGATAAAAGACAATTAGCAAAGAACTATGTTTATTTGTATTTTATATTACTAAATTTAATACACTACATATATTTTATAATCTTGAATGAGTAAACGTTATGTTTCAGAAACTATTTTCAATTTAAAATTTTTAAGCACTAGGAAAGTTAGACTTTGTGCATGAGGAAGTAAACTTATGTACTAATGTTTAAGACTCTTCAAATATTTGGGTTAAAATCATGGCTAGCTTTTTTCTTAAAAATATATACTATTATGATGTCTGTTTAGCATTAATAAAAAATCTAGTAAGTCCATTTAGAGTTTTACTTACTGCTTCTGTATGTATTGGATGCACTGCAAAAAGCACAGCAGCAATCACACTGCTCTTGTTGTCCAGAAAAAGTTTACAGACTTTGAGAAATATTGCACTGACCATAGCATGAAAAACCATATTTAGAAGATGGTATGACATTGGTTTTAGTTCACTAAATAGATAATTCAAGCGAAATGTCAGTACTGTTAAGGGTCGGTAAGACTTGTGGCTTCTCTCCTAAACAGAAAAAAAGGAACAAAAACTTGTCATTGCTTCTACTATTAAGATAATAGATGCCCCCAAAGTGACACAAATAAAACATAGTTTTATAAGCTGTGTTTTTCTTTTACCTTAGTGCAAAAACAAGGCAATTTCCTTCCAGTATATGGTAGTCAGAAAACTAATAGTAGAGGAAGGGAATTTTGACTATCAATTCCTTTTATATTTCAATCTGTATACTTAAGGATTTTTCAAAAAGGTAAAATGATGGTGATGTTGGTCAAGTTGGAGCACCAGATTCTTCCCAAAGCCCATTTCCTATCCATGACCAATGCCAAAGGTTATATAACTGCTAGCTTCAAAAGGAACTAGAAGAACAGAATTCCTATCAGTTTAGTTCAAATAGTGGTGATTCAAAAAAGTACTTTCTAGTTGGTTTTATAAAAAATGCCTCCCCAACACATAAATATTGTAAACTAAAAATCACTTAATATTACAGAGGGATAAAAGAGTAAAAACTTTTTAGAGTACAAGAGAAAAAACCTTTGTGTGGTATTTTCTGTTGGCAATAAATCAAATTTTATGTGCAATATAGAATTTGTTAATAAATTAGAAGTTATATTTGATCAGAAAAAATGTATCTCTATATATTCTTGTGTGTGTGTGTAGTACTAGGATTTGACATCAGGATCTTGCACTTGCTAGGCAGATATGCTTGCAGCTCTTTTGGCTTTAGTTTTCATTTGGAAAGTGTTTCACACTTTTTGCCCAGGACAGACCTTGGACCCAAGCTCCTCCTACCCATAACCACCATGTATCTGGGATTACAGTTATATACATCATGCCCAGCTTATGTGTTGAGATGGGGGTCTTGCTAACTTTTTGCCCAGATTGGCTTCAAACTACAATCTTCCTAATCTCTACATTTTTAGTTGATGGGATTACAGGTGTGTTCCACCATGCCAAGACTCAGAAATACATTTTACTCAGAGACAAAATCAAAGTAGATTTTAGAACAAATCAGTTTGAAAATACTATGATATGTCATCTATTTAGAATGCTTTTCCCTGCTTGGCTAATTCCTAATTTTTGTCTCTGAATATAAAACTATTTGTTTTTTGGAGACAAGGTCTTCCATGTGGCCTATGCTGGCTTTGAACTCATGATCCTGCTGCTTCAGCATCCACAGTGCTAGGATTACAAGTGTGTACCACCATGCATGGTATAATACCATTTTTAAGGTACTGTATTGAACTGACATGATTTGTACCAGAAAGCAGAAAAAGATGTTAGTAACACTTTGAGGTGTTTCTGTGGCTCCACTGGAATATATTTGGCAAGTGAAAGAATGAAATCAGAAAGTAGAGGAAACGTATATCTTAAATTGCAGTACACACAATTGCTTGGTTGTTTCTATTAGATGCACAAATGGCATAGGTAATGACCAAATAAAAGGAAGACTGATTATTAACATAACTAATAATTTTCATAACTGTTAGACATTTAAGAATCCACTGTGGAAGATAACCATCAGCTTTTTAGATATCATATGTACTCTGTGAAAATATAGTAAAACATCTAGTCCATTATGAATAAAATAATTCAGATCATTATTGCATTTGGGAATATTAAGGAAAAACATTAATTACTCATATTAGTTGGCAATAGAAATAAGCATGAATAAATAGTTTCCTGCTCCTCAGTATAGGAATGGCAAAAAAAAAAAAACTTCTGCACAGGTTTCCTTAATGCAAGGTACTTTATAGGTACTTTTACTGGCAGTGTGTCTCATTATAGCTCAGTGGTTCTTAGCTGTGCCTGCACCACAGAATCACTTGGACAACATAAAAAGCACCCTTCACAGCCCAAAGAATTCCTCCACAAAAACAACAAACCTCCTCATATCTACACAACCAAACCAGGCAAAAAATACTGACGTACACACCCCAGTGGTGTCAGTTTGGTACAAAACTTTAGTAATGATTTTTAAAATGCCCCAGACAGATTCTACTGTGAAGTCAGGATTGTGATCCACTGAACTATCAATAAACAGAGTATTATATTATCTACAGAATGGGCCTACTGAAAAGATGAACACTGAGAGAAGCCAACAGGAGTTCAAAGACCTCTCCTGTGGCAGTATTTGTATTGCTTAGCAGAATGACCTAAGTCCCATGTTCTTAATTTGGCAGAAAAATCTTTACAAGACACACACACACTCACTCAGGTTATTATTAGTTGACACACCAACCATTAGCTATTTGAATGTGCTACTTCCAGGCTTATTGTGAAGCCTTATGACAGCTAAAAACTACTTAAAACAATTTTTCCCTAGTCTTAGTGACATTTGCTTATGAAAAAAAAACTACCCATTGAAAAATACCAGGAACCTATACTCTTCACTATAAATAAACTGCTATTCTAGTTTGTTTATCCATTCTGCCTGAGAATATTAATATGTCTTTTTCTTTGCTTATGGATGCTCTGAAAAAAAATCATTTCAATCTGTGAAGTTAAGCAAAAGCACTGACATCACAATATGCTAACTTTTATGAGTTCTTTATTCTGGTAAGCTAAACTTTCAGTTCAAATGGACACATGCTTCTAAGAGTCTTGGGATCAAGAGCAGAGGTACAGGAGAGTAAGTTTAATTTCCCCCTATTTTCATTTCATACAGCTAATATATGATAGGACTAACATTAGAACCCAATCTATATGACTCCAAGCTCACAAGGGTTTAATCTTAAACAGTTTAATCATGGTCTTCAACATGACTTTATATTTTTAGTAAACTTTTTGATTACCAAAGAGAAACTGGCAATCTGTGTACTCATTATTTTTATCCCTAAAGTCTATTCTATTTATATTAAAGTTACTATATTTAAAAATGGTTAAATATATCACAGTCATCTCTTTTGGCTGACTCACAAGACAGAAAAAAGAAACAATCAGTTAGCAAAAAACTGGCTTGCACTATACCTGTTGTGCTTCCTACAATGTTGTTTTCATAGACACATACTGCGTTTTTAAAAGTAAGTGAAGGTACAGTCAGAAAATCAAGTACTGCTTTAAAATTAATAACACATTTAAGTTTTTGTCTAATTTATTACAAATAAGTTATGTCTCACACAATAAGTAATTACTTACCTCAGACATAGGGGTTCCCCAGAAGTCATTTTGAAATAATGCTTTTAAAGGTGTAGATGGATGCAGGTCTTTATTATCCAGTATTGCTGAAACATCATCAAAAACAAAACCACAGAAGAGGCTGTTCCAATAGCAGGCAGTAATTACACCTACTATTAAGGTTACTTCTTTGAGGTTAATATCAGCCATATTTCCTACAAGCACTTGTAGACAAAAACTATGGAAACAAACAAACAAAACCATAGAAGATAAAATGAAATAAGCAACATATTTTTTTAGAAGATGAATAATAAGCATAATATTGTATGTTAATGTTTCCAGAGAAAGGCTCAGCTCAAAGCTTCTCTAAGAAGTATTAGTTGACTACCTCTCTGTATTTCTAACTTAAGACAAAATTGTTTGTTCATGTCTGTTTTCACACTTTTCAGTCCTTTGTCATGCCACTTAATCTTAGGACCTATGTCTCTAGCTAATTAGACAGTGAAATTCTTACCAATTGTCAAAGGCCATGCTACATCTGGGGAACAGATATATAAACAAAGCAAAACAACTCTGAATAACTAGTATTATGTGCTTCAGTACTGTCTAAATGAACTTTGTGGGAAAACAAATACACTGAGCATGAGTTTTCCAAAATGTTGATGGAGCTTGTATTTTAGTACTTTATATATTTTAAAGCCAATCTAAATCAGATGTTCTATAGCTTTGTTTAGTTTTATCAAAAGTTCCACAAAATATTTTTCTCAAAAACTTTTAGTGTACCTATATACTAACTAGTTAACTTTAGTCCTACTATTCCCCAATGTTCTGATTTATTTCTTAGCTTGGCTTTGGAAAAGATTCAATGAGAAAATGGTTTAGTGTAGGAAGACCTATATTAACTGGAGGACAGCAAAAAAAGATAAAAACATCAGCCCAACAATGAATTTAGAAATTACACACACACACAAAAAAAAAACCTGGGATCATTTTCAATTCTGAGTATTGTCACTAGTGTTATCACTTGCGAAAAACAGAATAACAGTTACACAAAACTGTTCATGTCAAAATTTCCTCGACCTGTAAACACGCCATTAGTTGGCAAACATGACTTTATAGGTATGAAGGTCCCGCCAGAAGAATTTTGAAATCAAGACATTAACCTGGATTACCTGAGCAGGCCAAATTCAACAAAATGAGTCCTAACAAGTGAAGAAAAAAGTAGAAAACTTAGAAAAGCAGAGATGGTAGACTTCTGGCAAGGGGCCACAAAGGAATGAGTATATCCTCTAAAGGTTACAAGAGGCAAAAAAAAAAAAAAAAAAAAAAAAAAAAAATCCAGATTCTTCATTAGAGCCTCTAAAAGGAAGGGAGTTCTACTGATATCTTGATTTTAGTCTAGTGACTTCTCTAGGTAGTCTTGTGGTAGCAGGACAGATCTCTCCTCAAAGCAGTCTGTCAAATGAGTTTACTCCCTTATACCTTTAGAGCTCCTCTTGAGCCCTGGAGGGATGAGGCCTGGCCAATTCCTGTGATGCCCTCTAGGAATCTTTCCTAAGGTCCTGGTGCAAAGTGGTTTATTTTTAATCGCACTCTTCAGCAATCACACCTTCCTTGGTTTCAACTTTGAGAATGTTCCTTTTCTAGTTAAATTGTGAGCTTTTAAGTATTTGTTTCCTACTTTTTGCCCTTAATTCTCACAGTAAATTTGGCCGAAAGCTATCATCAGTGTCCATGCAAACCTGAATGCTGGTCTCTGTGAAAAGTCTCCCACCAGAATTATTAATTCCTCACTTTTAAACTCAGCTTCCCACATAGTCTTAGGGCATGGACAAAGCATAGGCAGACAAGTTCTTTGTCACAATCTAACATGAATGGCCTCTAGTCCAATTTCCAACAAAGTCCTTGTTACTATCTACAATCTCATTGCCATCTTTACTGTTTGAATTTCTATCAGCACTCTGGACTTCCAAAACTCCTACCAGAATTGCTCATTAAGCTCTATTTACAACATTCTAGGCTTTCTGTAGTCTGCTTCTCCAAACCTTTCCAAACTCCTCCTGCAAACCAGTTCCAAAGGCTTCTGAACTACAAGGTTGTGTCACACCAAAGACTACACTTCTCGGGACTAATTTTCTTATTGATCACTTTTTGTTGTTGTGACAAAATACCTGAAGAAACAACATCAGGTTGGGAAGATTTATTTTGGCTCACAGTTTCAGAGGTTTTAGTCCATGGTCACTTGGCTCCATTGTTTCTGGGCCTGTGGTGAGGCTCGGGATCATGACAGAGAGCATAAGGTGGAGCAAAGACACTCATCTCATGGCATCCAGAAAGAAGACAGGGGAAGGGTCGAGGGACAAGCTGTACCCTTCAAAGGCATCCCTTCAACTACTCATATCCTCTAATCAGGCTCCACTGCCTCCCAATAGCATTCAATTATGAATCCACCAATAGATTAGTCCGTTAAGTCGGAGCTATTATGATCCAATCCCTACCCAAAAGTCCCACCTATGAACACTGTACTGGGGTCAAGCATTCAACACACGAGACTTTGGGGACATTTCATATCAAAACCACAACAAAGCATAAGGAAGCAATGAAGGAAATCTCTAGAATGATAGCATTGTAAGCAGGTCTATCAACCAGTCCACAATGAAGCAGGTCAAAAAAGTTCCTGAATGATGGTCCTAAGAAGATGTAACTAATAGAACACCTGATATATTTAAGCAAACTAAAATGAAGAACTATTACACTCTTGCTTAATATGTAATTATTGAGTATGTAATAATACTGGACTTAGGAGTTTTATTTGAAAGGTAAAAATGCAGCTACATTTATAAATAGTATTGCAAATTTTATAAGGACTTGGGAGTTGCGAGTTTTACGTTTATTAGCTTTATAAAATTTAAAGTAGTTATGTAATACATGAAGGTTCAGTCAATATCAAGTTACATACAGAATGGTGGTCTTGTAAGATTATATTGCCTGTGACACAGCTGCTTTAGTTTGTGGAAGTACACTGATGTTCAAACAATAACATTATCTAATGATGCATTTCTCAGAAAGCATACACACCATTAAATCACACGATTGTATTGAGAAACTTTTGCTTAAATTAGGTATTTGAGATATTTTAATAAAAACTCATTCAAATTATAAATGCAGTTTTAAATTAAAACAGTTTACCAAGTTTTAAATGTAACCAATTAAGGGAGTTTAGTCTTGAGTTATGTGTTACTTAAAAAAGTGGTTTGAGTTCATCCAAATGAGAAGTTGCTTCTTATGGAATGTGATATAATCTATTTTCTTTCTTCATCTAGAGATAGTACCTTACATTCTTATTAAACAGTTTTTGACACTACAGTGTTAGAGCGGAATGTAGGAAGACTAGAAAGCAAAAATTAGCTTACTTGAACATTGTATTCAAAGATGAGATGCTAGGCCAGCAAAATGGCTCAATGGTAGAGTGTCTGCCTAGCAAGCATGCGGCCCTGAGTTCAAATCTCGGCACCACCAAAAAAGAAAAACAAGTAACAATGATGAGATTCTCATGGGTGTTTGAAGGCTTTTTGAGGAATGAACACCCACTAAGAGCTGAGAATGTAGTTCAGTATAGAGTGCTTGCCTAGCATGAACAGACTGGGTTCAATTTTCAGCACTACAAAAACAGAACAAAACAAAGCCCATACCACTGAGGAAAATCACCAGAAATTTCCTTTATCTCTGTTTCATCCTCTTTTATTAGAAGACTCTTACTCTCTTCTTGGAATCTTGTAATATCCAGATTGTTTCATTAAGTGCAGCTTTCATCCATTACCCCATTCTCTAGTCTTTACTCCCACAGGGACTCTTTGGGGCAGAACCTCAGAAACTCCACAACTGAGTTCCTAAGCATGTTCCACAATTAAAACTTTCTCCCTTTCTCTCATACTTCTCTGGGGATCTTTAAAAATTCTTATATTGACCCTTTATAAACTGTTTGTGTGTGGGATTTAAGAAACATCAAGTAGATTTATCAAGTGCTAATATTCATTGACAGTATGGCACTGAAAAATGTTTGCTATTGATGACTATGGTGATGGTTAGTTTTATGTATCAACTTGACTAGGCTATAGTAGCATTCAATCTAGGTGTTGGTGTGAAGGTATTATGTACATGTAGTTAACATCTATAATCAATTCACTTAAAGGAAATAATCTTCCATAATCTGAGTGGGCTGCATCCAAACATTTGAATCACTTAAAAGCAAAATTGAAGTTCCCCTGAAAAGAAGAAATTTTGCTTTAGTATTACAGCCATCAGACTTTTCTGTCACCTGATTTGGAGTTGCAGGTCCTATAGTCTTTTAAGTCAATTTCTTTGATATAAGGATCTTTATCTGATACCTATGTATGGCTCTTCTATTAGTTGTGCCTAGGGTCACGTATGTACTTACAGTTATCCTGTAGCTTGACATGCCTGGATAGTTTAGAGAGCAGGAGTCTCAGCTTTGAAAGCTGATCTCTGATACTTATAGTCACATCCCAGGTTAGGCTGGGATTTTTAAATGGGAATTTCAGGACTGTAGGAGGGCAAGTCCAAATGCAAATGCAAAAAGGTACAACTATTTTTTACTTCTTAGAGACAAGACTTGCTATGTAGTCCAGATTGGCCTTGAACTCGATTCTCCTGCCTCAGTCTCCTGAGTAATGGGATCACAGGCATGTGCTGCCATGCCCAGTTTTTTTTTTTTTTTAATTATTATCAAACAAGATGAAAATCCAGAATTAATGTAGGGGAGTGGTTATAAAAGAACCAGAATAACAGAATGTTTAAAAGATTTGCCAGAAGAGTACAATATGAAACAAAGGAGAGGGCTGGACCTCATTCATGTTATAAGCTCAGTTGTTCTGTACACAAATCACCTGCAAGATAGAGGTTGAAGAGAAGGAAAGGTTACACAGTACATAGATACAGGGAGACATAATTCATTGGGGACCATTAATGGAACAATGTAACAGATGGGTGTTGTTAGTTGTAGGAATTTCTAACTTTTTGTAGGCACACAAGAATATGCACACATACATATAGTCTATAGCGGATGGGATGACTGATTTATGTTTGCTTACAAAAATGAGATTTCACTACATATGTACACAAAAGCCTGAGGCAAATGAAGACCACTCATGAGCTATATTACAGAGACATAAAACCCAGTTTCTTAAACAAAATTATATTGAATGCTCATTTTTTGTAACAATCTAACAGTACAATTGTGGAACAGGAAAACTTTATTGACATTTGGAATATTTAGCTTGGAAAGAGAAGTCCTCCAAGCCAAGTGTCCTGGGAAATTAAAAATGTCATCCCAATTAACATTTTGATAGTCTTTACAATAACGATAATCTATTGTATTTTATTACTATTATAAAGTTTGTAAAACTTTGGCCTGAAAGCTTGCAAATTCTTTGTTCACAGTGACTCCTACAAATCTTTCCCATCTCCTCATGGTGAAGGAAGACAAGCATCTGTATGTTACATACTAATTCCTCTCCCTGAAAGCAAAGTAAAACAAAACGTTTACTATAAACATTAGATATTAAATTTCTTAGAGTTACGCATTTTAGACGGTGAAAAAATATGCTACCATTGGTTTTCTTGTAAGTCAGCAAAAAAGAAGTAACATCTAAGGAATATAAAATGGAACCAAGAACTGAGATAGTAAGTATACAAGGCAAGTTTTTTTTATGAAGTGGTTTTGGCTATATAAAACTGTTCATAAAAGCCCAGGGAAGAAAGGAAGCAGGTCCAGGCAAGTGTTCCTGTAACAAGACTATTTACAAAACTGTCACATTAAACCATCTCTTGTGAAGATTGATAGATAACAGAAATTGTAATGAAAAAACAGTATAACATATGTGCTCAAAAAGTATTAAATTTCTTGTTATCCTCTGCAACTTATGAAAACACTGAATATGAAATAATTAAAATTCTTAAACAGTTATAAAATTATAATATGCAAAATTTAATTAAACAGCAAGGCTGAGAAGCGAATACTTCACAAATATTGGTTTTCTGAATGCTTGAAAAGGCAGGACAGCACATGTGTTCAATCAGAAAACAGTACTCAACCTCTCCAAGCCTCAATTTCTGTTTTTTTTTTTTTGTTGGTACTGGGGTTTGAACTCAGGGCCTCACACTTGCTAAGTAGGCACTCTACCACTTAAACCACTCCGCCAGCCCCTCAATTTTGTAACTTTGATGAAAACTGAGGACAATGTAAACACTCATTTCACTGGATTGTTATGAAGAAATTAAATAACGAACTTTATTTGGGACATAAGCTTTCCCACAAGAGGAGTAAGCACATCTAATGAATGTCTTCTAAATCTATTTCAAAAACTAGTATTTTAAAATTTTTTCTACGAGCTAGAGCTATTTGTTTTACCCAAAGGCGTGGTTTACTAAGAAATCTGTTTTTTTTTTTTTTAAAAAGGAAAATCCGTGAATTACAGAAAGAAGGAAAAAAAAAGAAAAGAAAAAATGGGCTTAAAAAAAGAAAAGGATGAAAGGCACTGGCCCAGATAGTTGGAAATATCATTTGATTTCAAGTCTACAGCTTCTTAAAAAAGTAAGCTAGGTGTGTCATTCTCCAGAATGGCTGAGAGCTGTGGGACGAGCAAAACCTGCCTGAGCAAGAGTGGTAAACGCCAACGAAGGCTTTCTCTCAAAGTAGCCTGGGTCACCAAGCAGCAGGGCTGGCGAATCATGAGGCCCTTCCCTCTCCACCTCGCTCAGGGCTAGGCTAGGACGAACACTGACTTCCCTTTCAGAGACTTCGCTCCACACCAGCTCCCAGCAGACTTCAATCCGCCAAGGCAATGGTGCCATGGCAGGGCGGGCGGGATCGAGGATGCGACGTCTCAATCCCTCCCTCGCCCCCAAGACGTGAACTTGACGGCCCCCACTCCACTCTCCCAAGACGAATTCTGGTATCAAAGCAGACTCAAACTTTACCCCCTTCTTACTTAAGGCACTATACTGGACGCCCCTAGCACACACCTGGAAAGAAGGCGGAGTCCTCCCACCTCTTCAAGACCGGAGCCAGGCCAGTTCAGCTCCACCCGCGGGAGCTCCCCTTAAACCCGGACTGCTCCCCTCAACTCCAGCCCAGCCGCTAACCGGCAGCCCGACCTCACCTGAGGGCGGTGCCACCGGGGGCCGGCTTACGGAAGCCACAGGAACAGCGGTCCAGGGAGTGACGCCACCGACGCCCCAGTCATGGTCGCCAGAGCTCGGGCAACCAGGGCGGGCACACCTCCTCAGTCACCGCACCTCCCGCCTCTCAGTCCTTCCCAAGCCTCTCGGTTACGGTCTCAGTCTCCCGCACTGCACGCCGGGAACGCGCTACAGCTCCTTTTCAGAGACTTCGATTCCCAGCATGCACAGCCGCAAGGCAGAACTGCACTCTGGGATATAGAGTCCTCACCCCACGCCTTTTCTTCGCCCCTAACACCTAGTTCAGGACGCGGCAAGGAACCTAAACGTAAAGCATCGCCCACGGTCGTGAAATGTAGGCTCTCTTTGCATCCGGGAGCTTGTGTCGGCTTAGCTGGGTGGGGAATGGTGTCGCTTAGCAGCGGCCGCAGCTATTGCTTGCTTAAGACCGGTTGTCCGGACCCAGAGTCCTCGTGGAACGGCGCTAGGGAGTGGACCGGCGCCGCCGCGGGGCCCATCGTGGTGGCTGCGGTACATGAGGAACTGTCGCAGATTTCCAGGCTTCTTCTAGGTGGGTGGATGCGGGCAAGCGGGAGCAGCGCGTTTCTTCATTCGCAGGTTGTTGAGCCCGGGCCCGGTGTGCAGCAGCCTGCCTAACTACCCCGCTCCTTTTAGCCTCCGAATCCTTGTACTTCGGTCTTCTTCCTTCAGCGTGGTTTCAGCCGTCCAACTGAAATCAGTTCACTCCTTAGTTTGCGCACTAAAAACGAACAGAAACCTACCATGTTCCTGCTTCTCAGAACCGGGTCATTTTCAGCTTTCCAAGCGCTGCTCCTTCGCCACTGTCAAGTGTTCGCGCGCATTTGGGGAGGGGACTCAAAATCTTAACCCTGAACTAGATTAGCTTTAGCAAAGAGGGCGTCATGTTTTGTTTAGCCAGTTCGTTATCTGATGGTCTGTGCCTGATGGAATAATTCTGATCAAGGCTGTTTTGCACACATAATCTGTTTTGTGATTAATGAGCCTTAGTTCTGTGCTAACACGTTGGAGAGTTGTAATGATACTGTAGCCACAGCAATGCTGCTTGTGTTGGAAATGCTGATATCCGTCTGTTTTCTCACAGGAGGTGGAGCAAAGTGAAAGAACACAAGATGCCGCCCAACATAAACTGGAAAGAAATATTCAAAGTTGACCCAGATGACCTGCCTCGTCAAGAAGAGCTGGCAGATAATTTATTGATTTCCTTATCCAAGGTGCTTAATTGATAAATAATACATAGCTGTATACATACAATTTAATTTAATTGCCCGTGAAATCATTGAATGCCAACCTGGAAATGTTCTTATATTTCACTTAAAGATTATAAATAGTTGCTTTTTTTTCTTTATTAGGTAGAAGCAAGTGAACTAAAAAATGAAAATCAAGAAAATGTAATACATCTTTTCAGAATCACTCAGTCATTAATGAAGGTTTGTGTGTTTTAGGTTTTAATAGTAACTTTGACTCTTAGAGGAAAGTTAAGAATCTTTTCTTAAAGAAGGTCATCTGTGAAAGTACCTGGTAATACCTATATCCCCACTCAAAATGAGATATCTTTAAATGTGAATTGAGAATTAATGATGTGCAAAATGTAGTTACTTTTTGATGTAAAGTTCCTAAAAGAATGTGTAGGGCTATATTTAAAAATAGCACAAGATGCTATATCTTGAAGTCCAAATGAGAAATGCAGAAATGATTACTATAGGAACTTATTACATGTATGTATGTGTATGGGAGTTGTTAAAGCTATGTCCAAAGACTTAGAAGTAGTTTTAGATAAATGGAAGGCAGTGGTAACCTGGTAAGAGGATTCTAGAGTTGGCAGTTATCATAAATGAATACTAGAGATAGTATTCTTTACATTTGAGGAAACAAGTGCAGAAAGATCATAAAGGGTTGAAGACAAACAGATTTTGGGTAGATAGTTTGGTGTAGGCTGCCAAGGACCTTAAAGGTATATTTTGTGTTATCAACAATTGAGGAGCCAGTAACAGATTTTGAATCATAAGAGATACAAAAGTATGCCTTAGGAAGGCAAAACTGGATATGTTACATAGGATGAATTTGAAGGAAATTGGAGCTAATTAGCCATAAAATGAGAGTTGAGACAGAATTATGTACTACAGTAATAACAATTGGAATAGAAAAAAGATAGTAAAAAAATTACAGAATACTAGATTTGAAACTTGAGTGGAAAAGAAGAATCAAAGATGTTTCAAACTATTGCAGATCTAGAAATTATAGCATGAAGTAAGAAAATCATTTATTCATTCAACACATATGGTCTGAATATTTCCCTGTGCTTACCCTTTGTGGCTACTAGGATTGAGATAACAAATAAAACAAAAATTTTATTTTCAGTCTTTACATTCCAATGAAAAGGTAGATTGAAGTAACTTTTTTTTTTTTAATGTTTAGATGAAAGCTCAAGAAGTAGAGTTAGCTTTGGAAGAAGTTGAAAAGGCTGGAGAAGAACAAGCAAAATTCGGTAAATGCTTAGAAAAAAGCTTGTTGCAGTTTTAACATATTCCATTTATTCATTAAGCAGTAGAAAATAAAATTCAGTGTATTTTGTCAAATACATTCAATTTATTTAGAGAGATATTTCTAGTACTGTTTTTTGGATTTGGTATGTAATAGCTATTTTCTTTTATATTACCTCATAATCAAGATGGAATCCTTTAAAAGAATTAATTTTGTTATTTTATTGAAATTTATTTAAAAATTTGTTTTCAAGTAAACCTAACCATTTAAGACATTATCTTTTTTTTAATAGAAAATCAATTAAAAACGAAAGTAATGAAACTAGAAAATGAACTAGAGGTATGTCCTTTTGTCTTTCTTAAAGTGTGATTGTCCTTAATTGCATTATTTTCAAAGTTTTCTATTATTGGCTAAAAAAATCACAAGAATGTTGCGTGCTCATAGTTTGAGGGCTAACCTATGACTGTATTATTGAAATAAATTGAGATTCCTGGAAAGATAAGAAGGAATTAGTGTTAGAAAGAAGGAGAGAAGGAAGAGGGAGGTATACTGAAGTTTAGTACTTGAAAGTTGAAAGATTGTAGGTGAGATTGTCTACTAAAAACAAGACTGGAAAATAGTATGGTCAATTTTAAGAATGTCAGACAAAGCTTGAAATGTGGTGGAAAAATGACTAGAGAGTAGGGGATCTGGACAATCAAGCAGATTTCGGTTCCAGTCCTGTTTCTTTTAACTTGCTTAACTGTGAATTTAGGTGAGTTATTTTTTATTTCCTGCTGTATGCCCAGCTCCAAAGTGTTAAGAACTTTCAATAAGTATTTACATAATAAATGATTTACAAAGTTGGACTGATTCTATGTTACTGTTTAGTCAGATAGCTACTAGAATAGCAGAGTAGGGCAGTTTAACATCTTGGTAGGAAAGTGGTTGAAGAGATGATTACAAAATCTTGCTGAATACTTAAGGAATCAAGATTGAGAATTGTACAAGGGAAGGTTCGAGATAGGGAAGAAGTAGAGAAGTTAAGGGATTATGAGGTCTTTTGAGTTTAAAAGCAGGTACAATAGGAGTAATTGAGAGAATGTTCCTGCATCATCTGACAGGGATCACTTGTGTGTTTGGGAGTAGCAAACTGTAGTAGATACAAGAAACACTTTTTTTTTTTTTTTAAGACTCTAGTGAAAATTCTGTGGATGTGGGAATTGCTTATGTTGGCTTTTAATGGAAGACCTTGAACTACCACATGCCTAAATTTTAAGGGGTGATTGGGAAGTTGGTGGCTTGGTGTTATTGTGAGTTAATGGGGATGGTATAGCTAGATGGCTTGTCATCTTACAGCACCTGGAAATTTTACAGGATGGTGGAGGAATGACAGGAATGGTAATATGGAAGTTGCAGGATGGAATAAATCTAGGAGAACACTGACACCTTCTCTTGACCCTGAAAGAATTAGCAGTTTCCAGTTGAAGAAGTTCCAAGGGAATTAGTATCCTAAAAGAGTCAAATTGCAGTTAGGGGAAGAGAATGGAGGATTCAGTAAAGAACCTGAGGATGTATAATAGTAATTTATCTTGGGAGAGGAATTTAGTGAGCATAGTGGAAAGCTTTTTGAAGGAGGAGAAAAGTGAGAATGATTTGGTTAAGGGAGAAGGATAGCAAAACCATATGGTGAAGAGGTGAATATGAGACAGATTAGGTGATCACTGATTCAATATTTTGTGCCATTACCTAAATTAACAGGATTATGAAACAAAATGGATTTAATTGGCTGAGAGATTTTTAAGATAAGCTACATCTGGCCAATAAAGTAATATAGAACAATATAGTAATACCACTTGTTACATTTACTTTTATGTGTCAAAATTAAATATTCAGCTCTTTAGTTGCATTAGCCACATTTCAAATGCTACCCAAATATACATCATGGTTACTGAACTGGACAGTACAGAGAACATTTCCACTGTGCTAGGAGGTCCTGTTTGACAGCATGGGTCTAAATAGTCCATGATATGAGGGAGAGGGCAGGTCAAGAGCACTATGGTACTGTACTGATTTACAGCATGGCTTCAGATCTCTCAAGCTCAGGAGAAGCTTTGATAAATCCTAGCATGTTGTCTACGTCTTTGCAGGTTAATCTGGTACTTGCGCCTGTGAGAGTAATAGAGACTCTTGAGTGATTAACAGTCAGTTTTTTGTAGTTCTCAGTTTTTCAGGAAAAGCTTAAAGGATTGTCAGCTTATGAACTAAACCTCAAATGAGCTAAATTTGTTTGTGAAAAATGGTGCTGAGCTGATAAAATTTTAAACATCTGGTGCTAAAGATTTATGAAAATTTAAAGCAAAATGATTATTTGCTTGTTGGTTTGTTTGAGCCTCCAAATACAATGGAATTACTTTGTACTTTTGGTTTATTACTTTAAGATGGCTCAGCAGTCTGCAGGTGGTCGGGACACTCGGTTTTTACGTGATGAAATTCGCCAACTTGAAAAGCAATTGGAGCAAAAAGATAGAGAATTAGAGGACATGGAAAAGG
Source organism: Castor canadensis (assembly GCF_047511655.1). Taxonomy (NCBI): domain Eukaryota; kingdom Metazoa; phylum Chordata; class Mammalia; order Rodentia; family Castoridae; genus Castor; species Castor canadensis. Next base: position 126,547,418 of record NC_133393.1, on the reverse strand, counting down.
AGTTGGATAAAGAAAAGAAAGTTAATGAACAAGTAAGGCACATTTTTTTCAATGAATTTTAACTGTTTAAGTTAAGATGTTATAACACATCTGATTTTACTTTTTTACAATTATTGGTTACATCTACTTTGTATGTATGTTGAATGATATACATCTATCTGAGGTTTTATATCACTTCCTTTTTTCATCACATCTTTAAAATGTAAATATTTAGGTACTTCTAATAAATATGACTTGGAGATTAATACTTCACATTTGGAGGCACATTTTTCTGGGGGCAATGGAATTATATATATAATATTGATGCTTTGGTCTTGAATATTGGTATGAATAAATTAACAGGCATTCATAGACAAGTGATTTTCTTTCTGTTATTTATTTTGGGTAAAATTTACATATGTATTCATGTATTTATATGTATGTATAGTAGATTTGGAAAGCATGACTACATGGCCTATGTGCCTGTCCAGCTGCTAGGAGCTAGAATATGGATAAGGATTGCTTTAGCAGTTCCTTTTTTGCCTTTAACCAGTCAATTCAGTTTTATTGAATATTCACAGTATACCAATTCTCAAGGATATTCACCATCAGTAATCATTATAGCAGGGATAATGTGATAACATGGGGGACACAATAGGATATAAATAAGAATATTCTGGGATACTCTGTGGAGGGTTAGATAAGTCAGTCATGAGGTTCAGGAAGCAATCTGTAGATTAAGACTTGTAGTAGGAGCTAGTGTGGCAACAGCAATGAGAATTTACATGGTACTTAAGAAGAGAGCATTCTGGTTAGAAGACACAGCATTTGGTAAAACCAAGAATTAAGAAATAAGAATGGCCTATTCAGGAACTGCAATTCATTTTGTCTAGAATATAGATAAAATAACTTCCATATAGTCTTGACTCTACGTTAGGTACTTAATATGCACTAATTCATTATTCCTCATTTGACACTTACCATATGAGATAGGTGTCATTTCATTCATGCTACAGATGAAGAAATTGAGAGACGTAAAAAGGGTAAGTAATTGCTCGTGGTTACACAGACAATAAGTAGTAAAGCTAGGATTTAAATCCAGACAGTCTCATTCAATAGTCTGTTCTCCTAACCAATGTGCTATGCAGCCTTCCCACTTTTAACACTCGTGAACATTTGAAGAGATAAACAAGGACCAGTTCCCAAGGAATTGTCTTAAAAGAAATAAAAGAATTTTGAACACAAGTATATCATGATCAGATCTATACCTTTAAAGTTTACTCTGCTTTGTAGAGTGGATTGAAGAGGGCCAAAACTAGTAAGGAAATGTTTGTATTAATTCAGGCAAGTGCTGATGATGGCTTAATTAAGGTAATAACTGGTGTAATTAAGAGACATAGACACATTTAAGAGAAGTAGATGAATTGGATGTTTTGAGTGATTAATTGTGAGAGGAAAGGGAGGAATGGATAGTCTGCCTAATTCTGTGAGTTGGGCTGCTGGATAGATAGTGCCATTCTCTTAGAGGGAACACAAGAGGAATTTGGAAATTTGATAGTATGATTTCAGTTTTGTAAGTTTTAGGTCTTTATGGGTATATTCAAAAGGGATATCTGTGGATCAGGCATTCATAACAAAGACTTCTGAGCAGATGAAGAGGGTTTATGGATTTTCAATACTGATAATTTATGAAGCCAGAAAAGTGAGTGTGAGGTGTAGCTCCTACAAATGTCTAGTAAAGCAAGGAGAAAGAGGAAGAGGTGCTTTGAAGGAAGGCCCATTAGGAGTGTAATGTTCGAGAAGTCAAGGGGGAAAAACATCACTAAGTGCTTCAGTATTAAGTTCTTGGTATTTCTCATTAAAATTTTCCAATAGAAAATATAATTGGATTGTTAGTCTCAGATAATAATAATAATAATGCAAACTTCTAAAATTTGCATTGCTCTTTGCATTTTATTATGCGCTGTCTTTAAACTTGTATTTTGAAAAATGTCATATCTTCATAAAAGATTGTAAGAAACACAGCATCCATATTTCCCTTGTATGGATCCTCTGGTTGTATCACATTAACTTTTTCATTTTGTTAGTACCTTTGTATAAGCAGACCTACTTTTCCTTCTCTTACTTGTGTTTTTTTATCCTGAGTCATTTCAGAGCTAATTGCTGCTATCATGGTACTTCACACTTAGACATTTAAGTACATCTCTCCTAAAAAGGGTATTCTACACAACCATGATATAATTCTCATGCTCAGAAAATTTAATATTGATTCAGTACTATTATCTAATTTAACCCATAATCATATTTCCTTTTTTGACTTAATATGATATCATTCATAGCTCTTCCTTACCACTCTCCATTATCCAGGGTTTCATCAAGGATCATACAGGGCACTTGGTTCCTTTTTGTAGCATTTAAATGTGGTTGCACACTATTGTGATTCTATCTTTTTCTTGAGTAAAGGAGAAAACAGAGAAGTGAAAGGTGATCAGAGGAATGTTTTTTGGCAAATAGGTGATTAAAAACCACCATGATGGTTATAATAATATTTACCCCTTTGGGGAAACTTTTAGAAAACAGTCACAAATGAAATCATTTGTATGTGAAGATCAGAGCACTATATTTTTTTTATTCCATTCACTAAGCATTGTTAAGAACTTAATATACCTCTTATTTTTTATGTCCCCACATGAGATGAGAAAATTGAATTGGAGAGATATTAAATGACTTGTTTATACTTTATTAGAAATTGATAGACAAAGAAGATAAGCCTATCCCAGTCTGAACTCAGAGTGCTTCATTTAACCGTTAGGTTGTACTGCTATATTTTTCTAAGTAATTTAGTGTTAAGAGGAAAGTATTTTTTTCTAGTAATAACATTGAAGAAAGCAAAATATGATCTTGGACAGAAAACCATTCCTTTTATTGTGAGATTTTTTTTTGAGGGGGGGAGGATTATTTATTGTTTTTTGTATTCTTTGTTAGCTTTTAGTAACTGTTTAAGTCTTTAAAACTTAGCCTGTTTTATCTTTTCTAATCCTTTAAAAAAAATTGCCTTATTTATGTCTTAGGTTGATTTGAAGGCTTTACTAGTTAAAAGTTCTTTATTGAAAAGGATTTAGAATTAAATCAACAGGCTATAAAACCTGGCTTTATATTTAATTAATGCTGAATTTTATCTTATTCTTTTTTCTTTTACTATTTTAGTTGGCTCTTCGAAATGAGGAGGCAGAAAATGAAAACAGCAAATTAAGAAGAGAGGTTGGTAGAAAAATTTAGTGGTATGGTAGTTGAACAAAGAAGCTTACTTAAGCACTTTGTTTAAATTTTATTGTAACCAGAAGTGGAATCTTGTAAGTACTCAATGTTCTTAAACTGGCTGATTTTACTATATGACTTTGTCTCAGGGAATTCGAAAAAAGATCAATCAGCATATGAGGTTTTTAAGTACTACATTCATCTCTTAGATCTGTATGACTAAATCTTGCTTTCTGTTGTATAGGTCATTCTTTGCTAATTTGTTATTTGAGTATATGACTCAATTTCTGTTCTTACTGCTCTTATTTATCCAGAATTCTTTTAAAATTTTTGTTTCTCATGAAATCTTATAAATTCTGATTATTTGGTTCTTCTGAGCCAAATAATGTTTACATATTACCCTGAAAGGAGTTCTTTTTAACATAATTAAAATGTTATTTGTTTCTATTGATAATTAATATTATTTTTAGTTATCTAAATTAATATACTTAATTCTTCTAGTATTTCTTTATTTTTGCTTTTAATTCCTAACTATTACTTTTAATTATGTATTGCCTTTCTCATTTCTAATTATCCTTTTCCTGTCCTTTTCTGGAGAACAAACGTCTAAAGAAAAAGGTGAGACTTTAAGGAGGGTGAAACCTTGGGAATTTAAAGATATGTTCTGAAATCACTATGTATAAGATAAAGTTTTGTTATTCTGGATAGTTTCTTAATGGACTGCTGTATGTGGTCTACTTTTAGAATGAACAACTCCGTCAGGATATTATTGATTACCAGAAACAAATTGATTCACAGAAAGAATCACTTTTATCAAGAAGAGGAGAAGATAGTGACTACCGATCACAGTTGTCTAAAAAGAACTATGAACTTGTTCAATATCTGGATGAAATTCAGGTAAAATGAATAAAAGTCAGTTCAGAGCAATATTTTTATAAAACTTTAATTTCATTGTGATATAAATCTAACATTTATCCCTCCATGTAAATGCTTTATTATAAATCTGCCACTGTGTACTTGCAAAGCATGAAATAAATTGTATCACTGACATTGCAGTTCTTTTTATATGTGTCTGTCTTGAGTACTAAGAGCAGTTGAGATCCTATGTACATTGTTCTTAATTCAATTCATCCTAAAGGACTATAAAGAACTCTTTCCACCAGCACACACTTATGACTCCACTTAATTTTAATTTAGTTTAAATTTCAGTTTCTTAAAATATTTATTTTGTAATCACAGTGTCTAACTTTATTAGACCTTAACAGAAGCTAATGAGAAAATTGAAGTTCAGAATCAAGAAATGAGAAAAAATCTTGAAGAGTCTGTACAGGAAATGGAGAAGATGACTGATGAATATAATAGGATGAAAGCTGTTGTACATCAGACAGATAATATATTGGACCAGTTGAAAAAAGAAAATGATCATTATAGACTTCAAGTAAGACTGATTTGTTTATGCAGACTTCATATTATTTCATCACTATTTATTTGAAACTAAATACTTCGGATGTGAATTTTCTCTCTTAATACAGTGATATGTTGCCATCCTGATGTATTTGTACATATATGTTTCTCTAATACTCTCAAAAACACCTCATAATTTTGGCCACCTAAGGAATACAAATGATACTTGGAGGAATGTATAAGCATGGTCTTCCAAAGCTTATAATTAGGGGCTTTTCTACTAATTACTCTTAAAAGTCCTGTTGCCCTGACTGTCAATCCCACCTTAAAGAGACATGTGAAGATGCTTGGTTTGGCTTGCCATCACCTGTTCCTGGATGTGTGTGGCTTAGAGGATGCATGGCCATGGCAGTTTCAGTCAGCTCTCTTTGATTTACTGCTCTAATTTTGCCAAGTTTATTTTAGAAGGTAAAATTTCATTAAAAACACAAAAAACCAGGCTCATAGAATGGAAATCTGTAAGCCACAATTACTCTTCTTTGTCACTTCAGTTCTTCAGAACATCATATTATATTGCTGATGTACTGGCATAATTAAATATGCCATTTGAAGTAATGTTGAGTGCTTTTATTGTATGCATGATTTATAAACACCAAAAAAATCTTATGATAATTTTCCATCTAACATAATTTGATTCATTGCATTATGAAAAGAAAATGACTTTTGACAGCTATATACAATATAAAATCAAATTATATCAGAACAACAAGTTGTAATTAAATATATTTTGTAATCTTAAAAAAAGTCCTGTTGGGTAACATTTAACTTTAGATCTTAAAATAAATATACTATAAAATATTTGAAACTATTGTTTCTAATATTTTTGTGGGATTGTTTACTATATATGTGGGATTAAATTTGCTTAAAATATAGAATAATGTTTAAAATTATAATTCTCTGATAATGAAAGTAATTATGCAACTACAGGTTCAGTATGCCTATCTGAAATGCTTGGGACCAGAAATGTTTGGATTATGAATATTTTTCATAATTTGGAATGTTCACATATCCATAAGTAGGTATATTGAGGATAAGATCCAAGTCTAAACACTAAAGTCATTTATGTTTCATATATACCTGATTATGTATAGCTGGTAGATAATTTTATATAATATTTTTAGTATGCGTGCCCTTCAACTGAGACCTGTCATATGCTATGTAGCATGGAATTTTCCACTTATTGTGTCTTGTCAGCACCAAAAAGTCCACAATTTTTGAGCATTTTGGATTTCAGATTTGGGGATTAGTGTTACTCAGCCCGTATAAACATGCAGAAGCCATTAAATGTCACCTTTAACTATAGTACTAAAATGGCATATGGAATATGCATCTTTAAATATATGTACATGTATATGTAAATATGTAACATTATACCAGTTTGCACCAATTCTTATAATAATTGTTGACTTTTAGGTTCAAGAACTTACAGATCTTCTGAAATCAAAAAATGAAGAAGATGATCCAGTCATGGTAGCTGTCAATGCAAAAGTAGAAGAATGGAAGGTGCTTTTCTCAATTGATACTGTAACTTTTTCATTTTATATTTTAGATTTAAATTTTATTCTTATTTTGTTTAAAGAACAGGCTGTTTAATTACATTATTATTATTATGTTTATTATTTAGCTTAACTAGAAAAAGTCTAATACTGTCCTATGTAGTCGTCTAGGTCAGTTGTCATTGATGAGTTTATTCAAGTCAAGATTAATCAGCAATGGGAGTAAGGAAAGACTTCGGTCAAAATCACTTGGGAATCCTTTCAAAATATACTGCCTTCCTCCTTACCACACTCCAACCTCTACCAGTTCCATAGCCTTATATCAGAAGCTGGGGTTATGATGGTTGTATATTTGAAAAAATATCTGAGGTTACTGAGTTATTTTAAAAGCTGCCATGGCTTCTAGCTGTGTTCACATAAATCTTTTGGGGGATTTGGAATTGGTTATCATCTGGGAAACTCAGATATCTATATTTTAAACATAAGCAGTAGCAGTAGAAATAGACTGAAGGAGTCCATTAGCAGTCAGTAAATTTTATGTACATATTTTAGTCTGTCTACTATTTATTGTAAACTACTCGACTCTGCTGCTTTAATATGAAGTAAAGTTCTTTTTTTTTTTGTTTTGTTTTGTGGTACCGGGTTTGAACTTATGGCCTTATGCTTGCTAGGCAAGTGCTCTACCACTTGAGCCTCTCTGACAGCACTTTTTTGTGTTGGTAATTTTCAAGATAGAGTCTCGTGAACTATTTGCCCAGGTTGGATCCTCCTTATCTGTGCCTCCTGAGTAGCTATGATTACAGGTGTGAGCCACTGGCACTCAGCTTGCTATTTTAATATGAAAATAGTCATATTGTCAAAAATGAATGAGCAAAGCGCTTTTCCAGTAAAACTTTGCAAAATCAAGTGGCAGGCCACATTTCTTCACATGTGGACTGTACCTTACCAACAACCCTTGGGAAAAATAGTTCTCTCCACATTCAATTTTTTGATGGGAAAATGATAACATGTTATATGTACTTTGTTTTGACCTAATATCTTTTAGAAACTATTTAATCTCTGTACATATAGTATACTTTGTTCTTTTTGATGCCGTGTAATGTTTTTTGCAGATACGGTTATTACTTGCTAATTGATTTCCTATTTGTGACATTTGAGAGGGTCCCATTTTTTCTCTCAAGTTTTAATTAATATCCCTGTATATATGTTGCTTTGCAAATATACAAGTACATTGATAAAATTAATTGCCACAGGTATAATGTAATTGTGATCTAAAGTACAAATACATTCCTCTAGTTTGTCACATCTTTATGCTCTCTGATATTTTTTGATATGAAATATTTTTATATTACATAGTTACATTTATTATTTTTAATGGCCTCTGACCTTTATCTTATAATTAGAAAGGCTTCTTGTTTCCAGGTATGGTGGCATATGCCTGTAATCCCAGCATCTGGGAGGCTGAGGATCACGAGTTTGAGGTCAGACTAGGCTACATAGCAAGATGCTGTCTCAGATTTTAAAAAGGCTTAATAAAAACTTGCTTAAACTTATTTTCTCTATTTTTCTAGTATCTCTGATTTCATCTTTTACATTTAAATATGAAGACTGTATAGTTCATTTGGTAAAGAATGTAATGGCAGCAGAGTTACTCTGTTTTTCAGGCACCATTCTTTTCATGTTTCATCTTTCTCATTATAAAATACAGTTCCATTTTTATTATATGCATAAATTCTATTGAAGTTGAATTTATCTTTGGACTTCCTCTTACTATCACATGCCTAAATATCCAAAAAGCCATTCTCATTTTTTGTTTTTTATACTTTTCTGAAATTTTTGTTTTGAATCAAGGTTTTGTTAGGTAGCCCAGACTGGCCTCAAACTTGGAATCCTCCTGCCTTCACCTTCCAACAGCTGGAATTATAGATGTCCACCACCATGTCCAGCTTCTTATAAAATATTTTCACATGAATTTTAAAAATAACTCATCCAATTCTTTTAAAAAATCTTGTTATTTTATTGTGTATAAGTTAAAGTAATAAATTGATTTATTGATCAGTTTAGGAAAAACATCTTTATGATATTTGATCACTCTATCGAAGAACACAAAGTAATTTTCATTCATTTAAAATATATGCCTCTCAGTGGCATTTTAGTGTTCATTTCATAAACGTCACTTGTATTAAACCTTTTGGTTGTATGGAGATACTTACAGTTTTTTAAGAAATGAGTTTTGAGAGTTTGATTTTTTTTAAACATTGAATTCTAAAAACATGAAAATTATAGTATCTATTTTTGAATCATTTCTTATATTTAAATTTCAAGTTGTAGGTACAAAAAGAACAAAAGTTTTACTGGTAATTCCTAATACTTTTCTAGTTCAAAGAATTTTAGTTCCTGTATTCTTAAATGTATTAATGGGTTTATATCACCTATCATAAATGAGGAATGTTTTATTTTTCTTTTGTGTAACAGATCTTATTTTGTTTGTTTCTAGCTAATTTTATCTTCTAAAGATGATGAAATTATTGAATATCAGCAAATGGTACATAATCTGAGGGAGAAACTTAAAAATGCCCAGCTTGATGCTGATAAAAGTAACATTATGGCTCTAAAACAGGTAAAACCTCCTTAGAATTCTCTCTTATCAGCATATTTTATTAAGATTGGAAGTCTGAACTCTCTTATTATATCACTTGTGCCTAGTTTAGTTGCTTCTACTGCTGGGTATATAATAAAAGTCTTTTGAAATTTCTTATACCAGTCCCAAGGGAAAAAAAATAGAATTAAGAGTAGGTGAAGGTTAGTGTCAGGAATAGAATTATTTTGTTTGTTTTTTGTATTGATATGAATAATATGTGAATTGTTTTGGTCAGGGATTGTTCAATAAAAAACTTAAAAAAACTTTTAGCTTTTAAAATATCTTACTCTCCTGTTATTAGATTTGTTATATTTTAGTCCTGTCATACCTTACCTAGTGTAAAATTAAAAGTGTGGTTGTAATTTGGATATGTCCTGAAAAATTTTATTTTTAGTGAAAATGTTAATTTAGAAAGAAGCCACACTTTTATTATCTTATGTTCTTTCTACTCATAGTCCAAAAGAAAGAATGAAACTTGAGAAGTATTTGGAGAATCAGAATAATTTTTATAGGGGACAGTAATTCAAATTCTGAATGAAGTACTAGAAGTAGAGTGGGTAAGTTGAGTAACGGAGAAGGCATAGGGAAAAACATAAGCTTACAAAATGGTAAAAAGACAGAATTGGATGGATGATGGGGAAACATAATATGTAAGGAGTTACAAGCAACCACAAATGTTAAGGTGCTCTGGAATTCCTATTTGCCATTCTGCCTATCTTTAAGTGCAGTTGAAGTACACTTATATTAATAGAAATATAGTTTACCCTCAGTAAAATACATCTTATAGTACTGTTGATAAAAATAAGACCTACCTTTTTCATTACCTTTAAAATATTTGTTCATGTTCATAAAAGGATTTGTAAAATTTTAAATCTTTTATAGGGCATACAAGAACGAGATGGTCAAATTAAGGTGCTCACTGAACAAGTAGAACAATATACAAAAGAAATGGAAAAAAATACTTTCATTATTGAAGATTTGAAAAATGAGCTTCAGAGAAACAAAGGTAACTATATTTTATAAGTATATAAAGTTATTTTCTTATGCCGTTATGCATTAAAAGTGTTTTTAATTTAAGTTGTCATGTCAATAGCTATATTAAGTGTTCTCCATTTGATTTTTAACTTATTTTCAAAAATATCTACAAGACCTTTATTATTATACATATATTACTACTGCTTAAGTTTGTAAATGATTTATTTTTTGTCATTTTCCCTCTGATAAAAATTACATTAAACACTATTACTACATTGGTTGTATAAAATTTTGATTAGTGTATCAGCTTTGCAGATAATTTAGAAGTAATTTAACATGTCAGCATTTTAGTTAATCTTATCTTTATCAATGTCTCATTACATTGTCTTTACACTAAGTCATACCACCTTGCCTAACACATCAGATCCTCTGAATATAAGCCTTCACAACATCAGGGCTATTGTATGGCTCTTACCTTTCCATGCAGTTTGTATTATAGGTATACCAAGGCATGCTAGTACAAACTGTTCATGATAAATTCCTGGTCATATTTATTATAATTGATGATGATAATAAAAATAAGTCACGAATAGGTGAGTTTGTAAGATTGTAATGAAGATACAATGTAGTGAAGCAAAAGTCTTGCTAAAGGGATAATTGAACAAAGACTTAAAGAGAGTAAGGGAGTGAGCCATGTAGATGACCTCAAGCACAGGGAGTAAGTTCAAAAGCACTAAAACAAGACTATATCACAAATACTCGAGGATCAACAAAGAAGTCTTGGTGACTGGAGTAGAGTGAGCTGTGGGACAGTAGTTGAAAATAAGATTAGAGAGGTTACCAGAGCCTCAGAGTTCATTTTAAGTACATTTAACTTCTATTTTGTGGGAAAAGGAATACCAGAGTTTCTGAAGATAGAAGGAATACAATTTGACTTAGGCTGTATCTACAGTAGATTGTAGGTATGATAATAAAAGAATTAGGAAGGGTACGTAGAAGATTATTGAAATAATATGGAGAAAGGTGATGGTGATTTGCAGCCTGTTGTTAGCAGTGATATTATTAGATGTAGTCAGTTTTTGAATATATTTTGAAGATGATAGAAATGGAATTTGCTGACAAATTAGATGGAGGATGCGAGAGAAAGTTATTAGAACTTTTGATCTGAACATTAGGGTGACTGAAACAGAATGCTAAAGAAATGGGAGGAATACTAGGTACATGAAGAGCCCTGAAATGTCATCACGGAAAATTAAACAACTACATTTAGAGCTGAGTTAATTTCTGCTGAAGTGTCAAGATAGCACCAAAAATGATCATTAGAATTAGCAGTGGTCCAAGAGAAATCAGAAGGGAAATAGAAGAAATGTAGAAAATCTTCTGAACTGTTCCTATGAAGGGGAGAAGTCTGAGATGGTAGGCTGAGGACAAAAAAAAGGTTAAGAAATTGGTCTTAAGATGGAAGAAATAACTCATGCTTATAGGTTAATGGGAGAACTCCATTAAAAAGAAGTAATTGAGGAAGCAAAGCAGAGAGAGAACTTGTGGAGCAAAATCCTTGAGAAAGCAATGGGATGGGATACTGTAGTCTACCAGTAAAGAAATTGGCCTTAACTAGGAACACAGAAAGTATACCCATAATTAGACAAAGAAAGGTAGTATGTGTAGTCACAGTTGTAAGTGGCTAGGTAGACATTCAAGTGGTGGGAACTTGTAGAAGCAAGTGTTGTGGTTTGAATATGAAATGTCCTCCATGGACTTATGTGTTGAATGCATGGTCCCTAGCTGGTGGTACATTTTGGGAGGTAGTGGAAAGTTTGGAAGTATGGCTTATATAGAGGAAGTAGGTGACTGGGGTTTGAAGGCTATATATTTGTCCCCAGTCCTTTATGATCTGTCTTTCTCCTGTCTATCCTGAGAGGAACAGCCTTTTCTGCCACATGCTTCTGCTGCCAAGATACTCTGTCTTACCATGGGTCCAGAATCAACAGACTCAAGAACTGTGGGCTAAAATTTCAGAAACCATGAGTCAAAATAAATCCTTCCTCTCTTAGGTTGTTTCTGTCAGGTATTTTGTCACAGTGATGAGAAAAGTAATGCAGTACAGTTCTCATCTGAAAGTGATAGAGGAAGATGTATTACAATTTTGAGGAGAGAGAGTAGAAGAATGAAGATTTGGGAAATATGACTGTTGAGTAGTGTCAAGAACCCACTTGATGTACATATTTCTATATGTGTGTATTGTGTTTATATTAGTATATTTTACAGTTGTTTATACTCCTTTAATAGAATATATGAACTATGAATTTTAAGTATCCAAATATGGAAGAGTTCTTATCTAATGACACTTCAGTCTAGTTACATAAGTCTCTAAAGCTCACAGAAGATGTGTATACGAGACCATACTCTATGTTTCTTAATTTGTAAACAATGATGGCTTATGGTATCCTTATTTCATTAGTTAAGATTAGCTGCTTTAGTTCTTAAAACAGAAATCTGGACAACAATGATATAAATAAGACAAAAGTTTATTTCTCACTTGTATAATCATCTAAAATTAAGCAGTCTGTTCCATCTATTATGGAGCTTTATCCTTATGTATATATCCCAAACACCAAGGTAGAGTTAGAGGGAACAAGAGGCAAAAAGTACATGCTGAAGGATTTGTGGGAAAAGACAGTGTTTATTGTGGAAGGCTATGTAGAGGGAAGGGAAAATAGATATTGGTTGGCATCTCAACCTCTTTTGCAGCTAAATTGTTGGCTCTACAGATCTACTGTCCTAAGCCCAATGCGTAATGTAAGTCCAATATAAATATATTAGTAAATGTTTATTGTGAATGAGTATAAGAATGATGTGTATCAATAAATTTTAGAATGATAGGTATATTTTGGTCTAGCAGTAATTTAGTAAGGTAATAAAAATAGGGATTTAGAAAAAAAATTTTAGCTAAGTTTAGCTGCTAATACAGAAAAATAAAGCTTAGAACAAGGTTTAAACAAGATAAAAACTTATCTCTGTATGATATAAACAAAAGTTGAAACAATTTAATTCAATGTTGATATGGCACCTGCACAAATATCAGATATCAGGGCGCTGTGTTTTATTGTTCTGTCTACCTCAACATGGTTTTCATCTTGTATTCATTCTAAGAAGAGTGAATTCTGGCATTCATGTCCATATTCCAGGTAGCAGGAAGGAGAAAGTGAAAAGAAAGATTAATACTTCTTTAAAATATTTCCTGTAATTCACATAAGACCTTTATATTTATATCCCGTTAGTTACATGACCACATCTAGCTGCTGGAGTAAAAGTAGAAATGAAGTTTTTATTTTAAATGCCCATTTACCAAGTTAAAATCTGTAATTTGATTATGTAGATCAAAAGGGGCTGAATATTATGACCAGCTAATAATCTATCTCTCATGATAGTCTTTCTGAAGTAGTTTTTGCAACCTTTTATAATTCATATACTTTTAGTTAAGATTATTGTACTGAACCTTTAATTATATTAAATAAGCCAAAATAACATTTCTATTTGATAGACATAAAAATTCCATATGAATGGAGCTTTTGTAGTGCTGTATACCACCTCTCCTGCCCCTACAGTGGATTCATTGATTTAAAGGAATGATTAGTCATTTATAATTAGTTCATGTTTTTTTGTTTTTACCCTGTAGGTGCTTCAGCTCTTTGTCAACAGACTCATTATATGAAAATTCAATCCAAGGTCCAAGTTTTAGAAGAGAAAACTAAAGAGGCTGAGAGAACAGCTGAACTGGCTGAGGCTGATGCTAGGGAAAAGGATAAAGACTTGGTTGAGGCTCTGAAGAGATTAAAAGATTATGAATCAGTATGTAGTTTTGTCTTGTTGGTCAAGGAGCTTAAAATTATTCTTGCCACTTACAGACTATTCTGTGTCATTTTTGCATTCCATTTAAAAAACATTCCATAATCTCTTTATAAATGATATCCTAATTAATTTATATTAAATTATTTAAACTTTGGAGCATTTATTTCTTGTCAGGAGAATTATTTTTAAACCTTTTGATCAAAGCATTTTGCCCAGGAAAGCAGCTTTCGTGAAGCAGCAGGATTATATTCTTCCTTATCTGTGTCCATTGTGCCACCATATGTAGATGTGACACCACTGACTGGCTTGATAAAACTTGTGATAGGTTTGTTGTTGTCACCTACTGTGTCAATGAAGCCTACTTTATATTTTTTATATTTTCTATTATAATTAGAAAACAAATTACTTACATATTCTGCTGGTATTTCTGAATCAGTTTTAATTTTTTTCTATTAGTTTAAGCATTTACATATAACAGTCTTAGTCATTTTGCTATTAGGATATTGTTGGGAAGTTTCAACTGTTCCGTATTCTATTATTATTATTATTATTACTAGGTTTTGTTTATATAAAAGCACAATAAAACCCCGGACAAATATGTACCATTTTTGTTTTTACGTATCAGGTTAAAAATTTTTTTAATTTTAAAAAAACCTTGAATATTTCTGTCTCTAAATTATAGGTATATGCACATTTCCCCTTAGACTTAATGAAAAAGTAAATTCATGAATTTTGCTTATTTATTCAAATAAACCATGATATTAAAATTAGGTTGGGTATTTTTCAGGGCATATATGGTTTAGAAGATGCTGTTGTTGAAATAAAGAATTGTAAAAACCAGATTAAAATAAGAGATCGAGAAATTGAAGTATTAACCAAGGAAATCAATAAACTTGAGTTGAAAATCAGTGATTTCCTTGATGAAAACGAAGCACTTCGAGAGCGTGCGGGTAAGCCATCTTTTAAGATAGTTTTCTCAATCCTGGTTTTCATGTTATCTTGTTTACTTTTGATTTATTTATTTATTATTTATTTTATTGTGCTAGGGATTAAACCCAGGGCCTTGTACACATTGGGCCAACACTTTGCAACTGAGCTATACCCCCTTGGTTTGTTTATTATTATTAATTTTAAGTAGTTGAATGCTCTTTCTTTCAAATATTTCCATAAAAACATTTAAAACACAAGTGGAGCTGTTCTGATTGAAGTGGGCCTGGGGATTTCATGGGTTTGGTATAGTGGGTGGGCAGACCTGGAGCAGTGCTTTCTTTATTCTATTTCCTTAGTAATAACTTTGTTTAAAACATGAAAGTCCATTATATTAATACCACATATTAGATGTTAACCTTTTTTTAACCCCTCCAAAAATGGTCTGTTTAATGCTTTCTCAGAGATAAAATGGCCATTTGTAAAAATTTTTCTCTAGAGGAAGGAATATAAATATTTTATATAGATTACTTGTGAGTAGCGTCAACCTCAACCTAGAATTGTGCTAGGACCTCAAGTTGGACTTCTGATTAATTTGACTAGTCAGTCTGGAAATTCCTAAAGATGACTTCTGACCAGTCTTGAAATATGTCACAAATACCATATTTTCTGTGTTTAAAAGGCTGGTGGATATTTGCCAAAGTCTCGGTAATTATTTTAGACCATCTTGATATTCAGTCTTCAGAGCTGAGTTGCTTGGTAATAGCAAATTAGAAGAAAGGCATACTGGGAGCATCAGACTAGTAATGCTAATATAATTCCCACTGATTTTTGACATTAACTCCTATATGCCAGGCACTCCACTAAGTACTATATTTAGGTCAATTTTATTTTACTCTGAATATGCCAAAATAGATTTTTAAATAACAGTATTGTACTTCTGACTTAGCTACAAGTTGGAAGTGGGAATTAAACCCAAGTCTATTTCAAAGCTTCTTTTCTTAATTACTGTATTATAGTAAATACCTTTACAATCACCTGATAGGCAGAAAGCAGACTCTCATAGGTTTTTGTCAGGATTTCTATACTAATAGTGTGTTAAAGTACCAGTATCTGGAAAATTACTGCGTAAAAAGTACTCTGTTCTTCAATATTGGCTAAATGAATTGCAAACAGTTTCTTGACAGTATATAAAGATTTTGCAGTTTATTTTCATGTTTTTAATTGTGTTGCTTTTTATTTTAGGCCTTGAACTGAAGACAATGATTGATTTAACTGAATTTAGAAATAGTAAACGCTTAAAACAGCAGCAGTACAGAGCTGAAAATCAGATTCTTTTGAAAGAGGCAAGTGTGGTGCTCAATTGATTATTTTCTTGGTTGAACTAAAGAGAACTACTAACAATTCATACTTTTCAGATTGAAACTTTGGAAGAAGAACGACTTGATCTAAAAAGAAAAATTCGTCAAATGGCTCAAGAAAGAGGAAAAAGAAATGCAACTTTAGGTATACCCAGTTATTCCATACCTTTAAAAGAGTTATTGGAAATGAGTTATCTGGATCTGAATTTTTATGTATTTTAAGATGTGTTGTCTATATTACTGTGGTTCTGTTACGAGTATAATAAGAGAAAATAATGACCTACAGAAAAGATAATTGAATGTAATTAGGTTTAATCCTGAATCTAAAACAGGTTTTTAAAAAAACCAAAAAACAAACTTTAGAATCATGGATTTTTGAAAAGTTTATAGTTTAGTCTCTTAATTTCTGGTAAGTTCTAATATGTTGAGATTAATAATGATTAAGCTTACTAATTTTTATGTTAATGTATGTTACTCTTAATATGTTCCTTTCCTTAAGAGCTGTGCATTGAAAACCTTTACTAAGTAAAGATAATGTGTGATTGAATTTAAATGTCATTTTTTTATTTGTTTATCTTACGCGGTACAATGAGACTACTTGGTTAAGCTCTATAGCCATTGCAGTGCTTATTTGTTAGAGGACCATAAACAGGAAATTTTTTTAAGACTTGGTCCAAATCTACTAGAACATTTATGAGTAATAGAGCATTATTGTTTTTGGCATTATGATTTCTTTAATGCTTGAAAAATTTTCTAGAGAAGTGAAACACCATAATTTATTGGTATAATCATTGTGTACTTATAATTCCTGACTTTATTTTCACTATTTTAGTACTCCTTAATTAATTCTTAAAGCACAGAGTTGTTCTTATTATTAATTCCTTATTAAAAGTAAGCTATTTCAGAAGATCATACTGGTACATGTTCAAGGATTTTGGAAACATTGCACCTTTTATTTGAGTTGAAACTTGATTCTGATTGTAAAGAATTAAGGCATTGGAATAAAGGAGATTTATTTTTATGTTTTTAATTTGTTAATTCTTTCACATTGCAGGATTACCCATTGAAGACCTGAACCTAACTGAAAACTTTTCTCAAGGAGATAGAGGGAGAGAACTGAATTTTATGAGCTTCAAAAGCATGAGTGAAGCACAATCAAAGGTAAATAGTATTTTTATGGCAAAGATAATGAAGGAAAATATTATCAGTGCTTTCATTTCTTTCCCCATTATCTCATTTTAGATATCTGCTCTTTTATGGTTGTTAAATAAGTAAAGAAAAATGTTTTCTTACTTAAATAACCTGTTTGATCCTAAGATTGATTAATGAAACATTATTTACTCTGAATACAGATTAAGAGTTCAGATAAAATAGAGCTGCTGCATAGGAGAACACCATTCAGTGCACTCCAGTCAGACCAGAATGAGACAGAGGACAATATGACTGAACAATCATTATCAAGAATGTTATCTGAAACTCATCATAGTGTAGAAAGTGGACTGGATCCTTTTGTGTCTTTAACTAGGCATTCTTCAACTATGCAAGTAAAAGATAACGATTCAACTCCAGAAACCATTACAATAAGAGAGATATTTAAAGCACCATGTCTACAATCTTTAAGAAATCTAGAATCATTAGTCAGTACTTTTAGTAGGGAGAATAATGAAGATATAAATGACTACTTATGCTCTCTTTCTGATGACTGTATGAAGAAATTATCAGGAAGCCATCAAACAATAGAAAAGACTAGTTCCATACAAAAAAACAATTCATCTTTTCAAGCCTCACCAACAGCTTCAGACTTAATGCAGAAGTTATCACTTAGGCAAAAATCTGCAGTATTTTGTCAACAAATTCATGATCATAGTGCTGACATGAATAAATTACAAGTAGCAGCATCAGAAGATGACCAGGGTCAATCTCAAATCAAGTGTGCTGATCTTAGTTTGAAGGAAGATAAAAGAAAAAGTGAAGTACCTTTACAGACCAAGATTTCGAAAAGCAAGCTTGAAGTTAATCTTTCAGATCCTGTGCCTATTACTGCACAATTAAAATTATCTCAGATAGATCCAGTTGAAAATCTTATAGAACAGCTACGGAGAGAACTAGTATTTCTTAGATCTCAGGTGAGCTTTCCTCCAAATTATATTCCTGGGATCATTTTTTTATGGCTTCTCTAATATAAAGTTCTGTAACAATATTTCTTTTTATTTGCATGTTAAGACTAATCTATAAACATTCTAGTCTATTGAAAAATCTACAAATGTAATACATTTGTTATGGATTTGTTGACTTGCCTAATATATTCAATGTTTCTTTAGAATGAAGTCATAGCACAGGATTTATCGATCAAAGAAGCACAGAGTAGAAATGCAGAAATAGAGCTTGAACGTCATAAAAGCCAGGCAGAACAGGTAGTGTAAACACAGGCTATTCAGAGAAATGATTATGGTATTGAAGGTAGAAATCTTCATTGTATCTCTTTGCTTTTTGTTTTGGGGGTTGAGGGAGGCATAGGTGGCAGGAAGAGCTTCATCTGTTTTGTTCTGTATACTTTATTTTTATAAATACTGTGATGTCTCTGTATCCCGTTTTCTAGTGTGTTATACTTAATGGATCAAACTTTGTTTTTTTTTAAACTTGAAACGTATAGACTATTGTGATACTTTATAAAACATCAATTTTATTCTCTTTGTTTTGTTTAGAATGAATTTCTTTCAAGAGAACTAATTGAAAAGGAAAGAGATTTAGAAAGAAGTAAGACAGTAATATCTAAATTTCAGAATAAATGTAAGTTCCTATTATCTCTTACTTTTCTCTCTTTTTTCTATACTAAATATTTGGAATCTGAAAAGATCTTAATACAATCTCTTATTAAATTGGCTTTAAATTATCTTTATAAGGTATATAACTCAGTGTCTGTCACTCATTCAGTTGGTTTGTCTTGCTATTTTTATTGTCAGGGAATAATATTCTGATTTTTTTAATAAAGTTGTCTAGTTTATTATGTTCTCTAATCAAAGTGAAGTTAGAAAACTGAATTTAAAAGAGTTTTAACATAAAGCATAGTTTAAGTTAATGAACAAGTTTGCTTGTGATTTCTTTCTTCAGCTATAACATATATATCTGATTTAAATAGATCTTCCCTTTAACTCACCTATTCATGTTGGTTTATAATTGAATTTTTTGTTGATTTATATTTGTATTTTCACAATACGTATGTTTTCTATCTATGGAATATTTGTTATGTGTACGGAATAATACATATTGTGAAGAGATCTGTTCATTAAATGAGAAAAGAATTTAATTACAGTAAAAGAGGTAGTTGAAGAAAATAAGCAGCTTGAAGAAGGCATGAAAGAAATATTACAAGCTATTAAGGAGATGCAGAAGGATCCTGATGATATCAAAGGAGGAGAAACATCTCTAATTATCCCTAGTCTTGAAAGACTGGTTAATGTAAGTTACTTTTTCATGTTTATGTCCATCCTCAACCACTCTTCCCCTCCTTTAAAGATACGAGATAATGTTCTACTACATACTGGTCTCCATGGTTTCTGATAAAATATATTTACAGTCATTTGAACTTTTAATACCTCCTCTTTAGAGTTGGTCTTCACTAGTTTGTCTATAATGTGTCAAGGGTGAGCACCTGTGTATGTGTGTGCACGTGCTTGGGAATGTTTTGTGTATCTGGTTTAGGATTTTGTTGAACATCTTGAACCTGTTTACTTACGCTATTCTCTAGGACTGCGATGTTTCCACCATTGTGACTTCAATTATTTTTAGCCTTATTATGACATATGTATTTGGATATCATCTCACAGGTCTTAGGCACTGCTCATTTTTTGCCCTTATCTTTTGTCTTTCTTCTTCCAATTAGATAATTGCTATTGCCATATCTTAAAGTTTATTCTCACTTTTTCCTATCATCACTATTCTGGTTCACGGGTCAGCCTGAGACAAAGATGAGTTTTTTTTACATAGAATTTGGAGCTCTTTTTTGCTGGCTTTCTTCTCAGTGGGATTTTCTATTAATTCCTATGGCTTTGGACTCTGTCCTTTGCATTTTATAGGCTGGAAAAATCATAGGTAACTACAACTGCAGACTTTAGAGTAAAGGCATAAAAATGGCAGACTCAAGCCTTGATAGTCCTGTCTTCCAGGCCTGTCTTCAAGGCACTCCAAAATCCACTTACTTAAGCTTGGATACAATACATATTTTTAGATGCTTAAGTATGTTATGTACATTATTAAACTGTTTCCCAAATTATTGCTTGGTTTAAGTAGAAAAATTAAATAGAAAAGTTCTTATTCATTGGATTGCTTTTTCAAATCATAGTAAGTAGTAGCATCTATTTTATAACACTATAATTATTAGCAAAGAGGGAGAGTGACACTGGAATCTTAGAAGCTTCTAGTGGCCAGAAAATTATTTGACAAAATTTATGTGAACCATTTTATTCCCTGTATATCTTTCTGATTCTGACTCTCCTGCTCTGACTGGTGACTTTGTTTTGCCTCTGCTATTTTGAATGATTCTTTATGCTTTTTGATGTGAACATCTTTTTTCTATAATGCTAAAGCCGAAGTGTCAGTACTTATTACTAATCCTGTGTTCCTGATCAAACTTCATTCTTCAAGGGAAATTCTATTTTGTCAAATTAAATTGTATACACATACGAATAAAAAAATAAAAATGAATAAATATTTACAGAAAATATCACATCTAAAAAAAACCAAAATAAACCAAAATAAATAGTCCTAAGAAATTCTACCTTCTCTTTCTTTTGACAATCTCTGGGCCTTACCCAGATCATTGCTTCTGTAGAGTTCTATCCTGGGTTGCAATTCTTTTTTCTAATACTATGCTATCTGAAATTCATACTGGCCTACCAATACTTCCTTTAAGAAATCTTCAGAACCCATGATTCCTTAAATCAGATCACTCTAGTTCATACACTTCAGTTCACTTTCTATTACTATAGGATATTTTCCAGTGTCTCAAACCACCATCTAATTCAATTTCATTTTACCAAAAGGCCATGTAGACAACATGTTACCATTCTTCAGTAAGACAGTTTACTAGACTAACTTGGTGTCAGTCAGAGTACCTTCCACTACCTCCTATGTCTTCCTAGTATTTCATTTGTAACATGCTGCTTTGCGTGGTCTGTCCGAGTGTCCTTCAGGTAAAGGCTTACTTGTACATTTCGACTGCCTAGCGTTAAATCCCACATCACCGCTAGAGTAGATTGTATTTGGTTTTACTTTGTCTTCTGTCTTCAATTCTGAAAGTTTATTTTGCATTGAACAGCTACTTTTATTCCATGTAGTTTTTCAAAAGCCAAAGACGTTTATATGTATATGTATATTACATATATTACGTAGGTAAGTACACAATGGAGTGTTTATCTTTATGTATGCTATTGTTGGAGAATTAGGACCAGGGAAGCCACTTTTGTAATATTTAATATTTGATATATTTTTTGTTCATTCATTATTCTTGAATCATACCTTATCATCATATTTGATCTTTGTTATATATGGTTCAGCTATGTGGAGAGGAAGCACTGAAAAATACAATTAACTGAATGTCAAAGACACTCGATACTTTGCTCATGCTGTTGATTCTGATGCTGTACAGTTTCAAAGCTGTTGCATATACATTACTTCATGTTGACTATGTAAAAATTCTTTGAATGGTCAGAGCTAATATTATTTCTACTTCTGTAGAGACAAGGTAATGAAGATAAAAGTATTTAAGTCACTTTTCCAGCTAATAAGAGACTGATTTATATTTGAACCCTAGCCATTCCTATCCAGATATTTTTCTAGTTTGCTAGCCTATTAAAATGAAGTAGAAAATAAATAAAGAAAAAAGAAAAAAATTAAGTAGATGTTACTTGTTACAATGAAGTAATTACTATACTTGATAGTATAAGGTAAGCTGAAGTTTTATAAATTTAAATTCATAAAAAATAAATTGACAGCATATTTTGTTACTATTCATGACAGTGAAGACAGATAAATAGTTAAATGCAAATTTTATTTAAAAGTAAATTTTTGTTTTACTGTGATTTTACTGTTCCTCTGTATATTTTAATATATAATGTAAATATGCTAGGCCATAGAATCAAAGAATGCAGAAGGAATCTTTGATGCAAGTCTACATTTGAAAGCCCAAGTTGATCAGCTTACTGGAAGGAATGAAGAATTAAGACATGAGCTCAGGGAATCTCGGAAGGAGGCTATAAATTGTTCTCAGCAATTGGCAAAAGCAAATTTAAAGGTGAGAATTTTTTTTCAAATAAAAGAAAATGCTAAGCTTGGGCTGGCAGAGTGACTCATGTGGTAGAATTCCTGCCTAGCAAACAGGCCCTGAGTTCAAACTTCAGTGCCGCCAAAAAAAAGAGTATAAGCTTAATAGTAAACTTTTCTTTTTTTCTATTTTTTTTATTTTATTTTATTATTCATATGTGTATACAAGGCTTGGGTCATTTCTCCCCCCTGCCCCCACCCCCTCCCTTACCACCCACTCTGTCCCCTTCCTCTCCCCCCCACCGCCTCAATACCCAGCAGAAACTATTTTGCCCTTATTTCTAATTTTGTTGTAGAGAGAGTATAAGCACTAATAGGAAGGAACAAGGGTTTTTGCTAGTTGAGATAAGGATAGCTATACAGGGAGTTGACTCACATTAATTTCCTGTGCGTGTGTGTTACCTTCTAGGTTAATTCTTTTTGATCTCACCTTTTCTCTAGTTCCTGGTCCCCTTTTCCTATTGGCCTCAGTTGCTTTTAAGGTATCTGCTTTAGTTTCTCTGTGTTAAGGGCAACAAATGCTAGCTAATTTTTTAGGTGTCTTACCTATCCTCACCCCTCCCTTGTGTGTTCTCGCTTTATCATGTGATCAAAGTCCAATCCTCTTGTTGTATTTGCTCTTGATCTAATGTCCACATATGAGGGAGAACATATGATTTTTGGTCTTTTGGGCCAGCCTAACCTCACTCAGAATCATGTTCTCCAATTCCATCCATTTACCACCGAATGATAACATTTCGTTCTTCTTCATGGCTGCATAAAATTCCATTGTGTATAGATACCACATTTTCTTAATCCATTCATCAGTGGTGGGGCATCTTGGCTGTTTCCATAACTTGGCTATTGTGAATAGTGCCGCAATAAACATGGGTGTGCAGGTGTCTCTGGAGTAACCTGTGTCACAGTCTTTTGGGTATATCCCCAAGAGTGGTATTGCTGGATCAAATGGTAGATCAATGTTTAGCTTTTTAAGTAGCCTCCAAATTTTTTTCCAGAGTGGTTGTACTAGTTTACATTCCTACCAACAGTGTAAGAGGGTTCCTTTTTCCCCGCATCCTCACCAACACCTGTTGGTGGTGGTGTTGCTAATGATGGCTAGTCTAACAGGGGTGAGGTGGAATCTTAGTGTGGTTTTAATTTGCGTTTCCTTTATTGCTAGAGATGGTGAGCATTTTTTCATGTGTTTTTTGGCCATTTGAATTTCTTCTTTTGAGAAAGTTCTGTTTAGTTCACTTGCCCATTTCTTTATTGGTTCATTAGTTTTGGGAGAATTTAGTTTTTTAAGTTCCCTATATATTCTGGTTGTCAGTCCTTTGTCTGATGTATAGCTGGCAAATATTTTCTCCCACTCTGTGGGTGTTCTCTTCAGTTTAGAGACCATTTCTTTTGATGAACAGAAGCTTTTTAGTTTTATGAGGTCCCATTTGTCTATGCTATCTCTTAGTTGCTGTGCTGCTGGGGTTTCATTGAGAAAGTTCTTACCTATACCTACTAACTCCAGAGTATTTCCTACTCTTTCCTGTATCAACTTTAGAGTTTGTGGTCTGATATTAAGATCCTTGATCCATTTTGAGTTAATATTGGTATAGGGTGATATACATGGATCTAGTTTCAGTTTTTTGCAGACTGCTAACCAGTTTTCCCAGCAGTTTTTGTTGAAGAGGCTGCTGTTTCTCCATCATATATTTTTAGTGCCTTTGTCAAAGACAAGTTGGTTATAGTTGTGTCGCTTCATATCTGTGTCCTCTATTCTGTTCTACTGGTCTTCATGTCTGTTTTTATGCCAGTACCATGCTGTTTTTATTGTTACTGCTTTGTAATATAGTTTGAAGTCAGGTATCGTGATTCCTCCAGCATTATTCTTTTGACTGAGTATTGCCTTGGCTATTTGTGGCCTCTTGTGTTTCCATATAAATTTAATGGTAGATTTTTCAGTCTCTTTAATGAATGTCATTAGAATTTTGATGGGAATTGCATGAAATATGTAGATTACTTTTGGGAGTATAGATATTTTTACTATGTTGATTCTACCAATCCATGAGTATGGGAGATCTCTCCACTTTCTATAGTCTTCCTCAATCTCTTTCTTCAGAAGTTTATAGTTTTACTTATAGAGGTCATTCATATCCTTTGTTAGGTTTACACCTAGTATTTGATTTTTTTTGAGGCTATTGTAAATGGAATTGTTTTCATACATTCTTTTTCAGTTTGTTCATTGTTAGTGTATAGAAATGCTAATGATTTTTCTATGTTGATTTTATATCCTGCTACCTTGCTATAGCTATTGATTTTGTCTAGAAGCTTCTGAGTAGAGTTTTGGGTCTTTAAGGTATAGGATCATGTCGTCTGCAAATAGGGATATTTTGACAGTTTCTTTACCTATTTGTATTCCTTTTATTCCTTCTTCTTGCCTAATTGCTCTGGCTAGGAATTCCAGTACTATGTTGAATAGGAGTGGAGATAGTGGGCATCCTTGTCTGGTTCCTGATTTTAGAGGGAATGGTTTCAGTTTTCTCCGTTAAGTATAATGCTGGCTGTAGGTTTGTCATATATAGCTTTTATAATGTTGAGGAACTTTCCTTCTATTCCTAGTTTTCTTAGAGCTTTTATCATGAAATGGTGTTGGATCTTATCAAAGGCTTTTTCTGCATCTATTGAGATGATCAAGTGGTTTTTGTCTTTGCTTCTGTTAATGTGGTTTATTACGTTTATTGATTTTCGTATGTTGAATTACCCCTGCATCCCTGGGATGAAGTCTACTTTGTCGTGGTGAATAATCTTTTTGATGTGTTGTTGAATTCGGTTTGCCATTATTTTGTTGAGGATTTTTGCATCAATGTTCATTAAGGAGATTGGCCTATAGTTCTCCTTTTTGGAGGTGTCTTTGCCTGGTTTTGGGATAAGTGTAATGCTGGCTTCATAAAATGTGTTTGGCGGTTTTCCTTCCCTTTCTATTTCGTGGAACAGTTTAAGGAGGGTTTGGTATCAGTTCTTCTTTAAAGGTCTGATAGAATTCAGCAGAAAATGCATCAGGTCCTGGACTTTTCTTTTTGGGGAGACTCTTTATTGCTTCTTCAGTTTCATTTTATGTTATAGATCTATTCAGGTGATTAATTTCCTCTTTGTTCAGTTTTGGATGATCATATGTATCTAGAAATCTGTCCATTTCTTTAAGATTTTCAAATTTTTTTGAATATAGGTTCTTGACGTAGTCTCTGATGATTTCCTGGACTTCCATGGTGTTTGTTGTTATCTCCCCTTTTGTATTCCTGATTCTACTAAACTTTTGTTTATAAGAAAAATGTCCCTTGAATTGTTTCAACATGAAAAAAATTTTGAAAGTTTTCTTATAATATTAAGTAGAGAAATGAATGCCTTGTAACATAAAAAAGAATACACAAATTCTAACTTTTATATTAGGCATTTCTGAGTAAAAAAAATTAAAGTATGATTTAATTAATTCCTGTCAAGTCATTTACTTATCAATTTTTTTGTGTTTAAAAAATATCAGTAGAAAAAGCATGAATTGTAAGTTACTGGGTTTTAGGTTTTCTTTGGCTGTTAAGAGGTATTGTTTTCACCCCTGGTTTATGTATTTTCAGATAGATCATCTTGAGAAAGAAACCAGTCTTCTAAAACAATCAGAAGGATCATGTGTAGTTTTTAAAGGAGTAGACTTACCCGATGGGATAGCACCATCTAGTGCCCATATCATTAATTCTCAGAATGAATACTTAATACATCTCTTGCAGGTACTGGAAATTTTACATGTGAATATCAAAATTTGTTGATGCTATCTTTCTTAGTTGTGTTTTCCTGAATTTCTTTGAATTGTCAGAATCTTAGTGGTTCTCAGAATAGCAGTGGCATTATGGCATCATTGTGTTGTTTGAAATAGATTCATGTTTT
Source organism: Castor canadensis (assembly GCF_047511655.1). Taxonomy (NCBI): domain Eukaryota; kingdom Metazoa; phylum Chordata; class Mammalia; order Rodentia; family Castoridae; genus Castor; species Castor canadensis. The sequence continues at coordinate 126,521,235 of NC_133393.1, read as the reverse complement.
TCATTTTTATAAAAACAAACAAACAAAAAATCCATGAGAATCATTATGGTAGATTTGAAAGCACTGATTGTGAGTCTGAAAGCCTGTCCAAATCAGCAAAACAGGCTAGAGTGATGGAAGTTTCAAACCTCTGGAGTAAGACTCAACCTCAAAAGTTGGAACTGAATATATGGAAAGTTCCTGGCATCAAGCCTGGCATATGTACTTAGTAAAGGGTTTGCAAGAGTAGTGCCAGTTAGTTTTTTGATCTTAAGTAAGTTATGTAATTGTTTTAAATCTTGATTTCTTCATCTTTAAAAGAAATAATAAGAAAGGATAATTTTAGTGGAGGCAAGAAATTGTGTGTTCACAAAAGTATATATGACTGAATAAGGCTCTATCAGATAAAACTTTGTGCTTATGGTAAGTTGTATCTAATAATTTGTGTTTTTGCTGTAACCATCATATTTGATAAAATAATAGTTTTACCTGTTTGGTAGTTCTTTTTTATGCATATTGCTCTTTCCATATGCCTTATAATAAAATGTTCAAAGTGAAAAATATTGAAACATCAAATGGTAACTCACTAATATGTACAAGTTCATTGTTTTTATGTATCAGTTAAAAATTACTTGTAACTAAAATACAACCTCAGAAATGATCTATGCTGCTTATGGATTTGAAGTCTTATGTATTTTTCTATAATCATATCAGAATATGAATTTATACCTTCAAATTCAAAATGTAATCTGATGCTTTATAAATTCTTATTTCTAAAACAATTACTAGGAACTAGACAATAAAGAAAAGAAATTAAAGAATTTAGAAGATTCTCTTGAAGACTACAACAGAAAATTAGCAGTGATTCGTCATCAACAAAGTTTACTATATAAAGAATATCTAAGGTATATGTATTAGCAAAACCTTATACCTTTAATTGTAATATAGTCTTACAATATGAAAATAACATGAAAAAAAATTTAAGTATTTTGTTTTACCCTCCCCTCCCCTTTTTTTTTTAATACTGGTAACTGCTGTCAAGAATATTAAGAATATGTATTTAGATAGACTAGTTCAGCAATCACAAGTCCATCTATGTCTTGGAATTGCCCAGGACTGAATCCATAATTTAACATTTGCTAGTTATAAGACCTTGAGCAAGTGGCTTTTACCTGTCTGTGTTTTAATTTCCTCTTCTGTAACATTTTATAGTAGTAATACATTTTTAGAAGGGTTATTATGAAACATAAATGCCTTAGTATATGTAAGTGCTCAAACTACTACATAGTACATATGAATACTTTGTAAATATCAACTGTCGTAGCACAATTGTCATCATCATTGTAATCATTACTCATATATATTTGGAAGGAGTTGACATTTCTCCTTGTATCTGTCTTCTCATCCTTACCAATTTAATCATATCCTTAGTAGGAATTAGAATACTTAAAGGTGATTTACATACTGACTATCATTTGATTTAAAAACTAATTAGAGGGTAGATCATATATATATGAATTGTTGTTGTCACTATGGTTATAAAATAGTTGCAAAAAGTAATGGGAGATGAAACCACGCCCATTGCAGAACAGGAGAATTTTTCCACATAATTTTTTTATTTTTAGATAACTTTTTTTTTCCCTAAAGATAGCAGGCAGACGATGATTCAACTCTCGTTGGGCAGAATTTTGTTGTATGCTCAAATTTCAAACATTCAGTGCCAAAGAGAATAGTGTCACCATAATTGCGTTTTGTCAAGCAGAGTGTATGTGATAACATATTGTGTAATGACTTACACGTTCTTTTAAAAAATGAATGAATTACTGTATTTTTTATTGGCAAGGATTTTATGTGTTTATGATATGCCATGGGATGTTTTAAGATATGTGGAATGGATAAAAAATGCTATTTAATGTGTGTGTTACTTCATATACTCATTTTTTATGGTAAGAATACTTGAAATCTATTCTCTTTGCAGTTTTTTAAAAAAATTATTTTGCAGTACTTGGGTTTTGCTCACACTCAATAGGCAGGTACTTTACCACTTGAGCCATACTCCCAGCCCTCTCAGTAATTGTCATGTTTATAATATATTATTAACTCTAGTCACCATACTCTCTTGAACTTATTCCTTCTGTCTGACTGAGACCATTTTACACTTGCTTTTAAATTTAATGATTTCTAGTACTGGTATTCTGAATATTTCTCAAATATTCCATGTTCATATTTAATATCAGATACTTGATTTCCAGAATTAGTTTAGAATGTTAACTATATTTCTAATCCTTTTGTATTTACAATGAAATGTTTTATAAGATTCAGCTTCTAATTGAATAACAAGTCAAATGGAGTGTCACTATTTGTATCAAGGTCAGTAGGTTCCTTTTAAAGCTAGCTCTTATGTCCCTTTGACAAGAACCAATTAGTTGAAGCAAGCTTCAAACCTTGGTTTGTTCTCTGGAACAAGATTTTGTAGACTTAACCTTACGTACCTCACATCTGGACTTGAAATAGGTCATTAAATATTTATTCTTTTGGAGTGATGAATTAGGAGGAACAAAAATAATTTGATAAAGTAATTTTGTTATCTTGCATTTATTTTTTTAAAAAAATCAAATGAGCTGGGCACAGTCATACATTCCTGTAATCCCAGCTACTTAGGAGGCAGAGATCAAAGGATAGCATTTGCCCAGGCTAACCTGTGCAAAGAGTTAGAAAAACACCATCTTAGCCAACAACCTTGGTATGGTGCGACATGTCTGTGGGCCCAGCTACATGAAGGAATAGGTAGGAGGATCATGGTCCAAGGCTGGTCCTGAGCAAAAACATAACACATTATCTACAAAATAACCTAAAGCATAAAGGTCTTGGGATGTGGCTCAGTTGTTAGAGTACCTGACTAGCAAGCATGTGGCCTTGAGTTTAAACGTTTTAAAAGAAATTAATTCATTAAAAGAAATTAATGAAGTTTGAACTTCTTGTTTGTTAGATGCTGAGTAGCTAGGCTTTCTTTTTTTTTAAAGAAAAGTTTCTCATGGTTAAACATTTTATTAGATTTGCTATATAATCACTTCATTGTTGTTTTGTGGTGGGGATTGCTTGTTTTTTAGTGAAAAGGAGACATGGAAAACAGAATCTGAAACAATAAAGGAAGAAAAGAGAAAACTTGAGGATCAAATCCAACAAGATACTATAAAAGTAAAAGAATATAACGTAAGTAAAACACTTTAAACATCAGTATACAATGTTGTGCAAACTATGCTAACTAGATTTAATAAGTAATGTCAGTTTGTTTTTGTATAGAATTTGCTCAGTGCTCTTCAGATGGATCCAGATGAAATGAAAAAAACACTTTCAGAAAACAGTAGAAAAATCACTGTTTTGCAAGTGAATGAAAAGTCACTCATAAGGCAATATACAACCTTAGTAGAAGTGGAAAGACAACTTAGAAAAGAAAATGGAAGACAAAAAAATGACTTGATTTCAATGGAGGCTGGAGTTTGTGAAAAAATTGGGTGTTTGCAAAGATTTAAGGTACTTGTGATTTTTGTTTATGACTGAAAATTTTCAACTGTGGTGAAGATAGAATCATGAACACCCATCACTAGTTAACAACATTTATTGACATTTTCCATATTCATGTCATCTGATTTTTGTAGTAATGTTTGCAGACATTTATCTCCTAAATATTTTGTTGTACATCTCTAAGATCTAAAACTTACTTGTTTACTTAACTGTGATAACTTTATCTTTTCTAACGTTTTGACAATAATTTCCTAATTGACCTCAGGCCCGAGGTCAGTCCCATTAGTCCATCCATTCTCTTAGTTACTGAGCTGCTGGGGTTCTATTGAGGAAATCCTTGCCTATACCCATTGCTTCCAGAGTATTTCCTGCTCTTTTCTGTACTAACTTCAGATTTTCAGGTCTGATATTAAGGTCCTTGATCCATTTTGAGTTGATACTAGTACAGGGTGATAGACATGGATCTAGTTTCAGTTTTCTGTGGGCAGATAGCCACTTTTCCTAGCAACATTTGTTGAAGAGGCTGTCTATTTAACATCATATGTTTTTGGCACCTTTGTCAAAAATAAGGTGGGCATAGCTGTGTGGATTCACATCTGGGTCCTCTATTCTGTTCCATTGGTCTTCATATCTGTTTTTGTGCCAGTATCATGCTATTTTTATTGCTAATACTTTGTAGTATAGTTTGAAGTCGGTTATTGTGATACCTCCAGCATTGCTCTTTTTACTGAATATTGCCTTGGCTATTCATGGTCTCTTGTATTTCCAAATGAACTTTAGGGTAGATTTTTCAATCTCTGTAATGAATGTCCTTGGGATTTTGATGGGAATTGCATCAAACATGTAGATTGCTTTTGGTTGTGTAGCCATTGTTACTATGTTGATTCTACTGATCCATGAGCATGGGAGATCTTTCCACCTTCTGTAGTCTTCCCTAATCTCTTTCTTCAGAGGTTGATAATTCTCCTTATAGAGATCATTCATATCCTTTGTTAAGTTTTCTTCTGGGTATTTGATTTTTTTTGAGGCTATTGTAAATGGAATTGTTTCCATATATTCTTTTTCATTTGATCATTATTGGTGTATAGAAAAGCTAATGATTTTTGTAAGTTGATTTTATATCCTGCCACCTTGCTGAAGTTGTTTATGGTGTCTGTGAGTTTTTGGGTAGAGTTTTTGGGGTCTTTGTGGTATAGGATCACGTTGTCTGCAAATAGGGATATTTTGACAGTTTCTTTACCTATTTGTATACCTTTTATTTCTTCTTCTTACCTTATTGCTCTGGTTAGGAATTCCAGGACTGTGTTGAATAGGTATGGGGATAGTGGGCACCCTTGTCTTGTTCCTGATTTTAGAGGGGAATGGTTTCAGTTTTTCTCCATTAAGTATGATGTTGGCTGTAGGCTTGTCATATATAGCCTTTATAATGTTGAGATACATTCCTTCTATTTCTAGTTTTCTTAGAGCTTTTATCATGAAGTAGTGTTGAATCTTATCAAAGGCTTTGTCTGCATCTAATTGGGATGATCAAGTGGTTTTTGTCTTTGCTTCTATTAATGTGCTGTATTACATTTATTTATAGATTTGCATATGTTGAAATATCCCTGCATCCCTGGGATGAAGCCTACTTGGTCGTGGTGAATGATCTTTCTGATATGTTGTTGGATTTGGTTTGCCATTATTTTATTGAGGATTTTTACATCAATGTTCATTAAGGAGATTGGCCTATAGTTCTCCTTTTTGGTTGTGTCTTTGTCTGGTTTGGGGATGAGTGTAATACTGTCTTCATAAAATGAGTTGGGCAGTGTTCCTTCCCTTTCTATTTCATGGAAAAGTTTTACTGATTTGGCTTTTTGCTCTCCTCATTTTAGTCAGATTTGCCAAGAGTCTGTCAATCTTGTTTATTTTTTCAAAGAACCAGCTGTTTTTTCATTGATTCTTTGTATGGGTTTTTTTTTTTTTGTCTCTATTTCATTAATTTCAGCCCTTATTTTTATTATTTCTCTCCTTCTGCTTGTTTTGGGTTTTGCTTGTTCTTGTTTTTCTAGGAGTTTGAGATACAACATTAGGTCATTAATTTGAGAACTTTCTGTCCTTTTAATATATGAACTCATAGCTATAAATTTTCCTCTTAGGACTGCTTTTGCTGTGTCCCATAGGTTGCAGTAGGTCATGTTTTCATTTGCATTAACTTCCTGGAACCTTTTAATTTCCTCTTATATTTCATCGATGACCCATCAATCATTGAACAATGTGTTGTTGAGCTTCCAATTGTTTGCATATTTTCTGCTGTTGTTTTTGTTGTTGAGTTCTAGTTTTAATGCATTGTGATCAGATAGAATGCAGTGGATTATTTCTGTTTTCTTATATTGGCTGAGACTTGCTTTGTGCCCTAAGATATGATCAATTTTGGAGAACATTGCATGGACTGCTGAGAAGAATGTATTTTTTGCAGATGTTGGATGACATATTCTGTAGACATCAGGTAGGTCCATTTGATCTATGGTGTGATTTAGTTCTAGAACTTCTTTATTGATTTTTTGTCTGGATGACCTGTCTATTGGTGTTGGGGGATATTAAAGTCTCCCACTACCACTGTGTTGGAGTTTATATGTGCTTTTAAGTCCTTTACAGTATGTTTGATGAAATTGGATATACTGACATTGGGTACATACAGGTTGATAATTGTTATTTCCTTTTGGTGTATTTCTCCTTTTTAGTATGGAGTGACCTTCTTTATCTCATTTGACCAATGTAGGTTTGAAGTCTACTTTGTCTGAGATAAGTATTGGTACTCCTGTCTGTTTTTGGGGGCCATAGTCTTGGTAAATCTTCTTCCAGTTTTTTACCCTAGCCAGTGTTTGTTTCTGTCAATGAGATGAGTCTCCTGTAAAAAACAGATTGTTGGATATTCCTTTCTAATCCAGTTTGCAAACAGTGTCTTTTGAAGGGGGAGTTGAGTCCGTAGACATTCAGTTACATATTAATGAGTATTAATATTAATACACATGTGGTGATTCCTGTCATTTAGTTGTTTTTGTTGTTTAAGGGGTTTGATTGTGTACAGCTGAAACAGTGTTACTCTCTGATTCCTTGTCTTTTCTTCTCATTTGATTTGATACTGCCTGTCCTCTGGTGGTTTTGTTTGCTTTCATTTTCTGTGTGCACAGTTCCTTGGAGAATCTTTTGTAGTGGTGGTTTCGTCTCATATATTGTTTTAGTTTCTGCTTATCATGGAAGAATTTTATTGCTCCATCTATTTTGAATAATAGTTTTGCTGGGTAGAGTATCCTGGGGTTAAAGTTGTTTTCGTTCAGTGCCCAGAATACCTCACTCCATGCTCTTCTTGCTTTTAAGGTTTCTGTTGAGAAGTCTGCTGTGATTTTGATGGGTTTACCTTTGTATGTTATTTGTTTTTTCTCTCTTATAGCCTTCAATAATCTTTCTCTATTCTCTGTTCTTGTTATTTTCATGATAATATGTTGTTGGGAAGTTCTATTTTGGTCAAGTCTGTTTGGTGTCCTGGAGGCTTCCTGTACCTGAATGGGCATAGTTTTCTCTAGATTTGTGAAATTTTCTGTTATTATTTTGTTGAATATATTATGAATTCCTTTTGCTGGCACCTGGTCCCCTTCTTCAGTGCCTGTGATTCTCAGGTTTGGTCTTCTGGTGGAGTCGGTGAGTTCTTGCATATTCTTTTCATAGGTCTTGAGTTGTCTGGACTAACAGTTCTTCAGTTTTTCCTGTAATTTCCATTTTAGTTCCTAGATTCTGTCTTCTGTTTGTTTTAATCTGCTGGAGTGGCCATCCACTGTGTTTTATGTTTCTATTTCATTCTTTTTCTGAGGTTTTCCATATCATGGGTCAATTCCTCTTTAATATTGTCTATTTTTTGTCCTTAATTCATTTATCTCTCTATTTGTAGTGTTCTCTGTTTCACTTTGGTGTTACTTAGTGCTCCTGTAAGTTCATTTATTTGTTTCTGTGTCTTCTCATATTCTTTATTTTTGGCTTCTTGAAATTTCTTAAGTGCCTATTCTACATTTTGGTTAACCATGTCTAGTATCATCTCCATGAAATTCTCAGGGATTACTTGCAGGATTTCTTCTTTGAGGATGTTGTGGAGATCGTTGGGTCCCTTGGTGTCATTTATGTTTGTTTTGTTGGAGTCTGGAACTGGGTGTCCATTTTCTTCATTTCCCTGTGAATCTTGTATTAAATTATTTTGTGGGGAGAATGGTTTCCTCCCTTTTTCTTCTTCCCATCGCTCCACTTGGTACTGTGCAACTATGTTTTTGATAATCTAGTTGGTGGTTTCAGGGTTCAGTCACCTGTTTTCTTTCACTTGATTTAATTTTTGTTTTGTGGCTGTGTTGGGTTTTTAGCTATGTTGGTGTGCTGTTTTTGTCCCTGGTATGGGTGTAATTTAGTATTAAGTAATTCACAGGTTTAATACCTGACCAGTTTATGTGTTACATACAAGACCCCTTGGTGGTAATATCTATAAGCAGTAGGAGCTGTGGGGTTAACGTTTGTAATGCTAGCTATAGAAATTTGGAAAGTTGGATAGGGTGGTACTAAAGGGAGATATGGGAAGTTGGGTGGGTGAGTGGGGAAAGCTGTGTGTGGGCTGCTGTTTTTGTGGTCCTTTTATGTTTTGGGTATATTTCTGTTGTTGAAGAGGGTGTTTGTGTTAGGGATTGCAGGGATTTGGTGTTGGTAAAGTTGATATAGTAGTTTGGTCAGTGGGTGATTAGTGTGAAGGAGGGAGGGATAGTCTGGTAACAGGTTGGGGAAGAATGGGAGGGGAAGGTGAGGGTTGGGGGAAGAGAATAGGTGAGAAGGGGCAGAATTAGTTGTTGGACATGGGACTAATGGTTTTAGCACAGGAGAAGGATGGAGAGTGAAGGGGGTGAGAATAGGGATGAGAGGATGATGATGGTAAAGCTGATAGTATAGAAAGAGAAGAAAAGATAATAGGGATAAAAATAAAAATAGAAAACCCACAATAACAAAACTAACAACAACAACAACAAAATCCAAGGAAATCAGTGTGGAGAAATGAACAAACAAACAAAAAACAAGCAACAAAACTCCAGGTTCAGCTACAGTAGAATTTCAGTCTTAGTTTAAGTTCTGGAGTTACTCCTCCAGCATCCAGTCCTCGTGTTGGCATATAAGCATAAGATCTGTCCAGCTCTCGCCTGGTCTCACTACTTGTGAGTAGTGTTTTATTATTCTGTCTTTCCACTGTAGCTGCTTTGTCAGCTCTTCCCCCAGAGAGGTGTGGCAGTTTAAGTTTGCATGCTGTCCTCAGGTTCAGGAGATCAGCACTGTAGTCCACTCGTTGTCCTGCTTTGGAGATGGCATTTTGCTGTGCTTGTTTACTTGGATTTCTGTGCTGGGGGCTTACTTCTTACCCTGCACCCTTTCTGTGGGATAGGGTCAGTGTTCTGTCAGCCCCCACCGCTGTCAGTGGGTTATGATGGTTTGCTGTTTGTTTTTCAATTTTGCAGGGCAGTTTGGCTTTGGGTGCTGCTCACTGGCTCAGGAAATGAGTTTTGTGATCCACTACCTGCCCTGCTTCAGGGAGTGGCTTATCACCTGCCTAGTGTCAACCTTCCTTCCTTTCCAGCATTTGTTTACTGATAGTTCTGCTGAGATTAGTTCCTTGCCCCTCCCCCTTTCTCTGGTGCACTTTCAGCAATCACGCCCCTTCTGCTGTGTGCTAGATTACAGTTTGCTGTATGTTGTTCAGTTTTTTGGAGGGAGGGATATCAGTCTGCACAGGGGGCTTTGCTGGTTTATACCTGGAGTGGCTGGGGGGAGTTCTGTGTGATGGGTGGTGCTCACCTGTTTGGTCTGCCAAATGTCTCATAGGCAGGTTTGGAGCCAGGAGCAGTGGCATCCCACAAGTTTTTTCAGTATAGTGTGGTATCGAGGAAGCTTTCCATGGGCTATGGGTTCAGGGTGTCTACGTTTTGATTCTTGGTGGTGCTTTATTTCCACGAAGTGTGACTCCAGTGTCTCCAGCAAGGTTTTGGAGTGCTGGAGCTCACGCTGTCTGCTTCTGCACCCTAGTTTCCATCTTAGATCTCAATATTTGTTTTTATTAGGATATATTCGTTGTACAGGGGGGGATTTATTGTGACAATTCCAAATAAGCTTATGTTGTGTATTGGTTAGATCACTCCCATTCTCTCTACCCCTCAACCCTCTCAATGCCCCACTTAAAACTATTGAAAGAGATTTCTTTGTTAATTTCATATAAGTATGTGAAGTCCATCAACCATATTCCCTCACCTTAAACATCCTTCGTTCACATCTCCCCTTCCAGAAGTACCCACACACATATATTGAACCTGTTTTATAGTCCTGTTTTTCGTTATTAATATTTAAGTTGATGTTCAAAGGCATTTCTCAGTGTATCCCCACTGTGAGTATACTTTACTTTGGTCATTCAACCCATTCCTTTCCCCCATTATCTCCCATCCCCCATTTTTCAACAACTTCCAATACATATCCTTATATCCACTACCTTCACAGATGATGCTTTATGATATTGTTGATGCTCTATCATTCTTTGATTTCTTTTTTGCAACATTCTTTATGAAGACTTTGCCAATTCCAACCAATGGGCATGTAGAAAGTCTAGTGTTTCCTAATTTGCAATTGATAACCCTTGGAGTTCTTAGACTTCTTAAAGTAGCAAGCTAAAATCTAATGACTCAGTGATAAGATTCTGCAATCTTTGATTAATCTGATTGTTCCTGTTTTTGTTGTAAGGACTCAACCTTTATTCTTGAAATGTGATTCTGAGAAACATGCCTTTGGATGTGACAGTATGTAATTGTTTTGAAAAATAAGGGAATTGCTGAGGATTTTCACCCACCTTCTTAATAAGAATTCCTAATGTCATAACCTGCCTTTCTACTACAAATAAAATGAAAGGCTTATTTAAATTCAGAATTCATAAGGTCAGGTAGATAACATTAAATCTTTTTAAATTTTTGAAGAGCTTCTAGTTTTCTAGCCTACTCCAAGTGTTGATAAGCAGGTCCTTGCATTGCCTCATAAAGGGGCTTAATTATTAACACAAAGCTAGGGATCCAACTTCTCAGTTGTTTCCAGAAAAGTTCTGAGCTATCTTCTTTGAGGTGGCCCTATCTTTAAGATGGCCTCTTTTCTCTCAAGGACAAGAGATTGTTTCCCTGGAGTCAGAATTTGGCCTAAACATTTTACTTTTTGCTAGGAGATCTGTGCCTTTCCTAGAGAGACTTGGTATCCTGAAAATCTCAAGAAGTTAAGGATTGTAATAGTGTTACAAGAATCCTATAAGGAGATCCAGATGGAGATCTTTTATATACTTCACTAAGGCTCCACCATTGAATATTAAGGATCTTAATTCCTTTGCTAAGGTGTTTCTGTTACCCTTTTTTTTCCCTTCCAAAGGGCAATATGTTTAAAATCTAACACAAAGTGCTCTGTAAGGGAACAAAAAGTTTCATTTGTTCCCTAAAGTGTCTCTAGCATGAGATTAAATGCTGTTATTCCCTATAAAAAACAATAGCAAGATAACAATATGAGTGATGCATCATGGTAGATAGATTCCATTGCTAAAAGTAGTAGGAGAGCAAATATTAAAAGTCTACCCCCAAAGGAGAGGAAATAGGGGATGAAATATTCTCTGAGTTACTTATTAGTCATCAGACTAAATAAAGTGCAACAAAAGCCTGTCCGTAGGTAAACTAATAGGTGAGAAGGGGACAAATTGTCATGGCATAAGTATATAAGTCAATTCTTTGTTTAAGCCTAAAGGTAGAATCACTATCATAAAACAGAATACAAGAGGGAGCAGAGTCAAAGTCAGAAAGTATGAGTTCACCTTCTAACAGGGGACCTTGGAAGGGCATTAGTGTCAAGTGACCATATATAAGAACTCTTTCTCCCTAACCTCTGAACTTTGGAAAAGTTGGCACAAGAGATTCCTACAGGATCCTCATATTTTAGCCTCCCAGGCATATACTGTCACTCCATTTTGATTCTGATAACATCCCCTCCTTGTCTTTGTACAATGTGACTTTAATTGTCCCTCACTGCCTGGGTGAGATTTGTCCTGAATGATCTAATGTGATCCCACATCAAGGAAGAAGTGACAGTGCCAATAAGACCCTTTGGCCAAGTTCAAGTAACTAAGGTTTAGAAGAAGTGGCTTTTAGGCTGCACTTACCTGAATCCCATAGTTAAGCCTAATTCTCTGTCCTCTTAAGTCCTAGAATCTCAAAATACTGTTTAAATTGCTTTGTTAGAAGTACTTCTGTGGAATGTCAATAGACAATAGTTACAAAGTTTTGCAAGGGAAATACAAAGCAAAACCAACAAGACTAAATATTTTAAAAACTTATTTGTAAATAAGCAACCATAGTTAGAATTTTTGAAAAATGTTTAGCTGTTGACCAGTCTAGTAATTTCCATTGCAAATAGCCTTTTAGGTTAATAATAATGATTAATAACATTATGTCAGGACCATCATCAATCCCTCATTATCCTTTTAAAGAAAATCTGAATTCTTAGTATAAAGACCGTGTGTGTGTGTGTGTGTGTGTGTTTGTGTGTGTGTGTGTATACCTATATTTTGTTAATAGTAGGTTAGCTTTGTATATAACTCCCCACTCAATTTTCTCTTTTAAGAATCTATGAATAAAATTTAAATAAAGTAGAATGTATTTGTTTACATATGTACTATCTAGGTGACCAAACCCGGTCCTTTTAATTATCTAGAGTGTCACTGCCTGGAGTGCAATATTTTGGCATGTCTGATTATCTTCACTTAAAAGATGATAGTCATAATGCAATTAGGAGTACATAAACACAACCTGGAAAAAGGCTAGCATCACCAACATTTTCTATTTGGAGGATACAAGCTTGGTAAAGTGTTTTCTTAAGCTTTTCATTTTAGAATGATTATATACTTGGGGAACATAAATACATGTAATATTTAACAGAGCCAGTAACAGTTAGCATCATAGGTACCCAGTTTTAATTAATTTGGTTTTTACTTTTGAAGGAAAATTGAGAATCTGTAGTTGTAGGATAACAGGTGTACAGCCCTGAAAAATACCAATGTTTTTAGACCTCTTATAAGTTTATGGGACAATGCTTTGACCCCAGATTGACGTTTTTCCAGATGTACAAGTGCATGTCAAATATGTAATATCTAAATGCTCATTTAGAGCAAATAAATGTAGCTAGGTTTTAAATAGCTGGAGTGTCCAAATGCCAGGTTTCTCCATTTGAATGGTAGCATGAATGCCAGTAGTTTCATTGACCATTTTATGTTGACAGTTCAGATGCAATGCATACCATATAAAAGAGAACGCTTCTTGGTTATTTGATATGTATTAAACTTATGTGCCTTTAACTCTGTAAACTCTTGCATAACCTTTTGAGAAAGTTAAGATGTGTAGCTCTGCACATTTCAATCACAAATATACTGCAAGTGCTCCTGTTTTATTCCTTTGGAAAGTATTTGCTTTAGCTGATTTTTTTTTCTTTTTCATTCTTTTTGCTTGTTTCTCTAGCCCTTGTGCTTATCAAAAGTTAGCTCTAATGCCTTTGTTTGATTCAAACTATACAGTTTTGTTGAAAATACTTGATAAGTAATACTCAGTACTTTATATTGTATCACTTCAAGAGATTGAATGTCTGGTTGTCTTATGTTTTATGACTGACTGCTGTGTTAAAGGGAGACAACCATACACCTATATTAAGTGGTTTAGTTTACTGGTAATATTTGGCACCATGTAAGCAATGAATTCTTTGCTATTCCTCATAGTGATTTTAGCATCCAACTGATGATTATTGCCTGACTCAATTATTTCATTAAGGAGTTAAAAAATTCATGATTTTCTAGTTGTTTTATGCTTTTACATTTATTAACAAGCATTCTTTTGTAAAATAAAGAGCTTTCCCTCTAGCTCAGGCTATTTGGGTATCTTGAGTACAGTTCTATGACAGTACAAGATCAAATGGTGCTTTGCTCCTGTTTACCAGTTTTCAGAATTTAGTATTTGTGCTTTGCTTCTGTTTTTTTTTTTTCTCCTTTAAGTTTCGGTTCTTTGGGTATTATGATGTCCAAAAAGTTGAGTTTTGTAGTTATTATGAGAGACAATATTATGGTTTGAACTCAGGGCCTTGAGCTTGCTAGGCAGACACTCTACCCCCCAAGCCACGACCTCAGCCCTTTTCACTTTGATTATTTTTTAAGATGGGGTCTGGATTTTATGCCCAGGTTGGCCTGGACCAGGTTCCTCATATTTATGCTTCCTGTGTAGCTGGGATGACAGGCAAGCACCACTACAGCTTTTTATTTGGTGAGGTGGAATCTCATAAACTTTTTGTCCAGACTGGCCTTGCACTGTGACCCTCCAGATCTCCACCCCTCATGACAGGTGTGAACCAGTACACCTGTCAGCATTACTTCTTAATAGGCCTCCATCACTCTTCATTTAACTTTTCTATGTAATTTTTGCTCAGCACACAATAATTTACTGAAGAGAACTAAAAGTTTAGGCTTTTTTTTTTATGTTAAAGACACTTTAGTGTCTTTAATTAAAAGACACTTTAGTTAAAGACACTTTAGTGTCTTTAATTAGTAACTTTTTATAGTAGAACATTATGTTAGTCAGCTTTTCATTACTGTAAAAAGTACGTGAGATATATCAACTTAAAAATAGGAAAGGTTTATTTTGCTCAATTTTGAAGGTTTTATGCCATGACCTATAGATCTTGTTGCTCTTGGTCTATGGTGGCATGGTACATTATGGCAGGAGCATGTGTTTGCAGAGGTATACTTGCTTCATGGTCAGGAATAGAAAGTAAAAGAGACCATGGAAAAGAACAAGGTCTCTCAGTGCCTTTTGATCTAAGACATAAGGTCTTTGACATTCTGAGTGACACATTTTCATGGTGCTGTTTATTGTACTTTTCCAAATTAATTGAATTTCATTTTACTGTGAGCTATAAAAGAAATCATTAAATTAAATCATTAATTAAAAATCATTAATCATTAACTAAAAATTTCCAAATATTCTTAAATGAAAGTTGCAAATATCTTCTTATATGGCAAATATTACATGTTTTTAAATTGTTTTCAAATATATTTTACTCTCAATTGTATTATCCATCTCAAAAGTGGCTAGTGCTTTACCAGGAAAAAAATACTAATATAACTCATTATATTCTCTTTCACATAGGAAATGGCTGTTTTCAAAATCGCAGCTCTCCAAAAAGTTATAGATAATAGTGTTTCTTTGTCTGAGCTAGAACTAGCTAATAAACAATACAATGAATTGACTGCTAAGTACAGAGACATCTTGCAAAAAGATAATATGCTTGTTCAAAGAACAAGTAACTTGGAACACATAGAGGTAAGTCTATGGCCCTTGAACCTTGTGACATTAGCCATTTTTTTAATGATATTTTTAAGTTTGGGGGGATTTTATAGATTTTAATTAGAAAAAGTTTGTTTCAATTTATGTAAATTTACAGGTGTTATGCAGATATATAATTTAATTGTATTTTATTCTTGAATATCAGTATGCACACATGCATAACATATTCTTTATTTATAGTTGCAGAGTGACTTATAGATGACTTCATACAGGTCATCTCCCTTATCCTGTTTGAATGATTTAGCTGAATCACACTTCTTTCATCCAAACACTTATTATTTTTTTAAATTAATTAGTTAATTTATTTTTCTTTTATTCATATGTGCATGCAATGTTTGGGTCATTTCCCCCCCCTCCCCGCCCCGTCCACTTTCTCTCTTCCCCACCCCCTTGCTACCAGGCAGAAACTATTTTGCCCTTATCTCAAATTTTGTTGAATAGAGAGTATAAGAAATAAGAAGGAACATGGAACAGATAGGGTATTATATTCAAAGGAAGAAGTGTCATTAGGTACACATTCCTTTCTCTTACCACTATTCCCAGAGTGAACAATCTCTTATGGTCCCTGGATTCTGTTCCTTATGATGGATTTATTGACAGTGGATGATGTCTTAATGGCTTTTTCTAGATCCTGGATGAGCTCGGCACATCTCTGTCCTTTCCTATTTTACTGATACAAAAGAGTAGGATGGAGTGTTACAAGTTCCGTTCACACCTTCTGTGAATATTATTTTCTTTAGTCACATAATCGTTGTACTTTTTTAAGTAGACAAACAAGTTCTTGTTTTGTTCGTCTTCTTAATCAGAAATTATAGGCTTATATCTTTTGGTTTATTCTCTTTTAAAATCTCACAGAGTAGAATAAAATATAATTCTATTAGCTGGGCATAGTGGTGCGTGCCTGTAATCCTCATTTCTTAGGCAGTAGAGACAGGAGGATTGCAGTTTGAGGCCAGCCCTATCTCAAAAATAAGCTGAAAAGGTTGTGCATGTCTGTAATCCCAATGACTCATGAGGCAGGTATAGGAGGATGATGGTTCAATGCCAGCCTGGGCAAAGCATGAGATCTTAACTGAAAAATAAACTAAAAGCAAAAGGACTGGGAACATCAGTAAAGTGGTAGAGTACCTGCCTAGCATATGCAAGGTCCTGAGTTCAATCCCCAGTGCTCCCCTCCCCACCCCGCATACCTTTCATTGACTTCTACAAAATTATCTGAATCATTGTTTATTACTATTATCAAGAAGTAATTGTGATCAGTTTACTTTCTACTGCTTTGTCAAAGGCATGATTATGTTAATTTTTGTAGATAATTCTAAATATTTAGTTATGGTAACAATTTATTTCCTTTTTGCCATATTCTGTGTCCTCATTTCTGTCCTTTCTAATATTAAAGAATTCTAAGTAAGAAATCTGCAGACAACATCTCAATGAGTAATTTTTAACTTAAGTTCATCTATTTTCCCAAAGAATATTTTTCATTTTTTCTCACAAATTACAAAAGAAGATATGCCTTATCATTTAATCTCTGTATTTTCACTTATATACTAATTACTTATTTTAACAGAACTTGTTAAATGCCTGTGTCCCACTTGTTACTGCAGTATATCAAAAACACCTGCAAAATTATATGTGCAAAAATAGTGCATAAAATGACCATTTTATTCTGCTTATAGCTCCTAGGGACCAGAATTCAGACAGGGCACACTGTGGGAGGCTTGTCTGCTCTACAAAGCCTGATCCCTAAATTAGGAAAGCTTAAAAGACAAGGGTAACTCAGCACTGGGGAACTGGAATCAACTGAAAGCACCTTCACTCACATACCTGGTATAGGGCTATGATGACTTTAGGCTGATTCTTCTCTGGGATTGTTTACCAGTGTTTACTTGTGACTTCACACATCTCAGCTTCCTCACAGCATGGCAGTCTCTTGAGTCATTGAGCTTCTCCCCTAGCTACCAGGACCCTATCACTAGTGTTCTAACGAACTAGGTAGAAATCACATTGCCTTTCATGATTCAGTGGAGAACGATACAATATTATCCTCCACTGTTCTTTGTTGCTTAAAGGAGCCACAAGGCTGCTGGGAAGTAATGAAAGAACCATACTCCCCACCTCTTAATGTAAGGTGTATCAAAAAATTTTGTGGTATCTTATTAAAAACTGCCACAGCCTTTTCAAGGAGATTTCTACCTGGCTTTGACAGCTACATCAAATTCATTAGGTTCAAGACTTTCTTGTGCTCTTGGACCCCTCAGTCGGCCAATTAAGGGACTTCTTAGTTATATTGTACCTTTTCTCTCCTGTTCTGTCTGCCTTCCATTTATTGATTCATTTATTTATTATTCATATGTGCATACAATGCTTGGGTCATTTCTCCCCCCTGCCCCCACCCCCTCCCTTACCACTCACCCCCACCCCCCCTGTCTCCCCCCAACCACCTCGATACCTGGCAGAAACTATTTTGCCCTTATCTCTAATTTTGTTGAAGAGAGAGTATAAGCAATAATAGGAAAGAACAGGGTTTTTGCTAGTTGAGATAAGGATAGCTATACAGAAAGTTAAAACACATTAATTTCCTGTGCATGTGTGTTACCTTCTAGGTTAATTCTTCTTGATCTAAACTTTTCTCTAGTTCCCAGTCCTCTTCTCCTATTGGCCTCAGTTTCTTTTAAGGTATCTGCTTTAGCTTCTCTCCATTGAGGGCAACAAATGCTAACTAGTTTTTTAGGTGTCTTACCTATCCTCATATCTCCCTTGTGTGCACTCGCTTTTATTATTTGATCAAAGTTCAATCCCCTTGTTGTGTTTGCCCTTGATCTAATGTCCACATGTGAGGGAGAACATATGATTTTTGGTCTTTTGGGCCAGGCTAACCTCACTCAGAATGATGTTCTCTAATTCCATAAATTCCCAAGTGAATGATAACATTTTGTTCTTCTTCATGGCTGCATAAAATTCCATTGTGTATAGATACCACATTTTCTTAATTCATTCGTCAGTAGTGGGGCATCTTGGCTGTTTCCATAACTTGGCTATTGTGAATAGTGCCGCAATAAACATGGGTGTGCAGGTGCCTCTGGAGTAACCTGTGTCACAGTCTTTTGGGTATATCCCCAAGAGTGGTATTGCTGTATCAAATGATAGATCAATGTTTAGCTTTTTAAGTAGCCTCCAAATTTTTTTCCAGAGTGGTTGTACTAGTTTACATTCCTACCAACAGTGTAAGAGGGTTCCTTTTTCCCTGCATCCTCACCAACACCTGTTGGTGGTGGTGTTGCTAATGATGGCTATTCTAACAGGGGTGAGTGGAATCTTAGTGTGGTTTTAACTTGCATTGCATTTATTGCTAGAGATGGTGAGCATTTTTCATGTGTTTTTTGGCCATTTGAATTTCTTCTTTTGAAAAAGTTCTGTTTAGTTCACTTGCCCATTTCTTTATTGGTTCATTAGTTTTGGGAGAATTTAGTTTTTTAAGTTCCCTATATATTCTGATTATCAGTCCTTTGTCTGATGTGTAGCTGGCAAATATTTTCTCCCACTCTGTGGGTGTTCTCTTCAGTTTAGAGACCATTTCTTTTGATGAACAGAAGCTTTTTAGTTTTATGAGGTCCCATTTGTCTATGCTATCTCTTAGTTGCTGTGCTGCTGTGGTTTCATTGAGAAAGTTCTTACCTATACCTACTAATTCCAGAGTATTTCCTACTCTTTCCTGTATCAACTTTAAAGTTTGTGGTCTGATATTAAGATCCTTGATCCATTTTGAGTTAATCTTGGTATAGGGTGATATACATGGATCTAGTTTCAGTTTTTTGCAGACTGCTAACCAGTTTTCCCAGCAGTTTTTGTTGAAGAGGCTGCTTTTTCTCCATTGTATATTTTTAGCAACTTTGTCAAAGACAAGTTGGTTATAGTTGTGTGGCTTCATATCTGTGTCCTCTATTCTGTTCTACTGGTCTTCGTGTATGTTTTTGTGCCAGTATCATGCTGTTTTTATTGTTACTGCTTTGTAATATAGTTTGAAGTCAGGTATCGTGATTCCTCCACCATTGTTCTTTTGACTGAGTATTGCCTTGGCTATTTGTGGCCTCTTGTGTTTCCATATAAATTTAATGGTAGATTTTTCAGTCTCTTTAATGAATGTCATTGGAATTTTGATGGGAATTGCATGAAATATGTAGATTACTTTTGGGAGTATAGACATTTTTACTATGTTGATTCTACCAATCCATGAGTATGGGAGATCTCTCCACTTTCTATAGTCTTCCTCAATCTCTTTCTTCAGGAGTTTATAGTTTTACTTACAGAGGTCATTCACATCCTTTGTTAGGTTTACACCTAGGTATTTGATTTTTTTGAGGCTATTGTAAATGGAATTGTTTTCATACATTCTTTTTCAGTTTGTTCATTGTTAGTGTATAGAAATGCTAATGATTTTTCTATGTTGATTTTATATCCTGCTACCTTGCTATAGCTATTGATGGTGTCTAAGAACTTCTGAGTAGAGATTTTTGGGTCTTTAAGGTATAGGATCATGTCGTCTACAAACAGGGATATTTTGACAGTTTCTTTACCTATTTATATTCCTTTTATTCCTTCTTCTTGCCTAATTGATCTGGCTAAGAATTCCAGTACTATGTTGAATAGGAGTGAAGATAGTGGGCATTCTTGTCTAGTTCCTGATTTTAGAGGGAATGGTTTCAGTTTTTCTCCGTTAAGTATAATGCTGGCTGTATGTTTGTCATATATAGCTTTTATAATGTTGAGGTACTTTCCTTCTATTCCTAGTTTTCTTAGAGCTTTTATCATGAAATGGTGTTGGATCTAATCAAAGGCTTTTTCTGCATCTAGTGACATGATCAAGTGGTTTTTGTCTTTGCTTCTGTAAATGTGGTTTATTACATTTATTGATTTTTGTGTGTTGAACCACCCCTGCATTCCTGGGATGAAGCCTACTTGGTCATGGTGAATAATCTTTATGATGTGTTGTTGAATTCGGTTTGCCATTATTTTGTTAAAGATTTTTGCATCGATGTTCATTAAGGAGATTGGCCTATAGTTCTCCTTTTTGGAGGTGTCTTTGCCTGGTTTTGGGATGAGTGTAATACTGGCTTCATAAAATGTGTTAGGCAGTTTTCCTTCCCTTTCTATTTCATGGAACTGTTTTAGGAGAGTTGGTATCAGTTCTTCTTTAAAGGTCTGATAGAATTCAGCAGAGAATCCATCAGGTCCTGGACTTGTCTTTTTGCGGAAACTCTTTGATTGCTGCTTCAATTTCATTTTGTGTTATAGATCTATTCAGGTGATTAATATCCTCTTGGTTCAGTTTTGGATATCATATGTATGTAGAAATCTGTCCATTTTAAGATTTTCAAATTTATTTGTATATAGGTTCTCGAAGTAGTCTCTGATGATTTCCTGGACTTCCATGGTGTTTGTTGTTATCTCCCCTTTTGCATTCCTGATTCTACTAATTTGGGTTTTTTCTCTCCTCATTTTAGTCAGGTTTGCCAGGGGTCTGTCGATCTTGTTTATTTTTTCAAAGAACCAACTTTTTGTTTCATTAATTCTTTGTACGGTTTTTTTGGTTTCTATTTCGTTGATGTCAGCTTTTATTTTTATTATTTCTCTCCTTCTATTTGTTTTGGGATTTGCTTGTTCTTGTTTTTCAAGGAGTTTGAGATGTATCATTAGGTCATTGATTTGGGATCTTTCAATCTTTTTAATATATGTACTCATGGCTATAAACTTTCCTCTCAGGGCTGCCTTTGCTGTGTCCCATAGGTTCCGGTAGGTTGTGTTTTCATTTTCATTGACTTCCAGGAACTTTTTAATTTCCTCTTTTATTTCATGGATGATCCATTCTTTATTAAGTAATGAGTTACTCAGTTTCCACCTGTTTGCATGTTTTTTGTCTTTTCTTTTGTTGTTGAGTTCTACTTTTACTGCATTGTGATCAGATAGTATGCACAGTATAATTTCTATTTTCTTATATTTGCTGAGGTTTGCTTTGTGCCCTAGGATATGATCTATTTTGGAGAAGTTTCCATGGGCTGCTGAGAAGAATGTATATTGTGTAGAAGTTGGATGAAATGTTCTGTAGACATCAAGTAGGTCCATTTGATCTATTGTATATTTTAGATTTTGGATTTATTGATTTTTTTGTTTGGATGACCTATCTATTCATGATAATAGGGTGCTAAAGTCTCCCACAATCACTGTGTTGGAGTTAATATATGCTTTTAGGTCCTTCAGGATATGTTTGATGAAATTGGGTGCATATAGGTTGATAATTATTGTTTCCTTTTGGTCTATTTCCCCTTTTATTAGTATGGAATGTCGTTTACACTTCATGTTATGTTTTGCTGTAAGGACGTTCATAATTTGCTTTAGAAACTTATTTTTTTTTTGCAACACATGTTCTTTCTTACATATGTTCTTTCGTACATGTGATTTCCATTGTCTCGCCAGATTTCTTCTCTTCCAGTTTGTCTACTCAGTGCATTTTTATTCGTGTATCAAACTATTCAGGTATTACCTTTTTTTCTGAAACATGTTCTTTATGGATTCTGGTTTTGTATCTTGTACATAATTCTGCTATTCATATCACATCACGTATGTGTTTATATATCTGCTTCACTTACTGGACTGTAAGCCAGTATGAAACACTTTGTTATGTGTGTTTAGTTATCTCCTGTTGGCAGAGAATTAGAGCTCATAAATGTTGACCTGAGAGCATGGTTAATAACATAGAACCATGCTGGAAAATCATTGCCAGTTTTTTTTTGTTTTGTTTTTGTTTTTGAGAGTATAGTTTCATTGGAGTTGAGCTGATGAAAATCAGGCTCCTGAAAAAATGAAGAGAGTGGATTGTAAGAAAATATTAAAACTCTGTGAATAACAAGGCAGTAGAAAACCTGGTAATTTGATTGAAGAAATAGATGTGTATTGAGATAGACTCAAAAAGAGCATTTGTTTTTTAACTTTTGTTTGTTTTTTAAATAAAGAAAACCAGTGAAACTTGAGGGGGAAGAAAAAGAAAATTTTAGACCTAGTTGGGAGAGGGTAATGGAGATTAGGAATGAGTGGTAATAAAAAATAAAATGCTAAGTAAGATACGGGAAGAAAATGGGCTTTGGAACAAAATTAGGGTTATCTTGTGAAATATGATAAGGAAGGAAGAAAAAAATGGGTAGGAAGATGTTTAAAACACCTCGATGCCTCTTTCTCACTTCTTCTGTTCTCTGGTATATTCACGGTATCTAAAATCTGGTGTAATTGTGCACTTTAACAGAAAAATCACGTTTTATTTCCTTTTCTTGCTTATTTCATCACAATCACCCCCTTTTTTACTCATTACTCTAATTTTATTATTCTTCATAACACTTACTCTCTGTTATTGTACTATATATTGGCTTACTTTCCAGTTACCTCACTAAAATATAAATCTTGAGCAGTGCTACTGAGAAAGTTTTTAGGTGTGGGAGCATTTTGTACTTTAGATTTTTAGTTTAGGGATGCTCAACAGCTCAAATCTATACAAATAGTACATCAGAAAACAAAACAAAAACTTCCAAGGTCTGAAATACTTCCAGTTCCAAGCATTTTGAATCAGGTAATGAATGCTCTCTTCGCACTTAGTTTTGCTCCTGCTGCTTACGTCTCCAGTTTCTTGTCTCAGGCCTTTTCCTCCTCTCTGCTTTTCTAATACATCAAACCCTTTCTCACTCTAGAGTACTGTTATTTGCCATACTGTAGCAGCTCTTTTCATGGCCAATTTCTTGTGAAGTTTGGCTTCTTCTCATACCTTATGTTTCAGCTTAAATAACTCCTCTTTGGTGGTTAAACGTTTTTCAGTCATTCTTATCTAGACATGCCTCCTCTCATTTTTCTCTGGCTCAGTACACTGTATTTTTTTCTTTCATGTTCCTGATAGTTTAATGAAGTTTCTGCTTATTTACCTTTTTATTGCCTTCCACATCCTCTCCAATTCCTGATACAAATACGTATCTACAGACACCAACCCGAGAAACCTATAAAACACAGAATTTTGTCTGTTTCGTTTTACACCATGAACATTCGATACCTGTCTCTGAGCACGCTAAGGATGCACAGTATTTGTGTGAATGAGGCAAGTAAGCACTCGTTTGTGAAGGTTATGTGTATCCAGATTAACCCGAATGACCATGCAACTTTAATGACAGAAGCTAATTCTCAGAAGTGTAGAGCCATGTGTTGGAAACACAGATTTTGATGATTATTTTTAAATAATATTTTATACAGATTTATGTATATGTATCACATATGGGGGAAATACTTATACAGAAACTAAGTTGTGAGTTTTAGGAGATAACCATAAAAAGTTGAAACCTCGTCACTTCTGTGGTATTGTTGTAAATTACAGTGTAGTTTATTAGTGATGTTTGTCTTTTACTCAGCATGAAAATGCATCCTTAAAAGAACAAATGGAATATGTAAATAAAGAACTGGAGATTACCAAGGAAAAACTTCACACTATTGAACAAGCCTGGGAACAGGAAACTAAATTAGGTAAATTTTAGAATTCTGATAATGTAAAATGGTTCGTATCTTACAGTGAACATTTTTCATTTAAATTCCATTCCCATTATAAGATGACAAGGGCAAATTTTGATTTAAAAAAAAAGAGTTCTCTGCTTAACAGTTTAACTTAGTAAGCATTAATTAGTGAATAATATCGTGGACAAGTCTCCTCCAAAATTTGGCTAATAGTTCTTAAATTATTTTCTTAATTAAGTCGTATTAGTTAAAAATTTATGACGAAACATTAGCCATTTTGAATCATTTTAACAATCAAAACTAGTGATTCTTTTTAAATACTAGTATTTTAACAATAGCAATATGAGTTCTTTTTCAGAGTATAAAGTTATACTATGCCATTTTAGATGTTTTAATTAAAAGATCACTATAAAATGTGATGAAAAATTGAAAAGTATTTCTGCTGCCCGTAGTTGCACTGCTATATTGTGATTGTTTTTCTTATCTATGCCATATGTATTATATATACTTTAAATTATAATAAATACTATTTAGTAGAGATCAAAATTATTACCATGTTTTAACCATCATACTTGCAAATATTTACATATATCCTGCTTCAGTAAATACAAATCACTAGCTTTTTAAATTTTTATTACTGTTTATCATGCTACAGTAAAAAATCTTTGTGGCTTCTGGTGGGGTTTCCCATATTAGATTTTCAAATGATGATCCTACTTTATGACAGTTTGTAATTTTATCTCATAGTATTGTCTTTTAATTTTTAAATAAATTTGCTATTCTGGGCAAGATGTTTTTGTTTTCTGGACTGTAGAGGTCTTTAAGGTTTCTGTTATTGAACAACTATTTTATTAAATTGGTCATAGAGACACTTGGTTTAGTGAGGCCTAACTTTGGGAAATGTAAGATAAACTACTTTTAGAAACATAATTTTTAATTCAATAAGGAAATATGAATTGAATTCCATGTAACTACTACATTATAGAAAAAGACTATTTGAACTAAGATATGAAAGAATATTACACATAAAAAGGGTATTACAACATTATGTTTCTCAATTTCAGTGAGTTTTCTGTCTACTTTATCCTGTCTTTAGTAACTGTCAGATTCTCTATGGAAATTCCTTAGTTTCCAAGTACCTTAATCTATTCCATACATGACTTTTGATCACTGAATTTTTAAGAATTTTCCATTATATCATGGTTGAAGTGGCATTTCATTGTCTTTCTTCCATCAATTAATGATGGTTGGTTTTCTTTATCCTGTTTAAGAAAACTCCAAACCCAAGAACATTTGTTGGTTTATTTCTCTTAGCCCCGGTCAGGTGCTGCTTTTCATTTTTAGAGTTTTACTCCATATTGAATGGAGAAGGGCCTTATGTTCTTTATGTTTAGTACACTTTTTTTCCTTCATTCTTGGTGCTTAGGGTTTCCTGAATGAGTCTCAGTTCTATAATAAATTTACTAACCCAAAGCTTTTCTTAGTAATCTCTTACTGTTGATCATTAAGATCATAATGATTATTTCTTATAGTAGTTATTCTAAAATCATATTTTAAATCATATTGAAGTACTTTTTTAGCCAATATAGACACCGGTTGTTTTGTTTTAGTTGTTGTTCAAAATATGTATGCTAGTTTGAGAAAACTTGGTTATAAAACTTGGAATTATGAAGCTGGAAAAATAAAAGATGATGCTGGGCACTGTAGCACACGCTTCTGACAAAAACACCAAAAGAATAGCAGGAATTATTGATAGCATAAAAGACTGTTTAAAAAGTGGGTCACGCTTATTTCCTTTAAATAATTGGTCACCCCTTATGAATTTTAATTGTTTCTCTAAAAAACAAAAACTTACAAATTTGGTTTTGTTTTTCTGGGATAAGCAAAAGTATACATTTTTTTCCTTCCACCCTCAAAATGATTAAATAGATAATGACACTCCTAAGTGATTATCTTTTCATGGTAAATTGGGGATTTTAGTTCTCTTTTCATTTAGCCACAAACTTTTGTGTCCAAAGATGAGCCATGTAACAGCATATATAAGATTGGGGTATAACAAATAATAAAAGAATGTGCAATATTTGATACACTTCTGTACAAAGATCAAAAATGCCCACTGTTTGAGATCATATTTGGTAAAATTTCTTAGTCATGTTGCTTCAGATTTTACTTTTCAGCTTGGCTCTGTAATAGCTTAGAAAATCAAGTCATTGCACTTAGGTTCACAAAGTAACATTGCTTTATTGCATTGCTTCTCTTGAGGATTATCTCTTTTCCAAAAAAGTTTGTTTCTTTACCATTTTTTATTTTCTATATGTGGCACCTCTATACTAAGGTCTATGCATTGTTATTTCAGCAGTACTGTGAGGGATAGTACTTTATTATCATTTGATTGATGAAGAACTTCCATTCCGGGGAGATTAAATGTGATAGGTATCTGACAGGCAGGAAGTAACAAGTAAGAATAGCAATAGATGTGTCATAATTCAAGAAGTTCATGAGCTTCCATGGAATCACATTACCTCCTAATACACAATACCTATACTATTTGACTTATAATTCTGATGGAAATAACATGAGATTGACTTCAGTCTTATTGCATATAGGAAATGAATCTAAAATGGATAAGGCAACGAAATCAGTAACCAACAGTGACATTGTTTCTATTTCAAAAAAAATCACTATGTTGGAAATGAAGGAATTAAATGAAAGGCAGAGGGCTGAACATTGTCAAAAAATGTACGAACATATAAGGACTTCATTAAAGCAAATGGAAGAACGAAATTTTGAATTGGAAACCAAATTTGCTGAGGTTTGATATAATTTTTATCATGCAACTAGAGAGTTAAAGGTTTAGCCTTAATAACTAGTGTATTAATGTTAAGAATTCTTTGCCTCTGGATTAGCATATTCAGATAGCACTGTGTTTCCTATAATTTAATATATAAAAGATTACTTAAATCCTGAATTGTTCAAAATGAACGCAGGTATTTCTGTGAATAAGTTCTTATTTGTCATCAATGGTGTTTGGAAATTATTTTCTACTGCTATCTCTTCATTTAACAAATATTTATTGCCTATTATATTCCAGACCCTGTTTGGGAGCTGACAGTATAGCAAGAAGCAAAATGGACAGTAATCTCTGCTTTCAGGAACTTTACATTCAAACAGGAAGTTTTTGATTTGTTTTAATGTGGTTAGACTCATTAAACTATCAGACAACAAATAATTTGTAAACATTTAACAATTTATAATTACATAATACTCAGTGTTTTCTTACCTTTATAATTAATATATTTTTGAAAGCATAAATATCATTTTTATTTAACTGAGTTCTAAGTCTGTATTAATAGGATTTTGCTAACTCATTTGGATTTATTTATAGATTATATGATCAAGGCAAAAATATAATGAATACCTAATTCCAAGCAAATTAAGAATATCAGAGTTCAGATGTTATTAAAAGAGTGAACATCTAAAACAAATGATTTTTGCTAGATTGTAATATAACCACATTTTCCAGAATTTGTTCCTGATTCTTTCCTTTGTTGAGTCTCCTTTTAACAGTTAACAACCATGTCTGAATTAAGGCAAAAAGTACTACAGTACTCTAAAGGCTAAATTGTACTGAAAACTTCACCCAAAGCTCCAGCTGGGGCTGGAGCTCACTGGTAGAACACATGCTTAGCATATGTGAGGCCAGTGAGTTAAATCCCCGGCATCAAAAAATGATGTATTTGAAAGATGTTTTCTTACCTTTTCTTAGCTTACTAAAATCAACTTGGATGCACAGAAGGTGGAACAGATGTTAAGAGATGAGTTAGCTGATAGTGTGAGCAAAGCAGTAAGTGATGCTGATAGGCAACGGATTCTAGAATTAGAGAAGAATGAAATGGAACTAAAAGTTGAAGTGTCTAAGTAAGTCCATGCATACATTGTAGTCATTTGATTAGATATGTTGTCTATAGTTTGTCTTTAAAAACTTAATTACAAGCATATGGGCTAATAGTCTAAGTACCAGTTGATACTGGCTTCTTTTTTGTAAGAGCAGGATAATAATATGGTTAGGTTTTTTACAGTGTGATATAATAACATTGAAGAAGAAATGGATCTCTTAAAATCAGCATTTTTCAGGATACAGAAATGCTATTGTTGAAAGCACTAAACTTGGAATCAAACCATCTGAGGTCCACTTCATACTGCTTTATTTTAACAGGAAGGAGAGATGGAAGAGCAGTGTTCATTTAGTGCATTATTGAAGTTGCTTCACTTTAAAGTACCTCCTCCATCTGTTTCATAAGGTTGCCATAAAAACATAATGAGAAATTTAGATTTTTGACTTAATTTAACACATAGCCATCTGCTATGTGTTTGGCACTGTGCACGGTATTAAGTACATTAACTCATATAATCTCACTTACCTCTGAGGTAACATTGCTTTCATTTCATAGGAGAAAACGACTCCAGCTAATTTAGAACACAAAATGTATGTAAATACTATGTGCTAAGTAGATGCTATGTACTCACTTTTGTAATCAGTTACTACTTAAGTAGCAAGCATTTGAACTTGTACCTGCAAATCAGGTACTCTACCACTTGAATCACACCTCCAGCCCAGGAATGAAGGTTTTTTTTTTTAATATGGGACACTTGTTAACCTCTCATGGAATTAGGTTTTGTGAAACAGTTCAGGAAACCCATATACCTTTTGTGTTTTATACAAAGAAGACATGGTAGAAGCTAGAAATTTGGGATTTGGATATTTACTTAGAAGATATACTTAATTATTCCTGAAACCTTATCACTTTCTAGATTAAGAGAGATTTCTGATATTGCCAAAAGACAAGTTGAATTTTTGAATACCCAGCAACAGTCCAGGGAAAAGGAAGTAGAATCCCTCAGAATGCAGCTATTAGACTATCAGGTATGTGTAGTACTGACTCTTCTATGTAGAATTTACTTTTTTCCTAAATTCACATTAAATATTGGTGTAAGATTATAGTTTTAATCAGAAGATATGCCAACCAAAAGGCTATTATTATTCACTAGGCACCAGTGGCTCATGCCTGTAATCTTAAATACTTAGGAAACTGCAATTGGGAGGATGCAGTTCAAGGCCAGCCCAGGCAAATAGTTCATAAGACCACTATCTCCAAAATAACCAGAGCAAAATGAACTGGAGGTTTAGAAGCTCTGTGTTCAAACCCCAGTCTCATAAAACAACAAAAAGGCTGTTATTCTTATTAGTTGAAATCTGATTTTGAAAAATTCTTTAATTTGAAATATGATACATCACCCAGAAAAACATTTAAATCCCTACAGATATGTTGTATTGATTACTGACCAAAGTTAAAACACTAAGGAGGAGTAGTTATTGAATTCCTAAAAGCAATATTTTCCCTTATTTATATGTATCTTTTCACATATTCTCATATGGTATATATTTTTGAGGATTAAAGAAAAGTACATACATTGTCTATGTTAGTATTATACTAGTATTGTTATTAACATTTCGAATTTAAAAACAGTAATATTCAACTGCTGTTTTATTAGAATTTAAGTGTATTTGATTGGTTTTTTTTCCCCATCACAGTTCTTTGGTAATTGTGTTAAAATAAAGTTAGATTTTTGAAGAATTCCATGTGCCACACTATTTTGAATCTTTATTTGCTAAACTGCGATTTTAAATACATGAAAAGTTTCATTGGAAAAACTTGAAATTTGCTACAATTATGTATCTTTTAATACAGGCACAATCTGATGAAAAGGCACTAATTGCCAAGTTGCATCAACATATTGTCTCTCTTCAAATTAGTGAGGTTACTGCTCTTGGAAAGCTGGAGTCAGTTACATCCAAACTACACAAGATAGAGGCCTACAATTTGCGCATAGAACAGAAACTGGATGAAAAAGAACAGGCTCTCTATTATACTCGTTTGGAGGGGAGAAACAGAGCAAAACATCTGCGGCAAACAATTCAGTCTCTACGAAGACAGTTCAGTGGAGCTTTACCCTTGGCACAACAGGAAAAGTTCTCTAAAACAATGATTCAATTGCAAAATGACAAACTTAAGATAATGCAAGAAATGAAAAATTCTCAGCAAGAACGCAGAAATATGGAGAACAAAACATTGGAGATGGAATTAAAGTTAAAGGGCTTAGAAGAGTTAATAAGCACTTTAAAGGATGCCAGAGGAGCCCAAAAGGTAAACCTTAGTTTGAAGTTCAGTATTTCCAAGAGTTAATAATAAATTAAAGCTTTTAACATGTGTCTGTATGAAAAATGCTTAATGTGCAACCAAATTCTACTTATAATTCATTAAATTAGATTTTATTAATTAGGAATTTTGGCAATTTGAATGTCTATTATTTGTAAAAACAAAGTGAGACTTTTCTGAGCAAAAATTTTAGTAAAAGACTTATTATTAAAAAGACTTTAGTAAAAGACTTAACAATGGTACTTCTGGTGCTTACCACAGGCTGTGTTCTCACACTGACTGTCTAGATAAAGAGGAGGAAACTAAACCTACCCCATAGACACTTTAACTCAGGCCCTGTGCCTGGTCCGTATTATGAATTGGAAGACATGGTGTAGGAGGGAAAAAGAAAAAAACAAAAACGACTTAATGACTTACAATGTAAAATAACAAAGAATTTTAAATACTCTGGAAAACTTTATATATGTATATACATATATAATACATATACATATATAGTTGTATTTGCTTTATATATAAATATATCGTACGTATTATAATTATATATAAAGTATGTAATTAAATATTGTATATATTTATATGCTAATATAATACATAAGATGTATGCATATATATAATTATATTTATGTTGTATATAATTATACATAAGCATATGTAATATACAGTTCACATATGTAATATTAATATGTTTGTAATTATATATATCTAATATATAAATAACATAATCTATATTATATATTCTGTACATAATTGTAATTATATGTATATATTGTACATTATAATGTGTATATTATACATTAATTATGACATAATTATATCTATAAAGTAGATATGTTATAATTATTCATAAGTGTTTTAATGGTTATCAGTTCATTTCTATTCTACATAAATACTATCTGTTTAAAATTACTTACAAGTAGGAGGCCCACTTTTCATTTTTTAGTATGACGTTTTTACTCTCAGTTCATAGGCATTGAATGTTAAATGGAAAATAATCATCTTACATGTGAATCCTATTCCCCGGGCTAGGAATGTTTAGAATTTCTTTCTGTTCTCTCTCTCTCTCTCTCTCCCTCTCTCTCTCTCTCTCTCTCTCTCTCTCTCTCTCTGTGTATGTGTGTTGCTGTGGTAGAATTACCACTTTTTGAAAGTACTACTGATATTTCAATGATATTTTTACAATAAATACCCAATAAGCAAATGATAGTGAATGAAAATGAATGTTATTGTTACTTATCCCAACATCATTTGAAGAATATTTTATTGTAATACATCACATATTCCTAGAAAAGCCTATGGAGATCTTAACCTTTGCCAAGTGGCTGAGCCAAGAGATATACCTTTTATTGTCTTACTTTATTATGAATTGTCTATTAATTTCAATTAAAATCATTGTAATAATGGAGATATATGTATAAACCATTTTCATTTATATACCTATATATAAAATTTATAAATCTTAGGTAGTCAATTGGCATATGAAAATAGAAGAACTTCGTCTTCAAGAACTTAAACTAAATCGAGAATTAGTGAGAGATAAAGAAGAAATAAAATATTTGAATAATATAATATCTGAATATGAGCAAACTATCAACAGTCTGGAGGAAGAAATTGTTCAGCAGAACAAGGTTGCATTTTATATTTGTTTTTGTCTTTTGGCTAAGATTTTAAACATAAGAACATTATAAGAACGTTGTGTTATTTTTCCTAACTGAGTATAACTTCAATTATTAATATGTTATAAAATAATGTTTTTTAATTATTCTGAAAGTAGTTATTTACTTATGCAGTTGAAGCCATAATCTTGAAAAAAGCAATATGTGAGGAAACTTTGTAAGTTAATTTTTATTCTGATATCAATTTCTTGACTTCTGCAAGCAATTGCTATCCTAGCTCACACTAATGGAGTTGAAGCAGCCTGTGTAGAATAAAGTACATGATTTGGAGGTTGATGAAATTCATCCAGCACATGCTTGCCTCAGAGATTTTGTTGCACTCTCTGCTTAAATTTTCTGACCCTAGACATTTGTGGTGTTTATACTGTCACTGTCATAAGATCTTAAATAAATGTGTTGCTTTATTAGTACAATCTATACCTGCCACTGTTCTAGAATGGTAAATCTATCATCAAAATTTCCTAAATAGAGATTACTTATCTTCATTTTGTATTGCTAGTGTTCATCTTCTGACATAAACTTGTTTATTTTATTTTCTGTCTCCTCTTTACTGAAATAAAAATTCCATGGTGAC
The DNA here is from genome assembly GCF_047511655.1 of Castor canadensis. Taxonomy (NCBI): domain Eukaryota; kingdom Metazoa; phylum Chordata; class Mammalia; order Rodentia; family Castoridae; genus Castor; species Castor canadensis. Next base: position 126,489,272 of record NC_133393.1, on the reverse strand, counting down.
AAAGAGTTGGTTTGGTTCATTGTTATTTTTGCACACTGTATAGAATAGTGCTTTGAAAATAGTGTATGTCATTAGATTTGCTTGGGATAGGTAGACAGATGAATAAATTGAAATTCTGACTTCATACCTTTCTGTTTCTGTGATCTTAGGCAAGTTTACCTCCTGACTTTGTATCCTTTCCATAAAATGAGAATGTTACACAGTGACTTTAAAGGGTTATCATGGGATTAAATAAGAAAATGTACTTAAAATGCCTATTATAGCCTAGTGTCTCCATATACACACTTGAAACAAATTGTCTTGCAGTTTCATGAGGAAAGGCAGATGGCTTGGGATCAGAGAGAAGTTGAGCTAGAACGTCAACTAGACATTTTTGACCGTCAACAAAATGAAATACTAAATGCAGCACAAAAGGTACAAAGGACCATTCTGTTTGCTACTCTGTAACATGGCCTAGAACATTTACTGACAGAAATATTTTCTAAATCAGATACAGTTTTTATGTTCTCTTTTTTTTTTAATGTAAGTGATATTTACTGTATATTTGGTTATATGTCTTAAAAATTAATATTTCTGTTCTTAATGCTGCAACTGTCTTATTTTAAACCCAATATTTCTTAATAGTTTGAAGAAGCTACAGGCTCAATGCCAGACCCCAGTTTGACCCTTCCAAATCAACTTGAGATTGCACTAAAAAAAATTAAAGAGAATGTTCGAACAATTCTAGAAACACGGGCAACTTGTAAATCACTAGAAGAGGTAAATAGCAGTATTTGCATTTTGGTTTGTATTTTATGAAGTATGCATGTAGAATTTTCTAAATATTTATTAATGAAGATGAGGCATAAAATGATGAATCTGTTGCTAATTCTACTCTATTTTTCTGTTTTCCTCTAACATTTCTAATAACTGATAATAAACAGCAGATACAGCTAAATTGAATTCACTATTAATTTAATTACTACTTGTCACTTTGTAGCACACTGAGCAGTAAAAGTGAGCATCAAAGGAAACAAAAAGAGCATTTAATTGTAGCTTTTGAACAGTGCTACCTTCCCTAGTGTGCTCTTTTCATCTTTATTTATTTTTATGTTTTATTTTGAAGTACCTATCATACATCCTATGAAATAATTTTCAGTTCATTCCTCTTTTTTTTATGAGTGGTTAAAAGAGAAGATAAATTACAAATTACTTAAATATTGAATTTGATTCATAGGTCAGCTTAGTTTTTTAAATTAAACTGTTCAGAAAATAATTCAAACTGAATATTATTTTCATTTTAGTTTCCACTTAACATACTTACTATAAATACATTTAAAAACAGTTTTTCTGTAAGATTATACATTTTTAATCCATTCAGGAAACAGATTTTCTTCAGAAATTATAAGAATTGTAGATTATATGAATTACCACTGAGTTATTTAAAATATGTGCTTTCATCCTACTAGAATAAAACTTTTTTCTGTTTGGTTTAGGTAACCTTCAGATTTTAAAACAGTGATTAAATGTCTTAGGTTACTAAAATTCCATTTTTGTACTCAGTTGAGTTTTATGGATTTATCTTTTAGTGCTCTGATAGTGAACTGAAGCACAATTAATTATTTTTATATTTTCTTTCAAAATCTAGCACCACTACTCATTCTTAGTTTTAAGCTGTAGGATCTAAATAAAGTGACTCAATTAAATTTCATTTTCAGCCTAACAGTGAAGTTTTTAATAATAATCTTATAAAATAAAATATGAATGCAAATAACTGCTGTCATAAAAATATAATCAATCCCATGGCCCTTATAAATATGTGAAAAATAAAGTGAACTGTTTTGCTTATAAATAAGGTAAAATTCAGATGAAGCTTTTTAAAGGGAAAAAATTTATTAATTTATTGTGATTTGAATGCAGAAGCTAAAAGAAAAAGAATCTGCTTTACGGTTAGCAGAACAAAATATTCTATCAAGAGACAAAGTAATCAATGAACTGAGGCTTCGGTTGCCTGCTACTGCAGAACGAGAAAAACTGATAGCTGACCTAAGCAGAAGAGAGATGGAACCAAAATCCCATTACACAATGAAAATTGCTCATCAAACCATTATAAATATGCAAGCAAGGTTAAATCAAAAAGACGAAATACTAAAGAAGTACCAACACCTTCTAGAAAAGGCCAGAGAGGTATTTTATCACATTATGTTATGCTTCTTTATTTCATGTTGTTCAGTAAAATGCCATCAATTATTCTGGCTGAAGTGGTAGTTCATTTCTTGCTTTCAAATGGTTCTATTTAGGAATTGTTGCTTTCACATGATTGGTTAACTGATCTGTTGGTAAAACTGGCAGTTTATGTATGCGTATCTTTCTCTTGTGGACCAAACTAAACCAGGAATAGCTATCACAGTGAAACCATGTGATTTTTCAGAATTAACAATTTAGCTTAAAAGTAAGGATTGAGGCAGTAAGTTAAAATGAAATCTGTCACACTGGTGATCAGTGGAAATCTGATTGGCTAAGACTGTGGGGGAAATAACTAATATTTTAAGTTTTCAAGAAACAATTTAAAATAGGTACATGTTACTCTAATGCTAAGGATAAACTGAGATCTTCAGCTGGTGTCGTCAACATGAACTTATGGTAGGGGAGATGTATACTGGTCTAACTAAACATAAACATGCAAATATTGCTCATTCCCTATCTCAGTTTTAGAAAGTTAAAGATAGTGAAGTAAAGATCTTTGGAATGTGAATTTATTTTAATCACAATTTAAAATATATTATTTATTTTCTACAAAACAGGAGCAAAGAGAAATTGTAAAGAAACATGAAGAAGACCTTCATATTCTTCATCATAAATTAGAACTACAGGCTGATAGTTCACTCAATAAATTCAAACAAACAGCTCAGGTAAGATCTAATAAATTTGATCTATCTTTATTGATTTTTTTCAGATTAAATTTAAAATTTATACCTCTCCAGAAGTAAAAATTCTACTTTCTTCAGAGCAGAATTCAGCCCACTTTTTTTTTCCTGTGAAGATAATCTTCTAAAACACAGCTGTGATCATTCCTCTTCTCATATGCAAATTCTTCAGTAGTTTACCACTGCTCACAGAGCATGTTTATACACCTTTGCTATGTACTCAGAACCTGCTATGATCAGACCTTGGTGTTTTCAAATTCTCTTCATTATAAGTTTGTATCTGTTTCCTAAATTGAGCTTATACATGCCTCTCCGGATCCTTCAGCCTTACCTTGTTAGTTAAAACAACATTTAATTACTTTTAATTTTAAATTAGCATAAAATAATTGTGCAAAGAATTTTCATTGTATAAATCAACATTTATTGATTCTCCACTGCGCATAGACACTTTGCTAAGTACTGGAAATATGAAGAGTAAGATTTCTATAGTTTTTCTTCTTTAAGTCTCCATTTTCTACCAAATTATTGAATTTAGATTGTATATTTCATTTGAAGGACCAAATTATAATTATGGAATAAGAAATGGCTTTGAATTACACATGCCCATGGCTAATATATTCATATTTCACAGGATTTAATAAAACAATCGCCTACTCCAGTTCCTACCAACAAGCATTTTATTCGTCTGGCTGAGATGGAACAGACAGTAGCAGAACAAGATAACTCTCTTTCCTCACTTTTGATCAAACTAGAGAAAATATCACAAGATCTAGAGAGACAAAAAGAAATCACAGATTTAAAAGTAAAAGAATTTGAAAGTATCAAATTACAGTAAGTCTTAGAAGTTTATTTTAAAAATAAGCAAAAGGTAAGTCTGATACAATGAAGACAACTTAGGTGTTTGCTGCTCCTGACACTGTTCTAAGATCTTCATGCATATTATTTTATCCCCAGGTCTACTTGTGATGCATGTCATTTATTTCTTAACTTTTTTATTAGTATATGATAGTTATACAAGGGTTTTGGTTGTTTATTTTGATGCATTCATATATTATACTTCAATTTGATTCATCTCCATTATTCTCCCTCCTATCCCATTCACCTTGTGACAATAACTTCAGTAGGTTTCAATGTTCCATATTCATACATGTATAGCAAGTACATCAACCTATTCAACTTCCTTTATCCTCTTCCTTTGAAAGAGCTCTGTTCGGTTCATTTGCTCTTTTCTTCATTGGATCATTGATTCTTTGGGAATTTAGTTTTTTTTGAGTTCTCTTTAAATTCTGCTTATTAGTCCCATGTTGGACAGCTGGCAAAGATTTTCTTCCATTTTGTGGACTGCCTCGTCAGTCTGGTGACCATTTTCTTTACTGGCTGAAGCATTTTAGTTTTATATTGTTTTATTTGTCAATCCTTTCTTTTAGTTGCTGAACCATTGGAGTTCTATTTAGGAAGTTATTGCCTATTCCCATACGTTCCAATATATTCCCTCCTCTTTTGTGTACTAGTTTCAAAGGTTCATGCTTTTTATAAACGTCTTTGATGTACTTTGAATTGGTATTTGTATAGGGTTAAAGACATGGATACAGTTTCAGTCTTCTACATGCAGATAGCCACTTTTCCTAGCAACATTTGTTGAAGATACTGTCTTTATTGTATGTTTTGGAAATGTGTCAAAAATCAGGTGATTGTGCCTGAGTAGACTTATATCTGGATCTTCTATTCTTTTCCATTGGTCTTCGTGTCTGTTTTTGTGCTAGTACTGTGCAGTTTTTATTTGTATGGCTCTGTAGTATATGTTAAAGGTGAGTATTGTGATGCCTCCAGTATTGCTCTTTTTCTTGGAATTGCCTTGGCTATTTGTGGGTTTTTTTGTGCTTCCACATGAACTTTAGAGTTTTTTTCAATCTTTGTGGGGAATGTCATTGGAATTTTGATGGAGATTGTATTGAACATATAGATTCCTTTTTGGTAATATAGCCATTTTTACAATAGTAATTCTGCCAATTCATAAGCATGGGAGCTATTTCCAATTTTTGGTGTCTTCTTCAATTTCTTTCTTTAGTGTATTATATTTTTTATTGTAGAGGTCTTTTGTCCTTGCTTCTGTTTATATGGGTTTTTGTTTTGTGTTGTTTTTCCTTCATTGTTGTAATAGTTGGAGGTACATTACAGCATTTACACAGGTTCTTACAATATATCATATATATCATACATGAATTCAACTCCTCTACCATTTTTCTTCACCCCCCCTATTCCAGGAGGAGTTTTAATAGTTATCATTTTTTGCATTTACATATAGGTATACACATTTTTTTGTATTGTATTAACCCTCCTAACCCCCTTTCCCCAACACCTCCCCCCTCCCATTGGTGCCAGCCCTCCTCCCTGGGCAGGACTTGTTCCATCCTCTTGTTCCCCAGTTTTGTAGAAAAAAAAAAAAAAAGACATTTTAGCCTGTTTGAGATAGGTAGCTACATAGGGAGTTTCCTTGTGATATTTCCATGTATATATGTATTATAACCACAATTGGTTTATCTCCTCTAATTTTCTTCATTCTCCCTTAGTCTCTTTCTTATGGAAGTTTCAGTCAGTTTAATACTGCTACAATAAACATGGGTGTAGAAGTGCTTTTGAAGTAAGCTGAGTCACAATCCTTTGGGTATATCCCTAGAAGTGGTATTGCTGGATATAGCAGGTCTATTTTTAGTTTTTTTAAAGGAGCCTCTATATTGCTTTCCATAATGGTTGTGCTAGTTTACATTCCCACCAGAAGTGTATGAGGGTTCCTTTTCCCCCACACATCCTCTCCAATATTTGTTGTCATTTGCGTTCTTGATGGTAGCTATTCTAACAGAAGTAAGGTAGAATCTTGATGTGGTTTTGATTTGCATTTCCTTTATGGCCAGGGATATTGGGCATTTTTCAAGTCTGTTCTTTAGCCATTTGGAATTCTTTCTTTGAAAAGGATCTGTTCAGTTCATTTGCCCATTTCTTCATCGGGTCATTGATTTTTGGGGAGTTTAGTTTTTTGAACTGCCTGTATATGCTAGTTATCAAGCCCTTGTCAGATGTATACCTGGCAAAGATTTTTCTCCCATCCTGTGGATAGTCTTTTCCATTTAGAGACCATTTCTTTTGTTGTGCAGAAGTTTTTAAATTTCATGTAGTCCCATTTGTTGCTCATTTCTCTCAGTTACTGAGCCACATGAGTTCTACTGAGGAAGTCATTACCATGCCTATTGCTTCCAGTGTATTCACTGCTCTTTCCTGTACTAGCTCAAGGTTTCAGGTCTTATATTAAGGTCCTCAATCCACCTTGAGTTGATACTTGTACAGTGCAATAAACATGGTTCTACTTTCAGTTTTCTACAGGCAGATACCCAGTTTTTCCAGCAACATTTGTCCAAGAGGCTGTTTTTTCTCCATCGTATGTTTTTGGCACCTTTGTCAAAAATAAGGTGGGCATACCTGTGTGGATTTATATCTAGGTCCTCTACTCTGTTCCACTGGTCTTCATATCTGTTTTTTTGTCAATACCATGCTGTTTTTATTTCTGGGGCTTTGTATTATAGTTTTAAGTCAGGTATTGTGATACTTCCAGAATTGTTCTTTTTGCTCAGTATTGTCTTGGCTATTTGTGGTCTTTTGTGCTTTCAGATGAAATTTCAGGTTTATTTTTCAATTTCATGATGAATGTCATTGGGGTTTTGATGGGAATTGCATTGATCACGTAGATTGCTTTTGGTAGTATAGCCATATTTACTATGTTGATTCTACCAATCCATGAGCATGGGAGATCTTTCCATCTTCTTTAGTCTTCTTCGATTTCTTTCTTCAGTGGTTTGCAGTTTTCCTTGTAGAGGCCATTCACATCCTTTGTTAAGCTTATTCCTGGTATTTAATTTTTTTTTTGAGGCTATTGTAAATGGAATTGTTTTCTTATATTCTTTCTCAATCTGTTCATTGTTGGTGTATAAAAAGGCTACTGATTTTTGTAAGTTGATTTGTATCCTTCTATTTTTCTGAAGCTGTTTATGGTGTCTTGGAGTTTTTGGGTGGAGTTTTTCAGGTCTTTCAGTTATAAGGTCATGATGTCTCTGAAAAGGGATATTTGACTTCTTCCTTACCTATTTGTATTTCTTTTATTTCTTCCCCCTATCTTATTGTTCTGGCTAGAAATTCCAAGACCATGTTGCATAAGAATAGAGAGTGGGTACTCTAGTCTCATTCTTGACTTTAAAGGAAAGGTTTCAGTTTTTCCTTATTAAGAATGATGTTGCCTATAGGTTTGTCATATGTAGTCTTTATTGAGGTACATTCCTTTTATTCCTAGTTTCCTTAGAGCTTTTATCATGAAATGGTGTTGAATTTTATTGAAGGCTTTTTCTACATTTATTGAGATGATCAACTGGTTTTTGTCTTTGCTTCTGTAAATATGTTATATTACTTTAAGTGATTTTGCATATGTTGAATAATCCCTGCATCTCTGGGATGAAGCCAACTTGATCATGATGTATGATCTTTCTGATATGTTGTTGAATTTGGTTTGCCATTATTTTGTTGATCATTTTTGCATCTATGTTCATTAAGGAGATTGTAGTTCTCTATTTTGGATGTGTCCTTGTCTGGTTTTGGGATGAGTGTAATACTGGCTTCATAGAATGAGCTTGGCAGTGCTCCTTCCCATTCTGTTTTGTGGAAAAGTTTGAGGAGTGTTGGTATTAGTTCTTCTTTTTAAGGTCTGGTAAAATTTAGCTGAGACTCCATCAGGTCCTGGACTTTTCTTCTTTGGGAGACTCTTTATTGCTGCTTCAATTTCATTGCATGCTATAGATCTTTTTAGGTGATTAATTTCTTCTTGGTTCGGTTTTGGATGGTCATACATATCTAGAAATTTGTCTATTCTAGATTTTCCAATTTATTTGAATGTAGATTTTCAAAGTAGTCCCTGATTATTTGCTGAATTTCCTTGATGTTTTTTATTATCTCCCCTTTTTTGTTTCTGATTTTATTAATTTGGGTCTTTTCCCTCCTCCTTTTAGTCAGATTTCCCAGGGGTTTGTCAATCTTGTTTAATTTTTCAAAGTACCAGCTTTTTGTTTCCTTGATTCTTTGTATGGCTGTTTTGGTCTCTATTTGGTTGATTTTAGTGCATATTTTTATTATTTCTCTCCTGCTTCTTTTGGGTTTAGCTTGTTCTTGTTTTTCTAAGATTTTGAGATGCAGCATTAGGTCATTTATTTGCGATCTTTCTATGTTTTTAATATGTGTACTCACAGCTCTAAACCTTCTTCTTAGAAGGACTGCCTTTTCTGTGTCCCATAGGTTCTGATAGGTTGTGTTTTCCTTTTCATTAAATTCCAGGAACTTTTTGATTTCCTCTCTTATTTCTTCTATGACACACTGATCATTGAGCAATGTATTGTTCAGTCTCCAGTTGTTTGTGTATTTTCTGCTTCTTTTGTTGAGTTCTAGTTTTATTGTGTTGTGATCAGACAATGTGCACGGGGTGATTTCAGTCTTCTTATATTTGGTGAGACTTGTTTTGTGCCCTAGGATATGGTCTATTTTGGAGAAAGTTCCATGGGCTGCTGAGAAGAATGTGTCGTGCTATTGCAAGATGGAATACACTGAAGACATCTGTCAGCTCCATTGGATCTATGGTGTCATTTAGTTCTAGAATTTCTTTGTTGATTTTTTTGTCTGGGTGACCTATCTATTGTTGACAGAGGGGTATTAAAGTCTCCCACTACCACTGTGTTGGGGTCTATCTGTGATTTTAAGTCCTATAGTGTATTTTTTTTTCATTTATTCATATGTGCATGCAATGTTTGGGTCATTTTTCATCCCTACCTCCCATCCCCTCCCCTATAGAGTATTTTTAATGAAGTTGGATACACGGACATTGGGTACATATAAGTTGATAACTGTTATTTCCTCTTGATGTATTGCTCTTTTTATTAGTATGAAGAGACCTTCTTTGTCTGTTCTGACTAATTTAGGTTTGAGGTCACTTTATCTGATACAAGTATTGCTACTCCTCCCTGTTTTTGGGAGCCATTAGCTTGGTAAATCTTCTTCTACTCTTTCACCCTAAGATGGTATTTGTTTCTGTCAGTAGGTGGATTTCTTGTAAACAGCAGATTGTCAGGTCTTCCTTTTTAATCCAGTTTGTGAAATGGTGTCTTTTGATGGGGGAGTTGAGTCCGTTAATTTTCAGTGTTAATATTTAGAAGTATGTGGTGATTTTTACCATTTAGTTGTTTTTGTTGTTCAAAGACTTGAATGTGTGCAGCCAATTCCGTGCTACTCTTTGACTGTTTGTCTATTCTACCCATGAGGTTTAATACTTCCTGTCCTTTTCTGCTTATGTTGTTTTCATTGTCTGTGTGTAGGTTTCCTTTCAGAATCTTCTGTAGTGGTGGTTTGGTGGTCTTTATTGTTTTGATATTCTTTAAGTTGATTTTGTATGTTCTGTTTAACCTTCTCTTGAAGCTTCTCCATAAGTAGCTCAGTGATCTCCTTGATTTCTTCTTTGAGCAATTCTTTACATTGAGTTCACTGATCATATTCATCATCATTCTGTTGGGGTCAGGAACTGGGTATTCATTTTATTCATTTCCCACTAAATCCTCTATTGAATTGTTGGTCTTTTGAGGGGTGGAATTTCTTACCTTCCTCTTCTCCCCATGCTTCTATTTTGTGCCATGCTCCTATGTTATTGATTGGCTAGCTTGGATAGAGATAGATATTTGAGTAATTTAAAAAGATGGCACTGGGGAAGGGAAGAAAAGGGAGGTGGGGTAAGTGGAGGAAAAGGTGTGGAGGCTATGGGGTTTTAGGTCCCCTGTGTGTGTGTGTTAGGGTGTATTTCAGTTGTTGTAGTGGAGGATGCTTGTATTAGGGATTGCAGAGGGATAGGGTGTATAGTGTTGGTAGAGTAGACTTATGAGCAAGTGGTAAGTGTAGAGGAGGGAGGGGTAGTGCTGTGAAAGGTAGGGGAAGGCAAGGAGGGAGCGTGGAAGTGAAAACAGGGAGAATGGATGAAAAGGGGCAGAAAAAATAGTTGGAGGAGGGAGAATGATGGAGAAAAGGAGAGAAAGTGAAGGGAGTAAGAATAAAGATAAGAAAATAGTAATAAATTAAAAGTAGTAAATAAAAATGGGGAAAAATAGGAATAATAAAGAAAAATAGAATAAATTTAAAAAGAAAAAAATCAGTTTGGTGAAAGCTCTGGACTTAGTCCTTTGGCATCAATCTAGGTACTGGTGCTTTCAACTGGGGCTTTGTCAGTGTCCCTATCTCTTCTCAAGGTTGATGTGCTGGGCTGTGTGAGGAAGGATGCTGTTCCTCTTTGTCAGACTTCTTAGCGGGGAGTCGGCTAGGGGTTTTTTGAATCTTCTTTTCCTTAGTCTGATGGGCCATCTGGTACAGGTGGGATCTTTGACATGGTCTCACCAGAAGGTTGGCTTATGAACAGTCATTGGTTCCTTCTGCCCACAGGCAGGTTGCAATTGAGGTCTGTGGTTACTCACTATCAGATTGTCCAAGGTGGTCAGATATGCTTGTTTTCACCAGGGTTCAGCTGAGTTGCTCCACAGCCTCAACTCTGGCTGGTCAGCTCTTCCCTCAACAAGGTGGGGCAACTCAGTTTTGTGTGCCATCCATAGTCCCACGAGATAGACTCAGTGATCCTCTGCTCCCCCACCTCTGGAAGGTTGGTTTCTCACCCTGCAACTGCTCTCCAGAGTTCAGCTCCTCACCCCACCCCCACTCTCTGAGGTTGGGTCAGTGTTCCACCCCAGCCCCGCTGACAGTGGTGAATTATATTCACTGTCTGTGTCATTCAGTTTTGTTCAGAGGGGAGTGCAGTCTGCCCACAAGCTCTGCTGGATGATGTTCCTGGGAGGTCATGTGGTATGTGGTAGTCACCTGTTTGGGTTTGCAGATTCACACAGGTGGAATTGGGTCTAGGCTGGCAGGGAGAAATGGCAGGTAGCCTTTTCCAAGGCAGACACTCACTGGGACTGGGTCCAGGCTGGTGAGGTATATGTAGGCTGTCCGTAGGTTAGGGGTCCAGTATGTCACAGAGTCCAGTTCTATTTGATCCTTAGTCTTCTGCTTTTTGCAAGAACAGAAAAAAAAGGGAGAAAGAGCCAGAGGCTTTTTCCAAGGCAGACATGTGCTAGTGGCTGTGCCATCCCATGCCAGGAACTTGCCAGTTATAAATACTATTCATCCAGTTTATCAGAACATTAATTTTAAATCTAAAATAAGTTTATAAGGAAAAGACCCAAAATGGAACCTGAAAACAGACAGGAATGGCTGTACTTATATGTAGACTTCAAACCTACATTACTCAGAAGAGACAACAAAAAAAGGTCACTCCACGTGAATAAAAGGAACACTACATCAAGAGGAAATAACAATTGTTAACTGTTGTTAATGCATCTAATACCAGCACAGCCAACTTCATTAAAGAAACACTAGTGAACTTAAAAGCAACATAGACCCCAACATAATGATTGTGGGAGACTAATACTCCATTGTCACCAATAGATAGGTCATCCAGACAAACAGTCAACAAAAGAACTTACGAATTAAATGATACTATAAACCAAATAGACTTAATAGACATCTACAGAGTTTTTCATTCAGCAGAAGCACAATACATATTCTTCTCAGAAGCCCATGGAACTTTTTCCAAAATGGATCACATTTTAAGACACAAAGCAAGTCTTAACAATTATAAGAAAATTGATACAACTTCCTGCATCCTATGTGACTACAAACAGAATAAAACTGGAATTCAATAACAAAAACAGTAGAGAATACTCCAACACCTATAGACTGAATAATATGTTGTTGCACAACCAGTGATCATTGAAGAAATAAGGGAAGGAATCAAAGTTTCTGGAATCTAATGAAAGTGAAAACCCAACCAACCAGAACCTACAGGGTACAGCAAAGGAAGTGCTAAAGGAAAAAGTTTATACTTACGAGTGCCTACATTAAAAACACAGAAGCATCTCAAATAAGTGACCTAATGCTGCATCTGAAACTCCTAGAAAAACAAGGACAAGTTAAACCCAAAACCAGAAGGACCGTGATAATAACAGTAAGGATCAAAATCAGCATGATAAGAGATCGAAAAAGCCACCTGAAGAATCAATGAAACAAAAAGTTGGTTCTTTGAAAAGATAAATAATATTGGTAGACTATTAGTGAACCTGACTTAAAATAAGGAAGGAAAAGACCCAAACTAATAAAATTAGAAATGAAAAAAGGGGTTATCACAACAAACACCAGTGAAATCCAGAGGATCATTAGGAAATATTTTAAAAACTTATACTGAAACAAATGGAAAATCTAGAAGAAATAAATAATGATCGACCAAAAATTGAACCAAGAGGATATATCACATAAATAGGTCTATAACAGGAAATTGAAGCAGTAATAAAGAGTCTCCCAAAAAAGAAAAGACCAGGACCTGACGAGTTCACTGGTTCACTGTTATTTTTTGCTGTAGGAAAGGAGGCCTTAAGCTCAGTATCATGACTGGGCAGAGGTGCGAAAGTCACGGTTTGAAACTACTCTCTGTCTGGCTCAAAAACCAATCCAAATTCTTCTCCAGAATTTCATTTATAACCTTTTTGAATGTCAGTTTGTTCTTTGTAAAACAGAAATGGCAATATTGACACTGGCTGCTTCAGAGTGGGTTTTATGAAGTCCTAATGGTACTGTACCTGAAAGTAATTTGAAGATTGAAGTACCACATGTAAATAGAGAGCTTTTGTTTATAGACCTAAGTTTATGGTTATCTTTCTGGGCCTTGATTTTCTTATGTGAAAATAATTAGAATGTTGACCTGCTTAACTTATAATGCTGTGATAACCTATTGAACCCTTTGATTGTATACTTACCTATCCAAGATGCCACTAACAAAATTCACACATATTTGTTAATATGCAAGTAGTTGCCACTTTTTCTCTAAAAGAAAAGAGAACTAGCAAAAGCATATGGTATATTTTTAGTCTGTTTTCGTTGTTCTATTAAATCTTATCTATGAAAGGTTATTTTTGGTACAGTAAATTTATGTCATGTTTTAGTAATTTTATAAAATTAATTACGCTTTTACATCTAATTTCTGAGTGCAAAATATAATCATCTTTTGAAATATATTTTATATAAACTTGAAGTAGTTGTATAAATACTTGTAGCTATTTTATACTTTCATAAAAACTTTTTATCAAGGTATTAATTGCAACATCTGTTCTATTAAATACATACTTTTTTTTTAATACATAAGTTTGTTTATCTTAGGCTCCAAGAAAACCATGCATGTGAAGTGAAAAAAGTGAAAGCAGAAGTAGAGGATTTAAGGTGTCTTCTGGCCAAGTCACAAAAGGAGTCTCAGAGTTTAAAGTCTGAACTTCAAGCTCAAAAAGAAGCAAATTCAAGAGCTCCAACAACTACAATGAGAAATCTAGTAGACCGGCTAAAGAGCCAATTAGCCTTGAAAGAGAAACAACAAAAAGTAAGAAATGACAAAAATTATTAATATTTAGAAAAAGAGATAGAGAAGATTTGTAGATTTGTAAAAATAGTCTACCTTTCTATGTTATAACAAACATAAGCTTCATCACAGGTTAAGTAGGTAGAGATTTGTAGATTTGTAAAAAATAGTATTACTTTCTGTGTTATAATAATAAGCATGAGCTTTATCACGCATTAAATATGACAGTTCTTTCAAGACAGTTAGTTCTTAAATAGCCTATTGAGTGTTTGTTTTAAAATGCAGATATACTTCAATTTACCTTTTTATGTTACCATTAATGATTTGTAGATTATCTACAAGAAATAAGGGAAATCCTAATTATTTTCTCTGCTCTTCTACTGGGACTATTTTGAACAATTTAAGGGATTAAGAGGAAGGTATGATAGTAAGGAGAGATTAAAGAAGGAGAGGAATCACAGAGGTGGTTTGGTGGGGAGAAGTTGGCCAGTAGATTATCTGGCTTCTTTTGTTCATATCTTAGATTGGATGTATTGAAATTGTTTTAGCAGATGCTACTATTTTTCTGTTTTTACAAATGAAAATTTCTGGCAAATATTTTAAGCCTTTTCCTGTCACATTCCTTATCTGCCTAAATTCAATTCATTTCACATGGAAGGATGTACTAAATGATCAAATTATTAAACTTGAAAACAAAACATGCTTAGTTTTTGTAATATAATTTGCTTCATTTAATTCTTGGTCCTTCAGATCATTGTCAAGATTTTGAACTCCCACTCTCAATTTTGGAAGAATTTAGCATAATTGCTAAAGAAAATTCACTTGAAAAAGTTGTTCATGAATTATGTTTGATTAAACACAGACATTTTAGGAAAATAGTAGAAAGTAATTAAGCTTTTTTTGTATTATATACTGCTTACATAAATACCAATTTTCCTTTAAAAGTTTAACATATATTGTAATTTTCAGGCACTTAGTCGAGCACTTTTGGAACTCCGGACTGAAATGACAGCAGCAGCTGAAGAACGTATTATTTCCATAACTTCTCAGAAAGAGGCCAATCTCAATGTTCAACAGGTTGTTGATCGACATACTAGAGAACTAAAGGTGAATATCGACATGTGTATTAGTTTAATCAAATTCTCAGTACCTTTTGTACTGAGCAGTACTTCAGTATTAGTATTCAGTACTTCGCTGAATACTGATTTTGATAATAAATAATCTATAATGATTATTGGTGGGTAGTTATCTACACAATTTTGAACAGTTCTTATATACTCGTGTTGACTATCATCTTGCAGATTAGAAAAGGATATTTTTCCTTATATAGAGTTAAATTTTAAAAATATTTTACTTAGGATTTTTTTCCTCCTGTGGTTGTAGGGCTAAAACCAAGCATAACCAAGCATTCTACCACTGAGCTAACAAGATTTTTTTCTGTGGAGCTGGAGCAGGTTTAGGTTAATAGTAAAATTGAGAGGAAGGTACAGAGATTTCTTTTATACATACTAACCTTGCACCTTCATAGTTTCTTCCATTATCAACAGCCCTCCACCAAGATGGCACATTTGTTAGGGTTGGTAGGACTTCATAGACACATCATAATCACCTGAATTCCACATTTACTTTTAGATTTTACTGTTGGTATTGTTTATTCCATGGGTTTAGACAAATATATAATTCTATCTATCTGTCATTATAGTATCATGAAGTATGTTCATTTCACTTCCCTTCCTGCTCCTCCTGTTTATTCTCCACCCCTTCCAACCCTTAGGAACCTTTTTACTGTATCCACAGTTTTGGCTTTTACAGAATGTTTTATAGTTGGAATCATATATCTTTTCAGATTAGTTTTTTCACTTAGTAATATATTTCTTTTTAACCCTGATTAATAGTCTGTATTTACCTACTCATCTGTGGAGGGACATCTTGCTTGCCTCCAAGCTTTGGCAATTATTACAAAAGCTACTGTTTTTATTTCTAAGTCAATAGTTGAGATAGATGTGTAGGTTGACCTTACTTTTTTTGCTATATTGTTTAGTTTTCAATATCAGCTAATTAGTTTTTTCCTCCTGAAATAATTTTATGTAGTCCTTAAGATACTTATCTATAGAGCTGCCTGACTCTGAAGCCTCACTCTCTCTTTTTTTTAGCCAAATTACTTATGTTTTGGCAATGTATTTTATTATTTTCTTACCTGATCATTAAGTTTGGTCATTTAAAATTTTTTTTTCCTAAACATACACATTGTGTATTGACTTTCAAATTTCTTTACATAAAGGTTCATGTAGTATATTCTGAATAGTTTACTTTTGGCTTATTTTTGTATGTTCTTCACTACTATTAAATAGTTTAGCACTATATTTTACTGTGTTTTTTAAATCTCTATTTTTACTTTTCAGGATTATTATCAGAGCTGATAATAAAAATCCACTAACTAAATAAATATAAAAATATATAAAGAGGAGTACGCTTTTTTGATATCTTTTTCAATACCTTTCTCTTTGCCTGAAATATTATCTTGTCTGAATTCTTCATATTCTTCAAATTCTTATTCTCAAAACCTTTTCTGGCTTTTCCAAGACAATTAGGGCTTTTTTTCCAACTGGGGATTACAGGCATGTTCCACAATATAATAATATTAATTTCTAATTTCTTTTTAGTATTATTAGTAAATTTCTTTGGCCTGTAATAATTTTTCAGTAAAACACATATACATTTAGTATTACTGGCCAAATAGTATTGTTTTCATCATTGTAGCTCTGTAGGATAACTAAGAACTAGTGACTTATGTGTATGTCTGATATTGCAAGTTATTCTTTCAGTATGTAGCCTCACTATGTAGCTAAGGCTTGCCTTGAACTGGTGGTACTTCCGCATCAGCCTTCCAAGTGTAGGATTATACACGTATACTACCAACTCTAATCTTACTTTCATGTCTTGTCTTTACAAAGTAAATTACAAACTACTTGAAATCAGAAATTTTTCTTTTATACTCATCTATTCTTCATAATGCTTTAAAAAATTGCTGGGGAAGGTTGATAGGTACTGGTTTCTTAAATTAATTCAGATGTAATGAAACATTGGATAAAATTTGTTTCTGGATAAGTTCTTGAATATAAACTGCTTTAGATTGTTTTTTGATTTTTTTTTCCCTGAAAGTAGACTTGGTTCATTTGAAAGAAACAAGGAAAACTCTGTGATTTTTTTCCTTATATACTGTATTTAAATTTTTAGATTGTAGTTTTGTTTTTAATAAATATTAATGATATAGTTTCTGATTTTTATCATTGATACTTGATTTATGAATCAAGTGAAAATTTAGTAACACTTCTGTGTATCTCTTATTAGTCACAAATTGAAGATTTAAATGAAAATCTTTTAAAATTGAAGGAAGCTCTTAAAACAAGTAAAAACAGAGAAAATTTACTCACTGATAATTTGAACGACTTACACAATGAACTGCAAAGAAAGCAAAAAGCTTATACTAAAATACTTAGAGAGAAAGATGGAATTGATCAAGAGAATGATGAACTGAAAAGGCAAATTAAAAGACTGTCCAGTGGGTTACAGGTAATTTAATATTTAGTTCTGATAGTGTCTTTGATTTGTAGTATATAGGTAATTATTTCTACCATTTAATTTCATCTACAATATTTGCTAAAATGCCTTTCAGATTATTTTAAGTAATTTCATTAGTAACCTCTGTTGCATAGCATATCTTCCAAAATATGGAAGCAACTACAATGTTAGACTTAACTATTAATATTATCGATTAGAAACTATGGTTCATGATAGCCTCATAAAATTTCTATCATTGGGAATATTTACTTTGTATTTTTGTGTTTGTCAGTTATTTCTGGAATATAATGTTACATCTTATTTTTTCAGAGCAAACCTCTGATAGATAATAAACAAAGTTTAATTGAAGAGCTTCAAAAGAAAGTTAAAAAATTAGAAAGCCAACTGGAAAGAAAAGTGGATGAGGTAGACATAAAACCTATGAAAGAAAAGGTATGTAAAGTGTGCTGATTAATATGTTTTCAAGTAGTGACAGACTAAGTAAAATATGTAGCTTATGAACAGATACTGTATTAATTTGAGTGTCTAATACATACTGTAAAGTGGTACTGAACAAAGTAGAGAAATCAAGACAAGTTTCTGTCATCTAGAAAACTACATTTTATATGAGGAGGCAACTATAATGTAATTCTTATTTGGAAATTACTCCATCAACCCCATGTCATCTTCCTGACATTATAGTTCTGTCCATGTTTTTCATACCCTACATGTCCAACAGTATTGTCATTTCTCTTTTGACCTTTGGGATAAAGCTGAACATGTTAAGACATCTACTTTGACCCAGATGTGTCTTTTTTTGTCCTCACTATGCTGAAAGTGCTATTATTTCAGGGTCAAGAAATGATTTGGAATATATTCAGCATTTATAGTAATGATAACCAGTCTGTTCATCAATTGAGTTTGTAATGTGAGATACATTGTTTAAAATTTTCCTACAGGTTAAATAGTAAACTGTAAAAAGTTTCTGATAGAAATAACCCAAAGAAAAACTAAAATTAGATAAAAATACATGGAATTAAATTTGTTATGAACAACAAACTGAAGATAACATGTTAGTAATATTGAATATACCAAGTTTACCTGGGAATTGGGCTATAGCTCAGTAGTCAAGCATTTGTCCAGCTAACACAAGGGGCTAGGTTTGATCCCCAGCACATACATGCATATACATACATGCTAGCTGTTAGAAATATTTGCCCTGAAGAAAATCACTATGGAGGAGCTATCGTTAGTGAAATTTATTCACTATCTATATGTAATTTCAATGTCATGAAAATACAAAGAGTATTTGGAAGTTTTAACATTTTTGCTCTGCAAATAGGGTAGTCTCTTTATAAAACAAATTCTACCCCCTGAGCTTTATATTCCTTTCTCCATAGCATTGATTAGTTTTGGAATATTTACTTATTTCTGTCATCTTTTGATTTCCCTTGCTAGATTGTACACTTTTGATGGCAGAGAGCCACAAGATTGGGTTGGTCATTTACACAAAATGCTTTATTAGAAGCTTACTGTAGTCATGATTGCTTATATTAAAGTCTTCATTTAATGATTTCTTAAGGGGTTGCCTTAGTCAAAACTGTCCCTCAGAATTTTAACTGCCTCGTGATTAAATAAAGCCTACTTAAACTAAAGGTTATTTTTGCTAATAGCCTTGGCATGCCTAAAGATTCTGGAAGTTATATAAAAAAAAACAAACCTATTTACATATTTTATTGGAGGTATTGGTTTACTGTTTTTCTAGGTAAATTGTAATTGATAAATCTTAAAGTGAGATTATAAACAATATTGGTAATTTTCTAATACACTTGTTATTCTTTACAGAGTGCTAGGGAAGAATTAATTAAGTGGGAAGAAGGTAAAAAATGGCAAACCAAAATAGAGGGAATTCGAAACAAGTTAAAAGAGAAAGAGGGAGAAGTTTTTACTCTAACAAAACAGTTGAATACTTTGAAGGATCTTTTTGCCAAGTGAGTTTAAACTTCATGTAAAACTAATTTTATGTAAAGCCTATTAACCTGGAAATGATATAGTTTTACCATAGTTGAAAACATGAAGAGTCTGCTAGTTTAAATTATTTATCTGTGATTCACTCTTTATTTTTATTAAAATGTGTTTTTAATATATTTTAACAATTATAAATAGAATTTCCTGTGATTTTGAAATAAATTAGTTCATTCCAAATACAAAATGGTATAGTTGTTATATATTGGTCTGATAATGGCTAAGCTGCAATTTAATAAATTAAACCAAATAGCAAATGGCATATTTTCATGGTTCTATATTAAATTCCACAGAGCAGATAAAGAGAAAATTACTTTGCAGAGGAAACTAAAATCAACTGGCATGACTGTTGATCAGGTTTTAGGAGTACGAGCTTTGGAGTCAGAAAAAGAGTTGGAAGAATTAAAAAAGAGAAATCTTGACCTAGAAAATGACATTCTGTATATGAGGTAAGCAGTCACATAGAATATTACCTATTTTGATTTTAAAAAATAAATAAACTCCATAAATATGCAAATATATAAACGTGTTTCATGTTTGAATTGTGTTGACTGTCTTTTCCCATGTAAGTTGAGATATTCTTGATTCTTTACAAATAGATTGTATTCTTCACCTTAAAACATTATGTTGTGAGTCCCTGAGTCTTGTTTAAATTCCATGGAAAATACAGATATTTTTGTTTTAGCATAATAATCTGGCTGGTTATGCTCACCCTGCGAATTCCAACCTCTTTTCTTTGGGCTGTGGTTCCAGTTTCAGTTCTGTTTTCAGCAGTGCAAAAGCTATCACATCTATCCTGCACCTCCCAGTAGACAGTCTGATACAGTTCTCAGAATCTTTGAAATTCTGATTAGGATCAGATCTATGTGCATACAGCTCAAGAGTGAGCCCAAACATAATTTTGTAGGCTCCCTTTATTGAGCATCTCCTCCTCTGTTTTCTTTGTGGTACTTCCTCTTTTTGTGTACTCCTCATTTTGATATTTTGGACAGAAATCTAGGGCTTTATTTAAACATTATGCTGTGCATTTCATCAGTTCTTTCTATAGCAAGAAAACAACAGGAGGTCAGAAAGAGGGAGGAGAAAAAACTACTTTTGGTACCCCGTTTACATCATAGCTCTACTAACAGGAGAAAAATTCTCCTCCTACAAAAAAAACCAAAAAACCAAATTGGCCTGTTTTGAATTCCCATTGCTGCCTCTGCCACTACCACAATGGGATAGCTTGAGGGCTGGGACATGAGACAACCTGGAGAAGAAGTAATGAGGTATTTTTGTATTCTCCATGAGTTTTAGAACTTCCCTTTCTCCTTACATGAGCTATAACTAGAAGTCTTCCCTGGAATTCTCCTCAGTGCTGACACCACTCTTTAAGTTTCAAATCACATGTTCAGGCCAGACAAGAAAATTCTGTTTAAAAATTTATGGCCTGTTGGCTGATAAAGTTCTGGTATTCTCTTCCAATCTAATTCCTACTGTTCACTTTCCAACTCCTCAAATAATTGCTCTTTACATTTGAGAAAGACAAGATTATGTTTACTCCATTGTACCTAGAAATCCCCTCCCATCATATCATTCATAAGAGGGCCTTTGCAATTCTTTTTAACATTTTTATTAGCATGTATTAATTGTTCAGGGGGGTTTCAATGTGACATTTACATATGTGCTTCTAATGTATCTTGATTAAATTCACCACCTCCATCATTCACCCTTGTCTTCCCACCTAGAACAATTTCAGTAGGTTCTAATGTTCTGTTTTCATACACTTACACAAAGTGCATCTACCATGTTCACCCTACTTTACCCTCTCTGTTTACCCTCCCCCTTACTCAGACAGGATCTGTTTTACCTTCCTGTCCTTCATTTTTTTAAGTGTATTATTGATTGTCCAAGGGGGATGCATCATGGTATTTCACACAAGCATATGTTCATATATTGCACTTTAATCAGAGTAACCCCTTCTATTACTCTTTCTCTATCTCCCCTATTATTCAGCAGCTTTCAGTGCATTTCATTATACCATCTTCATACACAGAGGCAATGCATTTTGCTATTACTCACTCTCTTCATTCTCTTTTTGTTATCTCTTGTCAAGCTATCTTCAGGTATAGCTATGATCATGCAAAGTAAAAATAAAATGTTTTCTAATAGCAACTAAAATTATAATTTTGTTTCATGTATTTCTTCCAAGATGAACTTAGGTTCATTGTACATACTTTTTATTTTCCCTGGTAAGTGCTTACAGGTGATCTGTAATCATCATTATTAAATGATGATCATTTATTAAAAGTCTAATACCTACTCATAATATTTTGCTATGAGAATATTTACTCTTCATAAATTTATCATGCTTTCCTCCATTAATCTTGAATTTTTTACAATTTTGTAATCATTTTTTAAAATTTCCACATAAAATACTACATATTAATGTGATGTTTCAATACATGTATATATTGTGTAATGCTTAGATCATGATAAGCATAGCCATCTCAGCAAGCATTTATTATTTCTTTGGGGTAAAAACATTTACAATCCTTTCTTCTAGCTTTTTTGAAAGATACAGTTCATTATTGTTATCTGTTGTCACCCTCCTGAATAATAGAACACCAGAACTTATTTCTTCTATATATAACTTAATACTCAAATGTTTCCTCAGCCCTCCCTGTCCCCTAATCTCCCAAACCTCTGGTAATCAGTAGTCTACCTTCAACATCTAGGAGATTAACTTTTTTATATTCCACATATGAGTGAGATCATATGGTATTTGTCTTTTTCTGTGTCTGGTTAATTTCATATAATAGGATGTTCTCAGCTCCATCAATTCTGTCACACATGGCAAGATTCGTTTCACTTTTCATAGAGGAATAGTATTCCTCTGTGTGTGTGTGTGTGTGTGTGTGTGTGTGTGTGTGTGTGTGTGTGTAGCCACGTTTCCTTTATCCATTCATCATTGATGGGACACTTGGGTTGTTTCTGTTTCTTGGCTACTGTAAATAGTGTTTCAATAGACATGAGAGTACAAATATCTCTTAGAAGTACTGATTTCATTTCCTTTTATGTATAGCCAATAGTGGGATTATTGGATTATACGGTAGTTGTTTGTAATTTTTTGAGGAGCCTCCATACTGTTTTCCATACTGCCTACACTAATTTACATTCCTGCTATCAGTGTGGAAGGGTTCCCTTTTCTCCATGTCTTCACAGCATTTGTTAGCCTTTGTCGTTTTGATAATAGCCATTCTAACTGGAGTGATGTGATCTCATTATGCTTTTGATTTGTATTTCCCTATTGATTAGTGACAGCGAGCATTTTGTTCATGTCCCTGTTGGCTGCTTGTGCATGTTCTTTCTGAGAAATGAGCATTGTCCATTTTTCAACTGTTTTTTGTTTGTTTGTTTGTTTTGCTCTTGGGTTTTTGAAGTTCCACATATGTGCTGGAAATTATACCCTTGTCAGGTATATAATTTGTAAATATTTTCTCCTTTTCTGTAAATGCCTCTTTATTCTGTTGATCATTTTCTTTACTGTTCAGAAGCTTTTTAGTTTGGCATAATCCCTTTTCTCTAATTTTGGTTTTGTTTCCTGTCTTTTTGACGAGAGTAATTCTTTTTTATATCTACTATATGTCAATATGAATGTGCTGTGAACATAGGAAGTTAAATTTCCTTTACGTTTCATTCTCATGAGTTTCTAACCTATATTCCATCCTCTTTTTAACTTAGTTTTTTTAATTATTCAGCATTTCCCTTGATAGGCAATAAAAAAAATGATCAATAAATTCATGTATTTGACATGTGTTTATAGTTACTCTCTGGTCCCAGCAATGGATCTTTCCCTTCCTTGCTTTTCTGGTTCTAAGAATATATTGAGAACAAAACTCTAAGCCTTTGCAGATTTCACAAGAATCAAATCATTTTACTTTTGAAACCTTCTAATACTTTTAAAAGCTTCTTCTTTTTTTTCTTCCTAATGTGAATCTGTAAGGGCTAAAGTAATTGAAGAGGATTCGTGAAAGAGATTTGTTTTCTCTGCAAGTTCAAGAAATTTAGATTTCTCAATTATATCAAATCCAAATATTAAAGGGAGGAACATGTAGGCATAAGGCATAGGATTTATCCTTAGCAGGGATTTAGAGGTAAGTGTTTACTGTGATGGTAGAAGTGAATTTATTTGCCTAAGAAAAGATAGACTCCCGGACAATAACTTTGAATAGAAGTGGTTGTGCCAGAATATACAGGGTCTTGTAGGCCAGGCAGGCAAGTTTAGACATAAAATGTCAGATTGTTGTCTGAAACCATTAGGAGCCTTTTTGGATCCTTGAAAATGGTATAGATAGTACAAAATTATTATATGATTTTTAAATAGTATTTTAGCTATCATATATAACTCCATATAAATAAATAAAATATATTATTTAAAAATGTTAGCATGTTTCTCTAAATCATAATATACTTTTTAACTGCTACTTCAGTGAGTCCTCAAGAAAGGATTATTTTCTAATGAAAATTATGATGTCCTAACTTTTTTTCTTTTGTCAAGTTTGGAAGTTTTGAGAATTTTGAAAGTAATATAGTGTTAATATACACATTTGATTTTTTTTTTCCTTCTTTCCTGTACTTTAATGTTATAAAATAGAGAAAAGTTGGTTTACATAGTAAAGTGTGGTTGTTGCTCACAGGACCCACCAAGCTCTTCCTCGAGATTCTGTTGTAGAAGATTTACGTTTGCAAAACAGATACCTTCAAGAAAAACTTCATACTTTAGAAAAACAATTTTCAAAGGATGCATATTCCTGGCCTTCAGTAAGTATACATCCTTCCTTTCTTTTTCTATTCTTAAATGCAAAAAGAGAAATCAACTTCTTCCTTCATCTGGCCTAAAACATTAGATCCTTCTCATTAATACTGATACAGTACATTCAACTTTTTATTTTTACTAGATATGATGTATAATAACTTCTTTGATCCTGTCTGACATAATAATACCAGACTTTAAATATTTAAGTTTTGTATATCTTCATCACAAATGATTTTTAGGAATTCTAAATGTAGATACTATGAATTTTGCTGTGGTAGAGGCATACCATTAAATAAAATGGAAAATTATGTTCAGCACTATTTCCATTCAGGTATGTGTGATATGTTTCCAGTTTATAAAGACTCACTAATGAATAATGTTGAATTTTTTGCTATTTCTTATTTTAAGTATTTAGTGTATTTATTTTTCCCCCTTTTCTTTTCACATTTCTCTTGTCCTTGGACAGAACCTGGTATATGCAGCTATGCTTTCTACCCTTGTTAATAAACAAAAAATATACACTTTGTTCACCAACAGCAACAACAGAAAAATAACAATGCTCGATCTAAAGATGGGAAGAAAATAAATACCAGTGACTACTTATATTATGGGTACCAAGAAATATTTTTTGGTATTACAGAAATAAAAAACATAAAGCAGAGGGTGTTACAGATCCTACTGAGTTAAATAAATAATGAAGCAAGTCCAAACAATAAATCAAGTCCACTTTGGTCAACTAATGGTAAATTAACGGATTTTTAACTACAATTTTGAAAATGTTATAGATCCTAAAGCCGAGAAAATTAATGAAGAATGTTGTGAAGGTGATAATGATAAACAGGAGCACAGTGAGGAAAAGGGTAAGATAGGTAAGAATGAGAAAGAAAAGGACACAAACGTGAAGATGGATCCCATCCAGTCTGCCACAGTTGCAGATATAGTAAAATAGTGCGCTGAGGGCGCTCTGCAGGCCAGTCATGAAACTGTATCTGTCTAGTCAGGAAGTGAAATGTCCCTGATGTGGATACATGGCATTCCTTGTTTTCTTTGTTAGCTGGATTTTTCTTTATATCAAGGCAAACACATGTGTAATGCCAATGGAACAAAATATGTAGGCTTTGCAAAAAATATTAATAGACTTCTTCTTAAGTCCTAACTTTTGACTACTTTTTACAAAAATTAGTTATACATATCCTAATTCAGTTTAGTACTCATGTTTTACTTGGTATATACTTAGAAAGTATAATAGATAAATATACAATATAATACAATATAGCACTTTACATGTTCGTTTTGCCTTAATCATTCCTGGTTCAGCCATTATGTTTACAAGTGTAAATTCACTACAGTGAATAGTAATACAATTTTGTTAACAATGCTATGAAACAATATAATATGTAAGTTCCTTTGGTGGTCTTTTATAACAGACACTTTTTTTAAGTGAGGAAAGGGAGCTCACATGTGTTGCTGTATATGTTGTTTTAGGCTCTGTGCCCAAGTATATTTTTCACAACACTTTGTAAAATATTTCTGGGAAGATGGGAGAATAAGTACATCTCTAGTGATCAGGAAGATGCAGATCAGGATTTAAACCCAGGTCTAACTCTAGCGTTTCTGAACTTTGATTCACACACTATTTTTGGTCAGTTTATATTGAGGTACATTAAAGAAAAGTTTGCTTCCAATTGAAATTAAATCACATTTATCTTTATTTTTCTTTATCCTCTCTACCTCAGCATATTCCAGTGACCTACAACCTTCAGGTGGCATACTTTCAAATGTTAAGAGAAAATAAATTGATTTGTTACTTCATTCATGTAGGTGTTCATAGTGCTTTTTCTTAATTCCTATCCCCTGAGAATTTGATTTCAACCAGTTTATGATTTTTAGTATATTTTTGTTGAGGGCAGCAGGGGATTGAGACAGGATCTCACAGTCTTGCCCTGATAAGCTTTGGAACTTGCTGTTTACCCCAGGCTGGCCTACTAGGAATCCTCCTGCACCCACCTCCACAACGCTGAGATTATAGTCTGTACCACTGTGCCCAGAAGTTTGTGAGTCTTAAATTCTTCTGTAATATTGCATTTGTATTTTAGTGAGAAGTGTGTTAAAAATATCTTCATTGGAAATCATCAGGTAGAATTACTGTTTTCTATGAGTGATATTTAATATACATATTTTATCTACCAATCCCTTGTACCATTAGATGATTATCATTCATGGAGTAGAGTAGATACCACAGGCAGAACAAACAAAGTAAAGGAGACAGAAGAGTTTAGAGACAGAGATTTAAAGATTTCCATGTCTGAAGAGACCTGAAAAATTATCCTACTTAGTGTCTTCATTCATAAGATGCAAAAACTGTCAGCCTTAGAAGTGATAAGATTTGCCTTGTAATTAACCTCATAGTAGAAGACTCTGGGTAGTCTGAATAAGTGGAAACAAATTACTGTGGTTTATAGGCATCAACAAAAATGTCCTTTTTTGCCACTATATATGTGCATATATATATATACTCATTCTCCTACATGAAAATCATGTGGACACACGCATTCTTTCTGCCAGTGTTCTGTTATATGCTTCATCAGAATCAAATGTCTGCCCAGAATTTCTTCGCTTCTCCATGTCCTATTTTTTATTCCTTTTTTCTACGTTTGACCATAGAAAACACATGTGTATATTTCATTGCTCTTTAATATATAATATATTAAATATATATTATGTATGGTATATAATTAATATATATAAATATATGTTAATATATATCAGAGGTGTAGTGTAAAGTCTGATAATTCTAAAGCCACTATAGAGACGAATAATGTGTATTTATATGTTATATTTTAAGGAGAATAATGTCTGGGGAGCTAATTGACATCAGAGCTCACTGAACCACTAGAGAGTAAAAGAGATGGTGGAGAAAAAAATTAAAGCCTTTTTGAGTAGTACTTTCATAAAATTATTTCATGTGATACAGCAGTCCTATAAAGTAGATGTTGTTCTACCCAGTTTAGAGAAAAAATAATCAAGCTCAGATTTCTCTTTTAAGTTACTTAATTTATAGTTTAGAATCAGAAGTAAAAAATGAACATAAGCAGTAATTCAAGGTACATTAGTGAATGCCAAGGAAAATGCAAATGTGGTGTTCATGCATTTCAAAGGAGGGAGTAATTACTTTAGCTCAAGAAATGAGGAAGTAGTTTTTGAAGGAAGAAGAGATTGAGGTAGTTCTTATACTCTGCGTATTAATTTGCCTGGATTGGGATATCATATTAGAATATAATCAGCCCTCCATGTTCATGGATTGTGAATTCATGGGTTGAGCCAACCACTGATCAAAAATATTTGGAAAAATGTGGGTCTATACTGAGAATGTACAGACTTCCTTTTGTGTTATTATTCCCTAAACAATACAGTATGAATACTATTTACATAGCATTTACATTTATTAGATATTATTAGTAATTTAAAGGTGATCTGAAATATATGGAGGATATGCTTAGGTTTTTATGCAAATGCCATGTTGTTTTATAGGGGTCTTCAGCATCTATACATTTTGGTATTAGAGGGCAGGGGAGAAGAGGAGTGTCCTGGAGTCAGTCCCCTGTGAATACTGAAAAACAACTGTAGTACAGATTTAATGGTTTAAACAAAATGTATTTATGCTCTCGTAGTTTTAGAGGCCGGATGTCCAAAACCAAAGTGTTGGCAGGGTTGATTCCTTCTGAAGGCTTTGAGGGAAAGTCTTAGCTTATAAATGGCCACGTTTCCCCTGTCTCTGTCCAAATTCCCTCATTTCTCCGTTTTATAAGGATACCAGTTTTACTAGATTAGAATCTACCCTACTGACCTCCTTTTCATTTGATTACCTATCTCCAAATAAGGTCATCTTTCAAGGTAATAGGAGGTTTATTTTGAACTAACCTACTATATATTAGTTTAACCATCGTGAGAAAATATATGAAGGCATTATACATATAGATATTTAAGTTATACTTTGCCCTTTTTTTTGTATGGGGGTTTGATCAGGGCCTACACCTTCAGCCACTCCACCAGTACTTTTTTGTGGTAGGTTTTTTCTGGATAGGGTCTCATGAACTATTTGCCCAGGCTGGCTTTGAACCATGAGCCTCCTGTTCTCTTGCTTCCTGAGTAGCTAGGATTACAGATGTGAGCCAAATTACCTTTTGTGTTGCAAGTTTTACTGGCTTTCTCTATTATGCTAGTTTTTCCTATTTGAGGAAAAAAAGTTCTCTTGAAGTGTTTTCTTATCCATTAGTCTTTTGTAGATTTTATTAAATGTTAAACATTCTAAATTTCACTTTCCTAAAGATGACAGAAATGGAGTCAGATGATCATTGTCAGAAAGAACAGGTGCTTCAGAGGGAAAACTTGAAGTTGTCATCCGAAAATGTTGAGCTGAAGTTTCAGCTGGAACAAGCAAATAAAGATTTGCCAAGATTAAAGGTAAATTATTTAATGATCTTTATGATAGTTAGGAAATCAAATGCCTACAAAGCTCTCCCTGCCAGACATTTAGTTGTTATGTATGCTTATATTAGTTTATGAAATGCATATTCATAAAATATCACAGTAATATTATTGAGGGCCTACTTTGTATCAGATTCTCTTCAGGTGCTGGGATACAACAGTTAAAGAATTCCTGCACAGAAGGCCGGCCTTCTGTGGGAAGATTGACAGTGAACAAGTGCACAAGTTCACATGTAGTGTCTCAGCTGGTGTGAAGGGATGGAGGGAGGGGTATGACCTAGAGTAGTGAAAGAGGACTTCCTTTTAATAGCTAGGGGAGACATAAGGGAGTCACACAGCTAACAGAAAAATAATTCCAGACAGTACAACTAGCGTGTTCAAATGAACTGAGATGTGAGAATACTTGGTATATTTTATTAACAATTGTCACATTTAAAAATATAAGGATAATTATTTCTTTAAGAAATACTTTATTCTGATGTTAGTAAGTTTTTTGTCTTTGATTTTTCTGTATCTTACCCTGTCTGTGGGAATCTTTATTTTTCTCTTGACTAGCTCCTTAATTCTGCTTTCCCATCTAGAATAGTACTAGTCTGTCAGTTCCATTGGTAGTGATATAATTAAGCTACGTCCTGCTTCTCATTCTGATTTCTGATAGAACCAGTGTAAGAACTTCAGTTCTCTTTTTCTGTGTACCATATGGGTAAGTATCTACATGTATAAATTATGGGACAGTTACAATAAGAGTCCTAAATCCAAATTTATATTGTATACTTAGGCAATAGTATAAAAAGTATTTCTTGAATGTTCATATATAAGAGATGCTTTTATTAATTTAACATATGTCTTAGTTCAAACTCCTTGGTAATTCAAAGATCCAGTTGGTTAATTTGTTCAGCTAGAGTTTATTAGTATAGGTGGATTCCTATTAGTATAGTCAGTCCTTAGAATGACTGTAGTTATCTGAGATTGTTATGTATTTTCTTTTATCTTTTAGAATCAAGTAAGAGATTTGAAGGAAATGTGTGACTTTCTTAAGAAAGGAAAAACAGAAGTTGAGCGGAAACTTGGCCAGATTAGAGGGGTGAGTATGTGTCAGGAGGTCAGGGCAAAGACTTGAGCCTTTATTTCATGTTGGTGAGTAGCACAAATGGAAGCAATCTGAATGCCAAAACTTTTCGGGGAATACTATTTAAATTATTGAATATTAGATGGTATTAAGACGGTAAGCAACATTTGTTTCAAAGATGAAAATATATGTGTATACTATAAATATGTACAATTATGTCAATTTTTTAAAAATTAAAAAGATCTTTTCTAAGTTAATAATGAATACTATACTAAAATTAGTTGAATGTTTATGGTTCAAGGTTATTCACTGAACAGAGTGCAAAAATGTAAAAAATTTAAGCACATTATTTTACTTAACTGTTGAAAATTGTTTTTATTTTAAATTATAAGTGGTTAAGCTTATTAACTGTTGACCCATCTCTGTTGCTATCTTGACATAAGATTGTATTTCAAATGTCTTTTCTACTTATATTAAACAGAAACAATTTCAAAGCATTGGCTATTCTTAGAAAAAAATTACCTTTATAATGCTACAGTTAAATTAGACTATTCATGAACTGTTTGAACACACATTTTTTCTTTTGTGATTTTACTCCATGTAAAGAAAATTTTGGTGTATTGGAGAGAACATTAGACAAATAGAATATTTAGATTTATTCACTTGATCAACATCAAAGCTAGAGTATTTAAGCTGTTACTTACTATAAGGATTTGAAGATTATGAAATTTTCTAAGTCTTGGCTTTTGTGTATGTAAAGTGAGAATTAAAATTACTGACTCACAGGTTGTTTTAAAATGGTATTGAATTAACATAAGGTCTGGGATAAAATATTAGCAATTATTAATAATGAGAATAAGATTGGACCTGTGGTGGTGTTGCTGCTTCCTTTATACTCTCTAAAATATTTGACAAAAGTTTTCATATTCTCTTATAGTCTGGTAGAAGTGGAAAGACGATTCCAGAACTAGAAAAAACCATTGGTTTAATGAAAAAAGTAGTTGAAAAAGTCCAAAGAGAAAATGAGCAATTGAAAAAAGCATCAGGAATTCTGACCAGTGAAAAAATGGTTAATATTGAACTGGAAAATGAAAAGTTAAAGGTAATCTTTTAATATGATCATTTTATGGGAATGTTTGCTATTTTAATTTTTATTTATGTATTTATTTTGATGATACTGGGGTTTGAACTCAGGGCCTTGTGCTTGCTATGCAGGCACTCTGACACTTGATCCACATGCTCGGCCCTTTTTCTGCTTCAGTTATGTTTCAGGTACAGTCTCATGTTTTTGCTCACGGCTCACCTTGGAAGGCAATCTTCTTACCTATGGCCTTCCACATAGCTTGGATTATAGGCATGAGCCTCCACGACTGGCTTGTTAGTTGATATGGAGTTCACACTAAGTTTTTTGCCCAGGCCAGCCTTGAATTGTGATTTTCTCTATCTCCTCTACCCTAGTAACTGTGATTATAGGCATGTACCACTATGTTTGGCCTTAATTTTTATGTATTTTTAAGGAAAGTTTTAAATATCCTTATACTACATAAAAGGCTATAATCGATATAGAGTACATATTTTATACAAAAAGAAAAAACATTGGTGAGAAAGGTAAGGACAGTTAAGAGTGACTCCACTTGATCTTCCTTATTATTTCAAGACTGATGGTTCTTATTCTGGAAGCATAGATTAAATTACCTGTATCTATGTTTTGTGTATGTGTGTGGCGATACTGGGGGTTCAGCTCGGGGCCTTATACTTGCTAGGTAGGTGCTCTACCACTGAAACAACAATCCCATCCCTTTTTGCTTAAGTTAATTTTGAAATAGGGCCTCCCTTTATGCCTAGGCAGGCCTGTACTGCAGTCCTGTTGTTTGTGCTTCCCTGAGTAGCTAGGATGACTGGCATGTGCCACCACCTACAGCCATTGGTTGGGGTGTGGGACTCTCAAACTTTTTTCCAGGCTAGCCTCTAACTCTTGTTCGCCCAGTCTCCACCTCGTAGGATTACAGGTTTAAGCCTGAGCCTAGCAACCAATATTTACTTTTAAACATGCAGATACCCAAGACCCCATCCTTGCAATTGATTTAGCTCCTAAGATAGGTGTTGAGTTGGGGGAATTTATGTAGTTTCGTTTTTTTGTTTTTAGTCTTCAGCTCATTCTACCATGTAGTCAAGTTTGGGAACTTCAAATATGGTCTCTAAAACTACCTTGAGTTAAGTTTTATGAGTTTAGAAGTGTGATTTCCATGTTTTAATAATATGCAGGGTTTTTTTTGATTTCTTGTTTATTACCAGGCTGAATTAGAAAAACTTAAAGCTCATCTTGGACGTCAGTTGAGCATGCACTATGAATCCAAGACTAAAGGCACAGAGAAAATTGTGGCTGAAAATGAAAGGCTTCGTAGAGAACTTAAAAAAGTATGACTTTCGTGACTTAATTTTTATTCTCATTAAGTGGTACATCTTGGTAAAAGTGAAAGTAGAACCTTGATGAGAATGTTTCTTCAAAGTAGATACTAAGATATTTAGGAAGTGTGCTGGCGGAATGGCTCAACTAGTAAAGCCACCTACCTAGCAAGTGTGAGGCCTGAGGCCCTGAGTTCAAACACCAGTACCACCAAAACCAAAAAGATTTAGGAATTGTGTTTTATGAATCTGGAGTCAGTATAATGTAGAAGCAGCTCAGTCTCAATTCAGCTGTTAGTTTTGTTACTTATTAGTCATGGGAATTAAGACAAACAGCTTTACATCTTTCTTTTCCTCAATTCCCTCGTATGTAAAATCAAAAGTAATAAGTATACCTATCTCATAGCTGGGTGTTGTGGTGCACAACACTCTAATCCTAAGCATTCGCTCAGGAGGTGGGAAAGGGATGGTCTCAAGCTTGAGGCAACCCTTGGATACATAGTAAATTCAAGGCCAGCTGTGCTATAAGCGAAACCCTTTCTCAAAACAAAAAAGCAATACACCTACTTCACAGAGCTGCTGCTATGACATTTAAGAGTAAGTCAGTGTTTATGCACTAACTTAGAACAATGCCTAATTTACAATAAGGAGAAGGAGCATAACTATTTAAATGGCAAAAATGTATTCCCAACTCCAAATAAGTATTGCTACTTATATGGATGATATAGTGGATGAATTGAAATTAATATTTTTAAACTAGTTAATAGTATCTGAAGGTATTGTGAGGCCAGAGTGATACTGTGTCTTGAATGTGGATGTTTAATAGTGGAAGCAGTCTGTGTTACTTATACGTGTGTTATTCTTAAAGGTAGATTTCTTTTAAGTATTATGATTCAAAACAGAATCTTTTAAATGTGTAAAAAGGTGAACTATCCTATTATTATGAAAATACTGCAGAGAAATTAAATGATAAAGTAACCACTAGTGTAAAATACTTATAAATGCATTTGTCTGACCTCATTTACATGAGCTTTTATTCTGGTTATTAGGATCATATTGATGTTTTAGAGGAGAGGAAACACTGGATTTTTGTTGCAATTTTAATCAGCATTTAAAACTCAAGTCATTTTTTGTTTTCTAACTTGCAGGGCTAATTTTAAATACACTGCATCTGTAAGACCAGTATCATGTATTGTTATAATATACTAATTAGCTTTTAATGATAGGAAACCGAAGCTGCAGAGAAACTGCGGATAGCCAAGAATAATTTAGAGATACTAAATGAGAAGATGGCAGCTCAACTGGAAGAGACTGGTAAGAGATTACAGTTTGCAGAAAGCAGAGGTCCACAGCTTGAAGGTGCTGACAGCAAGAGCTGGAAGTCAATTGTTGTTACAAGGTAGGACCAAATAGTTTAAATCTTATACAAAATATAATGGATTCTATTTCTGGCACTGTTAACTTAAAAGATGACCCCACTCTGATTTACCTAGTTTTTTCCTGATGAACAATTGTTTGGTTGTTTATGTTAATATACTTTTATTCTATCCTGGCAGTGCCAAAAATATTTTTCTTCCTTAAAATGTTTAACTAGTTTTGGTGGCAGCCACAGAACAGAGTAGTGCGGGAATTGAGCTAAGACCTAGCAGCAAGTGTGCATCACCAAGCTGCCATCAGCCATGAACCTTGGCTGAAACCACCCAACTTCTGGATGCTGTTTTTCTCTATCTGCAACCTGAGCTTCTTGATTGTATTCATTTTCGACTCAGGTGTAACTCAGGAACATTTGGGCTATTATGTCACAGATATGTCCTGATCTGCAGTACTTTCAGTTGTATCCTGGATGATTCTGTCTTTAGATAGCCCCAGTAGATGAATACAGCAGCAGCTTTAGTATCTAACTGGCCTCTGGTACATTTTCTCCCACCCTGTGAAATTTTGCTTTAAGTATATGGATTTCTGCCTATGAAACTAATCTTCATGCTGTGAAAGCCACTGATCTTTATGGCTATGGGAGATTACAAGTAAACATGTTATTGTCATTATCACTGTGGGTTCGTCATGACTGTGAGGCATTGGTAAAAGGGCTTTGGTGTCATTTCCATTTCCTATATTCAAGAAGTCTAAAAGCTAGTAACTATTGGGATCCCATGAAAGTCATCCTATATGAAGTTGTATCCTTTGCCATGAGCACATCTCATCTTTATCTAGAGAGAAACTCATCTTTATCTTACTGTCTTCTTTAAGTTTCTTATGTCCACACATCCCCGATCATCCCTGTGATTTCTTTGGAAGCTACATTTACCCCTGCCTGATTTTGCAATGACCTTGATGGGGAACAAGATGATATTCACCACTACAACCAGGATGGGGGTCTTAGCACTGAAAAACTACATAAAGTTCTACAGTGGAGCAGTTATACTACACTTAACCCCAGTCAGCCAAGTCTAAGGAGAAGGAGCAAAGTTAAGCAAGCATATTAGATAGCAACGCACATGGTTATGTGGTCCTGGAGGAGACCTTGGTTCCTATCCTGATACTATTCCTAAAGTAGTCAGAATCCACCCTTTGCTCTCCAACCCTCACTTTCCCAATACTAAGAACAAGTATTCTTTTCAAAGGCTAGTGTCAGGGTGAAATTAACAAGGTGATAGTATGGAAAATAAAGGTCTGTTCTTTTGTCTTCTTGGATCCCAATAGGGGCTCTCAGCCAGCAATCCTGTCAGTTGATTTCCTTGGACATTCCTTTATTTTCTTATGTAATCATGCAGGGTCTCAGAAAGAATTTTGAGTTACTTTGAGGTTTATTTATTCAGCAGATATTTTACTCAGCACCTGTTAGTACAAGATTCTGGGTGTTATACTGGCCATTAATTCTAAAAGGTTGTGCTTGCCTAAGTGCCTTCAGAGCTATGCAGCTTCGATCACTTAGAAAGACCTAATTCTTAATGTGACCCTGATTAAATTAAATCCCTTCTGTGGGCTCAAGTTATTTTTATCTGGAAATGATGGTACCTGTCCTTCTTTTTCTAAAATTTCTCTATCAGGCTACAAAAGAGATTATTGGTATAAAAAGGTTATTAAGATTTAAAACAGTTGTAGGTGATTATTATATTTAACTGTAATTGAATATGACTTCACAATTTAGATCATTTACATGCTTTAAATCTAAGAACTATATAGGTAAGTGAGCATAGACAATGCCCTCAATAAATCATTTTGAAGAAGACATAAGTCCAAGTAGAAACTTCTTTTTGTTTGGATTTGCTTTTGAGACAGGGTCTCACTATAACACCCAACACCCAGGCTGGACCCAAACTCCTAATCCTCTTGCCCCAGTCTCCAAGTGCTGAGATTTACAGGGGCACCACCACACATGGCAAATAGAATCTTCTTGACAGAGATAAGGCTCATTCTGATCTTTGACCTCTAGATTCCTTAAATGTAAGGAATCCAAATCTTTCCTTCACCCCTGCAAAAAAAAAAAAAATTGCTAAAGTCTAGAGCTAACATTATATACCCACCTCAATCAAGTAGTTTAAAGATACCTCTTTTGGTACTCATGACACATGTGGTCTGACTTATGCTAAAATCCTTATAGTTGCTCTGTTCATTATTCAACAAACTTATGAACATATATTCTGATCCCACTATGCTGAATGCTAGAATAGGCCAGAGTAACGTGGAGGCTATTTTAAATAGGGTAATCAGAGAAGGCCTTTGTGCTTGAGTGTCTTTTGAACAGAAAACAGATGAAGTGAATAAATTAGTTCTGATGTTTCATCATTAACCTTTGGTGGACATTCCTTACAAAATTTACATTCCCTTCTAAATTTCTAAGGTCTGTTCAGAACTATATGAATGCAATTTTGATTTTCCTTCCTTATACTGTTCTTGTCATATTTTATTTCCAAAGCAATACTAGTCTTTAAATTTAGCTAAAAGGCATTCCTTCCCTCTCTCAACCATGCATTTAGAAGTTTTCTTTGTGCAGTATTTTTCTACTTAGATATCTTTTGTGTATGAGTGTGTGAGAGAGACAGTGAGGGAGAAGAAAGAGAGAGATTGCTTGCCATCTATATATTTCTAAGAATATCTAGTAATATGAATTTGATATTCTAATTAATTTGATTTTGTATTTTCTTGTGCCTTAAAAAGAAAGGCATCCATTTAAGATTTTTACAGTTGCCAAATTTAGACTCCATCTTTGTTGTAATCTTGAGGTGTGTCTAAATCCTCTATTTTAATTCGTGCATTTGTTAATTAGGGATCTTATCCTTTGCCATCTTTTAAAGCTAAATAAATATGTAGCTGAAAGTTTAACTAGAAAAAACATCATACTAAGACTTTCCTGCATATTTTAGCATGATAATTTGAACTGACTTTCCAATCAGTGAAATTCCATATCACGCCAATAACATTTTTATGTATACTTTCAGAATGTATGAAACCAAGTTGAAAGAATTGGAAACCGATATTGCCAGAAAAAATCAAAGCATTACTGACCTTAAACAGCTTGTAAAAGAAGCAACAGAGAGAGAACAAGAAGTTAAGAAATACACTGATGACCTCAAACAACAGGCATGTAATACAATTTTTCTTTAAATGATAAAATGTTAATGTTATCATAGCTTGAGACGTTCTTATTGTCTTAAGAAGAAAAAACAACTCTTGATTAATTCCTTCCATAGAAGGCCAATCTAACTGAATTACACCATAATTTATCCATTTATTTAAACAAAAAACTGTGGATCATCATTGACTTCGTTCTTTTTTTTTTTTTTTTTTTTGCGGTACTGGGGTTTGAACTCAGGGCCTACCTACACCTTGAGCCACTCCACCAGCCCGCTTTTTTGATGGATTTGTTTTGAGATAGGGTCTCAGGAACTGTTTTCCCAGGGCTGGCTCTGAACCATGATCTTCCTAATCTCTGTCTCCTGAGTAGCTAGGATTACAGGCATGAGCCACCAGTGCCCAGTGACTTCATTCTTTCATTCCCCACATCTTTTTCATTATTAAATCATGTCAGCTGTAAATTCTTTTTTCTTTTGGTGGTACCAGAGTTTAAACTCAGGGCTTCCTGCTTTGCGGGCAGACTTGCTACCACTTGAGCTATACCTCCAGTCCTTTTCACTCTGTTATTTTGGAGATAAGGTCTCACTTTTTGCCCAGGCCAGCCTGGACTGCAATCCTGTTATAGCTTCAGTCTGTAGCTGGTATGGCATGCTTGTGCCAAGCTTTTTGCTATTGAGATGGGGATCTCAACAAAACTTTTTTGGTTAGGCTGGCCTATAGCCTCAGTTCTCCTGATCTCAGCCTTCCACATAGTTTAGAGTGACAGTTGCACACTATTGCACTTATCAGTTGTATTTTCAAAATATATCATATCTATTTCTCAACATCTCCATCAAGTAGCTTGTGTGTGTGTGTGTTTGTGTGCTGCACCTCTGGGCTTCATGCTTGCTAGGCAAGTTCTATCACTTGAGCCACTCCACCAACCCAAATCATCACTAGCATTCTTATGCAAGCCCTTATTTCATATCTGAACAATTAATTTCCTAACTAGTCTCTTGATTTCTATTCTTGCATCAATTCACCTTTTTCCTGTTACGTTTTTTTCTCCATAGTTCTTAAATAATTTGTAAAGCACAAAGCAAGTCACTGCAGTCCTATTCTCAGAATCTTCCAGTGGTTCTCTTATTACACTCGTATAAAACTTTGTAACACAGTTCTTTTCATAACCTGTATGTACATGATCTGACACCTAGTTTTCTCTTCGGTCTTATATCACTTTTCCCATTATTCAGTGTTTTAGCCACATTAACAAACCAAATTCATTTAAGCTTCACATCTTTGTACTTACTTCCTTTGTTTAGAAGTATTCACCCAACATTCTCATAAGCCCCTCCGGTACCTCAATGTCTGTTTTAATGAAGGCTCCATACAGGAGACCTTCCCTAATCCTAACCATACCACCTCCCATCACTCCATCATCCTAATCTGGATTATTTTTCTTGGTAGCCCTTTCCACCCATCTGGCACTAGCCTCATATCACATTATGTATCATATATCACATGCTCATTACTTGTCTTTCCTCACTAAAAATGTAAGGACCATGTAAGAAGGGATTCTGGCTATTTTGTTCACTACTATGTCCTCTGTAGCTAGGACAGTGCCTGGTGTGCAGTAATGAGTTTCTTAATAAATTGTTGAGTGAATGGTGAATTTAATATAGAAATGTGATTACTGCATGCTTTTGACAACCCAAATTTTAATATTATAGTTTGTTCCATCTAAACTTATCTTCTAACTTTTCATTGTGCCCAAAGATTGAGATTCTCAAACATGTTCCTGAAGATGTTGAAACAGAGCAAGGCCTTAAAAGGGAGCTACAACTTCTTAGGTACATAAAATGCTCATATGACTACTTAGCTTATTTCTTTTTTCCTTTTTTAAAAATTATTTTATAGTGAGATTTGCTACAACTAAAGACTAACATTTGCAAAACTGGTTAAATCTGCATTTCATCTTTTTAATGTCATTTATTCTGTCTACATACTGAAAAAAAGATAAACCCATTCCTAATAAGCTTATAATTTGTAATGTAGTTTAAATTTTCTCAACATAGATGGAATGAAACTTTATCTTAACAGAGGCAAATACTAATGAAAAGAAAAAAAATGAAGTAATTTTTTATTTCCAGGAGTTTGTGTAGCCTACTTTTATTGGAAGCCTCTTAAAACTACTCTTGAAAATGACTTTAGGTCAGATATTAAGAAAAACAAGAAGACTTGATTCCATGCTCATTGTGGGAATGATGGCATTGTAGCATAGATAGTAAATAAATAACTACTTTGGTAAAACTACATGTTTTGAATACCGTACATCACTAGTTTGTGAGAAATGCCCATGTATTTTACAGACCAATGTCTTTCTTTTTAACAAACTTTATGTTCTAGATTAGCCAATAGACAGCTGGATAAAGAAAAAGCAGAATTAATTCACCAGATAGAAGTTAACAAGGACCAAAGTGGAGCTGAGAGTATAGTACCAGGTAATGTATTTTATAAGATTTGTCAGCTACCTTAAATTTTTGAATTAGGGTTTGCCCTTTACTGTTGTTTCAGATTTTTGATAATTGTCTTCTTATAAAATCAAATCCCTCATATGAAGTTTTAGAGCTGACATTTAGTATAAAAACATCCCCATTCAGCCTTTTGAGTTGTTTGTAATAAGTAGCAAATACATGTATTTTACTTCCTGCATTCATTGATTTAATCGTAGTAAAATACTAGCCAATGAATATTAAGTCTTTTGCTTCTAGTTTCTAAATAGAGGCTTATCTCAATCCCAATCTCTCTGAGTATTTTCTTCTAAATGTTACTAATTTCTTTTGATACTAACTTAAGAACTGCAGATAATACTGTCTTTTTTCCTATTAAAATAAAGTCTATACTACTCCCATTCCTATTCAGAAATGATCCATAATCATTCCCGTTACTACATGCACATGTACTTGTACACATACATTATATGTACACACATATCTGTACAATGCATAATTGGTCATTATTTGTATTTACAAATTTGCTGTTCATTAAAATGTATTTGTGACCTTTAAAATCAACACTCACAGTGCTTTGGCAGACATATGCAGTGAAAAATTTGAGAAATATGGCTCACGTATTCCCTCCTGAGGCCCAGCAAGACAATGTTCAGTATTCTTGTTTCAGATTTCATATCATCGAGGTGGAGTCAGTAGTGGGCACCACAGCATAGCCAGCTGAAAGGAGTTTGAATCCCAACTCTGACACCTGTTAGTGGGACAACCTTAGGAGAGTCACTTAACACTTCTGAATGTATTCTCTTTTGTAAAATAAAGAAAATAGAATCTACCAGGATAAGTTGTTTTTAGTATTTAAGATTATAATTTATGTGAGATGTGTCTGTGTTTATGCATGTGTGTTTGTGTACCTCAATTCCTCTAGGAATAGTGCTTGAAAATTCACTAATTTTTTGCCAACTTTATAGAATAGAG
Source organism: Castor canadensis (assembly GCF_047511655.1). Classification (NCBI taxonomy): domain Eukaryota; kingdom Metazoa; phylum Chordata; class Mammalia; order Rodentia; family Castoridae; genus Castor; species Castor canadensis. The sequence continues at coordinate 126,449,458 of NC_133393.1, read as the reverse complement.
CTATCACAAATAAAGAGAATAGACCTTATATGTATATTCTTTTGTTTGTAAACATGTAAATAAATATTTTCCTGGAAGATGACATAAAATTGGATCCATACCATATTTCTAGCTTATTGCCTTTAACAGTTTATCATAGAGATCTTTTAAGGTCTCCACAAAAATTCCTCATTCTTTAAATAATACTATAGTGTATTACTGCATGGGTACCACACTGAGCCATTCACTTTTCAGTGGACATTTACTATAGTTCTAAGTTTCTGATATTACAAAATAATTCTGTAATGAGCCTCCTGACCTAGTCCTGCCATTATTTGAAAGCTAGTGAAAGTGCCAAATTCTGCCCTACAGAATTATACAATTTGTGTCTGAATAACTTTTGATTATTTCATATTCTTTTTCAATATCCTATCGTGTAGTCCTGATGTTTCTTCATTTTTATTTTTTGCAGCACTGGAGATTAAACCTCATGTATGCTAGCTAGACAAGTGCTCTTATCACTTGAACCACACCCTCAACCCTTTTTTTTGTACTTTGTTTTTGAGATAGGGTCTTCCCTAACTTTGCCCTTGCCCCAAACTCAAGATCCTCCTGCCTCTGCTGTCCAAGTAGCTGAGATTGTATGTATGCCCCATCATGCTCAGTTGCAAATTTGTAAAGCCCCAGTGTATGACTGTACTATACATTATGCTAAGTGCTTTACAAGCATTGTTACTTTTATAGCCCTATAAAGTTGAGTACTGTTGCCTTCATTTTATATATGACAAACAGATTTGAAGATATTAGTAACCAGTCTCAAAGGTCATGACACCTAGGAAGATTAAAACTTTTATGTAATTATGACACTTCGAAGCTCTTTATTATTCCTTGCTCTTAGCTACTATGCTTCACTGCTGCTTGGTAACTAAAAATAATCTTTCTTGATAGCAGCTACTGTGTCTACTGGACTAGACACAATACCAAAGTCCTGTTAATGCTGCTGACATCAGGCAAGTTCTCTAACTTTTTTTCAGAATATTTGAGGCCTCCTGATGCTTACTTCCTATATGAAGGGGATAAAGATACTGTCACATATTAAAAGATTGTTAAGCCAAATTAACTAAAACTGTTTTGGAAGTTCTAAATCACTGTCTAAATACAGTCATTTAAATAACTTTTGGAAAATGCTAAATGTAACATTCTCTTTGGCATTGCTTCACTACCGATGTGTGTAATGTATAGCAACGCACTGATAAAGAATCAACTGTAAAAATTCATTGGCCCTTTCTGTAAAAATTAGGGTAGCTTCAGAAAATATTTTGCTTTTCCTTCCAAAGGAAGATGGTTTCTGCTGACTTCAGTACCATAAGGAAATATTTTTTTCCACATCCTTTTTGACCTCTATCCTTCTGTCTCTGTTATACTCAGGAGACCACTTGAGGAATACCTTAATAATAGGCTTATTTTCTGAGTCATGTAAATTTGTTTGTTGCCGGTTTTTCTAAAATTTTACCTTTCAGTGTTGTACAATAAGACATGATATGTTACATATAGTGGTCAATCTAAAGAAAAGATATGTCTTGCAAAGATGGCATTACAGCAGAAAGCCTGTTTGCCTGTTGATTTTTGCTATAAAATTAAGATTTTTGTTTTCCACGTATTAGAGATACACGGTGTTTATCTTTGTATCATACATCTTGCCTTGTATGTTTTACACACACAATAAATGTGTATAGACCTACATGGAGTAGCCAATGCTATGTTGCATAGGAGGAGCATTTGGGCAGCTTATGGTTTTAGCCTCTTGCCTGACAGTCTGTTTTCCTTCTGCTGTACTTTTAGTACCTCTCAAACTTTCCTTTGTGTAAAAAAGGTAACTATATCCTATACTTCTAATACCTACCAGATACCTTTTCTCTTTTTGCTTGCTGTGGAATGATAATACTTTATCTAATAAAGATTGCATTCACAACCTAGAAATGTTATAGCCATACAATGCCTGTTTCCCAGGCTCTAGGTTTCCTAAGTTTTTTGTTTATTCTGTAGAACTTTAACTTATTCAGAGTGGAAAAAAAATCTGAGTTTAATTCTTACAACTTTTTTGACAGATGCTGACCAGCTAAAGGAGAAAGTAAAAGATCTAGAGACACAGCTCAAAATGTCAAATCTAGAAAAGCAACATTTGAAGGTAATTATGTGTATTTAATTTTATATTATAAATGTTTTGGGAAAGCAGCTATAGAAAGCAGTTTTTATTATCACCATCTTTGAGTTTTAGGTATGTATCCTAAAATTCATGGATTTATGCTTATGTAAAATATTTTACCTTGATATTACAAAGTTCATCATATTCAGCTATGGTAAAAATTTATTGAACAAGACCTCACAAAAATTCCAACAAATGCAAAATATTTGAGAGTAAATTTATTTTTTAATTGTAACAACAAATATAACTCTTTACACATTTTAAAATATCTTCTTAATTTCTGTTTGGGGCCAAAATGTCTTCTAAGTACCTTTTGGAATTCTTCCCCTAAAGTTACAGTTCAATAAAAATAAGTAATTAAAATCTATGTCACTTTTAAGACTGTTAACACAATAAAAGGGCCTGGGTAGGAGCTTGACTAATGATCACTGGTTAGTCTATGTAGCCATTACAGCTCAAGTTTTCTCTTTGCCAAATGCCTAGCTTATCTAGACAGAAGTCCCAGGGTTTCCCTGATCATAAATGTATTTATAAAAAGTTGGTTATTCATTATTCATTAAAAGTTAGGTGTTTATAGAGAAAATATAAATGAAGACATTTTAACCAAAATATCTTATTTGAATTACTTGTATTGTGAATAGCAAAGTTCCTTTTGATTGCTTCATTGAGAGTATCTGATGAGCTTTTAGAGAAAAGTACCATAATGTAGAGTTAATAAATTTTAGTGAATAGAACATACACTTACAGAATGGATAATGTGGGCTGGCAATTTATTTAAGTAACAAGTTACTTAAATTGTACAGTGGAACCATCTTAACAAACTCTTAAGAAAATACTTCTGCCTTTGTAACTATATTTGACTATTCAGGTTATTTTGTGTTTATTATTAACTTCTTTGATTCAGACCTAAAGCCATGTATTCCTATGTGTGACTTTTAAAGATAATATGTTCCTAATTAGGAGGAAATTAAAAAGCTGAAAAAAGAACTGGAAAATTTCGATCCTTCATTTTTTGAAGAAATTGAAGATCTGAAGTATAATTATAAGGAAGAAGTGAAAAAAAATATTCTCTTAGAAGAGAAGTTAAAAAAACTCTGTGAACAATTTGGAGCTGAATTACCTAGCCCTGTTGCTGCTTCTGAACAGTCTGAAGATGAAGAAAGTCCTGACAATTTCCCTATTTTTTAAGAGCCACATATAACTATAGTTTTAACTATTTTCTAAGTGACTTTATACCTCTTTCTTAAATTGGGAGTTTTAGTAAATATTGAATATTTAGTGTATTACATTTTTAGCGTATTAGAAAATTTAAAAATTTGAAGACTTTGGAGTAAGTTCTGAGCATAAAATAAGCAATGAACTATGGTGAATTCCTCTATATCCATAAAGTATTAGATTTTTTTTTTAAAAAGTATTAGGGTAAATAATTTTAACAATTAAAATTGGAGTTTTATTTATACTTAATTATTCATGTACATGTTAAGATTCTCAAATGCTAACTATGATCTGTGTAGATGTATTGATGTGTATACACATTAAGTTATGAGGTTAAGCCCTTGTACAACTTGAAAGCTTAATGTTCATTACATTTTTCTTTATAAAGATTAAAATAAATTTATTCATTCTAAATTAAAATTTGAATAGGTACTTCTAACTGGAAAATTCATTTCTTCAAATGCTAGAAGACATACTGATATGTTGCACAGAGTTACACAGAACCTTGAGATATTTTTACCTTTGTAAACATGGCAGAATATTCAAGATTTGAATATAAAGTTACTTTTAATTGCATTTACATTTTATATGTCAAGTATTATATCTTTGAGCCTACCAAATATCTGCTTGTCAATTTTTGAAAGCTGATTAAACAAACTGTTAGTATCAAAGGCACAGTCATACTTGTTCAGGTTCATGTTGACAATAACTGGTTTTGAATTCAAATAAGTCTCTGGAATTGGCCAGCATAAACCAAGATGATGGCGATGGACCTGTAAAAAGGAAAGAAGGTACTAGCTTTAGTCTATAAATACCATCTTCATTTGCTTATAAATATTTATTTGGGGTACCTACTATCTGCCAGATACTATATAAACCTCCACTTTCTCTTACCTTTTTTTTAATAGCTGTTTTTCTGACATATTACTTATTACTTGCTTATTGCTTATCTTCCCCATTAAAGTAGGAGCTTCATGACAGCAGAGTTACTGTTGACTCTATTTCTTGCACCTGGAAACATGCCAGGAACATAATTGGGGGCTCCATGCAAATTTAACAAATAGTCTGTTGCTGAGTACAGAAAAAAATGTGGATGAAAATGTATTCTTATCAAAGGAAATATTGTCAAGAATTTTTTTTTTTTGCTCTGACTGTAGTAAGTTAAATGTGGTTAAAACATACATAATACAAGTGTGTTTACAGAGGTAGGGTGGAGAGCAGTGATGGAAAGTTAAGCAGGAGCTAATATCTTAATGTAACTAGACAGATGTGATTCTTTTATTCCTGAAGAATGAAAAGGACAAGGGTAAGAATGAAAGACAATGTTTTAAAAGGGCAATACAGTAATTTAAGCATGAATCTTGGGTTAAATTAAGATTAACAGTCAATTTGTTGTAAAGAAGTACACAGATTTCTAGATTAGTATCTTTAAGCACTGATAACTCAATGAAGTTTTCAGTAATGGAAGTAATGGAAAGAGAGATTAAAAGTAATATCTAAGTTTGTAACTTCAGTGAATTATGTGGAATCAGATGATAAAGCCTAGTTTCAGTTTTGAACATTACAAATTTCATATACCTGTGAGAAATCAAATAGAAAAGTCCAGGAGACAGAAAGGACACAAAGTATAAGATAATTAATTCATTCTGTATATATTAACTGTCACCTTAGCAACTCTTATTAACTCTATAGTCAAGTCAGTGTGGGAGATGCTGAGTTAAGTGAGGTAAAGGATGTATGAGAGCAGTGATAAACAACATGAATTTCGAAGAGGGGGTATGTGGTATCACTTTAATTCTGAAGCAAATCTGGTATAACCAGTGCTCGACCAAAAGAATTGTGGCATATGAAGCCAGACATCATGACATGCCTGTAACCTCAGAACTTGAGAGGTTGAGGGAAGAGGATCTCAAGTTTTAGGCTAGCTTGGGATACAGTGAGACCCTGTCTCAAAAAAAAAAGGGCTGGAGGCATGGAAGCACTGAGTTCAAACTGCACTACCACCAAAAATAAAAAAGGTGGCACATGGGATATGAGATAATTACAATTTGTACAAAGAATTTTAGTGCCACTTCTTTATTATAAGAACATAAGACAACATAACCAAACACAACCTATTTTTTGCCATTACCTTAATTAAATAGCCATTATTGCAATGCCATACAATTCCTTCAATTTTACCCTCTGTGCAGCCTTCAAACCAGGACAGCAGTTCACTGTGTTTCAATGTAGGCAGATTTCTTATTTGAAATGCTCCATGTGGTATAAGAAAATGTAATGGATGTTTCTTGTTTCCTAATCCTAAATGGTAAAATTTGCCATTAGCCATACTCATTCAAAGGAGCTTTTCAGGAAAAATAGAAAAAAATGTATCTTACCAAATAAGTCTTTTAAAACATTTAGAAATAAAGTTAACAAAAAGTTTAATTGGTTTCTTGAAGAAAGATTAATCCCAGTGCATTAAAGTCTTGCTTTCATTGAAATCTGGCATCTTATTCCAATAAATCTAAATTCCACTTTTGTGCAAACTATGACCTACAGGCTGAATCAAGACAGATAACTGATTGTCCTAACAGCTTCAATGAATTCAGCCATACCCAATTATTTAAGTACTACTGATAGCCCATTTCAAAGGTATGGCCCACAAAGCCTAAAATATCTGCTAGCTGCTATTTCTCAGGAAAAGTCTGCCAACCTCTTCTCTACATCATTAGCCATGTTAGCTAATACCCAGTGATTGCCAAACAGCTGTACTGTATCTCTGATACTTGTATTCTTGTCTTAGCTATACACCTGCTGATAAGTCTACTTTCAATCTGCATATAAGATTTTACTATTATACCTTGTCTATAGGATTTTGTTATTAGGTCTGTCTTCTCATTCTCCTGTCAACATTGTATTTCAGAATGTCTTTAGTGTACTCAGCTTACCATAGTATATATTTGGATGTTTGATACCATCTTCAATGCCAATTCTTCATGTACCTTACCCTTGCCTAATTTTATTAATGTTAAAGTAACTACCTAGCAATGGAAAGTGCATTTTCAACCAACTCAATTCACCCAAATTTTAAAAAGCAATGAACCGTTTTACCTTAGTAATTACTTTTCGTGCATAGCTGTGTAACGTTATCACAGGAAAGAATAACAGGATAAAATCAAACTTTTGGATTAATAAATGCAAATGGCAATTAATAAATTAATAAATGCAAATGGCAATCATGCATAAAAATTTCCCAGGAATATAAAATTAACAAATGGATATGTGCCTAGGAAACTTATATTTGTTAATCATTCCTTTAGAGTGTGTATTTGTTTTTTAAGTTGGCCTTAGGAATTTCTCTATAAATCACAAGGTACTATAACTGAATAATAAGAAACAGGTTTCACTCACCGTATGGGTTTCCATTGATATTTGTACCTATAAGTTCTAGTGTTTGTTCTAAGAGATCTGATAGTGGCACTGCACTAATTTCCAAAAGTTCAGAATCATCAGGATGATGCTTTAATACCAAGGCAATTTCAAATTCATAATTAACCACAGAGGAATGCCAGCAATACTGTTTGCTATTTTTCTCTACTGGTACCCAACCTATTGTTTCAAGAAAAAAAAATTATTACATTGATTTTATTTGGATTGAAAATACAGGTAATTACAATTTTAGTATAAATTTTCCACATTTTCTGCATGTTCTAGCATATACTTTTAAAATCAGTGGGAAAGTTAACAGTTTCACTACTGTTCTTTTTAATCATAAAAGAAAGGTTCATTTCTTATTCTGTTGAGAAATTAACCTGTTTAATTATTCTACTACGGAGAAACCAACATTCTCTTACTAGAGAAGTCAATATGCTTCAGTAACAACTGAGCACCATTCTATATGGTGCCATAATAGGTTCCCTCATTGTGAAGAATTTACTGCTAAATCAAAGAAAGACATGGTAGGCAATATATACCATTGTGACCACACTTTTGGCTTTCATTACTGACCCAACTAACTGCTTTGCTGGTCAACTAGGCACCAGTGAAACTCACCCTACTTTTATCATATTCTATTTCCAAAGCTTACATTTTTTTGCTGTATCTCTGCTCTATAATCATTATCTTCAGAATAAACTTAAAAAGTCCGTTAGATTAGTGGAATGCAAGGGCCTTTAAGAATTCCAGAGATACTGTGGCCTCAACTTTTTAACTGACAGGTGACAGCTGATAAAATGTGTCCATCTTAGAAAAGAATTTAACCTTAAGAGGACAGGACATTCTTGATGTGATATAACTTTCATATAAATTGTTACTTTATGTAAATTTGACTCATAAATTTTCTACTATACAAGTGAACAAAATTAAAGTCTGCAATTTCTACTTGAACAGATCTTTTCTTCTTTATACTGGTAAACACAAAATTGCATTTTAGAAGAGATTTCATGATACCAGGAATGTGTCCATTTTCATCAGGCACCAGATTCCCATTCAGTTGTTCTATTTCCTTTGCTGGTATCCAGCACTCTGGAACAGGTTTGAAATCCTCCTCAACATTCCAAAGAAATTCTAAAAGAGTTAGAAATAAACTTGTTTGTAGTGATACTTAAAAAATCTATATATATATATATAATACTGAACACATGCAGTGGAAATTGTCAATAAAATCTCAGTATCTCATAACACACAAACATTCTCTAGTCTCACTACAATATGACTACTTAGCATTAGGATACTGACATTTAAAATTTTCTATTTTAACTTTCTATTATTTGTAGTCTAAAGTAGCCAATGTTCCATTATATGCAGATACTGACATTTAAAATTTTCTATTTTAATTTTCTATTATTTGTAGTGTAAAGTAGCCAATACTCCATTATATGCAGATTTGTGAATTTTAGTGCACTAAAAATAAAAATATATACATAAATTATACACACAAATGAATGTACATATGAACATACATAGTCTATTTAGAGGCAATTTAATTTAAAATACTAATTCTTTGAGATTTATAAAATTACAATTGTATCTTACATAAAATCAAAATGTATCTTTCATTATATTATACATAATTCATATTAGAAAAAAGAGTCGCCAGGTGTGGTGGCTCGTGCCTGTAATCCTAGCTACTTGGGAGGTGGAGATCAGTAGGATTGCCATTTGAGGCCAGCCCAGGCAAAAAAGTTCTCAAAACCTTAATCAATAAAAGCTGGGAATGGTGGCACATGCCTGTCATCCCAACTACAGTGAAAACATAAGTAGGAGGATCGCAATTCAGGCTGGCTTGGGAATAAATGCAAGATCCTATTCGAGAACTTACTAAAGCAAAAAAGGGCTGGGGGTGTGATTCAAGTGGTATAGAGCTTGCCTAACAAAGGCCTTGAGTTAAAACCCCAGTGGCACCACAAAAAAAAAAGGTTATAGAAATATTAGGAAAATATTTTTCAAGAATATATAATGAAAATGATATTCACTAATTAAACCATTGTAACCCTCAAAAAAAGAATATATAGTCAGTTATCATCTTTTTCTTAATGATGAATATTCAAAAAGATAGACTGTACAGAAATATCAGAAAATAAGCCACAAATTTCAGCTAGCTAAATCTAAAAAGTTTAAAGAAAAACCTACTAACCTTTTGACTTCTCTTTTGAATGCAGAAAATTTTTAAATCTTTTGTCAGCTTGTTTGTTGGGTTTTCTATCTAGTCGAGCCCAAAGGTATGGCTTATCTAAAAAAAAAAAACAAGGTAAGGAAAGTATAAGAGGCAAACAAAATTTATCTTGAAAGGTATTTTAAAGTATTTATTTCAATAATCAGTAGAGCCACCTCTCTAGGAGAATCAACCCTGGAAGAGGGAAATATATATTCCAAGATACACAGCACCTTAGCAGTACCTGATGTTATAAAGACTTAAAGAATGTTGGGGATGACGTGGACACTTACGCTTCTTGGTCATATTACTAAGCAGCATGCACGAGAACAGAACAATCTGTATCCACAATGGGAACATAACCAGGTAATTTAACTCAGCCTCCCCTGAATATTACCCTACGGTGTGAAAGTAAATTCTGGCAGATCCAGATTAGGCTGACCTGCTTTGCCAGGCACTCACTCCTAGTCATGCATTAAACATAACAATTAAAGGGATGCAGCTTTGTAGTCATGGGTCTGAAGAGTTTCAGGGCACTGTGCCAGCATTCTTTATTGGTTAAAGTGAGGCTGATGGATTGTACTTGGTCTCACTGAGCCTCCTGGAGGACTCGAGGTTTACACTCGCTACTTAGCAAGGTACCTCCATGACCAGCAAAAACAGAAAAATCTCCAGCTGAAATTCCATTTTGGACTCCCTGATTCCAAGTGTTGCATGCATTTTTTTTTTTTTTTTGCATGCATGTTAACAGATGCTTGAAAGATGCTTTTGCTGAGGAGCACTGATGCCTTCCTTGGGCCCAGGAAGCAACTGAAGGCAGGAAACATGATTACAAAACCTTTCCCATAGAAATGGAAGTTATAAATTGACAGTGGGGAAAAATAACCAGGACTACAAAAGGGATAAACTTTCAGCATAGCCAACTTGATGGCTAGTGAGTTTACTCTGCTTATTAATGAGACATTTTCTCCCCTTTTGTCCACATCCCAGGGAGCCCAAGATTAACACCCTTTACTCTTCAATGAAAACAGGAAGTCTTCTATCCCTTATCTCTGACCATCACAGGAGAAAACCTGTCAGTCAAGACATACAGCTTCAGGGATGTGGTACCAGGGGCACCTAAAGAACCAAGGTCAGCACCTATCCTGGGACATGCATTTCACTCACATATTCAAACTGAGCCCCTAACTTCCCTTTAAAAAAGTGAACACTTTCTCTCAGAAGGGAGACAACAAAGCTTTGAGAGATTGACTCTCCCTGTCCTCTCTTCCTCTGACAAATAATAAGTGATTTCCTTCTCCTCAAAAATGCTGCTGTCATTACTTGTGAATTGGCATTGAGGTCAGATAAAATGCACATATCACTCATTCCTGATCTGAAAAAATGTGTCCTGCCATAGCTTTAAAGCAGGAAAAACTACCTTTTACCTGGCCACTCCAGACCCTTTGCTGCATGACTGTCCTTAGCTGTGATACACATCTTTGTTATGTGTTCTTTACCCATAATAAAATGTGGATTTGTAAGCACTGTCTTCTTGTGTCTTGTGAGCATTCTTTAGCGATGAAACTCTAACCTTGTTTAGCTGTTATCATGCCTAATCGCATAGTAATACACATTAAAGTTTCTTAATATAAGAGCCTGAAAAATCTCTTACAGCCCCCTCAAATGTGCTAATCAGAGATTTATAAAAATTAACTGTACGCTGGCTCATATATTATTACTTATTAGTTATCTACATAAATAATAGAAAGACCCAGATTAACATTACATTCTGTCATTTCTCATTGAGTGGACATTTTGTCCTTTTTACCACTAAATATAAAAAATAAATTTTACTCACATCCATTTGGCTATTGTAACACACACAAACACAAGTAGCGGTGAGTATATGGAGCAAGTAGCGGTGAGTATATGGAGAAACTGGAACCTTTGTGCACTGTTGGTAGGAAGTAAAATGGTGCAACCACCATGGAAAATTCACAATAGCTCCTCAAAAAATTGAAACTAGAATTACTATACGATCCAGTAACTTTACTTCTGGAACAAACCCAGAAAACTGGAAGCAGGACTTCAAGAGATAGTCATTTCCCCTGTTCATGCCAATATTCACAGTAACCAAAAAAAGGTAGGAACAACCCAAATGCTCATCAGTGGTTGAATGGATAAATGAAATGTACTATATAAATGCAATGGAATATCATTCAGCCTAACAAAGGGATGAAATTCTGATACTAACAAGGATAAACCGAGAACATTATGCTACCAGAAATAAGCCAGTCGCAAAAAGACAATTGCCTCTGATTTCCTGAACATGAGCAGTCAAATTCATAGAGACAAAGAAGAGTGCTGGTTACAAGAAGCAAAGGGAGAAGGGATGAGGGATAGAAGTAGTAGATGGGAAGATTCCCCCATGGGTATAGAGTTTTAGTTTTAGAAGATGAGTCCTGGAGAGAGAAGATAGTAATAGTAACACAATAATATGAATGTTAATTAACACTATTGAACTGTACACAATCTTAAAAATGGTTATAATGGTACAAGTTGTACACATTTAATGTATTTTAGAAGAGATCTCGATACAAGCAATATGCCCAGGTGCCCATTTAACTTTTGTATTTCTGTTGCTGGAATTGAGAGAAATATTACAATACAGAAGTAATCACAAAGGACATTGCTCTCTTTTCAATGATTTTTCTTTTCTTAACAAGTGAACAATTTGAACTTCTATGTCTCTTAAAGTACATTAAAATGAAGCACACTGCCAATAGTAAAAACCAATGGAAACAGAACTGAGATCATCCAATGAGAAGCTTTAAAGTCAGACAAACCTAGATCTCATTATCAGTATCACTATTAACTATAGGATCTTGGACAAATTATTTAAGTGGGCAGATATTCAGTTTCCTTATCTGCAACAGAGAGACTTATGGAAATTAGAGATGACATGTAAAAAGTAATCATCATACTGCCTGGCCCTTAGTAAGAATTAAGTAAATGATAAGTTACTCCCCCAAAAGAAAATCACAATGATGTAGTAAGTATAACAACTGGGAACTTTTTATTTTACTACTTAGGTTTCCAAGGGTTTATGAAGAATAAATGCCCCATTCCAGATGTATATAGTTTGTAAAATGATTAAGAAAAATAATAACTATAGTAAACATAACTTTATTTTACCTTTGTAGGTAGTAATATAACAACATGTTCCATCCACTTTTTCTGTTGGAATTGCACTGTATATATCTGCATCTAATGCCTTGTGACTTATAGTTTCAGTTGCCAAAACTTTAAATGGCTTAAAAAAGAAAAAGAAACTGGTTTAAGATAGACAGTCTCTGCCTTTGCACACATTCTCACTTGAAATGTTCTTAATTTCATTAGTTCTAAAGGAAGAGTTCCTGTCCATCCTCCAAGACAATTTAAAAATTCTGTGTTCTCCTGAATCACACCCTCCTGTTACACTATCACCACAAATCCCAATATTCTACACAAACTCTCTAATTATTTACGTTTCTTCATCCACCATAATGATATAACACCAAGGAACTATGTCAGATGCCATGCTGCATCCCTAGCACAGGTGTTCAATATGCATAACATATACTTCATAATTATTTTCCTAATAGATTAAGCCTTGTCCTTGGCACTGGAAATATATAGGGGAACAAAAAACATACTAGTCTTTAATAAGACTTGCATTTTAGTGGGATAAATCAGAAAAAATGCACAATACAATGTTTGGAATAACAAATACTAAAGAATAGGATAAAGTGATAAGGTGCTATTTTATGTATGGCAGACAGAGAAATCCTCTTTGAGAAGGTAACCATCTGAGCAGATTTGAAGTGGGGGAATATACCATGTAAATGTCTACAGAAAAAGGACCCAAGTCAGGAGGCTTCTTGATGTGTTTGAAGAATGCAAGGCAGCCATTGTGTTTGGAATTGTGTGCAGGTAAAACCAGATCTGTTTAAATAATTCCATAGATATGTCTAGTGGCTAAACACACTTATTTACCGATCATAATTTTCAATATTTCAAGAATAAATCTATTCCCCAATACATAAGACCTTTACCCACTTTATAAATACAAACATTTTTGCTATTTGCAAAACTTCTTTTTCAAGTAAGACTTGATTCTTCTCAAGAGTTTGTGATGTCTTCTTGCTTCAGGCCACATTTTCAAGGAAAAGATACTGAAGACAGCTCATATACTGCTTTTGATTTTTTAAACTTTTCTTCTTGCAAAGTCATGCTCAGTATAGAAAATTTGTAAAATTAAAATATGCAAAAGTATAAATGAGAAATCACATATAATCTCATCATCTAGACTCAATCACAAAGAACCTTTTAACATAATTCCAGGATCTTTTTTAGTTCTTTTTTCTCACTGTAATTATCATCAATTTCTGTTTTCTACAGAGCAGTTTCTAAAACAGCCAAAGTCAAAAAGCTTTCTGGATTTGCTTGTTTCATATGCTTTTCTTTCCCAACTGCATAATAAACATGAAACACTGCAGTTTACTTACTAGTTCACCTCTGATCCACTATGATGAAGCCCATATTTCTGTCTAGAATATTTCATTCAGATCACAACTTTAAAAGCATCTTAATTCCCATAACAAGTCTGTCCTTGGTTCAGTTTTTAATTCCTAAAAATGTTTAAGTGCATTATAAAATTTAAAAAAAAGAGTTCAACAAATACTCTTTCAGAAAACATATCATCTGCTTAAAAGGAAAATTAAACTCTGAAGGTTTCTTACTATTAACAGTACCTTCTTGTATTAAATAGACATAACAGTATTACAAACTTAAATTTTTCAGCTATATCAACTATGGCTGTTTACATTCACTTTCAAAATATCCAAGAAAATAAAAATTGCTTTATAAAACAAATCTTTCTTCTTTGACAGTTTTCTCCATAGTCACCAGATATTCCCATGTAGTCTTCTTAGTCTACTTTGTTGTATTCAAAAGTCTCATTATAACATACCTACAAAAATCTCTACATGGTCACCCATTCAACAAAGTTTGGGCATGTAGTTAGTGAAATGCATTGTCCCAGGCTATGCAGGCAGAGTACAAAGGAATTACCTCTTGGGTAAGACTTCAAATAAGTACTTACATAAATTCAACCCCACTGATGGCTGAAGGTGGTCCACTATGCCACCTTAGACATGATATACTCTACACTTCAGTACCATTTCAGTTCTGTTCCTTGCACAATGATATTCAACATCTGACAGTGATTTTGCTTTATTCATTAGATTTTGTTTGCTATGAGAGTATTCACTTCTTGTCCCCTTCATCTTTAGCAATAGTAAACTGTTTACAAGTTTAATTTATGGATTTTCTACTGTCAAGAAGAAAATGAAAAAGAGCATCAAGGATGTGAAAAGACATTTTTCACATTTTTCTAACATTCCTACCAATTTTTTGTAATTTATTTTCATTTCTGAGAAAAATATACACCACTCTTTTATAGTCTGAAGTAACTGTTACCTTATAATGTAAAATAATGTGCTGCACGTTATAAATATACTGGTGAATATAAAGTGCAAGATTAATAAAATGGAAGTACTATCTCAAACAGAATCAGAATTAGGAAATCAGCCTCATTCTAGTATTCCGTTACTTTTAAGATACAAATGAATGGGGATTTATTCACTTATGACATTGGTATGAGAGAATATCAAGTTAACCCACACCAATATAAACAAAGGCTCTCACCCAATACAACTGTGTATATGTTTAAATTTATAATAGCTCCAAGAGAGATTACTATGCTCTTGGAATTCCTGATAAGTAAAAAATTTTCCTTCCATAAGAATCAGTTATCTACCAGTCTTTGCCATCAACAAGACCAAAGTACAACACAACACAGTGAGGGGTAAAGCTTTCCATCTGTCATCAAAGACTTCAGATTACTCTTGGAAGTCCAAGGTATATATGCATAAAAAAATGAGTCAGTGAATATCAATTGGGCATTTACAATTTCTGGATAGGAAAAAACCACTGTGATAACTTAACTGATCATAAATTTTTATGGAGAAGATCTGACAAACACTCTGGAGGTGAGCTAAGAGTGATTAATCTGAGCAAAAATACCGACAGGATTGTAGTTGGTACTTTCACAGGAAGTAACTGACTATAAAAGCAAGGACTTCACTTGAAAAGAAGGTTAAAGAGGGTACCAAGCCTAATTCGTGGGAGGCCTTGAATTACAATTAAAAATCTGGATGCTATGCTGCAATCAACACTACAAGGTATTCCTAACTGCAGAGAAAGGGTTTATTTTTCCTTGCACTGACTGCTTTTACATAATACTCCCTACTCCTAAACATAAAAGGTTAAGAATCAAAGAGTAAATCATTATCAAGGATGACGTTTTATGTTGTCTAGGCGTATTCTGGCTTAAAAAAAAAAAAAAAAAAAAGGTTGACCACTACTATTACAGATGTTGAGTTAATGTAGGGTTTTGACTAGGAGAGAACATAGTGATGCTCATTCTGGATGCCAAGTAATACCAATCAGGTGCTCCAATAAGCAGACATGAAATATTAAAAACTCTAACAAAGACAGCAGAAAGGAATATGGAAAGATCAGATGTTCAAAGTAAAAACCCATCAAGGTTGAATGGAAAACTGTCATGAAATGACTCCAAGGTTCATTCCTTAATGAACCATGTGCCAGCTCCTAGAAGCTGGGACTAAGGATAACAGGGCAGTCTCTGCCTTAAAGGCCACTGAGTCTAAAGGGCAAGGCCAGGGCTGATGGTGAAACAGGTGAAATCGATTTCCAATGCACGTGCTGATTTTGTCTGAGTTGCAAACATCCGATAGCTGGCCATTCTTCTGGTCAAAGGTTTTGCTACATATTAAAGAATTATCCTGATAGCTACTTATTATTCATTTACTGAGGATCCAATATGTGCAAAAAGCAATCCACGAGGTCTGGTCTTAGTGGCCTAGTTAAGCTCGCTGTCAACACTGCCATCGCTCCTAGGTTAGGACAGATAAAGCACGTCTTTCAGTATGTCCATTTTCACCACACTCTTGAAAGGTAGCACAGTCCGGACTGCAGCTCACATCTGACTACTTAGGGTCTTTTATTAAAGAAACGCATTATTTGGAACTCGGATTTTCAATTTCCCTGCGAGGGCATGCCCGAATCCGCACCGGGAGGAAAATTCTCCCCTACACCTACAAGGGTATAAGAACCTAGAAGCCAGGACACAGGGAACTTTACCCTGCACCTCACATAAAACCCACAGCGAGCTGGGGCCTGCAGAGCGGCTGGGCCCCGTACCTGGCGCTCCCTCTTCGCGGAAGGCTCGTCCTTCACCTCCGTCACAAACGCACACGACATTTTCCGCTGCACGGAGCCCAGGCGTCGCATGGTGAGATGGCCTACGAGGAAACCGCGTTTCCGAACTGCCCTAGGTGCCCGCTGTGAGAAAGTCCCGCAACAGAGCACCAAACAGAGGCTTCCCACGCTCTGCACCCAGGACAGCGACGGCGCCAACGCTATGACCAACTCCGAGCGCGGGGCGGGGACGCGGGCCCGGAAGTGGCGTTTGGCCGCGGGGCATTCTGGGAGTTGTAGTGCGGCCCTGAGGTTCCCGGCTTGTACTCCCACGTGCTCCCCAGGAGTTTTGATGACCAGTTTTCTGGTCTTGTGTGCTTAGCCACACCTCAGTAACTGATGCTATTTTTGAAAATTAAAGAATATCAGGTTATAAGTGATGAATCACTTCAGATGAACATTTAAGGCCGTTCTAATAAGATTTACTTTAATAACTTCTTGGGGGAAACATAGAGAAGTTTAAAAATAACTAAAACATTTCCACATCCCCAGAAAGAAAAACTAATTTCCAGGAAGAACACAATTGAGACAAAAATAAAATGTATTTATTATTCAGTTGAATATGATGTTAAATATTTAATAATGGTAGGGCCTCTATCTCTTTGCAGTTAGTAGTCTTCAGCCTAAATTGTAGGGGGGGTGCGGGGGAGAGGGTTGTCTTTACTGTTTTACGTGGTTGGTCACAGCCCAATCCCCTTTTCTCTAATTGTTTTAGCAGCATATATTCAACTGTCTAGCATTTTACTTAAGTAGCTCTTGGAAAAATTAAATATATCTCACCTGAAGGCATCTATATGATAAAAGGCATTCCCCAAGGAAATCTCTAAAAGAAGTTCAGGTTTTTTGATTGCTGAATTCAGAGGAGGAGGAAGAAATTGCCATTTCAATGTTTCTTTTCTGCTATCTTTAATTTTCTCAGAGAAAAACGTACATACCCGCCCAAATTTTAGAAAAAAAAGATTAAAAAAAAAAAAAAACCACATAAGGCTGCCTGCCTATGTGTATTTAAATCAGAAACTTCTTAGCATTTTAGAGTCAACCATCAATTAACTTCTTTGCTTTTTCCAAGGAATCTTAAAAACATCTTGTTTCACAAGTCTTTTGTATTAAATAATTTCACAAGTCTCTTGAATTAAATAATCCTTACAACTATCAACTGCCATTTGCCAAACTGCCACAGAATCTTCTAGGTCCAACATTCTGTCATGTCTGAGAAAAGATAATCTTCTGAAACTTCCACTTGCTTTTTAAAAATTAGCAGCAAAGCTAATTTCAGAAAGCACTATTTCCAGTCTTTATTTTGGTTTCTTCACTGTCCAGAGCAAAGCCTCTTAGAAGAAACATGA
The DNA here is from genome assembly GCF_047511655.1 of Castor canadensis. Taxonomy (NCBI): domain Eukaryota; kingdom Metazoa; phylum Chordata; class Mammalia; order Rodentia; family Castoridae; genus Castor; species Castor canadensis. The sequence goes on along the minus strand of NC_133393.1, from coordinate 126,431,712 downwards.
GAGTTCTAACCTGAAGAATGCCACAGGATTAGTTCACAGCTGTAAAGTGCACCCCTACAATGATGGATAGCAGCCATAGCCTTTACCTGTGTCATCCAGTCTTGAAGAATCAATGGATTTTTGCTTGCTACTGGGCACTGTCCTTAAAATCGAAGAAAGAATTTCTTCTCTGACTGGTGTGTTAAATGTTGTAGGATGCACCAAGAACACACTAAATGCAAGTCAGCTTTGGCCAAGACAAAATGCTTCAGAGAATTTTCAGGCCTACTTCCAGCTGTGGAAACAAATTTCCTATCACTTCATGGGTAATATCATAGATTTCCATAAAAGACTAGAATGAAATTTACAACAAGAAAGAATAGAAGAGAAGTGAAAAGAAAAAGAAAGAGGAGAGGAGCAGAAAAGAAGCTTAAAAATGAGAAACTTAAAAGGGGCTACATATTCTAAAGGCTAACAAAATTTGCAATGAGAATCAAAAAAAAAAAATCCCCACGTGAACTTGACCTGTTTTGCTGTGTCTACTGGAATGTGGTTATTCGCACCTAATTTCAAAGGTAAAAACATTTTTCAGCTTTTCCCCTGTATAAAATCATTTAATCAAGCAATAATGATGTTTGGTAACTATTTTAAAACAGTCCAATGAAGCTCTAAGTTCACAGGTAGAGAGGGAGTTTATCTGAAGGCAAAAACACTAAAAGACATTTCTTACAGGTGCTTCTTTCAGTAGTCTAGGTGCTTGTGATGGGTACTTTGTTGTTCCAGAATTAGAAACAAGACAAAAGTCAAGATATATTTTTCTATGTATGTTTGCAGTATTTTCTAGGGCTTAGCCAAATTCTTATTTGCTCTTTATTTACTTCTAATACTACCTAGTTATTTTTATTATTTTTTTATAATTACATTTTAGGCAAACCACTCTTTTCTAAATTTTACCTTCTTATTGTATTTCCTAGATTTTTATCCTAAAATATTGCATTCAAAAAGTTCATACTGATTTAACCAGTTTCACTTAACCAAAGTGTATATTTGTTTTGATCTTTATAATTTTCTAATTAAAAGTACATTGCAAGTTAGAATTGTATTTTATCTAGTATATTCTGTCACCTCCATTCCATCTTCTTGGTTGCCTATGATAAATATTTTTATTAATTTCTCCTAGGTTCTAATTCTTTTAGTAAAGATACTAGGATGTATAGTCCAGTAACTACTGAGGAACTGTCTCATTCTTGGAATCAAAGTACTCCACATTGTTTTCAACAAATTCTCAAAATTTTCAAGCACTCTGGAAACTTTCAGCACTAGGAAGAAACTATTCCTCCCTTTATAATGGGTGAAAAAGAAATAAAAACGGCAAAAAGGTAGTTTAACTTATTTTCATGGGCTTATCACAATCTGAGTCTGATTGTTTCCTAAATCAGTGGATAGCAGCAAGTACATACTTAAATCTATTTCCTTAGAATGTGGAAAGCATAGTTATCTATTTGAAATATCTAGATTTATTTCCAAACAATGTACAAAAATAGCTATTTACTTGTAAAATACTACTTTTTAATTATGAAAATATAAATTAATTTATGTTCCTTATTCAATCAGAACATTGAAAGAAAAAATATACCATTTTATTTTTAAATAGCATTTTGTATTAATATAGTAAAATTGGGTAAGGGAAGCACAGTATTCACTAAGGTAAACTAGCCTACAGTTACATATGAGATCACTTATGATGAGCAAACAATGGGTTAGGTAACAAAGAGGAAAATTCTGGAAGTTTGAGTTTGGGTGCTTGCTAGCAACCACTTTCAACATTTCTGCAAAGCTAGAGAAGGTATCTTCTAATTTAAATTTATTTAAGAATTATCTATTGTGTAATATACTGTCAACAGGAGGTCAGTTATAAAGGAATACTACTGATAGCCTGAAAGACTGTGAAAAAGAAATTCTTTTTCTTCTTTACACACTGATAGTTCTTATATTTGCACTCCTGCAATTCTTATATATATATATATATATATATATATATATATACACACACATACACATAGAGAGAGAGAGAACAATCATTGGATTATCAGCAAGAAAGTTGAAAATGGCAGAAGTTGGGAATGACTGCTATTTCTTTTTTAATTCCACATGCATAAAGGTAAATATTGTACATATTACAATACTTCACATGCTTAAGCTTTTTAGTAGAATGATGGAAGATAATTTGTATTACTGAGTCAAAATTTACTATTTTCTCTCAAAATAGTTTATGTACTTAAAATCTAAAGTAAAAGCTTATGTATTTTTGATATACTGAATTTCTGTAAGGAAATCTGAGATGATTAAAACTTATGATTTGTTGAAACTACTCATGTCAGTTAGCTGCCTTTGGTTTTTTTCATGTAGTACTTTATATTATGGCTTCTCTAGACATCAAATTCTGAATATAATACTGAAGTGTTATATATCATCTTATTTTAGTTAATGTAATTTCTTTTATATAAATGCAGATACTTGAATTCAGGTCACTATCAAACTTAATGGAATATATCTAAATGTTTTGCTAGCCGAAATTCATCAACACAATTACTGTATTTTTCCCTGTCAAAAGTCTAAGTAATAACAGGTAATTAAGTATCATGGAAAAATGGGAAAATGTCATATAAATGAATCATCTAAAAATTAACGGATCTCAGTAAAACCAAGTAAATGGAGAAACATCCTGTTCATGTCAAACTGAAACAAATGAAAGAGGTGATGTGTCTAGCTCAATGTTTTTCATCTCTGTGGAGAAGCCTGAATAAAGTCAATCTTTGACCACAGGAATTAGATCCATTTCTAGTGTCTTGTTATCTTTAGATTAAACTCTAGGATGGTAAATAACAATAGACTTCAGGTTTTGGGTTAGCAGCCAGTTTTGCCTATTTCTCTGTTTGTCCTCAAGTATTTGGCATACTGATTGATGGGTAGATAGGTGTCAGTAAAGGATTAAATGAATAAACAAATAGTAATCGCAAAAACTTACCTCACATGATGCTTACAACTCTTCTATGTGGAGGCTGTTTTATTCTCTTTTTTTACAAATGAAGAAACTGATGCGTAGAGAGGATGAGTTAAGTATTAGCTTTGTTATTATGAACAAAGTAGTGAAGCCAGGTGGTCAAATACCAGTTTATCCACTTTCAAAGACACTCCCACTACCCTTGAGAGTACACAGATCGGTATTTAAAAGGGGGAAGAGAGTGAAAACAGACGTAGGAAGGAGATAAAAGGTAAGGAACTACCATGGAACATGTATCAAAGGTAGGATGAATTTAATGGAATATTTTTATTGCATGTTTCTCAGCTCACTATGTGATAGTAACCTATAGTTTTTCTGTCTGTGGATCTATGTGGAAAAGAATTTTTTTTTTAAAAAGTAACAGCAACTGATTGAAAACTCCACTTCTACTATGGTTGGTATAGAAAAATGTCAGTATGTATGTGTATAATCCAGTATCTTTGTAGGTCAAGGGCATACAGTATTTATGTTACACAGCCTAATGTGGTAATTACTTAAAACTCCATAATTATAGGCAGTTTAAGCTCCATTCTCTTTCTCTGTATAAACACTTATGGTATCTCCATAAACTGAGTAAGAAAACAGATTATCTAACAAAGGATTGATTGGTAGAGATTATCCCTACAATTAGAATATGTTTAGTGATTCTGAAGTATTTGTCTGGCTTGAGAAAGAAATTCATTCTGTCATAGATTGTGATCAAGCAAGGGTATTGCTAGTCTCATATGTTTATTCTTAGTAAATTCTATGGGTTAGCTGGTAATAAAAAGTAGCATTTTGTGAGAAAGTTGTGGCATGTTGTACTATTTAATCATTAGGTTTTCTTACCACTTTTTCACTAAAGATAGACTAATTTTACTAAAATTTAGGTTATGTTTAGACTATATTTAGTACTATATTGGTAGTGTGTATTTTTCAGATTCTAATTTTATATACTCATGGTTCCTTTAGTTGATAATCAATCTATGTTAATATATTGTGAAACATTAACACCAACACTGAGTTTTCTGGACTATTTATGTTATTTCTTTAGGGTTCCCAGTGCCGATTCCGACACTGCGAAGAGGCCCTTGGCAGTGACACTGTGTGCTCATTATGGAGAGAGAAAAAATGTTTAGATCCACTTTGCAGGTTTAGACACATGGAAATGCAGGTAAAATTACTCAACATTATTTTTGTTAAAAAGCATCTTTTCAATAATGTTCAATTATACTTTTACCACTTGATAGGGAAGAAATAATTCTTTTTTCCCACTATTTAATTTTAGGTGTTTTTCATTTTGTGCCACTTAGATTCTTAGAAAAGTGGGGAACATATTTTGGAATATCCATTCCATCTTTTAAATAGTAGAGCTTAGAAACACTGAAAGCCAGGAGACACACTTGAGCAGTAATTCCAGCTGTTTTTCCACATTGTGTTGTGTTTATTGTGAATATGGCATCCAAACTTTACATTTTCTCCCACCTTCTTTGTCTAGCAAAACTGCAGTATTTCATGCTTCTGGGAAACTCAACCACTTGGTTGTGTGAAGATCAGTTGTATCTTTTACCACAGCAAACCTCGAAATATCAATGGATTATTTTTGCCACCAAGTAGCAGTGAGTACAATATATTTTTTGAATGATTTGGACATACCATATTATAATCTGGTTTAGAAGTAACAGCATAGCTTGATACATTAAAGTACGACATGATGAACAATGCAGCTTAATAGCCAGAAAACTATCTCATCAGTGCAGTAAGCAGGGGTACAGTCTGAGTTACATAATTCTGCTTCTAGCAGAGCAGCTCTGTGCTATGGTTCTTCCTAATACTTTGTTGTGGAGTTCTTCCTAAGACTTTATTATGGAGAAAATACAATCTTGTTACTACAAAAGGCATGACAGCATTCAATCCAACTAAATGATAGCATGATTCTACTTTGTGGTGAATCTTAAAGTGGGTCTCAAAGGAAACACAAAAGATATCAGACTCAAAAAGAGTGAATACCAAGACCCTTACTGAAGAAGTTGCTGCTGTCAAGGTTTTCTTGATGTTGTAGCAACTTCACTCTCCTGCTATGGCCACCAAATATCTCTGATGGAACGACTCTAGAAATGAGCTTACAGGACATTTGTCCTTTGGAATTTGAAAAAAATGGCTTCAGATGGCAAATGGATAACTGAAACTTAAGTCCTTTTTTGTGCATCTTAAAATTTCTGATCTCACAGTGTACATCATACTTCTAAATATTTATCATATATGTTATACAATATAAAACATTACTTTGCAATGGTTGTGTTCCTCATGAGACTATAAACATCATAAAGGTTAGGAATCATAACTAGTTTCCTTACCACTTTTTTTGTGTAGTGTCTGGGGCAAAGATGCTCCATAAAACTGGATGTTAAAACAGATGAATAGTGACAACTGAATCATAATCTACTGGGGGGATTAAAGTTGCTGCATTAATTTAAGTGATTACCTTGGCCCCATTACTTCACATGCAGTATGATTTTATTTCATGAAAAATATTTTATTGCATTCTTTTTATCTTGCTAGTAATTTACTCCCTACTGGCTTATAGGAAAAATTAGTATCTATAAATCTAGCTCTTTTAGACTAGAAGAAAACAAAGATGCATCTCTGGACAGAGGAAGGGTGGAATGTCTGTTTAACTGACAAATGCTGGGCTCCCAACCGTAAGGATATGTGCCCCAGGCTAACTGCTCTAGCATTAGTTGATTACTTTCACATTATTATTATATTCATAATTATAAACAGAACTGGCTTTTCTGGGAGTCTCAACTTATTCAACAGGTATCAAGACTTAGCCTGACAACTTGGCATAAGCTCTCCCCTCAATAAGATCAGATCAATATCCTTTTACTGGATAAAGCCCGTCCCCTAGGTATTCTACCATGAGGGAGGAATAAAGAGACTCACAGGCTAATACTCACCTTCCTTAATCTCCTTGACTCTTTCAATTGAGGACAAGAGAAAATCCCATGCACCTACCATGTTCTCCAACACAGAGATAACCTCATTGTGTCCACTTACGTGTTTTAAATTTTGTGAAAACGGGGCTAATTTCATTATCTCTTTCATTTTTTCATATGTCAATCAAGACGAGACTTTCAGATTACAGACTCCTATCCCTCTTCTGTCCTTTTCACTTGCCCCCTCCTCAACCTACAATTATCAACAATTCTTTCTCTACTTCTCTGAACCTTTCCTTCATTTTCACACTCTAATGTAACAGTCGTTTCCCCCAAACACCCTATTTGTAGTACCTTCAATTGTTGGCTACTTTTTTCTCCCAATCTTCAGGTAGCACCAAACCTAGAAGTGAGATGAGGGATTTTCTTGGTTCTCATTGCCAGCTTCAGATGATTCTTTGGTACTTCTTGGTAGAACCATCCAGTATAACTAATGTCAACAGATTATGTCATTTTACTCTTTAGTGTTGTCTTCTATCCATTTAGGTTCTTTCTCTTTGTTTTCAACAATATTAACTCCTGGATTATTATCACTGTAATACTATTATTGTGTGACTTTTAGAAATTTTAATATAAAATATGTGATCTATCATTATCTTAGCCTCTCAATGCCTTTATCTCAGCTCCTCAATCCTTCACCTCCCTTATATCTTTTCTCACTTCTACCTGGTAGTATATCCCTTTCACAGAACCTTCACTCTCTAGCTTCACTGATCTCTCTCTGAACCATAACTGATAAAGGAGAACTCTCCACCTCCTCTATGCCTACATCCATAGTGTTGAACATGACTGCAGAAAACACATAACTATGTTGACTGAATTAAAAATTTAGTCCATAATGCTGAATTTTAATCATGTTACATGACACACCGTCAGTTCACTCCTGTTGTCCTAGACCATCACCTTATGCTGCCTTTCTTCTCCTTAAACTTCCAACATCATCTCTACTGTACTGAAAAAACTTGAGTGATGAGAAGATAATTTCACTATATCTTCCTATCTACTAGTTTTTATACTAGCCTCGTCCCCATACTTACCATAGATGAACTATCATATACCTATCTGAAGTATATCATGCTGCTTAGTAACCAGATGCTACCCTCTCTTGTGTTCTCAAGGACATAAACTCAGAAATCTTCCCACTGTCTTCTACAGAATCATTTTAACTCTTGTCAAATCATTCCGATAAGCATACAAACATGCATTTATCCCTCTAATTACTAAAAAAATTCTCCCATCTCTCAATCCATTCTCTTACAAGCAACCACCCCCATTTTTTTGTTCCCATTATAGTAGTTCTCCTCAAATTGGTTATTTATTCTTGCTACCAAATATTTCTCTCCTTTCTTATTTCCTTGCAAATTAGTGTTCTTAGCCTCTTTCATCAAGGAGTCAATTTGAGTCCTTATTTAACTTGAACCATTAGAAAGATTTGACGCATTTGATCACCCATTCCTCCTTGATAAAATTTTCTTTCCTAGCTTCCAAACTCTACCTGTCTTCTTAGTGCTCTGTTACCACTCTCCCTTGCTGGTTACTCCTCTCTCTTCCAACATTTTACATATGCAGTGTCCTCTGTTCTTTTTTATCTCTGTTTCCTTGGAAATTTCATCCAGCCATATGGCTTTGAATATGATTCATGTCATTGATTCCAAAGTTTGTATATCCATTCCAGATGTTCAAAAATGACTTTTGATTCCTATATTTAGCCTCCAACTTGAACTCTTAACTTGTGTAACTAGTACACAATTCATACTTAATGTGTTTAAAACTGAACTCATAATTTTTACCCCCATTCTTTCAAACCTGCTACATTGATAACTCTATCTCACTTTGATAGCAATTCCATCCTTCTAGTTGCTCAGGGCATCTGAATTATCCTCGAATTCTGTTTCTCTCATATCCCACATCTAATCCATACAGAAATCTTGTTAACTATACCATCCCAATATGTCCAGAACATAACTTTTCTTATCATCTGTATATACCCACATTGGCCAAGCAGCCATTATCATGTCATAACTGGGTTACTACAGTAGCCTCCTGATTTCCCCACTTCATCTCTTCCCCTTTTATGTCTATTCAAAGCACAGCAGCTACAGAAACATACTCTTATACATAAATCGGATGTCACTCCTCTACTCAGAATCCTCCAGTGCTTATTCATTTCATTCAAAGAAGTCAGCATTCTAACAAGGGATTAAACAAGGGATTTTTGTCTGATCAAGTGCCGGTTCTCTGAATTTCTCTCCCACACTCATTTATCTGATCACTTCTGTAACCCCACTGTTTCCTTACTTTTCTTAGGACATGTTAGGACATTCCTGCTTTAAGGACTTTGCAGAAAGTGCTCTTTCTTTAACATCTTTGTGGAAAACTCCTTTATTTCTTCAAAACCACGTTCAAATATTACCTGCTAATGAGGCCTATCCTTTACACCCTATTAGAAATGTAGTCAGACTTCCCATCTCTTCCTTATACAACTTCCTTGTCTTGCTCCTACCATCTTTTTGTCATTTCCCTTATTACTTTCTCATATATAATATAATCTATTTGTTTACTATGTCTGTTCTTTGTTTTCTGACTCCTTCCTACAGAACAAAAGGTTTTTTGAGAATTTTTATTTCATTCACTGATGAATGCAAAGCATCTAACATAAACAAATAGTATTGCCTTTTACCTAGTGGCCAGTTCTCCCCTAGGGTTCCTTGAATAGTATCTATTCAGGTTAAGTGGGAAACTTATTCCCTCTGTTCAGACACAGTTCTAAAATCTAGAAAAGAAGATCTAATTTCCAGACTCTAAGTAAACTATTGTCTTAGTCTATTTTGTGTTGCTATAATAAAATAATGAAAAATTCATAAAGAAAAGAGGTTTATTTGGCTCAACCTTCTAGTGTCTGGAAGGCCCAAACAACCTGGCACTGGTTTGTGACAGAGGGATTCCTCCTGACTGTACCACAAGATGGCAGAGAAGTACAAGGGGAAGCAGGCATGTGAAAATAGGGCAACGGGAGATGTCAGACTCACTGTTCATGGGGATTAAACTAGTCCCAGAAGACCTGTTTCCACTCCTGAGAGACAGCATTAATCCATTCATGAAAGTGGAATGCCATGGCTTAATTACCTTCTATTGGGCCCCACCTCTTAAGACTTCTGCCACCTCAGCACAACTATACTGAGGGCCAAGTTTCCAACACATGAATCTTTGGGGGACAAACCAAATCCAAAGCATAGTGTAACCATCAGATTTTGTTGAAATATGAATTGACCATTATGTTACCTACTCATTTTGGAAATATTTCAATACTTTGGAAGGTAATAATTTGATCTTTGGTAAACCTAATACTTCCCATAATATTTCTAGAAACACCGGTATTAACCAAAACTGGAACTCTAAATCTTTCCACCCTGAACAAAGATTAGATTATAAAGTGGCACTGTTATGAAAATCCACCCATTATGATATGTATATAATGTACATATAATTAATTTATAAGTTCAAGGTGGTATTATTACAAATTATGTGATAGCAAAATACAGCTAGTTAAACATCAGCTCACACAAAGCATTGTGTAATTGGTATGTAATTTTCTCCTAGGCTAAAATAAGTTAAAATTTTGATATTTAATTATGCCATCTGTGAAAACTTCTAGGGCCTCTGCTTGATGAATTGAGACCTATTGCACAGATCTATTCAGTAAGTGAGTTGGAGCCACAACAATGTTATCTAAATCACCAGCTGTAATTTTCTAGTTTGCGGTGCTTTCGAAAGCAATTTTCACTAGTTGACTTATCTCTAAGCAGCAACTGTAATTATCAAAATTCCAGCATACTTTTTTTAGAAATCATTAAAGCTGCCAAGTAAGTTGAACAAGGTGTTGAAAACCTGTAATTCCAGCACTCTGGAGGCTGAGGCAGAGAATTGCAAATTCAAGGCCAGCTTGGGCTCCATAGAAAAACCTTGTCCAAAAAAGAAAAGAAAAGAAAAGCCAAATCCCAGATATATGTGATGAGGCAACTTGCTGTTGGGAGGTAGAGATAGGGAAGATTGTGGTTCAAGGCTAGGCAAGGCAAAAAGATAATGAGCCCCATGTCTCAATGAATAAGCAGGGTGTGGTGGTGCGCAGCCTGATCCCAGCTTCTCAATAGGTACAGTTAGAAGGGTCAGGGTTCAAGATTAACCTCAGACAAAAAGACAAGACCCTATCTGGAAAATAACTAAAAAGCAGAAAAGGGTTGGGGCGTGTCTCAAGTGGTAGAGCTACTGCCTAGCAATCGAGAGGTCCTGAGTAACTAGAGAAAAGGTTAGATCAAAAAGAATTAACCTAGAAGGTAACACCCACACACAGGAAATCAATGTGAGTCAATGCCCTGTATAGCTCTCCTTATCTCAACCAGCAAAAACCCTTGTTCCTTCCTATTATTGCTTATACTCTCTCTTCAACAAAATTAGAAATAGGGCAAAATAGTTTCTGCTGGGTATTGAGGGGGTGGGGGAGAGAGGGAGGGGGGCGGAGTGGGTGGTAAGGGAAGGAGTTGGGGCAGGGAGGAGAAATGACCCAAGCCTTTATGCACATATGAATAATAAAAGAAAAAAGACAGGTCCTGAGTACAAACCCCACTCTAGGACTGCCAAAAATCAAACAAACATGAAAAGCAGCAACAACAAAAATTCTTTCTCATTAGACTCCACAATTTAAACTTTAGTCTGCTAGTGGATTAAAATAGGCTTTAAATTCTTTAGAGATTTAAATATTGCTAAAGCTAGATTTTCAAAAGACATCCTAATCTCTGTGGTAATCATTTCTAAATTTGAAAAAAAATCACCACTAAACCAATTTGAAAATGCTAAGAAAACATAGTTCAGGCAATGTTTGCTATAATTCCAAGAATTCCCTAAAGATTTCTGAGTACATTTTGTATTTTCTTTGCAAACATGATAGGTAGTTATTTTTCTTCTGTGGTATACCCTAGAGGTTAGTGTACTCTGACAGAACAACTGTTGTTGAAACATTCCTCCAATTTTTTTTTTCTGTCATTAACATTTCAAAAGAAACCAGTTCATTTTCCTGGCCTTAAATGGAGCTTTCTGTTTGCTTGTTTCCTCCTAGTTAGAATTAAATTGAATTATTTTTTGCAAGAATACTACACAGAAAGCCAATTAGTGTATTTTAAAATCAATACAAGTATTTCTGTTGCCTCATTCAAACCATTCCATGTGGGTTCTCGTAAAGAATTAGTGAAAAGAGAGCAAAAAGAATTAATGAAGAATCTCTGCTTGGAACTTTATAAAAATTAGCACCAATATGACTTTTTGACACATAAAAGGAATGATACTGTCCAGTTCCTAGAGTTCCAATTTTAAAAATACAATTTTATTTGAAGGGCTGGAGGTGTGGCTCAACAGGTAGAGCACCTACCTAGCAAAACTGAGGCTTGAATTCAAACCCCAGTAGTGTATATATATATATACAGAGATATATATATAGAGAGAGATATGTGTGTATATATATATATATATATATATATATATATATATATATACACAGAGATATATAGAGATATATGTATACTTATAAGTAATGAAGTATCTACACAAAAGATTCTTAAAATCTGTATGTTTCACATTGATTTTGTGTTTTAGCTATGAAAGGTAAATATAGTAAAAAATATTGCATTATTGTAAAGGCATATACAGCATCTATTTTAAATGAATTTGTTTTGAAAATTAACAATGCACAGAAAGTAGTTGTTCACGTTTGAACTGCCTAGTTATGATATGGTAGTCTGCCATACCATAGACTCTCTTGGTTTTAAGCACCCTCCCTCCCATCCTAAAAAACGTAACAACCAGCTAGCCCTGCTTTGTAGCTTTTGCTGATTAGCTGGGAGCAAACAGCCAATTTCAAGCTGCCAATGTGGCATCAACTGGCTTACAAAATTCCTGAAAATTTAACAATCAGTTATCTCATACTGATCTACCCCACTCCATTCTACCACTGGTTTTAGGAAGAGAAACCCAACTCAATTTGATTTATTTAAAGGAAACCTTTTGGCTCGTACAATTGGAGAGATGAAGGACAGAGCTAACCTCAGATACAGGTTTCCTTCATCTACTCTGGACTCTAAGATACTTGGCTCTCTCCATCTACTCTAATTCCCAAGAAATCCTGGACCTAGATATTAGAGGCAGAATAAGCAAAGGTTAAGAACACTGGCTCTAGCTCAGACTAGTACACAGTTTCCAGTGTAATCTTGGGCATGTTAACCTCTGTGACCTAGTTTTTTTCATCTTTGTGATATGGTAATACTACCTATGCCATGGAGTTTTAAACATGTTTCATATCTAATAGTTTAGAGTTATTAACATGGGGTTAACTACTATCAGCATCATTTTAAATCAACAATCTCAGAGGAAATTAATCTTTTTGGCAATACCCCGTGTATCTTCTAATGATTGGAGAACATGTTCAAGACAGGGGAGCAGCCAGTCTCTGCAGACCAGAGGTCATTCTTATTCAAAAGAGGTGATTGAAAATGGGAGAAAAAATGATTCTTTAAGAGGGAACTGATGCTATTTACCTAAAATGAGGGAAGGATTATAGAGTAAGCAAAAAATAATGAATTCTTACTACAAAACACTAAAAGGATGTGCTGTTTTCAGAAGTGTTATATGAAATATATCCAATCACACCAAAATTGATGGGTTTTCTTTTTTTTGTTTGTTTGTAAAGTGAACTCAAAGTACACAGCCAGTCCATTTTGCTTTGTTTATTTTTGAGATAGGGTCTTGCTTTATACCCAGGTGGGCCTGGACCACAACCCTCCTATTTATGCTTCCTACACAGATGGAATGACAGGAGCATGTCACTGAGCCCAGTCTTTTGTTGAGATGGGGTCTTGCAAACATTTTGCCCATATTGACCTCAGACCATTATCCTCCTTATCTCCACCTCCCCAGCAGCTACAATTACAGGCATGTAATCCAACTTTTTGTTTCATTGATTCTTTGTATTTTTCTTTTAGTCTTCATTTCATTAATCTCTTCCCTGATCTTATTTCTTTCTGTCTTCAGCTTTTAGGTTTGGCTTGTTCTGGCTTTTCTAAGAACTTGGTATTCATTGTTAGGTTACTTATTTGAAATTTTTGTGATTTTTTTAATGTGCTCCAAAGGCTTTGATAAGTTGTGTTTTCATTTTCATTTGCTTCTCCTTTTTTTCAATGATCATTCTCTGTGTTAGAATATTTTCAGTTGTTTCTCTTGTTGCTGATTTTCAGTTTTATTCCTGAAACCTGATCAATTTTGGAAAAAGTTTCATGGGCTACTGAGAAGAGTATTCTGTGAATGTCTGTTAAGTCCATTTGACCTGTAGTATTAATTCTGAGGTTTCCTTGTTGATTTTTTGTCTGGATGACCTATTGATTGGTAAGAGTATGAGTACAAGAGTCACCCACTACTACAGTGTTAGAATCTAAGCTTTTATGTCAAGTATTGTATCCTTTATGAACTTGGGTACACCGACATTTAGTGCATGTATGTTACAATAGGTAAATCCTATTGATGAATCATTCCCTTCATCAATATGAAGTGACCTTCTTTGCCTGTTCTGATTAATTTTGGTGTGAAGTTAGTTTTGTTAGATATGAGTATGGCTACTCCTGCTTGCTTTTGGGGTGAATTTTCTTGAAAGCTCCTTTTCTATCCTTTCACTTTAAGCATATGTTAGTTTTTGTTAGTGAGGTGCATTTTCTACAAGCAATAAATAGGTTTTGTTTTTCTTATTCCAGTCCTCTAATCTGTGTTTTATCATTGGAGATTTGAGACCATTAACATTCAAAGTTATTATTGAGAGGTATTTGGTAATTCCTACCACTTTATTGTTTTAGTAGTGTTTGACTCTTCTCTGCTTCTCACTTCCTTATCTAATTGTCTGGTGAGATTTATTTTTCCCCCTGTTTTCATGATTGCATTTACATTCCTTTTTTGTGTGTACAGTTCCTTTAAGTATCTTCTGCAGTGCTGGTTTAATAATCACAAATTGCTTTAGTCTTTATCATGGAAGGTTTTTATTTATGCTTCAGTTATGAATGCTAGCTTTGCTGGGTAGAGTAGTCTAGTTGACAGTTATTTTTTTTCCCAGAGCTTGAAGTACATCCTTCCATGCCTTCCTTGCTCTTAACGTTTCTGCTGCTAAATCAAGCATTATTCTGATGGGTTTGCCTTTATAGTTGACTTGGCACTTCTCCCTTATAGTTTTCAATAAATTTTCCTTGTTCTCTAAACTTAGTGTTTTAACAATAATATGATGTGGGGAAGATCCATTATGATCCTGTCTATTTGGAGTCCTAAAGGCCTCCTGTACCTGCAAAGGCATTTCTTTCTCAAGATTTGGGAAGTTTGCTGCTTTTACTTTTTTGGATATCTTTCCTGTACCTTTAGCTTGCACTTCTTCTTCTATGATTTGCAGGTTTAGTTTTTTAATAGAATCCCAGAATTCTTGCATAGTCCATTTATACTTTTTAAGTCTTTTTTTCTTTTTTTCACTTGAATTTCCTGTTACATCTGCTTGACTTTGAGCTCTGATATTCTGTCCTCCATTTATTCCAGTCTACTGAAGAGGTTTTCAACTGAATTTTTTATTTGACTTACAGAACTTTTCATTTCTAGAATTTCAGGTTTGATTTTGTTTTCAGATTTCTATATCATTATTAAATTCCCCTTTCATGTCTTGCATTGTCTTCCTTTTTAAAGTTAGCTGTTTATTTGTATCATCTTTGAGCTCTTTTAACAGTTTATTTGAATTGTCTTTGATTTCATTGAGTTGTTTATATATGTCCTCTTTCATTTCATGATCATTCTTTTATCATTATTTTGAGTTCAATATTTCAGATTTCATGTACTTCAGTATCATTCAGATGCTTTGATGTATAAATTTTGATTTTCTGAGGTGTCATTTTGGCTTATTTGTTTTCATATTTGTCGTGTTTCTATGTTGATATTTACCCATCTGAAATTAAATCATGGACTGGGGATTTTTAAGTCACCTACAGTTGAAACCATGCTCTATATTTTGAGAAGACTGGGTAGTGAAAAGACTGATCTGCCACTTCTTATTACTGACCTGGGCTATAACTCAGCAATAAGAAATTCACCAATTCAATTCCAAACTGTGTATTTACATGAAGTAATAAACCATTGTACATCCTTATCATCATTCTTCTGACATTCACTTTCCACCAAATCCTGTATTGTGCTATATTGTTAGCCTTTTGAGGAGTTGTATTCCCTGCGCTTTTTCCCTTATGGTTTGTTTTATGTTTTGCTCATGTGTTGTTACTTAGTTAGTTGGGAATTTTAATGACCAGTTATCTTTCCCTTGACTTAATTTCTGTGCTCTGACTAGCTTAGTTGTATATGAAAGGAACTAATATTCTTACATGATACAATGGGGGTTAGGGAAAAAAAGATTATTTATGTAGGAGTTAAAGAACTAGGTAGCAAAAATAAGGTGGGAGTGAGGGAGGAAATAAAGAAGACAGAAAATGAGATAAGAGGAAAGTGAAATGTATAAGCAGGAAGTAAACAAAAATCGTAGTGTGTAGGAATATGGCTCAGTTATTATGGAGAAGAATACTATAGTCAAAGATTGCAATGGAATAGAGAAATTAAGAAAAACACAGGAGGTAGAATAAACCACCATTAGTAAATTTTTGAAAAAGAAATAAAAAATAAAGATAAAATAAAAATAAAAGAAAGAAAACAAATAAGCATAAAGACAAAAGCCAGTTTTTCTTTCTTGTTGAGAAGAAGACTGTGTTTTCTGGGTTCTATCCAATCACTAGTTCTTGGGTTTCTGTCCAATCTCTAGTTCTTGGGTTTCTGTCCATAGTTCTCCTGCTGTGTTTACTTTACTCACATCAAGATTTAACATTGTTTATGCTGTTGGATTTTTTACTTTCTTGGGACCTGTTATCCATCTTTTGTTGCTTGTTTCTCCTCTTTGAAATTTGACTGTCTATCCTATATCTGTCCAGCATTGCATTTTGGAAGCACAAAACTTCTTTGATTTCACAGACTTACAGCTGGAAAGAGATTTGTCTCAGAATAAATTATACCTTAACTGTCACCCATATCTTATTTATATGATACTTAATGATGCTCTAAACTTTTGACTTCTGAGTGATAGTAGAATGAGATGTGACTTTGGCATTATTAGGATGATAACAATATATTTAATATATGGGAAATATATGAACTTGGGGGTACTAGAAAGAATGTTACTGTTTGATTGTTTGTGTTCCTCTAAAATTTATATTGAAACATAATCTCCAGTGCAAAAATATTGAGGTGGAATTTTAGGTGGTGATTAGGTTAAGAGGGCTTGTCCCTCACAAATTGAATTAAAGGCCTCATGAAAAAAAGTCACACAGAGTTAAGCCTTTTTTGCCTGTCCACTTTCTGCCACATGAAGACAGTTTTTCCTCTCCAGAGATGCAATAACATAGTATCATCTTGGAAGCCTAGAGCCCTTACCACATACCAAACTTGCCAGAGCCTTCATTATGAGAAATAAATTTACTGTTTATAAAATATCTAGTCTCAGTTATTTTATTTTATTATTTCAGCACAAATGGACTCAGAAAATTTTTGAAAATTAATATCCACAGATAACATGTCGCTCTTAACATCTAATCTCTCTCTCGTTCTCTCTCTCTCTCGTTCTCTCTCTCTCTCGTTCTCTCTCTCTCTCGTTCTCTCTCTCTCTCTAGGTGGTACAGGAGTTTGAACTTGGGGCTTACCAAATTTGCTAGGGAAGCTCTCTACCACTTGAGCCACACCTCCAACCAAAGGATAGTAAACATCTTTTTTTCCTTTATTGTGCTGGATGGGGATAACGTTTTGGCATTTACAAAGGTTCTTACAATGTATCAGCTATATCTACTTGAATTCACCCCCTCCATCACTCCCCTTTATGCCCCCTCCCCTATTCATGGAATAATCACAACAGGCATCATTATTGCATTTATCTGCATGTATATATATGGTGCATATTCACCCTCCTACCCCCTTTCCCTGCCATCTCTCCCCTTCCACTGGTGCCAATCCTCTCCCCCTGGCAGTACTTGTACAGCATTCCTGTTCTCTGATTTTGAAGAAGAGACAAGATAAAAAGAAAAACATGACATTTTTGTTTGTTTGAGATAACATTTTATAAACTGAAATAAGATAAGGATTCATTTTAATTAAAAGATTCCATAATATTATTTGATAAAATAGGTTTTAATTATCTCATAAAACTATCCCTGGTATTTACCTAAAATATCATGAATAATTTGGAAAACCCATCATTAATTCCATTTGCATTGAGTTGTGGCCATAGGATAACTTTCAGAATGATGTTATAAAGAGTTCCATTTATGTGCTCCCCAGTGAAGTAGCCAGAGTTGTTAAAATTACACATTAAAAAATTACTAGAAGTTGTTCTAAGGGAAGAGAGCAAATGAAGTAATATTTTTTAAAAACCTGCTAAATCTTAGTAAAAAACAGCAAGTCTGTGGTTTTTGAGCCACCCCTCCACTGTCACCGTTTCCCAGCTTTGCGTGACAGAAGCTATGCTCTGAGTGGATGCAGCCTCAAACAAAAAATTAAATTAGACTTTTTCTTCACATCACACACAAAAATTAACTCAAATGGACAAAAGAATGCAACATAAGGACTAAAACTGTAAAACTCTTAAAAGTTTAAATCTTAGACTGTGCAAACTTTTTAAAGATATGACATTATAATGACAAATAACTAAGGAAAAATTAGATTGGACTTCAAAGTTAGAAACATTTTTCTTTCAAAGAATACCATCCAGTCTGGGTGCAGTGCTTCATATTTGTAATGTCAGCTACTTAAGAGGTGGAGATCAGAATGATTGTAGTTAGAGACCAGGTTGGTTAAAAAGTTTGCAAGACCGCATCTCAACAAATAAACTGGGCATGTTGGCACACACCTATTAGCTACGTGGTAGTCATAGGCAGGAGCACTGCAGTCTCAGACTGGACCTTAACAAAAATGCAAGACTTTATTGGAAAAATTACTAGCAAAAAATGTCTGGGGGATAGCTCAAGTGGTAGAGAGCCTGCTTAGCAAGTACAAGGCCCTGAGTTCAAACCCCTGTACCACAAAAAAAAGGACAACCCACAAAATAGGAGAAAATTTTTTCAAACTTGATATATGATAAAGGACTTGTATCTAGAATATGTGAAGTATCCAGTGATCAAAAGACACTATAACTCCATAATACAGAAACCACCACATTATAAAATAACTAATGGCTTTAAGTAATATTTCTCAAAGAGGATACATAAAATGACCAATAAGCACATGAATCTATGATCACCATTAATCATTAGGGAAATGTAAATCAAAGCCAAATGATAGACCACTTTATACCCTCTAGGATAAGTCAATTGATTTTTAATTAAAAAGATAATAAGTGTTGACAAAGATGTAGAGCATTTAGACTCTTGATACATTGCAGGTAGTTTTGAGAAATGTGCAGCTATTTTGGAAAACTGACAGTTCCCCAAAAGGTTAAACATGGAGTTATCCTAAACCATAGCTCTTCCATTCCTAAGTATCTAAGAGTTGTGAAAATGTCAAGATGTACACAAATGTTTATATCGACATTATTTATAAAGGATAAAATGTGGAAACAATTCGTGTTTATCCTTTATAGACGGGTAAATAAAATGTGGTGTATCCATATAATGGAATGCTATTTATTTACAAAAAGGAATAAAGTAGAAGGAATGCACTTTGATATGATAAGGTCATATATGGAAAACGTGTATCCAACATCGTACTAAATGGAGAAAACATATTTTCTCTGAAGTCAAGAATGAGACTTTCTTAATTTAATTAATTAATTTATCCATTCACATATTAGACCAGGGTTTGAACTCAGGGCTTCACTCTTGCTAAGCAGGTACTCTACTGCTTGAGCTATACCTCAAGTCCATCTTGTTCTGATTATTTTGGAGATGGGGTCTTGCAAACCATTTGTCCAAGGTGTCCTCAAACCATGATCCTCCCAATCACAGCCTCCCAAGTACACAGGATTATAGGTGTGAGTCACTGGTGCTTAGCTTCTCCCCAGTCTTATTCAATATAATATTGGAATTCCTAGCCAGAGCAGTAAGGCAAGAGAAAGAAATAAAACTGATTCAAATAGGGAAGGAAGATGTTATATTGTTCCTATTTGTAGATGATATGATCCTATACTTAAAAGACCCTAAAGACTCCAATAAAAAACTCATAGATCTGATAAATATTTTTGGCAATGCAGCAGGGTACAAATAAATATACAAAATCGTAGCTTTTCTATACACCAACAATGAACAGACTGAGAAAGAAACCAAGTAAACAATTCCATTCCCAATGTATTTTTTTTAAAATAAAAACCAGAGAAGGCAAAACAGGTCCTGTCTGGGTGTTGGTACCAGTGGGAGGTAGGAGGATATAAGGAAAGGGTGTAAGAGGGTGAATATGTTAGAAACATTATATACACATTTGTAAATGGAAAAATGAGACCTGTTGAAACTGTTCCAGGAATTGAGGGAGGGGGAAGAAGAATGATGGAGGGGATGAATTCAACTGTGATATATTGTAAGAACTTTTATAAATGTCACAATGTACCCCCAGTACAATGATAATTTAAAAAAATAGCCTCAAAAAATACCCAGGAATAACTAAGACTTTTACAATGAAAATTATAAAACTTAGAAGAAAGCAATTGAAAAAGGCACCAGAAGATGGAAAGACCTCCCATGTTCATGGGTTGACAGAATTAATATTGTTAATATGGTTATACTATCAAAAACAATCTACAGATTCAATGAAATTCTCATAAAAATCCCAATATTATTCTTCACAGAAATAGAAAAATCAATCCTAAAATTCTTATGGCAGCATAAAAGACCCCAAAAGACCAAAGTAATCCTGAGAGAGAGAGAGAGAGAGAGAGAGAGAGAGAGAGAGAGAGAGAGAGAAGCAATCCTGGAGGTATTACAATACCAGAATTCAAATTATGCTATACAGCCATAGTAACAAAAACAGCATGATACTGGCAAAAAAACAGACATGAGGACCAATGGAATAGAATGCAAGACCCAAAATAAACCCACAAAGCTACAGCCATTTGATTTGACCAAGGAGCTCAAAACACAAATTGGGGAATGATAGTCTCTTCAATGAAGGGTGCTGGGAAAACAATATACATGTGTAGAAGATTACGTAGAAGACTGAATATAGACCCCTGTTCTCACCACATACAAAAATCAATTCAAAATGGATCAAAGATCTTCCTGAAGCTTTGAAACTACTGCAGGAAAACATATGAAGAACACTTGGAGATACAGACATAGGCAATTATTTTCTGAATGGGACTCTAATTGTCCAGGAAATAAGAACAAGAGTTGACAAATAGGATTGCATAAAAATAAAAAGCTTCTGCACATCAAAGGAAACAATTACCAGAAAGAAGAGATGAGCAACAGAATGGTAGAGAATTCTTTGCCAGGTATTTATTGGGTAAAGGATTAATATTCAGAATATACAAACTCAACAAATTAAACACCAAAAGAACAAATAATTAATAAATGGGCATGTAAATGGGATAATTCTCAGAAGTACAAATGGTAAGTACATGAAGAAATGTTCAGCATCCTTAGTCATAAAGGAAATACCAATCAAAATGACATGGAGATTCCATCTTACCCCAGTCAGAATGGCTTTCATCAAGTAAACAACAACAAATGCTGGCCAGGATCGGGGGGATGTGGGGAAGACCTTTATGCACTTTTGGTGGGATTGTAAATTAGTGCAGCCCTATGGAAATGAATATGGAGGTTCATCGAAAAACTAAAAATAGCCCCTGCTGTACCAGGATACTCCTGTACCTAAAGGAGTATAAATTAACACACAGGAGAAATACATGGACACCCATATTTTTTGCAGCACTATTCACAATAGTCAAGCTTTGGAAGCAGCCTAGGGCCCAACAACTGATAAATGGCTAAAGAAAATTTGATTTATATATATAGTAGTAGTACTCAGCCATAAAGAAGAATTAAATCATGTGGTTTGTTGGAAAATGGATGGAACTGGAGATAATTGGAGTTAACGAAGTTCAAAAAGCCAAATAGCATATGCTTTCACCCATATTCAGAATTAAGATCTAAAATGATGATGATAGTAATAATAACAAATAACTATAATGGGAATGAATATAAAAGAACTGCTGGATGGGAAAGAGGAAAGTACTGGGGGGTGAACAGGATCAAAGTACATTCTATACGTAATTTATATATATATATCCTTATATATATATAGGTAGATATATAATATATATATATATAAAATAATGAAACTCACTAATACTATTTGAAAAAAGGGAAAGTGTGAGAGTTCAGAGGGAGGTTAAAGGAGTATAATAGAGTTGACCTTGTTCAAAGTACAGTGTTTGCATCTATGGAAACACCACAATGAAACCCTCTTGTATAATTAATGTATGATAAATAAAGTACTGATACTTATAACAGCATAGATGAACCATGAACACATGATAAGTAGAAGAAGTCATTCACAAAAGATCACATATTGTGTGAGTCCATTCATATAAGATATCCAGAATAGGCAAATCTATAGAAACCAGAAATATATTAGTGATTTAATAAAGTTGCCTGACATGTAACTGCTAATAGGTGTGTGTTTTTTGGAGTGGTTAAATGTTTTTAAACTGATCATAGTGGTGATTGCACAACTTTGTGAATATACTAAAAACCACTGAAAACAGCATTGATGTATACACTTAAAAGGTCTTGGCAGGCTGCATTCTTTCTGAAGCCTTTAGGAGAGAATTCATTTTCTTGTCTTTTCCAGTTTCTCACAGGCACCTATATTCTTTACTTCATGACCTCCTTTCTCCACCTTCAAAGTTAACATCGACATTGAGGCCTTGTGACACCATGTCAACTAGCCTTCTTTTGTTATCACACCTATTTCTGTGACTCTCTTCTATATCTCTTTTCCACTTTATATTTTTTGTGGTCCTTGGGATTGAATTTAGGGCCTCAAGCATGCTAAGAAAGTACTCTAGCACTGAAATATGCTCCCAGCCCTTTCTTCTGATTTTACCTTGGGCTTTTTTTATTTCCTTGGACATATCTGGATAATCCAGACAATCTACCGTTTTTAGGTTTAGCTGTTAGCAAACTTAATTCTGTCTATGGTGTTAAATCTCTGTTCCCATATTACCTAGCACATACACTGGTTCTGGAGATCAGCACAGTGTTTGGGGATGGGCATTATTCTGTATAGCACCCATGACTTTCTCTTGACACAAATATGTATAAATCAATGAATAAAATAAAGAAAGCCATTTAGCTTCATTATAATTTCATAAGTCATTAAAGGAGGATATATTTTTGGGTCAATATTCTATGGTACATTTTGCCCTAAATAAAGGGTAGGCCTTTGTTTTGTAAAGTGGAAAAAAGACTGTTTTGAGCTCAGGTTGGTTCTCAGGCAAAACAGATTTAGGGGGAAAATACACATGGAAACTGAGGATCTAGAATAGGATTGGTTGCTTTCAAAGTATTGGAATGGTATACCCAGTGATAGGTTTCTGATGAAGTATCACAGCTACTTGGCTATTGATTTAGATCAATGTTTTACAAAGTTGGCTGATTTCATAATTACTTGAGATTTTAAAAAGTAATATCAGATTTCCAGGCTTTCATCTAGACCTACTGAGTCAGAAACTTCGAAATCAGAGATCCAAAAGATAATTTCTCTAGGTGAATCTGATCAGCCAGATTTGATAATCAAGGGTTTAGAGAACAAAAGAAGTTGACTTTATAATGATAAATGATTCATATGTTCACAATTTTGTATTTCATTATTTGCTGGTTGGTTTTATAGATTAAAAATACTTTAAAACATAACCAAGAATTTTGGCCAGTGTGACCACTGAGTGCCCAGTAGAGAAATCTCAAAGTACCATTCTTCTTACTTCTCAAGTAGTTTCCTCCCAGCCACAGAAAACTTAGATCCATTGAATCTTTATTTCTCTTCTGTAAATACTCTGGCATTATAAGCCCTGCTTATATGATTTTTTTCCTAGCTCATAGTTATTCTTATCTCACTGATCTTACATATGATTACAGTAATGCTTGTTTTCAGTTTATATTTACAGATGCTTCTTGTCTTACACTGGGGTACATCCCAATAAACTATGTGTAAATTGAAAATGCACTTAATACACCTAACCTACCAGAGCATGATAGCAACACAGTACACTGCAGAGTATTAGCTGTTTACCCTTATGGTTACATGGCTGACTGGAAGCTGGCATTCACTGCCACTGCTCCAAAATGCAAGGGTGTGTCCTGAATATCATTAACCTAAGATAAAAATTCAAAAATTGAAGTGCAGGTCCTACTTAATGCCCATCACTTTCACACTGTAATAAAGTGAAACCATCCTAAGTTAGGGACCCACCAGTGTTGTGATGTATCATACAAAAGTTGTGATGCACCAAGTCATGATTATAATGGCTGTCTAATGTCTATAAAATAATACATTTTACATGAGTGGCAGGCAAGATTTGATACTTATTATAAGTTGGTTTAATGATCTCTTAAAAATGATAAATATTTTAAAATAATATGAGGTAATTAAGAAACAAATAATTGGTCATTGAAAATAGTCATCACAATATATCTTTAACAGAATAAAGTGTTGTATTTTCTCTGTAGCTATCACACTACAGAAAGAAAGTCAGGAAGGAAATCCATCCTCAATCCAGAGTCAGGAACCTCTGAAACCTCAGGAGAATATATCACGACCCATTCACCATCCTTTGGTTTTAAAAACTAACTTCGAGGAAGAGGAAGAGGAAGAGGAACAAAATGGTTGGTACACTTTTTCTCTGACTATAATGCACATTAAAAACCTCACAATACTTTTTACATATTTGTTTAACTAGTAGAGTTTATGATGTAATGTACAGGACAGATTTGGGTGAGAAAATAATTTTAATTTTATTAAATAAATATAATTTATTAGGTTATTTATGGCAGTGCTTAGGTTTGAACTTAGGGCCTTGCACTTGCTAGGCAGGTGCTCTACTACTTGAGCCATACCCTAACCCCTATTTGCTTTGGTTATTTTTGGGATAGGGTCTCATATTTATGATCAGCTGACCTCTGAACAATAATCCTCCTTTTCACACTTCCCATGTAGCTGGGATGACTGGTGCATACTATGAGGCACAGCTATTGTTTGAGGTGGGATCTTACAAAATCTGCCTAAACTGCCCTCAAACTGCAATCCTCCTGATCCCAGTCTCCCAACTGGCTAGAATTACAAGTATGAGCCACCAGCACCTGGATCTGCATTATTTTTAAATTGTCTTACTTTCTAAACAGACTGTTCAAAAATTCTATTTTCTACTTGTAACTTTTCCATTCTCTGTTAATTTCTTTTTTCCTCCCATTTTTATGGTTTGCCCTTTATGGATTCATGTTTATCTTTCAATTAATCATCTGTCTTTGTATTTAATCCTTGGACTTATAAAGGTTTATAGCATAGTTTATAATTTATAAAGCACTATTATCTGCACTATCCCTGGTAATTCTAGCAGGAGTATGGACAAAATTAGGACCCAAGTCTTCTGCCTCTTAGTCCATTCTTTTCCTCTTATATTACAAAACAAGGGTGGCAGTTGCTTTACACATACAAGATAAACAGACACAGAAAAATAAATGCTCTGTCTCTACCTTGGAATGTGTCCTTCTATGGGCTGCAGGACACCATAGTTTCTGCATGTCAGAATACACAGAATTAGAAACTTGTTGCTCTCTCTTTTGTTTAAAATCTGGGATATCCCCATATGCCACATGTCTGCATCTTCCATACACAACATCAACATGTGAGTCCATGCCTCCACTTCTCATTTCAAATCACATATTTTCTCATTTCTTTTCCCTTGACTGATTCCTCCTTATAACTCAAATGATAGCAGTTAGAAACATTTATCAATATGTAAACTTCTTGACTCTAAAATTTAGAAAAAGAATAATCCACCTATGAAAACAATATTTGGGATTTTTCTTTCTGATTTACAAATTTTCAGATTGTTTGGATTTGGGACACTTTACTTTAAAAACAATATGTCCTATAGATGCTTCTAGTTTATGGACAAAGACTCCTGAGGAAATTGAAGAAAAAAGAGCAATAAAGGAGATGTGTTATAAATCTGGTAAGAAATAAAACATTTGTGGATTTTCCAATATTTGATGTGATACACATACTAACTGTTCTTTTCTTATGGGAGATTAGGTGAATACTATAGATTTCATACTCCTCCAGATATTCCATCGCCAAAAAGCATACCTTCCACAGCAGAAAAAGAGTTGGAAAAACCTTTGGAAAATGGCAGTGAATTGCAAGAAGGTAAGAAATGAAAAGGCAACATTCAAAGTGATGTGGAAGAGATACGTGGTGCGAGACACTATGAATTATTTAGTTTAGTGTTCACTGGATTCAGATTAAATGATAAATAATACATCAGATTTGAGAGTGAGAAGGAAATCTTTTCATTGGGTGACCCAAATTTCCTATGAAAAGCTGCTATTAACGTAATGATGCTTTCCTAGAGGAGGCACAGAGTGAACAGACTTCATAAACACAGGAGACACTTCACACCCCATGCAGGAATCCTGTAAATAATTTTGTTCTCATCATTTCCCCTTGAAATAGGTTGAGATGTTTCTTTCTGTACAGATAAGATAAATTAGTCCAAGAAGGACAAAAAGGGAGATGGCAGAATGATATCTTTCTTCTGCAAATGGCAGAATAAAGGTGTACCAGGCAATTACAGGGCATTGCTGGGTGGACAAATCCCAGGCTCTGAATTTCATTTTTTGGGGGGTGGTAGTACTGGGGTTTAATCTTAGGGCATCATGATTGCTAGGCATGTGTTTTACCACTTGAGCCAAGTCCCCAGGTTTTGTCTTTTATGGAACTTACTTTAGTGATTCTGATTTTGCTGCTGCGAGTGAACATTTTGCCTTTGAAGGCAAGATAAGGAAAGCATTACATTCTGGATATAAAACCAAAAACTCACAGAAAAAAAAAAAAACCCAGGGATGCCATGAGTTTATATAGTTTTCTTGGCCTTAATGTAAGTTCAAGAACACATTTTGCTTGGTATAATGAAGCCCACTAAAAACTGTTTAAAAAGAGGGGGAAGAAAAAGGAGGGTTAAGAAAAAGTAATACAGTCTTTCTTAAATTTAGCCAAGTTAACCTTATATGCATGTATGTAAATATCACAATGAAACCCCTTTAAACAATTAATTTATGCTAACAAAAATTTTAAAATAACACATTTTACAACAGTAAGAGATAACTTAATCCTTGTTCCTCTGGGGGAAAGAGAAAGGGAAAGGAGAGAGAGGAGAGAGAGATGGATATTGGGAAAGTCTGAAGATCAAGTACACAGCAGGGATCAGAACACCTACACTAGCTGCCTTAACTAATCTGTGTACGGCAAACTAAACATATGACAGTAGGTGGCAGCAACAGACCACCAGATGGTAGAACAGTCTGAAGGTTTTTGTGGGAACCATCTAAAGAAAGAGATTGCCAGTTTGAGTTAATCAGACAAGAAAAAAATAAAAAAAGAAAGAAACAAGAAAATAAGTTTAAAGGCAGGATATTATAAAGCCAATTATACATAGTTTTTTCAATATGTTTTTCAAATCTTTCATTTTTAAATTGTTTCAGTTAATTCCTGTTTATCCTTCATATAGATTTTCCCCAAAAGTTAGTATTTTGCCACATTTGGATTTTTGCTCACTATCTAAATATGAATATTGCTATTACATGATTAATAACCCAAACAGGAGAATAAACTTACTTGTTGCTTTGATGGCAATTCTGCCATCCCTGAAAAACATTTTTATTAGCATATGTTAGTTGTACAGGGGGGTTTCATCATGACACTTTTATGTATGTTTACTGTGTGTCTTGGTTAGATTCACCCTGCCACCATTCTCCCTACTCCCCTCCCCCCTGCTTAAAAAACAATTTCAACCTGTTTCATTGTTCTATTTTCATATAAGTATATAAAGCGCATTAGCCATATTCATCATCCTTTACCTTCTCCATTTTCTCTCCCCATCCCACTAATAACCACCCCCTAACAAGACCTATTTCACATTCTGTCCTTCATTTTTTTGAAGTGTATATTCATTGTTCAAAGGGGTTTTTCCATAGTATTTCACCTATGAATATATTGTACTTTAATCAGTTTAACCCTCCCATTACTCTCCCTTAGCCTTTTCCCCCTACCCTCCATTATTCCACAGCTTTCAGTGCATTTTGGAACTATTTCACTTTTCTTTGTGTCTGTGGTACTGGGGTTTAAATTCAGGGTCCACACTTTGCTAGGAAGTTGCTCTACCACTTGAGGCACACCCCCAATCCTGGAACTTACTATCTTGTATAACTATAACTTTATATACTTTAACTACCCTCCTTCCATCCTCTGGTAACTGCCATTATACTATTTACCTTATAACCCTCAGTTTTCTAAGGTATGTTGACAAATAAAAATTATATGTATTAAAAAAAGAAAATACTTAAAATTAATGTATTTACATATTGTTTATCAGGTCGGTGTACAAACAGTATTTGCATTAACTTTTAAGCTATTTACTTCTACCATGAATTTTATCATAATCTTATTTGAGCATTTAATGATTCTTGAGATGAGTTTTTATTTCTTTTCTTCCTCATTTCTAGGAGATGGGCTTACAGTGCCAACAAAATTTAGCCATTTTGAAAGGCAAGGTGAGATGAAAACACCATCGGATAGGAAACCAAGGACTGACATTTCTGCTTTTGAAAATGGAGGTGAGTCAATTTATTGTTAGGTAATTCAGATGATCACCATAACTAATTTTGAGGAATCAATTTTTGTTTATTTCATGTTTGATGCAAGGGATTGGACAAATTTTCATTCATTGTGCAATACATACTTTTAATGAGAAATCTGGTGTGTGTGTGTGTGTGTGTATGGGTGTATGTAGGCTCAGCTCTAGTCTATCATGGAGTTAGATATTAAGCATGTGCAATAATATAGTATCAGAGCTATAAAGAGGGGAGGCATTTAATAAGTAAGTCTGTATGAAAACAGCTATATATTCAAATGTATGTGTCATTTGTGCAGAGGCATCACATCCTGATTGTGTATTGTAGCTTAAATATTCTGGAACTGCCTTTATAAACATTTGGGAAAATCTGTTCTCTGACAGAAAATTCTAAGCTTGCAGAAAAGATGTAAAGACCTTTTTAAGAAGGTAAAGGGTATGGCTGTCAGGAAGAATGTGCTTGAAGGGCAGGAAAGATATCAAGAGCAGGTACCAGTGAATCCCAGTAAGTCTGAGACAAATTGCTGATGCCTCCTGCAGTCCCAGCTTCATCCATTTCCAGCCATTTTTTTCTCCTGGTAACTTTTTTTCCTGGTGCTTACTTTTGCAAATTATTTTGTTTGACTCTTCCCTTTCCTTTTTTACAGACATGACAGTTTTAGACTATCTGACATTGTTTGGTTGCCTTGAAGCAATCAGGTTTTAGCTCTAGACAGAGAGAACAAACTTGAGACCCACTTAACCTGATCAGTTCTGACTGTACACTTTGAGGAAATATTATTAAATTATATGGCCCTTTTGTTGATAAAAGTTGTTGTGACCACAGATATAAACTGATGGTTTTGTATCAAAAATAAACTTACTTTCATGCTGTAATGTCAATAATATGTTTCCTGCATTGGAACTTAGAAATTGTGAGAATGTTACTGCACATTTGTTACTCTGTGTGATAATATTGTAAGAGTAATAAGCAGGTTGAAAAACCACACAAAGAAATGTTAAAATTTTTTCACCATCTTGGATACAGGATTTCTGACAGAGTCAAGATTTTCAGTTCTCCAGGTATCATATTTTTCTCTAAGTCCTAACATAGAAGAATCTCCTGGGTAAATGTGTAAGACAGCAACATAAACATATTTAGATTTCTGAAATAATAAAACATCTTTGAGAGGAAGATGATGAAAATTAAAATTATGACTAATGACTCAATATTCAATTTGAAGAAAAACACTTGAGGCATTGTCTTTAGTCTTATTTTAATGTTTCATTGAAATTTGAATTTAGTAAAGTCAGCAACCCTAAAGCTTGATAAAATTGCACATACATTCATATAACCATATTTATAGTTCCACAAGAGGTTACCTTCTCCCCAAGTCAAAAGTCCTCTCTTAATGGTAACTACTACTCTGATGCCTTACCATAGGTTAATTTTGCATTTCTTGACCTTTATATAAATGGAAGTGTACAGTTGAAATTATTTTAGTTGGATTATTTTTTTCATTTCTTGTTTTTTTAGTATTGTTGTGCTGGGGGTATATGGTAACATTTACAAAAGTTCTTACAATGTATCAGTTGAATTCACTCCCTCCATCATTCTCCTTTATCCCCTCTCCTCCCATTCCTGGAATTGTTTCAACAGGTCTCATTTCTTTCCCATTTCATACACGAGTACGTAATATTTCCACCATATGAACCCTCCTACACCCTGTCCTTATAGCCTCCCCCATCCTGGTACCAACCCCCAGACAAGGAAGATTCTTCCCTCCTATTCCTTCATATTCCCTGCTTTTGTTTTTAAAAAAAGACATTCCTGCTTGTTTAAGATAGTTATACACTGGTTTCCTTGGGATAGTTCCATGTATATATGTATTATAACCTGAAAGAGTTCATTTCCTCTGTCTAAGACTATTTGTATGAGAGACTGATCCATGTTGCTGATTGTTGCAGTAATTTGCAACAATGTTGCAGTAGCTTTGTAATGCTGTGTAATTTTTACACATGTATATGTATGGACATAATATATACACATACCTATATATAAAAATATAGTGTACATGTGCACATTCTTCTCTCTACACACACAGCTGATGATCATTACTTCCAGTAACTATATTCTATAAATTTGACAAAAACACTGAGGAAATATAGAACCATTATTCCTAGAGGAAATATGTCTATATACACACACATACACATATAAACATACATACCTTGTATAGATTAAAACCTTAAATCAGATAATTACTCATCCTGGTGGATTATATTTTCATTATTTTGTTAAAGGGAAAACAAAATTCAGAAGTTAAGTGACTCTCCTGAGAGACTGTCCCACTAACGGGTGTCAGTGTTGGGATTCAAACCCTCACCAGCTGCCCCAAGGCTGGAGTTTTTGCACCATAGTTGTGTTATGCCCTCTAATTTCTCCATCCTGTGGACATTTCTGCATGGAATGAACAAGAACGCTGAGCCTATTGCCTTGTTAGATCTCAGCTAGGAATGTGTACAACCAATAACTCAATTTTTTTTTACCACTCTGCATCTGTTTGTAAAAAAAAAGAAACCCACAAAACATCATGAATAATGATGAATTTGATGGTCATGTTTCCAGTTTGTAGCTATTATGAGCTTCTAAAGGCATATGCACTCATTTTTCTGTAGGTTAGGCTTGCTCTGTATCCTGTATCCTTACCAACAGTTATCATTTTCAGTCCTTTTAATTTTAGTCATTCTGGTGAGTGGCTGGTGGTGTCTCATTATAATTTTATTTTGTATTTCCTTGATTATTAATATATTGATACTTTTCATGAATTTACTGACCATATTAACTTAGTTTTTGTCAAATTGTGTTTTTATATCTCTAGCCCACTTAAAGTTACATTTTTCTTATCAATTACTCTAATAAATCTGGATCCTTTCTGCCAACCTAGTGTCCTGCTCACTGATCTTCTTCATATCTTCTTTTAACTCCAAGTATTGAATTCTTACTTTTCTGCCTGACATTTTTATGGGTCTCTTGCTTAAATTCTCCATCAGTTCTTTTGATATTATTCGTATTATTTTCTTTTTTACCACCCTGGATCTTTCTCATTTTCCTTTGGTTTTTGATTGGTTGTGTTGTTTCTTTTCTTTTCTTTCCTCTCTTCCTTCCTTCCTTCCTTTTTCTCTTTCTCTCTTTTTTTCTTTTATTTTATCATTTTTTACATTTCTTACATGTGTATACATTGTTTGGGCCACCTACATTCCCCCCACCTCCGTTTCCATGTAGAACCTGTTCTGCCCTCTTTTTCTGTGATTTTGTTGAAGAGAAAACATAAGAGATAATAAGAAACACATAGTGAAAAAATGGCTGGGAGAGATTAAGATAAAGGACTGTTGACATTCCTAGCAGCGACCAACTACCCCCAAAAAAGGAAGATCAGAGGGCCCCAAAAGGCATCCACAGGGTCCCAATAACAAGTGAGAAGCAAAACCCTCTCCAAATCTGCAAATAGAGAAATAACTAAACATGGGAAGTATGGGAAGAATGATCTGCAGACCAACACTCCTGATCCCCTGCCCCTGAAGTCACTGCACAGCTCCAGGCTCCATTACTCAGTGGTAAGCCCCACTGCCCAACACACACACACTCAGAGCTCCATGCTCTTCCCTAATAAATGACCTGCTACCTTACCCTGAAACACCAGGGAAGCCAAAGTCAGCAACAGCTCTACAGAACTGAGCTTGGGCTGGGAACTCCAGCTACATGCAGGCTTTGTTCTCCTAAATCAGCAGCAGCACCATGGGACTGCACTTCCAGAAGCCTGTGCAGGAGATCCAGCCCCAAAACTCCTGCCACCTGCTAGCTTGGCTCGCCAGAGTGGGCAGTAGTCCCACAGAACTGCACTCCCTAAGGCCTGTGCATGAAATCAAGCCCTGGAATGCCCTCTGCCTGCAGATTCTGTTTTCCTAAGCTGGCAGTAGCTGCCATGGCTCTTGGAAACCCACACCCCAATGCAAGTAGACCCCAGGGCCACCGATGCCTGGTGGACACCAGACGATTCAAGCCTGATAGCCTTGCTGCCCAAGGAGTACCCTCAGCTTGCTACACAGTGCCAGGAGCATGCTACCACACACCCAAGTGAACACCAGGCTCCAGGCCTTTCTAATCTGCTGGTGCCATGAGGCTTCCCTTCCCACAGATCATGGAGGCTCAGCACTCCCCACTGTCCCTGACAGCAAGAGAGCCCTTGCTTGCTTTCCCATCCAAGAACAAGAATGTCAGATTCCCCACTGGGGGAGAAAAGCTAAAACTTGCTACTCTGCAGGTGGCACCAGAAGCCCTGTTCACTAAAGACACACAAAAGAAGCCCTGCACTTCACACTGCACCTCCCTGCAGGAGAGTCATGTCTCTTCTGTCCAAGAGTTGGAATCCTAGCTCCTCTACCAAGGGGCAATTAACTACTCTGCTGGTGCTAGAAGGCCTACCTCCCCACAGTGCACAGAGGACCAATCTCCTCAATGCAACTGCAGGAGAGCCCCTACACCCCATCAAAGAGTGGGAACTCCAGTCCCCTCATTGAGGGGAGAAAAGAGGCAATTGGCATCATAATGAGAACCCTACAAGGGGTAACATATCCATCATACTCCTCCCTGAGGAACACTGCTGGAGCTCTAGGAGGAAAAAACCTTAAAACACCATCTACAGGGGCACAAGTGATTAAAACCATAATCCGAACTAACTCTAGATGTGTAAATCTCTATGCAGAATGAGACAGCAAGACAACTGCTCTCCATCAAAAGCCAATTCCACCACTAAGGATCCAAACACCTGTGTCTCTACAAATAATGCTATCAAATAATGAATTCCAAAACCAATAGTAAAAATGATTAAGAATTTCAAAAAAGAAACCCAAAACTTAGTATTTGACCTCAAAGAGAATATGAACAAACAATTAAGTGAAGTCAAAGAAAATACAAACCAACAGATGAATGAAATTAAGCAGACTATGTGAAAGAGGAAATCAATAAAGATTTAGAAACCCTGAAAAACAACCAATCTGAAATAAACAACTCAATACCCCAAATAAATATCACAATCAAAAGCTTGGCAAACAGAGTGGAGCAAGCTGAAAATAGAGTACCAGGAACTGAAGACAGAGTAGAGAAATTAGACTAAATGGTAAAAGATCATGAAAAAATGCAAAGAAAATATGAATGGAGCATGCAAGATATATAGGACACCATGAAAAGACCAAACCTATGAATCATGGGTGTAGAAGAAGGAGAGGAGACACAAACTAAAGGCACTGACAACCTATTCAATAGAATAATAGCAGAAAAATTCTCTAACCCCTAGAAAGAGAGAGTCACCCAGGTTCAGGAAGCTTACAGAACACCAAACCATCAGGACCAAAAGAGGAATACCCTGAGACACATCATAATCAAAACACTCAGCACACAGAACAAAGAATTCTGAAAGATACAAAGGAGAAAGGACAAGTCATATATAAAGGCAAACCCATTAGAATAACAGCAGATTTCTCAACTCAAACTCTAAACACAAAGTGGTCATGGAAAGACATAATTCAGGCCCTGAAGGAAAACAATTGTCAACCCAGACTAGTCTATCCAGGAAAACTATCCTCCCTAATTGAAGGTGAAACTAAAACCTTCCATATCAAGGAAAAACTAAAGGAATTTGTGATCACCAAGCCAGTACTACAGAAGATATTTAAAGGACTTTTACACGTAGAAGAAGAAACTAGAGTGAGACAGGAAGACTTAAAAAGGAATAAACCCTTTTGAGCAAGCAAATCAGTAAACAAGGAATAGGTAAAACAAAACAAGAGGGAAACAAAAATGACTGGAAACAGGCACTTCTCAATACTAAAACTTAATATAAATGGCCTCAATGCCCCAATCAAGAGACATAGAATAGCACATTGGGTTAAAAAACAAGACTCAACCATATGTTGTTTACAAGAAGCTCATCTAACTGAAAAAAACAAAAAACAAAAAACAAAAAAACCCCACTGGCTCAGAGTCAAAGACTGGAAAAAAGTTTTCCAAGCAAATGATCCCTATAAACAAGCAGGAGTAGCTATTCTCATATCTGACAAAGTAGACTTCAAACTAAAATCAATCAGAAGAGATAAAGAAGGTCACTTCATATTAATGAAAGGAATAATTCATCAAGAGGAAATATCAGTCCTTAACATATATGCACCAAACACAGGGGCACCCATCTGCATTAAAAACTCCAGTGGCCCTAAGAGCACAGATAGACACTAACACAGTGATAGTGGGAAACCCGAACACCCCACTGTCACTAATAAATATATCATCCAGATGAAAGATCAACAAACAAACTTCAGAGCTACACCACACATTCAACCAAATAGACATAGTTGACACCTATAGAGTATTTCACTCAACAACTAGGAAGTGCACATTCTTTTCTGCAGCTCATGGGATTCTCTGCAAAATAGATCATATTTTATTATACAAAGCAAGTCTCAACAAATTCAAGAAAATTGAAATAACCCCCTGGATCATATCAGATCACAACAGAATAAAACTAGACCACCACAACAAAAAAATCCCCAGAAAATAAAACACATGGCAACTGAACATCAAACTGCTAAAAAAAAAAAAAATGGGTGACTGAAATCATAAGGGAAGAATTCAAAAGTTCTTAGAATCCAATAAAAATGAAAATACAACATACCAGACTCTCTGGGACACAACAAAAGCTGTGCTAACAGGAGAGTTTATAGCTGTAAGTGCCTACATTAAACAGAGACCTCTCAAACAATCTAATGAAGCACCTTAAGCTCCTAGAATAATCCAAACCCAAAACCAGCAGACAGGGAGAAATAACGAAGATCAGGGCTGAGATTAATGAAATCAAACCAAACTATACAAAGAATCAATTAAACAAAAAGTTGGTTCTTTGAAAAGATTAACAAGATTGACAAACCCTCACCCAATATGACCAAATGGAGGAGGGAGGAGAAGACCCAAATTAATAAAATCAGAGATGAAAAAAGGGACATAACCACAAATACCAATGAAGTTCAGAAAACAATTAGAGAGTACTTTGAAAACTTGTATTTGAGTAAACTGGAAAATCTAGATGAAATGGATAAATTCCTAGATGCATGTAACCAACCAAAATTGAGCCAAGATGATATTAACCACCTGAATAGTCCTATTACAGGCAATGAAATTGAAACAGTAATAGTCTCCCTTCAAAGAAGAGCCCAGGACCTGTTGGATTCATGGCCAAATTTTACCAAGCCTTTAAAGAAGTACTAACCCCAGTATGCCTCATACTTTTCCAAGGAATAGAAAGGGAAGGAACACTACCAAATTCTATGAAAATAACATTACACTCATTCCAAAACCCAATAAAAATTATCTTCTGGTTACCCAAAAAGAGAATTATAGACCAATATCTTTAATGAATATAGATGCAAAGATTCTCAACAAAATACTGGCAAACAGAATTCAACAACACGTCAAAAGATCATACACCATGACCAAGTCAGTTTCATTCTAGGGATGTAAGGATGGTTCAACATATGTAAATCCATAAATGTAATGCAGTACATAAACAGATGCAAGGACAAAAAGTACATGATCCTCTCAATAAATGCAGAAAAAGCCTTTGACAAAATCCAACACCTTTCACGATAAAAGCTCTGAAGAAACTAGGAATAGAAGGAATATTCCTCAACATAATAAAGGCTATGTATGACAAACCTAGAGCCAACATCATACTAAATGGAGAACAAATGAAACCATTCCCCTTTCAGTCAGGAACTAGACAGGGCTGTCTTCTTTCTCCATTCCTTCTCAATATAGTTTTGGAATTCCTAGCTAGAGCAATATGACAAGAGCAAGAAATAAAAGGGATTCAAATTGGGAAGGAAGAAGTCAAACTATCCCTATTTGCAGATGAAATGATCCTATACTTAAGATACTCCAAAAACTCTACCAAAAAGCCACCAGAAATCATGAACTCTTTCAGCAAAGCAATAGGATACAAAATTAACAAACAGAAATCAGCAGCTTTTCTTTATAGCAACAACGTACAGACTGAGACAGAAATCAAGGACACAATCCCATTTACAATAGCTTCAAAAATAATAAAGTAAGTTGGAATAAATTTAACAAAAGGAACCAAAGACCTTTTGAATGAAGACTATGAACCAGTGAAGACAGAAACGAGGACAACTTCAGAAGATGGAAAGACCTTCCATGCTCATGGATTGGTAGAATCAACATTGTGAAAATGGCCATATTACCAAAAGCAATCTACATGTTCAACCCAATCCCTATCAAAATTCCAATGACGTTTTGTACAGAATTAGAAAAAGCAATCATGAAGTACATATGGAAACACAAAAGACCTTGAATAGCCAAAGCAATTCTGAGCAAAAAGTCCAATACTGGAGGCATCACAATAACTGACTTCAAACTATACTATAAAGCCATAACAATAAAAACAGCATGGTATTGGCACAAAAATAGGAAGACCAATGGATCATAATAGAAGATCCAGACATAAGCCACACATCTATAGCCAGGTGATATTCAATAAAGGAGGCCAAAACACACAGTGGAGAAGACAGCCTCTTCAACAAATGCTGCTGGGAAAACTGGATATCCACATGCAGAAAATTGAAACTAGATTCCGGTCTTTTACCCTGCACCAAAATCAATTCAATGTGGATCAAAGACCTTAATATAAGACCTAAAACTTTGGAACAACTCCAAGAAGCATTAGGAAATACACTAGAACAGATAGGTATAGGGAACAACTTCCTAAAGAGAACTTTGAAGGTTTACCATCTAAGAGAAATGGGACTGCATTAAACTAAAGAGTTTCTACATGGCAACAGAAACAATCACCAGACTCAAGAGACAGCCCACAGTATGGGAGAAAATCTTTGCCAACTAATAAACTCTCCCAAAATCGATGAGCCAATAAAGAAATGGGCAACTGAACTGAACAGAACTTTCTCAAAAGAAGAAATTCAAATGGCCAAAACACACATGAAAAAATGCTCACCATCTCTAGCCATAAAGGAAATGCAAATCAAAACCACACTAAGATTCCACCTCACCCCTATTAGAATAGCCATCATCAAAAACATCACCAATAACAGGTGTTGGCGAGGATGTGTAGAAAAAGGAACACTTGTACACTGCTGGTGGGAATGCAAGCTGATGCAACCACTCTGGAAAAAAATTTGGAGGCTTCTTAAAAATCTAAACATAGATCTGCCATATGATCCAGCAAATCCCACTCCTGAGGATATACCCAAAGGAATGCAACACAGGTTACTCCAGAGGCACCTGCACACCCATGTTTATTGCAGCACTACTCACAATAGCCAAGTTATGGAAACAACCAAGATGTCCCACTACTGATGAATGGATCAAGAAAATGTATTTATATATAATGGAATTTTACTCAGCCATGAAGAAGAATGAACTCTTATCATTTGCAGGTAAATGGATGGAACTGGACAACATCATTCTGAGCGAGGTCAGCCAGGCTCAGAAGACCAAAAATCGTGTGTTCTCCGTCATATGTGGACTTTAGATATAGGGCAAATGCAGCAATGTGGTTGGACTTGGATCACATGACAAGGGGAGAGCACATATGGGAGATATAGGAATAGGTAGAAAACCCAAAGCATGAAAGCGTTTGATGTCCCCACTCCATAGGAACTCATACAGAAACCTTAAAGGACAGGTTATCATGAGCAGGGGATCAGGAACCAGTGTCAAGAACAGTTAGAGATGAACCAACTTGAGTTGTAACACATTTGTACATGGAAGCAATACTAGGAATCTCTCTGTATAGCTATCTTTAACTCAACTAGCAAAAACGCTTTGTCTTTCTTATTATGCTTATGTCTTCTCTTCAACAAAATTAGAGATAAGGGCAGAACTGGTTCTGCTTGGAAGCGAGGGGGGTTTGGGGTAAGAGGCTGGGGGCGGGAGGGGGAGGCGGGAGGAAGGACCCGAACAATGAATGCACATGTGAATAAATGAATAAATTAAAAAAAAGAGGATATTCTCCATTCCATCCATTTACTTGTGAATGACAAAATTTCATTCTTCTTTGTGGCTGAGTAAAATTCCATTGTGTATAAATACCACATTTTCTTAATCCATTCATCTGTAGTGGGGCATCTTGACTGTTTCCATAACTTGGCTATTGTGAATAGTGCTGCAGTAAACATGGGTGTGCAGGTGCCTTTGTAATCTGAGTCGCATTCCTTCGGGTATATCCCTGGGAGTGGTATTGCTGGATCATATGGCAGATCTAGGTTTAGTTTTTTGAGAAGCCTCCATATTGTTTTCCAAATTTGTTGTACTAGCTCACATTCCCACCAGCAGCATAAGAGGGTTCCTTTTCCGCTGCATCCTTACCAACATTTGTTGTTGATTGTTCTCTTTTTTTTTTTAACCTTTTTTTTTTTTAAATGATCCAACTTTTTATCCTATAATGGCCTTGAATTTATGATTCTCCTGCCTCAGCCTTCCATGTTCTGGGTTTTAAGGCATGTGTCACCAGCCCAAGCATCAATTGAGCTATTTCTTGGTAGGCCTTCTAAGTTTTAGTTAGACGCTGAACATTTCAATTAAAAAATAATGTAATATGTCATTGAGGTTGTTTTCCCACAGGTAAACATTGTTTTTGGCAGTACCTAGACTACAGAAGGCCACTTTGATTCTATCAAGGATTGATTTCAGGTTTTATTAGAAGTGATTTAGAAGATGATGTATTATTTGCCCTTAATTATTCCAGTGATAAGCCCCTTGCTCCTAAAACATTGCTTTTCTGGGTTTTCAACTGTGAACCTGGGCTATTTGCTAAGATCTCTCTAATCTGAGGAGACTTGGACTCAAGATTTTATCTCTGATGTGTAGTACATAGCTGCTGAAATCTCTGAACAGTTCTTTTCTTTTAGCTTCCCAGATGCTGCTTTCATTGGTTTCTTGGAGTCCCATTTGGTACATGTCAAGTGTGGAGTCAGGGAACAAGTTAGTTTTTTGCATATTTCAGGGAACTTCTTAGTTCACATTGCCCTCTAAGGTTCAGACCATTCATAGAGGCCCAAAGTTTAGATTGTTTTTCTTTTTGCCTAGTTGTTTGTGATTTCTGCTTGGCATATGTTTCCTTGCATGATGAATTAGAAATGCTATCATGAAAAAGGTTGTTGTGAGTGTGGGAAAAATTCAGAGTGTCTGTGAATATGGACATTGTGGTCCTGTGCCTTGGGTTGTTTTCCAGCCAGTTTATTTGGGGTATTTTATAACTGTTTTGACGGGAAAGTGAGTCTCTTTGAAATTTTTGTCATTGGCTTTGTGTAAGCTTCATGAGACCAGGAACTGAGTATAATCAGACACTGTAGATAAATCTCTGCTCTGGAATGTCTGGCACATAGTGTGCATTCATTAAAGACTTAAAGAACAAAAATGATTGAATGTTTAAATGTACTTAATGACTAGGTAAATGGAGACATAGTTATAAAATTTACAGATGCTGGAAGTTAATAAACTGGAACAATGAGCCAAATCTTACTAGATGTACAAACAGTGATAAACATAAACCTTTAAATTTAGGTTCAAGACATAATGGTGGCTTTTCTTCAAGTGGTGAAAATTCTGACATGTAGTTTGTGAGGGGTAGGTTTAGAAATCCTTTTCTGGCTACGTTTCAAAATGATTCAGTAATATATTTTCACTACAAAATAGTTAAACTCACATTGAATTATTAGGAAAATTATAAGAAGATAAATACTATGAGTCATTTAAAGTGCTCATTCTGACACATAGAAAAATTCTTCATGTAAACTGCTATCATTTTAGTTCCACTTGTTTTTGCATAGGTTAACCCACAATTGGGTGTTTGTTGTTTTTTTTTGTGGTGCTGTGATTCAAACTCAGGGCCTTGTGCATGTTAAGCAAACACTCAGTCACTAAGCTATATCCTCAACTGTGCTTTCAAACAAGGGTTTTATTTTAGGAAAGGGTAACTCCTATGGTGAAGGATCTAGAAATTATGTAGGTAGTGTTCAAAGCAACTACAGGTATAAATCCTGAAAAAACAGAAGAACTTTCAGGAACATGAAAATTGCTGTCATATATCTGAAGATTTCATTTGGAAGATAAATTTATTCTGAGTATCTCTAAAGGCTAGAGATAAAGATTGTTGTAAGTTAATGGACAGTCAATTGAATATGTGAATTTCTTTGCAATTATATATATGTAAGCTCACATACTGGTTATTCAAATATATATGTATATATTAATACACATGCATTAACGTAAGCATTTCTTATATTTCCAATGGTAGCTAAATAAAAGTGGGCAGAAGAGATATTGTAGAGGATATTACTGTATTGAAAGGCATTTTGTACCATTTTTTGCCATGGTTGCTACTGACAGTAAGGTTTTGTCATAGGAGGTGACTGTTACGTTCCACAGAGGATCATATTTCTTGGAGTGGATGAAAATGAAGCTTTAACTAAAGAGAAAGAAATCACCATGTCCAAATGTTCAAATACTAAAGGTAATGATCATTCTGTAGTAACAATCCATTTGCAATTGGTATAGATAAATTAAGCATAAAGCTTGATTGTGGTAGAAACCAATATAAGAAGGAAGGTAATAAATCAAAATACATCCTGAGCAGGAGTCAGGAGCCCCAAGGTTCTGGTCCTGGTACTCTAATTAATTGTTTAACCATAGGACTTTAATTTTTTAATCTTAGTTTCCTACTCTGAAAAATTAGTCTATAGGACTACATAATTTCTTAGACTTTCACTAGTTTTAAAGTTATTGGCTCTCTTAAATGGTAATATCAAGTCATTTTTAGTTATTTTCCCAGCTTACATCAGAAAGACAAAATTTTGTTAGAAAAAATTATTTGTGAACAAATTATTTGTGAACAAATTATTTGTGAATAGTATTATTCTCATGATGGCTTCCCACTTTATAATCATTACTAACTATAGCCTGTGAATAATCAAGAAATACAATAAAGTATGCCTTTCATACTGTTATGCTGCCCCACTGAGCCTAGACCCTCTTGCTGGTACTTCTCTACTGGGCACTTCTCTCTCTCTCAGTCGCAGATTCAAAGTACCAGTCCTCCTCTAACAGCGGACTTCACGTTCTGTGCGTCAAAATATAAACCCATCTTATTCACGATTTTCCTCAACATTAAATAACCTCAAGCATGGGAAAAGGCATTTGTGTCAAACTATTTTAATGGAAAATCATATGTAAATTTCTCTTACTTAGAGATGGAAAAGTTTTGCCTAATCCATCAAAGGATCTCTTAAAAATCTATCCTAATATGGTACTAATCTGCAGAACATGGCTATTTAAATTTAATTAAAATTAATAAATCATAAAGTTAAAAATTCAGCTTTTCAGGCACATCAACAACATTCCAAGTTCTCAATAGCCTCGTGTGATTAAGGCTAGCATATCACACAGCACAGACTTAGAGCATCGTCATCAATGTGGAAAGCTTGCTGGATAATTCTGCTCCTAAGCATAGAAGAGAAAGTTGTTACACGCAAACTATCTTCAAAAATTCTGTTTAAATGGGCCTGCTTTGTATAAATTAATAACCTTTTAATTCTTTTGCATGGAGATATTAAAATAGCTCCACAACTGATATAACTTATGCATTGAAAATAATGGCTATAGCACTATATTTTTATCAATGGTATCTCAGGGGCAGTGTGGCAATTAGGCAATTTTAATAATGCACTCTAAAAAATTAAAATACCTGGGATATGCATTTTAATTACATATATATGAATACATATATATGTGATGTGCCCTTTGTATAATAGTTGATAAGTGAAATGCCAACTGAAATAGATGTTTCTTTTACTAATACTGATATTTTATTTTCTTAATTTGCTTTAGAAGATAACAAGGACAGTCCT
The DNA here is from genome assembly GCF_047511655.1 of Castor canadensis. Lineage (NCBI taxonomy): Eukaryota > Metazoa > Chordata > Mammalia > Rodentia > Castoridae > Castor > Castor canadensis. The sequence goes on along the minus strand of NC_133393.1, from coordinate 126,389,732 downwards.
CATTCGAAGCGTTCTCTAACTCCCCGACTAGTACCTACAACGCATGTATTAAATGCTACTGAAAATATCAGTATGAAGTGCAGAGAGGACCCCTCTTCAAGTGAGACCTTTGCTCTATCACTTTTGGACCTTAAATATATTTATATTATCATGGACTTGTTTTGCTTATTTGAAACAGCATTTTAAAAAGGAAAGTAAAAAGGATTATCTGAAAATTATTCACGAGTAAAGATTACAGACACAGTGTTCTTTGCTAGCTCTTGATAACTCTCTTAAATTATATCTACTAATTATTTTAGGTATTAAAATAATAACATACTGCCTTCTCAGAAGATTCTTAAGAATAACATTTTAAATTCCAACTAGCTTTTTATTATGTTTTGAGTTTGTTTTTCTTAATTTGGCTTCTTGATATCGAGTACTTTGAGTTACTTCTCTTGATAAAATTAGGACTTGTAGATTTTCCTGATTCCTGCTCTCCTTCCTCCTGTTCCTTATTTCATTAATTGAATGAGTAGGATATTCAGCTAGGCCCTGAAGGGGAACCATGATGGCTTTGCCCCTGGATGTTCAGTGAAGTGGAAATTGTTAAAACCTTTATTTCCAAATCTCAGCTCTGGATGCTCGGGAGTTGGGGGTAGGACCTGATATTTGGGGAAAAGGCAGTGAGTCAGAGCTTCATTGAGAGTTTAAAGATTAAACTGAGGGTGAGAGCTAGTGCAAAGATAGATTGATTCAGGCAGAATGAATTCATCCATTACAGAGTGCTAGTGTAATCTGTTGGCTGATACTCATTTTCTTTGTGCAGTAGTCACTTGTGAACAACAGAATGCCCGTTTCTACAAAATTGTCTTAAGATTCTCTGAAAGTCCCTTAAAATTCTTAGCAAATTAAGAATGCATATAGAAATTTTGATGTAAATATATGCAAGTAAAAAGTGAAAAATGTATGATTTTAGTACTTAACAAATTCTGATTATCCAGTCTTATTTGATCAAATATTCAGCACACACAACTTTTTAGGATCTTAAAAAGATAAAGCAAAATTCACTAAAAGAATTTTACATTAACCTGACTTATTAAAAAGTAGTTTTAGACAAAAACTTACAAAAAGATTGATGTTGAAAATAACAATTACAAAGTTAGTTTAAAATGCCATTATAATGAGATTTAATTGTATTTGAAATACAATTTCATATTCTTTTAAAATAATCCACCTTCCTTTGGAAAAAGCATCTTTGATTTTTTTTTAGGAAAAAACTTATTGAAAAGTTTTCTTATCAATGTATTTAGAAGATAGATTTTTTTTGACACTTAAAAATGAATTATTCTTTGTTCTAAAGAGTAAAATCTTAGGGTGGTGCATTTATTTACTTATTTTCTCTTGCTTGATGTGTGAATGCAGGGATATGTAATTATCACCTACAGTAATTTTCAGATGAAAGCATTTCTTAAAAACTAAAAATTTGTATATTTTCAAAGTGAATGACATCCAGCCAGTGAGAAAGCCTCATTTTAAAGGTGTAAAGAAAAGAAAATGGATTTATGATGAACCAAAAAACTTTCCTGACTCTGGAATGTGGAGAGGTAAAGTTTCTGAGTATTTGATATGTCTGAACTGTAGCTTAAGTAGATTAAAATTAAAATATTTTCTATCTGGAAAATAAGTCACTGTCATCTAACATAAATGTTTCTTTAGATGTTTACCCAACTCCCCTAAACTTAATTCTTTTACTTTACACTGTCTTCTATTGTGCTATCAAATACTGAAAGTATGGTGTATTATTTATAGATATAAAACAAGCTTATTTTATCCCTCACTTCCACCGCTTCCTTTGTTTTACAACAGTGCAGGCCACAAATCCCAAACATAAAATGAATTACCATCATAATAATAAAAACCGAAATGCTAAGAATGCATCCTATATCCATGTTCAAAGAGATGCTGTCAGGACTGTCCCATTGAATGCACCTCACCGCAGCAGGCCCACAAATGGGTCCTACAATAAAGCTGATGTTAACAAGGAGCCCAAACTCAACCTTTGTGCAGGTGAGGCTCTTACTGATGTGGTTTCCTCTTGTCAATGATTTGCCTTCTTGAGGGATTGGCTAATCTTCACTGCTACCTTTTCCCAGGCCATCACCCTTCACCATAACATCTTAGAAACTAGTGAGAGGATATCTTTCATGTGCAGTCATGCATATGATCTAAAGAATAGGGAAGAAAACTTATGTTGGGTGCAGATGACTTGACCTCATACCTCCCTAGAGCTTGCCTCAGAGCACTGCACTTTGTTCTCCTTGGAGACCTTTATTTCCCCAGGGAGGGATTGTTTTTATGTGGTTGACATTTTCTTGTTCTACTAAGTGAGTTGTTCAATTATCAATGTCAGGCTAGTACCCTGGCTTTTCTTTAAACCTTCAAGATTACTTTCTAAAAGGGTTAGTTTGAGGGTTAACTGCAATATTGTTTGACAACCCCTCATCTCTCTACCATGCACAGATTGCTTCTAGGTCATTTCATCAGATAATAGGCAAAGTCATGGTAGATGTCAGGAAACAGGGAAGAGAGCTTTTGCTTCTTGCCTTCAATGGATTTTGCTCATTTGAAGTTGAATTTCAGTTCTCAAATTTAACAAAATGCCATTGGGTTCTCTATAATTTCACATTTGTATTTTCCCATGCTCATAGTGTAGTTAATGGAATTCCAAATGTTATGAACTTTTGGAAACATAAGCAAAAATTCCATGTCTTTCTCAGGTTCTTTCTTTAACAACTTAAACAGTAATTAGCTTTATTTAAACTATTTGTTTTAGAATGCAATACTACATGGATGTATATGTGTAAGCAAGAATATTCTTACGTGATAATTGCCCTTTAGTTTTATTACTGTTTACTTATTATTATTATTATTACTATTTTACTGTAAGTGAATGGCTATGAATAATGAGTATGGACGTTTGTTGCCAAAATCTGGAGTTGCAATGAAGATGCCGGTAGTTAGACAGTGTTTTTTTTTTTTTTTATATCATCAGTGCAAAATGTCAACACAGGAAATAAAGCAAACACTTGGTGTTATTATGCACCTTGCTCTGAGAACCACAACTGTATATTAATACTTGAAAACATAAGTATAACATTGCTAGATAAAAGTTGACATGTAGAGATGTCAGAGAACAGTCTGTCTTTACAGACCAATCAGTACATAATATTACTTTGCTTTCCTGGGGCAGTGCGTTCACTATTGCAATATGGTCAGTGTGATTACAGAAGTCACTTCATGGATGAAAATGGGACTTGGGCTACACCACATGTTGCTGTTACTGGTTTTAAGATAAATCTCTTCAAACATTAGTAAAATTTTATGTTAAATCGTGGTGAAACAAGCAGTGAAAGATTTTGCTTGCATTCAGATGTCCAGTCCTCTAGTTTAGCTTCTTGGGAGAGAGCCTCATTTGAGGAACGGAACAGTCAATTAAGAGATCTGAAACCATCTCTACTGATAACTTAAGTGCTCTTAATTCACTCACTTGTATTCCTGTTGCCTTAGCTTTGAAATGGTAAAATGAAATACTTATAGAACAGCTGAGACATTTATAACTTTGAAATGTTGTTGGAATATAATTTTAAGGTTAGGAAATATTTAATAGCAGTCTTCTTTTGTTCCCAGATAAACATATGTCAACATCGTACAATGGTTCAGCCTGGCGAAAAAGAATTCCTTTTCCAAAAATGTATTCAAAAACTGAGAAGATACATCCAGGTAAACATATATTACTGTCACATAATTCTTAAAATGAGTTAACAGGCGTTTAGGTTCAGGGAACGTGTTTTAGAAAATACTAAAATCAATAAAATTTTCAAGATATTCACACTTAATTACTTGGAATTTATTAGTTATCTTTCCTACTAGCAATTTAATTTTATTGTGTTCCTTTTTGCAGAAATTACATAATATGTTAAGACACATTCCTTATATACTGCAAGGCAAATATTAAAACATATTTGGGCACAAATAAAATACTAAAGTCTTATCTATCACAGACAAATGTGGGCTGGTATAGGCATAAGATGGATTTTCTCGGCTGGGAGGTTCTAAGTACTGTGCTCTCCGCCATTCTATCTTGTGTTCTGGGAGAGCATGGGGGCTGTGGGAATATCCTTGTATTAGAGGTGTGTAAGAGTCCTTATCTCAGGACTTTGCTAAACAGTATGATGCCCTCTCCCAGCCTGTTCTGGAATGGCTCAGTAGGTTTGGAAAAAATTCCACATAGGAAGCTCTTTTCTAGATAAGTATCATAGAATTTTCAAAATAGTCTAAAATCCATAAGGTTTTATAACAAAGTTTCCCAGAACACATCTATGCTAGATACTTTCCCTTCATTGAATAGCTGACATGACCTTTCACGACACATTAGCTGTTTTTACTGCAACTGTGACTCCATACCCAGACCTATATATGTATTTGTATACTAGAGACAGCTGTTTTTTTTCCCCTCATCTCTCTCCAAATCATATTATACTGCAAGAAAACTCTGATGCAATGTTACTTATTGACTATGTTTTCTCTTAACTTCATTTGATTTTTCACATGTCTTAAGTTGAGGGGAGGGAGGTAAAGAAAATCCTGGAGGAAAATACAAATTTCTTATAGCTTTTCCTAATATGGTTTCCATATGAGTGGGATGATATTTGGAGTGTTAAAGGATGTGTTCCTTCCTCTAACATTGTCCCTGTGACTATTCCAGTATCCTTTTCTTCTCCCATCCCAGAGAGTTAAACAGGAATCATAGAAGGTTTAGGGAAAGGAAGGATCACTTCAGAATGTGAAACATGTACTACATATGTGTAGCACAGGATCTATGCACCCATACGGTGCTACATTTCACTTAAAAAAAAACCCCAAACTTTGGAAAGAATTTCTCTCTATCATCTGGGTTAGGGAGAGGACAAGGGCAAGTTAGGCCTAACAGGAGAGGACTGGAAACAATTTCTTGATAATTCCAAATGCTGTATAAGAATCTGTGTTTTAACACCATTCAATTAATTAAGATGCACATTAAAATTTGAGAAAACTTGAACTAGGCTATCTGGTCTACCATTCAAGACCCAGGCACATCATGCTTGTTGAAACTATATTCTCTTCCTAACTATCACAGAGAAGTAACCATTCTCCCTTGTTCAACCCCCAAAATTAGTGGCAACAGCAGGGAAAAATGCTAAGAAAAAACTTAAATGTAAATGTAACTGAAATATGAAAGTGAAGTGAGTAAGGAATCACTGAATTAGACTGAATTTTTGTGTAAAGGACTATAGACATTTTTCTACATTAGGAAGAATGGAGGCTTAGATTCATGAAATTAAATATAAAATATTTTATAAAATTAACATCCAACATTTTATAAAATAACATTTGTTTTCTTAGTTGTTTTTGATTGGAAAATAGTTAACTCCAAACTCATTCCTCTCAGTTCTTGTCATCCCCAGAGTACAGAGAAAGGTTAGCTTGTGTTTCTTCCCTCACATATTCTTGTCAAGGTACACAGTAGCAGTTTCAACATTTCCCAGTGGACAGATGGATTGCTAGAAGGAAGGAGGCAGAAAACACAAGCTGCCAGTAATCTGTTCCTCTGAGGTTCTGGCAACCGAGGCCATAGAAATATAAATGGGTAAGAAGAGCCTTTTGGGAAAATGTTGTTGGATACTCTGAGGATAATGCAAAAAGAAGAGGAAAATGTTGAGTGTCTATGGGGAATCAGGCAGGAGCTGAGGTGACTAGAGATACTCTCATTGCAAGCCTTCTCTTGAGGCCACATGTCCTTTCAGATATGGATATAGCTGCTGTGAAAATATGGTGGTACCTGTCTCTATATGATGGATTTTTCCTTCTGTTCATTCTGAGTACCTTCATATTGCAGTTTTATTATATGCAATACTCAGTATTGCTTATATGTAGTATTATTTCCATTCCTGACCAGCCCTCCATCTAAATGCAATACTCAGTAAACATTGAAAAGAAATTGAGGAAGTTTGAATGGTATTTTGAAAGTTATGAATAAAACAACAAGCTTAGTTTTTGTTTTATCTTTAGATTTTATGGTAAGTAATTAACAAATATGAATTATTGATGCTCCAAAGAAGGCTATAAACGAAAATGAAATGTTTTGTGTATTTTATTATTAGAGCCTAGAAGAAATGGGAGCAAGTAAACTTGGAGGTTGAGAGAAGAGAAAAATGAGAAAAGAGAAGTGCCAGACATCATCTGATTTACAATCAAAAATGAAAATTCAAAGAATGAGATATTCAAGTACTCCATAGTATATCCTGGATAGCCAAAGATGATAAAATGCAAATTCTGAAAATAAGATGCAGGAAGTACACTGTGCTCTTTCAAAACTGATAAAAATGCAAATTATAAACAGCTGCCTGTGTATTTATGTAGGTCTGGAATTCATTCAGTGCATTACTACAAATATTTAATAAAGTTTAAAGGTTTGACAATTAAAATTGTTCCTAAGATTGCATAAATTGAGGAGTAAAATTGTGCTTTCCATTTCTGTTTTTTTCCCAATGTTTTAGGAAAGAAACCTCATATTTATTTTTTTCCCAAAATTTTAAGCTGGGCCCTTGGCAATGATTACACATAAAGTACATACAAATTCAGTGAAGTCCCAGGGTTACAGTTTGATGATGGGCACCTTAGAGGAATTTTAATAGAAATGCACTTTGGTATGTGGTAGGAAGAGACAAAATTGGTTTATTATGCAAGGTACTTAGTGAACTAATATCTTTTAATTGGCAGCTACAAAATCTGTGCTAAGAGGTGCTTTATTTAAAGATGGAAAAATAAACATTTTCCTGCCATGAAAACAAAAATTATATGATCATATTAGAGAAAAAGTTTTGTGTGCTTTTTTTTCCAGTGAATAACATGGTTTCCCAGAAATCTTAGTGAAATTTGAAGTCTTTAGTAAATCTAGAAGTATACTTACAAATGCAAGAGACTTCATTTGAAAACTTATATCCTTTTGCATTTCTTTAGAATTGTGTTTTGAATATTCTTTAATTTTTAAAATTTCAGTCAAAATTAGCCATCTGCAGAGTGACTGAAACAGATAGTTTCTCAAAAGACAAGTATGAAATCATTGATTGCTGTCGAAGGATGTTTTTGTAAGTTTGTGGCATTTACATTTTTAATTCTATTAAAGCTTTGAAATTCACCGAGACTTTGGGAAACCTTGTATTTATAGTTGCATGAACACTGTGGCTGTTGGTAGATTCTTATTCAATATTATTGGGGGGATGGATCAGCATTCTTAGAAATAATTTTCTTAAAAAATTTTCTGAAATGCAACCCCAGTTTGTGTAGTAATGAATCTTAGTTTCTGACTTCTAATGGTGTTCCACGTACTGATGTTCAATAACAGTGGTATATGGCCTTTTTGTTTTTACAAGCAGAGCAGATAGAAGTGAAAAATTTGCCAGCAAATATCTTGGTGAGATAGATTTGAGAAGGATTTAAGAAGATAGCTGATTTGAAAAGCTGTCTAGGTGTGTAAGCTGATAGAAATATGCAATTACATTTAACTAACAGATCTGTGTCCTTCTAAATCTTCAACTAATGATGAAAGGGAAGGGTTTTCAGAAGACAATCCAAAACATCTTTCATGAAATATAGGCTCTCAGTATGCATCTTTATTGCTTATTCAACACTCAAGTATCATGAAGAATAAGAAAAATCTGGAAAAGGCCTGAATGTGATTATATACATGTTGTTTCTGAATAAATCAATTTTTTTTTATGATAAACTTTGTCAAAATGACCAAGTTGACAATGGCCTGACCTGTTTTTATATTTGTGATTTGGGAAAAGGCAACTGGTCAAAATGATACTAAAGTATTAACCGATGAGGAAAGACAAAGAAAATGCCAAAATAAGGAAAAGTAGGAGATGACAAAATAAGCAGACAACAAGAAGAAGGGGTAAACCAGCTAGAACTTATGTTTGCTGATATGTTTGTTTCTGGACATACAAATAGAACTTTTAGTTTAAGTTTCATGATGCCAGTAGTGGATAGCTGCTTTTCTGGTACAACCAAAAGCTTTTGATGAAATTCACTAGTGTTCTATGATTCTACTCTTTTCAAAATGCAGCAGCGATTAAAAAAAGATAATAAAAAGAACATTTATTACCCGCTTAATTTATTATTAGCTTGTTAAGGTTGCTGTAACCAAGTACCCCAATTGTGTCTCAAGGAAAAGCTTATTGTTCCAGTTTGGGAGGCTGGGAGTCTGAAATCAAAGTGTTAATAAGGTTGGTTCTTTTTGAGAACTGTGAGGCAAGGATCTGTTTGAGGCCTTCCTCTAGCTTATAGATGACTGTCTTTTCCCTGTGTTCCTTCATATCATTTTTCCTGTGTGTCTCTACCCAAATTTCCTTTTAAAAATAAGTATATAAGTCATATAGCACTAGGGTTCACTCTAATGACCTCATTTTAACTTGACTGTCTCTGTAAAGATACCATCCAAATAAGGTCATACTCTGAAGTATTGGGATTAGGACTTTAATTTATACATTTTGATAGAGACATAACAAAGGTACTTTCTGGACACTTCCAGGGTAAGTAAGTAAGTAGGACTTTAAAGACAAGTCCACTTTAACATTCAAAAGTCCCTAAGTCTTTATATCCCTTTCTAGTAAATGATAGCAGATCTGACATTCCTACCTCTTGCACTCTGGGCCACCTTTTGGCCTGTCCTTTTTAACTATCATATTCTAATCTTTGCTTAATGAGATCATATCAACAAATTTGGCCTGATCCAATTTTATGTTCCTTCTACCACTGTTCCATACCTTAACATACATTTCCTGGATTTCAGTCTATAACTTTTTTTTTTTTTTTTTTTAGTATAGTGTACCTTCTCTAGAACACACTTTATATCTCACCTGTAGGGGACAGAATCTAGTTATAGGTCTAGTAGCTAAGGGCGGGTGGTAGTCACTGAGGAGAATCAGTGACTTTCAAAACAACTTTTGGGATTAATCCCAGATGGGGATATGAAGTGTTATTCTACTGGAATTGGAACAGTCACTCCTATTGACAAAGATGATTCATCTGAGTTTAGGGGCTCATTATCTTCAACTTCATCAAAGTTTTCTCATATACTACCATTTCAACTTTCGGGTCATATCCCTTCCTAATCAATGCCTTTAAGAGAAGAGATCCTGAAAGCTTGGGAATTACACTTGAGATTCTAAGTTTAGTTATTTAGCAACTTTGGCATTACAGCTACAGGAGATAAAGGCTTCTTTTTCAATGTAAGGATAGTGGCATTCAAATAAGTTATCCAGTGTTTGAGCTGGGAATTCAATTCCCTGAACCCACTTTTTCCCTTTTTTTCCCCACATTCTTCTGGGACATTTTGAATGATCAGTCAATCTCATTTTACTTGTTAGTTTGACAGAAATGTTCAAAGGCATGAGATACATGCTCACCCAGATCCTTGCCTCCTGTAAATGCTTGATCATTAGAATCCAGTGGTAATAGAGTATATGTATCTATTGCCACATCACATAATGGATTATCAGTACTCTCTTTTCTACTGGAAATAAACTCATTAGTGTCTTTAATCAGATTACAGGATCATATCCAGAAGCCACAGGGCCAATTCAGAAAATGTATTATTATGTTCCTCTAGAACAATTTTTGTTACTATAAGCTATACAAGTCAGGATTATCCACGGAAACACCATCAATTGTGTGTGTGTGTGTGTGTGTGTGTGTGTGTGTGTGTGTGTGTGTGTAAGGAATTGGCTCATAATTGTGGAAGCTTTGTGACTCCAAGGTTTTATGGCCAGGGAGGGCTAGTTCACTGGAAAATTCCTTTTTGCTGTGAAGAAGTCAATCCATTTATTCTATTCAGATCTGCAAGTGATTGATGAGGCCAACACACATTATGGAGGGGTGTAATTTGATTTATCCACACATCACCATTTTAATGTAACTCTCCTCCAAAACACAAGAGCAATAGAGAATTATGTTTAATCAAATATCTGGGCATCACTGCCATGCCAAGTTAAAACACAGTTGACTAACACATTGGATCTATCTGGGTGATATATGGAGTATTCTCACTGTCTTAAGATACTAGGTATTAATTTCCCTTGCAAGGTAACCTAACACATTCATAGGTTCTAGAGACTGGGATGTGGAAACCCTTGAGTGTCCATTTTTTCCTATACTACAATTATCATTCATACCTACAATAAAATAATAGTTGTTACTATAAAGCATGCACTAAACCACAAATCATAACTAACTTAAAAATTATCTCCTGCTCCTCAAAAATATAAATAGACAGACTATAAGATAGGAACTAATATTAAAAAACATGACTTTTAAGTGGCAGTGGCCCCAGGCTCATCAACCTCACTAGATTGGATGAAAGTCTGGTTATACTTCATTTCCTCATAGCCTCACTTACCCCAAAGACACTCTGGACTACTAAGGGTAAGAGATGTCAACTGCAAAGTCATGACAGTGAAAGTTTTAATCCAAGTTTTTTCTTCCCTATCACCTTCCTTTTGCCCTTACATATACTTATATATGATTAACTCCCTCTCTGTTCCTCATATAACAAAATACACATATGGTGAATATTTAATTATGATTTTTGGATAACTAAGCTAAGAAAAAATAACATAGTTATATCAGAAAATTATACTCCTGTCTTAAATAAAACATTTTTCATAGTACAGCATTCAAAATGGAAGTCACTTAGCATAAATCTAAGTGAAATTTATCAACAATGTTAAAAGAGAACCCTCTGAGGTTTAGCCTTCTGCTAGATGTTAAAGAGACATAGATAAATGAAATATTTCCCTCTAAATTCTTCATATAAAATGAATAATGTGAATGAATGATTTAACCATTAAAAATGTTTTTTATTAGTATATGATAGTTACACAGAGTTTTTATTGTGACATTTCTATATATACATAAATTTAACCCCGTTTGTTTCACCATCTTCAATTTTCTCCCTCTTCTCCCCCACCTTTTCTTAAAATGACTTTGACGGGTTTCAATGTTCCGTAGTCATGTGCATATAGAAAGTACCTCAACCATATTCACCTCTTTTACTCTCTTCATTTACCCTTCCCTTCCCACTTGTACCCTTCCCTTCTCATGTCCATCATTGTTTAAGTGATCATTTTTCAGTGGGGGTTTACCTTGGTATTTTATCTGCAATTATATTGTACTTTAATCAATCTAACTCCCTTTATCTTCCCCCATCCTGTATTTTTCAACAACTTTCAGTGCATTTCATCATGTCTTATTCCTATATAGTTGTGACATATTTCCTTATTATTCACTTTTATGATGGTGTGCGTGCTATAGTAGAGGTATAAAATAGATGGAATGAAACTAAAGAGAAGGTATGCCTCATGGGTATTGAGTGGTCACAAAATTTTAAAAATATTCTTGCTGGTAGCATTTCTCATTGGGCAGCACTGCATGAAGTAATGGCATGCTCTTTACTGACATCTCTGGGGGATGAAGGATGAATTGGCAAATTTTGAGAAGCTGCTCTTCTCTGCTTCAGAGCAGAGAAGTTGTTTTCATGTATTTCCCAGAAAGGTGTTTCTAAGTAAACTAGTTTTAGAATGAAGCTTTTTGCTTGGATATCAACCTGCCTTTCATTACACCATTATATTACCATAGTCTTTAGCTTATTTCTTTCTTTTATCATTAAGCTATAATTGTTTCCAAGAAAAGAACAAAGTTTTATTTCTTTACCTGCCTTGCACCTGGCATGTAATAATTAGCACTTACTATTTGTTGAATATCTGAGACTTCTTTTCTCTTGCTTGACCAGTATAGCTCTTAAACCAGGAATATGGGACCTTTGCCATGAACCTTGTGTTTTGAGAACCTTGTACTAGCCAAGGACACCCAACAGCCATGGTGACATGTTCCTCCTCTAGGGCTTTAGTGCCAGGGGGCTGGATTTTACTATTGAACTGTTCTTCTATATCTTTATATAGATATATGTATTGATTAATTTATGTTTTACATTTTAATTTTGTTATATTATTATTATTGTTATTTAGCAGTATTGGGGTTTAAACTTAGGGTCTCACACTGACTAGGCAGGTACTTAACCACTTTAGTCATACCCCTAGCCCATTTTGGCTTTTAGTTATTTTTCAGGTAGAGTCTTGTGTGCTTGCCCAGGGCTGGCCTCAGATGACAATTCTCCCAACTATGGTTTCCCATGTAACTGGAACCACAGGCATGTGCCACCACATTTGGCTTATTGATTGAGATGGGGGTGTTGCTAAATTTTTGCCCAGACTGGCCTCAAACCATTATCCTCCTGATCTCCACCTCCTGAGAAGCTGGAATTTCAGGTGTGAACCAGCACATTTTAAATATTTAGATGTATGGTTTATAGGTCTTATATCTCTTCTTGTCTTGGGCTTTGGAAATATTTGTGATGGTCCTAGTCCATGTAGCACATGTAGGCAAAAGAACAGTAATTTCACACTTTTCATTTCTTTTGGTCATCTGTAACACTGGAGATCTTAATGTGAATTGATTTTGGTTTCTTTTATTATGAAAATTGTGATCACACCAAAAAAGATTGTACTAGCTGTAATAGGAGTCTGGCTTTTTCCCAGAGAGTTGTCACAACCTTTAAAGAGCTAGACTGGGCAATAGGGGGAGTGTTAATTACATTTTAAGAATGTTTCAGATGGACAATGTACCAAACAAATGTATAATTTCTAAATAATTTCCAATTCTTTGATGCTACACTCCCTAGGCAATTTAGGGGATTATTGTAAGATGGAACTGTTGTGGTTGTTAAGGAAGTTTGGGGAAAATTATTAGATCAGTGCACCATTCTATAAAAACTAATGCACATCATTGTCCTTTGCTTTCAACCAAAGAACAATTTGGGCAAGTCATTCAAATATGTTTACTCTGTCTCCTAATCACTAATATAAAAAAAATGGAACAAAATAAGCCTAAAATGCTGGGTAGTTTCATAGTTCATACTTGGGGACAGTAACATAAAATCTTTTTTTTTTTGTATACATTTTGTTTATATTTATATATACATGAGCATATAAACACAAATAAATATATGAATACATTGTACATATTTAGCATTTCTAGTTTTTTTTTTTCCTAGTCCTTGGTTTTGTTTATTTCCATCCTACATACTTATCAAAAATTCCTTTCTTACAGCATCACTAGTCTTAGGTAAGAAGAAATCAGATGAGTTATTTACACTAAGGTGTGAATAACAATAGTAGCAACAGATAGATTTGTTCCCTTGCTCATTCCCTTCTTTCTTTTTTTTTTTTCTTTTATTATTCATATGTGCATACAAGGCTTGGGTCATTTCTTCCCCCTGCCCCCACCCCCTCCCTTACCACCCACTCTGCCCCCTCCCTTTCCCCCCCCAATACCCAGCAGAAACTATTTTGCCCTTATTTCTAATTTTGTTGTAGAGAGAATATAAGCAATAATAGGAAGGAACAAGGGTTTTTGCTGGTTGAGATAAGGATAGCTATACAGGGCATTGACTCACATTGATTTCCTGTGCGTGTGTGTTACCTTCTAGGTTAATTCTTTTTGATCTAACCTTTTCTCTAGTACCTGGTCCCCTTTTCCTATGGGCCTCAGTTGCTTTTAAGGTATCTGCTTTAGTTTCTCTGCGTTAAGGGCAACAAATGTTAGCCAGTTTTTTAGGTGTCTTACCTATCCTCACCCCTCCCTTGTATGCTCTCGCTTTTATCATGTGCTCAAAGTCCAATCCCATTGTTGTGTTTGCCCTTGATCTAATGTCTGTATGTGAGGGAGAACATACGATTTTTGGTCTTTTGGGCCAGGCTAACCTCACTCAGAATGATGTTCTCCAATTCCATCCATTTACCGGCGAAGAAGAACATTTCGTTCTTCTTCATGGCTGCATAAAATGCTGGGTAGGTTCATAGTTCATACCTGGGGACAGTAACATAAAATCTTAAGTAGTCAATTTTTCAACTATATTCATGTTAATTTTTCTACAATGTCCCATTGCTAATAGCTGTAATTAAGTGAAAGATAGAGAAACAGATATCAAATAGATAGATAGAACTTAGTGCCTGATCCATAGTAACTACCTAATAAATGTAGCTTCCATGAAAAGTTATTGTAAATAATTAAAACATGAGACTTCAGTTTCTAGCAGTATGGTAAGCAGCAGTCATAAGACTCCTTCCTGAAATAATATATCCAAATATGCCATAATTAGAAAAAAATGATAGAAAAACATTCTTTTCTCTCTCTCTCTCTCTCTCTCTCTCTCTCTCTCTGTGTGTGTGTGTGTGTGTGTGTGTGTATACAGGTGGGAATGTGAGGGATTTCCTCAGAGGCCAGAATGATAAACGAGGAATCCAGCAGAGTAAAGAAGCATTAAAGGTGGTGTTTACTCTGAACTTTAGTGGTCCACAAATGGTGGACTAAGAGACAAAGTCTTGGGCATGAATAGGGTGTGGGTAGTACTGAAGATTCCACAATATTCAGTGTACTTAATGGTGAACTAGAAAGGAAGTAGCTATAAAATAAACCCTTGCCTTTCAGATAGTGTTAACATTCCCCTAACATTTCTAAAAATTGAACTTTTTTCACCTGAATTTTAGGCTTGAGTCTATATTATCAGGATGTCCTAATAAACTTCAAGCCAAAAATTGAGTACAAAATGTTCTTAAATTGGTAGTGATCTCAGATACCTGGGAAAATTAACCAAAGGTAAATCATTTTTGGTCTCTGGTCTTTAAAACCTAGGCTACAAAAAATTACCAAAGACAAAGTTCTAAGCAACGTGAATTTATAACAACAAAAAAACAAACGCAAGCATATAGAAAAATTCATTGAGGAACAAATGACAGAATCAGACATGTAAAATACAGTGTTGTGAAGAATAAATTGAAAATAAGTTGCTATCAACACTAACCAGAAATATTTTTGAAAGAACCACATAGAATATTTAAAAATAAAAATAAAACAGGTCAAATTGGGTTAATAAAGAATTGAGTAAAGAAAGATTAAAAGCTGCTGAAGAGAGTATATCTTGAAGGATGTATTTAATCAGTAATACAGGGAGACTAAAAAATAGAAAATGTAAAAGATAAGGAGCAATATATGATGGACTGACTTTGTCAACTTATATTTTCCAGAGGAGACAACAAAAACAATGAGAGAAATGCAATAAAGAGAAAGCATTTTCACTTGTTAAAAAATGCCACTCAGAGGGTGGAGGAGGAGAGGGAAGAGAAGAAGAAGGGCGAGAAGGACAGGGAGGAAGAGAAATTCACAAATGTAATACTCATCTTTAAACTTCAATGCATCAAAAGTATCATCTTAAACTAGTGAGAAAAGGCAGCTTACCTACAAAGGAAGAAATATTATGCTGATACTTAAATTGTAAAGAGCAACAGAGCCAGATGACCTGGAATAATCTGAGCACTAAAAGAAAATAATCACAAATCCTGAAAAAATGTCCAGTCACTTTTAAAAAGAATTTGTGGGAAATAACAATTTCTCCCATCCAAGTACTAACCAGACCCAACCCTGCTTAGCTTCTGTGATCAGACAAGATTGGGCACGTTCAGGGTGGTAAGTCTTTAAACAATGAAATCATCTTAGACGTCAAAGCTGAGATTTTTTGCCATGATTACTAAAGTGACTTTTTAAGGAAATTCTTCAGAAAAAAGGAAAATGATTTACAAAAACAATCAAGGGTCATGAAGAATGGTTATCAAACAGGTTATAGTGGTTTGCACCTCTAATCCCAGTTACTTGGGAGATTGAGGCTAGAAGATTGGAGGCCAGCCTGGGCAATTAAGTGAGACCCTGTCTTAAAGCAAAGTGAAGAAAGGTCTGGGATATAACTCAGCAGTGGGACACCTAGCATGTGTGAGACTCTAGGTTCAATCCTTAGTACCATAAATAAAAAGAATGATTATCAAAGAATAGTGATGAACATGTGATTTAAGGTAAGAAAACAATGTATAAAGCAATGATAATGCTTTCTAGTTTGTAAGTTTAAAAATACCAAGATGGAATTAAGACCTCAGACCACAGTTGCATATGAATTTTAGCATTGGGAGACCAGAGTTAAGGCAACCAGAGTTCTTAGTATTGGACATGTAAGATGATGCAAATGTGATACACAAATTCAAGGAGGCAC
The DNA here is from genome assembly GCF_047511655.1 of Castor canadensis. NCBI lineage: Eukaryota > Metazoa > Chordata > Mammalia > Rodentia > Castoridae > Castor > Castor canadensis. Next base: position 126,373,492 of record NC_133393.1, on the reverse strand, counting down.
CCTGGAAGTCAATGTCCAAACACAGTGTACTAACTATGTAGCTAGCTATGCACAATGAACTGGAGGGGTAAGATATGGTTTAATTAGAGACACTGCAAAACAAATTATGCATGTTAAAATTTTTTAGGATAACTGCAAGAAAAGAAGAAATAGTAAATTGCTACCAAAGTCATAGAGAAATAAAATGGAATCAGATAATAGAAATAGAAAGAGAAGGGAATGGTGTAAAAAGCATAAAATAGCAAAAATGAAACATATCAGTAATCAATGTAAATGGAAAAAAGTCTAAATGATAAATATTTTCATATTTGGCTGTATTCTATTTAAAAGAGAACTACTTTAAACTGTAGGACCAGAAAGTTTGATAGTATCATGAGAGAAGTATATATATTGTTGAATACTAATAAAAAGAAAACTAATGCTTCTGCAATAATATCCTATAAAAGACCACTATGACAGAGAGAAAAAACATTATTAGAGATAAAAAAAGTTATGGATAAAAGTTTATGTTCATCATCTAGAAACAGTGCTATTTGTGTGCACTGGATACTTGTTTATATGCACAAAAAGATGAAAGATTTCAGTGAAACAACTAGCAAGCATGACATAGAGAATACTGTTGTTGGCAGAATTGTATGATGTTCCCTAAGATTTTCATTCCTCACTCTTAGTGTACGTAGCTTGAGTAATTCTCAGGACTGTGGATATGATGGGATATCTCTTATGTGGTTAAATTATGATATGTGGCCTGGTTGACTTTCAGATTGTTCTAGGTGGATCTGATCTAAACAAGCAAGCCTTTAAGAGATACTAGGAAGAATGAAACTAGGATCAGGAGAGAGAAACAATGTTGCTGGACTGGAAGCTGGAGGAATGTGGTAGGAAAGTGGGTAGCATCTGGGAGCTAAGTGTGGCTTTCAGCTGATAGCCAAAAAACAGATTGGAACCTCTATTCTACAACCTCAAGAATGAATTCAGATAATATCCTGAACCGGTATGGAAGCAGGTTCTTCTCCAGATCCTAGAAAATCCAATCACATTTGGGCTTCTGATCAGAGCCAGTATTCTAAACTAAAACATGAATTTTGCTGTGTCTTAAGTTTATGGTATTTTGTCACACAGCAATAGAAAACTATACGATTATATTTATCACCTGGAGCACTCAGTTTCTTAAAAAAAGCATACAAGGGTCATTTATGGAAACTAACTATAGATTTGGTCATAAAACAAGTCTATACACATTTTAAAGAATGTGCACAATGTTTTGTTGTAGTACAATTTGGTTAGAATCTGCAATGAATAGGGATATTCATATATTTGGGAATTAAACTATATACTCCCAAGAAAGTTATGAATCAAAAAGAAAACAATGAAAATTAAAATGTACTTAGTAATGAACAATAAAACTACAAATCAAAATTTGTGGAATGCAGTTGCCTCTTAGCAAACTTGGAATATAGAGGATTTCTTAAATGGATGATGGCCACTATAAACATTCAATTGTGAATGCTAATAAATTCCTTTTAAACTGGGAATGTGGTGGTGCATGTCTGTAATCCCAACTACTTTGGAAGCAGAGACAGGAAGATCATGAGTTAGAGTCCAGACCAATTAAAGAGTGAGACTCTGTCTCAGAAACAAATTACAAAAACAAAAGGGCCGGAGTGTGACTTAACTGGTAGAGTACTTGCCTAGCATGCCTAAGTCCCAGAGAGGGGTGCCAAAATTTCCTTTAAATTGAATATTAAAACAAGGGAGTTAACTCTCACTACTTAAATGCATCATTTTTACTAAAAGTCTTAGTGGGTATCATAAGGTAAGAAAAAAGTGGCAAGCCCTTTAACAATAGGAATTAAGACAGAAATTTCATTATTCTTAATAATGGAACTGTCTGCATAGAAATATCCAAATATTTACAGGCAAATCATTACATTTATCAAGAGAGGCTTGGTTGGAGGCATGGCTCAAGTGGTAGAGTGCCTGTCTAGCAAGCAGGAAGCCCTGAGTTCAAATCCCAGTACTACCAATAAAAAGTAAAGGAGAAAAAAGAGGCTGACAAGTTTTGCATATATGAGTGATATATAAAAGTACATAAAAATTGCACTTTTATAAACTAGGACTCATTTTAAAAACAAACAACATAATCCAAAAATATATTTATATATTATTAAATAAATACATAGATAAAGCATTTAGAAATAAAAATGAGAAATATGTACAGATTTTGTGTGTAGGAATCCATAAAAATTTAATGAAAAATTTTAAAAACACTTTAATAACAGGAGTGCCATATTATGTTCATGGGTAGACAGATAAAATACATTAAATGCATCATGAATTGATAAAGAAAATGAGTGAATATATAGCCAGTGGGATATTTTTCAGCCACAAAGAAGAATGCACTCTTGTTGTTTGTGGTATAATGGATAGAGGATGTTATGTTAAGTGAGATAAGCCAGTCATACAAACACAAATACCACGTTTTCTTTTATACATAAAAGGTTAAAAAAAAAAAAGTTGATCTGAATGTAGGATTGTGAGTACTAAAAGCTGGGAATGGAGATTAAAAGGATGAAAGGGGGTTGGATAACAGGTACCAAAAGACGGATAGAAGGACTAAGTTCTGGTGTTCTGCCTCACAGAAGGATGACTATAGTTCACAGTAACCAATTATCAACTTATGAAGATCTAGAAGAGGTAATTTTGAAGGATCCAAACATATCAATGATGAGAGGAAAATACTAATTGCTCTGATTTTATCTGTACATATTCTATGCATGTATTTAAATATCATACTGTACCCATTAATATGTACAATTTTATGACATATTCATCAAAAAGGATGCCAATTGTCTGCAGATTGACCTGTTCAGTATCATGTCCATTAAAATTCCAACAGGATATTTTTCTTGAAACATGACAAGTTTATTCTAAAACTAATATGAAATTCCAAAGTTTCAAGAATAGCTAAGACACTACTAAGAAAGAAGAGTAAAATGTAATGTTATCTTGGAAAGTAGCAGGATTCAATCTCAAGCTATCTCAAATGAAGCTATATTTTAGATTTGTTAAAACAGAGTATTGACACTGTTATGTTACTTGAGACAAAAATGCATTCTGTATAAACTGATCCACAGCAATGTTGGTATTATAGATCAATGCAGAAAGAAGTAACTGTTAAATAAATCTGTTGAGAAAATTGGGAAGAAAAGTACAATGGATTCAAATCTCACACCAAAAAAAAAAAAAAAAAAGAATCTTCAGATGAATTAAGTGCTTAAATATCATGGGTAAAAGTTTAAAATTTAGATAAGCTATTTGTAGAATGTGTACATGTGTCAATGCAAATTTAGAAATATATCCCTGAATGAAAAGCTTGATAAACTTCAATATATTGTTATGCTTGCCAATATTTGATAAAGGAAGTAAAAGCAGAGAGGGAGTCCAGCACGTTACACTCCTAAAGGCCTACAGAACAACCTGAATAAATTTTCCAAACAAACAAGGACACATTTATAAGAAATTAGGCACTTGTCCCCTGACATTTATCATTTATGGGGCTTTGCTTTTATATTTCTCTTCTTACTTAATTCATTATTAATGGATGTACATAACTTATCTCACATTACAAGTATCATAATTTTTTACCTAATTTCTTTCCTCTTAGGTTTACTTGAGGGACCCAACTAGCTTGTTCTCAACTCTAGTCTTAGACTACATCTATGTTATCTTTAAGAAAAGTTCACTATATACAGCCTTTACTTTGCAAATGACTTTTACCACAAGCTGCCATTTGACCTGGAAATGAAAGTTAAAACTCAACAGTATATCTGGATTTATAATTATTTTGTCACAAATTGGAGTCTGTATTGCCTGGCAAAAAAATCCACAAACTTCCACTTTGCTCCTGTCATAAATGCAGAAGGAAAACTTGTACTATGTGAGCTAATCAAAACAGATCATCCACAGTCGGGCAGGGAGAACTTCGGGTTCCAATTCAATCTGCTTTGAGTTGGTTTTGCTCCATAGTGTTTGTGGAGATAATTGCCCCCATTGCTGGGATGATGGCTCTGCTCTTCTCCCCCAGGAAAAAGAATGCCACAGAACAAATTAAGGGAAATTAGCAGGAAGTCTGGGTAATTGCCAATAAATTCAGCAAACTCACATGGGCTTTCAAGTTAGAAAAGCCGGTTTTAGGCTCCTTGTTCTTGCCATTTGCCAACCATTTGACCTTGGAGGAAATACTTTGTCTTTATGAACATTAATTTCCTCATTTGTATAATAACTTCCTGATAGGGTTGTTAAGGGCATTAGAGATAACACATGAAGTACCAAGATTGTGCCTGGCTTAAGGATAGTTTTTGATAAATGGTACCCATTTACTATTATTGAAAAATATCTGACAGGTTATCACCACTTACAGATCAATATAATAGAAATAATGTGACCACACTCTTAATTTGTTTGATACTGAACAAAGCAACTAAATAGAATATTTGGATGTTTCTGTTAGGCCTGTGTTGGAAATATAGTCTGAGGATTTTTTTTAATAGAATGGTTAATTCTCACAGTTGTTTGATGAGATCCTCTGTGACTACAGATATATGAATATTTCCCTTTCTTACATTTTTTTAAATTCAGAAACAAGTCTATATCTAATATTTTAATGGAAAATATCTCTAAAACATAACAAAATTAAGTTGATACATTACACCAGTAAAAGTTAAAATAATAAAACACATGTTTCAGCAGAATTTCAAATGACTTGTTTTTTAAAATTCTAAATTAATAATTTATCCTACTCAGGCACACAGCACCGGACAGTTTCTAGTCTAGGGCAGTGAAGCGCTGCATATACTCAACTAGATGGTTTTCATGTGATTTTCCATCAGGAAATAATTGTAAATTTGCTTTCTCCTGACACCCATAAAATTCTTCTTCCCTCCATAGATATTAGGTTATTATGTTTGAAGGATACAAAACTGTTTAATATTATACTTAGTGATTTCTAACAGAAATAAACATTGTTCTATCTGAAATATCTATTTTAAATTAAATGGAGAACATTTATTGGTTGATGGTCTGGGTTATGTTTACTTATTACAGAAGAAACGAATTCTATTTAACTGCATTTTTGAATCATCTTCAAACTAACGTTGTAATATATAATTTATAAACTTGGCTGTCTGAAACAGTTAGTGTAATATATTAATGCACTATTATATTACTGCCTACTCATGTGCTAATATATTTTAGGGGTTATTTCTTTTGAAAAGAACATACAATTCAGACTATTCTCTTTGCTTGACTTTATCCACTGATTTGCTGGTAAATGTTTAATATCTAACTTGCAGGAAAAACAGCCCCTGTTTATAGCATTGCTGATTTTTTATAGCATAAAAACTCCTACAGTTACTGATTTAAAGCTATCAAAGAAAAATCACATTAGGAGGGAATGCACACATTGGCTATCCTGAGCTAGAAGGTGCTCACTCCAACAAATCTCTGCACATTTCTCATATTATAATGGCATATTTTAAAATGATCAAATGAAATTTAATTCATATTGAATGCCAAGTCCTATTCAACATACCAGAGGACATCCTTCCAACTAACTTCTCCACACATCATACATTTATTTGTCTATTGTCAGTTTTTGCATTAAAGAGTGATAGCTTCATGAACATAAAGACTTTCGCTTTTTTCATAGATCATTACTGATTCCTCCTATCCTAGAATGATGGGTGACACATGGCAAACGAATTAAGATTTGTTGAATCAAACGGAGACTCAAACTTCAATGAGTGTACAGTCATTGAAAATGGTTTTAAAGAATAAAAACTAGTGTAATTAACAAGCCTTAGTAGTTTTTAAAGCTGAAAATCAAATCAAAGTATTAATTTCTATAATGTTATAATTAACGATAATTTTTATCTCCAGCAAAAGTTATTACTTCACATTAAACATTGTGATTCTGCAAAGAATAACTGATAACAGTAATAGAAACCTTTTGTAGCACACTTGTTCCATGAGAGGAATAATTGAGCTACTGCATATCATGAAATTTTAACTCTCATAATGGTTTTTAAATATGCACTAATTTTACTTCTCCATTTTATAAGTAAGATAACCAGAGCTCCAGTTTTTTCAGTAACTTGATGAAGTTAATAATTAACAAATGCTGCTTTTGAACCTCAACTTTTCTGATTTGAGAATCTATGCTAATTTCGAATCAGTCTTCTAACCACTATTTCTTGTCCTTATCATTTCAAAATGGTGTAACTCCTAGTGAGCTCACATCTTCATTTTGATGTTTTGCAATGTGCAAATATAAGACCAGCAATTAGGATTATTTTTCAAAGTAAAAGATGCTCTGCCATTGACAGTAGATCCTCTACAAGGTGCTGTAAAGTTGGCCACAGTGTTCAAATGTGTTCACTATCATTTGTGAAAAGAGAGTCATGAACCATTTTCATTCCTGCAGTTCTCAGGACCCCATTGGCAAGCTGTGGGTAGATGTTAATGATGCATTTCTCTTTAGACAAGCATTTCAGAGCCTTGAGATAGAATACAGAGTGATTATGCCTTTTGTATGCCATCTGTTGCATGTTCGGTTATTGTGAACTGCTTTGGTTTGGATATGCATTCATATCTTGAACACTTGGTTTTCAGCTCGCTGTGCTTTTTGTGAAGGTTCTGGAAACTACAGGGGGTAGAGCTGAAGTAGAGGAACTGCCCACAAGGGCAGTGTCTTCATGGGCTCCTCTCTCCTGCTCTCTTTGCTTCCTGTCCGCCATGAGATGAACAGCCTCTTTTTCCCACCAGTTCCTGTTGCCATGATGTTCTAACTAAGCCCGGGGTTAAGTAACCAGGGGCTGGACTTTCTGAAGCTGTAAGCATAGCAAGTCCTACTACCTCTAAGTTGTGAAGTCAGGCTTTCTGTCACAGTGGCACAGAAGTAACTAAACCATGTTCTATAAATATTTATATGATAATTTATCCAATGCCTTAACTTGATTCTTTGTAACTATTCTGATTCTACCACTTAGTGGCTCTAAGACTTTGGCAAGTAGATAGAGATGCTAATAACACAGTCTCATAGAGTTGAGAAGAATAAATTAGATTACTCATACGAAATACTTTAAATAATACTTGGTACATGGTAAGCATTCTATATATTTTAAGTTTTATTATTTTTATTGTAAATGTAATTGGAAAGAAAAATTAAAATAGAATAGCTTTTTAGCATTCCACAACTTCAGTGCAAGGTTGCTGACCATCAGTTTTTGTTCTGAAGTAAAGGTCTATTTTCTGGAGACTGGGGTGGTGTGATGAACATGGTGTGGGCAATATGCTAAAGAACAAAATTCTGCTATTTGTCAAAATAGTAGCATAGACTTTAGTGAGGACTGATACAACAGATGTAAGGACTATTGTGATGGAACTTTGCAGAAGAGAGAAATTGGGCCAAATTCTGATTACCGAAAGGAAAAGTGGGAATTTATAGCTGAGGACCAGGCTGGGCATCAGTGGTGGGAAATTCCTAAGAATCAGGGTTAAGGGGGATTTGGGTTAAGTGGACTTAACAGGGTTCTTGCCAAAGACAGGCTGCCAGGATGATCAGACATCACTTTGGGGATGGAGGATGATGAGGAACCTGATCAGATATTGTGATCAGACATCAACTGATGGAGGATTCTGACAAAACAGATTCTCAAACTGTTTTTAAAATTGGACTATGCAGAGAAGGCCATGGAAGTCCATAAGCAGAGGTCTAGTTGGGAAGAGGAGCCATATTAAAGTTTGGTCAAGGAAAGACTTTTTTTCTGGCAGTACTGGGCTTTGAACTCAGGGCTTCATGCTTTGTTGGCAGGTGCTGTACCACTTGAACCATATCTCCAGCTCAAGGAAAGAATCTTTATGATAGGATGAAGTAAATGTTTTCCTGTACAAATTATATCTTCTCCCAAATTATGCAGTTAACATCAGTCACAATGTTCCCTTTAAAAGTACACTTCTCCTCAAATATCATGAGTCAGCTCTCTTCTTAATTTCCATTTTGAAATAGTTTTCATTCTTAATAGAAAAATCTCTTTATAATAGGAACTAATTTAATTATAACTATGTCCTCTCAAAATGCCATTTAGTTAAATTTTTCAAAGGAGTTGCTGAATCAACAATTCAAAGGAAGTAAAGGGCAGTTGTGTGTTTTTTCTAAAAATAGTACAATCTACTTTTTTGTTATTACCTTTGATGGTCTTATTTTACCTTATATCTAACTAGGTCTTAGGTGAAGTCCCATTTAGAATGCATTTACTTGGTAGAAGCACACCCCAGCAGTTTTCTGCTTTAGTTGTGTTTTAGATAGTGTCTCATGTCTTTGCCCAGGGTTAGCCTCAGACTGGGATCATCTTACTTATGGCCAACTGCTTAGCTGGGATTATAGATGTTCACCATCATGTTCAGCTTATTGGTTGAGATGGGGCCTTGCTAACTTTTTACCTGCACTGGCCTCAAAGAACGATCTTCTGAACTCCACTTCCCATGTAGTGTGATGACACCAGTGTTCCCACCCTCACATATGTACATTACGGATTATACAAATTACTTAGCTTATTTAAGTTAGGACTTAGCAGGTTTTGGATAAACAAATTATTAAACTTCAAACTTAGCTTTTGTCCTAGCAGTACAAAAACTACTGTATTGACATTTATTTCTCAAATCGTTTTTCCCCCTTATGCTAAATATATTTACTCAAATATTTCTTCTCTATCATGGTCAAAATTCTAGGAATAAATACACTGGACTAAATTTAACCAAACAGGTGATTAAAAGAAAGAAATTGAAGAAGACATAGGTAAGTAGAAAAATATCCCGTGTTCATGGACTGGCTGCATTAGTATTGTTAAAATGTCTGTATTACCCAAACTGATCTATGGATTTAATGCAGTCTCTATTAAATTTTCAATGACTTTTTTCTTTTCCGGAGAAATAGAGGGAAAAAAAATCTCAAAATTCATATCGAACCACTCAAGACCTCAAGAAAGGCAAAGCAGTCTTGAGCAAAAAAGAACAAAGCATCCTGTAATCTGATCTTAATATCTACTACAAACCCATAGGAATAAAAACAGCATGATTCCGTCGCAAAAAACAGACATATAAGCTACTAATGGAACAGAACCTAAATCCTAGAAAGAAATCTACACATCTATAGTCAACCATCTTTAACAGAGGAGTCAAAATCAGACAATGGCAAAAAGACATTAAATGGTGCTGAGAAAACTGGATATCCAGTCAAGGATATAGCAATGTACAAAACAGCAAAAAGGGGAAAAAAAGTCACTGTCTCCAATGGAGCTTACATTGTATTAGGGGAGACAGATGACAATGAGACATAAGTTTAGACACTAATAAATTCAGTGGGAAAGGATGAAGCAGTTAAGGAGGACAGAGGGTGGGACAGGGGTAGAGTTTGCTGTTTTATGTAGGGTAGGAGAGCTCACTAATTAATTGACATTTTGAACAAAGGCCTGCGAAGGAAGTGAGGATGCTCATTATGTATATTTACCTGGCAGCACACCTAGGTATACCTAGGGGTCAACACAGTGAGAAAGAGGAAACAAAGCATTCAGGCTGAAGGAATAAGTACACTTGGCATTGTCAAGGAAAAATTGCACCAAAGGAAAACGTCAAGGAAGATATTATTTAAGACAATTTTAATAGAGAAGAGAGATTGAGCACAACTCTACAAAGGGCTAGAGATTTTTAAGAGGTAGAGTGGGAAGTCAGAGGCCACATGTGTCCATTAAATGACCTTATCCAAAGGAAAACACCTCTCCCCCATCTTTACAATAGGAGGTAGTGTTGCAGGTGAGAAAGAGAAAGTTAAGCTCCAACCACTCACTGAAATTGGGAGTAATTTTCCTTGATGATTACACTTCAGAGGAATGGCTCCTAGGTCCTTGAGAGAGACTTTACTGGATTGTAAAACTGACAAGAAGCTTTTAAAAAGATTTACATCTCAAAAGGGCAGAGAAAAACAATTACAATGACAAGTGTTCTAAAGTAAATGTTCTGAGAAAATGCTGGCCAGGAGTCTGGGGTCAAGACAAAATCTATTTAAAATTTAGACAAGTAAAGGGGAATTTTAAGGCCTTCTTGGTCAGTGTTTTTGCTTGAGAAATAACCAAGAGTTCAGAGCAGTTGGGTCAAAGAGAGAGAGAGAAAGAGAGAGAGAGTTTTGTAAAAGATGAGTTAGAGAGATGGGGTGTGCAGGTAAGCCAGCTGGGATATGTGGGCCATTTCCAGATTTTAGTCTTTTTGCTCATAATGGTGGGAAAACATTTGAAAGTTTTGAGCAGAGGAATGCTACAACCCACTTTCCATTTCTAAAGGACTACAGTGACTGTGAGGCTAAAATACTCCATGTAGAAGACTCAGGGAGATCAATTCAAAGGTCATCACTGTGACCCTGGTGAAAGACATTTTCTGTCCTGGATCAAGGTGGTGGTGATGGGGTGAGAAGTGGCTGGATTTCAGTTTGTCTAATAATAGAACCCACAGGCTTTCTAATGAATTTGTCCCGTGAGAAAAAGAAAGAAGTCAAGGTTAATGCCAAGTGTTGTAGTCTGAACAAATGGAAGGCTGGGGACTGTAAAAGGAGAATGGATTTTGGTTTTGGGCTGTGCTCAGTTTAAGATACTTCAGGCTGGCAGAGTGGCTCAAGTAGTAGTGTAGCAAGAGGAGGGCCAAAAAAAAAAAAAAAAAGAAAAAGAAAAAGAAAAGAAGAAACAAAACAAGTCTGTGTTCTGATAATGTAGCAGGGAGGAGGGGACAGCATAGCAGAGGGTAAAACTTCAAAATCAAAACGTGAAGTAGCCAGTAGAGTTACATGCAACTATATACGGGTTAAACCTTGCTTTTTGCTTCTGTAACCAGCTTGCAAGGGTATATAAGGTAGACCCTTTGGATGTGAGCCATTGCCAGCTCGATAATAAACATTGCTTCTGGAAAAGCCTTGGTGTCCTGTGTTTAGTATGTGTGAGGCCCTGAGTTCAAATCCCAGTTGTTACCAATGAAATAAAACAAAACAAAAAAATCTTCAAAGGGAATACCTATGATTACCACTAGAAACTTTTATGAATGAGTATTTAAAATTTCGTGTTTTACACCTTTCCAGTGGTGGCTTTGCTGTTGAGTATTATTAAGATATTTTTCATCTCTATAAATTGTAGAAACCATATAGTACTGCATGTGTTTGTCTGATGGGTTGATTCTTGATGAGTACCCCTGGCTGTTAGCCAGTTTTGCCTCAGTGTAGCACATTCATCCTAGCATTCCTGATTATCTTTATACTTGTCTGCTCTTTGAATTCTCCTTTGAACTTAATGGAATATCTTACTAGTTCTCTCACAAGTTAATGTAGTTAAATAAACTCTTTCATACATGTTCATGTAGAAAAAAAAATAAATAAAATTTCGTGTTATAAAAAGTCACAAACCTTTACTCTCATTTCATTCCTTTATCTATTTATTTTTGTGGCTCTGGGGTTTGAACCTCAGGCGTTCCACTTGCAAGGTAGGCACTCTTTTTAAAAATACTTTATTTTTATTATTGTTATACTGGGGTACATTGTGATATTTACAAATTTCTTACAATTTATCATAGTTAAATTCACCCTCTCCATCATTTTCCTTTATCCTCCCCTCATCCCTCCTAGAATAGTTTGAACAGGTCTCATTTTTCCATTTACATACATGTGTACATAATATTTCCATCATATTCACCTCCTAAACCCTTTCCTTATATACTCCCCCCTCCCACTGGTACCAACCCCCAGACAGGATTTGTTTATGGCAGGAGTTCTTGCTGCTTGAGCCTCTCTGCCAGCACTTTAATTCTTAAAGTGAATTTATTTATTACTGAACATACATCTTTTTAAAAATCAAATTCCACTAATTAAAGAACCAAACCCATGAGATAAGCTTGAAAATAATCAACAAGAATGAATTGTGAAAGAAATGTCAAAACTATCAGAATCAAATTGGAGTTGCTTATTTTGACCCTCACAACCATAAAGAAAACCCTCAAAATAAATAAAGCTGGGATGCTGTGAAGGAAGGGTTCTTGTGCACGCTTGCTTGATAGTATCCATTACAGAATCACACATATGTGCAGAGATCACGACAACCTTAAATACCTCAACCTGTCCATAGGACATCTGCCCAGCAGCTGTCTGTTTAATCTCAGATGGATGTCAAGCTTTGCTATTAATCATTGTGGCCAAGGATTCTTGTTTCAAAAATAGTTGACGTAATCATCCTCATTTTTGTATTTAAAAACTTCTCCTTTACGTCAACCTTTTTCAATACACACATAACTTACTATGGCATGTGTATTCCTGTTGTAATGCTAGTCCCAAATAAATATTCTTCGAAGATGCTGAAGTTGACAAAAATTGAAGAAAATATCAGCATTCTAACGCTAGAGGGCAGCACTACCACAGAAATAGAATATGAATCTAGTGCGCCTTCAACAATAAGTCATTTTCTTTAGGCACATTTATTTCTAACTCATTGATGCTAGCAGTAGGAGTCTTCAGAAATGAAAACAAACAAAGCATAACCTTTTCATTGAAGCGATCTCATAGAAAGAAAAAAAATCATTTTTAGAAATTTCCACGAAAGCTATAAAGTGGTTTGAGGGCTTCTATACTATTTGAAAATAAAAGCATGAAGGTAGATGGAGCGGGGGGACACTCCAAGGCATATTTTTCTCTGATGCCCTTGCTGAAATCATGCTAGCAGCAACGAATTGCATTAAGGTAGAGAAGAGAGCAGCTCAGGTTGCCCAAGTTCAAATTTGGTATTCCTCTCCAGGGCTAGGATGCAGCTTTGTTGTATGTTCCTCCTGAAAAAAGGTGACATTGCTGCCTGAGGCCCTGCTTAAATCAGTTGTAGCTGCTAGGGCCAGAGAGTCATGAATGCTTGAGTAGGGGCTGATAATCTTCCTTCCTTCAGGGTCTAGAGGAGGATGCAAGAAACAAAATGAGAAAAGGATAGGATATAAAGGAAGAAAAGTGCAGAATTGAAGCAAAACTAATAAAACTTTAGAGTATTCAAAAAGGTGAGAAGAAAGAACACATATACTACTATGTAAGTGAAAAGGACACATAGAACTGTGTAAAACTGGGAGTATATTGATTTTTGTTAGAAAATGGGGTAGTTGCAGAGATGAGTAAATAAACTGTCAGGTGCTAACAAATTAGACTTCAACTGGGTTTGAGGGGGTTATCCAATAGATACACTGAGATATTTTAATAACCATTAAGGGAGGTGTGAATGTGAGAGAGAGATAGAGAGAGAGAGAGAGAGAGAGAGAGAGAGAGAGAGAGAGAGAGAGAGAGAGAGTTAATTTACTGCTTTAGCTTCATCCTTTGTTCAGTTGATACTTATAACCAGAAATATACTCATCCAAGATATGGTTCTTGAGAATGGTATGATGCCCATAGAATGATGTCATTATGTGTAAAAATTACTACCTCATTTTCTCTGTGGAAAAAAGAAAGATTTAAATGTTTGTTTACATATTTTTATAGGCATAAAGGACATTACAATGTGTTATCCTGAAACCAAGATGGACAATGAAATAAATGGGTTAAAACACTATTAAGGCAAGTTAGGCACATGTGGTTACAAGGTACCATAAATCCAAAACTTTATGTGCACTTTCTTAAAAGTTCTTTTCACCCTTATTTCATTCATCTGTGCAATCAATTATATATCTTTGGTCTGTCAACCACAATATTCCCTACATCTTCTAGATATAGGATTTTGACTAGGACTTTGAGGAACTGAAGATTTTTTCTCAATTATTCTCTCTTACTTGAATCATTAAAGCCAGACTTCCTCCTTTACTTTCATTTTTTGTCATTTTTCCTTCCTTTCCTTACCTCTCTCCTTTTCTTCTTCCCTCTCTCCCTTCCTCCCTGTTTCTTTCCATCTTTCCTTTTTCCCTTTCTTCTGTGATCTTGAAGTCAATGAATATTTATTAAATTCACAATATTACAGACATATGCAAGATATTAAGATTAGAGATCTGAAGAAAACATATGGTTTCTCAAGATTAGATTAGGTAGGCAGATATGAGAACAAAAAATTTCAGTGTTGCTCAGTAAGAGCTATATTAAAGGAATCTATATTTTCTGTTTTAAATCTTATAATCTGGAAGGTAGGACACATATTCTCATTTTAGATATATGATAAAAGGATTAGAGAAGCCAAATGGTATATGTGGAAATTCATAATTTTCAAAAAAATAGTGAATGGGTTTTGTAAAGTCATCCCTGTTGCTATTTCCAAAATTAACTTTGTGCCACTTCAGTCTCACTTCTCAGTATATTTTCTTTCATGGGTAGTGCATCACTTCCTTCCTTTGTGTCTCTTATTTCACTTCTTTTTCCTTTGTGTCACCATTATTGCTAGATCTCTTTCACAACCATATTTTTCACACCTCGATAACCTTTTTTGCAATGAAGAATTGTTGGAATGATTTTATTTTCCTTTCCTATTTTCAAGTATTTGATACAGTGTAGAATTCTTACAGTGGTACAAATTAATTAGGTTAGTTTGTTTCCCTGGGAAAATTATAGAGATCTTAGCTCTTGAAGGATGAAATATGTTTTATTTATGTTACTTTTAATTAATGAAGTTTACTTTTTAGAGAGGTTTCAGATTCACAAATAAATTAGGCAGAAAGTACAATTATCATATAACGCTTTGTCCCTATACTCAGTCTCTCCCACTGTTAGCATCCATCTCATCAGAGTATCTGTCAATCAGTGCACCTCTTTGAAACATCATCACCTAAAATCCATAGGTTACATTAGAGTTCACTCTTGATGTTGAACAGTTTTTTTAGTATTGGGGATTGATCCTAGGGCCTTGTGCATACTAGGCAAGTGCTCCAGCACTGAGCTACTTTTGATGATTTTCATCAGTTTTGCAATTTTTCTCATGTAGATACATATTTTGTTGATATATACCTACGTACTTCATTTTTGGGGTGCGAATGTAAATGGCAATATGTCCCAATTTCAGATTTTTCTTCTTAATGTATGATGTTTAGGAAAACAATTGGTTTTGCATATTAACCTTGTATCCTACAACCTTTGCTATAATAACTTATTAGTTTCAGGAGGGATTTTTGTCAAATTTTTCAGACTTTTGTACATAGATGATTATGCTATCTATAAACAAAGACAGCATTATTTCTTCCTTCCCAATTTTTATGCTTTTTTTTAAAACTTCCTTTTATTGTCTTATTTCTCTGGCTAGGACTTCCAGTGTGATGATGAAATAGCTATGGTGAGAGGGACAGACATCCTTCTCTTGTTCCTGATGTTGTCAGGAAAACTTTGAGTCATACCATTAAGCACGATGTTAGTTATAAGTTTTTGTGTTAGCTATATATTTTCTTTTTGAAGTTGAAGAAATTTCTCTTTATTCCTAGTTTGGTGAGAGTTTTTTTTTTTTTTTTTAAATCATGCACGGATGCTGGATTTTGGATTTTGTCAGATGCTTTTCCTGTATCTGTTGATATGACAATGAGGTTTTTCTTCTTTATCCTGTTGATGAGATAGATTATAGTAATTGATTTTCAAATTTTGAACTTGAATACCTGGGATAAATCTCAGTTGGTTGGATTTTATCTGCAAATATTTTGTTGAAGATTTTTTGAAGTGCATTTATTTTTATTATTGTGCTGAGTGGGTGTACATTGTGGCATCTATAAAAGTTCTTACAATATATCAACTGTTTTGTATCTGTGTTCATGAGGCATATTGATCTGAATTTTTCTTGCAATGTCTTCCTGGCTTTGGCACTATGGTGATGTTGATCCCATAGAATGTGTTAAGGTTTATTCTCTTTGAGTCTATCATCTGGAGGAGCTTGTAGAGAATAAGCATAATTTCTTCCTTAAACGTTTGGGTGAGTTTACCAGTGGACCCATCTAAGCCTGGTGTTTTCTGTTTTGAATGGTTATTGATTGTATTACCTTGGTTGATACAGGCCTTTTCAGGTAGTCCGTTTCTTTTTCTAAGTTTTGGCAGGTTGTGTTTTTAAAGGAATTGGGCCCTTTCATTTGGGGCCCTTGCATTTGTGGAGATAGATTTTTAAAAAAATAATATTCTTTTATTATTCATTTAATATCCATAAGCTCTATAGTGCTGTCCCCTATTTCATTTTTGATATTAGTAACTTGTGTTTCCTTTCTTAGCTTGACTAGAAGATATTAGTTTTATTGAAAAACAGATTTTGGTTTTGTCGATTTCCTATTTTTAATTTCATTTATTTCTGCTTGAATTTCATTTATTCTTCTGCTTACTTTGTATTTAATTTGCCCTTATTTTTGTAGTGTCCTAAAGTAGAAGCTTAGGTAGTTGATTTCAGTTCATTCTTCTTTTCTAATATATGAGTTCAAGATTACAAATTTCCTCCACATATTTTACTAATTTTTATTTAATTAAAAAAACTTTCAGAAATTTGATACTTCTTTTATCCACATGTTATCTAGATATGAGGTTTTTGAGCTTTCATTATTTGTCAATTTGCCAGCTATCTTTATTTATCTAATTCCACTGTGATCAGAAGTAGATGTATGATTTTTTATCTTTTAAGATGAATTATTTGCTTAGAGTGTGGTCTAGCTGAGTGAATGTTCCATGTAAGCCGGAGAAAATGTGTAACCTATTGATGGGTGAAATAGTCAATTGATGTCAATGGTGTTCAGTTGATAGTGCTGTTGGATTAAACTCAGTCCTAATTAATTTGGTGCTGTGTGGTTACTCCAGAGGCACCTGCACATCCATGTTTATTGCGGCACTATTCACAATAGCCAAGTTATGGAAACAGCCAAGATGCCCCAGCACTGACGAATGGATTAAGAAAATGTGGTATCTATACACAATGGAATTTTATGCAGCCATGAAGAAGAATGAAATGTTATCATTCGCTGATAAATGGATGGAATTGGAGAACATCATTCTGAGTGAGGTTAGCCTGGCCCAAAAGACCAAAAATCGTATGTTCTCCCTCATATGTGGACATTAGATCAAGGGCAAACACAACAATGGGATTGGACTATGAGCACATGATAAAAGCGAGAGCACATAAGGGAGGGGTGAGGATAGGTAAGACACCTAAAAAATTAGCTAGCATTTGTTGCCCTTAACGCAGAGAAACTAAAGCAGATACCTTAAAAGCAACTGAGGCCAATAGGAAAAGGGGACCAGGAACTAGAGAAAAGGTTAGATCAAAAAGAATTAACCTAGAAGGTAACACCCACGCACAGGAAATCAATGTGAGTCAATGCCCTGTATAGTTATCCTTATCTCAATCAGCAAAAACCCTTGTTCCTTCCTATTATTGCTTATACTCTCTCTACAACAAAATTAGAAATAAGGGCAAAATAGTTTCTGCTGGGTATTGAGGGGGTGGGGGTAGAGGGAGGGGGCGGAGTGGGTGGTAAGGGAGGGGGTGGGGGCAGGGGGTGAAATGACCCAAGCCTTGTATGCACATATGAATAATAAAAGAAAAAAAATTAGTTCTCAAAAAAAAATTTGGTGCTGTGTACACTGTCCATTAGTAATAGAACGGAGGCAAAGTTTCCAATTATAATGGTGGATACATTTGTTTCTCCTTGCAGTTCTTTCAGACTTGGCTTACTTATTTTGATACGCTGTTGTTTGGTGTATATACCTTAAGGGTTGTCATAGTTTCTTGGAACGTTGATCCTGTTATCATTATATAATGCTCTTCTTTATTCCTGATAACATTCTTGCTCTGATGTTTTGTCTGCAATTATTATAGCTACTTCTGCTTTATTTGTTAGTGTTCATATGATGTATCTTTCTCCATCCTTTCACTTTTAATTTACATATGTCCTTGCATTTAAGACATGTTTCTTTCAGAAAACATATTGGACACATTTTAATCCACTTTGATAATCTCTGACTTTTAATTGATGTATTTAGACCATAATTCAATGTGATTATTGATATAGTTGGATTTGTATCTACATATTTCTGTGTTCTATGTTGTCTTTTTTCTTTCTTCTCATCTTTGACTCCCATACTTTTCCTTTTCTCTGTGGTTTTATTTATACGATTCCTGATCCTCTCTTTTCTTAACATAGGAATTATGCTTCCTTTAAGAAATTTAAAGTGGTGCTCTACAGTAGGCAACGTACACTTATAAATAATTCAAATTCACTTTCAAACAAGGCTCTATCACTTTAAGTTAGTTTAAGTATCTTATAGCAACAAGATAATACTAATTCCTGATTTTCATCCCTGTATCATTGTTGTCAGAAATTTTGCTTGTATATAAGCATAAGTGAACATATATCATTTATATAAGAATACATAATCAGATACACTGTTGTTATTATGAACACATGGTTATGATTATATCAGTTAAAAATAAAAGAAATCACAGTTTTTAATCTTACATTTACTTATTTCTTCTCTGAGCCTTCCTTTCTTTTGGTAGACCTGAGTTTTGACCTATATTTTTCTTCTCTCTGAAAGGAAAGCATGTAAGAGGTGAATATGGTGGAAATATTCTGTACTCATGTATGTAAATGGGAAAGTGAGACTTGTAGAAACCATTCCAGGAACGGGGGAGAGGGGATAAAGAAGAATGATGGCGGGGGTGAATTCAACTATGATATGTTGTAAGAAATTTTGTAAATGTCACGATGTACTTCTAGTACATATAAAAAAATTTAAAAATTTTCTTTTAACATTTCTTTCAAGGCAACTCTACTGGAAACAGTCTCAATTTTTGTTTGAGAAAGTCTTTAGTTCTCTATTACTTTCAAAGCATAATTTCACATGACAGAAAGTTCACTTTACTCTTCTTGCTTGAATGGTTTCTGAGAAATCAGATGTACTTATCTTTGCTCTTCTATAGGCAAGATTTTCGTCTGTTTTCTTTCAATATTTTATTTTATTTTTAATTTTTGAAGTTTGCATATGATATACATAGGTATAAGTTTTTCATGTTTATCCTGCTTGATTTTGTCCAGATCTGTGACTTGGTACTTAACATTAATTTGGGGGGAAGTTCTCTGTTACTACTGCTTTGAATATTGATTCTTTCCCTTTCTGTCCTTCATCTTTTCTGGTATTCTATTATGCATATGTTATCCTTCTGTGGTTATCCCACAGTTCTTGGATATTATATTCTTTTTAAAAGTATTTTTCTTTACTCTTTTCAGTTTTGGAAGTGTCTGTTGTCATATCCTCAAGCTTAGATAATTTTTCCTCAGCTGTGTCTAGTTTACTAATGAGTCTATAAAATGTGTTCTTCAATTCTATCACAACATTTTTTTTATCTCTAGCATTTATTTTTAGTTGTTAGCATTCTAACATTCATTCTAACATTCATTTCTCCTTTATTCTTTAGAGATTTTTAGCATATTTATCATAGTTTTAAATTCCATATCTGATAGCTTGAACATCCTTGCTATATTAGACTAATTCTGATGTTTGTTCAGTCTCTTGAAACTGTGTATTTTGGTGGTGTTGTTGCCTTTCAGTATAACTTATGATTTTTTTTGCTGAAAGGTGGACATGAGGTACTGGGTAAGAGGAACTGTAGCATAGACCTTTGGTAATGTAAGGCAAGGTATGTGGTGAAGAAAGCATTCTGCAATCCCATGATTAGTTTACTGTTTTGCTGAGTCCGTGTCCCTGGATTGTGAATGTCATCAGCGTTTCTCAATCCAGTCCACCCTGTTAGTTGGGACAGGACGGCTAAAAGGTGATAGAGTTGGGTTCTCCCCTTTTCTCAAGTATGTTAGGTTTTTGTAGAACCCTGGTAACCTAGTCTCTGGCAAAATAGTTTCTCTTGAGAACATGCTTCAAAAAATGAATTAAAAGCTTGGGAGTATTTAAAAATTGTTATGTTTTTATTCTTAGCCAAAATGCAATGTGATTCTTCCCTGATATTTGAGTACAATGTTAGTACTTCCCTCTGACTAGGTTCCTTGGAATGTTTAGCTCTCCAACATGTCTATACAGATATCCAGTAATTTGTCAATTATACTTAAGGTTTTCCTCCCTTGGCACTGGCTCTTGCAGAGGTTTCTGCTTGTGAGTTTCTGTTCTGATGGGTTATGACTTCATATATCTACCTGCCTATTCTTCAGTTTGGGGGACAGAAGTTTGCTCATTGATCTCAGTTATTTGAGGGACTTAAGAAGAATTTTGATTTTTCAGTTTACTCAACTTTTTACTTGTGATTATAATGAAGAGGTAACATTTAAATTAGATCAGAATCTAGAAACTAGTTTATGTTAATTGCAATAATGATGGAATACAGAAGCAGAATGAGAACGGTAGTGGTATATTAACAATAACGAGACTATTTCATAGCAGATTCATATTTTTTAAGTGTCATGTGCATGGTTTTCATTACAGAATAAGTTAACGTACATTTTCTTTAATGTGCTTTTGTAATTTTCTTGTCTTCTGAAAATATTTAATCTTTGTAAATTATAAGTGTTTAAGTACTCAAAGGTGTTTGAAAGTATCAAAAATATATTCCCAAAGAGGAACAGTAGTCCTGAAAAAATTTGTTGTCAAATAATTTTAGGAAATTTCACATATTAGAACTCCTCATGGAGCTGAAAAAAATCACTTTAGTCCATCAAAGACTCTGAGAACTTATAAAGAAACTTGTTTGATACCCAGAATGAAATAAAAATTAGTTAACAAGTCTGTCCTTTTTTTTCTAAATAATATGTGATAATGCCCTGTGGGCATGTATGCCTACAACATCCTTTGAGATCCTCTGAGTATTTCTTTCATTGGTCCAGTCAATAATGATTTATTAAACAACCTAGCTTGTTGAATAATGAGGAAAATGCCCTCAATGTAAGAGAAAGGTTCTTGCCACATCTGCTTCACAGAGCAAAGACTTTTCCTTCCTTCCTTCCTTTCTTTGGTGGTACTGGGTTTGAACTTAGGGTTTCATACTTGCTAGGCTTTACCATTTGAGTTATGCCTTCAGCCCATTTTTGTTTTTCAGTTATTTTCAGGTAACATCTCATGTTTTAGCTCAGGTTCTCTGACCATGATCCTCCTACCTATACCTCCTGAACAGTTGGAATCACATGGAATCCACCATGTCTGGGTTATTGGTTGAGATGGAGTCTCACTAACATTTTTCCTGGGCTGACTTCAAACTGTGATCCTCTCGATCCAAGCAGCTGGAATAACAGATTTGGGCCACTGTACCCAGCCAAAGACCTTCTGTAGAAACACTCAAAAATGCAGTAGGAACAAGTGGATGGTGCAGAGTTTTAGAGCTATTGTATATTCTTCAGACACACATCACATCAGATGACAAGAGAAGTGATGATTATCACAGACTCAAAGTTTTATTGTGTCTTTTCTGATTTTGTGAAAAAAATGTTAAGGCTGATAAAAATATTCACAAACACATGGGTTCTTAGCCAGAGGGAATTTTTGCTCCTTCAGGGGAAGTTTGCCATGTCTGGAAATGTTTTGGTTGTCACAACTGGGGGGTGCTAATGGTATCTGATGGCCCGCTGAGCACTTTCAGTGCATTTGACAGCCAACCCCTGGAACAGCTACTTGCTGTCAAATGTCAATAATACTGAAATTGAGAAATCCTGTCACAAAGTGTAATTTAAAGTAAAAAGCAAGCTATATGGAAATATTGTTATGTGGGATGACTATATTTTCACTAACACTGAGCCTGATAAACGAACTACAGGAGAAAGAAGGAATTTCTATGCTTTCACCTTATAACCATGAGTTTTATTAAGTTTGGAATGGTCTCTAGTTTTAGAATTGTTTTTACTCTACACAGTGCTGACACTTATGGATACACTCATGTATTCTTTTTGTTGTTGTTGTTAAAAATTTCCTTCTACAAATGTTCTACAATATGTCAATGTCTTCAGGCTTTCAAATAATATTAAGTGGACTGAGCTCTTCTTCTCACCCTACAAAAATGGATTCATAGAATAGTTAGCTAAGAAAGATCCAACAAAGAAGTTTCAAATCACTTTTCTTAATCTAATGACTACTTGTGAAATCTGAACATCAGTTCTTTCTCTGTTATGCTATTATGAGTACAGAAAAGGCTATTCAAACAGTAAGATAAAAGCAAGAAAAAGAACAGCGTGTGTAGACCAATGTTCAGACTAACCCAATCTCACTTTTGGACTGTTCTACCTGGATGACCTTAGGCAAGTGACCCAGCCTATCTTTTCTCCTCAATAAGTGGGATAATCAGGTTCATATTTCGTAGGTCAGGTGTATATGAACTGCTCAGTAAAATGTCTGATCATAAGGAATCTTTCAATACAATATGTGCTTTGTTTTGCCCTCTATTTATTTACCAAATATTGGGCTCCTATTACATTGCCAAGTTCTGTATTGGGGATTAAATAGTGAGCCAAAACATACTGGTTCCTGCCTTTAGGAAGCTTATTGTTGAGAGCATGTGAAAGATACTAATTATATAACTGCACAAATAAATCTTATTTTTGAGGTTGTTAGAGCTATAACATATAACTGAGGATGTGACTCCCTCCGGACCTCAAAGAGCTCTGGGAAGATCTTGGTCATCGGTGGAAAAAGAGTTCAGATCTTTGCCTTATGGCAGCTCTTTTCTTACTTGAAACATTGAAAAATGGTCACTATTGTTTCTAGAGTGAGGTACTGAAGTGAAGGTCTGACTACTCCATCTGAAAGAGTAATGTGTACATGTCTTGACAAGGGGAGAAAACAGGAATGAGGAATGTTCTTTTAAGTTCCTGTCTCTCTTTGTTCAGAATTTGTGTCTGTGATTTGCTAGTTTTTCATTTTTCTATTAGAGAAACAATGTCACTGGTAAGCATGAAAAAAAGAGGTTGCTCTTGGATCTTCCCATCATTAATCAGTCAATTTATAAAAGACAGAGTTTTGTATTGGAAAGACTGCCAGTTAATATCTGTGGAATATGTCTATTGTGTCTCTTTTTGTCAAGGATGGGCAGAAGATTGGGGGAAGCTTATATTCCTTAGTCACTTAAATATATGAGGGAATCTAACCAACAGAATGGCAAAAAGTCAGTGAAGAAAACATTTGTTTGTTACTAAGTATTATCTTGGACAGAGATGAAACATACTTGTCAAAAAAAATTTGCTTGACCTCTCTAATGGGCTCATTATTTGTCTTATAACTTCAGAAATTGTTCCCTCCATCTTTTGGTCCTGTGGTGGAGACTTTTAGCTGTCCTCTGAAATCTGTTCTCTCTGTCCAAGAGTAAAGCTTTACCACAATTATTAGCCTCCTTTTCAGTTAGTGGAGGCCATGTGAGGAGCTCTTGGCCAAGGAGGTGACCAGAGTGATGGATGGACTTCTAGATCTGGCACATAAAATATCCTAAGTTGCTCCTTCATGTTCTCTTTCCTTTATGGCTTAACAGCATCATAAGTACCAGGATAAAAACCACATGTTTTGAACATTTTCAAGACTTTGTAAGTCTGGGTCCTTGAATAATTATTTGTAGCTACCTCCCAACCTTATTCCATGAAATACATTTCTTGTTTGTCAAATCATTGAATTTTGAGGGGTTTTTTGTTGTTGTTGCAGCAGCACAATTTAATTAATTAATATGGAGCCCAATGAAAAGAGGGGACTCATCTATGATTGTGGATGATGTCAAAAACATCTGTGAAGTCATAGAATTCTTCTGCAGGAAATGATGAGTTGTCATCATTATTGCTACTAATACTATTTATACAGCAGTTCTAAAATATTCCTGCATTCACACATAGGAATGAATTGCCAAATCAGGTTCATAGGAGTTAGAGATCTTACCCAGTATTAATGTTGGCTACATGATTATCAGGATGAAGGTCATCAATGGGCTCAGAAAAAAAAATGAGAGGGGTCTGGCACCTCACAGGTATTTCTCAAAATCCTACCTGACCAAGACAGATATGCCCTTCTGACCCAGAACAGATGAAGTCTCTAAGGGTGGTTTACTGATTCCTCACACAATGAAGAATGCTGCAATGACAAAACATCTTCATTTTCTCTCACAGAGAGCTGCATAACTTCCAAGATATCTCTTAGGGAGCTATGCCTCCTAGATCCTGGGTCTTCTTCACTGTAGAGGGATACTAATAAAATAAACAAAAAGTTACTAATCCCAGTCTTAAATTTCAGGGTGGTAGTCTTTACGATTGACTTTGGGGAAAAGTAAAGGGAAGACCAAAGAAAAGAGTTTAGAAATTTAGAGTAGTAGGAATTGAGAAAATTATTGTATTCAACTCACTCCTATATACTCCTTTCCAGGCTTAGAATCTTATTGTTGAACAAACTGGAGTCCCTAGGAGCTGAAACTGAACAATAAACAGAGCTTAGGTTTCCTGACCTTTCTATCAATTTTAAAATGAAAAAAAAATAGGTAGATGTGTGTGTATGTGTGTGTGTGTGTGTGTGTGTGTGTGTGTGTGTGTGTGCAATAGCCATGTAAATCTTTAAAATTTGAGAAATACAATGGGAATTGCAGTAATCAAAATAATATTGCACAAGGATAAAATTATACATAATCCTAGGTTAAGGTAGCATAAATATGTGTGAATTTGTCTCCAAATTTTCTACAATGAAATTTTTGAGGACAATGACCTGTGTTAAGCATTTTATATCCCTAATAGCAAGCACAATGGCTTGCCTGATCATATCAGGCTTTCCAACTTTTATGGTGTTGGAATCTTTTCAGCACTCTTGTGTATTTGTGGGTTTTCTCTCAGGAGTAGGCACAAGCCAGCCAACAGCCTCCTGTGTCCATTCACAAAGAAAGTGATGGGATGATGGTTTAATAAGCTTTTAAGTCATTGACTTAGCTGGAAGTTTTGTTCACTTTCTTCCTAATGGCTTAAGTATAAATGAACTCCTTGAGTTTATAAAAATATTACCTAATATGCCTTTTAAAAAATCTAATAATAAAACCAATGACATATCATATCATAGTGCAAAAGGCTTCCCCATGTGGTTTCTCATTTAATTTGCACAGCCCACTGAAGTGAGGATATTATTCTTATTTTACATACCAACAAGCCAAAGTTAGTTGAGTCATTCCGTGGTGATAGCTCTACTGGGTAAAATTTTGACATTGAAATAGAAGCTTTGTACGTTATTGTAAATAAGCTACACAGAAAGATAATTTTATTGTTGAAGTTAAGATTTAAGTTAGTCACTCTTGCTTATTGTATTGGAAATTTGAAAAATATATAACTATCAGAATTAAAGTTATCCATAATTTCACGGTTTAGAGGTAATGACTGTTAGCATGTTCATATCTTTCCTTCCAGAATGTCTTCTATGCATATGAATATCTCTGCAGTTAAAATCATACATTATATTCAATTTTGTATTTAGTTCTTTTATTGTTTTATCAGCCCAGTTTGAAACATTTGACTAGAGATGTCCAATTAAGTTTCATTGCTATGGGTCCTAGAATAATAATGCCTACATTGATAAAGGAGACTGATGGCAGGAAGACTTTATATTTCAGAGTTAATTGCTATTACCATGTACTACAGCATACTACTTACTATGCATTGTTCCAAGAACAATACATTAATTTGTTTAATTCTCATGTAACTCCTGTGAGGTAGGTACTGAGGCAACCACAATTTTGCATATGTAAAAACAGGACAGAGATTAACTTTCTTTCCAAGGTCACATAGCTACTAGGTAAAATGGCTGGAAATTGAATGTAAACCTCTAGGATGGTGTTCTGAGGAAGGAAATAACTGTGTGGATGTCTCAAAAACTTATCATAACAGGCTTTGGGACTTTAAGTGAGGATTACCTGTGGCCCAGCCTGAAATGGAGTAAGTGGTATTGCTATTAGAGAGTCATGGTTAGGGAGCTCAGATTGACTTAGACAGACTTGGAGAGAGACTTCACTGTGGTGTGAGTCAGCAAGGGCGGGGGTTAAGTGTTCTGCAGAGCTTCCTGTGTGGTAGGCAAGATATACCTTACTGATGGTAGCTGAAGACTAGTAGGTCTCTTCCCAGCTTGGAAAAGGAAGTTAAACTCAATCTGGTTGTATGCTTTATAAAGCCCTATGGATCTTGGGAAAGGTAATAGATGTGGGGCGATGAAAGAGAAGGGGCCTCAAAAGTGTGGTACTAAATATTTGCTAATATGTTAGATGGGGTGTTCATCAATTCAAATATAACTTAAGTTACAAATAAATGCATTGGTCCTAAAAAAGATCTACACTATGAAACCATTGCTCTGTCATTGGATAGTTAGTTTACTAACATAGATACTTGGTTGAAATTGTACATCTTAGAGCAAGAATTTTACAAAAGGGAATATAATTCTTGAGTTGTTAAGTTGAGCAATAGAAATCTCATATAACAAATTATAAACTGCCATTTATATGATGTTCAAAAATAGGCAGCATTTATTCATATCATTAAAGAAAGAATGAGTGTTATTTGCATACGTAATTGATTCTGACAAGGGACAAGAGGCCCTTCTAGTAGTGTTTAAATGTTCTATGTCTTAAGCTGGGTAGTATTTACAGGGCTTACATAAATGTGTAAAAATATATCAAGTCATACTCTTAAGATTTATGCCCTTAACTGTTGGAATATTACATCTAAAAAGTAAAGAGATGAATAATTAAATGTAGGTTGACATCTAGGACCTCTTATTTATTAATTGACAAAGATTGAATGAAGGCCAGGTATAGAGAGCATGTCTGTAATCCCAGCAGTCAGAGGTCTGAGGCAGGAGGATTGTGAGATCCAAACTAGCCTAGGATACATAGCCAGACTCTGTCTCAAAGAAAATTGTATTTATAAATCATGGACAACATGATTTTTTTTTTCATTTTTCTTTTATTATTCATATGTGCATACAAGGCTTGGTTCATTTCTCCCCCTACCCCCACCCCCTCCCTTACCACCCACTCCGCCCCCTCCTTCTCCCCTCCCCTCAATACCCAGCAGAAGCTATTTTGCCCTTATTTCTAATTTTGTTGTAGAGAGAGTATAAGCAATAATAGGAAGGAACAAGGGTTTTTGCTGGTTGAGATAAGGATAACTATACAGGGCATTGACTCACATTGATTTCCTGTGCGTGGGTGTTACCTTCTAGGTTAATTCTTTTTGATCTAACCTTTTCTCTAGTACCTGTTCCCCTTTTCCTATTGGCCTCAGTTGCTTTAAGGTATCTGCTTTAGTTTCTCTGCGTTAAGGGCAACAAATGCTAGCTAGTTTTTTAGGTGTCTTACCTATCCTCACCCCTCCCTTGTGTGCTCTCGCTTTTATCATGTGCTCATAGACAATCCCCTTGTTGTATTTGCCCTTGATCTAATGTCCACATATGAGGGAGAACATACAATTTTTGGTCTTTTGGGTCAGGCTAACCTCACTCAGAATGATGTTCTCCAATTCCATCCATTTACCAGCGAATGATAACATTTCATTCTTCTTCATGGCTGCATAAAATTCCATTGTGTATAGATACCACATTTTCTTAATCCATTCGTCAGTGGTGGGGCATCTTGGCTGTTTCCATAACTTGGCTATTCTGAATAGTGCCGCAATAAACATGGATGTGCAGGTGCCTCTGGAGTAACAGTCTTTTGGGTATATCCCCAATAGTGGTATTGCTGGATCAAATGGTAGATCGATGTCCAGCTTTTTAAGTAGCCTCCAAATTTTTTTCCAGAGTGGTTGTACTAGTCTACATTCCCACCAACAGTGTAAGAGGGTTCCTTTTTCCCCGCATCCTCGCCAACACCTGTTGTTGGTGGTGTTGCTGATGATGGCTATTCTAACTGGGGTGAGGTGGAATCTTAGCGTGGTTTTAATTTGCATTTCCTTTATTGCTAGAGATGGTGAGCATTTTTTCATGTGTTTTCTGGCCATTTGAATTTCTTCTTTAGAGAAAGTTCTGTTTAGTTCACGTGCCCATTTCTTTATTGGTTCATTAGTTTTGGGAGAATTTAGTTTTTTAAGTTCCCTGTATATTCTGGTTATCAGTCCTTTGTCTGATGTGTAGCTGGCAAATATTTTCACCCACTCTGTGGGTGTTCTCTTCAGTTTAGAGACCATTTCTTTTGATGAACAGAAGCTTTTTAGTTTTATGAGGTCCCATTTATCTATGCTATCTCTTAGTTGCTGTGCTGCTGGGGTTTCGTTGAGAAAGTTGTTACCTATATATACTAACTCCAGAGTATTTCCTACTCTTTCTTGTATCAACTTAAGAGTTTGTGGTCTGATATTAGGATCCTTGATCCATTTTGAGTTAATCTTGGTATAGGGTGATATACATGGATCTAGTTTCAGTTTTTTGCAGACTGCTAACCAGTTTTCCCAGCAGTTTTTGTTGAAGAGGCTGCTATTTCTCCATCATATATTTTTAGCTCCTTTGTCAAAGATAAGTTGCTTATAGTTGTGTGGCTTCATATCTGGGTCCTCTATTCTGTTCTTCATGTCTGTTTTTGTGCCAGTACCATGCTGTTTTTATTGTTATTGCTTTGTAATATAGTTTGAAGTCAGGTATTGTGATTCCTCCACCATTGTTCTTTTGACTGAGTATTGCCTTGGCTATTCATGGCCTCTTGTGTTTCCATATAAATTTAACAGTAGATTTTTCAATCTCTTTAATGAATGTCATTGGAATTTTGATGGGAATTGCATTAAACATGTAGATTACTTTTGGGAGTATCGACATTTTTACTATGTTGATTCTACCAATCCATGAGCATGGTAGATCTCTCCACTTTCTATAGTCTTCCTCAATCTCTTTCTTCAGAAGTGTATAGTTTTCCTTGTAGAGGTCTTTCACATCTTTTGTTAGGTTTACACCTAGGTATTTGATTTTTTTTGAGGCTATTGTAAATGGAATTGTTTTCATACATTCTTTTTCAGTTTGCTCATTGTTAGTGTACAGAAATGCTAATGATTTTTCTATGTTGATTTTATATCCTGCTACCTTGCTATAGCTATTGATGATGTCTAGAAGCTTCTGAGTAGAGTTTTTTGGGTCTTTAAGGTATAGGATCATGTCGTCTGCAAATAGGGATATTTTGACAGTTTCTTTACCTATTTGTATTCCTTTTATTCCTTCTTCTTGCCTAATTGCTCTGGCTAGGAATTCCAGTACTATGTTGAATAGGAGTGGAGATAGTGGGCATCCTTGTCTGGTTCCTGATTTTAAGGGAATCGTTTTAGTTTTTCTCCGTTAAGTATAATGCTGGCTGTAGGTTTTTCATATATAGCTTTTATAATGTTGAGGAACTTTCCTTCTATTCCTAGTTTTCTTAGAGCTTTTATCATGAAATGATGTTGGATCTTATCAAAGGCTTTTTCTGCATCTATTGAGATGATCAAGTGGTTTTTGTCTTTGCTTCTGTTAATGTGGTTTATTACGTTTATTGATTTTTGTATGTTGAACCACCCCTGCATCCCTGGGATGAAGACTACTTGGTCGTGGTGAATAATCTTTTTGATGTGTCGCTGAATTCGATTTGCCATTATTTTGTTGAGGATTTTTGCATCAATGTTCATTAAGGAGATTGGCCTATAGTTCTCCTTTTTGAGGTGTCTTTGCCTGGTTTTGGGATAAGTGTAATACTGGCTTCATAAAATGTGATTGGCAGTTTTCCTTCCCTTTCTATTTTGGGGAACAGTTTAAGGAGGGTTGGTATCAGTTCTTCTTTAAAGGTCTGATAGAATTCAGCAGAGAATCCGTCAGGTCCTGGACTTTTCTTTTTGGGGAGACTCTTGATTGCTGCTTCAATTTCATTTTGTGTTATAGGTCTATTCATGTGATTAATTTCCTCTTGGTTCAGTTTTGGATGATCATATGTATCTAGAAATCTGTCCATTTCTTTTAGATTTTCAAATTTATTTGAATGTAGGTTCTGAATGTAGTCTCTGAAGATTTCCTGGACTTCCATGTTGTTTGTTGTTATCTCCCCTTTTGCATTCCTAATTCTACTAATTTGGGTTTTTTCTCTCCTCATTTTAGTCAGGTTTGCCAGGGGTCTTTCGATCTTGTTTATTTTTTCAAAGAACCAACTTTTTGTTTCATTAATTCTTTGTATGGTTTTTTTGGTTTCTATTTCATTGATTTCAGCTCTTATTTTTATTATTTCTCTCCTTCTATTTGTTTTGGGATTTGCTTGTTCTTGTTTTTCAAGGAGTTTGAGATGTATCATTAGGTCATTGATTTGGGATCTTTCAGTCTTTTTAATATATGCACTCATGGCTATAAACTTTCCTCTCAAGACTGCCTTAGCTGTGTCCCATAGGTTCTGGTAGGTTGTGTTTTCATTTTCATTTACTTCCAGGAAGTTTTTAATTTCCTCTTTTATTGCATCGATGATCCATTCTTCATTAAGTAATGAGTTATTTAGTTTCCAGCTGTTTGCCTGTTTTTTGTCTTTACTTTTGTTGTTGAGTTCTACTTTTACTGCATTGTGGTCAGATAGTATGCACGGTATTATTTCTATTTTCTTATATTTGCTGAGGCTTGCTTTGTGCCCTAGGATATGATCTATTTTGGAGAAGGTTCCATGGGCTGCTGAGAAGAATGTATATTGTGTAGAGGTTGGATGAAATGTTCTGTAGACATCTACTAGGTCCATTTGATCTATTGCATATTTTAGATCTTGGATTTCTTTATTGAGTTGTTTGGATGACCTATCTATTGATGATAATGGGGTGTTAAAGTCTCCCACAACCACTGTGTTGGCGTTTATATATGCTTTTAGGTCTTTCAGGGTATGTTTGATGAAATTGGGTGCATTGACATTGGGTGCGTACAGATTGATGATTATTATTTCCTTTTGGTCTATTTCCCCTTTTATTAGTATGTAATGTCCTTCTTTATCTCGTTTGATCAATGTAGGTTTAAAGTCTACTTTGTCAGAGATCAGTATTGCTACTCCTGCTTGTTTTCGATGGCCATTGGCTTGGTAAATCTTCTTCCAGCCTTTCATCCTAAGCATATGCTTATTTCTGTCAGTGAGATGAATCTCCTGTAAGCAACAAATTGTTGGATCTTCCTTTTTAATCCATTTTGTCAAATGGTGTCTTTTGATGGGTGAATTAAGTCCATTAACATTAAGCGTTAGTACTGATAGGTATGTGGTGATTCCTGTCATTTAGTTGTCTTAGTTGTTTGAAGGTTTGATTGTGTGTACCTAACTTGATGTTACTCTCTACTGTCTTGCTTTTTCTTTTCCTGTGGTTTGGTGCTTCCTGCCTTTTCATGGTTAAGTTGGGTGTCACTTTCTGTGTGCAGGATCCCTTGCAGAATCTTTTGTAATGGTGGCTTTGTGGTCACATATTGTTTTAGTTTCTGCTTATCATGGAAGACCATTATTGCTCCATCTATTTTGAATTATAGTTTTGCTGGGTAGGGTATTCTGGGGTTGAAGTTATTTTCATTCAGTGCCCAGAAGATCTCACCCCACGCTCTTCTTGCTTTTAATGTTTCTGTTGAGAAGTCTGCTGTGATTTTGATGGGTTTACCTTTGTATGTTACTTGTCTTTTCTCTCTTACAGCCTTCAATATTCTTTCCTTAGTTTCTGAACTTGTTGTTTTAATGATGATATGTCGTGGAGTAGTTCTATTTTGATATGGTCTGTTTGGTGTCCTGGAGGCCTGTTGCATTTGTATGGGAATATCTTTCTCTAGATTTGGGAAATTTTCTGTTATTATTTTGTTGAATATATTACGCATTCCCTTTGCTTGCACCTCTTCTCCTTCTTCGATGCCCATGATTCTCACGTTTGGTCTTTTGATGGAGTCAGTGAGTTCTTGCATTTTCTTTTCACAAGTCTTGAGTTGTTTAATTAATAGTTCTTTGGTTTTTCCTTTAATTTCCATTTCATCTTCAAGTTCTGAAATTCTGTCTTCTGTTTGTTCTATTCTGCTGGATTGGCCTTCCGTTTTGTTTTGCAGTTCTGTTTCGTTCTTTTTTCTGAGGTTTTCCATATCCTGGCAGTTTTCTTCTTTAATGTTGTCTATTTTTGTCCTGAGTTCATTTATCCGTTTATTCATTGTGTTCTCTCTTTCACTTTGGTGTTTATACAGTGCTTCTATGGTTTCCTTTATTTCTTCTTTTGCTTTTTCAAATTGTCTATTTTTATTGTCTTGGAATTTCTTGAGTGTCTCCTGTACATTTTGGTTGACCCTATCCAGTATCATCTCTATAAAATTCTCATTGAGTACTTGTAGTATGTCTTCTTTTAAATTATTCTTGTGGGCTTCATTGGGTCCTTTGGCATAGTTTATCTTCATTTTGTTGGAGTCTGGATCTGAGTTTCTGTTCTCTTCATTCCCCTCTGGTTTCTGCACTAATTTTTTGCTGTGGGGAAACTGGTTTCCCTGTTTTTTCTGTCTTCCCGTCGTTGTCCTTGGTGTTGTTACTGTCCCTGTACTTTGTGCAATTAAGTATTTTCTAGCTTGTAATAATAACAATGGTAATATTTAGAATGGAAGGGTGAGCTGAGATGGAAAGCAAGAAGTTAAAGAAAAGGGGAAAACAAATATACAGACAAGAGGGAGAAAGCAGAACAAGGTATCAGACAAGAGAGTTTCAAAGGTATAAACAGGGAGTGTTAGTGTACTAATCGACAGTAAGCTGAACAGACATTAGAGAGACAGAGAGAGGATTGAAAATCAAAGATAAAAAAAATGAAAAATAAGTAAATGAAAGAAATATCTATATATAAAAATGAATTAAAATAAAATGGAAAATAGAAAATTGAAAAACAAAAACAAAAACTAAAGCAAAAACAAAAACAAAAAACTTCCAAGTTTATATGCAATGCAGTTTCAGTCTTAATAATTTGGGTGTCCGTCTCAATCTCCAGTCCTGGAGTTGGTGCCTCAGATATTGTTTTGTAGTTGTCTCATCAAAGGGGATGCATAAAGTAGAACAAAAGTACACACTCACACACACACACACACACACACACACACACACACACACACACACAAAAGCCCCACCAAGTGTCCCCAGTTCAAATGCAATACAGTTTCAGTAAGTTTTTCGGCTTGCAGGTGTAATTCGGATGTTCTCTCATGAAAGGTAGGGAGAAAAAGAAAAAAAAGCATCTGGAGACAGTTCTGAGAGTGGTATCTGCAACTGTGGCTTGCCTGCCTGCTGCTCTCAGCCTGTAGCTGGCGGCATTATTTATGCAGATCTCTGGGGTGAGCTAGCACTCACCTGGTCCCACAGGCTTTGTTTGCTCAGAGTTCTCCTGTGCGGGAGCCTCTGCTACAGGCTTTCCCCTTTCCAAGCACTGGGGAAGGTGACACTGCCCCTGCGTTGTCAGGCCTGCGTGTTTATTTACAGTTCATGTGGGAGGTGGGTCTTCCCCCCTCTCCTCTGAAGTTTTCTTCCCACTGCCACTTTCAGAAGCTTTCCTGCTCCTGCTTACTGGGAGGTGCTGCTGCTCTTGCCGGCCGCCATGTTTATTTACAGTTCACGTGGGAAGTGGGTCTTTCCTCCTCTCCTGTGGAGTTTTCCTCCCTCCTTCACTCTCACAAGCTTTCCTGCTCCTGGTTGCTGGGTGCGTGCCCCGCTCCCGCCAGAGGCTCTCCTGCCTGCCCGGCTTGTTTATTTAAAGTTCCGGGAAGGATTCCCTTCCCCCAATCTTCAGCGTTCAGGGCACCCCACCCTCTTTCCAGCGTGTCTTAACTGTTCTTTTTGCTTATTATTCATTTTCTCTTTTTTTCCTGGGTGGAGGTCAGTCTGTCCAGGGGGCTATGCTGCTCTGGCCCAGGCTTGTCTGTGGGAGTACCATGGTACTGCGAAGATCACCTGGTCTGTGTCTTCCCAAGCCCTATGGGCGCCGGCCACTGGCGGCCCTTCTCGTTTCTCCGTTTAACGTGAAGTGGAGATTCTCTGCGCCTGCTGGAGGTGTGGAGGGGTCAAAGTTACGCCTTTTCTCAGTGATTATGCCTGCAAAGTTTTTCTCCAGCGTCTCTCCAAGATTTCACTATAGGAGGCTCGCTTTCTGCTTCCTACCTCTAGCTGCCATCTTGGAATCCTCTGTCAACATGATGTTTTGAATATGTATACATTTGTGGAATGACTAAATGGAGCAAATTAACATATGCATTATCTCACATACTTTTTTTGTGATAAGAACACTTAAAACCTACTCAGTGATTTTCAAAAGATAATATGCTGTTTTCAACTAAAGTCACCATGCTGTACATGAATCTCTTGAACTTATTCCTCTTACCTAACTGAAATGTTGTATCTTTTGACCAACATTTCTGCATAACCTTGTTCTCTTAGCCTCTGGTACACATCATTCTTTACTTCCTACTTCTATGTGTTCAATTTCATACATAAAATTTTGTGATATTTGTCTTTCTGTGTCTGGCTTAATTCACTTAGCACAATGTCTTCTTCAAGTTGATCCAAGTCATCACAAGTGACAGGATTTCATCCTTCTGTGGATGAATAGCATTCCATTATGCATGTATGTCACATTGTCTTTATCCATTGATGGATACTTGATTCTGTGTCTTGGCTATTGTGAATAATGCTATAATTAACATGGGAGCACAGCTGTATCTCTTCAAAATACTGTTTCCATTTTCTCTGGATATATACCCATTCATAGGAATTTCAGATGATATGGTAGTTTTATTTTGAAATGTTTGATGAACCACCTTACTGTTTTCTGTAATAGCAGGACTTCCTTTGTTGCCTATCTTAAAGGAGTTTCTTTTTATGTTTTCTTTTTCCATCTCATGGCTGAAGAATCTTGGTTAAAGTCTGCTAAATTGTAACTTGTGCATTAAAGCTGACCTTTTGCCTATACTTGTAAGTAAAATTTTAATGGAAAACATTCATATTTCAATCTTACATGCACTACTTTTGAGTTCCACTGGCAAAGTTAAGTGGTGACAAAGATGAAGGCTCATGCAACCTAAACTACTCACTATCTGGCACTTAAAAAATTGCTGCCATGTGTTTGAGATGAGCTTTCCATTCTCTTCTAATACTGAGACTTTATTGCTGTATGAATCTGGAGTTCAGGCAATTTTCCAGTACAACTTCTCCAGAATTAATGTCAGTAACTCTTTACACTTATTATTCGTCAAGAAAAAGTAAAATGACCATAATCCATCTTGTCTTGATCTTGAATTTTCATTTTATACATCTATTCATAAAAATTAATATAGAATCAGAAATGATTTAAGTGTAAACACTTCCAAAGTACTTACATTAGTTTGCACTAAAACTTATACCATGACTTATATAACTCTTTCCTTTTTGTACCAAAATGATGACAGTGATATCTGTTGTGATCTATTGTGATAGAAGGATATGGGACCAGAATTTTACTCCTCTCAGTATTTGGGGTATAAATGTGAAAAAAGGAAAACATAGGGAGAGAAATCACCGTAAGAAATCTTCCAGCTCTGTCTCTGCAGTGCTTCAGGTAGGAAAGTTGGCTAATGCTTAATATTTCTTACTCTGAAGCTGTAGATTCCTGCTGTTTGATTTAAGGCATTAGGAAAGTGATCAGCTTGCTCTGTGATGAAGCTGCTTCAGAATAAACAACCCCATAAGCCTAGCAGTTCGGCACTCTCATTGTTATCACTCACCCTTTCAGTTTTCTTCCAATCTTTGATAGCATCATAAGGTTTCACAGCATCTATTCCTAGTCTATGATATTAATTATTCCAATTGGCAGGTCCCACAGACTACAGTTTTAAGAAGGCTATTCTATAGCAATCTTGGTATAACTCCTGAGTTTCTTGGGTTTTTAAATTTTGTTTAGCTCTTTTTTTCTGTTTGCCCTGTAAAGCTGCAATTTGCCATTTCTTGCTGCTAGTTACATTTTCTCCCCTACTGACACTGTGAATTAAGGTTGTTATTAAGTTACCGTTCTATTCCTTTGGGACAACCCTATCTCTATGTGCTCTATGTGGAGCTTTTCAGCAACCTGTTGTTTTTAACACACAAATCAGGAACTACAACAGAAGTCAAGCAGTTCCTTTGTTGTTGTCATCTTAGACATATTGAGCAATGTCAATGTCCTAGCATACAAAGCAGAAGTTTCTTACCTTCTACAAGCTTATAGCATTGGTCTTTGAATATATATAAGGTCCACAGAAGAATAAATCAAGTTAATGAAGGCAACAAAATAATAAGCTTTAAAAAAAGTAGAGTTTGAACATGATTAACTAAAAGCTTCTGAAAAATTAATTCTACATCTCTGAAGCATGACTCATATCTCCTACCTGCTCTGCTGTTAGACTACTCCAAGAAAGTTTGAAATTCTTTGGAGTTTATGAGAGAGTTGGTAATTTGTCATTCAGATATACTATGCCAGATTTAGCACACCATACCTGTGAAAAAAGTGTGCTACTCAGTGATGTCATCTGTAAGCTAAGAATAGGGGCCCAGAGGGCTACAATCTACATTTTTGAAGAAGGGGTTTTACTTCCTCAGTATGACAACTTGAGATGATCAACATAAAAACAGGAAAGGCTTATTTTTATTCAAGTTCTGGAGGCTTCAGTCCATGGTCAGTTGGGTCCTTGGCTCATTGTTTTGGGCCTTTGGTGAGGCAGAACATCATGGTGGGAGCACATGGTGGAGGAAGCTGATTACCTCATGGTGACCAGGAAGCAAAGAGAGAGACAGAGGAAAGGACTGGAGTTTCAAAGTCCTTTTTAAGAGCATCCCGCTCAGTAACCTACATTTCAATGTATAAAAGGCTCCACTTTTCAAAGGTTCTACCATCTTCCAATAGTGCTACAGACAGGTAACTAAATCTTTATCATATGGACTTTTGGATCACATATATGCAAATCATAATAGGGTACAAATCAGATGGTTCTAATATCAAGGAAGATCTGTGTGTGCTGAGAAAACTGAAAACAAGTTACAATTTCTTCTATAGTGAGGAACTGCCTCTGACAGAATTGAGACGAGTAGCTGACTGTGAAGAAACACACCCGGAACTTATGAAAGGGAGGGAGCATGTATCCTTTAATTCTAATCTCCAGATTCCCAGTTTTTTCTCTTCTCATATAGGAAGAGACTGCTTTGCCAGTGTGAAGAAGCTTATTGATATGATACTTCCAGGAGCCACTGCAGTCAGAAGCCCTATAGAAGCCAACAGAGAACAGAAGAAAGCAAATCCCTTCTGTCTCCTTTAATTTACCAATCTTCTTCAACATTCTTTATTGTCAAAACTTAATATGGAAGCAATTTCAATACAGTAAATGTGGTTT
This sequence comes from Castor canadensis, assembly GCF_047511655.1. Lineage (NCBI taxonomy): Eukaryota > Metazoa > Chordata > Mammalia > Rodentia > Castoridae > Castor > Castor canadensis. The sequence goes on along the minus strand of NC_133393.1, from coordinate 126,336,153 downwards.
TCAGAGTCTTATCAAAAAGCAGAGTTGGAGAAGGTAGGTTTGGAGCTAAGAGACAGTAACTCAGTAACTCAATAAGTGACACTAATTACTCTCCCCACAAAGTTCTATTCTACTGCATAGGTTGCACTGAAATGATAATAGGTAGTAAGGAAGGTGCAGTGTCCTTCAGCTATGTTGTGGGTATCCACGAGTGAAGTAGAAAAGGGGAAAGAAGAGGAGGAAAGGTATGAGGATGGATCTGAAGATAACTTTCAATCTGTGCACTATTGCTGGTTAGCTAGTCATATAGAGAAGGACAGAAAAAAAGAGAGGCAATCATTTCACAGAATAATTTTTGCTCATTTCCCAAATATACAGTTTCTCCACATTTACCTTGTGCCTTACACCACCTCAATGCTTTAGTAGAACATGATACTTGAAATACCTGGAATTAGCTAAGTACCTTTGATTAAGAAAAGCATGGTGAACATATGCTTATAGTTCTCCTCCATGCATGGGAGCCTCAACGTGGCTTCTGTTTATTTTATCAGCCTAAATGTTATGCAGTTGGTTGTCATCTGGTATGTCAGTTGGTGTAACACACAAATGGCCCTGCTTTCTCATTTCCCACAGGCAGTATTTATAATGGCATGATTATGTGTCCAGAATTCAAGCTAAGAAAAAAGAAAAAAAATCATGAACTGAGTGCTGTAGTTTTAGATGGTATTGAGTCAATTTCACTGACAAGTATTCTTTGCTACAGATAATAATGATGAAACCATTGTGTGCATTCCTAGGTGTTAAAATAAAGGAGAGCAAGGTGTAATCAACTATTGACAAAACTTATTTTCTATTCTGGGAAATACATCATCTCAGGTATTTAAGGGAAATAATGCATTACAGGAAAATGAAAAGGCTAAGCAACCCCATTAGTTATAGAGCACCAGGTCCATTTCCCATTGTTATGGGATAAGACATTGTAACTCTTGCTTTGACATGGTCATATTTTTGTGATAGTATAAATCATAAACATTAATGACCAATTCTCAAATATATTTCTCTTCAAAAAATTTCACTTTCATTTCAATTTATTCAGATTATTGTTATGTTATTTTTTGTAACTTCAAGATGAAATTAGCCATAGATATATCTTTCTAATCTTCAAAGAAGATATAACTGAATGTGTATTCTGCACAGATTCTTTGGATAAAACATTTAAATATTTCTGACCTTCAGTTTCTTTTCTGAAATGGAAGGAGAAAAATCTACCATAATTAATAACCACCTCAACATCCTCACTTCCCCATATGTTTTAGCAAAACATTATCTACTATTTTATTGATATTATTATACAATTATAATTTCATGCTTATCAATATTATGATTAATATAAAATTGTTATGTGTTGTTAGCTATATTAATTTTTTCTTTATAGTTTAGCTTATACTTTTGACTGAAAACATCACTTGTTTTCCCTGCCATGTGCCTTGCCTGAAGGAGCAGCGATCTGGAGAAAATAAAATTCTAATAAGGAAAGTGAGCAGGAAGCTGTTTGGCAGCTGCTCTTTGTAGAGCCAACATGCCAGTGGGCAGCATTCTGTCTACAGTTTGAACTCACCTACTGGGTGGTGCTTATGGGGGCCAATTCAGTTTGCATGTCTGATGTAGCACATTTGTGATCAAGAATGCATTTAAAATTCAAATTTCCATCATCCAGCAGTGTCTATGCCAATAAAATAACTTCTTGATTCTTATACAGTAACAATGATATGGCAAATCAATTAAAAATAATACTTGATCTGTATGACTGTTGAGGAAAATTTGTGATTTATTGTTGGATCAACACTTGAGAGTTTGAACTTTCAGCACTGGAGAGCAATGAAAGACTCCTAATTTAGTTTTATTAACTTCCTAGGATACTGCTTATGGGATTTCTCTGAGTGATTTGAACAGGGTTTTGATCTCTCTGAATAATAACACATTTGGGAAATATGTAGGAAAAACAGAAGTGGAGACACACAACCATGCTGCAAGGTGGAAATAATTTGGAAACATTTCTTAAGGTTTTGGCTAAATTACTTTAACTAATTGGTAATCTATTTCCTGAAATGTCAAATAACTGTGACATGTTGAAATGATGTGCTTGGCTTTAAGCACTTGCAAATGAAGTTCCAAGATCTCTAGCGCTGGCTTATGTGCCAAGACTGTGACTAATGCCTGCTGTTAGTGCTGCTTGGGAAGGAGGTCATTCTTTGGGTGCCTCTTAGTAACTAAAGAGTGTATTCACACACACAGTCCACAGGGTGGAATTTTCTTATTCTATTTCTCTACATAGAGAAATCACCTATTCGTAATCATTTTATGGTCAATTAGACAAGTATTTTATAATACGTGAATTTAAAAAGCAAATTATCTTATCAAAAGAAAAGTTAAGATGTTTTTGGTATGCAGTTTAGCATATGACACAGTTTAATTAGTGACCCAATCACAGTGATAGTTGATATAAACAATATAATTCTATTCAAAACCACCTAATATAGACCTTAAGCCTCTCCCTTTCTTTACACAGCCATTGACATTTTCTTAATTCAGTGTGGTAGACAGATCTTAACAGGTTCCTATCATCCCAGTCATACTGAGGGAACTCCATGTAGCAAAGAACTGCTGCTAGTTCCTGGGTGATGAGGGTGACCTCTGTCCAAGAGTGAGAAAAACCTGAAACTCTTAGTCCTACAATCCCAAGAACAGAAGGGTGACAATCACTATGCAAGTGAGGAAGGATTTGGAGTCTTCAAATGAGAATCCAGACCTACTGGACACTTTGATTGCAACCATATAAGACCCTAAATGAACTAAGCCATTTTTAGACTCCAAACCAATATAAACAGATGTATGTTGTTTACATGCACTCCATTTATGACAATATAATTATGTAGCAAAATGCTACTTCTCCAGGTTATTTGCTGACCACTTTGACTATAAATTTGACTCTACACTGATTCATTCTCTTTTCTGTATTCACTACTACTCCTAGAATGCACATCTGGTTAGGTCTCCACCTTGCTTAAATCCTTCCGCTGACTCCATGTTCTTATTGAAAACCCTTCATTATCTGTTTCTATGTACTCTCCTGCTTGCTTCTGTGTACTTTGTCTCCACCTGACATCTTACCTGATCCACATTTGGAACAATTTCTTTAGTCTTTGCACAAGCTGCATCTATTTTTTCCTATTTGTTTTTCAATTGTCTGTTTAAGCATGGCTTCCTAAATTTAGGTCATAGGTTCCTTTATTTGACACTGTAAAAGTGTATATTTAACACCAAATTTATCAAGGTATACTATAATTGGCTATTGACTTGTATATTTCTTCTATAGACTAAACACTTCTGAGGAGAGTAGCTCCAACTAGATCATTGTTACATTTCCACAGATAGTACAATGTGTAGCCTGTACTTGATAGTCAATAACTATGTCATGAATGAAGGTTGTATTATGCTTCTCAATTAAAATGAATAATGCATAATTCTCCACTGAATTGATTTATATTGCATCTTCCATTTTATGGTTAGGATCACTGTCACCTTTCGGGGTTTGATTGGTCTAAAATCAGTGGTTCATAAATTTACCAGATTTCAGGATTCATCATTGTAGATATTTGATAACATCTATATAATTTTATTCATAAAATAAACATGTTTGTTCCCAACTGGTTTCCATCTATGTGAAGCTCTATGAAGGAGAACCTATTACTTTAAGCAATACTTCTTGCAAATTATTTAACAAGTTTGCAAATGATTTACAATGAGCACACGTGACTCACTTTTGCACACTTGACTTAGCCATGCCTCAACAGTTAGTGTTCTGTTTTTCCACAGATCAGTTCCAAAATCCATTTCTGTTGCTTACTTTTTGGCCTCACCACATCACCATTATGGAATTGGCCATTGCTAGATATTGATTCATTCTTTCACCTTGAGAGTCATGTACCACAATTAAACCTTAACTCAGTGAAGTCACTGTCTTCCTGGACTGCAGCTTTCTAATTTACTTCATCTGTGGGTTTCTATCAGAAGGCAGAGATTCTTAGCTATGTTTTGGTCTCTTTAGTGGTCTGAGGAAGCCTGTGGATATCTCAAATAATTAGCAAGGGAAAAGGTACCTCACCATGTAGTCATTGAAACAGTCATTGTGTATAGTAACATCTGGGCTTTTCAGCAGCACATTGTATAACAATAAATACTGTAACTTTGAAGGAGGTTTGAGAATGGACAATAGAGATCTCTGTGATTTCAGACAAACACTTTAGACTTTGCCTGTACTAATCATCACAGAAAGTTAAAAATTTTACTTCGTGTCCACAGAAATATGGACTCGACTATTTCCTCTGACTTAGTTCATGAACCTCCCAACTTCTATCCATAGATTTCTTGGGGTTTCTTGGACTCTAGAGTAAGAATCACAGTTACAGAGCACTGCTTTAGGAAAGAAAGAAAAAATGAATGACATGAAAGATTATAGGCTTGGAGATTCTGTTGCAATTCTCCTGAAGCATTTACTGTCATTTTCCCATAATTTGACTATGAAATTATGTGGCATACTTTGATGAGTAGATTGCAAACCCCTTAGAGTACCACATCACTGTCTTCATCCTGGAGTGACTTGCAGCAGGATTCCTCAAATTGACTCTGCAGCAAAACTGCTTTGGAGATTTTTAAAAGGTTATAAGTGCTACAACTTGGCCTATTACTTCCAAATCAAATTGTCTGGGAAGGAATCTGTATTTCTAAAGGATTGTTTAAATGCAATTAGCTTTCACAAGTTGATGATTCACATGGAGGAGCCACTTTCCTTGAGGGCCTGACATAATGCCTTGCACAAATTACATACTTAGTAAATAGAGATTTTAAATATAAGGAACTAGAGCATATAAAAGAAATACCATCAAAAGTCTCTCAGGCTGATATGACATGAAAACATACACATGAAAAGCTTTCATTATTTTTATGATAATTTTTAATAACAAAATTACAGTGGAAGACATTGTCTGTGGCTACTATATAAGAATTCTTGATACAAATTGTTTCTAGAATTACATAAAAACTTAACTCCTCAGATGAAGAACAGTGATTCATTTCATTACTTCATGAAAATAAGGTAACTTTCATCTGACTGAATAGAGGTGATTAGAAGTAGTGAGAGGTAAGATGCGATACTACTGTTTAATGACTTGTGTCACTTGCATTTCAAATGTCATTGTGACAGGAGAAGAGTCAATCAGACATAATTATTCTAATCTTGGCACCATGCTGTTACTGGTTGGTCTTTTGGTACAAATTTCAGATATATGCAGTCCTAATATCATGATGGTTTTTAAAGTTGGAACTATGAAATATAAGAGAATAAATTTTTTGAGATCTCCAAACACAGTATAAATTAACTATATGCTGATTTATTTAAAAGAAGTAAATGCCACAAAAATATGTTCTTGAATATAATCTGTGCCAGTTCTGACAAGAAAGCTCTTTCTTCATCAATACTTCTTCACAAATGTATTAAAAATCCTTACCATGAGTGGAGAGCCATTAAACTCACTTTTACCTTCCCCCTTTTATTCTGTTCCATTTGCCTTTACCTGTTAGTTATGGAATATGCTGTTTGTACCATTCTCTAATGAACTCTATTTGGGCTCTATAACAAAAGACATTACCTTAGGAAGGCTCTTGGTGGAAGACATCTAAAGTATAGGTTAGGGCTTCTCAGTTGTGAATAAGAACAACTAAGTTTGACTAATTTAAGCACAACAGAATTTATGGGGTAACTATTAGGAGTCTCAGCACTGACCATTAGGAAAAAAGTATGGGAGATTATGAAAGGAGGAAGCCCAGTAACTCTCTTGTAAGAGGAACCATTTTCTTTGGTGCTTGGTGGAGATAAATAATGAATTTAATTGGTTTCATCAATATTTTTTATACTCATAAGGTATATGCTTTGGGAAAGAAAAGTTCATTAACTAAGATAAGCCAACACACTCATGACTGAATTATCTGGGTTGTGAAAAGAAAGAACTTGAACATTTTTATCTCTGTAGTATGAACCAGGCATTTTAATTTGCCATTGTATCAATACTCAGTAGAAAGATAATTTTTTTCTTTTTTACTTAAACTACTACTAATTTTTTTATTTTCATATAATATTTGTACATGAGAGATACATTGTGACATTTACCTATGTGCTTTCAATATATCTCAATTAGATTCACCCCTCCATCATTTTCTTTCATCCCCCTTATCCCCATTCTTACAACAGTTTCAACAGGTTTCACTGTTCTATTTTTATACACAAACACAAAATACATCTACCATATTCACCCTGCTTCAGCCTCTCTGTTTATTGCTCACCCCCACCCCAGCACTGGTATCCATCTCCAGACAGAGCCTGTTTTAACTTCCTGTCTTTTATATTTTAAATGTATATTGATTGTTCAAGGGGTTTTCACCTCGCTATTTCAGACATGTATATATTGTGCTTTAATCATAACCCCCCACTACTTTCTATTTCTATATCATCTTGCTCCCCTATTAAGGAAAGATAATTCTTTAAAAAAGAAATTCAAGAGCTTTAGGGAGGGAGAATAAGTCAAGAATCTTCAAAAATATTAATTTCCAGTTGAAGAAGTAGTTCAGTGATGGACTGCTTTTCCTAGCACAAAAAACAAACAAACAAGCAAACAAATAAACCCCCCAATCCTAATTCTACTATACTGTACCGTACAGTACAGTACTCTATGCTTCCTCAGTCATGGCACTGTTACTCACCTGTCCTTAAATACTTCATGCTTGTCTTCTTTATCATCCCACCTACTGTGTGGATTTGGCATATATAATAAGCAATTGCTAATTAAAGAAGATATTTTTTGGAAAGTTTGGTCAGAGTTGTATTGTCAGTCTCTGAGTACACTTTTGTGGCAAAAAGAGAAAAACTATCTCCAGAATACCTCATCGATAATGATAATTAATTTATTCATATAATTGAAAAATCCAGACTTCAAGATTAAGGCACCACAGAGAACTAGTTTCTTTCTCTCTCAGTCTAGCTTTCTGCATGGTCAACACTTTCTCAGCAATGGATCTTCCAATCTTGACATGGTTTCCATTAGCAAATAGAACTATAAATGTCCTTTTATGTTCAGCAGACAAAAGGGACAACCAAGGAGAGTCTCTCCTTTATGCACCAGATTTGCCTACATAACTACTCTTGAGCTAATTCCTTTGCCCAGTATGGGGCAGTGAAATTATTTCTTAGACTAGGATGAGGCTTAGAATTCATTTTCTTGGGTCTACTTTTTTCCTAAAATATTTTGCAAAGTGCCAGAAAGAGAAGGTTTCTGAGGAGGTCACCAGTAAACTTCTATTTTACTAGCCAAATTTTATGGCCAATATTAGTCACAAACTCACTTCTGTGCTATCTGTTGCCATATTGCTCTTCTCCCACTTCAGAATCCTAGAAAACCTGATTGGTCTTGTTTCTTGTGGTTGAGATGGGAAAGAATTAAAGTCCCAGAAATACTACTGTATAGTCAAGACAATAGTCTAGAAGACTTTTATCCTGGAACAACAGATCTTTCCTATGACGATTCCTGTTTTCCCCTTTTATTCTTTTTTCTTTTCCATGTTTGGTTGATGTAGACAGCAGGCAAACATCTGCTCCCGTCAAAGAAAAGTCTCCTAGTCTTTTGCAAAAAAGCCTTATAATTCTCTTCTTTAATTCTCACACTATAGTTTGGATTTCTTGACATAATTATGGAGAGTGTTGTACTAAGCCAGGAAAAGGAAAGAAACATCTGAAATAGCCATTTGCACAATCTCCAGAGTTTTTATGTAATCATTTTCAAGTAAGAAAAAAAATCCAGAGAAAAGTTCTCCACAGGGTGTTCCAACAGCCACATTTATTGAAATATCATTCAATGGATTGGCCTTTTGAGGGTTGCTCATGGAATGCAGTATTTAACCAACTCGCCCTCTTCCTCTTTACTGGTTAGCATACTATTGTGTATTCTCTGTCATCATTAAGAATCTGTTTATTTTCTAAACATGAAGCTAGGCACTTTTCCACTACTGGTAAAATACTTGGTCCTGACTATTCTTTGAGCATCTCTAGGAATGAGTGTAATTTCATACCCTCAAAAAAGGCATCATGTGTGAGGCACACAATATTAGTATAAATTACCCTAAGGTACATGAGAATGCAAGTCATATCTAACACAAGTTACTGTAAATATTTTGGTACTTTAGTATAAGTGAAATGCCACCTTAAAAATATCCTTTAATTTCTAGAATTCTCCAGTTGTGCAAGATAAAAATTCAGGGGAAGATAAATTATTTTGTTTACTTTCTTTCCCTGCTGGACTGAGCATATACCTGCCACTGCCCTAAAAGATGCTTTTGACTGGTCGACTATTCTTAATGGACATCTAAAGTTGTTTTGCTCCAAATATGAATTCAGTTTCAGAGGTGGGAGAGTAAATTTTACCATGATATTTTCTCAGACATCTTTTTTTAAAAAAAAATTATATAATTAAGGATGAAAACAATCAGAATTTTTAATATAGACAATAGAATTTTTAACATAGTCAATAGAATTCAGAAGGCAGCTCATGGCAAAGCAGACTGCTAGATTTTTAGCCTCTGAGAGAGTAAGAATGTAGTGGTAGCTGGTGACATTTTACCTCAAGAAATTGATTTTCTGAGTATAAACAAGTATTTCACACATGCAAACAATATCCCATATCTGTTTTCAGGCTTCTCCCCCCCAACCCCCACTTTTTCTTTCTTTTCTAACTGGAAAATCAATGATCCCTAAGGATTTCTCTCTTCCCTGAGGAAAAGACCCCTTAATCAGATTTGCTTGTTTTTCATGTTCACTCTGTTCTCCATAGAGACAGCAAGATTCCTGAAACAATTGCCGGCTGGCAAGTGTAGACTGTGAACGCATGCAGTATGTGAACATTCTCAAAAAATTGGAGCACTTCATGTTGAAAGGCACCGGACAAATGACTACATGTTGGAGACTAAAGGGAAAAGCTTTTTAAGGCAATGCAGTGTGCTCCTTTCATTATTTACTGTTTCTTTTCAAACATATCATAAGTATTGGTGGCATCTGAGGGAAAATATCTTGTGAATTCCTGCAGAATGCTTCTGCCCTTCCAAGAACTCACTGGAAAAGCCTCCAAGAATTTGTTTTTAACAATAGTAGTAAGTGAAGTCCCACTTCTGAAGATATCCTTCAGACACTGTGAATAGAGACTTAATAACTGACCATTATGCTATTTTCTGCCAAACTTTGTTTTATTTTGCTCAATTTCTTTTTCTTTTCCTTATTCTTTGTACAAATTTCATTCTATGGACTTTTGTTAACTTCTGTCAAATATTGCAGTTTTTGCATTTGCCTATGGCGGCCATAGGATCAATCCTCCCACCCAAGACTTGTTTTAATGTGGATTCTGGGAATACCACATATGCAGGAAAAGGTGTATTACTCACCTTTCTGGGGAAGAAGAGGGCAGACATCCAAGCCAGTCTACAATGGTTTGAGCAAAGAAATGGATGATGGCTGAGCTGTTTATTGCGCTTAGAAGATGGAGATTCCTGTGGGGGAGTTTGCTTTGAATTTCCTCATAGGCACCACTAGGGGGTGCGCTTGAGCCTTCTAATCGGCTTGTCCAGATGTAGGGCAAGAGCGGAAGGGCAAGACAGGTTGAAAAATTTTCATGATTCAAGCATCAAAAATGGATGACACTCTTTATTACAAGTTTTCCGAATAAAAGTGTTCTCATAGACTTTTTAAAAATAAAAAACAGTAAGTTCAAAACCAAATGTAATGTGTGAATCTTGCTTGGATTTCTTTTTTTTTCTTTTATAACATTTTGACACAATTCAGACTTGTAGAATTATTTCACTTCCTTCTCCTTAGTGTCCCCCCAGGAGTCATTAGTTGAAGTTGCACGTAAGAGTCAGAGTTGGTACATTCTGTTCTGCCATTTTTTACTCTAGTATCTACCGCTCCCGCTCTCTTCTTCCATGTACATGTGTTAACTTCTTTCCTTTGGTGGCACCTGTATTGATAACCTATTACGACCAACCAACAAACTTCTCACCTCTGTGACCTTTTGACCTTCTGCTTCTTGAGATTGGTTCAGTTCATTTAGAGGGGCCCCTGTGGGCAGTACAGTCGGGCTTCCAGGTACATTTTCCTTCTTTCAGCCTGAATTCTCTCTTCTTGCTCATTGAGTTGCGGGGAGGGGAACGGTTTCAGGAGGGTGCTGAACAGAGGTAGCACTGGATTCCTTGCGTTGGAGCTGGAATCATTCTTCTCTCTACACCTGATTCCATGCTGCACAGTCTCAGCTATTTCACCAGACTTCACTCACAGCCCTGTTTTTTCTTTTCCCAGCTCCTTTCTGTTTTTTTCTCCTTCCAAATCAGCTTCCACCTGGATTCCTAGTCTACTAGATAGGTCTCTACCTATCCACATCTTATCTATGGGGGGAAAACTCTTTACCCACAGGACTCCTAGGTTCCTGGCAAGTCTAGGATGTGTCTGAACATTTCTTTTATTTAATTTTCATTAGCATATTTACAGGAGGTATTGATTGTGACAATTTTGGATAGCCTTATGTTGTACATTGGTTAGGTCACCCCCACCATCTCCCCACCTGTAACCCTTTCCCAGTACTGCTTAAATTGAAAATTTAATGAAAGTAAAAAATTTAAACCAATGAAAAAGGTTTCACTGCTCTATTTCATATATGTATATGAAATCCATCAACCATATTTCCTCACTTTTATCTCCTCCATTCATTCTCTCTCCTCCCACACATACTCCTCCCCCGTCACAGTACCTATTTTACAGTTCTGTTCTTCATTTTTAATTCCAAAATCAGTGTTTAAAGAAGTTTCTTGATGTATCTCAGCTCTGAATATATTGTACCTTAGTCAGTTCAAACCCCTCTATAATTCTCTGAACATTTGTTCTCATGTCCCTGATAATTCTGTGATTCAAAAAGGAGAAAATGTCAAAATAGTCTAAGAGATGGAAAAATAACCAAAATGCTGTTATTTTACAAATTAACATGTGTTCAGGAAGGAGTGATAAATTACATCACATGTATTGATAGGTTGAAGAAAATGAGTCCAGACAACTGATAAAACCTGACAAAGTAGAGGTCTTTGCTAACCTCAAATATTGGCATTTTCAGTGAGTTTTGGGAATGAAATCTTGAATACCTTCAAGTGAAAACAGGAGGAGAGGAAGAGTAGATGGTTGAAAAAGAGCAGCAGTTCTAAGGAGTTTTGCTATGTGAGGAGTCAAAGGGGCCAGAGGAGGAGAGAAAGAGAGAGATAGACATGCACACACACACGCACACACACACACACACACACACACAGAGAGAAAGAGAGAGAGACAGAGAGACAGAGACAGAGAGAGACAGAGAGAGAGAGAGAGACAAAGAAAGAGAGAGAGAGAGAGAGAGAGAGAGAGAGAGAGAGCCTTTGCTATGGCTTTAAGTAATAAAAAGGAGATATGACAGAGATATGATTCACAACACAGGTGGAGGGGTTGGTCTTAGAGAGGAACATGGATCATTCATTCATTGTAATATGAGAAAGGGCTGAAGAAACAGAAAATAGGGACAGATGGCAGTTTTGTCATAAACACTAGATGAATTCTCTTTTGATAACCTCCATTTTTGCAGTAAAATAAAAAGCAAGTCAGCAGTGTATACTTGTGCAGAAATTATATAGTTTATGTCATCGTTTGAGTTAGTTTGCCCATTTTCTCCCTTTTAAGATCAGAATTCTTAGCATTAGAAATTGCATCACATAATGTGGGGAAGATACACTTGAATCACTTGGCCCAAATGGGAGATTGCAAATTAGTGACTCAATTTGCCTGGAGTAGTCCTGCAGTTGAAACACTTTAGCATTTACTTTTTATTATTGAAATATTAGGGAATATTCTGTCTAAATCAAATTTCATACTTCTCTTTTGAAAAACTGGGTTGTCTAGTTGCACTGAACCCACTTTCCTATAGGATAATAGTAGGATGGAGATGAGTAACACTTTCCCTTTAGATAGGGCCCTCCAGTTTTCAGTCATCCCAATATTATCTCATTATCACCTTCATTTTTTCCATAAGACCATCTTCCTAACAACTATAAAGGATTCAAAATTGAGACACAGGCTTTTGTGATACCATGTCAGGGGCACAACTAATACTGTAGCTGTCTGAATCATGCCCCCTTATGGCTGTGCCTGTGGAGGTCTGTGACTCAACAGATACTTACTTGTAGTTCTTCTTGATGTCAATTTTGAATTAAACAGCCAAATAATATTACTAACACAATAGTTCTCATAGATGAGTTTATTTCAGTTTGATAAGTTGAATCTTTTTTTTTTTCTTGATTGGGGTTTGAGCTCAGAGCTTTTTACTTCTAAAGCAGATGCCACAAAGCAGGTGCTCAGTCCATTTTACTTTGGTTATTTTTGGAGATGGGGGTCTCATGAACTATTTGCCTGATCTGGCTTCAAACCTCAATCTCCCTGGTCTCAGTCTCCCAAGTAGCTAGGATTACAGATGTGAGCCATGGGTACCAGGTACATCTTCCTTAAGAAGAAGCTCTGAGGTGCAACTTTCCTTGAGTCTGTAATGAGTTGAATTAAATCCCCCCAAAATACAAAAAATATTATACACAAAACAATTGTTAACCCTATGAAACAAGATTTTTGAAGATACAATTGAGTTGTAAATATGGATGCAATACTAGTGGATTTGGTTAGCTCTAAATCTAATCATCAATGTCCTTTTAAGAGGTGACACAGAGACACAGAAAAACTGAGGCACAGTTACACTTGTAAAGAAGAAGATAGACTGATGGAGGCAGAGATCAGAGATTTCCATTCCCAGATTTCTGGCAAACAACCAGAAACTAAGAAGAAGCAAAGAGGGGTTCTTTCCTATAGTCTCCAAGGGGACATGCCCCTATTACAGCTTGATTTCAGATTTCAAGATTGCAGAACTATGAGAAAATACATTTCTGTTTTTCAAGACATACAATATATGGTAATTTGTAATGGCAGCCCTAGGAAACTAATATAGGACCCATATATCTGAAATTCTCTCCATTACTTTTCCATGAGATGTATTGGGAGCCTTTTGTCATTCAGTATTTATACTTTATCTTCTTATCTGGATGAGCTCTCATTTTCAGGATTGAGTAAGGATTATCCTTATTGCCTGTTATCAGTGCTGAAGTCATTTAAACTCCCCAGGAAATCTATACTCACTTATTTTTCTCTATTGAAATCTGTACATGACTTTAGGTTCCACATTACAAACTTGAACATTTCTCAAAATGTGAGGTACCTTCCTGTGTTCTTTACCTTTTGGACCATAAGGTACATAATTATACTACCTAGTGATTAAGAGTAGAACTTCATTCTTTTAGTGCATTTTGTAAAGACAAAGAGTAATTTTATTTAAGCATTATTTTTAGTGATAAAGACCTGAAACATCATAATTAGTTATTTGGTAACAAACAAACAACAAAAAAGTAGCACTTAAAATATTGTCTAAAAGCATTTCACCAGATGCAGAATTCATACTAGAAGCAGATCTTCTTTTACTCAGAGAAATGAAAAAGAGATATTCATAAAATATATATTAAAAACCTTTATGTGCCAATTTTGTTTTGGTTTAAAGGCTGAAAATACCTAATAGCAATACTTTCTTTCAAATCATTTGAAGTATCACTTATAAAGACAACAATAAGATGAAGAGTGGACATGAATGTTGTAATAGGTAGCTCTAAGTAAATTAAGCAATCACAGAGTGGAGATTCTCACTGTTCTGTGAGCAGTGTATGATTTAATTTCTTGTACATAGCAGTATATTTTTGGCATAATCAGAAATTTAACCCACAAAAACAAGTGCATTACACATTGAACTTTGTGAATATCAGTTACATGATTAATTACATGGCAAAGATATGAACATTTTATTATTTTAACATTTTGGTAACTGGAAAATTAATTGTAAGATGAAAGTCTCTCTTCCAAATGAATGACTCTGCTAAAGCATTTAATAATCTTCATCTTACTGAAATATATTCCACTGTTAACAATCTTCTGAATAATTATACTGTTATAACAGTTACAAAGCCAGATATTTTATATTATTTTTATAAATGGATATATTAAATTAAATGTTGTTGGTTTAGGTGTATGAGTGTAATGGAGAAATGATTTGCTAGATTCCAAAGTCAGTTTTCTAGCAAAGGTAATTAAGTCATAGATATGTTATTTTCTGTACTGACATGAACAGTTGCTTTTCAAAGATGTGCTTATATTCATTATTTCAAAGATGTGCTAATATTCATATTAAAGCAATAAGTTATTGATAGAGTACAAAGCTAAATCATTTTATACTTAAAACTATTAATATTTCTTTACTTCCATGGGGAGAGGTTTTTATTTTAAAGCCACATAGACTCTATGTTAGTCAGTTTCCATCACTGTAACAAAATGTCTAAGGTGATTATTTTATAATAAAAAAAGATTTGTTTGGGCTCACCATTTTATGGGCTCCAGTCTATGTCTGGGTGACCCCATTGCTTTTGGGCTTTCTGATGAAGGTGACAGATGGCAATGGTGAGGAATATATGTTTGATCAAACTGCTCACCTCATGACCAGGAAGCAAAAGAAAAGGAAGGGGTTGAGGTACCACAATCCCCTTTGGGCACACACCCAGTAACTTATCTCTTAAAGGTTCAACTTCCACCCTCAATAGTGCTATCCTGGAAATCACACCTTTAACACCTGGGGTTTTTGAGAGACATTCAGCATCTAACCTCTAACGACTTTTTTTGCTACTGACTGTTCAGAGATAAAGTAGCAAATGAAGAACTATAGAGAAATTTTCATCTGCAAGTAGGCTTATTGTTATCATCAACAACCCTGAACATTCTATCCTATCTAGGTGGAGATTCACTAATAATTATAATATCATAATACATAATAACTAACTCTGTCTCTATGGCATGACTATATGAATTACACCCAACTAATTACATTTAGTCAGCTCACTCCCAGTGATTATAATATGCAAGAATTACATCATGCACCCAAAGGCAATAATCATGAGAAATTATTTGACTTATTCATAATTTATTAAATAAAGAATACTGATTGCTAGTGTGATCTCAATATCAAGGATATAGCATTGAATAAGACTTAAACTTCATAATACTTATCACCTATGGGAGGGAAATGAACATTTCTTCATATGATATTCTATTTTTCTAGGTTTTATTATGTACATTAAGTAGGGCAGATATAAATGCCTGATCAAGTTGATCTGATAGGTCAATCTTTTGCCTTGTGTCAAATATTTTCCTTAAAGTCACACTAGTACTCCATTCCTGCCCTGACAAAGATATAACAGTTTCCATATACTCTTTATGCTGTTTTTCCCTGAGGTTAACATTTTATGTGAACAGTACATCTTTCAAAACTAAGAAGTTGACATTGATGAATTTTTATTAACTAAAATTCTGACTTTCCTAGGAATTCAGAAATTTTTTCAGTCATGTTCATTTCCTATTCCAGGATCCAAACCAGGATACTGCAGTTAGTGGTGTATCAATTTTGTGATTTATCTTATTTCAAATCCTATCTCTTACCTAACCAGAGACAATATGAATTTTGCTCTATTCCCCTCTTCTTATCCATTTCCTGGTTCTTGAATATTTCAATAAAATTGCTGTGAATTAAAAAGATTCTTTATTACTATAGAATCACTCAACAGATTTACAGCCTGGCTGAGTTTAGAGATATGTTCTTTGATTTAAATATGAAATCAGAAAGAAAACTTCCAGAAGAGAGAATAAGATCATCCTTCTAAAGTTCACAAGACATCTGAACATCTAAGACCTAGTAAAAGAAATTACTTCTCCAAAATTCCAGAGAAGTGTTTATACTTCAAAGTTGAAAGTAAATTGATCTGATTGCTACCTGACCTCTAAATTCAGTCTTTACAGAGATTGAATTTTTGTGTGTAGAAAGTCAAAGAGAAATAACTTAAGAACTACATGATCAGAGTTGGAGAGAGATCGCAATAAAACATGTTCACAAGGGCAGTGGGAACTTTTACAAGGGATTCCCTGCATTGCTTCAACTCAGGATGAATGACCACAATAAATATTAGCCAGATGTTGAGTGACACTCTCTTATTTTCCCAAGTTTTTTGTGCATCTCATAATTTTAGTTGTTCAAAGACAAGTTTCTCTTTGATTGTACTTTATGAAGATATTCTTTTTGGTGGGACTGGGGTTTGAACTCAAGACTTCATGCTTGCAAAACAGGTGCTCTACTGCTGCAACCACACCTCCAGCCTTACTTTATGATTTATTACTCACAATGAAAATCTAGAAAGGTGACCAATTCTATAAATTTTCACTTTCCCCAAGATAAGCATTTTATTGTTTTGCTTTTTCTTAAGTACTTTTCCCTGCTTAGTTTTATTGGTATTTTTTAAAAATAAGGAAATTTTTGTGTACAGCAAAAAATTAATACATTTTGCAATGGAGCCTGTAAGAATTGCAGGTCCCCTCCCTTCTTTCCAGGTCTATACTTCAAAGGTGATTCTTCAAAGGTAATTCAAAACAGTAATTCATTACTGTTTTGGTCCTTCTGGTGTCTTCTTTTGGCAATATAAATATGCTTACAACTACTTTATGAGTGATTTATCAAAAACCTTTTGGTAATGATGAAAACTCTTTTGACATTTTGTATGAGTGATAAAAGTTCATAGTCAGTTGACTTTTAGTGAAGATGAGTCTTGGTAATCTGAGAGGACTTCATAAATTCAGTAAAAGACATTAAGAACAGAACTGAGGTCTTCCTCCTGAAGAATTTTTACCTGTGGATTACAGCTTTGACTCCTAACAGTTTACAGGATGCTTTTCCTGATGGTTTCCCCTACAATCATGTTAATCAATTCCTTGCAATAAATCTGTCATCTATCTATCTATCTATCTATCTATCTATCTATCTATCTACCTACCTATGTATCTATCTACCTATGTATCTATCTATCTATGTAGTATGTATGTATGTATGTATGTATCTATCTATCTATCTATCCACCTATCTATCTAGCTATCTATCTTTATCCTTCTGCCTTTCTATCTATCAATCTGTGTTCTTTCCCTACTGGTACCTTATTACAACCCCAATTTGCAAAATTGGAAACTCACTGTTTCTTCATATCCTGGTTGTATAAGGGGATTTTTTTTCAAGTTTTAATCTGTATTTGTTCATTTGTTCTCTAGATATTTTATGGCTTTATTTTTATTCCTACAATTTTGATTTATTTAGAGTTTATTCTGTTCCATCTTTTCCCAGATGACTGAGATTGCCCATTACCATGCATTAAACTGTAAATACCTGTTATATTTGGGAAATTTTCTAGATTTTTCATTTTGATGTTTCTGCCCATCCATTCATGGTGTCATGTTGTTTCAAATTTTGAGCTTTTATAGTATATTTAATACCTGGTAAATCTTCTTCCATTTTTTTTTGGTGGAACTGGGATTTGAACTCAGGGCTTCATGCTTCCAAAGCAAGCTGTCTACCACTTGAGCCACACTGGTGGTTCATTTTGCTCTGGTTATTGTGGAGAAAGGGGTCTTGTGAGGTATTCTTCAGGCTGGTCTTGAATTGCGATCCTTCCATTCTCAGCTTCCAAAGTAGCTACGATTATAGGTATGAGCTACTGGTGCCTGGTGCATTTCCCATCTTGTTATCTTTTTTCAGATTTTTATTGCTACTTTTGTTTGTTCTTGTTTTTTCCCATATAAAATTACATTATACAGTTTCATTAAAGCATGGAGGCAGTATTATCAGGATTATATTAAATTTGTGAATTTAAGAATTATGTCATTATAAGGTTGAGTTTTTCTACTTTCAAATATGGAAAATCATACCATTTGCCTAAATGTACTTTTGTGAAGTTTTAGTTTTTCTCTCATAGGATGTATGTATTTGTTGTGCTCATTTCTAAGTATTTATAATTTTTCTGCAGTTATAAGTAAAATGTTTACCTTCTTTATACCTTTGCTTCCTAATGGTATTTTCTATGTAAATTGAATGCGATTGCTTTCTGATATTAATTGAATATTCAGCTACCAAAATAAATTCTCTCTGTTTTTTTTTATTGCTTTTACATCTACTCACATGTGTATACATTGTTTGGACCACTCTCTCACTCCCTTTTCCAGGCAGAGCCTCTTCCACTCTCTTGTTCTCTGATTTTGTTGAAGAGAAAACATAAGAGATAATAAGAAAGACAGCATTGTTGCTAGTTTGAGATAAAGATAGCTATACAGAGAGATTCCTAGTGTTGCTTCCATGTACACGTGTGTTACAATCCATGTTGGTTTATCTCTACCAAACCTCTTCACTATTTCCTGGTCCCCTTCCCATAGTGGACTCTGCCAGTTTAAGATTACTGTATTTGCTCTTCTACAGTGAGCACATCAACCACATTCAAGGTTTAGGTTTCCTTCCCTTTCCCTATTCCTTTTATGCATGCTCTCTTCTTAGTATGTGAGCCATGTCCTATAATATTACTACATTTGTTTTAGGTCTATAAGGAATGCGACTGCATTTGAGGAAGAACATGCAATTTTTGGCCTTCTGAGCATGGCTAACTTTGCTTAAAATGATGTTCTTCAGTTCCATTCATTTACCTGCTAATGACAAACTTTCATTCTTCTAGGTGGCTGAATAAAATTCCATTGTGTACAAATACCACATTTTCCTAATCCATTCGTTGGCAGTAGGGCATCTTGGATGTTTCCATAGCTTGGCTATTGTGAGTAGTGTTGCAGAAAACATGGGTATGCAGGTGCCTTTGTAATAACCTAAGTCATATTCCTTTGGGTATGTCCCTAGGAGTGGTATTGCTGGATCATATGACAGAACTATGTTTAAAAAGCCTATGTTTTAAAAACTATGTTTTAAAAAAGCCTCCATGTTGTTTTCCAACGTGGTTGTGCTAGCTTACATTCTAACTAGCAATGTATGACGGTTCATTTTTCCCTACACACTTGGCAGCATTTGTTATTGTTGGTGTTCTTTTTTGATATGAATAAATAATTGAGCCAATAAGTAAGGTAGAAGCTCTAAATAAAGAAATTGGAATCAACCATTATCACACATTATAGTAATAATCATTATAGGCAAGTTGTTGCTGGTGTTCTTGATGATAGGAGTGAGGTGGAAACTTATTGTAGTTTTTATTTGCATTTCCTTTAAGGCCAGGAATGGTGAACATTTTTTACTGTGGTTTTTAACCATTTGGACTTCTTCCTTTGAGAAAGTTCTGCTTATTTCAGTTACCCACTTCTTTATTGGCTCATTGATTTTGGGGGAATTTAGTTTTTTGAGCTCCCTGTGTATTCTGGGAGCTCAGTCTTTTATATATCAGTCTTTTGTCTGATTTATACTAGCAAATATTTTTTTCTACTCTATGGGTGGTCTCTTCAGTTTAGAGACCATTTCTTTTTTTGTGCAGAAGCTTTTTAATTTCATATAGTCTCATTTATTCATCCTTTCTCTTAGTTGCAGTGCTGCTGAAGTTCACTGAGAAAGTCCTTTCCTATACCAATTGCTACCAGAGAATTCCATGCTCATTCTTGTACTAACTGCAAGGTTTTGGGTTTGATATTAAGGTCCTTCATCCACTTTTAGTTGATACTAGTACAGGGTGATAGGCATGGGTCTAGTTTCGGTTTTCTGGAGGCAGATAGCCACTTTTCCCAGCAACATTTGTTAAAGAGGCTGTCTTTTCTCCATCATATATTTTTGGTGAGTTTGTCAAAAATAAGATGGGTGTAGCTGTGTGGATTCATATCTGGGTACTTTATTCTGTTCCACTGGTCTTCATATCTGTTTTTATGCCAGTACCATGCTGTTTTTATTGCTATGGCTCTATAGTATAGTGAGAAGTCCAGTATTGTGATACCTCCAGCATTGCCTTTTTTGCTCAGTATTGCCTTGGCTATTTGCAGTCTTTTGTCTTTCCAAATGAACTTTAGGGTAGATTTTTCAATCTCTGTGAAGAATGTCATTGGAATTTTGATGGGTATTGTGTTGAACATGTAGATTGCTTTTGGTAGTATAGCCATTTTTACTACGTTGATTCTGCCAATCCATGAGCATGGGGGATATTTCCGTCTTCTGTAGTCTTCCTTGTTTTTCTTCTTCAATGGTTAGTATTCTCCTTGTAGAGGTCATTTACGTCCTTCATTAAGTTTACACCTAGGCATTTAATTTTTTTGAGGCTATTGTAAAATGAATTTCTTTCCTATATTCTTTCTCAATTTGTTCATTGTTGGTGTATAGAAAGACTACTGATTTTTGTAAGTTGATTTTGTATCCTACTACATTACTGAAGCTGTTTATAGTGTCTAGAAATTTTTGGTTGAAGTTTTGTGGGTCTTTGAGATATTGGATCATGTCATCTGTAAATAGGGATACTCTGACTATTTCTTTACCTATTTGTATTCCTTTTATTTCTTCTTCTTGCCTTATTGCTGTGGCTAGGAATTCCAGGACTATGTTGAATAGGAGTGTGAGAGTAGGCACCTTTGTCTCATTCCTGAGTTTAAGGGGAATGGTTTCAGTTTTTCCCCATTAAGTATGATGTTGGCTATAGATTTGTCATATATAGCCTTTACAATGTTGAGGTACTTTCCTTCTATTCCTACTTTTCTTAGAGCTTTAATCATGCAGTGGTGTTGAATTTTATCAAAGGGTATTTCTGCATCTATTGAGATGATCATGTGGTTTTTGTCTTTGCTTCTATTAATGTGCTGTATTACATTTATTGATTTGCATATGGTGAACCACCCCTGCATCCCTGGGATGAAGTGGACTTGGTTATGGTTAATGATCTTTTTGATGTGTTGTTGGATTTGGTTTGTCATTATTTTATTGAGGATTTTTGCATCGATGTTCATTAAGAAGACTGGCCTGTAGTTCTCCTTTTTGGATGTGTCCTTCTCTGGTTTGGGGAGGAGTATAATACTGATTTCATAGAATGAGTTGGGCAGTGTTCCTTCCCTTTCTATTTCACGGAAAAGTTGAAGGAGTGTTGGTATTTGTTCTTTGAAGATCTGGTAGCACTCAGCTGAGAATATGTCATTCCTGGGCTTTTCTTTTTTTGGGAGACTCTTTATTGCTGCTTTACTTTCATTAGGTATTAAAGATCTGTTTAGGTGGTTAATATCTTCTTGGTTCCGTTTTGGATGGTCATAAGTATCTAGAAATTTGTCCATTTCTTCAAGATTTTCTGATTTAGTGGAATATAGGTTTTCAAAGTAGTCTCTGATGATTCCCTGCATTTTCCTGGTATTTATTGTTATCTCCCCTTTTTCCTATCTGGTTTGCTAATTTGGGTCTTTTCCCTCCCCATTTTAGTCAGATTTTCCAGGGGCTTGTCAATTTTGTTTGTTTTTTTCACCAACCAGCTATTTGTTTCATTGATTCTTTGTATGGTTTTTTGGTCTCTATTTAATTAATTTCAGCCTTTATTTTTATTATTTCTTTCCTTCTTATTGTTTTGGGTTTGCTTGTTCTCATTTTCCTAGGAATTTGAGATGTAGCATTAGGTGATTTATTTGAGATCTTTCTGTCCTTTTAATATATGCACTCATGGCAATAAACTTTCCTCTTAGGACTGCCTTTGCTCTGTCCCATAGGTTCTGGTAGGTGGTGTTTTCATTTTCATTAGCTTCCAGAAAATTTTGATTTCCTCTCTATTTCTATTTTGACCCACTGATCATTAAGCAATGTATTATTCAGCCTCCAATTATTTGCAGGTTTTCTGCTGTTGTTTTTGTTGTTGGGTTCTAGTTCTATGCATTGTGACCAGTTAGACTGCAGGGGGTTATTTCTACTGTCTTATATTCTATTTAGACTTGCTTTGTGCCCTAAGATATGATCTATTTTGGTGAAAGTTCCATGGGCTCTTGAGAAGAATGTGTATGTGCTGCTGTTGGATGAAAAATTATGTAGACATCAGGTAGGTCCATTTGATCTATGATGTCATTTAGTTCTAGGATTTCTTTGTTGATTTTTTTAGTTTGAATGACCTATGTATTGGTGAAAGAGAAGTATTAAAGTCTCCCACTACCACTGTGTTGGAGTCTATATGTGCTTTTAAGTCCTTTAGTGTATGTTTGATGAAATTGGGCGCACTGACATTGGGTGCATATAGGCTTTACTTTTGATGTATCGCACCTTTTATTAGTATGAAGTATCCTTCTTTATCTCATTTGACCAATGGAAGTTTGAAGTCTACATTGTCTGATATAAGTATTGCTACTCCTGTCTCTTTTTGGGGGCCATTGGCTTGGTAAATCCTCTCCAGACTTTCACCCTAAGCCAGTGTTTATTTCTGTCAATAAGATGGGTCTCTTGTAAACAACAAGATCTTCTTTTTAATCCAGTTTGCCAAATGGTGTCTTTTGATGGGGGAGTTCAGTCCATTCAGTGTTAATATTGATAGGTATGTGGTGATTCCTGCCATTTAGTTGTTTTTGTTGCTTAAGGATTTGATTTTGTGCTGCTAAATCGATTCTACACTCTGATTACTCATCTTTTCTTCTCCTATGGTTTGATACTTCCAGGCCTCTCCTGGTTTTGTTTTTTTTCATTTCTGTGTACAGAATTCCTTGTAGAATCTTCTACAAGGAATGTCTTGGTGCTGTCTTAGTGGTCATATATTCTTTTAGTTTCTGATTATTGTGGAATGTTTTTATTGCTCTGTCAATTTTGAATGATAGTTTTGCTGGTAGAGCATAGTAGGGTTGACGTTACTTTCATACAGTTCCTGAAATAACTCACTGTATGCCCTACTTGCTTTTTAAGGTTTCTGTTGAGAAATCTGCTGTTATTTTGATGGGTTTACCTTTATACATTATTTGTTTTTTCTCTCTTACAGCCTTCAATATTCTTTCTCTGTTCTCTGTGCTTGTTGCTTTAATCATAATATGCCATTGGGCAATTCTATTTTGGTCAAGTCTGTTTGGTGTCCTTTAGGTTTCCTGTTCCTGAATGGGCAAAACTTTCTCAAGATTTGGGAAATTTTCTGTTATTATTTTATTGAATATATTACTTATCACTTTGGCTTGTGCTTCTTCTCCTTCTTCAATGCCCATGATTTGGTCTTTTGATGGAGTTGCTGAGTTCCTGCATATTCTTTTCACAGCTCTGGAGTTGTTTGACTAACATCTTGTCTGTTTTTTTCTTTAATTTCTATTTTATCTTTGAGCTCTGAGAGTCTGTCTTCCACTTGCTCTAGTCTGCTGGAGTGGCCTTCCACTGTGCTTTTTGTTTGATTAAAGGGACTTTTTCTTTTTCTTTTATTATTCATATGTGCATACAAGGCTTGGGTCATTTCTCCCCCCTGCCCCCACCCCCTCCCTTACCACCCACTCCACCCCCACCCTCTCCTCCCCACCCCCTCAATACCCAGCAGAAACTATTTTGCCCTTATTTCTAATTTTGTTGTAGAGAGAGTATAAGCAATAACAGGAAGGAACAAGGGTTTTTGCTGGTTGAGATAAGGATAGCTATACAGGGCATTGACTCACATTGATTTCCTCTGCGTGGGTGTTACCTTCTAGGTTAATTCTTTTTGATCTAACCTTTTCTCTAGTTCTTGGTCCCCTTTTCCTATTGGCCTCAGTTGCTTTTAAGGTATCTGCTTTAGTTTCTCTGCGTTAAGGGCAACAAATGCTAGCTAATTTTTTAGGTGTCTTACCTATCCTCACCCCTCCCTTGTGTGTTCTCGCTTTTATCATGTGCTCAAAGTCCAAGCTAAAGGAACTTTTTCTTTCTAGGATTTCTGTTTGAATCTTTCTTCAGAGGTTTTCCATATCTTCGTTCAATTCCTCTTTATATTTTGTGTTATCATCTTTCAGTTGTATATCTTTTTTTTTTATAATGTGCTTTATTTCTCTTTGGTGTTTGTTGAAGTGCTCTCTGAATTCACTTATTTATTTCTGTGTCTTCTCATGTTCTTTATTTTTGTGTCTTGAAATTTCTTGAGTGTATCTTGTACATTCTGTTTAGTTATGTCCAGTATCTTCTCCATGAATTTCTTAGTGATTTCTTCCAAGATTCCTCTTTAACTTTTTTTTTTTGTGGGTGTCACTGGTCTCCTTATAGCTATTTATCATTGTTTTGCTGGGGTCAAGAACTGGGTATCCATTTTCTTCATTTTCCACTGAATCCTGTATTGAATTTTTTTTTTTTTTGAGGAGAGTGGTTTTCATTCATTCTTTTTCTTCTCATTGCTCTAGTTGGTGCTGTACAACTATGTTCTTGATAGCATAGTTGGTGGTTTTAATTACCTGTTTTCTTTCCCTTAGTTTAATTTTTTTGATGTGACTGACTTGGTTGTTAGCTAGGTTGATGTTCTCTTTTTGTTCTGGCCTGGAGGTGTAATTTAGCAATAACAAATTCACAGGTTCAATGGCAAAACAGTTGTTTACATATTATATAGAAAACACCTTGGTTATAATATCTATAAATAGTGGGAGTTGATAGGGTAGGGGTTATTAGGCTAAATATAGAAATTTGGGTAATTGGTAAAGGTGACACTAAAAAAGGGTGTGGGAAAAGGGGTAGGTGTTTGGGAGAAGATGAATGGGGTTGCTGGGTATTGTGGCCCTTGTGTGTGTTTGTATGTATTTCTGTTGTTATAGTGGAGGGTATTTGTGTCAGGCATTGCAGGGGTCTAGGGTTGCCTAAGTTGGTACAATAGGCTAGTTGGTGGGTGGTGAGTGTATAGGAGGAGGGTAGTGTGTTGACAGGTTGAGGGAGGATAGAAGAGGGAGATGAAGGCAGGGAGAAAGAGTGGATGAGAAGGGGCAGAAAGAGTTGAGAGGGAGCACAATGGATTGTATCACAGGAAAAGGAGGGAAAGTGAAGAGAGTAAGAATAGGGATAAGAAAATAGTGATGATGAAGTTAATAACATGAAAAAGAAAAAACAAAAACACAAAAAGAGAACACAACAAAAATCCCCAGGTACAGGAACAATAGAAAGTTCAGTCTTTTTGTAAAAGTTCTGAAATTATTTCTTAGGCATCCAGTCCTGGTATTGATGTAGAAGCAAGAACTCTGATGTGATCTCACCAGGTGACTGGCTTGTGAATAGTATTTGGTTCCTTCTGTCCAGAGGGCTAATTGCAATTGGGAGGTTAGGTAAGCCTACCAGTTCATGCAGGGTGATCAGAGCTGTTGTTGTTTTTACCAGGTGGCTGATGCATTGACTTCCAGCTGCAACCTTGTTTGGTCAGCTCCTTCCCTAGCATGGTGGGGCAATTCAGTTTTGAGTCCTGCCCTGTGTCCCATGAGATTAGCTCTGCTATCTACCAATTGCCCCGCTTTGGGAAGTTGGCTTGTCACCCCACCCTGCTTAAGCCTTTGTTGCTTTACCTGCATTTTTTTAGCACTGAGAGTTCAGCTCCTTGCCCCACTTGCATTCTCCTGGGCAAGTTTAGAGTTCCACCCCCACCTCTACTGTTGGTGTTAGGTTACAGCTTGCTTTTCACTTTTATTGGAGGAGAATGGTTCAGTCTACCCAAGTGCTGTGCTGGATTATGTTCTCAGGGGGTGAGTAAGGGTGTTGCATTAGTGGTGCATGATACTCACCTGTTTGTTCTGCAGCTTCACCCAAGCAGCTTTGAAACTGGCTGGTGGGGAGAAATGGCATTGTGTAGGGAGGCTTTCCATGGATTAGGGGTCCAGGATATAGCAGAGTTTGATTCTGACTGATGTTCTGTCTTCTATTTGTTGGGAGAAAAAGAGAAAAAATAGAGAAATGGCCAGTAGGCTTTTTAACCAGGGCCAGACATGCCTTGCTGGGTATTTTTGTGGTTGTTAGGTGCAATTAAAGGCTGAATTAAGAGTCAGTCTTTGAATTTTATGCACCTAATATGATGGTGGTTATTATTTTGTCTAGAAGCAATCAGAATTACCCAAGTATAGCTCTTATTACTCAAGGTAGCTTCTGGAGTCACAGAGCTTATGATTTCTGATTTCTTGCCTTAACAGCCATCTTGGATCCTCCCAAATTCTCTTATTTTTATATAATTTTTTATAAGTTCTTCTTAGTTTCCAGATATGCAATAATTTCAGTTGCAAGCTGCTGTAGTTTAATTTCTTCATGACATTTATTTATTTTTGATGCTGGGAATCAAATCCAAGGGCTTTTACATGCTAGGCAAGTGCTGCACCCCTGAGCTACATCCTCAGCCTTTTTTGGCAGTACTGGGGTTTGAACTCAGGACCTCACACTTGTGAGACATGTGCTCTACCACTGAGTCACTCTGTCACTCCTGTGTGCTTTAATTTTTAAAAAGTATGTTTAGCTTTCCTCCTTTATATAAAAGCACTGTCTAATGGCTCCATCAGAATGTTATATTACAGGGCTGTTAGAGACCTTGTTTGTTTATTAATGTCTTTAGCTTAAGTGTCTCCAGTGTTTCCTCATTCAATACATCATTGGTGTGCAGGAACCATCTATCAGTTTCTGATTTTTTTTTTTTAAGATTTAAAAATTGAGTGTTAAGTTTTTAATCAAATATTTTTTCAGTCTGAAGAGTTGATCACCTTTTTCTACATGTATTAATAAGTTGAATTTTATTGATAGATTTGCTATTGTTGAATAGTTTTGAATTTCTAGTATAAACCTTACTTGGTTATAGTAGACTTTGTTTTGCGTTGATATTCATAAGTGAGATGCAACTGTGTTTTTAAAATCAGATTTATTTTTATTTAGAATTGATTTATGTGATAGATTTTGTTGTTGCTGTTTTATTTTTGCAACAGTTATTCACAAGTCATTCATATGAAGGGCTATAGTTCTTTATTGCATTCACCTCTCTTTCAGATTTATCACTTAATGTGGCCATATGAACAGTTATGGCATATGCTACTCATTGACCAAAAATTTGAGCATTACCAGCCTTTTTACTTTATCATGAAGTCAACATGTCCTTGACAAGACCTGTTGTCCTTCAAACTGTATCTCAAAATGAACAGAAAAAAATGTAGAAAATCTAAGCAAGCAAGTGTCCAAGAACATGAAATATAAGTGAGGGACAAATCAGTATTCTTAATAACCAGAGAAATAAGGTAGTATAATCTTTTAATGTGTTATAATTATAGTCATTTCTCTAATTATTTATTACTAATGGTTGATATTTGTATATATAAAGGAAATTGATTTTTGATCTAGCTCAGAAAAACTATTAAAAAGTTTTCTTTTATTGTTGTAGAATAGGTTAAATTACATGGTAGTTTTTCTTGTCAATCCATGAGACTTAGCTTTTGTTTGTTTGCTTATTTTATTTGACAATGGAATATCTCTGATATTTTAAAAAATTACTTTGTTGTGTAGAAGTTTTCTTTATAGACTTTGTATTACTATTGTCAGTTTTGGTAATCTGTATATTCCCAGAAAATTATCTACTTATTTCATATTTTCTAATAAAAAGTAATTCAAATTAGTCAGTTACCTAAATAATTTCCTTTCTCTTTATTTTGCTTTAAACTCTCAAAACTCTGTATATGCATTGGGATAGAAAATGTGTGAATGATTGAAAATTAGTATCTAAATTTGGAATGTCAACATTAAGAATAAATTCAGCATTTATTTGAGTCAAATTGCAGTTAATTTTTACTTCTAGTAGTCATACATAAGAAATACATTTTCAAATTGATAAAACAGACTGCCTTTTTTTGTTAAAATAAATGTCTCAGTCTTTCCTATTTCTATCTTTTCCATCAATTACAAACTTCCATCATAAAAAAGTAGAGAAAACTTCACTAAAAAATAGAAGCTAGTGATATGTGAGGAATATGACAAAATCTTTTTTATTATCATTGTAGAAAAAATCAATATAGTGGTCAAATCAGAGATTAATTTGGAGCTGGCTGATGGGTTTAGTGATAAAGAAATATTGATTAACCCTCCACATTTTAATCAATAACTTAAAGCATGACAGAAGCCGTGCTGCTAAAGTTTGTGGCCAATGAAAAAAATAAGATAACTAAGATGAATGATAAAATGATCTTGATAGTTTAGAGAGCTAAGAAAAACAAGATGAAATTTAATAGAAGGAAGGTTAACAGTAGTATTTTGATATGAAATGAACCATCACAATAGAGAATGAGGCTTAATAGTAATAACATGGTTGCAAGTTTTAGCTCACAATCACCTCAATTTGAGCCAACAATATTTTTGGTTTATGCTCATTAATAGTTCAATGCTTAGCACATGTGTTGTCCTGACTTCAATCCCTACCACCAAAAAATAAGAAATAAATAAAAAATGAATTAGCCCAATTTTAGTTTTAACTAATAAGAATTCAAGGAGCAGATCATAAGAAGGGTATATCTACTTGTCCTGGACAATTTTTTTTAGGATTTTTTAAAGATCTATTTTAGCATTAAAATGAATGACATTTTAAAAGGGTGGCAAACTAGATTTTGTCAGATAGGCTTTTGGAAATGGAAGATGGTGAGGTCTAGGAATATAATTTTGGAAGCTTCTGAAGTTTTTAGTGTGAAGAATAAATGACCAAGGATTTTCTCTTCTAGGAGGTTTTTCTGAGAATCAATGCTATTGCTCAAGATTCCCTACTGTGCCTGTCCTGTGAACTGTACACTCATTCATTCAAGTGAGAATGGTATGGAATGCTTGTGACACTCCAGGAGCTGTTCTATGCTCTGGGGCACAAAATGGTGGAGAAAACAAAGTCCCTGCTTTCCTAGAACTGAATCTCTGTGGGAGTTACACGTTAGGACAAATGCCATGACAGAGTGAAACAGTACATGGAGATAGAGTAGCTAATGAGGGGTGATTTTTAATACTATCATGATGGAAAGTGTGTAGGAAGAAGTGATATCTTAAATGAGTCACAAGAAGGAATTGGCCAGGATGTGGGTTGCCATCTTCCTTGAAGAGAGGTTAGTGAGGCCAAAAGGTCTTTGGTTATAGAAGCTCCTGGCTTCTGGCAGGAGCAAGGAATAGAATGTAGGGGATGTAACTGGAAGTTTTAATTGAGCCATTTCTTGTAGAAAGTTTAGGCTGTGGCAATGAGTTTAAGTTTTATTCAAAGCACATGGAAGTTTATGGAAGGTTTAAACAGGAAATTCCATGTTCAGATTTGTAAGCTATGAGACTGCAGGGGAAAGTAAAGAAACATCTAGCAAGCACTTTATTGTAGTGCTTTCCAAGCTGTGTAGGCATTATTTCCTTATACATATTTATTTTCCTCTAAATGTCCTCAAAAGCAGGAATCATTACTTATTTATTCAGCAAAGTACTTGAGATCCAAGAAATATTCTATAAATTCTTTCTTGAAGATTTCTGTTTCATTCTGTTTGATTTCTTAAATGGAAAAAATAATATTTGGTAGCTGATGATATCTATTTCTATCATAGGAAATGGAAGCAAAGAAAGCTGTTTGTAACAAGAACAGATGAAACAGACACCCAGAGCGAAGTAAAGGTGTGCAATCCACAGAAGGTGTTTTTTTTTTCTTTTTTCTTTTTTTTTTGCCTACTGTGGTACTCCATTCTTTTGTTCCAGTTGATACCTGTCTTCTGAGTTTGGATGTTGAAAGGCAATACTTGAATACTTATAATAAACTATTTTTCTTTTTGTGTGCCTTTAGGTTGACAAGTGTTGACTTCTGTTATAGACAAAGAAGGATTTGGGGATTAGTTCTGAATTTCTATTTACCTGCTAAGTGACTTTGGCCAATTTTCTCAACTTCTTTAAGTTCTAATTTCATTTTTCTTAAAATGTGTATCATTATACTGCATTTCCTGTGATAACATAATTCAGGCAATGCAATTAGTGTTGCATTCTCCTCTGTCTACTCCTTGTTTATTGTATAAAAAGTAGAGGATAGCCATGACGGAGATTTAAATGGGAACAAAAGAATAGGTGGGTGAGGTTCAGGTTCATATATTTTGGGAAAAGTGAAGAACAAAGGTGAGTTCCCAAGTCCCTAGCACTTTCTAGGCCATTGACAAAAATGATACTGAATATTCCTGGAACTCTTGCCAATGGTCTAGAAGTCCATGCCAACTATGGGACTTAGAATTGTCAGACATACGCCAGAGTTAACAACTGTCACTAGGTAACACTAAGCTATAGTTGTAATTACAATGGAAGCATTATACATCATGACACCACTCATGCTTGGACTTTTTTGCAGGTTCAACTTGATCATTTAAATTCAGTTGGAGTAATGCAACTTCATATATTATGTGGCTGAAATTTTTACATATTATTTATTACATTATGGTAGGGTTTTACAATAATAAAATCTACCAAAAATATGTAGAAAATTAGTGAAGAACATCAAATGAATGTTCTTCAAATAGGACATTATACAAATGATAAATGTAAACAAATATTGATCATTATTATCTTCAAACTTATGGCTACTACAATTGGAGGACGAGTATAAGAGGGAATTGAAAACTAATATGGTTAATTCAAAAAATTTTTATAATTGGCGAATAGAGTTAATACAACTGGCTGCTGTGATAATTTGTGAAATTCATATGTAAGTTATTTCTTCCTCCTTTATCAAGACTAATTGTGTGTTGGATGCATATTTAATATTTTTAAAAGGGGAATTGCAGTGGGTTTGCTCTGTTGGCATTATTGCTTATACATATGCTCCATCTATGCCTAAAGGTGGTATTATTTTTACCTCCCTCCCATCACACTGATCTCTTTTATAAGAGCAAACATTTCAAAATATGAACATTTGGGATTTAGTTTATTCATTTTGAAGCACTCATCTTCTTAACTTGTATTCATTTTCATGATATATGAAGTCTGTAGACTTTATGCTACTTAGAATTTGTAAAGCAATTATTAAAAGTCTTTGATATTTATAAAAGATATGAAGTTTTCAGAATGATTAATTATTGACTACCCAAATGAATCAACCTATCAGGCCATAATAAATTTTTAATGTTTTTTGAAATGAAGTGAAGCATTTCTTGAGGAATTTAAAGTTATATTGTTCTTCAGTGTGTTTAAAATTCCTAGTATGCTGTATTGCAATTAGATATGATCTGTTTCTAGTAAATAGACATTTTTTTAGTTATATCATGTTTGATTTGTTGTTTAAATAAAATAAGCACATAATATAGTTAATAAACCATTCATTTATCATTCAAACATTGATGGTTTTAAATTTAAGTTTTCAGTTTTTCTCTGTGCCTTTGATGCTCTGTATTAACAAGCAAAAGATATCTGCTTTTTGTAAAAATAGCTTGAATATTTTCATTGTTCTGACTAGGGATGTCAATTGGTACAAATTTGTTCTTAGTAAATTATTGATCTAGATTAATATTTATAAATATTTTGTTAAACCTAGACAAATTTTTATTCAAGCATAAGAGTTCCAACCTAATGCTTCTAGAAGTTATAAGGTTTGCTCTATGCTTGAAAGGGACACTATGCAATAAGAATAGATGATTAGGAAGGCAGGTATGGCTCAAGTGATAGGGCAATTGCTTTGTAAGTGTGAAGCCCTGATTTCAAATCCCAGTACCACCAAAAAAATAAAAAGGAATAGATTATCTACAACTGTGTGCAACAAGGATTAATCCTCTGAATATAATAATACAGCATGAAAGATCAAAATTATATGCTTTACACATCCAATTATATACAATACAAAAAAGAAAAAAGGAAAAACCAACCGAGGGGTAGAGTCAAGATAGCATTTTGGTGTGCAGTGACTAAAAGAGCTTGAGGCTCTGAGTATTGATCTGTTCTATTTCCCTAACTGGGTGTGCTTCATTTATGAAAGTTCATTGAGTTGCACACTTACAAAATATTTACTTGTGCTACATATGCCATACATCAATATCAAGTTCTTATAAAGAAAATTAAGATTCAAATTACTAAACCTCCATGTATTTCTGCTCAGTAATATAAATACATATCATCCACTAAATAGCATTATCAAAAAGATATACCAATACTTCCAAACTAATTCAAAAATTATTTTTATTCTAAAATAAATGTAAAAATAATAAAAAATAAGAGTGCCAATTATATCTGTAACTGTATTCCAGCCATGAAATAGCTATGATCTTTGTTTGAACAAGTTCAAGAGTCTTTGAAGAAAATAATTGTGTTACCAGCATCATCCATTCCTTAATTCATTCAACAATGAGATATTGTATAAATACTGTGTGCACTACGATGTATTCTGAAAATATTTATGGTAAAAAAGACAGACATAGCTCCTACCTCTAGAGCTTGTAATGTGAGAGAGAAATGTAAAACCAGTTATGTAAAAGGCTGTGACAATGAAAACAACCTGAACTAAGGTATCACAAAGGAACACATTCACCCTGCATGTATGTCTGTGTGTGAGTGTGTGTGTGTGTGTGTGTGTGTGTGAAAGATACGATGTAGGAATTTGCAAAGTGAAAAACTTGGAGGAATAATTGAAATAGAAGGTAAGGTCCATGTAAAACAGAGTAGTGAAAAATTTAATTGGTAACAAAGACAAGAATGAGGAAAATTAAGGCATATGTTAAAGAGATTTAATAAATGAACTTCTACTGTTTTAAGTAAACATGAATGAATGAATAAATAAGTGAAATAGTTATATAAAAATGTGAGAGTAAGTGAAGGAATTAGAAATATAGAAGAGTTGTAATGAATAAAAAAGTAAGAGGAAAATTCAAGAAAGTATAATACTATTAATAGAACAGTTATGAATTGTTTAAAAAGTAAGTGTGAGAATGAAAAATGGTTATTGGCTAAAGTATTTCTATGGGTACTATTGGATACTACCTTAATGTTTTCATTGCAGTGTAGGTTCGGGAAAAATTGAACAGACTTCACAGAGCATTTAACACACTAATACACCTTGTGACTATCACAGAAAGCAATATAACATGTAGTTTTCTCCAAATTTCTTGACCATAAACTTTTATTTTCTTATTAGTATTTCCAGAGATTAAGCTTTTGGACAACAGAGGTATTAAGAAATATAAGAGAAATGGGAAGTTTTAAAAGGAGCCTAACTTGTGTTGCCTGAAGATCCTCCCTTTACAAACGCTAACAGTCACTCTTCTCCCTACCCAGTATTTACTCTGCCATATTTTTTCAAATATGATCCTCATGATCTCATATACGCATAAGTGTATATGTGCATATATACAAATGTATGTATCTATATAGATACATCTGTATGGTGATACATGTACATACAAACACACATGCATAAGTTCATCTATGTCTTTGGTTATTCTTAAATATTAATTTTCTAGTACTCACTAACCTAAGATAGTCAATAATTTTTGTGGTGGTTAAGAGCAATACATTACATAAAAAATAGTAATGGAAACCTCCTAGAATTTAAAGCAAAAAATGAAAAAAAATATATAGAGAACAGGAAAAATGTTTCAATGTGAGAAATGCTACAGAAATGTTCTCTTAGTCTTCAAATGTGTTGCAGCCCAGAATCACTCAAGGGATGGATAACCGGGATGTTTTGCACACCATATGGAAATCTCTCCTCTGCAGTGTGCCTGCATTGCTATTTAAACAGAGAAGAAATGTTGTTAGCAATATTTTTATATAGCCTGGAATTTTAATTTTTAAAATTTTTTTCTCCCTTGAATCTGGATGGTAAAGATAAAAATTAGCTAGCAAAGTAATTATTTATAAAATTTGGAAATAATATGATTAGAAATGAAACTTTTATAATGACATCTTGAACAAATAGTCCTTTTTTGAAAATAATAAGTTCAGTTGTTTGGTAAAGATGTACTTCAAAAACAATAAACAAACTATGGACTTGTAGTCTTTTTTTTTTTTCATTTATTCACATGTGCATATATTGGGTCATTTCTCCGCCCATCCCTCACCCTCACCCTGTCCCCCCCACCCCTTCTCGCTTCCAGGCAGAACCTATTCTGCCCTTATCTCTAATTTTTTTGAAGAGAAGACATAAGCATAATAAGAAAGACAAAGTGTTTTTGCTAGTTGAGTTCAGGATAGCTACACAGAGAGATTCTTAGCATTGCTTCCTCGTACAAATGTGTTACATCCTAAGTTGACTCATCTCTAACTGATCTTTACACTGGTTCTTGATCTCCTTCTCATGTTGACCTCTGTTGCTTTAAGACTTCTGTATTAGCTCCTTTGGAGTGGGGACATCAGACACTTTCATGTTTTGGGTTTTCTACCTATCTCCATATCTCCCATTTGTGCTCTCCCCTTGTCATGTGATCCAAGTCCAACAACATTGCTGCATTTGCCCTAGATCTAAAGTCCACATATGAGGGAGAACACATGATTTTTGGTCCTCTGAGCCTGATTAACCTCACTCAGAATGATGTTCTCCAGTTCCATCCATTTACTTCTGAATGATAAGATTTCATTCTTCTTCATGGCTGAGTAAAATTCCATTGTGTATAAATACCACATTTTCTTGATTCATTCATCAGTAGTGGGGCATCTTGGCTGTTTCCATAACTTGGCTATTGTGAATAGCGCTGCAATAAACATGGGTGTGCAGGTGCCTCTTTAGTCACCTGTGTTGTATTCCTTTGGGTATATCCCCAGAAGTGGGATTGCTGTATCATATGGCAGATCTATCTTTAGATTTTTAAGGAGCCTCCATATTTTTTTCCAGAGTGGTTTCACCAGCTTGCATTCCCACCAGCAGTGTATTAGGGTTCCTTTTTCTCCACATCCTCACCAACACCTGTTGTTGTTGGTGTTTTTAATGATGGCTATTCTAACAGGGGTGAGGTGGAATCTTAGTGAGGTTTTGATTTGCATTTCCTTTATGACTAGAGATGGTGAGCATTTTTTCATGTGTTCTTTGGCCATTTGAATTTCTTCTTTAGAGAAAGTTCTGTTTAGTTCAGTTGCCCATTTCTTTATTGGTTTATTGATTTTGGGAGAGTTTAGTTTCTTAAGTTCCCTATATAGTCTGGTTGTCAGTCCTTTGTCTGATGTGTAGCTGGCAAATATTTTCTCCCACTGTGTGGGTAGTCTCTTCAGTTTAGAGACCATTTCTTTTGTTGTGCAAAAAATAAATAAACTTCATAAATTTTATGAAGTCCCACTTGTCCATTCTTTCTTTTAGTTGCTGGGCTGCTGGGGTTCTATTGAGGAAGTCCTTGCCTATACCTACTACTTCCAGAGTGTTTCCTGCTCCTTCCTATACTAATTTCAGAGTTTCTGGTCTGATATTCAGATCCTTGATCCATTTGGAGTTGATACTGGTACAGGGTGATAGACATGGATCTAGTTTCAGTTTCTTGCAGTTGGATAACCTTATTCCCAGCAACATTTGTTGAAGAGGCTGTCTTTTCTCCATCATATATTTTTGGCACCTTTGTCAAAAATAAGGTGAGTATAGTTGTGTGGTTTCACATCTGGGTCCTCTATCTTGTTACACTGGTCTTCATATCTGTTTTTTGTGCCAGTACCATGCTATTTTTATTGCTATTGCTTTGTAATATAATTTGAAGTTAGGTATTGTGATACCTCCAGCATTGCTCTTTTTGCTGAGTAATGCCTTGGCTGTTCCCCAGTCTCTTGTGTTTCTAAATGAACTTTAGGGTAGATTTTTCAATCTCTGTGAAGAATGTCTTTGGGATTTTGATGGGAATTGCATTGAACATATAGATTGCTTTTGGTAGTATTTCCATTTTTACTATGTTGATTCTACCAATCCACGAGCATGGGAAATCTTTCCATCTTTTGTAGTCCTCCTCAATCTCCTTCTTCAGTGGTTGTAGTTCTCCTTGTAAATGTCATTCACATCCTTTGTTAAGTTTACTCCTAGGTATTTGATTCTTTTTGAGGCTATATACCTGAATGGGCATAGTTTTCTCTAGATTTGGGAAATGTTCTGTTTTATTATTTTGTTGAATATATTACTAATTCCTTTTGTTTGCAACTCTTCTCTTTCTTCAGTGCCCATGATTCTCAGGTTTGGTCTTTTTACAGAGTTAGTGAGTTCTTGCATATTCCTTTCACAGGACTTGAGTTGTCTGACTAATAGTTCTTCAGTTTTTCCTTTCATTTCTGTATTATCTTCAAATTTGAAGATTCTGTCTTCTGCTTGTTCTAGTTCTAGTCTGCTGGAGTGGCCTTCCATTTTGTTTTGTATTTCTGTATCTTTCTTTTTTCTGAGGTTTTTCCATTTAATGGGTCACTTCCTCTTTAATATTGTCAATTTTTGTCTTTAATTCATTTATCTCTCTGTTTATGTTGTTTTCTGTTTCACTTTGGTGTTTATTTAGGGCTCTTATGATTTCATTTATTTGTTTTTGTGTTTTCTTATATTCTTTATTTTTGCTGTCTTGGAATTTCTTGATTGCCTCCTGTACATTTTGGTTGACCATGTCTAGTAACATCTCTATGAAATTCTCATTGAGTACTTGCAGGATTTATTCTTTCAGGGTGTTCTTGTGGGCTTCACTGGGTTCCTTGGTATAGTTTATCTTTGTTTTGTTGGAGTCTGGATCTGGGTATCTGTTTTCTTCATTTCCCTCTGAATCCTGTACTCATTTATTTTTGGGGGGAGAATGGTTTCCATCCCTTTTTCATCTTCCCATCATTTCACTTGGTACTGTTTCTGTCCCTGGTCTAAGTGTAATTTAGTCTTAGCTAACTAACAATAGTAAAATTTGAAAAATGAAGAAAGAAGGAGAAAAAAGAAGAAAAAGAAAGAGAAAAAAATAGAGAACCAAAGAAATCAAATGGGAGAGATGGTGGACAATCAAACAGCAAACAAGATGAACAAACACTTAGAGAAAACAAAAGACAAAAAACAAAAAAAAAAAAAAGAAAAAAGAAAAAAGAAAAAGAGAAAAAAGAAAAAAAATCCCTGGTTCAGAAACTGTAGAATTTCAGTCTTAGTAGTTCTGGTGTTACTCCTTTAGCATCCATTGTTGTTTGTCTGCATCTCCTAGGCAGGTTTGGAGCCGGCATCTGTGGCAGGTGGCAGCTGGTGTGTAGGTGGGCATCGTCCTGGTTTTCCAGCTGGGCGGAAGCCTGGTGGGCCTGTGGGTCAGTGGGCATGCAGCGGCCTACCTGTTCTTTCAGTGTATTCTGATGTAGAGAAGCCTTCCATGGGCTAGGGGTTCAGGGTGCCAAAGATTCAGCTCTCTCTGGTGCTTTATCTTTGCCAGAGTCTCAGCAAGATCCCTGATTCCCAGAGCTCACACAGTCTGCATCTGTGTCCTAGTTGCCAGTTTGGATTCCTCTGGACTTGTACTCTTGAAGTCAAACACTGAATGTAATAATGAACTTGTAATTTGGGTAGGAAAATTCTAAAACTGAATTTGGAATTTCTAAAGCTCTTGTCACCAAATGTTTCTCCAGAGGATCTGGATAATGCACAAATTCTTTTTCATGATTTTTATGTACCAAGTAAGAGTAAAAAACCTTTATTGTAACACTTAAAATTTTTACACAATAAAGCATTACATTTTATAAAGCAACAACATGTAATTATAGGAAAATTGGAGAATACCTTAAATTATTGCAAAAAGTATTATAGTTGCACATAAATCAATCACCAGGGTTCACCATTGCTAACAATGACCATACCTATGTACATACGGATTCTATCAACAATTTCTATTTATGAATTGTAGATGATCATACTTTTACTTTTCAACACAGGATCATACTGTCTATATCTTGAGCCATCCATTTTTGATGTATTTTTTTTCCCCAATTGTGCTTGAGAGAGATTATCTTGTTTGCTCAGACAAAAGTCCCATAGGCTACATTGTGGTGTCTGCAGCTTGCTTCTTACCTGAGCTCTGGCAGTCTTTTTGGAGTTATCTGTCAAGATTACTTATGCTAGGTACTTTTATTGTTTCTGCATTGGTTTTTGACAATAAACCATATTTTCTCCTCCACAAGGACCTAGCAGAGCTGATGTTTTTGGTGCTCCCAAATCATTGGAATTCTTTTATATTCCAGGAAGGCATGAAGGAAGAAAAAGCCTTTTTATAAAGCTTATATTTTTCTCAGTATAGTAAAACTGTGATGTTTGGGCCCTAGAGAAGACATTCCTTTTGTAAACACAATTGTTACTCAGAAAGAAAGAAAGGAAGGGAGGGAAGGAGGAAGAGGGGAAGGAGGGGAGGAAGAGAGGAAGGAAGAAAGGAAGGAAGGAGGGAAAGAAAGAAGGAAGGAAGAAAACTTGTTAAACTAGAGAATCACAAAAAATTTACAATGCATTGATGTCTTGATTTAGAAGATAAATGCACATTCATTTGCTAATCTCTTCAACTAGATTTCACACAGTGTCTTAGCCTATGCAGCTATTGTTAGTTTTTGTCTCATCAATCTTGCATTATTGATAAGCTTGTCTTTCTTTAAAGTGAAGCAAGATCTTAAGAAAAAGCATTTATAAGTAATTTCATTGAGAATCCTTAAGGATTTTTAAAATTTGAAATTTTGTTTTTCCAATTTGCTACAGCTTTCTCATCTACACCAGTTTAAAAGAATTTTTTTAATGTGTTTTTTGGTCATTTGCATTTCTTCCTTAGAAAATGTTCTGTTTCATTCAGTTGCCCACTTCTTTATTCATTCACTGATTTGGAGGGAGTTTTTCAGCACTCTGTATATTCTGGTTATCAGTGCTTTGATATATACTAGTAAATATTTTCTCCCACTCTGTAGGTGGTCTCTTCTGTTTAGAGACCATTTCTTTTTTTGTGCAGAAGCTTTTTAATTTCATGTAGTCCCATTTGTCCAAACTTTCTCTTAGTTGCTGGGCTACTGAAGTTCTATTGAGGGAGTCCTTGCCTATACCTATTGTTTCCAGGGTATTCCTTTCTCATTTGTGTTCTAACTGCAAGGTTTTAGGTGTGATATTAATGTTCTTCATCCATTTTGAGCTGATACTAGTACAGCATGACAGGCATGGATCTAGTTTCAGATTTCTGTAGACAGATAACCACTTTTACCAGCAACATTTATTGAAGAGGCTCTCTTTAATTCATTGTATGTTTTTGGTGACTTTGTCAAAAATAAGGTGGGCATAGCTGTGTGGATTCATATCTGGGACCTCTTTTCTGTTCTACAAGTCTTCATATCTATTTTTATGTCAGCACCATGCTGTTTTCATTGCTACGGCTCTGTAGTATAGTTTGAAGTTTGGTATTGTGATACCTCCAGTGTTGCTCTTTTTGCTCAGTATTGCCTTGGTTATTTGTGATCTTTTGTGCTTCCAAATGAACATTAAGGTTGGTTTTTCAATCTCTGTGATGAATGTTATTGGAATTTAATGGGTATTGCATTGAATGTGTAGATTGCTTTTGGTAGTATAGCCATTTTTACTATGTTGATTCTGCCAATCCGTGAGCATGGGAAATCTTTCCATCTTCTATTGTCCTCCTCAATCCCTTTCTTCAGTGGTTTGTACTTCTCCTTACAGAGGTCATTTATATCCTTTGTTAAGTTTTCTTCTAGGTGTTTGATTTTTTTTGAGGCTATTGTGAATGGAATTGTTTTCCTATATTCTTTCTCAATTTGTTCATTGTTGGTGTATAAAAAGGCTACTGATTTTTGTAGGTTGATTTTGAACCCTGCTACATTGCTGAAGCTGTTTATGGTGTCTAGAAGTTTTTGGATGGAGTTCTTTGGGTCTTTGAGGTATAGAATCATGTCATCTGCAAATAGGGATATTTTGACTGCTTCTTTACCTATTTGTATTCTTTCTTCCTGCCTTATTGCTCTGGCTAAGGATTCCAGGACTATATTGAATAGGAGCGGGAGAGTGGGTACCCTTGTCTCATTTCTGAGATTAGGGGAAATTGCTCACCATCCCTGACCATAAAGGAAATGCAAATCAAAATCACACTAAGATTACACCTCAATGCTATTAGAATGGCTATCATCAAGAACACCATCACCAATAAGTGTTGGTGAGGATGTGGGGAAAAAGGAACCCTTATACACTGCTGGTGTGAATATAAGCTGGTACATCTACTTTGGAAAACAATATGGAGACTCCTTAAAAAACTAAACATAGATCTGCCATATGATCCAGTAATACCTCTTCTAGGGATATATCTGAAGGTATGCAACTCAAGTTATTATAAAAGCACCTGCACATCCATTTTTATTGTAGCACTATTTACAACCCCAAGCTATGGAAACAGTCAAGATGCCCCACAACTGACAAATAGATTAAGAAAATGTGGTATTTGTACACAATGGAATTTTACTCAGCCACAAAGAAGAGTGAAATTTTGTCATTCACAAGTAAATGGATGGAATGAGAGAACATCATCGTAAGTGTAGTTTGCCAGGCTCAGAAGCCCAAAAATTCCATGTTCTCACTCACACATGGATTATAGACCCCAAACAAATGCAGTAATATTATTAGACATGGGTCACACACTTAGGGGAGAACATGCATGGGAGAACCAGGTAAAGGAAAGGAAACCTAAAACTTAAAGGTAGTTGATGTGCTCCCTGTTGAGGAGTGAATAAAGTAATGTTAAACTGGCAGAGTTCACTGTGGGAATGGGACTAGGATGTAACAAAGAAGTCTGGTAGACATGAACCAGTGTGGGTTGCAATACACAAGTGCATGGAAGCAATGCTAGGAATCTCTCTGTATAGCTATCTTTATCTCAAACTAGCAAAAACAGTATGTGTTTCTTATTATCGCTTATGTTTTCTCTTCAACAAAATGAGAGAGGAAGAGGGCAGAACAGGTTCTGCCTGGAAGAAGGGGAGGGGGGTATGAAAGAGGGAGGGGAGGTGGTGGTAGCACAAAAAATGTGTACACATGTAAGTAAATGTAAAAATGATAACAGGAGAAATAAAAAAGGAATTTTTTAGTTATTTGTTTTATTGCTTTCTAAACATTTAAT
Organism: Castor canadensis; assembly: GCF_047511655.1. NCBI lineage: Eukaryota > Metazoa > Chordata > Mammalia > Rodentia > Castoridae > Castor > Castor canadensis. Next base: position 126,295,118 of record NC_133393.1, on the reverse strand, counting down.
TAATTTTAATAGAAAATTTCTTTTTTGAACTGACATTTTATGGATTTACAAAATATTTAATTAAATTAGAGTATTATTTGGTGTGAGTAGGGATGAACAGTTCTGAGTTTTTAAACAAATTATAAAAATTATAAAAATTATTGTGCTGGGTGGGATTACATTGTGGCATTTACAAAAGTTCTTACAATGTATCAAGTATGTCATACTTGAATTCACTCCCTTCATCATTCTCCATTATCCCCTTCTTCCCCCATTCCTGCAACAGTTCCAACATGTCTCATTTTTCCATTATATACATGTGTACACAGTGTTTGCACACTATTCACTCTCCCACATCCTTTCCCTACCTCATCCCCATCCCACTGGTACCAACCTTCCAGACAGGACCTGTTCCACCCTCTTCTGATTTTGTAAAAGACAAAAAAAAAAAAAAAAAAGACATTTTTGTTTGTTTAAAGTAACTACACAGGGAGTTTCCTTGTGACATTCCCAAGTATATATGAATTTTAGCCCAATTTGTTTCTTCTCTATTTATCTTCTTTCTACATTAGTCTCCTTCTTATGGTGATTTCAATAGGTTTAAAAACTCTATATTCATTCTTGTATATGTGTTCTGAGTTTTTAGTTTCAGTTCTGGGAAAGACTACAATGGACTCAACTGTGGGAACAGTTGTGTGAATGAAACCATGTGGTCCTTTGGCTGTGAGCTTTCAGAAAGCAGAGGACATCACAGGGCATGTTTGATAATGCAAACACAATTCCTCAGTTAAACTGGTGGCAAGGGAAGGACAATTGTGCTATAATCATCTGGGGTCCTGGTATAAGTAAATATTTTAATTCTCCAGTTCAGATGTAGAAAATCTGAATTTTTTGGTGGAGGAGGAGAGATTGGGGTTTGAACTCAGGGTGTCATGCCTGCAAAGCAGGTGCTCTAATGCTTTAGCCACACTTCCACTCTGTTTTGCTCTGGTTATTTTGGAGATGATGAACTGTTTGCCTAGGGTGGCTTTGAATCATGATGCTCCTGATTCATCCTCCCAAGAAGCTAGGATCACAGGAGTAAGTCACCAGCCTCCAGCTGAAAATCAGTAGTTTTAATATTTAACTTACAGGAAAATTTAAGAGTTAACATTAACATCCTAGGCTATTCTTAATTTTTTTTGAGAGCCATAAGTGTGTTAATGCACTTGCCCCAAATGGCTGTAATTTGTGTAACTCTATTATAGTCAAGTATTCTGTAAGATTCCTCAATTTTCTTTGAATAGTTCTTCATATTTATTTTAGTGGATCAAAGTTAAATTTTACTTTCTTTTTTTTTTTTTGGTGGGGGTTATATTGATTCAATAGATGAGTTTAGAAATACTTAACATTTTTTCAGTGTGAAATTCTGTTTTCCATAAACAAGTTATGTGTTTCTTTTCCAAGTCTTTCTAAAGTGCCTCAGTAGGATCTTAAAATTTTCTCTATATAGATGCTACACAATTCTTGTCACACTTCTTCCCAAGTGCTGTGTCTGCTTCTGTTAATTTCAATATTAAAGATGAGATCTGTTTAGTCATTAAATTTTCTAACTTATTGTGGTGTACATATTGAAAATTTGTTGCTTTTATGTTTCCATACTGTAATGTCTCTTGACTGGCTTTTTTTCATGTTGTTTCTAATTTTACTTTTTTGTTGATTCTCCGTATTGTCTAGGTATATAGACATATCTGTTACAGACAATGCTTATTTTGCCCTTTCTGTCTTACTTTTTTATTTCTTGTTTTTCATTCCAAGTGTTCTGATTTGCAGAATGTCACTCTGCTGTTCTGCAATATGGGACTGGGTCACTACAGGGTCCTGTTCTCTTTTCCTAGCCCCGTTTCATGCCCAGAGCACTTACCAGTCTAAGTAAACGATGCCAGGACCTTTTAGAGCCATGCTGTTCAATTTTGATGTTATCCTTGAAGTTTGAAATGTTATATCTTTTCCCCATTTGCTTCCTAGTGCACTGTGTTTGACAGATATTTTTTGGCTTGTGCTTTAAATTTTATCCTTTTCCTTTTTTTTCCTTTGGTGGGACTGGAGTTTAAATCAGGGCTTTGAACTTGCAAAGCAGGTGCTCTGTTGCTCAAGTCACACCTCCAGTCCTATGTTTTGTTTTTGTTGAGTTCTGGTTAGAGTTGTAAGGTAGAATAATTACCTTTATGTAGCTAATTATTGCAACATGTCTTCTGCAAAAGGTTCTTAAGACCTGAAAAATATGTTATTTGAGGGGGAGATCCAAGATGGCAACTAAGATAATGAAGCAGAAAGCCTAAGCTCCATGACTGATCCTCAAATCAGCCTTTAAGTGCACCTGACATCTGCAACATGCATCACAGCCAGCAAGGTGGGTGCAGCCCAGGGGAAACACTCCTCTCCCAGGGTGAATTTTTTTCCTTTCCTTCCCTTCTCCTTCCTCCATCAAGCAGAAATAGAACATCAACCACAATCAAACTCTGTGACATCCTGAACCCTTAGCTCGAGAAAAGCCTCCCCATGCTATGCTGCACTGAGAAAATTTGGCATCATTTCTTCCCACCGTTGCCTGCTCCAAACCTGCCTGTGCATCAGTTGACAGAACAAACAGGTGAGAATCATGCAGGACACCCCCACCCACCCCCCCCATCCGGGAACATAAACCAGCACAGCAGGGTAGTCTGATCCTCCTCCCCCAACAAAAGTGAAAAACAAACAGTGAACTGTAATCAAACACAGGCAGCAGAGGGGGTGGGTGGAATGCTGAACCTGCACTGGAGAAGGGGGGTGGAGCAAGGACTAAACTCAGCAACAAAATCTCAGTAAATAAACACAGGAAATGCAGTGAAGGCTGAGAGCAGGGGTGATAAACCACTCCCCAAAGCAGGGCAGGTAGTGGATCATAGAGCTGATTTCCTGAGCAAGAGAGCAGCATGCAAAACTGAACTGCCCTGAAAAACAGAAAAAAAAAAAAAAAAACCCAGTAAACTGTAATCAACCACAGACAGCAGAGGGGGCAGGTGGCATGCTGAACTTGCCCCAGAGAAAGGGGGTGGGTCAAAGAACTAAACTCTAGCATTGAACTCTCAGTGAACAAACACAGTGATAAGTGGCCTCCTGAACCAGAGGGCAGCATTCAAAACTGAACTGCCCTATCCTGCTGGGGGAGGAGCTGACCAAACAGCTGCAGCTGAAGGATAACACAGCTGTCAGCTGGGGAAACCAATAGCCTTGACCACCTTGTATGATCTGGCAAACCTACAACACCTCACAATTTCAATTAAACTGGTAGACAGAAGAACAAAACACTAGTCACAAGCCAACCTCCTGGTGAGACCACGTCAAAGCTTCTGCTTATATGCCAATACTAGGACTGGTTTCTAGAGGAATAACTCCAGAAGTTTAACTAAGACTGAAATTTTATTGCTCTTGAACCTGTTTTTTTTGTTTGTTTGTTTGTATTATTGTAGGTTTTTTATTTTTATTTTTATTACTATTTTCTATTTTTCTTTCTGTACTATCACCTTCACCATCACTATCTTCTCATCCCTACTCTCACTCCTTTCACTCTCCCTCTTTCTCCTGTGCTACAATCCATTGCTCTCCTTCACAACCACTCGTTCTGCCCCTTCTCATCCACTCTCTACCCATCTTCACCTCCCCCTTCCATCCTTCCCCAACTTGTCATGAGACTACTCCTCCCTCCTATGCACTCACCACTTGCTGAACAACCTACTATACCAACTTTGTACAACTCCAACCACCTGCAATCCCTGATACAAGCAGCCTACACTACAACAACAGAAATACACCCAGACATGCACAAGGGTCACAAAACCCAGCAGCCCTACATTGCTTCCCCCACTCACCCACCCCACTTCCTACCCCCTTTTCTAGTGACACTAAAACCAATTTCCCAGATTTCTATAGCTAGCCTAACAACCCCCCCCAATGCCCACTTTTTATAGATAATACCACCTGGGGGTCTTCTTTGTAATATATAAAGAACTGGTTGGGTATTGAACCTGTGAATTAGTTATTGCTAAATTATACCTCCAGGCCAGGGACAGAAATAGCACACCAGCCTAGCTAACAATCAAGACAGTCACAACACAAAAATTAAATCAAGGGAAAGAAAACTGGTGACTAAAACCACCAACTAGCCTATCAAGAACATAGTTGCACAGTACCAATTGGTGAGATGGGAAGAAGAAGAAGGGATGGAAACCACTCTCCTCAAAAAAAAAAAAAAAAGTTTAATACAGGATTCAGAGGCAAATGAAGAAAACAGATATCCAGTTCATGACCCCAACAAAACAATGATAAATGACACTAAGGAACTCAGTGATGCCCATAAAAGCACCCTCAAAGAGGAAATGGTGCAAGAAGCCACTGAGAATTTCATGGAGAAGGTATATATGGTGAACAAAATGTATAAGATGCACTCAAGAAATTTCAAGACACTAAAAATTAAGAACATGAGAAGACACAGAAACAAATAAATGAAATCATAGGGGCCCTAAATAAACACCAAAGTGAAACAGAGAACATTATAAATGGAAAGATAAATGAATTAAAGACAAAAATTGACAGTATTAAAGAGGAAGTGACCCATAATATGGAAAACCTCAGAAAAAATAACCAAACAGAAACACAGAACATAGTGGAAAGTCACTCCAGCAGACTAGAACAAATGGAAGACAGAATCTCAGAACTCAAAGATAAAATAGAAATTAAAGAAAAGGACTAAGAAATGTTAGTCAAATAAACCAAGAGCTGTGAAAAGAATATGTAAGAACTCATGGACTCCATCAAAAGACCAAACCTGAGAATCATGGGTATTGAAGAAGTAGAAGAGGTCCAAGCAAAAGGGATTTGTAATATATTCAATAAAATAATAACACAAAATTTTCCAACTCTCAAGAAAGTTTTGCACATTCAGGTACAGGAAGCCTCCAGGACACCTAACAGACTTGACCAAAACAGAACCTGTCCATGATACATATCATAATTAAAACAACAAACACAGAGAATAGAAAAAGAATACTGAAGGCTGTAAGAGGGAAAAAACAAATAACATACAAAGGTAAACCCATCAAAATCACAGCAAGTTTCTCAACAGAAACCTTAAAAGCAAGAAGCACATGGAGTGAGGTATTTTGGACACTGAATGAAAATAACTTGAGCGGTAGGATACACTACCCAGCAAAACTATGATTCAAAAAAGATGAAGCAATAAAAATCTTCCATGATAAGCAGAAACTAATATAATATAAAACCATGAAGCCACTACTACAGAAGATTCAACAAGGAATTCTGAACACAGAAGATGAAAGCAAACAAAACCATGAGAAGATGGATACTATCAAACCACAGGAGAAGAAAACGCAAGGAATCAGAGAGTAACATTGATTCATCTGTACACAATCAAGCTCTTAAACAACAAAAACAGCTAAATGGCAGGAATCACCACATACCTATCAATAATAACACTGAATGTCAATGGACTCAACTCCCCCATCAAAATACACTGCTTGGCACACTGGATTAAAAAGGAAGATCCAACAATCTGTGGTTTAGAGCATACCCATCTCATTGACAGAAACAAACACTGGCTTAGGGTGAAAGACTGAGAGAAGATTTACCAAGCCAATGGCCCACCAAAACAGGCAGAAGTAGCAATACTTATAGTCGACAAAGTAGATTTCAAACTTAAATTGATCAAATGAGATAAAGAAAGAAACTTCATACTAATAAAAGGGGAAATACACCAAAAGGAAATAACAATTATCATCCTATATGCACCAAATGTCAGTGCACCCAATTTCATCAAACATACTCTAAAGGACTTAAAAGCACATACAGTCTCCTAACACAGTGGTAGTGGGAGACTTTAATACACCCCATCACCAATAGATAGGTCATTCAAATAAAAGACCAACAAAGAAATCCTAAACTAAATGACATCATAGATCAAATTGACCTAACTGATTTTTACAGAATATTTCATCCAATATAGACAATATATATTCTTCTCAGCAGCCCATGGAACTTTCTCCAAAACTGATCATATGTTAGGGCAGAAAGCAAGCCTCAGCAAATATAAGAAAATAGAAATAATCCCATGGATTCTACCTGATCACAATGCATTAAAAGTAGAACTCAACAACAAAACCAAAAGCAAAAAATATGCAAATAATTGGAAGCTCAATGATCAGTGGGTCATAGATAAAATAAAAGAGGAAATTAAAAGGTTCCTGGAATTTAATGAAAATGAAAACACCACCTACCAGAACCTATAAGACACAGCAAAAGCAGTCCTCAGAGGAAAGTTGATAGCCATGAGGGCATATTTTAAAAGGACAGAAAGATCTCAAATCAATGACCTAATGCTACAGCTCAAACTCCTAGAAAAACAAGAACAAGAAAACCCAAAACAAACAGAAGGAGAGAAATAATAAAAATAAGGGCAAAAATTAATGAAATAGAGACCAAAAAAACCCATTTTTTAATTATTGATTATTTAATGGTTTAAATAATCAATGAAACAAAAAGCTGGTTCTTTAAAAAAACAAACAAGATTGACAAACTCCTGGCAAATCTGCCTAAAATGAGAAAGGAAAAGACCCAAATCAGTAAAATCAGAAACAATAAAGGGGAGATAAAACAAACACCAAGGAAATCCAGGGAATCTGCAGAGACAATTTTGAGAACCTATATTCCAATAAATTTGAAAATCTTGAAAAAATGGACAAATTTCTAGATTCTTGTGACTACCCAAAACTGAACCAAGAGGATATTAACCACCTAAACAGATCTATAACGTGAAGTGAAATTGAAGCAGCAATAAGGAGTCTCCCAAAAAAGAAATGTCCAGGACCTGACAAATTCTCTACTGAATTCTATTAGACCTTTAAAGAAAAACTAATACCAACTCTCCTTAAACTTTTCCATGAAATAGGAACACTACCAAATTCATTCTGTGAAACCAGTATGACACTCATCCCCAAACCAGACAAAGACAGATCCAAAAATGAGAACTATAGGCCAATATACCTAGTGAACATCAATGCAAAAATCCTCAACAAAATAGTGGCAAACCGAATCCATCAAGATATCAGAAAGATCATTCACCATAACCAAGTCTGCTTCATCCCAGGGATGCAGGGGTAGTTCAAAATACACAAATCAATAAATGTAACACAGCACATTAATAGAAGCAAAGACAAAAACTACTTGATCATCTCAATAGATGCAGAGAAACCCTTTGATAAGGTTCAACACCACTTCACGGTAAAAGCTTTAAGAAAACTAGGAATAGAAGGAATGTACCGCAACAGGATAAAGGCTATATATGACAAGCCTATAGCCAACCTCATACTTAATGGTAAAAACTTAAACCATTTCCCCTAAAATCAGGAATGAGACAAGGGTGCCCACTCTCCCCACTCTTATTCAACATAGTCCTGGAATTCCTAGCCAGAACAATAAGGCAAGAAGAAGTAATAAAAGGAATACAAATAGGTTAAGAAACTATTGAAGTATCCCTATTTGCAGACATAAGACATGATCTTCTACCTCAAAGACCTAAAAAACTCTACCCCAAAACTCCTAGATACCATAATCAGCTTCAGCAATGTAGCAGGATAAAAAAAAACTTACAAAAATCAGCAGCCTTTCTATACATCAACAACGAACAAGTTAAGAAAGAATATATGGAAACAATTCAATTTCAATAGCCTCAAAAAGAAAATCAAATACTTAGGAGTAACTTAAGAAAGGATGTGAATGACCTTTACCAGGAGAACAACAAACCTCTGAAGAAAGAGATTGAGGAAGATTACAGAAGGTGGAAAGATCTCCTGTGCTCATGGATTGGTAGAATCAACATAGTAAAAATGGCGATAGTACCAAAAGCAATTTACCTGTCCAACCCAATTCCCATCAAAATCCCAATGCCTTTCATCACAGAGACTGAAAAATCTACCCTAAAATTCATTTGGAAACACAAGAGACTGCAAATAGCCAAGGCAATACTCATCAAAAAGAGTAATGCTGGAGGTATCAGAATTCTCAACTTCAAATTATACTCTAGAGCCATAGCAATAAAAAAGAGCATGGTACTGGCACAAAAACAGATATTAAGACCAGTGTAACAGGATAGAGGGCCTGGATTTGAATCCACACAGCTATGCCCACCTTATTTTTGAAAAAGACACCAAAAACATAAGTTGGAGAATAGATAGCCTCTTCAACAAATTTTGCTGGGAAAAGTGGTTATCTACCTGCAGAAAACTGAAACTAGATCCATGCCTGTCACCCTGTACTAGTATCAACTCAAAGTGGATTAAGGACCTTAATATCAGACCTGAAACTGAAGTTAGTACAAGGAAGAGCAACAGGTATAGGCAAAGAATTCCTTAGTAGAACTCCAGTAGCCCAGCAACTAAGAGAAAGGATGGACAAATGGGACTTCATGAAATTAAAAAGCTTCTTACAGCAAAGGAAATTGTCTCTAAACAGAAGAGACACCCACAGTGTGGGAGAAAATATTTGCTAGTATGCATCAGACAAAGGACTGATAACCAGAATATACAGTGAGCTCAAAAACTAAACTCCCCCAAATTCAATGAACCAATAAAGAAGTGGGCAACTGAACTAAACAGAACTTTTACGAAGGAAGAACGACAAATGTCCAAAAAACTCATGAAAAAATGCTCATCATTCATGGCCTTAAAGGAAATGCAAATAAAAACCACACTAAGATTCCACCTCACCCTTGTTAGAATAGCTATCAATAACACCACCAACAAAAATATTGACCAGGATGTGGTGAAAAAGGAACCCTCATGCAGTGCTTGTGGGAATGTAAGCTAGTACAACCACTTTGGAAAACAGTATGGAGGCTTCTTAAAAAAATTAAACATAGATCTACCATATGATCCAGCAATACCACTCTTGGGGATATACCCAAAGGAATGCAACACAAGTTACTGCAGAGGCATCTGCACACCCATGTTTATTGCAGTGCTATTCAAAATAGCCAAGATGCCCCACTACCACTGAATGGATTAAGAAAATGTGGTATTTATACACAATGTAATTTTACTCAGCCACAAAAAAGAACAAAATTTTGTCATTCACAAGTAAATGGATGGAATTGGAGAACATCATCTTAAGCAAAGTTAGCCAGGCTCAGAAGGCCAAAAATTGTATGTTCTCCCTCATACGTGGATTATAGACCTAAAACAAATGTAGTAATATCATTGGACATGGGTCATACACTAAGGGGAGGACATGTACAGGAGGAATAGGGAAAGGGAAGAAACTTAAAACTTGAAAGTGTTTGATGTGCCCATTGTAGAGGAGCTAATTAAGTAATCTTAAACTGACAGAGGCCACTATGGGAAGGTGACCAGGAAGTAGTGAAGAGGTCTGGTAGAGATGAAACAATTCGGGTTGTAATACACATGTACATGGAAGTAATGCTAGGAATCTCTCTGTATAGCTATCTTTATCTCAAGCTAGCAAAAATGCTATGTTTTTCTTATTATCTCTTATGTTTTCTCTTCAACAAAATTGGAGACAAGGGCAGAACAGGTTCTGCCTGTGAAGCAAGGGGGGTGGAAAAGGAAGGGAGGGGTGTGGGATGCAGGGGGGAGAGGTGGCCCAAACAATGTGTACATATATGAATGAATGAATAAACAATTAAAAAATACATCATTTGAGTTTTAGCTTCCATTCTCTTTTAAACTAAATTTACATATCAAATATGTGAGTTTTTCCTGCATAGCTTGGCTTATCAAAGTCATAGAAGGTTGCAAAATGTGAATCAGTTGAAATTGGGTAAGGGACACACAGGAATTCGGCATGTTATTGTTGCTCTTGGCATGTTTATAAATTTCCAAGGTAAAAAGAAAAAAGGGCACTAGCTGAAAATAGGTATTTCTTTATGCTGAAATTTGACAAGTGCAAGTGCTTTGTTTAAATCATTTTATTTTTAGTGAGCACCTTCATTAATTCAGAATTAATTTTTTATATGATGTTACATGAATATGCAATATTTTTTCCATCAAAAAGGAACTAATTTTTCTAGTGTTGTTTATTGGATATTCCCTGCCTTCTCCTCCCCCAACAGACTTATGATGCTGCTTTCATCACTTTCTAACATCATTAAATCATATATAGTTCTGGACCATTTATGCCATTCTGTTCATTAATGTAATATTTGCATAGTACCCTTATTTTTCAGTCTTAATTATTTTTAAAATCAGTCTAAGGAAATATTCCTCATTACTTTTTATTTCAAAAGTTTTCTTTGATATTTTAAACTACTCACTCTTCTGGGCAGACTTTAGAAGTATTCTTCCAGTTTCTAAAAATATCACTTTGCGATATGGTTTGAGTAGCATTAAATCTGCTTAGTAATTTGAGAATACGCTTAATGTATTTTCTTCTCAGCTGATGCCTAGTGGTTTTTATTTTTATTATTTATTTATTTATTTATTTTTTAGCTTCCAGTCTTGTTTTAAGATCCTCAGTGAAAGCCTTAAATTATAGTGGTGATACTGGGTAAACTTTTGTTGCATTTTGTTTCAGTGGGAATTTCTGTAATGTTTTACTGTTAATTATGAGACTGTAGCTTGATTTAGGATATGTACTACCCCTCATTTTAAGAAAGTAACACTTTAGAATTTTGTTTGCTAAAATATTTCCCTCATTTTGAAATCAGGTATAAAAAAACTGAGATGGGATCTTATTAACTGATGCACTGTGCTGACCTAGGACTGCAGTCCTCCTGATTTTCACATCCCTGTAGAGTAGCTGGAATGACTGGCTTGAGCCAAAGCACCTGGCTTGAAATAAATTCTTTATTAACTCTTTTCCTGCTGAATCACATATGTGGTATATGAATTACTCCTGGCCAAGCACAGTGACTCATATCAAAATTTCTTTTGATTTCTTAATTTCTCATTATTAATTTTGTATATTTATATTTTCCCTTTATTAATTAGACTTGTTAGAATTTTGTTTTATGCTTTTTTAAACAAAAATTCTGGTTCTTAGATATAAACTTTATTATGGTTCTATTTTTCAGTTATTAATATTTGCTTTTAATTTTATTATTTCTTTTTGCCTTGAGTTTTTTCCTTTCTAGCTTTTTGGGTTAGTAATTGATACTTGACTTCATTCAATAATAAAAATATTTAATGCTATGATTTTTTTATTAGTTTCACTTTATACTGTAGGCTATATGCTTTGATGGTTAGCATATCAGTTACCACTGCACAGAGAAATATAGCAAGCAAATAGTTGTTTAATTGAGGAAACTGTTTTACCCTTCATTACAGAATTTATATCTATGAATGTTATTCTTATAAAGATATTATTTTATCATTTGCATTAATATTAACACAGATATTTGATTTCACTTAGGGCTTAGAAAGGCAGCCTGAGAAAGATCCGCTCAGGTCAAGATCAGCTCTCTGTTCATAACTTCCCACTATAACTTCTACTCAGATTGCTTTAGTCAAAGCAGGTCATAATGACCTACCCCAAATGGGGTAGAAAAGTATGTTCTGTCCAAAGGACAACTATGGCAAGGACAGGGAGGGAAGAGAAAAATAGTGAGACAATAATGTATGTCAACCTTAAACACACAATGATAAAATGCTTTACTTAGATTTTTTTCCTGGTCTTTTTAAAACAGTAGAGGTGTAAGACCAAGAGGGCTAGTTTAGGGTATTAGCTAAAGTTCATGAGTCCAGTGAGGGACTTGCATAACCAGATTCTAATATACACCAAAGACTAAGGTAATTTCTTTGGTGGTACTAAGGTTTGAACTCATGGCCTTGCACTTTTTAGGCTGTATGCTATAACTCTAGTCACACTCCCAGTCATTTTTTGCTTTACTTATTTTTGGAATAGGGTCATGTGTTTTCTCCAGGGGCAGACCTGGACTGTGATCCTCCTATTTAAACTTCCTGTGTAGCTGGGATGATGGGCACATGCTAGTAAGCTCCAGATATTGATTGAGATAGGATGTTGATGAACTTTCCCTGGGCTGACTTGGAACCATGATCCTCCTGGTCTCTGCCTCCTGAGTAGCCAGGCATGAATCACTGTCTTAGCTGAGAGTAATTCTTATACCACTTATATCATTTAGCAGAGAAAAAGTTAATAAAGAATTCACTTCAGACCAGAAGCTTTGACTCAAGCCAGTAATTCCAGTTACTCTGCAAGGATATGGAGATTAGGAGGATTGCAGTTCTTGGTCATCCCAGTGAATAAGTTAGTGAGGTCCCCATCTCAACCTATAAGCTGGATGTGGTAGTGCATGCTTGTGCTATCAGCTACACAGGATGTCTTAGGTAGGAAGAGCAAGGTCTGAGGCCAACCCAGGCAAAAACACAAGACTCTGTTCCAAAAATAACTAAAGCAAAAAGAGCTGAGGCTGTGGCACAAGTGGTAGAGTGCCTGAGTTCAACAAACCATGGTACTGTCCCCCAAAAAAACTTCATTTCAGAACCCTAGTTAAAGTAACCATGATGAATGTTAATATATAAATTCAGATGTGAAATATACAATAAATTTCCTTGAATTTAATTATGTTAAAATCTGAGTCCTTATGCCATGTTGTGATTTACATTACTATCACATTTCAGTTACTCTTCATTTTCTCATTGAAGGTAACACAATGATCTATGAGGCATGCTCCTAGAAAGTGTGGGAAGCATTTTTGATTGATCAGCCATTAAAATGGTTATAGACATCCTCCTACTTCCACAAACTTAGAAAACAGCCAGGAGAGGAAAAATACCAAAAGGTTGATAATACTTGTATTAAGGATGAATGCACAGATGGAAGATGAGATTAGAAAGATGGAGGGGGCATCCTTTCCTGTTCCTAAATTTGTTATATCAAGTGGGAGATTTATGAATAATTTTCTTAGCATTTTCTGTTCTTGGTATTTTTCAAAGAGATTATGAGAGATCAATGCAATGATGCAGGAAGGCAGATCTACTATGCACTTTTCTTCCCTATTCCATGTTCAGAATTGTCCCAACTGTTCACTCTCTTAATCCACACCAGTTAGGCCTACTGTAACATGCTTATTTATAAATTCACAGTGGCAGTAGCTGCAGAAAGTCAAACACTTTTGACATGTTTCTACCCACTCCCACTTTTGGTACTTCTCCAACTGCTGTTATGTTAGCTTCTCATATATCCCTCCATGTATTTGCTCATTCATTTGTTCCAGGCAATTATGCAACACTTTTTGGATAATTTAACTCATCTTTATAGATGTTTGCAGTCATTAATAGAAGCTCTGTAGTGGTGCTCTCTGTAGACAAGGCATGACAACAGGAATTGCTCCATTCCAAAGGGCTCCCTAAATTAAATGGAGATGGTGGTATCCAGGGAGTCAGGAACCAGGGGGACTCATTGGCCGAGACAATGGAGGTGGCAAGGTTACTATTATGGGCAGCAGAATTAAAACAGTATGCTGTGACTTGCTGAGGTCTTTGGCTTTGATCAATAATTCACACTTAGCAAGTAGCAGAATCTGCACATTGGTTCCCATTCTGTAGAGGGAAGGCAGTCAGGATAGAGGAAGGGCCAAATAGAAACTGCTAACACTATCTCTTCCTACTTAAATAGTGAACTGAAAGCAGCATTGAATTCCAGCCAATAGCTCAAAAATAAGAATGTTGATTCTTATGTATCTTCATTCAAATAGGAAAACTCTGTGATGAAGACAGATGAATCTTGGAGAATACCTGTGGACTTTTGTAAAGTTAATCAGGTGGGAACACCAATTACAGTTGTTATCCTGATATTTCGTTGACAGAAAAACTCAATATATCCCTTGACACTTTGTAGGCAACTATTGATCTGATGAATGTTGATTTTTCTACACCTATTAGTAAAGAACATTAGAAATGTACTTTCAGCCATCAAAACCATTTCCTACCACAGGACTGCATCAATTATTTAACCCTTTGTCCTAATGTAGTGCACAGGAATGTTGATTGTTTTTCATTCAACTGTCCATTAGTCTGATCCATGCATTGGTAATATTCTTTTCAGATCTGGTAGGCAGGAAGAAACAACTGGCTACAAACTTTCTTAAGAAAAATATGTGGCAGAAAGTGATAAATATATATAAATTGAAGGATTGCAATTTCTAGAGCTCCAAATTATTCCCTTTCAAAGTGAAGGACAAATGTTGAACCTGCCTCTTGCCACCACTAAGAGGAATAATATGTATACCATTTGATATTTGCTATTAAAACTTAACATTATACTAACAAAATTTATGTTCTTTATAGCTATAATGAACAGATAATAATGCAATGATTTCATTGCATACTTAATGAACATTTATGCATTATTTGCCTATGACAAAACAACTGAATGAAATGTAAATATTACATTAAAAGCAATTGTCACACTTAAAAAGATGAAGGGCAAGAGAGTAAAATAAGTCTTTTCCAGGGGTGTGGGTACCAATGTGGTTGGGCAAAAGGAAAGGGTGAATGAAGTTGACAATGGTGGATGTATTTTGTGTTCATATATGAAAATTGAAGAATGAAAACTGTTGAAATTGTTCTAAGAAGGGAGGGGGAAAAAGGGAGAGAAATGGAGGGGATAAATCTAACTAAGATAAATTGTAAGTACATATGTAAATAACACAATGTATCCCCCTGTACAAATATTATATGCTAATAAATTAAAAAAAACAAAATCAATTGTAATATTTCAGATTTACTCTTAACTAGGTCAGGTAACCCCTATATGAGTTATGACACTGTCACATTATTTGATTTTTTTCATTTGGCTTTTACCTTTCTAAATTTGGCAGAAGCTAATTCTAATTCTAAATCTTGCTACAAGTGAAGGTGCCTGGTAAAGTTTTATTTCAAGAGTTCATTATAAAAATATGCAGAATTTTTACTGACATTGTCAAAAACACAATGTGAATTGGGGATAATGTGGTCTCATTATTATATCAGATCAAAGCTAAATAAAGTGTAAAACATATCTTTATACTTGTTCTATCATACTTGGTTTACCTTCTGTGTTCAGGTTCATAGAATAATAAAATTTCTTAAATTAGTGACAGAATAAATACTATGGCTATTTATTACAGCTACATTGTCAAATAATGATAGAGCTTAATTGCCCATTTTCTAAAATCATTGCATTTTCTGCTTACAACTGCATAGCACTTAGCAAAGGATTCTTCTTACCTTTGAAAAGAAATCAAAGCATTCACATCAGGCATTCAAAACTTGAATGCCTGTGAGAGAGTCACATCAGCTACAATAAGAAAATATCCTCTGACAAGTAAGACTTCACCTACAGAACTGAATGATCTTGACAAGCTGTGATCAATAATGCCAAATGTCCCTGGGATACTTTCTTAGCCATTGTTATGTTTCTGAAAAACGATTTATATATAGTATTCACTGACTTCAAAAGCATATTTGAGGATCTTGATGATGAATTAAGAGATGGGTTTACTAAGATCTCCAAAGCATTATTCTCTACATATAATTCAAATAGTACTGGCATAAGTGTGGATATTAAAATGTATTTAAGTAACAGATACTGGATATGTACTACATGTGGATATTTTATGATTACACTTCATTTAATGAATGCAGGAAATTTATAGTGAGAAAAATTCAAAGAAAAAACTGATCTTAGATTCTAAAACATACTGACTCTGTGAACTATATATCTGTGCTTTCATTTGAAAAAAATATCTTAAGATAAACTTACATTACCACCTGTAAAAAACATTCAGCTACACCAACATAAAGTATTTGTAATAACTCTATAAATGACAAAAAGCAGAGAAAATAAAATTACAATATATACCATAATAAAATATATTAAGACACATCAAGATTTCTGTCACTAAGTGAGTGGTTTCACATGTAGTCATAACTACTTCATGTCCTGTCTTTCCTGTGTTCAGAGAAAAGTACATAAACAAGAGGACTCTTCAGTCACAATTCCTCTACTGACAAATTCCAATGAAATGAAACCAAAGCAAGCACACTACAAAATCTGATTCAAAGGAAACTTCAGACACTGAAGCCATTAAGTACACATTTCCTAAATAAAAAATGAGTTGTCTGCAAGCTCTCTTGACATAGTCTGCAAAGTGTCACTGCATAGAACAGCAGCTCAGTCGATTGCAGAGAGCTCCTGAGATAAACAAGAACCAAACTAAACTTATCCTTTCCTATCTTTCCATTTCAGCTTCATCTTAACAGAAAAAAAAATGCAAAAAAATGCCACTTTACTGTAAAAGAGAGAGCCCCAAATATCCCCCTATGCTATTTGGGCATTGTTTTCTGACTTTGGATAGGTTTTCAGAAACTGGGAAGTAATGCATCAATCCTATGAAAAAGATACATGATTAGTGATTCACTTAGGAGTTTAAAACTTAATTACTTTTACTGGGTATACGAACTCCTGGCAATTAAAACACCAATTTCAGAAAGGGATTTGGAATGACTGTAGTGGAGAGCAAAAGTTCTGGAATCTGACAGATGGCCCTGAATTCTGTCTGTACATATATTTATCTCAAATTAGAACAGTAAACTTGACCTGTCTGGACTTCAATTTCCTTGTCTTAAATGGAAGTACTTGCCTCAAAGTGCTATTAAGAATTCAATTGCCAGGTACCAATGACTTACACCCATAATACCAGCTACCTTGGAGACTGAGATGGGAACGATCATGGTTCCAGGGCAGCCTAGACAAATAGTTCTCAAGACTCCATTTCCAAAAAGTAACCACAGCAAAATGAACTACAGGTGTGGCTCAAGTGGTAGAGTGCCTACTTTGCAAGTGCAATGACCTGAGTTCAAACCTGTCTCACCGAAGGGGAAAAAAAAAGAATTAAGTCAGTTAATATGTATTTTAGAACAACAGTTCATGCATTCAATAAATGTTACATACATTAGTTTTAATATGGTAATTAATATAACATCATTATTATAGTTTTGCTTATTTTTAAATCTTTAGGATCCCCTGCCAGTGTAAGTGACATGGTAAGATTTTTGAAAGACAAACATATTTATCTTAACCTGACATTTCCCTTGTGTTTTGCAGAACATCCATTAACATGTAATCAAGCATCCTGTTTTAGATGAAAAGTATTAGAGTATGAGATGATTAAAATGATGACTATATATTATATATAAAACATATGAAACTAGAGTTTTGCTTATCTCATTTATTGTTTTAAAATATGGTCTATTCATCAAAGAGATTGAAAAATCTACCCTAAAATTCATTTGGAAACACAAGTTTCCAAATAGCCAAGGCAATACTCAGCAAAAAGAGCAATTCTGGAGGTATCACAATACCTGACTTCAAACTATATTGCAAAGCAATAGCAATAAAAACAGCATGTTACTGGCACAAAAACAGACATGAAGACCAGTGGAACAGAATAGAGGATCTGGATATGAATCCACACAACTATACCTACCTTATTTTTGACAAAGGTGCTAAAAATATATAATGGAGAAAAGGCAGCTTCTTCAACAAAAGTTGTTGGGAAAAGTGGTTATCTGTTCACAAAAAACTGAAACTAGATCCATGTTTATCACCCTGTACTAGTATCAACTCCAAATGGATCAAGAACCTTAATATCAGACCCCAAACTCTAAAGTTGGTACAGGATAGAGTAGGAAGCACGTTGGAAATAATAGTTATAGGCAAGGACTTTCTCAATAAAACCCCAGCAGCTCAGCAACTAAGAGAAAGTATAGACAAATGGGACTTCATAAAACTAAAAACTTCTGCACAACAAAAGAAATGGTCTCTAAACTGAAGAGACTACCCACACAGTGGGAGAAAATATTTGCCAGCTACACATCAGACAAAGGACTGAGAACCAGAATATATAGGAAACTCAAAAAAGTAAACTCTCCCAAAATTAATGAACCAATAAAGAAATGGGCAAGTGATCTAAACAGAACTTTCTCTAAAGAAGAAATTCAAATGACCAAAGAACACATGAAAAAATGCTCACTATCTCTAGCCATAAAGGAAATGCAAATCAAAACCGCACTAAGATTCCACCTCACCCCTGTTAGAATAGCCATCATTAGAAACACCACCAACAACAGGTGTTGGCAGGAACGTGGGGAAGAAGGAACCCTTGTACACTGCTGGTGGGAATGCAAACTAGTACATCCACTCTGGAAAAAAATTTGGGGGCTTCTTAAAAATCTAAACGTAGATCTGCCATATGATCCAGCAATAGCACTCTTAGGGATATACCCAAAGGAATGTGACACAGGTTACTCCAGAGGCACCTGCACACCCATGTTTATTGAAGCACTATTCACAACAGCCAACTTATGGAAACAGCCAAGATGCCCCACTGTCAATGAATGGATTAAGAAAATGTGGTATTTATACACAATGGAATACTACTCGGACATGAAGAAGAATGAAATCTTATCATTTGCAAGTGAATAGATGGAACTAGAGAACATCATTCTGAGTGAGGTTAGCCAGGCTCAGAAGACCAATAATCATATGTTCTCCCTCATATGTGGACATTAGATCAAAGGCAAATTACAGCAAGGTGATTGGACTTTGGTCACATGATAAGGCGAGAGCACACATGGGAGGTATGAGGATAGGTAAGAAACCCGAAAAACATGATAGTATTTGATGTCCTCAATGCAAAGGAACTAATGCAGAAACTTTAAAGAGACAGAAGCCAATAGGAGAAGGAGATCAGGAACTAGAGAAAAGGTCAGTTCATGAAGAATCAATTTAGAATGTAACACATATGTACATGGGAGCAATGCTAGGAATCTCCCTGTATAGCTATTCTTATCTCAACTAGCAAAAATTCTGTGTCCTTATTATTGTTTATACTCTCTCTTCAACAAAATTAGGGATAAGGGCAGAACAGTTTCTGCCTGAAGCAAGGGGGTGGCAGGGAGATGGAGGGGGACCAGGGGAAGGGAAGGGGCAGGGAGTAGGGTGAGAAATGACCCAAACATTGTATGCACATATGAATAAATGAAAAAAAAATACCGCCTATTTATCAACCTTTTTCTCTTTCAGTATGAGCACTTGTTTTTACAAACAGGAAGATTATGATTTTTGTAAAATTGACAAGTGAGCTCAACTGAGATCCAGGCACTAAGAGAGTGGGAAATGCCAAGTGACTCTTGGCACAGCCTGTGTTTAGCTAACTGCATGCAGTAAGAAATTTAGACTGTTTTATTCTACATAGTAACTCAGAGTGCTAAGAATTAGCCTAAATTAAATCTACATCATAGAAAGCTTTATATGCTGTGAACAAAGCTGTAGCCATCAATCCTTTCTCTAATGAGAAATAAGAATAATCGAAACTGAACTGGATTAATGTGTCTCCAACTCTGAGCAGTTGGTGAACATAGAAGCAGAAGCTGACAATGACTATTATTTTTATAGCTCAGTAGCGTGGCCAAATGTGTATTATGTTTGGAAAAATGGTATTCTATTAAATGCTTTAGCTGTCCCTAAAAGGCTAGATGAATGTTAATTTACCTTCATTTGATATGGACCACAATAACCTGAACCTGACTCAGGTGGAAATATATTGTCCCCACATCTTGGTACCCACTGGAAAATACTTTATGTTTTCTTTCATTACCTCCCTGAAATATTTAAGCACATGGCATACTTTAATAGAATAATGCAACTAAGCACCCTTCTGTGTTTCCCCAAATTACCATTTTCTAGTTTTTGCATGTCTCTTAGAGTCAGAAGTCCTGAGTAGATTTGTGACTCTAATGATGTCTTCTCTAATTTGCTGGCCTTGAAGCTCTCATCTTTCTTCTGATTTAGTTTAACTGACTAATTTGCAGCAAATTAGCCTGGTGTTAAGATTCATCCCAGATGCCTGAAAGTTGAAACCGTATTTTCCTTTCACGCTCTTGAATATATTCTATGGCAATATGAGAGTAAAAAATAGAAATTTATTGCTCTACAGGCTTTCTATTTACTCTTATTTACTTATTTTCTTTTTTCTTTCAATCAACTTTATTAAAAATGAACATTGGAATATTAAAGGCCTAGGAGAAATTTATGGTGTGATTACAAAGCAGGATATGATAGATGTGGGGAATATATGGGAGCAGGGGTGACAAGGATGAGATGGACACTTTCCTATTATAAATGTGTTTCCAGGAGCTTTTATGACACATGAAAAATATCTGAATGTGGTTGGCAGTTAAGAAAAACAAAACAGTGAGATAGGAAAAGCTAAGCAGAAAATCCTTATCTACAATTTGTGAAAAATATCCATATATTAAAATAGACAAAATGGGTTCCAAAATAAAGTACGTACAAAATGAGAGAGAATGGCTGGAGTGATGATGTGTCCCAACTGGGAAGACTACAAATATATCGTAAGTTTTAGACATCAGAATTCAGAGAAGTCATTTGAGTTGGTGATCTTAGATCTCAAGGAATGCAATTTCTGTTATAGCTAAAATCATTTGAGATGAAAGATGTGTCCATTTGTATGAGATGTAAAGAAAAAGAATAACAAAGGACTATAAATTTATCTAAACTTGCTATATCGCCTTTAATAAACCAAGTGGGGTTGATAATAAAATTTAATAACCAAGTGGTCTTAATGATAAAACATTATTCTCTTTCTTTTAGCGGCACCTTGACTTTCACAATATCCATTGGTTCCAGGCAACACAGAGTAGTGAGATGTGCTACAGAGCAATGAAGAGTTTCCCAAGTAACATGGTGGATTAACTAAGTGACAGAGTCCCAAGAACCAGTGAACTAATACAAACAAATTATACTTGTGATGGAAAGATACATTCAGGAGAAAATGCCAAAGGAACACCTGGAGTTAGAGCCTGAAGAAATGAGCCAAGATATCAGAAATGGAGGAGTTTTGAGTTGACACGTGCCAGATGGGAACCATAAGGCAAATTATAGCTACAGCTATTTTCTTTTTTTTTTTTATAATAACATAATTTATTTTTTTTTCATTTTTCTTTAATTATTCATATGTGCATACAAGGCTTGGTTCATTTCTCCCCCCTGCCCCACCCCCTCCCTTACCACCCACTCCGCCCCCTCCCTCTCCCCCTCCTCAATACCCAGCAGAAACTATTTTGCCCTTATTTCTAATTTTGTTGTAGAGAGAGTATAAGCAATAATAGGAAGGAACAAGGGTTTTTGCTGGTTGAGATAAGGATAGCTATACAGAGCATTGACTCACATTGATTTCCTGTGCATGGTTGTTACCTTCTAGGTTAATTCTTTTTTGATCTAACCTTTTCTCCAGTACCTGTTCCCCTTTTCCTATTGGCCTCAGTTGCTTTAAGGTATCTGCTTTAGTTTCTCTGCGTTAAGGGCAACAAATGCTAGCTAGTTTTTTAGGTGTCTTACTTATCCTCACCCCTCCCTTGTGTGCTCTCGCTTTTATCATGTGCTCAAAGTCCAATCCCCTTGTTGTGTTTGCCCTTGATCTAATGTCTACATATGAGGGAGAACATACGATTTTTGGTTTTTTGAGCCAGGCTAACCTCACTCAGAATGATGTTCTCCAATTCCATCCATTTACCAGCGAATAATAACATTTCGTTCTTCTTCATGGCTGCATAAAATTCCATTGTGTATAGATACCACATTTTCTTAATCCAGCTATTTTCTTGAGGAAGTGCTAGATACTTCTGAATCAGTTATTTTCCTTAATTCTATTACATCTGCTGTACCAAATTTTTATAAGGAAAGAAAAATGGTAATTATGACTTCTGGCTTTGAATAGGTACTGGCAGCTGCAGAAATAAAAATTTCAAGACTAGAGGCATGGCTCAAACAGTAGAGTACCTGCCTTGAAAGCACAAAGTTCTGAGTTCAAACCCAGTATCACCAAAAAAAAAAAAAATTCAAAATCTGTAAATATACTCTCAAAAACCATTCATACATTCAGGTTAATGAGAGAGCAAATAAAATTACCTATAATCAATGCCCACAGAATAATTAGAGCATGAAGACTACTGAAAAATTTAAATTATATAGTGGTAAAGTAAACATACAAACCCAACAGTTTCTTCCTCAGAACACATGACTGCTTAGAAATCAGTCAGAGCCTGGGCAGAAAATAGGAAAAGTGAATAGAGATGTAAAAGATGAACACTAATAAAATCACACACATTAAATGTCAACACCCTGACTGGAGAAATACTGAGTGAGAGCAGCAGGTCAGAGACTTTTGATAAAACCACTGGCTACTGAGAAATGGAAAAGAAAACAGTATGGAAGTACATAGAATCAATGGTGGAAATTTTTCAAAGGTACCTCTTTAGGTAAGAGCAAAAAGACTTGGAGTAGGAAGATTCCCTTAGGATCTTGTTGGTTAAGAAAAAGAAGGAACAAATAGAATAAGTTAAATAGCCTTCAGAAATAAAAGGACTGTGGGTGGGAGAGGGAGGGGGTGAGGTGGGTGGTAAGGGGAGGGGGTGGGAGCAGGGGGGAGAAATGACCCAAGCCTTGTATGTACATATGAATAATAAAGCAAAAAAAAAAAAAAGAAATAAAAGGACTTTCAAAACCCAAAGAAACATCAACCATCTATAACCTTCAATATCTACCATTATCCCCCATTGACTCTATAATTAAACAAACATCACTTACCATATCGACAGAAAGAGTGATCTTAAATAAAAAATTCTAGTAAGCAACTCAGACTTAAAATTCTGGCTTACATGAACCTGGTGTTCATGCAATTACATGTTCATGTTGTTCATGTTCCTACACGTATAGGAAATCATCAGAACATAATTGAGTAGATTAAAAAAAAACTGTGTAGAACACTTCTAAGCCCAAGTTATTGTCCCTTGATCTGATATTGGTCCAACTTTAACAGATTTAAAATACCTTCCAAGTAATCATGCATTTGGTCATCACAGCACTGTGTGAATTAGTCACATCAAGAACTACTTATTACCTTTACATTATAAGTAAGGAAACTGAGGTTCACAAATATCAAAAGTTGATCAAATTAGTGGCACTGCCGCGTGTGGATTTAAAATTTTTTAATCTTATTTAGTTTCTTTTTTTTTCTTTTTAATAACATCATTCTTCTAAGAAGCTACCTTGAAGATGTTTTGAAAAAAATAAAATGAAGTCTTGCCCTGATGAATGAAGATTACATTTATGTGAGTATTAAGAAGGAAACGCTGGGAGAGCTGGAGACAGTGGTAGGTAAAATGGTGCCCTCTGAGGAAGTCTAATCCTAATCCCTAGAACCCGTGACTATATTAAGTATCAGGGCAATGGGAAATTAAAATTAGAGAGAGCATTAAGATTGCTAATCATTTGACAAAACCAGAAAAGATTTTCCTGGACTTTCCCAGTAGACTCAATAAAATCACAGAAGTCCTTAAAAGTGGAAGAAAGAGGTAGAAGAGTCAGAGGATGTGGGTCACCGGAAGCAAGGTCAAAATGATGCCAGGTGAGAAGGACTTAACTGGCTTTGAAGATGGAAAAAGAAGACCAAGAGTCAAGAGAAGACAGGAAACAGATTATTCTCTAGAGCTTTCAGAAGGATAGCATCTCTCCCAACACCTTGGCCTAGGTCTACTGAGACCTGCAGAAAGTTTCAAACCTCCAGAATTATAAGATAACATTTGTGTTCCTTTTAGTAATTAAGCTTATGGTAATGACTTACAGCTGTAATAGAAAACTTACATAGACAAAGGCATGATAGGGAGGAAAGGGAGATTGCTAATCATTTGACCAAAAAAATAGGGGGTTATCCTTGATTTTCCCAGTGGGCCAAATAAAATCACAAAAGTCCTTAAAAGTAGACAAGAGATGGAAGAAGAATCAAAAGTCAGAGAAGGATATTGGTCACTCAAAACAAAGTCAGAATGGTGAGTCCTTTTTCAGTCAGACCTCATGAGATATTATAAGTGGATGAATACTCTGATGCCATCAATTCTGAGATTACTAGAAAGTCATAATATGTTTGAGATTCGAAGTCACCAGATCTGACTGGTAAATTTTAAAATATACATAGGTCAAGAACTTAAACTTGTTCATAATTCTTCCTCAGTTTCAATAACTTTCTCACTTGCTCTTTCATCTTTTGGAGAAGAATCAAAAGCTTTGTAAAGAAATATTATTGTGTTGAGAAAAGAACATGGGAACAAAATTCTGTTCAAATTAAAATGAATTGAGAAAAAAATTTAAAGGGTGCATAGATGAGCCAGGGGCTTTGTCTGATCTTACTTTTCTTCTCAGTACCTCTGACCTGCTGTGCCAACTGGGTCATAGAAGACTGTTTAGAATTCTCTTTTGTAAATCAGTTTGAAAGAGCTCAAGAACAAAAAAAGCATGCTGTGTCCAAAATTTCACTAAATCCTTTTTTAGGTAGACTTCAGAGGTACACGAACAAGAGAAATTTTAAGATCATTCATTTGTGCTGATTGCCAGATAAGATTACATTAGGCTGACCTGCATGGTTTCGATATATCTGAAAAAAATTACTTGAAAATGAGCAGGTGATTGATTCAAAATCTCTCATTTCTCTTTCATGTCACATTTTACAATAGATGCTTTTCCTTTTCTATTATAAAATCTTTCTATTAAGGGTCTAAGGTCTAAAGGAACACTGAAATTTTGGATACAATCATTTTTAATATAGAGGTCATAAGTTATTACCATTTTCAAATGTACTTCTGGAACTAAAACAAGACTTAGTTCTCCAAAGGTAGAAGTATTTTAGACATTATTTTCTTGCAAAAGTCAGAGACTCCTAAACTCTAATTATTTTGATGAATAATTAGTAATGATTCTATATTGATATAATGTGGATACAACAGAGACATTAAGGTAAATGAAACATTTATCCCATCATTATTAGAAAAAAAGAACAACCTCAAACCTAACAGGATGTGCTAGAAAACAGTTTGATCTGCCAAATAGATAGGGCCATAATAGATTGTTTTTGAATTTCCACTTATTTCATTAATATGTCAAGTTTTGTTGTAGATAATCTTGAATGTTAAATTGAGATGTTTCATATTAACTATGTAGTAGTGATAAGCTGTCTAGTGTTTGTGCTTTGATTTAGTGGAGCCTAGGGGTTATACCAAAACCATCAGAGAATTAGTTTATAGCCTTGGCAAATTCCAGTTCACTGTTTAGAATCATTCTAGTGCCAATAATTTAATTAGTTCACAAGAAACTGCAACTCAAGTAATATGCTTTGTTATACTTGGCTCTGATACATCTACCTGAATAAAAATGAATTTTAACCTCATGAAAAGAATATTATGCATAAACAAATACTCTTTGGCCAGGTTGGGAAATAGGTCCTTTTGTGCTGTAGTGGTCTTGACGACAAACTCTCTGGATTTAGAGAAGCATGTTCTCTTTAGTCCTTTGCTGACAGCCTATAATAGTTGTAAAGAATTAACTGTTGGGTGTAACTTATCAGAAACACAAAACAATAGCTATGCTTTGAGCTTTTTAGAAAACTGAATATTAGATCGTTGATATAACAGAAAATATATTGCTTTTATTTTCTTCTTTATTGCAAACTTATGATCTACAATAAAGCTTTAGTGACAGTATATCTCAAGCATGTCTAGTTAACTTATATTCAATGTCACAGCATTAAACCATGACTTCATCGTGTATACAGCTAAGTTCTCCAGAAGAATACATCCACTCATCCAAGACTGAGTCTGCCATCACTGTTCTTTATCATATTCCCTCTCACATTTTGACTTTGCTTCAGTAATATCTATTTGCTTACACTAAGCAAATAAATAGACTTAAGCTAATCTTATCTTTAAAAAGAAAAATAAAGACAAAGATTTTACAGGACTCAATCACCCTTTATAGATAGTTTTCTTCCTTTCACAGTTGCATATGTTATCCTTGTGTCTCACACCCAAAAGTCTGAGGAGACAAGACTGTTGATGGGAAAAAGAAATGTGACATTGGTAGTGGGTGTGAAGACAATGGAAAACTATAGTCTGTGTCCCCTACCTACTGCCATAGCTGATCCTTGCCATACAAAAATACAGATCTAGGTGCCAGGACTTCTTATTCCCCAGGGGAAACACAAAATCTGTATTTTTTAATCTCAAATATATCAAGTGCTAAATTCTACTGAATAATCACACTAATCAAAAACTAAAACAAATCACTTTTCAGGTCCATTGAAAGAGTTTAACAAATGGAATACAGACTGTCACCTGAGTGGTACAACTTCAAATTAAAGTTTAACAAGTTTGTTCTCATCTTTGATTATAATTTTACTATCCTTTGCAATATTATCATTGTCCCAATTTTCTCTTTTCTCTTAATTCTTCAAAGAATTAAAATATAGCCCCATCTAAATTAAATGTAAATAAAACTCCATACAAACAAAACTGCTTCTACTAAGTTCACTAATGACTTACTATGTACCAGGAACCATGCAACGTCTTTATAGCATTTGATATTCTGCATCACTCCTTTTATTCCAGGCATGATCATTGGCACTGATGTCTTAATCTTCTCAGTGTCTTCTGCATTGAAGCCATCTTCTTAGTCTCCTCTTCTCTAGATTTCCTTAAATATTGATGTTCATTAACATTTCCTTTATCAGTCTTTACCCTACTTATCCCCATCTATCTCATTCTCCTCTTCTTTCTTTTTCTTTTTTACCCTTTATTTAATGTAATTAGTCATGCCTGGTATCATACAATCCTATTACATCAACCTCTTATTGCATAATAGTGATGTTCAAATGTATTTCCAACTCATATCTCGTTCCTTAGTTTCCAAATCTATAATTGTCTCCAGATAGCTATATTTAAATGTAGCTTTTTTGTAACGACTTCCATTGTTCTTGTAAATTTGAGTGATTGACAAATTTTGTCCAGGGCTGAGGAATTTCTCAATACAGAGAACTTTCAGTACTGATACTGAAATATAGTCCCAGGAAAAGCATACTGATCACTTATTTTTGGTTAATGGAACTACCACAGGTCAGTTCACCAAATCAGAAAACTGGAAATCATCCTAAACTTAGGTTCTCAAATGTGGTCCTTACAACCCTTGAGTGCTAATTGAAACTGAATATTCTAAAAAAAACTCCCATGCTATCCAATTAAAACAATATATCTGAGGATTGGGTCATTTGGATTTGCATTTTAATAAGTTTCCCAGGAAATATTAAATCATGTGGGATTAAAAATCCCTATTCTAGACCTTTTTTCTCTTGTCCTGCTCACACAATCAACCAATATATACTACTATTACTCCCCTTTCTCCATTCCTATACATGCTTTTTGGATAACACTTCTATTTATTTAATTTTATATTAAGGTAGTTTTTTCCTAGTTCATTGCCTAAATTCTAGGGAATTTGAAACCTTCCTCCACAATGCCATGGTAATGATTAGTCTAATGTGGAAATCTGAAATGTACTCAAAATCTCTCAGTCTCTATAATTTCTATAGTCAAAGTTAAAATGATTTTTTACGTGGTGTATAAACTTAATTTGTAATTAGTTTCTCATCTATATGCATCATAATTCCTTACTAATTCTATGTATAAGTGGGAACTACTAACAGCACATGTGTTTTAGGTAAAATAGACTCTACTATGAGACCTAGGTATGGCTAATTAAATTGTAACTTTCTCAAAGCAATGTGATTCGGAAGGCATGTCACATGATTGAAGTTACTTTAACCTAAACAAAACCAATCTTAAAATACTATATAGATGTGGGGGAAAAAAAGAGGCACTCTATTCTTTTGGTTGTGAATCTGGAATACATATTTGGAACAACTGTGCACTTTATACTTAAGAAGAAACCAGTGTGGAGGAGAAAGGGCCAAAATATGTCCTTAATGGCATCCCTTAAATTCCTGGGTCAACCCTAGCCAGTAATGCAGGTGAATTTACCTAATATTTCTGAGCTTGAAAGATATACATCTAAATTTATCTAGGACTCTGATAAGCAGTTTCACAAACTCACTTAGCCAATTTCCCATGAAGTTCTGCCATTGGGAGGCATTGGAGTGAAAGTGTAAGGAGCTGAGAGGGCAGAGAGTTTCCAACTAATCCATTACCACATGGATCATTCTTGCTTTTTTTCCTTTCTTGTAAATTCTCACCCCAACAGTGAGAAACCTAGCTGTCACCAGTATACATGTAAAGTAGAAGCAGAATTGTTTCTCTGTGCACCAATTTGTTTTTAGTTCCAGTTGTACAGTGTGCTTCAGAGGTATGAGTACCAGATAGGCTGGGGGCTCTATTTTAAGATCCTAAATTGACCTTTGTTCTAACTTTAGGGATGGTAGCTTTGTCCTGAAGTTACTAATATCTGGCTTAACTCAACAGTCTCTATTCTTTACAACATCAGCGTGAGTAATTTCCTGTGGTAAAAGTGCTTTATTTAGTTTCTGTCTCTATGTCTGACTGGTCTGTTTCTTTTTTTTTTTTCTTCCTTTTTCCCTCCCTTTCTCCCTTCCCTCATTTTTTTCCTCCCTCCCTTCTTTCCTTTGTTCCTTCGTTCCTTCCGTCCTCTCTCTCTCTTTCTTTCTTAAGCTAGTTGTGTTATCTCTTTTTTTATATAAATTTGTTCATTAGAATATATTCATGATACAGGAGGGAATTCATAGTGACAATTACAATTAGACTTATATTATACATTAGTTATATTGCTGCCATTGTCTCTTCCCCTCACCACCCTCCCTGTCCCACTTAAAGCAATTGCAAGAGGTTTCTTAGTTATGTTTCATATAGGTATATGAAGTCCATCTACCATATATAATTTCCTTCCTTCATCCTCCCTACTCCTACTAGTACCCCTCCCATCTATACCTATTTTACAGACCTGCTTTTTGTTATTAATGTTTAAGTTGATGTTCAAAGTGGTGTCTTAGTGCATGCCCACTGTGGATATACTTTACTTCAGTCTAGTCATCCCCTTCCATTACTCTCCCTTAGCTCTTTACCTTGCACCCTCCATTTTTCAATAGCTTTTAATACACATTCTTTTATCCTCTAGCTTCACCTCTTATCTTATGCGATATTACTGATGCTCTATCATTCTCTTTTCCTTTTCCTCTTTCCCCAAGTTCCATACAGTAATTCCAGTATTACAAACATGTTCTACATCTGAGTTTGCATATGATCATGCTTGTTTTTGTGTATATGTTTATCTTTGGATCTATCTTCCACATATGAGAGAAAACATGCAGACTTTGTGTTTCTGAGCCTGGCTTACTTCACTTAATGTGATGTCCTCCAATTGCATCCATTTACCTTCAAACCACATGTCATTATTTCTTATGGCTGAGTAATATGCCATTGTGAATATATACCACGTTTTCTTGATCTATTCATCAGTTGTAGGGCAACTGGGTTGTTTTCAAAGCTTAGCTATTGTGAATAGTGCTATGACGAATATCTGTGTAAAGGTGTCTCTATTGTAGCCTCTCTTATGTTCCTTTGGATAGATGCCCAGGAGTGGCATCACTGGATCAAAAAGCAGTTCTATCTTGAGTTTTTGAGGAATCTCCATACTGTTTTCCACAGTGGTTGTACTAATTTGCATTCCCACAAGCACTGTATAAGGGTTCCTATTTTGCTGCATCCTTGCTGCATTTGTTGTTATTGCCCTTGATTATGAACATTTTAACGGGGGTGAGATGAAATCTAAGTGTTGTTTTGATTTGCATCTCTTTTATCACCAGGGAAGTTGAATGCTTTTTCATGTATTTACTATTTGTCCCTCTTCCTTTGAGAATTCCCTGTTTAATTCATGTGCCCATTTCTTTATTGGAGCGTTGATTCTTTGGGGTTGAGTTTTTTTAGTTTTCTGTAGATTCTGCATATTAATAAGTCCCTTATCAGATGAGTGGCTGGCAAAGATTTTCTCCCATTCTGTGGGAAGTCTCTGAAGTCTAGCGACTGTTTTTTTTTTTTTCTGTGCAGAAGTTTTGTCTTCTGTGACAACAAGAGATTTAAATAATACACATACTACCTTTTCTGTTTATGATATTCTTGTTCTTACTGTACACATGGAAAGTTACCAGTAATTCTCCAAGACTCAGTTTAAGTGTGATATTTTCTGTGAATCTCTCTCTTAACTATGCCCATCCTCTGGTATTGCTCAAGTCCACTCTGTACTTTCAACCAGAGTTATTGTATTTCCTTCTCTGTCTCTGTAGTGTGTCTCCTGAATATTGAGTTTTCTTATTATATGAAAATGCATCAGACATTTAACGAATTCTATAACTTATAGATCTTATTTTTTTCTGCAATTGCTCAATGGCTTTAAATTATTTTGATTTTAAAAGGACCCAAAACACTGAGATAGTTATACATGTTACTTAGTAGAGATGTGGTTCACATGAATGTGTATTCATAAAACCTATTCAACTCGTTGCTTAATTGAAAGAGATATTTCCAATGTTTATTTTTTGGTACAATAAAGCTGCCATGTCTCAAAATTCATATTGAAGTCTCTTTCACACATTCAAAATACTGTGCTATTAAAGACAGGTCACCCTGAGGAGGGTTCTAACAGAAGGGGGAAGGAAATAAAGAAGGTGAATATGGTTGATGTACTTTCTATGCGAGAATGAATATAGAACATTTAACTCTGTTGAAATAACCATAAAAAGGGGACTAAGGCAGAAAGGAGAAAAATGGAAGGGATGAACCAATTTGGGTTATAATACACACATACAGGGAAATTTCATAATAAAACTCCCTGTACAGCTATCTTAAACAAACAAAATTTTTTTTTTTTCCTCAAAGATGAAGGACAGGAAGGTAAAACAGTTCCTGTCTGGGGATTGGTACCAGTGTGTGGGGGTGGAGGACATAAGGAAAAGGTGAAGGAAGGTGAAAATAGTAGAAATACTATGTACTTAAGTATGAAAATGGAACAATGAGACCTGTTGAAACTATTTAAGAGGGGGGCAGAGAGGATAAAGGAGCAGGATGAAGGGGTAAGTCTGCTTTTGTAAATATCATAATGTACCCACAATGATATGCTAATAAGAAAAACAAAGTTTAGCATTCTGCTTTTTCATCTTGCAGTTTTATTCACTGACCCAAGGACTTCTGATAAATCCAGTTATGAGAGCATAGGCTGCATGATTTGACTTCCTTTGACTTAACCCATTTTATATGTCACTTTAATTTCCACTTTATTTCAAAGAACGACAAAGCCATATCTAGGTTCGTGGTTTATAATTCCCAGTGGAAAAAATGAACCGTTCAAAGTGGTTACTCTATCCATGTGAACTCTCAAAAACTGCTATCTCTAAGTTGGCCGTTAAAGATACTAAGCTTAAAAAGATGTATTTGATTTTGCACTGTGAATGTACTTAGTGCCATTTTATTAAAAGCTTGGGCACACATAGTTCTCTATGTCATGCATGAAAACTTTTGGTTCAGGACCTATTGACAAAGTCATGCCAAATGAGACACTTCTTTTTTTTTTTTATTGCAAGACTGTGTAATTATAAAAAGAGTGCCATCTGCCATCTTATATCAGTATATATATCTCAAATTTATAAAGCTACACCATGTTTGGAATAATAGGGGTCTTCAAATCCTTCATTGGTTCTTGTAGTTGCCCTGTGCGGGGCTCTCAAGAAGTGACTCACTCATTTCTGTAGAGAAAAACTACTAAAATTGCTGCAGTTACCCCTGTACCAGAGATACCATTTATTCAGTCATTCATTTTCTGGGAACCAGTCATGCTTCAGGTTCTTTATAAGCACTGACAGTATATTCGATAAGAGGGAATCGTGTTATAGTGTGGCTATGCATAGGGTATTTAGGTATCATTGTGTCATGGCAAACCAGCCTTGTTCCAGAGAAGAGAGGAGAGTAGGGTATATATGAAAATATTAATATCCAATTTTGAAACCTCAGACCTTTAAAATGTTTTCTTCCCCCCGGATAAATACCTTAAGGGAATTCCAGGAATGAATGAAAGCAGAATTTCACACTGTGTAAAATCAATTATATATAGAAAAGGAACTAGAAAATTCAAGCAGTGCAATCTTAGCTTGCTTTGAACCCCAGTATAGTGAGATTACTTTGAAAACCCAATAGTTTTGCACTGCAGAAAACCATCATGAAATGCGGGTGTCCATTTCTAGGTGTACACCCCTGGGAGCTGACTCACCTGGGACTCATTGGCCATAATGATTACACTGGGGTCTTTTCTATCCTATCAACATTCAACTGTTACTAGCAAATAATCTGACTTTACCAAATGTCACAGTTCTGCTGAAACTCACACCAGTACAACCTATTAAAAAGCATAATATGCCCTTTTTGGAACTGGTAGTCTAAATATTATAAAAATAGGGATTACCCACATAATCTTATTATATTCTCTGGGACCAGCTTCTTTTGGCATTCTCATGCTATTTTAGCACAACCTCATTTTTTCATTACTAGTGAAACAAATAAAGTAGCATGCCTAGTTTATGATTTCCAGACCTCTGTAACTCACAGTTCTGTAAAAAGTTTTTTTTTTAAATAGACATGTTGGTTTGCTAATTCTAAATTTTTGCCAAAAGAGACATGAAAAACAGTATCTACCATTTACTTTCATATTACTTCATAATAGAAAGCACCTTTTGTTTCTGAAGAGGGCGCATTATCTCTGAATTAAAAAAAAGGAATCTATTCTGTTTCATGAAAAACTCCTGATTGTACTAATTTTCCTACAGTTCAGAGAAGATTTTTGTGCCACCAAGTAATGAGGCATTTATCTGGGGTAGGTTTTGGGATCAGACAGATTAGGTGTGTCTCCCAGTTATGTCATATTCTAGTTGTGTGAACTTGGTTTCAAGTATTTAACTTCCTGAATCAAACAAATTTAACTATAAAAAATTATTAACTGCTTTGCCTCCAGCACAATGTTGTTGGATGCATTAAAAATGTTAATGCATATGAAAACAATTTATTAGTTGATAAATGTCATAACTTTTCAAAATTCTGGTAAGAGTCATTAGGAAAAACAAATGTCCCTTCTCTTCTCTCTTTTAAATGGAGGAAAAGAAAGGAAGGGAACTAACACTTATTGAGAGTAGACTGCATTTCAGGGACACAGGTAGCTGATTTTCATTCTTTTTAATCATCACAACAAAGCCAAAACTTTTATATTTTTACAAATATTTTACATCTAAAAATGCCCATAAGCTTCAGAGAATTAAGGAAGCTGCTGCAATCACAGTTAGTAAAAGATGGAATAATGAATTCAGTCCAAAGCCTGTTCAACTTTCATTGTTTAGTATGCTTCTCCAAAGTTAAAATCAGCATACTTTGCTCTGTCAAAATATATGATCATTATTTTGTTTAGTATTGAAATATATGAAATGTTAATTTTGGGATTAGCATATAGCAGTAAGTCCATAGTCAAGGACAAATTCTGTCTGTGTAGTTTATCCTTTAGGAATTAAAGTCCTGGATTTTGTTCAGATAAAACCTTCTTCTATATTATAATTAACTGTCAAATTAACTTTCATGATGAATATTTTAATACAATTATTCACATGTACTTTAGGAGGATTCTTACAAAAAAAATTAGAAAATACCATGACATTTAAAAGTCTTCTATAACTTCTTTTTTGGGCTAAAACAAAATGATAATACAATCATAGAAACTAATCATATAATTTTGAACTTTGAAACCATTTTTAAGAAGATACTCTATATTACCAAGGGAAAGAATGACATATGAAACTAATTATTGAATTGTTGAACTGCTTCCATGTGCTGTTAGTTCACATTTTTAATAATAAAAATAATAAATTTCAGGTCAGGTTCACAAAGTATTGCAATATCATCATATGATTTTTCCTTTGAAATATGCAAAGAATTTTTAGTTATGGAAAAATGTACCTATTTCCATAGAAGGAATACAATGTCTGTATTTTACACAGTTTCTAAAAAAAAAAAAAAACACCTTGCTCCGAATCTTCAAATTATGGATACATTGATGAAGCACAGACTTTCAAGATACTTTGTGCTTCTGCAATGCCAAGTATGACATAAAATGAAAAGTGGATGGAAACTGAAATACATGTATTTTTGGGTGTGATCTATGTGTACTTTCAGTAAGTCTCACAGAGAAAATTCCTTGTAAGTCTTCTCTCGTCATCTTTTATTATCCAGTAAAATGCGTGTTACCTAGCACTAGGTAGCTGTTCATATCCTGAAGGTAGCATGGTATTTGGCATCATAGAAAGACAGTGTCTATAGCTAATTAAAATTTCAATTTTTGTGAGACTTTAGCTTTTACAAAAATCAGCGATATAGAGTTAAAAAAAATAAAAATACTGTAAGTGAAATGGTGGTTTATCAGTGTTTATGCCTCTTTGCCTTAAGCAATTCTTGTACTTTGGCTTCAACAAGCAGATGTGTATTAGATATTAAACTAAGTATCTTATTAGCTCTCCATGGTGGCCCCTGGAGCATCACTAGCAACATTAGTCCAAGCTACAAACCCTGTGTAAATTGCTGGAAGCTGCTTTATTTTGTAATAATGGCAAATATCAATGTGTTCTTTTCTTTCCTGTCTTAATCTTCAAGTGTTGATTCTGAAAAGTCATTACTAAGCTATATTTGCTCCCCTCCAATGGTTTCTTAGAAACCCAGACAGAGGATCTAGAGATAAGTAGCAAGCAATTTCATTCTTTACTTCCCACTGAGCTTTGCTATTGCTGCTGAAATGGTATGTGACCTCTGTACTTCTAGTCACAGCAGGGTAACTTCAAAGGACAAGGAATTTGGCTGGAGTTAACACTTCAACCTTTCAACATCCAGGTTATTTGTGATATAAGGCAAAGTATAAGCAAGTGTTATTGGCTGAGCACTGAGTGATTTTTCTCGCTTTTGTCTTTTCTTCAGTTCAAATATAAAATTTATTTTTTGTGCAAGAGTACTATCTTAAAGTAGTATTGCTTCAATTTATCCATCTTTTTCACGGCTGTACCAACTCAGAACACTGTCATTTCTATTAGACATTGTTGACTTATTATTTTTTTATTGTATGGGACCCTTGAGGGTAAGAACCATATGCTCTTTGTGATGAATATCCACAGACTCTGCAATACATTTGGTACTGTTTAGATACTTGCAAAATATCAGAAAGATAAATGCTTGATTTTTTTGTATACACAAGTCCCAAGTACCCCTTTTTTTTCTAAGCGATAATGTTACACCTCGTTATCACACACAAAATCTACAGTAGCTAACTGTTCCTGACCATTTGCTATGTGCCAAGCACTATATTTGAGCACACAGTTCAACTGGGATCTTTTTGATATGTAGATTGTGATTCCATAGGTCTGGGGAAGGTCTGGAAATCTGTACATGGAACAAAGGTGAGGGTGAGGTTGTTGCTGATCCAAGGACCACATAACAACTATATAAAACAGATACTTGGTTTTCAGATGAAGACACTGAAACTTAGACAGATGAGGTAACCTGCCCAACACTATAAAATTAGAATTCACCTGCAGTTAGAGTGGACTACAATTAGCGTTGGGACTAAAACAATTTCTGTCTGTTGCTAAAGTTCATTCTTATCCAGTGCTTTTAAAGCTTACCATGGGAAAGTATCTCAATCTATTTCAGAAGAAAACTAAGGAACAAAGGGTGCAAATATCTTTTCAACAATAGCAAAAAATACTCTATAAGTAAAGTACTAGAATATGAATAGCGAACTGTTTATTTTTAGATTCAATGACCCAAAAGTACATTTTCAAGTCTTCATAAAAGTTTTTAAACACCTCAAATTTCCTTGTTATTTCATTGCAATTCAGTAGCAAATAATTCAAAGACCAGTTTTGGTCCATAGACCACACTTCAAGTAGAATTGCTGCAAACCACTCTGACACCCAGGAAAACAGTATTTTAAGTGAACTTTTCAACTCCCTGGGAATGATATTAGCAGTTTTTTGAGTTAAAAGAAGCAAGCTTATTTATATTTAATACATGGACTTGGTAAAAAAACAAATGAAAATGTCAATAAGAAAAATTGAAAATCTGACTTAATTCTGCTTCTTACAAATTTTTTAAAAAGAAATCTTGCAGATAGGTCCTAGGATATAAGAAGACTTTTGCTTTAATAGGCAAAATAAATTGATCTGCTTGCCTTGTCCCAATTATTTAGAGAAAAATCATTATTGTTTCATTCTCAAAGGTCTTGCTATTTACCTCTTAGTTCAATTGAATTGTTACACCTTCTATTTTCTCTGTTAATGTGTAGCAGCATTACCTCAAGCTTGGATTTGAGTGGAGAGTCAGGCAGAGGTTGCATCAGTGTTTTTTCCTATCATTTCATAAGAAAGATTACACTTGGTTCCTTATTGATTTTAGCCATTCCTCTCTTCAGTAATTTCATAAGAAAGCACAGGATAGAGCAGCACGACTTAGAACACATGGTCCTATGGCTCATTTTACAGATCAGCACAGGGAAATTTCTGCTTGCACTTCCTTTATTTCACTGATGGGGGTGCTTACATTTCTTCTTCTTCTTTTTTTTTTTTAAATAAAGCATCTGCCATAGTTACAGAATTATCTTACCCAGAATCATTTAAAATCAATCTCCTCTAGAGACGGCAACTAGCTTTAGTTCTTTCATGGTCTTTAAGTTTCTATTGAAATGGCAAGATTGTTTTCTATTGTGCTGTTGATCTAGCACTTAATGTACAGTATTTTATGCTTCACGCAATATAGATACATCTGCCTATATTCCATCAAACTCTAATTTTAAATAGCTTAAATCTTTGTTCATTCATTCAGAAGGTTCATTTTTTTCCATACTATGTATAAATTAAAGTAGAATTGCTCTGAATCTACATAAAGGAGCATAGAAATCCTAAAACCCCAAAGGGTTTCAATATTACTATCTAAGGAATAAAAAAAAAGTGGACTAATTCTTGAGTTTGTATTTGATATTTTAAAAGAATCTGCATATTATATTCCTAAAGTTTTAAGATTTTCCTAAAACCATTTCATTTTGGGGAATCAGTTAGACATAGCAAACCTAGGCAGTCTTGCTTTGCATTTTGGCTATGTTGCTGCAACTTTCATTGTCTTAAACAAGTTGCTTAACATCTTAATTTTTTTTTGTATTCTCAACTATAAAACTGGACTGATAATAATCAACTTGTTGTCTGGGTATTAAATGAGATAGCACATGAAAAGAATCTAGTACATTTAAGGTGTTCAATGCTGTTAGTTTCTTTCCTTTTAACAACATTTTATTTATTTATTTTTATTATAATAGTTGTATGGGTGGATACATTGCAATAGTTACACATTTCCTGACAATATATCTTAGCTAGATTTACTCCCTCTACCCTTCTCCCTCCACCCCCTTTCTTAGAACAATTCCAACAAGTTTCATTCTTCTAGTTTTATATATAAATACAAAATGCATCCACCATATTCACCCTCATTCACACTTTTTTTTTGCTCACCTCCCTCCCATTGATATCCACCCCTGAAAAAAGACCTGTTTTACTCTCTGTTCCTTCCTTCATTTTTTAAAAAGGGTATATTGATAGTCCAAGGGGGTTTTGCCTTGGCACTTGAGGCCTGTATATATTGTGCTTTAATCAAATTAACCCTCCAAATACTTACTCTTTCTCTATCACCATGTTCCCCTAATATTCAACAGCTCACAGTGCCTTACATTATATTATATTCATACATAGACGAGCTGTTTTCAGAAGTTTTCATTCTCTAATACTTCTTTCCCTCTTCAGCCTCCCGTTGTTCCTTCAGAGAGGGAAAGGGCGAAGTCTTGTTGAGAGTTTTGTACTCATGAGTAGCATCTATGAAATAATAGTTGTAAAAATGAATTCTTTTTTGGATAAATAACAATTATATACAATATGATATTTTAATATTTGTATTCATGTGGACCTTCATATACTTAATGTTTAAATTTATTCTCTTGGCACTTTTTCTTTAATTATTGTTGTTCTGGGAGCACATTTTGACATTTATAAAAGTTTTTACTATATATCATAGTTGAATTCATCCCCTCCATGACTCTTCTTTATCCCGCTCTCCCCATTCCTGGAATAGTTTCAACAGGTCTCACTTTCCCATTTGTACATGTAAGTACATAGTATTTAAACCTTATTCATTCTCCTACACCCTTTCCTTATATACCCCCCCAACTCCCACTGGTGCCAAGCCCCAGATAGGACCTGTTTTACATTTCTGTTCTCCATTTTTGAAAAAGAGACAATTTTGTTTGTTTAAGATAGGGAGTTTCATTATGACAGTTCCATGTATATATGTATTATGTCCCAAATTGGTTCAACGCCTCTATTTTTCTCCTTTCTATGTTAGGTGCCTTCTTATGGTGATTTCAAAAGGTTTTAAAATTCTACACTTTTATATAGGAAGCACATCAACCATATTCACTTTCTTAACTTCCTTCTTTTACCCTCCCTCTCTTGTTAGTGACCTCTGCTTAGTATGACCTGTTTTTCATAATATTGCTTGCATTTGTATTTGATCTATATTTCACAAAGGAGAGAAAACATGTGGCCTTTGGCTTTCTGAACCTGATTTACTTCACTTAAGATGATCTCTGTTCCAAAATAAATATTATTATTAATCATAGTCACTGTTCTGTGCAAGAGATCTGAAAATCTTATACTCCTGTGTAACTGAAACTTTGTACTCTTTTGCCAACAGTTGCAAATCCCCGCCTCCCCCAAATAATCTCTGGTAATCACCACTCTGTGGTGCACTTCTGAGTTCAGCTGTGTTGCATTCTATGTGCAAATGAGATCGTGCAGTACTTGTCTTTCTGTGCCTGGTCTAATTCAAGTAGCACAATGTCCTAGAGGTTCATCCATGCAAAACAAATGTTTCTTGTTGTGGTGGGATATTCCATACCTATATTTATATTTATATCTATACTTATATTCATTTCTGTACCTATGCTTATGTCTATATCTATATATGGCTCTCTCTTTAACTCTATGTTTTATTGATCATCTATACTTACGTATAACATTTTATTTTCATTCATCTATCATCTATGTATCTATGTATCTATGTATCTATTTATCTATCATCTATCTATCCATCTTTTTGTTTATTTTCCTATCAGTAGTGAGGAGGTAATATTAATTTACCATAACCTGAGTTTTGCCTCTATAATAGATCTAATTCTCCTCTCTGCTGCTAACAATATATTAAATTGGGAGGGAAACTTTAAACATGCCAACTAACAATGTCCACATTTCTTCTGTCTTAAAAAATGTGCTTTCAATAACTTGGTCTCCTTTAAGCACATACTTTGCTTTTCATATTTTCTCCTCCAACAATTTGCTTCTGTCCAAGATGAAGCTGTGTACAAAGGGGACATATATGATTGGATGAGAAGAAAATAGTGATGTTTCCTGAACCCTCTGTTCCTCTGTGGGTCATTTGTATTCTTGTTTTCTCTGGACTTTTTTGGGAGGTGGGAAGTGAAAGATTATAGTGAAGGACCATTTATGTGCTCTTCACAAACTTCAAGTTCTGACTCCACCTGGATGCTTTATGTTTCCTCACTAGGGTCCATAGGAGCATTGAGTCATTGATATTCCCTATGCAGACCATGGGGACTCAGAGTGCAGAGACTTTTTCCAGATGCACCATGATGGACATAGCACTGAAGTGAATGCTAGACTTCTCCTAGAGGACTTCAGTTTCCCTAGAGATGTTAGATGTGTTCCTACTGTTCTTCTGCTAACCTTATATGTAAATGGATAGCAATACTGCTCGTCAGAAGCTTGTTCTTGAGAAGTAGAAAAACTGAGAACACTAGAATTTGCCATTTTACCTTAATTTGGTCTTTCCAAAAAGGACCTTCTATATTCTCTCTGGGAAAGAGGGAGGGGGAATCAACTTTCTATTTCCTCTTCTTTGCTGATCTTGTGTGTGTGTGTGTGTGTGTGTGTGTGTATGTATGTGTATAGATAGTGGATGGATATAGATGGAAAGAGAAAGAGAAACCCCTATATCCATCACTCCCCTTTAATAGGGAAAAGTCATAATAGGACCTAAAATTACTCATTTAATCCCCAAGGAATTTGCTGTAAATAATTCTATCATTGCAAGGATGTTCATCTACTGATATTACTTTAATCCTCTGTGGAAAGTTTAGACCTATAAATCAACAACAAATCTTAGTTGATAAGTGTCCTTTTCATCTCTGACATTGCCAATATTGGGATGTAACCTCCAAATATGTGAAACTATTACATCCTTTCAGTAAAAAATTTTTTTTATTTTGTTATTCAATAGATTGAAATTTAAATATGACACATGGACTAGGAAAACTGGCCTATCTGTAATAATTAAATAAAAAAAATTTTCTGAGACAGGCTTTTGCTTTGTAGCCCAAGCTGGCCTGGAACTCCCTCAGCTTCCTGAGTGCTGGGATTATAGACATGCTCTACCGTTCCCTGCTCCTGTAATGACTCTTCTGATTAGTATCCATGTATTATATCTTGCAAACCTTTGTAGTATGACAATTTTATAGCCCTGTACAAAAACTTTGACTATAAAGAAGTATAAACTGGGCTGTGTTTTCTGATTTTTAAAGCATGTATATGGGTAGCTTATTTTTTTAATCAAGCTGTACTTTATGTATAATAAAATCCACAGATCTTAACTGCTCAGTTTGATGACTTTGACAATTATCTCCTGCATTTTCAGCTACCTCTTTGCATTAATTTTTTGGTGGTCACTGCAGAGATTGTAATATACATCTCACCTTATCACATTCTGCTTTCAAATCATTAAAACTCACACTCTGGTGTCATATATCTGCATTCTATGTCAACCAATCACACATTTTTAAAATTTTATGTGGCTAATAGATTTCAAAGAAATTTTAAAAACATACATAAAAATAAAAGTAATGTAAAGGATTCTTATTTTGACCAACATGACTATTCTTTTGGTGTTTTCAATTTCTTCTTTAAGGTGTGTTGCTTCCATCTGTCACCATTTCCCTTTAGACCTAAGAATTTCTTCTGCATTTTTTGGTAATACATATCTGATGGAGAAAAATACTATTTTTGATTCTTTGTGTATATCTGTATTTCATTTCTATTTGTAGTGAGTATTTTTACTGGTTATAGAATTCTACATCGCCTTTTCTCTTTCAAAATTTTGTATTTCAGTATTTTACAATGTAATTCCTTTGTATTCTGGACTGCATTTTTTAAAATGAGTGCTCAACATTTCTTTTCTTTTTTTGATGGTGTGCTGGAGGCTGACCTCAGGGCTTTGTGTTTTGAAGCAGGTGCTCTACTATTTGAACCCAAAGGACCCCAGTCCTTTTTTGTTCTGGTTATGGTGAGACAGGGTATTAATTTTTGCCCTGATGGCCTGGATGGTAATCTTCCTATTTATGCTTCCCATTATAGCAGAGATGAACGGCTTGTATTGCCACACCCAGCTATTGGTTGAGATGAGGTTTTGAGAAATTTTTCCTCATGCTGGCCCCAAACCACAATCTTCTCAATCTTTATCTCCCAAGTAGTTAGCATTATAGTCATAAATCATGGGACCAGTCCTCAACCATTATTCTTATGGCTAGCTGTCCATATATAAAATGTCTTTTTCCTTTGGATATGCTTATACTTTTCTCTTTTTCATTTTTTTGCCAAGGTGTGGTTTCTTTGTGTTAACCCTTCTAGAGTTCTTTGTGCTCCTTGGGTATTTAGTTTATTTTCTTTCACCTATGTTACATTTCTTCAAATATTTATTCAACTGTATTGTCTGTTCCCCTACTTTGTCAGATTCAAATTAAGCATAATAGATTATTTGATATTGTTCCATGGTCTCAGATCTTCTGTTTTATTTTCTTTTCACACTCACTTTCTCTTTGATTCAGGCAGAATAATTTCTATTATTCTTTCTTCAAAGAACTGATGATTTCTTCAGTGGCTTGAAGTCTTTTAAGTCTAAAGTCTATTCAAAATATTATTTCTTTCTTCTTTATTTTGTTCTGGTGCTATTGGGGTTTTGAACTCAAGGCTTTGCACTTGCTAGACAAGTGCTGCTTTAGCACTAGAACCACAACTCTGGCCTTTTTTTTTTTTTCTTTAAGCTTATTTTTCAGAGAGTGTCTGACACATTTTTGCCAAAGCTGGCCTCAGATTTTGATCCTCTGACCTGTGCCTCCCGCATAGTGGGGATTATAGCCATGTACTACCACACCTGGTTTGTTCTGCTAACTTTTTGCCGAGGTCAGCCTTGAACTACAATCCTTCTGATCCACATCTGTTTGGATTACAGGTGTGAACTACCTTGTCTGGTTCTATATTGTGTTTTTTTACTTTTAGTGTGTCCATTTGATATCATTTTTTTCTTTTTTAATTTCTCCCTCTCTGCTGGAAATATGTATGTGTGTGTGTGTGTGTGTGTGTGTGTGTGTACATGAGAGAGATGCATACTTATCTATTGGCTTTAATGTATTTCTCAGTTTTTTTAAGTCCAATAATTCCCAAGTTGACTCATTTCTGCTCTTGTTTAAGTTGGTTATTGCTTCTCTTGACATGAATAATAGTTTCTTGGATCTTTGAGTGTTTTATGTTTTTTATTGTATACTTGACGTTATGTTTA
The DNA here is from genome assembly GCF_047511655.1 of Castor canadensis. NCBI lineage: Eukaryota > Metazoa > Chordata > Mammalia > Rodentia > Castoridae > Castor > Castor canadensis. The sequence goes on along the minus strand of NC_133393.1, from coordinate 126,252,417 downwards.
AGAGAATAGTAGAAGCGGAAGTAAATAATAATCCCTAGCAAAAGGAATGCCTCTCCTTTTGTTACGGCATGAGTAAATATAATGTGTAATGAAGTTGGTTTTAGGCTTTGTAGCAACTTACATTAGATTTAGTTCAACATTAGCTTTAAATATTTTGAGGGAAGAATTGGAATTTTCCTTTTAGCGCTGCTTAGAATCTGATCACTTAATTCAAGAGATCACTTTACATTTTCTTGATAACCAGGCAGCTGTCTATACCATAGACTGCATTTCCTGTCTTGTTAACTGTTTTCAACTTTTGGGGAGCCTTGGAAGCTCACAGCATCTAAGAGGAATCTCTATTAGAGATTGTGCTGTATTCCTGGCTGCTGGATATTTGCTGCAGGGCACTCCATAGTGAAGCCTAAGTGCTTTGTGAAGTGTTTCTGTGAGCAACCTTGCTTTGTTCTTATCTTTTAATTAGCTGGAATAAATATAAGAAAATGTTTATGAAGTTATGACTGAGTGTTGATGGGCAGGTGCTGGAAAGACCTTGAAGTGTGTGACATTTGAACTGGCCCTTGAAAGATGAAAGGAAGTCGATAGAAGTGATAATAAATGGACCATATGCTTTAAGTTTTTGGTTTACAAAGATTGTTCCAGTTTATTTTATAACATTTCCTGGAAAATGGACTCAGCTTTTGTATTGTAATTGTATTTTATTTATATTTATATTTAAAATTCTGTTTACAGGCAGATGTTCAACAAAATGATCTTTAACTTTCCTCATTTTCTACTGATCTTTGCATACCTGTTTATCACTAGTTAATGCATTTTTATCATCTATTTCTGTACTTTTGCCTTTTCTCTAAGTGAGAAAGAACATTTAGAGTTAGTTGGTCCAGTTGTTGTTCCTCAAACATTATGGAAGGACTCAATGTGCAGAACTTGTAGATTTTCTTTGTATAGACTGTTCATCTAGGTAAGCATGTGATTATTTGCCCTCTACTCAGATATCATGTCCTACTGGTCCTTTACTCATTACTCTATCTGAGGAAGCACCTGATCTTATTCTTTGTCTTTTTATACTTTTCCTACTGTGCTGTGTCTGTCACCTTGCAAAAAATCTTAGTCCTCTGAGACTTTCCCTGACATCAATACTCCCTCCACCTCAAAATTAAAACTTCCTGGATGGAAGAGGAGCCTGGTATTTAATTGGAGAGAATCCTCAAATCCACAGGATTAATTAGTGCTCAAGTCCTCCTTCCCTGAAGGGAGTAGTATAAAGGGAAATGGTGGAGGGGTTTTTTGCCTAAGACTGAGGGTGGTTACAAAGTCACAGGTATGAGGAGCCTGCAGAAAGAGTTCAATAAGCCAAGCCAAGTTGAAAGGCAACAGGAACACAGTTCATATCAAGATTAGGGTACAGGGGCATTATAGCTAGGCAAGGATGAGGACAGAGGATTGAATGCCAATAGGGTAGAATCTGAAATAATGTCTAGAGATTAATAACTAGTTTCTTGATGAATATAGGAATGAGGTAGTTAATCTCAAGACAAAAAGCTCCAGGAACATGTATTATCAGGTACAGTGGTAGGGGGTTAAAATATATTCCTCACAATGATGAAAATTTTACAGATGAAACAGGTGAAACTCAGAAAATCAAACCAAGCTGCTTCTGATGTCAGTGTTTGTGGACATGATGTTCATAGGTGAGGTATGATAGGATTTGAGACTAGTTAGTGTTGGACAGCTGTTGTAGAAAAAGGTGGCTGGGGAGATGTATACTAGGCTATTAAAGAATTCCATTAAAGACTAAGTGGTAGGAATTTGTGGGAAATGTTATCAGAATAAAAGGAAGGCTTTTAGACCATTCTTATTAATGCCAGATTTGGTTCAACACATAAATGAACAAAAATCTTGCCACATTTTTGTGTGTACCCTAGACCATATCTAAAGTTTGAGATCTAATACAAATCTTGAATATCATCTTCTGTGGATTATTGAGTTACTAGAGGAAAAAATGTCAAGGTTTTTCTGGCTCTAACCACTGATTTAATAAAAATATGGGTGCAGTTCATTTACACAAACATTTATTGGATTAATGTGATAGATAATATGTTCAATGATGGGTTTACAAATATAAATAAGACATAGTCTTCAAGAGACTTAAGGTAGTGGGGAAGACAAATTAGAAGGTAATTAAAATGCAGTTTCCTACATCATCTAGTAAAAGCGTATGCTTGACAATATTCATATTTCCTTACAGCTGAATTATTCTTCAATTCAATAAAGAATTGTTTAATTGTTAGAGAAAAGTAGCTCTGATTTATAGTTTTCTTGCTTTATTTAGTATATGCTTTGTTTGAAAAAGAAAATACACATATTAATAATACCTTAATTTTAGAATTTAAAATGATTTATATATATTAAAAATATTTTTGAATTTGGAATTAAATGTACTTTTGATATTTTATTTTCAAGCTATTTATTTTAGGTTCTAATCTTTTTTTGGTGGGACTAAGGTTTAAACTTAGGGTGTTATCCTTGCAAAGCAGACACTCCTCTGCTTGAACCACACATGCAGTCCATTTTGCTCTGGTTATTTTGGAAATGGTATCTCATGAAGTATTCACCTGGGCTGGTCTCAAATTGAGATCCTCCTGATCTTACCCTCCCAAGCAGCTAGGATTATAGGTATGAGCCTCGAGGAATTCCAAGATGGCGGCTAGAGGTAGGAAGCAGAAAGCGACCCTCCTATAGTGAAATCTTGGAGAGACGCTGGAGACACACTTTGCAGGCATAATCACCAAGAAAAGGCATAACTTTGACTCCTCCACATCTCCAGCCGGAGCAGAGAATCTCCACTTCACGTTAAACGGAGAAACCAGGAGGGCCCCCGGGGCCGCCAGTGGCTGGCGCAAATACGGCTTGGGAAGACGTGGACCAGGTGAGCTTCGCGGTACCACGGTAGCCCCACAGACAAGCCTGGGCCAGAGCAGCATAGCCCCCTGGACAGACTGACCTCCACCCGGGAAAAAAGAGAAACTGAGTACTAAGCAATAAGAACAGTTAAGACATGCTGGAAAGAGGGTGGGGCGCCCTGAGCACTGAAGATTGGGGGAAGGGAATCCTTCCCGGGTCTGTAAATAAACAAGCCGGGGGGGCCGGAGAGGCTCTGGCGGGAGCGGGGCGCGCGCCCAGCAACCAGGAGCGGGGACGCTTGTGAGAGGAGGGAAGACCCACTTCCCACGTGAACTGTAAATGAACACGCAGGCCTGACAACGCGGGGCAGTGTCACCTTTCCCAGTGCTTGGAAAGGGGAAAGCTGTAGCAGAGGCCCCCGCACAGGAGAACTCTGAACAAACAAAGCCTGTGGGACCAGGTGAGTGCTAGCTCACCCCAGAGATCTGCATAAATAACGCCGCCAGCTAGAGGCGGAGAGCAGCAGGCAGGCAAGCCACAGTTGCAGATACCACTCTCAGAACTGCCTCCAGATGCTTTTTTTTCTTTTTCTCCCTACCTTTGATGAGAGAACAACCGAATTACACCTGCAACCTGAAAAAGTTACTGAAACTGTATTGCATTTGAACTGGGGACACTTGGTGGGTTTTTTTTTTTTTTTTTTTTATCTTCTGTGTGTGTATGAGTGTAGTTTTGTTCTACTTTATGCGTCCCCTTTGATGAGACAACTACAGAACAACATCTGAGGCACCAACTCCAGGACTGGAGATTGAGACGGCCATCCAAATTATTAAGACTGAAATTGCATTGCATATAAACTTGGAAGTTTTTAGGTTTTTTTTTTTTTTTCTATTTTCCATTTTATTTTAATTCATTTTTATATATAGATATTACTTTCATATACTTATTTTTTATTTTTTTATCTTTGATTTTCAATCCTCTCTCTGTCTCTCTATTGTCTGTTCAGCTTACTGTCGATTAGTACACTAACACTCCCTGTTTATACCTTTGAAACTCTCTTGTCTGATACCTTGTTCTGCTTTCTCCCTCTTGTCTGTATATTTGTTTTCCCCTTTTCTTTAACTTCTTGCTTTCCATCTCAGCTCACTCTTCCATTCTCAATATTACCATTGTTATTATTACAAGCTAGAAAATACTTAATTACACACAGTACAGGGACAGTAACAACACCAAGGACAATGACAGGAAGACAGAAAAAACAAGGAAACCAGTTTCCCCACAGCAAAAAATTAGTACAGGAACCAGAGGGGAATGAAGAGAACAGAAACTCAGATCCAGACTCCAACAAAATGAAGATAAACTATGCCAAAGGACCCAATGAAGCCCACAAGAATAATTTAAAAGAAGACATACTACAAGTACTCAATGAGAATTTTATAGAGATGATACTGGATAGGGTCAACCAAAATGTACAGGAGACACTCAAGAAATTCCAAGACAATAAAAATAGAGAATTTGAAAAAGCAAAAGAAGAAATAAAGGAAACCATAGAAGCATTGTATAAACACCAAAGTGAAAGAGAGAACACAATGAATAAATGGATAAATGAACTCAGGACAAAAATAGACAACAATAAAGAAGAAAACTGCCAGGATATGGAAAACTTCAGAAAAAAGAACGAAACAGAACTGCAAAACAAAACGGAAGGCCAATCCAGCAGAATAGAACAAACAGAAGACAGAATCTCAGAACTTGAAGATGAAATGGTAATTAAAGGAAAAACTGAAGAACTATTAATTAAACAACTCAAGACCTGTGAAAAGAAAATGCAAGAACTCACTGACTCCATCAAAAGACCAAACTTGAGAATCATGGGCATCGAAGAAGGAGAAGAGGTGCAAGCGAAGGGAATGCGTAATATATTCAACAAAATAATAACGGAAAATTTCCCAAATCTAGAGAAAGATATTCCCATACAAATGCAACAGGCCTCCAGGACACCAAACAGACCAGATCAAAACAGAACTAATCCACGACATATCATCATTAAAACAACAAGTTCAGAAACTAAGGAAAGAATATTGAAGGCTGCAAGAGAGAAAAAACAAGTAACATACAAAGGTAAACCCATCAAAATCACAGCAGACTTCTCAACAGAAACATTAAAAGCAAGAAGAGCGTGGGGTGAGATCTTCCGGGCACTGAATGAAAATAACTTCAACCCTAGGATACTCTACCCAGCAAAGCTATCATTCAAAATAGATGGAGCAATAAAAGTCTTCCATGATAAGCAGAAACTAAAACAATATGTGACCACAAAGCCACCATTACAAAAGATTCTGCAAGGGATCCTGCACACAGAAAGTGACACCCAACTTAACCATGAAAAGGCAGGCAGCACCAAACCACAGGATAAGAAAAAGCAAGACAGTAGAGAGTAACATCAAGTTAGGTACACACAATCAAACCTTCAAACAACTAAGATAACTAAATGGCAGGAATCACCACATACCTATCAGTACTAACACTTAATGTTAATGGACTTAATTCACCCATCAAAAGACACCGTTTGACAAAATGGATTAAAAAAGAAGATCCAACAATTTGTTGCTTACAGGAGACTCATCTCACCAACAGAAATAAGCATATGCTTAGGATGAAAGGCTGGAAGAAGATTTACCAAGCCAATGGCCCCCGAAAACAAGCAGGAGTAGCAATACTTATCTCTGACAAAGTAGACTTCAAACCTACATTGATCAAACGAGATAAAGAAGGACATTCCATACTAATAAAAGGGGAAATAGACCCAAAGGAAATAATAATCATCAATCTGTACGCACCCAATGTCAACGCACCCAATTTCATCAAACATACCCTGAAAAACCTAAAGGCATATATAAACGCCAACACAGTGGTTGTGGGAGACTTTAACACTCCATTATCATCAATAGATAGGTCATCCAAACAAAAACTCAATAAAGAAATCCAAGATCTAAAATATGCAATAGATCAAGTGGACCTTTAAGGTATAGGATCATGTCATCTGCAAATAGGGATATTCTGACAGTTTCTTTACCTATTTGTATTCCTTTTATTCCTTCTTCTTGCCTAATTGCTCTGGCTAGGAATTCCAGTAGTTTGTTGAATAGAAGTAGAGATAGTGGGGATCCTTGTCTGGTTCCTGATTTTAGAGGGAATGCTTTCAGTTTTTCTCCGTTAAGTATAATGCTGGCTGTAGGTTTGTCATATATAGCGTTTATAATGTTGAGGTACCCTCCTTCTAATCCTAGTTTTCTTAGAATTTTTATCATGCAATGGTGTTGGATCTAATCAAAGGCTTTTTCTGCATCTATTGAGATGATCAGGTGGTTTTTATCTTTGCTTCTGTTAATGTGGTTTATTATGTTTATTGACTTTTGTATGTTGAACCACCCCTGCATCCCTGGGATGAAGGCTACTTGGTCGTGGTGAATAATCTTTTTGATGTGTTGTTGAATTCGGTTTGCATTATTTTGTTGAGGATTTTTCCATCAATGTCCATTAAGGAGATTGGCCTATAGCTCTCCTTTTTGGAGGTGTCTTTGGGAGAGTTTAGTTTTTTGAGTTCCCTATATTCTGGTTCTCAGTCCTTTGTCTGATGTGTAGCTGGCAAATATTTTCTCTCACTCTGTGGGTGGTCTCTTCAGTTTAGAGACCATTTCTTTTGTTGAGCAGAAGCTTTTTAGTTTTATGAAGTTCCATTTGTCTATGCTATCTCTTAGTTGCTGAGCTGCTGGGGTTCCATTGAGAAAGTCCTTGACTATACCTATTAGTTCCAAAGTATTTCCTACTCTTTCCTGTACCAACTTTAGAGTTTGGGGTCTGATATTAAGGTCCTTGATCCATTTTGAGTTAGTACTGTTATAGGGTGATAAACATGGATCCAGTTTCAATTTTTTGCAGACTGCTAACCAGTTTTTCCAGCAGTTTTTGTTAAAGAGGCTGTCTTTTCTCCATCATATATTTTTAGTGCCTTTGTAAAAGATAAGTTGGTTATAGTTGTGTGGCTTCATATCTGGATCCTCTATTCTGTTCCACTGGTCTTCATGTCTGTTTTTGTGCCAGTACCATGCTGTTTTTATTGCTATTGCTTTGTAATATAGTTTGAAGTTGGGTGTTGTGATGCCTCCAGCATTGCTCTTTTTGCTGAGTATTGCCTTGTGTTTCCAAATAAATTTAACAGTAGATTTTTCAGTCTCTTTGATGAAAGTCATTGGGATTTTGATGGGAATTGCATTAAACATGTAAATTGCTTTTGGGAGTATAGACATTTTTACTATGTTGATTCTATGAATCCATGAACATGGGAGATCTCTCCACTTTCTATAGTCTTCCTTAACCCCTTTCTTCAGAAGTTTATAGTTTTCCTTGTAGAGGTCATTCACATCCTTTGTTAGGTTTACGCCTAGGTATTTGATTTTTTTTGAGGCTATTGTAAATGGAATTGTTTTCATACATTCTTTTTCCGTTTGCTCATTGTTAGTGTATAGAAATGCTAATGATTTTTCTATGTTGATTTTATATCCTGCTACCTTGCTATAGCTGTTGATGGTGTCTAGAAGCTTCTGAGTAGAGGTTTTTGGGTCTTTAAGGTATAGGATCATATCATCTGCAAATAGGGATATTTTGACAGTTTCTTTACCTATTTGTATTCCTTTTATTCCTTCTTCTTGCCTAATTGCTCTGGCTAGGAATTCCAGTAGTTTGTTGAATAGAAGTAGAGATAGTGGGGATCCTTGTCTGGTTCCTGATTTTAGAGGGAATGCTTTCAGTTTTTCACCGTTAAGTATAATGCTGGCTGTAGGTTTGTCATATATAGCTTTTACAATGTTGAGGTACTTTCCTTCTATTCCTAGTTTTCTTAGAGCTTTTATCATGAAATGGTGTTGGATCTTATCAAAAGCTTTTTCTGCATCTATTGAGATGATCAAGTGGTTTTTGTCTTTGCTTCTGATAATGTGGTTTATTACATTTATTGATTTTCGTATGTTGAACCACCCCTGCATCCCAGGGATGAAGCCTACTTGGTCGTGGTGAGTGATCTTTTTGATGTGTTGTTAATTTGATTTGCCATTATTTTATTGAGGATTTTTACATCAATGTTCATTAAGGAGATTGGCCTATTGGAGGTGTCTTTGCCAGGTTTTGGGGTAAGTGTAATACTGGCTTCATAAAATGTGTTAGGCAGTTTTCCTTTCCTTTCTATTTCGTGGAACAGTTTAAGGAGGGTTGGTATCAGTTCTTTAAAGGTCTGACAGAATTCAGCAGAGAATCCATCAGGTCCTGGACTTTTCTTTTTGGGGAGACTCTTGATGGTTGCTTCAATTTCATTTTGTGTTATAGATCTGTTCAGGAGATTAATGTCCTCTTGGTTCAGTTTTGGATGATCATATGTATCTAGAAATCTGTCCATTTCTTCAAGATTTTCAAATTTATTAGAATATAGGTTCTGAAAGTAGTCTCTGATGATTTCCTGGACTTCCATGGTGTTTGTTGTTATCTCCCCTTTTGCATTCCTGATTTTACTGATTTGGGTTTTTTCTCTCCTCATTTTAGTCAGGTTTGCTGGGGTCTTTGGATCTTATTTATTTTTTCAAAGAACCACATTTTTGTTTCATTAATTCTTTGTATGAGTTTTTTGGTTTCTATTTCCTTTATTTCAGCTCCTATTTTTATTATTTCTCTCCTTCTATTTATTTTGGGATTTGCTTGTTCTTGTTTTTCTAGAAGTTTGAGATGTATCATTAGGTCATTGATTTGAGATCTTTCAGTCTTTTTAATATATGCACTCATGGTTATAAACTTTCCTTTCAGTACTGCCTTTGCTGTGTCCCATAGGTTCCAGTAGGTTGTGTTTTCATTTTCATTGACTTCCAGGAACCTTTTAATTTCCTCTTTTATTTCATCAATGACCCATTCTTCATTAAGCAATGAATTGCTCAGTTTCCAGCTCTTTGCATGTTTTTTGTCTTTATTTTTGTTGTTGAGTTCTAGTTTTAATGCATTATAATCAGATAGAATGCATGGTATAATTCTTATTTTCTTATATTTGCTGTGGCTTGCTTTGTGCCCTAGGATATGAAGCATATATTCAGAAGGCTGAGAATATATTTCTGTGGGCTGCTGAGAAAAATGTGTATCATGTAGAAGTTGGATGAAATGTTCTGCAGACATCAACTAGGTCCATTTGATCTATGGTATGTTTTAGATCTAGGATTTCTTTATTGATTTTTTGTTTGGATGACCTATCTATTGATGATAGTGGGGTGTTAAAGTCTCCCACTACCACTATGTTGGAGTTAATGTATGCTTTTAGGTCCTTCAGGGTATGTTTGATGAAATTGGGTGCGTTGACATTGGGTGCATATAGGTTGATAATTGTTATTTCCTTTTGGTCTGTTTCCCCTTTTATTAGTATGGAATGTCCTTTATCTTGCTTGATCAATGTAGGTTTGAAGTCTACTTTGTCTGAGATGAGTATTGCTACTCCTGCCTGTTTTCGGGGGCTGTTGGTTTGGTAAATCTTCTTCCAACCTTTCATCCTAAGCCTATGCTTATTTTATCAATGAGATGGGTCTCCGGTAAGCAACAAATTGTTGGATCTTCCTTTTTAATCCATTTTGTCAAATGGTGCCTTTTGATGGGTGAATTAAGTCCATTAACATTAAGTGTTAGCACTGATAGGTATGTGGTGATTCCTGTCATTTAGTTGTCTTAGTTGTTTGAAGGTTTGATTGTGTGTACCTAAGTTGAGGTTACTCTCTACTTTCTTGCTTTTTCTTTTCCTGTAGTTTGGTACTGCCTGCCCTTTCATGGTTATGTTGTGTTTCACTTCCTGTGTGCAGAATCCCTTGAAGAATCTTTTGCAGTGGTGGCTTTGTGGTCATATATTGTTTTAGTTTCTGCTTATCATGGAAGACTTTTATTGCTCCATCTATTTTGAATGATAGTTTTGCTGGGTAGAGTATCCTAGGGTTGAAGTTATTTTCATTCAGTGCCCGGAAGACCTCACCCCAAGCTCTTCTTGCTTTTAATGTTTCTGTTGAGAAGTCTGCTGTGATTTTGATGGGTTTGCCTTTGTATGTTATTTGTTTTTTCTCTCTTACAGCCTTCAATATTCTTTCTCTAGTCTCTGTACTTGTTTTAATTTTAATATGTCATGGGGTAGTTCTATTTTGGTCAGGTCTGTTTGGTGTTCTGGAGGTTTCCTGCACCTGCATGGGCATAGTTTTCTCTAGAGTTTTGAAATTTTCTGTTATTATTTTGTTGAATATATTGTGCATTCCTTTTGCTTGCACCTCTTCTCCTTCTCCAATGCCCATGATTCTCAGGTTTGTTCTTTTGATTGAATCAGTAAGTTCTTGCAGTTTGCTTTGACAGGTCTTGAGTTGTTGAACTAATAGTTCTTCAGTTTTTCCTTTAATTACCATTTCATCTTCACGTCCTGAGATTCTGTTTTCTGTTTGTTCTAGTCTGCTGGATTGGCCTTCCATTTTGTTTTGTATTTTTGTTTCATTCTTTTTTCCTGAGGTTTTCCATATCCTGAGTTTCTTCCTGTTTAATATTGTCTATTTTCATCTTGAGTTCATTTATCTCTTTATTTATCATGTTATTTGTTTCACTTTGGTGTTTACAATGCTTCTATAGTTTCTTTTATTTGTTCTTGTGCTTTCTCAAATTCTCTATTTTTGTTGTCTTGGAATTTCTTGAGTGTCTCCTGCACATTTTGGTTGACCATATCCAGTATAATCTTTATAAAATTCTCATTGATTACTTGCAGGATTTTTCTTTCAGATTGTTGTATGTTTCATTGGGTTCTTTGGCATAGTTTATCTTCGGTTTGTTGGAGTCTGGATCTGGGCATCTATTTTCTTCATTTCCCTCTGGTTCCTGTAATAATTTATTGTTGGGAGGAAATTGTCTTCCCTCTTTTTTATGTCTTCCCATGATTTCCCTTGCTACTGTTACTGTCCCTGTACTGTGTATAATTCAGTATTGTCAAAGTTATAATAATAATGATGATGATATCTAGAATGGAAGGGTGAGAAGAGAAGGAAAGAAAAGAAGGTTAAAAAAAGGGAAAAAAACAAAACAAGACAAAACAAAAAACAGGGCCAAAGAAATAAACAGGGAGAGATAGTGTACTAATCAACAGTGAGGTAAACAGGCATTAGAAAGACAGAGAGAGGATAAAAAAAATAAAAATAAAGAAAATAAATAAAATTTCCCAAGTTCAAATGCAATAAAGTTCAGTCTTAATAGATTTGGTGCTAGTCCTTCAGCATCCAGTTCTAGTTTGGTGTCTGATAGTAGTTCTGGTGGTCTCCCAAAAAGGGTAGCAGCTGGCATCTGGTGGTGCTGGAGCCCTACTGGTTTCCCTGTTTAATGTGGTGGAGGGATGCTGTGTGTGGGCTGGGGGTGTGGAGATGTCAGAGTTTTGCCTCTTCTTGGTGGTTTTTCCTGCCAGGTGTATCTCCAGAGTCTCTCCAAGAGTTTACTTTAGGAAGCACACTGTCTGCTTCCTCCCTGTAATTGCCATTATGGAATCTCCCTGACCAACTTCTTAATGCACTTTTCAGACAGAGAATTGAAAATCATAATAACAGAGGATAAGAATTCTTTTGGCTTAATTAAAATTTTGTCTTATGTCATCTTTTCCCCATTTTTTATTGTACATTTCTCAATTTTACAAGCTTTCTTTTACATGTCTTTTGGGAGTGAAGTGGTTCACTTTTGGTTGTTCTTGGTTGATGCCTGGTCATTTGCCGCCATCTCAAGTGTGTTTGAATTGGTAGGAAGATAATGAACACTTGATCCCAGAGATAGAAGTGTCTGTTTGATAGTCTCCTTAAATGTAACCAAAACCAGAAAAAAAAAAAAAAACCACAGTATTTTGAGTCATTGAAGGACCTTTATATGAAAGTTGAGGGCAGCAAATGTCTTCAGGATTGAAGAAATTGTTGTTTCTCTGACAAAGAAGGAATTTGATCCTAGGAACCACAGTAACAACAAAACCAGAAACCATGATTGGATAATTTTTACTTTGTGCTTGCTAAATTGAATGTGGATTAGTATATTAGCTGCTTGACAAAGGCACATTCGCTTGAAGTCAATTAGAAGTAGGTGGGTAAAATCCTGTAGGAGAGACCACAAGACAGGTTTTACAATTTCTGTCACTACGGTTTTTATCTTCGTCTCTATATAAGCCACTGGAGAATATGAAGCTCATACTTTTGTCAAAGATAAATCATTACTTGCAAAATTTACTGCCGTACTTTGCTTAAACCCAACTTGATGGTCTATGAAAATGAGGATGATTGGCTCTTAACATATTTTAAATGAAGCAATAATCATTGACAGCAATGAACATGCACAGGCCTTTTGCTTCTGATGAGTATATTGCAGATCAGTACAAGAGGAGAAAAAAAAGTCTAGAAATGGAATTATCACAGGAAGAACAAACTCACAAGGTCTGGAAGACTATAGTGTGCTCATGCTGTGCTAGGTATTTACCTTATACTAGGAAAGAAGAAATAGGTAGGGCTTCTAAAGCATCAGGGGGGAGGTTAAAAATATTCAAAAATTCAAAAGTCTTACAGCAATCCACACAATTTTGTGGTAATTGAGTGTAATTATGACAAAGACCATTTCCAAAGGAGGGTATGAAATATTGAGACTGATGAACTTTAAGTCAGGTCCTAGAAGCTAATCCTGCTCTGGCATTAATTGCTCTTTCAATTTATTCAATTGGCATTAAAAAATTGAGCTTCAGTTCTGTTATATATAAAATGACTTACTATATTTCTCAGAGTTCTACTGGCATTGATAGATGATCCAGAGATTTATTTTTCTTTAAATCCACTAAGGAAAGAACAAGAGAAAAGGAATTTAGACTATCATATAGGAGGTTTTAGTGAGAAAGAAAGACACACTGGTTGGCAATGAGAATGAATCAGTATTGGGAAGTGGTTCTAAGGAAGGGGGAGCCAAGAGGCATTGCTTCTGCAGATTGGCAAAAATGTTTGACTTCTCCAGACTCACTTTCTCCAGTTCCTCAGAGTAGAAAGCAGACACTGACCAGCTGAGGGCCAAATCACCTCGTAGATTTCCAGCTTTGATCAGAAGCTGAAATTAGCTTTCAGTGTGTGTATTTTTTCCTTCTGTACTTCTAGAAGCTCTCCCATCAGAAGTACCATGTTATGTTTTAGCCTTTACTCTTGCTCAGTTACCAGAAAGATGGAAAACTGCTGAGGGGGTGCCTGGGCTAATGTACTGAGCCACTAGGTGGCACTCTAATCATATAAGAAAAATCAACAGTACATATGAAAAATTTCATTTGCTTTCTGTCTCAAAATTGTTTCTCTCTTACTACTCAAACAAAAGACCTAACTTTCAGAACACTGAAATTTTTATATGTAGCTTTAGAAAATGACCAAATTCAGTTGTTTTGTTATGTATTTAATAATTTATAAGGCCTTTTTATTCTTCATATAATAAAAAGCAAAATTCAATAGATGCATGGCTGGTATGAAATATGAGTGCATGTTTAGTTGGTTCAGTTTGGTTGTTTCAAAGTGAACTGTACACTCTTAAGGACTACAATGTGATGAAGTCATTTAAAAAATTAAAAGTGTTTTAAAAACGTAAGGTGATATGAAGGGATATGTTTATTTCTATTAAATAAAGCAGAAAAATGACCCTTTTTTGCATATATCTTCTGAGATAGCTCAGTGTATTTGTTGTTTATAAATATAGATATATTACATGGAAATAAAGGGATTTTTACAATGTTTTCTGAAAAATTCTCTTAAAAGATTTCCACTCCAAAGATGGCTAATAATTCTTTCTTCTCTGCTTGGTCTCTTTGGAGACTAACACCTACTGAAGAATGATAGAATATTTATGTACTTACACATTGGTCAGCAACGAAATCCCTTTATACATAGACTGCAAAGTGACATTTCCATTTGTAGAATCACTAAGACCAGGACCTCACACTAAATTCACCTGTGATTTAGCTTAGCTGGACTAGGTGGGAAAATAAGATGAGCAGACAAAATAAGTATGCTTTAGAGAAGTGATTCCTTTCTTCAAACAAATAATTTATAGCCATGCAGCAAAGAGACCAATATTTAGGGGTAGTTTTCAACAACAACAGTTGAATTGAGAATAGAACAAGACAGGAAATAAAAATTCAAACAATGTATATTTTCTTTTGTAAAATCAATACTTGAAAAACTATGACTTCTATATTTGATAAATTGTATAGGATTTAAAATATATATGATATGAATACATCATGAGAAATATCTTATTTTTAAATGTAGATTTAAAAGAAATGATTTAGGAGAATCATACACTTTATGAAAGAGTGAAGTTCACTTTTAATTTGTGAGTTATAGCAATTCATTTGAAATATAAGTGTTTTTGAAAATTGAACATATACTTAATTTACAAAATCATACTTATTGGAGCAATACATTCTTATTCTCCTGGGAGTATTTATTTGCTTCCTCTTTGTTTCATTAGTATTTTTAATGCTTTATAAATTTTGTAATCTCTTTGGCAAAGTCCAGTCTGTGTTATTTAATATATGTCTGATAAATGCATGAATAAATTGACAAATAAATACTGTATGGAGACAGTAGTTCACAAAGCTAAGAAAATAAGCAATTAAATTTTATAATGTAGTTAAAAGGATTAAAAACTTCACTTCGAAGTTACAGAGATGGCTCTAATATTCTCCCTCAGCTTGACTAAACAGATTTTTTTCCTGACTATCTGCCCCATCCCCCCTTTTCTTAGAACATTTACTGTAGAAACCTACAATTATAAATTATTTCTTTGCTTCATTAACTCAAGATTGTCTTTCTCAAGGACCTGGAGCCATTCCTAAAATGTAATCATCAAAAAAGATGGAACCCTGTTGCCACTCTCAGGGAGAGTAGGGTTCTAACTTCAATAAGTGCCAATTAGCAAGTGCAGATGGTCTAGTCACCTTGACCAGCTCCTCCCCACACCCTCCAGGACTTTTTCACCAGATCCTTCCACTGCATGAAGGTGTTCTTGACTTGTTTCCATGGAGTTGAGTTCACTCTCTCTCACCTATTAGATCTTCCTTGATGTTTAACTTGTTCAGTATAGTTTTATTTGACACAAGTTTCATTTTTTTAAACAAAGGACTATAAGATGTGTTAAAAGTAGCTCACAGCAGTGGTAAATCTATTAATGTCATCAAGGATATTTATCTGATTTTTTTCTTATGAATATCAACTTCATTTTTTTAGGATTTACTTCAACTATTGCTAAATACTGTTAAATGCCTATAGCACTATTATATATAAATTATGCAAAATCAGATTTGAATTTTGACCATTATAAGTATTTTATCTCCTCTTACGGGTAAATCATTAAAACTTGTATAATAGATAATTTATGAATGAAAGTGAAATCCAGTAAAAATGTTAAGGGAGGTCTGAGGTATTTGTGTGTGTGTGTGTGTGTGTGTGTGTGTGTGTGTGTGTGTACGTGCATGTGTGCACATGTGTCAGAAGGAGAGAGACATAGATGTGGGGGGCATAGCATTTTGGGAAGCCATCCAGATTTAGAGAAGCATTTTTTCAGTGTTCCTTCCCATGTAACATCTTTAGGATGTGTCCCACTCAATCAATGTGCTTGAAAGAAAGAATCTACTGGCAGTAGGTCTATAATTGACACTTTGAGGACTTAGATTTGGAAATTCCACATGTATTATAGTCCTATTTTTTAAGTATTACTTTATTTTCTTTTAAAAACATTTCTTTGAATTTTCAGAGATCATTTTAATTCTATACCTTTACTATTTGTTAAATGATATAGCCTCTGATCAAATACTTTTCAGATTCTCCTTTGATGTCTCTCCAAAATTCTAAAGTGAAGATTAAATAAATTGAGCAACCAAGTGTGAATTTCTATCCCAGAAGCCTCTTCTTCTCCGTGGGGACAGCCTCTATGTCCCAAAACATGGAAACCAAAACTATTTAAATTAGCCAGTCCACAGGGTGAGGAGTTCTGGAACCTAGCTCACTCTGCCTGCTTGCCATACATAAGCTGCTCCTTTGGTTTCAGCTCAGCCCACTGTTACCCTGCCCTTGGGTGTAGCCATGAGTGGTCCTGACTGGCAGCATTCTCTTCTTTGGAGGACTTAGTACCAAGGAGTTCTGCCTTCCATCTATTTTTAATGGAATTGTTCTGCTATCAAAAAGAATCTTTAAATGCTGTACAACAAAAGTGAAGTTAGTGATCTCTAAGCTCTCAGCTGTGACATTAAGATCATTGCTATGACACCATTACTGGCCATTCCTTTCTTTTTGGTCCATGATGTCTGATCATGACACTATCTTTTCCTTATGAATACTGTTGCTTAGCATCTTCATTTCATTTTAACCTTATTTCAATAATTTAAACACCCATCTTGTAATTTACTTATTATTTCAAATTTGGACAAGGTTGTAGTAAATAATAATCCTTAATGTTAATCAAGTCCTTTAATACCTTTTTCTCAGGTTTCCTCAAGTTTCCCAACCACACTCAACTTCAAAAATCAGCTTTCATGATTATCCTTTGGTTTTGAATTGAACATTTTTGGAATGTGCCTACCTTAAAGAGCTCCATCTTTGGTAATTCCTCTCTGCCTCTAATATTACATTTGTTCAATTAAGTCACTCAGGACTGCTCTATACAGTACATACAGTGTTAAAAACTGTGGAGAGTACAAAGAAAATAAGAAACTCTCCTGGTTTTAAGTAGTTTGTAATCTGAAAGGAGAGAGAAGTACACAATAGTATTATTTTGTAAAATTGATGCAAGCCATATTCGAAGTAAGAGCAAAGAACTCAAGAGATTAGTCAGTTATTAAAGAAAGCACAGTCACCCCTCACTCTATGCACCTTCCTCATCTTGCCTTTTCTGTATTATCTAGTGTTCATATTTCTCTATTTTTCTAGTCCATCACCTTTCACTTGCCTTCCAATAAACTTGGTCTCATATATTTCAATTATGCATTGAGTAACATTCGATGTTATATGGATGGTTGAACTAGTAGGGAAGATGCCTGAAATGCCCAATTGTAAAAGGTCATTAATATGTCAATGAATGCTATGCCACCATTGGGAATGCAGCAGAATAGAGGAAGTAATAGCAGAAATACTTTCAGGGAGCATGATATACACAGTGGAAAGAATATTTAATAAGCTCTTTGAGTTCGTGGGTTTTCACTTTAATGGAGTAAATCGTGGTCATTCTGAGTAAGGACAATTAATCCAGTGAATTGCAGACTTTTCCTTATGTATTGGATGCCAGTTTAGAGCCTGAGCTTAGTAGACTTCTTGAAACAGTAGGGGAGAGATTGGGCCTATCCAGTTATTCCCTACCTTCTTGCTTTCCTTATGTAGCAACCAGCTTCTCCTTTAAATACAGGTTGAGAAAATACTGTAAAAATAATCTGTCTGAAGCTTTCCTTGGGGGCTCACATGCTTCATTCTAGCTCTGAGCACACCAAACTTGCTATCTCCTTAACCTTCAGTTATGCTTACTGTGCCATTCCCCAAAGACTGAGCAATAGATAATAAATTATTGAATCAGAGATAAAATGAATCATCTTGACTAGGCTGAACTCTTTGGAAATAAATTAACTTTTGAGGGGATTATGAATAGGTTAAAAAAAATCTGGTTTGCTGAAAAGAAAATTGTTAATGAAAATATACACACATACAATTCTCTCTCAACTAAGCTTAATTGAATTCAGGTTATTTGTCAGCTTAAGTCTCTCTATACAAAGTTAATGACCTTTAAACTCTTAACTTTCTAATTGACTATGAGTCATACTAAAGTTTTTCCATACAAATACAATGTGACCTGGATTGTATGGTATGATTCATAATATACATTTTACCTCTAAACTTCCGTCTTCTTCATATTAGAAGTACTTACTTATTTATAATTTGTCTTTTACCATATACTATTAAATCTGTGTATTCCTGTTAGATATTCACATAATCCTGTAAAGGGAATGTAAAATTATGGGCCTGTATCCATAGAAACAGGTGGTAAGCTTATATCAATATATTGTTATACAGACAGCTAGCAATTTCAGTAATTACATTTCTTATATCCAACCTGACCAAGAGTGTACAAAAGGATCATTGAAGGATGTGATCTATTTTCTTTGCTTAAATACGAGAATAGCAAAAAGCTGAGGGAAAAAGAAAATATTTCTCTGAAAGTATTTATAGAGTATTTTTTAGGTGTGGAAATTTATAGCATCTTTTAGGTTGTGGCCTTTAGTCAAACTAAATTAGGGTAAAATTGCATAAAGTGCTCTGTTCCTAGAAGTTTGAAATTAACTCAGCAAAATGAAGATTTCTTACCACAGACCTAAGGAAAAGGAGTATTTTGTGTAGAATCCATTAATACTCATTTTTAAAAGCCTCTGAGAATACTTTTCTAAACTTTAAGAACTAGTACCCTAGAGGTAATTTGTGTTCATAATTCACAAAACACAGTCCAAAAGATTTCAGACACATTGCAGATTCCAAGGAGACACTTATCAAAAAAAAAATAGACAACTCTATTGAAGTAATAGAATGATATAGAAATATTAAGCTGTAAAATAAAGCAGGATCAGGGATGAATAGAAATAAGTAGGGATGGAGTGGTATTTTCTCGATTATTCTACTCACATAAAAATACATGTTTTCCTGGAGTATATTCTGAAATCTTTTTATGAAGATCAGGCTTCCCAAAACAGACATCTAAATTGAGTTGCAAAGATACTTTTTGAACTGCTGCTCTACTGAGCCGGAAAAATCTTTATAGTTATTTTCTATATAATAACCTTATTTAAACATGAAACTTCTAAGATATTATCAGAAGAGATGTTATCAATATTGTCAGAAAGTTTTTATTTCTTTGATAATTGAGTTTTGTAAAAGTCTCGAGATGTGGGAATTCTTTGGGTTCTATCTGTCAATATCTGAACTTCCATTGTGAGAGATTAAAATTATTCATATTTTACATTTTTAAAATACTTTTACCTGAGAGATTCAGATACTTATTTAAAGTCAATGTCTAGGAGATTCTTACATTGTAAATGTGGGCCTCACTAAATAGTCTAAAAATATATGGTCCTGCTTAATACTAAAATAAGAATATTTCATAAGTGGTCTAAGAGCTATACTTGCACATGCAGTGTTAAATCTTGATGACCAAAAAGTGATGGTAATCATGAGCAAATTCTTTAGCATCTTGTCACACTTTTTCCATTGTTAAACAGGGATAATTATAGTTCTTACCTTATAGGATTATTGTGAGGCTATGAGTAGTAATGCATAGAAAATGCTAAGAATGGTTCTTAACAATGGCAAATAATCAATAAATGATAATTTATTTATCACTAAGAATATTTATATGTTACAACACTAAGAAGTTTTCTGCTGTAGAAGAATATTTTTAGTGATTCTACTAGTAGCACCCAAAGATTAAAAAAAAAAAAAAAAAAAAGAAGAAGACAGCCAAATCCAAATAGCATTAAAACTCTAGGAAACAAATTAGTGATACTGCTGAAATTATACCATCAGAATCAAAATTCCTTTGGTAATACAATCAAACATATTTCTCATTTGTATAACTGGAAATGCAAATGTTTCTGGTTGTTTGGCCATTTTCTGGAAATGAACTACCATTTTCTTCAAAATCTTAACCCCTAAGTTATGTATATCACTAATGTTCACATTCTGTTGGTAAAGTAAAGCCAGGTGGCTATACTTCAATGTATAGGTTCTCCTCCCTGAGAAGGGAGAAGCTCAGATTTTTGATGGACAGTTAGTCATTGTTAACAAGGCATCCACTAATACCTGTATTTGACTCAGTGGTTCCTTTACATTTCAAGTGACATGGTGGTTTATGATTACTGAACTTTGACTAGTACTACATCAAAAGAGCAAATTTTAAGTTTTTAGAAATCTTTTGTATTTAGTCAAATAGTTGGCTTTTTAAAGAATAATTTGTGAATAACCAATCCTTTCTTGAAAGCAGAAGTGATGAATAGTGGAGAAAATAAATGATGTATATAACTAATTAAGAAGAGGATGCAGAGAAAGCAAAAGGAAGAAAGAACAGCATTTTAAAGACTTTTCATAGACTGAGGACTGAATTATTTCCTCATGTTTGTGTTAAAACTCTACCTCTTCTTATTTATCCTCCTTATTTGTGCTTAGTGCATTTTATATAATTCATGTCTAGAGAAAGGGTTAAAGTTATAGATTTCATAATAATAATTAATTGACAATATATTCTGTTATGGTAAGCTCCTGAGGAACATTCATTCTTATCTATAAGTTCCTTAGAAATCACAGAATGATTTTAAGTTTGCCAATGTGAATATGCTTATTTTTAGAACATGTTCAATTAAAATAGATTCACGTGGTTTTGATCTGATGAAGAAACTATCTATTCTACAGAAACTTTATTTTTCTTATTTTATTTGGTGTGTTCCACTTGCCCAGATTTTATCTAGCCTATTTTGTATACACAGCTGTATCTTGCCACTCTCTTTGTTCAGTTCATTTATATACATCTTCTAAAGTTGTATTCCTGAAGGACAGGCCATGACTATACTTAGAGAAGTCTGTGAAGCCAAATCCTTTTCTTCTGAAGGTATTACATTCCTTCGTTTTTCCAAGTATCATTGAGTTACTGTCCACTTGTATTGCCTATCTATATTCTTTGTATCTGCCTGGCTGATTGATTCTCAAATGTCTTCATCTTCTGTAGCAAAATATATAGCACAAGACAACTTGAGTGATTTGTAATTGTATATTCTAACAATAGCCCAGAAAGGCAGTAATATCAGTGGCAATACAAACTTACCATGTAATTTTTGGTTTTCTTATCAGTAAAATCAGAGCCATACTTAAGTACCAAATGTAGATTTCCCAGAAGTAAGGAGACACAAATGTGAGGTGGAGGTTAGCCTAGTGCCTGGCCTTAAGTTCTCAATTTTTCATTATTATTATTGTTACTTTACATGTTCTTATACTTAATTTTAATTTCCCAATTGCTTATTTGTCCCATGTGCTGTACTGCTCTTTCCCACATATTTCATTCATCCAGCTTCACTGCTCATATATGTGTCAATCGATTTCAACTCTGTATCAGCAGTCCTGGCAATCCTGCTGAATATCAGGTCTAGATTTACATCCACCTTGATATATTCAGTGAACTTCTTCAGGGAGATATTCTGTAGGCATCTCTACACTGTATACCCAAATTCCTTTTCTTATTTAATAAGTTATGTGCTATTAATTATTTTCATTTTATGCATGAAGAAAAGTGGAAACTTGTGGAGTCAACTCATCAAAACACCTACTCATCAACCATATAGTATTTCTTGTTCTCTTTTTACTGAATAATTTTTCCTCTTCCTCGTACTATTTCTATCTTCACACTTTGTAATTTGGGGTTTCAGATGCTGCCTCAGACTTGTTGCAAAGGTGGATTTGTGTTTCTATCCTAGGTCATTGATTCCTTTGGTGACTTTTAAGAGCAGAAGTGGATAGATATTTCTGTATTATACCTTCATAAATCAGGAAAGTCCATTACTGTACTTTTAAGTGATAATTCACATGATGGTCTAGTAGTTGTGTTAGAATGACTAGATGATTTGACCAAAACATTCAAAAATGAGAGGTTAGACAAGATGTGAGAAAAGGCATATTTCAAACATCTCCACTGGGCTATACAAGTGGAAGGACATAGGCAGCGGAGAAAATGTGAGTTTTGATGTTAGACTGAGGTAGGTCAATAAGTCAGTCATTGTGGTTGTTTATGATCTGATTAATATTTTTCCAGAGCCTTGGTTTGCTAAAGGTTAGTTTCCTTTCCTTTTATCTCAGTTTCAAAATTCTATATGTTTAATACCTTTAGATGTAGCCATTTAACTGTATTTTGGTACAATCATCCACACCTGCATGTAATTATGGTTTTGCTTAAAGTTATTTAGCCACCAATGGAGGTTGCTTTGTAGATTAGTTGTTCTTAATGTTCTTTAGACCACCTGCTAGATTTTATGGGTTGAATGGAGTAGTGATTTGAATTTTGATACATTTATGCACAGTTTGCGCTGATATACCATGATTAGTTATATTCATTTAATAGGCACTTAACAAATGCCCTTGTGAAAGTGAGAAAATGTGAGCAATTGCTCTGTATGTTTCATTCTTTGCAAGAACATTGGCAATGCTGATGAATAATTAATCAACTAATTGTTGCCCTGTTCAGTATTCTGTGCTTGGAAGTGAGATGAGTTCTTTTATACATGGCAATAGGTACTTAAAATCCTATTTCAGTTTAGAAGTAGAGATGTAAATTATTTTTGTCCTACAGCTTAAAGACACAGATTGCTTGGGGAAAACCTTCTGACCCCTAAAAGCCATTTTTCTCTCTTCTGCATGGAGACCACCTTTTTACATTTACATTAATACTCTGCACATTCCTTATTGTGTATGTACCTCTATAGGATCCATTTGAACTTACTATTAGTGAATTTATTGATTTTTATATTTCTGTCTCAAGTGTTCATACTTAATGCAGTTATATTAAAATGTTGTATGAAGATTTAATAAAATAAAACAAAAGAACAAACCAGTAAACTGTAATATTGCAGATATTTTTATTTTGTCTAAAATCAGCACTGTCACAGGCTTATTTTTTGGTTAGCTTTCCTATCTGACACTTTCCCCTTTTTCCATACTCAAGCTTTTGAATTGATTTCTTTTTAAATTTCCACAGATTGCTTTGGCATGATCCTCTTTTTGATGAACTTCTATAGGAGATTTGGGTGGGATAACATCTGTAACACAAATCTGGATCTATCCAAGTGAAACCAATTTAAACTTATTAAATTGCTGCAGCATTCCAGGGGCCCTGATTAAGAGCTCCTCCAGTCCAGGAGTTGAATAATTTCACTGCCACTTCAGGCCATTCGATGTTTTACATTATCTCTAGTGGTGTCCTTTCAGATTAAACATAATCCCATTAAGCAATGCTGCTGGCTTTGGGAGCTGAATACATTGGACTGAATAATGCTCTGTTGTTATTTGGGACTGTGTTCCTTAATTCTTTGTCCTGGATACCTGGCACACTTAGGCAATAAGCTTGGATACAGTAGATGGATGGGTTCTTTATTAGTAGAACTGGTTAGGATGTCATAGAATATCTATAATCCAAATGCTCTCAACAATTCAATCTAAATACCTTCTGCTCAAATTTCAGTTTATTGAAAAATATATATTCTCCTATAGCCACCACCAGGTTTTGGGAGAGTTCTAAAGGGTTTCTTTTGTTTTACATGTTTTGGCAAATTGATCCTGATTTTTGTTTGTAGTCTTCATTATTGCTGACTTATGACAAATGTAAACTCTACTCTGCCAACTAGTGATGTTACCACTAAAAAAGTTAGGCAAGATGAGAATCCTCCTATATTGTCATTATCATTTCAGGTAGGTTAAGTACATCTCCAGCAAAATTAAGATCCTTGACACTCTTGGTCACTGATCCTTCAACCCTGCCAGGCACTGTTCTAGAATTTAGTTTCCTAAGCTCCTCTAGTTAGAGGTATTCTCCTCTACTAAGTGCAGCTGTGATAGTACTTGTCTACTTTATTCTTGTGAAGAGTAAATGAGAAAACTTAAGTCAAGAGCATGTCAAATGGTAGCTACACAAATGTTGGATACCATTATTGTTTTTCTGTTAAAATGGGTTCCAACTGTTTTTTTTTTAATCCGTTTTTTCAAATCATTACACTTACTAGGCCAACTTTTTTTGAAGTCATAAAAGTAAACCAGAAAGATTTTCCAATTTTTTTCAGACAATGATTTTTCTTTTCTCTTAAAGTGGCTTAATATTTCTTATTTGAGCAGGGAAGACAATGTTGAGGGACTTCAGGTAAAAACAAGCAAGCATAATGCTTATCATTTATTTCAACTTTGGGTAGAAGGCTACCCAGCCAGAGGACATTCATGTTGTTACAACTAATGTTTACATTGAATACTTTCTGTGTGCCTGGATCTATGGTAATGCTTATGGATCTT
Source organism: Castor canadensis (assembly GCF_047511655.1). Classification (NCBI taxonomy): domain Eukaryota; kingdom Metazoa; phylum Chordata; class Mammalia; order Rodentia; family Castoridae; genus Castor; species Castor canadensis. The sequence goes on along the minus strand of NC_133393.1, from coordinate 126,228,346 downwards.
AACACTTTTATTCCTTATGATAATCATATGCAATAGGTATTAATTACCCAGTTTTATAGAAGAGAAACTAAGGCATACAGAAATTAAAGTTGTAAGGTTGAATGATAGATTCTAACCCAGGCCCTCTGACTCTAGATGTTAATCCATTAACCACCACTGGTCCTCATTGATTTGTTCCTTGGCATTGCTAATATGCTCCATTGGCTAGAATAAATTTTGCATCTGATATTTGGAAATCCTGGGTGAACTATTACAATACCCTTAAATTCAATATGGAACATTGGGCTAATTGTGTCTAGTGAGCTGTGAGGAGAGAGCAAGCAAGAGGTGGTGTATAACCATTGGTCAAAGATCATAAGGGGCTTTTTTTTGTGTTCATCTGCAGGAAGGAAAGGAGATAGTAATCTTGGTTTCAGCTTCATTTAAGTGTGGTAGTATGAACTTACCACATCTAAGGGGAAGATGCCTCTTTTCTCAGATGTAGGCATTTATGTATTTGCAACAACGGGAGAAATGCTTTTCTTCCCTACATAGCACATTTTTTTTCACACAGCCCTTTTGAACTTTGTATTACTGACACATCAAATGTGAACTCTGACTAGTGGGCTAATTTCACAGACAATGCAAGTCAACATTTGTTGTGTATAATAGTTATTACTTTTGCCTCTTGCTCTAAAAATTGCTTATGCATATAAAGCTTATTTCCTAGAGAAAAATTTCCTTCATTCCTCTATTTTATTTTTCAACTGAAGAATAATCCCCAGTAGATTTCTGAGCTAAAGCTGCTTTTGATATTTTTGAAACCCATATGCTAGGACTTAAGTGAAAATTGGAAGTTTGCCACAAACCACTCACGATCATCTCTCCTCAGCTTCTGAATTGCTAGATTTTAATAAGCAATTCTTTCTCTTGCTTGCTTGTCTACTGGGACATACCTCTGATATTTCATTTCCCTTGTTTTTCTCCTTTTCCTTCAAAGAAGGATAAGCCATTTTCTCTTTCACTCCTACCCTCCAAAGTCTAAATTTTCCATATATCTATATGTCTTTGAGATCTCAACATACCTTGTATGGAAGTCTCTAACTGTTTCATCTCATTCATCCTGAATTCCATTACTTTTTCTTTAATTTCTTATTGATTTTATTTCAATGGTAAGACAGAACCTATTTTAAAAAAAACTAATGTGACTAATGGGAATTTTCTGCATATTCCTCCTATATCCTCATTTTAAAATTTAAGCCAAATTTACCTAAATTGAGATTAATAGGTCTTATGTATATAATTTAATGAGTTTTAGAAAATGATTAAACTATGAATATTGCATAAAATAAAGAACATTTCCATTACTTCAGAAAGTTCCCTTATTTTTAGGCAATTTCAATATCTCCAGACAGTAAAGATTAAGATTTCTAGATCTAGATTAGTTTTGTCCACTTTGGAACTTTATGAATGTGACTCATGCAATATGTACTCTCTTATGCGTGGGATTCTTTTACTCAATGTAATGTTTTTTAGATTAATTCATATTGCATGTATCAGAAGTTCACTCCTTTTTAAATTAAAGAATAGTATTCCACTAAAACAATATATCATACATTCAATATCATTTGTTTATTATTGCACATTTGGTTTCGCCCCATATTTTAGAAATTGTGAAAAGATAACAATAAACATTCTTGTAGAAGTCTTTGGGGGAACACAGGGTTTCATTTCTCTTTGAGATATGCCTGGATGTATGATGGCTGAGTCATATGGCAGGTTTATATGCACGCTTTAGAAAATTCCAAATGGTTTTTCAAAATTGTTTTCTCATTATGTCCTCCCACTGATAATGCATGAGAGTTCTAGTTGCTTCACATCCTTTTCAAAACTAACATTGTAAGTTTGGCTATTCTAATGGTGAAGTGGCATTGTAGGGTTTTTAAATTTGTTTCTCCTTGTGATCCTGGTAGATTTGATTTTATTCTTTATTAGAGCTGATTGATTTTGTGCTTTGCCTTGGTGTGTGGTCCTTACACTAGTGTTTGAGTCTTTCTTCTAAAACATGGCCTTGTACAGATCACAAGTAAATACTCAAGTGTTTTGTGAGATGCCTTCAGCCTTACTTGGTTGGAACCACACTATCTCCCAACACTGTATGACCTGTGGTGTCTCCCTCAGTCACCTACCCTAAAACAGTCTCTGCTAGACCTTGTGGATTCTTGCTCTGTACTTACTCAGTCACCTCTTGTTCAAAGAACTGCAGGAACCCCAGGGAGACATTTTATTTCCCCCTGTGCAACTTCCCTATTGTCCATGACCTTCCTCCATCATTTCCAGCTACTACAGAAGACCAAACTTCTTTCAGTATTTGTCTTTTCACCTCACCTGAACTTCCATGTGCTGCTTGAGTTCAGTCTCTTTACACCATGATTTAGAAAGTATCTCAGGTGGGGGGGAGGTGGGTAAAATACTGGAATCAACGCTTGGCTTTCCCTACTTTCAAGAGTCACAATTTTGTACTGATTATCAATGCTTAAAAATAGTTACCTCATAGAGTTGGCTTGGCAAGTAATGATTTCTAGTGTGAGGGAGGGAAAAATCTTGTACCAGTTGCTCACTCACAGCTGGATGCAAGTGCACTTCCTTTGTTATTCATCAGTGCCTCATTTAAGGCAAAGAATTATTCAATACTAATATGATTTTATTGTTCTGCTTCCAAAGCTCCCTTCTCAAATTGCTATCATTCTAGATAATTATCTATGTATCATCTATCTATGTATCATCTATCTATCTCTATCATCTATCTGTCGGTCATTTATCTGCCTATCTATCAATCTACCTATCTGTCAAAACATCCTAGGTTATCACAATTGACTGATGGTGTGTTGGGAGATTTTTGTAAAAAAAAATAAATTAATTATATTTGTGAATTTTTTTCTTTTAATAAATGAAGAGATTTAAGGTTGATTTTTAATAATATTATCTTTATTCACTTGCATTATTATATGCTTCTTTGAGTTGAGTAAGTCTACAGTTATTGCTCTGTGAATTTGGTATAATCTTGCATATGATTCTGAGGAGACGTCTATCGCTTCATGATCTGTCATGATTATCAGAGAAAAAGGGACTGAATGGATGTAGAAAATCATTTTTACCTTGTATTCTATTTATTTATATTAAAAGGAATGGAGTAATGTTAAAGATATTTTATTCACTTGTTTAAATCCATAGTTCTACAATTTACTTGTTTTGAAATCTTGAAAAGCTACTGGAGACTTATAATACTGATAGGGAGGGAATTTTAGCTATTGAAAGGATAAGATATTTTGGGAAGTAAAATATGTCAATTGACTTTTAACAAATTTTAGTGTTGAGATAAAAAAAGAAAAAAATAAAATGAAATGAATGTTTATAATTATAAATTAATTACTCTAGAAATAATAGTTTTTTTTGAGGTGTATGAAAGGTTTTAATAAATTATACAATGAACTTTCATTACTTTAAGTATTACAAAAAAAAAAAAAACCAAGCAAAATTTGAGGCAGCAAATTGTTGTGGAAACAGTTCCTAGACTCAAGAAACAGCTCTGGACATTTTTATATGAGGTGTAACAAATTGCTAAAACAGTTTATGTTGTTTTTTTCTTTATCATTTACAGGGTAAACAAATGCTAAGTAATTATAATGGAAATCCTGATTAAAATTAAAGAAAAATCTGTCTTCAGGAACTTTACTTTTATTAGATATACCATGGTGAAAAAGGTGAAATAACATTACTGTGGGGAAAGTAAGGCATTACAAACCATTGCACAGACTTGAGTATCATCACTCTTCTGACATACGTGATTAGGAATTTCATTTTCTTATTTTGTACTAATGGATCACTACTGTGAGTTTGATAAACTTAATGCTATCTTCTGTAGTAAATGTTCGGTCTCTGAAAGATAAAATCATTAAGTAATTAATGATTATTGGATCTATTCTCTATTTCACAAATAAAATTGGTTTATGCAGGTCAAGATGCAGATGTTCATCCATAATCACTTATATCTGCCCACTCAATCAATTCTCTGTTTAAAAGTATCACAAAGTCATGGTCCGGTCTCACAACAACATTTGCAAATATGCTTTGGAATTGGTTTTAGTAGTTTAATTTTTCTTACTGTTGACATTCAGGTTCCCATGGGAGCTTCTTATTGCTGGACTGATAAAAAAAAATCCATTTCTACTCGCAGTAACCAGTTTTCCTGGTCATACTTACATATACATAAGTATATGTAAAACAAAGATGTTGTCAGTGTACCTTCACTGAGTTTATATTTGATAATTCAAAGTTTATTAAAATTCCATTAGTGTACCCCGAAATTACTTTTATACTCTAAAGCAATTTACACTCATTCCAAGGGCCTTTCTTGGAGTTGTACCATTTAAATAGTTTTCAGCTCTCTTATTTCCGTAATAATTTAGAGGTTAATAATTCCACAGAAACAAAATGAAACCAAAGAAAACTTGAAAGGAAATCTTCAAGACTCTAGATACTTTCATTGTTCTTTTCATATGTGAGTCACTTAGAAGGAAGGGAGTCATTGAAAATGCGATTTTCAGATGTTTTTCAGAGTATATTAGTGATTACCTGAGAAGCGTGCTGAAGAATAGAAAGAATAGCAACAATTTGCATGTTTCAATTTTATTCTGTGTCAGGAAGAGAATTATTAGGTATTGATTGCTAAAGAGTCTCCACAAAATAATGGGAGCAAAGATAATTACTGATTTGTGCAGAGCAATGAAACATAATACTGATGCTGACAAGAAGGATGAAATTGCCTATTTGAATAAAAGTAATGAGAAGTAGATATTGGAAACTAAGTAGAAGCCCTACAATACTAATTATATTACTCTAATGTTTCATAAACATCTCATCAATGAGCCTCAGAGCAATCCTATGAAACTAAGCTCAAGGAGTTATTTCATGTCTTATAGTTGAGAAATCTGAAGCCCAGGGATTTTAGGTGATATGGCAAGTTCACATACTTTCAGTGTGGCATTGGCAACATAAAAATTGATATTTTTTCTCTCTTTATAGCAATATTTCCAAGCTAGATCTGGTCATATGTGGAGAATCATGTGAAAGCATGACTTCAGCTATTTATAATTTATAGGAATGAGCACTGGTGGAGTGATCTAAGCTGTGAGAGTGCCTGCCTAGCAAATGTAAGGCCCTGAGTTCAAACCCCAGTGTTGCCAAAAAAAAAAAAATTCTGTAAGAATGGATTTATGTGGATAATTAATTATACTTGATAACTGAAAGAATAATATTTTATTTTAAATTTTAATGTTTATAGTGAAATAATATAAATAAAATATTTAAAAAGTTTTTAGCAACTATTAGTTGCCATTAAAATATTAGTTATTGTGAAGTGCTGTAATAGTATGTATAAGTATATTGAGATATTAGGTTAAATGAACCACAAGTATAATAATAACATAAGTGATTTAAATTACATTAACTATATAATACTATCCATCAATTTTGTAAAGTCATAACTGAAAAACATTTGAATAGTTGATAACTACATGAAATAGATCCATTACCATTTGCCCATAGTACTTTCCTTTTACCATTTGTAGCCATTGTAGGGATGTGAAAGTAGTATTTGGAAATTCACTTCTTTCATTTGTACACGTTTATTGTGAGGACCTAATATTTTTTGATAATTCAGGATTGCAAATAATTCACCTTGCATGAAACGATCAGTTCATTTTTCTTTGAAAAGTATGTCTGGCAGGGAATGAACAATCTTTGCTGGCAATCCTAATAACTGAAGACAATGGCATGGAATGTATTCCATGATTAGAGTGCATGGTACTCTTCATTTATAATTATTTATAGAGCACTACCAATGGGTATCAGGATATATATGCCACCCTAAAATATGATTGCAGGAGACCTGACTGTACCACTCCAAAATATGCCACTGTGGCCTATTGAGCTAAAATAAATAAAAAAAACAGCTCAAACAAGAAAATTTCTTTACTTGCCTCTCAACTGCATAAAATAAAATGTAAAACACTTCATTTGTAAAAGAAATTTACATCAGTGAAGGAAAGTTTTATTAATAAAGTATCTGTACTAGGAAGAGCAGACAATTTAATTTGAGAATTTTATCTGCATGAAAAGGTCATTTTTTCATCACCATACATTTTGTTCCCCCACTGTCCCATAAATTTCCTCTACTATTCCTCAGATCCCCAAAATTTTATTCCTTTTTTGTAGTTCAGGATAATATATCTATAATATATTAAGCCCCAATCATCTGGCTTTCTTTTACGGTGTTTTTGAGTCTCATATTTTTGTGGGACTCCTATGTAACTCAAATAGTTTTTTTCCCATTAATCTGTTTTACGTTAATTTAACTCATAGACCAGTCAAGTAACTAGGATGGTAAGAATTAACTTAGAAGGTAACACACATATACAGGAAATCAATGCGAGTCAACTCCCTGTATAGCTATCCTTATCTCAACCAGCAAAAACCCTTGTTCCTTCCTATTATTGCTTATACTCTCTCTTCAACAAAATTAGAAGGGCAAAATAGTTTCTGCCAGGTAGGGAGGGGTAAGGGGAGATAAAGGGGGGGAGGTAAGGTAGGGGATGGGGGAAAGGGGGGAGAAATGACCCAAACAATGTATGCACATATGAATAAAATAAAAAAAAAGTATCTAGGATGGTAGATGGAAGTATTGTTTCATCCTTTATGCTAATGATGAATCATTATTAGCTAGATGGTGTTATAGGTCTTGAGTATTTAGCAATTAGCAAAAATGAAAATGACCCTTGTTGTAGAAAAGCACCAGCCACAATTCTGTGAGACTGAAGAAAGGGGCAGAGAGATCCAGGATTTCATAAGTGTAATTGATTGTGAGCTAATGACAGAAGCATGGTCCTGGTAGCAGCAATCCAGTGGATTTCTGGGATTTGGGTCAGAGGAAAGGAACTTAAAAAGTGGCCAGGATGAAAATCACTTCATCCAAGCCAGAATGTACCTGTGTTACCTCAAGCTAATATAAACATGTCAGGCACATCGTCAGTGCAGATAGAACCAGAGTTCAGTCCTAAAGCTGCAATAACACTCTAATGGTTTGCTTATTTATAGTATGCTGGGGAATTATGTGGGAAAAACCAAGGTTACTCAGGAATGATTATAGCAGTTGTGACTAAGATGGCTACACACAGGTTAAGCTGAATCTCTATAACATTGATCTCATGGATTTACATAATTTGGTTGAAAGAACATACGTTTTATTTCATTTTTGATGTTTTTGGCAGTACTGCAGTTTGAACTCAGGGCCACACATTTGCTAGGGAGACTTGCCCCCAGATGATTTTTGCTTTACTTATTATTTTTACTTATTTATTTTAATTACTCATTTATTCACATGTGCATACATTGTTTGGGTCATTTCTCCCCCTGCCTGTCTACTCTACTCTTTCCTCCCCTCCTCCCCTCAGTTCCAGGCAGGTCCTGTTCTGCCCTTATCTCTAATTTTGTTGAAGAAAAGACACAAGCCTAATAAGGAAAACAAAGCATTTTTGCTAGTTGAGTTGAGGATAGTGATAAATATTCCTAGTGCTGCATTCGAGTACATATGTGTTATGATCCATGTTGATTCATCTCTAACTGATCTTTACACTGGTTACTGATCCCCTTCTCATGATAACCTCTGTCACTTTAAGGTTTCTGTATTAGTTCCCCTGGAGTGGGGACATCAAATGCTTTCATGTTTTGGGTTTTCTACTTATTTACTTCTGAATGATAAGATTTCATTCTTCTTCATGGCTGAGTAAAATTCCATTGTGTATAAATACCACTTTTTCTTAATCCATTTGGCAGTAGTGGGGCATCTTGACTGTTTCCATAACTTGGCTATTGTGAATAGTGCTGCAATAAACATGGGTGTGCAGGTGCCTCTGGAGTAACCTGTGTCACATTCCTTTGCGTATATCCCCAGGAGTGGGATTGCTGGATCATATGGCAGGTCTATGTTTCGATTTTTAAGAATCCTCCAAATTTTTTTCCAGAGTGGTTTCACCAGCTTGCATTCCCACCAGCAGTGTATGAGGGTTCCTTTTTCCCTATATCCTCACCAACACATGTTGTTAGTGGTGTGTTTGATGATGGCTATTCTAACAGGGGTGAGGTGGAATCTTAGGGTGGTTTTGATTTGCATTTCCTTTATGACTAGAGATGGTGAGCATTTTCTCATGTGTTTTTTGGCCGTTTGAATTTCTTCTTTTGAGAAAGTTCTGTTTAGTTCAGTTGCCCATTTTTTAATTGGTTCATTCATTTTAGGAGAGTTTAGTTTCTTAAGTTCCCTGTATATTCTGGTTATCAGTCCCTTGTCTGATGTATAGCTGGCAAATATTTTCTTCCACTCTCTGGGTGCTCTCTTCACTTTAGAGACCCTTTCTTTTTTTGTGCAGAAGCTTTTTAATGAAGTCCCATTTGTCCATCCTTTCTCTTAGTTGCTGGGCTGCTGGGGCTCTATTGAGGAAGTCCTTGACTATACCTGTTAGTTCCAGAGTGTTTCCTGCTCCTTCCTGCAGTAACTTCAGTGTTTCAGGTCTGATATTTAGGTCCTTGATCCATTTTGAGTTGATACTAGTACAGGGTGATAGACATGGATCTAGTTTCAGTTTCTTGCAGATGGGTAACCACTTTTCCCAGCAACATTTGTTGAAGAAGCTGTCTTTTCTCCACTGTATGTTTTTGGCACCTTTGTCAAAAATGAGGTTGGTATAGTTGTGTGGATTCATATCAGGGTCCTCTATTCTGTTCCACTGGTCTGTTTTTGTGCCAGCACCATGCTGTTTTTATTGTTATTGCTTTGTAATATAGTTTGAAGTCAGGTATTGTGATACCTCCAGCTTGCTCTTTTTGCTGAGTATTGCCTTGGCAATTCACATTCTATTGTGTTTCCAAATAAATTTTAGGGTAGATTTTTCAATCTCTGTAATGAAAGTCATTGGGATTTTGATGGGAATTACATTAAACATGTAGATTGCTTTCGGTAGTATAGGCATTTTTACTATGTTGATTCTACCGATCCATGAGCACGGGAGATCTTTCTATCTTCTGTAGTCTTCCTCTCTCTTTCTTCAGGAGTTTGTAATTCTCCTTGTAGAGGTCATTCACATCCTTTGTTAAATTTACTCCTAGGTATTTAATTTTTTTGAGACTACTGTGAATGGAATTGTTTCCATATATTCCTTCTTAGTTTGTTTGTTGTTGGTGTATAGAAAAGCTAATGATTTTTGTAAGTTGATTTTGTATCCTGCCACCTTACTGTAGCTGTTTATGGTGTCTAAGAGTTTTTGAGTAGAGTTTTTTGGGTCTTTAAGGTATAGGACCATATTGTCTGCAAATAAGGATATTTTGACAGTTTCTTTACCTATTTGTATTCCTTTATTTCTTCTTCTTGCCTAATTGCTCTGGCTAGAAATTCCAGTACTATGTTGAATAGGAGTGGACATAGTGGGCATCCTTGTCTTGTTCCTGATTTTAGAGGGAATGTTTCAGTTTTTCACCATTAAGTATGATGTTGGCTGTAGGTTTGTCATATATAGCCTTTATAGTGTTGAGGTGCATTCCTTGTATTCCTAGTTTTCTTAGAGCTTTTATCATGAAGTGGTATTGGATCTTGTCGAAGGCTTTTTCTGCATCTATTGAGATGATCTAGTGGTTTTTTTCTTTGCTTCTATTGATGTGCTGTATTATATTTATAGATTTGGATATGTTGAACCACACCTGCATCCCTGGGATGAAGCCAACTTGGTCATGGTGTATGACCTTTCTGATGTGTTGTTGGATTTGGTTTCCCATTATTTTATTAAGGATTTTTGCATTGATATTCATTAAGGAAATTGGCCTATAGTTCTCCTTTTTGGATATGTCTTTGTCTGGTTTTGGTATGAGAGTTATATTGCCTTCACAAAATGAGTTAGGCAGTGTTTCTTCCCTTTGTATTTCATGGAACAGTTTAAGAAGAATTGGTATTAGTTCTGCTTTAAACGTCTTATAGAGTACAGCAGAGAATCCATCAGGTCCTGGAGTTTTCTTTTTTGGCAGACTTTATTGCAACTTCAATTTCTTTTTGTGTTATAGATCTATTCAGGTGATTAATATCTTCTTGGTTCAGTTTTGGGTGGTTGTAAGTTTCTAGAAATCTGTCCATTTCTTCAAGATTTCAAATTTGGTAGAGTACAGCCTCTCGAAGTAGTCTCTGATGATTTCCTGGATTTCTGTGGTGTTTGTTGTCATCTCCCCTTTTGCACTGCTGATTTTACTGATTTGGGTTTTTTCTCTCCTTATTTTATTCAGGCTTACCAGGAGTCTGTCAATCTTATTTATTTTTTCAAAGAACCAGCTTTTTGTTTCATTGATTTTTTATGGGGTTTTTTTGGTTTCTTTTTTATTGATTTCAGCCCTTATTTTAATTATTTCTTTCCTTCTGCTTGTCTTCAGATTTGCTTGTTCTTGTTTTTCTAGCAGTTTGAGCTGTAGTATTATGTTATTGATTTGAGATCATACTGTGCTTTTAATATATGCACTCATGGCTATAAAATTTCCTCTTAGGACTGCCGTTACTGCATCCCATAGGTTCTGGTAGGTCGTGTTTTCATTTTTATTAACTTCCAAGAACCTTTTAATTTCCTCTTTTATTTTATCAATGATTGATTCGTCATTGAGCAATATGTTGTTCAGCTTCCAATTGTTTGCATGTTTTTTACTGCTCTTTTTGTTATTGATTTCTAGTTTTAATGCATTGTGGTCAGATAGAATGCATGGGATTATTTCTATTTTCTTATATTTGCTGATGCTTGCTTTGTGCCCTAAGATACGGTCAATTTTGGAGAAGGTTCAAAGGGCTGCTGAGAGGAATGTGTATTGTGCAGAAGTTGGATGAAATATTCTGCAGACATCAGCTAGGTCCATTCGACCTATGGTGTGATTTAGTTCTAGGATTTCTTTATTGATTTTGTGTTTGGATGACCTATCTATTGATGATAGGGGAGTATTAAGATCTTCCACTATCACTGTGTTGGAGTTTACATATGTTTTTAGGACCTTCAGAGTATGTTTGATGAAACTGGGTGCACTGACATTGGGTGCATATAGGTTGATAATTGTTATTTCCTTTTGGTATATTTTTCCTTTTATTAGTATGGAGTGTCCTTCTTTATCTCATTTGATCAATGTAGGTTTGAAGTCTACTTTTGCTTGCATCTCTTCTCGTTCTTTAATGCCCATGATTCTCAGGTTTGGTCTTTTGATGGAGTCAGTGAGTTCTTGCATTTTCTTTTCACAGCTCTTGAGTTGTTTAACTAATAGTTCTTCAGTTTTTCCTTTAACTGCCATTTCATCTTCAAGTTCTGGGATTTTGTCTTCTGCTTTTTCTATTCTGCTGGAATAGCCTTCCATTTTGTTTTATATTTCTGTTTCATTCTTTTTTCTGAGGTTTTCCATATTGTGGGTTACTTCCTCTTTAATATTGTCAATTTTTGTCCTTAATTCGTTTATATCTGTGCTTATGGTGATCTCAGTTTCAGTTGGTGTTTATTTAGGGTTTCTATGATTTCATTTATTTGTTTCTGTGTTTTTTTATATTCTTTGTTTTTGTTGTCTTGGAATTCTTGATTGCCTCCTGTACGTTTTGGTTGAACATGTCTAGTAACATCTCTATGAAATTCTCATTAATTACTTGTATGATTTCTTTTTTCAGGGTGTTCTTGTGGGCTTTGTTGGGTTTCTTGGTATAGTTTATCTTTGTTTTGTTGGAGTCTGGATCTGGGTATCCATTTTCTTCATTTCACTCCAAATCCTGTACTACTTTATTTTTGGGGCAAGAATGGTTTCCATCCCTTTTTCTTCTCCCCGTATTTCCACTAGGTACCGTTTCTGTCCCTTGACTATGTGTATTTTAGTATTAGCTGGGTTACAGTATTTATACTAATAAAACCAAGAATGAAGGTTAAAAAAGAGAAAGAGAAGGAATGATAAAAGGAAGAGAGAAGAGAGGAAAAAAGAAAAAAAATGGGAGAGATACTGGGTGATCAAACAGTAAACCAGGCTGCCAAACACTTAAAGAAAGGAGAAAAAAAAAAAAAGGGGAGAGATGGTGGGTGATCAAATAGCACACCAGACAGCCAAACCCTTAAAGAAGGGAGGAAAAGAAAAAAAAAAATCACCAGCTCTGGAACAGTAGAATTTCAGGCAGTCTTAGTTGTTCTGTTTGTCCTTTAGCATCCAGTCCTGTCTGTGTCTCTTTGACACATTTGGAGCCGTCTAGTGGTGGCCCAAGTGGGAGCCTGGTGGACCAGTAATCTGGAAAGCCTGTAGAGCTGAGGCCTGGGTTCACCTGAGGGGCGGGGATCCTGGCAGTCTGGGGGCCGAGGGTCGGGGATCCCAGTGTGGAGTGGCTTTGGTTGTTCCACATGGAGCTGGGGCCGGGCAAGGCCTGAAGGGTGGGCGGACTCGAGGGGCAAGGATCCTGGTGGGGTGTGGTTTCCGGCTGGGGGCTGGGGTCTGGAGCAGCCAAGGGAAGGGTATCCTGGTTGTGCATGGATCCAGGGTGGCCCAGGAGGCGGGGGTCCAGGTGGGGTGTGGATCTGGTTGTCCCATGTTGATCTGGGGCCCAGAAGGGCCTGAGGGATGGGGATCCCGACTCAGTGTGAATCCGGTTTAGGGCTGGGGTCCAGCACGGCTGTGGGGCAGGGATCCCAGTGGTGTGTGGAACCCATGGGACCAAAGAGGTGGGGGTCTTGGTGGAATGTGGATCTGGCCTGGGGCTAGGGGGATCCTGGTGGTGACAGTCCATGAATCCAGTGCAGAGCTGTGGGGCGGAGAGCCTGGCGGAGTGAAGCAGCAGCTCTGCAGGCTTACTGGGCAGGGATTTGGCAAGCCAGCTGTTCTTTTATTAGATTGTGGTGTGGAGAAATCTTTCAAGATCTAAGGGTTTAGAGTGCTGTATTTTTGGCTCTCTCTGGTGCTTTACCTCTGCCACTTGTGTCTCCAGCATCTCAGCAGGGTCCCTGGTTCAGGAGCTCATGAGGTTTGTGGCTCTGTTTCAGTCCCCATCTTGAAGTGCCTTACTTACTTTTTTGGATAAGGCTTTGCATTTTTGTCCAGGGTCAGTCTCAGACCACATTCCTTCTACCCATGTCTCCCAGTAACTAAGACCATGAGAGCCCACCACCATGCCCAGCTAATTTGTTGAGATGGGGTCACTAACTTTCTGTTGGGGCAGGGCTTGAACATCTCCATTTCCCTAGTAGCTGTGGTTGCAGTCCTGCACCACCACACCTGGCCTAGAGAACACACTTTTTTTTTTCCTAAAAAAAGCTGGTATTTTGGTAAGAGATTTGTAGTGCCCTTTTTAAATGGATTGCCAAATCAAGCATATTTCATGTGACATTCAGGCAGTGAAATGCAGAAGTGGACTCAGAAGTAGCAAGGAAAAGTGTAATTTATAATGGTTTAGAACCAGTAACTCACATGCTTATTGTCTTACAGGTTTTTAGTCAAATAATAATTGAGTTCACTCAACTGGGACTCTGTCCCTAAACTGCTGGTTAACATGGATCAATAATTTCCTTTCAGCTGTTAGAAAAATTCCATTCCCTTAGTTTACAGGGAAGTGGGACAATGCTCTCTGACACTTGCCTTACTCTCACTCTTTCATATGTTTAAGTACCAGATTTTGTGTTTGGGTCCTCAATGTTTCTTTTTTGTGATGGAGAAGTCTGGTTCAAAGAGTGTGATAGTGTGTTATGCAGAGTTGCTTATGCCTAACTCTGGGGTTAGAATTGGAGAATATTATGCTAAATAAGTCAGACAAAGAAAGACAGATACTGTATGTTATAATGGATATGTTCAATCTAAAACAACTGAATTATTGGAAGCAGAGTACAGTGACAGTTGCTGAGGCTGGAGAGTAGGTGAAATGAAGAGATGATGGTCAAAGGGTATGAAATCTTAGACAGATTGTTTTAAAGGTCCTTTGTACAGCATGGTGATAATACCAACAGGAGAATATGTACATCTCACAATTGCTAAGAACATAAATTTCAAATGCTTTTACCACGAAGAACATTAAGCATTTGGGGTGATGCATATGTTAATTACTCTGATTTCATTATTTTACATTGCATTCATGAATCACAACATCACTTTGTGTCACATAAATTTATACAATTTTAAATTGTCAATTTAGCATAAAATACCAAGTATTTGACTATTTTAAAATTTGTTTGCACTTATTTAATTGCTTTGATTTCATTAAACAGTAAATGTAGATAAGATCAGTCTCTAAGAAATGTCAATATATTCTCATCTTTTTCAATAGTAGATTAGTGATCTTTATTAAATATTGGATGCCATCCATGTCTGCATTTATTTAAAAAAATTCTATTAGCTCACTATGGATTGAACTTGAGTCATCTATGTAGCCAAGACAGTAAGATTTAGGAAAGAAAGAAGAAGTTAAGTTTGCATGATGAGTGTCTTGGGCAGCCTTGGGAGATGTGCTGAAACTGCAGTTGTGTTAAAATGATGAGACTCAATTCAATATGGAAGCCTATTTCATAGGAGTTGGTGGGTTTTCACTCCTATTTCATAGGAGACCTTTTAGTATCTATGCTATGGTTGTGATTTATATGTATTCCTAGCAAAGACAGTGCGTTCTCCAAAATTTCTATTATCTGGTAGGCAAAGAGATGACTACCAAGAGAAAGAACAATTTTGAACTCCTGGGATTTACTTTTATTAATTTTTTGATTAGTATGTATTTATTGTTCACATTAATGCAGAACAGTATGATATTTCTACACATGCATGCAGCATACACTGAAGAGAACAGGGTAATTAGTATTCCTCTGTCTTTATCATTTCTTTGTTTGGAGCCTTAGGACTTTTAATTGCTGATGTTCTAAGAGCAGACTGTTGCTTGTTATGTATGCTTATGATTTCTGAATTCTTGTCTCCAGGCTCTCACTCCAATTATTTGGCTGATGGTGGAAGAAATGATACCAATTTCTCATCTTTTGTGTCTTAACAAGAAGCTGTAGGACTTATCCCAGGTGTCTGCAACAATCCTAGCATTCTGAAGGTTTATATTCCTTTGTGCTTCCTTGTTGATGAATGAATCTTTAATCAACAGAAATGGAAAGATGCTGATTCTATAAGAAAATACTTAGGGCAATATTTCTGTTAATTAGAATTTATATATAAAAACTAAAAAGTCATGCTATGAGAAAATTAGAATTAAATGATCACATAATAAAATAGATTTTTCAAAAATAACCAGTAATGTGTCCCATGATCTTTTCTTTTCTACCACTTAGGTTCTTACTACAGGGATGGAAAACATATTTATGGATTTCACTGATAAAAATATTGGTAGTTCCTATTCCACTCCTCATTTAACACTAAAATTAGATTTGTTATTTGCTTCAAGAACACTTAAGTCTGTTATCTTGTGATATCTCCCAAGCTATTCTCAGAAAAGGCATCCTTTCACTGCAGATTTCCAATGAGGACATATCAGAATTGCATCACCTATCAAAAAAGGAAACCCCACTAATGTGAATATTAGAATTTATTTAAAAGTTTTCATCTTTGAGGTTTAGCCTGAAGTCCTTTTATTTTTGTAATTCAAAACAGTTTCCAAACACTGGCACAAGGTACATCACTTCACTTAAAATGTATGGTAACAAGAAAGCAGATTGCCATAATATTAGTCAAATCTCAGAGGGGAATAATGAATCTTTTCATTATAGATTTTACATCACTCTCTTATGGCATTTAATTGTCATGCTGCAGATTAAAAGTAGGCAAACACTATGAAGTATAATGTTCCATGGTTCATATTTGAATTTTACTGCACTGAAAAGGCTGAACATAAGGGTTTTGTATTAATAAAAGCAGGATAATAGATTGGGTACATAGGGTAGCTACATAGTATAAAGTAGTAAACACTACTAAGAGCACATATTTTACATTGGTTAATGCTAACATTGTTAGTTTTGCTCAGAGCCCTGGGAAAATCAGCTCTTGTTCTTACTTTTCTCTTAATTATATCTGGAGGCTGAAATATAACTTAAATTGTAGGTGGTCTATTATTTGTGAGTACCTTAGAGACAGTAAAAATTAAATAGTATAGATAGGCTAGAAATTAAACAGTGTAGTATATATTAATTTTCCTTGACTTTCAGATGTTAGTTACTGAATCCCTATTAGCATCTAATTGATAAGATAAAACAGCATGTCACTAGATTCCATGTGAGATGATCTGATGAGGAAAGGGAAGAAATAACCATTTTATTAAGGGCTATTTTTGATTAACCCAAAAGTAGCACAAATAGGACAGTTCAGAGAGCTATCTCCAAAGAATAAAAGAGAAGTATGTTTGCTTTGCTCTGGATTTTTAATTTTTTTCCAAACTCTAAAACTCTAGAGGGCAGATACCATGTCTGTCTTTTTCATGGTTGTATCTTTCATGGTTATATAGAAGTCACTCAAAAATACCTTCATTTACTCCCATCATATTATTCTGTAAAATCTACTAAGTATAAGCCAGGTAAGTCATAAATATATATTTTACCATTATCACCCAGTCACTGTTATTAGGACAATGAGATTTTTAAAACTAGTCCTACAGTCCTTAAGGCACAGAAACTATCTTGTAAATCATTCTTGAACTCAAGGACATTTCTTATTAGTGGTCACATGGGACAGAGATATGATCAAGTAGACAATGTACAGCCCATTACATGAAAGTCAGAGATATTTTGTAGTCAGAGTATATTTTGAACAAAAAGTTGAAATAAAATGTTGTCTTAAGAACTTTCTGGACAATATTGACACATAGTTATAAGGCATTTTAGGGTCTTTTGGATAAGCAAAATACCCAGCATGCATATGAGTGAAAGATTGGGAGAAATAAGTGGAAGATGGCTGAGTCTGTGAAAACTGGAGAAAACATAACTCATCTAGTTATGTGCATTGTATTAAGAAATTTGTAACTGATTCTGGTCTCCACATTCCAAAACAAGTTCAGTATTTCTCAGAAAGATTATGGGGGCATGTCTCTTGTCTGACTATTCATTTTAATGTTTTCATTTGCTTAATAACAGTCACAGCAAAGAACATTTGTAGTCTATTTTGGTCAAGATCTGTTAGTATTGATACCCACTACATATTAGAAAGCTATGTTGATATGGTGGAGATGTAAGCCTGAAAATGCTAGCTTTTAAGATATTGTGGTATTAGTCAATATGGATTCAGAATTATACCTGTATCCATATAGATGCATTACAATTATATATTTGATTGTAGATCTTAACACAATTTATCGATTAGCCCCTGCCCATGACAAGATATTGTTGAAGTGAAGTTCAGACTTACAATGCAAATCGTGATACATCAGAGATAATAGTTGTGAATGTTTCAGTGTTGCAGAATATCATATCAGTGATTTTTTCCTATCTAACTAGTTATGTCAGGAAAGCTTAGACATTAACATTGATGGAAAGGCTCTTGAAATAAGATGCAGCAAAGTAAAATGAGCATGCTTCAAAGATGGTTACATTTGCTAAGTGAAACTAAATATTAATGTCAATAAATTGATGTAGTAGAAATTGAAATGTTTTGTAGTTCTTTTCTGCTTCATTGCAAACATTAAAGGAGAGTGTTCTTAGGAAAGAAAAACAGTTTGAAAATATTCTGGAAATGGAATGATTTAATCTATTGCTGGAAGACTACAACTTGAGTAGAGAATAAAGTATTCTTTACAAGAAGAAAGATGGTATTTCCTAAGATGTCTTGTATATCTTACAAAGAAGAAGTAATTTAAGTACTTCATTTCTTTTTCCATTGAGCTGGTTTTTATTACAACCTACTTTTGGCATTCCATTTAGCTTTTTGTGAAATTGCTAAATGGTGACCTTGGCACAGAAATTCCAACATTCTTTTAAGTGTTTAACCCTAATTTCTAACCTCAGCTCAATATGCCTAACCCCGACTCAAATATGCCTAACCTCTTCATCACTACTGAAGCAGTAAAAACACAATAAAGAGTACAGACCATTACTTCCAATCTAATTGTTGTTAGCTTCCCTGGAGACTTCAAATTCTTCAAAATATCCAGAGTTCCAGAACAAATACTTTAATAGAATATTAACATAAGGAGAGCAGACTGATCCTTTGGTCAATTGTTAAATGATGTCCTGTTAAGTAGCCCAATGTAATAGATTCCATGAGTATTTCCTCAAGATGAATATACTACATTTAAAAAATAAAGCCAAGTCCCTAAGAGGAGGTGGTGTGACAGCTTTTCTGCATTTGTCTATAGGTCAGAGACAAGGGAGGAATGAACTCCAATCTACCAATTTTTGGCAAGGAGGTGGTTTACTATATTAGTTTCCTATGGCTGCCATAACAAACTACCACAAACTGGGTAATTTAAAATAAAAGAAATTTAATCATCCATAGTTTTTTAATTTAGAAATCTGAAGTCAAGTTGCTGGCAATATTGCTTTCTTCTGGAGGCTCTGAGGGAGAATCATTCTGCACCTTTCTTTTCTTTTTTTTTTTTAAGCTTTGATACTTTTATTTTTATTTAAAAAAAGTGTTGAGCTTACATTATTAATGATTTGTATCCTGAGTTTTTGCTTAACATTATATAAATACTTCTAAATGAAGTAAAAATTTTCTATATGCATAGTGTTTAATGGTTGTGCCATATGTATATTAATGTACCATAATGTGCTTAGCTTTTTCTTTTTATACACATTTTTATTAGTACATAGTTCTTGTACAGAAAGGTTTCATTGTGACATTTCAATATACAGTGTACCTTGTTTTGGTTCATAGCTTCCATTATTCAGCCTCTTACTCCTCTTAAATTGACTTTGATAGTTTTCAATATTCTGTATTCATACATATATAGAAAATACATCTATCATATTCACCCTCCATTTCTGGTGGTTGCTGGCAACTCATGGCATTCTTTTGTTTGCGGAAGCTTCACTTCAGTCTCCATCTCCCTTGTCACAAGACATTCTCCTCTGTGTGAATCTCTGTGTCTTCACATGACCTTCTTACAAGGATACCAGTCTTTGGATTTAGGCCCATTCTAACCTAGAGCCACCCTATCTTAACTAGCTACCTCTCCTGAGTTTCTGAGTAAGCATGCATCTAGGGGAAATTATTCAATATAGTACAAAGATGGAAACTTAAAGTCAATCCTGCCTTACTTTGATAGAGTTTTGAGGTGGACATTATTAGTGTTCAATCAATGCCACCAGGTCTCCTCATTTTTTTGCACTTATGGGAGTCCATATTTCCTGGCCCTTTGCCAGGAAATGTATGTGACTAAGTGCTGCCCAATGGCTCATAACTGGAGGTGATAAATTGCTTTGGAACTGGTTTGTAAGTCTCCATGCTCACTCTCTTTCAGTGAAGTCAGAAATTTGGTGTCAAGAAGGAAATGCTGCACATCAAAGACACTTAGATATTGGACTTAACCTGTGTGAGATAAAAGCTTTTGCTATATTATGCCACCATGATTTTGGTATTTTTGATACTAAAGCAAAGAATAAGCAATTCTGACAAACGTAAGTTTCTTTAAATATTAAAGTACTGGGAGCATGACTTAAATGGTACAGTGACTTGCTTTGCAAGCACATGAGGCCTTGGAGTTCAAATCTCAGTATCATCAAATAAAAAAATCAAAAATATCTTTGAATATACATATATAGGTCACAGATTAATCAGTGGTCTTAATTTACATGGTCTTAACCCAAAGTTTTTATTATAGCCATTTAATTTGAAACTTTATCTTAAAAATTCAATTTCATTCACAGTTATTTATTGAATACATTTATAGTGAAGACTCTTCTCATATAAATATAGAAAACGCTTGATTGATGTTGTTGTTGCTACTTTGGAATATGGGCAAATAAAGCCAACAATTGGTTCTGAACAACAACAAAAAGCTATTTGTGCTAAGAGAGTTATAACATGTATTTTAGTCATATAACTTGTTATAAAATTCCCAGTGGTACCACATTGGCAGGAAATAAGACTTTAAAAAGTGGTGTTTCTATATCAAATAAAAATTTATTGAGCTGTGCTTTAAACCTTAGAAGTTACATTCAAAGGCAAAGCTTTTACTATTGAAAATAAAAATGGTAATCTATAGACAATCTTACACTGGCTGCAAAGAAGGCTGTGACATTTCAGACATATGTTCAACTTCCAACTCCATAATGAGTTTATTTTGAATCTATTTATATACAGTTCATTCGAAGGGCAAAACTAGAAGTTATATACAAATGGTAGGGGTCCAAAACTGATTTCAGTTAAGCAATGATTTTATGTGTAATGCAACCCCCTGCTGAAGTGTCTGAAGCTCTTTCTAGAATGTTACATAAAAACTCTGTTAAAACGCATTGGGGAAACTATTTTAAAATTGAAGGAATACAATTATTCCCTGACAAAAGTATAGTAGAAAGTGTCTCAAATAGGTTGAAGGGCAATAGATCAGTATGCTGATCTATGGAAGAGCTAAATCTGACAAAGCATAGAAATATTTTGGGCTAAGCACTCTCTATTGAGTCATTTGGCTAAATGGCATTGCTACTGTGTCATGAGGCAGAATGTCAAGGCTGACTGTCTGTGATCAAAAGAATTCTTTATTTCAAAAGTCTCTTGACAATTGCTCTGGTGCTCATTGGCATGAATAATGTGCAAAGAATCAAGGTCTTCTAGGGGCCTCAAACCAATCTGGACTCTTGGCATCTTTCAAAAGTGAATGACCTTGAACTCAGTGAGCTATGTCATTTTATTTGTGACATAATTCACAGCAACTGTGGACATGGAGAGCTCATGTGGGCATAATTTATGGCATATTCACAGTCTGGAAATTTAGCCCAAATTTTATCTATTTATCAAGTATTTTCTGGATAGTTCCCATGTCCTAGATTTTTTCAATGTTAGAATGTGCAATGATGAATAATAAGACATGGTCCCTACCCTCATGCAGCTCACACTCAAATGGGAAAAGCAGGCATTGTATCAACAATCAAGTAGATAACAATTATAATTATGTTTTATGAAAGATAAATACAGTAAATGATAAAGTCCCCTGTGCCTTTCTTACCTCATCAAGTCATGTGCATGAGACACTGGCAATTTGAAAGACCTCATAAGTTCCATTTTGTGTTTCAGGCAATCATCCATGATCACAATATACTTTGCTTAACTCTGCTAGCATTTCCATTTTCCCTTCAAATCAAGGTGTTGCCACTACAATAGTACACTCTATCTGCTGTCACTCTGGACCTTCAGATATTTGGATCTGAACTTTTCTTCTGTTCAGTCCAATCTCTGGCTCATTTAGCTAACAACTCTGATCACATTTCTGTTTTTTCCATTCAATTTACAGTACAATCACCCTGGTAGAAGATACTAAGTTCTGCATATTTCTTCTTCCTTTTCTTATCTACATAATCTGTTTTGTCCCTCTGAAGCATTAACTGCTACTATTGAGGATAAGCTATTTGTTTTTCTGTTAAATGTGTTTTTAATCCTGGCAAACATCTTTTGTAAAAGCAATGGATTCAGTAATATTGCCCTATATTCTTCTCTCACCTATAATCATAAGCATGATATTTACTCCCAAGTCCTGAGGACAAGAACTATATGTCACATGTCTCTACTTTCTTTCAGCATCAAGCTGAATGCCTGTTGTACTGACATGACAAGAAGGTACTAACAGGTATTGTGTGAATGAAGGGGTGTTTTATTTTATATGAAATAATGGCTCAAGAAAAGTGAAGCAGGCATGTATATGAAGGTATCTGACTTCTCATCCTTGATAGTAACTCTGTAGAAAGTAGCTTTTACATAAATGTTGAAATGCTTTGAACACTTAAAAAAAAGTCATCTATTAAGAACACAGTTTCTGCTACTTGAGGGATTTCAACTTCTTATTGATGACATTTGAATTCACTATAACTAGCACTGAAAATAGTTTAATGAGCTGTCATACATAAATTGGAAAATGACTAGATAAAAGAAACTTGTGTATGAGCAGATAAGTGAATAAGTGATAAGTGACTAAAATGATTAGATAAATGAAATGTATAGAACTTGAACTTAAACTTTTTACTTAAACTGTTTGCATTTCTCAAAACGAAGTAATAACCTGCTTGATAATAAGTTTTCTTACCCTTAGGCTACTTAGAGATTTCTTGCCTGTCTGTGTGTATTCCTGATGCTCATTGCTGGACACTGAACACTCTCCTTTGAGCATTTCGTTTAACCTGCAAGTATTTCTTGAATCTTATGACCACAGGAAACTCAGTGTTCCAGGCAATTACCCAAGATCACTGTATGCTTTGCCTAACTGCTAGCATTTCCATTTTCTTCCCAATTTCAGGTACTGCTACCCTAATAGCTCTCTCTACCTGCAGTCACTCAGGACCCTCAAGATATTTAGATTTCAGCTTTTCTTCTGTTTAGTCTAACCTGACTCACACACTTACACAGTTAGATCTCAGAATTTCCAGTTCCTGTGTTGGGCAAATAACAGCAAGTAACCTCATACACAGGAAAAGTAATCACAGCCTCTCAGTTGTTCACTGGCAATCTAGCACCATTTCCTGTGGGAAAAAAAAAGTGGACTAGAATTTCAATCATAAATCCATATTGCATTTCCATGGCTTCCTAAACAAATATACTCTGATGCCTAGTAGCCTTTTGTGACCTTCATCGTTATGCCAACTTGGACATCTCCCAGCTGACTTAGTGCAGTTCATTCTCATACCTGCTGATCTTTTTTATCTTTGTTGTACAAGGTCTTGGGTCTGTGTTTGTCTTGACCTTAGTATTTGTGAGATATCTGACTCTTGGTTGTCATCTGATGCTCTAATTTATCTCCTGTGGTCCTTCCCTTGACCTTTCCAGGTTTGATTACCTATTTATCTCTGTTATCCACTGATTTTTACAGTGCTGACACTAAAAGATAATTAGTGTTGTTAAATAAGAATGTGTCTTGGGATTTGTGATACCTGAACATTATGACCGGACATACTAAATTCTTATCATATTTTCCAAGAAACCAAGTGTGTTTTTTAAGCCCTTTGAGTTTCGAGGTATAAAAATTCCTCTTGGTTTACAGCCAACCTCCATCAGTGGTGATTAATGATGATAAGGGGGATTTTCTGCAGGGATCTTAAACTGAGTGTGTGCAATGATGTAATGTTTTGAACATTATTGATGTGCTTTTTTATTTCACCTTTCAGAGTACAAGCCATTGTCATTGCTTCCCCAAGGCAACAATTAGGCCTGGGGAAGCTTAGGCTTTGTTAGAGAAGGCCTGCACAGAGAAAGCACTCAAACAATAAAAATAAGAAAGGAATAATGAGTTAACCTGCAAGAAGGGTTTTGTGGGTTGAAGTAGTACTGAAAGTTTGCTGTCATAATGACAAATCAGATTATTATCTATTTTAAGAGAGAGGCATTCCATTACTTTTACATTCCTCATATTTGCAAATGAACAATCTGTCTTGGAGCAATCACTTCAGAATACTTTCTTTTTTTTTTTTCAGTACTGGGGTTTGAACTCAGCCTACACCTTGAGCCAGTCCTTTTTTGTGATGGTTTTTTGGAGATAGGGTCTCATGAACTATTTGCCAGGGCTGGCTTGCAACCATGATCCTCCTGATCTTTGCAGCGTAAGCCACTGGCGCCTGGTCAAGGGCACTTAATAATTGATGGAGTACAACCCTGCTCACTATGAAGTTTTGTTGTAAGAGATTCTGGAAAGAAAAGGAAAAGTGATAGAAAGAGGAGAATAAAACTAGTTGCGGGTCCATATATTTCTTATCTGGGCTTTGGCCCAGATAATAGGCATGTAGAGAGAAAATGCTAGCAAAGTCAGAGGTAGAATGTTGTTTGCCCTTTGGTTCTCCAGGAAGAGGCTGTTTTGCCAAGGATCCTGTAAATGACTGATGCACAATCACTTCAAAGTGAGAAACTCAGTGTAGCCTATTAATGTAAAAAAGAAAAAAGTCCAAAGATTGACTTTACCAAGGCATTTCTAGGTTCCTGCATGGATCTTGCTAGAATAGGATCACCATTGAGGAGATTCCTTATTGAGGACTGGAGGGAGAGCCATCAGAATTAGGGCCAAATAAGAGTTGTAGGTAGACCTCAGAAGTTTGTACAGCAAGATCTGAGGTAAAGGTGGTAAGCTTTGAACAACAAAAGCAGCAGTGTTTGTGCCATAAGCATGACTTCTGAGATAGGTCACAGGCTTTTAGCATCAGAAGAGAGAAAAGCAAAAGGAATTGCTGAACCACTAAAGGAGTAAGAGCAGATCAACATGAGCGTTAGGGGATGTTTGTTGTATCTCCTCTCCCTTATCATAAGGGCGATAGTTCATACTCTTTTCAGAAGTAAGGGATCAGTCATCTGAGCATATTTTATCCCAAAGACATTGGATTCAGTGACCTTGAAGTTAGGTTGCATGTTTAGTTATTTTCCTGTTCCTTCACTTGTCAGGAATGGATAGAACTCTGAAGAAAGATTACAGAAAAACAAAATGCAGACATCACTTTCTTTATAGAGGATTTTCTTCTCATCCCACTTGTATTTCCACAAGCTCTGAAGTCTTTTTTATCATTCAGGATCTATATCCAGAAGCAATTTTGATTTCTTTTTCCCTTTCCCTCAACATCCAAACCGAAAATTTTGAAAGTCTCATATTTTTGATGTTTCTTCTCTTTTTATTTTCACAACTATAATTGATATGCTTTTCTCAGGTGCCTTCCTCTTCCAATTTTTTCCATGCGTGATTATTCTAAATCGGTGACCCTGATCCTTCTCAAACATATTCAGTGGTTTATCATTATTTATTAAATTATAGAGGACTGTGGTTAAAATAGGACCACAACTTTCTTCTACTGTTTTATCCTCCCTTTATCACTACAGATATTCAGTGAATTAGCTAAAGCGGAATAAAGTAAAATGCTACTGCTTTGAGATCCTAGTGCTTTGAATAATGCTACTCCTTTTCCATTTCTGACTTACTCTTTGCTCCTCCTTCAATTCCTATGAGTAAAGTTCAATGTAATTCTCATAATTTGTGATCCTTTAGAACACACATAGTGGGAATTTGGAAATACTCACTAAATGAAGTACAGTGTGAATATACTTTAGAATTCACTGATGATGCATGAGAATAGAGATCTAAAAGAAACTGGAGGTAATCTGGGGATAAAGGAGTTTCATGGGGTTTCGAAAGCAGGCA
Organism: Castor canadensis; assembly: GCF_047511655.1. NCBI lineage: Eukaryota > Metazoa > Chordata > Mammalia > Rodentia > Castoridae > Castor > Castor canadensis. The sequence continues at coordinate 126,202,992 of NC_133393.1, read as the reverse complement.
AAAATAGAATGGGAAAATAATTCAAATAAGTTTGGAAGATTATTTTTGTGACGTTGGGGTGGTCTCTTGATTGACAAGAATTTGAAAATACATATAATATGATGGAACTGAAATTTGCCATAAACCTATAATCTCTGGAATGGGAATGGGTCAGCAGGAGGCACTATCACCAAGAAGATTGGTCATGTGGGAATTATAGACATTAAGAAGATTGATTTAGAGCCTTACATTTCTCTCTCTCTCTCCTTTTACCCTGGTGCAAACTAGACAATATAGAAAGAGCATAAATATGAATCACTCATTCATTCATTCAGTAAAAATAATAAGTACTCAGTGGATAATTTGTTAACTCCACCCGAGGCCCATAGCAGTAGTCCTGTAACTCCTTCCCCCCATAATAGTGCATTTATCTTTGATTATAGTAATTATCATATTTTATAATGATTTTTTCTACTTTTGTAACATTTTATATAACTCATCTAACAGTCCTTGTATAAAAATTCACACAAAATTGCTAGAGAGAATACAATTTCCAAAACTGTCCTGGGTTTTTGTTACATTCAGTTTTCTAAGGGTGCACTGAAATCAATGGTAAAATGAAGACATTATGTAATATTTCATTACCTTTGGTAAAACTGTTTTCATTATTTTTGTCTTCTCACAGTATTAACTCTGATATCCACTTTGTGCAGGATTTACTCTTACTAGGATGTCAGAAAAATGTTAAGGCTGAATCCATAAGCTGCAAGTATTTCCAAACAGCAGCAGCAGCCCCTGGGCTCCACCCCCACTAGAGTCATCCAGCTCCATAATCAGCCAGGTTGACCTTCAGTTGGGCAAGAAGCAAACATTAAGGGAGAAATGTGGAAACTGGGGCCATTTCTACAGGAATGCAAGAGATCATGCTGTGGTGTGGTTAAGCTGGGATTCTTACCACAGAAATGGCCAGTCCTGTCACCACTAAGTAGATTCCATTGGTTGAAGACTGCTGCTGCTGTGCTTCTTCCCCCAACTTGAAAGGAAAGGAAGGTTTGGGGCCAACACTGAAAGGGAGGGGCAAATTAGCACTAATGACACTAGACATGGCTTTTATTTCCTTTCAAGTTTTTCATCATGTAGACAAAGCCAGGTGAACTGAAGCAGAATTTGAACACTTCGTACATTTATAACCATCTTCGTTAACAATAGTAAGTTCTTTAACAACTTACTAACAGAGAAAATCATGACCACTACCACCAGCTATGATTGACTAGTTTACTTAGCAACAGAACGTGTCTGTGCTAATTCTTTGAGTCCTAAGATACAATGCAGAAATTAAGTAAGTAACAACCAAAGAATTTAGATGGGGGAAAGTGGTTGCCAATGGATTTTACAGAACACATTAAGTTCTGAAAAAATAAGTATTTTGTGCTTCTATTGCTTCATGTTAAAAACATGCCCACCAGAGTCACTGTGGAATGCAGAAGTGAGGACACCATACAGACAGAACACAGTCCAGAGGTGCAGGAGACAGTTCCCAGAGTGTATCCTCCTCTCTTTAGGAAAAGCACTGCAGAATCTGGGGAGATGAAGCCCTATGTGAGAAAAGCTTTAAGAAAACCACCAAAGTACAGTTCCCCAAAATTTAACACATTCTAAGCTACAAAGAGACATATTTAATTTCTAGAACCTGTTTATTTGTCTAATGTGAGTGGAGAGGAATTTTTAAAAAGTCAATAAATGATTGTGCTTCTGAAGTGAGAGGGTCACATGCCACCCTCTAGAAAGCAGGATAATTTTTTCATGGCATAGAGAAAGGCCCAGGGGAGGGGGAGGGTGAGCCTCCTGGGTGCCATCTTCCTTCCCTTCCAGGCACAAACTTATTCTACCACTTTTGTTAGATTGTGCATTTCTAAAATTTTACCTATATTTTATTTACTATTTATTATTCCCAATTTATGACACTATAAGTCTGCTTTTATATTTCATCCAATTTTTCAGAATCAGAACATGGTTATTCTATTTGCTTGCACTCTAACTCCATCCTTTTGTTTGATTTGTTTATCATTTTTTGTCCCATCTCCATGGGCAATGCTCTCTCTTCCACCTTTTCCTATTTCTCTTCTTCACACTGAAGTCCTCGAGAGCAAGGTCATACTTTCCCGTTTACCTGGGCATCTCAGTACCTGGCCAAAACAGCTGCATTGCAGAGCTAAGCTGTTGTTCAATCAAGATTCTTGTGGCCATGAACAGAAATCTAGTACCTAGAAAATAATACACACTGCAAAATGAATACCTTTTAAAAACATGATGACCGGATTGGTGAGTTAAATATCTTCTATTTCTTTTGTTTGGGGGGTGGGAATCTCACTATGTAGCTTATGTTGGCCTTGAATTCAAAATCCTCCTGCCTCAGCCTCCTGATTCTGAGTGTTTTCTATTCTTAACCATTCTTTAACATGAGTCTTGATGCTTATAATTTATCAGACTGTCTATGGAACTGATATAGCATTTCATTTATTTAATCATTTATTTTGACATTTGCCTTATATTATTTGTGTATGCATGTGTCTGTCCATAAGACTATGCTTGCCTCTCTCCTTTGCTTACCCTACCTCATTCCACATTATAAGTTTTTTTCAGGAAAGGAAAGTAATTTATTTTTTGAGTTTACCAGAATATTACACATGAACACTAACATTTTAAAAACTGAATTATAGTTAGGATTCATTTTAATAGAAAATGTATCTTTAATTGTTCAAAGTAGATTAGCTTTCTTTTTCCTTTCAATAAGGTTGAAATATCCTTGATTGTAGGTATAATGCTTTATCCTTATCCATGTCCTCAAGACTTTGTACCATTTTGAGCATAAAATGGCACACTTAGAACTATTTTCCAAATCATTAACTTTGATTTCCCAGGTGTATAAATTATTTTTGAATCGTGAACACTGAAGATTTTGACTTATTTGGCATCTGAATGTGTCTGACAGATGATTTAAAGACTTATAATTATAAAATATGATTGTTTATTGAGACAGATGTACATATGGTGCACCTTCTGAAATTAAATAAAAAGTGCCTGAGTCTAGAATCTGCTGAAGGTATCCATCACAGCAGGTCTCAGAAGCAATTTGATACTTCCCTTGCTTCCACTAGAAGTAGTTTTTCACATATCTGTTCTATGAAGTTTACTATTTCCTTTCAGATACATATCTTTATGAATTTGGTTTTATTTCACGATCCTAAATGTCCTTTATAGCCATAGATTTACTAGATTAATTATATCTTATATTAGGATGAAAACTAAGATGTTTCATGAGAGTCTAATATGTAAACTTAATGCCTAAGTTTATTTTTCTCATGAATAAATATTCAAAAGTGAGTAAGAGTCTGGGCTGGTTTGGGCTGCTCTGTTTTTCTAGGTCATTGAGGGGCCTGGTTTAACTCATTATGTCACTCTATCAATATAATGATTATTCAGTTGTTCTTGTCTATTTTTTCAAAGCAGAATCATTATTTTGCCTGTAATATAACTGAGATAATTAGGAAGAGGGAATAAAAAGCAATTATCTTTTATTTTGAAGGAGACAACCTAGAAGTTACTCACATAACTTCCTGTCACATCTTATGGGTCAAATGTAGACACAATACCATACAGAGCTGCAAGAAAAACTGGGAAATGTAGTCCATAGAGTGGACTTTATTGCCAGTTAAAACCCCATAGACTCTATAATATCAAGAGAAAAAAAGTAGGACACAAATATGGGTGAATAGTTTGAACCAGTCTGTTTCTTTGGCCACCTTCCACGAATATCTTCTTCTCACATATAACCATTTCCTTTAATTAAAAAATTAAGTAGCCAAAGATTCTTTAATTTATTCCATTCACAAAAATCCTAGGACTGAGTGCTAAATTTCTTCCTTTGTCAAGTTTGAACTTGGTTCTTTGTAACCTGGTAACTTATAAAAGAATGTACAAATTCTGTATGTCCCTAACACCCAATAAACAATGGTGGAGTTGGAATATTGTAACTACCATTAGAAACTCCTTTTGATAAAATGGGAAGAATGGGAACAGTCACTACTTCATAGAAGTGACAAAAAGCTGATGTGAAATGATTTCAAGATCCATGTCCTGGCACTGAATTAAATTTCTCATATGGACTCTTGTCCAGATCTCTGAGGGGAACTCTAGTCCCTTTTCCTTAGTCACATAGCTCTTTTCTCTGGGGTGGAGTGAAGTTCTTTTCTTTCCATTATCTTCCTCTGATACAAACTAAGTGTGCATTGAGAATATGCTCTCCATGATTACTACTTTAGAGGGCATCAGATTGTGGTTTCTTTGCAATAGAGCTTCTTCAAGTTCAATAAGCTTCTAGTTTATTTACGTCCAATGAAATTCAAGGAAAAGTCACCATATACAAAGCATTTTTATTCATGCTTCTGAGGTCCTTTTTATTTACAGCATCTGTGCTTGAGCTCTCCCTCTCACCTTCAATTTAATATTTGTTGCTTTAAAGTTATCTAAACATATAGGCATTAAGGGAATCATTAATCTGAACTTTGCCTCTGGATGGTTCTCATTGTTTAACTAAGAGGTCTTATTGGGAGAACTTTAAGAAAGGTTCTGGAGGTTTTGCTGTTTGGCAAATAGAAGATATTGACTCTTCCAATCCTATGAGGCAATACATCTCTCAAAGTAGATGGAATACCACAGGTGTGAACTATGTCCATAAAGAAGGCTCTGCATGCTTTTATTTCTTTTTGCAAGATGGAGATCTGTTTTATATTACATAACTTTTAAAAAGAAACAAGAAGCTAATTCTGAATTTTCACTAATTCTGAATTTTCACTAATTCTGAATTTTCCAATCAGTTTTCTAGAGCAATAGGCTTAGAAAATATCTTACTGGCTTTCCAGTTTCTTACAGGTTGGATTCTTTCCTATTGGTTGTCCAGAGAATAAAATAGGTCACTAGCTCTGACAGTCTGATATCAGTTTCCTCATCATCATCCATATTGCTCAATGAATGACAAATATTTTGAATATTTATTATTGTAGTCTATCACCTCTTAGCAAATTTTTATATTAGGTAGATTACAAGATAACTGTCCATAACAAATGAACCAAAATATAGTTATCTTAAGAGTAGAGGTTGTTTTCTTGTACTCTCAACAGAGAAGAAAGGCTAAAACTAGTGAAGTAAGTCTACTACAGAAAGTTTTTCATGGATATAAGCTTGTTTGTAGGATAAAAGTATATTTTATCTTCTATCATTAAGGGTTTTGTTCTCCTACATAGCTTGTCATCTTTCTGTGAAGTTAAAATGGAACATAATGTTATTGGCTTTATCTTCAAGGTTATGGCTATGAAGTTACACATTTCACTTGGACTTACAACCGATTTGACCTAAATTTAAACCTATGCATGTTAGCTTTCCATTACTGCTACAAAATACTTTCATGATCAACTTAAAAGGAAGAAGACTTATTGTGATTTATGATTTCATACTATGGTTTCTTGACTCTGCTGCTTTGGGTTATGAGGACTCAGTACATCATGGCAGGAGTGCTTGGCATAGGATGTGTGTTCACTTCACCACGGCTGGGAAGTGAAGTAATTAAGAGGAGGGTTTAGGGTCTCAGTATCTCCCTTAGGGCACACCACCAATGATCTAACTTAATTCCACTAGGCCCCATCTCCTACAGTTTTCATCACTATCCAATAGCATCATAGGATAGGGACCAAACATTTAACACAAGAGTCTTTGGGGAAATATTCAAGATACAGCTACAGCACATGAGCTGCTATGAAGGATTGGAAGTTGAGTTTATAGTTAGGCATCCCAATCCCATGTAAGCTAAAGTTAAAAGATTTTATGATTAAAAAAAAGAAAAAGGAAGGGAGGAAAGAAGAGAGGGAGAGAAAAATGGAGAAAAATAGAAAAAGAAGATAGAGAAAAAGAAGGAAATAATAGGTTCTGAAAGTGAGCAACATAAAACAATTTATAAAGAATTAATTCTATTGTGCTCTATTTTAAAAAAAGATTGTTATATATTAGTAAGGACTAGTTTTGTCCTTCTGTGTTTCAGAATTAAAGCAAAATGTCCTTTGGTGGTTACTAAAAGTAGGACATAGGAAAAATTTCCATCTTTTGAGAATGTCAACATAAAAACACAATTAAATGAATTCTTAAATCTTGGAGGAAATACTCCATCACAGTAATGACTAAGCAAGTTTTTATTTCTAATTTTAAAAATTATTCAGTTTTCAAAGTAATACAATATCTGTTAACTGATCTTGATTTTTTCCTTTAGCAATTTATTTGGGTCACTGCACTTTTTATACTACTCTTTAATATATTCTCTACGGAATTCTCAATTGATTGCAGAAATGATTAACAGTAGGTTTCCCTGCTGTTCAATGCAGTCATTCATGACTTCACCAGATGGTTTTGCTTTTTGGGCCAATTATTTTTCTTCGTATTGTTGCTCCTCACCTAGATACAAAATATTACACTCACTTTAAATTTTGTGACTAAAATATAAAATATGAAGCAGAAAACCTTTTATTTTCTTTATACTTAAAGCTAATAACCAGAGTTTGCTATAATGGGTGAAGCAATTTTAAAGTATACCTATTTTCCTCAATTACTTTGTTCACACACTCCCTTGTTATTCTTCTCTGATAATTTGAGTGCCATTAGTATTTATCACCTTTTGCAATCTTCCCTTTGGTTATCCTATTACTTTTATGGATTTACTTTATTTAAGAATTTCTTCTAATGTGTTGGTCAAAGTTCTGCTGAGCAAAGCTCATTAGCTATCACTCATCTAATTATTTTTAGCCTATATAAACAGAACATAGTTTGAGGTACAGTAAGGCAAGGAAAAACAGAAAGATATGAATGCCTACATTTCTCCCATCTTTTAATTCAGTCATGCAAATCTAACAAATGTTTTTGAAACTTAATTCCTTTAATTGAATTTGTAACATTTGGAGAAGTTGTTATGTTTTATAATTGTTATGATAATGTAACTTAACATTATCAGTGATTGGATTCTAAAATTGACAAATCTTTCAAGATTTTTTACTATGTTAGTTTATAAAATTCATTAACCTGAATTCATTTATTCTACATTTTTGAAACCACTGGCCTCTAAAAGGTAAGATTCATTTATACATCTAGATAATTTTTTGAAATATAGAAAAGAATTTCAACATTTGGTTAAACAGATTTTTAATTATTTTTTCATCAAAATATGTAAATTTAGCTTCAGAAGAGAAGAAATCACTCAGGTCAACTCTGTCATTCTACAGAATGAGATTCCAGGATTTAGAGGGTTTGAATACCTTGTGCAGGGTCATGTCTTCACCTGGGAGTGGGATGTTGGGGATGGTGGGTAGTGGGAAAGTCTGAAGCAATTTGCAGTTCCTGCTCCTTCAATAGTCATCTAGTGTTTTTTCTTCCACCACATTTTTATATTGGTATGTGGATCTGTTGCCCTTACTAAGTAACTATCAATAATCAATATTATTTTGAGAAGAGTTTAAGTTAAATACATAAAGTGTGCATCACTCCCTAGAAATAGAAAAACTTTGCTTTCATTATTAATTTCCAAGAAAAGTCTTTGTAAATGTTAGTTTTGAAGTGATTAAGTTTATAATAAAAGTAAGATTAATTTGAGAAATAGGAACTACTTAAACAAAGCAATTTTAAAGGTTTTTGTAAGGCTCTTTTTTGCTATTTGTTTAGATATTGATTTTATGCTTCTGCACATATTTTCAATGAAGAAAATAGGCCACTATTTGCTATGTATGACTAGAATGTATTTTCTTTGAAGGTAATTAACTTATAAGGGGTATGACACAAAATACTTAATAAATATTTGTGAATAAATGAAAATAAATAGTATGTAAATATATATTTATATGTACATATTATGCATATACATACATACAGATAAATTAAATTCTACTATACTACCTATAATTTTGATTGTCTATTTTTTTAAAAGAGTAAGTACCTCTTTTTAAAATAAATAGCATATTTATAGATGATATTGAGCTATTTTGAAATAGGTTAGGGAAGGAGCTAATTAAGAAAAGTACAGGGAAGGTGAAAATAAAGCTTTGTGGGAAAAAGGAAAACAAAATAACCTGAGGTTGTAACTACCTATAATTTGTTGTTGTTGTACTATTAAATGAAAGGCAAAAAGTGGTTGAAGATAAGGCTTAGTAGGATGAAAATTAGAAGTCCTTTATCACCCAATATGTAGCAGAGATTTAGAAAAATATCATTCCTTTTCAGTATAATTTGGGAGCAAAAAATGGAATAGAAGGATATGAAAAAACTCAACAGTTTGCCCAGAAAAGAAGCATACATATAAATATTGGTGTGGTTGCTGAACAGATTAGCACCATTAAAAAGAAGCCACAAGTTTTGCACTGAGTGTATGGGAAAGATCCCATGAGGGCATCTCAGGACTTGTATAGTCATGAACATCACAAGTTTAAGGATGTAAAGGTATAAACTCATTTGAAAGATTTTGCTTTGAGAAGAGAATATGAAAGGTGACCTGTTTGTACAGGGTTGCCTAGGAAATTTTTCCCCTACATTCTACAATTCAGGCACTCAGAGGCTGTTGTAGCAATGATCCAAGAGGACCTAGATTCTGGTCTGGTTGGTAGCAGATCTTGGCAGTATCCATGTGATAGTGATATTTCAGGTATGCAAAATGCAAGAATTGTGGGGTTATGTAGACTTCTACCCAGGTTTCAAAGGAAGGCATGGGAGGTCAGGTAATGTGGTTCAGAATTGAAATCTTATGGGCATCCCCTCAAAGGGCAATGTGTGGGGCTATTTAAGTTGAAGTTGCTCTGGAGACCCCAGGAAGTTGGAGATGCCATGAAAGTGGAATGTCTGCCTAAGAAAGCATTAGGCAGTGAACAGAACCAGCCTGGAAGAGTCTCCCATAAAGCTCCAATGGCTCTGGATTACTTTAGAACTTACTCATTAATTTCAAAAAAAGAAAGTTTCATAACTGTAGTTCAGATGTTTTCAAAATTATCATTCAATATTTGGAGCTTAATACTTCTTCAGTGTGGGATGCTACCTCACTTATTGTAAGGGGATTGGCAGCTTTCCTGGACTTGACCCTCTGAAAGTCATTTATTACTATTTGTAGCAGTAAAAATGTTTTCAGAAATTGCCAAATCTCCCTTCACTCTTGATTGAGAACCACTGCTTTAGTTTGAACATCTAGACTGTGCTTTTTGTGTATATTTATTATCTGAGTTAGATTATTGGATGAAAGTCACTTAATCTTGCATCTGCATAAAATAGTCACTTTCCCTGCTCATATGTAAACTAGTTTTGCTGACACCCAGGATTCACTTTTTTTTGACACTTCATTATTTGTTGAAAAATGGCCTAATTACAGTCTTCTTCTCTCAGAGTCATAGTTCTAATTATTAGTCACATTGACCTTTTCTGTTGAATAAAAAGAAACAAATGTTGTATCATAAACCATAAAAGCCCTGGCATTAAATGCAAGTTGTAAAGAAGTACGTTCATTATGTACTCCCAAATTAGAATGAAGCATCCTTGAAGAGTCTGCATTTGAATGTGTTTGAGACTCTCTTTAGAAGATTTTTTTTTAGTTTTAATGGAGTAGACAGTGGGCTTTCATGACCCAAAAGTTCTCTTTATGAAAAGATAAAATCAAACTTTATTTATTGCTTAATGAAAAGACTGCTTTGGAGTTGGCATGCAAACTCAAATCCTTTCTGACTTTTTAAATGTGTAAAAGTCAATTTACCCAAGTCATTTTTATGGCTTGTGGTTGAGGATGAAGACAATTTCCTGCACTCATCAAGGCTGTTCTTTTAGAGAGCATGTGAACTGAATGGGATGAAAATCAGCCTTTCTCCATAGTTAGATGTTGGAATATTTTTATATATGACACTGTGTCATATCTGACTGCAGTGTTCCCTTAATGAGGGAGCTCAGCTGGGGTCTGTGTTCCTTTGCTGACTTTTTAGACAGATGGAGTCTCTGTGGTAAAATAAATATTACCCTATTTTACAATCAATTTTGAGAAACTTCTCCAGAATCCTTCTAGGGATTGTTTCTGGCAGAATATGAATAATGTACACATTGGCCATTTTATACTTACAATGTGTCCTTCCTTATTTAATAATAGTCACTTTTAAACTATACATATTTTCATTTAGATGTGTTCAGTGTGGAATTTTGGGATATGTGTTTAAAATATTGCTGGTTTAAAACTAAATTTTTGGTTCAGAAACAGAGTACATAGAGGGAAATTTGAATGCCCATCAGAGTACAAGATTAAGACTCAGAGTTAAAAACCTGTTAAGGCTTGTGAAGAATGTGTTAATGAACTTAGTATTACAGCATTCTAGAGTTGAGATAGTTTGAAAGACATAGAACACACACAGTGGCCCGTAATGGAACCACTGTGTTTTTTACTGTGGATGAAATTAATCTAGGATATTAGTTCCCAGTGATCTCAGGAATAGGGTATCCTTTTACAAATACTGATAATATATAATGACTGTCATGTCCCATACATTCTGCACTCAACAATGCACACTTATTAAGTACAATAATCTGGTTAATTTTATAGGGTTGGAATTATAGAAGTAAATAAAAATTTTCTGACCTCATGGACTTTACAGGCTATTAGGAGAAAAATTGATTAAATTCAATTTTGAAAATATACCTTTCAATATGTTGACAGGTGCTAAGTAAAAACTAAAGCAGTATAAGGAAGATAGGAAATTTTGTGTGTGGCAGTCAAGGAAGTGATATGCATTAGTTAGTTCCCTAGAAGTACAGCCTGGTATGGGATTCTGGTTCAAATGATTTATTTGAAGGAGTGATAGTTGTTTTCAGAATGAGGAAAGTGAGCCAAGTAGAAGAGAGCTAGGTGAAAAGATCAGGAAGAAGGTGGTCTGAGCTGCAAAGTTTCAGGTATACCATGGGGTAGCTCAAAGGACAAGTTGCTCTGCAGAATTGGGCCCACCTGGAGGCAGGCTCTGTGTCAGTTGGTCACTGGAGAGGTGGAAAGGACCTGGTCTTCCCTGGTCTGCAGGGAAGACACCTGCAGACCTGAGAATCACTTATCTGGATAAGGAAGAGGTAACTATGAATCCTGATTCAACCAACATTAACAGCAGTGGGCAATGAGTGCTTCAGACTGTAAAAGGATCTGACTAGGACTCCAACAATATCTATTCACATATCTTGAGAAGGTCATGATATAAGGGACAAACATAGCCAAATATCTCCACAAAGGATATTCCAGGGAGAGAGAACACTGACTGTAGAGACCAGAACATGTTTGGCTTGAGGAGCAGCACTCTGCCTAGTACGACTAGAATCCTGTGAACAAGAGCGTGGATGGAAAGAGATGAGGAATACTGGGGTGAAAGCAGACACATGGGAATTTATAGGTCATGAAGGAAGATAGCAAGTCATTGGAATTTTCTGAATGAAGTTCATGATGTGGAATTAGTTTTAAAATGCCTATTTAGCTACCATGGTGTGAACAGAGTATAGAGAGAAAAAATACAAACTGCAGAATCAAAACTTGCCTCTTTTGGTTAAATAACCACATGCTATCAAGAACCTTTTGTGAATTTATTAATAGTTTACCACCATTTTGCATATGGCAATTACAGCTGATTCAAATAGGTATTGTAAACACTATGTATAGGCAGGGCAGATGTTAAAAAAACTTAGCAATCAGTATTATTGAGGTTCCAATCAATCAATATGGAAGTTGAATTTTAGCACAACAACATATAGATAAGATACAGTATTTATTTAGTGTACATATATTTCTTGGTACACAAATAGATTTGTGGACCTCTTGTAATATAATCTCTTCCCTTCTTAAGTATTTAAGTCTCCAGCATACAATGGTAATTACTGGTGTTTTCTGAGAAAAAGTAGGAGCTACATTGGGTCAAATTGGGTGTTATTCTATGATGGAAGGTAGTGTTTATTAAAAGTGTGAGATATATAGGAAGGTCTTAAGCTGAAAGGAATTTTTAAGATAGCTGGTAGGGGTCTATAAGTTAAAAAAATTGTATCCTGTAGTTCTCCTATGGACCTGTATCAGTTTGTATGTTAGTTTCTTGTTTATTCTGGCTAATTTAAAAATTTCCTTCTCTCTAAGAGTAGGCCTAATTGGAGGTCTTTGGGTTATTATGATGCACCCTTAAATGCTCTGCCCGTTGCACCCTTGCAACAGGCCCCAAAGTAACAAGGCAACCTCTAAAACCATGAGTCAAAATATCCCTTTCTCTTAATAAGTTAATTATTTTAGGTAATTTTTTTATGCTAACAGAAATCTAATACAGGTATTAACCTGAAAATAGTGTTTTCTAAATCTAGACTTTCAACCTTAACATTTACTCTGGACCCCAGACATATATCTGATTGTACTATTCAACATTGTTACCTGGATATCTGTTAGTCAGACCTCCTGATTAATCTTACTCTGAAATCATTCTTCTTTTATTTTCCCATTTCAATGTACAATGGGTCCCTTTATTATTTAATTTTATAATTATCCCTATATTTTCCATGGCAGAAAAATTTCATCAGGAAGTTATATTGAATCAACCTTTAACATACATACCAAGGTTGACCTCTCTTGCCTATTCTACATCTGAATCTTAATCCATGTCACCCTCAGATTTTGCACAGAGCTCCATGAAAATGATCCACCTTTACCCTTCCTTATTCAAGATTCTCTTTGCCACAAAACAACAGGCTAATCTTTTAAAAAGAAAACTCAGTTTGAATCAGTTCTTCTCTAAAAGTCCTTCAAAGGCTTCTGTTATCACACTTAGAGATAAATCCAATATCCTTATTATGGCTTTATAATTTGGTTTCTGACTACCTTACTAATTTCACTAGCTATTCTTTCCCTCTCTGATTTCATTCTGGTGACAGCAGTCTGCTTGCTATGTCTTAAAAAGTCCAACCTTTTTGCTAAGTTAGAGTCTTTGAGCTTGTGCTCTTGCATTCTTCTATGCAATGCATTCTTATTGCTCACATTTTAATCATATTTCTATTTTTATAGCCTTTTATTATAGTAGACTTTCATCCCCCTTCCCTACATCAGCTCATAATATACACACTCCATTTATTATCCAACCTTTCCCTTGCTTTATTTCTTCCTTATATCCCTAAGAAATTTTGTATTGTGTATTCATTTGTTTAAACTCATTTTCCTTCCATCAGAAGGAAAGTTCCATGAGCAGAGATGTTTTGATTCTCTTCTTGTGCTTTATATTTAAAGCTTAGAGTAGTGCTTGATAACTCCCAGGCTTTAAAATATTTGCCATCAGGTCTTTAAAGCTCTGACCTTCACAGATTAATTCAATGCTTCAGCCTGAGGAGCAATTTCCTGATTTGCTCCAAGGACTAGTTTCATATTTTGAGATTGTTAACTTTTTTTTTTGCTGTTACATATGTGTGTGTAGTGTGTGTGTGTGAGTGTGTGTGCATGTATGTTGGTTTCAAGCTGTTATTCTCCATAGAAATATCTACAATATATTTAGAAATATATTACTTTATTGGGTATTCTCTAAAGGATGCACATTTCCTCCAATCCTTAAATAATGTAAGCCACTGGTAAAAGAAGAGCTACACACTACTATGCATTTTAATACAGAGTAGCTGTGTCACCTGGTCCATTTCAGTCAGTTGAAAGAGCAAGGAAAGGTGAGTTATACATTTAAAAGAGAACCATGTGAAAGCACTTTGTGTTGTAGAAATTGCTGTGGCTTGTTTTCCTAACATTGTATCATTTACTTACAGTAATTGGGGGTGGACAGGAATGAGGATGGTCTGAAATGGGATGACAGCATATATTGGTACCAAATGACTCGAGTGTCTTAAACAGAATTTTATAGTAGTTTGGGCTCTTTATTTTATCCAGAAGAATTTGGCTTTATTTTCAGTGAAGAACCTAGAGAAACAAATGTAAATAGTTGGACCAGAATTTATGAAGTTGCATGTGATATCCTCATCAAACACTTTTTTCTTTTCAATTTTTCTTCTTACTGCTAGGACATCATGATAAATAATGTATTTCATTATATTCCTTGAGATCTAGTTATTTATCATAGTATTCTATTTGAAATTTATGGATTTTTTCTTTTCAGCTGAGTTAAAGAGATTAAGATATTGTTTTAAAATATATCATTTAATGTATAAGATGTCTGAAATATTTCATAACAGAATACTTATTATTTGATTGACAAGAAGTATATAATTGTGAAAAATGATACTTTGCTTTTGAGACTGTATTAAACAATGGACAAGGAGAACTTAATAGTTTTTTTGGCAGTACTGGTATATCTGTTCTTTTATGAGCTAGATATTTAAATGTATAAGAAGTATGTATAAACCATGTTCATCTGTGTGTCTGTATGGTGTCTATTACATAAAACAGATCAGAATACATGACCTGCCTAGATAGCATTTTTATTTGTTTTCCAGTTCTTATCAGTTCTGAATTTTGAGATATTATGAATGAAATAATAATAATATAGTAACATTATTAATGCCGTTATTTGAATGGTATAACTTAATTATGGAGTCTACCAATTTATTGATAACCGATATATATAAATATAAAAAAATACCCAGGGCCTTCTGCTTGCTATGTAGGCTTTCTATCACTTCAGCCACTCTGCCAGCTTTTATTTTTTTTTTTTGTGCAGGTTATTTCTGAGACAGGGTCTCACTTTTTATGCTTAGGCTGGCCTGGACTGTGCTCCTCTTACTTGTTCTTCCCACCATAGCTAGGATGACAGGTATGTACTACCACATCTAGCTGTTGGTTGAGATGGGATCTGGGCTGGCCTCCAACAGCAATCCTCCTGATTTCTGCCTCCCTAGTAGCTAGGATTACAGACTTGTATCACCATACCCAGTTTTAGTGATTTTTTGTTGCTGTTGATTGTCATGGGATTGGTTTTTAGTGATTTATTTTGAAATAACTTTTATTGAGATTCATATACCACACATTGCACTCATTTAAAGTACACTGTTTATATTGATTTTAATATATTCACAATTGTGCCACCTGTGCATGATCAAAGTTAGAACATTTTCATCTACCAAAAAAGAAATTCTTTAGAATAAATTCTTTTAGCAGTCACCTCTATTTACTCCCAACTACTCCAGTTCTCCTTTAGCAAGCAGTAATCTGTCTTCTGTCTCTCCCATCTTGCCTATTATGGACACTTCATAGACATGGACTCATGCAATATTTGTTTTTTGGTGACTGAATTATTTCACTATAATATAATCTTTTCAAAGCTTTTTCATGCTGCAATAAGGATCAGTATTTGGTTCTTGTGTATTCCCAAGTATTATTCCATTATGTGGATGTATCAAATTTTATGTATCCATTCAATAGCTGTTGGGAATTTTGGTTATTCCCATTTTTTTAATCTGTTATAATAAGGCTCTGTGAACCTTTGTATACAAAGTATTTGTGTGGTTGTTTTTATTTCTCTTAGGTATGTACTATGGGGTACAATTGCTGGATCACATGGTAATTCTATTTGATACTAATAATGCTGAAAAACTTTTCATTTGCTTATTGTTTTTTTAATTTAATTTTCATTTTTCAGTGTTGCAATATGAGTTTACCTACTATTATCTTGATATATCTATTCTTTTATAAGCTAGATATTTAAATTTATAAGAAGTATGTATAAATCATGTTCATCTGTGTGTCTGTATGGTGTGTATTAGTGTCTATTACATAAAATAGATCAGATATATATGACCTACCTAGATAGCATTTTTGTTTGTTTTCCAGCTTGTATCAGTTCTGGATTTTGAGATTTTTATGAATGAAATAATAATAATAAAATAACATCATTAATAACATTATTTGAATGGCATAACTTAATTATGGAGTCCACCAATTCATTGATAACCTATTTATATAAATACAGAAAACTATTCTTGGATTTTATCTGCTTATGTGCATACTTTTCAAATAGAAAAAACAATAACTAAGAGGTAAGTGATTTTAGAATGATAATGTTAGTTCTAAACATTAAAGGACTAGAATTATCTTATTTTAAGAGTCCCCCAATCAACCTAACACTCCTGTTGAGTTATTTAAACTTGACTTTGACAATGAAATTATAGACTGGATGGAAAAATGATTCAAATTAATGAATTCATGAGACTAGGGAATGCTATTTTTCTATATATTTAATTACAGCCAATATCTGGAGCTTGGAATAGGTATATTTATTTTTAACAAGAGATGTTTTCTAATGACTCTATTTATCATTTTCTAAAAAGAGTTTGTGATATAGTTCAAGCTGTTAGCAACACATGTATTTTTTTTAATATGCACATGTCTGGAGTTTGAATTTTGCATTTTAAATACATATTTTTACAAAATTGTGATAAAAGAATTAAACTTTGCCATTTATCATTCATTTAATTTACATCTTTAAATTTTTTCCCTAATACAAGAACTATTTTAATGTTAGCTTTTTGTTAATTTTATTTTCATGTTTAGAATTAATGAAGGTTAACTTGTGTTTTCATGGGTAATATGACATATGTGACCTTGGTTTCATCAGTCCCAAAAATCTCACTTATGAACTGATAAAAGGAAATCTACACAAGGAAAATTTTACTAAAGAAAATGAAATTGTAATAACTTTCCCTGGCAGGATATGTGCCAAGGACTCTCTAGCCTTGAGAAATTTTATTTGACTCCTTTCATTGCTGCCTTGCAGAGATACCAATGCCATAGAGAACTCTGAGGTCTGGTTAACTGGCCCAGTTATCTGTTTGGGAATAGGCTCCAAACCAAGAAATTATACACACAAGCCTTATACTGCAGCCTATCTCCAGTGCCTATTTTACTCATAAACTATGGAGGCTGTGGGTAGGAATCTAAAAATATACACTTGAGTTAGAATACAGACTTTCTAAATTGAACCTGAGTGTGCATACTAGGTGATTTGCTAAGATTAGTTTGACTCTCAGTCCTCTCAAATAAGAGACTAATTTCTACACAGTGTCTCTGTAGTGTGACAATGACACTCATTGTTTCTTCTCTTTCCATTGCTTTTCCATCACAGAACAGAGAATGATTATCTCAGATTTTGTGAGGCTGATCACCATGCGGTAACAATTCTCAATTGGTCTCCTTAGTTCCTGCATGTCTTGTGAAGTGTCATTGATGACTTTTGCTGTGGACTGTTCTTTCAAGGAGTGTTATATAACAAACAGCCTGCATAGATAGTGTTTTCCTCTCGAATAGCAGAGTGAATTTTTTTCCTAACCAAAATCATAAAGATGCTAGTGGTGCCTTGCAAAGATTCAAATTTCCAGGATTTGAAGTTACTCAGCTGTTACACAAATCTTGTGCATGTGTAATACTCACTTACCTCTCATTCCATGAGACTCAAAGGGCTAAGGATTATGATGCAAATAGGAAACTAATGCTGCCTCCTGTGCTGTGGATAAGAAAGTCCTATGCTTCAGATCCAGTGGTTTCATGTCTTATATGACAGTAGCAAGCTACTTTATCAACTTGCAAGTGGGGTAAAGCCTCAGATCCTTAGCAGTTCTTAAGAACCATGTCAATCGTGAGGTTTTGTGCAGTCCTTCTCCAAAGGGATTACATGGGCAAGTTAAACCCTAGTGACCCAATGTACTTATTCATGTAATGAACTGTCTTTTCTCTTACACATATGGAATGGTAGTTTGCATATTGGAAAGTTAAGAAAATATTTAATCAAATTATCATCTATTCAGCTTAATTTTCTCATGGAATCCTGTTGAGGAAGGTCATATATTACCAAAGGTGAATATTTGTCTTCGCATCTTCTCTGATTCATTAGTGTTATGAACATCTTTTGCAAGGAAAAGATTAAGAATAGAAATATTTAAGAAATCATTAATTCTCAATTCATGTATGAATATACAACAATGAAACTTATTGAAATTGCTTGGGGGAGAGAGGATGATATAGAAAGATGGAGGTGGTGAATTTAACTAAGACATGGTGTAAGTACTTTGAACCCTCCACACCTCCAGCCTGTGCAGAGCATCTCCACTTCATGTTAAACAGAGAAAACAAGAGGGCCCCCGGGCCACCAATAGCCCGTGCCCACACGGCTTGGGAAGATGCAGACAAGGTGAGCTAAGCAGTACACGGTACTCCCACAGACAACCCTGGGCCACATCAGCATAGCATCCTGGACAGACCGACCCCCACCCGGGGAAAAAAGAGAAACTGAGTAATAAGCAATAAGAACAATAAAGACACATGGCAAAGAGGGTGGGGCGCCCTGAGCGCCAAATGGGGGGAGGGGAATCCTTCCCGGAACTGTAAATAAACAAGCTGGGCCAGGCCAGAGAGGCGCTGTCGGGAGCGGAGGCACCCCACCAGCAACCAGGAGCAGGAAAGCTTGTGAGAGTGGTGGAGGGAGGAAAACCCCACAGGAGATGGGGGAAGACCCACTTCCCACATGAACTGTAAATAAACACGCAGGCCTGAGAAAGCGGGTGCAGGGTCACCTCCCCCAGTGTGCTTGCAAAGGGGAAAGCTTGTAGCAGAGGCTCACGCACAGGAGAACTCTGAGTAAACAAAGCCTGTGGGGCCAGGTGAGTGCTAAGCTCACCCCTGAAATCTGCATAAATAACGCCTCCAGCAACAGCATGCTGACAGCAATGGGCAGGCAAGCCACAGACACAGATACCATTCACAAAACTGTCTCCAGACTCTTTTTTTTTTCTCTCTCCCTACCTTTGATGAGAAAACAACTGAACTACACCCGCATGCTGAAAAACTTACTGAAACTGTATTGCATTTGAACCTGGGACACTTGGTGGGCTTTTTATTTTTTTTTGTGCAGTTTTGTTCTACTTTATGTCTCCCCTTTGATGAGACAACTACAGAACAACATCTGAGGCACCATATCCAGGACTGGAGGCTGAGGGATGAACACCAAAATTATTAAGACTGAAATTTCATTGCATTTGAACTTGGAGGTCTTTATTTTTTATTTTTTATTTTGTTTTATCTTATTTTATTTTATATACATATTTTTTCTTTCATTTACTTATTTTATTATTTTTATTCTTATATTTACTCTTTCTATTTTTTATTTTCAAACCTCTTTCTGTCTCTCTAATGCCTTTTCAGCTTATGGTTGATTAGTATACTGTTTCTCCCTGTTTATATCTTTGAAACTTTTTTGTTTGTTTCTTTATTTTGGTTTTTTTCTACTTGATTATTTGTTTTTCCCATTTCCTTTAACTTCTTTGCTTTCCATCCCCTCTCAACCTTCCACTCTAAATATCATTAGTGCTATTATTACAAGCCAGAAAATACTTAACTGCACACAGTACAGGGACAATAACAATATCAAGGGCAATGATGGGAAGACAGAAAAAACAGGGAAACCAGTTTCCCCACAGCAAAAAGTTAGTACAGGAACCAGAGGGAAATGAAGAAAACAGATACTCAGATCCAGACTCCAACAAAATGAAGATAAACTATGCCAAAGAACCCAATGAAGCCCACAAGAATAATTTAAAAGAAGACATACTACAGGTACTCAATGAGAATTTTATAGAGATGATACTGGATATGGTCAACCAAAATGTACAGGAGACACTCAAGAAATTCCAAGACAACAAAAATAGAGAATTTGAAAAAGCAAAAGAAGAAATAAAGGAAACCATAGAAGCATTGTATAAACACCAAAAGTGAAACAGAGAACACAATTAATAAAGAGATAAATGAACTCAGGACAAAAATAGACAACATTAAAGAGGAAACCACCCAGGATATGGAAAACTCAGAAAAAAGAACAAAACAGAATTGCAAAACAAAATAGAAGGCCAATCCAGCAGAATAGAACAAACAGAAGACAGAATCTCAGAACTCAAAGATGAAATGGTAATTAAAGGAAAAACCAAAGAACTATTAATTAAATAATGCAAGACCTGTGAAAAGAAAATTCAAGAACTCACTGACTCCATCAAAAGACCAAACTTTAGAATCATGGGCATCGAAAATGGAGAAGAGGTGCAAGCGAAGGGAATGGTAATATATTCAACAAAATAATAACAGAAAATTTCCCAAATCTAGAGAAAGCTATTCCCATACAGATGCAAGAGGCCTCCAGGACACCAAACAGACCAGATCAAAATAGAACTACACCACAACATATCATCATTAAAACAACAAGTACAGAAACTAGGGAAAGAATATTGAAGGCTGTAAGAGAGAAAAAACAAATAACATACAAAGGTAAACCCATCAAAATCACAGCAGACTTCTCAACAGAAACATTAAAAGCAAGAAGAGTGTGGGGTGAGATCTTCCGGGCATCGAATGAAAACAACTTCAACCCCAGGATACTCTACCCAGCAAAACTATCATTCAAAATAGATGGAGCAATGAAAGTCTTCCATGATAAGCAGAAACTAAAACAATATGTGACCACAAAGTCACCACTACAAAAGATTCTTCAAGGGATTCTGCACACAGAAAGTGAAACCCAACATAACCATGAAAGGACAGGCAGCACCAAGCTACAGGAGAAAAGCAAGAAAGTAGAGAGTAACCTCAACTTAGGTACACACAATCAAACCTTCAAACAACTAAGACAACTAAATGACAGGAATCACCACATACCTATCAGTACTAACACTTAATGTTAATGGACTTAATTCACCCATCAAAAGGCACCATTTGACGAAATGGATAAAAAGGAAGATCCAACAATTTGTTGCTTACAGGAGACCCATCTCACCGACAGAAATAAGCATAGGCTTAGGATGAAAGGCTGGAAGAAGAGTTACCAAGCCAATGGCCCCCAAAAACAGGCAGGAGTAGCAATACTTATCTCTGACAAAGTAGACTTCAAACCTACATTGATCAAATGAGATAAGAAGAACATCCCATACTAATAAAAGGGGAAATAGACCAAAAGGAAATAATAATTATCAACCTGTATACACCCAATGTCAATGCACCCAATTTCATCAAACATACCCTGAAAGACCTAAAAGCATATATTAACGCCAACACAGTGGCTGTGGGAGACTTTAACACCCCATTATCATTAATAGATAGGTAATCCAAACAAAAAATCAATAAAGAAATCCAAGATCTAAAATATACAATAGATAAAATGGGCCTACTTGATGTCTACAGGACATTTCATCCAACTTCTACACAATATACATTCTTCTCAGCAGCCCATGGAACCTTCTCCAAAATAGATCATATCTTAGGGCACAAAGCAAGCCTCAGCATACTATCTGATCACAATGCAATAAAACTAGAACTCAACAACAAAAGTAAAGACAAAAAACTTGCCAACAGTTGGAAACTAAATAACTCATTACTTAATGAACAATGGGTCATTAATGAAATAAAAGAAGAAATTAAAAACTTCCTGGAAATCAATGAAAATGAAAACACATACCAGAACCTATGGGACACAACAAAGGCAGTCCTGAGAGGAAAGTTTATAGCCATGAGTGCATATATTAAAAAGACTGAAAGATCCCAAATCAATGACCTAATGATACATCTCAAACTCCTAGAAAAACAAGAACAAGTGAATCCCAAAACAAATAGAAGGAGAGAAATAATAAAAATAAGAGCTGAAATCAATGAAATAGAAACCATAAAAACCATACAAAGAATTAATGAAACAAAAAATTGGTTCTTTGAAAAAATAAACAAGATCAAGAGACCCCTGGCAAACCTGACTAAAATGAGGAGAGAAAAAACCCAAATTAGTGGAATCAGGAATGCAAAATTGGAGATAACAACAAACACCATGGAAGTCCAGGAAATCATCAGAGACTACTTTGAGAACCTATATTCAAATAAATTTGAAAATCTTAAAGAAATGGACACATTTCTAGATACATATGATCATCCAAAACTGAGCCAAGAGGAAATAATCACCTGAATAGACCTATAACACAAAATGAAATTGAAGCAGCAATCAAGAGTCTCCCCAAAAAAGAAAAGTCCAGGACCTGATGGATTCTCTGCTGAATTCTATCAGACCTTTAAAGAAGAACTGATACCACCCTCTTTAAGCTGTTCCACGAAATAGAAAGGGAAGGAAAACTGCCTAACACATTTTATGAAGCCAGTATTACGCTTATCCCAAAACCAGACAAAGATACCTCCAAAAAGCGGAACTATAGGCTAATCTCCTTAATGAACACTGATGGAAAAATCCTCAACAAAATAAGGGCAAACCAAACCACATTAACAGAAGCTAAGACAAAAACGACTTGATCATCTCAATAGATGCAGAAAAAGCCTTTGATAAGATCCAACACCATTTCATGATAAAAGCTCTAAGAAAACTAGGAATAGAAGGAAAGTACCTCAACATTATAAAAGCTATATATGACAAACCTGCAGCCAGCATTTTACTTAATGGAGAAAAATTGAAACCATTCCTCTAAAATTAGGAAGTATACAAGGATACCCATTATCTCCACTCCTATTCAACATAGTACTGGAATTCCTAGCCAGAGCAATTAGCCAAGAAGAAGGAATAAAAGGAATACAAATAGGTAAAGAAACTGTCAAAATATCCCTATTTGCAGATGACATGATCCTATACCTTAAAGACCCAAAAAACTCTACTCAGAAGCTTCTAGACATCATCAATAGCTACAGCAAGGTATCAGGATATAAAATCAACTTACAAAAATCATTAGCATTTCTATACACTAATAATGAACAAACTGAAAAAGAATATTTGAAAACAATTCCATATACAATAGCCTCAAAAAAAATCAAATACCTAGGTGTAAACCTAACAAAAGATGTGAATGACCTCTACAAGGAAAACTATAAACTTCTGAAGAAAGAGATTGAGGAAATCTATAGAAAGTGGAAAGATCTCCCATGGTCATGGTTTGGTAGAATCAACATAGTAAAAATGTCTATACTCCCAAAAGTAATCTACATGTTTAATGCAATTCCTATCAAAATTCCAATGACATTCATTAAAGAGGCACCTGCATACCCATGTTTATTGCAGCACTATTTACAATAGCCAAGTTATGTTAGCAGCCAAGATACCCCACTACTTATGAATGGATCAAGAAAATGTGGTATCTATACACAATGGAATTTTATGCAGCCATGAAGAAGAACGAAATGTTATCATTCACTGGTAAATGGATGGAATTGGAGAACGTCATTCTGAGTGAGGTTAGCCTGGCCCAAAAGACCAAAAATCATATGTTCTCCCTCATGTGCAGACATTAGATTAAGGGCAAACACAAGGGGATTGGACTTTGAGCACATGATAAAAGTGAGAGCACACAAGGGAGGGGTGAGGCAATGCAGAGAAACTAAAGCAGATACCTTAAAAGCAACTGAGGCCAATAGGAGAAGGGGACCAGGAACTAGAGAAAAGTTTAGATCAAAAAGAATTAACCTAGAAGGTAACACACATGCACAGGAAATTAATGTGAGTCAACTCCCTATATAGCTATCCTTATCTCAACCAGCAAAAACCTTTGGTTCTTCCTATTATTGCTTATACTCTCTCTACAACAAAATTAGATTTAAAGGCAAAGTAGTTTCTGCTGGGTATCAAGGGAGTGGGGGGGAGAGGGAGGGGGCAGAATGGGTGGTAAGGGAGGGGGTGGGGGCAGGGGGGAGAAATGACCCAAGCATTGTATGCACATATGAATAATAAAACATAAAAATTTAAAAAAATGAATTTAAAAGTCAGACTATGGTTTTAGCTTTCACTATCTGTGCTTTGTTGGAGTGCTTCTCATGAGGTCTCTACTCCCTAAGCACGAGAATGTGGTAAGCATGACATGAAGAGAAAATGCTTGGAGTTAATTCAGAGTCTCACTGACCTCATGGAATTGTACTTGGGAAAGGAAACTGAGCAACCTGGAACTTTGTTTGCACACACAATTATAGGGACTCCTGGGGATCCTCTTGTATCCTTGCCCTTTTCCCTCTCTCTTAAGGAAGAATAAGCATAGCACCATGAACATAGCAGAAGCCAAGGGAATTTAAAGCAACCTCCACAGAGTGACATTTCTAAGATTAAATCCTATTATAACACACTGTTGTTAGACAACAATGTCTGTAAATTGATCTGTCCCAACATACCATAAGTCAAACATTAGTTACTGGTATAAAACTGGTTCTGGATTTGGGTAAAGTTTTCTTACCCAAGTGTGAGGAAAAGAGGAGAGTAGCAAGGCACATGCTTTTTTTACTTGCCTTTACATTACTTTGATAGCCTGTGATGGAGTTTTAATGTCAACATAATTTCAGCCGTAATGAAGTTGCTGGCACACCTTTGTATAATTCATAGTTTAAGTCTTTAGATTACAAACATGCTATGACTTTGAAGGAAATAGTGAAAATATGTATGCTCTGGCTTCTTCACATACTTGAAGCCATGGGCTCTTTTCTTGTAAAGATCCTAGTCTGGGACTGCAGACATGGCTCCAGTGGAGAGTTCCTGCCTAGCAAGTGTGAGGCACCTAGTTCAAGACCTAGTGCTACCAAAAAAAAAAAAAAAAAAGCGATACTTTTCTGGCTTTTCATGACCCTTGGCAGAATGACCTGCTTTCTCTTATAACATTCTTCTTAAGCATCCAGAATTCTTCTAGGGAATCAAATTACTTTTTATATTTCTTTATTGGCCTAACTCCTTGACACTTCCTTTGTTTAGACTATGGATACTGATAAATAAAATGTATTGACCTGTTTTGCTTTATGTATTTCTTGGTAAATCCCTTTATTTACCTTTTGTTATTGCCTATCATTTAAAGGATTCTACTATTTTTGTACTCATGTTTTTCTACTTGTAGTTTTCAAAAAGTTTAACATCTAAAATGCTTCAAAACTGAAAATTAATGTTAAGCTTTGGCAGTTCTCCCATGTAAATTCTAGAGGCTTCCTTGCTAGGTGATATTTTGATATTTTTGCATAAAGTCATAAATCCTGAGGTTTCAGTAATCTGTAAAAGGAGGAAAAATTGTATAATATATTTTATAGTCTATATTACAATTCACTTTATTATTTAAGTATAAAGAAGAAAGATATCTCAAGCACTTCTTGAGACTATTTTAAGGCTTTTACTATACATCTGGTACCATATTGATGGAGATACTCAGAAATTCAAATAATTTCTGAAAATTCTTTAAAATGATAGAAAATGAGTTCAAAAAGGAAAGAATAGAGGTATTACAAAAAGGAGTCATGTGTTAGTGGCTCACACCTGTAATCCTAGCTATCTGGGAGGCAGAGACCAGGAAGATCACTATTAGAAGCTGGCCTAGGCAAAAAGTGAGACCACACCTTGATGGATAAAGGTGGGTGCACTGATATGTGCCTGTCATTCCAACTACTGTGGGAAGCAAAAATAAGAGGATCAAGGTCCAGGCCAGGTTGGTAGAGAGTGAGACCTTTCTCAAAAAATAACCAAAACAAAAAGAACAAAGGGCTGGAGGTGTGGCTCATGCAGAAGAGCACCTGCCTAACAGGTATGACATTCTGAACTCAAACCCCACTACTGCCAAAACAAAAATATAAAAAAAAGCAAAACAAAATAGGTAATACAAGAAGGAGACAGAGGAAGGACAGGACCATAGGCAACAACTGCTACTTTTAAAAATGGCCTATGGGATATTAAAGAAAAATGAGTATTTTTGTGGATGTTATTTATTAATCACAATCAATAATAGCACATATTGGCTGTAGTGGGATTATATTAGCAGTTTTAAGTTCTCTAGTAATCTCCAAAATTATGCACTATGGAACAGATGATGTCACCATTTGGGGAGAAAATCATTAAGTAGAGTTTGCTCTCAGATTCTGAGAAAAGGGAACTTATAATGAATTGGTTTGTGAGACAGCTTACCAATGAGTTTAACAATGCCTACAGACACAAGGGTTCCAGGGTCAGACAGCAAAAGGAGAGGGAGAAAGTGAGAACTAATTAGATTCTCTAAGACATGTTTATAATCTGATTTGAGCCCGAATTTCTCATTTAGTTAGAATTTGCCATCAATACCTTTCGAAGACAGAAGATGCAAAGAAAAGAAATGTTACTTAAGAAAAGGATAGCAGTAAAGACGCTGGCCCTGGTGACACATGCCTGTAATTCCAGTGCTTGACAGGTGGAGCCTGGCTGATTGCCCAGTTCTAGGCCAGACTGAGTTACATAGCATGACCCTGTCACAAAACAAAATAAAACAAAAGACAAAAAAGACCACAAAAAATCAAAAGACAAGAAACAAAACAACAAAACAAAAAGGACAGTGTAAAAGAGATTTAGATTTGATTGTCAAGTGATAGATAACTAACTAAGTGCTTGAAGGTTACAAAGACAATGTTTTCTGGAAAAAAGTAGATTTAATAGAAGAAATAGTTATGAGAATCTTGTGGGTGAAAGTGATCATCAGTTTGCTAAAAATTCTGAGATATTGAACTTCTGGTGGTTGCTGTAGAATCACTTGTCTACACAAATCTTTATAATTACAAATTTTGCAGGTTGGATCATGTTAAAGGCCAGTTGCAATATTCTTTATTGATTTTTTTCTCTATAATTTTAATTGGCTACTTGGACAATTCTTCATTGTTGAAAATAGGTGTCACTTTATGTTTTCAATAAATTGTTCTATAAAAATGTCTCACCTTCCAGAGAAATGTTTTTACTCCACATTATTTCTGGAAAATTCATAGCCAGGCAGAATCGAACCTTGACATTCATGGCTAAGTGTATCATATAGAGCCTAGATCTAAAATAAAAGGAGTTTCTTACTGAAAATATAATTCTTTGGTTGGTGAACAGAAATACTTTATGGTTCTGCCACCAAAGATAAAACTAATCTTTTATTGATTTAGATTTTTAGTTTACACAACCTACCCTCAGGTAAGGCAGAGGAAATATAATCAACTACTAAAATCACCCTGAGAATCTGTGTGTGTGTGTGTGTGTGTGTGTGTGTGTGTGTGTGTGTGTTTAAGGGAGGCCAGAATATTTAAGATTGCCTCTTAGGAAGATTCAGGTATACAATAAGACTTTATTAGCTATAATCATCATATTGCACATTAGATCTTTAGAATTTATTCATTCTGCGTAACTGAAACTTGGTACCATTTAAACAATACCTCCCCATTTCCCCACTCTCTTGCCCCTGGCAACAAACATTTTACTCTCTGCTTCTATGAGTTTCACTCATTTAGATTTGAACATAAAGAAAGTCATACAGTTTTTCTCTTTCTGTGTTTGGCATCTTTAACATGCCACAATGTCCCCGAGTTTGATTCATTTAGTCCCAAGTAACAGCATTTCCTTCTTTCTAAAGGTTGAATAATATCACATCTCTCTCTTTCTCACACATATGCACACACATGCTACATTTTCTTTATCTATTCCTCTGTTCATAGATTGGTTATTTTCATAACTTGGCTATGGTGGATACTGTTGCAATGAACATGGGAATATAAATCTCACTTTGGCATACCGATTTCATTCTTTCTGGTATATAACCAGAATGGGTAGCTGGATTATATGGTAGCTCTATTTTTAATTTTTGTGTAACTAACCTTCATACTATTTTTCCATAATGGCAATATCAATTAACGTTTCTACTAACAGAATAGAATACTAACATTCTTACTAACAGAATAGCATACAAAGGTACAGTTTTGACATCCTTGACAATACGTCCCTTCTGTCTTTTTGATAATAGCCATTGCAGTAGGAATAAATTGGTGTCCCATTATGGTGTGTGTTTGCATTTCCCTGATGTTATATTCATAGGTTAAATGAGAAAAGCAAAAGAACATCTCAGTAATGCAGAAAAAGCATTAGATGAAGTTCAACTTTTAGGATAGAGTTTTAGCAAATTTGAAATTTAAGGGAAGTTGTTTATTCTGATAAACAATACCAAACAAGATTAACCACAACAGAAAAATCACACTTAATGGGGACTTTAGAAGTTTTCATAGAAGTGGAAAGATGATAAGTTTGTATTTTTAGTTCAAAACTGCACAGACCTAGCTGAAAGCAAGAAATGATGCAGAGACATAAAGATTGGAAAGAAAAAAAACATGTCTTTATTTGCTAACATGATTATCTATATAGGAATTACCAGAGCATTTGTAAATGAGTTATCCCAAGGCTTCTAGTTACCAGTAATAAATAATTATAAACACAAAAATCCCAGACTCAATAGGAACCCAAACACTTGATCTTAGCCAAAGGCTGAGAAGTGATGAATAAAAATAATGTTGCTTAGTGTGTTTAATTAAAGAGGTGCAAAACCATTCTGGAGAACATTGCAAAAATACCGAGGATATGAAAAGCTAAAAAAACAGATGTGAATGTGCATGTATCTATGCATATTATATTCATGAATTAAACCACAACAACTGATAGTTATACTCATAAAATTACCTTTAAATACAATCTTAATAAAAATTCCAAGAATTTTCAAGGAACTAGGAAAACTGACACCTAATTTTATGTGGAAGAACAGAGGACCAAGAAGAGACAAGATTGAGGGATTTGCTGTACTAGACAGCAAGAATTATTTTAATGCTATTGTGATTAAGATAGGGTATTATTTTTACTATTTGTAATTAGCATAGATTAATAGTGCAAAGGAGTTTAATTGTGATAATTCCATTGATGCATACAGTGTACTTTGAACAAGTTTATCCCCTCTATTAAAAACCTTTAAACTTCTTCTGTCCTTGTCCCCCTTTCAAAAAGTGTTTGCTGGGTTTCATTATATTATTTTCATATACATATGTATATACAAACATACTTTGATCCTCTTCACCTCAGTGCTTACTTCTTTCTCCTTCCTCCCTCTAGCTGATCCCTCCCCAGACAGTCTTCTTTTTATACTCATGTCTCATTATCACATCATCATCGTCATCATTCATTATTTAGATCTAGATAGTATATTATTAATGCAGGTGAAGGCAAATAGCCTATTGGGTAGGATAGATTTCCAAAAAATGTAGAAACCAATCACACTGAGATCTGTGTAAGATTGAATTATTCAATAAATTATGCTAGAACCATTTATCCAAATGCAAAAAGAATCTACTGCCTTACTTCATGTTATACAATAAAATTAATTTCAGAAATAATGAATACTTAAATGTGGAAAATAGAACATTACATACTTAAGAAAATGTTAAATGCAAAAAGTACAACAGTAATTGCTTCTGAGAAAAGACAGAAATGGATCAGAAAGCTTCTGTTTTGTTTAGTATCTTAAAAATAAGCTGATAGTTAATTAAAAATTTTATAAAATTTGGTGGTTAGAACCAGTCATGGTTGGGCACAACTGCAATTCCAACACTTGGGAGGCTGAGGGAGGATCATGAGTTTCAGGCCAATGTGGGCTGCACAGTAAGATCATGTCTGATAGTTAGAAAATATGTATTTGTTATTTAAAGGGTTTCATAATTTTAAAGTGAAGCAAAAATCATATTTCCTTTTAACACTCAAACCTTATAATGTTTCTTTAAAAAAGGAAACTGGTTTGGCTGTTCTAGAACATCCATTTAAAAAATTACAATAGAGGGGATTTTATTACCCTAAAAATAGCTTAATAACCTTGCCAAAAATAATACTTCTAGAATTAAGACAAAAGCTTTGTATGAGTGGGATAAGATTTGGGAGTTGATTTTCAACTGATTCATGATATAGTAATGTCCCAGATTGGCTGCTAAATGCAAGCATTGTGGCTCTGACTTTACCAGATGAAATTGTGTGATACTAGGTCAATCTCTAATGCTAGGATTCAGTGACCCAAAGCTTCTTTCTAGGATACAAAGAAGATCAGAGGAAGGATATGTGGTGCCTGTCAAAAGAAGTAAAAGTAACTATTTTTGGAAAAGTCTAGTTTATAGCTATTCCACTAGATTTGTGCAGAAAAATATTTCCACTTCCCTCTAGTCATACAGCACTTAGAGTTTACTTTGTGAGATACTTGGAAGTAATCTTGGAGCCTTTATATTACTATGATTCAGGCAAAAAGGAAAAAATGGGAAAAATCTTTTTCTCTAGCACTGAATATTTTGTTGGCAGACTGAAATTTAAACGGAAATGTTCTATATATTACTGGAAGAAAAACTGTTCTACTTCAGGTTCAATTTGAGTATTTTCCCTTATAATGGAGCTATGTCAATTTTGAAAATGACATTGCTATTTAAAATGCCATTCCATAACACTTTTTAATTAAAGTAGCAATATACTGTCAATCTGCTTCCATTAATGAATTTTTAACCGCTAGAATCGGAAATGTATGACATACAGTTTAATTTTTGCACAAACTCCACAGAAATTTGAAGAGGGAGCTTCAAATCCAATGCTTTAGAAGTGGTAGTTCAGACTCAAGATAAGGAAAAAAAGCAGAGATAGAAAATAACACAGGAAGAAGAGAAACGGCAGAGGGAGGAAGGGTTGGAAAGAGAGAGCACTGAAGAGTGTCAATAATAGGTGTTGAAATTATGACCCCCCAAGTCAATGAATGGTATTAGTTTAGTCCTCATGAGGTGGTGAGGATATATATTTCTTAGTATTGAGCCTTTAAAAAATCTATTCTGTGTCTTGAATATAATTGTAATTCCTACACTCACTTAAACTTAATTACCTGTGAATTTCATATCATTTAAAAAATTTCCAATCATGACTGTTGCTCACATTATTGACTTGACAGATTCAAATGATAAATGACAAGAGATGAAGAACAGATGGCAACAATTAGAGTAGTTCAAAGAATTAAGCTACACTAATTTCAAACAAAGAGTACAGTTTTACAGGCATGAATTAAGTGACTATAGGTGAGGAGGGGAGAGAAGAGCATTGTATTATTGTAGGGTTATAAATACCAATTCTATAATTATACAAGAAGAAGAAACAATGTGAGTCTTAACTCAAGACCATTAGAGCCAACCATAAACTGGAAATTTAGAACAAAGATACTTTCTCCACACGTGAAGTAGTTCATGGTTTCTTTTATCTTTATCTCTCTCTGTGTGATTAATTTTTCCCTTATTCTTTACTACCTCTTTCTGCTTGCTCATTCAGCTCATGAAACAGTAAGAGTGACATGACTTAGGTCAAACCAGAAATTGGTGAACCTCTTCTAGGTCTTTTTTGTAAGTTACTAAAGAGATACTCTGAACATCATACTTCATCTATGAGCCAAGTTGAATAAGACATAAATATATCTACCTCCATCATCAGCATAATCATTACTAATATGATTCAGTGCTTATTACATGGTACAAACTATTCTAAGTGCTTTTCATGCATCAACTCAATGTAGACATTATCTTACTAATTCTATTTTGTGAACATGGAAACTACATACCATACAGTAATTTGTTGAAGGTTATATCTACTCTGTGAAAAGCCTGTATTTAAATTCCAGAGGTAGACTTTGGAGTCTTTCCTTTATATCATCCTATGCTATGTGTAGGTCAGTTGTGCAAACTCAGTTCATTCAGCAAAGGGCAGCCTTAGTCAGGTAATTCTCTGTTCACTCAATAAGAGCAGTAGACAGAGAATTCCTTAAATTTAGGTACAGATGAAACAAGCAGTGACTAGACAACCATTCCATAGCTTAAAAAGAAATGTAACACTCAAAGAGGTCAAAGTTCTATAGCAAGAGTGACTGAATATTCAGAGATTTCATGGAAGCATTCATTACCTTGATGGAGACATACTGGGTTTAGGTCTTCTTACTGTCTTACATTTCATGAAACTGAAGTGTAGAAATCAGAATTCCAATTAAGGATTTATAATGGGTCATGGACTAACTAAAAAGGTGCCTAAAACAAAGATAATTAGCTATATGGATCAACTATATGTTAGAGTCTGTCTTTTTCTCTTTGGGAAAATACTTACTATGTCAACTGCACACAGCATCTCATCAGGATGCTTCCTACAGAATAGTTTCTAATCCAGCTCTGCTACTGTTGCTCCTTGACAGAAGTTCTTGACAAAAGAAAAGTGTCTCCTTTTCATTGCTCCCATTGGGCCCTTAGTTTCATTTAATGACATACATTATCTTACACCTGCATTTTACTCAAGTCTGAGGTTCATTTTGTCACTTTAAGGAGAGCTTTTATATGCTGTTGAGGTTCCTTTACTATTTATTCTCAAAGTGCTACTTGTAGAGAATATAGTGGATGAAGAATCAAATTTTTGAGCTGGATGTATATAGGATTGAATTTGTTATTGCCATTCATAAGTATCTAATCTTGTGCAAATTCACAAAATAACTCTGTGTCTCACTTTTAAAAGTAACTTTATAGGAAAAATAAAGTACATATTATCTTAGGAAGTTGTTAAAGGAATTTAAATAAATGCACTGTGCCTGGAACAAAAAATAGGAATGCACATTAAATTTGTGGTAGATGTTATTATTACTATTATTATTGTTTCATTAAACATTCCTTAGGACAGAGTTATTTTATCAAATGAACCACATGCCTATAATCTAATCAATACCACACTCCAGACACAATAGCTCAGGAAGCCAAAAGAACTAATTCTCGTATGATGGAAGACAAGATGAATACCTTGGTGAGGGCAAAGCTTGGCATGACCTATATCAGACCAGAAATTGATGAACCTTCTTTTTTGTGGATGTTTGTGGCTGTGTGTTTTTTGTGGATGTCTGCCCCTAAATAAATGCTGAACCTTGAAAGACAGTATAACAAACCACCTCCAAACTTAGTGGTGAAAAACAGGAACAAACTATTTCTTATGATTTTGTGATTTCACAGGGCTCATTGAGGTGGCTCTATATGGTACAGTTCTGAGTGGTAGCTGGAGTTTAGCTAAGGCTATATCAAGACAGTCTCATCCTCTAAGTCCCTAAAGGATGGTGACTTTGCATCCTTCTGTAGTACACTCAAGTTCCTAAAACTGTTGTTGCTGTCTTCCAAGAGAATAGGGCCAAGCTTGTGCTTGGCTAAATGAAGTCACATGACCATGGTCAGATTTCATGTGAGAGGAAATAGTACAAAAGTATGAATACTGTGAGGTGTGGCTCATTAGAAGCCACAATCCACCCCAGAAAGTGTTTATTTAAATCAGTTTTCTCTCAGTGACTACATTGAACTGAATATACATGTTAGTCTTTTCTGGGAGATTTAGTTCTGGTCATTTTTGAGAATGTCCTAGAGACTAGAGCTGTCCAACAATGGTACAGATAACCTCAAACAAATGAGATCTTAACATTGAAGTGGTCCATTGTGGAGAGCTACCATTTACTAGTTGTAATAAGAGATCACCTTACTTGATTTCTCTCAATACCTTTCAATTCTGCTGTGTCAAAAAGCAATATAAAATAATAAGCAAAAGGTAGGTGCTCAACAATTGTAAGAAAGGGCTCAAGTGCATTAAGTCTAATCCAAGAAATTTTACAAAAGCTTCAATTACTTAGCATTTGGACTTAAAATATTTTCCAAGTTCACATATAATGTTGTAGGGATAAGGTAGGAGAAATGGTGGAAGACTTGATCAAGAAATACCAGAAGTGACAATACTGAAATGATCTCATTTTATTAGAATATAATGATTCTAGTGTTGGCAGTATAGTCCAAATATTCCCAAAGAATTTTTATTCTTTAAATTTCTTAGTACAACTTTTTGAGAGATAAAACAATTCTTCCAATTTAAAAATATTAAAGAAGAAGTTCAATCTTTGGTTCTTGTTATCTGTGCAATGCATATTATTAGATAAAGATGTACACAATACATGTTCCTGACAACAACAAAAAAAGAACACATGGGGTAAACACAACCAAATATCTATAGTCCTGTGGTAGCCTTATTTCCCCTTTAACCATTTCTATTTATTTGATAGTCTGTGCAAGATATACTTTAAAAGTTGTCTACTATTATCTCTTTAACATCCCTAGTAAAACTTGAGAGATACTACTGGAGAAAGGATGCAAGGTTGTCAACCTTGCATGTAGAAGTCACCTGGGCAATGCATGGATGAGAATGATGAAAGGGTCTCGCTTTAGAAGACGGGTACTACAGAGGAAAACACTGTGGAAGCACTAAGTACTGTTGAGTTCAAACAGCTTAAGGGCTTTTCATGTTTGATGCTTATTCCCTTCTCTACCATACCCAGGGACGAGAATCCTATGCAGTGGTGGATAGAAATGTATTTTGGAGTAAAAGCCCCTCTGTATGACTTTTTCTTTTCTAGAAAACGTTGATTTATTTAACCTTTGTTTTCAGAAAAGTGCATCTTTGTTTCACATTTCGTAGGTGATGGATTTTTCTCTTACATGAATCTGGACTATCGGGTTGCATTAGTCACACTGCATTATGTTACACTAAATCAAGTGACACAATGTGACTATTAATGTTGTGGTGTGTAAGAACATGTCTCACTCGGGGCTAGAGAAAATGTGATTTTCTGAAAAAGCTGTCTCTGCATTTATTCAATAAAACTTTTCACCTTGGAAACTGTGTTGTTTGCCATCTAAGCATTTTCATTGGCAATTTTGTGATATATTTTAAAACCTATTTTTTCCTCTAGTGCCATTAAGTATTCATGATTCTACTAAAGTTTTCAATAATGAAATAAATTATAAAGGAGATTACAGTGAATGCTTACCACCTCAGTATTTAGATAAATCAGGGAGTATATAGTCAAAATGTTCCAGAACAGACCTTTCCATAGGATTTATCAAGGCAAATCAATAGGTGTAATATTGATCTTCTACTTGGCTGTTGCCACTGCAATATTCCGTTCTTTAATGTGGTGCATATCAATTATGGGAACAGGTTTCAAAGGCATAGTATCTCTCTGTTTTTACAAGGCTTCATTTAGCAAGCTTTCTCCATGACTGTTCAACAAATTTATGTTCATTGCTTTAAGATCATGAGACGAGAAAAGTGAAGGATAACTTCCCAAGAAAATTTATACAAAAATTATCTTTGATTTCTCTTAGAAGTAATTCTAGAGAACATGGTCCTTGGTTTGTGTTAGGAAAGAATCAATATTGTTGTTTTGTCACTGACCTATGGATATACACACTATAATAGTGATGGCAGTGCTTTTTAAATGTTTAACTAACTATTCCTACTTCCATGAATTTTCTTCCCATCTTAGTAGAGCAAACAACACTTCTAAAGTTGCTGTGATGTTTCCTCCTTATTAGGCTGTTTAGCCCTGTGTATTATAAGTAAAAATGTTCAGGCTTTTAGATGAATAGTGCACATTAGTATCAGAACCTAAAGCATCACAAAACCAGATGGTCTAAACAGATATCTTTCTTTCCCTTATTTTCTTGTTTCTTTTTTTCTTCCGCTATTTCTCCTGCTGTAGCTTCCTGGCATCTAACAACATTCCTTCTATTTTTAAATTTTATTTTATTTATTTGTTTATTTTTGGTAGTATTCAGGGTTGAACTCAGGGTCTCACACCTGCTAGGCAGGTTCTCTATCCTGGAGCCCCTCTGCCAGTCCTTTTTGCACTAGTTATTCTTGTAATAAGTCTCACTTTATACCCAAATCTGCCTGGATTGCGATCCACCTTTTTGTACTTTGACTTAGCTGAGAAAATAGCTACACACTACCAGCCAAGACCTTGAGATGGGGGTCTTGCAAACTGTTTGCCTGGGTTGGCCTCCAAACTGTGATCTTCAGGATCTCTGCTTCATGAGTAGCTAGGATTATAGCCTTGAGCCACTATGCCTGACCTATAACATTTCTTTATTTTTATCAAAATAAAATATGCATGTAGGCAGGCACCAGTGGCTTGTGCCTGTAATCCTTGGGAGGTTGAGATTGAGAGGAATGGGCTTGAAGTCAGCTCAGGCAAATACTTCAAGAGACCTCATCTCTAAAACAAACAGGGCAAAATAGAATGGAGCTATGACTCAAGCTGTAGAGAGTTGACTTTGCAAGCATAAAACCCTGAGTTCAAACCTCAGTCCCAACAAAAATAAATAAATAAACAAAAGACATGCATATGGTAAAAAATGTACCAAACATCTCATATAATTGTTAGTCTGCAGCCTTAATACTTTCAATCACTAGCTATAGTCACCTGGAGCACTGTTATTAGTCTGTCTGAGCTCTTCTTCTGGTCCATTTCTGTTAATAATATGATATGCTCATAGTTATATTTCTTGGTTTTTATACATTAGCTTATTATTATAATAGAAAACAACTTAGTTCATTTAGGAAATATCTCCTCCTAGTGACACTAAACCATTAAATAACATTTTCTTCTGTTTTGATTAATGTGGCAATGCAAGGAACTATACATATGTCTTTATTTTTCCTTATTTAACTATAGACAGTTACCATTGATCCTTGTTTTAATGATGAAAGTTTAAATGAATCTACTATTTTCTTCATAATTCTGACCCTCCTGTATTGCCAAATTCTGGATTGGTACTTTGATCACTATGGATGGCACTTACATCATCTTAAGTATAACCATAAGTTTATAGTGATTTCATTTAATTCATGTATTTACTCATTTGACATATATAGTTTTTGAATGACTACTATTTTTTACAAGTTAGGAATACATAATAAAAATGTTCTCAAGCTAATTTTCTTGTTCAGTGAGGAAAGGTAAACTATAATCTGCAAATTGATCAGTTAATGGAAGATGATGACAAATACTATGGAGAAACAAAAAGAGGAAGAATAATGAGGTTGGTAGCAAATGTCAAGAGGTAGGGAGTTTTTATAAATTAAATATTAAAGTTATATAATAATAAATTAGATTTTAGCTTAGGGGAGCAGAGTGAAAAGAAACTTAATTCTCCCTCTCTCTGTTATGAACGCGTAGAGGTGTACATACCCATGCATACATACACACGCATGTACCACTTAAAATATACAGGTGTTCTCAAAATAAAGAGGAACCTCTCAACAGGTCAGAAAGAGAAAAAAAAAACATACAGTTTCAATTAAGTGACTATATTACCAGTAAGAAGTAAGTGCATTTTACACTAAGACCCTCAAAACTTGGTCAGAAATAGGAACAGAGCTGGAGGTTGCGTAATCTTCTAGGACTGGGCAGGAAAGATGGGTAGCCATTCACAACTGGGAACTTGGTTAATACTTTTACAGAATTACAGCCCAATGCATTGCTACCAGTTCCACCTGGACAGATACACACACACAAATGTGAACTACATTTCAGAAAAAATGTGGCAGGATAAAACCCTAAATATGATTAGTTTTTTGAAAAGGATGAAAAGTGCATCAAAAACTATCACTGAAATTCCATATAAAAACTGAACATGATATTTAAAGTTTGTAGTAGTAGGAAAAGTATGTGCAAAAGCATGAAAATAAGTATGCATTTTGTTCTTAAAGAGATAAATCTCCTTGCTACAATAACACAATGATACCAAACAAAGACAGGGAAATGTGTGAAAGAACAAATTACATAAAACTTGTCAATAAAAAATACATGGCAATGCTGGGAGAGGAGAGATAAATATGAGATGAGTGGTAAACTGTCCTCAGTCACAGAGACTTATCATGTTTAAAGATGTAAGATAGAAAACTATGCAGAAGTGACAGACATGCAGAATGCAAAATACGAAAGAATAAAATAAGAAGCAAAAAACTAGATCACAAACCCTCAGATATGTTGAGTAGCCACTTTTGAATTTGCCATATTTGGAATGATGGAGAAGTAGCTGAAGAAATCATTTATTTCCAGAAAAAAAGAAACATACAGCTCTTTAGTTTGGAAATGTGTACTGTCAAGAGAGGGGTGAGGATAGGTAAGACACATAAAAAATTAGCTAGCATTTGTTGCCCTTAACGCAGAGAAACTAAAGCAGATACCTTAAAAGCAACTGAGGCCAATAGGAAAAGAGGACCAGGAACTAGAGAAAAGGTGAGATCAAAAAGAATTAACCTAGAAGGTAACACCCACACACAGGAAATTAATGTGAGTCAACTCCCTGTATAGCTATCCTTATCTCAACCAGCAAAAACATTTTTTCTTTCCTATTATTGGTTATACTCTCTCTTCAACAAAATTAGAGATAAGGGCAAAATAGTTTCTGCTGGGTATTGAGGGGGTGGGGGGAAAAGGGAGGGGGCGGAGTGGGTGGTAAGGGAGGGGGAGGGGGGAGAAATGACCCAAGCCTTGTATGCACATATGAATAATAAAACAGAAAAAAAAAAAAAGGAAATGTGTACTGAGAGCTCAGTACACATTCTGAGAGGAA
Source organism: Castor canadensis (assembly GCF_047511655.1). Taxonomy (NCBI): domain Eukaryota; kingdom Metazoa; phylum Chordata; class Mammalia; order Rodentia; family Castoridae; genus Castor; species Castor canadensis. Next base: position 126,164,678 of record NC_133393.1, on the reverse strand, counting down.
AAATGAATTAGCTGCAGACCATTTATGGTAATGAGAAAAATCTTAAAGGAAACAAAACATTGTTAAGATTACTTATGGATAAAGGAAAATTAAGTTGACAGAAGTCTTCTCATCCACAGAAATACATCCTCGAAAACAAGTATTAGAAGAAAATGACTCTGAACCGAGAATTCTATTCCACATTTAGCCAGCATTCAGGAATGATGGTAAAATAAAGGTACACTAAGACTGAGTTTACTTCTATACACTGTTAGAATTATTATTATTATTATTATTATTTCACATTATTTTCAATAATGTGAAAATAAATTAATAAAATAAATGTCAAACCCAAATATTTCTGTGCTTTGGGAGTAAAAGCAGTAACATGAATAAATTTAGATCAGAACAAAAAAAGCTCTAGATGATAATGAAATAGAATGGGTATGCAGAGGAGTTCAGGGAAAAGCTAAATTGTATTAACTTCCTTAATTTTGGTGAATGTGTTTATGTAAAAATATACAAATTTTGCTATTAATTAACATTTATATAAAATATAAGGCTTTAAAAGATACTTGTGATAGTAGTGGTTTCTGGAAGTTGGGGGTGGTTTTTCAACTCCTTCCACAATATTTTATTTCTTTATAAGTTAGAATACTTGTAACAAAATATTGCCAAATTAGGGATTCACAATTTTTTATATTTATGGACTTTTTTATATTTTAAATTCTTAAAACTAAAAAAAAATCAATAAGCTATTTTTGCACTTTTATTGCTATGTAAATATTTGCTGGCACAGGTGGATAAAGACTTATGAATTTATTTCCTTATTTATATTTTTTATTTAATAAAAATTGCTTTTACTTTTCCTTATTCTACATGTATTTGTTCCATTCCTTGTTTTTCTTACATTGTTGCACTGTGTAAGGGATGCTAGCTAAGACCTTTCCTCCTGGGCCTCCTGTAACTTCTGCTAAAATCAGCACTGAGGACAGTCACATAGCTATCCTCCTATTCATTTCCTTCATTGATTTTCTATATGGTTCCCTTCTTCCCTGGCTTTCACATTGTCCTCATTTTTGGTCTATTTCCTGTATTTTAAAAAGTATGATCCTCAGGTAGTATTCTAAGCAAACATCCATTTCCTGAATTATCCAAAAATGTCTATATTCTATCTAGAATAACTGTTTACTGGTTGGTATACAGAGGGATAATGCAGGAGAAAGAAGTGGGATCTCTCTTGTATTCATTCTCTAAGGCAGCCTTCCTTTCTGTTTAGCACTATGTAGCATATGCCTTTAAGAGGTTTAAATAAACAGTTTAAAACTGCCTTTGTGGTGTTGTTGGGAAGGTCAGGCTATTCACTGTGTCTGTTCAGTGGGTTACAGTTGCAGTCTAATGAAGTGAAATTGGCGAGTATAATTTTGTCAGGAATTGGTGTCCATTCTGGGCTTTGTGTTCTGTGTATATTCAAGATGCAAATACTTCTTCTAAGGCACATCAGCATTTCCCAGACCACCAATTATGGGTCTTACCTTTGTCTCACTGCTCTACTGCAGCCCATTTTACTCCAGCACTGTCATAGATAACGGGACCCTTTCTTGTTTGGATCTTAAGCTTACTCCTAGGCTTTAGGGAAAAACTTTTCTTGCAGTCCCTTGAGACACTATCTTCTGTACCTGTCTCAAGATAATTTATAATTCTGTTCTTGACATCCATGTTCATGTACTTGAAATTCCCATTAAGCTCAGCCCATTTATTCCTCAATAAGTTGTTTAGGCAACTATTATTTTCAGACGAATATTAGGATAGCTACTGAATTAATGAGGCTAAGACACACTGCAGAAATAAATGTTCCAAAAAACAGCAGAGGATTATGATAACAAAAAGCTGTTTCTCTCTTATCCACATACATTCTGGGCCAACAGTACTCTGCTCCAAAGCTACAATCCACACATTGCCTTCATCCAGGACCCAGACTAGAGAAATAGCTTTTTCTGAGATACTTCATGTTTTACGTAAAACAGAACACAGAAGAAACTTGCAATTTTTTAAAAAAAATTTCTTTTTGGAAGTGGCCATAATCACTTCTGTTTCCATATTATTGACCAAGGCAAAATCACAGAGCAAAAGACAATGTCCACAGCTGATCATGGATAATTCACCCACAAGGGGTAAGTGGCCCAAAAATCTAGTCTGCTTCAGCTATTTACAATTGTATGACTGTGTTTCTGTTCAATTTCTCTCACATCAACAATATTTTAATGACATGTGAATCATCTATTCCTTTTTAGTGTAAAGAGACAAATAATTAACAAAAATCAGACTGGTTTATCTCATTATTTTTGATGCTGTCTTAAACTGAAAAGTTCTGCTGATTGATCTGAAATATTTGCATGGAAGTGTCCTCTTCTTCTTTTTTTCTTTTTTGGTTGTACTGGGATTTGAACTCAAGGTTTTGTACTTGTTATGGAGGTGCTCTACGGCTTAAGCCACGTCTTCATCCCCAGCCCTTTTTGCTCTGGTTATTTTGAAGATAGAGTCACACTTTTTGTCCAGGACGGCCTGGACCATGATTCTCCTTTCTTAAGTCAGGCATGAACCACTGTCCTCAGCTATTGGCTTAGATGAGGTCTTGCAAACTTTTTTGCCAGGCTGCTCTCAAAATGTGATCCTTCAAATCTTGGTTTCACAAGTAGCTAGGATTGCACATATGTGAGTCACCAGTGCCTGCTGTGCTTTTCTTTATCTTTGTCATTACAACTGAGTCCAGCTCTTGCTGTTTCTTAAGCAATTACTTGGGTCTACCAATTGGTTCTTCTGCCTTCAGTCCTCTGACTCCTCATGTCCATTCTCCACAATTACACATTGATCATAGCCACAACCTACTGAGTCTGACTCTTGGGGGCCTTTGGGGACCATCCTGATGTGAGCAGGATGTGTCCCCACCGAGAAACATTTCTGCACCATGTGGAATTGTCTCCCACACGGCGCCCCCATCCATTCATTTGCATAACTTTTACTGATCCTATGAGATATCTCAAGCATCATTCTCCTTGGAATGTCCTTCCTAAAGCTTCGAAGCTTCTGGAGGACCCACAATACATTGTGCATGTTATGATTGTGCCACATAAGGTATCTGCAATAATTATTTTTATATGTCTGTCTTCCCCATTGGACCATAAACACTTTAGAGATAGGGACTGGTTTTCATTCATCTTGCATCCCTTGAGAGGAAACAACCATATCTTGATAATCTTTGTTGTTGTGCCAAACCCCTTATTAGTATAAAGTAGATGCCTAATAATTTTGCTTAACAAATAGACTAAACCCTCCAAATAGACTAAACTCAAAAATAGACTAAACCCAAAATATATATAATAATTTTGAAGTAAGGATTTCATTTTAAACCTGAATCAAACCACATATAATTTGTTTTTGAAAAAGTAGGGGAAGTAAGATGTATATCAGCATCATTAGTTTCTTTCATTTCCCCCTCAGCATCAAAGCTACAACTGATAGATTTAAATATATCAAAAATGGATTTGTTTACATAAAAAAATTCTACACAGCATTTCTCTTGGTGCTCCAGAATCCTTGGTATCAGAATGTGTAGGTAATTAGTCATGTTTAAAACACCCTTAACAGACATAGTCACTGGAGGCAGTAGTGAGAGGTAGGTATAAATTTGCAGATAAGGCGGAATCTATCTCTGATGGATGAGCTACATTTTCATTACAGTTCTTCTATTCAATGGCACACAGCAAATGGCAAGGGCAGATCCTCAACAGAGGTTGTACTGCTCCAATTTGAACAGTAAGCATTCTTACATGGATGACTTATTGTTTGCTTCAGAGAAGGCATGCTCCCAGCAATTTTGTGTAACATTATCTGAACATGAATCAAAAATTAGGAACAAGGACAAAAGTTTAAAAACATTAAAAAGTCCAATTGGAAGAGCATAAAGTCTTCTATATAAATTCACATCTGAAAATTACTAGTGACCTTCTAATGAGGAAAAGATTTTCAACTTATGCTTCATATATTTCTATAGTTCAAAGACTAGCTTGGATTCCCACATGATTTGATGGGCTAAAATATTCTGATTCTTGTTAATTCAGGTATTTGTCTCCTTACACTAAAAGATTTTTAATTCTTCTGTACCACTTCAAATATACTAGAAATGCACAAATACACAACAGAAAAATGGTGTTATTTCATTTACCTAATAAAACATTGTTGGGCTCCTACTTAACATATAGACATCATTATGAAAGATGGAGATACAGTAGTGAACATAGAAAAGTCTCTATTCATAAGACCTGTGTGCTAGTGGAGGGAGTCATGATAAATTAATATAACATCTATCTACCAGACTGTGACAAGAGGCACAAAGAAAAACAAAAGGGTAAGAAGATAACACTTGATGGGCATTTACACAGACACCAGAGTGGGTCACAATGACACCAAGAGCAGAGCTCATGGCTGAAGACCCAGGATGTGGTATGACCCTGAAGTAATCCTGAGTTTACATAATGTGTCAAGTGCAGTTGTTGGGTCATGGGGAGTTAGAAGGATCTAGGCCTTTAGTGACTTGAAGGACATGGGAAGAACTTTATTTTCATTTTGAATGAGACATTTGTGTAGAAAACATGGCATCAGAAGTTGGCCATGATCTCTTCTCATGGTATATCTCTGAACTCAAAAGCAATCAGGCTTTTAAATTCATTTGAGAAACAAGTGTTAATTTCATTGATTTAATAGATTAAATAAGTATTTCAGAAATAACTGGGTGGACAAAGCAGCATATGAAATTGAACAAAGAAAGCATGCATTTTCTGTAATAGTCAATGGTATTTTCCATGTTAAATGATTTCTGCATAGAAGAGTATTTTTACAGGATTGATCCTTCCATAAGAGGTATATATTATTAATATATATCAGGGAATTATTGATAACAAAAATGATATTATGCCCATCACATAAAAGCTTTAGCTCCTAGAATGTTTTAAATATCAAATTGAATTTCTTCTTACAAAGTTTGCAAAGTACAAATAAAGTGCATTTGTATGCAGTGTGTTACGATTCTTATAATGCAGTCATTATTCTATTTTATGTATATGACATTGCTAGATTGACATGTTTAAAATTAGTGAGATATTTCCCCCTATGAAGAAACTAACAAGGAAATTTTATCCCAATAAACTATGTAGGGAGAATTTAAACTAATTGATTTTATTTTGAAGTAGCTATTTTCTAAATTTAAAGGCATTTTAGCCATTGATATGAGTTGATAATGTTGCTTGGAAAAAATGATGAATAGTCATAATCAAATAAATTATGATAAAAATGTTGATTGTAGTGATCATTTCTGGATTGACATAATTTTCTCCCCAGCTTTCTCTTTGGAGGGATAATTTATTGAGTATCTAGCACTTACAGTCCTGACTCTGCGGTAGTTACTGATGACCCTTCACTCAAAGATCAATAAATATCTCTAGTTTGTACTTATATCATAATTTATCCCTCAAATATTTGTACACACAGTTGCCTAGGAGGTGTTACAGCCAGGGAGGTTTCCAGCTAACCGATACAATACTTGGTGTGAATGAGAAGAAGGAACTCCCCGCCAAGTGCATAAATTAGAAAAAGCCTTCCCTTTAGGCATGGGGTAGCACATGATTCTTAGACACACATAAGCATTTTGTAAGGTTCAAATCAGGGTAAGCTTATTTATCTCCTCAAACATCTATCATTTCTTTCTTTTACTTTTTTTGAAATATAAAGTACTTTATTTTCACCTTCAGATAGTTTAGAGATTTTCAGATGGTTTATTTTGGAACATAAAAATGGTACCTTCTTGTTCTTGTTTTGTTCCTGGAGAATACAGGTCTATGCCAGGTCACAGGGTTGGTTGATGGCATTATGGTTGGATTTATAATGTCATTCTCTCTCCTGGGTACCTTTGTGTAGTGCACAAACTGCATAATTGTATATAACGACCCCATAGATAATGGTACTTGCAGTGGGAAATTTAAGCAAACAATTATTTAGAGGTATTTAGGGAATACACCAAGCAGAATGTGATAAGTATGTTTTGGTTTGTTTGGATTTACTTAAAGCAAGTAAAGTCTTTATTATTGCTGCTAACTAGGTTGTTAGAATGAACTCTTTAATTTACTCATAAAATTGTACATGTTTGTGAAGTAGCAGGTAAATCAATCAGGGTATGCTTACTTATCGCTTTAAACATTGATCATTTCTTTATAAGAAAACATTCCAAATCATCCTGTTTTTTGAAATATAGGATATATTATTGTTGCCTTATATTGTTCTTATATGCAATAGAACACCACAACTTATTTTGATTGTCTGTTACTTAGTACTCATTTACCAACTTTTCCTCATCCTTCTCTTGTCTCTACTTTTCTCACCCTTTTATAACCAGTATTCTACTCTGAACTTCTGCAAAATCAATGCTTTCATATTTCACATATGAGTAGGATCAGGCAGTGTCTAGCTCATTACACTTAACATAATGAGTTCTACTTCCATTCTTGTTAACAAATGAGAATATGGCACCCATTTCGTAGCTGGGAAGTATTCCACTGTGTGCGACTACCACATTTTCTTACCCATTCTTCAGCTGATGGCCAGTTAGGTTGTTACCATTTCTTGGCTATTGAGAATAGTGCTGCAATAAGTATGGGGGTGAAAATGTTTCTCCAAAACATTGATTTCATTTTCTTTTGATATATACTCAGTAGTGGGAGGGATGGATCACACAGTAGTTCTATTTTTAATTTTTTTAGGGAACCCCTGTACTATTTTCTTAGCTCAAGCTAAGGGCTTGTCAATTTTTTAAAAATCTTTTTTGGAAAACCAACTATCTTTTTGTACTGTTTTAAAATCTGTATTTCACTTATTTCTACTCTGATCTTAATTATTTCTTTCATTGAGTTTCATTTGTTCTTTTTATTTTCCAGGTTATTTGAGGTAAAATAAAAGGCACTTGAGATCTTTCTTGCTTTTTTGGATGTCGGAAGTATTGCTTTTGCTGTATTCCATAGGTTTTGGTATGCTGTGTCTCTATTTTTTTCTCTATTATTTTGAGAGTTTTTTGATTTCCTTTAAATTTCTTCATTGTTCCACTGGTTGTTCAGGGATATGTTGTTTGATTTCTATTTATTTGTATAACCAAGGTTTTTCTTGTTATTGATTCCTACTTTTAATTCTGTATTAGTGCTTACTAGAGGAACAGAACAAATAGAAATTGTGTACAATTATAAGAGGAGACTTATTAGACCAGCTGGCTTGGCCATCTGCAGACTGGAAGAGCTGGGGAAATCAGTAGCAGCTCAGCCCAAGAAGCTGGAAGACTCAGAACAAGAAGGACCAGTGGTGCAGCCCCAGCCATAGGCTGAAGGCCATGAAGCTCCCTGGAGCATTACTGCTGTGAGTTCACATTCAAAGACTGAATAAGCTAGAGTCTGAGATCAGCAACAAAAAAAATACCCTCTCAAGAAGAATTGAGCTTGTGTGTGCAGATGAGTTTCTTCCTTTCAGTCTTTGTTCCTCTTGGATCCCTATCCTTTTTGATGGTGTCACCCATGTTCAGGACAGATCTACCCATTTCAGTTCACTGATGCACAATCTCTGGAAACACTCTCAAGTTGTACCCAGGTGTGTGCTTTGTCAGTTTTCCAGGTGTGTCTGAAGCCAGTCAAGTTGACAACCCAAATTAACCATCACAGTTACATTGTGGTCAGAAAAGACATTCAATATGATTTAGTTATTAAAAATTTGTTGAAATGTGTTTTGTGACCTATCATATGATGCATCCTGGGAAATTTCCAAGCAGGGTTAAGAAGGACATATTTTGGGCAGCTGTTATATGGATCATTCTATAGTTTTTTTGTTAGATTCTTTTGGTCATTAATATTGTATTGCAGCCTTTCTATAAATTTAGAGGCTCCAAAGTTTATATATACATATATATATATTTTCAACATATATACATAATTCTAAATATATGTTAATGTAATTTAAAATAATTCCTCTTGCTAAATTGACCTCTATCTTTATACAATGACTTTCTTTGTCACTTTTTACTACTTTTGATTTAAAACATGTTTTTTCTGATGTAAGTATGGCTCCTCTTGCATTCTTTTAAATTGGTTTGCATGAAACACATGTTTCTACCTCTTTCCTTTCATCTGTGCACATCCTTAGAGATGAAGCTAGCTTTCTGTAGGTAACATGTACTTGTAACTTTTAAAAAATCTATTCAGTTATTAAAAAAATCCATTCAGTCACTTTAGGTATTTTTTAAAAAAAATTTCCATTTTTGACAATAAAGATGATAGGGATATTATTATTTTTCTATTTCTGTACACTTGATAGGCAGGTGCTGTACCACTGGAGCTATGACTCCAGTCCTTTTAGTTTTAGTTATTTTTTGGATACATTCTCACATTTTTGCCTAGTGTTGGCCTCAGACCGTGATCCTCCTTCTTATGCCTTCCACATACCTGGGATTACAGGTTTGAACCACCATGCCAGGCTTATTTGTTGAGATGGAGCCTTGCTAACTTTCTGTCTGGGTTGGCCTTGAACTGAGATCCTCCTGACCTCTGCTTCCCTTGTATCTGGGATTATAGGCCTACATCACCAGGCACAGCCTCAATTTTATTTTTAATGGGATTTTATCTTTGAATGACAGTACCAATTGTCAGTACATATTTCACAGTGGCACTTCCATATGTGCATTCATCATGTCCACCCTCCTTTCTCTTACCTCCCACCACCCCTCTCTCTCACTTACCCCTTCCCAGGCCTTAACAGTACCTCTTGACTTTCTGGACATTTTATGGAAAGTTTCTACATATGAGAAAAAATATGTGTCTGGCTTATTTCACTTAATGTCTTGTATTTGGAACACTTAATTCATTTACATTTTAAGGTAATTATTAATAGATAAGGTATTATTGAAGTCATTGTATAACTTGTTTTGTAATTTTATTGTAGCTCCTTACTCCCTTTCTCTTCTCTTACAAAGTTCATTTGGGGTTAATGATTTTTTCTTCTATTACATTTTGATTCCTTGCTTATTACTTATTATTTGTTTACTATAGATTTTTGCTTTGTGGTTATGGTGAATCTTACAAAAAACTATTAATTATAATAAGCTACTTGAAGTGATACTCATTTAATGTTGATCATAAGACATGAAAACCAAGAAAAGAAAAAAATTCTAATAAAAACTAAATTTGCATTCAACTCATCACCACATTTTGAGTTTTTGACATTTCATCTACTTTTTTATATTTATTGTCTCTTAACATGTTAATGTAGTTGCTACTATTTCTAATTATATTGGTTTTTTGTCTTTATTCTAAAGATATAAAGGGCTTATGTATTGTGTATACATACTTGAGTATTCTAAAGTAGATGACAATTATTCTTATCAGGGAATTTTATGGCACCTGTTTTCTTCTTACTAGTTAATCTCTCTGTCAGCTTGAAGAATTCCCATTAACATTTCTTTTAGGAAGTGCCTGGTTGTAACAAATTATCTTAAATTCTTCTCTCATCTTCCCCTCCTTCTCTTTCTCCTCATTCTTTTCTTCTTCTTCTTCTTTCTTCTTCTTCTTCTTCTTCTTCTTCTTCTTCTTCTTCTTCTTCTTCTTCTTCTTCTTCTTCTTCTTCTTCTTCTTCTTCTTCTTCTTCTTTTTCCTTCTTCTTCTTCCTTCTTCCTTCTCCTTCTCCTTCTTCTCTCTTCCTCTTCCTTGCTTTCTGCAACTTCATTCTCCTCCTCCCCATTCCCTTCCTCCTCTCTTTTTTTTTTTTACTAGAAATATAATTTCTAAAAGGATACTTGTGTAGAGTCCAGCATTCCTGATTGGTAGTAGAGTCCCTTCAGCAGTATGAATATCTTCCCCAACTTTGTTCTGCTCTGTAACATTTCTGATAAGAAGAGCATTTTCTGTTATTATCTCTTTGAATAAGCTTTCTATCCTTTTGGTATTCTCAAGTCCCTTTTAAACTCCAATTCCCTGAATATTTTTCTTTTAACACTGACCAAATTACTTACAAGCTTTCTTTGTTCCTCTTCATTTTTTTCTCCTCTATTTTTGAATAGCCTTTGATATTACTGATTCTTTTTTTTTTGTTTAATACATTTTTATCTTGATGCCTTCTATTGTACTTTCTTGCACTTAGTATACTTTTCACCTTGAGAATTTCTATTTGATTTTTAAAATTACTTCAATTTCTTTTATGTTTTTCCTGTTTCTCTAGAAGTTGAGTTTCCTTAAAGTAACTATTTTGAATTCCATGACAGCTTGCACATATCACTTGCTATGTGCTTGGTTTTGGGACCTTATTTTGTCTTCTAGCTAATGTCATTATTCCCTGAAACTTCTTGATGCTTGTTGGTATACAGTGATGACTACACATTGAAGGATTAAGCATTTATCCCAGCCCTCAGAATCTGGCTCTCTTTGGTTCAGTCCTTTCATTAACTCCCAGCAGGCTCCTTATTTCCTCTGAACCTGTGGTCACTTCTGCTTTTCAGCACTAGATGAATATGATGAATGCAGATAAAGATTCATGTGAATTCACAGTAGTTCCTGTTCAGCACTAGAAGGAACTTAAGGCCAAATTTGTCTCAAGCCAGTAATTGATAGGTTATTCAGAATTTATGACTCTAAAGGGTAATCTGTCCCTGCAAGCCTTTGCTTGGGGCCAGGGCAGGTCAAGGTATTTCAGCCACAATCACAAGCCCCTATTGGGAACTGTAGGAATCTGCCTGACATTGAGCCTCATTGTCACAGGACTAGTCCTAGGTTCCTATGCAATGACTTGGTACTTATTTCCTCTTTCTCCCCAAAGTGGACAGTTAGTCTTTCCATAATGTGCTTCCTAGATTAGAGGGGAGGAATAGAATGATTAGTCCTATGGTTTCCAGTGCCACCATGCTCAGTCACAACCAAAGCTCAAAACCCAATGCAGCAGGGTAGCAGGTGCATACTGCTATTTGCTAGTTACTAGTGTGGTACACTTGTGGCCTGAGAATGCTGTAGCCAGCCAAGAATCATGTTGGTCAGAATATAAGTTTTCCCACCTGTAGCCTAGTGTCCTGGCACTGGGTCAAGTCTAGAGACTCTCTGGGCACTGGCATGAGGACAGAGGCTGATGGGATTCTCTTGGTGTTGGATTTCACTGATGCAGCACTGAGTTCCAAGTCAAGTCCTGTGTTTACTTTGCTATCTTAACCCCAAGTGGATGGAGTCTTTCTATATACTATGCAGCCTGAGAATAGAAAGGGTTAGTAGAAGCATTCCATTGGCTACTAGAATAATTGGAATGTGTCATGTAATCTTAAATGAGGTGCCATTTTAGAGGATTGGCTGATGGAGTTAGGCATGTGGGTAGGGGCTATGGGTTTTCCTGGTATTGGGTTTCCCTGCAGTGGCTTTTTACTAGGTTCCAAGTTTAAGGCCTAGATTTAATTTCCTCTCTTCTGTGGGGGGCGTCTCTCTCCATGCTGTATTCTTGGAGTTGAGTGAAGGTGAAGGGGACAACTCTTTCCTTGTTCATTTTTTCAATTATCATGCTTAAACAAGGTATTAGAAACACATCTAGTTTCCTTCACTCTTATGAAGGTAGTTTTGTGTATCAATTTATATTTCTATAGAGAGATGATCAGTTGCTGGAGGGTTTTACTGTGCCACTATCTGCCAGAATGGGATAATTGGATATCAGACCTGAAAGTTGGAGATATTTTTTGACAACCACTGAAGAAACAGGCACTTTCAGAAAGAAGGAAAAAAGCCATGGCATTTTCATATTTTATATATTGTGGGAAGAAATTGGATATGGATGGGATAAGAGATTCATAGTCTCAATGATATGAGTTGTTCCTGGAATAAAAGATGTTGGCCTGATTAGGAAGAGCTTGGAATGCTCTGAGAAGAAATTTGGAGTAAACACCAGAGACTTAGAATACTTTTGGGAGAAAAATTGGAAAATTATATAAAGGATATTTGAATCAGAAAAATATTGTTTTTAGTACACATAGAGATAGAATAAAGACAATGTAGCTTAAAACTTTTATTTGCAATATGGCAGGTGGAACTAATTCATGGCAAAAATTGGAATGTACCATGTAAGCTTAAATAAGATACTATAAATGTGAATCCAATGACTCATTTCATATTTCTGTAAACCAACCTATTCTAGTTCCATTCTCTAAATATTCAGTGAAATACAAAGTCATGGAAAAATGTGTGAGTACAACAATCAGTGAATCATTAATAATGCTCCACAAAATTACAACAGTGCTAACTTTATAAGGATTAGTGTATTTCTTACTAAGGTTTTTTCACATCTACATGGCAGAGCAGTACTTTTCACTTTTTTTTTCACGTCAACTTACTAGATCATAGATACTTGTGAAAGTACCACTTAAATATACTGGAAAAACTGAATTTTTGGTAGGCAATTGTAGTTTGTTATAGAGAACAACATTCTTAGATGGCTCCATCAGCACCATGATATCTTACTTTTGATTTTTCTAGTAGTAATTTACCTTCTGTAATAAGTTAAATATTTAAATTTTATGTTCAATTACGTAAGGTTAATTTATGTGTGCTCAAATTTTAAAGTAGGATCTCTCAATGCTCATGACCTTTCAAAATGATGTATTGAGTATTAGATTCTATGCAATGAAGAAAATCACTTCTTTAGGAAAAAAAACCTTTAAAAGCAGTAATGATAATCTTTCTTAATATATTTGTGGTTTCCTAGATTTATTCATACTGTCTCTCCTTTTTCTTTTTTCATTTATACTTTTGTTCATTCCCTACTTTCTGTTTTCCAAGAAAATTTTACTGTAAGGATAGGTTCAGAGAAAATATATTTCTCAATTATTTTGTGAACAGAAAGAGTATTAAACATTTGGATCAGTAAAGAGAGGCTTTAATTAATTTTATCAAAACTTAATGCATGTTTTTAAATTTTATTTAATATTTTTGTATCATCATAAATTAATAACCCAAGGGGCTTTATTGTGGTAATTCCATAGATGCATACAGTATACTTTGAACACATTCACCTACTCTATTATACTCCCTTAAGCACCTCCCTTTTTCCATTGTTTGATTGGTTTCATTGCACTATCATATATCTACTTTGATCCTCTTCACCCCCCAAGATCCTCTCCTTTCCCCTTCCCATTGATTTACTCCCATACAGTCCCCCTTTTATACTCACATCTCATTATTATCATTCATTTTAGTTCTAGATTCCACCTATGAGTGTAATATTTATTCAGATTTTTTGAGCTTGACTTATCTTGTTCTACATAATGATCTCCAGTTCCATCCATTTTAATGAAGTTGACAAATGTGGAACAAATGAAATGCTTTCCTAAATGTTTCTCATTTTTGGGTGTATTCATTAGGTTTGGGTTGTGTGCTCCGTAGTTTGCATTTACATAACATATATATATAGCATACAGATAGAGATGCATGCAGATGTAGATGTAGATGTATAGATAGGTAGATAGATTTAGATACACACACACAGAGGTATATGTTACTACCTGTGTATATGGGATTCAACCCATATACACAGCATATAGTACATGCTAAGCATGAACTATACGTCTTACTTATATTCTCAGTGCCAAGATAGTGACATTTGAAACCAGTTCAGACCCTTTGAGACTTGGGTTCAAAGTTCTCCATGCTTGCCTACTGTTCTTTTCACTTTTGTGTTTAGGTACTTGCATTGGCCATTTTTTGTCACCATGAAAAAATACTGAGAAAATCACCATAAAGAAGGATAAGTTTATCTTTGGCTCACATTTTAAGAGTTTTCAGTCTATGGTCACTGGCTTCATTACTTTAGGACTAAAGATGAGACAGAACATTATGGCAAGGAACACATGGTAGAACAAAGTGGCTCAGCTCATAGACACAGGAGGCAGAGAGAGACATGATGGGGCCGGGGTCAAGATTCACCCTTCAAAGGCATGACCTACAGAACTACTTCCTCCAGCTCTCTTCCCTCTCCTGATAGCCCATTCAGAATGAATTCATGAATCTCAGTGATGAAGTCAGCAACTTTGTAATTTGATCACCTCTCAATAATGCCATTAAGTCTAGACCAAACGTTCAACACATGAGCCTTTTAGGAGAATACTTTATATCCAAACCACAATACCCTCCCTCTAGCTACCAAAAGGCTCATGTCCATCCTTTCATGCAAAAGGCAGTCTATCGACAGGAATCCCATAGGCTTAAGAGTTACAACATTATTCAAAAGTTCAATCCAAAGTCTCATCTGAGACTCAAGGCAACTCAACTGTGAAACTCTGAAAAAAATTAAAGAAAAATTGTACATTCCTAACACATAACGACACAGAATAAACATTCCTATTCCAAAAGGGAAGAACGGGGATAAAAAAAGAGGGACAGGGCCAAAGCAAGTTTAAAACTGCATTGCAAATGTTAAATACTATAGATTCATATCTGGCATCTGGTATACCCTGGGGTCATGTGAACTCCAAAGGGCTTAGGCATTCCCACTCTTATGGTATTTCTGACAGCATCACACATGGCCTCTCTCCTGGACTGGCTGTACTCACCACCTGAAACTTTTCTAGCAGACTTTCCAGATTCCTGCCATTTCTAACTTCCTGTGGTCTCTGTTGCAGCTTCTACTTTATCATCACAGCTTCCTGTGCTCTCTCCAGGGCTGCCCACAGAGATTCTGACCCTGTCACAAATTGACCTCCCATGCCTTTCTCTGAAATCTTGGAGGAAGCCACTGTAGCCTCACAACTCTTGCATTCTGCTTATCTTCAAAACTAGCATTATGTGGATGATACCAAAGTCGCCACTAGCTTGAACAGTAGCCAGGCCTGCTTGAACTATGGCTGCTGCATAATACTTTCTGGATGGCTGAACACCCTGGGTGACCCTGTGGGAGTAGGGCACTCTAGAGCACTTGAATAAAAGCAGTCATTCAAATGAATTTACACATTTCACCCTGAGCCAGAGATGAGTGGAGTCTGTCCAATTTCTCAGATACCCTCAAGGTCTCTTTCTTATTGTCCTGGTGCAAAGTACATGACTTTTTTTTTTTTTAAATAATATTGATAATCTCTTCTGCTACCACATCTTTCTTAGGCCCAACTTTTAGCATGCTTTTTTTCTGGCAAAAAATTTCAAGTTTTTCAAATTTGCTCTCATTTCTCACTGTAACTCTGTCTAACAATAGCCAGCAATATCCATGGTATAGCTTGAATTGTGGACTTCCTGGAAATTTCTTCCACTAGATTAACTAGTCATCATCTTTAAATTTAACCTCCCCATAAATCTCAGGTCACAGGCAAAACATAGACAGGTTCTTTGCCAGGAAGCAACATAAATGGCCTCTATGTCAATTCCTCATAGAGTCCTTATTTTCACCTGAAACATCATGAACATAGTCTCTACTGTCTGCATTCCTGTCCACACTCTGGTCTTCAGAACTCCCACCAGAATTACCCATTAAGTGCCACTTTATAGCATCCTAACTTTTTAATAGCTTGCTTCTCCAAACTTTTCCAAATTTCTCCTGCAAACCAGTTCCAAAGGCTTCTGAACCACATAGTCAGATATAACAATAATCACAATACTATGATTGACTTCTTGGTTTGAATTTTCTGTTAGTCAGTTTTTATTATGACAAAATACCTTAGAAAACAACTTAAGAGAGGAGGGATATATTCTGGCTCATAGTTTCAGAGATCTAGTCCATGGTCACTGGCTGCATTGCATTTGGACTCAGGGAGAGGCAGAACATCACAGCAGGAGGCATGTAAGGGGGAAAAGTAGCTTACCTCATGGTTTACAGAAGACAGAAAAGGGGCGCAGGGAGCTGAGGACAAGAGACACCCTTCAAAGACAGGCCCCAGTGAACTATTTCCTCTAATCAGGCCCTAATTAGATAGGCTCCTAATAGTCTATCCAATGAACTCATCAATGGGTAACCCATTGGTGAAGTTAGCACTGTTAAGACCAAATCACTTCTCAATAGTGCCACCAGCTGTGGACCAAGCATGCACCATTTGAGCCTATTTGGGAAACACTTCTTATCCAAACCATAACATTATGCCAAAAGAATTTTGCAAAACTGTGCCTTCTCATATACTGACATTAGTATCTGAAAAATGGTTAATTGTGAATTGAAATAATTGCAAAGGATGAAAAACTTCTCCCCATTGTCAATGCATTTTGGTGTGTAGTATAATATATACATATATGTATATATAAACATATAGAAATGTATATACATGTATAGATATGTATGGGTTACATATTTATATATAATGTAAAATCTGGCATGTTGATTATTTTAAGTATAGTTCAGTGTCATTAAGTATATTCACATTATTGAACAAGTGTCACCAATATCCAGCTCTGAAATTTATCTTTGATATTTGATCTTTCTGTTCCTTCCAGTTTTTTCCTCTTGGTTTTGAACGTGATCATACAATGTTCTTTGGCTAACAGAGTGTGGGCAAAAGTAATTATGTGCTGTTCCATGACTAGGGCTTTAATAAATATATATTTTTTGCTCCCTTTCTCTGCTCTTCACATGAGAAAGCACATTTTCAAAGATAATGAAAGATGCATAAAGCAGACCCAGATATGACTTTCAGGTTATACCTGCTCAGCTAAGCCATGACTGATTCAGTCCTCACTACCTCACTGATGAATGGCCAAAATAAGTACTTTTTATTGTATAACAAAGATATTTTGGTCATTTGTTATGCAGTAATAGATGACCTACACAAACCTAGACTTGGTTTTGGGCGGTAGGGATGAAGAAAATAATAAAGAGCATGCTGTTTCTTGAATTTCTAACCTTGAGTGTTATGACATTATGCACTTATGTATAGTGTTCTACTTCTCTGGCTTTTATTTTCAATTGTCTTTCTATATTTAGAGTTGATGTTTCTCAGAGGTCATCCAGGCTCTCTTCACTTCTCAGTCTACACTCTGCCTAATCATTCTGCCCCAGTTACATGACTTTCAATCTATCAATGTAAGATGACAGTCAATTTACAGTGAAGAATGCTTGTTGTTTCAATATTAAATGTCCTGTCAGATGTAGGTTTTTGTAGATGCTTTTTATTATATGATGAAGAGCCAGCTCATTCTCATTTGCTTTTTCTGAAAATATGACATTACTTTTCTCCTTTTTTCTGGTAATGTGGCAAAATAGAGTGATAAATTTTCATATTTCAAACCAACCATATTTATGATATAAGCTCCAAATTAGTAATATTCTACCCTTTTACAGAATTCTTTCAAAAAGCATCTTGTTCTGGCTTTTTGTATGTATTCTCTTGGAAGACATTGACTGTAGTCTTTCTTTCTTGCTTGTGCTAGTCAGTTTTGGAGTCAGTCAATACTGATTTCAAAAAATTAGTTGGTAAATATTATTTTTCTGTATTTCATGAAAAATTTGGTGTAAAGATAGTTTTATCTCCTTCTGAAAGTTGAAAGAATTCACAAATGAAGCCAACTGGTCCTAGAGTTTCATTTTGGGGATAGTTTCTATTTATGTATTAATTTCTTTGATCAGATTGAGGGCCATTCAGAACTTCGCTATATTCTTGTATAAGATGTTTTTCATTTTTCCTTTATAAGATATATGCTATGAATTTCTCCATTTCATTAAAGCTACCAAATTTTTAAACAATTTTCTTAAAGTATAAGGGAGTTGCACTGTGAAAGTTTCATAGATATGTACAGTATACTCTGAAAGAGTTCACCCTCTCCATTGTATTTCCCTAGCCCCCTCCTTCCCCAGCCCTTTCCAAACAGTGTTTGGTGTTTTTTTTATGCTATCTTCATACATATATATGTAATATACTTCAAACCTCTTTATCTCCCGGTACCCTCTCTTAGCCCTCTCAACTCTCCCACTGATTCTATACCCCTTAAAGTCCCGCTTTTACATTCATGTCCCATTTTTATTATTATTATGTTTGTCATTTTAGATCTAGATTAACATATGGGTGGAAATATGCAGTATTTGGCTTGGTTTATTTCACTCAAAATGATGATCTCCACTTCCATTCATTTTTCTGCAAATGACATAATCGCATTCTTCTTTATGGTTGACTAATACTGCATTCTATACATGTGCACCACATTTTCTTTATCCATTGGCTGTTTTTTGGACACTTTGGCTGATTCCACAACTTGGCTATTGCAATGAACATGTGTGTGCAGGTGTCTGTCTTAAATATTGATTTGTATTCCTTTGGATATATGCTGAAGAGTGGTATAGTTGGGTCATAAGGTAGATGTATTTTTAGCTTTTTGATGAACCTCCAGACTGATTTCCATAGTGATTAGACTACCTCACATTCCCACCAACAGTGTATGAGGCTCTTTTTCCTCATAGCCTTGCTGGCATTTGTTGTTTGTTTTCTTGATGATTGCCATTCTGATTGGGGTGAGATGGAATCTCACTGTGGTTTTGATTTGCATTTCTCTTATGGCTAAGAATGTTGAACATTTCTTCATGTATCTGTTAACGCTTTGTATTTCTTCTGCTGAAAATTCTCTGTTTTATTCATTTGCCCATTTAGTAATTCAATTTTTAAAAATTCTTATTTTGTTTAGTTTCTTGAGGTCTTTGTATATCCTGAGCATTAATCCTTCATCTGTTGAATAGCTGGTGGAGGTTTTTTCTCATCCTGTGGGTGTCTCTTGGTTCAGATAATTGTTTCTTTCTTTGTGCAGAAACATTTTAGTTTGATGCAACCCCATTTGTCAATTCTTTTTATTTGTCAACTATACTCCTATTCAGAAATTAATTACCTTGGCCTATATCTTCCAGAGTTTTCCTGTCACATTTAAAAAATTTCAAGTCTTACATGAAGATCTTTGTTTGGTTTGGAATTGATTTTTGGCAGGATGAGTGATGGGGTGTCTAGTTTCAGGGTTTTTTTGTTTGTTTTGTTAGCTTGCAGATAACTAGTTTTTCTCAGCACTGTTTGTTGAAGAGGTTACCTTTTGTCCAGTGTATGGTTTTACCTCCTTTGACAAAGATCAGATAGTTATAACTGTGTGGTTTTATTTCTGGGTCTTCTATTCTGCCCCACTGGTCTTCATGTTTACTTTTGTGCCAATGCTATATTGTTTTTTTTTCACTATAGCTCTGTGGTATAATTTGAAGTCTGTGTTGTGATTCCTCCAGTGTTGTTCTTTTTGCTCAGGATTACTTTTGGTATGTGGAGTCTTTTATGATTCTATATGAATTTTAGAATTAATTTACTGTTCCTTCAAAGAGTGACATTAGAAGTTTGATAGGCATTGCACTGAAATTGTAGGGCTGGAAGTGTAGCTCAAGTGGTAAGAAGCCCTGAGTTCAAATTTTAGTTCCACCAAAAAAAAAAAAAAAGCTGAGAATTGCTTTGGGTAAGGTAGCCATTTTTGTGATATTAATTCTGCCAATCCATGAACTTGAACATGGGAGGTTTTTCCATCTGTGATGTCTTCAATTTCTTCTCCAAAGTTTTGTAGCTTTTATTGAGAGGTCTTTAACCTCCTTGATTAATTTATACCTAGGTATTTTATATAATATAAAAATATAAAATGTTGTTCTCAGGCTATTGTAAGTAGAATTGTTTTACTGGTGTCTTTTTTAGCCTGTTCAATGTTGGAATATAGAAATCTGATTTTTGCATTTTGATTTTATATATATTAATTTCTTTGAACAGACCTCAGAACTTCTATATATTCCTGTATCCAATATTTTTACTCTTCTTTTTATAAAATATAATACTTTGAATTTCTCTATTTCATTAAAATTATCAAATTTTTATGCATTTGTTCAATATATTTTATCTTTTTTATACCAAAAGGCCTACTATTGTGTTTTTTATGGCTGAGATTAGTTATTTGCATTTTCTTTTTCTTTTTATTAGTTTTTCTCAGGTTTATAAATTTCTTTATTCATTTGAAATAACTTATTTTGGAATCTGATTATTTTCTTTTATGTTTCATTGATATATGTTCTTTTTGAGCTTCTCTATTTTTGAAATAAAAATTTATTTTCATATTTTCCTCTTATTTCTTGAAATATATGGACTTTTTTGTAGTGTGCCTTCCTGCCATTATTTACTAATTTCCTGCCTAACAATTTCCATTCTTTATTTCGGTATATGTTCTTATTCCAGTGAATGACATCATTCATCTATTGATACCAGTAAGTATTCCTGAACTATTTTCTTCTTCCCTCTCTGCAAGGACACAAGACACATCACTTATTCCAGTAGCGCTATCTCAAACATGTATGATGAATCCATTCAGTGTAATTTTCCTCTGAATATGCTTCAAATCAATTCACTCCTATTCATACCAAGGCTATTGATATAGGTTGGAATGTCTATCCTCCGCCTTTATTCCTTTTATCTATAATTTACCAGAGTGATTTTTTTTTTTTATTGCCCTGGAGATCAAACTGAGGACCTTGTTCATTCTGGGCAAGCACTCTACCACTAAGTTACATCATCAGCCTGAGATCAATTATTTTTAATGTCACATATGACCCTGCAATAGATTCTGATTTCTCTTTGAATATTAAAACAGTACAAACAGCAAAAACCCTTCCTTTTATGCTCTGAAGTTCCTGCATGACTCTGCTTTTCCAGTCTCCTCTTTTGTCATGCGTTCATTTGTTAACTGTGCTTCAAATAGAAAAACCTTTTCTCACTCTTCCAACATGCTTCCATCCTCCTTCCCAAATTACACATGCTTTCCTGTAATATATGTTCCTTTCCTTAGACACTGAAGGTATCAGCTCATAATCACTTCTTAGAGAACACCCTTTCTGATCCCCAGAATATGACCCCAAAGATTTCTATACTTTTTTCTCCATAGCAGTTTTACAAGTTGTAAATAAGGATTGGGTTTTATTTATTGTGTCACTTACAGAATGTTTACTTTATTTGTTCATTTTAATTATTAACACTATTTTACTAGTTTGCAATCAGAATTTGTGTATCGAGGTATCCAATAAATAAATGGATCCTTCAGAAGCTCACTTGCTATAGTGGACAAATTTGTCATTGGGAGGTGATTATTCAAGAGAAAAAGCCATAATTATGAGAGAATTAGGAGGAGGCTTTCTTTGCCCCCCTATATATTGTCATTGTATTATAATCATAATTAACAATAAGCAAATAATAGAATATAATTATATTGAGAACAATATTCAGATTTATTGAGTATTCACAATATTTCCAATACATTGCATGTGTTATCTCATTTAATTCTCATAATAACTTTGCAAGTCATCGTACTATTTTATAAATGAGAAAACTGAAGTTAGAGTAACTTTTGCAAGGCTCCATAGCTAGTAATGGTAGAGCTAGGATTTAAACTCAGGATTTTTTTTTCAGAAAAACCCTATTAAGTACTATACATAAGCTCTTGAAACATTTCCCCCTCAGAATCACAGGTAGAGTCTTAAAGGGAGGAAACTGGTGGTAGTAATGTTGTTTTTTTTTTCTTTCTGAATTTTTGGTGTGCTTATTAAATTTTTAAAAAATTGGCACCACCCTTATGATTGTGTTTTAGTGCCTCATATTAAAAAAAAAACAAAACCTTCTTTCTTCTGATAAAAGTATCCAGTGGGTAAGAAGAACTGAAATACATTTTTACTTATCCCCCAAGACATTCCTCAATAGCTAGCACTCTTATTTCAAGTAGGTTAAGCAACATATATCAGACATCCCTGGATCCATGGACACAGATGCTGTCATCAGGGATTACCCGTTTTTTCACTTTCTGTTCTTCTTTTATGTTTTCAGAAAGCAAGCTTTTCCACATGGTGGCAACATGGCTTCCAGTAGGACTGGATTTATAACTTACTATCTTAATAATCAAAAGAAAGACAACTAGCTTTTTTCCGATAATTCATACAGAATTGTTTTCTAAAAGTCTTATTGATCTTGCTTGGCTCATATGTCCAGCTGTGAACCAATCATTGTGGTTAGGGTAATGAAGTAGTTTGCTTAGAAATTTATAAATTATATTCCTATCATTGTAATCTATATCCTCAAACCACAGTTGAAAGTGGGAGGATAATTTCTCAAAGGAAAATCAGAACATTATTCTACAATTAGGATTAATGATCAGACAAAAACTTTCCAAGATGACTGAAGATACTTATTGGAATTCAAGTAGTACTTTACTTGAACTCAAGTGTAAGTAGTAAAGGCAACAATATCATTTATAAGTTTTGAACTGGTAAACATAGAAGAAAGTGAAGATAAAAGGCCCACTTGGCACTTTAATTCGTGACATTGGTAGCTTTGGGACCTAAAATAGTTTTCAATAAATTATGGTTATCTCCACTGAATTCCAGAAATCTGTTCCTAAAAATTAAGTAGTTCGCATGGCAACACTAGCAAATTATTTATTTCCCATTATTCTAAGGTAGAAAAGTTGTAATACATATCACAAAACCCCACACCCCAACAAATATTCTAAAATGTAACTAAAATAAAGAGAAACGCTTAAAAATAATACTAAAACTGTGGTGCCCTGGCCATCCAATAATTAGTGTAATATTTAATTAAAAGTTCTTTGTACATGAAATACTACATGCATCATCCTTTTATTGATCTTGTTCAAGCATCTGTTCACCTGATTCTGACATTTTAATAATTCTATTTGTGATGTAAAAGATTTTCCCGTACATTTAAAAAAAGCAATGCATTGAGTTTGGGGGATAAAAAAATTATGTTTTCCCCAATATAAACATTCACTAAAGATATTAGTTTTTGAGATTATACTTTCTATGAAATTTGGGTGTAGGAAAACCAAGAGGCATTTTGTTAACAAAACATTAACTTGTGAGATTTCTGTAGGATTTTAATAGCATGCTTGTTTTGAAAAATTGAGAGGAGCCCTTTTGACGAAGGCTAAATAATTGGTTGTATACATCCTGAAACTTGAAATAATGGCAAAACAATTACAAATATATACACTAAAATTTCCTAGCAAATAGGAGTGAAGGATGATTTGCATTTTTTCACAACTCTCCTAAAGTTTATGTAACACTTTAAAAATGAACAGTTCTTGCCTGAGTCATATAATGTTAGAGTAAGCAATTTAAGTTTGTAGGGGGAAAACTATGATGTTTAAAAGTTCATGTATGTATTAAGATGAGTTAAAAGTTAGTAAGCAACTGTTACCAAAACTACCAAAAAATCCTTTTGAATTTATGAGCAATTGCAATTCTGCAATCCTTAGGTGAGGAAAAATACCCATAGCCTAGTCAGAAGGTAGCTGTGAAAACAGTAGCAAAATGTTCAGATCAGAGCTAGTAGCTGAGTAAACAAAGGAAAACAACACTTTAAACCATGTTTGACAATAAAATAAACAAAATTTTAATGATGTCTTTTTTTTTTCCCTCCAGTGTCTCTCAGCAAGAAAAGAGAAACACTCAAAGGTCTGAAGAGAAGGCATGAGAAGAGAATAATTACTTTATTAACATGCAAGGAAGGAAAAAAGTGAGCTTATTGTTGCATAAACCTGCATTTTCTCAATTTCCAGGGACCTAGGAAGTGATATTTTAGGGAAATTATGATGGAAAGGTCTGTGATACTAGAGGTGGTCTCTTCAGTGGTAAAATTAGATAATATCCCAAACATTAGGGCTGCCAAATATTTGAAATTAGATTAAAATTGAGCACTATTACACCTTTATTCATTGCCATCAGCTCTACCCTATTTTGCTTACTTAAAAATTATCTATGGAACAGATTCCATTTAGGGGCCCAATAAAATAAGAAGCTAAATTACAATTTGCATCTATATTTGGAAGATTCTGCACTTTCCACATATACTTAGTGTATTTGTTTTTTCTATATTCATAGAAAATAAAGGAAAAAAATCCACATCATTTTTCAGATTTTGTTGAGAATTGAGTATGGATAATGACAAATCCTTAAAGAGAATGTCAGGTTTTTTAACTAAGTAATAATGATAATCAGGTTTTCATATGCCCCTTTTGTTTTCATCCAGAGAGATTCTATAAAGTTGTTCTGGAATGGTGAACTTTCTTTTTCTTTTTTTAGTAAAATTTTTATTAGCATGTATTAGTTATATGGGGGAGGAGTTGTTGTCACATTTCTTAGAGTACCTTGATTAGATTCATCCCCTCCATCATTCTCCCTCCTTTTCCTCTACTTAAAATAGTCTCGAGTTTCTTTGCTCTATTTCCATACAAGTATATAAAGTACATCAACCTTATTTCCCTCCTTCGCCCTCTCTACTTGCCCTCCCCTCCCAGTAGAACCATCCCCCAACAAGACCTGCTTTCCATTCCAGTCTTTCACTTTTCAAGTGTATATTCCTTGTTCAAAGGGGCTTCATCCTGCTTTTTCACCCATGAATATATTGAATTTAAAGCAAAGTAATCCCCTGTATTACTCTCCCTTGCACTTCCCCTAACCCACTAATTAATCAACCACTTTCAATGTGTTTCATTGTGTCATCTTTCTACACAGATGAATTGAATTTTGATATTATTCATTTTTTCAGCCTCTTTTTCTCTCCTTCTTCTTTCTAGTCCCCTCAAACAGTTCCATTGTAATAGACAAGCTCTCTCTCTGTCTCTCTCACTCACACACACACACACACACACACACAATCATGTTTGAATTTATGTATACGTTTCTCTTTGGATCTATCTATGCAGCCTTTTTCTTTCTAAACCTGACTTACTTTACATAGCATGATGATCTCGAGCTGTATACACTTATCTATATATTTTTGTTCTTCTTTATGGATGAATAATACTCCATTGTGTTCATATACTTCATTTTTTTTTAATTCATTCAGTAGTCATAGAGCATGTAGGCTGTTTCCATAGCTTGGTTATTATGAATGGTGCTGCAACAAACATGGGGGTAGAAGTGGTATATTATATCATCACTTACATTCTTTTAGGTATATGCCCAGGAATGGTTATTTCTGGATTCTACGGTAGATCTATTTTTAGTTTTGGGGAGAACCTCCGTGCAGCTTTCCACAGTGGTTGTTACTAATTTACATTCCCATCAACTAAAATGATCCCTTCTTTCCCATATGCTTGCTAATATTTGTTGTTCTTTATGGTCTTCATGATAGCCATTCTAACTAGAGTGAGGTGAAATCTCAATGTCATTTTGATCTACATTTCCTTCATGCTTAAAGATGGTGAGTATTTCTTCATGTATTTATTGTCCATTTGTACTTCGTCCTTTGAGAATTGTCTGTTCATTTCTTTTGCCCCTCTATTCATTGTGTTGCTGATTCTTTGAGAGCTTAGTTTTTCAAGTTCTCTTTAAATTCTGGTTATTAATCCCTTGTCAGATATATAGCTGGCAAAGATTTTCTCCTACTCCCTAAGCTGTCTCGTTAGTCTAGAGACTGTTTCCTTTGCTGTGCAGAAGGTTTTAGGTTTAATGCAGTCTCCCTTGTCAATCCCATTCTCTTATTTGCTGAGTTATTGAATTATATTTAGGAAGTGTTTGCCTCTATTTGGGAAGATGTTATAGGAATTTCCCCTATTCTTTCTTGTAGTAGTTTCAGAGGTTTTGGTTTTATATTGAGAATTTTGATCCACCTTGAATTGTTATTATTAGATGGTAAAAGTCAAAGATCTAGTTTCAGTCTTCTGTCCATTTTTCCTAACACCATTCTATGAAGAGTCTATCTTTTCTCCAATGTATGTTTTGGCTCCTTTGTTGAAAATTAAATGGCTGAACCTGTGAGGATTTATCTCTTGGTTTTCTATTTTGTTCCATTGGTCTTCCTGTCTTGTTTTATGCCAGTACCATGCTATTTTTATTGGTATAGCTTTGTAGTATAGTGTGAAATCAGATATTGTGATACCTCCAGCATTGCTCATTTTGCTCAGGATTCCTTTGACTATTTATGATCTTTTGAGTTTCCATATGAATTTTAGGATTGTCTTTTTCTATCTCTGTGAAGAATATCTTTGGAATTTTGATGAGGATTGCATTGAACACATAGATTGCTTTTTGTAGTATATCCATTTCACACTAATGCTTCTGATCCATGAGTATGGGAGACTTTCTATCTTCTGATGCTTTCTTTTTCTTCAAGTATTCATAGATTTCATTGTAGAGGTCTTTTACTTCCTTCATTAAGTTTATTCTCAGAAACTCAATGGAAAAAACCTGAAACTGTTTTCTCTAAAGTCAGGACTGAGACATGGCTGTCCACTCTCCCTGCTCTTATTCAATATGGTTTTGGAGTTCCTCAGTAAGAACAATAAGATGGATGGAAGAAATAAAAAGGATTCAAACAGGGAAGGAAGAAGTAAAATTATCTTTATTTGCAGATGAGATGATCTTACACCTAAAAGACTCTAAAGACTCTACCAAAAATTTCCTAGCTATCATAAACACTTTCAGCAGAGAAGCAGGGTACAATATTGTATCCTCACTTTTCAGCAGAGAAAACAATATACAAGCATCAGTACTTTTTCCTTTTTTGGGGGCGGTCTCCAGCTTGCTAACTTATTATTTTTTATTTCAACAATGAACAGACTAAGAAAGAAATCAGTAAAATAATCCCATTCACAATTTTTTCAAAAATATCTAGAAATAAATTTAATGAAGGAAATGAACTTTCTTGACTTATGGGGTAACAAGTTCTGGTTTGCTGTAGACTACTTTGTGGATTTCAATTCATTCCTTAATCATAGCATCTTAGGAACCTCCACAATTCATAGTCTAAAGGCATTCTTGTATTCTTCAATTTTAGCTCTCTGGTAATTACTTATTTCTTTAATGTGACCTTAAGGGATTGGAAGAAGTAAATTTCATAAACTCTACACATCTTCCAAGTTAAAAAAATTCCTTTATTCTTTGTTTGGTATTGTTGGACAGATAGACTAAAACATTTTACTTATTATATGTGTTTGACTTCATTTGGGATTAATTTTAGCTCAGTTTCCACCTCACTTAGAACAATTATTTCCTTCAGAATTTCGTTCCTTAATTTAACATTGGAATTTTGAAGTTCTGGAGCTGCCTATGTCCCTGAAAAGTCAGAATTTAGCTCCTCTTTTTACACTGTATTCCTTTGCCCTTTAATTACTAGGACTTTTTAGAATGTTGGTATACCCAACATTCAGAAATTTCGACAGAATTTAGCTCCTCTTTTTACACTGTATTCCTTTGCCCTTTAATTACTAGGACTTTTTAGAATGTTGGTATACCCAACATTCAGAAATTTCGAAAAAGATTCTTCAAACTGAATGTCTTAATTCTCTGCTAGTGATCATAATAAACTACAGTTAAAACAGCATTCAGCAAATTATTGCAGCATAAGTGATAGTGAAGTAGCAAATACCAATCTTAACAGCAATGTTCTACAAATTGGTTGGCTGGGAAAGCTGCCTAGATTAAGAATTTCAGGCTGAGGAATAGCGCTTTGGACTACCGGATGAGGATGACGAGTCTTCTACCACTGCCTCATTCTGCACTTTAACTTGTAATTTAACCCAGCAAAGACTTAGTCAAAAACTTTAAATAAATTGACATTAAATTTCAGACAAGCAGACAAATCATCATGAATTAACAGTAAATTTGTGACAAATGCAGGTTTTGGAGAGAGAAAAGGCATAAAAAAAGCAGACATTCAACAGTTGTCTTCACTAAGCAATCTTTATTTTTGGAAATAATGTACAGCGATGCTCAGAAAATACAAACAGGAAAGGTGATTAATTTCTTTAAGATAAACACAGGATTACCTTTCCAATACTTTGGATAATATTATTTTCACTTCTGGGCTTCAGATAAAATAACACATTGTAGTTGTGTAAATACCTTTCATTTGAAGAAGATGAACAGCAATCTTTACAAAGAAGCCCTTTCAGTAATCTAAAATGAAAGACTCCAGTTTCCTAAGGCTGTTTTTATTTCTACATCTCACCAAAAGTCAAAGTCCTTCTTTAGTCATTTTAGGCTTCCTGCTAGGAGATTTTAAGGCTTTATCTGAGGAAGTCAATACTTTCTCTGGAATATTTTACTGGTAAGTCTTTATGAAACACATGCTTAGGCCTGAATTTGAACAAAAAGATTCATTAAACTCATGTATGGGTTTCTTTCATTTGAAATTGAAGTTTTATCTAACATTGGTGAAGTAAGCCCTTTATTTTTCTTCATAAAGGTTATTTGGAATTAATATAAGTTCTATCAATTCTTTTACTATGATAATTAAAGATAGTTGTCTTAAAGAAAAAAGTACTCTGAATTTTATTCCATTGATTTAACTTGTTTCAACTCCCTTAGGGGCCTTTTGCAAACATTCTAATGGTGAAATAAATTGATAATTCTTTAATATAAGAAAAGACTAAGAAGATTTTCTGTAGGCTAAATGAAATATGAACCTAAATTAATAAAATATGTCAACATACAAAAATAAAATCTCTCATCTTGGTTAATTGGTTTTAATTAAATTTAAATCTTAATTGTTAGTGGTAAGGTATGAATAATTTTTAGTGTGGGATGAGATTATTTTCAACATAGTTCTTTTTAGAATATGGTGTAAACTTTTTTAAGCATATAATTAGATATGTTGTATATAGTACATATATAAGACATAACTTCATTTCTCAAGAAAACATTGATACATTCTCCAGGTCTCCTCACCTCTCTCTTTTAGTTGTGACTTCTACAAATGTGAGTGAATCACAGAAGGCAGTATGACATTAGGCCACATTTTTCTGTATAATAGGACTATGTCGCTCCTTAAGCTCTTTCTTCGCTAAGCCTTCTTCTTTTTTGTATGTTCCTTTGTCAGTTTGGAATATTTGAATTTGATAATGTGACAGCATTTTCCCATTTAAACACATTATAAGTAAAACTGACCCAAATCATTCTTAGAGAATCCAAGTCTTTTTGGCTACTGGTTAGAGTTAGTGACATCTCATACGTTAAACTGTTCTATAATCTTAAAGGGTACTTAGTGAGTGTAATCATAAATAAGGTCAGGAGAAAAGAAATTAAAACTTTAATATAGAGAAGCTAAGAGTTGAAATTCAAATGTGGCTTATTCCTGTTTCTCTAACACCTCAATAAGGTACTCTGTAGAAAGCATGCTTAGTTTTTGTATTTTATGAGTTTATTTTGTTGTCAAGGAGATTTAGAGTTAGCCATGGTGAGAGACTCTCTTACTGACTGACAATTAGAAAATTCTAATGGAAATGAAAATTTAGTCTCTTGCTCTTTGTTTGCTTGCTTCTTTTTTTTTTTTGTTTTTTCGAGTAGCCCAGGCTGGCCTCAAACTCTTCAGCATCCTGCCTTAGTCTCCCAAGAGCTGGGATTACAATCATGTGTCAACTGGCCTGGCTCTATTGCTTATATTTTTCTTACAGTTTTATTTATTAATGAGCTTTATTTTTAGAAATCATTTATATTTAGAGAAAAATTATAAAGTTATTTACTGTACCTGTCTAATTTTCCTTAATCAGAATCTTACCTTTGTAAGGCAGGCACATGGTCATAATTAATGAAATGATATTAATATATTATTAGTAGTATGAATTTAAAAGGTCCTACTTTGTTTGTTTTTACTTTTTTATAAATCCTAATCTCCATTTACTATTTCAGTATTGTGCCCAATATATCATGTAGCATATCTCTTTAATCTCTTCCTATTACAGCTTTTAAAGCTTTCTTTTTTTAAATGATCTTTTTTTCTGGTGTTTTGTTCATGATGATACTGGAATTACATGTTCTTGGGAAGACCATAGAGCCAAAATGGCTTTATCATCTCATTATATCCAGGTAACATATTATCCATTGTTGATCTGAACCTGAGGTAGTTTTTATCAGGTTTCTCCACTCTGTGTATTCACTTTCTTCCTCCTACCATTTTATATGCCCTTTAGAAGGAAGACACTCAGCACATAGTGCTGCACCTTTTGATTTGGAATTCTGCCGCTGAGGTTTGTCTCTTTGTTTCTACTTATCTACTGGTTCAATTAATTATTTATACTAGTATGGAATCATGCAGATTACTTTATGATCTGTAGTTTAATATTCCCTTTGCTCAAAATTATTAAGGTTTGGCCATTATAGCTCTTCAGTTGGCCACTGTGTTTCTTTGACATATGCCCATCATTAAAAAAAAAAACAACATACTCCTTTTCTAGCTTTCTCCAGTGTTACCCTATATATTTTCTGCTCCTACTTCTGTCTCTCTTTGGAGTTCTATATCTTTATATTGAACAATGGTAATTAAAATCAAGATATAAGTGCCAGGTATGTTCATTGCTTTGGGATATAGTTGCTTTCAGCTGATACAGCATGTACATGGATGTGTGTATACCAATGCTTATATAAATATGTATCTATGAATATTTTTATATATAGCCATTTGTATCTATATTAAATTAAACATGAGATCAACACTAATCCATTCCCATGTGGATAATTGTAGCCCCTTCCCCTAGTTTATTTGGAAACTCTCGGTCCAGCAGTAACAAAACTGTCTCTTATTACCTGCTATTCATTTTCTCAATTACTCAGCTCCATATACATGCATAAAACATAAGGATTCTTAACCACATACTAATGGGAAGCAACTTTACCAAATATAGTACAGAGCCTATAAATAGAATCGTTTGCCTTTAATCTTACAGATTCCACATTGGAAGCACCTTTTCCCTCATTCCCTTCATACAGCTGTGTTACACCTTTGCTAATTCAGTTAGATTGTTTTGTCACATTCTGCATTCCTTCCTTGCATCTTTCAACCTCTTAAATTATTTTCGAATTCCATATAGTCTATGTTCTGGCAAACATAATGTCATATATTCATAATTACAGTGTCATAGAATACTTGTACTGACTAAAATTTTCACTGTGTTTTATGATTTCAACCCTCTTTAGTTCTCTGTAAACCCTTGGAAAACTCCTAGTTCTTTTTACTGTTTCTATACTATATTTTCTAGAACATTAATTAATCACAATCATAAAGTAAGTATCCTTTTTAGACTGGCTTTCAACTTAGCAATAAATATACATATTTATGTATATATATGAATATATATATACATATGAATATATATATATTCCCATATATAATATATATTCCCATATATATATTCATATATATATATATATATATATATATATATATACACAAACCAAAGTTTGTTCATCCATTCATTTATTGTAAGATAACTTCCCTGCTTCTAGTGTCTGATTATTGGATCACATGATAAGACTATGTTTAATTTTGTAAGAAATTGAAAACTCTCAAAGTAGCTGTGTGAGTTTTCATTTCCACTAACAATGAATTAAATTGTTCCATATTCTTGACAAAATTTGATATTATCACTTTTTATTGTAATCATTCTTAGAAGTGTGGAGTGACAATTCATTGTCATTTTAATATTCAAAATTCTCTTATTATAATTGATGCTAAGAATCTTTTCTTATGCCTACTTGCCATCTGTGTGTCTTCTTTGCTGATTTGTCTTTTGAGATATTTTATCCAGTTTTAATTGGATTGCTTGTTTGTTCCTTGTTGAATATTAAGTTCCTATACATTTTGGATGCAAGTTCATGTTAAGATATGTGTTTGGGAAATATTTTCATCAAGTATGCAGCTTCTACTTTCATTCTCTTAAACACTTTCAAAGAACCAATGTTTTAAAATTTAATAAAATCTAAACTTTCAATGTATTCATTAATAAGAATAGATTTGGTGCTTTGTTTAAACATTCATTATTGAACCAAAGGACACATATTTTCTTGTGTTTTACCTTTAGGAAATTTACATTTTACATTTTGAGGAAATTTTTTGTATGTTGAGTTTCATTTCTAAAAATACAATATATTTTTATACGTCTAGCACCATTTGTTGCAAAGAGCATCATTTCTCTTTTGAATTGGCTTTGCTTTTTTTCTAAAGACTAGTTGACTATATTTGTATTTGTGTGATTGTATTTCTGGGCTTTCATTTTGTTTTATTATCTATGTGTCCATAGATAATGTAATATTTATTACATTGTTCTGATTACTGTAGTTTTATAATAAGTGTTGAAATTATGTTGTATGAGTTTTCCAACTTTGGTAATCTTTAGGATTGTGTTGGGTGTTCTAGGCCTTAAATCTTCCAAATAAATTTTGAAACCATTTTGCCATTATATACATAGTTAGTTTGCAAGGATTTTTGAGTGGGATTATAGTCAATCAATAGATAATTTTGAAAAGAACTTAAATCTTAAGAATTCTGAAACTTTTTAGTGTTTGGAATCCAGAATATACCCCCATTTTTAAAGATCCTTTTTGACTATTTTCATTGCTTTTGCCTAGAGAGTCGACACATATTTTGTTAGCTGTAATAAACATAGCATTTCATTTTTTGTCATTTAAATTACATTTAAAAATTCAAATTACACTTTTTCTGGTTTATATGAAAGCTATTGATATTTGTACAGAATTTCCTATATTGTAATCTCTATTCATGTTTACTAGTTTCTGAAACTGGGGATTCTTTGAAATATAGAGCATTTCTCATGGTATCTGCAAAGAAGGACAGTTTTATTCTCATTCTATGTAATTTTATATCCTTTTCTTGCCTTATTGCTATAGCTAGGACAATGTTACATAGGAGTATTGATAGAGGATGCATTTATCTTATTCCTGACTTTAGAAGGTGTACAGTTTTTCACCATTAAGTATGATGAGATTTTTATAGGTACTCTGTACCAAGCTGAGAAAGAGTCCCTCTGTGCCTAGTATACTGAAAACTTTTTCTTAAAGAGAAATTGAATTAGTTTTGCTTTTTTTCCTGCTTCAGATAAAAAGAATACATGATTTATTTCTAACTTTGTTGATATGATGATTAATTTTTTAGTGTTGAGTCAGTCTTTCATAGTTGAAATAAATCCCATTTGGCTATGGTTCATAATTCTTTACATATTGTTTGATTGAAATATTTTATTGAAGACTTTTGCATTTCTATTGAGAATTATTGGTATCTCATCTTCATTTTTGTAATGTCTGGTTTTGCTGTTAGAATAATGATGCCTCAATGAGTGAAATAGGAAATCTTCCCTCTACTTTTATTTTCTAGAAAAGATTACATTGAATAGTTATAATTTCTTTCTTAAATACTTAGTAATTATGATACAAGTCATTAATTGATACAACCTTCTAGATTATTTCTCTTTGTATGAATTTTGATAGTTTGTATGCATCAAAGCATTGCTCCACTTAGTCTAAATTAAGAAATGTGGGCTTAGAGTTTTTTGCAACATTCCTTTTTTATAGTCATGAGATCAGTAAGGACTACCCTTCTTCAATGTACAATGTTGACAATTTGTGACTTTCTCTTTTGTGTGTGGTTAGTCTTGCTAGATATTTATAAACTTTGTTGATCTTCTTAAAGAACCAACATTTGATATTATTAACTTTTATGCAAACTTAACATTTATTTCAGTGATTTCTGCTTTTTAATTATTTTTATTCTGTTTGTTCAAGGTCTTAAGTTTCTCTTCTTTCTTTATTGTCTTAAAATGGAAGCTTAGAATGTTCAGTTTGGATATTTTTCTTGTTAATTGATACATTTAGTGCTATGAAAGCTTCTAAGTACCATTTCTATTGTGTCTACAAATTTGGTAAATTCAATTTTCATTTAGTTAAAATAATTTTTATCTTGAGCTTTTTCTTTCACCCATGTGTTCTTTTGTAGAGTTTTGTTTAAATTTCATATATTTGGGATTTTTCTCCTATATTCTGTTATAAGTAGTTTAATTTCATTATGTTCTGAAATGTACTTTGTATGTTTTTTACTTCTTATATTTTATTCTTTTAAAAATTAGCATATATTAGTTGTAAAAGGAGTTTCATTGTGATATTTCCACTCATGCAAGTGTATGTCACTTATCAAAGTCACCTGTTTTATCCCTCCCTCTCTCTTCCTCTCCCTTCTTAAAATGATTTCAACAGATTTTATATTTTATTTTCATACATGAGTTTAAAGTACTCAAAACCCTTCATTGGAGAAAAGATATTCTCTTCAACACATGGTGTTGGGATAACTAGATGTCCACATGTAGAAAACTGATACTGACCCCCTATCTCTTACCCTGTAGAAAAATCAATTCCAAATGGATTAATATCTTAATATAAGACCAGAAACTTTGATGACATGAGGAAAACATAGAAAAATCCTGGAAAACATAGGCATAGGTAGTGCTTTTCTGAACAGAATTCCAATTGCTCAGAAAATATGAACAAGAATTGAAAAATGGTATTCCATCAAATTAGGAAACTTCTGAACAGCAAAGGAAACAACTGTCAGAATAAAAAGAAAGCCAACAGAATGGAAGAAAACATTGCAAGTTATTCACCAGCTAAAATATTAATATCCAGAATATATAAAGAGCTCAAAAGTTAAGCACTAAAATAACAAATATTCCAATTAATAAATGAGCAGATGAATTGAACAGCTTTCTAAGAAAGAAGTACAAATAACAAATAAATGCATAAAGAAATGTCCAGCATCCTTATCACTGAAGGAAATGCAAATCAAAGTGTCACTGGGACTCCACCTCATTCCAGTCAGAATTGCTGTCATCAAGAAAACAAACAATAATAAATGCTGCTTGGGGTGGAAGGGAGGAACCCTTTACACACTGATTGTGGGAATGCAATCTAGTGCAGCCACTACGGGAATCAATTGGAGACTCCATAAAGAAACTGAAGCTTGAAATACTTTATGATCCTGAGATTGTATTTTGTATCATTTCTGTTCTTTAAAACCTGATACGATTTTTTTCATGGTTCATAATCTCTTCTATCTTTGTGATAGTTCAGTGCCAATTCAAAAAATTCATTTTATGATTGCTGGGTGGAGCATTTTATAAACATCAATTTGAATTTCTACCCTTGTAGTAAACTATTATTTTAGCTCAAGATCAGTCACTATTCTGTATAGTTGAATTATGATGTAATAGGAACACAATACCTTTGTCTCTTAAGTCTTTGAAGATAGCTCTAAGCACTTGTGACCTTCAAGAAATGTGGTATTATTCTTTATTTAGCAGGAAAAATTCCTGATGGTTCAAGGTAGAATTTTTGTTGTTAGATGTTGAAAACTTTTGAGTTAATATCCAGTAGTGTTGTGTGTTCCCTCTTTCTGAGTCTTCTCTGATAAGTGTCTGCAGGTCCTTTTGGAGAAAGCTAGGACAAAACTCTAGAATATATGCATATATATATATTCATATATATGTATATATATATATACACATATACTCATATATATACATATATATGATGTATGGACATACATGTTTTTTTCAAGGAAATCCTGACTTCTCATTGAGAATACTTGAATTTATAAATTGGGTCACATCTTGGAAATGGGTGAAAGGTCATGTTAGATCACTTTTTAAAATGACACCAATGATATATTTGATATATTGCAAGAACTTTTGTAAATGCCACAATGTACCTTTAATTCTTATGTCATTTACATTTAGGTTGCTGTTGCTTTCATCTGAAAGAATCACTATGTTTATGTCAAATTGAAATGAGTTAGTGCACATTTTCCAAATTGTGTGTACTGATTTGCACTTGTGCTGGTTTTCATGTGGACAAATAAGGAGCTGCCTCCAAGATCTTTAGCAGCGGGGATTCATATAAAGTATTCAGTGATGATTACTTATTGTCTCAAATAACACAGAGCAGATTATTTATACATAAAAAAGATGGTAGCAGTTTTCTGAGTGCAGCAGACAGAATGTTTGTATCCCCTTGAAATACATATGTTGAAATCCTATATGATGATATTAAAAAATGTGGACCTTAGGAAGTGTGGCAGAGTTCTCACAAATGGGATTAGTGCCTTTATAAAAGGATTACCAGAGATATCTTTTGCCCTCTTTCTGCCATTTTACTATATCAGATAGTAACAGTATCCAACCCAGAAGGGTTTTATCAGAACCTTTCTGGCACCATGATCTCACATTTACAGGCTCCAAAACTGTAATAACTTCTTGCTGTTTATTAGTCACTTGACTATTGTACTCATTCACTGACTACTTCCCCCTCAAATGTTTTTTCTCGCCTCATCTCTTTATATTTAATAAAGCTTAGTGTATAAATACTGTCTACATTTTTATCTTAGTGGTAGAAATTTTTGTTGGAGAAGAGCAATTATAACAGGCCTATGCTGTGTATGGGGGTGTTTCATTTGTCAAGTTCTCAGTAATATTAAAATCAAAATTTTCACCAGTTTACTCTGCCTGCTAACAGAGTAACCTTGTTGGGAAGCATCTATGGAAACAATGAATCTAAATTTACTTCTATGAGACTTTGGCTTATCTGGGAAATCTTTTGAAAGTCATTCGCAAAATTGCCCTCTTCATGAAGCTGTGATGAGAAAGAACTGAGAAGAGATGAATAATTCCCCACCTGACCTGCAAACAAATAAACATCTTGAAAAAACAAGTCTGGGAATGAGATTTTATTTGAGAATAGGTAGTTGAAAAATGTAACTTCACACAATCTTTTGTTATGGTGGAATTCTTTAGTGAATGTCAATTCTGCTCAAGTGATAAAAGCATGTGTCACTATAGCTTGTGTCACTTCAGCCTGCATGCAGAGACAAAATTCTGAAATTGCATTTATTTTTCTTATAAATAATTTGGGAGTTTTTTTGCAACCAATTTTGATCATGATATAGAATAGCAATGTGTTATTTTAATCCATTCTGTTAGCTATAACATGAAATGGCTACACCATTCATTATTTAAAGTCAAGGTTTCATATTTGTCTTTAAGATAACCTTTTAGAAAGCTCTTATATAGTTCCCTGTCATTTACTTTTTGAAAAACAATTTAGGATTCATTCTTCAAGTTTTTCACCTTAAGACAAAAGTCGTATTCTCTGTTGAAAAGCTTCTTCTTTGATAGAAATGTAATTTTAGTTTATCTACATTGACATTTGAATTTGTATGCATTCATTAAACATTCAGATTGTATAAATAATGTGATCTGTATTTTAACAAAGGAAGCTTTCATGGATGAATAACTTATCCACTTGGCATTATGACAGCTATTGAAAATTAGAAATTTCATGTATTAAAAAATACTGTCTGAAAATATCTCTACCAAAGGAAAGAATAAAATAGTATAATTTTTTCAACAGTAGTTTAAAACTGTTTTTGATAAATCAATTATTTTAATTATGTAAAAGGTATGATATATTAATACATTTTCTGGGAGAGTAGACTCATTAAAAAATTATGCCCATGATTAAAATATTCTATGTTCTACAAATGTGTAGTATTTGTACTCTATTTATTCCTACAGCAATTTCCCTTATGCTCTCAAAAGACCCCTGTCCTTCTATCTTAGTGGCAGAGCCCTGAACTCCTGTTTACACAGTAATTCATGGTACAGTTCTCGTGACCTTTCTTTTGCAGTTCATAGTCCAGCATGCTTAATCTACTTGTTGCATGCTGTATAAAAACCTTTACTAACTTGTCACACAACAGCATAAGTACACTATTTTAACCACATTGGCATATGAGAGAAAATATAACAGAGTAGCTTTTGGCTAATACTCTGTCACATTGTTATTTAAAAACCTAAAAGCTAATCTAATACCTGGCACATAGTAGGAACATAATAAATTTTTGCTGAGCAAATAAGAAAGAGAATACAAAGTGAAAAATCAATGAGTTAATGATACAGGCACCAGGGGCTTGACATTCTATATGGTTGGGAAGTTATTTGCTACAACTCTGGGAATCACATCCTCATTCAGTCATCCTCAGAGGCAGGCAAAAAGCAAGCTTCTCATTCTTGAACTAGTTCCTTCTCTCTCTCTTTTCTACCCTGTCTTTTCCTATCATCTCTCCTGTGAGTTCACTTTGAACAAAGATAGATCACATATCAAACAAATAAAAAATATTGCTCACTGAAAAATCAGAATAGGATTAATCAAGAGATTAATTATCAATCAAGAGATGTCACTTGTGCTAAGACATTGTTACCTAATACCTGAATTCAATTATAAATATGTTAATCAAAATATGGAAAACTGGGATCCTGCATTGTGGTACATGCCTGTCATCCCAGCTAAACAGGAGACAGAGATAGGAGGATCATAGTTCAAGTCAACCTGGGTCAAAAAGTAAGTAGAGAGACTCCATCGAAAACACAAGCCCAGTATATTAAAACACAGCTGTAATCCCAGCTTTGTGGGAAGCAGAGATAGCAAGATCATGGCCTAAGGCAAGCCAGGGAAATGTGTGTGACTTTATCTGAAAAACAGACTAAATCAAGAAGGGCTAGGGGCATGGCTCACATAGTTGAACAGTTGCATAGCAAATGTGAAGCTGAGTTCAGACCACAGTACCAATCATGCCTGTAATCCTAGCTTCTCAGGAGGTAGAGATCATGGCTCGAAGACAGCCTGGGAAAATAGCTCTGTGAGACCCGATTTTGGAAAAACCTTCACCAAAAATTAGGGCTGGTGGAGTGACTCAAGGTAAAGGCCCTGAATTCAAATTCAAACCTCAGTACAACAAGAAAACAAACAAACCCAGTACCAAAATGTGGGAAGAAAAAAAAAGGATAAAGGGAATTGGCTGATGAATAGGCAAGTGATAGTGTTTTCCAGAGGCAGTGGATTTTGTTAGCCATATTTATATTTTCATAGATATTTACTGAGTCTTTGTAACTTTCCTAAGGTAAAACTTGGAAAGGATAAAACACTGACTGATTTCTTAAACCAGGTGTTAGACGAGGCAGCTAGGCAGACGAGCAGAACTGAGGAAATGCTCTGGGCTACAGAATTCCACTTCCCTAGGAGGAGGTAGAATTATAAAACCCCTGAAA
Organism: Castor canadensis; assembly: GCF_047511655.1. NCBI lineage: Eukaryota > Metazoa > Chordata > Mammalia > Rodentia > Castoridae > Castor > Castor canadensis. The sequence continues at coordinate 126,125,736 of NC_133393.1, read as the reverse complement.
GCCTGCACCCTGGACCAGCAATTGACATGATGGACCACACCTGGGTCAATGGCTGAGAAAATGGTCCCATTCCCTTCTTACAGAGCATATACCCTATATTAAGGTTGAGTGAGCATAAACTAGGAAGCACAAAAAGATTAAATGCACAGATACCTGCCCTCATCTTCTCAAAAGCAGATGACTTCTTACATATGTGAATTACCCAGGCAGCCACTGCACATTGGCCAAAACTACTTGGGGAGGTACCATAAGGAGAGAGTCTCAGGTTTGTGTTGCCTAGTAACCCATCTCATGACTAAAACCCCAAACCCCAATGCTTCTGTGCAATGTGCCCTTATCCAACTGCCAACCTCATCCCTTGAGGTGCACTGTCTGTGTCTGGACAGTTGACTCTTATTCGACTACCTGCCTCACGGTATACTTTTGTTTTGCTAATAAATCACTCTATACTATAGTTCTACTCTTTGTTGTTCTTTTGCTGTCCCTGTGGCAGCATCCTAACCTCAGACACTGTACCCAAGAACTGAAGAACATCTGGAATACCCATGGTATTCCCTCAATAATTGCGCCAGACTGCTGTGGGGATTTTATAAGGCAAACTTTGTTCTAATATGAAATACTTTTATTTTATAGTGATTACAAAACTTCCCAAGGCTTACTGTCAAGATAAATGTATCCTCTCTTTAACCTATGATTATGTATGAAGAACTTGTTAAAACTTATGGGTAATTTTCAAATGACCAACTTTGGAGATCATTGATATTTTTCTTATTTTTAATTTCATTGATTTGTGTTCTTAGTTTATTTATTTTTTTCTACTTGTTTTAGGCCAAAATTGATTTTTCTTTTTGTACACGGACTCTTTCTATATAGTAGAATCTCTTAGAGTGGTCAAATTTTAACCACAGAACTCACATTAGCTAAATCAATGAGAAATGATATTTAATAAATCATATGATAGCTCACAGAATCCATAGGTGCTACACAATTAGGAACAGTATTAAAGTCATTAGTCTAATTTTTCTTGAACCCTAAAATAGGTGATTGCTTATCTCCTCTCTCTGTTCTGTTAAATCTCTCACTGGACATGACTTTCTCAAATTTCTTTTGTCTAAGCATTGTCGCATGAGGGTGTTTATTGTCTGCAGCACCAAGCCCACAAGTTTGTAGTCTAGCAGCTAAGGAAGCAGTGAAGTAGAATTTTTTGGAAAAGATTATGAAGCATTGATGTCATTTCATTCTTTAATGCATGGTAGAACTCACCAGTGAAACCAAGCCTAGTGGTACCTTTGCTGAAAATGTTAAACTATTAACGTAGTTAATAGATACAGACCTATTTGGATGACCTAGTTCTCCTTATGTGTGTGTATGTGTGTGTATGTGTATGTGTGTGTGAGAGTGTGTGTTTTCAAGAATTTGGTTGTTTTCATAAGTTGGCTATTGTGAATAGGGCTGCAGTAAACATGGGTGTGCAGGTGCCTTTGGAGTAACCTGTGTTGCATTCCTTTGTGTATATCCCCAGGAGTGGGATTATTGGATCATACAGCAGTTTCTATGTTTAGATTTTTAAGAACTCTCCAAGTTTTTTTCCAGGGTGGTAGCACCAGCTTGCATTCCCACCAGCAGTGAATTAGGGTTCCAATTCCCCACATCCTCGCCAACACAAGTTGTTGTTGGTGTTTTTGGTGATGGCCATTCTAACAGGGGTGAGGTGAAATCTTAGTGTGGTTTTGATTTGCATTTCACAATAACCAAGTTATGGAAACAAACAAGATACCCCACTTCTGATGAATGGATCAAGAAAATGTGGTATTTATACATAATGGATTTTACTCAGCCATGAAGAAAAATGAAATCTTATCATTTGCAAGTAAATGGATGGAACTGGAGAACATCATTCTGAGTGAGGTTAGCCAGGCTCAGAATACCAAAAATCATATGTTCTCCCTCATATGCGGAATTTAGATCTAGGTTAAATGCAGCAATGTGGTTGGACTTGGATCACATGACAAGGGGAGAGCACATATGGTAGATATGGGAATAGGTAGAAAACCCAAAACATGAAAATGTTTGATGTCCCCACTCCAGAGGAACTAATACAGAAACCTTAAAGTGACATAGGTCAAAACGAGAAGGGGATCAGGAACCAGTGTAAAGATCAGTTAGAGATGAATCAACATGGGTCGTAACACATTTGTACATGAAAGCAATGCTAGGAATCTCTCTGTAAAGATATCCTTAACTCAACTAGCAAAAATGCTTTGTCTTTCTTATTATGCTTATGTCTTCTCTTCAACAAAATTAGAGATAAGGGCAGAACAGGTTCTGCCTGGAAGCCAGGGGGGAAGAGGGAAGAGGGTGGGGGAGGTGGGCAGGGGGGAGAAATGACCCAAACAATGTATGCACATGCGAATAAATGAATTAAAAAAAAAGAATTTGGTTCATTTCATCCAAGTTAATAAATTTTGTAGACATAGAGTTATTCATAGTAGTACTCCATTATTCTTTCATTGTCTGTGCAATAAATGATGAATCTTCTTTCATTCATAACATTGCTAGCTTTCATCAATTATGTTATTTCTTAATTTGCTTGAGTAGACTTTTATATGTTTTATCAATTTTTTTAAATTAACTTTTGATACAATTAATATTTTTCTTGAAATATTTTCATTTTATTCACTTGTGTCCTTAGTTTATTATTTATTTTCATCTACATGTTTTATGTAGAAATTACTTTCCTTTCTCTTATTTCCATTGTGGGAACTAATTTTATTCATTGATTTCTTCTTTTTTAAAATGTATGTTTTTTGACTTATTTGTTTTTGTTTTAGCATTACCGGGGTGTGAACTCAGAGGCTTCTGCTAATTAGGCAAGTGCTCTACTACTTGAGACACACCCTCAGCCCCTTTTGCTTTGGTTACTTTTGAGATTAGATCATGCATTTTTGCCTGGGTTGACTTGGACTGCAATCTTCCTTTTTATATTTCTAATGTATCTGGGACAACACCATGAGACATCAGATCCAGCTCTTTTTGTTGAGATGTAGCCTTAGTGTTCCCCCCCTGCCCCGCTACCCTTGATCTGAGATTCTCTTCATCTCTGCCTCCCGAATACCTGGGACTACAGATGTAAGCCAGTGCACCTGGCTTAAAATATATAATTAATACTATTAATTTCCCTCGGAGTACTGATTTCACAGTGTTCTACACTGTTTGATAAGTTATATTTTATGTTCAAAACATTAAAAAAATTTCTCCTTGCATCTTCTTTTTGACTATATATGTAATTTAATGCAGCCTTCTAGGAGGATGTCTTTTTCTTCAGAGAGTTTAAATATTTAACTCTACTTTCTGTTTACATGATTTATGACAAGAAATCTATTGCAGTGTGATGTTTGTTTTCCATAAGATGATTTTTGCTTTTGTGCTTTTCCTGATTCTGTCAAGATTTTCTCTTTGTCTTTGGTTTCCACAGTTTGAATAAATGTTTAGTGTCATTTTTTTTACTTATACTCATTAGTGTTCTTATAACTTCCTGGACCTGTAGTTTCATGTCAATGATCAACTTTGGAAAATTCTTGTCCATTTAGAACTATAAATAAATCTTATACTCACTCCATTCTTTTTTCGTCTTCTTCTTGCTCTTAATCACACATCTTACAACATTTGACAATGTCCTACAGTTCTTGGATGCTCTGGTCAAGTCTGTGCTTTTTTTTAAAATCTGTTTTTTTCTCTGAATTTCAGTTTGGGAAGTATGTATTGACTTATCTTCAAGTTTAATTATTTTTCTCTTTGTCACTTTTACTTATTTTTCCATAGAAGGCATTCTTCATGTCCATTGCTGTGTTTTTCATTTGTAAAATGAAACTCTCTTTAGAGTTTTCATGTATCTGCTAACATTACCCCTTTGTACTTGCATGTTGTCTATTTTTTCAATTGGAAAAATTAATCACAGTTGTTTTAAATCTCCTGTTTCATATTTTCAACATCTATGTACTATCTGCATCTGATTGTAATACATCATTTTCCTCTTCAGACTTTTCTGTGTTTTCTGTTGGGCGCCATATATAATATAACAGATAAAAGGAACTGAGATAAATCGTCCTTTAGTACAAGGTTTTATGTTAATCAGTTAGGAATTGGGGATGTGTTTAATGATTTCTGTAATTGTAGGTACTTATGGCTTCAAATTTCTTTAATACCTGTTTTCTTGTTTCTGTTCTCTTCCTGATTCACTTTGTGTTTTTTCCCTGATAATTCTTTCTCCCACAGAGTTTCAATCCACTCTCTTTGTGTGATGGCACTATATGGAAGAGGAGAAGCACTCTCTAACTTATCTTTTAATCTCAGTCTTGTAATTGCTGTATATCACTGGAACTGGTTGTGTATCTCTGATTTCCCCATATCTACAGATTTTTGAGGTGGTGGTTTCCTTTGTACCACTCATTTTCTGATAGGCCAAGAAGAATCATTGAGTTTCAGTTTGAGTTTTTTTTTTCTTATTGTACGGAATGAAGTGATAGATTCTGAGCTTCTTACAGATTAAAGTTGAGACCAGATGTCTGGATATGGGGATGTTTACTTTTACCTTAGGCTTCCATGACTCGTAAAGTTGGAAATTTCTTAAATACAGAATGAACTTTAAACATGCAGATACCAAATGCATGTCAAATGTTTATAAGACCACATTAGCAGAAGGAAAAAAGGGAGTTAGAAATGAGGTCTGTGCTTAAATAATATTGAGTTGAACTAATTCCACAGAGGTATTGGCTGGCTAGTGGGATCGTAATACTTAAAATAAATCTGTTGTCTAATGTTCTGTAAGTGGGCTTAGAAGGCCAAAGATGGTGTTTCCACAGACTTTTTTAAAAATAATTTTATAGCTCCAATTCTGACAAGATATGTGCTACTCTCTTCCCTTGATTGACATATTATTTCCTCCAATAAATTTACATAGTGTGGTGATAGACACCTCCTCCCAGGAACTGTTTCTGTAAGAAAAATGTTTCTTTGTTTCTGTTCTGGTTTATTTTATGAGATATTGTGCTATATAGTAATTAAATAATGCTATCACTTTAGTTCCATTATTTATACACATATATATGTTATCTCACTTTAAGCACTGAAAATAGGTTAATTTCCCAGATGAAAATACATTATTTTTAACTTATCACACATGCTATTTTCCATATTGGACCACCTATATTTAGAAACTTCTTAGGGCAGTAGAGAAACTCAAATAGTCAAACCTATCAGATATTTGATTAGCAAAGTGGTCTGAAACTCTTGATTTAATGAGGTTTGAAGGTTGTCTTTAATTCTATTTATTTATGCTCTCTTTTCTGCTTCCTCTTATGGGTGAATGTGACCTGAGGGTGGTCAGTAAGTACTTGTTGACTGACTGAAGCACAAATGTTCATTGACACAAAATAAAGATGCTTAGTAGGAGACAACAGGGTCAAAGGTTTTCACCTTAAATTAAATATTTTTGACAGTTCTGCTTATGAAAGAAGTTAATAATTTTAACAGGAGTTAGAATAACATTGTTGGAATTTTTTCATAGTGTGTATAGTATTACTAAAATATGTAAATGTAAGAAGTCTATTTTAATAAGCTCGTTTTAAAGGTATGAATGTGCCCTTTTGATAGAAAGAATAAAAATAAAAGATAATTAGGTTGACTGTTATATGAAAAAATGCACATTTCTACCCTGGGCTATAGTGAAACATTCTGCCTGATTTTTACACAGCTTGATTTATCCAGGAAAATTGCTTATAGTAGTCCTAGAGCAAGGAGGTGTAGAAATTAATATCATGGCCTTAAATAAGAATTCTAAATCTAATAAAAGCTTAAGAATATGATTTAAAAGATGCATTTTAATAGCACTTATTAAACTTAATATTTAAGAAATTTTGTACTTGGACTATGTTATGGAAGCCTTGAAAATAGGTAGAGGATTTTGACTTCAAATCAGAATATTAACATTAGATGATATATTAGTTTTTGACCTTCCTGGATTCTTATCCTAGGGCAAAATTTCTACCTATGGGTTAAAATTCATATATGTAGTTTAAAAACCAGTCAAAACTTTGTGCAGCAAAGCATCACTTTAAATTTGTGGCTAATTACTCTCTGGCCATTATGGCCACGTTGCTTGTAACAGAGGCAGCTCTAGCCATCAGTTTCCTCTGATGAAGGATTTAACTTGCCCTCTGACATACCAGTCCCACTTAAATTTTCCAGTTCTTTACCAGCTCAGTGGCTGTCTTGACAATGCAAATACCAAATGATGGGATTCCTGCTCATGAATTTCTGTCCCATCTCTTGTTTGATGATGGTCTGACTACTCATTATCTTTGCTTACATGGAAAGCTTATTGTAGGATTTATTTTATATGCTGTTTTTGGTACTCATTGGGTATTGTTATTGAATTTGGTTCCCACTATTTATCCTTAACAGAATCTCAGTCATAAGAAAACATGAAAGTGCTCTTTAAAATGGGAGGCAATTTCAAGAATTTGAAGTTTGTATTTATCTTTAGGGCACTTAATTATTCATTTTAGAAAATGAAATGATAGCTGTTACAATAAAACATAATTCAGAAAGAACATGAAAATCTGTGGTTCTTTGAGCTATATAAAGAGAAAGTAAATATCCTCCAGCAAAAAGTCATTTAAAGGTAGAAATGTGCAGTAAGTTAAGTTGCTTTCTATGTTCATGGTGACATTAAAGATTTCATCTTTAAAGATTATAAAATATACTACAGTTAAAGTATTGATTTGAAATGCCCTATGACTTTACTACTTATTTTTGCTCTTGAGAAAATAAACTGTAAGTATTCTGACTAAATTGTTCTCAGTTGGGAATAGACACTGCAAAAACTAAGGAAAATCTAGCACCATTCCTCTCTTCAACTGTGAGAAGGAGAAACTGAAAAGGACTTGGGTAGCACTTTGTCTTCTTAATATAGACTATATTGCTGATTCCATAGATTTAGATTGAATAAGAAAAAAGATGCTTTCATATTGGTCTAGTAAGCACTGTAGAATTGAATTGTTCTGGTGGAACAGTAAGGAAGAACAATGCCCTTGTAGGTAGGTTCTGTTTGCCACTTAAGAAAATGACTATTTCTGGGAAAAGATTGCTTCCTGGCAATGTTTGGAATTAGGGAAGGTTTAGTGAAGGAGAGAAGGTGACATGGTCAGGAGGTAGTTGCAGTTTCTATCATTGTGGGAGACTAGCTTCCAGAAGCAATGATATGTTATAGAAGTGGAATTATATATAATATAATTATATTATATAATAATATAATTATATTATATAATAATATATAACATATTATTATATGGAATTATATATTCTGGGCCAGAACAGGAGTTTTTAAAAGGCATTTAATTCTAGGAAACATTTGTTGGTAGAGGTGGTAGTGGATTCTGGGGCTGATATTCTGGAAATCAAAACTGTGGGGCTTAAGTCAGTAAAATTTGAATATTTAATGAAAATAATGACATTCTTTTGGAATCACACCTAGCAATACCTGAAAATTTGAGCTCTAAGCCATTTCTTTCTGGACTGACATCCTTGTTTTAGACTTTGTTTGAGTCTTATGCCTCCATGGTATAGTTCCTTGTAAACCTGTTTATAAGTTATTAGTTCTAGCTATTTGAAGTTTGATACTTTTACTGTAGCTATCAAAACTTTAGGAAATTTTTAAAAATATAATGAATTTCAAGAAAAAAATTTACATTACTACTTAAATTTATTCTTAAATTTAAGACTTTACTTATGATTTTGGTTTTATTGAGGAAAATGCTGAAATGAAATCTCCTATGCTCCCTCTAAGAGAAGCATATTTTTATATTTATTCAAGCACCTAAGAATAATTTTCTTTCAATCTGTTAGGGAAAAAATAGAAAACTGATATAGCAGTACTTCTTGGTGTTGTGTGTGTGCATGTGCATTTTCCATAATTAAAAAATACTTTGAAAATATCATTTGAAGATGGATTGTATTTTTAAATAAATACTGAGAAATTTGTTGACATAGTAGAATGATCTTAAATCAATTACAGAGAGCCAGTCTGCTATTTAACAGTTATGAGATAGAAGCAGAATATGCATATTTGCTCCTTTCAAAGATAAACTTAAAGGGCCATGGCTTGGGGTCAATCCTTGGGAATATTAAAACAGATACCTTAGTGGCCTATAGCTTTTGGGGAGGAAATCCTGATGCACTTTTCAGAGCTCATAAACATCCTAGTGACATAACAAAATATTTAGTTATTCACACAAGAAATATTTTCTTTCACTACCACATACACAAATCCTGGCATTATAAAGGAAAAGAGATAAAGGGGGAAATGAAGATGAAATAGAATTTTTTAAAGTATATAAGCTTGTCATATAATTTTGACTCTCCTATATGTAACTGAAGTTATATTTTCTACAATTTTAATTTCTTCTGCAAAGTACAAATTGAATAACTTATGGATTGAGATAAAAACCTTGCCAGTCATATTTTCAAAATATGTTTTTCCTTTTGTAGGTGTGAATTCCTTGAGGACAGTGATTGTTGTGTTTTTATTTTTCAGCATCTATAACTTTCCAACATCTTTTCAATCCCTGATAAATAGTAAATTAATACAGTTCCAGGTAAATAGTAAATGCTTAATGAATATTCACTAAATGAGGTAATTAATTTGATATTTCCTTATTGATCTCTTCACTCTAAGCTTTACTGCCTACAAAAAAGTAAAGTTCTTATTTCCTGTTTTATTTAAAAAGTTTCTCCTCTAAAAGGTTGATAAACAACCTCAATGATATTTTAACTAAAAAAATTATCAAATTACCTATACTCTGGGATTATGGTTGCTAGAGTTTTAAAACATTATTTATCTTTAGAACAAATATATCTGTACATTGCTTGTGGTAGAGAGGAGTTTGACAGAAAAATCTGCTAGCAATTGAAGCCCCACTGTGTGGGGAAATATTGAATGACTGCTTGAAAAAAATTATGAAGAATTATGTATTTTGTTTTTTCTCCAAATAATCAAAGATGATACAAATACAGGGAGTCAAGTGAAATTATTTGGCTGAGATATCTTTGCTGGAGGCAGATACAATAGTCAAAAAAATAAAACATCTGCAAGGGAAAAAAAAAGCATTGTACAAGCAGGGAGCCTGGAAAACAAAGAAGGAAAATTGCTACTAATTCAAAGGTAAGGCCATGGCTCTACTGTCTCTTCTCTTCTGAAGAATCCATCTTGTTGAAGAGATAAAAGCTTCACACAAGTCACTGAGATGAGGTAGCTTCAAGACCCTGGCATACTATAATGAGTATCCTAGTTACATTTGAATGGAGAAAAGAAAAAGGACCAAAACATATTAAAAAGCAACAGCTCTTACTTTTTGGTTTATGATTAATTTTCAAAAGTGTAAGAATGGTGTATTAGAGGTGGCTTGTACATAAATGATAATTTATAATTGTTTATTTCTTCCAAACAATTAGTAAAAAAAATGCCATGTATGCTTACATACAAATTTTTAAATATAAATTGCTTTGAGAAAAGAAATCCAGGGCATTTTTTTCACAGTAAGATGTGTGTCAGGAGTTTAATTTGAGTTTATATCAGACTGCCATTTAGAAAGTCATCCCAAAATAAAAAAATACTAAATAAATATTTTTTTCTTTGCTTAATTTTTTTGTTCTGGAGATTGAACTCAGGGTCTCAGACTAGATACAAGTGCTCTACCATTTGAGCTACTCTTTCAGCCTTTTATTGTTTGCATTTTGCTTTTGAGATAAGGTCTCATTATGTTTACCTTTGCCTCTTGAGTAGCTGGGATTATGGGTATGCACCACCACCCCAGTTTAAAGCAATATCTTGACAAATCATTAGGTGACAATATGTATTCTATCTGTACCAATTTACATTAATCACAGAAAGATAATATTCTCAACTTTGGTTAAGCTTTTACTCAACAACATTTGCTGTTTGAGCTCAATATATGTGAAATGCCACATTAGAAAATCTGATCATAGTGTGAACATGTGGATTAAGGCACTGTAACATCAGAGTGTTAATATTCAAAAAGCCTTTTTACACACATATGTTATACGTTACTGGAGCACGGAGTTCAATAATATGATAATATGAAAGTAGGGCACTGGGGAGGCAAATTAAAAGAGAACAAACATTCAAACTCTCCTTAAACTGTTCCACGAAATAGAAAGGGAAGGAATACTGCCTAACTCATTTTATGAAGCCAATATTACTCTCATCCCAAAACCAGACAAAGACACTTCCAAAAAGAAGAACTACAAGCTAATATCCTTAATGAATATTGATGCAAAAGTCCTCAATAAAATGATGGCAAACCGAATCCAACAACACATCAGAAAGATCATTCACCATGACCAAGTTGGCTTCATCTCAGAGATGCGGGGTGGTTCAACATATGCAAGTCTATAAATGTAATACAGCACATCAATAGAAGCAAAGAAAAAAACCACTAGATCATCTCAATAGATGCAGAAAAAGCCTTCGACAAGATCCAACACCACTTCATGATAAAAGCACTAGGAAAACTAGGAATAGAAGGAATGTACCTCAAAATTGTAAAGGCTATATATGACAAACCTACAGCCAACATCATACTTAATGGTGAAAAACTAAAACCATTTCCCCTAAAATCAGGAATGAGACAAGGGTGCCCACTATCCCCACTCTTATTCAACATAGTACTGGAATTTCTAGCCAGAGCAACTATGCAAGAAGAAGAAATAAAAGGAATACGAATAGATAAAGAAACTGTCAAAATATCCTTATTTGCAGATGATATGATCCTATACCTTAAATACCCCACAACTTTACCCAAAAGCTTTTAGACACCATAAGCAGCTGCAGTAAGGTGGCAGGATACAAAATCAACTTATAAAAATCATTAACTTTTCTATACACCAACACTGAACAAACTGAGAAGGAATACATGGAAACAATTCCAGTCACAATGGCCTCAAAAAAAAAATCAAATAGTTAGAGTAAATTTAACAAAGGATGTGAATGACCTCTACAAGGAGAATTACAAACTCCTGAAAAAAGAGATCGAGGAAGACTACAGAAGATGCAAAGATCTCCTGTGCTCATGGATCAGTAGAATAAATATAGTAAAAATGGCTATACTAACGAAAGTAATCTACATATTTAATGCAATTCCCATCAAAATCCCAATGACTTTCATCACAGAGATTGAAAAATCTACCCTAAAGTTCTTTTGGAAACACAAGAGACCGCGAATAGCCAAGGCAATACTCAGCAAAAAGAAAATGCTGAAAGTATCACAATAGCTGACTTCAAACTATATTACAAAGCAACAGCAATAAAAACAGCATGGTACTGGCACAAAAACAGACATGAGGACCAGTGGAACAGAATAGAAGATCCAGATATGAATCCACACAACTATACCCACCTCATTTTTGATAAAGATGCCAAAAATATATGATGGAGAAAAGACAGCCTCTTCAACAAATGTTGCTGGGAAAAGTGGTTACCCATCTGTCAGAAACTGAAACTAGATCCATGTCTATCACCCTGTACTAGTATCAACTCAAAATGGGTCAAGGACCTTAATATCAGACCTGAAACTCTGAAGTTACTACAGGAAAGAGCAAGAAACACTCTGGAACAAATAGGTATAGGCAAAGACTTCCTCAATAGAACCCCAACAGCCCAACAACTAAGAGAAAGGATGAATAAATGGGACTTCATAAAATTAAAAAGCTTCTGCACAACAAAAGAAATGGTCTCTAAACTGAAAAGACCACCCACAGAGTGGGAGAAAATATTTGGCAGTTATACATCAGACAAGGGACTGATAACCAGAATATACAGGGAACTTAAGAAACTAAACTCTCCTAAAATGAATGAACCAATTAAGAAATGGGCAACTGAACTAAACAGAACTTTTTCAAAGGAAGAAATTCAAATAGCAAAAAAACACATGAAAAAATGCTCACCAACTCTGGCCATAAAGGAAATGCAAATCAAAACCACACTAAGATTCCACCTCACCCCTATTAGAATAGCCATCATCAAAAACACCACCAACAACATGTGTTGGCAAGGATTTGGGGAAAAAGGAATCCTAATCCATTGCTGGTAGGAATGCAAGCTTGTGCAATCAATCTGGAAAAAAATTTGGAGACTTCTTAAAAATCTATACATAGACCAGCAATCCCGCTCCTGGGGATATACCCAAAGGAATGTGACACAGGTTACTCTACTCCAGAGGCACCTGCACACCGTGTTTATTGTAGCACTATTCACAATAGCCAAGTTATGAAAACAACCAAGATGCTCCACTACTGATGAATGGATCAAGAAAATGTGGTACTTGTACACAATGGAATTTTACTCAGCCATGAAGAAACATGAAACCTTATCTTTTGCAGGTAAATGGATGGAACTGGAGAACATCATTCTGAGTGAGGTTAGCCAGGCTCAGAATACCAAAAATCATATGTTCTTCCTCATATGCAAACTTTAGCTCGAGGGCAAATGCAGTAATGTGGTTGGACTTTGATCACATGACAAGGGGGGGTACATACAGGAGATATAGGAATAGGTAGAAAATCCAAAACATGAAAGCATTTGATGTCCCCACTCCATAGGAACTCATACAGAAACCTTAAAAGGACAGGTTATCATGAGCAGGGGATCAAGAACCAATGTAAAGATCAGTTAGAGTTGAATCAACATTGATCATAACACATGGGTACATGAAAGCAATAGTAGAAATCTCTCTGTATAGCTATCCTTAACTAGCAAAAATGCTTTGTCTTCCTTATTATGCTTGTCTTTTCTTCAACAAAATCAGTAATAAGAGCAGAATGGGACCTGCCTGGAACTGAGGGGGGAGGGAAGGAAGGGGGGAGGGTGCAGGGTGGAGAAATGACCCAAACAATGTATGTGCATGTGAATAAATGAACAACAACAACAACAAAAGAACAAATATTCAAGGGAATTTAACAAGTTTGAAGATATCAAATTCAGGTATCATCAAAATCAACCAATTATACTAACAAAACTAGATTGCTATTCACGTACTGCATTATTTCTGAACTTTTCCATATCCTATCCAGTTAAGATAACTTGAGATGGAATATAGTAGGCTTCACCTCCATGTGGTATTAATCAGATCAAGAAAAAAGTGCTTTTTTCTATTTGTGTGATTGGACTTTTCTTTGTTAAGTGTTCTTTCTGTCTGTTCAGGTTGTCATCATGAAATTGTTCATATGAATAAAAATACACGAAGTTCTATGCTGCCTTAAATAAAGAAAGTTGAGTGGAAATAGTGTGGTGTACTCTTATGTTCCCAGTCTGATTCTTGATTTATTCTTGATTCTTGATTCTATTCTTGGTTGGGTAACCTTCTTCTTTTTCTTTGGCTTTCATGATGCAAATTACTGATTATGGGCAAAACTGCAGTCTTCCTCATCATAGACAGCATAATGAACCAGGAAATCACAGGTATGAAACTCAGGGTATGTTATTGAATGTGAAAATTCAGTGTAGTAAAAGATAATCACATGTGTATGCGTACATATGGGATTTCAATTTTCTTATGGGATTTAATCAAATAAAATATTTAGCATAGTTCTAGGACCTACTAGTGATAAAAACTATTATACTTTTCACTCTTGAATGACTGAAAGGTACAATAGTAGGGAATAAGATAGCTTTTGAAAAACAGAAATGAGTTGTGAGGGAAATTCAAGTATTAGACTAAAGTTGTAAAAGGGAAAGTTACGAATGTTCATTAATGTTTCTACTGCTGTACTCAAAGTTAGGAAAAGAATTCCTTGAGGACAAAGGTTAATGTCATGATATAAACAGAAATTCTCAAATATTTCAGGAGATTATACTTTACACAAGGGAAATTTGAAATAATCACTAATCCAATATTACCTATCCAGGAGATGTTAATTTCTTCTGAGTAATTCTTAGAAATAATTAAATGTGAGGATTTTATAAAAATCCATTTCTCATATAGAAGTATTCAGTATCTTTATGCTGTTAATTGTAACTGTAAAATAAATATGGGTTTATTTCCATAATGGCTTTCTCTTCAGTAGAAAGGTGGTATGTGGTCAATTTTTGATTGATTACACAGGTCCAAGATTGCTTTGTTTTGATAGCTCAATTAACTCTTTGGAAGACTGCCCAGTTATGCAGAGCTTAAAGTTGAGGCTAAAATTCTAGATAAATTTCCTGGGTGGTTTCAAGGCACAGATTAGGTGTCAACTTAGTTAATATCTCTTACTGTGAGTAAGAAGATTTATACATATGAGTTCATTTAACGTTCAAAATATGGCCACAATATGCATCAAGTTATACTTTGATAACAGATGAAGAAGTAGACTCAGAAATATTTAAGTCACTTTTTAAAAACAGCAACATAATTTGGACGTTTGGGAGTTGAAGTTCGCATGCTGGACCCTGGACCATATGAGTCTAAGAGGAGGGTGTTCCCCTGCATCACTGTCTACTTTAACTTAGACCCAGCTCATTTGGGAAGGAGTTATCAAAATCTTAAGATGCTTTGGTATTGTGAAATATTTCTTCTTTGCAGAGTTCTAGGTTCAAGTTAACTGCATGAGAAGTTACACAAAAATTGGATGATGGAAGTGGGAAATAGTCATTGTGCTCAGAAGATCAGTGGTAAGATCCAGATGTGTCAAAACCCTCCTGTCTGTAGCTAATAGGCTGATTTACCTTGCCTCTGGATCCGCAGCTGTTTTATCATGTGTGAATCCTGGGGCAGGTGAGTAAGCAGTTCTGTGGTGAAGTCACTAGCATCTTCTGCACATGACCCACAGCAATGAGGTTTGTTGAAGTTATGAAAAACAGGAAATTCTGGTTTGCACACTTGAGGGTTTTTTTTTTTCTTTTCTTTTTTGAGGCTGTCAGATTTTTCTAATTTTCTCTAGGTTCATATATTGTTTTTCTTCCCCCTCATCCTATTGCTCTACAGAGACTGTAGGGCCTCTTCTAGTCTGGAAAGAAACACACTTCAATAGAGTTCTTCACCAGCCTCCTCAACTGGGCAAGGTCTAACCTCTACAATGAATCACTTATTCTATATCCCATCTAGCCATGTATCCTTCCTGATGAAACCATGAGTACTATACTGTGAAGTATGTCTTGCAGTGGTTATGGTAGGTAGATGTTTCTGGAACATTCCAACAATGTATCTTTAAAGAAAATTACACTCTATCTTTGTTAAAGTACAAGTTAAACAAAGCCATGGTTTTCCCTTGCTTAGCAGTGAGTGATTTCAAAAGCTAAATTAATCTCTGTAAATCTCATTCTATTGAACAATTACATCAAATATATTAGAGTCACAGTATGATTTACATTCTTAGATTTACGTTCATAAGTTCAAAATTCTAGCTTGTATTATTCACTGCCTCTTGACTATGAATCTTGTGTAAGTCATGCAAATTAATTTGCATGGGATCAATTCTAATCTTTGCGATTGAGTGTTTTGTATTTTGTATTAATTAAGGTGATCATCTTGTAATTACTCCATTTACTTATGCCCTTACATAGAATCTCCATTGCTAACAATTACTCTGCCTTTAATACTATAAGAAGCATATTAAATCCACATATAAGTTGACTTTAAAATATTTAAAATCTATGTAATAGATCAACATGTCTTTTTTTTCCCTCCAGGTTAAACAGAAGCAGCTTAATTTAGTATCTCATTTGTTATTTTTGGATTTTCTATGCACATGGGTGTAACATCAAGCAACATACCTAATCAGAATCCCCCACTATTTGGAAAGAAATTAAATAAAACACAAGTGCCTCTACTGTGTGTTTCTATTTCCTCTATTTTTCTTTCTGTGTATTTCATGGGACCCTGTATTTTGAAGAGATTGAGACATGTACCTGACAAGAGATGGCCACTAACCCTGTAATAATAGTAGCAAGTCATAAAGGAAAGGATTGGTTGATCCAAGATTTGAACTCAGGTCCCCCAACATCATATTGAGTGCTTTTTTCCCTAACACATCAAGTTTTGATTCTGCTATGTATTCAAAAATGTTTATTAATTTGCCTTTATAGTAAGCAAAGTGGTATAATGGAAAGAGCAGATATTATACTTTTCTGGGTGTCATTTTGAATCAAGCACCTGTGATCTCAATCAAGGTCTTGTGACCTTGACTGAGTCACTTAATTTTCTGGAACCACTATTCCTGATTTAAACATGAGTCATGACATTAACTTACAACATTTTTTGTGGTACTAGATCTGAACTCAGGGCAAGCATTGTGCCACTTGAGCCACATCTGCAGTTCTTAACTAGCAATTTTTTTATGAAAAATCTCCTAACACCTCTTATGGAATCATTGTTCTTTGAGTTTGTGAATAACCAAAATATAATTATTGTTATCATAACAAATATTTGCTTTATCTTTGAGTATTTAGCTCTAAAAAGTTTGAATCAATAAGCATTATACTATTTTAAGCTATATATATTTTAAGGTGTGCATTTAATATTGAAAGGTAGTGGTTCACAAGTTTTAGTTTTTATTAGGATCAATTGATATGGCTTATTGAAACAAATTGCTCCAAAATCATTTTGTTATTCTGTAAATCTGAGTTTAGGTCCAACAATTCATATTTCTAGTAAGTTCTTAGTTTTTCCTGGTGCTACTGACTCAAGAATCACACTTTGAAAACCGTTATCAAAGGAGAATATCTCAGAAAATTGAATATGGTAAGGAGAACTTTCTGAAAAAAAAAGATAAAGACAAAACTCTGCATACAAATAAAAAGCATCTGACTGTGCATTTTTAAATAAATTTTATTCTTTAGAACATTTTTAGATTATGGCTGTATTGAGATTATAGATTATAGATTTATGGACATATTGAGATTATAGTACAGTTGTTTAATGTGAAATACATCCTTTCTCCTATTATTAGCAGTTTTCCTTACTATGATGTATGATTATACTTAGCAAATATATACATATATAATTGCTAATTAGGTTCTCTTCCACTTGCCCCACTCTGCCAGCCCTTTTATGTGTTGGGTATTTTTGAGATAGGTCTCACTTTTTTCCCAGGCTGGCCTTGAACCCCAATCTTCCTGATGTCTGCCTTTTGTGTAGTTAGGGTCATAAGCATGAGCCACCAGTACCCAGCAGTAAACCAATATTGATATATTGTTATTAACTAAGGTCAATGGTTTATTTAGGTTGTGTTAGTTTTCATTTAATGCTCCTTTTTAGTTCCACAATTCTACAGTTTTTTTTTTTTTGAGTATTCCTTAGAGTTTATTTTTGTTTTCATTTTTTTTTAAATTCTTTCAGGGGAGCTTATTTGACAAAGCAAAAATATATATATTTAAAATAATCAGTGTGCATATGTATCTTAATAAGGCTGCTATAACAAAATATCCCAGACTAGCTTAGAAAGAG
Source organism: Castor canadensis (assembly GCF_047511655.1). Taxonomy (NCBI): domain Eukaryota; kingdom Metazoa; phylum Chordata; class Mammalia; order Rodentia; family Castoridae; genus Castor; species Castor canadensis. The sequence continues at coordinate 126,108,238 of NC_133393.1, read as the reverse complement.
AAATGTGTTTTTTCACAGTTCTGGAGGACTGAAGTCTGAAAATAGGGGCAGCATGTTTGGATTCTAGTGAGGGCCGTCTTCCTAATTTGCAGATAACTGCCTTTGTGCTATAGCATAACACATAGCCCTTATTCAATTGTTTGCACATTAATTCCACATATCTTCTTGCAAAACCATTAACTTCAATATGAGCATCCCATCCAATGACTTAATCTAATTACTTCCCAAGGGTCTTATCTCCAAATATTACTGTGTTGGGGATTAGACCTTCAGGTATGAATTTGAAGGGTCACAAACATGCAGTTTGTAACATCTACCCATGAAGGGATGGATATGAGGGTATGAGATAGTGGTGTAAAAGACATAACATTGGATCAGCCCTAATTTCTTGATATGAGTTCACTAAGCAGATATTATGTATTTAGTATTGCAGCTTGGTAGTTAAGAAGAGCTCATACATTTTGGGTGGTTGTTTGAAACATGGACTGGAAGGTGGCTCTCAGCAAACAAGTTAGCAATGCAAGACCTGACTTGGCTTAATGTAGAGAAGAAGATTCCCAGATTTAGGAATATTGAAGTGTTATAATGAATTTAATGTTTACAACATATCCACACTGGAAGAGTTCTACTGTGAGAAATAAATTTGTCAGGGGAATTAAGCATCTTTGAAGAGCTCTATGATTGCTCTTTGTAGGTCAGAATATACTGTAGGAATTAAAATCATGAGCTGGGAGACCTAAATGCAATGAGAATAATTGGATCTCAGGGTGATAGGATCAAGTGACAGTACTCAACAGCCAATAGCAATAATATAATATTATTCTAATGAACAGAAGAGTCAAAGCAACACTTGGCATAGTCTAACTCACATTGACTTATGGCCTTAACCAGTTGATCATAGTGTTCTTACAAGGGAAAGTGATAAAAGTCAAGTAAATTCTTACTTGATCTGTATATGAAGTGAAGTTCTAGGTCAAAGGAACAAAAGTCTAACTCACATAATAAAAATAGTGAGTCATATCCCCTCAGACAATTCCCAGACTTGGGCCAGTTATCAGTCTTAGATCCTTTAAATAAAAGGAAGCTTGGGTCCCCATGATGAAGAAGCTGGTATTTTGCCAAAATTTTATAGTGTTAATCTTCCTCAAAGGGACTGACAACATTTTACTGGGTAACTATACACTGGAGAAAGGGAAATAATCAGACCTTTTGGGGATTGCTGGACACTTACTCTCAACTGACATTAATTGTAGGAGATCCAAAATGTCACTATAGTCCACCAGGCTTTTGGAGGTCAAACAATCAATACAGCTCAGGTCACAGTGAGCCCAGTGGAGTCCTAAACCCATCCTGTGGTTGTTTCTCTAGTTCCTAATTGAAATAGACATACCCAGCAGTTTGCAGAATCACTGTATTCTTTTCCTTAACTTTAAGGCTATCTATAATGTGAATAGCCAAATGGAAGTCACTAGAACTGCCTCTCCCCAGAAAACAGTAACTCTAAAAGCAATATTCCTAAAGAAACTAGTGTTACCATTAAGGACTTGAAAGACATAGGGGTGGTGATTTGATTCTTCTTGAACCCCATTTTGTTTGTTCAGATGACAGATGGAAGTTAGAGAATGATGGTGGTTGACTGCATGTAGCTAAGTAAGGATTTCAAGTGTAACTGCTGTATCAAATGTAGCCTCATTGCTTGAGCAAATTAACCTATCTTCTGCTACCTGGTACATAGATGTTGGATCTGGAAAGTATCTTTTTCTCCATATTAATTCAGAATGTCCACCAGAAGCAATTAGCTCTCAGCAGACAAGGGCTGCAATACACACTCAAAAGCCCTTCCTCAGGTGTACATGAACTCTCCAGCACTATGTGATAATTTAGTTTGTAGAAATCCTGATTGCCCATCATTGAAGAAGATAATCACACTGGTCCATTACATTTATGGCATTATGCTGATAGGACCTACTGAACAAAAAGTTAAAACTTATTAGTAAGGCTAAAGAAGTTATTTATTAAGCAAATAAACTAATTAATATTAGTAAGATATTTGCACGCAATATGCTGAGAAATAAATATGACAACTTTGAGAGCTTTCTATGTCCATGAATAGAATTCTAGAGGTTTAGTGTGTGGGGAATGCCATAACATTGTTTCTAAGGTGAAGGATAAGTTATTTTATCTGGTCCCTGTTACAACTAAAGAGAAGCAACTTTTACTTTTTGTGTCATTGTTTTGGGTGTTAAAGCCAATGTACTCTTCATTTGAATTTGTTACTTTGGTCCATTTACTGAGTGTCCCAGAAAGCTATTAATTTTAAATAGGGTCCAGAACAGGAGAAAGCCTCACAATAGGTCCACACTTCTATGCAGGCTGCTCTGCCACTTAAACCATGTGATCTAGCAGAGCCAATGGTGCTTGTAATATCATTGGCAAATAAAAATGCTACTTGGAGCCTTTTTTGGCTTCTACAGAATTGCTATGTAGGCACTCAGGAATTTGGAACAAGCCTTGCCATTCTCTGAAGATAACTACTCTCCTTTAAAAAACAAAACAAGCAGGGGGGAGAAATGAACCAAGCCTTGTATGCACATATGAATAATAAAAGCAAAATGAAAAAAACAAAACAAAACAAAACAAAACAAAAAAAACCTCCTGGCCTGCTAGCGGGTCTTAGTAGCAACAGAAGGTCTAAGAACAGCGGGTCTTAGTATCAAATTACTATGTGACCTGATCTTCCCATCATGGCCTGGGTGTTATTTCATTCACCAAGTTGAAAAGTTGGACATGAACAGCAGCAAGTAGAAGTGACATATATACAATCAAGCTGGAGCAGGTCCTGAAGGCACAAGTAAGTTTCAGGAAGGACTGGCTCAAATGTCCATGGCATTCACTCCTACTATATACTACCTTCTCTATCTCAGCCTGCAACTATGGCCCCCTTGGGAGTTTTCTATGATTAGTTGACAGAAGAGAAGACTTAGACCTAGGTTATCTATGGTTCTGCATTTAAGCACCACTCAAAATTGTACAGCTATACCACTGTATCCACTGTCTAGAAGTCTTAAAAAACAGTGGTGAAGAGTAATCTTTCCAGAATTTCAAACAGAGCATTTGGCTTTCACTGTATTTAGAAAGAGAAATACGTAGGTTTGTGACTAGGTTACAACTCGTGGACTATTGCCCATGATTTGGCTGGATGGCAAGGGATTTGGAAAAACTATAACTGGGGAAATTCATAGCAAGAAAATTTGGGGGAGGATCCAAGATGGTGACTAGTGTGCAGAAGCAGATAGCATGAGCTCTGTAAATCAAAAATCTTGCTGAGACACTTGGAGCCACACTTGACAGAAAGAAAGCACCAAGAAGAATCAAAACTTCTACACCCTGAACTCCCAATCTGTACAAAGCTTCTCCACACCACATTACACTGAGAAAATAGGAGGATTCCCATACCACCAGACTCTTGCTCCAAACCTGCTTGGGAGACATCCGGCAGACCAACAGGTGAGCACCAAGCATCATGTGGTATTCCCACAGACACCCCTGTGATAAACCAGCATAGCCCCCTGGACAGACCAACCCCCTTATCCCACAAAAAAAACCCTTGAATAATAAACAAGGACATGAAAAGGAACATGCAACAGAGGGGGGTGGGGTGTTGCAAGTACACCAGAGAAGGGGGAGGGTCAAGGAGCTGATCACCATGCAAACATTCAGTAAACAAAGACTGGAAAGGCAGAAGGACTCACAACAGGCAGATGATAAACTGCTGCCTGAAATATGGCAGATAGTGGTCCACAAAGCTCACCTACTGAGCTGGTGAGCAACATCCAAAGTCAAACGATACTGCAAAATTGAAAAATAATCAGCAAACCATCATAACAGCTGACAGCAGGGAGCCAGCTGACAGATCTCTGACCTTACCCCAGAGAAAGGGGCAAAGCAAAGAAATAAGCCCCCAATAAACCAACACAGTGAAAAACCCAATTCCAAAGCAGGATGGCTGGTGGGCTATAGAGCTGTTCTCTGGAACTTGAGGACAATATACAAACTCAAACTGCAACACCTCACTGAGAGGAACTGACTAAGCAGCTGACAGTAAAAGACAGGACAAAAAAAACCAAAAACTGGTGAGACTCCCCATCCATCTGGTGAGACTAAGACAAAGCCTTTGCTTAAATACCAACACCAAGTCTGGATGCTGAAGGAGTAACACCAGAACTACTAAGACTGAAATTCTATTGTTCCTGAACCTAGAATTTTTTTGTGTGTTTGTTTGTTTTGTTTCCTGTTTGTTTGTGTGTGTTTGTCCATCTCTCCTTGGTGATTTGTTTGTTGTTTTTTTTTTGGTTTGTTTTTCTTTTCTTTTGTTTTGTAAGTTTTACTATTTGAGTTAGCTAATATTAAATTATACACACCAGGGACAGAAATAGCATACATACACTAACCTAAAACCCAATACACCCACAAAACAAAATTAAACCAAGGGAAAGAAAACAGGTGACTGAAACCATCAATATCCCATCAAGAACATAGTTACACAGTACCAAGTGGAGTGATGAGAAGATGGAAAAGGGATAGAAACCATTCTCCCTCTAAAAACATTTAATACAGGATTCAGAGGAAAATAAAGAAAACAGGTATCCAGTTCCAGACTCCAACAAAACATAGGTTAATGACCAGATGGAACACAATGAAGCCCTTAAGAACAATCTGAAAGAAGAAATCCTGCAAGTAATCACTGAGAATTTCATGGAGATGTTACGAGACATGGTCAACAAAAATGTACAAGAGGCACTCAAAAATTCCAAGAAATGAAAAATAAAGAATGTGAGAAGACACAGAAACAAATAAATGAACTCATCGGAGCCCTAAATAAACACCAAAGTGAAACAGAGAACACTATAAATAGAGAGATAAATGAATTAAAGACAAAAATTGACAATATTAAAGAGGAAGTGACCCATGATATGGAAATCCTCAGAAAAAAGAATGAAACAGAAATGCAAAACACAATGGAAGGCCACTTCAGCAGACTAGAACAAGCTGAAGACAGAATCTCAGAACTTGAAGAACTTAAAACTAAAGAGCTATTAGTCAAACAACTCAAGATCTGTGAAAGCAATATGTAAGAACTCACTGACTCCATCAAAAGACCAAACCTGAGAATCATGGGCATTGAAGTAGGAGAAGAGGTGAAAGCAAAGGGATTAATAATACATTCAACAAAATAATAACAGAAAATTTCCCAAATCTATTGAAAACTATGCCCATTCAGGTACAGGAAATCTCCAGGGCACAAAACAGACTTGACCAAAATAGAACAACCCCATGACATCTTATCATTAAAACAACAAACAGAAAATAGAGAAAGAACATTGAAGGCTGTAAGAGAGAAAAAACAAATAACATACAAAGGCAAACCCATCAAAATCATAACAGATTTCTCAACAGAAACCTTAAAAGCAAGAAGAGCATGGAGTGAGGTATTCTGGGCACTGAATGAAAATAACTTAACCATAGGATATTCTTCCCAGCAAAACTATCATTCATAATAGATGGAGCAATAAAAGTCTTCCATGATAAGCAGAAACTAAAACAATATATGACCACCAAGCCACCACCACAAAAGATTCTTCAGGAATTCTGCACACAAAAAATGGGACCAAACAAAACCACAAGAGGACAGGCAATACCAAACCACAGAAGAAAAAATAAGGAATCAGAGAGTAACAATGATTCAGCTGCATACAATCAAACCCTTAAATAACAAAGACAACTAAATGTCAGGAATCACCACATACCTATCAATACTAACACGGAATGTTAATGGACTTAACTCCCCCATCAAAAGACATCGTTTGGCAAACTGGATTAATAAGGAAGATCCAACAATCTGTTGTTTACAGGAGACCAATCTCATTGATAGAAACAAGCACTGGTTTAGGGTGAAAGGCTGGAAGAAGATTTACCAAGCCAATGGCCCCTGAAAACAGCCAGGAGTAGCAATACTTATCTCTGACAAGGTAGACTTCAAACTTACATTGATCAAATGAGATAAAGAAGGACATTCCATACTAATAAAAGGTGAAATACAGCAAAAGGAAATAACAATTATCAACCTATATGCACCCAACGTCAGTGCACACAATTTCATCAAACATACTCTGAAGGACCTAAAAGCACATATAGACTCCAACCCAGTGGTAGTGGGAGATTTTAATACCCCCCATCACCAATGTATAGGTCATCCAAACAAAAATCAATAAAGAAATTCTAGAACTAAATCACACCATAGATCAAATGGACCTTGCTGATGTCTACAGAATATTTCATCCAACTTCTGCACAATATACATTCTTCTCAGCAGCTCATGGAACCTTCTACAAAACTGATCATATCTTACAGCACAAAGCAAACCTCAGCAAATACAAGAAGATAGATATAATCTCATGCATTCTATCTGAACACAATGCATTAAAACTAGAACTCAACAACCAAAACAACAGCAAAAAACATGCAAACAATTGGAAACTGAGCAACACATTGCTCAATGATCTATGGGTCATTGATGAAATAAAAGAGGAAATTAAAAGGTTCCTGGAAGTTAATGAAAATGAAAACATGAACTACTGGAACCTATGGGGCATAGCAAAGGCAGTCCTAAGAGGAAAGTTTATAGCCATGAGTGCATATATTAAAAGGACAAAAAGATCTCAAATCAGTGACCTAATGCAACATTTCAAACTCCTAGAAAAACAAGATCAAACAAATCCCAAAGCAAGCAAAGGAGAGAAATAATAAAAATACGGGCCGAAATTAATGAAATAGAAACAAACAAACAAACAAACAAAAATACTAAAAATCAAGAAAAGAAAAAGATGGTTATTTGAAAAAATAAACAAGATTGACTTACCTCTGGAAAACCTGATGAAAATAAGGAGAGAAAAAAAACCCAAATCAGTAAAATGAGAAATGGAAAAGTAGTAATAACAACAAATACCACTGAAATCCAGGAAATCATCAGAGGCTATTTTGAGAACCTATATTCTAATATATTTGCAAATTTTGAAGAAATGAACAAACTTCTAGATACTTATGACCATCCAAAATTGAACCAAGAGGATATTAATCACCTGAATAGATCTATAACACAAAATGAAATTGAAGCAACAATAAAAAGTCTCCCAAAACAGGAAGGCCAGGACCTGATGGATTCTCTCCTGAATTATATCACACCTTTAAAGAAGATCTACTACCAACTCTCCTTAAGCTTTTCTATGAAATAGAAAGGGAAGGAATACTGCCTAACTCATTTTATGAAGCCAGTATTATATACACCCTAAAACTAGACAAAGACACCTCCAAAAAAGGAGAACTATAGGCCAATCTCCTTAATGAACATCAATGCAAAAAATCTTCAATAAAATGATGGCAAACAGAATCCAACAACACATCAGAAAGATCATTCACCATGACCAAGTTGGCTTCATCCCAGGAATGCAGGGGTGGTTCAACATACACAAATCTATAAATGTAATACAGCACATTAAGAGAAGCAAAGACAAAAAACCATTTGATCATCTCAATAGATGCAGAAAAAGCCTTTGATCAGATCCAACACCACTTTATGATAAAATCTCTAAGAAAATTAGGAATAGAAAGAAAGTACCTCATCATTATAAAGCCTATATATGACAAACATATAGCCAACATCAACTTATTGGAGAAAAACTGAAACCATTTCCCCTAAAATCAGGAATGAGACAAGGGTGCCTACTATCCCCACTCCTTTCCAACATAGTCCTGGAATTCCTAGCCAGAGCAATTAGGCAAGAAGAAGAAATAAAAGTAATACAAATAGCTAAAGAAACTGTCAAAAGATCCCTATTTGCAGATGACATGATCCTATATCTTAAAGACCCAAAAAACTCTACCTGAAAACTTTTAGACACCATAAACAGCTACAGCAAGTTGGCAGGATACAAAATCAACTTACGAAAATCATTAGCTTTTCAATAATGAACAACTTGAGAATGAATATATGGAAACAATTCCATTTAGAATATCCTCAAAAAGAAAATCAAATACCTAGGAGTAAACTTTACAAACGATGTGAATGACCTCTACAGGGAGAACTACAAACCCCTGAAGAAAGAGGTAGAGGAAGACTACAGAAGGTGGAAAGATCTCCCGTGCTCATGGATTGGTAGAATCAACATATCAAAAATGGTTATACTACCAAAAGCAATCTACATGTTTAATGTAATTCCCATCAAAATCCCAATGACATTCATTACAGAGATTGAAAATTTACCCTAAAGTTCATTTGGAAACACAAGAGACTGTGAATACCAAGGCAATACTCAGCAAAAAGAGCAATTCTGGAGGTATCACAATAACTGACTTCAAACTATATTACAAAGCAATAGCAATAAATACAGCATGGTACTGGCACAAAAGCAGATATGAAGACCACTGGAACAGAAGTGAGGATCTGGATATGTATCCACACAGCTATTCCCACCTTATTTTTGACAAAGGTGCCAAAAAGATACAATGGAGAAAAGACAGCCTCTTTAATGTTGCTGGGAAAAGTGGTTATCTGCCTGCAAAAAACTGAAACTAGATCCATGCTTATCACCTTATACTAGTATCAACTCAAAATAGGTCAAGGACCTTAATATCAGACCCAAAACTCTGAAGTTAGTACACAAAAGAGCAGGGAATACTCTAAAAGCAATACATATAGGCAAGGACTTCCTCAATAGAACCCCAGCAGCTCAGCAACTACGAGAAAAGATGGTCAAATGGGACTACATAAAATCAAAAAGCTTCTGCTCGACAAAAGGAATGGTCTCTAAACTGAAGAGATTACCCACAGAGTGGGAGAAAATATTTGCCAGCTATGCATCAGACAAGGGACTGATAACCAGAATATATAGGGAACTTAAAAAGCTAAACTCTCCCAAAATCAATGAACCAATTAAGAAATGGGCAACTGAACTAAACAGAACTTTCTCAAAAGAAGAAATTCAAATGGCCAAAAAACACATGAAAAAATGCTCACCATCTGTGGCCATAAAGGAAATGCAAATCAAAACCATACTAAGATTCCACCTCACAACTTTAGAATAGCTATCATCAAAAACACCAACAACAGGTGTTGGAGAGGATGTGGGGAAAAAGGAACCCTAATCCACTGCTGGTAAGAATGCAAGCTAGTGCAACCATTCTGGAAAAAAATTTGGAGACTTCTTAAAAATCTAAATGTAGACCTGCCATATGATCCAGTAATCCCATTTCTGGGGATATACCTAAAGGAATGTGACTCAGGTTACTCCAGAGGCACCTGCACACCTATGTTTATTACAGTGCTATTCACAATAGCTAAGTTATGGAACAGCGAAGATGCTCCATTACTGATGAATGGATCAAGAAAATGTATTTATATAGAATGGAATTTTACTCAGCCATGAAGAAAAATGAAATCTTATTATTCTCAAGTAAATTGATGGAACTGGAGAACATTATTCTGAGTGAGGTTAGCCAGGCTCAGAAACCAAACATTGTATGTTCTCCCTCATATGCAGACTTTAGATCTAGGGCAAATGTAGCAATGTTGTTGGACTTGGGTCACACACTAAGTGGGGAGCACATCCGGGAGGAATTGGGATAGATAGGAAACCCAAAACTTGAAAGTGTTTGAGGTCCCCACTGCAGAGGAGCTAATACAGTAACCTTAAAGCAACAGAGCTCACTATGGGAAGATGACTGGGAAGTAGTGAAGAGATCAGGTAAAGATGAATCAATTTGGGTCATAATACACCTGTGGATGGAAGCAATGCTAGGAATCTTTCTGTGTAGCTATCCTTACCTCAACTAGAAAAAATGCTATGTCTTTCTAATTATTGCTTATGTCTTCTTTTCAACAAATTTGGTGAAAAGGGCAGAACAGATTCTGTCTGGAAGCAAGGGGTGGGTGGGTGGGGTATGGAGGAAGAAATGGCCCAAACAATGTATGCACATATGAATAAATGAATAAAAAGAAAAAAAGAGAAGAACTAGGATTTAAACCCATGCCATCTGCTCATACACCATCACTTGTAACCACCATGCTACATGGTATGTTCACAAATAATAATTTATAGCTGTATTTTTTGAAAAAATCAAGCAAATGCCCCAAATAAGTCTCTCCCTCCAACAATTTTATGAAATTAAGGGTAGTTTTTTCTTTATGTCTCCCTTGGCACTTGACCCTGTTTTGTCATTCCTGCTCCTGTTCATCTTCTCACTGTACCTTACCGATGGCTTTATCTTCTGAGTGTCCACAGTGATACTAACCAGAGCCATGGCAGCCCAGGAGAGATGACCACCTTCCTAAGCAGCACTGGGACCTAAGAGCTTGATCTTGGACCCTCTGAAGATAATGGCTTCACTTGCTTTCTCTAATCTGTTTGTGTCAATAACTGGTAAAGGAGAGCGGAGACAAAGGAACATTTCAATTGCTTGTAGCCTTTTTCTTCTTGAATCACTGGGACATGAATAGGAGTGTGGAGAGTAGAGAGAAAAAAAAGAAAACTTAGGAAGAGATACATGGATAGACTTTTTTTTTTTTTGTCTTTAAAAAGTCTTTATTTAACTAAAGTGTCTGAATAGAAAGCAGGGGGAACAGCTTCCTCAAGCTCTTTTATTGTTAATTAGGGAGGTTTTACATTGGTCATTAAAATATGAATATTTATAACCAGTTCCTTATTCAGATGCATTTTCTTCCTTCAAAAAAAAGCTCGATAAAAATATGTAGGGGACTAGTGTGCCTTTTGGGGACTGGGCTAAATTATTCTCTTGAGGTATTATTTTCTTTTTTTTTTCTTTTATTATTCATATGTGCATACAAGGCTTGGTTCATTTCTCCCACCTGCCCCCATCCCCTCCCTTACCACCCACTCCGCCCCCTCCCTCTCCCCCCACCCCCTCAATACCCAGCAGAAACTATTTTGCCCTTATTTCTAATTTTGTTGCAGAGAGTATAAGCAGTAATAGGAAGGAACAAGGGTTTTTGCTGGTTGAGATAAGGATAGCTATACAGGGCATTGACTCACATTGATTTCCTATGCGTGGGTGTTACCTTCTAGGTTCTTTTTGATCTAACCTTTTCTCTAGTTTCTGTTCCCCTTTTCCTATTGGCCTCAGTTGCTTTTAAGGTATCTGCTTTAGTTTCTCTGTGTTAAGGGCAACAAATGCTAGCTAATTTTTTAGGTGTCTTACCTATCCTCACCCCTTCCTTGTGTGCTCTGGCTTTTATCATGTTGGATAGACTTTTGTGAGTGGCAAAAAATCATATAGATATTTGTGCTCCATGTGAATGCTAAACAAATGGCATCCTCAGCAATGGAGAATATTAATGAAGTGGATAGGCTGACTTTTCTGTGAGTATTAACTAACCTCTTTCTCCAGTCACCCCTGTCATTACCCAATGGGCTCAAGGACAAAATGGTCATGATGGTAGGGGAGAGGTTGTGCACAGGCTGAGCAATATAAACTCATTTGCCAATGCTGACCTGGCTATAATTATTATTCATCAAGTAAAAATGAAAATTTCCTCAATATTGAGGCTATAAGGAGTAGATAATTCATGTGGACTCTCCATCTGATTTCCTCCAGGAAATTAAAATTAGTGTTCCAGGATGATTTTCCAAGACAGTGCAGATTGCCAAGAAGGCAGATAGAAAATTCCTTTTAGGAAATGAAAATCACATTTTGAGGTAATAATAGAATAAACTTCATATTCCTATAGTCTTTTTTACTAAGTAAGATCAATACCAGAAAACAAAAGACTGGCAAGTGCAGCAGCAAACATTCTGTTGTTTACTGGCCATGTTAGAGGTGATCTATGCACCCTAACTGGTTTGTGATCTATAGGCCTAATCCCTCCAAATAAGTAGCTGTTCTGATCAAATACTGAGTGTCATCAGGTGTGACTAATGCAAGCTGTATGGCCTAGTGATTGCCTGTCATCAACTGAACCAATAACTGTGACAAAGGGCACATTATAATTAGCTAAATTAGAGGGGATGCCTGTAAACTAATGTAGAACTCCAACCCTAGATTGTTTAAAAAAAAAATGATACTTTATTAACAACAACATTCAACCAAATCAGGCTACATGATTTAAAACCCATTTTCAGCAGAATACTTCTCATTGCTTGCCTGGGAAAACCCTGGATTGTTTATAGCTGTTAGATATGATTTCCCTCAACTGAAGTTTTATTGTGCTAACCATGTTCTCATGCCTTGGGATCACCTTTGCTAGCTATGCACCCACACAACACCTTGATTTTATATACAGCTTAAAATCAAGTGCCTGGGCCAATTCTACAAGTGGGTCAGCTTTATAGAGACATAAAGCCTTGACTACATCAGCCTAGTGGGTAAACACTTGGGAAAGATATCCCAGTGTCATATTTCAGATAGTATCACTTCAGCAAAAGACCTTTCCATTAAAAATGATTTTGCCCCCTGCTCTAGAAAGTAATTCAGTCTTCACACTTAGACCTCTGCTCAAGAAACACCTGTGGGCTATCTTCTAAGGCACTGATCAGACATGAAACCCTTATTCCTTTCCTTTCTTGGATATTAATGATACTATTGCCTTTCCTGATCTCTGAGTGCTTGGATTAGATTGCTCTTTGCAAAAACATACACTACTACATTTACCTGACTAAAAATCTTATGGAGCCTATTACTGTCTGTGTTGTCCTAAAAAGTCATAAGATTATTGCATTACCCAGAATGCATTACCCAGAATGTAACTGCCTGGGAAAAGGACCGTTGACTCTTCAGCACCTTTTCTTACTGTACCTCTCCAGCTTTCTACCACCATCTCCTGCCCTGAGTTGCTGACCTGACTATCACAACTATTTGGCTACAAATACTACTAACTTTACATAGACCTTATTGAATTATCAGTTGATGTCCTTCAAGTACTGAACTGTTCAACCTTCCATCTTGATCCAAGGAAGATATCAAAATACTATTGCCATGAGAAATATGATAAATATTTTAACACACTTTCAACTACCACAAGATATTATTAGACCCCAGTAATTGCACATTTGTTTTCTTAATTAGTACCATATAAATGGGAACTGGTAACTTGCCTGGAATTGGCTGTATATACTTACATTTACTTTTCTGCTCTTTATCTTCATAATGAAATGTATCATTTAGGGGATCTGATACCCTGTTCTCTTGGAGACGTCTCTACAATGTTGGCAATTCAATTGTTTCAAATAATTGAACTCAAAACTAATGTCATGACTTCAAATGGCTAATTTGTAACATAATTTTATTTTTTACATGCTGCCTTTCTTTTCTCTGTCACTGAGTTGTAGTGTGTCATCAAAAGAATCTTCAAATTTTATAAAACAGTTTGTAGGGTTCCAAACTAAGTCTGAGATATATAACATACTAAGCCTATACACCCACACTTCACCAAAAATGTAATTATTTTTAGTGGACCCATCAACATTTTTTCTAATGCCAACAGAAAAGCAATAGGAGTTTTAGAAAACGTACTAGCATGAATGTCACCTTCTAAAGCAAATGGAAGCTACAGAGTATTGACTCACCACTCTACCCAGAAGGTACATAAATATACAGTTCTGACTTCCCACACAAAATGGGCAAAAGTCCTCTACTCTTGAGGCCATTTAGAACAATCAGGAAAGATCTTACTAAACATTGTGACATTTCTAACCTAGAGATGGCAGTTGTGGAGAGCAGATTATGAGAAGCCTATAAGAACTGGACATAAGCAGGGCAAAAGGCAGCTCAACTGTTTTTCCTAAGATTATCTGTAAACTGAGATAAGCACAGCCCCAGTCATGGGAGAGGGAAATGCAGCACAGCTGCTTCTCCTAAGTTGTTTACGTTCAGAGAAGCAGGAACGCAGGTTTCTCCTGTTAAAATGTCACACCCCTCCCTGAGAACCCCTGCTTCACCCTGTTTATCACTGATTATAAAAGACTCACTGATGGAGGACACTGGCTTTTTGCTTTCGGTGTGGGAGGCTTTTGGAAGGGAAAAGAATTGCTGAAGGGAAATTGCTAAAGTGGGATTGCTTAAGAGTGGTTGATAGAAAGTCTGCACCGAGAACTTTATACACAGGCTTTAGAAAAACTAAGCTAAAGAAAAGCTAAAGAGAACATGGGACAGCACAAGTCTAAGGACTGGGACTTTAAGAGTTAGGCATATGCAGTTTTTAGGTGTGGATGTTGTTATTTGCAAGTCTGAGCACCAAGGGTTTAAGAACATGGGACAGTGAAAGTCTGGGGGTCAAAGACTAAGAGAGATTATGCTAAAGATCTGCTAAGAGAAAACATGGGACAGAGCGAGTCTAAGGAAAGAGGTTTTAAGCAAGGTTTTAAGGAAAGACTTTAGAAGCAAGGTTTTAAAGAACTGTAAAGGAGTAAGTCCTTAAAGAATAAAGATAGAGAAAAGAAGCAGAGCAAAATGAAGAGAATAATAGAGAAAAGAAGCAATGAGAGTTGTGTGTCTCCACCTGAGCACCCAACACACCAGATCCCACTTCCTGTCTGTCTGTTTATCCTATGTCTTTTCTGAATCTCCAGTCACCCCCAGTTAAGCCCAGTTAGGTTCAGCAGTAACCAGGAGCAAGAGAAAGCTTGCTCCAACAAGGGAGTGAGAAAAATCTCACTCCAGGCAATTAGATCCAAATATTGCTATTCACTGAGGTTTCCTAAGTGATTAAAGGAAGCTAACCCTGGAAAACAGGGATGCAGTTGTAAATGTATGCTGGACTAAATAAAAGCCACATAACAATACCCATCCAAAATAGCTGTGGTGATTGAAAGCAAAATGTATAATGGTCTTTTTGTAACTAGCTATCTAGTCACAGTATTTGTGTTCTTACCACATAGTATAAGTGCTTAATGTTATCTACTTATGAAGTGATTTTATTTCCCAATACTCTCTGTTTCTAGGCAGGGCTTGTACCTTGCCCTTGCAAAGGAAACCTGCAGAAAAAAAAATGATGTGTGTCATTTGTACAACAAGATAGTGAAACAGGAGAATGTATCTTCTTCAAACATTCTTTTCTTTTCTCTCCAGGGCAGGTGTCAATGTGTGGGGTAACTGTGGTTCATGTATTAATATGAAGTGCCTGTGTTTTGAACACAGCATGCATGAGACGAACCTAAAGACTGAGAGAAATTGTGAAAATGTAGACTGTGATGGCCTTTGTTGGCTAATATTGGCTACTTTTAGTGAGAGATTACAAGAAAGATATGAGCTCAGATAAGAATTGCTTGGTTTTTCAAATAAAGATTATAAAGGCAGAAGACAGTTCAGAGATCAGAAAGGCTTACTGGATTGGAATGAACTCTTGCTTCTGGAGTTTAAGGGCTCTAAGTAGCAGTGGCTCAATAAGACTTCTCAGTGAAGCAGCTAGTTACAAAGGAGTTGAAGCAATCAAATTGAGTGGTTCCTTTCCATTTAAGAAGGCAACTTCCATTAGTTTGAGAGAGAAAGAGGTATGAAGGGCAAGGAAACAAAACAATTAGCTAAAAGTAAAAAAAAAAATGTTCAAATTATTTGGCATCAAAAAACCAAATGATGGAACTAAATGTAACCGTTCGACTCAATCAAAATAGGTGAGATATTCATATTTTCATACCATCAATTTACAAGCTTTATGTTGCAGATTTGTACAAACAGGCATTTTCATGCTCAGTAGAAGAGGTTTAAATGATGCTTAGGTAGGTTTTTCTTTTTTTGGACAACATTGTTTATGTATCAATGAACATGCAGCTTAAACAATAAGTTTATATTTTTATATTCTCTATTTTAAAATTTCTTTTATATCTTGATACATCAAAACATTTTGTTTAAAAAGATTATAGCAAGCATAATTTAAATTTATAATGGAAGAAGTATACAGTGTACAGGTTAGGATAAGAAAAAATACAACCTGCTTTATTTTTGATGACTCAAACAAAGGGATGATAGCCAAACAATGTGAGAAAAGTATTTGCAATTTGTGTGAACCATCTATTTTTGTTCAGGCTTTATAATTTATAAAATACTTTAGTAACTTCATTTGCTATTCCAACTGATATATGAAAACACAATAGGAATGACATAAGAAGAAAGTTTCCTGCAAGGTTTTTGTTGAACTTCTAATTTTTTTATCTCTGCTCCTGTATTCTTTTATTGCATAATATATATTTTAAAAATTTATAATTATTATTGTTGTACTGGGGTACAATGTGACGTTTACAAAAGTTCTCATAATATTTTATATTTGAATTTATCCCTTCCGTCATTCTCCTTTATTCCCCTCCCCTCATTCTTGTAACTGTATAATCTCAAAAAAACCTGAGCTCTGCTAGCATACTTAAATTTTAAAATGAGAATTTTTATGAATGGAACCTCAGGAATGGGTGAGAAGATTAAGAGAGTAATATATGCAAAATATTTGAAAAATGACTGACACAGTGTGAACACTCAGGACATTTTAACTATCATCACATCACTGTTGTACTCAGTATAATGGGATTGTGGCTGAAAGCAATTTATCAATTTTATAACAATCATATAAGTACTAAATACATGCACTGGAGGTAGACTTGGGTCATACAGACCACTAGTTTAAGGATTTCTTTTATTCCATATTTTGGAAAAATTATAAAATATTCAGTAACTTTTAAATTATAAATCTGTCTAAATTATACTATTGAGTATATATATGAAAGAGATTTAAATGCCATATCACTTGTATTCATCAGTTCTGTGTATCTGCTTCTTCTATCTTCCTGGACATATAAAAACTTTTATTTCCTAGTATTCTTGATGGCTGGTCATGCGAGTTGTTTTGATTAATGTTCTGAGTGCAGAAGGGTTATGTGCACTTAAAGTGGCCTTTTATTATCTAGGCTTTGTTGTGGATGTACCTGTTGAGATCGAGCATCACAATATGTAATCAGTCTCCAGTTCAGATCTTTAGCAGACTTCTCACACTTTCAGATCTTTGCTTTCTAAGCAAAAAATGAGCTTTAGTTAAAACACTAAATTTGCAAGTTGTTTTCAATATAACCCAGTCAATTTTGTCTAATCACTACCTAATATCTGATCTTCATAAGTCTTGAAAGACTTGACTTTTCTTCAGCTCAGAAATATTTTCCTTCATTTACTTTTCTTTGATAGCTATTTTTACTTTATTCTCTTCTACAGTGAAGACAGAGAATAAAATCAGGAGGGAGTGAATTCAATTATGATATATCGTAAGAACTTTCGTAAATGTTTCACAAAATACCCCCACTAGAACAATAATAAGATAATTAAAATTTTTTTTAAAGAAGAAATAGAAAAAAATAGAAGATTTAATTATTAGTATACATAGATTGCCTGTTTTGAATAAGTCCTCTATACCTTTGGTCTTTTAAGTCATATTTTCTAACTTTTCTCTCTTTTTTCTTTGGGATTTGAAGAGAGAACTGAGTTAGCCATATTTTTTATGAACTCACTGTGAGTATATGCTAGGTTACTCTCTTGTATTAAGCTGCTTTCTTCTTTAGCACTGAGAATGTAATGCATTCCATCTTCTTCATTGAAAATGCATCAATATGTATCTTTATAAAATATGTAGTATTTGGTTTATATATACTTTTTGTTTTTATAAATGCATAAATGGATGGTTCTTTTCTCTTTTCTCTTCTCTCTCTGTCTCTTTCTCTCTCTCTCTCTCTCTGTCTCTCTCTCTCTCTTTCTCTCTCTCTCTCTCCCCTCCTCTGTGTACCAGGCCTGATATCAAGGTTTCACACTTGCTGGGAAGGTGCCCTACCACTTGAGCAATGCTTCCATCCCTTTTTGCTGTGATCCCCAAGCCAGCCTGGATGATGATCTTATTTTATGCTTCCTGCTGTAGCTAGGATGACAGGCATGCACCATGGCAACACCTTTGTTTCCCATTGAGATGGAGTATCCAGAATATTTTTTTTTTGCCTATGATGGCCTGAAGCTGCCAGTCTCCAGATCTTAGCTTCCCATGTAGCTTGGAATAATAGGCATGTGCCACCATGCCCAGCTATTGTTTAAGATAGGGTCTCAGTACTTTTTGGCCTGGCTGACCTTGAGCTGTCATCCTCCTGATCTTAGCTTCCCAAGTAAATTGGATTACAGACATGAGCCACCAGTGCCCCACTAGCAGCACTTCTTGATTTTCTCTTTCACTTCACTGATATTTTTAATAATACTCGCTCAGCTACTTTCATCATGGTTTCTAATTTGGCAGGTTAAGTTTTTAAACTCTAAGCAGTCATTTTGGGATTTTAGATTTAATCTAGTGAAAAATAGTAGCTGGAAATATTCTAAAATTTTATTCTGTTTCCTGAAATACTATTTGTATGTGAGGCATTTTCTTTGATTTAAAAGGATGATCTGCTGCCATATCTTTTTTCCAGTTATTATTTTTAAAATTAGTTATAAATAAAAAATAAATTTCTTCATGCCTCAGTCTGAAACTCTAAGTTAAAAATTTAAGTTAAAATATCCTGCTTTTAAACTTCAATTTCCTCCTGTCTTTTATTTTCCCTTTTATAAGGCAATTTCTATAATTTCTTATCTTTTCTCTGTAACTTCTAGTTTATATTAATGTCATCACTGGCCATTCTTGACAATACTTTCAAATTCCTTCTCCTTTGTAGGGAAATCTATGTAGCAGCCACCTCTTCCTAATGACTTTTCTAGTGCTTTCATACTAAGTTTGTGATTTCTTAAACAATGTCATACTTCAGCCTGTGTCCTTATAATTGTTGCTGTTTTCTCTTTCTTCCATACCTGAATCTTATTCCTCATTCATTTTCTTTATTTACAGTACTCTTTCCTCTAAACTGATATTTATAGCACTCTTATTTGGTTATATTGCTGCCTAAATCAACTCTTCTTATAATACTTTTTAAATTATATTATAACCATATTCTTATTTGTCTGTCTTCCCTGACTTGTAAATCCATTGAAAGTTGAGACCACGATTTTTATTTTTCATTCATTGATGTATCCTTAAGGACTACCTTTTTGCCTGACATGTAGTTCATTTCCAATAAATATTTGTTGGTTGAATAGTGACTGGATAAGGACAGACAAATAGCAACCTTCAAAAAAAAATTCTTGATTTAAATTTGATTAAGTCCCCGTTTTTCCTTATCTGGCAAGTTATCCATTGTGAGATTCTTTCCAGACATATGGAAATCACACTTAGGAACAAAATGTTCCAAATAGTGTGACACAATACTCATTAATCAAAGACTCTTCAAAAATACACACATACATCTCAACCACACATACAATGTACCTGTGTTTTTGTAACTCATGTTCTGTATAAACCTTAATGGATTATTGATTTATTGTTATAATCCCTCTAATGTGTTAGATGTATTTTTTCAAGCAAGGAATAAAATGTATGCAACTATTCAATGATACCTAAAAGAGTTTTCTCTCTAAAAATGTTGAAATGTAGTGTTTCAAATATAAGTGTAGTTCTTATCAAAATATTTAAATGAATTAAGAAATGTTAGCAAAGGTTTAAAGTGAAATGAGACTCCAGAGTTTGAGTTGTAGATTTATATCTCGTTAAAAGCTATATCCTTTTGAAGCAAAATTCACAGTGTGTATCTCTTGATTCCTTTCAAATGGAATAAATAACTTAGCTATTTTGGGAACAGTGTTTTTGTACTCAAACTGATATGGCATGTAACTTGATAGCACACAGTGAAGGGCATATCTTTCTCCCAAGAGTGATCACAGATCAAAGGGGTCTCTTAGGGAAAGGGTACAAAAATTGGTAAATGGTCTTGTGAAGATACATCGATAATATGAAGGAATATTTTCCTAGCATGAAAGGAAACTCATGGAAAAAGTGTTTTAAAGCTCAATCTACCCTAAGGTAAGTAAGTTTAGAGTTAAAAAATAGTATACCTGGGAGATAGTTTTCAATGTGCTATATACATCCTGAATACTATAGCTTAAACATTTAAAAATTATTAACCAATGAGTTGAACCCGATTATTTCTCACAAAGGAATGCTACTACTCCCTGTGAAGTTTAGTAATAAAATTCTCATTTTTGCTACACTCAGGAAATCTAGTTTTAGTATGTAATCATATATGTGAATTCTGTTCTTTGCTAAATCTAATATGATTTGGGACCAATGAAACAAGCCATTGGTGCCTTTGGGCATGAGGCAACCTGAAGGCAGTGGAAACAACACTACGAAAACAGTGCTTTATGTCTAAACTCCAGTTTTTGTAATTATTTTAGCTCCTTCTTAAATCATTACACTGTTATTAAATCTTCCAGTTATTAGATCCTTATTAAATCAATTAAATCGTTAACCCATTTCTTCATATGTAAAACTGGACCAGAATACTGTCTGATCTTTTCAGGGAGAGATCATTTGCTAAAGCTTTTTAAGAAACTGCAAAATATTATAGAAATATTTTTATTACTCAATAATATCAACAATTGATTTAGAGATGTGGTTTTTTTCTTTATTTCAGCTGGATAAATCAAATGTTCCCTGCTATTAAAAACATGGCTTAATTAATTATTGGAATTAAAACAAGCAAGTGATAAAACTTGCTAATACTGTTGACAATTTTCATGTGTATCTGCTTATCAACTTGGGACCTTTGTCCATCTTAAGTTCTGGTGTTTGATTCTTAGACTTGTGAATTGCTGGAACCAGTGAGAAAATTTATTTAAGAGAATGTTTACTATGCTTTACTAAGTTTTTATTTTCTAAGAAACAACATTGCAAAAGCAACTTTTTATTAACATAATTTCATAGAATAAGGACAATTTGAATCTTTCCTCAACCCCTTCTGCAAACAGGAATATAACCTCAAGTTAAAGGAAAAGCTGGACAAAATGAAACAGTTAATTTGAGAAAGAGGAGGAAGAATGCACCTATTACAACTCAGAGAAAATAGACAATTCTCAGTGACATTTGTGGCACAGGAAGGTTGAGAGTTTCTCAGCCCAAAGGCAGTGGATATCAGAAAAGAGAAAGGTTTTCTACTATTATAATGATGAAGGGATTTTTTTCAGATAGGAAGCAAACTGGATGAGGCATGGGTTGTTTTCACCAGCTTATAACCCATTTCCTAACTGTGATTGGCAGGACAATTTAGATTCTACACAGATAGGATTCTAGAAATCCAAAGCTGATGTAGGAGTTTGATTACATTTATCTTTTGGTTAAATTGAGAAACAGTTATTACCTCATTTCCTCTAAAAAATCTTTTCTGTAATAAAATTACACAAATAGCTAGTTCTCTGGCAATATACCAAAGGATTTCTTTTTTGATTTGTTCAATGTGTAAATAATATACTGTTATAACCTGTCAGAGATAGTCAGATATTTTATCATTGTTTGGAGTAATTAACTGATTATTAGAATAGTAGAAAGGATGCTGAAATGGCAACCAGAATCCACTGATTTTATGGACTATGTAGATCTACACAATATAGTACTGCTTACATCTTTCAAGTGTATAATAGTTAATTAAAAAATTGTTTGACCTAAAGCACAATGTACCTTAAGGTAAGTAGAATTAGCATGGCAGAAAACTGGGAGGTGACTTTTGATGTGCTATATGGTATGACTTGAAACTTAAGAGGTATTAACCAATGAACTAAGGTTGATCATTTCTCACAGAGAGACAGGATTACCCTGTGTACAAGAGTGTGGTTGGAGAGGATTTGGCCAGCTGCACTGTCATCTAGTCCCTTCTGGATTTGGTGTGGGCTCTTACCTGACCACTATGAGGCTTATTGATATTTAAACCTCATCCACATACCAAAGTAAGCACACTTTTCCCTCAGTGCATTTCTTTAGACATTTATCACTCTGTTAGTTAATGACTTCCATTATTTGCTGGTAAAATACATTAGATTCTGCCATTGTGCTAAATTAGTGTTTGTATACAGATTTTTAAAGTGTGTTTTTTCTGTACTAATAGAATTTCTGTTTGTTAGAAAAATTCAAGATGAAGAAGAGCTGTGCTTTTGCCACATGAAATTCAAACATATACTGCCCTTCATTTATTTCCTGTATCCCTTGCCTTCCTTTAAATTTATAGTATATAGAAATAGGAGAAGAGAGAAAAAAATAAAGTATCTAATTAAGAAATTTTATCTGGAACAAGGATTGGGCAAAATTGTAACCCACATGCCAAATTTGCCCTACACCTGTTTCTTAAAGTACTATTGGAACATGGCCATTCCCATCCATTTGCATATGACCATGGCTATTTTTATACTACAATGATAGAGTTGCATCATTGTGACACAGAATGCATAGCCCATAAAGTTTCAAATACTTACTATTTGTTCTTTTACAGAAAATATTTGTTTACCTCTAGTAAATTCACTTGTGCAAGATACCTCTTGAAAAAATTAATTTGCCAATTAAAAACTCTTCAATAATTTATTATGCATTATAAGGATAAATTCAGAGATCCTGAGTTAAATTTTTTTAAACAATAAGTTGGGAACTTAATAAGGCTAATAAGCATAATTTAATAAGCCCAATAAACTAACCCTGGTTAGTCTTATAGCATAGCATCTAGCTCACTGACCTAGAAAATCAGTAATAGGAACAGAAAGAAAAAATGGTTTAATTGTAGAAAAAACGTAGGTTTTTGAATCAGAAAGAAAATGGGATATTGAGTTAGGTTCATCAAGAAAACAAACACAGATATTTTAATAGTTGGGGCAGTATATTATAGGTGTTTATGCTAAGTATGAACACAAATTAAAATTAGTTATAAATATATTTTACATTGGTAATGTATGAGTTGCATTCTCTTTTTTCTTTTTCTAAAATTAATAGTTCAGGGACCAGTGACCAACATTGTCTCATAAAGCAGAATTTTCTTCATAGTTGAAAATGTTTTCACAAAGAAAATCCCTTCTAGGGCCCATTGCTTCCAAGCTCCCCCTAGGGTAGTGGGGGCTTTTATTGTGGCTGCATAACAGCTCAGTTTCTTCCTCAGCCTGCTTCTGCTTCATTTCCTTCTCTTTCATAAGAAATAATCCTAAATACACTCTTAATATTCTGAATAGGTAAACTATAAACTGCTCTGTTGCTCACCCAACCTGCAAGCATTTCTACCAGAAATGGCCCAAGAAAGGACATACTAAAAGGTGAGATTTGTAAGGTGGATAACCTGCTGGCTATTTGGGAGCAAAGACCTAATTATTGGTGGTTTGTAGAGACCAGAGAGCACTTGCCATAGGTAGCAGTACATTTGCTAAAACATTTGCCAAAGGAGAACTGTGAAGGCATATTAGTGAGAATGAATGCACTGACTGGTATGATATATCATGAATTTTGGAAATACCAGAAAAATAGTAACTATAACAAGTATGAAACTGGTTGACTATTTCTAACTTCATGTTGATCTGCAATTAAATATGGAATGGCACAGGGTAATTAATTAGCAATTCAAAGCTAAATGTGAAAGCTAAGCGACCTTCTTAATATCATACAGAGAATCCTTAAGTTTTTGTAACTAGGAGACAGAGAAAGCTAAGGTCAGGATGTAAACATGAGAGTACAGAACTTCAAAGAGGGTTAAAACTTGAGACTTCTACAACTGACATTCTTGGGTTCTTTCATTCCCCTGAATCTTCGGAGACTGTGAAAAATGGCCCATTTCTCCCTTTGAAGGATAACAATCTGCCCCTGTTTAAAGATAATGTATATGATACTCCTGCCCAAGAAAAGCAGTACATCATTAATGGATTTGACCATACTTCCTTTTCTGGCCTCTTGGGTGATCAATACTTACTGTTATGTAAAGACATAACTTATCCAGGAGATGTTAGCCTGATAAGTGAAGAAAGGGGTTATATCCTAAAGCAGCTATAGAATCTAGCCAACAATATCGGTAGGAGCTGGGATGTAATTTATGGACTGGATTCTGAGGGTGCTGCATTAAAGGGACACAAAGATAGATACCAGACATTTTGTAGATTTCAAAAGGCTATCTAATTATATAGGATTTAACATTCTACTAAGGACCCTGGGGCAAGTGCACTCTGGATAATTCTTAGAATCATGGTAAAAGCAGTGGTCCTAACTAGGCATGGAGGAAGTGACAAAATTGCTGTGGTAGATGAGGAAGAAGAGATTGAAGGACTCAGAGTAGACAGAATGCTAGAGAAAGACACTTTATTAAGCCAGAGGTCTACCAGTTGTTTCTGTCCCATAGGAGATCTTATTGGCTAGAATATTTAATAAAGCAATATAAAACACTGGTAAAAGGAACAATGGTTTTATAAAGTTCTGTAGTGGCTCTCCTCTATAGGCCTAGGGTGATGCTAGGAGAGCCCTTATGAATTGTAATTCTTAGTTGTACTCAGTATGAGAGGATGCTGAAACAGCAAAATCACAGGGCAACATACAACTGTGAAAAAATGGGGATCAAGTGGCAATCAAAAGGGATTTAAAGACTTAGAATATGAGTGATGATGATCCTCATAAAATCTACATTTAACTCACTATCATAGTCTCTAAAAAGGCTAGAAAGTGAGCTATCATATACTACCAAACTGGTTAGGTAGTAGCTCCATTTGTGGTTGTTGTGCTGGGTATAGTAGATTTGCTAAAACTGATTAACCTAAACTCAGATTATGATATGGTCATTGATCTGGTGAATACATTCATTCCCATTGCTTTCTAAAAGAGGACTGGAAACAGTTTGCATTCACCTGAAATGGAGAGATGCATTTCTACTCTTGCCCCAAGATTACATTATCTTTCTTGTTTTTGATCACAACATGATTTGGAAGACTTGGATTGGTTAGACATCCTGTAGAATATTAGGGTGGTCAGCTAAATCACTGTCACAGTGATCACTGGACTGTGTGAGCGAGTGGCTAGTATGTTATTGGCCTTAGAAAGATGTGCTTAAAATGGTGGGATATAAACCCTACCAAGATTAATAGATCTACTACCTATGGATGCATTGTGGTTTGAAAAATTATGATGTTTTCCTATCTCTTATACCAATTGCTGATAAAATTGAAGTACAATGGCTGGTCATAGCCCTCTTCAGTGTCTGGTGGTCTGCGGGAACCCAGAAGAGAAAAAGTTCTGCATCAGTCCAGGCTGCATTGTAAGTGGTCTTTCTGTTCAGGCTTTACCTGATGGATGTAAACACTCTGACATTCAAGGTACACAGCTAAGAAAAAGCCCTGTGTATTTATGAAAAGCTACAAGTGAGAATCATAAAGAAGACTCCTAGAGTTCTAGGATATGTTCAACAGAAAATGAGAATTTTTCAAAAAAATAAACTCCTAATCTGACAACATTTAGGTAGAGACAGATTGTCAGACCAAGGTGCAGAGAGTAACCATCAATCTAGAACTACTGGTCATGTACTAAGTACTCTCAGATGTCATCAAGTCAGATGATCAAGCAGGCTCAATAGAATGTGTTGTAGAATGGAAGTGGTACATAAACTTAAGCATTAATAAAACAGATGACACAAATAAAGTTACCCAGACCTGATGATACCGTTGTTCAATTCCAGAGGGTTTAAAACTTTAAATGTCAAAAGCAAAACTTTGAAATTTTAGAAGAAAATACAGATGGGTTTCTTTCTGACCTTGGACCAGGAAGAATTCCTAAGACTCAAATAGAAAAGTCTTTGTAACCTTGAATTATTTCACTTTTAAAATAAAAAACTTTGGTTGTAAAAAAGATATTTTTAAATAAAAAAGCTTCAAACTGTGAGAAAACTTTTTGACATATAACTTAAAGATTATTATTGAGATTATAAGAAGTTTAAAAATTAGTAAGAAGAAGCAACAATCAAAAGAACAGTGGGGAAAAACATCAAAAGCATTACACAGAAGAGAAGATGTATTTGCCCCCACAAATCATAAAGCAAATCCATGAACTGTGGAAATGCAAAACAGATAAAGAGAAAAGATTCTATTCTTTTTCTTTTTTTCTTATTTTTTTATTGTTTTATTATTCATATGTGCATACAAGGCATTGGTCATTTCTCCCCCCTGCCCCCACCCCCTCCCTTACCACCCACTCCGCCCCCTCTCTCTCCCCCCACCCCCTCAATACCCAGCAGAAACTATTTTGCCCTTATCTCTAATTTTGTTGAAGAGAGAGTATAGGCAATAATAGGAAGAAACAAGTGTTCCTGGTTGAGATAAGGATAGCTATACAGGGAGTTGACTCACATTAATTTCCTGTACGTGTGTGTTGCCTTCTAGGTTAATTCTTTTTGATCTAACCTTTCCTCTAGTTCCTGGTGCCCTTTTCCTATTGGCCTCAGTTGCTTTTAAGGTATCTGCTTTAATTTCTCTGCGTTAAGGGCAACAAATGCTAGTTAATTTTTTAGATGTCTTACCGATCCTCACCCCTCCCTTGTGTGCTCTCACTTTTATCATGTGCTCAAAGTCCAATCCCCTTGTTGTGTTTGCCCTTGATCTAATGTCCACATATGAGGGAGAACATACGATTTTTGGTCTTTTGGGCCAGGCTAACCTCACTCAGAATGATGTTCTCCAATTCCATCCATTTACCAGCAAATAATAACATTTCATTCTTCTTCATGGCTGCATAAAATTCCATTGTGTATAGATACCACATTTTCTTAATCCATTCATCAGTGGTGGGGCATCTTGGCTGTTTCCATAACTTGGCTATTGTGAATAGTGTCGCAATAAACATGGGTGTGCAGGTGCCTCTGGAGTAACCTGTGTCACAGTCTTTTGGGTATATCCCCAAGAGGGGTATAGCTGGATCAAATGTTAGATCAATGTTTAGTGTTTTAAGTAGCCTCCAAATTTTTTTCCAGAGTGGTTGTACTAGTTTACATTCCCACCAACAGTGTAAGAGGGTTCCTTTTCCCCTACATCCTTGCCAGCACCTGTTGTTGGTGGTGTTGCTAATGATGGCTATTCTAACAGGGGTGAGGTGGAATCTTAGTGTGGTTTTAATTTGCATTTCCTGTATTGCTAGAGATGCTGAGCATTTTTTCATGTGTTTTTTGGCCATTTGAATTTCTTCTTTTGAGAAAGTTCTGTTTAGTTCACGTGCCCATTTCTTTATTGGTTCATTAGTTTTGGGAGAATTTAGTTTTTTAAGTTCCCTATATATTCTGGTTATCAGTCCTTTGTCTGATGTGTAGCTGGCAAATATTTTCATCCACTCTGTGGGTGTTCTCTTCAGTTTAGAGACCATTTCTTTTGATGAACAGAATCTTTTTAGTTTTATGAGGTCCCATTTATCTATGCTATCTCCTAATTGCTGTGCTGCTGGGGTTTCGTTGAGAAAGTTCTTGCCTATACCTACTAACTCCAGAGTATTTACTACTCTTTCCTGTATCAACTTTAGAGTTTGTGGTCTGAAATTAAGATCCTTGATCCATTTTGAGTTAATTTTGGTATAGGGTGATATACATGGATCTAGTTTCAGTTTTTTGCAGACTGCTAACCAGTTTTCCCAGCAGTTTTTGTTGAAGAGGCTGCTATTTCTCCATTGTATATTTTTAGCTCCTTTGTCAAAGACAAGTTGGTTATAGTTGTGTGGCTTCATATCTGGGTCCTCTATTCTGTTCCACTGGTCTTCATGTCTGTTTTTGTGCCAGTATCATGCTGTTTTTATTGCTACTGCTTTGTAATATAGTTTGAAGTCAGGTATCGTGATACCTCCAGCATTGTTCTTTTGACTGAGTATTGCCTTGGCTATTTGTGGCCTCTTGTGTTTCCATATAAATTTCATGGGAGATTTTTCAATCTCCTTAATGAATGTCATTGGAATTTTGATGGGAATTGGATTAAACATGTAGATTACTTTTGGGAGTATAGACATTTTTACTATGTTGATTCTACCAATCCATGAGCATGGGAGATCTCTTCACTTTCTATAGTCTTCCTCAATCTCTTTCTTCAGAAGTTTATAGTTTTCCCTGTAGAAGTCATTCACATCTTTTGTTAGGTTTATATCTAGGTATTTGATTTTTTTTGAGGCTATTGTAAATGGAATTGTTTTCATACATTCTTTTTCAGTTTGTTGATTGTTAGTGTATAGAAATGCTAATGATTTTTCTATGTTAATTTTATATCCTGCTACCTTGCTGTAGCTATTGATGATGTTTAGGAGCTTTTGAGTTGAGTTTTTTGGGTCTTTAAGATATAGGATCATGTCATCTGCAAATAGGGATATTTTGACAGTTTCTTTACCTATTTGTATACCTTTTATTCCTTCTTCTTGCCTAATTGCTCTGGCTAGGAATTCCAGTAGTTTGTTGAATAGAAGTAGAGATAGTGGGGATCCTTGTCTGGTTCCTGATTTTAGAGGGAATGCTTTCAGTTTTTCTCCGTTAAGTATAATGCTGGCTGTAGGTTTGTCATATATAGCGTTTATAATGTTGAGGTACCCTCCTTCTAATCCTAGTTTTCTTAGAATTTTTATCATGCAATGGTGTTGGATCTAATCAAAGGCTTTTTCTGCATCTATTGAGATGATCAGGTGGTTTTTATCTTTGCTTCTGTTAATGTGGTTTATTATGTTTATTGACTTTTGTATGTTGAACCACCCCTGCATCCCTGGGATGAAGGCTACTTGGTCGTGGTGAATAATCTTTTTGATGTGTTGTTGAATTCGGTTTGCATTATTTTGTTGAGGATTTTTGCGACAATGTTCATTAAGGAGATTGGCCTATAGTTCTCCTTTTTGGAGGTGTCTTTGCCTGGTTTTGGGATAAGTGTGATACTGGCTTCATAAAATGTGTTAGGCAGTTTTCCTTCCCTTTCTATTTCTTTTTAATTTCCTCTTTTATTTCATTCATGATCCATTGTTCATTAAGTAGTAAGTTATTTAGTTTCCAGCTGTTTGCATGTTTTTTGTCTTTTTTTGTTTTTGAGTTCTACTTTTACTGCATTGTGATCAGATAGTATGCATGGTATAATTTCCATTTTCTTATATTTGCTGAGACTTGCTTTGTGCCCTAGGATATGACCTATTTTGGACAAGGTTCCATGGGCTGCTGAGAAGAAGGTATATTGTGTAGAAGTTGTATGAAATGTTCTGTAGACATCAACTAGGTCCATTTGATCTATTGCATATTTTGGATCTTGGATTTCTTTATTGTTTTTTTTGTTTGGATGACCTATCTATTGATGATAATGGGGTGTTAAAGTCTCCCACAATCACTGTGTTGGCATTAATATATGCTTTTAGGTCTTTCAGGGTATGTTTGATGAAATTGGGTGCATTGACATTGGGTGCATACAGGTTGATAATTATTATTTCTTTTTGGTCTATTTCCCCTTTTATTAGTATGGAATGTCCTTCTTTATCTCGTTTGATCAATGTAGGTTTGAAGTCTACTTTGTCAGAGATAAGTATTGCTACCCCTGCCTGTTTTGGGGGGCCATTGGCTTGGTAAATCTTCTTCTAGCCTTTCATCCTAAGCCTTTGCCTGTTTCTGTTGGTGAGATGGGTCTCCTGTAAGCAACAAATTGTTGGATTTTCCTTTGTAATCCATTTCATCAAGCCGTGCCTTTTGATGGGTGAATTAAGTCCGTTAACATTAAGCGTTAGTACTGATAGGTATGTGGTGATTCCTGTCATTTAGTTGTCTTAGTTGTTTGAAGGTTTGATTGAGTGTACCTAAGTTGAAGTTACTCTCTACTGTCTTCCTTTTCTTTTCCTGTGGTTTGGTGCTGCCTGTCTTTTCATGGTTAAGTTGGGTTTCACTTTCTGCATGCAGAATCCCTTGAAGAATCTTTTGTAGTGGTGGCTTTGTGGACATATATTGTTTTAGTTTCTGCTTATCATGGAAGACTTTTATTGCTCCATCTATTTTGAATGATAGTTTTGCTGGGTAGAGTATCCTGGGGTTGAAGTTGTTTTCATTCAGTGCCCAGATCTCACCCCACACTCTTCTTGCTTTTAATGTTTCCGTTGAGAAGTCTTCTGTGATTTTGATGGGTTTACCTTTGTATGTTACTTGTTTTTTCTCTCTTACAGCCTTCAATATTCTTTCCTTAGTTTCTGAACTTGTTGTTTTAATGATGATATGTCGTGGGGTAGTTCTATTTTGATCTGGTCTGTTTGGTGTTCTGGAGGCCTCTTGCATCTGTATGGGAATGTCTTTCTCTAGATTTGGGAAATTTTCCATTATTATTTTGTTGAATATATTACCATTCCCTTCACTTGCACCTCTTCTCCTTCTTCGATGTCCATAATTCTCAAGTTTGGTCTTTTGATGGAGTCGGTGAGTTCTTGCATTTTCTTTTCACAAGTCTTGAGTTGTTTAATTAATAGTTCTTCGGTTTTTCCTTTAATTACCATTTCATCTTCAAGTTCTGAGATTCTGTCTTCTGTTTGTTCTATTCTGCTGGATTGGCCTTCTGTTTTGTTTTGCAGTTCTGTTTTGTTCTTTTTTCTGAGGTTTTCTATATCTTGGGTGGTTTCCTCTTTAATGTTGTCTATTTTTGTCCTGAGTTCATTTATCTGTTTATTCATTGTGTTCTCTGTTTCACTTTGGTGCTTATACAGTGCTTCTATGGTTTCCTTTATTTCTTCTTTTGCTTTTTCAAATTCTCTATTTTTATTGTCTTGGAATTTCTTGAGTGTCTCCTGTACATTCTGGTTGACTCTACCCAGTATCATCTCTATAAAATTCTCATTGAGTACTTGTAGTATGTCTTCTTTTAAATTATTCTTGTGGGCTTTATTGGGTCTTTTGGCATAGTTTATCTTCATTTTGTTGGAGTCTGGATCTGAGTATCTGTTTTCTTCATTCCCCTCCGGTTCCTGTACTAATTTTTTGCTGTGGGAAAACTGGTTTCCCTGTTTTTTCTGTCTTTCTGTCATTGTCTTTGGTGTTGTTACTGTCCCTGTACTGTGTGCAATTAATTATTTTCTAGCTTGTAATAATAACAATGGTAATATTTAGAATGGAAGGGTGAGAGGAGATGGAAAGCAGGAAGTTAAAGAAAAGGGAAAAACACATAAACAGACAAGAAGGAGAAAACAGAACAAGGAATCAGACAAGAAAGTTTCAAAGATATAAACAGGGAGCGTTAGTGTACTAATCGACAGTAAGCTGAACAGGCATTAGAGAGACAGATTATTGAAAATAAAAAATAAAAACAATAAAGATAAGAATAAAAATAAAAAATAAGTAAGTGAAAGAAATATATATATAAATAAAATAAAATAAAATGAAAAGTAGAAAATTTAAAAAAAACCTAGAAAAGCAAAAAACCAAAAAACCTCCAAGTTTATATGCAATGCAGTTTCAGTCTTAATAATTTAGGTGTCCGTCTCAGTCTCCAGTCCTGGAGATGGTGCCTCAGATGTTGTTCTGTAGTTGTCTCATCAAAGGGGACTCATAAAGTAGAACAAAACACACACACACACAAAAACCCCCACCAAGTGTCCCAAGTTTTTCAGCATGCAGGTGTAATTCGGTTGTTCTCTCATCAAAGGTAGGAGAAAAACAAAGAAAAAAAAAAGAGAGAGTCTGGAGACAGTTTTGTGAATGGTATATGCGGCTGAGGCTTGCCTGCCCGCTGCTGTCAGCCTGCTGTTGCTGGAGGCGTTATTTATGCAGATCTCAGGGGTGAGCTTAGCACTCACCTGGCCCCGCAGGCTTTGTTTACTCAGAGTTATCCTGTGCATGAGTCTCTGCTACAAGCTTTCGCCTTTCCAAGCACACTGGGGAAGGTGACACTGCACCCACTTTGTCAGGCCTGCATGTTTATTTATAGTTCATGTGGGAAGTGGGTCTTCCCCCATCTCCTGTGCAGTTTTCCTCCCACCGCCACTTTTACAAGCTTTCCTGCTCCTGCTTACTGGGCAGCGCTGCTGCTCCTGCCAACCGCCATGTTTGTTAACAGCTCACGTGGGAAGTGGGTCTTCCCCCCTGTCCTGTGGAGTTTTCCTCCCTCCACCACTCTCACAAGCTTTCCCGTTCCTGGTTGCTGGGTGCACGCCCCCGCTCCCACCAGAACCTCTCTGGCCCGCCCGGCTTGTTTATTTACAGTTCCAGGAAGGATTCTCTTCCCTCAATCTTCAGCGCTCAGTGCCCCCCACCCTCTTTCCCACATGTCTTTATTGTTTTTATTGCTTATTAGTCAGTTTCTCTTTTTTCCCCGGATGGAGGTCAGTCTGTCCAGGGGGCTCTGCTGCTCTGGCCCAGGCTTGTCTGTGGGAGTACTGTGGTACCGTGAAGCTCACCTTGTCCGTGTCTTCCCAAGCTGTCTGGGCGCAGGCTACTAGTGGCCTGGGGGCCCTCCTGGTTTCTCTGTTTAACGTGAAGTGGAGATTCTCTGAGCAGGCTGGAGGTGTGGAGGGGTCAAAGTTTTGCCTTTTCTCAGTGATTTTGCCTGCAAAGTGTGTCTCCAGCGTCTCTCCAAGATTTCTCTATAGGAGGCTCGCTTTCTGCTTCCTCCCTCTAGCTGCCATCTTGGAATCCTCAAGATTCTATTCTCAAAAATTAATAGGTCTGGCAATATGAACTGTTAGAGGAAATGGGACATATTAAATCTTGAAGAAAAGAAGAAATACTAAATTTTGGAGAAAATGAGAACTTTTCTTTTTTGCTGGTAGGAAAGAAAAATTGTACAATTCTCTCTTGAGAACAGTTTGGAAGTTTGATCATCTGTATTCCCGATAGCCTAAGAACTCTTTCCTCAGGTATAACCTGGAGACATAGAGAAGCATGTCTAAGCAATTCCATTTTTAATAATGAAAATTGAAAACAAAATATCCAGCATCTACAAAATAGGCAATTTTTTTGTAATATAGTCATGAAATGGAATGATCAGTTTTGATTGTATGAATTATTTCATTCATGTGAATGGATTTTAGAAATAGAATTTTTTTATGGAAACACACTGCCTTGGAAGAGTTCAACCATAGTGCTACTCAATTTATAAAACTTTTTGTAAGTCAAGGTTTGGGTGAATGGCTCAAGTGATGAAGTGCTTGACTAGCAAGTGCAAAGCCCTGAATTCATCCCCCTACCCCAGTGCTGCAAAAAAAAAAAAGTCAATCCTGGACAGTTTGATACAAAATTTTATTTAATTACCCCATTAATCAGTTTTCTACTACTGCAGCAAAATACCTGAGGTAATTAATTTAAGAGAAGAAAAGGTTTATTTTGGCTCACTGTTTTGAAGATTTCAGTAGATTTTGGTTGACATTATTGTTCACATTATGGATCACAGGTTGTAGGTAACTGCACACTTTATGGTAACTAGGAAGCAAATACAGAGAAAAACACATGAACATTGCACAATCACTTTTAAGGTCATGTTCCCAGTCACATGTCTAGTTCTTTGCATGGATGGTCAGTTAACAGATAGTCATTATATCACACATATAGCAAATAAATCAGTTAATTATATTAGATTTAACTTGCTGTATAATAAATTAAATAAAGTAAGCTACTTAGAACAATAACCATTTTTCTCCAACTTATTTAGATGAGAAGTTTGTCCCCACATGGCTGAATTTTCTAATCAGGATATCACACAGCTGAAATCCTGGTGTCATCTAGGCTGTGTTCTTGTGTGCAGGCTTTGGGGAAAACCTGCTTGGATGATCTTTCTATTTGCAGAATTCAGCTCTGTATTGTTATAGACTGAGACCCTCATTTCCTTTCAGGCTGTCAGCTGAGGGCTCCCTGCATTCCTGGACTCGTAGTCCCTGTGTCTTCTGGCTATCAAAAGCACATTAAATGCTTCTCAGACTTGGAATCTCTTAATTTCTTTTATGCAATCAGCTAGAAAAGTCTCCCATTTTTAAAAAAGTACTCTCGTAATTAGTTCAGGCTTGCTTGGATGATCCCTCTGAATTTCAAGATCAACTCTGTACATCATTTAACCTAATCACAGGAGGAAAATCCATCAAAATCACAGTTGCATAGATTATGTGTAGGGCATGCACCAGAGAGTGGGAAATCTTGGGGATATTTTAGAATTCTTCCTACCGAATAAAGAAACCAGTAACATGGATTAAGGAGAAATCAAAAAGTAAAATTAATCCAATTATATGTAACAAAGTTCTATTTTAAGGAAAAGTGAAATAAATAAAAAAAGAACTTATATTCTGGTTAATGTCTGAACTTTTCATGTAGTACTTTATAGAGTTTTAAAGTTTAATTTACATTCTTTTAAGGATGAGTCTTGAATTTTGAACAACTTCTGTAATAAAAAGTGACTTTCCACCTAAATCATTAAATTCTATGGGCATGGGCTAACTATGGTTGTAGTAGATAGTTTTCAGGAGTGTGAGTTTCATGACTGCACAGCTCTATAGATATGGTCTTGATACTTTATGATCTTAAGTTATTAAGAGCATGTAATGTACAAAGGTGATTCTGTAGTCATTAGTACAAAATGGCATGTAAGGCCTTGACTTCTGAGTTTCACTTCCTAAGTTTACATCCTGGTCTGTCACTTATTAGTTGGGTGGCCTTGAACCAGTACATAACTTTCATGTCTAAGAATTCTTATGCAGAAAGTTGGAACAATGTTTTAGCTTAGAAAGAGTTACTCAGATATTGCATATAAAGAATGTAATATAACATGTGTGTTTTATGAATATATGACAGCAATATCAGCTGTAATTATTATGCTTATAATTATTTCATGATGTGGGCTTATTTGATCTGCAATATAGGACACTATACTTAAAAGTACCTTGTGCACCTAATGACAATACCTTTGCTTTCTATCACTGTCACCCTTCCAAAAAATATAAAGCAAAAATAGTTCACTCAATATTTTGTAATATTACTTATATTAACTGTCCCTTTTGTCATTTAAAATATTCGAATGGCATTAAATGTCATTTAAACATTTGTTTCTATTTTTTTAAAATGTCATTTATTTATTTAAAATGTCATTTTAAATTTTTGATTTATCTCTGTGGCCCCAAATCCCTTTCCTTTTCCATTTCTCCAAGTGGCATAACCATCACCAGTAGCTTTGTGGAGTTCTTAAAGTAAATCCACTGGGGTTTTCCCAAGGCCATTTTGCTTCTTTACTTTTGGGGATTTCTTTCTATTGATGCAACATATTGTACTGAGAATGCTCACTTAAAAAAAAATCAAATGGCTTATTCTTTATTAAAAGAGGCTAGAAATAGTGAATGAATCTATGAAACATTTTTACTTTGCCTCTTAGATCTTTCTTTTAAAAGAAAAATTTAGTAGATTCTTAGTTTAGTCTCGTATGATATTTTGATAAAATGTAATAGTACTTTCTAGTCAAACATGACAGAAAGAGAGCCTCAACATGGAGGACATCGGTGTTTTCTGTGAATCTTTGTGCCTGGCTTTTTAAAGGTTTCATGAACCCAGAGTGGCAGCATCGCCTTTGCTTAGTTACAACAGAGTGATCTGTTTCTTTTTCTGTCAGGAACTGCTGATGTGACAACTCAAGGGAGCAACTGTTGAGATGAGAATTAGGTAAACCAATTTCCTGTACAAAATTACATGCCATATGCTCAGCATTTAGGTCACAAAGGAGGATTTTTTTTTTAAATCAAGGCAAAAGGAAAAAAAATCTTCATATTTATGTAAATGAATTCTTACAAAAGTAACTGAGTAAATACAAAATAGAAAACACAAATTGCTGGAATTCTTTTTGAGACAAACATTGATTCTAGGATTTTGGGCTTAGAAAGCAAGCAAATGACCGCCTGTAGACATTTGCTTAGCATCCAGGATAAAAGTGGAGTTTGATCTCTTTGGGGTGCCTGATTCTGAGAGACAAATGTTCATGTCTGAAGGATTCAGAAATGGTGGCACGCCAAGGGTCATTGGGTTCAAGGGAGGCCTCAGTGCTGGCATTTCTATTGAGAGATCAGTGTGGGGAACTGTGTGGCCCAAGTGAGTTAGAGGATATACTGGTTGATGGAGAGAGAAAGGAAGCTCAGAGGCTTTTGAGGGCA
Organism: Castor canadensis; assembly: GCF_047511655.1. NCBI lineage: Eukaryota > Metazoa > Chordata > Mammalia > Rodentia > Castoridae > Castor > Castor canadensis. The sequence continues at coordinate 126,072,210 of NC_133393.1, read as the reverse complement.
TTATAGAGAAATGGTCTCATGACCATATTAAAGCAGGACTGAGAGGGACTCACTGGCTGAGATACATGACATGGTAGAGAAACAGGCACCTTCTGTAGGTAAGTTGCTGGAGTAAGCAGCAGCTTTATTGGTAATAACTAACCAATAGCCTCTTAAGAACAGTACATGTACTGGTTAACACAATTCTATTGATGCTATCCCACTTTTTCATGCCAAATGACATAGACTGAACAAATAGATTTTCTTTCACAGCATCCTCAAATGAATCCCAGCCCAGAAAGCTCAAAAAGAACAAAGACCATTCCTCAATACTTAGATCAAAATGTTATTTTTGTTTTTTTAAGTTGAAAAACACTGAAAAGTTGTCATGCTTGATAAAATTCTGAGAAAAACCTCTAAATCAAGACTGTCTGATGGAAGTGTAATAAGAGTAACCAAAGTGATTCACATACTTAATTTTAAATTTGCTACGAGTCACATTAAAGGAATAAAACAAAGCAGGTGAAAATAATTTTCACATTATAATTTACTTATCCCACTATATACAAAATATCATTTCAAGATTTAATCAAAACAAACTTATTACTGAGATATTTTCCCCTTATATTTTGTATTAACTCTGAAATCTTGTGCTCATTTTAGCTACATACCACATCTCAGTTTGGACTAGCACATTTCCAGTATTTGAAAACTACATGTGTCAAGTGGCCTTTGAATGGGAGAGTTCATTTCTAGGGAAAATCCATCAACTCACTTATTATTTTATGTACAGTCTATGTGCAAAAAAAGGAAAAGGAAATAGACTCTGCTATTCTTATTGTTAGCCAGTCACTGACAGAGAGGGTTAAACATCTAGTGCTTCCCTACACCACAGAGCTAATTAAACACACTAGATGGATTGAAGTTTCTCTCTTTTGTCACCATATGTTTGCACTGATAGAGTGAAAACATTTTAACATAAGTTGTTTTACTGAGGATGTGCAAGAAGAACTATAATTGCATTTTGCAGATGGTATAACATAAAGGAAGGTATTTTATTTACCAATAATTAGACACAAAATGCTCTATCATGATTTCATTAGTGATACATTTTATATACATGTATCAAAGTGTATTTTAGAAAAATCCCCCAAATAACATTTCAATTAGTTTTATTTGCTTGCTTTTACTAACATGCTAAAGATAACAGATTCAGTTTTATATTATTGAAAATCTTATCTTTACCTAAGAGATTTCGCAAGGAAGACTCTCAGTGGTAAAGAATAGAACCCACTATGGCTGACCTTAATAAAAAAGGTGAGCCTTATCAGCCATGTGGTCAGAGTCACTGAAATACATAAGATGCCCATATTAGTATGTGACCCTTCGTGACGCCTATGACCTGTGGGAAATTTTTCTGCCTGTTTGGTGATAGGTACTCCGGGAGAAGCTCTTCTTGCCCCCACCTGCCTCTTCCCTATGCCAGAGAGGTTGTTACTCAGAGCCAAGCTTTCCCCATTATCCAGGCCAACAGTTTCTTCCTGACAATAACCACTTGTTATTCCAGGAGACTTCAGGTATTATAATATCTAGCTCTGGAAATATACTTTAAAAACAACTTACAGTGTGGATTTAAAATATTACTGTCCTGCAGAGTAAGACCATGGACCAGACTTAGATACATTGGCTAAAAAGCAACAGGGGAAACTAAGCAGTAACTAACAATACAAAAAGTAAGTGACTGTCTGCACTTATCTATTCTATTTCTGTCTTAGACTTTGGGTTATATTATTTTATTTTGTAATCTTTACTCAGCTTTTGAAAATAATTTTAAAGAACTTTTCATATTTTTTCATGTACAGTCCATGCTTGCTTTTGTTGTATAAATAGGTATATTTTAGATTATGTTTTGTACTATTTGGTATGTATTTCTTTCTGGATTGGGTTTTTGTGGTTGGAGTGACATGAAGGCTAACATGTTTTGAAGGGCACATGATGTGTGACAGTTTCTTACTAACTTTGCTCACCACTACACACCAATTCTCTGAAGAACATTGTAAGTAATGGGTCTTCATAAAAATATTTTTAAAAATTATCTGTTTCTCCAACTCTTAATTATTGTAACTTTTTCTGAACATTTTACTGTTCAATAATGTAGACCTGCTGGCACATTAATATACTGAAAGCATTTGAGGGCCCAGTGTTAGGCTCTAATGCCTCTTGTTTTTTATATAACTTTTCTCCTAAAAGCAGGAGGACTTTGGCCTACTAAAGACTCAGTTTTGATACTAGTGACTATACCTGTGATTCACCATTTTAGGAGGTTTATATAGTTCTCTAGACCAACATTGACTTTTGCATTGTAATAATATTCTCAATTATACTAGCAAAGATAATGATGGTGATGGTGATAATGATGATTTGGGGTAGTAGTGGGGTTTGAACTCAGGGTCATGCTTGCTAGGCAGGTGCCCTCCCACTTAGGCCATGCCTCCAGCCTACCAGCAAAGATTATAAACCTTAATTACCAATGATATAGCTGCTGAAATTAAAACTTATTGACATGGCATTTATTTTGATGGATTTAAAGGTAGAAAAATCTACTTCTCCTTTGTAAATTTTTATAAAATTGAAAAATCTCACTTTCTCCCATCTTTGAAACATTCTATGTTTCCTAATTTTAATGAAGTCATTAAGATATACAAAATCAAGTTTTCTAAACATTTCTTAAATCTTCCTCATTCTTTTCTCTTCAGTCTAATAGTTCTGATTTCTCTGTCTTCTGCATGTATTTTCCATTCATAATGTATGACTATTAAGATTCAGGCATGAGTAATGGGTTGTTTCCTATTCCTTCCCATATACTACTATATAAACATACACCAAGAGATAGTGTTCTGTCAAGTCTATTTGTAGAAAAATTGATCTGTAGAGAGTTTAGCAATTTGACTATAGTATCTCAAGTAGTAAATGCATTTCTTTCTATCTCTATCACTCTAACCTCATATATCATCTCTATCCTAGATGGTTACAATAGATTTCTTACAGAGTTTAGGATAATACTTTAAAATGTAAGCAGATAGAATCAGTCTTCTGCTCAAATCCTCCAATGACTTACCATGTTACCAACAGCCAAAAACTAAACTCTTTACAATGTTCTTCATGTTCTGTCCCCTTACAACCCCTCTGAAGTCATATACTACCATTATCAAGTTGTTAGTAGTTTTTCTAACACTATTTGAGGTCTGAGATTGGGGCCACCTTGAAGACATACAACCAAGAAATGTGCAAAGACTTACTTGGTAGCAGAGTTTACTAGCTATCTGAATGGCTTCAGACAGCCATATTATTTATTTTCTTTCACAATTTCTCTGGGTAAGGAATTAATATTGTTAAAGTCACATGTGGGCTAGAGTTGGAGCATTTGAAGTATTGACCAAGGCTAAAGGATTTTCTTCCAAGGAGGATCATTCACATAAATGACATGTTGATGCTGCCTGTTGTCAAGAGGTCTAAGTTTCTCTCTAGGTTGTCCTTCCAACAAGATTGCTTGAATACCTCACAACAGAGCAAGAAGCATCCCATATTGTGATCCACAAGGCCAAAGTAGGACATGCTTCATCTTTTAGAGCTGCCTTGATACTTCCACATGGTCATTTCTGTGGCATTCTCTTGGTCACACAAATAAGGACCAATTCATTGTGGGAGGGCATAAATACCAGGAAGCTTGAATCACTGGGGACTCTCTTTGTGGTGGGCTATCACAATTTATATCTTGGATTAAAAACTGTGCATGAATATTTACCTGAACTGTTCCTATTAATCCAGTTTGGGTTGATACTTATGTCATTTTCCACACATAAGATCTCTTAACTGGTACATTAGAATACTAACAGATTCATTGACTGTCTAATTTAAGGGCTTTCAATCACAGGAATTAAAAATCAAATGGTTACAGATATATATATATATATATATCTTTAAAATTCATCCTTTCAAATATAAAATAAGAGATGAGTAATGATTAATCATTGGAAAATTTGTATGATAGTATTTATTTTGCCTAAACTATAGGAACTGATATAGCATGAGTTAAAATATGATAAATGTTACTGGGATTTAGTTTATCTGAGCTCTTGGAAGAATGTTTGGAATTAGATTTCCATAGGTCACAAGAAGCAAAAATTGGAGGCCACTTTATGGCCAAGTCATATTAGTTCTCGTTAAGATGTTAAACTTTAAGTAGCTCTAAAGGCTGCTCATTTTTATGTGACTATATCTTGTCAGCTTAGAGAGTATAGGTTTTTTTTTTTTAAACTTCTCTGCTTTTTTCTTAGGTATAGTGCTATCAACTAGCTATTCTATTTTTTTCATGTATCATGTAAGACCTGCCTCTAATCTAATTCAACACCTTTCTATTGTCTTAACAAAAGGAGATGAATCTGAGCCAGTCCAGTTGGCTCATGCCTGAAATCCTAGCTATTCGGGAGGTGAAAAGGGAGGATGGAGGTTAAAGGCAAGCACAGGTAAACAAAAAGACCATCTCAACAAAAAAGTCTGGGTGATGGAACATACCTATCATTTCAGCTAGGGGCATGGCTCAAGTAGTAAAGCATCTGCCTAGCAAGTGTGAGGCCCTGAGTTCAAACCCCAATACCACCAAAGTAAAATAAAAAGGAAGATTATTTTAAATAGTTTTATAGCATTTATTTTTGCTGTAAAACTCTGTCTATTCCTCAATAAATGTTCTTTCTTTACACATCAATGACAATAATATGAAATTTATTATACATTTTCAAGGACGATTTACGTAATACTTAAATTTCTTCTTTTTTTAAGAAAAGCTCAGGAACTGTATTCAGATTTTTCCAGGCTGAATAAAATATTTTGATAATTGGTCTGGTGTGAACACTGGGTGTTGAGACTTAAACAAATGAGAGAAAAAGCTACACTAAAATTACTAATTTTTAAAAGGTAAAAAATTTTTTTAAAAATGAAATTTTTGAAATTCTGTTGACAACTGAAGTCCTATGTCCATCTTATAACACAGGAACAACTGAGAATTTAGAGAAAACTAAATGACATTTAAATGTTTCTCTGTATTCATTTTGTTTTATTTTTCTCTTCCTGAAATCTTTGCCTTTGCAAACATTCTTATGCATTTTATTTGCTAACCTTTTAAATGCAATTAAGATTTTGGAAAATCAACAAAGAGGCTAAGAAATTGCTGTGAACACAAAAGTATACATAAAAAAGAAGTAGCCATTTTGGTAAATTTGATAGCAAGAGTATTAAATTTAGCAAGCTTTTCTTGGAAAAATGAATGAGAAGATGTAAGAATTTTCAGCCACCTCTAATTAAAGAAGCTGGAAACCATCATTATGACTCTACTTAGCAGCAAACAAATACATTAGCATTAAATAAACAAAGGCATATGTCAGTGAAAGATAGTGTATAGCTGTGGGTTTTCTACAATTTCATGTAGAAAATATGCTAGAACAGAGAAAAGGTCTCAATTTCAAGATATCCTACAAAATAATAATTCTATTAGTAATTGTATTCATAGCACTAATACCTGACCAGATTGTGACATTGGTAGATCTTTGTCTTGTATGTACTGTTGTTTCTGATGTTAAAATCTCCCGTTTGCTTACTTCTACTTTGAGGTCCAGGGTAGGCTGCCCATCTAAGTTACAACTAGATGTGACTCTATACTTTTACCATGGGCCAAATAAAGAGGTGAGTCATCATAATTCATAGGAGTTCCCATATATAAAAGTCTGTGCAACATTAGTAGGGTGATCACTCATGGCTGATAATATAATGGGATGAAATAAATCATATTTATCAAAACTCCCCTATAGACAATTCTCTGAATGAATTTATATCTTATGTGAAATGCCTTTGGAGAATATTATTCCAGCAACTCCAGGGCTTTTGTTTGGATGAGAAGGATTTGAAAACTTTAGGCTAGAATCAAATGTCATTGATGAGGCAACTTTTTTATTCTATTCTCTTTTTCTATATGGCACTCTAAATTGACTAAAAATAAATATTAGGTATATATTTAAAGAACTTCAAGTTAAAGTGGTTCTAAATTTTAGCTTTTAAGAAATTTCCTTACCTCCTACCTCCAGAAATTTATATTCCCCTTCTCTATGCTATTTGATATCTTTGGCACTATGTATACTTATAAAGATTTTATCTGTTCATTGTTTTATCTTCAGTGCCTATAATAATATCTGAAACATGCTAAAAACTCAGTAAGAAAAACATTAAATAGCTATAAATATTTGTCATATGAATAAATGTAAATTGATTTTGTTAAGAATAGCCAGGAACAGGTTCTTTTTTTTTTTCATTTATTCATATGCGCATACAATGTTTGGGTCATTTCTCCCCACTACCCCCGTCCCCTCCCTCTCCCTCCCTACCCCCTTGCTTCCAGGCAGAAACTGTTCTGCCCTTGTCTCTAATTTTGTTGAGGAGAGAGTATAAGCAATAATAAGAAGGACAAAGCCTTTTTGCTAGTTGAGATAAGGATAGTTATAGAGGGTGTTGACTTGCATTGCTTCCATGTACGTATGTGTTACACTGTAAGTTGATTCTTCTTGAACTGACCTTTTCTCTACTTCCTGATCCCCTTCTCCTATTGGCCTCTGTCACTTTAAAGTTTCTGCATTAGTTACTTTGCATTGAGGACATCAAATGCTATCATGTTTTTTGGGTTTATTACTTATCCTCATACCTCCCTTGTATGCTCTTGCCTTATCATATGACCAAAGTCCAATCACCTTGCCAGGTTCTTTAAAAAGCATTTGATCTTCCAGAAGTTTCACCAAGATTTTTCTGTATTAAAATTTTGGTGGTGCAAATCTGTAATTCCAGCACTCAGGAGGCTGAGGTAGGAGGAATGTGACTTCACCATAGTAAGACCCTGTTTAAAAAAACCCTGAATCAAGATTATCCGTTGTATAATTCATCTTATGCACACATTTACAAGGTCTGTGAGAGCACACAGAATAATTGTAGAGTGGTTTCTAGGTCAGTTGTCCTTAATTCACTTGAGATCCCAAGAAAAATTCATATCCACATGTCTCCTGGGCTTTATTATAAAGGCATCTGGGTTACCTCAGTTATCTTTCATAGGGGAAGGGCAATTGCTACACGATTCAGAAAAGAGTGGAGAAAGAAATTGGACTGAATGTGCTCTGTTGTTTCTCTTGACTTATTGTATGTTATTTTTTCTACTTTGAGAAGAATTCTGTGTTCATGTGAGTGTGTATGTGTGAGAGAGAGAGAAAGAAAGAGGTAAAGAGAGAGAAAGAGAGAGAGAGAGAGAGAGAGAGAGAGAGAGAGAGAGAGAGAGAAAGAGAGAGAGAGAGAGAGAGAGAAAGAGAGAGAGATAGAGATGGGGGTCCAGGGGAGGAACAGATGATGAAGAGAAGCCAAGGAGTGCATTCTAGTGGAAATCCCATCATGGACATACCAAGTTCATGAGTACCCCTGATTATCTAATATTCTCTAGTTTTTCTGACTTGGTGGGCTGAAATCTTTGACTTATGGTCATATAAAGCCAAAGCTCTCCTCAGAGGAGAGAACACCAGTACTTTACCAAGACAATACTCTTTACACACACATAAACCCACTCTTTCTCAGTACTAGACATTTATTTCTTCCTAAAACTTGGGTAAGTTGCTTAACATTTGGCATGAAAATCTATAAATAGCTCATATAATTAAATTAATTAAGTTATCTCCAAAGTACTATCAAATCACAAATAAGAATGTTGGTTTCTATCCTACTTTTTGTTGTAAGCAAATCATAGATATAGTAAAATATAAAATATGGTGAAAGGTTAAAGGACCACTTGGTGACAAGCAGAATTTGTAGTGATATGAGCCTCTTTGATCCCATTATCCATGTTCTATATTATCCTCTACTTTGACTTCAAGGTTTGCTGAAGTTTTGCTCATTCTCTAACTTTCAAGTTAAATGACATTATCTAGAATACCTTTCTTGAATCTGCTAGGCTTGGTTAGTTGCCTCTGCTATTTGAACCCCTGAATCCTTGGAATGTTTTAATTCTCTTTTTTAAAGCCTTATTCAATCTCTGGGAGTAAATTCTAGTTTTATCGTTTGACTCTCTTTCTGAATTATAAGCTCTGTGGGGGAGTAAATCACCATCTCTATTTTGTTTACTGTTTTGTCTCATATTATTTAACTCTGCCCTTAATAAATTGTTATGGAATGGGAGAATGAAAATAGAAACCATTAAGTTTTCCTCATATGAATATTTAGATTTAGTGTTTTAGCCATTCACAGGATTCATATTAAAATCACTTCCCACAAGTGTCTGCTATGGAAACATATGCAAGTTTACTGCTTAGTAAAGGGCTAACATCACTCTGGAAATGCCTAGTTATGCCTCTTTAAACTTCAATAAGTATAAGTTTTGTATGCCTTTTTTTAGTTTACCATCTGAATTATGGCATCTAGATGGCCATGATCAAGTGAGGGTCTAGGACAGGACTTTTTGATATGGAGTTTATGAAAAATCTTTAATAGTATACAAGAAAATACAAAAAATGACATCTCCTTGTCATTGGATATTTTTCTGCCAGTACCCTGACCAAAAGGAGTACTTATTGCCAAATGATCCTCTCTGCTTCACTGGGACACAAACCTGGGAATTAGAATTCTTGTATGGAATAACTCCTATGCATATATCTCTTAGGAATCCATGACAATGGTAAATATGTAATTGAAAACTGAAGATCTTGGATTTTAGACTTTCTGCCACTTTTTTGACACAAAAGGTAGGATCATTCAAATGATTACTATCATATCACAAATAATATGATCAAATAAAAAACCAACATAAAACATGGAAATGACAAATTTGAGCAAGGGTAAGCATTAGAATGTGAGAGGTCAAAGGGCAGCAACGATTGCAGATATCATGGTTTACATTAGTAGAAAGGCCAAGAAAAGGCAATTATATTCATTGAAATTACTATATAGATATCATTCTACATTGGAAAGAGACGGCAGGAGTGGGAAGGTACTAATTTGAAAGATCGGTGGATTTATACCTCTTACTTATCTTTTCAGATGAGACTCTCCTGTCTAAGAAATATGAGAGTTCTTAGAAAAAACTTATTATATTTTCCATTTAAAGAGATAAGGCAAAACTTATGGTAAGAGTGCTGGGCCTGAGAGAATGATGATGGTGTTTGCTAACAATTAATGAATGTTAATTAGGAGCCAGGAATTTTATTAAGTGTTTATTTATCTCATTTATTTCTAAGGATGACTCTCTAAAGATGGATTATCATTGTCTTTATTTACAAGTTAGTAAACTGAGTTACAGAGAGCTTAGATTAGTAAAGTGAGTGGTATAACTAGAATTTTAAAATAGGCAGTTGGATTCCAAAGATGAATCTCTTAATCATACAGATATGATCTTCTGGAAAGAACAGTTTAATTGAAGGAGCATCATGAACAGAGACAGAAAGTCAGAGAGTTGAAGATCTGTGCTATGAACAGATATTATACACGTTTAGATAAAACTTAAATTGTACCAATCTCATCGGTACATATGATTGGAGAGAGAGGATAGGTCTAGTAATACAGTACTTTGCTACACTAAACAATTTGTATTTTTGGTAGTGGGTATAGAAATGTGGAAAAATCTTCCCAAGGGAAAATTCCCAGGAATGATGAATGATTACAGGTATTACCCAGACTGGTGGTTCTCAGAAAAACAAATACTAATACAGACATGTGGAATCCTTTGAATCTTCAAAGGCCATAATGAAGAACATAATCAGCATTTCTTTGTTTCCAAGGAAGAAAGAATATCTGGTTAATAAAAATATGTGGTAATCATTCAAAGATGACTAGGGTAATTTCAATTGTCATAAAGTGATAAAGTGAAATTTCTTTAAATAGTTTGTTAGAATAAATTTTGAAATACCTTGAAATAGACAAAAAAATCATTAAATATCTTCAAGAAAATTTTGGCTATTGCCTAGTTCTGGAGTTATCTGATTTTGGAGAGATATGTGACTTTACTTGTCTTTGATATATTTTGAATCTCTATAAATTATAGAAACTTGCAGGAATGCAAATAGTTCTTGTCTGTACCAATGTATTTGAATTTTGTTTGTAGAAAATTCTGGGTTTTTTTTTTGCCATATGCACTGAACAATATCATTTTACAAATTCATTTCAGCTTTCTTTTTTGCATTTGATTCTCTAATTAATGATAAATCTTATTTGTACTCATTTTATATTTGCATAAGAGTAATGATGTTTCTCTTTAAAAAATTATTCTTTAATATTTGCAGCATTCCAGCCTATAAGTTAGAATTGAAAATTTGTTCATTCTCAATGATGCTACATTTTTGTTATTGCTAGTTTATTTGCCTATGATAATTGTCAATATAATACTAAAATTAAATAAAAATAATGACATAATTAGCAGTTAACATCCATTGTATATTGCTTCCAGGAACATTTTTATTCATTATATCATTTCATTCCCAACAAATATGATGGAGTTATTAGAATATCTAATTTACATACAAAGGAAATAGGTTTATAGAATTCAATAAATTGCGTAGTGCTGTGTAACAATTAAATAGGAGTCAGAATTAAAATCCAATTCTTTTTTTTTATATTTCATTGGAATTTTTTTCCTATATTGTTGTGATGGGTAGGGATACATTGTGGCATTTACACAGGTTCTTACAATGTATCAAATATATCATACATGAATTTTGCCAGTACCATGCTATTTTTACTGCTGTGGCTCTGTAATATAGTTTGAAGTCAGGTATTGTGATACCTCCAGCTTTGTTCTTTTGGCTCAGTATTGCCTTAGCTATTTGCAGTCTTTTGTGCTTCTAGATGAATTTTATGGTAGAGTTTTCAATCTTTGTGATGAATGTCATTGGTAAAATTCAGCTCTTGTTAAATAAAAGTCTTTTACTTTAACAACTAGACCATCTTCTTGAGAACTTTGCTTAAATTGCAAGATTAACTCTCAGAGAAGTGCCACTATTAATAGAATATAGTTCAGCAACAAAAAATTATTAAAAACAACTCAATATCTCCCTCATCTAGTTAATACATGTATCAACTCACTTTTTATAATCTTCCAAAATATCTTTTTTATTCCAGTATTAACTGGAATTATTTCAACCTCAGGAACTAGAGAAAATTCAATTTAGCTTGAACTAAAAAAATATAAGTGACTTTTCATTTCACTGAAAAGCCAGTGGCATCAACTTGTCCACAGAGTTGACTGAAAGGTTTAAAATAACATTTTGGGGGTTTTTGCTCCAATTTGTGGTTTGGTTTCTCTGTTTAACTTCTTCCTGTTCAACTTAGGAGAACTAGGTCTGTGTCCACAGGAAAGATGGCTCTCACCCAAGCTTATACTGGCTTTATGGTTTATAATTCCAGGAAAGGAAAAGACATCTTTGTTGAAGAGGTCTCAGAGAATATATTCCACCAGAATAGATTCCTATCTGCTTCTGCTACATTTTCAGTTTTTCCAATTTACTTGAGCAATTTCCTTTCCAAAGCATTAGCCAACCTTTGTAGATACAAGAGCATGTTTAGCTATTTCTTACATTTTATTTTCTTCTAATTCTACATAATATCATTTTAGATAACAAATACAATAGTAGCAGAAATTTCAGAGGAAAATAACATTGATGAACAATTTGTAGGCAAACCGTAATCAAAACTATCTTGAAACTTTATATGTGTGGGTGTATTCTGCTTTCTTTCTTATGTAGGAAGGATAGTTTAAGATTCTGTGTTTGCCTCAAAATTTACATCTGGGAGAGGAGAGAGAAAAGGATCCATGATGCTGGCTGGAAAAGATGAGAGGGGGATCATTTAGGAGATGGTTTGGTTTGGGGGTTGCTATAAAAACTGTGCTGACAAATTAAAGTTCAGAAGCTTGTTTGATTTAATATTAATCTGTTCAATCAATTGGTTTTCTTTTGAAAGACTTCTTTTTTATGATTCTCTCTTTGCCTGTGTTCTAAAGACTATCCGAAGTCCTTTACTGCAGGGTGAACTAATTAGCTTAAGTTCAGAGATGTCATAGGATACTAATTATCACCTCCCAAAACATCTAGATTACAACCTTAAGTAATAATAAATAGTTCAGCATTTGTAGTTTCCTGACACATAAATATTGTCTGAATTAAATGATGTGAGGCTTATTGATTTCTAGTTTCCTTGAGTTAAAACATGGTAGGTGCTATTTTCCCACTCAGAGAACTTTTAAAGGCTTTGGACTGGGTAAGTAGTGTGTCAGTTTTTATAGGCTTCGTGTTAGGAAAATCAGTTGGAAGACCCAGACCACAATGGGTAAAAGGTCATAATTGCATGATACTGATTCTGGGAGACTGAAAGATAGATCAATATGAACCACATTGAAAGTAAAATTGACAAGAGTCAACAAGCAACTAAATGAGTTTTGGGTGGGTGGCCAGAGAGTCAAAGATAATTTAAAATTTTTGAGCTTGGATGACAAGGATAGATGGTGATTTCCTTTCAATTTGATGTGAAATTCAGCTATCTGCCCCAACCTTCATGGAATCTGTAATATAGATATTAAGTAACATATCATAACAGGGTTAAAATTGAGACCTTCAATATACAAAATTCTTGTGATTGTCTATTACTTAGGGAAAAAGTGTATGTTTTGCTTTTTGATGGCAAATCTGTGGCCAGGAGTTAAATAAACACAAACAGCATCCAAGTAGACAGAAGTAGCATGCATTAACAACAGGAGAAATTTATGAAAAAGATTCTTAGCACATTTTTGCTTGAAAGCTCTAATAAATCAGTTCTATAGACAACTTCTGTCCTGATACAACACCTCCCCTCAAGATAATAAGGATATGTTCTTCATTTATTACTTGTCTGTGCTTTAGCCTTTGTAACTTCCCCTAAGTCAACTTACAATGCAAGTTTTAGTGTGATGATTTATGTATTATGCTATTAAATATTTCATGAAAAATATACTTTTAACTCAATATCCCCTAAAGTCATTTTAGATATTTTTTTCTCAAGTAGTTTCTTTAAACCTGAAATTAAGATGACTGATAATAATTCAAAAGGGTATTTGTTTTTCCTTTGAGCTCCTTAGGGCAATGCTATGCTTTCTCTGCAGGTACAAAAAGGAAAAAGACTTATTTCACTGTTTTTCTAGGGTTGGAAGGCAAATTCTCAAAATCCAGCTGAAATTCATGGGCAGTTTCTCACCATGACCTTGTAACTGACCTCTCTGGCTGTGAATTCAGGAGTGGAGCTGAGTAAGTGTATTTTAAATAGCATGTTCAATTATGCCATTAGCTCTGACTGTAAAATGAAATATTGATGCTGTATTTAGATAACCCAGGCAAAAACTATCACAGATCAAGTAGACTAAATTAACACTCTTTCAATTAATTCTATATTCACAACCAATGTGGATGATTTTACTCTTCTGATATAAGAACACTGTAATTTTGAGTTGATATTAGTCATGATAGTTGCTATGTACTGAGAGATTATTTGCCAACAGTTTATGTACATTATCTCATTTAGGGCATATAATGATCTGAGAGTTTGGTATTCATTTTCATATTGATGTTTCAAGCAACCCATGCTCAAAGAAATGAATTTGCTCAGGGTTATGTAATTTCTAAGAAGCAGAGCTGTTTTATTTGATGTCAAAAGCTATGCTCTTTGTCACTATTCTCAAATTACTTGATGACTCCTTTATTTTTAACTGAGTCTTGACTATAAGCATCCAAATTTATATTTTCAATGAAGTCTAAATGCACTGATTTATTTTCCAAGTGTTTCCTATATATTAGCCAATGTCTTATTTATGCTTCTTCTAGTCCATAAATGACTATTTGATTCATGCAAGTCAAGATGTCAGTTTTAGCAGCAGAAATGAATGGGTCAATAAAACTGTGTTTATTCTTCTTAGAAAATTTCAACCTCAAGAAAATAATATTATTTTAATGGGAATTTATTGGCAAGAATGATAAACTATTGGTGAGTAAAGTAAATATCACTTCTATAAAAGACCATATTATAGGTGGTGCATTGCCAACGATATGTCAAGTATATTTACAAATGCTATCCTTTTACAGGGAAGAAAACAAAGAAAAGAAAAACTGTAATTAAGTCAAAAAACTTTCCATTCGAAATATTGATAATAGGCATCAGAGTGTGTAAAGATTGATAACTAGTATTATTTTGTGGACTGAGGAACAGCATTATCTACACCTAAATGTATGGTGGACAAGAATTACAATACTCATCCATAAAAATAAAATTTCCTGGTTATGGTTTTCTAAGCACTACTTACCACTGAGAAAAGTAAAAGTGATCATGTGAAGGATGAAATTGGCACTGCTGAAATGCCTGTTATATACTGTAAACTTCTGTAGTTATAAAAGTCATTTCAAAACAGAACTTCCACGAGCCTTGAGGGGTCCATTTATTTCCTGAGATGTTTTATGAGAAATTTCACTTTTGCTATTAAATTAGTATCTATAATATTAGCAATTGAGGAAAGATAGGCTCCATTTCTTCTGTGAAATTATTGAAAATATGTATTATGTGTCTGTCTGTGAATGTGTATGTGTTTATATAGTCATAATAATAGTGTCTTCTAATATTAAATTGCCCAGGCTTGAAATATTGGTTTTAGTGAAGTTATGAAAAATAAATAATCTTTGGAGATAAATCATGTTGAAAATAATTTTGAGTTAACAAGTATTTGGTTCCTACTTGAGCTTAATACAGAGAAAATTAAATAGATGTGGTCATTGACCTGTAGCACATAAGCCCTAATAAGCATGAAAACTGAATAAAAATCTAAAAGACATGAACATTATTATAAACATGTCTAAGTGAAAAATCATAAGAGTGACAATGATATATAGAACACAAAATGTTGTTACTACTCTAATGTGCTTTTTCATGGATATTGTACTAGAGATGTGCTAAAATCTTCTCAAAGGCTCATGCTGGTAGAATATGTTGCAGTTTTATAAAATGATTTCTATTTCTTTCACCAATAAACCTTTTTAGATAAGATACAAAAAGAGTCTATGTCCTTTGAGAATCATAAATTTACGAAGTCAGGAAGGACTTTAGAGATTATTCTTATTTCTTCCCATAGCTCATCAAGGAATTTTTCTCATCTTTCTTTTTTAGACAGATCTTCACTATTTCATATTTTAAAAAATGTACTAAGTATCTACTCTGTGCCAGAAATTGAATTAGGAATATACCTCTTGTGACTAGAAAAATCTTTACCTGAAGTACAACCTGTTTTGTTGCTCTCTTGATTCAAAATGTTTTCCTTAATTTGAGAGAAGATATACTTCTTTGAAATTTCTACCACTGGTTTTGATTAACTTTCTGAAGCAATAAAAGTATCATTTTTCACACAAACCTGCAAAAAAAAGAAGATAGCTTACATATTTCTCCTTACTCTACTGTAGTACAAATTTAAATGTCCATTTTACAAATAACACATTTTTAGCATTAATTTTTTTTATTATTCATTCATTCACATGTACATATGTGCATACACTGGGTCATTTCTGCCCCCTGCTCTCCCCTCACTCCTCCTCCCTCCTCCCCCTTCACTTCCGGGCAGAACCTGTTCTGAGCTTTCCTCCAGTTCTGTTGAAAAGTAAACATAAGAAATAATAAGAAAGACATAGCATTTTTGCTAGTTGAGATAACGACAGCTATACAAAGAGATTACTAGCATTGCTTTCATGTACAAATGTGTTACAACCCAGGTTGATTCATCTCTAACTGATCTTTACACTGGTTCCTAATTCCCTTCTATTGTTGACCTCTGTGGCTTTAAGGTTTCTACATTAATTCCTCTGGAGTGGGGACATCAAATGCTTTCATGTTTTGGGTTTTCTATCTAACCTTGTACCTCCAGTATATGTTCCCCTCTTGTTATGTAACCCACATGACAAGCCCTACAACATTGCTGTATTTGCCCTAGATCTAAAGACTGCATATAAGGGAGAACATATGATTTTTGGTCTTCTGAGTCTGGCTAACCTTGCTCAGAATGCTGTTTTCCAGTTCCATCCATTTACTTGCAAATGATAAGATTTCATTCTTCTTCATGGTTGAGTAAAATTCCCTTATGTATAAATACCACATTTTCTTGACCCATTCGTCAGTAGTGGGGCATCTTGGTTGTGTCCATAACTTGGCTATTGTGAATAGTGCTGCAATAAACTTGGGTGTGCAGGTGCCTCTGGAGTAATCTGTGCTGCATTCCTTTGGGTATATCCCCAGGAGTGGGATTGCTGGATCATATGGCAGATCTATGTTTAAATTTTTAACATATACACATTTTTTAAGATACACCGGTAAGTATCTTGCCGTTCATTGTGAATGTCCTTCTTTGAAAGTAATCTGAGAACTTGGTAAAATATTGTACCTATGCTCTAGATAGAACATAAATTAGGGGAAATGTTCTTTGTTGGCCATATGGATATCATTCTTTGAGTAACTGAACTTGAGGTTGCATCACATTTTTCTCTTTGGTTTGAATATTACAACTTAACATACATATTATGATCTATTAGAATAAGTTATTAAAATATGACTTTGAAATTCTGATCAGTTTGAATAAATATGTTACTTCATGGCATTTCATTTGAGGAAGACATTCTCCATAGCTTCTATAATATGATAAAAATGATTTTGGAGGCCCTTTCCATTCATATCAACTCTACTTATTCTGTCATGTTTGTGTTAGTGCTTGTATAACTTAATTTTTAGTCACAGTGATTAGATATTTGATATAAACAACTGAAAGGAGAAAAAGTTTATTTTGGCTCATGGTGTCACAGGTTTCAGTCCATGGTCACTTGGCTCTCTTGTTTCTGGGCATGTGATGAGGTAGAAAATCACATTGGGGATGGGCAGTGAATCAAAGCTGCTCACCTCATGGTATCCAGAAAGCAAACAGAGATCTCATATTTATAACAAAGCCCTTTTTCCTGTATTAGTTCAGCTATAAATCCATAAATGGATTAATACATTTGTGAGATCAGGTTCTCATAATCTAATCACCTCCCAGATGCCTCACCCTTAATATTGCTGCACTGAAGAACAAGCTTTTAATACACATTATTTGGGGGTACATTTAAGATCCAAGCCATATCAATGCTTGACATTAATGAAAGTTCATATGCTGTAATTTCATATTAAAAAATTAATCATTATACATCTATGTTATGATGTGATCATTCATAGCTAAATCTGTATGTGGAGGAACTAAGGCAGTTCAATCAGACTGTGTTGGCTGAACGTAAAGTGTATGAAGTTCTAATCTAGACTGCTTGATCTGTAAAAAGAATGATTAAAGTGAGGTATTGAGTTTTCGGCCTTTTGCGAAGTTCCCATTTTTTACTTTTTGGAGAACAGTCTTTTTGCAAAGGAGTTCATTTTTTTCTGCCCAGGAGGCTGTGTAGAGAGAGATAAGGCCTAGAGAATGAGAGGTTATAAGAAATGAAAGAGGTTCCTAGTACAGAACCAATGTAGTCTAATCGAACACTAGCATCACGTCTTACAGATAAGCAAGTGAGGTCATATTGAATAAAACTCAAGCCATTCAAGTCAGCAATACAGTAACAGAGATGAGCTACACAGGCTTTTTCATGTATTGTGTGTGGTGGGAGGTGGGAAGGGTGGATAACATTTATTTTTAGTTCAGGCCACTGGATCAAATAGAGCATTACTTACCTATAGATCTGTTGCAGATCACAAAATACTTCAAATCTGACTAATTAAATGAGACTTTGGGGTTTGAGTAGTCAGTGTATTTTGACTGGAGGGAAGTTTATGAATTGTGTCTAGAAATCTACCTGCAAAGATGACTACTGCCAATTTCATCCAATCTACATGTGTGTGCTATTTTTCTTGTCAAGATATAGTCTATTTCCTATTCTCTTAAATGTATGCTGGCCTACTGACTTGCTTTGACAAATTGGGTGTGTTGGAAGAATTTTAGGTGATTTCTGAGTTAGCACCTCAAGAATTCTTTCACCCTCGTATTCACTTTTGTAGAAAAATGCCTGCTATTTGGTAATGAAATTTGAACTCTCCTTCTAAAATGCACATGAAGACAAAGCACATAGAAGATGAAAAAATATGAAGATAAAAACCATATAGAGGAGAATGAGGGTGCTCCAGTTGACAACCAACCTCTAAACCACTGGCTAAAGTAAGGCCAAGTTGAATACCCCATCTCAGGAGAACCACCCCAGCCATCTCCAAATGGTATAGAGATGAGTCAAGCATGCCAAGTTCTGCCCAATTTTCTGACCCAAAAGTCATGAAGAAAATACTGATGATTATTCTTTTAGGTCATTTGGTTTGGATGTATTTTATTAAGTAGCACAGATCAGAAAAACTGTAAAAGGAAAAAAGCAGTGAGATGAGGTATTTTTGATTATTTATGATACTCTTCTCCACATTTAACATGTCCCACAGTATTTTTGTGCCTACAAGTTATATTTTCTACAAAATGTTAGCATTGTGGATACAGAGGATACCATATAAATCATTTGCTATGAACTGAAAGTGAATGGTTTAAGTATAAGCCAGTAGAAGGAAAGTTTTATCTCTGTTGGTGACAGAGTCAATCTTGGTCAACCAGTCAATCTTTTACCCTCCTACCAACTAGTATCCCGTGCTTCATTCCTCTGACAACAGAAACAAATATTTGATGCATAAAGCTCTTACTGAATTATGAGAAAGGAGAGGTGACATCAAGAGTGTTTTCTGCTTCAAGAGGCACTTGCTCTTAACAATAGTTCTGATTTTATAACAGAAGAAGAGAATTGCATCTAAATATGTTTTCATCATTTTTTTCTTTGGTAGAATTCCTGATTTTTTTTTTAGTTGGCTATGTAACCACTCAGAATAAATTCTATATTGCCCAGTCTTTCTGGAAGATGCAATGGTTATCTGACTATATTCTGGATAGTAGAGTAAGTAGACTTCATTTTTACTTCTTTCTGCTTGCTAGAATGTGTGTATCTTTTCAAGAAGCCAAGCAGCCATTTTGAACCATGAGTTGTAAGCCATATTTTAAGAAAGTAAGAGCAACAAGATAGAAGGGACTTGTTTTTCAGAAGTCATGGAGTTTTATTTTAGCCCTAGGTTGAACTTAAAGAGAAATGAAGGCCTTGACCTTAGCCTTCCTTATTTGTTCTGTCTTTGCAGCATATGAATTGTTTAGGATTATGTTAAGTCAGTTTAGGAAGAATTCCCTTATCATCGATATCTGATCAACCCTGACATCTAATTAAGTTACTCATCTCCACTTTGGTGTATAAATCCTTGATCTTCCTTCAGCAAGAATCTTATTGAGTCAGTTTGGAAAGAATTATTCTACTTTGGGTGTCTCCTTTTAAATCATTTTCATTCATTAACTACTTTTACTTTGCGTGTTGGTTATGAATTCCTAGCTATCTTTGCTATCTTGCTTCCAAATTGTAATAGTTTTGACATCTATTACAATTGTACTTAGTAAAACATTTTTATGATTTTTACAAATGTCAGAATATTTTTTCTTTAACAGTACAAACCTAATATTTCTTGACTCAAAGGCCTTTCTAAGACAATAACTTGAAGATTCAGTGATACTATTAAGCTTATGGACGACTATCAATATGAAATAGGCTGTTTTTTTTTTTTTTTCCCTAAGATGCTAGGGAAAGTTACTCTCAGAGAGAGGTATTTTAATGTTTACTTTAACAAGGGGGTTTCTCTTTAAGGATAAAGTTAATACAGTATATTTTGATTGGTCTATTACATTTTATAGGGGTTATTAGAAGGTGAAAAATATTCAGAGAAAAATTATTTTTGTTTGGATCTTTGATAAATTTGGGATATCCATTATAAAGCATCCTCATTTCTGTGCCTATGCAATTTATCATATTAGCTCCATTAATTTCTATATCACCATAATCAACAACCAAAGGCAAATTGGTCTTGGCTTAAATCCAGAGATTTATAAAATTCACTTTACTTTTGGAATTTCGTTTTGCCATCTCTCTTTTTTCTTTGGTTTTCCTAGCTTTAAAATGATACAGCCTTGTGCAATAATCAGTAAAAAAAGCAACGCTGGAATTATTGCAATACCCTACTTCAAACTATATTATAGAGCCATAGTAATAAAAACAGCATGGTACTGGCACAAAAACAGATATGAAGGCCAGTGGAACAAAATAAAGCTGGATATGAATCCACACAACTATGCCCAACTTATTTTTGACAAATTAGCCAAAAACATAAGATGGAGAATAGACAGCCTCTTCAACAAATATTGCTGGGAAAAGTGCTTATCTGCCTGCAGAAAACTGAAACTAGATCCATGCCTATCAGCCTGTACTAGTATCAACTCAAAGTGGATTAAGGACCTTAATATCAGACCTGAAACTCTGAAGTTAGAACAGAAAAGAGCAGGGAATACTCTGGAAGCAATAGGTACAGGCAAAGCAAAGAATTCCTTAGTAGCACTCCAGCAGCCCAGCAACTAAGAGAAAGGATGGACAAATGGGACCTCACAAAATTAAAAAGCTTCTGCACAACAAAAAAAATGGTCTCTAAACTGAAAAGACCACCCACAGAGTGGGAGAAAATATTTCTTGGCTTACATCAGACAAAGGACTAATAACCAGAATAAAACAGGGAGCTCAATAAACTAAACTCCTCCAAAATCAATGAACCAACAAAGAAATGGGCACTGGAACTAAACAGAACTTTTTCAAAGGAAGAAATCCAAATGGCCAAAAAACACATGAAAAAATGCTCACCATCTCTAGTCATAAAGGAAATGCAAATCAAAACCACACTAAGATTGTACCTCACTCCTGTTAGAATAGCTACCATCAAAAACACCACCACCAACAAAAGTTGGCAATGATGTGGGGAAAAAGGAACACTTAGGCACTGTTGGTGGGAATGTAAGCTAGTACAACCACTTTGTAAAAAGATATGGAGGGTTCTGAAAAAACTAAACATAAATCTGTCATGTGATCCAGCAATCCCACTCCTGGGGATATACTTGAAGGAATGTGACTAAGGTTATTCCAAAGGTACCTGTTTATTGCTACACTATTCACAATAGCCAAGATATGGAAACAGCAAGATGCCTCACTACAGTAGAATGGATTAAGAAAATGTGGTATTTATACACAATGGAATTTTACTCGGCCTCAAAAAAGAATGAAATTTCGTAATTCACAAGTAAATGGGTGGAACTGGAGAACATCATCTTAAGTGACATTAGCCAGGCTCAAAAGGCCAAAAATTGTATGTTCTCCCTCATGTGCAGATTATAGACTTAAAACAAATGTAGTAATATTATTGGACATGGGTCACACACTAAAGGGAAAATGCATACAGGAGGAATAGGGAAAGGGAAGGAAACCTAAAACTTGAAAGTTTCATGAAGAGGTCTGGTAGAGATAAACCAGTTTAGGTTGTAATACACATATTTATGGAAGCAACGCTAGGAATCTCTCTGTATAGCTATCTTTTTCTCAAGCTAGCAAAAATGCTATGTCTTTCTTACTATCTCTTATGTTTTCTCTTCAACAAAATTGGAAAACAAGAAGGCAGAAGAGGTTCTGCCTGGAAGCAAGTGGGGTGGGAGGGGGAGGGGGTGGAGGTTGGGGCTAGGGGGGAGAGATGGCCCAAACATTGTATACACATATGAATAAATGTATAAACAATTAAAAAAAAAGAAGTAAAAAAATAAAATAAAATAAAGTGATACAGCCTTGTATTTAGTCAGGAAAAAGTCAGGATCCTGGGTCTGACCAGAATAAATCCTGTAGGAAAGACACTTGGGAGAATTACATGGAAATATGAAGTCAGTGGAGTCAAAAAATAGAATTAAATTTAAATGAGAAGGTTCTATGTCACTAAATACCAAAATCATTGAGAAGACAGAGATTCTTCTGGGAAATATTTATAATCTTTAGAAGAAATTATGGGAGGAGATTCCAAGATGATGGCTAGAGGGAGGAAGCAGAAAGTGAGCCTCCTATAGTGAAATCTTGGAGAGACGCTGGAGACACACCTTGCAGGCAAAATCACTGAGAAGAGGCAAAACTTTGATCCCTCCACACCTCCAGCTGGGGCAGAGCATCTCCACTTCATGTTAAACGGAGAAACCAGGAGGGCCCCTGGGCTGCCAGTTGTCCGTGCCCAGACGGCTTGGGAAGACGCAGACAAGGTGACCTTAGTGGTACTATGGTACTCCCACAGACAACCCTGGGCCAGAGCAGCATAGCCCCCTGGACAGACCACTTCCATCCGGGGAAAAAAGAGAAACTGAGTAGTAAGCAATAACAACAATAAAGACACGTGGGAAGGAGGGTGGGCGCACTGAGTGCCAAAGATTGGGGGAAGGGAATCCTTCCAGAACTGTAAATAAACAAGCCGGGTGGGCTGAAGTGGCTCCGGTGGGAGCGGGGGTGCACACCCAGCAACCAGGAACTGGAAAGCTTGTGAGAGTGGCAGAGGGAGGAAAACTCCACAGGAGAGGGGGGAAGACCCACCTCCAAAGTGAGCTGTAAACAAACATGGCAACTGGCAGGAGCAGCAGCACCGCCCAGTAATCAGGAGCAGGAAAGCTTGTAAAAGTGACAGTGAGAGGAAAACTCCACAGGAGAGTGGGGAAGACTCACTTCCCACATGAACTGTAAACAAACATGCAGGCCTGAGAAAGTGGGTGCACTGTCACCTCCCCCAGTGTGCTTGGAAAGGGGAAAACTTGTAGCAGTGGCTCGCGCACATGAGAACTCTGAGCAAACAAAGCCTGCAGGGCCAGGTGAGTGCTCAGCTCACCTGAGATCTGCATAAATAACGCCACCAGCAACAGCAGGCTGACAGCAGTGGGCAGGCAAGCCATAGCCGCAGATACCATTCTCAGAACTGTCTCCAGACTCTTTTTTTTTTTCTCTCTCCATACCTTTGATGAGAAAACAATCGAACTACACCTGCATGCTGAAAAACTTACTGAAACTGTATTGCATTTGAACTTGGGACACATTGTGGGGATTTTTTTTGTGCAGTTTTGTTCTATTTTATGCATCCCCTTTGATGAGACAACTATAGAACAACATCTGAGGCACCATCTCCAGGATTGGAGACTGAGATGGACACCCAAATTATTAAGACTGAAACTTCATTGCATTTGAAATGGGAGGGTTTATTTTTATTTTCTATTTTTTATTTTGTTTTATTTTATTTATATATATATTTCTTTCATTTACTTATTTTTTATTTTTATTATCTTTACTCTTTTTATTTTTTATTTTCAATCCTCTCTCTGTCTCTCTAATGCCTGTTCAGCTTACTGTCGATTAGTACACTAATGCTCCCTGTTTATACCTTTGAAACTTTTTTGTTTGATTCCTTGTTTTGTTTTCTCCTATTTGTCTGTTTATTTGTTTTTCCCTTTACTTTAACTTCTTGCGTTCCATCTCCTCTCACCCTTCCATTCTAAATATTACCATTGTTATTATTACAAGCTAGAATATACTTAATTGCACACAGTACAGGGACAGTAACAACACCAAGGACAATGATGGGAAGACAGAAAAAACAGGGAAAAAAGTTTCCCCACAGCAAAAAATTAGTACAGGAACCAGAGGGGAATGAAGAAAACAGATACTCAGATTCAGACTCCAACAAAATGAAGACAAACTATGCCAAAGAACCCAATGAAGCCCACAAGAATAATTGAAAAGAAGACATACTACAGGTACTCAATGAGAATTTTATAGAGATGATACTGGATAGGGTCAACCAAAATGTACAGGAGACACTCAAGAAATTCCAAGACAACAAAAATAGAGAATTTGAAAAAGCAAAAGAAGAAATAAGGAAACCATAAAAACACTGTATAAACACCAAAGTGAAACAGAGAACACAATTAATAAAGAGATAAATGAACACAAGACAAAAATAGACAACATTAAAGAGGAAACCACCCAGGATATGGAAAACCTCAGAAAAAAGAACGAAACAGAACTGCAAAACAAAACGGAAGGCCAATCCAGCACAATAGAACAAACAGAAGACAGAATCTCAGAACTCGAAGATGAAATGGTAATTAAAGGAAAAACTGAAGAACTATTAATTAAACAACTCAAGACTTGTGAAAAGAAAATGCAAAAACTCACCGACTCCATCAAAAGACCAAACTTGAGAATCATGGACATCGAAGAAGGAGAAGAGGTGCAAGTGAAGGGAATGCATAATATATTCAACAAAATAATAATAGAGAATTTCCCAAATCTAGAGAAAGCTATTCCCATACAGATGCAAGAGGCCTCCAGAACACCAAACAGACCAGATCAAAATAGAAGTACCCCACGACATATCATCATTAAAACAACAAGTTCAGAAACTAGGGAAAGAATATTGAAGGCTGTAAGAGAGAAAAAACAAATAACATACAAAGGTAAACCCATCAAAATCACAGCAGACTTCTCAACGGAAACATTAAAAGCAAGAAGAGTGTGGGGTGAGATTGTCCGGGCACTGAATGAAAACAACTTCAACCCCAGGATACTCTACCCAGCAAAACTATCATTCAAAATAGATGGAGCAATAAAAGTCTTCCATGATAAGCAGAAACTAAAACAATATATGACCACAAAGCCACCACTACAAAAGATTCTTCAAGGGATTCTGCACACAGAAAGTGAAACCCAGCTTAACTATGAAAAAACAGGCAGCACCAAACTTAATGGAGAAAAACTGAAACCATTCCCTCTAAAATCAAGAACCAGACAGGGATGCCCACTATCTTCACTCCTATTCAACATAGTACTGGAGTTCCTAGCCAGAGTAATTAGCCAAGAAGAAGGAATAAAAGGAATACAAATAGGTAAAGAAACTGTCAAAATATCCCTACTTGCAGATGACATGATCCTATACCTTAAAGACCCAAAAAACTCTACTCAGAAGCTTCTAGACACCATCAATAGCTATAGCAAGGTAACAGGATATAAAATCAACATAGAAAAATCATTAGCATTTCTATACACTAACAATGAGCAAACTGAAAAAGAATGTATGAAAACAATTCCATTTACAATAGCCTCAAAAAAAATCAAATACCTAGGTGTAAACCTAACAAAAGATGTGAATGACCTCTACAAGGAAAAGTATAAACTTCTGAAGAAAGAGATTGAGGAAGACTATAGAAAGTGGAGAGATCTCCCATGCTCATGGATTGGTAGAATCAACATAGTAAAAATGTTTATACTCCCAAAAGTAATCTACATGTTTAATCCAATTCCCATCAAAATTCCAATGACATTCATTAAGGTGACTGAAAAATCTCCCATGAAATTTATATGGAAACACAAGAGGCCACGAATAGCCAAGGCAATACTCAGTCAAAAGAGCAATGCTGGAGGTATCACGATACCTGACTTCAAACTATATTACAAAGCAATAACAATAAAAACAGCATGGTACTGACACAAAAACAGACATGAAGACCCGTAGAACAGAATAGAAGACCCAGATATGAAGCCACACAAGTGTAACCAACTTGTCTTTGACAAAAGAGGTAAAAATGGAGAAACAGCAGCCTCTTCAACAAAAACTGCTGGGAAAACTGGTTAGCAGACTGCAAAAAACTGAAACTAGATCCATGTATATCATCCTATACCAAGATTAACTCAAAATGGATCAAGGATCTTAATATCAGACCACAAACTCTAAAGTTGATACAGGAAAGAGTAGGAAAACCTCTGGAATTAGTAGGTATAGGTAAGAACTTTCTCAATGAAACCCCAGCAGCACAGCAACTAAGAGATAGCATAGATAAATGGGACCTCATAAAACTAAAAAGATTCTGATCATCAAAAGAAATGGTCTCTAAACTGAAAAGAACACCCACAGAGTGGGCGAAAATATTTGCCAGCTACACATCAGACAAAGGACTGATAACCAGAATATACAGGGAACTTAAAAAACTAAATTCTCCCAAAACTAATGAACCAATAAAGAAATGGGCACGTGAACTAAACAGAACTTTCTCAAAAGAAGAAATTCAAATGGCCAAAAAACACATGAAAAAATGCTCACCATCTCTAGCAATAAAGGAAATGCAAATTAAAACCACACTAAGATTCCACCTCACCCCTGTTAAAATAGCCATCATTAGCAACACCATGAACAACATGTTCAGATAAACTTGTCACCTAGTGCAGGCTGCTATAACAAAATGCTATAGACCAGGTAGCTCATAAAAAACAGAAATTTATTTCTCATGATTCTGGGGCTTGGAAAGATAAAGATGATGACAGATTTAGTATTTGGTGAAGCCCCACTTTCTCAAAGATGTTGCCTTCTTACTGTATCTCATATAGGGGAGGGATGAATGCACTTCATTAGCCCTATTTTATAAGAGCACTAATCCCATAGATGAGAACTCAGCCCTCAGGATCTATTCACTTTCCAAAAAGACTCTCCCTTCTACCACCTTCACATTGATATGTAGATTTTAGTATAGGAAATTTGGAGGTACACAAATATTCATACCCCAGCATTCAATTTCTGCAAATGTGTTATTAACATGAGCTATCTGAATAATTAGGATCTTGTTCTCTTTGTGTACACAGACAATGATTTTCATATTATTAAGGTTAAGAATGGGTAAGACATTTTTGAGCTGTATTTTAAGTGTGTCTCATGTGTGGAGCGTGGCAGTTTGGAAAAATAACTATACTTTATTACTGATTTCTAGGTAAAATGCTGTAATTTTCTGCTCCACTGTTTGTGTTGTGGAGCCCACACAGTCCATGTTATCCTCGAGGCTTTGTTTTCTTTGTGGAGCTTGCTGATTTCCCAGTCTCTGAGCATATGCTTTGTGTGACTCAGAGTACACATAAAATAATTGTTTCATGAATACAGATGCTGAAGTATATGTCTTAAGGATATATATGATGTGAAAAAAAGTTTGGGATGTGCAGGGTTTTTTTTTTTTTTTATAAGTAGATAAATAAAATGACGAAGAGCAAAGCAAAATCCCAAAGAAACAGCTTTGTTGGCTGTGCTGTCATCATTACTCAATTCCTTCTGGAATTGTAAGCTAGCTGCAAAAACCCAGTCTCTGAATATATTATGGATAATCATTTATTCCCTTTGAACAGAATCAAAGTAAAGAAAATATATCGAATCCATTTCTAATTATGATTGTTCATTATCTTCCATCTTGGCTCAGATCTTCACTTTAACCTTCTTACTCTAACAGAGGGGAGTCAGAAGACAGTGTTCGTTACATTCATTTCTCTTTGGATCTCATTTATTTCAATTTCACTAATGACAGAGAAACATTTGTGTTCTCTTCCTTTTTACCTTAGCTCTTGAATTCACCCTTAAAAGCTATACAGAAAGATGGTTAGAAAATACCTTCACCTCCTATTTCATTCTCTATTAACCTGTCCTGGGACAAACGATACTTCTGTTTCTAAGCTTTGTACAGAATTAATTTCTTGAAATCTGACAACGTTTTTCTCCATATACAATAATTTTGTACTCTGGGTCACTATTTATCTTTAAAGCATCTCAGGTGGAATTAATTACATTTTCTATAACAATGAAAGTTGTAGCTCATTAGACTGTGTAAAAAGATATCTCCATTTCAAATCTTTCAAAGTTTCAAGCCACTTCAAAGTTAAAGCTAATTTAGACCTTACCCAATTCAAGAATACCTAACAAGATTATTATTGTCTTTAAATTATGAGCATGTCTTTGCAGAATCCAGTAGGTAGTGATATTTCATGTTTTGGGTTTTTGTTGACTGTGTCTTTAGCCAGAATCACCTTCATTCACCTGGTACTCTTAGGAAACCTGTGATCATTCTTAAATTTACCTCCTCTTGCTTCCTGATGCTGGAAAAATAGTAGTGATCATGAGAAAGGTTATATAAACTTTAGAATCGAACTTCTAACCTACTGTATCTCTATCTCCATTTCTTTCCTTCCTATTAAATGACCAGAATGCTTAAGTTCATTTCCCCCCACCTTTTTTCTGGATCCAATTCCTAGTCACTTACTATATCAGGATGTTTCTTCTGTTCCCAATTCTTCCAGCTCTACTCTATTTCTACCTTTTTCCCTAGAGCAAAACAACTTCAGGGGAGGTGCCAATATTAGCCCCCTGAATCTTCTTTTTGCATTTCCTTTGGAACCCATTCTATTAGGCTTTTGCCAATTCATTTCATGGAAACAGATCGTTTCATCAGTATCTATGATTTCTAAATGATCAAATGTAGTGCCCATTTCACCTCAAAGAATTCAAACATTTGTTTGTATTTTACCCAAGTGAACAAGTCCTTCTTTTGACACCTTTCCTCAGATTCTTACAGAATATTGATCTCTCAGTTTCCATGTTATGTAACTGAGTACTCCTTGTCAGTCTTTTTTGTATTTCCCTTTTCTAGCCCTGGGACTTGCCATGGCTTAAGACATAGCCCTTGGGTTACCTCATCCTGTTTCATATCCTTAGGTACTGTACACCCATTAGTAGCATTCAGATTTTTATCTCTGGAACTGACCTGTTTCCTGAACTCTAGACATAACACTAATGTGATAACTGTCCATTTATATATTTACTTTACCAAACTTATGTTCTCCAAAATCAAATTCATGTTTTCCATTTTGCAAACCTGTTCTTTCCATAATACTTTGTTTCAAATGACACAACTAGTAATCTACCAACTAATCAAGCTAAAAAATCTTGAAGTCAGATTTGACTCCTCTTCATTTGCTATAATCCACATCTCATCTGTCAGAAAGTCCACTTTTCAATACCTCTAAAATAATACTTCAAAGACCTTTCCTCACTTCCACCACTGTTGCCCATTCCAAGACATTGCTGACTACCAACTGGAATCCTATTTAACCTCCTTCATATCCGTGCTTCTGTTCATGCTATTGAAGATTAGAGGGAAAATTGGTAAAGAAAAATAGCATAAATATTAGGTGTAGAATATTTAATTTAAATAGATTTGCAGCTCATTTTTAATTTTAGAAGGGGCAAATGGAATTTGGCTTCAGTTTTTGTATAAAGTGTGCTACAAATGAACACAGACTGCACAGGGATCTCTTTCTTCAACTGGGTACTAAATTGCATTTGTGAAAGGTTAGATTACACAGGGCCATGTAAAGCCCAACAAATAAGGAATAACAAGCATGAGAGATTTATAGCACAAACTACTAGAGCTGCAAAAAAGGTTAAAGACCCTTGACTGTGGGCCAATCAGATTGGAGAATGAACAACTCAGGAAATTCCATAGAGGACTCAGGTTATGACAAAAGAGGATGTGTAAACTTAATAAAGCTATATAAAAGATCTACATAAATGGCATACATGTTGGCAAATATAATAAAGTTTACTGGATTTAAATTACAGTTACTTGAATTTTAACTGTGTGAAAGATCCATGTCTATTTAAAGCAAAATAAAAACAACATATATGGAATTTGCAACTTAGAGAGAAGTGAATTTATGATAATAAAATAGCAAAAAAAATGAGACTAAAGATTCTAATAAGTTGATGTATATTTACTTAATAGATCACCTAACTAAAGATAATGAAAAGGAACACAAATCATCAGTTAATCTAAATGATGGCACTACTGGTAGGTGAAAGTGAGGGAAGTCTTAGGGAGAGTAAATAGAGACCTCAACCCATATTTCCAGGTTTATCACTGTCAGACAGAATTCAGGCACAAGAAGCAAGGAGAAACAAGCAAAGCAGGTTTTATTAGCAAAAGTACACACTTAAGAGGGAGTTTGGTCTTCTCAAGAGAGAGTTGCTCTTTATAGGCTTTTACTTGGTGGGATTTACACTAATTTTAGGGGATATTGTTCAGGATTATATAGATTTTTTTGACTAGGGTACTTGACATGCAAAATTTCATTTCTTTGTCTTGTCAAAGTCAATTGAAGCCATTTTAATAGAAGTCCAAGTTTGATGGTTTTGATTCCATGTCTAGATTCTTTATAGTTTATAGACTGTAAGTTTCTGCTCAAAACCAACCAACCAACAAACAAAATGTATGAAACAAATAGAAAACAGATGACAGAGATGTAATTAATTCCAACACTGTCAGTAAGTTTATTAAATGTATATAAATTACACATGTCATTTACAAGGCTGGTAATCACTGAAATGGATAAAATAAAACAAAGCCCAACTATACATCCTCTACAAAAAACACATTTCAGTTATAAAGACACAAATGATTTGAAAGTAAAAGGATGCAAAAAGATATACATTCAATTACTAATAATAAGAGAACTTAGTACTTCTATTGATATCGAAGTTAACTTTAGTAAAAGGAGTATTATCAAAAATAAACACCCACGCACAGGAAATCAATGTGAGTCAATGCCCTGTATAGCTATCCTTATCTCAACCAGCAAAAACCCTTGTTCCTTCCTATTATTGCTTATACTCTCTCTACAACAAAATTAGAAATAAGGGCAAAATAGTTTCTGCTGGGTATTGGGGGGGGAGAGGGAGGGGGCAGAGTGGGTGGTAAGGGAGGGGGTGGGGGCAGTGGGGAGAAATGAACCAATCCTTGTATGCACATATGAATAATAAAAGAAAAATGAAAAAAAAAATAAGGGTAACATTTTTCAATGATAAAAAATTGAAAAAGTGGAGAGGGATGGAAGGAGGGATGAAAGAGTAATGGAGGGGGTGAATGTGTTTAAAGTACTCTGAACATACATATGGAATTATCACAACGAAATCACCTCATGTAATAATGTGCACCAATTCAAGAATAAAATAAAATTGAAAAAATTAAAAAGTAGAAAATTACTGAAGAATCATTCAAAATCTAAATGCATATGCACAAAAAGATAAAAATGTTTAAGCACATAAATCAAACACTGACAAACCAAAAAGGAGAAACTGATTAATCTATAACTGTAGTTGGCGATTTTAATACTCTTCTATCAGTATTAGAACACATACCAAAAATCAAAAAGTAGATAGGATATTTGAATAACTTTATCAACTAATTCAAACTAATTAATATTTATAGAACACTTCACACAACAACTATAATACACAGAATTACTTTCTTGGCTTATATTTACCTGTATACAGTAAGGAGTTTCACCAAGACATTTCCATACATGCAAATAATACTACATTTTTGTTGTGTTTACTTTCAATTGCACACAAAATATTATCAAGATAGTTTATACTATTGGCCATAAAACTCTCAATAAATTTATAAAAACTGAAATCATTCAGGGTAAATACTCTAAAGACACAAAACTCAACTAGAAATCAATAAAATAAATCTGGGAAGTCTAAAGTATTAGGAAACCTCACAAACTACTTTTACACAACTCATGAGTCAAGAAATTATAAGGGAAATTGGAAAGTTTTTGAGATGGTATAAGAACATAAGTACAACCTATTAAAATTTTGTACATTTCAGCAAAGCAATATTTTGAGAGAAATTTATGCTTTAGGTACTTATATATCAGAAGAGAAATTTGAGATCAATGCTCTAAGTTTCTGAATGTGCATCACAAAAAGTGGAAGGAGGAAAGACAAAATGAATTGAAAGCTATATGAAGATAGAATTAATGAGTAAGTAGTAATCAAATTGAGTGACAATTCTCAAGCTTTGTCAAAGTAATCATCATAAATGTCTAGTATATTCATATGTACGTATGAAATTTATTCATCGCTTAGCTTTCCTTGATTTTGTTTGTAGGCTGTTTGGTTGAAGATTTTATAACATTGACAGGTGCTAAGATGTTATAGGAAAAGAGATATTATTTTTATGGTTCCCAGGTTACATTTTGTATTTGTATTAAGAAAAGTAAGTGGCATTTTGTTGTTAGATAGGAAGAGACACTCTTTCATAAACAGATATTGCAGAGAAAGGGAAGGACATGAGAAATAGAACACCTGGTGGAAAATCATCCACAGCCCAGGCCTAGAATGTGATCCTTACGGGGTCTTGCAGTGTTGATCAGGAGATTATAACTTTACTTCTGCTCTCTGGACACAGAAATAAGAGCCTCTACACAACATGCAATCTAAAGGCCACTGTATCAAGCTAGTGGCACCTGCAATCTCTTTGCAAGCACTTACACAGCCTGCTCACAGATGCCATTGTTTAGAGAGGCATATGCTAGATCCTTCTCCTTCTGTAAGTCTACATGTGGTCTGTACACTCTGGAGTGCTCCCATCCCTACCAAAACCAGAAAGTCTCCCTTACCCTCATGGCATCAGTTGCTGATTCTGTGCATTCAAGAAAGTAGTCTATTGCTCACCCAGCAGCCTCAGAGCAGTAGACTCATCTACTACATGATGGCTAAACCATGTCTTCTCCAAGAGGTCTGAGCTGTCCGCCCTTCATTCTCTTCCTCATCCATAGGCTACCGTACACAGTTTTCTATGTATTGTAGTTATTACATTGTTGTGGATTATTGTTTCTGTTAAACTTCTCTGTATCACCTAGTGTGGGAATTCTAGCACCTGTTTGGACCCATACTGTTAATGTGGACCAATGTTCATAGAGTAATTTTAGAAGTGCCACTTAAAAGTCTTGGCAATACTTAATTTATTTTTTAAGATCTCTTGAATAAACCACAGTCTTGACTCCCTAACCCAACAATAATGTAATCAGGACTTGTGGCCTAGTTTGTCAGCAGGGACACATCTAACAAATACAGATATAGGATTACAACCCTCAGTGACCATAAATTGCCATCTTATGTAATACTTGATATTTTGTTTTTTTATACAGCTCATCTTTCTGGCAAAGACCATTTATCTATCATCAAAGCACCCAATGAAGACTGAGACCCGGGGTTATTTGTGAATCAGAAAAAGAAATGCTTTTCTGCTTTCTTAGATATTTCTGATAACTATATAAAGGTAGGATTCTTTTGCTAAAATTTTATAGTCTGAATCTAACTATCTGGCTTTTAAAAATAAATGTGGAATTTAGTGCAGATACTCATTTAATATTCTTGGACATAAATGACAACAAATGATGGCAAAAGCAGTGTTTTTGTTATTGTCTGCAAATCAACAGTATTAGCATTGTCTGGAAGCTTTTTCAAATGTAAATTCTCATGTCCTTATCCAAACCTGTCCTTAGGAATATGTGTTTTAATAAGCCCTCCAGTGACTCTTAGGCATGCTAAAATATGAGAAACAATGACTTGGAACATCTTAAATGTGGTAATCATTTCTATTGCTTTTTAACTAAGTGATTTAGTATGGAGAAACCTCTGGGAGCAGTTAGATTTCTAATAGATAGTCAATGGGAGTTTAATTAAGCAACCCATTTCTGTCCCTAGATGTTGAAAGAGAGGACAAGTGAGTACCAGTACTCACTTCTGATTTTAGAATTTTTGTTATATGGTTGCAGTGAGATATTTCAAGCAGGTTTCTTTATTCTCCCAGAAACATGCTAAATTGATGCCCTAAGTGTTTTATTTTTTCTCTGCCTTCCCATCTCCTTCCTCTTCGATATCTCCAGTTAGAGAAACACCATTCACCACCTGACAATAAAATGACACTTGCTTTTCTAATCCAAACATAAGATGTAATCTGGGAATCATAAAAGTAGCATTTCCTTTCTCATAATATTTTAGCATCTGTCAGTGTTATAACCTTTTAAACCAAATGGCATATAAACAAAATCAGGGAAAGCTTAATGATGCATAAATTTCATATGCTGTATATTAATACCCCGGACATTTGTAACTATTACTTTGAGGTGGCTCTAGTGCTGTCATCAAGTTGTCATCTACTTGCTGAGATGTCATTGCACTTATTTACTTAATATTTTGGGCTTTTTAAGATTATGTGGAAGTCACTTATTCTGCACAGTGTCCTTTAAAGCTCATTTACTTTTTGTGTCTAGTGTCTCATGTTTTGATGCTTGTTTTGTTTATGGTGTGATTGGTTCAATGTTCAGTATGTGACAAAGGTAGAAGAGAGTCCACTGCTGTTGTTTCTAACCTCTCACACTCTTGTCAGACTTAATATCAAAAGCTGTATTTCTTACCATTGCCTATACAAGTAGAAAATGTTCTGTGTCTACCAGTCATGTTGAAAGTAAAGTAAATTAGTTACACAGCAAAGCTACTTTCTAGATATAATTTCACTATATTTCTGCTACTAGAATCTGCATTGTGGCAAAAAGGTGATTGTCAGTTTGCAGGAAATTTTTTGTGTTAGCTTTAAAATGGGAGAAATGCAGCAAAATAATAACTATATGATCACCAAGAGCAATATTTCAAAGCAGCATTTACAGATAGACCTTTCATGCATTCCTGTTCAGCCTTTGAATATAGAGTGGGAATGGCTGATTCCCTTGGGAAGCAGAACATACCATTCAAGTAGAAGGGAGAGAATAACAATAATTCTGCTCTGCACACTCTTCTTTTTTTTGAATGAGGCAACATGGTTTATGCAAAGAATCTACAGAATCCTGCTAGGATCACAGCAAGGAAAAGAGTTAGCTCTGCAAAATTCCATTCAAGCTATCTAGAACATGGAGAACAAAATGACAGGGATGGCCACCAGGAAAATTTTTACTTCTCTTGAATTTACATCTAATAAACTGTTCATGATATTTATAATTGTTTGTTAGCATGAAGGACATGTGCATTAAATTAGAGTGTCATTAAAATTATCTATGTTGACTGGGTAGAACTGAGAGTACTTCTGTGTTAGGAAAATGAAGTAGAAAATTTACCTTACTCTTATTTGGTCCTTTTGAATAAAAACTAGAATGAAGAGCTTGACTTTAATTCTATATTGAATTGGAAAGTGTTTGAGAATTTCTATTGTTGTAGAATTATAAAATTCTAAGAGGTGATTAATTTATTTTATGTAGGCACAGTACTGAGAACATAGCAGGCTTTCAAGCATCCAGAATGATGTTTAGAAAGAGAATGGAGTGACCAGAGTCCCAAATAAGTTGTGACAATCCAAACTCCTGCTTAATAGTTTAGTGCATCTTTCTCAATACAAAACCTTCAAAAAGCCACTTTCTTCATAAATTGACACCACAAGCAAATCTTTGAAGATGCTAACTAACAAAAAATACCAACCAAATTTTTATCCCAAAGCCATCCATAACTGCTAAGGGAAATGAGGATTATTCAGTAGAAAGAGCAGTTTTGAGATTATTGGCAAACCTCTGACAATTGAACTGGCAGGTGCACATTTCCTTATATTATATGAGATTATATTTTTCATCGACTTCAATTTCTTTCAATACTTCTGTAGTTATTTCTGAGTGATTAAGGGGCTAACAGTGGGATCAGAAATTAATTTGAAGTTTTCTGTGACAAAATTGTGATTTTTAAAAAAAAAAATTGGGGGACAGGGTCTCATTATATAGCCCAGGTTGGCTTCAGACTTGTGAACCTCCTGCCTCAGTTTCTTGAGTGCTGGGATTGCAAGCATGAGTCATCATGCCTGGATAATTTTGACTGTTGATTAAGAAGTAAATACTTGACTTGCTAAGGTGAGTCAATGGTTCAAGAAATTCTGCTGTGGTTTATATTTTAACAATATTTTTTGGTTTTTAAATATAAGAAAGTATGAACTGAAATAAAAAATAGCCCATGATACCAATTTTTAAGAATAGTAAGTGTACATGATTTAAAAATTCAAGCATGGAAGAAGATATACTAAGAGAGAGGACAGGCTTCCTTGAAAACAAACCACAAATAGAAGTTTCTTATATGTTCTCTCAAAATTATTTTAAATAATTGTACTAGTATATACAACATGGTGTCTATTTTTATAATAGAAAAACAGTGTTCTCATTTACATGTGCCTTTTCAGCTTTTCAATATCAGGGATCAATCTAATTCTCTTTGTTGGGATAATAAATGCACCCATTTTAAGCACACAATTTTATGAGTTTTAGAAAATGAATAAAACTCGTGCAAGCACAACCACAATCAATCATTCCCACCATCCCCAAAGTTCCTACATGCCCCTTGCTCATCAGTCCCTCTGCTAACCCAGGCACTCATATGCATTCTATCACTATTGACTAGCACTGCCCTGTAAAATCCTTCAAACAAACAGAAGTATGATCCTCAATGTACTCTTTCGTGTTTGTGATCGCTATCTAAGCATAAACGTTTTTTGCAATCTATCCTCAAAACTGCATGCTTCACAAGTTCAGTACTCTTGTGGTGGCTGCTGAGTAATATTCTATGGTATGAATAGACCTTCATTTCATTTCTCCATCTGCCTGCTATTAACTTTTTGATTGACATTTCTGTTTCTTTTGCATACAGCTACTAGAGATATTTATGAATAAATCTCTTTGTGATATATGCGTTTTACTTTTCTCGAGTGAGCAACTAGTGGTAGAAATACTGGGGAATATGGCAAGGGGTGTTTCATTTTACTAACTGAATGAGAGTTAAGTTGCTCTGTATCTGCCACTTCGTGGTAGTTGTCAAGTTTTTTAAGTTTTAGCCATTTGAGTGAACAATATGTATTGTGCTTTCATTTTGACTCAGCAAAAATATCTTCTAATATTACTGTTTTGAATATGTCTCCTAAAAGCCATGTGTTAGAAATTTAATTCCCCAATTAATACATTAAATGGTTTTTGGAGGTGGGGTCATAAATGAAATTACATGAGGTCTTGTGGGTGGGGGTCCCCAAGTTGCCATTAGTGGTTGCCATAATAGAAGGGAGAGAGACACAGGTTAGCACACTGCTCTCTTGCCATGTGATACGCTCAATCAGGTCGTGATGTAGCAAGAAGGTCCTCACCAGATGCAGAGTGGATGCCAGTGCCATGCACTTGGACATTGCAGTCTCCAGGACTGTGAGCCAAATTCTACTCTTTATGAATTACTCACTCTCAGACATTGTATTATAGCAACAGGAAACAGACTGAGATAAATAATCCTTTGGGAACTTTTTGATGTATATATTATTTCAAACTGTGCTGTTTATTATTTTACGCACTTTCTCAGTACCTTTAAGTGATTGATTTTTAATTTAATTACATTTTAGTCTGGACATGCATTCTTATATCAGCTCCACCCTTGCACATTAATTAGGAACTGTTTTGTCCATACAAATAATGTATATTTTACAGATTTTTGGTGCACTGTTCTATGACTATCAATGAGATCAAGTTTGATCTATGGTTATCAATCAGGTATTGTTAAGTATTCTGTATTTCTACTTTTTAATCTGTGTATTGTACCAGTTTTGCAGGAAAAGGAAGTAATGTAATGTGGACATTTAGTTTTCTCTTTTCAGTTCTATTTTTCTTGATGAAGTTCTGTTATTTGAGGCATATATATTTAGAGTTGACATGTTTTCATGTTGAATATATTCTTTTATTATCATGAAATTCCCCAGTGATGTTATTCATTCTCCTGATGTCTATTCTACTTTTAATTAATGTAGGCTCTCTTTCTTGTTGAGTTTGCATGATAAACATCTTCCTTCCTTTCACTTTTAATTTGTATCTGGCTTTTCCATGAAAGCTGCCTCTTTATAGTCTGGTTTTATTTTATATATACTCTGACAGTATTTTTTAATTTGCATTCAGATTTTGTGCCTGAAATGCAATTATTACAGGTTGAATTTCAGTCTGCCATCTTATTTGCTCTGTATTTTTTCTGTATGTTCTATATGTTTCTTATTTTCCTTTTTGCTGCAGTGATGGTTAGTTTAATGTGCCAGCCTGATGTGGCCACAGTCTTCAGTAATTCAATCAAGCACTAATCATTATTTAGGTGTAGATATTGTGTAGATGTGATTAACATCTACAATTAGTTGGTTCTGGGTAAATGAGATTATCTTTGACAATCTGGGTAGGCCGAATACTACCAAGTGAATGGTTTTAACACTAAAATTGTACTTTACTTAAAGAAGAAAATCCTTCTATGGACTTCAATATCAGTTCTTACCTGAGCAAAAATCTATAGATTTCAGACTTGCCTAACCAGACTCCACAAATCCATAGGCCAATTCCTTGGATTAAATTTGTTTCCTGTTCCTCTCTCTCCCTGGCAGTATATATATATGTGTGTGTGTGTGTTGAAAAGTGGTTCTAGAAGAAGAGCATCAGAGTTTTCTGAATTATTTTTCAGGTTTCAGGAATTGGTTTTTTAATGTGGTTATATATAAGGTCATTAATGACTGTTTTCAATGGTATAGAAGACACTGATGGCCTGTAGCAATACAGAGATAGAAAATACTGTGATTGATACTTCTAATTATATACCTTCAGAAGCAAGCTAAAAATGTGCTTAAAATCAAAGATAGAATTTATATATTTAAATTTTACATGTAAATTTCATACCATTTAATTCTTATGAAGTCAATCTCTCAGAATAAGAGCTTATTTTGATAAACTGGAAGAATATTTAAAAATAAGCATTAAATATGTTACGACTTTATTTAGCTTTACAATTTTATTATTCTCTGTTTTGATTAATTTATTTAACTTTTGTTATATTTATTCTTGTTTGTTTCCTTAAAAATGTTTGATGTATTTTGGATAAGGTTTAAGTGTTTCTCAAAGTTTTATCTGTTAGAAATTTGCTCCCAAGTGTGGTGATGTGGGAAGCACTGAAATCCTTTGTGGTGGAGACTAGTGAGGATTACTAGTCACTGGGGATGGTTTCCACCAAAGAAATGAGTGTGGTTCTCATGGGACCATAGTTAGTGCTCAGTCAGGAATATAACAAAAGAGTAAGATGGGTTCCTTTTTGCTCTCTGGCTTCCCTTCCTGCCTTGTATGTCACTATTTCTTGCCCACTCTTATACATGGATGCCATCTGCCATTGTGACCTCACCAGAGGTCACACCAGTAGGACTACCCAATCTTGGGCTTTCAGTCTCTAAAACTATAAATAAATACATCTCTTTTCTGAGACATTATCCAGTCTCAGGCATTTTGTTATAGCAACAGGAAGTAAAACAATACAATCTTGAATAACTTAAATTGATCCATCTTTTTTTAGATGGTTCTATATTCAGTTTGCTATCCTTTGCTATGTGATAACATTTTTAAAGCTAAAT
The DNA here is from genome assembly GCF_047511655.1 of Castor canadensis. Classification (NCBI taxonomy): domain Eukaryota; kingdom Metazoa; phylum Chordata; class Mammalia; order Rodentia; family Castoridae; genus Castor; species Castor canadensis. The sequence continues at coordinate 126,033,041 of NC_133393.1, read as the reverse complement.
TTAAACTTTTTTTTCCTACTCTTCAATTAAACAGACACAGCAGGAGAGGTTTTTATCTTGTGCTCCTCAAAGTGTAAATTTAAAACTACTGATAATAGTATGTTGATATTCAATTATGATTCAGTGTGCATATAACACATTACCACAGGTATTAAGAATATTTGAATAAACATTTGTAGAGTGGTTCATACTATTTCTATGGCTTTTCAGAGTTCTGTGACATTTTTTGAGTGTAAACAATCTCTGAGCAGTGTCTCTTTTAATTATAAGATGTTTTGATACTAAACTATTTTTAAAAGTCCACATTGCAAAGATGAGTAACTGAAGCATGACTGATAACAAGTCTGATTTTTATTTTTACCACAGTTCCAGGTTCTACACAATAGTTTATATGTTAAACTTTCACATTAAGATTAGTCTCTGCATTCATTTTCTAAAGAGTAGAAATAGATGAGGAATTTAATATGACAAGCGTTGATTTAGTAAGCTCCAATAGAGAGTGAATTTTCTTCTTGACTGTGTGTATAATATTTTTTTGGAAAGCATTGAACACTTGCCTGAGGCCTGTAAACAGTGAACTTTTGGATAAAGTTATAAAATACATATTATACAATTCTTCATGTGTATTTGATTTAAAATAAAAGAAAATCTGTAGAAGTTTTCCATATTAATATACCTACTTTGATTCAACAGTCTCCGACTCAGAGTTGTGAAATGATTTGCTGGCATAGAGGCATAGTGGGTATCAATACTTGAGACATGAGGTTGAGACATGAGGTAAAGTGATTTTTACTTTTTGTTCTGCTTTATTCTATACTAAAAGTAATCTAAAGTGGAACTTCTCCCTCATTAAACTTGTTTGTTAATCCCATTTATATTTAATTTGTTTTTTATTTCTTTATTACCATTATTAGCATTATGTTCATAGTTTTAATAGGGAAGAGTATTTTATTTCAATGTTAACATAACAGTTTTTAAATAGCAATAAGAGCCATCTATTTTTTCCTCAGGTATAAAATACATTTTTGCTTAATAGGAGACTCACTATACCTTTGTTAATAAGGAATTTTCGTCTTTGCATTGAACCAGATATATACCCCTGTTGGTCTCAAGACTAATGTTGATTGTTCCTACCTTAATATTCCCTCAACCACTAAAACTTGAAAACCTTGTTGCTTTTTATTTCCTTACCTTCTCTTCCCATCCAATTAGTCACAACATACTGTGCATTCTAACTCTATCTTTTAAGTCTTGCTCTTTGATACCTCCTGTTGGCTTTCATTGCTTTACTCTCTGTCCATTTAAATCATTCATATTTTCTTTCTGACACAAAACACTGACACTGCTGCCAAATTGCTTCCTGAAACATTAAGCTCCATATTATTTATTCTTTTGCTTAAAAATCCTTGAGTACCTGCACATTGCCTACTAAGGGGTATCAGGTAAGACTCAAAATCTGGGAATGCTTTTTGTTTGCAGGGCTTAGTCTTTTGTGGGGGAAGGAAGGGGAGAGACTGATAGTGCTTCCATCAGTCCCTGGGAAGGAAGAAATGAGTTTCCTTCCCAGTCAAAACTATGTGTGGAGAATGTCTATACAAAGCTCTAGTCTCTGCAGAAAATAAAACTAAAATCAGCTAATGCAAATTATACAAAACAGAGAGTGAGCAATGGCTGATTACCTTTAATTCTAAAGAGAAATTGTCACAAAATTGGTTGAGATGCCTGATCAGAGCATACTATTTTACAATGATTTTATAAAATGCGACCAGAGATGATAGATTACTGACTTACTGAGCAGCTAAAGCAATCATTCCCATCTTTAAAATAGTGGTATCAATCCTTTCTTAAAAAACACATAAAATCTTTATAAATAAACTTAACTAAGAAGATAGAAGATCTACACATTGGAAACTATGAATCACTTATGAAAGAAACTGAAGAAACTACTTTTTGCAAAGTGAAAATGTATCCCATGTTCATGGGTTGGAAGAATTAATATTATCAAAATGTCGATATTACCCAACAAATTCAATGTAATCCACATGAAAATTCCTATGACATTTTTTATGTAAATAGCAAAAAATCCCTAAAAATTCATATGGAACCAAAAAAGATCCCAAACAACCAAAAGAATCTTTAGCAAAATAAACATAACGGGGCAGCACAAGGCCTGGTTTCAAAATCTACTCCAAAGCTATAGTAAAGGTAACAGTCTAGTGCAGGCATAAAAACAGACACATCAATTAGTGAAGCAAGCTAATGAGTCCAGAACTAAACCTAAGCATTTACATTTGATTGATTTTAAGTTAATGTGCCAAAAATATGATGGACAAAACCAGTCTCTTCAATTAAGGGTGGTGGAAGACTGGGTATCCATATACAGAAGAACAAAGTTGAAACTATATCTCACAACATAAAAAAATTAACTCAAAATATATTAAAGATTTAAATGTAAGGCTTGAAACTGTACAACTAAGAAAATAATAGAGGGGGAAATTCCATGACACAGTATGTTCAATGATTTTTTTAGGACAAGGACATTACATGAAAAGCACACTAAATAAAAGCAAAAATTTCTACCCTGGAAGCAATCAGCAGAGTGAAGAGGCAACTTAGGTAAAGAAAGAAAAATATTTTTAAAGCATGCATCTGATAAACAGCAAACATCATGTACGTATGGAATTCAAATAACTATATCAGGACAGCATATAACCCACTTAAAAATGGTCAAAGGAAGAGAAGCAACATTTCTCAAAAAAGACATACAGATGCCCAATATGCATATGAAAAAAATTCACAATCATCAGGGAAATAAAAGTTAAAACCACAAAGAGATTTCACTTCACTCCAATTAGAATGTGTATTATCAAAATGATAAGTGATAACAGTCATTTCACTTAACATGGTGATGTCTCGTTCAATCCATTTTCCTGAAAATGATGTAATTTCATTCTTTTTTATGAATGTATAATACTGCACTGTGTATCTATACCACATTTTCTTTATCCATTCATCAGTTGATGGACACCTAGAATGATTCCATAGTTAGGCTGTTGTGAATAGTGTGGCTACAATCATGTGAATTTAGGTATTTCTATTGTATGCAAACTTACATTCCTTCAGATATATGCCCAGAAGTGGTATGGCAGGATCATAAAGTAGTTCTATTTTCATTTTTGTAAACATTTCCATAGTGATTTCAATAGTGACTGCAGTATTTACATTTCCCCAATAGTGTATAAATGTTACTTTTCCCTTGCATCCTTGCCAAGAAATAAACCAGACATCTCTTTACTTCCCTCCCCCTGCATTGTAGAACACTTTAGAATGAAAAGACAAACTTACCATCAGACACCCATTTATAAAATGCACTATGTGTTAATACCAACAAAAGAAAAGGTAGTAAAAACAGCAACAGTATTTTGGAAGTTAAGTTGGAAATGTTTGTGTTAATTTTCTGAAGACATTCGAAAGGTAATGTTCTCCTTCTACAGTCCATCAATTGTAATATAGTTCAATTTGTCCAGTTACCATTTAAAATAAGATATAAATCTACTTCCTCAATTTTCACTATAAATTTGAGATTTCCAAACCACTTCATTATTTTGCATAGCAGTATATCAACAAATTCTCTCTTAGCTACCAGACTTTCTTTATAAATGATGACATTGTTGAATCGAGATGTTCAGATTCAAATTTTTATTTATTACAGGCCATATTGCACATGGAAGGTTACAATAATTACTTACTTAGTTAAATGTCAACATAGGTTTATAACTATATCCAGTGAATTACATTCTATTAGAGAAAAGGCATGAAATAAAATGCTATACATTAAATCATAAGATGTATAGAATTTTGACTGGAATTTATAAATATGCTATTAGAAATTTTTGCTCTTTCCCACTAAAAGATCTAGTGACCATATTATTAAATATGGAATCCTTAAAAAAGATATTTTAATTTATATTTTAGTGGGTTTTCTGATTAAAGGTAAGAATACATTACCTGAATATATGTATAAACAGTTTATTAAAATGGTCTATTTATTTTTATGCAAACACTATACATTTTTGATATATTCTCATTGAAATTAATATTTTAATAGGTTAAATAATATTTGAAAATCTGGAGTTGTAAAATACTAACCATAGAAGATCAGTAACTTTTTCTCTGGAAAATGCAGAGAAAGGAGATTTATTAACCGGTCCGGACACACTGTGAGAAGAGGCAGAGTAAGCACTCAGCCCATCTTCAGCCATCTTCTAGCTTTTTCAATATGATTTGCTGCCAACTCTCCAAAAATGCCTCCAAATAGCCTGTTAACAGTCTACCATTCAATCAAAGCGAAGTTTGCCACCTACTTTAGTAGGAGAGATTTCGACACCTCAGTGTATTTTAAAATTTTTAGTTCTCTTTGCCATTAAAGATAAAAATACTTATCTGATAGTTCTTACAAAATGCATATGTGTCAAGTTCGTATATTCATAAAGGTTTGGGATCTGGTGTCAGGCAAGGCTGGTCATCCATATAGAAATTTGATTAGAACTGGCTGTAATAGAATTCAGAGTTGGTGGCCACAGCGAGGGGAGTTCTTCATGAGTAAATTATTTTGATAAGCCAGTGATTTGCTCAGTTGGATGATTCTTACCATACGAAGGAGGCTTTTTACCATAAAGAGTAATGTATTGTCCTGAGAGAAGGCTAGTTGAACAATATATTGTTCAGAGAAATGGATTATTAGAAGGTTCCTGAATAAAGTTAATCACAACTTTATTTTCTCAGTCTAGAATTTTCTTCAGGAGTGAAATCTTGTTACTAACAACTGCTGAATTTGTTCTCAAGCCAAGATCTTATCCTGTGTGGATATAGACAAGTTGCTTTCAGTCAGTAGGGTTTACAAATTCTACCCAAACTTGAAGCTAAGGCCTATCTTAGACATTACTCTTTATTTTTCTGTGTGTATAGACATATATGGATACAAAGGCTTTGTTAAGAACAATAAATAAAGTATTTTTCTCTGATTAATAATATTTTTATAGCCTAGAGGTATATTTTATCAATATTTTAAAATTTTGTACCTTGAAAGACAGATTTCAAATTAAGAATAAAGGTAATTTTATCTTTAATGCCACAGAGAATTAAAATTTAAAACACACAGCTGGACTAGTTAATATGAAAGTACGATGAATTAAAATAGAAAAATTGATATAAAGAAAAGGCTAAGAACAAAAAACTTATAAGATGCCATTCTTAACATCAATAAAATTTAACTTGACCAGGAAGGCAGAAATACATTTTAAAATGTCAGTAAGATGCTTTTGTTGAAAAATAAACAAGGGTTGATACAAGAGAGTATCCAGTGATATTTAGAATATTCTGAATGGAACACTGTCTTGTTCCTTGTGAATATGCTGCAACTATTCTCGAGTACAATTTGATGAGGTGTATCAAATACATGAAGCCCGACTTCTCTTTCTAGAAATAACTTCCCTTCAAAACAGGTATGTGCATCAGATTCATGTTCAAGATGCATTTATATGAAAGTAGAGTTCTAGACTTCATACTTTATTCTAAGCTGAACAAAAGAACATCAGGCACCTGCAGCAGCTGCCTTTTATGGACAATTCTAGGAGGCTTTACCTTACATTAACAAGAGAAGTTTGGAATTGTTTCCAATTTAGGCATCTGTGTGTCCAGCTAAAAATCAGCAGTTTTAGTATAATATCAGAAGACCATCTATAACATTGTTTCACAATGCAAATTAACTCCAATTTACCCCAGTCTCTAAAATCTAAACTTTCCTTGGAATAACTAAAAGGTTCATTAAAGTTTCTCCCAAACAAAAAAATCATTCTTTTTTTCAAAAATGATCTGCTGCTATCATAGTATTTAAATGTGTGTAGCCAGTTTGTTAAAAAAATAATTTCATCTTAAAATAAACTGAGTAAAAACTGAAGCTCTAGAATACACTGTTTTTATAGTAAATTACAAACATTTGGATATATAAATGAATTCAGGGAATAAAGAAAACTTCTAACAATCATTTCCTGGATAGTAGAACAAAAGAGTTTCTTAAATTTATTACCATATTAAGGTAAAATTGCTTATAGTATATCTTAGATTCACCCAGTCCATCTTTCTCCTTTATCTTCCCTTCCCCCTTTCTTAAAACAGTCTCTACAGGTCTCATCTTTCCATTTTCATACATGAGTACATAGTATTTCCACCATATTAGCCTCCTTCACCCTTTCCTTTGGCTTCCTTCCCTCTACTGGCACTAAACCCCCAGACAGGACTTGTTTTACCTCTTGTCCTTCATTTTTTTTTTAAAGACATTTTTCTTTTTTTATGTTGGTTATACAGGGAGCTTCATGATGACATTTCCTTATGTATACATGTTATACCCTGAATTGGTTTTTCCTTCCATTATTCTCCTTCCCACCTTAGTCCTCTTCTTATGGTGCTTTGAATGTCCCATATTCATACTTGTATAGAAAGTACATCAACCATATTCACCTTCTTTATTTTCTTCACTTACCCTCCCCCCTCCCATTAGTGTCCTCCCCTTAGTGTGACCCATTTTATATTTTTTTCCTTCATTGTTAAGGTTGCTGTTCATTGTTTAGTGAGATTTTTGCCTTGGTTTTTTACCAGTTAAATATATTGTGTTTAAGTCAATCCATTTCCCCCTTCACTGCACTTCCTTACCATTTTCCCCCATCATGTGTTGTTCAACAGTTTTCAGTGTGTTTTGTTGTATCTTTTTTCTACAAAAATGTGCCTATTTCATTATCATTTGCTATCTTTTTTTTCCTTCTTTTCCTCCTCCCTTGGTTTCCCTATAAGTCCCACTTTTGGATACATGTTCTGTATACATTTGTACGTATATATAATATTATTTATATTTGTATTGGGCCTATATTCCACATATGAGAGAGAGAAAACATGCAGTCTTTGACTGTCTGAACCTGGCTAACTTCACTTAAGATGATTTTCTCCAGTTCCATTTATCTGCAAACAGTAAAATTTCATTCTTCTTTGTGGCTAAATAAAATTCCATTGTATATGAATGACACATTTTCTTAATCCATTCATCAGTAGTGGGGCATCATGGCTGTTTCCATAGCATTACTATTTTGAATAGTGCTGCACTAAACATGGGTGTGCAGGTGTCTTTGTTGTAATCTGACTTACATTCCTTCTGGCATATCCCTAGGAGTGGAATTGCTGGATCATATGGCAGTTCTATTTTTAGTTTTTTGAGTAGTCACCATACTGTTTTCCATAGTAGTTGTACTAAGTCACATTTCCATCAACAGTGTATGAGGGTTCCTTTCCCTCACATCCTTGCCAATATTTGTTGTTGGTTGTGTTCTTGATGGTAGCCATTCTTACAGGAGTGAGGTGGAATCTTAGTGTGGTTTTGATTTGCATTTCCTTTGTGGCCAGGAATGCTAAGTATTTCTTCATGTGTTTATTAGCCATTAATACTTCTTTTGAGAAAATTCTACTCAGTTAAATTGTCCATTTCTTCATTGGATAATTGATTCTTTGGGAGTTTAGTTTTGTGAGCTCCCTTTATATTCTAGTTATTAATCCCTTGTCACATGTATAGCTGGCAAAGATTTCATCCCATTCTGTGGACTTCTTCAATCTGGGGGTCATTTCTTTTGCTGTGCAAAATCTTTTTAGTTTCATGTAGTCCCATTTGTCAATCTTTTCTCTTAGTTGCTGAGCCAATGGAGTAGTCTTTAGGAATTTATTGCCTATGCTTATATGTTCCAGCATATTCCTTATTTTTTCCTCCACTAGCTTCAAAGTTTCAGGTCTTATATTAAGGTCCTTAATCCACTTTGAGTTTATAGTTTTACAGGGTGCTAGGCATAGATCTAGTTTCAGTTTTTTTCATGTACATATCCAGTTTTTCTCGTAACATTTGATGAAGAGGCTGTCATTTCTTCATTATATGCTTGGGGCGACTTTGCCAAAAACATCAGATGGATATAGCTCTATGGATTCATAATCTGGGTCTTCTATTCTGTTCCACTGTTTTTCATGTCTATTTTTTGTGCCTGTATCATGCTGTTTTTATTGTTATGGCTCTGTAATATAGTTTGAAGATGGGTATTGTATACTTCCAGTGTTGCTCTTTTTACTTAGTATTGCTTTGGCTATTCATCACCTACAAAAGACTATTTTAACTTGTGCCTGTACAAAGTATTTTCTAGATATTTCTAAAATCAGCACATTAAAGATAACAACAAAAATTAATTTCAGCTTGTTGTGGTCATGCACAAGTGTAATCCCAGTATTTGAGAGACTGAAAAGAAAGATCATGAGTTTGAAGCCAATGTGACATACATTGTAAGACCCTGCCTCAAAAAAGGAAAAAGAAGAAATTTAATTAATTGGTTAATTAATCACTTATCTCATAAAATACATTCAATTACTTTATATTCCATAAACAAAACACTATAAATCAATAAGCCATGATCTTTACCATCTAGATATTTACCTCCTATTATAGTAGAATGATTTGGATGCAGTTGGTAACAGGTATGAATCAGTTCATATTGTAGGGCTTAGCAGATAAGCACCATGCAAACTGCAGGGGTTAAAACAAAATAAATTTTCCTGAGTCTAAATATTCCAATGTGAACAGAAGAAGTTTGAGTGAATGTGAGAAGGCTGTAGGTTAAACAAGTTATACTGTTAAAAGAATTGCATATATATTGATGTAACTACATGTCACTAAGTGTGAATGAGATAGTACATGTATGTGTGCATGTTTGTAGTATGTATTGGCATGTGTGTTTGGTTGTGTGTGTGTGTGTGTGTGTGTGAGAGAGAAAGAGAGAGAGAGAGAGAGAGAGAGAAATTAGAATAATACTAAAGAAGTTCACAGAGGCCTTCCAGAACACGACTCGTCATCCAATGAAGTATGCATTTGTTGTGAAGGAATTCAGATTCTATGATGGAAGCACTGTTGTAAGATTTGTATTCTAGGAAGTGATACATCTGATGCTTCTTTAACAAATGGTTCAGGTATCCAGATAACTTTAAAAACATACAGAAAAAAGTCTGGGCCTAGTGAATCATGCATGTAATCCTAAATCTGTGGGAGGCAGAGGGGGAGGTATGAAGACAACCCTGGGTAAAAGAGAGCCCCTACCTGAGAAATAAATTAAACAAAAAGGGCTGGGAGCATGCCTCAAGTGGTAGAGTGCTTGCTTAGCAAGTGCAAGACCTTGAGTTCAAACCCACTACCACAAAAAAAAAAAAAAAAAAGAGAAAAGAAAAAGAAAAAGTTTAAATTTATGCTAATTATTTTTTTGAGAACTTTATGATGTCAACATAGTTCCATATTTTCAGTCCATGAAATGATACATAAATGTTCCCTGCCTTGAATGTCCAAAATAAAGACTCAATGTCCATTTCAGGTGTTTCTCTTTTAGTAGTGTGTTTACCAAAGTTCACCTATCCTATGCACAGATTGATTATTTCTGATTCAAACATTTGCGTGTCTTATCTTTTAAACCTTTACTACTACGACACAACGTAGCTTATCTCTTAAGTATAGTGCACATGTACAGCATTCACATCACTGTACCACAGCTTATCTTTTAAGCCCAGCATTGTACATGCATTGATTTTGCTATCCTGAAATTTTTCTTTCTTTTCTAGTCTTTTTCTTTTTCTATGAAAATGATGCAATTCCGGATGGCACATAAAATTAGTGATATAAATAATGGTGCGGGGGGAGAGAAAATCTGTATACAGGACAGAAACTTCATAGAATCAGAACCTGGGGATTTTATACTGGAAGGTAAATTGAGCAACGACAATGTCAAAAAGGAAAATAGAACAATACATAATTTTTTTTGGTTAGTCAGCTTTTTGGTTTTGCTTTTCTGATAATTCAGGCTGAAGATTAACATTCCTTCCTAGAACATCAAGCAAAAGGATCCACAGAGCACTCAGGAATAAACAAACTGAGAAAACTACAAAGCTTCCCACATTCTCCTCTCTTGCCCGTGAGAGGCCAGATGGTGAAATCAAACCAAAACCAAAACAAAAGATGCTTAGGTGCAATTTTAAAAGACAGCTATCTCTGCATTACTCTAGTAATCTACAAAGCATATGGGACCATTTAGAAGTAATCCCACTTTAACATAGATATTATTGTCTGTGTTTTACTCAGGCATAACCTGATACTCAGAGAAGTTAAATAATTTTTCTGATTTCCAGCAGGTAAAATAAGGTGGGATAAAAGATATAGCTGTCTGACTCTAAAAACCCATGACATTTTCAATAGACATTTCAATATAAACAATATCAACTTTATTCATATAGTCTCATTTTTACCTGATAGGTATTTAAAATGCTCATGTACAATTTATTTAACAGAAATCAAGTGTAAATTGGAAACTCTCTAATATCAGGTTTAATTTTTCACTAATATTGGTGTTTTGGAAGTATTCCTCATCTAATAATCACCTAATAGTATGACCATGAATAACTTTGATTCTAACTTCATACTACTACGTTCATAAATTGTCTCAGCATTCTAGTCAACTTTTTTCATTTTTTGCTTACTTAAGGCTCTATGAATCTGAATTTGCTGCATATTTATGTTTAAAGTTTTAATAGAGTTCACTTTTGTTAGAGCAGTGCTTAGAAACTTTCCCATCCTTCCTTCCCACAGAGGAAGGAAGAGCAGTATATGAATATCCTTGGGTATTTGTGAGTATATCCCCGAGAGGCTAACCATAAATATGAATTTTCCTTGTGGTCTTATGCCTTGTCCTAAATTATTCATGTGGATTTTGCATTCTTTTCTATAATATATCCTTGCTTGTTTTAATAAAAATCTGTTTTAAATTATTTACTATCTAGAAAAAAAATTCTCTCTTGTGTTGTTTTAGGGACATGATTCTATTGCCTTCAGTCTATCATGGGGAAATAACAGCAGTCACAGTTACCAATGAAGTTGTTGATTGAGAATATTGTGGGAATATTGTGCCTTGCAAAACAATTTCTGCTAAATAAACTGACTTTGTGAGCAGCAGCTTATCATTTAGTTGAGCAATGCACTGAACTAAATTATATCAATACTGGCTTTTGTTGTATTTTTACTTTGTTCATATAAAAGAACAATGACTCGATTTTAAATTTGAAACCTCTGTGTTGGCCATCACCTCCAGTAAACCACTGCATACCGGTGTGGAGAAGCAGGCTTTCAGAATTCTTTTCTTGGAACATGATGTTATAATCCAAGAAGCGGTTGTATCCTATGGTTTGGACATGCTGAAGTGTTCCTTCAAAAGTTTCCTGTGTTGGAAGCATGATCCCCAGCGAGAGGGGATGGGACCACTGGGGGAGGGGAGAGTGGGAGGCCCTGAGCTCAATGAAGGATGTGTCCTCAAAAGAGACTCTGGCATCCCAATGTCCCTCCCACAAGTACTCTGGTCATTTTGATGGTCATTCACCACCTGCCATGAGGCCCTAGTCAGGGTCCTGCCAATCCTGACATCTTGTATTTTCTAACCCATGAGCTAGATAAACTTTTCTTTATAATGTTAACCTGCCTCTGGTATTTGTTATAACAATGAAAAATGGATTGATATGCCATGTGTATTTAGGAGGCATCTCCCTGTACCATTAATGTCAGCAGAAGAGATGGGGCCTACGCTAGAATAGGGTGTGGTTAAGGAAATGGAGAAGAAATAAAAGCAAAGGCATACGAAATTAAGACCTATAATTTTTATCATCACTTGCGATGTGAAGTAAAAGTATAAAATGACTTCACAAGATTCCACTCCTGAAAGTAAGTGACCAAGAAATTTGAAATATTATTGAACATGGCAAAGTCTAGAGGGAAGTAAATTTCTAACATATGTCAGATAACAAATGAAAACACAATGACCTAAGTTGAAACACATACATGAATGCCACTAGTGGAATAATTGAGTCTCTACATTCCCTAAAAAAAGAAGGGAGTATAATTTAGAGATCGCTCCAAAGACCAAGCAGTCATTTTAAGAAATTTCAAACTAAACTTATTGTTATATCATTTTTCCAGGCAAATGAAACTACACATGATTAAATGATGAGAAGTCTTCAAGTAGTTGGGTTACATTTTTTTTTTTTTTTTTGCAGTACTGGGGCTTGAATTCAGGGCCTCACAATTGAGTCACTCCACCAGCCCTTTTTCGTGTTGGATGTTTTTGAGATAGGGTCTCAAGAACTATTTGCTTAGGCTAGCTTCAAACCATGATCCTCCTGGTCTCTGTCACCTGAGCAGCCAGGATTACAGTCAGGAGTCACAGATGCCCAGTCACTTATATTTTATTTTTCCTTTTTTAAAAAAAATTTTTGTGTTGTTTGTTGTGCACTGGGATTTGAACTCAGGGCCTCATGCTTGCTAGGCAGGCTCTCTACCACTTCAACCATATGTCCAGCCCCTTTTTTACTTTATTTATTTTTTTCAGGTAATGTTTCACATATTTACCAGGGATGTCCTCAGACCACTATCTTCCTACTTACATCCTCACATGTAGCTGGGACCACAGGTATGCACCACCATGCCCAGGTTATTGGTTGAGATGGAGACTCATTAACATTTTTCCTGGCTGGTCTCAAACTGTGGTCCTCCTGATCTCTGGCTCCCTAGTAACTAGGATTCTGTAGACGTGAGCCACCACTCACAGCCTGTTTCCTGTTAGTTTGGTTTGCTGCTCATTTTCCTTATAACACCTGCTCCTCAAACTACCTCTCAATCCAGGGTAGTATAGAGAAAACAATGACAACACTTGGTTCTTTGGCCATTGATTATTTGATTAGTATAGTCAAGACTACCTACACAAGGAGAGTCAGTTGATGAAATATGTTCTAAAACATACTACAAAGGAATGATGTCACTCAAACTTGTTTCTCTCTTAAGAATTTGCTTTTTAAAGACTTAATTTAATTTCACAGACTAACATGTTTTTTAAGTGTTTTACTTTCAAGTCTTATGAAAGTCAGAGCAAAAGTAGAAAAAGATGTAAACAGATGGTAATAAAGTGTGTGTGTGTGTGTGTGTGTGTGTGTGTGTGTTTATGTGTGTGAAGCTAAGGTACTTCAATTTATTTGTGAATGACAGAAAGAAGATTGGGTGAGTGGCTAAATAATGAATTAGAATGGAGAGGACTGCAATCAGTAGAGAACTATGACCTCCTTTGTAGAAGGTCAGAGGGGCTTTGGATACAGAAATTGCAGGTGGAGCAGACATTAAAAGGTAAAAAGCAAGGCACATTCTCTTGGGAGAGGGGTGTGATAAACTCAGGGCAATGAATTGGTCCATGCAGTACTCCAATTTTCCTCTTTTCTGATTCCTTTGGAATGTATGCTGACAAGGAAATGAAGTATAGATGTAACTATGTTCTGTTATCAAATTACTATCTAGTAGTCCTAACATAATCCACAATCCATCTCTTCATCAGTGATTTCTAGAACCTTCTGCTCTACTGATTATTGCATTATGGGTCATTGTCATTAGTTTTAAATATTGATGATTTATTGTGAATTTAAATAGTTTCTTCTAATGGTTGTACATTTTCAGAGACTTTCTGACCATTCTTGCTTAAGTTTTTTTTTCCATATGAACTCTAAAATCAGTTTTATCTTTTGCAAAGAAACAAGGCAAGTGAAAAGTTCCTTTTATGTTATTAGTTTGTATTGTTTATATGTTGTTCTAGAAGGAATTAGCATCTGTGTGATGTTGGGTTCTCCTATCTAAGCACACAGCCTATTCTTTTATTTCTTCAAATATAGTCTTTAGGGGTCAGAAAGAGCTTAAGTTAACTTGATAGGTATCTGTTATTTGAAATCAAAGAATGAGACCAAAAAATATCCATTACCATATATCTTGATGAAAGCATAGATTTATGGTGTCCAAAAATTTTAATTTTATTCTCTCTTTTATCATAAAGATAAAAGAATAGAATTCAGTAGAAACTTGCTCAAAGCAACAGATTTTGTCAGACCTAAGACCAAACGTATTTCTTAATTAGCATTTATTTTAGATGAGATTCTAAGAAAACATGAAAAGACATTTATCTGCTTCACGTTGTTTTAATTGCAATATCAAGTGAATAGATTGCAGTTTTTGTTTTTAATTCGCATGAACTCACATATACATTGTTGAAATTTTGAATCTAAAAAGTAATCTTCTTTAGATGTATTTCTCTTCACTTTATGTAAATTCACTCAATGTGTTTTAGATTACATTGTTCAGCTCTGTAAAGCGACCAGTCTGTAATTTTCAATGTATATCTGCTCTAGTTTTTCCATTTGGGACCCTACATAGCAACGATTGCTGAATGAGACTTAGTTGTCTGCACGTTGATGTTGATTCCACTTCATTACTTCTTATTCACATTTAAGACTACATCTTTCTGCCATTTCATTGGAAATTCCTGTCAAAAAAAATCACTAGTGATTTCGGGTTGTTTACTTTGATGACCTACTGAGTCATGCAAGATCCCTGATTGTCTTTCTCAGGTGAGTGACATTTCCCTTTCATCCAGAGTACAAAGACATCCTGTTCTTCTTTAAAGTCCCTAGGACATACCAACTTGTCATTGGCCTCATAACCTTAGTTAAAGTTTCTCCTATAGTAAATGTCTTTTCTCCTTATGTGGCTGACTTTTTTTTCCTAATGTTTCAGGACGCTCTTCTAAGAGTCCTCACTGGTTAGTCACCACATGTGACAAACTACTACTTCCTCATACATTACCTTGGCAACTTACTAGTTTCATTCATAATACTTATCATCATTGCTTCCTTACTTATTGTCTTAATAGCCACTGTATTCCCATTGTCCAGCAAAGAAATTATTATTTGCAGTTTATGAACATTTTTTGCATACATAAAATAATGTACAATTGCTCTATTGAGAGGCTGTCTTCATTATGTAAGAAAAAAGTGGTATATATCTCTATATACATATATCATATTGACAGTGCCTATATTTAATATGTATCAGTAAATATACATTTTTGACAACCTCTAGAGATGTATAAACTGGTTGTCAGAATTCTATGTCACTTGCTGTCTGTGAGGGTCTTTAAGCAGACTAATTTCTAATCTTTAGAATAGATTAGAAACTTATTTAGAATAGGAATTATTATAGAGTACCCTTGCTGTGCTTGCTATCTTTAGTCAGGTAATAAACAGCTATTTTTTTAAAAAGCATATGACACTTTTATTGCTATTAACCATTATTCTTAAAGTCTTAAGCATCATTTTTTTGACTGCTATTTGACTCCATATTACTGTATTCAGCTTAATCACAATAGTTAGTATTTGGTTATGCCATCTATCTAGTTAGAAAAGAGAAAATAGAAAAGAATTCTTTACAGTTTGTATAAAGTATTCTAAAAGATAGGTTAAAAATACCAAAAAGGCTTTATGAAACTTTATCTGAAAAATACTATGTTTTATGTTAAGTTAACTTCCCTTCACTTTTCCTCCCTGTAGCCTTTGGTTGATTCATGGCTTTTCAATAGCTGTTTTAGTTCAGAGGTAAGATGGAGAGGCTGCACACGTGAAAAGACGATGACCCAAGTACAAATGAAAGGTGGGACAGCACAGTATGAGAACAAGCAGATGGCCAGAGATCAAGGCCTCAGACATGGTAAAGAAAGAAGGAAAAATTACAGAGGGCAAAGGGACTAATGCCTCAAGATTTCAAAGATGTTACTTTCATCATGGTCTACAAGAGAGAAAGAAGAAAGGATTGATGTTCAAAGCATCTTAAAACTTTTTGTTGCTCATAAAAAACCCTGCCTTCTATCCTTTGATTTGACTGTTAACAGCAGTACATTTCAGAATTGTGGAAGGGTTTTAAGATCACAAACTCAGTGTAGTTACTATAAGTTTCTTAATACTTAAGAAATCGAAAAAGAATTTCAGCGAAAACCATTAACTTTGCCATTACTTTCCAATCCTGGACATTTTCTATGTGCTAAGATTTTCCAATGGACAAGGAAATGTTGAGACAGGAGTGAAGGCATGTAGTATCAATGAAGAAAGATGACAGGGTGAAAAAAGAAAGCTATTGGGAAAATTTCCTCCATATGTGTAATGCTAATAATTTATCTTAGTCTAAGAAAGTGAAGATTAGAAAAGAAACTTGACTCCTCTCCCCCAATTCAGATGATTCTGAGATAATATTCAAGTACTATTAGACTGAGAAGCTTAAAATTGATGCTAGCTAAGGCTATTACCATATCCTAATAAAGTCAGTCCTTGCCATTTGAAGTTTTCCACTTGTTCACATCTTTTTTTCTAATAGGATGATTACTTCTGTCACAGTCAAGAATAATTAGTGAATAAAATGGTAGAATGAGTTCAACAAAAGGTAAGTCTCTTTCACTTTTTTACTCAAAGTTAATTAACTTTGAGGTCCTACAAAAAATAATTAAAGAAAATAACTAAAAGTATAACAAGAATGCATGGCATTTCTATGTTGTGGTTGAGTTCAATAAATATAAGACCAGGTAGGTCTTCTCCAAATATAATGTGTATCCACCAGGGTATCTTACATCTGAGATGGCTTAGAAAACATCATCATAATGGAAAACTGCATGACGATTAAGAGATTTAGATTCCAATTAAAGTGTAATTGACATTCCTTTTACATCACCCTGGTCTCATTTCATTTTGCTGTAGTACACACACACACACACACACATTCTACCACTCCATTTGCTTGTGGGAAAAAATCTGAATGATTATTTTGTTTTCTATTCATTGTATAGAGCACTGAAGTAAATGGATAGAAACAATGGAACCAACTACTTAATTTCTACCTAACCTTCTCTTTATATTTTTATTTTCAATTTTTCTTTTTTTGCAGGAAAACAATTACTTTAATACACAGTAAGAGAGAAATTCAACATAATCCTTTTGGAGATATCCAAATTTGGATACATACCCAAATGTCAAGTGTTTATATTCTCTTTTTTTATCTTATATCCCTCCCTTTATAATGTAAATGATTCTATTAGACTTTTTCATGATTTAAACCGTACTTGTTAGTATAATTTGTGTTTTGGAGTCAGTGTGATGAACTTAATGGCAACACTGTTGTCTATGGCTAGTAGTTGTATTTTTCAGAATCCTGCTCCCTATAGTCTGGGTTACAATTAGCCAAGAAAACAATATGTTCATGAACTGAAAAGTAGAATTGAAGCAAAAGCCATTGCTCTCAGAAGGTGATGCTCATCAGATGTGGTGTCAGCAGGCTCCAGGTTCTAGTTTGTCTTCCCTTCTATCTGTCCTGTCAATAGAGGTCTTGCGCTAATTACCAGAGACTTAATAGCACTTTGTAGGAGAAAATAATCTTTCTACAAAGATGGCTGCAGGACTCCTTCTCTTTCCCTTCGTCTTGGTGCTACTTTGATAGACAGATCTAAGTAGTTCCTGAGATTTTTCCACAAATTCTGAACCATTCACACAGACTGCTGCTTCAGGTATCATGGTGAGTAACTGATTCTTCAACATCCTCTTCCAAAAGTGTACTTCCTCAGATTTCCTACATTCATGTACATTGAAATTTCCCTAGCAAACTACTTGGTTTGTACAGTATTCTTAAAGACTCTGGTTTCTAGTCCAAGTCCTAACTGAGATAGAAATATTACATGCAGATTCCAAGAAACTAGAATCTTAAGTCTGCAATTCTAGAATTGACTTTCTGATCTGATTATATTTAAAGACATTAATGACTCCTTTGCCAATGGTATGTGGTATACTGAATATCCTTGGCATTTTGTGGTAAAATAATTATTGTAGTCATTATTTTTAATTATCTGTAGTCAAATGCATATAGAAAGCTAGGCTTTCAGTGTAACATGCTGCTGCCATTGAAAATTATAGTGGAAATAAGGAACATAAGGATGATGGTGTTGTTTTCCTGTAAGTGTGGTGAAAATTTTGAAGGAAGAAAAGTGATCAATATAGTCCTTTACATTCCCAGCTCAAGACAAGAGTAAGCAAGTAGCAAGTTTCTATAATTACTCAGAAAAAAATCTGTATATTCTACAACTAAACATTTATTATTTATGAAAACCAAGCTTAAATGTGTTACTATAGCCAAATTGTATTATGTATTAAAATTTCAGCCTCGCAAAGTCTCCTGTTAAGTTTAGAGTATTGATCAGGAAACAGTCATATACAGAAAATGAGATTTGGGACACAAGGGCAGAGCACATTAAAATTAATACTTCACATCTCCTTTGCCAGTGCATACCTCCTGGAGAAGCATGGCCAATCCTCAACTGCACAACAAGCATTGATCCCCTGTAAATAAATTGATAAATTTTTGGTAGGTTTAATAGGCTGAAAAATGTCCCCCAGAGATACCAGGTTCTAATCCCTGAAATCTGCAAATGCTATCTTATTTGGGCATTTAAAAAATCTTAGAAAATATGATTTAGTGAAGGATGTTGAGATTGTCTCTAATATCACATATCATGTATCCTTATAAAAGTGAGACACCATGGTACACAGAAAGAAGAGAAGGCAATGTGAAGACACAGGCAGAGATTAGAGTGGTGTGTCCACAAGCCAATGAATGGCCACCACTCATTGAAAGCTCAAAATGGACAGATTCTTCCTAGAGCCACTCATCTGACATGGACCTCCATTAAGGAAAAACAATGGAAAATAAAACTATTCCCTAAAAAGTGGTCATCAACTTAAAAAGTGTTTGAAGTTAAGTAGAGAAAATATATAATTAGTGTAATTTATGTCTGCATTTTTATACATCAATTATTTCCTCAATAACATCCTGAAAATGATCTCTATATCATAACCATTTGATTGATAGCTGTAAAATCACTAATAAATCTTCTACTACCTTTACAAGTGCTATGATTTCATGTTTTTTTCTTAGTCAAGCATTGGCCTGTATCAGTTTGAAGGTAAAATACCCAGTTTTACCCTGTGGTTTATGATGGAATTTTTTGAGTGGCATATTTCATTTTCCTATAAATTCACTTCCTAATTCTTTTGGATATTTGAAATTATTACCAGTACCTGACATCCCATAGAAGAATTACCCAAAAAGAAAGCATAACTGTGTTTATAACAAATACATAAGCAAATAAGGCAAATAAAGTTAAAATTACTATATTTGGCAAACTTTTCCAAATATTCTGAATTTGTTGTTCTGTGTTTCTTATAGAAAGAAGAAGTTTGAGGTTCTTTTATCTTAGACAAGAAAACTCTGCTTGTCTTTAATATTTCCATAATGCTGGCCATCTTGTACTTAAGGTTTTGCTTTCCTAATGCTAGCTTGCAAAGTAAGATCTACTGCAAAGATCATGGCATTAGAAGAGTGTGAAGTTAAGTGAGTGTCACAAAACCATAGGTAGTAAAGCATTATACAATCAATGAACAATAAGGTCAATTTCTTCATATCTACATGTGGATCAGCACAGCTGGAATGAAAAAATCATAATGCTTGAATGGCATTGTGCAGCTGTGTAATATGGAATAATAAGGGAGCTGGAATCATCAGTTTACAAAAAGTAAGAGTCTGACTAGCCAAACACAGAGAGTAAAGTCAAGTTATAGGTCAAAAGGAAAGATTGGCAAAAATCCATATGAGAAATATAAGAATGCAATGCAAAAACACAGGCCTCCACACTCCTTTAAAAACAGACCTGAAATAATAAAACTGCTACTGACTTTACTTCAGACTGGTATTGAGCTTCCTTTGAAAGCAAGTCTGAGTGCAATTTCCAATTCTCCAAGCAAATGTAGGATTTTTATAGATTAGTAATCAAAACACAAATCTTGTTTGAGAAATAGTCATGAAAACTTTAGATGGTATGATTATACAAGTTTTTCTTATATCATATCTTAGGCTAAACTTCAAAAAGCAAGGTTTTTGTTTTATTGTGTGATGTGTGTGTGTTTACCTGAAAAACAAATTACAAACACACAATTGTAAATAAATAAATTAACATAACCTTTAAGAGAAAGAACGTGTGCGACATGGTGATTGTTGTGAATGGTCTTATGTACAATAGCTTCAAGGTGTCAATTAAAATGTTACCCTTCTCTTCTTGGAAGGTTCCAAAGTATTTAAGGGAACTTAAAATGGTGTGACTTCCTAGCTGCAGTTGTAATTCTGATGATGAGGGAAGCAAATTATCCATTGATCTCAGTGAGAGGTTTTCTTGCCCTAACGGCTAAAGATCATGTGCCCAGGGAGTGCTTTCTTCTAAATCAAAGTATTCATCAGGTATATGTATATTTTCAAGGAATCACTGTTACCTTGTACCCACAATTGCTGCTCTTTGTTCTTGTCTGGGGCTGCAAAATCAATTATGGAAACATTAAAATGGAGCAGTGCCCAGCTAATGATGCATAATGTCGGAGGTGTAGATCTTTGCTTTTGTCTTCTTTGCACATTTGCTTTTTGAAGTGAAAAATCAATTATGATGACTAGCAAAACACACCACAGACATTCTGAAGTCTTTTTCTTCTATTTAATGTGTTTTAGAGAGCTTCCCAATCATTAACTAAGTCATATTCAGTAAACCTCTTATATTAATTGTCTCCTTTTCACCTTATGGATGAGAAAATTGACTTTCATTTAATAAAATGCATTTGTCCTTTTCAGAGACATTCAGAGGATACTTTGTGGATGGGCATCTGTGCAGTTTAGGATCTCCTTGGGAGAGAGATTCTCAGGCTTAAATATTAAATAAAAGAGGACAGTTGTCAAAACACATTCTCAAACTTCATATCCACAGGTTGAACTGGGATTTCTCATTTTGTATTCACAGGAACTAGAAACTTTAGGGTGCACTGTCCTATTTTTATTGTGAAGAAAGAAAGACAGAGAGAGAGAAAGAAAAGAAAGGATGAATGAATGAAAGAAGAAAAAAGTATAGATTCCAGAAAAATAAGTCACATCACCCCCCTTAAATTATTATACACATTTTATTTAGGAGAAGAATGAAAAACAATTGGGTAGAAAATGGAAATGATTTCTGTTTTTATGACAAATGGTTTTTAGTGATTAGACTTGATCTGGGTTTTCTCTTTATAAAGCTAGTGTTCTAGTAAGACAAATAAGAGAATAAAATCAGTTTTCTGATTTTAGATAGAATGATAGAGTGGCCTTTTATCAGCTATTCACAATGTGACCAATGTATTAGTAATATTGCATATACTAATGGTACTCATAAATAATAAAACATGAT
Organism: Castor canadensis; assembly: GCF_047511655.1. Classification (NCBI taxonomy): domain Eukaryota; kingdom Metazoa; phylum Chordata; class Mammalia; order Rodentia; family Castoridae; genus Castor; species Castor canadensis. The sequence goes on along the minus strand of NC_133393.1, from coordinate 126,011,775 downwards.
ATAATATCAAGAACATTTTCTATTCATATTCATAATCTTTATTTATTTTTTGCTTGTTTTTTAGATAAACATAATTCTTTTCAGCGCTGCACTTTTAGTCTAATTTGTATGACATACAAATAATAGTGAAAAGTAAGCGTTGTGCTTCCATCTCAAGTTAATAACTGCAAATACAGGTGGTTATTGTCTTTCTCTACTTTCCAGTTTATCACCAGTATATAAATAACTTATTGTATTGTAGGAAGATATTTTTAGGGGTTTTCATCAAATAAAATGCTTCAGTTTTTATGTATAAATGAATCTTTTTATTGTACAAATGATAAATTATGTCGCAGTAAAGGGGTTTAAAGTATCAGAACAGTGGAGAGAAGGGAGGGAAGGAATAAGAACAATGTATGAAATCTTAGACTTTGGATTCCTACCAGTTAAAGGCAATCTGCATGAAAGGACATAATCAGAGGTTGGTTGAGGTCTGGTTTACTCAGCAGAGAGAAATTTGAACCAATCAAAAATTTCCTTTGGAAACCAGTTTTTTATTTTGTACTGATGCTCTATGAATGGTTCTTGGGAAACATTTTTTTTTTTTTTTCATGAGGTAATTTAGGTTGACTTTTTTTATTTTTTTTATTATTTTTTTTATTTTATTTTTTTTTTTCATTTTTCTTTTATTATTCATATGTGCATACAAGGCTTGGTTTATTTCTCCCCCCTGCCCCCACCCCCTCCCTTACCACCCACTCCACCCCCTCCCGCTCCCCCCCTCAATACCCAGCAGAAACTATTTTGCCCTTATCTCTAATTTTGTTGTAGAGAGAGTATAAGCAATAATAGGAAGGAACAAGGGGTTTTGCTGGTTGAGATAAGGATAGCTATACAGGGCATTGACTCACATTGATTTCCTGTGCGTGGGTGTTACCTTCTAGGTTAATTCTTTTTAATCTAACCTTTTCTCTAGTTCCTGGTCTCCTTTTCCTATTGGCCTCAGTTGCTTTAAGGTATCTGCTTTAGTTTCTCTGCATTAAGGGCAACAAATGCTAGCTAGTTTTCTAGGTGTCTTACCTATCCTCACCCCTCCCTTGTGTGCTCTCGCTTTTATCATGTGCTCATAGTCCAATCCCTTGGGAAACATTTTAGATGCACTGAGTCAGAAAAGGTTTTATGTCCTCTGGGAAATAATAACCTCAGAAGAAAAAGTTACATCTTCCTTTAGCTGCTGGGATGGTGAATGTCAGACAAACTTTGTTGTTCTCATTCTGTCTTGCAGAACAAGCTAGATTCTGACAAGCTGTCAAGCTGCCCGAAGGTTTGCATACCCTTCTTCTCTATAGGTGATGTCTTCCCCAGTGAGAACTGAAATGAGAAATACATCTAAAAACAGGATGAAAATCAGGGAATGATATAATTAAGGTTTCCTGATTGCTAAACCATTTTGAAATGCTTTGCAGAATGAATTACTGAGTATGGGAGGTTCCTTTGTGAAGCTGTGCACTCTTTATACATTTTGTTATCTATTATGATTTTGAAATTTTACATTTCAAAACATTTTATCATTTATAATCTGTATTTATAATTTATAATATAATTTGGAGCAGAAAATATAACTGGTGCTAGCTAACTGATTTGGTACTGTTCCTTTCAAGAGTTCTTAGAATACTGTATTTCTGGATAGAAATTTCGTCCTTTGAGTAAATAATGTTGTATGTTGAACAGATTTCTGATCTCTTGCATTGCATTGTTTCTCTTTTGTCTTTTCTATAACAGCCCTTGAAGACTGCATAATATCTTCTTTTTTTCTTTTAAACTCCTTTTAGTAAGTCAGTGTTTCTTTTATTGCACTGCTTTAAGGTTTTACTTATCATAACCATGACTTCACTTTAATTGGAAAAATATATATGTACAAAGTGTAGATATCCCACAGTGATCACTACAGCAAAAAAAGAATATGTGGTCAGAGACAGGTTATAGTTTAGGCTGCGGAAAAGGGAATGTTGGATATTTCATGACAGATCTAGGTGAGGGTTTCCAGGCACTTGAACAAGTTATATGTATTTTGGAGGGCTTCAAAGTAGAAGATGCAGGGTAGTCTTTGTTGATTTCTGAAACTGATCTCATTTTAGCATCATCTTTATGTGAGCCCCGTAGTATCCAATTAACTTAAAAGTGATCTGTCCCATGGGAGCAATGGTAAGAATCTCTCTGTATAGCTATCCTTTTGTCAAACTAGCAAAAACGCCATGCCTTTCTTATTATTGCTTATGTCTTCTCTTCAACAAAATTGAAGAAGAGGGCAGAACAGGTTCTGTCTAGAAAAGAGGAAGGTGGGGGGAAGTAAGGGGATGGATTGGGGCAGAGAAATGGCCCAAACACTGTATGTACATATGAATAAATTTTAAAAATTATTTTAAAAATAAAAAAGTGATGTGTCCCATTTCTTGTTTTTAAAGATTCATACAATAGCTCCAGAAGAAATTAGGAATGGAAAAATATATAAGGTTGTCTTTAACAGGATAACACAGGAAAAAGTTTTTAAATTCTTCTCTTTTTCAAGCCTTTGAGGTGAAGTCTTTATTTATTTCAATTGCCATGCAGTGTTTGGTTGTCTTTGCTCCTTTGTGAAGGAGGCTGGATATTTGGGACTCATCTCTCACCTCTGCAGCTGCCAGAGCTCGTTCCTGTGCTGACCTTAGGGACCTTGAACTTGACTTTACCAACTGACTGTTGCTCATTTTTTGTATACACACGCACGCACACACACACACACACACACACACGCACATGTGCGCACGCATCCTGAAATACTGAAATTAGGCCTGCCTTTTTTAGAGATATGTCAAGTAGAATAAAAGTGGAAATGTAAGCTGCAAGTATTACTGATCTCTGTCCATTTTGTGAAAGTGCCCTCTTACACGAATACTTTTGTATGCTTTAATGCAAGAGTACTTTGTTTAAAGGTGGCAGCACTATATAGGATGAAAATTTGATCTTTCGAATATGTCTGTACATCTTTATGGACAAACTTATCAAATAATAGCCTATGTCCTCATTCCCACACTTCTCATTTTGGCTTCACAAAATTGCTGTGGTTTCTTATGTATAGTAAATCATTCAGCACTCATTCTTAGAAATATTAGATAGAAGGAAACTTGCATGTAAAAAGGCTCCACAAGTAAGGACTTGGGCTCACAGAAATGCTGTCACGCTCACTTCTATTTTTTACTTTCATTGTGTCTTCACAAAAATTATTTTCATATGGAAAGCTACATAAACACCGGCTCCACTTTCTAGATGAGGGAGTTGCAGCTCAGGGAAGACTCACTGTAATAGAGCAGGATCAGATCTTGGGTATCTGGCCACTGCTTGGGTCCCAGATCTAAAGAGCTTCCTGGTTATTTTTGCTTAAGTAACTAGTAAACATGAACTGTTCTTATTTTTGGAAAACAAAATAGAAAATAAAACAAACTGTCTAAAAATGAAGCAAATCTCTAAGGAGAACTCGAGGGAATCTGCCAAATGATGAATTCTTGTAAGTTTGATTGAAGTTACTACAAATACAAAAACACACAATAATACTTCAGTGTTTAATGTCTCTATTGCCTCTTTTATGTGGGAAGACTTTAGCATCATCAGTGCCTAATTGGATAAATAAAATGAGTACAAACATTTATATTTGTTCTCCACTGGAAGATAAAGTGCTTTGCAAATCCAAACTGCTGATCAAGGGCACAAATACTTTTTCAAATCCCACAGAAAGCTTAAGTTATGTTGTTAAATGCAAAGGAATTTTACCCCCATAATGAAGCCAGTAGTTTCATTTATAATTTATCAATTTCATTGTATTTCTGTGCTTAAATAGCCAAAGAGTTAACACAAATACAAATTGCCTTAAAGCTTTGCTGAATATTTAAACAGTTTTTGATGAGGTATATTGAATAAAAATACAGTGCAAAGTTTGCAACATAAATTAAGCTATAGAAAAAGCCTGTAGGCTGTAATGATGGGTAGAACTATATACATTTTAATTTGTAATACCAAATAAATCAAGGTATGTTAGCAGCAGCCCATATTTAAACTTCTTGTTCTTCTTATTAAAAAACTCAGTAAATTATTATTTTTTCTATGAAGAAAAACAGCTCATGATTTGGCTTATAAACATATAACTCAAAATATTATACATATATTTTAAAAAACTAAATTAAAAACCCTAACAGTCAATGCCAAACATAAATGATTACTTAGTGACTATAACAATCTAAAGACTGTACTTTGAAGAAACCTCAGAATCTTATAATTTATTAAGCTGTTCTGCAGTCAAGCATGACCTTTAAAAAAACCCCTTAAGCAAAATCCAGTGATGTCAAGTTTCTGGTGAGAATTTCCAGCAGTGACAGTCAATATTCTGTTAGTTTCTTGTTTCCATTATTTCTATGAAAAATTTAAAAAGAACCACACTAACTGAATTGTTAAATATTTAAATGTCTTTCTTCTGTAAAAAATACAACTTAAGTATCCAAGACCGAATATTTGTTTTTATCCTTGGATTCCTTGCTGAAATCCAGGAGTCTTTGTGATGGGCATGGCCACAGTCAATTTCCTAACTTTGTTAATTAATATGCTGGATAAATTGATAACTTAATTTAGATTTCAGCTTATTACTCATGAAAACTCTAGTAGGTAAGGTTTAGGAATGGAGTTAAGAGCTGGTATGAATCCCTGTTTACCCTCTTTGCCAGAGAGTAATTTTTTGTAATTTCTCTTAAGGCTCATTTGCCTCACTGTTAAAATATAGATATAATAGCACTGATTCTTAGGAGTTTGTTGTGAGGGTTAAGTGATTTAAGTGTTCAATAAATTATTTTAGTGGTTTGTTCATTTCACACATACATTTTAATTGCTTTCATAATTCTCTTTGAGCTACACTGCAAACCCTAAAGTTACCACTTTTTATCTTCCTTTATTTTTCATCACAGGGCATCTTTCATGATTCTACAATCAAAATCTTTCCCTCTTGAGTGCTTATTCACAAAACACTCACTCTTCATTCCCTCTTCAGCTCACTATTTGCATCAATTGCTGAAATCAATTTTTCTCATAGATTCCCAAGCTTGTAGGGTGTTACTGTTTTTATTTTCATTCCTCTTGACTTGTCTGCCATGTGAATTATTTTGCAATCCACTACCTTTAAAGCCCACTGTGATTTCCATAGTTTTTTATTTTTAGAAAAGCAACATAGCTTGGGAATTTAAGAGAATAGATTATTGAACTAAGCAATATTAATTCAAATTCTAATTCCAAAGTTTATTCATCATGTGCCCCTAAGGAAGCTTTAAAAATTCTCTTTGCTTTATATTTTTATATTTTGTGCAATGAAGCTAATAGTAGTACTTACCTTATAGATTTTCTGGGAGAATTGATTCAGTTTGGGCATGCAAAGTTCAGAACAGTGACTGTCACAAGGTGTTTGTTACTATCTTTCTGTCAAGTATCTGCCTGGTCTCTTCAATTTGCCCTGAATCCTTAACTTTTTGGAAATATTCATGGTCAGAATTAAAGCTACAACTTTCTCACTGGTCTTGCAATCAAATGTATTCTAAATACTGATACCAAAGTCAATTTTTTTTCAAATTAAATCTGATCAATATCCACTGAAAGTATATCAGTGATTCTCACTGGTTTAAATGGCTTCTTGTTGTGACAAAAATTTAAAGACAGTTTTTTAAATATGCAATCATATCGACTTCTGCTTTACTAAGTCTAGTTATAGATTTGTTTCTGTTTATCCTGTTTGTGTTGATAAATTTCTTGAATATGAGGATTAATGCATACGCTAGCAAATGCTTATCAATTACGTCTTTGATAATTGTCTCATTTTTTGTGTTTTCTTCATTTAGAAATTCTATTAGACATATATCTGACTTTTTCCTTCTTTCTTCTATTTTTCTTCATTTTCTCTCACATGTCTAACTTTTTATTTGTCCATTCTTGCCTCTAGCTACAATTAATCATTTCTTTCATTGGCTAGGGTTAGTATGTTATTTAACATACTCACTGTGTGTTTTTATATGTGTATTTTCTATTTCATTTTTTCAGAACTTTGCTTACCTTAAAAAATGCTATTCTACTAGCATTTTATTCTTTTAATTCCTTTAGGCATTTAAAACATATTTTTAAATCTTTATCATTGTTTCTGGTATTTCTGGCTTCATTGTTGTGTTTACTAATTTTCCCTCTTGGTATGTTATTTCTGTATGTGTTTTGAAATATCTATTTTATAAAAACCCTTAAAATGTGAATCCTCAACTGAGGACAAAGGGTTCTTTTTGGGGTGAATGATAAATAAGTCTATTACTATTTTTTAGTTTCTTTTTCATCTTCAAGTGTTTATGTATTGTGAATAATGTGAATTGTCCATATGCCCTTGGCACAAGCTTGAACCATAATCTATCTCAAACTACTGTCTTATTTGGTTTTTGTACAATTATATCCATATTGCAATTGGCAGTGCAAACAATTATAATTCCACCAGTCTGTTCAATTATTCTTTATTTTTCTAGTTTTATTTTATTTTTAATTAAAATATAACTATACAAATTTAAGGGGTACATTTTTATTCATGTATACATTTTGTAATGATCAAATCAAGGTACTTAGCATATCCATCATGTCAAATCTTTACCATTTCTTTGTGGTGAAACATTCAAAATTGCCTATTCTACCTATTTATTTTGAAATCTATAATACATTCTTCCCCTCCTCCTTCTGTTCTGCCTTCTTCTTTTTGATTTTAGTTACTTTGGGGATAAGATATTGTATTTCTTCTGGGGACCAACCAAGGATTGCTGTCCTCCTAACTACAACTCTTGAGTAGCTGGGATGTAGAGGCATGAGTCGCCATGCCCAGCTATGCTTCTTGATTGTAGTTTTGTTGTTTCCATCAAATTCTAACTAAAAGTATACTGCCTTTAACTTTGGAATTCATATAAAGCTCATGGAGTTTTTAAATAAATTATTAACTCAAACATCCTCTTTCTAATATAATTTTTAAAATAAAAAATATTTTGTAAATATCCTCAATTTACTTATGTACCATATCTGCCTCTATGGGTATAGACCAAATGTATTGAGACATATAATAAGATCATTAAAACATAGACAAATTGAAACATGAAAGGAAGACCTACAGATTCCAAAAATAAGGAATTTATTTCAGTTATAATTTTGAGAAGAAGCTGATGCCAGTTGGCCCAAGAATCCATCAAACCACACAAACTGGTTATGGCATGGAATCTGGAGGAAGAAAAAGATTGGTCTCTGTTGTCAGGCTTTGAGCAAACTTGTGCCTACAATCAAATTGATACATTGGTTTCCCTGCTATGCGATGTTCCTGGTGACAGCTTTTGCTTTATTTCAGAACCTCTTTAATACTTTGTTATGACTCTTTCTCTGTCATTCCAAGAGAGAGTCAACAGATGTAACTATAGAGAGAAATAACTCTAAATTTGAGCACAGAAAAGATTAAAAAATAAAGCAAAAGCAACATAAAAACTTATCATAAAAACATGAAAACAATAAGGCATTTGTGATATACATAAAGGTCATGTTTTTTGCTACACAATGAACTAACAAATCAGTAAGAAAATGATAAGTCATCCAACAAAAGCTGTGGAAAGAAAATGAATACAAAAATCAGAGAGAAAGAGTAATTTATGACAATACAAAGGCCAAACAAACTTGCCCTTACATAAATAATAATTAATTATTTGTAATGAAATAATTAAATTAAAAAATAATGCAATAATTAATTCAGTACTAATCTGGAGTAGAAAAAAACTTGCAGTATTTTATTTAAAAATAAGCTGATACAAACTTTTTGGAGGCATGTTGTATAATATGAATTAAAATAAGACTTTTGGTGGAATACTTGCATTTTAACCTGCAGATCCTTTCAAGTACTGTACTAAGGTATATGTACAAAGATGTTAACTCACAGTTAAGTATGAAAGCAAGATTTAAATAACTTAAAGTCTTCAAATTGGAATTAGTCATATAAATCAAGGTTCTGTATAAAGTCAAGTAGTAGGACATCATAAAAATGAAAGGAGTTTATTTAAATGTTCCGAGTTGAAAAGAGCTCCATGACATATTAAATACAAACAGTAAGGTAAGAAAACTAAAGATAATTACAGATCACTTTTATTTATTTAGAAGAAAGGGAGGAATGGCGAGGAAGGAAAAAAGAAAAGGCAGGCAGGAAGAAAAATACTATGACAATAGGGACATAGTTAGAAGGAAGTTCCCTTAATTTCTATTGCACATCCATGTATAAGTAAAAATAAACAAAATTAAGCAAAAATACTTTAAGGTGGGGGGCAATAGGTGGAATTTTAATATAGTGATGCTATAATTCTACTTCTAGAAACCTACATGAATGCTAATCTATAAACAGAAACACACAATAAATATATGTAGCTACATATATTGATATAAAATCATACATGACTTTTACATATTAGTTGTTCATCATGCAATAATTAGGGTGCACTAAATTAACACTGTTTAAATAAATTATAAACTTTTCACATGAAATAATTTTATTCAGAAGTGATTTCAGAGAATATTTAATGATAAGGAAAAATATTTCTGGTACATATCAAAATTAAAATGCACAGTTTTATATATGATGTAATTTCAATCATTTGTGTATAAAATAATCTACAATAATCTGCAATATAAGCTATAAAAAGTTTAATCTATAATAACTTCACTGCATTTATCTGCATGTCTTCCTATTTTTACAAAGCAGAATGAGACTATATTACATTAAAATAGGAAAACATCACTTTTAAAACAAAGTAATCATTGTAAACTTCAGTTGGCACTGTTACCTTTTAAGCATTGCAGTTCATGTCACAACTTTCTTACAGGAATGAGCCTATCAAAATCCATGTTTAAGAAAAATTGATGCCCATTAAAATAAGATTTCCTGGTGTTGTATTTTGAAAATAGCAGTACCGAAGGATGGCAGTGCTCCAGAAGGCCATGGCAGAGACTGATGGAGGGGATTTTAATTATAGAGTAAAAGTTCTTAGCTTTAGATGAATATGAAAGGAATGTATTAAAAAATACATTCTTCTTTGGTAAGTATTTTATCAGCATTGTGATCTTCAAAACTCCAAATTAGAAAATCTACCGGACACTTGACTTCAGACTCACTTCTACTTAAATTTCCATTTCTTATATACACAGTAAACACTCAGGATATCAGGCATCTTAATTATAGTAAGGAAAAAAGAGAGGAATGTGTCACTTTTTAATTTGTATATATCTACATTTTCCATCTTTTTTTGAAGCATCATATTAACTTTCAGATCAGAAAATGGAAATTATTTTAATTAAATGAGCACCTTAATATCCACAAGTATATTTTAATTTTGGTGCACCTTCATTTTTCCTCTCCCATTCCATTTCAGATGAAAGGGTGAAATTCTCAGTCTTAATTATATGAAGTCCCAGTGCTGGTAAACTGAATGTATCCTCTCTCTATTACCCCCAGGCAACGACAACTTCCTCTTGTTAAATGCCTACTTCCTGGAGTTTAGAGAGATGTGCTGCCCCTTGATGAACCACAGGTCTCTAGTGCAGCTTTCTGGTTAAGAATTTGGGCTCTGTAGTCAAGGCACTTGAAATACTGACTAGGCCTTCTACAACTGGCTTATTGGTTCAAATACTCTATCTGTAAAATAAGAATAATGATGCCATTCACCTCATAAATCTGTGATGATTCACAGAGTAATTGTGAGGAAAGTGCTGAAAATAGAGCTGTGGCATTATAAAAACTCAACAAATACTCTCCTCTTTTTTTTTTGTCCTCTTCCCCATTGCTCCTGTGTATCCTGCCCTTTTAAGTTATCAGATAAAGAGTGCATTATGGTATTTATCTTTGCATTTCCTTTTCTTTTGTATTCCATAAAAGTTCACTCATCTTACATATCGTTACTTTAAGGATACATTAAATGTAGAGTGAAACATTTATCACTCTACATATTATATCTTTATTACATCAGGCAGGAAATGGATAGATTATAATATTGGCTGCACAAGAAAAGATAAATTCAAAGGATTGAAATTAGGAGTAGAAATTTATGTCCCCTTGTAGGTTGATCAGAATTATATACTATGGAGAGATGGCATCTTTTAAAATACATCATCTTATACGTTGTTGTTAACTTATTTAGCATTGCTACTTTGTTACCACCTTACACTCCAATTATATACCACTACTGAAAATCATAAATGCTTTCATTTATTGACCATTGACATAGGCTTAAAGTGTCTCCTCCAGATGTCTAAGTCTTTATCTTTGGAATGAGTGAATATGTTACTTTATGTAGCAAAGGGATTTTATAAATGTAATTAAGAATGTTGAAATGGGACGTTTATCATGGATTGTTGTAGTATATCTAATGTAATTTCAAGAATTTTGTGATAGAGAGAAGGCAATATGAAGTTGGAAACAGATTTTAATAGGCTATGATGGTGCCTTTGAATATGGAAGAGGGCTCCATGAGACAATGAATGAATAGCTCTACACCCCAGAAGAAACAAAGACAGTGTCTTCCTCACAGAGTCTCCAGAGGCAACTTTGCTGACACCTGACTTTAGCCAGTGAAGCTGACTTCAGACTTATGACCTCCAGAACTGTAAGAGAATAAATTTACATTCTTTTAAAACTCGAATTTTGTGGCTATTTGTTATGATGACAATACGAAACTAATAAAACCACTTACCATAGTCCAGAGTTTGAATTGTGAACTTGATGTACATAGTTTCAATGTTCTCAACAATCCCATGATTTCCTGGCTCTAGAGACAAGGCATCTGGCTTATATACCAGGTCTACCTTGACCTTTTGCTGTTATGAAGTACACACTCTAGACAATCATCCACAGCAGTTGTGATTATCTGTCTCCAAAAGATGTTCAGAAGCTATGCCCTTCATGTAAATATAAAATTAGTATTTACTCATACAGGAATTGTATTTTTGGTTGAATGGGTTATTATTTAAACCATACGAACTCACCTTTATCTCTTAAAATTCAGCTTAAGAAATTAAAGTAACTAAATGTATTTTTCATGCACAGTACAAGAAATGAAGACTTCTAAGGTGCCATCTGGATGGAAAGATACCATAATAAGAGAGATAGTTGACAAGACACAAATATGAAAATAAAATAATGCCACAAATTCACACATGTAGAAGACCTAGTTATTGGACCAGTCTGAGGAAAGACATATCTGCAAAGGTTGCAAAATTCCATTATGAAATTTATGTCATGAAGTATACAACTTTTACAGTTTCTTCTTGACACATGCAGATGAAGAAGTTCCTGGTGTGATTGCATTTATGGAAAAGTTGATGGCTGGGTGTTAAAATGTGAAAAGTGACAGTGATTCTTCAAGGAGAAAAAAACCTTCAGAATACTGATGAGAGGAGACAGTATGAATAGTGCATATAGATTTGGTAGGCAAAGCTTTTATTTTCCTATTTTATCTTTGACAAAAGCATCACATCCTCAAAATGATACCTACAGTAAATAAGGAAAGGCCAAGTTCTGTGTTTCTTTGACAGATCATTACATGCAAAATAACGACTTTTTCTATAGCCCCTCAGCTTTGCATTAGTTTTGAAAAAATGTCATGCACATCTCATCAATATACTGATTTCTAGTACATACCAGTGCGTGATTTTGTAAGTGGTCACAGGTGCAGATTTTGCATGAGCAATCATACTTACTGCCTTGATTGAAAACACCATGGCTTGAAAGAGAGGAGAAGTATGGTATAGTTTTGTAAATGTGCAGAGTGGATTTTTATACTTTATTCAAAATTCACATATGAACTGCAAAGACACTCTGATTATTGTGTTTAAAATAAAGAAGGGACATGAAAACATTACACTGCCAAATGGTTTCATACAGAATTTCGAAAAAATATTCATATGCATCCTAAAGAATGTATATTTCAATAGTTTTGCACTTGATTATTGAAGATAAATTTATAAGAAGAAAGAATTTTGGTAGTTGAATGCTATACTCACTCTGAAGGAGCCCAAACAGACTTGGATCTGATCAGTATTTATAAGAAGACCTCTAAGGAGAACACATTAAAAACACAGGAGACTGTGCTTAGAGGACCCATCAGGGATCTGCCCAGCAGCTAAGAGGTGACCAGAATAGGATGTGTGTTACAGAGTTCCTTGTTCAATTTATTTCCAGATATGATTCTCTACAAGGGAAGTTTTTGTTGCCTAATATTATTCATTTTAGGTGGGGAATTGGATTTCATACTTTTATTATGAAAGCACTATCATAGATTTATTAAGTTTCCAAGGCAAACTTTTGCAATTACAAATTTTTCTGTTCTGTATTGAAATATTGCTTTCCCCTCTAATAGTACTAACAACAGAATCTGCTAGGAACTATACACATGTAAATAATGATTAAATACTTTATCTGTATTATTTCTAGTCTTAATGAAACCACTTTAGTATAGGTATTATTTAATACCCATCTCAATAGTATTTTATATTAATATTTCCTGTGAAATTAGTTTATAACATTTTCAGGAAGCAGATTCCTTTTACAGCATTTCTTATTTGAAATAAAGGTATAAAAACTCTTTTGAAAAAATTATTAGGAATTTGAACTTGTCAAAAATGACAAATACCACACAGTCAGGATATAGTCTGTATATTGAAACTCCGAGCTCTCAGATAACTCTGACCATATACCTCTTCACATCAGCTGGTATTGTGACTCTGACTCGCTGCATGATGGTTTATGAGTTCTTGGGATGTGCTTGCTTCTCAATGTCCAGACTGTAACATTCATAGACATTCTAGGGTTCCAATGCAATTTTGCAATATTCTCTGACTCACGCCAGTTCTATCATTACGCTGTAGAGGACAGTGCTTTTCACGAACCAAATCTAGAGTAATTCAAAATTTTCTTATCTGTTGAAGGTGACCAGGTATTTCCATTAGGGTTCATATCTTAGTCAGTTGCCATTATTCTTTTTCTCTTTTGCTAGCACCCATCTCAATCCTTTACCCCTCTTTGATTAGTTCATATTCACATTTCCTTAATTTCTGCCTTTACATAAACCCTAGGCCACATCTACTACTTGTTGAGTCCTGGCCTCTAAGTTAAGCACAAAATTGCTCCGAATGTTCAGACACAAAACAGTAAGCATAGAGAGGCAAAATAAATTCATTTCCTGGAAAGTATTTCTTTTTCTTGGCACTTGTTTCATCCCCACACATTTAGATTAAATTAGCTTTCCTGCTTCATCACTTGCAGGTGTCATTTTTAGCATATTTTGTGTAGCTTTTGCTCCTTCAATAATCCTCAGATTCTGCTTCCTCTGGGTTGTCTTACTAGAAAACCCACATCATATTCTATTTGCAGTTTACCGGCTGTATTACATTCTTTGTAATTTACAGACAAGGTATCTGGGTCAGAATGGTTTTCATTTGAAAAAAATGGAGCAATAAAAGTACATAACTGAAGGAATTTTTGAAAAAAATTAAATTACTTAACACATATGAAATGCTTTTCAAGATCTCAGTAAATACTAACTTATTTTCATTTTCATTATTGAGGCCCTATGTCCACCAGCTAATAAATGATAGTGTAGGAACTCGAGTGGGTTTATTTCCACCATAATTCTCTTTTGGTGGAAACTATTTTTTTTGAAATGTGCTATTTGATGAACAAAACTTACAGGGAGATGAGATAATATGAACTGTGGAACATCTGTCTCAACATATATTTGAACTTATTTTAACACCTTGAAAGTAAATCATTAGAAATAAAAAGAAAGCAAAATGTTGGAATAAAATCTGTACTTAATAACATTTCAGCTGTTTAATAACAACACTATGACAGCTATTAATAATTTCTTAATTTTAAATCCTGTCTTCTAATTTGTTGTCTTTCTTTCATTTCTATAACCTGATTCCCTTATTGTAATGAATCCATATCAGAAAGTAGACCTGGCATTTATACTTATTAGCTGCCACATTAGGTAAGTTTCTTTGTCTCTCTAAACTTAATTTCTCTAATAATAAAATTATCTTTACAAAAGATGGGCATTAATTCCTGGTTTAGTGTGCTCTAAGTGCTTTATCTGGATTAGTTTGGGTAATTCTTATGGAGATGATAGCACAGGTCTCAACTCTAGACACATGCTAGAATAATGAAAATATTCCTACAAACTAAGAAAAATAATAATCTCAGGATGAGGATGGGGTGACAGCATGAGAGTTTAAAAGTTTCCAAGGTGATTACAATGTGCAACTCAAGTTGAGAAACACTAAAATAGAAGTAAATTTAGCTAATATCCCATTTTTGGAAGCTGCCCACATCCCTTGGCTCTTGGTACCCTTCACACTCAAAACCAGAAATGGTTGGTTAAATTTTTCTCACACAAATCACTTGGACACTGACTCTTCTACCTCTCACTTTCATTTTTAAGAGATCCCCACAATTAATTCATTGACTTAAAATCAGTGATTTAAAACTTAAATCCGTTGTGCTACAACATATGCAGAGGTTCTCAGAGTCAGAAAATAGAAGATTTGGGGGAGTCATTTTTCTGCCTACCACTGAATCTTTCAATGGCTTTTCCTCATTTTTAGACATTGTGGTGTGAGTGTGCTCAGAGTTGAGTCCTCTTCTCTCTTCTGTCTTCTTTCATTCTTTTGGTGTTCTCATTGTTGAATACCCTAAATGACATTGTATGCCCCAAAGTCTCAAATTTATATCTCTAGCACAAAACATTTTTCCATTAGCCAAACAAAATATTCACATAATTTGACATCTTTATTAGATGTTAGTATTGTCAACTCCACTTATGCCAAATGGAAATAATTATGTGCACTCTCTCTCAAATTCTATTCAACCCCCAAACCTTTCTCATCTCAGCTGATCACAACCTCACTGTTCTTGTTTTCTTAAGCCAGGTATCACACAGTCACTACTAACTCTTGTATTTCTTTCACATTCTATTTTCAGTCCATCGGGAAATCTTCTGATGGCAGCATCTTGAGAATATAGGTAGAACCAACCTATAGAACTTCTGCTTAGTAAACAGTTTCCCAGTAAGAAAACACCTTTTAGTTTTAAAAAAAGCTTTATTGAGATACAATTCACAAAGCATGTAATCTACCCAAAGTTTGCCACCAATGGTATTACATTTGTTCAGAGTATACAACCATCACCAAATCAATTTTCATCCAGTAAAAAAATTCCATAACCATTATTAGTCATTCCCTATTTCTCCTCCCTTACCCTCCTACCTTTGCTCTCCCTGCTCCAGGCTTATTTGCCTAGCCTGAACCTTAAAAGATAATCCTTCTCTCCTACAGTAATTCTGTATAATTTGACCAACATCAACTCATCCCTTCTTTCCACTAACCACCCCAGTCTCAGGTAGTCACCATCCTACTTTCTGCTTCTATGAGATCAACTTAGATTCCATGTGTGGGTGGAATCATCATATTTCCTGCAGCAATTTTTGATTTTTAATTCAAATTCTAGGGAATGTACATATCTCTCAAAACATCATTCAGATGAATTTTACATAGAAAAACACTGTATCTATATTCCCAAATCAAATTCAA
Source organism: Castor canadensis (assembly GCF_047511655.1). Classification (NCBI taxonomy): domain Eukaryota; kingdom Metazoa; phylum Chordata; class Mammalia; order Rodentia; family Castoridae; genus Castor; species Castor canadensis. The sequence goes on along the minus strand of NC_133393.1, from coordinate 125,996,097 downwards.
TGAAACTCTTTTTAAATGCTAACAAATACTTTAACATATTTTAAATGAACATTTTGACAAAATAGTATGTGAATAAATCCTGAATATATTCCAAATAAAATTTATAAAATGTCAAAATATATAGAAGTCTTTAAAGTTTCCAACAAAGGAAATGAGGCCCTCAGAATTTTTCTAACAGGTATTAACAGACAAAACACATCTTTGTCAACATGTATACTAATATTTTGGTGATCACAAAGCATTTTGTATTGTGGCATAAATCACTACATAGCTTTATTTTGTTTCATCTATTGTGATTTTGGGCTACATTACAGTTTAGTAATTTAAAATAATAAGAAATGGCATATTGGTACAGAAAGTCTAAATTTCAACAGTGGGTTACTTATATTAAGAAGATATTGCTCACATATCCAGAATTTGATAGCTTATCATCACCAATGCTTCTGTCCAGTTCTGAGCCACCTTTATGCCTCACTAGGATTATTGCAGTTATTTCTCATTAGGTCTTCTTGTTTTAATACCCTACATTATTTACCTCTACCCCATCCTTGCCACTTGGATGTCTTCCTTTCTTTTCCTCTGCCTAATTCTGGTCTAGTCATAGAGAATTCCTTTCCAGTTCTCAAATACTTTACACACTCACATCTTAGGTCTTTTACCCTCATGTTCCCTGAGCCTGGAATGTTCCTATCTTAGTTCCCTCCTGTTGAGCATTCATTCCAATTATTTTCTCAAATCTCATTCTTGCCGTGAGGATCTCACCAACTTGCTTGTTTAATATGGAAACCTGCTTTCTCTACTGCACATCCCCCTCTTTGTCTCCTTTAACTAATTTTTTCCTTTGATATTCAATATTCTTTATCATACTGTATAATTTACTTATTTATGGTTAGTGTTTATTAGTTTGCTTCCCTTTCTGCTATAAGAGCAGCTCTTGAGGAGAGAAAACATTGTTCATTTGAGAATATCAAGCTCCTGACACACAACAGTGGTCAGTAAATAATTGTTCTGTTAATGATTGCATTGACAAATGAATTTGCCTAAGATTTCACAGTGTTAGTGAAGTTATGTTATGAACATAAGCAACCTGACTTCTGAGTCTGTGCTCTTAACTCATTTCTAAAAACATGCACACACACATCTATATATTTGAATTTATTGTTTTCAATCTCAAAGTGACAATTTTAGTAAAAAATATATCATTATATAGTTAGCACAGAATCTACAAAAACAAAAATTTCCAGGGTAGAATAAGAACTCTTTTTTGTAGAAAGCTGTTTTGACTTTGAGATAACCATTTTGAAGATTAAGTTACTTAAACATGCAAATGGTGTATATTCAAAGGGAGGCTATTAATATTTATAAAACATGAACAATGTTAGCTATTGAGTAGGTTGCTTTAAGGATTAAACTCACTCTGAATAACTGTGAAAATATTATTTAAATGCTAGCTCCCTTTCCCCTCTAGCTGCTTTCCTCACCATACTGGGGTTTACAACCATAATAATTTTCCTTTACTTCTTCCCTTGAAAACATATATTAAGAGGATATATTGTTTATTGTCAAAAAGTAAGTATAATACAGTTAAAATTATATAAATTTGGATCCAATTGAAATCTCAAGTTTTCATTTCCTAATGTTGAGATGATAATTGTAAATCTTTTACACTGCTTACAAGATTAAGAATTAAGTGAAATTCCAAACTCATAAAATTGTATGCGTTAAATATCTACAGCTTTTTGTAGGTCAACTATACCTTAGTATAGTGCTTTAAAAAAAGAAGTGAAAAACTGATATAATTTTTAACTTAAAATGGTGAAAATTGAAATTTTAATAAAACCCAGTGTTGATAAGAGTTGACTTTTTCACACACTTTTTGGGGAATGCAAACTGTCTGAGAGATAAATAGGCAATTTACATAAAAGTTTAACTATGAATTTGATTTGACCCCTTTGGTTCAAAAAGCAATTCCGATTTTTCATGAATTTATTGAGAAAATGTACAGAGAATTACATACAAAAATATTCATTATAGTCATACTGGTGACAACAGTAGCAATAACATCAAAACATCTAATAAAGCAGAATATTGCAAATTTGGAGATTTCTTAAATTGGATAATAACAGCTTTTTGTGGGATAGCTATGATTAACTTTCTATTTATAGTTTCTTCAAAAAGAATTTAAGTGAGGTTGTATATAACCATATGCAAAAATAAAGTTTCTATACTGAGAGTTTGGAGAGTATGCCCTTATTTTTGCTCATTGCTTATACTCAATTTTATGGACATTGAAACATATTTATATTAAAGTAGTCATAAACACAACAGAATAAAAATGAAAATTAACTTGCATTTTAAGAAAAAAGTCTTTGAGGTTTTTACTCTGGAAAATTTCAGTTGTGATCTCAGTACTCTTCTGGAAAAAAATTTACCCTCCTATCATTTTACAAGTAATTTAGGGGGAGTTTTGAGAATGGATAAATAGAAAAGGTATTTTACACACTCTCTGTCTCATATAGGTGTTTAGTAAAGTTTACTTCTCCAAGCTACTTGAAAAGTTTCATAACACATTGATCTTCTCCTGTGACTGATCTTTTTCTGTTCCCCATCACCTACATGTTAATAGCAGCCCTGTTCCAAAAAGTTAAGTGTTACATACAGAATAATTCTATGGTCAACAAGAAGTGACCATGTTTCTTTTCATTTGATGGAATCTGCTGCTCACTGCTCCCTCTCAACATCCCAGAATCCTTCTGTTATTCTTTCTGCTTTATTAACATTGCATTATCTCATCTTCTTATTTTTCTTCTTCTGAATGTCAAATTTCACTTTTAGTAGACATGACTAAACAGTCAGAGAGATTTTTCATTTTTTGTCAGTTTCATTTTTTCATTTTTTCATTTTTTTGAATTTTCAACCATAGTACTTTATTTCCCATTGCAATTAGTTTCCTTTCTGGCTAGTGTAAAAATTCAATCTCCCTCCCTGCTTCCTTTAATTATAGACATATTTTACCTTCTTTCTCTCCCTTTCCCAGTCAACCTCTTTTCTCTCTTTCTGCTTCTTTCCTGCTTTTGGCTGTCTTCTTTTTTCTTCACTTCCTCCTTTCCTTTTTTTTTAAATAAAATTTTTGTGAAGATATATTCATTATGCATGGGGGGATTCATAGTGACAATTCTGATTAGACTTATATTGTACACTGGTTACATTGCCCCAACATCTCTCCTCTCAACCCCTTCCCTGCCGCACTTAAAGCAATTGCAAGAGGTTTCTTAGTTCTGTTTCATATAGGTATATGAAGTCCATCTACCATTTACTGCCACTTTAATCTCCTTCATTCACCCTCCCTCTCTGGCTAGTCCTCCTCCCACCACACACACTGCACCTATTTTTCAGTCCTGTTTTTGTTATTAATATTTAAATTGATGTTCAAAAAGGCATCTCAACGTAAGTCCACTGTGGGTGTACTTTACTTATTCCATTCAACCCCTTCCATTACTCTCCCTTACCCCTTTACTTCCCATCTTCCATTTTTCAACAGCTTTCAATACACATCCTTGTATCCTCTTTCACATCTATGTTATGCAAAATTACTGATGTTCCGTCATTCTTTTTTTCCTTTCCTCCTTTCCCTGAGTTCCGTAGAGTAGTTCCACTGTTACAAAAATGTTCTACATCTGAGTTTGTGTATGATCATAGTTGTTTTTCTGTATATGTTTATCTTTGGATCTATCTTCCACATATGAGAGAAAACATACAGCTTTTGTGTTTCTGAGCCTGGCTTACATCACAGAACACCATGTCCTCCAAAAACTCAACCTCCAAAGAATCAACACCCCAGTGAAGAAATGGGCACATGAATTTAAACAGGGAATTCTCAAAGGAAGAGGTACAAATGGAGAGTAAATACATGAAGAAGTGTTCAACTTCCCTGGTGATAAAAGCGATGCAAATCAACACAACACTTATTTTTTCTCACCCCAGTTAGAATGGCCATAATCAAGGGTAATAACAACAACAAATGCTGGCAAGGATGTGGTGAAACAGGAACGCTTATACACTGCTGGTGGGAATGCAAATTAGTACAACTACTATGGAAATCAATATGGAGATTCCTTAAAAAGCTAAAGATAGAACTGCTGTTTGATCCTGGGCATCTACCCAAAGGAATGTAAGACAGATCCAACACAGACACCTGTACACAGATATTCATCACAGCACTATTCACAATAGTCAGGCATTGGAAACAACCAGGTGCTTTACAACTGATGAATCGATCAAAAAAATGTGGTACATATGCACAACGGAGTGTTACTCAGTCATAAGGAATAATGACATATGGTTTGAAGATAAATGGATGCAATTGGAGGACCTCCTGTTAAGTGACATAAGCCAACCTCCTTTCCTTTGTATGGAATAAATGAATACCTAAAGACTGAGCCATTCAGTGGGAAGTAGTAATTTTCTGAATAATTCTATTTACTAGGTATTGGTATAAAATTCAATTTGGAAAATACATTAAACACAGAGAGAAAATTCTATTTCCTTAAGGAGAGTCATACTCTGTCAAAATAAAGCATACATACACACACACAAATACACATATACACACACACAATATACATATACATTAATACTACTATACTTGATATCAGTGAGTCATTATGGAAGAAAAATGTTTATCTCTTTAAATTCGGAGTGTATAGTGTGACTTTTAAAAAAGAAAAGAGCCATTTTTGAAAGGAATGATTTTGAAAACATTGCTGTCAGCAGTAGAAAATGATAGACAGGTTGTTCTCTCAAGCAAAACCATTAACTAGGAGTGAAAAAATCCTGTTCCACTAAAGCTGAGGGGGCTTTAGCTGTTCTGCAACAAACTAAGGTGTCTCTAAACTCTAAATCAAAGCACAGAAATTAAAGGAGCACTAAGCTAGGAATTACATGAAAAAAAAATCATTGTTTCTTTATGGCTAAAAGTCAGGAAGATCATTTTTGTCTCCCTTCTCATTTTGCTTCCTGGTAAAGTCCCTGGGAGTAAACATGGGCACAGATTCACTGTTTTTACTTAAGCACTTTAGAGTAGAGTGGAATACAAAGTGAACAAATAAAGTCAATTGCTTGAGATATAAGAAATCTTTTTAAAGGGCAAAAACTTTTCTTTAAATTAGTATTTGCATATTTGTATTTGTAATCAATAGTAGTTGAGTGTATGAATTGTGGAAGTCTCTGCATTGAGCATCAGTTGTCCACCATATAATATTTTAAGAATTGTGAGTCATTTTCATGATTATGTTTATAATAATAGTGTTAAGCCAAACTATGTCCAAAATGTGCATATACTTAGAAAGATTTCACCATAGATTGATTATTCATACTTCCTTTTCTGGCATGTAACAATGCCAGTTAGAAAGGGAAAATGAAAGATGACTAAGTATTTCAGGTTTGAGAACACTGACAGTCTTAAAACAGAGGTGGTTTGAATTATTTATCTCATAGATATTTGTGAAATACTACTATGTGCCAAACACTGTGTTGCTGATTTGGTACAAAGCTGAAAGGAAAAGGACTCAGTTCACAAGATGCACAGACATGGAGAGCAGCATGTGTTGTGATGACTGCAACAACAGAGGTATGCTGCTGAAGGTACATAGCTTTAAAAAAGAAGATTAAATCTATCTGTGTGATTTTATTATGATTTCATAGGACATGCTAGGTGTAAAACTGAAAAAGTGAGTAGGAGTTGTCAGGTGAAGATGAAATTCACATTCAAAGGGCCAGTCTAGGCAAATAGTTTGCAAGACCCTATCTCAAAAACACCCAACACCCAACACGGTAAAGGGCTGACAGAGTGGCTGACAGGTAGAGAGCATCTGCCTAGTGAGTGAGAAGCCCTGAGTTTAATCCTCCATATAACTAAGAGAAAAAAAAGGTTATGTCCTTGAATGACTGACAACAGAAAGGTTTAGTTGCACAGGTGGGCAGGAGCCACAAATTATTGAGAATACTTAAATTTTTAGGGTTGAGATTAAATTTTAAATAGTTTTCTAAATTTAACCAGAAAACATAATAAGGTAAAGGCAGAAATACATATCTGTGAATGGGCAGGTGGTCTTCATAGGCTACATGTTAACATTTTGCTACAGTATTTCTATTTTTCTTCTTAACTTTTTGTTTAAAGTAGAAAAACATACCTACTATCAAAATATTTGTAGAGATGTTATGAATAAAAGTAAAAGTATAAACAAGTATAGGTACTATTATTTAAGAAAGTACCTTTTGAAACACTATGACTTATTTAAATTATTTTTCCTACAATAAACACTTTTGATAATGATTGTGTCCTTTTGTTAATTCCACTAGCATATTTTTCCTGGTCCTTGTCAAACAATATGTCAGAAGATGTGGAATTGATTATTTGGCAATAAACTTGATTTTTAAACATTCTACTACTACTTCTGGGAATCTTTGGGATTCTAAAAAATTATTTGTGATTTTTTTGTAGGAAGAATTTCCATAAAAGCATATTATAAAGTGTGCAACCAAATTAGTTTTCATTATTTTAGACTTATCCCTGAGCCAGTTGCTAATGTTCATCCTGATCATTGAATTTATTCTTAATGCTTGCCTACAGATGATTCTGAAATGTTTAAAAAATTCAATCTGCTCTTAAGCAAAAGATGCTTTTTCATGATTATGGGTATTTAAATACAAGCTATAGGCATAAAGAGCAATTCCCAAGAAGTTACCTAAATATTTTGAGTAATAACATCTCTGTTAAAATATATAAATAGCCTTCTTAAATGAATACTTCAAAGGGAAAATGCTCATTTAAGTGGGCAAGTATTAAAATACTTATAAAATTCATCAATTATCTTTCTTCTGCATAATTCTGTGTAACCTGGAACCATTTCACTTCAGTAATATTTCCTTCAAATAGTTACCTGAATTGAAAATAAATCATCTATCATAAGACTACCTTAAATTGAAAGTTAAATGCTACCATGTATTAAAGATTGTGCTTTTTAAAATACAATATAATACTATTTGTTAAATAATAATATGCTAACTTTAAACTTTACAGGTCTGTTCAGTCTCAGTTTTGAAGTCTTCTTATGCTACATTCAGTATGTACAAAAGTCAGGTTTCCTCATACTAGTGAAAACTATTTTCATTAATTAATTTGTGCTTGGTAAGTTGGTTGATATGTCAGTTCCTTCATATTTTTACAATAATAGAATTAGAGTTCTGATGTAATTTTCAAAAAATCAAATAGTTCTTTCAATTCTACCACAAGGTTAATTTGATTTTATAGCAAAGATAGCTTGCACTTATAAAAGCCAAAGGGTATAGTCTGCCTATGACAGGTTGTACTTACATTAATCAAAATTTCTTTCTTCTTAAATAAATATCAAATTCCAGAATTTACTGACTTTTGTTCTTATTAAAAGAATACACATACTTGAAATTCTCTCAAAGCAAGAATATCAGAGTGGATCTTGAAAAATCCCTAGACATCTAATCAGATGTAGAGTACAATGATAAAGTCGATTAGGAAATTTTTGCACAAGAATGTAAAGAAAAATCCCAAGTGTGTCACTGATGTTTTCTGAAGTGTAACACATAATTGGAATATCCATTAAAAAAAGACCTACTTTAGTTTAAAATGTATTTTAATAGAATAAAGGAAGGTACTGATATATGTAGGTCAGCAGAGTCCAACATTGCATAGAAAAGAACACAGCTGAAGGTGAAAGTTGTATTAAAACTAAGCTGAGAATGTAAATGTAGGTACAAAAAGACACCACAGGACTGGAGGTGTGGGTCAAGTGATAAAGTGCCTGCTTTGTAATTGCGATGCCCTAAGTTCAAACCCCAGTCCTACCAAAGAAGAAAGACAGTACAAAGCTAAACTATTAAATGGTGGCTATCATTTCAACTATCCAGAAAAATGAGAAACCCTGTCTTGTTTAAGACAGTTTTAGTAAGTTTCCCATTTGCCCCATTATGAATTTCATTAGTGACAAAGTATTCATCAGAATCACTGCACAAGTCCTAATTTTTGTTATCAAAAAGAACTGCTTTCTGACAGATAGAAACACATTGAAAGTGATATTATAATTTTAGAGCCCATAATAACAAAGGAAAAGTCTGCTAGACATATCTGCCATGGGTCTTAAATTGGTGGCTCTCATACAAGGCTGTTACTTTACTTATGTGAAAATCACATTGAAATAGGAGTTTCAGGCTCCTCTTCAAATGCATTCGATTTAGAATCTCTGCAAGTGGAGAAGAGAGATCTGCATTTCCAGGTTTCCCCTAAGTAACTTTGCTGCAGAATCAGGTTTCCCAGATCGTTTTGGGAACAGGTAAGAGTTTGTCTCAAGAATGACATAGTTTAACTTTAGTACCAAGCTCTCCAGACATGTGAAGTTTCCTGAGTTGCTGTGTTTGGATGGGCTGCATTGAAAGAGGAAGTGAGGATAAGCGTTTTGTGTTTCTAAAAAAGGCACTCATTCTAAAAAAAGCGATAGCTTCCCAAAATTCTGCACATCTTGGTCTTTAGCTTATTTGTTTCATTTGGTTTGTTTTTAATGAGAATGACAGACAATGGAGAAGAAGCAAATGTCTTCTTAACTACTTTCAAGAAATCAGACAAGTGTAGCCTAGCACAGCAGTCTATCTGCTATTTTTCAATCCAGTTCTCTCAGGCTTTTAGCTAAAGGAAAATCTTCCCACATTCTGGCAATTGGCTGACTGTCAGTCATAGTTTTCTGCATTGGAAATTTTCAAAATTTTCTGACTTTTATGTATATATTAGTGGAAGTTGGAAGAGTATGCAGCAGGGACTACCAGACTGATCCTATTTTAAGCCTTATTTCTGCCTCATTGCTTCTTTGTAACAGACACAATTGTTTCGTTTTCCATTGCCTTCTGTCTTGAAATGTCCCACTGACCAGAAGGAATTGAAAAAGAAAACAGTAGAATTTTTAATATCCTATTTATTTGTGTAAATTTTTTTCCTCTAACAAATGTAAAATAAGGTTATGTTGATTGTACTTTAAAGATCTTAGCTAAATGTTGTTAACAAATACAATTGCCTTTCATAATCATCACCTAATAAGTTTATACTTCATATTGTTGATTTAAAATTTTACAAAATGCCTCTACTACAATGTTTCATTATTTCCTTTTGCTTCCTCACTACAAGAGAGGTGTGACAACATCTGTGTCCAAAGAAGTTAAATAACTTGTCTAAACTTACACAGTGACAAACTCACTGTATTTATTTTTTTTAAACCTGCTCATAGCAGATTCTTCCACGGTATTTGATAACAGTTGAAATGAATACTTACTACATGAATAAAATATTCTTAGTGCACTTTCTGTAGCTACTAATACAATACCACATACTGGGTAAGTTACACAGAAAAGAGGTTTATTTTGACTCATAGTTCTGGCCCAACATCAAGATGTTACATGCAGTGATGACCATTTTGTTAGTCAGAGCCCCAAGGTGGCACAAAGCTGCACGTAGTAAGAGACAGGGATTGTCTGTGCTTACTCTGGTCTCTCTCTCTTACAGAGCCATAAGTATTATTGCATGGGGCCTCGCACTGTGCACTGATAAGCTTATCTAATTCTAATGGTTTCTCAAAAGCCCCACCTCTAAGTACAATAGTCAGATTAAGTTTTCGTCCCCTTAATACCATTCAATGAAGACTAAATTTCAGAGGGAGCTGGATGCACGTTTGTATTCTCAGCTACTCAGGAGGTAGAGAAAGGAGAATCATGATCAGAGGCCAGTCCAGGGCAAAACCATGAGACCATATCTGAAAAATAAACTAAATAAAAAGACTATGGGCATGTCAACAAGACCCTGAATTTAAACACCAGAACCACCACTAAAGGAAAAAATAAAAACCAAAAAGAGCCACAAAGCAAAACAAAAAAATCAGAAGGAACAAGCCCTAGTCACATATCAGATATGTTTTTATCACAATATGGATAGCTCTGTTATTAAGCTTTAAATAAAGTAAAATTCAGTCAATTTTTGTGAGTTTAAAATTTTATAAGTTAAATAGAAAAGAGTTTCTTGAAACTTGGGAAAATATTTTTGAGGTCTTAGAATATAACCATGAAATCAATGTATCAACATGCTAACGTCTGATGAATGTCTTTGGGGGAAAAAATTGTAAGTTGCATATATTGCTAATTTAGTTAATTTGAGTGCAAAACTTTAGTATTTTGAATAAGAATTATTATATTAGTCTTTTGGAAAAATGTTTACACAGAGCTATATGCTGTATTGCTCATGTCAAAAAAGAAATAGCTTCATGAATTAATCTTCCTTCAAAGGATAATACCCATTATGTATTTCATGTATTAGTGACATATATTAAATAATGATCAGCAGTGATGGGTTTCACAAAGAGAAAAATAAAAGTTTCTTCTTGTGCATCCTGGTCAACCAGTTAAAAAGAAATGGTTCTATTTAAGAGATTTCTATTAATATAATAATATACTAGGAGTTCATTTTATGTTGCTATAAAATATCAGAGACTGGGTACTTTTTAAAGAAAAGAGGTTTAATTGGTTCACAGGTCTTGAGATTCAAGAGCATTTGCTTGGCTTTGGTCTCATGGTTCTGGGATCATTGTGAGGTGACATGATGAGGAAGGAAGCAAAAAACAGGGAAAGATCAGGTTGGTGTTTTTTTATAAAACGTGCTTTCAGGGAACTAATCCTTTCTATGAGGTGGTTAGTAACCCCTTCCCAGGGCAGTGCCCACAAGAACAAAGCACCTTCTGTTAGGTCTAGTCTCTTAAAGGTACGTCACTCAATATGGCCATAATGGGGTCCAAGCTAGCATGAACATTGTGAGAAACATTCAAACCATATTCAGACCACCTCCTGCCACTTTTCCATTTAATTGTTTCCCCCTTTAAAGTTGTCATTGTATTGTTTTGCTTCCTTGTCTGTAAAGTGGAAGTTAAGGGAACTTTCTTTACTGACGTTCACACTCTATACTCACAAGGCACTATTGTCCTGTGTCATGAGCAAAGTTTTCATGTTACTATAATTAAATAATAGGGATCTTTTTTCAGGTTACGGGGTGGGGAAGGGAAGGAAAGTTAAAAATTGGAGTAAGATTTTTCTCAGTAAAGTTTTCTCCCATAAGACATTTCTTATCTTCTAGTGAGTTCTAGCAGGTGAGAAAATTAATAAGCAAATAGTAAATTGATATTAATAGAACCATAGAAAGAGGAAACACTAGAGGACACATTGTAACTTTATGTATGCCACAATTTTCAGACTGTAGCACACACCAGGAGGGAATGGATTATTATGTTCCCCACACAATCAGTAGCACCAATTTATTAATGGTTACAAAGTAGGGAATAGCAACATAAATTGACTTACCAAGTTCCTAACTTTATATTGCATAAAAATAATATAGCCTTATGTTCAGGTTATGCTATTCTAATAAAATCTGTTTATTTCATGCTCTGTATCAGTCATTCTTTCCAGAATTTTGTGTGCTGGCACTTTAATTCACTTATCAGCCGATAAGGTAAATATTCTGTTTTTATAGATGGAGCTATTTAGATGTTTTTTCTAAATAAAGAAAAATTCTCTAGAACTCTGACTTTTTCTTAAACAAATAAGATCAAACTATAAGTATGCTAAATTATTATCTTCTTTTTGATATTTGTTTGACTAGATATGCACGTGTGTGATTATTTAGAAAAAAAATTTATTAGATTATTGGACAAACACTGTCAGCATTATGTGCAGATAATTCACTGGTAATTTTCATACACATTATCTCCAAGCCATTCTACCATTTCAAAAGCTCAGAAATATTATTCCTATTTTACATAAAGGAAATGAAGACTAATGGAGGTTATATTTCTATGGTACATTACAACATTACATAGCTAGTCTGGATTATAGCAGGCTTTTCTACCTACATCACATCATTTTCCCCCCATGCTGCTTCCTGTAAATTTGGACAAATTTTAAAGAGCATGTATTTGTGCTAATGTCACTGTGAATAATTATCATCTTGTATTAAAGACTTATAATCTTCCTCAATGCTAGAACACACTGGAAAATAGTGAAGAAGCAGTGGTGATATTACTCCATTAGAGACAGCCCACAATAAGGGAGCAGGCAGAGGAAAACTAATAGAGAAAAGTAATTCTGTAGAATATAAATTCATACTAGTGAATTATGGAAGATATGAAGAAGTCCAGGCAATGACAGAAAATTGACTGATATAAAAAGTAAAAATATACATCCAGGGAAACAGATAATGGTGCAACCAGGAATAAAAGATTAAAATCTGCATGGTAAGTGTTTTTACAAAGGTATAAAGGCAGAAGTAGAAACTACAAAATAAGAGCAGGAAGAGATAAAATAAAGACAGATGTTATAAAATGGATTATACATGAAATTTAGAAATAGAAGTATATCCATGGTAAATAGCATGAATTAGATGTGAATAGAAAAATAGTTTTTTGACTGGTTATATAGTATTCTATACCCAGATAAAGAAAGAATTAGTAAATCAGACACTAGGACTAAAGAAATCGCTAAGAACACCATACAAAACAATGACATTATGGACAATGGGGAAGATAAATAGCAGTTATGGTAGATTCTGAAAGGTGCTGAAGCTATATAACCCAATAACAATTTCCAACCACCATTTTCCTGTCAAAAATCCACTGTAGGGGATGGAAATAAAGTCAGGTAATATTATCCAAGATTCCCTTGTGGTAGGAGTGGTCATGTCAACAGTTTCTGGATAATTAAATGTAAAGGAAGTCCATTAAGCTGTGAGTTTATGGGAGATTTTGCTTTACAAAATTAAGAAGTAGATGAAATGAAAGGTGAACCACCCTGATACTACATCTTCTCTTTCCATTATAATTCAATCCACATATAGTAATGAAAGCTTCAGAAGACATTTTGAAATCATGAGGTAAACACATAAGAATGAATATGAATACTTAATGGCCTAAGGACAAAGTGAAAGAATCTTATTCAGCTCTTGATTAATATCCTCATGGCATAGCCCCATTAGTTAATCATTCTGCTATTTACAACTGAAAGCAAATGAGGAAAAGATGGAAACTCTTGGTCCAAAGAGAGGTTCTTAAATGGGAAAGAGTAGAGAAAATGGCAGAGAGGCAATAATTCAGAAATTTCCATAAAGAAAGGAAGCACAAGGGGAAGTATTTAAAAAATGACACAAAGAAGAGCTTTACAGACTATTTCCCCAAAGGAAATAAAATAGATGAATAATAAAATTGAATTGACAAAATAAAATAATAAATGACAGTCTTATTAATCACCCTGAAATTATCTTAAGCAAATGCAAAAAGATTTATTTAAGAAAATCTCTGAAATCATGATAAGAACAATGTGAATCCATAGTACTTGAGTTGACTGGCTCTTTTTTTAGATCAATATAATAGAAGCTCCAGTGTACCACTGCATTTTCTCTCAGCTCCCAGTATACGGTGAGTTTATTGCAGAGATGGGCAGGCCACAGTATTCTCATAGCCTTTTACCCCTTGTTGTAAAACCTTTATTTTAGGAACGTGCTTTCATGAAATGTAGTGCTTACTTTATTCATCCAGTCTTCACTCTTAGAATGGAAGTTTTATCATTGTTTATGAATTCTGATGCCTGATCATCTCAATCATAACTTCTTTTTTGGTTGAATTTCCATGGCAAAAGAAGCAAGGTAAGAAGACTAGAGGCTATCAACCCCACTCAATGTCCTGTGCATGGAATAGTGGTGTCTCTCCAGGCAAAGTCCATTAAATGTTCTTCTTGCTCCCTACTTTAGAACAGTGATACTGAGGTTTGGCACAGGGAAAGAGGCAGATCATAGAACAGAGAACTCCATAGCTCTTTTAAAGAAGACTGACTTAATGTGGAACAAAATGTGAGGAAATTCAAACCTAAGGGTACTGTTAAAAATAATGAAATATACAGTGGTAAGCAACTAAGAGGAGGTTCGTAGTTTTATGATGACAAGAGAAATGATAGACCAACCAGAAGTTCCACAGGGAAACCAGAGGGAAAGACAGATATGAGAAGCTCTGTAGGGTAACAAGAATCAAAGAAATTTTGTAGGTTCTGTTTTAAATGAATAAAACAGAACAACTTATACATGAGGGCATTGTTGAAAACAATTTAGCAGTTAACAATTACTAGAAGTGAAAATCTCAGTATGGTGCAAATAAAGGAAGATCAACTAGAAACTTAAAGAAGAGTTCAAGGAAGGAGAGAGTCAAAGAAAACCATAGTCATCAAATAGTTGTGGTTTCAAGGAAATTGAGTACAGGCTGTGCCATTTGAAGAAGGGCACTGAAATCTGCCCCGTGAAGGTGAAAAAATGTTAAGGTATTACTACAATTAAGTTATGAAACAAATCAACAAACAAACCAAAGCAAAAGCCCTAAGAAGAAGGGGATTAATAGCCAGAATTGCTACAATGCATTTTCTAAAATGCTCAATTTCCAGTTAAAAAATTATGAGACAATCAAAGATACAGGAAGTAGGAATATTACATAGAAGTAAAATAAGGTAATAGAAATAGTCTTTGAAATTCTACAGGTTTGGAAAAAGTTCAAAATACCTGTTATGGGAATGTACAAAGGCCTAAAGAAAAGAAGCAAGGAAAGAAGTAATATTGTTTAAAAGAATCAATATCAATAGAGAAATAGATATTATTTTGTAAAGAACCATGTGCAAAATGTGGAATTAAAAGTAAAATAATAACAAATATTTACTAAAAGTCTTGGCTTTGTTTGGCAGACAAAATAATCAGTGAACATACAGATAGAGATTGTGCAATAGGAAAAAAGGTAAATAAAAATACTGCAGAAAAGTTTAAAGACCCTCAGAGAAATGTGACACACTACTGTGCATACCAACGGAAGTATGATAAATACAGAAGAAGAGAAAAGAGAAAAAAAAAGCAGCAGTATTTGGATAGGGACTATACTATATTCTTTATTTAAAACATAGTTTCAAGAAATAGATCTCAAAATGAAGGTATTAGAGCTAAGGATTGTTTTTATTGTGCTGGAAGTACATTGTGGCACTTGCAAAAGTTCTTACAATATATCAAAAACATAATACTTGAATTCACCCCCTCCATCATTCTCCTTTATCCACCCATTCCTTGAATAATTTCAACAAGTCTCATTTTTCCATTTATATACATTTGTACACAGCATTTGTACTATAGTCACCCTCCTAAACCCTTTACCAACATCCTACCCCTCCTACTCGTACCAAATTCCCTGGACAGGATCTGTTTCACCCCCCTGTTCTTTGATTTTGTAAAAGAAAAAAATGGTGTTTTATTGTTTGTTTAAGATAGCTATACAGGGAGTTTCCTTGTGACATTTCTGTGCATATCCATGTATATTATAACCCAAATTGGTTCATCCTCTATTTTTCATCTTTATACAGACGAAAAATGAGTTCAACAGATTTTTAAATTCTATATTCGTTCTTATATAAAGAGTACATCAACTGTATTCTCTACTTTACTGTGACCTGTTTCTCAAAATATTGCTGTATTATATTAGGTCCATATTTCACATATGAGAGAAAATATGCCACTTTTGGCCTTGTGAACCTGGCTAACTACACTTCGGATGATGTTCTCCAGTTCCATCCATTTACCTGCAAACTACAAAACTTCATTCTTCTTTGTGGCTAAATAAAATTCCATTGCATATAAATACATTTTCTTAATCTATTCACCAGTAGTGAGGAATCTTGGTTGTTTCCATAGCTTAGCTATTGTGAATAATGCTGCCATTATTGTAACCTGACTTACATTCCTTCCAGTATACCCCTAGGAGTGGAATTTTAGGATCATATGGCAGTTCTATTTTTAGCTTTTTAAGGAGCCCACATACTGTTTTCCATAGTGGTTGTACTAATTTATATTCCTACCAAAAGTGTATAAGGATTCCTTTTTTCCGACATCCATGCCAACATTTGTTGTTGTTTGTGTTCTTGATGGTAGCCATTCTAACAGAAGTGAGGTAGAATCAAAACATGGTTTTGATTTGTGTTTCCTTTGTGGCCAGGGATGTTGAGAATTCTTCATGTGTTTTTTTGGCCATTTGGACTTCTTCCTTTGAAAAAACTCTATTGAGTTCACTTGTATATTTCTTCATTAAGTCATCAATTCTTGAGGAGTTTAGTTTTTTGAGCTCCCTGTATATTCCAGTTATTAATCCTTTGTCAGATGTAGACTTGCCAAAGGTTTTCTCCCATTCCGTGGGCGGCCTCTTCAACTTAGACACCATTTCTTTTGTTGTGCAGAAGCTTAATTTTATGTAGTTCCATTTGTCAAACATTTCTTTGAGTTACTGAGCCATTTGAGTTCTGTTGAGGAAGTCATTTCCTGTACCTATTAATTCCAGTGTATTCCAGCTTTCTTCTACACTACCTTCCAAGTTTCAGGTTTTATATTAAGGTACTTAATCCAATTTGAGTTGATACTTGTACAAGGTGAAAGACATGGATGTAGTTTCAGTTTTGTACATGCAGATATCCAGTTTTCCTGGCAACATTTATTGATGAGGCTGTCTTTTCTCCATTGGATGTTTTTGGCACATTTGTCAAAATATGAATGCGTAGCTGCATGGATTAATATCTTGATCTTCTATTCCATTTCACTGGTCTTCATATCTGTTTTTGTGCCAGTCCCATGCTGTTTTTTATTTCTATGGCTTTAGAATATAGTTCGAAGTTAGATATTGAGAGACCTTTAGCATTGCTCTTTTTGCTCAGTTTTTTCTGTGGCTACTTGTGGTTTTCTGTGCTTCCAAGTGAAATTTAGGGTTGAATTTTCAATCTCTGTGAAGAATGTCATTGGAATTTTGATAGGAACTGCATTAAACATATAGATTGCTTTGGTAATATAGCCATTTTTATAATATTGAGTCTACCAATCTGTTAGCATAAGAAATCTTTCCATCTTCTGTAGTCTTTAATTTTGTTCTTTAATGATTTATAGTTTTCTTTGTGGAGGTCTTTCATATCCTGTGTTAAGTTTATTATTGTATTTTGTTTTATTGAGGTGAATATAAATGGAATTATTTTTCTATATTCTTTGTTTATTATTGGCATATAGAAAGGCTACTTATTTTTGTAAATAATTTTTGTCCTGCTAACTTGCAGAAGTTGTTTATGATATCTGGCAGTTTTTGGTGGAGTTTTTAGGGTCTTAGGTATAAGAACATGTTATCAATCTGCATTCCTTTTATTTCTTCTCTGTAGACATTTGTCAGGTCTGTTTGATCTATGGTGTCATTCAATTCTAGACTTTCTCTGTTGATTTTTTGTCTGGATGCCCTTATCTATTGATGATAGATAAGTATTGAAATCTCCCAACACCACTGTATTGGGGTCTATCTATGTTTGTTGAAATACTCTGAGTTAATTTAGTTGTTTCTTTGTCTTCTCCAGATTTTATCTGTGTTTCTTGGGATTCATTGAGTTGTTTTTTATGTCCTTTTTAAGGCCCTCCCTAAGTTCATTAAGCATTCTTATAATCATTCTTCTGATGTCAGCAACTTCTGATGTCATCCTCTTCACTTTCCACCAAAATCTCTATTATATTATTGTTGTTAGTCTTTTGAGGAGCCATATTCCCTTATCATCCTTTTCTCCCTGTGTTTCTATTTTGTGCTTTGCTCATGTGTTATTGATTAGTTCCTTGGGGATTCAATCACCTGTTATCTTTTCCTTGATTTAATATGTATGCTCTGACTATCTTAGTTGTTAGCTAATTTGCTGTAATTTTTTTGTTCCCTTACCTGGAGGTATAACTTAGCTATAACAAATTCAAAGATTCAATGCCAAACCACTTATTTACCTAATATATAAAATACCCTTGGTTATATTATCTATAAACAGTAGGTATTGGTGAGATAGCTGTTGTTTTGATAGAGTTAATTAAAATGATGACACTAGAAATGGGGGCAGGGAGGGGTGATGGGGAGAAGGGGAGAAGTAGTATGAAGTGTGGGGTCTATGGTGTAATAAGGCCCTAAAATGTGTAGTTTAGTTATTGTGGGATGAGGGTGCTAATGTCGAGGATTGCAGAGGAATAGAAGGGATGGGAATAATGTATAAAGTTGGTCTAATAGACTATTCAGTAAGTGGTTAGTATGGAGGAGGTAGGGACAGTGGGGGAAAAGAGGGGAAGGAGAGGAATGTATGGAGAAGAAAAGAAGAGAGTAATGGAGAAAAGAAAAGAAAAAAATTAGGGGATAGAAAGGAAAATGGAACAAGAGAAGACTAAGCAAATTGAAATTTGGACAGAATGATAGAGGGAGATAGGTAACAACAATTTTTTTTTTAAATTTTTAAAAACCTAATGAATAAAAAAATTTAAAAATTTATATATATATATATATATATATATATATATATATATATATATATATATATATATATATGTTCCAAATTTCTTTCTTGCTTGTTATGGAGAGGAATGGGTTTCCTCTTAGTGCAATGATTGTTATGGGATCTTTCCTCTGATATCTAGCCCAGATGCTGACACTTTGACAGGGGCTTTCTCTGTGTGTCTGCCTCTTTTTAAGGTTTTAAGGCTGGACAGCTTTGTAAGGGATTTGCTCATGGTGTTAGAGCCCAGATTTTTCTCGTTAGGATGGGCCCTTTGGGTCACTTGTTTATGTAGGCAGGTTTCTGCAGTGGTCCTGCAAAGAACTGGTATGTGAACAGATGACAGCCTCTTCAGCCCACAGCCTCCCTTAGCCTGGGGACCTAGAATTAAGCTCTTTGGTAAACTGCTTTTCTCTTAGAAGTCTATCAGTTTCTGGTCACTACCTGTTTTTTCAAGGTGGTTGGATGTGTTGTTATTTTCTCTAGTCTGCTACTGGGCCACCCCATACAGGCTGAGTCAGCTAGCCATCTATCCCAAACAGGAGGAGGTAAAATTTTCCCTCCCTTTATTTGGCCACCAGTTTTGTCCAGGATAGGTGCAATGTGTCTACCAGCTGTGCTGGACTGTGTTTCCCTCTGGAGCAGATGATGTGTCCCACTCATCTGGAAGGGTTACAGTTTTACTCAGTGGTATTGGGGTTTAGCTCCAGGATGGCACAGACAGGCTCCAGTTTGAAGTTCTGTGTCCACAAGTTATGGTGAGTCCCAGACACCTCAGATGCTCATAGAACTTGTTCTTCAGTTCTCTGCATTGTGTTTTTACTCTTCCAAAAGTGTAAAAAAGAATAAAAAAAAAAAAAAGGAAAACCAGCTTTTCATCAGGATGTCTGACAGCTGCTGGTCTGCAGCACTTGGGCTTCTGGGGATGTGGTATGTTGCAAAAAGCTAATTTCAGGGTCAGTCATTGTACTTCATGTGCACCTATCCTGGTCTCTCAGTTGGCAAAAAAGCAAGGTTACCTGATCCTTGCTACCATAAATCTGAAGAATTCTTCTGGAATCATGAGAACTCAGGGTTCCTGGGTCTGTTGTTTACCTGCCATCTTGATCTCTCTCCTAAAGAAATTCTGCAATAATAAAACATTCAATCTCTAAGGAATCTATGTATAAATTGTGAATGAATATACACACAAAATCATAGAATAAAAACACATGAAAAACACCCTGACAAAATTTCAGGAAGAAATAGGCAATAAATAATAAAAATTACAGGGGTTTTTCAAGATAGAAGATAGCTCAGGGACCCAGACAGGCAATATCACCAAGAAATTTCTTATTTAAATAAATAACTGCTCAGGCATTGAATTTGTGAATTTGATCGAAGTCAAGGGAAAGAAAATATGTTATTAAAACCTGCAACTAATTGATGAACAACACATGAGAAAAGCACAAAATAGAAACACAGGGAGAAAAAGAAGGCATTAGAATATGAGTCCTCAAAAGACAAACAATAATATAATATAGGATTTGATGGAAAGTAAGGGGGATGAATTCCCAGTTGCTGATGTCAAAAGAATGATGATAAGAATGTCCAATAAGCTTAAAGAGAAGATGCAAAGACAACTCAATGAATATCAAGAGAACATGTATAAAAAACTTGAGAAGACACAGAGACAACTGAATGAATTCAGACAGGATATCAACGAACATCAAAATGAAACTAAGGAGACTATAAAAAAGAGATATATGAAATTAAAAAGACAGCACAAGATATGAAAGAGGACTATAACCAAGATATAGAAAGTCTCAGAAAAAAAATCAAACAAATCCTGGAAATAAAATATCCCTCAAATCAAATAAAAATATACTTGAAAGTGACTCCAGCAGAGTGGAACAAGTGGAAGACTGAATTTCAGGGCTCAAAGACAAAACAGATAGTAAAGAAAAAAAAAAACACATAGAAGAATCCTTAGACAAAACAATCAAGACCTGTGAAAGGAATATGCAAGAACACTGAGACTCCATCAATAGACCAAACCTGCAAATCATGGGCATTGAAGAAGAAGAAGAGGCACAAGGCAAAGGTACATACATGTGATATATTCATCAAGCATTGAAAACTTTCCAAATCTCGAAAACGAAATGCCCATTCAGGTACAGAAAGCTGTCCAGGACACCAAACAGATATGACCAAAACAGAAAGTCTCCACAGCATATTATAGTTAAAACAATTAGCACAGAGAACAGGGAAGAATATTGAAGGCTGTAGGAAAGAAAAATCAAATAACATATAAAGGTAAACTCATCAAAATAATAACAGATATCTCAACAGAAACCTTAAATGCAAGAAGGACATGGAGTGAGGTATATTGAGCACTGAAAGAAAATAATTTCCGTCCTGGAAAACTCTTTCCAGCAAAATTATCATTCAAAATTAAAGGAGGAATAAAAATCTTCCATGATAAACAACTAAAATAACACATGACCACTAAACCACCACTACAGAAGATTCTGAAATGAATCCTACACACAGAAGATGAAAACAATCATAGCCATAAAAAGACGGGAGTTATTTAACTTCAGGAGAAAAGCAGATATGTAATCAGAGAATAACATAGAATTAGTAGCATATATAATCCCTTACACAACAAAAACAAGTAAATAGCAGGAATCACCACATACCTCTCAATATGAATACTGACTGTTAATGGTCTCAACTCCCCCATCAAAAGACACAAATTAGCAAATTCAATTAAAAAGGAAGATGCAACAATGTGTTGTTTATAAGAAACACACCTTATATACAGACACAAACATTTCCTTGGGTGAAATGGTGGAAGAAGATTTACCAACCTAATGTTCCCCTGCACCTCAAAAAAAAAAAAAAAAAAACCAGGCAGGCATAGCAATACTTATATCAGATTAAAGTAGACTACAAAGCTAATTTAGTCAGAAGAGACACAGAAGGTCACTTCATACTAATAAAAAGAGCAGTACATCAAGAGGAAATAACAATTGTTAACTTATATGTCCCCAATGTTGGTGCACCCAACTTTATTGAACATATGCTACTTGACATAAAAATACAGATAGACTCCAACACAGTGGTGGTGGGAGACTTCAGTACTCCTCCATCACCAATAAATAGGTCATCAGACAAAAAATAACAACAACAAAGAAACTATAGAACTGAATGAAACCACAGATCAAATGGACCTAACAGACATCTACAAAGTATTCCATCCTAAGATAGCACAATACACATTCATCTCAGCAGCCTATGGTACTTTCTCTAAAATAGACTATATTTTAGGTCACAAAGCAAGTCTTAACAAATATAAGAAAATTGAAGTAACCCCTTGCATACTGTCTGACCACAACACAATAAAAATTAGAATTCAACAACAAAAGGAACAGCAAAAAATACTCAAACACCTGTAGAATGAACAAAGCATTGCTCCATGATCAGTGGGTCATTGAACAAATAAAGGAGGAAATCTAAAAGTTCCTAGAATTCAATGAGAATGAAAGCACAACCTACTAGAACCTATGGGACACAGCAAAGGCAGTCCTACAAGGAAAGTTTATAACCATGAGTGCATATATTAGAAACATAGAAAGAGCTCAAATAGTCAACATAATGCTGCATATCAAACTCTTAGAAAAACAAGAGCAAACTAACGCCAAAACTAGCAGAAAAAGAGAAATAATAAAAATAAGGGCCAAAATCAAGGCAGTAGAGACCATAAAAGCCATACAAAGAATCAGTGAAACAAAAAACTGGTTTTTTTAAAAGATAAAGAAGATCAATAAACTCCTGGCAAATCTGACTAAAATGAGAAGGAAAAACATCCAAACTAATAAAATTAGAAATGAGAAATGGGACATAACAAAAAACACCAAGGAAATCCAGGGAATCCTCAGGGACTACTCAAATAAATCAGAGACTCTAGAAGAAATGGAAAAATTTGAAATACATCTAACCATAAAAAATTGAACAAGAAGATATTATTCACCTAAACAGATCTATAACATGAAAGGAATTTGAAGCAGCAATAAATTATCTCCAAAAAAAATGCTATCACCTTACATATACACTGGCGAATTCTACCAGACAGTTAAAGAAGAACTAATACCAACACTCCTCAAAAATTTCCATGAAATAGAAAGGGAAGAAACACTGTCAAACTCATTCTGTGAAGCCAGTATTATACTCATCCCCAAACCTGACAATAACACATCACAAAAAGAGAACAGTAGGCTAATCTCTTTAAAAAACATAGATGCAAAAATCCTCAATAAAATAATGGCAAGCCGAATTCAACAGCATTTCAAAAAGATCACAAACATGATCAAGTCAGTTTCATCTCAGGGTTGCTGGGATAGTTCACCATACGCAAATCATTAAATATAATGCAGCATATTAACAGAAACAGAAAAAACACATGATTATCTCAATAGATGCAGAAAAAGCCTTCAATAAAATTCAACATCCCTTTGTGATAAAAGTTCTGATGAAACTAGGACTAGAAGAAATGTACCTTAATATAATAAAGGTTATATATGACAAACCTATAGCTAACATCATACTAAATGGGGAAAAACTGAAACCATTTCCTCTAAAGTCAAGAATGAGACAAGGGCATCTACTCTCTCAGTTCCTATTCAATATAGTCTTGGAACTTTTAGCCAGAGCAATAAGACAGGAAGAAGAAATAAAAGGAGTACAAATTGGAAAGTAAACAGTAAAAGTACCCCTATTTGCAGATGACATGTTCTTATACCTAAAATATTCCACCAAAAAACTCCTAGACATCATAAACAGTTTCAGCAAAGTAGCAGGTTACAAAATCAATTGACAAAAATCAGTAGCTTTTCTGTAATCTAACAATGAAAAGATTGAAAAAGAATATAGGAAAATGATCCCACTTACAGTAGCCTCAAAAAACTATGTAGGAATAAACTTAAAGGATGTGAAAGACCTCTACAAGGAATATTATAAAGCATCAAAAAAAGAAATTGAAGAATACTACAGAAGATGGAAAGATCTCCCATGTTCTTGGACTGATAGATTCAATGTAATGAAAATGGCTGTATTAATAAAGCAATCTATATGTTCAATGCAGTTTCCATCAAAATTCCAATGACATTTGTCAGAGAGATTGAAAAATCAACCCCAAATTTCATTTGGAAGCACAAAATACTGCAAATAGGCAAGGCAATACTGAGCAAAAGCAGCAATGCTGGAGGTATCACAACACCCAATTTCAAACTCTACTACAGAGCCATAGCAATAAAAACAGCATGGTACTGGCACAAAAACAGATAAAAAAAACCCCAGTAGAACAGAATAAAAGAGCCAGATATAAAATAAGGCAACTACACCCACCTGATTTTGACAAAGGTGTCAAAAACATATGATGGAGAATAAACAACCTCCTCAACAAATGTTACCATGAAAAGTAGATAGCTTGCATGAAGAAAACTGAAACTAGACCCATGTATGTCACCCTGTACAAGTATCAACTCAAAGTGGATTAAGAACCTTAATTTAAGACCTGAAACATTGAAATTAGTGCAGGAAAGAACAGGGAATACTCGAAATAATAAATATAGGCAAGGATTTCCTCAGTAGAACTCAAATGGCTCAGCAACTAAGAGAAAGGATTACAAATGAGACTACATGAAATTAAAAAGCTTTTTCACAGCAAAAGAAATGGACTCTAAGTTGAAGAGGCTGCCTGCAGAATGGAAAAAAATCTTCGCCAGCTCTGTATCTGACAAGGGATTAATAACCAGAATATATAGGGAGCTCAAAAAACTAAATTCCCCAAAAATCAATGACCCAATGAAGAAATGTATAAATGAACTGAATAGAGTTTTTTCAAAAGAAGAAGTACAAATAGCCAAAAAACACATGAAGAAATGCTCAATATCCCTGTCTATAAAGGAAAAACAAATCAAAACCATGCATGTTAAGATTCCTCCTCACTCTTGTTAGAAGGCTACCATCAAGAACACAAACAACAAATGTTGGCATGGATGTGGGGAAAAAGGAGCCCTCATACACTGTTGTTAGGAATGTAAATTAGTACAACCACTATGGAAAACAGTATGGAGCCTCCTCAAAAACCTAAAAATAGAACTGCCATATCCAAAAATTCCACTCCTAGGGGTATACTGGAAGGAATGTAAGTCAGGTTACAATAAAGACACCTGCACACCCATGTGTATTGCAGCATTATTCACAATAGCTAAGCTATGGAAACAGCCAAGGTGTTCCACTGCTGATGAGTGGATTAAGAAAATGTAGCATTTATATGCAATGGAATTTTATTCAGCCACAAAGAAGAATGAAGTTTTGTCGTTTGCAGGTAAATGGATGGAACTGGAGAACATCATCTTAAGTGAAGTTAGCCAGGCTCACAATGTCAAAAGCTGCATGCATATTTTCTCTCACATGTGAATGTGGACCTAATACAATACAGCAATATTATGAAAAAGCAGGTCACACTAAGGGGAGGTCAACACAAGTGGGGAAGGTAAGAGAAGGAAGTTTAGAAGGTGAATATAGTTGATATACTCTCCTTCATGAGAATGAATATAGAATTTTTAGTATGGTTGAAACCACCATAAGAAGAGGACTAATGTAGAAAGAAGAAAAATAAAGGAGATGAAACAAATAAGGATATATTACATATATATATGGAAATGACACAGGGATAGCTATCTTAAATAAGTAAAAATGTCATTTTTTTCTTCATCTTCTGATTTTTCTTATACCAAATCAGAGAACAGAAGGGTAGAACAGGTCCTTCCTGTGGGGGTTGGTACCAGTGGAAAGGGAAGGAGGAGGGGAGATGGTGAAGGAATTTGAATATGGTGCAAATACTGTGTACACATGCATGCAAATGTAAAAATGATATCTGTTGAAGCTATTCCAAGAATGGGGGAAAGAAAGGGCAAATGAGAATGGTAGAGGAGGTGAATTCAAATAGTTTATATTTGATATAGAACTTTTTTAAATGCCTCAATGTACCCCCACCCAGCACAATAAAAAAATAAAAAATAAAAAAAAGACCTGTATGGAGTTATTGCATCAAAGAGTAGGAAATCCAAATGCATATACAATTGAAAATGACCAAAAGTAAAAGTAATCTTTGTTACAGACGTTTGAAAGCAGATTAAATTATAAATTAATATTATAAATATCAATATTCCCAAGATCTGGATTAGTAGTATTTTGCTGCATTTCTTACATATTAATGTTTAATTTGCACTTCAGGTTTGCTTCCTGACATGCTGTCTTCTTCACTCTTTGCAAAGTCTCTTAATTTTTTTGTCATTTCTTCCCTTTATCTCCAACAAGCAGCAGACAGGTGCTTACATTTGATATGTACTGTAATAAAAATGATCTCACTTTTAATGAAAAACGTGCTTTAAGAACAAGATAATTATTATTGTTATATTATTTTCAAACCTATGTATACCCCACAATTGATTTATTTTTTGCATTAATGAGTTTCTTAGTCTGTTCCTGCTGCTGTATTAAAATACCATAGACTGGATGGATTACTTCTGCGTCAGTTCTGGAGGCTGGACAGAGCAACGTAAATATGACATCTGATGACAGCCTTTCTTAGCATGCAGTCATTGTCTTCACTAGGTGGGAAGAGAGAAAAAGCTCTCTAGAGTCATCTTTTGTTAATTTAATTTTTAATTTTCAATTGACAGTATTGCACATATTATGGTGAACTGCTTGATAATCTGATACATTTATGCAATTTATAATGATCAATTAAGGGTAATTCACATTCCTGTGTTCCTAAACATTTTTCATTTCTTTGTCAGATGCCTTCAAGCTCCTCTATTCTAATTCCTTATAAAATACAAGATTAGTGGTAGTAAACTCTAGTTAACTTAATGTTCTATAGAACATTAGAACATATGCTTCCTATCGAACTGTATTTTAGTACTTGTTCTCCAGGTTTCTTTTTTCTCCCTATCTCCTACTCTTCTTAACTTCTATTGATCATTATTCTAATCCCTTCTATGAGATCTGGTCTCTTCTTATAAGGTTATTAATGTCTTCATGAGGACCTCTTCTCATAGTCTCATATAAACCTAATCACTTCTCCTAAGACCCCTTTCACAAGTACCATCACCTTCAGAACTGGGACTTCAACAAGAATTTTGTATGGATACAAACATTCAGACCCCATCAATCAGGTTGTTCTGTAGTAATGCCATGGAATAAGCAACTTTGTATTCTCAGTAGGTTATACACCCATATTTATTGCCCATGAATTTTCAGGGACATTATATCTCTGCTGAGCTCAACCAGAGTTAATAGTGCTGTGATTCTTCCCTCAGGAAAGTCATGTTAAGGTTGGGGAGAGAGGAAGAATTGTGAACAGATATTTCTATTACATCTGTTGCTAATTCCTAGTTGCCAGAACAATGGACATTTTAAGCATGATTCCTGGTGCACATTCCTGAATTACTGCCTAGTATTAACCAGAAGTAGATGCTCTGGATCATATAGTACTACACTAATCTCTGACATTTTTTTCCAGACTTCTTCTTTAGAATGTTTTGGCGTGATACTTCCACCAGCAGGATAAGAGCATCCCATTCCTCCGTAATCACAGCAGTATTTGGTGTCACTTTCCATTCAATATACTTTCCAAATCTGATGGAAGAAAAAATGTTTCCAATTTTTTACATTTTTACTTTTTATATTATAATTTATCAAGATGATCATTAAATATACAAGTGTGTATGTGTGTGTGTTTAAATACATAGTTAATTCCTATTGCTTATAGGCTCACTGGCAAATAGCAAGCTGTTGTATTATAACTTCATCATAATGATCTTTTCTTTCACAGCTGTGGTTTCAGTAGTATTGGAGAGTAATAGGTTTTTCTCTCTCTTTTGGAAACCTTTTCAGGAAAATACATTAAATCTATACACACATATACTTACATATGTACTTATCTCATTCTGAAGATATCTAGACCTTGCACAGGGTTGGAAAATATGCTTACTATTATTGCTATTAATATTGCTATCAAACTGATACATTCATAATTTGTGTTTTTCTTGATATAAACAGTTTTACTGTTTATATCAACAGTTTTACTGTTGATATAAGCCGTTTTACTGTTTATATATTTCTAGGATTCATTTACTTTATTCAAAATTTAAAATATACCCATTTATTAATTTGGAAAATATATGTTGTCAATCAAATTTTTTTATACCTGTTGTTTTCATTTTCATTCCACATTTTAATCATTTAAGGTATAAAGTATACACATTTAAAATCTATAGTTCATTCTTATATAGTTGGTATTTAAGTTGTTTCAAATTGCAAATAATCTTCATAATTACTTCTTTTGAAGTCTCATTTAATTTCTAATGCCCAGGAAGGATTCTCCATTGCAATGTTTTAAATCTGTGAATTATAAGGTAATAACAGATTTAAAATTAAGTCATAGCTTATATCCATTATTTTAAAAATAGAAGAGAGTAAAATAACAGACATAAGAGTATAGAACACATAATAAACGACATTTGGGTTTTGGGAAGTATATGTGTGAATTTAACATTAACATTTATGTGTGTGCAGCTGCTCGGTCACAAGGTAAAATACAATGTTCACAGTGGATTGCAGTCTATGACAGTGAAAAAGCACCCTAAGATATATTTCCTAAAACAAAGTCCCTGTGTTCTTATAGATATGGAGGTTTTAGAGTTTAACCTTTCTTTTTTTCACAAATGTCAGTCATAACAATTTTTCGGCATTTCCTCAAGTTTTTCAAGTTCTCCTGAGGATCCCCTTTTCCATTTTTTCCCTCTGTTCCACCATGCAATACTTCAAGGTCTAAAGGAAAAAAGATGTATGCCTCTGAATTTGTTTCATAGCCTGGTCTCTGAATTGTCTTCTTCAAGGTTTCTAAGTGAAAAGTTCAGTTTCTCAGTCTGTGGGCTCCCTCTTCCTGGAATCAGTAAATTACTCCACAGAAGAAGCATTCTTAATTTTTATGTTCTCTGCCCAGTATTCCTTACTATGTTGCTCATTTTCTCAGGCTTTCAAAGAGATTTTTGTTGTTGTTTTTCATTTGCTTTTGGTAGTTTTTTCAGCTGTTCTAGTTATATTCAAAGATAATTCTGATATTCTTTCTTTGACATAATTTATTCATGTATGAGTTTGAAATAATTAGCTAACATATCACTCAGTAGGATTAATGTACCAAAGATTTTATTTCTTCCTTCTCAAAAAGCATAATTCACAAACTGTAAAGTTCACCTATTTAAAAGGGTTTTAGTTATATTCACTAAGTTGTACACCTCACTTCTGATTTTAGAATATTTTTATCAATCCCCAAATGAAACTCCATAGCCATTATTAGTTACTCACCTTTCCCACCACCCACATCTATTTCAAAGCAAACTCTGATTTCAGTTTCTATAGACATGGCTAATATGGATATTTCATATCAGTGCTATGGTGTAATATACAGACTTTAGTGACTGCTTTCTATCAGGCTTTTAAGTGTTCACCCATGTTGTACCTTTTATCAATGATACTCTTTTTAAATTAATAATAGTCTATGTTACAAGAGGACTACATTTTTTCATTGTTTTATCAGTTAATGAGTATTTGGAAGTTTCTCAATTTTGGATATTATAAATGAAATGTTATAGAAATTAGAGGTATTAGTATGAAAATATGCTTTCATGTTTCCTAGATATGATGGAATTGGCAGGTGATACAGTGAGTTTTCCAAACAACTAATAAGCTACTTTATAAAGTAGCTTTATAAATAAAAAATATTTTATAATTTTGCCAGCAATGTATGAAGGTTCTAAATTCTTCACATATTTGCCAACATTTGGTATTATCTTTTTTATTAGAGCCATCACAGTGTGTGAGAAATGGTATCTTCTTTTGGTTTGGGCTCATATTTCTGAAGGACTACTAATATTGAACATCCTTATAGAATTACGAGTCATTGTATTATCTTCACTGGAGAAACGCTGTTCAAATACTTTGCCTATTTTTAAAATTTGGTTGTCTTTTTATCAGTTGAGTTCTAAGAGGTATTTTTGCTTTGTAATATTCTGCAGATAAATCATGTATTATGATTCTCCAGAGAGAGAGAGATCCAATATGTATGTACGTATATGTGGAGAGAGAGAGAGAGAGGAGAGAGAGAGAGAGAGAGAGAGAGAGAGAGAGAGAGAGAGAGAGAGAGAGAGAGAGAGATTAGTTTACATGATTATAGAGATCCAGAAGTCCCTCTATCTACTATCTTCCAAGAGAAAGACACAGGAAATCAAGTCATGTAGAAAAGTATAAACCTGAAGGCCAACAAACAGGGAAACCAGTGGTGTGTAAGTCTCACTCCGAGTTCAGGAGAAGACTGATGTCAAGCTCCAAGGCATACAGAAGAAGGGGAAAATTCTCTCTTTTTCCAATTTTTCTTCTATTCATGTTCTCAATGGGTTGGATATTATCTGTCTGTAATGGGGGAGTCAATTTGCTTTACTGAGCCCACTGTGCACAGGGTGGTAGACATGAATCTTGTTTCAGTCTTCTGCATGCTGATATTCAGTTTTCCCAGAAACATTTGTGGAAGAGGCTCTCTTTTCTCCATTGTATGCTTTTGACGCTTTGGTCAAAAAATCAGGTGGGTTTAGCTACAGTGATTCATATCTGGTTCTTCCATTCTGTTCCACTGGTCTTCATATCTATTTTTGCTCCAGTACAATGCTGTTTCTATTGCTAAAGCTCTGTAGTATAGTTCAAAGTCAGTGATACCTCCAGTGCTGCTCTTTTTGCTCAGTATTACCTTAACTACTCACTGTCTTTTGTGCTTCTAAATGAACTACTGGGTAGATTTTTCAATATCTGTGAAAAAAGTTGTTGGAATTTTGATGGGAATTGCATTGAACATGTAAATTGCTTTCGGTAAATATATCCATTTTCACATGCTGATTCTAACAATCCATTAGCATGGGAGATTTTTTTCCATCTTCTGTAGTGTTCTTTGATTTCTGTCTTCAGTGGTTTGTAGTTTTCCTTATAGAGATCTTTCACATCCTTTGTTGAGTTTATTTCCAGGTATTTTATTTCTTGAAGCTATTGTAAATGGAAATATTTTTCTATATTCTCTCTCAATTTGTTCATTGTTGGTATATATAAAGGCTACTGATTTTTGTAGATTGATTTTATATCCTGCAATTTGCTAAAGCTGTTTATGACGTACTGGAGGATTTTGGTTGAGTTTTCTTGGTCTTTTAGGTATAAGACCATGTCATCTGCAAATAAGGATGATTTGACTACTTCCTTCTCAACATATTTTCCTTTTACATTTTCTTCCTTTCTTATTGCTCTGGCTATGAATTCAAAGACTATGTTGAACAAGAGTAGAGAGAGTAGGCACCCTTGTCTCATTACTGGCTTTAGAAGAAATGGTTTCAGTTTTTCCCCATTAAGTATGATATTGGCTATAGGCTTATCATATATAGCCTTTATCATGTTGAGATACATTCCTACTATTCCTAGTTTCATCAGAGCTTTTATCATGAAAGAATGTTAAATGTTGTAAAAGGCTTTTGTGTATCTACTGAGATGATCATGTGGTTTTTGTCTTTGTTTCTCTTAATATGCTATATTACATGTAATGATTAGTGTATATTGAACCATCCTCTTACAGCTATGTTTCTGTTCATTTTCTGTGTGTAAGATTCCTTTCCAAATCTTCTATAGTGTGGCTTAATGGTCATGCATTTATTTTAGTTGTTTATCATGTTATTTTTATTCTTCCTTCAGTTTTGAGTAATAGCTTTGCTGGAAAGGGTTTCCTAGGGCTGAAATTGTTTTCTTTCAGTGCTCAAAATACTTCAGTCCATGCCCTTCTTGCTTTTAAGATTTTTGTTGAGAAATCTGTTGCTATTTTGATGCACTTACCTTTATATGTTACTTGATATTACCCTCTTATAGCCTTCAATACTCTTTCCTTGTTTTCTATGGTAATTGTTATGCACAGATGACACGCATGAATTTTCAGGTGTTCAGCGTTCTTGGGTCCACTCTGAGAATGAAATCACAGGTGAATTTCAGCAGCAGAGATGGGAAAATTTTTATTTGTAGAGAAGAGAGGAGAAAGGCTGCATGGGGGCATGCAGGGGGATCTAGAAACCAGTGGTCCCATGGGTCAGGTTGGAAATTGGGCTTTTATAACCTTTTTGTATTGCCCAAGGGTAGAGATGTCTCTCAGGTGCAAATAAATTTCCTGGGAAGAAGAAGTGTCTCCTTGGCCAATTATCAACTTTTGGGACCTTCTGCAGTCTGTCCTTCAATTGTTTTAATTATAATATGCTATGGAGAGTTTCTGTTTTGTTTATGTCTGTTTGGTATCCTGTACCTGAATGGGCATCACTTTCTTGAGATTTGGGGAATTTTCTGCTATTATTTTCTTGAATATATTACATTTACCTTTGGCTTGCACCTCTTCTTGGATGCCCATGATTTTCAGGTTTGGTCTTTTTATGGAGTCACAGAATTCCTGCATATTCCTTTCCCATCTCATTAGTCTTTTGTCCAAGAATTCTTCTGTTTTTTTTCTTTATTATCTATTTTGTCTTTGAGCCCTGAGATTCTGTCTTCTACTTATTCCAGTCTTCTGGAGTGGCTTTCAAATATATTTTTTGTTTTGTTTAAAGGAATTTTTATTTCCAGGATTTCTGTTTGATTGTTTTTTTCTGGTACTTTTCATATATTTGTTAAACTCTTCTTTCATATCTTCTGCTGTCTTCTTTATTTCTTATATTTCTTTTCTTATAATCTCCTTAATTTCATTTTGGAGTTTGTTGAAATTCTCTCTGAGGTCAATTACTTTTTTCTTGTGTTTACTCAACTTTCTTTTTATCTGTGTTCTCTTATCATTTGCTGAGTTGTTTTTGCATGTTCTCTTTAAGCTTATTGTACATTCTTATCATCATTATTCTAAGGTCAGCATCCCCTTCACTTTCCACCAAATCTTCTATTATGTTATTGTAGCCTTTGGAGGAGTCATAGTCCCCTGCCTTCTTTTACTCCCCATGTTTCTATTGTGTGTTTTGTTCATGTGTTGTTATTTGGGGAGGGGTAATTTAAAAGATGGTTCTGGAAGAGGAGCAGGGAGAGGGGATGCAGTGAGAGTGAAAAGAGTTGTGAGGTGTGGGAGCTAGAGCATAATAAGGCCCTAATGGGTGTAAAGGTATAGTTCAGTCATTTCAGGGGAGGTTTTTATCACCATGGATCACAGAGGGATGGGAAGAATGGGGGTAATGTGTTCAGTTGGTATAATAGACTATTTAGTGAGTGCTGATTGTGGAGGAGGTGGGGTAGTGGGGTGAAAGAGAGAGGGAGGGGAGGAAAGGGAGGAAAGGAGAGGAAGAGGAAAGAAGAAAAGAACAAAAAAATGGAAATAAAAAAGACAGGAGAAAAAGGAAAGTAGAGCAAGGGAGTGTTAAGCAAATTGATATTTGGACAGAGTGGAAAAAGGAGATAGGTAACAAATTGAAAAAAATGAAAAACAGTAAATATAAAAATAAAGAAATAAAAATAAAAATACTAAATAAAAAAATTGTTCAACGAAGTTCTAGATTCTTTCCTCCGATTTCAAATCCAGTTGCTGATACTTTTTTCAGGACCTCTCTCTGTGTCTCCTCCCCTTCTGAGGGTAGATACGCTTGACTGTGTGGTAATGGATGTTGCCCCTTTCTTTCAGACAGTTTTGGGAGGGATTAGTTTAGGAAGTTTGAGTCCACGCTTTTCTTGGTGGTGTGGGTCTTCTCCAAATTGATCCTGTGAGGAGTAGTCATCATCCCCTGCTGTCCACAGGACAAGCCTTTGGCCAGAATTGAACTTTTTGGTCCATAGCTTTTCTCTTGGTAGTGTGTTAGTTTCTCCAAGGGGTAGAATGTGCTATTTTCACCATACAGCAGCTATACCACACCACTCCACATAGGCTGGGTCAGCTGAGTGTTTTGCCCCACCTCCACCAACTAGAGGTAAAATATTCCCTCCATTTATTTGGCCACCAGCTTTGTACAGGGGCATGGTGCAATTTGCTCATCAGCTGCACTGGACTATGTGGTTCCCTCCAGAGCTTATGATGTGTGGTGCTCACCTGGTGGGGTTGCAGTTTCATGCATTTCTGGTACAGCAGAGGTAAGCAGCACAGGCAGGTTCCATGTCTACAAATTATGGCAGATCCAGGATGTCCCAAATGCTTGCAGAACTCGTTTTGCAGTTCTCTGCATTGTGTTCTTGTTTTTCCAAGTTCCAAGACGGGTGAAAAGAAGCTGCAGTACAAAAAAAAAAAAAAAATAGGACTGGGGTTGGAGAAAGGGCTTTCTAGTGGGCAGATTGGCAGCTGCTGCCAGTCCCAATGTTGGAGCTTCCTAAGCTATTATGTGCTATAAAAAGCTTTTTAAAGGGTTGGTTATTGGGCATTATATGCACCCTACATATTGGCAGTGTCTTAGCTGGCAAAAAAGTCAGGGTTACCTGATCCTTGCTACCATGAATCTGAAGTATTTTTCTGAAATCATGGATCTTAGGGTCTCAGGATCCCTCAGCTATCTACCATCTGGCTTTCTCTTCCATACATGTCTTGCTTAAAATTTTAAATTCACAATAGTGTGGTTCATTATGTTTTGCTATTGCTCTTTAGGGTGCCTAATAACACCGTGTCCAATAAATCAACCAGAATTGAGTTTAATGTATAAGTGTGATGTTCTACTGACATATATCAAATTTATAGCAATTTTAGAGTCAAAGAAAACTTTCTTGTGAATGTAAATCTAGCAGGTTTTATTTAAAATATTACCTTAATTCTCTGATACCATGCTTTTACTTGTTCATACTGTATGAATATATCTAGTTAATGTCAACTCTTTCCTCAAACCTCAACATAGCAAAACATTGAGGACCCTTGTTGACTACTGTACATTCAAAGTCTTATAGGTGCCCTTGCCACACAGAAGGCACTGAATATATACTGATTGAATGAATATGATATATAGTTCACTGAATGAAATTAAATATAATAGTTAACATTGGCAAAAGGAATGAGTGATAGAGTTTACAATATAGGAAGCTTTCACTGATGTTGATCCTCACAATAAAATTGCAAGTTGAATTCTCTAATTGCCATTTTGGAAAGGACAAAATTATATGACAGGAAGGCTCATTAACTTGCTTGAGATAACCAGGTTAGTATTTCAAAGATCCATTGTGCAACTGTATTTCTCCTGATACCAAGAGATTCACAGATAATTTGAAAATACTTTAGGATCATAATAAGGAAATCCTCAATGTAATAAATTATGCAAAAATATTAGAAAAGATACTACATAATCATTTCCAGCTTTTGTTTCTGTCCTAACTTTGTCTGCAGGGATCATGTTGTGATCTTCTTTAGGTTGCTAGAGTTGAGCAACTAAGGATACTTTGACTAGTAACACGATTGTAGGAAGTTCTATGATCTGCTATAATTTGTGAGACCCAGTGGGCCAATTTCAGTTTTAGAAAATGTATATACTTAGAAATGCAATAAAACCTAAATTGGGTAGAGAGAAATTATATTCAGACAGAAAGAGATTAGAATAAATAATTGAAACTTTTGAAAGGAAAATTGCTTTTATAATTTCTTAAATACATAGTTGACTCAATTAAGAGTTTTTCTTTTTTTCATTATAAGTATTAGAATTATACCATAAAAGTAAAGTTTTTCTTCCCATATGTAGAATAAATGTTAATATCATCACACATACTTATTATTAACATTTTTTATTCCATTTGCTATTTTAGCAATTGAGCATATGTAAAATATTTAAATATAACACTTGTTATGTTACCAAATATTATAAATCTGCACTCTATGATAAACTAAGATTGGCTTTAAAACAACTTTTTTCTCTTAAAGAAATAGAAGCCTCACTAAATTATTTTACTTCAGAGGTTTTTAACTTAATCATTGAACACCTTTTAAATGCATATGAAAGCAATTTAGAGGATCTGTGAATGGGAACAAAATGCATCTTTACTTTCAGTAGCCTCTAACTGAAATTTAGCTTTCTTAATTCATGAGTTTTTTGTTTTGTTTTTTTGGTGGCCTTGGGAATTGAACTCAGAGTCTTGCATTTGCTAGTTAACCCACATATTTTGACAAAAATCCATCGTACTATTACTTGCATCAATCAGATACTTTCATATCTCCTTGTAAATATTACAGATAATCCTGAAGTATAGCTACTTAAATTATGGTATTTATTATAATGAACATAAGATATTAATATTTAATGTGTTAATCAAGAAGTACGTGCATTAGTTTACTAGATTGCAATTGAAAAGTTTTAATAACTATTTCAATATAATTACTTTTTGTAGTCTTACATATTTTATTGGATTCACTTAAATGATTAATATGATGGCATCTAAGTGCATAAACCTTATCAAATTGTCAAAAATGTCTATAATAAGGCAGGGCACAGTGGCTTGTGCCTATTAATTCCAGCTACTTGGGAGGCAGAGATTGGGAGGATCATGGTTCAAGGCCAGACAAAGCAAAAAAAAAAAAAAAGCATATTGCATATACTTTAAATCCCAGCTTTGTAGAAGGAATCTAAATATAGATACTTATTAATATAAAACTGCATATATGAATTACATATTTCACTTCTTATTGTGGCTAACATAATAATCTGAATCTCTGTTCACTTGGTAAATTTTTAGGAAATTTCAAAATTTGGCAGTGAGTTGACCAGTGTCTGCTATATGAGGGAAATTTGATGATTTTTGATCAGTCACTGGTTATAATATAATTTGAATATCTCTATTTTATAAGACCTTGATGATGAAGATAGGCATATTTCATTTGAACCTATAAAAATGATGATAATTCTAGAACTTTCCAACCATCATTAGTACAATGGTTGGAGATTATTTTCTTCTTTTTGGAGACAGGGTCTGGTCTCAAGCTTATGATCTTCCTCAGTGTCCTGAGTGGCTGAGATTACTGGTATGCCTTCCCACACCTAGCTTAGTGATGTGGATTTGATAGAGCTGAAATTGGACAGGACTCTTTATTGCACTGGATCCAGAGGTGTATACTAAAATCATTAAAAAAATTCCCAAGACCGCTACAAGATGTGATCAATGGGACAGAAAAGAAATCAACTGGACTGAAATTGACTAGGAATTTCCATGAAATGGAGAGTTTTCTAAAGAGCTCTTTTTCTATCTTCTAAACAATCCTTGGATATTTTTAAGTTCCCAATAAATTTTCTTGTTTCCTAAAGTCTTGAACAGAAATTTCATGGAACAACACCTTTGAAAGATTCTGTGGGGATTTTTCTTATAATAATTCGCTCTGAACAGGAGCTCTGCATTCCTATTTCATAATGCTTGTTGTCATGGCAAAGGTTTGCACCTGAACTGTAGTATAGTTTTACGTTTTTAGATAACTCTTGGATCATCATTTCTCTCCATGACCTCAGTGTCCAAGTGGTATTACTATAGATGGAGAGGGCCTGGAGAAAATTTAGTGATACATTTAACAACAGTGAGTGCTACTCATGCTAAAATATTAGGTGTCTTTATCTTTATCTTTTATCATTGCCTTTTTTGATTATATATCAATACTTCTTCAGAAAAATTAAGCTTCATTCATCACCAATGCTAAAATAGCATACACACACAAATACTAACCATCCTTATAACACACATGCACACAGGTACTATATATACATAATACATACACACACCAAATAAACAAACAAACACATGTTTTTATGGCTCACCATGTTCCAGATATGGTATTTGGTCCTGTAAGTAAAGAATTGATAAGGGTACACTCTTCTCTAAGGAATTAATTGTGTTTACTTACAATAGACTATTTTATTGCCTTGTTTCCCCTCCCACCTTTTCCATGCAGCCTCACAAAGCACATGGTGCTAGCTTCCTCACTCTGCTAGCTTCCTCTCAATTCTTGTTTCTCCTTAGTTTAGCAAGTACCCATGTATGTAGTCCTCAGATCAAAATCCTTTCAATCATGTTGATTACAGTTTGTTCTCTAGTACATGTTTTAGGAAAGGCCCATGGAAATAATAATCTATGAACTTTTACTAGGTGATAAATGTTAACACTACCTTTGTGTTTGAAAGTCAGTTTTTCTGAATATATAAAATACCTTTGGCTTATGTTTTTCCCTTCAGTGTCTTAAATATGTGACTCCATTTATTTTATGACACATTGCCTTGCTGCTATGAAATTTGATAATAATAAAATACCCTTTGCTTTATAAATCACACATTCTTCTCCCCTAATTCTCTGAAGAAATTTTTTTTGTTAATCTCCAGTGATTTTACTAAAATATGAATGGAACTTTGGTCATTGCTGTTCAATATTCCAGTTATGTGGAATTCTTTCTTCATATCTAGTGGGACTTTTTTTAATTTCTGGAAAGTTTTCGGAGTAGTAATTTTTAGCATTTATTCTACTGCTGTATTTGGCTTTCATATTCAGGAATTAATATTTTAAGTATGTCGGATCTTATTTACCTGTCTTGGACATTGCTATTTCCTTCAAAATCATCTTTATCTTTTTTCTTTTTCTTTTTATATAAGACACTACGATTGCCACTGCACCCTTTAATTTTCCTTAACGGTGTGTTTATTTGGTTTTGTACTTCTCCTACTTTTGTCTTCATTTGTATAAAGACTTTTTCCTTTAAGTTCTGTTTATTTTCCAGAGTTATTTTTAAGTGAAGAAAAGCTTCTATCAGCTGTGGTTTTGTTTTGGTTTATTTTCTGATTATGTCTTTCTGGCTGATTTCATTGTAGCAATACTATTTTGCTCCATATGTTTCTCTCATCTGTCATGTGACTGCAGCACATTTTCTTTTGCTCGTTTTAATGTTAAATTCTTTTCCTTAACGTTTAGAATAGATAGGACAAAGTAATCTTTCTTAACTTCAGAGAGTCTTCCCACTTTTTTCTGGTGGTTTTTCTGTAGTCCTCAGAGTATGGTAGTTCACTTTCTGAAATGGACCAATTTTGTTGTCTCTTCTTTTATCTGGGCCTTCCATTTCCTTCTCTATTATCTCCCTTCTGTAAAATTTTGATTCTACATTCAGACTGTTTCCTTCAGCGAGTAGTCTTCTCATTAGTAAGTGATGCCCTGTTGCTCAGTTTTCAGATTCTACAGGTCATTATCTGAGTTAGCATCTTTACAGACTGCTGAAAGATCTTTGCATTTACTCATTATTGCTGTGGGCTATGCCTTTTGTTCCAGATGCTATAAATTCATATTTACTATTTTTGTGCTCTTCTGTTATTAGGTCATTCAAAGACTGCTGTTTTCTTCTGCCTCTTTTGGCACAGAATCTAGTACCATGTGGTTTTGGGAATGTTGGTAGATATCTTCACCTGCATGGAATTTGACTTCCTGGTTATAACCTATGGCCTATATTTATTATAAATATTGTCTTTGGGTTTTGTTTAGCCATTTAGTTGTCTGCTTTCATGTGGAGTTTTACAAATAAAAAGTAGGCAGCCACTGCAATGATGTTCTCTTTATTGCTGTCCAAAATCCTTGAGATTTTCGTTAACTATTAGTCAGCACTTAATAAGTGTCTGGTTCAGGTTCCATGTTGAAAATTCTTTCAGAGGATTCCTTTACATTTTCTAGTCATTCTTCCCTGGATTTGGATTTATTTAGACCCCTCATTACCTTTACTAAAGCTGTCATTTACTCGATGAGCTCATACTGTTACAATTATAATTTGACAAAAAGACATGTTTTTATAATTGGAAGAAAGGATTTAAGTAGATTCCAAAAATAAATTTTAAAAAATAGCCATCTTTGTTGTATAATAAAAGTTAGGATTCAAATTCTAGAAAACAGTAATAAGGATTTTATTGGTAAGATTTGGACAGTTTGAGTTGAAATCCTGATATTTGTTATTTCCCTTCTTAGAAAAAGTTAGAAATGTTTCTTAAATTTGTAGTTAGTTATTTAAAGAAACATGTACAAAAATAGTCTCAGCAACCATGGGATTAAAGTCAAGCAGCAGGTCTTTTTTTGAGGATGGATCAGTTTATCCCATTTATTTACAAGTCTAAGATTTAGAGATTTAGTTATTTCAACCTCATGATTGGTTATTATTTGAACAGAAGTTTCCTGATTTTCTATCTGATATGGTAAAAATACAAATATAATAAATATAAATATTTTATCATATAATACTTCATAGGAGGACATATATGCCATTACAAGCCCCACTATCTAAATTATTTAGGGATAATAAAAGCTATTTTAAATTATCATTGCATATGTTATTTACACATGAAGTCCTAATGTTTTATAAAGTAAACCTTTCAGTAAATAAAAACCCAATACAGCCACTGGAATTGGAAAAGGACCAAAAAACACGTGACTTTTTGTTTCTTCTTTCTCCCTCACTACTTGAGAGAAATACGATAGAGCAACCAGATGGCTAGAGATAAAATATCTCATTTTATCACTGACCGAGGACGCTGATACAGAGGGATTGCCAAATTACAGATTTATGTTGATTTACACATTGCAAGTATCTCTGTGGTTTGATACTTTCTGATACAGAAGAGAGAGGAACAAAAGAAAATGAATGTTTCCTATGACTGAATCTAAAAGAGAAAGGTTGAGCCATGTTTGCCTTATCTTAAAATTAAACATGTGGAACAAATGACTCACTCTACCTTGAGAGAATAGAAGTAGGTGAAAGAGAAATACAAGAGTACTTTGCTAGTATTGCCTTAACACTGGAAAATATCTGGCATACTCCTTGTACCTTGGTCACATTGTAATTTTAACTTTAAAACAAAATGGTATCCATATTGAGTATTAATAATATAATTTTGAAAATGGATTTATTTGTAGTTGAAATTAAAAGGATTAGAGGGTGAACTAGATGAATGGTGTATTTTTTGCTTTGGAAATGATTTGATTTTTCTTTTGAAAATGTAGCAGAGGATTTTGAATGGCTCTTTCTTTCCTCAATGTTTCTTTTTCTGTTTCCAACAATTTTTGAAATAATTAAAAAATTATTTCATTGACTTTTAATGAACTTTCAGCAGTTGATGAAGGAGTCTAGCACATATTTATTTTATGATGGTTTTGTTCTTACACAGAAAAGTATATTTAAAAATATAAACTGATATAAAAATTTTCACTTTCACCTTCTTCTAACCTTTTCATACTATTTTTTAAAGTGCTGTAAGACTTCAGCTCTTCTTAGACCATACAGAAACAATATATGACAAATTTCAGAACTCTTTATACGAAAAAACACAAAAAACTAATTCCATGCAGTTAAAAAGAACTTCATAACATCCCTAGACAAATTGCAAAGATAGGTGTAATACATATACATATATATGGATCACATAATGTCTTAACACTTCAAATGTCCACACTAAGTACAATATAAGATGATTATTTTTGCTGGATGAACAGCAAGAAGCCAAATTCTTATGAAATTAGCTCTGGTTATGGTATAGCTCTTAACACAGCAAATGAGGTCGTAACCTTCAGAGTAGTTTAGTTCTCTCATTCTTTCTCTCACTGCCATTTTGGGAAAATATTCATAAAATACAATTAATTTTGATCATAAACTATACATTTCAATGTCATTTTAATATATTCTTATTGTTGTGTAACCATCACCACCACCCATCTAGAGAACTAAACTTTTTCATCATGCTAAACTGAAACTCTGTACCTATAAAACAAAATTAATCATTTTCCATTTTCCACTCCCTTACTCTATTTTTTGACTCTCTAAATTTAAACCTTTTCCCTTCTAACCCACTATTACACAAACTGGTTACACACACATACTGTATGCAAAAATCAAGCCAATGTTTATTCACAATTAAAGACATTTTAACTTCCAAATATTTCAATTTAATTTTGTTATGAATCAGTATAACAATTGAGTATCTAAGGGACTTTAATTCCAGTCTACACTAGACCTCATTGTTGTTTATGCTTAAAAGGTAAAGATAACATTATATAAAAATATCATTGTGTTTATAACAAGTATAACCCTGGCTAGATAAAAGGATGCTGAAAAAAAGTGACATTTTGGAATTCCTTATTTGTAAAAGCCCCTGATATTTTAGTGGCAGGAGGATTCCCTCCTCTCACCTTTTAACCCCACCTGGGATTTCTGTTACATCCCTGAGTGTCAGCATGGTGGGATTCTGTAGTCTAGCTGACCTTGACTTTAGTGGAACTTAGCATAGAGTCAAGGAGAAGTAACAGAAGATAGAAGTAGGACTCAGTGCTTTCACTCCTGGGCACTTGCCCTCAAGGTCACCAATTACTAAGATGCCGAGTTCCTATGTTCACTAGGCCATCTGTAGTATGGCAGACAGAGCTTGAGGGAGTTTAATAGTTTATTTGCAAAGGGTCAAATTGTGAATGTATGCACGTATATAAATGAGAAATGGGTAGAGCAGGAACAGGGTTTGAGAGGTAGGAGGGTGGATTCCACACAAATAAAAGCAAATATTTTTTAAATCATTTCTGTCATTGCAAGTCAAGTGCCTCCACATTAAATTGGCTTAGAATTCTGAGCCAAATTAGAGTTTTTAATGTATCTTTCAGATTTAAGAGCTGCAATGCTCTTCTGCAAATGTGTTATTTATTTACCCGTCTTACAAAAACTCTTCCTGACAGTTCTAACAAGATACTTTATTCATTTAAAGCTTTTAAAAGATGTTAACTTCTTCCAAACATAATAGCCAGGAAAATATCCTGTTGGATTTGTTTAGGGGGAGGAAAGTCCCAGCTAAAATAATAGGAAAAATGAAAAGCAAACTTTCATAATGGAGCTGTTGTTCCCAGTAGAGCACTGTTAAGACTCAGCACAGAAAAAGCAATGACTGGTGTATTTGTGTTCTAAGTTGCCAGCATCTCAGAGGATGCAGACATATTTTTATCTTTGTAACTATTTGCTTTTTTTATTTTTTAAACTGTGGAACTCTTCATTTATATAATTCGGAAACTGATGGGGTGCATGTATGTGAGCTTACACTGAGTTGCTCACTTATCAAGAAAATAAGCATTGTAAATCTTCAAAGCAATTAGAATTTCTTTTTTTTTTCTTGTTTTAGGTGACATGTCACTTTTTAAAAAATGACTTTTTTCTTTTATATTACAGAATAAATGTCATTCTTTAAAAAAAAGAAAGAAAACTTGTTTTTACACATTGATTTCTCCTTGATATGGAAAGGAACAAGGAACAAAGAGAACCATGAAAAGAACAACAGCTTAGCTTTCAGCAGGACTGAAGTGGAGAAAAGACTTGAGTCAACAGCAATGTTGTTTTCAGTGTGACTTAAATTATTGGGGGAAAACAGGAATTGTTAATGTACTGTTGCCTGAATGTTGGTCTATATATGGTACCCTCTGCTTTCATTCTGGGCAGGCAGGATTAGATATTGTTTGTTATTCTAGCTGTGTGGTGCTTGG
Source organism: Castor canadensis (assembly GCF_047511655.1). Classification (NCBI taxonomy): domain Eukaryota; kingdom Metazoa; phylum Chordata; class Mammalia; order Rodentia; family Castoridae; genus Castor; species Castor canadensis. Next base: position 125,953,065 of record NC_133393.1, on the reverse strand, counting down.
AATGTCATAAACATTACACAGATACTAAGCCTTCCATCCAATTTCACTGCTTTTCCTCCACCCTTCTTCCCAATGAAATGCTAAGTAAAATCTGTCACCTGGGAGTAGTTATAATAATCACAGCATCTGATATTGCCAAAGGCAGAAACAGAACTGGATCAAGGAAAATGTGACCCCAAGTACATGACTTCAAATTTCACTTGTGATGGTTAATGTAATCACTGCTGGAGGAAAACGAGTCCCTTGACTAAACTCACCCTGATTAGTCATCTGATTAAAAAATGTCTGGTGAAGTGAAAAGGCAACATTGGTGGGCCTGCTTAGTTATTGCACACAAATTGGATGACTGAGAATTGATGATGACCCTTGAGATGTACAAAGTGGAATCTCATATGAACTTTAAACATATTACATGTTGAAAATGTGTTAATAGAACTTAGATTTTTATGGAGGAAATAGACACAGAGGCAAAATTGAAACAAAATTGCCATGATGAACTGCTTTTCTGGAAGTATATAAATATTCAGTAGCTAGTACCACACCATTTTCCCTTAAGTAACTCATCAAGGTTGCAAGCTTTTTCATTTTGCAGATGCATACAACCTGAAGTTTCTTCCAGCATCACCCCATGGCCAGTAGACAAGGCTCTGTGATTCTTGGAGATGTCTTGGGGTGCTCCATATGGAATGGACCTTGAGTTAAGAAAGGTCAAATAAATGATTTGAAACTTGTGCTAGTGATAGACATTTAAATATAGTTAACATTTCATGGGGATATTTTCTTCTGACAGGATCACTGTGTCATAGAGGAGTTGATTTGCTCATTAGTGCACTAATAATTGCTTTTAAAATCTGAATTTTTACATGTAAATGAATACTTTTCTATTTAAGTCTGAATGCTTCCTCAACTATTACTTTATTACAGAAATCCTTCTATTATAGGAAAGATTTTTTAAATTTAGATTTAGTGTTTCTGGCTAATAAATAATCATAGGTATGACATGACTTTATTGTGAAACCTGTAATTATATTCAGAAATTATTTTTTCCAAGAATATTTTAAATAAGTGCTGATCATTGGGGAAAAAAACAAGTGGATTTCTGAGCACATTTAAAACCAATATATAATGGATTGAATAAAGCCTGAAATCTGTTAGTTCAATATTAAAATATGTTTGTTGATAGCTTACCATAACCCAAGACTGCTAGAAGCTAAATCAACAGTAGAACGATACAGTCTTCAAAATGCTACTTTCAACTAATTATCTTTAAAAGAAATAAATTCAGAAACCATATTGTTGTGAAGTCTTTCCTTGTGGATGGTACATTCATTTATTCAACACACAGATATTGAGAATAATACGTCTTCGGTAACAAAGTATATAATAGGTGTTAGGTACTGAGATAAATGAAACATGGCCTCTGACCTCAGGAAGTTTATTAGTTACAGAGAGATGCTACTATAGCTATGATACAAGGAAGTACAGAAAATTAAGTGATAAACTTAGAATTGTAAATAATAACTTGTCATCTATTAAATCTGTGTATAGCAAGGTCACTCCTGTCTCTTACCACGTGTAATTACAAATGTTCTTTATACCTTGATTCAATTCAGGACTGAGAATTGTCTCCAATATTCGGAGGGGAAACCTGTTAGATTTAGAAAAGGCTGATACTCCAGACATAAGACATAGCTTCAAAATGTTAGCCTTAAAGAGTGTTGATTACATATATTGTGAAGATGCTAGTGTCTGTCCAGTAAAACATCATCAGTTAGTTTCCTGAAGGTATAAATATAGTTTCCTTCTTAAGGGATTTATGACCTTCTGCAGTTACAGCAGCTGATTCCTTTATCAAGAATAGGATACACAAGCATCCCTCAGTATCCTTAGAAGATTGTTCCAGAATGCCTGCAGATACCAAAATCCTCAGATGCTCAAGTTCCTTATGTAAAATTGTGTGCAATTTGTATGCAGTCTACACACATTCTCCTGTGTATTTTAAATTATCTCTAGCAATGTAAATGCTGTGTCAATAGTGGTTAACTCTGTTTTTAGGGAATAATGACAAGAAAAAACATGTTTGTGTTAGATGCAATTAAAATAAAATATATATATATATTAGGACATGGATGTGGAACCCATGGATATGTAAGGCAAACTGTGATAAGAAATAGAAAATGCATAGCACCCAAGTTCATTTCTATCTATGGGCATATACTCTTGTTCTAATTTCTCTAGCAATATAAAAAGAATCTTTGCTTTATTAAGCTCCAAAGCTGTCTAGTTTACTAATTTGTGTATTTGTAAATTTTCTGTTGCTCCCATCAGAATATGAGCTCTTTAAAGTCACAAATGGTATCCTCCATGCTCAGAATATCATATGGCATATGTCAGATCCTTGACAATGTTAATGAAATATGTAGTGAGTTAATATATTTTCAAAAGAGGAAAGGATTAATTCTGGTTGGAAGGATTAAGGACAAATAGCAGGAAGTGGCATTTGAGCTCCAGTTTATATATCAATGTCAACAGAAAAGAAAAAGTAGGGGGAGAATAAAGTGTAGACAAAAGCATGAAGAAAATAAGAGCAACAAAAAATACAGCAATGATGAGCCATTAATATATTAATCAAAGAAGTGGCAGTATATAAGGATTGTTTAAAAACATAGAAAGAGAAAGAGAATGTGCTTATCCCTTCTGTTCTTTCTCTCCTTTCTTATAAAGCCACCAGTTTTCAACCATGGGGCCTCTACCTTGATGACCTTATGTAATTTTAATCACTTCCCAAAGGGAAAAGAACAAACTCTGATTATGTTTCCTTTTTCTTAGCATAGAGTAAGGATAATTCTGACATTTGAGCCTTAGCAAATGGAACCAGTAGCACATTAATGTGAAGAGCAAATCTGAAAAGGAAGATGTTTGAGGTAGAGACTCTAGAAACTTGATTTCTAATTTAATAACCTATTTCTTTCTTTCTTTCTTTTTTTTTTCTGTGGTACTGGGGCTTGAACTCAGGGCCTACAACTTGAGCCACTCCACCAGTCCTTTTTTGGAAGGGTTATTTTGAGATAGAATTTCATGGAACTATTTGCCTGAGCTGGCTTTGAACTACAATCTTTCTGATCTCTGCCTTCTTGAGTAGCTAGGATTAAGGCATGAGCCACCACCACCTGACTTAATAACCTATTTCTGAAATTGCATATAAAGAAAATATGTAGATACAATTATATTGGAGTACTATTGTAAAGAAAACTTCCAACTTTTTGAAAGAAAAAGCAAACTGTTGAGAGACTAATTAGCTTCGCTCAACTATTCAGTGGTACTGGAATTACAGGTTTTTTTCCTCTTTATACTTTACTTTCTAGATTTTAAGTAGATAGGTAGATGATAGATTCTGTTAAATTTCTGAAGAAGAAATAATACATGCTAATAAAGACTTCTTTGAGCCTTGTTTTATGGAGAACATGATCTGTGTATGACATTTTGTATATAATGTATTTGATACATTAGAAACTATTCTATATCTGTATTGAGTTCAAAAACATTATTGAGACTTTGGAAGAAGACTGGTGCTGAAAGAAATGCAAATTACTTTGTATATACACGCAGACACATAATTTTCAGACAAATGTAAAATGTAGTGGAAGAGAATATGGATTTGTTGGATATAGTGGGAAGTTTTTTTACATTTTTTTAGGTGAAAATCTTAAAAGATCTTCAACATATAACATTTAATCTTTAACATTCTGAAAAAAATTGAAGTAGCTAAGGAGAAGGATTTCCAAAGCAGAGTTGGGATGGCACAGGATGTGAGAAAACTTCTGTCCCAGCAATAATAGGAATAAGACTGAAGTAGAGAGCACAAATTCCCAGGCAAAACTTTGATGGAGGATTTTTCTCAAAAAAAAAAAGGGAGCTGGGAGGAGAAACAGTGTAGAGAAGATTTGTGGAGTACACACTGACAGAGAGACATAGTGGTCTCTCCCAAGTCAGGGGAAGGAACTGGCCCTTTCATTGTGTTGGTGGAGTGAAAAACCATAGTCTGGTAATGTTCCACTAGTCATGAGGATGGCATTTAAAACTTTTTTTCACATTTTTATTGGCATGTATTAGTTGTATGGGGGATGGGCTCATTGTGACATTTACATATGTGCTTACAGTGTATTTTAATGAGATTCACTCCCTCCATCATTCTCCTTCATCCCTGCTTCCTTCCTCCCTTTTTTAAAACAATTTCAACATGTTTCTATTTTCATACACATATACAAACTTATAGCCAACATCTTACTAAATGGGGAAAACTGAAACCATTTCCTCTAAATTCTCTCAGGAATGAGAGAAGATGTCTATTCTCCCCACTCTTACTCAATATATTACTGGAATTCCTAGCAAGAGTAATAAGACAGGAGAAAGAGAATTCTGGGAAGGAAGAATTCAAACTATCTCTATTTGTAGATGATATAATCTTATACCTAAAAGATCCTAAAAACTCTACCAAATAACTCTTAGATTTCATAAACACAATCAGCAAAGTAGCAGGATACAAAATCAATACAAAACTCAGGAGTATTTCTATACATAAACAATGAACAGTCTGAGAAAGAAATCAGGCAAACAATACCACTTACAATAACATCAAAAATTTAAAATAACTAAGAATAAGTTTACCAAAGGCAGTCAAAGACCCATGCAATGAAAACTATAAATCACTGAAGAAAGACTTCAAAGAAGACATTAGAAGATGAAGGATCTCCCATGCTCATGGACCAGCAGAATCGATGTTATGAAAATGGCATTATACTACCTAAAACAACCTATATGCTCAATGCAATTGCCATCAAAATTCTACTGTCATTCTTGGCAGAAATAGAAAAATCAACCCTAAATTTCATATGGGAGGACAAAAGACCTTGAAAAACCAAAGCAGCCTGAGCAAAAAGATCAACACTGGCGCAACACCTAACTTCAAACTATAATACAGACCCTTAGTAACAGAAAAACCATGGCTCTGACACAAAAACAGACACAAAGAACAATGAAACAAAAATAGACGAACTGGACACAAACCCATGCAGCTACAGCTTTTTGATTTTTGACAAAGGAGCTCAAAACATGTGTTGGAGGAAAGATAACCTCTTCAACAAATGGTTCTGGGAAAACAGGATACCCACCTATAGAAGTTTGAAATTATATCCCAGTCTCTCACCTTTTAAGAGTATCAATTCAAAGTGGATCAAAGATCTTAAAGTAAGGAATGAAACTTTGGAATTACTATAAGAAAGAATAGGGAAAACGGGAAAATATAGGCTAGGTAAAAAACTTTCTGAATGAACATCAAGAGAAAGGATTGACAAATGGGACTGCATCAAACTTAAAAGCTATTCACAGCAAAGGAAATGGTCACTAGACTGAAAAGACAGTCAACAGAATGGGAGAAAATATTTGCCAGCTATATATCTGACAAGTGATTAATAACCAAAATATACACGGAGCTCAAAAATTTAACCCCACCAAGCACCAATAACCCAATAAATAAAGGGGCAAATGAACTGAACAGACAAGTCTCAAAAGAAGAAGTACAAATGGCCAATTGGTACATGAAGAAATGTGCAACACATCTGGCCATAAAGGAAATGCAAATCAAAACAACATTGAGATTTCACTTCCCTCCAGTCAGAATTTCTATCATCAACAACACAAACTACAATTGCTAACAATGATATGGAGAAAAGGGAACCCTGATCCATTGTTGGTGGAATTTAAATTTATGCAACAACTATAGAAAGCAATATGGAGTTTTCATAAAAAACTAAAAACAGTCCTACCATATGATCCAGTGGTACCACTTCTACTCATAAATCCAAAGGAACTTAAGCCAAGATACAAAAGAGCCACTTGCACACCCATGTTTATTACCCCACTATTTACAATAGCTACACTTTGGAAACATCCCAGATGCCCTACAATTTATGAATGGATTAAGAAAATATATACAATATAGTATTATTCAGTCATAAAGAAGAATGAAATTACAATGCTTACAGGTAAATGGATGGAACTAGAGATCTGAATGTTAAGTCAAGAGAGCCAGGTTCAGAAGCACAAAGGTCATAGGTTTTCCCACATACATGAAATCTATAAGACAAAGGTACACATACACACAATCATATATCATAGGAGAGAGAAAGAGATAACATGACTGTATTAATGGTATTAGTGGTTCTGTCTGAGGGGACTCCATGAAGGCAGGAGAGAAAAAGAGAATGATAAAGTATGATTAAAACTGAAATTCAATGCACTTGTGTTTCATTTCTGGTATTCTTAATACTGTATGACCCAAGTTTGCTCAAGGATCCATAAGTATTCATGAAGTGGTACAGGTTATGAATTAATTCTCAGTAGTCTATTTGTCTATTGTCCCTGTGAGGGCTCCTATTTCAAGGAGATTGTGAAAGCACTGCATTCATACCTGCTAATGTTGAAACACAGAATGCGCCCATAGATTTGGAAGTCACCACAAACACACCTTCAGCATCTCTCAGCTGGAAAAACCTTATTAACCAACCCACCCAATGAACTGCCTCTGAAAAACCCTATTTAAAAACACTATTTGCAAAAAAAAAAAAAAAAACTTTTTTGCTCTTGCTTTGTAGGACACTCACATTCCAAGGTAGGTCTAATTCAGTGCAGTTAATTGTATTTCTTTTCTTTCCTTTCACCTCTGTCAATCCTTTCTAAAATTAGATTTAAAGGGCTGGAGGATATAACTTTGTGGTAGAGCAATTGTGTAGGAAGGCAGGAAGAGAAACCTCACCAGGAGCTGAATCAGTGGGCACCTTGATCTTGGGTTCCCCACCCCAGAACAGTGGGAAATAATTTGTATTTTTGAAGTGACTTCACAAGTTGATCATGATACCTTGAAACTAAAATTAACATCCAGCTCAATTCTCTATGACTCTAATCACTTTCTTTCATTTCTATGAGTGTGTTGTCTTCATATTAACTTATTTAAATCTTTATAGTAATCCTCCCCTTTATTTGTGCTTTCTGGAATAAGACCAATTTCTTAGAAACAAAACAAAAAAACCTGAGTAAAAGATGACATTTTAAAAATATGTTACAATATAGCATCCTGTAAATATATTAGTTGCTAACTAATACCCATTTTGTATATTATGCTGTAAGTTTAAAGCAAAACACAGTTTGTAAAACCTTTCTTTTACATTTAGTAAACAAATTTCTACTGTTTACTGTTCAAGAAGATAAAACCTTAGTGATATTCAAATCATTTGAACAATTTGTATAATAAAATGATAATATTCTGGTTTAAATGATTTTTTTAAAAAAAAGGTTAGGTGCCTATAATTTTTTACCTTTAAGAATATACCAGAATTAAAATATGCAGCTTGGTGAACTGCTCACAGGTGTTTTGCAGACATGACAGTGGTTTGCTTACCAGGATGAAGTACACAGAACAGAAATAGGGACAGTACAATTTGGCATATTTCCTGAGGTACCAGAGTACATCAAAACAATGAAAATATCCAAATAGTCATGAAGCTTTACAAAACCATGTTTTTTAGAAACCTTTTAATATTTTCTTATCTATGCACTTTTAAAAGCAAAACTCATAGCAGATAAAAGTTTTAAAATAAAACGATAAAAATACTAGTTTATAAACATACATGTATTTATCTACCTATACATATCTATACATATATATGAGTAAAATAAGACATTCTTTGCTAGTGCACTGTAAAATTTGCAAGCAACTAATTGATTTAAATTATAAGAAGGAAGTGGTAGTGATTTTTCTTCTTTAAACCTTTAAAACCTGTCCATGTGAGACAACATTTGATAAATCAGGGTAATTCAGACTCTCCTTATCAGGTTCCACCAGGTTGATTCTGTCTCTTATCTTTGCTCAACTGCAGTGCCTCACCCCAGCCCACCTCCAGATTCTTCTTGTAATAGGTAGCATTGTGGATCGTATCATTTCTCCATTACCAGACAGGTCCCATGGAGAGCCTCTCACAGCTCTTAGCACAGTATCCAGCTCACTGTGGGCAGTGGAAGCAGTGGCACATTCTGTCAGATGAACCTGAATTCTGCTAAGTAATTTCTCTGCCTACTGTATCTGTAAGAATCTTGACTGTGTTAATCAGATGATATTCAGTCAGCTCAAATAAACTTGTTAAGGTAGCTGTTTTATGCTGCTAGGTTTATGTGAATTTGTCACATGGTCATAGCAAATGGAACAGAAGATGGTGAAGGAGAAAAAATTATTAAATTCCTTATTAATGATATGCTTAACTGAAATATCTTAGTATATGTGTATTTTAATTTTCACCATGTCAGAGATAGATATGATTCTAAGTCTACTTTCCCAGAATATAAATTGAAATGCTTTCCTTGTTGAGAATGATACAAAGATTTTTAAAACTAGTTACATAATTATGTATACGTACATTAGCTTCAAGACCTCATAGTGATTAGGATGTCAATGGACTATTAACTTCACTGCTGTGCCACTGATGAAAGTGAAGAAAGGGGATCGGCTACTTGCTGTCAAGGCTGATGTATAAATTATTGCAAGATGAACACTTGGTGCCTTAACTGGAGTTTGTTTAATTGCCTATAGCTGTATATGATTCAAGTTACTTGGCAAAATGTGAATTCATAATGAGGGAGTTCAAAAGTCTGGAGATAATCCAGGTCCCATAAAATGTAATCTGAAAAGTCTTAAGTTTAGCACTGATGCAAATGTTATAAACATCCTGGAATTTATACATTCTCTCAAGAGTACCACCTTAACACGATTCATCTTGACATATCCTCAACTGTTTAAATCAGATGCACCAAACAGAAGTAGTTGCAAATAAGTAAAACGTATACCATAGTCTGTGTTTTCAGGATGTTAGAAGAAATGCTCGTTCATACTTTGAGGATCTTTGGCCTCTCTGAGCAGGCTGTGTCCCTTGAATTCCATGCTTTAAATTGACTTCATATTATTCATTCTTTTTGTATAGAAGTGTGCCACTGTGTAATATGAGGACAATATGAAAATGGGGGTCATTTGACAGATTAACATTATGAAATAAGTTTTAAAAAATATATTGCTGTAAGGCATAGATATTTATTTTAAACTATATATATAAATAAAATATAATGTACCATATACTAAAACTCCACTAAAATATTTTAGCACTTGTTTTTTCTCAAAAATTAAAAAAGAAAATCACTGGGTGTAGTGGTCCATGCCTGTAAGTACAGAATATGGTGGGTGAAGCAGGGAAATTGAGAGTTTGAGGCCATCCTGGGCCATATAGAAAGGAACAGGCCAGTTTGAGCTACTCAGTGAGACCCTGTCTCAAAAACAGAAAATTAAAAGTCATCACTACTTTAGTTTTTCCTATTATTTCATTAAACTGAAATATTTATTTTATTTGACATGTCTTTTAAGCATTTTTTTTAAAGATTCTATTATATGTACACAAGTTTTGGCACTAATACAGTTAATATTTTGGAATATTTAAGAAAACACTATGACAGACTAAGGCATATTTATTTTTTATATTAATTTTGTCATCAAATAGTTGTATTTAGTGACACCAAAAGTACCTTTGAAGTCAGCTGAAGACTTGGTCTTTTGCACAGATATAAAGACACTGGCAAACAGACATAAGTAAGTCATGGCATCTTAAGCCACGTCACTGCTCAGTGACCTTTCCCAGATTTCAGTGAATTCCTTGGAATTTGCAGTTTCATGAACTCTAAATTTCTAATGCTGTTGAAAATATCTTCTCTTTTACATTTTGGCCTATTTCTGTCTCTTTTCTTTGCTCTGTTTCCTTGTTTACACAGAAGCAATACAAAATAAAATTCTTTTGAAAACATTTATATTTTGAGGTGACATTAGCTAAAATTTCAGACTGAGTTTATGTCACAATAATATTAACAACTTAAATTTCCATATACAGACAGCAGGAATTATGAGGAATTTTTTTATTCATTTATTCACATGTGCATACATTGTTGGGTCATTTCTCCCCCCTCCTCCACCCTCTTTCCTTCTTCCCCCTTGCTTCCAGGCAGAAGCAGTTCTGCCCTTATCTCTAATTTTGTTGAAGAAAAGACATAAGCATAATAAGGAAGACAAAGTATTTTTGCTAGTTGAGTTAAGGATAGTTACACAGAAAGATTCCTTGCATTGCTTTCATGTACAAATATATAACAACCCAAGTTGATTCATCTCTAACTGATCTTTACATTGGTTCCTGATCCTCTTCTTGAGTTGACCTCTGTCACTTTAAGGTTTCTGTATTAGCTCCTCTGCAGTGGGGACACTTTCATGTTTTGGGTTTGCTACCTATCCCCATTTCTCCTGCATGCAATCTCCCCTTGTCATGTGACCCAAGTCCAACAACATTGCTATATTTGCCCTAGATCTAAAGTCCACATGTAAGGGAGAACATATGAATTTCAGTCTTCTGAGCCTGGTTAACTTTGCTCAGAATTATGTTCTCCAGTTCCATCCATTTACTTGAGAATGATAAGATTTCATTCTTCTTCATGGCTGAGTAAAATTCCATTGTGTATAATTACCACATTTTCTTGATCCATTTGTCAGTAGTGGGGCATCTTGGTTGTTTCCATAACTTGGCTATTGTGAATAGTGCTGCAATAAACATGGGTGTGCAGATACCTTTGGAGTAACCTGTGTCACATTTTTTGGGTATATCCCCAGGAATGGGATTGCTGGATCATATGGCAGATCTGTGTTTAGATTTTTAAGAAGCTTCCAAATTTTTTTCCAGAGTGGTTGCACTAGCTTGCATTCCCACCAGCAGTGTACTAGGGTTCCTTTTTCCCCACATCCTCACCAACACCTGTTAGTGGTGTTTTTGATGATGGCTATTCTAACAGGGATGAGGTGGAATCTTAGTGAGGTTTTGATTTGCATTTCCTTTACGACTAGAGATGGTGAGCATTTTTTCACGTGTGTTTTGGCCATTTGAATTTCTTCTTTAGAGAAAGTTCTGTTTAGTTCAGTTGCCCATTTCTCTATTGGTTCATTGATTTTGGGAGAGATTAGTTTCTTAAGTTCCCTGTATATTCTGGTTATCAGTCCTTTGTCTGATGTATACCTGGCAAATATTTTCTCCCACTCTGTGGGTGGTCTCTTCAGTTTACAGACAATTTCTTTTGTTGTGCGAAGCTTTTTAATTTTATGAAGTCCTATTTGTCCATTCTTTCTTTTAGTTGCTGAGCTGCTGGCGTTCTGTTGAGGAAGTCCTTGCTTATACCTATTGCTTCCAGAGTGTTTCCTGCTCCTTCCTGTACTAACTTCATAGTTTCGAGTCTGATATTAAGGTCCTTGATCCATTTTGAGTTGATACTAGTACAGGGTGATAGACATGGATCTAGTTCCAGTTTCTTGCAGACAGATAACCACTTTTCCCAGCAACACTTGTTGAACAGGCTGTCTTTTCTCCATCATATATTTTTGGCATCTTTGTCAATAATAAGGTGGGAATAGTTGTGTGGATTCATATCTGGGTCCTTTATTCTGTTCCACTGGTCTTCACGTCTGGTTTTGTTCCAGTACCATGCTGTTTTTATTGTTTATTGCTTTGTAATATAGTTTGAAATCAGGTATTGTGATACCTCTAGCATTGTTCTTTTTGGTGAGTATTGCCTTGGCTATTCCCAGTCTCTTGTGTTTCCAAATCAACTTTAGGGTAGATTTTTCAGTCTCTGTGGTGAAAGTTATTGAGATTTTGATGGGAATTGCATTAAACATGTAGATTGCTTTTGGTAGTATAGCCATTTTTACTATGCTGATTCTACCGATCCATGAGCACAGGAGCTCTTTCTACCTTCTGTAGTCTTCCTTGATATATTTCTTCAGGTGTTTGTAGTTCTCCTTGTAGAGGTCATTCACATCCTCTGTTAAGTTTACTCCTAGGTATTTGATTTTTTTTTGAGGCATTGTAAATGAAATTGTTTCCATATATTCCTTCTCAGTTTGTTCACCATTGGTGTATACAAAAGCTAATGATTTTTTTAAGTTGATTTTGTATCCTGCCACCTTGCTATAGCTGTTTATGGTGTCTAGGAGTTTTTGGGTAGAGTTTTTTGGGTCTTTAAGGTATAGGACCATAATGTCTGAAAATAGGGATGTTTTGACAGTTTCTTTACCTATTTGTAAGCATAGCTTACAAAGCATATGCTAAGAATATTACTTTGAGATGGAATTTTTTTCTACTACAAAATCTAGCTTTTATGGTCAAATGTGACTGATTGAATAGGAAAATAATGATTTCACTTAGAAGTCCACTTTTTAAAATACTCTGATTTCTGACTATGCCAGGTGTCTTTTGGGAAGATATCTTTAGCAATTTCTGGAGTGAATTATTAAATGGAAAGTGACCTTGAGCTATGAAAACTCAAAACTTCAAACAGATCTACAAAACCAACATTTGCATAACAAGCAGTGAAAAAAAACTAAGCAGTAGTTTTCTTCTGCAAAAGAGTCTGGTAGCTTTCAATTTTTTTTCTCATTTCACAAAAAGTAACTCACCTAGATTAATTATTTCCAGACCTCTATCATGGATTCCTTTAGCTCTTTTATTTGGAAAAAATGGTCTATGTATTCTTTTTTATGAGATTTAAATTGTTTTCAGTTAGCCTTAGGATTAGCAAAAGTGGAACCAATGCTTTAGCATAAATAACTTGAGGATAGTCTCCATTCAAGAAATTACATGCTTTTGTAGAAAGCAGGCAGCCTCTGAAAGTCAGCTGCTACAGTAAGAACAAATAGATCAAACTATATCTCAAAAGTCATAGGTGACAAGAGACAAGTCTATTCCAATGAAAGAAGTTAGTTTTATTTCAGTGATCTTTTCTCTAGCACCTGTCATGCTTCATAATCCTTTTCTTTCTTTCTGGGTAGCACCTGTTAAAGAGATGTGCCAAAGTATAAATATTTGAACAGACAGTAATGTCTTCCTTAGCCAAAAACTTAAGTTGTAATGCAACATCTGGTAGTAGAATCAGTGATCTGAAAGTCATTTGGAGTGCTGAAACCTGCTTTGATGGGACAATGTGCAAAAGCAGAGCTATGAACTGACTAAATGCTCTCTCACAAAGCCAAATTTCATGTTAGGACCCAATGGGATGGATTTATGACCAATCTGCTAGTACTAAACAGGTGAAATTCGGGAGAAAATATGTTTCATTCTATCCATATGCCACAATGGATTTTTATCCCACCTTTTAATCTAGATTTTATTCCTATGGGAACAAACATATTGGTTATATTGTATAGTTCCTATTAATTTTTAGATGGAAGCAAAAGTGCATTTGGGAAATCTTTTTGTAATATTTCATCACTTTATGTCAGGAACACTGTTAGCAAATTCATCCTTAGGTGATTTCACTATTATGTGGGGAGAGGTTTTTTTTTTTGTCTTTTCTTTTTTGGTGCTGGGATCGAACCCGGGGCCTCATGCATGCTAAGCAAGCACTGTACCACTGAGCTACATCCCAGCCCTCACTATTGTGTGAACATCACAGAATGTTACACAAAGCTATAGGGTATAGCCTAATACTATACACATAGGCTGTATAATGTAGCTTATTGCTTCTATACTGCAAACCAATGGAGCACATTACTCCATTGAATACTATAGGTAATTTTAACATAATAGTAAGTATTTTTGTATCTAAACATAGAGAAACTGTAGTAAAAAGGTAGCATAAAAGATTTTTTTAAATAGTGCAACTGTGTAGGGGACTTACTATGAATAGAGCTTGCAATGACTGGAAGTTGCTGGGGGCGAGGCAGTGAGTATGTGGGGAGACCACTCACAGCCTAGGACATTCCTGTATCCTACTGCAGACTTTGTGCACTTAGGCTACACTAAGTTTAAAAAAAGGTTTTCTCTAATCATGAATTAACCTTAGCTTATGGTAATATGTTATTTTATAAACATTAAATTCTTTTTTTAGCTTTTTGATTGTTTTGTGATAACACTTATCTTTAAATACAAATACATTGTACAGCTGTGAAAAATATTCTTTTTATTTTTATTCTGTATATTTTTTTCTATTTCAATTTTTTGACTTTTTGGTAAACACTGAGATGAAAACATACACAGTAACCCAAACCTACACAGGGTCAGGATTATTAACATAATTTTCTTCCCCCTCCACATCTTTCTCCCCACTAGAATGTCTTCAGGGGTAATAGCAAGCATGGAGTTTATCATCTCCTATCACAACAATGGAATACTTCTTGAAGAACCTGCCTGAGGCTATTCTTGGGAGATGTCATACTTCAGAAATATGTCTATGGTGCTTGGATTCACTTATATAAGGAGATAATTCAGCATGAACATTTCTTTCTATTAACGAAAACAGTTGAGTTGGGGCCTATTTTCTTTCTCTTTAAAGAGTTGGTTGAGATCTGCTATGGTTTCTGCCAAACTCTTCACATGAATTTCTTGGAGACTTTTCATTTTATTTTCCAGAAGTTTTCTTTCATCTTGCCTTGTCTTTAGCTATGCCTTTCTATTCCTGTTCTGACAACTCTTCATTAGTCAATTTCTTATGAACCACCTCTAAGAACGCCTCAACGTCACCCGCATTTTGCCATCTCAGCCACAGTTTGCTGACAGTTTTTTCGATATCATCCTTGGCAAATCCTATGAGGTCATAGATAAACCTTTTGATGTCCTCTTCCATGTACTATTCATACACTTGTTGGTGGCATCACCCCAAGCCCAGGAAAAGTCCTTTATATAGTAACAGATGTTATTGTCCGTCCAGAATTCCATTAGTGTCTTCTTAACATCTTTCCCAGTAATAGCTGTGTCAAATTCTCCTTACACACTAGGCTATAAAAAGCTGCTATGATTCCTTGATTCATTGGTTAGAGCAAAGAGGTGGTGTTCAGAGGGAGAAATAGCTTTTTGGTATAGGGTTGATGATTACCAATAAAAGATTGTGTGTGGGAGCATTATCAACAATAAGCACGTGATTAAAAGTCTATTATTCTCCTAATAGTACTTCTCCATTTCACTGTAGCATTTTGTCTTGGAAGAGAAGCCAGGTTATCCGTGACTTCTTACTGCTCCTGTTGACACTGCCAGTACATTCTTATTTATGTACTTGAAGGTGCAGAGTTTTGATGATGCCAGATCACAAAGGGTTTCAATTTATAGTCTGCAACACTGCCACCAAGCAATACCATTATCCTGTCCTTAAAAGTCTTGAAACCTGGCATTGGCTTGGCTCTTTATGAATGAAAGCACTTTTAGACATCTATTTGCAGAACAGGGAGGTTTCATCTGTATTGAAGACTTGCTCTGGCAAGTAATTTTCATCCACATCAGCTTATCTAGCATTTCTACAAATTCTTCAGCTGCTATTACCTCAGCACTCACTTCCACATTATGTAATGAATAATGATTCATGAATTGTTTAAGATGCTCAATGCTAGCAGAAAATTCAACATTATTTGCTGATCCAACCTTTTGTTTAAATAATGGAAGCATACTTTTATGCTTCATCTATGATCATCATGCTGCTGAAAGGAATATGCTTGTGTGTTTGGTCTTCATGTGGGTCATTAGAAGTTTCCCCATATCTGATATAGGCCCTTTTTGAATTTTTGCTGGTCTCATTTACTTCAATGAAGCAGATCCTTCAACAGCTTCTGTCATTTTTTTTCTTGTTCTTCAAGATCATAGCTCTGGTGGAATGGGACATGTCTGACAGGTACACAACAAGCATCACTAATGTTCCACCTTCCTAGATCTTAATCATTACTGATTTCATTTCCAGAAAGATCACTTGATGTGACCTCCTACTGACAACATTAGCAGTGGATATTTTATGAGGAGGCCATGATGCATAAACAAGAGAGTCATTAAACATGAGATGTATAAGTCTAAAGACTGAGTAACACAGTTTACTATTCTACTTCCTTTTTAATAAGTAGAAAAGATATACTCTAAAACAGTGATAAAACTGGAGTTTGGTAAATATATAAATCAGTAGCAGTCATTTATTATCATTACTAAACATTATGGACTGTACATAATTATGTCTATACTTTTATGTAAATGGCATCACAGTAGGTTTGTTTTCATCATCCTCACCACACACACATGAGGAATATGTTGTGCTAGGATCTTACAATGGCTATGATATCACTAGAAGAACAGGAAATTCCTCTAGCTCCATTATTATCTTATAAGACCACTGTAATATATGCAGTCTATCATGACCAAAATGTTCTGGAACTCATGATTGTAAATATGATTTTCTAATATAATTCTTTGTCTTTGCAAGAGTCTTCTGACAAATTAGTGAGGCTAAGAGCCTTCACCAGTAAATTAAAAAAAATATGGAGTTGTGAAGCTAGAACAAAGTTTTAAATTATCCTGGTCAGTGTAATTGAAATTATTCCAGGATGGTATTTATTATAGGAGTGTGTGCATGGGTTAGGATGACCAGGAGCCATAATTAAAGCTCTGGAAATATTACTGTCACATTAATAAGGGTAATTTCATTTACAATATTTTTAGTAAATTTGGTTTTTTAAATGTTATGTTGTAAGAACATGTTTTGAAAAGTTTATTTTCAAAATTATGTTTTTTCTTTCTTATCAGTTACTTTGAAAAGTGTAGAAAATGAAATCAGGGGATTCCAAGATGGCGGCTAGAGGAAGGAAGCAGAAAGTGAGCCTCCTATAGTGAAATCTTGGAGAGATGCTGGAGACACACCTTGCAGGCAAAACCACTGAGAAGAGGCAAAATTTTGACCCCTCCACACCTCCAGCCGGTGCAGAGCATCTCCACTTCACGTTAAATGGAGAAACCAGGAGGGCCCCCAGGCCGCCAGTTGCCCGTGCCCAGACGGCTTGGGAAGACATGGACAAGGTGAGCTTAGCAGTACCACAGTACTCCCACAGACAACCCTGGGCCAGATCAGCATAGCCCCCTGGACAGACCAACCTCCACCCAGGGAAAAAAGAGAAACTGAGTAATAAGCAATAAGAACAATAAAGACATGTGGGAAAGAGGGTGGGGCACACTGAGCGCTGAAGATTGGGGGAAGGGAATCCTTCCCAGAACTGTAAATAAACAAGCTGGGCTGGCAGGAGTGGGGGCCCGTGCCCAGCAACCAGGAGTGGGAAAGTTTGTGAGAGTGGCAGAGGGAGGAAAACTCCACAGGAGAGGGGGGAAGACGCACTTCCCACGTGAGCTGTAAACAAACATGCAGGCCTGAGAAAGCAGGTGCAGTGTCACCTCCCCCAGCACAGGAGAACTCTGAGAAAACAAAGCCTGCAGGGCCAGGTGAGTGTTAAGCTCATCCCTGAGATCTGCATAAATAACGCCTCCAGCAACAACAGGCTGACAGCAATGGGCAGGCAAGCCACAGCCACAGATACCATTCACAGAACTGTCTCCAGACTCTTTTTTTTTCTCTCTCCCTACCTTTGATGAGAAAACAACCGAACTATACCTGCATGCTGAAAAACTTACTGAAACTGTATTGCATTTGAACTTGGGACACTTTGTGGGTTTTTTTTTTTTTTGGTGCAGTTTTGTTCTACTTTATGCATCCCCTTTGATGAGACAACTACAGAACAACATCTGAGGCACCATCTCCAGGACTGGAGACTGAGACGGACACCAAATTGCATTTGAACATGGCGTTTTTTTTTTTATTTTCTATTTTTCATTTTACTTTATATATATATATTTCACTTACTTATTTTTTAATTTTATTCTTAGCTTTATTCTTTTTATTTTTTATTTTCAATCCTCTCTCTGTCTCTCTAATGCCTGTTCAGCTTATTGTCGATTAGTACACTAACGCTCCCTGTTTATACCTTTGAAACTTTTTTGTTTGATTCCTTGTTTTGTTTTCTCCTACTTGTCTGTTTATTTGTTTTACCCTTTTCTTTAACTTCTTGCTTTCCATCTCCTCTCACCCTTCCATTCTAAGTATTACCATTGTTATTATTACAAGCTAGAAAATACTTAATTGCACACAGTACAGGGACAGGAACAACACCAAGGACAATGACGGGAAGACAGAAAAAACAGGGAAACCAGTTTTCCCACAGCAAAAAATTAGTACAGGAACCGGAGGGGAATGAAGAAAACAGATACTCAGATCCAGACTCCAACAAAATGAAGATAAACTATGCCAAAAGACCCAATAAAGCCCACAAGAATAATTTAAAAGAAGACATACTACAGGTACTCAATGAGAATTTTATAGAGATAATACTGGATAGGGTCAACCAAAATGTACAGGAGACACTCAAGAAATTCCAAGACAACAAAAATAGAGAATTTGAAAAAGCAAAAGAAGAAATAAAGGAAACCATAGAAGCACTGTATAAACACCAAAGTGAAAGAGAGAACACGATGAATAAACAGATAAATGAACTCAGGACAAAAATAGACAACATTAAAGAGGAAACGACCCAGGATATGAAAAACCTCAGAAAAAAAAAACGAAACAAATTGCAAAACAAACCAGAAGGCAAATCCAGCAGAATAGAACAAACAGAAGACAGAATCTCAGAACTCGAAGATAAAATGGTAATTAAAGGAAAAATCAAAGAGTTATTAATTAAACAACTCAAGACATGTGAAAAGAAAATGCAAGAACTCACCAACTCCATCAAAAGACCAAACTTGAGAATCATGGGCATCGAAGAAGGAGAAGCAGTGCAAGTGAAGGGAATGTGTAATATATTCAACAAAATAATGACAGAAAATTTCCCAAATCTAGAGAAAGCTATTCCCATACAGATGCCAGAGGCCTCCAGGACACCAAACAGACCAGATCAAAATAGAACTAACCCATGACATATTATCATTAAAACAACAAGTACAGAAACTAGGGAAAGAATATTGAAGGCTGTAAGAGAGAAAAAACAACATACAAAGATAAACCCATCAAAATCACAGCAGACTTCTCAACAGAAACATTAAAAGCAAGAAGAGCATGGGGTGAGATCTTCCGGGCACTGAATGAAAATAACTTCAACCCCAGGATACTCTACCCAGCAAAACTATCATTCAAAATAGATGGGGCAATAAAAGTCTTCCATGATAAGCAGAAATTAAAACAATATGTGACCACAAAGCCACCACTACAAAGGATTCTTCAAGGGATTCTGCACACAGAAAGTGAAACCCAACTTAACCATGAAAAGACAGGCAACACCAAACCACAGGATAAGAAAAAGCAAGACAGTAGAGAGTAACATCCAGTTAGGTACACACAATCAAACCTTCAAATAACTAAAACAACTAAATGACAGGAATCACCACATACCTATCAGTACTAACACTTAATGTTAACAGACTTAATTCACCCATCAAAAGGCACCACTTGACAAAATGGATTAAAAAGAAATATCAAACAATTTGTTGCTTACAGGAGACCCATCTCACCAACAGAAATAAGCATAGGCTTAGGATGAAAGGCTGGAAGAAGATTTACCAAGCCAATGGCCCCCAAAAACAGGCAGGGGTAGCAATACTTATCTCTGACAAAGTAGACTTCAAACCTACATTGATCAAACGAGATAAAGAAGCACATTCCATACTAATAAAAGGGGAAATAGACCAAAAAGAAATAATAATCATTAACCTGTAAGCATCCTATGTCAATGCACCCAATTTCATCAAACATACCCTGAAAGACCTAAGAGTATATATTAACTCCAACACAGTGGTTGTGGGAGACTTTAACACCCCGTTATCATCAATAGATAGGTCATCCAAACAAAAAATCAATAAAGAAATCCAAGATCTAGAATATACAATAGATCAAATGGACGTACTTGATGTCTACAGAACATTTCATCCAACTTCTACACAATATACATTCTTCTCAGCAGCCCATGGAACCTTCTCCAAAATAGATCATATCCTAGGGCACAAAGCAAACCTCAGCAAATATAAGAAAATAGAAATTATACTGTGCATACTATCTGATCACAATCCAGTAAAAGTAGAACTCAACAACAAAAGTAAAGACAAAAAACATGTAAATAGTTGGACACTAAATAACTCATTACTTAATGAACAATGGATCATCTATTAAATAAAAGAGGAAATTAAAAAGTTCCTGGAAGTCAATGAAAATGAAAACACAACCTACTGGAACCTATGGGAAACAGCAAAGGCAGTCCTGAGAGGAAAGTTTATAGCCATGAGCGCATATATTAAAAAGACTGAAAGATCCCAAGTCAATGACCTAATGATACATCTCAAACTCCTGGAAAAGCAAGAATAATCAAATCCCAAAACAAATAGGAGAGAAATAATAAAAATAAGAGCTGAAATCAACAAAAGAGAAACCAAAAAAAACCATACAAAGAATTAATGAAACAAAAAGTTGGTTCTTTGAAAAAATAAACAAGATCGAGAGACCCCTGGCAAACCTGACTAAAATGAGGAGAGAAAAAACCCAAATTAGTAGAATCAGGAATGCAAAATTGTAGATAACAGCAAACACCATGGAAGTCTAGGAAATCATCAGAGACTACTTTGAGAACCTATATTCAAATAAATTTGAAAATCTTAAAGAAATGGACAGATTTCTAGATACATATGATCATCCAAAACTGAACCAAGAGGAAATTAATCACCTGAATAGATCTATAACACAAAATGAAATTGAAGCAGCAATCAAGAGTCTCCCCCCAAAAAAAGTCCAGGACCTGATGGATTCTCTGCTGAATTCTATCAGACCGTTAAAGAAGATCTGATACCAACCCTCCTTAAACTGTTCCACAAAATAGAAAGGGGAGGAAAACTGCCAAACACATTTTATGAAGCCAGTATTACACTTATCCCAAAACCAGACAAAGACACCTCCAAAAAGGAGATAGGCCAATCTCCTGAATGAACATTGATGAAAAAATCCTCAACAAAATAATGGCAAACCAAATTCAATGACACATCAAAAAGATTATTCACTATGACCAAGTAGGCTTCATCCCAGGAATGCAGGGGTGGTTTAACATATGAAAATCAATAAATGTAATAAACAGAAGCAAAGACAAAAACCACTTGATCATCTCAATAGATGCAGAAAAAGCCTTTGATAAAATCCAACACCATTTCATGATAAAAGCTCTAAGAAAACTAGGAATAGAAGGAGGGTACCTCAACATTATAAAAGCTATATATGACAAACCTACAGCCAGCATTATATTTAATGGACAAAAATTGAAACCATTCCCTCTAAAATCAGGAACCAGACAAGGATGCCTACTATCTCCACTCCTATTCAACATAGTACTAGAATTCGTAGTCAGAGCAATTAGGCAAGAAGAAGGAATAAAAGGAATAAAAATAGGTAAAGAAGCTGTCAAAATATCCCTATTTGCAGATGACATGATCCTATACCTTAAAGACCCAAAAAACTCTACACAGAAGCTTCTATACACCATCAATAGCTATAGCAAGGTAAAAGATATAAAATCAACATAGAAAAATCATTAGCATTTCTATACACTAACAATGAGCAAACTGAAAAAGAATGTGTGAAAACAATTCCATTTACAATAACCTCAAAAAAAAATCAAATACCTAGGTGTAAACCTAACAAAAGATGTGAATGACCTCTACAAGGAAAACTATAAACTTCTGAAGAAAGAGATTTAGGAAGACTATAGAAAGTGGGGAGATCTCCCATGCTCATGGATTGGTAGCATCAACATAATAAAAATGTCTGTACTCCCAAAAGTAATCTACCTGTTTAATGCAATTCTCATCAAAATTCCAATGACATTCATTAAAGAGATTGAAAAATCTACTGTGAAATTTATATGGAAACACAAGAGGCCACGAATAGCCAAGGCAATCCTCAGTCAAAAGAACAATGCTAGAATTATCACGATACCTGACTTCAAACTATATTATAAAGCAATAACGATAAAAACAGCATGGTACTGGCACAAAAACAGATATGAAGACCACTGGAACAGAATAGAGGACCCAGATATGAAGCCAGACAACTATAACCAACTTGTCTTTAACAAAGGAGCTAAAAATGTATGATGGAGAAAAAGCAGCCTCTTCAACAAAAACTGCTGGGAAAACTGGTTAGCGGTCTGCAAAAAACTGAAACCAGATCCATGTATATCACCCTATGCCAATATTAACTCAAAATGGATCAAGGATCTTAATATCAAACCACAAACTCTAAAGTTGATACAGGAAAGAGTAGTAAATACTCTGGAGTTAGTAGGTATAGGTAAGAACTTTCTCAACGAAACCCCAAAAGAAATGGTCTCTAAACTGAAGAGAACACCCACAGAGTGGGAGAAAATATTTGCCAGCTACACATCAGACAAAGGACTGATAACCAGAATATATAGGGAACTTAAAAAGCTGAATTCTCCCCAAACTAATGAACCAATAAAGAAATGGGCACGTGAACTAAACAGAACTTTCTCAAAAGAAGAAATTCAAATGGCCAAAAAACTCATGAAAACATGCTCACCATCTCTAGCAATAAAGGAAATGCAAATTAAAACCATGCTAAGATTCCACCTCACCCCTGTTAGAATTGCCATCATTAGCAACACCACCACCAACAGGTGTTGGCGAGGATGCGGGGGAAAAAGGAACCCTCTTACACTGTTGGTGGGAATGTAAACTAGAACAACCACTCTGGAAAAAAATTTGGAGGCTACTTAAAAAGCTAAACATTGATCTACCATTTGATCCAGCAATACCACTCTTGGGGATGTACCCAAAAGACTATGACACAGGTTATTCCAGAGGCACCTGCACACCCATGTTTATTGCAGCACTATTCACAATAGTCAAGTTATGGAAACAGCCAAGATGTCCCACCACTGACGAGTGGATTAAGAAAATGTGGTAACTATACACAATGGAATTTTATGCAGCCATGAAGAAGAATGAAATGTTATCATTTGCTGGTAAATGGATGGAATTGAAGAACATGATTCTGAGTGAGGTTAGCCTGGCCCAAAAGACCAAAAATCGTATGTTCTCCCTCATATGCGGACATTAGATCAAGGGCAAACACAACAAGGGAATTGGACTTTGAGCACATGATAAAAGCGAGAGCACACAAAGGAGGGGTGAGAATAGGTAAGACACCTAAAAAATTAGCTAGCATTTGTTGCCCTTAACGCAGAGAAACTAAAGCAGATACCTTAAAAGCAACTGAGGCCAACAGGAAAAGGGGACCGGGAACTAGAGAAAAGGTTAGATCAAAAAGAATTAACCTAGAAGGTAACACACATGCACAGGAAATTAATGTGAATCAACTCCCTGTATAGCTATCCTTATCTCAACCAACAAAAATACTTGTTCCTTCCTATTATTGCTTATACTCTCTCTTCAACAAAATTAGAGATAAGGGCAAAATAGTTTCTGCCGAGTATTGAAGGGGTTGGGGGAAGAGGGAGGGGGTGGAGTGGGTGGTAAAGGAGGGGGTGGGGACAGGGGGGAGAAATGACCCAAGCCTTGTATGCACATATGAATAATAAAACAATAAAAAAAAGAAAAGGAGATCAGTTGTCAGTACTATTGAGCTAAAAATTTTATTGTTTGTATATTTTCCTTTCTAATTTTAAGAAATACATTTTACCTGGCTTTCTATGATAATCAATGACTTTCCTTACTTTAGTAATCCTTGTAGTTCCTAACTCATTATTCTTCCTTTGCACAATTTCAAAAGATTATCTCAAACTGTCTTCCATATGTATAAAGGCATCTGTGGGGTATTTTGGTCTGACTTAAGTTGCACATCCACCAATACCTGAATTGGAGAGGAGTCAGAACCACTAAAAGAGAGTCCATGAAACACTTGAGGTCTACCACTACTGTTAGTAGTCTACAAGCATTCATAGAGCTTGTATCAGAAGGAATGTCACCAACATTACTGAGCATAATCATCAAGTTAAGCTGAATTTTTCTTTTTCAAAACAAGAATTTCTTGATGCTGATTTATATTCTGGAGCAAGCTCCTTGTGTCTTGTTGTATGTCACATGACCACACATCATCTGAAATTGGAAGGACCAAATAATTGACAGCACTAGTGGATGAAGAAAAAGCTCCATAAAAGAAATGGACATTTGTGTCCAGAAGAAAAAGTTATTCAGTATAGGCATACTTCCCAAATTAACCACACATATACCCAATAAACAAAACACTCAGCTCTAGCAAAAAAATACATTAGTATATTATTATTGTTGCTATGTAGTTAACATGTGCTGAGACAAAGGTATTATGACTTCTGCATCAAGCCTGAGAGAACCCAGTCTCTGTCAAGTTCATGAAGCAGGCATGCAGTGAAACAGCTTTGTGGATTTGGTAAGGTAAGCCAAAATGCAGTCTTTTTATTATAATTCAATAATAGAATCACCATCATTTATCAGGGGGAAGGGTGGGGAGAATTAGGGGAAGTTAAAGAAAACTTTTTATGGAGTTGAGAATTAAGCTGCATCTTTAGACATTGTTCAGGCTGTTAAGATAAACAGTGTAGCTAGAGTAGAATCCTCTGCTCCAGAAACAGGGAACAACATGTGTTTCTGTGGTTGTGGGAGCCTCCAGTTTTATCTTTGTTAAACCAAGCATTCTACCAGGTAAAGTTAAAACAGGCAAGTAAGGCTTCATTCAGGTTATTGAAAAAAGGGAGAAGGACTGAACGTCAGTCCACTGAAATAAAAGGAAGAAAGGTTTTGAAGCACTGAAGTAAGCTCCTGGAAAAGCACTGGGAGTGTTAAGGTGAGGGCTCATCAACACATGTCTCTAATGAATGGATGTTTTTCTGTCATTAAACATGTGTGCTTGCTAAGTGATCTTATCTAAAAGAAAAGCAAAATTTCTCCTATTGTCATGATATAAGATAGTTTCAGAATTTGGAGCAAGATGGCCTATCCTAACCAAAGCGTCCCTCCCACCACAAAGACTGGGCAACAAAGGCATGATCTCTTTTGATCATTTTATTAGAAAAAGATGGTTCCTAAGTACCTGAGATAGTTGCTGGGCCATAACATTTGGGAAAAAATCGATAGCATTTTTACATACACTTTTACAGGACGGAGAAAGCATTTTTAAAGGACTAACACTCTAAAGTAAATGCCTCTAGACATGGGAATTAACGGGCTTACAGTGAAAAACAAATGGATCCAAAGCTCACTCCAGCTGAGGTTCTCTTGGGCCATCTAGGTTCATCAGAGTCATTAGGCATGTTAAAAACAAGGAGGGATCTAGGTCTCATCCCCAAAGATCCTGATCTTGTATCCACGTTTGTCCACAATTAAGGAAACATTAATCTAAGGAATGACATTTTCCATGGTTTGATTGATTGTATGTGGTGAGGGGGTGTGACAAGGAACCCAATCATTAAGGGCCTGTGTATCACACAAGTTTGGGTTTTATAAGAAAATGAATTTTGTTCTTTCAGCCAGGATTCCACAAAGGGTGCTCTGCTTGCATCAGAATCACTAAGAAGGCCGGCATCCAGTTTCCTTCACGCAGCCTCAGTTTGGAACCTCTTTGGCAGGTCGTGGAGACACACAAGTGATCACTGGAGACCCAGAGATGACCACAGCATGTTGGTGTGTTTCATTCTCATTTTGTTTCCTTCAAGGTTTTTTTCTGTTTTTGCATAATGACTATGTTATTTTATACTAACCAGTAAATAAAAGTTTTACATTTTGCGCTTTTATTTTTTAAAGTTGTATAACAATCAAGATGTTAATTATTATAATTTCCTGAATGAGTCTCCTTAAAAATTAGCTTCTAAATTTGTCTCCCTCTCTTTTCTTTTCTTTCTGTCCTTTTTTTGGGGGGCAGGATACTGGCATTTGAACGCAGGGATTTGTGCTTGCTAGGTGGATGGCTTACCATTTCAGCCACACCTCCAGTTCTTTTTGCTTTGGTTATTTTGGAGGTAGGGTTTCCCTGTTTCACAGGCTAGCCAGGACCACAATCTTCCTCAAATTTTTCATTTTGGAAACGCTTTAATAAATAAATTTGTGTATGACTAGTTTTTCTTTATCTGATATTTTTTCCTAGTACAGATTTTAAGAAATAGGATTATAGAATCAAGAACTGAATTTTTATAGAAATTATGAATTCTAAATGTGACCCATGTAGGCTATATGAATTTATATCTTCAATAGCAGTTTATAAAAGAACCATTACAGAGAGTTGGTAGCATTTAACATTATACTTACAAAATATTTCTTTTTATTAACTTTTTGCTATTTTATTTTTAGTAATTTATTAAAATAATTATGGTATCTTGTTTTTCACTAGTTTATTAAATTGATTATATATCTTACTTTTATTTGAAGATATTTAATTTGTTAAAACTGCTAAAGTTACATTATCATGGCATGGATTCTTTGTTTTGTTTCAGAACAATTTGTCCTTTTCTTTACCCCAGTGTTTTTGGAGGATCTCAGATATTTTCTTGGAGTAGGATGGAATGACTTTTTGCGTTAAAAGCATTTATTTATTGAAATATCATTACCAATGTCTCAATGTGCCATCACCAAGTCCATCTGCTTGCTAATATGTTGTTTTTCGGGAATCAAAGTCTAGAACAAAAAAAGAATAGAATGAACTGTACTCTTGGATGATCTGTATATATTAGATAACTAAAAAGCAATATCCACATGGCAGAGGAACTGCAGTCCAGTTTTCTTCTTTGGCATGCACCCTACAATGCTGAACAGGAGGGAGATATTGAAAAGGGAGATATTATATGGTTATCTCCATTTCTCTTTTCTATGACAATGACTGTGACATAACTGAAAATCTAACTTCAGCTTCACAGAAGTTGCCAAGGCAGATCTTACTTCTGTAATGTGACAATTTTGGGAGGTTTATCTTATATTTGTTGTGTTTTATTGTCTTTGTATAGTCTTCATCTAAATTTTAATAGGATATTGGAAGAGGCCAATTTACAGATTATTATCCAGACATGAATCTAAATGGAAAGCAATTTCTTACATTCTTATCTGACCAGCAGATGAAGTTTTTAGAAAACTTTTCCTTCTTCCTTGTTGTATTCAGGGATGTTAGAATCTTGTTCTAAATCTATACTTGGAGGGCAGATTTCTGAAGACAGGCTGTCTCCTTCCTAATGCTCAGTAAGTCTCCAGCTAGTGTGGCTCTCAAAGAATGAAATGGAGCTTCCCTTGTGTCACGTAGTTTCTAACTTTGAATAATAGATCATACGTCATAAAATATCTCTGACCAAAGGTTGCTCAAGAAAAATAATTCATCCACATATATTATTCTTGGATTTCTTACTTCCTCCATGTTTTTAATAGAGCCACTAATGTGAAGTAATAGAAACTACACTATCACCTCACCCTAGTAAGGATGAATATTATCAAAAGAACTAGGGCTGGCAGAGTAGCTTAAGTGGTAGACTTTCTGCTTAGCAAGGGTGAGGCCTTGAGTTTAAACCCCAGTACTACCAACTGAGAAAAAAAAAAAAAAGAACTAAGGATAACAAAGGCTGGTGAGGCTGTGGAGAATGTAAATTGGTGGGAATGTAAATTAGTATAACCATTGTGAAAAACAGCATGGGGTTTCCTGAAAAAATTAAAAATAGAAATATCACTCGGTCTATATCTAAAAGAAATGCAATCAATATGTCTATAAGATATCTGTACTCCCATTGCAGCACTGTTCAAAATGGCCAAGAAATGGAAACAATTTAAAAATCCAACAGCTGATGGATGAATGAAGTGCAGTACATATAATATGGAATGCTATTTAGCTATGAAGAAAAAATAAAATCATTTTCAAACAGTGAATAGAACTGGAAATCTTTCTGTTAAATGAGATAAGGCAGGCACATAAAGACAGGTACCACGTAATATTACTCATATGTGGGACCTACAAACTTTGATCTCATAGAAGTTGACAGTAGAATAGTGGTTACCACATGCTGGGAGAGTAGTAGGAGGAAAGAATGAGGAAAGATGAATCAATGGATATTAAGTTATAGTTAGAAGAAAGAAGCCCTGGTGTGCTATTTTACAGCAGGTTGACTATTGATATCAATAATGTACTAAACCTTTCAAAATCCATTTTTCCATTAAAGAAATGATAAATATTTGAGAACATAGACATAATTAATCCAACCTAAAATATATACAATGTATATATTTATCATATCATTACCCCATTAATATGTAATTTTTGTATTTTAATATGTCAGCTAAAAGTAATTTAATACAAAAATTAAGAATAATTGACTTCCAATCTCATGTAACAATTCTGCCCATGGGATCTATA
Organism: Castor canadensis; assembly: GCF_047511655.1. Taxonomy (NCBI): domain Eukaryota; kingdom Metazoa; phylum Chordata; class Mammalia; order Rodentia; family Castoridae; genus Castor; species Castor canadensis. The sequence continues at coordinate 125,924,715 of NC_133393.1, read as the reverse complement.
TATCATATACATACATATACATGTACACATATATACATATGTATACCTACATATACAGGGAATTAATTAAGGCTATAGCATGTGATTCTGACCAACATAGAAAGCAATAGCCAAGAGCAGGGTGGTTAACACTTAGTTATTTTGATAGCATAAAGTCCATATTTTCAAAATAAAGATAAAAGATTGGAAGATAGTACAGCAAAATTCTTCCTTTCTTAGGACTTAGTGTGGTTACAATGTTTTTCTCTACACATTGCAAGCATATTTCTACAAATTTACTGCTTAGTAGTATTAAATGTCTAATTTGAGGAGCTTTCAATAGGACAAGGAAAATCAATTACACATGTTCAAACACATGCACACAAAGTTGATAAAATATTTGCCTTTTCTCACAAATACTTTTTAAAAACTAAGTTATTTTTTGTTATTTCAAAGCACTTGAATGTGGAGGCATTATGTTTAATTAGGGAAGCATGCATGGATAGACTGTCAATTTACAAAAAAGGAGTCACTGTATAATTCATACATAATATGTGAGCTCTAAGCACAATGCTTTGTCAAGCTGTCATGTTCATCATTATGGTTTTCTCAGGTCCTTTGAGTGTAGAAGCTTAAGTACTAGGACACCCGAAAGTGATTTCCATAGTAAGGACACATGTTAATAAGTGATCATCAATATCTGTAAACCAATGTATTTGAATGTTTAGTGTAGTGTTTCTCAAAATGTGTTTTGATCCCACCTGTATTGGAGTTGTCTAAGATAACTTTTAAAATAGAATTTCCAGGATATAATAGAGACTGAATTTTTTTTATCATGTACCAAGGTGATTTTCAGGCTTAGCATGTAACTAAAATTGGAGTGAGTTTACATCAGTGATTTATTAGAAACATAATTGCTTTAGGTCTGTATTTCATTAATTGCTTCAACTTTTGAATAATTGTGATATTCTTACTTATCTTATATAGGCTTATCTACATGGAACTATGAAAAGACAATAACCAATTGAAAGCTCTAACACCTACTATTCAACTTTCTTAGTGGGTACTGCACTGGTATATATATATATATTTTTTTCATTTATTCATATTCACATACAATGTTTGGGTCATTCCTCACCTCCAACCCCCATCCTTGCACTGGTATATTATGTTCTGCAATTTATGGGTAGAAGGTATCAGGTTAACTTTTCACTGTCATCTAAAAATATTTATGGTAATGTTTGTACTCATTTTTGGTCCCAGTTACTTATTTTGTTTGGTGTTTAAGAACATAAGTTTTAAAGAAAGTACAATGATTTATACTATATACAAATTAAAATAAGTACTATATGAGTACATTTCTTAAAGGCAGTCATAATGAAAAATATATTTTTGAGTAAACTGAAAAAGAGACGATATTCAAATTTTTTTGACTTTCTTACACAGCATTTCAAATTTGGGATGAACAACTAACTTTAGTCTCTGCTGATTTTATAAACTATATTGTTGAGATGAGCTTATTAATGAACAGTTTAGTTAATTCAAACATTATACTATACCAATAATACATAGATGCCAGGTTTATTTTGCATGTGGGTCAGTGACACTTGACATGAGGAAAGAATAATTATTTTAAAATCATAAATCTTTAACTATAATAATATTTGTTCTAAATATGTATTCTCTATATGTTCATTCATTGTTTTTGCATTGTGAAAATTTACCAAAGAAGTGATAAAAGATTTTGTTCATAAACTTAGGATTAACTCTTTGGTAGAAAATTACTGGTAATTTTTGGTAAGAATTTGAAGAAATCAAAAGGACAAATGTCAAATGAGAAAGGAAACATGGGTCAAAATCAATAACAAAGATATATATATATGTTAACTTATAATGTATATGTTTGTAAATATGATATTAGCAAACTAAACCCAGTAATGCATTAATACACATATATATACACACACTAGTTAGGGTTAACTCCATGAATATGAAATTTGCAAGAAAATCAGTCAATATGATTCAGTACCATATCTTGGAAAAAATGTAATAAAGAAGGCCCAGAAATTATGTGAAGAACACTATAAGCACACCAACCTTAACTAATAGAAATAGATTCCATTTTTGATGAGACAGAATTTGAAAATATCATTTGCCAAGGGAAAAGAAATATATACTGTATACCTAATATATACATATACATATATATATATGTATATATATGAATATATAATGAATGAATATATATATGAATATGTAATCCTGGCTTGAATTCCAGCATTTTTGTATTTTTATGCATTTCTTTTTTATAACTTGGGTAAAATATAATTCATATTCAAAGGAAGAATAAGCATAAGAGAATGTATAGGGAAACAATGAAACTAAGAATAGTGGACAGTATTCTAAGCATGCTATCAGAATGTACTCTAAAATCAAAGCAATCAGCCCAGTAAAGTTTTAGTTTCAGGATGAGAAAATGGATCAATGTCAAAGAAGAGAGAATTAGAAACAATTACACACTTGGCATGACTACTGGCTCAATTAGTTGCTCCTTTATTAGAATTGATCAAAACTCACAAGACACACTATGTCCCCAATTTACTTAGCTGTATCTAGGATATAGCCCACAGCAGAACTCCCAGTGAATCAGCAGCTGCAGCAGGATATATCACATTTTGTCCAGCTCAACTTACTGACTCTTCCACCCTATCAGGCACATTTGAGTGCAAAAAATAGGGCTGAACCTTTGATAAAACATTTCAATTTAGAGAAGCTACCAATTCCATGCTTACTGGTTGATCTTTTAGTCATACTTGCTACATAGCTTCTTTGTGAATATTTGCCTACTTGATTGGTTCCAATTGCTGCCATTGTTGAGGCATTTCACTATTAACAATTATGATAACCAGGTCCAATCTGAGTAGTTCACATTTGCCTTCATTCATCACATACAAGAGATCTGTGGTGCAAGAAAGTAAGTTCAGAATCTTACATCCAGAGAGCTCTGGGTCTAGATAGTGTTTCTCAATCTTTTGCTATTGATCTGTAAGGCTGGATAATTCTTTGTTGGGGGAATGTAGTATGGCAGGGGTGTCCTGAACATTGTACCATGTGTAGCAACATCGGTGTTTCTATCCATCAGATGCTAACAATAACATCCACCCCCCAAGACTGAAACAGACTAACATCTAGAGACATTTTCAAATGTCCTCATATGTGTATGGAATGAATCACTCTTCTTTGAGAGCCACTGGTTTTGCATAAGAACTCTGTTAACACTTTACCCTCACATATTATGGTAGTTAACATTTGACAAAGATAATAGTTTAATTCAGTAGAAAAAGAATGGATGGCTTAATAAATTGTGTTAACAACTGTCTATCCATCTAGGAAATATAAAAGTTAACTTACCATATAAAATGATAGCCTGCAGATAAACCAAGAAATTAAAATTTAAATATAAAACATTAAAACACTGTAAGAATTACAAGTAATAATATGAAAAATATAAGAGTAGAGGAAAATTTTCTAACCAAGACAGGAAACTGAAATACCATAAGCAGAATTAAAGATATTGACCAACTTAAAAATTTTAAATCTAGCATGCCAAATGACAATATGTAAAGTCCATAGTAAATATTAGCAATATAGGTGATAGACAGTGGGTTAATTTATACAATATACAAAGAGATCTCACAAATTGACAAAAATATTATGGGAACAAATAAGAAAAAACTTTTAGCAAATCCAAACAACTGACAATTTTATAGATATATAGCTTTAGCAGTAGTTGGGTAAATGCAAATTAAAGTAACAAAAACACTTCCAGTAATGTTCAGATTTTTAAAAATTAATATAGTAAGAAAAATATATTAAAGGATCATATCTTTATGGCACTGGAATAATCATTATCCTTAATATGATTGTCATTTTCTATCTCCAGTAGAATATACAAAATTTTGTAGTGGAACATTATAAATCTACAAGACATAATCATGTATCAAGAAAAACATTCCTAAATATATAATAAGTGAAAAAAGAAGTTGTAAAATGTTAGCATTATGTAAATTTTAAAATTTATATATATACATTTATAAAGTTTGGGACCGACAGATTTTTCAACTTTAAGGTAGATATTTTTGTCAAGCTCCATCCTAGAGAAAAGGATGGAGCATATTCCCTAAGCTGTGGTCATTCATTCATTCTCTTATTTACTCATTCATACAGACAAGAAAAATTTGATGAGTGACTAACACTGTTTTAGTTGCTCTTCTAGGAGATGAGAACATCTATGAAAAAAAACAACTTCTCTGCTGTTTCTAGAAAATAAGTTTGTGTGGATATCTGGCAAAAGAAACAAAAAGAGATCTGATAAGATCAACACATTTAATCACGAATAATTTTGGAGTAAATATTAATGTCATTTCCCAAAGGAGGCACTAACTCAGAAATGGTGCAACTTCTCTAGTCACACAGCTAATCATCAGCACAGATAGGTGTGAATGTAGGGAGTCTGATGTCAGAGTTTGGATGTGTGACTTGCGTGTGATGCCAGCAGCTCTGTAACACACTTTCCACTCCTCGGATGTGATAGCATGGTTGACTTTGACTAGACCTCATTGTAAACACTGTCGTGGCAATTCCTGCATAGAGATAAGCAATGATTTCCTTACCAAAGGATGTTTGTAGCATGACATAGCTGGTGTGTCTAGGGTGCTCATTATAAATAACTCTGGAATCACAACTTTATGTGATGGGAATGAAAAAAAGTTAAATCATGTAGGTGCTTAAGTGAATGATGGAATAAATACAAATATCAAGGAAGCCCAAATCTTTTCTTTTCTCTGAGTTTTTCAGCAGACATCCTTAGATCTTATCTGTTACTATGAAACAAAATATTTCTCAGGCACAAAGAAAAAACCAGATTAGATGGTTTAAAAACCAGATTAGATGGCTTATGTCCCCAAGAAATCAGTATTTGATGCTGTGACTATGCCTAATATTTGCTTATATACTTATTCGATCATTAGTGAATTTTTGTGCCGGTTAACATCATGATTTGTGTAAGTTTGCTTAACTATTCAGTGCATGCTTCTTCCCAGCATTTGTCAGAAAGGGAGATATGATTGTAATTAAGTTCTAGGGTGTATGTGGCTACTTTGCTACTTATGAGTCAAAAACTGCAAACCCTAACAACTGAGGGCATGGAAATAAAACCTATCAAAACAAAAGGTTACACTTAAAAACAGTTAAAATACTAGATTTTATGTTATGCATATTTTACTACATTTTTCTAGAAAAAAGAGCAGATGGTTAGCTGTATAGCTGATAGTTGACTGGCTTTTGAGTGAATGCGTGTGTATGTGTGAATGTGTGTGCATGCACACATGCACATACACACTCACGTGGCCTCCTGCTACACACATATGTGCTCAATGCTTGATTGTTGATGGTGGTTCAGCTAGGATCCCAGTTGGACACTCTCTTTCTGATTGATTTAGAAGCTGAAACAGCTGAGCCTTCAATCTGTTTACTCTTCACTGGAACAAAGCTCACATACGCCCTTATTCTGTTTCTTAATGGTACACAAATGTCAATCAGATCTTCAACTTATATGAAGAAAAATGAAATTAATTTTGCACTTTACTTTTTTTCTGCAGTCAGTGTTGTTTGTTCCTTGCTTGTCTGAAAGAACTTTGAAAATACTGAAGAGACACATACTTTCTTGACAGCTGAAGTATTTTTCCCTCTATCCCACAAATCTATGACTAAAATCATTAATTTAGCTACAGATCTTTGAGCTGAACCTAGAAGACTGATTAAGAGTTCAAGCTTTTTGTGAGTGAGAATAAGATTTTTCTTTGGACCTAATATGTGCAGTCAGATAGACCAGGCCTCACCTGTCTTTTACTGGGATGGGAAAGATGGTAGTGTTTCAGATGATTACTAGGAGTGGCATTGATAGCACAGGAAAATAAATGGGAAAAAAGAGCACAGAGACTCTTCAGTGTTGAAGACACAGAGTAGACCTAGATTACAGAGAGATAGGCTTGAATTAAAAACTTAATTAATGAGCTAAACCAAATAAGTAGTATACCTATGAGAACCATGTAAAGATAAACTACCTATTCTCCATGGAACTTATGAATGGTGACTCAAGTGAGAAAGTATTGGCATTCCACAGCAGATCATAAACCCAGAGTTTAATAAACAGAGACCTGCTGCAGGGAAACACTATACAGAATATAGTTTAAAAGGTAACCCATCAGATCATCTAAATTTAGTTCCCTTTTATAATGTAAACAGAAAGGGAAAAACCTGATTGTGGTGTTTTTCCAATCTTCTCATTTTTATTATAGAATTCTTGGTATAGCTTAGTTTTCTATAGCTTCTGTATATGGAAGTTTAAGATGATATTGTTTGAAACAGTTATCTTTTCAATATCTGGAGACCCTACACTGTTTTCCCTTCTCAATTCCTGAGCAACTATTATACCACTATGTCAGGTTCAGAAAGGTCAGCATTGCGGCTTATGCATTGTTTGCAATGCATGTGTTGTCTGTATGTAGCTGTAATACCTACTTTTAAATAAGTGGGAGTATAATGATGACTGTGGCCCATATGACTTTTGATATAGTCCTAATAGTAGCTTCTCTTAACACACAAGCCATTTCTACTGCTATAAGATTGAGTATGGTGTCAATGCTGAGGCTATTTTAAGTCTGTGCCTTGGAAGTAACAATAGTTTCTATGAACACATTCCTAATAGTATTATCTGGCAAAAAGGAATATTGTAAACCTAAAAATATTAGGAGTTTAAAACCTAGAAGATTAGTATGTAATTCATTTATAAAGTTAATCAACCATAAATCATAAATCCCTAAGAAAACAAGCTTAATTACTTTGGGTGCATGCCTCATGAAACTACATGTCAAGGAACTTAATTAATTTTATTAAAAACAACAAAAAATAAAGCTTAGATTAGAGGCAATAAAAATTCTTGTGGGATTTGTCTATTAATAGTCATTTCATTGATTTGAGTAACCCAGAATATTATATTTTAGGATTATGTTTCACTAACCCATAGTTAATATTACAAAATCTTTTTGTTGATCTTGTGTGCAGAAAACTTTGGTACTATGTAACTTTAACTCATGAGAATAAATTTCTCCTTCAGAAATTATTCCTTTAAATACAGTTGGTCATTTAAGAATATGAACTTAAATGCCCAGTTCCTTGACATGTAGTTTCAGAAAACAAGTTGGGTGTGGTAATGCACCTATAATCTAAGGTATGTAGGAACTGTAGGTAGGAGGATTACCATGTGAGGCTATCCCAGAGCAAAACTGTGAGATTCTACCTAAAGAATAACTAAAGCAAAACAGGACTAGGTAAGCATGGTTCAAGTGGTAAAGTATTTGCTTAGCAAATGCAATGCCCTGAGTTGAAACCCTAGAACTGCCAATTTATATATCAATGTAGATATGTGTACAGATAGATAGATGGATATACAATTTTGAATTTTTATGAAAAACACCTCACATGGCATTTTGTTCTGAAAGGATCTAGATCAACATCCTTTACATTTTTTTCAGCTAGTTTTACTTCATAATTTAAACTTAATAAAAAGCATTTTTGACCAACCATTTTAAATGTGTGAAAGTGAATATATCACATTTAATATATTGTAATGAGCATAGAATTCTAACAGTTCACAAAAGCTAAGCAGACCCTAAAATAAAGGTTTTCAAAAAATACTTTTGTCATTTCATCTTATGTGTCAGGAGAATATATTTGTTTAGAGTGATAAGCACCATTATCAATTGTACTCCACATTTTAAACCCTCATATTCCTCACCAGAATTTAGAAAGTTAAACATCGTAAGTCCAAAGAGGAAGCAAATTGTGAATAATTTGCTTAAATTCAGAATTTTGGCTTATTTATATTTTTGCACTAATGGGTCTTTAACGAACAGCATCAAACAAGTGTTCTACCACATGATCCATGCCCTCAGTCCTTTTGCTTTTAGTGTTTATTCACATAGAGTCTGGTACTTTGCTCAGGCTGACATTGAACCATGATGCTCCTACAATTGCTTCCTGAATAGCTGGGATAACAAGCATACACCACCATATCCAGCTTGTTTTTGAAAGAGTTCACTGATTTTTTTTTTTAAGCTTAGCTGGCTATTATCCATGATCCTCCTGTCTCTGCCTCCAGAGTAGTTGGAATTACCACTGTACTTGGTGGCATGTGCTACCATACTTGATCTAAAAAATTATTAACAGGGTTAATTGTATAAGACAACAGAATTACACAGGCACAAATTTATACTGGCATATTGTATATTGGTTTGAAAAATATCCACTATAAAGAATAAATCACTGGTAGGGCATTTGTGAAAAAAGTTATTACAGGCCAGCAAACATCTGTTTGGAAGTACCTGCTTTTAGACTACTTGGTGATAAATTACAACTTATGAAACTGCTTCTTTTTGCAAATTAAAAGATGTTGAGTATTGGAAAGTTCAAGTGATTCAACTGAAGAATTAAGAGCTATATTATACATGTATTTATCAATAGAAAAGTCTTTCAATCAAAATTCATCTATTTATTTGAAACCTTTTGGACTTAAGAAATCTCTTAATCTTTATCCTTTTTCTTTATTGAAATGAGTGAGGAATATATTCTTAACATTTGAACACAGGCTGACACATTTGAAAAATATCAGATCACATTACTTCTCTGGACAAATCTTCCTGAGATTGACATTTTTCTCAGATTTAAAACTTATGCTCTTATAATGGTCTAGAAGGCTCTGCGTGCCCTGCCTCCTCTGTGTCCTACGTTTCCAACTTCAGGTGCTTCTACTCTCTTTTTATTCACATACTCACACTGCTGAACCAACACTGTACATCTTGAGTATAACAGATGTCCTCTAGTTTCACTCACTTCCGTGAGTGAATGGCATTACATCCTTATGTCCTCCAGGACTCTGTCCACCATAAACCTATTTCTCTGAAAATCTGATATCAGTCTTGCCACTTGGATATTTTTCCTCTGATATACTTACCTCTATTTTATGTAATAAAATCTTACTTTCATCACTTACTAGAGTGTAATCTCTCCAAGGGTAAGATCTTTGCTTTGTTTATTTCTCTATTTTTATAATCCTTGATGAGCCTAGCATGTAGTTGGCATTCAACAAATAATGGAAGATGTGACTGTTAAAAATAGAAAGCTTCTCTAAAGGAGGTCCTGGAAATGAAAATCTTGAACTTGTGGCAAAGAACTAAGACTTGAGGGTCAAAGATTTTACCCCCAATCTTGCAACTTTGAACTTAATTTTTTCAATACTGTAACTTGCAAAGCCAAAGGAAGCACTCTCAATTAAATAAGTGGTTATTTTGAAGAAATTGTATTAGGAATTTATGTCTTTGACTTCTCAATCACAATAATTTGACCTCGACTGATAAGAACTTGCGTTTCATTTAATGAAAAATGATGGCATCTGATGAAACATTTACATAAAAGGTAGAATGTAGAATTGGGAGGGAATGGCTGTCTCCAATGAGAGATCAAAAAGACCTGACATAGTACATGGGAATAATTAAGAAGCCAAAGGGGATACCTTGCAATCCCTTCAAGTAATGTTCAGTTAACTAATTTTGGAATGGTTGCCACATGTGAGGCATCATTGTTGATGTAAAAACCATTTTTTTTCACTAAAAGTTGAAGAAGATTAATGAACTAGTAAACAAAGGAAGAAAACACTTTTTGACAGTGATATGAAGAAAACAAGAGAACACAGGCCAGGGCCTCCCTTCCCTAACCCAAATTCTGGAGTAACAACTTCAGTAGATCTGGAGGAATGCCTGCCAGGCAGAGTGATGAGGACAAGCAAAGGGATCGAGGCCAGAAAGAACACATGTTCTCCCTCATATGTGGACATTAGATCAAGGGCAAACACAACAAGGGGATTGAACTTTGATCACATGATAAAGTGAGAGCACACAAGGGAGATATGAGGATAGGTAAGACACTTAAAAACTAGATAGCATTTGTTGCCCTCAACGCAGAGAAACTAAAGCAGATACTTTAAAGCAACTGAGGCCAATAGGAGAAGGGGACCAGGAACTAGAGAAAAGATTAGATCAAAAAGAATTAACCTAGAAGGTAACAGACATGCACAGGAAATTAATGAGAGTCAACTCCCTGTATAGCTATCCTTATCTCAACTAGCAAAAACCCTTGGTCCTTCCTAGTATTGCTTATACTCTCTCCTCAACAAAATTAGAGATAAGGGCAAAATAGTTTCTGCCGGGTATGGATGGGGTGGGGGAGAGAGGGAGGGGGTCGGGTGGGTGGTAAGGGAGGGGATGGGGGTAGGGGGGAGAAATGACCCAAACATTGTATGCACATATGAATAAAAAAAAAAAAAGAACGCAGCACAGGTTGCCAGAGGAGGAATACAGGGTGTTGTAACAATAAGGGGATGAGAGAGTAATGGACATGCAATTGGATGGGTAATTGTGATCTGGACAATATAGTACCTCAGGGGAAGGAGGTGTTGTTTACATCAGGTGAAGATTTTAAGCAGATGAATGTTTGTAAAAAGGGTCTATGCTATGTGGTATTTGTAATCTTTAGGCCAGGTTTCTTTAAGGATGAAAATTTTTGCTGATATTAATATACTTGGAAGCTGCTTTCGAAATGGAAGTATGTTCCTATATACTGAAAGCAATATCATGTTGCACTTTCATAACTTATATATGGTCACAGTTTGCATTGTAATTAAGAATTGCCTGATTTTACTCTTCAAAACTCTCTGCTGTAGCTTGTCTATCCCTTCATCTTCTCTGACTTAGTTATTTTTATTATTTAAGAATGAGTTGAAATGGAAAATTAATCCCAATACAAAGCCCTACTTGTGTTTAAACTAGATTTAAAAAAAAACCACAGAATTTGTCCAGGGTGACTGCTGATGTTTCATCTACTTAAAAATATATAAAAGTATTTTTTATCTAGGTTTGTCTAATTTATCTATTGCTTTTTTTTGCCTTTGGGTATATATTTGTTTACAGTGGCTGATGAAATGGTCAGAGACTTTGTGTCTTAAAACAACAGATACCTATTTTTTCTTAATTTTGGAGGTCAATTGTACAAAATTAGTTTCACTGACTGAAACCAGTGTTTACAGGGCTGTATTCTCCGTAGCAGCACTAGAGAGCTGTTATCTTGCAGCTTCCAAATTCTGGTGGCTTAAAGAATTCCTTGGCTCTGACCACATCATTCTAATCATCAGAGAGCATATTCAAATCTGTGCCTGCTCCATCTTCATATCACGTTCTTCTCCATGTGCGTTAAGCTCCTTCTGTCTCTTATAGGGACATGGGAGAGCATGCAGCCCTCAAATGGAATCCAGGATAAATCTCCCCATCTCAAATTCCTTAATTTAATTGTATCATGAAGTCCTTCTTTTACTTTCTTTTGATTAAAAGTAACATACAGAAGTTCTAAGTGTTCAGAAGTGGATATCTTTTGGGGAGGCCATTTTTTCAGTCTCCTAGACAGTCTCACATGTCAGTATACCCCTGCATATCTCTTTGTCCCATAGAAGTTTTATTGTCAGTATAGGTAATTTTAATATTTGAAGTATTTAAAGAAAAAGATCATAAAACGTTTAGATTTTGAAAGAGTATGATTTCATTAGAATATAATCTGGAATTTTTGAATGAGAATTCACATTAATGGATTTGGCAATCTCATAAGAAATGAAATCTCTTTTTCAGAATGTTTAGGATTTTTTAGACTGGTTTTCTAGCATTTATATCCTTTGATCCTCCCAGATGTCAGCACTTCCCTGTATATCCCAACTTCACTATTCTTGCTGAAAGTTGGTCCCAGGGTAGAAGTTACAACACATCGCCTGTACAGCTTCCATAGACTCACTCTGGCCCACTTCTGGTCACTCCTTTCAGGCATGAGTCAGTCTTCCTGCTTATCCTATCCATCTGTATCAGTATGCTTCTGTGCATATTCTAGGGTGCAGTTTCTCTCTTTATCATGCAGTGAGTCCAAAAAGTTAACTGTCTTGCTTATGAGACAAGATTATGTTTTTTTTGTTATATGTTATTTTTCCCAATTTGCTATAGAACAGGCAGTGTTTCGAGCCTCATCACTTTGTAAGACTGTATTGCAGCCTTTTAAGTTTCGAAGCACACTATCACATTATAGTTTGCTTCCTAGCATGATTACATCACTTATAATTTCATAAAATCATCAACATGATGGAAGGGGAAGAAGACTAACATATTTGGGGATATTATAGAAGAGTTCACACTGGAACAAACACTTGAGATGGATCTTAAAAAGTGAGGCAGCAGAGAAAGTGAGAAAAGGCTTTACAGAAATAACTAATAGCTGTGTTAAGACAAAAAAAAATGTGTGAAATGCCTCTGTGTCCTGTGAAAGGTAAGATATCTAATCTTTTGAATGCAGGTTGTGGTAAATTAGTGGTATTGAAGATAAGGAAATAAAATGATATGAGTTTTAAAATTAAATTTTATAGTAACTTGGTAAAGAGATATTTATCAAATGCCTGTTATAATTCAGTTAGGTGTTTTACACAGACTACTATATTCACAGATTTATATTACTGTATTGAGAAATTTCAAATTTATCATAAGATAAAAGAAAGCTAGGATTTATTTATGGAGATAGAATGATCTAATTTAGTGTTTAGAAGCTGGGTTTGAGGACAATTTGAAAAATGGTTTAAAATAAGGAGAAACTAATGGCATAAACAGTCAGAGGCAGGTGAGATACCACTAGATTTTACAAGGTCTCACTTAAGATTCTGTCAGTTGTGATAAAAGTGAAGTTTATTCTCCAGAGACGTATGTGAGAATAATTTCTTTTTCAGTTATCTGATAACATTTGCCTGCATGATGAGGTAGGAGAGACTTAAGGACTGGACAAGTCTGAAATACCACCTTGGTTGTGTGGATGACTTGGGACTCCACCTACTTGTAATATAAGAACACATGTATTTGTAAAGTGGCTTCTACATCATAGCAGACAGAATTCTAACATGAACTCCATGAGACCCATTTTTCTGTTTTACTTGCTGAGTAACATGGATTTTATTCCTATAATCAATTTGTTATATGGCATGGTTGAATGACCCAATTATATGACCCTGTTAATGTAACACTATTTACAATAGCCAATCAACCTAAGGGGACAACAAAAGATGAATGAATAAAGAACATGTGGAGTGTGTGTGTGTGTGTGTGTGTGTGTGTGTGTATGTGTTATACCATGAGCTATGATTCAGGGTTATAAAAGGAAGATATTCTGCCATTTACAAGGTAGATAAAAATGGAGAACATAATATTAAGTGAAATAAGCCAAAAACACAGAAACAACACTACATGTTTTTACTTGGATGTGTAGTCCAAAACAATTGAACTAAAAGAAACAGAGAGTAGAGTGGTAGTTACTACTGGTTTGGAGGTGGAGCATGAGAATATGATAGTCCAAGAAGAATTAAGTCTGATTCTTTTTTGAGATCTTCAGCACAGCATAATAAAGACCAATAATAATTGATTACTATACATTTAATATCACTAACTAAATTACTAATGTTCTCATCACAAAAAGTTAAATATTTGAGATGATTAATACATTATTTTAATTCAGTAATTCTACACTGTATTAAAACAAATAACACAACTTTGAACCCCATGAGTGGATGCCACTATAATTTACCAATATATAATTACAAGTACAGTTTTGCTCGCTGGTCTCTGAAAAGTAAATCTAATATTCGACTATGAGAAGTATTCACTGGGCCAGTGTTGACTTGAAGATGGAAAGGACTTTGTGACAGGTTGAAGGCAGCCTCTGGGGTCTGAAAGCTGCTCCTGACTTACAGTCAGAAAAAGAAAAGAAAATTCAGTCAACACAGTAGGAAGGAACTGAATTTTTCTAAGAAAAATAAACTTGGAAATAGATTTTTTTCCCTAGAGAATTCAGAGAAGTCAGTCCAGTCAAAATAATGGTACCAAACATGATATTCTTAGCACAGAATCAGTTATCTTATGCTGGACTTCTGTCCTCTAGAAATTGAGGTAATAAATGGTTGTAGTTTTATAATTTTGTAGCATTTTGATACACAATAATAGAAAACTCAGATAGACAAAACTCATTACAAAAGAATGAGAGGAAATTCTGAAAAATGGATCAGAAAATCCTATTTTTCACATAATAATAATTTAGAATTTTAATGAAATTGAATTGTTTACTTCAGTAATCTGATATTATCTGTTGTAAATAATACAAAATCAAGTAAGTAACTATAGAAGAACTTGAGCATATTACCAGAGTGCTATTCTCACAGAAAATAAGGACCTGGATTGGTTTTTATTATATTTAAGACTTTAAAATTCATCTGTACATATTATCAATCAATTCTTTGAGGCACAAGCTATAAAGACAATATAACTTCTTTCTTAAAATCAATGAATACATTTTATATTTATGATGTTCTGAGTGTTGTCATACATGTACACAATCTTGTATAGAATTAGATAAAGTATGAACATAAATAGTGTAATTAAAATATGGAAAAAATCATAGCAACTTTTTTCAAAACTCTTAAATAGTTTTAGGTTATGTGTTAAAGAATACTATATTTTAAGAATCAGGAAGACAGGAGAGGGCTACTGTTCAAGCAATAGCAAGAGTATTACAAGACATCCAAATTTACTATGATGAGTTGAAGAGGAGAAAGTGCATAGTGATACTAAATCTAGAGAGGAATGTTATAAAAATATTGTGGAAAGATTATATGTCATGGCTGGCCTTCAACCATGACCCTCCTGTTCTCTGCCTCCTGAGTAACTAGGTTTATAAGCATGAGCCACAGGCACTGGAAGTGTTTGCACTTTCCCTGGTAAATAACACAAAATTTAGTCTTCAGACTGACATGGTCAAACATATTTCTTAGAAAGATTAGTCTGTTCCTGTTGTAGATAATGGACCATAGGTAAAAGAGGTAATTGACAAATAGACCAGTTGAAAGGCCTAGGATATAATGAAGTATAGAAAAAAAGATATAGTAATGAAGACTAAGAGTTGAGATAATATTTATCAGAAATTTCTGAAATAGAATTAATTGTAATTGGGAGGAAAATAGATTTTGTATTTAATGAAAGAGTCAATTTTAAAACATTTTTGTCAATGGGAAGGAACAGATGGTCAGCCCATTTGCTTAGGAAACCTAGAGACTATGCAAATAAAGCATTAAGTATGATGCAATTAGTTTTAGTCTTTATCTTCATGCAGCATTGTCTAGAAAGAATAAATACATATCAGTCAGCATAAATAAAACTTATAGATATGTACATGCTAGTCTGTAACTAAAGTAATCGGTGGAAATTTTAGGCTGTAAAAATCAACTTTTACTTTTGATAAAATTAATACATAAACTGTCATCTCTGATTATAAAGTATAAGATGCTCCTGAATGATGATAAATACTTGTTTTTTTTTTCCAGGAGAGAAGGTAAGATGTAAGTTATTATAAGACTATTGAAACTATAAAAATATTTAAAAATTGTATTTGTGTAGGAGGCAATTGAATTTGTGAGTGACTTGAAGAAACATGGTGTTTTTCTTTATGGACTACTATGGTGAAAAATCTATTTCTAAAGCTTTGCGTAAGGAAGCAATAATGCTTCTACCACAGAATGAACATAGGAGAAATGTTTTGACTGCCTGTTATCATTTAGTAGGTATATAGCATTGAAAAATTATGTAATATTTCTAAATATTGAAGAGTTATTTTTGAAGTCAGTTTCAGGACTCATCAAAAATATGAATTTTTACATTTACATATTTAACAAATGGGGATATTTTTGGTCGATTAGCAAGAGACACTTTGGGTTGACTCATTGGAGACACCAGCTTCTTTAGTCAAATTAGAACATGTATTGATTGGAACGTCAGATGCTATATTAAGGTATAATGTAAGATATGAAATTAACTGCTTTATAATTAAAGTTATTTGACCTTAGATTTTCCATGAGCATAGTTTTTAACTATGATGGTTAACTCTATGTGTCAACTTGAGTGAGCTACAGAATGCCCAGACACCTGGCAAAACATTATTTCTGTTGTATCTGTTACTGATTTCTGAAAAATCAGTAGGTTGAGTAAAGAAGATTGCCTTCACTAAAGCAGGCGAACATCAGCAAATTCATTGAGAACCTGCAAAGAACAAAAAGACAGAGGAAGAGCAAAATCCCTCTCTCCTAGAGCTAGGATAGCTATCTTTTCTGCCATTGGACATTGGCAAGACTGATTCTCAGGCTTTCATGAAAGACTTGAACCAGGACTTAGATCCCAGGTCCTCTGATAATCAGGCCCTAAGGTTTGGATTAGAAGTACACCACTGGCTTCCCTCTATCTCCAGCTTGCCAATTTCAAATTGTGAGTCTTCTCAGCTTTCATAATCACATAGGCCAATTCCTCATAATGAATTTCTTCATGTAGCTCTATATCTATATTTATATTTATAACTCTATTCACCTATTTCTTCCTTTCTACATATGTATACATGTGTGAATACATACATTCATACATACATATATACATATACACACATACTGGTATTATTTCTCTGATGAACCCTTACTAATATAAACATTAGTACTTGGAATAGGGTCTTAAAAGAAAAAAAATTAAGGATGAGTTTTCTGCATAGCTTCTGGGTTTTCTGGTATTGTGTCTCTCATCTGATTAAATTTAAATACACTAATGATTCTATTTTCAGTAGTAAAGATCTGTTTATGGAGGCAAGAGCATATCTACATTTGACTTTCCTAATCAACTACTTATAAAACGCATGGAGTTAAATGACTGTGAATATGATATTCCTTTTTTTTTTTTTTTGATGGTACTGGAGTTTGAACTCAGGGCCTACACCTTGAGCCACTCCACCAGCCTTTTTTTTGGGATGATTGTTTTCGAGATAGCGTTTCACGAACTCTTTGCCCAGGTTAGCTTCGAATCATGATCCTCCTGATCTCTGCCTCCTGAGTAGCTAGGATTACAGGTATGAGCCACTGGCGCCCAGCTCATATGATATTCTTAAGCTTAGTAACCTAAAAGAAGCACCACATTCCTATAGGGGTTGTAATAATTAGTATCACCTTGGGGATTTAAAAATGCAGGAGCAATGACTCTTGTCACAAACTATTCAACTTCCCTATTTGACCCATTCAGAAGACAGATAGATCTTGGGTAATGACAGTGAATTGTGTAAACTGACCCAGGTGGTGACTCCAGATATGGATTCATTTTTTGAACAAATTATCACATGCACTAGTACTGGTGTGCACTTATTGACCTAGAAAATATTTTTTGATTCTTGTTAGTAAAGACTAACAGAACAATTTGTTTTCAGAAGGAAAGATATTGTCATATCTCTGAAGAATGTCAACTACCTAGCCTTGTTATTAATTAGTTCATAGGAATCTTGCTTGCTTTTCCTCTCTACAAGATATAACATTAGTCCAGTATATTGATGACCTAGTGAACTAGACTCAATAGACTTTATTGAGGAGAGATTTACATATCAGAGGATAGGAAATGGCTTCAACAAAAATTCAAGAGCCTTCTACCTCAGTGAAATTTCTAGTGGTCTAGGGGTGTGGGGGCATGTGGAGACATCCCTTCTAAGGTAAAGTATAAGTTTTGTATGTGGTCTCTTATCAAGAGAAGCATGATGTCTAGTGGGGCTTCTTGGATATTGGTGGCATCATATTCCTCATTTGAATGTATAAATGTGGCTATTTACCTAGTAACCTAAAAAAGCAGCTAGTATTGAGAATGCTTTGAAATAAATTTAGGCTACTATGTAAGCTGTTCTGGTACTTGGACTATATGATGCTGCAGACCAAAGATGTTTGAAGTATTAATAATGGACAGGGATGCTATTTGGAGACACTCCCAGGCCCATACAGGTGAATTACAGCATATGTTTCTAGACTTTTGAAGCAAGGCTTAGTCATCATCTACATATTAATACTGTCTTTTTTGAGAAACAGTTCTGATCTCTACGGGGCCTTGTTAGAAACTGAATACTTGATTGTGGGTCACCAACTTATTGTGTGAAGTAATATGCCCATCATGAGCTGGCTGTTGGACACATCAGGCCGTAAAGCTGGGTGTACACAACAGCAATTCACTATCATGTGGAAGTAGTGCATAGTCACTTGGACACAAATAGGTCCTGAAAGTACAAGTATAGTGAGTTACATGAGTAATTTTCCAAATGCTGAAAGTCCCTGCTCCTTCTACATTATGTTTTCACTCCCAATTTGCATGGATAGCACCATGAGAATTTCTTATCATCAGTTGACAGAGGAAGGGAAGACTGAGGCCAGGTCTACAGGCAGTTGGTATACATGTATCATCCCCAACTGGAGAGCTATAGCACTCTCTGGGACATCTTTGAAGAACAGTAGTGGGCAGAACTTCAAGCAGTGTGACTTTATTAACTTTATTTGTAAGGAGAAATAGCCAGACATGTGTTTGTATATTTACTTATGGGCTGTGGCTTATGGTATGGTTGGATGATTAGGGACCTGGAAGAAACATGCTTATAAAATAGGTCACAATGAAATTTGAGGAAGAGGCACGTGGATAGATTTCTCTACATATGCAAAAAATGAAGAGAGTTGTGAAACAGGAAGATATCTGTCACATATGAATGCTCATCAGAGGGTGACCTCAGCAAAGAAAGATTTTAATAACCAATTGGATAGGATGTCTCATTTTGTGACCATCAGTCAGCCATTTTCCCCAGTCACCCTTATCACTGTCAAATTGGTTCATGAACAAAGTGGCTGTGGTGGTGGGAATGGAATTACGCTTACTAAAGCCAACCTGTCTATGGCTATGATTCAGTGCCCTATCTTCTAGCACCAGAGACCAACACTGAATTCTAATGTGGTATCACCCCCAAAGATAACCTAGTGATGGGTCAATTTCATTGGACTGCTTCCATCATGTAAAGGACAGTATTTTTGTGTTTACTGGAAATAGACACTTTGGACATGAATATTCCTACATACAATGCTTCTGCAAAACTGCCATCCCTGGACTTACAGAATGTTTTATCCACAATTGTGATATTCGACACAATATTGCTTCTGATCAAGGAGTTCAACTTCATAGCCAAACAAGTGTGACAAATGTCTGTATTAATTAATCACTGATCTTAGCATGTTCCTTACTATGCTGAAGTAGCTGGTTTGAGAGAATGGTGCAGGGGCTTTTGGAAGTCTCAGTCATAGTAATTACCAGGCGCCAATCCTTTGTAGGGCTGAGGCAAGGTTGTTCTGAAAGGTGTATATGCTGTAAGTCAGTGTCCAGTATATTGTGCTGTTTTGCCAATTGACTGAATAAATGGAATCAAGAATCAACAATCATAACTTAAAGATCCTAGAATCAATCAGTGGGGATGTGAATTGGACCACTCATTATCAACCTTAGTTATTCCCTATTCCTATGACTTTATAGTCTCATGGACTATAGGTATTCCTTCTAGAGAAAGAAGTGCTTCCATCTTGAGATACAGCAATGATTCCATTGAACTAAATGTTAACATTGCTACTATACTGCACTGGGCTCCTTATGCCTCTGAATCAAGAGGTAAAGACAGAAGTAATGTATTTGCAGGATTGATTGATTCTTACTATGGAAGTAGAAAGCTGCAATTTTTAAGTAGAATGAAGAAAGTGTATATATGTGTATAATCTCCATTTTCATTTTGATGGAATTTTCTGAATTGAACTGCCAAGAATTCATTACTCACTGAGTTTTAGACTAATTCCAGAAAGAAAAGAATTAATAAGGAAAGCTATTTAGAAAACACATATTTACCAGTGCTTAGAAGTGGATCATTTATTTAACTTCAATAAAATAGTTCTAGGGCTCATATAAACCAGGTTAACTACTTAAAATAACACAATTTTAGAACCAGTAGAGAACTTACAAATCAATTAATTTACTCCTATATGCACTCTTATTTTCAAATATATGACTTATTAAACATCATGCAAACAGTGTTAGTCTGAGATTAGATTTGTCTCAATGCACCTGAGCCTATGAATAGAATATATTTTATAAATTATATCAGAATATTACAAATATATCCTAGCATTGAAATGACAAATAAATGAAAATATTTCCTCAAATATTGTCTTTTATAGCACATCAATACTTTAATTGTTCCATTTTATCCAGAAGAAAAGTTTAGGAGAAGAATTTGGCCCATGTATTTTCTATAATAAAACAGCTGTCTTGAGAATATTGTTACATTTTTCTATATCAAATATATTAAATGATTGAAAAAATAACTGCACAGACATCTTGGAGAATTTTTGTGACTTTTGTGATTGATGTAGGTGAATTAATTATGCATTCATTTTGAGATTTGTTAAACCCCTACTATAATTGTCTGCAATCTTGACTCTTACTACTCAAATGCAAGAGTCACCTTTTATAGAAACCAGACTTATTTATTTCAAGTCTCTTTAGACCTGAGAATAATTAAATGTGGAATATCACTTTTGCATATTACATGATATTTGATGCTAAAAGTCACAAGCAATTTTTTCTATACTATTTATTCGTGGTATTTTTTTCTATACCATGAATTTTAACCTAGTTATTGAGTTCAGCTACTCTTTGACTCTTATTTATCATTATTTTAATATACATATTTGCTATAGTATTCACACATTTTAGAAGATTAAATTCTGGAATGCCATGCTCAGACCTTGAGAAAATTAAGACAATAATTTCCAGGGAGATAAACTAGTTGAAATTGCATTCATAAAATTCTAGCCAAAGCTGACATTCATGTAACTACTTGCCCTATTGTCCTTTAACAAGGCATGGTTCTACAAAGAAATCAGAAGTGGCCAGAACCACAGGCCACCCTTACTGTTAGAGGTAGTATAAGTTACTATCATTGCTTTTGACTTGTATTCCACATTTTATTGCAAATCCTGCTTCTCTGTAGTAAGGCTGAAGATATTGATGTACTGTATACATGTGCATTTTATAACTATGAACACCAATGCATGTGAATAAAAATCTTTGAAAAATATTTATTTTTAGTCCTAAATTCTAGTAGACATTGGGAATGTAAAGAAAAACAGAATGCACTATCTTGCTTCCTATATTCACAGCAGGATTATGAGATTTGACATGTCTCATTTGATTCAGAAAAATTCTCTGAATCTTGGACTATGCAGCCCATTTTATAGATGAGAAAAGATTTAAACACTTGCTCAAGATCATTGTTTTAAGTGACTAAGCTGGGACCTGCCAAGTCTTAGTAATACCAAACCCCACACTAGTAATTCACTCAAAGATGTCCCTGCAATTTGTACATCTATTGAGCCCACGCAGTACTTCCTCCCAATTTCCCATACTGTCACTCTAGCAAGCAAAAACTTCCTGGGTAACACAATGATGTGCTGCAAAGCTGTCAGAGATGATACTCACAAAATAAGTGCATTTTATTTGTGTCTTAAAGAGTAGACAGGTATTTCCAAGCCTAGTAGTAAGTAAATTCATTTACACTTTAATGTAAATATTCATGTACAAAAGAATTATTAGTTGTCTACCATATTATAGGTTCTAGTGTTTCAAATATAGCAGAAAATACATCACTTATATAATTCATTTTTTAAAAAACATAATATATTATATAGATTTAGTTCAAATCAGAAGGAATCCAGCAATGTGGTCAGAGCTTTAATTTGGAGGTTTTATTTTTACAGTGTTATATGAACAACATGTTAAAGACTTTGAAATCAATTCTATAGGATAAAAGAAGTCAATTGAGTATTTTAACTAAGGCAATGAAAATTTAATTTATATATTGTTCCACTTTCACAATCATAATTGAAAAATTCTGAGATGCTAGACATACTGGGAAAATGGTTATTCTGTAATTTTCTCAATTTCCCAAATAAATGAAGTAGTGGCTCATCCAAAAGATTATTTCCCTACACAAACTGTGAAGTTCTTTTACTGATTGTGTGACACATGGTGATTTCATTTCAAATTTCATAGACATTAATAATTAAGTTATTTTGTAGTCTTGGATTGGAAACCACCATTATGTGCTCTCAGGTTTTGATGCACTGAAATATTTTAATACTTTGAATGGTAGTCAATTCTGCTTCTCCCAGGGATATCTCCTATTTCCTCCAGAGCAGAACATGTAAAATATTTTTCTGGCATTTTGGTCAGTATTTTAGAATCTGACCAGTATCAACATTGGGTATAATATTCTTCCTTGTCATCAATGAAGATTTTTGGAAAATTAATTTTGCTCTAATATGTTTTATTTTCCTATACCTGGATGAGTAAGAAAACTTCCCAACTGTATTTACCTATAAAGTTAATTGTCAGATGCTGAGAGATGGAATGGTTTCTGGGGGATCTATGTTCAGAAAGGAAAATAAGACAAGTTAAATATTATTTTTAGCTATTGCTGTTGTTTCTAATAGCTGCTACTCTGTTTTATGTATGGAATATCACTGGATTAATAAGACATATTGACTAAGCAATTATCATTACTTTTGTTATACCATTATTTTAGATATGGAAATAATAGTTTAATGTTAAAAGGATTTGAATAAAATTTTGCCTGAGTTTTAATCAAATTGATTATCTCAGAATCTCTGAATAATTGTGACCATTTCGCCATTTGCTTATTAAAAAAAAAAAAACTTTATATATTTCATTTCCTTAGGTGTTGAAAGGAATACAAAGATGAAACCTTCAAGGACAAACATATCAAATGCAAACATTACAAGTATATAAAGTGTCATAATACAAAACAAAGATATTTGATACCATAACTGTGTAGAAAACCCAGGATCACAATTCTTTTTCCTGATCAGTCTTTTCTCCAACAAATTTATTCTGGATATTATGACCAAATGTTGCATTCCGTTCCAAACAGTGTTGCTGGTTAACAAGCTTTTTACTCTATACTTTTTTTTTTCATCTTCTTTTTCTACTGTCCTTTTAACAAATACTTTAAACCAATGGTCTTTTTTTGTTTTTTTTTTTTTCAGTACTGGGGCTTGAACTCAGGCTTACACCTTGAGGCACTGCACCAGCCCTTTTTTGTGATGGATTTTCGAGGTAATCTTGGGCTGACTTTGAACTGTGATCCTCCTGATCTCTGCCTCCTGAGTAGCTAGGGTTACAGTCGTGACCCTCTGGCACCCAGTTATGTTTTTTTGTTGTTATTTCTTTTTTGAGATAGGATTTCTTACGTAGCCCAAGTTAGCCTTAAACTTGTAATCCTCCTCTCTCAAGTGTCAATTCCAATTCCAAGTGCTGGAATTAAAAGTATATACAACAATGCCTAGCTACCAATGATCTTACAACCACTGTTGTAAGCAAAAAAGGTAATATTTCCCTCATCTGTCAATATGAGCATGTATGTATTTATAAATTTTACACATGTACTGCTGCCATTATTCAATAATTTAGTTCAACATATATATGTTTGGTAAAATTAATATTAAATAAAAATAGTTTAAATAAATCTATAATTCAAAGAACAATCTTGATCATTTTAAATATTTTGCCATCATTTTAACCTTCCATAACAATTATTTCTTTTTTATTATCATATTATTGTTGTACTGGGGGTACATTGTGATATTTACAAAAGTATCATACATGTATATGATACTTACAACGTATCATAGTTGAATTCATCCCCTCCATCATTCTTCTTTTTCCCCTATTCCCCCAATTCTGGGAATATTTTCAACAGGTCTCATTTTTCCATTTTCATACACGAGTACATAATATTTCTACAACATTCCTCCTCCTATACATTTTCCTTTTATCCTCCCCCTCCCTCTGGTACCAAGCCTTCAGAACAGGGCCTGCTTTACCTTCCTGTTCTCTGTTTTTGCAAAAAAAAAAAAAAATGACATTTTTGTTTGTTTAAGATTGCTCTATATGGAGTTTCATTGTGACATTTTCATGCATACATGTGGTATAAGCCGAATTGGTTCACTCCCTCTATTTTTACCCTTTTTTTGGTGATTTTGACAGGTTTAAGACTTGTATATTCATTCTTGAATAGAAAGTACATCAACTATATTCACCTTCTCAGCTTCTTTCTTTGCCCTCTGTTTCCTGTTAGTGACCTCCCCTCTGTGTGACTTCAGTTGCTTTATTTCTCTTTTAAGTCTGAAAATTTTTCTTAAGAGTAACTATATCTTATCTTATTCAACAAGCAAAGTAATGTATCAGAAAGAACAATCATATTTTATTTATTTCAATCATTTCATGGTTGAGGAATAAACTGGATGGGATTTTCCAGGTTTAGGGACAGAGACCTCAGTCCAGATCTCTTAACAGAGTCAGGTCTGTGTTCATCCTAGAATACCACATGGCCTTGTGTGGAAAGTTCTGAGAACTTAAGTTCATAATATAACAAGAAATGCTGTGGGACAAAAGCCAAAAAATAATAGATAATATATAAGAAGACAAATGGAAACTACATAAATCATTGGTTCTCAACTGGGGATAATCTATGTATTTGTTGATTTCTTGAATCATTTTTGAGTGTTGCCATTTGGGAATTAGGAGAGTTACTCTAATCTAGTAAATAGAGGCCAGGGATGCTGTCAAGTAACCCAAAATGTAGAAGACAACTTGCACAAGCAAGAATTATCTGACTCTAAATCTTAACAGTCAAGAAACCCTGGCAGAGATAAACAAAAGAAAGCATAACAAACTCCTAATGATTTCAGATAAGGAGAGACCAGCAGAGGAGGAGGAAGAGAAGGAGATGAACTAATGTGGGTTGCAACACACATGTGCAAGGAAGCAACGCTAGGAATCTCTCTGTATATTTACCTTTATCTCAAACTAGCAAAATGCTATGTCTTTCTTATTATCTCTTATGTTTTCTCTTCAACAAAATTGGTGAACAAGAGGGTGGAACAGGTTCTGACTGGAAGTGGGGGTGGGGGCAAACAATATATACACATGTAAGTAAATGTAAAAAAGATTAAAAAAAAAAAACCCTAAGGAAAGCAAAGTGAAAACAACATGTAAATGAAAATAGTTGGACATCTGTCAGTAGATTTCATATTTGTAGATTCAATAAACTACCAATCAAAAATATATTTTTTGAATTAGCGTCTGTACTGAACACATGAAAACTATCTTCTTGTCATTATTTTCTAATGCATATAGCATAACAACTTTTCACATAGGGTTTGCATTGCATGAAGTATAAGTAATATAGAGATAATTTAATGTATATGGAAGGATGTATGTATATTATGTTCAAATACTACATCATTTTCTATAAGGCACTTGAACATCCACAAGTTTTGCTTCCCATGGGTGTTCTTGGAACCAATCCTCCAGGGATCCTGAGGGATGACTTTATAATATCATAGGAATAGTGGAAAATGCATCACAAACAAGGAACTGCCTGGTTTTATATATGCAAATGAATAATTCCCTGGGGAAAACAAATGACTTTTCCTATCACTAAATATGCTCATTCTGGTTAAGGGTGAAGAATAATTAATCTATATAAATAATGTTTAATT
This sequence comes from Castor canadensis, assembly GCF_047511655.1. Taxonomy (NCBI): domain Eukaryota; kingdom Metazoa; phylum Chordata; class Mammalia; order Rodentia; family Castoridae; genus Castor; species Castor canadensis. Next base: position 125,899,046 of record NC_133393.1, on the reverse strand, counting down.
CACTGGACAGCTATGAAAAAAATGTTATTGAATGATTTTACTGGAGGAAAAGTGCAACTTTAAAATCATACCTTTCATGTTACACTTGCCTGCACAAAAATGTCATATGTTCTTCTGAACTCTAATTACATAGGAAATGTTGTCAGGCCTTAACCATCAAAGTTCTTTGCTGTTCAGAGACAAGAATATTCTATTTTTCATTGTGGTGTTGATGTCTAGGTTTTGAATAATTTATTTCTTTGAGAAGTAAACATGTTTTTAAGTTCAGCTTCACATTGGATATGGCCACCTGTATTTCAAAAGACCTCTTAGACTTCCTCCTAACTATAAAGAATCAGAAGCAAAGAAATGAATTTAAACATCAACAACAATTATGTGGCACTTTTAAAATGATTTTTGATTCCCAGGAACTTTTTGGAATGATTTGCACAGTTACTTTTTGAATCCTCATATATAAGGTAGAGAGAATTAGTGTATTTGGTTCATTAGGAAACTAAGAAACACTGAGGCCAAATGACTTGAACACAATACCACTGAGGTACCACATGGGTTAGAATATGGATTAAAGTTCAGGTAATCTGGTAGCAGAGCTCAATCCTAATCATATATGTCAAATATCTGAAGTTTATTTTCATATGAAACGTCAAGAAATCTCAAAGGATGATTTCAATGTTCTTTCATTTTATGGGTGGCAGCTTGATGTTTTCAGTCATTTTTAACATTAAAAGTTATTTGAAAATTATTCTTTGCAAAGTATATAGTAGGAATTCCCTGGATGAAGAGTAGAGCACACAGATTGATGCTAATAGATATAGTCTCCTGACAAATATTTATCATGCCATTATTATTTAACAAAATAATACTCTTGTAATTTTGGCAACTTAAAAGGGTGCAGCTAGCTAGCATAGGCCCCTTAGTGCTGTACCTCTTGATCCTGTTGTCTGCCTAGAATGTTAGCATTGTGTCGAGTTGAAGTAATAATCTTGGATGATGAGGTAATCCCATATAAGAGGTAAAAGCCACTTGTTATAATTGACCAAGCAAAAAAGTATCTGGAACCTTCTCATCATGAGTTTGCTATACGAATCTTGAATTTAATGTCTTGGACTTGTTTACACTAGAGGAAAACAAACCATATTCATATTTAAGCTATTACCATTATGAGGTGCTGTTACTGGCAAGCAAACTCACAACTTGATACATCATTTCTTTAACATGTACACATTAAAGAAACTGACTTTTAACTCTTTTTTTAACAGTGAATTTCTCTTTCTTTCTTTCCTTCAATAAATAAAATAGAAAATTTATGGTTGACTAAGCATATGCTTTTATCTCTTCTGTCTGAAAATCTTATTAAAATTACAGAAAATTAAGTTTAACATAAAGGGACAAAAATACATAAATCTTTTGAAAACAAAAGGGTCAGCAGGACAGACCTTTTTAAGAAATTTTAGGAAGTAAACAAATAGAATAAGTATAATTCATTGGAAAAAAGAAATGACAATAAAAACATTTACCAGAAAGCTATTATAAAAGTGGCAGCAACTATTCCCAAGAAAGGCCTTAGATGAACTCTGCACTCAAGATCATAAAATACAGAAAGGGAGTGTTGGTCTGTCTTCAGGACTGTTACACACACAATAACTGGGAGTCATCCTTACTGCACATCTGATCTATCTGTAAAACCTGTCAACTCTATCTGCCACATATGTCCAGGTTGTAATCAATTATCACACCCCCCACTTCCCTGTTGACACCATCTCACTCAGCCCTAATGGTTTTCACCCATCTCATTTCCTATCATCTTCTCCTTAACCACTTCCCTGCAGCTTCTTAGCCTCCTGACTATTTCTTAAGCATGCCTGCACACTCTCACATCTAAGGTTGTACACTCACTCCTCTTCAAATTAAAATGTTTAAATGTTAGGAATGAAAATTAAATACAGCAAAAGAACAGGGAGAGTTAGGGGAAATGTTGAAATTATAGATAAACTAGTTAAGAAAGACTTTACAGGGAGGGGGATCTTTGAGTAAATACATAAAGAAAGTCGCATAGCTGTTTCACTAACTTCCTTGAAGTCTTTCCACAAAGGTCTCCTTTTTTGTAAGATTATTCTTTACTTCTTTCCCAACTCTCCTTGCCCCCTTGCCTTTGTTTTCTTCCTTAATGTCTAAATATTTTCAGGATGGTAAGTAAATAAATAACATAGCATATAAGATGTTTATGTTATAAAATGATTATATAAAAGTACTATAAGATAATAAATAATAAGATCATATGGATTCATCTTTGTGTATTATCTGTATCTTCTCTCTAGAATGTAAGCTCTTTGAAGACAAAGATTGTTGACATTTTAAAAAAACATTTACTCCTAAAATATTTACTGGCACTTGGTGGGTGACTCATAACTTTTTTGTTTTTTAACTGAGTGAAGAATGAATACATAGCAGTTTCTGGGCCACAGAAAAGCTCACATTTCTCGGTTTACAGGTTGTTGAAAGTAGCATGTTTTGTCTCTAAAATCTTGGTATCTCCCTCTTTTTTTAAATAGGAGAATAATCTACTTGGCAGGGATCCTGTGTGGGTATTGATGCTCACACAAAATACAGAAGACTTAAAGTTTTTTCTACATCTCCACATAAAGCGTTCCAAAGGATAGAAAAAATACCTCTACCATGAAGTGAGATCAATGAAAGCCCTCTCTCTCCAGAGTGAAGACATTTTTACTTCAGACTTATAGTGAAAGGGTTTTTTAAAAATAATGACAGTAGATTGCCATCTTGATGATTGTAAATAACCCAGAGGGAAAGAAGAAACACTAGCCCAACAGTATTTTCAGTAAAATTAGACAAAAGCTCCCACTTGAAATGAATGCCAGACCCACAAACAGCAATGACGACTAAGCAATAGTGTGGTAGGGAGAAAGGAAGACAAAACAGCATGGCTGTAGACATATGAGAGAGCCAGTAAAAGACATTTCTTACTGGTAAGGAATTACAAGAAGTAAAACCTTACTTGCTTAATTGCTATAAATGAAATGGTATTTGACAGGAGCCAGAGATTTCCTTAGACCTGGTTTATTTCTGAAAAACAGAATAGAGTTGAATCAGGAAATATATATATATATATGTAATATATACTTATATATACACAAATGGATAAAATGTAGACTTTCCAAATCAGACTACTCAGAATCATTTCCTCTTTGAATAAAAAAATAAAATTGAAGAATTATCCAAGTTCAGGAATCTTGTATTTCTTTAAAACATTAGAAATTTGAATAATTTCTCTATACTTGGAAAGGGCTCTGAAAGCTACTAAAAAGTAAATTATTAATTTTTATTTACTTACATGTCTGAATGAATTTACACTATTGTAATTTAGTCAATGTTCCGTGAGATTCCCCAAATCCCACTAATGTCCTAATGACAGTAAGGAAAACAACATCAAGGTACAAGGCAAAAGATAAATTTGGACTACAGATGTAAGAATGGAGGAACTGGGCAGAGTCATCCAGGCATAAAGACAGAGGAGTATTTATCTCAAGGGCAGAGCTGATGAACAGAAGCAGATTCAGCATTATGCTATGTTTGAGTGAGAATTCCCAGTAACTGTTAGCTTTTGCTGCCTGACTGATTGAGAAATGGAGAATCTATTGATTTTCACCCTCCCAACTCTGTGTTCTATGGACCACTAACCATGCACAATATTGAGCACTCTTAACATCCTTCTCTCAAGGGAGATTCACTGTATTAAATGGTCACATAATGGGAAATTCTTACCTTCTACAACTCACTTATAAAGACTTTAAAAAAAATAATTTAATGGCATAATTTTTCTCATAGAACTGTACTTCAAAATTATTTTTAGGTTGCTGATCTTTTACTTATATAAGATGTGACAAAATACTAGTTTTTGCTCTTCAGCAACTCCTCACAAAATGGCATGAATGAAGGAACATGTCAAAAATGCCACTTCTCAAAGCAAGCCATCCTTACTGTTTTCTTTGGAACAAATTTCAACTAACTCCCATCTCCACTTCTTGAGATAAGAGTTATACAACTGATGTTTTCATTTGACCCTGCCTCTTTAAATTTCAACAATGTGTAAATCTGTGGTGTTAGCATACAAATCTCAATGGAAAATCAATGCAAAAATTTACCATCTAAATGAATAAACAGACTTGGCTCTCTGTGTTATTAAAAATGGAAACTATAAATTAATACATAATTTAAAAAATTATCAGATTATGTTCATATTAGTGTCTTAGTAGTCAATTTAATTCCTGGAGAAAGATGGGGAATGCAAACATAATGTATAATATACAGAAACCTAAGGAAAGTCTCTCAGCAGAAAGGAACTGAAGAATGTAGGGGGTTAGATCTTCTGTTATTTTTACCCCTTTCTGACCTTTCAAATCAATACATGCTATAGATAGTCATGTATGAGCATATGTTCATAAATGTATTCATGTGGATTAATTTTTTTCTTTTGGTTTTTCCATGGAAATTACAAGTCTCTGAAAATAGACTTGCCACAAGCTCATATACCCATCTTTGACCTTTTGAGTTTCAAACTTTTCTTTCTGAAGGAGTTTGACTTAAACTGTGTTGGTATATTTTCCTCCTATGTAACTACCTTTTCCTCATTTCTGAGATTATTTTTTCTTCCCTTTCCAAGTAAGGAGGTCTACACAGCCTCTCCCTTATATTTTGTATTTAACCCAAGTTTGCTTATTCACAGCTCTCTTTCCAGTGTGATGACTGACTTTTATGCTTGTATCAGTTCAACAACACTCCTCCAAAGGAGCAGGGTCACAGCCACAAAACACTGCACACCTACATTTTTTTCAACCATGTTATACTAAATAACAGTGGGATCGTACTTAAGGGGTGTTAAAGAACACAATGGGAATGAGGTTGTACCACACCATGAAAGGGCAAACATTATTATCCATTCAAATATTGCCTCTAGCAATGATAACCCACTTCCATTGTCCACATATAACTTGTTGTAGATATTTTTGAAATGAAAATATGAGTAGCTACTTTAAAAAGGGAACTTAGGAAAGCAAAGCAAGAAAAGCACATAGAATTAATCAGCCAGTAGTCAATGCTTATACCAAGATAAAAACACTTTGTGAATATGGAGAGTTACAATGTTTAACATTTTGTTTTCAGCTATGCTTGATATGGCAAACTATCCTCTATTACTTCTCATCTTCTGTAATCATCTTTTATGCAAAATTGCCTCATGTGAGCATTGTCCAGAAAAATCACTGAAAGGAAAATGCTTTATTTAAAATGATGGTAGGAAGCAGAGAAACAAATCAGTGACACGAAAAAAAAAGGTTTGAGTAAAACCAAGAATTGCCATAAACAGGGTGCTAGATGAAAAAAATATCAATTGCTTGGGAATGGAAAATTATGTCAAGTTATTGGAGAGTGAACCATATGAGGAATATTTTGCTGTAACATTTTCAGTCTACTCATATTGCAAGTAACTTTTTTTGCATCTGGAATTTAGATATGTAAAGAGGTTTTGCTTGTTTTTGTTCTTAGCAACCAAAAAAAAAAAATTATAATGGTTAAATCACATTGGTAAGTTAAGTACACAAGAAAAATTTTCCTTGTTTCCTAAATTAGTAGAAATGACACAATATAATAAAATGAATAAAGAGGAGGTAAAAGAAAAGAATATCATTAATTTTTAAAATAAGGAATTGACATCAAAACCAAAATTTTGGAAAAAAATCTTCAACGATAGAAAGATTAGTAGAAGATTAGTAGAAAAGAAGATTAAAAAAGAGAACTTGCTACTGAAAGTTAGAACGCTTTAATAGCAACCAAAAGGCAAAGGAATAGAGATTGGAAGCAGGGAGAAACCAGATGGTTATTAGAGAAATTTCACTGAATGTAATTAAGCTAATTGCTTTTTACACTACTCTCACCTCAACTACAACAGTAGTTAAAACAGTCATTTTGCTGAATAAGAATACAGCACCTATGAAGTGAAATATGGTAGAATCCTGGGGTGATACTGATACCATCCCTTCTTCAACCAGAAGATGAATTAATGACACACAGAGGCCAGAAGTTCAAAGGAGGTAGACATAGTAAAAAAGAAAAACACACACAAATAGTTAAACAGAAATTTCCCCTAAAGGAACACACTGTCTTCTCCAAATACTTCAAGAAAACCATATTTATGAATCAGAAGCTTAAGTTATAAAACAAGACAGAACAAAATATACAACAGAAGAAATAGCATCAAAGAGATATAGTCAATCCAGGCAAGTGGAGGAGAACTTGAATGGCATTAATATATTCAGAAGGGATGCGATCACATGTGAGAGAGAAAACTCAAGTAGCACATGAAATATAAAGAGTATTGAACTAAGGCACCTGTAAAAAGAAAGAGAAAAGAAAGGAGGGCAGAAATGCAAGTTGGAGAAAAGAAGAAGGAAGTAAGGAAGGAGAGGGAAGGAAGGAAGGGGAAGGAAGAAAGAAAGAAAGAAAGAAAGGAAGAGAAAGAGAAAGAAAGAAAAGAAAAGAAAAAAAGAAAGGAAGGGAAAGAAAGAAAAAGTAAGAAAGAAAAAAAGAAAGGAAGGGAAAGAAAGAAAGAAATGTGAGAAGAGAAAAGGGAGTGGTAAGGGAAGGAAGAAGAGAGGGAGGAAGAAAAAGAAACATAGACATATGAAATGATTATCTTATGTGACCTCAAATTAGCAATTGATGATGTAGGGAGAGCAAAGGAAATGTGTTAAGTCCTAATTTGTGGGTTTATAGATATACATTACCTCTGACTTGTAATGGAAAAATTGTTCAATTATTCATTTGTTCAGCAAATACTCAGAATGACTAATCTGTGCCAAACATCATTTTAGATACTAGAAATACAAATTTGGATGTGAGAAGAGAATAAAAAAGAGTGATAAATGATTTCCATATCATCTTGGTCTCAGCAAGTTGATTAAACTAAGGAAGAGAAGAATAAACTGCAGACAGTTCTAAGTGGAAATATATATTAACAAATATTATATGTTGTGCAATAGGTATATTTAAGAGTTAAGGGTAGGTAACTTTCTAAAAAAGCTAAGATGAAATAATAAACAAAACTGAATTATTCAACAATGTGTCATAAATATTCAAGTAAATATGAATGAGTTACAATAGATCATAAAGAGTTGAAGAAAAAGATGAATTGTATCTACACAAAGTAGAATACTATACAGGAAGAAAAATGAATGGAATTAAGTAATATGCCACAATTTACTAATGTAATGAAATCTAAAATAAAGTAGCAAAAGATGTGTAAGTTAGGGAAACAGACAAAATTAACATTAGAACTTGTAGAAGTCACATTACTGGCACATCCATGTTTATTGCAGCACTATTCACAATAACAAGTTATAGAATTAGCCTAGATATTCAACAATACATAAGTGAATAAAGAATGTGGTGTATATACACAATGTGTTTTGCTCAGTAACAAAGAACAAAATTATGTCATTTATAAGAAAATAGATGGAAGTTATGATCATTATGTTAAATGAAACAAGCCAGACACATAGGTGAAATTTACATTAAGGAAAAAAGAGTTGTGTAAATAGAAGAAGGACTATTTGGGGTTAGTGGTTGAGCACCTGAGGCAAGAGTGGGACAATAAAGGGTAATGGGAGGGTTTACTATGATTAAAATGCATTGCATATGTGTTCAAAAATATGATAATGAAATCCATTATTTTTAACAGTAAATATTTCCTACTAAAATAAGTAAATTAAATTAAATTAAAAATTAAAAAAGATTTTCCATAGGAAAGGTATGAAACTTGAGAACAACACAAGGAATCTTCTAGGTGGCTCTAATGACCTTCTTTCTGGTGCTTGGCATTGAGGAAGTATTCAATTTGTAAAAATACAGAGTGCTAGGTACTTACTATGAATGTTTTCCAAAAAGTGCTTTTGTTTTTGGGTTTAGTTTTTTTTTTTTTGTTTGTTTGTTTGTTTTGTGGTGCTAGGGTTTGAACTCAGGGCCTTGCTAGGTAGGCATTCTACCACTTGAGCCATTCTTCTAGCCTCAGCAAATACTTTTTATTTCAATGACATGTTACAAATTAATTAGTCTACTAAAGATGTGCACAGACTTAAGTAAAATCACATCTAAGTAGAGGTAAAATAAGAACAATCGCATAAGAAAAAATTGTATATCCAAGTTTTACTGCAAGTCACATGAGTAGAAGTTACTTACATAGACACACATATAATTTAATGCAATGATAAAAGGAAATTGATTGGTAGATGTTCCAAGTTGCTAATGAAAATAGTGTCATCTTAAACTTAAAATCCTCCAAAAATCCAAACAAGCCAAAAATGAGCAAAACAAACTAGAAATAATAAAAGAATTTATAACTACAAAATTACTAAGGGAAAAAAGAATATGACACAATAATTTATAATTGTAGTAAATAGAGAAATAATAACCAAATTTCAATAGATTTTATATTCAGAATTAGTTAGGAGTTGAAAGATATTGTGTCAAAAAGAAGAGTAGAGAATGAAAGTCTGAAAAAGACTAATGACAGATAAAATCATCCTTAAAAAATTGAAGACATTTTTAGTCCAAAAACCAAGTCCAATACTGAGTACAAGGAAAAAAGGGGAAAAAACAAACAAAAATTCATTTGACACAAGCTACGGAGAGAAGACTTGAAAGTGTTTGCTACTAGAGGCTCCAGTCTTGGGATGTATCCCTTATGGAAAAGGAAGAGGTAAGTTGAAAGGAGGAGACTCTCCAGTGGAAGGAACTGTAAGGGAAAAGAAGAGTAAAAGGGGGCAATGTATGAACTCTGAAAAACATGAGAGGTAAGCCACAACAGGCAAGACATATCAGTCCTATTCCCCACTAAAAAATGTTTAAGACCAACGCTTAAGGAAACTAGTATTCCATATTCTACAAGAAGGCATTCTGGGAATAGGATTCCTGGAAGCCATGAATACCCTTATCCTTGTCAACAAAATTTTAAGGAAGAAAAGTTTACACATAGCTACTCTAATTAAAAAGAAAAGCCAAACTGGAAATGGTAATCACATTATAGAAATGATCCACCACTTTCCCCAACATGCACATGCACACACACAGTAAAATATAACTGCCATGCGACCCTGAAAACTAAATGTTCTCAATCATTTCAAAATGAGAAAACAATTCGATAGGAAATCAAAAACATATGAACATATGGAGAAGTCATGATGAAACCTCTTACTATGTACGTTTTAATATTTGCCAATGAAAACAACACTAAGCTGATCTAACTCAGGAATGAAATTAAAGAAACTGATAAAATCATATTAGTAAGGAAGTACCTAGAAGATAACACATTTGAGTATTTAATTAAGAGAATAAAGAAAAATTAAAACTGTTAGTGTTACAAATGATGTGGCGTGGTGGTGCACATCTGCAATACCAGCACTGGGGAAACTGAGGCAGGAGTATTGTGAATTTGAGGACAGCTATGAAGAAATTTCCAGGGCAACTTGAGACCTTGCCTCAAAAAAGATAAAAAGAAGCTAAAAAAAGAGAAAGTGTTAGAAATGGGATATAGGTCCAGGATTTCCATTATATTTACTGCTGAAATGTGGAAAGAACTGAAACATAAAAAAATGGAATTCAACTATGATTTAAAACTGTAATCCAGAAAAAGTATCCAGGAGTTAAAAAAAAAAAAGTCCTAAAAGTTCCACAATGTAACTGACCCAGTGTTTTGAAACCCATCTTAACAAAACTATTAGATTTTTAAAAGGAAAAAAATCCTCAGGAATTATTACTTTAAAAAAATATTTTTCTTCAGGAAATTAAAAATCATCACATTGATAAATTTTTAACAGAATATATAAGGCAAAGAGTTAAGAAGAAATTTATGAAAAAGAAATTACAAGTCAGAGATTTTATGCCTAGCCATGTTCTTCTCCAAAATGATATAAACATGCAAGAATGTGAGGATTACTCATGTGTGCTTCTGTCAAGAACCAATATGCCTGTCTCTGTCTTGGGTGGGGTCAGTGTCTCTGAGCAATGAAAACAGGGATCTGGATTAAAGGATAAATTTAGAAATGTATAGGATGACTGGATATGTTGATAGAGACAGCGGCTAGATAGTGAGATTTAAAATTTATATCCAAGGAACCCTGTTCACATTTGAAAAAATAATAAAAACTACAGCCACTCATTTATATTTCAAAGAATTATAAATTAGGAACCTTCCCCTTCACTATTCAGAGAAGGTGTTTACAGTGGGAAGTCAAAGGTTTTCTTCCTTTCTCAGGAGGAGAGTACCACTTGTATAACAGTTTCTATAAACACTCCTAGATTATAATGTGTGTTTTCTCTCTTGCAGAACAAAGATCCTTTTGCACATGCATGGTAACATCTAGGGCTCTCATCAAACAGTTCTGAAGGGAGAGAATTGGAAAAAGGAAGCCAATGTGTTTGCTGTTATAAGCAATTATAGTATCTTGCCTCTGGGCCAGAAACAAACTTTATGTTTGTTTTTAGGACAAAAGTAAATAAATACAGATGTTAAATTTCGATCACCTTCCTAAGAAATCTATTTGAAGGCTAATTTAATACCAGCAAATGATAAATTAGTAAGCAAGATGATGGTGAGCACTGGATGCATTTAAATACTGTTCTAATATTTCAAAAAGATTCAGGTAAGGGTAAAATAATCATATGTGGATTATATATTTAAGTAAAAATTATGCATTAAAAAATGAGTGAATGGGGAGAAGGAAAATATAGGAAATGTGCATAAATAATAATAAATGTAATAAGTAAAAGTCACATTTCAAAATAAAACTTGCATCAGACAAAGCTAAACAGATATGATTTTATACAAGGCAAAAGCAACAGGAAAGAGAAACTAAAATTCCATCTGAACTCAATTCCCTGAAACAAATCACAGGCTAGTTCCTAAGAGCTGAGAGGAGAAATTGTGGGACATCTGTGTTTAATAAATGATCTTATACAGAGAAAAAGTAAACTTTTTTTTCCATATCTTCATGACAGGAAGTAGTTTTATGACCTGTAGAAAGCTCCGTCTGTATCCTCCCACAGTCTGAGGCATAAGGATTGCTATGGTTTGGATGTAGTTTATCTTCAAAGATCCATGTGTTGGACATTTGGGCCTTAGTGTGATTATGGTGTAGAGCTGGTGGGGTCTTTAAGTGGTGAGGTTCAGTGGGAGGTTCTTAGGTCAACTGACATACACCCTCCAAATGGATTCTGGAACTCCCTTCTTACCCTGATTCCTATTTGCAGATGTGATCCTTTCTCTTACGTAAAGGTCAGCCAAGTTCACCCTAACCAGAGCTGAGTCAATACCAGTGCCATGGTGTTAAACTGCTAAGGCCATGAGATAAGTAACCCTCTTTTCTTTGTAGCGTTGTTTTACCTCAGGTGTTTCAGCACAGTAATGAAAAATAGACTAATACAAAAATGCTCTTTTCCTTTATTATTATATGTCAATAGTATCGTTCCTGCATACTTAGGAAGAACATTCCTATCCTGTGGATCTGGACAAAGACTTTAAAAAATATTTGCATCTCAGAAGGGCAGAAAAATATTGTATAATTATAAGTTCTCAAAAGTAAGGACTCTAAGAATGGGGGGTGGGAGGACTCTGTGGGACTTCTGGATTCAGTAAGGGCTGGATTGAGAAAGAGGTCAGGGTCTTAAGACAGGAAGAAGCCTGTTTAATGTTTAGCCAATCTGAGGTAAATGCAAAGACTGTCTCAGTCATAAGAAATTTAAAACTGAAAAACTAATTAGGAAAGTTGTACATTAAATAGAGGCATGGCTCAAGTGGTAGAGTGCCTGACAGCAAGTATGAGGCCCTGAGTTCAAACTCCAGTATAGCCAAAAATGAAAAAGAGAGTAGAGTGGAAATAAGGATATGCTGTAGTTTGACTCTGTTGTCCCAACAATGTTTATGTGAAGCATGGTCCTAGTGTAATGGTGTTGATAAATTGATGGAGCTTTTATGAGGTGTTTTGAGTCATGAGAAATCTGTTCTTTTGAAAGGATTAATGTAGTACACTTGACAGTAGGTTAGTTATCATGAGAGTGAGTAGTTGTAATGAATAGTTCCCTCACATATTTTATTTCTTTCCTCCAGAATTATGAGCCAAAATAAAAAGCTTTTCTTTATAAATTTCCCAACTTCAGGTGTTTTGTTACAGCAACAAAAAAAGAGACTAAGAGCATTGGAGAAGAAAGAAAATGGAAACAAAGGAAGTACTAGAACTGAAAATATGAAAAGTATATATAAATGAAACAGAGAGCGCACATGCACGAGAGAAAGGTAAAGGAACACAGTAAATATAGTATAACATTGAAACAAGTAATCTTTTTATCCTTTTCTAGTTGTCCTTATTTTTTGTTTTATAAAAATCTTTGAATAATGCCTGTTTTCCCATCAGACTCCTACAAGACCATAAGCAGCAAAGATCAGGTTTATTTGGTTCAACACTATACACTCAGCTCCCATCATAATGCTTGATGTATTAATAGTTTATTAGGTAAGCTATTACACCTCCAAATATATCTAATAAACTATTGGATGGCTTTCTAATTATGTTTGAATCTTCTAGTCTTTTCTTTCCTTATCACCAAGTTTCACATTCCTGCCCACATTACCTTTTGAAATTTTAATCAATTCACCTAACTTTGTGATTGAAAAAAAAAAAAAACTTTAAGACTTGCTATTAGCTGGAAGATATAGTTCACCCGCTTTAGCATGACAGATTGGTCTTCATCAATATCTTGTCTACTTTCCTTTGTTTCTACAAAAATCAGATTCAAGATGTAACAACCCTGAATATGCCAACACCACATAAGCTGCTTTCACAGAAAAATTATGCTGAATGAATTGTTTTGAGAAACAACAGACACAAGAGAAGCTCTGAAAATAGAATAGGTTACTCTTTTGTAGGGGAAATTTGTATTTATAAGGAAAATTTTCATTTGCAATGGTGTCTCCCATACTGTACCATGAAGGGAAGGAGGATTCCAACATCCTTTGGAGAAGGCAGTGACTTAAAGCTCCAGGGTAAACATTTTCCTTGTTTACTGAGCTTTTTCTAATCACTCCTCTGACTTGCCTCTGCCACTCCATTCTTAATTTGTTTTTGGCTGAAGATGATATTTAAAGCCATACTCTAAGTCACCTCTTTTCTCAGACATTTTCCCCAGATACATGAGGTATACATGCTAATAAATTTCTGTTTGCTTTTTTCTTATTAATCTATTTTTTGTTACAGGGGCTCTACAACTTAGAAGGGCAGAGGGAAATTATTTTTTCCTCCTTACAAAGGTTTTCTGCTAGGAACTTCCAGAAATCAACAAAACCCAACTGTTTTGACTAGAATAACCTCTCTCCTCTTTATTCATCTTTACTCATTGACTTCTCTCCCCTTAATTCATTTAACTTGAAAAACAATTCATCATTGTTTAGCTTAAATGTCTTTTAAAAAAACTTATAGTCCCCCCCCACATGTGTCTTTTCATATGTAATTAAAGGTTAAATATAGACTTATAATGAGAAAAGTCTAATTAAAATTTGACAATATGGTTTTAGTTAGTAAACATTTTTATTCTTCCACTTTTTCATTTAAAATGAGTAATGTGTAGTTTCTGAGGATTAAAGTGAAACAAAGTATTTAACAAAGTGTCTGACAATAATTTTTAGTAAAATATTATTTGAGACCTATATTATGACATTTCTCACAGTGTGCACTAGTTATTTAAAAAAAACACCAAAAAAGAAAAAAATGTGTTCTTCCAAGCCTTTTATTTATGCACATAATAATCTTTCTTACATTGCTAGAATTCTTAGAATTTGCAAGCAGCATTAAATGAATAATTTCTAAGTTATATTGATTTCTCTCAATATTTTTAATTTTAGAGATAACATAATTTACCATCAAACTTGTGTCAAGTCAATTATAATTGAACAAATCTTTGATACTTCTGACCAAAATATAAAATTAAGGCTGTTTTATAACATTAATCATAATATACCTGCAGAAGACATTAAGTCTTTATTCAGAATATCACATAGAATACAAACCATTGCAGACGTTCATAAGAAGTGACACATATTGGAAACAAAGTATTGAATTTCATTAGAACTGTAAAGAGTTAAATATGCTCTTGTAAAATGAAGTTGTTTTTTAATTTTTTAATACTTTTATTAGCCTATAGGAGAGTTTCATTGTGATATTTCCATGTGTTTACAATGTACCTTGGTTAGATTCAACACCACCATTACTTTCCCTCACCCTTTCCTCCCCTACTTAAAATAATTGCAACAGGTTTCATTGTTCTATTTTCATAAACATATGTAAAGTATGTAAAGTACTCACCTACTTTACCTTCTCCAATCTGCCCTCCTCCTCCCGCAAGTACTCAACTCCTAACAAACCTATTTTACATTCCTGTCTTTCATTTTTTGAAGTGTATATTCATTATTCCACAGAGTTTCACCATGGTATTTCACCCATGAATATATTTTACTTTAATAAGGTTAACCCCTTCTATTATTATTATCTCCCTTCCCTCTCCCCCCAATCCTATTGTTCTGTGTGTTTCAATATGGCATCTTCTCACACAGGTACAATGTATTTTGATATTATTAACTCTCATCACCCTCTTTTTCTCTCATTCCTAGTCCTCTTGAACAGTCCCAGCATTACAGATGTATATATGTATGTATGTGTGTCTGTGCATATATACACACATGTATATATAATATATACATATGACCATAGGTCATATTTTTGTATACATGTATACAAAGTATACATTTTATACATTTATCTTTTATCTTTTGTGTCTGTCCCTCATATATGACAGAAAACATGTGACCTTTGCCTTTCTGAGCCTGTATTACTTCACTTAACATGATGAACTTCAGTTCCATCCATTTACATTCAAATGACAATTTCATTCTTCTTTATGCCTGAATAATATAGGGTATCTTGGCTATTTCCCTAACTTGGCTATTGTGAATAGTGCTACAATAAACATGGGCGTGCAGGTGTCTCGATTGTTTCCTGACTTGCTTTCCTGTGGTTATAGCCCAGGAGTAGTATCACTGGATCATATGGTGGTTCTAGTTTTAGTTTTATGAGACACCTCCACAGTACTTTTTAAAATTTTTTTACTTCCTTTTTAAGCTTATAAAGTCAGTGAAAGTAACATTAATATGAACCCCTGAATTTTGTAGATAGAAAAACTTTAGGCAAAAGGCAACTCTTTTTTTTCTCTCAAAAGAAAAATAACAATTTCTACACTTTGAAAACAACATTGCTTGGAAAACAATAAGCTGAAATCTTTGTGAAATGACGAGTGAAGAGCTTTCAAGTTCCCACATTTGACATTTTAAAAATGTATTCTATTTCTATTGTTGTGCAGAAGCTTTTTAGTTTCATATAGCCTTATTTGTTAATCCTTTCTTTTAGTTGCTGATCCATCTGAGTTCTATTTGGGAAGTTATTACCTATGGCTATTAGTTCCAGTGTATTCTTTGCTCTTTCCTGCACTAGATTCAAAGTTTCAGGCCTTATCTTAAGGTCCTTAATCCAGTTTGAGTTGATACTTGTACAGAGTGAAAGACATGGATCTAGTTTCAGTTTTGCTCGTACAGATATCCAGTTTTTCTGGCAACATTTGTTGAAAAGGCTGTCTTCATTATACGTTTTTGGCACCTTCATCAAAAATTAGGTGGACATAGCTGCATGCATTCATATCAGGGTCTTCTGTTCTGTTCCACTATTCTTCATATCTGTTTTTGTGCCAGTACCATGCTGTTTTTTGCTATGGCTCTGTAGTATAGTTTAAAGTTGGGTATTGTGATACCTCCAGTATTGCTCTTTTTGCTCAGTATTGCCTTGGCTATTTGTGGTCTTTGGTGCCCAAGTGAATTTTAGGCATCACATTCTTTGTGATGAATGTCATTGGAATTTTGATGGGGATTGCATTGAACATGTAGATTGCTTTCGATATTGCAGCCATTTTTACAATATTGATTCTGTGAATCCATAAGCATGGGAGATATTTCCATCTTTTATAGTCTTCTGCAATTTTTTTCTTCAGTGGTTGATAGTTTTTATCATAGAGGTCTTTCACTTCCTTTGTTAAGTTTATTCCTAGGAATTTTACTTTTTTGAGGCTATTGTAAATGCATTTGTTTTCCTACATTTTCTCTTAGTCTCTTCATTATTGGTATATAGAAAGACTATTAATTTTTGTAAATTGATTTGGTATCCTGTTACATTGCTGAAGCTGTTTATGGTGTCTAGAACATTTTGGGTGTAGTTGTTTGGAACATTAAGGTATAAGATCATATCATCTGCGAATAGGGATAGTTTGACTACTTCTTTATGTATTTCTATTCCTTTTATTTCTTCTTGTCTTATTGCTCTGGCTAAGAATTCCAAGACTATGTTGAATAAGAGTGGAGAGAGTAGACACCCTTATCTCATTCCTGACTTCAGAGAAAATGGTTTCACTTTTTCCACATTAAGTGTGATGCTGGCTATAGGTTTGTCATATATAACCTTTATAATGTTGAGGTGCATTCCTTCTATTGCTAGTTTCAACAGAGCTTTTATTATGAAATGATGTTGAATCTTATGTAAGGCTTTTTCTGAGTCTTTTGAGATGATCAAGTGTTTTTTGTCTTTACTTCTGTTAATGTTCTGTATTACATTTAATGATTTGCATATGTTGAACCATCTCTGCATCCATGGGATGAAGCCAACTTGGTTGTGGTGTATGTGATCTTTCCTATGTATTGTTGGATTCAGTTTGCCATTATTGTATTGAGGATTTTTGCATCAATGTTCATGAATGAGATTGGCCTGTAATTCTCTTTTTTGGATGTGTCTTTGTCCAGTTCTGGGATGAGTGTGTTGGGTCTGGAGATCAAAGGCAGATAAGTGAGTATCCCATTCCCCCATGGAGAGCACTATGATTCTTGCATCCTGAGGTGTAATAAACCTACATTCTTTGTTTCATGTTGGTGTTTGTTGAAGTCCTCTCTGACTTCATTTCCCTTGATTAATTATTGTGTTCTGACTGGGTTAGTTGTTAGCTAGGTTGATGTGCTATTTCTGTCCCTGGCCTGGAAGTGTAAATTAGCAATAACAAATTCACAGGTTCAATGCCAGACCAGTTGTTTACATATTATATAGAGAACCCCTTGGTGATAATATCTATAAACAGTGGGAGTTTGAGTAGCGGTAATAGCTATTTGGACAGAGATAGAAACTTGGGTAATTTGGAAAAGTGGCACTAAAAGGAGGTTGGAAAGGGAGGATGGGTTGAGTAGAGGAAAAGATGTGTGGGCTGCAGGGTTTTGGAGTACTTGTGAGTGTTTGTGTGTAGTTCTGCTGTTGTAGTGGAGGATGCTTGTGTCAGGGATTGCACAGGGCTCAGGGTATGTAAGGTTGGTATAGGAGGCTAATCAGCAGGTGGTAAATGTGGAGGAATGAGGGGTAATGTGGTGACACGTAGGGGAAGGCAAGGAGAAGGAGGCAAAGTCATAGGGACAGAATAGATGAGAAAGGGAGAAAGAATAGTTGGGGGGAGAGCAATGGATTGTAGCACAAAAACAGTAGAGAAAATGAAGTTGGTAAGCATAGAGATAAGATAATTTTAATAGTAAAATTAAAAATACTAAATTAAGAAAAGGGAAAAACTAAAAAAGAAAATAAAAACAACTACAAGAACAAGAACAAAAATTAAGATCAGTTTGGCAAAAGTTCTGTACTTACTACTTTGGCATCCAATCCTGCATTGGCACTTATGACTAGGGGCTATTCAGCGCTTCTGTCTCTTCTCAAGTTGGTATTTTCAGCTATGTGGGGGAGGGTGCTACCCTCTTGATGGACAGCTTTGGGGTTAGTCAGCTGGAAGGATTTTTTTCCTGCTTTCCTTGGTCTTATGGACCGTCTGTTACAAGCAGGAGCTCTGAAGTGGTCTCACCAGATGGCTGGATTATGAGCAGTATTTGGTTCCTTCTGTCCACAGGGCAGATTGCAACTGGGACCTGTGTTAGCTCACTATGATTTTGTGCAAGGTGGTCAGATTGGTTGTTGTTTTCACCAGGCAGCAGATACATTGCCCTACATCTGCAACTCTAACTGGTCAGCTCCTCCCCCAACAAGATGTGTCAGTTCCTCCCCCAACATACCCATGAGACTAGCTCAGAGACTGCCACGCCCCACTCTGAGAAGCTGGCTTGTATCCCCAACCCCACTCTCAGCCTTTATTCCTCACCCTGACTTCACTTACTTAGAATTTGGCTCCTTGCCCCACCCTGTTCTCCAGGGTTGGTTCAGCATTCCAACCCACTCCCACTTCCAGTAGTACATTACAGTTTACTCTTTTTATTTCTCAGTTTTGTTCAGGGTGGGTTCAATCTACCCATGAGTTGTGCTGGATTATGTTCTGGGGAGTGGGGGACACATGTGGTATGTGGCTCTCACCTGTTGGGTCTGCAGTTTTATGCAGACAGCTTTGAAACCAGGCCGCATGGAGAAATGATGGGTGGGTTTTTTCCAGGCAGATGCTTACTGGGATTGGATTCAGCCCGGCAGGGTGTAGGTAGGCTTTCTATAGGTGAGGGGTCCGGTATGTGGCAGGGTTTGGTTCTGTTTGATGCTCTATCTTCCGCGTTTTTCAAAAAAAAAAAAAAATGGAAGGGAGAAACAGCCAGGGGGATTTTTCCTTGGGCACACACAACCTAGTGGCTGTGCCATGCTGGGACTTCCCTGGCTGTTAGGTGCAACTAAAAGCTATTTTAAAGATCAGTTCTGAATTTTATGTGCACACTATGTGTTGGCAGTTATTAAGTTGGCTAGAAAGAATCAGAATTACCCAAATGTAGCTCCCACTTCTTGAAGTGGTTTCTGAAATCATGGCCTCAGGAATTCTCATTCCCATATCTCTGACGTACTTTCTATAAAAGAATGGATGTAGAATTTTCAAACCTGTTGAAATCACCATAAGTATGGAACCAAGGTAGAACAGAGAGAAAAGGAGGAGAGGAGCTAGTTCAAGTTATAATACATACATATATAGAGATGTCACAATGAAACTCCTCTATATCGGGAGTTTCATTTTATAGAAACAAAAAATGTTTTTTTCTAAAACAGAGAAAAGTAAGGTCAAACAGGTCCTGTCTGAAGATTGGCACCACTGGGAGAGAGGAAAATATCGGGAAAGGGTGTAGACTGAATATGGTGGAAATGTTATGTACATGTGTATGAAGATGGAAAAATGAGGACTGTTGAAACTATTTTGGTAATGCAGGGAGGGGAGATAAAGGAGAATGATGGAGGGGGAGAATTCAACTATGATGTATTGTATGAACTTTTGTAAATGTCACAATGTCCCCCCAGTACAAAAACAATAATAATAAAAGACTGAGTTTAAGGCTTGGTATATAGTTCAGGACTAGAGCATTCACCTAGCATGTATAAGGCTCTGGGTTTGATCTCCTGCATCATACCAAAAAAGCACAAACAAAACTTTGGAGCTTGTAGAGTCCTCCAGCTTTCCCACATTTTTTTTTCACTGTCCTGCCCAAGAAATACAGAATGCCTTCACTTCCCTGTGACCCAGTCAGTGTGCATGATTTTGCCCTCAGTTTGTACATGTATCTGGATTTTGAATATTCCATGATATAGTTAATGGTGTATAGATTATTGCTCATGACCCTGAAAGAAACTAACACTGGTCCTGAGGCAAATTCCCTAAACCTCACATGTACTCCCCATACTGAATCCCCTCTTGAAGACATGCCTAGGTAGAACCTTTCTCTATATATCTATCTTTATCTCTCTTTTTCTCCCACATCGTAAAGCATTCTGCAGCTTCCTTGCAGTAACTAAGTTCCTCTCATCAATATTTCGAACTAATCGCTTTGGCGTTTAGTGCTTCGTTTCTCTGTAATCACAATTGACCCATCTCTAGACAGTTTGGGACACTGCTTTATGGGAACTTCTCTGCCCTCTGTTTTTGAGGGAATTTCAGTCATAGTTTGGCTGGAACAAAACTGGATTGCAAATTATTTTGAACAGTCAAAAACAGTGAATGGTGTCTGTGAAAAAGAATTATCTTCCATTTAGTGAAGTTTTCCTGTATAACGAAACTATATATTCCTTATTTTGATTCATCCCATTTTTTGGCCCCAAGATCAAATGAGCACAAAAGATCTGGGAAACAGGTCTAGACTATTCCCTGGGGCTTCTCTAACTACTGACTGGACTGAATAGAACTGTGTGTTTGTGTTTGAGATGTGGATTACTCTTCACCAGAGCTTAGTGCTTAAAATGCAGACTTGAAAAGGTCAGAAGTTTTATCCATTAAGCCATCAAGCTTTTTTCTATAATAAGAGTAGATGAAAGGTTTTAACTTGAATCACAAACGTAAAGTTCAGCAGGATGATCATATCTCAAATTGAAAGAACGAGTTAAAAAATACCTTTGTCATTCCATGTATTGGAATCCAGTAGTCTAAATGTCACTAAAGAATAACAGTGTCAAATCAAGGATCATATCACCAAAAGCCAAAAGATGTGACTAATTTCCACTTTCTAAATTCAAATTATATTTATGAATAGAATGCACAGTTTGAATTCTACTTATTTAGTACCAGTATGAGTTTAGATTTTTGCAATAACATGTATTTCTAATTATATTCTAATAAATTTGATTTCCCATTAAAATACAGATACCAATCTATTCACTGAAGAAACCATGCAATTGTTGTGTTTGCTATGTAAGCAGTATTTAATTGCATACTTGGTATGGTGAAAATAAAGACAGATTTGATTTCATTGTTCTTATGAAATAATATTGTATGAAACACTTACAGTTTCCACTCATATTTACAGCTTTTTTATTAAATTGTAACATCCAAATGTTTTCTAAGACATTACCAAGCTATTGTGTTCATAATTTTTTCCCTGAGTGACAAACACAGGCTTCTCTTTATTGTATTTTTTTCTTTTTTAATACCATTTTATTAAATTTAGTATATTTATATAACAAGAGGAGGAAAAATGAAAGTAGGAAGTTTTTCTGAGATGCTATCTCCTATATATTGAGAGATCAATTATGTTTTCTCATAAAATAGGTTTTTATAATAATCTGACTTGAGGAAATAGAGAATTCTCCCAAATAACAGCAAGTGAAACAATCAAATTGAATGAAAATAGCAAAGACAAAAAAGCTCTTATTACTCTTACCTAATGAAATTAGCTGGGAAGCAAAACAGATATATTCTGTACCATTGCATTTGCCGTATTTGTTGCTTAACCATTCAGCACCTCAGATACTGATTTCCTTAAAAAAATTAATGTGTAAGAGGGTTTGGAGGTTTTAGGAGTTGAATTGTGTCTGTCTTAATACTTTCAATCTGCTAAAGCAAAATGCTAGCTGGCTGACTTCTAGTATTCAGAAATTTATTTCTCACAGTTCTAGAGGTTAGGGAGTCCAAAAGCAAGGTTCTGGCAGATTTACCATTTGATGAAGTTCACTTTCTGGTTTACAGAGGGTACTTTATGTTTCCTTACATGGTTGAAGTGACAAAGGCTCTCCCATGGACTTTATTAGAGGTATAACATGACTCATGAGGACAGACCTTCCAAAGATGCCACCACTTAATATCATCACCTAGTAGGTTAGCATTTTTAACATTTGAATTTGGAGAAGATACCAGCATTTCAGATCATATTAGGCTCTCCTACAAAAATATGTTGACTCTCTAATCTCCGTAACTGTGAATGTGAGTTTATTTGGAAATATGGTCTTTGCAGACATAATCTATTTATAATGTACTCATGAGAATAATCTTTAATCCAATATATGTGATGTACTTAGAAGACAATGGAAATTGGGAATTGGTTAGTCAAAGTGGTTCAATGCCTTGCTAATGAGGCAGAGATTAGGAAGTTTGTGGTTCAAGGCCAGTATGAGTAAAAAGTTAACACAGCCCTATCTCAGCAGAAAAAAAGCCAGGCATTGTGGTTCAGATCTATAATCCCAGCTATACAGGAGGCATAGTTAAGAGGATTGTAGTCAACTTCTTTTTGTAAGTGTTTGATCAACTAACACTTGTAAGATATGACTAAAATACAGTTTTGGTTCTTGTCTTACATTGTCCCTTTTAGATTCTTTTGTAATCTTAGATGAAAATGTGAACCAGGTCTATGAATTTTCAGTTTAGTATTAGGAACTAGAATGTCCTAGACAGACCTGTGGCTATTATAGGTTCTGATATCTGCTCAGATCAGCAAACTTAATTAATAGTCAATAAATCTTGATTTAATAATATATCTTCTCCACAGTTGTATTTTTGGGGGATTTTTCAGAAAAACAGAACCAATGCAAGTATTTATTATAATGTGACTGTGGAAACAGAAAAGTTCCAAGATCTTAAGGTTGGGTTGGCAAACTGGAGTCCCAAAAGAGTCAACCATAATCTCAGAAGAGGTAACATTTCAGTTCAAAGAGCCCAAAAGTAGGAAAAGATCAATGTTTCTGTTTGAGGAAGTCTGGCATGAGGAGTTCCCTCTTATTCAGTATTACTTATCTATTCAGTAGTGGATAAGCCACATGAGGGCAGAAAATCTGTCAGCAAAGCTATCAGTTCAAATATTAAGTTCATTCAGAAATTCCCTCACAGATACACCAAAATAATTTTTGGCCAAATGATAACACCCCAAAGACTAGTCAGTTCACACATGAAATTATTCATCACTACAGTATTGATAAGTCAATTCACAAAACAGGAGATGAAAGTAGTCATTCCTTCTACTGCTACTTTTCCCTCAGCTAGCTGGCTAATTCATCCTTTTGACCTCTCTTTGGTTGAAATTAAAGGAGAGGATAGGAGCAAGAGAGATGTGATTATTCCTCATTGGGTTAGCACTTTCAGAAATTGTCCTCCCTTTCTTACATCTTTTTCTCAAAGATGTGAACATCTGATACTGTTTAGCATTGAGCTTCTTTACTGGCTCCTTATTAGTGCTTCAGGTCCCTGTGTAACCTTCTTAAAACCAATAGAACATGTACAGATTTTTCACTGCTTCTGGGTTAAGTTGTTCCTACTGCACGTGGTATAAGGTGGCCATCTTTCCAATTGTTACTATTTTGTCCTGTTTTGTCCATGAGAAATACCCATGTATTCCTTGAATCACCCTTGAGAGTAAAAGCTGAGTCCAAAGCAACTCTATCTCCATTTTGATGTATTTGTAAAGTAAATTGTAAGCCTATTTCTGTTGCCCTTACGAGTCTTCAGCAAGGACTGAGGTTCCAGTGTGCCATTTTTCCTCAAAGTTGGAGGGACACACATTAGGATTGGAGTCGCCTAGGTGAAACCTTATCCTTTTATGCTTGAGGTGAAAGTGCAGGTATATCACATTTCTACTGTGGAGGGGGTGGTGATAGTGAGGTGAGAATAGTATTGACTTTATCCTAAGGTGTTCTTCTGAAGAAGTCCCACCTCCAAAATCTTTCTTCTGCCCTGGTACCAACTCCTTGCCTATTCTTAATCTGATTGGGTGCTGAAAGAATTTGGAATTTTTCAAATTATCAGATATTTCATTTGTATATTCTACATTCTAAATCTCCTGAAATTTATATTGGTCTATCTTCAAATTCTTACATTTTACCATTTCTCATCCACATTCATGTTGTTTTAGTTAAATAGTGTTTTTGTTTCCATTTCCTGTACAGAGTTATTTTTCTCTCTTTGCATCATCCAATTTATCTTCACTTTCAGATACTTTCGTTAGCATTAATTAAATCCATATTAAAAGTAAAACCCGATTACCCCCATATTCTTCTCTAAGTGTAGTCCCTTTTTCTCTACCTCTTTTTAACAAAACTACTTAAAAATGTGTCTATATTTCTTCTGTATCATCTCAATTCCTGTTCAATCCAATCACGCCAATTACACTTTCATCCCCATCATACGCTATACCTGCTCTTGTAGTGTGTGACATCTTGACATCTTATTGCTAAATACAACAATAAAGTATCAGTTCACATATTACTTATTTTTTAGCTGCATTACATGCAATGTTTCTTATTGAAACTTTTTATTAACTTCCTTCCAAGATGTTAACATTCTACTTGTTTTTCTTCTTTTTTGTTGACTAGTCCCTTTCAGTTTTATTTAGTAACCCCTCTTTCAGTCTTGAACCCTAAATGTTTCAATAATTCAGGATTCAGTTCTCAGTCTTTATTACTATTGACACTCAAATTGACTATAACCTCCAACTAAGATCCAAATATTTATAATTTGTGCATCCACTTACCTGACACTTAGATATTTAATAGATATATGACATTCAATGAAGCCAAAAAGGAAGCTAAACTTAACATAAAAGTTTTGCCCAAAGTGTATACTATGGTAGCAGAATTCTAAGACAGTCTTCGAGATTCATATCTATTGTATATATATGTGTGTGTGTGTGTATGAATATTGAATAATGTTTCATTAGATAATAGATGGCATATATGATGGTAGTTGCATAAATTATATTATCTAGTGACATTATTGCCATGTTAGTTTGTGTGAGTACATCTTATCATGTTTGCACAATGTTGAAATCATCCAACCCATCATTTCTCAGAATGTATCCCTGTCATTAAGCAACACAACTATGTATGTATACACATGTCCTTTTATAATCTGCATTTCTTGGTTTGTAAGTGTGATGGTGTAACACTTTTGTGACTATGACACCATATGTGGCAAGAAAGATCTTACTGAAGTAATTAATTTCAGGGACCCTTCATTGTGGTTTTGGAGAAGAGCACCATGTTGCATTGAAAGCTATATGACAAGGATTCAAGAGTGGCTTCTATAAGCTGAGAACAGTACCTGGCCAATAAACAGCAAGAAAAGGAGAACTGATTTCTTACCACTACAAGGAACGTATTTGGTCAAGCCCTAGTGAGCTTTGAGAATTCCAAATCTTGAATGATATTGTTGCCCTGACTAACATCTTAATTCTGATCCTGTGAGGCCCTGAGCAAAGCACCCTGGTAGCCCAAACCAGACTCCTTACCCACAGAACCTGTGAGATAACAAACAGGTGCTATTTTTAAGCCTCCACATTTGTAGAAATTTGTTACACAATAACCAAAAAAACATACATCTTCTTTCCCCAAACCCAGATCAGAAGACTGGGAGTCAAACTTATTTTCTCTATCACAGCCCACAGGCAATTTCATCAACTTGTCTTGTAAGGTCTCAAAATATAACAAAGTCGGGCCACTTTTTAATAATATCTTTTGACGTTACCTAGTCCAAGTCATTTGTAATCACAGTGTTTAAAATGACATACATTGTATAATGTCTCTTATGCCAAATACTTGTGATTTTTATCACATAGAGAATAAATCTCAATTCCCCACAGTAGATACAGGAATCAAAATGGTTGGGCTCCAAGCTATTTCTTCAGTAGCTCCTACCACTCTCTTTCTTGTTTCCTCTGCTGGAACCCTACTGATACCTTCCTTTACACCCAGTCCAGGGTTTTTGAAAATTCTGTTTCCTCTGCCTGGATGTTCACACTCCAGCTTTCATTTGATTTTTTTCATTCAACCTCATTCATGTCTCTGCTCAGGTTCCTTCTCAAGTAAAATTCATGATCATCTTACCTGTAATGAACTCTGCCTCCCTCAACTTTCCCTCTCCCATTAGTCTGTATATTTTTGCATTATAATCAATATTTATGTGATTAGTCATTTTATGTCTTTGTTTTCTGAAAAATAAAACAAAAAAGTTTGTCTATCCATGGTCCATTAAACATGAATATTAATGTATTTTTTACATATATTTATATTCTACTTCTTGTATTTATTCATGCTTATTTTTCTCTTTTAGCCTTATTTTTTATTTATAAGATTAATAATTTATGAATCTTTCTTAGATTTGCTATAGAATAAATGACTAATTCAAGTTTGCCAAATGAATAAATTTGGATCTTCCTTGAGAATAACACAGGATAGTTAAGACATGAAAAGATTTTATTTATCTAATTGTATCACACATGATTTATAATTTATTTGGCAAAAAGAAGTTACCTGTCTTGTTGTTTATTAGGTGAGTACAAATTTCTATTTAGGCTCTAACATACAGAAATATGTTTCAAATTTTAACATTCATGATGATCACATGGGCCTTAGCTATATATTCACATTCTTATATTATTTATGCATTCTATAGAGGAGATAACAGTCAAATATTTTAAATGTTAACATACACAAAGATTATATGGGGAACAGTTATACATGAAAATTCTTAGGATCCAACACCAGAAATTCTGGAACAAAATGAATTACAGGTAGGAACCAAAAAATCAACATTTATCAGGAAATATCTCATTAATTTTGATGTAGGAGATTCCCAAGTGCAACCCAGTTAGTAAATGTAGAATGTGTCTAAAAATAATTTTTATGCAATCAAATCAGTGTCATTTTATTTTTTATTTTGCAGACACATAAATCAGTAAGCATATGTGAACTAGATCTATATGATAGAGAATGTAATTTCTTGATTTTTTTTGTTTAGTTGTAACTTCAAATGCAATTTTGGATTTTTTTAGTTAGTGTTCCAGAACTGGGTCCAATATAGCCACTACTAACCAAACCTTTGCCACTATTGCCTAAATAATACAATATAACAAAATGTAGCATTTACATTATATTAGCGATTATAAGTAACATATATATGTGTATATATATATATATATTTTAAATGATTTAAAGGACACAGGGTGTTGTATATAAGTTATATACAAATATTATACTATTTTATGCAAGGGACTTTAGCATCCCTGGATTCAGATATCCAGATTCTTGAATCCACCCCTCCAGAATTATTGAGGGATGACCGTAGGGTGTGTGCTTGTATATATGTACAAATGCATTTATATGTATGTGGGTTAAGTAGTAAAAGGATTTTATTTTGAGTATCGAATAAAATGAAATGCATTATTAAAATTAATTTTATCTACATTACTCTGTTTTCTAATGTGTCTATTTTAAACTTGAAAATTAAATATAGAGCTCACATGTTTCTACTGAATAGTGTTGTTTCAGACAATTACCAGTTTTCTCATTCTATATTTAGGTTAAGGAGTCAGCAATTTTTCCTTAACAATTTTAAAGAGTTTTCATAATCTTGGTAATCCTTAGTTCTCTGGGCAACCTTGAAAATTTAAGATCATAATTATCACAAATTCTTCTCACTGTAGATTTACTTTGTTCTCTTTTAGTATCTGTAGAGTGAACAGATACTTGCACATAGATTTTATCATTTTTTCACTGCATATTTGATTTGCTTACATTTTTTCAAAGTTTCTCCTCAATGGGAGCACAAACAGGATTCCATAGTAGCCTTAAAATGAACATCTGAAGAAATAAATACAATGTTGAGGAAAAAAGCTAAATATATTTGAGATATGCAGTGACCTTGTCATAATTCAGTAATCAGAAGCATACAACTGAAGCAGTCTGTAGATACTGGAAAATTAAGGAGAAAAACCCATATATTAGACCAATCATGAACCATACTGCCATGTTTTATGAGAGCAATTAATGTTGAATAAATAATAATAATAGAGAGATAAAAAGTAATAAAATCAATTATATTATATTCTGAATACATGCTTTATAATTATTTTAAAATAACCCAGACGAGAGTGGTGGTACATGTCTGTAATCTCAGCACTTAGAAGGCTGAGGCAGGAGAAGCACAAGCTCAAGTCCAGTATGAGGTACGTGCTGTGACACAGGTCCTCCCTACCTGAAAATGATCTAGTGTGCAAAAGAATTAAGACGTTGTTTCTCTTCTACCCTTTGAACTTTTAGATCAAATATATCTATGATCAAAAGTATATGATTAATTTTCTGTTACTTTTGTTATTCTTACACTGCCTCATGCAGCATAGAAATTTTCTTCTTTTAAAAAGCATGTTTTCTTTTTAGAATATGTAAATTATTCAGTTTTATTTTCTTAAATCATCTGCAATGGGCTTTCTATTGAATACCAAAATAAGTCACTATGTAATTATCTGTACTGAATCCTACATAGAGTACAATGTGAGGAACAGAATAACTGATAAGAAATTGATATCAATAGAGCCCATTTTATCCTAAATAAAGCTCCAAATAACTAAAATTTATCTGGAATATTTAGAAGGAAACAAATATAACACCAATATGTTCAAGATGTTAATATGATACATTTTCTACAATGCTCATGGTGAAAATCAATCAAATTATATTTGTTTGTTCTCCATTTACTCTAGATATCAATAAGGTTAGGCATTAAAGTTTGATAATGAAAAAGATCAGTATAGGCAAAACATAATCACATTTTGTTTAAATAAATTAGCTATCAATCTGTCATGAAGTTAATTTGAGTCAATTGTTTAATGGAATATCCTATAAAGGTCTAAGGAAACTTGGTATGTCCTTATAATCATACATGTGAGGATGGAACTTTGGCATACTGTAAGTACATAGTAGCATCTCATAAAACTGTTAAATGAATGAATGAACACAAGCATGTGTGATCAGTGAAATATCCTTGATAACTAAGAAATATTCATATTTTTGAGTCATACATTCTTTACCCATTCATTTATTAATGGGCATTTAAGTTATCTCCATATTTAAACTATTTTATATAATGCTACAATGATTATGAGAGTACATATTTCTCTATAAGATACTAATTTCAGCATCTTTAGAGCTGGAGGCCTGGCTCAGGTGGTAGAGCACTTGCCTAGCAAGTGCAAAGTCCTGAATTCAATCCCAGTACTGCAAAAGTGTCTGTGAGTGTGAGTGTGTGTGTGTGTGTGTGTGTGTGTGTGTATTTTTGGATGTATACCCTGAAGTGGAGTAGCTGTATCATATGGTAATTTTATTTATAGTCTTTTTACAAACTGTTTTCCATAACAGATATGCCAATTCCTCTAACAGTAAAGGTTTTTTTTCTCTACATCCTTCTTGAATATTTGTCATCATTTGACCTTTTGATAGAATTCAAGTGATAGCCCATTCTTACTTTGATTTGCCTTTTCATGATGATCAATAATGCTGAGCACCGTTTCATATACCTGTTGGCCATTTGCATGACTTCTGGGAAAACATCTATTCAGGTGTTTTGTTCATTTTTAAATCAGGTGATCTGCTTCCTTTGCTACTGAGTTGTACATGTTGCTTATAAGCTTAGTATATTATCTCCACTGAGAATATGATTTGAAAATATTTTCTCCAATTTCATAGGTGGTATTTTTATTTTACTTTTTCCTTTGCCAAACAGAAACATTTCAGTTTTATACATTCTATTTTTGTTCTTTTTTTTTTTTTTGTGGTTCCATATGAAATTTAGGATTGTTTAGGTTATCCTTGGATAGGATTCTGTTGCTTTCAGCTAGAATGATCATCTTTAATTTTTTGAACAGAGTCACACATTTGTGGGCATATATAGTGTTTCATTTATTTGTTCATTAAATATTTTTGATGAAATACAAAGAGAATACACTCAGGATTTTGTTTTATGTAAAATTACCCAACATGTTAGCGTGCCTAGAAGAAGAGGACAGGCAAAATTCATCAGGATAATCCTTCACCCTTTGAGGAATAAGAGCCACAATTTAATTAAAAGCAATTTAGAGAAATAAAATGCAATAGAAAAGCATCCTTAATTAGGAAACTATTGTTGAGCTGACAATAAAGCAAAACAATGCTAAAATATTGTCCACAAATAGAGAAAAGTTATTACTTTGGATGTTGACCATAGTTTCTCACTCTGGATTTTAGTATACACACAGATATACATGCATCCTTATATACATCTACACTCACACAAACAAATACAATCTTATGTTTGCCGACTCTTTCTACATATGCCATGTAAGGTAGGTAATTAAATTTCCCAATTAATTAAATACCAACATTTAAAGCATAAATTGTGGTTGTGTAAATAATCAACACTTTTTAAGAGAATTATATATCAAATAATGGCATTTTGCTTAGTCAGATTCAGATCTCCTTTCTATAGAACATGTTGAAAATATCTAAACTTCAAAGAGGATAAGCTGACTCCCCTTAGGCACACTGCCTCTTACATGTGCAGCCAGGATTCAAATACAGATTTGTCTGATACCGAAGGCCATACCTTTCCTATTATAGTACAAAATATAAGATAATCCAGTGTTTTCTAAAGTGTTATGGATAAGGTTGGTCCTCATTCAAGACCTAATTTTAATATAAGGATGAAGAATAATCTACAATTATCAAAGTATGTATAATTATTTAGTGGAAACTATCAAAGTTATTTAATTTCTCCAAAGTATTTGACATAGTATCAAATAAATTATACTAGCATTATTGTTTTCTACTTTGATTTTTTTTCATATAAAGTTTTTCAAAGTAAAGTTTACTCTAGCTTCATTCCTAGGTGAATTTTGTGGTGTTTTACTTATGGCTGAAAGGATTTGCATTGCCCAAAGAGGCCATGATCTTCTATGTAGTGCATAAATCATTAGACTAGTAATGAAAAATTTTTTATTTCACCTAAAAATTTAACTTTTCAAGAATTTTGTATTGCTAGTATATCACATAATCACTATTTTTAACTTAAATAGGAAATTTTGGTGAGAAAATAATATATTCGTCATTCACACTATCCAGGACTTCCTCTTAAGCAGTACAGAAGGTAGTTGTGTATTTAACAATAAAACAAATGCATAGATTTCTAGGAAAATTACAGGAAAGAGAGATGCTAGGCTGAAAATTTTTAAAAGTAGTTTATGGGTACTGTTTTTCCCTCTGGAGAATTCCTCATTTAAAACTACGCTGTGTCCTTACATATAAATACTACATTGAGATCTTATAGAATGGTAAATGCACAATCAGTTTACCTAATACTGCTTGTCACTGGAGCTCATGTCCTGCTGTACTTTGGCCATGGGCCTCTGGTGGTTCATATTTTAATGGTTCTTTAGCTAGTCTACTTCCATTTTTAATGAATTAATAAAGAAAATTTATCCATTATTTTTTATACCAGCATCCATTTAAACCACAGCCACAGGCAAGGGCCTGAAGAGGTGGGAGTTACACGGATAAGTGAGACATCATCCAAGTAGGGAAGACAACTTTTCAACCAAATAACTAAAACATGGCAAGGATATACATAAGAAAAAAGAAAGATTAGTGAAGATATGTCAGGCAGACTTGAACAAGGAAATGGTGTTTTAAAAGTCAGAGTTTTGGATGGTAAATATTAGCGTATAATAATAATAAAGAAGACATGATTAAGATTATAGTAAGCATTCTGGCATAACTATCCAGTGTATTCAAATTTAAAAACTGTGCTAATCTCTAAAATAATTTTACTCCGTAGAACTTCTTTTTCTTGGGAGGATGTTTTTACTACTTAGACTTAGTGTTTTTTGGAATGCTCCATTTCAGAAGTATCTTAACTTCCATATCACTTTTTACTGTATTACTTTGATACTGTTGCAACAAATTACCAAAAATTGACTTAAATCCACAGAAATCCAACCTCTTAAAGTGTTGCAGGCTAGGAGTTCTGAATTAAAGTATCTGAAGCATTTTTGTTCTTTGTTTTTCCAGAAGCTGACCAAGTCAGCTTTAACTGTTCTTCAATTCCATTAAATTTTAGAGAGGTTTCTTCTTGCCTCTAGGCTTAGATCACTTATAGTTGTAAATTATTTCTCTGTCCCCTTTGAGATGCAAATGAAAAGCTTCTTATCATTTTAGAGCCCAAGAAATTCTTTCTCAAAGAGCTGAAAGTCTTTCCTTTGAAATAGATGTTCTTCTATTTCCCAGTATCCTTGAGGTGGTTGGAGTCCAGTCATTGGACCAGGGCACACACTAATTCAGTATAACCTCAATTTACTTCTATCTATAAATACCTTATTTCCAAATAAGACTATATTTTCAGGCATGAGGGATTAAGACTTCACTGTATCTCCTTAAATATATGTGTGGGTTCTACACTTCTCTTCAGAACCAATTTAGTAGCATTATAAATATTTCCTTCAAATCCTTGGTGTGAGGGTCTGATAATTCAATACTACTTGGATGCAAATATAGCAACTTACTTTTTCCCCAATTTCTGGAGTCAACTTTTTCCCTGTAGCCCAGCAGCAGTGCTCTGTAGCATGATTCTTATGTCCTCACCCTTCTCTGATTTCTAACAGAGTAAGATTCTGTACATGGTAGGTCATCTAGTTTTGGCTCATTCTTCTCTTTCCCCAGGAACTTCTCAAGTTTTGCATACCAGCCAGTGCCTCAATTGATTGAGAAAAGATGAGGAAATGGTGGCTCCTGCTCATATAGGCCCTGAGTTTGGTACTGAATCTGCCCAGCTTAGAAAATTGTAATTTGCAGTTTCTGCTGGACTGACTCAGCATCTTTTCTCTTCCCTAAAGTCTCAATCCCACTCCTGACACACTTTTGGGAGAATCACTTTTACTAAGCTATTAGTAATTAGACTGCAAGAATTCTACAGTTTTCTTTTACTCTTTAGAGTTGAAATGATAAGGGTGCTATGTTCTCACTTATCCTGGTTTTTCTTTGGCAAACTTTCTAAGACAGCACCAAGACCTTTGGGACCACAGTATTTTAAATTCTATATTCAAATTTCTCAGACTATCAGAGCTACAAATACTCCTAGATATTCCTTTGTATCACATATTGTCCCTACATTTTTTCTGCTCTGTTAGTGATACTTCTAAAGTGTAAAAATAAGACAAGCTATGAAGTAGAGTATATGAAGAATGAAAATAACATACTTCTGAATTTTTTTGATTAATTTAATGTTTTTAATTGATATAGGAAATAAGGTCTGGAGGTAACCTTGATGGTTTATTTTACAAACATTAACATTCTACATAATTTTCACCTCCCCATCTCTTTAATACCTATCCACTTATCTACTTACCACAGTGAAGCTCAAAACTCAGCATTAAAGGGAGGTCTCTTATTAACTGAGCTCAGTCTCTAAGCTTTAGAAAAGAGGTCAGCATTTTATGATCTATGGCCCAAATCCAACCCCACCAACTGTTCTCGTAAATAAGGACTATTGAAATGCACCCATTCCCACTGATTTATGGCTGTTTTTGCTCTATATTGGAAGAAATGAATAGCTGCAATAGACATTTGACTTTTTGTGACTAAAATACCTGCTTTCTGGTCCTTAACAGAAAGAGTTTACTGACTCTTGTTCTAAACAAAGGAGAGCAGAATTATATATGTGTACTCTCATTTATTTTTTATTTATTTTTTTTCTTTTATTATTCATATGTGCATACCAGGCTTGGGTCATTTCACCCCCCTGCCCCCACCCCCTCCCTTACTACCCACTCCACCCCCTCCCTCTCCCCCTCACCCCCTCAATACCCAGCAGAAACTATTTTGCCCTTGTTTCTAATTTTGTTGTAGAGAGAATATAAGCAATAATAGGATAACTATACAGGGCATTGACTCACATTGATTTCCTGTGTGTGGGTGTTACCTTCTAGGTTAATTCTTTTTGATCTAACCTTTTCTCTAGTTCCTGTTCCCCTTTTCCTATTGGCCTCAGTTGCTTTTAAGGTATCTGCTTTAGTTTCTCTGCATTAAGGGCAACAAATGGTAGCTAATTTTTTAGGTGTCTTACCTATCCTAACACTAAATTCTATTTGGAATCTTCTCCTGTTCTTTAACCAATAATTCAAGTTTAGCAGGTAATATTCTTTTCATCTTTTAAGATTTTTGTGCATTGTTCATTTCTTCTTTAAAATTGTTTCTAAGCACCTTTTCAATAAGTAGAATTGACACCTGTTGTTACATATTTCCCCCATCTTGAAGACTGATAGCATATTGTATTTACTTCTATATCCTTAATGCCCATCCCTGAATCTGGCACCTATTGGAGGTTAAAATATGCATTTCATACAAGAATGAATGCAATAAGGAATATATAGGCAGTTTTACTTTTTAGTAGGATTCTCTGTTATAAAATTTAAATATGAATTTAAATAATTTCCTAGGTATATAGTTAATTAAAGTCTTCTGTCTCAACTTATTAAAATTAATGAGAGTCTAAGAAGATCATGAGCTGTTCTTCTCTTCTTGGTCCATTCATTGGTCTACCTTAATCTTGTCTAGATTTCAAGTCTGGGTAAGAAGGAAATGGAAGAATTTAATGTTTTATGCTATTAATGCTGTTTTTTAAATTCTCAGCTGAATATTGCTGGCCATTATATCTTTAATTATGGAAAGCATGTAAATTATTTTGTATGGCACATTTGTGAATTTTGAAGACATCTTCTCATGCCAATACACAATCTTTGATGACTGTACCTTTCCTCCTTGACTCTACAGTAAATGACAAGATCTTCTGATGTGTCCTTTTTAAGAATGCAGTTCTTTTTATATATAATCCTTCCACTCAGCCCCACTATGTAATCTTTCTTTCTTTATCATAAGGAGTTTACCCATTGTTACCATGTCAAACATTGGAAGTGCAACTTAATCAACAGTTTCTATCCCCATTTCTCACCATACAGACAGACTAGGCAGCTTCCTGTGTTCGACTTTTTTTGGAGCAAAGAGAAGATGCATCACACAATTCATTTCTATTTCCAAATTCCAGAAGACGTATTTCAAAATGATTTCTGATTCCCTCAATTTTGATTTTATAGCAAAAGGGGAAGAATTCAAAAAGGAAAAAATACCAGCCTTAGAACTTGCTTATATAGTCATGTGTCACTTAACAATGGGGGTATGTTCAGAGGAATGCAATATTAGGTGATTTCATACTCTGGGAACATGATAGAGTGTACTTACACAAACCCAGATGATATATGTAAGTCAGTCAATGTGAACTTATGGCATAAATAACAGAAAACAAGAGGTAAATGAGGTTGTTGCCAGTTTGACACAGAATACTGTTTTTCAGAAACCTGTTTTTGCTTTTAAATAAATAGGAATACACTCTAAAACAATGATTAAAAATATAGTGTAGTAAATAAATTGTTTATTATCATTATCAATTATTACAAACTGTATATAACAGTAAATGCTATGTTTTTATACAGCTGCCAGCATGGCATAATAGATTAGTTTAACTAGCATCACCATAAACACAGGAGTAAGACATTGTATTAAGATGCTATGGCAGCTACCAGATCACTAAGTGACATGACTTGTTAAATTCCATTATAATCTTATGATACTACAGTTGTGTATATACTGTGTATATATGTCACTGTCAAAAACACAGTTGTGAGATATGTAACTGTACCTATAATCACTTGTCTTTTTCCCTTATTCTCATGTTTTCTTTTCTAAACTCCATGCCTTTGCCACTAGTCCAAATCGTACATCATATAGTTGCAAGACTAGACTATTATCTTCTCTCTGGTCACCATTCTCTTCCTCTGTATTTGCTTCTTCTCAAAATCATTTAATTTGCTTGATTCACTCACGTTTTAAAAATAAAGCGAAACAAAACGATCTTTCTTGAATAATTCTGCCACTCTTCCAGATGGTCTTCTGTCTTTCCCTTTCTAGAAACAGCAGAACTCTTGACAGAATGAGCTAGTCTTGCTTTCTCCACTTTTTACCTCATGCTCACTGCAATCTGTCACTTAAGTGAAAGTGCTAAAATCACTCCTGGCAATTGTAACTGGATGCTAAATTGAAGTCTCTTGAAACATCAAAATATAATGCATATGCTAACTTGAAATTAGGTACCAATGTAGTATTAATATTTGAAGATTAAGTGTTAGATGAGGGCTTGAATGACTCTTAAAGTCTGCAAACGTGGATATATGAAAAGCCTGGAGTTGAGGATTAAAGTTTTGAAGTGGAAATTTATTTAGAGATAGTTGCCACATTGATGTGATCATCACCCTCTGTATCCCACTCAAAGAAAGAGAAAAATTCATCACTTTATTTCAAATTATAGAGATTTGAAAGAAATTGCTATAGAGTTTGATATGTATCTACAATGGTTACAAATGGGTTTGACACCAACCTAGTACATTTAAAGAGTCAGAGAATGATCTTTATCTGAGAGATCAGGTTAACAATTCTGCATTCTTAGACATTCTGAGGAAGGGATGCATATTTTTTATGGTTCAAGGTAGAACAAGAGAGGCGAGAGGGAAAGAAGAAAGAGAGGGAGGGAGAGAGAGATAGAGGTACAGAGAGGCAGAGAGAGATCCTCAATAAGCATCAGTAAACAGAAAGTAAACATCACCAAATTCCTGGGTAAACTACCATATAAAACTAGATGAGCAAGAATTGCTTGACTTGGTACTACTTTTTGAGCATGGGCTTTAACACCCTGGCAAATACCTTATAAGGTCAAGAAAATTTATGGCTAGGGTATCTCTTAGAAGAATAGAAAAGTGGAGGCTGATGCTAAGTAAAGATAAGACACTATAATTTTTTGCAGACATTTTCTCCATTCAAGCACTTGTACTTCTAATTGTTTCTTGTCATCTGCTTCCTGGAGTAAGTGAGCTGAAAAAATCCATAACTTAGCCTAAAACACTTAACAATTTATACTTTTCCTTCATTGCACGGCCCTTTCCAAGTATAATTTTTTCTCTTGATCTCTAGGAATGCAGTTTTATTTTTTATTTTTTAATAAAGTCTTGTCTTTTGGCACTTTATAATCATCACATATTTTCTATTCTTTAATACCTTTCCTTACCACCTTGCTTTTATTTAGGTACTGAGATTCCCCCGATGGACTTATCAATTTGGGGTTCCCAGTGCAAAGTGAAAAGCTGGGACTGTGTATAAAAAATATTAAGAATTTCAAGACAATTAGAGTAAGCATGGTCCTGCTAAGCTTGGAGTTCTGTGTGACTGCACAGGTCACATAACATAAAGATGGCCCTGTCTACTCTTTTTGTAACTGAGCTTCAGTGATATTTCATTAAGGGAGTTTTGGCTGATCCTCTGTGTATCAGGATTCTTAAGCTAAGTTGATAACCCTTTCCTTAATAAATGATAACTAAGATTCATGGTTTGTCTTAGTGAGCTCTTTTAAATATATCAAAGCAACAAAATCAAAGGAAATGGTCTAATAAGTTTTTAAATGAACTTTTACTTTGTAAGGCAGAGATTGTATTTTTCAAATTTATACGATATTTTATTTTTTAATAGTCCTAATACTATTTTTTCTGATTGGTCCTGCTCATCACTCATTGCTTATAAACTTGTTCATTTGACATTCATCCTGATTTTTTTTTCTTGTCAGTAAAGCAGGGGAGTTTATTGAGATAGAAAAGTGTAAAGCAGAAGAGTAGGGCCCCCAGAGTTGGGGAGGTCACCCAAGAAAATGTGCCCTGCCATCTACCCTTTCAATGTATATAATTCTGATTTGCTTTAAGAACACAAATACAGAATGATTGTATTCTAAATGTGTCCTTTCATTCCAAGGAGATGAACTGCCCTGATTTAAACAGTAATCTTAATTGCTTTGCAATGCATTCCTGATAAATGTCTACAGGGATTGATTGCACCCTTCACCTTTGGCTTGTCATTCTATCAATCTCAAAAGCACTTATTGTTAATAAAATGCAAAGTAATTAGTTGTATTGTTTGAATGGTGATATTTTGTTTGGATCTGTGACAAATATTTTCTTATAGAAAATAAAATTGCCCCCAGGTTCTTATATGTGTTCATAAATATTTTAAGATTTTAGAATCATGAATTTTATTGTCTAAAATGCTAGTGCATAATTCAGTATATGTTTTTTGTTTCATTTTGTTTGCAATAGAGTTCTGTAATTAAGCATATTTGAAGAGCATTTTAAATGTTAAAATATACTTTTTTCTATATCTATTAGCATGTAATCAAGTTCAGATCTGAATTACTCAGACTTTAAGATGAAAAAAAGGTTAGAAAATGTCAGCTTTACTTCTTTCATTTCAATCTGGGTGCTTTTCAAATATTTCAAATCTTGTCCCCTCCCCTAATCTTTCTTTGCCTTATTGAATTGTAAAGGATCTTGTTAATTAGAAGTGATGAAAACAAGCATCTTTGTCTTGTTACTGATATTATACAGAAAACGTTCAGTCTTTCATTACTAGTTATGTTGTAGCCGCAGGTATTTATTTATTTATTTATTTGATAGTACTGATTTTGAACTCAGGGCCTTACACTTCCTAGGTAAATACTACTTGAGTTGCACCTTTTGCCCTTTTGCTTTACTGTATTTTTCAGACAGGATCCTGGAATTTTGCCATGGGCCAGCCTCATGCCACAATCTTCCTACTTTTGTTTCCCTGCTTAGCTGGTGTTACAGTAGTGTGCCACCATGCCCTGATAGCTCTAGGGTTTTTTTTGTTGTTGTTGTTGTTGCTTTTTGATTCCCTTTATCAGGTTGATGAAGTTCCATTCTATCTTAATTTGCTGATGGCTTATCTTTCAAGAATGGATGTTGGACCCTGTCAAATGCTTTTCTTATATCCATCATGATTATAACATAGTTTTCCTTCTTTTAGTTTATCACTAGGGTTAATGAAATTAAATTTCAAATATGAAAATAATATTGCATTCCTAAGATAATACTCAATTCATCAAGATGTTGCATGCTTTTTATATATTGAAGGATTCTAATTGCTAATATT
This sequence comes from Castor canadensis, assembly GCF_047511655.1. NCBI lineage: Eukaryota > Metazoa > Chordata > Mammalia > Rodentia > Castoridae > Castor > Castor canadensis. The sequence goes on along the minus strand of NC_133393.1, from coordinate 125,860,287 downwards.
TTCTTTAGGATTTCTGTATCTATATTCATGAGAGATATCATTCTATAAACTTTTTGTGTTCTTCTTTTCCTTCTTTCTCCTTCCCCTCCTCCTCCCTCTTTTATTTTCTCTTCTCTTGTTATTAGTTTTGGAATCAGAATAATGCTAACTTCATTGAACAAAGTAGGAAGGATTCTCTTCTCTTCAAATTTCTGAGTTTGTAAATAGTAGGCATAATTTCAAATTCATCTATTTATTTTAAGAACTGAATTTTTCCTAACTTTTTAGTTCTGTGTCTATTGTGATGCTACTTGTTCTCATTCTTATTCCTTAAGTTTGTATTTTTGGATTGGGAATTTAATATACCTCATTCAGCTTTGAATGTATAGATTTTCCCTGGGACTTCTGTTAATAACCAAGCCAAAAAAAAAAAAAATGGGAGCATTAATCCAGTTTCTTTTTTATGCAAATTATTTGCTCAATATCTTCTCAGATTTTAATCAAATGTCAAACTAGTGTAGAAAATAATTGCTTTATTTCAGTCATCTAATAGTCTGGAGGAAAAGTAGCTTAAACTAGATCTTGGAAATTATCAAGTTATACCTCAGTGTACCTCAATTTTTGCATCACCCATTTTGTGCTTGATGTAGCTCTTGAACTAAGCATATGTTCTCTGCATACCATAATCCTTTTCTTTTTCTTTTTTGAAACACAGTATTTCTATGTAACTAAGGATTGCCTCAAATTCATGACCTTCCTGCCTGAGCCTTGAACTACACTTTTTTCTTAAGCCCTTTCCACACTGTGGATATTCTATTGGCCATGCTGATAGAATTAGCCTCAAAACATTGTTTTGTTACTGTTTTCAATTCCTGCTGATCCTTGGTAGTTCACTTTATAAATTAGTTGTTTCCTCTCTGCCCAACATCTTCACTTTTTTACTCTAAAGATATTGGAATGAATGTACCTCTTTTCAGGTTGGTTGCTTACAGACTCCCCTCAGAGCCTTTCCAATCTGCAATGGACCTAACAAATATTTTTCACCAGTATGACACTGAGATTAGAATGCTTCACACCAGAAATTTCCCTGAAATCTGGCACCAGAATGGAAACAAATTCAAATGCCTGTATTTATTATTCCATCTTACAACTAAACTTCTATGTGGCATTAAAGAATAAGATTTGTATACTTTATCAGAAAAAATTTAATATTTTAATATTATTCATTTAATTTTAAAATAGATTTCATTAACAATGTTAGAAGGGCACTGCTTCTCCTCAGTGTCTGTGTCTTCATTATGTGGATCCTCTCCTCTAGGCTCCTTTGATCCTAAAATATCAGTTTCTTCTCTGCCTCCCCACCACACCTCCTGCCAGCTAGCTGCTTCCTAAACTTAGTGTATACATTTGTCACCTTGTTATTCCTGTTTGTTATTAAATTTTTTCAAAACTTGTTTAATTGACTCTGTACTATATAGTTATGAATAAAATCAAGTAGTGTGGTTTTTGTTGGGTTGACTAGGCTTTCACTGATGTTTAGGATAGAGGTATACATGAGGTTAAGAAAGAGATTTTAGGTGTATTAACTAACTGATTCATGGAATCAGGCAATCTTGCAGGGTGATACTCTTTTTATACGTACAGGGATGTGTAATAAACACATCTGTAACTCTGTCACACTTGTTCATTTTCAAATCCTGCCTGATATGTTGACTTTAGAGATTAAAAGAAAAATGTTGAAGTCCCTTCTCATTTGAAAAGGTAATAATGTTTTTCTGCTTCTATTTATTGTATGAATTTGTTCTATGAATTAGCAAGATAGAAAGATTTTTAGCAATAGAATAAGGTTTCATGACATAACCTTGCTGATGAAAAAGAATGTGGAAGAAGTGTCTTGCATTTCTAATGAAATTCCCAATCCACCTTTCAGCTTCTTCTGGAGTTATGTTCAGAAGTCGTGTTCAGAATATACTAATATACTAATTCTGATACACTAGAGTATAAGCAAAAAATTCTCAAATGTAAGAGAGTGGCATTTTCAATGAAATCCTCAAAACAAGCCACCAGGGAGAAATCATTTATAAGCATTAAGATTTTTCTGAGTCCTGTCAAAGTCAAAGTTAACATAGAATGTCAGGCAACAATGGCTCAAGCCTATAATCTTAACTTCTTGGAAATCTGAGATCAGAAAAATCATAATTCCAGGCCAGCCCTGGCAAAATGTTTGCAAGACCCCATCTCAACCAATGGCTGGACACAGTGGTTCACACTTGTCATCCTAGCTATGGCTGGAAGTGTAAAATAGGAGGATTGCAGTCCAGGACAGCCTGGGCCAAAAGCAAGACCCAATCTCCAAAATAACCATGGGAAAAAGGGCTGGGGATGTGAGTCAAGTGGCAGAGTACCTACCTAGCAAGTGTGAAGTCCTGAGTTCAAACACAAGTTCCAACAAGAATAAAGGAATGAATAAATAAACATTAACATATAAGCATTCAACAAATTCTCTAATTGGGTTTTCATATGTGTAAAGATCCTGTTGAGCAACTTTTAATAGATTTTTCAACACCAATACACATTTTCCAGCATACTGTTTGTTGTGACTACAGTGGTCAAACAGAGAATATGTGAACACATTGTGTGAACTGAGGTACTGTGACTGGTAAAGGAAGAGTTCAGTAATATTACTGCCATTGGGATATTAAAGAAAGCAAACAGAGACCAGTGAAAGAGCCATGTTCGTTACCAAAGGGACTGGAGTGGAGAACTCGCATGACTGAGTCCCAGTTCTGCAATAAAATTTCAGTGGCCAGTTTGCCCCAAATTTAACTTAAAGCTTCCTTTCTGTTCCTGGAACCAACACCAAGAAGAGTGGATATTCTGCAACATCTGTGTAATTTCCACTTTCATATTGGAATTTTGCATACCTGTAGAGTGTATCTAAATATTCCTGATTAAACCCGTACTTATATGTCAGGTAGTTCAAATAGCATCTGACCATTCCTGGTTGATTGCATTTGCCTTATAGTTCCTGGATCTTCAAACATCTTCACAATTGGTTCTGTTTCAGCCTGAAGCTGTTTCTGTTGCGCAACAATTGTGATTCTTTTAAGTCTTAAAACATGAAGAATATCATCAAAATAAGGACTTTTGTACATCCATATCAATGTCTTTGATGTTAGTATCATTAGGAAGGTACAATTTCCCTTGTAATAATTCATTTTTATTATATATCTCCTTTACAAAGAGAAACTGAAGGAGCAAAAGACCAGATTTCAATACAAGTGTGTAATGAGAGAAGTCAAGTAATCTGCCATCTTGCCAAAAATAGAGGTGAAGAGGTGAAATTATTTTACAAAGAACTCTCTTTCCTTGGCTTCTTGTAGCTAGTGTTTGACATTGTGTCTAAGGTAGTACAGAACTGTTACATCTGCAGGCAAACTTTGAACAGATCCAGAGATACAACTAGAGATACAGAGAAACAGGAAGCACCCCAATTCAAGGTAGAGCAGTGGTTAACGGTGACTATTTCCAAAGGAAGCAGATTGAGCAAGTCAATAGACTCCTAATGTCCGGGCCTGTGATGTAAACAGCACTGTGGGTACAGTGGCTACAGGAATTAAAATCCTCAGAGCCAGTTCCATGGCCTTACTTTGGATATTTTTTCCTTCTTGATATTCTATAAACTATTTGGTATTCTTGTAATACATTCCTTTTTTACTGAGAAGGGGTTTAATTATATAAAAATCATATTCTGTTTATAAGTGAGAAATATGAATGATATATTTAACCTGGGTTGTCACCAAGATAACAGAAGAAAACAAGAGATAGAATAATTACAGAATTAAACCTAAAGTATGTTAATAATAGTCTATCAATTATAATATACTATATACAGTATACTCAGCATCTACATATATACACACAAATATATACGCACATATATTCACACTTACATGCACATAAAAATTTATGAGTTAACTGTGGTTAAGTACAACTATTCCATACATTTAAGAGTTGCTACTTTTTAAGGAGAATTATACAATTTTTCAAACAAAACGCATTTAATTTCTATAGTGAATTTCCTTCTTCTCATTTCTTCCAAGTTTACTTTAAGCTAGGGGCAGAATGGAAACTAGGCAGCATCTACTAATTTGAATCTGTAATTTCCAATTTAAGTGAGTCATGTTTTTCTTATGGCTATAACCAATATAAAATTTTGTTTCTTTTAAATAAGACAACACCTTTCTTTTCTCCCAGATATAGCAAGGGCGTCATGTGTTGGAAGTGTAAGACTCCCAGTTGGAAATAGACTTTGGTAGAAAAAAAAACAAATGTAAGAACTGGGAACTCTGCCAACGGAGAAATACTAGTAGGAATGCTAAATATTTTCTATGAATTTGACAATGCCATTTGAATTTGAGCTGCCATCAACACATTGCATCCCAATGAATAGCTTGATGAGTTAAGCCTATGAAATGCTAAATAGAATTATAGTAATTCTGAGCCCCCATTAGCCTCGAGTATAATATAACAGATTTGCCATAAAATCAGTATGTGTAATATCACATAGAGATTAAGAAAAATCCTACTACTTGCAGAGGCCAAATATTTGAAGCAGGGACAAATGCATACTCAAACAATTACCCTTATTCCTACTTTAGCCACAATGCTGATTAAATTTTAGGTTAAAAAAACCTTGTTATAATATTATATATCAAAACCATTTCTCAAGTTCTGTTCAATCAACTTGATTAAACATTGGCTCCTTTTTGTCTTTATTCTTTACAGATTTCTTAAAATTCTTTAAAGATTTGTATTCAAATCTTTGCTATGCAGCTTAGATCCTAGTGTTTACTATTTTATACTCTTGCTCATGCCTGACACTTTCTTGTCTTCCTATCTTCACCTTTCCTTACTACTTATGGTGAAAATACTAAACTACAGCCATTAATTCCTCTCTGCTCCAACATTTAATGTTGTGAGGAAGGAATTCATGTATTCTCCCAGACTCTAGCTTTAGTTTATATTTCAATTTCTATATAATATTACTTCAATTTTTTCATTGAGTTCTTTTGTATCAGCAACTGTTTTGAACTTTTCCCTCCAGTCTGCTAACACCTCCTCTTTCCTCTTACATTCAGTAGATTTCATCTCCTTAGTGAATGTAGTGCCCTTGGTAAACACTTCCTTTCAGACAGCATATCCATTTTTTTTCCTGATATCTTTTCCAGTGAATAAATTTCTTCCCTCAAATCCAAAGACAAAATTTCTTCAATTCTACCCCTTTTCCCTAATTTTACTGAAAATACATTTACTTTCATTTTGTTGTGTATTATTTCCTTCAAGATTTGTTTAAACAGCCTCCAGTATCTCCTATCATAAAACACCCTTTTCACCTAATGTCTATCTTAGGCCCTATTACTATTCATAACTAACTTACCAAAATGTGTGGCTTTCACCTTTTTACTACAAATTTAATATGAAACTTTCTTAAATCTGTGTTCTGCTCTTGTTCACTCCTCATGGCAGTCTCTTAACTGCTAAAACAATAACAACAAAAAGAAAACATCCTGTGTCTTTGTTCCTTTCACTTTCTGCAACTCTTGACACTGTTAAAGCACTCCTGTTTTAAAATTATCGTATTTGTTTTCCAGTCTTCCCTTTTCTCAGTATTTTGTAAGCTTCTTGTTCTTTTACAGTTCCTTAGGTGCCAATGTTTCTGTGAATAGTACTTTCTGATTTCTTCTTTGTCTTTACTCACTATCTTTGGGATAGAATGTCAATTCCAACAGTTTCAGTTACCAGCTCTCTATTAACACATCAGCAGTGTTTTAAAAAAGACAAGAATTTGAGAGGAAAAAACAGTGGAAATTTACCACACTGCTGATCATTATTTTTTGCAATACTTGAAATACTGTGTGACCCAAACACTGAGACTTCCCTTTGTCCAGTACTACCTCTTTTTTTCTGTAGATTAGTAAATTACCTAACCTACAGTTACCTAAATTAAATCCTAAGTAAACTGATGACTTCCTTCCTCTAGCTCAGTGTTTACCCACACCCTTCAACTATTTGATCACTAAGTTATTTTCTAAAAGCCTCTAGGATATGATTTCTTCTCTTTATTCCCACTGCTGCTGTCTTTGTCCAGCTCCTTCCTCTCTTGTCTATACTGCTGCCTCAGTATATGCATTTCAGGCACTGCAATATATACTAAAGACATAGTGTTGAGTAAACATTATTTCTTAATCACGTGACTTTCATTTTGAGAGAATATACAGAGAGAAGCAGGGGCAGCTGACAGTCAGGAGGATGGGAGTGGAGAGCGATTTTCCACAGATTTACTAGTTTAGACCACTTTAAAAATAGTTAACATTGGACAATAAATAAAGTGAAGGAGTAACCCATGGATATTTTCAGGGGAAGAGGATTCATAACAAAGAAAACAATCAAAACAAAGCCTCTGTGTGGAATCTACCTGATGTGTTCAAGGAATAGAGTGGAGAACAATGTGACAGGACTACTTCACAGAGGATTTCCGGAGGAGAATGGCACTATTTGACCTATTTTTTAGAATGACTACAATGGCTGCCAAGTGAAAAATAGATACAGGGCAAGAGTGGAGATAGAGGCACCAGGTGAGATATGATAACAAATGATATTTTATTTTTTAAATTCCTCATTTATTTTTACCAAAAACAGTTTCAGAGGACTGTTTTCTCCTACATGCTATTCTAGGAGCATGCCTACACAATTAAACTTTTCTCCTATTCTTTAAATCTTCCCAAATCCAGGCTCAGTCTCACCCCCAAACATCCCTTATCTAGTTGCCTTTCCTTTATAAATAAATGCTTTTAAAATCTTTCCTATTTTTATTTTTTTAAAGTCATTCTTATTTCCTCATATTAGTTTTGAAGTTTCAGTTTGCCCTAAAAATAAGCTTTTTCTGAAATCAGTAAGAGAAAGCATTCCATGTCCACTTTCCAAAAGAAGAAAACCATAGCTTACCTTATTACTTATTGCCATCGCAAGTCACAAACCTTGCCTTTGAAATTTTCACTCAGAGAACCAATTCCCTTTTTTATCCATCTTCCATGCCATATTACAAAGATAAAGGAAATTTACCAAGGCCTCAATGAATTGAAGAATGACATTTAGGTTTCTTAGTTTTTTTTTTTAAACTTCACATGCTTTAACTCCTTTTTCTTTTACTGTATTGTACAGATTCATATAAGTTGCTACTTGTTATAACATTTTATTATGAATCTCTTACCTACTTTCAGGAGCTGGATCTTATCTCTGAGCATCTCTTCCTTAATCATTCTTCTGTTCTTAAATCCTATAGCTTGTCTCTTTCTCTGTCTACTTTGTAACACGTATTTCTGCAATTCAGCTGTAATCTCCTAACCCACAACGCTCCATATCACTTTACCCAGTCTGGGTGCATGATTCATCATAAGAAATACATATGCTGAAGTTTTTTCTACCTTAATTTTATTTTTAATGTATGAAGGATAGAGTACAAACACATAAAAAACACCACTATTGTAGGTGCAGGTGACATAGCCATGAGACAAACATTAACTTAGCTTTTCTGCAACTTTTCTCATTAAGGAAGGTAGACCAAAAAATTGAGTCAATAGGTATATGAAGTAAATGTGTTTATGGTGGTAAGATGTGCTACAGAGAACAAATCAGAATAAGATAATGGGGATAAAAATGGGACTATATTTAAAAGATAGATGGTGGCTCCATCAGGTACTTCTCATAAAGGAATATTTGAACAGAAAGTTGAAAAAAGTAACCTATGCTTATATCTGAGGGAAAATGTTCTTCTAGACTCAAAAACAACATATACAGAGGCCCTGAGGAAGAACCATATTTAGCTTTTATGAGGATGGGCAAAGATGCCAATGTGCTAGGAACAGAGTGGGCTGGAGAAAAGAGACAATGGTAAGAAAGGAATCCAGAGATGTAGCATGCACTCCATTAAAGAATGTGTTTCTCCTTTGCCATATCCAGCCTAGCAGAGTCCCACAGTTCACTACTTTTTCTCTAGTCTTGGTTTGTTATAGTTGATTTCTCATTGAATCTACTTTTAAATGATGCACCTTTTTCAATAAAAATGATTATTTTGCCTTGCATTGATCATCTGTCATGTTCTCCAATATCAATGTTACTGTCTTTCCAAGTTCCTGATGCTGCTCCCCTCAGCATTTGTATAACCTATATACTTTGTAGTGAAACATCTCAAACATACAAATAATTCACTTCAAAATGTTTATCTGTATTTACCTTTTTTTTTCTATTTTACATGTATTTTAACAAAAGAAAAAGAAAAAAGAGAGAAGAAGGAATAAAACTAACATTTGAATTTGTTCTTTTCCTATTATGAAATCCAATATTATCCTATACATTCTTCTATGATGGATTCTATTTCATTATTATAATCTTGTATTTATATCTTTCTTTGTCTACCTTGTTGGTAGGCATGTACATCGTGGGGTGGTACTCAGTCTTATTCTTTTTTTACATTCTTGTATCATAGTATAATTATTAACACATGCTCATATGTGGTCTTAAAATTCTGTTTGAAGAATTTGTCCAGTAATGGAGTAATTGACACTTCCCAAAGGCAATCCCTTGTATTTTTTAATATCTTTGTAAGAAAATGTGTGTTATATTAAGTATGTGGATGGATGAATAATTACTTTTGAATTGCAACTATTTGAATTCTAAATGTTGTTGCTTCTAGAATCATTCACTAAAGAATTAAACTTTAATATACAATATGGCTTCAGTTATGTCATGTCTTCAAATAAGTAAGGCCTGGAGATACTTTTCAAAGCAAATTCTAGGATTCAAAGAATCGCAAACATACATACTTCAGCAAAAATATCTTGGTTTTGTAGAAGAGGATTTCTAAAGGTGACTACACATTTTTTTAGAAAAGATAGATTTTTTTGTTTATTTTTCAAACCTGAGTTATAGCACTATTAACATTATTTAATAGTTTATTAGTACTTACATATACCTTTTCAATTTATTTTACTCCAAAATATTTTGCAATTCAATTATTTCATTAATTTTTTTTGTTTTTGTATACTTTAAAGGTCATTTATTTTTCGTGATCTTTGATAGTTGAATATATACAACCATGAATGAATTAGTATAGTTATGTCTCATTCCACATCTAAATTTTTAGTCACGTGTGATTCTGGAGCATTGTGTTGAAATATAGGTAACATACTCAAAGACATTTTTCTTCACTGCAGGTTAGCATACATTTAATATACACATATATAAAGGATTTCCTTAGAACATATCAAATAACACCTTAGAACATATCAAATGCACTCCAGAAGTTATAAATTGTTAGTCTTAACCATTGGCATAAATAGCCATCTTCTATTATGTATTTAACTTTTTAATGTTTTTATTAATATATGTTACTTATGGAGGGGTTTAATTGTGACAGTTCCACATATGCATAAAATATATCCCAGTTTGGTTCATATTCCCAGTATTCTCCCTCCCATTTCTTAAAATGACAGGTTTCAAGGTTCCATACTTATACATGTATACAAAATACATCAACCATATTCACTCTCCTTCACACTCTACTTTTATGCTCTTCCTTTCACTTGTACCCTCCCCTTGTCATGAACTATTTTATGTTCCTGTCCTTTAGGTTTTGCCTTGGTATTTTACTTGTAAATATATTGTGCTTTAATCAGTCTAAATACCTCTTCCTTACACTTTTCTCAGTTCCTCATATTGTTCACTAGTTTTCAGTGTTTTTTGTTTTGTCTTGGTGCTATACATATGTGATATATTTCAATATTATTCACTTCCTTCATTCTTTTCTTTTCCTCCCCTAGTCTTTTCCAACAGTCCCACTATTTGAAACATGTATGCATTATTATTACTCTCTCTATATACACATATATACATGCACATATAGATAGATAGATAATAATGCTTGTATTTCCATTTGGGTTGATCTTGCACATATGTGAATCAGGCTTACTTGACTTAAGATGATTTTTCTCCAGTTCTCATCATTTACCTTTGAACAACAAAATTTCATTCTTCTTTATGACTGAACAATATTGCATTTATATTCCATTTCTCACTGATTCTTCAGTTGTAGGATATGAGGGCTGTTCCTATAACTTCACTATTTCAAATAATGCTGAATAAACATGGGTATGAAAGTGTCTTTATTATACCCTGACTTACATTCCTTAGGATATATACTCAGGAGTGGTATTACTGAATCACATGGCAGTTCTACTTTAACTTTTATTGAGGAGCCTCCATACTTTTTTCCATAATGGGTGTACTAATTTACATTCCCACCAACAGTGTATGAGTGTTCCCTTTTCTCTACATCTTTGCCAACTTTGGTCGTGGTTTGTGTTTTGATGATATCCTTTCTAACTGGAGTGAGGTGGAATCTTAATATGGTTTTCATTTACATTTTTTATAGCAATGGATATTGAGAAATTTTTTATGTGTTTTTTAGCTGTTTGCTCTTCTTCCTTTGAAAAAATTATGTTTAGTTCATTTGCCCATTTCTTCATTGGCTAGATGATTCTTTGGGAGTTGAGTAGTTTTGAGTATTCTGTAAATTTTGGTTATTCCTTGACAGATATATACCTGACAAAGCATTTCTCCCATTCTGTGGGCTGCCTCTTCACTCTGGTGACCATTCCTTAGTTGTACAGAAGCTTTTTAGTTTCATATAGTTCCATTTGTCAGTACTTTCTCTTAATTGCTGAGTTATTGGAGTTCTACCTTGGAAGTTATTGTCTAGCCTATATATTCCAGTGTTTTTCCTATTCTTTTGTTCAATAGTTTCAAAGTCTTTGGCTTACATTAAGGTCTTTGATCCATGATGAGTTGATATCTGTATTGGGTTAAAAACAGGGATATAGTTTCTCTTCATGCAGATATCCAGTTGATCCAGCAACATTTGTCAAAGAAGCTGCCATTCTGTCATGTTTTGTGCTCTGCAGCTCTGCATGGATTTATGTCTAGGTCTTCTATCCTGTTCTTATTGGTCTTCATGTCTATTTTTTTTGTGCCAGTACCATGCAGTTTTTATTGTTATGGCTCTGTACTATGTTTTGAAGTCTGGGACTGTGCTATCTCCAGCACTACTCTTTTTGCTCAGTATTGCCTTAGCTATTTAAAGTCTTTTGTGCTTCCATATGAGTTTTAGAGTTGATTTTTCAAAGTCTGTGTGGAATGTCATCAGAATTTTGATGGGAATTACATCGAATATATAGATTATTTTTGGCAGTATAGCCATTTTCATGATATTAATTCTGCTAATCTATGAGCACAGGAGGTCTTTCCATCTTCTGATATCTTCTTTGACTTATTTCTTCAATGACTTATAGCATTTATTGCAGAAGTTTTCACTTTCTTTGTATAATTACTCCTAGGTATTTTAGCTTTTTTGAGGAAACTGTAAATTGGGTTGTTTTCCTAAATTCTTTCTGAGTCTGTTCACTATTGGTATATAAGAAAGCTTCTGATTTTTGTATGTTGATTTTTATGTCTTACTATGTTGCTGAAGGTGTTTATGGTGCCTGGGAATTTTTATGATGAGTTTTTAAGGTTTTAAGTATAAGATATGTGTTCTGCAAATAGAAATAATTCGACTTCCTCCTTTCCTATTTTAAATCCTTTTATTTCTTCCTATCTGATTGCTATAGCTAACAATTCCATAACTATGTTAGATAAGAACTGGGAGATTGGACAACCTTGCCTCATTCTTGATATTAGAGGAAATGGTTTCATTTTTTCCCTGTTTGTTATGAGGTTGGTTGTGGGTTGTCATACACAGTGTTTATCGTATTGAGGTACTTCTAGTCCCAGTTTCATCAGAAGTTTTATCAAGAAAGGATGTTGAATTTTGTCAATGGCTTTTCTACATCTGTTGAAATGATCATGTGATATTTTTCCTGCTTCTGTTTATACCATATTACATTTTTTGTACAGTCACTCCTATAAGGATTTTATAATTTTAACTTGTGCAGCATAAGTAAATGCCTTTTCAGACAAGTAAATCTTAAAATATTGTACAATTAGTTATTGACCCTATGAAGCCATCTGAAAGCAGACATTTCCATCACCTTAGCCATATTACATTTATTGATTAGCAAATACTGAACCATTCCTACATCCCTGAAATGAACCTACTTGATGGTGTATCATCTTTTAGAAATGTTGCTGAATTCAGTCTTCCAAATTGAGAATTTTGCATCTATGTTCACTAAAAAGATTGGTGTATAGTTCTCTTTTTTTGTTGTTGTGTCCTTGTCTGGTTTTGGAATTAATGTTATACTGTACTGGCATCATAGAATGAGTGTGGAATTTGTATTTTGTATTTTGTGGAATCATTTGAGAAATGTTGTTCTTTAAAGACTTGATAGAATTTACCACTACATCCATCAGGTCCTGGGATTTTCTTTCTTTTTATTGTTGTGCTAGGAGAGGGTATATTGTGGCATTTACGAAAGTTCTTACAATATATCAAATAAATCATACTTGAATTCACCCCTTCCGTCATTCTCCTTTACCCTTCCCCATTCCTGGAATAGATTCAACAGATACTGTTTTTCCATTTATATACATATGTACATAGTATTTATACCATAAGACTTGTTATAGCTGCTTCAATTTCATTGCTTGCTATAGATCTCTTTAAATCATTTTTATCCTCTTGGTCAATTTTGGTTAGTCATATGCATCTAGAAGTTTATCTATTTCTTCTAAATTTTCCAATTTATTTGAGTATAGGATTTTGAAGTATTCTGTACTGATCCTCTGGATTTTCATTGGTATTTGTTGTGATATCCTCTTTTCCATCCCTAATTTTAATAATTTGGGTCTTTTCCCTCCTCATATTAATCACACTTGCTAAGGGTTTACCAATCTTATTTGCCTCTTCAAAGAACAAACTATTTGCTTCATTAATTGTTTGTATAGGTTTTTTAGTCTCTATTTCATTGATTTCAGCCTTTATTTTTATAATTTCTCTCCTTTGGCTGGTTTTGAGTTTGGGTTGTTCTTGTTATTCTATGAGTTTGAAATGCTGTGTTAGGCCATTTATTTGCTGTCTTTCTGTGTTTAATGTAAAATGAATATTCTTTACTTTTTCAGTTGCTTGCAAGGAATATTTCTGTTCACAAATTACATATAGTCATTGCCTGCATGAAGACTTACTCAGATGTAACAAAAATACTATTCAAACAAAAATTGTGCTTGAAATATCCCCATGCTAAAACATGATTGCCCAGTCATTTCAAATAATATATGAGAGATATATTTCTAGGACAATATGATAAATACAAGCTGTTCCTTGAAATTCTGGTAAATTTAATTTATAATGCAACACTTTACTGAAGCATTCATGATAGGTATATTTTCTATATCACTGCCCAACAGTACAATGCAAGGGTCCAATATTTTAATTTGTTCAAATATCAAATTTGTCTTAATAACAATAATTTTATAATACTGATAATAAAGCAGTTACTTCCTAGTCCCCATCCCATAGTAGCTTCTGCCAGTTTAAGAGTACTATATTCACTTCTCTACAGTGAGCACATCAACCAGTGAAAAGGTCTGGTAGAGATGAACCAATGTAGGTTGTAATACACATGTGCATGGAAGCAACAGTAGGAATCTCTCTGCATAGTTATCTTTATTGCAAACTAGCAAAAATGTTATGTCTTTCTTATTATCTCTTATGTTTTCTCCTCAACAAAATCAGAGACCAAGAGGATGCAACAGGTTCTGTCCAGTAGTGGGGGAGAAAAGGATGGAGGTGGCCCAAGTAATGTATACACATGTAAGTTAATGTAAAAATGATAAACTAAAAAAAATTAAAAGGAGCAGTTACTATCATTATCATTTAATAATGAACAATTTCAATAATATTTTTAAAGTGTTCTAAAAATATTAAGAAAAAAATGTTGAAGCCAGGTGCTTGTGGCTCACACCTGCAATCCTAGCTACTCAGAAAGCAGAGATCAGGAGGATTACAGTTCAAAGTCAGCTGGGGAAAATAGTTTGATAGACCCTACCTTGAAAAAATTCATTTCAGAAAAGGGCTGGTGGAGTGGCTAAAAGTTTAGACCCTGAGTTCAAACCCCAGTACAGCAAAAAAAATAAATAAATAAATAAAAGAAAGAAAAAGTTTTTGTTTTCTGATATAAATAGTACTATCACTTAAAAATAACTTAATAGTGAAATGCTATGTGATACTGAAATAGTAGATAAATGACATGTATTTGTTCAAATTTATATAATTGTACAGCACAAAGATACATTTTGATATATTTGAAAAATCCTTAACATATTAGGGCATCCCAGAAAGAAATACAAACTTGGAGGCTGTACTACAATGCATTACAAAAGTATGAAGTAATCTTATTGAAGGGTGTGGGGAAAAGGTACTGACCTAAGTAACTTTAGCAATAGCTAAAGACACAACAAATTTTAAATAATTATATATTAGAATTGATGAAATTATTTTTTGAGGAGGATAGGTATGAAAATTCTGATGCCATTATACATTTATACTTGAGTTAATAAAGTGTATAAATGGATGTAGCTCTATCTACTAGGCTTCAAGAACTAGGTATCTTATACTTGGGCAGAAATTTGTAGCTAATCAAAGGAAAGGAATGAACAATGAGGCCATGGATTTGAGTTGAAAATACTGATAAACATTTTTGTTGCATTAAATGTAGATGCAGGTGGTTATACAGAGATGTCTGTAGCTAAGAAGACTGTAGCTAAGAGGACATACCTGTATATACATATAAACTCATATATTTCTTCAATCTGTCAGCTGAGATTGCTTAAAAGGAATGGCACACCAGTGTCAATGATCACACCCATTGCACCAAGATCTTGGTTTGCAATAATAATTTCATTTAAAAAGTATGAGGACACCTTGGAGAAATGACTCATTTTAGGACTGGGGCAGGAAGTACTCTGCATGAACCTGAACAATCTTGTTTGCAGTGCCAAAAAGTAAGGAAGTACTCAAACAAAGAAAGCAAAGCACACATCCTTTATTTGGGATTTGTTAAAGGAACACTGGAGTCAATTTGTAGGGCTCCCAAAGGCTAAATGTGGACCAATTTGTGTAACTCAATAAATACACTATTCTCTCAATATCCATGGGTTAGTGGTTCTAAGACCCCTCCCCATACCCTCCAGATACGAAAAGTTAGGGGTGATCAAGTCCCTTATATAAAATGATGTAGTATTTATATATTACCTAGGCACATAATACTCTATAGGCTTTAGATCATCTCTAGATTAATTATAATACCTAATTCAATACAAGTGCTGTGTAGTTATTATACTACCTTGCTTAAGCATGAGAAGAAAGAATGTGTACTAAAATGAAATTGAAGCAGCAATCAAGAGTCTCCCCAAAAAGAAAAGTCCAGGACCTGATGGATTCTCTGCTGAATTCTATAAGACCTTTAAAGAAGAACTGATACCAACCCTCTTTAAGCTGTTCCACGAAGTAGAAAGGAAAGGAAAACTGCCTAACACATTTTATGAAGCCAGTATTACACTTATCCCAAAACCAGGCAAAGATACCTCCAAAAAGGAGAACTGTAGGCCAATGTCCTTAATGAACATTGATGCAAAAATCCTCAATAAAATAATGGCAAACTGAATTCAACAGCACATCAAAAAGATTATTCACCACGACCAAGTAGGCTTCATCCCAGGAATGCAGGGGTGGTTCAACATATGAAAATCAATAAACGTAATAAACTACATTAACAAAAGCAAAGACAAAAATCACTTGATCATCTCAATAGATGCAGAAAAAGCCTTTGATAAGATCCAACACAATTTCATGATAAAAGCTCTAAGAAAACTAAGAATAGAAGAAAATACCTCAACATTATAAAAGCTATATATGACAAACCTACAGCCAGCATTATACTTAATGGAGAAAAACTGAAACCATTCCCTCTAAAATCAGGAACCAGACAAAGATGCCCACTATCTCCACTCCTATTCATCACAGTATTGGAATTCATAGTCAGAACAATTAGGCAAGAAGAAGGAATAAAAGGAATACAAATAGGTAAAGAAACTGTCATAATATCCCTATTTGCAGATGACATGATCCTATACCTTAAAGACCCAAAAAACTCTACTCAGAAGCTCCTGGACACCATCAACAGCTACAGCAAGGTAGCAGGATATAAAATCAACATAGAAAAATCATTAGCATTTCTGTACACTAATAATGAACAAACTGAAAAAGAATATATGAAAACAATATCATTTACAATAGCCTCAAAAAAAAAATCAAATACCTAGGTGTAAACCTAACAAAGAATGTGAACGATCTTTACAAGGAAAACTATAAACTTCTGAAGAAAGAGATTGAGGAAGACTATAGAAAGTGGAGAGATCTCCTATGCTCATGGATTGGTAGAATCAACATAGTAAAAATGTCGATACTCCCAAAAGTAATCTGCATGTTTAATGCAATTCCCATTAAAATTCCAATGACATTCATTAAAGAGATTGAAAAATCTACCGTGAAATTTATATGGATGGAAACACAAGAGACCATGTATAGCCAAGGCAATATTCAGTCAAAAGAACAATGCTGGAGGTGTCACAATACCTGACTTCAAACTATATTACAAAGCAATAACAGTAAAAACAGCATGGTACTGGCATAAAAACAGATATGAAGACCAGTGGAACAGAATAGAGGACCCAGATATGAAGCCACACAACTATAACCAACTTGTCTTTGACAAAGGTGCTAAAAACATAAGATGGAGAAAAAGCAGCCTCTTCAACAAAAACTGCTGGGAAAACTGGTTAGCAGTCTGCAAAAAACTGAAACTAGATCCATGTATATCACCCTATACCAAGATTAACTCAAAATGGATCAAGGATCTTAATATCAGACCACAAACTCTAAAGTTGATACAGGAAAGAGTAGGAAATGCTCTGGAGTTAGTAGGTATAGGTAAGAACTTTCTCAATGGAACCCCAGCAGCATGGCAACTAAGAGATAGCATAGATAAATGGAACCTCATAAAGCTAAAAAGTTTCTGTTCATCAAAAGAAATGGTCTCTAAACTGAAGAGAACACCCACAGAGTGGGAGAAAATATTTGCCAGCTGTACATCAGACAAAGGACTGATAACCAGAATATATAGGGAACTTAAAAAACTAAATTCTCCCAAAACTAATGAACCAATAAAGAAATGGACAAGTGAACTAAACAGAATGTTCTCAAAAGAAGAAATTCAAATGGCCAGAAAACACATGAAAAAATGCTCACCATCTCTAGCAATAAAGGAAATGCAAATTAAAACCACACTAAGATTCCACCTCACCCCTGTTAGAATAGCCATCATCAGCAACACCATGAACAACAGGTGTTGGTGAGGATGCAGGGAAAAAGGACCCTCTTACACTGTTGGTGGGAATGTAAACTAGTACAACCACTCTGGAAAAAAATTTGGAGGCTACTTAAAAAGCTAAACATTGATCTACCATTTGATCCAGCAATACCACTCTTGGGGATATACTCAAAAGACTGTGACACAGGTTACTCCAGAGGCACCTGCACACCCATGTTTATTGCAGCACTATTCACAATAGCCAAGTTATGGAAGCAGCCATGATGCCCCACTACTGACGAATGGATTAAGAAAATGTGGTATCTATACACAATGGAATTTTATGCAGCCATGAAGAAGAACAAAATTTTATCATTTGCTGGTAAATGGATGGAATTGGAGAACATGATTCTGAGTGAGGTTAGCCTGGACCAAAAGACCAAAAATTGTATGTTCTCCCTCAGATATGGACATTAGATCAAGGGCAAACACAATAAGGGGATTGGACTTTGAGCACAAGATAAAAGCGAGAGCACACAAGGGAGGGGTTAGGATAGGTAAGACACCTAAAAAATTAGTTAGCATTTGTTGCCCTTAATGCAGAGAAACTAAAGCAGATACCTTAAAAGCAACTGAAGCCAATAGGAGAAGGGGACCAGGAATTAGAGAAAAGTTTAGATCAAGAAGAATTAACTGAGAAGGTAACACACATGCACAGGAAATTAATGTGAGTCAACTCCCTGTAGCTCTCCTTATCTCAACTAGCAAAAACCCTTGGTCCTTCCTACTATTGCTTATACTCTCCCTTCAACAAAATTAGAGATAAGGGCAAAATAGTTTCTGCTGGGTATCAAGGGTGTGGGTGGGGAGAGGAAGGGGGTGGGGTTGGTGGTAAGGAAGGGGGTGGGGGCAGGGGAGAAAAATGACCCAAGCATTGTATGCACATATGAATAATAAAAAAAAATGTAAGAGAAATTCCCTCTCCCCCAAAAAAAGAATGTGTACCTGTTCAGCTCTGAAATACTTTTTTCTTTTTGAATATTTTCTATCATAATTCATTAAATTCCATGGCTGTGGAACTCATGGCTATGAAAGCTCAACTGTAAATAATACTACCTAGAATAAAAAATATTTATAAGCCTATATTGACATAAATGATAAAAATTAATAAATATAGAAGAGGAAAGTCTCCTGTGCATAATAATTTCAAATAAATATTGTGGATAACCCACTCTGAAGGACAGGGAGCATACTTCTGTCTTTAGTGTTGAGTCTGTATACTGGCTTCCTTATAAAGCATATGGAAAGTAAAGGACACAATGACTTTACTGTGGGAAAACCTATCCAACTCTACTTCAATTAAGTGATCAAGGCTAGCATTCAAGATTCGTAAATCATGCTAATAGCATCTGCCCTTGATGTGATGTGATGTTAATGGCATTTTGTCTCTGGGTCCTTCTCCCTACAATCTTATAGCCGTCTGTTTAGTAGAAAAAGAACATTAAATACAGAGGCATCTAATACAGTTCATTTGACCAGAACTTCAGAAAGCCATCACAATCATCAAAAACAAAGTCCGAGAAACTCTTACAGCCTAGAAGAACATAAGGAGACATGATATCACAAGTACTATGGTAGTTTGGATGGCATCCAAGAACAACAGGTGGAAATGAAGTAAAACAATGAGAAAATATTAATAAACTATGGATTCTAGCTAATTCTGTGGTATCAGTATTGTTTTATTAATTGTAACAATGTTTAATACTAATTCAAGGTGTCAATAATTGAGGAAATCGAGGCCATAAATATAAAGACTCTACTATCTGCTCAGCTTTTCTGTAAATCTAAAACTATGTAAATGGAAAAATGATATTTGTTGAAACTGGTCCAGGACTGGGGAGTGGGGGGGATGAAGGAGAATGGTGGAAGGGGTGCATTCAAGTATGAAATATTTGATATATTGTAAGATTGTAAATGCCACAATGTACTCCCACCCAGTCAAACAATAAAAAAAAGATTAAGATTAGGGTGGATAGTATTCATAACTCCTATTTTATTATTCCTCACTTGTATTTCATTGTCTTAAGACAAAAACAAATAATTAAAGTTTCTAACTTAATTTTGAAAACTTTTTTACCTTAGGTAATATCTGGCTTTATATTTATGAAGATATAAACATTACTGTGCTTAATGCCTAAGCAGGCTACATATCCACAAGTCTGGCCATTTTGTTATTGGAGATGACAATGAAAAGATGCAATGAGAGGGTGTATAAATATTTTAGTTGTAATTAAGATTTTTTAATTAAAATAATTTTTAAATAACTAGTTCAGAAAAATTTGTGTAGAAATAATGGAAAACTCACTTCAATTAGAAATACAAATTGCATCTAGGATATAATGATGCCTTTACCATTATAATAAATGGTAAACTTCCTACATAAATACAATTTATGTCATTCCAAATATGGGTACTACCATATGAAGTTCTAGATGAAATATTAACAAAGTGATCAAGCTTCCATTATAAAACACTTTGGTGAGATCAGTGCACTCTGTTTTGGGAAATTACATTGATTCATGTTATTTCTGTATTTAATCATTAAGACATTGAACAAATAAACACTTTTGGAAACTGTAGCATTTTTCCTCATTTGGAAGATTTCAATAAAATAGAAAGTTATTTTGAGAGAAATTTAGTCCTGAAGCTTCTTTGCACATACTTGAATATAATTTTAGAGATTGAGAATGCATGTTGAAAACACTTGTTTTCTTTCAAAGACAGCTTGATCTTTCTCTTTCAATAATGACATTCTTTCATCACACAAGCTAAATAGAGCACAGGGAGGGATATGGACTTTGAACTCTAAGAAAGCAGAGTTTAAAACCTGGCTCTTACATTATTTAACTCTACGATCTTAGGTAAATGACCTATAGAAAACCGGGACTCGGTTTGTTCATGGATGGATTGGTTCTGATGATGCTTTCTATCTGGCCACCATGATAAGTGTGTTAGCAATAACGTATGTAAAGCTGTTTCATCAAACATGCATTAACAATTCATTACTAATAAATAATAAGTGTCCATATATTTTTAGAATTGTTGCTCTCAATCTTTAAGTATTGACTAATAGCTTTACCCTTCCTTCCTTCTCTCCTCCCTAAATTAAAATATGTAAGATAATACAAATTAGGGCATTACTTAAACCAGATTGTGTTAAGTAGAAGGGCTTTGTAGGAAAAGCTAAAGATACATCTGGGGATTTGGGTTTGGATAAATCAAAGAAGAAGTTGAAATATCTTAATATCTTGATAAGTGTTCTGCTGCCCCACCTTAACTTATCCTTCTAGTCTCTGAGATCCACATTTCTCTACAGTCCTCCACTCTAACCAGCTGTACCCACTGTACTCTAGTACTTCATAATTGCCCTCAAAGACATCAACCTGAAATTAAGGACCTTGCAACTATAACCTCCTGTTCCTGGAATGTTACATATATACATGTATGTATGTGAACTTTTTGCTTATTTTTTAGTTAAGATTTGTGTCCTATATTCCCAATTAAATCAAATTTTTTATTTTATTTTTTCATGTTATTTATCTCACTTTAGTGAATCATTTGACAGTCTTAAATTACTTTGTGTAATCTGACTGATTGATATCTAGCTTGCATACAACTATGAAATCATCCCTCTGTGTCTCAATACTGCCTGGCATATAACAAACTCAAGATAAATAATTGTAGAATAAAAACAACTTGTTTCATCAACTGAAATAATCAGGAAACATGGTTGAAAAAGAGAGCCTTTGTTGTTTATAGTCTTTATTATCCATAAGTTTTCAGAACAAATTATCATAAATTGCTTCTTGAGAAGGAAAAAACTAAAATGTTTCTCTTACTCATATAAACACACATACACACACATGCTTAATATCATCAATTCTTAGAATAAATTTTGAAAAACAGACTTTTCCACTGAATTTCATAATCAACATTTAAACTTACCCATAGATTTCTTTGCAGAGCAAAAGATGCAGGAAATAATTTCAAGTCAGCTGCCCTGCTATTAAGTGAAACCCATTTCTCATGCACTGTATGTGAGAAATATTTTGAATGTAAAACTAATGATAGCATAGAAAACAGGAAGAATCAATTCAATGTCTTCAAATGGTTTTTCTCTTTACTATCACAGCTTTTACAAAGATCATGCATATGCATATCAATAAACATCTCTGAAATCTTTTAATAAGCAGTTGTGTCTGGAATAGTATTAGTAGGTTTAGTCTTGGGAAATGCTATTGTAATTAAGGTTGCTTTGAGTCAAAAGCAGTTCAAAAGAGATTAATTTTAAGCTTTGAAAACCCCATGAAACCTAGTATGATGGCACACATCCTAAAGCTAATCTAATTATTTGATGACAATTCCAACACTGAAGATTATTTCACTTAATTATTTTCACTTTATCTCTTTGGGAATTCTACTATCTGAAGCAAAGTAAGTTTTTTTTTTGGAGCACCTACTTTTAAAAGTAAATTATTGAATGACTGTATCTCTTCTAGTTAAATAATTGATTGGAACAGTATTTTCAACTAATCACTTATTATTAATATTTTAGAGAATTATTTTAATAAACATAATATGAGCACATCCTATATCAGTCAAGATTCTGATACAGTTTTGTTATGGTTAAAAAAACAAAACAATAAAAAAACCAATCTGAGAGACTAAAGCTCTTTTTTGATATTCAATTTGAGCCTGAGTCTCTCTCCAAAAGAGTGCTTATCCAAGTGTTGTCTCACTGTGTACACCCACATGTGTTCATACTCCTGTGATCACAGTCAGGAGAGTCAGGGAAGAGGTACCTAGGAAGCAGAGCAAAAGTAATTACATGATTCCACATGGAATTGTCAAATATCAGTTCCATTATACTCAATTGCTCATAGCAAGTCATGTAGCCATGTATTGCTTTACTAGTGGGAAGGCACAATTCTCCCATATGCCTGAAAATAGAAATGAGATTTCAATAAGTTTTGGCAAAATATGTCACATATTCTGAGCAATGAAGGATAGAAATTTGATGGCCTACTCTTTCCTTCCTAGTTTAGGTGGCTCCCAAGAATGACTTTGGTAGACATTTTCTTGATCTTTTTTCCAGTCATAAGCTTGAAAAAAATCATCTGTAATAAGCATATTCTCTATTCTTTATGACTATCACATTTAGTAACTAGAGAATTGGTGATAATATCTTTCATGTCTATTCCTCATTTTTAGTGAGAAATTCCCCTTTTATCTATTAAAATTCTTTTGGGAAATATCCCCAGTAATTACTAATGGGAGACCCAGATTGTGGTATGAGGATTTGTATTTTAAATCACCCTTAGGATATCTAATGAAAGTTATCTACAAGTGAATCTTTGAGGAACCCTGACCTAGTGGCATAAGTCCTCATGTGCTTACTCAGTTGAAAATTAAATTCAACCATACATTTTTTCCCACGTGAGAGTTAGGAATTTTAATTAAAAATAAGAATGGAAACACCCATAATTATGTCAGGTACTCTTTGTGTGAGAGACAGCAAAGTGAAGTAGAAAAGCAGAGAATTTGGAGACTGACATATCTGAACTTAAATCGTAATTATTCCACTAATTGGACATGTGGCATTGAGAAGGATGTTAACCTCTCACGGTATCTCTCATGTTAAGTGGAGATTGCAGTACCTACACCATAAAGACTTGTGGAGAGAATCTAATGAAGAATTATTATAAAGCATTTAGCACCTAGACATAAATCATCCTGTTTAACATTCTGTGTATGCCACAAGGTATCATATTGCTTTAGATACATCCAAAATTAAATAAATTAGAAACAGAATTCTATATTTTAAGCTCCACTATTTACCTTTAAATAAATAAAAGTACATAGAAAAGTAGAAGAGTTATGAGATTCATACATAATTAGACAAAGTAATTTACATGAGGTTATAGAACAGCTAAATAAATTTGAGTATGAATATGTCATATCAGTTAAACTCTGCAGTGTTAAACACAGAAGCAAAAATATGTGTGTCTATATGTATATATGCTAAAATATATCCTACATATAGATACAAAGGATATATTTATACATAGAATATATAAAGAACAATTACTAATATGTAGGAGAATTTTTTCTTTCCTTTAGGAATATGGTAAACCAATGAAAAATTTGAACAGAGGAGTACTACTATGAGAAGTGAAATTTATAAAGAACTTTCTGAGAGAAATAAGGACAAGGTTGTGCTTTGTTTTACTGAGCTTTGAAAGAGAAAATTCTGGAGTCAAGGAGAATTGTTTAAGGAGTATTGCCAGAATTCACATGGGAGAAGAAACGGATTATACTTTAGTAATGATTGAAGGAAGAAATATTTTTCAAGTCATTTACAACACAGAACCATAGAAATAAACAAGCTTAAGTAAGGGAGAAAGAATATTCAAAGCTGGTTCTGAAGTATTTTTTCTGAGAGTTGGATCATTGTTTTTGATATTCACCAAATTTGGGGAAATCTCTGGGAAACACCATAGAGGGAAGAGAGGCAATGTTTCATAGAACAATGAAGCTGTGTTGCTAAATCATTCATGCACAAACTTGAGGGCAGGGCAGATGCTGAGTTTCTTAAGGAGAGAGAGAATTGCATTAGTGTTAACATCTTTGGAGGGAAGGATATGTCTATGAAGAAAGGAAAATACAGATAAGAAAAACAGTTATATGGTATATTTATCTAATTTTTCAAACTTTCCCCTATGTGTCTTACTTAAGTGCTCATGTCTACAGTTACACTCAATTTTTTTCTTCTGACAAGGTAAGAAGGAAACAAACCTACTGGAAATGTCAAGTTGATTCTCCCTCTATGGGTTTAAATCTTCAATGTTCTTCTATATTCTCAGCATTTGTTAACCTTTTGCTTTTGAGAAGTTTCTTACACTCTAGATTTATAGCTTTAGCCTAACTTGAGATGTTTAACCCATGATCGTTATTTAATATGCTCTGAATTACGACTAGTTTTAGCCTTCTTGTCATAGACTAACAACCATCTTACTTGTCCGATTCACTACATTCTGCAACATTCTGCTCTTTCTGTCTTCTTGATTTTGACCTTGCATATCTTCTTGATATTTCCTATAGGACTCTTGGATGTCTAAGCTGGATATAAATGGACATTGCTTATTTTCCTGGTTAGGAGAAGGACTTTTTCCTACTGGCTGTGGGTTAAAAGAGAACTCTATAAAGGAAGTCCCTGAAATACTTCAAGACTTAAACATTTTCTTAGTAATGAAGTACCAACAAAGTCATATGTGATTTAAGTCTGCCTCCTAAAAATATTTTTTTCTTTAACTATATTTTGCTGAAATACTAAGAGGGATAAACAACTGATTTAAACTGAGAGAATTTTGGATTTTCAGCTCAATGGGGTGTTTGGCTTTTATAAGCTTTTTACATTATGAAATTAATTATTTAAATAATTACAATAATGTAAATGAACCATAATCTCAACATAGAACACAATTTATTTCCTGCTAGTTCCCTAAGGGGCCTTTTTCTGTAGGTCTCTGTAACCATGTCATTGTTCCAAGTCACCAATTTGTGCTTCCTGCTTTATGGATTAAACTCTGCAGGGGATACAATGCACTAACTACCTTTGTTTCTTCTTTTTCTCTAGTGCCATGTTAGTATTTTACAACAACTGACAATGTTTGGTGGGAGGCAGAAGGTGAGAACAGCATGTCTGCAGGGTAATTCAGATTAAATATATGTACATTTAATTATTTACACTTGGATTTACATATTGTAATTTGGAGTTCTGGAAAGGTATTAGAATCTCAGTTTATTGCTAACAGCATGGCACTTGGGTTTTCAGAGAAGAGTTGATATGGGGCTAATGAGATTTAGTATTGGATATTTGGCTTTGCCTGAAATTGTCTTCTTCACTCTCTCAATAAGTAGTGAGATTTCACTAAATCTCTTATCTTGGGCATATCCTTTAAATTGAAAGCCTTAATGCTTAGAGGTGATTAAAGAAATAAATTTAGAAATCTATGGTAAGAGTCTTTACTTGTTAACCTTGGAAGAAATAACATACTTGATTTTATTAGTGAATGTGTGTGTGAGTGAGTGTGTGTACAGAAAGTGACAGCATAAACAGAAAAATATAGTAGATAAGAAGAAAACATTTCAAAAAAGAAAACATTCTGAAGGAGTTACTCATATGTCACATACACAAGGACTGTACACTTTGCAGCTAAGAAGATTGCCACTTTTGAGTAAATCAAAGTGTGATTGGTGAGGTCTGCAGAAAAAATGTTAAGCTTCAATTAATTTTTCTCCACTAGTTTCATAAAATAACCTTGGTGCCAAACTAGTCAACACCTGACATGAGCAAATTTGACTGCCAAGTGCTTGGGGTATATTTCATCCAAGAGGGAATGTGTTTGGAAATGTTCACAGTTTAGCAAAGAAAGTAATGGCTTGGTTTGGTCTGTACTGGTGAAACTCAGGAAGTCAGAAACCCCATCAAAATTCACAAGAACGGACAAGTTGGAGGTGGAAAGAGAAGGAATCGACAATGGTGAGATCAAAGGCATGAAAGTAGCCTTGGTCATATTTTAACAATTTTGTAATATTTATAGTTATTTCAGAGATTTTTGTGTCCTGCAAATAATATATGAGTTTGGGTGATACATGACTCACAGAAACGCAAAGAGATAGATGCCTTGTAATGCACAGGGATTACATTCCCAGAACACAATGAAGCCAGCAAATCCATGAGTGACAAAAAACGCACAAAAAACAGGATTAGGAAAATTTGTGAAAAGAGTATCATAAAATTATCTGTGTTTTATATTTAGTCTCTGTGTATATACTTTGTTTGATATCACAATGTTATCTTTCAACTCATTAATTCTTACCCTCACTAGGTCAAGACATCTTGACACAATCTTGGTCATGAGGCTGCATCTCGGGCTTCTTTTCTCCAAGCTCACAATTTTCTGTAGATCATATTTTAAACTTCCTTCTCAATATAGCAGAATTCTATTCTGGTCCTTGGCTTCATACAGTGACCATAGTTTGGGTTCTTCTTCTTTTGAGTATACTTTTAATAGTGTTTACATCATTGTCAAATACAACATAAATGACATGCAGTTTACCTAAAGAGGTATATTTTAGAAAGATGAAGGCACCAACCCATGAGGAAGGTATCTTGATTCAATTCTTCTGTGCATCAACAGAGCTTCAAAATACATAAAACCAATTTTTTATAAAACTAAATGGAGTAGATGTCTTCATTTGTGGTTTAAAACTTTATCATGCTTCTTAGTAGCTGAAAGAAGAAATAGAATAACAATATCAAACATCGATAAGAATACAAAAAAATACAGAGAAATCAAAGAATTTATTCTTAATGCAGTGTATGGACCACTGCACCCAATAATGACAGAAAATACATCCTTTTCCAATGTACATAGGGAAGCTTGACGATTTACCATATGTTGTTTCATAAAATATGCCTCAACCTATTTCAATGAATTAAAATAATTCAGAGTATATTCTCTGAGTACATTAAAATAAACTAGAAAATTGCAAAGCTGTAAAACCATGGAATACATTTCTCAACAACTCATTGTTCAAAGGAAAAAATCTAAATTGAAATTGGAAAATATTCCAAATTGAATTATAATCAAAGCATACATTTAAAACTTGTAAGAGTCAGTAAAAGGAATGACTAGAGGGAATTTTGAGCCTTATAATTATATTTTACAAAAGTAGACAGGCCAAAAATCAATGATAACAAATCAGCAGTGTCAGGCATGAAGAAAAGATATTACTACCTAGTTTCAAGATAAAAAAAGTGTTCACAAGATGATATTACAAAGAAGTTAGGCCAATTAATTTGGTAACTTAGAATGGTCAATCATCTTAAAATATATGACTTGCAAAAACTACATGCGAATAATAAAAATATAGAAAATAGATATCTGTAATCATTTTTAATTATATTAGAATAATATAATCATATTTCTTTATGTATATATCATTTATATATCATATATATCAATATATATCATATATAAAATATATATATTTGTATATATAAATAGATATATAATATATATATGAATATATTCATATGTGTATCATATACATATCATATTTCTTTTGAACAAAACTCCAGGCTCAGATGATTGATTCATGAATTATTTGACAAATAAATTACCCCACAATTCATAGAGCAGAAGTTATTAAAAATAAATGGAAAAACAGATAATTCCAGTCTTCACAGATAAAGATTTTAACCTTTTTCTCAACAATTGATGGAACATGTAGTTTAAAGAAAATCAATAACGACATAGATAACTTTAGTATTGCTATCAAGCATGTCCAAACTGATATTTGTGAAATACTACCACAACCAAAATAAACATTTCTTACAAGTCCAAAAATAGACTTGAACACAGATGATTTAATTATTATTAAGGTGACATAAAAATGTGATGGGGTAAAGGTGGAATTTTTCCACAATTAATGTTTGGCTAATTGATATTCATCTGGAAAAGAGAAAAAAAGATCTCGACATCTACTTCCAACTACATGTAATTTTAATACTAATGTTAATAACAAAATATTAATGTAGGACTTTGGCCAAGGTAAATTTTTCTTAAACCTAGAACTGGCAACATTATCCATGGAAGGAAAATTGTGAAGCAGACTATCTTAATATAATAATTTCTGTTTGGTAAAAGATTTCATTACAAGAAGTAGAAGAAAATGAAAAGTGCAAGTGGATATTTGCAATACATATATCAAAGTATTTACCTCTAGAATACATAAAGAATGTCTATGAACCTATGAGATAGAGGCAGACAACACAACAGAAAATTGGCTGTAAATAAATACTTCAAAGAAGTATCAAAATTATAACATGAATGTGACAATTTTCATCTTATTTACCTTTAGAGGAATGCAAATTAAAGCTGCAATATAACACTATTGCACCATCAATAGACATATATATGTACACAGACATATATGCATATTTATGTATTCTCTATATATGCATATATATGTATATACGCATACATATATATTAAAAGAAAACACAGAAAATACCCCATTGAATCAACTAAAATTCTAAAACTCTGGCCTTAGGAGTGTACCTTCTTTTAAATTTATCCACATTTATTTTTTAATATTTTCAATTGAAATATAGATCACATACCATCCTATTTGATTATTTAAATTTCACAATAGATTTTAATTTATCTTAGTATATTTATAAATATGTCACAATAGTCAACTTCAGAATATTTTCCTCACCTGGGAAATAATATATATACCATTTAGATATGGACCCCCTACCCAGACTAGGAAAGCACAAATCTGATTTTTGTATATAAAAACTTCCTTGTTCTGACTTTTCATACAAACAAAATCATATAATAGTTAAGTTTCTTAGTCAGCACGGGTCTCTATAATAAAATTTACTATAAAATAGGTGACCTTTACACAACGGAAATTCATTCCTCGTAGTTCTGAAGGCTGGTAAGTACAGGATCAATGCACTGGCATATTTAGTTTTATGTCCTACTTTCTGGATCACAAAAAGTGAATTCTCCCTGTGCCCTCTTGTACTGGAAGGGTCAAGGTAGTCTTCTGAAATCTCTGTAAGACTGCTAATCCCTTTCATGACAGGGTAGCCCTCATGAGCTAATCATTTCCTTACTTTGCAATAACTTAACCTTGGGTTTGAGTCACACATATGAAATTTGAGAAGGCACATCCCTTTTTTATGTCCAGCATATATTTTTGTTTGATATATTGCTTTTTGTATATCTGTATATCATTTGATGCACATCGTTTCCCTTCTTCAGCTATTATAAGTGATGCCACTGTATACATCCATGTGCACAATTTTGTGTGGAAATACGGTTTCATTTCTTTTAGTTATATTCCCAGGAGGATAATGCATATGTCATATGATAAAGAATATATTTAATCATTTGAGAAGTTGCCAGGGTGTTTTCCAAGGTGGTTGCATCATTTTACATTCTGACCGGCCAATGCTATTACTGGAGTTTTGGAAGCTAGTTATTTTAGTGGATGTGAAGTGATATCTCACTGGGGTTTTGATTTGCATTTCCATGATGACTAAAGATGCTGAGAATCTTTCTCTTGTATTCACTGGCTGTTTGTATGCTTTACTTAGAGAAATGTCTATTTACATACTTTGCTCATTTTAAAAATTGGATTGTCCTTTTGTTATTTGGTCCTCAGAGTCCTTTATGTATTCTGGTTATAAGCCCCTTATCAGATATAAGGATTAGAGATGCTTCATCCTGTCTGTAAATTGCAGTTTTATTTTATTAATGTCCTTTGAAACAAAAAGCTTTTCTATTTTGGTGAAATGTGATTTATGTTTTCTTTCTTTTAACTTCTGCCCTTGGTGCCATACTCAAGAATCTTTTTCCAAATCCAAGATTATGAAGATTTAATCCCTATGTTTTCTTGTAATACTTTTATTACTAAAGATTTTGATCTTATATTTAGACCCCTGACTTTTGGAGTGAATTTTATATATGGGTGACTTAATGGTCAGACTTTTTTTTTTATAAATACACAGTATATCAAACATCATTTGTTGAAAAGATGATATGGCATGTAATTATTTTGATATATTGTTGAGGTTAATTTGATAGTGTTTTTTATATCTATCTTTATGAAAGATATTGATCATAAATTTCTTGTGATGTGTTTGGTGTTATCATCAGGGTAAAACTGATTTTATAACTCTGGAGAGAGTTTCTGTTTTTTTTGAAGGACTATAAACTGTTGTTAATTATTATTAATTTTTGTAATTGAAGGTTTGAAGTGTAAAATCATTTAGGACTGGGCTTTATTTCTGGGTAATTTCTAGGCTACTAATTCAAGATTTTCACTTGTTACAGGTTTCTTTACATTGAGTCAGTTTCTTTTTGAGTGAAGTCTGGCAGTTTGTGTTTTTCTAGGAATTTTACAATTTCATCTAAATTATCTATGGTTTTGGCTTATATATTTTACATGTTTTATAACCTGTTTAATTTTCGGTAAGGTTGGTAGTAGTGTCCCATCTTTCATTTCTGATTGTAGTAATTTGAGTCATCTCTGTTTCTATTAATCTACCCTAAAATGAATAATTTTTGTTGATCTTTTCAAGAAGTGTACATGTTTATACTCACTTTGAAAGATGCTAACCAATATCTATTTAAGCAGAATGTGCTAATAGTATATGACCCAGCAATTTTCCTAAACTACATTCCCCACAAAATGTGTATACATATTAACTAAATATATATTTCATGGTGCTCAAAGAAGCACTACTTATAGAACTGGAAACTAGGAACATCCCAATTGTTCATCAGTAGCAGAACTGATAAATAATTTGAAATACATTCATAAACCATAGAATCTAATGGATTTTTAAAGAACAAAGGGGATAAATTAATGACCACAAAAGATAGCATGTATAGACCTCAAGAAATTGTTGAATACAAATTCTTGAGTACATGCTAGGTTATTACATTATGTGAAGTTCAAAACTGACAGAACTAATACATAGTTTTAAAAATCAAGAATCTGTTCACCTATGGGAGGGAAAATAAAGAATGACTTGGAGCATGGGAGAGTCCTGGGTATGCTGGTAATATTTAACTTTCTTTCTTGATATGTGTGAATATTCATGATCTGTATACTTATCAAGCTATACATTTTTGATTTGTAAACATCTGTTCCTTCAGGTTATAGTTCAGTAAAAGTTTGCTTAAAATTAGTTTTGTATAATATTTATATAAGTGTTCTATATAAGATTTTCTGGGAAAATGGTGATAGAATCAAAATAATTTATGGTTAATTTAAACAAACTATAATTAATTATAATTATGTCTTATTTTCAACTGACTCAAAGTAAAGAGACAGTCCACATAAGAGTAGAAGAATGATTCTGAGCCAGAAAATCTCAGAAAGGCAGTTGCTTTAGTTATGTATTCTACACAAACACTTCAGAAGAAAGAGTCTGTGAAATTAGAAAAGATATGCCGACCCTTGCTTTTTTCAAGTGTTCAGGAGTACTAACTTACATTAGACATTAGCAAAAATGGTGGTGAAGTTCATTCAAAGCTCACACAAGGAATAGGAGAATTAGTAGAAGTTCTTTGTAGATGTGAAATCACTTTAGCATAAGATGCTTACAGGGCAAATCTTCTAGTTCAAAGTGAACTTAAAGATACTAAGAAAATAATTCAAGATGTGAAAGAACACCACACGTCAGAGACTGAAACAACTCAGAATTAAAATAATGTAACATAGCAAAGAAAAAATCATTTTCAGAAAGTATAACTAAACTGGGAAAAATAGTCAAAAAGCAGAAACTGCTTTAAAGGGACTGCTTTTTAAAAAGGAGAAAATATTATAAAATAAAAAATAAGAAGATAGATGTTGAAGAAACAAAGACAATTCAGTTTACAGATCAAGTAAGACTTGAAGAAGAAAAGCAAAGCAAGAAAACAACAAATATTAAAAATATAGTTGGAGAAAACTTCACTCAAATAAATTCTAAAAAAAATAGTCTTTTTTTTTTTTTGGATGGTACTGGGGCTTGAACTGAGGGCCTCCAGCTTGCTAGGCAGCTACTCACCAGTCCTGTCATTCTCTTTTCCTAATTGTCCCCCCAATCCTCCATCCCCCATGTTTTCAGACCAGATTGCTTGGTTTCTTCTCCCCTGTGGAAATGATCGGGGTGCATGCAAGCTGTGAGCCTGGGCTGATGAGGCAGAGCAATGGGAAAAACCTGAGTAGTTCTGCACCTAGTTCTGCACTGGGAAGGAAGCCATGGCTCTAGCAGTAACTGACTGGGGTGAATGTCGTGCTGATGATGGCCTAGGGGAACCTGGTATTTATTTTTGTGAAGAGACAAACCATGCCTTTTGCAATGAAATCTGGAAGGGGACCTCATGTGTCTGTGGGACACAATGCTCCCTAGGACCTGAAAGCAGAGATTAATATTCTACTTTCCAAGGTTCAGGATAGCAAGTATGGATCCCGGTCCTTGCAGATGATGATGCTACAGCTGGAAACCCAGGGAAATCAAAGTTGTTAGAACTGTCTGTACAGGATGAAAGCTCTGGACGCCACCTGTGCCTCTGAGATCGCATTTCATCACCCCAGTTCCTTAATGGGCAAGAATTTCCACCTCCCCCTTGCTAGATCTGTGAAACACTACTATTCCATTCAAGGGTGTGAAAGACCCTCATTGCTACTCTGCGATGGCCATGAGACAGTCCGGTATGGGACTAGGGTCTTTGGCTAGAATGAATACCTGCTGTATCAGGAGGCCCTGAGTGAACTGGCCACCGTGACCAAAGCACGAATTGGGACCTCTCAATGACAACGCCAATCAACAGCCAAAGACCTGACAGTAGTCACATGAAGTCTCCTCAACAAGCATCCGTGTCACATACCTCCCCTCCAGACAGAGAGTAAACACGCCAAGTGAAGGACAACTATAACACATTGGAGAATATTCTGTGATGGCGCTGAAGGACTCTCACTGCAGACTGAACCAGACAGATGCTTGCTGGACAGGCTTCAGGACAGCTGGTTCAGCAGGCCCAGACTGTATCAGCCAAAGTCTCCTTGTGTCCACAGTTCTTAGAGCTAGAACCTGAAGGGTTATTCCCCAACTCTTATAAGCATTTTCAGAACATCAACTAAAACTTAATTGTTCCCCATTAGCACATTTTTCTGGAATTAAATTCAGAAGTCATTCTGAATATTTCTGTCAAATCTTCCTTAAAAATCTTCATTTACTTTTGATGTAGCTCACCTGCCCTGTTGCAGAGTGTTTAATTCCAAAGGTGGTAGGTGAGGTGAGGTGTCTCCTGTGTCTACCCCACTGTACTCAATTGAATGGGAACTGTTTGGGTTTAGGGAGTCTCAGCGTTGATTGTTGGAAAAAGGAGAAGGAACTAGGGAAGTGGGGTTGAAGAAATGGGTGGTTGTGGAACAACTTACCCTGGTGCTGTGCTTAAGCCAAGATGTTTTGAAAACTAGCACAACTTTCCTCCCATGCAAGGATCTGCCCTTCCATCTTATTCAGTACTCTGTTGTGAATAAATTGAAAGGGAATATCCTGACACCTGACATAATCTATTCCAAGATAGGAGACAATGTGAAGAAATGGTTTTCCCTAATAAGCCAGTGTACTGGTCTGACTTTATAAATTATTTAATAAAATGAACTATTAAAAAATAACTAAAAAAAACATAAAAAACAAAAATATGGAAATTACATGTTAAAAAAAGCATAGCACATGCTTAGTGTGAGAATAGTCACCTGAAAAAACTTATTTCAAAACAAATTTTGTTAAAATTTTTGGTCATTAAAGACAAAGAAAAGATATTTGGGTATTTAAGACAAAGAAAAGATATTTGAGTATTTAGGCAAGAGTAGCCAGTGAATTATAAGCAAAAGACAACTAGGTTGTTGTCAGAGACTAATAATAATGTTTTATGACAGATCAAAATGGTATACCATGCTCATTCAATTAAAATGTTAGCCAATGAGTTAATGTCTAACAGAAATTACTTTCAATTATGAAAGTCATAAACTCATTTTAAATAAAGAAATACTGCTACCATGTGACCTTTCTAAGAATCTGTTATAGAATGAGTTTCAGAGAACCAAAATGGCTACAACATAAGAACTGTGTGAGCCTTAACCATATTGTTAATTGTATAACTAAGATTAAGTGAGAGTTCAGAGGTACAGAACACAATACATAGCATGCAACTGGTGTATGTTCAAACAGTGTAGAGAAAATACAAGTATAAAACTAGGCTAGTTTAGAAACTTTTACTTGTATTCAGTAATTATGTTGTTGTTGGTAGTAGTATTATCTGGGTATTATGAGATAAAGCAAATGATTCTGAGAAAATATAATTGGGATATCCAGTGAGCCTATGAAACCAGATTCTTGTGAATGTTTAAAATTTTGGTGTAGTATATACTAATATTATAATTGGAAATATAGGAATACCTGAATATATTTTCAGTATCTTTCTCTATCTTGCTAGCTATGTATTTCTTTCTCTTTTTAAATGAAAGTTGGTCATCTAATTTATTTAAAAAAAGACAGTTATTGCTATTTTGCCATATGTAATGAATTAATGAATCTAGTCTTGAACATTAACAACAGTTAAAATTATACACATAAAAAGAAAGCCAGGCACTCATGCTTCCTAATGAAAACACTATCAAATTGTAGCCTTGATTAATGGGTTAAATATGAGACATAAAAATTCTGAATTCAGGTGTCAATATATAGAAAGTCCAGAGAACTAAATTAGATGTTGAAATGTCCCATGGCAATTAAGTATGAAAAATGTTTAATATGGGAAAGTCTACAGGTTCTTTAAGTTAGTACTAAATTATAAGTAGTAGAAAGGGAGATGGGGAAAATTAATAAATTAAAGGAGACTTAATGGACATATTTTAAGTGGATCAGACAAAATTACACTTTATAGAGACTCATATGCATGTTCAAATATAAACACAAGAAAGTAATTTCTATAAAATCAAGACAATGTTTCCTTTGTGTAAAGGTAGACGAGTTGAATGGAACAAGACCAGCACATTTTCCTTATATCTCATCAATCTGCAAGCTTGCATTGTGCTGTTTTCTCTGTCTGTATTAAAAATATCATCTAGTTTTCTTT
This sequence comes from Castor canadensis, assembly GCF_047511655.1. Taxonomy (NCBI): domain Eukaryota; kingdom Metazoa; phylum Chordata; class Mammalia; order Rodentia; family Castoridae; genus Castor; species Castor canadensis. The sequence continues at coordinate 125,825,105 of NC_133393.1, read as the reverse complement.
TTCTCTATAGAGATAGCATTAATAAAAAGGACAGTTAAAACAGAAATGGTCTCATAAATGCTATGCAATTTACAAAAGAAAGTTCCCCAAGGTTTTGATTTTTTAAAGAACAATAACAATTTAAACACATCCCAAATCGCAATTAAATATGAGTGCACTGTAGGAAGCAGCCTAAAGAAAAACGGATAAAAAAGACCTGATCTTTGAAATGGCACACCTTCCTTTTTGCATTCTACTAGTTAAAGTAAGTACTAAGCCCAGCGCAGACTCAAAGAATGGTGAAGAAAGGGACAGAGGGAAGGGAAGGGAAGGGAAAGGGAAGGAAGGAAAGGGAAGAGAAAAGGGAAGGGAAGGGAAGGAAAGGAGGGAGATAGGGAGGGAAGAAAGAAAGAAGAGAAACCTTACCTGTTGATGTAAGGTGCTTGTGAAGTCATATTCCATAGGGGTATAAAGACAGGAAGACTATCAGCTAGGACTATAAATTAAAACAATTTACTAAAATACCCAACATAATTTAACTTTTAATTTGTCAAATGACATCTAAAAGTGTGAGAATATTGAAATAGAAATTTCAACTTTTGTATTTTTATGGTTTAATTTTATCTAAAAATTGTATTATTATTTTAATGACTATAGCAAGGGAATAGGAAATATCCAATTTTTAAATTCATTTGGGAATTACAGGCATTCACATAAATATACTGAGAAAATGAACTTCTCAATCTTTTAAATATATCATTTATATATGTTTATCTTTGGCCTTATCTGTAATCCAATTTGCTTTAAGAAAAGTGAGCAAATGATTAATGTGCTTAAAGCTGAAATAAACCTAGAAGCTAAGCTGAAAATAAGGTGATACATCTTGTCATTAAGGAATCTGGAGAGACTACTTCACCACATTTTCTAAATTTTTCTTTAAATGTGTGAAATAAATAGCAGTTTTATTTTTATAACACTGTTCCCCCTTCTTCTAACAAGGATTGTGAGCAGTGACATTAATCTGTTGACTGTTGTGAGTACATCAGATACGTTTGCTTCATAAATGCGCACCTGCTGTGCTGCTGAAACTGGTATTTTCTGATGCTCCATTGAATACAATGGACTGACAGCTTATAGATGCAGAAGGAAAGATAGGTGGGAGAGAAGTCCAAGGCAAATGGGTTAATAATACACCATAATACACTCTTCAATGAAACTAGTTATTTCTGAAAAGAATGGAGCGACAACAAAGTCTTAAATGAAAATTATCTTATAAAGTGTAGTAATACTAGAGCTTGCACTAAAGTATATGTCCTCCACAGAAAGAACTGATTATAAATTCTGAAATGCATGGTACTGTGGCTTTTTTTTTTTTAAGAATGAGTTATTTAGAGGTGATGGCCTTGACTATGAACTAGCCAAATTTTGCATAATACTTACACAATATTAAAATATAAAGAACTTTTATCAGAAAATTGGCATATCCTACTCCCCTATGTAACATTACATTTTTAAGGTTTCAACAAAAGGCCATAAAACCTCTGAATATAGCTACATAATGGTTCTCAATTGTTCTTAGAAATAGCTCAAGTCCATGGAAAACATTATAGAGACATTTCATTCGGCCCTAAATATGTCGATTCCTTTGACATAGTCATAGCAATTCAAGCATGAAAAGGAATATAAAAAAGCTATACTCAACCTGAAATGGGATTGTTCTATATCTTTAAATTATATGCTCCTTCTAAGAAGCAAGAATAATTGGGGATAATCCCACTGAAGATTGCTAGATACATGGACCTTCAGGGTGCAAGTATTCCAGGAATTCATTTTGCTTTCTTAATTATTGCTGTGGAAATATACTCTCCTTTTTTCTTTTTTCTTTGCAATGTCTGAATATCTTATTGCAACCTTAAAACTGAAAATCTTGTACATTAGAAATAATGTTTTGCTCTTAGTTTTACACCTAGTATGTGGAATACAGAATCTCTCCATATTTCATTAGTATGCCAAATACACACTAATAACTTGAATATAAAAATCTTCTATAGGAACTACCTTAGATTTTGTTGGTAACAGTAACTATGATCTAATACTCAACAGAATAGAAAAATAGTTTCTTACTCCAATTTTATTGGATCTAGTTTCCCTCTTGGAGTAAAATTATTGTTTATAACATGCAGACACTTCTGGCATTTTTCAATGCTTCTAGAAATTATTGCAATAATATGCCTTTAATATTTTTTGCACTCCAAAAAATATCACTTTTAGTAAGTTTTGTTGAATTACACTAAAATTAATCACTTTGATCCTTGTTTTATACCAGGAAATATGCTAAAACCCTTTCTCTAAATAAGTTTTATCTTATTCAGATATTTCCAGATGCTGATTACATTTCCCTTTATCTTTCCTTAGCTAGAATTTACATCTTTAATTCTTTCATCTTGATCTTATCTCCTAAGAAAATCTCTCTGGTCTGTTCAGAACTCTCAGGATTGTTGTCTGAATTTCTTTCCCTTTTTCTTCATCTTTTAAAATAAAGCTCTGCCATTTTATGCATGATGGTGATAGAGAGAAGTTGATTTGCAGTATTTTTCAATTTTTGTGGTCTAAATATTTCCACTAGAGTTATTTTTAGATGAGATACACATTTGGCCTTTGAAAGACATTGGAGAAAATTTCAGCTTGTCATTACAGCTGTTTATTTATTCTATCCTTTTAATTTCAGCATAAATTAATTATCCAAATTGTAAGAACTTTTGTAAATGCCACAATGTACCACCACCCAGAACAACAATAAAAAAAGTTTTAGTGGGTTTCACCACAGGATTTTCATACCTGCATATAATATACTTTGATTACATTGTGGTATTTCCACACATACATATGTTGTACTTTGACCAAATTCACCCCTTCTATTACTCTTTCTTCTTTCTTCACCCATACATATATGGAAATGTCATAAGGAAACTCACTGTGTGGCTATCTTAAACAAGCAAAAACATTATTTTTTTTCTTTTACAAAATTGGAGAGCAGGAGGGAGGAACAGGTCCTGCCTGGGGGTGCTGATACCAGTGTGAGGTGGGAGGAGGTGGGGAAAGGGTGTAGGGGTGTGACTATAGCACAAATACTGTGTACACATGTAAGTAAATGAAAAATGATACCTGTTGAAATTGTTTCATGAATGGGGGAAGGGGTAGATAAAGCAGAACAGTGGAGGAGGTGAATTCAAGTATGACATATTTGATACATTGTAAGAACATTTGTAAATACTACAATGTACCACCACCCAGAACAATAATAAAAAATAATTTTAGTGGGTTTCTTCACAGGATTTTCATACCTGCATATAATATACATTGATTGTATTCACTTTCCTATAACCCTCTCTTTTTCCCCTCCCCCTTTACTAATTCTGCCCCCAAAGATTCCCCCTTTTAGACTTATGTTACCTTTTTTGGTCTAGATTGTACTTGTGAGGGGAAATATGAAATCTTTTTCTGCATCTAGTTTCTTTTGCTTAACACAATGATCTCTAGTTCCATCTGTTTTCCTGAATATGACACAATTTCATTCTTTTTTATAGCCAAATAATACTACATTGCATATATGACCCTCATTTTCTTTATCCATTTATCAGTTGATGGGCATCTAGGCTGATTCCTAGGCTTGGTTGTTGTGAATAGTGCAGCAAGTATTTGTGCTCAGGTCGCTGTCCTGTATGCTGATGTACATTACTTTATATATATGCCCAACAGTGGTATACCTGGATCTTGTTCCTTTTACTTTATTCTTTGAGGTCAATTGCTTCATAACTACTAGCATGTAGTATAGTTATATAAGAAATCATTTACACCATTATCTGTGTTTCTTTGAGTTGCTCTTCATAATTATTTCACTTTTATTCCATAACATACATGTGTAATTTTGCACATTACAATATGATTCCAATAGAAGTTGGAAGCTGCTATATTTTTTAATAGATTTTATATTTTCTTAACACAATATGCAATATTTCAAGTGTTTGATATTTTATGAATATCAACATATATTCAAGAGTTAATTATTTCATTCTTTTCCTCATTTCTGCTATAATTGGTTTTTTTTTTTTTTTTGCAGTCTTGACTTGTCTTTTATTGTAATATGCTTGGAGTTGACCCAAATCATCAGTATAAATAAACAGTCATAGGGACCCTTTTGCATATTACAAAAGTCTAGAACTTTTTTCCTTCCTTCCTTCTTTACTTCCTCTTCCCTCCCTCCCTCCTTCCTTCATTCTTCCTGCCTTTTTCTTTTTTTGTGGTACCTGGCCTTGTACTTGCTAAGCAACTCTTCTACAACTTGAACCACACTCCCAGCCTTTTTTGCTTTAGTTATTTTTCAAATTGGGTCTGGGTCAGCTGCACCACAGTTCTATTTATACCTCCCACATAGCTGGGAACATAGGCACATGCCACCACTTCCACATTACTGGTCAGGATGGAGTCTTGCTCATTTTTTGCCTATGCTGGTCTCAAACTGCAATCCTCCCAATCTCTACCCCTCATCTCCCCAAGTAGCTGGGATTACAGAGCTGAGCCACCACACTTGGCTACATTTCTGTGGCATAGTATTGCAGTTATATCATATATCACAAATTTCTGACCCATGGGCTGGATCCAACCAAGAAACATTTAAAAAATATTTGCAATATTTTGTCAACATGTTATAATTAGGAAACTTTATACAAACACCCAGAAGCAGATATACTTCCTCATTTCAGTGACTCATAACAACATAGGACAACATTGACAGGATCTGGTAAACAAACATTCCTTTTAGGTAACAGTTATGCACAATCCCTAGGACATTCTAGGGTCTCTATCCAGAGAAATTCATTTACATAACCTGGCAGTCTACGTTGACCTTTGAAATGAATCTTTTCTTCTGATATTTTCCCCAGTCTCTTCAAGTCACTCATTGTAGACTTTTTCTTCCTTGCCTCACCTGTAAATGAGTGGTTCTCACATTTCAGTGTATGAAATAATCAACTTTCTTTTTTTTAACTGTAATGTCCAGAGCCTGTATCTAGATGATAGGTTTACTTCCAACCCCAGTGTATCATTTTCACAAGCACCAGGATGGTCTTCACATTGATGATTCATGGGACACATTTGGAGAAACACTTGATAAATCTTGTTCTTCAAGATTCTGTCTCTTCCTCTTTCTTTTAGTGATTATATTTTCTCTAGCTTAAATATGCAATGGATCTAAAGGATCTATACCTGATGTCTTTTCCAAATGTATTCACCAATCACTCACTTTAAAGTTAGTACTATATCAAGAGACCTGGTTACTCGTGACAAAATCCTCTGCTTTTCTTCATAAAACTATGGAAGTATTTAGGCAAATCAGACTTCCTAGAATTTCCCACAAAACTATAGAGATAAACCACACAAGGAAAAAGCTGAAAATAAACATGATTTAAGAAAACACAAAAGCTCCCAAATCAAAACAATACAAAAGTGTGCCAATTTGGTAATATCTATATATGGCTTGTAGTTGCTAAAGTAGGGAATAAATGGATATTGTGAAAGTATTTCAATTTCTTCCTTGGTCTCTTAGTGTAATTAAGTGTCATCAACATTTTTTTTTCAATATGTAGCATCTCAACAAAGGGGGTAAATATTGTTAAATTAAAGCAGCCTGGTTTTAAAACTTCAGGGGTTCTATTGTAACTAGTTATATGAATTTAGTAATTGGCTTAAGTGCTCTATCTTTCTTTTACTCATTCTTTAAAGATGCATGAAGTTGTCCACATGTACAGTCTGTACGTCTCTAACTAATCTGAGTCAGTCCTCATTAACTGCAAATGAACAAACTTTTTGAGACCTCTGTACAGAAACAACTTACCTCACTAAATCATCATTCATCTCTGTTACTTATCTTTTAACAGAAACTGGTGCACCTCTTTCATCAACACCTGCCATTAACTTGGAATACATTGTGGTCCCTACATCATAAGCCTCATACTCACATACATACAACCATTCCCAAGAAATTTAATGGTTTCTTGGCATCACTCATATGCATAAATTAAGTCCATTGATGTTTTACAGGAACACTGCTGTATTTTATAGGACTGGAATATCTTCATTCAGATACTAAGTTAGTATTTTATTTCAGATTTTTATATTTGAATAATTTATCATTTCTCAAGTTATTTTATGCCCGCTTTGTGGTTTAGGTAAAAAAATTCCTTTTCCAGAACCCTCTTACACTGTTGGTGGGAATGTAAACTAGTACAACCACTCTGGAAAAAAATTTGGAGGCTACTTAAAAAGCTAGACATTGATCTACCATTTGATCCAGCAATACCACTCTTGGGGATATACACAAAAGACTGTGACACAGGTTACTCCAAAGGCACCTGCACACCCATGTTTATTGCAGCACTATTCACAATAGCCAAGTTATGGAAACAGCGAAGATGCCCCACCACCGACGAGTGGATTAAGAAAATGTGGTATCTATACACAATGGAATTTTATGCAGCCATGAAGAAGAACGAAATGTTATCATTCACTGGTAAATGGATGGAATTGGAGAACATGATTCTGAGTGAGGTTAGCCTGACCCAAAAGACCAAAAATCGTATGTTCTCCCTCATATGTGGACATTAGATCAAGGGCAAACACAACAATGGGATTGGACTTTGAGCACAGGATAAAAGCGAGAGCACACAAGGGAGATGTGAGGATAGGTAAGACACCTAAAAAGTTAGCTAGCATTTGTTGGTCTTAATGCAGAGAAACTAAAGCAGATACCTTAAAAGCAACTGAAGCCAGTAGGAAAAGGGAACCTGGAACTAGAGAAAAGGTGAGATCAAAAAGAATTAACCTAGAAGGTAACACACACGCACAGGAAATTAATGTGAGTCAACTCCCTGTACAGCTATCCTTATCTCAACCAGCAAAAACCCTTGTTCCTTCCTATTATGGCTTATACTCTCTCTACAACAAAATTAGAAATAAGGGCAAAATAGTTTCTGCTGGGTATTGAGGGGGTGGGGGGAGAGGGAGGGGGCAGAGTGGGTGGTAAGGGAGGGGGTGGGGGCAGGGGGGAGAAATGACCCAAGCCTTGTATGCACATATGAATTAAAAAAAAAAAAGATTCCTTTTCCAAAAAAATACTTAAACACATCATTAAATCATATCTATATCCCCACTAATTCTGGTGTTTTATCATAAATTAGATTATTAAATTTACCTGTGATTTTATTCTGAACTATCAGTTTCCTTACTGATATTATTTTTTTCATCACTACCATGATGATTCTGCCATGGCTGATTTCTTACTATTATCTGAAGTCATCACTCTAAATTTACAATAACAAATATCTATTACATCTTATCCATTATCCAAATATGCTTGAGAATAATTTTTCCCATGGCAAATATAAATGGCTTCAGTTTAGAAATTAGTTCACAGAGAATTTTCAAGTCCTTATATTTCAATATTTCTTGGTTAAAATACATAGAATTTCTGTCAACTCAATCTGATAGCATATTTTGTTGGTAAATGAAGTAATCTATATTCATTTGTATAATGACAACTGCAGAAGATATGGAACTAGGGCTTAATGGGGCCGGATAGGCTAAACAGACTTAATGAAGAGTCTTCACCCTCAGAGAGGAGATGAGAGATCCTGAGATCCACAGCACATGACAAGATGGAAAAAAAGAGCAACCAGTGTAGACAGATAAAAGACCAGAGCCAATCGCATCTTTTACCTCATCCTAATTAGTATGTTACTTAACTCTAAGACATGTAACTACTGGGACATTGTAATTTTAAAATGAAATTAAAGTCTGGGGAAAACTGTGTTGACTAAATTATCCATGTTGGTGAGGTTATCCTGTTCAGATTTATACAATGGGGAATTGGGATGAAAATTGTAATTTATCATGGTTTTAGCATGTTAAAAATTTCTAGTTGGAGGCACAAAACTGAATTTTTTTCTAATAAAAATCTCTCTTCACTTCATTTTGGATGCATTGTCCAATATCTCTAACAAATCCAGAATTATACTTTAACATGTAGTCTAATTCTTTGGTATTACTGGAGTTTGAACAGAGGGCCTCATGCTTCCAAAGCAGGCATGTTGTATACTTGAGCCACTTCCCAGCCCTTTTTCTTTAGTTGTTTTTTAGTAAAGTTTTGTGATTTTGCCTGGGCTGACCTCAAACCACAATCCTTCTGATTTCCTCCTCCCAATTAGTTCAGATTATAGGCATTAGCCACTATGTCCAGCCACGTGTTATCTAGTTATTAACAGAATTTTGGTTTTATTTGGCAGGAATCCATCTTGGAGTCAATAAATGCTGAACATTTCTTAGACATATAATTATTCCTTGCAAATCACACATTCACCCTTTAAAAAAATGTTTCATAGTTTTTTTGTGTTCCTTTATTAATGAAAGGTTAATATTAGAATTAATTATTTTTAATTTTATATTTAGAAGGTGACTTTTCATATAGACAATAACTTTTGAGACTGAGCCTCAGAGCACTAATTTAATTAACTAGTTTATGTGTTTGTTCAACTCACAGTTTCAAGGTCCCAGCATTATTTTAGAAATTACACATCCTTATCTGTAAAAACAGAAAGAATAACTCACACATATTAAACAGAGCTATTCATGTCTGAAAGTGATAACATAAGATGTATGTAAAGAGAGAATTACAATTTTTATTATGTTGTCTTGTTTTTGTTAGCTACTCTTGTAGAGAAAGGGTGATCCAGGACAGTCTGGACTTTTGTTTGCTTGCTTATTTAGTTCTATGCTCTTGTCTGCCAATGTCTAACAAACATTTAAACTTTTGGAATTTTTTTTTTTTAACTTTCTAGACCAGGGTTCTTTGTCACTTTATAACTGAAAAGTAGAGGGGATTTTTTTTTCCAGTACTACAGTTTGAACTCAGGGTCTCAAACTTGCTTTGCAGGTGCTCTACAAATTGAGCCATGGCTGCAGCCCAAGAGACTTTCTATTACTTGATGTCAAGTATTTGTCTTTTTGGTCATCAAGTCAACTAAGAATCTTCAACTGTATGTGGATAATGTTCCCAATACCAGCTTTATGTTTTCTATCACAAATACACAGATGTTATCTTCTATTCTCAGGCTACTTGATTAACTTCTGAATGTCACCTTTGATTATTCCTAAATATGGAAAGGAACCTCAAACAATACTGAGAGAAGAGGATAAAAATTCCAAGCTCTTATTACCCAATCCCCACATACTGTCCTGTCTTTTACAACAAAGAAGATGTGAAACCAATAGAATGGTGGTACCAAAAAACCAAGAATTTTTCATATGAATGTGCATCCTTATAAGTCTCTCCACCACTTCCAGGAGTCCTCAGGAGAGGCAGCACTTTGATTCCCAGGATAAGAGGAGAGTTGGCAGGTAAAAGGAAATGAGAAGGCATAAAGGATAAAGGAAGAATCTCTTGTATTCTTCATTATATTTATTCTTTTTTTCTTCTTGTCACTATATTTTGGGCACACTTCCATTTAATGTTAACAGCTCTCAGGAAGATGAGCCCAGAAACTTTGTTCCATACATTATGGTAAATTCCTGAATGTGTGAAGCTCTTAATCTATGTCCTTCTCACTAAATTAGCTAGATTCATTTTCAGGTCAGGAGAGGATTCCTTTTCTCAGCCTAATTGGGGAGGCAAAATTTTTAGGGTACCACATACCTAGAATGCAGACAAAGTTTTTTTTCTTTCATTATTTTATCATTATATTAACTATCACTATTTTCTTCTCAAAATACTATTCCAGTATTTTCTCACATTGCTTTCAGCTTTCTTGTGCAATGAATTCTTTCAAACTTCTTTGCTAACTGGATCCTCCATGTTTTATGAGGCACTAGAGAGAGGGTTTTAACTACAAATGCATTACTTACTCAAAGTTCTAGGAAGGAATGTTCTAGATATTTTTTAACTTGTCGTTACCTGATTAAAACTGGTTTAGTGACCAGGTGCAACCACATCTTTCAGAATAAGCAGTAAAAGCTAACTAATGGGGTGTTGAAGTAAGGTTTCTCACTGGAAATTTTTAAGTACTGGATGCTCTATTTACTGTCATTACATGAATTTTTCTTTGCTAGAAATATATACACATATCTTGACAAAGATTTCTTAAGAAAAGAATGGTTGTCATTATTTATTATGCCCATCTTTCCTCCACCAATCCCTAAAAAAGATAAAAGTATGGGAGGAATGTACAAGAGCAACCATACAAAACATAATCTACTAAGGTCTTTTCAAATTTAGATTTTGAAGGTAATTCTATCAATTCAAAGACTGATAGAAAGAGACCCTGAGAGACAGGCTGCTTCATGTTTGCTTTTTAGAAAGAAAAGAAATTAGGAAATAGCTTCATCCGCTTGTCGCTTAATGCCTATTGCTTTTAAATCTCAGTTGTAAGGTAACTTGGTTTCTCTTACCTTATTTTCTATTTATTTTTCCCTGCAGATGGAGTGCTCTTTTCTTCCCTTACCAGTTCCACTTTGCTTCCCCTGTTGTTTACCTCCTTCTTTCTTAAGAAAAACTTTTTGAAAGGAAGTTGGTAGCAGTGGGAGTGGGGAGGATGTGGGGAAAGGGTATAGGAGGGTGAATATGGTACAAAAACTGTGAACACATGTATGTAACTATTCCAGGAGTGGGGGGAGAGGGGATAAAGAATAATGGAGGGAGTAAATTCAACCATGATATATTGTAACAACTTTTGTAAATGCCATAAAGTACCTCCAGCACAATAAAAAAAATAAATAAAATTTCAGGAAAAATAAAAAAGAAAAAACTTTTTGAATCAACTTTAAAATGCATTTTATAAAAAACATTTCTATGAAATTGGGAAGCAAGGGGTGGATAGATGAAATATTTCTGTGTTTGTTTTAAAGTATGAGGATTATTTTATAATGAGAGAGGTTTTACACATTCATATTTATTGATTTCATTTTGTTCTTTGGTAACCTTATTTTACATTTCCTATTTTATTTCTTCTCATAGCCTGATTTTTTCCTTTGCTAGCTTTTGTCTAGAGTTATTAACGCTTAAGAATTATATTCTTCCCAAGTGAATTGAGATTTGTGCATTGTATTTTTAATCTTCTAGTGTTTTTTCTGTGAATACCTTGAGACATCATTGAATTATTTTCCCAAAGATATGGAAAACAACAAGATCTATAATGATGACATATTTAATATTACATTATTTTATTCTTTCCCAATTCCAAGTCTCCACATTAACTCATCAAGTATAAAAATAGCAGGACATCATTAATATATCATTTGCGTTCTTCTTTCTTTTAACCATTTTTTAAAAAGTAAAATAAGAATGATCCTGTATTCTTAATTTCATTTTATCTTACTTTTTGCTCATAACTAGATTAATAGAATTATATTGTTATCAGCCACTATGAATGAATATGTACTTCAAAGGATATGTCATTCATTGGTACTTTAGCGCACATTACTATAATCTTTCTGAAGGACAGTTTTTCAGTTACTACCAAGATCCTTAAAATTGCTCTTGGCCTTTAAGACAATCATTGCCCTTTCAGGGTTTCATTCTAAGAAGATAAAAATGAATACACACAAATCCTTTTGCTTAAGAAATGGTAGTTGCACATTTTAATAATGGAAGTATTAGAAACCTTCTTCATATGTATCAATTTTGTGTTTTCAACTTGTTGATGTAATGTTCATAAGGCCAAATAATATCTTGATGGATTGCACTGGTAAATACACAATACCATGAATAAAAGATTTTGTGACACTAAAAGAATAAAACAAAATGCTAATTTCCTTTTTGTTAAAAAATATAGATATACATACAAAATACCTGTACTCATATGCATATATTTATCTTTTCATATTTATATAAGACATCATGGATCAAAATAAATTTTTTTTATTATTTTCTTCTGATGTTTTTCTTAATGTATTTTACAATAAATACTTAGCAATTTTTATAACAGCTAATACATTATCTTTGAAATTATAAATCAGAATCTACAAAGAAAATATAAAAATATAACTGAATGAAGGTTCAACATATTCCTGTGGCAAAAGACAAGAAGAAAGTGAAAACATAGAAAAACATTTGCAATACTTATGATCATCTAAGAATTAGTGACCAAAATCTATAAAGAGCTTTTACAAATTGATGAGAAAAGTACACACTCCCACAGGAAAACTACCCAAAAATATAAACAGGCAATTTGTAATGGAGTAAATTGCAAATTATCCAACATAGAACACCATCAAGGAAATAAAAGTTAAAGCAACAATGATATATTGATTTTCAGCTGTCATGTTGCCACAAACAAACACATGTTAAAACCCAGTGCTGGCAAGGATGTGAATTACCACACTATCAAGAGCAAGCTGGAAATATCTAACAAGATGAAAAATAAACATATTCTTTATTTTACTATAATGTAAATGACAAAGAAATAAAAGCACTAGTACAGGAGGACAGTGTATTATATTCTTTTTACTTCAAAGTGCCTCAGATCTGGAAACCATCTGATCATTTACAACATAACTAGAGTGAAGCTATTTAAAAAAAAATCAATGAAACAAATAAAAACATCTGGATGGCTTTTCATAATGAAGTGGTGATGAGGAATAATTAAGTCCCCCTCCAAATTATATTGTATCTAATTCCATATTGCTGCAAATGACTTAATGCAGAAAATAAATAAATGTTTGTATGTTTTAATTTTCTTAAGAGGGAAAAATTGAGTAAATATTATAATTAGGCTATAAATACAGGTTAACTGAGGTTGAGATTCAGATTAGATAAGAGTTGAAGTAATATATGGAGAAGAAAGAAAAAATAAGTATAGTATAATGCTAACTAAATGTGTATAAGACACAAACATGTCTCCAACATAATTTTATTACATAAAAGATTAATTAACATTCAATAAAAAGTAAGAAGTAAGTAGTATGAAAAAAAATGATCTGATTAAATGGCAGAATTATAATTTTGATCTTGTATCTCTTTTATATCATTTATCTAATAAACCACCAATAATAACCCATAATCACTGGTTAGAAGACATGATTTATAAGACATGAAAGAAGCTTGCCAGCCACACTTGTTCCTTTCTCAAGAGGAGACAGCCTGCCAACTCCAGAAGCTTGCTTTTATGAAGAGTTCAATGCATCATGGTACAACTTCATTATTTTGTCCTGCTTTGGTCTTTCTCTTCCCACTCTGCATCTATAGCAAAACCCTAGCCAAATCAATCCTGGCTCTTTCTTGAATTTATCAACTCCAGCTTTATGTCAGTATATAGAAATATTTAGAAATTTCCGACAAAATAACACATGACTAAAATCTTCCCATCATGAGCTCTGTACTCAAATCCCAAATCCTAAATCCATTTCCTATTCTACATAAAAGACTTTCCACTACTCACTCCAAGAACACTTGGTAGCCTACCTCACTTTATTTATTTTCACAACACTGTTCATTACCTTACACATTCATATTTATATATTCATATATAGACTTGAACAATTTGGACATCTGCTAGCCATGATGGACTAAAGATGAGAAGCCCTCCCATCACTTAGCTGGACCTCATCTAAATCTCTGCAATTGTCTAACCTAAGTAAAAGAAGGGGACCCCTATACCATTTGAAATTGAATTTTCACCTACTCTAAAACCTTGGAAACCTATGGAAGTTTAATAAAATTAAACACATTTCAGAAGGTGATCTCTCTTTCTCTCTTTCCTTCTTCTCTTTCTTTTTCTCCTCCTCTTCCTTCCCCTCCCCTCATCCTCTCCTTCCTCCCCTCTCCCCTCCTCCCCTCTCCCCTCCTCCCCTCTCCCCCTTTCCCCTCCTCCCCCTCCTCCTCCTCCCCTCCTCCTCCTCCTTCTTCTTCTTTCTTCTCCTTCTCTTTCTTCTTCTTCTTCTTTCTCCCATAAACACACATGTACATACAAACATGCAACCCAAATACGTAAACAGATTAATAAAGATACTTAACTAAACACAAAAAACTAAGCAAATCTGAGGCCAGAAGCTCCATTTTTTATGTAGCCAGAGAAAACAGCCTATAATTCAAAATATTTGTGGCCTTCCACAAATTTGTATATTGTACAAAATTTGGAAACTTGAAATCATTTTTTTCCAATAAAACCATGCTTTAAAGTGACATAAGTCAGAGGCAGATTTAATAGTTAATGTGGTCAAGTCTTCTACAACAGTACAGCAATGAAGATTTTGATTTCAGACTAATTATCAGAATCTGCATTTCCTGTTCTGCATGAGATGAATGTGACATTTATTTTATACTAGATTTCTAGGAAGTAATATTTTGATTTGCTAAATGGTACCGCTCTGAAATTGCTAAGTACCCTTTTGCGGCATTCTTACATGAACAGTGTGCTGATTGAAACACTTGAATTTGAAGCTAATGCAGTGTTTAGTCCATTTGTAAACCTCTTAGAGAATTGATGTGCAGGTTGCATGTGGGCCTCCAAAGTTACTACTTATTGTAGAAATAAATTTAATTCTGGTTGGGTGCCAGTGGCTCACACCTATAATCCTAGCTACTCAGGAGGCAGAGATCAGAAGGACAGCAGTTTGAAACAAGACAAGGCAAACAGTACACAAGACCCTATCTCAAAAGAACCCACCACAAAAAGGGCTGGTGGAGTGGCTCAAGGTGTAGGTCTTGAGTTCAAACCCCTGTACTGCCAAAAAAAAAAGAAAAAAGTTCATTGTGATGAGATTAACTTTGGAAATATATTATAGCTCGTTTCTGAAACACCTGAACTGATGAAGCATAAGCAATAAAAAGTTGAGAAGAAAAACAGAGAACTAAACAATGTAAATTTGCAGGTCAATTTCTGTGTGATTCTCAAGACATAACAGAAAGGAAAGGCAAAGAAAGTGGTGAAAATATCAAATGTTCATAAAATGACACCTCTCTCGGGAGAGGGACAGATACAATAGTGAACAATATTGATGGACTCTGGAAGAACAAGACTCCATGAGCCAGTAGTCTGGGTGGGATGTGAAGTAGCTGTGCAGTTGTTTTACCTCTGTAGAAACAATGACCTGTCACTGGATGGTTTCAAGTGAGAAGAAAATTACACAGCTGGAGAAACACATTGAAATCATACCTAGCATTCATTACCAAGATGGCACAGCAATGACTGTTCTCTAGCTACAATCAAGAATGACCTGACACTTGGGAATGAGTATCAAATACATATGGTCTTTGCACAGAAGTCTCTGTGCAATGAATTGAATGTTTATTTCCCACTAAAACTCATATGTTGAAATGCCAACACTCAAGTATCTTAACCATTTGAGAAATGATTAAGTCATAAGAGTAGAACCCTCAAAGCCCTGATAAAAAGAGGAGTTAGAGAGTTTTTTCACCTTTTTACAACATGAGAACTCCATGAGAAGAAAACCGTCTATGAACCAGGAGACAGTCCTTCACCTTGCCAGCCACTTAATCTTGGACTCTCCAGAAACCAGATGTATGAGAAAAAAGTTCTGTTGTATACAAACCACCCAACATGTGATAGTTCATTATAGTAGCCTGAACAGACTAAGAAAGTTTACCAAAGAAATAACTCTATAAATTCCAGTGTATTTGCAGAATCTCTACATTTTGAGGAGTATAAAAGCCAGAGGATATTTGTTGCATGTAAAATTACATTCCTTTGGATATATGCCCAGGAATAGCATAGCACAATCATATGGTAGGTCTCTTTTGAGTTTTTTTGAGGAACTTCCACATTCATTTCCATAGTGGCTATACTAGTTTACATTCCCACCAACAGTGCATATGGGCTCCTTTCTCCCCCACGTCCTCTCCAACATTTGTTGTTATTTGTTTTCTTGATGATTACTGTTTTGACTGTGGTGAGATGGAGTCTCAGAGTTGTTTTGATCTGCATTTCCTTTATGGCTCAGAATGTTGAATGTTTCTTCATGTATGTATTGAGCATTACTGTTTATCCTTTTGTAATAGAGTGAAATTATGTCATTTGCAGGAAAATGGATGGAAGTGGAAATCAACATGTTAAGTAGAATAAGCCAGACTGAAAAGACAAACAGCACATGTTCTCTCATATGTAGAATCTAGCAGAAGAGTGGCAAGAGTGGCAAAACATAAAATGGGCAAACTATTTGGGAATCTGCCAGAGGGAGGAGTGGGGGTGAAAGAAGAGCATGATGGGTAGGTGAAAATAATCAAAGTACTTCACATGCCTATATGGAAATAGAATAATGAAATCCTTTTAAATTGTTTTATAAATGAGGACAGGGAGGATGCAGGTGCCAATGGTTCATGCCTATAATTCTAGCTACTTGGGAGCATAAGATCTGGAGGATCTCAGTTTGAGCCCAGCCTGGATTGGGGTGAGAGTGGAAGTGGGGAGGGAAGTTTGTGGAACCTCATCTCAACCAATAGCTGTGTGTGGTGGTGCATGCCTGTCATCCAAAGTTACATAGGAGGCTAAAATCAGGATGATTGCAGTTCCAGGACAGCATAGGCAAAAACATTTGCAAGACCCCATCTCAATGAAAGAAGTTGAACTTCATGGCACATACCTGTCATCTCAGTAGTGGTGGAAAATATAAAACAGAAGGATCAAGTTCTAGGCCTGTCTGGGCAAAAAGTGAGACATTATTGCCAAAATAACCAGAGCACAACATATTGGAGGCATGGCTCAAGCAGTAGAGTACCTGCCTTGGAAGCATGAAGACTTGAGTTCAAACCTCAATACTGTCAAAAATTAAAGGCAGGGAGAGAGGGTATAAGAAAGAGTAATAGAGGGAGTGAATTTGAGCAAAATATATTATATGCTTATATGGAAGTATCAAAATGAAACCCCTTTATACAATTAACATACACCAAATAAAAAAGAAAAGCAATGCAACAACCAAAAACAGAGAATGTTGATAAAAGGCTAATAAAAAAAGTCTTCATGTAAAATTTAATTAGCTCTCAAACAGAGAACCCTCATATCAGAGGCATTAAAGTTGAGGAGGCATGACTGGGATCTGTTTTCAACAGAACAAGAACAAAATTGAATGGAATGTTAGTAACCGACCCAAGCTCTCAAATCGATCTTAGTATCCTTCAGAAGATAGGGTTAAAAATGAAGGAAGAGGACACCTTTGTCCATGTGGGAGAAAGCCAGGAACAGATAATGACTTCTCTTTCACCAGACTTTACCCCACCAGTTAGGAGTTGCAAGAGCTGCCACTCAAAAGGATTTTTGTAAATCAGGTAGATGCAGCATTCCCTGAGAGTAGGCTAAAAATGTGCAGGAAGGCAGTTCAACTGCTAATTCGGATACCCCTTGGTCTTGTTGCCAAAGGCTGATCTCATGCATAATCTAGGAAACATCATGGGACCTAGAGAACTCTACTCAACCTCAGAGCTGGAACACCTCCTAAATGGCTGAAAGAATGTAAGGGAGCCCTTAGCATTTGTCTTTTATTTGATCCTTTAAGAAAGATGTAAATAAACATTGTGTATTGTACTTATAGAGAGAATAAGTAATATTAACAGATAATATGAAATATGACTTGCTTAACATCAAGACAACACATATACATCAAAAAGGCACTAGGTCAATCTGCACTCAAAGTTTTATAATTGTAAGCATTCAGAAATCAGCAAGGGACAGAGAACCATGATAAGCCCTAGGCTTCAGTGAGGAAAGTGGCTCAAGTTTTGACATTCCTCCACCATTATGGTGAGTGTTCTGCAAGGGGACGACATTCTAATTGATGCAATCTAGAAAGTTGGAAGACCTCTGTGATTTTAAGAACAAGAAAGGTACAGCTAAACATAAAAGGGTGAGAATCAGCCAACAGTTCCTGTCAAAATTTAATCACTTTGTAAATGGAGTCAAGTCACAGTAACTAATTACCAATCCCCCTAACCTCTAGCTCATCTAGAGAGGATGACATTAAGTTGAAAGGATGAAAAGTGCCTGGAGTCAGAGTTACATAGCCACATCTCCAAGATGAGATAGCAATAAAACCTCATAGCTTGATGCTTCTTATGTTGGATGAGGAAATATTTTTGCCTATGGGAAACCCACCAATGGACAGAAAGTGAATTGTATTCTACTTCTTGGGAGAAGTAAAATCAGAAAAAGAGTTTTGTTTCTCTTGAAGATGATCCAAAGAGAGCTTAGAAAAAGAACAATGTGATAGAATGCTGTCTTATATTTTTGTTGTTATTTAAAAGCATTTTGAGCTGTATCCAGAATAAGAGTATGTACAGGTTCCAAGTTTGGATTAAAGGATCATAATAAAACATGAATTTATATGCCCATATACAACTTAAAAGGAAACATGGAATGAGCTGTTTTAGTTCCCTAAGTAATTCTCTATAAACTCTTTTTCTCTCTACCTATAGATGTCACTATATTCTGAATTTTGAAGTAATCATTCCTTTACTTTTCTTTGTAATGTTGCTACAAGGTAAGTTATTCAATTTTGACTTTATTATTATTATTTAAATTTTAATTGTAATTTCCAACTTCTTGTTTACTTGATTTATTAGTTTTTTTTTTTTTTTGGTGGTGGTGGTATTGGGGTTTGAACTCAGAGCTAGGCAGGCACTCTACCACTTGAGCCATTCCACTAGCCCAACTTGATTTATTGATGAGGAAAAATGTATTCAAATCAACTACAAGACTAGTATATTTGTTTATTTGACTATTCAATTCTGGTACTTTTGTTCTGTGTAGCATAAAACTAAGTGAAAATAAGTTTAACATTAATATATTTTCTAGCTGGATTTAACTCTTAGTCTACAGGAACTGTGTGTGTGTGTGTGTGTGTGTGTGTGTGTGTGTATCAGTGTTCAATATCTTCATTTATATTCTGTCTCATGGTATTGTACATGAGTTTCTTTTAGTTGGCATTTTTCTGCCACATCTTTTCTACCCTTTGGTCTTCAACCATTTTGTGGTCCTATACTTTAAGTTTGCAATATATAAATTTGTCTGGTGTGACAATTCTCATTTTTAACTGCAGAATTTAATCTACTGTATGTAAATATATTGATCTAATTTTTTCACATATTTTGTATATATTTCTGCCATCTTAATTTTTCTCAAACTATTTTTGTTTTTTTTTCTTATTTTCTTGCTTTATTTAGATTGATTGATTTTTCTTTCATTACCTCATTCCTTTTTCCCCCAAATAAATTGGAAATCACAAAGACTATTTATATTCATTTAGTGGTTATATTTTTCGCTTTCAAATGCCTGAAGTTAATCATATATTTATGCAACTCACAAAGATGCAAGAACCTTACAATCTGTTAATGTCAGTGGTTTCCCGTTCTGAACTGTGTGCAATTATTATACAGCATTCTTTCTGTTTGTTTTTTTTTCTTCTTTGACAGGTCTTGCTATGTACCCAAACTGGCCTGGAAATCCTGATACTCCAATTTCAGCCTCCAGAGTACCGGGGTTATAGGCATGATGAGCCCTCGTGGCTTTCCTTAATTCTACAAATTAGTTTATGTTTTATGAATTAGATACTTATTTAAATTTATTCATATGTTTTCTCAACATTTTTTTCTTTTTTAGTCATTTGTATGGCATGTTTTTCCCCTGAATTATATCCTTTAGAACTTCCTTACTAGAAGTTGACATCTTCATCATGTCTTCATTCTTGATATACTTTTACTGACTGCAGAGAACAGGGCATTTTCTACCACACAAACATTCTGTTGTGATTGATTCCATTGCTCTGTTGAGAAGTTTAGTGTTTTTCTTATTACAAATCTGTCTTTTACTTCTTACTGCTTTAACCATCTACCTAGTTTTTGTATTAAGCATATTCATTACAATGTATTTATACTTCAGCTTCCTAGGGGCTGGTAGCATGGCTCAAGAAGTAAGAGTGCCTGCCTAACAAGCATGAGACCCCCAAATTCAAATCCCAGGGCAACTAAAAATAAAATTGTACATAATCTATCCTTGAGAAGTCCTTAGCTTCTCTATTGGACTTGGCTAAATTTTTCATGAAGTTTGAAACATGTCCAAGCATCATCTCCTTTCCACATTTTCCCTATCATCCCTCATCCAATGTTCAACTCAATTTTAATATGCCAGATTTTTGTTCTTTCTTTTTAGTGTCTTAATGGTCTTACAATTGTCCCATATCTTTGTCTTTCAGGGCTTCAAAGGGGGTAAATTCTTCACAACTGTATCCAGTTTCTAATTTTGTGTCTTCATCGCATCTATTTAAATCATCCCATTGAGTTTATGATTTAAATTGTTATGTATCATAAAAATTCATATGAAAATTATTTAGTACTTTTCAGTCTTTGTAGTCAATGATGACAAGTATGTATACTTTATTGTATTTTAAACATTGTTAGTTTTTTTTAATTTGAAGAGAGATGCTATGTGTAGTACCCTGAGTCTGATTACAAAGTTGTTTTCATTTTTTTGACAGTTATGAAGCTTGAACTCGGGGCTTTACGCTTACTAGGCAGGCACTCTACCTCTCAAACTATGCCCTCAGACTTTTATTATTATTATTATTATTTTGTCATTTTTCAGATTGAATCTTGTGCTTTACCCCAGGACTGGATTCAAACTTGATAATTCTACATTCTCCTATTATATACCTTGTATTACAGGTGTGGCTGCCATCCCTGGCTTGTTCTTTGAGTTAGGGCCTTGATAAATTTTGCCTGGGCTGTCCTTGAACCATAATTTTTAAATTTAATCTCAAGTAGCTGGAATTGAAGGTTTGAACTACTGAGTCCTCCACCCAAAGTTGCTTTCTATTTCATAACATTCTGAATCATTTGTCATCCTAAATTTTTTTTCAGTTTATCAATGTAAGCTCTTATTTCTTTGAATCACATATATATTCATAGACACACACATATGTACACTTACATATGTGTGAATGTATACTTATACATACACATATGCATAATTTTAATTCTTTGCCTAACATGCTTTTCCTCCAAAGAGAAAATTCTAAATCTGCAAGATGGAGAAACTAAGTGGAACTACTTAAAATTAAATTACATGTTTGCATTTCATGGTTACATACTGCAAATATAGTTTGTAGTTAGGTATTCTTAGGGAATGTACCCCTCCCTGCCTCCCTTCCTCCCTGCCTCTCTCCCTCCCTCTCTCCTTCCTTCCCTCCCTTCCTTCCTCTTCCTTTTTTTGTCTTTCTTCAACTTGTTTTCTCTCCCTGTATATCTAAAATGAGATCACCACTGTCTCTTATCTTCTCTACAGATGAGGTAATAGCTTTCTAACTAACCCACTGTATTAGTCATTGTACTCTAGAGGAACAGAACCAATAGAATAGATACATAATTGTAAGAGGAAATTTATTAGGTTCGCTTACAAGAGTAGAGTCTAGGGAGTCCATAAATGGTCATCTGCATGCTGGAGAGCCAGAGAACACCGCAGTAGCTGTTCAGCCAGGTCCCTGAGAACCAGAGGGACCAATGATGCAGTCCCAGTCCAAGGCTGAAAGGCCTGGAAGCTCCCTGGAGAGTTACTGGTATAAGATCATTGAAAGTCTGCAGAAGTTGGGACTTCTTGTCCCAGGGCAATGGTAGTGGCAGCAGATGCATATGCTCGGGAGGAATTGAACTGGCAGTACTAATTGGCATCCTCTTGACACTTTTGTTCCCCTGTGCCCCTGGCCTAATGGATATGGCCACTCACATTCACTTGTCAGTCATCTCTGGAAATGTCCTCACAGACTGAAGTAAGCTTCACTAATCTCTTGGGTGTCTTTCAGTACAATCAAGTTGACAAAATTAAACCATCACACCCACTGAGGATGTGGCCTCCAGAGCTCCTGATTTGTGTGGGGGTAAATTTAATTTCCTCTCTTTTACTTGAATTATAAGTTGATCTTGTCCCTTATCTCTTGCATCAGGCCAATTAATTTACAAGTTTTATGTCATCTGGACTAGTCAGAAACAACCAAGCAAATGCTACAAGATTAATTTTTGGATTTTTCTTTTCTCTTTGTCTTTTACTTCTCTACCCACAGAATAACTACGATATTTGTGTTTCTGTCCTCACGATTTTTCAGAGTCAAAATCAGAAACAGCATGAAGGCAGCACTGCTCCTCCCACCCAAACACACAACCTTTGAAAAGCTTGACATTGTACTGGCTCTGCTCACTGTTCTCCTAGGAAAAGGTAAAGGAGCCAGTTCTCTTGAAGACAATGGGAGACTGAAGCAGTGTGTGACCAACCTGAGCCTTGAAAGCACAGAAGAGGATTCTTCAGAACATTGAGCTTTCTGTTCTCCTCTGGAGATCTGGAACAGGTTGTTCCCTAAACAGGAAGTTTTATAGACTTGTGGAGGATTTTGGTACCAAAGTGTGCTGATTTGTACCTATGAGACTCTCAGATAGGGGTGGCCCCATAATAACTGTTTTTTTTTTTTATCATCAAAGAGGGAAGGGAAGTGTGTTGGGAATGTAAAAAGGGAAGAAGATTTTGGACTTTATGTAACATAAACAAATATTGTATATTTCATACCTGTTATTCATATTAGGAATTGTTTCCCTGTGCTCATTTAAAACTTGTTCTAAGAGAACTGTTCATTATTTCAATCTTCTTTTACATCTTCAGAAAGCAAAATACCTCAAAATGCATAATAATTATGTATGTCTGTGTGGCTATAGGCTGCCTTCATATTAAGATTTTTATAAAAATTGTATCTGGTTCCATGGTTTACAGTAATCACCCAGGCTCAGCCCTCCATTGACTAGTTATGAATGTGGGGTCAGAGTACTCTAGATGCTATTTATACATTGATTTGCACTTGGTAGCACAACTGTAAAATTCAGAAATGCTGCAATGGCAAAGCAGGTTACAATGAACACTAATAGCTGTAGGCGATGATTATTTCCTTTGTCTTCATCCATTGTCTTTGGATTTTTCTGAACACCTGTAATATTCTGCTTACCTGTAACATACTGTATAGACTGTTTTTTAAAACTGGCTGACAGTTCGAAGCCAGCCTGGGCAAATAGTTCATGAGACCCTATCTCGAAAAACCCTATCACAAAAAATTGGGCTGGGGGAGTGGCTTAAAGGTGAAGGCCCTGAGTTTAAGCCCCAGTAGTGAAAAAAAAAAGTGGATAAATTCTGTTGCAATTTATTTCCATAATTTAAAGCATCACTGACAACTCTGTACAAATATAGAAGAGAGCTGAATTCTAGTCCAAAATAATTTCTTGGGTACATTGGAACATGTCTTCTTGGGTACATTGGAACATGTCTTCTAATTTGTAAAGTGAGGTATATTAATTGGTACATATTACAAAGTTATTTAATGACTCAAATGATGTAACAAAGGCAAATGTGCCTTAACGGGAACAAATTCTAAATATAACCCATTATTATTAATATTTTCTTGTTCTTCCTACAGCTAGCTCTGGTGCTTTCTGTAAAGATAATTAAATATATACATTGTACCAATTGATAGGATACTCTGAGGTTTTGGTGATATTTTATTTTCAATTTTCAAAGTTTTGACATAATTTTCTGTAGGAAACTTGATGACACTTTTTTTTAACAGCTTCTGAAAAATCTTGTGGATGATTTCTATAATATTTTCTAAGAACTATTAAAATTTTGCATGCCCTTCTCCTCTGAAACAACTGGATTGTATAGCAATAAGCTTTGCCAGTATTTGCTCCCTTACAGCCCACTGATTTTCTGAAAGGCACATCTTCAATTGATGAGGATAAACTTTCTTGATTAATCTATGAGCAGCAATGACAAGAAAGGGTAGAAAGATCTGTTATTTTTCATTCCATGGGAACATTTCTAAGCCTAATGAAAGTTTTAAAAGTTGGTTAAAGGTTTACTGATTTCTTTGCTCTTTTCCCTTAATCTTCTTAATGTTTTGTATGTCATCTAAAATTAATGCTTTATTTATTTCAAGTTATTTCAGTCTTTTCAAAAAATCACTATTATTTTTCTTTGTTACTTATCTGTCTCTCCTGAAAAACAAATCAAATATCTGAATCAGTGCAGTCCCCAATTATTACAAACTGATTTCAAATATGATTCAATTGCCTAGTTTTAAATGAGATAAATTTGTTTTTATTAATGCATTATCATCTACACAAATTGTAGATATGTGATTATAAATCTCAAAATTATGTTTGTTACCTTTTTGAAAAACAATATTAAAATACTGTAAAGAAACATTTCCCATAAGACACTAGACATTTGGGTAAATAATTTATTTTCCCATCAAATAATTAGAATTCTTTTCCTGGTAATAAGGGATGCACTTCCTGGCAATTTCAGACATTCAAACATATTCTATTCTAACAATAACTTGCATGCGTTTTGTAACATCATAACCTTTCTTATATTATGATCATTTATCCAATTATATCTGCAAAATGAAAACTCAAATTTATGATTGCAAGTAATGTTTTCCATAACTAACAGAAAAAAATGCCCTGCTTACTTTCCTGTAAGTGTTTGGAAAAACTAAAACTGGTGAATACCAACAGTCAATACCAATGACGTTATTGACTGTAACTGAACATGTGTGCTTGATGTTCCAGCATTCCTATCTCCAGGTATATGCTCAAAATATATTCATGAATATGTTCATGAAACAGCATGTGTCAAAAAGTTCCGAGTGGTATCAATGATAATCCAAACTGAAAACAACCTAAATGTCTATCATCAGTAGAATAAATAGATCAATCATGGTATATTTGTACAATGCAAGTTTTTGTTTCAATAAAAATGAACAACTTTACAATTGCATTCAACAGTGTGTATAGATATTATAAACATAATACCAGGATGAACTATCCTCAGAGCATATACTATGTTCATTTATATAAAGTCAAAATTAGTCTATGCTGTTAAAATCAGAGTAGTAGTTAAGCCCTGAGTAAAGTGTAGGGAACAGGAGTGAAGCAGAAGATGAACTTACTTAGAGATAGTAATAAACTATTTCTTGATCTTGGAGTTACACTGGTGTTTTGTGTAAGAATGAATCATGCTCCACACTTAGGAAAAAGATACTTTTCTTTCTGAATATTATCCTTAAATTACAAGGTACAAAATATCCTCCTATCAAAATGAAAACAGAGCATAGATCTGACAATGTACCTGTACGTTTATTGACCAATGGGAGAGACATTAAGCAATAATTATAAACACAATGTATTAGTGTGAGCTTTAGTATGTAGATTAAAAGACAATTGCAGTTGTTTCAAAAAAGAGCTAAGAAAGACACAGTTATGATTTATCAAGGCACTATATGGAGTCTGAAGATTGAAGAGTCTACTGATGACCAAAGAGATTGTCTGAAACATGAGAAAACAGCCTAAGATAGTGACAGTGCAAAAGGAGAGAAGTGGGCTGACATGTGGTGTTTGGACATTGAGCCACTGCCATTCTCACGAGAGTAATGACTCTACGTAACATGCTACTTACCCAGGTTTTCACCATCCAGCAATTGTGCCCACATCCTCTAATAAGGTCTTTATTTGTAGGTCTCTGGAACTGCTGTGATAAACAGCGATGAACTCTATGTGAAGGATGAGAACGAGACACATGTTCGTGAGCACTCACAGGTTTCAAGATGACCCCTATATGTCATGTCAGTCCAGGAATACTTGAAGAGAACTTGTTTGCATGACAGATCAAGAGCTTAAATTTGCTCAGTGTGTGGTAAACTTCACACTCAGGAGACAAATCATTTTAGCTGCATAGAAGGTTACACAAATACTGAGAAGAGCCTAGATAAATTCAATTAATTGCTTATAACTTTAACATAACTGCTTTCCAAATAACTCTGTGTTGACTGAAAGGAATTGTAAATATGATATATGAAGACTGTGAGTGCCTTGTACAATCAGGATTCTATTAGAGAAACAGATCCAGTAGGAGGTATACACTGAGGTTTTTACTGCCTTCCATGGTTTGGGGAGGTAATGATAAAAGTCTAGAATCCCTGATGCAAATCTTTAGGAAGGGCAACCTGGAACTCTGGGGCTTCAGCCCAAGCTGCTGCCAACAGGCAGAATTTCTTCCTTCTCCAGAAAACACCAACTCTGTTCTTTTGACTAGCTGAATTGAGCTAGTCAGAATAACTAAAGTAAGCCCCTCCATAAAGCCAATTGTTTATAGATTTTAAACTCAGCTTTCATGGCAACACCTAGATTAGTGTTGGATTGAAGTCCTGGGGACTAAACTGAATTGACACAGAAAACTGAATATCATGAGACTTCCTCATATACTGTAACTTTTATGATTTCTTAAATTTCAGTTTTAGCTTTAGTTTTCCTTTGTCCACATGAGGGAAAGGTTTTAATATAATAAAGTGAATCAGTCATCCATTTACATTAACCCTTTCTAGATACTTATTTCAACATGTGTGTCTTCGTATTTGCCTGATGTTAGACTTTCTCTTTACTTATTTTAATGTATTCCTCTCTGGTGATTTTACCTACAAAAAGGAATGCATTTTCTGAATCCTGTGGTGTGACTTGAAAAAAAAAATCTCTATTTCTTTGATATGCTAATATTAGTTCTCTGAATACAAGAATTTCAATGACCTGCAAAAATAACTGCTTGAAAAAAATACATATTTATATATTTTGACTATACAAAGCAGTTTTATTTCTCACTTTTACCTTTGGTGCATGAGCTTTTCAATATTACTGCAAAGTAAACTGTTACCTTTCCACTACCCCTTTCTGTTGACATTTATTTTCATGAATAGCAATAAATTTATGTCATTTATTCTTTTAAAACACTAAAATTTTAAATGTGCTTTTTAATTTTCACCTCTCATTTTCTGTGAAAGTATAGCCTTGGGGTATAACTTAAACAAGAATCTGAATGAGGAAAGAGCAGAGCACTTAGGGAGTAGAGAGGAGGAGTGAATGACTCTCACAAGGGGATTTAGGAAATATTTTACTGACTAGGATATAACTAACTATAATTTTGAAGCAATTGGGTGTGTGACAGGTCCAGAAGAGGACATTTCATTTTGAGGGGGGAGGGATATACCATGGATAAAAGCACTTAGGAATAAAACGGCATGAACTATTTTAGTAAGGAATGAAGTGCAATGTGAATGGAAAGTTGAGTGCATGAAGCAGAGTAAAGAGAAACTAAGCTACCAAAGTTGATTGGGTTTGAAATCAGATTCCTATCTATCAAAATAGAGAGTGAGCAAGCAATAGAAAGCTCTCAAACTTGTTTAGGCCTTTATAATTTACTGATACTTACCTATATATTCCTAGTATTTACAAAATGCATTCAATAAATGCCCTGGTGATGGAACACATCCTATGCTATATATGAACATGAGATGTTTCTAAACAGAATCGCTCTCTCAAATGTAACAGAGTAGACTTGCATGGTGATAGTGAGAAAGGTGAGAAAGGACTAACAAGAGATTAGACAGAAAGATAGATTAGGTTGTCAAACGATAAGCATTTCCAAAGATAGAACTGTGTTGGTATCAAACGTTGAGGCATATTTTTATAAAAAAAGAAAACCAGGCAGCAGTATCATTGAATCACATTGAAACTTGTCTATGAGTAATAATGACTAAAACAGTATCAGGTAGAGAACAGCATTTTAAAAAGCAGTTTTGTAGTTTGTATATTTTTTGTTGAGGGAGATTCTGAAAAACATCTGTGAATATTGGATCAATGTTGTGCATTTGCCAACATATTTTTCTGTGACAGCAAAAATATTCAAGAGATAACTAGAAATTGGATTTGAAATAATAGTCTATCTCTGGGATTGCATTCGCTTTCTGTTGATGAATAATTGGTTTGTATCTAAAGGTAATACTTTCTTTTGGGCTGAGTATTCCACTGTGTCTCTGAAATATTTTATACTTTTTATACAAATTGATCCCAAAGATTAAAGAATTCATGGCTGTGATTTTAAGTTGGATTTATTGACACCTATTCTTATTGAGTGTGAAAACAGATTGTTGAGTAATTTATTTTAATCCTCTCAGGAAAGAGGTGGAATTATTTCAGAACCATTATTGGTTACTTTTTTTCACCAGTGCTTGCCAATTTTGACAACCAGTACAAACTCATTTGTTTCTAAATTATACAATTTAAGATAGATATTGAATACCAGAAAAGAGAAAAAAAGCCCAGAGCTTACATTGTGCTTAAAATTTCAAAGAAGTTGAAAGAGTACACTATACATGTGTGAAATATGATAATTAATATATACTTAAACAATATTAATATACATATGAACAATTAATATAAATAATTAAAAAACAAAATAATGAAGGACAAGAATGTAAAACACATTCTGTCCAGGGAAATGGGTATTAGAGGGTTTGGGGAGGGTGAACAGAGGGTGAAGGAGGATGAATATGGTAGTTGTATTTTGTATATTTGTATGAAAATAGAAAAATGAAAACTATTGAAATTGTTTTAAGAAAGTGAGGGTATGTGGGAGAATGATGAATGGAAATATCACAAGGAAACCCCACTATACAACTAACATATGGTAATAAAAATGTTAAAAAAGGGAGTTGAAAGAAAGCCAACCCCAAACAGCTATTTTGTGGAAGCAAGCACCACATAAGAAAAAAATTTTTGATATTAGTATGTGTCATTTTTAAATAAATTTTTCAAAACAGCCTAACTGTGAACATTTGGCTTTCCTCTTTTCAGCCAGCACAGAGCAATGGGCATCTCTCAGGACAACTGGCACAAGCGCCTCCAGACTGGGGCCAAGACAAAGACCTAGCACAAGAAGCAGAAGTGTGAGCAGGGCTGACAGCACGAAGATTGTCCCCTGCCATATACACACAGTCTTGAGTTTGAGGAGGCAACAAAAAGTATAGCGCTCTGAGGCTGAATGTGGAGAACTTCTCCTGGAGCTCTGAATGTTGCACTCACAAAACAGGGATCATTGATGTTGTCTACAATGCATCCAATAATGAGCTGGTCTGCACAAAGACTTGGGGAAGAACTGCATTGTGCTCACTGAAGCACTTCTTACTGACAGTGCTACTATGCACTGCCCTAGGGCTGCAAGAAGAGAGCCACGCCGACCCCTGAGGGGGAAAGAGATTTTAAACAAAAAACAATCAAAGAAAATTCAAAAGAAATACGATGGAAAGAAAAAGCATGCCAAAAACTCAGTCTTCTGGTGGAGCAGTCCCAGCGGGCAAACTTCTTGCCTGTATTGCATCCAGAGCAGGACAATGTGGTGAGCAGATGGTTATATCCTAGATAGAGGGCAAGGAGCTGTAATTCTATCTGATGACGATCAAGGCCTGGAGAGGCAAATAAGTCATTCACCACAATTAGCTTGTGTAATAAATGTGTTTATTGTTCTACATGTAAAAAATTTTTTTAAAAATTTGTTTTTTCAAAACAGAACTGTAAAAAGCTTTGAGAGGAACTTACATACTTTCAGTACTATGCAAGGGAAGTATAAACATAGATATTTGTCCTGTCAGCTTTTGTTATACAAAAACAGTTGGTATGTCTGGCATCCTTGTAGTTCTGGGTACTTCTCACTGTTGATACATTCAACCAGAACCACAGATATTTCCCATCAAGGTAAAAATCTCTTACTCAAAACAGTTAATTAATTAATTAACAATGAAATTATTAATAATTAATAAATATGAAATTATTATTAATTGTGCTGAACCAAAGACAGACTTTTGGTTAGATACACACTTTAAGATTGGAGAGATGTCAATAATTACATCTCTTCAGCCTTGAAGTTAAACATCAATAAAGCCTATGCATTCTGGGTATTTGTTATTTTTGTTGTTATTGTTCCTTCTGGATTCTTCCCTGAGAAATATTTATGGCACAGTATAATCCTCAATTGTATTTTAGTCCAATATGGTAGAAATAACATATCACAGGGACTTAGTTTTGACATAGGCATTTGTCTTCATCACTTTCACTCGAAAAATTCTAAGATAAACTTTGGCTTTTCACAACTAATTTTCTTCCTTTCTCGGCTTGTTCATGTGCCCCTAAGATGCGCACCTCCTATCTACCTACTGCACATCACAAGTGTATCTTAAACCTGTTTACTAATCCTTGTGCTCTACTTTTATGCATTGTGAATAAATTAACTTTGTGTTTCAATGGTTTATTCAAATTTATTCGTAAATCAACAATTACATGAACAACTAGTCAAAGTTATGTCTTTAGTGTGAAGATGGTCAGGGTAGGCCTAATGTGTGACTAAGGTCTTCCAAGTTCCTTGGGCAGGCAGATACTGCTAAACTTGCCTTAGAAGGTATAAACTACTTATTCACCAAATAACATTTCATGTGTACGAAGGGTACTTGATAATGTGATTCTTATGGGAATACACTAAGAAAAATCAAATCTTTTTTCTTAAATTTTCAAGATTGCAGTATATTTATTTTCATTTTATCCATGGAAACTGTAAAAAGGAATAATGAAATTTATATTTAGAGGATATGAACCTTTGCATAGGAACCTTAGCATCAGCTGAGATTAAAGATGGCATGGGGAAGTTGGTGGATAAAAGACATTTTAAGTAATGATTGAACCAAAGCTATATTTTTCATTTTATGTTTTGTAAATTGAAAAAAATTATATTAATTCATTAAAAATTTTTTTGCTGCTTTCCATGTTTTATTTATTTATATTTTTTCATTTATTCATATGTGCATACATTGTTTGGGTCATTTCTCCACCCTACACCTTCCCCCCCTCCTTCCCTCCCCTCTCAGTTCCAGGCAGGTCCCATTCTGCCCTTATTACTGATTTTGTTGAAGAAAAGACAAGCATAATAAGGAAGACAAAGCATTTTTGCTAGTTAAGGATAGCTATACAGAGAGATTTCTACTATTGCTTTCATGTACCCATGTGTTATGATCAATGTTGATTCAACTCTAACTGATCTTTACATTAGTTTCTGATCCCCTGCTCATGATAACCTGTCCTTTTAAGGTTTCTGTATGAGTTCCTATGGAGTGGGCCATCAAACGCTTTCATGTTTTGGATTTTCTACCTATTCCTATATCTCCCGTATGTGCTCCCCCCTTGTCATGTGATCAAAGTCCAACCACATTACTGCATTTGCCCTCGAGCTAAAGTTTGCATATGAGGAAGAACATATGATGTTTGGTATTCTGAGCCTGGCTGACCTCACTCAGAATGATATTCTCCAGTTCCATTCATTAACCTGCAAATGATAAGATTTCATGTTTCTTCATGGCTAAGTAAAATTCCATTGTGTACAAGTACCACATTTTCTTGATCCATTCATCAGTAGTAGGGCATCTTGGTTGTTTTTATAACTTGGCTATTGTGAATAGTGCTACAATAAACATGGGTGTGCAGGTGCCTCTGGAGTAGAGTAACCTGTGTCACATTCCTTTGGGTATATCCCCAGGAGTGGGATTGCTGGTCTATGTTTAGATTTTTTAAAAGTCTCCAAATGTTTTTCCAGAGTGGTTGCACCAGCTTGCATTTCCAACAGCAGTGGATTAGGGCTCCTTTTTCCCCACATCTTTGCCAACACATGTTGGTGGTGGTGTTTTTGATGATGGCTATTCTAACAGGGGTGAGGTGGAATCTTAGTGTGGTTTTGATTTGCATTTCCTTTATGGCCAGAGATGGTGAGCATTTTTTCATGCGTATTTTGGTCATTTGAATTTCTTCTTTTGAAAAAGTTCTGTTTAGTTCAGTTGCCCATTTCTTAATTGGTTCATTGATTTTAGGAGAGTTTAGTTTCTTAAGTTCCCTGTATATTCTGGTTATCAGTCCCTTGTCTGATGTGTAACTGGCAAATATTTTCTCCCACTCTGTGGGTGGTCTTTTCAGTTTAGAGACCATTTCTTTTGTTGTGCAGAAGCTTTTTAATTTTATGAAGTCCCATTTGTCCATCCTTTCTCTTAGTTGCTGGGCTGCTGGGGTTCTACTGAGGAAGTCTTTGCCTCTACTTTTTTGTTCTAGAGTGTTTCCTGCTCCTTCCTGTACTAAGTTCAGAGTCTCAGGTCTGATATTTAGGTCTTGATCGATTTTGAGTTGATACTAGTATAGGGTGATAGACATGGATCTAGTTTCAGTTTCTTGCAGACAGATAACCACTTTTCCCAGCAACATTTGTTGAAGAGGCTGTCTTTTCCCCATCATGTATTTTTGGTACCTTTGCAAAAAATAAGGTGGGTAGAGTTACCTGGATTCATATCTGGGTCCTCTATTCTGTTCCAATGGTATTCATGTCTGTTTTTGTGCCAGTACCATGCTGTTTTTATTGCTATTGCTTTGTAATGTAGTTTGAAGTCAGGTATTGTAATACCTCCAGCATTACTCTTTTTTCTGTGTATTGCCTTGGCTATTCGCAGTCTCTTGTGTTTCCAAATGAATTTTAGGGTAGATTTTTCAATCTCTGTGATGAAAGTCATTGGGATTTTGATGGGAATTGCATTAAACATGTAGATTGCTTTAGGTAATATAGCCATTTTTACTATGTTGAGTCTATCGATCCATGAGCACAGGAGATCTTTCCATCTTCTATAGTCTTCCTCGATCTTGTTCTTCAGGACTTTGTAATTCTCCTTGTAGAGGTCATTCACATCCTTTGTTAAATTTATTCCTAGGTATTTGATTTTTTTTTGCGGCTACTGTGAATGGAATTGTTTCCATGAAGTTTTTCTCAGTTTGTTCATTGTTGGTGTATAAAAAAGGTAATGATTTTTATAGGTTAATTTTGT
This sequence comes from Castor canadensis, assembly GCF_047511655.1. Taxonomy (NCBI): domain Eukaryota; kingdom Metazoa; phylum Chordata; class Mammalia; order Rodentia; family Castoridae; genus Castor; species Castor canadensis. Next base: position 125,792,312 of record NC_133393.1, on the reverse strand, counting down.
ATCCTGCCACCCTACTGTAACTGTTTATGATGTCCAAGAGTTTTTGGGTAGAGTTTTTTGGATTTTAATGTATAGGAACATATCGTCTGCAAATAAGCATATTTTGACAGTTTCTTTATCTATTTGTATTCCTTTTAGTTCTTTTTCTTGCCTAGTTGCTCTGGCTAGAAATTCCAGTACTATGTTGAATAGGAGTGGGGATAGTGGGCACAATTGCCTTATTCCTGATTTTAGGGGGAATGGTTTCAGTTTTTCACAATTAACTCTGATGTTGGCTGTAGGTTTGTCGTATATAGCCTTTACAATGTTGAGGTACATTCCTTCTATTCCTAGTTTTCTTAGAGCTTTTATCATGAAGTGGTGTTGGATCTGGTCAAAGGCTTTTTCTGCATCTATTGAAATGTTAAAGTGGTTTTTTTCTTTGCTTCTATTGATGTGCTGTATTACATTTATAGATTTGCGTATGTTGAACCACCCCTGCATCCCTGGGATGACGTCAACTTCGTCATGGTGAATGATTTTTCTGATGTGTTGTTGGATTCGGTTTGCCATTATTTTACTGAGGATTTTTGCATTGATATACATTAGGGAAATTGGCCTGTAGTTCTCCTTTTTGGAGTTGTCTTTGTCTGATGACAAAGACATCAGATGAGAGTGATATTGGTTTCATAAAATGAGTTTGACGGTGTTCCTTCCCTTTGTATTTCATGGAACAGTTTAAGGAAAGTTGGTATTATTTCTTCTTTAAATGTCTGACAGAATTCAGCAGTGAATCCATCAGGTCCTGGACTTTTCTTTTTTGGGAGACTCTTGATGGCAGCTTCAATTTCATTTTGTGTTATAGATCTATTCAGGTGATTAATTTCCTCTTGTTTCAGTTTTGGGTCATTGCAAGTTTCTAGGAATCTGTCCATTTCTTTGAGATTTTCAAATTTGTTAGAGTATAGGCTCTAAAGTAGTCTCTGATGATTTCCTGGATTTCTGTGGTGTTTGTTGTTATCTCCCCTTTTGAATTTCTGATTTTACTGATTTGGGTTTTTTTTCTCTCCTCATTTTAGTCAGGTTTGCCAAGGGTCTGTCAATCTTATTTATTTTTTCAAAGAACCAGCTTTTTGTTTCATTGATTCTTTGTTTTTTTTTTTTCTTTCTATTTCATTGATTTCAGCCCTTATCCTAATTATTTCTTTCCTTCTGCTTGTTTTGGGATTTGTTTGTTCTTGTTTTTCTAGGAGTTTCAGCTGTAGTGTTAGGTCATTGATTTGAGATCTTTCTTGTCCTTTTGATATATGCACTCATGGCTATAAACTTTTCTCTTAGGACTGCTTTTACTGTGTCCCATAGTTTCTGGTAGGTTGTGTTTTCATTTTCATTAACTTCCAGGAAACTTTTAATTTCCTTTTTTATTTCATCAGTGACCCATTCAACGTTGAGTAACGTGTTGTTCATTCCTATTATTAAGAACATTGATTAGAATTGTGTTAGGAAAGTTTCAGTGCTTAGAGATAATAAACAAGCTCCACTGAGCTGGCTCCCACAGGCACTGGACATATATGAATTAATGAATGCTCCTGTGAAATATTACAATAATCTCTTTCATCAATAATTTCATATGTAGGAAATCAAAGAATAGTTAAATAATTTTCTCAAGATCATGGTACCACTCATAGGACTAAAATAAGAACCCCCCCAAATCTGACTTCAGACCACATTTTCTTAGCTACTCTGCTATAAAATAAAAATTTACCATATAGCTTGTCCAAGATTAGTGTTTCCCAGATATTTAGATATCATTCTAAGGTAGACAATTCTAATAATGTCAAAAATGATCCGAACAAAATCACTATTGCCCAAACTTTGTGCTGTGTCCTCATTTTTCTCACTTTACTGCTTCCTGATAGTAGTGCCTTCATAGATGGTAATGGCAAATACACTGGCAAGTAAACCTTTTCAGTATATTATGCACTCTGCCATGAATCTTTCCACTTCCATTTGTCTTCTTCCAACTAAAATGGGTTTTAACATGCCCTGGGAGTTTATATGCAGCAGTAGGGCATCTTTTGTTCCTTATAGAGATGAAAACATGATCATTTCACCAGCTGACCTGCACTTGGGGCATCTGGGCAAGAAGCCAGTAGCCTCAGAGAATTAGACTAGGATGAAATCCTCTTGAGTTCATATCCAAGATGGTACATTTTTGTGCCCTGAGGGACCAAAGGCAAGGATAAAGCTGATTCTGTGTAACTGGGTAACTCAAATTGACAGTAGCAGGAATAAACAACAATATTTGAGGCTATGTTAAAACATGAGTAGTTTTTAAAAGGGGAAGGTTGAATTTTTGCTCTCTCTTTTGCTAAAGATTTAGTACCAAATCAGTTTTAGTATTTATTTTTTTCTGATAGCAGATAAAAGCACATTTTCTTGCACTTCATCACATGCTAAAATGTTTACAAAGTAGAACACAAAAGAGAGTAAATATATTTGTTTTCTCTCAATGTAAAATCAAAGAAATGAGACTATTTCAACATAAATAGCTTTAATTATGTCTTCTAGTTTGTCCATTATATTTTCACATTCAAATCATTTCATATTGATAATATAGAATGCATATACTGATTCATGAATCTCCTTTTATTTCCCCAATTAATTCACCATCATATTTGAATAGTTATTCATCTTTCCTGTCTTCTGAGATACAAGGGCCAAAGTATTGTTCCTCCATTTAAAGACAACCCCCCTTTCTGTGCGCCTTTGGATGCCACCCCAGTTGGCTTTCTTCACAACTTCTTCCATGCAATGTCCCTGATAAAAGTCCCTTCATTGTCATCTATTCCTCACCAGTGAGTATTTACTTAAAACTATTGTCCTGTAGGATCTCTCATAGTCCATGTGGACTGCTTTAACAAACAGGAACTGGGTAGCTTATAAACATAGAAATTTAGTTTTCAAAAATCCAGAGGCTGGAAAGGCCAAGATCAAGGGAGATTCAGTACCTGAGGAGGGCTCACTTTCTGACATGGGCTCACTCTTCTGCCATTCTCACATGGCAGAAGAGATAAGCAATCTCTTTGGGGTTTTTGGTGATTAGGTACCAATCCAATTCACAAAAAGTCTATGCTCATAACTGAATCAAATTTGAAGACCCCCACCTTCTAATATTATCTTAAGGATTAGTGTTTCATCATGTGAATTTGGAGGACACACAAACTTTCATACCATTAAATGTCTTACTTTAAAACAAAACAGAGTGAAAAACTTATTTCCCCTACTTCTTTTTCCATTCACTTTCATTTCAAACTTTCTTGAGAACTTTAATACAGAACAGAATTTCTTGAGAACATTACATGAAAGATGAAGGATATGATAAGATCAATGAGATAAAGAAAATGTGGAGAATTAACAAGTTTATTTTTAAGTGAATATGCTTTTAGGTAAGGAGAGACCATAAGCACATGCATTTATATACTTTCCTCTCTTGCTGTAGTTCTCCATCACTGCATTTTATATTGTCAAAAACTTGACTTTAAATATCACATACTTACTATCTCGGAGTTTGGCCAGAGATCTGGGAGGAGTTTGCTAGAGTCTCTGTGATACAGGTCTCTCACAGACTGAACATAATATGTCCTCTAGATTCTTATCATCATAAAACTTGATATAGAAAGAACTGACTTACAAGTTTATGTGATTACTACAAGTATTCAGCTTTTTGGATACTTGGATTAAAGACTTCAATTTGTTTTTGCACACAGTCCTTTTGAACATGACAGTTATTTTCCATTAGAGTCGATAAATTGATAAGACAATACAGAATATGTGCTAACAACATGGAAATTATAATCATTAATGACCTCAGCATGAATATGATATCCCATTATCTATTCCTCTTTTTATAGCTTAGAACTATATCACTAACCCATATTCAAGAGGAAGAGACTATGTGTGACTATCTAGAAGTGAAGACCTTTGGGGCTATAGAAATTTGCCTATACTCATTTTTCTAAGTTCTAACCATGGAAAGATCAAGCAAAATTCTTCTAGGAAGAATATGTTATAGCAATCATGACCATATAAATGCAGTATTTAAAACTCTATCAACACAGTAATTTTTTTTTCTTTTATTCATATGTGCATACAATGTTTGGGTCATTTTTCCTCTTTCCCCCTGCCTCTTCCCTTCCCCCTACCCCTTTCCTCTCTCCCTTACCACCCTTGCTACCAGGAAGAAACTAATTAAGAGCATAAAATAACACACGAGCCACCAAACACAAAGTGATAAAAACTTTAATGAAGTAAGGTTTGGTGACCATGCCTATAATCCCAGCACTGTGGAGACTGATTCAGAATAACAACTTTGAGGCCACTCTGGGTTACCTAGTGAGATCCTATTTTAAACAAACAAACAAAAATCCAGAAATATATAATGAGCATGTTGACAGCACAATTTCAAACTATAAGAAAAAGTCATATATATAGTCTTCTTTAACTTTTTTCAATACACATAGTGGAAAAGAGAAGAATGATGACAATGAAATAAGAATGGGACCAGATTGTGCAGGAATGGTTTAAGAATGTTATATATATATATTAGCTTATAAAGAAGGAAGTCTTATTATTAACAATAGTATAAAAATGAGGAAACTGAGACCTAAAATATCCTAGTTAATAATTGATAGAGTTGGAATTTGAACTTAACTTTCTGACTTCAAAGTCAATGCTCTTAAGTAACCAACTAAACTGCAGTTTAGTTACCTGCAATGTGATTCAGTAGATCCTTCTGTGATAATTAAGAACAGAAGTACAGGAACTACTAATAGGGCAGAAGTAATAGACTATGAATGATAATGTATTGCATATTTTAGGGTGACCATATATGAATCAAGACACTTTTGAAATTGAAAGATATCAATATTAATAAATATACAAAGGGTACAGGAATATTGAGCCAGTTGATTGGGCAAACTGTTTACTTAATTTTCTGAAGTGTCCAGATTGGATTACCAAGAAGAATTTCTAAAAGAATTTTCATAGAGGAGATAAATGATAACTTCTTATCTTTTATTCCCTCTGAGTGTATTTATAGGCCAACTAAAATTTCTGTACATTCTCACTAGATAAAAACTGATTGTCATATATCTTCCAAAAGGTTCCTTTTCCTTATAAGTATAATAGCATTTGAGGAGCTATTACCAAGATCAAACTACGAACAAGGCTAACATTTTAATAAACATAGTACTTGGCTAACTCATATAACTTATCCCTAGTTTTGCCAATTCACATAACCTATAGCAATTAGGCAAATTCTGATTATAATTAGTTATATCAGGGTATTCAACTGAGGGTGATTTTACCTTCATGGGAATTTAACAGTATCTGGTAATGTTTTTGATTGTGATTATGAAGGGATGCTGCTGGCTTCTACTGGATTTTTTTTGTGAAATCCCGTCTATTTAAGTATGGGTTTAATGACTTGCTTCTAACATGAAAAATATGAAAAAGTAATGGGGTTTCAACTCATGCTTAGTTCATTAAAATTGTGACTTCCATGTTGTTAATATACTCTTCTTGTTTGTAGCATTTTCAATTTATACATTTTGATGAAAAAAGTTGTCATGTTGGAGAGTATTATATAGCAAAAAATCAGCTTTCTACAGTTCAATAATTAAAAGAACTAAAAATTGCCAACAACCAAATGACTTTGGAAGTGTATCCTTTCCCAGTCAAGTTTTGAGATGAGAAAAGAAAGAAGACACCTTTAGTTTTCAAAGGTATTCTGCTAAACATCTTATAATGCACAGGGTATTTCTTAATTCCCTCCCTTAACAACACTGTGTGGACCAAAATGCCAAAAGTCTTGAGGCTGAGAAATCGTACCATATATTAACGATTCTTATTTTCTTTCTCTCTTTACTGTGAAAAGAACAGGCTATTTACATGCTTTAGTGAAATGAATCTATATAAATGATAATGACAGCCATTGGGACCACAGGTTAGTGAATCAATTTTAACATGGAATAAAAGAAGCTCTCTCCTTAGCTCTCCTAACCCAGACTAGTTTTTCATTAAGAAAATCACAAGTGTGTCTTCAATAAATTCAAAAAAATATCTGTCTCAGTCTCTCGACCCTCCATGTCAGAAGGAGTACATTAAATCATCTTCCCCTTCAAACAACTTCACAGAATTATTAATTAATAAAATCTGCTATAGGGTTCTGAAAGGACAATACTAAGGAGAAAGAGAGAGCGATAGACTGCTTAAGAAAACTCAGCTATAGATAAAAAAGATATTAAAAAAGCTTGAACCATAACAGTGTTTAAAAATTTCTTGTTCTGACTTAAATTAATAGAGTGCATTTGGAGCAACTACAAAACTGACAAAATGTGTGTGAGAATATTTAAATATTAATTTATTATAGCTCTTATCTAAGCACTCATGAATTTTCTTTTAAGAAATTTCAACTACTAAAGTTAGACAATAGACTCTCTTCTGTGCTATTATTAGATGACATTTGCAGAGACACCTTTATAAAAAAAATAAGGTGACTTTTACGACAATACTGCTTTATGAGTATTTTGCCCATATTCACAAATTAATTTGAAGAGAAAAAATTAGTTAAATAAATGATATTTTAAAATTTCAAACTTTAAAAAATGAAACCAGCTTCTATTTTTTGTTCAATCAAAATGAAAAGAGCTTCTATTTTTTTTTCAATCAGAAAATATGAAAAGTGGGACAGGGGCCATGGCTCAAGTGGTAGAGCTCCTGCCAAACAAATGCGAGGCCTTGGGTTCAAACACCAATACTACAAAAAATGAAACGTCACAAGGAAGAAAATTAAGACTATATGGTCTATCACTACTAAAATTTGCATTTTCCAAGTTTGTCGCACACTATTATAAAAACAGAAATATTCTGTTTTATAAATTTTTTATTCTATTAGTTTGAAGAAAATTGATCTACCACAATCACTTAATAATGAAGTTGGTCAAATAGTTAATTATTGCTTATAAAAATGGTTCTGAGCAGAATTAACCATCTGATGAAAAGTTTTCTGTCTCTTGCTTGCATTTACTATTAAATATTTTATATGAATTATTTTCCTATTTGAAAAGTCATCTAAAAAACTATTTCAAATGTAGTCTGGAATTTCATGTCCCTTATACATTCATTTTCTAAGTGACAGAAAATACCTTGACTAGTCCTAATTCAATATCTTTACCTACTTTTCCATAATATACACAGGCACACATATAAGTGTGCATCAGTATAAGTCTTGATCACAGATTAATTTTTTTAGAGAAATGATTCATGATACAAGGAAAGTTATTTTATATCTTTTACAAAGCTTGACATAAAAGTCTAAATGTTAGCTAGGAGTTGTGGTACATGTCTGTAATTCTTGCATTTGGGACTGGGATCCCAACATTTGGGAAACTGAGATAAGAGGATCATGAGTTCAAAGCCATCCTGGGCTACATAATTAGACCCTAGTTCAAAAATCCAAAAAAAAAAAAACAGACAAGTCTAAATGTGGTCAAGAACCATGATGGATCTGAGACTTTTGTTACTTTCAAGTTAACAAGTTTGTCTACTGTAGTTTTTATGGTTGTTACCAATAAACTAGAAATTTCATGCTCACAGCAAAATGGTAATTTATTGTTTAGTAAAATAGCAATACCTGATGTTCATTTTGTTATGGTGGTACTCTGAGTCCAGTTTGACACAGGATGAGGCAAGAAGGGCAAGGCAATGCCTGACATGTCGTAGGCTACATAACAGAAGAGGAACGATGAGCTCAGGAAACTCCAACCTTTTTTAAGGGATTATAAGCAAACCTGTTCCTTTACATTGGAGAGAGGCATTATTTTTATCAATTGGGCAATGAACAAAGCAGTCTTTTTGCTCTATGGGAAGACACTATCTCTTTCTTCCAAGTCTATTTTCTAGACAAACATCCTTGAAAAGATAATCTGGAACAAATGGCTGACAGTGCTGCATTGCAATAACACAGAAATGTTAAAGACCAGTGGGGAAGTGACCAGGACATGTGGTTGCTTAACAATCAACAAAGGCAATGCTTTGAATGACTACCTCAGCTGTGTAATTTAATTTATATATTTACATAGTTTAACACAGAATTAATTTGATCTAAAGCAAACATGTAAGTCATAAAAGAGTACAATGAGTTCCCTTTCTAATATAAACATTAAAACTGTGAAATATGAAAATGTCTTATATTTAACCTTTATATCTATATAAAAACATAAAGCATAGTATTATCTTTAAAAAACACATTATACTTTTAAGCTCAGTGATAGAGTGGTTTCTTAGCATTTGCCCCCATTGTATTTAAATATAATGAAACATATTCTTTAGTTGTAGTTATAAAAGTATTTATCATTGCATAAATGTAGCATATCTAATCTTTTGCTACCATAAAAATGAAAATATTTATTTATATGTGTCATTTTTAACCTATGGAATAATTTCAGAATAAACTTTAGAAGTAGCATTAATGGGTCAAAGGGAAAATATATTTTTCTTATTTATTCTGTTAATGTGATGACATATATCTACAGATTTATAAAGTTTTATTTTTAATTAACAGCAATTGTGTATAGTTATGGAATACAATGTGATGTTTTGATATATATTTATAATGTGAAATGATTAAATCTGTCTAAAAAATCTATTACCACACATTTATCATTTTTTGTGGTGAACATATTTAAAATATTCAGCAATTTTGAAATATACAATGCATTAGCATTGATTATAGTTATCATTCTGCACCAAGTATCACCAAATTTTATTCGTCTTGTCTAACTAAAACTACATTTGTAATTTTTGATGAGCATTGCCAATTACCCTCCACGAAAGCTGTATCATTTTTTGTACTTTCATCAGCAGTGTGTAAGATTGCTTGTTTTCATGGTTTTATTTAAATTAGTGATGTTCAAACTGGTTATTCATCGAAAATAGTAAAATTTTCCTATGGCATGCACCATGTACTAGTGTAAGCTTCAAATGGGTCAAATGCTAAGATGCCCTAAAATCATAAATATTGCTTGTATACCTGGGTAAATAGTAGTGTTTAAACACAAACACAACACACACAGAGATCTTCTGTATGGTATTTGTAATTGTAAAACTCTTAACAATGAAGAATATAAAGAGGAAAACACTGAAAAGAAGAGCAGTTCAGGAGTAGTAGCTGATTTATTACTATTTATTAAACTGCTTTACTGGTTCATGAGTAGACAAAACAAAGGAAAGAAGGAAGAAAAGAAGAGTGAGAAGGAGGGAAGGGATGCCTACATATAGGGAATTTCAGAAATCGTTTCGACCATTGCTGCTAAATATATACTATTTTACCTTGTTGAACCTCTAGCTTTTTCTCATTTCTCTAAGATTTGTTTTGTTGCTGTTTTTGCTGTTTGTTTGGGGGTTCTTTTTGAGGAGGGGGCTGGGCTGGGGTTTGAACTCAAGGCTTCAGCACTTGCAAAACAGGACTCTCCCACTTGAGTTACACCTCCAGACCATTTTGCTCTGGTTATTTTGGAGATAGGATCTCCTGTACTACTTGCCCAGGCTGACATGGAACCAAGAGCCTCCCAATCTCAGCTTCCCAAACAGCTAAGATTAAAGCATGAGCCACCAGTGCAGAGCTACAGGTTTATTTTTAAGTTATATTTTTCCTGTGATCTTTCAGTTCTCTTTCTATTTTTATGGTTTATGTAGACAGGTCTTTAATGAATTGTATTTTTACACTGACATTTCTCTTCATTCTCTGATGGGCCCATCAAAATTATAGATGCTTTAATACTTGATGGAATGTTTGCTGATAATTGTTACATTTTTGTTGGATGATTAATTTTTTTGTAGGAAAATTGTGTCATTCTCTGTCATTTTTCTAATCCTTATTTTAATATGTTCCTTCTTTTTTGGTTGCTTTCTTATTTGAAAAGACATTTCTGCCTAAGAGGGAAGGGGCAAAAGAATGATGGGGTGTATCTCTAACCTTAACTTTCCATGCCCTCTTCCTCAACTGATACGACAGATTACTGTTTCTTTCCAACATAGTGCTTCTGTCCAGCCATGCCTTGATTCCTCTTCAAGTCTAAGCAGGCATTGGCTTTCTTGCCTGCCCTATCCTTCTAGAGTTTCTTCATTGGCTGCTGTCTGCCATGAATCCATTCTCTTACTGTGGAAAGATGATTCTTGCTGGTGCTTTCAGAACTTTTTTCTCTATGCATTTTCCCACCTTCCACCTCCACCTTTATTTCTTCTCTAAAAAAAGCTCATAGTGTTTCTTATTAATGGTGAAACACTCACCTTTAGGAATGCTTTGCAGTGATCAGCATTGCCCAGGGTTTCAGCAATTCCAATTCTGTTTTGGTTTGGTTTTTTGAAGTACTGGGGTTTGAACTCAAGGCCTACACCTTGAGCCACTCCACCAGTTCATTTTGGGGAGGGGGTTTTTCAAAATAGGGTCTCATGAACTATTTGCCCAGGCTGGCTTGGAACCACAATCCTCTGATCTCTATCTCCTGAGTAGCTAGGATTACAAGGTATGAGCCACTGGCACCCAACAGTGATTCCATTTCTGGAGGTCAATTTTTTAGAGAAATTCCTAAACTGCTCCATAGGTCTCAGCTGTTTTGGCAACACTTAACTAAAAAACTTAAATTTTCAGGTTTTATGTTTCATAATTTGTTTGCAAACAATTTAATTTTTTCTACTATTTTTTCTTTCTTTCAAGGGGAGATATGGTAAGACTGAAAAATTACAATACCCACAAAGTCCGTATCAGAAATCACTTAGAATGTTTTTTTAATGAGGTTCTTGATACCCACTTTAAAATGAAAAGCTCAACATTTAATCAACCATAAATTGTAGACTCTTCCATACAAGTAATAGGCATATGATTTGGTTAAACTGAAAATATAGCTTCATAAAATTGTTGTTAACATGATCTAGTTAGTGAAAAACATTATCTTCTTTCTAATTCTTGCCTAATCTTTATTATGGCAGTGCAGAAAGTATAGGAACAGTTTTAGGAGGATTGATTATCTCTGGAGGAATCTCAAAAGTTACACTTGAGAAGATATTAAGGGAGACTATGAGCAACATGATATAATTTTAAAAAATTATATCAAGAAATACCTCTCTAGCTTTTTCTTGCTCATTGTAAATTTCCATACAGCAATCCTAAGCATTATATATCAAGTTATTATTTACTGTGCTATTCTAGTAGCAAATGAAGCTTTCTATTTTTTTGACTGTCTAGTCTATCAACCTGGGTTCACTTTGCATCATTACTAAAGGTGAGGTCAGTCCCTAGAGTTAACTTTGTGCATCTTGCATTACTCATTTATTTTATCTTTCTCCAAACTGCAAAAAAAGTAAGAAAAGAAAAACAGAAGAAAATAATCAAAAGTAAAATGATTCATAGCTATGGATTAATTGGCAGCTGACCTCAAAAGTATACAAAAATATGTCCATTTTTAAACATTGTCTTTTAACCACAGACCCACTCTTTTTTATTGTTAGATTCATTATCCTTTATTAACCATTTAGAGGACTTGTATCTCTCAGACAATAATACTATTTTATTTCAAAGATATAATAGAACATGCATTTTAATGGTGCTTTTTTCATAATATCCATTATAAAGAGTTATAAAAATTATTCCACTGGCTTTTGTCCTTTATCTAATAATTATAGGAACATATTTTAATTTCTTTCAGGTAAAATTCCAATTAACAATGAAAAACCATTTGTTAATTGATAGTAATTGAGTATTTCTTGATTTACTTCTTCCAAAGTTGTTACTATGACCTATAAGACCCTTTATTTTCTAGATCCTTTCCATTTTTTGAAAATTATTTCTTATCTCTATTTCATTTTCTCACTATGCTTTAGATGTAATGATTTTTTTTTGTCTTTCTTCTTTGACTAATCCAAAATTATTCTTACCTGAGGGTTTTGCATTTCCTGCTCCCTCCACATGGAATATTTTTCCTAGGGTTACTATTTTTGTCCATTTTCTCATGTATTTCAGGTCTTTGCTCAATGTAATATTGCTTGAGAGGCCTTTCTTGACCATGCTATACAAAATACTCCCAGTCCCTTTTTAGTATTTATTTTTAATCATAGCATAGACATATTACATTTTTATTTACATCTTTTTGTTAAATGTAAGTCTTACAACATTAAAATTTTGAAAGTGGTTCCTTGATCCTCTTCAATGTTATATCCTTAGTATTCAAAAATTGCCTAGCTTGAGTAAATGCTCAATAAATATTGCTTAAATAATTTATTTATCATTTCCCTTCTACCCAGCCATTTACTTCATCTCTAGTTCCTCCTGATTGACCTAAGCAACACTGAGAGGAAAATTTACATACTATGAAATAAAAAGATAATGGTGACTGGATCTCAGCAATGAGATAATAGAATTAATGCAATTTATTTGTTCAAAAGTATTTTGCAAAAAAAAAATCAGTGTCAAACTTAGTGGCTTAAACCTTTACAAATTTGTTACTGCTCACAAGTCCAGGAGTCTGCTGATCTGGATAGGATAGGTTAATCTTGATGCATTAGATTGGTTGATCTCAGCTGAGCTCGCTCATGTAGCTGCACTTAATTGGAAGGTTGTCTGGGCTATCACGGACATGGGATGCCCTTGCCTGAGAGAGGTCTCTTCATGTGGTCTCTTATTCTCCAGCAACCTAACTAGTGCTTATTCCCATGGTCATGACAGGGCTTTAAAAAGAGCACAGAAACATTGGCCTATGCAATTCAGAAAGCTGTCCTAGATTCAAAGAGTTGGAAATGTTTTCTACCCTTGAAAGTGAGAGTTACAAAGTCACAGTATTGCAAAGAGTGTGGAAGCAGAGAGGGGAAATGAATTGAGGTTATTTGTTTAATCAATGTGCCACCTTACAATATGGAATTACCCCGCCCTCATTCCTCGTATTTCTGTCAGATAGAATGACTGTCCTTTTGCCTCCTGACTAGAAACATGACTCATGACTTGGGCCAGTCAGTATACCTCACACTTGTGATTACATGGTTGATAAGGCTGGGTGTCTGACCACACAATCATAATCTACCCTGAGATTTCATTCATAGATGAAATCTCAGAAAAGGTACCCTTCATTTCAGACTAAAAACTGAAAATATACATGCAGAGAAGGAGAACTCTAACAAAAGTATACGTGAGATGTGAAGGGAGAAATATAGCTGTGGCTCAGTATTGTGGCTCTTACATCTAGCGATGCTAAAGTTATAATCATGCTTGGGTTCTAGAAGTCACATTTACATTCATTAGTAAAGCCTTTTCTCTCCTTAATGAGGCTTGCTTGAATTAGGCTAGCTCCTGCTTCAAATTGAAGTAGTCCTGAATATGTCATAGTTAAACCTAAGAGATAATTCTGCAAGATGGATAGATTATTAAATTCCCTTGAATGTTTCTATCCTATTTTTGGTTCCATAAATTATTAATTTGAGTGTGATTGACTCAATGCCAGGAATAAGATTCGTCATGGATTAATAACCTGGGGGTCATCTGCATTTCACTATGCTCACATATAAGATTCTTTTTACTCATTCATTAAATTGACCACAGGATCAAAAATATTTATTAAGTGAAAGATTTAGTCTTATACAATTTATTTTCAATATTAATTGAAACCTTGTGGTATTTATGTTTTCTGGAAATGAAAGTGGCTTCTTCATCTTAAAGGTTTCAATATTGAAATGGTGAATGTTGAATGATGGATTATTTTAAAAGTTAAGTTTCAAAAAACCTGTTCAGCTGTTTTTGAGACATGACCAGCAGAGTGAGAAAATCTATTTTATTCCTTTTTCAAAAGTTGCCCTTTTCTAATGTCAAGCAACTACAGAACGGATGAACTTTGGAAGTGTCAGTCTTGGAGTGTTATGTAATTTGTTCTGAGTATGAATTAGGCTGAGCCTTTGAGTGCATTAAAAACAAGGAAGATGAGCTGAACACCTCCCTCAAGGGCAAGAACACTGTTAAGTCTGCTTAGCTTTTTTTGCACACTTCTTTTACAGTGGAAATTTCTCAGTCTTACTGTACCATGATCTCATGTGCCAATATAGCCTCAAAGGATTATGGTCAGGCCACAATGGACAGAAAAATTGGCATAAATTAATGACATTCTTTCTTTGAACTTCCCACCCAGATATGAATTAATCTGCTTCCCACAAAAGATTGAAGATATAAGGACATTTTTTTTGTAGTTTGGTAGTTCAGCTTTGACTATACCAGTTTAAAATTAAATAATTCACACTTACTTACACAGTATTTTATCTGAAAGACATAAAACCATTAGTGTGATTTTGATTTTACTAAATTCACAAATGACTCAGCTGAAATAGCTATGTGTTTAGAATTGTGGATGAATGCAATAATATTCTAAAAAGACAATAATAGGGCTGTGAACATTGCTCAAGCAGTAGAATAACAAACTCAAGGCCCAGAGTTCAAACCCCAGTGTGGCAAAAAAGATAAAAAAACAAATTAAAAAAAAAAACACCAAACAACATATGATAATATAAGGTCTAGGCTGTACATGGCAATACTTTTATACTCAAGCCATAGAAAGATACTAAGATACTGGGAAGTAAACATAGTTACTTGGAGGAAGGGGGTGAAGATAATGAAGTGAGTGCAAAGAGGAGGAAGAGGACAAGAAGTAGGTAAATAAAAGGTTTGAAAGATGTCCACTGTTTTACTTACCCTATCATTGCCTTTCCCAGTCCCTGAAAGGCTCCACCTGGACACTGAAATTCCCCCTCTTTTCTTGGACAACCTTAATAAACAGAACCCATAGCTGAACTATAGCTACTGTTTCTTTCTCCTCTCATTCTAAGCATCACCTTTTCCTTATTTCATGTGATTCCAATGACCTGGTCAGTGGAGAAACTGCCAGTCTGCCATCTCAGCACTCTGTGCATGGCTGAGTACTTATAAATATTATTCAATGACATTAATGGAGGGTATCTTATATGTCAAACATTATTCTGAGTAAAGTGTAAAAATAATTTAATCCTCACAAATTCTTGATCTTTGACATTATTCTCATTTTACAGATGAAGAAACTGAGGGTCAGTTTTGTTAAGTTCTCTGTCCAGAGAGATGGTAAGTGGTGAGGCTAGGATTCTAAGGAATAATGGCTCAAGCTGCTTTGGTATAATACTATTCCTTCTCTAAAATTATTATTTATATCACATAAGCCTGAGCACACAAGGCTCTTGTTTGAAAACAAAGCCAACAGAATAAGAGACAGATAATATTAAAAATAAAAAATAACAGACAATAACAGTAATAATGACAGTAGGAGGGAGAGGCAGACTTACAAGGACATAATTAGAGCACATATCTATTCAATGTTGAAATTAATCACAATACTTCCTCTCTATTTTTCTCTACCTATAGACAAAGAATCTATTGTTACATGATATCTGAAATTCTTTGCTGTAACTTCTGATAACTTAGGGACATATTGCAACAACTGGTTTGAGAATTTGAAGGAAGGGTAATATGGTTGGGAATAGCCTCTGCTATTTTGCCTTTACTTTTCTCATTTTTAAAAATTTAAAGTCCTTGAGAGCCACACCTTGAAGAGCTTTTTGCTTTAGTTGTTTTTCAATGGGATCTCATGCATTTTGCCCAGGACTGGCCTCTGGTGACAATTCTCCTACCTAGACCTCTTGTGTAGCTGGTGTTACAGTTCCAGGCCTTTTCCTCATTCTTCCATGCTAAGGGCCCTATAGTGTCATGGACTTAAAAAAATTATATCTGTGGTTAAATTCAGATTTATTCTGAGGAATGTGGCACATCTCTTTACAGATTATAAATTCTTACACAGTAACACTTAGGTGCTTTCATGTTCCATGGCCTGCCTCACTTAGACCTCTTCATAACACAAACAAAACTCTGTCCTTTTCTTTTTCAGCACACCAAAACAGCTTGCAAGCAGTGACAAAGAATTCACACAGGCAGTGTGCAGTCCTTGTACACACCCTCTGTGCCCTTTCCTTCACTCCAGGACCCAGTTGTGCCCTCATTTGGGCAGCCGTGCAGGCCTCGGGGTAGTAATTACAGAAAGGTATTTTAGACTTTTCAGTAAAATGCATCTTTACCAAAAAAGAAGAGCAATATGTCATGGGCTTTCACACTTTATTTCTTGCAGCATATAAGTACCAAAACCAGACAACCTAAAAAAAGGATTAAAAACAGTAAGCCCGTGTTGCTTTTGCATTCAGCACCCAGAATGCTTCTCCTCACTTAGGTGACAGAACCTTTCAAACACAAAACCAGGCCCTAAATGTGATGGTTTCTTTGGAAAGAGTCTAGTGTTCATTCTCAACAATTTCAGAAGCTATGACCAAACCATGACTTTCTCTGCATGCAAAGCTATTCACTCCTTTGGACCCACAGCTGAATGGCTATCATTAATAAATTCAGCTTCTAGAGTTTATTTCCAAAGTCCTTTCTTTTTTGTTCCCATAGAGGCACTGCCTTTGTAGATCCAGTGAAAAAACACGACCCTTTCTAACTTCTGAGGCCTTGTTATGTCCTTTGCTAAGCAAGGTCAAAGTTTAAATTCTATAGTCTGAAATACTATGTTTTCCTTTGGAGGAAAAGTTCCTTTAGTACTTTGTTATACATGAATATATTGCCATATATTATTATTGTGATGTGTTTCACTTATAAACACAGAGGCTCTTCATCTTTTCCTGAGAGTTGTTTAAATGAATTTTTTCTTTTCCCTTCAATTTAAATTTTCTGGAATTCAACTTGACTTTAATAATCTTCAGAATTTCAAACACCATTGTCTTTAATTAGAGGAGTAATAGATGCAGCCAGCTGTGTATGTGTGATAAATTCATTTACACCTTTTAAGACAAAAACTAGTTTTTTTCTGTTTCTTTCATCCTTTGTGGGGGCAGCTGCCTTAGCTTTATGTAAATTGGTACACTGACTGGATCTGGAAGGATTGGGTTTGGCTACTATGTTAAACTCTCAGTTCCTTAGAGGACTATTAGGAACTCTGTGGACAAGTACCATTAGTTGACATGAGTGTTTTAAAATGAGTGAGTCACACTACTGTATATTCACACTGCAATGTGAGACACAACTCTGTCGACTTTCTACTTAGCGTTATGCCCGTATCCACTTACTCACCAGTCGTGTTTATTTTGCCTGTAAAATACCATTTGAATCCCATCCATGAGGTCTATTTGGATGTATATCATGTTCCACCTGAAAGAGTCTAACTTTCTATGTGATATCCATTCTCTTTATATCCTCAGTGCTTTCTTAGTATTGCAAACCGAGTGTTTCTGTAAAGAAATTATTCGCAAATAGTGCTCTTTTAGGTGATTTTTATGATGGTCTTTGTTTCAAAATAAAAATCTAAACTTCTTACTATGGTATACAGGCCTCCTTTGCAAATCTGCTCCATAATAGCTTTCCAGCTGAATCTCCATTCAATAATTACTTTCTCCAGACCCATGAAAACAAAATATGTTTCATCTATATAGGTAGGCCTTTGAATTTCAAAGATTTTTTTTTTTTTTTGGTGGAACTAGGGTTTGAACTCAGGGCTTGGCAATTGCAAAGCAGATACTCTACCACTTGAGCCATGCCTCCAGTCCATTTTGCTCTGGTTATTTTATAGATGGAATTTCATAAACTATTTTCTTGGGCTGCCCTGAAATCATGATCCCTCTAATATCAGCCTCCCCAGTACCTGAGATTTCAGTAGTAAGCCACCGGTGCCTGACTTCAAAGCACTTTTTAATTTCTCTGATAATGCTAAGAAGATTTCACTCAATTTATTTATTGAGATTCTATTCTGTGCATGACATTTTCTAATAGCGGAAATATTGGAAAACTAAAATAAATAGTACCTGTCATCTTCTAAATTAAAATAAAGAGAGAACTCTCTAGACAAGTAAGTATACATACATATTGATTGGGAAAGAAGTCCTCAATACATGTGTGTTCATACATATCACACACATGGTAATTTTTAATAGTAGTACTTGCTATAAAGAATATTTCAAAAGGATAATAGGTTAGATAGTATTTTGTCACCACAAAATGAAAATCGTTTGGAAATGGTAATAATTAGCATTTAACGTAATATCTAAAATGTGTGTTGTGCTTAGTACATATACTATTCTAAGTGCTTCCCCTGGATTAATTCACATGAACACTCACTATAACAGATGAAGTAACACTTAGAGAAATGATCAAAATAACTAGCCTAAATCATAGCTATGCTTCCAGGAAGAGAGTCTGTACAGGGCTTGTAGTTTTAAAGAATATACTATCCTTCCTCTCTACACATGGTATCACAATTACTTAAGGATCTGTCACCATTCCTCTCCCTACATTCATTGTTGAGCTCATGCCTAACTCATTTTCATATGCATGTGCCCAGTATTTATTAAATTAATAAATTTATTGAATAAAATTTCATTATGCTTTTGAAGTAGGTATGTATGGTTTACTAATTTTGCTAATTACTAACTACTACTTTTATATGTTCTGTGGAGAGAGAAAGAGAGATTTCCCACAGTTCCAGAACAAGTTCATTTGAAATATTTTGGGTCATATGCATAAAGTACTGTGTGTAGAGGTGCAAAAGTTTGTCCACTCATGATTCATATACTAAACATTCAGTGTAGGTATAATTAGCTTCCCTTTATTGCGAGCTAATTTTCCGTAAGTTTTTCACATCACATCATGTTTAAGCATCAATAGCCAAATTTAAGTAAATTTATTTATACTCCTATAAAATAAACATATAAATGTCTCCTGTCCAATTTTAGAGATTTGGCAGTAGAGATTATGCCTTTCTCTCCAAGGAAGAGGACATACAAGTGGATGACAGCATCTATGTTAGACCAAGGGCTCCCTAATTTTGGTTTTCCTCTCTTGCAGTGTATTTTCCTTGTGTGTAGCTAGCACTTTACTCTGACCATGTTACTATGTAAATTGGAGTTCAGTTGATCAGCACTAAGATGGTATTATGGCTATTGCTATTTTTGTCAATAATAAACTTTCTATCTGATCTAGAGTGTTTTTGTTTTTCTGCTAACATATATAAAAATGTAGCACGATAACTTATCTTTCAAGTAGAGTAAAATATCCAGTCTTGTATAATTCCTTACTTATAACCTGAAAGAAAATCAGAAAAGAGACTGAATTCTGGAGAGTCAGAAACAAATTGTTCACTACAGGTAGAACAATCTATCGATTCCAGGTACTACATATTTTTCGACAGATATTTTCCCCAAACTAAGCACCATTTGATTTAAGAAGATGCTCAATATAGTATCATTGATAAATGAATGAGTGATGCAGGGGGGCATGACTTAAAGTCTTGCTTTGCAAGCACAAGGCCCCTCGGTCAATCCCCAGTCCCACAAAAATATAATTAAAGAAAGAAAGAACCTAAAACTTCATTTCTCATTCTTTAGTGAAATAAAAAATATCCTTATAAATAATCCTTGTGGCTAGATTCTCTTCCACGGAGTTCTAGGTAACTCACAAATCAAAGACTACCTGAATGTAAATTTTAACGTTATTGGATATTTTATAAGAAATCAGATTTATTATGATGTCTTAGATGACATCAGATTACCAAAGTAGATTTACCTAATTTTCTCATCCAGTTAAGTCATCCAGTTAAGTCACTATTTAGGTAACTAAAAATATAAATTGATAATATTTTACTTTCTGAGTCACAAACTAAGATACATAAAACTCAAAAGAACAATACACATACTGACTCTTCAACCTACTGTTGTAACTCATAAGAGCTCATTATAAACCTATTAGAAAAAATGTTTTGTTTCATGTATCTTCAAGTTAAGTCTCCAGTCAAGTAACTAATCTGATCAATGTGTTTTATGCTGAAGAATTTTAATGCCCTCAATCATATCACTTGTGAACACTGAACTGACAATTTTTCTTTTCTTGTTTATTTTTCTTGCCTTGATTAACAGCCTAGAATATTCAATGTAATTATAAGTATGGGTCTAATAGCAAATATTCTTGTCTTTTACCCCAACTTTAGAGAATAGATAATGATCCATCATTGGTATGATGTTAGCTATAGGTTTCTCATAGGTGTCCTAATCAGTTTGAGGAAGTTCCCTTCCATCTCTTGGCTGCTAAGAGTTTATATTATGAAAAAAAAATGAGTCTCATCAAATGCCTTTTCTGAATCTGTTGAGGTCATTTGCTTCTCTCCTTTAAATGATATTATGGAATGAATGATATTGTAGTAATGGAGGATGGCAGAGAGAGTGAAATTTCATTATATGGATAAAAATAACAGATGGCTAATACCATTTAGCAATCATTTCATAACAAACTTTCCTGGGCTCAAGATTTAAAACAGCCATAGTGTTACAGTTCAAGAGTCTGTGAAATAGTGGTGTTTAGATGATCAAAGCTAGACACTGCTGGATGGCTTTTCCTAATGCTGTGTCATTGGGCAAGAGCTCTACTCACTGTAGTTCTGTGGGTTGGCTGGGCAGCTCTGTTGCTCATGTTTTTCATGCTAATCTCAACGTCAATAAGCTAACTGGAGTGTTTGATGCCATTGAAGCTAGAGATACAGAATTAGAACTTTATCCCTCTCTGTCACATGTCATTTATCAATGTGAGTCACTTGATTGAGTCCCAAATTAGGTGGCACATTCTGTTTAAAGGAAGAAATTCAAGGGTACATGATTTTGACTACTTAAATAGGTGAATAACTGTAACAAGCAAGGCAATCTGTCATTTGGAACAAGTACGAGACAATGCTAACAATGAACAAGTATAAGACAATGCTAATAATAATAAGATGTTCATTATACTATTCTGTCTACTGTTGGGAGTATTTAAAAATTTTAATAATAGGATATTTAAAAATCAAAGCAATTAGATCTATAATAATGAATGGTCATATCTGTAATACACTTAGAATTTTCAGAAATACATCTGAAATATAAATGGCAAATGATATGAATAGAAAATTTGTAATATCACATTTAAGTTGCTGAAATTTCTAATATCACATGTAGCCCAAGGAATACACATTAATGTATAGATGAATTACACAAAGATCTTTGAAAAGATTGATGCTAGTGGTAGTGCTTCTCGAAAAATATATTAGCATGCATCAAAGGAAGTTGCATATATTCTTATAGTCTTTCATTGGAAAACAAAGTTGAAAATTCCTTCAAACACTTTTGCTAATCCATTGCATGAAAATATAATATCTGTAAGTGATTATTAAACCATTGTAGTAAAAGAAACATGACAATTCCCTTCAATGACAAATGGTTGATGATAGTATCATAAAGCCATTAAAAAAAGCATTATAACTTTACCAGCTGATTGACAGAGAATTCCAATCAGTATGTTCTGAACTAAAGGAACCAAAGTGCAGATATGTGCAGCTAGAATGACCTTATATTTTTAATGGGCCATGGTAAGACCTATATTTGTATATAATTATGGTAAGATATATTGAATGGCAGAAATTACATTATTATTACTGGGTGCAGAAGGGTGAGGAATGGGGAAAGAATGGAAAAAGCAATTAGCCATAATTTAAAAAAAAGATATCTCTGATAAAAAGGCCACGTACTGTACAGTGTTGTGCATGTAAGTTTCTTTATGTGTATAAGATGCAGAATAGAATCTTTCCTGTGGTCTTAGGATGCTGCACTTCAGCCTCAAAACTAAGGACATTGGATTTTGATAACTCCTAAAATGAGGAGCTAGATGAATCTTCATGGGACTCAGAGTAGCTAAACTGGTCTCAAAGTAGTCACTACAATGTCCTACATAAGAGAGATGTGTTTACTAGGAATGAGAATTTGAGACAGGAATTTGAAAGAATAGAGCGCACTGGAGGAATTCCTTTCCTTTGTAGACTACAGTGAAGGGAATTGGGTCCCAAGCACACTCTTCAGAGAGGCTGCAGTTTCTAGAATGTTTTCCTCAATTGATAGTTTGTGGATCCAAGACTTAGGTTTTTTTTTTTTTTTTAGATTGTATAATGTCTGTGGCCTCTTAGTTAAACAAGTCTGAAAGGTGTAACTTCCTCTAATAGGTGTGGAAAGAGGAAGGCTGTGGTTATATATGCAACTCTGGACTTAGGGCATTCCAGACTAAAACTGTCTTGAAAGGACAACTCGAGAGGAATTTCAGTTGAAAGAGTCTATGAGGGGTGTCTTGCTACAAGGCAGCCTAGGGGAATCATTGGTTGAATTTCACAAAGGCCATTGCTGTGCCAGTCAACTCTGAAGTGTGTCAGTGAACACAGCTTAAAAAATCTACAAATCTGTCTTTTGTGAAATAGAAAAGGGGTCACAGAGAAACCATGTTTGGACATGTAGACACCTGTTTTTTCAGAAGATACTGGCAGCCAATAAAAATTAGTATGTAGCCCCAGCTAATTGAAAGATTTTTTATTCATTCATTCATTTAATTCTAATCATAGTTGTTGTAGGATAAAATACAGATTGGAAGAAAAGCCATACTTATTTTCTTTTTATTGCTGTTCCCTGGACTGTGGAGGAAAGAGAACCTTATATTGATTGTAAGATTAAAACACTTATTTAGTGAACTTTTTCATGGCCTGAAAGTGACTGACAACATGGTTGCCAAAGGGCAGGAAAGTGAGAACCACTTGATCCTTATAAAAGTTCTTTCATAAATGAAAATAGAATGGTTTCCTGGCTTTTGTCCTATCGAGATCAGCACACATCTTTTTAAAAATCAGGATGTTTGGGAGTTTGTACATCCTTTCCCATATATACACAAAGATATGTAAGTGATTGGCCACTAAAACATTAATGTTATCTCAAAGGAATGGGGTTCCAGACTTTAAAAATGAAAGCACAATTTCATTCAGTGGAAATGCATTTAAAGCAAGTGCATTCTCCCAAGGTTTATCTCTAACTGCAACAACCAGATACCAGCAAAATATCACTCCCAATACACATAGACACACAGACACACACAGAAAGGCTCTTACACAGAGAAAGACACACACACAGACATAAGCACACGCACACAGAGACACACATGCAGACACAGAAAAACACAAACACATGTAAAGAAGTATACATATCATGCAGACAATAGTACAGACAGAATGTCTTCAAAACACTTCAATACTAAGTTCCTGAGATGTTCTCTGCAGACACAATTTGCGTGGCTCATTAAAGTAGGAACCACAATCAAAAAACATATAAAACCTTAAGTATTCAAATATGCAGCACAATCAAGGAAGCATGCCAGCTGATTGTTAAAATATGCAGCCTGTTGAGTAAATCCCATTAAAAGCAATTTTGAAGACGAAAATATGTTTGAAAATTAGTAAAATATGTGATTTCAGTTGTCACGTATATTCAAATATCTCAAAAAATGCAAGAACTTGTGAAAAAAGAGACAAAACATTCATACTTTCACCAGGAAGAAAACCTGCCCTAGGTCTGTGGCATCAGTTCTGGTGAGATGAGGAGAGTGGGGTCAGGAATGGAAAATGGGATTCTCCTATCACAGATCTTCTTGTAAAGATTTCAAAAACCTAGCGTGGTATGGAAAATATCGAATGGTGGGGTTAATTCTTCCCTTATTCCTTAAAGGAACAGCATCCAACTTCACTGAAGATTTGAAATGCCCAGGGAGACAGCAACAAAGGCAGAGAAAAGGAGGCATTTGTGGGAAAATCACAGGATTCACCTTTTTTATCCTCGAAGAGAAAAATGATGTGAGCAACACTATCAATTTACTACAGTTTTGCTTTAAAACCATTTCCTTATTTTGTGCATTAATTTTTAAAACTTGTTATCCCACAATAAGTAGCTTTTATTTTGAAATATTGTATCTGATGTTTGTATTGTATGGCTTGATTATGTTACACTAGTTACCTTGTGCATCTTTATTTAATATAAGAAGGGACATTTAAAATATTTATATTCCATCTCTTTTGGGGAATATGCGTGTGATAGGTAGGGACATGGCTGGCTTCACATAATCAAGCTTTCCATAAAGTACAGATGATAACACAAGTAGTCGTTTGCAAAGATAGGAACATAAAAATGATTAGTGGAAATTATGCAGGAAAATTCATTCATGTCCTGGCAATGTAACGCTGTAGGAATTATGGTTTATATTTGTGAGCTAAAATAGGGCATGAGGAAATGGGCCTATCAAAAAAGCTGTAGTCAATTCGGCAATAAGTACCCAGAAGTTCTCTAACATATTAAACTTATGGTCATTTTAGAAATACTTGGAAGGCTACAATTTAGCATCTTCATATTCAGGCTTTTCCCTCAACTGGTTCTAAACATATTTATTGGTAATCATATTTTCCAGTAACAATCATTTGGCTTAGAAACACCTTTGGGAAACTTTCCTTTTTAAGTTTTCTCTTTTCTTAATGGCTAAGCTATGCAACTTTTCTTGCCTCTGTAATGGTTAGCATGACATTTATGCAAAACAAATAAATGAAAACACAATGAGAGAAGCAATAACTTAACAGATTCACTCTGAGAGCATTTGATTTTTCCTCCAGTCAAGGGTTAAGATACATCTGAGTCTTTCTAGTTGTATTCTAGCAAGTGCACATAGTGATTTACAGGGTTCATTTGTTTTCAACTGCTCATGAGATGTAATTCTAGGCAATTTAAATATGTGGAGAAAGAAAGAACATTTATTTTACAGAGGGAGAATCATTTTCTAAGAACTTGGAAAGTGACTCAACCACACTTCTATGGTACTTCTTAAATACAAAGGTATTGATGAGCTTAATCTTTAGAAATATGGGTATTTTGTTATGGATACTTTTAAACGAAAAATGCAGTGAGATTTTGGCCCCAGTAATGGTAAATGTAAGTTGACTTTCCTGGGTTTTGGGATATTCATCTATGTTTTATGGAAACTGTCTTCCATCTAAAGTTTTAGTTTAGTCTGTGCTTTGTGGCATCGTGATATAATGTTTCTATTTAAGGCTTTTCAAAGGGCAATCCCAAAGATCAGTTAGGTGTACAATGAAAAAATAACCTATTCACAAAAGCAGCCAAAGTATAGGTATATTATACCTATGTGTATACTGACAAAATATTCAAGCAATATAGGAAGAAAACTATAACGTTCACTACAGGCACAAATAATATTTTGAAAATGGACACGTACATAGTCAAAGAAAGGAAAACAATAAAATGTCAAATTTCTCTAAATATTTATCTAGACTCAATTCAGTTCTATCTAATTAAAATTCGAATAGGGGGGTAAGGGTATAGCTCAGTGGTAGAGCCCTTGTCTGGCATGTACGAAGCCCTGGACTTGATCCCACAGCACCCCCACCCCAAAGTCTGATGGGATTATCTGGAACTTGATTAAATGGCTCAAATGGTCATCTGAAGAATATAAAGGCAATAGATTATTAGGAACATCTTGAGAACAAAGTAAGGATGAAACATTTTCTTTCATTAGAAAACTGTATTAAAAAATATATATCATACTAAATAGGCAAATCAATCTATGGACCACAGTGAACTATCAATACAAAATAGACATAAGTGAATAGGTGAATTTATTGTATATTAAAGCTTGGAGAAAGGGGATAAACATAAATGTTTATAAAGGAAGAAGTTATGTGTTTTTTAAAAAAAATTGTTCAACATTTTACTTAATGAACATTTACTACATGTTAGAACTTGCTCAACTTGCTAGAGTAAAAAACTAAAGAAAAAAGACATTGTCTATATCTTTTCATAGAACTTAAATGCTGGTGGGAGAAAAGATAATAAAAACCAAATAATTATGTGGTATGTTAGGTAGTGTGAGTGCTAGAAAAAGGACAAAGATGGCAGACTGTGACTATAATTTTATAGAAGTTAATCAAGGAAGCTCTTCTACTGTATGGCATTTGTGCCAAGTAATGAGATATTATTGTGTAAAAGTTTCATAAAGATGAGAGAAAGCTAATATTAATATAGGTATACAGAGAAAGAGGTAGTTTTATGAACTATTGATGAAAGTGTAGATTAATGTAGCTTTTTGCTATGCATTTTGGCAATAGGTTAAAATTCTTCTTTCTCATTGAGGAGATAAATAAGTTGCAAAAATTCATACTAAAACACTTTTTATATTCACATAAAAAGGAAATTTCTTCAAATTTATTTAAAAGTAGTGGTAAAATGAAATTGCTATATATCCAAACAAGAGGATATCTTACACCCATGGAAAATAGATAAAATCTCCGTTTGATAAAAGAGGTTATGAAATTTTAAGTATGGTGAAACTCAATGAACTTAATATTTGTCAATTAATATTCCTTCCCTCCTCCTGAATTCTGAGAAGACGAGGGAATGAATATTACACCAAATGTTGGTGTAAATTACCTGAAAGAGATGGGGTGTTGAGGGCATTTCAGCTTCTTTGTATTTTTTATTAGATTTACTTAGAGTAAGCACATATGATTTTTATAAAGGCATATAAAATAAAATTTCTGTTTTAAAAAGTCTGTGTAAAAGTTACTGCTGGTTAGGCAGGAGGAATAAACTGAAGAGGTCTGTGCTACATCATGGCGACTATGATATTTTTATGATAACTATAACGATAGATATTCTATTTATTTGGAATACAAAAATCCATGGCACTTCAGATATGCCACTCTTTTTTGGTTCCTTTCTAGATGGATATTTTAACAATCTAAAAAAGTCTGCCAAGCAGAAACATAAGCATCATCTTTAATTCTTCATCTTAATTCAACATATGTCTGTCACCATTTCTTATTGATTTTAATGTCTTTAAAATGAATCCTCTTTTTTCATCCTTATTGTTACTACTTTAGATCTCTCACCTGGGTTACTGTCACACCTCAAACTTCTTTTTTCTTGCTTTTCTTCAGCCTTGTTTTTCTGCAATCTACCAGATCTTTGATGTCAGTGGTTTTTGTTAAGTATGCATCCAATCATTTCATGTTGATGCTTAAAAATATTAAGCAGCATCCTCTTTTATAACAGGATGAAACCTAAGGAGACATAGAAGATCTATCTGCTCCCAATCCTCCCACTCACATTCACAACAGGATCTAGTCTAATCACTCTCTGGTCATATTAAAATATTTGTAATTCCTTCACTGTATCTATGCTGCTTTGCTTTTACATGGGATGTTCTCTCTGGGACACTCTTCCTCCTTTCAAACTTGTCACTAACACCACTGTTGTTTATTTGTTTATTTCAAAGGAAGTTAATATGTACTAGTCTTTTAAAATCTAACTCATATATGACTACCTCTGAGAAACTCAGTGAAAGTTCAGTACGATATAAATGTTCTCACACCACTTAAACAGTTGCTCTTCAGTATCCATAGAGAATAAATAGCAAAATCCTGAGCTGCTCACATAAAATTGTATAGTGTTCATATATAGTCTATGTACAGCCTCCCATAAACATTAAATCTCTCTGGATTACTTACAATACCCAATACAATGTAAATATTATTTAAATAGTTGTATTGTTAGGCAATAATGATAATAACATCTATATATATTTGGTTTGCAATTTTTTTGAATATTGTCTACCCACAATTAGTTGAATCCATAGGTGTGTAACTTACAGACACAAAGAGTTTAATATTGATAAAACTACACCATACCCCAAATTATCTTAGAGCTTTTGACGGAAGGTTTTTTTTCGTCTTCATGTTTCCTGAATCTGACACAGTGATTGTGGTCAATAACATGTTTGTTGAATGTTTAACTATGGAATAGCACATTTATTCAAATTTATCAACCATTACCTAATGTCTATATTTAGGCCATCAGGGAAGTATTTGTCTCCTGTATGATTAACCTTTTTTGTAGGAATTCATATCATCCATTATGTTGTATATCTAAAAAACAGTAATTTCCCTGAAATCATACACTAAGAACTAGCTTTCATGTGAAGTTTGATTATCATACTCTAACTGTGATCCTTAGACTATGATAATTATAAAATTCAAGGGAACTGAATATTTTTTGAGTCAATAGTTACATAGTGAATGTGTATTATATGTCAGGTACTGAACTTTAATAGATGATAAAGGAGTGGGAAAAACAATAGGTACATTCCTTACCTGTATGGTATAATTGATATTAACCTCTGTGTTCCAAAATGCAAGGAATCTATTGATAAAATCTCTTCCCTGGATAGAAACAGAAGAAGCCTGTGAAAAAGCAATTAACCTTCTTAGGCAAAATATTAACTGACAATGCCAAAAAACCACTCCAAAACTATCAACAAAAATGATGAACTGCTTGCTTTTATGTATAATATTTGCATCTATTGAGTTTCTTAAGAAACTGGGCTTCTATCATACTTACTTATTATTTCATAAAAAGGAACTACTTATGCCATAGGGATTTATGCCAGCAAAATTATTGTAATATGGAGAGGAGAGAGCACTGAAATTTAGCAGAGGACTTAGTGGGAATAGGATATAGGCATGCCGATAACAAGGGGAAACATTGCCTTAGCAAAAGCATAAGGGAAGCAAGGTGAAACTGGCAGTACATCTCCTTGGCTTGAGTAGTGACTGGGGATAGGACAAAAGTGAGCTTAACTCCGGAAAGGCAGTGCTGTTTAAATTAACCACTACATTCATTTTCAGTTTAAAGGAGCTTGGAATAAATCCTATAAGTAGGTGTCTCAACTGTCTTAATTTAATTCTGCAAATAACACTATTGAAACAATGTTTTAAAAAAATTGATGTGACAGGAGACCATAGAATATATTGAAAGGAAAAAACCTATTAGAGGGAAAAAGGGATGAGATGAAAATGAATAAAGATGAGATGTGGTCATGAGATATAAAATATTTACAAACTTAGATTCAACAATTTTAATAAGTATACTTCAACATATATTTGATGTGCATCTGCCTTATCTCTTATTGTCAACTAATATAATCAAACCATGCAGACAAGCCTTTTCTTTCAAACATCTGGGATATTCAGGAAGGAAGCTAGCTGGTTAACAGAAACATTCACTTTTCAGAGAGCTGATTTACAATTTTCAGAACTCAGCTCAAATTTATGTCTTTTCTTTGTCATCTTCTGAGTAGATGAACCAGGTACTTTTATTCCTGTACTTTTGTTCAGGAGAACAAAAGTCACCTGCACAAAGAAAAATAACTGGCTTCAGGAAAATGGGGAAAGTACAAAACAGAAAAGGATCTATTTTTGGATTAAGCACTCTACTTCAGGACAATCAATAGAAACTGAAGGATTTTTTCCCTTAAGTCCATTAGCATCAACATTTTATCACTTGATGTCCTGGATAGGATTAATGTGTAATTGGTATTGGAGAAAAGCCCATGGATGAAAGTATGAAAAACTATACCATCCAAAACAAATGAAATAATAAATAAATAAGTCTTTGGGGAATTGTAAAAAGAAAGTAAAGATAGGATTGTAGAAAGCAAGCTGTCATTTTCAATTCAGACTGCAACCACATAAAGAGAAGATTCTGTCAGGTTACATAAAGATGGTTTTTAAGACAGGTACATCATCCAGGTATAAGAAATGTATCCTACTGAGTTATTAGGAATAGTTTCATTATAGAAAATATCTCCTACTCTCAGAGGTAATGATCAATCTGCCATATTGTAAAAATATATTTTTAATCTTGTCACTAGGTAAAATTTCAGTTTGGCAGAATCTAATGTACTTAATGAGCTACAGAGGGCTTAATAAATAAATATTTCTATAATATTTTTCTCTCCTTTTTCCAGGTTCAACAATCCATGAAATGATTGTATATTCTCTCCTATGCAGGTATGATACATTGTAAACATGTCTAGCATACTACCACCTAACAGGAATACAGGAAGCCATTGCAATTAACTAAACTAAACAATAATGAATCTTAGCTGTGCTTGGGAATCTCAATATTAGATTTGCTTCTTATTCTTGGTGGTTAAAATGTGAGATGGTTATCTCATGCTCTATAATTCTGTTCAGGAGACATTAATCATTTTGTGGATAATGCATCATGAACATTCAATATTCTACGCATTTTAGATGAATTCTCAAAAAACTGATATTTTGAATTGCTGTGTATACACACAAATAATTCATCCTGTGTTTATCAAATTGCTTTTTGTCCTAAGACTAAAGTTCCAAACAAATAATGATATATCATTGCCATCCTTGTAATTGCAGTATATTTTAATTCCTGATCTACTTAATAAGTCTCTGAATATTGTATTTTAAAATGAGTTGATAATCTAGAAAGGCTTAGATTTTAGCATCATGGAAACTTATTTTGGAAGGGAATGTAGAGAGACTTTATCCCAACCATGATTTCTAGACAGATATCTCCTGTCTTTTTAGCCTCCCAGGCAAGTGCCATCCTACCTTTACAGAGCAAAATAATATCCCACTCCTAATGATAGAAAGCTTATTTTCAAAAATATTTACTGCCTTGATGGCAGAGTGGCTCAAGTGGTAGAGTGACTGCCTAATAAGCATGAGGCCCTAAGTTCAAACCCCAGTACCACTAAAACAAACAAAAAATTTTACTGCTTTGCATCATGCACGATCTACATTCTTGATGTTATTATTAAATTTTTATTTAGTCCATCTTCCACATACTATAGTTATTGAGACATCCAATAAATGTTTTTTTAAAAATAATTTTTTCTTCTCTTGACATGGCACGAGAGCCCTGAGACTACCATAGTCTAAGAAACTGAAGGAGTGACCCTTAGCCATCACTAAATCCCCACATGCTGCTTTTAATTGTTAACTTCTTCTGGTCTAAACTTAAGTTGCAATGGCACCCACATACTAATTATTTAATCATTTGCCGTTCACATTGCTGCCCCCATCAGAAATTTAGTGCCTTGTAGATAAAATTTAGCACTTCAAGTTCTCATCAATTACAGAATTAAAAGGAGAAGATCTCATAATACTGGTCTGAGAAAAAGGGAACTGAGGTATCTAGCAAACAGTTTTTGTTGCCCTCTTGAGAAAGTAACATAAAATACTACTCTTCACTCCTTCTTTCCTGATGTGTCTATGACCCCTCAGTGAGGACAGTTTGAACCATTCAAAAGCTCATCCACAAATTAAATAGATATTTATTTCTTACATAAATTCTAATCTGTGTTCTTTATAATGTTTCCTGAAGCCATAGCACAGTAATACAAAATGGCATAATTACAAATTATTTTAAGACTAACATTTTATTCTGGAGATCTTATATTTGAGTCATTTCCTCCATATAATTTTTAAACATGTTTTAACCTATATACTTATCCTTTGAGCTTGTTTCCAATATTCTGATTCAAGATATAAGAAAATTGTAAATGAGAAAGTTTAAGCAACCTTCTCTCAACTAGTGAATGACCAGCCCAAGTGTAGCTTCTAACTCAGTTTTAACCTTAGAGTTTATGTTATTAAGAATTTCACAATATGTAAAGACATAT